>NC_040079.1:0-10000000 GCF_003369695.1 Bos indicus x Bos taurus | reverse complement strand
CAGGTCTCCCACATTGCAGGAAGATTCTCTACCATCTGAACCACCAGGGAAGCCTTGAGAGTATATACAGTAGTATTATATTTCTTACATTTAATATAATCATCATGCAGCATGTGGTGTGGTCATGTGTTGTGATGTCTAAGGGACAGTCCGTAGTGTGATTTGAAAGTATTGGCCTTGGTTACAGAGGCCGAGTGTATGATGGGCCTTGTCAATTAATATCAGACTGATCTAAGTGACCTAATTTCTGCATCACACAACCTATTGTGCCCAAAGCGATACTCATACACTTACAGAAGTAGTAACGTATGTAGAACTGAAGCTCAGTGCACAAGGTATAATACACGCTGAAAAGAGAGAGCTATTTTTTTCCATACCTGGAATTGTTAATCATTAAACAGAAAAACCTCATGACTTCACTAGTTACCAATACGATGTCAACAATGTCAACTGAATCCCAAAAAATATTCCTTAAAGCAATGCTTGGAGAAATAAGATTTTTCACTGTTACATTTTTCTCTAACGTATAATGTCAGGCCATTTTTTTGCTCAAGCTGCCGTTGAAAACTTACTTTAGAAATATGAATATCACCTACAAATACTATATGTTATGTTCCTTTGAGTTATTTCAAAGTGGGAGACAGAGGAGATGGCAAAACACAATCAAAGTATAAAGAATTGTGTCCCAGACACATGTGGTCTTGATTCCTGGCTTTGATCCTTACTGGCTTTATAACTTTGGATAAATTGCTTGATCTCATCAAGGTTTCACACATTCATTCATAAAATAAGGAAAATAATAATTATCTCACAGCTCTTATGGTAAAAAGCACTAAAATAATGAATGTGAATGATGTAGAATAGGGCTAGCATTAGGATCGATGTTTAATTCATGTTTATTTCCCTTCCTCCATTTCTTTTTTATATTTTTAATTGGAGGATAATTGCTTTACAGTGTTGTGTTGGTTTCTGCTGTACAGCAGTGTGAATCAGCCATAAGTATACATATACCCCCTCCCTTGGGAATATCCCTCCCTCCATCCCAGCCCTCCATTTTTTTCCACTTCTTCTGTTCCTCCATTCCTATCCTTAACATCTCTGGGAACCAGAGGAGCACAACAGAAATCCTAAGGCATGTAAAAAGATTCAGTGAGGAAAATTCATATACAGAAGAGGAGATGGTTGAAAATTCTAATCATTTCGCTGGAACCAATATTTGCCCAGAACAAGCATTCCTCATAAGAACGGCTGCACAATTTATTTAGGAACCAAAGCATAATATTTACAGGGGCAAAGAGGCCAGCGAAGTTAGTGAAATCTGACATTTGTGAGCTGGCACTACTTCGTAAATCTCACTTCCCTGAGTGGAAAGGATTAGCTTTCAATACAGATTACTCCACATGGAAGAGAAACACCAGGAGCATTAGACTTGAGGAATCTTGCTCTACACAGCCAAGTTCTTTTCAGATAATTCCAGTTGATTAAACAAACAGGGAAAATAACCCTTCTAACATTGTACAAATATTAAGATTTGGAGTCGGCATATGGGCAGCAGTGTCCTCCTGGGATGAAAGATTTCAAAGCAACATGCAATTTAAATTAATATAGTTGCACATGATGATGGTTATTTTCCTAATGATCGCTTGGATTGAAGTCCATGTTTTCTGACTTTTCTCCCAATAATGCCATTAAAACTATATGGGGCCGACTTGTACATCAAATTCACCCTTGATATTTAGGTTACGGAAGGAATGAAACTTTTTAGGGGACTAGAAAGGGATGGGTCAAAGGCCATGAGGACAGAAGGTAGGCATAGTATGTATTATGCTGTTGTAACCAGAAGTAGGGTCTGGCTGCTTGCCAGTTAAAAGCCATTAAAGAGACAAGGTTGGTGGAAAGGAAAGTTTGCTTTATTTTGGATGCCGGCAGCCAGTGGGGAAGGTGGACACCTGTCCAAAGGCCGTTCCCCCATCCCCCAGCCAGTCAGTGGGCAAGAGATTCTATAGGCAGAGGGAGGGGGCTACATGCAGATGGAGCACATTCAGCTCTGACAGTCATTTTGAAATTGGTCAATGGTGGTCTGACCAGCATTATCTTGATTGTTTTGAGTACAGTTGGCTCAGACAATAAAGAATCTGTCTGCAATGCTGGAGACCTGGGTTCAGTCCCTGGGTTGGGAAGATCCCCTGGAGGAGGGCATGGCAACCTACTCCAATAATCTTGCCTAGAGAATTCCATGGACGGAGGAGCCTAGCAGGCTACAATCCATGGGTTCACAAAGAGTTGGACACAACAACTAAGAGTTTCACAGTTAATCTTCAGTTCCAGTGTTGCCTGTCTCCATTTCTTTGAGGCCAGTTCTCGGAACTGTGGCAGCTTATGTCATGCCTAGAGTGTGTCATCCTGTACTTAACTTCTTCTACCTGGAGTTTCAGTATCTATAAGACAGCTCACAGGATATGGCTATGAATATTATCTATAGCCCTCGAGAAGGAACTAAAGGTCCTTGACTGTGCTTAAGGATTTCATTATTATCTGGTCTCCATTGTTATCCTTTATCTCTGCATGTTCTCACTTCTTTGATTAAACTTATTCTTCACTAAAGTTTTTCCACAGACAAAGGCAGGCTGCGAACATGGGGGACAAAGAGCATAGGGTCCCGCTCCATTTCACTGTTACTTTCCCAGGCAGGAAGTCTGTTGACATTTATAAAACTGGTTGATGACCATTTCAGGAGGACTCAGAATTAGAATCAAAGAGAGGAATGCTTGAGGGTGAATCTCACTGTATTCTGTAAGGTTGTTCCAGAAGAGTCGTCTTTATCATTAATCAGAACAACAGACTGGTTCCAAATAGGAAAAGGTATACGTCAAGGCTGTATATGGTCACCCTGCTTATTTAACTTGTATGCAGAGCACATCATGAGAAACGCTGGGCTGGAAGAAGCACAAGCTGGAATCAAGACTGCTGGGAGAAATATCAATAACCTCAGATATGCAGATGACACCACCCTTATGGCAGAAAGTGAAGAGGAACTCAAAAGCCTCTTGATGAAAGTGAAAGAGGAGAGTGAAAAAGTTGGCTTAAAGCTCAACATTCAGAAAACTTAGATCATGACATCTGGTCCCATCACTTCATGGGAAATAGATGGGGAAACAGTGGAAACAGTGTCAGACTTTATTTTTTGGGGCTCCAAAATCACTACAGATGGTGATTGCAGCCATGAAATTAAAAGACGCTTACTCTTTGGAAGAAAAATTATGACCAACCTAGAAAGCATATTGAAAAGCAGAGACATTACTTTGCCAACAAAGATGCGTCTAGTCAAGGCTATGGTTTTTCCAGTGGTCATGTATGGATGTGAAAGTTGGACTGTGAAGAAAGCTGAGCACTGAAGAATTGATGCTTTTGAACTGCAGTGTTGGAGAAGACTCTTGAAAGTCCCTTGGACTGCAAGGAGATCCAGCCAGTCCATTCTGAAGGAGATCAGTCCTGGGTGTTCTTTGGAAGGAATGATGCTAAAGCTGAAACTCCAGTACTTTGGCCACCTCATGCGAAGAGTTGACTCATTGGAAAAGACTCTGATGCTGGGAGGGATTGGGGGCAGGAGGTGAAGGGGATGACAGAGGATGAGATGGATGGATGGCATCACCAACTCGATGGACATGAGTTTGAGTGAACTCTGGGAGTTGGTGATGGACAGGGAGGCCTGGCGTGCTGCAATTCATGGAGTTGCAAAGAGTCGGACATGACTGAGTGACTGAACTGAATTAATTAGAGTACAGTTAGGGATATGACGTTTTGGGTAATATTTTACAAACTTTTAGGGTTGAAAGTAGCCCAAGAGTTCTACAGTCCAGAATTCTCAGGGAATGAAAAGTTTAATGGAAAATTGCCTGTGACTCAGAATAGACTAGACTAAGACTAGGGCTGTAGCTGGCGTGCTGTGATTCATGGACAAAGAGTTGGACACGACTGAGTGACTGAACTGAACTGAAGACTAGGGCACAAATATCCTAATACTCTTCTTTATCAATTTCCCAGTTATTTCCTTACTCACTAGTTAGACAAACCTGGATATTCTCATTCTCTCTATGTAAGTGTTTATGTTGCAGATTGACCTAAGCCAGTTTGATTGTCCACAGTTGATAGCTTCCTTTGCAACATCCCTTGGTCTTTTAATTAATTTTTTTTTTTTTTAATGTGGCCATGTTGGGTCTTAGTTGTGGCATTCAGGATCTTCACTGTGTCATGCCAGATCTTTCCTTGTGGCACACGGACTCTCTAGTTGTGGCATGTGGGCTCAGTAGTGGCCTTCCTGCTTAGTTACCCCATGGCGTGTGGAGTCTTAGTTCCCCAGCCAGGGATCAAACCCATGTCCCCTGAATTGCCAGGTAGATTCCTAACCACTGGACCACCAGGGAAGTCTCCTTTTGTATTCTCTTGTTAGAAGTGCAAGTTATAATTCTTCTCTTGCCCAATTACATTATAATCTCATATTCCAATGGCAGTTAATCAGAGAAATCACATTCTCCTACACATTCAATCTCTTCCTAGCAATCAAATAGGAAAATCGTGGAATTTACCCTGAGAGATTCATGAAATTCCAACCTTTTGCCTTTTTGTGTACTTTGACAAACATGATCCATGAGGAGAAGAGGTAGTTGTTCAGTCTTGTGTGACTCTGTGACCTCATGGACTGTAGCCCACCAGGCTCCTCTGTGCATGGAATTCTCCAGGCAAGAGTAATGGAGTGGGTTGCCATTTCCTTCTCCAGGGGATCTTCCCGCATTGCAGGCAGACACTTTACCATCTGAGCCACAGGAAGCCCAAGAATACTGCAGTGCATAGCTATTCCCTTTTCAAGGTGTTCTTCTGGACCTAGGGATCGAACTCGGGTCTCCTGCATTGCAGGCAGATTCTTTACCATCTGAGCCACCAGGGAAGCCCCCATCAGTGAGAGTTAGGAGTTTAGTTACCAATTAGCTGGAATCAGGCCCAAGCATCCTCTGGAGATGGTTGCTCATGGAACCTGATGAAATTTGTGTCCAGAGGCAGCAGCAAAGAGTAGAGGAGACCAGGCTCAGCCAGTCTTGAATATTGTCCAGGTAAGGTAGGGCCCTTCATGGGCTATCTTAGCAAGTGCATGCCTTGCTTCACTGATGAAATTTATCTCACTGATGAAAAATCATTGCTGCTCTCTAGGGTGATAATGAAGAAGCTTTTGAGGTTATTAGATATCAGCATAGTTGAACCATTATAATAACCACATGCCAAATGCTACCAACCTATGGGGTGTGCCTGCTATGTTGACAGATGTTCTCTGTCACACAAAACTAACAAAAATGGATATGAAATTCTATTTTTAGAAACATAACAAATCAAGAACATCTTTCTAATTCTTTTATTTCTTGTTTATTTATTCCTTGCTGTGGAAGGCTCATGTAAAGTAGAATCTTCTCTTGAATATCATACATTTTGATACTTAGTTCAATCATACTTTAGGTATACTTCAACTGTTGTTAACCATCCATGCTCTTTGTTTTAAAAACACATTTCATATACTTGGTAAATGTTGTTAAATTGTCATCTAAATTACATAAAAAGAGTAGCAGGGTTCTGTTTCAAATCATTTAAATATCTCCCCTCCTCTCTGCACAACCACACACATTTACACATCTGCACGTTTGGTCATGTACCCCCTCTCATGGATTGTAATTTTAGCCCTTTTATTCAGTTTTTAAAATGCATAATTATTATCTCACATTACTTCCAGTGTGTTAATTTACTTGCAGAAATGTTACCATTTTCTAATGAAACACTAGCAAATACTGCAGTCAATTCCAGCTGGAATTTGATTATTATATTAATCCCATTGCCAACTGCTAAATGCTTTTGCAAGGTAATTAGATTGTTATCTGATCCTGCCTTGCTTCCACTGAGTCAACATATACACAGGTGGAAAATGCATTAAATAAGCCATCTTGGTCGATGGTTCCTTTTCAATGTCAGTGAATCTGTGCAAATACAAATGAGATTATATAAATTGCTCTCACTAAAGAATCAGATCATTTATTATGGAATATAGCCAGATGGTATATACATACTTGGATAGACATTTTTTAAAAATAAGCAGTTCTCATATGGCTAAGCATTTGTTTATTTGGGGAAATTCATTGTGAGATACTGTTGCTGATAGTTTTAGCATCTATCAACCCAAACTCCATATCAGCTAGCCATCTCTGAAGTCTCTTCAGAATCTGCTATAGTAGAGTAGGAATAATGTATGATACTTCTGTGTCAACTGAGTAGAGGTGGGACTTGTCACTTGTCATTTTAAAAGACTGATGTCTGACGTCTTTAAGGTGAAGCTTCTGAGCTCTCTTCGGGTCTTTTCCCAACCAAAGAAGTGTCAGTCACTTCTCCCGATGGACTCCACTAACACCTCATTCATACCTCTATTCCAGCATTTCAATGCACAGTTCTACCGTGATTTGGTTATATATTGGTCTCTACCTCTCTTATGTGAGCTCAAGAACCCTTGATTTATTTTGTCCTTCATGTTTATGTTATCATGAAGAATTTGTGCATAGTAGGCTTTCATTAAAGAGGGAATTAAGTGGAACATTCTTGAGCTTACAATCTCAGTGTCAAATATATATTGTAAACAAATGAAAACATTTAAAAATGCATCTGTGCTATAAATGTAAAAGGCAGAAAGAAATTGCCCACTGCTTCCCAGATTACTCGGAGAATTGTAGTAGTGTCTTCAATCTCTTTTATGTTTTCTTAATAATAGAACTTCAGTAGGAAAGGACCCTCTCCTTCTAGGTCAGTAAATGTCTTAGGATACCTTTCAAAGAATCCCATGAAGGCAATATCTAATCTTATGAATAGAACTTACCTTACTGGTAGGCACAAGGAATAAGAAACATTAGTATACCTACTGCTATTATGCAAAATGATATTGATTTTTTTTTTTCTAAGTAGAACCTCTCCATTCGGACATGTGTAAAATTAGTATCATCTTGCATAATAGCAGTAGGTATACTAATGGTGAAAATAATTAAATGACAGATGTGAAAATGCCAAAAACTTGTTTTTAAATAAAAGTTTCTTGTGAAAACATTTTTGAGTCTTACTGTTTTTAACTTACTTATAAATGAGTAGTCTTATTTCCACTAACTACTTAAAAAGAGGATTTGAATAGGCATTAAAGTTGTTCTGGCTCTTAACAGGATTAATATAAAATGCTCTCAAGTTATAATAGAATTTTAAATCTGAATGACTTTTTGAGAAAAGTATATTAATGAAATACACTTTACTTGTATTGTAATTTTTTTTTTTTTTTGGACAGGTTAACTTTTAAAATAAGAATCAAGGCTTCCATTAATTAAAAGTTGTTCTCAGTGGTGAAAAATATAAGCTCTTGATTTTTTAACAATGTTAAATTTTGTTAAAATTTTAACAAGTTCCAAATATAGAAAATGTACATGTTAGAGTAACTGATAAAATGTGTACTTCATAAATAGAACTAAAATTAAGTTGGAAAAGGAACAATGTGACATATTTAAAAACAAATACATAATAAATGCTAAAATATGCTGGTGATAGTCTAATTTAAAAGAAACATTGTTTGAATTTATTAAGACAGGACTTTGGCTCAACACTATACGACAACTATGATTTAACATTTTAAAAAATATTAATGCTACTCTCTGTATCTTGAAACCTTAGTCAAATTTTATGGCTTTCATTTTCATGATAAAGAAATGAAAATTTTCAGGAGCTAAAACCTCAGTTGTACTAAATCTGGAGACAAAACAAGCTACATTTCTAGGCTTTCTAGAGAACAATCAAAGAATTAGTTCAATCACATTATTAAAACTAGAATTCAATTTGGTGAGGATAATCCAATTCTGTTGGTGTACTTATTGTTATTATTACTTTAGAAAACCATATAGATGCCTAAACTACACACCAGACCCTCTATTAGATTATTTATATAGAGAATCACATTTTCTTCAACTCTGTGAGCAAGCATACTTATGTTGCAGATAGAATATACAGTTTTAGAAAAATTAAGACACTGTTGTCCACGGTGGCACACGCGGGGTTTAAACTCACATTTATTTGGCTTAGAAATGTGGACAAGTTAGCCAATTCGGTTCTCAATTACATTTTCAGGAACATACTCTGCAATATGAACCCTCTGGTAAAGCTAGATGTTTGTTTTTCAGCCCCCTGAATATGACCACTGTTGCCAATTTTGCAACTTTATTCTTGCAGTTCCTCATGTCTGGAAGAGTTCATTCTTTTTTTTTTTTTCTCCTTTAAGTATTACTCCTCCTTCAAGGCCAAGTGAAAGCTACACGCTCAAGTAAGCTTACAGAAGACTTCCAAAGCATTGCCTTATGAACTCTCACAGAGCTTACCTACATTCATTAGAGAACTTCTAGACTCATCTTATGGTGTCCTTAATACCACACACTATTAGATCCTGAGACACAAAACACATTGCCTCCTTTCTCATTATTCAGAAGGCATGTTGAAGAATTTGCCACATAGAAATTATCCAGTCAATATTTCTTTACTACCAGTTGCTGGAGTTTGGGCTTCCATGGAGTGATAGAGAACACAGTACAGCTAGAGAACAGTTCATAGAATATAAGTACACTTCTTGATCTCATGGTGTCTGCTAACGTCATGGGAACAGGTGATACAGTATCTTAACACCAGTTGAAAGAAATTAATTTTGTGCAAAGTTTGGCAAGGTTATGCTTCTCTGCTCCATCACTAAATCTTTCCTTTTAGTCTCACACCCATATTCTCAATTCCCTCTGTAAGCAGTGGATGAATTTTCAGGAAAGATTGTAGCAGGGAGCCTTTACATGGACCACTGTCCCCCTAGTTTATTCAAGATGTTTATCTTTAAAGACACTGTCCAGTGATCCTGTTTTAGATCTTAGACCCAAAGGTATTCTTATATTTCCCCTAATGTCCAGCATTAACAGATAAATTAAATACTCCTGTTCTGTGAATTCAACAGATCACCCAGGGGGCAACAGAGGAGAGTTTATCAAGTATTTTGTTAAGTATCAAGCTCTTTTTAAGAATCTAGACAAGAAATCAGAAAAGAAGTTCATGCTAACATTTTGTAATAGACTGGAGGAATACAATGAAGATAAACTGTTGGAGAATATAAGGACCAGACACATGGGCAAAACTGAGAATAGTGTGGAACTCTGCTGCTTGATGCTTAAGAAAGGCAGTGCTACTTAGGGGATAAGATTTTAGGGTGCTGAGGTGGAAACCTTGTTCTGTTTACTCCCAGTATTGTCTTAGGGGAAGTGATTAATTTTCTGAGCCTTTAATTGCCTGTATCTCCTAAGGTCACTGTGAGAATTAAATTAGATAATTTGTGGTGCACAGTTAGTTGGTGTTAGTCATGTCTGACTCTTTGCGACCCCATGAACTGTAGCCTGCCAAGCTCCTCTATCCATGGGGTTCTCCAGGCAAGAATACTGGAGTGGATTGCCATTCCCTTCTCCAGTGGATCTTTCCAGCCTGGGGATTGAACCCAGGTCTCCTGCATTGCAAGCGGATTCTTTACCATTTGAGCTACAGGGAAGATCCTTACTAAGTGGTGCATAGTAAGTGGTTAATAAATACATTTTTTTATTAGGCCAACCCCAACCTGATGGGCAATGATCATCCTGGTAGATTGCCATGCAGTTCATTCATGAATGGGCTTCTTCCACTATTTTTTTTTCACTTCCTTTGAGAGAATTCTGCATCTTTTTCTACCAAATTAAGATCAGACACCTGCTATATTTATGATTTGGATTGCAGTACTGGTCTTGGGTGCCTGATCTCTCTCCTGGCCATTGATCGTGTGATTTCCTGTCTTTGTGTCAGAATGTATTTCAGCATCTAGAAGCTACAATTAAGAGCATCTAAGTGAAGGGAGGTTCTCATGTATACTCCCCATATTTTGTGTACATAAAGATAAATGGTGGGATTTGGAAGCTTAATATGCCTACATAGTAATAGAGATGGAAGCAGAGAGAGAAAAAGAGAGGTCTAAATTTAATAAAAAGCCAGTCAGAGACATACAAGGAAACCAAGTCAATACACCCAAGTCTCAGATGGCCATCTAAGTAATATTTCTTCCTGAATTAATTTTTACTAAATCTAATAAGATAGCATCTGTTACTTACCTCTTATCAATAGTAGACTTGATTCAATTGTTTCAGTCATAATTAATACTAATTAATACATTTTCCTTTATCTTGGTTTCTTCTTCCTTAACCTCCCCTCTCTCCCACAATGGTAGCTCCAACTCATTGCTCTGAACCTTCTCTGTATTTTCAGTCCCTCCCCTTTGAATTTACAATTGTCTGAGCACATGCCTTCATCCCCAAACTTATTTTGTATTTAAACCATTACAGGGGATTCCCAGGTGCTTCACTGGTAAGGCCCTGCTGGTCCTGCCAAAGGCCCAGGTTTGATCCCTGGACTGGGAACCAGGATTGCACAAGCCATGCAGTGGAACCAAAATTAAATTTTATATATATATATATATATATATATATATATATATATGTTAGATATAGAATAAACCCGTTACAGTTGGATCTCCTAACAACGCTGAGAAAGCCTTTAATCCCACTGCTTTCATTTTATTGATGAGAAAACTGAGGCACAAGATGTGAATATCAGACACTATCAGTTGAATTTATAGGAAACATAATGGGAGTGGCCCCTAGTAGTTTACAAAGTACATTGACATATGTCATTGGATCTTATCCTCCTAAGACTCACTTATGGAAAAACAGTCTTTTTTGTTTTGTTTTTATTTTTATTTTTTATTTATTTTTTAAATTTTATTTTATTTTTAAACTTTACATAATTGTATTAGTTTTGCCAAATATCAAAATGAATCCGCCACAGGTATACATGTGTTCCCCCTCCCTCCTCCCTCCCTACACCATCCCTCTGGGTCGTCCCAGTGCACCAGCCCCAAGCATCCAGTATCATGCATTGAACTGGACTGGCATCTCGTTTCATACATGATATTTTACATGTTTCAATGTCATTCTCCCAAATCTTCCCACCCTCTCCCTCTCCCACAGAGTCCATAAGACTGTTCTATACATCAGTGTCTCTTTTGCTGTCTCGTACACCGGGTTATTGTTACCATCTTCCTAAATTCCATATATATGCGTTAGTATACTGTATTTATGTTTTTCCTTCTGGCTTACTTCACTCTGTATAATAGGCTCCAGTTTCATCCACCTCATTAGAACTGATTCAAATGTATTCTTTTTAATGGCTGAGTAATACTCCATTGTGTATATGTACCACAGCTTTCTTATCCATTCATCTGCTGATGGACATCTAGGTTGCTTCCATGTCCTGGCTATTATAAACAGTGCTGCGATGAACATTGGGGTACACGTGTCTCTTTCAATTCTGGTTTCCTCGGTGTGTATGCCCAGCAGTGGGATTGCTGGATCATAAGGCAGTTCTATTTCCAGTTTTTTAAGGAATCTCCACACTGTTCTCCATAGTGGCTGTACTAGTTTGCATTCCCACCAACAGTGTAAGAGGGTTCCCTTTTCTCCACACCCTCTCCAGCATTTATTATTTGTAGACTTTTGGATCGCAGCCATTCTGACTGGTGTGAAATGGTACCTCATAGTGGTTTTGATTTGCATTTCTCTGATAATGAGTGATGTTGAGCATCTTTTCATGTGTTTGTTAGCCATCTGTATTGCAATCTCTTTAACAAGTGGTGCTGGGAAAACTGGTCAACCACTTGTAAAAGAATGAAACTAGAACACTTTCTAACACCATACACAAAAATAAACTCAAAATGGATTAAAGACCTAAACGTAAGACCAGAAACTATAAAACTCCTAGAGGAGAACATAGGCAAAACACTCTCTGACATACATCACAGCAGGATCCTCTATGACCCACCTCCCAGAATATTGGAAATAAAAGCAAAAATAAACAAATGGGACCTAATTAACCTTAAAAGCTTCTGCACATCAAAGGAAACTATTAGCAAGGTGAAAAGACAGCCTTCAGAATGGGAGAAAATAATAGCAAATGAAGCAACTGACAAACAACTAATCTCAAAAATATACAAGCAACTCCTACAGCTCAACTCCAGAAAAATAAACGACCCAATCAAAAAATGGGCCAAAGAAAAACAGTCTTTTTTACACATATTTGTAGATAAGAAATTGAGTATTTGAAATATTATATGATTGCAAAAGTTCAGATGATTAAGAGTTGACCTAAACTGTCTGCTAATTCTTAATCCAGTGTTTTTTCCACCATAATCAACTCTGCCTTTTCCATTCACTCTGTCTTTTTATTTTTAACTCAGTTCTAGTTATCTCTTCTTCCTTCTTAAAAATTAGACTCAGATATTTGTGAAGTTACATGTATACACACACACACACACACACACACACACACACACACCTTTCAGGGCAGGATATGCAGTTTCAAGATTCCTGAACATCTAGTACAAGGTAAATCTTCTGTGAGAGCTTCTATAGTTTTATTTATTTGCTGAGCAAGTGTTCAATTGGTTTTAATTGGTACAATGTAGAGAAATGTCAATTAAAAGGAGAAAAGTATTAGGAGTCCTCTTTAGAGAATTCATTCTGTTATTTGAAGGTATATTCATAACCATTTCTTCCTTGTTGGTTTTAAATAACAGACTCTGTTCCAGATGAGTGTACAGTATATGACTGAGTTAATTAAATAATACCATAATTTCAGGGGTAATAATGATATAGGGGAGAAAATCATACGTTGTTGTGCTTTTTTTATTCCATGTCTGTAATTTGCTTTTAGCTTTATTTTTTAATACATTATTTTTTTTTAAATTAAGAACCAGTGTAAAGCTAATGAATAAGACTGATAAGATGTAGAAAGCCAGTTTTAGTAGGTCTGTTGCTAACAACCAAAAAAAAAATAATAATAATTAAGGTCTTCAAAATGTAGGCCTAAAATTATTTTTTAAAGTTGCCAGAGAAAATCTGTCCATGACCTGTTTATTTTCCATTTAAAATAAACTGAGTGGTTTTGACTCCCCTCTCTCCGTGGCCCATGTAGTGCTGAAAATAGACAAGGAAATAAAACTGCAAGCTTTAAGGAAAAGATAACTCGATGCCTGCTGTACTTGCAGAGTAATCAAGGCTTATGGTATATTTATCCCATTTCCTCACTCCTCCCTTCTTGTTATTTCAGTCTTCCTCATCAAAACACTTACTTTTCCCCCAATCCTTGTAAATTAGCATCTCATGCATATTCACTGGTAAATCACTCAGTGATTCTCCAATGGCAGTGGCCTCTTTGCCTGGGAGCTACCGTAGGACAGAAGTGACCAGCCGGCCACCTGTCGCTATTTTAAGCTCACATCCAGGTCACGTTAGTTCCCAGACAATGTAAAGTTCACTAAAATTTGCTGCTACAGGCCCTTCAATCTGCAATTTTTTAATCTTCCTCAAGACAATGCAACATTTATCATGAGAGTGAGCACACGGCAATAAATTCTATCTAGTTCACAACTGTAGTTCTCCTAAGGGGAGATGACCTTTTATATTTTTAATAAAGATTTTATCGTTTTCTTTCCATGAAGCAAGGGATCAGATATTTTGTTGTTTTCTAGAATCAGATGCGTCTCATAGTAATTACTTTTCTAACACTCACTCCTTGAATTTGTAGACTTTTAGTAGACTAGAGTTTATTAGTCTATTAAAACTCTACAAATTAAAAACTATATTAAAAAAGTTTTTAATCTATAATAAAGGATTCCACTGATAGCATAAAATTTGCAAGTAACCTAATCTGGATTATAATCCTCTTCTTGCCCTTTTTTTTTTTTTTTTCTTTTCCATTTTCCTGGGAAGCTCTTCACAGGGTAAGGTTGCATTTGCAATTTTGTGTCTGAGTTAAAAACTAAAAGAAAAACACACTCCAGCTCCAATTATAAGTCGTTATTTTTCAAAGTTACTTCTTTCTCTGCCTTGATAGAAGCTGATTGGAATCTCACAGCAAACCATAGACAGCTACATTAGATGTTCCTCTTCTGGTTGAAATGATGGAGTATAGTTATGCTATACATTTCTCAGTAGACAATGTGACAGTGAAACAGAACTGAAATTTAATAAGGTCCCTTCTCCAACACATAGCCATTTCTGTAACAAATGACTTAGGAATGATACCAAATACAAGAACAATAAGATAAGAAAACTACATTGAGACTACATCTCCCAGTCAATATAGGAATCAGTTCAGTGTCAATCTTGGCGTACTGTGCTCTTTCTCAAGAAAAGTTATTTAAAAAGAAGTCACATATTAATAAAAATATACTGTTTCTTTTCCTTCAACCTTAAAGTGTCATGTGTCCAAAAGAAATTAACAATTAACCGTGTTAGTACTTTCAAAGCAAATTTCTGAAACAAATAGATTTGAACATAAATCAATTTCATATTTGAAAGGATAGTCATAAAAAAGATATAGTTTTAATTATTATAGCACAGTCCAACAACTATTTTCATTGCTTTTTACAAAAAAAGAAATTTTAAAGTAGGATTATACTTTGAGGTAATTTGGTTTCAGTTTATTTTTGTACTAAATTACCCAATTATATTTCCTTTCCTGATTAGTTTAATTCTTGTCAAGGATATATCAGAAAACCCACTAAATTGTTACTTTCACTGTTTAAATAGTTATATTAATGCTGTTTAGTGAACATTCAGCTTGATTAAGTTTAGTGTGAGTATACTTAGAACATTTTTATATATTGATGTATTTTTCAAGTTGGATTACATGGAAAAGTAAAATCCATTCTGAATACTTAATTTTGAGAAGTGTGCATTAAAAGATCCCTTGGAGAAGTGATTGGCTACCTACTCCAGTATTCTTGCCTGAAGAATTCTAAGGACAGAGGAGC
Source organism: Bos indicus x Bos taurus (assembly GCF_003369695.1). NCBI lineage: Eukaryota > Metazoa > Chordata > Mammalia > Artiodactyla > Bovidae > Bos > Bos indicus x Bos taurus. The sequence continues at coordinate 9,985,020 of NC_040079.1, read as the reverse complement.
CTGGTGGGCCACAGTCCATGGGGTTGCAAGGAGTTGAACACAACTGAGCACTGACGCTTTTCCACTTTCATGCATACTTTAAGTAGCACCAAGATTTTGACCTGTGCCAATACCCTGTATGACATACCAATCAGGGCCCCGGCATCTTGACTGCAGAGGTAACGGTAGATCTATCATGGTTTCTTCCAACTTGAGCTTTTGAAGGATTAATAAAGATGACAAAGGATCTATGCAAGTAAGGATAAAACCTTACCATTAAACAGCATCTACAATCTCCTATTAAGACTTCTAATTCAAGTAGTGATAAAACCTTTAGTCAGAACCTGGATGAAGGAGTATCTCTGGCCAGATTCTTGTCCATGTCTCATCATTCTTTTTCTGTTTTTCTCTTAGTCTCCTTCAGAGAGGTAGACATTTAGTCCACCTTTTGATTAATACAAATTGGCAGTTTTTATATTGATAGTAATACTGTATTAATCTAATCATTAATTAGATGATTAATTATGATTAATTGATTACTAATAATTACTGATTAATAATGATGTTTTAGATTATCAATCTCTTTCCTTACTCAACATTCCATTTTAAAACATAGTTCTTCACGAACTATGTTTCTTTTTCTGGCATTTATTATTACTGTGAAAAAATTCTTTATCTCACTGTGCTGGGTCTTAGTTGTACCCTGTGGGGTCTTCGATCTTTTAGTGGCAGCATGCGGAAATTTTCAGTTGCAGCATACAAACTCTAGTTATGGCGTGTGGGATCTAGTTCCCTGACCAGGAATTGAACTGGGACCCCTGCTTTGGCAAAATGGAGTCTTAGCCACTGGACTACTATGGACGTTCCCCTGAATATGTTTCTATAGCTCTATAATATTGATTTCTAATGTTATATTTTGAATTCTGTAGGTTACAAATCCCCTTCTTATTATGCCATATACCTGCGAAGGCTGCCTATGAATTTTTGATTCAGGGTTCTTCTGCCTCCGTACTTTTGCCTCAAGGAGGAGTTTCACAGCTTTCCCTGATTTTCACTGGGAAGCAACCAACTTTTCACCTGTGTACTACATGAAAAACTCTTTCCAAATAATCTAAAGGAAGGAGTTGAATTTTGAAGTCAGGAAGACTTGCATCTGATTTCTGGTTCCCAAAGTCCTTGCTCTATAACCTTAACAATTTCCAGGCAAGAGTACTGGAGTGGGTAACCATTCCCTTCTCCAGGGGATCTTCACAACCCAGGGACTGAACCAGGGTCTCCTGCATTGCAGGGAGATTCTTCACTGTCTGAGCCACCAGGGAAGCCCAGATGGAGATCATATGATGGTAATATTTATTCCAAAGAGTGGTGGTTAGGTTCAAATGAGATAATTTACTTAAGCATGCCCCCAAGTCAAGTAAATAATAAGTTGGCATCTCTTCTTTTCTCTCTGGCTACTTCTAACATTAGACAAACATTAGTTCCCTATGGGGCTCTGTTTCATACTCACTTATATCTGGTTTATACTTGCATACTTTAACTTGAGTGAAAATAAAGGAAGGCTAGCTCCTGATATATTACTAGTTCCTGATATCTTTGTGAAAATTTTAATGTTCATTTCCAGTAAAAATAACCTCCCCATCTTAGTTCTTTTTGGAAAACAATATCATAATTTTTATTTTCATAAGTGCAGTGAAAACTGGTCTAGCTAGCATAGCTCAGAGCTCAGTTGACTTCCAGGCTCACAGATGAGCATGAAAAGGCATTTTTCTGCTCCTTGTGAATGAGGTTACAGAAAAGGCAAGCACGATATCTATTCGGGTAGGCAGATGGTCAAATGAGCTTCCTATAAAACAGTGTCACGTGTCGCCTTATCTAAATTGTTATAACTTTCCTATCTGCCAAGGTAATGTCAAGTTCTGTTAATGAGATGGCCTCACAAGTGTATATTTGAATATTTTATGAAAAGTCATTGTAGCTTTCTACAGATCTGACAGTAATTAAATGCATGAGCTCCCAAGGCCCATTTCAGGGTCTACATGCATATTTTCCCCTCTCCAAAGACATATCAAGGTGTGCAAGTCACTTCACTGACATTTGCAAGGGAAGTTGTATTTCTTCTACTTCTTTCTGAGATTAGCTAACCTAGTTCTCTTCTCCATTTCAGTACTGTTATTACCTAAGTACAAGTCAGTATTGCAGAGGAATTTTCCATGAGTCTTCACTTCAGATGCCTCAGTACAGTCATCTGTAGATAAAGAGCATCTCATTTTTACTTTTTCCTTGATTATCAAAGACTAATTGACCAGTAATAACTGATTAATATATAATGTTCTCTAATAGAAGAAAATCCAGCGAGTGGGTGTGGCCTCACTGTTCTAAATTTAGAACAATTATCAAAAAAATTGACCAGTAATCACTGATTAATGTATATATATATATAATACTTTCTAATAGAAGAAAATATAGTGAGTGGGTGCAGAGATAGTGCCTCATCTTGTATCAACTAATTGATATCTGTGTATATGTTTATTGCATATCATTTTTTCTTCAGAGTTTTTTAGTTTTTTTCTGTACTAAGGAAAGTTATCAATTTTGAAACTTAGACTTTACTTTTTGTTTTTTTACAAATAATAGAAAGTTTATGCAGGTTATTTGTTATTTCCATAACAAATGTGTACGTTTAACATTTTTTGCCTTTGGAATTCTGGGCTTATTTGAATTTAAAGATACTAAACACTCTGTTAACAGTCTTGGGGATTCAAAATGACATTATTAATTATTGTTTGTGGGAGGTCAAGAAGTTCAGAGTCTTGCTTAGCCTAGACTGTATAATCTAGAATTTCCTAAACTTAATTGACCATAAATCTTCTTTTTTATGTTGTTGTTGTTGCTGTTTTTCCTGTGGTTGTAGTTTTGGTAATCCTTAGGAACATCGAGTAGAAAGGACTTTGAGAATCCTGGTAGTGGAAATCACGAAGAACCCAAGGGACAGGATTGGAGGGGGCACCTAACATGTTCTTCCAAAACAAGGGATTCGCAACAGAATTTTTACAGGGCACTATGTGGCCATTATGGCTATCAAGACTGTAAGAATATATGTCATATGAAACAGTATGAAAAAACAAAGTCACAAAAAGTACTTAAGAAAGGATGATGCTTTTTGGTGTGTTGAATTTCCCAGTGTATAATACAGTTGATTTTTAATCTTATGTATGATCTTGAGTCAAATAACCATATTCTACAAAAATATGGTTTGTATAAGAGGCGTTGGGGCTGGAGGTAAAATGAAAAGTAGAAAAGCAGGAAAGGAAATGTTCATGGAAGAAAAAGAGGGTAGTTTAACAGGTTGATGATATGGATCCTTGATAACTGTGCAGAGGAGCTGGAAATAATTAAATTAGTGAATAATGGAGCAGTGTGCAAAAAAGTACTGATACGTGATACCACCTTGCAGGTAAATGTCATGTGACATTTTCTGGGCCCTTCTGTTTCTATAATTTCTAAAATATTATATATATATACACACAACATATATGCCCTCCTCCCACTTTTTTTCCAGTGATGACATGAAGAAATCTGGAGGATGATTCAAGATTATATGATGGACCATGACCTAAAAGCATAACTCAGGCCCTGGGACACTGAAATTTCAAAATGCCGTGTTTACTAATGTTTAAGTGCATTGTCCTACCTACATTTGGTTGGAAACGAACACCCACATGAGGACTAGAATGATTTAGCAGTGGTGCATAAAGGGGATTCAGTTATTTTTAGTTATCAGGCTTAGAACAGATCGGTGTGGCGATTTTGTCTTCCTGAGGCTTTGATGTCAAACTGCTTGGGTGTAAATCCAGGCTTCAACAGGAGCTGCTTGCTCTCAGGCAGGTTATTCAGTGCTTTTTAATTCACTCTTTCCCCATAGCCTTTTCTTTCTAGGGTAACTAAGAGAATTAAAAGAGATCAATGATAAATTGCATAGCACAGTGGCTGGCACGTGATAAATGTGGTATTATTGATATTTCAGTATACATTAGTTGTAAGTATTTTGTCTCAATTGGTTGTATCTGGAAACTTGAGTTTGTTTCTGGGCACCTAATTTACAAAGAAATAAAAGCTAATTAGGACATGTTAAGAGGAGGGAAAAGAGAATGCATATGAGGCATGTTTGGTAAAATTAGAGATGTTAAGACTAAAGAAGACCTAGGTCTCTTGGAACTTGAATAAAAACACTTGAGACTTAATCTTTGTGATGACAGGGAGAATAACTAAGTTTAAAATTTTGTTTAGGAAGGTCAATGTTTTCCACCATTGCATAATTTTAGGCTGAGGCATAGAAGTCTCTTAATGGGTTTATCATTGAGGAGATTCTGAAACATGGAAGAATTAAAAATCTGTAAACTTCATTCCATATCTTTATATCATGATTCTAGCCCGTCAAGATTATTTCCAATGCTTGTCTGTCACTTCATCTCTCCCTGTTTGAAAATGACAAGCATCAAACAGAAACGATACTCATGTTGCTTCATGAAATTCAATAGTATGTTTTGTTAATCGGAGATTCTGCACACACACACACATTTATACATGCACGCGTAGTAACATGACTTAGTAATTCCACTTTTGACATTAAAAAAAGTTAAAGTGTTTTATCAGGCTCAAAAATACAATGTTCATTTATGCTAACTGGTTCATAAATGCAATATATTTGCTTTTAACATATTTGTGACACAAAAGTCTAATTTTTTCTTTATTTCTTTTTAAATAGCAGAGGCAGTAAGTAATGAACTGCTAGTTGACAGAATTGGGGAGATTTCCTCAGTCCCAGAGGTTGTTACCTCCAGATTAAAACAAACAAACAAAACAAAACATCCTGAAACAGCAGGGTTCCAACAAATTTGCAGACTCTCCTTTTGGCTCACTCCCTCTCCCCTTTTTTCTTCAACTTCTCTCTCATGCATTCCTGACTCAGAAAGTGATTGGTTTTGGCAAAAGACCAATGGCTTCAGATAAAAAATTAGAACCCCAATACCCTCATTTATAGAAAGGCTGTTGATATTTACAATTTAAGCCCGGATATTTCAGAATAAGAGCTTTTTTAAAGCCTACTCTGAATAAATATTTATCTGTATTTATTGATAAGTAATGATTTGGGAATGGCTTCCCCAGTGGCTTCCCTGGTGACTCAGACAATAAGAAATCTGCCTGCAATGCAGGAGACTTGGGTTCAAGCCCTGGGTTGGAAAGATCCTCTGGAGAAGGGAACAGCAACCCACTCCAGTGTTCTTGCCTGGAGAATTCTGTGGACAGAGGAGCCTGGTGGGCTGTAGTCATGGGATTGAAAAGAGCTGGACCCAACTGAGCAACTACACTACACTTTCCCTGATGGCTCAGTGGTCTGCAATGCAGGAGCTGCAGGAGACTAGGGTTTGATCCCTGGGTTGGAAAGATCCCCTGGAAGAGGAAATAGCAATCCACTCCAGTATTCTTGCTTGGAGAATCCTGTGGACAGAGGAGGCTGGTGGGCTACAGTCCAAGGGGTTGCAAAGATTCAGACACAACTGAGTGACTAAGCAGGAGCACAAATTTGGAAAGAGATTTTGAAAATAGAAGTACTCAGGACTGATCTAATAATTACATTAGTATAATTTGAGTAAACATCACTTAAACTGATGTATTAATTTATTCAGGTTGTCCAAAGGTGTGAGCCATCGCTGGTGAATTCTCTTTGAGGGAATTTAGTGCTGGTGGAAAAGGCCAGATTGTCAACTTTTGAGACTGAACTAGTTCATCAGTGGGAACAAAGTTTGAATGGGCTGCAACAAAATTTTATTGCTGAAGACTCAAAGGCAATAAAAATCTTCTAAACTTGGTAGAAGACTATCGTAAGACTGCAGCTTCCTAGCACCCACATGGCAGTTAATTTTTGCATTGGGGGTGGGGGGAGCATTTTAACCCAAGAATAATAATGACTAAACAGCTTAACTCTTATTTGTGTAATGGCTTAATGAAAGAGAAAAAGGAAAAACAGAGAAAGTGAACATAATAAGAAGGTGAAAACGCACCTTAATTGTGATTCGGTGCAGCATATTCTGTGTACAAATAAATAGGCTTCAACACCTGCCGATGTGCTGGCATCTGGCTTGAAAACAACAAACATCTGTTGGTAATTTGCAGTGGGAGACCCTGACAGTGAGGAACTGGATACTGTCACAAAATATACAACCTTGTTAAGCCCCTAAAAGGATTCAGAGGAGAGATAATGAATGGATAATTTGGGACATGTGACTCCCATGTGACAAGATGATAAGACCTGTTGGGCTTTTCTTTCCAGGTTGCCATTATGTTTCCATCTTGAATCATTATTTAATAGACTGTAATCATTATAAGCTACTTTTTGAAGGAAAGCTCTATTTAAAAGGGAGAATTTTACCGACCAGGCTACATCTTCCAAGTTCTTGCTCAGTGCTAAGTTGCTTCAGTCCTGTCCAACTCTTTGCGACCCTAGGGACTGTAGCCCTCCAAGCTTCTCTGTCCATGAATTTCTCTAGGCCAGAATACTGGAGTGGGTTGCCATTTCCTTCTCTAGGGAATCTTCCCAACTCAGGGGTTGAACCCCCGTCTCTTGAGTCTCCTGCATTGGCACGTGGGTTCCTTACCACTAGGGCACCTGGGAAGTCTTCAGATTCTTACTATTTCCCCATAGTAGATACAGACATCCTAAAACTACTCAGATTTACGTTCCCTCCAGTGCCCTCAACCAGGCCAAGTTTTGAAGAATCAAGGGCATGGGCAGAAGTCCCAGATATGTTTGCTCGGCACCCCAAGGCAGTCAGACAGGCATGTCAGGTTCCTTGTCTTCTGTCTCTAAAAAATCCTGCAGCTCTTGTGCTCCTGGATTGTGGGAACGACTGAGATATTTTAAGCAATACCTCATCATTTTGCCTTGTTTCCTTCTGACCCAGGGGCCAGGTATGATAACGTTCCCACCAGAAATTTAAAACTTCTTCTAACATTTTTGTAAAAAAGGAAGATGAACACCTGGGGCCTTGGAAGCCCCACTCCCAATCTCTCTTTACCCTTTTCTCATTTTTCCAAAGTTTTGTGTGCCAAAATTCCATCTTTTGCTCACCCCCAAATACCAGAATTCCAGAGATGACTTTTGCATTAGTCCATTATGGCTAACAAAATACTGCTGCACAGGTAACTTATAAACAAGATATTTATTTCTCACTGTTCTGAAGGCTGGAAGTCTGAGATCAGGGTACAGCATTGTCAGATGAGCACACTCTGCTGGAATGCAGACTTCTGACTTCATGCTTGTCTTCCCTCTCTAGGTGGAAGGAGAGAGGATATCTCTGGGATCTCTTTTGAAAGGGCTCATTCATCAGGGCTCCACCCTCATGACATAGTGAAAGTGAAAGTCACTCAGTCCTGTCCGACTCTTTGCGACCCCATGAGCTGTACAATCCATGCAATTCTGTAGGCCAGAATACTGGAGTGGGTAGCCTTTCCCTTCTCCAGGGGATCTTCCCAGCCTAGGGATCAAACCCAGGTCTCCCGCATTGCAGATGGATTATTTACCAGCTGAGCCACAGGAGAAGCTCATGACATAAGCAAGTCTCAAAGACCCCATCTCGTAATACCTCACAGCGGACACTGGGATTTTGACATACAAATCCTGTCGGGACACACATTCAGACCATATTGATGCTGGAAGTTTGGCCTCTGTGCCCGGGTGCCAAATCATATCTTGTAGACAGAGTTTGGGGTGAATCTGCGTTCAGTATTCTGGATTTCAACTCTGTTGACTGATAGGCTGCAGTAACTAAGGACTACATAAGACTTTTGAAGGGATCTTTGCTGAGGAGAAGGGGACCACAGAGGATGAGATGGTTGGATGGCATCACCGACGCGATGGACATGAGTTTGACTAGGGTCCGGGAGTTGGTGATGGACAGGGAAGCCTGGCGTGCTGCAGTCCATGGGGTCGCAAAGAATCAGACACGACTGAGTGACTGAACTGAACTGAACTTGCCGTCACAAGTTTTAGCCTTCTTTCTTCATACCTGATCTTGACCCCATTGTCTTCATCCCATTCCTAAATTAGGCTAATAAAGTGAAACTGGTATGTGGTGGTGGTTTAATCACTAAGTTGTGTCTGGTTCTTGCGACCCCATGGACTATACCTGCCAGGCTCTTCTGTCCGTGGAGTTTTTCAGGCAAAAAATACTGGAATGGGTTGTCATTTCCTTCTCCAGGGAACCTTACCTGACCCAGGGATTAAACCCTAGTCTCCTGCATTGCAGATGGATTCTTTATTGACTAAGCTACCAGGGAGACCCCAACATTGATATACTTTCTATTTATTCCTTTGCTGGGCAAAGGTTGTAGGGAAAAGACAGTGGGCTCCTACCCTGGAAAACTGTCCCAGTCCAGGAGGATTTGATGAGGAGTTTATAGCAATTGATTCAAGGGTGGAATTACTGATAAAATTTGAGTGTGTTTGGGGCCTGAGGTGTCATATCTTTTTGCCTTTTCATACTGTTCATGAGATTCTTGAGGCAAGAATACTGGAGTGGCTTGCTGTTCCCTCTTCCAGTGAACCATGTTTTGTCAGATCTTTTTTCAGAACAACAACACATAATCTGATCAGTTTCTGTGGTTCTTTTAATCTGGCTGCAGGTGGTCTCTGGAAGAGCTTCTCTGGTTCTTTTAGTCTGGAATGAAGAATACTGAAGTCTTCCATTTGTTGGGACTTTTCTTTCTATAAAGAGCTTAAAGATATTGGTGTATGTATCCCTTGAGGAGGAACCAGGACCCCGCCCCAGGGCTGCACTGTTGTTTCTCAGCTGCTCCTGCCTTGTCTCTGCACATCCTCCCTTCTCTGATTGTTGCTGTTGTTCCCTTGCTCAGTCCTGTCTGAAGCTTTGTGACCCCATGGACTGCAGCACACCAGGCTTCCCTATCCTTCACCATCTCCCGGAGCTTGCTCAAACTCATGTCCGTTGAGTCAGTGATGCCCTCCAACAATCTCGTCCTCTGTCCATTACCTTCTCTGATTAGCAGCTGTTCACATATGCCTTTTGGAGCTCAGAGGTCATGGAGACTAGAGTTAGTTGCCTACAAACAACAAACAGGGGACCTGGAAAGGCTCCTATGCCCAGGAGCCACACTAGGTCCTGCTTGGTTTCAGTAGCAGCTTTGTGAAATAGTTCGTTTCTATCTGTCACCAAGGATAATGACAAATTTTCGAGTTTAATGTATTGAGTGAATGAAATTGCTGCAGGAAAGAGAGTAGGGTGCGAAAAGATGGTCACGTCCCAGGCCACCCTGAAGTCCCTGGGACGCCACCAAGGCTGGGTTCTTGGCCTCCCAGAGGACAGAATTCAAGACTGAGCCATAATAAAGTGCAAAGAGGTATATTCAGGGAGGAAACACACCCCACAGGCAGAGTGGGGCAGTTCGGAAGAAAAGAGAGGCACTGGCTATGCAGCTGTCAGGTTTTTATTGTTGCTGTTCAGTTGCTAAGTTGTGTCCAACTCTTTGTGACCCCACGTACTGCAGCATACCAGGCTTCCTTGTCCTTGACTATCTCCTGGAGTTTGCTAAACCTCATGTCCATTGATTCAATGATGCCATCCAACCATCTCATCCTCTGTGGCCCCCTTTTCCTCCTGCCTTCAATCTTTCTGAGCATCAGTGTCTTTTCCGATGAGCTGGCTCTTCACATCGGGTGGCCAGAGTATTGGAACTTCAGCATCAGTCCTTCCAGTGAATATTCAAGGTTGATTTTCTTTAGGATTGACTGGTTTGATCTCTTTGCTGTCCAAGGGACTCTCAAGAGTCTTCTCCAGAACCATAGTCCCAAAGCATCAATTCTTCAGAGCTCTCTTGGGGAAAGGGGGGGGGGGATTTCCAGGAACTGAGCCCCTGTCGACTTTTTGACGTTTATGCTCACGTCACTGGTGATGTGTCATTTAGCTTGCTGCTGTGTTTGCTGTTGTTCAATGGCCAAGTCACGTCTGACTCTTTGTACTGTGTCAGATCTTGCCATCTTGGACCTATTTGGTTCTAATCAGTTTATGTCCTCGGTCTATATCATTCTTCTAAAGATTGTGCCCTACCCCCTTCTTGTGTCAAGATAACAATCCTGGTATAAATTTAAAAAAATAAAATATTGTATTTAAATTATTGATAAAATCTCCAGATATTAAGTGTGATGAGGACTCCATAATAACTTATGGATAAACCCATTTTTAATTTTCTAGAAGTTTTGAATTACTAAATTTAAAAGAGAAGGCGCAGGGGTGATAGAGGATGAGATGGTTGGATGGCATCACGGACTTAATGGACATGAGTTTTAGCAAGCTCCACGTGAATGTGAAGGACAGGGAAGCCTGGTGTTCTGGTCACAAAGAGTCAGACTCAACTTAGTGACTGAACAACAACATCTGATATCTGATAATCTTAGCATTTGGCCACATCTGGTTTTGTAAAGTTTAAATACCCTGTGTAACTTAGGTACCTGGATTAGATCAATCTACACAATTTAATAAATTCTTATTTTATAATTTATATGAATATTTAAAATAAAAAGTGTAGAGTGGATTCCATGATGCCCTGGTTAGTTAAAAACAGTAGTTAACCAATAAAGTAAAACAGGATTATTGCTTGCATGGATGCACAAGAAATAAATATCTGTGATTTCTCTTTGGTTGGCATGTAGGTTTTCAACCTATGTGCTGAGACTAAATTTCGAGTTTCCCTCTTGGAGGAAATTTGCCTGTTTACCAACATACATATCAAAGCTGGACCTCACAAATCTCTTTTTAATTTTTTAGGAAGTTCAAAATGTAAGGAATTCCCTGTTTGTCTAATTGTTAGGTTTGTGCTTTCACTGCCAACAGCCTGGATTCCATCCCTGGTTGAGGAACTAAAGTCCCATAAGCCATGCAGCACAGCCAAAAGAAAAGAAACCTCAAAATGTAAAGAACTTCTACTGTGATCATAGAAGCAATGGTTGAGGTAATTGTGAAGAATCTAACATTTCTATCATATTAAAGTTATCATCAAACTAGATTTTTAAAATTTTGTTGCTTGATTAAATCTAAAATGCACACCAAGCCAATCAGAAAACTTTCAACTTAAAAAAAAAAGGAATAAGGAAATTTCTATTTAGACAACATACAAAAGAAGCTTAGTATGTAAGGATAAAATGTATGACGGCTTAAGTGAAATTCATATTTATTATCTCCCTTGCTCATTTAAAATGCATATTAAATGGCATTGAAACATGTAAAATATCATGTATGAAACGAGATGCCAGTCCAGGTTCGATGCACAATACTGGATGCTTGGGGCTAGTGCACTGGGACGACCCAGAGGGATGGTATGGGGAGGGAGGAGGGAGGAGGGTTCAGGATGGGGAACACATGTATACCTGTGGCGGATTCATTTTGATATTTGGCAAAACTAATACAATTATGTAAAGTTTAAAAATAAAATAAAATTTAAAAAATAAAAATAAAAAAAATTAAAAAAAATAAAATTGTTGTTCCAAAAAATAAAAAATAAAATAAAATGCATATTAATAATTTGTATACATTAATACTTAATTTAGTTTTTAATTAGATGGATACAAGTAAATATTGAATGTATTCATTTTTCTCTACTTTTGAAAGTAAAATGTAAGGTCTGTGATTTTCTTTTTGCTTTTTGACTTAGGGTTGCTTGGGAGGAATGGGGATCCAGTTAGAGAGCTAGAGGCATCAGTTCAGTTCAGCTGCTCAGTCGTGTCCGACTCTTTGCAACCCCATGAGTCGCAGCACGCCAGGCTTCCCTGTCCATCACCAACTCCTGGACTTCACTCAGACTCACATCCATAGAGTCAGTGATGCCATCCAGCCATCTCATCCTCTGTCGTCCCCTTCTCCTCTTGCCCCCAACCCCTCCCAGCATCAGAGTCTTTTTCAATGAGTCAACTCTTCGCATGAGGTGGCCAAAGTATTGGAGTTTCAGCTTCAGCATCAGTCCTTCCAATGAACACCCAGGACTGATCTCCTTCAGAATGGACTGGTTGGATCTCCTTGCAGTCCAAGGGACTCTTAAGAGTCTTCTCCAACACCGCAGTTCAAAAGCATCACTTCTTCGGCGCTCAGCTTTCTTCATAGGTGTGGCAAATAGTAGGGAATAACCTAGGTCAGAGAGGTAGCTACACAGGAGTTCTCATCAGATTCTTCTCTACAGACTATACTTTTAAGTTTTTATAACTGGTTATTAATTATTTTAATACCCTTAATTTTTTCTGCCAGATTCTTTAATTTTGACTGCTTTTCATAGTTTTAAAGTATTTTAAAGTTTTTTTTTTTTTGTGTCCACTACATAATACTTTTAAGTCATAATATATTTTCCAGAAAGAAAGTAAACCCACCAACTGGAATTTAAGCTGTGTCATCTTAATTAAGTGAGGTCATTTTGCCTAAAACTGTGAGTAAATCTCCACTTGCCCATGTGTTAACTAGTCTGTACTAAATTTTGTTCAGATAAAGTTTGAGGCACTGAATATTTAACTTCTCATTATTGAATATTTGTTACTGGGATCCCATACTTGCATCTCAGACACATGCATTGTTTTTTATCTTCTGCTTAGAAAAATACATTCTTAAATAAGATACGTGGGAATCTTATGCAAGATTCTTTTTGCAAATGAAGTCCTCAATTGTTTTGAGTAGTATCATGTTATTTTGAAAAGAAGAAGGGATTCCATAATTGTTGCAATGTATTCAGTGTATTTGGAAAAGGAAATGGCTACCCACTCCAGTATTCTTGCCTATAGAATTCCATGGACAGAGGAGCCTGGTGTGTCCATGGGATCGCAAGGAGTCGGACATGACTGAGCAGCTGAGCACACACATTCAGTGTATTTACATTTTGTTTCTCCTTTTACTACTCTTTTTTAAAATGTTATTGATTTATTTGCTTGTGTTGGGTCTTAGCAGCAGGGATGGGATTTCGTTTGTATCACACTGGACCCTGTAGCTGTGGCACAGAGTTCAGTATTTGTAACCCATGGGTTTCTTTTGTTTCCACTTGAGGACCTAGTTGCTATGTGGCGTGTGAGTTCCTCTGCCAGGGACATCCCCTGCACTGGAAGGTGGGTTCTTAACCACTGGACCACCAGGGCCATCCCTTGCTACTCTTTTATTGAATACATACTACAATTCAGCATTTTTATATGTTCTCTTCTGTAATTGTCCTCTAAATATAATTTTATAAATCAAAATATTTAGGGAAATGAACTATCATGCTCAATGTCTTCCAGCCCTTAAGTGGTAAGCATCAGGATATTAATTCCAAAACCCATACTCTGAATTATCTATTTATGAATCTATTTATAGTTGTGGCTTTGTTACTAGTCTAAACATTTAGTAAATAAGAGTTATACTCAGATTTCTTTTTTTTTTTTTCTGTTCCTTAAACTCCCCTTTCAATTATTTCTGTTTCTGAGAGTATCACTCATCACTCTCCAAATGGGGAAGCCTTTTAGACAATCTTTGACAGTATGCAGTAGATAACCATTCCCTTGAGATCTGGGTTTTCAAAATTATAGCTAAACTGAGTTTATTTGCTTATCTATTTAATAAATATTCTAGATGGTCAAAACCACTGACTATGACAGTCTGAAGTCACTTTCTCAGATGGGTTCATTTCATGTTTGATCCAACAGAGGAATTTCAAGACTTGAGATATTTGACTTGGGAAAATAGTCAACACCCTAGTTGCTCTCAGCTCCTCCTCTTCATGAAACATTTTGTGAACAAGGGATATTTGTATCAGATCTCAAACAGATACTCCTCCAAATCTTATTCTCTGCTCAGCTCTATAAAGGAAAGATACTGTTGATACTATAAGATACTATACTATTGCTTGTAAATAAGCAATCAGGCCATAGAAATCCTAGATGGATTGTATTGATAATAATAGCAACACACACATTAAATGTTCTCTTGGCTGATGAGAATGTTGTAATATGAAACACCTCAGACCTGTTTAGGTGCCAAAATGCCAGCCCACTGAGGCGTTAGTGTTATGGTAAACCGTGTTTGCAGCCCTCCAGAAAGCTACATATATTGAACAGACTCTTAACCTTCTCTTAAGCTTTCAAATCAGTCAAGCTGGTGCTCTCTTTGCTACTGACGACTCCCCAGAGATTCACTCTTTGAGAGATACACAGCTCATCATTGATCATTGATCATCCCACAGATTTGGTGCCAGGAAGAGACTAATCATCACTACACACGCAAGCTATTTTGTTCCATCCTGCTAACATGAATGTAAGAGGTGACCAAAAACAATTTGAATGGCTTTGAGTGGAAAATAAGATGTAATTTCTGGTACTCATTATTACATGATGCAAACAACACATCATCATGAAAGTAACAGCCTGCTTTAAAGTTTCTGTGTAATATGTTGTTTCTGTGTAATATGGCCCAGGATAACCCCTCCTGTTTTTAACCCACGTGCTACTGAATCTCTTTCTGATCCTGTTTCCCAAAACTTAACATGATGCTTTTAGCTGCTCAGAGTCCTGCACTTTCAGACCAAACTGAAGAAATATCTCCAAAAATGACCGCAAGTAACACTCTTTACCTTCACATAATTAGTTCCATTTTCTATCCATAAGGCACATATTTCTTTAAATGACTTAAAAAAATACTAAATACTAATGTCTAAATATTAAATGCCAATGTTTATCTTTTTTTTTTTTTCTCAGTCTAATAGGGTAATTCTGTAGCAGGGGCATGTATCAGGGATAATTTATCCATAACATCTGATTTCATGCTTAGACAATCAGAATTAGGGGATTTTTGTATTGAAAATGACATAATAATTTTGTGTGCTTTGATGTTTTTATTGAACTTTGCATCTCAAATTAGATTTTAAAGTTTTTAAAGGAGGGAGTAGGCAGTGACTATACCTTTTTTTTTTTTCTTTTAAATCATCCTTATTATCTCGATTAATTGCTGCATGGTGAAAATTGAAGTATTTTAATTTTGGAAGCTTTTGGATTGAAATATATTATTAAATTAAAAAGCAACAAGCAAAAACTGATGACTTGGTAGGTTTACTAAATAACTCAGTGAGATCTCAAGATGAGGAAGAGAATTAGAACAGAAGCCCAGGTTTTTCTGAGAGCAAAGCCCCAGCTATTATCTGCTGCTCTGTTCTCTTTGGTAGCTTATACCCCCATCCGTTTAGGCTTTGTCTCAATGTTTGATGTTTAGTTTGTTAATTACCTATAATGAATTACTACCTAAAATGCTGTCTGTTGAGATCATATTTAGGAAGGGTTGGGATTGCTAAGCAACTATATGATGATAAAGATGATTGAAATGTAATCTCAATGAGGGCCAGAAATTTGGTAAAATTTTAACCAGAACTTTATCCCCATTAGGGCTTCCCTGGTGGCTCAGACGGTAAAGTATCCACTTGCAATGCGGAAGACACAGGTTTGATCCCTGGGTTGGGAAGATCCCTTGAGGAAGGGAATGGCTACCCACTTCAGTATTCTTGCCTAGAGAATTCCATTGACAGAAGCTACAATCCATGCAGTAGCAAAGAATCAGGCACAACTCACTGACTAATACATTCATTACTGTCTTCTTTCAATTTATCCCCATTACCAAGATCAATGCCTGAAAAATAGCAGGGAATCAGTAATATATATTGAATAAATTGAATGTGTACATTTGGCTAAATGACACTCCTACCTCACAAATGAGTAAAAGCCACCCCAAGATATAAAAAGCCATTTGAGAAAATTGGAAAATTAATTTCACTGATGGAACTGTCAAATAGGGCTTGGTTCACCACCATATGACTGAACGATGCATGCTAATTCACTTCAGCTGTGTCAGACTCTGTGCCAGCCTGTAGACTGTAGCCTGCCAGACTCGTCTGTCCATGGGATTTTCCAGGCAAGAATACTGGAGTGGATTGCCATGCCCTCTTCCAGGGGATCTTCCCGACCCAAGGAGCAAACCTGCATTTCTTATGTCTAACCTGCATTGGTAGGCAGGTTCCTTACCACTAGGGGAACCCACTAAAGGATGGCTGAGGCTAAAATTCTGGGCTACCTGCAGCCTCAAGCCATCCAAGGAAAGGCTGTCTGACAAATGTACCTTCTCTGTGTGATTAATGTACAGATGAAAGAATTGGTGGAAATCTAGTTTCATTATCAGAATGGTAAATTAGCCTTGAATTGTAAAGTCTCCATTGCAAAGTGACTAAAACTTGAGTTTTCAAAAGTGGCTTTTTTACAGGAAGTTGTATGCAATAAATGAAAGGAACTTTTATGCTTTTCTCCCATTGATAACAGCAAGGTCAGAATTTGTGTCCCTAAAATATCTTAAAAAATGTTTTTGTTATTTTGCAATGATATTTAATATTTCAGTGTTATGAAAGAAGAGAAGTAAGACAATGACAAATGATAGTAGCAATAACTGAACTGTTTCACAATTAGATAAATATGATTTAGATTTGGGATTTTATGAAAACAATAATACTTTAAACTGATAGAATATTGAAAGTGACCCATATTGAGAAAAAGCAGAGAAAATTTGCATCACAAAATATCAGGTGAATTAATGGAACATTGTTTTTTAAAAGTCTTCAAAAGTTAAAGCTTATTATAATGTGTTAAACAAGAAAATGACAACTACTTTTAGTATAAGAAAAAAGCTGATTTGAATTTTCTAACTTTATTTTGCCTTCTCTGAGACAATATCCTTTTCTCAAATTTCTAAAGAGAATATTCATGTTTATTAATCATCACTCTGGTGTTGTTGAACACATTGCAGAGGAAATGTTTCCATGAGTACTGAGTCGAGTTCGACTCTCTGTGATTCTAGAGAAGAATACTGGAGTGGGTTGCCATTTCCTCCTCCAGGGGATCTTCCTGAGCCAGGGATCAAACCCACGTCTTTTGTCTCCTGCATTGGCAGGTGAATTCTTTACCACTGGGCCACCTGGGAAGCCCACTGGGTTTTAGAGTAATTGCAAATAGTACTTGCAGATAGCAAGGAGATGGTGTTGTTCAAGCTCACTGCGTCTTTCTCCAGTGCTTTCTTTCCTTTTGCACAAAATAATGGGGCAGGAATGGGTAATATAAGGTGTTTCTGACATAGAGGATTCCACAGTCTAGAAATACTCACATGCATGAGTAGCTATAATGTAAAGATGACTGTGGCAACAATGAAGAACGAAAGAGTCTTTTTCTAGGGAAAATGAGATTTCCTTCCCCTATAAACAAACTTTTGCTGGATCTCTAGTGAACAGGTTCTCTAATATCAGAATAAATCTAATCTCAGGTGTCTTCAAGGAAAGATTTCATCATAGCAAAACAATTACAGCTTCCCAAAGGTTTTGAGATTTTATTTTTACTGCCTTTTGTCTTATATGTCTCATAAATAAACATAAGTTTCTCCCTGTTTCTATTTCTGGGTTACACAAAAGCAACTGGATGGGTTTTCCCTAGAGGATACTTTAGGATGACCTGGCTCAGACCGTAAAGAATTCACCTGCAATACTGGAGACCTGGGTTCAGTCCCCGGGTTGGGAAGATCCCCTGGAGGAAGGCATGGCAACCCACTCCAGTATTCTTGCTTGGAGATGAGCTGGCAGGCGACAGCCCATGGGGTCACAAAGAGTTGGACATGACTGAGCAACTAAGCATAGCTTTAAAATAGAGGTTGTGTCATCAAGATCACTGTGGGCAGGCTTAAAAGACACCCCAAAGACATAGGTTATCATCCTGGAGAATACTGTAACTGCTGATCATAAGAGACGTGCCATAGATACGAAGATGCTACCAGGAGAGAAAATAAACAGTGATTTATAACACGAGCCTCGATTTGAAAGTCACAAGGGCAGACACTCAGAATTTCAGGTCTGATTTGCAATAAAGGAGTTTCTCACATGGGCGACTCTAGAAACCCTATCCAGAGTGAGTAATAGCAGAGATATACTGATATAATGTTGGCAAAGGTTGTCACAAGCATTGCAGAGACCAGATTGTTCTAAACACCTTTCTTTCTCATAGATTTTACTAAATATAACTGGATCTAGGAAAATGCAGAAGGAAAGTTTGTCAAAAGGAAAGTTTGATCAATCTTCCTGTTTTTTCTAAAAGAACTTTTTCTGAGTAACTCTTTAGTATCCTCCTCCTGATATACATAAAATATGCATTTATAAATAACTAGGCAACACCATGGTATTTTGGCCTCTCTTTCTGTAAATATCTTGGAAATTGTTTCCACGTAATACAGAGTGGAGTCATGAGCACTTGGGAGCAATAAGCGTCATCAGTGTGTAGATGAACACTGAAGCCTGGGAGTGGTTAGTTGCTCAGATGAAACAGGTCAGATGAGAATTAAAGAAAATTAATGACATGCCTTTGAGGAACTGGCATTGAAGGGTGGACAAAGACGAATCTGAAAAGTAGACTGAGAAGAAGCAGCAGCCAGAAGGAATTCTAGGAGAACATGGCCTCCTGGAGATGAAGGCAGGTGGGCATCTCACAAAACAGCCTCAGGTCACATGCTCAGTCGCTAAGTTGTGTCCGACTCTTTGTGATCCAGTGGACTGTAGCCCACCAGGCTCCTCTGTCCCTGGGATTTTCTAGGCAAGAATCCTGGAGCGGGCTGCCGTTTCCCTCTCCAAGGGATCTTCCCCACCCAGGGATGGAACCCACATCTCTTTCTTAGGTAAGTGGATTCTTGACCACTAACACCACCTGGGAAGACCTAGAGATCAGGGAGGGAAGACATATGTATGGGTTGGAATTTCCAATTTGATTATTTCTCTGTAGTGAAAGGAGTTTCTAAAGCCCAGTGAGTGAAAATGGTGAGATGTGTTCGGGTCAGAGGGAATGAAGTTGAAAGTTAGCATCTGAGGACAGAAGGAAGACAAAAGAAGGACCTAGGCTACTTGTGACCCTTGGGGAGGTGGGTCAGAAAAGCTTTGGGTTTTGTTGTTAAATGAGTGGCTGAATTCTTTTTATAGACTAATGCTGCTGCTAAGTCGCTTCAGTCATGTCCGACTCAATGCGACCTCATAGACGGCAGCCCACCAGGCTCCCCCATTCCTGGCATTCTCCAGGCAAGAACACTGGAGTGGGTTGCCATTTCCTTCTCCAATGCATGAAAGTGAAAAGTGAAAGTGAAGTCGCTCAGTCGTGTCCGACTCTTAGTGACCCCATGGACTGCAACCTACCAGGCTCCTCTGTTCATGGGATTTTCCAGGCAGGAGTACTGGAGTGGGGTGCCATTGCCTTCTCTGACAGACTAATAAGAGCACATGTAATAAGATAATATTGATACAACAGCAGGATAAATTACATATTTTTAATCAGTTCCTATAAAGCATTGAAGTGACAAGATTCATGTCCTCCTCATTCTATTCATTTTTCCATTCTTAAAAATACTGCAGTTTGCTGCTTATAAATTTCCTTTAGGTTTACTTTTGAATAACTTTGCCCTTGTGCTTCACTCATACTTGCTTATGTTATGAATGGAATAACCCTTTAAAATTAAATGTGGAAAATTACCCCAAATGTCTCATGAGATATGTTTATACACAGTTGTGTGACATTTCTGGTACGAGTGGACTGGTTTTACAGTAGTGTCTTGGAATTGAGGTCCCTTTGGTGTAAATGCATTTTTGTATGCCACTTATTCTGCAGGCATGCTTATGGGTCTTCTATATGTTGGTATTATCTGATGTGGTTATAAATCTATGCTTATAGCACCAGTTTAACTTTGAGCCTAGCTGCCCAAGTTTTCATATCCATTTTTGTAAGACATAACATTTCAGAAATTATTAATAAACTATGAAAGCACTGTTGTAGGAAGATTGAAATAATTTGTTCGGCTTTTTTTCCCCCAAAGTGAAACCGCTGAACTCATAGGCTTTGGAGTAAAGAAAGAAAGGAAAAAAAAAAAAAAA
The DNA here is from genome assembly GCF_003369695.1 of Bos indicus x Bos taurus. NCBI lineage: Eukaryota > Metazoa > Chordata > Mammalia > Artiodactyla > Bovidae > Bos > Bos indicus x Bos taurus. The sequence goes on along the minus strand of NC_040079.1, from coordinate 9,965,037 downwards.
ACTTGTTTAAAATGATGGCTCTCTGTGTGACCCCGGACTTTGGTTTTCTTATATGTAAATGTGGATAATCAACCTTATTGGGTTGTTATAAAAATTTAGTTAAACAATGTTTAATAGAGTGCCTGAAAGAAATTGAAAGTTTTAGTTGCTCAGTTGTGTGCAAGTCTTTGAGACCCCATGGACTGTAGCCTGCCAGGCTCCTCTGTCCATGGAATTCTCCAGGCGAAAATACTGGAGTAGGTAGCCATTTCCTTCTCCAGGGGATCTTCCTGACCTGGAGATTGGACCGAGTCTCCTGCCTTGCAGGTGAATTCTTGAGTCTGAGCCACCAGGGAAGCTCAGTAGAGTGCTCACAACATAGCAAAAATAGCAGAAATATGTGAATAGCAGAAAGCCCAATTAAGTAATATCAGAATTTTAAATAATTAGGGGATGTAGTTGCTCTGATAGCTTGGAAAGTGAGCTGAGGAGTCCACTTGCTTCTCATATGGTTCATTCCTTTATGTACTTGTTTTGTCTTCTTCATAGAAACCTGGCTTCACGTTCTCATTATTCAAAGGCAGAGAGAGCATGAGTGCTTTCGCTGTATAAGGACACTTCTTTTCCCAGAAGCTTCTTTATGTCTAAATGACCCTGATTTAGGGTCACATGACCATTTCTTTTTCTTAAGGTATACAGCATAGTGCTTTGAATTACATATATTGTGGAAGAATTACCACAGAAAGTTTGGTTACATTCATCATCTCATATAGATACTATAAAAGAAGAAGCAAAAAAAAAAAAAGAAAAGAAAAGAAAAAAATTTTTCCTTGTGATGAAAACCCTTAGGTTTTAGTCTCTCAGTAGTTTTCATAGATACCACAGTTAACAATGTTCAGTTCAGTTCAGTTCAGTCGCTCAGTCATGTCGAACTCTTTGCGACCCCATGAGGGCACACCAGCCCTCCCTGTCCATCACCAACTTCCGGAGTTCACTCAGACTCACATCCATCGAGTCAGGGATGCCATCCAGCCATCTCATCCTCTGTCATCCCCTTCTCCTACTGCCCCCAGTCCCTCCCAGCATCACAGTCTTTTCCAATGAGTCAACTCTTCGCATGAGGTAGCCAAAGTACTGGAGTTTCAGCTTCAGCATCATTCCCTCCAAAGAAATCCCAGGGCTGATTTCTTTCAGAATGGACTGGTTGGATCTCCCTGCAGTCCAAGGGACTCTCAAGAGTCTTCTCCAACACCACAGTTCAAAAGCATCAATTCTTTGGCATTCAGCTTTCTTCAAAGTCCAACTCTCACATCCATACATGACCACTGGAAAAACCATAGCCTTGACTAGACAGACCTTTGTTGGCAAAGTAATGTCTCTGCTTTTCAATATGCTATCTAGGTTGGACATAACTTTCCTTCCAAGGAGTAAGCGTCTTTTAATTTCATGGCTGCAGTCACCATCTGCAGTGATTTTGGAGCCCCAAAAAATAAAGTCTGCCACTGTTTCCACTGTTTCCCCATCTATTTCCCATAAAGTGATGGGACCAGATGCCATGATCTTCGTTTTCTGAATATTGAGCTTTAAGCCAACTTTTTCACTCTCCACTTTCACTTTCATCAAGAGGCTTTTTAGTTTCTCTTCACTTTCTGCCATAAGGGTGGTGTCATCTGCATATCTGAGGTGATTGATGTTTCTCCCGGCAATCTTGATTCCAGCTTGTGTTTCTTCCAGTCCAGCGTTTCTCATGATGTACTCTGCATATAATTTGAATAAGCAGGGTGACAATGTACAGCCTTGACGTCGTCCTTTTCCTATTTGGAACCAGTCTCTTGTTAACAATGTTAACTGGTGCTTATTTATCTTGCAAATGGGAGTTTGTATCTTTTCATCACCTTTCTCCAGTACACCCCTCCCGCCGGCCCCACCCCTGCCTCTGGTAACCACAAATCTGGTCACTTTTCCTGTGAGGTTTGTTCTAGATTCCACATATAAATGAGATCATAGTGTACTTGTTTTTATCTGTTTTACTCTTTGACTTGGTGTAATCCCCTCAAGGTCCATCCGTGTTGTCACAAATGGTAAGATATCTCTGTTTTTTAATAGCTGAATAATATTTCATTGTGTATATGTACTGCAACTTCTTTATCCATCCAGTGGTTGATGGACACCTACATGGTTTCCATGTCTTGCCTATTAATACTGGTTCTTTCAACATGGAGTGCAGCTATCTGTTCAGTTGGTATTTTCATTTCCTTTGAATATGTTCCTGAAAGTGGAATTTCTGAATTATATGGTAGTTCTATTTTAATATTTTAAGGCTCCTCCATACTGTTTTCCATATTCATGTGCCCATTCTGAAGCAGTCCTTCTGGCTGCGGAAAAGGCACGTTCTAACAGTGGCTAATGTTCTTGAATCAACTATTGCAGAGTTTCGGGAATTATACTTTGTCTGGTCAGTCATTTTTGGAGCTGGAGGTTGGGTCAGTGGACACTGAATCACTGTGTGAAAGAGAGAAAGACCCTAAAAAATATTACAGTTCAATTTGGAAAGGCTAGCAGGGTGCTGATTAGGCATCTAAATAATAGCTATAATCCCCCTCGTTTTGGGCCCCAATTCCTTCCCACCAAAAAGTGAAGCCAAAGGGTGAGACCCCTCTGGGCTGACGTCAATTCATGTACTGGATCAAAATATCTCAGTGATCTACCATTCTTGGCTCAATACGTGTGTTACTGGCTTTGCCTTACCCTCATCTCCTGTTTTGGTACTTAAGTATTAAATAAGGTAGTAGAATGAAATGAGTTTGTGTACATGCTTTAACATACATGAAGTTAAACAAGGTATTTGAAATGGTAAACTGATTTCATAGGTATACCTTTGTTACATTATGCTCCTACTAATGCCACATTAAAGAATCCCGAGTTGATGATGGGGAGTGATGTTGACATGTGGTCAAAGACAAGCCTTGATACGGAGTCCTCACTAAGTTAAATACCTACCCAATAATCTACTGTACAGAATACCAACAGTAAATAATGTCTGTTGAGGCATTATTTTACACTTTGGTAAAGGAGGAAAAGATGATTGCATGCACGTGTGTGTGTGTGTGTGTGTGTGTGTGTGTTTGTGAACACACACCTAAGATGGTACTCATCGAGTGCTTACTTTCCTAATGTTTGTTTAAGGGCATCAGCTTCAGGAAATCAATCTGTTTATATGAACAATCTCTCTCACCATCAAATACTACAGATCCTGTCTGGCGACATTTCTGACTTCACCTTTATCGGCATCTCAAGCCAGACCTTTTTATTCTGTGAGAGCAGTACTTTAATTAATTTATTAAGGAAAGTGATGCCCAAATTTTAAAGATGTGATAAACCGACTTTAATGCTGGGAATATAGAAATGAAGAAAATAAGTTTTACCTTCAAGGAGCTGAGAGTCTAGTAGAATATATTTCTGTCTAATGATTAAATGCCATATAATATGATAGTGGCATTAAGAAAATGCAGGCACATGTATCATGGTTGCCAAGCAAGGAATGGCTTGGCATGCATCATATCATGTATACATACCTATGTGCCTTTTTCAGTGATGTCAAACCTCATGGAAGCAAATGGGAAGAAACACTTAATCTTCACTATATGTCCTTAAAATGTAAAACTTTGAATGAAGCCCTGTGAATGAAATCATAAAAGTAAGAAATTAAAACTGTGGTAACAATATATTTAACAGGCAGTATTTAGCAATGATTGTGGCATTCTTATTTTTGCTTTTAAAAGATTATATCGTATGTCAAGGGGCTTCCCAGGCTGCACTAGTGGTAAAAAAAAAAATACCCACCTGTCAATGCAGGAGACATAAGGGATGAGAGTTCGATCTCTGGGTTGGAAAGATCCCCTGGAGAAGGAAGTGGCATCCCACTCCGGTATTCTTGCCTGGAGAATCCCATGGACAGAAGCCTGGCAGGCTACAGTCCATGGAGTCACAAAGAGTCAGACATGACTGAAGCGACTTAGCATCAGCACATCTTATGTCAAAATGAGATTTCGCTCTTAGCAAAAAATGACCCTGATAATTATTACTTCAGAGATTGTGCCCTTGCTGGCAAAATAATAATGCTTATTAACAGGCAGGCTAGATAAGATCCAGCTGGGTTAAATGCGGATTAAATCAGCTCAGCTGATTGTCAGAGGAAGCCCGCTTACGTATAGGAACCACCATCAACTTCTGAATCTCTCATCCAACCAAGGTCCTTGAAGTTACCAAATGGCACTTACATTGGTTTTCAATCCACTGCTATTTGTTGTAAATGTATTCTTTTTCCATTATTCTAATTTCCTTTTCACTGCTAACATAGCATTTTATGAAGCATTTTTACAGCTTCTTACAAAATATCTTTTATTAACCTAATGCAATCCTGGGAGCTCAGTGAAATGCTGAGTGTCACCGAGGGGATCATCTGCATGGTCTCCAGAGGCTCAGTGTAGAGCCCTGCTAGACTGTCAGCCTTGTGAGAGTGTTAACGCCCAGGTAACACCGCACCTTCACCTGTCAGGCGCACATCATGCTAATTGCCCCAATAACATTTTAGCACTGTGATGTAAAAGCACCATATGATGTTGGCTAATTTTCTTCTAAGAACCTTGATTAAATTATATATTATATACACAGATCACACATATATGTATGCATGTAAATATTAATGGTAATACAAACAAATTGCTTTATAATAAGCCCAATCTTAATTCCAATTGCTTTACAGAATCCTCTAGAAAATCAGCTGTAAGCTAATTTTCCCAGGTGGCACTGGTGGTAAAAAAGGTGCCTGTTGTTGTTAATTTTATGTGTCAACTTGATGGGGCTAAGGGGTGACCACAAAGCTGGTAAAACACTATTTCTGGGTGTGTCTACGAGTGTTTCTGGAAGAGATTAGCATTTAATTTGGCTCTCGCCTACCTTCGGAAATTGTCAATAGGTAGAGATTCTGGTGTAGTGTATAATTTGTTATAGCTTAAAGATGGACTCAAATAATTCTGGATCTTTTTGAAATGTTTAAAGATATATCAAAAGGTCACATTTATCTTAAATGTATGTAAATTGTAGTGTTGGCCATTTTAAGAGTACAGCACTCATCCTTGTTTATAAGATTAGAAATGTTCTTTAATTCTACTAGTTTATTTTTGGAATACTGAGAACTAAAACTTCATGGGTAGAAATAGAAAAGCATTAAAAAATATCTGTTAGTAGTCTCCAGAGAAATACAACCAATAGGCTATATGTAGTTATATAGAAAGATATTTATCATAAAGATTGATTCACATGATTATGGAGACTAAGTCATCTCAGGTCTGCCATCTACAGGCTGGGGGCTCAGGAAAGCCTGTGAAGTAATTTCAGCCCAAACCTGAAGATCTAAGAACTAGGGGAGCCAATGGTGAAAGTCCTAGTTGGAGTCCAAAGACTGGGGAACCAGAAGCATCAGTGTCCGAGGACAGAAGATGGATGTCCCGGCATAGGCAGGTGAACAAACTCAGCCTTCATCTGCTTTTCTCTTCTGTTAAGGCCCTCAACACAGTGGATGATGCTCACCCGTTGCAGATGGGGATCTTCTTTATTCAGTCTACCAAGTTAAATGCTAATCTCTTCCAGAAACACTCATAGACACACCCAGAAATAATGTTTTACCATCTGTGCTCACCCCTTAGCCCAATCAAGTTGACACATAAAATTAACAACCATGGGCACCTTATTCAATATCTTTCCTCTTTCTCAACAATTGCCACAGAACCTTTCCTTGCATATTCCTGTAACTTTAGTTCATATACTCTCAAGCTCTCCCATTCCAATTTTAGTAAGCTGGTGGAATGTTTTCATAGGACACTGCTTTTGAGATGTATGAATGTTGTTCTAAGAATACAATTGGAGGAGGAGTGGAGGTAATACTTACCATAAAATAGGTATGTTAATGACGGCAACAGCAGCTGCTGTAAAAAAAAAAAAAAAGTCCCAAAATATAGAATAGATCTGTGCAATGTAAATTTCTTTCTCACTCAAAGTTCCAGTGTGTGTTCATGGGTTGTGGAAGGCTTTCCTCCATGTCACACAGGGAACCAAATTTCTCCCTTGGTCGCTCTTCATACAAACAGAAAATAAAGAAGAAAGAGAGTGGGACATCACATGAGAAGGGGTTTTAGGAGTTGACTCATTGGAAAGGACTCTGATGCTGGGAAGGATTGGGGGCAGGAGGAGAAGGGGACGACAGAGGATGAGATGGCTGGATGGCATCACCGGCTAGATGGACGTGAGTCTGAGTGAACTCCAGGAGTTGGTGATGGACAGGGAGGCCTGGCGTGCTGCAGTTCACTGGGTCACAAAGAGTCGGAGACGACTGAGTGACTGAACTGAACTGAATTGATGCAGTGTAATGTTTATACCTAAAAGTTCTCCAAGGTTTCAGTTCAGTTCAGTTCAGTCACTCAGTCATGTCCAACTCTTTGTGACCCCATGAATCACAGCACGCCAGGCCTCCCTGTCCATCACCAACTCCCGGAGTTTACCCAAACTCATGTCCATCGAGTCAGTGATGCCATCCAACCATCTCATCCTCTGTTGTCCCCTTCTCCTCCTGCCCCCAATCCCTTCCAGTATCAGAGTCTTTTCCAATGAGTCAGCTCTTCACATCAGGTGGCCAAAGTATTGGAGTTTCAGCTTTAGCATCAGTCCTTCCAGTGAATACCCAGGACTGATCTCCTTTAGGATGGACTGGTTGGATCTCCTTGAAGTCCAAGGGACTCTCAAGAGTCTTCTCCAACACCACATTCAAAAGCATCAATTCTTCGCACTCAGCCTTCTTCACAGTCCAACTCTCACATCCATACATGACCACAGGAGAAACCATAGCCTTGACTAGATGGACTTTTGTTGGCAAAGTAATGTCTCTGCTTTTGAATATGCTATCTAGGTTGGTCATAACTTTCCTTCCAAGGACTAAGCGTCTTTTAGTTTCATGGCTGCAATCCCCATCTACAGTCATTTTGGAGTCCCAAAAAATGAAGTCTGACACTGTTTCCACTGTTTCCCCATCTATTTGCCATGAAGTGATGGGACCAGATGCCATGATCTTTGTTTTCTGAATGTTGAGCTTTAAGCCAACTTTTTCACTCTCCTCTTTCACTTTCATCAAGAGGCTTTTGAGTTCCTCTTCACTTTCTGCCATAAGGGTGGTGTCATCTGCATATCTGAGGTTATTGATATTTCTCCCAGCAATCTTGATTCCAGCTTGTGCTTCTTCCAGCCCAGCATTTCTCATGATGTACTCTGCATATAAATATACTTACCCTTAATTTCCTAGTGTTCAACTAGCTCTTTCTGGGTGACTTCTCTACTCTCACAACATCACAAATCATCAGTAAGTAAAATGTGCCCAGTTTATAATTCCAGCCATGTCTTCTTTTCTGACACATGATTATTTTCTGTGCTGGTCTTTACTCAAAAAATGTTCTAAATCTACCTGAGACTTAATCTGCCCCAGATTAAATTTAGAATAACTCCCCTTCCTTTCTTCATCCTTCTTCTTCAGTGATCTATGCATTAATCCTGGTTATCAACATACACCAGTTGCCAAAATCAACCAAAGTTCAAATAATTTTTTTTTTCATTTCCTCTGCCACATTGGCCACGACCAAGAGAAGGAGTTTTGACTCTGAGCCCGGGATGTCTGCTTTGGTCAATTGTGCCTAGTACATCAGACTGTTGTGAAATCTGGATGGCAAAAGAAAGCCAGTGCCAATTCAGCAGGATGGAACATCTCCATGGCTTGGAAGGCTACCAGGTTCCTGAAGAGAAAGTTCATTCTGGGCTGGGGATCCCGGTGCACCTGGGATGAGAATGACCAGGGAGAGTATCTGTGGAAAGAGAAAGACGAGAGGCTCTCAGAAGATCTGCATAAGGCTGCGTGGAAGCAGTGTTTGCCAGTGTGTGCTTCAATCCCCAAGAATTCAGCCTTTCCAGATATTATTCCTGGTACATGAGAAACACTCCAGATTCCTACTTCCCGGTACAGAAAGATTGTAGGAACAAATAGTAACCAGGGTGGGAATTCAAAAAACAACTCCCCAGCTTAAAGTGTGTGGAAACGTACCATGTGTCCAGAAATGTAGTTCCGGACCAAGACCAGGACTGCTGCCCAAATGCAGGTGGAAACCTGCAATTTCATCTCTCTCCCTCATTTGCATGGGCATATGTTTCCCAATTGTTAATGCTGTCACGTGGACACGGGCGTGTTGATACCTGATTGGTGGCGTCCTCAGCATCTTTCTCTGAGGGTTAATGCCATCTTGGTACATTCCTACAGCTTCGTAGTTAGATTATAGATGGGTTTCAGTGATTGTCTTGAGAGATTTTGATGTTTTTTACAAAACTTTACAGTAGAATAATTTTTTAAGAATAATACTGACAAACTCAGTATCGTATAGTATGTATCTTGAGAACATTGATCTATAATCAATTAACTGAAAAACGTGATTCCTGGCGGCAGCCCTAAATTAGGCCCGTCCATTAGTAGACATACAGCAGTTGAGAAGGAGACAGCTGATTGCATATCTGCTTAGGGGTTAATAAGTCCTTCCGTTTCCTGGGTCTCCCTTTCTAGGGATGGAGAAGGGGCATCAGAATGCAGGGCTCATCCATGTTGCTGCAAATGGCATTTCATTCTTTTTTGGCTGAGTAATATTTCATTGTATAAATATACTATATCTTCTTTATCCATTCATCTGTCCATGGTGGTTCACAGACACTTAAATTTAAATAACTATCAGTTCAGTTTAGTCACTCCGTAGTGTCCGACTCTTCCAACTCCATGGACTGCTGCATGCCAGGCTTCCCTGCCCATCACCAGCTCCCGGAGCTTGTTCAAACTCATGTGCATGAGTCAGTGATGCCATCCAACCATCTCATTCTCTGTTGTCCTCTTCCCCTCCCGCCTTTAATATTTCCCAGCATCAGGGTCTTTTGCAATGAGTCAATCTGAAAATGGTCAGAAAAAACCTACTCACCAAGGTACAAAATTGCCTATAGTCAGGGTAACTACCAGACAGTTCCTAAACCAGCATGTGATCTCATAACATCAAACACACCCAAGTAGTTGCTTATTAAACCTAGTCTTTCTATGCATATTTAATTTTCCTATAATGCTGCTCTGAGGTAGAGTGAATTCTTAACTTCATGTGTGTATGTATGTATATATATATATATATATAAATATATATAATTTTGTTTCTCTACACATCTCTGGCTATAGCCTGGTTCAGTGGCCGTTCCTGAAGTTGTTGTTGTTCAGTTGCTAAGTTGTGTCCAATTCTTTGCAAACCCATGTATTGTGGCAGGGCAGCCTTCCCTATCCTTCCCCATCTCCTGGAGTTTGCTCAGACGCATCCATTGAGTCAGTGCTGCCATCCAACCACCTCACCCTCTGTCACCCGCTTCTCCTCCTGCTTTCAATCTTCCCCAGCAACAGGGTCTTTTCCAGTGAGTTGGCTCTTGGCATCATGTGGCCAAAATATCAGAGCTTTAATTTCAGCATGTGTCCTTCCAATGAATGTTCAGGGTTATTTTCCTTTAAAATTGACTGGTTTGATCTCCTTACTGTACAAGGGACTCTCGAGAGTCTACTCCAGCACCACAGTTCAAAACCATCAATTCTTCCGTGCTCAGCCTTCTTTTTGGTCCAATTCTCATATCTGTACATGACTACTGGAAAAACTGTAACTTTGACTAGACAGACCTTTGTGGCAAAGTGATGTCTCTGCTTTTTAAACTGCTGTCTAGGTTTGTCGTGACTTTCCGTCCAAGGAGCAAGCTTTTAATTTCATGGCTGCAGTTAGCATCCACAGTGATTTTGGAGCCCAAGAAAATAAAATCTGCCTCTGTTTCCAATTTTTCCCCATCTACATGCTGTGAAGTGATGGGACTGGATGCCATGATCTTAGTTTTTAGAATGTTGAGTTTTAAGTCTGCTTTTTCCCTCTCCTCTTTCATCCCCATCAAGAGGTTCTTTAGTACCATTGATCTTTGCTGTTCTATTTGGTATTGATTTCTAGGCATGCTTTTAACATGTCCGGGTATAAGTGGTCATTGCTAAGGCCTTTATATAAAGCAAATTTGCTATTCCGAATACCTTTAAAAAAATTAATTAGCCTTGTAGCACTGAAAGTTGTCATTGGATTATCTAAAATTTATGGAAGCTGTGTATAAATCAGGTAGTAGGCCAATATCTTCAACACCTTGAGATCATGTACCAGTGTAGCAGCATCCTCCAGAACAATCTATAAAATAACAGTAGTCTTCCTTCTGCTGTAGACCCGTGTATTGAAACTATAGCCATGTAGGTTTTAGGTTGCTGTGAGTAGAATGCAACCATATCATGTAGAATCTTGGTTAGACAATTCTGCAGGGCATACTTAGTGGATGGATGAGAGAAGAAACCAGCTGCTTTATGACAAACTAAAATGGAGAGAGATGCTACAGGGACTCGCAGAGGCATGATGCCTGGCTCCATAGCAGGCTGTGTAATCATGAGAGGAAACAGCAGAAGAGTAAATAATCAGCAATCAGGGGCATGATGATTAAAAAGAGTACATAAGCTCTGAGATGATGAGCCTAAGCTATAAAAACCATCACTTTTTATAAATGTAGCTACAGTTATAACCCAGAAAGAACTCTTTCAAACAATTTTTGGCAGCATTCACTCAAAAAAAAAAAAAAAACATTAAAAAAAAGAATAGATGACTTGGAAGCTAATGTGAGCCTTGGTGGCCTTATTTATTACCATATCATATTGGTTTAGAACCTGGGTTCAGGCAGCAGCCAGCATGGGTTTGAATATGAGCTCCAGTATTTATCTACTTGTGTGACCATGAGCAAGTCACTTAAGCCTCTTATGTGTCTCTTTATTCATTTGTAAAATGCTGATTAAAATGATATCCTAGCTCATAAAGAGGTTATGAGGATTAAAAATGAAAAAAGCAAAGAAAGCCCTAGGCACTGTGCCCAACATGATGAAAATGTTCCCCAAAGTTAACTGTTATTCTCATCCTCACTGCCTAGAAAATAGGGTGGCAAATAGCATCCATAAATGCTGGGGTTGAGTGAATTCACACTGCCATCAGAGACATTTTCCAAAATAGCCACAGAACAGGGCATAGGTTCCTTCAGATGGGGATGAAAAACCTTGTTACTGCAGCACAGAATGCTTTATTCTCTTTGAGGAACTCTCATAGCACTGCACAGAGGGCGTGGCATTGGAAGTCAGTCATCACCATAGAATTATAGATTTGGATAAGATTTGAAGGATTATTTAGTGTCCTCTGTAATATTCAGGAATGTACATCCTCTGGTTACACAGCCACAGAAAATGATTTAATGTTAACTTTAGAGATGAAATAAATGCATTATAGTACCTAGTGGCCATTAAAAAATGAATACATTTAGCAGAACCCTGAGCCTCAACTGTACATCTTAATTATTTTGTCACATGTACTTTACAACTCAATTTTTGCTCTTTCTTGATGGTTTTGCATAATACCCTTGCATACTCAGTCAGTAAGTCATGTCTGACTCTGCGACCCTTTGAACTGTATCCCTCCACGTTCCTCTGTCCGTGGGATTTCCCAGTCAGGAATACTGGAGTGGATTGCCATTTCCTTCTCCAGGGGGTCTTCCCATCCCAGAGATGAAGCATGGGTCTCCTATGTTGACAGGCAGATTCTTTACAACTGAAACACTAGGAAAACCCCACTGTTTCATTAATCCTTCGTCTTCTCTGCACTTTAACTTACAAATAATTGAAAGATATTATTTTATGATTTGAAAACCAAACAACTATTGTTGACTCTGAAAATATCAAGATTTCTGGAAATATTACTTTTTGAGTCATAAATAAAGTTGGAAGAAGACTTGGTTATATAGATCAATACTTTTGAGAAAACCTAATGCTAATTTAGCTAATTTAACAATATTGTATGTTAACATATCTTGATAGAATAAATAATGAGTACTATAGCCCTGACATTTATGTGTTGTTGGTCAGTCGCTCAGCTGTGTCCCACTCATTGTGACCCCATGGACTGCAGCATGCCAGGCTTCCCTGTCCTTCACTCCTCTCCCAAAGTTTGGTCAAACTCATGTCTAATGAGTGATGATGCCATCCAACCATCTCATCCTCTGATGTCCCCTTCTCATCCTGCCCTCATTCCTTCCCAGAATCAGGGTCTTTTCCAACGAGTCAGCTCTTCCATCAGGTGGCCAAAGTATTGGAGCTTCAGCTTCAGCATCAGTACTTCCAATGAATATTCAGGGTTGATTTCCTTTAGGATTGACTGGTTTGACCTCCTTACTGTCCAAGGGATTCTCAAGTGTCTTCTCCAGTACCACACTTTGAAAGCATCAACTCTTCAGTGCTCTGCCTTCTTTAAGGTCCAACTGTCTGATTCGTACATGACCACTCGAAAAACCATAGCTTTGACTATATGGAACTTTGTCAGGAAAGTGATGTCTCTGCTTTTTAATACACTGTCTAGGTTTGTCATAGCTTTTTCTCAATATATATAAAATAGCTAACTAATAATAAACTACTGGATAGCACAGGGGATTCTACTCAATACTCTGTAATGAACTACTAGAGAAAATAATCTAAAAACACTGGATATATGTGTATATGCCACTGATTCCCTTTGCTGTACAGCAGAAACTAACACGACAATGTAAATCAGCTATACTCCCATAAAAATTAATTTTAAAAAGTAGTATAGCCCTGATTAAACTATTAAATATTCATTTACGAGACTGCTGAAATCCTAGCCGTCAGAACTATCCCTGTACTCTTAATGTGCTGCACATATCTGGACTCTGATTCATGGCTGCACCCTGGAGCCTACAGCCTTCTTAAGTAATGGTTGTTGACTGTTCCTCAAATCACGTCCTGCTGGGCATGGGTGTATTCTCTCTTCCAATGTCACTCTCACCAGGAGAAACCCCGATTCACTTGCATTTCAGTCCCTGCCTACTCTGCTCCTTCTCACAGGCAGCTTAGGCCAGAGAAAAACACCCACCTTGCAGGACTAGTTTCCTTTGAGCTTCATGACCAGTTTTTGTTTTAAATTATTGAAGCATGTATAATGTACAGTATTGTGTGTTAGTTTTAGGTACACAGCATGGTGATTTTTTTGCAGATTATTTTCCATTATAGGTTATTACAAGATACTGAGCATAATTTCCTGTGCTATACAATAAATGCTTGTGGCTTGCCTTTGTTATCTGTAGTAATTTCTATCTGTTGTTCCCATCCCCTCTTTCCTCTCCCCTTTGGTAACAAGTTTGTTTTCTGTGTCTGGGAGGATATAGATTCATTTGTATTAATATTCAGATTCTACATATAAGTGATACACTGTTGTTTGTCTTTCTCTATCTGACTTATTTCACTAAAAACACTGTTTTCTAGGTTGAACCATGTTGATGCAACTAGCAGCATTTCATGTTGTATGGACAAATAATATTCCATCGTATGTATATACACACACACACACACATGCATCGCATCCTCTTGGGCAGTCCTCTGTTGATGGATGTGTGGGTTGTTTCCATGCCTTGTGATTGGAAATAGTGCTCTTGTGAACACTGAGGTGCACATATCTTTTCATATTAGAATTTTCATTTTTTCCATATATATACACACACACACACACACACACACATACATATACATACACACACCCAGGAGTGGAATTGCTGAATATTTGCAAACATTGTGACAAACAGGGAGTTAATATCCAAGATATAAACAGAGCTCATATAATAGAATATTTAAAAGAAAACAATAAAAATGGGCAGAAGACTTAAAGACTTTATTTTTCCAAAGATGACACAGAGATGACTAACAAGCACATGAAAAGCCATTCAATATTGCTAATTATTAGAAAAATGCAGACAGCCACCACACCATTTAAATTATTGCAACTTTCTAACTCTTCCCTCTGCTTCTACACCTGCTGTTGTCTAGTCATCTATGCTCAATTAGTAGAATAGATTTAATAGATCCTTCAGTAAGATCATGCTGGATCTTCTCTGCTCAGAATCTTCCAATTGTTTAGTATCTCATTCCGAATAAAACTCAAGTCTCAGGATGGCTCCACGTGTCTCCCCTATTTATGCTCTTATCTCTCTGTCTACTACTCTGCCTCTTGGTAAGGCATGTTCTACCTCAGACTTGCTCTTTATTCTGCCTTAAACTATCCACCTGCCTTCTTCCCTCTCTTCTTTCAAATATGCCTTCAAATCAGGCCATTTATTTAATCATCTTATAAACATAAAGATGTGGTCACCCTTCGTTTGCTACTGAAACATCCTTCTTCCTCTTCCCTTATTTCAGTGTTTTCTATAGAACTCACCACACTGGTGGGTTATTGTCAATTTATTGATTGCTATGTGAGCCCTCCCACCAAAAAAAATTAATTTTTAAATAATACTGGTTGTATTTAATGTTCATTCACCAGTACTTACAATAATGTGTGAAATCTGACAATAATTTTGTGAATGAATTAATTAAGCAAGTCATTACTTAGTGCTTCTGTACTCTGTGCTATTGATGATATTCTGTAAAGCTGTGTGCAAAATGATGATTAATGTATATTTATATTTTTTCCATTAGCTTCCATTTTGCTTTCAGAGACATGTTTCCCTGGGGATAAAATGACCTTAAACACACTTAAGGGGTCAAACATCTATCCTTAAGGGCATTTTCTCTTTGTAAGCCTGCAGTGTAGCCCCATTCATTTCTCCCACAGCTTCCATTAAGGAGGTATTTAAATGCCCAGGTGACTCTCAACTATTTATTAACAACACTCCATTCAGTCAGTTTGAGGTGGAAAGAAGGGCTTGCTAATTCTAGGGTACTCTTGAAGTCCTGACCACATTTAGTAACAGAAATGAGGACGTTTTCTTTTTATTAGAACTTACATACTGTACATTTGTGATTTGTATTTTGACATGACATTATATTGCCACTTAAAGATATGTTTAAATTATCTTAGTTTTTGTACTCGTTAGTACCTAAATTAGAAAATATTTATATAATTGATTGATTTCACAAAGTACTATTTTTATTTCCAAGGCTTTTTTTCTTTTTTTTTTGCACATTCAAAATTTTAAAAGATGAGATGACCAAAGTTACCAATCCTAAAATATTTGCTTATGATATCTTTTCATGTTGTACTTTATGTGTATACACATATACACATATGGTGGTGGTTTAGTTGCTAAGTCATGTCCAACTCTTGCGATCCCATGGACTGCAGCTTGCCAGGTTCCCGTGTCCATGAGATTCTCCAGGCGAGGATACTGAAGTGGGTTGCCATTTCCTTCTCCAGAGGATCTTCCCGACCCAGGAATCAAACCCTGTTCTCCTGCATTTCAGGCAGGTTCTTTACCTACATGCATATAAATGTACGCATGTGTATGTGTATATGTGTGTATTGTGTACTGGCAGCAGAGGATTACACAGTTGGATGGCATCACCGACTCAATGGGCATGAACTTGGGTGAATTCCAGGAGATAGTGAGGGATCAGAGGCCTGGTGTGCTGCTATCCATGGCATCGCAAAGAGTTGGACACGACCTAGTGACTGAACAGCAACAACAAAGAATGGAAAGACATATACTTTGCCACATACTGAGGGCCCCAAAATAAAATATGGGACTTATTTTCTTATTAATTTCTGCATTTCCAAAATCTTCCTCATTGCCTGACATGTAATAGCCAGTCAATAAAAAATAAATGTTGCAATTGATCTTTAGTGCTATGTATTGCTCTAAGCCAGCTTTTTGCAAACTAAATTATGCTAATTCTGCAGTATCTGAATGGTATTCTGTGGTTTCCAAATGGGACACTCTGAATATTAAACCCTTCTTGAAGTGCTGTACTGATTGTTAGCATCATTAGTCTAAGAAACTAACAAATACAAAAACACATAATTCTTTCTAACATTAAGATATTAACAAACTAATTTCCCCAGTGTTTTCTTTTTTACATCTCTCCCCTGATTTCTCAAATGCCTCAGTTTTAGAATTAGACTACCTTGTGAGAAATACAAAGCAACTATGATATTATTTGTCTTGAGCCTAGGTTGAGAAAGATATGAATTCATTTTATATGTCAAACCAACTCTGGACACAGGCACAATTATTTCCTGAGAGAGTGCAGATAAATTGCATATATGAAAAAACAAATTTCTGCTTAAATTTATAAATAAATTATGTGATGTAAACAATGACAGTAATTATCTTGTTAACTAAATACTTAGGGAGGATTTGAAAATGCAATGATCCTCCATATGCAAGACAGCAAAAGAGGCACAGATATAAAGAACAGGCTTTTGGACTCTTTGGGAGGTGAGAGGGGTGATTTGAGAGAATAGCACTGAAACATGTATATTACCATATGTGAAATAGATAATCTGTCCTAGTTTGATGCTTGAAACAGGGCACTCAAAGCTGGTGCACTGGGACAAACCAGAGGGATGGGATGGGGAGGGAGGTGGGTGGCAGGTTCAGGACTGGAGGATACATGTCCACCCATGGCTGATTCATGTCAATGTATGGCAAAAACCACCACAATATTGTAAAGTAATTAGCCTCCACTCAAAATAAATTAATTAAAAAATATATATCAACAAATAAAATATATTGATATAAATATAAATTCATAGCATAAGAAAAAGAAATATACAAAAAGTCCTGGAGAGAGTATAGGGGAAAGGGAACCCTCTTGTATTGCTGGTAGGAATGTAAATTGATACAGCCACTATGGAAGATAGTATGGAGATTCCTTTAAAAACTAGGAATAAAACTACCATACAACCCAGCAATACCACTGCTAGGAATATACCCTGAGAAAACCAAAATTGAAAAAGACACATGTATCACTGCAGATAGTGAGTGCAGCCATAAAATTAAAAGACGCTTACTCCTTGGAAGAAAAGTTATGACCAACCTAGATAGCATATTGAAAAGCAGAGACATTACTTTGCCAACAAAGGTCTGTCTAGTCAAGGCTATGGTTTTTCCAGTGGTCATGGATGGATGTGAGAGTTGGACTGTGAAGAAGGCTGAACACTGAAGAATTGATGCTTTTCAACTGTGGTGTTGGAGAAGATTCTTGAGAGTTCCTTGGACTGCAAGGAGATCCAACCAGTCCATTCTGAAGGAGATCAGCCCTAGGTGTTCTTTGGAAGGAATGATGCTAAAGCTGAAACTCCAGTACTTTGGCTACCTCATGCAAAGATTTGACTCATTGGAAAAGACTCTGATGCTGGGAGGGATTGGGGGCAGGAGGAGAAGGGGACGACAGAGGATGAGATGGCTGGATGGCATCACTGACTCGATGGACGTGAGTCTGAGTGAACTCTGGGAGATGGTGATGGACAGGGAGGCTTGGCGTGCTGCGATTCATGGGGTCGCAAAGAGTCAGACACGACTGAGCAACTGAACTGACTGACTGACCCCAATGTTCATGGGAGCACCATTTACAATAGGTAGGATATGGAAGAAAACTAGATGTCCATCGACAGAAGAATGGATAAAGACGGTGTGGTACATATATACATTGGAATATTACTCAGCCATAAAAAGGAACACATTTGAGTTAGTTCTAAGGAGATGGATGAACCTAGAGTCTATTATGCAGAGTGAAGTAAATCAGAAAGAGAAAAACAAATACTGTATGTTAATGCATATACATAGAATCTAGAAAGATGATACTGATGAACCTATTTGCAGAGCAGTGACAGAGACACAGGCATAGAGAATAGACATGGGCAGGTGGGGGGAAGGAGGGGCTGAGGCAAATGGAGAGAATAGCAAGGAAGCATATGCACTACCATACATAAAACAGACAACCAATGGAAATTTTCTGTATGATTCAGGGAGCTCAAACCAGGCTCTGTAACAACCTAGAGAGATGGGAAAGGATGGAAAGTGGGAGGGTGACTCAAGAGGGAGGGGACATATGTACACCTATGGCTAATTCATGTTGATGTATGGCAGAAATGAAACCAATATTGTAGGGCAATTATTCTTCCTAAAAAATAAATAAAATTTTCAAATATTAAAAACTAAAGAAAATGCAATGGTCCTTAAGGTACTATACTAATAATTATCTCAGAGGAAAAATGTAATTGTTAATCATTATTTTTGGTTGTAAATGGAAAGACTCAATATCACAAATATGCCAGTTCTTTCTGTATTAACTCATATTTAGGTTAATCTGAAATAAAGGGTAATAAATCAACAGTGTTTTTGAACTAGAGACATTTATTTTAGAGTTTATATGCGAATGAATTTTGCAAGAAAAATTGGGGAAATTCTGTTAAAGAGAAGCAATGATGGAAGGCTAGCCTTGTAAGCTATTAAAACATACATGATAAAGTCTCAGTAATTAAAACAGTAAGGAACTGGTACAAGCAAAATAAAAACACACCCAAATATGTGTGAAAAAAAATTGTGTATGTGGAAAATGGTGTGAATGCCAATGAAAAAGTAGAACAAAATTGTCTCTGTATCTCAGCCCTTTATACAGACAAAAACTCAAGAAGATCAAAGGTTAGGATGTACTAAAGTGGTGGCAAGGGGAGTAGTAACTATAATTTATTAGACAGAGGGAAAACCAATATGCAAGTCATTCCGAGCAAAAATCAACAGAAACTTATAGGTGAAGACAAATATATTATTATTTGGAGGAGGTTGCAGAGAATGGCATCAGAACTGGTTTGAGTTCGAGGAAATAATGAGTTTGAGGTGATAGAAACCTGGGGGCGTCCTATGCACAGCGTAGAAATTGCATTTGAGGCTAAGAAAATGTTTAAATTACTTTGCATGGTGAAGTCTTATATGTGGGTATTTATGGCACCCCACTCTAGTACTCTTGCCTGGAAAATCCCATGGGCGGAGGAACCTGGAAGGCTGCAGTCCATGGGGTCGCAAAGAATCGGACACGACTGAGCGACTTCCCTTTCACTTTTCACTTTCATGCACTGGAGAAGGAAATCGCAACCCACTCAGTGTTCTTGCCTGGAGAATCCCAGGGACGGGGGAGCCTGGTGGGTTGCCGTCTATGGGGTCACACAGGGTCGGACACGACTGAAGTGACTTAGCAGCAGCAGCAGGACTCAGTTCTGGCAAGAGTATTATTCAGTACATTCTAAATGACATGAAAGAGAGAATGTAGAAGGAAATTTTCAAGTTTGAAATGCCAAAGATTGCATATTTTAAAGGATGTAAAGTAATATTAAAATTCACAGAGGTGATCCCACCTTGGTGGGATTTTAGGATTCCATATCCTAGTTCCTTATTCTTTTCCTGGCAACAGCATCATCTTGCCATTGATTTAATTTCCAAATGCATTAAAATATGAGGAAATAGAATCATATTGTGTAACTTAAATCTTAATAAAACATATCTATGCAAGCTTGGGACCCTGCACTTAAAGAAATATACAGTTAAATTTAATTTAGTAAACTGTGTAAATTTTTAAAATGTTGGCTAAGTCTTCCCTCTAATACATAATTCTTTACATTATTACTCGTGATTGTCTTTTTTCTAATGTGAAAAGCAAGGACTATGTCTTATTTCTATATATATATTCATCCTTCTATGCAGTTAGAAGCTTTGGTGAATATTTTATATGTTATTGTATTTATTCTATACTTCAGTATTATCAACTAAACTGACATTTATTATTATCACTGTCATTACTGTTAGAATGTAATTTCTGTTTTACCAGTGAGGAAATGGACTCAGAGCTTGAGTAACTCTCTCGAGATCAAACTTAACACTTTGACCCCAAAGGTCAAATTTTTAGCCTCTTGTAGTGTTACCCTAGTACCTAAATGTATTAAACCTTTAATATATTTATAGTTTAGCAGAAAAAAAGGAGTCTAAGATGCTAAAGGGTTTCAGAGCCAAGTTTTGACAAAAAATAAACCACAGATGTTCAATGTGGAGCCAAGGATAAGTGAGATATTAAGCTCTTTAAAATATTTTAAGGTTGTGATATCATAGATGGATGATACTGATCATGCATAAATATTATTTTTGCTATTTTTTATTTGAATCCTAAAAAGGTACTTAAAACCAAGTATGGTAAATGTAACACATCTTAATTCAATAGACAGAACATTGTTGGATGACTGATGTAGTGAAATAACTGATGTGATCAGTCCTTCCTGCTAGTGATCAGGCAGAGGGCAGGTGATTATCTGTCCTGGACACTGTTGAAAAGTCCTAAAGTGGTGAGCTGGCTTCTTCTAAGGGGTGTAAATCTATCAAGTTCATTTAACGCTCAACATATATCATATTGAGTTTAAGGATTTCAATTGACTTAAAGAAATCTTTAGAATGAGTCATACTACAAATCTTCTTCTCCAGCTTTGTATTATATTTTACATGTGCTTTGTTATTATAGATAATAGTTACATAAAATTACATAATCTTGTGAGAAGTGAGAAAATAGTCATTTAGACCCAGACATCATGAATAAAGTGGGTCAGCAAACTGTCTATACAAAATTTTTAATGGAATTTCACATAATACACCAAGAAATTTTCATGTACATTATTTTAGTAGTCATCAGACTTTAAGGTGGCTCAGAACTCATCTGCAATGCAGGAGATGTGAGTTCGATCCCTGGGCGGGGAAGATTCCATGGAGAAGGAAAAGGCAACCCACTCCAGTATTCTCACCTGGGAAATCCCAGGGACAGAAGAGCCTGGTGGGCTACCATCCATGGGGTCACATAAAGAGCTGAATGTGACTTAGCAACTAAACAACAGACTTTACTCTTTAGAAGGAATTAGGTGACATAAAGATACTTTTTGATAGGGAGCCAAGATCAAACTCTACAAAGAAACACACTTAAATATGTATTATTGTTTGTTATTGAGAAGATTGAAAATATTGGTCATATTGCCATATTTTGTTGATTCAGTCAATTAAGCCTAGATATTTATATCTAGATATATATATCTATAGATACTTTGAAATCAGAGAGATATATACATGGATGGATGGATGGATGAATGGATAGATAGCTATTAGTTTGGTGCAAAAGTAATTGCAGTTTTTGCACTGTTGAAATTTGCTGATTGATATTGGAATACTTTCTTAAATGTGGTTATACTGTATATCATTTTAATGCACATTTCTTGCTTATTTTTGCTAATGACTTACTGCTTGCTATTTATCTTATATTTATTTTGGGCTATGGATATGATGTTAGACAAAAAAGCAAATTTGAGTGATTTTTTTATTTGAGTTCAAAATGGGTCTTAAAGCAATGGAGACAGCTTTCAGCGTCTACAGTGGACAGGAACTGCTTTTGGTCCAGGAACTGCTAATATACATACAGTGTAGTGGTGGTTCAAGAAAGTTTGCAAAGGCGACTAGAGACTTGAAGATGGGGAGTGTAGTGGCCACCATTGAAAGTTGACAAAGACCAATTCAGAGCAATCATTGAAGCTGATCTTCTTACATTAATACGAGAAGGTGCCAAAGAACTCAACTGTGAACATTCTACAGTCTTTCAGAATTTGAAGCACATTGAAAAGGTGAAAAAGCTTGATAAGTGGGTCCTGGGCTGACTGCAAATCACAACTATCATCATTTTAAAGTGTCATTTTCTCTTGTTCTATACCACCACATTGAACCATTTCTCAACTGGATTTGGACATGCAATGAAACGTGGATTTCCTATGACAATCGGTGATGACCAGTTCAGTGGGTGGACTAAGAAGCAGCTCCATAACACTTCTCAAAGCCAGATTTGCACCAAGAAAAGGTCCTGGTCACTGTTTGGAGGTCTGCTCCCAATGGGAACCACTACAGCTTTCTGAATCCCAGCAAAACCATTACATCTGAGAAGTATGCTAAGCAAATCGATGCGATGCGCTGAAAACTGCCACGCCTGCAGCAGCATTGGTCAACAGAACGGGCCCAATTCTTCTCCATGACAGTGCCCGACTGCACGTTGCACAACCAATACTTCAAAAGTTGAACAAATTGCACTGCAGTTTTGCCTCATCTGCCACTTCACCTAACCTCTCGCCAACTGACTACTACTTCTTCAAGCCTCTTGACAACTTTTTGCAGGAAAAACGTTTTCACAGCCAGCCAGAGGTTGAACATACTTCCCAAGGGTTTGTCAAATCCTCCTGAAGCATGGATTTTTATGTTACAGGAATAAACAAACTTATTTCTCATTGGCAAAAATGTGTTGATTGTAACAGTTCCTATTTTGATTAACAAAAATGTGTTTGAGCCCAGTTATAATGATTTAAAATTCATGGTCTGAAACCACAATTATGTTTGCACCAACTGAGTAGATAAAGCATTTACTTTTATGTTTTATCCCTATTGCATGATTATCTGGAACCTATTCTGTTACTTTGACCTCAGATGTTTAATTCAAGAATCAGAAATAGAATCTTATTTTGCTTTAGGAATTACAAGACAAAACCAGCAGGTTCCTGAGATTGAGGACTTGAAATTATCATCATTTTAAGGCAGTGTCTTCTGCTGTAGACCTCCTTCTTCCCATTTTCTGACAGCTGACACTCATTTACTGTCAATGAGTGAATAAGTAGTCAGTGAGTGCCCAT
Organism: Bos indicus x Bos taurus; assembly: GCF_003369695.1. Lineage (NCBI taxonomy): Eukaryota > Metazoa > Chordata > Mammalia > Artiodactyla > Bovidae > Bos > Bos indicus x Bos taurus. The sequence continues at coordinate 9,942,355 of NC_040079.1, read as the reverse complement.
GATGTCAGGGAGCTGTCATCATCTCCATGGAGTTCGCTCAGTTAGGCAGGGCAGAAATTAAATGTGATGGTGTTGACAACCCTGTCTGCTCTTTTGTGCAGCCATGAATTCTACAGCAGGGCAGTGTGTGCCAGGGCTAAGGTCAGCCTGCTTATTTTTACTCTGATGAAGAGTTCACAGTTAAATGCACAGTACTATTCACGTTCTTTCTTTTAAGAAAGGAGGAGATGAAAGCATGTGTTTCTCCTACTTACGCTAAAGAGCTTAGATTACTGTTAGTATTAGTTTGGAAGCCCTACAGGGGAAAATGCAGTGGAAACATTGATAGTCTGTCAGGGTTTGAGCTCATTTAAAATACACAATAGGTCAGATATTAATTGTCTGTGGAGATATTTTCCAAGTTTCAGTCTTCAGTATGACTCTGGGTGTATCTCAATCAAACATTAATTATGTCCCACGAATCCAATGACCCCCCCCTCCAATTCTTGAACTTCCAGCACCACCCAAACTCCTTTCTTTTGTAAACACCAACTAAACAAGCCTAAAAGAAGAAGTTTGCTCTGTGTTCTCAAATCACTCAAATACTGACTTGGTATTTTGCCATGAGTTTCTAACCAAACATGATGCTTTGCTTTTTCTACCTCCAGAATCTTATCAGTTAACAGATCCTGTTCATTGGCTCTTTACAGTTGCCCTTGCCTTCAGTTCCTTTATTTGCTTTAATAGTATTTATTATTTTCTTTAATATGTAACAGTGACACATTCATTTAAAGAAAATAGGAAAAGCAGATACACTAAAGGGCACAGAAATCCCATGAGACATCATCCAGCTTCAAGCAGTATTAATCATTTGAGATACACTTCATGTTCTCCATCTTTTAATGTTAAGCTAAAAAGACAATCATCTCCATCATCCAGGATTCCTGGATCATTTCAGCAGCATTAGCTTCTTCCTGCCCAACACCCTCGGTCTCACTTGAATGCCACATATAATTAGCTAGAGGTATATAGGCAAATATATTTTCCCTTTGCCAGACTTAAAATACTTTAAGGCCAAGGCACATGCTTACAGGTTTCTTTGTAGAAGATAGATCAAGTACAGATTATAATGTTAATTCACTACTTGTGGAATGAATGCACTAATACATATCTGTTTGAATTAACTGCAAATAAAAAAGTTTACTTTGCTTCTGTAGAAGGAAAATATGTGCTAGGAAGCTGGTCAAGAGAAAGTAATATTTTTCATTGAGATAATAATGGAGGTACATATTACACACTTCAGTTAAGCTTTTTATTTTGTATAAAATAAGTACATCGTTGGGTATTCAGTTACAGAAAGTCATGAGGCAATGTAATTGTATTTTTATCCCTGTCTCACAGAATATACTATTCAAAATAACTAATGTAAGTAGAATAAATTATCTTTCTGTGCTATGAAAATTTTCACCACTTTTTTTTGTTTGTCCCCAAGTATTCCCACTAACCAGTTGGGTAGTTATAAAGGCCTTCAATGTAAATTATTATTTGTAAATTATTGATTTCTTCCATTTTATTTAAATGCATTCCATTCTTCTTTTTCTTGATATTAGTTCTCTCCCCCCCCTTTTTTTTTCTATTTTTGATTTTAAATTTTCACAGTTGCAACAATTTGTAGTATATATACTTTAAAAACTTTCTCCAGAAATGGTTAGATTGCATCCTGGTTTTGGTACAAATAACCAGAATTATTTCTTCATGGAAGACTTTTTAAATTAAAAATGTAAGATACTGGAAAGCTATGGAATGTGGGCAGCGCCCATGTATATAGTTTTAGCAGACTTGATAGGGCAGAGAAAGGAATAAGTCTGAGAGGTTTGGAGAACTTTGTGTACCTAAATACAAAAACTGGCTTTGTCATTTACTTGTGTGTATTCATATGTTCTAGTTTGGAGTGAGGTGAGGTAATGCTAAAAGTGTGGCAGAAATTCAAAGATTGTAACATATTCTAAACAGATACTGATAATTTCAGGAAAAAAAGAAAGAACAATCCCAATAAAATCAGTATTAGTAAAAGTAGTTGATTGAGACTTCCTATTATTATCTCAAAATGCATCAATATTTTAAATCTCATTTTTGAGACCTGTTTACATTCCTCTTAACTAGGATCTCCTTCCAAAATAACCTTGATTTATACTTGTACAACGGAGAAGGCACTGGTGACCCACTCCAGTACTCTTGCCTGGAGACTCCCTGGACGGAGGAACGTGGTAGGCCGAAGTCCATGGGATCACTAAGAGTCGGACATGACTGACGTGACTTAGCAGCAGCAGCAGTATACTTGTACAAATCTAAACCCTAACAAGTTTCAGTTGTTTTCAATACATGCTTAGTTTTTTTTTCAACCGAGAGTCTGGTCTCTGAGCGCATTAAGTCAAGGAGTTCTTCTAGATTTAGAAATGACTCTAGTCATTTGTTAGCACATTAGCACATAAACTTATTTTGAATTAAAGTAAGTTCTGAAAATGTTCTGTCCCCAGAGTAATTATATTCTTGCCTTGAGCCTGGGGTGCCCCAATGTTGTTTATACATTAGTCAGTCTCTTACATGTTTAAGAAGAAAGTATATTAATGCAAATAAGAAAGTCCCAACCTGTGGGATTTGAGTCAGGAATTTAAAACAAGCTAAAAGAGCATCAAAAATGGTAGCCGAAATTGCCCATAAAATTTATAATGATTTTAAAGTGCATTTAGATGGTACTTGTGGATCTATAAGCAAAGCCATTAATGCATTTTGCTTTACAAGTTAATACACCACCAGAGTGTTAAATGGAAAATATTCTATTTTATTCTATTTGTAGAAATGTGGTGAAAGGAGGAAAATACCTATTTCTTAAAATTTGCTGCCCCGTCTATGTGAAAATAACTGAAACCTAAGAGCAAAAATAGCTGAAAAAATAGCTGAAAAAAAAAAAAAAAAGCAGATTCACCATTACTGAAATAGGAATCTTATCGTGCTACAATTTGACAATCTTTCTACAATGGACATTTCTTTAAACATTTAAGATAGATACTTTAGAAGTAAGATTTTCTATTTTGTTTTCTATATCTCCCTTCAATGAGAACCATTGTTAAAACTGCAAATGCAATACATAAGTTGTTTATTTGGTAAAAGTTCAGGCAAGTGTTCCATAGCAGTGACGCCTTTCATATGCATTGGGCTTTCAGAACACCCTAACAGTCGAGCAGCTAGCCCAGCCCAGGCTATCAGGGCACCTGCGTTGTCTTCAGGCCAAACAGCAAGTTTTTTGTTAAATTATCTTTCAGACCTTTCAATTTGAGGAGGATTTGTTTAAAGTTTCCTGTTCTCTCCTCATATGTACATAAAGCATAGAAAATATTATTCTTATTCACAGGTAAGTCAATGGGACAAGTATATTTTTAATACTTTCTAGGACAAAAATATGAGGCTTTAATTGTTGTATCAGAAAGCACCTCCAATTTTATTTTGAGCTCTGCAGAGGAGATGCTTCAAACACAGATGTCAAAATTGGGCTACCTCCTAAGTGAGTTCATGGATGCATTTTTTAAATATCCTTATGTTAGATTTCTTATGTTACTTTGAGCTAGTCTTATTTTGAAATTTCTTTTTGCAATGTGTTCTAGACTGTAGTACCTAATCTCTCCAATAATGAGTTGATATGTCTTTAAATTGACAGTATGTACTTGATATGTCTTTAAATGGGTAATAATAGACTCACAGTGTTTTAAAGATTAAATTAGATTTTGAATTTTTTTTTAAAGAGTCTAGAACTATCCCTAGTAGACAGGATCATCATTTAATAAAAACAGCTGCTACTAATATTAAATATGTGATTTGTATTCTTTAAGTTATAAAATGGCATAATCTCTCTCATCTACAAGTATGGACCTTTTCACTGCATACAATGTTAACAGCAAAATTAGTTTTCAGGTCAGAAAGACAATAAAAAATGAAAGGAGATTGTTTCAGATATTCTCTTCCTTTAGATAAACAACATTTTAAGAAACTATAAAGGGAAATGTTCAGCTTACTTTTGTATTTTAATAAGAGTTTTTACAAGAAGACATGGAGGCAACAGAGGATGAGATGGTTGGATAGCATCACTGACTCAACGGACGTGAGTTTGAGCAAACTCCTGGAGATAGTAAAGGACAAGGAGACCTGTCTCACTGCAGTTCAAGGGGTTGCAAAGAGTTGGACATGACTTAGTGACTGAACACAATCACTGGTTTTAGAGCACAAAAGAACAAAAGGAAATATTCTTAGGAAATCTGGCTAGAGTATATCTTGGATCGCATTCTTTTTGCCAGACATTGTTATTTATTTTTAAGACAATTAACAAAGGAGTCAGAACTCCAAAAGACAGACGGTAATAAGGTTTTGTTTTGTATTATTATTTTTTTTATTTTCTGAAAAAGTATTGTTGATTTCAACACTTGAGACCGATTCTTATGATGGGAACTGCTTGTATCAGCCATTTAAAAAAATGATACGTCATTCCCTTCCCAACCATCCCCACCACCACATATGCATAGAAAAATACTTGAATATCTATTCCTTACTTTGAAAAGTGAAAGTGTTAGTTGCTCAGTCTTGACCACCTCTTTGTGACCCCATGGACTTTAGCCCACCAGGCTCCTCTGTTCATGGAATTCTCCAGGCAAGAGTACTGGAGTGGGTAGCCATTCCCTTCCCCAGGGGATCTTCCTGACCCAGGGATCGAACCCAGGTCTCCTGCCCTGCAGTCAGATTCTTTACCCTCTGAGCCACCAGAGAAGCCCATTCATTACTTCGGCCTTTCCTTAATCTGAATAAAAAACATTGTCTTATAAAACGCAAATGTATTTTTTGTGATGTCCCTTCTTTATTTCATTTCCAAAAATACTAAAGGATATTGTTCAGTGTTGATTAACGTTAAATGAGATTAGCACATACTGCTTATATCTGGAGACAGTTTTTCTTTTACTTACATACCTGGGTAAATGTCTTGGTACAAGCCCTTTCTTTTGTTTCTGCATCGAGTAGTTATGTTTGGTTTTTTTTTTTAATGGCCTTTTCACTCACTACCAAGGTGACTTATATGATGGCAATTTGTCAAGACACTTGTTGTCAGGCTAATTGACTTCAATATATTTTTGCTCTCTATGTCTTTTTCATCAAAGGGCTCAATGAGAAGCGTCAAACCTTTACAGACACATTATCTCGGTTGTATCTACCAGTTAGTTTTTCCACTGTTCCAATGAGGCTCGTTTGTAATTCCTACAGTCATGACTGGAAGACTTTTCCTGAACAAATGCTATCATGGTGGTCACAGAAAGGCTCTGACACAAAAGGCCCCTGGCAAACATTCCTTAAGAATGATGCTTACATTTCTGTCAACAGTTCCCAAATTTCCTTCCTTAATAATTTTTTTTAAATAATTATTTTAAAGAAAGAAGGTTGTCATCAATTCTCTATGATACAGTCATATTTATTTTGTTCCTTTGCCTCATGATGTAACTTTTGCCTACCATAAAGTCCAGCAGTCCAGTAGAAAAATAATGCAAATCATATATGTGATTTTAAATTTTCTAGTCATCACATTTAAAAACAAGTAAGAAAAGAAACCAATTTTATGAGTGCATTTTACTTAATCCAGCAAATCCAAAATATTATAATTTTAACTTGTCATCAATATAAAATTATTAAGGCGAGGCAATATTTGACTTTTAAAAATGAATTATTCCAATTTTAGGGTATATTTTACATGTCCAGCACATTTCGGTTTGAACTAGCTACATTTCAAATGCTTAATAGTAATGCTGACTTGTCACTACCATCTTGGTCAGTGAAGGATCAATTGCAAAAAAAAAGAATATAGAAAAATGATCTTTATGACTCCTTTCAATTTAGTTTTTACATTTTTCTACTGAATGATTTTTAGATTTCTAACCTATATGTTCCAAGACACAAGTAAAAGGTAGATATTACCCTAAAGTCATTGGTAGTAAAGGATAAGGTAATTCATTTTTTTCTTATCATATACTATTTGCTTTTGGAAAGTATTCCCAATGTATACCCTTTTATTATTATCATCAGGGAACACAACTTATTTCTTTGTTACTCTCCCACTGATATACACAAATACATTTTAAACTTTTATTGTAATATCCTATGTCCTATTTCATTTTAAAGTAATGTATTAGTATAATTTTTCTGTTTTTACTATACCTAACCTTTCATTTCCTGCTATCAGAATTCATCTTATAAATGTATTTATGTAGTCATGATGTAAAAAGATAAATTGACTAGTAACTGATTGGATTATGAATGATAGTTCATAGATTGACTTGATTTACATAATATGCATTTGCATACTTCCTAAAGGGTTAAAGAAATACATATCAATGTTAGCCAAGTGTGGATTTTGCCGGTAACCTAAGTTCATAGACAAAGTTGATTAGACAATTTAGTAAAACATTTTTTCATCTGATAGACTTAAATGTAACCAGCAAAGCCAGAATCAAAGTGAGAGAAGTCAGGGATTGTGATTGGTTACTCAGGTGTGAAGAAGTGATGGAGTGATGGAAAAAAAGCCACAACTGTGTCTACTGGGGATTTACCTTGTAACATTATAACCATCCAGCTGAATGAAGAACCCGCAGCGACAATGGTAAGGTAGACTTGAAGGCTGTGCTTGTCATCTGTTTCTCTGCATGCCTGTATGAAAGATAATAAAGTCAATATGGCCCTAATAGTGTATAGTGATCCTGGAAACAAAAACTAGTCTCTATTGCAGTTCACTGCAACAATTTTGGGTATAAAATACCACACATGGGTGACCTAGAAAAATGGAAGTTTAAGAGGAAAGCATGACAGAAATCAGCGAACTGTGGCCATTATGATACAAATTAAAAGGAAAAACAACTGGGTGATTTCTTTTTACTTTTCTATCCATCACTCTATACAACGGTGGAGGCTGCCTGTATCCATATTTCACAGATTATGAGAGCATATAAAAATCAGATCAGACCTTTATTTGAGAAAAGGCACAGCATGATATTACCATTTTCATTCCATATGTTGTAAAACCCTAATCATGGTGATTTAGGGTGAAGGTGGGGGAAGGAAAGTAATCAACAGTTGAACATCTACTAAGTAACAAAATTGTGTTCTTCTGTCTGTCTGATCTCTTTTAATGCTCACAACAGTTGTGTGCTATAAATATCTTTTCCCAGAAGATGAGGACACTGAAGCTGAAAAGAAATTAAATTGCACAAGACTCCATAATTATTAACAGGAGTTCAGTTGAAAAACTGGACTCATACAATTGCAAAGCCCACATTCATTGCACATTGCTTCTAGGCCAGGATAAAACCAGAAATTTCACTTCTGAGTTTTACCACTCACACTTCTTAATAGGCACATAGCACGTCATGCCTGCCTTCTTATGAATCACTAGATTCACTACTGTTCACACTTCTTTTTGACTGTCTACAAAAAGCTGCTGTCTATGTACAGAAGGAGAAAAGCATACATATTATTAAACAAAGCAAATGTTTGTGTTTTTTTTTTCTCACAGTGCAGTACATTTTTGTTGTTTTAAAAAAATTAAGCTATACCACAGAAACAAGACATGACGATTTTTAAAAGAGCTCTGGGTGCAGTACTCATAGACACAAGTTTCTGAATCAACAGTTAGAGCCAGATGGCGAGGCCAAGGGATTTTCACAGTGAAACAGTAAATATAGAAACTAGGTATTAAAGTCGACTTTGTATCAGAAGTAAAGAAACAAAAGAAAGTGAAGTCGCTCAATTGTGCCCAACTATTTGCAACCCCAGACTGTAGCCTATCAGGCTCCTCTGTCCATGGAATTTTCCAGGCAAGAATACTGGACTGGGTTGCCATTTCCTTCTCCAGAATTTAAGTCCCATTTAAATATTAAACAAGTATACAGGTGAAGAATCTGCCTGCAATACAGGAGTCACAGGAGAGGTGGATTCGATCCCTGGATTGGCTAAATCCCCTAAAGAAGGAAATAGCAACCCACTCCAGTATTCTTTCCTGAAAAATCCCATGGACAGAGGAGCCTGGCAGGCTCTAGTCCAGTGGGTTGCAAAGAGTCGGACACGACTGAGCGACTAAGCGCAGCACATACAAAAATATAGCGAGAAAGTAATTGTCGCAGGTGTTGCCTGTATCTAGCTCATATTTCCTCTGTGCACACATTATTAGACTTTCCAACTGGTAACACCTGGGACTGTTTCTGAAGGCTTTTCTGGACAAGGCATCTGGCTTAACACAAGGGCTCACAGAAGTGCCAGGGGTTCATATCACCAGGGAGCAGCCCTGATCCATGACAGACAGCACTGGTGGATAAATATCCTCGTTCCTTTGTTCCTTGGATGGGGTAAAGAGGCATTGGCTGTTCTGTCTCCCAGAGTTGTCCAATGAGACAACTTCAAGTACCCACGGAGAACATGCTTTAGGGATGTCTTCTATCCTGTGCCTCGTCCCCAGCGCCCCCTGCTGCCCTTACTGGTGATCCTTGGGATCACTCCCCAAATAAAAAAACTGACATTCACACATTTGTTCAAGATCTTCTTCTGCAGGAATTCAACTTAATTTGCAATCCTAGCTCTGGAAGTTGGAATTTTGACATCAGAATCAGAATCGGCAGTCTTTGAGAATTTCATTAAGGATCATTAGCCTCTCCCTCAACTCCCACCCACCCAATGTAGCAAAAGAATGAAGGATAATCCATAAGCAAGAGGGCAAAGGGTCCTTAAGAGTGAGAGAGGATGGGAGAGAAATGGGAAGGGAAAATTAAAGGGGAAGTGAAAAGAAAGAGGCAATCAAACCTAGGAAACATGACTGAGCAAAGTAAATTTGCAAGGAAAGCAAGGAGTCATTGAGGTATGTTGGCAGAAAGTAGATTATGTCAGAATAGCTTGGTGAAAATTTGGACAGTGAACAACAGAGTGATTGCAAATATGAAAGAGAGAGAGGAGAAAAGGAATCATTTTTATGTGTATTGGTCTGGGTGGTAGAATTTCGACAAATAAATGAAGTTTCCCGTGAAGATGTTGGTCGTTCAATATAAGAAGGGACTTTTGTAATCAAGATCGCTTACCAGGGTAAAGCTACTTCTCCATGACTTAACCCCAGCATTGCCAAAGTTGTGCAGATGATAAGGTATTTCTCAGGGAGTGGATGAGATGAGTTTGGATTGTGCCAATCTATAGTCTCCACCCATTCTGTGAAAGTACATATTAAAGAAGAAAAATTAAACTGATGCCCAAGGAGGCATTTCTTAGCAATCAGCTTACATCATCATACCAATTTAATACTTTGTAATATGATTTAAACTTGAAACATATAGTTTAGGGGATTTAGCATCTCTTCTATTACACCTGTGCCAGTTTTCCAGCAGTCCTTTTCCACTGCTCAAAGCAGGTCTGCTTATTTGAAATTCAAGAGGCATTATAGAGTACCTGCTCTATATCAGGGACTATTTAATTTCACTAGAGGAATCAGGATCTCTACAGTTATCACTTATACTGAAACATGCAGTGATGAAATAGGTGTAGTTCATTATATGGAATAAAAGCTAAATTATGTAATGGGCTGTATTATAATGAATCCTTCTTTCTAGATGACTATCACTAGAATATTGAGTATAACAGAAAAAGTGCTCATTCTAGGGAACCTCTTGTTCCACAACTAGTCGGAACTAGCTGGTTAGCTTTGGAAAGCTATTAACTCTGAAGAACCACCAGGTTCCTTTATCTGTAAATTTGGGAGCTTGAAGGATACCCCAACATTCTACAACCTGGGGTCGGTCCACGAATAGAAATCTAAGTTGTGTTTCAAATATAGTGAAACTGAATGAAAAAGTTTGTGAACCTGTACATTTTTTTTTCCCCTGAGAGAACAGTTATTAATCAGATTCTCAATGGATGCTGGTATTCAGAACATTTTAAGAATTTCTGGATTGTAATGCTTTGGAAGTCTTACTTTTGTCTGATATTCTTTCCTTTGTAATTTTATGACACATTACCTCTGTAGCGATTTTGTACAGCCATTTTTATGAAACAAATTTGTCCCTTAAATAAATATCAACAGTACACAAAAACTTGAAAAAAATGGTTTATCAACCATGCAGTTTTCACATATAAAAGTATAGTTTAGATTCTTTGACAATTAAAGTAGACCCATTGTCCAATGTTCAGTTCAGTTTTGTCGTTCAGCCATGTCCGACTCTTTGCGACCCCATGAATCGCAGCACGCCAGGCCTCCCTGTCCATCACCAACTCCCGGAGTTCACTCAAACTCACGTCCGTCGAGTCAGTGATGCTATCCAGCTATCTCATCCTCTGTCGTCCCCTTCTCCTCCTGCCCACAATCCCTCCCAGCATCAGAGTCTTTTCCCATGAGTCAACTCTTCGCATGAGGTGGCCAAAGTACTGGAGTTTCAGCTTTAGCATCATTCCTTCCAAAGAAATCCCAGGGCTGATCTCCTTCAGAATGGACTGGTTGGATCTCCTTGCAGTCCAAGGGACTCTCAAGAGTCTTCTCCAACACCACAGTTCAGAAGCATCAATTCTTCAGTGTTCAGCCTTCTTCACAGTCCAACTCTCACATCCATACATGACCACAGGAAAAACCATAACCTAAAACTGATGTATAGATGCACATAAATACATGTAAAATATCAAGAAATGTGGCATTTAAAAATTTCCTAGTAGCCATGTCTAAAGTAAAAAGAAAAAGAAAATCAAGGTATTTTTCATTTAGGAGGCTTGTAAAAATCAAGTATATAAAGTAAAATTCTCAGATCCTTCAGAATGTAAATAGCTGACTAAATACACCACTTATAAAAATGACTAAAATAAAATGAATACTTAAAGAAATCAAACATTATTTTTCTAAGTTTAATACTACCTCAATTCATATTATTTGTATGTCTTTTAATAACATGTATTTGATTTTTGTTGTGAGGTCATTATTTGGCTTGCTTTTCTTTCCTGCTTGCTTTTTTCTGGGTTAAGACAAGGAAATAAAAATATAGGAAACAAGTTTAAAAAGACACTTTAGGAAGTAATTCGTTGAATCAGATGTTCATCACTCTTTGGAGCTTCAGATTCACCTCTCAGCCTGATCTAATATGCTGCCTCACTGAAAGAAAGTTCAATTATTTTATGGACTGTGGCTCAGAAGAAAAATCACCTGTTCCATAGGCACTTGCTCAAAGAAATGCAAGGTTAATATAGTAATGGAGGTTCAATATCTTTAACCCATGTAATTTTTACATAATTACTTTTTATTTAGAAAGCATGCTGTTTCTCTCAAAATGCTCACTCCTTAAGATAAAGCTTTTGAATTTTACACTTTAGGATTTTCTTTCCAAATATTAACAACATTAACCAGAGATCACAATATGTATTATTTTAGGATACTGTTTTCAAATTATTTACAATCTATCTGTATCACACTGAGATGATATCTGACAAAAGAAAATCACCATAATTTTTAGGAAGAATATTCCCATGTGTATGAAAAAATGTTGTTGTTTAGTAGCTAAGTCATATCTGACTCTTTGTGACCCCATGGACTGTAGCCCACCAGGCTCCTTTGTCCATGGGATTTCCCAGGCAAGGATACTGGAGAGGCTTGCCGTTCCCTCTCCAGGGCATCTTCCAGATCCAGGGATTGAACCTGCATCTCCTGCCTTGGCAGTCAGGTTCTTTACCACTGAGCCACCAAAGAATATCCATGAATAAATATATTTTCAAAATCCAAGTAGATTTTCCAAGCATAATTAGCCCTCATTTAAGATGCAGTTTTGAGGCACCAAAGGAACTGTGACTTTGTAAGCATCAGTTCAGTTCAGTTGCTCAGTCATGTCCGACTCTTTGCGACCCTGTGGACTGCAGCACACCAGGCTTCCCTGTCCATCACCAACTTTTGGAGTTTACCCAGACTCATGTCCATTGGGTCGGTGATGCCATCCAACCATCTCATCCTCTGTCATCCCCTTCTCCTCCTGTCTTTAATCTCTCCCAGCATCAGGGTCTTTGCAAACGAGTCAGCTCTTCGCTTCAGGTGGCCAAAGTATTGGAGTTTCAGCTTCAGCATCAGTCCTTCCAATGAATATTCAGGACTGATTTCCTTTAGGATGGACTGTTTGGGTCTCCTTGCAGTCCAAGGGACTCTCAAGAGTCTTCTCCAATACCACAGTTCAAAAACATCAATTCTTCGATGCCTAGCTTTCTTTATAGTCCAACTCTCACATCCATACATGACTACTGGAAAAACCATAACTTTGACTAGATGGACCTTATTTGGTAAAACAAGGTCTCTGCTTTTTAATATGCTATTTAGGTTGGTCATTGCTATTTTTTCCAAGAAGCAAGTGTCTTTTAACTTTGTGGCTGCCGTTACGATCTGTAGTGATATTGGAGCCCCAAAAGATAAAATCTGTCACTGTTTCCATTGTTTCCCCATCTATTTGCCATGACGTGATGGGACCGGATTCCATGATCTTAGTTTTCAGAAAGTTGAGTTTTAAGTTTTTAAGTCAACTTTTTCATTCTCCTCTTTCACTTTTATCATAAGGCTTTTTAGTTCTTTTTCCTTTCTGCCATATGGGTGGTTTCATCTGCATATCTGAGGTTATTGATATTTTTCCTGGCAATCTTGATTCCAGCTTGTGCTTCATCCAGCCCAGAGTTTCTCATGATGTAGTCTGCATAGAATTTAAATAAGCAGGATGACAATACATAGCCTTGATGTACTCTTTTCCTGATTTGGAACCAGTCTGTTTTTCCATGTCCAGTTCTAACTGTTGCTTCTTGACCTGCATACAGATTTCTCAGGAGATAGGTCAGGTGGTCTGGTATTCCCATCTCTTTCAGAATTTTCCACAGTTTTTTTATGATCCACACAGTCAAAGGCTTTGGCATAGTTAATGAAGCAGATGTTTTTCTGTAACTCTTTCATTTTTTCGATGATCCAATGGATGCTCGCAGTTTGATCTCTGGTTCCTCTTCCTTTTCTACAACCAGCTTGAACATCTGGAAGTTCACGGTTTGTGTACTGTTGAAGCCTGGCTTGGCGAATTTTGACCATTACTTTGCTAGCATGTGAGATGTGTGCTTTTGTGCGGTAGATTGAGCATTCTTTGACATTGCCTTTCTGTGGAATTGGAATGAAATCTGACCTTTTCCAGTCCTGTGGCCACTGCTGAGTTTTCCCAATTTGCTGGCATATTGAGTGCAACACTTCACAGCATCATCTTTTAGGATTTGAAATAGCTCAACTGGAATTCCATCACCTCCACCAGCTTTGTTCATAGTGATGCTTCCTAAGGCCCACTTGACTTCACATTCCAGGATGTCTGGCTCTAGGTGAGTAATCACACCATCATGATTGTCTGGGTCATGAAGATCTTTTTTGTACAGTTCTTCTATGTATTCTTGCCACCTCTTCTTAATATCTTCTGTTTCTGTTAGGTCCATACCATTTCTGTCTTTTATTGTACCATGCTTTTCTACTTAAAAAGAGCAAAGGGCTAGGTTTTTTTTTTTAAGTAGATATTTGACTTGAATCTGAACTCATTTTGTTGAAAAAAGTGTATAAATGTTTATGCAAAGTTATTGAAGCCCAGTAAAAGTAAGGATAACTGTGTCAAACATTTTATAAAAAGAAAAATACAAGTGGAGTTCCTAAAATTAAAAAAATAATAAAATTCCCTTTTAAAAATCTTGGAAGTGTAAAGAAAGTGTCATGAAAGTTATTGAATTGAAACTAATTTTAACATTAACGAGTCAGAGACTAGTGTGTAATATTTAAATTATGCTCATATAATTTCCTAATATCTTCAACACCTCTTGTCAAATATAAGGTATACTGCGTCCTAATATTAGATTAAACCCAAATTTAAGATATTGTTTGAAGAAAAATATTCTCTCTGTACTTTAATCTCTATACATTTTCTGTTGTATTTAAAGAAGTAGTGGAAAACTTATTTTACTTAGCAAGAGTTAAGAAGATATAGTTACAGTCTTTTTTAAAGTTAACTCCCTATATGAATTTGTACAGTCTCTGTAGCCTAGTTGACTTTCATTATTCCTATAAAGGGAGTCTATTCAATCATTACTAGTATGAAATTTGATCATACTGTAATCAGGGTATCTATATTACCAATTCTTTTCTCTGAATAGTGAAATTAAGAAGTTAGTATAATATAAGAATCCATGAGAGTGATTTGACTATATTATGACTGCATTTTTCCAGCATCTGACATGGCGTGGAAATGACACCTGTTGGATCTTGTGAAGACCTTTAGACTCTTTGTGACTCTGGGAGCTTATGGCCGACAGTATTGTATGCTTGATCCAATAACGTTCTTGTCAGAAATGTAAAGCAGCATGGTGCACTGATAACTACTAGCTAGCTCCTACACCTCTCTTCCCATAAATGTTAATCATGGCCTTGAAATTGTGAAGCATTTCTTGAGCATTTCTGTTCTTCTTATGAGAAATAGAGACTGAAGGAGGTAACTCGGTATCACTAAGGGACCTATGGGTTGAGAATTCTACTAGGATCCACATCTCCAGTTCTGAAATGTAGAGATTGGGTGATATTTGTAGATATACAATGCTAAATTCTTACAAGCCTTTTATAAATCCTTAAAGTTGAGTTCCGTATGCTTTACATGTATTATGTCACATTTACCTTGAAATACACTATAAATATTATACTTTCCCTAGCAGAGAAGGCAATGGCACCCCACTCCAGTACTCTTGCCTGGAAAATCCCATGGACGGAGGAGCCTGGTAGGCTGCAGTCCATGGGGTCGCGAAGAGTCAGACACGACTGAGCGACTTCACTTTCACTTTTCACTTTCATGCATTGGAGAAGGAAATGGCAACCCACTCCAGTGTTCTTGCCTGGAGAATTCCAGGGATGGGGGAGCCTGGTGGGCTGCCATCTATGGGGTCGCACAGAGTTGGACATGACTAAAGCGACTTAGCAGCAGCAGAGAAGAACACTGTGATCAAATGAGATTCTGTATGAGAGGGCAATTTGAAAACGACACTGCTGTACATTGTTATTAACATTAGTTCTATGACTGCTCGCCCCACTCCAGGTTCTTCCTGTCTTTAGGAGCTCACTTCATGCCTAAGAGTTAATAGACTACTTTTTAAAAAAAAAAAAAATTGAAAACCAAGTAATTTTAAATATCAAGTGATGAGAGAGGAGGAAATAAAGTGACCTTTTACATCATTCTGAAATTGTTAAAACCTGTGATATTTTATCTTCTCCGTAACTTTGTCATTTGATACTCTGCCATACTTTAGAGGGTTCCTCACTTAGTCACACTGACTGGAACAGATACCCAATTTTGATCTTGACCTTGACTCAGTTTTCTCCCAGGGCAAATTCATGAAATTTAAGATGGCACAGTGATAAAGAATCCCCCTTTGTTATGTGCCAGTATAAAGTTTTACAACCTCATTTTTTAAATTAAACTATTTTTATTTTAGAATAGATTTAGGTTTCAGAAAGTTGTGAAGACAGTAGAGAGTCCTCATTTCCCATTTAGTCAATGACCAGTTTTCTCTACTTTCCTTAGAAACTTACCTTAGTGTATTAACATTTATGATAATTAAAAAAAAAAAAACATTGCTCATATATTATTGCTAAGTTCAATCTTTATTCCAGTCTCCTTAAAAAGAAGTGAAGTGTTAGCCTCTCAGTCATGTCTGACTCTGTGCTACTCCATGGACTGTATGTAGCCTGCCAGGCTCCTCTGTCCATGGAATTCTCCAGACAAGAATACTGGAGTGGGTTGCTATGCCCTTCTCCAGGGGATCTTCCACATCCAGGGATCGAACCCGGGTCTCCTGCATTGCAGGCAGATTCTTTACCATCCAAGCCATACCTAATTCATTCTCTGTTCCAGGGTCCCATCCAATTTACCAATTACATTTAGTCATTACATCTCCTTCAGGGTCTCCTGTCTATGACAGTTTCCCAGACTTAACTTGCTTTTGATGACCTTGACAATTTTGAGGAGTTCTGGTTAGGAATTTTGTAGAATGCCCATCAACTGAGATAGGTATGATATTTTTCTCATGATTAGACTGGTATTGCTGGGTTTGGAGAGGATGGTCATACAAGTAAAATGCTATTCTCATCATATGATCTCCAGGGTACATACTATCAGTGTACATCCTGTCAATGTTAAACCTTTTTTTAAAAAACTTTTAGTTTAGTATTGGGGTGGCTGAACAGTAAAGAACCTGCCTGCTGATGCAGGAGCTGCTTATTCTATCCCTGGGTGGGGACGATACCCTGGAGAAGGAGATGACAACCCACTCCAGTATTCCTGCCTGGAAAATCCCACCAAAAGAGGAACCTTGAGTGCTACAGTCCATGGGGTCACCAAAGAGTCAGATATGACTTAACAACTAAACAACATAGTCAATTAACAATGTTGTTATAGCTTCAAGTGAACAGTGAAGGGACTCAGGCATACATATACATGTATCCATTCTTCCCCAAACTCCCTTCACATTCAAGCTGCTATGTAGCATGTCAGTGTTAACCTTGATTACCTAGCTGAGATCCAGTTTGTTTGGTGACCCTTTTTAGAAGGAAGTCACTATTTAAGAAGTGGGAAAGTATGACCTACTTCTTTAAGACACAGGATCAACACAAATTATTTTAAAGTATTCTGCATAAAAAATGCATCTATTCACCATATTTAATTAATCCTTTATACACACACACACACAAACACACACACACACACACACACACACACATATATATGGATACATCAGTATTGATTTTATATTGTGGTTATAGTCTACTCCAGCTTTACTTATTTGTTGCGCCAATGTTTCTCACTTTGATCACCAAGGGTCATGTTCAGTTGCCCTGTGTCCTTTTGACATACCTTCATCAATGAAGTTTTAAAGCATGTCCATACTTCCTGACACTGCAAGATGCATCAGTTCAGTTCAGTTGAGTTCAACTGCTCAGTCGTGTCCCACTCTTTGCGACCCCATGAATTGCAGCACGCCAGATCTCCCTGTCCATCACCAACTCCCGGAGTTCACTCAAACTCACGTCCCTCGAGTCAGTGATGCCATCCAGCCATCTCATCCTCTGTCATCCTCTTTTCCTCCCGCCCCCAACCCCTCCCAGCATCACAGTCTTTTCCAATGAGTCAACACTTCGCCTGAGGTGGCCAAAGTACTGGAGTTTCAGCTTTAGCATCAGTCCTTCCAATGAACACCCAGGACTGATCTCCTTTAGGATGGACTGGTTGGATCTCCTTGCAGTCCAAGGGACTCTCAAGAGTCTTCTCCAACACCACAGTTCAAAAGCATCAATTCTTCGATGCCCAACTTTCTTTATAGTCCAACTCTCACATCCATACATGACCACTGGAAAAACCATAGCCTTGACTAGACGGACCTTTGTTGGCAAAGTAATGTCTCTGATGCATCAGGCTAACCTTTAATATCTTATGCCCTAGTCCTAGAGTCAGCCATTTCTCTAAGGAATCCTTGCTCTTTTTATTGGAGGCTAGTACTCTAAATTCGAGATCTGGGTGCTAGATGTGCTCATTGTTACTGGTGCGTCTTTACTTCTAGACCTTCTTGGCTGATAGAGCAGGAGAATATATCAATATGTGCATATACTAACCCTTATGTATAAATATACCTACAAATATCTCTGTATCTACCTGTCTATTTCTACCTATCTGTGTCTGTATTAAACTAACAACGGCTTAATACTAATCAGTCATTCTAGCCTGCTACCCATTGCTTATCTGAAAATTCTCACTCTATCAGTAGAAAGTGTGATCCCATCATCCTCTGTCCATTTAAGTAATTATTCAGTTCCAGTCCATATGTAAAATAGTTTCAGAATTGTTTATTCATATTTGCATGGGGAGTAATTTTCTCAGCTGCATGTGTGCTCCGTTGCTAAGTCATGTTTAACTTATTCTAAGTTAAACACTATGGACTATAGCCCACCAGGGTCCTGTGTCCATGAGATTTCAGGCAAGAATGCTGGGTGTATTGCCATTTCCTGCTCCAGTGGATCTTCCCAACCCAGGAGCCAAAGCCACATTCCCTGCATTGGCAGGCAGATTCTTTTATCACCGAGCCACCAGGGAAACCCCAACTTTATCAACTAGAGTACAGCATTTATGGGCAGTTACTTCTGGATTTCGTTTTACAAACTCCACTCATTTCCAAAGTTACCGCAGTCAGAATCTTGTCCCTGTGCTCCCATACCAGTGTGGCTGTTTAACACACTGTCATTAACTAGATTCTCTTGTTCCCTTGTGCATTCCATCCTGTGATCCCCTGACTTCCTACATATTTTGTAATTTTCATATTAAAGTTCATTCCTTCTTTTGCCAAGATCTATGGGTTGTGACAAACATAGAGTGGATTGTGTAGGGGCTTCTCAGGTAGCGCTAGAGGTAAAGAGCCTGCCTGCCAATGCAGGAGACTTAAGAGGTGTGAGTTCAATGCCTGGGTGGGGAAGATCCCCTGGAGGAGGGCATTGCAGCCTACTCCAGTATTCTTGCCTGAAGAATCCCATGGACAGAGGAGCCTGGTGGGCTACAGTCCATGGGGTTGCAAACAGTTGGACACAACTGAAGTGACTGAGCATGCATGCAGGAGGAATTGACATTTAACAATATTGAGCCCAACCACCCATGAACGTGAAACATATTTTCAATAGTCTTTTGTTTTGATCCTGTGAAATAATTCAAATTTCTGTACTATTATCTGATAAAATGTGTATTTGCCCCATTAAATGTATAATATTAAATATATAATCATTAACTCAAGAAGAGGAAAAAAGACAAATTTTCAGCATAAAGCAAATAATAAAGTTCAAGATTAAATAGATATGCAAACATCTGATTCATTCATTTCCAAATGTTTTCATATGAGAACTTTATTAGAACATATGAGTCTGCTTTGAATATTATAGATACTAATGAATTTGAAATTCATTATTCATACATTGCCACATATAGTTAAGAGAAAAAAGAAGTCTCAAGGAGCAGTGTTTATTGTATATTAGATCATGGAGGAGGCCAGATACAGAGCTCTCTGGGTGGTGTAAACTAGAAAAAACTGAAATAATTTCTTTGTGGTAGAGATGCAGAAGGAACAGAGTGTGGGAAAGAATACTTTGAAGAAAATAGGTAAAAATTTCAAGTTACGCGGCCAGAAAGAATGGCCTAGAGTAACATTCTTCTCCACCCCAGAAATTAAACTTGAAAAGCAACGATCAAAATATTGGGTTGGCCAAAATTTTCTTTCAGTTTTTACGTAAAAATAAAAGACACGATTTTCATTTTCACCAAGAACTTCATTGAACAGTATACTCACCACTTTTTTCCACTGCCTTCTGCCATTTTTAGTCAACTTTATATTCCCATCTTCTGAAAACTTTTTTGAGCCAAGAGCTGTTCCAGGTGCCTTTTATACTATTCCAAGGGAATTGAAAGTTTTTTCCGATAAGAGAATTTGTAAAGACTTAAATAAATGGAAATCTGGAGGTGTAATGCCTGATGCATACAGTGAAGGAATCAGAACTTCCCACTCAAACTGTAACAGTTTTTGCCTGGTCATCCAAGTAACAGGCGGTCTTGCCTTATCCTGATGGAAGGTTATGTGTTTTCCGTTGACTAACTCTAGACCCTTTTTTGAGTACTTCTTTCAGTTGGTCTAATTGGGAGAAGTACTTGTTGGAATTATTTGGCTTTCCAGAAGAAGCTGATAATAGAGGACTCCCTTCCAATCCGATCATATACATACCATCACCTTCTTTGGATGAAGATTTGCCTTGGTTATGGTTGGTGGTGGTTCATTTCGCTTGCCCTGTGATCTCTTCGATTCCATATTATTGTACAGCATCCACTTTACATCACTTGTCACAATTTGATTTAAAAATGGAATGTTTTCAATACGTTTAAGTAGAAACTCAAGTGCACAAATATGCTCAAGGCCTTTTTATTTTATTTTTTTGCTTAACAAGTGGAGTCCAAACATCGAAATGATTAATATAACCAAGCTGGTGCAAATGGTTTTCAGCACTTGATATGGATGTTCTGAGTATGTCGACTATCTTCCACATGGTATAACTTGGATTGTTCTCAGTTACTGTCTCATTTTAATGATTTTCTATTTCAAGTGGTCTGCCCAATTGTGGAGCATGGTCTAGCAAGAAATCTTCAACACAAAACTTTGCAAACCGCTTTCAACACATTTGATCAGTCACAGCACCTTCTCCATACATGGCACAAATCTTTTTGTATGTTTCAATTGTGTTTTTCCTTTTTTGTAATAATAAAACAAACTATGCCAAAAATGTTGCTTTTTTCCCTTCCACCTTCAGTATTAAAATGGCTACACAAAAATTCACCAATTTTGATAAGTTTTTTTTTTTCATGTACACTGATATGACAGCAGTCACAATTACAATTAAAAAAAAACAAAAAAACCACCTCATTTCAAATGAAGTTAAAAATAACTTAGCAGTACTAGAGCCATCTTATGGAAAAAAACAAATGAGACTTTTGGCCAAACCAGTATTTTAAAATGTTCAGTGCATAAAATACTAGTATTTGAATCTAAATGTTTATTTTCAAATTAATACCTTATCATTGTTCTGAAAGTAGTTCTTAGCACATTAAAGAGCATTGTCTTGACCTTTTTTTTAAAGTTCCAAAATACAATAGAAAGTGAAGCTGACAAAGATATATGAGAAAGTAAATATTCCAAACAATAATTTAGGTGTTAACATGCCAGCAAAAAGGTTTGGTTTTTAAAAGATCTTTTTTTGATTTCAGAAAAACATGGTTTCAGTGATTTCCATAGGTAAGCCAGCCATGAGTCATCAACGACTGGTAATGAATTCGCCTACAAAGGAATAATTTATTCTCAATATACCCCCAAAAGCTGGGATGCTGCTGGGGACTCCAACCTGCAAAATAACTGTTTCTTAATAGCTGAAAAGCCATACTCACAATAGGTACCTTATGAGCTACATGTTAAATGATGAGAAGTTATTTATCTTCCATACACTAGATAGGAAATGGGTGAATCATTTCTCTTTTCCTTTTAAAGATATACTGTTGCATTTTTCTTCAAATTCCAATTTCAGATCTTTAGACTTGTGATTTATGTAATTGAAGCAGGAGCATGCACACATGTAAGACAAACACAAAGCCCCTAACAAATGAACTGCCGTATCTAAAGGTGATAGCTATTAACAATGAAACGCATTAGCAGTGTCATGTAAGTGGGAACATTTTCTAAAGTCGCCCACTTGCATATTAAAGCAGCATTGTACTGCATTCTGTTTATAAGCCAGTATTTTTGTTGTAAGACATCCACAATCTTAATTAATGGTATCATTATAAAAAAAATAGCATTGGCTTGCAAATCAGCTCATTATATCTCTTACTCTTTTCTGAAAGGATGGGTTTAGGGGCTTCTATAAATAATAAGAACAAATATTAAAAACTTAATGGAGTCCAACATACCTTAAAATACAGTCTTACTCTATAGCACGTGCTGCTAAGTCTCTTCAGTCATGTCTGACTGGAAGAAACCCTAGGACTGTAGCCCACTAGGCTTCTCTGGCCATGGGATTCTCCAGGCAAGGATACTGGAGTGGTTTGGCATTCCCTTCTTCAGGGAGTCTTCCTGACCCAGGGATCGAACCTGAGTCGCCCGCGACTCCTGCATTGCTGGCAGATTCTTTACCACTGAGCCACCGAGGAAGCCCCACTATATAGCACAAGGAACTACATTTAATATATTGTGATTAATGTAAAGGAAAAGAATGTAAAAATTTATATATATGTATATATAACTGAGTCACTTTGCTGTACAGCAGAAATTATCACAACATTGTAAATCACCTATATTTCAATTATGTTTTTGAAAAATAGAGGTCACTCTACAGAGTCATTCTTTGAGGTCATTTCTAATGCCACAAGTCTTTGCTTTTTTTGCAGTTCTAGGTTTGTTTCCATTCATTTCCTAAACTGATGGCTTGATGTTTTTATACATTTTGTGTGAAAATACATATCACTTCATGTTAACTGATTAGTGGATCAAGCAAGAGCTAACTTATTTTCATTGGAAGGACTGATGTTGAAGCTGAAACTCCAATACTTTGGCCACCTGATGCGAAGAGCTGACTCATTTGAAAAGACCCTGATGATTGGAAAGATTGAGGGCAGGAGGAGAAGGGGATGACAGACAATGAGATGGTTGGATGGCATCACTAACTCGATGGACATGGGTTTGGGTAGATTCTGGGAGTTGGTGATGGAAAGGGAGGCCTGGCATGCTGCGGTTCATGGGGTCACAAAGAGTTGGACACGACTGAGTGACTGGACTGAACTCAACTGAGCTTATTATGCTGAGGAAAGCAATTTTGTAGCATAGCTATGGAAAGATGCTTCATTGGTCAGAATTAAAGAATGAATAAGAGACCCCAAACCAAAATTTTAGAGAGATACTAATTATAAAAATTACCTCTTCATATCATTCTCTTATCATGCCTGATTCTTTAAAAACCTCAAAGAGAACTAATTTTGCTAATATTTAGAATACAATTTGAATTTTCAGCCAAGGAACTTAAACATTATCTATAATGACCTTAATAGGGTTTATTTTTTGACCTGTTATTTTAGGGCATCATTAATGTATTGGATGGATTCAATTCATGGATTGAATTGTGATTATAATATTCGTCTCACCAACTTCAATATTTAGGTCAAAAAGGTTTAAAAAATCTAGAATATAAATACATTTTCAAATTTAAAAGACTGTTTTCAGCTCAATGGGAGCATCATAAGGAGTAAAATATACCAGTGACTAAACTTACTGTTTCCTTTTATGCAATTTGGTTTTAAATTTCAGCTTTAATTCTTCAGTTTTGTTGTTCTGTTTGGTTTTGGAACACACTACATTAAGTATATGCATATATGTTTGTGAGAGAGATTTGGTTACATATATGTGTATTTGATAACACAATCACATTTGTATCCGGTTTTTCCAAGGATATATTTGAGAGTGGTATGTAGACATTCTATGGCACTCATGTTTGTGCACATGCCTTTTTCTACTTCTTTTAAGCAAGAAGTAATTCCTTAGACTGAAATAGGCTTAAAATCGCTCCCATTATAGCAGCGTGCTGGTCGTATTGGTCCCTGAAGGGAAGATAAATTGCTTATAGATCAAGAGCATAGCATTAGAGAACTCTACACGCAGACACCAGCTGTCCCATATAAACCTTGGCCCACATTGGAAAGAGCAAAAGCTTTCCTGTCAAATTAGTAAGTCAGTGTTTAGACACTTTACCTGAAGCAAGTACATGAGCAGAAGGGACCTAGTGAAAAGAGCCCTGAAGCAAAAAGTCATCCCTCACAGACCAGATCAAAGCAAGCAAAACTAGGGCACTAAAAACACCTCCTCCAGATGGCCTTTTGGCCACGCTGTTTGAAGGCTATTTTTTTTTAATGAATGAAAGTGAATATTCACAACAATCTACCCTATTATATATCACTTTAATTCTGTGTAATATAAGGATCAAACTGAAAAAAAATATATATATATACATGTAATAAAGATCAAAGCTGAAACTCCAATACTTTGGCCACCTGATGTGAAGAGCTGACTCATTGGAAAAGACCCTGATGTTGGGCAATTTTGAAGGCAGGAGGAGAAGGGGATGACATAGGATGAGACGGTTCGATGGAATCACTGACTCAATGGACATGAGTTTGAGCAAGCTCCAGGAGTTGGTGATGGACAGGGAAGCCTGGAGTGCTGCATTCCATGGGGTTGCAAAGAGTTAGACATGACTGAGCGACTGAACTGAACTGAACTGACCTGAATGTAAAGAAACAAGTATATATGATGAGTGCATCCTTGAACTTTTACATACTTATGAGATAGCCTAACATTCCAGTCTACCAAAGCAATCCTTTGTTTTAATGATTTTGATGTATTTGATGTCGTAATTCATGCTCTTGGCCAGTATTATCTATCTTCATACTCACATAACTGCTTCCTTAAAAGTAATGTGATGCATGTCACACATTGCAAGTTGCAAGCAATTTTTTACTGGTTGACAATAAGCTACTTTCCCGAGTCTCCTCTCTTCAATTACGCTGTGCCTCCTGCTGCTGCTAAGTCGCTTCAGTCGTGTCCGACTCTGTGCAACCCCATAGACGGCAGCCCACCAGGCTCCCACGTCCCTGGGATTCTCCAGGCAAGAACACTGGAGTGGGTTGCCATTTCCTTCTCCAATGCATGAAAGTGAAAAGTGAAAGTGAAGTCGCTCAGTCGCGTCCGACTCCTAGCGATCCCATGGACTGCAGCCCACCAGGCTCCTCCGTCCATGGGATTTTCCAGGCGAGAGTACTGGAGTGGGTTGCCACTGCCTTCTCCTAGTTAGCCCAAATTGGGAAATTCACACAATCTAGAAAGTTAGTGCTAATGCAGGCCATGATTTAGTGTCTTCGCCATACTAGTTGTAGTCTTAGTACTGCTGCTACTGCTACTGCTAAGCCGCTTCAGTCACGTCCGACCCTGTGCGACCCCATAGACGGCAGCCCACCAGGCTCCCACATCCCTGGGATTCTCCAGGCAAGACCACTGGAGTGGGTTGCCATTTCCTTCTCCAATGCATGAAAGTGAAAAGTGAAAGTGAAGTCACTCAGTCGCATCCGACTCCTAGCGACCCCATGGACTGCAGCCTACCAGGCTCCTCCGTCCATGGGATTCTCCAGGCAAGAGTACTGGAGTGGGGTGCCATTGCCTTCTCTGAGTCTTAGTACTACTGCCTGCTAAAACTCATAGGAAATTAACATCACATCATCTTAAATGTGATTTATTAAAATTCATTTAAATGTTTAATTTTATAAAACAATACAGTATATTTTAAAAGGTAGAAGAGAGCAGTTGAATGGTTTCCCTAGGCATATCATTTCGATACTATTTGTGTATACAATTATGTAAAACAGTTTAAATAATGGAGTATGACACCAAAGAATATATCGTTTCATATGCATATGCTTTCCTGCAACAGAATATTTCCCCCTTGATTATCTAAAATTTCCATCGACCTTGGATGACCTTTGATCACCATCAAAGATATGTTTTGGAGAGATTGCTGCTTGTTATTGAAATTATGAAATAGGCAGTAGAAAATATTTTTGACAAATTATTAACTAGAAAAATGCCAAAGCTTTACTACACACTGCTCATGAGTAATAGTGGCCAAATCAAATCAGAACCGTAAATTTTTGAAAGTATTTCATGCAACGACTGCCACTGATAGTTAACATAAGAAATGCTGTGATAATATTAGGGAGAAATAAACTTTGTATTAAAATTAAACTGCTTCACATTTTAAGAAGAGTTAGATACTGGGTGGGGCTTGTAAAATAGTGCAGCGTTAAGGAATCCACCTGGCAATTCAGCAAACAGTCAGGAAGTTTCCCTGGTAGAGGAAATGGCAACCCAATCCAGTATTCTTGCCTGGAGAATCCCTTGGACAGAGGAGCCTGGCAGGTTACAGTCCGTGTGGTCGCAATATTATTTCTGGAAATTATACTGTTTGGGACCCATTTCCATTGTGGATACTTATTATGGAAATGCCTTTGCACTGAGCTAGAAATCTCTCTCTCCTGCCATCCCCCCACATGCTCTTAGTTCTGCTCCAGGGTAAGTTTGCACCCTCTCCAACCTAGGAACCTTTTGATGACTTGATGGATACAGAATGCTTTCTTCAAGATGCCTTTACCAGCCGTGTTAACTAACACTTGAATGGATTTTTAGAAGTCATGTTGTTTTCTTTCAGTTGTTCTTCATAAGAGAAAGTTTCTAGTCATCTCAGAATTCTTTTTATTCATCTCTACGTTACAAATATCTTTTCTTTTAAAGGAGTACATTTTATAGGTAGTCATATAAATTCTCCAGTATTCTTGCCTGGCCGATCACATGGACAGAAGAACCTAGCAGTCTATGGGGTCCAAGGGGTCCCAAAAAGTCAGACGTAACTGAATAACTAACACTTTCACTTTCAAGTAATTCTTAAATTCGCTCATGGTGAATTGCATACTGGGTGGTAGCTATTAAGAATCTTTCATTCACATCCATGACTCACTTGACCAATTTCCAAGTGTAAATATATCAGTTGGATACTCTCTTGTTCCACTAACTACAAAGTTTCAATATCTTACAGTCAGTCTCCTGTTTAAAGTCTGCCCAGAAGATTTCAGGAAATACTTTTAAAATTTCATCTTAAAGTCATTTGTTTATAAATACACTATTATATAGTGAAATAATACATATGACATGCTTATAATGTGTCAGGGACATTTCTAGGAAAAACAGTGTTCTGTCACTAAGACAGACTGGGCTTTGGTTTCACAGAGGTCGTCATGGATGTGTCATTATATTTCTGTGTGCTTCATGTTCTTCAAGTGAAGAATGAGCGCATTTGATTATTTGACTAGAAAAGCATGACTAAGTCAGTGGATTAAGTGGATTCTTAGAAGTCATGTTTTTCTTTCATAAATTCCCATACCTATTGCCAAAAGTACTCCAGAGATTTTAAGGTTTGAAATTTTTTAAATAACGGAAATAACTGCAATTTTCATTTTATGTGAATACAGTTGTTTTTTTAATTTTACACTTAAGAAAATACAATGTTAAAAAATCTAAGCAACATAGTACAGCAAATATAATTTTCAGAACCATTTATTCATACATCCAATGATAGCAAGTTTGGCAAAAATGACAATTGGCAATTCTAATCAGACTTAAGAAACTTTGGTCACGTGTTCTGAAAGATTTAATTTTAATATAAAACTATTGTGATATGCTTTTTTTTTTTTTAGTTTACTTGAAAATTAACAAAGAATTCTGGACAAAAATGAAAAAGAAAGAACTGTAATGTAGAACTGTATTTGTAATTTAGATATTTTTTTTTAATCCTTGCCTATTAACTTGACATTTGCAAAGACTGTCATAAGTGTTGGCCTGTATTTAGATTGTTGTTGTTTAGTTGCCCAGTCATGTCCAACTCTTTGTGACCCCATGGACTGCAACACACTAGGCCTTTCTGTCCCTCACCATCTCCCAGAGTTTGCCCAAGTTCATGTTCATTGCATCAGTGATGCTGTCCAGCCATCTCATCCTCTGACGTCCTCTTCCCCTTCTCAATCTTTCCCAGCATCAGGGACTTTTCCAATGATAAAATATTTAGATCCGTTCAGTTTAGTTGCTCAGTCTTGTCCAACTGTTTGTGACCCCATGAACTTCAGCATGCCAGGCCTCCCTGTCCATCACCAACTCCTGGAGTTTACTCAAACTCATGTCCATTGTGTTGGTGATGCCATCCAACCATCTCATCCTCTGTCATTCCCTTCTCCTCCCGCCTTCAATCTTTCCCAGCATCAGGGTCTTTTCCAGTGAGTTGGTTCTTCTCATCAGGTGGCCAAAGTATTGGAGTTTCAGCTTCAGCATCAGTCCTGCCAATGAATATTCAGGACTGATTTCCTTTAGGATGGACTGGTTGGATCTCCTTGCAGTCCGAGGGACTCTGAAGAGTCTTCTTCAACATCACAGTTCAAAAGTATAAATTCTTTGGCACTCAGCTTTCTTTATAGTCCAACTCTTACATCCATATATATTTAGATAGGATATATTAATTTCTAGTGTAATTAAAGAATGTAAATTGAAACCAGGGAGTCATGAAAGATATAAAATAATAATCTATGTCATAGAAATGGAAAGCCATATTGGAATTTAACAAGATTCTGGGTTTATAATGAAAGGTTTATTATTTACTTGAATTAGCAACATGAATGAGCTGATATGTAAATAATAACGGTCATTTAAGTGACTTTACATGTAAGAGAATATCAGGAGCAAAGAAACTTTTTTTTTTTTAATATTGAATGAAGTCACTGAATTAAGAAAATGAACACTCTTCCCCAGGCAACACTGTGGAAAAAGAAGATATTCTGAAATAAACGTGAATTGTCTTTTCTTCCTTTGTTCCCTTTTCAGTAACTTCTTTGCCTCTGGTTTTATAATATGACACTTTTCTTTTCCCAGTAGATCTCCAATCCTGGGAATATTTTTCTATGTACTTTTCAGACTAGATGCATTTCTAAACAAGGGTTAGCAAATGTATCCATAACTCTAACTAAAGTGAGAAATTTTGAGGACAGATATCTTTTGACACTAGAACCATTGAGTATTGGATGGAATGAGGGTGAAAATTAACAAGACTAATGCATTTCTATTTGCTAAAGATTTCATCCTCTGAGAAGGGGTAGTGTTCTATAGCATTTCTGCCAAATCATAAATTAAACTACAATAGATGACATTAAGGAGAGAGCTTTGTTCAGTAAATGTGTAGGACACCATATGGCCTTGATGTTAGGGTGACGTAAATCACAAGCTACATAATAGGCTGTCATATAATTCCACAATAAATTGCATATATAGATGCTGTTATTATCTGAACAACATGCATACTAGTATTTTATCTCAGTAACCTTTAAGGAAAATAAATGTAAAATTTTAGTAAAAATAGATATGTGGCTACTGTATTAGAAAGTCATATGTAGAGTATTAGACAGTCAACCTGTAGAGTGTTAATGTCATTTTTTAAATGTAAATGTAGTTGATTAGCCTGGAAGGGCATGGCAACCCACTCCAGTATTGTAGCCTGGAGAGTCCCATGGCCTGAGGAGCCTGGTGGGCTATAGTCCATAGGGTCACAAAGAGCTGGACACGACTGAAGCATCTCAGCATGTGCGCATGTTACAGGGAAGCCTGGCGTGCTGTAATCCATGGGGTTGCAAAGAGTCAGATGCAACTGAACGACAACAGCATAGTTGGCTTACAATTTTGTGTAAGTTTCAGGCGTACAGCAAAGTGATTCAGTTATACATATACATACATATATGCATATTTGTATTCCTTGTCAGAATCTTTTCCTTTATGGATCATTGTAAGAGTATAGTTCCCTATGCAATATGGTAGGTCCTTGTTGGTTATCTAGTTTATACATAGTAGTGTATGTATATTAATCCCAAGCTCCTGATTTATCCCTTCCTCCTTTCTAGTCATCAGTTTGTTTTCTGTGTCTGTGAGTCTATTTCTGTTTTTTATATAAATTCATTTGTGTCATTTTTTTAAGAGTCCACATACAAGTGATATCATATGTTTGCCTTTGTCTGAATTATTTCACTTAGTGTGATCATCTCTAGGTCCTTCGTTGCTGCAAATGACATTATTTCATTTTTTCTTTTTTACAGCTGAGTAATATTCCATTTGTGTGTGTGTGTGTGTGTGTGTGTGTATACACACACCACCTATTCTTTATCCATTCATCTGTTAGTGGACACTTAGATTCCATCTCTTGGCTATTGTGCATTGAGATGCATGTATCTTTTTGAATTCAAGTTTTCTCTTTATTTTCAGATATATGCCCAAGAGCGGGATTGCTGATATAGCAACTCTAGTTCTAGTTTTTCCAAGGAACCACCATACTGTTTTCCACAGTGGCTGCACCAAGAGTGTAGGAGGTTCTCTGTCATTTAATATTTGTAGACTTTTTGATGATGGCCATTCTGACTGGTGTGAAGTGATAAATAGGTACCATTTTTGACTCCCTCAGAAAGAAATGGCAGCCCTTTCCCCTTTTACCTTCTGACAAGGTGGCTACAAAGTGATTGGCCAGGCACTGAGCATTCCGACGGGCAGGCTCTGGGGCACTTTCAGCTCTCCTTGAAGAGAGGGTCAGGTGCCTTTCTTCAGGACACCAGCTTTATACCACCTAACTCTGTCCTTTTTACGTCAGTTGTGTAGTGCACATTGGTACCTAATTGCCAAATTAAGCACGAAGACTTTCATTGAAGTCACCTTCTTATTACAAGATTATGGCATTGGTTTAACAGCCAAAACATTTGCTTATTCAGTGTGTCTTATTCTCAAATCATTCTGAAAATCGGAGTTCTTCTTCCTAATCCTTAGTTGGAAAAGTTGTGGCAGTTAATGCAGAAGCAGTATATTGGTGCAAACAATTATTCGAGCATTATTGAAAATACGAGCATATGTGTGTGTGTGCTTGGTCGTATCTAACTCTTTGAGACCCCGTGGACTGTAGCAGGCCAGGCTCCTCTCTGTCTGTGAGATTTTCCAGGCAGGAATACTGGGGTGGGTTCTGGAATGGGTACTGGAGTGGAAAGATCCTCCAGGGGCTCTTTCTGACCCAGGAATCGAACCCCAGTCTCCTGAGTCTCCTACATTGGCAGGTGGATGTGTTACCACTTTGTCACTTGGGAGGCTCCATTGAAAATAGATCCTTCCTGTTTATTTTTCTTGAAAATGGAGGAAATAGTGTTTTATGATTTTTCTCTACTATTCCAAGTGCAAGACAACACATAATTTGTATGTAATTCACACAGCAATAGAAAGGTTTTTCATACTGATTGCTTTCACTTTAATAGTGCTCTACAACAAATAAAGAAATTAACTGATGTTAACCCTGATCAGATGATCTTTCTTTAGAGATGTGACATTTAATCTGATTATTCATGAACATTTTAATGAGCAACTTATCACATGCCAGTCATTAGACACTGAATATTAAAATGCAACCAATCATGTAATGTTGATGACAAGCTTCCAATCCTGATTTGTGAGGGAAGAGGAAGCAAGCAAGATGAGTTTAATAGTTGAGTCATATTTCTTCTTGTTAACTCTCACATTACACATATCTGTAGCAAGGGAAAAGAGAATTTCTTAAATTCAAAATTCAGGGATAGCAATCGACTTTTACTCCCTTTCTCCAGTTAAATCTGTGGTGGTTTAACAAAAATGAGGCGTATTTTTGATCAATGCTGCTGCTGCTGCTGCTGCTAAGTCACTTCAGTTGTGTCCAACTCTGTGCAACGCCATAGACGGCAGCCCACCAGGCTCCTCGGTCCCTGGGATTCTGTAGGCAAGAACACTGGAGTGGGTTGCCATTTCCTTCTCCAATGCATGAAAGTGAAAAGTGAAAGTGAAGTCGCTCAGTCCTGTCGGATTCTTTGCGACCCCATGGACTGCAGCCTACCAGACTCCTCCATCCATGGGATTTTCCAGGCAAGAGTACTGGAGTGGGGTGCCATTGCCTTCTCCGATTATTGATCAATAGAGGATGTTTATTTCCGATATTCAAGCAACTCCAAATTGATATGTATTTGGGGGATTGCCAAATCTTGTTTATAAATCTATTGTTTGGAACTCAAGTCACATGTTTTCCATACGAAACAATTTAACAAAGCATGATCAGATCTTAGGTCATCTTGTACAAGCTGCCTTGCTGCTGCTGCTGCTAAGTCACTTCAGTCGTGTCCGACTCTGTGCGACCCCAGAGACGGCAGCCCACCAGGCTCCCCCGTCCCTGGCATTCTCCAGGCAAGAACACTGGAGTGGGTTGCCATTTCCTTCTCCAATGCATGAAAGTGAAAAGTAAAAGTGAAGTCGCTGAGTTGTGTCTGACTCTTAGCGACCCCATGGACTGCAGCCTACCAGGCTCCTCCGTCCATGGGATTTTCCAGGCAAGAGTACTGTAGTGGGGTGCCATTGCCTTCTCCAACAAGCTGCCTTAACCTCCCTGAATTTGGGTTATCTGAGGGCAAAGAATGCTTCTAGTTAGTGCAATGCCTCAAACATAGCAGGCACTCAATACATCAATGAATTAAAGAAGGGAGAAACAAAGAAACAAAAATACCTGAACATGTTGTACAATTAAGAGTAGAAAAAACTAATTATGATTTAAACTCTGTTTCAATATGATAACTTAATGGAAGTTTCCAGTGCTGATTCTAAGAAATAAGAGCCCTCTTTCCACCCCTCTGTTTCTTAGCAACCAGTAATTAAGGGGGGGTGCTTATTTCCTGCTCCTCTGATCAACCCCTCAGGGTACCATGGGATTTAGGGGAGAGAATGAGAGT
The DNA here is from genome assembly GCF_003369695.1 of Bos indicus x Bos taurus. Taxonomy (NCBI): domain Eukaryota; kingdom Metazoa; phylum Chordata; class Mammalia; order Artiodactyla; family Bovidae; genus Bos; species Bos indicus x Bos taurus. Next base: position 9,910,262 of record NC_040079.1, on the reverse strand, counting down.
CCTAAAGTGTCAGGGGAACATCGATGGCTAGTTGAGCTCTATAGGTGAGATGTAGAGCTAATATATGGTAGAGAAAGGTCAAATTGGCAATAATTTAGAACAGTAAGCAATAAAACATTCCTGAAAGTGGAAAGCAAAGAAGATGCTTGTTATTTATCAGAGTTCTTCCTAAAGAGACCACTGGATGTATTAAAAGGAATTCTTGCTTAAACTGCCTTGGGGAGACAGTAAAACAATCTTTTCTATTCTGCTCACAGCAAAGTTTGTATGTCTATGCCTGCATGCTAAGTTGCTTCTGTTGTGTCCGACTCTTTGTGACTATTTAGACTGTAGCCCACCAGCTTCATCTGTCCATGGAATTCTCAGGGCAGGAATACTGGAATGAGTTGCCATGCCCTCCTCCAGGGGATCTTCCTGACCAAGAGATCGAACGCATGTCTCTTATATCTCTATGTCTGCTGCATTGGCAGGCAGGTTCTTTACCACTAGCACCACTTGGGAAGTCTGTGGATTGTTGGTTAATTGTGTGTTCGGCTAAGTGGACTATACCGAAAGAAAAGGTACTGTTTTTCAAAATCCTCCTTTTCCGTCTTCATGTTCAACCAGGTTCTGGGCTTCTCTAAAAAACATGTTTAAGTATTTAGAGTCTCAGTTTGAAGGCATATCAAATTAATATGCCAAGAAGAATTATACAACAAAGGTCTGTCTAGTCAAAGCTATGGTTTTTCCAGTGGTCATGTATGGATGTGAGAATTGGACTATAAAGAAAGCTGAGTGCTGAATAATTGATGCTTTTGAACTGTGGTGTTGGAGAAGACTCTTGAGAGTCCCTCGGACTGCAAGGAGATCCAACCAGTCCATCCTAAAGGAAATCAGTCCTGAATATTCAGTGGAAGGACTGATGCTAAAGCTGAAACTCCAATACTTTGGCCACCTGATGTAAAGAACAAACTCATTGGAAAAGACCTTGATGCTGGGAAAGACTGAAGGCAGGAGGAGAAGGGGATGACAAGGATGAGATGGTTGGATGGCATCACCGATGTGATGGACATGAGTTTGAGTGGGTTTCGGGAGTCGGTGATGGACAGGGAAGCCTGGCATGCTGCAGTCCATGGGATCCCAGAGAGCTGGACATGACTGAGTGACTGAACTGAACTGAAGAATCAGATGACACTTCTCCAACCCTGGGTCTGGAAGTATGGCAGGGAGGAGGAGTTGCAATCCCGTGCATGCATGGCTCAGTTGCTTCAGTCATGTCTGACTCTTTGCGACTCTGTGGACTGTAGCCCACCAAGCTCCTCTGCCCATGGAATTGTCCCGGCAAGAATACCAGAGTGGGTTGCCATGCCCTTCTCCAGGGGATCTTCCCCATCCAGGGACCGAACCTGGGTCTCCTGCATCTTCCTCTTCGCAGGAAGATTCTTTACCACTGATCCATGTTGGAAGCCAGAAGAAGGAGTTACGGTTCAAGTACCAGCAAATAGATTCATCTAGGTACTGCTTGTTGACATTTAGGAAACTGCCTTCTGATGTATCAGTAGAGTTTTATAATCCTCTTTCCTTCAACCATCTTGAAAAATAGGCAGGGGCACTTTCTGCTATTAAAATGTGGGTTCTGTGGCAAAGCTATAGAAATAGAAAGCAGACCATTGTTTTTCAGGACTTGGAGTTGGGGTTGACTACAAAGATGCCGGGAGGAAATTTTAGGAATATCAGAACTGTTCTGAATGTGCAAAAGTTTCCCGAACTTTTGCATTTGTCAAAACTTGTTGAACTTTATACTAAAGAGGATGAATTTTATGTAATATAAATTATACTTTAATTTTAAAAATAAACTTTTAAGAAAGATTTTGCCTTATGATTCTAAAGATTCATATATTTATTCATATATAGAATATTATTGGAAAGAACCTGAATTTTTCCAAAAACATCATGCAACTGGCTATTATTTCCAGTATCTTTTCCAGTTCTTGCTTCTCATAATTCTATGTTTAAACAACTAAATAAATAGAAATTACTAGGCAATTTCATACTAGCAATGGTTTTTATTCCACAATCTATGCTCAGATAATAATAATTATTTTCTCATAATTGTCATGCAACTAAGGTCAAACACTAAAAATCATTTTAATTTCCCTTCAGCCTCACTGATCATTTGCAGAGAGCATTTTGTTTCTAGGTCAAATTGTCTCAGCACACACAGCTAACTCTAGTTGAGCCAAACCAGATTTCTTTCAAAAGCTCTGACATTGAGAGTCTGCTCTGGCATTTCATTTGTTTGTATAGAAAATGTTAGGACTCTTTTTGCCAAGTCTGAGCTGTGATTTCAAAATCCTTTCATTGCCTTCCTTCTCAACTGTGTTCCAAACTTAAAACTGAAATTGACCTTACAGTCATAGACAGCAAACATAGACAAAAATATATTCTGATAGTGTCATTGGACATACCCATATAAATAGCACATCTTTAAAAAATTAATATGGTATTCACAATTTGGGTAATATTAGCAACGAATTTAATTACATAAAAACCTAAGAAGAAATTGGGACTTCTTTCTGAAAACTTAATATGAAATTTTGCCTAGTAGCTCACTTTAAATGATTCCAAGCATTCACTTTGAATGCTTCATATAACTCAAGCAGCAGCATCATAAGTCATATCACCAGTAGATTCCCTGATACATTAATCAGGACACCTTGTAAAACAGTGAAACTGAAGAAACATAAAAACACACTTTTTTATTTCACATTTTTGATGCATATTACAAAGGAAAGCTACTTGAAAATCCTATATTAAACAAAGGGAATTTTGAGGTTGGCTTTACTCCTTGATTGACAATGCATTTCCTAAAATATTCTTTGTAGCCATGGTTTGAAACCTCACTGGGTCCCATGTTTGCTTTTCATTCTTGTGTCTTCACTAGTATTTTCTTTCTTTTCTTTTTTAACAGGAAGCTTTATACCCACTGCCTGGGTTTCCCCCTACAGCTAAGTGCTTTATATTATACCTCACCACTTGTCTCTCAGAGGTAGCTCAGGTGTGTTTATTACCCTTGCTCAATATTGTTTGAATTATATAATCACAATTAGAGAATGCTCTTAGACTTGATCTTCTCTTAATCTTTATTTGCTCAGGGCCAGGATAGTTTTGGCAGTGGGACAGACCCTTATGTGTAATGTCCATGTGCAGAGTGCCTCCAACTGATGTAGAAAAAAGAAGTGATTCCCAAGTTACAGATATGTAAGTCAGATTGCTTTAGAAAGGCAATCGAATGTGAAATTTCAAAATACTAAGATATCAGAAAATATTAATATGGTAGTTTTTTCAAGTCAACATTAACCATCTGTATCTTATTCCTGACTTTTTTTAAAAAAGAAAATAAAACCTATATGAATGGTTAAATATGATTATTTAAATTATTTCAGTTGTAGAAGCTTGCATTCTTCTATAGAATCATCTGTATCTGTAGTTCATATTATTGTCTGTTATCCCGGTCACATAGGGAACTTTATATTAAGTCATCTGCACACCATTCCTAGATACTCATGCTGTATAGACAAGTTGTATGTCAGTCCAAGTCCGTTCTAGTGATAAGCCCAGCTTTTTTTTTTTTTTTTGCTTGCATAGAGTGTTCTTGTATTCCTGTCTCTGAGTTCATATCAAGGTTAAAAGAAGCTGACTGAACTAAAGGGGAGTTTATGACTATTCCCAAATGGTAGCATATCCAAAAGGAAGAACTGACAAGCACTTAAATTATTAAGCATTGCAAGCGATCCCTGTCTTTCTCAAGCATTGAGTTCCTTGAGGCTCTGACAAATGACCTCTAGCTTGTTGGACATGACAGGTGAGGATGTGAAGGTAGTCCCGTTATACATATTCTATTTGGGCTGTGGCGACTATCACTGGAAATCTCTCTTGGCAGTCCGTCAAAAAATATGCAGATCCTCGCGGATCTGCCGACAACATTTTTTAAGTGCTCTATCTCAGTGCTATATCTTTGATTCCATCTGTTAGTTCAGACATGTCTATGAATATTACATATGTGAAGCTAATGGGCCAATGGTCCAATATTTTGGTGTGTGTGTGTGTGTGTGTGTGTGTGTGTATACACACTCCCTTTCTCTGTATGTGTGTGTGTGTATATACATATGTATTATATATACATATATTTTTTAAAACCATGTCATTTTACTTCTCAAATTATATTCCTTCTCACTTCATTATGTAACCCTTTCCAGTGAAGGAAATTAAGACTACAGATAAATTATTAATATAAGCATATATTAATCATTTAGTCTTCTAACTTTAATGAGGAGCTTGAGGTCCAGGGATGTGTAAGAGTTGGCAACATCTCCCATCTGGGTAGTGGCGGAGCAAGAATTTTCCTTAAGGTCTCCCTAAATTTAGAGTTCTCTGTATGATCATGTAAATTTTAACCATAGTCTGGGTTTGAGACCAGATAAGATAGCCACAGTGTACAGAAACATAGGAAAACTATCCTCAAACAGCAGGTTAAAATGGCTTATAGAAATATGAAGATATAAAAGTTGGAGTTTATTCCTTTTTGTGGCCTTGGTATCAGTAGGGACCACCCAGTCCTTTGGGTCTAGAGTTGTCTGAGACCCTCGATCCATGCCCTAGAGAAGCTCTGAGCTGCCCGAGGTCTTCCCTTCCCTATGGTTCACCTCTGCTTTTCTGCATCTGAGTCCTCTCCCTCCTCTGTGCTTGGCAGCACGGTTCAGTTGTGTGCCTTGGTTCTCTCAGATCCTTGCTCTCTTCCTTGATTCCCAAACTTAAAATTGTATTTCTTCACGAGCGGAGTTTGTCTCGGCCTTTGTCTCACACTTGCAGATGCAGCCCCATCCGGGAGCTTGGTAGCTCAGTGTTATTTAACCTTCCTGTTATTTACTCCTCCTAGGTAATCTAGCGTGATGGATGGATGGTAAGCACACTGTTCTGTCCTAAAGAATCTAATGAAATGTACTGTTCTCCTCTCCAATATTTAAAAAAGAAAAAAAAATTGCTATAGAAAGCAGAACATGACATCATTCTTTGTAAGAAAGAAAACACTTGATAACCACTGACCTTCAGTGAGCACTTTATGATGTGCCACATTCTGTGTGTTCAGGGAGCTTTGTAAGCATGATCTCCTCTCATGTCATCCCCACATCCCTGCAAGAATCACCTAAGAGGGATCCTGATACTATCCCCATTTGGGGAAGGGAATGGAAATTCCAAGATTAAAATAAAATTGCCTTGAGGGTAAAATGGCTTTTCATTGCTCCTCACCACCTTTATCCTGATCCATTTACTACAATCACTTCATCAGTGTTATCATCTCTGTACTAGCCTTGTAATTTTAGATTTCATAGCTCCCCCTCAGGGAGTGGAGTTGATCTGAGTTCAGTTCAGTTCAGTTGCTCAGTCCTGTCCAACTCTTTGTAACCCCATGGACTGCAGCACGCCAGGCTTGCCTGTCTTTTCCTATCTCCTGGAGCTTGCTCAAACTCATGTCCATTGAGTCAGTGATGCCATCCAACCATCTCATCCTCTGTCGTCCCCTTCTCCTCCCACCTTCAGTCTTTCCCAGCATCAGGGTCCTTTCCAATGAGTCAATTTTTCTCATCAGGTGGCCAAAGTATTGGTGCTTCAGCTTCAACATCAGTCCTTCCAATGAATATTTAGGGTTGATTTCCTTTAGAATTGATTGGTTTGGTCTCCTTGCTGTTCAAGAGACTCTCAAGAGTCTTCTCCAACACCACAGTTTGAAGGCATCAGTTCTTCAGCACTCAGCCTTTTTGATTGTCCAGCTCTCACATCCATACCTGACCACTGGAAAAACCTTAGCTTTGTCTAGATGGATATTTGTCAGCAAAGTAATGTCTCTGATTTTTAATATGCTGTCTAGGTTGGTCATAGCTTTTCTTCCAAGGAGCAAGTGTCTTTTAATTTCATGGCTGAAGTCACCACCCACAGTGATTTTGGAGCCCAAGGAAATAAAGTCTTGTCACTGTTTCCATTGTTTCCCCATCTATTTGCCATGAAGTGATGGGACCAGATGCCACGATCTTCATTTTTTCAATGTTGAGTTTTAAGCCAGCATTTTCACTCTTGTCTTTTGCCTTCATCAGGAGGCTCTTTAATTCCTCTTCACTTTAGCTAAAATGTGACAGAGTCAGAAGAGGAAAAGAGGGAACCTGACTCTAGAATTGGTTCCAGTAAAACTACTTGGAGGTAGCCAACACCACCATTGCAGTCTTAGTAGTTTATGAAGTTCACTATTGAGTTTTTTGGGGTTTTTTTTTAGTGTGAATTCATTGAGTACAGTACCCACCCACCACTTTTCAAAAGTTTGCCTTAAGCTGTTTTGCTTTTCTGAAAGATCTTTTTTTTTTTTCTCCTTTATTTTTTATTTTATTTTTAAACTTTACAAAATTGTATTAGTTTTGCCCTGAAAGATCTATAAAAGTGAGTACCTGTTTTTGCTAACTGAAAGAGATCCAGAGAATTTTTGCTCATATGAAAAAAGATGAAAAACAAAAGTTGTGTTGAGTGTTTGTTGTGCATCAAGCTGTTCTCAAGGTGGTGCGCACCCCAGGCAATGACAATGACACCACCAAGGCTCCTTTCCTGGGAACCACGCTCAGCATCTCAGGACCCAGTTGCCACAGCTTCAAACTGTGCCTGTAAGCATCTGTCCTTCGTCTTGATTTATTTCATGCAGCTTTTTTAAATTTTTTAATTGAAGGATAATTGCTTTGCAGGTTTTTGTTGTTTTCTGCAAACATAGATGTGTCCTAAGGTAATTGAGTCTCTTTCCGTGTCATTTTGACTTGGGGGTGGGTGTCATAGAACTTTCAGATAGTGGGGGGAACCTGTGTAAGAGAGGGTCTCCCTGGAGCTTCTGAACTCATGTGACAGGTTGCCTCTTGGCCACTCCTCTCACCTGCTTTTCATGAAATATCTGAGCAAAACCTCTTTACATCAGAAACACAAACCTCTTGTTATAGTTATCAGTTTGTTATTTTCTTCTTGGGAGTTTGCAAGGAAATTAGGCCTAACATTCATGTGAATCCCAAAGGAAAGATAGGCTTCTCCTCTAATGTTCTGAAATGTCAGGAAGTCATTTACAGAGCGTGTCTTTGGGGGATGTTTATAATTTGCACTCTTGTTGGATATTTTGTATATTATAGATCAATTACTAAAGACCTCCTTAGAGGCCAGAAGGTCATCTTTGGTGATGTGATCTGATACCTTATTGAAGATGTGTGACTTGTTTTCTTCCTCTTCCCTCTTCTTCCCCTTCCTTCTTTTTTTCCCTTTGTTTCTACATCGCATGTGTTGCTCTGTGCTTAGTCGCTCAGTCCTGTCCGACTCTTTGTCTCCCCATGAACCATAGCCCGCCAGGCTCCTCTGTCCCTGGGGATTCTCTAGGCAAGAATACTGGAGTGGGTTGCCATTCCCTCCTCATGGGATCTTCCCAACCCAGAAATCGAACCCAAGTTTCAACCTGCACTGCATAGAGAGTAGCAAACTGTGCCTGAAGGGATAAACTTAACAAATTAGCCTAATAACCCTATAGTATCTATTTGAGGACTTCTGTTTGACTAAAAGAGGATTTTGCGGTGCTGTTTCTTTTCAGCCGAGGTTATCCAGACAGTCCACTGTAATCGCTTCCTGTAAAGTTGCCAATAGCCCTGCGGTTGCACAGATCAGCTCTTCTTTGGTGGATTTTCCCCCTCTTTAATATAAAGCATCTTAGCCGGGTGAATTTTAAACTCCAATGTTTGAAGGATGAAGTGATGTTGATTTTCTGCAAGAGAAAATAATAGATAGGCTTAGAGAAAGAAAAAGGGAAATAAATCTCGCTGTTAGAGGTCATGTGGAAAGAATCACAAGCAAGCGTAAGAAAGACAGCTTCTGGTGAATAGGGCTTATCTACTAATGCTTGAGTTAGAGGGGGAAAATTGCCTAAAACGTGTAAAAACCTAACTGGGAATAAAGTGAAGCCTGCCCTGCAATAGTTTGGAATTTCAGAGCAAGGAAAACAAGCCTCTCTTAGAAGAAGTTCAAATGCCTGGCTGTTTCTCTACTGATCATTTATAAGAGACTGTATTTTATTTTAGTTATTATGCAAGTCCGTTTCAGTAAGGAGTAGGAGGACAATGCATTTTGTTTCCGTCTTTTCTTCTCTTGGATTTTCATGCTTCTCATTTATTGTCTATTTCTACAACTATTTCTTTCAGCCTCAATCTCTGGCTCTTTCTGCTTTTTAGTGCATGCTTCTGAAAGGCAGGTGTTAGTGTGACAGGGCCCATTGCCGATGACAGTCTAATAGATTATATTCTCTTTGATCTGTACTTGAGAGTTCTGTGCAGGTGTTTGGGAGGAGAGAGCAAAAAACAGTGTTTTCCCTAAAAATTTTGGCATCTCAGAAAGAAACACAATTTCACACAGACATTGCAGATTCAGAACAGAAAAATGTATGCCTAACCAAGAGTGAGCATACTAAAATCTAGTTGTTGGGTGCTTTAGTTTTTATTATTTGTAAACTTGGTACAGCAGCTGTGAAGATAAAATTACTCTAAACTCTACAAGATATTGGATTTTTAAAAAATCACCTCTAGTTTGTAAATGAAAACATCCAAGAAAAGAAATCATGGAACAAATAAGAATGATGGTTGATATGAAATATATATAATGGAAGAGAACTTCTACGTGGGTGCAGCTATACATGCTGTTTTTTAAAGAAAGGGAAGGAAAGCAAGCCATATCTTATTAAAGAAGTAGAAATTTAAAAATTCAATTAAGTAAAATTGGCAAGTCCTTCTGAAAACAGAGCTTGGAATACCCAGGGCTTGTATACTCTGATAACATAAGCTCCCAAGAGTGAAAACACCATCTGTCTTGTTCACTGCTTTGTCTCCACATCCACCCTGATGCACAGTTCATTGAATAAGTATGTTTTTCACAGGGGAAAGTCCTAGACATTGCTGTCATTCAGCAGTGTCAAGGGAGATTCACCAGTAAAGGTAAATAGGGTAGGGATCTAACTTAGGCTCACTGGGAGAAGGCAATGGCACCCCACTCCAGTACTCTTGCCTGGAAAATCCCATGGACGGAGGAGCCTGGTAGGCTGCAGTCCATGGGGTCGCTAGGAGTCGGACATGACTGAACAACTTCACTTTCACTTTTCACTTTCATGCATTGGAGAAGGAAATGGCAACCCACTCCAGTGTTCTTGCCTGGAGAATCCCAGAGACGGAAGAGCCTTGTGGGCTGCCGTTTATGGGGTCGCACAGAGTCGGACACGACTGACGTGACTTAGCAGCAGCAGCAGAATTGTGGGGGAACTAAACTCATACGATCTTTGGGACAGGGATGGAGGGACTTAAAATCAAAGAAGCAGTAGAGGACACACAATGACCTGCACCCTCATCCCTCAATCGATATCAGGCTTAGGACGTCTGCATTCCTCAAGGTCAAAGTTCTGGGAGAGAAGGGTCTCTGACAATGCTCTATGTATTTTCAGGAAGTGAGGGCAGAAAGTATGAGACCGTGAAACAGAGAAAGCACTTTGATGAGGGGTATTCAGGAACACAGTAGCTGCATCACTTTTTTTTTTAATAGTTTGATTGAGATATACTTATTCACATACTGTACAACTGACCCACTCAAAGTATACAGTTCAATGGCTTTCAGTATTGTACAGAGTTATGCTTCCTTGAGCTAAGTCAGACCTGGAGTTAGCGCTCAGATAATCTGCCGTGTGTGTGCAACTTAATATGTGTGATGTGCGTAGACCCGTGTGCATGTGTACACATACGTGTGAATTTATGTGTGTGCATGATGGGGGAGGGACACTGTGTCCTAGGCCATCCAGATCTCTCTTCAGAAGCGTTGGTCCTTCCCGTATAAAATCAGTATATTTTCCCTGGGAATTGCCTGAACTAACATTTTAATCTGAAGATACTCCCTGGAATTTCATATTCACATATATCACTGTTTCAGGTGAAAAATGACTTGCAGTGTTAAAACCATCAAAAAAAGGTTTCCAATACTAAATTCACATTAATGATGTACAGTCTTTTATTCACAACTTATAAATGCCTTCTCAAGGTTAACTAAGCCTCAGACAGTCTTTAAAAAGCCAAAACATAACTATTTAAAAGCCTGGCAAAATAAGGTGTAGAGAAAGCCTCGTTTTGGAAACTAACATAATGTACTTCACTTCTACATTCCAGAAGGGAGTTCCAACATTTTTATCATTTGCTTTTGTGTTTATATACCAGAGAAGTATGCAACATACGTGTCTGCATGCATGTACATATACATGCATATTTATCTATATATATACTTACATTAGGAAAATTACTCAACTTAGTAATATATAGAACATTCTTTACAGGGTTCAGAAATAAATAACATATATAACCAGTACAAATGTATATGGCATTAGTCATATATACTAAATAAAATATAGTAGGCACTTTATTACATGAAATATATATGATAATTATATACAAATCATTATAAGTATATGATGTAATATATAGTTTATATAAGTATGTGTGTGTCAACATGAATAATATAGATTTAATCAGTGATACACTGTATTTTGGGCTTCCCTGGTGGTTCAGAGAGTGAAGAATCCTCCTGCAATGCAGGAGACCTGGGTTCAGTCCCTGGTTTGGGAAGATCCCCTGGAGGAGGGCATGGCAACCCATTCCAGTATTCTTGCTTGGAGAATCGCCGTGGATGGAGGAGCCTGGCAGTTTGCAGTCCATGGGGTTGCAAAGAGTTGGACATGACTAAGTGCAGCACATACTATATTTTTAAACATTGTTTAATTAAGTCAAATAATATTAAGGACATGAATTCATTCTTAAACTTTTATGAAAGTTCTCCTACTTGTAAGCAGAATCTTCAAATTTTTTGGTATCAATAACACAGTGGTTTCCTTTTAAAGTCATTGCTATTATCCAAAATTGACTGGATTTGTGTCTGATCGGTATCTACTTAATGGTAGGGTCTTGACTCGCCGATTATACCAGGATATGCCATCTGAACATGACAGTCACAGGCAGGGGCGCTTGTTTGATCCCTGGCCAGTGAACCTGAAAGAGGGGTAAAAGCACAGGCCTGCAGCAGACACAGAGCTGGCGACTAGGGAAGAAGGACAAGAATGAAGTAGTCTGAATCCAGCTATTTTGCCATGGGACGGATCTGAAAGGAAGTCCTAGAGGGGCACTGGGGAGAAATGGCGTGTGATTATTTTTCAGCCAAGGAGGCTCTGAGGCTGGGTACCAGTTCAGCCACTGCAGGAGCCCAGGGGCTCCATGACATATGTCCGTGTCTTATCAGAGGCCTGGCCGAGGGCAGAGTCGGCCGTGTCAATGACAAAACGGATTACAAGAGGCAGGTGAATGCCAGCAGCTGTTGCTAGTTACCACAGCAGGTGAATCCTGAGTTTCTGCAGCATCTCAGCCCAGAATCTAATTTCTTTCTCTTAAAGAACCTCATTCTGGACTTTATCTGGGGTCTCAGCCTTACCCAAGTTCCTATAAAGAAATGCCACAAAAAACAACAACAAAAACCTGGGCATAGTATCTTTCTGTTTAAAAGGAAACAGAAGAGAGAAAATAACTTACTTTGGTCTTTTCTATAAGTTAGAAGAGAAAAATTGATCCTATCTTTGTCAGAATCTTGTCTGAAGGATTAGGTAAAAAAAAAAATAGTAACTAATTAAGGACACAACACGTAAGTATGTTTCTCTTGTCTGTTTCTTTGTTACTATACCACTAAAAAAAAAAAAGAATAAAACATCAATTGCTTAGTCTTGTTGACAAAAAGATATAAAATTCCACCTCATCCCCCACTGAGCAATGAAAGAGGAACTGATGGGAAGCAAGGAGCACTGGGTGTAGGAATCCCCGTGGTGGCCTGAAGAGAAGAAAATAAAGACTGATCTGGGAAAGAGCTTGGTCTGGGGGAACCCCGGGCTCGAACTCCAGATTATCTTTCTTGATCCCAACAGTTAGAAGTGTTCACTTTCTCCTCTAAACGTTCATCTTTTCATCTATTCTTTTAACTAGAGTTTTCTGGGAATGTTATACTACTCTACTAAGCTATATTTATCCTGAGAGGGACTCTCATGTAAGAAAAATACATTTTATATTCATAAGCCAGAGGGAGATAGCAGCGTGGCATGAGAGGCACTCAATAAACGCTGAATGAATTCATGAACATCTAAGTTAGGACTTAGCCCCCATTGTTTCTCAGCTGCCAACATTTGCAACTCATCACTCAAACCCAGCACAATCCTTATCCTACCAAAGCTTGGATCTTGGCCACAGACCCTTCATAGATCACCTCAGAGCTGGAAACTCTATCTTACAGGGAAATCTGCCCTGAGTATCACTGGTGGATAAATCTTTCTCATAAAATACTTTGTATTTCTCCACTTCAGTGGTATCATGGAGACTAGTACAGAAACTTAAATATAATGTTTTGCATCTTTAAAAAAAATTTTTTTTTATATTGGAGACTAGCTGATTAATTGGAGAAGGAAATGGTAACCCACTCCAGTATTCTTACCTGGAGAATTGCACCACTGGAGCCTGATGGGCTACAGTCCATGGGGTCGCAAAGAGTCAGATACGACTAAGTGACTAAAACACACAGCTGATTAATAATGTTGTGATAGTTTCCAGTGGACAGCAAAAGGACTCAGCCATACAAGTACATGCATCCATTCTCCCCCAAACTCCTGTCCCACCCGGGCTGCCACATAACATTGGACAGAGTTCCTTGGCTGTATAGTAGGACCCTCTTGGTTATGCATTTTAAATATACCACTGTGTACACTGATGTTGTGGCTCAGTCGCTCGACTCTCTGTGACCCATGGACTGCATCACACCAGGCCTCCCTGTCCCTCACCCTCTCCTGAAGTTTGCCCAAGTACATGTTGATTCCCCAAATCCCTAACCATCCCCTCCTCCTGTTTTTTTCCCCCCTCTGGCAACCATCAGTTTGTTCTCTAAGTCTGTGAGTCTCATTCTGTCCTATAAATAAGTTCATTTGTATAATTTCTTTTTAGATCCCACATACAGGGAATGCCATATGATATTGCTCCTTCTCTGTCTGACCTACTTCAATCAGTATGACAATCTCTAGTTCCATCCATCCAGATGACATTATTTCATTCTTTTTAATGGCTGGGTGACATTTCATGGTGTATATGTGCCACATCTTTATCCATTCTTCTGTCGATGGACATTTAGGTTGATTCCGTGTCTTGGCTTTTGCACTGTTCATTGCCACACTGTTTACAACAGCCAAGACATAAAGACAAACTAAATGCCCATTGACAGAGGAATGGATAAAGAAATGTCTTGTCTTCTTAAAGACAGAGTTTCAGTTTTGTAGAAGTTTTTGAGAGATCTGTTGTAATAAACTATCTGTACCTTTCTGTGTCCCAAGGATATAGGGTGGGGGGTGGGCAGTGAAAGAATTCTTTTCCCCTTAAGAAAGGATGGAGCTCTTATACATTTAAAGAAATGCCTTCTTCTCTGTATTATTATAATAAGGATAAAATAATGAAAGCAATAGTAGGAGGACATTGGGACTTGCCTGGCAGTCAAGCAGTTCTACTTCAGGAGCTGTGGGTTTGATCCCTAGTCAAGGAACTAAGATCCTGCATGCTGTGAGTGGTGGCCAAAAAATAAATTAGTTAAAAAATAAAAATTAAAAAAGAAACTGAAAACTATAAAAAAAAAATAGTAGGCTACATTTTAAATTAGGGAACTCTTTCCCCAGAAAAATAAACAGCTAAAAATCAGATGTTTAGCCTGTGAATGAAATGTTTATCATTCAAAGGTTTTTAAATTTTTTACAAGGAAACTAATTTTTTCTAAAATAAAATTCCCTCATGAAGATTTTGAGTCTAAAAAACATAATGGATTCATGATGTAGCTTCTTGTGGCCTTGAAGGAATTCTCAGATATTTTAGAAGCAATGGAAAATGAATTTGAAAGTGCTATTTTCCCAATGTGTAATGCATATTTATAATTTACAGAGTGAAAACCAAAATCACATTTTTGGATCTTTAAGACCTAACTTAGCAAAAAGCTAATTTACTTTGAGGTCCTTTGATGCATTTAATTTAATTTATTGAAAGTGGATTAATGTGAAATGATAAAATAATTATTAAAATGAAAATCGAAGAAAAGGGATGAATCAAATCAACAGAGGGGGGAAATGGCTTCTGACTGTAGTTCACGGAATAATTCCCAATTTAACCACATTAACACTGATTGTTAGCAGACAGATGATGGGAAATGCAGTGTGCTTTGTGATGGAGAGAGGAGAGAAATAGAAAGAACAAACCAGAATATCAGTAGGGTAAATCAAAGAGTAAACTGCCAGTGGAAACCAAAAATGAACCTCTGAAGGCAATACCACCCTTTTGCAATCTCAAATGAAAACTTGATAAATGAGTTAGAAAATGAATTGTAGTTTGAAAAACATTCATAAAGTTGATAAATATATTTATTTGTTGAATGGCCAGTATTTTCAAGACTTTATGTTGTTCATGTGTTTAACAGTGGCTAAGTTTAGCTGAATACTTAGAACAGTGGCAAAACCAGTTCTGTTAATCAATGGCAATCTCCAAAAAAATAATAGTGAAAATCTGTGCAGTTTAGCTTGATATATATACATATATATGTGTATATATATATATATATTTTTTTGGCTGCACAGCTCCTGGGATCTTCCCTAACCAGGGATCGATCCCATGCCCCTTGCATTGGGAGCACAGAGTCTAAACCACTGGACCCTCAGGGAAATCTGGCGATACCTTTATTCATACTGAGTGTGATGAATATATAAAATAACAGAACTGAAGTAATCTGACTACTTAACCAGAAGATTAATTTCATGTAACTGCATATTGCCATGGTTTCAAACTTCAGTGAAATAAGTGCATGCATTCTTCCCTGTTGTTTTAAGACTTTTAGATTTTTTAAAAAATACTGGCCCAAAATAAACTGGAAAAAAGTGAGAATTATTCTGAATATTGTACATTTAAAAAATATGAATAATGATTCTTATTAAATTGGAGAAGGAAATGGCAGCCCACTCCAGTGTTCTTGCCTGGAGACTCATATGGACAGAGGAGCCTGGTGGGCTACCGTCCCAGGGGTCACGAAGAGTCAGACACAACTGAGCAACTAAGCATCCATTCTTAGTAAATAAGTTCTCTTAAAAATTTCCCCCAAATTTACATTTTCTCAATGAGAAAAGTCCTTTATTTAATCTTTCTGATTCCTCTTTATCTTTAATGAGTGATTTAATGGGCTTCCCTCATAGCTTATATGGTGAATCATCAGGAACCTCCCTTGGAGAAGGAAATGACAACCCACTCCAGTATTCTTGCCTGGAGAATCCCATGGACAGAGGAGCCTGGCAGACACAGCCCATGGGATCACAAGAGTCGGACATGACTGAGTGACTAAACCCCCACCACCACTGCCGTGATTTTTCTTTCCGACTATTATAGGCATCATCAGAAGAATTTTCCTCTTTCTATTTCTTATCTTCCTCCATACTGCAGTCTGGGACATCCTGAAAAGAAATACGACTGACCCTTAAAATTTGTGGAGGGAGATTAGAGGTTCCAACCCTCCACTCAGTTGGAAATCTGGATAGAACTTATTGTCAACCCTCTCTATCTCTGGTTTGATATCTGCAAATTCAACCAACCACAAATTGTGTAATATTTACTATTTTTTAAAAATCGACATGTACCTGAACATGTGCAATTCAAATCTCTGTTGTTTAAAGGTCAACTCTTTACAAAACTGATCATTTTACACCCAACGATGTATTAGAAAATGTAGGTGTAAGACACACATTTCAGTTGCAGGGAAAATGAAAAAGTAGTGATAATAAGCATAAATGTGTAATTGTAGGTTTTGGCAGGAGGATACATTAGTTACTCTGAAAGTTTATCACATGAGAAAACAAATAAATCCTCTGTAAGATTTTCATATTATTTTTAGATAATGTATTTCTGGGATCTCAGAAATTCAGAAAAAAAATTTTTTTCAAGCTCTCTTATCCTATTTTGTGATTTCCATGACACAAAAAGTGGCAGTAACTCTAAAGAACATTTTCTCAAGAATAGAAAAAATAGAATGCAGAATGGACTTTTGCCAACTGACCTGAGATTATCAGTTCTCTGGTTATCTCACTATAAGCTACCTCTTCTTCCAATCATTACTTGTGATATAGACCTAAAACCAGAGTGCTGTCAGAGTTAATTTATGTGTAAAGTCCTCTGAAATTTCTGAACACTTAAGTTCACAAAAAGTTTTACTGTCATGACCCCTTTAAAAATCTTACTTCTGGAGATGGGTTTTCAGTTTGGATAATTGCTAATGGCTGACTTAAGACAAGAGAGATATAAGGGTATTATAGACTTCTTGTATATTAAGTCAAGCCATTTAAAGTAACTTTGAACTTAAGAAGAGATGTGAGTATTTGAACACAGGGATGTTTTCAGACTCAACAGGCAAAATGTGCAATTACAATGAAGTGATAGAACTGAGTTATTTCTGTCTATTTCTACTGGCCATTGCAGTTTTGTAGACAAAAGGAGAAAAACAGAAACCAATTATCTATAAGTAGTTATGAAGACTTAACTGTGATGGAAAATGAAGGTTGGCCTGCCTGTGCTCCTGCTTTCCTATTACCATCCAGAGAATGGAGAATAAGGACTCCTTTCTGGAAGCAACATGGTAGAAAAAGCCTTTTCCCTTTAGTTGGCAGGATGTCCATATTAACAGGACAGTGTTTTGATTGCAACAAAAACTGCTTCCAGATGAAAAGAAGATTAAGATTGGAAGGCTTGCCAATTTATGTGCTTTTCTTTCTCACTGAGTGGTCTGTTTCTATTTTTGTTCCATGCTAGGCTTTCCTTAACGTCTCAAGTCGCTGGGGCAGCATTCATTCTTATTGACTACTAGCTTGGTTCTTCATTCATACCTTTACTTTTAGCCATGGTGTTCCACCTCAGTTTCTGTTATCAGTATTTATTGAGCACATGTTGTGTGCCACATGTCTTGTTTAGCAGACTAAAAATTTAACACTGAACAAGATGCCCATGGCCACTGCCTCCGTTGTGTCTCCCACACAAAGTTTTGTGTAAACATTAAACATAGAGTGATTGTTCATGTTTTAACAGAAATGGGACATGTATATTGATACTGGTGCTTCCCAGGTGGCGCTAGTGGTAAAGCACTTGCCTGCCAGTGCAGGAGACGTAGGAAATGAGGGTTTGATCCCTGGGTTGGGAAGATCCCCTGCAGGAGGGCATGGCAACCCACTCCAGTATTCTTGCCTGGAGAATCCCATGGACAGAGGAGCCTGGCTACAATACATAGGGTCGCAAACAATCACACGACTAAAGCGATTTAGCATGCGTGTGTGTTGATACTAAGCACAACACATATTGATACTTATCAGCACTTGTAAACTACTTTTTGAAAAGGATACAAAGTCTCAAAGCATTTTTTTTGTAAAAGAAATACTACATTTTAAAATTAGCCCAGATTAGTCAATAGATAAATGCCAACACAATGGCAAATACCTAGGAAAAGACTAATTGAAAACAGTTTAGAAGAGTTTCCTTGAGTACCCTTGTATCATAATCACTTGACAAAATTACCTTAGGAAGTATTGGAAATTCTCCTGAAAGTTTATTTATAGAGAGCAATGAGTGGGGAATTATTGAGCATTTAGTCCTTAATACATTTTTTTTTTTTTTTGGAAAGGCTGAAGGGAAGCCTCACATTTAAAGAGAAAGAGAGAGGAGAGAATGAAGAACAAGAATGAGAGATTTGCTGAGGTCATGTAGCTGGTTCCTGGCAAAGAGAGAAATCACATCTCTTACATCTCTTACCACTTGATCTAGAATAATCTCCATTAATGTACCCTTCTGAATTCATTTTTTTCCCCATGGACTGCCTGGTAAAAATGACAGATTCAGAACTGTTGCTTGTTTATTTTTAACTCCCTTTATGGACACACTACACTATTTAAAGTGGTAGCCAACAAGGATCTCCTGTATAGCACAGGAAACTCTGTTCAGTGTTATGTGGCAGCTTGGATGGGAGGGGGGTTTGGGGGAGAATGGATACATGTTTATGTATGGCTGAGTTCCTTCTCTGTTCACCTGAAACTATCACAACATTGTTATTTGGCTATTCAGATCAGTTCAGTCGCTCAGTCATGTCCAACTCTTTGCGACCCCATGGACCGCAGCACGCCAGGCCTCCCTGTCCATCACCAACTCCCAGAGTTTACTAAAACTCACATCCAGTGAGTCAGTGATGCCATCCAACCATCTCATTCTCTGTTGTCCCCTTCTCCTCCTGGCTTCAATCTTTCCCAGCATCAGGGTCTTTCAAATGAGTAAATTCTTCCCATCGGGTGACCAAAGTATTGGAATTTCAGCTACAGCATCAGTCCTTCCAATGAATATTCGGACTGATTTCCTTTAGGATTGACTGGTTGGATCTCCTCGCAGTCCAAGAGACTCTCATGAGTCTTCTCCAACACGACAGTTCAAAAGCATCAATTCTTCAGTGCTCAGCTTTCTTTATAGTCCAACTCTCACATCCATACATGACTACTGGAAAAACCATAGCCTTGACTAGACAGACCTTTGTTGGCAAAGTAATGTCTCTGCTTTTGAATATGCTGTCTAGTTGGGTCATAACTTTTCTTCCAAGGAACAAGCATCTTTTAATTTCATGGCTGCAGTCACCATCTGCATTGATTCTGAAGCCCAAAAAATAAGTCTGTCACTGTTTCCCCATCTATTTGCCATGAAGTGATGGGCCTGGATGCCATGATCTTAGTTTTCTGAATGTTGAGTTTTAAGCCAACTTTTTCACTCTCCTCTTTCACTTTCATCAAGAGGCTTTTTAGTTCCTCTTCACTTTCTGCCAAAAGGGTGGCATCATGTACATATCTGAGATTATTGATATTTCTCCCAGCAATCTTGATTCCACCTTGTGCTTCCTCCAGCCCAGTGTTTCTTATGATGTACTCTGCATATAACTTAAATAAGCAGGGTAACAATATACAGCCTTGATATACTCCTTTTCCTATTTGGAACTAGTTTGTTGTTCCATGTCCATTTGTAACTGTTGCTTCCCGACCTGCATACTGATTTCTCCAGAGGCAGGCCAGGTGGTCTGGTATTCCCATCTCGTTCAGAATTTTCCACAGTTTATTGTGATCCACACAGTCAAAGGCTTTGGCATAGTCAATGGCTTTGGCATAGTCAATAAAACAGAAGTAGATGTTTTTCTGGAACTCTCTTGCTTTTTGATAATCTATCAGATGCTGACAATTTGATGTCTGGTTCCTCTGCCTTTTCTAAATCCAGCTTGAACACCTGGGAGTTCATGGTTCACCTACTGTTGAAGCCTGGCTTGGAGAATTTTGAGCATTACTCTACTAGCGGGTGAGATGAGTGCAATTGTGAAGTAGTTTGAGCATCCTTTGGCATTGCCTTTCTTTGGGATTGGAATGAAAACTGGCCTTTTCCAGTCCTATGGCTGCTGCTGAGGTTTTCAGATTTGCTGGCATATTGAGTGCAGTACTTTCACAGCATCATCTTTTAGGATTTGAAAGAGCTCAATGGGAATTCTGTCACCTCCACTAGCTTTCTTCGTAGTGATGCTTTCTAAGGCCCACTTGACTTCACATTCCAGGATGTCTGGCTCTAGATGAGTGATCACACCATCATGATTACCTGGGTTGTGAAGATCTTTTTTGTATAGTTCTGTGTATTTTTGCCACCTCTTCTTAATATCTTCTGCTTCTGTTGGGTCCATACCATTTCTGTCCTTTATCGAGCCCATCTTTGCATGAAATGTTCTCCTGATATCTCTAATTTTCTTGAAGAGATCTCTGGTCTTTCCCATTCTGTTGTTTTCCTCTGTTTGTTTGCATTGATCCCTGAGGTAGGCTTTCTTATCTCTCCTTGCTATTGTTTGGAAGTCTGCATTCAAATGGGTATATCTTTCCTTTTCTCCTTTGCTTTTCACTTCTCTTCTTTTCTCAGCTATTTGTAAGGTCTCCTCAGACAGCCATTTTGCTTTTATGCATTTCTTTTTGGGGGGATGGTCTTGATCCCTGTCTCCTGTACAGTGTCACAAACCTCCATCCATAGTTTCAGGCACTTTGTCTATCAGATCTAATCCCTTGAATATATTTGTCACTTTCACTGTATAATCATAAGGGATTTGATTTAGGTCATACCTGAATGGTCTAGTGGTTTTCCCTACTTTCTTCAATTTAAGTCTGAATTTAGCCATAAGGAGTTCATGACCTGAGCCACAGTCAGCTCCCAGTCTTGTTTTTGGTGACTGTACAGAGCTTCTCCATCTTTGGCTGCAAAGCTTATAATCAATCTGGTTTCTGTATTGACCATCTGGTGATGCCCATGTGTAGAGTTTTCTCTTGTGTTGTTGGAAGAAGGTGTTTGCTATGGCCAGTGAATTCTCTTTATTAGCCTTTGCCCTGCTTCATTCTGTACTCCCTGGCCACATTTGCCTGTTACCCCAGGTATCTCTTAACTTCCTCTTTTGCATTCCAGTCCCCTAAAATGAAAAGAACATCTTTTTTGGGTGTTAGTTCTAGAAGGTCATGGAGGTCCTCATAGAACCGTTCAACTTCGGCTGTACCCCAATACAAAATAAAAAGTTAAAAAAAGATAAATGCCTCCACACATCCTGTAGGAAGCAGGATCCCTTTGAAAAGCAGAGGCTCAGGGAAACTGTTTTTCTCACCCATTTGGCCTTTAATGTTGCTTGTGCATGCATGGGGGCAGAGAACTAATAACAATAATGGACGTGCTGTCCTTGCTCATAAACATTTGGCTACTCACAGCATGAGATGTCTTGTCAGCACCGGGGATGAAATAATGGTTAAAGATTTACTGTCAGGGAGCTGGACCGGACAGAGCAGGATGGCAGCTTGAAGCAGATAGATGGTCCAGCGTGTTTAGGTCACCTGTGTTTACACAGATGAATGTGTGTGGCATCCCTCGTCCGCATCATTATATTGAGCTGTGTGGGTTTTGTAGCAGGTGTAACTCTCTCTAGAATGTGTCTTTCTGTTTCTATTGAGAGACAAGTAGCCTCATATCTCGACTCCCCAGAAGTACATGATTTGATTCCTGGGAAAGCAATTCACAGCTAGATAAAATGACATACATTTTAAGTGGTAAGAAGGATATCTGTATTATGAACATAAAGAGTTAGTCCAAAACAATTATTTGGGGTTGTGTAATTTGTTGTTGAAGCATTGACTGAATTTAGTTTCATATATCAATTTGGTTTCATATTTTAATATTCATATTGTAGCTTTTTAATTTAGCATTTTTTGAATGAAATCATTTGTGGTACATCATTTTAAGAAATAAGGTGTTTGGTTTAGAGAAAAGGTTCCTTTTATATATATTTTTTTAATTCCAAGAGTTTCAATAATCATTTTTCTTGAGTTCTAAGGTTAGTTTTAGGCATTTGTTATGAAGTCATATGACAGCTAGGGACTTTGATGAAAATCCAAATTGCATTTCTGAATATTTTCATTGGAAGATTAAGTAGATTTCTCTTATAAAAAATTAAATGCCCTTTTCCACAATAGACACATTTATGAAAAATCTATAATTATGCATGTCAATATAGCATATTATTAACTTATATTATTATAAATGTATGTGATAGTTATTTACCAAGTATACTCAAGTCATAAAGAACACAGTATAGAAGAATGCAGCTTCTCTAACTATGTACATTTTTCAAAGATATCACTTTCATTGCCTAAAATCATGCCTTGTTTTGCACTGTCTGCAGATACATTCCTTTGAAAGTCATCCTTAGTGAAAATGTTTTTCCATTCCAAGGTGTATTTGATTTCTGGAAGCAGATAAATGCCAGTTGAAATCAAAGCTTGTAAATATAGCAAATAATCGATCGTTCTGAATATTCTTTAAGATAAATCAAACACAAATAAGGACTCTGATGTAATACAATAGGTGTTTCTGACAAACACAGACATTTGAAAATATATTACTAGTTGATCTTCTGTTCTATTGCTTAAGTTCTTTTAAAGATATTTATGGAAACTATCCCATGTAACCATGGCTAATTAAAAAATAGAGTCTTTATAAGGCCAGCGGTCTGTGATCCCTCTTTAAATAAACAAAACAATATTTAATGTCAGTATGGTTTAATTTGCAAATTCCTCTCCCTGTCTTCTCTGAATATCTCTCTAGAAATAAGGGGAAAATGTGCAGTGGGTTTCGTTTGGGTAGTTTCCACTGAAGCTTAGCAAGGTCATGATTTTGTATCATCTATTATCAGACATAATTTCTCAAAAAGCAGATGGCAAACAGGCAGTATTAGAAAATTTGTAATTTACTATCCTGCAGTAAAGACAAACCACTGAGTAAAACTGCGCCCCTTGTAAACACCCAAACAACCTTCAATCATTCTGACCGGTTTTGCATGTTTCACCCTTAATGGTCTTTTGGCCGAAGACCGAAATGTATCTATTATTGCTGTTTTCTTTCTGTCTCCTAAGATCATTGCACCCACACTTGTTTTGCATGCCAAACAGTTTCACCTGGCAAAGGAACTAAGCAGAGGTGTTTTCCATCTTCATTATTATTCATTTCATCTTGCAAATACTGGGCCATTGAAATTAGAGGTAACAACCAAAAAAGTTACAAGATATACTGAAAACAATAACTTGAATCAATATATCTGACCCTCTGAAATTGTTCGTATTGGAAATTGCCACTGATCCATGGCAGATTCAGCAAGCAAAACTAAAGCAGTCTTATTTTTACATTTTACTGAATGGCCAATTTTTAGCATCCGAAAGAGATTGCGTCTTTCCCAGACCGAATAAGTGTTGGTTTCCTGAGCAGTTAGAGGCTCAGCGGCTTGACAGGTGTGCCAGCACACACAAGAAACACAAAAGCTGCTGTTGTTAGGGGATTTGGGTAGATTTTGCCAAGACCTTACCCGTCAAACATCCTCTCTGAATCAATGATTAAAATATGTCACCTTTGGCAAAATATTCTCAAAATATTTTCTTTGCTCTCTGGCTTCAAAAAAGCAGACTACAAGCCCTTTAATCAATGAATATTTATCTCTAGACAGATTGCCTGAGAGACTGTATCATTGACCAGAGCCTCTCTGATAATTAAGATAAAGAATCGGCATATTATGTTTCATCATATCACTCTCCTATTCAAAACCCTTCAATATTTTCTCATGCCCTATAGACTAAACATTTTTTGGACATTGAAGCTTCAATACAATCTTGACTCCATCTTTTTCCATATCTTACTGAAAGCTTCACTCAGACATTATCCCTTTGTACAAACAGATTGAGCTACTCACTGGGATATGCCAAGTACTTCATTGCCTGTATGTGCGTGTATATGTGTATACATCTATTTGGGTTGGCCAAAAAGTTTGTTCGAGTTTTTCTATAGATTATCTTTTTTTAATGGAAAAACCCGAACAAACTTTTTGGCCAACCCAGTATACACTCAATAACCAAAATTATTTCCATGGTCCTCACATTAATTTCTTACTTGTTCCTGCATTGGACTTGACTTCTAACACTTAACTCTTCTGCTAAGAAGTAATATGTTTGTCTCCTGAGCTTTTATCCTCTTTCTAACTCACTCCATATTCCAATATATCTATATAACATTGCTTTGTATGTTTTAAGGTTGTCTTGTACTGGTATTTAAAGTTCTTCTGGGTCTTGTACTTTGTTCCTCAGCCTTGGTTTACAAATCTCCAGGCTGATCCTTAGTATTCTTTAAATGCAATATTCTTTTTCTAATGTATTCAGGTATAATTGAAATATAACATTGTGTGAGTTCAAGGTGTACAGCATAGTGACTTTTTATATGTATATACAAAGAAACGTTTGCCACAATAACCTTAGTTAATGGATTCATCAAGTTATATGGTATGTGTGTGTTTTAAAACCTACTCTCTCAGGAACCGTCAAATATACAATATTGTTAACTGTAATATTCCCAGGACTTTTTCATCATATATCTAGAAGTTCATATTTTGACCACCTTCATCCATTCTCTCAACTCCCTACCGCTGGGAACAGCTTCTATGAGTGTTTTTGTGTGTGTGTTTTTGAGTTGGTTTGGCCTAAAATTTCGTTCGTTTGTTTTAGTTTTTTTTTTTTTTGATACCATCTCATGGAAAAACATGAATGAACTTTTGGGCCAACCCACCAGATTGCACATATAAGGCAATGATTTTACAGATATGACACCCTAATCACAAGCAGCAAAAGCAAAAGTAAACAGTTGGGCTCCACCAAACCAGAAGTTCCTACATAGCAAAAGAAATAATCAACAAAATGAAAGGCAGATTAGAAAATAGGAGGAAATATTTGCAAACCACGTTTCTGATAAGGGACTAACATCCAAAATATGTAAGGAATTTGTATAAGGCAATAGAAAAACACCAAATAATTAAATAAAAATTGGGCAAAGGGCCTGAATAGATATTTTTCCAAAGACATATTCAAATAGCCAACAGGTACATGTGCCAACATCACAACTCTCTGGGAAATGCAAATCAAAACCACAACTTGGTATTTTTCTACAGGGTGTCCTGCGTGCCCTTTCATGAACCGTATGTCCATCCTATCAGTGATTTTCATTATTAAGAGGAGTTCATTTTTTAAAATGATGGTTTGCCCCCCCCCCCACCAAAAATCCTCTGAGAACACAGAATATCTAGGAAATTCAATTTTATTAAATGTCAGCAACAAGGAAACAAATGATATACTTTATCCTTTTCATTTTGAAAAAAGGAATTTATTATTTAGAAAATCTACAGTGCCAAATCCTAAAAGTATATTTTTAGACTCTCAACTGTAAATTCAAGCTTTTGTATATTTGAAAAATAAATGTCATATTCAAAATAAGCTTTGAGTTGTGAAACTCTGGACTAGGGAGAAATTGAGAACATCACTTCACGCAGAGGAGTAATGAAGTGGAGAGAAGAAAAGAGCCCACTATTTCAGTCTAACTCATGGTCAGTAATGAGGCTTGATTCACCAGCTTTGCACAGTGTGCTCTGTATCAGGATGGTCATATTCAACATGTTCTCAATATTTTGAATGAGGGCATAGGACAGCTTGTTAAATTTACAAATGGTAAAGATAAAAGAATGAACAACTAAAATTATCTTGAGAGCTTGGGATTCCAAGCTAATTTATGGTGCTGGTTTTTGAGCAGCATTTTAATGAGTTTTTATGCTATGTGGTTTCTTTGAAAAGCAAATAAATCAAAGTTTGCATTAATGAACAGAGAAAACTTGGATAATGGAAGTAGTATTCATCTTTCTCATTTTGAAGTCTTGTTAGTATTAGCCCATGTCCAGAATGGTTCGTTCATTTTCACATTTTCACAGCCACTAAAATAGGATGAGAATGATGTGAGGAGGAGCCTCAGGTAGATGAGATGTTTGAAAGTGATGCTTTGTGAGGATCAGTGAGTACACTGAGTGTGTGTAGTCTGAAGAAGCAGCAGCAGCTAAGGGGAAACGTGATCTCGAATAACACAAAAAATATGCAACCTTCCATTTACAATCAAATGCTAGGTGTCATCCTCATGACTGATGGAGTGAGGAGGTAAGGCGTGAACAAAGAAATCTGTACCACGGTGCTGAATATGGTGTTATAATGGTTCTTAGTCAGTGTACAGTTAGGAGAACAATACATCTAAATATTTACAGGTGGAAAGAGATGGGATACAGGGAAAAGGGGAAAAGGTGCTATCAGACAGAGATCGGGGAGCTATACCTGGAACCTAGGACCCCACAATCACTGTTCCCTTGAGCAGGAGCTACCTGCCCTACCTGGTTTTGGGAGAGGCCACTGCTGCTGTTGCGGCAGAGACTCTGCTGGTACTTAGGGGACTGCTGGCGTGAAACTCAGTCTTCTGTCTTCTTTAGCCTTCAGTCTAACCTCCAAACCTGAACAAATCCAACTGGCAATGGACTCTTGGAAATGTTAGTGTCCTCATTCTCAGTGATCCAGTAAAAGTGCACAGGGGAAATGTTGGAGGGGCAGGTATGGGACTGGTTCCCACTTTCCCAAATCGGGTTACAAGTTGCTATAGAAAGAGAGGGGCTTCTCTGGCGGTGTGGTAGTGAAGAATCCACATCAGGAGACGCTGGTTCTGTTCCTGAGCTGGGAAGATCCCCTGGAGTGCAAAATGGCAGCCAACTCCAAGATTCTTGCCTGGAAAATCCCATGGACAGAGGAGCCTGGTGGGCTACAGTCCATGGAGATGCAGTCAGACATGACTGATCACACACGTGTACATACACACACACACACACACAGACCTGGGCAGAATATGCAGACACAACACTGAAATGGTCATCGAAGGATTCATATCTAATATTCAGATATAAGGCAGAGAAAAGATGTTCCTTCTTTCCCTGAGAAGGCAGTTATAGAGAAGTAATTTAGACACTTATTTAAAAAAATCACTTCTTCCTAACGAGTACATGTCAGAATGATCTGCTCTGTCATTAAGTGAAGTGTTAAAGCAAAAATGTAATGGTATTTTTTTTTTTAATGGATGCTCTTCAAGGATTTTTCTAGTAGGAGGTTTATGGGATTGAATGGCATCGAGAGGTCCTTACAATTTTACAATTTTATTACTTTTAAAGCATTCATCTAAAAATAACAAAATAGAAAAGGGAGACAAATTAATATCCAAAACATTAAAAGAAACGAATGCAAAGAATTAAATATATTCAACATGTTTCAATAACCAGGGAAGCATGGGTACACAAAGAGGAAACAATCATGAAGCCTTTCTTATCAGCCCTTTTCAGGATTCTGAACTTTTCTTATAAATATACATCAGTGCTCCAAGTAAGCCTGTGGGGGTTCTATGCAAGGTTTGGGTAGGAAGATTCCACACAGACATTGGCACAGTACCGAAGGGTGGCAGCCAACTTGCCAGCCTCAAATGTCAGGGCCAGGAGCAGCATCTGTGTGTGAGAGCAGATTATCCCACTGGCAAACTTCACTCATTGGCAGGGATGCGATTATGCTGTTATAAAAATCCTTCTCTTTCACCTGAACATAACTCTAGTGGGTCAAGGTGATGAAGAAGGATGTGTTTCCCTTACATGTAAGAGAAATCAACTTGAAAAGTAATGGACACACAGAAAGGAAAGAGGAAAGTTCCAAATTATTTATTATTTTTATGTCAGTAAGAAAATATACTAGTAAAGAATCTTATGGTATCTCATGATTTGATGATATCTAAGTAGCAAGTGGATGGTACCCAGCTCATCCACTTTAGAATCCCTTATAAAATACCTCAGCCAAGTGGTTCCCAGTAGGTCTGAGTAGAGTTGATAATGGGAAGTCAGGATCACCCTATGCAACCCACTGGGAGATAGGATAGCTGAGCAAAGAAAGATCTGGTTTCAAAATTTTGCCATTCCGTTCATTAGCTCTAAGAACTTAATTATTTTATGTCATCTATAAATATCTCTTTCAAGGAGCTATTATAAGGTTAAGAGAGATAATGTGTATAAAATTATCTCAATGTATGAATACTGTTGTTATTATTCTTTAGAAGCTGTAAGGGGTTATAGAAAGTGAAAGTGAAGTCGCTCAGTCGTGTCTGACTCTTTGTGACCCCGTGGACTGTAGCTTACCAGGCTCCTCTGTCCATGGGATTCTCTAGGCAAGAGTACTGGAGTGGGTTGCCGTTTCCTTTTCCAGGGGATCTTCCTGACCGAGAGACCGAACCCAGGGATTGAACCCAGGTCTCCCGCATTGGAAGCAGACGCTTTAACCTCTGAGCCACCAGGGAAGCCTATGGGGTTATAGATGTTTTCTTTAAATAAACAAATTTCAGTTTCCCTGTAACTTGAGCCCACTCATCCTCATTATGGCTTGGGAGCTTCATGATACCAAGGTACTTTATCTTGTATTGACAGTCTTTCAAACATTTGAAGATAGGAATAATAAATTCACTCATCATTCCTTTCATTGGCTAAAGATCCTCAACCCCTCATCTTTTTCTCATATTTCATGCTGCAGTCATCCCACCATCCTCAGGAGGAGTGATGTCCTGAACATGAAGCGAGACTGGGCCATGTGAAAGGATTGCAATTAAGTGACTGAAGCGCAGAGATGAGGGTGGGAAACGAAGGGTTAAAACATGTTGCAACAGGTCTAGTTTTTATTTGTGGACTGGGAGAATCAACAGCTTATCTGTTCCTGATACTTAGACAGTTCTGAGGTGGGCATGGCTCCAAAGACACTGAACTGTCACTCCATACTTTGCTTCTGACCTGGATTGGCTCAGAGGTTGAGTAAGAGCTTCCTCTGTGTTTCCAGAGAGGTTTTACCCCAAAACACAGTCTTCTGTGTTTTTTTATTTCTGTCTGAAAATCATGTATTCTTAACTCTTCAGCATTTGGTTTTAAATGCCTATAGACAACCTCTGGGTTAAGCCATACATAAGCTAACTTAATTATAACTTAATTATAATATATAACGTGTAAGTCAGGTCCATTAAATCATACTATAAGGCATCACAAGCCACCCTTTTCAGGCATATGACGCTATGGATTTTGGCAAAGGTAAATAGTCAAGCAACCTGTGCCAAAACCAGATTTTGGTCCCACTGCCCTAAAAGTCCCTCGGGCTTCTTTGTAATCAGTGCTTCCCTCAGTCCCCAAATCTGGATGACACTGCTGTTTTCCTTTTCTGTCTCTATAGTTTTTATCCTTGCCTGGATGTTATGTAAAAGTAGTCATGCACTTTGTAACCATTTGCTTCTTCTTAGACTTATCCTAAAGCTCGTACAGCTCCTATTTCTAGCATAGCACGTATCAGTACTTCATTCCTCGTCACTGTACCACAGTTTGTTTATCCACTTACTGAATCAAAAAAAGCTTTTGAGCTTTTTTTCTTGGTTTTGTAGATTTTGAATGAAGATGCTGTAAGCTTCCATTAACAGATTCCTGTATAGCCAGAATCCTTCATTTCTGTTGGGTGACTGTTGTTAGATAGGGTAGCTGGGTTGTATGGTAAGTTTATTTTTTTGGATGTTTAATTTTATAAGAGGCTGCCAAGCACTGGTTGTGCCATTTTGTATTTCCACCAGGGAAAAAAAAAAAAAGTGAAGTGCTTTGTATCCTCATCAGCAATTGCTACTGTGTGTTCATATATATGCCTATACATTTTGATAGGTATGTAACGGTTTTTCATTGTGGTTTTAAATTGAAATTTCTTCGTGATTAATGATGTTGACCATTTTTCACATGCTTGTTTGCCATCTTTGACTTTTTTTTGGTGAAATATTTGTTCAAATGTTATGTCTGCTTTTTAATTGAGTTGTTTTCCTTTCACGTTACTCAAGAGATTCTTTAGTTCCTCTTAGCTTTTTTGCCATAAGGATGGTGTTATCTGCGTATCTGTGGTTATTGACATTTCTCCCCATAATCTGGATTTTAGCTTGTGCTTCATCCAGCCTGGAATTTCTCATGAGGTATTTCTGCATGCAAGTTAAATAAGCAGGGTGACAATATACAGCCTTGATGTACTAATTTCCCAATTTTGAACGAGTTGGTCGTTGCATGTCCAATTCTAACTGTTGCTTCTTGACCTACATACAGGTTTCGCAGAAGGCAGGTAATGTAGTCCAAAAGAGAGTAGTGAAAGCAGACTTTCTTGCTTTGTTCCCAGTCTTAGGGAAAAAAAGCATTGTCTTTGTCTATAAAGTATAATGTTATTTGTAGGGATTTTTGTAGATATAGTGTATCAGGTTGAAGAAGTTCCCTTCTAGTACTAGTTTTTGGGAGTTTTTATTAGGAGTGGAATTTTGTCAAATACTTATTGTATATGTAATGAAAAAATCATACACTTTTTCTTCTTAATTAGTTGATACAGTAAATTATATTGATTGATTTTTGAGTATTAATGTTCCTAGAGTAAATGGTATGATATATTATTATTTTCATAATTTGTTGGATTTGACTTAATATTCATAAAAATTCTGTGTCATACTTAATGAAATGCATTAGTTGTATTAGTCTGTTGTTTTATATAATTTCTTGACAAGTTTTGCTATAGGAAATATTGGCTTCACAAAATGAATTGGAAAGGTTTTCTTGCTTTTCTATTTCAAGAAGATTTGTATAGAGGTCATATTCTTTCTTTCTGCAGCATTTTTAAGAATTCATCAGTAAACCATCAAATTCTAAAATTCACTTTTTTGAAAGGATTTTAACTATGAATTTAATTTCTTTAACTGATAAAGGATTATTCAGGTTATCAATTTCTTCTTGAGTAAATTTAGTAATTTATATATTTGCATATGTGTTCATTTCAAGTAGCTTGCTAAATTTATTGACAAACACTTTTTAATAATATTGTCATCCTGTTAATAGCATCAGAATCCTCATGGTATTCCCTCTTACATTCCTGATATTGGTAATCTATTCCCCTCCACCCTTTCCCTCTGATTTGTCTGACTAGAGGTTTATCATTATCACTGATAATTATCAGTGGTTTTACTTCTTTTCTATAGTTTTAAAATCTTTAAAACTTTTATGGATTTCTAATGGTAGTTTCCCTCTGAATGCTCTTTGCCCCATGGGTTATTTAGAAATATGTGTATTTTAAAATATTTTTTCAAATATTTTGGAAATTTTAGACTTCTTACTGATTTTTTTGTATTTTCTCTGGTTTATTTTTTATTGTTAGAGCGTTTACACTGTATGTTGTTTTCTTTCAATATTTATGTATTTGATGACATCAGGTGTTAGTTGATTTACTGAGTCTTGCAGGATCTTTCCTTGTGGCATGTGGGCTCTAGAGCTCAGGTTTCGTTTCTCCAAGGCATGTGAGATGTTAGTTGCCCAATCAGGGACTGAACGCATGTCTCTTGCATTGCAAGGCAGATTCTTAACCACTGGACTGCCAGGGAAGTCCCTACATTGTATGTTTTTATTTATGTTGAATTTGTTACAGTGTGACTTATGTCTCAGGATCGGATCTGTTTTGGTGAATGTTCCATCTGTACTTATATATTTTCCTTTTCTGGGTATTATATAAAGATCAAGTAAATCAATATGATGGTATATTTTGCAAACATATTTTGAAAGATATAGGAAAAATAAGAAGTATAAGAGTTATTGATGCCTATAGTTTACAAAAAATTAGGCCAGGAGCTTTATGGAAACTTTTGCCCCAACTACATTGAAAGGAGAGTGTTTTCCCTTTTTTCTAAAGGTCTTGAAATTGAGTCATTGAGGCCACCTAAGGACAAATTGAGAAGAGGCAATAAATATATATTTTCAGTAACCCACATCCTCCATTACTATGTTCTAATCATATTGACATAGTGGTTTACCTGCAGTTGTTTTGACACAATGTTAAAAAAAAAATAGAACTACTACATTTCAGATTTTGTCAGTCCTCATCCCATTTACCGTAGATCACAGATTACAGTAATGTTCAGAGCAGGGGAGAGCCTAAGGGGCATGTTTTTTCAAATATAATTCCATTATAATATCAATCATGCAACCAAACACACTCCAAAAGCAAATCTATGTTTGCTTAGGATTTTATTTGTGCTTTTAAAAGTATACTTTCCACCTCTGTGGAAAATGCGCTTTAAAATATATCACATTTTTGGTGATTTTGGTTTTCGACCAACATGTAGAAACCTCCCAGAAGATCAGGGCTGATGGATCACACTTCAGGTGTGAACACTGGAAAGATGTAAAGGTCATATTGTCTTCCCCCACCTTAAAAATGAGCATTTAAAAGAGTTCAAGAAAAATCAATGCCCTGTATTAAAAATTATTTCAGCCTTTTCTTTTAAACTCTAATATGAGAACCACAGTATTTTTAAAAGCAGCCATGCAGTTCTGTTCTTAATAACCACTTTATAGCAATACTTTTCTTTAGAGAACTCTCAGCGACAGGAAAAAAAAAGGAATTAACACAGCTTTTTAGTAGTTCTTGTCTTTCAAACTCTTTGAGAACAATCAGATTTTGTTATCTTTAAAAGAGCATAAATTCACGTTTTGTTCAAAAATGATTCAGTTTGCCACTATCCCTCTAAAGGAATAAATACAAAGGCACTCTCTCTCTCTCTCTCTTTTGATGCTTTCGTGTGTGCATTTGTTCAGTATAGTTTTGTCTTTCTTTTTTTAAAGATTATGTAATATTTTAGGAAGAATCATATGCTACCAGAGCAGTAAATTTCTTCTGATGAACTAGAAATTGCAGGCTTTTCACTTTTCCTTAGGCAACACTTAATAAGAGCATAGAACGAGTTCCAAGCTGCTCACTTCAGTGTTTTTAAAATCTTCAATAAGAGGACTTTTGGAAAAACCTCATTTTTGAATATCACTTGTAGAAACCATAGGCTGCAGAAGAAACTAAATGCTGACCTGTGGATATACTTTGTCTGTCTTCTCTAATGAATACCAGCCTTTGTCATAGACGGCATCTCTACATCTATGACAGTCATAGCCAGAGATGTTCCTAGAATTGAACCCAGAGGACAAAACAAAACTCTCACTTCCAGGTGTGTGAAGTCTGGCAAAGGAAACGTTGAAATCCCCTGGCCTACTTAAGGAGGTTTAGATACACATCGTGATTAAGGATACTCTATGTTCATTTCAAAATAAAACAGATAAAGCCTGCTCCACAAATCTGAGATGTTAATAGAAGCACTTCATTTGAAGGTTATCCTCTTAATGGCCTGCACTATCACATGTCTTTTTAAAAGAAAATTCCAGATGTCCATCTTGATCACATCACCCACGTTTATGTAAGAACCCTGGTACTGACACAGTCCAAGCCATAAGGGGGCTGTCCATCCCCACAGAGTCATAGGTTCCATTCCTGTACTGGCAACCACTTGGCACGCTCACTCTGAGGGACCATTATTAAGATGAAGCCTCACTCAGAACCCAGGGTTTTGAGAGAAGACAACCCTGCTCCTTTATTATTAATTAGATATTCTCTGCTCATGCTCTCCAACTGTGACAAGTGTTAGCATTAGATTTCCCAAGTCATATACACAACCAGTTTCCCTGGGGCCAGCCAGCTCCTTGAATACTTAACCGAAACAAGGTAACCAACATAATAAACTTCCAAGCATTCCCTCCAGGAAGTCCTCATTGAGATTAAGTAGTTTTTCTTTGTAAACCTTCAAAATGAAAATGAACTAATTGTTCTCCCCTTTCCTTAGACAATAACATTATTTGTCTATCCTTCTACTGAGGTCACTCTTAGTGACACTGGGATTTTCCACGACCCCTCAAGTGATGTCAAGGTGCAAATACCTAGATGAACAAAGGAAATAAACGAAGAGGGCTATTTTAATGTCTATCTTTATTAGCATGCTGCTTCGCTAAGCTAAGTCTCCCTTCCTCCCTCTCTCTCTCTTTCTCTCTCTCTCTCTCTCTCTCTCTCTCTCTCTCTCTCACACACACACACACACACACACACATTTCATGTCTACTGGTTCTTGACTAAAGCATCAACCATAATTCAGGGTTAGAATTTGGGGCTTTCTGTAAGCTCCAAACTTTCTAAGCTTCAGTTTCCCCATCTGTAAAGTGAATTCTAATAATGCAGAACTTGTGTAATTTTTTGTAATAAACAAGTTAAATAATTCACACACAGCCTATAGGACAGTGCTGAAACCAGAGTAAAACTAAATAGCCATCAAGTTTAGCCCTGTATTTCTCCCTCTATTCTAGTTAAAATAGCTGTAGCTTTGAGCAAGTAGGGCCTTTTCATTTGAAGTTATCTCACATTGCATACCCTCAACAGAAATTCTCTCCCCACTTGGTTACACCTAACCCTCCCAAGCCTAGTCATCATGCTTTCTTCTTCTGCAGACCTCTTGATTGAAACAGCCCCCATTGCTTTTTTTTTTTCCCCACCTTACTCGTATACAAAATTAGTTTTTATTGGTTCCAGGTTTTGTTGTCATTAATGTTGACCCTTTGGGATATTTTCCATAAACAGTCATATCATCTGTGAACAAAGGCAGAGGGCCAAGAGGTTGAATAATGGAACCAGTGAGGTTTTCTAAGACTCAGAACTTTAGGCCATTTAGGACCATATCTGCATCTCCAGTGCTCTCTTGGCCAAAACCAGACTAATGATGAGGGAGGGGACTGAGAAACAAATCCCTGCTTTTATGGAAAGGGAGATAAAATCACAGCACAAAAGGGCTTATGGGAGTGGGAGCAGTGACTATGCTCCTCTTGGCAAATAATTGGCATCACTGACATTGTAAGTCTTACTGTTGTGTCAGTCACTTCAGTCATGTCTGACTCTCTGATGCCATTGACTTAGCCCGCCAGGCTCCTAAGTCCATGGGATTTCCCAGGCAAAAATACTGTAGTGGGTTGCCATTTCCTCCTCCAGGGGATCTTCCTGACCCAGGGATCGAACCTGGGTCTCCTGCATTGCAGGCAGGTTCTTACTGTCTGAGCCACCAGGGAAGCAAAGCCTTAGTTTTAGGACTTCTCAAGTAACTACAAGGTACTGCAATATTGGAGATTATTTTTAAAATAATGAGACAATCACCTATTGATAAGACATATTTTTAACTTGTACAATTTGTTGTTGGTATATGTGTGCTCAGTAGCATTTGACTCTTTGTAACCCCATGAACCGTAACCCACCAGGCTCCTCTGTCCATGGGATTTTCCAGGCAAGAATACTGGAGTGGGTTGTCATTTACTCCCTCAGGGAATCTTCCTGACTCAGGAATCCAACCTACTTCTCCTGCATCTCCTGCATTGGAAGGCAGATTATTTATCACTGAGCTACCTGGCAAGACGTTCTAACAGAAATAAGAGATGGCAATTGTATATGCTGGGCTTCCCAGGTGGCTCAGTGGTAAAGAATCCATATGACAATGCAGGAGATTCAGGATATGCAGGTCCAATCCCTGAGCTGGGAAGATCCCCTGGAGGAGGAAATGGCAATCCACTCCAGTATTCTTGCCTGGAGAATCCCATAGATAGAGGAGCCTGGTGGGCTAAAGTCCATGAGATCACAGAGTTGGACACAGCTGAAGTGAGTGAGCATATTTGTGTTAGAATCATTTATTTTTGCCTCATTTTGTTCCTATACTGGTGGGACCAATATTTTTTATTGGGCTTTTATTTTTGTAATCTGAATGTATTAAAATCATAAATGTAATTTTCCACTTAAAGCTGTCATTATGGCTTTGGTTACTGCCTATTGCTCAGCAATTTTTTTTCTTATCAAAATTCTCCCTGGTTGATTTACTTCTTAATTTTTTTCCATTAAATGGTGTAAATTTCAGGAGAGTACTTTTTCTTCTTACATTAGTTCAGAATCATAGATTCATGCATAGGCTCTTTGATATTCAAATGACCCTCACTGGTTTTGATATTTTAGAACTTTCATTTCAGAATCCATTATTTCCTGTCATTGAATTCTTCTGGTTTGTGTTATTTTCAGTAATTTGTAAATCATCCATTCTATGTTCAAAAATCACTTATCTGTAAATTTTGCTCATCATGATGCTCATTTCGATTTTAACTAAAGTTCGGTCAGAATATATCACACATAATGGTAGGTTTAAAATATATAATAGAGGTATTTGCATCTTATATATAACAGTTATACCAGGAATAAAGTAGAGTCTTGTGCTTTCCTTTATTAAATAAAGTATGTTTTGATTTAAAGAAAAAGGTTTGCATCTATTATGTACTACAACCAAATCATCCCATAGAAAACTTTGTAAGTTTTCCTACATTGCCTCAGCTCAAAATGTGTCCTTAAAATCCTTTGTGTCTCTTTCCCCAAACTGATTAATATTTGTGCATTACTGTTAAAAGAACTACAGACTTCATCTGAGTTTTACCAGCTTCTGTTCTAAGATCCAATTCAGAGTAAAATCTTGATCATTTTCTTAATTGTTAAATAGTTTATTTCTGACTTTTAATCCAACTTTGTCTTTTGCCCATGCCTTTTGACCTGGAAAAAGGAAATGGCAACCCACTCCAATACTCTTGCCTGGAAAATCCCATGGATGGGGTAGCCTGGCAGGCTATAGTCCATGGGATCACAAAGAGTCAGACACGACTAAGTGACTTCACTTTCACTTTTCATGTATTTTGATGGGTGACAAGTTGGCTGATGTGTCCAGCCCTGAGAGAGATAGGTCCCATCACTGGATAATGTCTCTCAGGGCATCTCCTTTTCCATTTCCTCTTGGAAAAAGGATATCTTACTCACATAACTCCACAGACACATTCCAGTCTGGTCCTGTTCACCCTCTGGCTTCAGAAAAGGAATCTAGAAAATATGCTTCCTGTTCTCCTGAAACTTAAACCAAACTTCAGAATTAAATTGTATCAAAGAATGTTGTAAGCCAATGTAGCAAAGAGACCATAGTAATAAAAATATTACTTAAGGTAGGGCTTTTCTAAAAAGAGTTCACAAAAAAGATAAGTTTGAACTAGGCTTTGAGGAAAATGTTGGATATATACTTTTGGAGAAGTAGGAGACAGGTATTTAAATGCAGGAAACAAGGATGAGTTAGGAGGTGGGATAGAAATAAATGTGAGGTCAACTGAAGATGCTGAACTTATTAGAACTGAAATTCCACTTGATAGTATTGAAGAGGCAGTGAAAGGTCCAGCAAATTATTTGGTCTCTGTAGACCTGGGTTTGGAGAAGGCAGTGGCACCCCACTCCAGTACTCTTGCCTGGAAAATCCCATGGACAGAGGAGCCTGGTAGCCTGCAGTCCATGGGGTCGTGAAGAGTCAGACACGACTGAGCGACTTCACTTTCACTTTTCACTTTCATGCATTGGAGGAGGAAATAGCAACCCACTCCAGTACTCTTGCCTGGAAAATCCCATGGACGGAGGAGCCTGGTGGGCTGCCATCTATGGGGTTGCACAGAGTCGGACACAACTGAAGCGACTTAGTAGCAGCAGCAGCAGACCTAGGTTAGAGCACTTCTCCTCCACTAATCGTTGGTTGTCTGTGAGTTGGAGTATGGTATTTTACCAAAGTTCATATTCTTTTTCTCTAAAAGGAGCAAAGAAATCATCTTTATCTCATGTTTTTTTTTATGAAGGAGAAATGGAAATACGCGCAGAGAAATCAATAAGGATCGTGTTCATGGTTTAGGTACCTTTAGCTATTATTAAGTATACACATGAAAAATTAAGGTAATAGATGGCCTAAAATTCCAGATTCAGAAGTCATGGCTTTATCTTCAAAGCCATTTAAAATTCTGTTTCTTCCAGTATCATACTGTAAGGAGAATTATGAGTAAATCTTAGAAATCCGGTAGAAGTGTATAAGAAGTATAAATAAACTTTACAGACATGAAGACAAGAAAGAAAATAGAGATGCCTGTGACAGAAAGTCATTGACAAATTCTGGAAATGGAAGTAAGGAAGAATCATTAGAGACAAACCAAAGAAATGAGAAATGAAAGGTATTTAAGGAGAACAATGATATTTGATGGTTAGAAGAGCTAGTGGGAATGGCCCATAAGCACTTGAAGAGTGATGACTAAAAGATCTAGTTAAACTAGAGGACAAGAGAATGAACTATTTGATTTATCCATTTTACAGAAGCTTGCAAAACTGGAAGAAGACATTAAAATTTTAAGTTTAAAGAAACCAGGGCTTTAACATTTCTTAGACAAAAATCACAAATCCCAAAGAAAGAAAAGGCGTGTTAGAAAGCAAATAAGAAAAGAATACTCAGGAGAACATTTTAAAGAATTTTAACTGGCACGGGTAATGGAGCATCCAAGAGAATGAGTTCAAGGGCCATTGGACGTGGCCATGAAGTCTGTTACTCATGACATCCAGTGGGGTGTCTCTCTGTAGAGATGGAAGCAAAGTGAAGCAGCTGAAAGGGGAGCTGAAAACTTATGTTTTCATAATCATACTACTAAGTAATCTGGCTCTCCCCTATATAGTCACAGGATGCCCTGCCCACCCCCCAACACACACACACACACACTTACTTCCTGTAAATTGTACAAAACCAGGAACTTTACTGTCTTCCCCTCCTACTTTTAATATTTTTTATATTTGTATTAAGTGAGAGTTTATTATAATCAGGGATTCTTATTGATATCTATTAACTGGTATGACTATGGAATGGTATTGTATGCTATTATATATTGCATAATGTCTAAATGTTATGCAAAAATCTATGTTTGAGTTATAGGAAAAGAAATTTGATGGAATCCACATAAACCAGGCAGCAGTAGCCGAAAATTATTATCAGCAGCACAAATAGTAGTTAGAAGACTTAACCATCAGATATCTAGGGGAATAAAACAAAGTTTCCACCCTGCACACGACCTAGTTAACTTGGCTATGTGAAATTACACAAATTCAGGCACACTAAATTAACTCAGGAACAAGACTGTGCTCAGAAATTACATTTTAACCCACTTATTTCTTAGAAGGATTTGCCCTGTACAATTTTTCCTGCCAATCATTTGTTATTGTGGGTAGAATTGCATTATTAGAACCACAAACGAGATTTAATTTAGGAAAGAAGGCATTTCAGCCAATGAAGAATATGTCGTTAAGAAATGTTACTTTCATGTTCTGTGGGAGCCCCTATTTCTAGCACAAACAACAGTAATAAAGCACAGCCCAGATCAAATTATTCAGGCATCTGTGTAGGTACACTCTCTACATCTCCCTACTGGAGTGAGTGCTCACTAGCTCAGACCTGTCTGTCTCTTTGAAACCCCTCGGACTGTAGCCATCCAGGCTCCTCTGTCCATGGAATTTTACCAGCAAGAATACTGGAGTGGGTTGCTATTTCCTTTTCCAGGAGATATTCCTGATTCAGGAATCTAACTCACATCTCCTGTATTTCGAACAGATTCTTTTCCACCACTGAGTCACCAGGGAACACTCCCCGCCCCCACCCCCAACCCCACCCTGCGCTGGAATATTTCTGTGTAGTTACTTTTGTGAATATTTTGAACTCCTCTCAGGCACTAATTTGATCCTGTGGCATTTAGTATGAATTCATCAAAGAAGGCTACTTGTTTATAAATAGCTGCCAAATGAAAGACTGAATGAATTAAATCATTACCAACTACACCTATTAAGCTAACAGGATTTAAAGAGAAATTTCTAAAATCTTCAATAGTGCAAATTAGTGCTGTTTTATAGGAGTGGAAAAAAAAATTTCCTAGGCTGTTGTCTGGGTCTCTGTAATGAAAGAAAGATTAACAAGAGAAAAGCATACACTTTTATTTTAGTTTACATGGCGTGAAAGTGAAAATCGCTTGTCATGTCTGACTGTGTGACCCCATGAACTATACAGTCCATGGAATTCTCCAGGCGAGAATACTGGAGTGAGGAGCCTTTCTTTCTCTTCTCCAGGGGATATTCTCAACCTAGGGATCGAACCCAGGTCTCCCACATTTCAGATCGATTCTTTACCAGCTGAGCCACCAGGGAAGCCCAAGAATACTGGAGTGGGTAGCCTATCCTTTCTCCCTTCCTTACCCAGGAATCAACCCGGGGTCTCCTGTATTGCAGGCAATTCTTTACCAGCTGAGCGGGAGGCCCTTACATGGCATGGGAGACTCATAAGGAAATGGAGACCCAAGGAAGAGGGTGCACCTGAGCCTTTTTATCCTGGGTTTGATGAAGAGTAGAAAGTTAGCAGGATAAGACCCAGAGGTCTAAGCCTTGTGTAGTGAACGGGGGAAGACTTAGCTAGTCCTGTTCAAGGGCACCTTTCATTTGACGGCTTTATGACCTGCTTCCAGGGGAAGGTTGGAAAGTCCTTCCAGAACCTACCATTTCTCAAATTCCTTTATTTTAAAATATGCAGTATGTCAAATATAGGGGTAGTGAGTCCTGATGAAACCCCATCACTTACCAGACCTCAGAACTATCTCTAAGAGTTTATCCAAAATAATAGATACAGTGGAAGGGAGAAAAGTCCTTTTATTGAACAACTAGGTGTCAGATATTTTGTAAACAGTAAATTCACTCTCTCAGCAATGTTTTGAAATGGGTATTATTTATCTAGATTTATAAATAAGAAAACAGGGGCTGAGGGGAGGAAAAAAGTTTTTTTTAAGATCCCAGACTGCATGCATGCTATGTCACTTCAGTATGGACTATAGCCCGCAAGGCTCCTCTGTCCATGGGATTCTCCAGGCAAGAATACTGGAGTGGGTTACCATCCCCTCCTCCAGGAAATCCTCCTGACCCAGGGGTTGAACCTGTGTCTCTTGCATTGGCAGGCAGGTTCTTTACCACTAGGGTCACCTGCGAAGCCAAAACATCACAGACTACTAGACGGTAAAACCAGTACTGATCCCAGTTCTGACTCATCCTTCTCACCCACGTTTTCCTCTAGGTTCTCTCACTAGTCAGCTAATCAAATCTCTCTCTCTCCTCCCCTCTCCCCTCGTCTTCTTTCCCGTCTGCTCTGTTATCTGTTTTGTCTCTTGCTTTCTGTGGCTATCTAATAAGATTGATTGGCTTGCTTTTCTCTTTTACATTCTAAATATAATTATGCTTGTTGACTTAAAATGCAAACCATGAGAATTGTACTGTGCTGTGCTCAGTCCTGTCTGACTCTTTGAGACCCCATGGATCGTAGCTCGCCAGGCTCCTTTGTCCATGGAATTTTCCAGAAAAGAATACTGGCGTGGGTTTTCATTTCCTTCTCCAGTGGGTCTTCCTGATCCAGGATCGAACCCTCGTCTCTGTGTCTCCTGCATTAGCAGGCAGATTCTGTAACCACTGTGTCAGGTTTTATTTGGGGGAAAATGAGGACTATAGCTCGAAAAACTGCTCCAAATAGACAGGGGTAAAAGGGTGAGGAGATCAGTATATAGGTGGTTTTGGTTTTGGTGAATGGCGAGTACATGCAATCAAGCACACATTTTTTTTTTGCAAGTTTCTGCTAGTGTCATGAAAATTACTGTTAGTCACAAGGAGCAGATACCACCAGAAAGGATGTTAGTGCTTTTCTAGATATGAGGAGATGCAAGAATTGGGCTCATAAAATCGGCTCCTGAAAATCTGAAGACCTGTTCTTGCTAGATTTCTCCTGTGCACAGAGTGCCTCATTTCTGCTCTTCCCCTTGAGTTCATTTCAGGCGGTGTTGAAAATCAGCAGCAGCAACACATGACTTATTCCTTGCAGTGGTAGCTGGTAAGAGCCCATGTTGCCCCTGGTAGATGGCAAGTGCCAGTTTGTAGTTGACATCTTTAACCACTTTTGTCTTAATTTTTGGATACTTGATACGTTGATTGCAAACTCATTCTAAAACATTCAGGACTGTGTTCTTGTCCCTTCCCACAAGCCAGATGGGTACCCTGTCTCCCTACCTCATGGTCCAAAGCCTATGGACATAGTTGTACTTTATTCATTGAATTGTCAGCAGTGACTCTGCCACAGTACTGCAGTAGCCAGCAAGACTGTGACTCTTGAAAGGCAGACACATCATATATTAGTCATTCACACATCTCTGGTGTCTGACACGGTGCATTAGTTCAATTCAGTCGCTCAGTCGTGTCCTACTCTTTGCATCCCCATGGACTGCAGCACTCCAGGCTTCACTGTCCATCACCAACTCCCGGAGCCTGCTCAAATGCATGTGCATTGAGTCAGAGATACCATCCAAATATCTCATCCTCTATTGACCCCTTCTCCTCCTGCCTTCGATCTTTCCCAGCATAAGGGTTTAGCATGTTTTAAGGAAAAGTGTTCAGTTCAGATAGTCAATAATGTCTGACTCTCCTCCTCCTGCCCTCAATCTTTCCAAGCATCAGGGTCTTTCCCAATGAGTCAGTTTTTCTCATCAGGTGGCCAAAGTGTTGGAGCAGCAGCTTCATCATCAGTCCTTCCAATCAATATTCAGGACTGATCTCCTTTAGGATGGACTGATTTGATCTCCTTGGAGTCCAAAGGAATCTTAAGTTTTTTTAAACACCAAATTCAAAAGCATCAGTTCTTTAGCACTCAGTTTTCTTTTTGGTCCAACTCTTACATCCAGACATGACTACTGGAAAAACCATAGCTTTGACTAGATGGACCTTTGTTGGCAAAGTAACATCTCTGCTTTGTAATACGCTATCTAGGTTTGTCATAGCTTTTCTTCCAAGGAGCAAGCGTCTTTTAATATCATGGCTACAGTCACCATCTGCAGTGATTTTGGAACCCAAGAAAAAGAGTCTAGCTCAGCATAGGTACTCTGTGGAGATTTGAGAAAGACAAATAAATTGAAGGATCGATCAATTAATATCTTTGGCTTTGGGGAGTTTGGTTATTTTCACCCCAAACTGGTTCTTCCTCCCCTTTTAATTTTTCTCTTATAGGCAATGTATCCTCTCATTTGGTCAGAGAGAATTGTTCTTTGTTTACTTGAAATGGATTTACAAAAATGCTAACATATATTAATAATATATATTTACATATGTGAAGCACATCTGGCTTAATTTGTAAGAAGACAGGCTAAACAGACTGTCTGGGTTCAAAGAGTGGCTCTACCAGGTGACTCAATTTGTGACCTTAGATTCCCTACTTTATGAAATCTCAGTTTTGTTGTTGTTGTTTTATCTTAAACAATTGGAAAGGCTTTTTCACCATTTTGTTTCCTTATGAATTCTAAGCGCCTAGGATGAAATCGGTAATTAATGCATTGTTGTTGTTGTTCAGTCGCTAAGTTGTGGACAAGTCTTTGCAACCC
This sequence comes from Bos indicus x Bos taurus, assembly GCF_003369695.1. Classification (NCBI taxonomy): domain Eukaryota; kingdom Metazoa; phylum Chordata; class Mammalia; order Artiodactyla; family Bovidae; genus Bos; species Bos indicus x Bos taurus. Next base: position 9,867,362 of record NC_040079.1, on the reverse strand, counting down.
CGTGGACTGCAGCATGCCAGGCCTTCCTGTCCTTCATTATCTCCCGGAGTTTGCCCGAGTTTATGTCCATTAGTGATGCTATCCAACCATCTCATTCTCTGCCACCCTCTTCTTTGCCTTCAATCTTTCATAGCATCAGGGTCTTCTCCAGCATCACAATTCAAATGCATCAATTCTTTGGTTCAATGCGTATGGTTGAATAAACGCATGCCTTATAGTATCTACTTTTTTGGTTATTGTAGGATTTCAATAGGGTGATATATATTAAATGTTTCAGGAAATGCCCACATAGTCAACGCTCATTAACTTAGCCATGGTTATTATGTAAGTACAATTCCACCACACAAATACTAGTTACAATTTATTATGCCATTGGCTTTTTAAAAAGTTCTCATGTAAATAAGCCATAAATATGTCTGTTATTGGAGGCAATATCCTAAATGCTTTTCATTGTTACCAATTCAGTGACATAAAAGTTTCATTTCATATCAATACATATGCTTCCTTTGATAAGTCAAGGGGAGTTGCATGCCCTATACTCTTTCCTAGTTCTCTTGATCCACGATGCTCAAAGTGAAATTTAATGCTTGAACTACTTCCTCATGCTATGTTGATAAAAGTTTTCTATGCTAATTTGAATTATTTTTTGGATAAAAATTACAAATCTTCTATGCTCTGTAATATTTTCTAATCTATAGCATCGTGATACATAAAATTATATAATGTGTAATACTTTCAGGAAAGCGTTTATTAGGCCTACTAAATATTTTCTTGGGCTCCAAAATCACTGTAGATGGTGACTGCAGTCATGAAATTAGAAGATGCTTGCTCCTTGGAAAAAAAGCTATGACCAACCTAGACAGCATGTTAAAAAGCAGAGACATTACTTTAACAACAAAGGTCCATCTAGTCAAAGCTATAGTTTTTCCAGTAGTCATGTATGGATGTGAGTGTTGGGCCATAAAAAAAACCTGAGCACCAAAGAATTGATGCTTTTGAACTGTGGTGTTGAAAGACTCTTGAGAGTCCCTTGGACTGCACGGAAATCCAACCAGTCCATCCTAAAGGAGATCAGTCCTGAATATTCATTGGAAGGACTGAAGCTGAAACTCCAATACTTTGGCCACCTGATGCGAAGAACTGACTCATTGGAAAAGACCCTGATAATGGGAAAGTTTGAAGGTAGGAGGTGAAGGGGACAACAGAGGATGAGATGGTTGGATGGCATCACCAACTTGCTGAACATGAGTTTGAGCAAGCTCCAGGAGTTGGTGATGGACAGGGAAGCCTGGCATGCTGCAGTCCATGGGGTCACAAAGAGTTGGACATGACTGAGCGACTGAACTGGGACTAAATATAAAATGTATACTGTAACACAGTTTGTATATAATTCATCATATTATTATTTCCAGATAATTCAACAATTTAAGTGTAATTGTCAAACAATATCCATTAAGAAATGTATTAGAGAATGCAATACATTGGCTTAGAATTTCTGCTATTGGGTTTTAGTTATTTGAGTATAACTATACTTATGAATATGGTTTTCTGTACATACAGTTAACTTATTTATTTTCTTAGTGTGATCTTTATAATTTTCAAATGTAATATTTTAAATCAAGTCAAGAAGTATTCAAATATAAAGAAACAAATGCAAAATAATTGTTTTTCTTTTTAATGTAGCTTAAGAATAGCTCAATATACACTGTTGAAAATTTGCATATATAATTTAGTAAGGAATAATAATACCAACACTCAGTAGAACATATTAGGTTTAATTAGAATAATTTATATTGGAAAGTTATAAATTAATGCTTATATACTTTTAAAGTATATGTATTTTCAAAGAAAGCAAACTTTGCATAAAAGGTCTATGAAAATATCTAGTTTCATTCAAACATTATAAAATACATTAACACATCCTCATTTTTCTTTTTTCCTTTTTATTTTGGACAATTAATATGAAATGTTTTGAAATGGATTAATTAAATATTGTAAGGTTAATGGACAAGTTCAGTTCAGTTCAGTTGCTCAGTCGTATCCGACTCTTTGCGACCCCATGAATCGCAGCACGCCAGGCCTCCCTGTCCATCACCAACTCCCGGAGTTCACTCAGACTCACATCCATCGAGTCAGTGATGCCATCCAGCCATCTCATCCTCTGTCATCCCCTTCTCCTCCTGCCCCCAATCCCTCCCAGCATCAAAATCTTTTCCAATGAGTCAACTCTTCGCATGAGGTGGCCAAAGTACTGGAGTTTCAGCTTTAGCATCATGGACAAGTTAAGTAGGTGAAATAATTTGAAGTTGTATTGTAACACTCATAACAACTAATTTGCCTTTATATTGTAAATTAGTTTTTCAAAACACCGTTCTCATGATCATAAAAGTTATGTTAATTTAGATATTTTGACTATTATGTCAACTTTCCAGGATTATCTTATCTTCAGATATATTACATTCATCCTTTCTACTTGCCAGCCTGCCTACCTTCCATCCTCATTCCTTTCTTCTCTCTGTCAGTCTTCCACCTTCCATTTTCTTCTTTCTTTTTCAATCTCTTTTTCCATTATTCCTTCTTTCGTCTTTCACCTGAATTCCCAAACCAAGCAGTAACATTAATTTACATAAATTCATTGAATTGTTCAGTTTAAATCTTTATACTTGTTTATATACCAAATTAATTCTAAACCATTTTAAAGAGATTTTTGCCTTGCAATACAAATTAATAATAAAAATAATAACAACATCTAAGAAATATGCTCCATTTTTTAGTTATAAAGAGTGATTATATCATGATACAGGCTTCCTTGATGGTTCAGATGGTAAATAATCCTCCTGCAATGCAAGAGACCCAGTTTTGATCCCTGGCTGTGGAAGATCCCCTGGAGAAGGGAATGGCTACTCACTCTAGTATACTTTTTGGGAGAACCCCATGGACAGAGGATCTTGGAGTGTTACAGTCCACAGGGTCGCAAAGAGTTGCACTCAGCTGAGCTAGCAACACACATATAATGATACATTTAAAGTTTTATTTTTAAAATACATCAGTTCAATTCAGTCGCTCAGTCGTGTCCAACTCTTTATGACCGATGGACTGCAGCATGTCCATCACCAACTCCTGGAGCTTGTTCAAACTCATGTCCATTGAGTTGGTGAGGCCATCCAACCATCTCATCCTCTGTCATGCATGCCCTTCTCCTCCCACATTCAATCTTTCCCAGCATCAGAGTTTTTTCCAATGAGTCAGTACTTTGCATCAGGTGGCCAATGAATTGGAGTTTCAGCTTCAGCATCAGTCCTTCCAGTGAATATTCAGGACTGATTTCCTTTAGGATTGATTGGTTGGATCTCCTTTCAGTCCAAGTGACTCTCAAGAGTCTTCTCCAACACCACACTTCAAAAGAATCAATTCTTTGGTGCTCAGCTTTCTTTATGGTCCAACCCTCACACCCATACATGACTACTGGAAAAACTGGAGCTTTGGCTCTATGGATCTTTGTCGGTAAAATAATGTCTCTGCTTTTAAATATGCTGTCCAGGTTTGTTATGGCTTTTCTTCCAAGGAGCAAGTGTCTTTTAATTTCATGGCTGCAGTCACCATCTGCAGTGATTTTGGAGCCCAAGAAAATAAGGTCTGTCACTGTTTTTATTGAAAACACATATGTAGCACCTATTCTGTGTCAGAAATGATTATAAGAAGCACTTCCCAATATTAATAGATTTAATTCTCATAATTAAATCATTAAATATGCATATCTCATTCTTCTGAAGTAGGTATTGCTGTTATGACCATATTACAGCTAAGAAACTGAAGCACAAGGAGATCAAGTAATTTTTGTAAAGTAGTTAGTTTGTGAGCCATAGAATTAAGATTCAAGCTTAGGCTGTCTGTAGCGTGTGTGTGTGTGTGTGTGTGTGTTAGTCAGTCGTGTCTGACTCTTTGTGACCCCATGGACTCCTCTGTCCATAGCATTCTCAAGGCAAGAATACTGGAGTGTATTGCCATTTCTTTCTCCACTGGATTGTATAACCATATATTATGCATGCAGAAGAAAATAAAGAGGAACAAATAAAAAAAATCCAAGTAACAAAAAGCAAACAGTGGCCCCAAACAAAAATTATATGCTAAACCCCGTTTTCTAGGCTATGTCAGTATGTCAGCTGTCAGAATCTATGCTTATTTTTTCTTAGCAGCTTTGTGGAGGTGGCTGTTGAAGAAAATGGAAAACCTTTGTAATACTGATCACAGCAACTGAAGAACTCTTGAGAGAAAAGATGGAAGCTATGGCTTTTATTAATCTTTCTCTTATACTGTGTTCTTAGAAGCCATTTCAGTCTAACACCTGCACTAGTCCATTTTATGGGAAAATACAAAGCATTCAAGCCCACTGTTACATCATAACGTTAGCACAAATTGACTTTATGGGGTACAGTTTTCTGTGTGTTCCTATGAGTCAGATTATAATTTGTTGACACCATCTGTTTTCCCTTATGTACTACACGAATGGCAGAAATGCAAGATGTAGCAAAGCCACATGCACTATGGTTGTATCGATCAAGACATGCAGTAAAGACAACGTTCATGGGGCACACAAAGGCGTTTTTCTATGGGTTCTAATGTGTGTATTAGCTATTCTACAGAAATTGGATGAAGAGGTTGTAAGATGGACGGCAGTGATATGAATTATTTGGGAGACCTCATGGGAAAGCTAGTGAGGTAAATATGAAAGACCCTTGATCAGAGTTTGACACTCTCCCTTTAAGAGGCTAAATCTACTAATTTCACAATGCTAGAATCTTTGAATATCCTAAAATAATTCTAGTGGCACCTGTTAGCACATGTTATGCCAAGGGATCAGAGAATGATACTAATTGTGACTTGAGGGTCACAGAAACCTTTAAAGAAAAGGTGACTAAATATTGTGGAGAAGAGAGAGAAGTAAAAGAGGGTCTAGCGTATGTACAGTCATGGCATGCTTGGAAGACTTTGGAACTCTGTGTGGTTAAGGTATGTGCGGGCAGGGGGAGGGGAGGTTAGAGAACCTGGGATTAGAGGAAAGAGAAGATATTCAATATAATAGTTAAGTTTATAAGTTGCAGTTAATTTTTCCTGTTTAGAAATGCTGTTGCAGCCATTGAATTCATGTGTATAAATATACCATACACACACACACACACACACACACACACACACACACGCAGGGATTCTCTTGTGGCTCAGCTGATAAAGAATCCGCCTGCAATATTGGAGACCTGGGTTCGATCTCTGGGTTGGGAAGATCCCCTGGCGAAGGGAAAGGCTACCCACTCCAGTATTCTGGCCTGGAGAATTCCATGGACATTATAGTCCTTGGGGTCGTAAAAAGGCAGACACAACTGAGTGACTTTCACTTTCACTTTCATATATGTATATACACTTGAATATATAAATATACATGTATAAAACATGAATATATAACATATATTTTCTATGTGCATGTATATAGAGTAAAAAATGAATGGTACAACATTATTAGTTTTGTTCTGAGGAACCCTGGAAAACACTGATCTTCTATTAAGGCTTTTTCTTCTGAAAATGTTGATTTGATCATGGTTTTTGAAACAATGTTCCCCTGCCCCCACCTTCAAGCCTCAATCTTGCCTTGTTCCTCATTTCCATTTTCCTTAATCAGGATGATTAAAAATAGCATAATAGTTACTAAATCCATAGTTGATTCTATATATAGGGAGATAATGGCCCATTATGCCCTAGAAGCTATATTTTACTTGTGATTTTGCAGATAGTATGGTTTCATAGAATAGGAATGGGTGCAAGCTGTTTCTTTTTCATTCTCCCTACAATTCTTTCTGTAGATGTTGAAAACATCTCTTCAAGAACCTATCCCTCTTGTTTTTCTCTACTGTGAGATTACAGACCTAAAAGCCAACTATGTTCCAGAAAAATATTAGCACCTCTGTTCATGTTAGTTCTTTCCGTTCACTCAGCTCAGTGTAGCGTTCTTTTCAAAGTATAATAATATTCATTGAAGAATGGTTTTTCTTCCAGTCCCTTGCAAATTATTTTTAAAAATCCCTTTTTTTCCTCTGTCTTTCTTTCTGCCTCCTCCATCTGTGTATGTGTGTGTGTGTGTGTGTGTGTGTGTGTATGTGAGTGCAGGGTGTTAGTACTTTCCAATCAAATAACCTGTTTCTAGAGATTGTTGTTGTTTAGTCACTAAGTCATGTCCAACTCTTTTGCAACCCCATGGAATGTAGCCCACCAGGCTTCTCTGTTCATGGGATTTCCTAGGCAAGAATACTGGAATCTGTTGCCATATCCTTCTCCAGGGGATCTTCCAGACTCAGGAATCAAACCTGCGTCTCCTGCCTTGGCAGGCAGGTTCTTTAGCATTGAGTCATGGGGAAGCCCATTTCTGGAGATACACTATTTATATTTCCTTTATCTATGGCACATGTAAAGCAGGTTGTTGGTTGAGCAGTCTTGATTGCACACTGTCAAGAATTTTGCCACAGGTTGGAAACGATCAATGCTTATTGTCTTTTCTCTCAACTGCACAGTTTAGACTAACTCTTATAATTATTGGCTTTATCCCCCCTCCCAGTGCACAATCAAAAGAAAGACATTGGTTAGAAATGAATTGATCAGAGCTATAGGGAAACAGTGGGATCCCTTATTTCAGTAGGTGCCAATCAAATTTGAAGATGCTACATGTTTACTGTGTACCCAAATCTTTTATAAATAAGTATTGCCTGTAAGTATAAAAAACTAATAGGTGTCTAACTTTCATAATTTTATTGTTGGCATATACTGTGTATCTAGAGTCTGCCATAAATCTTGATCTCTATAATCAAAAATTATTTTAAATGTAATATTTGCATATTCAGATTAGTGTATGTAGGTATGCCATTACTTGTCATCCGTCCTCATATGTAAAGGAATATTAGTTTAAGACCAAGAAAAATTTTTTTCTGTTTGTAGACAGTTTTCACTTCTCATAAAGAACTTTAGTTTGTGAAGGTAATTTGAACTACTGCTGGGATTTATTTTAAACCCAAGGAAAATTTTACTTCATTAATTTCTCAAAGTCGATGGTTGTAGTATTGATACTTGAAATAACATTTGTAAAAATGCATTAAATTAAATATCCAAGTAAAGTTTATGTTAAATGAACTTACAGAATGCTTCAGGGTCTGCTGAGGCAGAAAATTACATAAACTGGTAAAACGTCATAATTTTCTCATTTGTTTTCTTATTCCTTACTTGTAGTATTTGGCCTTTAAGCAACTTATGAACACACTTTTACCACATTTTGTGATTTTATCCTTTATGAATCTCCTTGCTCATTTTGGAAATACACGTATTGTTGGAGTAATAGAACACATTTTTAAAAAATCTCTACTGGGAGGTTTCACATAGAGTTTGGCCCTTAGGTGAAGCCTTACAACCTCAGGTGATTGTTGAATTTCAGCATGTTAGATTTTCTTTTTCAGTCTTCTCTATCTCTGTTACAACATGTCTCTGCTTGTTAACACTCTAATGGACTTGGCCATCTTTCACAAGAAGCTCTGCTTTCTCCCAAAGGCGTCCTTTGCATCCATCTTTGCCATAGCTTAGCTGAACATACGCTTATCCATCTGAGGACCTCTTAGACCTTTTTCTAACTGCTTAAGCCCTAGCACATGTCTGACACAAATAAGTATTTCTTTGAGTATACTGAATTATCTTTCACATCTACTTATCCTCTGATCTTCAACTCAGCTTTTAGGTTGGAAGAAGATTGTTGTCATTCCTACTTTATATGTGAGAATATGGAGGCTTCAAAAGTGTAAATGCCTTGCTAAAACTTATATATATATATATATACTATTGCATCATATATACAAATCAGGGCTCTTAGGATTTTTTTCCCCTTTCCTAATATAATATCTGGGTTTTTAATTCATGTTCTGTATCCAAATATTGGACTTTCCTAGTGGTTCAGTGACAAAGAATCCACCCTTAATACAGGAGACACAGGTTCAATCTCTGGGTGGGGAAGATGCCCTGGAGAAGGAAATGGCAACCTACTCCAGTATTCTTGCCTGGGAAATCCCATGGACAGAGGAGCTTGGCTGGCTGCAGTCCATGGGGTCACAAAAGAGTCAGACACAACTTAGTGATTGAACAACAACATTCCAATATTCCACATAGTATCTCAGAATACTATTTTAATCCATCATGCTTGGTATAAAACCACCCACAGTTTCACAGGTTGAAAACACAGAAATACAGATATAAGCTACATACTAATATATGGTCACTTTGATGTTTTCAGTCACAGAACCATGACTCAGATTAAGACAATAAAAATGATGACTTTCTAAGTGAGAAAGTGAATTTCACATATTTAACATACATAAGATAAATTATCTGTATCAAATTGTAAATTAGAGTTTTGACCTAGTTCCCTCACTATGGAAAGTTATATATGCATATGTTTGTGTGCATACACACACACACACACACACACACACACACACACACACATTTTAAAGGTAAGATTGCTCTTACCCCAATTCTTACAGTAGAGCGATAAACCCAGGATAAGAACATGATAACTCTCAGCCAACAAAGGATATATCAGGCTGATCTTTGAACACTGCTCAGTAAATAAGAGTTTGGGGAACAGTTACACTAAGAACCATGTTAACAGGTTTTATCTGTGCCTTATTACATAAGTGCCTGTGTTAGTCATTCAGTCATGTCTGACTCTTTGCAACCCCATGGACTGTAGCCCTCTAGGCTCCTCAGTCCATGGAATTCTCCAGGCACGAATACTGGAGTGGGTAGCCATTCCCTTCTCCAGGGGATCATAACAAGCAAATCATGATTACAGTGCTGAATATTAGTCTATAAGTCTAAAACCTAATATATTTTTTCTGGTTACTTGGCATGAGTTGTCTTTATGCTTGGGTTGCAAGCATAATACTATAAAAATCTACAAAATTGCATAGAGTAGAGAAAATTTCTTTTATTCACGCAGCACAAACCACAGACACATATTAAGCAACAAATCTAAGGATAATCCTTTTATGTAAAAGGCCTGCAAAAGTTATAGCAATAGCTAGAATATGCCGAGAAAAAGGGAGATTTTACTCAATAGACATTTCCGGACCAAGGTTTTTGCATTGCCAAGCAAACACACCATACAGCTATCATTAAATAAGCAAACACACCATACAGCTATCATTAAATATATAACATTTCCTTTCCTAACTGAAAATATTTGGGTGATCTTTTTTCCTTAAAATGTCCTCAGAAAAACTATAAAACTATCAGATAATTTTGCTTTCCTCCATAAATATCTCCCTTTTTGTATTTATGGTGGTCATCACTGTTCATGAGAGCTTCCCTGGTGGCTCAGATGATAAAGAATCCACTTGCAATGCAAGAGACCCAGGTTCAGTCCCTGGGTCCAGAAGATTCCCTGGAGAAGGGAACAGCTACCCACTCCCGTATTCTTGCCTGGAGAACTCCATGGACAGAGGAGCCTGGTGGGCTGCAGTCCATGAGGTCTCAAAAGATTGGACACGACTGAGTGACTAACACTTTCACGTTTTTCACCCTACTTGAAGCTCTCAGAATCCATGGAGAACTAGTGAAACTCAGTTCTATAAAACACACATCAAACATAAGCAGTGTGTCATACTAGACAGGACATTAATTGGCTTCCAAATTATTTGAATTATATTGTACCGACCACAAAAACAGAGAAGTATGCAAATAGTTTACTTCCCATTTACTCTGTACTAAACATTTTCATGTGTGTTAAAAGAACCATGATCTACCTATTGTATTTGAAGAATTTAGATTTAAAAAATACATGAAGATCATGGGTGAAATGATTCTCCTATTGGTGGGACATTGCAGTGTATCACATGTGGCATATGGTACAAGTTATGTAAGACACAGGTTCCTAAGACACACACTCTACTTATGATGGATTTATGACCATTGTTATTTGCATTTGCAGGTTGACTTCATCTTTCCACCTGAGACTCCTGGCATCCTTTAACTAGTCATGACAGCCACCCTTTTCATATAACCCAGGGAATTTTTCCCAGCTTCTTCTCTCACCTTCCAGTTCAAAACTTCCTGCTCCCCTTTGGCAAACCTATCCCTTTTCTTTCTGCCCAGCCCTCCAGAGACAGCAAGCTGGTCAGTGCACTGCCTCTCTGAGCAGCCCCCTTGAGCCATCGTTTGTGAGCTGACTCTAACTTCAGTGGTGCTACGTCTTTCACGAGACCCCTTGCCTCATCCGTCTGCTTCCCAGGCATGGGGATGCTGGGTACTATACTGTGTACTAAGTAGAAGACCAGTGCACAGGCCAGGTGAAGAGTGCGTGTGAAATAGTCTGAGGGCAAAGGGCAGGGTTCAGAACTGCTGTTATCAATGAGCAAAATAAGAGCAAAGTGGTACCAAAAATAGAATTTCGTTAAACTATGACCCCTGTTTACTTAGCAAACAGTATGTAGTGAACACTTTTTAAAGTGTTGTAAAAAGTATATATGTATTGTAAAAAATGTATATATATATACATGCATATGTATATATCTGCAATATGTTATATATGCATATATATATACATTTTACAACATATATGTATACTTTTTTACCAATACATATATATATATATATGTATTTTTTTACTTGTATATGTATATATACATATGCAGTTGTATATACTCACCCTGGTGGCTCAGACGGTAAAGCATCTGCCTATAGTGCGGGAGATCCGGGTTCAATCCCTGGGTCAGGAAGATCTCCTGGAGAAGGAAATGGCAACCCACTCCAGTATTCTTGCCTGGAAAATCCCATGGACGAAGGAGCCTGGTAGGCTACAGTCCTTGGGGTCGTAAAGAGTCTGAGGGGCTTCACTTTCACTTTATGTATATATACACACACACAAGTAAAATGGAGATCAAAGCCATCATCTGTTAAAACTTCTCATCTTTCCATTTTAAAACTCATTTGACCAGATCCTCATACTACTCAATCATGTGGCATATGACTTTTGTGACTTGTGAAAGGTAAGTTGTATGGTCAAATAAGTGGAGAATGATAAGTTTAAGTGTCTATACAATGAGAAGGCTTCCATCACAGAATTCAGTGCCCCCCAAACAGTTTTGAACAATAGATGTAGCAGAAAACAAAGGGCCGTAGGATCCTCAACTCTCAGGTATTGACTGTGTGACCTTGTAAAAATCGTCTCACCTCTTTAATGTTTGCAGATCACATAACTTCAGTTCACAAAGAAGGATACCAATGGCCACACAGGGTTATTTTCAGAGAATCAGGCTACCCAACTCCTGGAAGTTCCATTCATATTCTGGTCTAGTGAATGCACCCCTTGGCATTGTTTAATGCATGACCCTAGAACTGTAGGCAGCAGGTTTGAGTTTTTGGACAGTACAAGTGAAGGCATTATGTTAAAGAGCTTTGTAACTTTTAAAATGTGGCAGAAAGGTTGATGTCAAATTACTAAAAATAATGGTCCTCAGGGTAATACCAAGTAATCGTTAATGCTGAACAGTTTAATCCTCATGAAACAAAAATAAAGGTACCATATTTCTCAACATTCTAGAGATGAAGAAACTAAGGTATAAGGATCACACAGCTTGATTGAGAAGAAGCATGGTCCTAAGCCTAATCAAGTTGATGTATGGGAATGAGTGTTCGTAAACACTAAGTTATCCCTATATTCTAGCATAGCTATTTTTAATAGCATGGTAACATGCCACTTGATCTTACAAAAAAGCCAAGGAGATATAAAACCTGCAACATAGCTCTACAAAGATTGATTTTTGATTGCCAGGGCACTTGAGATGCCACAGTTGACAACATGCGTCTCAGGTTACTGGATGAAACATAGTATTGTATGAGCCTAGATGAATATAATGCGTCATCAGGGACACGGTTAATCTTTCAGGTCAACCTGGGACCACCTGGTTGATATGTTGTGGTGAGGGATGGAGAACCTGAAAAATAGTGCCTTTCTCAGGGATAACTTGAGTTACTATCTCAAGGAAATAATCCACATGGGATTTATCTCTGCATTTCTAATGCATATAACTGTGTTTTGTATGTAACAGGCACTAGATAAAGATCCTCTGAATGAAAAAAATCTTGGTGGAACAATAATGTGGAAAGGAGTAATTATTCTGTCATAAAGTAAAATACACTATTTGAGAAAGACTTCTGGGTGTGTAATTAGAAGGAATGTTTTTGATATCGAATAGATGTATATATCCATTTCACTTACTGGTATATTTTCCATTAAGCTTAGAAATAATTATCTGTCAAAAAAAAGAATGGTTTGTAATGCAGATACCTGAAAATGAACTTAAAGTGGAAAACATTCCGTCTAAATCTCATAAATTAGGTGTCCAGTAGTAGTAACTGGTACTAGAAAACATTTGTTTCCTTTATTTGGTTTAACTAAAACTCAATATTTAATAACACTTAAAGGTAATATCAAGCTTAAACTTCCTGATAGCTCAGATGTTAAAGAATCTGCCTGCAGTGCAGGAAACCTGGGTTTAATCCGTGGGTCTAGAAGATACCCTGAAGAAGGGGATGGCTACCCACTCCAGTATTTTCACCTGGAGAATCCCATGAACAGAGGAGCTTGGTGGGCTACAGTTCATGGGGTTGCAGAGTTGGACACGACTGAGAGAAAAAGCACACCTACACTATTGACCGTGCAATGTTAATAAACAAATAATCCAAAGCAACCTTTGAAGCGTAACAGAGTTGAGTAACAGTGTTGCTAGGTTGAGCTTGCTGCATTGCATACAGTGAGTGCATCATAATCCCACAAGCACTTTTGAATTTCAGTAAGATTCTCCTGCACTCATTTCTCAAGTTATTAACACATATGTGCTAGGCATTGGGGTAAAATGTGGACTCATATCCTGCTCTCATTGGTCTTACATTCTGGTGGACAGCTCTGTTTTCTACAAGAGAGAGGAATATGTAATCATTACATCCAAGAGTCTGAATTGCAGCAATGCTATGCCTGCTTCATAGGTGTATTGTTTTATGGCCAGATGCATTTTAATATTTCTTATCATTGGCTTATAAAGGATTCCCATTTTGAAAAGTGTTGATACCTAGCCTAATTAAATGACTCAGTTGTTATGAAAATTTTATTTGAAAATGATCTCCTTCTCTGTAGTGCCAGATCAACGGACTAGTAATGTAAAAGAAAGTTGTTATATAGGAGAACAGCATTTATTAATCTCGTACAGGATAACAACTAGCCACCGATTTTAAAAAATAGTTTCAATTATCTTTAATTAATTTGGATATCTTTCCATTCAGGGGATTCCCTGGTGGCTCAGATGGTAAAGAGTCTGCCTGCAATGTGGGAGACCTGGGTTTGATCCCTGGGTTGGGAAGATTCCCCTGGAAAAGAAAATGGCAACCCACTCCAGCGTTCTTGCCTAAAATCCAAGGCCGGAAGAGCCTGGCAGGCTCCATGGGGTCACAGAGAGTCAGACTTGACTGAGCGATTTCACTTTCACTTCCTTTCTTTTCTTCCATTCATATAGCCAGACTGCCCTCTTTTCTAGTCCATTGACTTAGTAGAAAAGGAAGTTGAAATATAAGTTTTAAGGTTCATATTTCTCCTCATTTTTGATGACTTTCTACAACATTGCTTCTCACATAGCATATTAGAACGAAACGTGTGTGTGCATAATTAAGTCGCTTCAGTCACGTCAGACTCTGTGCTGCCCTGTGAACTGCAGCCTGCCAGGCTCCTCTGTTCATGGGATTCTCCAAGCAAGAATACTGGAGAGGGTTGCCGTGCTCTCTTCCAGGAGATCTTCCTGACCCAGGGATTGAACCCACATTTCTTATGTCTCCTGCATTGGTAGGCGGGTTCTTTACCATGTAGCCACCAGGGAAGCCCCTAGCACAAAACATTGGCCTCTATTTTGATGATGTTACGTTGCCAACTTGTGTCCCATTCTTTGCGACCCCATGGGCTGCAACGTGCCAGACTCCTCTGTCTTCCACTATCTCCTGGAGTCTGCTCAAATTCATATCCATTGAGTTGGTGATACTATCTAATCATCTCATCCTCTGCTGCTCCTTTTTCTTTTTGCCTCAATTTTTCCCAGCATCAGAATCTTTTCCAATGAATCAGTTCTTCACATTAGGTGGTCAAAGAATTGGAGCTTCAGCTTCAGCCAACAGTCCTTCCAGTGAATAATCAGGGTTGATTTTCTTAAGAATTGACTAGTTTAAACTCCTTGCAATCCAAGGGACTGTCAAGAGTCTTCTCCAACACCACAGTTCAAAAGCATCAATTCTTCAGTGCTCAGTCTTCTTTATGGTCCAGCTCTGACACACATACATGACTACGGGAAAAACTATAGCTTTGACAGTATCAACCTTTATTGGCAAATGATGTCTCTGCTTTTTAATATACTCTCTAGATTTGTCATTGATTTCCTCTCAAAGAGCAAGTGTCTTAATTTCATGGCCGCAGTCACTGTCCACAGTGATTTTGGAGCCCAAGACATTAAAATCTGTCACCGATTCCACTTTTTCCTCTTCTATTTGCCATGAAAAGATGGGAGTAGAAATCATGATCTTAGCTTTTTGAATGCTGAGTTTTAAGCCAGTTTTTTCACTCTCCTCTTTCACCTTCATCAAGAGGCTCTTTAGTTCTTCTTCACTTTCCACTATTAGAATGGTATCATCTGCACATCTGAAGTTGTTGCTGTTTCTCCCAACAATCTTAATTCCAGCTTGTGATTCATCCAGTCTGGCACTGAGTTACAAAAGCCCCTTCACCACAGAAAGCCTGTGACACATGATGTGGGGGCCTCTGTACAGGTGCTTAAAAATACTGTGCAGTAATAAGAAATATGACTTGACTCCTTTAATTCTCTGGAAGTTTCAATAGAAAGAGGTGGCTGGACATCAGTGTACCTGCATGTGTGTGTGTGTCTTCAAGTTTTCTTATGTTATACTTGGCTAAACACAGACTTTCCCCATGACAATGAATTAAGGATTATATTTCATGGTGGACAGGGTATAATGCAGAAATTTAATTTCTGTGCCTTAAAATGGCTGAGGGTGAAGAGTTCACCAGACAGACACAGTTGATTCCCTATTATTGACCGAAAGTAGAGATGAAATTCCATGGTGTTAAAGAGACTGTCTTTGACACAGCTCTGCAATGAAGTGATACATTTATAAGGGAGGCACCAATTTAAAGTACTACCTGAACCATTGTTAATTTCTGTGCTATTTACTTTAATGATATTAATCAGAGTGAACTTATTTAATGATACACCAATAATCATTAGAATTGTTCTTCTACAAGTTCTACTATGAATTCTATAACAATTATTGTCTCATCATGTTATCACAAACTCACTGGAAAATACTGCCATGAGATGACATAAAAATGAAGAAGGAAGAAACTATTAATGATTATCTTAATTATCCTAGGAAGGAAATCAAAACTCTTCATCAGTTAACTACCACTCTTATTAGCTGATTAGGGCACACATGTATAAAATTGGTAGGCTAATTACAATTTGCAAAACTAAAGATATGTAGCTATTAAAACTTTCTGCATTTATCTTTTGTCTATAGCCTACAGGATGCTTCCAAAAATATCAAAATAATTGTAAATGTTGGCATTTTAAAAACATTGTCTCAGGTTGGCATCTTCAAAACATTTTCTCTACCATTTTATATGAAAACCTTGTTATAGTTGGAAGGAAAGAGACACAGCACTTGTAGTCAAGAGTCAACTGTTTACTTTTTGACTTGGCTTGTGATGAACAAGTGGACTTGAGAAAAAACATTTCATTTTGCAGATCCTTAGTTTCCCTGTTTATCAATGATCCTCCATATGTCCACTCTGTCTTTTGAAAGCCAAATGAGATAGATGAGTTATAAAGCAGAAAAATGCCATGAAATTCTTTGTGTGTTAATTATCACTTTTATACTGTATTTTAAGAACGTGACTACATGTAAATCTCACTCATTGATCATGAGATCATCAAGGCAGGAACCTTATGGAAATTGAAAAATAGAAAGAAAAAAGAAAAAGATGGATGAGTGGATTTTCTTATAATAAAAAGGAATTTTCTTGGGGGCATTTGTTCCTTAAGATCTAAAGAGTAGGCCACCAACGTCCTTCAGAATCTCTCATTTATCTGTCACTGCTTTACAATTACACCTGCCACTCTCTTTTTATTATCAGATGATTTGAACACTTCATTTTAAAGTTTAACTTCTCCTTTATACTGACTGCCATGCATGCCTGATGAAATATAACAAATTGAACAGTGGTGCCATTATTAAAACAATCTGATAAAAAGCTGCAGTTGTGAGGTACATGGAAGAATGTATTTGGTCTTCCAGGAATCAAAAGCGTTCCACAATTTGAATTATTTTCTGGAGTCTTTTATGTGAATATGCAACATTTTGTCATGCAGAAATATGGTGTATCTTTTTTTCTCTCTCTCTTGTAAAAGAGAGTGAGCAAGATATCTAAATAAATTGTTATTAAAATATCAAGTTTTCCCATATGACAGGATCCCTATAGGAAGAGGAACTGCATTTTAATCAAAATTTAATTTGCTGATAGAAATACAATTTTTAAATTTCTTAATCTCTAGGGAGATTTTTTTTTTTTGCAAATAACCTCACACAATAGCTTAAATATAGTATGATTCACATAGTTACAGGAAATCTTCTCTTTATAAGATTCCTGTCTGAGCGATTTCATTTACCATGGTTTCTTTAAACACCAGTGTCCCAACAACTGGGTTTGCATTTTGGAAGAGGGCATTTGAAGTGTGACTGCATCAAGTATAAAGGTCCCTGCCAGAGCTTTAGTCCCTAGATACAGAAGGAACAGATGCTCATCGTGATAAGTAACCAATCACGTCACCTCTTTCCGAGTCAGGCGGTGATTGGTCACAGAGCATCTGTTACTCAGTTCACACAGGGACAAGACCTCAGAAGGCTGTTCTGGCCAGTCGGAGAGCTCAGAATACCTGTGGCTAAGTCAACTTTGTTTACAACATTTAGAAGTCTTTTGTTTGTTTATTGAGCTGTTTTAACTATTGCTTTTTTTTTTACCGTCTTATATTTTTTAATTGAAATATAGTTGATGTATAGTATTATATGGTACAGATGTATAATACAGTGATTCATAATTTTTAAAGGTGATATTTCATTTATAGTTATTATGAAATATTGGCTATATTCCCTATATTGTACAATATATCACTATAGCTTACCTTTTACCTAATGGAGTGAAAGTGAAAGTCGCTCACTCGTGTCCGACTCTTTGCGACCCCGTGGACTGTAGCCCACCAGGCCCCTCTGTCCATGGGGATTCTCCAGGCAAAATACTTGAGTGGGTTGCCATTCCCTTCTCCAGGGAATCGTCCCAACCCAGGGATTGAACCCAGGTCTCCCGCATTGTGGGCAGATTCTTTACCATCTGAGCCACCAGGGAAGCCCTTTACCTAATGGCTTTGTACCTTTTAATCCTCTCCCCTATATTAGCTCTCCCTTCTTCCCTCTGCCACTGGTAACCACTGGTTTGTTCTCTGTATCCATGAGTTTGCTCCTTTTTTGTTATATTCATTAGTTAGTTGTATTTTTAAGATTACACGTGTAAGTGATATCATACAGTATAAGTCTTTTTAGCACACGGTTATTAATAGGTTTTGGTTGCCCTAGAGTCTGGAAACTAAAATTACCAGAGATTGAAATAAATATTTTATACCACTGAAAAGTTTCCAGGCCTTTTAATGTTCTCATTTGCAAGTTTCGTGATACTTACTGAAGCAAGAATCTGTACTTAACTGGGAGAAAGTGATTGTAGCATTTGCCAAAAATTGTGTAATTGTGTAAAAAGTACTTTTATATTTTCTTATGCTCCTATGCATTATCAAGAAAAGGGAAATACATTAGGACAGATGATTTTTTTAAACACCTTCTTCTTTCTTTTTCTAATCTCTGAGCCAGTTTCTTTGGGGTATAAAAGAGAAAATGAAATTTAGTTTGTGAATCAAAGAGTACATTACATTTGTCCTCCTGTTTAAAAACGTGTAGAATAATTTTTTAAGGAATCTTGAAAACTGCCACTGGAAACAGTTTCCAAATGAATGCTTAATCACAAATTTCCAACCTTCTGATTATATTATGATTTGGGAAAATGGGTTCATTCCTAAATTCAGTTTGTCTTGGAACTTTGCTCCAAATTAATACCTACGTGATACGTGATGGATCTCCATATGTATGTGTTGTTCAGTCACTCAGCTGTGTCCAGCTCTTTGTGACTGCATGAACTGAAACACTTCAGGCTTCTCTGTCCTTCACCATCTTCCTGAGTTTTCTCAAACTAATGTCCATTGAGTCAGTGATGCCATCGAATTATCTCATCCTCAGTCATCCCCTTCTCCTCCTGCCTTCAGTCTTTCCCAGCATCAGGGTTTTTTCCCAGTGAATTGGCTCTTTGCATCAGGTGGCCAAACTATTGGAGCTGCAGCTTCAGCATCAGTCCTTCCAATGAATATTCAGGACTAATTTCCTTTAGGATTGACTGGTTTGATCTCCTTGAAAGTCTGAGGGACTCTCAAGAGTCTTCTCCAGCACCAGAGTTCAAAAGCATCAATTCTTCAGTGCTCAGCCTTCTTTTATGGTCTAACTCTCACATCTGTACATGACTACTAGCAAAAATTACATGCAAATGATAACCACTTTAACAAAGCAAATTTCTCAACTTTCTTACTATTTCCATTGGGTATTCAGCAGCCTCTTAAGAAAATAATGAAAAATCACAATGAAGAAGAAAGTAGTAATTTGGGTTTGTTTCTTTTCTCCAAGTAAATTTTTCACTGAGAAAAACATGTATTTTTTTTCTTTCAACCAGAAGGTAGGAGAGGATGTCTTATATGTGCTCAATATTTTTCCTGAATGTTAGAATACTAGAGTGAGTTCAGTGAATTCTATTCTTACTATCTACTCCCTGAAATTACCCTTTCCACATTGTTCACTCTTTCTCATCTCAAATCTGTGCATCATGCAGTGGTCAAGTTGGCAGGAATACAAGAATTTAATGTGTAAATTCAACAGTGTTAAGAGATGTATGAAATAGGCAAAGTAGTTTTCAGTGGCTACTTTCACAATGGGTAGCCTTTAAATGATAATGACTTGGGTTAGATTCAAACCAGTGACCTAGAAGTTTCAGGTCCTGAAGCCCATTACTAATCTGCTGAGACATCTCCCAATGTACAGGGATACTTGTAAAATCGCTGACTTTAAAATTCCTTAAACTAGTCAGAGATGACATCGTAACCAGAAAATAAGGAATGTGTTTTTCAGGTTCCTGGAGATAACAGGCACATTTATGGTTTTCATCTCTAGTTACTGTCATCTCAGCAGTCTTATCTAGTCTCCTACACTCCCTGTTGTCTTGTAGAAATACTTTTCTGTCATAGTTTATGCTTTCATATGATAAACATTTACATGAAGACCTGTCACAGTTGCAAGCATTTAAAATGCATTTAGAAAATGCAACTTTGTGTTATATTTGAATTGACATTTTCCCTACATAAAAACCTTGAAAACATATACCAATAAAGGCCAGCCTCTTAAGAGCTGACCTCCTTTTATGCTTACTAAAAGTTTTCCTTTAGGAAATCTATCCTTAGATTGCCTAAGCTTCTAATCAGCACTGGCTAATTGTAGGTGCTTTCAGCTGGAGTGTGCAGTGAGGCAGATGATCAGCAAACTTAAGAAATGTTTAATTGCACTTGCAATTTTAACCTATTGTCAAACAGGGAAAATAGGATGAAAATGACCATTTTAACTGCAGTTAAGAAATAATTAAAATATTAATATATCAGGAAGAGCATGGACCCACAAAGAACAGACCTCCATTCAGACATTGAGCTGTCTGACCTTGGACAAGTCACCTAGTTACTCTAAGCATTGGTTTGTCTGTAAATTGAAGATCATCGTGCTTTTAAGTGTGGTGGGGAAATGAGATGAGTCTGTGCAACCTACGTGCATGCTCAGTTGTGTCCAACTCTTTGTGACCCCATAGTCTGTAGCCAACTAGACTCCTCTGTCCATGGAATTCTCCAGGCAGGAATACTGGAGTGGGTTGCCATCTCTTACTCCAGGGGGTCTTCCCAACCCCAGGATCAAAGGAGAAATGAGACAGAAGCTCTAAATGGCCTAATGCAGTGTAAGTCATATGACAGCTACTCAAGAAGTGATGGGTATTATGACTATTAAATTGAATATTAATCGCCTTGATGCTCATCCTACCATAATACCAATCAAAATGTAATCCTTTGTTTACCCTACAATTAACCAGTCAGTATGGTGTAAAATTGCTATGAAACATCCCATCCATCATATTCACCAAGGTTCCTTCCATTGAGCTGTAATATACAATAAAAGAGCTCTGGATTTGAAATCAGGAAAGTGAGTTTTAATTCTGGTCTTGATGTTTACTTGTGTGATCTTGAGCAAATCATTTAACACCTCTGAACCTTAGACTTTTTAGCTATAAAATAGAGACCTACTTTATGAGATCATTGGGAGAGTTACATAATATCAAAGAAGGTTGCATTTTGCTGATAGTTCAGGCATTTAATAGTGTTTAATTAATGGTAATAACTGCCAAATGTAGTAAATGCCTTCAGAAATTTATACTTGGAATTAGGTCTGTTTCCTTTCACAAATTGATTTATTTTTATATCAAATATTCTATCCCCCAGTGCTTTGAGTTAGTTGTCTGCTTTGGATACTGTTTTCCAAAATAATAATAATAATAAAAATAATACATATATATATATGCAAAAAATTATTCAGTCAGCTTTCTGTAATCCATTAGAACTATTTCCTCATATTCTCTAATGCATTTTTGAGTTTTTCCTCTTTTAATTTTTCATTTCATTTGAGTTCTTTTTATTGAAAACAGTTGCTGCTGCTGTTGCTGCTGCTGCTAAGTCACTTCAGTCGTATCTGACTCCGTACAACCCCATAAACGGCAGCCCAACAGACTCCCCAGTCCCTGGGATTCTCCAGGCAAGAACACTGGAGTGGGTTGCTGTTGCATTCTCCAGTGCATGAAAGTGAAAAGTGAAAGTGAAGTCGCTCAGTCATGTCGGACTCCTAGCGACCCCATGGACCACAGCCCACTAGGCTCCTCCGTCCATGGGATTTTGCAGGCAAGAGAAAACAATTGAGGTATACATTATTACTAAGTTAGCCTAGGCTCCAGTGTCCTTAGAAGAGGGAAAGATGCTGGAAATCATTGATTTAGTTCCTAATTCTATCAGTATGGCAGCCTCTTTCAAAGGACTTACGCCAAGACTGTTCTATTCAGTGCTCCTGACCCCTCAGCAGGCCACTGTCGACCCATCCCTCCACTGGAGACTCCTGGACACACACAAGTCTGGCTCAGTCTCTTTTGGGTACACTTCTGCTTTCTCCTGGGTCCTGGTGTACATAAGGTTTTGTTTGTGGCCTCCAAGAGTCTGTTTCCCCAGTCCTGTGAAAGCTCTGTAATCATATCCTCCTGGCCTTCAAAGTCAAATTCCCTGGGATTTCTCAGTCCCTTTGTCAGATCCTCAGGTTGGGAAATCTGTTGTGGATTCTAGAACTTTCGTGACAGTGAGAGAACCTCTTTGGTATAATTGTTCTCCAGTTTGTGGGTTGTCTGCTTAGTGGCTCTGTGGTGGGGCTCATGTGCTGTGCCTCCCAGGCCTGCCGCAGCCAGGGTCCCTGTCCCCGTGGCAGGCCACTGCTGATCTGTGCCTCCTCAGGAGACACTCAAACACTCAAAGGCAGCTGTGACTCAGTCTCTTGTGGGGCCCTTGGGTCCTGGTGAGTACAAGGTTTTGTTTGAGCCTTCCCATCATCCCCGGCAGGTATGGGGTTTGATTCTAAACAAAATTTTGCCCCTCATACTCTCTTGGGGCTTCTTCTTTGGACGGGGATATCTTTTTTGGTGGGATTCAACATTCTCTGGTTGATGGTTGTTCAGCAGTTAGTTGCAGTTGTGGACTTCTCACAGAAGATGAGGGAACATGCAGGGAGAGAACACATCCCCACCCACCAACAGAAAATTGGATTAAAGATTTACTGAGCATGGCCCCGCCCATCAGAGCAAGACCCAGATTCCCCCACAATCAGTCCCTGCCATCAGGAAACCTCCACAATCCTCTCATCCTTATCCATCAAAGGGCAGACAGAATGGAAACCACAGCTACAGAAAACTAACCAAACTGATCACTTGGATCACAGCCTGGTCTAACTCAATAAAACTTTGAGACAGGCTGTGTAGGGCCACCCAAGACAGATGGGTCATGGTGGAGAGTTCTGACAAAATGTGGTCTGCTGGAGAAGGGAATGGCAAACCACTTCAGTATTCTTGCCTTGAGAACCCCGTGAACAGTATGAAAAGGAAAAAAGATAGGACACTGAAAGATGAACTCCCCAGGTCAATAGGTGCTCAATATGCTACTGGAGAAGACTGGAGAAATAGCACCAGAAAGAATGAAGAGGCTGAGCAAAAGTGAAAACAACGCCCTGTTGTGGATGTGATTGGTGATAGATGTAAGTCTGATGCTGTAAAGAACAATATTGCATAGGAACCTGGAATGTTAGGTCCATGAGTCAAGGCAAATTGGATGAGGTCAAACAGGAGATGGCAAGAGTGAACATTGACATTTTAGGAATCAGTGAACTAAAAATCCACCTGAATGGGCGAGTTTAATTCAGAGGACTATAATATCTACTACTTAGGGCAAGAATCCCTTAGAAGAAATGGAGTTGCCCTCATATGCAACAAAAGAGTCTGAAATACAGTACTTGGGTGCAACCTCAAAATGACAGAATGATCTCTGTTCCTTTCCAAGGCAAACCGTTCACTATCATAGTAATCCAAGTCTATGCCCCAACCACTAATGCTGAAGAAGCTGAAATTGAAAGGTTCTATGAAGACCTACAAGACATGCTAGAACTAACACCAAAAATAGATATGCTTTTCATCATTGAGGACTTGAAAACAAAAGTAGGAAGACAAGAGATATCTGGAGTAACAGGCAAATTTGGTCTTGGAGTACAAAATGAAGCAGGGCAAAAAATAACAGAATTTTGCCAAGAGAATGCACTGGTCATAGCAAACACCCTCTTCCAACAATGCAAGAGATGACTCTACACTTGTACATCACCAGACAGTCAACACTGAAATCAGATTGATTATATTCTTGGCAGCCAAAGATGGAGAACCTCTATACGGTCAGCAAAAACAAGACCAGGAGCTGGGTGTGGCTCAGATAATGAACTCCTTATTGCCAAATTCAGATTTAAATTGAAGAAAGTAGGGAAAACCACTAGACCATTTTGGTAGGACCTAAATTAAATCCCTTATGATCATACAGTGGAAGTGACAAATAGATTCAAGGGATTAGATGTGATAGAGTGCCTGAAGAACTATGGACAGAGGTTCATAACATTGTTTATGAGGCAGTGGTAAAAACAATTCCCCAAGAAGAAGAAATGCAAGAAGGCAAAATGGTTGTCTAAGGAGGACATACAAATAACTGAGAAAAGAAGAGAAGCAAAAGGCAGGCAAAGGAGATAAGGAAAGATCTATCCATCTGAATACGAAGTTGCAAAGAATAACAAAGAGAGACAAGAAAGCTTTCCTAAGTGATCAATGCAAAGAGATAGAGTAAAACAGTGGAATGGGAAAGACTAGAGATAACTCAGAAAATCAGAGATACCAAATGAATATTTCATGCAAAGATGGGCAAAATAAATAACAGAAACAGTATGGACCTAACAGAAGCAGAAGATAGTAAGAAGAGGTGGCAAGAATACACAAAAGAACTATACAAAAAAGATCTTCATGACCCAGATAACCACGATGGTGTGATCACACATCTAGAGACAGCATCCTGTAATGAGAAGTCAAGGGGGCCTTAGGAAGCATCAATACAAAGCTAGTGGAGGTGATGGAATTCCAGTTGAGCTATTTAAAATCCCAAAAGTTGATGCTGTAAGAATGCTGCACTCAATATACCAGCAAATTTGGAAAACTCAGCAGTGGCTGCAGGACTGGAAAAGGTCAATTTTCATTCCAATTTCAAAGAAAGGCAATGCCAAAGAATGTTATAACTACCACACAATTGCACTCCTCTTACACACTAGCAAAGTAATGCTCAAAATTATACAAGCTAGGCTTCAACAGTATGTGAACTGAGAACTTCCAGATGTTCAAGCTGGATTTAGAAAAGGCAGAGGAACCAGAACTCAAATTGACAACATCGCTGGATCATAGAAAAAGCAAGAGAATTCCAGAAAAACATCTACTTCTGCTTCATTGACTATGCCAAAGCCATTGACTGTGTGGATCACAACAAACTGTGGAAAATTCTTAAAGGGATGGGAATACCAGACCACCTGACCTGCCTCCTGAGAAATCTGTATGCCGGTCAAGAAGCAACATTTAGAACCGGACATGGAACAATGGACTGGTTCCAAATCAAGAGTTACATCAAGGCTGTGTATATATATATATATATATATATATATATATATATATCTCACCTTGCTTATTTAACTTACATGCAGAGTATATAATGTGAAATCCTGGGCTGAATTAAGCATAAAGTGGAAACAAAATTGCCAGGGCAAATATATCAATGACCTCAGATAAACAGATGACATCACCCCTATGGCAGAAGGCAAAGAGGAACTAAAGAACCTCTTGATGAAAGAGGAAGAGGAGAGTGAAAAAGTTGGCTTAAAACTCAACATTCAGAAAACTAAGATCATGGCATCTGGCCCCATCACTTCATGGCCAATAGATGGGGAAACAATGGAAACAGTGACAGACTTGATTTTCTTGGGCTCCAAAATCACGGCAGATGGTGATTGCAGCAATGAAATTAAAAAACGCTTACTCCTTGGAAGACAAGCTATTAGACAGCTGATTAAAAAGCAGAGACATTACTTTGCCAACCAAGGTCCGTCTATCATAGTTATGGTTTTTCCAGTAGTCATGTATGGATGTGAGAGTTGGACTATAAAGAAAGCTGAGTGCTGAAGAATTGATGCTTTTTAACTGTGGTGTTGGAGAAGACTCTTGAGAGTACCTTGGACAGCAAGGAGGTTAAAGCAGTCCATCCTAAAACAAATCAGTCCTGAATATTCATTGGAAGGACTGAAGCTGAAGCTCCAGTACTTTGGCCACCTTATACGAAGAACTGACTAATTGGGAAAGACCCTGATGTTGGGATAGTTTGAAAGCTGGAGGACAAGGGGACAACAGAGGATGAGATGGTTGGATGGCATCACTGACTCAATGGACATGAGTCTGAGCAAACTCTGGGGGTTGGTGATGGACAGAGAAGCCTGGTGTGCTGCAGTCCATGGGATCACAAAGAATTGGACAGGACTCAGCAACTAAAATGAACTGAGCTATCATTATGACCTTTGACTAGTCACCTCTGCTTTTTGACCTGTTGTTTTCTGATCCATTAAATGATGTTACTAATGTTGCTATTTTTATCAATGGCAAATGAAATCTTGAGCAATTAAGTGTATTTCAAATTAGAAAGTAGTGTTACTAAAGAATACCAGAATAAAGGCATTAGTATATATGAAGTTTGAATATTTGCCACCTCGTTTTCTGAAGCTGAAGTTAATATTTTGAGTTTAAGGGAAAATGAAATACTTTAAGAAAATACTCACAAAATTTGAAAGGTGAATGTTGATGTAGGAAAAGCAAGTGATGAAATTAAAACACAGACCCTCCAGAGAGCTGAAGAGGAGAGTTACTTTTTATAAGCAATAAAGAAAAGAGTTTTTCTGTGAAAGTAGTTGGGGTAATGTATGCATGGATCTTCACTTATTCCAGCACCATTTCTTGAAAAATCTATCCTTTTTTTTTTTTTATTCCATGTGTCTTTACTCTTTTATCAAAGAACATTTGACTATATTTGTGAGTCTTATTTCTGGCCTCTGTCTTCAGTTTCACTGATCTGTTCCTCTATCTGTTCACCAGTACTGTACTGTTTTGTTCACTGTAAGTTTCTAATGTCCTGAAATCAGATACTGTGAGTCCTGTAACTTTTCCGAAGATACTGTGTTGACCATTCTAGATCTTTCCATATAAGCTTTAAAATCGACTTATTAATATCCACACAATAAGTTACTGGAATTTTGTTTGGGATTATATTTAATTATATTATATATTATATATATATATATATATATATATATATATATATATAATTATATATATATATATTATAAATTATATATTATATATATTTATATTTAAAATTTGTAGATCAAATTGGGAAGAAAGAAGATCCTAATGAGACTGAGTCTTCCTACCCATGAGAATGGATTATTTCTGTATTTACTTAGTTCATTTTTTATTTATTTCATCAACGTTTTGTAATTTTTCTCATATAAATCTTCAGCATATCTTGCTAGGTGTCTACCTAGGTATCTTATTTTTCATATGCCAATGTAAATTGTTTTGTGTTTTTAATTTCAAATTCTAATTATTCACTGCTGGTATATAGGGAAGCAAATGACTGTCATATATTAACCTCGAATTCTGCAAACTCCTATAATCATTTATTCCAGGGGTTTGTTGTTGGTGATTCTTTGGAATTTTCAGTTCAGTTTACAATGTTGAATAGGTGTGGAGATAGTCAACATCCTTGTCTTGCTATCTATCTTAAGAAGAAATCATTTTTACCATTTAATATGCTATTAGCTGTAGGCATTCTTTATCAAGTTGAGGAAGGTCACCTCTATGCCATGTTTGCTAAGAATTTTTATCATAAAAGGGCTAACTTTTCAGTCTTTGTTATCTGTTGATGTGATTGCATGATTTTTTCTTTTTGTAACTGACTGATTTGATAGATTACATGAACTAAATTTTGAGTATTGAATTAAACTTGCATACCTGGAATAAAACCCTTTTAGCCATGGTTTAGAGTTCTTTTCATACACTGATGGTTTATATTTGCTAATGTTTTGTTGAGGATATTTGCATTTATACTAATGAGAGGTTTTGGTCAGTCATTTTAATTTTTTGTAATATTTTGCTCTAGTTTTGGTATTAGGTTTATATTGCTCTCATAAAAGGAGTCTTAAATATTCCTTTTTCTTCAGTTTCGGGGAAGTTTTAAGGATTGTTTTTAATTCTTTTTTAAATGTTTGGTAGAATCCATATGGCCCTGGACTTTTCTTTGTTGGAAGATTTTAAATTAACAATTCAATCTCCTTATTAGTAATTAGTTGCTTAGATTTTCATTTTCTTCATGATCCAGTCATGACAGGTTGTATGCGTCTAGAGATCTCTCCATTTCTTCTAGGTTGTATGGGTTGCTGTTGTATGATTGTTCATACCAGTATCTTAGGTTCCATTGTATTTGTGTGGTATCAGTTGTAATGTCTCCTGTTTCGTTTATAATTTTATTAGTCCTTGTTTTTTGGTAAGTGCAGCTACAGTTTTCTCTATGTTGTTTATGTTTTCAAATAACCAGCTCTCAATTTCATTGATCTTTTCTAGTGTCTTCTTATGCTTTACATCATTTATTTCACTCCAGTCTTTGTTATTTCCTGCTTCCTCCTGCTACTTTGGGAATAGATTGCTTTTCTTTCTGAGTTCCCTGAAATGTAAAGTTATGATGCTTACTTCATTTCTTTCTTTTTACTTAATGTAGTCATTTACTGCCATGAATGTCCTTCTTTGGACCGTGTTTTCTGTTTGCCATAAGCTTTGGTATGTTATATTTTCATTTGTCTCAAGATTAGTCTTTTGAATTTTGTTTGACCCATTGGTTATTTAGTAGCATATTGTTTAATCTGAGATGTATAGATATTGCAGTTGTATTCTTGTGATTATAGAGGAGTACTCTTGATGTGTGATTTGGTCTGGGGGAGGGCAAGCATTGCCTCCCGCATGTAGTCCCCAGTAGTTTTGTGATTAGGTCTCAGTCTTATAGTGAATATGGGCTCCTGGTCTGTGACCTTCGCATGTACTTTTCTCTCCTCTGTGTGATACAGGAAGATTAGAGGTAGTTGAAAATGTTAATTTCTCTTCCACCATAGGGAAAATTATAGGAGGCTGGACTTGGGCATTTCTCTTCCCCAAGACTGGTTAGGCTCTAGGAAAACCCCAGAGTGTAGATCCAAGTAAGTCTAGGATAGGCCTTTTCTAAAGGAACACATGATGTTCTAGTTGCTTTTCAGGTTTACTTTTCCTTTTCCCTGGGTGGAAACCCAGGATTTTCATCTTGTCTTTAATCTAAGAACCTGGTGGTCCTCCCTGGGGTCAATCGCATGAAAGTGTGAATTCCTCCTCCCAAAGCTGAGCCCCCAGGGATTTTCATCTCTCAAGCTAGTCCACACTCGGTCTCCAATAACTAGTCAATTAGTCTTTAGGTTTTCCTACTGGCTGGCTCCGATAGTGATTTCTATGCCTTGTGTGTTGTGATTCTATGCATTTACCTGTCTCTTTGGTTTGCCTGGTGACATCAACTCTCTGATTAAGCTAAGAGTAATTACTGATTTTTTGTTTGTTCAATTTTTTTCTTATGAGAACTAGATTAATGATTCTCAAGCCCTTTACACGTGTGAACAAACTAATTTCTTTTTTAAAAAGAAAAAGCAAAGTAAATTGGCAACAACTAGATGACACTTTAGTTTTCTGAGAGCCTGGCTTTTAAGAAGCCCAATGATACATAAAGGCACAGTACAAATAGGTTTATTAAAATTACATCTGACAGTGAAAAATTCATTTCTTGGCACTGAAAATATATTGTGCAGGGCATTCAATGGAAGGTTTTAAAGAATAAGAAGTCAAAGTTGTATTTACATCTTTGCAATGCATCTTTGATTGCAATAGCTGTGTGTTCCTATAGAAAAGAAACTATAACATATCAATCTTTGTTTATCTCAAGTCTCTGGTCACCTCTGCATGCAGGTAGACCACCATAAATGCACACCAAATGCACAGCGAAGTCTGCAGTCCAGGGTTGGTATTCCTATAGCACAATTCAGAACTGAGGCACAATCCATCAAACACTGCAGACCGAACATATGCTTGCAAGCCCACCAGTGATAAGGATCCCAGCATCCTTTAAGGAAAAGTGAGAAACATCCCTAAAATTATTCTGGCCTTATCAAAGAAATACAAGGGCAGTGAAAAATCTGAAAAGAATGTGCACAGAATATTGCTTAGGTTCAACTTAGTATCATTTACCTGAATAATATGGAGTCAAGGCTCTGGGGGCAAAAAGTAGATTAAACAAGGACTTTTTTGTTTCTTTTCTTTTCTAAGTGATTTTATCAACATTTTGTTCTTTAGGGGGAAGAATAAATAAGACCAGAGGCTTATCTGATGGCGGCAAAGTTATTCTTTAGCTGGACGGTTGAGCAGGGCTGATAGTCAGCTAATATCCTTTAGGAAATGTCTACCATTACTAAAATATTTTTCTCAATGTTTAGTTAAGCCAGTAACCTCCATCCTTAAGATGCTCCTTGCTGTTTAACCATTTCTGGAAGTCTCTTCAGATTACCTGGACTTTAAACAATATACTTATTTATTTATTTGGCTACACTGGGTTTTAGCTGAGGCATGTGGGATCCTTCAGCTGCAGCATATGAACTCTTAGTTGTGGTATATGGGATCTAGTTCCCTGACCAGGGATAGAACCCAGACCCCCTGAATTGGGAGCACAGAGTCTTATATCCTGGACCACCAGGGAAGTCCCTCATCCTTGTCTTTTTGAACTGCAGGGCTCACTCGCTGCCCCGTCCTGCCTCTACCCTACTCACACGTGCGTCCTGCAGGCCAGTGTCCGTGCTGTGTGTGCTGTGCTAAGGCACTTCAGTCCTGTCCAGCTCTTTGCGATCCTCTGGACTGCGACCCTATGGGATCAGGCTCCTCTCTCCACGTTCTTTTCCAGGCAAGAACACTGGAGTGTGTTGCCATGCCCTCCTCCAAGGGATCTTCCCAACTCAGGGATCAAACCTGCATCATTTTTTTAAAATGCATTTATTTTAATTGAAGGCTAATTACAATATCATGGTGGTTTTTGCTATACATTGACATGTATCAGCTATGGGTGTACATGTGTCCCCTGATCTCGTAACCCCCTCCCAGCTCCCTGCCCATCTCATCCTTCAGGGTTTTCCCAGTACACTGGCTTTGAGTGCCCTGTTTCATACATCAAACTTGGACTGGTCATCTGTTTCACATATGGTAATATGCATGTTTCAATGCTATTCTCACAATTCATCCCACTCTCACCTTCTCCCACAGAGTCCAAAAGTCTGTTCTTTATATATGTGTCTCTTGCTGTATTGTACATAGAGTTATTGTTACCATCTTTCTAAATTCCATATATATATGTGTGTGTTAGTATACTGTATTGGTGTTTTTCTTTCTGACATCACTCTGTATAATAGGTTCCAGTTTCATCCACCTCATTAGAACTGACTCATCAAATGTGTCCTTTTTAATATGCCCAAAAATATACAAGCGGTTCATGCAGCTCCATACCAGAAAAATAAACAACACAATCAAAAAATGGGCCAAAGAACTAAACAGATATTTCTCCAAAGAAAACATACAGATGACTAACAAACACTTGAAAAGATGCTCAACATCACTCATTATCATAGAAATGTGTATCAAAACCCCAATGAGGTACCATCTCATGCTGCTCAGAATGGCTGCCATCAACAAGTCTACAAACAATAAATGCTGGAAAGGGTGTGGAGAAAAGGGAACCCTTTTACACTATTGGTAGGAATGCAAACTAGTACAGCCACTATGGAGAACAGTGTGGAGATTTCTTTAAAAACTGGAAATAGAACTGCCTTATGACCCAGCTATCCCACTGCTGGGCATACACACCGAGGAAACCAGAATTAAAAGACACATGTGTACCCCAATGTTCATCACAGCACTGTTTACAATAGCCAGGACGTGGAAGCAACCTAGATGTCCATTGGCAGATGAATGGATAAGAAAGCTATGGTACATATACACAATGGAATATTACTCAACTATTAAAAAGAATGCATTTGATTCAGTTCTAATGAGGTGGATGAAACTGGAGCCTATTATACAGAATGAAGTAAGTCAGAAAGAAAAACACCAATATAGTATATTAATGCATGTATGTGGAATTTAGAAAGATGGTAACAATGACCCTGTATGCGAGACAGCAAAAGAGACATAAATGTAAAGAACAGACTTTTGGACTCTGTGGGAGAAGGCGAGGGTAGGATGATTTGAGAGAATAGCTTTGAAACATGTATATCATCATATGTGAAACAGATCACCAGTCCAGGTTCTATGCATGAGACAGGGTGCTCAGGGCTGGTGCACCGGGATGACCCTGAGGGATGGGATGGGGAGGGAGGTGGGAAGGGGTTCAGGATGGGGAACACATGTAGACCCATGGCTGATTCATGTCAATGTATGGCAAAAACAACTACAATATTGTAAAGAAATCAGCATCCAATTAAAATGAATGAATTAATATAAATTTTTTAAAAAGATAAGTGTCCTGCATTGACAAGCAGGTTCTTTACCACTAGCATCACCTGGAAAGTCCTACTGGTTGACAAATATTTGGAATATCATCCTTTAAATTGTAGAAGAAGCAAACTATGATGTCTGGGTATGATTTCAAGAAATTCCCCCCCCCCCCATCTTTAAAAATTATTTCAGTGATTTAACCTTAGACAAGAGTGCCATTTAGAGTTTCATACCTTTAATTTCAATCCTTCAGTCATTTGGATGCAACTAATATCATTAAATATGATTTTAAAAATTGTATATATTATTCAATATAATACAACATATTGTATTCATTATTATTATTATTGAACAACACATATATACTATTCAATATATTATTCAATATAGTATATAATATTTCCAAAGCAGAACTGATAGAATGATATATACTCTGGTATCATATTGACAGATTTATTTTTAAGTTAATAACTGTATAGGTTTTAAAGTAAGCCATCCCCAAAATATTCTTTCTGCCAAGTCTTGCAAGCACGAAGGAGATGTCTTCCAATATCCAAGTAACAAGAAGCTCAATAATCTTGAGTGGAAAAAAATATAAAATATGTATGTGATCCACCTGGAAAGTGGTGGAAAAAAACACTATTTGAGTTGAAGTTCTTATCAAAACGAAATTATAACAAGAGTCAGGGAGTAGGATGAGCTTTGTTGAAGAGTGAATTAATCATTTTGAAAAAGATTTGCTTTTGATTACATGTTTAATTTTGAAGACAAGTAGCTATGTTTTGGAGAAGGCAATGGCACCCCACTCCAGTACTCTTGCCTGGAAAATCCCACGGACAGAGGAGCCTGGTAGGCTGCAGTCCATGGGGTGGCGAAGAGTCGGACACGACTGAACGACTTCACTTTGACTTTTCACTTTCGTGCATTGGAGAAGGAAATGGCAAACCACTCCAGTGTTCTTGCCTGGAGAATCCCAGGGACGGGGGAGCCTGGTGGGCTGCCGTTTATGGGGTCACACAGAGTCGGACATGACTGAAGCGACTTAGCAGCAGCAGCTATGTTTTACTTTCTTTGAAAGCATTTAAAAGCAAATCTTTTTCATTGTGAAAAAACAGCACAAAGTCTAATTGATATTAAATAATTTTTCTTGAAGGTAAGTTCTAGAGAAACCATTCAAATTGATATCCATTTATTCCTACATCTGTGCACTTCACTACTGCTGAAGCATTGTATCAAAATACATGAACAGAAATCAGGAAATATGTGTTAATTTTATCCTATTAAAAGGGCAGAACATTGCAAACTTATTTAGAAAGAGTTCTTTTGAGAAAGATTTTCCATACTCTAAGAGCTGTTCAATACAATCTCTACAGTTATGGAAACATGCTATATCTACTTTATCCCATACAGTTGCCAGTAGCCACAAACCCTAGAGATGACAAGTGTGACAAGGGTCTGATTTTTAAATTTCATTTCATTTTTAATTATCTTAAATTTACATTAAACCATTCATGTGCCTAAGGCACTTCCTTGGACAACAGTTCAGTTCAGTCACTCAGTCATGTACAACTCTTTGAGACCCCATGGACTGCAGCACACCAGGCCTCCCTGTCCATCATCAACTCCCAGAGCTTGCTCAAACTCATGTCCATCGAGTCGGTGATGCCATCCAACCATCTCATCCTCTGTTGTCCCCTTCTCCTCCCACCTTGAATCTTTCCCAGCATCAGGGTCCTTTCCAACGAGTCAACTCTTCGCATCAGGTGGCCAAAGTATTGGAGCTTCAGCTTCACCATTAGTCCTTCCAGTGAACATTCAGGACTGATTTCCTTTAGGATGGACTGGTTGGATGTGCTTGCAGTCCAAGGGGCTCTCAAGAGTCTTCTCGGTTGGACTACATAACCATGTATTTCTGAATTTTAGTTATCTGAAATTTAATTATCTGTAACTCATTTTAGTTTATTTTAGTTTATTTAGTAACCCATTAACCAGAGTCTCCCATTTCTGAATGATTATTAATAGTGTCAGAATTTGTGTTTTAATAATTTTGCATGTCTTCCATTTTGATTTTCAGATGCTTGCTTTTAAGAACCTTGAACATACCAAACATATGTAAAAATACTGAAAACTTCAAAATTAAAACAAATTTATATCCATCCAAATAATACATGCATTGCGACCTTCCTGGTGGACCAGTGACTAAGACTCTGTGCTCCCAATTCAGAGGGTCCGAGTTTGACCCCTGGTTAGGGATCTAGATCCCACATGCTGCCACCGAAAGTTTGCATGCTGCAACAGGACCCAGCACAGCCAAAGAAATATTTTGAAAACACGCACTCAGATAATACAAGCACTGACCACATTGCTAACATACACCAGGCAAACTTTGCTGTTGATCATCCATGCATACTGATAGTGTCTGGGTTTTTTTGTGAAACAAATCCTCAAGGGAATCTTTAAACATAAAGATTTTTTTTCCTTACAAAACAAGGTATCCTTCCAATAAATTCTGGACTCCTTGTTGTTATAGGGGAGAAAGCAGAGTCAGCACATGTGAGATAGGTTCTCCGCTTGTAAGCTCTCCTGGACCTGTTGTACACTAACATTTAGTCAATTAATAGGAACTTCAATAGCACTATTATTTCCACTTCTACTGACAAATTGATATCCTAAACTAAAATAAGCCACATGGCCTGAACAAAGTGAAACAGAGAGAATGGCCATTTTGTGGAAGGAATTCCAGGAGAGCTGGTCAAGCATAATAGCCTCATGGCATAACTGCAGAAGTCAAACCAAGTAGATGATATTTAGAGCTAGTAAATCTATCATCTAATAAAAGAAATATCTGTGGCCTCGCATAGGCTGCAAGCTCATGTGTATTAGTGTTGTCTTGCATATACTTTATTTCTGTTCTTGTTCCTTTTATCTTTCAATGTCTCTCTCCCTTCTTTCCTCCAAGTCTCTCATTTTTATTTTCTTCTGTAATAAACTTGTTCCATGAATGCTTTCTCTCCTTTCATCTTCAAGTGAGACACTTGTATAGGTCATATATCCATTCATTCTGATTGCTAGGTGAATCATATTTCTAAATTGCCTTTGAATAAATTGATAACAAGAAGATGGCCCTCTAAAAGGAAGGAAACAATGTCAAATAGTAAATACATTTTATACCCTGTAGCATTTAGACAGAATATTTTTGCACTGACACACATGGTCAATTTTAAAGTATGTCATTTCCACTCACTGTAAAAAATTGCTTAATTATGCCAACAGTCTCCAGGGTGCCACATACATTGTAAGCTTAGCTTCACTGCCCTGTCCCAGAAATTACATTCTAGGAGTGCTATACAGGGGGAGGGGGATAAAGGATGCTTTAAATAACATGATTTGGGATGGAAATTTGATAAATACAGATACAATTTTATTGTATAGAATGGTGAATTTAGAGGGAATCTTAGAAATTATTTGACAGACAAGCTGATGTAAAGATAGAAGAAGTGAGTTGTTCAAGGTCAGAATATAATTAATAGAAAGATCCTAAGTTCATATTATCAGACTCTTATAAATATTAAATACTTAAATATAAACTGGGTCTTATATTTGCCAAATAAGCTAGAGAACATGAACCTAATGTACAGTTGTGTGTGTGTGTGTGTGTGCGCACAGGCTCACACGCATGCATGCACTCCGTCATATCTGACTCTGTGAGACCCCGTGGACTGTAGCCCGCCAGGTTCCTCTGTCCATGGAATTCTCCAAGCAGGAATACTGGAGTGGATTCCCTTCCCTTATCCAGGGGATGTTCCCAAACTGGGGATTGAACCGCGTCTCTTATATCTCCTGCATTCCCAGGAGGGTTCTTTACCACTAGCACCATCTGGGAAGCCAGTGCGTGGTTGGTTGATGTCAGATATTTCTGGAATCTTACGTATGTCAGGTGAACTTGAAAACAAACAGGGACAGTCAAGGAGCTTTGAGGAACTGACAAGGTAGAAATTCAGTCAGGTTTTCTATTAGGATATTAGGATAGAAACAGCCTTGAAATCTATCTAGGTACCATCTGTTGACTCTATAAGGTGAGCAAAACCCAAGCATAGTTATGGCTCTAAGACTGGGGCAGAAATGTCACCAAAAGCTTCTTTGCTGGCAACTTTTCTTTGAAAGAATGTTTCCTTCTACATAGGTGCTCAGATCCCTAAAGCTTCTGAGACATGAGATGCCACTAGATGATTTCTTGTAGGAAAATCAATTTTTGGAGGAAAGAAGGCTAAGGGAAAGAGTTTGGTGCATTAGAGGAATCATAAAAATTCAAGTAGCTGAATCAGAATAAATAAGGGGAACAATGGTACACATTGAGGTTGGAAGGAGAATCAGGGCCATAATCTTACAGATTCAAGCATGTCATGCTAATAAATCAAGAGTTTAATCTAAATAAATTGAGAGGCCACTAAATGCACAAATTTAGGATGCTTGAGATTAAAATGCATTAAATTTTATTGCCTTGAGGTACAAACTGCAAAGTTCAGTGATGGAGCTTTGGGCTGGCCTAGCAAAATACATCCTTGCAATGAAAGTCTCCCTTGCAAAAGCTAGCAAGCCTGACTCTACGTGAATCCAGAAATTTCAGGGATTATTCTAATAATCTATTTGGGTAGTGGTGACATATTAGAGGGCATTTCCAGAAGCCAGGATCAAGACTTCGTGTGTGTACCTGGATTCTTTAGGAGAAGGCTTATAAGTTAACAGGATATAAATACAAACTTCCGCTTTGATTCGTGGCCACCTCATATGCCCACCTCATCCCCTCTTGACTTCTAGTGTTCCAGGTGTGGGGCTGGCTGTCCTGAATCGTGACAGCCTGGTTAACCATTGTGACTCCCAGAGATCATCTCCACGTGTCAGCAGGGCCTCTGCTTCTTGAATTTTTAGCTCAAAATAATCTTTGACGTGGTCAGGTTTCACTTTATCTGGTTCCTTTTCTTTTTAGGCCTCTTGTTCGATTCTCTGTTCAGTTGATGGAAAATCCTATGTAAAAGAAAAATTTATGTGCCATACCTTTGTTTGATAACCAAAATAAGAGTGTTCACTCAGTCTTTCAGGGGTTAATTCTGCAGGCCCAGCCATAAAGTCCCCCTTGATCTTGATAATTGATAGAGAAGTCTGAAGGGTAGGCACAGTGCTTTTCTTGCCATTTCACACAGGGAGCAGGTAACACAAAGCGACAGTTTTGATTCTGTATGCATCAGCAGCTATGATTTATGGCACCTGTTTGTATCTGTTACATGAATGATGGGCTTATAAGCCAAAAATAAAGCTACTGTATTCACACCTGAGGCCTGAGAAGTGACAGTCCGGTAAAAGAACTAGGGAAAACAAAACTCTATAAAAATGCCAAAGAGATAAACATGAAACAAGGAAGAGCCTGTGTCTTTACCTAAGAGTGTATTACTTTCTACCTAATATTATATAACTTAGACACCTCTGTTTCCCCCCTGAGCTATGAAGAACTCAGCTACTTGCTGCTACAGCCCCCTTC
The DNA here is from genome assembly GCF_003369695.1 of Bos indicus x Bos taurus. NCBI lineage: Eukaryota > Metazoa > Chordata > Mammalia > Artiodactyla > Bovidae > Bos > Bos indicus x Bos taurus. The sequence continues at coordinate 9,830,196 of NC_040079.1, read as the reverse complement.
GTTTCAGTGCTCAGCACCTCACCTGGAACAGGTCTTCAATAATTACATGTTGAACAAATTGTTTAGCATATATACATGTCAACAGAAAATAAGGTACAACTTGACACTTTTTTAGTATCGTTTTTGTTCCCTTTTGATAAACTCTTTTGCTGAACGTTAAATACTTTAAAATAATTTTGAAATAATTGCATTAGTTAGTACATATAAATGAGCTTTTTAGCTTGAAGCATTAGCATGCTATTTCTAGAAATTATGTTGAAAGTGAAAGTGTTAAGAAATTAAATTACCTTAAAATGGCAGTTTTTTGCTCTCATCTTTGTTTAAGAAAAGAAAAAGAAAAGGTTGATTCTTAAATTCAGATACCTTGGTTGATTTATGAATGAAAGATGAATTAAATTTCAGAAGTATAAAGGTTCCAAGTCACTATGTGAATTAAGTATGATCTTTTAAGAGATTTGCAGGGGATTATTTTCTATGTATGAGCAGATAAAGTAAATCGCAGCCATAAATAGCATGTATCTGGGTAACAAAATTGTGACTTCATCTGTGAAGACAAAGGGAAGGCTATGTTATGTGGATCAGATACTTCTTTTTTTGTATTATGGAATTAAAACATTCTAGAGGAAGCCAAGTTTATTTTAATTCCCTTTTTGTTGAGAAACAGGGGAACTATGGACTTGTCGTAGGATTTGCCCCAAATCCTCAACTAGCAGGAAGCAGAATCGGAGCGTGTGTTTGCCTTCTCACTTCATCATCCTCACCACCGTGGGTCCTAATCATGAAAACCAATGCAGGTCTACCGCTCCATGCCAACCACTGATGTTAATAAGTCAGAAACCTAAAATAGAGGGAGATCAATCACAGTAGTGGTTGACGTTTGTGTCTGGATTCAGAAGTCCAGGCCAGAAGGCTTGGAAGACCCTCTCATGGAAACGGGCCAGTTCAGGCTCTGAGTTGTGCCAGGGCATAACTATTCTGTCACTGAGTGGAAAACACAATTATGGATGGAAAGGTCCAGAGAAGCACTTAGCTAAATAGCAGAGAGGCATAAGCAGAAAGGATAATGAGAAGCACTGCACAAATCTAAGTTTGATTCCTGTGAATACTCTGGTCTCCACTTGTGGTTTCAGCTTCAAGTGATTCAGTAGGTAAGTAAGATGATGGTAGAGTTCAGCAAGCTGAAGAAAGCCAGATTGAGAGAACTAAGAACTCTGGATGTGCTGGGTATCTTGAGAGGAGCTCAGAGCAGGAAGGGAGTCAGGTGGAAAAGCAGATTTTTGCTGCCCAAGCTCTGTTCAGGGTCCAGGAACTGACATCTGGCAGTTTGGGAAAGCACAGGCTGGCTCTGCACTCAGAGGTTTAGAGCAGTCCAAAGGTCAGTGTTTTAGAGCTGAAGCTCCTGTTTGCACAACCCATTGAGAGATTAGAGGATTTAGCCTGACAAGATGAGGATCCGGACACGAGGATCTAAAAGGGACAGTTTGAACAAGGGCTATTGCAAAGGCAGGAAGGAATTGGCCAGTGACCAAAGCAGGAAGGCTGGTTCACACTGGAATGTGGTTTTGGAGGAGTGAGAGGTGCATAAGAGGGCTTCTTGGGTTGCTCAGAAGAATCTAATTGCCAATGCTGGAGAAGCTGGATACGTGGGTTCGATCTCTGGGTCACGAAGATCCCCAGAGGAGACAATGTCAACCCACTCCAGTATTCTTGCCTAGAGAATCCCATGGACAGAGGAGCCTAGTGGGCTACAGTCTAAAGGGTCACAAAAAGTTGGACATGATTGAGTGTGTGCACACACACACACAAGAGGTGCATGGAAACAAGGGAGAGGAGGGGAAGAACTATGGATTTGGATCAAGTCTGGGACACAAATACAAAAGCTGACAATGGCCAGTCAGCTCTGGGAGACAGAAAGGAATCGTGGTGGTGGGATCTTCAGAACTGAGTCTCAAAGGAACTTAACAATTGGTGTTGGGAAGTTGCTGCATTGATCCCACAAGTGGGACAAGTGTACATGTGGGAAAGTATAGAACAAGGTACCTGGTTGTCTCAATATCTCCCTCCTACTGATGTGTATTTTAGGTACGGTTTAAAATTAGCCATCAGAACCGTATCTTCCCTGCACACACAGTGGCCTTAATAAGTAAGTAAAATCAACAGCCGTCAGCTCTTTACAGTTTCGTTGTTTTCATTGTTTTGTTTTCTGATGTAGCGGAGGAAGGGTGGACAGTGTATGGAAAGTCTATGGCAAAGACTTTAGGAGCACCTGAAGCATTGTCTGCTGACCTCCCTTCCTCCCATCTTCACTGTTGTTGTTCAGTCACTAAGTTGTGTCCAAGTCTTTGAAACCCCATGGACTGCAGCACACCAGGCTTCCCTGTCCTTCACCATCTCCCAGAGTTTGCTCAAATTCATGTTCACCGAGTTGGTGATGCCATCCAACCATTTCATCCTCTCTCTTCCCCTTCTCCTCCTGCCCTCAATCTTTCCCAGCATCAGGGTTTTCCCAATGAGTTGGCTCTTTGCATCAGGTGGCCAACATATTGGAGCTTCAGCTTCAACATCAGTCCTTCCAGTGAACATTCGGGACTGATTTCCTTTAGAACTGACTGCCTTGATATCCTTGCAGTCGAGTGAAAGTGAAAGTCGCTTAGTCGTGTCCAACTCTTTGTGACCCCATAGACTCTGGGGACCGCATGGACTGTGACCCCATGAATTCTCCAGGCCAAAATAGTGGAATGGGTAGGCGTTCCCTTCTCCACCTTGCAGTCCAAGGGCCTCTCAAAAGAGTCTTCTCCAACACCACAGTTAGAAGACATCAATTCTTCGGCTCTCAGCTGAATTATTGTCCAGCTCTCACATCCAGATATGACTACTGGAAAAACCATAGCTTTGACTAGATAGACCCTGGTCGGCAATGTCTCTGCTTTCTAATATGCTCTACAGGTTTGTCATTGTTTTTCTTCCTAACAGCAAGTGTCTTCTAATTTCATGGCTGCAGTCACCATCCACAGAGATTCTGGAGCCCAAGAAAATAAAGTCGCTCACTGTTTCTGTTGTTTTCCCATTGATTTGCCATGAAGTGATGGGACCAGATGCCATGTCTTAGTTTTCTGAATGTTGAGTTTTAAGCCAGCTTTTTCACTCTCCTCTTTCATCTTCATCAAGAGGCTCTTTAATTCCTCTTTGCTTTCTGCCATAAGAGTGGTGTCATCTGCGTATCTAAGATTATTGATATTTCTCCTGGCAAACCTTCACTAAGGCAGGTTTATTTCTCTTTTCTACTTTCTTATCTTATCTGGTCTTTTACATGTAATTAACTCTTTAATTGTTTTGTGTCTGTATACACAGTGGTCCTTGCAGATGCTACTTAACTTCATCCAGGTGGTCACTAACTTGGAATCAGTGACCATTGGAAACCTCTCAAAACTATGTCACAAGATTATATGATAGTTCAGGATAAAGGGTTAGGACTCCTTTCTTCAGACAGATCAATACATCTAGTCGTGGCCTTGGGAATCATTAGTCAAGGAAGAGCTCTCCCATTGGCCAGTTATGAAGCACTGCAGACAGAGTGAAGATTCAGGTGTGTACCTGGTTCCCTGGGGCTGATTGCTCTCTAATCCCTCACTTAGCCTAGTGACCTTCTCCTCTCTCATATCATGCCTCAGGTCTAGGAAGGATACAGAGTTGGGCAAGGTATAGTCACTGGTCCTCTTTCAAAGATGTTACATCTATTTGGCCTATAGGTAATATACACATAATTATTATATATGAATAATATATGTATATATGTAAAAGTATCTATTATCTATCCAGATTGAAAAGGCTCTGTGTATGTTTTTACAAATCTATATATATACAGAAAATGAAAAGCATATAAAAATGCATGTTACCATAGTACTGAAGAGAAAGATGAAAGATAATCATTTGGAGTATTTGAACTGAGTATCTGATTAAGATCCATCCACCATAGCTGTGAAAATAGTTGGAGAAAAAGAATAATTTTTATAAAAGTATTACCTTTAAAAGAGTGTTAATACTTGATTTTTGTGTTAGTCACTCAGTTATGTCTGACTCTTTGAGACCCCATGTAGTGTAGCTCGCCAGACTCCTCTGTCCATAGAATTCTCCAGACAAGGATCTAGAATGGGGCCATTCCCTTCTCCAGGAGAGCTTCCCAATTGAACCCTGGTCTCCTACATTGCAGGCAGATTCTTTACCGTCTGAGCCACCAGGGAAGCCTAAGACTCTGATCCTGGAAAGTATTGAAGGCAGGAGGAGAAAGAGGTGATAGAGGATGAGATGGTTGAATAGCATCACCGACTCAGTGGCCATACATTTGAACAAACTCCGGGAGACAGTGAAGGATAGGGAAGCCTGGCAGACTGCAGCCCTTGGGGTCGCAAAGACACACACACAACTTACTGACTGAACAATGACAAATACTTGGTTATTCTGCCCTCTTGTGTGCCAGTTTATTTTCTGGAACACAAGAATTCTGATCATTTTTTTCAGTTTAAGATAAAAAAGGTAGCCTAACATCCACAACACATCTTGGCCAAAATTGATTATAAACAACATTTTTTCCACCTCAAATTACACCTTATTTGATTTTTGCAATGTACCTTTCACGTTTTACCCCTTTCTGTCCCTGAATTCGAAAGTCTCCACTCTGACTTCATAATAATGTGTTTTAGATAATCTTCTTGGGATATTTGTATCATTTAATACATACACATCCCCTTGATGTTGATCGCTTCGTGCTGACCTGTGTTCCACCCTTCAAAGTTATTGCCAGAGATGAAATGCCCTTCCTAACCTTTACCTTGAAGTCCACTTGCCTCTCTGAAGTACTTCATTTGGTTTTCAAAACTAAAACTTGTAAGAAATCTCAGACTTTCCAGACCCTAAATATAATATCAGTGAAGCAAGAGAGAAAAAAAAAGAAAAAACGTACAAAGACAGACATTTATAAAGGGTATGGTATAAAATACTCTAAGAATTAACAGGATGAGAAAAGGAAGTATTAAATTCACATCAAACAAAGCTTTGAACGTTAAAGCGAATGAAAGTGAAGGGAAGAAATCTATAAGGAAAGCAAACAATCTCTACTTCCTGACAGCTTCAGTTATTAATTAGTGTTCCATCATTTGCAGTAAATGCCCAATCGATTCTTTTGCCTCTCTGACAGGCCATTGGCTTTGTAGCTTGCTTCTTAATGGGAAATGATTCAGCTTGTCCTCGTGTTCATCATTCCGCACGAAATGATCAGCCTGACACTGTCCATAAGCCGTGCTGGCTCTAGGGAAAGTTGAGAGTTTTGTTCCCAAATCCCAGTTCTTCCCTCAGCACTTCCCTTGCCATCCACTGTTCCCAATGTGGTCACTTACTTGGCTTCTTCCTGCTGAAATTGCTGGCAGAGCCAGTTTTATACTGCCTTTGAATTATAACAAATTCTTTTTCACTGTGACTCCAGCCAGGATTTCCTGGTCGTTGTTTGTATCCATCCCAGCATAGAGCTCGGGACACATCAGATAGAACCAAGGTTCTAAACACAGTAGATTTAAGCTGAATCCTGGCTCTCTTGGCCACTTGCTGAGTGACACTGGACAGATGACTTCTTCTCTCAAGACTCTGCCTACTGGACTTCCTTGGTGGTAACTGAGAAAAACCAAGGCATGCTTATACAAATGCCTGATGCCACATTAGTGAATTTCCTCACTATTCCTTCAGAATGTGTGACACAGAGGGAAGCACTGTGCTAGATAGACGGTCTTGACAAGTTTGACGTTCTGGACTCTAGGTTTTAGCCCTGTTAAATGTACCATCAGAAGCCAGTCACTTAATCTCTTTGCTTGCCAATTTTTTTTCATCTGTAAATAGGAAGTAATGATGCTCTCCCACCTGTGAAAATGGTACCTGTGAGAAGGAAATGGGATAAAGCAAGTACAAGTTTTTAATGCTCTGAAACTCCATAAAGTTCCAGATACTGTGACATAGAGCAAGTCCCTGGGGCTTTGATGTATATGTACAGCAAGAAGGGCCTGTCACTCAAGACCTCATCTATTATCCAGGATTATTTGTCTGCCACTTCTCTCATCTTTTCAGGGGCTAATGTAGCTGGACCTCTCACACTGCAGTGGCTCTAGTTTTGATTCATGTACAGTTTCAGCAGCAAACAAGTCTCCATAGACCTTATATTGAAGTCATTTTCGTTTACCACTGGGTGAAAAAAGAATATCACCCTGCTCAGATTGATAGGCAGAAACATGTTGCTTTTGATGAATCACAAATGCAGGGTTCTCCAGGATCATAGCACTTATTATGTAGGAAAAGACTATTGGTAGAAGCCAAGATATAGGCCCTTTTGTATTTCCATATTTTGGCCTAAAGAATATTAATTGCCTATCTAAAGGACTTGGGTCTTTCCCAGTGGCTCGGTGGTAAAGAATCTGCCTGCAGTGCAGAAGATGCAGATTCTATCCCTGGGTCGGGAAGATCTCCTGCTGTAGGAATGGCAACCCACTCCAGTATTCTTGCCTGGAAAATCCCAGAGATAGAGGAGTCTGGCCAGCTACAGTCTATGGGGTCACAAAGAGTTGGATACAGCTGAGTGACTGATCCCAGAGCACATCTAAAGGACTTGTAGAAAACACAGGAGTCCCTCCTTTAGCGCCCTGTGAGCTCTTGGTATGTGGAGATCTGTCATAGTCCTTTCTCTGTCCCCAGTGTTGGCTCCAAGATTTGACCCAAGGATTCAGAAAATGGTCAACTGCTCCTAATGGCATCTTCATTGCAGAGTTGGGTCTCCGGGAGTGACGACTTACCCCAGCAGGAGAGGGGCAGAGCAGTAGCAGTAGGTCATTAACATGCTCTCTCTGTTATTCACCTACTTACATTGAGGTTGAAGCAGGTGGAAAGAACACAGGTTTTTGGCACAAGGGACAAAAAACCTCAATGATGGTACTTACAGCTAAACTATGGCCTGAAACTTTGCCCAGATCACAGCTTTGAGCTGTGTGGCCCACTGACAAAAAGGCGAAGTCTGCAGAGAAAAGGGTAGTTTGGGCTGACTGGGCTGCAAGAAGGCCCAACCCCAGCCCAGCCTCAGGGTATCCAATGTTGGTGAGATGTACTTAAAACTATTTCCCTCCTTGAACTGAAAAGGTTCAAGAAATCAGAGATAAAAACTCTAGACCCTCCAACAGTATTTAGCCCTGAGAGGTTTTTGTTTGGTCAACACTTCTAAATTACCCACAGTGTGTTTCTAAAAAGGTAATGCTGCGAGACAGCTGTGCTTTGTTACAATACAACCAGCTTCTCTTCTGAGACCTCAACGGGGCTTGATAAATGCCTTTATGTTGTGTTTGCCTCTTGCATGCATTTGTCTGACACACCTTGGCCAGATAATCAGGTGAACATTTTAGGAGTCTATCATTCTATGGACTCCCTGGGTGATTTTGGACAAGTCACTTAATGTCGCTGAGTCCCAGTCTACCCGTCTCTCCTGTGGAGACGGTAATTATAATGCCTGTCTGCCTATATCAATGGTTATTAGGATCAAAGGCGATCAATATGTGAGCATGCTTTGCAGTCTTTAAGCAGGAAGAAGTGTTCATTAGTGAGGAACAATGCAGCCTGCTCTAGGTAACTGCCAGATAAGGTCATACCTCTATTATGCAGTTATAGTATTGTATAATACAATGCCTTCAGTAATCAGGAAAATTAAAATAAACGGGGCCCCCAATTACATCCAGAAAGACATCCGAGAAGACAGACTTTTATTACAGGAGAAGTCTGTGGCAAGATGCAAAACAAGTCCAGTAGGCTTTATTGATTGGCTGTGAAATGCTTTCGTTGACTGTATTAGTAGACGTGCACTTGGGTGGATTTTCCTGGGTGCAGCCACAGAGGGGAAGATTCTTCTGTCTGGTTCACATGTTATTTACAAATAGTTGACTATCAATTGCCAACAAGAGAGACATCAGAATATTCAGAGGGATGTGAATTGGTTTGTGTCACAAAATGTTTAGACTTAAACCTCCGTTTAAATCGGACACACTTTCCTTTAGGGCACCTTGATTGTATTCGTGGAGTAATGATGACAATGACAAGGACAGAAAATAGCCATTTTTTGGTGTGCCAGACACGCTTTTCAGCTCCTTAGTATTTCCTGTAGTACCCCACTGATCCTGGCAATTTGGTAACATTTAATCCACATTGTACAGGTGCTGAAACAGAGGCTTAGCGATGTTAGTTGCCTGTTCAAAGTCATACAAATGACCAAAGGCCTTGTCAAAATAGGAATGAAATGACTTCAGATCATTAAGCAACTTATTTGAAATTGATTTCTGATGCTTATTCAGCATGTTTAACAAATAAATGATACTAAATAGAAAACACATTTTAGGCAGCAACCCAAGAGCCAAATATTAACACGCACAATCTTCATTTGCTGTGGGCGCTTCCAACTTCAGGTGTTCTTTTAATATTCCATATGCTCGTACGTTTTGTTTACCATCTGCATAGCTGTAAACAGTCGGTGCACATGTTATTGACTGGACTAAATATTTACACTGTCACATGATAAAAATCGCCATTGTTTTCCTACAGTTGCACAAGTTGTCTACTTGCCAATGAAATACACTGGATTCCTTTTTGTTCTCAGCAGCCTTAGGCTACTCCCCCACCCCGCGCCACCACCCCAACCAGACCGCCAAAAAATAGGTTCTTAAAAGTGAGGACAGGAATAAAAGATTCCATGGCTGGTAGTCAGTAGCCTCATTGACTGGAAGACTTGTGTCTCTCGGTGGGTAGCTGTGCCTGTGAGTGCCAGGGTTTCTGTAAGTCTGATAAGTAAGGAAAAATGGCATTCAGCCACCAAAAACAGCATTTATTCCTTAAACAATTTTCCATGTAATTATAATGAAGGATGCTGGATTTTATGCTCACCTAAAGAGCAATGAAATGATTGAAAACAGCAAGTTTTACTTTTACAACTTAGGAGCAATAAATAACTCTGAGTCCAGCTGACACTATCTGTAATCATTCAACTAAATAATCATTGCAGTTTGGCTGAGAACATACCTGTCTCCATTTTCTTTTTCTTGGTTTTCATTTTATTTTTTGATAGTTAATTACTTGCTAACAGGAGCTTCCCCTCTCTCCCAACAAGAAATCATAAATACAGAGAAAATAATAGCCTCTTCTCCCAGAACGCTCACATTTGTCTCATTATTTGGTTTCTTTGACCATTATTTATTTGAGAAGGTTTCTCTCTGTGTTCCAAATCTGCCCAAAATTAAACTTATGACTTCTGTCTTCTCATTTATTACGTGGTCTATTTTTATTTTATAGTGATTTTCCATTCATTCATTGAAAGTGGCATCTGCTTTTCTTCTAGAATTTTCATAGTCTTAAGATGATTCACATGATTAGCAAAGGAAAATGTCTGTCACAAAAATATTTGTTGTTATTCAGTCCCTAACTTATGTTCAACTCTTTGTGACCCCCTGGACTGTAGCCTGCCAGGCTCCTCTGTCCTCCACTATCTCCCTGAGTTTATGCAAAAATATATCCCTCCATTTTTCATTAAATCTTGTTTTTCCCCTATACATGTTAAAGCATTAATAGTATTTTTTCTCACTACTCCCCAATGCCAAAGGTTCTGCCTCTTGGCAGTCTTCATAAGTGAAGCTTGCCTGTATAGAATGTGGACGGTCAAGCCATTTCTTTTGCCCTTTCAGTTCTGTTCCATTCTAGGCTTCAACATATTTTTTTTTTTTAATTCTTTAGTCCAATAGTCACATTTGCTGAGACTGTGAATATGTCCAGTACCACCACTGGCTTTTAACATAAAAGAGAAAAGCCAAGCTGGACTTGTCACAAATAACACTAAGGCTGCCGATCTGAGAAAATGCAGTTTTAGCAAGTTCTAATCTGTATGCCCTGAAACAACTCTAAATGGAATAAACTGAGAGAAATAGAAAAGAGTTGAAGATAAATGTGGCATCCAATGTGATGCGATTCTTCTTTTTATTGCCTGTTTTTTTTTTTCAGACTTCAATGTGAATGAGTTGGAATTTTGTTAGAAATCCACATTTCAGTTCCCAGGCAGATTTACAGATTTTAAAACAGAGCAAAACAAAACCACTTTAGCAGTTACCTCTGTCTTTGAGAACACCTGAGACTTTATTCATATTTTTCATTATCTCTCAATGGTTTGCTTCATGTTTTTGCTATCTTTACATATTACATATTTCTAATTGAAAAGGCACAGCTTGTTTGTCCTTGAATTCAATTCTCAAAGACATTTGAAATCTCTCTCTCTCTCTCTGTTTACCCCTCTTTAATATTTTGTGTCTAAAGTAGGTAACTTTTTGGTTTTGTTATTCTCCAAAAAGAAACCATTGTTGAAAAAAAACAAAAAACAAGAACAAAAAATATCTATAATAAACTGGTAGATGTCCCCAAACAATTTTTATAGCATAAACCCCAGGGGACAGCTGCCAGCACCTCTGGCTTCCATTACATAAAGATGCATGGTGATCCAAATGTTGGCATATGGCAAGAAACATCTATTGAACTGAATGTATTGAGTCCATTACTTTAAAAAAAAAAAAAGGTGATTTTCTGGTTTCACAATTGTTTATAAAAGAAAGTGCTTCTGCAGTCTCTTGCTTTATTATCCTTCTATAAAACTTTTTTTTCAGTTATTTTAGCAAGAGAGAACCAAGGCCTCTGGTTTGGTGTACATTTCTGATGTCTGTGGTTCTTATCCACATTGTCTACTGCAAAATGCTGTCAGCATAGTTTTTCCAACCCCATTTATCATCCTATAGAGGAGCACCTCTCTCCTCGCTCACTTTAGAATACCTGAGCTTGCTAATGTTTTGACTTTCCATAATACAAAAGAGTCTGGTAGCCTCCTTAGAGAAGGCAATTATCTATTATGCTTCAGGGACACAAAAAACAGCTCATGCAGGAAAGTGCCTACAAACTCCGTTCATGCTGGGGCTGACCCAAATCAATTTTAGATGCCGACAAATACAAATTGAGTTCTGGATAGAAGGTTAAAAACACCACTTTTTTTTTTTTTTTTTTTTTGCTAAAGAATTATTCTTCTAGGGGAACTGCAAATATTGAATCATCTTCATGGTGATTACTAATGTTCAAGGGAACTCAAAAATAAAAGAGACACCTATTTTGGAGTATCTCACTTCCCTTCCCACACAGCGTGTGTTATGCATTCATGCTTTTTTAGTAGATCGTGTTCCTTTCTTTGGTTTAGTTCTGTAAGTTTGCTGTTTATGGTGTATGTTAATAGTGTATTACTGAATCTGTAAAAGGTGTAAGGCATTAAATACAGAAAGCAAACAAAACATTATTACTAAGATATTACTGGGCTGGCCAAAAGGTTTATTTGGACTTTTCCATGAGATGTTATGAAAAAACCCAAGCAAACCTTTTGGCCAACCCTGTTTGTACAAAGAGAGAGATTATCTGCTTAAACATGTCAACCTGTAGAGTATGCACTATTTTGTAAGGCATACAACATGAACGGTGGCTGAGAGAGGGACATCTGGACCCTGCCTTAGATAAACCCTGGCCCATTTGCACCCCATAATGCTTAACCGTGATCTCTACCTCCCAAGCATTGTGCATGCACACTAAGTTGCTTTAGTCATGTTTGACTTTTTGTGACCCCATAGACTGTAGCCTGCCAGGCTCCTCTGTCCATGGGATTCTCCAGGAAAGAATACTGGAGTGCATTGCCATACCCTCCTCCAGAGGATCTTCTGGCCCATGGGGGCAGAGAAGAGATTAGTACTGAGTTGTACTGAAGTGTTATCAGTGCCCTACTAACAATGATCATTGTTCTATTTCATTAGAAAGATAATCTAGAGATAAATGCAAAGATGTACAACCAGCAACAATATTTTTTTCTTATCCGTAAGGCATGAATGATCCAAGGAATTTTAATCTAGTTCTAGCTGGTGAGGTACATTGATACGGATAGGACTCCTTGTCCAAGGGATTGGTGATTTAGAAAATTTACTGGATAAATTGCCATTATTAGAAGACAGTGAGCATTATACCAAAAGTGTATTATGGGTTGGTGTTATCGGTGGAATTGTGTTTCAGAGAAAGGGGAAGACCTGAACCTTGATACCTGTGAACATGACCTTGTTTGGAGATAAGCTGTTTACAGATGTCATCCAGTTAAAGTGAGATCGTTGGGGTGGGTGTTAATTCAGCTTGACTGGTATCCTAATAAAAGAGGGAATGCCATGGCAACCGAGGTATAGGGGAAGTACAGTGATGTGAAGGTGCACGCAGAAGCTGGAGTGGCATTGTCACAAGTCCGGAAACACCTGGAAGCGCCCAGAAACTGGAAGAGGTGCGGAAGGAGCAGAGTGAGAGCATGGTCCTACCCACATGTGAATTTAGTAGGTTTCACACTTTTGTTTTCAGAACAGCAAGACAATATATTTCTGTTGCTCTCCATCATCCAGTTTGTGGTACCTTAATATAGTAGCCTTAGGAAACTAATGTCCTTAGTAACCTTTTCCTTAACATTTAGAAGTATACCAGTTATAAAGTATTCACAAGTTGGATCAAAGAAGTTGAGCAGAATTATGGCATTTAAAGGTGCAATTAGATTCAATTAATAAACTGCAAATGAGAAGCTTTGTCACTAGGGACTGACCTGGGAAGGACTATTAAGATTATTTGAAGAGTATATTTTGTATTTAGAGAAATTAGTTAAAATGGTCAAGTCGATTTGTTCGATAACATTTAGTGAATTTATTTTATCCCCATTTCTTCCAAAAAAATAAGGATACAAAGATAAATAAGATGTGAGGTTAAAAATAAGGTTCTGTGTGTAACAAAGAGCGGATATTTCCTTTTGGGAATCTTTTGTGAAATTTCAGAATTCTATGCAGGCTAGTAATACATTGTTTTTCCAAAGCTCAGATGTTATACGAGTAGAATTGCCAGGTAAGATAAAGAAGACTTAGTTAAAATTTGCATTTCAGGTAAACAGCACACTACACACTTTTTTTTTTTTTTTTAGTATAAATGTGCATTATGCAGTATTTCTGTATACTTGTACTATAATAAATAATCACTATCTGAAACTCAAATATTACTAACTGTCCTGTATCTTCGTTTGCTAGATGTGGCAACCTAAGTAGGGGTAAAAGTCATATTCAGGAGACCCAAGAGGAGAAAGCAAAGAATTATCACCAGAAAGTGTCTACATTAACTTAAATCCTGCTACTTACTGTCTACTTTCTATCTCAGTTGGTCTGTAATGATTTTTGGAGCGGTTTGTACTTACTCAAGTCTTAGGGAGATTTTAGTAATTAAATGAGGTAGCCCACTGTGTGTGTTGAAATGGTTTCTGTTTAATAGTCAGGGCCCTGTAAATGTTGCATAAGATTTTTTTTTTTTTTTTTCATCATCAATATAATGCTTAGTAGAGAACTATCTTGTGTTCCAAGTCAGGATACAAGAGACGGCTGCGTGCCTGAATTTAATAACTATCCTCTCTAATCCATTTGTGAATGCTAAATGTCAGCTCTGTGAAGAAAAGATGGGTTTTGTTTTGTTCCCTTTTGTTTAATCACTCTGTAAGCTCTTGATTTAGTGCCTGGTGAGGCATCTGACATTAGAAACATCCGAAAGTCCTCCTGTTGAATCTGGATGTTGACATCACCAGTGTATTCTTTCCCCAGGGCTACTGTATCAAAGTACCACATCCTGGGTGGCTTAAAACAGGAAGTTTATTCCCTTACCGTTCTGGAGGCTGCGAGTCTGAAATGCAGGGATTGAAAGGATTGGCTTCTTCTAGAGGTTTTGATGGTGAATCTGATATATGCCTCTCCTGGGTTCTGGTGATAGGAATCTCCGGTCCAACTCTGGCGTCCCTTAGGGATCTCTGAATGATTTCTGATGCCCCTTAGGGATATCTGGCTGGTACTTTTTACCTTGTGTCAGAGCAACCCCAGTCTCTGCCTCCATCTTTCCATGGCTTTCTCCTTTGTGTGTGTCTGTGCTTCTTCTTGAGGGCTTCCACGGTGGCTCAGATGGTAAAAAACCTGCTTGCCAATGCAGGACACATGAGTTAAATCCCTGGATTGGGAAGATACCTTGGAGAAGGAAATGGCAACCCACTCCAGTATTTTTGCCTGGAGAATTCCCTAGACAGAGGAGCCTAAGTCTCTGTATCTTCTTATCAGAACATCCATCATACTGGATCAGGGCCCACCCTAATCCAGTATGACCTCATTTCCACTTGATGGTTGTCAAGACTATATTTCCAAATAAGGTCATCACAGTACTGAAGGGTAGGACTCTGATATATATTTGGGGGGCACCTAATTCAGCCCACAACTATCTTGTAGCTACACTTCAGAGCTTTTTGAGGACCTCAAAGTTGTTTTTTATAACAATAAATATGCAGACTATTGTAACTTTTGAGATGTGCTATGCAGTTCAAAGGACAGAAACGGTATGGACCTAACAGAAGCAGAAGATATTAAGAAGGGGTGGCAACAATATGCAGAACAACTATGCAAAAAAGATCTTCATGACCCAGATAATCACAATGGTGTAATCACTCAACTAAAACCAGACATCCTGGAATGTGAAGTCAAGTGGGCCTTAGGAAGCATTACCACAAACAAAGCTAGTGGAAGTGATGGAATTCCAGTTGAGCTATTTCAAATCCTAAAATTTGATGCTGTAAAAGTGCTGCAGTCAATATGCCAGCAAATTTGAAAAACTCAGCAGTGGCCACAGGACTCGAAAAGGTCAGTTTTCATTCCAATTTCAAAGAAAGGCAATGCCAAAGAATGTTCAAACCACTGAACAATTATACTCATCTCACATGCTACCAAAGTAATGTTCAACATTCTCCAAGCCACGCTTCAACAGTATGTGAACCATGAACTTCCAAATGTTCAAGCTGGATTTATAAAAGGTAGAAGAACCAGAGATCAAATTGCCAACATTTGCTGGATCATCAAAAGAGTTCCAGAAAAATATCTACTTCTGCTTTATTGACTATGCCAAAGCCTATGACTGTTTGGATCACCACAAACTGTGGAAAATGCTTAAAGAAATGGGAATACCAAACCACCTGACCTGCCTCCTGAGAAATCTGTATACAGATCAAGAAGCAACAGTTAGAACTGGACATGGAACAACAGATTGGTTCCAAATCGGAAAAGGAATACATCAAGACTGTATATTGTCACCCTGCTTATTGAACTTATATGCAGAGTACATCATGTGAAATGCTAGGCTGGATGAAACATAAACTGGAATCAAGATTGCAGGGAGAAATATCAATAGCCTCAGATATGCAGATGATACCTCCGTTATGGCAGAAAGTGAAAAAGAACCAAAGAGCCTCTTGATGAAAGTGAAAGAGGAGAGTGAAAACTCAACATTCAGAAAACTAAGATCATGGCATCTGGTCCCATCACTTTATGGCAAATAGATGGGGAAACAATGGAAACAGTGAGAGACTTTATTTTGGGGGGGGCTCCAAAATCACTGCAGATGGTGACTGCAGCCATGAAATTAAAAGGTGCTTGCTCCTTGGAAGAAGAACTATGACAAACCTGGACAGAATATTAAAAACCAGAGACATTACTTTGCCAACAAAGGTCCATCTAGTCAAAGCTGTGGTTTTTCCAGTAGTCATGTATGGATTTGAGATTTGGACTATAAAGAAAGCTGAGCATTGACAAATTGATCCTTATGAACTGTGGTGTTGGAGAAGACTCTTGAGAGCCCCTTGGACTGCAGGGAGATTAAAACAGTCAATCCTAAAGGAAGTCAGTCCTGAATATTAATTGGAAGGACTGATGTTGAAGCTGAAACTCCAATACTTTGGCCACCTGATGCGAAGAATTGACTCATTGTTGAAGACCCTGATGCTGGGAAAGATTGAAGGCGGGAGGAGAAGGGAGTGACAGAGGATGAGATGGTTGGATGGCATCACCGACTTGATGGACTTGAGTTTGAGTAAGCTCCTGGAGTTGGTGATGGACAGCGAAGCCTGGCGTGCTGCAGTCCATGAGATCACAAAAAGTTGAACATGACTGAGAGACTGAACTGAACTAATGCAGTTCAGCATTGGTGTACAGAAATGAAAATATCCTCTTTAAAAATATAGCCTTTTCCTCAATGTTTCTAGTGCAAATGTTTTAGAAACTATATAGGGAATCAATACCTAGGTGGCAATATATTAATGCTGTATTTAAACATTTTATAATTATAAGATAAACTTCACAGATTATAATTTCCAATTTTAAGGAAGAAATCTGAGAAAAAAGTGAAATTCATAATA
The DNA here is from genome assembly GCF_003369695.1 of Bos indicus x Bos taurus. Taxonomy (NCBI): domain Eukaryota; kingdom Metazoa; phylum Chordata; class Mammalia; order Artiodactyla; family Bovidae; genus Bos; species Bos indicus x Bos taurus. Next base: position 9,813,827 of record NC_040079.1, on the reverse strand, counting down.
AAAACATTTTTTTCTACTCTTCGCTATTTGGGGGCCTTCTTCTCTATTTGGGTTTCCCCGGTGGCTCAGAGGTAAAGAATCCGCCTGCAATGCTGGAGACTCCAGTTCAATCCTTGGATCTGAAAGATCCCCTGGAGAAGGAAATACCAACTCACTCCAGTAATTCTTGCTGTGAAAATCCCATGGATGGAGGAGCCTGGCAGGCTACAGTACATAGGGTTGCAAAGAATCGGACACAACTGAGCGACTAAACACATATGTCTATATTTTGACCTGTTCAATATTTTTAAAGTATCATTCAGTTTTCAACCAGTATATGTAATCAATTATTTAAATTTCTTTTTTAGGTGAGAGATTAGATGAACTGAAAGCTAAGATATTTTAAACTCTAAATATTTTTGCATGCAAATCTGTTTTCCTCATTTTCCAAAGAAGTGTCTATAAATTTTCTAAATGAAACAAATGCCAACAGATAGAATATAGCTATTCTTAAAAATTAGAACTTTCATAAATACCTCCAAAATCGATATGGTAAAATAATAAGAAAGTCCTGGATTGTAAATGACCTTAAATGTGTTTACTCATTTATAAATGAAGATTAAATATCAATATATGGTCATCATACCATTGCCAAGTTAAGATATTTCACATTGCTAAAGTGCCTGTAACAGAGATTTTTACATAATAGGGATTCAAAATATGGATATTTATTATGTAAAACAAATATTATCTTCCTTTCTCCATTTTTTTAATAAACCACTCAGACATGCTGATTAAATAAAGAGGTATATATTACTGTTTGGGTTTTGCTTTGTGTGTTGGGCGGAGGAGATCACAGGACCTTATGTGCTTTGAGCATTTTTTTTTTTTTTTGTATGGAGGTTATACATGCCTGAATTTGGAGTAACTGTAATTCTAGCTGCTATATGAAGGAGGATCTCCTTAGAAAGCACTTGGCCCTATAAAGCGCCATCAGCAGTTTTCAGGTGGTTAATAGAATAAACGAGAGAAGTGCCGCCTATGATACTGTTCTTGTCCAGGAATGATTGCTTGCTGTCCAGTGTCCTGTGCATTGTGAAGGATAACAAGACAGGTTATGCACACCTGTTTTGCAAACTTCCAGGCAATAACTGACTCACTGAAGCCTAGGCTGTGCATTTGGAATCTAAATGCCCATACTAATGGAGCTGATGTTATCGTCCTTAAAGATAATCAGAGTCAGTAATTTACTACCCTTGAAGAGAATGCTGCTTTAGATCCAGACCACAAGAAAGATACAGGGATGAGGTAATTTGTAAACCATGTCCATCAGCTAACAGATGGTGAGACAATTTCTGTGTTCCTTGCAGAAGAAATGTTCAATGCACATGTGTCTTTACACACCAAAATCACGTGATTTGGAAAGCTCGCTTATAGTTTATGAGAATATTCACAAGCACCTGCTATCTTCACTGACATGTTGGACTCAATGCAAATCTTGCACATATAGTGTCAACTTGTCTAGGACAGTTTGGTATGATGTAAGTAAACCTTCAAATTTGTAATGGTAGGATCTATCCACAAAGTATTCATGTAACATATCTATCCTTGATAGTAACAGAGATATCTGAAGATGATTGTATTAGCTCTGCTGGTCTACATCTTTAAAAAACAGGCCAACTTTTTTTTTTTTTTTTTTAAGTGCTCTTTGGAGAAGACTCTTGAGAGTCCCTTGGACTGCAAGGAGATCCAACCAGTCCATCCTAAAGGAAATCAGTCCTGAATATTCATTGGAAGGACTGATGCTGAAGCTGAAACTCCAATACTTTGGCCACCTGATGGGAAGTACTGACTCATTTAAAAACACCCTGATGCTTGGAAGGATTGAGGGTGGGAGGAGAAGGGGAAGACAGAGGATGAGATGGTTGGATGGCATCACCGACTCAATGGACATGAGTTTGAGCAGACTCCGGGAGTTGGTGATGAACAGGGAAGCCTGGTGTTCTACAGTTCGTGGGGTCGCAAAGAGTCAGACACGACTGAGAGACTAAACTGAACTGAACCTGTAAACAGTATTTGGTGCTCACTTCGACAGCGTGTATACAAAACCATATTTTTTCTGGACAAGGGAGGCAGTGATTTTCTTCTCTAAATGTTCATTGAAGTACTCACAGGGGATTGTGTCCGGATCAACGAGCATTTTACTGAGTATTATGAATGTCAGAAAAAGCCAAGGAACTGGCTTTCATGACACTCATGAAGTAGAGAGATGGGATTCATTGGCCAAACAGACAGTTTTAACACATTGTGACTCATGGTTATCAGAAGGGTACTCTGGAAGCAGATGGAGGAGGTGGTCAACCCAGCTTTCAAAGCCTGGGATGCGTTGTGGGGGAGACAATATCTAAATTGAGTTGTCCAGATGATTCAGATCAGTACAGAGTGTAGTGTTCCACTTAAGGGAACATCCTGGTAGATTGCATGAACCAAGATATGCTGGTTCGTGGGGGTGGGTTTGAGGGATGGGAGTGTAACAGTACCAGATGCCCAGTATGTTATTAAGATTCTTCAGAGTGAGGTAATGGACAGGTCTTGGAAAGCCTGTGGGACTGCAAAGTGAGTTTCACCTTTTTCGCATGCCCAGTGGTGTGTTGTAAACAACGTAAGCCAATTTGGCCATTCACATTTTTAGGTTTGTTCATTTTTTTTTTTTGGATATCCATAACTTTCAATAGTTAGAGGTAGGTGATGGCTACCATTAGTTTAACAGGAAAACAAGCCTCGGTCCTAACTCTGCTATAAATTGAAACTTTTATTAAGTGGTGGTAACAAGAAGCAGTGAGCGACTGAACTGAACTGAACAGGAAGCAGTCACACTGTTCCATGCATGAAATGAAAGCCTCAGCTTTCTGGCCTTCTAGACACTCTAACAAGATCTTCAGTTCCAGGCTCATGTTCAGATGTGACAGTATTCAAGCAGCAGTACTCGGCTACACTGAGTCAGAATCAAGCAGCATAATCCTCTGTCAGCAGCTTAGGGGGAGAATGAGAGGGGCATTTAGGCTGGATCATTGTTCTCAATGGAAAGATTATATTTGGTGTAGACTACTGGCTTTGGTTCTTAAACCCTGTTCAGGAAGGGGAGAGATGCTCACACAGTATCACCAGTCACCACGTTATCTTGAATGCCTCTCATTTCACCAGTGAAAAATCATTTCCATCATTCAATATCTCAGTAAGTTCTCCAGGGCTGACCACATCAGGGTGGTGGACTTCTGTTTAGTCTTTCCATTGGTGGCGAACTCTCTAGCATAGCAACCCCATTCTCCACTTGAGTTCTTACGTTAACTCACCATCTCTATTGATGTTCAGTCGTGAAATCGTGACTGATGCTGCGACCCCATGGGCTGCAGCATGCAGGCTCCTCTGTCTTCCACTGTCTCCCAGAGCTTGCTCAAATTCATGTCCATTGCTTCCGTGATGCTATCTAACCATTCCCTTCTCTGCTGCCCCCTTCTCCTTTTGCCTTCAATCTTTCCCAGCATCAGGATTACCAGCTCTAGGGCACAAATTGAAACACGGTATACATGTGTATTATTGAGGCAAAAGTATTTTTTAAATAAAATGTAGACATTGCAACAGTAAGTTTTTAAACATGGGATTGATGTTAGGAGATACCAGGTTTTGAAAGCTGAAGGCAACGGGAAGGAGCAATTTGAGAAGGACCAGCAGATTATAGAGGTCAGCCAGAAGATTATTCTGACAATGAATACTAAGCCAATTCTACCAAGGAAGAAAAAGAGGAAATTGAGAGAAAGGCATGTTTATAGTGTGTATGACTCAACGAATAAAAGGAAATTGTGTTAAACAATTACTAGCATAGATATGTAAATGAAACATATATGCATTGACATACATATTTGTGATCCTATATACCTTTCTACTGGGCTTCTCTGGTGGCTCAGTGGTAAAAGAATCTGCCTGCAATGTGGGAGATGCGGGTTCGATCCCTGGATGGGGAAGATCCCCTGGAGAAGGAAGTGGCAACCCACTCCAGTATTCTTGCTTAGAGAATCCTATGATTAGAGAAGCCTGGTGGGCCACAGTTTATGGGGTCAAAAGGGTTGGAAATGACAGCGAGTAAACCACCATGAGCATACATTTCTACTGTGTTTATGCTGTATGTTAGGTAAGTAGTTATATGTGTGTATACAAAGATATATATGTAATGCATCTTTCTATCTAATAGAAAACAGGTTAGGAGTTTATTAAATTAGTAACTCATCTAATGAGTTTAGTTTAAAGGCTCATTATGCCTTTAAATTGGATTGTTCTCATTTGTTTATTGTTTGCATTCATTTCTGTGCAAAATGTGGGAGAAATTACCGCTCTAAAAACCCTGTGAAGGACTCTTCACCTCGGAAATAACATAAAACGGACAGCTTGTTGTTTGTCTAATCAAAATTCTAATATATTTTAAAAAGTTACATAGCAATGAAAGGTGAGGGGCAGTAAAGCGAATTTAAAATGCTAGCAAGTTTGCAGCTGATCAGTTTAACAATCAGATGATTAATAGGTAGGTAATCATCGCCAGTCAGGAAAGACTGCTTCTTAGTACACTATTAACTGTAAGTCAGCAACATCTTGCCATTATCTGTTATGTCCAAACAGCTATTAAGTTTATGTTTCTTTCCCAACTGATAATATAATTTGATCATTTCCCTTACAACACTCTCCTAACCAAAAATCAGAAGCAACATTCTGTGAATATAATGATGAAAATAATGTTTCTAGCACATAAAACTGTTTTCACTGGCTGCTTGGAATTGATTGGCAACAAACCCAATTTATTGTTTTCCTCTTCTCCAAACTTTAATAATATGATTGTCTCTGTAACTAATTTTGTCTTTTAATATCACATTAACTTTCATTGTCATTTAATTGTTCCATATGTGCCTTGTTTTCCCCAATAGATTTTAAGCCCCTGTGTCTTGAACATCTATTGCAATCCCTTGTCTCATTCCCACATTAGACATATTAAATAAATATCTATAGTTAAGATGAAAAGAACTGAGCTGGTGACGTTTTCTCAGTGACTTGGTAGCTTCACTGTCTTCATATGTACCCGAGAGTACATGACTGCAGTGTGGATTTCTGAATGAATCCGTGATAGAATCAAATAGGGAATAAAAAGGGTCACTTCTCATTTACTTATTTAATTAGCTTTTGTTGACGTATACTTGATTTACCACGTTGTGTTACTTTCTGCTGGATAGCAAACTGATTCGTTATATACATGCAGCTGCTGCTGCTAAGTCACTTCAGTCGTGTCTGACTCTGTGTGACCCCATAGATGGCAGCCCACTAGGCTCCTCGGTCCCTGGGATTCTCCAGGCAAGAACACTGGAGTGGGTTGCATTTCCTTCTCCAATGCATGAAAGTGAAAAGTGAAAGTGAAGTCGCTCAGTCGTGCCCAACTCTTAGTGACCCCATGGACTGGAGCCTACCAGGCTCCTCTGTCCATGGGATTTTCCAGGCAAGAGTACTGGAGTGGGGTGCCATTGCTTGCTTTTTTCATGGTCTCTTCCCTTTAGGTTTATCATAGGATAATGAATACAGTTCCCTATGCTATTCAGTAGGACCTTATTGTTTATCTATTCTATATATAATACTTTGCGTCTTCTAATTCCTATACCCCCTAACTCCTACCCCCCTGGCAACTGAAAGTCTGTTTTCTATGTCTTTTGAGTCTGTATCTGTGTCTTAGATAGGTTCATCTGTGTCATAGTTTAGATCCCACATGTAAGTGATATTGTATGGCATTTGTCTTTCTCTGTCTGACTTTCTTCACTTGGTATGATAACCTCTAAGTCCATCCATGCTGCTGCAAATGGCATGATTTTGCTCTTTTTAACGGCTACATGGTGTTCCATTGTATTCATTTACTGAATCTTCTTTAGCCATTCATCTGTCAATGGACTTTTTAGGTTGCTTTCATGTTCAACTGTTATGAATAGTGCTGGCATAAATACGGGGGTGCATGTATCTTTTTGAATTCCAGTTTTGTCTGGATATATGACAACTCTGTTTTCAGGTTTTTAAGGAATCTCCATGCTGTTCCCCATAGTGGCTGCACGAAACTACATTCCCACCAACAGTGTAAAAAAGTTTCCTTTGCTCTACTTTCTCTTCAGCATTTGCGACTTGTAGTTCAGTTCAGTTTGGTTCAGTCGCTCAGTCGTGTCCCACCCTTTGCGACCCCATGAATCACAGCACACCAGGCCTCCCTGTCCATCCCCAACTCCCAGAGTTCGCTCAGACTCACGTCCATCGAGTCAATGATGCCATCCAGCCATCTCATCCTCTGTCGTCCCTTTCTCGTCTTGCCCCCAATCCCTCCCAGCATCAGAGTCTTTTCCAATGAGTCAACTCTTCGCATGAGGTGGCCAAAGTACTGGAGTTTCAGCTTTAGCATCATTCCTTCCAAAGAAATCCTAGGGCTGATCTCCTTCAGAACGGACTGGTTGGATCTCCTTGCAGTCCAAGGGACTCTCAAGAGTCTTCTCCAACACCACAGTTCAAAAGCATCAATTCTTCAGCACTCAGCTTTCTTCACAGTCCAACTCTCACATCCATACATGACCACAGGAAAAACCATAGCCTTGACTAGACGGAACTTTGTTGGCAAAGTAATGTCTCTGCTTTCGAATATGCTATCTAGGTTGGGCATAACTTTCCTTCCAATGAGTAAGCATCTGTCTAGGTTGGTCATAACTTTCCTTTGAAGGAGTAAGGGTCTTTTAATTTCATGGCTGGAATCACCATCTGCAGTGATTTTGGAGCCCCCAAAAATAAAGTCTGACACTGTTTCCACTGTTTCCTTATCTATTTCCTATGAAGTGATGGGACCAGATGCCATGATCTTCGTTTTCTGATTGTTGAGTTTCAAGCCAACTTTTTCACTCTTCTCTTTCACTTTCATCAAGAGGCTTTTGAGTTCCTCTTCACTTTCTGCCATAAGCGTGGTGTCATCTGCATATCTGAGATTATTGATATTTCTCCCAGCAATCTTGATTCCAGCTTGTGCTTCTTCTAGCCCAGCGTTTCTCATGATGTACTCTGCATATAAGTTAAATAAGCAGGGTGACAATATACAGCCTTGACGTACTCCTTTTCCTATTTGGAACTAGTCTGTTATTCTATGTCCAGTTCTAGCTGTTGCTTCCTGACCTGCATATAGGTTACTCAAGAGGCAGGTCAGGTGGTCTGCTATTCCCATCTCTTTCAGAATTTTCCACAGTTTATTGTGATCCACACAGTTACAGGCTTTGGCAGTCAATAAAGCAGAAATAGATGGTTTTCTGGTACTCTCTTGCTTTTACATGATCCAGCGGATGTTACTTGTAGACTTTGTAATAATGGCCATTCTGACCAGGATGAAGGGATACCTCAGTTTTGATTTCATTTCTCTAATAATTAGCTGTATTGAGCATCTTTTCATGTGCTTATTGGTCATCTGTATGTCTTCTTTAGAGAAATGGGGTAACTTCTCTTTTAGATGAATGATGGACAGACTAGGCCATTACACTGTTATAAAATTGTGTTTGCTTAAACATCAGGACACGGGGTATTACAAATCTTGATACCATCTCTTTTTCCAACTTGACCTGAGCCAAGCAGGACATGGGACTAGTTTTTGATTCCATAAGTACCCTCACTTGTACAGTTTACCCTGGGCAAAAACAAGGCAAACATGGATTCGTGGATTCTCAGTAAGTTGGCACTGTTCCTCCAAATGACTCCAGTTGGAAACTTGCATCTCTGCCACCTTCACTGAAGCCACTGTTAACTTAGAGTGTTAGGTTTTTAACTGTTAACATTAGAAAATGTTGTTGCTTGTTGGTTTAGCTGCTAAGTCATGTTTGATTCTTTGCAACCCCAGGGACTTTAGGGGTCCTCTGTCCCATACAGGCTCCCAGGCTCCTTTGTCCATGTGATTTCCCAGGCAAGAATTCTGGAGTGGGTTGCCATTCCCTTCTGCAGGAGATCTTCCCAACTCAGGGAGCAAACCTGTGTCTCCTGCATTACAGACAGATTCTTTACTACTGAATTATAAAGAAGCAAGCCCCCATGTTAGAAAGGGAAGTAGGTTATAATCTGGGTCACTGTGACTCCAAATAAAAGCCTAATGTACTACCCACAATGCAATGATGCAATAGTTCCTCCATTTGTAAACAAATAAATATGGCTAAATACGGGCTTTTCTAGATCTTGCATTCTTCTGTCAAACATTTCCTATTTCACTTAACTTTAAGACTTTTCATTATAATTATGAATTGCTTGAAAGTAAAGTGAAAGTAAAGTCGCTCAGTCATGTCAGACTCTTTGCGATCCCATGGACTGTACAGCCCGTGGAATTCTCCAGGCAAGAATACTGCAGTGGGTTGCCATTTCCTTCTCCAGGGGATCTTCCTGACCCAGGGACTGAATCTGCATCTCCTGTATTACAGGTGGATTTTTTACCACCTGAGCCACCAGGGAAGCCCACTGTAAATATACAAGGACTGACACCTTATGTGCATTGCTAACAGCTGTGTCCTCAGGGCCAAGAACCATACTTAGCACGTAGATGCTCAATAAAAATTTCCCAGTGAGTAACTGATGTTTCGGTGAACAGAATTCCCACCCTCGGTTTCACTGGCTTAGTGACTTTCAAAACGTTTTACTTAGTTCATTTCTCCTTACGATTCCTTGTTATTTTCTCCCTACTGTTTTGACATTTTAATTTTATTTATTTTTTATCTATGGCTGTGCTGGCTCTTGGACACCCTGTGGGCTTTGCTCTAGTTTCGGCGTGCAGAGGCTACTCTCTAGGTGTGGTGCGCGGGCTCCTCATTGTGGTGGCCTTTCTCGTTGCTGACCGCGGGTTCTAGAGTGCTTGGGCTTCGGTTGTTGCAGCCTGTGTGCTCAGTAGTCCTGGTTCCAGGATTCTGGATCTCAGGCTCAGTAATTACAGAACATGCGCTTAGTCGTTCCCCAGTATGTGGGAGCTTTCCAGATCAGAGACCTGCTTTGGCAGGAGAATTTTTACCACGGAGCCACCGAAGAAGCCCCTACCCCCACTTAATGATTGTCTTTATGCCTTTGCTTTAAACAGTTATCACATTGACAAATGATATTTATTTTTAATCAAATGCAATTTAAATTCCTTTTTATTTGGTGGGCCTCAGAACATGTAGTTCCCCAACCAGGGACTGAACTCACATCCCCTGAACTGGAAGCGTGGAGTCTTACCACTGGACTGCCAGGGGAATCCCGATATTAGCTTATTTTTAAAGGCATTTTCCAGCCACGAAAACTGAACTAGGACTGTGGTGGAATGACAGGAGCCCTGTGGTTATTGTGTTCATAAACTCATGACATTTTCCAGCTCGAAGTGACTTTGGAGAGCATCTCAGACAAACTTTTATTTTGCTCAGGAGAAAACTGAACGCCAGACGGGTTAAATGATTTGTCAAAGGTCAGACCACTCGTGAGTGGCAACTGAGGCTGAAACCAAAGTCCACCAGGCCTTGCTATGTCCAGAGTTTACACGAGTCCTCACAATTTCTAAGCTACTCATGTCTCAGGCTGCAACTGAATGACAGCTTTAGGATAAGAAGAAGGCCAAAGGCGCCAGAGTTGTCAGAGCAGGGGAACAGGGAAATGTGGCATTACATGAATATTTGCCCGTTGTTTTTTATCTCCATCAGGCTTTTAATTCCATGTTTGAGGAACATTTAGTAAGCAGAGCCCTAGAGACTTGGCTTCAAAGACCTAAGCAATACAAGGAGAGTGAATCAAGAAACCTTGCCTAAGTTTAGAGCATGGTCTGCAGTCCTTTGATATAACTCACCGTAGCAGATTGGCAGCCTGGAAATTTGTTATCTTCTGTTGAGGAATACTTGAAAATCTTAGACTGAGAATTTGCCAGGCATTTTGTTAAGCTAAATAGCACAGAACCACGTGAGTCAGGAAAGTAGGAAACTACCATTTGTGCCTGGGATTTGATTTCTTTGACTTTTTTTGCAAAGTTGCTTTAGGGCTGAGGTTCTCTTTTGCTCATCACGGAAACCCAGAATACAGGGCAGTGCCCGGAATGCAGAAAGTGTTAAATCATTTGTTGAATAAATGTATAAGTATGTATTTCATAGTTTTTAATTTTCATTAGCTATTTAATTTATGGTAAAAATCATGCATGGAGAATTCCCAGGTGGTTCAGTGGTAAAGAATCTGCCTGCCAATGCAAGAGACACAGGTTTGATTCCTGAGCTGGGAAGATTCCCTGGAGGAGGGTATGACAACCCACTCCAGTATTCTTGCCTGGAAAATTCCATGGACAGAGGAGCCTGACAGACAACAGTCTAGGGGGTCACAAAGAGTCGGACACAACTGAGTGACTGAGCACAGTTGAATAATTGCGTATATTCTAAAATATTAGTTACATCTAAATGCCCAAATATATTAGAAAACAGGATGACATTTAGTGCTGACTACCCACTTTGAATTACATAATTTTCCCCAGTGATCATCTGGTATACATCAGGGCATTAGTCTGAAAATCGCTTTGTACAGAGGCTAGAAATCTTCAAGTAAATCCTGTTTTTCCTTGTGAACATTTAATGCCAGAATTGAAACTTCAGGGAGACGTTTTAAAAGAGTTCTGTAGTAGCAGCCTCAAATTGGTTTCCATAAATCTCATGCAATTTAAACTTCACTATTTTTCAGGTATCATTTTTATGTTTAGCACAGATAATGTATAAAAGCTCATTATACAAAAACATTCATTTCACATATTCTAAAACTTGTTTTCCTGTCAAATGTTATGACGTTGTCTCAACTTCAAATGAGTTTACCTTGCTCTTTCAGAGAAACTCAGAGTTCATCAGGCCTTCCTTGATGCTATCCGTTGTCAGTGAAGAAAGTATTTTATATCAGCTACCTGGCCTAGCCTCATTTTTGCTTTTGTTGAAATTGTCTTCTGCTTTTATTGTCATTATTATATAATACTCTATGGCTTTTATAAAGAAGAGAGAGAAATTTGGTGCATTTATAATTTTCAGGTTTACCCATATTGCTATTCTTTAGGTTATAGATTTCCAACCTTTCTTTAAAATTGATTTGACCATCATTCAAAAAAATAATATAGTTAAGATACATAGAAGAGAAACTACATTCTCAAAAGTTGATATTCTAATAAAAAACACTACCATCCACTAATAATCTTAGAGTGTTAATGGAAATATTAGCATATTGATTTATTATGATGACTGAGTAAGTCAGTTCAAGTGTGTCTGGCATTGCTTTCTTTACAATAATAGACAAGATGTTGACAATCTATATCCATGATTCTGATCACCAAAACAAATATTTTATCCATTATACAATGTTACTAAAGATGAACTAGACTCATTTGGGAACAGTAGGTCAGACAAATCTTTTCTACACTGAAATCTCTGAGAGTGGAGTGGACCATAATCTCTTAATGACATTTCTCTACTGCCCTACTGGTACTGAATTTTCATTTCAGATGAAAATGAAGATGACAAAAACTTAATTTTTCCTTTAGGTGACCTCAGTTGAGGGAATATATATTTCTATTTTCCAAGGATAAATACAGAGTTGTCTACCTGTTGAGCTACTGGCTCCCCACGTAATCTTCATTGTATGTCATCGAAGCATGAGTTCCCTTTAGAAGGGCAGGGATATTAATGCATTCAGTAATAACGATGATAATAATAACAACTAATATGAAGTACTGACTATAGATCAAGCTCTAGTCTAACTTGGAACAAGGCTGCACACAGTTGTACATAAATATAGAAATTACATTTTCTCAACATCTGGGTGCTTCTTGAGATCCATTTGGTGTCTAATTTGGAAACTATGGAAGGATTATCAAAAGGAAGTTGGTCTAGAAGAATCTGTTAAGATAGAAGTATGGAACCTTAAAACAGTTTTCAAAAACACATATTAAGGTATACACCTAAAGATGGGGGTAACTGTAGAAGAAAGAAGAGATTCAGAGTCCCAACTTTACTGTAAATACATTGCCACTGAAAAATAACAAGATAAAAGCCTAAACCACATCTGAAGATTTAAGTGTTCAATAACCCAGTTCAAAAATTTTTACATAGGAAAAGTAACAGATTTATGAACACAGAAACTTATCTCCTGTGAGATTCTAGAGCTAATTATAACTTTTGCATAAAATTTAGACAATATAGAGTCTGCATAAGTCAAACTCTCCACTGTCAACAAGATAGGTTACAAGGTAGGCTGGTATAAAGGGAAGGAGTCTGGATCAAGTATTTAGGGCTGTACAGTGCATGATTAGTAATATTAAATGCTAAACAATCTTAAATACAGTGATGCTCGTGTGTTTGAATGAGTGAATTTTAGATGTATTCTCTAATTCTAAAACTCTGCTTTTACAGTGATGCTAAAATACGTTTAATATCATTTCCTCAAGAAATCTCAATGTATTTTCTAGAATTAAAAATGACTATCCAAAACTAAGTCACCTAAACCCCTTAATTTTGTGTAATGTTGTTGTCTTTCACCTCCTGAGTTTTTACAAAATCTATTTTTATTTTCTGAAGGAGTGGAGGGTATATATATGAAATGCAGCTAAATGGACCGAGAAAGAAACCCAGATGTTTAACCATGAAATCTAAATTTGAAACAGTCTTTTGCAAATGTGCTGAAATGTTTCCAAAATATCATGAAGATGAAAATAAATTGCTGTTGAAGTGACCTTCACAGTGAATACTATCAACATTCTGAGATTTATGTAAAAAGTAATCTTTCTTTATCATCCTAACTTTACCAGTGAGTGATAAATATAAATTCCTAGGATATCATTCTTAACAAAAACCAAGTCAAAATTATTATGAATTCAAGTATAAAAACTTAGTTTGAAATATATATATATATAAAATATACTTAAATATATACTGTGATAATACCTCATATTTAATCATACCAGCACTGCTCATTACAGATATTTTTATCTATATATCTGCTAGACTATAAGTAGGACTTAAAACCAGGCTGCATGATAATCTACTTCAATAATCTTTAATTACATGCCAATAATTGAAATGAGGATGATGCCTATTTTACAGTTGAAGGACAAGGTTACCAAACTGCCAAAGATAAACAGGTTATGGGAACAGTAGTTCTGTCTTCAGGGTCCACAAGCTTCACCTTATAGTCTGCAAATGATATACTTCACATCAATAAACATGCTCTTAAACTTATGGACTGTAGTTGAAAAAAACGTGTCTTAGTTGGCAGCCATGATTCTGAAATCCAGTAATCATTAAATCAACTTGTTCTTGTTGAAAGCCTGTTTATCGACTTCAATGAAACATAATGAAAAGGATAAAATAAGACTCTAATGAAAGTGTATGCCAACTCCCTTTGTGTTTCATCCAAGGAACAGGTCAGTTATTTTTTTGCACAGAGTATGAGCCATTTGGGGTGATATCTAGCAAGTAAATGGAAAGACATCTAAAAATATGGGGAAGGCTATTTTAGATACCACATCTAAGTAGAAGCATGCAGTATTTGTCTTTCTGTGCCTGGCTTATTTCATTTAGCATAATGTCCTCAAGGTTCATCCGTGTTGTCACATATTACAGAATGCGCTTCTCTTTTAATGCTGAATATCCATCGTAGATAGAGTCCACTTTTTAAATCCATTCATCCATCAGTGAACTAGTTGTTTGCACATATCAGCTATAGTGAGCAGTGCCTCAGTGAACAGGGGGATAACAATATCTCTATGAGATCCTGATTCTTAATTCTTTTGGATAAAAATTCAGTTAATGCAAGATGAATAAGTTCAAGAATTCTGCTATACAACATTTTATATGTAGATAAAAATATTGTATTGTACAAATAAAATTTTGTTAGGATGATTACCACAGTGATAAAAAAATAAATAAACTGAAGGCAATACAAACAAGATTATTGGGAAACACCGGGGAGAAGATAGAGAATATTGACAACAGAATCACGGCAAAGTTGAGAGAACAAAAAAAGTCAAAGACACCAGGAAAACAACTCAGCAAATTGTGTTCATTCTCTGCTTTTGATGAAGTAGTGAGTCATGGCCTTACCAGGATCTGAAGACGTGACACTTGCTTGTGCTGAGTGCTTTGCTTGAACCTTTGAAACCTGCAACAGCAGTATGAGAGAACCACTGTTATCCCCATTTCTTTTGTGAAGAAAGTGAGATAAGCGGATGTTAATAAATTCATCGGGTTAATTGATGCTAATAAAGGGTCAAGCTAAAGGCAGTGCAGAGGAAGTTACCCAGACTCGTGAGCCCCAGTGCTCCACCACTGTGCTGTATCGCCTCCCAGGAAATATTGGAGTTGTAAGAAAGATTCAAATGTATAGAATGAGGCATAGTAGCACTGATGGCCAGAAGAAAAATTAAATATTTCATCGAAAGAAATAACTGATTACAAACTATAGTAGCATAAATTCTTCAGAAAATAGATCATATGAGTAAAAGCACAGATGAATAATGACTCATCTCACTATGACTTTTCTAAATTACTTAAATTAATTATAACTTCTTAGGAAGTATATTTTGGACGCTGTGCTTAGTCGCTCAGTTGTGTCTGACTGACTCTTTGTGACCCTGTGGACGGCAGCCTGCCAAGCTCCTCTGTCCATGGGATTCTCCAAGCAAGAATACTAGAGTGGCTTGCCGTGCCCTCCTCCAGGGGGTCTTCCCAACCCAGGGCTCCCTCATTGCAAGCGGGTTCTTTACTGTCTGAGCCATCAGAGAAGGCCATATTTTGGATAATTGTTTTTAAATCTTTTTCTTGATATGTTACAGGAAACCAGTAGAGGGAGCTTTTAGCCATGAGTTTGTACTCCATTAAGAAAAGAACTAATCAAAGTGTGAGGAAAAATAAAGCAATCCAAAATATGATATTTATTTGAAATTGTAAAGAACCAGTAAGATGAGCTAGGATTTTTGCTTCTGGCAAGTTACTTTAGAAAACAATTGTGAGGCATTTTTGGCTGCTCACTGCTTGCCCATTGTTATGTTGTCTGTTATGAGCTATATAGGACATAGATACGGGCCTAGACATGACTGACATGAATTTCACATGAGAAAAAAAATTTTTTTAATTTATATAAGCGCTACATAGTGGCTTAATACATTGTATGCATGGTAGAGTGTTATCAAGAAACATGACAGAGGAGATAAGCAAACAAGTTAGAAAGCCCAGAGCGCATTCCTAAAAGGACACAGGATGTGGATCCATGGTGAGGAACCTGAAGATTGTTTTCAATGGAGAAAATATTGTGAGCGAAATCTGATGTTGACCTGAGCCTGGAGGGAAGGAAATCATATATGAATAACCAAAGGTCAAGGTTAATCTGGAAAACAGAAGAAACAAAAGTCTCATCAGATGGTGAGCGCTGTCCAGGTGCTGAAAGTGAAGCTGTAGATGGTAGGAAATCAGCGCACACTCTGTATATACTAGGATAGCAACAGGGATGGGGAAGATATGGGTCTGGGAAGGATGGGATTGGAGGATGGTTAGGAAGTAGAAGAGATTGAAAGTAAGAAACCCAAGAAGAGACAATGGAATAATCGAGGTGTGAAGTGATTAACTTAGCTAGATGTGTTGGCCTGTTTTGCAAACCATATAATAAACTCTCCTTACTGAACAACTGTTATAGAGTATAGTGATGATAATAGCAGTAATAATTATGTGCTTTCACTCTCATGCTTCTCCTTTTAGATTGTGTTTAAAAAAAAAAAATAAATAAGTGGAAGCTTGCTTTGGCAGTGCTCCAGTGAGCCAGTTTGTGGAATTTTTGTCCATCTGCCTTCTTTCATGGTTTCCTGATTGCTTAGTTTGCAGTCTTTTTTTTTTTTTCTTCTTCTATATATTTATTTCTTGAGAACATAAATTATAATATTTATTTATTTAAAGTAGAAGATCCCCTAGAGAAGGGAATGGCTACCCCTCCCCCCCCCCCCCCCCCCCCGCCCCAGTATTCTTGTCTGGGAAATCCCATGGACGAGGAGCCTGTGGGCTACAGTCCATAAGGTCGCAAAGAGTTGGACAGGGCTAAAGCAACTTAGCACAGCAGCCAAATAGAATGAGGATAGATACCCAGCATCAGTTCCCATATTCCCAAGCCTTCTTCTTTGGAAGCACTTTTGCAGGGTCCCCTTCTGATGACCCACCACCAGTATATGGACCTTCAATTTTCCTGATTCACGAAGGAATAGACACGATGAATCCGCTCATAAGGTTCATACACATAACTTACGGAAAATAGTGAGGGAAGAACTAGAACTCGGGGTCTTCAGTTCCAGACAGAAGAGTGATCTTGAACTACTGTAAAGTTTGAAGTAGAAGGTGAGCCTGTTAAGTGGACGCTTTAGGAAGCTTGGTGTGTGGGAGCTCTTAGAATGACCTCGAGAGAGGAGGATTAGCAGTAGAGAGAGAAACCAGAAACCAGTCACATAAATGTGAATTGATTTCACTGGAAGTGAAGAAGAGTTAAATAGATAAAGAGAGAACAGTAAAAACTGTTGATTTGCTAGATATAAAAATGGAGGAAAAGATGACTGATACATAGAGTTGAAATGACTAGTGAGGTAAATGAAAATATTCAGGAAGAGAACTAATATGAAGCTGAGAACTGTGTGTTTATTTTAGGCACACTGATTTTCAGCCCTAGGAGATGTATTGACCAATGCACAAATATTTTAAAGACAGTACCAATATTCCCATACCATGATGGTTTAGGTCCCATAAAGGACATTGAAATTCTGAAAGTTAAATCACTTTCATCTTTTAAAAAAATATAGAATTCAATAGAAATTACATAATTTTTGCAGGAAAATATTTAACTGAAGATAGCAAAAAAAATTTTTTTTCCTTCAAATATCTGCATTGAAAGCCTGATAGGTATTTCCTGCCACTTCTTTTGTGTAATCTGAAATCCAGAGTTAACTTTGGTACATCAGTCAATATGCTATCAACTCTGACATAGTGGAATTGATTAGTGAAGAGCAGTGCTTGTGAATTAGAATTAGTATTTCCCCTTTTTATTTGTATGAGGAAAGCATGTCAGAGTTCAGAGGAAATACAAATAGGTATTATATGACAAGGGACTTGACAAGGTGGCTCGCGTGCCTCCTTTGGTGGGCTGTAGTGGAAGAAGTTGTAGATGCCTATTTTTCTGAACTTGACATGATGGCCTTATTCACCAGGGCTATCTGTCATCCTCAGAATGTTTATAAACATCTTGTTATTATACTCTGGTGATTAGATCAAGTCATGCATGTATATGCGTGTATATATTTTTGTCTTTAGCTCAAAAAAATATAATAAAAAAGGAAGAAAGATCACTCTTCTTAGAAGGACATTTTGGAAACTCCATTGTAATTCACTGTTTTCTTTGCAATCCCTGCCTATGCAGTGAAATTTTATTTTAATATGTGTCTTAAGCACATATCTGAAAATCATAAGCATGTATGGGACAAGCCTCTGGATAAGTTTACATGAATAAAATTGTAATATGACAATTACATAATGTAATATGGCCTTCACTTAGTAGCACTAATGAATGATGTTTATAAAGGAGAACTAATATTTTTAAATACTATGTCATAGGGTACAATAGCAATAAACAAGCCAACCATAAGTCATGACAGAAGCAGAAGCAGTCTGGGAAATAATACTTTAGCATTAACTTGTGGGAATAATTGCAAATGTTTTTACTTAAATTTGCAAGGGTTTAGGAAAAGTTTTCTTTTTTAAGTGAACAGTTTTCTCAATTAAAAATATATTTAATTTTATATTTCATTTTAATAAGAATCTTGACAACCTGGTTAAATATCCAATGAGTAAATTTAAATATATATGAATATCATCAATGAAGTAAACCTTATTTAAAGAGATAATTTCAAAGACCTCCATTTTCAAGCCTTCTTTCACTATTTAAAATTAGTAGAAAGACTGGAAACTGATTCTGGCTCACTTACTTTTTTCATTTAATTAGAAAATCTTTACCAAGTAGTTTTTATGTAGTTGGCATTGTACTGGAGATTTTATGATGGCAAAGCTTCAAGGAGCAAATTGCTTTTATTGGTGTACCTGCATTGCCTGAAAATGGAATTGTTAAGAGAAAACTCTTAAAATGCACAACGTTTCCTGTGTGTTTACCTAGACCTCCCAGGGTGGAACTCCCTTCTTAAACACACATCCAGCAGAACACATGGCTGTTTCAAGTTTCTATCTCGGTGGTAAACTTACTTCCTATCTTGGTAGTAAACATATTTCCAGAGGAACCCGGTTACATGACTGAATTCAATGAAGCAGGCTTAGATATCCAGTAGCCTCTGTATTAATATAGCTTTATATAGACAATTTTCCCTAGAAACCTATAGCTTAAGTAAAGCCTTAGTCCAACTTTGCCTACCTTTGTAACTGAGGGCTAAAGACAATGGGAAGAATGTGTCCTCTGTAGAAATAATACTTGGGTTTTATGAGGCCAGTGAAATTCATGTGGTTACTGTGTGTGTATGTTTTACAATCAAGTTGTAAATATGCAACTTGCTTTTCCAATCCTTTTTCTGTTAGAACAAATCTGGAATTTCAAGGTTGCTTGCTCTAGGGCATTCTAAGTCAGAGTAACTGAGAACACTCATTTTTTAAATTTCTTTTTTTATTGAAGTAGAGTTGATTTATAATACTATATTAGTTTCAAGTGTACACCAAAATGATGCACTTATGCTTTTCAGATTATATTCCATTATAGGCCATTACAAGATATTGAATATAATTCTCAGTGCTATACAATAAATTATTGTTGCTTATCTACTTGATGTATAGTAGTTTGTATCTGTGAATTCCATACTTCTAATTTGTACCCCCCTCCCTCTCCCTTTTGGTAACCATAAATTTGTTTTCTATGTCTGTGAGACTGTCATTCGAAGAGCATGCTGCTGCTGCTGCTGCTAAGTTGCTTGAGTCATGTCCGACTCTGTGCGACCCTATAGAAGGCAGCCCATCAGGCTCCTCAATGGATTTTCCAGGCAGAGTACTGGAGTGGGGTGCTATTGCCTTCTCTGTATAGAGACATCAAAAGAATCATGCCATCGTGTTCTTTAGAAAGAATGACTAATACATTACTAATTTATGTACACAATAACAATATCAAGGTTCTGATGGAGTACAGAATTTTCACTTTATTTAGAATCATGGCCAGTGCTTGGTACACAGAATTAGTATTTATGCAAGAATTATTATGATGCCATGGCTGTGCTGAGCTCCGTCATGTCCAACTCTTTGCGATCACATGGACTGTAGCCCACCAGGCTCCTATGTCCATGGGATTTCCCAGGGAAGAATACTAGAGTGGGTTGCCATTTCCTCCTCCAGGGGATCTTCCCAACCCAGGGATTAAAGCCACATCTCCTGTATTGGCAAGCAAGTTCTTTAGAACTGAGCCACCCGGGAAGCCCAAGCATTATTTTAAGAGCTTTGAATTTATTATCTCCTTTTATCCTGACAATAGCACTATAAAATTAGTATTGTTTTCCAGAAAAAGAAACTAAGGCAATGGAGTATTAAGTGACCTGCCCAATGCCACAAATCAGTAAGTGACTAAAAGTGAAAGTCACTCAGTTGCGCCTCTTTGTGACTCCATGGCCTATATAGTCCATGGAATTCTCCAGGCCAGAATAATAGAGTGGGTAGCCTTTTCCTTCTCCAGGGGAGCTTCCCAACCCAGGGATCGTACCCAGATCTCCCAAATTGCAGGTGGATTCTTTACCAGCTGAGCCACAAGGGAAGCCCAAGAATACTGGAGTGGGTAGCCTACCCCTTCTCCCGCGGATCTTTGCAACCCAGGATCAAACCAGGGTCTCTTGCACAGGTGGATTCTTTTACCAACTGAGCTATCAGGGAAGCCCACTGATAGAAGTTACTGAACTAAGATTTAAACAAAGTGCACAAAATGGAGATTAGCCTTTTTAAAGTTCATTAAGAGAAACATTTGCCATTGGCAGATAAGGTTTCCCTTCATGAAAGAAGAGAAACCAGAGTTTATTCGCAGTCTGTGCATTCTGCCATCCACTAAATAGCAGAGGATGCATGGATCTTGGAAAGGACTCGTTAATCAAACAGATGCGGCTTCAATAATTATAAAATGTCTTCATTAAG
This sequence comes from Bos indicus x Bos taurus, assembly GCF_003369695.1. Classification (NCBI taxonomy): domain Eukaryota; kingdom Metazoa; phylum Chordata; class Mammalia; order Artiodactyla; family Bovidae; genus Bos; species Bos indicus x Bos taurus. The sequence goes on along the minus strand of NC_040079.1, from coordinate 9,793,590 downwards.
CACTGGCAGTAAGTCATTACAATATCTTCTCCAGCCTTTTGGCTATGATCAAGTGTAGAATATCTTCTCATTAGGATAATGGGGTTCAATAAAAGAGTGTTCCATCATTCCCCCTAAGAGAGTAGAGTGGAACTTTTTGCTAACGATAATCATTTAGTGATTCATTTTATCTTTTTCAGATCTTGTTAATTCATTATTGTACAAGGTTAATTTTTCATGCATTTAGATTTTGATCTTGACAAAATGCATTGGTCATAAAAGTTAACTTTGTAAAAGAAATTAAGACAGTTTAAATTAATGTTGGGGACATAATGAGTAGAAATAAGAAAAGTGTTTTGTGTTTTTTAAATTTGCTAACCCAGATATCTGTTAATTAAAGCATGGTTTATATATTTTAAAAGAAATTTCTGGGAAATTTTTTATGTATATTAGCAGTGGAGAAACATAGAGAATAGACTTATTTTTTCCAATGATTTCTGTGGCAAGTATGATCAAATTAATAATATCTGAGTTTTACATATATTCAGCAATAATATAATCTATTACTCAGCTCACTCTTTCATATCATGTTATCTCTATAATTAAAAAACATTTAAAATATACAAATATATAATAAAAATATAATAAAAATCATTATAAGTATAGTAGATCCATCATAAAATTGCAAAATAGAGAAATGAGGCCCCTATTGAAATTTCACACATAATCTTGCCAACCAAAGTTAGTAATAATAACTATTTCTTCCCCACATGTCAATATTCATTTTATAAAATTTTACCTACAGGTAATTATAGTTAACTCACAATCTTCTATCCTGTTTATTTCTACTAACCATGAGATCAAAGTACTTTCCAATCATATTCTTAATGATTATAATTTTATTGACTCTACTATTTTATTAAGAAAATGAAGTTATATAATTTAGCTATATGCATACAGTTGATAATTGTACCATCTCAAATATTTTTGCTATTATAAATAACCAACCAATAAGTTATGGCCAACCTAGACAGCATATTAAAAAGCAAGACATTACTTTGTCAGCAAAGGTCTGTCTAGTCAAGGAGATCCAACCAGTATACCCTAAAGGAAATCAGTCCTGGGTGTTCATTGGAAGGACTGATGTTGAAGCTGAAACTCCAATATTTTGGCCACCTAATGCGAAGAGCTGACTCATTGGAAAAGACCCTGATGCTGGGAAAGATTGAGGGCAGGAGGAGAAGGGGATGACAGAGGATGAGATGGTTGGATGGCATCACTGACTCAATGGATATGAGTCTGGATAAAGTCCGGGAGTTGGTGATGGACAGGGAGGCCTGGAGTGCTGTGCTTCATGGGATCGCAAAGAGTCGGAGACGACTGAGCGACTGAACTGACTGACTGACTGATAAATAGCCATGCAACAACAACCTTTTGATAGGATATTTTCCCCATATTTAGGATTATTTCTGTTTAAAATAACCCCCAGAATTGATTTATTGAATCAAAGAATATGAATATGTCTGAAGCTCCTTGACATGGAGTATCTGAATGCTTAGGGAACATATTTTATCCATCTATGTAGCCTTGACACATAGCATAGTACCTAATGTCTCATTACTCACATTTTAAAGGTGTTAAACGGAGAAGGCAATGGCAGTCCACTCCAGTACTCTTGCCTGGAAAATCCCATGGGTGGAAGAGCCTGGTAGGGTGCAGTCCATGGAGTCACTAAGAGTTGGACACAACTGAGTGACTTCACTTTCACTTTTCACTTTCATGCATTGGAGAAGGAAATGGCAATCCACTCCAGTGTTCTTGCCTGGAGAATCCCAGGGACAGGGGAGCCTGGTGGGCTTCCGTCTCTGGGGTCACACAGAGTTGGACACGACTGAAGCGACTTAGCAGTAGCAGCAAAGGTGTTAAAATGTTTGAAATAGAATATATATGTGGCTGTTTTACCTGCATGGCTGTCTAATAATAATCCATTGTACTTGAATAGTTTTTAGTGAACTTTCACACATGTGATCTGATCTGAAACAAAGAAACACAAGGTAGATAGTTTGATCATCCCTTTACAGAGGAAAAAAGTGAGCCTCAGAAAGGGCAGTGTAGTTTCATTACGCTCTGTGTCGATGTGTATTTATCCTTTTGAGAAAGTATTTGAAATAAGTTTTCTTTTTCTTTTCAGTGAATCCTTGTTTTTATTCTTTGGGGAAAACAATCTGTACTTATTGGAAGTATTTTTTTTCTCTTTTTTAAAAATCCAGAGTACATATCACTAATTACCACCATGAAAGTTTTACATATGCTTAAGGCAAAAATAATATTAACATTTTTAGACTCACTTTATATTTTAAAATAGAAATAAAAGCAAAGATCCAAAATAACACATTGAAATTCATGTTAATATAAGTTGAGGCATTTTTTCTTTCCTTTTTTTTTTATGAGTTATTTGAGACTAGTACTACATACTGATTCCTCTGAATGCAGATTCTTAGAAATTTGTCCTGGAAAGTTCTAGCATAATGGTTTTAGATAAAACGAAACCACAAATGTTTTTCTAACTTTATAAGTGTAGCGAATTTAATATAAATTTGACAGAACTGCTTTTTTCAACTTGATAAATTTGATAATACCTGGTGGTACTATAGTAAAGAGCGTGCCTCCCAATGAAGGAGACATGAGAGACTCGGGTTTGATCACTGGGTTGGGAGATCCCCTGCAGGAGGGCATGGCAACCCACTCCAGTATTCTTGCCTGGAGAATCCCATGGACAGGGGAGCCTGGCAGGCTATAGTCCATAGGGTCGCAAAGAATCGGACATCACTGAAGCGCCTTAGCGTGCTCACAGAGAACATATTAATTATATTTCTTCCCTTCTATTTTCTTTTTCTTTTTCCTTTCTTTCTTAACCCTAGAAATTGTCATTCTGAAATCAGAAGTGAGCTTATTGAAATCCAGAGAGTAAATAAAGTAGCTTGTTCAAGTCTATACAGCTTTTAGGTATAATTGCTGGAATTTCAGACCCAGTTTTGTTCCTCTCAAATGTGAATTCTTCTCACTAAAAAAAGGCAATTAAAAAGGTGATGATGGCACAAATCTTAAGGCCATTGATCATAATTATACTAAAGTATGATTTTTTTGCATATCCTGAGTCACCTGTCACCACTTTGAACTACAAAATTTACTGAAGATTTAACTCAATATAATGACAAAATTTAGGATGTAATGAAACATTTGTAATGGAACTGTTCTGCAATGACTCATTTTAAAAAAAGTAAAATTTTTGATCAAATGAAGATTAAATGGCCTTTCATCAAGAAGGCCAGAGAATATCTATTTAAAGTGAGAGGGGGACTAACTGATTTCTAAGATATAAACAGTTTGTGACTTTGTTGTTTCTTAAATAGATAGGCCTCTGGCTTGTGGTCTTTGCACTGTATGTTCAGCAAGCCTGTAATTCAGCCATTTAACTATAAATCACCTGTAGTTTGTTTCAAAACTCTTGAACCTCCTTTAAATTTTAAGATATTCTCTTGCTAAATATATTATGTAGTGAGGGCATACAATATATCAAGTATTATGAGGGGTGTGTATTCCTCTTTTCTCAATATCAATCTATACAAAATATATACACTTACATATACATGCTATTTGTAGACTCATATATACACACACGTATTCTTTATATGTGCATATATACCTACCAATACATACACACATGTGTATGCTTATTTGTAACTTTCAGTTCAATTCAGTTCAGTCGCTCAGTTCTGTCCGACTCTTTGCGACCCCATGAATCGCAGCACGCCAGGCCTCCCTGTACATCACCAACTCCCGGAGTTAACTCAGACTCACGTCCATCGAGTCAGTGATGCCATCCAGCCATCTCATCCTCTGTGGTCCTCTTCTTCTCCTGCCCCCAATCCCTCCCAGCATCAGAGTCTTTTCCAATGAGTCAACTCTTCGCATGAGGTGGCCAAAGTACTGGAGTTTCAACTTTAGCACCATTCCTTCCAAAGAAATCCCTGATCTCCAAAGAAATCTCTGAAGATCTCTGATCTCCTTCAGAATGGACTGGTTGGATCTCCCTGCAACCCAAGGGACTCTCAAGAGTCTTCTCCAACAACACAGTTCAAAAGCACCAATTCTTCGGTGCTCAGCTTTCTTCACAGTCCAACTCTCACATCCATATATGACCACTGGAAAAACCATAGCCTTGACTAGACGGACCTTTGTTGGCAAAGTAATGTCTCTGCTTTTCAATATGCTATATAGGTTGGTCATAACTTTTCTTCCAAGGAGTAAGCGTCTTTTAATTTCATGGCTGCAGTCACCATCTGTAGTGATTTTGGAGCCCAGAAAAATAAAGTCTGACACTGTTTCCACTGTTTCCTTATCTATTTCCCATGAAGTGATGGGACCAGATGCCATGATCTTTGTTTTCTGAATGTTGAGCTTTAAGCCAACTTTTCCACTCTCCTCTTTTACTTTCATCAAGAGGCTTTTTAGTGCCTCTTCACTTTCTGTCATAAGGGTGGTGTCATCTGCATATCTGAGGTTATTGATATTTCTCCCGGCAATCTTGATTCCAGCTTGTGCTTCTTCCAGCCCAGCGTTTCTCATGATGTACTCTGCATATAATTTGAATAAGCAGGGTGACAGTATACAGCCTTGACGTACTCCTTTTCCTATTTGGAACCAGTCTGTTGTTCCATGTCCAGTTCTAACTGTTGCTTCCTGACCTGCATATAGGTTTCTCAAGAGGCAGGTCAGGTGGTCTGGTATTCCCCATCTCCTTCAGAATTTTCCACAGTTTATTGTGATCCACACAGTCAAAGGCTTTGGCATAGTCAATAAAGCAGAAATAGATGTTTTTCTGGAACTCTCTTGCTTTTTCGATGATCCCAGCGGATGTTGGCAATTTGGTCTCTGGTTTCTCTGCCTTTTCTAAAACCAGCTTGAACATCTGGAAGTTCACGGTTCACGTATTGCTGAAGCCTGGCTTGGAGAATTTTGAGCATTACTTTACTAGTGTGTGAGGTGAGTGAACTTTATTAAGCCTAAAAACAACAGTCTCTTATATGAAAGTGAAAGTGAAAGTTGCTCAGTCATGTCCTACTCTTTATGACCCCATGGACTGTACAGCCCATGGAATTCTCCAGACCAGATTACAGGCCAATTATACTGTCTCTTGTATAATTGATATGAAGGGCTTTACTCTTAACAATTTGATTATATTACAGTTAGTTAAACTAGTGTTAGGCTTTACTTTTTTGTCATCAGGTTCTTTGATATTCAGCATCTTCTATGATATAAACAAAACAAAGTCCGGTCATAACAGAAAGCAAAAAGTGGCCATCCATGAAACTTAGTCATTAGAACATCTTTTGTTTCTCTCATGAGAGAGCTAAAATACTCCCAGAAAAGATATGATAAAGGCCTGAATAAAAACAGCTATGGAGAAAGGCCTGAATAAAGGATGAAGTGCTGTGCTATTAGTCGCTCAGTCGTGTCTGACTCTTTGCGACCCCATTGACTGTAGCCCACCAGGCTCCTCTGTCCATGGGGATTCTCTAGGCAAGAATACTGGAGTGGGTTGCCATGCCCTCTTTCAGGGGATCTTCCCAACCCAGGGGTTGAACCCAGGTCTCCCAAATTGCTGGTGCATTCTTTACCATCTAAGCCAGGACAGCCCAAAGAATTAAGAAGATTTGCTGAATTAGAAAAAAAAAAATAATAATTGAATTTCATAAATATTTATATGTAGAATATGGATTTCAAACAGGGGTTATAGTGTTGATCCCTCAATATCTGAAAGATCAGTTTTCATGCCATTTTCCATCACTGACAGGAAGACATTGGAGTTACAATTATTTCTGTAGCTTCTAATTTACCCTGTATTTCACCTGACTAATTCCATGGCTTGTTCTCAAAGACAGACAATAATCTGGTTGGTGGGTAGAGTGATGAAAGGTATAGTTTCATGGTGTTTGAAAATGACCCACGAGGTTCTGGAACTTGTAAATGGTCCTCCTCACCTGTTAATATCAAGATGTACCTAGTAGTATAAGGCAAAAGATCACCATGCCTTGGTTGAATGATCAAATCTTGGCCCAAGAAATCCAAATTTTATGGTCTTTGTGCAAATTCCATTTTGTTTTCATATTTGAAATTTCAAGCATCTGCTTTCCCACTGGTTCCAGCTCCACCTGACTGTCCTCCGTTATTAGAGACTGAATCCTTTGAGATGTGTTCATATTCTCTCTGGCCTTACATCCTCAGTTGCTCATTATACAATTATTGATTTTAATTTTGACTCTGTGACTGCTTCAGTGAAAAGAGACAACCTTGACTCATTGGATTGGTCCTGTGCTTGAACTGTTAGTCCTTGCTTTTAGTCACTGCCTTTCTAAAGATTTCAATGTTACAATGGCCCTGGTGAACAGGTTGCAACTGCCAATCTAACTTTTGGTCAAGGTTTTCTCTTTTCTCTCCAAATATAAAATGCCACAATATTTAAATTAACCTCAGTAACATCTCATTGAAAGTAATATTTAACTCATTTTTTCCTGCTGACTACAGGGAGGTGGCACAGGCAGAAATTTATACAGTTCTTATGTCTTTTCTGTTATTGCCTTACATGACTCACTTAAGCATATAGCTTAGTAAGTATATTGCTTGAGAAATTAAGAAACAGGAATCTGTCATTTTTTTCCATGAAAATTTAAGTATTTATATAGAGGTTAATTGTGTGTTCTAGTTTCCTGAACTATGAGAGCAGTGCTGATAAAAATAAACAGGAAAATTACAAAGTACTGTTACTCATTCTTTCCCTTTTATTTTCAAAAGAATGTGCTTTCTAATAACATAGGACAATGAAATTTTATATGTTTTCTTGGAAGTAAATCCAACAATATTTTATAATAATAAAATGGTGCTTGGATGATTAATGTGGTACTATCTTAAGGAATGTTAATAGTGTAGAAAAAATAATTTTATTGCCCAGACATACAATAAATTTGACAAGCAACCTGGGGAATGTTTTAACATTAATATATGCTAATTAATAAAAATAGCCTTACCTTTATTTTAGACTAACATTATCCTTATGTGAGAACAGCATATAATTACAGATTACCTACTATAAAGTACTTTGTAAGTTATCTACATAACTTGAAATTTGAAATGTTACATGGAAAGTAAATATGTATACATGCACACACTTTAACGGACTCTGAATCAGGTATCTTTCTGGGTCTCTGTTTCCAAATAGTAAGTACGTGTTTTAGACTAAATGATTCCTAAGGTTTTCCCAGGTATAGCATGTATATAAATGTATGTCTCTAGTTTTTTAACTTAATCATTGCAGTGAGATGGGGCTACTCCCTACTTGTGCTGAGAGGGTTTCTCATTGTGGTGAGAAACTTCTCTTGTCGCTGAGCACAGACTCTAGAGCACATGGGCTTCAGTAGTCGCAACTCCTGGGCTCAGAGCACAGGCTCAGTACTCATGGCACACAGGCTTAGTCGCTCCGCAGCTAGTTGAATCTTCCCGGATCAGGGGTCTGCCTTGGCAGGCTGATTCCTTATCACTGAGCCACCAGGGAAGCCCTAGGTTTCTAGTTTTAAAGAAAGTCCTGAGTCCTCAGTTTGATCACACTCTGATTCCCCCTCACACACACAATTGATATTTCCAGTTATCCATGAACTCATCTACGATTCTTGATTAAATCTAGATGTTAAAGGTTGAATCTAGATGAAAATTGCAGAGTGAATGGAAAGTCAGTGAGTCTCATTGGACTTGTCTCTTTACAACCAGAGGTCATTGTGGGGTCCACAGAGTTGCTTTTCATGTTGCAAGTTGTGTACACATTATCTGACCAAAGTTCATCATGCTTGATCAAGTAGATCTATATAAGTTCTACTGTCATTGACACGAAAGATTTAGGGGCATTGTTAGGTAATACAAAATTTTTTATTTTTCAGTAAAAATGTTTTTATTTGTATAACTTTATGTTAATTTTTAAGGAAAGAAATAGTTTTACTAGAGAAAATAAAAGTTATGCAGGAAAGGAAAAGTTGTCATAGCATAAGTACTTAACTCAGCTGTGAATAATATTCACACAGTGATATAAATATTGTATGCTGATGTCATGGCAAGTGTGATTATTAAGATGTGGGGTAATAGACAAAAAGGATATTTATGTGTGGTGGGGTGAAGGAATGAGAGAGAACTAAACCTTCATCTTTCATAGTGGGGAGTCCATAGATATTTAGGATAGAAAAGTTGGTGTATAACAATCTATGTGTGTCTCAGTCTCTCAATCTCATCTGACTCTTTGTGATCCCATGGACTCTAGCCCCCCAGGCTCCTCTGTCCATGGTATTTTCCAAGCAAGAGTACTGGAGTGGGTTGCTGTTTCCTTCTCCAGGGGATCTTCCTGACCAGGGACCTAACCTGAATCTCTTATGTCTCCTGAATTGGCAGGCAGGTTCTTTACCACTATCGCCACCTGGGAAGCCCATACCAATCTAAACATGTTATTTAATTAAGGAAATAGAGGAAAATTCCAAAAGACACCTATAAAAATTGAAAACGACTGTTCTTTTTAAGGTAGGATCCCTGAAGGTCTTTAAGCTATATGTAAACATGTGATTAGAATAAGATACACTTTTAAAGCACATTATGAAAGTTTCTATTTATATCTTATTTTCTAAAATTTTCCACTGCACCTATTGGCACATACTTCTTTAAGTCAAATCAGATTTCAGGAATAAAATGAACAATAGATCAGAGGAAGTCTCCTTATATTTCACTGTGGTACCTTTCATTTGAAAAGCATATTATTGCTCTTTTTTGTTATTGCATATTTGTTTAATTCCATGAAATTTAAAATGCTATAGGAATGACTTTTAACACTCTAGACCCAATTATATAAAATTTAGATTAAAAAAAATCGAAGCATACAGAAATCATGTTGAACTTCATCTCTTGTATATTACTAGAACAACATCGATTCCTTAGAGAATATACAAGTAAAAATTGATTTCTTTTAAAATAATTTTCACAAATATTGTCTTGATACTCAAACCAGTTTCAACCTAGTTTATCACTGAAAGTTTCCATCTTAAGAATAGTTACCAGGTCTCCTGAATTTTTCTCAGCCATCATTTTACCATCTGGTACTACTTTTAATTTAGTCTATAATACTGAAAGTTGTGTTTAGGATGGGTAGGATATAGGGTGAAATTCCATGGAGGTCCAAATGTTTGGAATCTTTACAAAAATTCAGTCTACAAAATCTTTTTAAAATGCATAAGCTTAATAATTTGTTTTTAGGTTATTATGTGAGAAAAATATCAGCTGTGTCTACATTTATTCCTGATTTTTCTGTGAACATATAGATACATTAGATACATGGATACCAGAGCTTCCCTGGTAACTCAGCTGGTAAAGAATCTGCCTGCAATGCAGGTGACCTGGGTTTGATCCCTGCTGTTGGGAAGATCCCCTGGAGAAGGGAACAGCTCCCCACTCCAGTATTCTGGCCTGGAGAATTCCAAGGACTGTATAGTCCATGGGGTCGCAAAGAGTCTGACAGGACTGAGCGAACTTTCACTTTCATTTTCATAGATACATTATGTACAAACAGATCTAGTGGGAGATGAACTGGTGGTGTAGTAATAGGCCCCCCTGCTTCCAGCCAATACCTAATTTTATTCTTCTTGAAGTTTAATATCTCATATTTTCATGTTTCTTTCATCTCTTTCATCCCAATCACCCATGAAAGGTTGCATTCAAAGCCTACTTTCTCAGGACCTGATAATACCTCCCAATGATATTTGTCCCAGAAACATTTTAATTTTAGTAGGAATCAAATTCTGAAGGAAAATGGATAAAACCCTGAGACAAACAGATGTGTTAACATGTAGAGTTAAGCCTCCAGTAAACAATTAAAGGAGCAAAGTAAGGTTAAAACATTTTTCTCCTCCAAGAAGAAAAGTGAAAGTGAAAGTCGCTTAGTCGTGTCCGAATCTTTGTGACCCCATGGACTCTACAGTCCATGGAATTCTCCAGGCCAGGATGCTGGAATGGGTAGCCTTTCCCTTCTCCAGGGGATCTTCCTAACTCAGGAATTGAACTCAGGTCTCCTGCATTGCAGGCGGATTCTTTATCAGCTGAGCCACAAGAGAAGCCCAAGAAGAAAACAGGATGTCAACTAAATACATTTGGATTTATCCTTTATTGCAGTGTTTGCTACCCTTGGAAAGAGGGATAAAAATGCACAGCAACTGACTACAGTTTGTCATACACACAAACAATCATGGCTTTTATCCAATGAGAAAGAAAATTAAATAATGCATACTGCATCTACCTGACCACAATAGTTATACTGACCTTGACGGGGTTATCTCCATGTGCTAGTTCTGTTGCTGTGCCATTGAGCCAAACAGTGTCTCTGCAGGTCTTTTCAGAATTCTTGGACCAAAAGTGTGGCAGACACAGGCAGGGGTTAGGGAAGAGATGCTATTTATTCTGCCTGTGTAGTTTGGATGGAAAAATACTTTTTAGGTGATCTGTTTCTAAGAAGTGCAATTTTCAGGAAACCAGACACTGTATTCTCAAAATTATTTTCCATTCTCTCCCTCAAAACTTACTCTAATCATCTCAAAGTAAAGGATTATTCTCAATAGCAACAACAAAAAATGCTGCTGCTCACATTAAATTTGCTTTTACTCCAAGAGAAAACTACTTCAAATTTCACAAAGGTAGTCTTTTCTCCATTATACCTGGATTATGTACCCAATTTATAGATGGAATAAACCCTAGAATACACTCTTCTGGAGTATTTTGGGGTGGCATTCTCCTGCAATAGGATTGAGCCTAGCATATCTAGGGTTTGGGCTAGTTGGAGATATAATTGGAGTTTGTGTCTGTAAACCCCACAGGCTCCCATCCTAAGAGATAGGAATTAACAGATATAGGTTTGATCATCCAGCAAACATATATCTACCATTGGTGTTATGAGAGGTGTGAAAACAGATCAATCAGACACAGTGGAGAGTATCTGCAATCTGCCTGAAATTATATCTTGAATGAGGACAGGCTGTAAGCATATGTGTGAATGTATGCACTCTTTTAAATCCAGAAAAAATATTTTCCACATGACCAATGGTGGCACTGAAAACTAAATAATTATTGTAGTATAGTGGCATTTACAGATATCAGAAAACTTAAATCAAAAGGGGAGCATTGCTCTGCCCTGAATATAGGATGTTCATACTTTGTAAATTGCTGTGTCACCTCCAGGGTAACCTGCCAAGTGCATTTTCATATTATGCTTCAAATAACACTCACCAATAAGTGGAACTTAGAAAAATGTATAAACATGCACATTCTTTTGTTCTAAACAATAAGAAATACAGAATGTCAAGTGAAGACCTAACAACAAACACAGAATTCCAATCTTTTCAGGTTAGCTTGTGACATCGAGTCAGAAAACTTATCAAGGCCGTATAACTGTTCAGAGTGCATCTGTAAACTGATTTATTGAAGCATTCGGTAATACACTGCTATTTATGGGAGACTCAGCTATAGATATTCCTGCAGTATTATAGAAAAGACTCCTGTCCTGTGGGGTCTCCAGTGCAGATGGGCAGCTGTGGTTCCATAATACAGGTTTATTTGCCTTGAGATGGTGCATTTCTCAAAAGAGAACATGCTTAGTAAAGATTTAGAAATAATTATGAACATGAATAGGGCTTCCCAGGTGGCGCTAGTGGTAAAGAACCCGCCAATGCAGGAGTCGCAGGTTCAGCCCCTGGGTCAGGAGGATATCTGGGAGGAGGGTGTGGCCATCTGCTCCAGTATTCTTGCCTGGACAGAGGAGACTGGCGGGCTACAGTACATGGGGTCACAGAGTCAGACACAGCTGAAGTAACTTAGCACGCATGCATACATGAATATGAATAGAAAGTGGGCAGCTAGCTGAAGAAATTCTCTAGAAGACAGTGGTTGACATGCATTTTCTTCCAAATTAACCATCAATTTGCAAGTCTAGAGTCTAAGGTCTCAGTGGATTTTCTATTTTTAAAAAATAGGTGAAAAGAATACTGTGATCTACTCCAATGTTTACACAATGGAGGGCAAGCAACAATTAAATATTTTCAACTACCTGCAAAAACTAACTGTATATCTTTATATTCCTAACTATACTCTCATATTTTAAGATGAATTCATCATAGCAAATCTGAAAACTATCAAATAGTCGACTCTAGTTTTGTTTACTCAATTATATTAGAAACTAGTATTTGTATGTTACTTTAAAGTTTAAAAATCATGTTCTTTTATATCATTTCATAGAACTCTCCACTAACATACTGATATGCTTGTGTTGAGTTAGACACTCAGTCATATCTGATTCTTTGCGACTCCATGACTGTAGCATGCCAGGTTCCTCTGTCCAGTGAATTCTCCAGGCAAGAATACTGGAGTGGGTTGCCATTCCCTTCTCCAGGGAATCTTCCCAACCCAGGGATTGAACCCGGGTATCCCTCATTGCAGGCAGACTCTATACTGTCTGAGCCACCATGACTCATAGTGATATGTTTGGGTGATATTATCTTCTAGGTAGAATTCGTTGTTTTACCTCTGTGCACCCATGTCACTTTCTTGAAACATTTATATCTCTATAACAGGGCTTCCCTGGTAGCTCAGATAGTAAAGAATCCACGTACAATGCAGGAGGCCTGGGTTTGATCCCTGGGTCAGGATATCCGCTAGAGAAGGGAATGACTACCCACTCCAGTATTCTTGCCTGGAGAATTCCAGGGAAAGAGGCTCCTGGCGGGCTACAGTCCATGGGGTCGCAAACAGTTGGACATGACTGAGCGACTGAACACTGGCACTAACACTAGAGCGCTTTATAACGTTAGAGAATCCAGGAATGTCAGCCGTGAAAGGGACCCTGAGGATTGTATGTCCAATAGTTCCTGTTTTGCAGATGGAGAAATTGAGATTCAATGTGCATATGTGGCTTGCTCAAGAGAGTTGGAGACTGAATAGGAATTAGAACTTGGGTTTTCTATATTCAAGTTTGGAGGCCAGCTTTTGGAAAAGTGTAGGTGTCTTGGGAAACAATATGATTGTTTGCTTGAGACTGAAGCTGTCTCTCCATCATGATGGTTATGAATGTATGTATGTCTCATTTATTTATTGTTGCTATGGTTCTGTGTCATTTCAGAATGTAAAACCAACAACACTCCTCACATCTCTATAGCTGCATGAACTTCAGCAGGATAGAATTCTGTAAATCGGGTTGTCTCAGTTTCCTGTTTATTTCTGATCACATTGTTTTCTCAAGATGCATTTTCTTTTTCCATCTGAAATTCATACTTTGGGAACCTCCTCTCTAAAGATGCTTAAAACCCAAACAGTGTTTCTTTTTTGGTAACTTTCCCTGTACTTTACTCTGCAATTTCTCTGTTTAGAAACCTTTAATTGTGCCTTGTTCCCTTCTGCAGAAGATTGAAAATTAGCTGCTTAGTTTTCAAGGCGCAACATACTACTTACTTTCAATTCCTCTTCCTTACCATTTTCCCAAACACATTTAGCATAGTAATCAAACTTACTTTTTGTAACCTCTAATTAATCTCATTTTCTGGGCCTTTGCTTGCTTGTGGTTTCTCTTTCTTTCTCCCTGTGAAAGGTGGAAGATCTCATTTTAACTATTAAATATTCTTAAAGTTGTAGGGCTTCTCTTCTCAAGCACAGCAGGTTGTGTAAAGAATGAGAGAGATGAAATATCTTCTCCCAGGACTGGGTCTCCACAGTCTGTCTGGGCTCTGCCCCTTGTTTGCCTGTAGTTGACTTTCTTTTGGATTCTTTCTTCCTGACCTGGATTTTCTAGACATGACTCCATCCTGTCCTTTATGTAAGACCAGAGTCATGCTTAGATCCCATCTGCTTATCTCAAAAACCTCCTCCTGGCGGTGTTCCTAGTAAAGTAGCACCATCCATTGCCATTCGTGACTGGAAATGGTGGCAAAAAATGATCCAGTCTCCTTTCCTGACTGTATCCATCTAAAATCAGTGCACATCTACCTGTGTATATTTGAAAAGAATTACTGTGTCTCCATTTTCTTTTCATTTGATATAGATTTTGCCTTTTCATTGTTGTTTAGTCGCTAAATCATGTCCACCTCTTTGTGACCCCACGGACTGCAGCATACCAGGCTCCCTTGTCCTTCACTATCTCCAGGAATTTCCTCAAACTCATGTCCATTGAGTTGGTGATGCTACCCGAGCATTTCATAGAAGCCTTCTGAAAAAAAAAAGATAACTATATCTGTTTAGAATTTAACCATTATCAAATATATCTCAAAGCAGGCAGCTTTCTTTGGAATAGAATGTATTCCTGGATATCAATATAATATCTTTTTCTCTTTACATTTGTCCTAAGTTCCCAGAACATTTCCTTAGTGGTGGCATACAAAACTCATTCAAGGGGCCTGGTTCTGAGAGGAAGGACTACTGGGGACATTAAAAGTACTCCTTCCTAAAATAGGGAAATTTGCATTTGCTGAAAGCCAGAGGCATTATAAAGGACAAGACGAAAAATGTTATAAGAAGAAAGAAAGAAAGGTGAGAGAAAGGTCCATCAGAAAATGGAATGGACAGGCATTCATGTCCAGCTGTTTGTACGTGTGTGCTAAGTTGCTTCAGTCTTGTCCTACTCTTTGCAACCCTATGGGCTGTCACATACCAGGCTCCTCTGTCCAAGGGATTTTTCCAGGCAATGATACTGGAGTGGTTGCCATGCCTTCCTCCAAGGCATCTTCCCAACCCAGGGATCAAATCTGTGTCTCCTGCATGGACAGGTGGATTCTTTACCACCGAATCACCTGGTACATGCTGAATCAATCTTACTCATCAGCAAAGTACCCCAGTGAAAGAGATGGATTTTTACAATTTAATGTGTAGATGTAAAATCAAGTGCTGGATAGTTTTGTCTCAAATATAGTCACTGAGAATCTGAAGGGTCTTGGGGAAATTTTAATGTGCTACATTCTTGGCTTTCTGATTCCTGAAAGTGAAAGTGAAGTTGCTCAGTCGTGTCAGATTCTTTGCGACCTCATGGACGGTAGTCTATCCCGTCCATGGGATTTTCCAGACAAGAATACTGGAGTGGGCTGCCATTTCCTTCTCCAGGGGATCTTCCCAAACCAGGGATCGAACCCAGGTCTCCTGAATTGCAGACAGACGCCTTACCGTCTGAGCCACCAGGGGACTTTATTGCTTCAACGAATGAAATGCAGAACCCATGACTGGTAGTTTAGTTAAAAGCCTAACTTTTAACTAAAGATATAATCTTCGCATATGCTCTTAAATGATTCAGACATCTTGTTTTATTAAATGATTTAAGCAAATGAGTCCCATAGCATATATTATAGCCTTTACTTGATGAAAGACTTCACACTGTACTGTCACCCACAAAAGAAATCTCGGTATTTTCTACCTCTCTTTTTTCTATTACTTCACACATCCTGTAAAACCAAGCCAGTCACCTTCAGAAATATCTTTTGCATCTTTCCCCTCTTGTAAGGCCACCGTCACTGGCTTCTGATCATCTGTGTGCCTCTTCAAATTTTCAACGTTGTAATATTCTTGTTGTTTTCAGAACATACCTCCTAGTCTGTGTTGCCCTACTATCAAAGTTTTCTTGCTTTAAAATACAGCTATGATTGGATCATATCACTACCCTATTAAGCAAACCGTATCAGTGGTTTCTCAAGGTCCATGAAATATAACACACATTTTTAGCATGGAACTCACCAGGCTGTGAAATCTGGGATAAAGGGTACCTAGATTTAAACATAATAGGCACCCAGTGACCATTTGTTGAAAGAATAATTGAGAACAAGCAAAATAGGAATGAACAAATGAGATTTTGCTACACAATTTGGCCTCAGCATCTTTATGCAGATAAATCCCTCTGTGAATTCAATGATTGCTACCCTCTGTACCATCTGCTGTTCATTCATTCTGGGCACCGATCACTGTTCCATGTACTGGGAACACAGACATGAAGAAAACAATCCTCAGCTTCATCCGTGAGGATGAACAACTCACGGTGGAGTCACCATTAAACAAGTAAATGCACAGATGAGTACCTGATTCCTATTTGTCAGCATTGCTACTAAGGAAAGGAAGTGGGTTCTCTAAGAAAGGGAGGCAGACTGAGTTTAGCTTGAGGTATAGTAGAGTTGGAGAAGATCTCTTTTCCTGGCATTTGATTGAAGATTGGATAAGTTATCCAAGTGGAAATTGGGAGAAGAGTGTGTTAGGCAGCTGAAATAAGTTGTTGGGATTGTTTTTGTTTTATTTTATCTTAAGATTCTGCTAGTTATTCCTTCTTAAAGTCACTAGGCATTCCCATAACCCTTACCCTAACCCTAACCTTTACCCTAAAACCCTAGCCCTTTTTGTAATACTGAACATGATGTGCTTGTCTGGAATGTTTTTCTCTTCTATTTTCTATCTAATGCATTTTTTTCTTATCCTCCTACTTTTATGTTTAGATATTAAAACATCAAACTGTCATTACCCCTTACAAAAACCCACATTTGGATATCTATAATAGCTTTTTCATATTGCCAAAAGTTTTGAGCACTCAAGATGTCCTTCAGTAGGTAAATGGATAAACTGTGATACATCCAGACAATGAAATATCATTTAGCACTAAAAAGAAGTGAGCTCTCAAGCTGGGAAAAGACATGAAGGAAATGTCACCACATGCTGCCAAGTGAAAGAGGTCAATCCAAAATGACTTCATGCCATGTAATCCCAACTATATGACATTCTGGAAAAGGGAAAACTATAGAGACAGTAAACAAAATTAGTGGTTTTTAGGGTTAGGGTCGGGGAGATGAACAGATATAGAAAAGGGTATTTTTAGGGCAGAAAGATTCCTCTATGATACTATAATGATGGATCTGCCCAAGTGGCTCAGTGGTAAAAGAATCTACCTCACCAATGCAGGAGACACGAGAGACACAGCCCGATTCCTAGCTCAGGAAGATCCCCTGGAGTAGGACATGGCAACCCACTCCAGTATGCTTGTATGGAAAATCCCACAGACAGAGGAGCCTGGCAGGCTACAGTCTATGGGGTCTCAAAGAGTCATACATGACTGAGCGTGCATACACTCTAATGATGGATATATGTCATCATAATTTGTCCAAGTTCATCATGCATATGATGCAAAGAGTGAATCCTAAGATAAAGCATGAATTTGGGGTGATTATAATGGGTCAATGTACATTCAACACTGGTAAAAAATGTAACAGTCTATGAGTGACGTTGATAATGGGGAAGGCTATGCATGTGTTGGGATATGAGATGTATGTGAAACCTCGGTATCACCCTCTCAAATTTGTTCTAAACATAAAAATTCTCTAAAAACTTGTCTTATAAAAATACATTGAACCATTGACATTAAACTTTCACTGTTTTTGTAATAAATTTGGTTGTTACTGTTCAGTCGCTAAGTCATGTCAGACTCTTTGTCACCCCATGGATTGCAACACACCAGGCTTCCCTGTCCTCCACTATCTCCTGGAGTTTGCTCAAACTCATGTCCATTGAGTTAGTGATGCTATCCAACCATCTCATCCTCTGTTGCCCCTATTTCTTCTCCTGCCTCAGTCTTTCCCAGCATCAGGGTCTTTTCAATTGAGTCAGTTCTTCGCATCAGGTGGTCAAAGTATTGGAGCTTCAGCTTGAGCATCAGTCCTTCCAATGAATATTCAGGGTTGATTTCTTTTAGGATTGATTGGTTTGATCTCCTTGCAGTCCAAGGGACTCTCAAGCACCTTCTTCAATACCACAGCTCAAAAGCATCAGTTCTTCAGTGCTCAGCTTTCTTTATTGTCCAACTCTCACATCCGCACATGGCTACTGGAGAAAACATAGCTTTGACTGTATGGACTTTTGTTGGCAAAGTGTTATCTCTGCTTTTTAATTTGTTGTCTAGATTTGTCATAGCTTACCTTCCAAGGAGCAAGCATCTTTTAATTTCATGGTTACAGTCACCATCTGCAGTGATTTTGGAATCCAAGAAAATAAGATCCACCACTGTTTCCATTGTTTCCCCATCTAATTGCCATGAAATGATGGGACCAGATGCCATGACCTGAGCTTTTTGAATGTTGAGTTTTAAGCCAGCTTTTTCCCTCTCCTCTGTCACCCTCATCAAGAGGCTCTTTAGTTCCTCTTTGCTTTCTGCCGTTAGAGTGTTATAATCTGCATATTTTAGTTTATTGATGTTTCTCCTGGCAATCTTGATTCCAGCTTGTGATTCATCCAGCCCAGCATTCACATAATGTACTCTGCATATAAATGTGTATATACAATTGGGATTATATTACAAACACTGTTTCATGGCCCATCTTCCTTTACCTTAGCATACCATAAATGCATGTTGATTAATTAAACCTTCTCTGACAGCTTTGCTTTATTGACTGGTGCTCCACTGTCCACTTTGGACCAATCAAGTTCATGATCAATCTGATATAACTTGAGTCAGGAACACTGGAGGAGGTTTAAATAAAGCCCTTTAGTGAATTAATTAAAAATGGAAGTGGATTAAATAGTCTAGGATATAGACTTGACTGTCAATAAATACATTGCTTTTTATCAGTGAATACTCTCTTTGAGTTAACCGGTAAGTGAAACTAGATCCGAGTCAGAAATCTAGTCGTTTACCAGTGGCCCAACCAATTGCAATCTAGAAGAGTCTTGTCCATAGGAAGATTACCGATGACAGCTAGAAGTGGCCTGAGGTTCATTTACTCGCGCTACAATTGACCTTGGCACTCTTCAAAGTACTGTTTTATTAAAATTTCGGGGTAGCTCTGCCTGTTCATGAGACTATAGAATATAAGTTGAGGAAAAAAAGAAGAAAAGACCATATTCACCCTTATTTTAGAGATTAAATCCTTAGTTGATGCTACTTTTGAATACCATTTCCTTTTTAGCATAAAGTAATATAAATAAAATTTTCAAAATGTTTTCTATATTGTACAAAAGGCGAACATTGATTTTTATTGTTTGGTGTGACAGAATTTATTTCTCTGAAATTAAAATATTGACTTAGAGGAGAAAAAACTTTTTTATTCTCACAAATCTTTTTTTTTTTTTCCTGGTATATAACAGTTTCGTAGATAATTTGAAACTGATTAATCTGTTAAACCATCTGTCAGAAATGTGCTGCAGCTGTTAAATGTCCAGCATAATTTGAACTGCAATTCTTGAGTAATTCACCCTTGGTATGTGCAGAGCAGACAATTTCCTATTTGATTTACAACTATGATTCTTGCAAACATGGCTGATTCTCTAGCTATATTTTCTTAAATGTTTTGTGAACGTAGCTATTAGACTGAAAAAAAAAGGAAAAAATTTGATCTGATTTTTTTTAAGATGATAACATTGAATCTGTTCATTAACAGATGCTACTATACTGATTATGTTCAGTATTTTTCAAAGGATGTGAAGATCCCTACCATACGTTATATTTTCCATATACTGAGAATGTAAAAAACTCCCCTTCCTTCAGAACAGATCACCATATAGCAGGGAGATCAACATATAACCAAATACTTATCACAGTGTGTTTTCAATGATATAGGAGGAAAGTGTTATTTTAGAAATACCAAATTCTTATTTTCTTTTGCAAACAAAGAAAAACAAAAGGGGTTTTGAAAGAATACTCTCAGAAACGTCAGTACTTCAACTCTTACAAAATTCACTGCTGGAGACAAGATATTTTAAAAATTCTAAAGGCATGTACTGATGATGTAGAAAAACCCTCAGTGTAATACAAAGGTTCAAATGACAAATCATTTTAAGTTGATAACGATCAGAGAGATGCTTACGTGGGCTATAGTGAGGAAGCTCTACATGTAACATCATGGGATAAAGCCAACTCTTTTTTGCACAAGCAATTTTAAAAATGGGAAAATGCAAAAATGTCCATTAGATAAAGTAAATACATCTCAGTTGCCAAAACCTAGGAACTATTTTGCCCTGCTCACATTTAGATGGATTTATTACTTATCATTGTCAGTAATGCCCTATATGGTATTCATGCTGCATGCCAGATTCTTAGGCCCTGGGAATACAGGCTCAGCAGGACAGGCACATACCCCGATCCCAGGCAATTCAGAAAAGTAATAAACATTTTTAAAAGATAAACAATCAGGATTATTTTATTTTCATTTTTTTAAACTAACACAACATTGTTAATCAACTATACTCTAGTATAATATAAAAAGTTAAAAACAGCCTACCTAACAAAAGTAATTTTTTAAAAGAAAGTTTGATAAAACTTATTTGTGGGTGCTAAGTCATTCAATTGTGTCTAACTCTTTGTGACTCCATGGACTGTAGCCCCCCAGGGTCCTCTGTCCAAGGGATTTCCCAGGCAAGAATCTTGGAGTGGGCTGCCATTTCCTAGTCTAGGGCATCTTCCCTCCCCAAGGATCGAACCTTGTCTCCTATGTCACCTACATTGGCAGGCATATTCTTTACCACTGAGCCACCTGGGAGTTTGGTTGAATTTGCCTGTGAACTATATAGGGCCTGAGGTTTTCTTTGTGAGATTTTAAGCTGCTGATTCAGTTTCTTTAATGGCTATGGTATTACTGAGGTGTTTGATTTCTTTTTTGAGTCAAATTTGATAAAGTTATATTTTTCTAAGAATTTACTCATTTTATATGATTATTGTAAAAAGAGAATATTTTAGATTATCATTGGTGCTATGAACAAAATAAAACCATGCCATCAAATACCAAGTAATGTCTGGAGGATATGAAGCTGGAAGTTGAGTTGATGCATTTAGACACTGGCCAGAGAAAGAGTGGGCTGGTATTTGAGTTGGGGGCTGTCTGGAAAGGAGTCTACCTTCTTTAGAGCTGATAAAGAGAATTCCAGCCAGGAGACAGGGAGAGGAAGAGGCACTTTAGCAGGAATGTGCTTGGTGTGGAAGCTTGGTGTAGAAAGGAAAGTGAAACTGGAGCTTAGCGACTCAGAGGAGAAGAGTGAAATAAAATAACTCCAGAGATCATTCAGAGTCAAGCCATCACAGGCTCTGCTGGAGTTAAGGTTCCATACTCAATGCAAGGGGAAGCCCTCAGGAACAAGGGCCAGGAATAATCTGATCTGCTTTTTAAAAGATCCATCAGGCCAGTACAAAGAAAATGGATTTTGAAGGGATAAAGGTTGAAGCAGGAAATAAGTGCCCAATAAATATTTATTACATGAATAAATGGAATAAATTTGATGTACTGTGCTGAACATTATATTTATTGGATGTAGGCATATGAGCTGAAATGCTGATCCTGTGTGATTTTCTCTGAGAACACCTATTTAAAACTGCGGGTGTCTCTTCCTTTTATTTGAAAGACATGGGTTTGTTGTGGACAGAAGAGCTTAAAATTGCTGCATGACAGAGGGGGCATCACTTCAGGTAAATTCCTGGGATCAAAATGGGAAGTGGTAAGAAAAATCTGGGCTTCCCTGGTGACTCAGCAGTAAAGAACCCACCTGCAATGCAGGAAACATGGGTTGGATCCCTATGTTGGGAAGATCCACTGGAGAACAAAATGGCAACCCACTCCAGTGTTCTTGCCTGGAAAATGCCATGGACTGATGAGCTTGTGGGGACTACAGTCCATGGGGTCGCAAAAGAGTCAAGACATGACTCAGTGGCTAAAAAACAACAGCAAGAAAAATCTGCCCATTTCATTTTTGTTAGGAGATCTACACACTCAAGAATAAATCCAGTGTACAGATTTTATCCAAAGTGACCCTGGAGATGGTAGACCTCAAAAACTTGTAATCATATACAACTTGGCTTTTGTCCTTGTTCTATTATTCTTTGGGCTTCCCTGATAGCTCAGTTGGTAAAGAATCCACCTGCAATGCAGGAGACCTGGGTTTGATCCCTGGGTTGGGAAGATCCTCTAGAGAAAGGAAAGGCTAACCACTCCAGTATTCTGGCCTGGAGAATTCCATGGACTATACAGTCCCTGGGGTTGCAAAGAGTTGGACACGACTGAGCGACCTTCACTTCACTTTCACTATGATTCTTTAACTGTGATGTCTCAAGCTTCCTCATCTGTATAATGGTAATGATATCAATGTCAAAGGCTTACTAAATAAAGTGACTCACTGAGAGAATTCTCGCAGAATATTTACTGCATTGCCTGCCCCATAAGTACTCAAAAATGATTACAATTACTATTTATTTGCTGATTCTGGCTTAGCGGTTTCTACTGTTTATGCTACTGAGATGGAAAAGGGGCAACTGCCTCACTGAATTCAAGGCTGCTGTAATGCATATGGTAGCACATTTCGTTGTTTCCCATTGAGTGGAAATGAACAAAAAGGAAAATAGGGTCCCCTCCTTGGAGGTGTAAAGAGGAAAGATTCAGTGAGAAGGTAAAGGGGAGAGATAGGTTTCCTTTTTTCCCTTATTGATTTTCATTATATGTCAGGTAAAACATGTCCACTCAGTTGATTTAGTTCCAAATTTATTATCTTTACCTTTTTCTAAATTAGCATTTAATGGCAAACTAATTGTACTTCTCTTCATGACCGCTGGCTTCATGTCTTTTGTGAGAGCCCTTAAGTAAAGAAAACTAGATTAATTCTCCATACATTGTATGAAAGGACAGTTAATTCTCAATTTAAATATATACTCTCTTTTACCAATGAACTAACATTCTTGCATTTTCTGTGCAAAGGAGTTTAACCCTGCTATGAAGATCCAGATGTAGATAATAAAAGATCCCTTCATAAAATGAAATACAAAGCAATATTTATTTTTATTTTAAAACAAAAGGAAATATTTGCATGGACATTTCCTTGATAGGTCAGTGTATGCTAAAGACCAGATTGTCAAATGTCCTCACGCATTTAAACATACGTTTTGTATCAAATGTAGTGAGTGTGTGTGTGTGTGTGTGTGTGTGTGTGTGTGTGTATGTGAAAACTAGTAAGAGTGATTACTTCTGTGGATTGTGAAAATCCTTTCTTTCTCTGTATTGTATGGAATTTTATAAGATCAGGCAAAAAAAAAATCTTATTTCCAGTGACAAAGAGTAGGCCAGGGATGTTTGAGCAAGAAGTACACAAAGCAAGGTATGAATCATAAAAAGTATGGGAGGAAATTATGATGAAAATGAAGATATATAAAATTAAAGTTGAGTTGGAGTCATCAGTATTTTGCCCTAAGGAAGAGCAAACATTTTTTCCAGAATTCTCCTATACTACTGATTTTTAAAACCATTTACTTTCTATTGCTATGACGTAGGAAATCATAGAAAAACTTATCCAAAATTAGAAATGGCCATTTGAAATAATGAAAAAAAAAAAAAACAAAACCTGAAGACACTCTGGATAAGATGGAACTTAGTCATCCAAATTCATACCCCTAGGAATAAAATATCATTTTTTTTAATTGTAAAGAGCATGCTCTCTTCCATGTGCTAATATTGGGAAAACCTCAGTCTAATACTAATCTCTGCAAATCACAACTATCCTAGAAATTATTTATTAGATCAGATTAAGTTAAAATAACTGAACTTACAAAAAGTTATAAAATATACCGGAAGAGCATGTCATGTTTCAATTTCTGGTACTGGCCATACATTCAAGGAGTAATACAGTATTTAAACATCAAAATGTATATGTACATTATTCAATTCAAAGACATTTGGCTCCCAGGTAGAATTACACCTTTTCCACAGAGAAAAGTAAGTGGGGTATGGGATTTCCACAGATGGCATATGGAAAGGGCTCAGTTTGTTTGGGTTTTTTAATAGAATGCTAAAGTTAGCAAAGTTCTGAGGTGAAAAATACAGAACCTATGCAAGGAATGTGTGCTGAGGAAAGAAGACAAAGCACCACGTTTCTAAGTGCATCAAAACAAAGACTTCTGGAACCAGTGACCTACGTTTATAGGGAATAAAAATAGTTGGCCTGTCTTAGATGTGGAGAAACAGATTGTGAAGTTATTGTTAGTGCTGTGCCTTTCTTCCTTTTTCTTTCTTGTTTTCTTTCTCTCATTTTTTCTCTCATTTTTCTCTCCTCCTCCCTCCTTTCCTCCCTACCTCCCTTCCTCCCTTTCCTCTTCTCTCCTCTTTATTGAGATGAATATTTAAAACATACACACGCACACATGGAATCATAGTCTTGGGAATACAGTCTCTAAAGCAGTGCTAGATCCCATTCCAGCCTTTGTTTGATCTGAGTGTGGAAACTGACATTCCTTATAATTTGTGAAGCATTTACAGGACTATATTAATCTCAGTGATTCCTCAGGAAACACACCTGAGTCGTGGCGTCGGTCTCTTTTTCATCCAAATCCTAAAACTATCCACTCCAAAATCATTGCAGATGGTGACTGCAGTCATGAAATTAAAAGACGCTTACTCCTTGGAAGGAAAGTTATGACCAACCTAGATAGCATATTCAAAAGCAGAGATATTAACTTTGCCAACAAAGGTCCATCTAGTCAAGGCTATGGTTTTTCCTGTGGTCATGTATGGATGTGAGAGTTGCACTGTGAAGAAGGCTGAGTGCCGAAGAATTGATGCTTTTGAACTGTGGTGTTGGAGAAGACTCTTGAGAGTCCCTTGGACTGCAAGGAGATCCAACCAGTCCATTCTGAAGGAGATCAGCCCTGGGATTTCTTTGGAAGGAATGATGCTAAAGCTGAAACTCCAGTACTTTGGCCACCTCATGCGAAGAGTTGACTCATTGGAAAAGACTCTGATGCTGGGAGGGACTGGGGGCAGGAGGAGAAGGGGACGACAGAGGATGAGATGGCTGGATGGCATCACTGACTCGATGGACGTGAGTCTGAGTAAACTTCGGGAGTTGGTGATGGACAGGGAGGCCTGGCGTGCTGCGATTCATGGGGTCTCAAAGAGTCGGACACGATTGAGCGACTGAACTGAACTGAGGCTAGATAAGAAATAGCACCTTATTGTCCAAAGAATTTTCCACTGTCTATGAAACAATGTAGCCAAAGCATGCTTTATCCAAGAAGTCAGGGAAATGGCACAGAGGATAACATGGTTAACAGTGAGTGGCTGGAGACTCAGGCAATTGTAGACTCAGCTGAGAAGGACCCCGACTGGCTGTAGCTGGACACCATGGGGAGCAGGAAGAAAAGAAGGAAAGTCAGGAGTGGGAGGCATCATGCAGCCCTGTAGCACCCACTGAGATGGGCCTATAGGCCTTGAAATGAGCATTGCCACAGGAAAGACAGGCCGTCTCTGGGAGGAACTGAGATGCTGTTAGGGGAGCCAGGGAAGGAAATGACCACGACCACTCAGCTTGCAATTAGAGATAGTTTTGGCCAGAAGGAGCCAGGCAGGAGGCTACTGATCAGAAACAGAAGACTTTAGGGGGAGGTCTGGCCTCTTAACTTTGCCCTGACAATGGAGTCATAAAAACTGAGGCTGATGATCATGTAGTTCTAGATTCAAAAGTCAGGAGTTGAATGCACAGGAAATAAAGAGAACATTTTTATGATGTATTCCCTTGAGAATATGCGTTTTACAGTGCTTTTTTTTTTTTTTCTGAGTTTGAATCAAATGTTTCTAGAATGTATGGATACATTATGGATATGGATACAAAGGGATACAAATATGGATAACAAAGGGAGAAGAGGGCATGGGATAGATTGAGGTAGGGATAGATATGATGTATTGATATGATATGATATATGATACTGATATGTATAAAATAGATAATTAATGAGAACCGACTGTACAGCGCAGGGAACACTACTCAATGCTCTGTGGGGACCTGAACGGGAAGGAAATTCAAAAAAGAGGGGATATACGTGTAACTGATTCACTTTGCTGTACAGTAGAATCTAATCAACGTTGTAAAGTAACTCCAATAAAAATTTTAAAAAATAGGATTTCCATTCTAGTAGCATTTTTGCTACTTTTGCCATTCTTTGCCATTCTTATTTTCTGGGTATTTACTTGTATTTCCAAATGTGTGATATAAAACATATATTGTAAGTGCTGTGGTTTTAAAAGATGTGGTGAACGTTTTCCAACATTATTTCTTAATCAGAGATAACCTTTGAATGCTACTCTGATGTCAGTGACATATGTTCTGAAGTCCTCTGACCTCGTGAACTTGCCGTCCATCCCCCTTGCCAAGAAATATGACTCTCAGCCACGCTCTTGGAGGTGAAGGGCCACAGCCATTTCGTCTCGCTTTGCCAATCACTTCCTCTGTTCCAGCTTGAATTCATACAGAATTCTTACAGCTAGTCTGCCTTCCTGATTGACTGAAATTGTGTGAAAATAAAACTCAAGGCCCATCTGCTCTTCTAGTTTTCATCCAGGATTCCCTGGAAGGGAAATACACTGGAGACCAAATATTTGCCATGACTATGTGGCTGTAGTTTTGGAAGACATCCCAGTATAAATTATAGAAATACTAAATTATTTCAAATGTTAGCATTCTCCCTCTTTCTCTACTACAATTACCACTAGTATAAAAATACTAACTTTCTCCAGGGATCTGTTTGATTTTCTAATGTTTAATGTCTTCAGAGTATTGAGACGCATGCTCTAGAACAACAAGCAGTCAGACTCTTTGGAAGATGGAAGGTGTAATAACTATTATTACAGTTGGAGATAAAAGTGGATCATTCATCCTAATAGTCAGTCTGGCAATATGGGCACATGTGGAGTGTAGCTACAGCCATCACGGGGAAATTTCATCCTCATTGTAGCTTTAAAACTTCTCCTGTCTCTATAGTGGTCTTAACCCTCTTCATCTATATCCTCTCAATTCTTCAGGTCTTATTTGTGTTACCTGTTACCATAAGTGATCGTTAATCATTCTTCTTTGTGGATACATGGAATATTCATTATATTGAACCAGAGGTTAGAAAACTTTCTCTGTAAAAGGTCAGATAGTAAATCCTTTAGCTTCAGAGGCTGTGTGGGCTCTTTTTGTGACATTCTGCTGAGATGTGAATGCAGACATAAACGAGTGAATGGGGGTGTGGCCCAGCACAGCTTTACCTAACAAAAGCGAGCAGCGGGCCAGATTTGGTCTGGGGGACACAGTTGTGGACTCTTGTCCTTGATAGTGCTCGAGGGCATTAGAGTTTGAGAGAAATTTAGCTAATTTCTTCATATTATGTGTGAGTCAGAGTGGCTCAGATGGTAAAGAATCTGCCTGCAATGTGGGAGACTCTGGTTCGATCCCTGGGTTGGGAAGATCTTCTGGACAAAGGAACAGCAGCCCACTCCAGTATTCTTGCCTGGAGAATCTCATGGAGACAGGAACCTGGCCGGCTACAGTCCATGGAGTTGCTAAGAGTTGGACACGACTGAGTGACTAACACTTTCACACTTTCATCTGTAGAAAGGGGGTTGACTGACGTACTCAAGGTCACACACAGGAGAAAGCCAGGAGTGACAAGTTCACCTAAACCACAGTCATGTATTTTTAATTTACTTGTTACTTTCAGGATTTGATTATGTTCTAGTCAGCATTGAATTACAGACTGGTATTATTTTCTTGTTTCATGTTTAATTACTTTATATGGATCCATATATTGTTACCGCTCATGAGAGAATGGGAAATAGATACATAGATAGATGTTTTATTGCCCAAAGTGATTAGAACAGGGCAAAGCAGAGAATAAGATAATAATAAATGTTTGTGACTACCGTCTTTCAGGAGAACATATAATTCATGTGGCATTTTTCTTGCTTAATTATGCAGTTATAGATTTTGTCTCAACTTAGATTATTGTAAGATATCTGATCCTTAAATTATTATAATAATTCTATTGTACTTTTTAAAAATAAATAATCTTTTATCTGTTCTTATCCTTCTTGATCCCCGTTTTACACTAATTTTGTTATTCTGATTTATATGAGTCTGTAAAATTAGTGAAAAAAATTTAATTTGGTATAAAGATTAATTTGTTATGGAAATCAAATTTAAAGAAAATAACTAATATGGATAAACTATCCTCGGATTTTATAAACTGCTGTATTTAAGTTCTAAATTTAAGCAAGTTAAATGGATCGCTTGATTATTCAACTTCATTTTCATTATTTACCATGTGTAACATGGAGCTATATATTCAGTGAATACTGAATTTTGGATAATGTATTATTCCTTATTATCAGGTATTGTTGTTTAGTTGTGACTCTTTGCAACCCCATGGACTATAGCCAGGCTCCTCTGCCCATGGGATTTCCCAGGTAAGAATACTGGTGTGAGTGGCCATTTCCTTCTCCAAGGAGTATCAGGTTAGTCCTACTGAGCAGGTTTGGACAGAAGGTTTTTCCTGGCATGGTCCTGTTGAGCTCTGTCACAGCATATGTCCTCTTTTCCTTAGGTTACTATGCAGATGTTACCCAATCAAAGAGACTTTTCTTGGCTAGGCATCCGAAGCCTACAACTCTCTCAACCTCCGCCCTACACACAGACTCCCAGCCCCTCTTTCATATTTAGGGTGTCTTGGTAGTTTTTATCACCATCCCATCCTATGAATTCATCCTATTAATTCAAGTTTTTACATGTTTGTTTTTGTTCTAGTTAGATTTTAGTTTCTACTGAAACATAAATTACGTGAGGACAGGAGCACTGTTTCCTCTACTGCTGCATTTCCTGTGTCTGACACAACATAGGTTCTTCTTTAAATTTTTTAAAATCTAGTTTATATTTTATTGAAGTGTAGTTGATTTCAGGTTACCGCAAAGTGTTTTGGAATCTTTTTCAGATTCTTTTCCCTTATAGGTTCTTACAAAAGATTGAGTGTAGTTCTCTGTGCTGTAAAGTAGGTCCTTTTTGGTTATTGATTGTGTATTTTGTATAGAATAGTGTCTATATGTCATAAAATTTTGTTTTATTTGAGTGAATAAAATAAACATGAGCAAACATTAGCACATTTTTAAAATAATGGAAAATTCTGAAGTAATAGTTGCTTGTTAAAATTCAATGCAGAACTTACATCAAAAAGTTGTACAAAGTTAGACTGAGACAGAAGTTAGAAAATCAGGGTTTTATGTGTGTGATCAACGGCAGCTAAAATAATACTACATTTTTAAACAATTAATATGAAACCCTTCACTGTGGATCCTCACTTTGTAAACTGATACTTTTAAAATAAATGTTATGTTCCTCTTTTCAGTCATTTACATTTAACTTTCTGGGAAATATATTCACACACATGCCACATTGCTCAGAGGCACTCGCAGCATAACTGAGAAAAGTAAGAAATCTAACTATGTTTTACAAGGATGGATGTGTTCCTCTTAACTTCAGTTTTGTACACACTCAAGTGGTGAGATAATGAAAACGAATTCATTTCCCCAGGATCACTGGGGACTTCACTCCACTTGAATGACTTTTCAAGAAAACTAGTTCATTCCTTCTATTGCTAGTTTTTTGTTTTTCCCCTGTATATGAATATCTGAGAGAGAAGTCATTTAGAATATACAGTGTAGTTCTGTGTCATATTAAACAAAATACTGAGCACATGTAAACACTTGTTGGGGATTTAGGACCTTCTCTCTAAAACTTAGGTGCTATGTCATGTTGTAATGTAGCATCATGCTTTGAGACTCTTTGTCAAGTTTAGTTGTCTTTGTTTTTCCTTCCTCCCTTCCTTCCATCCTCCCTTTCTCTCTCCTTCTCTCCCTCCCCATCTTCCTCCCTCCCTCCCTTGCTTCCTTCCTTCTACAAATGTCATTAGAGTGTATGCCAAGTGCCAGGTGCTATTCAGATCATTGGAAAGGAAGCATTAAGCGAACTCTCAAAACTTTTATTTCCATGGAGCTTCTAATGTCATGCGAGAGAAAAGCAATCAAACAATTGAATGCATGAAAACACAACATATCAGATGGCTGTAAATGCGATGAAGGAAAATAGAGCAAGGCGTGGTACAGAGAGTGAGGGCAGTGAGTACTTGTATAGCTGGGTGGACTGGGAAAACTTGTCTGCACTGTGAGAGATAACACTAAACAGAGCCTGGAGGAGGTGAGGGATGAGCCTTGAGGTCGTCGGAAGAGTGACAGCAAAGGTCCTGGCAGGAGCAGGTCTGTAGTTGCAGTCAGAAGGAAAGGGTGGCTGGACGGTAAAGGACAACGATGCTGGAGGATGTGACCAGTGCAGAGGCTGCTGTGGGCCATTGGGGGACCTTGGACTTCATTCCAAGTGACTTGAGAGCAGGAGCCAGAGGATATTTTGAGTGCAATAACTATCTTACCCACCTGTGTACTTTTTAAACTGCCCTTTCGGCTGCTGTGTACAGAAGGACTATGGCAAAGGAGGAGGAAGGAAGACTGTGCATTCACAGCGGTGACGGCTGATGACTGCCTGGACCAGGGGATCAGGCAAAGTGAGGTGGTAGGATTGGGGATACTCCAGTATGACAAGACATAGCACTTGATGCAGTCTCCCAGAGACCAAGAGGATGCAGAGAAGAGCGCCAAGGGTTGAGTCCTGGGCACTTTAACGTATATAGACACTAGGAAGGTGAGAACCAGCCATCAAAGTGGAATGGGAGAGTCAGCAGTAGCAAAGAAGGAGGGGGGAAAATAGTTCATGCCAGTGCAGAAGCCAAGTGAAAATTAGAACTCCAGAGCAGTTCATTGGTCAAGTATAATGAGAACTGACTAATATTTTAGACAGCAGGGCTTTCGTGTTGGTGGTTATCTTGTGTTCTTTCTTACTGGTACCTCCTTCCTAATTTTTTAGTTTGAATATTATTCCTCCTGGTCTTCCCTCCTCCAAGCTCATATTTCTAACCCTGCATCCTTAGAGTGAATAAATAACTGAAGATTTTGACAAGACCCCCAAATCCCAAATCTTGTTAAATAACCAGCCACAACTTTATTCATGATTCTGAGATAGCAGGCCTGCATTGAAGTCTTTTGGAATAATAATATGATATATAACTTTATCATAGTTATAACTTGAAAATCAGAAGGCTATTGAAATTGTGTTAGGGTTCATTAGAATCATCAGTGTTAAGTTGTATAAATTATAATTGTTTGCTATATATATCATGTATCTTGAAATTTTCATTGTAGTCAATAGTGATTTTTAACAAAAAATATGCCAGTGATCATTCAGTCTTTATTAAATCTGGCTTTCTTTTCTTTTCAGAAAAATGTGATGAGCCCCTTGTGTCTGGACTACACCATGCAGCTTTCAGCAGCTCATCCTCCATGTCTGGGAGCTATTCACCTGGCTATGCCAAGATCAACAAGCGAGGGGGTAAGGCAAATTTCATTTGTCAACAAATGTGTTATGTAAGAACATATTATATTTATGCAGCATTTTTAAAGTGTATTTTATTGTACAACAGCTAAGTGGCTGGCAACCAAAATCATTCTTCCCACTTCTGTTGACAGTCACAGACACTTCCTATAAGCCTGTTTCATAGCCACTATTTTGGAATGATATCGATAAAATTGGGCTGGAAATAACAGATGATGTATTAAAGAGGAAGAATTTTTTTGTAGCCACTCTGGAGGGCTTCCCAGGTGGCCCTAATGGTCAAGAATCTGCCCGCTAATGCAGGAGATGTGGGTTCGATCCTTTAGTTGGAAAGATTCTCTGGAGAAGGAAATGGCAAACCACTCCAGTATTATTGCCTGGGAAATCCCAAGGACAGTGGGCTTAGTCCATGGGGTCACAAAGAGTCAGACACAACTGAGCTACTAAACAGCAACAACCATTGTGGAGTGATATAGAAAAAAAAAATGAGCTGCAAATAGGAGATGGTAAAATGAAGAGGAAGAAGTTTTGGTGTTTATATGATAATGAATTCAAAATGACATAAAAATTCTGAGTTAAGGAAATGCTTGTTAATCAGAAAATCATTTAGAAAGATGTTAAAAAGAATAGGTTCCAAATATGTGCACCATGCATGAGGAAGAATACTTTGTATTAACTGCTTTTTCTCCTTTTATTAATGTACACATTTAGTTTCTATTGAAAATGCAGGATGAAAAATTATGACTCTTTGCAGTTTCTCCCCTAGTGCCCAGAATTTAGCTTTGTTATTAAAGTCATGTGAAAAAACTTGTATATTTGCAGCTGAAATTTTACTTTTAGACTTTAAAGTCATAGTACCATTATAATTAGTAAATGATGATTTCAAAGTGGACAGCAGCTAATAGAGGATAAAAGAAGATAATTAAGAACAGAAACTTAAAACTCTTTTGCTTCAAAGAAATTCTGGTATAAATATCAATGAATGACAACTTGGAAAGATACAGTATTTTCTTAGATAAATATGTATTAACTGACAGCGGCCATAATTTTTATTCAATAAAACAGGAGATGCTAAGCTTAAATCATAACAAATTCAGGGAAAAAATGTGAAAAATTAAAGAAGGAAGGAAAACAGGGAAAGAAAAAGCAAAAACAAAGGTTGAAAAAAGAAAATTGGAGAAAACCCAAAGGGGGGAGGAGAAAAGAAGATGGGAAGAAAGAAAACATATCAGCAAAGAGAGAAAAAATATCAAAGAGAATCAGAAAGGGAGAAACAAAATCCATAAGGAAAAAGTAGAATAATATATATATATATATATATATAAATTCCTGGAAGTATAAAGATGTCATAATCAGAAAACAATTGGTGAAAGAGATACACAAACATAGAAGAATATAGATTTCAAATATATATAAATATAAATATATATATATACAGCTTTGATTTAAAAGTAGTATCTGTCAGCTATTTTTTTCAATGTGCTGTTTTTTAAAATTGTGGTATAATTGACATAACATTATGTTCGTTTCAAATGTACAGCATAATGATTTCATGTATGCAGATTTGTATGTATTGCAAAATGATCACCACAGTAAGCCTAGTTAACACCCATCACTATGCACAGTTACAAACATTTTTTCTTGCAGTGAGGACTTTAAGGTCTAGTTTCTTCGTAGCTTTCACATATGTAGGACATTATTGTTAACTATAGTCAGCATACTGCATATTATATCCTCAAGACTTGTTTTATAACTGGAAATTCATACCTTTTGACTCCCTTCACTCATTTTACTTAACTCTCAACACCCTGCCTCTGGGAACCATCAAAGAGTTCTCTGTGTCTGTGTAGTTATTCTTTTTATTATGTGATTAGGGCTTCCCAGGTGGCGCTCAGAGAAGGCAATGGCAGCCCACTCCAGTACTCTTGCCTGGAAAATCCCAAGGACGGAGGAGCCTGGTGGGCTGCAGTTCATGGGGTCGCTAGGGGTCGGACATGACTGAGCGACTTCACTTTCACGCATTGGAGAAGGAAATGGCAACCCACTCCAGTGTTCTCGCCTGGAGAATCCCAGGGACGGGGGAGCCTGGTGGGCTGCCCTCTATGGGGTCGCACAGAGTCGGACGCGACTGAAGCGACTTAGCAGCAGCAGGTGGCGCTAGTGAGAAAGAACTCGCCTGCCAGGGCAGGAGATGTGGGTTCCATCTCTGGGTCAGGAAGATCCCCTGGAGCAGGAAATGACAACCCTCTCCAGTATTCTTGCCTGGAGAATTCCATGGACAGAAGAGCCTGGCAGGCTACAGTCCATGGGGTCGCAAAGAGTCAGACACAACTGAGCTACTAAACAAGTTTTCAAAAATTTTCCTTCAATATGTCAAATAATGAAAAATTTAATGTATGCCTTTTCCATTAAATTAACTAAAACTAAACCAAGCCCCCCCCCCCCAAAAAAAAACAGAAAACTTGCCATACCCAAATTCATAATTATGATGCCAACCAGTCCAGTACTAATAAATGTGGGACAACATATAAAAGGGAAAAGAAATCGTACATATACCTCCTGATATCAAGAGGATGTGATATTCCCTAAAAGAAGTATCATGATGTTGAAAGACCAAAAGTAACTTTAATGAAAGGAAGCAGAATCTCAAAATATTTTTTTAGGAAGTTCTGTGGGAAAAGAATACCGATGAAATGTTATACCTAGTGAATTTGAGCAAGTCAAGTTATGTCAAGAGTGTGACTTCTTTGGGCATACAAATGAAACAACCCAACCAACAGTGAGATGAGTGAAAAAAAAGAATAAAGAAACCATGGTCCAGCGATGGCTACTGAGCAATGAATCATTTAAATATAAGATCATGACTACATTGGTACTGGAGAAGACTCTTGAGAGTCCCTTAGACAGCAGAGATCAACCAGTCAATCCTAAAGGAAATCAACTCTGAATGTTCATTGGAAGGGCTGATGCTTAGGTGGAAGCTCCAATCCTTTGGCCACCTGATGCAAATCGTCAACTCACTGCAAAAGACCTGATGCTGAGAAAGATTGAAGCCAAAAGGGAGGGGGCAGGAGAGGATGAGATGGTTAGAGAGCATCACCGACTCAGTGGGTATGAATCGGAGCAAACTCCAGGGGATAGTGAAGGACAGTGAAGCCTGGTGTGCTGCAGTCTCTGGGGTTGCAAAGAGTCAGTCTCAACTTAGCAACTGAACAACAAGACAACTAGGAGTTACAGTTGTAGAAAGAGCATAAATGTTACAGATGTGGAATCTAAAATATTAAATACCAAACTATGGGATTAGATATATGCTTTTTCTCCCCAAACTTTCAGAGCAGGAGGCCGCTGGATGCTATAACTTTTAAGTGCAGATTTATTTTGTTTTTGTGTTTTTGAAGAAACATCAATAGTTTTATTGTTGCTTTCATTCAAGTAAAGTTACATTAAAATATTTTTGCTTTAAAAATAGTACAGGATGCCACTTTGAATTATTTAGAGGTGTTTATCTACTCATATATGTAAAGTAAGGTATCTAAAATTAAACTTCTAAAATGTTAACTTTCTTTTTTAACCTGGAAGATGGCATTTGAGTAATGTCTTCATCTTCTTTTTAACAGGTTTCTTTATAGTTTCTAGAATGTATGCATCTGTATCTACAGTAGTTAGTGTTAGTCGCTCAGTCATGCCTGACTCTGTGACCCTGTGGACTGTGGCCCGCCAGGCTCCTCTGTTCATGGGATTCTCCAGGCAAGAATACTGGAGTGGGAAGCTACTCCTTTCTGCAGGGGATCTTCCTGACCCAGGGATTGAACCTGGATCTCCTGCATTGCAGGCAGATTCTTTACTGTCTGAGCCACCAGGGAAGCCCAAGACACACATGTATATAAACAGAAGCATAAATACAATGCATTTCCTATAAGAAAGTTGTTTCAAAAGCAAAATATTACTTAAAATGTTTATGGCTTCTTAGTTGTTTGGCAGTTTCGCTCTGATTTTTGATATAGTGGATTACATGTGTTGGGGTAGAAATGTAATGCTGTAGTTCACAGGGGAAAAGCCTCGTCTCTGCTATAGTCTAGCACTTACTTATGGCCCATCTTACCAACATTTGTTCTGCGAGGATGTTTGTTTACTTATATTTTACCTCGCAGAGACCTCTTTTGCTTCTCAGTGGTGTACATGCCTAGTTGCCCATAATGCCCTCCCCTAGCTCACCCCACGTTATCCACCTGTTTGAAATGGTCTCACAGTGGCCATATCTGCACTCATCATGTCGCTGCTCCTGTGCATATACATAAAAGACACCCATGTGAAGGGCTAGCTTGACCCTGGTTAATAACCTCACTGTGGATCAAGGCAGCAAGTACCAGAGAGGAGGATTACTTCCTCTAGAAGAAGAAAAAAAAATTCCACATATGGTTCTTTCAATTAAAAACAAAATTTTTTATTCCATCATAAATTTTATATGCAGACACCCTTGGAAGAGGAGTCACGTTGACTGAAATTCATTTTAAGATATAAGTGGCTAATGACCAGCATTGATTGAGAATTGTTTTGTTTTTAATGCAGCAGAAAATTATGTATCTTAAAATTAAAGCCAGCACAGCATTCCACAGGGAGAAAAAATATAAAGAATATGTCAGGGAGGCAAGAAATGCTAGAGATATGTTTTCTTACTTGACTATTGGCAAGAATCATCTGATTTATACACCACATAACCATTTGAAAGCAGGGAGATGTTATACTAACAGAAAAGGATGAAAGAGTGTAATTTACTAATTATACAAATACAGAAAAGAACAAATTCAGTTAAGCATTATGTTGATAAACATTGCTTCAAGTTTTATCTTTTATTTAAATGATATTCTTCAAATACATTTTAGAGAGCTAGATTTATGAATACATAGAAAAGCAGAGTATAAAAGCAAATATACATTCAGATGACAGATTGACACACGTTTACAGAATGGGGTTTAGCTCTTGGGTTCCTGTGATACAAATCCATCTGCTGCAAGCTTGGTGTCAGGGACAGAAACATAACAAGCTGGGTGGGGGGGGGCGTGGCAAGAAGTTTAAATGAAAAAACCCACTTGTAATTCTATCATGTCTTTTGAAGCCTATTGCTTTAAGAGGTTTTGTTTGTGTTGGAACAATATCTACCTCTTACGGTCTGTGTTCTGGATTTATCTTAATTCACTGGCGCTTTCTCAGGCTTGTGTCATTCTGACTCAATAGCAAATAGATGGATGACTCTTCCCAAAACATAGCACAGATATTAAACCTTTGAGAATTTTGTGTGAGATAACCATCACCTTATTATATAGTACTTTACAGATTATAAAATGCCTTCATGTACGTTCTAAATGCCCCTTGATCTTCACAATGACCTTATTAGAAAAAATACATTAGAGATGCCACTATTTCTTCTCCCAAACTTTTTTCTCCACATGCCTTCTACTGTCTACTTCCCCTAAGGGACAGTCATTCTTCCACTTAGCCACAGGTGATGAGAGAGAACCCACAATCTCAACTGATGCCATCAGAACCTCTGTTTCATTTGTGCAACATAAACTCAGGAACCAAGAGAACTACTGGGTAAAGCATGGTGGCGGTGTTGGTTTAGTCAGTCACTCCTGTCTGACTCTTTGCAGTCCCAGGGACTGCAGCCTGCCAGGCTCCTCTGTCCATGGCATTTTCTAGGCATGAATACTAGAGTGGGCTGCTGTTTCCTACTCCAGGGAAATTTTCCAACCCAGGGATTGAACCCACGTCTCCTGCATTGCAGGCGGAGTCTACTGCAGAGCCAGCAGGGAAGCCCCCAAAGCATGGCAGGCCACATATAAATAAGACAGACAGCAGATGCCAGAGAAGAGATGAAGGGTCCGGGGCACGTGGGTCTAGGTAGAGGATGGAAAAGTCCCTGGTCTCATTCCCCTTCCGCTGCCTGTGTGCCTCACTTCTCCTTGCGCCTGGGAAACTCACCTTTCTAATTCTAATAATCACCTCCTCTGGCCTGAGCTGATTGTAATAAATCTAGTTACCAAAGAACTCCTGATTAAAAACCATGAAATGTTATCAGTGTTGCATTGGAATTAACCCAAAGATAGAATGTGAAAAGAGATGAAGATTTTGCAACAAGTCTCTTTCACCCCCTTCAGTTCAGTTCAGTCACTCAGTCGTGTCCGACTCTTTGCGACCCCATGAACCGCAGCACGCCAGGCCTCCCTGTCCATCACCAACTCCCGGAATCCACCCAAACCCATGTCCATTGAGTCGGTGATGCCATCCAACCATCTCATCCTCTGTCGTCCCCTGCTCCTTCTGCCCTCAATCTTTCCCAGCATCAGGGTCTTTTCAAATGAGTCAGCTCTTCGTATCAGGTGGCCAAAGTATTGGAGTTTCAGCTTCAGAATCAGTCCTACCAATGAACAACCAGGACTGATCTCCTTTAGGATGCACTGGTTGGATCTCCTTGCAGTCCAAGGGACTCTCAAGAGTTTCACTTGCAGTCCAAGGAACTCTCAAGAGTTTCACCCCCTTGCCACTTACTTTTTCTTAGTAGATACTGAACTGCTTGCTGCTCCTCAGATGTTTTCTTTTTAAAGAAAAAAACAACAAAAAAAAGATTTTTAAGTTTGCTTCTTAGATAATCCCTTCTCTATTAGGAACCTGTCACCTTCTCTCTTAAACCCAAGGGCAGAGACTTGTAATGGTGGCGGGGCTTCCCAGGTGGCGCTAGTGGTAAAGAATCCACCTGAAACTGTAGGGGACATAAGAGATGCGGTTTGATCCCTGAGTTGGAAGATCCCCTGGAGGAGGGCATGGCAACCCACTCCAGTATTCTTGCCTGGAGAATCTCCTGGACAGAGGAGCCTGGTAGGCTACAGTCCATAGGGTTGCAAAGAATTGGACACACCTGAAGTGACTTAGAACACGTACATCCTTTAGGTCCTCCAGCAAGGAGAACAGATTGCATTTGTAGGCCATAGAAGTGATGAGCACTTTGAGGAGGAATATGTCTAAAAGAGTCATCTGGAAAGACCACTGGATCAGGCCTCTTAATGGTTCACACTTATATCCGAAAAAGAACCACAAGTCCATCTCTTCCCTTTCCTTCAAATATAGCGCTGAAGTTAAAGCATTCCTATCATGCCTTGATGCCTTAGCTTGGTCCCATCATTGCTTTCGCCATTTTTCTGCTTCCTGTTGGCCAAGAGGGTAATTAGCAGAATGCCAACCTCTGCAGTCCACACTCTCACACTTACCAAGCAGAATGCCAACCTCTGCAGTCCACACTCTCACACTTACCATATCATACTGCCTCTTGCAGAACCTGGTGGCTCAGCAAGTCATCATACCATACCTTGTCTGCTCTTCCGAGTTTCATTCCTGCTACTCGTGGAAAGTGGAGCTTTATCTCCTCTGTTGCACTGTCAGTTCTCATGTCCCTGAGTTAAGTTTGTGAAAGCCCTCCTTTGCCTCTTTCTATTCTTTCTCCCCTTTCTGCTCTAAGTAGTAAAAGGAGCTGTCACAATGAATTAAACCCCGAACAGTAGCTGGGACACTATGGATTAGGAAATAGGCTACAATGATTCCATGAGGACTTGGTGCCATTAATGCCTCCTGCTGCTGCTTGGGTGCTCTCTCCAACCTCTGATCCATTCCTCAGTTCTCCATTGCCCAGGCCTGGCCGTCAGTATCCACCAGATCAGGTAGTGTACTCAATCTATATGAGAAAGCTCTTCCCTTAGACTACAGCATCCAGGCTTAGTATGAGGTAGACTAAAGTTTCCACTTGCCATGCTCCTGGCCATTTTTCAGCTTCCACTCCACTAATTCCCTTCTTTTTCCTTCTCTAGCCTCTACCACTTATTCAGTGTTTCTCTTAATCCACTTACTGATGATTGATTGTGCTTTAATATGAATTCTTTGGTCCAAGTATTACTGGGAGAGGTTGCATTTTAAGATCAGATCTTTGGGAGCAAGAAGAAATAATAATAATTAATAAGTCCAGAGAACTTTTTTTCTTATGTAGCTTCTCAGGATATTTGACATTCCTCTTGGACAGGTTATACTTCTTCATCTTCAAATTACTCTCTTGCAAAGCCCTGCTGATTTTGCCAGCTCTCATGTGGCGCCAAGTAGTGGAAAAAGAGTGACTGTATCCATGCATAACTAGATTCCAATACAGAATCAACCAAAGGCGAGGATGGTATTAGTCAATTATCTTGACTTTCTGTGTCTCAGCTTCCTGATGTATTACCAGGGAAATTCTACAGATATGGTGCCCCTGTTTATATTCTGAAATGTAATCAAATATATAATTTTGCAGAACCATCGTGAAGATTAAATAATCCACACAAAGTGTACTGCATTTAAATATTAGTCTCTTTCTGATCAATTACCCTCAACTACCTAAATGGTACCACATATATTAATACTTTATAACACAGATTACATGAAATATGTATCTCATTACAAAAACAATGCCTCCTTAAAAAGATATTGCTAGCTTTTGTGTATTTCCCAATGTGTTTTTTTCTTCTATCATCACATAAAAATGATATTGTAATAATTGAAAGATTAATAAAATACCATTTAAATTTTTTCATTTTTTTTACACAAATTTTAGACTGCTTAAATGTCCCCCTACTTTTTTGACCTCAAATTCTTTCAGTAAAAATGGACTGACATCTGTGATTTTCAAATGTTATTGTTACTATTTGTATATCATTTGAATTAGATCTTATAGAATCCAATCTAATATATATATATTTATTAATTTTGAGATACACAGAAAAGCCAAAAACAATTGTTCTAGACTTTAGGGAGAATAAAAATATAATTTTCCCCTCATCTTTTAAAATTCTGACTAGTTTTAAAAATATATTTGAAATGTCTTCTTCATATTAGTAGGTCTTTGTATTCGCCTTTTCAATTGAATGAGAGTTGCCATCTAACATACTAAATTTTAATTTTTTTAAAATTTAATTCTCAAATATTAATCAAATTTTCTACTTCACTGGGAGTTTTGAAAAATTAAATGTGCAATAGAGGATACATTTGTATCACTGATATGTGTTTGAAAAATTACTGAATGCTGGAAGCATTGTTTACTGGAGAATGATTCATAAATTTGTTTAGACATGCCTTTTTAATTTGCAAATAATATTACTATGTTTCTGCTCGGCATAAATTTTATAATGATGAAATTGTAATACCTTCTTTTGTGTTCCCTATAGAAATATATGCTGGTTTTTGTAGCATTTCTCATAGAGTACTGTTTCCCAAGTTGTGTGATGTGAATCCAAGCTATGAACACACACATATACACAGCCTTTCCACAATTATGGGCTTCCCTGGTGGCTCAGACAGTAAAGAATCTGCCTGCAATGCAGGAGACCCAAGTTCGATGCCTGGGTCAGGAAGATCCCCTGGAGGAGGAAATGGCAACCCACTCCAGTATTCTTGCCTGGAGAATTCCATGGACAGAGGAGCCTGGCAGGCTATTGTCCATGGGGTCGCAAAGAGTCCAACAAGACTGAGCAACTAACATTTTCACTTTCATTTTTCACAGTTAAATCAGCCAGGCAAATACTGGGTATGGTGATACTCTCTAGAAGAACTAGAGAGAGTCTCTTCATTATGAAATATCTTTAGAGCCAGCAGAACAGTCTCACTCTGAAAGAAACTCTTATACAATTTAGCCAAACATTCTGTACATCAATGGTTTTCAACAGGGTTTGTTTAATATGCTTGGAATTACAGTTGTGTCCCATGAGTTCACTACTTACTGTTTCTAAAAATACTGCTTTTCAAGGCTGTATGATAAGAATATGATGGATGATGATTTTTGGTTTAGCAGATTTTTTTTAATTATCAAAGATTATAATTGTATAATACTGAGAAGTATAGAACAAAATACAATTATTGGAGGATGATTGCTCTACAATATTGTATTGGCCTCAGCTACACATCAACAAAAATCAGCCACAGATACACATATGTCCCCTCCCTCCTGAACCTCCCTCCTGTCTCCCTCCCCATCCCACCCCTCTAGGTTGTCACAGAGCAAGGTGTTGAGAGCTCCCTGTGTCACGCAGCAAATTCTCACTTGCTGTCTCTTTTACATGTGGTATGTACATGTTTCCATGCTATTCTCAGAGAAAGGGAGTTCTTAGATTCCGGGCATTTGAAATGAAGAAATGTTAATTGTCTGAAGGAAGTCGCTCTTTTGCCATCCATAGTGCATATTTCCCACCGAGAAAATCATAAGCTGCCATCTTCTAAATGACTCTGGGATTACTTTTCTAACACTCTCTTTATATCACAATATCAATACCCGATTGTCTACACTGAAATTTATATTATGTGTTCTAATTTTCCTTTCCACACAATATTGAAAACCATGCTGTTTGGTACTTGCCTTATAAAGTTTAGGGCATGTGGGGTGGGAAATCTTGACATCTGAAGTAAAGAAATACACTTAAATAGTATTTTGAGAAGATGAACAGATTAAATATCTCTTTGTGGATGTGTTGCTATGGAGTTAGAGGAAGTAGGTTTCTCTTTTACCCTTGGAGAGACCTTGAGCTACTTCTTCCCTTCATTTAATTTCCCTAATTATGTCACTGCTGTAATGAGAAAGTTGGATGAGATGATCTCTGGGACCTTGCCATCTCTGAACACTGTCACCTTGTAGCCAAGATCGATCACAATTCCCCAGTCTAAAACTTCATGAGCCACTTACAGAATCTCATGGTCTGGACTACTTCTTCCTTTGTGCACAGAAGTATTTCCCACTAAATAACTTGAAAGTAGTCAGGATATCTGGGAGAAAACATTTACAGAATAAAGTCTCTACAAGTTGAATTTTTTTCTTTCTAAACCATTCCGAAATAGATGCCAGTGGTATGCTTAGAGATCAAATGTTTAATTATCCCTTTGCTCTTTGCTAATTTTATTCAAAGAGAGACCTTAATACTTTCCACATCTCTGCCAAGAAAGAGGAGAATTTATGTGAATGATTTGTACCTGATCAGAAGTATTTGTTTTAAAAGATAATTCTTGGCATCATCCCAAAGCACTTTAACACAGTATTGTGGTCAACTGTCAAAGAATATTTTCTGAATGAATGAACAAGTATATTGAATTATATTTATTGCGTAGATTTCCATTCACTTTAAACTTCAGAGGCTTACTGCTTCTCTGTTGAGATAATTTGTTAAATCAAGAGTGGGTATTTGCTAACATTTTTCAGTTTCAAAAAAATTATTTCACAAGTTATTTAGTCCCTGTTGTAGCCAACTGGGGTCCAGACAGTAATAGAGAATAAGAGACCATAGTAACTGCTATTATCATCACTTCTAAATATATATATATATATATATATATATGTCAATATATAAATATCAGTTTTGTAGAGTGTTCATGCAGATCAATTGAGAAATGGTCCCCTTGGTTTCTCCCAGTGCTTTTAAAATGGGTAACAGTTACCATCAAGGTAATGATGTTGAGTTGGTAAAGCATGCCCCTCGTATTTCAGGATATGTCTTTCACAGATGAGGCTTTCGGTTTTAGCTGCTGCATCCACGTGGTAACAGGTGCCTTTGGGTGCCAAAGCATGTTCCATCAGTCCTTTCATCTGTGTCTCGCCCATGAGGAATACACTGTGAGTCCTTTTTGCACAGTGTAGCTCTGGGAAGAAAGGAAGGTCAGAAATGAGCAGGGCATGCCTTCAAGTTACTGTCTGGGAAATTCACATCAACTGATCATATGAAGGTCACTGCCCAGTGAGGAACACTGCACAAGAGCACGGATTCATTCAACGTGATTACGGCCCAAACAGCCACACGTGTGAAAAATACACTTCAAATCCTATAATTACCTTCCTTCTGCAACAGATGAGTGACTCTTCATTAATTTTCAATATCTCCTCCTCCTATGATTAGAGAACGTTCCATGCTTTTTGCCTGTTTGCCTCCTCCCCCTTATTTCATTCAATAAGAGAAAAAAGAGGCCAAGTTATTTCCAAGACAGTTGGGAGGATTTAATCTAGTAATAGCTCTATTAGCAACCTGGTTAGGTCATGCTTATCACAATGAATAGGCCCTTGCCTTTTACCTTGAGCAAATTAATGACTTTTTCCACCCATTTTTCAATGGGAAGAATGAAAACATGAGAATCACCTGCTCTTTTATATTCACGTCTTGCAATACAAATTCTGAAAAGACTGTCACTAATAACAATTCAAATCTGTCCAGCCTCCGCTGGTGCATTGCCCTTTCTGTACTCTGCAAATGAGCAGTCCACAGCTGCGTTGTTTACTCATTTCCTTTCTTTAAAACCAAGATATATGTTTGACATGAATATTGCTGACAATAAACCATGACATTCAAAACAGTCTACTTTTATTGTTCTTGCCTCTTTAACATTAAAATGCAAACACAAATTGTGGAAAGCTTTATTCTGGTTTTTATTCCAAGGTCACTTTTTATTTTGCTTTTTTTCTTAGCTATTTTTATTTTCTTAGCAATGCAAGGAATTCAAGTTGTATGTTTTTATTTTGCTTTGTTTGGTTCCTCAGTAGCTTCTGGAATTTATTTCCTTTGTACCTGTTTTTCCACTTTAAAATTGGTGGGTGGTGCTATTTATCTCAGTTAGAGGGTCCTTGTCTGAATTTTATCTGCTATCTCCATGTCACCAGACATCTGCAGCCAGGTAGACTGTTCTGCCTCCAGGGTGAACTGTTCTGTGTTAAAAGGTTTGTGCCAGAGCATATGTGTGAACGATGTGTAAGTACACATGTTTTGTGGATTTTTCCCTAGCCAATTTCTGGCACATATGAATATCAGAGGATTATTGATTGAAGTTTTTTTTTTGTTCATTTGCTTTTTACTTTCAACTGATGCTTAGAACATGAGATAAGCCCTGTAAGGCTGTACTGTTAAGATGATGAAACATGCTGTTTCCTCCCCTACGGTTCCTTCTCAAGTGTTCTAAAGAGAGCGAAAGTCAAAACCATGTGCTTCTGTGGTCTACATGTTGCTGTGGTATTAGAGATTCATAAGTAATTATTGGAGCCTCTTCTTTGATAAGGCCATGCTTTCCTATAGGGTCAAATAGAGTTCCCAGAAAAAGAATGATTAAACCGTGCTTTGAATAGTTCCAACAGGAGGGACACATAGACAGAGTAGAAGTGATGACCCTTCCTCACCTTGGAAGGGCAGGCAGTCCACAGCAAATGCTTCCCAGGGAGGC
This sequence comes from Bos indicus x Bos taurus, assembly GCF_003369695.1. NCBI lineage: Eukaryota > Metazoa > Chordata > Mammalia > Artiodactyla > Bovidae > Bos > Bos indicus x Bos taurus. The sequence goes on along the minus strand of NC_040079.1, from coordinate 9,749,001 downwards.
CAGGAAGGCCAAGTGTTTCTCCACTGCCCCCACCCCAGCCAGCCCACATCTTAACTGTATTAACTTACCAGCAGTTCTTATGGGCCTCCAGATTTTAATTATATAGGTTGTTCTTCATACATAGCATCAACCCTTTTTAAGTTGCTTGTCCTTCAATAGTTGTCCAAAAGTCATCCCTGGTGGCTAAGTGAGGTCTTTTAAGGTGTGCCATATATGTGTGTATATATATATATATTTTTTTTTTTTTTCCTATCTCAGAACTTAGTAAACAGTTTTGGATAGTAGCCTTATTTCTCTGAGTCCATGAAGCTGGATGTGAATGGAACACAAGCCCTACCATCTCTAGCATCTACAATTGTGCCTAGCACGGAAGAAATACTCACAGATAGAAACAGTTGTTGGCATGCACACATTATCTCCTTGGGGCCTGACAAAAAACCCTAGGAAAGAATTTAGCAGGAATACAGCTCTGTTTTATGTATAAGAAAACTTAAATTCAAGAAAGTTTATATTCTTGCCCATGGCTACAGCTAACAGAAAGCAGATTTGAGCATTTGAATTTGAAACAGACTCTTCTGATTTCAAAAATCACTCACTGTTCTCTTCTCCACATGTTTCCGTGCCTATGTGAGCTTCTCTTTAGGAAAAATTGTAATACTTTTTGAGTTGGTTTTAGAACAGGTAAATTTTTCCCACTGGAGGCTAAGAAAATAAACAGACATATTTCTCTATTTTATTCTTGAGTATATACTGACTATGTGATTCATTTGCATGCTTGTTATCTTGCTTTAAGTGTTCAAAGAGTAATAAAGACATTATTTTAAATATTTACATGTAATAATAATTTCTAAAAACCCACCCCCTTCTTTTCCCCTTACACTCAAAAGCTAGCCTTTTCAAAGCTATGTTCCTTCAATCTTATTTCTGTATTTGGATGATATGAGGTGGTAGGTTAAAAAAAAAAAAGGATATTACTGTACTTGAAGTATTATATATGTGAGAACAGCCAAAGATTGGAGCGAAACAATGAGAGCAACATTCTGTCTTCCAGAAAAACGCTGAAATAAGAGTAAAAAAAAAAAAAAAAACTATCGACGTGCAGCACCAATATGCTAGAAACTGACAGAACAATATTTTTTAAGTCACTAACATTTTTAATATTCAAAACACACATGGAGAAAAAGCTGTAAGTCAGTACAAAGTGAAAGGAAATGAATAACAGGAATAAAACTCAACCACAAAATAGAAAATGACTGAGATCTTACTAGATATGCCATAAGCCGGATCTCTGTTTGGTATGAGATTGAAATAACCTGGGATTAGTAATAACAATATCCCCCTGTATGGTCATTCTCAATCACTGAGTTGTTTCTTCCAAAGGAAGGTTTCAGCACTGTTAGAATTTGCCTTTCATTTTGTTACTGTTTGGTAGAATGATCATGCTTCCTGGAAACCTATGGAGACTGCCAAGGGAATTTATTCCATTTTTCCTCCAACTTCTTTTTACCAGGTATTGGAATAAGTAAATTAACAGAGATCTGGCCAATTGTTTCAAAATAATTGTTGCCTCTCCTCTCTACAGATAATTCAAGACTTAATCATGAATGATGGGAAGTGATTTTCTAAAGAGAATTTCAGGATCTTCAGGAGCTTCCCTTGTGGCTCAGACAGTAAAGAGTCTGACTGCAATGCGGGAGACCGGGTTTGATCCCTGGGTCGGGAAGATCCCCTGCAGAAGGAAATGGCAACCCACTCCAGGACTCTTGCCTGGAAAATTCCCTAGATGGAAGAACCTGGCAGATTACAGTCCATGGGGTCGCAAAGAGTTGGATACGACTGAGCAATTCACTTCACTTCAAAGAGAATTTCAGAGAAGCACAAAATGCCTTTGGGTTTTAATTCATACTATTGTGCTTGAATTTCCACAATTGAAAGAGAAATTTGAAATGCTTGTATTTTGAACAACAAATACTGTTTATGAGTCTTATACTGAAAGGGCTAGCACCAACTAAGCATCAGTAACAGAGAAGAGTTCTGTGCTGTGCTTAGTCACTCAGTTGTGTTCAACTCTTTTTGACCCCATGGACTGTAGCCCACCAGGCTCCTCTGTCCATGGGGATTTTCCAAGCAAGAATACTGGAGTGGGTTGCCATGCCCTCCTCCAGGGGATCTTCCCAACCCAGGGGTTGAACCCAGGTCTCCTGCATTGCAGGTGGATTCTTCACTCTCTGAACCACCAGGGAAGCCCAAATGGAGAAGAGAGATATTACTTAACCCGCCAATAGCCTAACCTCCTCCCTGTAAGCAAGAGCCTGACTCTCAAACAGTTGCTGTCAGACTTGGGAGCAGACACCAAAGTGACCCATCTTAGGGGTGCTTCTTGAATATGTCCCAGTGCTATGATTCCAGGAAAAATACTCCTCAACTTACATGATTTCATTAAGGGTTTCTTAGTCCATAGCCCACCTTCCTATGGTTCAGAGAGAGGAGAAATGTGGATGGACAGGCCCAGAGATGCCCACCAGGACCCCACGTGCCTCTTGCATTGCTGGGGAGGAGGACTCAGAGAGACAAGGGATACTGTTCAATGAGTAAGACAGAGAGAAAAGATGCTAGCCTTTTGTTGTAGTTCCATCTCAATTTATTGTGAGAGCTTTGGAACTGTTCTTCCTATTGATAGGACATATGTTTGGAAATTCTTCTTAGCAATTTATCAATAAAGTGGAAAGGATTCACTAAGGAGAGATAGACAGGCACGATGTTTTATTAAAGGTCTGAAACATGATAATCGGCTTCTGGAATGCCAACAATTTACATTCAAATAGATTTCTCACTGAGACTAACATCTGAAATCCTGTGATTCTATTTCTGTGTATTGCATTCATCAAGATTTAAGGGTGACTTTGTTCTCAACTCACAGAGATCTCCCACTACCATTTGCTTTCTTTGTTTGGATGGCTTAGCTGGTACAGAATAAAAGTGAGATTGATTCCTTCAGAAGCTCTGAAGTGTTATCTGTGCTAGTTTCACACCCAACAGTGGGGATAGCAGAAGGCAGAGAGGGGGACATAAAAATCCTGTTGCCGAATGAGAATTCTACATCTCACTGTAGTCTGGAATAGTACAGTTATTCATGTTTCAGGCACCTCAATTAGACATTCATTATTCATAAACACTTATGTAACTCTGAGTTATTCAGACTGGGAAACAGCATTAGCAATCATTCTTTTTCTTTATTATTAACACGTCCTGTATCTAAAAGAAGGCACAAAACAACTGTAAAAAGCAAAAAAGTACCCTGTCAGCTGCATGCAATTCCAAATTTTAACTAATTAAGATTTGTTATATCTCCAACAAAACAAGGCAAACGTGGTCCGTTCAGCTCTTCAAAGAAGCCATCTGAACAAATGGACTAGGACCAATTCTGTTAGAATGGTCATATGGACTCTGATCTGATAACAACATTGATTCTTTCAACCATGGACCTCTCAAGTAGTTCTAATTCTCAGTGACACATGTCAAAACCTGGAAAGTCCTACCAGAGAAGCCTAAGCAAGAAACAGAATAAGACTTGAAATGCTTCTCAGTTTAGACGGAATAAGGGATCCCAGCAAGTCAATAAACATGCTTTGAACTGAGTACCCATCACCACTACCAATGGTATTTGCAAACGTATGTGGGACTTAAATATCTGAAGAGTTGACAAGGGAGCCTTTTAGGAACTGTGAAATGGGATTGTGAAGAGAGGCGCTGTTGGTCTGAAGCCCACTGATGAGTGTCCTGAGCTCCACATTTAGAAAAGGCTTAGATGACATATGAGTGTCAATCAGAAGGACATAGACATGTATCTTATGAAGGGGCTTATTAAAGAGTTTTCCCCTGTTACTCCATTGAGAGACCTGAGTTTTCTGGGAGAACAGACAAAACTACCTCTTCCTCTCTTTGCTCCATTCTTTTCTTTCCCTCCTTATATACTCACCTCACTCAAATATTTGTTAAATGCCAACTTGTTTCTAATTGTCGTTTTTCACTTGCTAAGTCACGTCCGACTCTTTGGGACTCCATGGACTGCAGCATGCCAGGCTTCCCTGTCCTCCACTGTCTCCCAGAGTTTGCTCAAATTCTTGTCCATTGAGTTGGTGATTCTATCTATCTCATCCTCTGCCTCCTCTTTCTTCTTTTGCCTTCAATCTTTCCCAGCATCAGGATCTTTTCCAATGACTTGGCTCTTCACATCAGGTGGTACAAGTGTTGGAGCTTCAGCTTCAGCATCAGTCCTTCTTGTGATTGATATTCAGGGTTGATTTCCTTGGTTTAGGGCTTCCCTGGTGACTCAGAAGTGTTATATAAAACAATGAGCTTTCTTGGTTAGCTCATCGACTGAGGAATTGGGCTGGGGGCATGGCATGAACGTGATGATTGCAAAAGGACTATCCCACTGTGTGGCAGTGAAATTGTATAAATACAAAGATGATTCTGGCATCATAGAGCACTGATGGTTTAATTTGCTGAGGAGTCGTCAGGGAATAGTTCTTGAGGAAGGAAAGTTGTAATAGAATTTACTGTGTAGAATCTCATTTAAAGAGTTTAGGATAATCCCATATATCAAAGTCAGAAAGATTGTTTGTTAAAGGAGGATCAGTTGGTAATTTGGTTTTGCTGGAATTTTAGGCAAGAGTTAGCATGTGGCAAGATGTATGGATTCAGATGGACAGAGGTCGGGTCCTTGATTGCCATGCGAGGGAGCAAGACAAAACCCCTGATTTGTAAAGCAACCTTGGCCTGGAATCTTTTCCATCTCAATAAATGGCAACTCCACCTTCCAGCTGGTTCTGAAACCTTGACATCTCCCATCATTCCTCTCCTTCACTCATACCTCACATGCAAAGCTTGCCAGCTCTTACCTTTAAAAGGGATTTAACATTCAGTAGCTCTATTTTTCATGTTTTAAGGAACCTGCATACTGGTCTCCATAGTGACTATATCAGTTACATTCCCATCAACAGAGCAAGAGAGTTCCCTTTTCTCCACATCCTCTCCAGCATTTATTATTTGTAGATTTTTTTTTTAAATGAAGGCCATTCTGACCAGTGTGAGATGATACCTCACTGAGTTTTAAGGAAGCTGTTCTATAGCATATGGAGATCAGCTCCATGCTCTGTGGTGACCTAGGTGGGTGGATTGGGGGTGGGGAAGGCAGGTCCAAGAGGGATGGGATTTATGTACTCATATAGCTGGTGGACTGTGTTGTGCAGTAGAAACTAACACGGCCTTGTCAAGCAGCTACACCCAATTAAAAAGAGAAAGAGAGATTTAGCATCTGATCATTTCTTACAATACCCCCCCTAACACCTGAGCTAGTCCAGCATTCTATTTTGTCTTGTTTGTATAATGTGCTTTCAATTTTATTCCCTGATTCTATTATTGCCCTTTCTTACTGCCCTAGACAGTTCATCAACACAGTAGCATTATAATCATTTGAAAATCAGAGAAGAACCTGCCATTCTTCCATTTAAAATCTCTCCAACAGACTTGGGTCTCACTCAGAGTAAAAACCACCGAAGACCTCATAAGGACCTATAAGCTCTTGCCTTATTTATCTTCTTCTACTCTCATCTCTCTGACCTTATGTCCTAGGGTCTCTCACCTCTGTGCAGCCACACAGTCCCCCTTGCTATTTCTTGTACTTGCTGTTGTCGTGGCCTAAAATTTTGTTCACGATACCATCACCCTCAATTCCTTCAAGTTCCCACTCAAATGATACCACCTTCTAGAAGCCTTATCTGACTAACTCATACAAATTTTCCACTCCTTTCCTATTCTTCCAATGACATTGCCCTTCATTTCTTTTCCATCTTATTCTTTTAATTTTATTTTGTTTTTATTTTTTTTGCCAAACCTCATGGCATATGGGGTCTTAGTTCCCTCACCAGGAATTGAACCCATGTCTCCTGAATTAGAAGTACAAAATCTAAACCAATGAACTGCCAAGGAAATTTCTCCATGTATTTTTTATAACTAGACTTGGTTCACAGTTCTAAAAAGAGGGAGATGATAAATTCTTAAAATATTTACAGAGCAAAAACAATAAGGAAATGGTAGTTGGAGATACAAGGGGGGGAAAATAAACACATAAAGGAAGGAATAAAGGATCCCCCACCCAAGTTGCTATCTTTGATGAATAAGAGGGTTTTGCCTCTGAGTGCAGCAAACACAGTTAAGGAGGAAAAAGGGAACAGCTATAGGGAGATGTTTGATGATTCAAATTTACACATACCAAGTGGAAATTCAGGATAGAAATCCAACATCTCTTAAATATGATGTTGGGTGTCCATGGTCTCTGCAGAAATGTTAGATGTGCAAATATTTCAGTTATTTAGTGGAGAGTTAGAAGAATTGGACACAGAACACCAAGAAAGCTTAATGTTTAAGGATTAGAGGAAGAGCAAGCCTTCACAGCAACTTGGAGATCACAGAAAAATGAGAAAGCCAAAAAAGATTGGGGTGTCTTTTTGATCAGGAGAATTAAAAAGTCATCCACAGCAAAGAGGTCTTGTAATATGAAGCGTAGATCTTGTATATTTGTCAATATGATGGTCACTTATGCCATTTATGGGAGTAGTTTCAGTAGAATCGGTGGAAGCATCACAAGTTATGTGAGAAGAAGAATACATTTAAGTTGAAGAAGTGGGGACAGCACATTTAGACTATATTTTTAGATTTGGGGGATAAAAGAAAAATTAGATAAGATGAGAGATGGAATGTGACCAAGATGTGTTTTCTTCTTTAGCATGAGTGAGATATAAGAATGTGTTAAGGAAAAAAAAAAAAAAAAAGACCCCTAAAAAAGTGGAAAGTTAGTTAAAAGTATAGAAAGAAACTCTACAACTTATGGAGTAAAGTTTATGAGATCCTAGGGGTCTATTATGTGCTGCTATGTTACACTGTTAAAGAATACAGCCTTTAGATTAATTCAGACCTGACTTAGAAACTTGCCCCTAAATTATATTACCTACTTAATTTTAGCAAAGCCATTAAACATCTGTCCACTTTGTTTATTCATACATAAAATGGGCATAATAATATCTCCCAAGTAAAAAAAAAATTAAGTATAAATGAGGTTAATTTTTGTAATGTACTCAGCACATTACCTGGAACAAGGTTAGCTATCATAAAATGAAGATTGTTTTATGTATTATTATATGTATTGATATTGTAAATACAGACACAGGAGTTGAACTTAAACTAAGTGTAAAAGGATACAATTATCCTCTGATGCTGGGGGAAGAGGGCTTTCCAGGTGGCTCGTGCTAAGTCACTTCAGTCGTGTCCGACTCTGGGAGACCCCATGAACTGTAGCCCTAGCCCATCAGGCTTCTCTGTCCACGGGATTTCCCAGGCAAGAATACTTTAGTGGGTTGCCATGTCCTCCTCCAGGGGATCTTCCTGACCCAGGGATCAAACCCCTGTTTCTTATGTCTCCTGCATTGGCAGGCAGTTGTGTGTTTTTTTTTTTTTTTTTACCATAGCACGACTGTGACTCGGTGGTAAACAATTCTCCTGCGAATGCAGGAGACACAAAGACATGAGTTCGATCCCTGGATTAGGAAGATCCTCTGTAGTAGGAAATGGCAATTCGCTCCAGTGTTCTTGCCTGGAAAATTCCACACAAGTAGAAGATGGCCAGCTATATTTCATGGGGTCTCAAAGAGTTGGACACGACTGAGTGCCTGAACATGCACTGGAAGAAGAGAGGTAAGAATCTGTGTGGATATACAAGCTGGTAAAGAATCCACCTGCATGCATATATCAGTTTGATTCCTGGGTTGGAAGATCCCCTGAAGAAGGAAAAGATTACCCACACCAATATTCTTGGGCTTCCCTGGTGACTCAGATGATAAAGAATCTGCCTTCAGTGTGGGAGATCTGGGTTTGATCCCTGGGTTGGGAATATTCCCTGGCAGAGGGCATGGCAATCCAGTCCAGTATTTTTGCCTGGAGAATCCCCATGGACAGAGGAGCCTGGTGGGCGGCCCCCTGGTCCGCGAGTCCATGGGGTCGCGAAGAGTTGGATATGACTGAGTGACTAAGCACAGCACATAATAAGAGTAATAGAGAAGAAAAAATAATTGAAAGACAATCACAATTAATAATTTAGATTTCTCAGTAATGTTTAAGAAGAATTCTTCTATGAGTAGATTGGGAAGGATCGAGGAACTTGCTGATATATATACATATAGGAAAGCTTATAGAAAGGAATGTAAAGGACTCAAACCAAAACTATTGTAATATTAGTAGACATCCTTAAGGGCACACTTGTTGAAGATCATCAATTTTGTGACTTGTAGAGGCATGGATATGTAAAAATGTGTCATTTGTCTCTAGCTGTGCTTATTCATAAAGGAGTAGAAGAGAGAAGACAGGTTGAGTTCTGTGGGTATATTACATGAAGTTCAGGATATCAGGAATTTAAGTATGTTCAGATAAGAGTCCTTGAGATTACATCTGTGTAGATAATGTGAGCAGTTCCAAGAAGGCTGCATGAGAGAAAGTGGAAGCATCATGACAAGGGTGTCTCTTAGCAACCAAACACTGTGAATAATACAGCCAAAGACAAGGAAGAACTAGAACAGGTAATTACAACCAGATAGTCAGCTATTGAAGTATAGGATTTCAGAGAAACCAGACATCTGAGGAATGACTAAGTCCAGGGCATGGCCATGGTGGTAGATCACCAGGGTATGAAAAATCATCTAAGGTGAGGATGTTAAAGAGCCTGAGACTGTTATTTTGGAGAGACAGCAAAGGCACCATGTAGATGGATCTTGAGTTCACCAGGAAAACTGAGTCAGATTCTAATGTCTTCAAGAAATGAGGGGAATGACCACGAGCTCAGCAGATGACAGTAAGAAATGCTAGAAGGTGGTAGAACCCGGTGGCATTAACATCAATGGACAAAAATTTGTATGACTTTTGTTTGCTTCATTGGAAAATGTTTCTAGAAAATGAGAAAAGTGGTCCTCTAGAACCATAAAGGATGAAGGATGTAGAACTCTACTACACAGATCTAAGAGCTGCAGAGGAGTCACTGTCATTGATAAAGTCAACAAGTCTGATTGTGTAGTTTGTACACTGCATGACTCTAAAGGGCAACATCCACATTACAGTCTATGGCAGTGTCGTCCAGTAAAATATAAAGTGAGCCTCATATGTACTGAGTTATCCCATAGTCATATGGAAAAACGGAGAAGGCAATGGCACCCCGCTCCAGCACTCTTGCCTGGAAAATCCCATGGACGGAGGAGCCTGGTGGGCCGCAGTCCATGGGGTCGCTAACAGTTGGACAAGACTCAGAGACTTCACTTTCATTTTTCACTTTCATGCATTCGAGAAGGAAATGGCAACCCACTCCAGTGTTCTTGCCTGGAGAATCCCAGGGACGGGGGAGCCTCGTGGGCTGCCATCTATGGGGTCGCACAGAGTCGGACATGACTGAAGCGACTTAGCAGCAGCAGCAGCAGTAGCAGTAGCAGTAGCAGCAGCATATGGAAAAAAAATAAAAAGAAATGGGTGAAATACATTTTATGATGTTCTTTTTAATCTAAAATATCCAAATCTCATTTCAACATGTCATCAATATAAGCATTATTAATCTGATATTTTGTTTCCTCATAGTAAATCTTTAAAGGATGGCATATATACCACTTTTATAGCACATCTTAGTTCAGAAGCTAAATATTCATTAGGAGTACTTAACCTACCTTTGAATTTCCTAAAATGTACCATTGGACAGCTAAGCTCACATACCTAAGTTGTGCCCAGAATACTGAAAATACCTACCAATAGCTGAAATGAGTGTCAGTTTTGAAATGTAATTTTAAATTAATGAAAATAAAAATTTTTAATTTAGTTCCTCAGTCTCTGGAATAGGTAGTCATCTCTATGGTCACAGGTCAAGTGAGTGGTAGCCATATATGTTGGTTAGCCTATTTCTACGTGAATGTTGATTCTTGGGATTTGCATTGTATAACCACACGCAGTGACACTGATCCTTGGGGAAGAGTCAAAATTCATTTACAGCCAAGTGGTGGCTGGGAGACAGCAGAGTTGTAATAATTGGAGCGTTAGGGAGCGAGCTAAGTGCTTTATACCACCTCTCATGGCAGCCTCAGCTTATCAGGGAAAGCAATGTCAGAGACAGAATGAGATAGCAGTTTCATTTTTGTTTGTTGGTTACTGGTACATGGCATGTGGGATCTTAGTTCCTGGATCAGGGATCAAACCCACACCCCCTGCATAGAAAATGCAGAGTCTTAACTGGACTGCCAGGGAAGTCACAGGTAGCTGCTATTTTGTGTTAGAAATTCTTTAGGAACAAAGGTTCGGAGGTTCCTTTTCAGTGTCTGAGATGGAAAGTCAGTACCTCTTCCAGACTTGAGGCCGCTGGGGTAAGTGCAGCCTCTGGCTCAACACTGGACTTCAGTCACAGGAGAGGAGTTGGGAAGAATGCTTTGGAGCTAAACACGAGCAGGTAGTGTGTGGATTACAACTCTAGGGAACAGAAGAAGAGCTTCTTTAAAGTAAGGAACTCTGTTGGCTGTTGAAGAGGCTGGAACCCAAGGGGTAGCCTTTCTTTTCCAGAACATAGTATATGCTGTCTGATGTTTACCAAGATCATGTTGGGGTGTGCTCAGCCATAACTCTTTCATCAGGCCCCAGAGATAACTGCGGCTTCTGTAGATGAAGAATTGGGATCTTTCTTTTGAGCAGCTGCAGGCAAATCCTTCTAATGAAACCAGATTGATGCCTGATGTTTGAGAGCATGATATTCTTTCAGCGAAAACTGGACCAGATGCCTTTGGATATTTGGTTTCACGGTTGTAATCCTAGCAATGTGGATTACTCAGTCTAAGGCATAGACTAAACCCTGTGCCTATGTTGGGGGCAGTGCTGCATGCACCTGTCCGAACATTCTGTGGAACTTCCTGTTTGGTATCATAGTCAAAAAGTTTGTCCAAGTCATTGCATATGCATCATTTCTCTTAAGTTTCAGAGAATTGATGATTAACAGGTGACAGGAGGACATTACTTAATAATTATAAGAGAATGCATTCTTTAGCAAGGATAATGTACCACATTAAAAATAAAAATCATTAAATTATTTCTTCGCTGTAAAATATCAGTGTCATAAATAGCATGACCCGAGATATCAGTCATGACTTATAGTTCGCAAATGGAGATTAAAGTATTCGTCATCATGGGGTAGACATAATTTTGCAGAGGTGGAAACTGAGAAACAGATAAATTAAATAATTCTCCCAAAGCTCCACAGTCATGTGTGCCGAAGCCATAATTAAAAACTGAAGTCTACCTTTGTGTTTTTTCACAATGAGAAGCTGCTTACAACCAGGGACACCTCAAAGCTACCATAATAAGCTACAGGTAATGTATGGCACTATGCCAGTTATTCATCCAGGAAAAAAAAAAATGAGAACTTCCACTGGCAAAATTCTGTCCCAGCATTTCATAAAGCAAATGTATAAAACAAACAAAAAAGTGGCAAAATAAAATATTAATACTGTGTGAGGGCTTGGAAACATTAATTATGTAATGCCTTGTATATTCATCAGGTTCTGCTCTAAAATGCAGCATCTCTGAATATGACCTACAGCTTTATATGCTTTAAACAGAGCAGTCAGAGAAAGTAGAAATCAGGAGCATCCACTGCCTTTGAGGAGTTTTCAGTGAACAATTTAAAGACAAGATGCTAATCATGGACATAATATAAGCATATGAATAGAACTGCCTTTCCCTTAAATCTGAAAATCGATGAAGATAAATCTTCACAATAAAAAGCATACTTTCTTACATTATATAGCTTAGTAGGGAATTAGAATGTAATTGATAAGAATTGAAAAAAAGAGACTGTGCTGTTGATAGTTTAGACAATTGGATTGTGTATGTTGACGTTTTGCTGGTGGTTCAGTGAAGAATCTGCCTGCAATGCAGGAGACCTGGGTCTAACCCTTGTGTCAGGAAGACCCCTGGAGGAGGACATGGTAACCCACTCCAGTCTTCTTGCCAGAATTCCATGGACAGAAGAGCCTGGGGGGCTTCATGGGGTCGCAAAGAGTGGGACAACTGGAGTGACTAACACTTCCACTTTCAACTTTCATGCTAACCCGCTGGCTCCCTTCTTGGTTACAGCCTCACATAGTGTTTCCCATAATATACTGTAACCTCAGAAATCAATGTCTGAGCACCAAATACTTAAAAGTACAAAATGCATCACTGCTAAGATGGAGGATCAACTGAAGATGAAAAGGTTCCTGGGGAACAGTAGCAGGGGTGTGGGGAGTGAGATGGGGAAGGGAAGCCAGTGGGTGGTCTCCAGTCCAGTTCCATGGACTTGACTTTGGCTCAGACCCCCCAGGGCAGCTCTGTGGACAGGTGACATCTCTGAAATGTCTAAAACTCTGGCTGGGAGCTAGAATACATCCTTCAGACAGTGGTTACTTTTCACAAATTTCAGCTCTCCAATGTCCATGCAAGGTGAGCTCTGACAACCTGAGGTCATTCTGAAGACACAGGGGCTGGCTCTTTCCTAATGAGGTTGAACATGTCCGTGCTTTATGCTCGAACAATTCCAGTAATAGGAGATAGCCTCCTGAAATACTTGTACATTTTCATCAGAAGATATGTGTTAAAATGTACAAAGAAATGTATCATATTGTGTATGATAGCCAAAAAAGTGGAAACACCCCCCCAAAATCCCTCAATAGCATCACTGTTAGAAAAAGTAAACTCTGTTTATAGAATGAGAAAGAATTATAGTTGAAAGTGAATGATGCACTACAGATAAACACATTTGCATGGATGAATACAAAACCCATAAGGTGGATTAAATAAGTCGCAGAAGAATATATACAATATAATTCCACTTATATAAAATTCAAAAACAGGTAAAACACAACAGTATATTATGTAGGAATGTATGCAATGTAATAAAACCATAAACAGAGAGAGGGAAGAGAAAGCTCATGTGAAAATACAGAATATTGATGACTACTCAGTGGAGGGAGGGGTTGGTATTGGGATACACTGGGATTTCAGAGGGGTTGATAAGACTCTTATATCTTAAATTAGTGGGCTTATTTTTAAATTGAACATATCTATTTTCTTCTGTTTGTGTTGCTCAAAAAATCACTGACAATCTATAAGAAAAAGTTTTTATCCAGCTTAAGACACAGAGAGAGAAAGTCATGGGTTCCCTTCAGCTTACTCATCCATAATGCATTCACTCAGCAAATATTTGAGAGCTGACCAGGAGTGAAGACTTCTTGTAGAAACACAAGATATGAACTTGAATAAGACCTACTTTCCAACATCAGAGTTCTATAATTAAAGAAGTGATACAACAGTGCAGAGGCTTAGAGGGTAAACTAATGCCTCTGTTAGAGACAAGACCAGGACACTTAATAGCTGAGTAACCTTGGAGAAGTTAATTGCATGGAACCTCAGTTTCCCCATCTAGAAAATGGAGATAATAATGCTACGTACCTCATTCACTTGTGAGGATTGCATGAGTTAATACATGTAAAATGCTTCAAGCACAACAGAACCATGGCATTTGTTCATTAAATAGACATTCTTTTCATCATCCAGGAGTTGGATTTCACTGAAAAAGGGTGGGTCAGTTTCACCTTTAAGAAAAGACATATTAAAGTAGTTTTCATTTGGGATCATCCATCAATGCAGGATGAGAAAGGTCACTTTGGACAGAGAAATTGGCATGTAGAAAAGCACAGTAATCAAAATGGATGAAGGGATGCTAGAGAATGTTGAGGAAGATGGTATGGGAAGAGGCAGAAGATGCCTTGATATCATGTGAGCCTGCTTCATACATCTGAATTTTGTCCTGGAAGTATCTGTGATGCATTGAAGAGTTTCTACACGAATGTAGCCTAATCAGATTACTGCTGTGCTGTGCTTAGTTGCTCAATCATGCCTGACTCTTTGTCACCTCATGGACTATAGTCTGCCAGGCTTCTCTGTCCATGGGATTCTCCAGGCAAGAACACTGGAGTGGGTTGCCATGCCCTCCTCCAGGGGATCTTCCTAATCCAGGGGTTGAATCCAGGTCTCCCACATTTCAGGCAGATTCTTTACCATCTGAGCCACCAGGAAAGCCCATGAATACTAGAGTGGGTAGCCTATCCATTCTCCAGGGGATCTTCCCAACCCAGGAATGAAACCAGGGTCTCCTGCATTCTCCTACCAGGGAAGCCAAGCCTAATCATATTAGTTAGGATATAACCAAGTATGCCTTTTAGAGGATGAACTAAAAAAGAACAAAGCTGTCTGAAGAAGACCACTCAGAAGCTATTTCAAGTGAAAAATATTGATGGATTTAAGCAAAGCAGTAGATGAAGAAAGAGGGGAGATTAAGTGGTCACTTCTTTGTAATTAACTATCCTCTGTTATTGATTTGCTTTGATGTAGAAAGAGAAAAAGAGGCAAAACTGCAGCAGGACAAACCACACCCCAGATCTCAGTGATTTTGAACAATGCAGGTTTATTTCTCACTAAGATACATCCGGGATGAGCTGGCGCATTCAAGATGAATGTTCTTGTTCATTGCCATTTTTCAGTCTTTTTTTCTGAAAACTGTGTATAAGGCAACAAAATAAACTCCCCCCAAAAGTCTCAGATATATGTGTGTGTACATTCACTACATGGATTATTAAAAACTTTAATCTTTTACTTTTTTGTCTTAACCATTTTGGTCACATCAAAGCAATTGATATGACAATTAAGTCAGTATTGTTACCATACTGATGAAGATGTAACCATATTCTAATTCTGAATAGTAGAAGATGCATTTTACATTATTAATAACTAATACAGCATGTTCTTTTGAGTAAATGTTCTGTTACTGAACCAAACGTGGGTCCGCTGTCCCATGCCCAGTAAATCCACTCTATTGACGCCGGGTTGTGGTGAAGGAAAATGCAGCATTTATTGCAGGTTCCAGATGAGGAGTCTGGGACAGGTAGTGCTAAAAAGCCTGAAACCCATGGTGGGGTCAGCAAAGCATTTTTGAAGATCAGGTAAGGAAAGGGTGTCTCAGGGTATGCGATCAGTTCATGAAAAATTCTCTGATTGATTCACAGCAAAATAACAGGGTGGTGTCACCGGGGTTAACATTATCAATACTTCGGTGCCAGTAGGTCAGGGGCTCCCTGTTCATGGTCATCCAGTCGTTAATTTCTTCCATTTGGTGGTGGTTTGAGCATGTGTAACACAGCTCAGGAAATGTACATCAGATTCTGTTTTCTAGGTCCTTCAGAGCAGATACAAAGCAGAGAATACGGGGGTGAGGTCCACCCTGGGAGAACCCCATGGGTCCTACTCCTTTACATTTTTTTTCCCCCATTTCTAGGCACATATGGCTCAGGATTCTAGTTGTGAACAAGAGCAGCCACACTCACTGTTCAATCAGAAAAGGATTTATGAAAGGATATTAGAGAATTGCAGAAATTTCTGGAGAGCTAGAGTCAGCATTGACAGGCAAAGCCAACACACCAACTCCCCTGCTTCTGTGAGGTGAGCATGGCCTCTCCCACTTCACGGACACCTCTTGATGCCAGGACCCCACTTGAGACTGCAAAGGCAGTTCCCCACACCACTCTTATCAGAAAACCAGTTCTGCCCAGCCACCGCTTCTACTTTATACTCTTCCAGAACAAGATCCTGTGTCCCTACTTCTTGTTGGGCAGATTTAACTCACATGCCTCTACCCAGGCTGCAAGCGAAGTTGAAAAAAATTGAAATTCTGAAATTCCCCAGATAGGCAGGTTGTTTATAGTTGTCCCCTGACCAGAGGGTGTCGATAATGTCCTCAAGCATATGACACTGAAGAGGACTCATCAACCAGTCCAAATAAGAACCCTCAGGGCGAGTTTAATTGATGGAGATGATTGGTGCCTCCTATATCAGTGCCAGTAAGTAGAGCTCTCACATTGAGTTTAAGTGCTGCAATGTTTGCACGGATTTGAAAAACCTTCAGCAGAATCTGCTGGATGCAACCTCCTGTAGGCTTTGCACTCGAGATTCAGAGAACAATAAGATAACCCTGCTTGGCACTTTACAGCGATGTAAGGGAGGTGTAAAGAATAGACTGTGCCTTATGACACAAGTCATGTGGGAAGCAAAAGTGCCCTGGAAATGCATTGAAAGAAGTGTCTTCCTTCAAGGAGAACAAGCCGAAAGGAGGTATTTATTTGCTCCTTGTGCAAACATTGTCTGAATGTCTTTCACAGAGAAAATGAAGATTAAAAGTCCAACAATATATGTTTCATGGAAATGCTCAATTGTCTACAGCCAGTGAAGGATTTTCTTTTTAAGAAATTAAAGTTTTTTATTGTCAAAGTTATATATGTGGGAATATAGAGAATTTTCAAGCTAAGATGGGCTGTTCAGTTGGCCTAAAAAGTTGCTTGGGCCCAGTAATACATTGGGGTGAAGCTAAATGCCAGAACAGAGGACTCAAGTCCGACGTTCATTTTATTATTTTGCTGTTGTTTTTCCAGCAAAGAGACCAACATGATTAAAGCAGGAACTTTCCACTGACAGAGTCTTAGATTGAAAGTGATGATACCGATTAGAAAATGACTTCATTATCCCAAACAGCAGATAAGGAGGATCTTGACTGCATGAGGGTGAAGAGAAGAGAGTGGAAAGGGAGGTACAGATGATGGGGGTGCCGTGGTTCTCGGCAGTTATGTAGATGCGGGGAGCAAGGCAGGTGTGAGTCTCGGGGCCCATGCTGGAAGAACAGTGGTGTCATTAACATCCATAGAAAAGCGATGGGACCCGTATTGTGGAGGAAAGATCATTAGCTTAGATAAATTGTGTTGATTTTAATGTGTTTATTTGTTTTCTGTTAGTTAGTCGCTCAGTGGTCTCTGACTGTATGAGACCTCATGGACTGTAGCCCGCCAGGCTCTTCTGGGATTTCCCAGGCAAGAATACTGAAGTGGGTAGCCATTCCCTTCTCCAGAGGATCTTCCCGACCCAGGGATGGAACCCTGGTCTCCTACACTGCAGGCGATTCTTTACCACCTGAACCACCAGGGAAGCCCTTATTTTCTCTTGCTCTTTAACTAATTGCCACAAACTCAAATCCCATGGATGGAGGAGCCTGGTGGGCTACAGTCCACGGGGTTTCAAAGAGTCGGACAAGACTGAGCGACTTCACTTCCATTTTCAGTGGCTTAAAACAACACCCATTTATCAGCACACATCTTCCCCCCAACCCCTCCCCCTGGCTTTTGAAGTTCATGCAGCTGGATTGGGTTCTCTGCTCCAGGCTTCCCAAGATGTAAGTGAATATGTTGGCTGGACTGAGTCAGTTGGAGTCTTTGGGGAAGAATCTGCCCCAACCTCATTCGGGTTGATGGATCCATTCCTTGCGGCTGTAGAACTGAGACCCCTGTGGGCCTCAGTGATAGAGAGCTGCCCTCATATCAGATGTCTCTCATGCTTGGAGTCTCTCTGATTTCTGCTTCTGCTATCAATTTGAGATAATTCTCTCCTTCCCTGGTGGCTCAGTGGTAAAGAATCTGCCTGCAATGCAGGAGACCCAGGTTGGATCCCTGGATCAGGAATATCCCCTTGAGAAGGGAATGGCTACCCACTCCAGTTTTCTTGCTTGGGGAGTTCCATGGACAGAGGAGCCTGGTAGGCTACAGTCCATGGAGTCACAAAGAGTCAGACAGGACTGAGCTACTAACACTTTCACTTTGCTTGTTTGACTAGATTAATTCCTCCAGAATCATCTTTCTATCATAAGATTAACTGATTAGTAACTGAAAATGTGTAGAATTCCCTTTGCTATATGATGGAACACAATTATGGCAGTGCTATCTCTTCATATTCATAGTCCCAGGCCTTAGGACAGGAAACCCTGGAGCCATCTGAGAGTCCTAGGGGAATGATGGGCAGTTAGAAGTGGCCTCTGGAACTTGGGAAGAAGATTGAAATTAAAGACACAGATTTAAGAGTAACACTCCTAGAAGTGATAGGAAGAGTAATGAATGATATAATCAAGAAGTATACTGAGACAACCAAAATGAAAAATCTGAGCTCCTACAGATTTAAAAAAGTAAAAATCAAGTATTGAAAAATTTAAATTTCACCCATCAAGTAAATATCAGGGATTGAGAGAGGAAGGGTAAATTAACATTGTTGTACTTGAGAATGTCATGTGACTCTGATGCCAAGGCACTCAAAGTGGCCTGAGTGTGAAAGAGGCAACAACTAATAGTAAAGGGAAAAGAAGAGAGAAAAAATAAAGGAACATTGTGATCTTGGGACTAAATCTGAATGTGCCTAGTTAACTGATATTTAATGTGCACCTGTTTATGTGACAAGTCATGACATTAGAGGGAAAGGAAGAATGTCCTCTGTGGAGAAGAGGGAGAGGCAGCCCCAGATCAAACGGCATCAACTTAAAATTAAGAAGCAAGATTTATGAGTAAGCGGTCCAGCGTCAGACCTGATATGGCAGTAGGGAGGGAGAAAGAATAAGCTCCGCCTGGTACCCAGCAGAGTGGGTCCAACAGAAACCACACTCTGAGAGGCTCACTGTGGGAGCAACCCCTCCTCTGAGGAATGGTTCATTGAAATTAAGTGAGAAGATGGGATGCCAAGAGGATGAGGATGCAGATTATGTGGGAAGTATGGCTGCAGGAACGTGGAATGGGCTAGAAAGGGGAAAGCTGTACCGGAAGATTATTGTGCATCGTCTCCTGTTCTCACAGGCTATGGGAGAAGACCTTAATGTGCAAAAATCTCCTGTTCGCACAGGCTTCTGGGAGATTAATGTGCAGTTTCCTGTCCGCACAGGCTTATAGGAGATTACATTAATGTGCAAAGTCTCCTGTTCACACAGGCTTATGGGGAATAACGTGTGAAGTCTTCTATTCACACAGGCTTATGGGAGAATATCTTCATGTGCATCGCCTCTTGTTTGCACAACTCTGTCTTGGATAGTGGGCCAAACAAAGGCAGCAACAGTGTGTTGCATCTTCGAACAACAGCTCATAGTTAGTACTCAATAAGTTTTAAATAAATAAATAAAATTTGAGGGGGTGATTTGGATTAAATGAATAAATAAAGCAGATAACAGGGTGTAATCTGTTCCAGCAAAAAAAGAGCTGTTAGTACCAGGGATTGGTCTGGTGGGAACTTGATAGATTACTCTTCCCAGAAACACAGATGCATATCATTTCAAACATATAATCATGAAATATTAAAAGAATTGTAAAAGTGGCAGTGAATTATTTAGAAACAGTGTCCCTGCATGCATGATACAATATTCAGTTGGGTGTTAAAATGTATGCTCCAAGGAAAGCCTTGGTATAGTTTTATGTGAGCTGCATATTTTCAAATAATGCCGGAATGCAATTTAAAGCCTTGAATTCCTTCATCTGGCTTCCTTCTCTCCTTACAGAGGTCCCTTTGATTTCAAAGGTGCTTCATCCCTAGAATGAGAAACAGAGGGTGGGAAAGTTTAATTCTAGGCTGAGGTTTGTAACAGGTTTTCAATTTACAGATATAAATTTTCCCTTTGGACTTCAGAGTTGTTGAGTTTTCCCTGAGATAAATCCATTAGAAGTAGCCTACACCTCTGACTGCACCTTCTAATTGTGTATGTGCAGGCAGAGATTTAGAGATGGGACAGCCAGGGAAGTAAAGAGCAGAGATTTCAGCAACAAGGGTCTCCCCTCTCTGCAAAAAGATGAGACCTATCACAGGATTGTTTATACTTTTAGTCACAGAAAGCAAAAACTCACTGATCCTGCTTGTAGATACTAATGATCTATTTGCTCAGAAAACAACATTTTTGACTCAGGTTTATTCATCATGTTTGTTTATAAAGTAAAATTTATTCTACCCTCAGCATCCTAAATCATCTCAGGTTTACAAATATTTGTTGAATGCTTTTGGCTCAACTCTGTGTTTGGTACTGGGAGGATGCAAAGATGAGTAAGATACAGCCCTGGTCCTCCAGGGACATTTAATCTACTAGGAAGGAGAGATAAATATGTATTTTCCTTCTGGATGGAAAAATGTACTAAAGTAAAAGATTAAAAGAAATGCTCTGAGTATTCAAAGTGCAATATGTTAAACACATCGAATCTTGGTTATATATGAGCTTGGGTATTGTTGTTGTTCAGTCACTAAGTCATGTCCGACTCTTTGTGACTCCATGGACTATAGCCTGCCAGGCTCCTCTGTCCATGGAATTCTCCAGGCAAGAATATTGGAATAGGTTGCCATTCCCATCTCTAGGGTATCGTCCCAACTCAGGAATTGAACATACATCTGCTGCATTGGCAGGTGGATTCTTTACCACTGAGCCAAGTTTGGATATAGCAAAATATAAAAATAATTACATACCAATGTCACAGATGTCACTTGGCTTTAATCTCCATTCAGCACCTGGAAAAATAAATCTTACAGAAAGGCCTCATAAACACTCCTTCTAGCTATACTTTATGGAAGTTTTATAAAGAGGTTTAATTAACAAGAAATAACACTCATCTGGTCTAAAGTGTCCGTAAAGTGACAGAGTCACACGAACCCTAGTCTCAGTGATGTTCTCCATCTTTCCTTCCTAATTATTGCCCATAATCCACCTCACGTGGTACTGAAGAAGGTTCAGTACCATAAGCCCCCATCGGCATCCTTCTAATTCTCTCCAGTCATTGCTGATACCAGCACCACTCACTCCCTGAAACATTTTCTTAGTTCCACTGAATGGAAATTCAAGATTCAAACAAGAGAGGCATGAAGGACTGAGAGTAGGCAGTTAGTGGCTTTATGAAAGAAGGTTTCTCTAGCTCATCTCAGTGGAATACAGGAAGGAATAATAGTGTTTGGGGTCCTTAGGGGAGGGAAAGAAAGATATGAACCAATTATCAGCATTAGAGAAGACCATAGTCCACCAGGATACTCTGTCCATGGGATTTCCCAGGCAACAATATTGGAGTGGGTACTCCCTTCTCGAGCCCCAACCAAGGGCTCAAACCCAGATCTCCTACATTGCAGACAGATTCTTTACCGTCTGAGCCACCAGGGAAACTCTAAAAAAGAGCTAGTGACCAGTAACTCTTCAAATCAGCTTATGGGCTTAAAAGCCCACATTTCCTGTGTTTAAACCCTCAGGATCATGGAGAAACAGCTATTGTAGACTCAGAGTGCCAAGCAAATCATTGAGCATAAGATAGGCTTACATCAAATTGATCACTGACTCTGAAAAAAATTGAGGTTTGCTTATTACAAAGAAGTAAAGTAGCAAATGAAAGAAGGAAGGTGGGAGAAGGGCAGGAAGGGAAGAGGAAGATGGATACCTAGGAAGGAACATTAGTGCCCAACAGTCTGTACTACAGAGCTATCATAATATTAATTTCTGAGTCCACAGGGAAGCAGCCCCACCATAACCAGTAGGAAAAGTTGGCCAGAGCAAGTCGGGTCAATCTTATTGGAAAAAGAAGGTGAGCAATGGATAGAGAGTCTGCACCATAGAAGAAGCTTTGTGTTAATTTGAACTTTTGTATCAGTCCCCTATTATTAACCCAGACTAACATGGCTACTATACTTGAGAATGAGAATAAGAAGCAGAAATGAAATTTAAAAAGAAATGTAGCTGGCCAGAATATTTAAAGCTGTACGTTTTCATATTTTCAGGTTCTGGTAAGTCAGGAATTAAGGCCCTTTTGGACACAAGATAGGTCAGTCTCATTTAGCAGCATGCCGTTGTGAATTAGACAACTTCTCGTCACTCTTCCTTGCTCCAGGAGTGTTACAAATGCCTGTCAAAGGCTTTATGGTAATACACTAATAATGTATCCCACAGTAGCTGTTACAATAGGGTAAGTCTTTGTGACTGCCAGGGTGGGTAAAGATCTCAGTAATATACTTGCAATACATGTGAGGCACATAATCACAAATGTGCGTAGCCTCAGGATTTGTTCTGTTTTCAGCTTAATCTGCCTGTTGATCAAATATGCACAGAACGAACTGAGGAACCACTGGTCTGGAGGAAGATCCACATTAGCGTCCCTTGAAATGGGCACCTTTATCTGGTCCAGTCAGAACGCAGCAGCAGAGTGTAGTGCTTAAGACAGGTTCTGAGTCTATTGCTGTTCAGTCACCAATTCGTGTCCAACTCTGCAACCCCATGGACTGCAGCACACCAGGCTTCCCTGTCCTTCACCATCTCTTAGAGTTTGTTCAAACTCCTGTTCATCGAGTCAGTGATACCATCCAACCGTCTCATCCTCTGTCAGCCCCTTCACCTCCTACCCTCACCTTTTCCAGCATCAGGGTCTTTCCCAATGAGTCAGTTCTTTGCTTCAGGTGGTCAAAGTATTAGAGCTGCAGCATCAGTCATTCCAATGAATATTCAGGGTTGATTTCCTTTAGGATTGACTGGATTGATCTCCCTGCTGTCCAAGGGACTCTCAGAATCACCCTGATTTCAAATTCCAGCCCTGGCACATACCTGTAAAGGTATAAAATTGATGGGAAGATTAGTTTATATTTGTGAAATGTTTAGAATAATGGCTGGCACATTGTAGTTACTGTAGAAGTGGTTGTTAAATGAGAGAATAAACCAACAAATAAATAAGTAAACGAAACATCTTCCTCAGTTTTAAGTGGATGTTAAAAGCTTTTGTTCATTCATGTTTAATAGCAATTAATATATATAAATATTACATACATACTCATTGTAGAAAGTTTGGAAACTAAACTGGAATAAGAAAGAAAATTTAAAATGACCATAATGCTATAATCTGGGATTAACTACTGATATATTTTGTTGTATTTTGTTCAATTTCTATAAGCAAAATTTGAATCCTACAATATAACAGTGTGTATTATCCATAATGTCATTTTCTTATTTATAATTTTATAAGCATGAGCCCATAGTCTTACATGTTGTTAATAATATTTATTAAACCAATTCCCTATGACAACTGAAAAAAAAAAAAAAGCAGAACCTAGAAATTGAGAATTACATTTTATTCAGCCCTCTTGCTGAGGACTTAAGCCCAGAAGGCAACCTCTCATAAGACTCCTGAGTGACCACTCTGAAGAGGTAAGAGGGCAGCAAGGATATATAGGAGTTTTGAAAACAACAACAAAAACAGGTAGTAGGGAATACAAAAAGATTAATTTTAATTAAAGAAAAGTAGACACTTCAGATCAATGAATTTAGTGCTTTTCTGTGCATGGGAAGATGCAAGAGTCTGGGCTCACTGAAATAATTCATTTCATATGCATCTTAACTATTGTAAGCCAGTATCCTGTGTTTTCCCTCCTGACCCCCCTCAGGGTGCACTGTCCTCGGGCAACTGCAGTGCTGAGGGCTTGATGGCTGAAACATCCTTTGTTTCCTGATATGTCAGGTGACATTCATCCACAGCTATTATTAGATGATGCACTGTTATTAGGTGTTAATGCTGTAATAAACATTATCTGCATAAGTCTTTGCAAAGACTTATGGAGGGTGAAAGCACCTGGAATGAAATTGCAGGACGAAGAAAAGGAATGTTAAAGATCTTTGAGAAATACTGCCGAAATTATTCCCGGAAATGTTATATTGATTTGCAATTGTAATATGACCACTGCCTGCCTTTCCTTGTGACTACCTAACAGAATTATACCAGGTCCATTTACCTTAATCCACCCACACCTGGGAGCCAATCATGTCTCTTCCCTCCCTCCACACCCTCAATGCCTGTTTCACTTCTTTCTCCTGATCTATCTTCTTTCTGTCTCTGTGTTTTCTTCTGCGTGCCTGTCCTTTTTATCAGGACAATGTTGCTGAAGGCATATGGAGATGTAGGGTCTTCCCAATATTCGTGGAATTCTTAGATGGAATTTAACTCCAAAGTGATGACCCCCTCCTTCATTTGTAATTAAGAATCTCTCAGATCCAGGTTCTCTGTTCTGGTATATTACATTTGCTCGTGATCTTGCTGGTAGTGGTCCTCCAGAAAACTGCATTTTCATTTTGGTCTTAAATGTGGAGAGATAATAAGTGTCTTGGAAAATAGCAAAATTATTGATATGATGCTGTTACAGCAGCCTACAAAGTTTGTTACTTTTCATTGGAGACCAAGTTTATTACATAAGCAGCCTGTCTTATGTTCCTTGCCATCTCTCAAGTACATTCCCTAATATAATTTATTCATTGAAGCATACAATTGTGTTTCTGCCTTAGAGGTTTATTTTCATCTCCTTACAATATACAAAATTAAACCCCAAAGATAACAACATTATATGTTTCAAATAATTCTGCTATAGATATTTGCAATTTGTATTTCATGTACTATAACAAGATTCTGTGCATTGATCGAGAGCATTGCAAAGAATGTAAACTAAATGGTAATGTGTGGCTAGAATTCATTTCAACTTAGATGGTTTTATCCGTCTAAGCTTCAAATGTCCTTCCGAGAACAGAGATTGCAGACTTTTGGTTTTGTTCACCCCTGACTTTAATTTTTCTGATATAATTATCATTCTTACACTTCATCTTATTATTCAGTTCTTTCCCTTTACTAGGAAAAAACTCTTTTCTGCTACATCCAGATATAAATGAAAGAAATTACTAGGTAATAAACCAAAATCCACAGCAGACTTTGACTGATATTGATAGACTCTTGGGCACAGAGTTTAGAATCTCACAGTCTTGGATCTGATTCCAGGCTCCCTCCCCTAGCCATCTGTGCAAACCAGGGAGAATCACCAAACCCCTCTAATTTTTAATTTCATCATCTTTTAAGTCGGTATAACATGCATTTCTTAGAGCTGTGCTGAAGTATTAAAGAAATAAACTGCTTCAGATTAGTTCAGTTCAGTCGCTCAGTCGTGTCCGACTCTTTGCGACCCCATGAATCGCAGCACGACAGGCCTCCCTGTCCATCACCAACTCCCGGAGTTCACCCAGACTCCTGTCCATCGAGTCAGTGATGCCATCCAGCCATCTCATCCTCTGTCGTCCCCTTCTCCTCCTGCCCCCAATCCCTCCCAGCATCAGAGTCTTTTCCAGTGAGTCAACACTTTGCATGAGGTGGCCAAAGTACTGGAGTTTCAGCTTGAGCATCATTCCTTCCAAAGAAATCCCAATGCTGATCTTCAGAATAGACTGGTTGGATCTCCCTGCAGTCCAAGGGACTCTCAAGAGTCTTCTCCAACACCACAGTTCAAAAGCATCAATTCTTTGGCGCTCAGCCTTCTTCACAGTCCAACTCTCACATCCATACATGACCAAAGGAAAAACCGTAGCCTTGACTAGATGAACCTTTGTTGGCAAAGCAATGTCTCTGCTTTTGAATATGCTATCTAGGTTGGTCATAACTTTCCTTCCAAGGAGCAAGTGTCTTTTAATTTCATGGCTGCAGTCACCATCTGCAGTGATCTTGGAGCCCAGAAAAATAAACTCTGACACTGTTTCCACTGTTTCCCCATCTATTTCCCATGAAGTGATGGGACCGGATGCTATGATCTTTGTTTTCTGAATGTTGAGCTTTAAGCCAACTTTTTCACTCTCCTCTTTCACTTTCATCAAGAGGCTTTTTAGTTCCTCTTCACTTTCTGCCTTAAGGGTGGTGTCATCTGCATATCTGAGGTGATTGATATTTCTCCTGGCAATCTTGATTCCAGCTTGTGTTTCTTCCAGTCCAGCGTTTCTCATGATGTACTCTGCATATAAGTTAAATAAGCAGGGTGACAATATACAGCCTTGATGAACTCCTTTTCCTATTTGGAACCAGTCTGTTGTTCCATGTCCAGTTCTAACTGTTGCTTCCTGACCTGCATACAAATTTCTCAAGAGGCAGATCAGGTGGTCTGGTATTCCCATCTCTGAAGAATTTTCCACAGTATATTGTGATCCACACAGTCAAAGGTTTTGGCATAGTCAATCAAGCAGAAATAGATGTTTTTCTGGAACTCTCTTGCTTTTTCCATGATCCAGCGGATGTTGGCAATTTGATCTCTGGTTCCTCCGCCTTTTCTAAAACCAGCTTGAACATCAGGAAGTTCATGGTTCACGTATTGCTGAAGCCTGGCTTGGAGAATTTTGAGCATTACTTTACTAGCATGTGAGATGAGTGCAATTGTGTGGTAGTTTGAGCATTCTTTGGCATTGCCTTTCTTTGGGATTGGAATGCAAACTGACCTTTTCCAGACCTGTGGCCACTGCTGAGTTTTCCAAATTTGCTGGCATATTGAGTGCAGCACTTTCACAGCATCATCTTTTAGGATTTGGAATAGCTCAACTGGAATTCCATCACCTCCACTAGCTTTGTTCATAGTGATGCTTTCTAAGGCCCACTTGACTTCACATTCCAGGATGTCTGGCTCTAAGTCAGTGATCACACCATCGTGATTATCTGGGTCATGAAGATCTTTTTTGTACAGTTCTTCTGTGTATTCTTGCCATCTGTTCTTAATATCTTCTGCTTCTGTTAGGTCCATACCATTTCTGTCCTTTATCGAGCCCATCTTTGCATGAAATGTTCCTTTGGTATCTCTGATTTTCTTGAAAAGATCCCTAGTCTTTCCCATTCTGTTGTTTTCCTCTATTTCTTTGCATTGATCGCTGAAGAAGGCTTTCTTATCTCTTCTTGCTATTCTTTGGAACTCTGCATTCAGATGCTTATATCTTTCCTTTGCTCCTTTGCTTTTCACTTCTCTTCTTTTCACAGCTATTTGTAAGGCCTCCCCAGACAGCCATTTTGCTGTTTTGCATTTCTTTTCCATGGGAATGGTCTTGACCCCTGTCTCCTGTACAGTGTCACGAACCTCATTCCATAGTTCATCAGGCACTCTATCAGATCTAGGCCCTTAAATCTATTTCTCACTTCCACTGTATAATCATAAGGGATTTGATTTAGGTCATACCTGTATGGTCTAGTGGTTTTCCCTACTTTCTTCAATTTAAGTCTGAATTTGGCAATAAGGAGTTCATGGTCTGAGCCACAGTCAGCTTCTGGTCTTGTTTTTGCTGACTGTATAGAGCTTCTCCATCTTTGGATGCAAAGAATATAATCAATCTGATTTTGGTGTTGACCATCTGGTGATATCCATGTGTAGAGTCTTCTCTTGTGTTGTTGGAAGAGGATGTTTGTTATGATCAGTGCATTTTCTTGGCAAAACTATTAGTCTTTGCCCTGCTTCATTCCATATTCCAAGGCCAAATTTGCCTGTTACTCCAGATGTTTCTTGACTTCCTACCTTTTCATTCCCAGTCCCCTATAATGAAAATGACATATTTTTTGGGTGTTAGTTCTAAAAGGTCTTGTAGGTCTTCATAGAACCGTTCAACTTCAGCTTCTTCAGCATTACTGGTTGGGGCATAGACTTGGATTACTGTGATACTGAATGGTTTGCCTTGGAAACGAACAGAGATCATTCTGTCGTTTTTGAGATTGCATCCAAGTACTGTATTTCAGACTCTTTTGTTGACCATGATGGCTACTCCACTTCTTCTGAGGGATTCCTGCCTGCAGTAGTAGATATAATGGTCATCTGAGTTAAATTCACCCATTCCAGTCCATTTAGTTCACTGATTCCTAGAATGTCAACATTCACTCTTGCCATCTCTTGTTTTACCACTTCCAATTTGCCTTGATTCATGGACCTGACATTCTAGGTTCCTATGCAATATTGCTCTTTACAGCATCGGACCTTGCTTCTATCACCAGTCACATCCACAGCTGGGTATTGT
This sequence comes from Bos indicus x Bos taurus, assembly GCF_003369695.1. NCBI lineage: Eukaryota > Metazoa > Chordata > Mammalia > Artiodactyla > Bovidae > Bos > Bos indicus x Bos taurus. The sequence continues at coordinate 9,721,193 of NC_040079.1, read as the reverse complement.
TTTTGTTTTGGCTCCATCCCTTCATTCTTTCTGGAGTTATTTCTCCACTGATGTCCAGTAGCATATTGGGCACCTACTGACCTGGGGAGTTCCTCTTTCAGTATCCTATCATTTTGCCTTTTTATACTGTTCATGGGGTTCTCAAGGCAAGAATACTGAAGTGGTTTGCCATTCTCTTCTCCAGTGCACCACATTCTGTCAGATCTCTCCACCATGACCCGCCCATCTTGGGTTGCCCAACAGGCACGGCTTAGTTTCATTGAGTTATACAAGGCTGTGGTCCTAGTGTGATTAGATTGACTAATTTTCTGTGAATATGGTTTCAGTGTGTCTGCCCTCTTGCAACACCTACCGTCTTACTTGGGTTTCTCTTACCTTGGGCGTGGGGTATCTCTTCACGGCTACTCCAGCAAAGTGCAGCCCCTGCTCCTTACCTTGGATGAGAGGTATCTCCTCACCGCCGCCCTTCCTGACCTTCAACGTGGGATAGCTCCTCTAGGCCCTCCTGTGCCCATGCAGCCACGACTCCTTGGATGTAGGGTTGGTCCTCCCGACCACTGCCCCTGGCCTCGGGCGTGGGGTTGCTCCTCCCGGCTGCCGCCCCTGACCGCAGACGCAGGGTAACTCCTCCCGTTGCTGCCCCTGACCTCGGACTTGGGGTAGCTCCTATCGGCTGCCCCCACTGACCTCGGACGTGGGGTAGCTCCTCTTGGCCACCACCCTTCGGGCATGGGGTCCTCCTGGCTTCTGCCCCTGACCTCGGACGTGGGGTAGCTCCTCTCGGCTGCGCTTAGTGCGCCGGTCATCACAACCGCTTAGCTCAATGCTTATCACACTGTAAATAAGAAGCAAATGTAGAGAAAAAAAAAAAAAAACAGTAATATAGAACTCTTTCACTGTGTTTGAATAAGAGCAGTTCTGTGGACAGAGGAGCCTGGCGGGGTCGCAGACACAGTCTGGGGGTCGCAGGCACAGTCTGGGTGTTGCAAAGTCGGACACGACTGAGCACAGCACATGTAGCAGTTCTAAAAAGAGATCACAAACTCTAGGCCAAGTCTGTGGATCCCATGTTATTTAGCTTTGCAAAACTAGCCATCCAATTAATGATTAGTATTCGTCCATAAACTGTTGAGGTCCTTTAATTGACTGGAACTTGGTGGTCCAGAGTCGACGATAAGAAAGTAAAGGAGAGAAAGAGGCTGATATTCCTTGGTTTACACAGAAAGCCAATAAAGCCCCTGCACGGGACTTGCTCTGTTCACGAAGGCCTCAGGCACCCTCTCGATGGGGTGAAGGCGCAGAGCACCTTCTCGAGAGGGTCTTAGAAGCCCGGGCAGGAAAGTGAACTCAGAGAGCCTCTGCACTCCAGGGGATCAGCCTGAAAAAGAGAGACAGAGAGAGAAAGACATGGGGACCAGAGCTCTGATGGAGCAAAGGTGTTTTCATCAACATGGCGTGGGCATATAGACTGTCTTACAAAGTAGTTATTCTCAGCAAAGATAAAGATTAAAATTCCAGACTTACAAAACATAGGCAATCCATATTAAAGAGAGAGATTTATAAACAATTACTTTTACCATATGGTTCACAAGAAGGAAGAGCGTACTTACCACCATAAAGAAACACTGATGAAGGAAATGCCTGGATTCCTCAGTCCTGGGAGAAGCTTGCCTCTCCTCTTAATTCCTGAGGAATTTATAAGGAGCAAAGAATTCCTGACAGATCCAAAACAGCACACAGGAAGCCTCCTGTTAAATGTTTCCTGACAATAAACAATCTGTAGAATTTGTTGGGATTGCAGGAGAATCAGCACTCTGAAAAGAAAGTTAACCTTGAAGTGATAACAGTGAGTGGATAGGTGAACAGAAGAAGGCATGGGCTTTAGCCACACTCATTGTATTTAACAACGTAAGTGAAGTGAAGTCGCTCAGTCGTGTCTGACTCTTTGTGACCCCAGGGACTGTAGCCTACCAGGCTAAATCCATGGGATTTTCTAGGCAAGAATACTGGAGTGGGTTGCCATTTCCCTCTCCAGGGGATCTTCCAAACCCAGGGATTGAACCTGGGTCTCCCGCATTGTATTCAGATGCCTTAACAATCTAAAGCTACCCTAAAGGATAATTTTAAATATATATATATATATATATATATATATATATGTACAAACACACATGTATAGATGTGTGTTGTGCTGTGCTCAGTCACTTCATGCTCGTGTGCAGCTCTTGGTGACCCCGTGGACTGTAGCCAACCAGGCTCCTCTATCCACGGGATTTTCTAGGCAAGAATACTGGAGTGGGTTGCCATGTGCTCCTGCAGGGGATCTTCCCAACCCAGGGTTCAAACTCTCGTATCCTGTGTCTCCTGCTTTGCTGGCAGATTCTTTGCCCCTGAACCACTGGGGCATCCCATATACACACATATGTGTGTGTGTATATGCTTAAATGCTTACTTGTGTCTTTGTAACCCCGTGTACTGTAGCCCACCAAGCTCCTCTGTCCATGGGGATACTCCAGGCAAGAATACTAGAAGGAGTTTCCATTTCCTACTCCATTTCCTACTTCCTGCTCTGAACCCAGGGATCAAAACCAGGTTTCACGCATTGCAGGCAGATTCTTTACCATCTGAGCCACCAGGAATATATATAAATAATGATTAGCTATGCAAAGCCAGCTCCAAGATGAATCTTACATTCACTTATGGTCAACCAGATATATCCCACAAACCCCTATTATGTAAAAAAAAATTTATAATGCATCAACTTATTAGTATGACATAGTGTAACATTTCCTGAAATTAGAGTATATATTTTTAAAATATATGAATTTAAAGAAGTAATTTGGTCTCATGTTTTCAAAAATTTATTTTATTTTTCAGTTTTTGAATGTGTACCTTGCAATACAGTGACCCATAATTTCACTGAAGTCACAAACTGTTTCGAGTCAAGAAATTTCATAGCTTCTGAGAGCATATTTTTAAGATGCTAAATGCTGTTTCCCATGAATTAGCGCTAAGTACACATTCTTATCTTGCCTTGTTAATCTATTGACAAGATTGTAGCAAATACACCACACACCATGTTGCTTCACTGCTGAGTAGTAGCAATTTCAGGAATTCAGTAGATGTGATAAGTTAGATGATAACGCCTTTATCATAAAAACATTCTTGTATCCATAAGAATCTTATCCATAAGTCTATCCATACAGCATTATATTAATTATATTAAGTAAAATTATATGTCCTTATCAGCAGCATGTACATTTAAAACTTTTGAGAGAGTAGAAAAAAATTTAGAACTAAATTTAGTAATATAATTAAGCATTGCTATATTTTCTATTTTTCCTCATGAGCTTATAATATCATTTTCCTCATATTATTATTAAGATATTATTATTTATTATAAATATTTATTATGTATTAGATATCCTTATTAGTTCCTGTACTGATGGTTTTAATAGTTGCATTGAATTGGCAAGTTTTCTGTCAATAGATGGTGAGAATGATTCATCTTTAACCCCAAATTCAAATAATAACAGGTGACCATGTTCCTAATGAAGCATGATGCTTCTTGCCTTTATTTTAGTATTAAACTAGTGACACATCATTAATTTTTAAAGGGATTTGATTTGCCTATTAATAAGTTCATAGAATCCCTTTACTTCCAGTTTTTTAAGAAAGTCAAAGTATTTTTGTTATTACTCCCTGTTTAACATATTTTTCATGTTTCTTTATTGACTGAAACCACATTTTATAACAAAAGATATATGTCAAGAGTTTAAAGTTACAACAGTTTGCTTTTATTTTAATAGCCCATATGAAAATATTGTTTTCATGGAGAAAGAAAGCATGAGCTTTGCAATCAGAATCATCAAGAGTCAAAATGATTTCTACACGTTTGTTCTCTGCACCTTGGGCGGGATGTCTAAACTCTCCAAGACTTTGTTTATAAACACATGTAAATTGAGAATGTTCAAATCTATTATTATATAAGATCATTGAATGTATACTTTTTAAAATTAGCATTTTATGTATATGGGTAAGAGTAGAAAGAATAGCATCTCTGTTATTTTTAAAAAGCTTACTAAATAAGATAAGAAAATCATTAAGATATCGATAAGTCAATAGACAAGAATCATAGAGATTATTCAGTTAGAAGCTTTATTATTTGTGTGTGTATAAAATATTTAACAACACTAGTTGTCATGCAAAAAGGTAAAACCATGATGATAAACTATTTTACTTTAAAAAATAATGATAAATAGAACTAGTAAAGATGAGAAATTTTATATTAATCCTGGACCATATTTTTCATAATTTTACTTATTTTTAATCAATGTATATTAGTTTAATTGAAGAATATTCCATTCTTTTCACAAACAATTTGAAAATGATATTTGTTATTATATCTGTTAGTAACAAAACATTCTATACAATTGCTTTGTCCAAAATTTCCTAACTGACCCTCATATATAAAATTTTAGATGTTCTCATTTTCAGTTGATTTTAAATAGTGACATAATGGAACAAAGACCATCAAGAGAGAGAATAGTGGTGAGCAATAAGAGTTGCTCACAGGAAAAAATATTTCAGTGCTGGCAAGGTAGATTTAATAGACTGAACGCATGATGATATTTTGACTCTAGAAAAAAGCACGGTGCCACTTTGTCTCAAAAAATCTGCATATAGCTAAACAGTTCTTCTTTCTAGATAAGCTTTTGTATTTGGTTTTCCATAGCACCATAGTCTTCTAGTTTTATTCCTACCTCACTTGGATTTTCTATTTCCTTTTTCTATAAATATTTATCAAATCTTGCCTGTCCTCTGGCATTCTGGAGCCTCCTCACTTCTCTCACTAGATCATTTCATTCTAATGTCATCTTTAAATATCATCCATATACTGATGGCTTTTATTTATTTATTTGTTTTGGCTTCCCTGGGTGTTTGATGCTGCACGAGGGCTTTCTCTAGTTGCGGTGTGAGGGGGCTTCGCTCTAGTTGTGTTGTGCAGCCTTCTCACTGAGGTGGCTTCTCTTGTTGCAGAGCAAGGGCTCTAGGGTGTGCAGGTTTCACTAGTTGGGGCACGTGAGCCCTAGAGCTTATGGACTTGAGTACTTGTGGCTCATGGGTTCAGCTGCAGCATGTGGAATCTGCCCAGACCAGGGATTGAGCCCATGTCCCCTTATAGGTGGCAGGTGGCTTCTCAACCACTGGACCACAAGGGAAGTCCATGACTTCTTTATTTCTATCCTAATTCCTGACTTCTTCCAGAGATCCAGATGCATATTTGCTACTTGGAATCTTGGCTTGACTGTCTACTAGACGTCTCAAATTTAAAGTGAAAACACAACTCCTGATTTTCTTCCCCAAATGTGTTTCTCTAATATGTTTTTGTTGTTTGTTTGTCTTTTAGTCTTGGGAATTGACACAGGACACACACTAATTCCCTCAAGCCAAATCTCTAGAAGCCATTCTTGATTCTTCCTTTTCCTTGCCATTGCTGCCACTCGCCCTGACCCTGAAGTCCATGCCAGCAGCCTGTTCTAATAACCCTCCCATCCATCACTTCACTCTGCACCCACTGCCAATACAGCCTTAAACCAAGTCACCTATGATTTTTTTTCACTTCTGCTATTAGCCTCTGTATTCCCTTAGAATTATTCTTCATGTACCAGTTACAATGGCATTTTTTCCAACAATTTGTTTTAACAAAGTTACCATTGTGATTTGATCAGAAGTTGTTTATCTTATGCTTTCGGAAATACTAGAGAAAGTGTATATTATAGATATTAGGGCAAGTACCCTAAAGCTAGTGAGTTGTGGATTTTTTTCTTTATATTGATAAAATTCATTAATACAAAACTGGTGTTCATTTGTAGTTTGAAATATGAATATTCTATTTCCTACAACAACCATTTTTATAAACTCTGATGATGATAAAGTTGAAGATAATGTTTGAGAGGAATTCATCAAAAACTGTCTAGTTAGCCATTGAATGCCTTCATTTCTTGCTTCTTTAATAAATAAAAAGATTGTATGTCAATAAATAAAAAGAAAAATGGAGAAAATTGACCAAAAATACAGATTTTTAAAAGTACATTAGATACCTTTCTCATCCAGTCTTGTCTCTAAAACTGCTCTTGCTCGACTCCTACAATCATTGAGTTTAAAGTATTTTTCTTATGTGATGTTTTGTGGATGAGATGGCTGACCAAATCACAAGAACATTACTTATCAAAGCACTTATGCCAGAAATATTATGTCTTCTTGTTATAGAGATCCTCATTAAAAACTACCACAACTTTTCTTTGAATCTTTATTATGACTGAATCAAAATGTTTATGCTTACCATTCAGACACCATATTCCACATGAAAACACAGGCTTATTTGTAACTTGATGCAGAGCCTGCCAAAAATTGAATGTTTGTGTTCTGCTGAAATTCACCCGTTGAAACCTCACCAGTGCGATGGTATCTGGGGTCTCTAGGAGGTGCTTAGGTCATCAGAGTGCCCTCATGATGACATTGTGCTCAGTCATTCAGTCGTGTCTGACTCTTTGTGACCACATAGACTGATAGGCTCCTCTGTCTGTGAGATTTTCCCCACAAGAATACTGAAGCAGCTTGCCATTTCCCCTTTCAGGAGATCTTCTTGACTAAGGGATTGGACCTGTGTCTCTGGTGTCTCATGCAATGGCAAGCAGATTCTTCACCACTGAGCCACTTGAGACACCCATGATGACATTAGTGCACTTTTAAAGGGTTAAAGGGGCCCCAGAGAGAGATGGCCCTCACCTCTTCCACCACATGAGAACACAGGGGAGAAGACGCCCATCTATGACCCAGAAAGATGGCTCTCACTGGACCCAGAATCTGCCAGCCCCTTGATCTTAGACTTGCCAAACTCTGTTGGTGTTTATCAGTTGCTCAGTCACGTCTGACTCCTTGTGACCCCATGGACTGCAGCACACCAGGCTTCTGTGTCCTCATCTCCTGGAGCTTACTCAAATTCATGTCCATTGAGTCGGTGATGCCATCCAACCATCTCATCCTCTGTTATCCCCTTCTCCTCCTGCCTTCAATCTTTCCCAGCATCAGGGTCTTTTCCAGTGAGTTGGCTCTTTGCATCAGGTGGCCAAAGTATTGGAGCCTCACCTTCATCATCAGTCCTTGCAAAGAATGTTCAGGCTTGATTTCCTTTGGGATTAACTGGTTTGATCTCCTTGCAGTCCAGGGGACTCTCAAGAGTCTTCTCCAACACTGTAGTTCAAAAGTGCCAATTCTTTGGTGCTCAGCCTTCTTTATGGTCCAACTCTCACATCCATACATGACTACTGGAAAAGCCATAGCTTTGACTGTATGGACCTTTGTTGGCAAAGCGGTGTCTCTGCTTTTTAATACACTGTCCAGATTCGTCATAGCTTTTCTTTCAAGGAGCAAGCATCTATTAATTTCAGGGCTGCAGTCACCTAGAACTACAGAAACACCCCGTCTGTGGTGGTCTTATTTTAGCACTAAAAAGGGACTCATTCCTTCCTTAATATAATCCAGTGGGCTTTCTGTTATACTATATTCCCTCAATTTCAAGCCATAGATTTAAATCTATTTTGAAGAGTCAAAATTAATGATGTGGTGGTCATGAAGATGGGAGACATTTTTCATGAAAGAGGAACGTGTTAACTCTATGAGGACAAATAAAACTTTTGGTCCTATTTTGTTTTGATACAGTTTTTTATTTCCTTTTTTCTATCATTCTATTCCATTGCTAGAACAGCCAATTTCAAGTTTGCCCTATGGAAAAACCCATTAAGTTCTTTGCAAGGAAAACTGATGAGTTTATGTATAGGAAGATCACATTTATAGAAGATCGTACTAAAATCAACTGTATTTCCAAGTCCCATTTGTTATGTATCTCTCTCCTAGTATTGTTTCTGTACTGATTCAGAGCCTAAGAAGATGGGGCTACTATACATATTTTCTATTTGTATCAAAATGCACCCACTACATTTTTGGTGAGAGTTTCATGTTGCCAGGTGTACCAATGCCAAAAACCTTTCCTCTTTACTAAAATAGACTCTGTAGTTACAGAAAGTATTTATTGAAAGAGCCTGTTATGATACTATACACCTTCAAATTGATAATAAGAATTCTAAGCGTGAACTTGGTAATGACATGATGCCTGCTGCTATCCAGGAACCGAGACTACAATTGAAATTTTAAAAAATGTGCACAAAACGTGCTGACCGAAGAGGAGGAAGTTACTTATTATGCATGAGTTATGGGGAAGATCAGAGAAGTCATAAAAGACATTTGAATTTTATCTAAAGGATATATTTACTATACTTAACTATATTGATCTTCAGCATAATCTCTTTGAATCTTCTCTCTAAAAAAAAAAAAAAAACACAGAACTTTAGTTTAGCAGAGAAAGTCTTTGTAACCTATATTTTCAAACATTTGGAATTGCTCCAAAACTAGTCTGAGACTGAGTGTGCAAATTTGAAAAGTGGAGATATAAGGCGATTTTCCACTTCAAGTCAGTAGAAATATCTGTCTCAATTATCATGGTATGTCACTGGGGAAAATGGCCTCATGTTTCTACACTTTCATGTGGACCTCGCTTAGAAATCATTGCTTATGCAATAAGATATTTCCCTTGTATCTTTGCATAGAACAGCTTTGCATTGTGCAGACACCAATGTACATATAAAATTTGCGTTCATTACTTGACTGTTACTGTACACACCACAATTTTCCATACAGTTTTGCTTATATCATTGACATGATGGCATACACAGTGACAGATTTTGTGAATGCACAGACAGTGTGTGCATTTCTTTTTGCAATTCTGCATTTCTTCATGCGATCTCTTTTATGGCAAAGCCTCTGCCCCAGAAAATAATGAGCCTTCAATAAAGAGATCCCTGAGGCAGATGGCATGGAGATATTATTTGCATCCTTAATTATTTTGTTAATAAACAATAAACTATGTTTAGTTACCAGTGAGAACATTTCCATTATGTAAATGTGCTTCTGATTTCCTTTCTTTCTTAAGTGAATGAAACAATAAATAACCAAATTTTATTTTGTACAAAATTCTAGCTGGGAGCCTAGGTTTTGATGATATACATGAGAATCAATTTTTAAATTCACTCAATTTTAAACACTGAGCTAAAAACTGCTGCAGAAGTTAAAGATACTTCCTACTGTGGTGAGTTAACATCTGAATTCTTAAAGCTTTCACTTTGAATTGTGCATCCTCTCAGTCAAGTGTCCTGGGTACCTCCGGAGCAGGCCAATCCCAAGATCTCCCATCTTTTGTGGAAAAACTAAGAAAGACCTTGCTTGTTTCCAGCTTTTCAAAATACACTGTCCAACTCACTCTGCTGATTCTGATTGGTTGATTGCTTCCTGCCATGCTAAAGAAGTGATTGTTATCATGTTTGCACAATGGACTGCGCTAATGCATGAGAAATAACCATAGACCACGTAAAAAAAATGTAAAAATGGTATTCTAGACAGCTACTCCTTTCCTAGTTTTGTCCACTCTGAGTGCTAGGGTTTCAAGTCATAGGTCCTTTTGAAGGACTTCCCTGATGGCTCACACAGTAAAGAATCCGCCTGCAACACAGGAGACCTGGGTTTGATCCCTGGGTTGGAAAGATCTCGTGGAGAAGGGAAAGGCAACCTAATCCAGTATTCTTGCTTGGAGAATTCTGTGGATGGAGGAGCCTCTTGGGCTACAGTCCATGGGATCGTGAAGAATAGGACATGACTAACACTTCACTTTCACTTAGATCCTTTTGAAGATAATGGCTAAAATATGTATTAATAATTTTTGAAAATTTAATTGATACTGACAATCAAATGTTTTTTTAATTAAAATAAATATTCTTTAGTGAGAATGAACTACTGTTAACCCAAGAATAGTATTTAGAATATATATAGTGAGTGCATTGGCAAAAAGTTCAGCTCCTCTTTGTTGAAGATACAATGAAAATCACTAGCATTGTTAAAATTTTATTTTTTATTATTGATCCATTTATATTTGCCTTTCATGATCTGCACCTTTCTTGCATAGATGCTTGAGGCCAAGGATTTTGCCCTCTTCTTTCAGGGCTTTTACTTCTAGAATCTCATTCATTTATCAGTTTGTTCATTCATATATTCATTTATAATTTAATTCTTTTTTAATTGGAGGATAATTACTTTACAATGTTGTTGTTTCTGTAATATAATAATTCAAATCAACCATATATATATATATATATATATATATATATATATATTCCTTGCCTCTTGAGCCTCCTTCCCATCCCTCCATCCCTTCCCTTCAGTCATCAAGCTGGCCTTCCTGTGTTACATAGCAGCTTCCTACTATGTATCTATTGGTAGTATATATATGTCAGTGCTACTTTCTAGATATCTACAGATATCAACAGATGAATGGATAAAGAAGTTGTGGTACATATGTACAGAGGAATATTACGCTCAGTCACTCAATCTTGTATGACTGTTTGCGACCCCATAGTCTTTAGCTTGCAAGGCTCCTCTGTCCATGGAATTTTCCTGGCAAAAATACTGGAGCAGGTTGCCATCTCCTCTTCCAAGGGATCATCCTCAGCTAGGGATGAAACCCACATCTCTGGGGTCTTCTACATTAGCAGGCTGACTTCTTCTCTATCACTGAGCCACCTGGGAAGCTCATACATGCAATGGAATATTGTATGTGTGTGTGCTAAGTTGCTTCAGTCATGCCTGACTCTTTCAACCCTATAAGGATGGTGGCCTCCTAGGCTCCTCTGTCCATGGGATTCTCCAGACACGAATACTGGAGTGGGTTACCATGCCGCCTCAAGGGAATCTTCTGACCCAGGGATCCAACCTGTGGCTCTTACTTCTCCTGCCTTGTCAGGTGTATTCTTTACCACTAGCGCCACCTAGGAAACCCTACCAAGAAATATTCAGTTCCCTTCAGTCGCTCAGTTGTGTCTGACTCTTTGCGACCCCATGAATCTCAGCATGCCAGGCCTCCCTGTCCATCACCAACTCCCGGAGTTCACTCAGACTCACGTCATCAAGTCACTGATGCCATCCAGCCATCTCATCCTCTGTCATCCCCTTCTCCTCCTGCCCCCCAATCCCTCCCAGCATCAGAGTCTTTTCCAATGAGTCAACTCTTCGCATAAGGTGGCCAAAGTACTGGAGTTTTAGCTTTAGCATCATTCCTTCCAAAGAAATCCCAGGGCTGATCTCCTTCAGAATGGACTGGTTGGATCTCCTTGCAGTCCAAGGGACTCTCAAGAGTCTTCTCCAACACCACAGTTCAAAAGCATCAATTCTTCAGCGCTCAGCCTTCTTCACAGTCCAACTCTCACATCCATATATGACCACGGGAAAAACCATAGCCTTGACTAGACGGACCTTTGTTGGCAAAGTAATGTCTCTGCTTTTGAATATGCCATCTAGGTTGGTCATAACTTTCCTTCCAAGGAATAAGCATCTTTTAATTTCATGGCTCCAGTCACTATCTGCAGTGATTTTGGAGCCCCCAAAAAATAAAGTCTGACACTGTTTCCACTATTTCCCCATCTATTTCCCAGGAAGTGATGGGACCGGATGCCATGATCTTCGTTTTCTGAATGTTGAGCTTACTCAGCCATAAAAAGGAATAAATGTGAGTCAGTTGAACTGAGGTGACCTAAAACCTGTTATACAGAGTGAAGTAAGTCAGAGAGAGAGAAACAAATACCGTATATTAACACACACACACACACACACATATATATATATATGGAATCTAGGAGTTGGTGATGGACAGGGAGGCCCGGTGTGCTGTGATTCATGGGGTTGCAAAGAGTTGGACACGACTAAGCGACTGAACTGATGAACTGATGGGATCTAGGAAAATGGTACTGATGAACCCATTTGCACGGCAGGAATGGAGACACAGACATAGAAAACAGACTTGTGGACACAGCAGTGGAAGGAGCGTGTGGGACACACTGAGCAAGCAATCAATTCTGAAATTCATTTACTTTGTTGTTGTTTGTGCACTTGCTAAGTCATGTCCAACTCTTTATGACCCCATGGCCTGCAGCATGCCAGGTTCTTTTGTCCTTCACGATCTCCTGGAGTTTGCTCAAATCCATGTTCACTGAGTTGGTGATGCTATCTAAGCATCTCATCCTCTTCTATCCCCTTCTCTTGTTGATTTCAGTCTTTGCCAGCATCAAGATCATTTCTAATGAGTCAACTCTGCAGTAGGTGGTCAAAGTACTGGAGCTTTGGAGCTTCAGCTTCAGTGTCAGTCCTTCCAGTGAATATTCAGGGTTAGTTTCCTTTAGGAATACCTGACTGGTTTGTTCTCCTTGCAGTCCAAGGGATTCTCAAGAGTCTTCTCCAGCACTACAGTTCAAAAGCATCAATTCTTTGGCACTCAGCTTTCTTTATAGTCCAACTCTAACATCCGTACATGACCACGAGAAAAATCATAGCTTTGAGTATAATGAACCTTTCTTGGCAAATTGATGTCTCTGCTTTTTAATACATTGCCTAGTTTTGTCATAGGTTTCCCTCCAAGGAGCAAATGTCTTTTAATTTCTGTAGTGATTTTGGAGCCCAAGAAAATCAAATCTGTCATTGCTTCCACTTTTTCCCCTTCTATTTGCCATGAAGCTTTGGGACCAGATGCCATGGTCTTATTTTTTTTTTTTTTAACATTGAGTTTCAAGCCAGTTTTGTCATTCTCTTTCACCCGCATCAAAAGTCTCGTTAGGTAATCTTCATTTTCTGCCATTAAAATGGTATCATTTTCATATATAACATGTATTTATTGATGCTATATGTAGGGTATCATACTTGGTGGTGGTTGTTAAATGACAAATAAAACTCATTCCTTGACTCAAAAAAGTAGGCTATCATGAATTTACTTATTCATGTATTCAGGATTTGTTTGGAGTTGCATCCCTTAGTTGATTTCCACAGCTATATCTCTCTTTCAGTTCACTCTATGAATAGAGGTTAGATGTATTTGATAACCTAAAGATGTGTATTTGAGCTCTGGAACATTCTTTAACCTATAAACTTATCTCCTTCACCCCCACCAAACAAAATTTTGTGAGCTGCACAGAGAATGATGTTTTTTCTTTTCTTATCACAAAGAATGACATCTTGAAAATGATGGCATTTTCTGAACAATGCCAATGGGTGTGCACTTGACTAGAGCAGTTGGCAAATCATTTCTAATTAATCATTTTATTTCCAAATTCTGTAGACTTTAATAAGAATGCAAACCAGAGATGAAGAACATGAATTAGATAGTAGATTTACAAAGATCAAATTGACCTGTTGCTCACACATGTACAAGGTGAAATTATTCAGCCTTTCCTACAGGTAAGGATCAAATAACAGCTTCCTAGTAGGTGCAAAGAAGAAACACGCCTTCATTGACCCTGACTTTCTTATAATATTTTCATTTGCCTTTATTTTTTCAAGCAAAATCTCATTTCTATGCACATTAAAAGTATGTTAGGTATTTTATTTTCCCAGTAATAAAATGCTTATGAGATAAAGAAAATTTTTGTACATTTTCCAAATACTTAAACTGTATCATCCAGTATAAAAAAGTTCTAGTAGAAATGGCTTTGAAAAATTCTTTAAAAAAATTCTTAATGGTTGGCATATAGAAGAGCTCTGTAAATAATTGTTGAATAAATGAGCCAGGGGAGTTATTCACAGTAAAAATGGAAATAGCCATCCACTTTTTAATAATGAAAGTTATATATAGTCACATGTTACTTAGCAGTGGCATAAATGAAATCTCCCCTGATGTTAATAAAATAGATCAACCAAAACTTGGATCATAACTGTTACTTTAAAGGTAATAAGAAAAGTTTTTTAAACTTCATAAAAAAATTCAACATGATAGTTTGTATTCCATTTCAGCTTTCTTAGTAAATGAAATTAGTGGAAACTGAGTCTACTATCCCAGCCTATGTAATATTTTGCTATGAGGAACTTCTTATTATGCAGCTTTCACTTGGAAAGCTGCATATCTCCAGGAATGGAGAGCTCACTACTGATGGTGATAATCCTTTCTATTGCTGGTGTTTTCAGCTTTGATGTTTTAAAAATTGTTACAATGAAATCTGACCATCTCTAACTTTAAATTTCTTTTCCTAATACCATCACCTGAAATAATACACATGAGAGTCTGTTTTTACCCAGTTGTGTATGGCTAGGACATTAAAAATATATAAGACCATATATCATTTACACTATTTGGTAAGTACCTTTAAGAATTACAGGTCATATACATATTCAAGATTTTCGAAGCTGATTAGACAATGTGGGATTCACATTAGTTTCAGCTGCTATCTAGCCTTAATGAAGTTTTATGAAACCATATTATTCTTGTGTGTAGCTTTTATTTTCTTATATCTTATAGCACAATCTTAGTAATAATTGATATTTTTTAAAAAACTGACATTTTGAATCAAAGATCTTAATATAATCGACTGGTGAAATTCCATGGAAATACTTTATATTTTTGAAAAATACATGAAAATAAACTTGTCCTGCTAGGCTTCCCTGGTGGCTCAGACAGTAAAGAATCCGCCTGCAGTGCGGGAGACCTGGGTTCAATCCCTGGGTTGGGAAGATCCCCTGGAGGAGGACATGGCCACCCACTCCAGTATTCTAGCTTGGAGAATTCCATGGATGGAGGATCCTGGCGGGGTACAGTCCACGGGGTCACTAAGAGTCAGGCACGACTGAGCGACTAATCACAGCACAGCGCAAACTTGCCCTGCAGAAAGTCAGTTTCTCACAACTCAGATACAGTCATTTACCCCTGAAGTGATGGATATGAAACTGAGATCTTGATAGACGAATTTGCTTGTGATTTTTCCTAATCACGTGAAGTGTACTGACTCTAATGAGACAATTCATATCTGGATAATATCAACATTGTAAAGAAACATCCATGCATATTTTCTTATATACTATAGTATAGTATTGGAGAAGACAATGGCAACCCACTCCAGTACTCTTGCCTGGAGAATCCCATGGATGCAGGAGCCTGGTAGGGTACAGTCCGTGGGGTCGCTAAGCGTCGGACACGACAGAGTGACTTCACTTTCACTTTTCACTTTCATGCATTGGAGAAGGCAATGGCAACCCACTCCAGTACTCTTGCCTGGAGAATCCCATGGACAGAGAAGCCTGGTGGGCTGCCCTCTACGGGGTTGCACAGAGTCGGACACGACTGAAGCGACAGTAGCAGCGGCATAGTATAGTATAGTATGCTGGACCCTTGAAGGAAAATCATATTTGACAAGGAAACTTTTGTTCTTCCAGAAAAGCACTTGTTTCAGATTTGTTAAAATCAGTTTGATATTTAATTTTCTTCTTTGGTCAAAATCCAAAATGAAAAGAACTTGTATACTGAGAAATATGTGGACAGACAAATCCAATTGAGAGTACTGAGTTAAAAAATAAAATTTTCATTTAGTCTAAGCAAAATTTTCATTTCAAAAAAATAAGTTAAAACTATATAATCTTTATACATGAAGCATATATACTTTTGGAGTATTTTGTATTGTAATATCACTGGGAAACTTTATATCTTTAGGCTTTTAAATAGTAGAAGATGGAAATTAAGTTACTCCTTTATTTCCTCTTCGGAGAAGGCAATGGCACCCCACTCCAGTACTTTTGCCTAGAAAATCCCATGGACGGAGGAGCATCTTTGGCTTCCCCAAAGTAATATGTAAGATTAAGTCCTCTCATAATGATAAGTTACTCTCTTTGAATATTCTTAGTTTTTAAATTGTTTTCTGAAAATGTCGAGCCCTTGAAGTTGAGCAACTTTTTATATGTTTTGTAAAGTATAGTTCTTTTTTGGGAACTGCCTGTTAAAGTTCCTCATCCATTTTTTAAATTGGGAAGTCTGAATGGGTCTTATTGATTTGCAGGCCTTGTTTATACATTTTGTTTTTTGTGTTTTTAAATATTTATTTATCTGGCTGCACTGGGTCTCAGGTGCAGCACACAGGATCTTTATGCAGCACCCAGCCTCAGTAGATGCCCCGCACATGTGGAATGGTATTTCCCTGACCAGGAATTGAACAAGCGCCCCCTCCATTACAAGGCAGATTCCTAGCCACTGGCCCACCCTACTGTTTGGATATGAGCATTTTCCTTCTTACATGTTTGGAAATGTGCTGTTTAGTCACTCAGTCATGTCCGATGCTTCATGACCTCATGGACTGCAGCACACCGGGTTTCCCTGTCCTTCACCATCTCCCAGAGTTTGTTCAAACTCATGTCCATTGAGTCAGTGATGTTTGAAAATATGCTGCCCCAAATCCATGGTTAGCCATTTCACTCTTTTATTAGTGTCTTTTGATAATAATTTCTAATTTTAATATAACCTAATTTATGCATCTTTCCCTTTATAGCTAGTGATTTTATTTCTGTTTAAGAAATCATTCCCAACCCCAAGATTATGATGTTATTCTCTTAAATCAAGTTCTATAAGCTTCAGTGTTCTACTTTTCACAATTAAAGCTACACATTTTTACCTTGATCTCAGTATACTATAAGGCAAGGCCACCTTTCACATTTTTACACATGTATATCCAATTGATCCTGAATATATTATTGAAAAAAATACCTTTATTCTCTACTATTTTCCTATGCTACCTTTGTCACAATTTACATGTATACTTGTGGTTTTATTTTAGGGAATCTATATTTTGTTTATATGGCCTATTTGCACTCATAACATTTTGTCTTAGTTTACAATAGTTTTATAATGAGTCTTGCTATCAACAGAATGAAAGTGGTTACCAAGAGAATACAAGTCAAACCTGCAAGACTGCAAACAAACTGTTGTTTTGCTAGAAAACAACAGCAAAAAAGAAGGCTAACTACACCAAGTTGTGGCAAGGATTTGGAACAGCAAAAACTCTTATGAAGTTCCTAGGGTGTATCAGTTCAACTACTTTTTAAAATTTTGGTGAAATTGGTTAAATTTAAAAAACATGAAATTTCCCTAGTGGTGCGGTGTTTCAGAATCTGTCTTGCAACGAGGGGGAATGTGGGTTTGATCTGTGGTCAGAGAGTTAAGATCCCATATGCCACAGAGCAATTAAGCCTATGCACCACAGTGAAAAATATCCCACATGTCACAACTAAGATCCAACACAGCCGAAAAATAAATAGAATTTAAAAATATATATATACAACAGTTTCTGGACTCACAATTCTCTTCCTGGGCATGTATCCAAGAGAAAAGCACGAAGAAGTGGTGAAAGACATGAGCGCGAATGTTAATAGCAGCATCATTTATAATAACTTCAAACTGGAAATATACACGTGGTCAACAATACCCTAGACTTGATCAATAAAGAGCTGTATACTACATAATGTAGTGCTAGGCAACAAGGAAATGAAGAATCAACAGCTAAACACAACCACATGGATGAATCTCTGGGGCAGTTCATTGAGGAGAAGAGGTGACCGTGTTTGGAAAAGGACGTAGTAAGAGCACCTGTGTTGCTGGCAGTGGTTTCTTTATAGATCTGGGTGGTGATTGTATGGTTGGGTTCATTTTGTGATAATTCCTAGGTTCTTATTTATGTGCAAAGACTTAATTAAAATGTATCAAAAATTTTTGAAGCCATACTGTAAATATAGTATCATAGATGCCATAATTTTAGCACTGCATTACCCATAAAGTAAATTGTTGTTCAGTCATTAACTCATGTCTGACTCTTGAGACCCCATGAACTGCAGCACGCCAGGCTTTCCTGTCCTGCACTATCGCCTGGAGGTTGCTCAACAACTCATGTCCACTGAGTCAGTGATAAAGGAAATTAAGGTTGCATAATTATTTATAAGCATTACATACCTTAATAATAAAGTTGATAATGCATTTGTTCAAAATGGGCATTTTAGGTTATTACTGATGCTAAAATAAATTTTGCTAGGAGAGGCTCAGATTTCCAGCCAGTCAAGAACATTTAACATCATAATTCAGCTAGTTACCGTATTAGGTCTCTTTTCCAGCTTTATGTAATTGACAAATTTCATAAGCATGTTTTCCATGCCTTAGATAATAAAAATATTAAAAATGACAGCATACAAGACCAAAGCTTGTGGCTCATCATTAGGACCTCTCTTCAAGCTGACATAGTCATTAATCAACATATTTGAGGCATAAATATTAATCATTTTTGAATTTACCAAAAATATTTCCCAGACCACATTTTACTATTTTATACTTAACCGAATATTGCCAAAATGCTTTGCCAAAGTTAACTTGAAGATACAGCTGTGAAATTTAATGTCTCATGTTAAAGAGGAACATGATCAAAACAGGAAATCCTTATAACCCATCAACACCACCCCCGGTGTCAATAACTCCCCACTTTTTGGTATGAATAACTCCCCACTTTTCACTTTTATTCTAAATGTTCATAACTGACACACCAGATTTTAAAGAAGAACCTCTTGTCTATTGGAGAAGGCAATGACAACCCATTCCAGTATTCTTGCCTGGGAAATCCATGAGAGTCATAAGAGTCATAAGAGTCAGACAGGACTTGGCGACTAAACCACCACCACCATCACAACCACCACTCTTCTTGTCTATTTTTTTTCCAAGTCTTTGTTTAGAAAATGTATTTTTTTTTGAAGCGGATGTTATTGGTTTGTTATTGTTTTTAGTTACCTCTACTTTTCTGACAGCTCCTTTGATAAGTATTCAAGGAAGCTAACATTACTTTTATGAGTAATACCAGTCCTTTGAGATATAATCTGAATGTTTCAAAATGTTAAAGCATCTATAGTTCTTTAATTATATCCTAATTTGTCTCTGGGGATAACTTCCTGTACTCTGATAAAAATAATGTCTTTTTTTTTTTCTTCTGTTTTGTTTCAAAGTTAGCTTTTATGCTTTTATTTTAGCATTATTTTATCAGTTTACTCCATATTTTAGGAATGATGGTAGCATGGCTGTTTTTCCTTCTCTAGCTCATGACAAACATTAATAGATGGCCAAGGTTCTCTCTTCTGGCTACTTCCAATCAAGAAGTGTCTATACTTGGTTGAAGATTATATACTACTTCCCATTTTGCTGTTGTTCAGTTGGTCAGTCATGTCCTACTCTATGCAGCCCCATGCACTGCAGCATGCCAGGCTTCCCTGTCCTTCACCGTCTCCCGGAATTTGTTCAAACTCATGTTCATTGAATTGGTGATGCCATACAACCATCTCGTCCTCTGTGGTCCCTTTCTCCTCCTGCCTTCAACCTTTCCCAGCATCAGTGTCTTTTCTAATGAGTCAGCTCTTCTCATCAGATGGCCAAAGTATTGGAGCTTCAGCTTCAGTATCATACCTTCTAATGAGTGTTCAAGATAGATTTCCTTTAGAATTGACTGACTGGTTTGATCTCCTTGCAGTCCAAAGGACTCTCTTCTTCAACATCATAGTTTGAAAGCATCAGTTCGTTGGTGCTCAGCCTTCTTTGTGGTCCAAATCTCACACCCGTACATGACTGATGGAAAAACTATAGCTTTGACTAGACAGACTTGTATCAGCAAAATTATGTCTCTGCTGTCTATGTTGGTCATAGCTTTTCTTCCAAGGACCAAGTGTCTTTTAATTCCATGGCTGCAGTCACAATCTACAGTGGTTTTGGAGCCCAAGAAAATAAAAATCTGTCATTGTTTCCCCATCTATTTGCCATGAAGTGATGGGACTGGATGCCATGATCTTAATTGTGTAGATTAAGTATATCTTAATTAAGTATAGCCTTCTCATAGGTAGGTCATATGCCACACGTTCTAGCTGTTTATTCCCACTGTAAATAAAATCTGAAGTCATTAGCAAGCAGATTTTATCACTTCTTAAGATGTCAGCTCTTTTTTCTTTATCAGTGAGATAAATTTATATACTTGAATTTTACATTCTAAATGTCACAATTCATTAATCTTACTATTTTAGAGAAGCTTTCATTTGTATCTCATTACATACTTTTCATAATATGCCCATTTCATGTATGTTTTACAATTTTCAGAGAATCCTTTCAATTTTTGAGGGGTATCTTTTTTTGTTGTTTTAATTTTGAAAAAAATAATCAGTCATTACTTCTTCAACTGTTTATATTCTATGCCTTTGTTTTATTCTAGAACTTCAAGTCTTATCACTGAAATTCACACTTTAACCTATTTATCTCTTTACTCCCACAGTTTTTCAGTTTAATTGACACATCACTGATATATACTAATGTACCTATTTAAATTGTGCCATTTGCTCATTTTTATATATGCATACAGCCATGAAACCATCACCACAATCAATATAATGAGTATATCCATCACCTCAAGAGGTTTTCTTTTTCCACTTTTTAACTCCTTTCTTCTCCTTCTGGTCCCCCATCCATACTCAGTTATTGATCTGCTTTTATTCCTGTATATCAATTTGCATTTCCTAGAACTTTATTTGCATTGTACAGTATGTACTTTTTCTCCCAAGATTCTTTCACTCAGCATAGTTATTTTGAGACTGATCATGTAACATGTGATGTTGGAGAAGACTCTTGAGAGTCCTGTGGACTGCAAGGAAATCCAGCCAGTCCATCCTAAAGGAAATCAGTCCTGAATATTCTTTGGAAGGACTGATGCTGAAGCTAAAACTCCAGTACTTTGGCCATCTGATGCGAAGAACTGACTCTTTGGAAAAGACCCTGATGCTGGGAAAGATTGAAGGCAGGAGGAGAAGGGGATGACGGAGGATGAGATGGTTGGAAGGCATCACCACCTCTATGGACATGAGTTTGAGTAAGCTCCGGGAGTTGGTGATGGACAGGGAAGCCTGGCGTGATGTAGTCCATGGGGTCACAAAGAGTCAGACACAACTGAGCAACTGTACTGAACTGATGTAACGTGTATCAGTGCCCTTTCTTTTTTATTGCTGAATAGCTTCCACTATATGGTTATAGAATGGCTTCTCTGATAGCTCACCTGCAATGCAGGAGACCCCAGTTTGATTCCTGGGTTGGGAAGTTCCCCTGGAGAAGGGATAGGCTACCCACTGCAATATTCTTGTGCTTCCTTGGTGGCTCAGAATGGTAAAGAATCTGCTTGAAATGTGGGAGACCTGGGTTCGGTCCCTGGGTTGGGAAGATCCCCTGGAGGAGGGCATGGCAACCCACCCCAGGATTCTTGCCTGGAGAATGCCCATGGACAGAGCAGCCTGGCAGGCTACAGTGTCACAGAGAGTCGGACATGACTGAGTGACTAAACACACACAGATAATTTCAGGATATTCCTCTCATGAGGTTATTTCCTGTCAATGTCTACTTGTTTTACTTCTGAGATCACTATCTAGTTCTTTTTAGTATCAATCTGTAAATCTTTTATTTCTTCCTCTTGGATGTGATCATTACTGCTGGTTTTTAACGGATGGCATTACTTATGTTTTTTTGAGCACCTGAGCCTTTTATTTCCCCTGTTCTCCGCTTGCTATTATATCTGGAGACATTTGCATTGACGTTTTAACTTTGTTAGCTGACTTATGGCATATTTTTTCTGTGATTTTGCTTTTTTTTTTTTAGGTTCTTTGCAGTCAGCTGTTTGTCTCTCACCCTCTTTCCTTTTCTTCTCTATAATTTGGTGATTTTTATCCTCAGCTTCCTAATCCTCAGTGCAGAAACACATTTTACATGGAGGACCCTGTGTTCTTGCCTGCCAGTGTTACTAGGGAATCATAAGTCCAGTCAACAAGCCAATGGGTACTTTCTCTTGGCTTAGATATGCCTGTTTTCCAAATTCCTTAAGTGGCAGTGGTCCCCTACCTTTGGGGCAGTAGGGACCAGTTTCATGGAGGACAGTTTATCCACAGACAACAGTGAGGGAGCAATGATGTAGGGATGATTCAAGTACATCAAATTTAATGTGCACTTTATTCCTAATTATTATTGCATCAGTTCCACCTCAAATCATCAGCATTAGCTTCTGGAGGTTGGGACCCTCTGGACTATACAGTCTCCTATTACCTACATCTCTAAGTCAGTAAGCAGTTGTTTCAGCCTCTTTTCACAGCAAGTTAGTCCTGGGTTCGTTTGGTTTTCAGCTCTGTCCCAGGCTTCCTCTTGGTAACACAGACAGGGACGTGCATTCACCAACACTCCCCAGGAACCCAGTGTCCCTCTGTCTGTCCCCAGCCCCGACTCCAGCAGGAATTGGTTATGGTCCTACTTACCACTTTGCATTTTGGTTGCATTTCTTGTGCATGGAGAAGCTTATCATACTTTTGATCCTGGATATGTCTTTTCAATTTTCTTTTTATCTATCTTATCTAAAAATTCTATGTGTTTAGAGTAGGAGGTCTCCCAGCCTGAACTCATAATGCTATCTGGCCTTCAAGTCTCCTTTTCAATTTATTCTTTTCATCTGATACATATTTCTCAACCAGTTATTAAAGGTAGTTCTAGCCTTAATTGAATTCTTTTCTACCTTTTCCTGTTAAATTAGAATTGAGGCTTGTAGTCTCCAGTGGTGTTATAGCCACTTGCTTAGGCATCAGATTTATGCAAGAGCCATTTATCACTGGAAAGAAACTCCATGCCCTCTTTTGAACCACACACAAAGTCTCTTGTTTCTGTTAGCTCTCAGAGGTACAAATTACAAAGAGGAAATGGCTATCACAGTTATAAGCTATCTCCGAGTTTAGAGTGCTGATTTCATCCACTTCTCCAAGTTTTTTATTATAATTCTTTACTCAAGTAACCCCAGTGGGGGTGAACATCCAGAATGCAAATGCTGAGTATCTTATAGTTCACACACACACACACACACACACACACATACACACACACATATCTGGAGGGGGAAAATATGTGTATTCAAGAGAGAAAAAAAGGAGAGAGAGATGAAGGGGTGGAGGAAGATGGAGAGAGAGGAAAGAAAAGATAGGGCAGGAATAGCATCTCAGTGTTTAGGGAGTGGCAGGAGTTTTGTATAAGGACACATCTTTCAAGTCATTGTAACAATTTATTAGCTACCTAATAGATAATTTGGCTTTATTATTTCTAGATAAAAGTTATTCTTAAATCATCTTAGAATCTAAGAGTTTATGACTGTTCACTATCTTTGCCTTCTTGTTCTCCTCTTTGACTTTCCACTTAGTTCCCTTGAGCCATCACTGTATCCACTGGGAAACACTTCTGTCCTCTTTCATATATTCTCCATAGTGTTTTGGGGGAGCCCTTCTGCTCTCTTATATACCATTTCCTGAGGTTTTTGTCATGAAAGAGGTATCATTCTTAATCTTTAGATCGATAGAGGTTACACATTTCACAAGCCAAATGAACAAAGAAATCAACTTCCCCAAATTACATTGCGAGAGAGATCAAAAGAAACAGAGAACTTCCCATCTATCTTTCCACCATGCTTCTCATGAAAGCCTGACATTTGCCCTCCCCTGGAGGTTGATCACTAGTCTCTTCACATTCCCTTCAGCTAAAGAGTAAGTTTTAACTTATATTTTTACTGCTTTTAGACTTTTGCCTCCCTTAAAGTTGACCATAAATTCATTTATTTAAGTAATGAGGTAAATGAGATTAAGTAGCTATCTGTTAATTGCTTCTTTATTGAAAATTTGTAACACAGCAAAAAAAAAAAAAAGGGGGGGGGTAAATTAAGAAAATTTATCCTGAAATTCATTTTGCAAAATTAGTTAGGGGAAATAGTCTAAATTGCATCAATCAAATGCACATATGTTTCTTATTTTACTCACAGTCATACTTGCTTTTTTATTTCAATAACCGAAACCATCCTGTTGCTTTTAGTAATGCATATAGAGAAATTCATATGCAGCTGGGTATAGGATTTTTCCAAAGTTTGGAACAATCTAACAGATAAGGAAATATATTTATTATCTCTTGATGACTAGATACTGGTATCCCCCAAATTCATATATGAAAGTGAAAGTGTTAGTCGTTCAGTTGTGTGCAACTCTTTGCAACCCTATGGACTGAAGCCTGCCAGGTTCCTCTATCCATAGAATTCTCCAGGCACGAATATTGTAGTGAGTATCCATTCTCTACTCATTCAACAATGGACTGGCTCCAAATTGGGAGAAAGTGAATGTGAAGTCGCTCAGTCGTGTCCAACTCTTTGCGACCCCATGGACAGTAACCTACCAGGCTCCACGGTCCGTGGGATTTTCCAGGCAAGAAGACTGGAGTGGGCTGCCATTTGAGCTGTATATTGTCATCCTGCTTATTTAACTTATACGCAGACTACATCAGGTGAAATGCCAAGCTGGTTGAAGTACAAGGTGGAATCAAGATTTCTGGGAGAAATATTAATAATGTCAGATATGCAGATGACACCACTCTTATAGAAGAAAGTGAAGAAGAATTCAAGATCCTCTTGATGAGGAGAAAGAGCAAAGTGAAAAAGCTGGTTTAAAACTAAACATTCAAAAAACTAAGATCTTAGAAACTGGTCCCATCACTTCATGGCAAATAGATGGGGAAACAATGGAAACAGTGACAGACTTTATTTTCTTGGGCTCCAAAATCACTGCAGATGGTGACTGTAGCCATGAAATCAAAAGATGCTTGCTCCTTGGAAGAAAAGCTATGACAAACATAGACAGCATATTAAAAAAGCAGAGACATTACTTTGTCGACAAATGTCCATCTAGTCAAAGCTATGGTTTTTCCAGTAGTCATGTATGGATGTGAGAGTTGGACCATAAACAAATTGAAAGACACTTATTCCTTGGAAGAAAAGTTATGACCAACCTAGACAGTAAATTAAAAAGCAGAGACATTAACCTGCCAACAAAGATCTGTCTAGTCAAAGCTATGGTTTTTCCAGTAGTCATGTATGGATGTGAGAGTTGGACTATAAAGATAGCTGAGCACTGAAGAATTGATTCTTTTGAACTGTGTTGGAGAAGACTCCTGAGAGTCTCTTAGAATGCAAGAAGATCCAACCAGTCCATCCTAAAGGAAATCAGTTCTGAATATTCACTGGAAGGACTGATGCTGAAGCTGAAATTCCAATATTGATGTGAAGTACTGATTCATTGGAAAAAACCCTGATGATGGGAAACACTGAAGGCAAGAGGAGAAGGGGATGACAGAGGATGAGATGGTTTGATGGCATCACTGACTCGATGGACATGAGTCTGAGTAAGCTCTGGGAGTTAGTGATGGACAGGGAAGGCTGATGTGCTGCAGTCCATGGGGTCACAAAGTTTCAGACATGACTGAACAACTGAGCTGAACTGAGCCATCCTCTTCTCCAAGAGATCTTCCCCACCCAAGGATCAAACCCAGGTCTCATGAATTGCAGACAGATTCTTTAGTGTCTGAGCCACCAGAAAGACTAATCTATGGCTCTTCCAAATTTTTGCAGAATTCTTGGTAAAATCAACACATGGATGACATATGATTATTGGAAATGTTAAATACTACAAAAAGGAAGAAAGCATAGAAATAGCAAATGAAGTACAAAGCTGGGAAAACAAACTCATATGCAGGTTATAAGGAAAGTGATTCCAAAATATATTGCAGACTGGATTTCCCAGGATAAAAATTATGAGTCAGAGAAGTGCAGATTTTGTAGGCAGTACCTTCAGGATAAAAACTGGGGTAAGGGAAGGGAAGGAAACAGAAATAGGCAGAGGCAGTAGTCAGTATGCGATACAGTCTCCATGGAAGCTTCAACTTCCAATTTCTCAGGGAGCTCTGAGACCAGACTGTGGTGACTATTTATAGTTTTCCCCAGTTGGGACAATGGTATTGACCATTCTAGCCCCTGGATTGGAGAAGGCAATGGCACCCCACTCCAGTACTCTTGCCTGGAAAATCCCATGGATGGAGGAGCCTGGTAAGCTGCAGTCCATGGGGTCGCTAAGAGTCAGACTCGACTGAGCGACTTCACTTTCACTTTTCACTTTCATGCATTGGAGAAGGAAATGGCAACCCACTCCAGTGCTCTTGCCTGGAGAATCCCAGGGGCGGGGGTGCCTGGTGGGCTGCCGTCTATGGGGTCGCACAGAGTCAGACACGACTAAAGTGATTTAGCAGCAGCAGCCCCTGGATAGCCCATTGTTACATCTGCATACCCCTAGGAAGGGACATGACCTTGTATACAATGCCTCTTTTTTAACCCAGGGAATCCCTGAGGGGAATCACAGCTACATTTGGTCTTCCAGCAGCAGTGTAACTATCTGAAAGAATAAGTCCTCCAGTCATATATTAGAAGCAAAATGGCAAATCACAGCACCCATTGCAGAAGTAATATTTGGAGTGAACTTCCTGATCCTTGAAGGAGAAATAATATTTAGAGGGAGTATCATAATAAGTTGAGGGAGGATCTGGGAAGGTATAGAGGGTGTGTTCCAGGTAAGTCTTTTGTTTGTGAAGGCGTGGACCATGTATTTCTGGAGGTAATGAGGATCAATTGAAAAATATTGAACTAGGATTAACTATGATTAGATCTGCCTTATAGAAACATCATTCTTGTACAAGTGTAGTTTGGATAAATACGGGAATGAAGACGGAGAAGGTAGTTGTGAGGTGGTTATACACACGTTCTACAGATAGCACACATGTAAACTAAACACACACACTTTATATAGATGGAGCATTTAAAAGTGTTTTTGGAAGTATAATTTAGATATAGTGAAATGCACAGATGTAAAAGAGAAGTTGATTTTGAGCAGAGGTTAATGCATTACAGCTCTCTGGCCAGGCTCCTGTCTTTATTAATAAAATTTTATTGAATCACAGTCACGCTCTTGTTTCTGGGTCTTCTGTGGCTGCTTCATGCTACAGTAGCAGAGGTTAGTAGTTATAGACGAAGCATGGTCTGCAAAGCCTAAAATACTCAGTGTTTAAACCTCAGAGAAAAAGTTTGCAGACCCTTGATCTAGGGTTTACTACTTCCAAGTAATACCGTATCATTTCAAATGTAGTAAAAGAAACTCAGTACAGTACACTCGTTCCTTGCCTCCTATCCTTTGTGCTATGGTAATCAAACATTCTACGTCTACATCTGTTATAAACCCTCTTATTCATTGTTACTATTTTGTTCCAAGCAATTATCTTCTAAAGAAATTTTAAAAGCATTAACAAATATTTCGTATTTACTGACACGTTTACCATTTTCAGCATTTGTTTCTTCATGTGATTTCAGCATGGCCAGGTTTCCCTGAAGCTGAAAAATTTCTATTTCTTATACAACGTGCTTATTGATGATAAATTTTCTCAGCATTTGTCCTAAGTATCATTATGTTGCTTTCATGTTTGAAGGCTATTTTTGCTAGATGTATAATTTTACACTGGCACTTTCTTTTTCTTTTCTTTTCATCACTTCATTTCTTTGTTCACTGGCTTGCACTGCTGTTGTTAAGATGTTATTGCCCTCTGAACACTTTAAAGATTTTCTCTTTACCATGGTTTTTTAAGCAATTATTTATGGTGTGCCTTGGTGTATTTTTCTTTGTATTTACTCTTCCTGGTCTTCAGTCAATTTCTCAAATATTTAGGCTTGTATTTTTCAACTATTATTTCCTCAAATGTATTTTTTTTTTAAGTCTCTACCCTTTCTGCTTTTCATACTCCATTTGCATGATTGTTCAGTTCAGTCCAGTCGCTCAGTCGTGTCCGACTCTTTGCAACCCCATGAATCCCAGCACGCCAGGCCTCCCTGTCCATCACCAACTCCTGGAGTTCACTCAGACTCACGTCCATCGAGTCAGTGATGCCATCCAGTCATCTCATCCTCTGGCGTCCCCTTCTCCTCCTGCCCCCAATCCCTCCCAGCATCAGAGTATTTTCCAAGTCAACTCTTTGCATGAGGTGGCCAAAGTACTGGAGTTTCAGCTTTAGCATCATTCCTTCCAAAGAAATCCCAGGGCTGATCTCCTTCAGAATGGACTGGTTGGATCTCCTTGCAGTCTAAGGGACTCTCAAGAGTCTTCTCCAACACCACAGTTCAAAAGCATCAATTCTTCAGCACTCAGCTTTCTTCCCAGTCCAACTCTCACATCCATACATGACCACTGGAAAAACCATAGCTTTGACTAGATGGACCTTAGTTGGCAAAGTAATGTCTCTGCTTTTGAATATGCTATCTAGGTTGGTCATAACTTTCCTTCCAAGAAGTAAGCGTCTTTTAATTTCATGGCTACAGTCACCATCTGCAGTGATTTTGGAGCCCCTCAGAATAAAGTCTGACACTGTTTCCACTGTTTCCCTATCTATTTCCCATGAAGTGATAGTCAAGACATTTAATGTTAGCCTACAGGTTACTGGACTACTCTTCATTATTAAGCCATATTACCTACTGTGAGCTTAGGCCTGAATGGTTTATCTGACCCTGTATTTGAGTACACTACTATTTTCTTCTCAGTTTGGTCGTGCTAGCGGTCAAGAACCTGCCAGTGCAGGGGCATAATAGATGTGGGTTTGATCCCTGGGTTGGGAAGACCCCCTGGAGAAGGAAATGACAACCCACTCCAGTATTCTTGCCTGGAGAATCCCATGGAGATAGGAGCCTGGTAGTCTATAGTCCATAGGAGTGCAAAGAGTCAAACAGGACTGAAGGGAGTTAGCATGCACTATTTTCTCCTCAGTTTCTAATCTGCTGTTAAGCTCATCTAGTAAATGTTTTATTTCAGATATAATTTCTAGTTCCAAAACTCCCATGTTGTTTTCCTTTGTTGATTCTTTTCTCCATTAAGTTTTCATATTTGTTTCTTCAATATTTATACATTCTTGTTCAAGTAACATAACTAATTTATAATCTCTCTTGTAAAGTTGTACTCTGTTAATTTCATCATCTGTGTCTATTACCACTGACTGACTTTTCTCTGGTTATGAGTCATATTTACTGCTTACCCAAATATCTAATATTTTTTTAAAAGTTTTTACTGGACATTATGGATTCTATGTTGTTGAGTCTCTTTCATATTTTCATGGAAGTCTCATGAAAAAATAAACTTCCACGGTCTCTCATAATTGAGTGTTAAGTTTCATTCAACCAAGGGGTTAATTCATTTGTGGATCAAAATGATCTTTTTTCAGACTTATTACCAACCTTTTTTCAGATGTGTTCTGAGTAGAATTGGCTTCTCTGGTGGCTCAGATGGTAAAGCGTCTGCCTACAATGCAGGAGACCTGTGTTTGATCCCTGGGTCAGGAAGATCCTCTGGAGAAGGAAATGGCTACCCACTCCAGTCTTTTTCCCTGGAAAATCCCATGGACTGAGGAGCCTGGTAGTCTACAGTCCATGGGGTTGCAAAGAGTCAGACATGACTGAGTGACTTCACTCACTCACTCAGAGTAGGATTAGAATTAGAATCCTTATTTTAGGATAAAATTATTCTACTCCCTTTCTGAGATCTCTGTTGAATGCCTGCTGCTGCTAAGTCTCTTCAGTGGTGTCCAACTCTGTGCGACCCCATAGATGGCAGCCCACCAGGCTCCCCGTCCTTGGGATTCTCCAGGCAAGAATTCTGGAGTGGGTTGCCATTTCTTTCTCCAATGCATGAAAGTGAAAAGTGAAAGTGAAGTCTCTCAGTCGTGTCCGACTCTTAGAGACCCTATGGACCACAGCCTACCGAGATCCTACGCCCATGGGATTTTCCAGGCAAGAGTACTGGAGTGGGGTGCCATTGCCTTCTCCTAGGGTTGAATGCCTAGGGTTGCTCAAATTCTCTCAATCTTGTCCAGTATGAAATCAAACTACTCCCAGGACTGTGCATCTTCTGGCTGTTGTTCATTTCAGATCTCACTTCTCTTTGTCTTATTGAGTCTTAGTCTGCAAATACACAGCTTAGCATTCATCCAAAGTCTGAAATGAAGATACTCACTGGTGACCCAATGGACATTCCCAAAGCTTCCTCTCTGCACAGCTGCCCTGTCCCTGATACTCTGTCCTAGAATTCTGGATTCCTCGAGAGCGTTGATTCTGCTCTTCCTTCAATTCAGAGATGCTGCTGCGTCTGTC
Source organism: Bos indicus x Bos taurus (assembly GCF_003369695.1). Classification (NCBI taxonomy): domain Eukaryota; kingdom Metazoa; phylum Chordata; class Mammalia; order Artiodactyla; family Bovidae; genus Bos; species Bos indicus x Bos taurus. The sequence goes on along the minus strand of NC_040079.1, from coordinate 9,691,152 downwards.
CAGAATATTCTTTTATGCCATGGTCTGGAAAGTGAACCATGCAGAAAGCCAGGAAGCTGGCAGGGCTCACCTCATTTGTTTATCTTATCTCATGAATCAGAGTGCAGTACAGTGTCTTGTCTAATCTCCTAAAAGTATAATCCTATACATGTTGTTGGATTTGTAATTCTTTGTGGTGGGAGAGCTATTCCATCATAGTTGAGAACAGAAATAAGCCCTGTAAATATCATTATATGAGTGATATATCAGTGATGATTTTCAAAATGATCTTTATTAGCATAGACTTCATAAAATAAATTATTTTATTGTCAGCTTTTAAATTCCTTATTTGAAGAGTGAGGCATATGTTCTCATATACTGTACATTGGATAATGTGTTGACTATTTTCCTATTATTTACTACCATTAGTTATCAAACTCACTCAAAAAATTATATTGCTTCTTAGAATTGAGCATCATGCCATATTTTCTGTAATCTATTTATGTGAAATCATAGTTGTTTCACATAGTGTTATAAATTAGGAGTCTTTTTGTTCTAGGTTAGTGCTGTTTCTCTAATGGATATTTTCACATTCTTACTCTTTGCCAGTCGTTTACTTTATTTTACCAAAAGAAGCTTCACTTCATCTAGTGACTCTATGATTTTCCTAGAAATGTGTTCATCTAGAGTCATTGGTTGTATGGCTCTTAAGTATTAGTGAACATACTAACTAATTTACTATATATTTTAGGTCTCAGGAGTCGATGTAAGATGAGGCCTCATCTTGAGAGCTAGTAGTGTTCTTTCAACCCTGAACTTTCTAAAGTAAATATATATTTTAGAGTGTGTATGGTTGCATTTTGTTTCATTTATGATCTACTTAAAGATAAATCTTTACATGAGGAAATGTTAGATTGCTACATATCTTTTCCTAGTGATTTTTAGTTGAAGAATTCATGGTAAATTGATCAAGCCTCAGCCAATTAGAGTTTGACATGTACTAATAAGATCTAATTGAGGAATTATGAAGACGTTTGCTCAGGAGAAAATGAGCACATAATTACACCATAAAGGGGTCAGAGTGTCAGTGTTACCCTGCTAGAAGAATATTAGTTGAAATCCCTGTGGCTTCTATAAAGGACGCTTGATAATGTATCTGTGAAATATAGTACTTCCAATGTCAATTAAAAGATGGAGAATGATCTGTTGTCAGTTGTAGAAGTTCAACATTAAATACCTATTTCCCTCCTCTTGTCTCTACCTTATTCAGGTGCTGGGGGATGGTCTCCATCAGACAGTGACCATTATCAGTGGCTTCAGGTTAACTTTGGCAACCGGAAGCAGATCAGTGCCATAGCAACTCAAGGAAGATACAGCAGCTCAGACTGGGTGACCCAGTATCGCATGCTGTACAGTGACACTGGGAGAAACTGGAAACCCTACCATCAAGATGGGAATATCTGGGTGAGTCACTGTCAGAAAAAGACACAGAATTGAGTTTGCAGATATTTGAAAAAGATAGTGGATTCTGGTGTGTTCTTTGGCTGAGGAGTAGCTATCTGACTCCTCCCATCCCTGGTACAGTCTGGGGAAGGGCTTGGGAGTGAAGTGGTTGGAGACTGATCTTGCTATTTTTGTTTCCATGTGTGTGTGTCCTCTGGTACTTTCTGAGAGAGAAAAGAAATGTGAGCAAAGCAAAAGAAGATGGGAAAATGAAACCAAACCCAGAATGCCCTACCCTGCCCCACCCCAAGCCTTTTCTTAGTGATGAAAAACCCTTATCTTGCAAAGTCAATGCAATGGATGTCTCCTCCCGCAACCTCTGGTGTATTTCACAGACAATAAGACCACCCAATAAACTGTGTTGAAACCTGAAAAAAAAATTAGGTAAATAATTCAATAATAGAATTCTTTAAGCACAATGTTTTAAGTAACTGTATTTTAGTTTGTAGCACAGATCTGCAGTGAAACAAACTATGCAAATTCTGAACTGAGAATTAAGTAAATAGAAGGAAAAAACAAAAAACTATTTGCCTCTGCCAACTGAAAAAGATTCACAACTTGAGAGCTGTGAGTTAACATTTATTTGGGGCAAAATGAGGCTCCAGCCTGGGACGCAGCACCTCAGATAGCTCTGAGAGACTGCTCCAAAGAGGCAGTGGGGGAAGGTCAATCTATTAGATTTTGGTGAACGGGGGAGTTCAATACAATTAAGTGCTCATTTTACAAAAGGTTTTCTGCTAGTCTCGAGGAGCTAATGTCATCATGAAGGGGTTTAGAACCACTCCGTAGCTACTGACCATATGTATGAGGAGGACAATAAGGTAGAAAAATAGTTTTAAAGAAAAAGCAAATAGACCAGCCATAGCTCTGGAGTACATTAGACACCATGATGAGCATCCCCTTCTCAATTTTAAGTATTTTAAAATATTACTAGTCCTCACTCTAAGGTGTGTGCACTTGTCTGTATTTATGTATTAAAAATCACCAAGAGGCTGTTTATTCATACATTCTTGTTGGTTGAAGAATGTTTCTTTAGGCTGCAGTTTCTATCCAAGGCTTAGGGCAATGAGTCTCAATCTGGGCTACGCTTTTGAGTTGCCTGAGAAGAATTTAAAGTATATGAATGCCAGGCCCACCCAGGCAAATTAAATTAGAATCATGTAAGTAGTATTTTATATTAATGACTCTGATATTTTTTAGGAACAGAGATCTTCAATTTGAGTAAAATATTGAAATTATAAAGAAATAATTTAGAGGAGTAGGAGCAGTGAGATAGCAAAGAAAATACACATAATGGTAATTTAAACCCCTACTACAGATCTGTAGGCATCTTATTATTATTTTTTTATTCTGAGGAAAAAAGGTAGTATAATCCATTTACTCTTAAAACTATATTAATTAAATTGGAAAGTTGTGTGTATTCAATCAAATATTCACAACATATAAATTAATTATATATGTTATAAAATACTAAATTTTAAGGGATCTATTTTATTTTTTTTAAGGCAATCATAACCAAAATCAAGTAAAGTCATCAATAAGATACAAAAAGGATGAGGTGGGAGGAGGAGAAGGAGGAATGGGAGGAATTTGTTTTTAATTTATATATTAGACAGAATGCTGGGGATTTTTGACCTGATCAGGGCCCACTCCCAGAAAGGTTACAGCTTAAAACTCTTAAGTAATTTTTGTGAGCAGGCAGAGTATAGTGCTCTGAACTTGAGTAGGTGGTCATTTCCACAGCAGTTGTCCATGATCATAACTGTCATGTGAAATAAGGATATAATACTCTGATAATAAAAAGTACATATGCCAGAGTAGTCCTTTAGAAAGAAGTTCTATTAAGCCTTGATTGCATGGCAAGAACATTTGTATATTGGGATATGTAAATTGTAGGAAGCAAGTAAGGAGGAAAATTTCTCTTCATGGAAAGTCTTCATCTCACAATTAAGCTAAGTTTAAATAACAGGTGTAATTTATATTTTTTAAAAAGTGGTTTTCAACCCTGCATACACAATGGAATAACCTATAAAGCTTTAAAACATGGATGTTTGGGTATCATTTCCAGAGATTTGAAATTAGATGGTCTAAAATGAAACCTAGGCATTGAGATTTTAAAGCTCCCCCAGTCATTCTAATGTATAGTTAGCACTGAGAACCCTATTGTAGATTGGTTTTCAGCCTATAGGTAAGATGGGCATGAAGGTCTTTCCTATAGCTCAAATGGTAAAGAATCTGCCTGTAATGCAGGAAACCCAGGTTCACTGGGTTGAGAAGATCCTCAACCAAGAGTGGATTGAGGATCCACTCTAGTATTCTTCTCTGGAGACTCCCATGGACAGAGGAGCCAGGCGGGCTACAGTTGGTGGGATCGCAAAGAGTCTGAGTGACTAACACTACTACCACCAAATGGGCATGGAGGAGGTCTATTGTGAAAAACAATGGCAAAACAGAAAATTAGAAAGGACCTTCCTTAAAGTTGAGCAGAAAGAGAGAGATACTGACCAAGTGACTACACAAACCAACTAACTGGGAGTAGACAATTAAGGCTCAGATCACAAGCTCTTCCAGAAGATCAATCATTATTTTATCTCTAAACTGCAGTTATTTGAAGAGCTGCAGCCAGACTCCAAACTATCTTTCAGATTTATGTTTCTTTAAAGTTTTCATTCCAAAATTGAGAAAGTGTTAAATCGTCTCCTATCATAATGGACTAGTTAAGTTTAGTTCAGTTCAGTCACTCAGTTGTGTCCGACTCTTTGCGACTCTATGGACTGCAGAACACCAGGCTTCCCTGTCCATCATCAGCTCCTGGAACTTGCTCAAACTCATGTCCATTTTGTAGGTGATGCCATCCAATCATCTCATCCTCTGTCATTCTCTTCTCTTACCACCTTCAATCTTTCCCAGGATCAGGGTCTTTTCAAATGTGTCAGTTCTTCACATCAGGTGGCCAAAGTATTGGAGTTTGATCTTCAACATCGCTCGTTCCAATGAATATTTAGGACTGATTTCCTTTAGGATTGACTGGTTGGATCTCCTTGCAGTCCAAGGGACTCTTAAGAGTTTTCTTCAACACCACAATTCAAAAGCATCAATTCTTGGGCGCTCAGCTTTGTTTATAGTCCAACTTTCACATCCATACATGACTACTGGAAAAACCATAGCTTTGACTAGACAGATCTTTTTTGGCAGGTTAATGTCTCTGCTTTTTAATATGCTGTATAGGTTGGTCATAGCTTTTCTTCCAAGGATCAAGCATCTTTTGATTTCATGGGTACAGTCACCATCTGTAGTGATTTTGGAGCCCAAGAAAATAAAGTCTGTCACTGTTTCCACTGTTTCCCCATCTGTTTGCCATGAAGTGATGGTGACCAGACAGCATATTAAAAAGCAGAGACATTACTTTGCCAACAAAGGTCCATCTAATCAAAGCTGTGGTTTTTCCAGTAGTCATGCATGGATGTGAGAGTTGGACTATAAATAAAGCTGAGTGCTAAAGAACTGATGCTTTTGAACTGTGGTGTTGGAGAAGACTCTTGAGAGTCACTTGGACTGCAAGGAGATCCAACCAGTCAATCCTAAAGAAGATCAGTCCTGAGTGTTTATTGGAAGGACTGATGTTAAAGCTGAAACTCCAATACTTTGGTCACATGATGCAAAGACCTGACTCATTTGAAAAGACCCTGTTGCTGAGAAAGATTTAAGAAGGGAGGAGAAGGGGATGACAGAGGATGAGATGGTTAGATGGCATCACTGACTCAATGGGCATGAGTTTGAGTAAACTCCAGGAGTTGGTTATGGACACAGAGGTCTATGGTGCTACAGTCCATGGGGTCACAAAGAGTTGGACATGACTGAGCAACTGAACTGAACTGAATTGATGGGACCACATGCCTTTATCTTAGTTTTCTGAATGCTGAGGTTTAAGCCAGCTTTTTCACTCTCCCCTTTCACTTTCATCAAGAGGCTCTTTAAGTTTATTACTTTCTGCCATAAGGGTGGTGTCATCTGCATATCTGAGGTTATTGATATTTCTCCCAGCAATCTTGATTCCAGCTTGTGCTTCATCCATCCTGGCATTTCACATGATGTACTCTGCATAGACGTTAATAAGCAGGGTGACAATATACAGCCTTGGCGAACTCCTTTCCCAATTTTGGAACAGTCTGATGTTTCATGTCCAGTTCTTTTTTTTTTTTTTTCATGTCCAGATCTAACTGCTACTTCCTGACCTGCATGCAGATTTCTCAGGAGGCAGGTCAGGTGGTCTGGTTTTCCCATCTCTTGACAAATTTTCCGCAGTTTGTTGTGACCCACACAGTCAAAGACATTGGCATAATCAATAAAACAGAAGTAGATGTTTTACTGGAACTCTCTTGCTTTTTTGATGATCCAACAGATGTTGCAATTTGATCTCTTGTTCCTCTGCCCTTTCTAAATCCAGCTTAAACATCTGAAAGTTCATGATTCACATAGGTTTTAAGCCTAACTTGGAGAATTTTGTGCATTACTTTGCTAGGGGATGAGATGAGTGCAACTATGTGGTAGTTTGAACATTCTTTGGCATTGCTTCTCTTTGGGTTTGGAATGAAAACTGACCTTTTCCAGTCCTGTGGCCACTGCTGAGTTTTCCAAATTTGCTGGCATATTGAGTGCAGCACTTTCACATCATCATCTTTTAGGATTTGAAATAGCTCAACTGGAATTCCATCACTTCCACTAGCTTTGTTCATAGTGATGTTTATAATTCACTCAGACAGTTTATAAAGATGGCTGCCCTAAATATGTCTGCTCTAACGATGGCTGCTTATAAAGATGGGTGCTTATAAAGATGACTGCCCTCAAGATGGCTGCTAAAATGCAGTGATATTAAGACTTCATTTACCAGATAATTGGCAGTAAGTGTGTGCTCAGTCACTCAGTCATGTTCAACTCTTTTTGGCCCCATGTACTGTAGCCTACCAGGCTCCACTGTCCATGGAATTTTCCAGGCAAGAATACTGGAGCAGTTTGCAATTTCCTGCTCCAGGGAGTCTTCCCGACCCAAGGATTGAACCCATGTCTCTTCTGTCTCCAACATTTGCAGATCTAGCACCATCTGGAAAACCCACTTAGCAGTAAAGGAGGGTCTCATTTTGACTAAATACAGAGACATGAGTTCAAACATCTAAAAAGGGTGACATTTTTCAGCATGACTTGTACTTTTCTGAATTATATAAAATGCCAGAGGTTGAGTCAGGGAGACAAGGTCTTTCAGTGAAAATATCACAAATTGTGAAGGTAAGCTATTAATACATCTACATAGAGGACTCTCAATTTTTTCTGATGGTGATAAAGTGTGTATTTCTATAGTTTTTTGCTTCTCTGATGTTTATGTTTGTTTCTTCCTTTCAAATCATGTACTTCTCATTAAAACTAAGAACATGATAAGCAATGAATGATTATTTCTAGATAAAACTATGGTGAGTTAATTATAAAATTTTATAAATCAAAACAAATTTGAGACACAAGCTAAATGTTGCAAAATATACTTAAATGCCAAAGAACCTGCAATAAAGTTTACATTACTTTAATAATCTATGACAGGGAATTCCTGGGTGGTCCAGTGGTTAGGACTCCACTTCAACTGCTGGGGGCCCCAGTTCGAACCCTGATTGGGGGGCTAAAATCCCATAGTAATCAAAGCGTGGCCAATGAAAACCAAAAAATCTTTGAAGATGTGTTTTATTCCTTGCTAGTGTGAAAAATAGTTCATTGCTTTGGTGTTTTATAAAGGAGATAAAATTCATTGTTTCTTAAAAGTTCTTGAGTACTTTTGAACTTATGTCTTAACATGCATTATGTAATAAAGTTTCGCACTTACAGATCTCAACCAAAAATATACTTCACTTAAATTTATTACCAGGTAAGCCACAAAGGGAAGCCCAAGAATACTGGATTGTGTAGCCTATCCCTTCTCCAGGGGATCTTCCCAACTCAGAAATTGAACCAGGGTCTCCTGCATTGCAGGCAGATTCTTTACCAATTGAGCTATCAGGGAAACCTTAAATTTATTAAAAATGGTAATTAGATATCTCTTTTAATCTAACTGTTTAACATAATGTATACTGCAATTAAAAGAGATTTCTCACATAGATAAGATTGGATGTTTTTCTAATAGACAACACCTTATCTGATGTAAAGTTTTAGAGTAAAAAGATTTCAAAGCTGATGAAGTTTTAAGGTTACTTTAACTATCCTTTCCTAAAAAAATTGGTTACCTGAGGAGAATGCAGTGTAATGTCCATTCAATCAGTTTAGTATTGTTTTTAACAAATGTCAATAGTTATTCTATCTATGGTTGCAGAAATGGACAACCATGACCAATTTTATTATATTTTTGTTAAATGCCCATATGGAGATTCTGAATTATTTTATGACCATTGGATGATAATGTTAAAATAAGTGAAGAATGGGTCATGCAAATAAGAAATTACAACAGTCTCACAAGATTTTAAAGTCATCAATCTCATACTGTGGAATGAGAATGATTCTTAAAGAGACTTCTGAAGAAGAGTTTATCTGAATATTTAATACTCAAATATGTGAGTTGCTATTAAATAAATGTGCTAAACTAGTTAAGCCTTCTTATTCCTCTTTGATGATACTAAAGCATTATAGAATCTTTTACACTTTATCCACAATGCCATTTCCTTCTATTTAGAATTTTATTTCCAATATAAAAGGAAAATATGTGCAGGTTGGTAAAATTGCCAAAGAAAAATTTTCCATTTACATATTCTACAAACTATAATTTGCATACTTTCCAAGGTATTTTCAGATTTCCTCTGTACAATCTGTTAGAGAGAAAGGAAGGATTCTATATAAGCATTTCTTATCAAAAGTCCATTAAACATTACATTCAGTAAGAAATTCCAACAGGTCTTTCTAAGAAGCTGCATTTAGTTTTGCTTAGGAAATTCTGTTACTGGCTTTGAATGTATATATTTGGGGCCAAAATAGGAAATTGGAGTATTAATAGTGAGTGCTTTCTTTATATACTATTACTGTTTTGCAGGATAGTTGCTTTGTTACTAAGTCGCTTCAGTCATGTCTGACTCTGTGCAACCCCATAGATGGAAGCCCACCAGGCTCCCCTGTCCCTGGGATTCTCCAGGCAAGAACACTGGAATGGGTTGCCATTTCCTTCTCCAATTTGCAGGATAGTAACATATTACAAATTGACTTGTAAACCATTTTTCTTTCTCTTAAAAAATGTTTTTTAATGGTTAGAAAATGCTTGTATATTCCTAATTATTTTTTTAAATAGTTTTTTACCTCTTTTGTTAATAGTATCAGACTAGGATCAGTAATCACTGAATATATTAAATGGAAAGTCCCATAGAACAGAAATGTTTTATCATATTTAAATTGCATGGTTAAATACTTATCAAGGATATAGTAATATGTAAGTTTGTATTCACTAAGCAATATTAAGTAGAGTATTAATTTCCTAGATGTGTTAAAAAAAATCAGATCTCTTTGTTCTTACATACTTTCCATATATATATGTGTATATATATACACATAGACACACAAAACTTAATTGTTTCTAATAACTTTAAAACATTAAAAAAATCTGGAAAGTAAGTAGTAATTAGCAGATTGATTTAGTAAATTCTTTGATTTTATGAATATCAAGCCAATAGCTGGAACATGCATTTTCTACTTTTTTTATAAAATCAAATAGCACATCAGCCAAGATTTGCATAATATAAATTTCCTAAAATATCCTTCTTAGCCTGTGTGTTTGGAAAGAGAAAACCAAGATATGGATTCCAAAGTTCTGAATTCAAGTATATAGGTTCATTTATTTGGTTTTATAAAATTTAGATGTCTCTTGTGCCTCAGATTTCTTCTCTGAGAAATAGGAATGATGCCTTTTGAAATATGTAAGTGAAATTATGTAAGAAATTTTGCAAACTATGAGGATTTAGAAATGTATTATTGATTGCCAATCTCAGAAGCATTTTACAAAACTAGTGTAGTATTTGTATTCAGTGACAATAGTCATTGTAATTTCCAGATTTTTTAGACTCCCTCTCTCCTTTCCAGATCCAGCTCGCCCATTTACTCTTATTCAAGAATTATAATATCTGACAATATTTTTGATGAAAATATTATGACAAGGAAGTGTAATGTGGACAGATCTCTGGCATGTTTTCCAGTTCACGAGTGCAGTGGCCATTGCCGGGGCAGGGCAGGCTTGGGAGGCATGGCTAACAGACCTCGCTCCAAGCCAAGTGCCCTGGCAGTGTTTATAACAAATTATTTGTTTCCATAACAATGGCCATGGGTCCAATGAGCCATGTAAGGGGATATTGTTTAAAAACAAATGGAGTATTCTGTTCTGTCTTTTCAACCATTTGTTGTAGTGGTTGGACAAGTTTTCCAAATCATTTAAAATCTGTTCCAATTACATGTAAAACATAACTGTTTTACAATTCAATAGTATACTTAAATTCTTTCCAAAAAAATCTAGAATTTTTCCTGCATATGACACTGAGGAAGACACCCATCCTCATCACTTGCTTCTATCTCATCCATCAGATAGAATTAATAACAGCCTCTTCTACATTTAGGACACTAAAGGAATTTTTTTTCACCAATGGATAGGAATTTCTCTTGCTTATTTATGTACACACATGCATTGTTGCTGCAATCAGCCACTTGGGGAAATAAGCCAGGTGGATATATTTAAAATAATATTATAAATAGTTTATTGAGAAATAAAACATATCAGAGTAATCTGCATTAAACTGTTTCTGAAATAACCCTTGAAATAAATAGGGTAAGACATTTTTAGGAATTGTATGGAAGAAAATAATTTCCAAGGTGAGTTTGCAATAGGCTTCTTATTTCTGTGAAATAGATTTTTCTGCTTACACCCCTCTTAGGATGGGTGACATTTTTAAAGTCTCATGAATTTTAATAAGTTGAGTGGGTATTGCAGATCCTTTTGCATATACTGTAATGCCTCCACTAGTGAATTTTGATCACCTTTCTAAATACAAGTTTGTACCATGTGTGTTTTAAGAGGTTATGAGATTTTGTCTTGTGTCAATTTGTGAGTCACTTACTAGTCTACACATATGTAGAACCATTATAATTGACATGGTTATATGTTCAATCCCCTTCCCCCACAATTTAGAAGATAAAAATGCTATGTTATTAATAATAGTGAATATATTATTGCCATACAACTGTTAGGAAAAGGAAAATGATATAATCGTATACATTTTCTTACAGGCAATGAAATAACTGTATATAATCATTCACCATCTAGTATTTTTCTTGTATGAGATGAAACAGAATATATGTAATCATTGTTGTAATTTTTTAAAGTGTGTTTGATTTCTTGGAGAACTCTCTGAAGGAAGAAATGTTCTCGTTAAGCATAAGGACGTTCTCAGGTGCTTTATTTTACTCTGGACTGAAATAATGGAGATGCTAATACTTCCTTATCAGATCAAGCTTGGAGTTAGGTGACATCAAGCTAAATGGCTCCAGGTGAATGCAGATTTATATAACATATTGATAGGCACCTACAAAAATTTTGAATAAATAGCAATTCCTTCACGTAAGATGCATGTCTCTGCTTAAGAGGTAACTTAGTGGATTATAGAGGAACACTGGGATGGGCTTCCCAGCTGGTAGAGTGGTAAAGAATCCATCTGCCAATGCAGGAAATGCAAGAGACCTAGGTTTGATCCCTGGGTCTGGAAGATCCCTTGGAGGAGAAAATGGCAACTCACTCCTTTGAATTTGGAGTCTTGCCTTTGAAATTCCATGGACAGAGGAGCCTGGTGGTCTGTAGTCAATGGGGATGCTAAAGAGTCGGACACACTGAGGTCGTGCACTCACATGTGCACACACCCACACACACCCAGGAAACCTACAGCGGGGAGCTGAGAGCACGGGAAGGCACACTGCTTGTGTGGCTGTGGGCCCCCAAAAAGCAATGGAAATAATAGCTCAGTGGTACATTCTGGATTCAGACCACCCAGGCCAGTTGTCATAACTTTACTACATAGATTTGTGTAACTTTTGGCAGATTCCTTAAACTTTCTATGCCTAAATTTCCTCATCTGTAAAATCACTAGTAACAGTACCTTCTTCACTCACCTCAGTAGTACCTACCTCTATGGCTGTCAGTATTAAATCGATAATCCATATGAAGATCTTAAGACAATAACTGGCTCATATTAACACCTTAATTATTAAATTTTATGGATTTGTGACTCATAGATATATCACCATAGTATTTTATATTAGATTTGTTCTTGAAATTTCAAAAGAGCCTGTTACTTGCACCTCACAGTAGCTTTTCTCTATTAACATATTGGCATGTATATTACATTATGTCGTGCATCTCAACCTGAAATAACTAATAACTCATTTTTAAGTATAACTGAGCATGTGAATTTATGTCATTTGAATCGTGATCCTATTGCCATATGGAGTCCCGTTCATTGCAGTACAAATTGTGTCTGGACAGATCTTTCACATGTTTGTATTAAACTTCAGTGAAAATATGACAGTAATGCTTCCCTTAGATTTAGTTTAAAAATTCGCCTTTATTAACTTTGGAAATCAAGGAAAATATTTAACCTATTTTGACTACAGTTCTCCTTCATATCATCTTAGGCTAATTGAAAAATGTTAAGATCAGCAGACTCCAAAACAGACTTATGAGTATTCGCTGAAACAGTCTGCTGATTATCTATGGAGTTAGAGAGCCCACATGAAGTGTGCAAGCCAGATACGCCAAGACTTCTCTGCAGCAGCATCACCTGGGAATGTGTTAGAAAGGCAGAATCTCAGGAATTCATCACAGATCTTTCTAATCAGAATCTACAGCTTAAAAATACTTAGGAGTATGAGATGAACAGATGCACACTGCCATATATATTCATAAAATAGATGAAAGTATAAGACTTTATAGGAAGTTATATTCAATAGCTTGTAATAACCTATAATGTAAAAGAATTGAAAGAAAAGTATATATGTGTGTACATATGTATATCCAAATCACTTTGCTGTATGCCTGAAACTAACACAATATTGTACATAAACTATACTTCAGTTAAAAAAATATCCATAAGTGATTCAGGTACATACTAAAGACAGTGCTGTTTTCAATATTTGAGTAGCTCTCATGAGAAAGAGGAATTAGCATTGAACCCGGTGTTTCCAAATCCAAAGGCAGAGTTAGAAGAATTAGAATTTTCAGTGCAAATTTCAGACAGACTTATCATGAAAAGGGAATCAGCTTTGAGAGGTACTTGCTGAGCACCTACTATTTACTGAAAGTTGGAGATAAACACAATTACTGCCTTCTAGGGCAAAAAAAAAAAAATCTAGTGGTAATGCTAAATACATAAATTTTAAATTGTTTTGAATGACTATATGTGTCCTAATGGGTAGCAGCTTGCACAGGTTGTTCTGTGAACACACAGAAAATGGATTCATTCAGAATTGTTGAGGGTCATGGTCTGTAAAGCCTTCTAGGGGAGCTAAGTATTATTGGTTAAGTAGAGAAAAAATGGTGCTATGAAGAAAAGTGGGAATGTTATCAGGTACAACATGGTAGGACTGCTTGCCACATCACAGGCCAATAAATCGAGAGATGAGCTGTTGGGACAAGAAGTAGAGACCTTATTCAGAAAGCCAGCAGACCAAGAAGATGATGGACTCAGTTCACTTAAGTCATGTCCAGCTATTTGCAGCCTCATGGACTACAGCACACCAGGCTTCCCTGTCCATCACCAACTCTTGGAACTTGCTCAGACTCATGTCAATTGAGTCAGTGATACCATCCAACCATCTCATCCTCTGCCATCCCCTTATCTTCCTGCCTTCAATCTTTCCCAGCATCAGGGTCTTTTCAAGTGTGTCAGTTCTTCTCATCAGGTGGTCAAAGTATTGGAGTTTCAGCTTCAGCATCAGTTCTTCCAATGAACACCCAGGAATGATTTCCTTTAGAATTGACTGGTTTGATCAATCAAGAGTCTTCTCCAACACCACAGTTCAGAAGCATCAATTCTTTGGTGCTCAGCTTTCTTTATGGTCCAACTCTCACATCCATAGAGGACTGCTGGAAAAACCACATCTTTGACTGTATGGGCCTTTGCCAGCAAAGTAATGTCTCTGCTTTTTAACATGCTGTCTAGGTTGGTTGTAGCTTTTCTTCCAAGGAGCAAGCATCTTTTAATTTCATGGCTGCAGTCACCATTTGCTGTGATTTTGAAAGCCAGCAGACCAAGAAGATGATGGACTATTATCCCCAAAAGCCATGTTACCCAAGTTAGAATTCAGGCTTCTTTTATACTAAAAGAGGAAAGGATCTGGTCAATCACTGTAAACTTCTTAGCACCCAAGTCCTTTGTTCTGGCTGTCCATGTAAATCAGGTTACTTGTATTCCCTTAAACCTCCAACAAGACAAGTGTCATTCTCTGTTTCCCAATTTTTTATCTCATATGAGAGAACTTTTTATCATATGAATGTTAAGTGCTATACCTTTAAAGGTCAAGCCTGGGAGGCAGAGCCTGGAGAATGGGCTTTCATGTATATTTCATGCTATAGGTAACATTCTTTTTTAAAAGCGCTGAGTCAGCATGACTAAGCACAGACAACACAGCACAAAGGTTAGAGCTGAAGGATAGATCCAATATGGCGTTGGGTTTGTTCTCCTCTGTTACAGGAAGTCATTACTAGCAGAGACTCTTGTACTGACATAGGTAGGAATGGATAGTGAGTGTATATTTCATACATATACATAATCATGGCCCTTTCTCAGTTTTCAGATTATAAACAAATGAATAAAAAGTAAATTTTTATAAGAATTCTGAAATCATATCCTTTAAAACAGTAATATTTAAGTTATATAATGTGAATTCTCTACCTTTGGGAGAATGTTGGAGTTGGTGCAGTCCTTCACGGCACATCTCAGAAATACTCTTAGTACTGAGTTCATGGGCAAGCACAGAACAGATGCTTAAGAGTGTAGAATTGAATGAAGTACTTCATTCTGAAGGCAAATGGGCTGAAGCTGAAATTCATGATGTTACTTATATCTGAGTCACAAATCCAGATATACTGGACCCAATACTCAATATGGAGACAAAAACCATTTTACTTTGTTTGTTTTAGCAATAAGCATCATTACTATAATGACTATTTGCTTATTTTGACTACATGAAAACAATCAGAATTCATATATAATATTTATCAAACAAGATAGTGCAAGCTTTGGAGCTAGACTTGAAATATCAGAACCCTGTTCTAACACTTTGTAACTGAATATTTAACCATGTTAATTGACCATTTATGGGCTTTAGTTGCCTTATCTGTCCTCAAGAATAGTACGATTGAGTTATAATGACAGTAAAAATCACTATAATAACTGTGAATAAAAGCTGGCCATCTTGGGTGACCTTCATATGCTTATGTCCCTGGTGACCATGAGCATATCTGTATTACTCCTGTCACTTATGCACACAGTTTTGCCAAGTAACTAATTTAGTCAATGTTGACTTTGAGGAAGAACTAATAGAATGTTAAAATGTCTTAGCAAATACGTTTGGTTTGCTTGAATAAACTTGCTTAATTACAGGCTGTATTATCATTCTGGCAATGAGATGTCGTGTTGATAGGTTGTCTGAACAGTTCACTCAGCATCAATGCTTTTTCAGAAGCCTAGAGGAGAAACGATGCCTTTCTAGAAACATTAGTTGGTACTAACAAAATGAAAAGATTATTAGACATAAACATCAGCATTTCTTCCATGAACTTTACTGATCTATTTTGATGAGATGGTGGATCAGTTGTATTGCCCTTTAAATGGTTTATAATCATGTTTATATATGTTTATATATATATATATAATATTATATTATATTATTCCAAGAACGGATGAGATGGTTGGATGGCATCACCAACGCAATGGACATGAGTTTGAGTAGGCTCTGGGAGTTGGTGATGGACAGGGAAGCCTGGCGTGCTGCAGTCCGTGGGGTCACAAAGAGTCGGACACTACTGAGCAACTGAACTGAACTGAATCATGCTAATGTGCAGCTTTAGTGAGTGCAATGTCTCAAAATACCTTCCTGTGATATAGCAGAATGGTTCAGAAAACTCTATTTGTGTCAATGAATAAATAATAAGAGTGAACCAGCATTTTTGAGGTTTATTAAAAAGGTTGCTTTAATTCATTTAATGCTCAAAACAACTTAAATGTGATGATGCAGACTTTATTTATTTTTCTAAAATCACAATTTTTTTTTAATTTGGTCTTTTTTTTTAAATTGTGTTAGTTGAAGGATAATTGGTTTAAAATATTGTGTTGGTTTCTGCCATATGTCAACGTGAATCAGCCATAATTATAAACATGTCCTCTCCCTCTTGAGGGCTTCCTTGGTGGCTCAGATGGTGAATTTGCCTGAAATGTGGGAGACCTGGGTTTAATCTCTGGGTCAGGAAGATCCCCTGGAGAAGGAAATGGCTGTTCACTCCAGTATTCTTGCCTGAAGAATTCATGGACAGGGGAGTCTGACTGGCTACAGTCCATGGGGTCACAAAGCGTTGGACACAACTGAGCAGCCAATGCTTTCACTTTCACTCCCTCTTGAACTTCCCTCCTACCTCCTACCACATCACACTCCTCTAGCTTGTCACAGAGCCATGGCTTGATTTCATTGAATTATACAGCAAATTCTCACTGGCTATCTGGTTTTACATATGGCAGTGTCTATGTTTCCATGCTACTGTCTCCATACATAGGTTTTTATTTTTTTATAATTGTATTTATGTATTTTTGGATGTGCCGAGTCTTTGTTGCTGTAAGGCATTTCTTTAGTTGTGGCGAGCAGGGGCTATATTTTAGTTGTGGTGCGTGGGCTTCTCCCTGTTGTGCCTTTTCTTGTTGCAGAGCATGGGCTCTCGGGTATTGCAGCGGTTGCAGCGTGTAGGCTCAGTAGTCGTGGCTCCCAGGATCTAGAGCACACTCAGTAGTTGTGACACATGGACTTGGGTGCTCTGCAGCAAGTGGGATCCTCCTGGATCAGAGATGGGATCTGTATCTCCTGCTTTGGTAGCTGGGTTCTTTTACCACTGAGTCATCAAAGAAGCCTGGCTTTTATTATTATTAAGCTCATTCTGTAGATGCAAAAATTGAGGATTATAGAAGGCAGTTCATTTCCTGATGTACATGGTGAATTAACATTTGGAACCGGAAACCAGGGTTGTCTAATTTGCTTGTGACCTTCACCACCATGACCCTCCTTGGTTCTTCTTTTCAATGCCCACAGGAAACTAGTTGACTATCACATTTTAACTGTAATGGGCTGCACAAATATGTGAGGGAGTGTCAAATGTATCATCTATTTCTTTTTATAAAGCCATACCAGTCATACTGGATTAGGCACCAAATCTCCTGAGTATGATCTCATCTTGACTACTTTTGTATGTAACAATTCTGTTTTCAAATAAGAGAACATTCTGAGGTCCTGGAGGATGTACTTATACATATGAATTTGGGAGGGGATACAGCCCAACCCATAACACCTAACTGTTAGAAAAGTACTTTATTAAGTTATAATGCTGAGTCCAAGTCAGATCTACTTGGTGCACGACAGGCCAGTAAAATCAGAGATGAGGTGTTGAGGCAAGGAACATTACTTTGTTCATGAAGCTGGCAGACCGAGAAGATGACAGACTAATGTCTCAAAATAACCATCTTATTGGAGTCTGGATGCCAGGTTCTTTTATAGAACAGAGAAGTGGGGAGGTGAGGAAATAAAGCAAAGAGGCCATTAATCTTACAAATAAAATGGCAAGCTTCAAGGAGGGAGATGTTAATTTCTCCCTTCTTAGAGCCACCCTCAGGTGGACAGGGTCCTGAACAAAGAGGCACTTTGGTTTAGTATTTAGGTAGAGGGGCAGGGTTCCCCGAGGCAGTCCATTACATTTAAACAGTATCTTTTTAGTGAAAAAAGCAATGGGAAGCAAAGGTTAAAAAAAAAAAAAAAAGAAGAAGAAGAAGAAACAGATCCACCATAGAATCATAATTGGTTCTTCCCTGTAAGAGCTGTACCAATAAAACTTAGTTGCTATCACTGCGGTGTTGGCAGTGTTGTGTTCGGTTTGAAGAGTAGGGGATGGTTTTATAAGAAAGACAGTGGCTTCTAAGAGGAATTGTATGTCTGTCCTCATGAACTCAGAAAATAGACCTGAGTCAAACCATGAAGGGTTGAGTGATAACTAATTATATATGATTCTCTGCATTCAATTATTTACAAGCAAAATTTCAAAGAGAGATTTTGAGAATTATTCCTCTCGTAGGGGACAGATGATTCAAAGGTGCTTTTTAAAACCAACCCCTCAACCCACCCCAGGAGAAATATTTGGCCTTTAAAAAATGCCCCAGTTTTAAATCTCATATAGCACTTTATTCTGAATTAAACACCATGTGACATATGAACATCATTTAATCAACATCATCTAATTCCTTGAGCTATGTTATTTATTAAAACCTGGACTCTAGAGAACATGCATTCTAAACAATTATAGACATTTCTTCCATCAGCAAAGAAAAGAGCTCTCCTGAAACTAAAACAGTTTCCTCCAGTTGCATCTTGAGATGTAATTATTAATTTCATTTGGAGTATAAGAGCATCTATTTGAAAACAACAGGTTTCATTTGTTAGCTCTTACAGTATTTTTCAGAGAAGGTTAAAAAACACATTCCCCTCGTTTCATGTATGAAAGCTGAGCTGCCCAGGGCAAAGGCGTTATTCATCCTGTGCACAGAGCAAGCGCGATTGTTCATTCCATCCACACAGTGACTGTCCGGCTTGTGCATTTTTCAGTTTTGTTACAGTACACAAAGTGGAAAATAGAGCTGTGGTGATAGCCTAGAGCGACAGAAGAAGACTGTGAATTTATCATAAAATTATTCAAGCTGTTTACATTTATCCTGGCACAAACAAGTATTTGATAACAGAGCTGAAAAAATGCAGAAGAAATTTCTTGTCCCTTTGAAAGGATTTTTTGATGTGATACCAGAAGGTACATACAATGATTTTTTCACAAGACTTATTATATAAAAAGGCTAGTGTATATTTAACATGGGTAATTTCACAGTTTTATTCTTGGAATAGTAATAGATAAGAGTATACACTGTACGTTTACTTAAAATAAGCAGTAATGTCAATGTCATTTGGTTTTTAAAGTCAAAGACCAAAGAAATAGTATTCAGATCATTATTTTACGTTTAAAGTTGGGGTAAATAATAATAAAATAATACACACACACATACTCGAACCCAGGTCTCCTGCATTGCAGGCAGACACTTTACCCTCCGAGCCACCAGGGAAGCCCCCAAAATAATAGTTAGTTTCCTTCAATCATGTAAAATCTGTGGTTATTTACTAGAAACAGATCTATTTCTAAACTGATTCTATTGAAGTGCAGAGGTGTTAGGCATTTTGATTAATATCAAGCACCACTTCTAATACTAACTACCATTTACTGAATACTTACCTGAAAAGTACTTTCTGGGTCAAATTCTATGACAAGATCTGGGATGGTGGGAGTCCGAAGTTGGTTCTTGGTTTCTGTGTCCCCTTGTTTTTGGTCTAAGAGGATATAAAGATAGACTATATCCAAGTTCTGAAAGAGTTTTATTTGTCTTTTTACACATTGAGCCTCACAAGCTAGGACAGTGCCTTGCACATTGAATGTGCTCAGTAAGTGTTTGATAACAGATTGACCGAATAATGGAATTTAATGGACATTTGTGTAGGTAGTCATAAGCCCTATAGGCATTGTATAGGACTTCCCAGGTGGTACGGCTATAAAAAATCTGCCTGCTGATGCATGAGTTTGATCCCTAGGTCAGAAAGATCCCCTGAAGTGGGAAATGGCAACCTGCTCCAGTATTCTTGCCTGGAAAATTCCATGGACAGAGGAGCCTGCCAGGCTACAGTTCATGGGATCTCAGAGAGTAGAACATGACTGAGGGACTGAGCACACATAGGTAGTTATAATTAGTTATACATTTCATGAAGAATAATGTTAATTTTCTTGATTTCCATTTATCTAGTGAATACTGACAAATGTTGCACACACCTACACCTACTGAAAGGAGAAAAGCGTCTAAACTCCCATTTGTGGGAACATGTGAAAAGCTCAAAAGTTTCCTATGGGAGAACATGTAGCAAAAGTCACAGTAGCAAATAGCTATGAGGAAAAGCTGGGGGTGCTGATCAGGGCAGCAAAATATACCCGCCCCCCAGACCCGGAGGCAGCTCAGGGCTGCAAACTGAGATGTCAAGGGCTAATGCTAAATGCAATCATATGTGGCCAACTTGAATCTGAGCTGGACCCTGGGTCAGTACAGAGAACCTGGTCACAGTAGAGAGAGGTTTCTGATCTCACAAACGCTGGGTGCAGGAAAGCAATACAGTCTGTACAAAAGGACTACATTTGACACAAAAGAATATATTATATATTTTATATTTCCGTTTGTACAAAGCACATAAGCAGTTAAAGCTTATGCTGTAAGCGGTCTGGACAATGGTTTTATTTGCAGGAGGGTATGCTTGGAAGGGAGTAGGCACAAAAGGAGACTTTGTGTTGATAATTTAGTTTGTCCCATGATCTAGGGTGGTGTTACCCTTGTGAAAATTCATCAAGCTATAAAGTGACGTGCACTTTCTTTGTGTATGTTGAAATTCAATAATAAGGTTTGGAAGATTTGAAATTGAGATCCATTTCTGAGAGAAGAGAATCATAATTGCTCTCCAGTACTGAAAATTACTGTAGGAGAAAACCAGTGGCCCAGGCAAAAGGGAACAATAAGGGGACATAGCAAAGCATCTTAAAAGCCTACCTGAAACCCATGGGAGGGTTATTTTAGTCTTTCTGTCAGTTCAGCGTTTATATGAACCCATGGGGCTCTATTCACATATAACACATGGGTACCTGGTACATCACAATCTCGTACTTGGTAATGAAGAGCATATTTCTAAAGAATTGTCATGTCTGGCTCTCATTGCCTCTGGCTTGAACAAAGATGAGTGCATATAAAACAGACATCATTATCTCCAGCCAGTGTGCATAGGATCTGGCAGTTAAGCCAGTCTTTGCCTGCTCCTAGGTTAGTTTTTTCCTACTTGTAAGATGAATCCCAAAACCCACTAAATTTAATTCAATTTTATACTTATAACTGTCATCTATGTATGATGGATGTTAACAGTTACAGAGAAAGTTTCCATATCTAAAATGTCTACCCAATTAAAACCAAGGAAATGTAGAAGGGGAGGCAAAAATTATGAATAGAGCTCACACAATAGATATAAAGGCATTTACTCTTGCACCCATCCATCTCACTTCTGGGATTTTACCCTAAAAATACAGCTACAGTAATATGAAAACTCATATACATGAGGTCATTCATTGCAGCATTATTTGAAATGACAGAATATTTGAAACTACATATATGACCGAATACAGGAGATTGGTTGAATAAACTTGGCTATATTATCAAAATGGATACATTGAAGCTTTAAAGGTCACTGAGAAGTATCTCTAAGGGTTGATACAGGGTAGGTTTCCTGGATATATTGTTCAGTGTAAAAAAGAAAAATGCAAAGAGCATTTATTTTGTACTAACTTTTGTGTGTAAGAAATGAAGCATATATATGTGGTTGAAGTAATTCTGAAAATATTTGAATATATTGTAGACGGAGCAAATGAGTGAGTATGTTGGTGGTTTTGGGCAGTTATGGTTCTCACTATGAAGGAAGTAAGAAGTAAATAAGGAATGGAAGAAAACAAAAAAGAGTCCCATTTAAAAATTTGTGGACATGCATATTTATATCTACTATTTACATATATGTATATACATACTTGCAATATGGGTTTCCCTGAGGGCTCAATATCTGCCTGCAATGCAGGAGACCTGGCTTCAATTCTTAGTTTAGGAAGATACCCTGGAGAAGTGAATGGCAACCCACTCCAGTATTCTTGCCTAGACAACTCCATTGACAGAGGAGCCTGGCGAACTATTGGAGTCTCAAAGAATTGGACACAACTGAGTGATTAACACTTTTCACACTTATATCTATATCTATATATATTTCCTAGCTATGAATATTGAAAGGGTCTACCTCAGATATGCAGATGACACCACCCTTATGGCAGAAAGTGAAGAGAAACTAAAAAGCTTGTTATTGAAAGAGGAGAGTCAAAAAGTTGGCTTAACGCTCAACATTCAGAAAACTAAGATCGTGGCATCTGGTCCCATCACTTCATGGCAGATAGATGGGGAAACAGTGGAAACAGTGTCAGACTTTATTTTGGGGGGCTCCAAAATCACTGCAGATGGTGATTGCAGCCATGAAAATAAAAGACGCTTACTCCTGGGAAGGAAAGTTAAGACCAACCTAGATAACATATTGAAAAGCAGAGATATTACTTTGCCAACAAAGGTCCATCTAGTCAAGGCTATGATTTTTCCAGTGGTTGCCGGGGACCAGCCCCAGCTGATCCAGGGTATTCGAAGGAGAGACGGCGTAGGCGAAGATCAGGAAACAATTGCTTAATTAAATGTTAATTAAGGATATAAAGAGTAATAGAATGAGGATAGCTCAGTAAAATTCAGTGAAGAAAAGAGGCTGAAATAAGGATAGCTCAGTGAGGAAATTCAGTGGAGAAAAGAGGCTGAATAATTCAGCCAGAAGGTAAGAGAAAGAACGACATGGTGAGACCAAGTTTCGGTGAACAAGGCCCGCACTTTATTTTCCAGAGTAGTTTTTATACCTTAAGTTATGCATAGAGGATAATGGGGGAAGGGGTAGAGTCATGCAGCAAGCCAGGCTTTCTTCCTGCAAACTTATCATATGCAAAAGCTTAGGTGATTTGCATTATCTTCTGGCCCAGAGGCCTGTGAACATTTTAAGACCTTTTCTTCAGAAAACTTATTTTTCTCTAAAGGTGATTGGTCAGGAGCCACCCTCCAAAAGCATTAGATAAAGTTGCATTCCTACAGAGCAAAGGTGTGGTGGGCTATAACAAGAAAAAGAATTAACTCAAGGGTCCAAGATTACAAACATTGAAGCTACTACTTACACCAATTATATTAATCAATACACTGCCAGGGACACAGCAGGTAAGGGATATGGAAACTTAGCAGCAAACATTGGCCCAAGAAGTGAAAATCCCTTCACCAATACAATTTCTAATCAATCTTTTAACTATTCAAAAGAATCTGTGTTTACACAGTTTAGAACATCTCCTGCCTCTCACAGTTGGGAGGCTCTGAACAATCACATGTGGCCAGAAAAACCTATTCAGGCAGGCTAGAGGATTTCCAAAGCAGCTTGTAGGTTAAACACTGTCACACCCAGGAATTATTAACTGGAGCTGTAAGCTAACTCTTTTTTCAGAGAGGTAGTGGGGGACAGCCCCCCGTAAAGTCAGAGGTGTAGGTGAAAGCACAAAGCAGAAAGTAGGCAGACTCTGGTTTTGGGGGTAGATTGCTCAAGAATTTCCAGGGAGACTCCTGAGGCTTGATCCCGCCTTTGCGTATGCCAAGCCTCCTTCCTCATGACCTTTGCCAGAGGCGGAGCTCGCTCCCCGCAAGTGGTCATGTATGGATGTAAGAGTTGGACTGTGTAGAAAGCTAAGTGCCAAAGAATAGATGCTTTTGAACTGTGGTGTTGGAGAAGACTCTTGAGAGTCCCTTGTACTGCAAGGAGATCCAACCAGTCCATCCTAAAGGAGATCGGTCCTGGGATTTCTTTGGAAGGACTGATGCTGAAGCTGAAACTCAAATACTTTGGCCACCTCATGTGAAGAGTTGACTCGTTGGAAAAGACCCTGATGCTGGGAGGGATTGGGGGCAGGAGGAGAAGGGGACGACAGAGGATGAGATGGCTGGATGGCATCACCGCCTCGATGGACATGGGTTTTAGTGAACTCCGGGAGTTGGTGATGGACAGGGAGGCCTGGCGTGCTGCGATTCATGGGGTCGCAAAGGGTGGGACACGACTGAGTGACTGAACTGAACTGAGAAATGAAGACGTTCCAGTAACAATGAGCTTACCTAGTGCAGACCTTAGTTACTAATACCATTACTTTCTAAAAGGAATCAGATCATATTGGAGAAATTATATATGATTTTGATCACATAACATGCAATTTGAGTTTTAAATATTTTTTTATGTAAGAATAAAAAGAAAAAAAAAGATGATTAATGACCAAAAGACAGTAGGCTCAGCTTGTAAAAAACTTATATTGGCTAAATCCATTAGAGCACAAAAATAATTAAGGACCGTAATGGATTACAAACCTCTAGGAAAATTAATGCAAATTCTTAAGGCTGTAGAGAAGAGAGATAAATTAGACAGAAAGATAGATAACTTTAGTCACCAGGTCATGTCTGACTTTGTTTTTTCAATTAGAGAATAGTTACTTTACAATTACAACATACTGTGGAAAATTTTTAAAGAGATGGTAATACCAAACCACCTTATTTGCCTCCTGAGAAATTTGTATGTTGGTCAAGAAGCAACAGTTAGAACTGGACATGAAACAATGGACTGGTTCCAAATTGGGAAAGGAGTATCTCAAGGCTGTTTCCTTCTATTTAACTAGTTGTTCCCTCTCAGTCTCCTGAGTGGGATTTTCCTTGTAAACAGGATTTTTTTTTTAATACGTTGAAATGATCCAGGATTCAGTCCTTGGTTTTCTCTTCTTTTCATGTATTCTTGCTCACTTCCTTGGAGATCCCAGTCAGTCTTATGAATGTAAATAGGATATATTCACCTTCTCCATCTCACTTGAATTGAACTCCACTATTGAGTGAAGAAACGGTACCAAAGGAGGAGAAAACTGTATCCTAAGGAGGAAAAAATTAGTAGGAATCTTTCTGAGCTTCTGGAACGAGGCTTACAGGCTTTGAAGATCAGTACATTTGTATATGGGGAGTAACCATAGCTGTGTTCATGAGCTAGCAAATAGCAGTCGGTTTTGATGTCATGTAGTCCATGGGGTCGCTAGAGTAGGACACGACTGAGCGACTTCACTTTCACTTTTCACTTTCATGCATTGGAGAAGGAAACGGCAACCCACTCCAGTGTTCTTGCCTGGAGAATCCCAGGGACAAGGAAGCCTGGTGGGCTGCCATCTATGGGGTCGCACAGAGTTGGACACGACTGAAGCGACTTAGCAGCAGTAGCAGCAGCATTGAGTGATCAGGAGAAACATTTGGAGTTATCATTGACTCTTTTTTTTTTTTTTTTTCATTTCACACTTTATATACAATTTGTTAGAAAATCCTGTTGCTCAACTTTATAAATATACCTATGATCCAATTACTTATTGCCTCTCTCATTTGACATGAGAATAATTATAAGAATAGTTATAAAAAACTTCAACAGATCTATTTCTACCTCTGCCCCCATATAGACAGATGCCAACAGAACAGCCACAATTAACTTTTTAAAATATGAGTCACATCATGTAACTACTCTGCTGCTCAGAACCCTGCACCTGTTCAGCATTTTACTTACAGTAAGAGCCAGTGTCTTTATGGTTCCCTAAAAGGACCGTTACGTCTGTTCCTTGTTACTTCTCCTATCTCAACGATTACTGTCTGCCTTCCTGACTTAGATCCAGACACACTGATCCTAGGCCATTCTAGGAATGCTCCTGGCTTAGGATTCTTGCACTGGATATTTAGCCAGAATGTTCTTTACTCTGATATCCTTTTGACTTTGGAAATGAAAAATAATCTCTCTGATATCAGAATTCTAAAAACTTGAGAAAGTAATTTTTATTTACTTATTCAGGTAGTGATATTAATACTGTAATCTCTCTTTTTTTAACTTTGTTTTACCAACTAAGTAATTTAAGGATTAGTTGGATAGATAAAAGCCATTTTTTACAGCTCCCTCTGTAGTATTGTTTAGCATATGGTCAAAATATTTCTGTGTGTTATCTTTATGTCTAGCCTTATTATCTCCTATATTTTTCTTGACTCCAACTCCTCTAACTATTTTTAAAATAATGTATTTGTTGGTTTAAAACCTTTCCCTCTAGTCAGAGGCAGTATAGTGAAATGATGAAGAGAATGGGGCAGGCAGCCAGTATTCTGGATTTGATTCCTGTCATTTATACTTTCTTGCTGAATGACTGTTGCTGTATGACTCCATGTCTTTGTACTTCTGCTTCCTCATCTGTAAAATCTGGGATAAAGGCAGTACCTCTCTCATAGAGTTATTATAAGAACTAAATGAATACATATATTTAATGTTCTTAGAACATTACTGGAAACATAGCCAATACATAAAAATTATTTCTGCAATGGGAAGAAGTGGAAGAGAAAACAGGTTTAGGGGCAACAATCAAGTTTGGACTGTGTCATACTAGTGAAACAGTGAGGAGAATATACCTTTATACTAGCTCACAAATGCCAGCAGTGCCCCCCAAATGAATTATTGCTCATTGAGAGCAGAATGTTTCTTTTTCACATGGAAAACCCCCTAACATCCCAGGTCAAGGTTCCTGGAAACGGGGGGGGGGGGGGGGGGGGAGGGTAGTTTTATTAGAGACCCTCCCTAATCTCTCCCCAACAAGGGGCTTCCTGCCTGGTGTAGTTTAGCCAATGGAATAGATGGGGTTTGTTCTTAGAAGCAAAGGAAAGTTTCATTCTTTGACCAAAGAATGGAGAGGTTTGAGCTTGTCCTCTGGGAGGCATGTTCTCCCAACAAGCCACGGTCAGGGCTGCTGTATAGGGATTTCATCATGGGGAGAGGGTGGTATTCATGGGGGGCAGGCAGAGCCATGCTGCACATGCTCCAGGTCACAGTGCCAGGTGCCACCCTCTTGGACTGAGGTGTCGTATGCTAAAGTCCTACTGAGCAGAGGTATTGTTGCAGGTACTTCACACCAGAAACTCTGGTCTGAAGTGCTGGGTTCGAAGCCTCTACGCATGGCACCCAATGACGAGTGAAACTCGACTAAATACAAAGGAAAAGAAACATACAAAAAGATTAGACTTTATTATCCAATTATTATATTTATTTTCTGGGAATTGCTCATGGGCTGTGTCAGTGACAGTTTCATTCCAACCAGTCATTCAGAAACTCTCATCAGTTCTGACATGTTCAAGTCACCTTGGATGCCGTTATTATCAAGATGTAGCTTCCAAAGTTTATTAGGAGTTCCATCTTAGTATCTTGAAAGAATATAGAATGTGGGAAAGATGAATCTATATCTTAAAAGCTGTGGCCAGGGAGGAATACATATGCATCACTTAACAGTAACATCCCATTATGTGAATTAGCTGTGTGGCCACACCTCTATGAAAGGGTGTGCTTGGATCTGTAGATCTGGTTAGTCAGCCACTGCCCAGCTACAGCCTTGTACAATGGAAAGGGAAGCATGCATTTGGGTAGCTGATTGTCTCTGCCTAACAGGTGGTCAGATGAAAGGGTCTAGAACTGGTATATAGTCTGGACTAGACAGAGAATTGAGAGTCATAAACATGTAGATGTTATTTAAAGTCATAGCAATCATGTTCATAACCAGTGAAAGAGAATAGTGATGAGAAGGGTCTGATACTGAATCTTGAAAAAGTCAAACATTTAAAAATCTCAAAAAGAAATGAAAAACATGTAATACTGCCAAATTGGCTTTCTTTCTTAGATTTTCATATAGTTATTGAACTGAGGAATTCTCAGTTTTTTCTCAAAGGTCACTTTAAAAGATGAAGAATATTTTCAGGAATTGTCTTTAGCTCTTCAAAAGTGCAGGTAAACTTGCAAATAAGAGATAAAAGTAAACAAACATATAGAAATGTAATTTAAACATCTTCATGTTGTTGACTTTTGTTATTAATTGATAAACCCAGAAGTAATTCTTCTGTACCAAGAGAATGTTGTCAAAATATGGCACTAATACCAAAGAGGAATTTGGAATATCAGAAAGAATAATATCATTGAGAGAGAGATAGAGAAAAATGAATATGTGTAAGATCCCTTAATTGTATTGGATTGGGTAGTTGAACTACCTTGCTGACAAAGGTCCATCTAGTCAAAGCTATGGTTTTTCCAGTAGTCATGTATGGATGTGAGAGCTGGACCATAAAGAAAGCTGAGTGCTGAAGAATTGATGCTTTTGAGTTGTGGTATTGGAGAAGACTGAGAGTCCTTTGGACTACGAGGAGATCCAACCAGTCAATCCTAAAGGAAATCAGTCCTGAATATTCATTGGAAGGACTGATGCTGAAGCTGAAACTCCAATATTTTGGCCACCTGATGTAAAGAACTGACTCATTTGAAAAGACCCCAATCTGGGAAAGATTAAAGACAGGAGGAGAAGGGGATGAGATGGTTGGATGGCATCACCAACTTGATGGACATGAGTTTGAGCAAGCTCCAGGAGTTGGTGATGAACAGGAGCTTGGCATGCTGCAGTCCATGGAATCACAAAGAGCTGGACATGACTGAGTGACTGAACTGTAACTATAGTTGAATTAATCAGTGACAGCTCTGTAACTCAGTGGAATGGTGATGGTATGACAATATGTTGTGTATGCCCTTTCTGCAAGAGTGTGTAATATAGAAGATATTTTAAAGGATAAATAAATGATCGAGAAAATAAAATAAAAAAGTGGAAATAAAGCCATAGTTGATAAAATCATATTTGGTGTGATTACAATGAAAACTCAGGAAAAGTCCTGATGAGGTAGCTCATAGAAACCTGAAAAAGCTTTTTAACCAATAAGATGCTATTACACAGAACCAACCATTTTTCATATCCCTAGTGCCCATGTAGATATTACTGTTTGTTTATTGCAATTTTTCCTGCTGAGCTTGGAAGCAACCCCAAAAGCTAATTTAGCATATGCCTCCAGGCAACCATCAGCAACCAACACCTATCACTCAGAATGGAAAATTGAGAAAACTTCCTTTGCTATCAGCTCCTCAAAGGACTTCCAAAACAAAAATATCTTGTAGCTACAATTTGAGATTGTCACCATATCAATTTGTGTCATTGTCTTCAAGCATGATGACCTTCACAGGGCATAGATGTTAAGCCCTCAAGGCCTAGCCCTCCAATGACTTTTACTTTTCTTAAAACCAAAGTAAATTTCAATTAACTCTTCACACATTTACTGACTGTGTATTTATAAAAGGAAATATAAACTAGTTATAAATCTAAGGAAATTATTTTAAAAAGTAAAATATTATTTGCATTTGAAATCCTTGAATACTTTCATTGTTTCTTCTAGTAAGAACTTATGTCTTAATGTATTATTATTTCATAACCTTTTTTTTCAAAGTCTCTCTAAGTTAGTTCTAAGAATACCCCTAAAAAGAGGCTTTTGGTTTCTTAAAGCTTTGAAGCATAAAGTATATAGAAGTATGAAATACTTTTCAGGATCAGAGTGAACAAGAAAATAACTTAGGGAATGATATGAAGAACCTAAGATAGGGGACTGACAAGGCAGATTACAAAGAGGGCTTGATGAAAAGCTACAGAAACCTGTCCACCTTCTCATGTATAGAAGACAAGAATGAAAAGACAGGAGTCCAGAGATTTGTACTGAAAGTGGGTTATCTAGAAAGTGTGTAGCAGGCCAATAAGACATTGAGTTCTCAAACTCTGGAGAAAGAGTAGAGCTGAAAACAGATGCGGGAGCCATGAACTATGAGTGATCAATGATGAAGACATATGTGATTATCCCGTGGATAAATAGAAAGAGAAGAGAGAGCCAGTGATAAATTCAAGGGAAACTTCTAAACTCAGTTGGCAGACTACAAAACCATGCAAGAGTAAATTAAAACTAGACAAAACAAAACAATAATGTAGTCAGAAATGTTAGGAAAACTAGCATGCAGGGGAGAAAGAGACTCATTTACTTCAAGAACATGAGACGTGGGATTACCTTTAGAGGTGGGTTCACGGTCAAACTTTAGAGCAGAATGTTAAATAGGATAATTCATAGAGAAGTCACATAAGTACAAATACATGATGAGGGTTCATTTATTAACAAATATTTATCAAGTTCATTCTTATTGAGCAGAGGACACAGTGAACAATGACCAATAAAAAGATGTAGTTTCTACCCTCATGAAGATTACAACTAATTAGACTAAAAAGGTATGATTATAAAACATATTTACTTCCCTCATAGCTCAGTTGGTCAAGAATCTGCCTGCAGTGCAGGAGACCCAGGTTCAATCCATGGGTCCAGAAGATCCTCTGGAAAAGAAACTGGCAACCCACTTCAGTATTCTTGCCTAGAGAATCCCATGGGTGGAGGAGCCTGGCAGGCTATAGTCAGTGGGGTTGCAAGAGTCAGACACAACTTAGTGATTAAACCACCACCCAAAAATAGTGGGGGATGGGATATGTGAGAGAGAGGGAGAGAAGAAGATAAATAACTTGGGAAGATAAATAACTTATCTTTTGTAGATTAGAAAAAGTCAAACATGTTTATAAAATAAGAGTCATTGGAAAGGATCTGAGGGTGCTAGAGTTTGTGGGCTAGAAACAAGGATATTTTGATTTATAGAAATTCTGTCATGTTTCAGGCACTCTGCCACACATTATTTGGTGTAGAAAAGTTTTGTAATAGCCTCGATAGTCCAGCAAGAACATAAATAAAATAGAAGCATATTTATTTGGAAGAAAAAAATGTCTGCTTGTCTTCTAATCATGCTTATGAAGACTGAAGAGAAGGTACTCTGTTTTCTTTACTTATAAGTAAATGTATGTTTACCAACTATATTAGTTATATTAATTTTAAACATATTTGCTAAACCTTAACAAGACATCTAAGTTCATTTAGAGGATTTATTTAAATAACTGAAAAGTATCTTTTGAAATGTAAAACAACATTTTTTATTAACAAGTGTGATACTGTTGATCAAATCTGTTTACACACACACACACACACACACACACACACACCAGGGCTTTAAGGACAGAATTAGCCCAAGAACAATAAAACCCTTCTCTGAATTAAAAGAATTTCAATAACCATGATGCATAGTGGCATGTTTCTATACCTCTTCTTTATGTCTGCCAGCTCTCACATCTACTATTGATAGAACATCCATAAACTGCAAAATTATGGGCTAAATTTCTTTGCTGTTTGATTATTTTTTGCATTATGTGGATTTTTTGTTTTAATTTATTTTCACATTTTCTTTTACATGTTATTTTCTTATACATATTGTAAAACTCAAAATTTAGCAATTATAATGAGCTCCTATCTTAAGTGTCAGACAATTTTGTAAAATTGCTTACTTGATAAAATTGATAGAAAGCCATTAGTAAAGAATAAAGGAGCATGCGGTTGTATTATAAGGGCTCTTATTTGTGTTATTCTAATTAAGCCTAAATTCCGAACACCTAGAGATTGTGAGTCTATCTGTAAGCATGGGGTAACTATGAAAATCTCCTAATTTAAGAACTATAATCAGAAGCTGATCGACATTCAGTGAGATTAGTGTATTTCAGCTCAAACATTCTATGACCCTGGTATCTCTTTTTTAATCAAGGTTATTAGGGTTGTATTAACATTGCTTCACCTGCCTACATGAAATGGCTAAAGAACTAAATTACATCTGATCAAATAAAGAGCAAATACTTTTATATAATTTACTTAATTTTGGAACAATGTGCCTCATAAATATTGAAGAGGTAAATTTATTTAGCGATCTGAATATAGATGCATATTAATAATGCTTGAGACCTTGGCAAATTAGTTAACCTCTGGCATTCAATTCTGAATGAAGGAGTTATTATTTGTTGGCAATTCTGTAACCATTCTAATTAAAAAACATTTGCCAACCCTTTTAATAATTCATCCTATGAAACATCCTCTTGTAGATAAAGGCTAACATGCCCATTTTCTCAGTTACAATATTGAGAAAAATAAAGGTAAAAGAATTGATTCAGTGCAAAGTCCATGGCAGTGATAAGACCTAAGAAATTAGAATGTTTTCCCCTGCCAGCTGTTTAGATTACTCATTCATATTAGTCACTTACTCTATTTAAAATAATTTTAAATTTTGACAATTAAGGAATATAGTATTTGCTACATTGAATGAATTATTTTCTTAAATCTTATGTTCCAAATGTCATTTCAGATTTTGTAACATTAGAGAGTCTATGACATCTGGACCTTTCCCTGTGACAGTGAAAATGAAAATATTGTATATTTTGGCCAGTTCCTCCTGTTGCTCATCGTTCAGTCACTAAGGTGTGCCCGACTCTTTGTGACCCCCACGGACTATAGCACACCAGGCTTCTCTGTCCACTATCTCCCAGAGTTGGCTCAAACTCATGTACATTAGGTCAGTGATGCCATCCAACTGTCTTATCCTCTGTTCCGCGCTTCTCCTCTTGCCCTCAATCTTTCCCAGCATCAGGGTCTTTTCCAATGAGTCAGCTCTTCACATCAGGTGACCAAAGTATAGTGTGTTATCTCCTGGAAAAAAATAATGAATCATTTCCTATCATGTTTCCTTGTAACTATCAGACGACAAATGCCCCATGATGTCTGGGAATCTTACCCAGGAAAAATAACACTTATTGTAACACATTTAGTTTCTTAATGAATGAGAACTAATATTTATTAATATTATTTGTTTTTGATCTTCCTGACCCAGGAATCAAGCCCAGGTCTCTGGCATTGCAGGCAGACTTTTTACCATCTGAGCCCACCAGGGAAGCCCTTAGTGAATGAAAACTGATATTTATTTATAATACTCTTTTTGTCCCTTAGGGGGAAAGGTACAATGTTGCTTGGTGGTCTTAAGACTTCTCAGAGTGCCCTCAAAAGTTAAAGCAAATGCTATTATTCAGATGCTATTTTCATTTTTTTTAATCTGAAGATTTTCTTTAACCTGGCTAGGAATTCAAAATTCTGTGCAACATACATGTGCACTCATATTCTTGCACTTGTGTGTACACATGCATACAGACATGGTCTCTCCCTGTAGCTCTTGTATGGTACAGTGATATAGCAGAGACTCTTTGGTCTAATGTGATCATTCTGGCATCTGTAGCTATTAAACTATCTCAAACATATCAGAACCGAACCAGTATCAAACTCTTGTGCTTGAGTAAACTTTAATGCATGCAAATATGTTATTTGCTGCAGCTTCCCTGGAGGCTCAAATGGTAAAGAATCTGCTGCAATGCAGGAGACCTGGGTTCGGTTCCTGGGTTGGGGAAATCCTCTGGAGAAGGGAATGGCTACCCACTCTAATATTCTTGCCTGGAGAATTCCATGGACAGAGGAGCCTGGTGAGGTACAGTCCATGGGGTTGCAAAGTCGAACACAACTGAGTGACTTACACAGACACATCATTTATTGCTATTGTATTGAATGTATATGGTTTTATACATTGACCTTAAATATCAAAAAAGTAGTGAATTATCAATTGCTTAATGTATCTTTTATAAAAAATAATTATTTGATAACTTGAAAATTCTTCTTTAGATCAGTAGTTATGTGAAGGTGTAAAGTGAACAGTGAACATAGATTTAAAAGAAAATCAATAACTGAAAATTTTAGACACTCAAATCTTTAAACATATCTTTCAATAGTAGACATTTTTGACTTTACTGAAAGGTAATTTGTTTTCTTATGCTACAATAAAGGTATAAATAACTAAAGAAAATAAAATGAATGGAGGGAGGAGTTTCATTAAAACATCAAATAAGTACTTACTTATCGTCGTTATTTGGTGTGTGCGTTAGTCACACACCAACTCTTATGTGACCCATGGACTGTAGCCTACCAGGCTCCTCTGTTCATGGAATTCTCCAGACAAGAGTACTGGAGTGGTTAGGCATTCTGTTCTCTAGGGAATCTTCTTGACAAAGGAGGACAGCAAATACCATATTCTTTGATTAGGATTCTATGTATTATATATTTTAATTCAAGTCTGATAATTCTTTCCTTAATAAATGATCAGTGATTTTTACTGAATCCAGTAAAAGGACTTCTTCCTGACCCAGATCTCCTGTATTGCAGGCAGATTTTTATCATCTGAGACACCAGGGAAGCCCTATTCTTATTTACCACTTTATAATCATTCTACCAAATGCTTTATTCAGTAGGGATGCATACTTATCAATAACTGATAATTATCAAAGATAAGAGATATGTCTTTCATATGACTCTATGCTTTAAAGTATTAATTAAATGTCTAAAAGGTATTTCCACAGTTAACTTGTAAAATGAGAAATAGTCTGAATTCAAAAATACTAATTAAATACAGAATGTGATTCAGTAAAAGTCACTGATGGTTAATTAAGGAAAGAATTATCAGACTTGAATGAAAATATATAAAACATATAATCCTAATGAAAGAATATGGTATTTGCTTTCCTCCCTTGTTACTAGACATTTACCAACCAAGTATTTAACCTTGAGAAGACTCAAAAAAGCTTTCTTGAGCATATAACATTTCCCACATACTGAACTAGGCAATTTAGGGTTTCAGAAGGTAGTTGACGATAAAATACTTGCCAGCATTTCCTTGCAGACTAATTAAGGAAAAAAGTATTAATTAACTATTAGAGGATGGGAAAAGAAATCCAGGAAACAAACCTACCTTAAACAAATATATAAATGCTGACATATTTATCAAGAGATTTAAAATTTTGTTTTCCCTCTTCTCTCTTTGCTATTGATTTGAAATCTCAGGTTTGAAGTTATAGTGTGTTCTTATTCCTTTTTTTTTTCTTTTATTTGAAGAAGTGAAATTCTCTAACAGTTTTGATGGTTACCGTGAGAAATTTTAAAGCGTGTATCTTTCTTAATGGGCTTCCCTTGTGTGGTGGCTCAAGCGGTAAAGAATCTTCCTGCAACGCAGGAGACGG
Organism: Bos indicus x Bos taurus; assembly: GCF_003369695.1. NCBI lineage: Eukaryota > Metazoa > Chordata > Mammalia > Artiodactyla > Bovidae > Bos > Bos indicus x Bos taurus. The sequence goes on along the minus strand of NC_040079.1, from coordinate 9,656,711 downwards.
GGGTTGAATCCCTGGGTGGGGAAGATTCCTTGGAGAATGGAATAGCTGCCATCCAGTGTTCTTGCCTGCAGAATTTCAAGGACATAGGAGCCTGGCGAGTTCATTCAATAGCTTTACAGTTCTCTTTCAACAATTTAAAGCATTAGAATATTTACCAAAGCCAGATAAAAATTGCAAGAAAGGAAAATTACAGATCAATGTTTATAATGAATATAGGCATGAAAACTAATTAGAAAATTAAATCTAGCAATACTTATATAGAGATAATACATTATGACTAAGTGAGATTTATCCTAGGAAAGCAAGGTTGGTCCAACATTAGAAAATCAATCAATGCAAATTATCATATGTAATTAGAATCAGACACAACTTAGCCACTGAACAACAATTATCTCAGTGGCTGTAAAAAAAAAGAATTGCTTGACTAAATCCAACATCTATAAATGATAAAACACTCAACAAAAAATTGGTTGGAAGGAAATTACATCAGACTGTTAATGAGCATCCATGAAAACCTATCACTGATGTAATACTTTATAGTGAAAAACAGCATTTTCCCCTGGATTTGTAAACAAGGAAAGGATATCTGTTTTTTTTTTTTTTTTTTCAGCATTATGCTGGAGATTATGCCAGTGAAACAAGATAAGAATAAACACAAGTATAAAGTTTGGGAAAGAAGAAATAAACCTGTCCATATTTATAGATAATATGATATTCCATTAAAAAACCTTAAATAGTCTGTTTAAATATATCTATTATGGTGGTGGTGGTTTAGTCCCTAAGTTGTGTCCGACTCTTGCAGTCCTATGGACTGTGCCGCCAGGGCTCCTCTGTCCATGGGAATCTCCAGGCAAGAATACTGGAGTGGGTTGCCATTTCCTTCTCCAGGGGATCTTCCCAACCCAGGAATCAAACCCGGGTCTCCTGCTCTGCAGGCAGATGATTTACCAACTGAGCTATGAGGGAAGCTCTTATTATAAGTAATGCTTAAATTTAGCAAGGTAACAGGATACCAAATTAGTGCAAAAATATTTTATATAATAGCATTGAATACTTTCAAAATATAACTTACAAAAGTAACATCTTTTAAAATAACATTAAAGACAAAATGCCAGTGGCTAAATATAATGTAAAAAATATAATAAAAATTATAAAATGTTATAATTATAAAATGTTTTGTAAGAAATCAAAGCATCTAACTGAAGAGATGCCATGTTCATTGATTGGAAGACATATTATTGTTAATTTGTTGATCTATAGATGCAATACTGTACTTCATAAGTTGGTCTATAGATGCAATATATTCTTATCATATTTCTAGAAACATTTTTTTTAGAAATTTGCAACATAATTTACAAATTTGATACCACTAAAGGCTTAGAATATGTACAACCATTCTGAAAAAATTGAAAGATTTATGGGACTTTTAAGAATTACCATGATGCTGTAGTAATGAAGCCAATGTGTTATAGATATAAACACAGCAGATAGATAAAGAGTAAAAAAGTGAGTTTCTACAAAAAACTCACATATATGTGGATAGTTGACTTTTAACAAAGCTACCAACACAATTCAGTGGCAAAGAGGATAGTTTTTCTATGAATGGTGCTGGGACCATAATATGTATGTGGGGAAAATAAATGCTGACTTTTACCTCACACTCTACACAACAACTAATTAAAAATGGATCCTACACCTAAAGGTAGAAACTACTATTTTTAAACTTCTAAAGAATACATTGGAGACAATCTCCACCATCTTGGAGTAGTCAACAATTTATTACAAGACAAAAAGAAGCAGCAATAGGAGAAAATTTGATAGAAGTACAGTACGTAAAATTGTGACGTATCTGTTCTTCGTAGGATCCCCTTACAGAAATAAAAGACCGAAACATAGATTGGGAAAACGTTCACAATACATAAATCTTGCAAAAGCCTTTTATACAAATGTACAATGACCCCTTTTCCCTAAGAAAACCATTTTCTTTTTTTTTGCACAATTAATACTATATTGGTATTTCCTTCTCAGAAGACCCAAACTAACACATTATTCTTCTTTCCTTTCTTGTATATATTGCTCTGATAAAATCCACCAATTTCTGTTGTCATTCGAAGGTTGCTTTATGTAATGAATTTACTTTTCATATGATTCTAGTGTTTTTCCATATACAGTTACTTTTAATATTAGTATTTTCCCCCCGATAATTTCCATTTATTTGTTTTACTTTCTTAATGATAAACATCGGAATGGCGTCAGGCTAATATCTCTAAAGCACATGCACAAGCACAAGGTCAGTCCAAGATGAAAGTAAAATCCGCAATAGGAAATGAATATCCCACACCTTAAGGATTAGGGAATTCTAGCATGTGTCTTCAGATAAGGAAATGGCAACCCACTCCAGTGCTCTTGCCTGGAGAATCCCAGGGACGGGGGAGCCTGGTGGGCTGCCGACTATGGGGTCGCACAGAGTTGGACACGACCGAAGCAACTTAGCAGCAGCAGCAGCATGTGTCTTTGTAATAAAATAATAGAGCCATTTCATTCCTACTTACTAATTTTGTTTATTCATGCCACTTCATAAACAGCTGTTTTTGCTCAGTCATCAAAGATAGGCTGGGATACAGCCATAGAAAGGAGAAACTGGATAATTTGTGATTTGGATTAACCTAGAGTCTGTCACACAGAGTGAATAAGTTTGAAAGAAAGAAACATCATTTATTAATGCTAGAAAATCTAGAAAAATGATAGGAATCTAGAGTCTAGAAAATCTAGAAAAATGATACTGATGAACTTATTTGCAGGGTAGCAATAGAGATGCAGATATAGAGAGTGGACATGTGGAGATGGTAGGTGGGGTAAGGAGAGGGTGGGATGAGTTGATGTAGTACCATTGACATATATGCACTACCATGTATAAACTTGATAGCTAGTGGGAAGCTACTATGTAGCACAGGAAGCCCAGCTTAGTGCTCTGTGATGACCTCCAGGGGTGGTATGGGGGTGGGAGGGAGGGAGGCTTAAGGAGAGAGGGGATATATGCATACATATAGCTGATTCACTTCCTTGGACAGAAGAAACTAACATGACATTGTAAAGCGATTATACTCCAATTAAAAAAAAAAAAAAGATAGGTTAGTATAGACGAAAGTGAAAGTGTTTGTTGCTCAGTTGTGTCCCACCCTTTACAACCCCATGGATTATAGCCTGCCAGGCTCCTCTGTCCACGGAATTCTCCAGGCAAGAATACTGGAGTGCGTAGCCATACCATTCTCCAGGGGATCTTCCCGGCCCAAGGATCAAACCCAGATCTCCTGCCTTGCAGGTAGATTCTTTACTGTCTGAGCCACCAGCGAAGCCACTAGTATAGATTGTTACAGATAAGAAACTTACTGTATTTTGGGCACAGTTAACGAAGCTGTCATATTTGGGGCAGACTTGAGGAACATTTGCTGAGAAATACTTTCTGATTTGATTTTCCTTTTCTGGGTTATTTTTCCATGACAGTCACTTTAACCTTTGGTATCCCTAATCTTATGATAATAGTTACAATTAAGTAGCTGGCATGGTCATATTTTGGCTGTAATGAATGTAATTTATGATTTAATTAAAATTATCCTAAGTCAAGTACAGTAATCTATTTGCATGAGAAAGTATGAAAAATTTAGGATGGTCTTCCTCTAAGTTTTATCCGGGTAGGTAAATTTAAACAACAGGCTGTAACTCTTTTGCTTTGCATCTTGATTCATCACATATCATGGTTCCCCAAAGAATGTCTTTCCTAATTACATTTTGTCCTCAACAATATTAAAGTTCATTGCCACTGCCCTAATAAACAACATGATGTCTGCCTGAAAATTGCCTGCAAGAACTGCTGGCTGATTGGAAGATGCCAGTTTATAATAAAAAGCGATTGCTAGGGATTTATAAAAAAAAAATAGAGTTAATTACATTACTACTTATCTCTCTTTCCCTTTGGGCAAGTTAAATTATTAGATTCATTTTTATTTATTGAATTATTCATTGGAAGATGTGTCATCATCCATCTATATGAAAACAGATCTCACAAGAAAAAAGGTAAATATATTTACCCCCTTCAAAAAAAGTAAATATTGTAAAATGTGTGTTTCAAATATAAATATATTTCTGATTGAAAAGGAAAGTTTGAAATTTTGAAAACCTGTGACAGAGTCCAGGTTTTGCCTCCGCTTTAACAAAATTGACCCTGCACTTCATGCTTACTATTTTGTTTCCTTCTTAAAAAGAAATTCCAGAGGGTAGTGGTTTCCATCCAACTTAATTGTAAGTGTCACTTGAAAGACTTAGACAGACAGTATCAGTGATTGAGTTGCTTATCAAGCCAGTAATATGGTACGGCTGTTGTACTAATAATCAAGTTTTAATAAGCTCTCAAAAATACTGGGTGCTTGTTTATGGCCTCTAATTTGAATAGCTTATGCTTACCTGGAATGTATGATTGCATCCCAAACATATCAAAATAACTGTCAAATACATTATATGCACTGCACGTTTGGAGATAATAGCTAGAAGGCCTAACATCTATCCTAGAAGAGCTGTGTGTACAAGATGTTCAGCGAAGTTCTTTCATATACTTAAATGATGGACTTAAGAATACTGTATTATTTTAGCAAATATGATAGACAGGCAAATGGTTCAGTATATCTTTTTATCTGAGGAGTATTGTCGGGAAAAGCACATTTTAATCAAAGTTTGAGGTATCTTTTATTTCATATGGAAACATTTTTTTTCCTAGCTATTCCAATATAACAGTTATATTTTCCTTATAAATACTTATTGCTTCTTTCCAATATTCTGACCCATGAGAAACTGTGCTCACATGTCTGAGCATTTAAGTAATTATTGATTTAAACTCCCAACCCTGGAGAATTCTTGATGTCTTTTAAATGCAACAGATGGATTTTGACCATGACTTCCTAGTGTGACTGCCTAGTCACCCTGTACATGGTGTGTGGTTTAAGCTAGTATTACTACAAATAGCCATTTTCATTCCTGCTCCCGCCTCTCTATACAAACGCAATAAGAATTTTAAGCAGGGGACAGATTTTGACACAGAGCAAGGAGGAACTATAATAACTTGCTACTGAAAAAATAGTATCTGTGTTCTTTGAATGGCCAATTTTTATTTCTTCTCTAAACATCTCTTTTTCCCAACCTGATCTGACTCTTATTTTAGAATTAATATTTCAGAGGATGTGCTACACATCACTGTTGCTGTTCAGGATGTTTGTTAAATGAGTACAGTAATTAGTTACCTGCTGTGTGTCAGGTACTTTGTGAGGTTCAGAGGTTCAAGGGGCTACCTGAAATTGCACATGTTTCAGAGCACATGTAACCTTCTGTAGATCAGAGATGGGATCCCGGAGGACTGGAATTATGAAAGATTGTAAATCAAGGGAATGGGGAATATGGTGTGTGTGTGTGTGAAGAATGGTAAGCTTCGAGAATAGCGCACAGAGCTAGTGTGGGAGTTACAAGGCATTTCCTACTTCTGCATCCCCATGGACAGGAGCGTGAAGGCAAAGATACAGATGTTGTGGTTACCAGTGCAGGAGGCAGGCATTATTAGTCTCAGAGGGTCTAGCTCATGTCTTGTTCATACATGTTTTCCTTCAAAGTTTGACACACTAGTACTTGCCTTCAACCTCAGACTGCTAGAAAGCCACACAGGTTGGGAGCAGGTGTGCAATCTTTCCTTTCTACGTTGCTTTAAAAATAATACTTATAAATAGTTTATGTTTTCCTAGGAAATATGGCATCTGTTATATGCCTCATATATTAGGATTTGGAGAGGGCACCAAAGGAAGTAATGAACAGAAAGAACAGTAACACACATTTCAGGAGAACGAAACCAAAACAAGTGGACTTACTGTAAAGGCCTGATTCAGGGGACAACAATCAAGACCAACCTTTTTAAATCTGAGAGGGTAGTGGACAGAGAGAGCTGGAGATACCAACTCTGAAATTGAAGCCGAGACCAGAAATGAGAAATTTGTATAAAAAAGAAATTGAAAGGTAACTTCTCTGTGAGAACAGTTCATTAATGTGAATTTACTTCTGATAGGAAAAAAACATGGTGTAATTAAATGAAAAAGAGAATCCATTAGAACTTTGTCTAAAGCAATAAAAGAGATTAAGAAATGCTTATCTTTATTTGTAACAGAATTTTGTATTTGCACCTATACTCTAATTTTTCAAATTAATTATCTGCCAAACTTATGGCATGATTCTTTTCATAAAATTGATTGATAGCGTGACAGCTCATTCTGCTTTTGCAGCAACATCACAATGAAGGACATCTTAACAACAATTTAAGAGCATTATTATTTATTCCAATAAACTCTGTTGATTCTTCAGATACTTTTATTTTGAAATGTCTTTTCAGTTATCCTTTCTGTCAATTTCCCTTTGTTAGAATTGGTCTAATCATTGGTGATTTGAACTCTTTCACATCAGTGCCAACAATTTTAGAAAGGCCACTATGGATAGTACAGCTTGCAGTTTCATTGTTTTATTTCTTCAAGAAGAAATTCTGTTTAGTCATAATTCCTGCTCAGTTGTGTCCAACTCTTTGTGTCCCCATGGGCTGTAGCCCATCAGACTTCTCTGTCCATGGAATTCTCCAGGCAAGAATATGGGAGTGGGTAAGCAGGGGATCTTCTCGACCAGGGATCAAACTGGGGTCTCCGACACTGCACACAGATTCTTTAACTTTTGAGCCACTAGGGAAGACCCAACACTCCTGTAACATTTGCTGCTTTTTTTTTTTTTTTTAAGATTGAGGTATAATAGACATATCACAATATATTAGCTTCAAGGATACAACATAACAATTCAATATTTGTATATACTGTGAAGTGATCACCAGAACAAGGTTAGTAAACATTTGCAGTTTCATTTCATAGTCAATTTACACTTTATTTGCATTATAATCAGTGAATAACTGACTAATACATTATCATTGAGGTGAAAAGCAGAAGTAGGCTTTAGTGTAAAATAGCAGAAAAGAATGAATAGGGAACTTAACACAACCAATTTTAAACATATTTTTATGAGAAGTTCAGTTTTAGTTCTCTATACAAATGCATAACTTAGGGGCTACAAATAAATAATTCTCCTACAAAGAGGATATAGATATTAACCAGGTTATTTCTTAGGAACTGACCAATATGGTCTTCACTGGTGCCCTCATCCTGAGTAAACTTTAGACAGACTCCTTCCTGGCTCTAGATTCCTAGTCTCCTTGTTCTTAGAGCATTTACTTTAGAATTTTGTAATTATAAATCCTTTCTCTGCTGCTTTTAGATGTAAATGTCGTGATACCGGCCTTCTGCCTGTTTTGTAATCCAGGACATTCGCTCTAGTGCCTTGGAGCCATCTCTGAACTATAAACATCAAGGAGAGTAGCACCCCAACCCCCCAGTTTCAATTGGGAGAACAGGGGCTCACTTTGATAGACTTGTTACTTGCAAGTTGGAAAATTACCTCCATTGATGAAGATGGGAGAAAGTTAACCTTTCCTCTGTGTAAAGTCAATTAACAAACAGGTGGCCTAAGATCCACCCCTATCCCTACTTGCGGGAAGTATAGCTGAAGCTGGGTTTTGCCTCTCCCCATGATTGCAGCATGATTGGGCTTTCTTGGTGGCTCAGCTGGTAAAGAATCCATGTGCAGTGTGGGAAACCTGGGTTCGATCCCTGGGTTGGGAAGATCCCCTGGAGAAGGGAAAGGCTACCCACTCCAGTATTCTGGCCTGAAGAATTCCATGGACTGCACAGTCCATGGGGTCACAAAGGGTCGGGCGTGACTGAGCGACTTTGACTTTCATGATTGCAGTGTTTCAGTACCATTCCTTGCCAGTTTACCTTTGTCCAGTGCGATTTTTTCTTTGACAGAACACATAAGAAACTAATCGGATCAGCTGGGACTCAGAGAACTTCCATCTGTTTGGCACATAGAGTCTTGGTAAGATCATATCCAGCCCATCCAGTGGCCCTAGTGGTAAAGAATCTGCCTGCCAGGGCAAAAGGCTGTAGAAGTTTCAATCCCTGGGTCTGAAGGAGATGGAAATGGCAACCCACTCCAGTATTCTTGCCTGGAAAAGTTCCATGGACAGAGGAGCCTGGTGGGCTACAGTCCTTGGGCCGCAAAGAGTCGGACATGATGGAGCAACTGAGAACAACACACATCTTTTTATCACCTGAAATTCCCAGGCTGAAAAATACCACAGACTCTGAGGTTTATGTTCTTACTGAAGATTTAAGAATTGCTGATAAGTCTCACAGGACATGTTCTTTGCCCTTCTTCTGTACATTCAGTTGGTTTTATATATCATTTTGTGATATTTAATTCCTCTATTTTACGATTAATCTGTTCCCTAGTAAAGAAAACATGTTTTCATATTATTGGAATTATAACTTCAGTTACAAAAAGTATGTAATTGAGATTATACAAAAAAAGGAAATAAAACTATAAATAATTTGTTTTTATCCCACAAGGCAGTTTAGACTTGGCTAAAGCTTTAGAAGATTCCTAGAAAAATTATAACTTCATTTTGCTTTGAAATGCTTCTCTGATCATCACCCATTCAATATCCACTTATTGAACCTTTAAATTTGAGCCAGGAACCATTCTAGGCATATAGGATTTAAAATATGAATTGTCAGATTGCAGAATCACCCTCCAGATCATTTTTATGCAATGTTGACCTAGTACACATTATGAGCTGCTGACCCAGAGAATGTGAAAGATTCAGAAAAGACTGTGGGAGAAATAGAACCTTTTTTTTTTGTCTAGTATATGCATGCACATTTGTTGCTCTGGCTTAAACAAATAAGTAACCTTAATATGAAATAAATTATTTTACTTTCATATTTTACCATTCTGCTCACTGGTATATTTGTAACTTTCTGCTTTTGACCTCTACTGTAATTGGTTTTCATTGGTGACATCAAAATATAAGAGATGGCATTAACATATGCTCAGTCTGACTAAAGATGTCAAAATCTTATTATGTATTTTATGTTAAGAAAGGAATTGGATATCAACCAAGGGATAACAACAAATTGCATCCAAAAATAGGAACGTGAAAGTTAATAAAAAGAAGGTAAAGACTAATTTATTTTATCTATTAAACGTGGAGGGAAGGAATTTTACAGCTTTTGGTGCCATTCAGATTATTTACTTTGCATGAAGCAAGATTATGTGAAAAGTGCTTTTTATGATGTCAACTTCTATGATAGTTTTTCTGTTATAGGAGATTCTCAGTTTACAACCTGCACAGTATGAGAACTGGAAATTCGGAGTCATGTTTATTGAACCAAGTTACCTCTACTCATAGTATGCATTTCTTCAATTATTCCTCTTCAGAATACTGTTTTAGATGTACATATATCATGTCCAGTCCTTATTTGTATATTTGAACGAATTCATAGTAAAGATTTAATAAAACACACAGAAAAAGCTTCAGAACAAATGTGTACTCTTATACTTTAAAATGGCTACTGCATACATAATTAACTTATTTTTTAAAATCTTTTTTGTTGTTATTTTTAATGTTTTAAATTTTTAGTTATTTTCTTTCTTTTTAAAATTTCTTTCACAATTTACTTCTCTGTTTTGGAGTTTGTGCTGTTTGTTCATGAATCAGTGACTCTTAAATATTACAGCTGTATAATAAATCTTGATATTTGTTCATGCAAAGACCACCACCTTAACCTGAGTTGTAGATATCTTCCATTTATTCTTCCCGATTTACTCTTTACTACTTTTATCCTAATATCTGCTCAGGAGTTGACTTCTATAGATTCCATGGTCTTCCTTGTCCTCAAGCTTTTTCTTGAATTTGGCCAGGAGAGAATTATGGTAGGAGATGAGAGAGAAAGAGGAAAGTGATGATGTCTTTTTTTTTTTTTTCCCCTATGAGGCTAGATTCATTTTGCTAGTAATTTAGGAAATCCTGAAGAGGGTTGTACTTAGCTCCCTTCCCCTCTCCTAGAATTTACTTCTGGTGTTATTAATAAGATTACTCTAGCCTGGAGGACATGTTAGGAGTAGGGTGATCTAGGTAGGAGTTAGGAGACAGTGATTTTTAATGACATATATCTGACTCTGACAATTCTTTTTCTAAAACACATTTGGGACTTACTTACCTGTTGGTCAAGTGGTTAAGACTTCACTTTTCAAAGCAGAGGGTGCAGGTTTGATCCTTGGTCAGGGGGTTAAGACCCTACATACCTCAGGGCCAGAAAACCAAAACATCAAACTGGAGAAATATTGTAACAAATACAGTAAAGACTTTAAGAATGGTCTACATCAAAAGAATCTTAAAAAAAAGAAAACTTTTAACAGCTTAATGTCCTCTTCTGAATAATATCCAAACTCCTTTCATTATCACCAGGCCTTCCATAAACTGAGTGGCGTCTGTCCCTTTGACCTCTTTTCTACTGCTGTCTCCACAACACTGGACACTTCAACCTCCTTGCTGTTACTCAGAGATGAACTTTTTTTTTCCTGCCTCATTACCTTTGCACTAAGCAGCTCTGTCTGCTTATCTTCATAAGCCTCCCTCCATCTCATCAACTCCTCATTCAAATCATTACCCTGGAAGCAGCTTTGGCTGCTCATTTCAAAGGATCCCTAGTTTGACTCCAACACCTTTTTCTGTTCACTTTGCTTTATAACATGTATCTTTGCTTTGTAACATTTACCTTGGGTGAACTTTGTGTACTCATTTAATACTTGTCTTCCTCAATGCAATGTTAGCTCTGCAAGGGAAAGGACCTTGGCTTGCTTACAACCACATTTTCTAACCAAGAACCAATGTAGGCTGTAGTCACTGCTCAATAAATATTTGTTAAATGAAATGCATTGCTGGGCAAACACATCAATAGATTTGCTGAGCCAGTGTCTGTGTCACCATTTCATTACCTTGTGGCAGGCATCACCCGTCAATCACTGCATATGTGAGTCGATCTAATTCAAAATCTCCTTGCAAATTAATTGTAGTCACTATGACCAGCAGATAGGCTTTGGCATAGAAGATGAGCTCTACTTCCATCCTTTTCTAGAGCACTGAAACTACAGCCAGCCCTCCACATCCACAGATTCAACCAACCATGGTTTGAAAACATTCAGAAAGAAAAAAAAAAAAAAAATCCAGAAAGTTTCAAAAAGCAGAACTTGAATTTTCTGTATGCCAGCATAAATCTACATAGATTTACATTGTAATTAGATATCGTAAGTCATCTAGAGACTATGTAAAGTATATGGGAGGATGTGCACAGGTTATTTGCAAATATCACCTATGCAAGGGACTTGAGCATACTTTGATTTTGGTATCCACTGGATGTGCATTAAATAAGAAATGAAAACTTTCTGGGTAGAAAACTTCAAATTGAAGATATAATAATATAGAAATGAAACTTTGAATTTGCAATTCCAGATCACCTTATCTAAGACTCAAAAGTACATGTTTGCTATGTATATTTAGAAGAAAGAAAATTCACCGTACCTAAGATAGGGGTTCAGGGAAGAGTTTATTTTATTGTTCATAATATTTAGAGAAATATAAGTTCACATGTGTCCTTAAAAAGCAGTAGAACTGAATATCCATAAAGCCTTCACTTAAATCTAGGGATTAGAAGCATGTAAAATAGTATCCATATTTCACAAAACAGGAAACCTAATGAGTAATGAAAGAGTAGAGCTATCCATTAACACAGCATGGATCATAAATGACTTATATGCAAACAATTTAAAACTTTTCTTAAGTGAAAAAGACTGTCAGAAGGTGCTTAAAAATGAATAATATACACATGAATATATATACACATGTTATTTAATATAAATATTTATTAAAATGACAAAGCAGCATACTATGGAAAGACATTACAAAAACCCATTATGATTAGATGAATGTAATCCGACAAAGCAGCAAGGAGAAAGAAGATAGGAATCTTAAGATGCTAAGCTCCAGGAGACCAGGAAGTTGTGTCTGTACTATTCACTCTTGAATTCACAGAACCTGGAAGAGTGTCTGGCACATAGTAGGCACTCAAAATTATTTCTGGAATAATGTCTTAAAAACCAAAAAACATAAAAGCAATAAACAGGAGGAACAGGATCACTTTATATTACCAAATCAGTGTTTATAACTAATATGTATGAGTTGCAAAACTTGGATGGTAATTGAAATACATACATCAAAAAAGATATCATATATTAAGATTCTATAAAAATTGTGAACAAAAAGTTAAAAGTACCAATATCAATATTTAATAAATCAAGGATATAGAAGGGAAAAATAATATTATTGCAATAAAAATTAATCTGCTTTTATTTGACATTAAAAACTCAAGAGTACATCTACATTTTAAGTATTTCTTGATCATTTATTGTCATTATAAAACAACATGGATAGATTATAATCAGTTATTATACTGGTCATTTATTTATACCTCAAGATTAAGAATATTATGATATTAAAAATAAATTTTTTAAATGTACCGATTGCCATTACTATCCCCCTCAAAAGTATTTTGTATTTAAAAATATGTCTTTGATTGATCTTTAGTGGTTCATTGAAAATATTATGAAACCTGTAGCTGAATATCTCAAAACTTTATGGACTAATGCCTGAATTTTTTGGGGATTTTGGGATAAAATTTTAACTGCTTTTAAAAAAAAAAATAAATTGAGTATTCACTCAAGAATTTTAAAAATAGGGAAAAAGGCAAAATAAAAAAAGACTATCAAAGAAAAATGCCTTCAATTAAAAACTAGTGCCTTAGAATTGTTGCCATTTTCTCACTAGTTTAACTGATAAAAACTGAAAACTCTCAAAATTGCAAAATAGTGGAGATAAAATATTTGTTAACACATCTGGTTATTTTATTTGACAATATTTTCTGAAAAGCATAAATTAATACACATTGACACAATAAATAGAAAATATGAAGAATCCATAAACTAAAGAAGTACAATATGTATCAGATCAGATCAGTCGCTCAGTCATGTCCGACTTTTTGCGACCCCATGAATCGCAGCACGCCAGGCCTCCCTGTCCATCACCAACTCCCGGAGTTCACTCAGACTCACGTCCATGGAGTCAGTGATGCCATCCAGCCATCTCATCCTCTGTCGTCCCCTTCTCCTCCTGCCCCCAATCCCTCCCAGCATCAGAGTCTTTTCCAATGAGTCAACTCTTTGCGTGAGCTGGCCAAAGTACTGGAGTTTCAGCTTTAGCATCATTCCTTCCAAAGAAATCCCAGGGCTGATCTCCTTCAGAATGGACTGGTTGGATCTCCTTGCAGTCCAAGGGACTCTCAAGAGTCTTCCCCAACACCACAGTTCAAAAGCATCAATTCTTCGGCGCTCAGCCTTCTTCACAGTCCAACTGTCCCATCCATACATGACCACAGGAAAAACCATAGCCTTGACCAGACGGACCTTTGTTGGCAAAGTAATGTCTCTGCTTTTCAATATGCTATCTAGGTTGGTCATAACTTTCCTTCCAAGGAGTAAGCGTCTTTTAATTTCATGGCTGCAGTCACCATCTGTAGTGATTTTGGAGCCCAGAAAAATAAAGTCTAACACTGTTTCCACTGTTTCCCCATCTATTTCTCCTGAAGTGAAGGGACCGGATGCCATGATCTTCGTTTTCTGAATGTTGAGCTTTAAGCCAACTTTTTCACTCTCCACTTTCACTTTCATCAAGAGGCTTTTTAGTTCCTCTTCACTTTCTGCCATAAGGGTGGTGTCATCTGCATATCTGAGGTGATTGATATTTCTCCCGGCAATCTTGATTCCAGCTTGTGTTTCTTTCAGTCCAGCGTTTCTCATGATGTACTCTGCATATAAGTTAAATAAGCAGGGTGACAATATACAGCCTTGACGAACTCCTTTTCCTATTTGGAACCAGTCTGTTGTTTCATGTCCAGTTCTAACTGTTGCTTCCTGACCTGCATACAAATTTCTCAAGAGGCAGATCAAGTGGTCTGGTATTCCCATCTCTTTCAGAATTTTCCACAGTTTATTGTGATCCACCCAGTCAAAGGCTTTGGCATAGTCAATCAAGCAGAAATAGATGTTTTTCTGGAACTCTCTTGCTTTTTCCATGATCCATCGGATGTTGGCAATTTGATCTCTGGTTCCTCTGTCTTTTCTAAAACCAGCTTGAACATCTGGAAGTTCACGGTTCACATATTGCTGAAGCCTGGCTTGGAGAATTTTGAGCATTACTTTACTAGCGTGTGAGATGAGTGCAATTGTGCAGTAGTTTGAGCATTCTTTGGCATTGCCTTTCTTTGGGATTGGAATGAAAACTGACCTTTTCCAGTCCTGTGGCCACTGCTGAGTTTTCCAAAGTTGCTGGCATATTGAGTGCAACACTTTCACAGCATCATCTTTCAGGATTTGGAATAGTTCAACTGGAATTCCATCACCTCCACTAGCTTTGTTCGTAGTGATGCTTTCTAAGGCCCACTTGACTTCACATTCCAGGATGTCTGCTTCTAGGCCAGTGATCACACCATCGTGATTATCTGGGTCGTGAAGATCTTTTTTGTACAGTTCTTCTGTGTATTCTTGCCATCTCTTCTTAATATCTTCTGCTTCTGTTAGGTCCATACCATTTCTGTCCTTTATCGAGCTCATCTTTGCATATACATATATGTGTATGTGTATATATATATATATATATATATATATAATATGTATGTTTTATATATATATATATATATATACATATATGTATATAAGATGGTTTCCCCAGAAAACTCTTCGGATTTTTCATTTGTGCTTAGTGAACTGATTATTATTCTTCTTAAGTCATTTGGCATATTGTTTAATTTCTATAACGTGTTGTGTTAAACACGTGCAAAACTAATGAACTTTATTTCACACATGAATGTGTTTGCATATTTTCTTTCTCAAAAAATGTATTTATCTTAAAGCTGAAAAAAGCATATTATTCTTTTCAATGCTATTTTACAACAATCCCTATATAGATATTACCCATAATTTTACAGATAATTTACAAATTATACTTAAGCTTTTAGCATAATTTTAAATACTTATATTACTGTCATTTTTTCTTTAGTTGTTAGTAGTAATTCTCAGGAAGACAAACATTTTTCTATGTATTAAATTTGTGTTAAATTTTCAAGGGACGTTTACTTAAATAGATTTTATTCTCATTGGATATTGATTCTTAAAACAACTTGATTTGTTAATTAGTAATTCATAGAAATGAAGAGAAGAATTAATAGAAATTTAGCAAATGTATTTGTCTCAGCGTCTCTGCTTCATCTCTCAAACCCATAACCACGAGCTGCCAATTCATATACATTTTTGCTTATGAAACCTCATCCTACTAAGTTGTAACAATTTCACTGAAAGGATTAAGAAAACATCAGGACAAACTAGTTAGAAAATAATAGCTCCTGTCACAGTGCTGTATGGCAAAAACCAACACAATGCTGTAAAAATCAAAAAACAAACACAAAGAAGTATTTTCAAAATTGCTAACTCATGCCTCTGTGAATTAAAAGAAAAGTCTACTAACTAGAGTTTAATTTTGTTTAAAGGTTTTTTTACCTTTAGCCTTAGGGCATTATATGTTCAGAAGTAATTCAGCTTATGTTTTCTTTCCCACTTTAGTACAGTTATATTATTAAATTGACATTTAACTTGATTCATTTGCTTTTCTTTAAATTGCATTTCGGGATTTGTTTTCTTATTTCATTGTTGACTTTTTCTTAATTATGTAAAATGTTAACATGATTCCCAAAGTCAGAACCATACAATAAATATGTGCATAAAAGGGCCATTTTCTCCATTCCATCTACGCTTTGAGCCTCCTTCTCACTCATCTGTTAGTCCTGTGGTGAACAGAATTCTAAGGATGACTGCCAGTGACCTTAGCTCTTGTGTATGTCCTGATCTTTTGAATGTTTATCAAATTTGTGACTATACAATCACTCTTGCTAGTATGTTACTTTATAAGGCAAAAGGAAGATTCGGTTCATCTCATGATTTCTTTAAAATCAGTTTTCTGTGCCTAGAATCAAAAGAAGAGATAAAAACAGTTAGGGAAAACAAAACAAAGACTTAACACATCATTACTGGCTTGAAGATGGGGCAGGCCAGATGGCGAGGAATACAGGCAGATCCTCGAAGCTGAGAAGGTAAGCCCAGCAAACCCAGGACACCGAATGCTGGCAGCAGCCCGGATAGGCTTGGAAGTGGGTTTTCCTCAAGGCTTCCAGAACCCAGCCTGGCTGACACCTTGAAGTTGGTATTATGAGCTTCTCCGCAGAGAATTCAGTCAAGCCCATCTAGATTTCTGACCTCAGAACAGTTAGTTAATACCTGGGTTTTACTTTAAGTCACTAAATTGTGGCAATAGAAAATAATACAGTATCCAATTTTGTAATCTCTGGTTTACCCTTATTATTTTTTGAACATATGAGCAGATTCATGTTAAAAAAAGGATAAAAGTTATTGACAAAAAGTCAGAACAAGTTACAGTTTTACAAAGTTTCTCCAATTTTTCTGTATCATTCTATGGATCAGTTATCTAGAATATTTTGAAGCAATTATTTTAACATAAAGGGAATGTGTTAATTTCTTTAAATTGTTCTGCTTTCTAATATGTGAAGTAATCTATGTGTCTGAAGTATTATTAATTATAATAATGTTTTGAAAGTTAAAAGCCATAATCATGACCCATTTTGATTGATAATAATGCTGAATGTGCAAAACTATTTAATCAGTTATGTTACCTACATCATATTTAGTATAGTTAAGTGCTTAATGATTCTGTAGTTACTACCAGAAATAAAATTTTAAGGGAAAACAGAAATATTATAAATAAAATGAATCATATTTTTATCCCTGAATGTTAATATTGTTTGTAACATCTTTGGCTAGTTGTATTGTTAATCTTCCCAACAAAAATTCTTCAGCCTCTGTCAAATTTAGCTTTTTTATTATTTTGCATAAGGAACATATTTTAAATTATGTTATGGCAAGAACAAATGGACAGTAATCTAATCCTAATATTTGCACAGAGAATCAAATGTATGACATGACCTGGAGTTCAAAGTGTCAAAGATTTGGCAAAACAAACCTTTACCTATCTGATGTAAAGCTGCACACACGTTGCTGCTGCTGCTGCTGAGTCTCTTCAGTCGTGTCCGACTCTGTGCGACCCCATAGACGGCAGCCCACCAGGCTCCCCCGTCCCTGGGATTCTCCAGGCAAGAACACTGGAGTGGGTTGCCATTTCCTTCTCCAATGCATGAAAGTGAAAAGTGAAAGTGAAGTCGCTCAGTCCTGTCCGACCCTCAGCGATCCCATGGACTGCAGCCTACCAGGCTCCTCTGTCCATGGGATTTTCCAGGCAAGAGTCCTGGAGTGGGGTGCCGTTACTATTCTTTAAATCTAGCGTCTTCCTCCAGCACTCCCTAAACAAAGCAGGAACAATGAATTATAAATGTAGATCATGTAAATGGATGACTTTAATTAGTTAAGATTTTAATCTTACATGGAAAGTTGCAGCAATCATTCTTATGGCCTTCAGAGCTTCCTTTTGCAAGCAAAGCAATGTAGTTGAACAGGCATAGAAAAGGCCCAAAGAGAAGACGTAAGTGATTGTAGTTGTCATTTTTTTTTAATTACCATATTCTCTTAGATGGTGCTTTATTAGTGCTTTGACAGCTGCCTTATCACTGAAAATATTTTTTCCAACATTGATTGTAAACTGAGCAATCCAGTAAGACCTGTGCTTATTTTGCACAAGTTTGGACCTGTCATACTTGATTTGCTTCTTTACTCAGAGTGAGTGTGTGCATTTCTGTCAATTTCACCTTTCTGTTTCCCAGATTTTAAAAATAGGTACATTCAAGTATTCGTTGCTTAAGGCAAGCTTTTGTAAGCTTAACCCAATTTTCCTCTAGCGGCCTTTAAACAGAAGTGAATGGATTATTTCTTAATGCACCCCTCAACTGTAAAATCTAAGTTGATTTAAGAGGGGAGAATTTAAATCCATAGTTTTGTTTCATAGATTTTCGGTACTGTTTTTCTGAATTTTTCCGACTATAAGGTTCTCCCTTCTGCTGCCCACTTTCATTCTACTTTTCCAAAAAAAAAAAAAAGGAATATTTCTTAGACCTGAATATTACCCAACCTCACATTCAAAGCTGCCAAAATCTACCATCCTAACATTTCTGTTATTTTTGGTTATTAGGTATAATTTGAAAACAGAAAGGCAAGTAAAACTAATTGTCGTACTGTAACTATTGTACTATATCCAATAATTATTATCTGTTTCTATAATGAGTCACACATGTGTCCTCCTATGTCAGTAAGGCTACAGTACTCCTTACTTCACAGGTACATGGTGAGGATAATATGGGATGATATGGGGAGTATATGACCCATAAATATTTTCTTTCTAGTTTTTAATCCAATATTCTAGAAGTTTCCAGCTTCTCACTTTTAAAGTGAAATAGATGCTTTCATCTTTTTTTTTTTTCTATACAAAATTACTCACAACCAACTGTTTCAGTCTGAATGATACAGTCTCTCATATAGTAAAGTATCCATTCCCAGGATCAATTTCTAGTTGAATCCCAACCATGGTTGGGATTTTATCTGTATTGTATCAGTCTTGATTTTACCTGTAATTTTATGTTTACATTCCTTTGTTAAAATCAGAATACTTTGTTTTTCCTCACATATTATTTGTATATAGACAATAGAGTCCATAGAATGTTTTCCTGAAACCCTTTCTTGTTATATTTTCATATAAACTATTGGGCATGTCTGTCTTGATACTCCTCTGTTACTCCCCATGTCCTTTTTGGTATCTGGTTGTATAATTCTATCTGGGACTTTTTCCCTCTCTCTGATTCTAATTTAGATCTGAGTCTTATTGATGAAGTCGGCAAGTTTCCAGGCAGATATTTCCTTTCTGCTCCTCATTAGAAGCTCTCAGGTGCCTCAGCCAAGGGTCTATCACTCTGAGTTTATTCGTTGGATAAAAAGCCAAATCACATTAAGTGCTGCCAGTCAGCAATTTAGCCAGATACACATACCCCCATAGCATCCTTTTTCTTCCAAAGTCCCAACTTCCATCAGAAGCAAAGATGAAAGCACTATCTGGGTCCTAAAGTTCTTCATCTCCAAAAAAAGGACATATTCAAGTTAGAACCCCAATCTCGTTTTCTACCAATACACATTCAGAGAATGTCTTTAGATCACTAAAGTATTTCATTTTGCATGTTATTTTATTTCAACCTCTCAAAAAATAGTGAGTTAAATGAGGAATCATTGTCCTGGTGTATTACATAAGAAGACAGTTGGGGTGAAATGATCTGCCCAGAGCTTCAAAGAGATTTAAAGGCAAAAACAGAGGCAGAATCCATATCAGACACTCACCTTCATTTGCAGGCATTGTCTTTACAATATAGAAATAGCTATATGACCCATATGTTTTTGGCTGACAACTAACACTTAAGTTCATGCACAGATATCATGTTTTTAAACATTTTTTATAAACTCATTTATTAAGTTATAATTAATATTCCTACTTTTACTACTCAAGTATGTATAACTTCTAGTCAGAATTTCTGATGAACATGAACTAATTAAAAAGTAGTGATCATTTTGCAATGAATAGAAACATCAAATCGCTCTATTGTGTGCATGGAATTAATATAATGTTTAGGGGCTTCCCTAGTGGCTCAGGGGCTTCCCTGATGGCTCAGTTGGTAAATAATCCACCTGCATTGCAGTTCAATCCCTGGGATGGGAAGATCCCCTGGAGGAGGGCATGGCAACCACTCCAGTGTTCTTGCCTGGAAAATTCCCGTGGACAGAGGAGCCTGGTGGGCTGCAGCCCATGGGATCTCAAAGAGTCAGACATGACTGAGCAACTAAGCACAGCACAGTGGCTCAGACAGTAAAGAATCTGTCTGCAGTATGGGAGACCCAGGTTCAATCCCTGGGTCAGGAAGATCCCCTGGAGTAGGAATGACTACTCACTCCAGTATTCTTGCCTGGAGAATTCTATGGACAGAGGAGCCTGGCAGACTACAGTGCATAGGATGGCAAAAGAGTCAGACACAACTGAAGTGACTAACACATAAAATAACACATAAATTTAGTTCAATTATATTTCATGCCCAGTCGCTCTTTGCGTCTGACTCTTTACGACCCCGTGGACTGTATCCCGCCAGGCTCCTCTGTCCATGGAATTTCGCAGCAAGAATACTGGAGTGGGTTGCCATTTCCTTCTTCAGGGGATCTTCCTGACTCAGGGATCAAAGCTGCGTCTCTTGCATTGGCAGGCAGATTCTTTACCACTGAGCTACCTGAGAAGCCCCAATTTGAATATAGCAACTCCCAAAATGGGCCAATCGCTGAAGGTTGTTAATGACAAATAAAGAGAGCTAATCAATCAGAATCAGGTTTCCTGCTGAAACCAGCTGTCATAACCATCCTTGTCAACAGAGCACTCCAAAGTCACAACGTCTCTGTGAATTTGGCATGAGAACTCATAGCTATTTTGCCACCGTTCTGAGTATCACTGCTTTTGTTTTGTTGACAGTGTTTATGGTAAAATTCACATAAACATCATACAGATGCTAATCTCATTGTCATTGCAACCCGCTGATTGATGCTTTTATCCAAAAGGAACAAAGATTTCAGTTATCTATTGCTGAATCATAAACCATGCCCAAAACTTAGTTGTTTGAAACAACAGCATTCATTTGCTCATGAGTTTACAGTTTGGGTGGGTGGATGACCACAGCTTCCTTCTAATTCACGTGGCATCAGGTGCAGCTGCCCAACCTGGAATCAAAGAGCCTCTTCTGAGAGGTTTCCTGCCAGGGCTGGGAGGTCGATGCTGCTGTCACCCAAGAGCTCAGCTGGGTCCATGGATCCTCTTCATGCGGGCCTCTCTGTGGTCCTCTCCACAGATCCTATCAGCATTGCATAGTCCACGTGGTGTCACATCCCTCTAATTCTATTGTTCAAAGCAATCACAGAGCCTACCCAGTTTCAAGGGACAGAGACAGAGACCCCACTTCTTAACGGGAAGTGTGCCAAAGAATTTGTCGTCATCTTTAATTCACAAATGTAATTTGGGGGGCTTCCCTGATATCTCAGTTGGTAAAGAATCCACCTGCAATGAAGGAGACCCCAGTTTGATTCCTGGGTTGGGAAGATCTGCTGGAGAAGGGATAGGCTACCCACTCCGGTATTCTTGGGCTTCCCTTGTGGCTCAGCTGGTTAAGAATCAGCCTGCAATGAGGGACACCTGGGTTCGATCCCTGGTTTGGGAAGATCCCCTGCAGAATGGAAAGGCTACCCACTCCAGTACTCTTGCCTGGAGAATTCCATGGACTGTGTAGTCCATGGGGTCACAGAGTCGGACACGACTGAGCGACTTTCACTTTAATTCACCTTGATATTTATATCTCAAGATAAGAGATGAGAGATGTGGAAGTGTAACTGGGTATGGTGGCTGCCTATCCAATCTGCAAACATGTAGCCATCATTTACCAAATACCTTGCCAGATAGAAAAATAGGAATTACATTTTGTAATTTCTTTAGTGATTTAATTTTCTGTGTGTAAGTTAAACAACTCAAGCAAATAAAATGTGTATTTATAAAGATATCTCAAGTATACACATCTGACTATGTTTCTTGAAGATTTATATGTT
The DNA here is from genome assembly GCF_003369695.1 of Bos indicus x Bos taurus. Lineage (NCBI taxonomy): Eukaryota > Metazoa > Chordata > Mammalia > Artiodactyla > Bovidae > Bos > Bos indicus x Bos taurus. Next base: position 9,634,940 of record NC_040079.1, on the reverse strand, counting down.
AAAATTTTAATATATATATATATATGCAGAAACAAAACTGAGATGTCACATATATAAACTCATAAAAACTAAGATACATTATCCTGACAGAAATTGGTAAACAAAAATAGATGTGTTTCCCATAAAAATATTTACACATAAGAGATTTTGTAGTCTGATTTGTATATAGTTAACCTAAATGCTTTTGTTTCATATATTCTGTATTACATTATCTATTTCTGTGCTGGGAGAAAGAGGTGATATTTTCCTCCCTTTATTCTTTCTACCTAAGACTGGTATGAAATGAGTCATCTCATATGTCATTTTGTAATGATATTCAAGGCATCCTAATACATTCCTTTCAGCTTATTTGAGTCTTTCGATTTTATAGATTTGGCTGGAAGATCCATTCCAGAGAAAATGTAGAATGCTGAAGGAAGAAAATCAGAATATCCAGTGATGCAGTGTATTTTTTTTTTCCAGGAAAAAAAGATTTTTTCTCTCTCCTGAGGTAAAAGCATATTCTGGTTAGGAAAAGGACCTTTCTAAGCGCACAGAGTAGATATGGCTTATGTGCCTAGCTTCCTGTCTGGCAAGAAGTTTGGTGAATGATGGCTAAATGTTTGAATCGGCAGGAACCCTAACTAGTTGGTGCTACCTGTCTCTCTCTTAACTTTTTATTTTGTGTTGGAGTATAGCCTATTAACAATTTGTGATCATTTCAGGTGAACAGTGAAGGGACTCAGCCATGCATATACATGTACCCACTCTCCACCAAACTCCCCTCCCATCCAGGCGGCCACATAAACCACCTGTCTCTTTAGTATGGTATTCAAGGAATCTAAATACTATTACGAAATACTAAACACTAACTTCAGGGATTGTTTGGGTATCTGTGAATTGAGGGTTAATATGCTACTCTCCCAAACAATTGGCTGAGTGTAGAGGAAGGAGCCCTAAAGCATGATGTAAAAAGCTGTTATAGGTGATCAACTTCGTTTTTTTGAAAGTCGATGCTAATGAGCTATGTGAACTCAGGAGAATTTAATGTTTTGGCTATCCTTTAAACTATGTTCTTGAAACGTTTGTTGATTATTTATATAAGGAAGATGGTGGGTACTGTCTGTAGAAACTACATGCAGCAGCTCATCTATAAAGGTGTTGCAGCCGCCTGTTATCACTGAGTTACAACTTACCGGTGCCCTCGTGCTCCACAACAAGCAACTTTCCAAGCCATTTCTTCCAAACATTTGTAACATTTACCTGGAAAAGGCATAAAGTAAACAAAATTTTGTGTGTCTCCTAACTTTCCAGTGACATATTAATGCCTTTGGGATATTTCAGTGTTCTGGGCAACTATTCCTTAACCCAGATCAGTCAACAGAATAGAGGCCAGATTGCTTTATGTGGGAATCAATACCCTTCAAAATCTGTCTCCCTTTATATTTCCAAGTTAATCTTCTGCTCCTAATCCATCGTGTATTTACCGCTTTAGCAATTTTTAACTCTATGGTTGATTTGTTTTATGTTGATCTTTAAACTAGCTTTTTTTTCCCCATGCTTTTGCACAAGCAAGTTTTTGAACTTGGAATGCATCTGCCCCAATTGTTGACCATGAAAAAATTAATAAATTTACAGTTACCACTTTGAACAGTTTCTGCACTTGCACATCCCTGCTACAGAGTTAGTTTTGCCTTTTATTCTGGTATTTTTCTTACTACCTGGTATACACCTCTATAATAGCAGATGGCAAAATATCTTTGATAATTAATTTACATTTAATTAGATCCCAGTTGTTTGTTTTTATTTTCATTACTCTAGGAGGTAGGTCAAAAAAATGTCTTGCTGTGATTTATGTCAAAGAGTGTGTTTCCTGTATATTCCTCTAAGAGTTTTATCATGTCCAGTCTTACATTTAGGTTTTTAATCCACTTTGAGTTCTTTTTGTGTATGGTGTTAGGAAGTGTTCTAATTTTATTCTTTTACATGTAGCTGTCCAGTTTCCCCAGCACCTCTTACTGAAGTGACACTCTTTTCTCTATTGTACTTGGAATTATATCTATAGGGAACTGATTTTTCTTCTTACACAACAATACTTCCATACACTATAAAGAAAGAAGAACAAATAGTTCTAAATCCTATATTTTTGTTTAAGATTTATTTCTTTAAGAAATGTACAATTTCAGTTCAGTTCAGTTCAATCACTCAGTCATGTCCAACTGGCGTTTGTGACCCCATGGACAGCAGCAAGCCAGGCCTCCCTGTCCATCACCAACTCCTGGAGTTTACTCAAACTCATGTCCATTGAGTCGGTGATGCCATCCAACCATCTCATCCTCTGTCATCCCTTTCTCCTCCTGCCTTCAATCTTTCCCAGCGTCAGAGTCTTTTCCAGTGAGTCGGTTTTTTACATCAGGTGGCCAAAGTATTGAAGCTTCAGCTTTAGCATGAGTCCTTCCAATGAATATTCAGGACTGATTTCCTTTAGGATGGACTTGTTGGATCTCTTTGCAGTCCAAGGGACTCTCAATAGTCTTCTCCAACACCACAGTTCAAAAGCATCAATTCTTCTGTACTCAGCTTTCTTTATAGTCCAACTCTCACATCCATACATGACTACTGGAAAAACTTCCAGATCTTCAAGCTGGATTTAGAAAAGGCAGAGGAACCAGAGATCAAATTCCCTGCATCCGTTGGATCATCAAAAAAAAAAAACAAAGAGAGTTCCAGAAAAACATCTACTTCTGCTTTACTGACTATGCCAAAGCCTTTGTGTGGATCACAACAAACTGTGGAATGTACAATTTGTTCAACTTTATTATGCTTTTATTTTTTCTTTCAAGTCGTTTCTTTATATTGCAAAGCTTTCCAAGTCAAAATCATTTTGACTGGTTTTTACTGAGATTCACCTATGATCTAAAAGTATAAATAATAAGGAAGGATATAAGAGCTGTATGTGTTGAGTACAATTCACCATAACCAAATTCTGTCTATCTGTCATGTTGTACATACGCTAGATTGACACTCTTTGATATACATGAATTTAGACCCATTTGGAAATACATAAAAATACTATTAGATGAACTATCTATCTTAGATGAAAACAATAGCATTATGGACACATATATTTAATTTTCTAGAGAAAAGATCTCATTTTTTGAAAAGTTAAATGCAGTGGGAGACTCTTGAAGTTTTCATATTTCAAAAGTTAACCCAGTAGCTCATGGTTCCAAAGGACTTGGTTTAAACTCTTTTGAATACCAACTCTTAGCAGAATACATTCTCATCTCCACATTAGTAGTTATAACTATTTGAAATAATCAGACTTACTAAGGTATATGTCTATGGAAAATTTATCATTAAAAAAATGTTGCATTTTCACAACTGCTGGAGATCTGGGTATGAATTAAGAATTCAAGTAAGATGTCAGTTTGCTTCCTCCCAGAACTGAGTTATTCTCGCCAATGTTAAGGTAAACTATTGGGATATATAACAACATAAAACACCATAAATATAGACAGCTTTAGGTTAAAAGATAAAATGAGCTTCAGAATGGCAGAAAATGGCTCAGAATCACATTAGAATCCAGACATTAATTTGTTGTTGTTGTTTAGTTGCTAAGTCATATCCGACTCTGTGACCCACGGACTATAGGCTGTCAGGCTCCTCTGTCCTTTGGATTTCTTAGGTAAGAACACTGGAATGGGTTGCCATTTCCTTCTCCAGGGAGATCTTCCTGACCCAGGGATCGAACTTGCGTCTCCTGCATTGGCAGACAGATTCTTCACCACTGAGCCACCAGCGAAGCCCTAGACATTAATTTACACATCTAACAAAAATAACTTCATCTCTTAGTCTTTGGTTTTCTATAATTATGACGGATGAAAGGATTATTTTCTATCACTCCACACTGTGCCTACACATATCTTTCCAGGCAATGCCTATCTCTTACTCCTGCAGGAGTGACTACCTTTTTCTCCTTTTACCTCAATGACGCCTACTCATCTCTCGTGTCAAGGTCCATTTATTATCTCTCCTGGGAAGCTTCCCTAAATTCCCCAACCACCTTCCCATGCATACACACTCAGTTTAAATACATGATTTTTCTCTTTTGCATAATATCTTGTGAATATCTATTTCTTCGTTTAACCCTTTGCATTATAATTGCTATCTTTTCCACTGTGCCTTGAACTCAAGAGCTAGACTGTGTCTTCATAGAATGCAGTATGACTAACGGGCAAACCCAACAGCATGAGGTAGAATAGAAGTCTAAACTCCAGCAAAGTGTAATTAGAAAATAAAATCTTTTGTTGTAGTGTATCCATAAGATATTACAGAAAAACCTAAATGAACCTTTTAGCTAAGTCAGTACTTAACTTTGATCATAGGGTCAATTGGCTTATGTTCTGTTAAAGAATAATTTTAACAAGGTAAAATGATAATTTCTAGACTGATATACAATAAAAACTAGTCTAAGATTTCATTTAACTTAATTAATAAGGGGACTTGAAAGATGTTGAAATTTGACCAAAGTATATTTAAGGAATTAGGTATATAGAGAACATTTAATAAATATGTATTAAGCTGATATTTTTGGCTGTGATATAAAGCTGAAATAAAATATAAGGAGAAATAAGCTGTAAACTTTTAGATTATCTATTCCATTATACAGAGATTAGTTTCATTTTCAGTATAAGTAACTTCAGTCTGTCTCTACTAGAAAAAATTTTCTAAATCACTCTCTTACTCTCCACTATTACAGAAATGTATGTAAAATAACCTAATAAACATGGCAATGAGATGATAACCAATGCTATGTTTTGCATACTTTCAAGTTTCATATAATATTTTTGGTACTTCTTATGAAGCTGAGAGTCTCAAAATTCAATGCCTGCACACATCCGAAGGCAGTCAAGGTAACAGAATGAGCTAGACCATTAGTGAATGTGGAGCCCAGCATTGCCAAATCTGTTGGTGTTTTAAGAGATTCTTGGTATCTGAATTTAAATTAAAAAAAAAAAGAAACATCATGATTCAGAAATCTTGACATAAATTTTTAAAAATTATTTTTAATTGAGTCAGACAGTCTTGTTCGTTATTTCTGAGAGCCACCAGCCTGAGATCTCTGTGGCAGAATCCAACATTAATCAAGCTTTCCTGTACACTGGTGTCCACACATTGACTTTTGACTCAGTGCACAGATTGTTTCTTATGTTTATATAAGACTCTGGAGAGTCCCCTGGGCTGCGAGGAGGTCCAACCAGTCCATCCTAAAGGAGGTCAGTCCTGGGTGTTGATTGGAAGGACTGATGTTGAGGCTGAAACTCCACTAATTTGGCCACCTGATGCGAAGAGCTGACTCATTTTAAAAGACCCTGATGCTGGAAAAGATTGAGGGCAGGAGGAGAAGGGGATAACAGAGGATGAGATGGTTGGATTTCATCACCAACTTGACGGACATGGGTTTGGGTGGACTCCGGGAGTTGGTGATGGACAGGGAGGCCTGGCATGCTGCAGTTCATGGGGATGCAAAGAGTTGGACATGACTGAGCGACTGAACTGAACTGATACATATACATTGAAACATATGTAGATATATGTAAATATATTGAAATACATATATATATAGAAATATATAGATATATACAAACACTTGTATATACATATGTATTGTTATATACATATATGTTGACATGTACATATATTTTGATATGTACATATATATGTGTATATACATATGTATTGGTAGATACATAGACTTCCCAGGCAGCTCAGTGGGTAAAGGATCTGCCTGCAAGCAGGAGACACAGAAGATGCAGGATCGATTCCCTGGGTCAGGAAGATCCCTTGGAGAAGGGCATGGCAACTCATTCCAGTATGCTTGCCCGGAGAATCCTGTGGACAGAAGTGCCTGGCGGGCTATAGTTCATAGGGTCTCAAAGAGTTGGACATTTGAAGTCAGACGACTGAAGCGACTGGGCACAGCACAGCATGTTGATATATACATGTATATGATATATTCAGATATATATATATATATTATTTTTCATATTCTTTTCCATTATGGTTTATTGCAGTATACTGAATATAGTTCACCGTCAAACACTTTATTTTAAACAAGTTTTGCCACTGGTATTTCATAACTAAACTTATTGCCTAAGGAAATGAAATCTCTGAGGTGTGTGTGTTTAAATAATCTGATGAATGATAAAAAGTAACTATAGTTGCATGCTGGATAAAATGTATGCTGGTATCAGAATATGTTCATCTTTATCTCTGTGGTGAATGTTCTCTGAGATGGTCCCATTGAGCTCCGGCTCCTGGTCTTACCAGTCTGTGTGGTCCCCTCCTGCACTTAGGCTGTGACTTGCTTTAACCAGCAGAACGCTGTCCTGGGAGCAGTGACACTGTGCCCTTTCCAGGACTAACCTTAAAAAGGGCTTGGTCTCTTCCACTTTTGTGTTTTGAGGATCCCTGAGAACCTTCATCAGAAATCTGATTTGTGTGCTGGAGGGATGACACGAAGAAGGTACTGCAGAGACAGAGACCCTGGAAGCATGACTGCCCAGGCACTAAATCTAGACGACACTATCTTCCATGTCCCAACTGTGCTATTTCATATCTGAATTTCTGACTCCCAGAGTCACAGAAATAATACAATGGCTGTAATTTGAAGCCTCTGAATCTTGCATAGGTTTGTGTGCAATGACCAAAACAATTTCTTTTTTTTGCCAAACGAATAATCCCAGATTTATTGACACACCATCAGAGATCAATTTTGCCAGCATTGTAAAGCTGTTTTGAGAATTGTCTAGAAAAACAATGTACGTCAGTAAAAATTTAAAATGTCCCTCTTATTTCACTCTATCGTGTGGTTGGCCATTTATCTTTCATGTGTTATTTCTACCTTCTTGCTTCTATCTCAAACAGTCCACTGAAGCTGCTTTTGTAAAATCATTTCTTGTCTTCTCATGGTTGTGTTGTTCAGCCTCTAAGCCACGTCTGACTGTTTGTGACCGCATGGACCGCAGCACGCTAGGCTTGCCTGTCTTTGACTATATCCCAGTGTTTGCTCAAACTCTTGTCCCTTGAATCCACCTGCAGTGCGGGAGACCCTGGTTCGATTCCTGGGTCAGAAAGATCCACTGGAGAAGGGTTAGGATACCCACCCCAGTATTCTTGGGCTTCCCATGTGGCTCAGCTGGTAAAGAATCCAGCTGCAATGCAGGAGACCTGGGTTTGATCCATGAGTTGGAAGATCCCCTGGAGAAGGGAAAGGCTACCCTTTAAAGAATACTCTAGTATTCTAGCCTGGAGACTTCCATGGACTATATAGTCCATGGAGTCACCAAGAGTCAGACATGACTGAGTGGCTTTCACTAGGTTTGTCATAGGTTTTCTTCCAAGGAACAAGCATCTGTTTTTAAATCCAGTGAACTCATTTTAAGTGAGTCACGTATTTGACCTTGTATGACACTGGACACTTTTCCTTCATTCTCAGATTCTTAAAATATCTTCTCCCTGATTTTTTTCCAGCCTCTTTGTCCAGCTTCTCTGAATCCTTTGTAGACCTGCCTTTTCTAGTCTTGGTATTCCTTTTCTAGTCTTGGTATTTCCCCACTGCTTTATCTTTTCGTTCCACACGCTCTTCTTGAATAATTTTAGTTAAACTTCAACTACATGTTGTTAACTTCCAAAAGAACATCTCAATTCTAGCCCCCTCTGCTCACCTCAAGAAACATACATAATTGCCTGCAGAACAAGTTAATAAGACTTCACTGCAGGGTCCTAAAAATAACATAAATAGAGTTCATGCCCATCCTTCATCAAGTGCTAGGCCAGATGATTGAAAACTTAGAAGCAGAGCTTCCAGTTGCAAAATCTAGAAACCAGATTCATCCTTGACCTCTTGCCCTTTTGTTCTTGCTGCATTGACCTTCCACCCTGTGGCTCTTGTCTTGAATTTGCACCTGAGGTTACATGTTAGCAATTGGGTTCGTTGCTACCTAACGATGCCCGATAAAATAAGGTTGGCTGCAGTTGAGCATATGCAATAAATGATGGTTGGTTTTTGCTCTCCATGCATCACCACCGGGAGCCTCCCACTAGGTCTAGATAGAATGGCTGAGGAAAGAGAAAGCAGAGCAGCTAAATTGATAGGACAGGTCCTCCAGGGGAGGTTTCCCTATCTCAGTAACACATCAGCATCCAGGGGACCCAGAGTCAGTGCAGGGACAGAAGCTAGCCATTGGCATTTTGTCAGAATCAGCTGCCCCTCACAAGTTCTTAGCAACCTGCCAGTGTGACAGTGCATTATGATAAGAGCAAAGTAATGCCATTTATGGTAACTTTTGGATATTATTAACCATCATCTAGTCCCTTGAAGATAGATGCACCTGTGGCTGCGGTGGGGAGGAACGTTAGAGGAAAACAATAGTTTTCTTCTATTTAAAGTTTCCTCTCAAATAATCCATTATAAATCAATTACATTTTTATTTAGTATGTAGTCATTTTTCACAAACAGATAATTCAAACTGTAACTTCAGTACTATTTTGTATGAGTCTTAAATGGCTTCTTGAAAGTTAAAAAAAAAAAAAGAAAAGAAGGTTTATTAAATATAATGTCGGGAGCTTGCTGGCCCACAGGATATTTTCCAATATTGTCCTATAGATAACATAATCAATCATCAAGTCCTGTCAATTCTGTCATCATGATACCTCTAGAATAGATTTAATGTTCTTCATCTTTCTGTCTTTATTGAAGCCCTGTTATGGTCCAACTCAAGTTAGTTGAATAGTTTCCTAAATAGCTTTCCTCCTTCCAGTCCTGACCATCTGCAAGTCAATTCATCATTATTGATCCTTCCAAAAGGGAAATCTATTTATGTGACCTTCCCTCCATCCCTACCCCACCCCACCCCATTTCTAAGTCCTTCAGCTTGTGCTGGAATAAAATCTATATTTCACTGGTTTTTGTTTTTAAATTTTTATTGGAAGATAATTGCTTGACAATGTTGTGGTGTTAGTTTCTGCTGTACAGCAAAGCGAATCGTCTATGCATGTACATATATCCCTTCTTTTTTGGATTTCTTTCTGATTTAAGTCACCACAGAACACTGTGTAGAGTTCCTTGTGCTCTACATAGGTCCTCAATAGTTATATATTTTATACATAGTAGTACACGTATGTCAATCTTAATCTCCCAACTCACCTCACAGCCCAATTCCCTGGTTGGTGTTCTTCCATTTATTCTTTATGTCTATGTCTGGTTTTGCTTTACGAATAGATTCATTTGTACCATTTTTCTAAATTCCACATATATGTGTTAATATACAGTATTTGTTTTTCTCTTTCTGATTTACTTCACTCTGTATGACAGTCTCCAAGTCCATCCAAGTCTCAGCAAATGTCACAGTTTCGTTCCTTTTTATGGCTGAGTAATATTTCATTGAATATATGTACCAGTATTTCATTGTATATATGTATATGGATAATCTTCTTTATCCATGTCTCTGTTGATGGACTTTTAGGTTGCTTCTCCATTCTGACTACTGTAAATGATATCTACATTTCTTTGTACAGCTGATAGGATCTTACCCAGTTAGGTCCCAGCCTCTGTTTCCAGTCTCATTTTCTGCCGCTAACCCCATCCCATCCCCACTTCACCACCCTTTACCGCCTCCACACACATACGTACTTCCCCATCCAGCCTGTGTTTCCCTCCAGGTTCTACCAAGGCAGCCTCTCAACTAGCTTTCTCTGAGCTTTTTCGAGGACTTACAAGACGTTCTGTTTATACTGCTGTCTGAGCACATAGAACAACAGACTTTCATCCACTCGTGTGTCCACTTGGCTTTCCTGTCTACCTGCACTGAGGCTCTTGAGAGTCTAGACTCTTCGACTCATCCAGTGCTTAGCATCATTCCTGTCAATAGTCAATACATAATAAATATTAGTTTGTTATTCAATGAACAAATGAATTCCTACCCTTTTAATAAGGTGTTTTCTATTCTATAATTATCCTTCAGAAAATATAGAATCTAGTAAATGCCGTTCTGATTAAAATAGTAACAATAATAATAGTAATAAAGTTGCTTTATCTGTGGGCCTAATGCTGTCAACACTCTGGTAGAATAAAAAGCTATTTTTGAAGATCTGTATGAAACTAAAAGACAGGAAACCCATTTAGTTCAAACAGCAGCTACTTACCAAAATATAAATAGAGCAGTAATACAGAGAAAATAGTTCTGGTATTGTGCTTAATTCACTCAAGCCGTAGCAATTACTGCTGAGTAAAAGCCATATGCCCAATGAAGTTTTATGTTTCCATAGAAAATAAACAACAATTCTTTCCAGATGTTTACTAAAAATAAAATATATGTGTTATAATCTGGTCTCAAAAGGAAAAGGCAAAGACAAAAAAAAATGGCTTTTTGTATAATTTCTCAGATATTCTGCATACATGGGTTAGTCCCTCGGGAGAGAAATGAATACCATTACACTTTATCAATATCGTAAATAATTGAACATGTAATGTCCTACAAAATGAAATCTGACTTAAAACTGAAAAATAAAAGTAAAAGGACATAAATCAAACAAAAGAGCTTTCTAAAATTATGTCTGTGCTCTGAATCCTTTCTGGAATTTTCCATAGGAAAAATGTAAATATTTGATGAATGTGTTACAATCAAAAGTGAAATGTTGAAACTTCCTTGGATTGGATGTTGAAAACCAAATGACAGATGGTGTCAATTATATTAGGTAGTTGAGAAAATATCAGGGTTCCAAAAACAGGTTTTTAAAACGTTTACTTATATGATTTATTCTCCCACTTTTAGTAGTGTAAATTCCAAGGAAAACATTGAGTTGACCAAAAAATTCATTTGGGTTTTTCATAAGATTTTTACAGAAAATCTGAACAAGCTTTTTGGCCAATGCAATACATCTGTTGCTCTCTGAGCCTTTTAAAAATTTTCCTACATGTTACTGTTATTTTTAATTGTTTTCTTTCTTATAAAATCTTTTGCATTCAGAAAATTTTAGTATTTGGCAGAATGAATAGCCTTGAGTTATTTTCTCCTGTTATTTGGATCTTAGTTCATTATTGCCTAAATATTTCACTTTCCTTAATATTTATACTAAGTGTATACCATGCTAGCTAACATGTGTTATATATATGTCTATCAATACATATGTGTATATACCTGACTTTTGCATATGTATTTGAATACTTGACAGTACTCAGAATATTTCTAATTTACACAGTAAAATGGAGATGATGAATCATATCAATCTGATCATCTACTGAAAAAGCAAATGATTAAATAGAAAATGGGGCTTCCCACGTGGCTCAGTGGTAAACAATATGCCTGTCAATGCAGGAGACATGGGATTGATCTCTGGGTCAGGAAGATGCCCTGGAGGAGGAAATGGCAAACCACTCCAGTATTCTTCCCTGGAGAATCACATGGACAGAGGAGCCTGAGATGCAGCAGTCCATGGAATCACAAAGAATCAGACATGACTTAGCAACTCAGTCAGTTCAGTCACTCAGTTGTGTCTGAATCTTTTTGACTCTATGGACTGCAGCGCGCCAGGCTTCCCTGTCCATCACCAACTCCTGGAGCTTGCTCAAACTCATCTCCATTGAGTCGGTGATGCCATCCAACTATCTCATCCTCTGTTGTCCCCTTCTCCTCCTGCCTTCAATCTCTCACCCCCACCCTTACCCTAGCCCATCAGAATCTTTTCCATAAATCAGTTCTTCATATCAGGTGGACAAAGTATTGGAGTTTCAGTTTCAGCATCAGTCCTTCCAATGAATATCAGGACTGATTTCCTTTAGAATTGACTGTTTTGATCTCCTTGCAGTCCAAGGGACTCTCAAGAGTCTTCTCCAACACCACAGTTCAAAAGCATAAATTCTTCAGCGCTCAACTTTCTTTATGGTCCAACTCTCACATCCACACATGACTACTGGAAAAACCATAGCTTTGACTAGACGGACCTATATGTAGAGTACATTATGTGAAATTCCAGGCTGGATGAAGCAGAAGCTGGAATCATGATTGCTGAGAGAAATATCAATAAGCTCAGATATTCAGGTGACTCAGCAACTCAGTTCAGTTCAGTTCAGTCGCTCAGTCATGTCCGACTCTTTGTGATCCCATGAACTGCAGCATGCCAGGCCTCTCTGTCCATCACCAACTCCCAGAGTTTATTCAAACATGTCCACTGAGTCGGTAATGCCATCCAACCATCTTATCCTCCATCATCTCCTTCTCCTCCCACCTTCAATCTTTCCCGGCATCAGAGTCTTTTCAAATGAGTCGGGTCTTCACATCAGGTGGCCAAATTATTGGAGTTTCAGCTTCAGCATCAGTCCTACTAATCAATATTTAGGACTGATTTCCTTTAGGATGGACTGGTTGGATCTCCTTGCAGTCCAAGGGACTTTCAAGAGTCTTCTCGAACACCACAGTTCAAAAGCATCTATTCTTCAGTGCTCAGTTTTTTTTATAGTCCAACTCTCATACCCGTACATGACTACTGGAAAAACTGTAGCCTTGACTAGATGGACGTTTGTTGGCAAAGTAATGTCTCTGCTTTTTAATATGCTGTCTAGGTTGGTCATAGCTTTTCTTCCAAGGAGTAAGTGTCTTTTAATTTCATCGCTGCAGTCACCATCCACAGTGATTTTGGAGCCCCAAAAACAAAGTCTGCCACTGTTTCTCCAACTATTTGCCATTAATTGATTGGACTGGATGCCATGATCTTTGTTTTCTGAATGTTGACCTTTAAGCCAACTTTTTCACTCTCCTCTTTCACTTTCATCAAGAGGCTCTTTAGTTCTTCATTTTCTGCAATAAGAATGGTGTCATTTGCATATCTGACATTATTGATATTTCTCCAGGCTATCTTGATTCCAGCTTGTGCTTCACTTACTTAGCAACTAACCAACAACAAAATAGAGAATGCAGACTAATTCTGGATCACAACTGATTTTACCTACCCTCAATGAGACAATAACAGATTTTGGGATTAAGAGTTTGGAAACACATCATTCTTTATGGTAGGGGACTGCTGTCATTGCTGTAGACTATTCAGGAGCATCCTTGGCTTCTATCTCTTAGATGCCAGTTGTCAGAGGTGACCCTCACTCCCCAACTGGGATAATCAAAAATGTCTCCTGTCATCCCCAAAAGTTCTCTGGAACGTGGGGGGATGGACTAATCCATGACCTAGATGACCTTCCTCAACCTTGGAGGGCTATAGGTATATCCTCAAGGGCTTTATAATATGGCCTTTACCCACCCCACCTTTTTTGCCTGTTCATACTGTTCATGGGATTGTTAAGGCAAAAATATTGGAATGGCTTGCCATTTCTTTCTCCAATATAATTTACTGAAGATTGACCACAGGAGAAGGGGGCAACAGAGTATGAGATAGTTGGATGACATCACTGACTCAAGAGACTTGAGTTCAGGCAAACTTAGTGAAGGACAGGGAAGCTGGTGTTCTGCAGTCCATGGGGTCACAAAGAGTCAGATACGACTTAGCGACTGAACAACAGCAACCCCACATTTCTGCTTGAAATACAGGAAATTGGGAAATCATTCCTCTTAGAGAGTCAGGTTTCATTTTCATTTGTTCACCGTTGATTTCTCTTGATATGGATATTCTTTCTACTTTCTCTTCCTATTTGAAATAACTGTCCCTTTCATCCTCTCCCGAGGTCGTCCTAGCAAGGATTTGGAGTTTTATTCTTTGACCAGAGTTGGCCAAGTCTGATTTTTAAAAGGAGCTTACGGAATTTAGAAACTATTACCTTTCACAAAGACTAGCTTTCAAGGCCTTTTGCATACAGAGACTCATACAAGTCGGATACGACAGTCGAACATCTTTCCTTTATAGCTGTCATTTGCACTCCGTTTGAGTATGGGAACCCAGTGGATAATCAGATGACAAACCAATGGGCATTATCATTATCACAGAAATTAAACTACAACAATTTTTAGCACTTAGTAAGAACAATAAAATTTGCTTTACAGTCTTTAAGAGCACTATAACTGTTATGTAAGTAATATATGGTAATTTTCAAGTATCTCAAACATACATTGTATTTTGTAGAGAGGAATAAATAATTTTGGTGAGAATGAAGTGTAATGGTTTCTTTCCTTTGATTAAGAGGCATTTTTATAGTGATAATCATTTTTAACTGAGATAAATATTTGCGTAGGTACAGTATACAGTTCTTTCATTAAAATATTTTTATTTTAAAAATATGTATTCGTTCCTGAATCATGATGTTTTTTAAAGTTTGATTTTAATGAGTCATTGAATATGTATTTACTTTTATGAGATGTACATATTTGGAATATGGCTATATTTGTCAGCATAAGAATGATTTAAATTTCCTTAAAATAGTCTATTAGGATGCAGATGTTCTTGCTGACAGGTGCTTCTAAAGAATTAAAAATAGATGTAACTACAATGCTTTTTGAAAATGCAATTCTCTTGCCTCTGCTCATATTGTACTTGTTGTTGTTTACTCGCTAAGTCCTGTCCATCTCTTCTGTGATCCTGTGGACAGTAGTCTGCCAGGCTCCTCTGTCCATGCGATTTCCCAGGCAAGAATACTGGAGTGGGTTATCGTTTCCTTCTCCAAGGGATCTTCCCGACCTAGGGATTGAGCCTACATCTGCTGCTTTGGCAGCAGATTCTTTACCACTGAGCCACCCGGAAAGCCCTGGCCCTATTAGTTTAAGCAAACTTCCTTCTTCTTCTCAAACCTGAGTACTGATAAAGTCCCATATCAGTGTGGGTCAGTCATGTCTAATGATTTGGAATGTGCACGTGCATGAGTGCATGCTGAGTTGCTTCAGTTGTGTCTCATTCTTTGTGACCCCATAGACTGTAGCCTGCCAGGTTCCTCTGTCCACAGAATTCTCCAGGCAGGAATACTGGAGTGGGTTGCCATGATCTCCTCCAGGGCATCTTCCTGACCCAGGTATTGAACTTGCATCTCTTATGTCTCCTGCATTGATTGGGAGGTGAAATCTTTATCACTCGAGCCCCCTGGGAAGTCCAGAAAGTGCATGAAAATATTTAAAATAAAAAAATATAAATCAAAGTAATATTTTGTGTGTGTGGAAAATGCTACATTGGATATTGAGTGTTAAAAGTTTACTGGGGCCTTATGATGACATTTTGTTTCAAATTCAGTGTTTGAGTATATTTTATAGTTAACATTAAATTTTAACAAAATAGCTTTAGTGCTAAAACCTTGTTTTACTTGATTTGTAGCATCTCCCACAAATTAAGCAACACTCCCAAATTCTAGTTCCTGTGATTGGCTGATATATTCATTTTTCACATTTGTGATATAGTTTTCTTACACTTAAAACATCATTTTTCTAGAGAGAAAAATATTAAATATTTTAATGTGATGCATTTGAGAATGAAAACCTCATGGTTAAGTGCCAATATTAAACCAGGCATTTGATCACAGATTGCTACTCCCCTTTATTCTTTTGGTCATTTTGATATGCCTTCTTTTGACCACTTGCACAGCAATTGATGTATCTTACACAGTTCGCTCCCTTAGTTGTTGATTTTAGATTTTGCAGTTATATGTAATCTATATCTTCGGACAATTATTGGCTCTTTTCTCTCGGTTACAGTGGCATTGGTAGCCTCTTATAACAAAAGTGTATATGATGAATGAAGTCTATAAGACTATCGGTTTAGGTAAACCACCAAAGTTCCATGGAGAAAGAAGGCCTGGACCTTGAAAATTAACTATGCTCTAAGTATCCAATGGAAGAAGGACACATTTTAAAAGTGTATATGGAAGGACTTCCCTGGTGGTG
Source organism: Bos indicus x Bos taurus (assembly GCF_003369695.1). Lineage (NCBI taxonomy): Eukaryota > Metazoa > Chordata > Mammalia > Artiodactyla > Bovidae > Bos > Bos indicus x Bos taurus. The sequence goes on along the minus strand of NC_040079.1, from coordinate 9,619,089 downwards.
AAATGGTTAAGAGTTTGTGCTCCCAAACCAGGGGCCATGGGTTTGATCCCTAATCAGGGAACTAAGATCCCACATGCTACGGGGGTGCACCTGAATAATAAATAGATTTTTTTTAATGTGCATGTGGAAAATGCAGAGTTCGCCAAGGATTTATTGGTCACATTAGCTGGAGCACATGGTGTCTGTAAAGGAAGAGGGAGGATAGAAAAGGATGAGACTGCAAAATCAACGCTTCCCACATATGGAGGAGGCAAGTGGTGCCAGGCTAAAAGATTTGAGAGTTTCTGTATAGGAGGTGGAAGGGGGAACTTTGATGTGTATTTTTAAACAGAGGACAGAAAGTGAGGTTTAACAAAATCATGATTTCATAAGTGGATAGGAAAGTCTGACAACAGAAAATATGTGTAGTTGCTTTAAAAGTAATCGCTGAGAGGTTAAAGTATTAAAAAATGGGTCTTAACTAAGGTGGAAATGCAGAGGAAGTACTGTGTACAAGAAGCATTGTAGAGAGTGTGGTCAGGGTCTAATGAATGACATTGTATGAGACTGAGATTGCATGGAAACAATCAGAGTAGAGTGTAGTTCTGAGCCTGGATGAAACGGACAGAAATATGCAAACAAAGGTTAGTTTGCACAGGTTAAGTATTATTTCCATGAATCTCTGGAGTTCTGATAGATATATAGACAGACAGACATAGACATATTAAACTTCCAAGGAGGAAGAAGAGAAAAAAACATAAACTAAACGTTGACTTTATCTACATTTAAGAGTGGAAGAAAGAAGGGTAACAAACTCACATATACATACACGTGTATGCACACACACACATGGAAAAGTCAGAAAATTAATAGAAAAATTAAGACAGCATGATAACTCTGAACCTGAAGATATGGCTTCATGAGATAAGGATTATGCAACCATACAAAAGAACTTAAGGAAAACAAAAAGAAATAGAACAATTACATAACTGAATTTGGGTGATTTTTTCCCCTCATTTCTAATGTGTTTCTTTCCAGTTTGTCAATATGTAAGTAAATAGGATAATAAGGGAGAGAGATTTTTGGATCTTCTGTTTGCTGGACCCATGTAAATATTGTAGTAGTCTGGTTTTGAATATTGGGGTTATAGAACCTCATGTTTTGTTGTTGACTTTTAGCAACTTAGATGAAATGAAAATAAAAAATGTCACATTTAAAATTCCTTTTACACAGTAAGATTAATAGGTTAGGGACATGTATCTAAAATTGTTCTTTACCAATGAGTCATAAAACCAACAACCAGATTTTTTTTTTCCTGTAACAGTGGCTATTTATAGCATGATTTACATCAAGAGTTACCTTTGTCATATGGTCCCAGAAATTTTCTTTCTACTTTCTGTAGGTTCTTAAATTTTCCATTAATTGAGCATTGATCTAGCACAGTAATTGGGTCTAGAATATTTGTTTAATTTGCCACTATTTAACATATAAAATACTGGTGATGGATGGTATCATTATTAGTTATTTTTATCCTCTTCTTGCCTGGTGTGTATTTTACTCATCTGTATTTATAAATACCTATCTCTGAACTCATCATATATGGGAGTATCTGCTTTTCACAAAAGCTCTGACAAGGGACAAACATAACTTTTTTTTAGTTACTCCATTGATAATCTATATTCTAAATAACTGATCTTCATAAATAAGTTTATATAATCTACAACTCATTTCTGGCTCTTTCATTGCATTGCTTTTTTATTCAAAATGTATATTATCTATATGTAAATTGTCCCATTGAATGTTGACCAGCCCACTCTGAGGATTGAGGACCTCATCTAATCTTTCACCTGGAAAGGCCATTGAAGGCTACATTTTGTTTAAGTGGTGGCTCAGATGGTAAAGAATCTGCCTGTAATGCAGGAGACTGGGGTTCCATCCCTGGGTCAGGAAGATCCCCTGGGGAATGGAACGGCAACCCACTCCAGTATTCTTGCCTGAAGAATTCCATGGACAGAGGAGCCTAGAGGGCTACAGTCCATGGGGTCGCAAAGAGACACAAATGAGCAACTAACACCTTACTTTCACCTGAGTTGAAGGTAAATCTGAAATAAAAATATCTAATTTGCATAAAAGTGTCACATATGTAGCTGCCTCAGCTCAGAGCAAAGAAAGTGAATAATAAACACAAACAAATAAAACGTTTTCAGGGAATAATAGGTGCTATAACAAAAATGAGATAACACAAAGGTGGAGAGTAAATTGTAGGGTAACATTATGGCATCACCAACTCGATGGACGTGAGTCTGAGTGAACTCCGGGAGTTGGTGATGGACAGGGAGGCCTGGCGTGCTGCGATTCATGGGGTCGCAGAGTCGGACACGACTGAGCGACTGAACTGAACTGAAAATTATATAAGTAGTAAAGAATGGATACTCAAACTCAAAAGGCTACACAGTATATTATTCCACAATATGACATTCTAGACATGGAAAAAAATATAGGAACAGAAAACACACACACTTAGCATTCATGCTTAGTCATCGCGCTCGATCATGTCAACCCTATGGACTCTAGCCCACCAGGCTCCACTTAACTTAAAAATGCTTTTGAGCACGTATCACATCTTTGGAACTATGCCAGGCAATGTAATACAGAGAAGAATAAGATTCAGCCCCTTCCTCTATGGAAGTCAGTCCGTCAATAACATAGTGAAGTCTAAAGTGCAGAGAAAATGCCTGTGCATCTTGATACCATCCAGACTTCATCATGGTTCCTTGGGCATACAAAGCACTCATTAACAATACTGAATAAACGTTGCATTCATTGGCTTGAAAGTATCAGCAGCACATTCTGATGACATACTAGATATTCTACTTATTCTCTCCTTTGATTCTTACGACCACCTTGTAAGGGAAATTATTTTATAATTTCTGTTACACAGAAAGGAAACTCAACTTTACAAGATTATGTAACTTGCCGCAGATGACATAGCTGAGGGTGTCAAAGCTAGAATCCGAGTCCTGATCTGTGCGGCTTCAAAGTCCATTGTACATCTGCTGTGCTGTCTTACAAAGTGATTGAAAACATTTTTCCCACTTATATTATCAAACATGCTTTCCTGTGATCTTACTCTAGTAATACACATAAGAAATAGTTTTGCATTGCTCATTCATTTTTTTCCACTCATCTACCAGACTACAAAATGTCAGATATAACTTAATGAAATAACATGATATGCTTCTCTAAATAACAGAATGAACTGACATTTAATGTATTACAGACAACATATTATGAGGGCTTCCCTCATAGCTCAGTTGGTAAATCATCTGCCTGCAGTGCAGGAGACCCAGGTTTGATTCCCGAGTTGGGAAGATCCCCAGGAGAAAGAAGTGGCAACCCACTCCAGTACTCTTGCCTGGAGAGTCCCATGGACAGAGCAGCCTGGCGGGCACAGTTCAGGGATCACAAGAGTTGGACACAACTTAGCAACTAAACCACCACCACCAGACAACACGTTAAATGTCATAACTCATTTTACTTTCAAAAAGAAATCATATAAATATCATTATAAGTCCCACTTTATGAATATAGTTTTAATGGTATAATAATAATAATTCCAATGCCTGGTCCTAAATTATATCCATTTTGACATTATCAGTTTTTAAGGTTAATATGTGAAAAAAGTATAAAACCTATAACTCCAAATTTTCCTTTATGTATGTTCTTTATAATTCACAGGAACAAGTTATCTTCTATAAAATTTTTTAAATTATTATTATTTAAATTGCATTTTTTATTTACAATTTAATAAAATAATTTATAATTATTTACATTGTATCAATTTTTTAATAAATTGAAAAGTTAGAAAAACAAATCTAATCTGTGTTTCTGAGAGACCTGGAATACATTTAACAAATTCATAATATAAGCAGGTTGAGGATTCAAATTTAATTAATTATTCAACCAATCTACTTTTTTTGTGGAGGGTAAAAGATACTAGTCAAACCAATTGTAAAGCAATTCATGATAACATAACTGCTTGACTTAGTCTTTTGTATTTCAAGCTATTTTTGCATACCAGGTGGAAAGGGCAGGGATTTTGAATTTCAACACCTCATTCTCTTTTTAATGGAGCAAAATAAGCATAAAGGTAAACTTTGAAAAATATTTATGTAAATTATCAAAGTGGCTTTAAATTGTATCCATCATTTATGACTTGTGCTTGGGCCTGCTAAGTCCCTTCAGTCCCCATGGACTGTAGCCCACCCGGCTCTTCTGTCCGTGGGATTCTCCAGGCATGAATACTGGAGTGGGTTGCCATATCTTCCAAGGGGTCTTCCCACCAGGGACTGAACCCAGGTCTCCTGTGTCTCCTGCATTGCAGGCAGATTCTTTACCTGCTGAGCCATCAGGGAAGCCCTATGCAACTCTCTGCTGCTGCTGCTGCTGCGTCACTTTAGTCGTGTCCAACTCTGTGCGACCCCACAGACAGCAGCCCACCAGGCTCCCCCGTCCCTGGGATTCTCCAGGCAAGAACACTGGAGTGGGTTGCCATTTCCTTCTCCAATGCATGAAAGTGAAAAGTAAAAGAGAAGTCGCTCAGTCGTGTCCGACTCTATCGACCCCACGGTCTGCAGCCCACCAGGCTCCTCCATCCATGGGATTTTCTAGGCAAAAGTACTGGAGTGGGGTGCCATTGCCTTCTCTGATGCAACTCTCTAAACTCCATTAAATCCCAGTTCTCTATCTGATGCTCTGTCAGCACCTTGAATGTTTGTTTACTCAAGACATAAGCCATAATATTCTAGCAGCAGCATCCAGCTAACCTGTCAAAAGTCTGGCTATGAAATCCTTCAAAAGGCTTCTGAATATGGTACCAATTCAAATCTTAAGGGTAGGATGCCAGTCCCAAGGATTATAGATTATTGAATTCCCTAGATGAATACACCCTATTCTTGTAGGGGCAGAAGTGTTTGTGTGGCATTTCCAGTGCAAACCAGGAATATCAACCATTTATTCTTTCATCTGCGGAGAAGGTGATGGCACCCCACTCCAGTACTCTTGCCTAGAAAATCTCATGGATGGAGGAACCTGGTAGGCTCCAATCCATGGGGTTGCTACCAGTCAGACGCAACTGAGCGACTTCACTTTCAATTTTCAATTTCATGCATTGGATAAGAAAATGGCAACCCACTCCAGTGTTCTTGACTGGAGAATCCCAGGGACGGGGGAGCCTGGTGGGCTGCCGTCTATGGGTCGCACAGAGTCGGACATGACTGAAGTGACTTAGCAGCGGCAGCAGCAGCTCTCTTTCGTCTGAAAGAATGCTTGTGTTTATTTACCAAGCCTCTGACATTAATTGAAGGTAGTAATACATTAAGTGCTCAGAACAGCTGGCTCTTGTGGTTGGCCTTTTGATTCAAATTCTTAGTTGCTAACTAAGCAATCTTTCAGCATACTCAATTGTTAAATAACCAACAATGGACTCTTGTATTTCTGATTAGGCCATTTCAAGCTGTATATTAAAATTAAGCTGAGATGTATGTGTGTGTTTATAGACAATATAGCGAAATTTTAACACTTTGAATCTGTTCTGCTCTTAGTTGCCAATATTTATAGGACAGAGAAGTAAAAATAAATGAAATCTCACCTATCCAGATTGTGTAGAAAAATTCCCTCTGTGCTATTAGTTTAAGAGTTGAGTTTCATTTCTGGTGTGTTTTCCTCATTTAGGCCGTGGGCTTTGTAGGTACAAAGCTCATGTGGACTCAGCACAATGCCTGAAACATAATTTGTCATTGCTGTTTAGTTGCTAAGTCGTGTCCGACCCTTTTGTGACTCCATGGACTGTAGCCTAGCCAGGCTTCTCTGTGCATGGGATTTCCCAGGCAAAGATACTGGCCTGGGTTGCCAATTTCTCCTCCAGTGGATCTTCCCACCCAGGGATCAAACCCAAGGCTCCTGTGGTGTTGTTTCCTGAATTGCAGACATAGTCTTTACTGCTGAGGCACATTATAAACCTCCAAATAAATGAATATGGAAAGTTATTGAAAGTTCCTACTTCTACAACTTCAGTGGTCACTCCATGAGCTTTCCGCTCATTATAATATTTTTGTAGTGTTTAAATTGCTTTTTGTTTATGGTAGGAGTGATGTAACAACTAGGAAGTCTTTGTGGAGTTGTAAGAAACAAAACAGGGTTTCTCTGCATAGAATCACAAAATATTCAAGTCATTTATACTGTTAGGAGACCTATATTATAAAAAGTGTTTTTGAGTTTTTATTTCACCATGGATGTAGAAATAAATCACCAATAACTTTGATTCAGCCTTGAAAATTATTTGTGAATCCAGAAACCACGTGTTTCTACTATTAATGAAAGAGAAATCCTCGAGAGAAATTTTTGGCAAAGAAACTGTTGACACAAGGGCTTTGGGTTAGTCCTGAGTCTTTCCTTATTTAGATAAAGACAAAATTTTGGCAGCCCATTGACTGTAAGATTTCAATAGAGTCTTATTCTCTTTATGTCATCAAAACTTTAGTTTTCTAGATCTGTTTACTGTTAAACTGTCTTCTTTGTGTTGGATGTGTGTTCTAATAGTCCCAAGGGCAGATGGCATATAACCTTGAGACTAGAGAAAGTTTTATATTTTTAAAAATACATGGTAGAAATTGTTTTTATTCGCTTCATGTTGAAAACTTAATTTGCCCAATGTAGCTGATTTTGCTTAACACATTGTGACAATCCTTGACCATGACCACAGTGATCTAGCTATGATTAAGTAAATCTGATTTACTTAAACAGATTAAGAAGATTCTGTGGTTTCTCCAGAATTAAGAACATATATGATGTTCTTATGTTGCAAGTAAAGTATATAAGTACCTAACAAGTTAACTTTAAAACATAGTGTAAATTCTTATTTGTATAAAAATATAAAACATTGCACATGAAATAAAAATAGCATGCCTATTGTCTTTGTTTTTTCATCATGGTAATGCATATGTATGATAAAAAAAGCAAATTGTTTTTAAAGATTTACAACTAAAAGTAATATTGCCTCACTCATTCCAACCCCTTATGCCCACTCTCTAGGGACCATCTTGCAGTTCTGCTATCCTTATAATGAATGCATCCATATTTATAAATGATAAACTATTTGCATTTTCTTGATATTTTAGTTTAAAATATTTTGTACTGACTTCTATTTCTTCCACCTCTCTGCAAAACTTGTAAATATGCTTATATCAAACTTTCACAATCTCACAATGATATATCATTGTGATACTATATTTTTACATTGGAACCCAAAGTATTAAAAAATGATCGTATTTCCTTATGAATACTCTCTTTTCTTGGAGTTAAAGCTTAGTTTTCTATTAGTACCTATTTATTTCTAAAGTCTCCATCAAAATATTGTGTCCTCCCAGTATAATGAAATTTGTTAAATAACTTATCAGTATAAATACATATGTGTGTGTGTGTGTGTGCACACGCACGCGCACACGCATGAGCTAAGTCACTTCAGTCATGTCTGACTCTTTGTGACTCTATGGACCTTAACCTGCCAGGCTGCTCTGTCCGTGGGATTCTCCAGGCAAGGATACTGGAGTGGATTGCCATGTCTGCTTCCAGGGAATTTTCCCAGCCCAAGTATGGAACCCACATCTCATGTATCCTGCAATGGCAGGTGGGTTCTTTACCACTAGCGCCACCTACCAGGACCAAGCCCCGTGCCCCAACCAGTGGGCAACTTCCTTTAGTTCAAAAGAGGAAAACTTTCTTAGCTTGGGTGAGGAGGCCTGGTCCCTCACCTAGCAGTTGCCCTAGGTGAGAAAGGGAGAGTGATGATTGGATGCTGTTCTTCAGGGAAAAGACTGCAGGGGAAAATAATAATAATAATAATGTATGTGTAGTCTTTTCCCTGAAGACCTACCTTGGGTAATCACTCTCTCTTTCTTGCCTAGGCCAACTGCCAGGTGAGGGAGCAGGCTTCCGTATGCAAGTTGAGAGAAGTCTTCTCTTTTGAGCTAAAGGAAGTTGCCTACTGGTTGGGGCGGGGCCTGGTCCCAGTAGGTGATATGTGGGGTTTTCCAAGAAGGCAAACCGGGTGCATTAGGAGACCAAAGGGTGTGTTTTGTGGCTTCAGGTGCACTGGGGCAAGTAACATGGGCTCCACGGTGTGAGCGGCAGGCAGACGCCAGCCTGGGACGCACTGAACCTCACGGGCCCTGAGAACAGAAGAACTTGGCCTCAGACTCACAGGTTCAGGGAGCACCCGTCCCAGAAGAAGCTCAATCTCACGGGGTCTTTACAGAGGAAGTCCAATCTTGTGGGATCTCAGCAGAGCTTGGGGAGCTCGCAGGGAATCGATGAGAAACCCTTGAGACCCTCCTCCCTGAATGTCTATACGGAGTGCTCCTCTCACCTGCTATCAAGCAAACACTCCTCCTGAGGCCTCCTCACGCCTCCAAATCAGAGTTGCAGTGCAGCCTGGCCAGGTATTTATACACCGGTATAGTTTTGTATAAGTATTTATTTATTTTCCTCTGAAATGGCCTCCCTGTAGACCACCATCCGCCCGCTCCTATCTGGACTGGCAATTCCTAGATTTTTCTCTACTATCATCCTGAGCATTCCCTTCACGTCTGTGAAATTTCTGAAGCAGTGTTGGTTGGACTCATGTCCCAAATTTTAGGTCATCCATAGTCTTTTGGGACTCATTTTCTCTTTCAGCGGGTACATTCTAAAGCAGTTAAAAAAAAAAAATTCTCACAAAGTAAAAATTTTGAAGTCTTCCATTCAAAGAAGAAATCTTCCGTCTTAGGCTTGTTTGGATAAGTCTGATTGCTGAGCTGTGGAAACTGAGTAGGGCTGGGAGGGGTTGCCTTCCTCACTGTCTGGCGTCTCAGGTCCAGATTTTTCCCACCCACTCTAGAAAGTAAGGCTCCATCTTCTACCATAGAGAGGTAGTGGGGTGGGTGGTTGTACAGAGTGTCAAGGGAACTGTGTATCTTCTAACTATCTCATACCCGGAATTTCAATCTTTGTTTTTTTTCCTGGTCTCATGGACACCTTGACTTTCAGAGCTTCTTGTAGCCTTGACTCCTGAGTTCTGCAAATTTACCAGGGTTTTTCAATGCAAATAGACCCTGCTCTCCATCCTTCACCACCCACTCTTACAACCCAAAGCTGACCTTTCCAGTTTAGCTTTCTCCGCTCTGCTCAACCAACTAGCACTCACTCTACTTTCCAGGATCTATTGTGTGAACCTCTTTCTGTCCTCTTGTCTCTGCAACAGTTTTGGTCTCTGTATCTATTTTTGTCTTTAAAGGAAATGCTTCATTGTTAGTGGAATTTCATGAACCATCCATGGGTTCTGTAACTTCCCTTCAAAACCAGGTGATATCACTTGACAAGTAAGTCCCTACACTTTTCATTGGCTGAACACTATTCAACTGTACTGCTTTTCCACAATATTTTAAAGGAAAAAAAAAATCCTGCCATTAGTATTTAATTGCACTTTTAGTACTCTTGCCTGGAGAATTCCATGGACAGAGGAGCCTGGTAGGCTACAGTATATTTCAACAGTTGTCCATAAAATCATTTGTACTATCTTCTAAGCACTATTCTTGTAGGTATGTTAACATACCAAAATGTTTAGCTGTGTAGTTATGTGTGATGGGTTCAAAGGTTCTTTTACCTCGTGATTTAACTATTCTGTAATTTCCAAGTTTTCAGCAGTGGATATATATTTACATATAGAATTTTAAAGAGAAATAATATACAATTCAATTTTTAAACTATTTTTAGCTGCCAAAAAACAGCCATTACTTTAACTGACTTGTGATTGAATCAGTTTCAGTGCTGGGAAGAGAGGGCTTTTAAACTGATACTTGGTCATTTCTAAGCTCTGCCTCTTACTGAATGAAGAGAGATATATAGAGCATCAGTGTGCAATACCACATGAGCTTTGACATTGACCATACAACTTCATGATCATCATCCTTCTAGAATTTAATTCACTCAGAGCAAAATAAATAACAATCAGTAGACTAAACAGACCATTTTCCAATGTGACATTAATGGTGAAAGTCTAAGAATGTTTTAGACATGTGTATCAGGGTGTTTATGGCAGTTCTGTAAAAATCAAGAAAAGCTACATTTAATTCCTTTGAAAATGATGTTCAGGAACTTCTCTAAAATTGTCTCATGTCAAGAGATTTTAAAAGGTGAGAGTCAACTGCTAAAACTTGTCATGTATAATATCATATATGAAACGAATCGCCAGTCCAGGTTCGATGCAGGATACAGGATGCTTGGGGCTGGTGCACTGGGATGACCCAGCGGGATGGTACGGGGAGGGAAAAGGTAGGGGGGTTCAGGATGGGGAACACGGGTGTGGTGGATTCATGTTGATGTACAGCAAAACCAATACAATATTGTAAAGTAATTAGCCTCCAATTAAAATAAATAAATTTATATTAAAAAACAACAACAACAAAATGATGCATATTTTAAAGTTTAGGTTAGTCCCATAAGAATTTTAGTTTAGGTTAGTCTCATAAGCTTCAGGGTTTATTTCTATTTAGGAAAAGCCGTTTGGTTGTGTGTAAATGGACAATGGCAGATTTTCCTTAGAGCTGCATTTCTTTGAGTATTTGGGTTTATAGTGCGTGGCCAGGGTGAGACTACCAAAACTGGTGGTAAATTATCCCAAGCCTGTCCTTGAAATTGCCACTGGCTATCCCTATTTCGAGTTTACTAAAAGTGTACAGGCAAAGAAAGAAAGTGAAGTCGCTCAGTCGTGTCTACCTCTTTGCGATCCCATGGACTGTGGTCTACCAGGCTTCTCTGTCCATGGGATTTTCCAGGCAAGAGTACTGGAGTGGGGTGCCATTTCTTTCTCTAGGGGATCTTCCTGACTCAGGGATCGAACCCAGGTCTCCTGCACTACAGGCAGATGCTTTACCCTCTGAGCCACCAGGGAAGCCCAGGCAAAGAGAGGATGTTAAAATGGTGTAATTATGTATATACATATGACATACATAAATATAATTACATTAAAACTATATTGCTCTATATGTATTATATACTATGTATCATTTATATATAGCAGTTCTTCAGTATATTGTGTTTCAGCACCTGAGAATGCTGTCCTTCATTGTTGTTCAGTAACTAAGTTATACGTGACTCTTTGCAACCCCATGGAATGTAGCCTGCCAGGCTCCTCTGTCCTGCATTGTCTCTTGGAATTTTCTCAAATTCATGTCTACTGAGTTGGTGATGCTATCTAACCATCTCATTCTCTGCCACCCTCTTCTCCTTTTGCCTTCAATCTTTCCCAGCATCAGGATCTGTTCCAATGAGTTGGCTCTTCACACCAGGTGGCCACAGTATTGGAGCTTCAGCTTCAGTATCAGTCCTTCCAGTGAATATCCAGGGTTGATTTCCTTTACTAGTTTGATCTCCTTGCACTCCAGGGGACTCTCAAGAGTCTTCTCCAGCACAAGTTTGAAAGCATCAATTCCTTGGTGCTCAGCCTTTTTTGTGATCCACCTCTCACACCCATAGATGAAAACTGAACAAATCCCTCTCTTCCTCATCTGTGTCATCATCAATAATTTTCCATTAGTGCTTTTTTGCATATTTGTTCATTTTAAACCATAAATTCTGTTTACTGTAGAGTCTTTTGCTTGTATTTTGCTAATTCTCTTTTACATGTAAAATTATTTTGCTTTGTAGTCTTCCAAAGCATTTTTGAAACTTAGCATACTAATTTTACTTTTATTATATTCCTCATTAGCTCATCAGCTTCTTGAGGGTCAGCAACTTAGGGAATTATCTTTTGTCCTTCATCTCCAAGATAGCATCTTATTCACTCCTTCACCAAATATTTGTGGAGCTTTGCCGGGAGCCGGCATATTGCATATTGAGTGCATATTGCATATTGCATATTGAGTGCAGCACTTTCCACAGCATCATCTTTCAGGATCTGGAATAGCTCAACTGGAATTCTATCACTGCCGGGAGCCAGCATGAGGAACTCCGCCCATGGCAAAGGTCATGAGGAAGGAGGCTTGGCATATGCAAAGGCGGGATCAAGCCTCAGGAGTCCCCCTGGAAATTCTCGAGCATCTACCCCCAAAACCAGAGTCTGCCTACTTTCTGCTTTGTGCTCTCACCTACACCTCTGACTTTACGGGGGGCTGTCCCCCACTACCTCTCTCTGAAAAGAGAGTTAGCTTACAGCTCCAGTTAATAATTCCTGGGTGTGACAGTGTTTCAACCAACAAACTCCTTTGGAAGTCCTCTAGCCTGCCTGAATAGGTTTTTCCGGCCACATGTGATTGTTCAGAGCCTCCCAACTGTGAGAGGCAGGAGATGTTCTAAACTGTCTAAACACAGATTCCTTTGAGTAGTTAAAAGATTGATTAGAAATTGTATTGGTGAAGGGTTTTTCACTTATTGGGCCAATGTTTGCTGCTAAGTCTCCATACTCCTTACCTACTGTTTCCTTGGCAGTGTATTGATTGATATAATGGGTGTATAGAAATGTAAGTAGTAGCCTCAATGTTTGTAACCTTGGACCCTTGAGTTAAGTCTTTTCTTGATTGAGCCCACCTCACCTTTGCCTATAGGAATGCAACTTTATCCAATGCTTTTTTGGAGGCTGGCACCTGACTTTAGAAAAATCACCTTTAGAGAAAAGTAAGTTTCTTAAAATGTTAACAGGCCTCCTGGCCAGAAGATGATGTAAATCACCTAAACTTTTGCATATGATAAGTTTGAAAGCCTGGCTTCGATTAGGATCAGGAACTGCTGTCCTTGCATGACTCTACCCCTTCCCCCATTATCCTCTATGCACAACTTAAGGTATAAAACTACTTTGGAAGATAAAGTACGCCTTTTTGTTCACCGAAATTTGGTCTCCCCATGTCGTTCTTTCTTTCACCTTCTGGCTGAACTTTTCCTCTGAGGCGGGGAAGCTCGTCAAGCCTACTAATTTTGCCTGGCCTTCTAAGATCTGACCGGGGAGGCCTTAGTGTCTCCTCTCCTTCGGGAGAACGAGAGGACGCCTGAGGCCTTTGTAGGTGACATAAATTCCCTGCTTTGGAATTTTACTCAGCCTCTTTTCTTCACCGAATTTCTTTGCTGAGCTATCCTTATTTCACCACTCTTTATATCCTTAATAAACATTTAATTAAGCAGTTGTTTTCTGATCTCGCTGACGCCGTCCCCACTTCGAATTCCCTGGATCCACCAGGGCTGGACCCCGGCAGAGCTTCCTATATATCAGACCATGATTTAGACATTGATAGTCTCAGAAATATGACAGTTCTGACAAAAGATTACTGGAGGCAAATATACGAATTCATTATTGTCCTACCTAAGCTGAGTGCAGAAAGAGGATGCCAGTGGAGACTAGATTTCAATGTAAGACAAATGGGAACAAGATTTACAAAAATGTATAATTTTGAAATGTACCAAGGAGGTCAAACATTTAGCATTAACAGCACAGGAAATGATAGAAAACAAATTCTAGATATTGACTAAAGAAGAGACACACCATCAACTACATACGCACCCCGAAATGAGAAAAAATACATATTTTCCACACGTGAGTAGTATTGGTAAGCCTATGCGAGCACTGGTCCATAGTTTTGTTCCTTGCTTTACAGTCTAGCTCAGAAATTCACCATGGGAGTTTGTTTTGAATTCTTCTCTGTGGCTCATTCTCCACTTGGAGAATACATTCATCCATTTGTCCACAATTCTTGGAAGCAGACAAAACATTCAATATATCAAATATGTCTACAGCAAAATCAAAATTGTCTCTCATCCATTTTTGAGCAACACATAAGTAACAAAGAAAAATATATTAAAAGTTTACTCTTTTTCTCTTCTTTCTCTGAACTCTCTCTTCTGGTGAAAATTATAGCTTGAAAAGATTGTCTATTTAGTAGCACTGTAATAGCTGTTGGAATGTGATTGTCATTTACCTCCCATAAGTTCAGCGTTCCTATGAGAAAGAGAACCTTTTTGGATTTCTAGATGTTCTTTTTCTTTGTGATACTCAATTTGTAACCCCTTGGATTTTTAATGTGCCTGCAATAAAAGGAGCTGAGGACCTTAAGTGCATCCCAATTTTACGGTTACAGACTCCAGACTGAGTAGGCAAAATGTTTCCTTTTGAGCAGAACTTGGTGATTTTAGTACCTGGAGAAAAATTGAATCGACTTAGGAAAAATGAAAGCCCAAGGGAAACCAAAATACATTAAAGATTATACTTTTCAATACTTTGAAATTCTTCCTTAACCTGCCATAAATAAGATTTTTTCCCCCTAGTTTTTGACATTTTTGTTTCCAACTCTTTTAAATTCCTGTGGATATTATTGGCTTATTGAAATCTCACAGGACTGATGCTTGCTGCAGACTTTGAAGTGTTGCCAAACTAACTCTGAGATCTGGTTTATTTTACAGAAAATATAGTGTTTCAATGCAATTACTAATTTGTAAACCCAGAAAACAGTAATAGAGCTCACCATTGCTGGAGTGTGAGAATTTTCTCCCTCTATATTATATGTTTTTAAAATTCAATCTTTCATTATGTCATTGAAAAAAGAAAGTGTATTATATTTTTCCTCCTTCCTTTTAAAAGATAGAAGGGGGAAATCCTAATCAAGTGAATATATGTGTGTCTGATAGCATCATAAACATAATGTTGGGAAGCCATTCTCCCATTATTCTGTTGCCCAAACTGTGGTTTGAAAGAAATTAAGCACCAGATATTGTAAAGGTCTTCTTTGCTCAACTTTTTTTTTTAATCAATAGAACACTGTTACTCTTTTTATTTAATGTTTTTTGCCATACTGCATGGCACAGGGATTGAACTCATGCCTTCTGCAGAGGAAATTCAGAGTCCTAACCACTGGACTGCAAAGAAAGTCCCTTTTTCTTAACTGTTTGCATCACATTTATTTAGAATCTCAACAATTTCTGGTAGTCACATCATATTTTTCAGTTGTCATTTTCTTATGCTAGTTGGCCTAACAGTGTCCTTTGTATGTCTTTAGGGTAGGGAACAAAGGTCTGCAGCTGTTATTGCTTTGTAATTTACCCTCTCCCCAAGTTTACAGATATGACAAGTATCCATGTCATAGAAAAGGACCTACCAGGGTTTGGTATTTGTCTTGATTTTAAAATGGCAGTTCATCATAATACTTTTTCTTTGTTTGTTTTGGTCTAGAGCTAGAAAGTGACAATTTTAAAATACCATTTTCAGTTGTCATTACATTAGTGAAATGCTGATAGCTTCCCCAGCTGTGGTGTCATTAGTTGGCATCATCTGAAATGAGGTAGGATAATTTTGAAAGTGGAGAGTGAAAAAGTTGGCTTAAAGCTCAACATTCAGAAAACGAAGATCATGGCATCCAGTTCCACCACTTCATGGGAAATAGATGGGGAAACAGTGGAAACAGTGTCAGACTTTATTTTTCTGGGCTCCAAAATCACTACAGATGGTGACTGCAGCCATGAAATTAAAAGATACTTACTCCTTGGAAGGAAAGTTATGACCAACCTAGATAGCATATTCAAAAGCAGAGACATTACTTTGCCAACAAAGGTTCGTCTAGTCAAGGCTATGGTTTTTCCTGTGGTCATGTATGGATGTGAGAGTTGGACTATGAAGAAGGCTGAGCGCCAAAGAATTGATGCCTTTGAACTGTGGTGTTGGAGAAGACTCTTGAGAGTCCCTTGGACTGCAAGGAGATCCAACCAGTCCATTCTGAAGGAGATCAGCCCTGGGATTTCTTTGGAAGGAATGATGCTAAAGCTGAAGCTCCAGTACTTTGGCCACCTCATGTGAAGAGTTGACTCATTGGAAAGGACTCTGATGCTGGGATGGATTGGGGGCAGGAGGAGAAGGGGACGACAGAGGATGAGATGGCTGTACGGCATCACTGACTTGATGGACGTGAGTCTGAGTGAACTCCGGGAGTTGGTGATGGACAGGGAGGCCTGGTGTGCTACGATTCATGGGGTCACAAAGAGTCGGACACGACTGAGCGACTGATCTGATCTGATCTGAATTTAGATTTAATATATTTCTCTTTTGTTTAAAATCATTAATTTTATTTTCTGTTTAAAATCTTCCATTGATATTCCAAATGATTTTTAACTGTGCATGGAAGTTTAGAAAGAGGACTATAAAAAAAGGAAAAAATATATATTTCTTTCCACTTAATTAGCTCATTTTCAATGACTTTTTTTCAAGATTAGTCAAGAATTTAGTTTTCTTTCAATAAATGATGTTTTATATACAATTTATGAGATTCAAAACTGACTATCCATTTCAGAGATTTGAAGTCAAACTTTTCATTTGCTTTTTCTGTAAAAGAGAGTGTTAACAGGTCACCTCCATATGT
This sequence comes from Bos indicus x Bos taurus, assembly GCF_003369695.1. Classification (NCBI taxonomy): domain Eukaryota; kingdom Metazoa; phylum Chordata; class Mammalia; order Artiodactyla; family Bovidae; genus Bos; species Bos indicus x Bos taurus. Next base: position 9,602,683 of record NC_040079.1, on the reverse strand, counting down.
GTGCCAAAATACGTTTTAAAAAATGATGATGTTTTAGTTTTTCCTTAGGTTTTATCATCTTAATTTTGACATTCATCATTTGCACCTTCTCTATTAAGTATTTGATTAAAAGTAAATCAACTAACAAAGCTTGTCACCTAGACAACTTCCTTGTCAGCAAGCATTGACAATGATGAACATTTTGAAGCTCTTCTTACAAATCTCCTAGCCATATTTTAATCAGTGCGCTTTAGGAACATGCTCACCAAGCTGTTGTGATATTCTTGTCAGTAGTCTCTGATCTATCCACAAAAGCCTCCTAGAAAAGCTGATAACTGAACTAAAAATTAATGAATGAGATTTTGAGGCTGGAGTTTATGGAGTGGGAGTGGAACTGGTGTGATCACCAAGAGGCCAAATTAGCTAGAAACAGTAGAGGTTAGTCAGAATTTTAGAAGATGACATCAAAGAGATGGGGGCAGGATTTGGAGACCACACAGAGTTTTATAGACTGTGGTGGAGGTTTGTATTTTATTCTGTGCATGATGAAAAGTCATTGGAGATTTATTTTACTCTGTCATTTACATAGGCTTCCCTGGTGGCTCAGATGGTAAAGAACCTACTGGCAATGTAGGAGACCCGGGTTAGCTCATTTACTTATTTATTGATGAGAAGGAGAGGCATGATCTGAGAAGTGTACATGTTCTTAGTCTTGTCTGTCTCTTTGTGACCTCATGGACTGTAGCCCGCCAGGCTCCTCTGTCCATGAAATTTTCCAGGCAAGAATACTGGAGTGGGTTATCATTTCCTAGTCAAGGGGATCTTCCTGATCCAGGGATCAAACCTGCATCTCTTGAGTCTCCTGCATTGGCAGGTGGATTCTTTTACCACTAAGCCACCTAGGAATTTAACCCGATCTGACTTTTGATTAAGGCATTCAAGTTAGGAACTATGTGAAAATATTCTGTAGGATTTCAAGGATGGCAGCATTGAGTAAGTTTCGATAGTCAAGTGAGAGATGATGGTTTTTCACACTAAGATGGTAGCATCTTAGTGGTAAGTAAGTAGTGGTAAGTAGTAGTCATTCTGATTCAGCAATAAGGGCCAATGGGATAAACAAAAGTGTTAAATTAAAAAAAAAATAGCTCATTTTTAAAAACTATAGATTTTCTATAAGAAAGTCAATCAAAACAGCTAACAATGAATGAAGAAAGAAGTACCAAAAGAAATAAACCAGGAATCAGACAAAATTGAATTTAAAATATAAAGCCTTATTCAGTTCAGTTCAGTTCAGTCACTCAGTTGTGTCCTACTCTTTGTGACCCCATGAATCGCAGCACTCCAGGCCTCCCTGTCCATCACCAACTCTCGGAGTTCACTCAGACTCACGTCCATCAAGTCAGTGATGCCATCCAGCCATCTCATCCTCTGTCGTCCCCTTCTCCTCCTGCCCCCAATCCCTCCCAGCATCAGAGTCCTTTCCAATGAGTCAACTCTTCGCATGAGGTGGCCAAAGTACTGGAGTTTCAGCTTTAGCATCATTCCTTCCAAAGAAATCCCAGGGCTGATCTCCTTCAGAATGGACTGGTTGGGTCTCCTTGCAGTCCAAGGGACTCTCAAGAGTCTTCTCCAACACCACAGTTCAAAGGCATCAATTCTTTGGCTCTCAGCCTTCTTCACAGTCCAACTCTCACATCCATACATGACCACAGGAAAGACCATAGCCTTGACTAGACGGACCTTTGTTAAGGAGCAATAACAAGAGTTGAAGATGACGAGTGAAATATACAATAAAGTACCGTTAACTCATATGTGCCAGGAGCTCCTAGAAGTACAAAGAGGATGTAGAAAGTTTAATAAACTTCTCCTAGGACATACTTTTTTTTTTTCCTATCCAAGTAAAATATACCAAATGCTCAACCAAAAACCTAGGAACCCCTATCACTCTTTTCCTCCCCTCCCACTTCCATTTCTTTATTAAGGCTTGCTGGTTCAACTGTCAAATTGAATCTTAAATGATTCCACTTTATCTCCATCTCTAACAAGCTAGTTGAAGACAATATCATGTTTCATCTGAACTTCATTTCCTACAAACTGTTCTTTCTTTTTTATATTTTGAACACCCAGTTATACCTTATCTCCATAATAGCTTGAATAATCTTTTGAAAGCATTAATCATTCCGTGTCAAATCTCAATGACTTATTTCACTTAGAATAAAATCCATAAATTTACAATGACTTATAATTTTCTGCAAGATCTTGTTCTTTCTGTAATTTCAGTCATATATATTGGCAGCCTCCCCCATATAGGAATAAAGGAAAAACAAAAAAAAAAACCATTTTAAAAAGTAAAAAGTATTAATCCTCAAGAACAAAGAGAATAGCTAATAAATATTAGCTAGTGAGTTCAACAAAGTTTTTTATATGAGATATTGGCATTTGTTTCTATTGCATTATCTGAATTTGTGTATCAGTTCAGTTCAGTTCAGTTCAGTCCTTCAGTTGTGTCCGACTCTTTGCGACCCCATGAATCGTAGCACGCCACGCCTCCCTGTCCATCGCCAACTCACAGAGTTCACTCAAACTCATGTCCATCGAGTCAGTGATGCCATCCAGCCATCTCATCCTCTGTCATCCCCTTCTCCTCCTGCCCCCAGACCCTCCCAGCATCAGAGTCTTTTCCAATGAGTCAACTCTTCGCATGAGGTGGCCAAAGTATTGGAGTTTCAGCTTTAGCATCATTCCTTCCAAAGAACACCCAGGACTGATCTCCTTTAGAATGGACTGGTTGGATAATTTGTATTATATTGTATTATAATCACAATATACATTTATTTATATTATATTTAAATTATAAATTTAAATTTATAATTTTTAAGTTATATGTTATATTATATGCACATTATATTTAATTATGATATACTTTAGACTATATTTTTCTTATAATTCTATTTATGACTGATTTAACCTAGCAGATAACATTTCAGCAACAGTGACGATGGGGCTGAACACTGACAGACTGATAGACTTGGTCCTGTTTCCTTGCTTCTCCCCTCCCCCACTTTCCTGTTCTCCTCCGCCTCTGAAACTTAGGATTTGGAGACACAGGTAGAAGACAGGGGTAAGGATGAGGCTGAATATTGTTGTATTGATTCAAAGTAATCTATATGGATGTCAATGTATAGATATAGATATACTGCAAGGTGCCAAGGAGTTGCAAGAAGTTCAGGACAATTAATGTTCAAGAGAACCAATTTCCATGATTGTTGTTGTTGTTCCTTCTCTCAGTAGTCTCCCACTCTTTGCAACTCCATGGACTGCAGCTCATCAGGCTTCCCTGTCCATCACCATCTTCTGGAGTTTGCTCAAACTCCTGTCCACTGAGTCAGTGAAGAATGTGATTGAAGGACAGGACATAATTCAAAGAATCTGGAGCAAATGTTTGGAAATGTTATGACTAAGTTCAGTTCAGTTCCATTGCTCAGTCGTGTCGGATTCTTTGCTACCCCATGAATCACAGCACGCCAGGCCTCCCTGTCCATCACCAACTCCCAGAGTTTACCCAAACTCATGTGCATTGAGTTGGTGATGCCATCCAGCCATCTCATCCTCTGTCGTTCCCTTCTTCTCCCACCGTCAATCTTTCCCAGCATCAGGTCTTTTCCAATGAGTCAGCTCTTCGCATCAAGTGGCCAAAGTACTGGAGTTTCAGCTTCAACATCAGTCCTTCCAATGGATTGATATCCTTTAGGATGGACCAGTTGGATCTCCTTGCAGTCCAAGGGACTCTCAGAAGACTTCTCCAACACCACAGTTCAAAAGCATCAATTCTTCTGTGCTCAGCTTTCTTTATAGTCCATCTCTCACTTCCATACATGACCACTGGAAAAACCATAGCCTTGACTAGATGGACCTTTGTTGGCAAAGTAATGTCTCTGCTTTTGAATACGCTGTCTAGTTTGGTCATAACTTTCCTTCCAAGGAGTAAACGTCTTTTAATTTCATGCCTGAAGTCAACCATCTGCAGTGATTTTGGAGCCCCCAAAAATAAAGTCTGCCACTGTTTCCACTGTTTCCCCGTCTATTTGCCATGAAGTGATGGGACCAGATACCATGATCTTAGTTTTATGAATGTTGACTTTTAAGCCAGCTTTTTCACTCTCCTCTTTCATTTTCATCAAGAGGCTCTTTAGTTCTTCTTCACTTTCTGCCATAAGGGTGGTGTCATTTGCATATCTGAGGGTATTGATATTTCATTTCTTCCGGCAGTCTTGATTCCAGCTTGTGCTTCATCCAGCCCAGACTTTCTCATGATGTACTCTGCATATAAGTTAAATAAGCAGGGTGACAATATACAGCCTTGATGTACTCCTTTTCCTATTTGGAACCAGTCTGTTGTTCCATGTCCAGTTCTAACTGTTGCTTTACACATTAGTTAACATTGAAAACATAAATAACTTGCACAACTTAATAATAAAAAGGCCAAAAGTGCAGTGGAGAAAAAACATTTTAAAGTATGCATAGATAATATACCAAAATGACAAAGTAGTGGCCAAAAAAATATATACCTTCAATCTATCAATAATAAAAATTGTAAATGAAACAACATGACAGCCTCTTGGCTCAGAGGAAATTTAATGACTTATTTTAGTGTGTTGAGAGGAATGGCTAATGCCAATATTCATAGGTGCCATCTCCACAAAAGCAGTTTGGCAGCATGAATCAACTTTGAAGTGGGCTTATACTTTGACTGAAGTGTTACATTTATTATTAAGAAAGATTAAATTCTTAAATGGCATTGAAACATTTTTATTGTAACATAGTTTGTAATATGAAAAAAGTGTTCATTATTACAGATGATTAAAACTATACAGTAAAATAAAGTGCAGCTTTAAATATGATAAGAAATGAGAAAATACCTGTAATAGAACAATGTTAAGAAAGTAAGATACCAAAAAACAATATCCCTACATTTGCTAAATTATTAATGTATGAAATAGATCTTTGTAAGCGTAGTGGTACTTTGCAGTTATACACAGTAATTTAGTAGTTTCTCAAAATGGTGAGATTGTAAGTCATTTGTGTTTCTTCCTTTTTTGTTGGTATGTCTTTTTATATTTTTCTCCTGTGAATACCTGCTACTTTTAAAATAAAAAAGTGCAAATCATAATATCCGTATCAGAGCATCATGTATAGTCTCATTGACATTTGAAAAGTGCCCTCAGGTGTTTTTTTTTTTTTTTTTTCGGAGATAATTTGCAATGGGCATGAGAATTCCATTCGTAAAAAGTAACTTGTCTGTACTTATTATCCTCTGTACCCTTCTTTATAAAGCATCTGGATCACTGATGAGCAGAGAAACTCTTAGAATAGGACACTGCCACTTTTTAAGTTATAATGTAACCATGTGTAATATACCTGCCACTAAATAAGCATAGCTAGTGTTTCAGCCTTGATTTTTGTAAGGTTTTTTCCCTTGACTTAGCTCAGGGATACTGTTTCTCCACCAGGATAAATCGGTTACATTCTTGAGGTTCAAGTATTTATAGCTCATCAGATCTTGAATTGGCTTCATATAAAAAGTAGAAAATCGGGGGAGGGGGCGGGGAAAGAACAACAAAAAACATCTCGTTTGACGGATTAGGAGACATCTTTAATTGAAAACCCTGTTCTTTGCCCACACTTGGCGAATCACTTAGTGCGCTCCTCCCGTGCCTCTTCTCTGAGAATTAGGACTGTATATTTAGCACAGTCGCTAGATTCAGACTCATGCTGATCAGTTCTTGTCTCTGTGGGTTTCTACAATTAACTGCAATCAACCCCACACTATTAAGGATGACATTGCTGCTCTTCTTAGAATCTATGTTGGAAATGTAAGGAAGATTATAAACCATTTTATTTAATCCCTCATAGTGTACAGAAGAAAACAGATCCAGATGAGATACAAGAATCCTCCTGTTTCTCGGTCTGTAATTGAACAGTCCCCACAGCACCAACCTTGCCCTTGTGTTAAATAAAACCTCTTCATGCCCAGTAAAAGTGAAAGTCACTCTGTCGTGTCTGACTCCTTGCAACCCCCATGGACTATACAGTCCATGAAATTCTCCAGGCCAGAATACTGGTGTGGGTAACCTTTCCCTTCCCCAGGGGATCTTCCTAACCCAGAGACTGAACCCAGGTCTCCCGCATTGCAGGCAGATTCTTTACCAGCAGAACCACCAGGGAAGCCCAGGCAATCAGCAAATCTTTCTTCCTAATTTAGGACAGGGAAAGTTGGATTCAAGGGGACACACTGGGAGGGTTTTTATACCAGTAAAACTAAAATGATACTATTCATATTGTTCTTTCTTTCTTCCTCTTCTTTTTTTTTAAACTTCAATATACTCTTTTTACTACCCTGTAGAATCAGAAGCATGTCTGTGCCCTAAGGCTGAATCTACCAGACGCAGAAAGGCTCAGAGAAACTACTTCCCTCTCTGTTGTTTTCAAAAGCTTGGAAATACCATGTTCATTTTCTATGATTATTTTTCTGATTTTATTTTTATGACATATTTTAACAAAACAACTCTCAGGTACTTATATATATATATAGAATTGATATAACAGGTATTATGTAAAGTACATTAAAATTTCATCTTAAATACTCAGTATCTAAAGATGAATAATTGAGTTTTAATAAAAACTTTTCCAAGTTTTGGAGAAGTTTAATAATTTGGTGAGCTTTCTGTTAGAAAAAAATAATTCAAAATTACTAATACACAGAATATTAATTTAGAAAGGAAATAATTTCATATGGATTTTTTTTAAACAGCAGACAAACACAATTGTTCACAAAATTTAAAAATATCAACTTTGTAAATGCTTTTGTTCCTATAATTTATTCCTACAATCCTGTCATTATCAATTTTTTATGATGATTTCTAATAAAATTTTCTATATAGAGAAAAGATAATTTGGTACTTCCCCTAGAATGTCTACTTTTTTTCAATTGTTGATATTTTAAAATATTTTCCTTTACCTTTTCAACTTATTATTAGTAAATTCATACAAATTTGTAAATTTTTAGGATAATTATCAACATTGTGAACACTTCTAACAAGTTCCTTTCATAGACACATGTTGAAAGACCAGAGTATTTAAACTTTTATGATGTGGTGATTAATCAAATAATCTTTATTTATAACTTTTTATTGTTGTTGCCTTGTAGTGTCATAATATAAGCTGCATATGCATATTATCTTTTGTTGATTCAGTAGTAGTAGTGCTGTGCGTGCTCAGTTGTGTCTGACTCTTTGCGACCCCATGGACCCACCAGGAACCCACCAGGCTCCTCTTGTCCATGAAATTTTTCAGGCACAAATATTGGAGTGGGTTGCTTTTTCCTATCCAGCAGATCATCAAAAGAGCAAAGAGTATATTTGAAGAAGATATTCATATGGTTTACTCCTTAGACTGTCAAAATATCTTAGAGCCTATTTTTCTGTTTGCTATTCATCTCTTTCTCTTAATGAAGTCCTACTTTTAGTATGTTCTAAAACAGAGTCCAAATTGGTCACTCGCATCCTTTTGGATGTTACCTGTGTATACTTTTCCTTGTAACTATGGAGTTGAATCCTGTGACAGAGAGGGTGTATAGTCTGAAAACTCTAAAATAGTCATTGTTTGTATCTCTACAGAAAAAAATAAAATTAAAGATTGTGTCAATCTCTGATGTAAGAGAACTTTTGTTGCAATTTGTTTCTCAGTGTCAGAATACTTTCTGTTAATTTTATTGTTCATCTGTTTCTTTGTTTCTTATTCCTTTATTTTGCACCTGAACTTTCTTTCAGTGCTTTGAGGTAACTTTTAATCTGATAGAAAACATAATCTTTATATAGTGACTAATCAAGAAATTGAAGTTGTTTTCCCCAAATTTTTAAATTGAAACATTCTGAAATATGTTTTTACATTGTAGTTAAATGACAGAAGTGCTTAATAAAATATGCCATTTATTTCAATATAGCAATTGCATATGTTATTTTGAGTTTATAATTGCATTTTTGAGTTTATAATTGCATATATTACATTAGCAAATGTAAGAGAACTCTTTTTTTGATGAGACATTGAACCAAATACTTAATTACAACTTTGTGCATCTGATTTTTGAAAGCGTTATCCACAGACTACCTAATGACTCTGTACATCACAGAACTTTCTAGATTTGCAGTGCACATGCTGATGGTTCCAAGTCCCATGGGACTTTTTGGCTGTCATCATACAGCCTCTGGTTCTGTAATCATGTCATCATGCTGTGTATGTTGGCCCAGAAGATAGGATGATCAGTCCTGATTTACCAGGCATGAGAGGAAGTGTGGTGGACAGGAAATAGGAATAAGACAATGGTTATAGCCAACTGCTTAAAATATATTACTTAGCAAATTAAAAAACAAACAAGCAAACAAAAAAAGCTAATAGAATACACTGCTAGAGCCTCTTGGTGAATCTTTAAAAACCATGCAAGTGAAGGTTTTAAAGCTTCCTTTTCCCTCCATCTTTGTATCCATCTTTGCTATCAGCATACAGAAAGAAGGGTAAAATGACTTTAAAAGCCAGTCAGAGAATATAAAGCCTAGATTAGCAAACTATTTTATTATGATCTTAAAACATAAGTAAATTAAATTGTTAATATGTGTGCAAACGTCCACCCAGAGTGTTGCCCCATCTCTGAAGTGGCCATCAGATCACATTTCTTGCTGGGTCTTATCCCCTCATCATCTCTGAACTGTTTGATGCTTGAGTGTTTTCTGGTCCTTAGCTTTTGCCGCAGCCTCCCCTCCGGCTTCTCTCCTGTGCTTGGTAAACTTGAATGGTCCAGAACCTTTGATTTTCATTACCACTGTCCTTTTCACCAGTTCACCTTTACATAGCTTGCTTTTGAAATTTACCAGCTTACACGTATTCTCGAAGGTTCTGGCAAAAGTGAGACAAGCAATACACCTGCATTGGTCCGTTGTAAATATTTCTGCCAAGGCCTCTGAATGTCTTGTTTTGTCTTTTCATTCATTTTACAGTTAAGTCAGTAGACTGAAGCTGTGTGAAGTTCAGGCCTCAGTTTCCCAATCCATTCTTTAAAGAAGAGAATTGTTATGTTCCGTGCCCCTTTAGCTTGAATTGAGTGACTTAGAACCTGATGAGGGCTCCTAATCTTTCTCCCTGTCCAAGTGCTGAAACAAGAAAGATGAAGAGACTCTAAGGGAAAGGAGATGAGTACAGTGTTGTCATTATTATTTTTTACTCACTTGAAATGTACATCACTCTTATCAATCACTTATTAATTATTAAGTGAGTAAAAGAGCAATGACACTCTGATGATGATATGTGCAGAAAATTTGGCATGTCCAGTACACCATTACTAGGTCCCAAAGATAAAAACCTACCTTACTGTTGTTAACAGTGGTCTTTTCATAGATATCAAAGGCTCACATGAACCAGATTTCCAAAGTTCATGGGAAAATTTTGCTTGTATATAACAACAGGTACATCCAACAACTTTCTGGAACAATTATATTGTCCATGGGCATTTATATATGGTTTAACTTTATTTTAAAATGCTAATAAAAGACTTAGGATGCATGATTAATAACCTTCTAACCTGGGTATTTGTAATTTCACCATTCTTTATTCAGGAAATGCCCCTTTTCCTTTTTAACCATTTTGGAAGGGCATTTATAAGAGCATAGAGGTTGAAGATGTTCAGTTGATTTATTTTTAATACCACATTTTTTCCTCTGTGGATTCTCTAGAATTTCTGAATTTACAAATACTTATCTCCACAGCACCCTTTAAAAGGAAAAGCAAGCATATATGTTTATCTTAAATGACTGCTCTCTGGAAGGATGGCTGATCTGTGTTGATGGTTAAGATTATAGTCATTGGAATATAAATTACTTCTGTTGACTCTCTAGGAGGTAAGTCAACAGACCACAGAATTTTTCATCTCTTAAGGTTGCTTTCAGCTAAGGCAGAATGTAGGAAAAGAATAAGACATCACAAGTGGTCAGTATGACTTTGAGTGATAGTTGCTAAGTCATACCTGACTCTTTGCAATCCCATGGACTGTAGCCTGCCAGCCTCCTCTGCCCATGGACTTCTCCAGGCAGGATTACTGGAGTGGGTTGCCATTTCCTTTTCCACAGTATGACTTTAGATCTGAGTAAATCAGTCCTGTGTGTGTATGCTGTCTCTTCAGTCGTGTCTGACTCTGCGACCCACTGGATTGTAGCCCACCAGGTTCCTCTGTCCATGAGATTTCCCAGGCAAGAGTACGGGAGTGGGTTGTCATGCCCTGCTGCAGGGGATCTTCCCAACCCAAGGATCAAATCCCCCGTCTCTTGTGTCTCCTGCATCGGAAGGTAGGTTCTTTACCACTAGCACCTCCTGGGAAGCCCTGAGTAAATAAGTAACAGATAATAAAGGCACGTGCAACTGGTCTTATGAACATTTTTGTTGCTCAAGGCAGTGTAAATCTCAAGGAACAAATACTATTTCAAGGGTTAGAATCATCATGATATACTGGAAAGAGTATGTACTTTGGAATAACATATGTGTCTGTCACTAGCTGTGGGTCCTAGAGTACGTTCCTACCTTCGTGTGGTTTTTAAGAGCAAGATTTCTGATTTGTTTCCAAGCTCCATTGGCTGGCTATTTGAGCGTCAGATAATAACTGTGATGTGTGTCAATTTCAGTGGACTACAGGGGACCCAGATATTTGAACCAATATGAGTGTTTCTGCAAGGGTTTTGTTTTTGTTTTTTGGATGAAATTAACATTTAAATTGTTAGACTGAATGAAGCAGATTGCCCTCCCTAATAAAGGCCTTGCTGTGGCTGTTTAGTCACTAAGTCACATCCAACACTCTATAACTCCATGGACTACAGCGTGCTCAGGCTTCCCTGTCCTTCAGTATCTCCCAGAGATTCTTTCTAGTTTTTGTCACTAGTTTTAGAGAATCAACTATTATGATGCTGCCATATGATATGTTATTAAACATTCCAAGTAAGATCAATTATTATTTCATTTGTTTTTTTCTTAAATTGCTGCACTGATAGGGAGAGGCTTTGTAATCTTGTTTCCTGCTTTGAAATTTTATTCTTACATTTATATGCCTTTGCAATAAAATTTCATTAAGTTATAATCCAACATATAATGGTTTCTTCTAGCATTTAATAAAATGGCATTAAGGGTAATTGTTATTTTTTTTTCTAAAATTAGGACATTGCATTGATGGGACACACAGTGGGCACATCTTACTTTTGGGGGCACATTTTACATTTTGAAATGTATGCTTTGTTGGAGCAGAATGATTTTGACCAATGTAATGGAAATGCTATGCTAACGATGGCTCCTTAAACTTGGAAAGAGTGCATAGATGGAAACAGTCTTTGTATATGTTTTCAAGTGACTTGAAAGAGGCAAAAAATTATATGTATGGAAAGAAAAAGAAGGCATACTTCCTTACATAAAAAATTTTACATCTGAAAGAGAACTGTTTAATCAATCAGTAGCTTGACAGAAAGATTCCTTCCCTCATAAAAGATACTTTGCTGTTATAACTGGTGGATCTAATGGACTTCAAAATGTTTTTTTTTTTTTTCCAACCTTTGTCTTGTCTTTTCAGAATGTTTCTACTTGTTTTATCAATGCAAAAGTTTTTTTAGTGTAATTAATCAGTATTTTCTTTTATGATGTGTGTTACTGCTCACAAGAAAAATCCTCTGCTCGAATATCAAAAAGACACTGTTTTCTTCTCAAATTTAAAAACACCATTTATACAACTTTAATTCACCTGAATTTATTTTAGTATATGATGCAAAATACAGGCCTAGCTTTATTTTTTTATCTGTACATATTAAACTGTCACAGAAACATTTACTAAATAGTCCATTAAGGCTTTACTAATTTGTAGTACCACCTTGTCATACTAAGCTCTCCAGTGTCAGTCCAAGGACTGATGAAGGGATTGCCAGACTTTTGCTGACCAAAACAAAATTGGAGATTTTTAAATCTCCTGGTAATTTAACCATGATTGAGAATTCTGTTTTTGTGGGTAGACCTGCCACCTGATGTTATACAACTTTATTCAGCATCCAAATAATGTTAGTGGTGTTCTTTGGCATTGCCCTTCTTTGGGATTAAAATGAAAACTGACCTCTTCCAGTCCTGTGGCCACTGCTGAGTTTTCCAAATTTGCTGCCGTATTGAATGCAACACTTTCACATCATCTTCTTTTAGGATTTGAAATAGTTCAGCTGAAATTCTATCACCTCCACTAGCTTTCTAGTGATGCTTCCTAAGGCCCACTTGACTTTTTGCTCCAAGATGACTGGCTCTAGGTGAGTGCTCACACCATTGTGGTTATCTGGGTAATTAAGATCTTTTCCATGTAGTTCTTCTGTGTATTCTTGCCACCTCTTCTTAATATCTTCTGCTTGTTAGGTCCATACCATTTCTGTCCTTTATCGAGCCCATCTTTGCGTGAAATGTTCCCTTGGTATCTCTAATTTTCTTGAAGAGATCTCTCATCTTTCTCATTCTATTGTTTCCTTCTACTTCTTTGCATTGATCGCTGAGGAAGGCTTTCTTATCTCTCCTTGCAGTTCTTTGAAACTCTGCATTTAGATGGGTATATCTTTCCTTTTCTCCTTTGCCTTTTGCTTCTCTTCTTTTCTCAGCTATTTTTAAGGCCTCCTCAGACAACCGTTTTGCCTTTTTGCATTTCTTTTTCTTGGGGATGGTTTTGATCACTGCCTTTACTCTTTAATCTTTGTCTTTATCCCTTGTTTTTTGCCGCTTTTGTTATTATAATCATATATAAAGGCCTACTTCACAGAATCCTGCCTCTCTGCCTGACTGTTAAGCTAAAATGCCATTGTTCAGAACCCAGTCTGCCTGTAGATGGCAGGACGGTAGAAATTAACACATCCCCCTGCCTGAGGCTTGTCATTCTAGGAGACGTTTGCAAGTTGAAATGGCCTTTTTACTTAGTTTCCTCACCTTCCCCCATCCCTGGTCCATAAAAGGGCCTGAAATCCAGACCCCTACAAGACTGCTATTTTGAGACATGAGTCTGCCATCTTCTTGGTCAGCGTGCTTTCCAGATAAAATTGTATTCCCTGCCTCAGCAACTCATCTCTTGGATTCGTTGGACTCTTGCGTGATGAGCATTGTGAGCTTGGACTTGGTAACAAGTGATTTCTTGCTCTGACAAAATACGGTGTCCCACTTCAACAAAACGGCTACCACAGCCTTACTCGTATCTCTTGTGGGCTCACAGCCCGCTGTGTTCTCTCACAGGACCCCTATTCAACTCTTGATTACTTGGTGCTGTTGCCAAGAGGTATTTGCTTTTAATGGCTGGTAATATCCATCGGCTTTTGCTAAGTTCTACGCATAGTCCTAGAAACTTAAGCCGATTTATCCACATAGTTGTAGGACTTTTACTTCAAAAGCTGTATGGAATTTTCTTGGCACAGAGATCTATATATCACATAAAAGTGTCTGAATATGTTAGTCACTCAGTGTCCTATTCCTATAGAAAAAGCAAAGACACTAGGGGAAAAAAATCTTGTTTCTCAATCAGAAGTGTATTTTTTGTAAACTTTGAGCTACTTGAATCATAGTCATTCCCCAGGGTGAACCAGGCAAAGAGTATTATTATTGTGTTAAGTTAACAAGCAATTTTAAGTATGAAAATTTTATCCAATATTATTGAAGTAAGACTATTATAGAAGTGTGCTGTAAACTGAAAAAAAATGCAGAACTTGGGGGTTTTGAGTTAAGTTTTACTTGGGCAAGAATGAGAACTATAGTGCAGGAGACAGTCATTTCAGATGTGTTGAAGGTCAGCGTCTACAGTGGTTAGTGATCTAACCCTTGTAGAGGCAGGTGGCAAGAGCCAAGTTTTAGTTGGCAGTCTATTCTATAGAGGTTGAGATGATTAGATAGCATCATGACTCAATGACATGAATTTGAGCAAACTCCAGAAGATAGTGGAAGACAAAGGAGCCTGGGGTCCATGGGGTCACAAAGAGTCAGACACAACTTAGACATTAAACAGCAACACATTTTAGGGGAACTCTAGAAATAATTTTTAAAACATGTTATATTTATTATCTGCAAATGCATTATTCCTTCACTATTCTTTGTTGAAACAGATCTATGGAACTTGGAATGATTTTTTTTGCATTTAATATTTAGTTTTGGTTTTGTTTTCTATTAGCAGGTCAATTTATGTAGTGTAGAATATGAGAGAGAAATCTGATGGAGATTTCTCAACACATTGCCTTTGGCAGTTAAAGTGGCTACTTGCTGTTAAATATATTAGTCATCTCAGTAAATAGTCGGTAGCTGATAGGTTGATAATTCACACACTATGGAACACAAGCCATGATTGATAGGTTTCTATCCCTTCTTATTAAGTGTGGGTCTTTCTTTCTACGGATAGCTTTCCTCCTCCAAATCCAGCACATATACCCAATCCCAGCCCAAATTATTTTGAAAATGAAATAGATCCGGGAGGTCATTTATCTTCTAGCTGAGACAAAGCTGTAATGCAAGTTTTTAAAGGATATTTTTAACTTTATCCTTTGTTTGTTTTGCTTTCTATACAGTCTTGATATTCAGAAATGTAGTGATTTAACTTGGTTAGACATCCCAGCAGAGATGTTATGCACTGCCCTTCATTAGAATCTATTTAGTGCATATATATACTAATGGTTGTATAAGTATCTACAGGCTTTCAACATGTTTCCTTCCACTTATTGGAAATATCGTCTTTACTCTTTTATTTATCCACTAGCTAGCTTGTGTCTCCTGGATCTGAGTGAAGAAAGAGAAAGTGCTTCCTTCCTTCTTCATTCTGTTTCAGCTGGGCTCAACGCCAAAAGTACATTGCAATCTGTAATTATCTTTCTTTGCTGCCTGTGCTAGCAAAGAGAAATTTTAAATAGACTCTACCAAAAGAGTGTGGCATCAGAAAATAGACAATATTATGAATACAGAATGAATTAGGGCAATTTCTGGGGCTTCTTCTTTTGGGTTATAGATTTCTGTGTATTTTAAGTAATATCCCCCAGAAGACTGAAGGAATGTGAGTGTCCTCCCATGTAAGCAACTAAAAGGCTGACATTTGGGTAAATATAAATGACATCAGTGGTTAAATGAATTTGGAAGAGTAATGTAACAAGAAAAGTGTAGGGGGAATTTATCTCATAGGAGCATTGAACTTAAGTGAATTTAACTATATGCCCACTGAAAGAAAGGGGGTAAAAGAAAACCTATATAATTAAGCAGACCACTTGACTTTGAACTCCACTCTATAAGCATGTACCCTAACAGTAAATGCAGTGAAATCTGAAAAACTTATTGTAGATATGCTTAAGCTATGAGATAAATGTGCACATGACTTTAAAATTTCCCAGGCTGTAGAAAAGAAAATAAAGTTTCTTGCCTAAACAGCTGGGAAAGAGGAGAGTGATGTTATTCTTGACTTTCTTAGGATAGACAATGAAAGATTACTTGCAGGCCATAGAAAGTCAATTAATAATGAGTTGATGGATCTATATGTGTGTACAGAAAACCATGTATACAGTATTTATATATATGTATATATTTATATACATATATATATATATTATGTGTGATTTAGTAAAAATTTCAAGAGTGATTTGGATATATAGAATTTATACTTAGGCACAACAATTGGACTGTAGCCTGAATGTAAGATACGTTACCAAATAAACATATTTTTGGTGTTATCTATTCATTTGGCTTCTACTGCATGGTACTGTCAGAGAATAATTAGGGAGGGACCAGAAACTATCATTTACTGGGATTCTAACATGTGCCTGAGGAGTTTTGCAGAGTTACCTGATTAAGGAGCTGCTAACTGTGTGTGGAGTAAGGATAAATACACTTCATTGAGAAAATGATGTTTGATCTCTTGCCAGAAATTCAAGTAGGAATTATCCAGGTGGATGAAGGAGTAAGTTTTGTTCTCAAACATCAGGTGTAAAATACAGCAAAAATAGTGCAACTGAATTTGTTGTTTTTGATGTTATATAATGATGCTTTTTTAAAATCATATTTGTATATATCTTAAATTAATTATTATCTCAGTTATTGTCATCTATCTTATACATCTGCAGAATTTAGACTGTTGCCTGTTGTGTTGTAAGTATCCAATTAAAATTAATTAAAGGAATGAACAAATGAAATAGAAAAGAAAAAAATAGAAAAAATGCTCCTCATTAGGCTTCTTAAGCTTACATATAGAAATCTTCTCCTCATTATTTTTCTTACTTTAATTCAACACTGAGAAGATTGACTTTCCATCATACGGTGTGTTTTCCCTCATGATTTTTATGGCTTTTTGAATCAGGACCATGACTTCTTTTATAACCTAAAGGGAGAAAAGTATCAGATCTTCTTCTCATTGCTATGACCCTACTCAAAGTGGGATATACTATACCCAGTCAAGATAACAAAGGCAAAGCTATTAAGAGAAAGAAAGAAATACAAGTTGAAATCAGATTTCCAGACAGGGTGTAAAATAGGGAGATCATAATCAAGGTGAAGCAAAGGCTTTGCTGACTTTTAAAAAACTGCACAACATTAGAACTGCAAGTTGTTTTATTTGGGGCAAAATGAGGACTGTAGTCCAGGAGACTGCATTTCAGATAGCCGTGAGAAATTTCTCTCAAGTGGTAGGGAGAAGATCAGTAAATATGTGATTTTGGTGAAGGGGGAGTTCATGCAATCAAGCACATATTTTTTGCAGAAGGTTACTACTAGTCTCGCGAAGGTTTCTGCTAGTAATGAGGTGCATTTGTCACCACGAAGGATTTTGGTGCTTGTCTGCATATGAGGAGATGCGGCTTTCCAGGTGGCTCAGTGGTCAAGAATCTACCTACCAGTGCAGGAGACACAGGAGATGTGGGTTTGATCTGTGGGTCAGGAAGATTCCCTGGAGGAGAAAATGGCAACCCACTCCAGTATCCGTGCCTGGAATGGACAGAGAAGCCTGGCGAGCTATAATCCTTGGGGTTGCAGAGAGTTGGATGGGGCTGAGAGACTGAGCACAGATATGAAGAGATACAAGAATTGGCTCACACAGTTGCCTCTTGAAAATATCTGACTATGTGAAGACCAGTTCTGCCAGTTTTTCCTGGAGCACAGAGCCCATCATTTCTGCTCTCCACCGTGAACTTCTTTTAAATGTTGAAAACCAGCCACTGCAGCAGCACATGATTGAATCCTCGTGGAGGTAGATGGCAAGTGCCAATTTGTAGCTGACAGCTTCAAGAAAGATAAGGTCAGACGCACAGAGTACGGGCCTCCAGTTGTCAAGCTGAGGTTAAGATGGAAATTATTAGAGACACAGGGATTGAAGCTTTAGACTAGGAGGGGTAATGGCTGTTCGCAGAATCGAGCAGGGGATTCAGAACCTGGTTGTCACAGGGGGCGTTTCTTTTGCTCTTGACCGTGGGTCACAGGTTGTCTGCTCTTAAATATTGACATGTCACTTCCCTGGATATTTTACTGTTCTGCCATTCATTGTCAACCACGCCGTTACTTTTCTCCAGCAGGTCGTTTCTCAGGAATCCAGGGATTGTCACCTCGTCTCTTGCCACTGTCCCGGGCTACACCTGACTCCCACTGAATCCCCTTGCCTTAACTTTTCCTTTCGCAAAAATTTCTCCTAACTTCTGCAGCCCTCCCTAGGGAAATGGAAAACAAAACAACAGTTTCCTTCTCTCCCTGACACAGATACACAACGTTTAATCGTCCCATCCAGGTCCAAAACATCCTGCCCATTGTAAAGAGTTACTGCGTTTTCTTGAAACATCCTTACCATTTATTCTGAGAGTGTTTGTATTTTTCCAGCGTTGGCCTATTATGGAGCCTTGGTCACTGGCTCTGAGAGAGAGATCCCAGAGACTGAGAAATTCTCTTTGGCGGGCTCTGAGCTTTGCACAGTTGTCAGCGTAGAACCCATATTGATTACACTCTGGCCTGTGGCCTTTCTTTTTTATAGAATTCATAGTGGTCATTTGAAATATAGTGCACTAAGAAAAAATAGCTTTCTTGACTGCAATTTTTTTCTTTTTTAAAGCCATGGTAGTTATGTCATACAATGAATATAAGGATTTCTTCAAACGTTTATCAACAATCTCAGGTCCATAGACAAGAAATTGAACAACAACAAAAAAATAGTCATTCTTTAATTGCCACAACCATTAGATAAATTAGGGGATTTAAAAAACCCTATGATTTCTTCAAACTCTTAGTTTAAATAAGTCCCCCAGTTGAATTTCAGAGTTTCAGTCAATCCCAGGCGGGGTGCCTATGTGCTGAGTTGCTTCAGTCATGTCTGACTCTGTGTGACCTGATGGACTGTAGCCCACCAGGCTCCTCAGTCCATGGGATTTTTCAGGCAAGAAGACTGGAGTGGGTTGCCATGCCCTCCTCCAGGGGATCTTCCTGACCCAGGGATTGAACCCATATTTCTTACGTCTCCTGCATTGGCAAGCAGGTTCTTTACCATTAGAACCACCTGAGTAGCCCAAGTCCAGGCTAATTTTCTCCAAAGATTGAATGTGCTAATTTTTTTTTTCCTCTTCTGGTAGATCATATTTCGTTCTGTGCCCCATCATAAACAAATCAAATAGGTAGATCTTCTGTGTGTGACCTCCAGGTGTGAGAAGACATTCGGCAGGTTCTTTCTGCAGCTGTTGAATTGCTAAAGGTATACTGGCCACTCCTTTTGATTCCTTTGTCCTTTTTAAATGGGCAGCTATTACCCACTCATTCTCTGGGTATTGCACTTAGAATGATAGGTTTTCCCCACTATTATTTTAGACAATTACATTTATCATGAGAAATTAATCCTTAAGGAATCACTGAAGCATGTTTCTGTCCAGCCCACAGGAACATAGTTATTAGTCATTTTCCACTTGAAAGGAAGTGACCTGTGAACCCGTTCTCATTCCCTTGTTGCCTGGTGATGACACCCTGTCAATTCTCAGCCTACAGCGACCTCTGCTGGCCCAGTCACGAGTCCCAGGGAGCACTGTGGATGCTATAATGAATGCGATCACTCACATACCTGTGAAAGTCAAAGTGAAAATTGCCCAGTCGTGTCCAACTATTTGCTACCCACGGACTACACAGTCTTTAGGATTCTCCAGGCCAGAATATTGGAGTGGGTAGCCTTTCCTTTCTCCAGGGTCTCTTCCCAACTCAGGGATCAAACTCAGGTCTCCTGCATTGCAGGCAGATTATCAGCTGAGCCAGGAGGGAAGCCCTAGAATACTGCCGTGGGTAGCCTTTCTCTTCTCTAGCGGATCTTCCCAACCCAAGAATCCAACTGGGGTCTCCTGCATTGCAGGCAGATTCTTTACCAACTGAGCTATCAGGGAAGCCCTGTAGGAACCTAAATAACCTTTATCAAGGTGATAAGTCGACCTGTGGACAGTAAGAACCCCTGCGGCTACTTAGTTGACAAGTTGTGTCCAATTCTTTGTAAGCCTTGGACTGTAGTCCACCAGGCTCCTCTGTCCATGGGATTCTCCAGGCAAGAATAGTGGAGTGGGTTGCCATTTCTTCCTCCAGGGCATCTTCCTGAGCAGGAATTGAACCCAGGAACCTCTGTATCAAATCTGTATAACCTTTGCCAAGGTGATGCATCTACCTCTGAATGCTGGACGGTAAGAACCTCTGTAACCTATGTTTGAGTGGTAAAGATCGAAGCAAAGAGAACTTTGAGGTGGTTTGTGTTCAGAAATTTTCCGTTTTCTCTCTGAAGGGCCCGTTTCCTTTTTCTTGCAAACTTATGGAAAAGCAGGAGAGGTTGTTTTAGTAACATTTTGCGGGAAGTTACAGCCGCTGCCCTTGTATCCTATTCCACTGTATTTTGTAATATTCCATGTGACTCTTCTCCTGGAGATTTTAATGATAAATGGGAAGTTTTGCAATGGTGACATGGAAGTAGCTGACATTGTTGAACTACAAAATATTGGTAATGCTGAGCACAGTCCAGGGTACTGGGAATGGAAAATTGCACAAAGCACGAGACACTGTCTTTAAGGTGCTCACAAGAAATTAGGAAGCTGCAGTGTGGCCTCATCCTGTGAAAATGAAATATGAATCTTTCTCAGGGGAGTGGGCTCAATTTGACTCCTGAAACACCATGGTGGTCGGGATTACAGCCTCTGAATCTGCTACAGACTTAGAATAACTAGTCAGCCTTTTGATATCACAGAGAAACCTAGGCAAGAAAAGACAGTAAGTCGTCATGATCAAGATGTGAAATGAACTATATGAGCTCTGGAGTGTTTACTTATGTGATCTGTTTGTTGCTGCTGCTGCTTAGTCACTTCAGTTGCGTCCAACTCTGTGTGACCCTGTGGACTGCAGCCCTCCAGGCTCCTCTGTCCATGGGATTCTCCAGGCAAGACTACTGGAGTGGGTTGCCATGCCCTCCTCCAGGGATCGAACCCAGGTCTCCTGCATAGCACACAGACTCTTTACCACTGAGCCACCAGGGAAGCCCATGTAACCTGTTTAGAAAGAAAAGAAAGGAAGAAAGAAATTGAAGTCATTCAGTCGTGTCCGACTCTTTGCAAACTCATGGACTGTAGCCTACCAGGCTCCTCTGTCCATGGGATTTTCCACACAATAGTCCTGGAGTGGATTGTCGTTTCCTTCTCCAGGGGATCTTCCCAACCCAGGGATCGAACTGGGTCCCCCACATTGTAGACAGACGCTTTACTGTCTGAGCCACCAGGGAAGTCCTGTAACCTGTTTAAATAATGCTAAACACCACACATTTCTATTACTTGGTGGCGCTAGTGGTAAAACCTGCCTACCAGGGCAGGTAGATGTAAGAGACCTGGGTTATATCTCTGAGTCGGGAAGATCCCCTGAAGGAGGGCATGGCAACCCACTCTGGTATTCTTGCCTGGAGAATCCCATGGACAGAGGAGTATGGTGGGCTACTTACTGTTCATAGAGTCCTGAAGAGTCAGACATGATTGAAGCAGCTTGGCTCGCACAAACACCACATTTCTGTCACTTAGATTTTATAACATGGTTCATTCAGTATAACTCATTTGTTAACATGAACTCGATCCTTTTTGTGAGATTCTTGAGGACAGTGATCATTGTATCTTATTTCTTTTTTATATTATAAAAGCCTTGTTTATTGTTGCCCCAAATAACAGACTTAGTAGATAAAATAATTATTGAACTAATGGGAAAAGGAATAACAATATTCCCAATAACAATGGGAATATTGTTATTGTTATTTAACAATAACAATAGAATGTGTTTTACGGATACTTCTCCTTTAACACATCCTATTGTTATTGTTAAATGTCCCATTGTTACAAATGTACCCGTCAACCTGGGCTTGAACTTGGGTCCTGAATCCTCTTTCTAACTGACCAAGAAATGCTTGAAGGTGAATTTCAAGGTCTTAAAGTTTACCACTAATGTTGTGTGTAGTCAGCTGCTTTTGGTAAAAAGAGTTAAGAGACAAGGGACAGTGAGAAGAGTGTTAACATGATAGAAATTTTAATTAAAAACATCTTACAGACAATGCAGTTCAAGATTTCCAACCCACCTTCCATGCCCCAGATCAGGAACTATCAGATATGTTGTAGGCAGGCAGGGATGTTCCTAGAATCAAACAGGTGAGCATGCACATTGCATTTAATGGTGACATTCAGGATACCTGAGCTAGAGGGCACGTGTCGAGGGCTCCGTGTTGGGGGGAGCCACGCATGGGTGTATGAAGGATGCGATACCTCACCAAAGGGGCATTGATGGATTCTTCATACAGAAGCCATTTGACTACCACAAAAACTAGTTTCTAAATAAAGAACTCAGATGATATAAAACTGATGAAATGAAAGTCAACTAGAAATGTTCTCAAATATATCTATTCCTAAATTTTTTGTTAAATATCTAAGTGACTATGAATTATATATTCACTTTTCCTTTTCCTTTTTCTAAAAGCAATGATTTCATCCCAGATTGTATATATCTGCTCTTGAATAAGGCATTCAAAATTTAGCCAGCCTCAGAAAATCTTTATTAGAGGGGAAAAAAAGGTCTTAAGTGTTCATTATTCATTTAACTCCGATTTTCAAGAGGAGTTTTAGTATTCTGCTTTAAGTACCATAGGATCGTTTTTGCCTTGCTCTCTTTTTTTATGTGTCTTAGAGTAGCTTAACATTGTATTCCCTCTTAGCTTGCTCATTTCAGAAAATAAAACACAGAGTCTTGGCAGCCATGAACTTTATTTAGATTTTTTTGCAAATACAGTCTATAGTGCCTAACCACATTCAGTTAGGTAAATACAAACATCTTGCAAGATGTCATATCATTGAAAAACTGATTTGGTGTTTACCATTTGTTTAGGTTTTTAAAAATGGTTTCATATTGTCCTGAGACATCACTGAACAGTTAAAGCAGCCTTCTCAGAGTCAGGCTGCCTTGGGTTTGGTACAGTTTATGAAATCTGAATAGTTTGACGCAGTGGGGTTCTGATTTGCAAGGAAACAACCTGAAAGTTCATCTTCCCAGGCAAGGAGACGCTGGTGTATTTATTTCCATGTATTAGGCAAGACAGGATGATTATTTATGTTCGTGTTTCCCTGTTGGAAGATTAGAAAATACTGAGGAAGATGGCTCAGAGCAGCCAGCCATCCCAGTGTGCTGATCACCAGCAGTTAGTGGCAGTAAATGAGAAAATCCATGCGCTTCCTCTTGATTTATTAAGATCCCATTCAAAACCCAAATCAGGACTGAAAACTCTCTGCACAGCCTCAGTCCACTATTCCTGAATTAAACTAAATTTTTCGTGGTTTTGTTTTGAATACTACTATCTCAAGCAAGAACCAAACCTTAGTGCATGTTTATAAAACAAGGGAACCTGTTGCAAAATGTTACTAAAACATGCAACATTTCTTACCACTGTCCCTTAATGAAGTATCTGCTTCAACAGAAAATTATCATACCATCAAGCTTTCTTTTGATTTATGTTTAAAGATTTTTTTCTTTAAATGTAATTCCCAGATGTCTTAAAAGATAACAATAAACATGAAGTTATGTATTGAGAGCAGCTTGTTAATATTAAGTACAGGTCTGCTTGGTCTGTAAACACTGGTAATCCTCCACATTAAACTGACTAGTTGGTATTAAAAAAACCAAGAAGACTCTGTTTTTTAATGTATTTTATTGAAGTACAGTTAGTTTACAGTGTTGTGCTAATTTCTGATGTATAGCTAAGTGATTTGGTTTATATATATAAACCAAATTATGTATATATACACACACACACATATATACACACATACATAAATATATTATTTTTATATTCTTTTCTATTATGTTTATCACATGATATTGAATATAGTTCCCTGGGCTATTCAGTAGGACCTTGATGTTTATCCAGATGATTCTCTTTAGTGTTAAGATAGTGTAAATCTGAGAACTCATTCCCGAGGAAGAATTTGTTTTTTTCTGTGCGTTTAGAAATAGCTTTGAGCAAGTGTTAAATTTTTAAATACATACATACTCAATCTCCTGTTCCTGCACAGCAGGGGTCCCCTGACTTCTGTAAAGGGCCAGTATAAACACTCTAAGCTTTAGGGTCTGTCCATCAGTGCCTCTGTTTTCAACTCCGCTACTGTAGCGTGAGAGGAGCCATCGATAAGACCTACTCAGAGAGGTGTGGCTGTGTTCCAAAAGATGTAATTCACAAAATCAGGAGACTGGCTGGATTTAGTCTGGGTGGGAGGGGGGTGGGCACAGTTTGCCCACCTCTAATGTACGGCATTGGGTTAAGAGTTATTTTGGAGATAAAAGTTCTAAAAGACAGGCTATAGAGAACTGTTATGTTGTGCTTGCTGAAATGTTTAGAGGAATAAAGATGAAGCAACAATTAGAGGAAAAGGATGGAAATAGGCAACAGGTATGTCAGGGGACCTGCACTTTTGAGTGCAAACCAGGTGTCATTTGCATCAGTACACACACGGAAGTGGTTTTGAAAGCAATCTGCCAGACCAGTGGGCACTCTAGTCTCCTCGTCTATCTCCTCCAAAATATTTGCGTGGTTGTTCAGAGGTACCTGTGTCATTTGTTGCATCTGTTCTGGCTCTCATGTGCCACCTCTCCTAGTGAAGTGGAAGGACGGATACCTTTTGGGGTGGGCCAGGCTGTTCCACAGCTTCTGCTGCACAAAACCGCCTTCTCAGCCACTCATGTTGGGGCTAACGATGGGGACAGAAGTCATCATCATTTGTCCTGTACAGAATGTCTAGTCTAAGCCTTATCAATCTTGCTCTTGCACCTTCTAATCTTAGTGTTTCCCACATAGAAGTGAGCAGGAAGGATTCCAGTGACCTGAAAGGGAGAATTTTCTCTTCCTCTGTGTGCCTAATGAGAGATACAGTTGGTCTATGCCCACATGCTTATCACTCTTACCTGTAGGCTTTTTGCTCTTTAACACATACACATGTGCATGCAAATTCATATGGCACACGAATGTCTCCCACCAGGGAGCATCCTTGGTGTCCAAGTAGTCAGGGTGTGCCCAGACACAGCTGATCTCTCTGACTGAGGCCTTAGGTTGAGTCTAGTCCAACAGTCCAGAAGCCTTGAATACTTTCTCCTGCAGTCTAGTCTTGGTAGGTACCATTCCTTTCACCAGGCAACTATCTGTATCTTTGAGCCAAGGAAGGCATCATTCCTGTCGCGATCCATGTCTGAACTCAGTATTTGCTTCAGCCTACAGCTGTTATATTAAATATTGCAAAAGACTATCAGATGGACAATTTAAAATTCTGGGTAATTCAAAACTAGGAAGAAAAAACACTGTTTCACAAAACATGGTAGTTGAGAAACATATAATTATCTGGAGAGCAGAGGCACCTTAAGTAATACAGCATCCAGCAGAAGGCAGGTGAAATGTGCCCCAGGTAAGAGACCACAGTGCCGTTCTGCTGCTGCGGGGAAGAAATAAGAGAATTGTTGAGTGATATCATGGAATTAATGATGAGCGGTCAGGTTCTGTGTGTCAGATACCCAGTTAAGTGTTTTTCATCATGTCTTTTTCAATCTTCATTACAATCCTGTGTGGAACAGTGTGTTTAATAACTTCAAAGTAATTATAATTAATGCAGAAAATAACTTAATAATATTAGCTACCGTTAGCAAAACAACTACCCTGTGGCAGTTTTCCTGCGCCAAAACCTCATGCACGTTCAGATTTAGCATTATCTCTCCCATTTTAGGGATGAGGAAATTGAAGGTCCAGAGACCCCAGCTAATGAAATGGCAGAGCCAAAGCTGAAATGCAGATGTGTTCAGTACACCTCTCACTCTTCCATGCTTTATCTTCTCTTATGTGAATTCTTATTTTTGAAATATTTTATTTTGAGGTATAGTTGCTGTGCAACTTTAAATAAGTTACAGGTGTCACTTCATGACAAAGAGATGGGGAAACAGTGGAAACAGTGGCAGACTTTATTTTGGGGGGCTCCAAAATCACTGCAGATGGTGACTGTAGCCATGAAATTAAAAGACGCTTACTCCTTAGAAGGAAAGTTGTGACCAACCTAGACAGCATATTAAAAAGCAGAGACATTACTTTGCCAACAAAAGTCCGTCTAGTCAAAGCTATGGCTTTTCCAGTAGTCGTGTATGGATGTGAGAGTTGGACTATAAAGAAAGCTGAGCGCTGAAGAATTGATGCTTTTGAACTATGGTGTTGGACAAGACTCTTGAGAGGCCCTTGGACTGCAAGAAGATCCAACCAGTCCATCCTAAAGGAGATCAGCCCCGAGTGTTCATTGGAAGAGCTGATGTTGAAGCTGAAATTCCAATACTTTGGCCACCTGATGCAAAGAACTGACTCATTTGAAAAGACCCTGATGCTGGGAAAGATTGAAGGTGGGAGGATAAGGGGACAATAGAGGATGAGATGGTTGGGAGGCATCACCGACTCAATGGACATGAGTTTGGGTAAACTCTGGGAGTTGGTGATGGACAGGGAGGCCTGGTGTGCTGCAGCCCATGGGGTTACAAAGAGTTGGACATGACTGAGCAACTGAACTGAATTGAACTGTACAATATAGTGATTCACAGTCTTAAAGTCTATAGCCCATCATGCTCTTCTGTCCATGGGGATTCTCCAGGCAAGAATACTGGAGTGGGTCGCCATGCCCTTCTCCAGGGTATCTTCCCAACCCAGGGATCGAACCCAGGTTTCCCGCATTGCAGGCAGATTCTTTAGCATCTGAGTCACCAGGGAAGCCCATCCTTGTATCTTATTTTATACCTGATAGTTTCTTCCTCTTACTCCACTGCTCCTATTTTGCCCCTCCCCACTTCCCTCTCCCCACTGATAACAGCTAGCCTGTTCTGTGTATCTGTGAGTCTGCCTGTTTTTTGCAGCATTCACTTGGTTGTTGTCTCCTTGGCCTGGCAACTGTAGGCCAGCCTAGTGACACTGGCAAAAGGGGAGTGAAAGTCGCTCAGTCGTGTCCGACTCTTTGCGACCCCGTGGACTGTAGCCCGCCAGGCTCCTCTGTCCATGGGATTCTCTAGGCGAAAATACTGGAGTGGGTTGCCATTTCCTTCTCCAGGACACTGGCAAGGCTGTCTCTGATTATTGTTTGGATGAGTAAAAGACTCCTGGCATGATCATTATTCTTCAAAAACCGTCCAGTGGTTGCCACTGACCACACATGGCTATTTTTCAGGCTACTTTTCTTTCACATTATATGATCATCAGTGTCGGTTATAAACTATTCAAGGATACATGCTAGTTCCCTCCTCAAATCACTGAGGCAATTCCTGCAGAGGCAAAGTTAAGAGGCATGTATACATGTGGTTAAAAATGAGTTACTCTAGTGCTGACACCAAATTAGATGTGAGATATGAATCTTTTGGAACTAAAGAAGAGCATTAGGTAATGGTTAAATATACCCTTTTATATTTACAGTTGATTTTTCTCAGATGTATCTACCCACAAGACATACCTTCAGTTTTTGAGAACAAAATTAGCACCTCTTGATTGATTTCTTTATGATTGGACAGTGCCGATATAGAACCTCTTCATTAATTCACTACAGAAGTATGTGTTTTAAGCATAATACTAGAATATTATTTTGAGATGCCAGAACACACTTTAGGAGTCCTGAGACTTCCTAGGTAGAATTTTTAGGTTTTTGAGATAACATATGGATTAAGAAATAGAAGTTCAAAAATTATATTTAAAGATATATGATAAGTACTAGAAAAATAAAAACTAATTAAAATCTGAGAGAAGAGGGGGGATTTATGGAGGATGATAGTATAAGTGAACCAAATGTCTTACATGGATGGCACAAAGCCAAGTGCTTAATGTCTAATGGGAATGATCTTAGAAATTAGTATGCAATTGTTTAGACAGTTTTATAGACACAGCCAGAAGAAAATCTGAAAACAGAAACCCTTAAAATGCAATTTAAAATAGGGTGCCACATTTATTGTAGATTTGTTAGTTCAAGTGTGAATTAACATGAAAATTTAAAAAAAATAAACAAGAGAAGACTATTGCTTATGACTCCATGTAAAACTTGCATGGAAAAATGAGTGCAGAATTAATACTTGAAATATACTTCTTTCTTGGTGTTCATTACACACACACACACACACACACACACACACACAAAAGATGGATGAAAGGAAAGACATCAAGATATCATAGGTAGCTATTCACAGATGAACTCCCCAAGAGAATGAGTAGAGGAGTGTAAATATAATTCTAACAAGAGTTCAAGAGAGAATGAAAAATGGTAAGTAAGGGTTGATAGATACGACATGACTCTCAGGGGATGTTTATTATCTTGGATTCTTGCATGGCATATTAGTCTTTTTTGCCACACACGAGCATTTGCACTCTGAGTGAGAAAGAGAGAATGTTGAAAGCAGAGCTAAGATCACTGAGTACCTCGCCATGAAAGAGTAGGTTAGATGTTCCATTTCATTGTTATCATTGTTGTTCAGTTGCTAAGTTGTGTCTGCTCTTTGCAACCTCATGGACTGCAGCATGCCAGGTTCCCCTGCCCTTCACCATCTCCAGGAGCTTGCTCAAACTCATGTCCTTTGCGTCAGTGATGCTATCTAACCAACTCATCCTCTGTCATCCCCTTCTCCTCCTGCCTACAGTCTTTCCCAGCATCAGGGTCTTTTCCAGTGAGTCTGCTCTTTGCATCAAGTGGCCAAAGTATTGGAGCTTCAGCTTCAGCATGAGTCGTTCCAGTGCATAACAGTTGATTTCCTTTAGAATTCCATCATTAGTTGTTTTTTTAATTGAAATATGGTTGATTTAAGGGCTTCCCAGATGGCGCTAGTGGTAAAGAACCCACCTGCCAATGCAGAGGACATAAAATGAATTAAGAGCTGTGGTTTGGCAGATTCATGTCAATGTATGGCAAAACCAATACAATATGATACAGTAAAAAAAAAAAAAAAAGAGAGAGAGAGATGTGGTTTGATCCCTAGGTCGGGAAGAACCCCTGGAGGAGGAAATGACAATCCACCCCAGTGTTCTTGCCTGGAAAATCTCATGGACAGAGGAGCCTGGTGGGCTACAGTCCATAGGGTTGCAAAGAGTCAAAGACGAGTAGAAACAACTTAGCATGCACATAGTTGATTTGCAATGTTTTGTTAGTTCATTCTGTTAGTTTTTTTTTTTAACCTTCTCTTACATGATATAAACTGAAGAACTGTTTATAAACTGTTTTAGTGGAACATTCTCATGGATGTTATATTTTATGTTTCTTATCATTTTAATTTATTCACATATTTGTTTGGGTGAACAAGTGAAATCTGTACCTGTCAGACTTTTCATTGCCTTCAGGCTGGTCCAGGTTTCTGATCTTCAAATCTCAAATGAGTGGTCCTGTCAAATTGAGTGGGTTGATGTGCAAGAGGGATAAGTAAATAAAACTCCGGTATAAAAATCTGTGTGGTACCACACACACATTGGGCTTTTTTTTTTTTTTTAAGGTGATGGAACACTGCAAAGAAATGGAATTTTTTGAAAAGATAAGATAGGAGTAAATATAGAAAAGGACTTAAATGATTTAAGCAGTGAAGCAAAAACTACATTCCCTTTTGCAGTTCCTTCCTATAGAATAATACCTGGGACTGGGCTATTGACTCTGGTTAGGAGCCTTTATAGTTCACCAGACTCTTAATTTTTAAGTTTTACCCTCATTCAGCTAAAGTATTTGGGATCATCTTTGAAAATTTGGGAAAATTCAAATTAAAATGAAATTCAGTTATTTTTGCAGTATCTAAGCAGATAGGAGGTTGTCATTCCTGCATGTCACTGGGAGTGACAGTGGTCTGGTGTTTTATAAACAAAGGTCATAGCCAGTTGACCTGGTTTTCAGTTCAGGGTGGGGCCAATCTGCATGCTTAGGGCACAAACTGATTGTCACCAGCCACAGAATCCTTTCAAATGAGACCAGGAAAGCTAGCACTGTTTCCACTAATAAGGACTCTGAGAATTGGAATGACTGGGTTATAATGTCTTAATTCTCCATGGTGCTACATACTCTATTATGACTCTCTCTATTGCAAATATATGAGCATTTTGGAAACCCCCTGATTACTAATTTTCTTATCTATAAAATAATAATGCTAGATGACATGGTCTTTAGAGTTTCTTCTAAGTAAAAATCTAAGGAACTGTGGTTCTTACTTCACCCTTGGGAACACATTATTAAAAGAGTTAAAGGGGGCATACATAATTAACTCACAATTTACTATTCCATTAAATATAAGTTGAATGAGTATTACGTGTTCATTTCATAGAGCCACAAATTAATTAGAAGTCCAATATTTCAAGTAGCCATTAGACGACTTGGGAAAATAAATAAGGAAAGATAAATTGTACACTAGTATGAAAGCAAAAGTGTGAATAGAATTGAGTCCCAGAAAAATATGGAAGGAGAGCCAACAGTTTGACCACCGTTAACTTGTGTTTTAGATACACAGCTTGTGGCAGTTCTGAAGGTCTGCTGATTTTCCGATCTATTTTCTAGATCCAGACAAAACATGAGTGCCCATTAATACCAACTGCTGTGTTTTGTGAAAGTGAATCCAAAAGCCTGAGAAATTAAGTAACATTCCTCAGTTCCTCATTTTAGTAGTGATAAACTGGGTAGGTTTCCGAATTTCTCTTATTCCCCCAAGGTGTCTTCTCTCCGGCTACTGTCCAGTATATTTGGAATATCTAAAACCCCGTTTCCTTTACACGCCATTTCCTTCTTTACTTCTCTGGCCTCATTTTGTATCATAATCACTAGCCACAATGGCAGGCTTTCATTTTTTCAAGTATGATCACTCACCTCTTATGTACCTGATGTCCCACTGCCTGGAATACTCCCTCCTCCCAGGTACTGACATGGCTGATGCCTTTTCATCATTCAGATATCGGATTGTATCCTCAGAGAGCTTGTGACTGTCTCTTACGCTTGCCTTTGCCCGGTGATTGTTTTCCTCATGTAGTCCCATGATTACAATTTATGGTTTCCACAGCCTTTTGTCTCAGCTGAAATTATTTTATGTGTCCATCATCTGCTTTCTTCCACTTGAACTAAGCTCCATCAAAGCAAAAATATTGACTTTCCTCTTCACTGTCTCTCTATAACACTTGGAACAATGTCAATTCATACATTCTTAATTCTTTGTTGAAGGAATGAAGATTTCTGGTTCCCATAGATTATGCATAGGGTAAAAGTAAGCCTACTAGGTTTAGTGGTTTGAGGGAGGTCAAAAAAGATACAGTTGTAAAAGGAAAATAAAATGACCATGTTTGCTGAAATCTCTATATGACTGACTCCTTATAGTAAGATCTTAAAAGAGAATCAGAGCTTCAGTCATGTCCAACTCTTTGTGACCCCATGGCCTGTAGCCCACCAGGCTCCTCTGTCCATAGGATACTTCTGGCAAGAATACTGAAGTGGGTTGCCATTCCCTTCTCCAGGGGAATCTTCCTGAGCCAGGGGTCAAGCCCGTGTCTCCTGTGGCTCCTGCATTGTAGGAAGATTCTCTACTGCTAAGACAGAGGATAGTGAAATATAAATCACAGTAGGAAGGTGTCATATTTTCCTACATCTCCTCTGTGTTTAAGATAGTTTAAGTCTTAAATTTGGAGAAGGTGGTGGCACCCCACTCCAGTACTCTTGCCTGGAAAATCCCATGGACGGAGGAGCCTGGTAGGCTGCAGTCCATGGGGTCTCTAGGAGTTGGACACGACTGAGCGACTTCACTTTCACTTTTCACTTTCATGCATTGGAGAAGGAAATGGCAACCCACTCCAGTGTTCTTGCCTGGAGAATCCCAGGGACGGGGGAGCCTGGTGGGCTTCCGTCTCTGGGGTCGCACAGAGTCGGACACGACTGAAGTGACTTAGCAGCAGCAGCAGCAAGTCTTAAATTGTCACCCGCCTCCAGGTGAAGGTACTGGTTGTTGAAGTGAGGCTTCTTTCAAAAGTTGTGGCATGCTTGGATTGCCCTGGGAAAGAAAAGGGCCTAAGAGAGGATTTTGGGGGGATATTAAATTTGGAAAGAGAGGAGGAGCTGGCCAAGAAGGATGAAAAGGAGAAGCCAGGAAGGTTAAAGGGAAGCAGGGAATGTTGTACAGCACGGTTCTAGTTCAAAAGACAAAGTTAGAGGAATTTCAAAATGGGCCAAGCGATGAATGGTATTAGTACCATGGGCAGGTTAACAGTGATAAAAGGTAAACTATAGCCTCTACAGGTGGCTCAGAGGTTGAAGCGTCTGCCTGCAATGTGGGAGACCTGGGTTCGATCTCTGGGTCAGGAAGATCCCCTGCAGAAGGAAATGGCAACCTACTCCAGTATTCTTGCCTGGAGAATCCCATGGACGGAGGAGCCTGGTGGGCTACAATCCACAGGGTCACAAAGAGTCAGACATGACTGAGCGACTTCACTTTCACTTTATAGCCTTTATATGTAGCAACAGGGATAAAGTTGGCAACTGTTTTGGGCTAGGGTCAGGTCATGCAAGCTGCTGTAACAAATAAATCCCTGAGTGACAGAGATTTGCACAGGGGACATTTACTTGTCAATTGCAACACTAATTGTTTGCAGGTGGCCTTTGTTATGTTGATGGAGGGGGGGTGGCAAACTCCTTTCTTCCATTGGCCCCATCCCATGCAGGGCACCAGAGTTCTCTGCATTCAGTCAGTGAATTTGGAGGAGAGAAGGCAAGGCACAACTGCATTTTAAGCTCCTTAACTTAGAAATCACCCTCTTCACTTCTGCTCACATTCCCTTGCAGAGTATGCAAATTGCTGTTCAGTTGCTAAGCTGTGTCTGACTCTTTGCAACCCCATGGGCTGCAGCACACCAGGCTTCCCTGTCCTTCACTGTCTCCCAGAGTCTGCTCAAATTCATGCGCATTGAGTGGGTGATGCCATCCCACCATCTCATCCTCTGCTGCCCTCTTCTTTTGCCTTCAATCTGTTCCCAGGGAGCACAAGACTCCGTGTCCATTAAAGCCAGCCAGAAAATGTAGTCCATGGATGGACGTCCGGCTCTTATGGATGGGGGAGCATATATAATCACGGGCAGTGACCAATCTTCTAGAATTTTGGAGAAGTCTGCAGTGAGGTCATTTTCATTTCATAAATATTCATGGATCATCTAGAAGTATGAGGCTACATAATATATTGTGCTCATTCTCACAAAGTTATAATTTATTAGATGGTGTAAGATGTACACAAATTATGGTAATTCAAAGCTATTTCTGATTTATTCATGTAAATTTTATGATGGAAAAATAGATGAGAATGTTGGAAAACGAGTCCCTGTATATGGGCAAACTAGTAAAATGTAGACTCTTTCCTTTGATATATCTCATTTTCCCATTTTCAGATGACAAGCACTTGTATAAATCTTCCCCATTTCCGGATCAAAGGCTGCTGCTGACTGGATTCAGCCACTTGTACAGGAATGTATCTTGGTGTGAAATCAAGCCCATTGAAACTCTAGTGTGGCTTATGTAAATAAAATCCTATATTCCTCATTTGTATATATATATTATATATGTATTTTTTAACCTCAAAGACATATTCCAGTTTCATTGTTGAGTAAGCAATTTTGTGTTCTGGCTTAGAATATAATAGAAATTATCATTTCAGCCAAAGTTGGGGGTGGAAAAAGAGCCAGAAACTGTTACACTTTCATAAATTGTTGTATTAAGAAATAGCTTTTGGAAGAGAATATGTCTAAAAAAGGGCTTACATCGGAACTGCTAGACTTTACTATTCCTGCTTCAACTGTTGTAGATGGATGTAATATAAGTCAAGTGTTGGATTTTTCTTTTTTCTTTTTTTGAAAAAGGCCAAATAGTTGATATTTTAGTGATCTCAGGTGACCTCAACCTTCAACAGCTTGGTGCGGGACTTGGGTTCCCAGCCAGAGATTGGGCTGGGTTGTGGAGGTGAGAGTGCCAGACCCTAGCCACTAGGCCAGTGGTCAGTAACAAGGGCCCTGGCCCTTCAGCTTTGCAGAAGAGTTCCCACAAAGATGGAAAGTAGCGAAGCAAGTAAAGTATTTATTAAGAGGGGAAAAAATGTATAGTACATGTGGATAAACACATGGGCAGACTCAGAGGGAGAGTCCCTGAGTGGAGGTTTGAATTACCTTTATGGGGCATTTCTTCTGGGTTTCATTTGGCCAATCATTTTGATTTGCCTGGTTCACAATCCATTTTGGTTTATCTCAGGATCCTCCCATGTGTGTGCACACATCTCTTAGCTAAGGGGAATCCTAACGAAGAGGTGTCTTGAGTAGAGCACCCCTTGACTTTGCTCCCTCTTTGGCCTGCAAGGAGCCGTTTCTGTGCGCATGTGGTCGGAGATGTCTCCTGACTTCAGGAAGGAGAAATATGTGGTCTGAGCAGGGCCTAGCCTCCTCTCTTAATTGCCCTGCTATTCTTGTCTTGGAATTTTGCAGTTCATAGGGAATGAATCTCCAGTCGCTTTACTCTGGGGCGGCAGGGTGGCCATCTGCTTCCTGCCTCATTAGGATATGCTGGATACAT
Organism: Bos indicus x Bos taurus; assembly: GCF_003369695.1. Taxonomy (NCBI): domain Eukaryota; kingdom Metazoa; phylum Chordata; class Mammalia; order Artiodactyla; family Bovidae; genus Bos; species Bos indicus x Bos taurus. Next base: position 9,568,532 of record NC_040079.1, on the reverse strand, counting down.
TTGATCTCTGTCACCATTACTCAGTTTTGGCATTATACCATGAAAGCAGACAAAGAGAGATGGAACCCAGGGAGTGTGAATGTGTTTCAATAAATCTTTATTAATTGACACTGAAATTTGAATTTCACATAACTTTCACCTGTTGTGTAACATCATTCCTTTTTATTTCCATACCATTTAAAAATGCAACATCCACTCTGTGCTCCTAGACCATCCAAAAACAGGTGGTAGGCAGGATTTGGCCCACAGGCTTTTCATTTAGTTCACTCACCCTGGTGTACAGGGAAGAAAATAAGAACACGATTTCAGTAAGAGCTAATTTCAGTAAGCTTTATTCAAAAAAATGTGTGAACTATAACATAACACATTAACTGTTATATTCTATATGCTCATTTAGAATCGAACAACATGCATGCTTAAAGTACATGAAATGTGAGATGGTGTTATATGTACTATCACATAAATATTAACCCCCACACACACTTTTTAAGCTATTTACATTGATGAAACTCTAAGAAATTATCCTAAATCAGTTGAAAGTGGGAGACAGTTTCAGTCCTACTCCTGTTTAGTGCTCATTCAAGGCCTAATGCTCAATTAGTCAATCAGTAGCCACGGGAAGAAGAAAGCTATTTCTTCACGTGTGTGTGCATTGGGGTGTGTGTGTGTGTGTGTGTGTGTGTGTGTGATTGAAAGTGAAAGATGATGTGTGTCAGGCCTCTCAGTGTCCCTTTTAGATGCCCCTAGCTCAATCACCACGGGCAATGGACCATAAGATACTTATGTATCTTCTGCTTGGCTTCATGCTTGATGCTTCTGATCAGACACAGCATTTCATTTCCAATATCACAGATGACAGGGTAAAATGCGGAATGTGTTGCTGCAAATGTCAAAAGGTCTGTGAAGAAAAGACAGCTCTACCTCTATGTTCGCATTAACAACAATTGAAAATAAATGCCTATTTCCAATTCTTTGGTCTTGTTTAAGTTTTATGTGTTTGATATTTGTTCGTTATTACCTACGTGTATCCAGGGATTTTTGCCTAGGCTGCAGAAAGAGAGGGAAAATAGAGATACAGAAAATCTTTTGCTAATGGTTAAGTCAGCTTCATTATTAAACCAGGATATTAAAAGTGCTAACTTCATGTACATTAATAGTTTTATTTGATAATTACCCACTTGAAATAATAGACTGATGAGTTGTCACAATACAAGACCTTCAGCCATCTATTTTAACCTTTTCAGTTCAATTCAGTCCCTGAGTCATGTCCGACCCTTTGAGACCCCATAGACTACAGCACTCCAGGCTTCCTTGTCCTTCACCATCTCCCAGAGTTTGTTCAAACTCATGCCTATTGAGTTGGTGATGCATCCAACCATCTCATCCCCTGTCATCCCCTTCTCCTCCTGCCCTTAGTCTTTCTCAGCATCAGGGTCTTTTCCAACAGTCCTGGAAAAGGGTCTTTTCCAAAGGTCCTGGGAAAGACCCTTTTCCAGGGTGTTTTCTTCGCATCAGGTGGCCAAAGGATTGGAGCTTCAGCTTTAGCATCAGTCCTTCCAGTGGATATTCTGGGTTGTTTTCCTTTAGGATTGACTGATTTAATCTCTTTGCTGTCTAAGGGACTCTCAACATTTTACTCTACAATTATTAATAATCATTTCTGAGGCAAAAGTTTTAAGAAAGGGCTACACTTTTTTTTTTGAAAGAGGTTATTGAACTGAATTGGGATTCTGAAGGCTAGGAAATAATATTGATACCTTTAGTCCTTGCTTCTGATTAGCTCTGAACTTGTCCTTACTCTATTTATAGGTAAAGCATCAGTGTCGGTGTATTTTTCCCAACCCTCTGTTTCAGGAAATTCAGCATATCCTGCAATCTGTACTTGAGAGACCACAGAAACCCCCAAAAGAACACATGCAGTTATTGACCCAAAGAAGTATTGAATGCATTAACAAGTTATTGAATTCATAAATTAATGAATAAATGTTATTAATACCCATGGAAAATAGGACCTACTTGGAGCTTTCTTTCAGGTTCATTCTCTTTTACCAACTAAATGAGGAATCATGAGCCATTAGAAAACTATATGTGTGAACAGGTGGTTTTGTTCTTGAAGACTGGCTTCTGGTTTAGACATGATGTCTTTTCAGCAAGTAATGCATCTTATTACTGAAAAGACAAGGTGATAATGAAAGAAAGAAAGGCAGCAGCCCTCCAAGGTCAGGATTCCTTACTTCTCTCAATAATATGGTTCATCGAAACAGTTCCACAACCTCATTAAATTTATTTTTATAAGATTTCTAGCCCTAATATTATTTTTTTCTTCTTTGTGAAAAGATCAAATTTCTTTTAAATCCTTCTGGTTCCTTCGTTTTCCCCACTGTTTCCTGTCAGTGGAAATCTTATAAGTCAGTATTATATTCTGGCAATTTTGCATCCCATGAGCTAAATGTAGTGCTTTGAAATGCAAGCAGAATACTTTTTAAGTAGGCATTTAATTTTAGTGGAATTTGCATTTGGCAGTCCCAATTCATCTGTTTCAGCATCTGAGTGAAATAGCCCTCTTTGAATTCTAATGGAATGAATACAGTGAAATTAACCTTTTACCACAAAAAACATACTACTATTCTAGGCGAAAGCTTTCACACTGTTCTGAATCACTTCTATGTAGTTATGAGAGTGAATACTGTTAATTTAATTCAGAGAGTGATGAAAGCGGTTCTGAAAAGAGGATGCAAACATCAAGCTTCCTTAATTATCCTGTAAAGTCTCATCAATAAGTGTGGAACATTGACCTGGAACTCCAGCTCATTGTGACACTAGTCTCAGTATCAGTGGTGATGTTAAGCTATCTGCAAAATACCTAAACATAACGAAGCGCTTGAAATCTCCCTTTATGATTATACTTAACTTGGATTTTTGAACTAATTTGTTAGTCAGTTCAGTCATCTTCAGTAAAGTTAACCATCAGCAGAGTCAAGACATTTTTCATAAGTATTTACCTTTTTTCCTTTCAAATAGAGAAACTATGCATAGGAATAAGAGTTTTAAATTTTAAGCATTTTAATTAATATTCCTTTTGGACAATATTAAAGTAACTAAAAAATGTCCCTGGCCAGCTATTAACTGTGTATAGGACCTGTGTACAAAATCTAGCGCCTTAAAGATATATATGTTGTTATTTGTTGCTGTTGTTTAGTCACTGTCTGACTCTTGCGCAACCCCATGGACTATAGTCCACCATGCTCCTTGGTCCGTGGAATTCTCCAGGCAAGAATTCTGGAATGGGTGGCTGTTTCCTTCTCCAGGGAATCTTTCAGACCCGGGGATCAAACCCAGGTCTCTTGTATCTCCTACAATGGCAGGTGGGTTCTTTACCCCCTGAGCCACCAAGAAAGCCCTGTATATAGTTATAGTTTTGTGTGTGTATGTGTGTGTGTGTAATTTTGCCAAAATACTTAGATATTTAAAGTTCATTTTAAAAATCGTTAGTTCTTTAAAAAAATATTTTCTGTATCTCTTAGGTTGTGATTTTTTTAATTAAATAGTTTATAAAAGATCTTTGGTCTATCCTAGATCATTATGACTTGTTTTACTGGCAGCTGACAGTTACCAATTATCATGTAAAAATAAGTTTGTATCTATCACTGAAGGAACTGTAGAGAATCATTGTATTGGAGAAAATAACCTTTAACCTTTCTCTACTTACTGTGATGTGTAAAGAAAGGAAAATAATTTTTAAAAGTTTAAAGAATAGTTTTGAGCATAGTTTTAAAGTTGTTGTTGTTTTTTTTCTTTTCTAAACTGCTCCGATTCTCCTCAGTCAGTTCAGTTCAGTCCAGTCACTCAGTCGTGTCCGAATCTTTGCAACCCCATGGACTGCAGCACACCACGCTTCCCTGTCCATCACCAACTCCCAGAGATTACTCAAACTCATGTCCATTGAGTTGGTGACATCATCCAACCATCTCATCCTCTGTCATCCCCTTATCCTCCCACCTTCAATCTTTCCCAGCATCATGTTTTTTTCCAATGTGTCAGTTCTTCACATCAGGTGGCTAAAGTATTGGAGTTTCAGCTTCAGCATCAGTCCTTCCAATGAATATTCAGGACCGATTTCCTTTAGGATGGACTGGTTGGATCTCCTTGTAGTCCAAGGGACTCTCAAGAGTCTCCTCCAACACCACAGTTCAAAAGCATCAATTCTTCTGTGCTCAGCTTTCTTTATAGTCCAAATGTCACATCCATGCATGACTACTGGAAAAACTGTGACTAGACAGACTTTTGTTGGCAAAGTAATGTCTGATTCTCCTGGAATAGGGTAATTGGAGTCACCTGGAGAGCTTGTTGAAACAGATTGAAAGGCCTCGCCCCCAGAGGTTCTGATTGGATAGTATGGGGAAGCAGGAGAGTTCAATTTTCTGATGAGGGTTCACTGTTGCTGCTACTGCTGATTGAAAAGCCATCCTTTCTAAGTGAGTCTGACTTTTTTTTTAAAAAAACTAAAAGGTTTGCAGTGTGTCCCTGAGAAATAAGTAACAAATTCTTAGAATCTCTTGTTTAGAGCAGGCGTTGAGGTCAAATGGCCTGTAGGTGTGTATCGCAGTCACAAGTTGTGGGGTTTGGAGCCAGTTGCTGTAACATTTTAGGTTTCAGTGGTTTACATGTCAGGTATAATGTTATCTTCTTGTTGTTTATTTGCTAAGTTGTATCCAACTCTTCTTGTGACCCATGGACTGTAACCAGGTGGCTTCTCTGGCCATGGGATTTCCCAGGTAAGAATACTGGAGTGGGTTGCCATTTTCTTCTCCAGGGAATCTGCCTGAACCAAGGATTGAACCCAGCTTTTTGTGCATTGCAAGGTGGATTCTTTACCACTGAAGCATCAGGGAAGCCAGTAATATTATCTACCAGAGGATTATTGTTGGTAATTAGATAATATTTATTAAACTGTAGACAAGAACTCTGGCATATAGAAAGAGCTCAAGTAATTCAATAAATCCAAACTAAGGCTTGATCTGAGCAAAACAAATAACTAAGTACTTAAATGCCAGGCTGGTCTTTTGATGCCAATGTTAGATATAAAATGAGTTAATAAGTGTCCCCCAGAATGTTTAAGTCTTATAAGAAATGTTCCAAAGTGTACTTTGGCTATTAGTCTATTTTTTGAAGGCTGATTCGGAATAACAGTTTTTGAGTTATTTTATTTTAAAAATGTTCATTATTAGGAAATGCATGAATTAGTACTCATTGTTTCCACTTCTATTCCTGTGAAATAAGGCTATATTTTTGTAGTCAAAATTAAGCATAAATGGAAAAAATGAAAATAGTTGTATCCCTACTGACATTTTGAATACTCTGAGATTAAGCAAGTAGTAATAATCAAGGTAATACAGATTAGGATGAATTCCAAATGTTACTCAGCATGGACTAATTTGAAAAGTTTCCAAATTAATCTAAAATGGAGAAATACTTCTTGCTGTATTGTCTTCCTTGAAAATGTTTCAAGACAGATATAAATTTACTGTGATATTATTATCAAGGAAATAAGTTGAAACATGTGATTCTAATAGTATCAATGCTGAAGTAACTAATGTACTGAATGTTTTATGTATTACATTCATGGAAACAGGGACAAGTGAAAAGTTAATTATCAATATTACCTTTGACCTTGTTAGCCTCTTTTTGGTCTCAGTTTTATTGTTTAATACACCCATAAAGCAGTGGCACCCCACTCCAGTACTCTTGCCTGGAAAATCCCGTGGAAGGAAGAGCTTGGTAGGCTGCAGTCCATGGGGTCGCTTGGAATCGGACATGACTGAGCGACTTGGCTTTCACTTTTCACTCTCATGCATTGGACAAGGAAATGGCAACCCACTCCAGTGTTCTTGCCTGGAGAATCCCAGGGATGGGGGAGCCTGGTGGGCTGCCGTCTATGGGGTCACACAGAGTCGGACACAACTGAAGCGACTTAGCAGTAGCAGCAGCAACTGTAAGTCGGTTATGACAGTTACTTCCATCATATGACAATTGCACAGTGATAAGAATTCAAGAAAATAACCTTTTGCTGAAGAACCTATTGTAATACAGTGACACCCAGCTGAAGGCATTCCATAAGTTTTAATTCTTGTCCAAACTCCCATAATTCTACCTTTTCCCAAGGCCTCAGTGTTTTTCACTAAAGGTCTCTCATATCTTATAGTATGATTTAGTGTTTAGTTCAATTAGTATTTGAACAAATGAATGAATGAAAATATCCTCTGGAGTTCACTTTCTAATGTACCTACTATCAAACTCCCATATGAGGAAGTATCTTTAAATGTGCAAGATCAAAAGTCATGGTCACATAACATGAATAAAACTTTAATGTGGAATGTAACATTTTTGAATTCTTAAATTCAGGATACCAGAGAAAGAAAATCTTTACAGAAACTAGTTAAAATGTCTTTTGGTAAGTGCTCAGGATGAGAAAACAAGGCACTAATTTTACATCCAGATTAGAATATATTTTCTCTCTTATTTTCACATCACAGTTAGTTACCACTGAGGTTCCATCCTTCACAGAGGCAGAAAAAAAATAATTTAAATCACTCCCAAAAGGTCTGTTTGAGTTCTGATAGCTTGATTCTCTTTGAAAGCCTTGAACTTCTTATGTGCTGAGATTCAGAGCTTCACTAACTTTTTTATTGTCCCTGGCTAAAATGACTTATTTGAGTGGGGGGTTATTTCTTATCTCATTGGAAGCTGTAAAAAGAAGCAGTCTTTGTATCTTTGAACAGATGAAATGGTTTAACATTGCTCAAAACTTGTCCAAGATGCTAATCTAAATCCTCAGCTAGACCATTTGAACACATGACCACACAGACCAAAGAAAATTTAGTTTAAAAGAAATCTTACAGGAATCAGATAATAGATCTTAGGCTATTTGGATTTCCTCACAGGATAAGAGAAGCAACGGGGCAACAACACCGCTCCTCAAAACAGAAGTTGAACTATTTCCTATATGTGGAAAAGGGCAACCATTTTATCCATTGTTACGAACTTGCTCCAGAATTTGAGCAGTATATATCGCAATTAGCACTGGGTCTTGCTACCTTGCACCCCAGGATCTCCTCAATTTTAGCATTCTGAAATCTACTCCTCAATGTTTTCTTCTCCATATTCATTTCTCACACAACTGTTCTTGGCGGCCAGCTTGTTGGTGTGTGGTATCACAGGCCTTTTAAGCTTGAATAACCTCAGCGTCATCCTTAATTTGGTTACTGATTCGTTTTGACTGGGAGATGGAGATGAGCATGTAGAGGGTTCCTAGAGGAACTCTTGGGATCACTTAGAGTAGAACAGAAGAGAAGCAAGGGAAGGAGGATGGGGAAGTGAGAGAAGCCTTGTGTACTCTGAACAAAGCTTCCAGCTGACCTCCTTAGAAGCTGAAAGCTAGGATGGTCCCTCAGCCCTGTCCTGAGGTTGAGAAATGGGAGTGGGGCTTGCTGTTCCACTTTCACAATTATTGGATGCAGTTTCCCTCCAGAGAGGGAAGTGATCTTGGTCAAAGTGACTCTCTTTCATCAAGGAAATTCTGAAGGGGGAAATGACCCTTCAGTCATAGAGGGTTATCTGGTCAATGCATAGCGTCTCTACTGTGGACTTCTTATCTTCTTAAGGAAGATGGTATTTGTCAAAAATATTGCCTCTTTACTTCCAGCCCCCACCCTGCTATTCTACCATTGTTGCTGGCCAAAATCTTGGCCTTCTCTGCCCACTGAAGCTTAATGAGAAAATACAGAGTTTGGAGGAAATAAACAGGTGCCTTTCATTCTCAGGCAGCACAGAGGGGGGCCATAGTGGGGTCCTGACTCAAGAACTGTGCCCACTCCCTCCATGAGGAGTCTAGGGGCTTCTATAAGGCAAGGGCTCACAATCAGGAGTTGGCGATCAGGAACAAAGGTGGGAGGATCTTGATTTCTTCCTCTTGCATTTTTTTTAAAGACCTTCATAAACTGGCGACAGTAACCCAGTAATTGAGTCTGGCAGTTCAGTGTCTCTGAGGCCTTCTTTCTGATATGTAACTACAAGGGGAAAGGTGTTGCAAGGGTTAACACCAGATAGTGAAAGTGAAGTCGCTCAGTCGTGTTCGACTCTTTGCGACCCCGTGGACTGTAGCCTACCAGGCTCCTCTGTCCATGGGATTTTCCAGGCAATAGTCCTGGAGTGGGTTGCCATTTCCTTCTCCAGGGGATCTTCCCAACCCAGGGATCAAACCCAGGTCTCCCACATTGTAGACAGACGCTTTACCGTCTGTGCCACCAGGGAAGTCAAACACCAGATAGGGGATGTATTTAGCATAGAGTCAAAGGAGAAACTGTGAACTGCAGTCCTGCAGGGTTAGGGGACGGAAAAGCAAAGATAGTTACAGACATACAGAGTTAGGAGGCAGGAAAGCAAGCTTAGTTACAGACATGCAGAATTAGAAGCAGTTCAAGTAAAAAACGGTATGTTCAGGCCTGCTCACGGTTCTCTTTATCTTCTTTGTTCTCAGGAAAGAGAAGGAGAAAAGCTCGTTCTTCTTTTTTTCCTTTTCACTGCAACAGCATCTTAGTTTAGGCATTTGTAGCGCCTAACATCTAGACACTTGGAGATAACTGAGGCTTCCCAACTGGGCTTAATCTGACCAATCCAATCCATTGTTTTTTCACTATGCTCTTTAAACTCACAAAACTCTGCTCTACCATGTCATTAGAGAGCTCAGTAGTTCTCACTAGCTCTCCTTTCGGCAACAGGAGCAAATTCTTGAGTTTACAACTGAAGAACCGACTGTCTGCACTGTGTAGCTCTTGCAGCCTCTTTCCCTCAAGCACTTCTTAACTTTTTTTGGTGCCATTGATTCCTTGACTTTCTTCTTGTGTGCTACGGCCACTTCATCATAGCTAGTTCCACTTTTTTTTTTTTTTTGTATAAATCTTTATTCTTATTAATTTTTCATTTCAGGATTTTTTCAGGCTTACGTAGTAGTTATAAGAATGATACACAATTCCCATATAGCCTTAACTTAGATTCCTCACATGTCAACCTGTTATATGATGACATTACATTGATCGTTATCCAGAAATTAACATTGATAGACCACTTTAATCTGTAGACTTTACTGTTTATAGACTTCATCTCTTGCCTGATTGATGTCTTTTTCTGGACAAGGACTACACCCTGCATTTAGTTCTCATGTCCCTCTTACTTTGGATGGTTTCCCAATCTATCTTTGTCTTTCATAAACATGAAGAGCACAGGACAATTATTTTCTAGAATGTCCCTCATTTTGAATTTGTTGATGCATTTTGGTAAGTGATGCCATATCCTTGGTGCATCGTATCAAGAGGCACAAGGCGTTGCCATGTCTCATTTCTGGTGACATTAACGTCGATCACTTGAGGTGGTTTCTCTAAAGTTACTGTTTTTTCCTTTCACAATAAGGACTTAGTGGGGAGATATTTTTTAAGACAGTGTCAGTATCCTGTTTCTCCTTATACTTTTTCATCTAACATTTGTCGATTAATTTTAGGATGCATTAATGATTTTTATTACTGTGATGCTTGCCAAATAATGTTATTCATTTCCATCATTCGTTCTACACTTATTACTTGGGATATTATTATAAAGAAGAACAAACTCTTCTCACTATCGATATGTACTCCTGGATTTTTATTTTATCCTCTGGGCTATAATGTATTACTGTCAATATCTTTTTCTCAAAATGTTCTCAAATTTGGCCACTAAGAGGTCTTTCAAGTTGAGTCCTATGCTTTTTGAGATGTCTGCATCTTTTTTTGAGCACTTTTTGAATGGAATCTTGTTCATATTCTGATTCATCTGTAAATCAAGGAGTGATCCTAGGAAGGAGTCATCTAGCCTGTATTTGATAAAAGCTGGCATTAGAGAACTGCATGTCTAATGCAAGAAGAATTCTCTTGCAGAGAGTTTTTTTTTCCTTTAGTTTTATTGAGATATAATTGGCATTATGTAAATTTAACATTATATCATGCATATACATTTTGAAATTATCTATTTGAAATTATACATTATATTTTTGAATATTGCATAACTTTCAGATGTACAGCATGATATGATACATGTATATTTTTGAATTTTATTGCCATAATAAGATTAATTAATTCATCTATTCCTTCCCATAGTTATTTTTTTATGGTGAGAATATTTAGGATTTACTGTCTTAGTAAATTTCAATTATGCAATACAGTATCGTTAACTGTAGTCATGTTCTAGCCAAACATTCTGAGAAACAAACTCATTCAGAAGGACAGCGTGGATAGTGGATGCCATTTATTACACCGGCAGGTCCGAGGCAGAGTTTCCTCTCCAGGGACCCCAACAGATTTTTGTGAAAACCTCCACGGGGTCACAAAGAGTCAGACATGACTTCACTTACTTGCTTATGTACCCGAAATGTACGTGCACAAGCCCACATCCCCATATTACTCAGTCCTACTCTGAAAAATGTCAAAGGGAGATTCAATCAGGTTACAGCCATATTTCATAATCAGAAGGATCAGCTGGTTATACATTATAGCCTACACTGATGGGTGCCATAAAGATTACAAAGGTGATTAACTACATAGGGGATTATTACATTTTTTCCTGAGATGGGAAATCTTGGTATAGAATATGGTGTTTATCAGTCCTGGAGGCCTGTTCTACCTTAGGAATGTTATCTCCATGGCTACCAGGCACATAGTCCAAAGTTCACTGAGAATGTAAGATGGAGTTTTCTTCTTTTCCAAGATGGAGTCAGCTTGGCCTGTTCCTTTCCTCCTTCAGTCACTATGCTATACTTTGGACCCCTTGAACTTGGTTTGTGGAACTGAAGGTTTATATCTTTTGACCACTTTTCTCCATTTCTACCTTTCCCCAGACCCTGGCAGCCACCATGTTACTCTATGCTCCTAATAGCTTGATTATTTTAGGTTGCACCTATTACTGACAAAATGAGCATTTGTCTTTCTGCATCTGACTTCTTTCACTGATCCTAATGTCCTCCAGGTTTATCTGTGTTCTTGCAAATGGAAGGGTTTCCTTCCTTTTCAAGACTGAATAATGTTCTCTTGTATCCAACCGTTTTTCTTTGTCCATTCATTTGTAGATGGACCTTTAAGTTGTTTTCTTGTCTTGGCTGTTTTGAATAATGCTGCAGGGAATATGTGGTGCAGATATCTCTTCAATCTCTTGTTTCCATTTTCTTTGGATATTTACACAGTGGGATTACTGGACCATATAATAGATGTGTTTTCAACTTTTCAAGATGTGTTTATACTGATTTCCATAGTGGCTATATCAATTTACATTTCCCGTAGCACTACACAATGATTTGCTTTTCTCTACATCCTCACCAGCATTTGTCTTTTTGCTAGTAGTCATTCCAACAGATGTGAGGCGGTATCTCATTGTGGCTTTGATTTGCATTTCTCTGTTGATTAGTGCAATGGCACCCTATTCCAGTACTTTGCCTGGAAAATCCCATGGATGGAGGAGCCCGGTAGGTTGCAGTCCATGGGGTCGCTAAGAGTTGGAGACTACTGAGCGACTTCACTTTCACTTTTCTTTTTCATGCATTGGAGAAGGAAATGGCAACCCACTCCAGTGTTCTTGCCTGGAGAGTCCCAGGGACAGGGGAGCCTGGTGGCTGCCGTCTGTGGGGTCGCACAGAGTCGGACACGACTGAAGTGACTTAGCGGTTGATTAGTGATGGTCAACATCTATTCAACATTTATCTGTTGGCCATCTACCTGTCCTCTTTGGTAGAGTGTCTATTCAGGTCGCCTGTTTTTAAATTATGTAATTTTTCATATATATATATATACATATATATATATTTGGTTGTGTGAATTCCTTGTTTTGTTTGGATATTAGCTCTTCATTAGATATATGGTTTGCAAATGTTTTCTCCATTCCTTACCTAAGTTTGGTCCTTCAGAGAAATTGTGCAATCAAATGAATGATGAGATTCTGTCCTCCTGCTATTGTTTTTAGAAGCCATTTAGGTTTTGACTGACAAACATATTTTGTGGTGTTTATATTTGGATAATGATAATTTAAAAGTATTAATAAGAAACCCTTGTGAACTAAACCCAAAGGAAAATTTTCTCAGATTTCCACACTGTTCTCAGAGGGGACCACAAACATATTAGAACAGCCAAAGGAGATTCTGGTTCTGCTGAGTATGTGCCATACTCAAAGGATTCTGGGAGACGTAGGCAGCCCCCAAGAATTAGTTCAGGTGTGAATGCCTCCCCCGATACTTCCTTTTTTCTTCATTCTGTAGGAATTTTTCCAGTGTTCTGTGGGAAATAAATTGGTGAATGTTTCTATCTTTTAGAAATTTCAGTCTAACTAGGAGAGAAAAGCATGAATCACATAAGATTAAATTTTTTTCTTAAGATTCAAGAAAAACAGCATATTCAGAAAAAAAAATAGAAATTAAGTTTGGCCAGATTTGAATTGAACAATAATTGTAGTTGAAATATTGAAATTTGATCAGAGTGTTTGAGTTAGTATATGAGTACAAAGCATTTAACTTTAAAATATTTGTTAAAATATTATGAAGTTGATTCATAATATTGTTGTTCTGGTTTAGTTGCTAACTCTTGTCCAACTCTTTGAGACCCCATGAACTGCAGCATGCCAGGCTTCCCTATCCTTCACTATCTCCCAGAGTTTGCTCAAACTCATGTCCATTGAGTCAGTGATTCCATCCAACCATCTCATCCATGTCGCCCCCTTCTCTGCTTGCCCTCAGTCTTTCCCTGCATCAGTCTTTTCAGAGTATAACAAGAGAATTTAATTCAAATGTAAGAGGAGGGACACTGCCCTGCAGTTTGCATGTCAGTGATATTACATGCAAAATGAAAATGAAGACAGAGAAGAAAGAATGGCTGTGTAGGGCCACGGATATGACAACATTTTTAAGCAGATAACTCTACCTGATCAGAGTATTACTGTCATGAGACAGAACACCTTGAAATCTAATGAAACATTTTCAAGGTTGTTAAGGAGAAAAGAAGTTATGAGCAAAAGTAGTTTTCATCAAATTCATGCTTTGTAATAATAATTTCTAGAAGCAATAAAGGAATAGATTCAGAAAATCTGGGGATTTGTAAACCTCTCTAAAGACTTTGCTACATCTTTAAAATAAAAAAGAGTGCAACATAATAGTGAAAATGACTCAGTTTCACTCATAGGAACAATTGAGCACATATTGAATCAGGAAAATCGCTGAGATGGTTGAACAACAAAACTCAAAGTGATCATATTTCTTCATTTTCCTTGTTGTTATGGTGATTTGTGTATTCAGATCCTAACAATGTGAATGGCGTGATGGAGAAGTGATTATCCATTGCTGAATGCCTTTATAAGAGTTCACGAAAAAGAAATTACCACTTTAGCATAAATGTATTGTTACTGCCTGAATGATGATAGCTGCCTGTCCCTTTCCTCTACTCAGCAAACACTGTTCATTTCAAGGTTCTGTTGTTATATCAAGCAAGAGATTCCAACTGAGAAATGAGATGATTATATCCACACGCATCTCCCGCGGAAGTGTTTCTGCTCTGAGTCTGTTCATGGAATAATTGCAATATGAAAGACAGCGGTGTCCTTTAGGTACACACTTGGTGGTTTAGTCACTAAATCACGTGCAACTCTTCTTGTGGCCCCATAGACTGTAGGCTGCCGGGCTCCTCTGTCTGTGGGATTTTCTAGGCAAAAATCCTGGAGTGGGTTTCCATTTTCTTTTCCAGGGGATCTTCCTGACAGAGGGGTTGAACTCACATCCTGTGCATTAGAAGGAGACTACTTTCCCACTGAGCCACCTGGGAAGCCCTTAGATATGTGTATTTAGAGACATAAATGCTTTTACATGTGTATTGCTGTGTGGTCATGTTAAAAAGTCTCCTAAAAGATTTATTTCTATGTTTTCATGTGATTGTCACTATAACATTTAAATCTTGAACAGCTAGGGAAAAAAAAAATGCAGATGGGCTGCTTGTTTAATTCTAAAGTGATACCTTTTCCCCAGAAGTGTTGTGAAGACAACAAACACAATAATTTTAGGGCCCAGATTTTCCTATTGCCAAACCAAATGTCATTACATATGAAAAATGTCATTACATATGAAAAAAGCATGGTCATATTACAATCTTTTGTTAGAATTAACTAATAATACTCTAATGTGAATATCAACAAGTAGCAACAAAACCATATAAGAATATTTACTGTATGAATTTTTAAATAAATCCCTTGCTTGAATTTCCTCTCTGAAATTGTGAAGGATATTTTAAAATAGAATGACACTTCATCTCTTTCCTGGGAAAGTATTTCTCCCACTGTAGCAAGTTGTTACAGGGTTTATAAATGATAGTGGTTCGCTTTTCATGTTCTGTTCTGTGCCCACACATGTTTTAAAATGTCGTGCTGCAAATTCATCGTTTGTCTTAACTACTACCAATATCTTGAGAGTCTTGATATTATTCTAGTTGAAAACGAAAAATTGCAATTGACAGTTTCTGAAAACGTTTAATATTTTGAGCTCCAACCAATGCCATTTGATATAGTATATAAGCCCTTAAGGAAGGTAGAATTGATTAGTATCTGATCCACTCTGTCCTCTTATATGTATTACTATGATAATTTTCTAGTGCTAAGCAGGCAGGACATGTCTTGGGGATCCTCTCACTTCCTTTAGAAAACTGCTGTGCCAACAATACAGGTGTTAGCTGATAAAGATTGTTAAAAGGTTAAGTTCAGCCTATGGGGAAAAGGAACAAGTAACATATGACATTGTAGCTTACTAGTAATAAACACTGACTCTGGGATTTGATATTTTTTTAAATAACCATTGTTCTAAAATTGTTTGATTTCTCTCAAGCACAAGGCAAGTAATCTTACTATTGGAATTTTTTATATTGCACTCTATTTTCCTTTTTACAAAAGAAATTTTATGAATTGTTTGAAGCATAGATCAGTGTTATTGTTCACAGTTTGAGTATTACTGTTAAAGTTCTACTAGAAAGCTTTTGTTTCCTTTTCAGACTTGTAATTTTAAGGGTTTGAGGAACTCTTAAGTGTAATTTTATGATAATTAGGGAAGCAATTTTTTCTAGCTGCTGCTGCTAAGTTGCTTCAGTCTTGTCAGACTCTGTGTGACCCCATAGACGGCAGCCCACCAGGCTCCCCCATCCCTGGGATTCTCCAGGCAAGAACACTGGAGTGGGTTGCCATTTCCTTCTCCAAGGCATGAAAGTGAAAAGTGAAAGTGAAGTCGTTCAGTCGTGTCTGACTCTTCAAGACCCCATGGACTGTAGCCTACCAGGCTCCTCTGTCCATGGGATTTTCCAGGCAAGAGTACTGGAGTCAGTTGCCATTTCCTTCTCCTTTTTCTAGCTATATAGAATTTAAATTTTATAGTGATAATCACATGAAAGATAAAAATAAACCTTGTAGCAAACTTTGGGACTGATATCTGCTATAAATCAGTAACTCATAAAATGTGATTTTGGATTTTTGGGGGGATATTAAACCATACATCTATTTTCCTTCCTCCCAAGAATGTAATTAGTGATTAGCTAATTACATTATAATTAGATTATTTTCAGGTACTCAATTATAATAAGGCAGCTTTACATATTTGAAGTTATATGAAATCACTATGTTTGTCAATATTAATGAAATCTATTTTATGAGCATTAATATAGTTTATTATCTTTTAAATACAGTTTTCCTTATTGCGGTTGTTTTGTGTTTTAACTATTTCTGATATCGCTTTTCTATGACCTTTGCATGCTTGGTCATTCAGTTGTGTCTGACTCTGCGACTGTACGGACTGCAGTCTGTCAGGCTCCTCTGTCCATGGGATTTTCCGGGCAAGAATACTGCAGTGGGTAGTCATTCCCTTCTCTAGGATATCTTCCTGACCCAGGGATGGAATCCAACTCTCCTGCATTATTGCAGGAGGATTCTTGACCTCTGAGCCACCAGGGAAGCCCTTCTATGACCTTTAGGCGCCTTCAAATGAAGCACTTAAAGTGCATGAACAGCTCTTCTTTATTTTGCAGATATGTAGAACAACTAAGTGCGGATTTCTTCAAAGTACCACGTATCAGTTTAAAGAAACCACTCTGAGTCCCATAGTACATAGAAAAGCCTGCTGTGTGGCTCACTTGAAAAGGTCTGAGAACCCCCCACCCCCCGCCAATCTACATTTTTGTCCGAGACAAGTTTATTTACTCCCATGGCTCTAAATATCTTTCAAACACTGATCTCTACAATTTTTTTTATCCCCAGCCCTGACTTCATAGAATATAGGATTCATGCACCCAGCTGCTTTAGAAACTGCACCATCCAATGAGGAAATTCAGAAAGATTCTGAGTCAGTTTACCCAAATATAGCCTTCCAGGTATCTGAGGAAATCTCTTACATTGATTTAAAAAGAAAAAAAAAAGGGACAAATAGAAAAATGTGTAAGAAATAGAGACTATACAGAGGGAAGAAAGACTTAGAAAGAGTAATGTTTTCTGGTTGAACACAAAGTAACTTATCTGTTAATGAGGATAAGATGCTGTCATAAATGGCATTTGGAGATCTAAAATAAACCATTATAAATTAAAAAATATAATGCAGAAATTTTGAAAATGTGAATTTTGAGTCTCAAGAAGCTCAATGTGAGTTTTGAGAAATAAAATTGAAGAAATCACCCAGGAAATGAAACAAAAAGACAATGAGATGGAAAACATAATATGAACGATAATAATATAAGATGAAAAATATTAAATAATAAAACTTCTAGAAAGAGAAAATAGAAGGGATGCATTTTTCTATAAAATACTTGTAGAATATTTTTCCTAACTGAAGGTCATGTGTTTTCAGAATTACAAGGAACAATGTCTAGCCAAGTGGATGAAAATGCACTAACACCAAGGCAGATAATTATGGAATTTCTAAGCAATCAGGATGAAATGAAGGTACCACAAGCTTCTTCTTAAAAATAAACAAAAACCTTATTACATACATAAGATCACAAATCAAAATGGTTTTGGATTTCTCCACAGCAAGACCAAAAGCAAGAAGACAATAGAATACTGCCTTGAAAACTCTGAAGAAAAATGATTTCTAACCTAGAATTCTATATCTAGCCAGTTACAACTCAGTTATTCTCAGCCATACAGCTATTTATCTCCTTTGCTATCATGCCGTGGAAGTTAATGGGAGGTGTTCCCTTCCAAATAAGGAAGTAAATCTAGAAAAGAGGGTGAGGATTCTGAAAACCAGAGATATAACAGAGAAGAGAAAGAATTTCTGGCGGGATGGAGAGGGAAAGTGTGTAGAGTGTTTGCAAAGCAAAGTGGTTCCCATTCTCAAGGAAGTATAATAACAAATGGGAAAAATTACACAGATCCATTATAAGGATCGAGATCATACATGTATAGAAGACACTAACACACTGAGATGTTAATGTATATGTAAGTAGTCAAGTTTCCATGCTAGGTGCAGCTATGAAACTTATTTTAGAACACCTCTTGCTTAATATGTGTTAGGCTATGTAGTGGTGGGAGTGATCCAAAATGGAATAAGACCGAAGTTCCAATAATCATCAGGTGTTCCTTCTCATTTTGCTTTTATAACACCAGATTTTCCAAAAGCCTAATGTCTGATTGAGGAAAGCACTGATTAAAAATATTAAGCCTTGTGTTTTCTAACAGAATCAGTGCTTATCAGATTGCAGATTTGACAAAGGGGTATTTTTCATACAGACTCAGTTCAGTATGTGTGTTTACCCTGGCTGCAGAGCTGTGCGTTTATTTCCCTTGGAGTTTTGCTGTATTAATAATTTCTTTTTGGAAGGGTATTACTGTAGTCAGTGGACTTTTCAAGTTGTGTTTATCTTGAGTTTGCAATTCAATGGAATGGAAGAAAATGTATTTAAATATGAATCATTTCAGATTAAAAAGAAGGCATTTTTGGTGGGGAGAAAAACACCACAGAATATTCACCATCAAGTAGAATGTTTATCAGTGTTGTTCGCAACATGAATGAAAGCTCTAACTAGGGGCAGATTTTCAACCTAGATTTCCAGATGTGATATAAAGCCATCAATTTGAATTTCAGGGTGTTGACTTTCATGGTATTACACCAGACTCTATCTTGATTCCTCTTTACAATCTGTGGAAAGTAGTTTTCAGTTTCCAATGCTTATAGATGATTAGAGATATATATTGATATAAATGCATGTGCGGCTCTGTCCAACGGAAGAACCGCAAGCAACAGCACTCCAATAGTTATGAACATGTCAGGAATGTAGATCTTGGTTCCTGATTACTGTTCTCCACTAACGGATCACAGCTTCTTAGGGAAAATGGCTAGGGCTAACATAGGAAAAGTACAAGATGAGTCTGACACGTCTACTTGTGTCAGACAGAAAGTAAGAAAGTGCTCGAGAATGATGGTGGATGGTGTTATGTCAAAAGTGCATGGGAGCTACTCTAAAGGAAATCCTGTTTGCCAAATCTGAAACAGT
Organism: Bos indicus x Bos taurus; assembly: GCF_003369695.1. Lineage (NCBI taxonomy): Eukaryota > Metazoa > Chordata > Mammalia > Artiodactyla > Bovidae > Bos > Bos indicus x Bos taurus. The sequence continues at coordinate 9,549,957 of NC_040079.1, read as the reverse complement.
TTGAACATCAAAACAATGATGGTAACATTAGCAGATTCTAATATTAAATAGCGTTAAGAATTCTTGTTTACTTCTGTGATAAAAATATGAATAAATTAATGAAGGAAAGAGAAGAGAAAGGTTTTGTTACAGAAGATGGGCAACCAAGCTAGGCAGAAGGAATGAAAGAATCAGAAAGTTAGAGTATGACAGCCATCAGAGCAATTTTAATTCTGCCAAGTAATGTAATGGAAACAAAAACTAGTGTGTAAAAATTTGATGGGAGAATGGAATGTTTACATAATCATAATATAAATGTACCTCCCTCCAAAGTAAATATGAATTGAAATATGAAATAGGGAAACTGTGTAGTGGGAAGGCTGGCAAGTGGTCAAAGTTAATATCACTAGTAAATGGGACAAATGTTACCATGTACTACCTGTAGGTAAGCAGGTTCATTTCTGTGATGTTCCTGCCAAAATGTTTAACTTGAATTTTATTGTGAGGAAAGATGAGAGAGACCAAATTGAAGGGCATTCTACAAAAATCTGGACTATGATTTAAAATTGTCAAGGAAAGAATGAGAACTTCTAGATTCCTGCATAAAAACTAAATGTGACATGATTCTGAAATCGATCTTTTTGCCATCAAGCAGCATTGGGGCTTCCTAGGTGTCGCTAGTGGTAAAGAACCCACCTGCCATTTCAGGAGACATAAAAGACACAGGTTTGATCCCTGGGTCAGGAAGATCCCCTGGAGGAGTAAACGGCAACCCACTCCAGTATTCTTGCATGGAGAATCCCATGGACAGAGGAGCCTGGGGGCTACAGTCCATGGGCTCGCAAAGAGTTAAACAGGACTAAGTGACTTAGCATGCATGTATGCACAGTATCTGCATAATTGGTGAAACTGAAATAAGATTAGTGAATTTGATGATAGCAGTTAGTATATAAATGTCCTAATTTAGAAAGTCATTCTGGTTATATAGAATACTCTTTTTTTGTAGAAATTAAATACAATACTATTTGGAGAGGATGGAAAGGATGTTGGCACCTTATTTTCAGGTAATTCAGGATGGAAAAAGGTTCTTCCTACTATTCTTGCAGCTTTTCTGTAAATTTGAAATTATTTTCAAATTTTAAAATGAAATAATAGGAATATGGAGAAATAATGGTTTAGGAAAAACGTATCAGAGTTAAGAAATGAAAGTTTAATTCAGAATTTAACATAAATAATAATTGTAAATGTAGTTAGAACTTAAACATAAGTGACAGAAATAATTCTAGAGAATTTTAGTTCTGTGGGGAATTTAAAAGTTAACTGGTTTGAAATTGGGAATGTTGATACTTGAGGGCAGTCAAGAAGAAATGAAACAGATTAGACATTTAAAACATATTTAAGAAGTTTCCATGAAAAACCTTTTGAAAACATTTTTTGTAATGAGATTGAAAGCTTTGACCTGGTTATAAAATGAACTTAGAAATGAAAATGGGAGACTGAGGTGAAAGGTTTCCCCAATCCTGCCCCAGACTATGTACATTTAAATACTGGCATGTTTAGGGATCTGTCAAGTGCTGGAATCATTATAGACATTTTTGTATTGGCCTGGAGGAATGTGCTTAAGATGGAATCTCCATGTTTGCAGATAACTGACAATTCTTAAGATGATAACACGTCAAACTGATAGACCCTTATTTTTAAAAGTGCTTAAAGCTATTTTTGACCAAGAGGGAAAGGAAATAAGCATAAAGAAATATGTAGAGAAAAATAATCCAGTCTATTTATGGGTTACAATCTGTCAGTTACATGACAGCAAGCATGGCATGGAATGATTTTCTTAAGTCTGGTCCTATTTGTTGATGGATCCAAAAGCTCAAGACGATTTTGGGAGAATGAGTTGACAGTTTCACTAACTGTTGAGGACAGATCTGGAGTAGTGTTTGCAATTATATTTAGTAAACCTCGAGAGAGGTATAGCAGAGCTGGAGTGAAGGTTTTGTTAAAACTTAGATTTGTTTTCTGAATCAGGACTAAGCTTTTACCTTTTGTGCTAAATATTTCCTCAGTCTGACACCAAAATTTCCTTTGGTAATAGTTTCCCTGCATTAAGCAAACTTTTTAAACTGAATTCTAATCAAATAGAGCCTCTAATCGCTCTGTCTCCATATCAGCACTTTGATACTGGCTGTTCTGGCTAAAATGCTTTTCTTTTGCCTCACCTCTGAGCCATTTTCCCTATCTCCATTTCCTGCATTTTCTTGGAAGCTTCTTGGAATATTTTGTCCATACCCATCTACTCCCTCTGAATATTTATGGCACAAGTTATTAGCAAAAATTTCTTCAGCAAATAATCATTCACTCTTTTGTGAGGTATCATGGAGTCTTACTATTCAACTTCGCCTACACTTCTCCCGGGTTTGACCCCTGGGTCGGGAAGAAACTCTGGAGATGGGAATGGTGATCCACTCCTGTATTGTTGCCTGGAGAATCCCATGGACAGAGGAGCCTAGCGGTCCGTGGGATCGCAGTGATGAACACTACTGAGCGACTAACAGAGTGACTGACACTACTGCTACCACACTTCTCCAGCTGAATGTGAGCGTCTTGAACGCTGAAATCTGTCTTATATTAACCCAGCATCTATTGTGACCCACATACAGTGCCAGTTGCTTAGAAGAGAAAGCTTTTTTTTCTTCCTTGTCCCATATGCTTTTTTTTTTTTCTAATTTTATTTTATTTTGTATTGAAGACACATTTTAGATAAAGAGAGGGACAAGCTAAAGATATGAATGCAATTGCTAAATTTATGTGTATTAGAAGCACAAAGAGTTACAGATGGAAAAATGATGCTTGTGACATGACATTTAAGGAGAATAACAATATTCTTCACTAGGAGACTTCTTTTTCTGAAACCAAGTTCTTGGATATCATTTAATGAACACACTAACGCAATCTATGGATTATTGATGCTCATTTTAATGTTAATTATTCTATATTTCAAAATAGGTGCATTTTCCCAGCAGGGATTCAGACTTCAGGAGCATAATGTCATAAAACTCTGTACCATCTGCATTTCTGATAAGTCAAAATTTTCTAATTAAAACATATATTTAGCTAGCTACAGTGCATGTCCTGGTTTAAAGTAACACTCAGCAATTTTTGGTATACTGGTTGGTTCTGGGCAGATGTGCTTAGTCATGTCCGACTCTTTGTGACCCTGTGGACTGTCAGGCTCCTCTGTCTATGGGATTCTTCAGGCAAGAATACTAGTGCTGGAGTGGGTTGCCATTTCTGCCTTCAGGAGATCTTCCTGATCCAGGGATTGAACTGACATCTCCTGGTCTCCTGCATTGGCAGAGAGATTCTTTACCACTGAGCCACCTGGGAAGCTCTGGTTCTGTGAGCAGCTCTTTATGATGTCCTATTTTACATATTCTTTTTATTTGCTTTTCCGTTATATTTCTTCATAGGATATTGAGTATAGTTCCATTTGCTATACAATAGGGCTTTGTTTATCCATTCTATATATAATAGTTTGATGCTCTATTTTATATTGATATAGTAGCTTAGGTTTTACCAGTAATCATGGAAAGTTTTATTACATCATCCAACAACAAATATGTTAGCTTTCCAGAGCAAATGCAACATTATTAGTATTTAGCTCAAAAGAAAGGGTATCAAATGGATAAAAGCAATTCACAGGTTATCAAATAACCCAAATATTCCCCCTTTCCTCCGTGGTTTAACATAATGTTCTGTAACCCTGCCTCCCCCACCAAGAACCTTCCCCTGCCACAGCTGGCAACACACCAAAGTGGATTGACTTAGCTTCCACAACGTTCAGCTCCTCTGCCAGTCTTTGGTGGAAAGAGTGTTAATCAGTAGTGAAAGGTCTCAAGTCTTGGCAATAGCAAACAAATAGAAAGAAGAGGCCTAAATAATGCATATTCTTCTATAATCGGTCTCTAGAGACTCTTCAGCTCTTTGTATACAACATTAAGGAAAGCATGCAAATATGTTATTCCCTTTTGTTGGCTGCTCTAATTGAGATGCCTGACAAATTGATACATAATTTAAGTTCATTAATGCCAAATGGAAAAAAAAAAAAGATAAAGACTTGCTAAAAATGTCATGTAAATTTTTTTGAAAATGCTAAGGAATTAATTTCTTAAATTATTTCAGCAAATTATTAATTTTAATTGTGTTCAATGAATGTTTATGAGTGCTTTTTACAGAATGTTTTTTTTTTTTAAATCCTCATACTATTTGCTTTTTAGGCTGTTTGGGAAACATGGGACCAGAAAAAAGGAAAACCATGAGATAAAGGAATGATTAATATAGTTTAGTTCCTCTTGATTCAGGACTAGGCTGGGGTTAAAGGGTGTAGAAATGATGAACAAAGTACCTTGGGACACACTGCTAAAACATTTGGCCTCAGTTTCCTGATCTGTAAAATGGGCAAGATCAGTGGGTGAACTGAGAAACATTAAGATGCTCTTAAGACATTTCTGGCACTTTTTATTTTTAATGATATTGTCTTCTTTTGTCTTCAAATACAGTAGATGATTCTTTTTTTTTTAATATTCTGTAGCCAGAATATTGACATTATCCAAAAAAATGTCATTCTGATTTTTAGAAAAATTATCCATTTAGAAATACCATGATCTTATAACACCTAGAAACTCATTTTCGTTAGTGAGTGATCGTGGTGATAATATAATCCTCACGGACAAGTGTTCATACTTGCACTGACTGGCTCTGTCAGTGAGATGCTGAGCTGATGTCAAGGTTCATAAAGAAGAATTTCAGTGATGTAATGTGTCTGTGGTAATGTGTAGGCTGTAATAATTCTTGGTTGTTTATATTTTTATATGTTTTGAGTCATTGAATTGCTGTTTTATCAAGAATTTTTCACATTTTTCATCATTTCTGAAAGTTGTAGTCTTTTTAATTTAAGAAAGATTAAAAACACTAGAAATATTATAAATATAGAAAAGAGAGGTCCCAGAAATCTCCTAAACCACTTTTTGTCCCATTACACCACAACCAAACTTATAATTCTAACTCATATTTATCTGACTTGTTGGAATATGGCTCCAAGGTGTACCGTCCAAATATAGTAAGAACTTAGAAGCTAATTCTTCACTGGCCCTCTATTTCTTCCTTCTTAGGAATGACTGGCAAAGAACCTGTCACCTCTTCTGCATAGCAATAGACTTTATTATAAAGTATATCTGGTTGCAAAGTCTACTTTAATTGAATATTTTTTATAGTACTTACCTGATTTTCATTGCTTGTGCACCGTGTTCATCCCTTGGGAACACTAGAAATTTGATAATTTTCTATTTGAGTGCTAGGAGATTGAAAGCTGTGCAACTTTTCAAAAACTTTCTGACACATCGGTGCTAATTTGAGTAGAACTTAGCTAGCTCTTGCAATTGATAAAAGCACGGAAAACTGGTTAGCGATGACAGTCTTTTAATCTACTATCTGATTGCTTGTCTAAGTGTCATTGGTGAAATGCAAGGATCTTTGTTCTTTTTTCTGAGTTCAAGCCAAGCGGGCTCCTTTACTTAGTATGGTAAGAAATCTCAACAGTTCCTCATTCCTTGGATTCAAGGAATCAAATATTTCTCTATTCAAATATCTCCCCCTCTTGCCCATTATAAAGTTTGCTGTAGGTAATCTTTGAAATGGCAGAACTGAAAAACGGACAATAAAGTCTAAGTTTTAAATTATCATAAACTCACACAAACTCCTTATTCCCAGGACTTCTTAGGCAGAATGGATCCTGTTTGATGAGTAAATAGGTTGTTTTGAAGCTATATTGACAGATGGTCCCCTTTGAATAAATTATTTCTTCTTTGACTTGCCAAAGTACCTGAAGTTCCAGTTTGCAAATTCCTTGTATATTGAAGACTTTTTTATTTCCCCCTGGGAGGCATCAAGATTCCATATTACTTTAAAAATTATTTATTCATATATTTGGCCACCCCGGATCTTAGCTGAGGCACACACGTTCTTCATCATGGCACATGGGATCTAGTTCCCTGACCAGGGATTGAACCTGAGTCCCATGCTTTGGGAGTGTGGAGTCTTAGCCACTGCCCCACCAGGGAAGTCCTCCCATATTACTTCATAGAGAAAACTTAGGTTGATAAAGCACCAGATAATTTGTAGATTAGCTAAGTTGTTTGGCAATCAAGAATAGAAATCTGAAAGAATGGGCCAAGAGAGAAGTTAACTTGGACATGACAGAGAGCATGGAGAGTCCCCGTGCTGAGGAGGGCAAGCCCGCCATGATCCCACAGAGAGAAACCCACGTCCAGTCCAGGGACAATGTAGAGACAGGAGAAACCGCAGGGAGGGAGACAGACTGGTGCTGCCCTAGGAACGTTTATTCAGTTTTGCTTTTAGTCATAATTTGGTCACTTAAACTAGCAAAGGAAAAAAATCAACTTAAAGGATTCCCTGCCCTCTTTTCCCACCATAAATAAGGTGGCACATTTATAAGGACTCTTCATTCAGTCCCTCCATTTCTGCTTCCTCATCACACTAATTTTTTTTTCCTTTTCCATTCCCCTCATCTCTGCTGCCTCCATCCTTTTATTCGTCTCCTTCCACCCACCTTTACCACTGGCTCATACTATATTTCTCAACCTTATGGACGTTAATAAACCAGAAAACTTCGTATGGCAGCCTTTTCTTAACATGTAACAAGAATAGCATGTCCTTTCTTATATCACAGTGCTCTAGAAGGCTGCATTTTTTCTTTGAGCAGTGAGGTTATTGAAATTATATTATTCTGTGGTTTCTATTATATAACTGCATTTTTACATGCAAAAGAAAGCTATGAAATGCTTCATAAAAGTATCTCAAGTAAAGTTTGGTATTTTAAAGTCTCTGTAAGTTTTTAATATCTCCCACTCAATTTTTTTACAGATAGATTGTTTTTTAATTATTATTATTGAGGTAACATCGGTTTATAACATGATACAATTTTCAGGTGTACAACATTATAATTTGAATTCTGTATACCCCACAGTATGCTCATCACCAAAAGTCCAGTTTCTATCCATCACCATATAGTTTACCCCTCTTTGTGCATTTTATCCTGCTCATTCCCCTTCTGATAACCACCCGTATCTTCTCTATATAAGACAGATTTTTTTAATAAAATGCAAAAGACTTAAACAATAAATGAAAGACAGTAACCTGACCTATTTTCCCTGAATAACTCTTCACAATGCACTTTCCAAGTATACATTTCAGTGTATATATAAAGCATTCTTATATGTGATGAGAAGTTATCAAATATTTATTTAACTCATTAATAAAGAAACCTGAAGGATACTATAGCTGATTCCAAAAATAAAAGATATGAGAAAATGCTGTATATGGTCAGTGAAAGAAACAACATCAAAATGTTAGGTACGAAATGGTTTCATGTTGTACAAGGCAATGAATCTATAACAGTCATTTCTTTGGGATAGAAGTGTGTTTGTTCTTGTTCAGTCACTCAGTTGTCTTCAACTCTTTGCAGTCCTGTGAACGGCAGCATGCCAGGCTTCCCTGTTCTTCACTATCTCCTGGAGTTTGCTCCAATTCATGTCCATTGAGAATCTTCTATAAATTAACACCTGTCTTTATAGAACCAGAGTTCTATTAGGTAATCTATAATAAGTTGAATTCTTTAGTGTGATTTAATGTGCTCATTATTCTTAATTCCAAACTTTGGATAAGTTTTATGACTATTTTCTACATATAATCCATATTATAGCCAATAAAAGTACCAAACACACTGGTTAGGTGCAGAATTTTCCAAGAAGGCATAGAGTTGAAGGGCAAACCTACTTTCTTTTTTGAAAATTGAACCCCCATGAAGGAGAATGTTGACCTCTTTGCCCTGCAGCAGTCCCTTCCTAGAATCCACCTTGCCATGTGAACCAAACATGCAGAGTTCACATTTCTTTGGTTGAGATTAATACAGTGATTTCCCTCCTGTGTTGTACAGGTCGATATGGTTTTAACTCGGAAATTGCTTTCAATAAGGAAATAGGTAAAATAAGGAAAAACACATAAATGGAAATCTTTTCTTCACCCATGCTAGTTTTTCAGATAATTTCTCCTTTCTTATAGACAGACTGATATTGTATTCATACTTGTTGTTCAGTTGCTAAGTCATGTCCGACTCTGTGATCCTCTGGACTGCAGCACACCAGGCTCCTCTATCTTCTACTATCTTCCAGAGTTTGCTCAAAATTCCTATCCATTGAGTCGGTGATGCCATCCAGTCACCTCATCCTCTGTTGCCCCCTTCTCCTCCTGCCCTCAGTCTTTCCCAGCATCAGGGTCTTTTTCAGTGAGTCAGCTCTTTGCATCAGGTAGCCAAAGGATTGGAGCTTCAGCTTCAGCATCAGTCCTTCCAATGAATATTCTAACTTGATTTCCTTTAGGATTGACTGGTTTGATCTCCTTGATGAAAAATGGTTTCATTATGTCTAAAACTGAGGAGACACTTAGAAATTAAAGATCATATATAGCTGCAAATAGTTATCTTGAAAAAAATCAACTCTGAATCAGTTAAAGAAATAGTTAAGAGTTTGTGAACAAAGGGAAAGTCAAAGTCGCTCAGTCGTGTCCAACCCTGTGACCCCATGGACTACACAGTCCCTGGAATTCTCCAGGCCAGAATACTCAAGTGGATAACCTTTCCCTTCTCCAGGGGATCTTCCCAACCCAGGGATAGAACCCAGGTCTCCCACATTGCTGGCAGATTCTTTACCAGCTGAACCACAAGGGAAGCCCAAGAATTTTGGAGTGGGTAGCCTATCCCTTCTCCAGCAGATCTTCCTGATCCAGGAATTAAACTGGAATCTCCTGCACTATAGGTGGATTCTTTACCAACTGAGCTATCAGGGAAGCTTAGTGACAAAGGCTAACTTACGAAAATCAAACAAGAATCAGGTGTTTCCTCAGTTTTGGTAAACTACAGGCATGATAGCACGTAAGAACTTGCTTGTCTCTTTGACCCATAGGAATCGCCTTCTTAAAAAATGATTTTGAACCCATGTCTTAAGAATGATAGTTCTAATACCTCATGGATAATTTGTGTAATTAACTGAAGATGAGCTGTCTGGTTTTGCTGGTTGTTGTTCAGTTGCTCAGTCACGTCCAACTCTTTGTGACTCCATGGACTGCAGCATATCAAGCTTGCCTGTCCTTCACTATCTCCTGAAGTTGGCTCAAAGTCAAGTCCATTGAGTCAATGATACCATCTAACCATCTCATCTTCAGTTGCCCCCTATATTATCTATCTTCCCTTGTTACAAATATCTTTTCTTCTTTTTAATTTTTGCTTTTTATTGGAGTATAGTTGATTTACAATGGTGTATTTTCAGGTATACAGCAAAGAGATTAAGTTATACATTTCCATTCCTTTTTCAGATTCTTTTCCCATATAGGTTATTACAGAGTATTGATTAGAGTTCCTTGTGCTGTACAGTAGATCCTAATCCTTATCTGATTATCTGTTTCATATATAGTAATGTATATATTTAATCTCAGCTACAAATGTCTTTTCATTGAATAGTATTATATAGGCTCTGCATAATAAAAATGAGATTATTTAACCCAAGGGTAAAAACAAAACATAGTTTATGCAAATCTCTATTATTATAGTAACTCCTATTTTTTTAAAGTAGTACTGAAAATTTCCTAACCAATTGAAAATTCCCATGTAAAACCCTCATAGCACTTCAAAAATATACCTCCAATGGAGAAAATATTTTCTCCTCTGTGTAGCCAACAGTAGCTGAGTATAGAGATGCATTTCTTAATGGTCTTGTATTTTGGTGTGGTGCCATCTCCTTGGGTCTGTCTTATATAATGTTTGACCTTCTAACACTCAATGAAGGCATATAATAGTTGACTGAATAGCAGTTATGATGGAAGGCTCTGTTCTCTAGATGACATCTCATAAGTTGAGAATGCTATTTTGAAAATTCACAGGAAAAGCAAGAACAAACACAAAGCAAATACTGAAAGAAAATAACTGTATTGCTATCTTTATAACTTTCCTAGAAAGACTTTCCTTTTATAGGGTAAACGTCAAGTATGTTTACTATAGTAGGTGAGTATTAGAATATTCAACATGATTTTGATGTTAGCATATTATTTATTGATATAGTGTTAGTTTATTTTATACTAGTTGACCATTTTCCTCACATGGGTGAGGCAGAAATCCAGAGAGAAGGAATACAGATAAATCAAAATGGTTGATCCCCTGCACTAGCAGATTGGATTCTTTATCTCTGAGCCACCTGGGGATCCCCATAGTCATTCTTTAGATATTGTCAATTTGGGGGTAAAATGTGCATCAGTATGTCACAAATTATTCCAATTACTAGGAATTTCTGATTTTTTAACCTGGTGGCTCAGACGGTAAAGCGTCTTGTCTACAACGCGGGAGACCTGGATTCCATCCCTGGGTCGGGAAGATCTGCTGGAGAAGGAAATGGCAATCCACTCCAGTACTATTGCCTGGAAAATCCCATGGACAGAGGAACCTGGTAGGCTACAGTCCTTGGGGTCGCAAAAAGAGTCGGACACGACTGAGCGACTTCAATTTCTTTCCACTTTAACCTCTAACTTACATACCTAATGAATTATCTTTAAATATTGCATTCAGATTGATATTCCCAAATTCCCCACTGCCAACCACACTTACCTTCCTGCTCATAAATGCATCATATCATTTCCCATCATTTCTCTCATGGTTTCCCTTCTCTTAGAAGACATTGTTCCTAACACCTTTTGACCTAATGTTTCTTACCTAAATAATCAAGCTCAGTTGAATTCTAACACTTAAGTGAAGCCTGTCATTAAATTCTAAGATATTTTTAAAAGAAAAGATTATAGTTATCTTTCACATATAAAATGACTTCAGAAGAAAAGGGTTTATATGCTTAAGGGAGAAGGAAATGGCAACCCACTCCAGTATTCTTGCCTGGAGAATCCTGTGGGCAGAGGAGCCTGGAGGGCTGCTGTCCATAGGGTCGCACAGAGTCGGACAGGACTGAAATGACTTAGCATGCATGCATGCATTGGAGATGGAAATGGCAACCCACTCCAGTATTCTTGCCTGGAGAATCCCAGGGACAGAGGAGCCTGGTGGGCTGCCATTTATGGGTTTGCACAGAGTCCATCACAACTGAAGCGACTTAGCAGCAGCAGCATACTTACTTAATGGGGGAACAAATGGGATGCACAACTATTTTAAGTTTAGAAGTTTAGTTTAGTTGCTCAATTGTGTCCAACTCTCTGCGACCCCATGGACTGTAGCCTACCAGGATCCTCCGTCCATGGAACTTTCCAGGCAAAAGTACTGGAGTGGGTTGCCATTTCCCTCTCCAGAGGATCTTCCCGACCCAGGGATCGAATCCAGGTCTCCCACATTGTAGGCAGACGCTTTTACCGTCTGAGCCACCAAGGAAGTCCATTTAATCTATACATTATTATATAAATATAATTTATAGGATTTAATCTAATTATTACTAAAGAGTTGTTAATCTAATTGTAATATTTGGATATTTAAAGGAAAACTAAGTTTATTAGAGAGTGGTTTTTTGCTGTTGCTTGTTTCCATTTTGTGTTCCCATTTTCATCTTACCCTGTTTATTAAAAAATTCTACCTATAGTGCTAAATAAATAATGACTTTTCCTATCTTTTTATGCCAATTAGTAATTTTATTCAGTGCTTATAACAAAAACAAGTAGGATTCAAAAAGCAAATACATAGACACAATAAGATATGCTAAAAACATGAATGATCCCAACTCAACATGCTGCAAATATAGTATGAGAACAAAACAAGTGTGCAAATTCTTACAGTGAAAAGTGGAAAGTATTTTGTATAGGACTGGTGTTTCAGAACCAGAAGTGCTCACAACAGATTAATTGTGGTTAGAAAATAAAGTTATAAAAGAGGGAATTGTTTATGTAGGTCTTTAAGGATAGATAGATTTAGCAAGGAAAAAAATCTAAGTGGCCAGGAAGGTTCTGATTGTAGCACACAACATGAGAAAAGGCTGAAATGAGAAACATGAAGCAATCAGGATTAAGACAGTGGAGTAACACTGTGTGGATGAAATACATAATTCCTGTAGGTGACGGTAGATAATTGGGAGAAGTAGACTTTGGGTATTATCATAGACGATCCTGAATCTTAGGCTGGGGTGGTGTGTGTGTGTGTGTGTGTGTGTGTGTGTGTGTGTGTGTGTGTATTCACACTTCATGCAACAAGCACCAAAATGCTAGTGAAGGCTTTTGAATATTTATATAAACAGTTTCAGAATATTTTATATGACCTATTTTAGACTATATCTCTGTTATTCTATAGACTTAATTGAAAGAGTGTGAAGCTGGAGTTTGATTGCCTAATTAGGATGAATATATAATGACAACAATAGCGAGGTGGTGATGTTGAAGGCATCTGGCCTGGAGTGATGGATGTGGGCAACCTGTGTCTTGACTCTGCTTTTTAACTCTTTGATGGGAACGCTGCACCTCCCACAAAACCAGCAGGTTGTGTTCCTTGATGCAGGAGCTCTCATGTGAGTGGCCCTGTTTAAAGCTGTTACCTGGAGGAGAAAGTCAGGCTTGGCTGCCTTCTGCTGCATTGCCAGAGCATTTGTTTTACTCAGATATGCCCAGAGGTCCAGCTTTGAGGGAAATTGTAGAGAGCAGTGGGATGATGCTATGCAGCTCTGTTTCCAGTGACCCAGGACTTGTGTGTCATCTGCCCCAAGCTCTCTAACAGTGTCACCTTTAAAAATTATATTTAACTATACTGGGACTGGGCATATGAATCTAGTCAGAAGTCATTAGAACATCTTCACCCCAGTGACAATCTGGGAAAACAGAAGAAAGCATGGTATGGGACACACTTCAGTCAGAGAGCACCAAAATTGGGTGACAATGGCAGAGAATTATACCATTTACTGAGAAATATCATTACTATAACGTGTTTCATATTATCATTGCTCAGTGATTTGTGATTTACGAAAAAAATGAGACAGCCTGAGAATCTGCACAGGACTCCAGAATTATAGTTGCAAATTTTGATGACGATTCTAAAATTATTTCATGATTTCATAACTCACTTAAGTTCAAGGAACACCCAGAAGTTCTAGAACCTGGTCTATTTTCCTAATATCAAATATGCCCTTCTGTGGTTGTTTCTATTTACACACTTTATAGAGACCCTTGTTTAAGTGATATGAATAGAATTTTGAGCCTTGATTAATGCTCATATAATTTTTGTTTGATTTTTTAAGCCAGTTCTCTACATGACATGCTTTCCAGTACACTTTAGCCCTGACCTATGTAAAAACACAGTACAGCTACTATTTCCCTTGGGGTGGATATCTTGTTTCTAACAATTCTTTCTAAAGTCATAGTCAGTTCGGTTTATTCATTCAGTTGTGTCTGACTGTTTGTGACCCCATGGAGTGCAGCATGCCAGGCTTCTCTGTCCATCACCAACTCCCAGAGCTTACTCAAACTAATGTCCATCAAGTTGGTGATGGCATCCAACCGTCTCATCCTCTGTCATCCCCTTCTCCTCCTGCCTTCAATCTTTCCCAGAATCAGGGACTCTGCCAGTGAGTCAGTTCTTTGCATCAGGTGGCCAAAGTATTGGAGTTTCAGCTTCAGCATCAGTCCTTCCAATGAATATTCAGGACTAATTTGCTTTAGGATTGATTGGTTTGATCTCCTTGCTGTCCAGTGAACTCTCAAGAGTCTTCTCCAACACCACAGTTCAAAAGCATCAGTTCTTCAGTGCTCAGCTTTCTTTATAGTTCAACTCTCACATCCATACTTAACTACTGGAAAAACCATAGCTTTGATTATATGGCATTTGTTGGTAAAATAATATCTCTGCTTTTTATTATGCTGTCTAGGTTGTTTAGAGCTTTTCTTCCAAGGAGCAAGCATCTTTTAATTTCATGACTACATCACCATCTGCAGTGATTTTGGAGTCCAAGAAAATAAAGTCTCTCACTGTTTGCATTGTTTCCTGATCTATTTGTCATGAAGTGTTGGGACCAGATGCCATGATTTTAGTTTTTTTGAATGTTGAGTTTTAAGCCAGCTTTTTCACTCTCCTCTTTCACTTTCATCAAGAGGCCCTTTAGTTCCTTTTCACTTTCTGCCATAAGGGTGGTGTAATCTGCATATCTGAGGTTATTGCTATTTCTCCCTGCCATCTTCATTCCAGCTTGTTCTTCATCCACTCAAGCATTTCACATGATGTACTCTGCATATAAGTTAAATAAGCAAGGTGACAATATACAGCCTTGACATACTCCGTTCCCAGTTTGGAACAAGCCCATTGTTCCATGACCAGTTCCAGCTGTTGCTTCTTGACCTGCATATGGATTTCTTAGGAGGCAGATAAGGTGGTCTTGTATTCCTGTCTCTTGAAGAGTTTTCCAGTTTGTTGTGATCCGTACAGTCAAAGACTGGTGCAGTCAATGAAGCAGATTTTCTGGATTTCTCTTGCTTCTACTTTGATCCAACAGATGCTGACAATTTGATCTCTGATTACTCTGCCTTTTCTAAAACCTGCATGAACATCTGGATATTCTCGGTTCACATAGTGTTGAAGTCTCGCTTGGAGAATTTTGAGCATTAACTTAGCTGGAGTGTGAGATGAGTGCAACTGTGCGGTAGTTTGAGCATTCTTTGGCATTGCCTTTCTTTGGGATTGGAATGAAAACTCACCTTTTCTAGTCCTATGGCCGCTGCTGAGTTTTCCAAGTTTTCTAGCATATTGAGTGCAGCACTTTCACAGCATCATCTTTTAGGATTTGAAATAGTTCACCTGGAAACCCAACACCCCCACTAGCTTTGTTCTAATGATGCTTCCTAAGGCCCACTTGACTTCACACTCTAGGATGCCTGGCTCTAGGTGACTGATCACACCATTGTGGCTATTTGGGTCATTAAGTTTTTTTTGTACAATTCTTCTGTGCATTCTTGCCACCTCTTCTTAATCTCTTTTGCTTCTTTTAGGTCCTTGTCATTTCTATCTTTTATTATATCCACCTTTGCATGAAATATTCCCTTGGTATCTTTAATTTTCTTGAAGAGATCTCTGGTCTTTCCCATTCTATTGTTTTCCTCTATTTCTTTGCACTGATCACTCTGGAAGGCTTTCTTTATCTCTCCTTGCCATTTTTTGAAACTCTGCATCTGGATAGATGTATCTTTCCTTTTCTTCTTTGCCTTTATCTTCTCTTCTTTTCTCAGCTATTTGTAAGGACTCCTCAGACAACCATTTTGCTGTTGTCATATGTCTCATTTCACATTTAAATATGAGATAACGCACCATGAATTGGGGTCAAGAAAAACGTCATGCCTTTTCCAACTCAACAGGTTCTTAAATCATCTCTGTCCTTCTTCCTACTGGTTTAATTCACTTTAATTAAGATATTTAGACTTCTAATTTACCAAACAGGTACCCATTATATTTTGCTTCCTTTTATGGTTTTTTTCTTTTTTCAAATATTGCCTTGAGCATATGACGTTTTTGTATTCTCCTAAGCTTTATATCTCTTGAGAGTTTACTAGCAGTATCTTATTTGCCTTCATCAAATGTAGAAGGACTTTTGACTTGTGGAGGGTTGATGGTTGAGGAAAGAACTGTCCAGCACAGGATTAAGGATACTCATCCAGCTGATACTGCTGATGTATGAATGAATTTTGAGTATGTTTGTATAAATCTATGTTCTCCTCTTATATCTTTTTTACTGATTAATGTTTTTAAGTCCTTATATTTTAAGTGCTGATTCAGTTCAGTTCAGTTGCTCAATCGTGTCCGACACTTTGCGACCCCAAGAATCGCAGCACGCCAGGCCTCCCTATCCATCACCAACTCCTGGAGTCTACCCAAACTCATGTCCATCGAGTTGGTGATGGCATCCAGCCATCTCATCCTCTGTTGTCCCCTTCTCCTCCTGCCCCCAATCCCTCCCAGAATCAGGGTCTTTTCCAATGAGACAACTCTTCATATGAGGTGGACAAAGTATTGGAGTTTCGGCTTCAGCAGTGAAGTCGCTCCATTGTGTCCGACTCTTTGCGACCCCGTGGACTGTAGCCCACCATGGGATTCTCCAGGCAAGAATACTGGAGTGGGTTGCCATTTCCTTCTCCAGGACATCTTCCCAACCCAGGGATCCAACCCAGGTCTCCCATATTGCAGGCAGATGCTTTAACCTCTGAGCTACCAGGGAAGCCCTAAGTGCTGATTAGTATCTTTTAAAGTCCTTATTTACATGGGGAATATTCTACAATATTTTCTGTTGAACACCTCAGTTACCCTGTCTAGACCTTCCAGACTTCTGTTATTTCTCTGTTACAGTTTGGTGACCAGAATTACAAATAGCATCCCATAAAGATGTCTTTGACTGCAGGGGAATGGTGCTTCCCATTCGTTCATTCCCTCTTGTTGGCTTCCTTCTGAGGGCTCAGGGGGTCATTGCCTGCCAGAAATAATCCACACTGACTCCTAGATGTGTCTTCAGCTGTAACATGTCCACTATTCTAGACATAGCAGTTTGGACAGGTTGCCACCTTCCTTAGAAAATTATCATAAACTGATTATGTTAAAGGCACTTTCTCATATCCATATTTAATTGCAAGATTTCCCCAATGGCCTAGATTTTCACTGTGCTGAAGTGCTTAAGGTTGTCTACAAACATAAATTAGAAATTGTGCCTTTTTTTTCCTATTTCTTCATCATTAACATAACCCTCAGATACGATCTCTGGATTTTGTTAACATGTTTGCACCAGGCAAACACATAAACTACTTAGTGTTCTATCCATAACAAAATATTTACAGTAGCCATTTGTGATTTGAATATCATTTTTGTAGAATTTTGCCCGAGTGTTTTTTTTTCCTTCAAATTAGAAAACCATTGGTTACGGGACTCTTCTTAAGTCTTACGTTTATTCTTTTTAATCAAAGACCTGTATTATAGGCATCAGAGTGAGGATCACTTGGCATGTTTCTGATTATTTATACTCGATGTATGTATCTGGTATTCAGTGATTCTACTTGTTATGATAAAGTCCACCAGTTAGTTATTTGTGGATTTGAGAACCATTAATCATAACTTATAGTCACTTGTAGAGACAGTTTAATCAAACTTATCAGATGCCTGGCTGTTGTAGTTCAGGGCACTGGGTTCCTCAATTTATGATAAACTTTTGCATAAAAAAAAATGAAGCATTCAGATCCTTGTCATTTTATTCAACTTTGGGGATATTAAAAGTGGAAATAAGGCTGAGATGAACACAACGAAAGCAACTGATACTTTCAAAATCTGAAGAGTAAATTTATGATCTCCTATTTGTTTCTCTTCCTCTACATGTGTCAACATTTGATTAGAAATTTTATATTATTTTGAGGGAGTTTCCTGGCCTAATGGTTAGGATTCCAGGCTTTCACTGCTGTAGGCCAGGTTCAATCCCTGGTCAGTGAATTCAGATTCTGCAAGTCATGTATGTGGCCCAGGTAGAAACAAAAAAAGAGAGAGAGAGAGAACTTCATATTATTTTTAGGCAAAACAATAAATCTCTAAGTTCCAGATTTTGATAGTTCAAGGAGACACAATGCTTAACATATAATTTTTAATATATTAAAATTTTATTTTGAGATATTATCGATTTACCTGCATTTGTGAGAAATAATATAGAAAGATATCACATCCCTTTTTTATCCAGTTTATCCCAGTGATGGAAGGCTTCCCTGGTGGCTCAGATGGTAAAGAATTTGCCTGCAATGCAGGAGATCTAGGTTCCATCCTTGGGTCGGGAAGATCTTCTGGAGAAGGGAATGGCTACCCAGTCCAGTATTCTTCTTGGAGAATTCCATGAACCTGGAGTGCTATAGTTTGTGGGGTCTCAAAGAGTCAGACATGACTGAGCAACTAATACCCCAATGGTGATAGCTTATAAAACTATACTATAGTTTTACTATAGTATAGTAATCCAAACCAAGATGTTGAATGGGTACAGTAAGGATACAGAATATCTCCATTACCTCAAAGATCCCTCCTGTTGTTTTTTTATAGCCACCCTATTCCTCTTTCACCCAGATCCTCCCTAACTCCTAGGAGTCACTTATTTGTTGCATACATAAACCAGAGCATACAATCCTAAATCTGCTCTGCTAGAAGCTGCCACCACATGACTGCTGCTCACTTGCCATGACTTGGAGACTTCTGTGCTCCCTCGAAGTTGTGTGTGCTTCCAGCTGCCTTTTGAATCCCTTCATCACCACAGGAGATGTGATGGAGTCCTCCTGGTTCCAAAACTCTTTAGGTTTCACAGTAATACTGTAGAAAAGCTGATCACTCCCATAAGTATTTTCTTCATGCTCGACTTTCTCATTTGCATGAGCAGTCAATGGGGCTGAACTAGAGACAAGTTACTCTTGAACTCCTCTCTTTATTTCCCCTAATCTCTATATTGATCCCAATTTAATCTCAGTTGGGAACATTTTCTCACTTAGAATTTAAATGCTATCTTTAGAAACAGTCTCAATTGTTTTCTTTATATCCTTAGTATTTACACTTAGTGTCCGTTAACTATTCCAGTGACAGCCACCAAGTTGCCCATAAGTGGCAAGAAATAAAGGAACAGGGTACATTACGGTGAGGACTGAATTCAGAAATAAAAGCAAAACTGGCTTTTCTAAGCACATTCTACTATTTGTGCTGTTAAGTTTAAAATGAAAGGACGAATTCCTTTTGTGAGATGGAATTATTCTACATCACAATTGCTCAGGGAGCTCAATGCATATGCTTATTTGACATCATCAGTTTTTAAATCTAGAAAACTTAAGTTTATTTACATTGCTGGGAGATTCTTGATGAATATAAAATTGAATCTACGCAAGTGATAAACCATGTATGTGCTACCTCACAGAAAAGAGTGGATATTAAAATTAGTTAAATCAGAATAAAGTTTGTGGTTTAGTTAATAATAGTGTGCTGATGCTAATTTTTTGCCTTTGATGCTTGCACTATGATTAAGTAAGGTGTTACCATTGGAGTAGGCAGGACTGCAGTCCACGGGGTCTCAAAGAGTCAGACACGGCTGAGCACCTAACACATTCACTTTCACTACCATTGAAGGAGGCAGAGGAAGGAGTGCATATGAACTCTCTATACTATTTTTGCAACCACTACATCATTTTATTTCAAAACAAACATTTGAAAGGCAAAAAATGTCAAGCTTATAGATTGCTATATGATTTAAAGTTCTTAAATCTCTCGTTCCTTGTGTATGTATTACATGTATACGTTTCAGGGAGCTCAATGCATATGCTTATTTGACATCATCAGTTTTTAAATCTAGAAAACTTAAATTTATTTACATTGCTGGGAGATTCCTGATGAATATAAAATTGAAGATAGGATCCTAAGCTGTACATGAAAATGTTATGATGCCTACCTAGGTGTTTACGTGAAACATACATAAACAGTTCATTGCAGAGTAGAACGAGACGACAGCAGAATACTAATATGAAAACTCTGTAAATACGATGACTGGAATGCAAAGTCAGATTTTTATATTTTACGTTGGCTTATTAAAGTAGCAAAATATCACCGAACCTAAATCACTCCTTAAACCACATTATGAACAGCATATGATTGCTCCATTAGTTTAATCTCTTGATTAGGTCTTCAAGTGTCTTAGATTTTTATTTATATCATATTTATACAATTCAAGAAGTAAATTGTTTCCTCATATCACACTAAAAGTTAAATAGGAAAATTAATGCATAGTTTCAAATAATATTTGGTTTATTCTTTTAATGTCTAATTTCCATTAGAGATTTAATTACACTTACTTTTTATTTTCTTTCTGTCATGTTAACGATCTTTCCTCTAGATAATTTCACAGGATATTTTCCAAAGATATGTTGAATAAAATAGACCTGAATAGCACTGTTTTATTCCTTAAGAAACCTAATAGCTATTAAGTTTTGTTTTTTGACATTTATTCAAAGGGTATAGTCAAAGTAGGCTCTCTATTTTTAGTTTCCCAGAATCTCTGGTTTTATAGAATTGGCTAAAAAAATGTATGACTTTTTATCTCAGTGATGAAAAATATCCATAAAATTAGTACAAATCTGCATCCATCATACCTGAGTGCTTTGGGGAGGGGGAAAAAAAAAACAAAAACAAAAAACCTTGCTCTGAATAATGTTTTTGTTAAAGTCAGAGGATTTCTGTATCTTCCGCGTGTCCTACATTTTACATACGCATCCTTTTAGTTGAGGAAAATGTGTTCAGAAATTAAAGTTGTGATCATTCATTTGAAGTGTTAAATTATTTAATTCAGAAAGCAAATAAAATTTTCATATGTACAGGGGAATATAACCAGGCTCTAGAAACAATCACCACAGCGCACAAGTAATGGATCACTTTTTGTTAGGAAAAAAAGAGAATTAAAGATGGACACTGCAGTATGGATTTTCTGTAAATCAGGAGCTGTAACTGGCTATTTCTCTCAGGTTCTAACTAAAAACCCAATGGCGATGTATCACGACACCAATATAACAAGCATATTTGTTCAGAAAAGTCAATTCTGCTAATTTGTTGAAAAGAATCTGTTAAGTGAATCATTTAGCACCCTACAAACAAAGCCAAGAGTGATAATTGTGCAGGTTATTCTTTTCAATGTATTGAGTTGGCAACGTGAACAAAGGTAACCCCTGTCTATACTTCGGGTGAAGAAATTAAGTTCTCCCAGAATGAGATTGTAATTTAGAAAGATCCCTCTTCAGCTAATATATAAAGGAAACTGAAGAAAGATATTGGAGGCAGAAAGAACATTGAGAGATGTCAAGGAGGCTGAGGGTTTGAAAAAGTACAATAGCCACATGAGGGGAAAGCCATTACTGGAAGGCAGGACCACCTCCATGTGGGACATTGTGGATGTGAGTAAGGAAGAGAAAAAGATACAGATGTGATAGAAAATTCAGGGCTGGAAGATTAGGAGGTGGCGGTGTTAACAAACGGTATGGGAAAAATAGGAAATGGAGCAAAGAGAAGGCAGAGCTTCTGTTTTGTTTTGTTTTGTTTTTTTAATTTGAAATATTTTTCAGTTATCCAACAAAAATGTCTGATAGACAGTTGGCTATTCTGGCCTAGATGTCAAAATCCAGCTTAAGTCTAGAGATATGGAAATCACTAATATATGAACAGAGGAGCCTGGTGGGCTGCAGTCCATGGGGTTGTGAAGAGTCGGACACGACTGAGCGACTTCACTTTCAGCTTTCACTTTCATGCTTTGGAGAAGGAAATGGCAACCCACTCCAGTGTTCTTGCCTGGAGAATCCCAAGGACGAGAGGGCCTGGTGGGCTGTCGTCTGTGGGGTCACACAGAGTTGGACACGACTGAAGCAGCAGTCTAATGTTTGGTTTAGCATGAGACCTGCTAGAAGAAGACTGAGAGTAGGAGTCAAGAGACCTAAGGAGATTGAAATGATTGCTGTTCCAGAGTCAAAATGAGATCACAGTCTTAATGGGGAAAACAGTCCTGAGAGAGGAAAACAACACTATCAGGATACCAAGAGCTCCAAACTGGTTGCAGAAGGTCAGAACTGAATAAGAAGTCTTGGATTGCACTATATTCGTTCAGGAAATTAAAAGTAGGAGAATAAGGAAAAAGTGATTGTAAAGACTTGAACCCTTGGAAGGCTGAATATAAAGCTGCCTTTTCAAGAAATTTGGGAGACCAGTAAAGGATGTGGCATCAGAAGGGAGGAAGTGAGGAGGGTTAAAAGAAGTTTGTTGTTTTGCTTTTCTTAATTTATTTTTCCTTTTTATTTAAAACAGAGCACTTGATTTGTTTTATGAAAAGTGTTGAGGCCAGGACAGTTTTTTTTGTTTGTTTGTTTGTTTTTTTAATTAGAATGCAAAGGCACCGTGGTAGCATGGTTAGTGGAAAAGGAGGGAAGAGTTAGATGAGACGAAGGGTCAGAATGATCTGAGTGAGACTTGCCCTTTGGTTGACTGTGGGAGGAGTCAGTTGAGCAGTGATCTGTGGATATACCACACTCACTTTATCCATTCATCGGTTGATGGACATTTGGGATGTTTCTAGACTGGTGTGATTATGAATAAAGCTGTCACAAAAACTCACATTCAGACTTTCATGTCAAGATACATGTTCATTTTTCTTGAGTAGTGGGCTTCCTGGGTACATTTAAGAAGTTGCCACACTGTTCTCCAGGCAGCTGTACCACTTTGCATCCCGGCTAGTGATGTACAAGAGTTGTACTACACAGCTTTTCCATTAGCTCTTGGTAATTTCAGAGGCTTTCTTTTTTGGTTTGTTTTTATTTATAAGCTTCATATTCATAGCACATCAGTTCTCTTTGCCCATTAAAACCCAAGGGGATGATGCAGACAGGCCCATGTGGATCCTACATGAGCAAGAGATTCGGAACACAGCTAAAGACAGCGAGGCTTCAGACACATCATTCTTTTATAATGAGTTGCAAGCAAACCCACCTGAGCTTAGCCCCACAGAAGGTATTATCTTTATTGTCTGAGACTGTAAACAAATCTGCCCTTTTCTGGAGAAGGAATACTATAGCTACCTCCCCAGATGCTTACTATGAAATCACCCTTAAAAAGATGGTCCCAAACAAAAGCTCTGCTCACAAGGTATCCTGGAACTTGAGCATAGTCCCTGAACTGTTTCCCAGCAAAGGGTAGATTTTTTAACTGTTTAACTTTAATGTTTATGAGACATTTTATTGTTGATATTGTTTCTTGGGTCATTTTTATAGCATTATGTTTTTTGTGCTGTAGGGATCATTTCACGTCCATTTAACATTTTTTTTTTTTTTTTGCATAAAGCTTCATAGCATTCTCTTAATTTTATCTTTAGTCTCTATGTGTAGTTATATCCTCTCTTCATTCCTAACATTGATAATTTTTCTTTCTCTTGTTTTGGGATATTAGTTTCACCAGAGAGTTTCCAATTTTACCTCCTTTGTAGAGAATCATCTTTTGACTCTATTAAATGTTGTGGGTTGTTTATTTATTGACAGTCTTATTAATTCTTTTCTTATACATTCTTTGAATTCATTATAGTCTTTTTCCTCTTAATTTCAGAAGTTATGTGCTTAGGTCATTCATTTTCACCATTTTTTTTCTTTTGTACTGGACGAAATTTTCTTTAATTTTTCCTCAAAATTCTACTTTAGCTTCATGCCACAGATCTATCTCATACTATTTATGACTAATTTGTTCTCAGTAGTTTTTAATACCATTTGATTTCTTTTTATTACCAAACTGGCGTATTTGACCTTGTGTGTCTCTATTCTTTGAGTTTATCTGAGATTATACTGCCAGTTGGTGGCACATTGGGATAATTTTTTTTTTTAATTTTAGAGCCTAGTTTTTGTTTTGTTTTAATTATGTTCTTTAGTCGATGTAACTGAATTGCCTTGTCTTCTGAAAATGCATTTTTTATGATACCAGTTTTTAGCCATCAATTGTGACTTGCTTCAAGCTTAAAATATGTAATTTCCATATATTTTTCAATCTATGCTTTGTAAAATGTTTGCAGGGTTTTAAAAATCTGTGATATTTAAGATTATTCTTTTATCTAAATCTCTGTAACTTTAGAAGTTTTGTTTGATATATCCATAAATAAAAGATATATGTTTAAAATTTCTATTATAATAGTGATTTTTATGAGTAAATTCTTACTGAAACTTTCTAATTGGAATGGTTATTCAAAAGAATATTTTCTATATGCAATTATTTAAAGATAACAGGAAATGCAGAAGGTATTTCCTTTTACTCATTTTTTTATGAAGGTCCTGCCAGTGAGAGCAGATAAAACTTTTTTAGAGCATGGGAGTAAGAATGTGTAGATTCTTTCACAGAAGAGTCAGAATTTAGTTAATCCATTCAGAGAAAAAGAAAAAAGGTATCCAAATTGAACTTGCCATAAATGAACTCTTTCCTATGCAACTACAACAGAGTGGAGATTCTCATGACTTTTTAAAGTTGTTTAGCCAACTTGAGAAACAACCTTGATTGACATAAATTATGGTCAGTCTTTTTGCATATGTCTATGTGATTTCTACAAATGTACATCTTTTTATCTTGCCTCTTGTATAGCATATTATTTTAATGCCTAAGAATAAACAGGCTTCTCTGAAAATAGCCTTTATCCCATTGAGTAGATATTTAAACTGTGGATCTTTGGCCTTAGAGCAAATTAAAAAGCTGTCTTTAAATAGCTTAACTTGTCTGTTGCTTCCTTTTTCCTCATCTAAAATAAAATTACTAAATTTATCAGGTAGTTACTATACTCTTAAATTTGATAATGCCATCTGATTAGCTACCTCAGACTGTGTTGATTGAAAATTTTCTTTCAACTTGTAGATATTTTCTTTAAACATGGCCTTTACCTATTAGAATATGAAATTCAAAAATAGAAGCAAAGGTACATATGAAACAGAGTGAACAATTTGGGGCAATTTGCATGGCTATTGGCACCCAACTCTAAATGTCTCGGTAATCCTTTTATCTTTTTTGATTCTTGCTAACAGAAAGTATTTTGACATCAAAGTATTTTTAGCTTAATAATTCTCATGAGAAAACACAAAACAATAAAAATTGAATGTCTTGCAACTAAATTTTATATCTGATGATTTTTGCTTCATTTTCATTTTAGTATAAGAGAGAATGATCTGCAAAAGTTAAAAAAGAGGGGGTTCAGATTGTTAGAATCCTGTTACTACTCATTAGTATATTTGAAAGTGTAATTTTTAAAATTGCATGCCTATGTCTTGACAAAACACTGTAATAATTTTATAGTATAATACTTTAATGAAATCTTTAAAATTCAGAGACAGCTTTGCTTGGTAGAACAAGTAACTTCCAGGTACTGTGTGATCATAGCAAGATACTTTTTAATAGCACATTCCATTTGAATTTTATTTGGTTAAGAAGTAGGAATTTCTCCAAAAAGTTTAGTTGGATCCTTTGATGTGATTATTACCATATTTGGCATTATAGAAGAATAAGATTGAAAGCAGAGGGAAAAAACTGGGAAACTATACAGTCTCAGGTGGGAAACAAATAGAAGAGCCTAAACCCTGGAATGAAAAATAAATGAATCTGAAGAACAGTAACAGAATTTGATAATGAAAACATGGAAGAAAGTAAAGTTAATAGAACCAAACAGTTTAGGAAGAATGGGATATTGGCAAAGTAGAATTTTAGATATCTTTTCAACTGGATATACTCTAAGGACTTGGAAATACTGTTATTGAGAGATTATAATTAAATAGGAATTTTGTACTCATTACTAGTCAGTGTTTTGATCAGAATCTGATGGATCATTCCAAAGGATTTACCTAAACAGAATTTAGTGGAGGGACAGTTAAATATGAAAGTGAAAGTTACTCTGTTGTGTCCGACTCTTTGCAACCCCATGGACTGTAGTTCATGGGATTCTCCAGGCCAGAATACTGGAGTGGGTAGCCTTCCCCTTCTCCAGGGGATCTTCCCAACCCAGGAATTTGGGGCCTTTCACAGTTTAGTGTGACCAGGTTTAAAAAGGAGTGAAAAAGGGCAGATGAGAAACTCCCAGATTATAAGCCTTGGGAAGCCATTACCATTCTTCGGACTTGCAGACCAAATGGAAGAAACAACATTATCAAGACCAGTGAGAGCTGGGCCCTTGTAAGACTGGCTCCTGAGAGGAGTTGATGGTTTGCTGATGTGACCTATTAGTGGAATATAATCAGGTGCCAGAGAGTAAGACGGTAAAGTCTTCTTGCAGTGTGCGAGACCCAGGTTCGATCCCTGAGTTGGGAAGATCTCCTGGAGAAGGAAATGGCAATCCACTTGAGTATTTTTGCTTGGAAAATCCCATGGATGGAAGAGCCTGGAAGCCTACAGTCCATGGGGTTGCAAAGAGTTGGACACGACTGAGCACACACATGAGGAGAGAGTAAGGGAACCTGCTCAATCCAGTCTGTAAGAGCTAGCCTCACCATTACTCAGGCTCCCAGGAGGTTAGAGAATAAATCCAGGTAGTGGAAGAAATAGACTGACAGCAAGCTATCCTCACAGAATGTAAGAAAAAAGGCAAGAAAGAGGGTGATCTCACTTATGGGAGGGTGAGGAAAACGCGGGATCTTTAATAATCCACAGAGAAACTAGAAATATCCGAGGAAGATGGAGAAGTAATCTGAGATCAAATGTGCAAAATAGAAATGGCCCTGAAAAAGAGAAGATGACTAACTATGAAGGATGCTGAAGATAAATTGAAAAACCATGAAAAAATTTACCTGGTCATCATTAGTGGTCTTTCTGATTTCTGTTTCAAAAGAAAAAATAGCAATTGACAAATTGATGAAACTTAACCAGATCATCAGAGAAGGCAATGGCACCCCACTCCAGTACTCTTGCCTGGAAAATCCCATGGGTGGAGGAGCCTGGTAGGCTGCAGTCCATGGGGTCGCTGAGGGTTGGACAGGACTGAGCGACTTCTCTTTTACTTTTCACTTCCATGCATTGGAGAAGGAAATGGCAACCCACTCCGGTGTTCTTGCCTGGAGAATCCCAGGGACGGGGGAGCCTGGTGGGCTGTCGTCTATGGGGTCGCACAGGGTCGGACATGACTGAAGTGACTTAGCAGCAGCAGCAGCAACCAGATCATAGAGAAAAAGGGACATGCAGAGCCCAGACCATTTAGTTGAGAAATTTTGTAAAGGAAGGAAGCAGAAAGCTTAGACCAGTAAAAATGGAGGGATATAATGTAAAAACACTGTTCTTGTTTTCCCTATAAAAGGTAACAGTCAAGTATTTTGGAAAAAATAGGAACTTCTGTAAAACCCAGAAAGTGTTTGTGATTTTGGCTCTTTCACTGTATCTCAAAAAAACATTACCAGGTATTAATCTTGGTATAGAGTATAAATTGAGAAAGAATAAAGTCATTATTAATGGGCAAATTGAGATACATTTAGTGTCAAAACTGTTAGTATTTCATGGCATGAAGCTATCCAAATGAAGAATTTCACATTTAAAAAAAATACTTGTATTTATTTAATTAATTATTTTCGGCTGTGCAGAGTTTTCATTGCTGTGTGGACTTTCTCTAGTTGCTGTGAGCTGGGGCTGCTCTAGCTGCAGTTCGCGGATTCTCATTGTGATGGCTCTTGCTGTGGAGCACGGGTCTAGACAGGGACTCAGCAGTCGTGGTTCCTGGGCTTTAGAGCACAGGCTCAGTAGTTGTGCACAAGCTTAGCTGCCTCTTGACATGTGGGATCTTCCCAGACCAGGGAATCAAACCCATGTCTCCTGCATTGGCAGGAGAATTCTTTACCACTTAGCCGCCAGGGGAGAGACACATTTTGAAGATGGTAACTTACTTTGCTAATACTGACCATCCCCCTAAATAAAACTCGTTTTGTTGATTTTATGCTGATGAATCCATTTGGTTCCACATTTGGAACCAGATGTATTCTGGGTACTGCCATGTATATTCTCAAATTCATAGCCATTGAAACAGCAAACTCTCAAGAAAAACAAAGTTTATGAAGGATCAGTTGAAGGCAGTGCGATCCATTGATTCCTCTAAATACTCTGAACTGTTTCTAGATTAAGCCAGCCAGCATAGAACTAAATAACTTGCGTTGGCAGTTTTGATTTCCATTATAAAATTGTGTTTCAGCATTTAGAAACTTTAAGAAGCTCCCTGTGAAGGTTGTTGCTATCTTCTTATACAGATGCTGTAGAATACTTTGTTCATTGTTCAGCGTGGTTCCTTTTACATTGGGCTCATTTGAGAAATCTCTTTTCTGGGCTCAGTACCAGGAGTCTTCTGTTTTGTCAAGCAGCTGGTTAGATTTTATTTTTACAGACAAGATGGGTCTCACTACTGAACATGTTTCCATCTGTATACTTTGCCATGAATCTTAAAGCCAACGTTTTAGACACAACCCTCCAAAAAAAAAAAAATGTTTTGTGGTTTATTTTTATCAAAGTAGTACATAAAGAAACAGTTTTAATCAAGTAGTACATGAAGAATTAAATGTAAAAAGCAACATTTCCTTCCCAGTATTTCCCCATCCCTGTCTCCATTCTTCCAATACCTTATATAGCAGGTTGTTCATTTATCAAGTTTGAAATTACTGATTACTAATTCTTGACAGATGAACTTTTGTTAGTTAGCCTGTTTTTCCCCATATCTGGCCTGTTTTTAGCAATTATATCAACATTTTCTCAAACGTTTAAAATTCTTTGGGGGTTAATTTTGTTACATGTAATGATATACTCACAAGTCGGTTTGCCATTCTATCAAATTTTGCTAATGTCTTTTGACTCTTTACTTAAAAAACATGAATCTTTTCATCATATTCTTCCTTCTCCATTCTCTTAAACTTTTCCATCCCCTGACTCCATCAGCTGTGTGGTACTTTAATGCAGTCAAGCTTGACAGCATTCCTTTTGTATTTTTGACTTTGTATATATATTTATTTCAAATGCTGGACAAAAAGACAGTTGATAGCATTATCTTATCAGTTTCACCCTTTCTTATAATTCGACATTTACGATGATGAAAAATATATACAGAAGTTTAGAGCGAAGTAGAATGTAAATACACAAACTAATGAATTTAAGTTGTAGAGAATACACAGATTTCTCTGAAATTTAAGATAATCACTATCTGGCATTTTCTTTAAAAATTTTAAAGCACTCATCCATTCTCTGGCTCAGAAATTCTTCTACTAGACATTTGCACAAATACTTCAAACAATTTCATTCATAAATCAATTGAAAACATCACTGAGTCTGTCAACAGAAAAGTGGATAAGCAATGGTGATATAATTATACAATGAAATAGTACTCACCAATAAAAAGAAATAAGCTAGGGATACATATAAAAGCAGGCTTCCCAGCTGGCATTAGTGGTTAAGACACCACCTGCCAAGGCAAGAGACATAAGAGACACTGGTTCAATCCTTGGGTCAGGAAGATCCTCTGCAGGAATCTTAAATTGAAGAGTTCCTCTAATAAAATAATTTAAAAATCTTCATAACTTTGGCATAATGAAAATCACGGGAAATATTTGTCAGGAGCAGAAGTGTCCAGAGAGCACTGCTGCTTCTACAGCAGAATGTTGCAGCATTTTCTCCCCAATATGTTTGCTGTGGTTTAGCAATGGCATAGAGTGTGCTTTTAGCAGAGTTCAAGTCCATTACCAAAGTGAACATAGATCTGATGGATGGGTTTGTGTGTGTGTGTGTGTTAATTTTCACATTGTTCCTAGCATCTTTCCCTTGATTTTGATATGATTTTTGTATGACCATTTCATTCCCCCCATCATCTCTGGAATTCCCAGCCTCTTTGCATACTGATAAGGACATCCTAACACCTCTGGGAAAACTTTATTTATTAGCCTAGTGACCTGTTGAATCAGACTAGCAAGCTAATTCCTGTAGGATATTGTCTAACCTATGGCTTATTAACTATAAATAGCTTCTGAACTAGTTTTTGGTACGGCCAGAAATAACAAGAGCTATGAAATGTAAAATTCACATTTTATTTATTCATTTAGGCAGTAAACTGATGCTTACTGAACACCAGACACTGTACTGGGGCATCAGAAAATAGTGGTGAACCAGAGGCTTGATCACAAGCTTCAGTGCAGACTCACTTCTGAAGCAGTGATGAGGGGTATAATCACAGGCATAATGAAGTTATTACAATTGAGTGAAGGGAATGAAAAGCATAGTATATTATGAGGCACCCTGCAGAATGGCGGGTAATTGAGGATCAGAGGATGTATTGTACTGACTGTCAGAAAGTGCTATGTAAGCTGAGTTCTGCAGGATTGGTAGTACAGCCTGATCAAGATGACGGCAAGAGCATTCAGGTGAAGAGGCCAGAGTGAGGCTGTAACAGATGCAATACTTTATGAAGACACTTCTTTTCTTTCTGCCTCAGCAAGGAGTGTAACTTAGGCTTCGAGACTCCCATCAAGATTGCAAAGTGGAAAATCTATTTCTACCTTTTGATATGAATTGATGGCATGGGGACAATAAAGCTCAAAATCCAGCAAGAAATAAAATTTCACTTAAAAGTGATCATGGTGATCACAGGTTTACGACATCAACCTAAGGATTCATCAATATATGTTTTTATGGCAGCGGAGACATTATCTGTCTTAAGAAAACAACAATATCTCACTTTAGGAAGTATTTATGTATTGTTGTTTTTCTCACATAATGTGCCGTGTATGCGACTTGTTAGTAGTAATAAAAGTTCTTCCTAGGCTTGCTTGCACGAGAGCTGGGTGTTTTAGACACATTTTTCAGTCTTAAGCAAAACCTTTGCACTGAGATGTATCTATACCTTTTCATTCGTTCACTGCAGGAGCCCATGATCACTTATTTTAGGTTTCTAAAAGGTGAGGTTTTAGTGAGGGCTAAATGTATGTATTCTCTCATAAAATACTTTCTAAGTTGCACTTCAAACCCCATAATAAAAAATTTGAAGGGAGCATATTCTAAATCCTTATATATTTTCTTTCACTCTGATAAATTATATGCTTCAAGGATTGACAAAATGCTTTTCTGAAGTTTGTTGGTTTCTAAATGCTAAGTGGCTGAAAAGTCTTCCGATGATTTTAGATTTGGCTCCCTATCTGGGGAAATATCTGTTAATATGAAAGAGCGTCAGACCAGGGGTTGGCAAACTCTAGCCCCTTGGCTAAGTCAGTTCTCTCCCTGTTCTTTTAAAGTCAGGGAAGTAAGAAGGCTTTTACATTTTTTCAAATGTAAAATAAAACTAAAACTAAAAAAGATAAAGAAGGATCTGGGACTGAGAGGTCTGTACCCTGCTAAACCTAAAATATTTACTATTTGGTACTTTAGAGTGAAAAAGGTTGCCTCTACCTTTCTCTTACATCAATTAAACTATTGTATGAACTAGAAGAAATATTTAGTGCACATGGTGGGAAATCGTAGTTATTAAAACTTCAGTCATGTTTAGATTATTCTACAATTAGCATCCTGAACAACTCACTACTTTTTAAAAAGTTCTTTGCTGTTGTTCATTGTTCAGTCATAAATTGTGTCTGACTCTCTAAAACCCCATGAATTGCATCATACCATGCTTCTCTGTGTGACCCAGGAGATCCTAAACTCCCCTCTGCTCTGACCTCAAGTACTACTACTCATTCATTTATACACCAGCCCAATAGCAGATGGGTTGGTAAAGCATCTGCCTGCAGTGCAGAAGACCTGGGTTTGATCCCTGGGTCAGTAAGTTCCCCTGAAGAAGGAAATGGCAACCCACTCCAGGATTCTTGCCTGGAGAATCCCATGGACAGAGCGTGGCAGGCTACAGTCCATGGGGTCACAAAGAGTCGGACACGACTTAGTGCTGTGTTTGTGTATCTGTGCTTCCCTGTCCTTCACCATCTCCCAATTTGTTCCAACTCATGTCTATTGATTTGGTGGTGTCATCCAACCATCTCATCCTCTGTCACATACTTCTCCTCCTGCCTTCAATCCTTCCCAGTATCAGGATCTTTTCCATGAGTCAGCTCTTTGCATCAGGTGGTCAAAGTATTAGAGATTCAGCTTCAGCATCAGTTCTTCCAATGAGCTTTCAGGGTTTATTTCCTTTAGGATTAACGTGTTTAATCTTCTTGCAGCTGAAGGGATGCTTCAAGAGTCTTCTCCAGCACCACAGTTTGAAGGCATCAAATTTTTGTCTCTCAGCCTTCTTTATGGTCCAAATGTCACATCTGTACATGACTACTAGAAAAACCACTACTGGAAAAACTATACAGACTTCTGTCAGCAAAGTGATGTCTCTACTTTTTAATACACTGTTTAGGTTTGTCATAGCTTTTCTTCCAAGGAGCAAGTGTCTTTTAATACTGTGGCTGCAGACACCATCTGCAGTGATTCTGAAGCCCTCCAAGATAAAATCTGTCACTGTTTCCACTTTTTCCTCATCTATTTGTCATGAATTGATGGGACTGGATACCATAATATTAGTTTTTTGAGTTATGAGTTTTTAGCCAGCTTTTTCACTTTCCTCTTGCACCTTCATCAAGAGGCTCCTTAATTCCTCTTTGCTTTCTGCCTTTAGAATGGTGTCATTTGCATGTCTGAGACTGTTGATATTTTTCCTGGAAATCTTGATTCCAGCTTGTGATTCATCCAGACCAGCATTTTACATGATGTATTCTGCATATAGTTAAATAAGCAGGGTGACAATATACGGCCTTGATGTACTCCTTTCCCAATTAGGAACCAGTCTGTTGTTCCATGTCCAGTTCTCTGTTGCTTCTTGACCTGTAATCAGGTTTCTCAGGAGGCAAGTAAGGTAGTCTGGTATTCCCATCTCTTGAAGAATTTTCCAGAGTTTATTGTGATCCACACAGTCAAAGGCTTTAGCATAGTCAATGAAGCAGAAGTAGATGTTTTTCTGGAATTCTTTTGCATTTTCAGTGATCTGATGGATGTTGGCAATTTGATCTCTGGTTCCTCTGCCTTTTCTAAATCCAGTTTGTACATCTGGAAGTTCTCGGTTCATGCCCTGTTGAAGCCTAGCTTGAAGGATTTTGAGCATTACTTTGCTGGGATGTCAATGAGTGCAATGGTGTGATACTTTGAGCATTCTTTGGCATTGCCTTTCTTTGGGATTGGAATGAATACTGACCTTTTCCAGTCCTGTGTCCACTGCTGAGTTTTCCAAATTTGCTGGCATACTGAGTGCAGAACTTTAACAGCACCATCTTTTAGAATTTGTAATAGCTCAGCTGGAATTCCATCACCTCCACTAGCTTTGTTCTAATGATGTTTCTTAAGGCCCACACTGACTTCTTTAAGTGCATCCTTGACTTCACATTCCAGGATGTTTGGCTCTAGGTTGGTGATCACATAATCGTGGTTATCTGGGTCATGAAGATCTTTTTTGTGTAGTTCTTCTGTGTATTCTTGCCCCTTCTTCTTAATATCTTCTGCTTCTGTTAGGTCCTTGCCATTTCTGTCCTTTATTGAGCCCATCTTTGCATGAATGTTCCCTTGGTATTTTCCCTTCCTAATTTTCTTGAAGAGATCTCTACTCTTTCCCATTCTATTGTTTTCCTCTATTTCTTTGCATTGATCACTGAGGCAGGCTTTCTTGTCTCTTCTTTCTGTCCTCTGGAACTTTGCATTCAGTTGGGTATATCTTTCCCTTTCTCCCTTGCCTTTCACTTCTCTTCTTCTTTCAGCTATTTGTAAGGCCGCCTCAGACAACCATTTTGTCTTCTTGCATTTCTTTTCCATCGGGATGGTTTTGGTTTCTGCCCTCTGTACTTTGTTATAAACCTCAATCCATAGTTCTCAAGCACTCAGCTACCAGATCTAATCCCTTGAATCTATTTGTCACCTCCACTGTATAATCTTAAGGGATTTGATATAGGTCATACCTGAATGGTCTAATGTTTTTCCTTTCTTTCTTCAATTCAAGTCTGAATTTTGAAATAAGGAGCTCATAGTCTGAGCCATCACTTTCATGCATTGGAGGAGGAAATGGCAACCCACTCCAGCGTTCTTGCCTGGAGAATCCCAGGGATGGCGGAGCCTGGTGGGCTGCCGTCTATGGGGTCGCACAGAGTCGGACATGACTGAAGCGACTTAGCAGCAGCAGCAGCAGTCTGAGCCATAGTTAGCTCCCAGTCTTGTTTTTGATGACTGTATAGAGCTTCTCCATCTTTGGCTGCAAAGAATATAATCAGGCTGTTTTAGGTATTAACCTTCTTTGCTGCATATTTTAATAGTTTTTAGGACAGTAATAAAAGAATCACCATAGGTTTAGCCTTATTTTATTATTTTACTAAGCATGATGATTTGTGAGTTACAGAAATTCTATGTTAGTAAAAATAAAAAATAAATCCTTCTAAGCATATATACAAATCACAGCCATGTCAGGAGATTTAATAGCAGTGACATATAATTTACAAGCTTATGTAAATTGATTTGTCAGTCTTACAGTGATGACTTTGTCTGACTCTCTCATGTATCCACGAACCATATATTATTGTGTGGCATTTATCTAAATGAAGGTTGAATTTTAAAGGATAGTGTTCTATTCAAGAAATGTTCAAATTCATTTTAATTTTTCAATTTTCGATGCATTTTTTTAAATTGTAGAGGTTAGTAAAAATCAGCTGTATATCTTAGTTTGTTTTTCTGTTCCTTTTTTTAATCCATGTGAAAAGTACAAGAATTGTAAGAACCAAATTATTTGAAAAAATAAGTTCCTTTTCAAGCCCTATGACAAAGTAGTCATTACTACTTTAAAAATACAGCATTATAGCAGACTACCCTTTCTTTTTATCATAAGTAGTGTCATTCCAGCTTTTTAATTACTTATATTAAGATCTGCAGGGAAACTGGCTAATATTACAGTAGGACTATCTTTTTAGAAAACTTCTGAGAAAAGAAAATATTAATATTGTCAAAATTAGTGTACATAAAAATGTCGAGAAAACTAAGGCATACAGGCCAAATAGGCTACCTGATAAATGAGCCAGAAAGCAAGTATATGCCCAAAATGTACATCTGATGAAAATTATCTACCAAACTTTGATATTCAAATAGGTAACATCAAATATAAAAAAAAATGTGTTGTGCCTAAATAGAAAAATCTTTATTCCTTGCTGAAAACTTGATTCTCAAGCAAAAGTCATTGTGGGAGTGGACGGACTTCTTACTTTGCCCTGGTTTGCCCAGACTAGCTGTTCAGCATCAGTTAAGTGCTCTACTTTCTCATAGCCTGAATTTATTGGTTTGAAAAAAATAAGATCCCTCCCAAAGTTAGGATTTCCTATAAGGCACAAACCATGCCGTGTGTACTAGAAAGCTTTAAATAAGAAAGTAATATATAAATATTGGATGTTGTTTTGTTAAATCAGTGACTACACCTCCTTCTAAATTTCTTAACTTTTCTGAATACTGTTATAGAACAGACATTTCACATGTATTTACACCTTTATGTTCAAGACAACGATCAATAACGCCTACTTCATTCCTCTGAAATATTTTCAACTTCAATTTAGGATAATGTCTTAAGTCTCAGTATGCTTGGAAATGAAAAGAAGTGTAAAAAACACAGTCTACTGATGCTGTGATTCTGAAGAAAATACCATATGCCATGCATTTGTTCATAAATAATAAATGTTACCCTTTCTGAAAAGCTATGCTGAACATTTCATTTTCTGTGTGACCTTTCAGTCTCATGGAGACATCTCAAAGACAATATATTTAAATCTTCACTAATTATCTTTCCCTTCAAATATCTTTGTATTAGTCAGTATTCTTTGTTGCTTTAAAAAAAAAAATACAAACACAAACCAGGGAGGACACAGGTCAGATCATCAAAAATCTTGTAGATTTACTTCTGCAGGCTCTGAATTTAGATGCTGAAATGACATCATCACAGATGGGCCTACTTTATCTTCCTCTGATGTCCATCCCTTTCTGTGATAACCAGAGTGGCCAATGGGAGCTCAGTGGATGGAGACCTTCCATTCCTAGTAGTTCTGTATTTTGCTTTGCTTTCTCCTCACGTGTTGTGCATTTGGGGTCCAGGATTGAAGACGTGTTCTGTTGCTCCTCTCCAGCATTCACTTCCACAGCATCATTCCTACCTTCTCCCTAACACCTTCAGTCCTCCAGAGCACATGTAACCAGTGTATCCCATCCACCACTCTCCTGTATTTTATAATATGCTATGGCATCTTCTACTGTTATACTAGGAACTTTGCTTTATTTGGGGAACTGTATTTTAGTGGTATGTGTGTGTGCTAAGTTGCTTCAGTTTTGTCTTGACTCTTGGCGACCCCATGGACTGTAGTCCGCCAGGCTCCTCTGTCCATTGGATTCTCCAGGCAAGAATACTGGAGTGGGTTTCCATGCCCTCCTCCAAGGGATCTTCCCAACCCAGGGATCAATCCTGTGTCTTTAAGTCTCCTTCATTGATGGGCAGGCTTTTTACTACTAGTGCCACCTGGGAATCCCATTTTAGTGGCCCCAATCTTAACATTTAAATTATGTGACATTTTTACTGAAAACTCTCCAGTGAATTTTCTTTTGGCCCAATTAATATGAAGTTTACCACATTGTCATGGCCTTCAGGCCCTCCTTGCTTCTTCACTGTGCTCCATAAATTCTGGCTTCCTTCCTGCCCCCAAAACATGCAGCATATACGCAAGATGTGTGCATTTCTTACTTTTGCTTATACTATATCTATATCTATATATATATAATTATACACACACATATATATTTCTAGGAATACCTGGGACATATTGTGTGTCTGGTTCCAGAATACTCAATAAAGCAAATATTGCAATCAGGGGAGTCACATGACTTCTTTTGGTTTCACAATAAAACAATGTGAAAGTTATGTTTATACTATACTGTAGTCTGCTCAGTGTATAGTACCATTTGTCTAGAAACAATGGCCACATCTTAATTTAAAAATACTTGATTGCTAAAAAATGCTAGCCCTCATCTGAACCTTCAGGGAATTGTGATCTTTTAGCTGGTGGAGGATCTTGCATCAAAGTTGATGCTGCTGAGTGATCAACATGATGACTGTTGAAGGTTGGGGTGCCTGTGGCAATTTCTTAGGATAAGACAACATGAAGTGTGCTGTGTCAGTTGACTGTTCCTTTCATTTAAACACTTAGAGGCCATTCTCAGGCTATTAGCTGGCCTAATTTCAGTATTGTTCTGTCTCAGGGAATAGGGAGGCCCAAGGAAAGGAAAAGAGATGGAGGAATGGCAGGTCAGTGGGGAAGTCAGAATGTACAGAATGTTTATAGATTAAATTCATTCTTATATGGGTGTGGTTCAAGGCATCCCCAAGCAGTTGCATTAGTGGCATCAAAGGATCATTGACCACGCATCATGATAGTGGGTATAATAATAATGAAAAAGCTTGAAATATTGCAAGAATTACCAAATGTGACAGAGACCTGAAGTGAGCAAATGCTGTCGGAAAAATGGTGCCAGTAGACTTTCTCCAGGCAGTGGTGCCAGACACCTTCAATTATAAAAGCATCCCTGAAGCAAAAAAATGAGCCATACCTATAATATACAATACATACATATTATATAACTCAGTGTATTTAATGTATGTATGAAATCGCTCAGTTGTGTCCAACTCTTTGTGACCCCATAGACTGTAGCCTACCACGCTCCTCTGTCCATGGGATTTTCCAGGCAATAGTACTGGAATGGATGGCCATTTCCTTCTCTAGGGGATCTTCCCAACCCAGGGCTCAAACCCGGGTCTCCCACATTCTAGACAGACACTTTACCATCTGAGCCACCAATTTATTAGAGCATAGTTGATTTAAAATGCTGTGTTTTTGCTGTACATCAAAGTGAATCAATTGTATATATACAATATACAATATATATATACAATTGTATATATACATATATCCCCTCTTTTTTAGATTATTTTTCCATGTAGGTCATTAGAGAATATTGAGTAGAGTTTCCTGTGCTACCCAGTAGATCCTTGCTAGCTATCCATTTGACATATACTTCCATGCATTGGAGAAGGAAATGGCAACCCACTCCGGTGTTCTTGCCTGGAGAATCCCAGGGATGGGGGAGCCTGGTGGGCTGCCTTCTATGGGGTCGCACAGAGTCGGACACGACTGAAGCGACTGAGCAGCAGCAGCAGCAGCGTGTATATATCAATCCTGATCTCCTAGTTTATCCCTACCACCCTTTCCATACCAGTAACCCTAAGTTTGTTTCTACATCTATAACTCTATTTCTCTTTTGTAAATAAATTCTCTTGTGCCATTTTTTCTAGATTCCATATATAAGCAATATCATGTAATATTTGTCTTTGTCTGTCTCACTTCATTCAGTATTATAATCTCTAGGCCCATCCATGTTATGATGAATGGCAGCAGTTTGTTCTTTTTTATGATTGAGTAATATTCCATTGTGTGCATATACCAAATCTTTATCCATTCATTTGTCAATGAACACTTGGAGTGTTTCCATGTCCTGGCTATTGTAAATATTAAATATATCCATTGCATATTATTTATTATTTGCCCCACTTAGTACTGACATACTGTGTACTTTAATAATGCAGATGCCATGTGAGCTGAAGCTGTATTGTCCACTTCTATCTCCCCAGTGATTTGAACAGTATCTGGTGCATAAAAAGTTCTCATGTATCTCCTGAGTGAATGAATGGATATATGAATATATATCACTTTGAGCAGAAGTGCTGAGGTTGAGCCTTGGTGTGGCATCTGCCTCTCCTGAATCAGGTGGATTAAGAGTGAATATTAGGTAACATTGTAAAGAAAATCTAGGTGCTATTACTTAAAGAGAAGAGTTTGCTGGGGAGGGAAAGGATGGATGTCTACCATTTTATACCCCCTTCCCTCTTTTTGTCGCCAATGCCAATATGTGAATAGATTCATTTATATCATTGCTCTTACTCCCTCCTCTCAAAGTGTTATTAATTCTTCTTTTGAAACATTTTCCCTTCCCACCCAGTGGCATTGACTTTGAACTCTATGACTCGTCTTTCTGCCCCCAACTCGATCTCCCACCATCCAAGATCTTCTAAATATGGCTTTTATTCTACCATTTAGAAAAGAAACACATGCTGAATTCTTCTGTCCACAATCAGAACTTGTTAAAACATTCATTTTCCAATATGAACGCTTCTTGCAGTCAGATTTATGTCCTTATCACTTATTCCTGAATATAGTTTATGTTTTCAGAGTCCACAATTTTAGTTCTAAAGTAGATTTTTTAGATAAGCTAGTCAGATCTTTTTGGGGGACAGTCATGGAGAGAAGGAATAAAATAGATGAGGGCTAGAGAAGTTACCCCTAAAGAACAAAATTTCACCACAAGTACTAGACTCAGGGTATCTCCAGCCCTAGACCTGAGTTCCCTCTTTTCTGTGTGTGTGTATTTTTAATTAATTAATTAATTTTAATTGGAGGGTAATTACTTTACAATATTCTGTGTTTTGCCGTACATCGACATGAATCAGCCACAGGTGCACATGTGTCCCCACATCCTGAACCCCCACCCACCTCCCTCCCCATGCCATCCTTCTGGATTGTCCCAGAACACCGGCTTTGAGTGCCCTGCTTCCTGCATTGAACTTGTGCTGGTCATCTATTTTACATATGGTAATATACATGTTTCAATGCTATTCTCTCAGATCATCCCACCCTCGCCTTCTCCCACATAGTCTAAAAGTCTGTTCTTTACATCTGTGTCTCTTTTGCTGCCTTGCATATAGCATCGTCATTATTGTCTTTCTAAATTCCATGTCTATGGAATATGTTGTACTGGTGTTTCTCTTTCTGACTTCTGAGTTCCTTCTTTATTCTAGTCTTTCCCAGTCCGCTCCTGTGTCCTTCTCCCTTTCTATCTCCTAAACATCATTCTGTCCTCCTATCTAGTTAAAGTCTATCTCTTTCTATAGTTCTCCTGATTACATAGTTTTCATAGGATTCCAAGGATTATTGAAATCACTAGCTATGCCATACACTTCTGTACTTCATTTTAATGCTGCCTTTTGCAACATTTTTTTAAAATATTTTATTTTAGGCCTGTGATATCAGGATTTATAGTGAGAAATATATATTTTTGGTCTTTATCCATGCTGTCTGCCACACAGCTTCTGAAACTCCTGGGATTTCCTAAGTGATAAGTGTGATAAAGCTGAAATGGGTGTCTTTTGTTATTCATAACAAATTCCTTTCAACCCACACCTGAGTTTATGTCAATGAGGTGATTTTTGAAAATCCCCTTGATAACCTTAAGATGAAACCAACCATGTGATTTGATTAGAGAGTTGAAACTTTCAGCCACATCCTGACATCTGAGAAGGAGAGCAGGGCAGGAGATTGAGTTCAGTCCCCAGTGGCCAATGATTTGATCATCACAAATGCACACAGTAGCTGCCATAAAAATCTAGAATTTCAGGAGTTCAGAGTGCTTGGTGAATAAATAGAGGTGCTAGGAGGGTGGTACACCTGGAGTGGGCCCGCAGCCCTTCTCACCCACCTTGCTCTGTGCATCTCTTCCATCTGTTCCTGAGTCGAATCCTTCAGCATAAACCAGTAAGCTAGTTTGCAAACTGTTTTCCTGTGTTCTGTGAGCTGCTCAGCAAGCAGTTGAACCTAAGGAGGGGGTCATGGGGACCTCTGATGTATGGTCTTTCAGAAGCATCTGTGGCAAACTGGGCTGGAGATTGGCATCTGAAGTGGGGGTGCTCTTGAGGAACTCAGCCCTTCACCTGTGGGATCTGAATCTACCTCCAGGTAGATAGTGTTAGGATTGAGTTAAGGTATGGAACACTGGCTGGTGTCCACAGAGAATGGCCTGGCGTGTGGGAAAACCCATACGTCTGGTGTCAGAAATGAAGTATTAGGCAAAACAGGAGAACACAGACCAATATTTTTTTTTCTTTTTTCAGGCTTCATCAGACTAGAAATGTCTCAGAAACAGATTTCTAAGAAAGTTACTTACTGTCTGTGTTGTTTTTAATATTCATATACCACTTAGCGTCATATAAAGCATATGTGTGTGTGTGTTAATCACTCAGTCGTGTCTGACTCTGTGACCTCATGGACTCTAGCCCTCCAGATTCCTCTGTCTATGGGATTCTCCAGACAAGAATACTGGAGTGGGTTGCCATTCCCTTCTCCAGGGGATCTTCCCAACTCAGGGATCGAACCTGGGTCTCCCACATTGAGGATGGATTCCTTACCATCTGAGCCACATGGAAGCTTATAGCTATATATGTTAAGCAAATAGTTGATCCTTAAGTTAAAATTGTTTGCTGGCTTTTGTTGAATCTTATTTAAGATAATATTTAGATTAATCTATATGTACTCAGGGAATTAATTCAGGGATTCTCACTGGTATTGCTTTTGAAGCCAGAACAACCAATAATGATATTAAAATGCAGCCAGTTTAATAAAATAAATTTGTGGCTTCTTTGTAAAACTAAAAGCTGGCTAGAAAAATACCTACAAAGAAAAAAGAAATCTGTTTTCCCCGATCAAATGTTGTCAGCACGATGCAAATAAGATGTCTATTTATGTGATGAAATTTAAGATCTAAAGCTCAAATGGTTTTGTCCAATGAAGAATTGAAGAGGATGCGGCTGTGTTGAAAGGCAGTGGTAGTATGTATTGGTATGGCCAAAAAGTTTGGATTTGGATTTTTTTCCATAATATCTTATGAATGATAAAAACCTGAATGAACTTTTCAGCCAACACGACAGCTTCAGGAAAACCAAGGAGAATACAGTAGGAATCATTATTGAAGAATATCTCAGTTTCCAAAGCATATAATTGTATATTTTATAGACTATTAGGACTTCCCTGGTGACTCAGCTGATAAAGAATCCACCTGCAATGCAGGAGACATAAGTTCCATCCATGGGTCAGGAAGATCCCCTGGAGAAGGAAATGGCAACCCACTCCAGTATTTTTGCCTGGAAAAATCCCATGGGAAGAAAAGCCTGGCAGGCCATGTTCCATGGGGTAGCAAATAGTAGGATGCTGCTGAACACTAGCACGTGTGCGAGCACACAAACACACACACACAGACACAGACTGTTACCCATTTTGCAGATTATTGGAGCCAACTGAATGTTCTAAAGAGTAGTTTAAATCTTGAGGAAATATTTCAACATACATTTTTGCAAACATGTATTTTTGTGCAATTAAACCAGAGCCTTCTGTTTCAAAGCTACTATGCACTCTTTGTTGAAAGTATCTCTTTACTTGCTTAATAATAATTTTATGTCTTACAAAAGCTATTGTAAAAGATACATTTAAGAGATAAAACTCCTCATTTAATGTAGAAACAAATTCAAAATATCAGTTAAGAATGCAACAGGTTAGCTATGTAATATAGTGCTTTTTTTATTGTTCTTTTTTTTAGATTTTATTTTATTTTTAAACTTTACATAATTGTAATATAGTGCTTATGTTGTATCATGTTATGACTTAAAATGTTCAGTGTTCTTTTTTATTTTTTATTTCAATGTTTAAGAGATTATTTCAAAAATATAAAAGAGGATCTCATGTGGAATATAGCTTTACAAAAACTCAAGTTATTTAAGATAGGGACAGCTAGAATGTGTATATGAAATTAAGGCTGCTGCTGCTGCTAAGTCACTTCAGTTGTGTCTGACTCTGTGCGACCCCATAGATGGCAGCCCACCAGGCTCCCCCATCCCTGGGATTCTCCAGGCAAGAACACTGGAGTGGGTTGCCATTTCCTTCTCCAGTGCATGAAGGTGAAAAGGGAAAGTGAAGTCACTCAGTCGTGTCCGACTCAGCGACTCCACGGACTATAGCCTACCAGGCTCCTCTGTCCATGGGATTTTCCAGGCAAGAGCACTGGAGTGGCTGCAGCTCATGTTTAAAACTGGAGAAGGAAATGGCCATTCACTCCAGTGTTCTTATTTTGGAGAGCCCGTGGACAATGGAACCTGGAGGGCTACGGGGCATGAGGTCTCCAACTTAGACACAACTTAGAAACTAAACAAGAACAACAAAGCATGTTTTAAATAGCTTACACATGTATTTCTCATTTATTTGACATATTCTAAAATATTTTTGGTCTCTTGCTTTAAATCTTCTTTACTTTAAGTTATAATTTTATATTGATATTTTCCTGTTATTAGATTGCACACTCTTTTTGAGTGTAGCATCTATGGCTTTCCTTACTCCTGGGTTTCCCATCTTACCTTGTATTAATGCTTATTATGCAGTAAATGTTTTATAAATGTTTGCTGAGGAATGATGGCCATGACCAAAGAAAATCCTTTTGTTCTCTGCCAAAAAAAAAAAAAAAAAATAGACAATATGACCTTTCTACATAAAAAAAAATTGTGGCAAATAATTCTTGACAACATCT
Source organism: Bos indicus x Bos taurus (assembly GCF_003369695.1). Lineage (NCBI taxonomy): Eukaryota > Metazoa > Chordata > Mammalia > Artiodactyla > Bovidae > Bos > Bos indicus x Bos taurus. Next base: position 9,506,909 of record NC_040079.1, on the reverse strand, counting down.
TCTATTAATAAGACATATGAAATAAATATGTTCACATATAGTTATGCTAATAAAATGTAGAAGTCCCTGACCTCTGCACAGTGTATTCAGTTGCTCTTTTTGCCAAACTCAATGTTGAAAAGATTTTTTCAGATTTCTGATGATGCCATGGGTAGTCATGAAAAGAAGATTTTTAAAAAGCAAGAAATATGGTTGGAGTGTGTTTAAAAAGATGCATACTGCATAGTTTAAATGTAAAATAATAGAACTCATAATTGTTTACTGGATACTGCAGTGTACGTCAGAGTGTTTCATTCTTTTAACATGTGTGTGCATTTCCATATATGAAAGAACCCATGGAAACTTTGTCCTAGCTCGCATTTAAAATTGGCCCTGTTTTTCAAATAAAGAAAGTATGGAAGCTTTTTTCAATTAGTTTATAGTTTAGAGAATATAAAATACCTCCACTGCATAAGACAGTTTAAATTTATTTCAGCACATAGAGTACGTGGTGGTTTCTAAAGTAGTTTGCCCTAATTTTCAAATCTCTCTCTCTCTTTCTTTTTTTTGCCAGGCATTTCCTGGGAACGTCAACTCTGATAGTGTTGTCCGGCACGATTTACAGCATCCTGTCATCGCCCGCTATGTCCGCTTTGTGCCTCTGGATTGGAACGGAGAAGGCCGCATTGGGCTCAGGATTGAGGTCTATGGCTGTTCTTACTGTAAGTACCATACTGTGGAAATTGGTGGTGGGGTTTTGCCATCTCCGTTTAGTTGGTAATTTCATTATTTTGAATTATTTTAGTTGCTTTCTCTGACAGTGAATTGCCATGTATCTTTATATAAAAAAAATATCAAGTTGGTCATATGTTTTAAATATATATTTACATTTTTACACAAACACGCGTATAAGAATAAACAAATAATACCTTTAGTAGAGGATTTGGGAAATGATTGTTGTTAAGTGTACGAACACAGCAAAGCTTATTAATAAAAATGCATGAGGCCTTTTGAAATATCTGAAAAGTAGAAACCTGTGCTTTTATCCATCTTTCTGACTCTTTGGAATGGATTTTGAAAATAGTCTTAAGAACTTCCTTCTGCTTCTTTTCAATTTCACCTTTTGTTCTTTTTAAAACCAACCCCTGAGTTTTGATGTCAATTATATTTTATAAGTCTACAAGTTTTATTTGTTCCTTTTAAAAACTTACTCGGTTACCTGAAGAGTTTCTTCTCCTTTAGTTGTGTTTTTTATTATCTTTTTGTATTTTTTTAGTCATCACATCTATGTCTAATGATTTCAATGTATGAATTTTTAGGGATTGTCATTCTACTGTCTGTTTCAGCCAGTTTTGTTAGGGGTATTTCTTTCCTCCTCCTCTTGGTCCTCCTTTTTTATTTTATATATATATATATAAGAGTATAGTTGCTTTACAGTGTTACGTTATCTTCTGCTGCACAGCACGGTGAATGAGCCACAGGTATGCACATACCCCCTCTTGTTTTGAATTTCCTTCCCATCTAGGTTACCACGGAGCACTGAGTAGAGTTCCCTGTGCTGAACTGTGGACCTTCATTTCTTCTTCTTAACATCCTTGTCTGCCTAGCCTTCTTGTCCTCATCTTTATGCTCATCTGTCTCCTTGACTGTGACCTCAGATTCTTCTAAACATTATCTGTGGAACTCCTTTCAGGCCCGAGGTTGATGGTAGCTTCTGGAAAAGATGGATCTTTGCCTATTTGTTTCTGTGAAGGCATTCCTAACACACAATTACTGTAAAGACTACTTGAGGCTTTTTGAGGCTAGTGGGTACTACACATTCAGTTGGCAAACACAGAATTTGCAGACACTGGCTTTATTTTTATTGCCGGCTGTGCTGCGTGGCTTGCAGGATCTTAGTTCTCTGACCAGGGACTGAACCCATGTCCTTGGCAGTAAAAGTGCTGAGTCCTAATCAGTGGATCACCAGAGAATTCCTCCAAACACCAGCTTTAGAATATGAATTGTCTGGTAAAATGGTCCTCTCCTCCCAGGAAGCTTTTCTTCCTGTTCTAATTGGCTGGGAAAGGCGAGGCTGGATACACACAGCATTGGGAATTAGATCAGCTTCAAGAAGGAATTTCCTACTAGACTTTCCCCCACCACTGCCTACAGACCCATAACAACAAAAGCTTAACTGCAATCAGAAAATGCAAATGTCCTATTGGAAAACCTTTATAAAAAGTAACAAAACATTTGATAGTTTATAATAAAAACTATATACAAATTTCACCTCTGTATGAATTTAGTAACTATAATGATGACCAAATCATATTTCTTGTGTGTGTGTTTAGTCCTTCAATTCTGTCTGACTCTGAAAGAATCCTGGAGTGGCCATTTCTTCCTCCAGGGTCTCTTCCCAACCCAGGGATTGAACCCGGGTCTTCTGCCTTGCAGGTGGATTCTTTACCACTGACCTACCTGGGAAGATTAGGGAAGAACAGAACTCTGGGTTCACACTTATTCTAGCTGTCAGCATCGAGATGGGAGGGCTAAAACAAAATGGGATATTTTTGTCTGCATGACATATTTTCTAAGAAACATGTTCAGCTTTCAACAAATGAAAAAGAAGTAATATTCTCCATGGAAACATGCTATGTATAATCTATTTTATTAATAATTATTTATTGAGCAATTTTCATGGATCATGAAATATGCTCAATGTTAGTAGTATCACAGGGAATAAGATAAACATGGGATGAGAGACAAAGTGGAGCAATTATTCCAGTAGTGGTATCTATTGAGAAACATCATGAGAAACGGGGCTGGAAGAAGCACAAGCTGGAATCAAGAATGCCGGGAGAAATATCAATAACCTCAGATATGCAGATGATACCACCCTTATGGCAGAAAGTGAGGAAGAACTAAAGAGCCTCTTGATGAAAGTGAAAGAGGAAAAGTTGGCTTAAAGCTCAACATTCAGAAAACTAAGATCATGGCATCTGGTCCCATCACTTCATGGGAAACAGATGGGGAAACAGTGACAGACTTTATTTTTCTGGGCTCCAAAATCACTGCTGACGGTGACTGCAGCCATGAAATTAAAAGATGCTTACTCCTTGGAAGGAAAGTTATGACCAACCTAGATAGCATATTCAAAAGCAGAGACATTACTTTGCCAACAAAGGTCCGTCTAGTCAAGGCTATGGTTCTTCCAGTAGTCATGTATGGATGTGAGAGTTGGACTATAAGGAAAACTGAGCACCGAAGAAATGATGCTTTTGAACTGTGGTGTTGGAGAAGACTCTTGAGAGTCCCTTGAACTGCAAGGAGATCCAACTAGTCCATCCTAAAGAAGACCAGTTCTGGGTGTTCATTGGAAGGACTGATGTTGAGGCTGAAACTCCAATACTTTGCCCACCTGATGGGAAGAGCTGACTCATTTGAAAAGACCCTAATGCTGGGAAAGAGCGAAGGCAGGAGTAGAAGGGGATGACTGAAGATGAGATGGTTGGATAGGATCACCGACTCAATGGACATGAATTTGAGTAAACTTTGGGAGTTGGTGATGGATAGGGAGGCCTGGCATGCTGCAGTCCATGGGGTCGCAAGAGTCGGACACAACTGAGTGACTCATCTGACTAAGTATCTGTTGGGCTACAAATTATGAGGGTTAAATTTTGCCCAAAGATACACAGCCTGAGTGCTTGAGCTGAAAGGGAAACCAGACATCCTGGTGGTACAACCAGAGCTCACTCCCACTACTATTTTCCTATTCCTAAATTCTAACAAAAACTCCATGGGATATTCACCAGCTCAATAAGTGAATTATATTGACACCCCAGAAGCAGCCATCAAGCCTTCTCTGAGTTACTACTACTTAAATTCACCTGATTTTTATCCCCATAGATTAAGGGTTTTTTTGTGTGTCTTTTTAATTTTAAATTTTCATACAAATGAAATGATAAATTACACATTATTTCCCCTCTGAGTTCTTTAGTTTAAAATAATATTTGTGAAAAATTACCCATTTTGTTATCTGAAGTATTTATTTATTTTCCTGAGTAATATTATTTTGTTGTATGCTTATTCTACAATTATGTATTCATTTCATGTTGATAAACATTGAGTTGTTTCCAGTTGTTGGCTATTTCAGTAGAATTGCTATAGACATTTTTCATGGTATAGACCTAGCAAGGGTTAATACCAAATTAGGATACACAGCATTTTCCTAATGGCTGGATCAATTTAGACTCTCAGAACCAAAGTACTAGAGTCCCTCCTTGTGCCACAAGTCCGCCATTTAGAAATGAATGTTTGAAAGTTTTAGCTGTGGTGGTGCATGTTCGTTATATGAAGGTTAGTTTTAATGAACATTTTTCAAGTTTTTAAAGAGGTTATCCTTACTGGTCATTTGTACACCCTCTATTTTGAAGGAATTGTTGAGAACCATGCCCGTACTTCTGTTGAATTGTCTTTTGTTTGTCTAATAATTTTTAAAACCAACCCTGCCTTGTTTTTTTTTTTTTTTTTCTTCCTCATGATGCTATATAGACATGCATCTTACTTTTGAGATGGCTTTCTTTGGACATAGCCATTTTAAAACCAACACTGTCAATGAAGGTACTTTCGAATCCACAGTAAATGGCAAAAGCAGTGTGCCAAAGGTTGTATAGTCCATTGACTCAGATGCGATTTAAAATATGACAGTGTGTTCTGTAATCGTGTCAAGTAGCTTTGTAAAAAGGTGAGCGAGTGCTATCATGAGGTTTTCCATCAAGCCTGGTACTCGGCAATCACGAGATGAGAAGGAAACATGCTTGAAGCTAAATAGGAAGCTTAGCTTTCCTAGTATATACACCTCTCTAGAGGAAAAAATCCTACACGTTGGGAAACTGGATTAATATTTATGCCAATAGATGCCAGTGGAGCAAATGATAAATTGACCACATAAAGTAAGATAAAACTTCATACCAAGTTGTAAATGTTCTAGATCTTCTCCAGACACAGCCACTCGTGGTTATTGAGCACTTGAAATGTAGTTAAGACAATTGAGAACTAAGCTTTGTTTAATTTCCATTGATTTGAATTTGAGATTAACTAGCGTGACCATTGGCTACCATATTGGATGGTACAGATCATAAGAACCAAAGCAACTACTTCTTATTTCCCTCTTGTGTCCTTTTATAATCTAAGCAGCCTGTAACACTTATTTCTAATGGAAATCTCTAATTTTTTTCCTAGTTTGGAAAATGATACTTTAATCATCATGGGAACTGTCTCTACTATCAAAACTTTGATGACTAGTCTTTCCTCTGTTGCTGTTGCTTTATAGTTACTCAGTCATGTCCTACTCTCTTGCAACCCCATGATGGACTGTAGCCCTCCAGGCTCCTCTGTTCATGGGATTTCCGGAAAAGAAAACTGGAGTGGGCTGCCATTTCCTTCTCCAAGTTATTTTTCTAACCAGGTGATTTTTCTAACTGATATCCAGACCCCATTATTTCTCATACATCTATGTATGAAGAATGTAAAATATACTTATGTTTTTTTTTTCCAAGAAAAAATACATGTCTGTAATAAGAAAATGATGTGTTAAACATATTTATTATGGGAAGCGTTTCCAAGGTTACTGTGTGATAAATTTACTTGTATTGGAATTCAGACTAGAGTGGACCCTTAGATGGCTTTCTATTTTATTTTTTTTCATTTATTGGACTATTGATTTGTCTCAAGGGCTTTGTTTAAGGTTTCAGTGATAAGGGAATTATGGATCTTTGAGAGGGGAAATTTCAGTCAGAAACAGTCATATTTTACCCCTTTAATAATAGTAGTTCTGCCAGGGTCCAGCAAGGAGAATCTAGGCTTGCATCACTCACACAGAAAAATGATTTTTCTCATCGTCTAAGAAACCCCTTAGGGGATTTGTCTGAGATCTGTCTTATACCTGCAGGTTAGGAAATGGGGTTGTTCTTCTTTTCCTTCAAAGTTTTCCAGAAGAACTAGAGAAGAAAAAAATATCACTAGATTGCTGCTTCTGTGGGAGTGTATACCTACTGTAATTCCTGTTGTATTTGTCAACTTTCTTCTCTGCAGTCTTTCCACAATCACTCTGTCATCTGAAAGATTAGGTACTTTTTAAGGCTGAAAGAAGTTCACTCTGTTCCAGGTGAAGGAAGTTTAGTTTCAGGCCACTGCTTTTAAGCCTCTAGGACCTCTGCTGTTTTTGTTTCCTGACTTGTCTTGATGGTAATATGTATTCCAACTTCAATGAATTTTGACTCATTTTAAATCATTCTGCTCCCTCTACATTTGGTTTCCCTCAAATTTAGTTGAAACAAGGGCATGCTGTTATTTTAAAAACTTAATGATATTCCTCATGTCTTCTGACTCAGTAAGCTTGCTCCCCAAACACTGATGCTAATCTTCTTACTCTGTACCAAAGGGACTGCATGAGGCAGAAGGGAGAGGTCTCGTTCTAATAACTTTCAAAAATCAGTTATCGCTGAAACACTCAAACATTCATCTTACAAAAGCCCTGCATGGTTTATTGATTAAAGTAGTGAGTGTTTTTTTATAGCATATACTGAATTAGCTTTTAACCAGAGTCTCCATAAATGTAAGGCAGCACCTTCGCAAATCAGGGTACACAGAAATCAAGGTGATTTTTATATATGCATTCAGTGTGGATGAATAACTAGTAAAGCCTGTAAATATTTCCCAATGCAAATCCAGGTGGAAAATAAGTGCCAGATGGGGAGGAAGGCATATGAGGAGATGGCAAATACAAGTAGTAGCAGGACAGTGTTTTGTCCGCTTCATGCTGTGCTAGTGGGAATATCCTCTTCTTGGGACCACAGTCTACTCCCCTAGCGCCCTTGCAGCCTAGACAGGAGATGCTGCCATGCGTGTGTATATTAGGTTCCAAGGGCTGTTGTAAAATAATACTATGAACTGTGAGCTTAGGACAACAGAAATTTATTCTCTCATGGTTCTGGAGACATAAGTCTGGAATTAAGGTGTTAGCATAGTTGTTTCTGTCTGGAGACTCGGAGTAACTGACCCATACCTCTCCTCTAGCATCTGATGGTGGTGGTGTTTAGTAGCTCGGTCATGTCCAACTCTTTGTGACCCCATGGACTGCCGCATGCCAGGCTTCCCTGTCCATCACCAGCTCCTGGAGCTTACTCAAACTCATTTCCATTGAGTCAGTGATGCCATCCAACCATCTCATCCTCTGTTGTCCCTTTCGTCTTCCACCTCCAATCTTTTCCAACATCAGAGTCTTTTCTGATGAGTTGGTTCTTCGCATCAGGTGGCCAAAGTATTGGAGCTTCAGCTTAAGCATCAGTCTTTCTAGCGTCTGGTGGTTGTCAGCAGTTCTTGGTGTTCTGTGACCTCTTGCTGCTTCATTCCAATGCCTGCCTCTGTCTTTACATGGTTGTCTTCCCTCTGTGTGCCTGTCTCTGTATCTTCACATGGGTATCTTATCTCTATGTATTTATGTCTCAGTATCTTTACATGGCTCTCTTGCCTCTGTGTGTCTGTCTCTGTACCTTCACATGACCATCTTCCCTCTGTATTTCTATCTCTGTGTCTTCACTTGGCTGTCCTACAAGGACATCAGTCGCTGGAGTCACCCTTACCCAGTATGACTTCATCTTGAAGGAACTGATTACCTCTGCAAAGACCCTATTTCCAAGTAAGGGCACATTTTGACTTTCTTGGTAGTTATGTGTTTGGAGAAATGTAATTCAACCCAGTGCAGTATTTATTCATTGAGATAAGTAAGAATTTCCATGAAGATCAGTGTAGTTGGGCAGAGAAATAAGAAATACTTCTGAATGTCAACCCATGTTTTCCTGTTTACATTAGATGTTTCATTTTGCATAATACTTACATTGTTGTGTTTTGTGTTCATCTGATGCACACATACATACATACACATACATTCATGAAGTTTAAATTTTGGGAATCAATGTGTCATCACACAGATTCATCTATCTCATTAGCATTTGTTGAATTGTATTTGTAAAGCATTCTACTAATTTAAAATCTAAAATGCAAATCAGATCCTATCACACCTCTGCTTAAAGCACTTTACGAGCCTACCTAGAAAGTCTGAGTTGTTCGCTTGAAATACAGTGCCCGTCCTATTACCTCTGCTGCTACATCGTGTCATTTGCATGTTGTACTCTGTGCTCCGCTATACAAACTGTCCTTTTTTCTGAGTATCTGACCTGCTTCTGTAACTTGCACTCACTCAAAGTACCCTCCCTCTCCATCATTCTCCTGATCAATTTGTCTTATCCTCCAAGATTCAGTTGAGATGTGATTTCCAAGAAGAAGGTTTTTCTGAATTTCTATAATGAGCCACATAATTTATTTTTACATAGTCAATTATACTATGTATTAGGTTGTTGCAAATGTACTTGTGACTTCAGAGCATGAGGTTTAAATCATTGTATTGTCATTCAGTCGCTCAGTCATGTCCATCTCTTTGCAACACCATGGACTGCAGCATGGCAGGCTTCTCGGTCCTTCACGATCTGCGGGAGTTTGCTCAAACTCATGTCCATTGAGTAGGTGATGCCATCCAACCACCTCAGCTTCTGTTGTCCCATTCTCCTCCTGTCCTCAATCTTTCCCAGAATCAGGATCTTTTCCACTGAGATGGCTCTTCGCATCAGATCATTATAACTAGGCTCAAATGTATCTTTATAAACAAAATACGAACCATTACAATCAACACATTTTTGCCAATAAGAAATAAGTTTGTTTGTTCTTGTAGTGTACAAAATCTGTGCTTTGGGGTTTGACAAACTCTTGGAAAACGTTTTCTGCCACCTGCTGGTTGTGGAAGGATTTTCCCTGCAAAAAGTTGTCAAGACGGCTTGAAGAAGTGGTAGTCAGTTGACAGAGGGCAGGTGAATATGGTGGATGAGGCAAAACTCTGTAGCCCAGTTCGTTCAACTTTTGAAGCATTGCTCGTGCGATATGCAGTCAGGCATTGTTGTGGAGAAGACGTGGGTCCTTTCTACTGAAGAAATGCTGTCTGCAGGCATTGCAGTTTTTGGTGCATCTCATCAATTTGCTGAGCATACTTCTCAGATACAATGGTTTCACCGGGATTCAGGAAGCTGTGGTGGATCAGACAGGCAACAAACCACCAAACAGTGACTGTGACCTTTTTTTAGTGCAAGTTTGGTGTTGGGAATTGCTCTGTAGCTTCTTCTCAGTCCAGCCACTGAGCTGGTTGTTGCCAGTCATTGTATAAAATCCACTTTTCGTCACATGTCACAATCCAGTCAAGAAATGGTTCATTGTTGTTGGATAAACATAAAAGAAGACATTTCGAAAGGACAATTTTTTTTTTTTTAATTTTTGGTGAGCTCAAGAGGTACCCATTTATTGAGGTTTTTCACCTTTTCAATTTGCTTCAAATGCCAAACCACCACAGAATGGGTGATGTTGAGTTCTTTGGTAAATTCTCGTGTAGTTATAAGAGGATCAGCTTCAATGAGCCTCTCATTTCCTTGTTGTTGGCTTTCAATGACTTGCCACTGTGCTTCTCATCTTCAAGGCTCTTGTCTCCTTTGCAACACTTCTTGAATCACCATTGCACTATATGTTCATTAACAGTTCCTGGGCCAAATGAATTGTTGATGTTGTGAGTTATCTCTGTTACTTTACGACCCATTTTTTAACTCAAATAAAAAAATCACTCAAATTTTCTTTTTTTTCTAACATAATTTCCCTAGTCTAAATAAATGTAAAATACACCACAAGTAATGTCATTAGCAAAAAAAAAAAAAGGCAAGAAATGAGCATTAAAATGCTGTACAACATAAATATGTTTATTTAAGAATGTATTCCTTTATCAACTGGCAAAGTTCAGCAATGCAAAACTGCACTTACTTTTGCACCAACCTAATAAATATTTCTGGTATTTATTTATCAAATATTTGATATTTGTCAAAACATTCCAAAATATAGCAGACTGTAAGATATTGGAGGGAGAGGGCAGAGAGTCATCTTAGCTGTCATTTGCATTCCACTAATTAGCACATTCCCAGCATACAATTTATGTTTGCTGAACTGAACTAATGTCTGATCTAAATGATACAGACCTAATTTATTCCCTCAGTGAAAATTGATTACTGTTTGATGGTGTATAGAGTCTTTCATTGGTTGAACAGAGTATGATTCTGTTATATAAGGGGCCCACAGAATGTTGAAATAATTGCTAAACTGAATATCTTAATAGATGTATCAAAAGAGTCTTAAAAACTCAGTATTTCAGTATTTCTTTCTCCAGTTAAACATTTCTAGACTTTGTTTTATTTCTATTTAAAGTTATCTTAAAGTACAATTTCATGAGGATGCTTCATGGATTAGAAATATGAATAGTTTAGTATCAGAAGGAAGAATATCGCACTTATTAATTTACTTGAATTTTATATCAAGTAATGTGTAAATGAAAGTAAATTAATAAAGTTTTAGTCTCTCAGTGGTGCCCAACTCTTTGCAACCCCATGGACTGCAGCCTACCCGGGTCCTCTGTCCATGGAATTTTCCAGGCAAGCATACTGGAGTGGTTTGCCATTTCCTTCTCCAGAAATATAAACATAGATTTAATAGGGACTGCACTAACTGCCCAGTGGTTAAGACTTGGCCTTCCAATGCAGGGATGCAGGTTCCACCCATGAGGCTAAAAGATTAAACAGAAGAAGTACTGTAACAAATTAAATAAAAACTTTTAAAATGTTCCAGATCAAAAAAATCTCTTAAAAAATAGATTTAATAGCTATCAAAGTCAAGTTACACATAGTAAAGAGATAATTAAAATTGTCATGCAAATATATTATATATGCAAGGACATGCTGTGATCTTTAGCTTGTGTGCAATTAGATAAAAATAAATGCATTTGCTGTGTATAACCGGAAATAGTCTTGTTATTAAGAGAAATGAAACTTTGATTCAAGCACAAATAGTGTTATTCCATTCTTTAAAAAGTAGGTTGTATTTCAAACTGGAATTGGGATACTTTGAAATAGACTGTGTATATCTAATTATGGGTCTGGAAATGAATTTGAGCAAACTCTGAGAGATAGTAGAGAATTGAGGAGCCTGGCATGCTGCAGTCTATGGGGTTGCAAAGAGTTGGACACAACTTAGCAACTCAGTAACTGTTGCGGATCACCTCACTGGTGATAACATCACTACTGATCATTCTTGCAGCTGTCTGGTATTTGTTGAGTTAGTGAAAATGTACTGGATCATTTGTGTCATGGTCTTTACTTTTTGAACAATCTAAAAGTATAGATATAAAACATAACAAGCATCATTTTATGTAGTAAAAAGTCAGGTACTTAGTTTCATTCTAGATTGACATTTGAGGCTGACATTTGCATTGGAAGGAAATTTACCATATGAAAAACAAAGAAATGCATTCTCATTTTTCATGTCTATGGAGATACTAGCTTTCAGCATTTAATTAATTTTTTCGAGTGTAATTTATTTACTTGCAAGATACTGTTGAATCTGTTCAATGAGAAGACATAGCAAGTGTAGCATTCTACTTTAAGTACAAGGCAGTCACAAATGACAGTTCATATTTTGGAAAAATATTTAGTAAGTCACTGGTTTAGAAACAGATATTCCTTGTATTGCTTACTTCAAAATCTAACTTTAAACTTACCCTTGAGAATTTAAGAGTTCACATATAAAATCAACAGTGTTGATTTAAAGAAAACTAAAATTATTAGTACCAAATAACATATAAGCCCCATGTTTGCAGCCCCAAATTAGGAATAATCATATACTTCTATTATTGTGGAATAAGAAATGATATATTTTTATTGAAAATGTTAGTCCAAAGTTCTTTTCACAAGATAATTTTCCAAGAAAAAATAAGCATATTAAAGCAAAGCATAATATTTTATAACTTGCTGAAGATAATAAAATGATGAAAATAACCATGCTTCAATGTGATTTACAAATAAGGCATTTTGATTAAAACAAAGATATGTATGTGTGCTCTACCAGAACTTGAAAAACTTCCCAAGAGACCTCCAGCCCAATCCCTTATTTTACTAATGAGGAAGCCAAAACTAACAGATTTATGTGATTTGCATAAGGGGTTCATTGCAGAGGTAGGAATCCTGCAAAGCAGTCTGGAGCAATGCTTCCTCTTTGACATTTGATACCTCACCCCTCTTATTAATTATTCTTTTCTTCTTCTCTACTCACTAGGACTTTTTATAATCACAGTGGTGACCTACATAAAATATTATTTGTAAATTTCGGTGACTATAAACATTCTTAATGGTTTTCACTGTAAAAACCTATACAAGGAGATATTTACCAAGAAAAATATCTCAACAATATTGCATATCCCTAATGTCCAGTAGGAAAATTTAAATGACTGATTGTCAAAATTTATATATTTAAGGACAACTTGAAAACAATACAACTCAACCTTTCTTTGCATTTTTTGGTGCAGAATGTTTATCAACCTTAGTGTATTTCCAAGAAAATCTCAGCTCCTGAGATCTTTTAACTCCTTTTTACATAAATATTAATTCTTATATGTATGTTAGGTAATTGCAAACAGCATTAAAATTCAAGCTACAGTTATATAGTTCATCAATATTTTTCTTACAATTCTTGTCTGATACAAGGGAAGAAGTAAAATTTAAAGTGTTGCAAATATAAACTGAGTTTTTTTTAAATTCATTTTCTATTCCTGAGTTGTTAGTCTGAATTATCTCTATTTAAATTAGCTTATTAGCTAGGGGGAGAGAAGAACAAATATTTAAATTGGCAATTATCACCTTCATGAATTGAAAGTAATAATATAATAAAATAATCATTTAATAAGCTGACTTTTATAATTCTAACAATCCCAATTACTTGAACATATCATTTAAAAATTAGAAATCAGTCATTTTAAAACCTTTGATTATTTATTCTTATTAAACTAGTGTCCAATCATTTATACCTAGACTTGAAGAGAATTATCACAGTTTTCCTTTTTATACTCCTATTATGGATGGAAAACATATGTAGTATTGGATTGGCCAAAAGGTTCATTCAAGTTTGTCCAAAGGAGGTAACAGAAAAGTTGAAATGAGCTTTTTGGCCAACCCGATATTTTCTTATGCTCCAAACAGTGTCATGTTGATCTTTCAGCCTTCATGATTGTTTTGGGAGAAGGTAAAGAAGCTGTTCTATGATTCACTTCATTTCCAGTTCCTGGGGAAATGTTCTTAAGGAAGAAAGATGGCAGCTGACCTGCGCCAATTTCTTTAAACATTCCAATTATGGTACCTGGAAGCTCCACCAAATAATTATCTTTTCTAGGAGGAAAGTCTTCATCTGTGGAATGTTTTGAATTGTATATCCCTTTTTAGGTTGCTTTAGTTTCTCTGGTTTATATTCATGGCTCCCTGAAAAATAATTCTTAAGCTAGGTAATTACTGAGGTGCTGAATGAAGGTTTCATAACCTGAATGCTCAGAAATAGGTAGGAACTATGCCTCACCCCTGGGTCAGGACGATCCCCTGGAGAAGGGTGTGGCAACCCACTCCAGTATTTTTGCTTGGAAAATCACATAGACGGAGGAGCCTGGTGGGCTACAGTCCACGGGGTTGCAGAGTCAGACAAGAATGAGTGGCTAACACTTTCACTTTGATGCCTCATCCCTGAGCTAAGGGAACAGTCTGGGCTGGGGGACCTTACACATGGGAGCAGGGTGTGAGGCGAAGTAGGTGGCAGGTTATCTGAATTACCTGACACCCTTCTCATTTTTCTTAGGTGTTAATGTACATACTATCGGGCCTTAATTTTAGGTCTTACATTAAAGTCTCTCGATTACTTGTTTCTTAAAGTTATGGTAAAATTAGGCTCTGGATAAAACCTTTATTTGTATAAATGTGATTTAACCATCTAATCCAAATATCACCACGTGGATTGTATTAATTACCAGACTTGGTCAAATCAACAGCATGCAAAACCTCAAGCAGTGTTCTTCCTTCCCTGTAGTTAAGCAACTGTTTATCAGGTTGCATATATTTAGTTTGTGCTATTTTAAACTCTCTAGCAACCGCATTTGCGTACCATACGAAATAAATCTAGAGATTGGACAAGTACCTTCTTACAATTATTTTGAAATGAAAATGTTCCAATGCTTGGGAGGGGAATCCTCTTTCCTATGGCATTGTGTTTAAATTCAAAAGATCATTCCTGTCCTGATATCATTTTATAAGGCTTTCCTGTGTTGTGCAGGAGAAGGTGAAAGTGTGACTGAATTTACTCACTGTTACAAGTATTTGAGTACACCTGGTTCAGTGGCCCCTCTGATTAACCTCTACTCCAAATTCAGATACGTTATGTCCATCTATTACAGGGGATGGTTTTAGTTGACCCCAAATAATGCATATTTACTAATGCTAGAGTCAGTATTCAAAGAGCAGGTGCAGTGATTATTACAACACAACCCAGGGAGAGGTCCAGAAGCAGGTCTGAGGGCTGCAGCAGAAAGGGGGTTTCTCCAGCTGAGCTTTCATCAACCATGTTTATGGTGAAATGAGACACAAATTCATTTAAAACCATGCTCCCGAGGAGGTACTCAATTCAAGGTCATAAGATGACTGGAGAACACGTTGTGTTTCCCCCTTCATCACAGAACAGTGTGGACTCATTCTGGTCTTGGCCCCAAACTTTTCAGCGTGATGGTAGAATCTCCTCCATCTCCCACATGATCTTCCAATGTCACTCGAGATCACCTCATTGCCTTCAGTTTTTCTAGTTTGTGGCACTTAATCTCTATTTTCTTTTTACTTACTTTTCTTTAATATTTCTAAAATAAAATAATGAATGTTTTAAAGCAAATCACATTTTATACTCTGGCAGCAGAGAATATCAGTATAGATCAAAGTCTCTCCTCCTTGACACCGTTGATGTTTTTGGCTGGATAATTCACTGTTGGACGTGGCAGGAAAGAGGCTGTCCTGCTCATTGTAAATGGAATCTCAAGCAGCATCCCTATATTGTATGTATTCGATGCTAGCTGTACATCTTGCCTCCTCCAGTTTTGACCACAAAAATTGACACCAGACATTAGGAGATGTCTCCTGGGGGGGAGGGGCTAAATTGCTTACCCTCCACCCCCAGCTGAGTTCTGCAACTACAGATAGTGTTTGTCAGCAACTGTAATTGATTCATTATATTGTTAGTCACTTTGAGATAAGAAAATAGATACATTTTTAGAATCAGTTTAATTTTTCTTCTATATTTTAGTGCCTGCTATGTGCAGAAAGTATATTCTGTATGCTTAAATTTGCTTAGACTTAATATTGATGAAGGTATTAGTCATGGTATTATCCTGAACTTATAGAGATCAATCCCCTATGTATGCAGTACCAATGGGAAACACCACTCTATCACCTTATTGACATCAGTATTGCAAGGGAAAATCACGCGTTGAATTCTCGTATCTTTTATCTGTGCTATTTGTGAAGAATCATGCAAAATTTCTCCTAATTTTCTAAAATACAAACTGTTTTATCTTGATTAATGGTCAGATCATCATTACTTTGTCTTTAGTTGCATAGTCTATTCAGCTAGAATAAGTTTGTATTCTATCTTGACTGTTTTTACATTTTTTAAAATGTGAATTTAAGTTTGAGATCAAAATAAGATTGACTGGATCCTTTATAACATTTAGGTTGAATGATATTTGTATGACTGTTCCTTGCATTTCACCTTTGCCACTAGACAGTTAAAAATGATAGAAATATTATAGAATAGGCCTTGCTAATAGTCTACAAATTCATATTGTTTTCACACACTCCATTCAGACTTGCAAAACATTGACTTTTAATGTATAGTGTGAAGGCTGATTTTCTCTAAAAGAGAGGAAACAAGTTAAACGAAGCTTTATTCTACTTCTCAACTTCCTTTTCAAATGGCTCTATGACTACTGATTAAGGAAAGAAGAAAGGCCTGGCTTTACATTTTTAATAACACTTCCGTTGACCGCATAATTCCACATAACCCTGTGGATATATGCAGTAATCTGTGTCAAATATTTCCAATCCATATGACATGCCATGCCTCCTCCTCCCTCCCTACCACATAGGCCTGTGCTAAGAAACAAAACTCAGGGAAGGCGATGGCACCCCACTCCACTACTCTTGCCTGGAAAATCCCATGGATGGAGGAGCCTGGTAGGCTGCAGTCCATGGGGTTGCTAAGAGTCAGGCACGACTGAGCGACTTCACTTTCATTTTTCACTTTCATGCATTGGGGAAGGAAATGGCAACCCACTCTAGTATTCTTGCCTAGAGAATCCTGGGGTTGGGGGAGCCTGGTGGGCTGCCATCTATGATGGGGTCACACAGAGTTGGACATGACTGAAGCGACTTAGCAGCAGCAGCAAGAAATGGAATGCAGTTACAAGTAAATGCTTTTTGGATTTTGAGAGTTAAATAGCTGTGTCATCTTAATCATGTTTATTCAGAGATGTACATAGCAGAGCATAAAAGGTAGAAAGAACTATGCTTTATATAGAGGTTCAAGCAGTTTCTTCAGTGGATGATGTCATTACATTGGTTTGGCTGATTTTTTTTATTGCTATAAATTGAACTGACCGAATCAGAGCTATTTGGATAGTTCCAGGCAGCTTCAACATAGTTCAGATAATTCACTTATTTCATAATAATCTTGACCACAAAATTGATTTCTTTTTTGGTAAAAGGAAATTCAATACCTTTTAGGCGGGTGGAAGTAAAGAATAGGAATGCTACTCATTATGATCTTCTAACCTGTATTATACTGGGGTCGCATTTCAAAATTAAGTATCAATATATCACTTGTATCAATTGTTCTCTTTAGACAGTTGAAAATTATTATTACTTGTATTAAAGTATAGTTGATTTACAATGTTGTATTGCTGCTATACAGCAAACTGATTCAGTAATATATATAAATACATATATATATTTACATATTTTTAAAAAAATTCTTCTCCATTAGGTTTTATCATAGGATATTGAATGTAGTTCCTTGTGATATACAGGAGGACCTTGCTTATTTAT
Organism: Bos indicus x Bos taurus; assembly: GCF_003369695.1. NCBI lineage: Eukaryota > Metazoa > Chordata > Mammalia > Artiodactyla > Bovidae > Bos > Bos indicus x Bos taurus. The sequence continues at coordinate 9,489,849 of NC_040079.1, read as the reverse complement.
CCATTCTGTCTGTATTGACTTGCATCTCCTAATCCCAAACTCCCAATCCATGCTTCTCCCCCCATCCCTCCCGCCATGTTTACCTTGCAATTAAGGAACAAGAGGGTGACTTGGTTAACTAAACTATCATTCGTTTAGATGAATTATCACTAGTGCTCATCAGAAATGTATCTGCTAGGAAATATTGGATCTATAAGCTGAGAAACAGCTACTATTTATTAAGTGTTTATGGCCTAGTCCCACTTTGCAAATGAGAGAATTACCAGCATTTCAAAAAGTGTCTTACCCACATATCCCCAACATTGTCAGTCTAAATTGTAATCTTTCCACCAAAGCATGTTATCTCCTAAACAGCTTAAAACCAGAGCATAGAGATCCACAGTGAGGATAGTAATAATAATTACTACTATTATAATTATGTATATGAAAGGATCCAGCATTGACTGCACATTGACAATGTCTGATATTGTGCTCAGTTCTGTATTTAGTCCTCTCCAAAGCCTTTGACTGTGTGGATCACAATAAACTGTGGGAAATTCTGAAAGAGATGGGAATACCAGAGCACCTGACCTGCCTCTTGAGAAACCTATATGCAGGTCAGGAAGCAACAGTTAGAACTGGACATGGAACAACAGACTGGTTCCAAATATGAAAAGGAGTACGTCAAGGCTATATATTGTCACCCTGCTTATTTAACTTCTATGCAGAGTACATCATGAGAAACGCTGGACTGGAAGAAGCGCAAGCTGGAATCAAGATTGCCAGGAGAAATATCAATAACCTCAGATATGCAGAAGACACTACCCTTATGGCAGAAAGTGAAGAGGAACTAAAAAGCCTCTTGATGAAAGTGAAAGTGGAGAGTGAAAAAGTAGGCTTAAAGCTCAACATTCAGAAAACGAAGATCATGGCACCTGGTCCCATCACTTCATGGGAAATAGATGGGGAAACAGTGGAAACAGTGTCAGACTTTATTTTTTGGGGGTACTCCAAAATCACTGCAGATGGTGACTGCAGCCATGAAATTAAAAAACACTTACTCCTTGGAAGGAAAGTTATGACCAACCTAGATAGCATATTCAAAAGCAGAGACATTACTTTGCCAACAAAGGTCTGTCTAGTCAAGGCTATGGTTTTTCCAGGGTTATGTATGGATGTGAGAGTTGGGCTGTGAAGAAGGCTGAGCACCTAAGAATTGATGCTTTTGAACTGTGGTGTTGGAGAAGATTCTTGAGAGTCCCTTGGACTGCAGGGAGATCCAACCAGTCCATTCTGAAGGAGATCAGCCCTGGGATTTCTTTGGAAGGAATGATGCTAAAGCTGAAACTCCAGTTCTTTGGCCACCTCATGCGAAGAGTTGACTCACTGGAAAAGACTCTGATGGTTGGAGGGATTGGGGGCAGGAGGAGAAGGGGACGACAGAGGATGAGATGGATGGATGGCATCACTGACTCGATGGATGTGAGTCTGAGTGAACTCCAGGAGTTGGTGATGGACAGGGAGGCCTGGCGTGCTGCGATTCATGGGGTCGCAAAGAGTCGGACACGACTGAGCGACTGAACTGAACTGAACTGAACCCTTAATACTGCTACAGATTAGAAACTATTATCATCTCCATTTACCAGTGAGAAAACTAGGAACTAAATAAGTTTTTGTTTACTCATTCAACCAGTGAATATAAAAACCAGAATAATGAAGTATTTGTTTATTGATTGCCTATTTCTGAATGCTTCCATAGGAACAACTGGGAAAGAAAAAATAAATTTTCTGTGCCCGAGTAAAGTATAATACACCTAAAATTAAAATGTTTCCTAAAAGTTGTAATTTGAAAGTTGTACTAGAAAGAAAACTGGTTGACTATGTTGTATGGTCAGTATAAAAACTATAAAGAATTTTCAAAAACAATAAAAATGGTCATGATATGGGTATTAAAGAAAAGTAGAATATAAAATTGTTTATACAAAATAGCATCTCTTCAACTTACCAGTTGTTTAATACAAAGTAAAAAATGCATCAAAATATTAACCGTATTTATTTCTGGGAGGTGGTGTTGTGGATAACTTTAACTTTTGTTTACATATTTTTCTGCATTACTAATATCCTATAACTCTGTTACTAGCATTCAGAAATTACTATAACCAGAATATGGTTTTCAAATGTAGGCGCAATTTGAATCTCTATTTACACATTCAGGTGTCTTAATATATGAAAGTTCTCATCCCGTTATCAACAGTTTTACTTTCAGGCTCCCATCTTGATGTTCTCTGGGGGAATTTACTCTTAGTTGATCTTGTGGCTGTTATGTTTTAGTGTTTTATTCAGTGTCACTGAGCATACACACTTGTCTATCCATGGAGGCTGGCCGTGAGACTGCCCACACCCCAGACACATCCCCTCCTCCCTCGAAGTGTAGTGACCATCGCTTCTCCAGCAGTCCTGGGCACTTGAACCAACTGGGAACCTATTGAATGGTCCACCTAAAAGTCCTTACCCCGAAAAAGCAGCCAGTTACTATACTTGAAGTAAAATGTTGGGTTGGCCATCCAAAACCTTTGTTCAGGGTTTTAAAACTTGAATGCCCTTTTTGGTCAACTCAATATAAAGTTAACTGGATAAACTCATTTATTTTGTATTCAGATGCTAATAGTATAATTCAAAAACTTATTTAGGCTATATATAAAATTAATAATACCATGAAAAATGTACCTCAAGGTTATATTTTAAGTGACTATGAAAAGCACTATAAATGCCTCTATATTATTATGATTTATATTTTCATAGTTTATGTCTCAATATAGAATGCTTTTATTAGTAACAATTTGAAGAATCAGCATACTGTTTGTAACAAGAAAACAATATAAAAGCATATTCTTGAGATCAGAAAAGGTAAAATGTTACCTTAAACGAAAGGATGCCATTTATCCCACATTGACCTATTGATATTTATCAATTTTCAAATTCAGTACTTTGTTTTCATCAATCTCCAATTCTGCATAGAGACACGGGTGATTTTGTATTTCATCAACATATTTAGCATTCATTTAATATTTTAAAACTTTCATAGCATCACATTTTAGTTTTGGAAACAATATGCACATAATAGGGATTATTTGTGTTAACCATATTTTGAAGGGTAACATTGTTATTTATGAATGCAGTACAATGCAGAAATACAAGGAAAGAAGATGATTCTGTGGGTTTAAATCTAAAATAAACTTGATGTTTATTTAATGAACGATTTGTGATGGTTGCTTAAGATTCCCATTTCTGCCACTTCAAAATGGGAGTAGTCATGCTTATTCCATAGATTTGTCCTGGGGATTAAGTGAGGTAAGTTAAAGGGCTTAATACAATGTCTGGCTTAAGGTAAGCGCTCATAAACATTAGCTGTTATTATTATCATTATTGCTGTTGTTCATGTTTCCTTGCTCTCGTTGATAGGATTATGTAGGAGCTGTTCATTTACTTCTCATATTCTCAGCTCCAAGATGAATTTTATTATCCAACATCTGTCTTTAACCTCATAAGAAAACATGACTTAAACATTAATTAAGCATCAAAAATGAGGTCTTATAGTGCTCATACAGAATAATAATTGTTTTGGAAAAGGCGCTGCCTTCCTATCAAAATATAATTTCCACTATTTAGAGAAGAGGTCCTCTGAAATGATTGACATTAAGGAAAAGTAGAAAATAGGAGTCAGGGAACCAGAAAATGTTTAGAGTAGCAGGCCTAAAATCTAGCCCCTAAGTTGCATTCTGAGCTCCCTCTCCTATTTTTGAGAGATTGAATCCTTATTTTACCTATTAAATATGTAGAAAGCTTATAAGAAATAACTAGTATGCGAGGATAATCGTGCAACCATAGAGAGGGGGCACAGTTGGTCTGCTTTTTGAACATGGGAATGTTATTGACACTTAGTTAAGGATGAGGCGCCAATAAAAAAAATCTAAGTTCTTTGGAAAAATGAAAAGAACTATTCCATCTCAGTGGAACTGTGAAGGGTTATTATATTGAGCCCAGTGAGGTAGAGAATGTTCGTGCTTAAGCCACCTTTAAAAATAATGAATTGAATCACACAGGGACCAGGAATGAAAGGCAAAAAAAAAAAGTAATGATTAACAATGACTTGGCCAAAAGGAATTATAAACAGGCACATTTGAAAAGAATGCATTAAGTTCAGTAAACCAGTGTCATAAATCCACTGTGAGAACTACACATAAAAATCACAGTTTTGATTTCTCAAGATATTTTTATGATCATTTTGACTTAATGGAGTCAGGATGTGTAAGTCGACTAGGAATTATAGTAACTGCTGAAAAAGAAAGATGTAAGGAGGGAAAAAAGAGCTAGAATGAAAAAAGAAGGAAACATTAACATTAATACAAAATGTATGTTTCTTCATAACACTGTTCTCAATCTTCAGCACATATCCTTCAGTGGTTTTAAATATAACAGTTTTGCCTTTTGAAATGACATTTTTGAAGTACTAGAATTAATATTCTTGATATTAAAATGCTGGCTTAAGATGATTGAAGTGACCATCGCCATGCTATTTAATGTGTCACTTTAATTTTTAATTTTGCAGAGTTAGTTAAATGTATTGAGTGAGTATTAGCAAAGAATTATTAAAATTCCGTCAACCAGATTGATATCAGAATTCACACGACAGTCCTATAACATTGTTGTATCCATTATGAAAAAGGAAAAAGCACACACACACACATGGGTATACTGCTATGCAGTTTCTATTCTACTGTAGAAATTCTCCTCCTTATGGGCTGTTCTTAGTCGCTCAGTCGTGTCCAACTCTTTGTGACCCCATGGACTGTAGCCCGCCAGGCTCCTCCTATAACAAGAGACTATCTGTTGTTGAAAAGGTAGCATCTCAGCTGCTAACTGATCTGGAAGAATTCTCCGACTGACCACGGCATTCTGTATAGATTTGATATTTCCCTGTGCTCGGTGCGGCCTCACAGAAGGTGAGGGGTGTGTGGCTTCTCTTGAATGTACCCCTGCTTCCTTTCTCTCCTCTTCTACTTTCTGGCTCATCTCCAATCCACTGTGCTTACAGTATACTTTTCCATAAATGTTATGGAACAAGCAGTGTATCATAGGGGAGTTTATTAAATGCCAAAATATTGTCATATAAAGAGGAGTGAGGAAGAAAGGCTTATAGTGAATGGGGACTATTCTCCCCATCCTCAAAATATCTATAACAAGTCCTGAATTAGAAACTGTTAAGATCTTCACAGTTGACCGACTTGTTTTCATCTAGAAAACCAAATATTTTAATGACCATAAGTCTTTATGTTCCGCATCAACTTTGCATACTTTCCAGAGCTTAGATTTTTTTTAATCTGCCCAAGTTGGGGCAAAAAAAAAAATCTGGACCCTTGAATGTCTCTGTAATCAAGTAAATCTGTCCTGTATAATTTACTTTCTGATTTCTGCTTTCTATAGAAAAACTTGTAGATGAGATTGAATTTAAAGGCAGAAAAGGAAAGGAAACCTGCTGTCACATAGAGTCTTGCCCAAATTCCTGCTGCTGTCTTACTGGCTCTTAAAACTTGGACAAGTCATCCTTTGTTTCTAGAATCAATTTTCTTTTTGTAAGGTGAATATGGAAATATTTATTAATATGCTAAGTAGTAGTTTGAGAGTTTAATAGAAAATGTCTTATACATAGTCATTTAAAATAAATGATAGCCATTTAAATCTTGACTTAGAGAACATTTTGTGTTCTCAGTTAAGAAATATACTGGTTCAGGATGAGACTAAATTGAAGACTAATTTGTGATCTACGTATAAACCTGTTAGTTCCAACTATTAAGGAATTCTGAGAATGTGTAAATCTTATATGCATTTTCATGTGATCTTGTCCGGCTCTTCCTCAGACACCAGGTAAGTGAAATTCAGAGTGGCTGCAATTTATTGACTGCAGGCTACCTGGTTGGTGGCAGTTACAGAATTGAACCTGCAAGTTTGTCCTGTGGAAAAATTTCCCCCACTTACATCATGTGTTTATTTTGTCCCCTTATCATATAATTTCATGAAGAGTTTATTAGGCTTCCTTAGTAGGTTCTTCAAGTATAGTATCAATTTCTCGAAGGTATGAACCACTTATCAACAGTATTCCTGTCTTCAGCAACCCACAATATACCTCTCATCAAGCTGGTACTCATTATCAAGTGGATTTTTTTTTAAGATGGAAATGGTTAGAACTATAGTTATGATTTGACGAGAGTTTTGTGGATATTAAAGTCAGGGGTCTTCAGGAAAATGGAGAAGCTGATTATAATTTTGACTCCTCATTTTTTGTATGTATAGACTTTTTTGAATTTTAAAGCAAAATTAAAGGGGGAGAAGTTGTTTTGTAAGGGAGCTTAGTCAAGGTAACTCAGAAGTCTGAGAGCAAAAACTTGACATCCGTAGCTGGCGCTTGATGTACAAATACTCTAAGGAAACAAAGGTCAGGTTGACCTATTATTATTCAAGTATAAGCCCGAAAAAAGTCGTCTTGTCAATGATCCATAACAGTTCTTTAAACGGAACTAAACGTGTCTGTTGACTGTATTTTTTAGCAAATTGTTGTTGCCAGTTCTAAGATGCTACATGTACCTCTACCAGCACAGCTAAGAGGTTAAAATCTCACCTCTGTTTGCCAAAATCGAAGTAAGACTAATCCAGGAGACAGCTTAGGTTGTCGCCACTCATTGCTTATCATCAGCTAAAGTCACCAAATATGTAGGCTTCCCTTATTTTAAAACTGAACCCTGTCACGTTGAAATTATTTTTGCCTTGCAGATGTTATCGGTAACAATTTCTGACCTATTAGATTATACAAATTTTATTTCAACATTATAGGAAAATACTGGGTTTCCTAAAATTCTTGCTGTGATCGGTCCCAATTAAAGACCAGTGAGTGCATGAGTTCCTCCAGACTCTAACTATTTTACTGAGAAACTGAAATTAAGTAGAATGCAAACCTCTTAATAGTAGAATAGTCTTGATGAAAAATATTGCTATAAATAATTAAGTAGTTTCAGTCTTCCTAATATCAACCATGGTGAGTACTTCTTTCTTATTTAGAAGACCACGTTAGACTAAATCCACTAGAAGCCAAGAACTATATATTACTATTAGAAAGAAAGGTATTTTATCAGAATTATCTTTTTATTACTGTGCCACAATATTTATAATGAAAGAGGGACAATCCAAAAACCAGTTTGCCCTACACAATTCAGGTGTCTGCATAAAATAGATATTCCAAACTCTCTTTAGAATACAAGTCTTAAGTACAATAGGAAATGTATCACTGTGGAAAAATTACTTAGTCTTTGAAATTCAGGTTCTTCATCCTTAAAGATGGGAAAAAAAAAAAAGATTTCTCATTGGTAAAAAAGGAATGATTGAAATAAGCATTATTTTATTGTATTACCTTTTATGTAGCAGCCTAAAGTAACAAACATTTATTTTTCAAGCTTCGAGGTTTAATTGACAAATAAAAATTATATATAAATTTAAGGTGTACAACTTGATGTTTCGATATAAATATATATACATTTTGAAATGATCACCACAAGCTAATTAGCATATATTTTAGATAAGTTTTGAAGTCTTCCCAGCTCAGTGCCAAGCTTATCTAGTGCTCTGGATATATTTTATATTTCTTTACCCTTTTCATTTCCTATTCTGCTTAAAAAGTGAGCACAAATGCAGCAGCTTAAAGCTCTACACATCTGCTGTGTCGTTGTTCAGCAGATCAAGTATCTGCTGCTCCTGCTGCTGCTGCTGCTAAGTCGCTTCAGTCGTGTCCGACTCTGTGCGACTCCACAGACGACAGCCCACCAGGCTCCCCCGTCCCTGGGATTCTCCAGGCAAGAACACTGGAGTGGGTTGCCATTTCCTTCTCCAATGCAGGAAAGTGAAAAGTGAAAGTGAAGTTGCTCAGTCGTGTCCGACTCTGTGCGACCCCATGGACTGCAGCCTACCAGGCTCCTCAGTCCATGGGATTTTCCAGGCAAGAGTACTGGAGTGGGGTGCCATTGCCTTCTCCAGATGAAGTATCTGAGTATAGCTACACTGGGTTCTCTGCTTGGGATGTCACAGCACTACAGTAAAGGAGTCAACCTAGACTGTGGGCTCAGCTGAGACTGAGGGCCCTCTTCCAAGCTCGAGCCCTGTTGGGAGAAGTCATTTCACTGCAGCTGTAGAACTTTCGGTGTCCTGCTTCTTCAGGGACAGCGGAAGAGAGAGAGACCCTTTTGCCTCACCTCTCATCTCCAGACTCCCTTTTAACTTAAAGGCCTCACCTGCTCAGATCAGGCTCACTCAGGAGGGCCCCCTCTTGAGTAACACAAAATCGACCAATTAGGGATCTTGGTGGCCAGTTTTTTGCTCAGTTCAGCTGTATTCCCCTGTTGTTCCATCAAGCACTAACATTGGTGTTGCTGAGGTTTTTATAGATGTGATTAACCTCCCTATTAACTCACTGTAAGGGAAGGATATTGTCTGGAATAATCTGAGTGGTCTTGACCTAATCAGTTGCAAGACCTTAGAGCATAACTGAGGTGTTTCTGGGGGAAAAGAGGGATTCTACTTGTGGACAGGGCTTCAGGGTGTCTAACCTTCTATCCTTCCTGATGGCTTGTCCTATGGATGTTACACTTTCTTAGCCAGAAGCCTTATTACCTAAGACAGTTCCTTGAACTGAGTCTCTTAATTCCTGTATATCTTCCTGGTGTGTTTCCTCTAGTGGCTCCCTCACTGACACAGAACCTTACTTCCCTCTCTGGAATCCCCTCTCTCTGTTGTATAATATCATGCTACCAGAAGTAACCAGAAGCATGCCACCATCACATTCACGGATCCTGCTCACACTCAAGAGAGAGGATTATAATCATTCACACCTGACACAGTGAATTTTGGGATCATGTCAGAACTCTGTCATCCACAGATTCTCTAGTTTTCTTTTTGTCCACCACTGAATTCTCTTCAATGGGGAACAAGCAGTAGGACTTCCTCAGTGGGGAAAGAGATCACAAAAATAATGTGATTATAGTCATGCAGTATGGGTGGCGATGATCAAAAAAGATGTTGCATCCATGTTGATATTTATTGATCCAGCCCAGAACTCTTTAGTTGTAAAAATAAAAGTTGTTTGCTTACTCTCATTCTCTGTTCTCTATGATATTTAAAGCAAGGCTATCCAGTAAAGCTTTCTGTAATGGAGGAAATAGTCTATATTTGCACCATCCCACACAAGAGCCACCAGCCATATGTAGCTATGGAGAACTTAAATGTTACGAGTATGCCTGAAAACTGAGTTTTAAATTTTATTTAATTGTAACTAATTTAAATCTAAGCCACCGTAACCACATGTAGGCAGCGGCTGCAGTGTTAGAACAGCTCTAGAGGAATAACCTACTGTCACAGCTGGGCTTCTGTAGAAACCTAGACAATTTTGTTTTCAGTAAGAGCTGTGATGTGTCTGCATTTTCAGCATTTGTTTTATTAACGTGAACTCAATCAACAGATTACCTGAAAAACCTCCATCCAACCTGAAATGAAAAGGACTGGTTCAGTACTATGCTCTTTGCATATGACAGTTCCACGTGCTTTATTTTTTTTGCTTTAAGGAAAATATGCTTTGCCTGTTTGCAACCAGAGATGGAAATTAAGTATATGACAGGCTCTTTTCCCGTGGGAATTACAGTCTTTTGAGGAGGACTAGATGTATCTGAAACAATCAAATAAAATGGAAATAGGCATAAATACAGAAGCAGAAAAAGCATGCTGTGATTGGGGAACTGACATCTCTAGTGCCAGGTGATTCAGCCTCTCAGTTCTGTTTTTTATATGCGTGTGTGCTGCTAAGTCACTTCAGTCATGTCTGACTCTTTGAGACTCCAAGGACTGTAGCCCGCCAGGCTCCTCTGTCCATGGGATTCTCCAGGCAAGAATACCAGAGTGGGTTGTCATGCCCTCCTCCAGGGGATCTTCCCAACCCAGAGATCAAACCTGCGTCTCTTGAGTCTCCTGCACTGGCAGGTGGGTTCTTTAGCACTAGCACCACAGTCGGTCTTAAGGTTCCAAGGCCCTGAGCTATGTTATAATATTAACCACACCTGTCAGTCGCTCACTATTTGGCGAATTCTGAGATTCCCAGTTGGGTGTCTAGACACACACTGGGCCCTCAAGAGCTTGAAAAACTGCTAGACCAGCTGGTCTTATACGGAGATCACCCAAATGCTAGGATGGTTAGACTTTCATTTCTACAGAGCTTATCTTTGCTTCTCCTCTAAGGCGAACCTTCAAGGAATTTAAAGGGCTTTACATTTGGCATGAAAGTGAGAGTCGTATAGTCTTGCCAAGAGGGTGCAATATGAGAATGCAAGGGCAGAGAAGGGTGAATCAGGCTCTGTGCTTTCATTCTCTCCCTAGAGCCGGGGATACAGATCAGGCCACTTTAAGTAGCCTGTACCGATGTCCCTTGAATACACTTAAATTGGGGAGCTGACAGGTATAAGGAATTGTGAGAGAAGAATTCTTATTTCGGAAGGACTTATGTCAGAACACAAGAATATAAAAGTAAATAACGATACCTCTGTTTTTAAAAGAAACTTAGCCAAAGGATGTCTATTCCTCTGTTTGTGAGTGTGTGACCGTATTCCCTTATGCCCAGGCCATAGTGTGTGGTTCAACCCCCTCTTCTTCCAGAATCTCGCTGTATCTCCCCACATGGTGTCCTATCTCTGGGACGCTTGGTCTTCCTTCTCCAGCTGTTCCACCAGAGCCACATTCCTTTCATTTTTCCATGTAAAACAATTCAACCTAGTCTTTAAAAAAGTCATAATGATGACCTTATTTCTTTGTTTTTGGCCTCACTGGGGTTTTTTTTTTTTTCCAGTTTTCAAAATCTCTTTAATGTCTGACAATAGAAAACAACTAAATTTTCATCCTCTGGCTCAGTATTTGATGTCTGTTTAATTGAATGATGATAAGTTGCTTTGGTCCAAGCTTATAAAAATTATCTGGTCTCACAAAGATATATAGTCGGTAAGGTGTGGAATATTTTCATGGGCCATTCAGACAGTGATGATTTTCTTGTTGCTGCACAGGCTTTCCTCTAGTGGTGAGTGAGGGCTGTTCTCCAGGTGTGGTTGCGGGCCTCTCCTTGTGACGGCTTCTCTTGCTGCACAGTGTGGACTCTAGAGCACGTGAACCTCAGGAGTTGTGGTTCCCGGGCTCCAGAGCGCTGGCTCAGTAGTTGTGGTTTAATTGCTCCAAGGCATGTAGGATCTTCCCAGGTCAGAGCTCGCTGGAACCCATGTCTTCTGCCTTGGCAGGCAGATTCTTTACCACTGAGCCACTAGGGAACCCCAGTCTAGTCTTCTTACTGGGGCCTACCATTTTCATCTGCAAATGGCCCAGCAATGTGTTTAGTTATGTTTTTTCCATGAAAGATATTTTCCAGCAATATGTTGAAATGGTAGATTTTCACCTTTCTAGCAAATTCATTCTAACAAGTACAAAGCAGATTATCCTGAAAAAAATAGATGTATACCTTCCTGCATGGACATGAGTTTGAGCAAGCTCCGGGAGTTGGTGATGGACGGGGAAGCCTGGCGTGCTGCAGTTTGTGGGGTCAGCAGGAGTCCGACACAACTTAACTGACCTTCCTGCAACCACGCTCTGTGGGGAAAACAGCTGGGCTCCGCTGTGCATCATTCAACCAGCAGGGGGCGCATCCCTCCGTTGTGCCATTCATATTGTGCTTTAATTACCTCCCCGCAGGAGTGCAACCCCCCAACATGTAATTAGCTCTGGATGGCAGAAAATATTTCATATCAATTTGTGTAACTCTAGGCCCTAGTATGCTGCCTGGCACCTAATTACAGCAATCAATAAATACTTAATAAGGCCATCATTCATTTAACAAATATCTGCTGTCCATATACAGGAAAGTAACACTTAAGCTGAGATCTGAAAAATGAGTAAGAATGGGACATTTTTTTAAAAAAGGGGGCCATAGGTGGTTAGGACTGAGATAGAATAAATAAGCTTGTCAGTTGATGAATGACTGAAGAATCTTGGAACAAGCAATAGTAAACAGAGGATTAAAATTTTGTGTTTCGGGTCATTCTTAGGGGTTCTAGCCATTTGTATCAATAACTTTTGTTTGGTCATAGTAGTACTCATGTATTCAATAAAAAGTGCTTGAACTCACCATGTGCTAGGGATGATATGCCTATTGCATTGTAGAAAGGAGGAAAACCAGTCTCTTCCTTCATGGGGAAGACTGACGTGGAAGAAATACACAATGGAGGTGGCATTACAGCTGTGCTTTCCCCAAAAAGCAGTGGGGCTCTGAGGGTAATATGCTGATGGAGACGTGACTTCACTGGGAAGCAAAGGGAACACTTCCATTAGGAAGTGGTGGTTGGGTTGAGCTTTGTTCCAGGTAGATAAAAGAGCAAATTCAAAATCCCACAGGCAGAAAGAGAAGACTGGTATGCCTGCAGCACAGAAATTAAAGGGTGCCTTGATATGAAATAAGGCTGGAGAGTTGGGGGAATCTGACACCTGATTGGATAAGCCAGGTTATTGATTTTTTGGTTTATTACAACCCAAAGGGATGGCACTGAATTATCTCAGACAAAAGTGTGTGTGTATCGGGAGTGATGGTTATGGTGGGTCTGTATCTGTTTTGTGGAAGCCTTGCCCTGGCTGCAGTGTGGAGGGCAAGTCTCAGAGCAGCAACAGAAGACTCGAGGCTACAAGTCAGCTGTGGCTTTAGTTCAGGTGAGAGATGATAGTCTGAACTGGGATGTTGGTAGCAGGGTAGGAGTAAGTAAAAGGATTTAAGAAATACTAGAAGGTAACAATGACGGGATGTGATGATGGATTCAATATGGACTTTGGTGGAACAGAACTCTTGAGAATGACTCTCGCATGTCTGTCTGGCCTTACCAGCTATTGGGCAATGCCTTACCCAGAAGTACAACTTCTGTGTAGAGAATCTGTAGGAAGTATCATGAGTTTGAGTTTTTAAATGCTAAATCTGAAATGTGCTTTCAACATCCACAATCTAGTGAACAACTCACTAATAAAGGATTCATGAACTCAGTGGCAATAGGGATGGAGAAAAACTTGTGGTTTAACAATGGATAGAAGTAATTGAAGCCATATTTGGGTGAAATTGCTTTTTGTTGTCGTTCAGTTGTGAAGTCGTTTCCGACGCTTTGAGACCCCATGAACTTTGCAAAGAGTAGAACCTCCAAGATGGATCCTTGAGAACCCCCAAATCTAATGGTTGAACAATGGAACACATAGCTACAAGGGAGGCAGAGAATGAACAGTGTCAGGGGAAATCCATACATAATGTGACAAGCAAATATCCCAGGAAGATGGGACATGCGGTTTGGTGGTGAATGCCGCTAAGAGACTATTCAAGATGAGGATTTTAAAAATTGCCCATTAGATTAGTAAAATGGAACTTGGTGGTGACCTTAGCATGTATTATTTATGAAAGTCATGGGAATAAAACATCAGAATGGCATAATTTAAGAAGTATATGACAGCTTCAGAGGCTGAGTCAGGAAACACAGGGTGACAATCCCGAGTTAAACATGGATCATAGGATAAGGTGAGCATTAGGCAGCTCGTTTGTTCCCCTGGACAATTTTGCTTTTGAAATCACAGTTGTGAATTAAGCTTTCATTGTTTCTTAGTTTATGATGATTTAGTAGCTATTCCATTCTAAAATTTGCTTCATTCTAGTCCCCCTGAAGAACCTGAAATAGAATCCAGAATTTTCAGTTGAATCCTGCTTCAAACCAGCCTGTTTCCCTGAAAATCATTCTGTGCTTATGATGTTTCTCAAGACCTGCATCTGCTCTTTCACTTAACATTGGCCTGGTATTCTTGAATGGTGCACTTGGTTGAGCGAAGGGATGTATTTAAATACGAAAATAATAACGTTCCCCTTCCCCTTTATAGATAATGTGTATCATTTGACTACAAATAATATTTGTTCGTTTCCTCCTGACTGCATATGGCACCTGTACCAACCCATCAGTTTATTTTCCTCTTCCTTATCTTCGTTGAGTGTTTTCCCCTACCTTTTCTATTTATAAAGTTGGCCAATTGACATTAAAAAAAATAGCAACAGTAGTCAGATGCACTGATTGGCGTTTCTTCATGTTCATGATTTAACAGCCCCATCAGATGTAGAAAATTAGCTTTTTTATCTTTCCTTCCCTCCAACTACCTTCCTTGTATGGTTACTTTTATAAATAGAATTATATGAAAAGAATTGTGCCAGTGAAACAAGATAGATCAAATTGCAAATCAAATTAAAAAATGTTCTTTATAACGATAGTGCTATGGTACCTTAAAATTGCATCATAGATTGGGGAGTTGGTATCTTGTTTTTTGCGAATATATTTTTATTGAATCTGAGTTTAGAGTCAATTCTTAGAGCTGTAAGTGTGATATTTCAAAGCTTGAACTGTTCTAATAGCTGTATTTCACACATCTAAAGATGTTTTGCTCCTCCTGAAGTGTGTTTCTCTTGTATCTGAAGGCACTGCATTTGCAACTCAGCTATTTGGGGTCTGACCTTGTGGATGTGCATTAAACTGAGATCAAGATGTGAACTTCTTGTCCATTTTGAGAGGTTGTCACATATCCTAACTTCACACAGTAGTGTTATAGTCTCTGTTGAATATAGGCAAGTCTTAAATGGTCCTTCACAGCTATGAAACCTCAGAGTTGACTTCAGTGGAACTAGGAATGAGTGGGGGTTTAAGAATCCACTCATAAATCTTATGTTAATGCTAAATACTCCCTTTATATAAATTGATATGTATTTTGTGCAAGAAAACAGTATTTGATTGCACATTTGGCTGAAACTACCAGGTGAGGGATGTGCTGATTTCACCTAAGGCCTGGGTTCTCCTAACTGCCACATTGCTTCTGTTCCTTTTACTTTTATATATGCATTTACCTCAGACTTTAAAAGTTTCCATGACAGGTGGTAGCATGAAGTGCAGACTAGATTATAATACATTTCACCCCCCAGCTCTATCAAGCATAAAAGCTTTTATCACTAAGAATTCTGGTATGTTTTTGACTTTTTTGGGTAAGGTGGTAGGAATTAGTAAGATCATGGCATCAACCATTCCATTGTAACAATAATAGGAAATGAGTGTATGAAATTTTAACATGATCTTGCTAACTGAATACACTTCTAAGTGAATGAGCGGCAACTTTGAATTTTGAATCTGCTGCTGATAGGGGAAGTTCGTGATTTTTCATAATTAAAAAAAATTTAAATCAATTACAGACTTCTGGAAGTCCCTTCTCCCTGTCAATGCATGTTTCATTCATATTACGAGGATGTCAATGGATAATGTACAATACTTAGGCTGTTTATATTTTCTACTTTAAGAGAAGTTCTGGCTTTGCTCCAAAAAAACTGCAAGGACTGTAATTTAAGAAAACACACAAAAAATATCACTGTCAAGGTCAAATTAACTATTGTAGTTTCTTAAATAGCTACTTCTTTTCTAATAGCAAATTCTGCAATGTTTGTAGCAAGAATCCATCACTTGGTGAATAAGCACCATCTTATTAGTTTCTTGACTTTGTTTAAAGCACAACTATGCCTCTTTCTTCCAATTGTACTTCTGGCCTTAGATATTTTGTTACTTAGAAAACAATTTTTTTCATTCAGCTTCTTAAAACTACTTCCAATTTGAGAAAACAGTATTTACTAAAATTTTTTCATGGTTTTCTAATTTAGTCCTATTGTTTATATAGTTCATATTATAATCATTTTTGTTTTTTAGTGAAGCGACCTACTTGTTTTAAAAGGTTAACTTTTAAAACTCCTTTGTTTCCTTATAAAAGTAATCTTGCGTTTGTATCTTTAGCTGCCTTATAACAGGTGGCTTAATTCCTTTCCCTGTGATATTTGAAGAAAGGGAATGCACTTGTGATTAACTCTACATGCATTATTTTTTTTCCTATTTGCACATTTTATTTAGTGAAAAGAAAAAGATGGGCTTATGATTATTTTCCCCTAACTTAGGAAAGGGAAAGCCTCATAGCAACAGTGGTGGTGGGCAAATACCCATGTTCTCTGAAACTTAATCTGATAGCAAAACATTTTCTGACTCTCCCTCTAATCTTTTCTGCCATTACTGTCAGTAGAGACATATCAAACTCATCTACATGTGTAGTTTGCATTTTGGATATAGAGATAGACACCTATGTTGTGGCTGAGCGGAAAAATTGTTGGAAGCATACAAGTTTCAAAGCCCAGGCCTGCCATTGTGTAGCTGCCTTGGGCAAGTTACTTAACTTCTTTGTCACTTAATTTTCTCACCTGTGAAATGGGAATAATGATTAATAGTTCCTATATTGTTGGGTTATTATGAGGATGAAAGAAATTAACATTTATAAAAGATTCTGGAACATAAACCAAGTACTATACTATGTAAATATAAAATATATACAATTGGAATGTGACTATAATTTAGACAGGCTTTGGATGTGAGACTTTGACCATAAAAAAGGCCAAGCGCAGAAGAATTGATGCTTTTGGAGAAGACCCTTAAAGGCCCCTTGGACAGCAAAGAGATCCAGCCAGTCAATCCTACAGGAAATCAGTCCTGAATATTCATTGAAAGGACTGATGCTGAAGCTGAAACTCCAGTACTTTGGCCACCTGATGTGAAGAGCTGACTCATTGGAAAAGACCCTGATGCTGGGAAGGACTGAAGGCAGGAGGAGAAGGGGATGACAGAGGACAGGATAGTTGGATAGCTTCGCCAGCTCAATGGGTGTGAGTTTGAACAAGCTCCGGGAAATGGTGAAGGACAGGGAAGCCTGCTGCACTGCAGGCCATGGGATTGCCAAGAGTCGGACATGACTGAGCGACTGAACAACGACAGCAACCAACAGAGAAACAGGGACAAACAGAAATGTATCATTTTATTTACTCCCCATTATTATCCTCTAACATCCTCAGCTTTCTTGTTACCCTCTGACAGGGAATAATAAGTCCCTTATTCCCCTCATCATGACATCTGGTTTACCTTTCTTCCTTTATTCAAGGTATGCTGAACATTTTAAACAAAACTTGTATTCTTCTCCAGGGTACTCTGCATAGTTAGGTCAATCAAGACTTACTGTATCATCAGTGCAGTTAATAAATTGCAATCCAGCTAAGATTTCACCTCTGCTGCAAAACATACTCTGAGAGAATGACATTGGTCCGGAGAATAACTTTGCCATTGCCAACATGATCTGTGAAATCATTGGCAGTTGACTTTATATGAAAGGGTTAAGTGTATTGCCCTGTCAAATATTCAGTTACTCATTAATTAAAGTAGAATAAATCCAATATTTTTTATTCAGCAGATTAACCCCAAACCACCATGTTTGCAATTTATATTCATCCTGTAAACAGCATATGCATTAAACATTTCCATCTGGAGTCCTGATGATTGTTTTTCTCCCATCTCATGCTTGATAAGCTGTTACTGATTAGACAGGGAATTCTGATGCTGTTGAAAGCACAGATTTTTTTAAATCTCTATCACCTTGGTGTTCTTTACTTCTTAACAGATCTTGCTTGATGTCTGCAGGTTGTATTTTGGCTACAATCCAGGCAGGAACTACAGGTCCCTTGCCCACAGTGCTTTAATGCAAACAGCCTTATTCTCTGTCTCCCTCATTTTTCTTTTATTAAGAAAGGACTCCATTTTCTAGTCTAATTTTTTTCTTCTTGTCTCATTTTGTTTGATGCTAAACCTTAATTTATTCTCACTATCCTCTTAATACACATAACCAGCGTATCTGATGCATAGGGTTTTCTAAGCATTGTTCTAAAGACATCATATGCTTTGATTCATTTAATTATAACTAACTATGTTGAGGTAGATACTATTCTGATTCACATTTAGTAGATGAGAAAACTGAATCTACAGGGAAGTTGAATTACCTGCTTAAAATGAGACAGCTAAGTAGAGCTCACCATGAACCCAGATGCTAATTCTAGGGCCCATGGCACGGGTCGTAGAGAGCTGAGTCATCATCCATTGAATAGTAGGATATGCATGTTGAGAAGTTCAGTGACGGAGCACATATCAGAGTTAGTTGATTTTTTAGCTTGATGATTTATAAACTCTCTTACATCTTTGGGGCTTCCCTGGTGGCCCAGATGCAAAGAATCTGCCTGTATTGGGGGAGACTCAGGTTCAATCCCTGGGTCTGGAAGATCCCCTGAAGAAGGGAATGGCTACCCACTTCAGTATTCTTGCTTGGAGAATTCCATGAATGGAGGAGCCTGGTGGGCTACAATCCATGGGGTCACAGAGTCAGGCACGACTGAGTGACTAATACTTTTTTTCACTATATATATATATATGCGTCTGGTTCCCATTCTCATGTCAAGATGGCCACACTCTTTCACTTCTCACACTCATACTCTGCAGTTTTCAGAGACAGACTGTTCTGCCATCTCCTTAGGAATCAAGAAACCTTAGCCATAAGGACCTCTCAGTACCTTGCCCTCATCCACTGTGGCCATTATTAGTTCACATGCCCTTAAAGCAAGTAGTGTCAGAGGGAATAGGATCACCATGCTTGACTTGTCCATTCATGATTGGCTCTGTTGCTGAAACAAGCATCTCCTTCCCTTGAATTATATGGGGAAGATTTGGGCACCACTCTTTATTCAACAAGAACAAAAGAGAAAACAAATTACTGGGCAAACCAGAGTCTCTGCTACAGTCCCTAATCTAAGTCCCTGTTTCTGGAAGAACAATACCGATGACAGACTAATGTGTGAAATATGGAGAATACTGTACTTTCTCATTAGTGATTTGGAGAAGTAAACAGTAATATCAACTCCCACTACTACTAGACATTTATTCCTCTATAGACGCTAAATTTAAAATTATGTAAATGCTATTCTCAGCCTCAAGAGACTACCTCACTTTATGATTAAAAGTAAAGGTTATTGAATTTCTTTTGTGAGTATGTGGTTGTGAGCTTGACAAACTATAGCCATGCCATTTAATACTTCACATTTACATTAATGAATAATTAATGATTTAATTTTTTGTTACTTATTAATGCAGCAACTTACTTATAAATATAAAATCAAGCTTATTTTTTCTCAAAATAAAGGAAGCATAAATTTTTGTTTTTAGAAAACAAATTGTGTAATTTCAAGTTGATGTCTTTTGATTAAAAAAACAATTTGCTTAAGAAAAGTGCATTGAAAAAAAAACATCTTTAATGACCTTGTTACCCATGTCTTAATATTATCATCTTTGCATACCTTTTGTCAGGTTAGAAAGTGAGTTAGAAAATGATGCATGTTATCTCTCCTAAAACTGCACACTTACGTTTGTAAAACCTGGAAATACATAGTCTTTCTATAAATATAAAAGTATGTCATCTGGTCAGTCTTTTACAGTGGATGACCTATTTTTAAATTATCTTTATACCTGTTCATTTTTTTATAAGTATGTTGGTTTCCATCATGCTATTCCTCTGATCCAGTGATCTAGAGATATAAACGATTAATAGCAATGAGCAAATCACTTGCATATGCAATCCAGATGCCCTGCATGTTTCTGTAGTAATTACACAGTCACTCCATACACATAAAAGTTCTGTAAGTCAAACAGTAGGCATGTTTCCCAAACTCATTTGCCTTTAACCCTGGAGCCTCATTATATCACAACTTGAAATGACAGGAAATCCCATGAGGCATGTCACCAGAAGCAGTTTCCTACTGGAAGTTCCAAGAAAAATCCATTATAATGTTTTCAACTTTAATACTAATCAATGGCACAACCTCTAAGAAAAATTTAATAGGGAGATTATTAAAGAGCATTTTAATGGGAATATAATGAAAACACTGAATCACATTGTTTAAAAAGCCAAAATGGATATGTGTTGGCTTAATGAGTTTTGAAAGAGGAGAGGTTTGGAGAATAAGTATGAGTTTAAAGAAAAGAAACAAGAGTAAGAAACAAGAAAATAGATACAGAGAAGCAAAAAGGGGAAATTGATAAGGGAAGATAAAGCGACAATATTCTTGTTCTTAATAATAGAATAACAGCTTTTAACTATTAATATCTTCATTCTGATAAATTTCTGGAAAATACTTATGCTCAGACTCCCTCCCTCATGAAACTCTTATCAAATAATTTTCATCAGGGAAACAACTGATTTCACCTTTAATCAGGCAAAATGTCAAAGTAAAGTATAGGCTAAACCTCAGCAAAGTATTCTTCCAAGATTTTAAAAAAATAAGTGAAAGTGTTAGTCACTCAGGTGTGTCCAACTCCTTGCAACCCCAAAGACTGTAGCCCACCAGACATCTCTGTCCATGGATTTCTCCAAGCAAGAGTACTGGAGTGGATTGCCATTCCCTCCTCCAGGGGATCTTCCCAAGCCAGGGACTGAGCCCAGTTCTGCAGGCAGATTCTTTACCATCCGGGCCACCAGCGAAGTACCCCACCCCCATCAAAAAAAAAAGGAACACATGGTTAGTTTTTGACTGTTAGCCTTTCATACTGGGGTTGAATGTATTCTCACCTCTGCTGTGATTGGGAGAGCTGTTGTCATGGAGAGAAAGCAAACATCAATGAGTTTAACTGTGTCTGCAGTTTCACACGTGTTCTCACCGTTAGCCGTGCTGTTGGTTGTTTTCTGTGTATCTTTAAACACTCAAAGACCTCGTCTTCCAGTCAACTCCTCTTTTGTTCACTGTTCTCAGAGGCTTCAAGGTCCCTCTGTTTATTTGTTTTGAGTTAAGTGCTGTTCCTCTTAGTCTTTAAAACTCTTAAGTATCATGAGATAGTTATGTCATTTTTTTCTAAAAGATTTTTTGGTATGGACCATTTTTAAAGTCACAGAGGGTAAGATGGTTGGATGGCATCACGACTCGATGGACATGAGTTTTAGCAGGCTCCAGGAATTGGTGATGGACAAGGAAGCCTGGCCTGCTGCAGTCCATAAGGTCACAAAGAGTCTGACATGACTGAGTGACTGAATGGAACTGATTGAGTTTATTACAATATTGCTTCTGTTTTTTTTTTTTTTGTTTTGTTTTTTAATGTTCTTTTTTTTTTGGTGGGGGTTAGAGGAGTAGTGCATGGTTGCATGAGGTATATGGGACTCAGCTCTAAAAACAGGGATTGAACCCACACCCTTTGCATTTGAAGGTGAAGTCCCAACCACTGGACTGCCAGGGAATTCTCTGAGATATTTATGTCTTTATAAAACTACTGTACAATTGCACTCATTTCACACACTAGTAAAGTAAAGCTCAAAATTCTCCAAGCCAGGCTTCAGCAATACATGAACCGTGAATTTCCAGTTGTTCAAGCTGGTTTTAGAAAAAGCAGAGGAACCAGAGACCAAATTGCCAACATCCACTGGATCATCGAAAAAGCAAGAGAGTTCCAGAAAAACATCTATTTCTGCTTTATTGACTATGCCAAAGCCTTTGACTGTGTGGATAACAATAAACTGTGGAAAATTCTGAAAGAGATGGGAATACCAGACCACCTGACCTGCCTCTTGAGAAACCTATATGCAGGTCAGGAAGCAACAGTTAGAAGTGGACATGGAACAACAGACTGGTTCCAAATAGGAAAAGGAGTATGTCAAGGCCGTATATTGTCACCCTGCTTATTTAATTTCTATGCAGAGTACATCATGAGAAACGCTGGGCTGGATGAAGCACAAGCTGGGATGAAGATTGCTGGGAGAAATATCAATAACTTCAGATATGCAGATGATACCACCCCTATGGCAGAAAGTGAAGAGGAACTAAAAAGCCTCTTGATGAAGGTGAAAGAGGAGAGTGAAAAAGTTGGCTTAAAACTCAACATTCAGAAAATGAAGATCATGGCATCTGGTCCTATCACTTCATGGGAAATAGATGGGGAAACAGTGGAAACAGTGTCAGACTTTATTTTTGGGGGCTCCAAGATCACTGCAGATGGTGACTGCAGCCATGAAATTAAAAGATGCTTACTCCTTGGAAGGAAAGTTATGACCAACCTAGATAGCATATTCAAAAGCAGAGACATTAGTTTGCCAACAAAGGTCCATCTACTCAAGGCTATGGTTTTTCCAGTGGTCATGTATGGATGTGAGAGTTGGGCTGTGAAGAAGGCTGAGTGCCAAAGAATTGATGCTTTTGAACTGTGGTGTTGGAGAAGACTCTTGAGAGTCTCTTGGACTGCAAGGAGATCTAACCAGTCCATTCTGAAGGAGATCAGCCCTGGGATTTCTTTGGAAGGAATGATGCTAAAGCTGAAACTCCAGTACTTTGGCCACCTCATGTGAAGAGTTGACTCATTGGAAAAGACTCTGATGGTTGGAGGGATTGGGGGCAGGAGGAGAAGGGGACGACAGAGGATGAGATGGCTGGATGGCATCACTGACTCAATGGATGTGAGTCTGAGTGAACTCCAGGAGTTGGTGATGGACAGGGAGGCCTGGCGTGCTGCGATTCATGGGGTCTCAAAGAGTCAGACACGACTGAGCGACTGAACTGAACTGAATGAATCCTTTTATCAAATACTTTGTCCAGTGTCTGTTAGCGTGTTGAGTGGGTGAAGGGGGAGTGGACAGTGACTGAAACAGAAGAACATTAAAGAGAAACATCCATTTCCATCACTCTGGTTTTAGAAAATCAGCGGCCAGCTCTAGCAGAGCCATGTAAGCAGTATAAGAATGATTTCTGTACATACATACACATGTGTGTTGGAGTGTAGGGAGAGCAGTGAATTTATATATGCTATATATTTATAAGTATTTTATCTCATTGCATGGCTTATTTCACCCTATACATGTTGGCTACTGACATTTTCTATTTCATTTTAATGGAATTCCTCATAAAATGGATAGTGCCAAACAGCATTTAATTCTTGTTCCTAGAAGAACAATTTAAACACAAAGTGTAGGAGATATTAAACATGGCCATTTGTGCTTTATTTAGTGGAAAACCACTTAAAAAAAAAAAAAAAAGTCATCCCTTTACTGTAATGCGGCAGAATTTGGACTGTGCACAAAAATTCCTGTTTGCCTCCATGACTCACCCTCACCCCAGGACTCTTATCTTCATTCTCCTAACTGACATTTCAAAACTTTTATAAATTTCAAGGGGAAACATTATCAAATCATCAAGCAGTTGTTGCAAATTTGGGGGGAAAAAAGAAATCTTAATTGGATCTTGGAAAATAAAGATAAGGATCTGATCTGTAGCAGGAAGAGAGACTATTACTTGTACAAATATTAGAGCTTCTCTGTGGCAACTTGCAAAATCAAGAGTTTTGAAATTATTAATAGAAAGCTAGAAGTTATATAAAAACACTTCTAAGAGTTCCAAAGCTCTTTTTTAATGGTATAATTTGAATATATAATATTTACAGGGTAAATAACACCCTATTTTTAACAGAGTGATTCAAGTGATGAAATACTTAGCAGTCACTCTTCCAAACCAAAGCAATTTCTAAAATATTTGAAAAAATATATAGTTAAAGGTTTAGCAATGGAGTATTGAGAGTCTGTGTCAGGTCCAAAAACAGTCTATCTGTTCTGAAAAGCAAGGTGCCTTCTCCTACCATGGAGCCAGGATTGTCTACCCAAAATGCATTAGCTCTATGACTCAAAAGGAGCTTGATTCCTACCAGGGTCATCTGGGAGCCATACTGTTCCCACTGTTGCTGCTATAAACAAAGTTGGGAGTTTTAGGAGTTTAACTGATCAGGATCCTGCCCCTCCTACTTTATTCTCTCCATCATTACTAAGCTTTGCCTCTGCTTTGTTTGTCAATGACTATAAAAGTCATGGTGCTGGACAAAACCCTTGAGAGTCCCTTGGACTTCAAGGAGATCAAACCAGTCAATCGTAAAAGAAGTCAACCCTGAATCAACGGAAGAACGGATGCTAAAGCTGAAGCTCCAGGACTTTAGCCACCTGTTGCTCCAATGAGCCAACTCATTGGAGAAGACCCTGATGCTGGGAAAGATTGAGGGCAAAAGGAGAAGAGGAGAGCAGAGAATGAGATTGTTAGATAGCATCAGCAACTCAATGGATATGAATTTGCGCAAACTTCGAGAGGTAGTGGTTGACAGCAGAGCCTGGTATGCTGCAGTCCATGGGGTTACAAAGAGCTGGACATGACTTAGCCACTGAATGACAAGAGTGAATGTCCTCTTTCTAAGCCTTCACACGCTATGCGTAAAACCATTAAAAATTGCAGTCACTGTCACTTACCACAGAGCCACTGGAGGAAAAGCACTTTTATCTGTTTTTTTTCCCACTCTGTCTGAAATTTTGCCCTTTTTTTTTTAATTTCAGCTTGATTTAGCCAGTATATTCTTAACCTAAGCATTCTGATTTAGCAACTGACTTTTTTTTTTTCATCTTGAACTCTTCAGAGGTTCATCGAATTTAGTTGTAAGATACAAAAACTGGAAACAAGTCCTTGTTTTAAATCTAGATGTTGGGTTGGAGTTCACTAAATTTGGTAACTCTAAATGTGTAAAAAATCGATTACATTTAATGCATTCATTCAACCAGACATTATAATGGAGGTCTTAGTCGTTCCATCATGTGCCACTCTTTGCAACCCCATGGACAGGATCCTCTGTCCCTGGAATTCTCCAGGCAAGAATAGTGGAGTGTGTGGGTGGCCATTCCCTTCTCCAGAGGAAGGCATTATAATGGTGGATTCCTACATTCATAAATGCTAGGTGCTTTCTGGATAGCAAATTTGTGAGTTATACCGAAATAATGGCTTATATTGTGCTGCTGTGGATAGTCACAGATGATGGCGTTGAGGTCATGTCTCAGTTTGAAAATCTTTATCTGATATTTTTTTGGGCAGGACACCATCCCTCATCCTGCACCCCAAGTTTCTTAGGTCATAGTGAGAAGGCTACCAAAAGATGTTCAAAATGCTTGTTATGTAGAGCAGTGAAGGGAAGGGACAGAATATTTCTCTTTATTTCTCTATGTTTTGCTGCCTTCCTCACTGGGGAGCAAAATGAGCTACATCAATGAAGGGAGCAAAAAATATGGAATAGGAAGTCGAGTGGGTCCTTCCATCACCAAGCAGGGAACCCAGTTTTTCCTAAGTCCATTAATGCTCTTGTAACCATAGGACCTTCTTCTCTTTCCAGGCCTGGGTCCGTGTGACCAAGTAGGTGCTCAGAATATTCACTGTTTTAAATCAATTAAGGAAAAACTTAATATATGGTAACAATAAAAGCTAATGCTTATTAGCAGTTTAAAATTTTCCTGATCCTGCTTTAAGGATACTGTTAATACCTTCCATGCCTTACCTCATTCAGTCTTCACAGTTCTGTAAAGAATGCTACATCGTCACCTTTACCTTCTGACAATCAAGAAACCTGAGGCTTAGAGATGTGATTTATTGAAGGTCCCGTAACTTAAAGGCACAGAGCAGAAATTAGAACCCTGGTAGTGTAAGTAAAACTATGTCAACTGTTCCAGCTACTGTGAACCAGAGTTAGTGGCACTTAAGACACAAAAGTCCCTCCATTTGAGATGATCTTAATTTAATGAGATATAAGAAAAAAATGTGTATGTTAGAATTGTTTAACATTTAAAAGATCTGTGCTTTGGTGCTAGACTAACTAATAGCAAAAAGAGTAGGAAACATAAAATATTATAGGTGAATGTGGCCAGCACTGTTATACTTGCTCAAGGTCATCCATTCATCCTTAATGGCCCCGGGTCTTTAATGCCATGAATGTGTCCCTTAATTCACTGAGAAAAGCAATTTTGTCCCCATGTTCTAGACCTAAAATAATTCAATCTTACTAATTATGTTTGAGCATTATCGAGGCACTAAGAATATAGGTTAATTATTATTCTATCATCTCATAAATCATTTTGTTAGATTCTACTTCTACAAGCCTCCATATAATAAATGTTTATTATTTTTTAAATTAACAATATGGCTAATGATGAATGGTGTTTATAATATAACAGTTTTACTCTAATCTAACTTGCAAATTTTGACACTTTGTAAATAGCAGTCCATAGTATTCACATATAAAATGTTTCAGCATCTATGGATTTTATATTTTAAAACTCTCTTTGAGAATGTCCAAGAAATAATGTGCTAAAGTAGTCAGGAAGTGTGAATGTGCTTCTAAAATTCAGATTCTGCCATTCTAGAACCTGATTTAAAATCCCAAAGTAAAAATGAATGTAAGCTTGACCAAGCTAACCATAATAAGAGATGCTTAATTTTGGAGCTGAAAGGAATCTCAGAGCTTACCTTTTTCCTCCCTTCATTCTACAGGCCCAGAGGGTAAACTGATGTCCCCGAGGGCAAATAAAGAAGGGTCGGGTCTGAGGTCTCTGGGTTCAGATCTAGTGTTTACCTGCAGCCTGGTGGGATGGTCATGATAGTATTGGTTCCACTCCACACTTCGTGGGTCATGAGGAAGGTGACACCATCCTAATAAATCTCCTACTACAGCATGCATTTTATCCCCCTGGTATGAAAATGTGTGCTTTGCTTCTAGATCTACATTAAGAGAAACTCAACCATTGACATTTTAAGGACTTAACCGACCTACTATAAATAGCATTTGTAACAGCCTTATATCTGTCATGCCTTGGGAAGTGCATAAATGTTAGGATTGACCTAGACTGTAAAACATGTCAAATGCAGAAAGTTGAAAATAGGATGTGTAGGCACTGTGTCAAAATGTGTCCTATTTCCAAATTAAATTCTTTTCTTTTTAGCTCTTCAAAACCAAACCAAGGCAAACCAAACCAACAAAAAATCTTTCTGAAAATTCATGTGAATTTGTAATATTTGCCCTTTTGTTTCCTGAATTCAAAAATGACCCCTCCTTTGTGAAGTTACAAAATTCTGCAACTTTTCTAATTCTAATTTTTTAATAGCTTAACTGTTATCAAGAGAAAATGCCACTGAAACCCTTGATTTATGTTAGGAAAATAAATTCAAAGTATAAATTACACAGTAATATATGTTATTGAACATTATACAAATTATAAAATAAAATTATACAAAAGAATATCTAAAATTCTTAAAATATAATGTCAACTTCAAGTTTATTTACAGCCTTAAGTAAATTTAAGGTTTAGAGGGAAAATAGATGAATCTTCCCATAGGGTAGACTCAATAAAGTCTGTATGTTTATGCTGCAGATTTCAAGAGGATTTTTCCAGTAAGGTCTGAAAAAGTGGGTAATAATCAAATGGCTGAATAAACAAGGAAAATTCTGGGAAATGTAAATGGTGAGTGTGGTTTGTTTCCCCAGGAATCCGGATTCTACACAATGTATTGGGAAAAGAACTGCCTTCCACCCTCTTAAGGTCTATGGCTGGGCCTGCAGATTAAACTGACATGGGACAGATGAAAAGGAGAAAAACATACACATTTTAGTTAGCTTTTATAGGTACATGGGTGTCTTCAGAAGGCAAATGAAGACCCAAGGAAGCCATTATGTCCAAAAGCTTAAATACCTTTTTAAACAAAGAATGATAAATTTTAAGGATGCAATAAGTCAAAGGGCTTGGGCTGGAGGGCAGTTAATTGACAGTGATTAGGAAATATTTGGGGAAATTAACTGAAGATAAAGGGTTTTAATTGGAGAAGGAAATGGCAACCCACTCCAGTATTCTTGCATGGAGACTCCTATGGACCAAAGGAGCCTGGCGGGCTATAGTCCATGGGGTCACAAAGAGTTGGACACGACTGAGTGACTAAAAAGCAAGGGGGTTTAATAGGGTTTTTAAATTTCCAACTCCTGCTTTGGCTTTGTCTGCCAAGCTTTGTTGATAAGAATCTTGTTAATTCTCTTCCTGGGACAGTGAGGGTGCCTGTTTCATCGCAATTGTTAGGACTTGATTTTTGGTAGAAAGAGATCAATCAGAGAGCCCTGCCTGCATCTGCTGTTTCGGTTCACAATAGTCAGTGTACAGAGAGGCATGTTTTGGGGTAGCATGTTCTGAACCCCTTCAATATTAATGTATTGCTGACACTGGATTTACTGTTTATAAAGTGTCTACTGAATTTTAATAATCAAACTTGGAAATCACAGAGTTTAGTTACAATAAGCATGTGAGGAAGGAGAGACTGGCCTTTGTAAACTGCAAGAAAGTCTCATGTGCTGAAATAAATGCACATCCAAGCAGTGAGAAGTAAACAAAGGAGTCCATCTGTAGAATGATACCATGTAGCATCACTCTTACTTATAAAGAGATCTGTGGTTCCTTGTCATTTTCCATAGGATAACTTAAATATTTATGGATTATATTTTCACTGTCATATATGTGGTACTTTGAAAATAGACCTTTGTTTTCCTGTTTAAGGAAATGGACGCATGGAGATGCAGCCATAAAGAACAGACTTGTAGACATGGGGGCTGGTGGGGAGGGTACTGGGCGGCGGGGAAGGAGAAGGTGGGAATAATTGAGAGTAGCATGGAAACATACATTGCGTGCATGCCAGGTCGAGTCAGTCATGTCCAGCTCTGTGTGAGTCTGTGAACTGTAGCCTTCCAGGCTCCTCTGTCCACAGGATCCTCCAGGCAAGGTTATTGGAGTGGGTTGCTGTGCCCTCCTCCAGGGCATCTTCCCAACCCAGGGATTGAAACTGTGTCTTTGCACTAGCAGGTGGGTTCCTTACCACTAGCACCACCTGGGAAGCCCATATTCACACACACATATAAATATGCACATGTACATATGTATATATATGTTTCTTTTTTAGGTAGAGGCTTATATATCCAGTAAATCAGTAAAGAAGTTCAGATTTATAGTGTTTTCTGTCTTTCCTTCCCGCCTGTATTTAGTGTACTATCTGCCTATAGTTATGTGGTAATAAGAGCATTGGGCTTTCCTGGTGGCTCAGACAGCAGGAAATCTGCCTGCAATGAGGTTCGATCCCTGAGTCAGGAAGATCCCCTGGAGAAGGGAATGGCAACCCACTCCAGTATTCTTGCCTGAAGCATCCCATGGACAGAGGAGCCTGGTGGGCTACAGTCCATGGGGGTTGCAAAGAGATGGTCACTGAGCTACTGACACAGCATAGAGTATTATATCTTTGTATCATATAATACCATTAAAATTATTTTTTAAATCATTCACTCTCCATTTAGCACTATCCATACTCCTGCCTGGAAAATCCCATGGATGGAGGAGCCTGGTGGGCTGCAGTCCATGGGATCGAGAGGAGTCGGACACGACTGAGAAACTTCACTTTCACTTTTCACTTTCATGCACTGGAGAAGGAAATGGCAACCCACTCCAGTGTTCTTGCCTGGAGAATCCCAAGGACAGCAGAGCCTGGTGGGTTGCCGTCTATGGGATCGCAGAGTCGGACACGACTGAAGCGACTTAGCAGCAGCGGCAGCAGCAACATCTTTTCTGCCCTTATGGCAGAAAGTGAAGAGGAACTAAAAAGCCTCTTGATGAAAGTGAAGGAAGAGAGTGAAAAAGTTGGCTTAAAGCTCAACATTCAGAAAACTAAGATCATGGCATCTGGTCCCATCACTTCATGGGAAATAAATGGAGAAACAGTGGAAACAGTGTCAGACTTTATTTTTCTGGGCTCCAAAATCACTGCAGATGGTGATTGCAGCCATTAAAAGACACTTACTCCTTGGAAGGAAAGTTATGACCAACCTAGATAGCATATTGAAAAGCAGAGACATGACTTTGCCAACAAAGGTCCGTCTAGTCAGGGCTATGGTTTTTCCAGCAGTCATGTATGGATGTGAGAGTTGGACTGTGAAGAAAGCTGAGCACCGAAGAATTGATGCTTTTGAACTGTGGTGTTGGAGAAGACTCTTGAGAGTCTCTTGGGCTGCAAGGAGATCCAACCAGTCCATCCTAAAGGAGATCAGTCCTGGGTGTTCATTGGAAGGACTGATGTTGAAGCTGAAACTCCAATACTTTGGCCACCTCGTGCGAAGAGTTGACTCATTGGAAAAGACTCTGATGCTGGGAGGGATTGGGGGCAGGAGGAGAAGGGGATGACAGAGAATGAGATGGCTGGACAGCATCGCCGACTCCATGGACATGGGTTTGAGTAAACTCCGGGAGTTGGTGATGGACAGGGAGGCCTGGCGTGCTGCCATTCACGGGGTCGCAAAGAGTCAGACATGACTGAGCGACTGAACTGAACTGAACATCTTTTCCAAGGAATTTGCTTTTTAAGAAATAAAATTCCTTGTCGATACATGCTGTGGTCATTCACAGGTAAATTATGATACCATGGAAAATAAACTTAATTGTTCAGTCTTGTTATGATCTTTTTAGTCTTATATTTTGACAGTATTCAAGTTAAAAGGGATTTGTGCATGCTAAATCGCTTCAGTCGTGTCTGACTCTGTGCGAACCTATGGACTATAGCCTACCAGGGTCCTCTATCCAGGGGATTCTCCAGGCAAGGATCCTTCTTCAGGATGTCTTCCTGACCCAGAGGTGACCACATCTCTTCTGTCTCCTGCATTGGCAGTCAGGTTCTTTATTGCTAGCGCCACATGGGAAGCCCATAGGAATGTGTGGCTGAACAAAACCTAGCTGTAGGGTACTAACTAGAAGTCTCTGCTTAATACAATCCCAGGGCAGCTGCTCAACATTTAAAAATAGAGGGTGAGAGGATTCATTACAATGTTGGATTGCTAACTTTTCTAGGAAATGGATTGTTTGAATGACATCAGAATTGCTGCGTAGCTTCTGTTTGCCCCAGGTGGAGAGACTCTACCTCCCCCATACCCTGACTACATCCCAAATACTCCCTGTTGTTTTCCCACTAGCAGGGCCAAGTGTCTTTGATGTTAACCTAGCATCTTCTCCCTGTTCATCTTTTAATCAAGGAGAACATTGTCTCTGTTACCTGTATCTCTCTCGAAAGTCAGAAAATCGTACAGAAATCAGTGAAGCTACACAAGTTTTACAAGCTAGCAGCCCCGATGTATGTGAACTGCTGTCCCTCTGACCAGTGAAGTTCTGGTTTTAGGCACTTCAATTATTTTAGCCTTGTCAGGACTGGTTCTCTGCGCAAGTGGTGGGAGCATTGCTCATTTATGGAAATGAATGAATTAAGCCTGCTCACAGGGGCCTCAGTGGGCATGTGGGTGTCACGGAGTAATGGACAGCACCCATGTTCACAGTGAATCAGATCCCCTCCAATGCCCGATTCGCTGAGGTGTGTTGATGGTGGGGCCGCGGAGTACCATTTAGTATCTCATCAGACAGGACCCAACTGCTCTAACGGAGAGGAAAGAACACATTATGTCACAGCGTGTGTACATTCTGAGCTTTATTAATCCTATTTTATGGCTGAGATAAAAGATTCACCCAAAGGTATATGAAATCAAACCAAAAATAAAATGAAGCTGTGATGTACTACATCCTATGCATAAACTCAAAACATTCTAAACATATGTCCCAATCTCTTGCCAGTAGGTGCAAATCATTTGTACCGATTCATTGGGCTTTCAGGAAAGTACAGAAAGTAAAATAAATAAAAATGATGTCTTTACTAGTCACCTAGTACAGATTGCTGCTTGTCCAGGAAACTTTGCAGTTGTTGGGAAACTGTCTACTGTTTGGAAAAGTACTTAGTTGACATTTTTAGATTCAGGTGAATTTTTAAGATACGGAATTGAATAAGATAAAGCATTAAAATGTGTGATAGCTAAAGATGGCATCTAAAGATTCCATCTAAAAATTAAGGTGGTGAAAATAAGTGAATCCATATATATATAACAGATTTCAAAGAAGAATGTTTGACATTTGGGTTTGTTTTTAGGGAAGTCTCAATTCCATTCAAATCCCTAATGCTTTTATGGTGTTGGGTTTGTCACATCTTTGGAGAAAAACATGTTTGTAAATATTCATCTGAAATCCTTCGATCACTAGAGAAACCTTAAGTGCTTTGATTTTCTGAGTATCAACCATGCATCATCGGAAAGTTTTGCATTCTTTAATGACACAGTTATCTTCGTTGTCTGGCTGTGTCTAACCTTTATAAACATGATTGGGTGGTTAGCTGCTCTCAGGGAGGTCTTTGCTCTCTCTGCTTCTGCACTGTCTTCTAACCCGCTAATTCTGCCACGTCAACATAGGGGTTACCTTTTCAAGATGCTGGTCCTACGCCTTCCCCTTAGGACACCATCATTGAACACTTAGACCCGTATCTTCCATATGAAGCAGCAGACTCTTCATCTTCCAATTTAAACCTTTACGGGACTCATGAACCTTATATATCAAACTCAGGCAGAACTACTGAGCTCTTTAAGGAAACTGCATATGCTCTTCCCCTATCTGTCTGGATTTTTCTTAATCTTAACTTTCTTTTAATAAAGGAGCTCATCTATTTGTTCTTTAATAAAACTCACCTCTGTTCCTCAATAGTCCCACTTTCTTGGTACAATAATGTGGGTGTAGAGGATATTTCAGTGAATGCTGCTGCTGCTGCTAAGTTGCTTCAGTTGTGTCCAACTCTGTGCAACCCCATGCACTGCAGCCTACCAGGCTTCTCCGTCCGTGGGATTCTCCAGGCAAGAACAATGGAGTGGGTTGCCATTTCCTTCTCCAATGCATGAAAGTAGAAAGTGAAAGTGAAGTCACTCAGTCGTGTCCGACTCTTAGCGACCCCATGGACTGCAGCCTACCAGGCTCCTCCATCCATGGGATTTTCCGGGCAACAGTACTGGAGTGGGGTGCCATTGCCTTCTCCTCAGTGAATGCTAGTTGATATCAGATATTTCCTAGTGATTTTTCAAATTCTCTTTTTTTCAGATCTATGGGATAACTCTTACCAATAATCTTAAGATTTTTTTTTTCTTTTTTGGTTTGGCCAATTTTTTTCTATTTCTTTTCTTAATTATAGTTAAAGATTTTCTGTAGAAAATATTTTGGAATATAGATTATTTGAGATACAGGAAAGCTGATAGCTCAGTTGATAGAGAATCGGCCTGCAATGCAGGAGACCCCAGTTTGATTCCTGGGTTGGGAAGATCTGCTGAAGAAGGGATAGGCTACCCACTCTAGTATTCTTAAGCTTCCCTTGAGCTCAGCTGATCAAGAATCCACCTGCAATGCAGGAGACCTGGGTTCGATCCGTGGGTTGGGAAGATCCTGTGGAGAAGGGAAAGGGTACCCACTCCAATATTCTGGCCTGGAGAATTCCTCCAACTGTATAAGTCCTTGGGGTCACAGAGTCAGACAAGACTGAGTGAGTTTCGCTTTCTTTTATTTCAAGGCCAACAGGGGTATCTTGAAATATGGTGTATTGATAGGAAATTTAAGGTATAGTTAAGGCCAACATATCAGGAAACAACTGTCATTGAAAAGGTAGTTTATTATTAAACTTCTGAGGAGGAGAGGGCAGGTCTACCCTGGGGGGGATGGGGAGGGCAGAGAGGTAGTGGGGAGGATGGGAAAAAACCTTCACTGTGGTTTCCACAGGAAGGAATGGGTGAGGCCATGTAAGCTGGTTAAGGATTGACTAGTTTGAATAATTTAAGAGGCTCTGGGACTGGGGTCCTGTCCCTGGTTGTTTGGTTCCTGACCCTGGAGTGATTAGGGCAGGTAGATAGTGGCCTGGAGGGTGAGGGCCTGAAAGAGGAGATAGCTAGGCTGTGGACTCTTGACTGGTTTTTCTGTATTTGGAGAACATCCTTAGGATCTGGCTCACTCTGGGAGTTATCAGCAAGGCCCCGCGTATCAACACATCAACATACAGAAAACGGAAGTGAATGAGTGAAGTCGCTCAGTCATGTCCAACTCTTTGCGACCCTATGGCCTGTAGCCTACCAGGTTCTTCCATCCATGGGGTTTTCCAGGCAAGAGTACTGGAATGGGTTGCCATTTCCTTCTCCAGGAGACCTTCCTGACCGAGGGATTGAACCCTGGTCTCCCACATTGTAGGCAGACGCTTTACTGTGTGAGCCACCAGGGAAGCTCCAGCAAATGGAAGACATGGTTAATACTGACCCTGGTAGCTCTGAGAAATCTCCCGGATGTGAACCTCTTTCACCATTCCCCTTGTATTTATGTGGATTGTCTATCTTTTCCTAAGCATTGTATAAATTACCAGGAAAAAAGTGCTTCAAAACACATTGCTATATCAACTTACCATCCCTTAGCCAATTTAGTAATGAAATTTGGATGTAAGACTGACAACAGGATTTTCCTGGAACCAGAAGAAGTAAGTTTAACTGAGTAATGGTTTTAAAAAATCTGAGATAAATGTTGAGACTAATTCTTATTAAGAAATGTTCTGGGGGATTTCTTGATGTCTGGTTCCTTTCTTCATTAGTGGAAGATGTATTTAGTACTTATAGTTCTAAAGTTTAATAGTCTTATAGTTTGATACTTATAGATAGTATTTTCCTAAGCAGAAAAATAGATTATGTATGGTAAAAAACTGTAGCTCTTTTCAGTAAACAGTAATATTATCACAGAGAAGACAGGTCTAATTTGTTTGACTCTTTGATTTATAAAAATAAATAAGAATAGCTTCAATATGGATTTATTACAAATAGATTTTATGCTAATGTTTAATGCTAATTTTCAGAAACTGCTTATTACCTCTGTATTATTAGATGTATCAGAACTGTGACCCTGTTCTCAAGTGGATCACTCTGATTTTCTGATGTCCTCTCCGTGTGTAAATGGCCATTTCTCTTAAATGCATTCAGTTTAAAGACATATATATATATAGTATTTAAACTCATACTGTAGTCAAATGTTTTAAATGTTGACTTATTAAAAATAACTCCAGAATGAGTGTAATGAAAGCATTTGATGTTTTAAATTATTTATGTATATCAGAAATATACAATTATGGTACTGACGTAAGTGCCGATCATTAAATCATATATGAGTCTGTACTCTCAGAGAACAGACTGCATTGCACCAGGTATGGTTTTGAAGGAAGGTGGGAACAGAGGAATTCCACTTTTGCGTGTTGTCTCAAATATCAGTGATGTTTAAATCAGTTTAGGTGTTTATCGGGGTTTCCCTGGCAGTTCGGTGGTTTAGACAAGACGTTGTGCTTCCACTGTGGGGGTCATGGATTCGACCCCTGGTCAGGGAACTAAGATCCCACATTCCCTGTGGTGTAGCCAAACAGTGAATAAGTTAAAAAAATTAAAAAGAGAGAAGTGTTTATTGTGTTAAGAAATACAAAGTAGAAGAATCCATCCCGAGGCTGTACCTTAGAAAAGCTTAAAGTCCACAGGAAATCAGATCCATAAAGAGATAATTTCAATATGAGAAGTGGTGTGATAAATATCTAAGGGTGATGTGTGTGTGTTCAGTCATGTCTGACTCTTTGTGACCCCATGGACCATAGCCCACCAGGCTCCTCTGTCTGTGGGATTTTCCAGGAGAGAGTACTGGAGTCGGTTGCTGTTTCCCACTCTAGGGGTTATTCCTGACTCAGGGATCGAATCTGCATCTCCTGCGTTGGCAGGCAGGTTCTTTACCACTGAGCCACCTTGGAAGCCTCTGTGGATGAGGGCTGTTGACACAAGAGAATTTATCTAGTAGGTAAGCTTTATCTGAAGCTTAGAAGATGCTTAAACAAGAATAAGCATAAACTTAGTTTTTTGTTTTTTTTTTTAATAGCTCTTCATTGAAGGAAGTGAACTTAGCATGAGGAAAGGAAAATTAAATTAGGTGAAATTAGCAAAGGATCCAGGAGGTTTACAAGGAGAAAGGTGGTGCTAAAATGCAAGAGTGTCAGGAACGCAGCTCTATCCCTGAGGGTTTTGCAGGCCACATTGAAGAGTTTTTCAGTAGAAGAGTTTATTTCAAAATATCTTTTTAGCTTCTGTATGGAGGATAGAGTTAAGGGTAATAAAACTGGAGGGTGGGAGTTGCTCATTCACGATGTTAATGCAATGGACTGTATGTGAGGTGATGGGAACTTGGTGGCAGTGCATATAAAAAGTCAACTATGTGTTTGAAAAACATGGATGTACTAAATTTCATTAGACTTGGAACTAACAGAATGTAGGTCCCCAGGACAGGGAGGAGCTGAAGAAAGGCCCAGAGCTCTGTCTTGAGTGGCTGTATAATGGATATAAGGCCTGGAGGAAGAATTATGTGTTGAGCAAGTAGAGTTAGACTTGCCTGTGGAAAGGCCATGTGGATATCAGAGTCCAAATGTTATGGATAAATGCTATCAGACACCTCTGATGTGATTGTTGTTGCTCTGTCATGAGCTATCAAGCACTTAAGGGCAAAGCAACACATTTTAGAGAGAAATATTGCACAAAATGTGAGATGCTGACCTTCCTGAAAGAGCCTTTATGGTTTTTATTTTATTTTTCCCCTAGTAGAAGTGTTTTTTTTGAAGTCTATCTGTAGATTATTTTTCAAAGGATTTGAAGAAGGCTCATTTGCTCCTGTTACTCTAATTAGCTGTTATTGACCTTTTGGAATCTATTAACTATTTATTTATATTTAAACCACAGATATATTGAATGAAAAGGGCAGCAGGTTAGAAGGAGATTAATCAAGTAGAAACAGTCTGCATATGTGATGAGATGGACAAGGTTCTATCCCAGTTAATGTCTATCAATTAGATAACACCAAGTCATAAATAATGGCATGAATTTTTTCCCTCCGCCACAAAAAATGTAGCATAAAATCACCATTTTTTTCTCTAACAGTTGAAACCTTGGCTATATTAGTAGCTGTGGCACCAAAGTGAATTAGAATGATTCTTGAAATTTCTTCCATTCTTATGATTCAAATTGTTAAAGAAAACGTTTAAAATAATAGTGTTTATTATACTTTAATGCACTGAATATAAATGACAATATGCAATCATTCAACAAATACTTAATGAATATAGACTAAGGCACTGCTCTAAGTACTGAGCTTTTTTTGTTGTTATTCAGTTGCCAAGTCGTATCCGATTCTTTGCAACCCCATGGACTGCAGCATGCCAGGCTTCCCTGTCCTTCACTGTCTCCCAGAGTTTGCTCAAACTCATGTCCATTGAGTTGGTGATGCTGCCCAACCATCTCATCCTCTGTTACCGCCATTCTCCTCCTACCCTTAAATCTTTCCCAGCATCAGGATCTTTTCCCAGAATTGAGCTTTCCCAAATATGTTAGGTAGAAATAAATGCTATGAAGAAGAAGGGTAGTGAGTGAATATAGAGATGAGGATGGTGACGTGGTATTTTGCAAAGAAAGGTCAACATATTTAGAATATTGACTACTGATTTTAAAAAGAATATGTAGGTTTGCATCTATGTAAAAGCTGGCAAAACTAAGCAAATTCCACCTTCTAGTGTTTTTCAACTTTAGTTTCAGAGATGTATTTCAAACTCTTGAATGTGACTTGGGTATTTATTTATATACATTACATAATGTTAGATTTCATAGTAACTCATTAACATGCATCTCTACTGATATCTTCAAGCAGTTAAATTGCTTTAATTAAGAATTTTGGAAATTGAAAGTAAGGAAATAATTATTCCAGTGCTCAGGAATCTCACTGCAAGAATGTTCATTATAAAAATGTTTGGATTTGTAGAAAAACAGAGATAAATTAGATGTACAAAAAGTATTTTGCTATCTATGTGGTGTGATTGTAACTAATTTAAATTGACTTATTTTTGTATTTTATATGACATAAATTTTTACAGTGAGTACATATTTATTTTATGATAATGAAACAAAAATTACTTTAAAATATTAAGCCCTATGCATTACCACATAAATATTAACAAACACTTCAACGTATTTAAGTGGTAATCAGTAATCACTTAAATACATATTAGCAATTATTATGGCCTTTAAAAATCACTGTTTATGCAAAAACATTTGATTAAAATGAAAAAAGCCTCAAAATCATTGCAAATCTTTATGAAATAGATAACTAGGTAATGGTTTGAGTTTTTATTCTTTTTCATTGAATAATTTATTTGTTTTGTGGAAGAATAGATCATGTAGATGATGACAACTATATTTATTTGTAGAAATTGTATCATGTATAAAGTAAAAAAAGAAATACCTGCAAGCTTCTCAGTGCCATGCAACAGTGAAAGAAATGGTGGCTCCTTGGGGAAATGGCTGATTGTAGGTCTGGGGCAGAAGAAAATGCAAGATGAGCTTAGGGCATCATATAGTGGCAGAAAGAGAGAAGAGAAAGGACAAAGCAAGAGGCTGAGGAGGACTCAGAAGAGGAGGAAGAGGTGGGGAGGGGAAGAGAAGGGGGAGGGAGGGGGCTGAGGTGTAAGAAGAAGAGAAGGAGGGGGAAGGGCAGGAGAGGGCCACAGCGGGCTAATCCTGATACATGGACAAAGGAGCCAACCTCAAAGAGATCCCAGTGGCTAAAAATACGGGACCATTTGAGCAAGTATTGAATTAAAGTCAAAGAAGAAATAAACATGCACAGTCCCATAATTATATAAATACATGTTTTAATGAATGAATCATTGTTGTCAGTCACTAATAAGTCATGTCTGACTTTTTCTGACCCCAGGGACTGCAGCATACCAGGCTTCCCTGTCCTTCACTATCTCCTGGAGTTTGCTCAAACTCATGTCCATTGAGTCAGTGATGCCATCCAACCATCTCATCCTCTATCAACCTCTTCTCCTCTTGCCCTGAATTTTTCCCAGCATCAGGGTCTCTCCTAGTGAGACAGCTCTTCACATCAGGTGGCCAAAGTATTGGAATGAATGAATAAATATAAGAAATCTTCCTTACAGAAGAATTCTAAGTAATATATGTAGATGAACTCCCCACTCCAGGAGGTGGAACTTAATTCTCCTCCCCTGAAACATAGGCTGGACTTGGTGACTTGCTTCCACAGAATGAAGTATGGAAAGGGGAAAATAGTCACTTTACAGTGAAGAAGCATGGCAGACATCACCTTGATCAATATCACTTCTGGAAAGTCATGTTGCCATTGCGCCTCACCAGATAGGGAGTGATGAAGACACGCCAACTCTGGGCTTTTTTCCCCAAGCAATACCAATCTTGTCCTAAGAAAACTACAGACCAAGCCTGACTGAGAAGGATTCTGAAAAATATAACCTGACCAGTACTCTTCTAAAGTGTCAAAGTTGTGAAAGACAAAGAACGACTGAGGAAATATCACAGATTGGAGGAGTTTCGGGAAGCTAAGTAATGTGAGAGCTGGACCATAAAGAAGGAGGAGTGCCAAAGAATTGATGTTCTCAAGTTGTGGTGCTGGAGAAGATTCATGAGTCCCCTGGACAGCAAGGAGGCCAATCCAGTCAACCCTAAAGGACATCAACCCTGAATATTCACTGGAAGGACTGATGCTGAAGCTGAAGCTCCAATATGTTGGCCACCTGATGCGAAGAGACAACTCATTGGAAAAGACCCTGATGCTAGGAAAGATTGAAGGCATTAGGAGATAGGGGCAACAGAGGATGAGTTGGTTGGATGGCATCACCAACTCAATGAGTTTGAGCAAACACCAGGAGATAGGAAGGACAGGAAAGCCTGGTGTGCTACTGTCCATGGGGTTGCAAAGAGTCAGTCACTACTTTGGATGCTAACAAAAATGAAATGTGAGATCCTGGACTGGATCCTGGAATAGGAAAAGCAAGCAAACAAATTTGTGACAACTGGTGAAATCCAAATATAGTGTATATTTCAGTGAATAATGATATACCTAACTTATATCTTGGGACTTCTCCAGTGGCTGAGTCATAAAGAATCCGCCTGTGATGCAGGAGATGTGAGTTTGATCCCTGGGTCAGGAAGATCCCCTAGAGAAGGAAATGGCAACCCATTCCAGTATTCTTGCCTGGGAAATCTCGTGAACAGACAAGCCTAGTAGGCTACAGTCCATGGGGTCACAAAAGTGTCAGATATGACTTAGTGACTAAATCACAACAATCAAGTTATGCCTTAGACTTCACAAATGTACTCAGTTATATAAAATGTTAATGTTAGGGGAAGTTGGGTGGAGAGTGTATAGGAACTCACCATTGTATCTTTGCAACTTTTCTTTAAATCAAAAATTATTCTAAAATAAAAAGTGTATTAAAAAGAAAACTGTAAAACAGATTCTCATTGAAGAAATCAGACATCCAAATGATCATATATTTTTAGCGAATTAAAATCCTGATTTGGAAGAAAACAACGAGATTAAAAAAAAATAAACATAGTGTTCAGTAACAAAACTATATGGACTATGATCCTTCTGTGTATCTAATTGTCACCCACCAAGCTCCTCTGTCCATGGGATTTTCCAGGCAAGAATACTGGAGTTGGTTGCCATTTCCTTGTCCAAACTGCATATATACAAATTAAAATAATCAGACATGTAAGTGGATATTTCATGAAAATAGAATCGTCCCTTTATTTTTCTTATTTAAACCTTCCTATTATTCTAAGTTTTCTATCAGGAAATATTTAAGAGAAAACAGGAAAACGAAAGTATTTTCCAAGTATTTATTTGTTTACTTTGTGGTGATGTATACAAATACATTTTAATTTTTTCAACTAAATACAATAAATTCTATTTCAAGTTATATACATTCTTACTTTATTGTAAGTACCTTGCTGCATGAAGATCATTAAAATATATTAATTTACTAAAACGTTCAGGTTTGCACATTATAAACACATTGTCAGAAACACATTTTGAACCATAATTAAGTGAAACTACATTCTCCTTGCTCTTTCCCTTCCCCACCCTCTCTCTAAATACACACACACGCACACTCACATATATGGAATAATATATAGATCATTCCATACATTAGAAAGAGAGAGAGAGAAAATCTAGAAAGATGCACCAACCTATTACCCACTTAACACTGCTGATCTCTTGTTTTGGGGAT
Source organism: Bos indicus x Bos taurus (assembly GCF_003369695.1). Lineage (NCBI taxonomy): Eukaryota > Metazoa > Chordata > Mammalia > Artiodactyla > Bovidae > Bos > Bos indicus x Bos taurus. Next base: position 9,448,931 of record NC_040079.1, on the reverse strand, counting down.
TCACTTTCTACATTCTGTGGAAATGTATTGTTTAATTTCTTATTGTTTAAGAATGTTGTTTAATTTCTTTTTTAACAATAAACATATATTACATTTGTATTAAAAATTAGCAAGGGCACTTTTTAAAATTGTAAACTCTTTAGATGAAAAACACTTTTCCGAAATATCTCATCTGAGTATGTACAAACTCAGAGAAACTGAAGGGTAAGTAACAACGAAATTAAAAAAAAAAAAAGAAAAAGCTTTCTCTACTATGATGATCTGATGAATTGGACACACTCCAACCTCTCTGAGTTATTGTTAGAAACAAAATCATGGACGCACTCTGATTTTGCATTCACTTTTTGACTAGCCATACTATAGTTCAGATTGCTTAAACAGCTCAACCACATGTTTAATCACTGCAGAGAAAACTTTATTCTAAGGAGTGAAAAGCAATCAGGGTAATAGGGGGGAAAATGTGGCTTATCCCAAAATAAGCACAATGTATTATTAGATGTCAAATGAAATTGTAATGTATGTTGTAGGAAAAAGAACTAAACTCTGATAGATTTTTACAATATCTCAGAGACTCTTAAAAGTATATGGTGTATGTTTATGTATAAATTATATACCATAGATTACTTCTGGGAATTTGTAGTTTCAAAGCCAACTCTGAGTTCACATCCACAGGCTAACTTTGTGCAAGCATTTAACCCGTTCCTGGAAGAACAGCTTGGATGTGGTAAGGTGAGAGACCTGGCTCAGAGAGTACTATATGTTTTTCAGCTGACCACTGACCACCTGTAAGATGAGATTTGATCCTCATGAATAACATTTCTTCATGTTTTTGTTAATATCCTAGGACTGTCTGAAGGGAAAAACATGCTCGTCCTTCCTGTCACTTTTTTCATTTGCATAAAACTAAGGAAGAAAGGCATCAACACTTGTATAAATCAGTATTCTGTGCCCAAAACTGAATGTAGATTCTGAGTTAGGAGAAAACATGGGAGGGGTGAATTTCTTCCTCTGTCTAAGCTCTGGGAACATTTACTTCCTAAGAGATGAATGCAGAATGTTTGTTGTCAATTAATATATATTGGAGGTATATAAAATGATGATGTGTCTGTTATTCAACTGTCACTGATATGAAACTGACTGCAGAATTACTTTCTGGGATTCAGAATTTACTCCCTCCTTCTGACTTTTTTGTTTATGCACTTTGCAAGACAAAAAGTAATTTCTGCCAACTGCTGGATTATAAATTCAACCTGGGATCTGATAATCAGATTCCACTTTTTCTCTGTTTTATCTCTCATCACAGATGATAAAAATAGTGCAATTGGAATTCAGCTGTGACAGTATAGATGATTAAGCTAAAATCTAATTGGCTTTGCAGTGTTAGCAGAAGCCAAAATTTAATGTCTGCTTTTTTTCCTCCATAGTAAAATAAACCTCTGTGATTCACAGTCTCAGAACAGAATTTCGTTGATTAAGAAAGTCTTTTTATGACTGTATAAGGTCTTATAGTAAATAATTGACTGTGAGAATTAAAACAAAGTTCCAAGTTATGTTTTCCCTTGTGAACTTTTTAGAATGCAATGATTCTCTGAACTGTCACTTAAAGTCAGAAATGTTTTTGCTAACAAGATATATCATATTTTTAAAATATTCAAAGTCTATTGATTTGAAGGGAAAACTTAGAGATACTTTTAAGCAATATTTGAAAAAAGTGGATTTGTGACAGTTCACTTTATGGCATTAGTTAAGAGCAAAACTTATGCTGGCAAATACTGCACAGAAAAAAGAGTGAATATAACCTCTAGTAGCGCCACACCTTCACCACCATGATGTAGCTGGCTATTGTTACTGTTACCAGGATCCAAAATATCCCCCAGGCTGATTGAAGCTAAGAGAACTGAAGAGAACTAGGATGTGTGATAAGAAGATATTTATATTAGGTTTTCCACTTGCTGTTAGTTTTTCTCTAGTGTCTCTCTCTCTGGGTTCTCTGGCAAAATCTTACCCCAAACTAGAGGCAGGCTTCATCCTGGCTTATAATCCTGAGATAATTAGAGCTACTGAATGTGATTAGGTTTCCAGTGTGACTAGTTTTGTCCAAGAGACATGGATTCGATCCCTGGGTTGGGAAGATCCAGTGGAGGCGGAAACGGCAACCTGCTCCACCAGCTTCTTGCCTGTAAAGGGCAAGAGGAGCCTGGCAGGCTGTTGTCCATGTTGTCGGAAAGAGCTGGACACAACTGAACACACACACCATCATCATTTTTAGAGCCAATGTGACTCGGTTTTCCACAACTTTAAAAGCTAAAAGTATTCTTATTGAAAAGGGTCTGATTAGGGTGACTAAGATTCTATTTGGACTTAGAATTTGATCTGGATTATTGCAGTCATCACTGACCCATTCTGTGAGTTGGCAACCCATGAAGCAACAGTGTGTAATAAATAAGACCATTTCATTTTCTTTTCCTGGTGTGAATAAGAAACAGTTACTACACTGTTGCCCACTATCCTCTGTTTCTGAGGGTGGGAAAAAGTTGTTCATACTTTGTAAAAGTTTATATAATTTCATGTTTTCAATGAAATTCCTTAAGATCAAACTACATCTACTCACAGCATAGATTAGATTTGTGTTCTTCTAATCACATATGGGTGAGACTGTCTTTTTTCAGAGTAGTTGAGAACATGGGCAACACACTTCTCTATTGGAAAGGCAAGGGGTTAATAAGGAATTTGAAATAGACATGAACCGTAAGAGCAAGGGATAAAGCAAGTTAAAGTTCAATTCACTATAAACTCTAGGTACTACCATAAAGTTTACTGAAAATGTAGTAGAATATAAAAAACATTAGAAAATGAGTATACCACAAACTCTGCCTTCTAAGATCCTTTATTATTATGTCATAGAAAAGAAAACTTGTTAGCAAAATATATATTTAAAATCATGAACACTTAGCCTCGTTTAAGAAGGAAAATATTAAAGTCTCATAATATCTGAGGGATTAACATTTTTACTTTTCAGGTAACCTCCAAATTTCTAAGTCAAAATTTTGAAGCATATAAGTCATTGATGGAACATATGTTATTAGTATAACAGTTGAAGAAAGAGTTTTAAATTGTTAAGGGTTTCCTATCATCATTCTGTTCAAGTCCTTTCCATAAAATCCACTTCAAGACACAGAATAAAACAAGAATAGAAAGAGAAGGAGAACCCAGGACTAAAGAGTTTTCAATAAAAAAAACCCTTTTTTGTCATTTATTCAGTGCCGGCACCCAATTGGAAGAAGATATACTTCAGACTGAAGGTCGACACACAATAACGAAACTAAAATGTTATTTATTTCTTCTTTTAGGGGCTGATGTTATCAACTTCGATGGCCATGTTGTGTTACCATATAGATTCAGAAACAAGAAGATGAAAACACTGAAAGATGTCATTGCCTTGAAATTTAAAACTTCTGAAAGTGAAGGGGTAATCTTACACGGGGAAGGACAGCAAGGGGATTATATTACTTTGGAACTCAAAAAAGCCAAGCTGGTCTTCAGTTTAAACCTAGGTATGTTCTGATTTTTGGCACCATTCCTTCCATTTATTGGTATCCCTGTTAGTTAAATGCTAATGGTCTTTAATCCTTAAAATGTAAATTATAAAAACAGTTCACATTATGTTGTTGTCAATTCATTTTTAATTCATAGTGCTTGATATATATTTATATACATACTCATTTGTAAATATGTATCAACACCTGTTCTCTGCAGTTACGATACTAGCATTTGGCATACAGCCGGACACTGTATTCTCTATTATTTTAAAGCAACTAAATCAGAAGAAATGACCTCAAATACTGATGAGTAGTATGAAATCAATTAAATAAGCTTGATACGATAAAGGATACTGTATAGGCGAGGGGGTATTATTAGAATATGTAGTGAGGAAAGTCCTTTCCAAGAAGATATTCATGATGAGGTTTCAGTGATGACAAAAACAAGCCCTGAAAATATCTGGGACAAAGCAGTTGAGAAAGAATCATGAGCGACTAAGACCCGATCTGCCCAAGGAACGAGATGAGGGGGCTAGTATGGGTATTCAAAGGATAGAAGATGAAATTAGATGTTATTTTAAGAATGGGAAGCTGTTGGTAGACTTTAAACTATATGGCCTCATGATCTTATTTTTAGAAAGGTACTGAGACTTCTGTAAGAGAAAATGCTTGCATGAACATGAGTTACAGCTGGACTTCTGCCTGGTGTAACTGAGAGATGACCACGGCTTGCAGAAGGTGGCTTTCAGAGGAGATGTAGAAAAACAGATTCACCTGGGAGATGGTTTTGGTTGTAAAGTTAGTATGGTTTGTAATTAATTGAGTATGGAGTAAAAAAGAAAGAGAACATATAAATAATAACCCTAAGGTATGGCTTGAGTTCCAAATAGACATTTGTACCATTTATAGACATGCAGAAAGCCTTATTTTCTCTTCACTTTCTTCTAACGGAGGAGTACTAATTCCTTCCAATAGAGAAAGTCTAGAGATCTGTTGGAACATGGTGCATTTTTGCTGCCTGATAGTCATCAAAGTTGAGATTCTATTAGGGAGTTCCGTGTGTCATATTGACAGGAGAAGGTGCTACTCATGACGCCGGAGGAGAAGAGACAGTGAGTAGGAGGAAATATGAGTATATGGCATCACAGAGACCAGGGAAGGAGAGGAGGCTGTCACCTAAAATGTCATTTAAAACAGAAAAGTGAGGTCACTGGCAATATAGTAGTTACTGTTGATCTATTCTCATTAAAATAAAAAGAATAGTAGTTTTATTGTCATCAGTTAAGGAAAGATAAAAAGGGTGCAAATGACTATTTTAAGTATAATCAACTAGAAATGAAGGAATCAGAGAAATAATATGCCTATTAGAAAATGAGATGAAACTCAAAGAAGGAGTTACTATTTTGTTTTGGGCTATTGTTGTTGTTTCTAAGTGGACAAGCCTAATACATGTTTGTATTTTGATACTGTAGTTAAGATTTACTTAAAACTAAAGGGAAGGTCCACAAGACAGATACTGACATTCAGAGTTACAATTTATGCAAATCAGTAATATATCTATCCTCTTCTTGCTGGCCTAAAGCTTTCAGAATTTATTCAAGAGTTGTTTGAAGGGCATCATATATTCCATATTTTTATGTTTAGTGATTTTAGGATTCTATAAAGATTTTGTAGTCTAAATTATATCAATAACTAAAATTTGCATGTTGAATGCATCCCAATGGAAAGCTATAAAACTGAACATTGGAACACAAAGAGACCCTGCCTGCTTGATTTTCTTATCAACATGGTTTTAACTTTCTTAAATATGGCTTGTTTCCCATATATTAACTTTTATTACATTGAAAATCATTAGTATACTAAAAAATACAACTTCAGTTAGTTTTTTTCAGTTGATAATACTTAATATAGTATCTACAAAGATTATTCTTCATTATAAAACTTTCACATTCAAAATCTTATCTGACAGAAAAAATAGCTTCCATAACAAGAAAACTATCCAAGAAAGCTGATTTTAAAAATATACAAAGATATTTAAATTTTTATATTCAAATTGTAAAATGAAAATGCATGCCAAAACCTGGGAAAATTCAAATAGAGAAGTTTAATGTCATTCTTGAATGAAAATTCATTCCACTCTATAACTGTACTAAGACTTTAGGAGAAGACTGAGCGACTGAACTGAATGTAAGGAAAACTCACTGAAGAAAAATTATAAATAGTCTATAAACACCAAATGCTCAATCAAGCTATCTATGAAAGAAATATACAATAAAATAATGATTCCAATTTTTTCAAGCAAGTAAATAAATTTTAAAAATAATAGTATCTGTATCGGTGTGTTATACAATAAAAAGGATTCTTTGTCCTAAAAATATTTCAAGAAAACAATTTCATAATATATCTTCAGATATTTTAATTTTCTATGTATTTTGTAATCATAAAGAAATAATAAGAAACAGCTCTAGAATTTCTGTCCAAGGATGTATACTTTGTGATATTAGTTACAATAGCAAATATTGAAAGAAAAAAAATTAACACATACAAATATATTGGTATGTGTTAAATAATTTGGGGAATGTGACAGGCATTAAATTAAAACAGTAGGCAAATTATAAATGTTATATCAATATTTTATATGTATATGAATTATATGATTATATTTATATAATTTTTTAAAATGTCTGGAAAAACTAGACCACACTATTTTTAGTGGTGGAAAAGAATGATTAATGCTTTACATATTAATTCTTTATAAAATTGGATCATATCTAAAGTAATTTATTTTTTCAAACTTTTCTCCTTTTTTTTTTTTAAAGTGAAATACACAGAGTAGCCTTTAAAAGCCGCTGGGCCTTGTAAGAGTGTGATGTTACTATTCTGAAACAAGAACTGATCATATGGCCTCATACAAAAAGATCATTACCATGTCATTGGAAAGCAATTTACATAGAGTATTATTGACAAATTTATGACAACCATGGAAACACATCCATTCAGATATCCACTCTCAGTTTTAATGCTATTTCCTTAATACAGGCACATCTAGATACTGCTTAGTCTTCTAGTCTAAATATTTAATGTAATAAAACTGAATGTATTCTTTCACTTAAACTTACTCTTTCTTTTCTTTCTTCCTCTCCCATCCCTATCTACATACACAGTCATAATCACAGTCACAGGGAAACATTTGATTTCATCACCAAAAGGAAAAAAAAATTCATATAGGAGATCCATAGAAAATGTCAGGTATAAGTGTATTAGCATCATAAATGTGAAAAAAGGAAATAATTCTTCAGTCAATTGTGTGTTTATTTTATTTCTATTATGCTATTTATTCTGAAGCAATAGTCTATTTTATAGCATTTAGTTTTGCCTGACCATAAAAAGTAATGCTTGATTAGACAAAATAGAAAATGGTATAAAATATGTAAACAGCATCCAGAGATGACCTTAATAAATATTTCAGACTTTCACAATCTTCCACTCTTATTTATAGTTCTGTTGCTATGGAGATCTTATTTCAAAATTGAACTAATGCTACATATGTAATTTTGCAGATTTTTATTTTAAAGTATAACTTGAGTAAATTTTCCATGACATTAAATATTATGTTGTGCTTAAGATTATGGCTTTAGGAATCAGAAAATATTTGTCATGTCGTATTTTCTTGACCAATAATAATAATAACCAAAAAAATAATAAAAATTAACAGGTAACTTTTAATGAACATTCACTGTATGTCAGGAAATAAGTTCTTTACTTGTACAGATTAATTTAATCCTCACAGCAACTTTGTAAAGCAGGTACTATTATTTTTCCCATTTTACATATGACCAAAGAGAGGCTCAGAGAGCAGTTACCTTGGCCAGGATCATGGAGCAAGCCAGTGATGGAAGAGCATCAGAATCCAGGGACTCTGACTCCAGAGCCCATAGGGCACTGACTTCATACGGAATATACCAAACTTAGCAGAATTCATGGCTCAGTAATTGAAAAAATAAATAAATAAAGCTCATGGTTTTTAAGGGAACAGAGATTTTTCCATCTTTAATAGCTTTTATGTGGTTTGAACATGCCACTATTGTTAAGTATCATTCCATGCTGGTTGTCCTATGTAAACTACAATAGACAGAGATGCCATAAAAATGTCTGCCCATGGTGTAGCAGATGACATAGAGTTCTGGTGTCTTTACCTGGGTCCTTTTCCATTCACGTGATTCAGGAAGCAACCAGCTTGGCCCCATATATGGCCACACGTCCGTGATGACAGGAAGCCTGCTGGATGATCACCACTGGCACTCTGTGGTCATTGAGCGCCAGGGCCGGAGCATCAACCTCACCCTGGACAGAAGCACACAGCACTTCCGCACCAACGGGGAGTTCGACTACCTGGATTTGGACTATGAGGTAAACCTGAGGATGTGTGAATTGTCCTGCATCAAGTGACTGCTTCAGTTTTATGCTGTCTTGTTGAATTATTATTAATTATATACCTTCATATACCATTTTCATTTTATTCTCCAAAGAAAACTTACAGCTTCACAACCTAATTTATTAATATAGGTCATTTCATTAAATTTTAAATTGTTAATGAGTTATTGAAATATTTTTTAAAACTTGGAACCAAAGTAGCATGTATTTGAAGAAAAGGACCATTTATTATGTTATCAGAGCCATTTAACAAAACCAGAATAAATTAAGTCATAATCTTTTTATTGGTAATTATAAATTGCTTGTTCTTGATAATATACAGTATATTATATACATGATTGCCTAGTATTTATTAGAAAGCATTGCAGAAGAAATCCTACATTAAACCATTTATAAATTCATGACTATAGATAGTTCCTTTGACAAGTTCTATTTTCTCAGATATAAATGTCATAAAATAAATAAAAATACAGACTGTTTTAAAGAGATTGTTCATAAATAAAAAGATATTTTTTACCTTCCAAATGACTAAAGATTGAAAATAATCAGTGACCATATTGGTCTGGTAAAAATACATATTCTCATAATACACTGAGAGGCATATAAAGTTTTTTTAAAATAATTTTTTGGAGAGCAATTCAACTTTACAGTGTCCATCAAAAATGTTAATCATAAGTAGGAATAAAAGTTCTGTAAAAACAGGTTCATCACTGGGGCACCCCTATGACTTTGCTGTGCCATTTCAATGTGCCTTAGTCCCATTGTTGAAATTACAGATATATAAATATATACACATATATGTGTGCTACTGATTGCTGTTGTTCAGTTGCTAAGTCACGTCCAGCTCTTTGCAACCCCATGGACTGCAGCATGCCAAACATCCCTCTCCTTCACTATCTTCTGGAATTTTTTCAAACTCATGTCCATTGAGTTGGTGGTATTATTGATATCCACCCATAAATCTTTTAGATTTATATGTAGTTAGAACATAAAATGTACTTATCATAAAATAGTATGTGAAAAGTCAGGTTTTACAACTATATTTTTTTTATTTTCCTTATATGTTTAAATAGCTTCTAATCTAAATTTTCTGTAATATGAATATATTACATATATTTCTAAATAGAAATTTAGAAGGGAATATGCAATATAAACTTTGATACAGAGACTTTTATTTTATTTTACTCTTTGCGACCCCATGGACTGTAGCCTACAGGCTCCTCTGTCCATGGGATTTTCCAGGCAAGAATACTGGAGTGGGTTGCCATTTCCTTCTCCAGGACATCTTCCCGACCCAGAGATTGAACCTGGGTCTCCCACATTGTAGGCAGACGCTTTGCCATCTGAGCCACCAGGGAAGTCCAATAATATGAATATATTACATATATTTCTAAACAGAAATTTAGAATGGAATATGCAATATAAACTTTGATACAGAGACTTTTATTGACATTAAAATAAATTTAAGGTTATCAGGGAATAATTACTCCCAAAAAAACATCTCTGTAAAGTGAAAATGATTGTTGAAAGGCAAAGAATGTGAAAATTCCCTGAATTCCTATCTTCTCTAAATTAGTATTAATCTAGGCTTATGTGACCTATCTCCTACAGACCTATCTCCTACATTAATAAACTTTGAAGTATTCTAGAAGAGGTGAGAAATCCTAAAACATTAGCAATGGGCAAACACAATTCCAATTTTCAAAAAAACAGAATTAAAAATTTGGGATCATAGTCCCTGTTGAATTTGCGGTGAAATCTATGAATATTCTTGCACACACAACCCCTCCTATATGGTCAGCAGTTTCATCAACACTTCAGAGCCCTTCTAGATAAAATACCATGTTTGAGAACCTCACCTGTGGACTAAAATCCCTGAGACATATTTGTCAGGGAGACGTAGAAAGAAATTTAAATTGACAGAGAGTCAGGAGAGACTCAGCTTACTTCCCTTTGTAGAGTTGCTATCCAATTACTTTCCTTAGATACTGCAATTATCGGCAGATGGTGCCCATGAATATGTCTGGGTCTACCTTTGTATCTCAACATGATGCAGTTTTGGAGAAAATCAAGTGTATGAGCTCAAATTGGAGCCATTAAGCCTGGGTTTAAATCCCTTTTTGCCCCTTCCTGGTTGTGTGACATTGGACGAATCATATTCCCTTTCCATAAAGCGAAAATAGTAGCACATGGCTTGTTTGAGAGGAGGCATCAGGGAATAACAGATATTACTACATATTATTAGTAATACATAGTATTACTACATGTATCAGTTATAATTAATTAGACTGCATATAACAGACACGTTTATTCCTTTCACCTAAAAGGGGTCTGTAGGCAGTTAGCCCTGGGCTCATGAGGCAGCACCATGATGGTCAAGACCCCAGTCTCCTTTTATTCCACTGCTATTCCATCCCCTCTGCAGCTCACTCCAAGTTGACTACTCACTTTCCATTTTGCATTCCAGACAGTGTGAAGGAAGGGAGTGAAGAACACTGTGCCCCCATCCCTCCTTTAATTATAGTTCTTAGAGTCACACGCAACCCTTTGGCTTAAATCTCATGAGACCAAATCTTGTTCAAAGAGGGTGGGAAATGCCATATATTGGCTGTGGAGCATGTGCTCAGCTGAAAAGCAGGATTATTTTCTTAAAGATGGTGGGAGAAAGGACACCCAGAGGTATCTGGTTAAGCCCTGTCTCACTTTTGAAACTCTTGGCAGCTAACAAAATGGTCGGTGCATTTCTTTTTTAGAGTCAAGGTTGTCACTGAACAACAGTGTCATTAATAAGGCAATAATGTAAGCCATATCAATATCTGATTATTAATCTAACAACTGCAGCTATTTTTTTTACCATGAGAATGATGACAGTATTAGAGAATATTTTATTGATAAGGACATATAACAAGAAAGAAGAAGCAACCACTTAATATCAAATGATGAATTACATTAGAAATTGGGATTTGAACCCACTTCTCTTAGTTGTAAGGAATCTGGTAAATTGAGCCTGTGATGCTTCACCAGGTTACCTTCTATAAGATAGGACATGAGCTGAAGGTTGTTGAAAAGAGAGAAACTATAAGGAGTATCTAAGTCATCATCCCAAAGGAAAATAGGAGTCCCCCAGTAAAGAAACTATGCACAGCGAGAAGGAATAAAGCAATACTTTCAACTATAATAGTATTTAGTAATATTATTCACAGTGTGATGCTGCATGTCATTAAGCATGGAAGATTTTATTACTATCAACTGGAGCAGAAATTGGTAAAATAAATTGTGGATAGGAAATTCAACACTCTATTAAAGTCTCAGTAATCCTAACCTATGATATGAACTACTATAGCACCTAATAAGTTCAGTTCCGTGCCACTTGAAAATATTTCCCTAATGTATTTCAGAACGCCCCTGTTTTTCCTTTTGTAGATTCCTGATTCTTTTTTGTGTGTTTATTCTTAGATTTTCTCTTTCCTTCCCATAGTTAAACTCTAAGGCAAATGCTATATAGTGTATGAAGTGAAGTCGCTCAGTCGTGTCCGACTCTTTGCAACCCGTGGACTGTAGCCCACCAGGCTCCTCTGTCCATGGGATTCTCCAGGCAAGAATACTGGAGTGGGTTGCCATTTCCTTCTCCAGGGGATCTTTCCAACCCAGGGATCAAACCCAGGTCTCCCACATTGCAGGCAGACGCTTTAACCTCTGTGCCACCAGGGAAGCTAAATATATAGTGTATATTCAGCTGTTATTAATACATTTAGTCGCATTTTAAGTAAGTTTTTAAATTTTTTTGGTTGTCTCATAAACTATTATTAATTTGTGCTTTTTTCCCTAAAACTGTTTAAGAATTTAAAATGCATATGCACACTGCTCTATATAAGATAGATAAACAACAAGTACCTACTGTACAGCCCAGGGAACTGTATTCTGTATCTTTAAATAACCTATAATGTAAAACAATCTGAAAAGGAACATATATATATATATATCACTGAATCACTTTGCTATGTACCTGAAATTAACACAACAGTGTAAACTAAAAATTAAGGAACGGTTAAAAATAATTTTAAACATTTACATTAAAAAAGCTAAAATGTAAAAGCACTGTATAACAGAGGCATAATACATATCGTCTAAAACCCAAAGATCTCTGCCTTATATATCAAATATAAAGTTTTGACATTGAAAGATGTCTTTCATTTTCCAACCTTTGTAGGAAAAATTGGTAATTGAATACTACTTAAAAGAAATAAAATGTCTGGATTATATATCTTGATATTACAGCTATGATTAATAGATTCATTCACTATTAGCAGTACGCGTCATTATTGGCAATACATAATTAAGTATAATTTTCTATTATATGAAATTGATGTTATAATAATGTAATTTGATCAAAGGTTTCTGGAAAAATATATGTTCTCTTTTTATTGTGATTTTAACAATTGCTTGAAAATCACAGGAAGGAGCATTGACCTTATTCCTCAGGATTTAGGAGACCTATAATATCTTTAAGACTGTAGTTCTCAAATTATAACCTCCAAACTCAAAGATATTTCTAATCAATATAGCAGTAAGACTTTTGGAACTATTTTCTGTATTCACAATAAGCCTAACAATTTTTTTACGCCAGTGATCATTAGACTACAATGTCTAAATAGGGTGAATACAAAATTCCTTCCTTTGGGCTGAAGTCATAAACTTAATATATTAGCTCTGGGTTATTTAAAGATGACTAGTAACATTTATTGATACTATAAGCATAAAAATATATGCTTAATATTTATAAAAGATGTTTGCTGTGTAAAATCCTTTAGAACATTCTCAGGAAAATTGATAAAATACCTTCCAGGTATTAAAAATGCTTAGAAGTTGTTGCTCTTTTCTTGCTCAAGTTATAATCTAATTTTCACAATTAATACAATTAGTATATACTTCAGTAACAACATAATTTAATATGCAACAGACTTTAGAGGCATATACAGAAAAAATGTCTGTATATGTTGGCTGAGGTTACGATAGCTGACTACTAGTTTTGTCTAATTTATTGTAAATGTTTTTATTTTTTAAGCCAAATACAGTGGGAATGTTTACATTTTATCTTTTTCTCAAAGATAACCTTTGGAGGCATACCTTTCTCTGGAAAACCAAGTTCCAGCAGTAGAAAGAATTTCAAAGGCTGCATGGAAAGCATTAACTACAATGGCATCAACATAACAGATCTGGCGAGAAGGAAGAAACTGGAGCCCTCAAATGTGGTAAGATTTTCCACCCCCATAATATCAGTTCCTAGAAAAATCAAAGAAATTTTGTTTTCTCTGGACTGTTAATGGACAACAGTATCATAGCATTTGTTATTAGGCTTGTGGGCTCCACTATATAAAACTAACTTTAGAGGTACCTGAAAATATGGAGACACTGAATGTATTCTAAGACGAGATACTGATTTTTGAGTTAAAATTACTGTAAATAGTAAATCTGCTTCAGATGGGGCCTGGAATTTTAGCCCCAGAGTTTCTAGATTTCCCATTACAGAAGGACAATCATCCCAACTGTTCAGCAGCCCTTAAATCAGCAGCCTCATGTTTCCAAATGACACATTATATAGACTACTACATTTCTTGATGATGATGTAATTCAGTATTTTAAAATTTTAAAAGCCAGGAGCTTTATTAGTTTTCTTCATGTTTCCAAAGCTGATTCACTCAGATATGTAAAGAAATAAACTTCTTGTCAAAGCTCTAAACATACTAAGTATTACGCAATTCAATAAAGATGGATTCGATTGGATAGTGAAGTCTGTGACTCAGAAACTCACAGTGGTCCTGGCTCTGGTGTGTGTGTTTCCAAGTTGAACTATTTCAAAGTGGAAGTGTAGTCTGTCAGTCTCGTCATACTCGTTGTGACCCCTGGACTGTAATCCACCAGGATCCTCTGTCCATGGAGTTTTCTAGGCAAGAATACTGGTGTGGGTTGCCATTTGCCTCATACAACACCGTGTAAGATCACTATAAAAGAAACTTATAAATCTGGCATGTGGGTTCCTTCTGGTTCTGCAAGAACAGGAGTTTCTTCAATCCCAAAGTGTCAATGGGGAGATCCTAGGAATCCAGATATCCATGTATTTGGAAGTCTGGGAGTAGAAAATGTCATGAGTGTTTGTACTATGTTCTGACTTTGATGGATTTGTTATTCAAAATTTGAGCCTGGGGTTTTCATAAAATGAGAGGACAAATGGAAATGCCTAATGAATAAACAGGAGTTCTGGTTGGATATAAGAAACTATAAAATAATTTGTTGTTTAGTCTCTAAGTCGTGTCCAACTTTTTGTGACCCCATGGATGTAGTCCACTAGGCTCCTCTGTCCATGGGATTTCCCAGGAAAGAATACTAGAGTGGGTTGTCATTTCCTTCTCCAGTGGATTTTCTTGACCCAGGGATCAAACCTGTGTCTCCTTTGACAGGGTGATTCTTCATTGCTGAGTCACCAGTGAAACTCATAAAATAATAGTTGAATGTAGAATGTTTTTACTAATTATCTTTCTTAAACTAATGATGAATTTACACTAACAGTTAAAAATTGAACTTTGGTGAAATGTTCTTACAAGATATTGACTGTAGGGAAAAATAATAGCTCCGTGTATAGGTAAAAGATAACTGTGTGAGACCTGTTACCTTTATGATACTCTAAGAGCAGTACTACAAGGGAGATGTTGTCATAAACATTTTGTAGATGAAAACTGAAATTTATTTTAGAAAAATAACTTTCCAAGGTAACACATATGAGTGGGAAACAAAGATTGTGGATTCACAGTATACAGTACCAAGGTCATAGTCTCTTTCCATGCTGTGTCATTTCTTATTTAGAGCAGTATTTATATAAGCAAGAAGAGATAAGAAAGCCTTCTTCAGTGATCAATGCAAAGAAATAGAGGAAAACAACAGAATGGGAAAGACTAGAGATCTCTTCAAGAAAATCAGAGATACCAAAGGACCATTTCATTCAAAGATGGGCTCGATAAAGGACAGAAATGGTATGGTCCTAACAGAAGCAGAAGATATTAAGAAGAGGTAGCAAGAATACACAGAAGAACTGTACAAAAAAGATCTTCACGACCCAGATAATCACGATGGTGTGATCACTGACCTAGAGCCAGACATCCTGGAATGTGAAGTCAAGTGGGCCTTAGAAAGCATCACTACGAACAAAGCTAGTGGAGGTGATGGAATTCCAGTGGAGCTATTCCAAATCCTGAAAGATGATGCTGTGAAAGTGCTGCACTCAATATGCCAGCACATTTGGAAAACTCAGCAGTGGCCACAGGACTGGAAAAGGTCAATTTTCATTCCAATCCCAAAGAAAGGCAATGCCAAAGAATGCTCAAACTACTGCACAATTGCACTCATCTCACACGCTAGTAAAGTAATGCTCAAAATTCTCCAAGCCAGGCTTCAGCAATATGTGAACTGTGAACTTCCTGATGTTCAAGCTGGTTTTAGAAAAGGCAGAGGAACCAGAGATCAAATTGCCAACATCCGCTGTATCATAGAAAAAGCAAGAGAGTTCCAGAACAACATCTATTTCTGCTTTATTGACTATGCCAAAGCCTTTGACTGTGTGGATCACAATAAACTGGAAAATTCTGAAAGAGATGGGAATACCAGACCACCTGATCTGCCTCTTGAGAAATTTGTATGCAGGTCAGGAAACAACAGTTAGAACTGGACATGGAACAACAGACTGGTTCCAAATAGGAAAAGGAGTTCATCAAGACTGTATATCGTCACCCTGTTTATTTAATGTATATGCAGAGTACATCATGAGAAACGCTGGTCTGGAAGAAACACAAGCTGGAATCAAGATTGCCGGGAGAAATATCAACCACCTCAGATATGCAGATGACACCACCCTTATGGCAGAAAGTGAAGAGGAACTCAAAAGCCTCTTGATGAAAGTGAAAGAGGAGAGTGAAAAAGTTGGCTTAAAACTCAATATTCAGAAAACGAAGATCATGGCATCCGGTCCCACCACTTCATGGGAAATAGATGGGGAAACAGTGTCAGACTTTATTTTTTGGGGGACTCCAAAATCACTACAGATGGTGACTGCAGCCATGAAATTAAAAGACGCTTACTCCTTGGAAGGAAAGTTATGACCAACCTAGATAGCATATTCAAAAGCAGAGACATTACTTTGCCAACAAAGGTCCGTCTAGTCAAGGCTATGGTTTTTCCTGTGGTCATGTATGGATGTGGGAGTTGGACTGTGAAGAAGGCTGAGTGCCGACGAATTGATGCTTTTGAACTGTGGTGTTGGACTGCAAGGAGATCTAACCAGTCCATTCTGAAGGAGATGAGCCCTGGGATTTCTTTGGATGGAATGATGCTAAAGCTGAAACTCCAGTACTTTGGCCACCTCATGTGAAGAGTTGACTCATTGGAAAAGACTCTGATGCTGGGAGGGATTGAGGGCAGGAGAAGGGGATGACAGAGGATAGATGGCTGGATGGCATCACTGACTCGATGGACATGAGTCTGAATGAACTCTGGATGTTGATGATGGACAGGGAGGCCTTGCGTGCTGTGATTCATGGGGTCACAAAGAGTCGGACACGACTGAGTAACTGATCTGATATATATATATATATATATATATATATATATATATATATGTTATTTTAAGCTTTGGATAAAATGGCATCAGAATCCTTTTGTTTCCTCAGAAATTATCAAATTATCACCTAAGACAGAAAGGTGCAGAACCCAAATTATCATAATACCCTTCCCATTATTTACACCTTTAAGAAGTGAAGTGTTATTTCTGCCCCAAACCTCCCAGTTGGTCCTCACATGTATCCATTAGATTCTCAAACTACAGAGAATTGCACTCTGGAGACTCATTCCAAAGTCAACTTTTACCACAAAATATTGTTGCTTATAAATGGTATTTTAACCTGAATAACAAAGACATTTTAAAAAGCCTAAATTATCTATAATTACATTTGTTAAAATGGAAGGAGCAGACACAGAAAAGGCTTTTAAACAAAAATAAACATGTGTATTAAAAGGTTTAGGCAACGTAGAGGCAGGCAGGACATTTTGCAAGTTGCTCTACAAAGACAAATATTTACAGAGGAGATTTGCTTTTGAAGATGTCTGGTGCTAATACTTCTGTGTAAGTGGCTCAGCACTTATCCTGCACCATTCTCCTTACACACACCCATTTCCTCATTAAATATTGACTCCAGAATCAGCACCATCACTCAGAACTTTTCACTTTGCTGGGAGACAGTCTCCACAACACAGGCAAGTGGTCAGTTATGATATGTCAGTTTTTGTGCATAAACAGCTCTTTTCATCGGGAAAAGTAAGCCTTTAAAAATAGTCATCTAATCATCTGTGAAGATACAGGGCTTCTGAGGTGGCCCTAGTGGTAAAGAACCTGCCTGCCAACCTCCTGTATGCAGGAGGCGTAAGAGATGCTGGTTTGATCCCTGGGTAGGGAAGATCCCCTGGAGGAGGAAATGGTGACCCACTCCAGTACTCTTGCCTGGAGAACCCCATGGACAGGGGAGGCTGGAGGGCTGCAGTCTCCGGGGTCACAAAGAGTTGGACATGACTGAAGCGACTTAGCATGCATGCATATGCAGGTGCAGCACAGATTTAATTTGAGTATTAATTGGGGGGTCAGCCTAACTTAGTTTAAATGGTTAATGTACTAAAATGGAAGAACTGTGCCTCTGGGGATAAGTATGTGGTGGTGTTTAAGGAAACAATAAAGAAAAAAAAATGCCTTCAAATCATATTCCTCAAGATATAGTGGGGTTAAAAAAAAAAGATGGCAAAAAATGTAGATTTTTTTCATATCTTTAAAAGGAAGGTACTTAGATCCTAGAATATAAAATTCAGTGTATCTGAATAATCAGATTTCTTTGTACCAAATAGAGGAAGCATGAGGGGGAGAAGGAAGCTTCAATTAACAGTTTTCTTTTCCTTTTGTACATTCATGTCACTGTTTCTGAAAGCATTAATGTATTAAGATATATGCACATTTCATGGGAATGTAAATGAGAGTTTGAGTTGAATAACAAAATAATCTGTTGTTCCATTGCTCAGTCTTGTCTGACTCTTTGCAACCCCATAGACTGCAGCACGCCAGGCTTCCCTGTCCTTCACCATCTCCCAGAGCTTGCTCAAACTCATCTCCATTGAGTCAGTGATGCCATCTAACCATCTTATCCTCTGTCGTCCCCTTCTCCTCCTGCCCTCAATCTTTCCCAGCATCAGGGTCTTTTGTAATGAGTTGGCTCTTCCCATTAGGTGGCCAAAGTATTGGAACTTCAGCATCAGTCCTTCTAATGAATATTCAGGGTGATTTCATTTAGGATGGATTGGTTGGATCTCCTTGCAGTCCAAGGGACTCTCAAGAATCTTCTCCATCACTACAGTTCAAAAGCATCCATTCTTCGGTACTCAGCTTTCTTTATGGTCTATCTCTCATATCCATACGACTACCGCAAAAACCATAGCTTTGACTAACTAGTTAATAGGTATGGGGTTAAGACTCAAGAATATTTGCCCCATCCTAGTTTAATAAACAGCAACTAACATTCCCAGTGAGACTAGATTTATATATTAATAAATAATTGACCAAGGCCATCCAAAAGAAAACAGAGGCATCTCCTCCCTAGCTGATACACTGTCAGTTGTGGGGGAGGAGGAAGCAGCTCTTTGCTTTCTTCAGAAAGTCCAGTGGTCCACTCCCAAGCCCACCACACAGGGATGTATCCATTTCATAGCCAGCCCATCACACCAGGCTGTCAGTTTGTCAAATTCATGATGCAAGGTGCTTGCATGAATCCCTCAGTCTGATAGCCAGCTGCTGAACTCTGTTAGCTACAGCAGAAAGGACATGCCAGGACATGTCCTTTCAAGGACACATGAATCTGTGTCACATGACTGCACATGGGAATTGCACACAGCTCAAGCTCGGGTTTGAAATGTGTATACCTCTCACTTGGTCAGCTGTCTTACCTGGGTGCTTGTTTTATTCTACATTTTCCTCAAAGCATGCCCTTCTGTCTTGCAGGGAAATTTGAGTTTCTCGTGTGTGGAGCCTTACACAGTACCTGTCTTTTTCAACGCTACCAGTTATCTGGAGGTGCCCGGACGGCTTCACCAGGACCTGTTTTCGGTTAGCTTCCAGTTCAGGACTTGGAACCCCAATGGTCTCCTGCTTTTCAGTCATTTTGCAGATAACTTGGGCAACGTGGAAATTGACCTCACTGAGAGCAAAGTCGGTGTTCACATCAACGTCACGCAGACCAAGATGAACCAGATAGACATCTCGTCAGGTCAGTGAATCTATTCGACGTTCGTGCCTGAAACTGCTGTTGTGATTTCCTCAGCTAGGGTTATGTTTTTACTTTGTTGTTGGCACACTCTCGTGATTATGTTTGGATTCAGACTCTGAGATCTTGCCTTGGCTTCCCTGAGTGCAGACTGAATGAGGGAAACTTAGAAACGCTGAGCGGATGAGGATAGGCGAGGAAGAAAGTTGGTTGGGACTGTCTTGACAGGACTGAAATCCTTTCCTTTTTACAAATGCTAGTCCCTCTTGCATTGAGCAATGGATATTCCTCTAAGATCATATGTTCAAAAACAAAGAATGATTGTTTTATTAACATAAGAGTGCTTGATATCTTTTGAGTTTATGGACATTCACATTCCTTTTACTACGAGTAATAAGGTTGCGTTGATGTAAATTATGACTTTAAAGGTAAGTTCTACTGTTTGAATCAAAAGCTCAAAGTGGTCTTCTAAATGTATGCAAAGTATTAGGGGAAAAAAAAAGGGGAAATGAGTACAAAGAAGAATGACAAGAGATAAGGATCAACTGAAGGAAGACTGGCCTGGCTAAGTAGAGTGATTTTTAAACTTGGCAGTATAGTGGCAGAATAAACGGAGACTTAGGTAATATTGTTGTTATTTGAATAAACTGGTCGACCTTGGAATAGTCCTTGAATATGATGGTACAAAGAAAGATGATATTGCCAAACGAGCTATCATAAACAAAGAAAATGATATCTGATATGGGACTGAAAAATAGTAAAAAAACACAAATCATCAAATTTCTCTAGATGTTTCTTGAAAGTAGTGTTTTAAGTAAGTACTTCAATTCTAAGTAACGAACTACTTAGAATTGGAAGATGGGAGGAAAAAGAGTATTTTCGGAGCCCGTAGTACAGATGTACCAAATACTGTGAGAGAAAGTTCCTAATAGAAGGCTCAACTGTGCGACTGTGAGCTCTGATTTCTAAATATTCTGTGTTCATTTGTGACACTATTATGATTGGGTCCATTTCATTTCTCCTGTATACTATCAGCTCCCTGAAGGCAGAGACCATGCCCCTGCACGTAGAGCAATGCCTGTAACATAAGAGATGCTCCAGGAATGTTTGCTGAAGTCAGCACTGTGGCTCCATGAACTAGTGTTCACAGAATATCTCCTGCTTGAGGATATGTGCCTTTTCATGCAACAGGCTGTGTGTTTTTGTATGAGCTGGCTGTGTGGTCTATTACAGACAAGGACTCAAGGAAGACACGGAAGCATTATGTCACAGGTGTATCTGAATAATTGAAATCAAAAGCTCTTGTAAAATACCTAGATATTTACTTTTTCATTTTTTGCACTGTTAGTTTTGCTTTTTCTCCAAAAGCTCATAGTGAAAATGATTGATTACCATATTTTATCACTGCATCTCAGTATAAATTCATGTGGAGAGAGTTGGAGCAAATAGAATTTATCTGGAGAGACCATAATAGCACATAAAACAAATACACATACAAATATTTACCACCGTTGAAAAACTCCCCATTAGATCCTGTTAAATTTGATGTTCAGGCATTTCTAATGCCTAAACACATAAAAATACAAGATGAAGTCCGCCCTCCTGGAAATCGCTGAGAAAACCCAAACTCCTGGTGGTTTTCCATGTAACAAGTACCATTATAATTAAAAGAATAGGATCTTAAACATAGTAATCAATAAACATTTGCTAATTTAATGTCTAGTTTAGGATCCCTGCTGCTGCTGCTGCTGCTGCTAAGTTGCTTCAGTCGTGTCCGACTCTGTGCGACCCCATAGACAGCAGCCCACCAGGCTCCCCCGTCCCTGGGATTCTCCAGGCAAGAACACTGGAGTGGGTTGCCATTTCCTCCTCCAGTGCATGGAAGTGAAGAGTGAATGTGAAGTCACTCAGTTGTGTCCGACTCTTAGCGACCCCATGGACTGCAACCTACCAGGCTCCTGCATCCATGGCATTTTCCAGGCAAGGGAACTGGAGTGGGGTGCCATTGCCTTCTCCGAATTTAGGACCCCAGGATATAATATAATAAAATAAATATAAAATATAAAATAAAAATAAAATATAATAAACAAAGGAATACAATATTCAGCAACTAATTTACCTTAATGTGTGTGTATGCTCAATTGCTCAGTCATATCCAACTCTTTGTTACCCCACGGACTGTAGCCTGCCAGGCTCCTCTGTCTATGGGATTTTTTGGCAAGAATAGTGGAGTGGGTTACCATTTCCTCATAAGTTTTCTTAAATAGGATAAAAGTAAAGTTTAGATGTTTTTGTTAATTTATATTAGAATCTGTGCAAATTAAGGAAAACAGGATTTGATATTTGAATTTTTCTGTAGTCTCATTCCTATATAGTCCAATGAAATATTGACATTTCAAAGATTTCCATTTTTCCCATACGTAGAGTACACTGATATTTGCTTTTAACAAAGGATAATTGTTCTGTGTTATATCTACCCTATTCTTTATATGAAATATAGTTGATTTTTATTATCGTGTTAGCTTCTGGCTTCAGGTATATAAGAAAGTGAGTCATATGTTTATATATATATATGTGTGTGTATTTCTTTTTTTAGAATATTTTCCATATAGGCTATTATAAGATATTGGATATAGTTCCCTGTGCTATACAATTAATCTTTATTGCTTAGCTATTTTATGTATAGCAGTGTGTTTATTAATCCTGTACTATTAATTTATCCCCCCACTTTTTTTCCCTTTGGTAACCATAATTTTGTTTTCTGTATCTGTGAGTATGTTTCTGTAAAATGTTCGTTTGTATCTTTTTTAGATTTCAGCTGTAAGTGGTGTCCTATGGTAGTTTCTTTTTCTGCCTGACTTAGTATGATCATTTCTGGGTCCATCCATGTTGCTGCCGACGGCATTATCTCATTCCTTTTTGTGGCTAAGTAACCTTTAATTCTGTCTATATACCACAGATTCTTTATCCCTTCATCTGTCACTGGACATTTAGGTTGCTTCTGTGTTTTGGTTATTGTAAATAGTGTTGCAGTGAACACTGGGGTGCATGTGTCTTTGGGATTTAGAGGTTTTGCCTTTTCCAGATAAATGCCAAGAGGCGAGATTGCCGGATCACATGGTAGTTCTATTTTTAGTCTAGAGCCTGTCCTAACTATTTTTAGTTTGTTGAGGAACCTTCCCATTGCAGCTGCACCAGTACCCAGTCCCACCCACTGTGCAGGAGGGTCCCTTTCCTCCATGCCTCTTCAGCATGTATTATTCACAGATGGTTTGATGATGGCCTTTCTGACTGGTGTGAGGTGATAATTCATTGTTGTTTTGATTTGCATTTCTCTAATAATTGGTGATGTTAAGCATCTTTCCATGTGCCCGTTGGCCATCTGTCTATGGAGAAATGTCTCTTTAGGTCTTCTGTCCATTTTTTGATTGGGTTGTTGTTTTGATATTGAGTTCTATGAGCTATTTGTTTATTTTGGAAATTAAGCCCTTGTCAGTACGCTGTTTGCCATTATTTTCTCCTATTTTGTAGGTTGTCTTTTCATTTTATTTATGGTTTCCTTTCCTGTGTAAAAACGGGTAAGTTTAATTAGGTCTCATTTGCTTATTTTTGCTTTTATTTCTTTTGCCTGGGGAGATTGAGCTAAGAACATATTACTGCAATTTATGTCAGAGAAGGCTTTGCCTATGTCCTCTTCTAGAAGATTTATGGTATCATGTCATATTTAAGACTTTAAGCCATTTTGAGTTTATTTTTGTCATGACGTATACTTAAATTTCCAATACGCAGTATTGTTAGCTAAAATCACCATGCAGTACATTAGATTCCCCTGGACATTTTCGTCTCCTTACTGAAAACTGGTACCCTCTGACCAATATACAGCAAGCCCCCGGAAACCACCATCATTCTACTCTTTGATTCTATGGCTTCTAGTTCAAGATTCTACATGTAAGTTAGGTCATATAGTATCTATCTTTCTCTGACTTGTTTCATTTAGCACAGCATCCTCCTGGTTCAAATGATTTTGACCAAAACAATGAGAAAGCATTTTATATCATACTCAATACCTACTGAAACCAAGTTTTCATTAAATATAATTTACCTTATGTTTTAACGTGCTCTCATAATTTTGTTGTTTTCTCTTCTGTCGCTCTTCAATTAAAATTACCATGATCCACTAAGTGATTTCGTGACCTAAAAACAAGCTGCAACCCATAATTAGAAAAACACTGACCTATGGACTGGTCTTCTCATTTGAAGAGTTGGGATTTTTTTAAGTTCTAATTACCTGAGAGTATTTATGCCATCAATTCATAATGGAAAACTAAATGTATCTTCCAGAAACAATATTATAATATTGTAACAGTAGTAAGAGAAAAAGTATTCCTGTGTATTACTGTCTGATACATAGCCAAACAAAACACACACATACACACAGACACACAAAGAATCTGCATACCATTTGAAATAAAGTTTTTAATTGCAAAATGCATCAATTTTATGCCCTAATTACAAAGAGATGCTTAGAATACACTGTAAAGTTTTCATCTGCCCTGTTAATAAGGTGATGGAAAGTGGTTTAGCATTTATATGGAGAAAGGAACATGATTTCTGTTAATGACCTTTCTCACCTATTGAAGAAAAAATCAATTTCTATCCATGAAAACAAAACCTTTTAGAAGAATCATTCAGAATATGCCCTCCTCCTAAATCAACTGTTTGCTAAGTTGAAGTGTTCAAACCTCATTGTTTTGTTTATGAAGAGAGTGCAAGCGTGAGTGCGAGCTAAGTCGCTTCAATCTTGTCTGACTATGTGTGACGCTATGGACTGTAGCCCACCAGACTCCTCTGTCCATGTGATTCTCCAGGCAAGAGTACTGGAGTGGGTTGCCATGCCCTCCTCCAGGGGATCTTCCTGACCCAGGGATCAAACCTGGGTCTCTTGAATTGCAGGCAGATTCTTTACCATCTGAACCACCAGGAAAGCCCCACATTGCTTCAATTATGGAATGGCTTCTTAACATCCACACCGCTAAACATCAGCTCTGTATTCCTGTCTCCAAAGGGAAACTTCCTGGGGCCTTGCTTTATTTCTGTTTTGCAGGAAAATTTCCTCTGCAAACCTTTGATAAATTTCCATTTGGCCATTTGGGTCCTGTAAGGGAAAGTATCGTAGTCCACCCAAACTGCCATAACCAAATCTGTTAACTATGTCATTTTTATACACACACACACACACACACACACACACACACACACATTTCTCATAGTTCTGGGGGCTGGAAGCCTGAGATCAGGGTGCCAGTCTGGTCGAGCTGTGGTGAGAGTCTTCTTCCTGGTTGCAGACTGCAGACTTCTTGCTATGTTCTCATGAGGGAGTTGGACCATAAAGAAGGTTGTGTGCATGCTAAGTCGCTTCAGTTGTGTCTGACTCTTTGCAGCCCTATGCACTGTAACCCACCAGGCTCCTCTTTTCAAGAGATTCTCCAGGCAAGAATACTGGAGTGGGTTGCCATTTCCTTCTCCAGAGGCTCTTCCTGACCCAGGGATCAAACCCACCTCTCTTTATGTCTCCTACATTGAGTGCTGAAGAATTGATGCTTTCGAATTGTGGTACTAGGAAAGACTCTTGAAAGCCCCTTGAACAGCAAGGAGATCAAACCAGTCAATCCTAAAGGAAATTAACCCTGAATATTCATCAGAAGGACTGATGCTGAAACTGAAGCTCCAATACTTTGGCCATCTGATATAAGGAGCTGTTTCATTATGTAAGAGCCTGATGTTGGGAAAGATTGAAGACAAAAGGAGAAGAGAGCAGTAGAAGATAAGATGTTTGGATAGCATCACTGACTTGATGGACATGAATTTGAACAAACTCTAAGAGATGGTAAAGAACAGGGAAGCCTGGTGTGCCACAGTCTACAGGGTCGCAAAGAGTTGAACATGACTTAGTAATTGAACAACAGCAACAACAAACAAGTGGTAAAAGGGATGATCTGAGCTGTCTTCTTTATGAGAACTCTAATCCCATTCCTGAGGGCTCCTCCCTGCTGACCTGAGCACCTATCAAAGCCCCATCTACTAATACTGTCATTATGGGCATTAGGATTTCAACACACGAATTTCAACACACATCCAGACCATAGCCTAAGGAATAGACATTTTCTTGGCTTTGTGCATAGCTGGGAAATGTGCTGGCCAATACTGGCAAGTTCCCAGTTCAATCTCAGCACATGCATTTCCCAAGGACTGCTCCTGGCACTGTCTATTACAATTAGAATATCTCTTCTCTTGATTTTACAAACATCTGAAAATGTAGTTAGTATATTAATATTTGGAAGAATTGATCCATATACCAATTTCTAAGTTCAGTAATAATTTGCATCATGAGATTTATTTTTCCTCACATAAGAAAAAAAAAATGTGTTATTCATTCATGTCCAACTCTTTCAGACCCCATGGACACTAGCCTCCTAGGCTCCTCTTTCTGAGGAATTCTCCAGTCAAAAATACTGCAGTGGACAGTCATTCCATTCTCCAAGGATCTTTCTATCCCAGGGATAGGGCCCAGGTCTCCCACATTGCACACAGATTCTTACCATCTGAGCCATGAGGGAAGCCTCAAGGAAAAATGGTTGTTTATAATATTTTTATGTTTTAAGTTATTGAGAATTGATTTTCAGCTCTGTAATTTCAAACTCCATATAATTTTATAGTTTTCTTAAAATAAATTTCTATAACTCAAAAAGTAAGTAATGTTTAGGCATTACTTCACATACTTCAAGTGATTTGTTTTACATTGTCTTATAGCAAAGTAGAGAATTATTTGATAATATATATTATATTCCTTAATTCAAATTTAAGCCATAGTTTTTTAGAAGCTGAATATATTAGAAGTCTTGGCATATCCTTTAATTAAATTTGAGTCATGATGATTCAGGCTTCCCTCATGGCTCAGCTGGTTAAGAATCCGCCTGCAATGCGGAAGACCTGGATTCGATCCCTGGGTTGGGAATATCCCCTGAAGAAGGGAACAGCTATCCACTCCAGTATTCTGGCCTGGAGAATTCCACATGGGGTCTCAAAGAGTTGGACATGACTGAGTGACTTTCAGTAAAGATGTACATTGATATATTATCACAGTATATATCTAATAAAAGTAATTGAAAACAAGTAAATATTTTCAATGAAGAGGTTATTTTAAAGAGCACATCCTTATGTGGAATACTATTATGTCATAAGAAATCATGTTTCTCAAAAATCCTATAACAATTGGAAAACATAGTGAATAAGAGTGTTTACAAAAATTATGTCGAATATAATCCCAATATTATTATTTTTATAAATGTATAGATAACTAGAAAAGAGATATGAATGAAATAAATCTGGATAATACTAATTATCTCTAATTGGTAGGTTATCAGTCCATTACTAATTTCTTAACATATTTTCCATAATATCCAATTTTCTAAAACAAACATCAAGTAGTATTAAAAAAAATGTATATAGTAATACAATGATACTTGTGAGTAAAATGGCACTCCTAAAAAGTATACCGCTTAACAACATGATGAATGGAAATTACATAGAGTACGTTATATTGATTTAAAAGGTCTAGTTTCCCTACTTAAATAGAAGCATTTATATAATCAATTTTTTAAAACTCTGTCCTTAAACAATGGGCTTCAGCTTCAATTCCTAAATGGCATTCACATAAAAAATGGAACATTTTATGTTGAGTCTATGAGCATTTCGGAGAAGGCAATAGCACCCCAGTCCAATACTCTTGCCTGGAAAATCCCGTGGACGGAGGAGCCTGGTGGGCTGCAGTCCACGGGGTCACTAGAGTCGGACACGACTGAGCGACTTCACTTTCACTTTTCACTTTCCTGCATTGGAGAAGGAAATGGCAACCCACTCCAGTGTTCCTGCCTGGAGAATCCCAGGGACGGGGGAGCCTGGTGGGCTGCCGTCTCTGGGGTCGCACAAAGTCAGACACGACTGAAGCGACTTAGCAGCTATGAGGATTTATTTGAAAATATACATAGCTAATTGTAAACCTTTTTTTTTTTTTTAGGATAAATAAGGGAGGGGGAGATAGGTGAATTCATATATAAAGGCATTTTCTTTTCTTTTTTTTTTATTTTTATTTTTTTTGATTTCAGATGACCTTTTATTTATTTATTTATTTATTTTGTTTGTTACTGGCTCTCAGGAAACAACAGATTTTATTTTTCTCTCTTAATAGTGAATCAGGAGTTACAAATCTCTTTATTTCCAAATGGGGCTTCCCTGATGGCTCAGATGGTAAAGAATCTGCCTACAGTGCAGGAGACCTGGGTTCGATCCCAGGGTCAGGAACATCCCCTGGAGAAAGAAATGGATATGCAGTCCGGTATTCTCCCCTGGAGAATTCCATGTACAGAGGATCCTAGTCCGTTATAGTCCATGGGGTCGCAAAGAGTTAGATGCAACTGAGTGAAAATTTCTATATGTATAGTTCTACTAAAAAATATCTAAAAAAATAAGAAGTTTCTACTTTCGGATGGTTATCTAGATACATAAAATGTTCGAGGAAAACAGAAATTCATCATTTTAGGATGCTGACGACAAAATACAGCTCTGAGTTCTTGGGAACGATGGAGCCTGAGGAAGGTTGATGGGTGAAGCATCGTGCTCATTTTAATTAGGAGCTTAGATATGTGCTAGGATAGCATATCTCCCCTTTTTAGCAAAAAGCAAAAGTGAGATGGATATAGAGCAATAGATACATATCTATAGCTATAAATATAGCTCACCTTGGATATGCCTACAACACAGATGGCTGATTTTATTCTCCCGAGTTCACAAGTAGACGTGCTGTGAGAATCACCTGGTACCCAGTAAAAAGCATTTGAGTTAACAGTGTGTTGCTCCCAGGTAGTGTCACCTAACTGACTTTTTATTATATTTCAATTCCCAAAGTGGCTGTGCTATCATCATGCCAGCTGAGTGCAAATCTACCTTGAATTATATTTCAGTGCATGCTGGTGCATTTTCACATCAATAGAAGCATTATATTCCAACATGAAAGAAAAAAGAGGCTGGGAGGAAAGTTTTGTAATATTAGGTATTGACTTATTCTTCAGGAAGGAAAGGGGACATTTTAATTTATAATCACACAGCAGGATACCATACCCACTCTAGCTTCCACAGGGTTTGGGGGCCTTTTAAAATATCCTATGCCTTCTTCAGGGAAGATGAATAAAACATGATTGTGCGCCTGTGTGTTTAATAATTTTTTAAAGTTGCAAGGAGAGGGTAAAACTTAGCAAACTTAGGTGGATAAAATGGAGGTAAAAGCCCCCACTGGGGATCAGGCTATGTTTTAAAAGCTTTATTTACTGTTGTTGCTATTGTTCCGTCACTAAGCCATGCCTGACTCTTTGCAACCCCATGGACTGCAGCACACCAGGTCTCCCTGCCTCTCACTATTTAGTTTACTGCACAAATAAGCTAATCAAAGAGAAAATAAGTCATCGCTACTATAAACTAACTATGAGAATAAAATGAATTGTGCAAGACCAGCAAGAACACAGCTCTGGAACCCCACATTTAATGTATAAATCACTGAATATGCTTGTTTCCAAAGCAAGAGAGTGGAGGACACAGAACAGGGTAGCTTTGCTGAGAGGTTCTCCATCGTTATGTTTCACGTAACTTTAAGGACTGAAACTTCTCTGACAGACGAGTAATTGGTAAATTTAAGCAGTATAGATTTATGCAGTAGAGAGAGGAAAGCCAACCATATTAGTCAGAGTTCTCCAGCAATAACCAGTAGACTGTATATAGGGAGAGGAAAAATTTATTAGAAGGACGGGCTTATACAATTCTGGAGGCTGAGACCTCATGGTATAAAAAACAGTGTAAAAATTAGCAGGCTCAAGGAGCGCCAGTGTTTGAGTTTGAGTCTGAAGGCCAGAAAAGCCCAGTGTCCCAGCTGGAAAACCATCAGGCAGAAAGAGGTAATTACCCATGAAGTGAAAGTCCCTCAGTCATGTCCGACTCTTTGCGACCCCATGAACTATACAAGTAATGGAATTCTCCACGCCAGAATACTGGAGAGGGGGTAGCCTTTCACTTCTCCAGGCGATCTTCCCAACCCAGGGATCGAACCCAGGTCTCCCGCATTGTGGGCAGATTCTTTACCAGCTGAGCCACCAGGGAAGCCCATAACTTTACTCAAAACTTTGCCTTTTTGTTACATTCAGGCATTTAGCCTATTGGATGGGACCCACCCATGTTAGGGAGACCAGTTCATGTTATTATACTAAGTCTACAGGTTAAAGTGTTATGTTCACCCAGAAACACCTTCGCAAGCACACTAGAATAGTTTTCTTGCTTGTTTGGCTGTGCTGGGTCTTTGCTGCTGCACAGGTGCTTTCTCTAGTTGCAGCAGGCAGGAGGTACTCTTTATTGTGATGAGCGGGCTTCTCCTTATTGTGGCTTCTGTCATGGTGGAAGAGAAGGAAGAGGACAGGCTCAGTAGTTGGGGTGCACAAGCTTAGTTGCTCTGTGGCATGTGGAATCTTCCCAGACCAGAGATAAACCCATGGCCCCAGCATTGGCAGGTGGACTCTTAACTACTGGACCCCAATGGAAGTCCAAGAATAATGTTTAACCAAACATCTGGGCACCCCATGGCCAAGTCAAGTGGACACATGAAATTAACCACCACATCAGCTGTACATATTTTTACCCTTGAGTGCATAATTTTGTTTGAAATAGTTAACAAGATAAAAATAGTGTTGGCATAGAAAAAAATCAAGAGATTTACCTTCATAATCCAAAATAATGCAAAGCAGACTCACTGGATTGGAACTTCCACCCAAACTCTCACGTCTCCGGTTAATCTCATGATGAGCATTACCCTGGGTAATTCATTCAAGCAGCAAATTCAGACTGGGAGATAGTATATCTGACTGTCATCTACCTTTCTTTTTCTTTGATGAATTTAAGCAATCCGAGCCATCCCACCTGTGAAGAATTTAGGCTCATTGGCTTACTTATGACTTTATTGTAATTGGTTTCGGAAATGAGTCTCTTTGGGAGAGGAACCCTGCTGATTTTCATAAAGCCACCTGGCAACCTCTGAAATTGACTTCAGAGGAGCCTAAAGAACAAAACTGGGTCATTTGCAGAGATGTGGATGGACCTACAGACTCTCATACAGAGTGAAGCAAATCAGAAAGAGAAAAAAATATATTGTATATTAACAGATAAACGAAGAATCTGAAAATACAATGGTATAGATGGTCTTACTTACAAAGCAGAAATAGAAACACAGGCTTAGAGAGCAAACTTATGGACACCAAGTGGGGAGGGGTGGTGGGATGTATTGGGAGATAGGGATTGACATCTACACACTTCTATGTATAATAAATAACTAATGAGAACCTATTATATAGCACAAGGAAATCTACTCAGTGCCCTATGGTGGCCGAAATAGGAATGAAATCCAAAAGGGGGAATATGTGAGTATGTGTGGCTGATCCACTTTGCTAACTAGCACAACATTGTAGAGCAACTATACTCCAGAACAAATTTCGAAATGTTAAAAAAAAAAAAAAAGATTCCTTTGGATGCCCTCTGAGATGTTTGCTTCAGTATTTCTTTGTCTCCTTCCTTTGTTTCTAAAAGCTCTTAACAAGAGAACTTGTCAGGGAGCCACAGGATATTACTTAGAAAGTATTTACCTTTAGTAACATTGTATGAAAAAGTAATCATGTCTATGGACTAGTCTTTGATCATAATTCAATTTTATGATTTATTTTCTTTTTAAACTTTACATAATTGTATTAGTTTTGTCAAATATCAAAATGAATCCACCACAGGTATACATGTGTTCCCCATCCTGAACCCTCCTCCCTCCTCCCTCCCCATACCATCCCTCTGGGTCGTCCCAGTGCACTAGCCCCAAGCATCCAGTATCGTGCATCGAACCTGGACTGGCAACTCATTTCTTACATGATATTTTACATGTTTCAATGTCATTCTCCCAAATCTTCCCACCCTCTCCCTCTCCCACAGAGTCCATAAGACTGTTCTATACATCAGTGTCTCTTTTGCTCTTCTGATACATTTCCAAACCCAGAGATCGAACCCAGGTCTCCCCCATTGCAGGCAGATTCTTTACCAGCTGAGCCACCAGGGGCGCCCTTTGTAACTTAAGCACAGACCCTACTTCTGATAACTGAATTTTTGCAGTTATTTCTGAGTCCTTTCTTCTCCCACCACTTTTTTCTTCTCACACCTTAAGATCTAAATTTTACAAGTAAAGCTCTGCCTAGATCTCTGCTGTAGCACTAATTATTAGCATCTGATGTTTTCTGAAAGATGCCGGTAACCTGCCAGTCATTCTCCTGGTCCTCTGTTCTTTCTGGCATCATTTCAGAGATCAAATCTCTACTGCTAAACCTCTGTCCAGAGGCAGGGCTCTTGTTCCGCCTAGACATTTCACCATTCTGCCACTGTCCTGCCTGAATCCTGTATGCTCACCTCTGATTTCCCAGCAGTCCTCCTGTCTCTCATTCAAATCCCTTGCTTTTTTTGTTTTTTAAGTTGTTTTATTGGAGTATAGTTGACTTACAATGCCGTGTTAGTTTCTGGTATACAGCAAAGTGACTCAGTTATATGTGTGTGTGTAAATATACACACACATTATTTTCCATTATGGTTTATTACAGGATTTTGAATATGGACTCCTGTGCTATACAGTAGGGCCTTGTTTATCATTCTGTATATGAGTTTATCATTCTGTATATGTTATAGTTTGCATCTGGTAACCCTGAAGTCCAACTCCCTCCCTCTGCTATACCCCTTCCTGCAGGTCACTGCAGGATTGTTCTCTGTGTCTCTGAGTCTGTTGCTGTTTCTGTTTTTTAATAAGTTCATTTGTGTTATAGTTTAGATTCCACATATGAGTGATACAATCTGTTATTTGTCTTTCTCTTTCTGACTTGCGTCTCTTAGTGTGATAATCTCTAGGTCCATCCATGTGGATACAAATGGCGGTCTCTCATTATTTTTTATGGCTGAGTAATATTCCACTGTAGATGGATAGATACAGTATATCACGTCTTTATTGTCTATTCATCTGTCAGTGGACACTTACATTGTTCCGTGTCTTGGCTATTGTAAATGGTGCTGGTATGAACATAGTGGTGTATGTATCTTTCTAAATTATAGTTCTGTCTGAATATATGCCCAGGAGTGAGATGCCCTGGAGATCATATGGCAACTGTATTTTTAATTTTTTGAGGAAACTCCACACTGTTTTCCAGAGTGGCTGCACCAATTTACATTCCCACCAATGGCGTAGGAGGCTTCCCTTTTCTCCACACGCTCTCTGTGCTATTTTATGTTAACCCTACCATTTCTGATTTGAGTCTAGACTACAGCCCGCTATTGCCTAGGGATAGTATCTACCGCTGTGGGCCTAAGTTTCAACCATCTCCCAACCCGATATCCCCCTTTCAATATCCACGCAGACCTATGCCAAATCTCTGCCTCCCGCTGTCATCAAATGCCTGTTGTTCTAGGCATGTAGATATGACACAGTTTATTGGGAGATATGGAGAGAACTCTGAGCAGAGAAGTAGTAAAGTACATACAGTGCCCCAAGCCCTTAGCTTTGACTGGGCATAGATGGTTGGCTGACACCGTAGCCAAGTTTCCAGTAGAGTGGAGCCTGCACTTTTAAGCTTTATGTCATGATGGCAGAAGGAGTGAAAACAAAACAAAACTGCCTTGTTAGAAAAGGGAGGCTGCTGGAGCCGAGTGGCTGCTTTCAGCAGCTGTAAGCCGAGTCACTTCTCCTCTGTGCTGACTCAGATCTGCTGGTCCAGCTCTCTACTATGGCGCTAAGAGTTTGCAAGAAATAGGACTCCAGAGTCATTCAGATGTGTCTCTCATCTCGTCCTGAGATGCATTGAAGTCTTACGATGATCACTAATAACTCCTGAGAGCTTACACCAGGCCCATCACTGTGCAAAATCCTTTACAATGAATTAATATGTGTATGGTTTCAGTGACCCTGTGAATTAGATACAACTGTGAATCCTTCTTTCTCATTTATAGCAATGGTAAAATCATTCTTCTGGGATCCAAGTTCAAAACCTTGAGAGAATTCAAATTGTGTTTTCCATCCTTGCCTGGCACCTATAATGGTATAGCAAGTGCCACCAGTTCTGTGGAAGTGCCTTATATGTTCGTTTCCTTAGAGTTAGTTTCTCTGTTGTGTCTGTCTCTGTGATCCCATGGGCCCTTCCAGGCTCCTCTGTCCATTGAATTCTCTAGGCAAGAATACTGGAGTGGGTTGCCATTCCCTTTTCCAGGGGATCTTCCTGACCCAGGTATCGAACCTGGGTCTCCCGTATTGCAGGCAGATTCTTTACCATCTGAGCCGCCAGGGTGACCAAATACTACTTTCCTTATCCTAGTTCAAAAAGTCATCACTTGAAAAGATCGTGAAGCCATCTTACTTGCCCGAATGAGTGCTGCTTTTTTATCACTGTCCTGTTTTTCTGATACAGCAGTTATAAGCATATAACTCTGGAATCAGATTGCCCAGTGGCTAGCACTGATTGAGGTCTCTCTCTGTTTCAGTCTCTGTTTAAACAAAGATAATGTGCACAAATTATTAAGTGATTTAATTTGACAGCTCCTCAATATAATGGCTATTGTCATCTGCCTCGTATAGGTAAAGAAACAGGCATAGAGACGGAATAACTCACCTAGACTGTCACAGCTAGTAAGAAAAGTTTGAAAAAGAGTCCAGACCATGAGTCTGAAGTCAGAACTATTGGTTATTCTACCATGCAGCCTCTCACATTAATCCAGCAGACTGGCTTTCATTCACCCAGGACCAGGCATTGTGGAATATGACCCAGCTGATATATTTGTTGAGTGCAGCACCTCACACCAAAGATACCCTGCTCATGTCTCATTGGGATTCTCCCACGAGCCTGTTAAATACTCTCCTTTACTGTTTCTCATTTCTCTCTCGCATTATCCACGTTTATATTTCTAAAATGCAAGGAAAATACTTTGATTTTCTTCTCCATTATCTTTAAGTCCTCATTTCTAAGAATACTAATTTTATGAGTATGTACTAACTGAGCCCAGCTGGAGTCATTTGGCTTCATTTCTCCTGCTTTACACCATAAACTCTGGCTTCTCTCCACTATCTGCTAAAAATCCCTTTCTCTATATGCTGTCCCAGCCAACTCCTACTTATCCTTGAAGACTCAGTTTTAGTAATGTTTAGTAATAACTTAGTATCATTTCCTCTCTCAAACCCCAGAGAGTAATCTACCATCCTCCAGTATGCAGAGCATCTCATATCCTGAACAATAACTTTTCTTGCTCCAACTTACATTGTAATGTACTCACTCATCATGATGTCTCACTCATCTCTAGACTCCTAGAATTCACAACACTTGGCAGAGAATAGCTGATGAAT
This sequence comes from Bos indicus x Bos taurus, assembly GCF_003369695.1. Lineage (NCBI taxonomy): Eukaryota > Metazoa > Chordata > Mammalia > Artiodactyla > Bovidae > Bos > Bos indicus x Bos taurus. Next base: position 9,414,111 of record NC_040079.1, on the reverse strand, counting down.
ATTTACATCTTTCTTTGTTGGAGCTCCACTTGGACAGTGGTTGGTGTCCTTGTTCTCTCTGCCTCCAACCTCTAAACAAGTCCACTCTGTACATCCCCTCTTGATGAAAATTCCAAAGCAACTGCTTCCGCTGTGTCATATTCCCACTGGAAATTCTTCCATGAAGCCCTCAATTTTTAAGATTAAGGCCCATGAGTTTTCCACAAAAAGACTGAACATTCATCCCTTGGTGACCTCAAATCCTTCTAAAATTTCAAATCACTTGTATTGTTTTCAATTGTCTGACATTGTGTGTTATGTAGTTCAGATGTGTTGGCTGCCTTGGTTGAAAAGGTTTAATCTCCTAAAGCTTTTGGAGGACAGTAATCCTGTTCTTATTCTGCCTCTCTACCTCTGAGCCTAGCACAATGACTCATATGTGGCATGTTTCCAAATATCCAGTTGATTGATTTTTTTAATGAACTGATACCAAGATGTTACAAATGTGACTTTATAATTCTGTTGTCTTCATCAATTTATATGAACCAAATTCATTGTGAAATGAGAGTTGCAAGTATCTCAAGGAAATAATTGCTTAACTGTAGGAGGCTAATATGTGTGAAATTGATCAAGACCTGAATTTTGATGTGATACTTTTATAGCAGCCAGAGTTGTTTTTTAGGATACTGAAGCCTAGAGCTGTACTAGGTAAACTCTTATGTGAACAAAATAAAAGCATATCTACATTTGTTGAAAAATGTATCCTCAGGAGCATGACATGAAGTAAAACCTTGAAATTAGTCATATTCCCTTTGTTTTTTTTTTTCACACAGAATACAAAAGAATAGAAATGTGCATGATTAAAATTAATTTAGCTTTATTCTCTTCTTCAGTCTTGGGAATGCTTTTGACATGATAATGCCACAGGAAAATAAGGAAACCAATGTTTTTTCAACCTTCTACTTAAGACCTCTGATCTCCAGTCAGTTCTATACTCACTTAAAGCAAAGCCTGCATTTGTTGTAGGAGGCTAGTCTGAGTTGCTTTGCCAAGGGAAATGGTGTCTTGGATGATCAAATTGTGTTGTCTTCTATCGATGACTTCTATTGACTCCAGTCGCTAACTCTTTCTCTATAGGATAGCTTAACGATAAAACCTAAACTTCAGAGTGAATTCATAGGAGACACCACACGTGAACATAGAATAAATGATACCTCCACCATCCTTCATCCTTTCATCCCAGTTCCAGAACAAGCACCTGTGTTTCCCAAGTTCACAGAGGACCATATGGTGTATACTTGCTGTTCTTCCAGCACGCTTTGTTCACTGGGATGGGAAGAACAGAGCTAACAACTTCTCTTGTCCTGTATCCTTTATGATGCAATGCTGTCGAGGAAAATGTGAGACCTGGATCATGCATGTAGATGCATGGGCAGGCATGCACCTAACCTTCTCTGACCAAAGAGCTGTGTATTCTGTTTCATGCAGGATAATCAGCTCCACAGGCCTGCCTAACAAATGATTTGTTCATAAAAAGCTTGATGAGGGAAATAAAACCCTTGATAGGCTCCATAAGAAATGGAAGCTGAAAGAGAAAGAGGGTGCTCGATATCTTCATGTATTTTTGACTGCCTGGAGCAGCTCTGTCATGCACAGTACACATTGTTACATAGAACAGCCAATGGGCATCACTACTGCAAACAAAATATAGGATGTGAGCTTTGTTACTGTGAACGAGTGAATCCCCAGTACTGAACGCAGGTGGTAGGTGTGTGGGAGAGTGAGGCATCAATTTTTAATGAAGTAAAAACCTTAAAATTCAATAATTCTGTTTCGAATTGAGTGCCATAATGCCTCCATTTGCCGTGTTTGAATGATTTAGAAGGGAAAAGGTTTAATCAGTAAGATGATATGACATTAAACAAGTCAGAATTATAACTCATCCTCAAATTTTCTAAAGTGCTTGCTTTCTTCCATTACCTCTTCTGACATGTTTGGATATTTACCAAAAAAAAAAGTAATATTAATAAGGGTTCCTGGCTTTTCTGGTTCCCTTTTTCCCTGTTAATGAGACTGTAGATATTAATATGGAGAGGTGAAGAGAAGAAATCTTAAGGAACAGAACCTCTAAAGTACTGGTCTTGAACTGGGTATGATTTTGACCCAAGGCGATGTTTGATGATACATGGAGAAATTTCTGCTTGTGATAAATTGGGGGATGGATATATGTGTGTGTGCATGCACTAGTGTCATCCAGAGGACAGAAGATAAAGATGCTGCTAAATATCCCACAAAATACTGGACAAACCTTCCTCCTTGCCGAATACATATGTATTTGGCACCAAATGTCAATAGTGCGCAAGCTGAGCAATCTCTTCTGTGACACTCCCAAAGCCCAGTGCCTGGAAGGGAGTCCAGGCTCATCTCCCCTCTCTGCATGTGGACTTATGTTGTATTCTCTGCTACATAAGTTAAGCTAATCTTTTCCCAGGTGGCTAAATGGTAAAGAATCTGCCTCCCAGTGTAGGAGACATGGGTTCAGTCCCTGGGTGGGGAAGATCCCCTGGAGGAGAAAATAGCTACGCACTCCAGTATTCTTGCCTGGAAAATTCCATGGAAAGAGAACCTGGTGGGTTACAAAGTCCTTAAGGTCACAGTTATACATGACTAAGCACACACAAGCTGTTTCCTGAGGTTGTTTTCAGTTCAGTTCAGTCCCTCAGTAGTGTCTGACTCTTTGCGACCACATGAACGGCAGCACGCCAGGCCTCCCTGGCCATCACCAACTCCCGGAGCCCAACCAAACCCATGTCCATAGAGTCGGTGATGCCATCCAACCATCTCATCCTCTGTCGTCCCCTTCTCCTCCTGCCCTCAATCTTTCCCAGCAGCAGGGTCTTTTCAAATGAGTCAGCTCTTTGCATCAGGTGGCCAAAGTTATTGGAGTTTCAGTTCAACATCAGTCCTTCCAATGAACACCCAGGACTGATCTCCTTTAGAATGGACTGGTTGGATCTCCTTGCAGTCCAAGGGACTCTCAAGAGTCTTCTCCAATACCACAGTTCAAAAGCATAATTTCTTCAGTGCTCATCTTTCTTTATAGTCCAACTCTCACATGCATACACGACTACTGGAAAAACCATACCTTTGACTAGATGGATCTTTGTTGGCAAAGTAATTTCTCTGCTTTTTAATATGATGTCTAGGTTGGTCATAACTTTTCTGCCAAGGAACAAGTGTCTTTTAATTTCATGGCTGCAGTCGCCATCTACAGTGATTTTGGAGCCCAAGAAAATAAAGTCTCTCACTGTTTCCATTGTTTCCCAATCTATTTGGCATGAAGTGATGGGACCAGATGCCATGATCTTCATTTTCTGATTGTTGAGTTTCAAGCCAGCTTTTTCACTCTCCTCTTTCATTTCATCAAGAGGCTCTTTAGTTCTTCATTTTCTGCCATAAGGGTGGTGTCACCTGCATATCTGAGATTATTGATATTTCTCCAGGCAATCTTGATTCCAGCTTGTGATTCATCCTGCCCAGCATTTCTCATGATGTACTCTGCATATAAGTTAAATAAGTGGGGTGACAATATACAGCCTTGATGTACTCTTTTCCCGATATCGAACCAGTCTGTTGTTCCACGTCCAGTTCTAACTGGTGCTTCTTGACCTGCATACAGATTTCTCAGGAGCCACGTCAGGCGGTCTGGTATTGCCCATCTCTTGAAGAATTTTCCACAGTTTGTTGTGATCCACACAGGTTCCTTTAGGACTGTTCAGTTTCCCTTGTCTTTATTGTTTTGTGCTATACTGCTATAAGCTTCTTCCTTCTTCCCCCACTACCCTTTCTCAATTTATATATAGTTTGAAAAATCCTAGACACATCCTTTTTTACATTTGCTTTCTTTGTGGCATTTTTGCACTTCAACACAACGAAAAGACACTTTGCTTCCTCTCTACTGTGGTCAGAACTCATAAAATGAGACTGTTTTTGTAAATACTCTTCTGCACTATTCTGAACCATGTTTTATTACTGTTTCTTTTTTACACAGACTCTAAACTCTCCTTTTCTAAATATGTCTACACTCTTGTGCCTTGTTCACTATAACTTGCTCCTGCTGTTTTTATCAGTAATAGACACAAACATGAATTCTGTGTGTCTATGTGAGTTTGTCATTAGGCATTAGGCAGCAGATGATTATCTAGATGGTCAAATGATTGATTGTCAATATTCGATTCAAGTGCTAGAAAAAATTAACTATAACCAAGGTAAGGGAAAGAGAATTTTAGAATGAAGTATGAGCCAGAACTATAATCGTATTCAAAATGTATTCCTTTGATGTGCTGGGTTGGCTGGAAAGGTCATTTGCGTTTTTCTGTAAGATGTTATGGAAACTTTTCGGCAAACCTAATATAAGCTGAGAAACAAAAGAGAGGTATGCAAAAGAGAAAGTCAAAAGAGGATTTAGCAAGGAAAAGAGCAAGCACTTTCTTCCATGATCATCCAGCTTCTGCTGACAGAGGAATTACATCCTCTTCTCTGAGGAGTCAATGTGGAAGTTTGCCCTCCTTGTGCGCGCTCTTCATTGAGGTTATGGGCTCGTAAGTGAGCTTCGTCTCACGGTGGGCATGGTGCCAGCTGAGCCACTGGTCCTCCCCCAGAGCAAGCCGAGAGCCTAGCCTTCTCCTTGCCACCTTTATATCCCTGGGTATCCTTTTATTACCCTGGTTTTGACCTTCACAAAAAATTCACACACCACTTTGTGAGAATCATAGAAAAAAAAGAGAAATTATAAAGAAGGGAAAAGTCACAGTTTTCCATAAAAAGCTACTCATCTATGTGACTTCAATCTTATCTGCAGATTGTAAACGTGCTTCCAGACACGCCCGTAGACACACATACACACAATCGCATGTATCAACACACATTATTTTCTGACTCATTCGTTAATACACTTTGGGTACCTCCTATGTGCTAAAGCACTGAGGGTATAAACAGTGCCCTGTCTGTAAAGCCACTCTATAACCTTTTATCTATTATATCTGAGATGGTTGCATGGCATCACCGACTCAATGGATGTGAGTTTGAGCAAACTCAGGGAGATGGTGAAGGACAGGGAAGCCTGGCGTGCTGCCGTCCATGGAGTCACTGAGTGGGACTAGACTTAGGGACTGAACAACAACAAATCTAGCTACTCAGTTATCCAGGCAGTAGCCAGGGAGATCATTTAACAATCAGATCGTGGCACTCCCTGAGAAGAAATCCTGGAGAGTTTCAACCCTAACTTTCTTTTATTTATTTATTGGAGGCTAATTACTCTACAATATTTTATTGGTTTTTGCCATACATTCACATGAATCCGCCACGGGTGCACATGTGTTCCCCATCCTGAACCCCCCTCCCACTTCGCTCCCCATCTCATCCCTCTGGGTCATCCCAGTGCACCAGCCCCAAGCACCTTCTTACCATAGCTTATTACACCTTCTATGATCTGGCTTCTAGCTATGCCTCCAAACTCAGCTCTTCCTTCTTGCCCTGTATTTACATTGCTTGACTAATCAAGTTCTTTGCATTTGTAGGACCTTTGTACCTTAAGTTTTTCCTGTCCCAGCTAGACCTGACTCATAGATTATCTTTTATATCTGAATATAAATTTAATACCCATTACTCTTTATCATATATTTTACTTATTTCCCTTATAGCTTATATTATATATGTGTTCATTTAATATTCCTTATTATATTATTAGTACTGACCACTCCTTGTTCAGCCAGCTTCTTGCCACCTCTGATGAGAATTTACAATGTGTGAAAGTCACTCAGTCGTGTCTGACTCTTTGAGACCCCAGGGACTATACAGTCCATGGAATTCTCCAGTCCAGATTACTGGAGTGGGTAGCCTTTCCCTTCTCCAGGGGATCTTCCCAACCCAGGGATCGAGCCTGGGTCTCCCACATTGCAGGCGGATTCTTAACCAGCTGAGCCACAAGGGAAGCCCAAGAAGACTGGAATGGGTAGCCTATCCCTTCTCCAGGGATCTTGCCGACTCAGGAATCAAACCAGGGTCTCCTGCATTGCAGGCAGATTATTTACCAACTGAGCTATCACAAAAGCCCAGAATTCACAATAAGTGTACTCAAAATGATGAAATTTTAATAGGTAAAAATAGATGAATAATGAGATTTTACTATAAGGAAAATTCATTGAGCCTATTTGGAAGGACTATTGAAGGAGATAGGAGATAAACCCTGAAAGGAACTCGAAGGTAAACATACTAGAACAACCAAGACAGTCCTGTTTCATGAAAAGCAACGAGAAAGAACAGAACGAGAAGATCCTGAGGGGTACTCTGTGACAGATATTGGGTGCTTGATATATTTTTCCCTCACGATTGTCACAGCAAATCCTAAAACCCTGAAATAGGCATTGTCCTTTTATAAGGAGAGTGCCAAAGCTTGTGAAGATCATACCCATTCTCTAAGCTCTAAAGTGGCAGAGTCAGTCCTTGAAATGAATTTGGTTGTCTCCCTAAGACCATGTACTTTCTAGTCCCGCTTGCTGGAAAGGAAGGAAGGAAGGGGAAAAAGGAATAAAGAAAGAAAGAAGCGGCAGGAGTTCCAAAAGCTAGGTGAAATGGTGAGATATCCAGTAAATCAAAAGGTAAGTAAGAGGTATCTGGTGTAAGGAAAATGATGAGTAGGCATAGAATTACTGTTTCATAAGGTTGGGCAGTAAGAAAACAATGAAAAATGGGCGGTAAATTGATAATAAAGTCGGTATATATCTATAGCATGCAGGCTTTTGAATAATAACAACCAAATATAATCAAGTATAAAATGTACTTACCAACTGACGCCTTGAAATAATCTCTGTTAATAGAGATAACTCAAATGTCATGATATTTCAGACAAAAGTCTATTTTGAGCCCTAAGTTTAGTATTTCCACTCTTCAGTTTCACCTGCATGAACACAATTGTTTTGTTTCTCTGCCACTAATTTTACAGAAAGCAGTTTCTAAAGGGTAACAAAAAAAATGCACATATAAAACGTAGATTTTATTTGGCTTGTATTTGGTAGTCTGTTTGGTTTGCAAAGCAAAAAACGCAACAGTGGTTCTTTTCAGAGCTTTGTTTTCTCTTTTTCACGCGTCGCCCCAGTGTTTTCACTGCTGCCGAATGGTCGCCACTGGGGTGCAGAGCTGGGAAGAACAGCTGGGTCTTCCTTTGGCATCCACTTACTGATTTGGAAATGGAACTGTTTTGGGGAAGCCTCTCTTGTTAATTTTGAATTTTGGATGTACTTTTGGATCCAAATTTCTTTTCCCTAATGCAGCCATGGAAAAGCTGTGTTATGCTGAACTTCGTCCATGGGAAACGGTAGGAAGCATCATATATTATGCTCTCAAATATCTATCTTGAATTTAGTGATCAAGACAATGTTGCTTTTGAGACCAGCACCCAGCAGATACAGTTTGTAGTAACAGTGTTGAGTTGTGTACACAGGAGATGAATTCTCCTTCAGGAAACCAGATATTAATCTATTTACATTCAAACATTTTATAATCAGAAAGTCACCTACTTATTAATTTGTTCTGTCTTCTGCCTTCCACTTACCTACATAACTGATATGTATTGAGAATTAGATAAGGATCAGTGTGTTGTAATCAAGAACTTGGACTCTGTAACCTAAATGCCAGAATTCAGATCTACTTTATGTTCTATACCCAGCAACTACTTAAACTCTCTGTGTCACAGGTTCCTAATCTGCACAACTGATGGTGATAATACTGTCTACCTCTCATGTTGGCCATGAGAAGTGAATATGAAGTGGTTAGAAGAGTCTTTAGCTCATATATTAGGCTGTGCTATTTTATTATGTTATTGTTACTCATCTTGTTCATATGGAAACAAAGAAGACACTGTCAGAATCTCCAATAATTTATAATATAGTTGAAGACATGCAGAGTAAATAAATGGACTAGCTATAAAAACACTGAAAACTGTTAACATCCAGGTGAGCTCAGAAGTTGTAAAGTGTGGAGAACTGGATATGATTTGAAGTTAATTTCCTGAGAGATTATATACTCTATACAGCAGTGGTCCCCAACCTCCTTGGCACCAGGGACCGCTTTCATAGAAGACAGTTTTTCCCTGGATCAGGAGTGGTGTGGATGATTTCAGGATGATTCAAGTGCATTGCATTGATTGTGTACTTTATTTCTAATTGAATGCCGCTGCTAACTTGACAGGAGGTACTGGTCCATGGCCTGGAGGTGGGGACCCCTCCTATATAGGACAAGGAAAAGAGTCAAGGGTAGCTAAGAAAATGTGGGGTTCAGAAAGTAAAGAAATTGTTTCAAGAAGGCAGTGATCCACCATGTGTGTTACTCCTGGAGTCTCAAATCAGATACGGACTGAGAATTAAGTCCATCCTATGGATAACATCCATCAGGACAAGAGATAAGATTTTGTTTGTTTGTTTGGTAGTCCCCCAGTCATGTCTGACTCTTTGCGACACCATGGATCATAGCCTGCCAGGCTCCTCTGTCCATGGAATTTTCCTGGCAAGAATACTGGAGTGTCAGTGTGCATGTGTGTGTGTGTGCGCGTGTGTGTGTGTGTGTGCACATGCACACACATGCTCAGTCATGTCTGACTCTTTGCAACCCCACAGACTGTAGCCCTCCAGGCTCCTCTGTCCATTGGATTCTCTAGGCAAGAACTGGTTGGGTTGCCATTCCCTTCTCCAGGAGATCTTCCCAACTCAGCGATCCAGCTCTCATCTTCTGCATCTACTGCACTGGCAGGCAGGTTCCTTATCACTGGGAAGCACGCTGGAGTGAATAACCATCCCCTTCTCCAGGGGATCTTCCTGACCCAAGGAGAGAACCCAGGTCTCCTGCACTGTAGACAGATTCTTTACCATCTGAGCCACCAGGGAAGCCCACTGAGATGAGAGATCAGAGATCTTGATAAGAGAAGGCAGTGAGCATTATGTGGGGTGGTAGAGGAAACACTTGTGTAAAGTGGTTTTAATTGAGAAAGATAATAAGATCACAAATTGAAGATCAGGATTGCAAACATCATATGGGGAATAGTGTATAAAATGCGTAGCTGGTGGGAAATCTGCAATAAAATTTTTTTTTTTAAAGAATGTTTGTCAAGGAGTGATGTGCTATGTTGTACAAAATCATTGAAGCTTTGAATCTGTTCTAGATTGGATTAGCCATTTAAGAAAAATTGATTTTCACTTAGAATTTAAAATCATTTTAAAGTTAGTTTGTTGATCTGTATTAACTATCATAAATTGTATATGCTCACCATATTGACAATAATTATTGACTTTAAAATAATTCCTAAGTTTTATATTAATTATCCCTATATTTTAGTTGGGCTTTCCTGGTAGCTCAGCTGATAACCCTGCAATGCAGTGTATCCCAGTCAGATTTCCTGGATCAGGAACATCTGCCTGAGATGGGATAGGCTACCCAATCCAATATTCTTAGGCTTCCCTGGGGACTCAGATTGTAAAGAATCTGCCTGCAATGCGGGAGACCTGGGTTCAATCCCTGTATTGGGAAGATCCCCTGGAGAAGGGAACAGCTACCAACTCTAGTATTCTGGCCTGGAGAATTCCATGGACTGTATAGTCCATGGGGTTGCAGAGTTGGACACGACTGAGCAACTTTCACTTTTATTTTTCACATTCTAGTTGCTAAGAAAATATAACTGATTCTGTTCTTTCACAAACACGTCTGGTAAATTGAAATAAAATGTGCTGCTGCTGCTAAGTCGCTTCAGTCGTGTCCAACTCTGTGCGACCCCAGAGACGGCAGCCCACCAGGCTCCCCCGTCCCTGGGATTCTCCAGGCAAGAACACTGGAGTGGGTTGCCATTTCCTTCTCCAATGCATGAAAGTGAAAAGTGAAAGTGAAGTTGCTCAGTCGTGTCCAACTCCTAGAGGTCCCATGGACTGCAGCTTACCAGGCTCCTCCGTCCATGGGATTTTCCAGGCAAGAGTACTAGAGTGGGGTACCATTGCAAATTGGCTGTTTTCAGCTGCCTCCCAAAAAATTTTTGATTTGAAACCAGTAACTTCTAAAACCACGTTTGTTTCAAGAACTTTTAAAACTGCTAATTCCTGAATGTTTTAAATATTATAAATATTAGAAACTATGTCTGTGATATGATATGTGATGTGGTATGATGTATTTAGATGATGCCATCGATTCATTGTATGTTGTTGTATCAGTCAGAGTGAGGAAATAGAAACCATCTAGTTATTTCATCTAAGAGACTTCAAGAGAAAGAAATAAGTAAATAGACATTCAGTTCAGTTCAGTTCAGTCCAGTCGCTCAGTCATGTCCGACTCTTTGCAACCCCATGCACTGCAGCACGCCAGGCCTCCCTGTCCATCACCAACTCCCAGAGCTTACTCAAACCCATGCCCATTGAGTCAGTGATACCATCCAACCATCTCATCCTCTGTCTTCCCCTTCTCCTCTCACCTTCAATCTTTCCCAGCCTCAGGTTCTTTTCCAATGAGTCAGCTCTTCACATCAGGTGGCCAAAGTACCGGAGTTTCAGCTTCAACATCAGTCCTTCCAATGAATATTCAGGACTGATTTCCTTTAGGATGGACTGGTTGGATATCTGTGCAGTCCAAGAGACTCTCAAGAGTCTTCTCCAACACCACAGTACAAAAGCATCAATTCTTTGGCGCTCAGCTTTCTTTATAGTCCAACTCTCATATCCATACTTGACTACTGGAAAAACCATAGCCTTGACTAGATGGACCTTTGTTGGCAAAGTAATGTCTCTGCTTTTTAATATTCTGTCTAGGTTGGTCATAACTTTTCTTCCGAGGAGTAAGCATCTTTTTATCTCATGGCTGCAGTTACCATCTGCAGTGATTTTGGAGCCCCCAAAAATAAAGTTTGCCACTGTTTTCACTGTTTCCCCATCTATTTGCCATGAAGTGATGGGACCGGATGCCATGATCTTAGTTTCTGAATGTTGCGCTGTAAACCAACTTTTTCACTTTCCTCTTTCACTTTCATCAAGAGGCTTCTTAGTTCTTCTTCACTTTCTGCCATAAGGGTGGTGTCATCTGCATATCTGAGGTAATTGATATTTCTCCCGGCAATCTTGATTAGAGCTTGTGCTTTATCCAGCCCAGCATTTCTCATGATGCACTCTGCATAGAAGTTAAATAAGCAGGGTGACAATATACAGCCTTGACGTACTCCTTTTCCTATTGGCAGACTAAAAAAAAAAAAAGGCAAAAGGAAGCTGCTGAGGAGAGAAATGCAGGGAAGACATTGGGTTATTAGAAGATAGAGATTTGGAGGAGGGCTCTTATAGAACTAGAACTCAGACCTCTGCATAAATGAATTGAACGTTGACAGGGATTTAATTAATAGAACATACAAGTTATCACTAAGGATTTAATGCCTTATGTAAATGCATGAATAACCATTAGTAAAGAATGTTCATGGAGACAATATTATGCATGATTAAATATAGTAAATAATATGCATTATATCCTGTGAAGGCTATCATGTGCATGCTCATATAAATGCATTCTTGTGATACATATGATAAAACGTACTACATCCTACATAAAATGAACCATATATATACTAGCAGTGCATATATTAGTGGGAAAGGAGGAAATGTTGCCCAGCTTTGTTGAGACCTCTTGAGATGGGAAGAAGGATTCTCAGGATCAGGATTGATCCTCTAAGGATAGATGCCTACTGGTGTGAGCTGACAGGTCTCAGAGTATGGGAAAATCCAGAGGTGGTAACCGAGTGCTACCGGTACCAGTTACAGGCACACAGGTAAAGAGACACTTGTGTGGCAACCCTGAGAAGAACAGCAAACTAAAGAAGAAGGAACCAGCTCCTTCTTTCTCCTTCTGTCTCACAGTCTTCCTCTAGCTCCCACTGGGTAGAATCTAACATAGAACCAGCTGATTCTACGAAAAAGGAGAAATGTAGTATTTAGACTCTTATAGGGAGCACCACCAAAAAAAAAAAAAGAAAGAGAGAGAGAGAGAGAAACATAGTTTTTTTGACCTAAGAGACAATATCTTTTGGCCTCTCAAATACATGTTTTGGCCAAACTAAAAATCATGTTTAGTCACCAATTCTGATATTGAACAAATTGATGGACCCCCCCCCCCAAAAAAAAAGTTTCTATGATCGTTTAAGAGAATTCAATACCTACACTTCAAGAGAGAAAGAAACACAGAAATGAATGTCTGGATCTCATCTCTGAAATTTCGTAGATGCTGTACTTAAACAGGTATTTTAGCTTAGTGCTCAGACATGGGAGACAGGGCTCTCAGAGATGGGCCATTGTGTATACTTTAAGCTACAAGCTGCATCCCTTTAGTAATTAACTTGTAGCAAAGGTTATAGAATCCAAAGGTAAAGAGGTTCAACGTGGAGTGAGATTTGTCCTTCCCTGTTGCAAGAAGAACTATGGCTGTGTCCATGTCCACTATTCCTCTCCAGTAAAACTCAGATCATAAACACAGCTGACTCCATGCTCCATTGTTTCTGGGCATAGGATTTTAGTATCCTGCTAATTCCAAGAGGAAAAAAAGAAGTCTACCTTCAAGAAATTGTCAACAAGAATGACTTTTAGTTATTGCCTCTTTGATCTCATTTCTGAGTGGCCAAGAAAGTCCTCCCACCCCGCCTGCAGGTCTCCACAGTGTGTTAAGCACATAATGCCAGAAACATTTGTTTTAGAACATGACTTCTTTCCATTGTGATGAACAGGAGTTTTGAGTCCCTATTAAAATGCTTCCAGAAGAAGTTTCACGTCATTTTCCCTGAGAACCGATTTTGATCTGAATAGTGTAACAGAAATAATCAGGAGGGAGAAGATACTGAAAAGGGAAGATAAAAAGTTAGCCTGACTGGAAACAAATGTAACTTTGGTAAAGGTCAGAACCTTCCTGTAAATGCACTTGTCATGTTTCTTTCCATTCTCCAGGTTTGAGGCCCTTTTCCAAGTCATCCTTTCTGAGCATTCTTCTCAAGGCTCACCTCTTATTTTCTGTTATTGAACTCTGTTTATTTCCTTTAGCATTCCTCTTTTTGAGGTATATTTGATTATAATATTAGTTTCACATGTACACCAAAGTGACTCAGTGTTTTTACAGATTATAGTTATTAAAAGTTATATTAGATAATGGCTATAGTTCCCTGTGTTGTACGACACACCCTTCTTGCTTATCTATTTTCACATGGCAGTTTGTATCTTTCAATCCCATCCCCCTAACTTGCTCCTCTTCACTTCCCTCTCCCCGCTGATAACCACTGGTTTGTTTTATGTGTTTGTGAGTTTGTTTTACTATGACATTCATTTGTATTATTTTTTAGTTTCCACATATAAGTGATATCATACAATAGCTGTCTTTCTCTGACTTATTGTATTAAGCATAATAATCTCTAGATACCTCCACATTGCTGCAAATGGCAGGATTTCATTCATTTGTGTGGCTAATACTTCATTATATACTCTATATCTTCTCTATTTGTGTGTTGATGGACAGGAGGGTTGCTTCTGTCTCCTGGCTCTTGTCTGGCTTCTGTATCTCGCTGTGAACATCGGCGTGTGTGTGTCTTTTTGAATTGGTGTTTTCATTTTTTCTGAGTCTATACCCAGGAGTGGAATTGCTGGATTACACGGTAGTTCTAGTGTCAGTGTTTTGAGGAAAATTCTGTACTGTGTTCATAGTGGCTCCACCAGTTTACATTTCCACCATGAGTGTGCAGGGCTTCCTCTTCTCCACACCATTGCCAGCATTTGTTGTGTGTAGACTTTTTGACAATAGCCTTTCTGACAGGTCTGAGATAATACTTCAGATAATGCTTTACATTATTAAGTTGCCATTTAGTGGCAATGTTTTTTCTTTACTTCTTTAGAACATGAAAAGCATATAAACCATTTTTGTTATTGCTTATTTAATGTGACATTATTAATATACTTAAAAATCAATATAATGTCCCACTAACATGCTGGTCATGGTGGTTTTCATCTGCATGTCCCTGATCATTAGTGATGCTGAGTGAGCAGCTCTGTGTGTGCATGTTGACCCATCTATATTAGCTCTTTAAGGAAATGTATGTTCATGTCTTCTGACCATTTCTTGGGTTCTTTGTTGGTGGTGTTATTTTATTTTTCTGTTGTTGAGTTATATGCATTTTGTATAAATTTTTGATATTAACCCCTTGTTGGTCATATCATCTACAAATATTTCCTTCCGTCCCATAGGTGGTCTTGTCATTTTGTGTATGGTTTCCTTTGCAGTGCAAAAGCTTTTAGGTTAAATCTCATTTGCTTACCTGTGCTTTTATATCTTTTGTCTTAGGAGACAGATCCAAAATACTATTGCTATGATTTATGTCAAAAAGTGTTCTGCCCATGTTTTCTTCTAGACTTTTATGGTGGTCAGGTCTTACATGTATATCTTTGAGCCATTTTGATTTTATTTTTGCATGTGGTATAAAGGAATGTTCTACTCTTATTGTTTTACACGTAAGTGTTCCGTTGTCCCAGTGCCATTTATTGAAGAGACTCTCTTTTCCCCATTGTATATTCTTGCCTCCTTTGTTGTAGATTAACCATACATGGAAGGGTTTATTTCCCGGTTCTCTGTTCTGTTCCTTTGATCAGTATGTCTGTTTTTGTACAAGTACCATGATATTTTGATTACTGTAGCTTTGCAGTATGGTTCTTTATCACCTTCATTGTTTTTTAAGTGATTGCTTTCCTTCCATTTTTGTTTCTTGTTTATCACTAACATAAGCTATTTGAGAATCAGGATTCCACATCCTATTTCCACGTCGTTTCCCAGGAGTCTAGTCTCACACCAGACACAGATATACATGTTTCATGCACTTGGCTAGACAGATAAACAAATAAATAGTGTGAGTGAGTTTCAGATACCTTTTATACCACCAAACATAAATGCCTGTATTTATCAGAAAAGGCATAATAAATTATTAAACTTCAATTCAGATTTTTACATTACATATTTATGTTTTCATTATCAGTAATTCAATTAGTGGCCTTGTAGTGGGACACTATATTGATTTTTTAAGTGCGTTAATAATGTCACAGTAAATCAGCAATAACAAAAACAGTTATATGGTTTTCATGTTCTAAAAAAGTAATAAAAACACTACAACTAAATGACATTTTAATAATGTGAAGTTTTATTTACAAATCTCTCATTTCTTTGTGTTCATACTGACACTTTTTTTATAACTTTCCCCAGCAGTTTCTTATCTTTAGTTTTTAAATGGAAAAGTGATTAAAAATGTCAAAACAAATAACTCTGCATTTCCGTTTTACAAGTAAATTAAAATTTCATGGGCCTCTGGAAGACAGTCATATGGAAACATCCAATAATAACCACATCAGCTTCCAATGTAATAAGTTTCCACCAAGCTCAAAAGACCTTTTATGTTTTTATAAATCCATTTTGAGCGATAGCTGAAAAAAAATAAAGTTCAGCTCATCCCTAATAATGCTATTTATGCTAATAGTTCTTCAGAGGGTTTATTTCCGTATCATGGATTATATGCACAACAGGAACTTGTGCTGCGTTCGTTTATGAAAAGAAACCACTTTTCATACTGCTCAGTTAAGTCACATCTTATTCTGCTGACCTGAGATTCAGGACAATTAACCTATTCATTAGTTGCGAATAAGATGGGACATAAAGTGGTGGTTTAATGGAACCATTAGCACAGCTTAAAAGGTAGATATTTGTGTCTCAGGGTGATTTTTCTTCAGTATTAAGAAGCATTGGCAATACGTAAACCTATAGCAAAAGCTGCAAAGGTGGAGTTTTCTATATCTGTCATTCTTCCTTCCTCTCGTTGCTAGGGTGAATTCTGTCCTGTGGAGCATCTCCTGGGGACCATGAACCAATAAATGAACTTAGAAGATATAAAGAGGAATAAAACAGGCTCCCAGAGCAGAAAGTTTATCCGCTAAAGGAGGAAACAGATTTCAAACAAAAAAGTATACTGTAGTGTTGCAAATTCTATTAAATATGCATATAGATTGTTTGCATACAAACTGCAGTATACCTGCTTCCTTGGGGGGACCTGAGACACAGTGGGAAGTCAGGGTTCAGACTTGAGCAGGGGGTCTCGACAAGGTAAGAGAACAGCCTTTGGATGATATAAAGTTACATGATCCTTCAAGGAAGTTTAGCGGTGTTTGGAGCACAGGAACAATACTGAAGAGAAGCAGAAATGTCTTACAGTATTCAATTTGGAAGTATTGTGTGCCCTCTTAGGGAACTTTGATCTTATTCTGTGTGTAGCTCTTAGAACTATGTAAGTAAAATAATTATATTGTCAAATGATTACATGATAATTTGCATTTCAGAAGTGTGATTTTTTTGAGGAGGATTTAACTTATGTCACCAGTTTTTTAAAGGTGTGCAACTTATTCAAATTTCTACAGGAGATGAGGGGCCTAGAATAAGGTAAAACTAAAGAAAGAGAACATTTAGAAAGTCAGATGTACCTATTTATCTGTGGTGCTCAAATATTGTGTAATATGGCTAAGCCTTTTAAGAAAACTTTTAAGACATATAATTGATTATACTCATTCTTCAATGTTGATTACATTTATCAATCTTATTTTAAATATGTAAATATATAAACATTTATATATTTAATATAAATATATGAACAAAGTACAGTATACCATCTTTTTCAGCCGTAACTATATTTTCTAAAGATCAGAATCAGTACATGATCTACAGATATATTTATACTTATTCATTCATTTATACAATATGATTGACCCAGGTATTATTACTGAACTTGATCATATAGACACTGCTCATGCCCTAGCCTGGCTGAAGGTCTCTACCTTGGCAGGGCAGGGTTCTTTTTCCTTTTTCTTCCAGTGGGTGAATAACTGAGGTCAACACAGCAAAAGCTTTATTCAGTGGCCAAAGGATGGAGAAATGTAGAGTAGGGAAGTAAGTTCACATTAACTCCTTGCCCATTTCTGGTGAGAGTGATTTAATTTTAAAGAGTAAAGACAAACGGAGGAGGAGGGAGGCTAATAATGATGGGGGTGTGTGTGGCGTATGCATTAGTCCATCAGGGAAGGAGTGGGCTTTTTCGTGCCCACCTCCTTTTTATCCTATTTTGGTCCTTAATATCTGGTCTTGGCCAATGGGAGGTGTGTCATGGGACTCAGGGTTTGTTGGAGGTCAGATTCTTCTCCACCTTGACCCCAGCTGGTTCCATCTGTTTCTATTTCCTTTGTGTGTATGTGTGTAGCTTCATTTCTTGTCTATGGACCCTTTAACAGTGTGCTCATCACCGGAAATGTAGAGATTTTAAAACCCTGAAAGTGTTCATAATTTAATAAACAAGATACAAAATTACAATATTGTACATTAAGTACTATAAGTATGCATTTTAAAAAAGCAACCAAGTCTTAAGGGTGGGGGGTGGGGTAAACTGGAGGTTTGAGATATTTATTTTTTATTATTAATGCTAAAACCAAAAAATGGTAAGCATAAAAGAGTGGGCAGGAGGAAAGGTAATGGTTTTAGTGAGCTCAGAATACACAAATTCCCAGTGATGCTTTGGTACTCAGAAGCCTAGGAGGAGAAGAAAGAATCAAGCATTGCATCTGTTCGTAAGTAGAGAAGTGACTGTGAAAAGTTTTGCCTTCTGTGTAGAGAAAGTTGGCTTCTCTCCTGAAAGTACTGGGAAACCATTCAAAAGCTTTGAAAATAACATCATTTTTTGCTATTAGCAGCAGTAGAAATGGTGAGAAGGGGACAGGATAGTGACGTAGTGAGCAGAAAAAATGTAAAGGATTTGGTGACCAGTTGGATGTGTGGCAAGCAAGAAAAGGGGAGGTGATGAGGGTTCCCTGATTTAAGATACAGGTAACTTGAGTGATATTGATAACAGAGATACAAAATACAGAAGACAGAGATGAGGAGGATTGTGGTTTAAGACATGTTGTGTTGGAAGTGCTACTTGGACACCCCAACTCAAATTGCATTATGCAGAAGTAGGAGACTGTAGATTCTTCTCCTGGTACGTTGGTATGAAGGGTAAGGATATGTAATCCTTCTGGGAGGGTGCTTTATGTCCTGAGTAATTTTGTTAAGCTGCCTTTCCTTGGAGCACATAGGTACATACAAAAATGTCTATGGTTATGCATATGTAACTTATGTAAGTCTATCGTTTTACACTTGGGGTGGAGCGCAGTGCCTGGCGCATAGTAGAAACTCAACTCCAGTGTGTCAGATTTTTCTGGGATCTACCCAGCATTTATCCCTAGGAGGGATTCTTCTGAGTGTCTCAGTTCAAGTTGTTTTGTTTCTAGTCCAGTGGAAGAGAAAAAAAGCTTATGCAGCCTACTTCGTGCTCTCTGAGTAAATGCTGGCATCTTTACTGGATGGCTGCAGACCTCCTTATTTAGTTAGCTCTCCTGTCCTTAGTTTGAAGTCATTATTTCTGCTTTACATAAAATTGAATTCTCTTCCTGTAAAATGCTCCATTCCAGAATTTTCCTTATACACTATCATGTAGATCTTATCCCAAGAAAACCTTCTGTATGTGTGTTCAGTCATTTCCAACTCTTTGCTTCCCCATGGACTGTCACCTGCCAAGCTCCTGTGTCCGTGGAATTCTCCAGTCAAGAACACTGGAGTGGGTTGTCATTTCCTCCTCTGGGGATCTTCCTAATCCAGGGATCGAACCCACGTCTCTTGCATCTCATGCATTGGCAGGCAGATTCTTTACCACTGAGCCGCCTGGGAAGCCCCCAAAAGAACTTAACAAGTTTTATTTAATTAACCTTTAATCCTTTTCATCAAGAATGGCATTTTCATTTGTTATAAGTTGTCTACTGTGATCGTCTCTCTTGCTCCCCAGCAAAAGAAGGAAAGCACAGACAGGGTTTGTGTTATATTGTAACCCTTGGATTATCACACAATAGGGACTTGGATTTGCCCCTTTTTTGACCAGAGCATGTATTATGCCTGGAATATCTTTCTATTTAAAAACAACAAGAACCATGCCCAGTGTCTTGTCTTTTAACGCCTCTTTGGCAATTTCTTCCTGCTTTTTTTGTATACTAACAAATGTTTCCCCATTTCTTCCTAAAGTTTATCCATGTTCTACTCTGAGCATGTGGAGACAGCCTTTTACAGCTAATCTAGAGAATGGCCCATCTTTATTCTTATGTAGCTTGGTGTTTATGTGCATCCATTTATCACTGCTTAAATTTTAACCTGTAGATTATCTGCAGAGCTCACTTAGTAAAGGAAAACAATTGTCTTTAACTTATGAATAATGTTATCAGGACAAAATAAGGGAAAAATCTCACTTTCTCTTCATAAGCTAATGGCTGTTCTTGCTTCTGATCTGTGAATAATTAGTCAATCCATCATCGATGGCAAAAGCAAGCCAGTCTCTCTCCATGTTTTAACGCATGAGTGTAGACAGGTGTAACTTTAGCAATTGAAAATATCATCAATAATTATGCAGGAAAAATTTGGTTGTGATAGTTATACATATTTACTGTCCACTTTACTCTTCTCTATCTCCACCTGTCAGTGGGTCCCATGGCATCTCAAATTTGGGATTGGATGTAACAGTTAAAAGCACCCTCAAATCATTATGCAGTTGTAGCAAGTCTCAAAGCACAGATATCTGTAATGTTGCTTCATGTATGTAAGCTGATCCAAGTAAGCATGAAACTTGTCTGACTCTTAGAAAAGCCACCTAACAGTCTGACTTAAACAAATGCATTAATAACAATGTTTCACTCTAACCATGCTATACAAACACAGAAACTTTATAACAGCAGGGAGTCACTTTCCTCACTCAGATGTTTTTGCAAGCTGGGATTGGGTTCAAGTCCCTTCCATGTGCCTCTCATCCTGGGATCAGTGAATTTCTGAGGTCTGCTTTTCTCACGGTGATGACACCCTCTCAATACCCTAAACCAGACCACACGGCACAAACCTTTATTGTGAGAACTAGGGAAGGGTGAAGGAGAGCCAGGAAAACTAAACTCAGGCTGTATAGCTATCCCCCCTGGGGTCTTCTCTGTGAGAACCAAGACAGCCAAGGCACAGTATGCTAGTACAGCTGAGAGGGGCAAGAGCCGGAAGGGAGGGGACCACGAGTCTTCCATCCTGAAAAGTAAAAAGAAATGGACTACCATGTTCAGTGTAAAAAGAAAGAAATCTTTTTCTTCTTATAGTCCTCTCCTTGAAATGTCTGGGAAAAAAATATTCTGCAACTCATCTATCAAATTAAGTAAAATAATAGTTATCCTCTGTGTCTATGATAAATTGATTCTAGAACCCCCATAGATCCCAGTATCCACAGATGCTCAGACTCTTAATAAAAGGGTGGAGTAGGGCCAGCCTCCTGTATCTGTGGTTGGTGGAATCTGTGAATGCAGAACCCATGCATACACAGGGCCCACTGTATAGTAATATGTAGCATATCCTTTTAGAGTCTTATTTTGTGGTATTAAAATTAAATATATATATGTGTGTGTGTGTGTATATATATATATATACTCTAACAGGTTTTCTTATTATCTTTTTTTGTCAACACTAACTTACTTAGATTTTTGTCTTCCAAAACATTTATTAATCTCCTGTAGCTGGGGAAGAACTCTCACATTATGCAAAACTCCTTTATTATTCTAGCATACAACTATTTAGATCTCATCTTGCCACAAAATTTTTTTATGACTATTTCATCACTGTAATTAAATTGTAACTTTCTCTAAGGCAGGCGATAGATTGCATCTTCTATGGTGTCAAAAAGATTACTTTGAAGTTAGGTGTTGAAGAAACTTCTGTCAATGAGTATGTCCAATATCAATGTTTAATCAAGAAAAGGCTTTTATCAGAACATGTTCAAGAGTTATATAGATTAAGCCACATTGAACAAAGCACAGTCATTAACTGCTTTGTGTTAGAGAAATCACTTTGATATTGGAAGACAGTCCTTTATTTCTATATCTCTCCAGAATTGTTGTTACTTACTGTTCAAATGTATTCTCTCTTTATGTAACCTTAATGATGGAAACAGACATCCTACTTTGAAAATATATAAGCTTGTATGATTTCTAAATTGGACATCTTATCTAGAAGAACAGAGTGTGGAACTTACCCCTCGACCCTTTTCCCATTTTCTTTTCTAACAAAATTGTTTTAGCTTTTCTGACTCAGACATTCAGTTGTACAAGGTTGAATTTATGAAAGTAAGATGCATTTTGAAACTCGAGAAAATGAAAATCTGTTCTGTCATAAATCCCTTCACAACTGGAGGCAGACATACTGACATTTTTTTTTTTTTTTTTGCTATCAGAGCTTTACATACTGCTGTTTAGGCCTGAACTATTCCACAGATAAATGCAATATTTTATTCTCAAGTGATCTTTACATGTTCATGTTGAAAAAGCAAAGGCATAATTGAAAGAAAGCTTGTTTACAAAGTTTGGTAAGTTAGAAAACAAAGTGGGGAGGGGGGCTATTTGAAACTATTTCTCCTATTTTGAAAGCCTCTTGTTTCAGTTGTCATTATTTAATAGGACCGAGTTTACAAAGCAGGTCCAGTAGAGACTGCTTATTTATTTCCAAACACCAGGCCTATCCTCAGGTAAACAGAACCTTGTTTTATGGTGGTTAAAACAAGTAGTTGAGTTCAGTTCCAAATCTGGTTAAGAAGGATTTCCATGAACACATGGTTCCTATTTAAATGTGATTTTATTTTAAGAACATGTGGTTATTTTTTAAAAGGACAGAATACTACCAAACTACATATCAACAGCCAGTGATCACTCATCACTCTTTAAATTTTTAATCTAAAAAAAGAGTTCAGGAATACTGCTGTGTGCACAAAGGATAAATCTCCAAAAGCAGATGAGTGAAAGATGCCAGACAGGGGGAAAAAAAAAAAAACAACTAGATACCAGGTGACTGCGTTTTTATGAAATTCCAGAACAGACAAAATTCATCTGTTGTGATAGAAATAAGGATAATGGTTGTCTTTGAAGAGGGAAACTTCTGGAGGGCTGGAAATACCCTGTGAATGGATCTAGATGAGGGTTAGATGGATGGGCACAAAGTGAAGACTCGTTGAGTCTTGTACATTTCTAATGTATACACCTTACTGTGTATAACTCAAACCCTAATAAAAGTGTTCTGAAGAGTTAAAAGAAAACTACTTAATGAAATAACAGTTGACTTTATACTTTACGGTAAAATATAGTTAAATGTAATGATGAAGAATATTTAAGTGAATGTAACATTTTAAATAATATTTAAGTTAATGGCTCACTGGTAAAGAATCTGCCTGCAGGTTCGATCCCTGGGTTGGGACGAGCCCTTGGAGAAGGAAATGGCAACCCACTCCAGTATTCTTGCCTGAGAAATCCCATGGAGAGAGCAGCCTGGCTGGCTACAGTCCAAGGGGTGCAAAAGGGTTAGACATGACTGAGCCATTAAGCAACAAAATAACAACAAAGATTTAAGTAAATGGAATATTTAAGCAAATAGGTACTTAGATCAGTTGCTCAGTCATGTCCGACTCTTTGCGACCTCATGAATTGCAGCACGCCAGGCCTCCCTGTCCATCACCAACTCCCAGAGTTCACTGAAACTCATGTCCATCGAGTTGGTGATGCCATCCAGCCATCTCATCCTCTGTCGTCCCCTTCTCCTCCTGCCCCCAATCCCTCCCAGCATCAGAGTCTTTTCCAATGGGTCAACTCTTCGCATGAGGTGGCCAAAGTACTGAAGTACTTGGAGATAAAATTTAAATCTGCTTAGTCAATACTCTTCATCCTAAATATAAGAAAATTGATGTCACGAAAGGTTTAAGCCATATTGTCTTCTACTTGTGGATTCCAACTTAATTTTACTCTTCAGAATGAAGGGTCACCATAAAATTTGGGCTGAGATTGGTCCTTCCATGATTTTTGCTCTGTTCAAGTCTCCAGACTGGCTCCCTATGCTTCTGCAAAGCTTTCAAATGAAATCTAAGACTTGATAACAAAATTTGTTATTTTCAGAATCATTTTCTTTCCTTAAGAAAGTAATTTCCTTATATTCCTAATCTCATTACCCAAGACGCTTGCCAGTGAAAAAGTGAATTTTGCTTGACAGTGATTTGACTTAGCTGTTCCAAGGAGACTGAGCAAAGTTGAGTGCCAACATACATATTATTGAAAAACTCCATGAGAGATTCCAATATGGAATTCTTTTTTAATTCCTTTTTAAAAGCTATTGATAAACCCCAACATCCTTAATCAAAACTAAGAGAATTAGTATCCAATAGAAAAATGGCTTGCCCAAGTTTTAAACAAATGTAATAGTAGTATTTAAATATTATATCTGGAATTAAATCCCACTGTAAGACTGCTTTTTCCCCCTCTTCATTTTCTTAGTTGGATCTTATGGAAATTGATATATATATATATATTTTGTCTCTCAACCTTTCTCATCCATACGTCTTTGATTTTTACTAATGGTTGGTATCATTACTTTTTTCCTCCCCATATTTTTTATGCTTTTACACTTTAGAATCTCAATATTGTTTGTCAGGATTCTGAGAAAGATGGTGTAATGGTCTACCTCCCATATTAAATGATGGACTTTTTATAATGGAGTAGATTTTTTAAATGGAGTTGATTTTATTTAACATTTGTAATCACTTTTAGTCTGTTGATTAGCTCGTTCAGTTGTAACACTGATGGCAAACTACAAAATATGTGCATAACTAGATTTAAAGGTATGTTTAAATGTCATCTCTATGTCATGTCAGATATAGGCAATTGAAAAGATAGGAGTTATACAAAGCTTTTATTTTTTTTTTTATAGTTTGCCTATTTTTTTTTCTAATTTTATTTTATTTTTAAACTTTACATAATTGTATTAGTTTTGCCAAATATCAAAATGAATCCGCCACAGGTATACATGTGTTCCCCATCCCGAACCCTCCTCCCTCCTCCCTCCCCATACCATCCCTCTGGGCCATCCCAGTGCACCAGCCCCAAGCATCCAGCATCGTGCATCGAACCTGTACTGGCAACTCGTTTCCTACATGATATTTTACATGTTTCATTGCCATTCTCCCAAATCTTCCCACCCTCTCCTTCATCCACAGAGTCCATAAGACTGTTCTATACATCAGTGTCTCTTTTGCTGTCTCGTACACCGGGTTATTGTTACCATCTTTCTAAATACCATATATATGCGTTAGTATACTGTATTTATGTTTTTCCTTCTGGCTTACTTCACTCTGTATAATAGGCTCCAGTTTCATCCACCTCATTAGAACTGATTCAAATGTATTCTTTTTAATGGCTGAGTAATACTCCATTGTGTATATGTACCACTGCTTTCTTATCCATTCATCTGCTGATGGACATCTAGGTTGCTTCCATGTCTTGGCTATTATAAACAGTGCTGCGATAAACATTGGGGTACACGTGTCTCTTTCCCTTCTGGTTTCCTCAGTGTGTATGCCCAGCAGTGGGATTGCTGGATCATAAGGCAGTTCTATTTCCAGTTTTTTAAGGAATCTCCACACTGTTCTCCATAGTGGCTGTACTAGTTTGCATTCCCACCAACAGTGTAAGAGGGTTCCCTTTTCTCCACATCTTCTCCAGCATTTATTATTTGTAGACTTTTGGATCGCAGCCATTCTGACTGGTGTGAAATGGTACCTCATAGTGGTTTTGATTTGCATTTCTCTGATAATGAGTGATGTTGAGCATCTTTTCATGTGTTTGTTAGCCATCTGTATGTCTTCTTTGGAGAAATGTCTATTTAGTTCTTTGGCCCATTTTTTGATTGGGTCGTTTATTTTTCTGGAGTTGAGCTGTAGGAGTTGCTTGTATATTTTTGAGATTAGTTGTTTGTCGGTTGCTTCATTTGCTATTATTTTCTCCCATTCTGAAGGCTTCCTTTTCACCTTGCTAATAGTTTCCTTTGTTGTGCAGAAGCTTTTAAGTTTAATTAGGTCCCATTTGTTTATTTTTGCTTTTATTTCCAATATTCTGGGAGGTGGGTCATAGAGGATCCTGCTGTGATCTATGTCGGAGAGTGTTTTGCCTATGTTCTCCTCTAGGAGTTTTATAGTTTCTGGTCTTACGTTTAGATCTTTAATCCATTTTGAGTTTATTTTTGTGTATGGTGTTAGAAAGTGGTCCAGTTTCATTCTTTTACAAGTGGTTGACCAGATTTCCCAGCACCACTTGTTAAAGAGATTGTCTTTAATCCATTGTATATTCTTGCCTCCTTTGTCAAAGATAAGGTGTCCATATGTGCGTGGATTTATCTCTGGGCTTTCTATTTTATTCCATTGATCAATATTTCTGTCTTTGTGCCAGTACCATACTGTCTTGATAACTGTGGCTTTGTAGTAGAGCCTGAAGTCAGGTAGGTTGATTCCTCCAGTTCCATTCTTCTTTCTCAAGATCGCTTTGGCTATTCGAGGTTTTTTGTATTTCCATACAAATTGTGAAATTATTTGTTCTAGCTCTGTGAAGAATACTGTTGGTAGCTTGATAGGGATTGCGTTGAATCTATAAATTGCTTTGGGTAGTATACTCATTTTCACTATATTGATTCTTCCAATCCATGAACTTGGTATATTTCTCCATCTATTAGTGTCCTCTTTGATTTCTTTCACCAGTGTTTTATAGTTTTCTATATATAGGTCTTTAGTTTCTTTAGGTAGATATATTCCTAAGTATTTTATTCTTTCCATTGCAATGGTGAATGGAATTGTTTCCTTAATTTCTCTTTCTGTTTTCTCATTATTAGTGTATAGGAATGCAAGGGATTTCTGTGTGTTGATTTTATATCCTGCAACTTTACTATAGTCATTGATTATTTCTAGTAATTTTCTGGTGGAATCTTTAGGGTTTTCTATGTAGAGGATCATGTCATCTGCAAATAGTGAGAGTTTTACTTCTTTTCCAATTTGGATTCCTTTTTTCTTTTTCTGCTCTGATTGCTGTGGCCAAAACTTCCAAAACTATGTTGAATAGTAATGGTGAAAGTGGGCACCCTTGTCTTGTTCCTGACTTTAGAGGAAATGCTTTCAATTTTTCACCATTGAGGATAATGTTTGCAGTGGGTTTGTCATATATAGCTTTTATTATGTTGAGGTATGTTCCTTCTATTCCTGCTTTTTAAAATAATATCAATATCATGTGTTTTGAAATGGAAGAAGCTGCTATGGTAAATATGGATTTGTTCCTAATCAATTCAGACATAAGAGCAGTTACTAATTGCCTAATTTCCTCCTAAATGGGCTTTGGTATGGGTAAGTATTTACAGTTATCGCATATGATAAAGTTTATGTTTAAGTTCTTTTCTTAAATGGCTGAGAAGTTTCATGCTCTTTCTGAAAGTGAACGAAATTCATGTGAGGATTTGAAAGATTTTAGTATTTTATATTGGAGTTTTATTTTGAACCTTTTCCAGTTACTGTAATATTAGGAAGAAAATGTACATTCTCTACCTAAAGTTTTAGAAAGTAGTGTGCTTTCTTTTCCTTAATTGCTAATGAGAAAATCATATCAATGCATTGGTCATCTTTTCAACAGATTGTTACAAGCCAAACGCAAGGCATTATGAGCTAGAAATTTAGTTTGTTCCCTTTCTTGTGCTGTGCTTAGTTGCTCAGTCATGTCTGACTCTTTGAGACCCCGTGGACTATAGCCCACCAGTCTCCTCTGTCCATGGGGTTTCTCCAGGCAAGAATACCGGAGTGGGTTGCCATTCTTTATCATCTGAGCCACCAACCCTACTTTACTTTGTTGCTGCTGCTAAGTCACTTCAATCGTGTCCGACTCTGTGCGACCCCATAGACGGCAGCCCACCAGGCTCCCCTGTCCCTGGGATTCTCCAGGCAAGAGCACTGGAGTGGGTTGCCACCTCCTTCTCCAACGCATGAAAGTGAAAAGTGAAAGTGAAGTCCCTCAGTCATGTCCGACTCTTCTCAACCCCATGGATTGCAGCCCAGGAGGCTCCTCCGCCCATGGGATTTCCCAGGCAAGAGTACTGGAGTGGGTTGCCATTGCCTTCTCCAATTGCCTTTGTTCGTCGTCTGTAAATATGACTCCAGTGAAGGAAAAGCAGCACTGTAATCAGTATTCTACATCGTATGTGATAATGTGTTATGGTGATTGGTTATACCAACAATAAGGTAAATCAGTACCTTTATACAATAAAATCAGTGTATCAATCTCAGATTAAACAATGCAAGTCATTTTTAATCAAGTGTGATTACTTTTACTCTTTTAAGTAATCCCAAATGTGTAATTCATAATGGTTGTGAGAAACTAGTAAAAAGAAAATAAATATGTTACTTTTCTGAATATATATGGAAATTTGGATTCCAGTCTTTTTTTTTTCCTGTTCATCTGTACAACTCTAATGAAACCATTTTGGCCTAGGGAAACTAATAGACTTGGAGTGGCTAAATCTCTACTATTGAATCACAAGTCTTTGCTTAAATATTAAGTTCTAGTTTCATAAAGAGGAAATCTTACAGAATCAATGAGCAAGGATGCCTGCAAAGGAAATCAAATCAGAGAACCTACTCAGGTTCAAATACACAAATAACCAAAAAGTGATAAATTTAGTGATAAATGGTACAGGGTACTTTCTCCTATTTTTTTTTTTTCCTTTGAAGCTTAAATCATGTGGCTGGTTGGTTTGGTTACAAGTATCATGAAAAATTTCCTTAGTCTCTGTATTCTCCAACTGTGTATGTGATGTGTGATATATAAAATACCTTTTCTATTTGAGCTGCTATAACAGAAAAACCAAAGACTGGGTGGCTTATAAATAACAGAAACTTACTTCTTACAGTTCTGGAGTCTGGAAGTCTGAAAGCAGGGGGCCAGCCTGGTCTAATTCTTGTAAGGGCCTCTTGCAGCTTGCTGACAGCTGACTGCTTATATCTGCATGTGCTGGAATGCAGAGAGAGGAAGCAAGAGCTTTGTGAATTTTCTATGGGCTCCTCCCTCATGACCTCATCAAATCCTAATTACTTCCCAAGGGCCCACCTCTTGGAGCAATCACATTCAGAGGGTAGGGTTTCAACCAAAGAGGAGAGAGACAAAAATATTCAATCCATAGCAAGGAGTTTGGAGCTTAGAATAAATAAAAACCAGCTTCCAATTAAAATAATATCAGGAATTATTTATTCATTTATAAATTATTTATTCTTTTATTCTTTACATCATGACCATGAGACCTAACAGAGAAATATATATCTTAGGGGATATGCAATTAATGGGGATACCTGCAATTAAGGGCTTCAGTCATAAAGAATCTGCCTGCCATTGCAGGAGACTTGGGTTCAGTCACTGGGTTGGGAAGATTCCCTGAGAAGGAAATGGCAATCCTCTCTAATATTCTTGCCTGGAATATCCCATGGACAGAGGGGTCTGGTGGGCTATAGTACACAGGATCACAAAGAGTTGGACACAACTCAGTGACTAAACAACAACAACAACCTACAATTGAATAACTTAAAATGCCATTGATTCAAGACACATTTGCTGAGGGCCAAAAATTTAAGGCATTGCACTAGATGCTGTTGAAGACACAGAGGTGATTAATACGATACTTCTGCCCTCTCTCGTTAATATTGGTTCATTTTAATTTCTACTTATATTACCTTTCTTGATGATGTTTTTCTCAGTTGATGACTCAAGATAAGCAGATTTTCCATGACTATCTAAGGTGTACCAACGACAGTTTTATTCTCTGTTATATGTCTGCATGAAGAGACAGAGCTTTATTCTTTTCTTGACATTTATGGCATCCATGTACCTGCACTCCACTAAAGGTTACCTAAATCAAATTTATTCCAAATGGCCAACATTTAACATTAAAAGTGTGAAAGGAAAGGTAAGGTTCTCTATAGGTCAGCGTTGAATTGACTGACTGAATTACAACCAGGGAATGATGAATTACACATTCCCTTTTAATTTCAAATACTGGCTAACAGATGCATTGATTCTAATACTCACTCTGTCGTTCAGTAGAATGACTGCCATTACTTACCTTTCGATTTTGATCACAATATTTTCAAAGTCATTTGTAACTCCATTGTTACAATTTCTCAATTCATGTTAATATATGCTTTGGAAGGTATTCCATTGTTCGGGTAATTATGCACAATTAGGCACAAAGACAAGGTCATTACCTACTTTAAAAAAAATTATCAAAATTTTCCAGTGGAGAAATTCAGACTGAAAAATAAACCTTGTTAGATATCTCGGAGTTGAACACAAGGATTGAAACTAAGAGAAGAGCTCAGGATGTTTTTATAACTTAATGTTGGATTTTGTATCCATGTGTACAAGCTCCTTCAAAAAGCTACTTTAACCTGCATCCTGACATCAAGGGCAGACACTGTACCACCTGCATCATTTGGTACCTGTTTATCCTGCTTCTTTAAAAAGTATAATCACTTACCACAAAACATCTTAATAAATCTGGAACAAAAGATAAATCAAGAAGGAAAGAAAGAAGATACACTGTCAGGGTTAATCTGTATTTTCTATAATTTGGCATATTTAACTCTGTACCTGTTGGCAGCAAGACATAAAAGGAACTACAAAAATTACATAGATTTTATCAGAAAGAAAGAACCATACCTCAAGCAATAAATGTTTTTTGATGGCATTAAAATCTTCAGCTTCTCACCTGCATCTCAAGATGGAGAAGGGGGCAATATTCTCAACAACTCTTGTGACACCATACTCAGAAATGGATGTTTTAACTCTAAGGACATAAAATTAAATCCAGTGAAGTCTATTCTCTACTATGATGCAGATATAGAGGTTTCTGATTATCCATGTCTAAACTAATTTGCTTCAGCTTCCCATCTGTCTTCCCATAAACTGGTCAGTACGCCACTCCAGTTACCCTTACTGATTCACTGGTCCTACACACCCAGTTCCATAAAAACATAGCCCTAAATTTATGTTTCAGTTTTCATTTCCTGATCAGCTGAAACCTGCTGTCTTCACTACTTTAACAGAAATGCTGGATTTAAATTTTGCCATTTTTATGCCCAGATCAACTGAAAATTGTTTAGCTCTTACCTCATGGACACTCTCTGCTACATTATATACTGGACCCGTTAATTACTCACTCCCAGAACTCTCTGTTCCCTGATTTACAGGACACCTTGCTTATTTATTCTTCACATGCTACTCTCTTCAGTCCTCCTGGGTCTCCATTATGAGCATTCTGATGTCTCCTTTTCAGTGTCCAATCAACTATCCTGTCCAAGACCTCCTGATTGTTTATCTCTTAAAATGTTCTATTACGCAATGTTTTTCTCCATCTTTACTATATTTACCCTGAGTTTTGGTTGTCATGTCTGTTAGTTATATAATCATAGTTTATTCCCATCTATAGTTAACTTCCAGGTTTTCTTTAGATTCCTATATATATATATATATATATTTTTTTTTTTTCCTTCCAGACTACTTACCTTCTATTCTACTTCAACTGCAAAGCTGTGTTATACCCTGCTTGACATTTTAAAATATGCCAGCCCCCAGCTATTTGGATTTCTCTTTGTACACACTATTGCTTCCTGCCAGCCTGCCACAGCCCTTTGGGACATCTGTCCTGCTTGCAGTCTTCTTTGGCTCATCTTTTGAGAGTAGAGATATGCTCTCCTGTTCTTACTGCATTTATCATGTATTTTAATATAGCTTATTTGTATTTCTGCTTTTCTTATAATTTGAGAATAAGTCCATGCAGTGCTTAATATATGTTTAATAAATGACTGAATAAAGGAATTGAGAATGTATTTAAGAGAATTCAAAATGTATAGTAAAGTAACTGAGGAGAGTATGTTTCTTAGTTTTCTTCGTAAGCACTTTTTAAAGACTTTTTAGAAACTGGATAGCCAATGGCTTCAAAGTATATTGAGGTCCCAAAGAGAGAACTTTTAAGTAAGTTAACATTAAGATTTTTATCCTTAATCGCCATACAATAAGATTTATTATGACCTCCTTATAACTAGAATTGATATGAAAAAATCAATTTTATTTTAATGAATGAGTCAGTCACATGGTTTAGTAAGCCTAAGGTATATTTGGGCATTTACTTAAGCTTTACATATACTAGTTTTCTACCTGTGACATCTCCTGTCTTAACCAACTGCCATTTATTTTAACAGTTCCTGCCTTAGGCTGTTCTATTTCTCAATAAAATCCCTAAGAAGTACCTGGAAAATAGAAGTTGAAGATCATAGTGAGACATAGAAGTATAACTACTTTGATCAGTTGTGTGGTAGGAATTTCATTCCTTATAAGGTGGTGATATTAGATTTATAAAATACAGTGGGGACCGCACATGAGGTTTCTGCCAGAAACAGGCCTGGTGTGGGCACCAGGAAGTGGAAGAGAGTTTGCATTTCTTTTCCTGTCCCTTAGTTCAGAAAGGATTGGCCTGTACCAGCCACAAAAGCAGACAGGCATTCACCTGGCAGATGCTGGCATTTCAAAGTAGCCAGAGTAATGTCTCCAGCCCTCCAGTAGCACCTTCTTCCAACTCCTGTTCAGAGATCATATAATGACTGGAAGTAGATGGAGGTGGGATATCATCTTAGGATGCAGAAGACCTGTAAACAGACAGCCTTTGACTGCAGTGGGAGCTGGGGGAATTTGCATCTCCTGAAACACTATACCATTGCCATTTCTCATGGGCTCCATTACTTAATACTGTCACGGGGTTGGGGACGGAGTACAGATGGAAAAAAGTTTGTTTTAGATGCAACAACTAATTAAGATGCTGACCTCCTTAATTGTAATCATGGCATCATAATATTATAGTCATTCTGACTTAGAGTTCTCAGCTTCTATTTTCTTCCCACCATCTAGTCACCTCCTTCCCAAATTCTGGTTCATACCTGACTGATTTTCCCCATGGCAACACCACAGTCCAAATCCTATTACCTCTGAATAAAATCAGTGAATTAGCTTCCAAAAGGGTATTTCTGATCCAGCATACATTTTTTTGTTCAAGTCATTCTAAATCTGGCATGACCATATTAGCTGTAGTAAATAAAGCACAACTCTGATCAGGTCACTCTGCTCACGCTTTTCAATATTTCACTATGAATCTTGAGAGCTCTTAAGTTACTAGCCAGATAAGGCTCAACTGTATTTTCTATCATCTGATCCTTTTGTTCTATTAAAAAAAAAAAAGAGCCGTGACTTATGAAGTAGCCCTGTGAAATACAGTGAGAATCAAAAATCCACATAAATGATAGAGAGGCTGATTTTCCAGTGTTTTTCAGATTTTTAGACTCAGCACCATTTGACAAAATAAAAAGCCTCTGTATTGCTTATGCCAGCCATTCACCATCAAGAAAAAGAATTTTTATACATGACAGTTTAAAAAGACAAATACTGTGTATACTATAACTCTTTAGACTACTCCTCTATAATATTGGGGACATCCTAATGAGTATAAATTTACAATACATCACACTATAAGAAGCAATAATAATGAAAGCTGTCAGGGTTCTCTGAAATTGAGGTTGAAATACTACTCACATCAAGAGCATTGCTGATTTCATTACAAATGAGGGAACATCTCAGAGGTCTTTTATGTAGTAAAATTCCCTCCCTAGAGAAGATAAAGACATGTACAAATGTTGTGCAGTTGAAAGAGGACATATTGCTGGGGATGGGCAGTATAACAGTTACACAGTTTGTTAGTGTGTGTTAAATATTAATTCTGGAATCTCCTTGTCTTAAAGTTCAGTTCAGTTCAGTCGCTCAGTCATGTCCAACTCTGCAACCCCATGATTCACAGCACGCCAGGCCTCCCTGTACATCACCAAATCCCGGAGTTCACTCAAACTCATGTCCATAGAGTTGGTGATGCCATCCAGCCATCTCATCCTCTGTCGTCCCCTTCTCCTCCTGCCCCTAATCCCTCCCAGCATCAGAGTCTTTCCCAATGAGTCGACTCTTCGCATGAGGTGGCCAAAGTACTGGAGTTTCAGCTTCAACATCAGTCCTTCCAATGAACACCCAGGACTGATCTTCAGAATGGACTGGTTGGATCTCCTTGCAGTCCAAGGGACTCTCAAGAGTCTTCTCCAACACCACAGTTCAAAAACATCAATTCTTTGGCACTCAGCTTTCTTCACAGTCCAACTCTCACATCCATACATGACCACAGGAAAAACCATAGCCTTGACTAGATGGACCTTTGTTGGCAAAGTCATGTCTCTGCTTTTGAATATGCTATCTAGGTTGGTCATAACTTTCCTTCCAAGGAGTAAGCGTCTTTTAATTTCATGGCTGTAATCACCATCTGCAGTGATTTTGGAGCCCCCAAAAATAAAGTCTGACACTGTTTCCACTGTTTCCCCATCTATTTCACATGAAGTGATGGGACTGTATGCCGTGATCTTCGTTTTCTGAATGTTGAACTTTAAGCCAACATTTTATTTCTCTTCTTTCACTTTCATCAAGAGGCTTCTTACTTCTTCTTCACTTTCTGCCATAAGAGTGGTGTCATCTGCATATCTGAGGTTATTGATATTTCTCCTGGAAATCTTGATTCCAGCTTGTGCTTCTTCCAGCCCAGCGTTTCTCATGATGTACTCTGCATATAAGTTAAATAAGCAGGGTGACAATATACAGCCTTGACATACTCCTTTTCCTATTTGGAACCAGTCTGTTGTTCCATGTCCAGTTCTAACTGTTGCTTCCTGACCTGCATACAAATTTCTCAAGAGGCAGGTCAGGTGGTCTGGTATTCCCATCTCTTTCAGAATTTTCCACAGTTTATTGTGATCCACACAGTCAAAGGCTTTGGCGTAGTTAATAAAGCAGAAATAGATGTTTTTCTGGAACTCTCTTGCTTTTTTGATGATCCAGCAGATGTTCGCAATTTGATCTCTGGTTCCTCTAACTTTACTAAAACCAGCTTGAACATCTGGAAGTTAACAGTTCATGTATTGCTGAAACCTGGCTTGAAGAATTTTGAGCATTACTTTACTAGCGTGTGAGATGAGTGCAGTCTTAAAGTACTCAAAATTAAACCTTCCAAGATCAAAAATTTTGTCTAGTCAGATACAGCCAATGGAACTATGTGACCCTTCTGATTTCCCCCCCAAATTCCATTCATCCTTCAAAATTTTCCCCTTTTAAAACCTTTCTGACTATTCTGGGCTGAAGTCCTTCATCAGCACCCTGGACTTTGAATTAAATTTTCATTGAATATTTCTGTGAGATGCTATTACTCTGTTTTTCTTTTAAACTGTACATTTCCCATGCATATTTTTGCACATGTATCAGTCTGTCTCTCTATACACAGAATATGCCCCTCCCCACACCATGAAATCAATGAAAAATAATGAAGGATGAGGAGGGACACAGAGAAAGAAATCACAGGTGTGCGTGGAGCTGGCCAGTGGTGGCCTCACAGCATTGCAAGAATGAATTCAGGAGGGGGGTGCAGTAACAGCACCCCTACATCTCAGGATGAACTCTTGAGCGTTGTTGGATGGGAGTGTAAGGGATGGAATGCTTTGACCCTCCTAGTTCCTGTGATCATCATACTGCTCAGCAGATAAAACTGTGTAAGAGTCTTTAGCAGTTAGGACTAATAGAACAAGCTAACAGTCTATAATCAGCATCAATATTGTTTTGCAAATCTGTCAAACTTTTTCCAACTTCCTTTCACAAGCTAATCAGAATGACCTGCACATCTGGATCAATGGTAGGTCAAATTAATCCTAATATCAGTGCTCACATGGAGTAGAGGAATAGTCTTTTATGCCCCTCCTCCAGATAGGATTCCAGAAGCTCTTCACATGCCAGCTTGTGTATTTAGTAGAATTTCCATATTCAGCTACATCTGAAAGGAACCTCTTCGTCTCAGGATAATGATTCCCTTTGATGAGGACTTTTCTGAAGATACTTTCTTAGAAGGTGTGAAAGCCTGCCCTGAATCAACTTAAAGACATAATTGAGTAGGAATGAAGATCATTCACCCCATCACTTGGAAAATAAGTATTTCTCAACATAAAAGGGTAATTAAACTTGATGCCTTCAGTACTTCAGCAATTACTATACTGTTTAGCCTTGTAGTTTTAATACAAGTTTCATTTTCCACTTACTCTGTAATTAACCATTTAATTATTTTAATTAATCACTAAAGAGACATTTACTTGTGCTAAGTCAGGTAGTGTGCTAGGTGGATGGTCGATAACTTTAAAGATTCATATTCTTTAAAGCAGAGAATGTGCAGTACCTACAGCACATAATATTCTTTCTTCTTTTTCCCATTTCTGCCATTAGCTAGTTATATGAAATGTACAAAATAGATCTCCCTCACACACACATACACATACAAACTTCTCTTAGAATCATATTCTTTTATCTTTTCTATTGAATCTCATGTCTTTTTACTCCTCCACAGAGACCATATCTTTCATCCTACTGAGAGAAACAAGTACTTTATAACAATTACTTCTTGCTCCTACATTCAATGATTGGTGGATATATACTTTCCTTCTTAAACTTTAAGATAACAGTACTTGATGTCCTTTTCCTCTTCAACCCCAAATGTGTGGAGGAATACATAAACTTGGTGTTTGTTGGTAAGGTGAGTTGATTTCCACTTTCAGTATGTAAGGTACCTTTAAAGATTAAAGGACACCCAAGTTAGGTATATGGGTAGGCTTATGGGTGTAGTTCTTACATCAAAGATAAGTATTTAGTGCAACCCTGAAGAACTGAGATGAGTTAATCTCCTATTGCTTGTTGCCTCTATCCCTATAAAGATTTAAAATACTTTATCTAGAACATATTATTCTGATCACAAATCTAATTATAAAGCTTTACATGTAGAGAATATACTAGTCTCCACCCTACCTTTCAACTCCTTCTATGGTAGAATAATATCCCCACCCCCCACCCAAAGATGTTCATGTCCTACTCCTTGGAGCCTGATAATATGAGTTACCTTCCATGGCAAATGGGACTTGGCAGATGTGGTCTAGGTTATAGACCTTGAGGTGGGGAGGTTGCCATTGTTTAGCCAGGTAGACTCAAAGTCATCCCATGAGTTCCTTAAAGTAAAGAAAGTTCCTTTCAGCTAAAGCTGAAACTCCAGTACTTTGGCCACCTCATGCGAAGAGTTGACTCATTGGAAAAGACTCTGATGCTGGGAGGGATTTGGGGCAGGAGGAGAAGGGGACAACAGAGGATGAGATGGCTGGATGGCATCACTGACTCGGTGGATGTGAGTCTGAGTGAACTCCGGGAGTTGGTGATGGACAGGGAGGCCTGGCGTGCTGCGATTCATGGGGTCGCAAAGAGTCGGACATGACTGAGCGGCTGATCTGATCTGATCTGATCTGATGCTTAGGAAGAGCTACTTCCAGTTTCTCCTTAGACCAGAGTTTGGCCTCAGAAACAGGGAGGAGAAAAAGTTTAAGTAATTTAGAAAAAGTTAAAAGTAATAATATCACTATTGCCTCAGATAGGAAGTTTTATGGGTTTTTTGTTTGTTTGTTTCTGTTTGTTTTACTTTTTTTCTTAATGAAAGCATAAAGCACCTACACTGAGAAGTTAACATCTGATTTGCCAAATTCATAGCCAGAGGCTAACTCTGATAGAATTGAGGGCTCCAGATTAGACAGGAGTTATTATATCTTAATCAGAGGATTTATCACTATAGAAAGCCAGCTGAGTTCTTCTCCCACCTCCAGTGATGTATCCTATGACTGTCAATTGACCTGAGATTCCATATCATTTGTTAACTCAAGTAATTGTATGTAATGTCCTCTTAAGACACTTCCAAATCTGTATGCCAATAATTCCAATAATTCATTAATTATCTCAATGTTTATGCACTGAGAAATTATTATTTACCAGGGTTGGAAAAACAACAGAGGTGCTCTTGGAACAAACAAAAAGGTAAACTATTGAAACTCCCAAGCTGAGTTTGCGATTGTACTCTAGGAACTAAAAGTAAAGAGCTGGTTGTAGTTAAGATGGTTGGAGGAAGTGAAAGAAACCCTCCAGTGAAAAGATGATTATCATAATGAAGCAACTGTAGAGAGAACTACTTAGCCTTGGAAACATTAGGGGGAGAACTCTGTAGGCTGAAGGAAAACTAAGCACAGAAGTTCTGAAATGAAACCATCTCTCAGATTCTAGGAACCAATGGTTGTCTGGGTATAAGATTCAGTTCAGTTCAGTCGCTCAGTCGTGTCCGACTCTTTGCGACTCCATGAATCGCAGCACGCCAGGCCTCCCTGTCCATCACCAACTCCCGGAGTTCACTCACACTCACGTCTATCGAGTCAGTGGTGCCATCCAGCCATCTCATCCTCTGTCATCCCCTTCTCCTCCTGCACCCAATCCCTCCCAGCATCAGAGTCTTTTCCAATGAGTCAGCTCTTTGCGTGAGGTGGCCAAAGTACTGGAGTTTCAGCTTTAGCATCATTCCTTCCAAAGAACACCCAGGACTGATCTCCTTCAGAATGGACTGGTTGGATCTCCTTGCAGTCCAAGGGACTCTCAAGAGTCTTCTCCAACACCACAGTTCAAAAGCATCAATTCTTTGGCGCTCAGCCTTCTTCACAGTCCAACTCTCACATCTATACATATTAGGCACCAGGAAAAGATACTGAGAGGGTATGACAAGCAGTGAGGGAGAAAGAGAATCTGATTTCAGGAGAGAGAGAAAAAATTTGAAATAGTCACTTCAGAAAGTGAGAAATGATGACATTATCCAGCAGTGTTGTCACGCAGCAACGTCGAGTGAGAAGTCTGGGATCATAAACTTAAAGTGGAACTAGTTGTCCCATTTTGTGACTTTTCACTAAGAACGAGTGGAAAACTGGCTTCAACAAATTCAGTGTCTGTTTGTTAGTATGAAAGAGTAGACAAGAGAGCCCTTGGGATGTAGTAAATTACTTCATAGACAATAAAATATAAGCTGAAAAGGTAGGAAATGAATATAGGAGAAGGCTGATAAATGGGGAAAAGGGAACATAGTCAATGCAATCAAACCTTTCATGGGTTACAATAGTTTAGTAATAGAGGTACCAGAATAAGTGATCTGGAGGGGGAGATGCCTTATGGAGAATGGGGTTTGAAATCTAGATGTCAGATGTGGTACTGTTTCAGGTTATGAAAAAAGGTCAAGTTGAGCCCCAAGTTGGCTGAGTAAGATGACATGAATTTCATCTTCTTTCACAAACATATCGAAAACATGTCTCATAGAAGACTAATTGGAAACTTGCAGAACTGTACAACCAAGGCTGCAAGAAAGGTTCCCACATCACTGGGTAGGATTGGAAGAAAAGCATCGGATTGGGACCTATGCCCCTAGAAGGGGGCTAAGAAAAAGGAAAATCACATAGGCAGACACTCACCCTGGGCAGTGAGCAGGTCGAGCCACAGACTGAATATCCCAGTCTGGGAGTCTGTGCATAGGAGACAAGCCCACTTGGCTACTCAGAAAACTGCTGAGACAGTTAGAAAGGCCAGAGAAGCCTAGACTCCACTCATGTACAGGTCCTGGCATGGGCTTTCCATCAGCAGTGGAGAGAGGTGGATACCTCCTCACGGAGCTCCTGAATCTGAGCTGAGTGAACCCTTGCCCCACTCACTCCATGCCATGGCTTGCCACTGGATTTAGGGCAGTCAGTTCTTGGCAAAAGACTCAATTTAGGGACAGAGTGATGGCCCAGGGACTTGGGGTGTGTTCCAGATCGAGTAGCACTTTCCATTGTTGGAACTTATGCAAACAGTGTCACAGAAGCAGCCACTTCAGTTCCCGCAACCACAATGCCATGACCCCTAATGCTAGCTGAAGGGATGCTCTGGCCCTGCCCACTCCACACCACTGCCTTGCACTAGAGGTAGGATGATCACAACAGGAGAAAAGACATAACCTTATTGCTACATCTGAGTGGAGTCACAGAGCGCTACACAGGCTATCTGTCTATCCAGTATATCTATCCTATATAGATAGATAGGATATCTGTCTATCTATCCAATCTCTGTAAGCACATGCACCCCATTTTCTACAGCACTCCCCTTCTTTGGGGCAGATTGTCCAGTGCAGGGAGAAGGAAGAAGATACAAAAAGTGAACAGAGCTAGCATAAGCCTAACTCTCAGGGCATCCACTCCATCAACTTCAGAACAGACCCCACCCTTGAAAGAGCAACTGCCAGGAAGTCCCACTCACACTCAGTACCGACTTTAGATCCTGCAACACAAACCACACTTCCTATCAAGGTGACAGTAGCCTGCACACCCTGAGGAAAAATATGGTGGATATCTACATCAAATCCAGCCGTGCATCAAAGATCAAATAAAAAAAAGCCTTGCATGTAGGTTATACAATCTACATAGGCATGCTATCACATGAAAACAACCACTCAAGACCACAATAAATAACTTCCATCTAGATTATGGAGTTAAGTAAAATAAAAATGCAGAGGAACTACTCCCAATTGAGAGAGCAAGAGAAAAATCTCGGGAAGAAAACAATGAAACAGAGATAATCACTCTAACAGACAATAAGTTCAAAAAGTTGGTAATAAAAATGCTAACTAAGAGAATCTAAGCACAGATCATTTTAACAAGGAACTAGAAGCTAGAAGGAAGACCCAATCAAAAATAGATAGTTGTTTCTGAGATAAAAGCACTCAAGAAACAATGAATAGCAGACTAAATGACACAGAAGGCCACACAAGTGATCTTGGAAGATAGAATAATGGAAATCACCCAATCAGAAGAGCAGACAGAAAGGCAAGTGAAACAATGAAAGTGACATACAGGATCTATGGGATAATATAAAATGTGCCAACATGTGCATTATAGGGGTTCCAGAAGGTGGAGAAAGCGAAGGGGATCTAAAATATATTTGAAGAAATAGGCTGAAAACCTCCCAGATGTAAAGAAGGAAACATATCAATGTACAGGAGATATAGAGGGTCTCAAATAAGATGAATCCAAATAGACCCATGGTGACTTCAGCCATGAAATTAAAAGACTCTTACTCCTGGGAAGGAAAGTTATGACCAACCTAGATACCATATTCAAAAGCAGAGACATGACTTTGCCAACAAAGGTTCGTCTAGTCAAGGTTATGGTTTTTCCAGTGGTCATGTATGGATGTGAGAGTTGGACTATGAAGAAGGCTGAGCGCTGAAGAATTGATGCTTTTGAACTGTGGTGTTGGAGAAGACTCTTGAGAGTCCCTTGGACTGCAAGGAGATCAGCCCTGGGATTTCTTTGGAAGGAATGATGCTAAAGCTGAAACTCCAGTACTTTGGCCACCTCATGCGAAGAGTTGACTCATTGGAAAAGACTCTGATGCTGGGAGGGATTTGGGGCAGGAGGAGAAGGGGACAACAGAGGATGAGATGGCTGGATGGCATCGCTGACTCGATGGACATGAGTCTGAGTGAACTGCGGGAGTTGGTGATGGACAGGGAGGCCTGGTGTGCTGCGATCCATGGGGTCACAATGAGTCAGACACGACTGAGCGACTGATCTGATCTGATCTGAAGACATGTTAATATTATAATTAAAATGGCAAAAGTTAAAGGGAGAATTCTAAAGGCAGCAAGAGAAAAAGTGTCAGTTACAAGGGAACCCCCATAAGGCTATCAGTTGATTTCCCTGCAAAAGCTCTGCAGACCAGAAATGAGTGGCATGATATATTCAAAGTCCTCAAAGAGAAAAACTTGCAATCTAGGGTATTCTACCCATCAAAAGTATCATTTAGAATAGAAGGAGAATTTCCCAAGCAAGCAAATGCTAGGAGAATTCAGCAATATTAAACATACCATAAAAGAAATGTTGATGGGCCTACCATGTATAAACTAGATAGCTAGAAGCTGCTGTATAGCACCAGAAGCTCAGCTCGACACTCTGTGATGACCTAGATGGGTCAGATGGAGGCGTGGGGTGGGAAAGAGGTCTAAGAGGGAGAGGATGTATGTATACATATACTGATTCACTTCATTTTACAGTAGAAACACAGAACTGTAAAACAATTATACTCCAATTAAAAAAAATTTTTTTTAATCTATAGGAAAGGAATAATTCCAATAGGAAAGGCAAATATATAAAAGGATTGAAGATCACTTAAATAAACCTGTATGCAGATTAAAAACAAAACAAAACAAAAGTCAGAAAAGCAACTATATCTACAAAGACATACTGTATAATATCACTTATATGTGGTCTCTAAAAAATAATACAAATGAAGGTATATGCAAAACAGAAGCAGACTCAGAGACATGGAAAACAAATTTGCATTGCCCAAAGGAGAAAGGGAAGGGGGAAGACAAATCAGGGGTATAGGACTAACAGCCCCAAAATTCTCTATATAAAATAGAAAAGCAACAAGGGTATACTATACAGAACAGAGAATTATACCCACCAACTTATAATAACCTATAGTGGAGTATAATCTGCAAAAATACTGAATCACTATGCTATGCACCTTAAACTAACACAATATTGCAAATTAACTGTACTTCCATTCAAAGAAAATGCAGGTGTGTCGGTGGGAATTTAGTGTCAGGGAATTGGAGGAATCGGTTGTTGGAGGGGAGGTCGTCAGAACCTCTCAAGCCAAGGTGTGTGATGTGCATCTAGTAAATGTTGACCCATCAGAGCCTGTCCCGGAAAGACCGGGAGGAGGCAGCTGGCATTGGCTTTCAGGGGTTCTCAGGAACATAGAAACAATCTCAAACTACCCAGCCCATGGCACTTTTTGTTTATTTCCTCAAAGCAACAACAGTATTTTTTAAATTCCTCCCCAATTTAGAGTTTAAGTTCTTTCCTTTCTGTTTTTGGAAGCTGAAAATCCTGTAAATTTTTGTCAACAACTGATCAGACCCTTTTCATATTATTCAAAAAGCATGTGACATTATGAACCTTAATTTTCTTGGAAATTACTATTTCCATTGAATACACTTTGGAGTATATCACAACTATAATTTAGTACATTTTGTCATCAGACACCAGGAAATCATCTACATTATAGCACCTCTACTCACCACCTCCCACCATTTCTTCCAGGCACACTCATTGCAGATGCTTGCTCCAGTAATGTACTAGTTGTTATAATTTATGGCATAACATACTAAAATAATTTCTCCAACTCTAATTTATACTAAAGTTTTAGTTATATTTACCCAATATTATAAGTCAATTATTTTGAAAAATATAAGTATAAAATATTGAATTAAGTATTAATTCTATTAGAAATATTGCATTTTCTTTTTAATAATTACCTAATATTGCTGGATACTCAGTAAATGCTATAAAGTAATATTTTAATTTCTAACATAAATTATTTAATCTTCTTTCATTGCCTGATGGGATTTTTTAATTCATTAATTTAAAAATAAACCTTAGTATTGCATGCTTTTATATGCATATATTACTTATACTGTTCATTTTTTCTTCTTTCAGTGGCTGTATATATATATATATATATATATATATATATATATATTCCCAAGTCACTTCCTAAACTGTGTCTATTTCAGTGTTATTGATCTGTATTATTCTTGGTACAGATTTTTATGTGAATGTCAACAGTTTTTAACCTACCTGAGTTTCTGCTATCACTGCTGTAAAATCTCGGTAATACAGTATCTCACTAAATTATGAGAGCTAAATTATATGATGCAAATAAATGGAATTATAAAGATGTCTAAAAACAAAGCATTATAGTATGTAATAATCAATACCATGCATAAATTGATTCACATATAATCATGTCCTGTTGCCATTTGATGTAAGACCCTGAGCTAGTCCTGGCCAGGCATCTTTCCTGATTTCCCTTAGTCTTTTAGCTGAAATTCATATTTAAACAAGTGAAAAGACACACATTGTGATGGCTAATTAATAGGGCAAAGTAAAGTAATTATTTCTAAGAATTTTA
The DNA here is from genome assembly GCF_003369695.1 of Bos indicus x Bos taurus. Taxonomy (NCBI): domain Eukaryota; kingdom Metazoa; phylum Chordata; class Mammalia; order Artiodactyla; family Bovidae; genus Bos; species Bos indicus x Bos taurus. The sequence continues at coordinate 9,371,086 of NC_040079.1, read as the reverse complement.
AATGGTTGGCTAAGGTATTATTATTTTTTTTTTTTATCCAGCATCGTGCATTGAACCTGGACTGGCATCTCGTTTCATACATGACATTTCACATGTTTCAATGCCATTCTCCCAAATCTTCCCACCCTCTCCCTCTCCCACAGAGTCCATAAGACTGTTCTATACATCAGTGTCTCTTTTGCTGTCTCGTATACAGGGTTATCATTACCATCTTTCTAAATTCCATATATATGCATTAGTATATTGTATTGGTGTTTTTCCTTCTGGCTTACTTCACTCTGTATAATAGGCTCCAGTTTCATCCACCTCATTAGAACTGATTCAAATGTATTCTTTTTAATGGCTGAGTAATACTCCATTGTGTATATGTACCACTGCTTTCTTATCCATTCATCTGCTGATGGACATCTAGGTTGCTTCCATGTCCTGGCTATTATAAACAGTGCTGCGATGAACATTGGGGTACACGTGTCTCTTTCCCTTCTGGTTTCCTCAGTGTGTATGCCCAGCAGTGGGGTTGCTGGATCATAAGGCAGTTCTATTTCCAGTTTTTTAAGGAATCTCCACACTGTTCTCCATAGTGGCTGTACTAGTTTGCATTCCCACCAACAGTGTAAGAGGGTTCCCTTTTCTCCACACCCTCTCCAGCATTTATTATTTGTAGACTTTTGGATCGCAGCCATTCTGACTGGTGTGAAATGGTACCTCATAGTGGTTTTGATTTGCATTTCTCTGATAATGAGTGATGTTGAGCATCTTTTCATGTGTTTGTTAGCCATCTGTATGTCTTCTTTGGAGAAATGTCTATTTAGATCTTTGGCCCATTTTTTGATTGGGTCATTTATTTTTCTGGAGTTGAGCTGTAGGAGTTGCTTGTATATTTTTGAGATTAGTTGTTTGTCGGTTGCTTCATTTGCTATTATTTTCTCCCATTCTGAAGGCTGTCTTTTCACCTTGCTAATAGTTTCCTTTGATGTGCAGAAGCTTTTAAGTTTAATTAGGTCCCATTTGTTTATTTTTGCTTTTATTTCCAATATTCTGGGAGGTGGGTCATAGAGGATCCTGCTGTGATGTATGTCAGAGAGTGTTTTGCCTATGTTCTCCTCTAGGAGTTTTATAGTTTCTGGTCTTACGTTGAGATCTTTAATCCATTTTGAGTTTATTTTTGTGTATGGTGTTAGAAAGTGGTCCAGTTTCATTCTTTTACAAGTGGTTGACCAGATTTCCCAGCACCACTTGTTAAAGAGATTGTCTTTAATCCATTGTATATTCTTGCCTCCTTTGTCAAAGATAAGGTGTCCATATGTGCGTGGATTTATCTCTGGGCTTTCTATTTTGTTCCATTGATCTATATTTCTGTCTTTGTGCCAGTACCATACTGTCTTGATAACTGTGGCTTTGTAGTAGAGCCTGAAGTCAGGTAGGTTGATTCCTCCAGTTCCATTTTTCTTTCTCAAGATCGCTTTGGCTATTCGAGGTTTTTTGTATTTCCATACAAATTGTGAAATTATTTGTTCTAGCTCCGTGAAGAATACTGTTGGTAGCTTGATAGGGATTGCATTGAATCTATAAATTGCTTTGGGTAGTATACTCATTTTCACTATATTGATTCTTCCAATCCATGAACATGGTATATTTCTCCATCTATTAGTGTCCTCTTTGATTTCTTTCACCAGTGTTTTATAGTTTTCTATATATAGGTCTTTAGTTTCTTTAGGTAGATATATTCCTAAGTATTTTATTCTTTTCATTGCAATGGTGAATGGAATTGTTTCCTTAATTTCTCTTTCTGTTTTCTCATTATTAGTGTATAGGAATGCAAGGGATTTCTGTGTGTTGATTTTATATCCTGCAACTTTACTATAATCATTGATTAGTTCTAGTAATTTTCTGGTGGAGTCTTTAGGGTTTTCTATGTAGAGGATCATGTCATCTGCAAATAGTGAGAGTTTTACTTCTTCTTTTCCAATTTGGATTCCTTTTATTTCTTTTTCTGCTCTGATTGCTGTGGCCAAAACTTCCAAAACTATGTTGAATAGTAATGGTGAAAGTGGGCACCCTTGTCTTGTTCCTGACTTTAGAGGAAATGCTTTCAATTTTTCACCATTGAGGATAATGTTTGCTGTGGGTTTGTCATATATAGCTTTTATTATGTTGAGGTATGTTCCTTCTATTCCTGCTTTCTGGAGAGTTTTTATCATAAACGGATGTTGAATTTTGTCAAAGGCTTTCTCTGCATCTATTGAGATAATCATATGGTTTTTGTTTTTCAATTTGTTAATGTGGTGTATTACATTGATTGATTTGCGGATATTGAAGAATCCTTGCATCCCTGGGATAAAGCCCACTTGGTCATGGTGTATGATCTTTTTAATGTGTTGTTGGATTCTGATTGCTAGAATTTTGTTTAGGATTTTTGCATCTATGTTCATCAGTGATATTGGCCTGTAGTTTTCTTTTTTTGTGGGATCTTTGTCAGGTTTTGGTATTAGGGTGATGGTGGCCTCATAGAATGAGTTTGGAAGTTTACCTTCCTCTGCAATTTTCTGGAAGAGTTTGAGCAGGATAGGTGTTAGCTCTTCTCTAAATTTTTGGTAGAATTCAGCTGTGAAGCCGTCTGGACCTGGGCTTTTGTTTGCTGGAAGATTTTTGATTACAGTTTCAATTTCCGTGCTTGTGATGGGTCTGTTAAGGTTTTCTATTTCTTCCTGGTCGAGTTTTGGAAAGTTGTACTTTTCTAAGAATTTGTCCATTTCTTCCTCGTTGTCCATTTTATTGGCATATAATTGTTGATAATAGTCTCTTATGATCCTTTGTATTTCTGTGTTGTCTGTTGTGATCTCTCCATTTTCGTTTCTAATTTTATTGATTTGATTTTTCTCCCTTTGTTTCTTGATGAGTCAAGAAAATAAGGTATTATTTTTAAGTTAAATAAAATATTTCCTAAAAATTATTCTAAAATTTTCTGTACATCGAATGGTAACCCGTTAGATACCTGAACTCATCTGAAATCATTACACTATGTTTCTGGGTTTAGAGGAACAGAACTAACAGGATTTCAGTCTGTCAATCTATATAGAGAGAAATGTCTCATAAGGAATTGGCTTTTGCAATTGTGGGGGCATAAAGATTCCATTTCCAAGCTGGAGACACAGTTGTATTTTCCAGTCTGAGTCCAGAGTGTGAGAACCAGAAGCATGGGTGGGGTACACCCCAGTCTGAGGGCACCCATGTTTCAACTCAGTCAGGAAGAGAGAGCAGATCCCACTTTCCCCACATTTTTGTTTTTTCGAGCCCTCAACATTGGATGAAGCCCACGGACACTGGAGAGGGCAATCAGCTTTACTCAACCTACTGATTCAGATGCCACCTCATCCCGAAACACCCTCACAGACACACCAGAGATAATATTTAACCTCTCTGAGCACACCAACATACACACATATAATCCAAATTTAGATTTTAGTTTATTAAAGGACATTTTGAACACATTGAAATGAACCTTCATCACTACTTAAAATTACAAAATTTCTAAGATCCCCTTGTTTCTTCTAAGATCTCATTAGGAAAACTGTATGTACAGCAAATTATATTGTTCTTACTTGTTTTGAAAGCATGTTAACTCATAAACTTTATATTTTATTCCAGTGTAACAGAACTTACTAACATCACCATCAAAGTGCAATGAAATTTGCTCAGTTGTCTCTGACTCTTTGCGACCCCAGGGACTATATAGTCCATGGAATTCTCCAGCCCAGGATACTGGACTGAGTAGCCTTTCTGATCTTCCCAACTCAGGGATCCAACCCAGGTTTCCCACATTGAGTCTGGATTCCTTACCAGCTGAGCCACAAGGGAAGCCCAAGAATACTGTAGTAGGTAGCCTATCCCTTCTCCAGTGAATCTTCCCAACCCAGGAATCAAACCCATGTCTCCTGCATTGCAGGTGGATTCTTTACTGCACTGTCAGGGAAGCCCAAACACACACACAGAATGATGGGCTTTGAGAATGAGCTGTAATGTGTTTATTTTTGTTTATTCTACTTCTGAGGACAGAGTGTCAACATTTAAACTTTTTGTTTTCAGTTAATTTCTAGAGCTAAATTGCAGAAAGTTCATCAACATATCTTTCAGATTCTCTGTTATATGCCATAAGCCCTTCTCTGGGCTGGATGTGGAAGAATAAAGAAGAAAACCAGGGTCTTTAGTCCCAGAGGTCACTACAGTCTAGGAGGAAGACTTGGGTCATAAGCAAGCAAACTACATAAAAATATAATTTAAGATTATGACCGTGTCATGAAGAAGGTAAATAGTAACACAATAGAGCATCATGAGAAGCAGTGGGAGACTGGATTAGGATATGTGGTTAGGAAAAACTTCTCAGAGATGGTAATTAACCATGTGATGACAAGAGATACATGACTCTCAGATGAAAGAAAATTGAAGACAGTGGCAGCTTCATGAAATAGGAAATAAAGTAAAATAATATCAGGGATGAATTAAATAACAAAGATCCACTAGAGTATATTAGACTGCAAATGTCCAAATATTATACACACTCTTCCTGAAAATACAATCATTTACAAGACTGGAATACTCTTAATATTGAAACCAGATAAAGTCACTAAGAGAGAAGAAACTAAAGCCCATGTTATACTTGACATAATATAAAAATCCTCAATGACATATAAGCAAAGGAAATACAATAATCTATGAAAAATGTGCTACTCCATGACTAAGTTATGTTTAGACTATATATATAAGGACATACCAATATTGGAAAATCCCATAAATATAGTAAACCCATTGCCAGTCTAAAAGAAAAAAAAAACAACAGTCATTCCAATAAATACAGAATACATATTAATAATATATAACACCCATCTTTGAAACATATAAATACCATCATATATTTTAATCCTGTGATAGGATGCTTAGTAGAGGCACTTCTATTCCATTTTTAATTGGAGATCAAGCCAGCATTCTAAGAAAGATGGATGATAGATGAGAGTAGGAAGCCCAAAAAAAGACTGAGTCTTTAACCGTGATGGCATATCAGATCTACATCCAATAAGTGGAGTTAAGAAAGAAGTCGTCACCAGCAAGTGATGCATATATTTAAAAAATTAACTCGAGACATTTAAGGCTTCAATGTTAAAAAATAAGGTTTTGAAATTCTTATAAAAATGTACAGGTATCTTTTAGATTTGGGGTTGGGGAAATTTTTCTTATGGAAGACACAGAGGACTGACTATAAAACTTGATACATGTAATAATTTTCTTATCAAAAGATATGTCAAAGAAAGTGAAAAAAGTTAAAAAATGCCAGAAGATCTATATCCAACAGACAATTAGTTAATAATAAGGATATATGCTGCTGCTGCTGCTGCTGCTGCATCACTTCAGTCATGTCCAACTCTGTGCGACCCCATAGACGGAAGCCCACCAGGCTCCCCTATCCCTGGGATTCTCCAGGCAAGAACACTGGAGTGGGTTGCCATTTCCTTCTCCAGTGCAGGAAAGTGAAAAGTGAAAGTGAAGTTGCTCAGTCGTGTCTGACTCTCAGCGACCCCATGGACTGCAACCTACCAGGCTCCTCTGTCCATGGGATTTTCCAGGCAGGAGTACTGGAGTGGGGTGCCATCGCCTTCTCCAAATAAGGATATATAGAGAGCTGTAAATCTATAAGTGAAACACTACTAATGAATGGGGAAAAAAGACAAAGAAGAGAAACAAGCAATTCCTAGAAGTGGAAAAATTAATGAAAAAACATATTTAACATTATTTAGAATTAGGGAAAAGTTAAAGATCACATAAATAAATGAGTTATAATTTTATATATAATCAATAGGCAAATTTGAAAATACTGACAATATGAAGAGTTTAAGATCATGCAACTTAAAATTGGAAAGATTGACAATAGCATATAATTTAACAGAAGGAAAGTTTTAAAAAAAGGAATGAGAGGAAGAAAAAGATTAGACTGAAATACAGGCAGAAGCCAAATTATGTTGGACTTTGAATACTGTGGTAAAGAATTGGGATTTTATTCTAAGTAAATGGCAATATCAGGATGAGATAGTCCCAGAAATATACTTTAGATAAGTTACATATGATCACTTCTGAGCTTATGACAATGCATATTTAATTTTTCATTGAAATAGTATGTTATGGTATAATTTTATATAGGTCATATACAATCAAGAAGGTTGTATTGTATATACTGTATCATATATATACTGTATACATATCACACATATATGTAAGATATATATTATATATCACATTGTATATAGATCATATACAAGCAATTAACACATCAACTCTTCATTTTAACATCAATTTTGGGGGGCCCTTTTATACCAATGGCTTTGTTGTAGACGTTACATCTGATTGCATTCAGATTTTCCTTATAAGAAGAAATCAGGTAGTTGACAAATGCTGAAACAATCACTGTGGTCTATTTTATGGACATTTAAGCTTTTGACAGTTCATTCCTGTGTATATCCTTTGTATTGTTGTAAGGACAGCAGAGGATGCGATGGTGAGATAGTATCACTATCTCAGTGGACATGGATCTGAGCAAACTTGGGGGAGATAGTGAAGAACAGAGGAACCGGGCGTGCTGCAGTCCTTGCGGTTGCAAAGAGTTAAAAATGACTTTGCAGCTGAACAACAAAAATCTCTTATGAGCTGTATCTGCATGCTAAGTGTACCCAAAATACAAACTCTAAGACTGGACGCAGAATTTACTTGAATTGAATTCTATTCTCTTCACCTGGGAAATTGTTATAAAGGACAGCGTTTAAAATAGACAGTAGTCTGTTGGCTGCTGTAAAAGAAAATCCTGACATCTCAGTGGTTTTAACAAAATAGACGTTTACTTCTCACTTGCTGAAAGCCCAGTTCATGGCAGCATGCAGGGAGGGGAGCACTCCTTTACATGGTCATTTAGGGTGTAAAAGCCACACCAGGAGTGGAAAGATAGGATGGCGATCATGCTTATAGATTTTTAGAGTCTAGCCATGGAAGGGCACATTGTTTCTTCCTGTGTTCCAGTGACCAGAGCCCAGTACAATGCTACCAACACCCCTGCCACATCTGCTGGACAGGGCAATTCCAGGACACAGTCCACACAGGCACTCGCTTCCCAGCATCACTGTCTCACTCCAGATGGATGGCCATAAACAGAGCCTGTGATGAATCACACAGACGAGACAGAGGACACTGCAAAGGTAGGAGAGTATAAGTAGGTCCAGTTTGAAATAAGTCATCATTGTCGTGGTTTTTGCCATACCAATATTGTAAAGTAATTAGCCTCTGATTAAAATAAATACATTTATAAAAAATAATAAGTCATCATAAAAGACAAGGAGTCTTAGAACACTGCTGACTTCAGAACGATGAATCTGGAAGCAGGGTTGCACAGAGAGACAAGAGGCCAGAGATAAGAGAAAATTCATGACTGTCGTGCAAGGGGCAAAGCAGATGCTGAAGAGAAAACAAAGAATCATACCTAAAGCGGTCCTCCTACTAGAAGTGGGTGGAGGGAGTCTTAGCACATATTTTAGGCATTAGAATCCACATAGATATATTATTTTATTAGGAAAAAAATATTTTCTCCCTCCTTAAAATTTAAAAGCAAAATTACTTAAAACATTTACCACATTCAGAAAATATAAATCTCTCTACATCTTTAGATCGTAAATATGACAGGTTTAAGGAAATTAAAGGAAATATATACCAACTTACAAAACCTATCATTGATATTGACTCAAGAAGAGAATATATTAATAATAACACTGAGAAAGAATTGAATGAAATGGTGATTTTTTTTTTTTTTTTTTTTTTATTAAGCAGGGGAGGTACAAAGGAGTTTTGATGGAGGACATTTTGCTTTATTAAGAAATTCATCAAAATGCTCTTTTCACTCTCTGAGTTGCCAGGGTATCAGAGAGACTTTCATATTCAGTTCTTTTGGAAAATGTTATAAAATGTTCTGAGGCATTCCTCTATAGAAGGGCTGAAAGTTACAAATCAAATGGAGGTCTTTGTCAAAGCCAAATGTGCTCAAGAGTAGCTTCATATTAAACCAGAGTAGGACAAAAGCAAAGCGCTCTGGCTAAGCGAAGCCCGTTAACACTAATTAGCCAGCATTGCGCACTTGTGAGAGTGCAGCCTATTAATTAAGGAGCAAAAATCAATACTAACCTGTTCTTTTTCCGCTGTAAGTCCTTTTTTAAAGACTACTGATATTAATTTGTTATATTTTTAAATTACCTTTTTAATACATTTCATTAGAGAGGCTGGAGTAATTATACTACCTAAAAATAAAGTAGAATCATGAAGCACATTTTAAAAAACAAATATAACCTCTTTATCAACCATTAATTTAATTTTTGAACCTTATTTTTCAATTTGTAGTTCTTTTCCAGTGTTCCATTTTTCCATAAATACTACTATTTACTAAAGTCTACTCGTTGCCTTTGTGTGTGCTAAGTTGCTTCAATCCTGTCCTACTCTTTGTAGTTCTGTGGACCATAGCCTGCCAGGCTCCTCTGTCCATGGGATTCTCCAGAAGAGAATACTGGAGTGGGTTGCCATCTCCTCCTCCAGGGCATCTTCCCAACCCAGGGATCGAACCCACGTCTCTTACATCTCCTGCGTTGGCAGTTGGGTTCTTTATATCTAACACCACTTAGGAAGATTAGTGGCCTTAGACTAAAAACTTAAGTACCTTTTGGCGGGTATCTTTTGTTTTGCTATGGTATAGAAGCAAGTTGTTGACCTTGAACCTTTGTTTTTTTGGATGATATTTTTTGTCTGCTCTATGTCTAAAACTTCATTACTTATATAATAGGCTGCTTCTGTTTTAATCTTGTAATTCATTTTTCTTGGAGTTTAGTACTCCATTTTCTGTATTGCATGATAGAAGTAATTTCAGTGTTTGTGAAAGCAGCATGTATTCAATACATAAGAATGGAAATAAATGAACCATATTCATACTTAGTAGGAATATTTTTATTATTCAGTCAGTGACTCAGACCTATCACCCAAGTGGTTTTAAAAAATAAATATGATACTATATAGAGTGAAGTAAGTCAGAAAGAGAAAAACAAATGTATATTAACACATATATATGGAATCTAGAAAAATGGTACTGATGATCATATTTGCAGGGCAGGAATAGAGACTCAGATATAGAGAAAGACTGTGGACACAGTGAGGGAAGGAAAGGGTGGGGCAAGTCGAGAGAGTAGTACTGAAATGTATACATTATATACATTACCATATATAAAACAGATAGCTAATGGGAAGTTGCTATATAACACAACTCGTACTCTGTGACAACCCAGAGGGGTAGGATGGGGTGGCAGTTGGGGGCAGGAGGTTAAAGAGGAAGGGGACATATGTATGCTGCTGCTGCTGCTGCTGTTAAGTCGATTCACTAATGTCCGACTCTGTGAGACCCCATGGACAGCAGCCAACCAGGCTTCTCCCTCCCTGGGATTCTCCAGGCATCATGGTACAAATTCCAGCCATTTCTTACTTTGTAAAGTCCAGGCTGGGATAACAATGAGCACACTAAACAGAACTTGTGAGTCTTCATATTCCTTGAGTGAGGTAATGAGTAAAGAAAGGATGGAGGAAGGAGGAGACCAGACAGAGGGAGAGGGGACAGAGCAGAGAAGGAGGGGGAAAGGGAGACGCAGAGAGAGAGAAAGGGAGAGAAGAGATGATAGAGGGAACAGCTAGAGAGGGAAGGGAGAGAAAAAAGCGGAGACAGGGAGATGTAATTCAATGAAATATCAAGAACAACATTTTTTTTAAAGAAAGGACATATTGGGAAAATTTGACACTTCGAAATGCCCAGAACAAATAACTTATCATGGAAATGTAAAGTACTTAGAACTCAGTGATCTTTATCTACCACAATTCGAAACTAAAACACTGATGTGTGAGTGTATGCTCAGTCCTGCCCAACTCTGTGATCCCATGGAATGTGGCCCACCAGGTTCCTCTGTCTATGGGATTATCCAGGCAAGATAATGGACTGGGTTGTCATTTCCTCCTCCAGAGGATCTTTGTGATCCAGGGGTCAAACCTCTGTCTCTTGTGGCTCCTGCTCTGAAATCCACTCAGGCAGATTCTTTACCACTGAGCCACCTGGGAAGCCCCCAGAAACATTGATACCACTGAGAAAATGTAGGTGATGTCACTTTATAAATACTGCCTATATAAAATAGCAATAGAATCTTAGATTTAGGGCTGGAATAAAACATTTTCAAAGGATAAATATGGATGAAGGTGTTAGCTGCTCAATCATCTCTGTCTCTTCACGACTCCATGGACTGTAGCCCACCAGGCTCCTCTCTCCATGGAATTCTCCATTTGATAATACGGGACTGGGTAGCCATTCCCTTCTACAGGAGAATCTTCCCCAAAATTCTGTAAACTAGAAAGGCATCTAACATGATTCTTACAGAGAATGTTATCTTCAAAAACACTGATATTAGAAAACAAGAGTTAAAAATTAAATATCATTCTCAAGAAATAAGGAATAGAACAAAAAATGAATCCTAAGAAAGTAGCAAGGAATAAACAATAAAGGTAAAAGGAGACACTAATTAAGATTATCAAAAGACCACAAGTTCTTTCCAAAGGCCATTTTACAGAGTGAACACATTGAACTAAAGACATAACATATTGGAAATAGATCTGACACTACCTCATATAATTATGGAGAAGGCAATGGCACCCCACTCCTGTACTCTTGCCTGGAAACTCCCATGGACAGAGGAGCCTGGTAGGCCGCAGTCCATGGGGTCGCGACGACTGAGCGACTTCACTTTCACTTTCATATAGTTAAGCTTGTGCTAAAAAAGCAGAGACATTACTTTGCCAACAAAGGTCTGTCTAGTCAAGGCTATGGTTTTTCCAGTAGTCATGTATGGATGTGAGAGTTGGACTGTGAAGAAAGAAAGCTGAGCACCAAAGAATTGATGCTTTTGAACTGTGGTGTTGGAGAAGACTTGAGAGTCCCTTGGACTGCAAGGAGATCCAACCAGTCCATTCTGAAAGAGATCAGTCCTGGGATTTCTTTGGAAGGAATGATGCCAAAGCTGAAACTCCAGTACTTTGGCCACCTCATGCGAAGAGTTAACTCATTGGAAAAGACTCTGATGCTGGGAGGGATTGGGGGCAGGAAGAGAAGGGGAGGACAGAGGATGAGATGGCTGGATGGCATCACCAGCTCAATGGATGTGAGTTTGAGTGAATTCCGGGTGTTGGTGATGGACAGGGAGGCCTGGTGTGCTGTGGTTCATGGGGTCGCAAAGAGTCAGACATGACTGAGCGACTGAACTGAACTGAACTGAACCTATAGATCAACAACTCCAACTTAAATAGATACAGTAGAGAAATTCTCACATAGAAATAGGAAACCTGTACAGAATGTTCATATTAATATCGTTCAATATTATGCCAAGTGAGATAAGTCAGGCAAAGAAAGACAAGTACTGTGTAGTATCAGCTATGTGTGAAATCGAAAAAAAACAAACAAACATAAAAACAGAAAGGGATAATGGTGATTATCAGAGGATGAACAGGGTAGGGGGAAAGGACAAATGTTGTTTAGGGTACAAACTTGCAATGAGTAGTAAGTAAGCCCTAGAAATCTAATGAACAGTATGGTGAATATAGGCAACAGTATTATATATTATCAAACTTACTGAGAGACTAGGGCTTAATGATTCCAGCCACTGACAAGGAAGGATCATTATGTAATGTGATAGAGGTTCGAATTATCACTACAATGGTACTCATATTACAATATATAAATATGTCAAATTCATGTTGCATACCTTAAAGTTGTGCAATGTTATGTGTCACATATATTTCAATTTAGAAAACCACTGTTCATAACAGCAAAATCTGGGAGCAACCCAAATGTTGTCATTATACTAATGACAGTATACTGCAAACTAATTTATGAATTATCAAATGACTATTATCCAATAGTAACATTCACAGAAAACTAACCAAACTGATCAGATGGACCATAGCCTTGTCTAACTCAATGAAACTATGAGCCATGCTGTGTAGGGTCACCCAAGACAAAACAGGTCATGCTGGAGGAGTCTGACAAAATGTGGTCCACTGGAGAAGGGAATGGCAAACCACTTCAGTATTCTTACCTTGAGAATCCCATGAACAGTATGAAAAGGCAAAAAGATATAACACTGAAAGATGAATACCCTAGGTAGGTAGGAGCCCAATATGCTACTGGAGAAGAGTGGAGATATAGCTCAGGAAAGAATGAAGGGGTTGAGCCAAAGCAAAAACAACACCCAGCTTTGGATGTGACTGGTGATGGAAGTAAAGTCTGATGCTGTAAAGAACAATATTGCATAGGAACCTGAAATATTAGGTCCATGAATCCAGGTAAATTGGAAGTGGTCAAACAGGAGATGGCAAGAGTGAACATTGACATTTTAGGAATCAGTGAACTAAAATGGACCGGAATGGGCAAATTTAACTCAGATAACCATTACATATACTACTGTGGCAAAAATCCCTTAGAGGAAATGGAGTGGCCCTCATAATCATCAAAAGAGTACAAAATGAAGTACCTGGGTGGGTGCAGTCTAAAAAACGACAGAGTGATCTCTGTTCACATTCCATACCACAGTAATCCAAGTCTATGCCCCATCTACTAATGCCAAAGAAGCTGAAGTTGAACAGTTCTATGAAGACCTACAAGACCTTCTAGAACTAATGCCCAAAAAAGATGTCCTTTTCATTACAGGGGACTGGAATGCAAAAGTAGGAAGTCAAGAGATACCTGGAGTAACAGGAAAATTTGGCCTTGGAGTACAAAATGAAACAGACCAAAGGCTAACAGAGTTTTTCCAAGAGAATGCACTGGTCATAGCAAACACCCTCTTCCAACAACACAAGAGAAGACTCTACATATGGACATTACCAGATGGTCAATACCAAAATCAGATTGATTATATTCGTTGCAGCCAAAGATGGAGATGTATAGAGTCAGGAAAAACCAGGAGCTGACTGTGGCTCAGACCATGAACTCCTTATTGCCAAATTCAGACTTAAATTGAAGAAAGTAGTGAAAACCACTAGACCATTCAGGTATGACTTAAATGAAATCCCTTACCATTATACAGTGGAAATGGGACATAAATTTAAGGGACTAGATCTGATAGACAGAGTGCCTGAAGATCTATGGATGGAAGTTTATAACACTGTACAAGAGTGTTTTCATCACAGGAGGCTGTGATGAAAGTCATCCCCAAGAGAAAGAAATGCAAAAAGGCAAAATGGTCGCTGAGGAGGCCTTAAAAATACCTGGAAAAGAAGAGATGTGAAAGGCACAAGAGAAAAGGAAAGATATACCCATCTGAATGCAGAGTTCCAAAGAACAGAAAGGAGAGATAAGAAAGCCTTCCTTAGTGATCAATGCAAAGAAATAGAGGAAAACAATAGAATGGGAAACACTAGAGATCTCTTAAAGAAAATTAGACATACCAAGGGAACATTTCATGCAAAGATGGGCACAATAAAGGACAAAAATGGTAGACCATATGGAGAAACAATGGAAACAGCAAGAGACTTTATTTTCTTGGGCTCCAAAATCACTGGAGATGGTGACTGCAGCCATTAAATTAAAAGATGCTGCTCCTTGGAAGAAAAGCTATGGCCAACCTGGACAGCATATTAAAAAGCAGAGACATTACTTTGCCGACAAAGGTACATCTAGTCAAAGCTACAGTTTTTCCAGTAGTCATGTATGCATGTGAGAGTTGGACTAGAAAGAAAGCTGAACACTGAAGAATTGATGCTTTTGAACTGTGGTGTTGGAGAAGACTCTTGAGAGTCCCTTGGACTGCAAGAAAATCCAATAAGTCCATCCTACAGGAAATCAGTCCTGAATATTCAGTGAAAGGGCTGATGCTGAAGCTGACACTCTAATACTTTGGCCACCTGATGTGAAGAACTGACTCATTAGAAAAGATCCCAATCCTTGAAAAGATTGAAGGCAGGAGAAGGGACAACAGAGGACGAGATGGTTGAATGGCATCACTGCCTTGATGGACATGAGTTTGAGCGAGCTCTGGGAGTTGGTGATGGAAAGGGTAGCCTGGCATGCTGCAGCCCATGGGGCTGCAAAGAGTTGGACACACAGAGCCACTATACTGAACTGAATAGTAGCATGCAACTGACCACAGCTACACACCGAAATATGAATATATATAATGAAACCATAAATTTCAGTTAATATGCATATGTTAATACAATATGCTGAAAAAGAAGAGAAGAAAAAGCATACATTTCAGAATAGTTGTTAATTTCAGGTAAAGAGGATGGAAATGGAAGGACAAGCAGTACAGCTGATTCTTAAACAACGTGGGTTTGAACTGTGTAGGTTCACTGATACGCAACTTCTTTTTTAATAGTAAGCACTACAGTGCTGCACAGTTCATGGTTAGCTGAATCCTCAGATATGGAAACATGCATAGGGAGGAGTCATATCTATGGGGAACTGTGGATACAGCAGACCAGCTGTAACTTATACGCTGATTTTTGTGCAGAGGGTCAGTGCCCCTATCAATTTCTATTCTATATCAATTTATAGTGCACCTATATCAATTTCTCAATGTTCAGGGGTCAAGCATAGATCAGTTTTAGTGCTAATACCCCAATTCTTACATTGAGTGATACATTCAAAGGTGTCTGATTGTCATGCTACATAACCTGCACATTACATAACTTATCTGTGGGTTACAAATACTACATGAAGAATTATATTTTTATGTTCTAAAGAATATAAATTCTTATTTATGCCTTATATAAATTATCTCATTTACATTGTGGCAAACGTTTGAGGTAGTTATTTATCCCCTCATATTAATGGTAAAGAAAATAAGTTTCATGGAGGGGGATGACAGATCTAGGGTGCAGGCCATTTACTCTGTAGCTCCAATGCCCCTTTGTTTATTGTATTGTCTCTCCTGATTCCAACATCTTTCAGAGTTAAGACCAAAGTTGTGGACTCTTACTTTAATACGGAATAAGATGGGCTAAGGGTGAAATACCATGAAAAATTGAAGAGAGACTAAGTAGCATAGAAAAAGATTCACAAAAATATCGACATATGAATGGAGTATCATAAGATGATTAGAAGTTACAAAAGATGTTCCAGCCACTGAAAACCATCTGGATAAAGATGTGAAGAGGAGGCAACACCTAGGACATGTGAGAAGAGTGGAACACTGAGTGTGGTGGAACAGAAGGGAGTGAATTATGAGACAGCAGTTGAGAATGGGATGTAGATTTTGCTCAGATTTGTAAAGATAGAATGTGATTTTTTTCCTATCCCTTTAAAGTGGTGTAAAAAAAGCAATTTGAATTTTAGAATAAAATATCTGTATTCCATAGTGTCTCTATTGACCCCCTGCTGCTGCTGCTAAGTCGCTTCAGTCGTGTCCAACTCTGTGCGACCCCATAGATGGCAGCCCACTAGGCTCTTCTGTCCCTGGGGTTCTCCAGGCAAGAATACTGGAGTGAGTTTCCATTTCCTTCTCCAATGCATGAAAGTGAAAAGTGAAAGTGAAGTCGCTCAGTCGTGCCTGACTCTTAGCAACCCCGTGGACTGCAGCCTATCAGGCTCCTCCACCCATGGGATTTTCCAGGCAAGAGTACTGGAGTGGGGTGCCATTGCCTTCTCCATTGACCCCCTAGGTGACTATATTCATCTGTGTAAGAATAAATATTCTGGTCCTTAGTTAGATGTCTCTTTCGTAGAGATGTAGGCTCACCAAATGTGGAAATTATCCAAGGAACTATTACAGCTGACTCCAGGCCTGCAAAGACTTAGGAGGGATTAAATTGAGGATCAAAGACCAATGGGAACAGGCAGGGTTAGGGTTTCTCACTGTTAGAATAGTATACCATCCTGATGCTGATGATGGGGAAGGGTGCGTGAAATTATTCTTATAGTCTAAAGATCCTCAACAAAACCTAGGTTCTTTCTGAGATCACAAGAAGACCATCCCCAGTGGGTTTCAATCAGATGTAACATCATCTGCAGAGAATAGAGGCACATCCTATTGCTGTAAGCTGTCTCATTGTCCTACCCACTTATAAAGATACACTGGCTTAGCCTTGGGTCTTACAAAGTGTAGTCTGACAATTGGGGCTTGGCTGCCCAGGTACCTTAAAGGCAGTCAGACTTCAGCCTTAGACCTCCTGAGTTCAAGTGAACCACAGTTCTTTTAAAGTCATATTGTTAAAGCCAAATACACACATTATATAACAAGACAAATTCAAACTACTATTCTTTTATCTTGGTGGAGCAGTCAATTTTTTGTATCTAATGCCAACAACTTATAACTGTTTTAGTACTTGTTACCAAAGAACAGAAACTTTGTTATAAAGGGGAATGGTTGTGTTAGGTTGTGGTAGAGAAAGGGCTGGTGTTGAAAATATTCCAACAAAGAAAATTGACCAGGGATTCTCTTACCAAGATGGTAACCATGGAAAAATTATTTAACCTCCTTCAGAGTGTTTCCTCATTATAAAAATGCAGATGATATCTAAACTTCAGTGCTTAGTATTAATTAAGTAAGAAAATATCAAGATTGCCAGGAGAAATATCAACAACCTCAGACATAAAGATAATATCAATTTAATGGCAGAAAGCAAAGAGAAAATAAAGAGTCTCTTGATGAGGATGAAAGAGGAGAGTGAAAAAGCTGGCTTAAAATTAAAAAAACTAAGATCATAGCATCTGCTCCCATCACGTCATGGCAAATAGAAGAGTTAAAGTAGAAGCAGTGACAGATTTTATTTTCTTGGGCTTCAAAATCACTGCGAACGGTGACTGCAGCCATGAAATTAAAAGACACTTGCTCCTTGGAAGGAAAACGATGACAAACCTAAACCAGCATATCAAAAAGCAGAGACATCTTTGCCAACAGAGACCTTTGCCAACAAAGGTCCTTTTAGTCAAAGCTGTGGTTTTTCTAGTACTCATATACAGATGTGAGAGCTGGAAGAAGGCTGAGTGCTGAAGAATTGATGCTTTTGAATTGTGGTATTGGAGAAGACTCTTGAATGTCCCTTGGATTGCAAGGAGATCAAACCAGTCAATCCTAAAGGAATCAACCCTGAATATTCTTTGGAAGGACTGATGCTGAATCTCTAATTCTTTGGACACCTGATGTGAAGAGCCAGTTCATTGGAATAGACTCTGATGCTGGGAAAGATTGAAGGAAGAATGAGGGGGTGACAGAGAAAGAGATGGTTGGATGGCATCATTGACTCAAATGCACATGAGGTTGAGCAAACCCTGGACACAGTGAAGAACAGAAGCTTGGTGTACTGCAGTCCATGGAATCACAAAGAGTTGAGCACAACTTAGCAACTGATAAATAACAAGAAAATATCCAAAGACAACTTGCATTCTGAATAGAATATGACTGGTCACAACCAATAGATCAAAGAATAAAATAAAAGGGGAAAAAAATATCTTGAGACAAATGAAAATGGAAACACAGCATACCAGAATTTATGGGATGAAGCAAAGGTTCCAAGAGAAAAGTTGATGACAATAAATGTCTACATTAAGAGACAAGAAAGATCTCAAACAACCTAAGTCTATGCCTTAAAGAAGTAAGCACTCGATCCTATTAATTAGATCACCAGTAAGGGGATTAGAAAAAGAAGAACAAAATAAGTCCAAAATTATCAGAAAAAAAGGAAATAATAAATATTAGAGGAGAAACAAATGAGATAGAGAATAGGAGGACAACAGAAAAGATGAACAAAACTAAGAGTTTATTCTTTGAAAAGTTAAACAAAATTAGCAAACTGTTATCTGAACTAACATAGAGAAAAAAAGGTAGGATTCAAATCAACAAATGTATAAATTAAAAAGGAAACATTATAACTGATGCCAAAGAAATACAAAGGATCATAAGAGGCTAATGTGATAACTATATACTAACAAACTGGAACCTGGTAGAAGTGGAAAAATTCTTTGAAACATGCAACCTACCGGAACTGAATCAGGAAGAAATAGACAATCTCAACAGACTAATTATTAGCAAAAAGATTGATTCAGTAATCAGAAATCTTCCAATGAACAAAAGCCCAGGACTGGATGGCTTCACTGGTGAATTTTGCCAAACATTTAATGTAGAATTAAAATAGAATTGTGTCCAACTGTTTGTGACCGTATGGACCATAGCCCACCAGGCTCCTCTGTCCACAGGATTCTCAAGACAAGAATACTGGAATGGGTTTCACATCCTCCTCCAGGGGATCTTCCCAACCCAGGGATCACACTTGCGTGCCCTGAATCTCCTGCACTGGCAGCTAAATTCTTTATGACTAGTGCCACCTGGAAAGCCCAGAATTAACATCAGTACTTCTTAAGCTTTTTCAAAAAGTTTGAAGAGGAGGGAACATTCCCAAACTTATTTTATAAGGACAGCATTACCCTGATACCAAAGCCAGAAAAGAGCACTATTAGAAAAGGAAGCTAAAAGATGTCATCCCTGATAAATATAGATGCAAAAATTCTCAATAAAATAGTAACAAACAAAGTTGCAGCATATTAAAAAATCATTTACCATGATCAAGTGGGATTTATTCCTGGAATGCAGGGATGGTTCAACATATTCAAATCAATCACTGTGATACATCACATTAATAGAATGAAAGAAACAAATCATATGATCATCTCAATAAATGCAAAAAAAAAAAAAAAAGCACTTGACAAAATTTAACCTCTGTTCATGTTAAAAATGCTTAAGAAATCAGGTATGAAGGAAAACACCTCGACCTAATAAAAGCATGTAACCAGTCCACAGCTAACATTATACTCAAAAGTTAAAGGTTGAAAACTTTTTCTCTAGGATCAGGAACAAGACAAGGACATAGGCTCTGATCACTCCTATTTAATATGGTACTAGAAGTCTTAGCCAGATTGATAAAAGGCATCAAAATTGGAAAGAAGTAAACCCGTTTCTATTTTTTCAAATGACATGATTTTATATACAGAAAATCCAAGACTCCACTAAAACAATTAGACATTGATATTGTATTCAGTGAATTTGCAAAATACCAAATTGCATACAAAAATCAGTAATATTTCTATGCAGTAATAACAAATTATCCAAAAAAGAAATAAACAAAATGATCCTATTTACAATAGCATTACAACCAATAAAATACTTAGGAAAACATTTAACCAAGGAGGTGAACAATCTCTCTATTAAAAACTGTAAGACACTGATGAAAGAAATCAAAGCTGACACAAATGAAAAAGCAGCCAGGGGTCATGGATTGGAAGAATTCATATTGTTAATGTGTCTATATTATTCAAAGCCCAACTGCAGAGTCAATGCAGTCTCTATCAAGGTTCCTCCCTGAATTAAAATCACTGTTTTAGAAAAAGCAATCCTAAAATTTGTGTGAAACCACAAAGGAACCTACATAGCCAAAGTAATCTTGAGAAAAAAGAACAAAGAGATAAACATCACACTTCCTGATTTTCAAGCTATATTATAATGCTATGATAATCAAAACAGCATGATATTGGCATGAAAACAAAAACAAAGATGGATGGAACAGGATTGGAAGCCTAGAAATAAACCATGTATATATAGTCAATTATTATTTGACAAGAAAGGCAAAAGCAATGAAGGAAAGAGTCTCTTCAACAAATGTTACTAGGAAAATTAGTTATTCACATGTCAAAGAATAAAACTAGACCTCACAATTACACCACTCACAAAAAGTTAACTTGAAATAGATTAAAGACTTAAATGTTTGACCAGAAGTCTTATAATTTCTAGAAGAAAACATAGGAAGAAAACTTCGTAACATGGGTCTTGGCAATGGGTTTTCGGATTTGAAACCTGGAACACAAACAGCATCAAAACCAAGTGGGAGGACGTTCAACTGAAAGACTGCTGCACAGCAAAAGAAAGGATCAAAAAAATGAATAAATAAATAAAACTAGGGAATGGGAAAAATATATTTGCAAGCCATGTATCTGTTAAGTGGTTAATATCAATACTGTTCATTATGATTCAAAAAGAAGTATTTTTTTTTCCTACTTATATCATGATATGGCAATTTGAAAGCCTCAAGAGCAGATTATTTATTATTTAAGCAGTCTGGAATTAGTTCTTGAGAAGCTGATATGGCAAAATCGAATATGAAAACAAGTTTTGATGTTTTGATATTTTGATGTTCTGAGCACATATTTTTGATATGCTCAGAAAAGAAACTAGGAATGTCATGTGGTTTTCTATATTGTTCTGTTGCTAAAGCCATGCCGGGAAATGAAGTTTCTCTGCGAATAGAGTGTGTTACAAATTCTGGCTAAGAGATTGTCCAAGTAAGAAATTTCTATCAATGGTTCTTTAGGTCATTATCACAAATCATCTGCATGTAATTTCCATAGCAGTGAACACTGATTGTGACATTAGTATTGTGGTAATGTTGGCCTGAAGGCTGGAGGTATTGATATGCACTCTAGTCATGACAATTCCTAAAGAAGAAGAAATAATTATAGTCGATTTGCATAAATCACTGCAAGTAATGGTGTACCCATCACTTTGTCAGTTAGTTTGCAGCATTCAGTTAGCTGGCAAACCAGAGAATTTATGAAGCATTAAACTATGTCACTGTTAGTCAGATTAAATTCACTGTAACATTATACTTACATAAAGTGCTTTGTGAAGGAGATATGAAAAATGTTAACTGAATTGATCTCAGAAGACAGAAAAATGATTATGATATAATACTTGGGCTGAATATTGTCCCTTTCCTGGCATAAGCTCATTATGGTTTTTAAAGGACTAAATTCAAATGATAAGGAAAAAAAGCAGGACTCTTACCTGGAAGACTGAAAGATACATGTATCAGAGGAAATGTTCTCAATGAGAAAGATGGGAAAAGGAGGGGGAAAGGATATAAAAATAACTCACTCTGTACATTCTAGAAGGAGAGAACAAGAAGGAGAATGGGGTGCCTGCAGAGAGTTGAGGGGCTGTGGGAATCCTCTTTGATCCTCACATTTTGTGGATGGGAAACCACAGTCTGCAGAAAGTTAGAGTCTAGCCTAAGGCAAAATAGCTTGCAAGTAGCAACCTCCTAACTCCTAATAAAGTGTATTTCCAGTAAACCCCAGAGTAATTTTAATTCAGGGTGTAAGCTAAAGACCAATTTTCATAAATTTTATGTTAAAATTAAAGTTAAATATACTTCATTATCCTTCATTAATATACCAAACTAGGACCAAGTTCTGAAAAATAATTTTTTTTAATGGGGGTTCTTGTAAAAAGCAAAAACACTATGTATTTGAGAAACTTACCTCACAAAAACTAAGATCTTTGCTTACAGGGCAGGAGCGGAGGCCATGGACCAGTTTTCTGGTGGCCTGTGCTGTGAACTGCAATTCTAGTGCAAGGAGTCAGTCATATCCTAGATCTCTGGAAAGTCTGCCTAACAATTTGATATCCTGGACACGAGTCTGGTGTGCTTTATTGAAGGCATTCATATATAAACCACTGAAAAATACTATTTCCGGAGGGGAAAAGAACAATCCAGTTAACTTTGGGTTTTCTATTTCTTCTTTATTTCATTTTTTGCCTTTATTCTTCTATTTTTCTAACTGGCTCAGAGGAGCCTCAAGTGTACAAACTCTAGAGGACTTCAGAATTTGCCAAATGCTCCACACTTCTTAACCCATCTAAACAACACTGCCACAGACAGAGAAGTGTAAACAAAATAACAAGATGGGCAATCTTATTTTTAAAACACCAAAGCTGAATTTTATCTCATAAGATCCTGTTTTTGCCTGATAGTAAATTATCCTGAGGGGAATGTGTGCCAAAGTTTTTTGGAGGGATGGGGTGTTTACCTTTGTTTATACATGATTATGGGCTTCAGAGTACATCATGAGAAACATTGGGCTGGAAGAAGCACAAGCTGGAATCAAGATTGCCGGGAGAAATATCAATCACCTCAGATATGCAGATGACACCACCCTTATGGCAGAATGTGAAGAGGAACTAAAAAGCCTCTTGATGAAAGTGAAAGAGGAGAGTGAAAAAGTTGGCGTAAAGCTCAACTTTCAGAAAACGAAGATCCTGGCATCTGGTCCCATCACTTCATGGCAAATAGATGAGGAAACGGTGTCAGACTTTATTTTTGGGGGCTCTAAAATCACTGCAGATGGTGATTGCAGTCATGAAATTAAAAGACGCTTACTCCTTGGAAGGAAAGTTATGACCAACCTAGATAGCATATTGAAAAGCAGAGACATTACTTTGCCAACAAAGGTTCGTCTAGTCAAGGCTATGGTTTTTCCTGTAGTCATGTATGGATGTGAGAGTTGGACTGTGAAGAAGGCTGAGTGCCGAAGAATTGCTGCTTTTGAACTGTGGTGTTGGAGAAGACTCTTGAGAGTCCCTTGAACTGCAAGGAGATCCAACCAGTCCATTCTAAAGGAGATCAGCCCTGGGTGTTCTTTGGAAGGACTGATGCTGAAGCTGAAACTCCAGTACTTTGGCCACCTCTTGTGAAAAGTTGACTCATTGGAAAAGACTCTGATGCTGGGAGGGATTGGGGGCAGGAAGGGAAGGGGACGGCAGAGGATGAGATGGCTGGATGGCATCACCGACTCGATGGACGTGAGTCTGAGTGAACTCCGGGAGATGGTGATGGACAGGGAGGCCTGGCGTGCTGCGATTCATGGGGTCGCAAAGAGTCGGACACGACTGAGCGTCTGAACTGAACTGAACTGAGGGCTTCCCATGTGTCACTTGTGGTAAAGAACCCACCTGCCAATGCAGGAGACATAAGAGATGTGGGTTTAATCGTGGGTCAGTGAGATTTCCTGAAGGAGGGCATGGCTACCCACTCCAGTATTCTTGCTTGGAGAATCCCACAGACAGAAGAGCTTGATGGGCTACAGTCCAAAGGGTTGCAAAGAGTCGGACATGACTGAAGCAACTTAGCACCCATGCAGGCATACATGATTACAATGAACCACATTCATTTTGCCAAAGACCTGATTTCTGAGAGATTGTTTCATGCACAGCTCTTAAAAAGGAAATGAATGTTTAATTAGAAGGAAACAGAAGTATGTAGTATTTTGATCTCAACTACACTCCCTAAACTGGCCAAAGCTCGAAAGACTCAGTATCCATTTCTGTGCTCTGGCTGTCAGAGCTTTCACAGGTGCTTGATCACATTCTGCTCCACCTTCTTGTGAAATCCCACCTGGGCTTCCTTTCCTTCCTATTGTGTTCCTCTAGCCTCCCAGGAGGAGACAGCCCTTGTCATTTTCCAAATGAACTCCTCCTCTTTGTGTCTTTCATCCCATGTCACAGAAACCTGTCTCAGTTCATTCAGTTCAGTCACTCAGTCATCTCTGACTCTTTGCAACCACATGAATTGCAGCATGCCAGGCCTCCCTGTCCATCACCAACTCCTGGAGTTCACTCAAACTCATGTCCATCGCGTCAGTGATGCCATCCAGCCATCTCATCCTCTGCTACCCACTTCTTCTCCTGCCCCCAATCCCTCCCAGCATCAGAGTCTTTTCCAATGAGTCAACTCTTTGCATGAGGTGACCAAAGTACTGGAGTTTCAGCTTCAGCATCAGTCCTTCCAAAGAAATCGCAGGGCTGATCTCCTTCAGAATGGACTGGTTGGATCTCCTTGCAGTCCAAGGGACTCTCAAGAGTCTTCTCCAACACCACAGTTCAAAAGCATCAATTCTTTGGCACTCAGCTTTCTTCACAATCCAACTCTCACATCCATACATGACAACTCGAAAAACCATAGCCTTGACTAGACACACCTTTGTTGGCAAGGTAATGTCTCTGCTTTTGAATATGCTGTCTAGGTTGGTCATAACTTTCCTTCCATGGAGTAAGCATCTTTTAATTTCATGGCTGCAGTCACCATCTGCAGTGATTTTGGAGCCCCCAAAAATAAAGTCTGACACTGTTTCCACTGTTTCCCCATCTATTTCCCATGAAGTGATGAGACCAGATGCCATGATCTTCGTTTTCTGAATGTTGAACTTTAAGCCAACTTGTTCACTCTTCACTTTCACTTTCATCAAGAGGCTTTTTAGTTCCTCTTCACATTCTGCCATAAGGGTGGTGTCATCTGCATATCTGAGGTGATTGATATTTCTCCCGGCAATCTTGATTCCAACTTGTGCTTCTTCCAGCCCAGCATTTCTCATGATGTACTCTGCATATAAGTTAAATAAACAGGGTGACAATATACAGCCTTGACGAACTCCTTTTCCTATTTGAAACCATTCTGTTGTTCCATGTCCAGTTCTAACTGTTGCTTCCTGACCTGCATACAGATTTCTCAAGAGGCCGATCAGGTGGTCTGGTATTCCCATCTCTTTCAGAATTTTCCACAGTTTATTGTGATCCACACAGTCAAAGGCTTTGGCATAGTCAATAAAGCAGAAATAGATGTTTTTGCTGGAACTCTCTTGCTTTTTCAATGATCCAGCGGATGTTGCCATTCGATCTCTGGTTGTTCTGCCTTTTCTAAAACCAGCTTGAGCATCTGGAAGTTCACAGTTCATGTCTCAACCGCTGACTATATACCCTCTTTCTCCTGAAAGTTTCACCTCTTCTTCCTATATTCTCATCCAGCAGATCTCAGTGTGGTCCCCTAACCAGCAGCATGCATTCTCTGGCCTTATCCCAGACCTGCTGAACTAAACTCTGGCTGGGAGCCGTGATCTTGTTGGACCAGCCCTCCAGCTGGTTCTGAAGCCGGCCAGCATCTGAGCACCAAAGTGCTAGTGAATTCCACCTTTTAAAGAATTGCACCACAACCCCAGGCTTCCTTCCCTATTCACATGACAGGCAGGTTCCTCCAGGCACTCAGCCCCTCTTCTTTCCTTCCTCTATTTGCTTCTGACCCTACTAATTTTTCACATCAGTGTATTTTGCCTTTTGAGAAATGACACATTTGGATGGATCTTAGTGCTGCCGTCTAATTACAGGGCTACCTAAACCTGGGAGAGTATTTCTAGCGATTAATGGATTGCTAGATTCTTTAGCTCTTTCTGACTGTAGCTGACATATCCTAATAGTCTGCCTTAGAACTAGTCCAGACGGGGAGGAGCCAAGATGGCGGAGGAGTAGGACGGGGAGAACACTTTCTCCCCCACAAATTCATCAAAAGAGCAGTTAAACGTCGAGTAAATTCCACAAAACAACTTTTGAATGCCGGCAGAGGACATCAGGCACCCAGAAAAGCAACCCAACTCTTCGAAAGGAGGTAGGAAAAAATATTAAAAACAAAAAAAAGAGACAAAAGAGGGAGGGACGGAGTTCCGTCCCGGGAAGGGAATCTTAAAAAGAGAGAAGTTTCCAAACATCAGGAAACCTTCTCACAGCCGAATCTGCGCCGAGCTTTGGAAGCACAGAGGGCAATATAACAGGGAGAAAAAATAAATAAACAATTTAAAACTCGCAGATTGCGAGCCCTACGGTAACTCCCCCAGCAGAGAAGCAGCGCAGACGCCTGCATCCGCCATTAGCAAACCGGGGCTGGGCAGGGAGGCGCGGTGTGGGCTGCATAGCTGAGAGTAAGAATCTGGCCTGAATACCCTGAGCGCTATCTGAGCGAAATAATTTGGGCTAGCAAACCAGACTGTGGGATACCTACCACGCGAAAAGCCAGCCCTAACCTAAGACCGCCAGGCCCGCGCACAGAACAAAGGACTGAACAGAGATAGCCGGCTGCAGACCTTCCCCCTCCGGTGACAGGCAGCCAGAGCCGGAAGGGGGCAATCGCAGCCCTAGAGAGACATTATCTATAAAATTGTAAGCAGGCTTCTTTGCTAACTAAAACTTCTTGGGGGTCTGGACGGTCAACGTCTGCCTGAGAAGGTGCGCCGGTTTTACATCCAGATAACCGAGTGGCGGGGAGGCGATAAGTCGCAGCATTGGCGCTCGCCTGGGAAGAGCAAATTGGCGCTCGGACCTGGGAAGAGCACAAAACGCAGTCCCAACTGAGTCTGCGCCTCTGAGGACTACCCGAGTGCCTGAACCTGAGCGGCTTGGACCTGGGAGGTGCATGCAGCCCAGGGCCAGCCTCGGATTGTTCCCGGCGGAACAACCTAGAGTCCGAGCAGTGTGGACAGGGAGGCTACACGCGCCGTGAGTGGGGGCAGACCCAGGGTGGCTGAGGCACTGCGAGCCCACGCCAGTGTTATTTGTTTGCAGCATCCCTCCCCACAGCGCGACTGAACAAGTAAGCCTAAAAAAAAAAAAAAAAAAAAGTGTCCTCCACCGTGCCCTTTGAGTCAGGGCGGAAACCAGATACTGAAGAGACTAACAAACAGAAGAAGATATAACAGAGGGAAACGCCTTGGAAGCTACAGGCAATAGATCAAAACCCTGTGGTTACTACGGACTACATAGGAAGGGGCCTATAGATCTTGAGAAATATAAATCTGACCAAGGAACTAGCCAAAAATGAACTGAACCCACAACACCCAAAAAAAAAAAAAAAAAAAAGCCCTAGATATATTTTTATTATTTTTACGATCATTCTTTCTTTTTTTTTTTAATTAAAAAAAAAATTTTTAAGTCCTCTATTGTTCCTTTAATTTTCACTTTTATAACCTATTACTTTGCAAAAAAAAAAAAAGACCCTATTTTTTTCTTCTTCAGCAAACTTCATATATATATATTCTATAATTTTTTGACCTTGTTTTTTTTTTTTTTGTTCTTGTTTTTGTTTTTTCCTTCTTTTCTTTAACATTGTATTTTTGAAATTCCAAACTCTACTCTAGATTTTTAATTTTCGCTTTTTGGTATATGTTATCAATTTTGTACCTATAGTTTTTTTTATATAATTTCTGTGACTTTTTTTTTTTCTTTTTTTTTCTTCTTCTCTGTTTCTTTCTCTTCTTCTTTTATATAACATTGTATATCTGAAATTCCAAACTTTACTCTAGATTTTTAATTTATGCTTTTTGGTATTTGATATCAATTTTGTACCTGTATTTTCTTTATAATTTTTGTGACATTGTTCGTATTTGTTTGTTTGTTTTCTCTCTTTCTTTTCCTTCTTCTTTTCTTTAACATCGTATTTTTGAAATTCCAAACTCTACTCTAGATTTTTAATTTTCGCTTTCTGGTATTAGTTATCAATTTTGTACCTGTACTTTCTTTATAATTTTCGCGACCTTGTTTGTTTTTGTTTGTTCGTTCTTTCTCTCTTTCTTTTCCTTCTTCTTTTCTTTAACATCGTATTTTTGAAATCCCAAACTCTACTCTAGATTTTTAATTTTTGCTTTTATGTATTTGTTACCAATTTTGTACCTTTAAGGACCCAATCTTCAGGACCCATTTTTCACTAGGGAGTGAGATTACTGGCTTGACTGCTCTCTCTCCCTTTGGACCCTCCTTTTTCTCCACCAGGTCGCCTGTGTCTCCTCCCTAACCCCTCTCTACTCTACCCAACTCTGTGAATTTCTGTGTGTTCCAGACGGTGGAGAACACTTAGGGAACTGATTACTGGCTGGATCTGTCTCCCTCCTTTTCATTCCCCCCTTTTATCCTTCTGGCCACCTCTGTTACCTTCCTCCTTCTTCTCTTCTCTGTATAACCCCGTGAACATCTCTGAGTGGTCCAGTTGTGGAGTGCACATAAGGAAATGACTACTGGCTAGCCCACTCTCTCCACTATTGATTCACCTCACCTCATTTGGGTCACCTCTAACTCCCTCCTCCCTCTTCTCTTCTCCATGTAACCCTGTGAACTTCTCTGAGTGACCCTCACTGTAGAGAAACTTATCATCTTTAATGTAGATGTTTTATCAATGGTGCTGTATTGAAGGAGAAGTTTTGAAACTACTGTAAAAATAAGACCGATAATCGGAAGCAGGAGACTTAAGTCCAAACCCTGACTCCAGGGAACTCCTGACTCCAAGGAACATTCATTGACAGGAGCTCATCAAATGCCTCCATACCGACACTGAAACCAAGCACCACACAAGGGCCAATAAGTTCCAGAGCAAGACATACCAAGCATATTCTCCAGCAACAAAGGAACACAGCCCTGAGCTTCAAGATACAGGCTGCCCAAAGTCACCCCAAAACTATAGACATCTCATAACTCATTACTGGACATTTCATTGCACTCCAGAGAGAAGAAATACAGCTCCACCCACCAGAACACCGACACAAGCTTCCCTAACCAGGAAACCTTGACAAGCCACCTGTACAAACCCACACACAGTGAGGAAACGCCAGATAAAGAGAACTCCACAAACTGCCAGAATACAGAAAGGACACCCCAAACTCAGCAATTTAAACAAGATGAAGAGACAGAGGAATACCCAGCAGATAAAGGAACAGGATAAATGCCCACCAAACCAAACAAAAGAGGAAGAGATAGGGAATCTACCTGATAAAGAATTCCGAATAATGATAGTGAAATTGATCCAAAATCTTGAAACTAAAATGGAATCACAGATAAATAGCCTGGAGACAAGGATTGAGAAGATGGAAGAACGGTTTAACAAGGACCTAGAAGAAATAAAAAAGAGTCAATATATAATGAATAATGCAATAAGTGAAATTAAAAACACTCTGGAGGCAACAAATAGTAGAATAACAGAGGCAGAAGACAGGATTAGTGAATTAGAAGATAGAATGGTAGAAATAAATGAATCAGAGAGGATAAAAGAAAAACGAATTAAAAGAAATGAGGACAATCTCAGAGACCTCCAGGACAATATTAAACGCTACAACATTCGAATCATAGGGGTTCCAGAAGAAGAAGACAAAAAGAAAGACCATGAGAAAATACTTGAGGAGATAATAGTGGAAAACTTCCCTAAAATGGGGAAGGAAATAATCACCCAAGTCCAAGAAACCCAGAGAGTACCAAACAGGATAAACCCAAGGAGAAACACCCCAAGACACATACTAATCAAATTAACAAAGATCAAACACAAAGAACAAATATTAAAAGCAGCAAGGGAAAAACAACAAATAACACACAAGGGAATTCCCATAAGGATAACAGCTGATCTTTCAATAGAAACTCTTCAAGCCAGGAGGGAATGGCAAGACATACTTAAAATGATGAAAGAAAATAACCTACAGCCCAGATTATTGTACCCAGCAAGGATCTCATTCAAGTATGAAGGAGAAATCAAAAGCTTTTCAGACAAGCAAAAGCTGAGAGAATTCTGCACCACCAAACCAGCTCTCCAACAAATACTAAAGGATATTCTCTAGACAGGAAACACAAAAACGGTGTATAAACTCGAACCCAAAACAATAAAGTAAATGGCAACGGGAACATACTTATCAGTAATTACCTTAAATGTAAATGGGTTGAATGCCCCAACCAAAAGACAAAGACTGGCTGAATGGATACAAAAACAAGACCCCTACATATGTTGTCTACAAGAGACCCACCTCAAAACAGGGGACACATACAGACTGAAAGTGAAGGGCTGGAAAAAGATTTTCCATGCAAATAGGGACCAAAAGAAAGCAGGAGTAGCAATACTCATATCAGATAAAATAGACTTTAAAACAAAGGCTGTGAAAAGAGACAAAGAAGGTCACTACATAATGATCAAAGGATCAATCCAAGAAGAAGATATAACAATTATAAATATATATGCACCCAACACGGGAGCACCACAGTACGTGAGACAAATGCTAACAAGTATGAAAGGAGAAATTAACAATAACACAATAATAGTGGGAGACTTTAATACCCCACTCACACCTATGGATAGATCAACTAAACAGAAAATTAACAAGGAAACACAAACTTTAAACGATACAATAGACCAGTTAGACCTAATTGATATCTATAGGTCATTTCACCCCAAAACAATGAATTTCACCTTTTTCTCAAGCGCACATGGAACCTTCTCCAGGATAGATCACATCCTGGGCCATAAAGCTAGCCTTGGTAAATTCAAAAAAATAGAAATCATTCCAAGCATTTTTTCTGACCACAATGCAGTAAGATTAGATCTCAATTACAGGAGAAAAACTATTAAAAATTCCAACATATGGAGGCTGAACAACACGCTGCTGAATAACCAACAAATCACAGAAGAAATCAAAAACGAAATCAAAATTTGCATAGAAACGAATGAAAATGAAAACACAACAACCCAAAACCTGTGGGACACGGTAAAAGCAGTCCTAAGGGGAAAGTTCATAGCAATACAGGCACACCTCAAGAAACAAGAAAAAAGTCAAATAAATAACCTAACTCTACACCTAAAGCAACTAGAAAAGGAAGAAATGAAGAACCCCAGGGTTAGTAGAAGGAAAGAAATCTTAAAAATTAGAGCAGAAATAAATGCAAAAGAAACAAAAGAGACCATAGCAAAAATCAACAAAACCAAAAGCTGGTTCTTTGAAAGGATAAATAAAATTGACAAACCATTAGCCAGACTCATCAAGAAACAAAGGGAGAAAAATCAAATCAACAAAATTAGAAACGAAAATGGAGAGATCACAACAGACAACACAGAAATACAAAGGATCATAAGAGACTACTATCAACAATTATATGCCAATAAAATGGACAACGTGGAAGAAATGGACAAATTCTTAGAAAAGTACAACTTTCCAAAACTGGACCAGGAAGAAATAGAAAATCTTAACAGACCCATCACAAGCATGGAAATTGAAACTGTAATCAAAAATCTTCCAGCAAACAAAAGCCCCGGTCCAGACGGCTTCACAGCTGAATTCTACCAAAAATTTAGAGAAGAGCTAACACCTATCCTGCTCAAACTCTTCCAGAAAATTGCAGAGGAAGGTAAACTTCCAAACTCATTCTATGAGGCCACCATCACCCTAATACCAAAACCTGACAAAGATCCCACAAAAAAAGAAAACTACAGGCCAATATCACTGATGAACATAGATGCAAAAATCCTTAACAAAATTCTAGCAATCAGAATCCAACAACACATTAAAAAGATCATACATCACGATCAAGTGGGCTTTATCCCAGGGATGCAAGGATTCTTCAATATCCGCAAATCAATCAATGTAATACACCACATTAACAAAT
This sequence comes from Bos indicus x Bos taurus, assembly GCF_003369695.1. NCBI lineage: Eukaryota > Metazoa > Chordata > Mammalia > Artiodactyla > Bovidae > Bos > Bos indicus x Bos taurus. Next base: position 9,339,932 of record NC_040079.1, on the reverse strand, counting down.
TGAAAAATAAACACCATATGATTATCTCAATAGATGCAGAGAAAGCCTTTGACAAAATTCAACACCCATTTATGATAAAAACTCTCCAGAAAGCAGGAATAGAAGGAACATACCTCAACATAATAAAAGCTATATATGACAAACCCACTGCAAACATTATCCTCAATGGTGAAAAATTGAAAGCATTTCCTCTAAAGTCAGGAACAAGACAAGGGTGCCCACTTTCACCATTACTATTCAACATAGTTTTGGAAGTTTTGGCCACAGCAATCAGAGCAGAAAAAGAAATAAAAGGAATCCAAATTGGAAAAGAAGAAGTAAAACTCTCACTATTTGCAGATGACATGATCCTCTACATAGAAAACCCTAAAGAGTCCACCAGAAAATTACTAGAAATAATCAATGACTACAGTAAAGTTGCAGGATATAAAATCAACACACAGAAATCCCTTGCATTCCTATACACTAATAATGAGAAAACAGAAAGAGAAATTAAGGAAACAATTCCATTCACCATTGCAACGGAAAGAATAAAATACTTAGGAATATATCTACCTAAAGAAACTAAAGACCTATATATAGAAAACTATAAAACACTGGTGAAAGAAATCAAAGAGGACACTAATAGATGGAGAAATATACCATGTTCATGGATTGGAAGAATCAATATAGTGAAAATGAGTATACTACCCAAAGCAATTTATAGATTCAACGCAATCCCTATCAAGCTACCAACAGTATTCTTCACAGAGCTAGAACAAATAATTTCACAATTTGTATGGAAATACAAAAAACCTCGAATAGCCAAAGCGACCTTGAGAAAGAAGAATGGAACTGGAGGAATCAACCTACCTGACTTCAGGCTCTACTACAAAGCCACAGTTATCAAGACAGTATGGTACTGGCACAAAGACAGAAATATTGATCAATGGAATAAAATAGAAAGCCCAGAGATAAATCCACGCACATATGGACACCTTATCTTCGACAAAGGAGGCAAGAATATACAATGGATTAAAGACAATCTCTTTAACAAGTGGTGCTGGGAAATCTGGTCAACCACTTGTAAAAGAATGAAACTGGACCACTTTCTAACACCATACACAAAAATAAACTCAAAATGGATTAAAGATCTAAACGTAAGACCAGAAACTATAAAACTCCTAGAGGAGAACATAGGCAAAACACTCTCCGACATACATCACAGCAGGATCCTCTATGACCCACCTCCCAGAATATTGGAAATAAAAGCAAAAATAAACAAATGGGACCTAATTAACCTTAAAAGCTTCTGCACATCAAAGGAAACTATTAGCAAGGTGAAAAGACAGCCTTCAGAATGGGAGAAAATAATAGCAAATGAAGCAACCGACAAACAACTAATCTCAAAAATATACAAGCAACTCCTACAGCTCAACTCCAGAAAAATAAACGACCCAATCAAAAAATGGGCCAAAGAACTAAATAGACATTTCTCCAAAAAAGACATACAGATGGCTAACAAACACATGAAAAGATGCTCAACATCACTCATTATCAGAGAAATGCAAATCAAAACCACTATGAGGTACCATTTCACACCAGTCAGAATGGCTGCGATCCAAAAGTCTACAAGCAATAAATGCTGGAGAGGGTGTGGAGAAAAGGGAACCCTCTTACACTGTTGGTGGGAATGCAAACTAGTACAGCCACTATGGAGAACAGTGTGGAGATTCCTTAAAAAACTGGAAATAGAACTGCCTTATGATCCAGCAATCCCACTGCTGGGCATACACACTGAGGAAACCAGAAGGGAAAGAGACACGTGTACCCCAATGTTCATCGCAGCACTGTTTATAATAGCCAAGACATGGAAGCAACCTAGATGTCCATCAGCAGATGAATGGATAAGAAAGCTGTGGTACATATACACAATGGAGTATTACTCAGCCATTAAAAAGAATACATTTGAATCAGTTCTAATGAGGTGGATGAAACTGGAGCCTATTATACAGAGTGAAGTTAGCCAGAAGGAAAAACATAAATACAGTATACTAACGCATATATATGGAATTTAGAAAGATGGTAACAATAACCCGGTGTACGAGACAGCAAAAGAGACACTGATGTATAGAACAGTCTTATGGACTCTGTGGGAGAGGGAGAGGGTGGGAAGATTTGGGAGAATGGCAATGAAACATGTAAAATATCATGTAGGAAACGAGTTGCCAGTCCAGGTTTGATGCACGATGCTGGATGCTTGGGGCTGGTGCACTGGGACGGCCCAGAGGGATGGTATGGGGAGGGAGGAGGGAGGAGGGTTCGGGATGGGGAACACATGTATACCTGTGGTGGATTCATTTTGATATTTGGCAAAACTAATACAATTATGTAAAGTTTAAAAATAAAATAAAATTGGAAGAATAAAAAAAAAAAAAAAAGAACTAGTCCAGAGAAGAAGTACAGTGATATTCAGTAAACAGGGTCGGTATTTTCTCAGTCTATGATACGTATCATTGATGTCATAGAAAAGTGCTGTCAGCGACAGTAACTGGAGTTAAGATCCTGCCTCCTTCATTGTGGGATAATAATAATTATTATAAATAATTTAATTCTTCACAATATGCAAGGTTATTCCTGTGTTTCTCATTTTAAAACATTACAGAACTCAATGAAGTAATTTTAATCTTCACTCCAGTTTTTCAGATGAAGAAATCAAAGCTTCAAGTTACTATAGTTAAAAGCTTGGCAGTGAGCTGGATTTCAAACCAAGGTCTGTCTCAGTCTGTGGGACAGGCTGCTAATGATACCTGCAGGGGAGAGTTGCCTGTAGATTCGTCCTTTTGTGTATTCAGTTCATTCCGGGCATTTCGTTAAGCCCCTTGCCTTCTGGGGTGCAGGGGGCTAGGCTCTGGGAACACAGAGAAGAAAGACACGGTCCTCAAGGATTCACATTCCAGTGGAGAAACACATAACTAAACCATTTCAGTTTCTCAGGGACCGCAATGTAGAGTGTCGAGGCGGGGCAGGGAGAATGTACAGGGCATGTTCCCTGGATGAGGAGTCACGGAAGTGACTCCTAGGCCGTGACATGGCAATTTTGAGAGAGGAAGAGTCAGCCAGAAAACAAATCACAGAAAGTAAACACAGAAATGGGCATTTTAGGTAAAAAGAATTGCACATGCCAAGGGGAAGACCCTGATAAAACTTGGCACACTTGAACTTCAAACTCAGTATGGCGGAGGGAGATGAGAAGCAAGAATGGGCGGGGGAAAGACCACAAGGATTTTCATGTTCTGCTAAGGAATTGGAATCCATCCAGAAGGCAGCAGGGAGACTGGGAAGAGTGTTAAGCATACAATGAGATTTAGAAAGACTGTGATACTAACGGTACAAAGAATGGATTTGAAAACTGGAAGAAATTTCAGTTTTCTGTATTCTGCTCTTTTAAGAAGAACCAGTTATCTGGGTTCTAACTGGATTGAATTGTGTTGCCCCAAATTCAAAATTCATCTGGGCCTCCCAGATGGCACAGTGGTAAAGAATCTGCCTGCCAATGCAAGAGACACAAAAGAAGCAGGTTCAATCCCTGGTTTGGGAAGATCCCCTGGAGAAGAAAATGGCAACCCACCCTTGTTTCCTTGCCTGGAAAATTCTATGGACAGAGGAGGCTGGCAGGCTGTAGTCCACGGGACTGCAAAAAGTCTAATACATCTGAGCACACCCCCACAGGCATAGAATATAAACTCCATAAGACAAAAGGCTTCCCTGGTGGCTCAGTGGGTAAAGAATCTGCCTGCAATGCAGGAGACACAGGAGACACAGGTTTGATCCCTGGATTGGAAAGATCCTCTAGAGGAGGAAATGACAACCCACTCCAGTATTCTTCCCTAAAACAATCCCATGGATAGAGGAACCTGGTAGGCCACAGTCCATGGGATTGCAATGAGTCAGACACGACTGCGGGACTAAGCACACACACAAAATTCATCATGGAGGGAGGTTAAAGACATCACCCACAGGAACTCAGAATGTATTTGTACACAAGACCTCAAGCGGTAATCAAATTAAAATGAGGCCCTACAGGTGAGCCCTAATCTAATAAGACTGGAATCCCTTGTAGAAAAAAATAAATAAATCAACGATGAGGACAGACTCACACACAGAAGGAAGGCCCTGTGAGGACACAGGGAGAAGACAGCCACCTACCAGCCCAGGAGAGAGACCTTAGGGGAAACCCATTCTGCCAACAGCTTCATCTCAAATGTCTCACCTCAAGAATTGTGAGAAAATAAATTTCTGCTGTTTAAGCCACCCAGTCTGTGGTACTTTGTTATGACAGCCCAAGCAAACTAATACACAAGTTTTAAATCTCCCATATTTTAATTGGGCTTCATAGGTAGTACAAGTGATAAAAGAACCTGGCTGCCAGTGCAGAAGACACAGAGACATGGGTTTGATTCTTGGGTCAGGAAGATCCCCTGGAGAAGGAAATGGCAACCCACTCCAGTATTCTTGCCTGGAAAATTCCATGAACAGAGGAGCATGGTGGGCCACAGTCCATGGGGTCACAAAGAGTCAGACATGACTGAGCACGCGCGCGCACACACACACACACACACACACACACACACACACACACACTTTAAATTATAGCTACCAAGTCAAATTAGAAACAGCTATGTGCCAGGCATTCCTTTATAGCTAGCATTAGGCCCACTGAGCACATGAGTTTGTTAAAAATGAAATGTTAGCTAGCAATGGTCATTCCAAGAGCCTATTTTCTTTTTATACATTTGTAAGGGAAAAAAAAACGAGCAGTCTCCCCACTTCCAACACAGACCTCTCTGGAGGATGAAACAGCACAACAGACAGAATTTCAACCCCTAGCATGAAGGAATGCTGTGTTCAGTGCAAACTTGCCTTCAGTCTTTGTCTCTTGTTGAAGTGGAGAGTGCAAGTATGTGCCCTACTCCTAAATACAAAGAAAGAACACCGCACCTCAGCACTCCTGAGTCTTTCATGCCCACTTGAGAATCAGTCATCCAGAGCAGCCATCTCTACAGAGACCAGCAAAGGCAGCTTCCTTTGTCCATTTCCTACAGAATCACAAATTACAGAAGGGACCCAGTGTGAAAGAGCACCCCTGAGTGATGTGAAGAACACACTGCTGAAAATAGCAGGAATGTGCCATCTGAGACTTGGGAGTTGCGGGTGTGAAGTTCATTTCACGATTCCTTGTGCAGGTGGCTTCCTCCTGATCAGTATCATTGTCCTACAGAGAGAGACAGGGAAGAAATTGCCAAGAAAGTCTGCAGCTTGCCCCCACCTCAATTGCTGCAGGTAAACCAATGGAAGGATTTTTCTCAGAAGACTTAGAACAATCAATAATACCCTCCAGAGAGTAAAAAATTTGGTGTGATTCAGTACCACACACATTCTGTCCCACAGCTCAAACATTTAAGCATAGTGTTTGAGAACATTATAATATTTACTCTATTACTGCCACATGTTTTTCCATAACATTGTTATTAAAGTATGTATTATTTCCAAAGTTGAGATAATTCAGTATTTTGTTTCAGTTACTTTTGTCTATTTAAAACTGTCAAAAACATTGGGGGGTGGGATAAACTGGCAAATTGGGATTGACATATATACACAGCTATGTCAAAAATAGATTGCTAATAAGACATACTATATAGCACAGGGAACTCTACTCAATGCTCTGTGGTGACCTAAATGGGAAGGAAATCCAAAAAAAAAGAGGGAATGTATATGTATAACAGGTTCACTTTGCTGACAACAGAAACTAACACACATTGTAAATAAACTAGGAAAGAAAGTGGACGTGTTAGCCGCTCAGTCATGTCTGATCCTTTGTGACCTCATGGATTATAGCCTGCCCACTCTCTGTCTATGGACTTTTCCAGGCAATCATCCTGGAGTGGGTTGCCAACTATACTCCGATAAAAATTAAAATAGTCAAAAGCAGTTTGAGCTCAAAGTTTTGAAGATATTTAAAGGCAGCTTTTAATGATTTTAAAAGATTTAAGCAAAAGTCACCTGAGAAACTGGAAAATATAGTATTTTATGGCTAAACATTTAGAAAAGTCGTAGTATTCCTTTTATCGTATTTTATTTATTTTTGGCTGGGCTGGGCTTTCGTCGCTGCATTGGCTTTCCTCTAGTTGCAGAGAGCAGGCTTCTCTTCCTGGTGACTTCTCTTGTCTTGGAGCTCGGGCTCTAGGGCACAGGCTCTGTAGTTGTGGCTCACAGGCTTAGTTGCCCCCAGGCATGTGGGATCTTGGGATATCAGAGATCAAGCCTATATCTCCTGCTTTGGCAGGCAGATTCTTCACCAATGAGCCACCAGAGAAGCCCTCTGGCCCTCCTAATTGAAGTTTTCCTTTTTTTCTTTCCCTTTAAGAAACAAACTGAAATTCGTGGATTTCAGCGTGCTGCTGTTTTGTTTAATGAACTTCAAGTTAAGCAACTCAGCGGCACAGCATCTGATAACCCGGTAACAGCATGTGTTTTCAGTGATTTCCAGTGATAACTGATGATATGAATAATGGAATTTAGACTGTGATTCATCCTTATTCATCCAAGGAAAGACTCCTTTAGACTTACTGCAACAAGAAGCCACAATAACAGAGTTTTGAGAGGTGTAACAGGTGAAACGAATGAAAAATATTAATTCTGACTAGTCAAAACTGATCCAGAATTTAACCAGTAAGATCAGCAGTCTGGAATATTGCACTCTAACGAATCAAAGTTTTAGCATCATGTCACGGTGTTGCTGTTTAGTTGCTAAGTCGTCTCTGACTCTTTTGCAACCCCATAAACTGTAGCTCACCAGGTTCCTCTGTCCATGGGATTTCCCAGGCAAGCATACCAGAGTGGGTTGCCATTTCCTTCTCCAGGGGATCTTCCTGACCCAGGGATCGAACCCATGTCTCCTGAATTGGCAGGTGGATTCTTTACCACTGAGCCATTAGGGAAGCCCATCATGCCATGAGATGGGGTCAAATAAAAGTTTCCCTCAGAGAATAAGGGCTATTAATTTGTATAATTAAAAGTATTAAAATTCCATAGCATGGTATCCCATGAAAATATTAATAAATTCAACTCAAATGGTAGGTATTATGAAATGTAAACTTCCATTTTCAGGAAATACACCATGAAAGCTAAAATAATATACTACATTTCAAACTTATTTAATTGTTATTCAAACACAGCAATATCCTGCTGAGTTTTAAATGGATTATTTTGTAGATGATTTACTTTTGCTTCAGTTGAGTTCAGTTCAGTCGCTTAGTCGTGTCCGACTGTTTGTGATCTCATGAATCACAGCACGCCAGGCCTCCCTGTCCATCACCAACTCCCGGAGTTCACTCAAACTTAAGCGAGGGTCATTTCTAAGTTTTGATTGAAGAGTATATTTTTTTCAAGACTGAGTTTTTTTGTTTTTTTGGTTTTTTTTCCACTGCTGGCTAAACGAGTTCCTCAGAGATTGAGGATTAATGCAGAGAGTCTTTAGAGAAATGAAGTTCGTCTGTTACAATTATGCTGGCATGCTGCCTTGAAGGGAGCAGAGAGTACACTGAGATTTATGGAAGACAAGCTACTTTTTAGAAGTTAGAAAAGTAGTTGCTGTTTTCTTTTTCTTTTTAAAAAGCATTTACCTGGGCTTCCTTGGTGGCTCAGATGGTAAAGAATCAACCTGCAATGCAGGAGACTCGGGTTCAATCCCTGGGTTGGGACATCCCCTGGAGAAGAGAATGGCACCCACTCCAGTGTTCTTGCCTGGAGAATCCCATGGACAAAGGAGCCTGGTGGGCTGTAGCCCACAGGGTCGAAAACAGTTGGACACGACTGAGCGACTAACACTTTACTTCTGTTTCATTCTCTTAGGAAATGTGGAATTAGTTACAGATGGTTGTCTCAGTTTTAATTTGAAGAAGTGGATTTGTGTGAGAATTCATATAAACAAATGCTAAGAGGCCTGGTTTATGCTTGTGAGGCGTGATTAATCACCCGCAACCACACTCAGGAGATTCGCGCTGAGGCGGCAGGCTGACAGCAGGAGGGGCCCCAGGCTCAGCTGTGAAGTGGATGGAGCTGGTGTCTGGAGCCGCTAATCCCCCACCTTCTCCAGAGCCCATCCTCAGGACTTGCTGTGCCTGGTTTCTTTCCCCTCTGGTACCCGGTGTGCTCTTTGACCGCCTGCTTCTTTTCCGCCGCCCGTTTCCTCCAGTTACACCAGTTCTCAGGAAGAAAGCAGTAAACGGATTTAAATGAAAGCATCTTAAAACACAGATTGATAGAGCAACATCAGGCATCATGAGGGACCTGGGATTGTTTCCTGCTTGTCAGCTAACAAGTTAGTCCGCCACAGCTCCACGGATGCTGGCAGAGGTCCTGGCTTCTGGGTCAGGGACAAAGGACACTTTATTATCCAGTCAGTAGCAGTGGCCAGAGCATCATCATTAGTCCCGGGACCCTAAGCCATAATTTCCACCAGGTGGCACCATGGAGGCCAGAGGATGCTTTTCCACACAGGAGGGTGCACGTCAGTAGAGGAGTCCCAAGCTCAGGAAACCCCAATCTTTTATGAAAGGCCACAACGAAACCTGCCCAGCATCTGCCCCCAAGAGGACATCATCTTAGTTAGAGTGGACAACAAACATATATACATTCTGCTTAGGCAAATACCACACTACCTTTGTCTTTCAAGGCTGTGCATGATACAGTATAGACTGGAAAAGTCCAGGACAAAAGGTGGCATTGCTGTGCTCATAGAAAGGGCAGAAACACAACAGGCTCCCAGAGAATAGCTCCTAACAGGCATGCCCTCTGTGTGTGTGGAAGGGTCTACTGAGGAGTCTGGGTATACAGTTAAAATGGACATTTGATAAAGTACACTCAACAAAATAATTCCATAATTGCAGTGGGAAGAGGGGGGGAAAATCTTGTTTTATTTTATTTTATTTTTTTTTTTTTTAAACTCCCCTCCCCCCGAAAAAAGGGGGGTAGGGGAGTTACATCCGCTCCTCACAAACTATTAGCATAATTAATTGTGTGCTGCAGCCCTTGTTTTATTTTAAATAAAATATAAACTTAAAAAAAATCTTGAGTGGTGGAGATGTGTTCGATTACGTGAATTATTGAAGCATTCTCAACTGAGGGTTACTCGAATGTTTTGATATTTGCATATTTTAGAAAAGTAAAGATAGACTTAAAAAGGTAGAAAAGTACTGGCTTAACGCTTGATTCTTCAATGCAGTGTTTTACATTCAACAGAGACTGAAGCCTAAAGCTAACAGGATAATAATCATTAGCCTGGGTATGGGACAGTGTTGTGAGGATCACAGTCTTTTTTTCTCCCCTGAATAACTTCTTTGGGATTTATAATCTTTATTGTACATACTCTCAGTGTAGAACATAAATAAATTAGTCCTGTCCCAGTCATCAATTATGTTAGTTTCTAGTATTTTGGAGGCATAATATTTTCACTTCAAAAGATGAGGATGATAATTTCCTTTTTTTTTTTTTTTTTGCTTTTATGCTCAACATCCATTTATGATTAAAAAAATAAAAAATAAAAACCTCTCCAGAATGTAGGCACAGAGTGAACATACCTCAAAATAATAAAGTCCATATATGATAAACCCATAGATATTATCACACCAAAAGATGAAAAGCTGAAAGCATTTCAGTCAAGGATGCACATTCTCACCACTTTTATTCAAGATAGGTTTGGAAATTCTAGGCAGAGCAAACAGAAAAGGAAAAGAAATAGACAATCCAAACGGAAAAAGAAGAGATAAATCTGTCACTATTTGCAGGCTGCATGCTAAGTCACTTGAGTTGTGTCAGACTCTTTGTGACTCTATGGACTGTAGCCTGCCAAGCTCCTCTGTCCATGGGATTCTCCAGGCAAGAGTACTGGAGTAGGTTGCCATTTCCTCCAGATGACATATAACTATATGTAGAAAATCATAAAGTCACTACCAGAAAACTACTAGAGCTCATCATGAATTTGGTAAAGTTGCAGGATACAAAACTAATGCATAGAAAGCTGTTGCATCCCTATACACTAACAATGAAATATCAGAAAAAGAAATTAAGGAAACAATCCCATTCCATCATATCAAAAAGAACTCCTAGGAATAAACCTCTAAGGAGACAAAAAACTTGTACTCTGAAAACTACAAAACACAGATGAAAGAAATCTAAAATGATACACACAGATGAAAAGGTATTCCATGTTCTTGATTAGGAAGAGTCAATATTGTTAAAATGACTATACCACCCAAGGCAACCTGAAGATTCAATGCAACCCCTATCAAAGGCTTCCCTGCTGACTCAGATGGTAAAGAATCTGCCTGCAATGCAAGAGACCTGGGTTTGATCCCTGGGTCAGGAAGATCCCCTGGAGAAGAGAATGGCTACCCACTTCAATATTCCTGCCAGGAGAATTCCATGGACAGAGCCGCCTGGCAGGCCATAGTCTATGGGGTCGCAAAGGGTCAGACACGACTGAATACACACTCACAAATTCCCCCAAATCAAATTACCAATGGCATTTTCCACATAACTAGAACAAAAAAATTTAAATTTGTATGGACATGCAAAAGACCCTGAAATGCCAAAGCAATCTTGAAAAAGAACAGAGCTGGAAGAATCAGACTCCCTGACTTCAGGCTATACTGCAAAGCTACAGTCATCAGCATGGTACTAGCAAAGAAACAGCTATGTAGATCAATGGGAACAGGATAGAATGTCCAGAAATAAAATCACACATCTATGGTCAATTTATCTATGGTAAAGGAGGAGAGAACATACAATGAAGAAAAGACAATGTCTTCAGTAAGTGATGCTGTAAAAACCGGATAGCTCCATCTAAAGAATGAAATGAGAACATTCTCTAACACCATACACAAAAATAAACTCAAAATGGATTAAAGACCTCAATGTAAGACCAGATACTATAAGAATTCTAGATGAAAACCTGGGCAGAACACTCTTTGACATAAACCACAGCAATATAGTTTTTTAATTTATCTCCTAGAGTAATGGAAATAACTAAAATAAACAAATGAGCATAATTAAACTTGACAGTTTTTGCACACCAAAGGAAACCATAAACAAAATGACAACCTACAGAATGGGAGAAAATATTTGCAAATGATGCAGCCAATAAGTGATTAATTTTAAAAGTATGTAAACAGCTCATACGGAGAAGGCGATGGCACCCCACTCCAGTACTCTTGCCTGGAAAATCCCATGGATGGAGGAGCCTGGTAGGCTGCAGTCCATGGGGTCGCTAAGAGTCGGACACGACTGAGTGACTTCACTTTCACTTTTCACTTTCATGCATTGGAGAAGGAAATGGCAATCCACTCCAGTGTTCTTGCCTGGAGAATCCCAGGAACGGGGGAGCCTGGTGGGCTGCTGTCTATGGGGTCACACAGAGTCGGACACAACTGAAGTGACTTAGCAGCAGCAGCAAACAGCTCATACAGCTCACTAAAATTTTCAAAAAGTCAAAAAATATGCAAAAGACCTAAGTAAACATTTCTCCAAAGAAGTCATACAGATGACCAGGAGGGACATTAAAATATGTTCAACATCACTAATTATATGAGAAATGCAAGTCAAAACTACAATGAGGTATCACCTCACTCCAGTCAGAATGGTCATCATCAAAAAGTCTACAGCCAATTAATGCTGGAGAGGATGTATATAAAAAGAACCTTCCTATTGTGTTGGTAGAAATGTAAATTTGTACAACCACTGTGGAAAACAGTATAGAGGTTCCTTAAAAAATTAAAAATAGAGTTATCATATAATCCTGCAATCCCACCCCTGGGCATATATCTAGACAGAACTCTCATTCGATGAGATACTTGTAGCAGCACTATTTACAATAGCCAAAACATGGGGAAAGCTTAATTGGATGAATGTATAAAAAAGATGTGGTATATATGGAATGTTGCTTAGCCATAAAAAAAAAAATGAAATAATGCCATTTGTAGTGATGAGGATGGGTCTAGAGATCATACAAAATCGAGTAAGCCAGACAGAGAAATACAAGTATTGTATATCACTTGTATGTGGAATCTTAGAAATAAAGATACAAATGAACTTATTTATAAAACAGAAATAGACCTACAGACATTGAAAGCCAACTCATGGTTACCAATGGGGAAGGAGGAAGGAGGAATAAATTAGTAGGTTGGGATTAACATAGGAAAAGTGCTAGTCACTCAGTCATGTCCACTGTTTGTGATTCCATGGACTGTAGTCCACAGGGCTCCTCTGTCCATGGAATTCTCCGGGCGAGAATAATGGAGTGAGTTGCCCTGCCCTTTTATTCTCTGAATTATATATCATATTCCTAAGCAACATTTAACCTTGGTTTCTGCTATCACACTGTCAAAAGAGATCATTAATAACACATTTTCTCCTGCATTGATCATGGTTAGAAGAAAGCTTCCCCAGTGCACAGGCATCGGTGAAGGGGAAGACAATTGTAGGATTGTATAACCTTCTGACACTGCCAACAGTAGTATCACTTGGAATTAATCAGTTGATAAATGAAAAACCTCACTAACCCCCCTAATCTGGGTAGGGATGAGGTGAAGGGGAAGAGATCAGTGCAAAGCAAAACACGGAGAAGACATAATATTGTGCATGTAAAGTAATATATTAGAAAAAGAGCGAAAACAAAATACTCCCATTGTAGCAAAACTTAGAACACATAGTAACAGAAGTGATGACATAGAGCCTACACAATAGAATAAATGAACTCTATATTGAATGCTAACATATCTGTATCTATCAGTTAATTTCTAACCATAAACGTGCATTATTATTAGAAGAAAGACTAAACAATGAATATTTGATTAAATAAGGTAGGAAAAATTTCAAGATAGCAGGAAAGATGAAATAATAAAGGCACAAATTAATAAAATTAAAAGACAGAAAAATGAAATTAATACTCATAACAGATAAACTCAGAAAATAGTAATATAGTCCAACACCTGGCTAGTGTGATTTTAAAAAAGAAGAAATACAAACAACCAAAAATAGGAATAAAAGAACATGAAATATAAGTTGAAAGGAAAAAGGAGACATAATTTAAGACATGAAACAATGAAAATTGTAAGAGAATAGCATTCATGATTCTAAAAAAGAAATATGAAAATCAGTAATATAGATTATTTTGAAGGGAATATAGATCACTAAAATGGACTAAAATATAGATTGAGAAAGATAAAATCTCTATCTAATAGCCATAGAGCCAAAATATTTAGATCCTCCAAGAAGTATAAACAAGACCCTGAATGTTTACTGGTAAGTTTTGTCAGTTTTTCAAGGAAAGGATCAATCCTTTACTATACATACCTTTCCAAATCATTGGAAAATATGGAAAAAAAAGAAATCCTCTTTATGTTCAAATACTCCATAACTGACTCCAACACCTGATAAGAATCATCTACCAAAGTAAAAGCTTTAAGCCAAACTTACAAGTTCAAAGATCGATATAAAGGGAAACAAAATTAATTCAAATTATATAGAGATATAGTATAATATATCATATTAATAGGTAAAATTAGTTTACATAATACTTACATTGATATGAAAATTGGATAAATTTAGTACCCATTCTTAAATAAAATTTTTAGTAACCTAGGATTGAATTTTATGTTTTCAACATGAAAAAAGAATACCAATCTGAAATCAATCATACAAGCTAACTGGTGAAATAGAGCTATTCCTATTAAACTTAAAAGAACTCCAAAACCCATAATTTCAGAATTTTAAGTCAATGCAATTAGAAAAAGAACAGTATTAGAATATAATTTTTAAAACTATTAAAATTGTCTAATAAGAGATAACTTGAGAATAACTCAAAAATTTTTCCAGAACAGTGCTATCATACACTTTGTTTTTTAGTCGCTAAGTCGTGTCCAACTCTTTTGCAACCCCATGGACTGTAGCCTGTCAGGTTCCTCTGTCCATGGGATTTCCCACGCAGGAATACTGGAGTGGGTTGCCATTTCCTCCTCCATGGGATCTTCCAACCCAGGGATTGAACCCACGTCTCCTGCATTGGCAGGCAAATTCTTTACCACTGAGCCACCTGGGAAGACCATGTAATATACATTCCTCATACAGTTTTAAATTACATTAGAGTAAATGCTTTAAAATGTTTGATTTTGTATTTATATTATCATCAGCATCAACGTAGTCCTACATACAGGAAAAATTAGAAAACAGAAGTAAAATTTAACTGATATAGAAGCTCAAATGCACACACATCATATTTACACATAAATAAAACTGCTAATTACAGTGTTATTGCAAGCATTCCCCTACTATGCTCTCCTATTAATTATTAATTAGAATAAAAAGCAACTAAAGATTGTTGGTAACTGCACAATATGATAAACTAAATCTGAGGTTAATTATGGAAGGAAGGAGATGTGAAAATATATTGATAAGAAAATCTCAGTTTACCTAAAGGTATAAAATATAGCTTTAAAAAAAAATGACAAAAGTTTTGTCATAGAGGTATATAGTGTAAAGCTCTTTACTTTCTATAAAATAAAATAATTATTATAAATGCTTCAGGAAGATTTTTGAAGCTTAAGTGATTCTATACTCAATCTGGAAGAACAATTAAGATGATGAGATTACTCTGAAAGAAAAAAGAGAAAACAGCCTGTACCAATGTACATTAAAACCTACTTAAATATTCAATGCATAAAGCAATGAGTGCTTGAAGCAAGAATGGAAAATTATCAATGAAACAAATTAGAGTCCAAAAATATTTGTTTATAAATATTGCATTTAAATTAGAGGGGAGGAAATTATTTAATATATGATCCTAGAAAATGTGTCTTACTATGAAAGTGAAATTTAGATCTTTAACTCAATTTTTCAAAGCAGGTATCAAATAGATCAAGGATGTATTTATAAAGAAACTAGGAAATAAATTTATCTTAATAAATATCTATTGAGTCTTGAATTAAGATACTTTCATTCTATATGAAGTAAATAATAGAAACTGCAAAGTAAGAAAATACTGGTAACCTCTTCACCATGAAATAAATTAACAAATACATTGTCATGTTTTAAGATACTAACTAGCAAAAACTTTTAAACAACTATATAAAACGATGGGCTTCCCTAGTAGCTCAGACAGTAAATAATCCACCTGGAATGCTGGAGACTTGAGTTTGATCTTTTGGTCGGGAAGATCCCCTGGAGAAGGGACTGGCTACCCACTCCAGTATTCTTGCCTGAATGCTACAGACAGAGGAGCCTGGCACACTACAGTCTGTGGGGTCACAAAGAGTCGGACATGACTGAGCGGCTAACCCTTTCATTTTCATATACAATGACATTAAGGTGGGGAAAGTTACGTAGTCATGACTGTTTCAGTCTGTGTTCTCTCAGAAGACCAGAAACACCTCTTTTAGTATTTTAAACAGAATGAAATACAATACAAGGAATCAGATTTACAAACCATTGGGATGACTGGAAGAACAAAGGTGAGAGAAATTACTGCTTCTTTCATAAAACTAGAAATTAGGGAATTACAGAAAACTGCTAGAGGTGAGATTACTCCTTACAAGGAAGTGGGTGAATATTTGTCCACTGCAGACACAAGAGCAGTAATGACTTCTGCTTTCTACCTTCTAAATGCTGACCCTGACTCTTGTTGACAGAATCTAATGTGGAAACCTGTTATCAGGGATTTGGGGAAACACAGTTCCAAGATGTCTAGCCCTTTAATAAAAGGGAAAACTTAGATGAGGAGGTAATGGTACTGAATTATCAACAGAAATTCTGATAAAACAGAAAAAGTCAACAGTGTGAATGGTACTAGTATCTTATGATGGAATTCTACACATCCATCAAATATTTTATTTTGCAATGCACGAGAAATATGTTTCAATGGCATGAGAAAATATTCACTGTATTAGTTAAATGAAAAAGTCCCACTTATAAGCAATATACTATAAACCTACATTACTATAACATTAGCATAATTCTATATGATTCCAACTTTGTAGAGATAGTAAACTTTCTCTAAATGCACAGTTAGATGTTGCAGAAATTGCCCTAAAATCTCATTTTAAAAATGAGGATCTGAATTAAAATGTAAGTTTCTGTTAAGGTAATATGTAGAAAACCTGGAGAATAGCTCTAATATTTTTAGTTTAATGTCACAGTAGGAATCAACTCTAAAATATAACATTGCCCAACTGACACTATCTTATAGTATAGTTATAGTTATTTTTAAAATAAATGGTGTAGTCTGAAAATGAAAGAGAATGGTCATGGCTAGGTTTTTCCAATAACCAGGTGACTACTCTAGAGATCTCATTAACTTATAAAAACCATAAAATTAAAAATGTTTTCTCAATACCCATGATAATAGAGGAATAAAGTTGCTTCTCTCTGAAGTAGGGCTTTAATTTGAATGTGTCCTTCAAGAAATACCATCTGTTATCTGGTCCATTATCAAGATGGATGTCACAGGTTACTGTCAGGAGAACAATCTTCAATAGCAATCAGTTCTTTACAAAAATTATGGGAGCATATTACTCTCCTTTGCAGAGTAATTATGCCATACGTTTAGTTGTTGTCTGATAAGGCAAGTATTTCATTGAAATGGAATTGTTTGCCCTGTGGACTCATTCTGGGTGTCTGCAGAGGGAGTGCAAGTCCCAAGAGCAGTTTTTCCAGGTCATTCTATCCCTGACAATATTTTTCAGTTATTCTTTCTTCAGATCTGCTTTGCATATGATTTTTTAAATTGCCATTGTTGTTTCTGTTAGTCACTAAGTTGTGTCCAACTCTTTGTGATCCCATGGACTGCACCACCCAAGCCTTCCTATCTTTCACTATCTCCCAGAGTTTGTGCAAACTCATGTCCATTGTGTCAGTGCTGCTATTGAACCGTCTCATCCTCTGCTGCCCTCTTTCCTCTTGTCCTCAATCTGTCCCAGCATCAGGGTCTTTTCCAGTGAGTCAGCTTTTCTCATCAGGTGGCCAAAGTATTGTAGCTTCAGCTTTAGCATCAGCCCTTCCAATGAATATTTAGGGTTTAGTTCCTTTAGGATTGATTGAAGTCAAGGGCCTTAGGGAGCTTTACTACAAATGAAGCTAGTAGAGATGATGGAATTCCAGATAAGCTATTTCAAATCCTAAAAGATGATGCTGTTAAAGTACTGCACTCAATATGCCAGCATTTTTGGAAAACTCAACAGTGGCTACAGGACTCAAAAATGAAAGTGAAAGTCAAGTCACTCAGTTGTGTCCAACTCTTTGCGACCCCATGGACTGTAGCCCACCAGGCTCCTCTGTCCATGGGATTTTCCAGGCAAGGATACTAGAGTGGGTTGCCATTTCCTTCTCCAGGGGATCTTCCCGACCCAGGGATTGAACCCAGGTCTCCCGCATTGTAGACAGACACTTTACTGTCTGAGCTACCAGGGAAGCCCACAGGACTGGAATAGGTCAATTTTCATTCCAGTTCCAAACAAGTGCAATGTAAAAGAATTTTCAAACTACCACACAATGGCATTCATTTCACATGCTAGTAAGGTAATGTTCAAAATCATCAACCTAGTTTTCAGCAGTACATGAACTGAGGACTTCAGATGTTCAAGCTGGTTTTAGAAAAAGCAGAGGAACCAGAGATCAAATTGCCAACATCCGCTGGATCATTGAAAAAGCAAGAGAGTTCCAGAACAACATTTACTTCTGCTTCATTGACTATGCTAAAGCCTTTGACTCTGTGGATCATACAAACTGTGGAAAACCCTTAAAGAGATGGGAATACCAGGCCACCTGACATGCCTCCTGATAAACATGCATGTTTATCAGGCAAGAAGCAACAGTTAGAATCTTAAATGGAACAATAGACTGGTTCCAAATAGGGAAAGGAGTACATCAAGGCTGTATATTGTCACTCTGCTTATTTAACGTATATGCAGACTACATAATGAGAAATGCTGGGCTGGATGAAGCACAAGCTGGAATCAAGATTGCCAGGAGAAATATCAAAAACCTCAGATATGCAGATGATACCATCCTTATGGCAGCAAGCAAAGAGGAACTAAAGAGACTCTTGATGAAAGTAAAAGAGGAGGGCGAAAAAGTTGGCTTAAAGCTCAACATTCAGAAAAATAAGATCATGGCATCTGGTCCCATCAGTTCAGTTCAGTTCAGTCACTCAGTCGTGTCCGACTCTTTACGACTCTTTGTGAACCCATGAATCGCAGCACACCAGCCCTACCTGTCCATCACCAACTCCCAGAGTTCACCCAGACTCATGTCCATTGAGTCAGTGATGCCATCCAGCCATCTCATCCTCTGCCACCCCCTTCTCCTCCTGCCCCCAATCCCTCCCAGCATCAGAGTCTTTTCCAATGAGTCAACTCTTCTCATGAGGTGGCCAAAGTACTAGAGTTTCAGCTTTAGCATCATGCCTTCCAAAGAAATCCCAGGGCTCATCTCCTTCAGAATGGATTGGTTGGATCTCCTTGCAGTCCAAGGGACTCTCAAGAGTCTTCTCCAACACCACAGTTCAAAAGCATCAATTCTTTGGTGCTCAGCCTTCTTCACAGTCCAACTCTCACATCCATACATGACCACAGGAAAAACCATAGCCTTGACTAGACAAACACTTCATGATAAATAGATGGGGAAACAGTGGAAACAGTGACAGACTTTAGTGTTTTGGGCTCCAAAATCACTGCAGATGGTGACTGCAGCCATGAAATTAAAAGACATTTACTCCTTGGAAGAAAAGTTATGATCAACCCAGACAGCATATTAAAAAGCAGCAACATTACTTTGCCAACAAAGGTCCGTCTAGTCAAGGCTATGGTTTTTCCAGTAATTATGTATGGATATGAGAGCTGGACCATAAGAAGACTGAGTGCTAAAGAAGTGATGCTTTCAAATTGTGGTGCTGGTGAACACTCGAGAGTCCCTTGGTCAGCAAAGAGATCAAATTTTCATTATTCTATTCCAACTTCATAGCCAGACAGAATTTCAGTCAACATTTGCAAACTGGGTTTTGTCCAAAATTCACTCATGATCTCTCTTTCCTCTGACTTCTGCTTCAGTAAGAACATTTAAAAGTCAGGGAAGATTTTTAGTCAGCTCAGTGTGGTGGAGTAGAACATCTCTAGGCAAAGATACAAAATCTAATAAGGAAGACTATATAGAAATTACTGTGAATTGTTTTATTTACATTCCCATGTGATCATCTGAAACACCTAGATGAAAAGGTTAAATCAATTTTTTTTTTACAGTTAAAAATATCATATATAGTCTGGGTTTGGGTTTAAAATCACAAATCTGACCATTTCATGATTGTTATGATAGACACATGCATACATATATATTCAAAAATGTCTCTAATATATGTAAATACTATGGATAATTATAGAGGGTATGCTGCTGCTGCTAAGTCACTTAGTGGTGTTTGACTCTTGCAACCCCATAGACAGCAGCCCACCAGGCTCCCCTGTCCCTGGGATTCTCCAGTCAAGAACACTGGAGTGGGTTGCCATTTCCTTCTCCAGTGCATGAAAGTGAAAAGTGAAAGTGAAGTCACTCAGTCTGTCTGACTCTTCGCAACCCCATGGACTGCAGTCTACCAGGCTCCTTTGCCCATGGTATTTTCCAGGCAAGAGTACTGGAGTAGGTTGCCATTGCCTTCTCTGATAGAGGGTATAAGAAATGTAATTCTACAAAAGAATAAGCACAACTCAATTATAAACATATTATAAGGCTTTAAGAAATAATGAGTAAAGTTTAAAAATAAAATAAAATTTAAAAAAAATAAAAAAAAGAAAGAATGAGTATCTTCTTGCTAATGAATTGTTTAAGTTGTCACATTAAGGAAAAACTAAGCTATTTTAATCTATCAAGCACATTATAAAAAAGAATATTTAATTGATTAATCTTACAAGAAATTGCATAATATTATCCAAATGGTGATGTAATTACCAAATTGATTAACCACACTCCACTCCTCTCCATCTGCAACAGACTGCACAATCTATTTCTAGAAAGATGTGCTAAGTCATTCTAACAAATGAGTTTGAATAATAAATATTAGTTTTTATTTGTGGTGGCACAGAGGTAAAGAGTCCTGCCAATGCACGTGATGCTGGAGACACGGGTTCTATCCCTGGGGTTGAGAAGATCTCCTGGAGAAGGAAATGACAACCCTTTCCAATCTTCTTTCCTGGAGAATCCCATGGACAAAGGAGCCTGGAGGGCTACAATGTATGGGGTTGCAAAGAGTCAGACATGACCTAGCACACACACACACATTACATTAAAAACAAATACAAAGAACTAAAAGAAACTGCATAGTTTAAATATTAACAGTTCTTACATAGAAAAACATTGTGATGATTAAGAGATGACTCAAGGTAAAATACTTAATTTCCTGCTGTGTTTTATGTGAAGTTTCTTTGTCATCAGGAAGTCAAATGAGTTAAGTCTCCAAGACACTTAGAATTTCACAATCCCAGGGACACTATATTAGCATTTTTGTGACTCCTGTCATTCTTATCAACAATACACATTGTCTCCAATCCTATTTTTTCCCCTCAACTGTATATTACTTCATGTCTCAAACACTCTAATTGCCCAAAATAATCTCAGAAATTGAACAATTTGCATTTGTCTTTACTGGTTCACATAAAAACATTATCCCTATAAATTTAAAAAAGCTTAAAAGGTTTATAAATTTAAAATAGCCCTCCCCTGATACAAATATGGCAGAGTAGAAGGACTTGCACTCATCTTCTCCTGTGAGGACTCCAAAAGTGCAACTCGCTGCTGAACAGCCATTAACAGGAGAATGTTGGATCCCACCAAAAAAAACAAAACAAAACAAAACCCACATCCAAGGGCAAAGGAGAAGCCCCAACAAGATGGTAGGAGGGGCGAAATTGCATTTTGAATCAAACCCCACATCCACCAGAGACATTTGGAGGACTCAAACAAAACCTTATGTGCACCAGGAAGCAGATACCCCACAGAGACTGAGCCAGATCTGCCTTTGAGTGTTTGAGTGTCTCCTGTGGAGACACGAGTCAGTAGTGGCCAGCCACAGGGACAGGGGCTCTGGTCACAGCAGACCCGGGTCGCACAGCGTGTGGCAAAAGCCCTCTTGGAGGAGGTCGCTATTAGGCCCACCATAGAGCCACCAAGCAAATGATCCACAAACTGCAGAACACCTATACCAAAGAAAATCTCACATTGTTAAGAAAGTTCTAAGACCCAAAATGGATTTTTCAACCTCGGGATCCAGCAAAGGGACTGAGAACCCCCAAGGAATTTGACTTTGGAGGCCAGTGGAATTTGAATACAGTACTTCAGTGGGACTGGGGAAATATACTCTTAGAGGGCACAAACAAACCTTGTGCAAACCAGGAGCCAGGAAGAAGGAGCAGTGTCCCTACAAGCAACTGAGCCAGACTTGCTGCTGAGTGTCCAGAAGGATCTGGTGGAGGTGTGGGTCAACAGTGGCCTGCTAGGGGGTCAGGGGCACTGAATACAAGAGTACAGGCACAAATCCTTTTGAAGGAGGTCACCATTACCTTCATTACCCTACCACAGTTTGGCCTCAGGCCAAACAACAGGGAGGGAACACAGCCCTGCCCATCAACAGAAAATTGGATTAAAGATTTACTGACCATGGCCTCATCCATTAGAATAAGACCCAGTTTCCCCCACAGTCAGTGCTCCTATCAGGCAGCTTTCAAAAGCCTCTTATCCTTATCCAAGAGGGCAGAGACAATGAAAACTGCAATCACAGAAACTAACTTAACTGATGACAGGGATCACAACCTTGTTTAACTCAATGAAACTATGGGCAATACCATGTAGAGCCACTCAAGACAAATGGGTGATGGAAGAGAATTATGACAAAATGTGGTCCACTGGAGAAGGGAATGGCAAACCACTTCAGTATTCTTGCCTTGGGAACCCCATGAAAAGTATGAAAAGGCAAATAGATAGGACACTGAAAGATGAACTCCCCAGGTCGGTAGGTGCCCAGTATGCTACTGGAGGAGATCAGAGAAATAACTGCAGAAAAAAATGAAGAGACTGAGCCAAAGTGAAAACACGCCCAATTGTGGATGTGACGGGTGATGGAAGTAAAGTCTGATGCTGTAACAATAATATTGTATAGAAACCTGGAATGTTAGATTCATGAATCAAGGTAAATTGGAAGTGGTCAAACAGACAGCAAGAGTGAACATCAACATTCTAGGAATCGGTGAACTAAAATGGACGGGAATGGGTGAACTTAATTCAGATGACCATTATATCTACTACTGTGATTAAGAATGCCTTAGAAGACATGAAGTAGCCCTCATAATCAACAAAAGAGTCCAAAATGCAGTACTTGGGTTCAGTCTCAAAAAAGACAGAATGATCTCTATTTGTTTCCAAGGCAAACCATTCAATATCATAGTAATCCAAGTCTATGCCCCAACCAGTAAAGCTGAAGAAGCTGAAATTGAATGGTTCTATGAAGACTTAATGCAGAGTTCCAAAGAATAGCAAGAAGAGATAAGAAAGCCTTCTTCAGTGATCAATGCAAAGAAATAGAGGAAAACAACAGAATGGGAAAGACTAGAGATCTCTCCAAGAAAATCAGAGATACCAAAGGAACATTTCATGCAAAGATGGGCTCTATAAAGGACAGAAATGGTATGTACCTAACAGAAGCAGAAGATATTAAGAAGAGGTGGCAAGAATACACAGAAGAACTGTACAAAAAAGATCTTCACGACCCAGATAATAAAGATGGTGTGATCACTGACCTAGAGCCAGACATCCTGGAATGTGAAGTCAAGTGGGCCTTAGAAAGCATCACTATGAACAAAGCTAGTGGAGGTGATGGAATTCCACTTGAGCTATTCCAAATCCTGAAAGATGATGCTGTGAAAGTGCTGCACTCAATATGCCAGCAAATTTGGAAAACTCAGCAGAGGCCACAGGACTGGAAAAGGTCAGTTTTCATTCCAATCCCAAAGAAAGGCAATGCCGAAGAATGCTCAAACTACTGCACAATTGCACTCATCTCACACGCTAGTAAAGTAATGCTCAAAGTTCTCCAAGCTGGGCTTCAGCAATATGTGAACTGTGAACTTCCTGATGTTCAAGCTGGTTTTAGAAAAGGCAGAGGAACCAGAGATCAAATTGCCAACATCCACTGGATCATGGAAAAAGCAAGAGAGTTCCAGAAAAACATCTATTTCTGCTTGATTGACTATGCCAAAGCCTTAGGGTGTGGATCACAATAAACTGTGGAAAATTCTGGAAAAGATGGGAATACCAGGCCACCTGATCTTCCTCTTGAGAAATTTGTATGCGGGTCAGGAAGCAACAGTTGGAACTGGACATGGAACAACAGACTGGTTCCAAATAGGAAAAGGAGTACGTCAAGGCTGTATATTGTCACCCTGCTTATTTAACTTATATGCAGAGTACATCATGAGAAATGCTGGACTGGAAGAAACACAAGTTGGAATCAAGATTGCCAGGAGAAATATCAATCACCTCAGATATGCAGATGACACCACCCTTATGGCAGAAAGTGAAGAGGAACTAAAAAGCCTCTTGTTGAAGGTGAAAGAGGAGAGTGACAAAGTTGGCTTAAAGCTCAACATTCAGAAAACGAAGATCATGGCATCTGGACCCATCACTTCATGGGGATGGATGGGGAAACAGTGGAAACAGTGTCAGACTTTGTTTTTCTCGGCTCCAAAATCACTGCAGATGGTGACTGCAGCCATGAAATTAAAAGATGCTTACTCCTTGGAAGGAAAGTTATGACCAACCTAGATAGCATATTCAAAAGCAGAGACATTACTTTGCCAACAAAGGTTCGTCTAGTCAAGGCTATGGTTTTTCCTGTGGTCATATATGGATGTGGGAGTTGGACTGTGAAGAAGACTGAGCACCAAAGAATTGATGATTTTGAACTGTGGTGTTGGATAAAACTTTTGAGAGTCCCTTGGACTGCAGGGAGAACCAACCAGTCCGTTCTAAAGGAAATCAGCCCTGGGATTTCTTTGGAAGGACTGATGCTAAAGCTGAAACTCCAGTACTTTGGCCACCTCATGCGAAGAGTTGACTCATTGGAAAAGACTCTGATGCTGGGAGGGATTGGGGGCAAGAGGAGAAGGGGACAACAGAGGATGAGATGGCTGGATGGCATCACTGACTCGATGGACATGAGTCTGAGTGAACTCCGGAGTTGGTGATGGACAGGGAGGCCTGGCGTGCTGCAATTCATGGGGTCGCAAAGAGTCAGACATGACTGAGTGACTGATCTGATCTGATCTGATCTGATGAAGACTTAAAAGACCTTCTAGAACTAACACCCAAAAAAAGATGTCCTTTTCATCCTAGAGGACTGGAATGAAAAAGTAGAAATTCAAGAACTACCTGGAGTAACAGGCAAGTTTGGTCTTAGAGTACAAAATGAAGCAGGGTAAGGGTTAACAGAATTTTGCCAAAAGAATACACTGAACATAGCAAGAATAAACTTCCACCAACACAAGAGATAACTCTACACTGACCATCTGTAGATAACTGTATCAACAGTAGATAACTGTAGATAACTGTATCTACAGTTATCAACACTGTACATAACTCTACATTGACCATCTGGTGACATGGATGTCACCAGATGGTCAGTACAAAAATCAGATTGATTATATTCTTTGTAGCCAAAGATAGAGAAGGTGTATACAGTCAGCAAAACAAGACTGGGTGCTGACAGTGGCTCAGATCATGAACTACTTTTTGAAAAAATCAGACTTAAATCGAGGAAAGTAGGAAAAACCACTAGACCATTCAGGTATAACCTAAATCAATCCTTTATGATTATACAGTCGAAGTGAGAAATAGATTCAGTGGATTAGAGCTGATAGAGTACCTGAAGAAATATAGACAGAGGTTTGTGACACTGTATAAGAGGCAGTCATCAAGACCATTCTCAACAAAAAGAAATGGAAAAAGGCAAAATGGTTTTCTGAGTAGACTTACAAACAGCTGAGGAAAGAATAGAAGTGAAAGGCAAGGAGAAAAGGAGAAAAGGAAAGACATACCCATCTGAATGCAGAGTTCCAATGAATAGCAAGGAGAGGTAAACCCTTCCTCAATGATCAATGCAAAGAAATCGAAGAAAATAATAGAATGGGAAAGACTAGAGATCTCTTCAATAAAATTAGAGATACCAATGTGGAACATTTCATACAGAGATGGGCACAATAAAGGACAGAAAAATATGGAACTAACAGAAACAGAAGATATTAAGAAGAGGTGGCACGAATGCACAGAAGAACTCTACAAAAGAGATCTTCATGACCCAGATAACCGTGATAGTGTGATCACTCACCTAGAGTCAGGCATCCTGGAATGTGAACTCAAGTGGGCCTTAGGAAGTATCACTGCTAGCAAAGTTATGGAAGTGATATAATTCCAATTCAGCTATTTCAAATCCTAAAAGATGATGCTGTGCAAGTGCTGCACTCAATATGTTAGTAAATTTGGAAAACTCAACACTGGCCATAGGACTGGAAAAGGTCAGTTTTCATTTCAATCCCAAGGAAAGGCAATGCCAAAGAATGTTTGAACTACCACACAATTTCACTCATCTCACAAACTAGCAAAGTAATGCTCAAAATTCTCCAAGACAGGCTTCAACAATATGTGAACTGTGAACTTCCAGATGTTCACCTGGTTTTAGAAAAGGTAGAGGAACCAGAGATCAAATTGCCAACATCCATTGGATCATCAAAAAAGCAAGTTTCCAGAAAAACATCTATCTGCTTTATTGATTATGCCAAAGCCTTTGACTGTGTGGAACACAACAAACTGTGGAAAATTCTGAAAGAGATGGGAATATCAAACCACCTTACTTGCCTCCTGAGAAATCTATATGCAGAGCATGAAGCAACAGTTAGAACTGGATATGGAACAACAGACTGGTTCCAAATTAGAAAAGGAGTATATCAAGGGTGTATATTGTCACCTTGCTGATTTAACTTCTATGTAGAGTACATCATGGGAAATGCCAGGGTGGATGAAACACAAGCTGTAATCAAGATTTTGGGAGAAATATCAATATCCTCAAATATGCAGATAACACCACCCTTATGGCAGAAGCAAGGAGGAACTAAAAAGCTTCTTGACGAAAGTGAAAGAAGAGAGTGAAAAAAACTGGCTTAAAACTCAACTTTCAATAAACTAAGATCATGGCATCTGGTCCCATCACTTCATGGCAAATAGATTGGGAAACACTGGAGACAGTAATAGACTTTATTTTCTTGGGCTTCCCTTGTGGCACAGCTGATAAAGAATCCGCCTGCAATGTGGGAGACATGGTTTCAATTTCTGGGTTGTGAAGATCCCCTGGAGAAGGAAAAGGCTACCCACTCCAGTATTCTGGCCTGGAGAGTTCCATGGACTCTATAGTCCATGTGTTTGCAAAGAGTCAGACCTGACTGAGAGATTTTCACTTTCACTTTTTCTTGGGCTCCAACATCGCTGCAGGTGGTGACTGCAGCCATGAAATTAAAAGACACTTGCTCCTTGGAAGAAAAGCTATGACCAACATTGATAGCATATTAAAAAGTAGAGCCATTACTTTGCCAAAAACGGTCCTTCTGTTCAAAGCTATGTTTTTTTCCATTAGTTATGTATGGATGTGAGAGTTGAACCATAAAGAACACTGAGAGCTGAAGAATTGATGCTTTTGAATTGTGGTGTAGGAGAAGACTCTTGAGAGTTCCTTGGACTACAAGGAGATCCAACCACTCAATTCTAAAGGAAATCAGTCTTGAATATTCATTGAAAGGACTGAAGCTGAATCTCCCATATCTTGACCACCTGATGTGAAGAACTGACTTATTGGAAAAGACCCTAATGCTGGGAAACATTGAAGGTAGGAGGAGAAGGGGATGACAGAGGATGAGATGGTTGGATGGCATCACCAACTCAATGAACATGAGTTTGAGCAAGCTCCAGGAGTTGATGATGGACAGAGAGGCCTGGGTGGTGAAGTCCATGGGGTCACAAAGAGTAGGACATGACTGAGGGACTGAACCGAAATAGCCGACAATTTCCTGTTCTGTAGCTGGAAATATAGCACACCACCAGACAGCCAAGCAGGGAGGAAGAGAGGCTAAGAGCATGCACACTCTGCCTGATCCCGTGACTGTGTGACACCAAGCCTTTTATTCATTTTTTTGTCTTGCTTTCTGTCTTTGTTAAGCAGAGACAGTAATAGTCCTTGCTTTTAGAGTTGGCTTGAGGATTAAAGGTACTTGTATTGATTAATAAGTATATTGAATGATGTTTGGTAATAAGCACTAAATGATTATTTACAATTATTATATCCTTTTGGGATAGTTTATATGTGTACTAATAGGAAAGCTATTTTATGATAAAGAAAACACATTATATCAGGGGTCTGCAGTCCTCTGTTTTTGCATGTCACTTTTTAAAATATTTATTTTTTAAATTTATTACTCAAGTATTTTTAAAATTATTACTCAAGTATTTTTACTTGGGGGATAATTGCTTTGCAGTAGTGTTAATTTCTGTCATACCTCAACACAAATCAGCCATCGGTATACATGTGTCCCGTCCCTCTTGAGCCTTCCTCCCACTTATCACCCCTACCCACCCTGTAAGTTGTCACAAAACACTGAGTTTGAGCTCAAATGTTTTTCTCAATGTATGTTTTTAAATGTGGAGACAAGTCCATCTTATACAAATTTCAGTCTTCATCCATTTCCTAGTAATGTTGCAGGCACAGGGTAGGCTATTTGATACATCTTCATTGAGATTTATTGACTTCAATTAAATTACTTAGAGTTAAGTAAAACATCTCAAACATTGAACCCTCTATAATCTTGCCTGTGTTTATCATTTCCTAAGGCCTTTCAAATAGCAGCCACAATTTAAAAGTTCTAAAATAATTATAGAAATAAATATGTGGTGCCATATTGTTCATTACAAAGTATAAGTGTCAATTACAAATTCAGTTTCCTGTGGCAACATGGCAATGCTGAGAAGTATGAAAATGCACTACCTTGTAACTGAGTGGAAATATTTTTGGGGGGAGTATCTCCTTGGCTTTTTAATTCTAAATATTTTTAGCATGATTTATTATTTGTCTTGCTAAAACATTTTACTTTAAAAAAGTGCTTAGAATAAATATAATACCTAGAAAAATGACTTGTCTCCCTTCATGTGGAAATAATTGTTACCCCATCCAAACAATACAAATCTTGTTTTAATTATATTTAAAAGGCTCTTTGTAGTTTGACCTTCTCACTCCATATGGAGAGAGATTAATGGGTACAACTGGAATGATTCATCACCCATGCTGCTTTCTATCACTGCAGTCAGTGATATGATCTAAAACTTTTTAAGAACAGACCAAATTGGCTTTAAAAATACGCCCAGCCTTAATGTGAAGCCTCATCAAGATTTGCTGTCTTTGGTTTGTATCTGCATCCCCTTAGCTTTACAGTGTTGGAGATCAGAATTCCTCCCACGTCAAGGAATTCATTAAATGGAAAAAAATAAAAGAAAAGAAACCGTTGGTGCCTTGTACAACAGAATGGACATGCAGGCATTCTAACAGGAATTTGAATCCTAATATCATCCCTTACCTTCTTAGTAACTTTCAAAGCCTCAGTGGTCTCATAAGATATCATTATCCCTTCTTTGAAATGTTCTTGTTCAAATTAGAAATTCAGTTGATCCTCGAACAACATGGGGGTTTGATGTGCAGTTGAAAAATGGTCTAACTTTGTAGTTGGCCATGTATATCCATGGTTTCACATCCTTAGGTTCAACCAACCAAACACGTATCCTGGAGAACCATTGTATATATTGATTGAAAAAAATCCATGTATAAGTGTATCCACGCAGTCCAAACCCATGTTCTTCAAGGATCAACTGTAATTGATAAAACACAACAGATCACAGTAAACCCTCAATAAATGGATATTGTTGTTTTGGTTGTAATCCGATCAAGGTCTTTGTTGATCCTGTGAAAACTTTCTATAGTCAGCCCTCTATATCTGTAGGTTCCACATCCTGGGATTCAACCAACTTCAGATGGGAAATATAAGAAAGAAAAAAAAAATCCAGAAAACTTCCAAGAAGCAAAAATTTTAATTTGCCATGCACTGACAATTATTCATTTAGCAGTTAAATTATACTCACAATTGTTTATACAGTATTTACATTATATTAGGTATTATAAGTAATCTAGAGACTATTTAAAGTATAAGGGAGAATGTGTATAGGTTATGTGCCATACTAAACATTTTTATATGAGGGACTTGAACATCATCTGATTTTGGCATCTGAGGGGTTCCTGGAGCCAGTCTCTGATCAGATACTGAGAGACGACTCTACTTCTTGGTCTAAGAGGTTATTTCCTTCTTCCTAATCAGTCTTCAATAAAAATAAAGTCATTTGTTTTGGGAACCTGGTCTAACAACAATCAGTTGCTCAAAGGTTTGGTCCTGCAGTTGGAACCCAAGTTGTATGTAGCGTTAGACCTTGGCTTGGAAATGAAGCCTGAACAAACAGCCCTGAGCCCTTTTCCTCTCTGATCTCCTATTCCTGCCCAGCCCCCGTCTACTTCAGTATTCTTGCCTTGAGAACCCCATGAACAGTCAGTCAGTTGAGTCGCTCAGTCAGATCTTTTCCAGTGAGTCAGTTCTTTGCATCAGGTGGCCAAAGTAGTGGAGTACCAACTTCAGCATCAGTCCTTCCAATGAATATTCAGGACTGATCTCCTTTAGGATGGACTGGTTGGATCCCCTTGCAGTCCAACAGACTCTCAAGAGTCTTCTCCAACACCACAGTTCAAAAGCATCAGTTCTTCAGTGCTCAGCTTTCTTTATAGTCCAACTCTCACATCCATTCATGACCACTGGAAAAGCCATACATAGCCTTGACTAGACGGATCTTTGTTGGCAAAGTAATGTTTCTGCTTTTTAATATACTGTCTAGGTTGGTCATAACTTTTCTTCCAAGGAGCAAGTGTCTTTTAATTTCATGGCTGCAGTCACCATCTGCAGCGATTATTAAGGTCAAGGAGACTATTAAGGTCAAGGAGAGTTTTAAAGAAAATTGTTTGGCTCTCTCCAAACTCCCTTCTTGACCCAATCCTACCACAGAGTTGGTAGAGGCCTTCGGGGGAGTAACCTCTTCAATTACTATAAGATATCAGTCTTCTCCTATACTTTCTCCAGTTCATGCTACTTCAGTATACTCAACCCAGAATTTATTCAAGTTTTACATATTAATTTAACAAACCTTTACTGAATGCCCTTCTAGTTGTTGAATATGCAACAGAAAGCAAAATAAACTTTTCTGCTTTCAGTAAACTCACAGTCTAGTGGGAGGGTGTAGACAATGAACTGAACAAATCACTGTGTGTGTTAGAATGAAGTGCTGTAAGGAGAAACAGAAGGGACTCCCCTGGTGGTCCAGTGGTTAAGAATCTGCCTTTCAAAGCAGGGGACACAAGTTCAATCCCTGGTCCAGGAACTAACTAAGATTGCATGCCATAACTGCTAGCCTGCACTCTAGAGCCCTTGAGCCATAACTACTGAAGTCCAGACACCTTAGAGCTGATGCTCCATAATAAGAGAAGCTACCACCCTAAGAAGCCCATAGACTGCAAGCCCACTGCAAACCCATGGACTGAAGCCCGCTCGCCACAACTGGAGAAAGCCCACACGCAGCAATGAAGACCCAGCAGAACCAGTAAATTTTTTTTTTTTTTTAATATATCTGGAAGCAGAGTTTTAGTGTCAAATGTTTGCTAGGAACAGATTCATTGAGATCACTACTGAATAAAATCGTCAAAGTATGCAGTTCACGAAGATATAAAGGGATAAAGCAGTCTGGATGGGAGAAACTGAAAGTGCGAAGGCCCTGAGGCAGGGCCTCAGGTTTATCCTTCATGGTCTAGGAAGAGTAAGGGGACCAGTGTGGTTAGATTAGAGGAGACAAAGTCAAAGTCAATTAAGGGAGGAGAGGCAGATGGAGAATAGAGCCTTTGAGGGAGAAATTATATGACTTTTGATTTTAAAAGGTTCATTGTAACTGCCATGTCAGAAATAGACTACAAGGAAGGGAAGCAGAAGCAGGCAGACTAGTTAGGAAACTATTACAAATATCCACGTGATGCCATTGGTCAGGCTGGTAGATGTGGCTGGATTCTGAATGGAACTTGGTAGCAGATGGATTGTAGAGAGAATGAGAAAGATACAGTCTTGGGTAGCACAAAGGTTCTTGACTAGAGTATTGGAAGGTTGAGAGCTGCTATAAATTGAGATGGCAAACATTGAAAACAGAGCAAGGTTTGCATCAGTATCAGGAATTCGATTTTAGGAATGTTGAATCTGAGATGTATGAGTTATCCAGGAGCGATGTTGAATAAGTATATATGTGTTGGATGTAGGAGTCTGGAATTTAGGGGAGTTGTCTAAGCTGGGGATATAAAACTGGGAGGATCCTCAACATCTAGATGATGTTCTAGTTTGTGAAAATGGATATGATTGCTGAGTGAATAAGAGCAGAAAGGAGAAGGAAAGGTCCAAGGGCTGTTCTTTATTTGCACTCTAATATTCAGGAGTTAGTGGGATGAGGAGGAAGCAGGTAAAGAGGAAGAACACAGAGTTAGTGTTTCAGATGCTACCAATGAAAATGTTTCAAGGAAATACAGGTGATCAACCAGGTCAAATGCTGCCTATGGGTCACAGAAGATGAAGGCTGAAAACTGACCACTACATGTAGCAATACCAGGTCCAAGGTGACTGTAAGAGCTGTTTTTAGTGTGCCAGTTTGGAGTAGTTTCAAGAAAGAATGAAAGGAAAATAATTGCTATCCATGAGCAAAGATCCTTATTATTTTTATCTTGAGTTTTGCTGCAAAAGGAAGTAGATAAATGGGGCAATAGCTGGAGAAGGAAGAATGGTTATGATTTTTTTTAATGGAAGAAACATGTTTGTATGATGACCGAAATCAATTATCAGAGAGGAAAACAATTGATAATGCAGGATAAAGGGATGGACATTTCCTTGAGCAGGTGGGAGGAGTCAGGGTTCAATGCTTAAGGGAATAAAACCATCTTAGAGTAAAGGGCAGTTGATCTAATTAACAAATGTGAAAGCTGAATGTTGATGAATGGATAAATGTAAAGTCCTCAGCCTTTCCAGGATCAGTCATACTTAGATATACTATTTAACTAAGTAATATTCTTTTTTTAATATAAATTTATTTTAATTGGAGGTTAATTACTTTACAATATTCTATTGGTTTTGCCATACTAACTAATATTCTAATCATACAATTTTAGTAAATTTTAAATGAGTTTCCATCAGGAGAAGGAAGTAGATTTTTCTGCTGAGACAGAAAAGAAATTAATTAGAGCCTGTTAAAACCTATGAAGAGCTGACTCATTGGAAAAGACCCTGATGCTGGGGAAGATTGAGGGCAGGATGAGAAGGGGACTACAGAGCATGAGATGGTTGGATGACCATATTCGTTGATCACCGACTCAATGAACATGAGTTTGGGTAGGCTCTGGGAGTTGGTGATGGACAGGGAGGCCTGGCATGCTGCAGTTCATGGGGTCACAAAGAGTCAGACACGACTGAGCGAGTGAACTGAACTGAACTGAAATCCTACTATACAAATATAACCCTGGGAAAAAACATTTTTCTGCTTAAATGTGTGCCACTTACGGAAGACAGAATTCACCGTTGCCCATATTCTGAAAGGAACTATAGCAACTCCAGTTTATAAATGAGTTCATTCATTTGTGAACTGGGATTCATAGCTTTGCTCAAGCACAAGGAATAGCTTGAATTAAACTCTTTAAAAACTACCACGAAAATTAAATTCATTACTCAAACTTCTAACTCAACGATTTGAAAACTCTTTGGTTTTAAATCAATGAAAGCATTACGAGTTGGCAGTTGTGTGGATGCATGCACGTGTTTGAGTGTTTGCTAAGTTGCTTTGATCAGGTCTGACTCTGCAACCCTTGCTGTGGCCTGCCAGGCTCTTCTGTCTTTGATATTCTCCAGGCAAATATACTGGAGTGGGTGTCCATGCCTTCCTCGAGGGTATCTTCCCAACCCAGAGCCTGAACCCACATCTCTTATGTCTCCTGCATTGTCAGGTCAGTTCTTTATCACTGGTGCCACCTGGGAAGCCCAGCAAGAATGGGTGGCCCATTTGTAAATGCTTTTGTATCTCTGAGCCACAGTGAAAACTCTGACCTGACAAAAGCAAAGTATACACAAGCCAAAGCAAAACCTCTGGACTCTAACTTACAGGTTGTTTCAATTGGAATCCACAGATAATAGTGCAAACATAGTGACAGGTTTCAAATGAACTTTGTGGAAAAGGCCATTCATACTTTATCATGTTGGGTTAATGGAATTACAGCTAGATACAATGTTTTTTTTTAGGCCTAGCAGAAATCCCAGTAGTGAGTACTTTCACACTTAACTGTTGCATTTAAAATATGTTCTTGTCTATGTAGACAAAGGCATCATGTGGAACTTGTAAAGGTAGGTTGTTTTTATCTTTTCTGCTGATATAGATGAAAGCAGGTTAGAACTGAAACCCCAATATGATAAAGTAAAAATAAATGCTCTTCAGGTTTATAAGAAAATAATGGAACGTCTAATCCTTGGCTGTGTTGATACTTTACATTCTGTAATTTCAAAACATTTTCCAAAATATTAAACATAAATCCTGCCAAAAAAGGTGATGGGGACTTAGTAATGACTCTCAGCTTAAGCTACCAATCTTCATGAAAAAATATACTTACTAATAAATGTTATTTACAAACATAAAAAATATTTCTAATATTAATATTTAATTAAGTAAATGACTATTCATTCACCAAATGGTAAAAGAACATGCTATTGAGGAAATCTGATGCTTCTTATCATTTTCCTGAATTTACTGTACATTCAAAATGTCAAAAGGACTTCAGCTTTATGTTTTGTTTCTCTGAAGAGCATCTGTTGAAATTACCTTGATTGCTATATGATTCATAACTGGCAAGCAAACCAAGGTCCATATAGACAAAGCTGTGGTTTATCCAGTAGCCTTGTATGGATGTGAGAGCTGGACCATAAAGAAAGCTGAGTGCCAAATTGATGCTTTCGAACTGTGGTGCTGGAGAAGACTCGAGAGTCCCTTGGAATGCAAGGAAATCAAACCAGTCAATCCTAAAGGAAATCAATCCTAAATATTCATTGGAAGGACTGATGCTGAAGCTGAAGCTCCAATACTTTGGCCACCTGATGCAAAAAACTGACTCACTGGAAAAGACCCTGATGCTGGAAGCATCTGCGGGAAAGATGGAGGGCAAGAGGAGAAGTGGGTGACAGAGGATGAGCTGGTTGGATAACATCATCAACTCAATGCATATGAGTTGGAGCAAACTCTGGGAGATAGTGAAGAACAAGGGAGCCTGGCATGCTGTAGTTTATGGGGTCGCAAAGAATAGGACATGCCTGAGCAACTGAACAATGAACAATAACAAGCAAACCATAGACTGTCATGTGGCTCCTCCATTTCAATGGTAATATTCTAGAAATTCAGAATTGAGAACAATGGTTTGATGTTTCCATATTTATGAGCAAATCGGACAGACCGTATTATGATCCAGTTTATGGCTGGATACTTGGCCTCTCAGATTGCTGCTGACCAAAGAAAACCACATTAAAGAAAAAAAAATATATTCTTTCAATATGATTACTTATTGTTTTCAGAGATGCTTCCATTATAAAATCAACAGAATATCCTTATCAACAAACAAGATGAAAAATGCATACAGGGAGAGTACAAGATAACCTCGAGTCCTACCCTAGAGAAAACCTCTGATGATCTTTTTTGCCGGATTAACAAATATTTCCTATTCCCTCCATAAAGTTGGCTGTTCATGTTCGTGACAAAGAACATTTGACTCGCAGACTGTTCCCTAGTCATCTGGCAAAGCTGCCGATCCCACTAACTACACTGCTTATCAGCACTCTGCAATATTTGTTCTCTTAACATTTGATGCCATCTTGATTGCCATTTTAATGCTACAATTCATACATAATCCTAACAAACATGGTATATAGAGAAAACGTATTCCATGAAAACCTACTTTAACGATATGTAAAGACTCCCAGCAAAGAATAACTACAAGTCTTATCTCAAATTATTGTAATGAGACAACTGCAAAATGTTGGCCAAAAAAAAAGCAGAAGAATAGTAAGAAAAAAACAGAGCAACCTGATGATTACTTGCTTCTTTCTAGAGAAATTATCATACACACTCATGTACACATAACCTGATGATTACTTGCTTCTTTCTAGAGAAATTATCATACACACTCATGTACACATATATTTTTAAAAGATTATGCAGAAATCCAATTAGGAGACCAACATTCAAAAAGAAAAAAGAGAGAAAAGGAGAAAAGTAACCTATATAACAATATTGGTAAATTACTGAAAATTTATGTTTAAAGTTAATATATTTTAAATAATACTAATATTAAATAATTACATTATTTAATAGAATCATATTATATATTATATAAATAATATTAAATATATTTTAAATAAATAATGTGTTTTAAATAACACAATATATTAAATATATATTTTATAACTTTAAAATAATTTCCTTCCTAAAAGATACAAAGGAAGAAGTAGATGAGAATATATAATAATAGGAGATTTTAACACCCCACTTTCATCAATGGACAGATATTTGAGACCAAAAAAAAAAAATCAATAAGTCATCAGAGATCCTAAATGATACAATAGAACAGGTAGATTTAATTGCTGTTTTCAGGATGTTACATTAAAAAAAAAATAGAATGCACATTCTTTTCAAGTGTACATAGAACTTTCTCTAGTAGACTAAACCACATGCCTCTAAAACACCAATGGATCAATGATGAAATCAAAGAAGAAATTTAAAAAAAATACCTTGAGGCAAATGATAATGAAAACACAACCATACACAATCTATGAGATGGAGCAAAAGCAGTTATTAGACTGAAGTTCATAGTAATACAGGCCTTCTTAAAAAGGAAAATCTTAAATAAACAATGTAACCCATCACCAAAAGTATTCCAAAAAGAACAACAATCAAAACCTAAAGTCAGCAGAAGGAAGGGGATAACAAAGATCAGAGAGGAAAAAATAAAATAGAGATTCAAAAATATTAGAAAAACACAATTGCCAGTCCAGGTTCGATGATACAGGATGCTTGGGGCTGGTGCACTGGGATGACCCAGAGGGATGGTACGGGGAGGGAGGTGGGAGAGGGGTTCAGGATTGGGAACACATGTACACCTGTGGCGGATTCATGTTGATGTATGGCAAAACCAATACAATATTGTAAAGTAATTAACCTCCAATTAAAACAAATAAATTTAATATAAAAAAAGATTTAAAAAGAAAAAAAATATTAGAAAAACATAAAAATGAAGGGCTGATTCCTTGAAAGGTTAAACAGAATTGACAAACCTCTCCAGGCTCACCACGAAGAAACAAGAGAAGACTCAAATTAATAAATGAAAGAAAAAATCAAACCTGATTCTGTAGAATTGAAAAATAAAATAAGAGAATACTATGAAAAATTATATGTCTACAAATTTACAACCTAGAAGAAATGGAGAATTTTCTAGAAACATACAGCTCACCAAAACTTAGTGAAGAAATAGATGACTTGGACAGATTGACTACTAGAAATAAAATAGAATCTGTTAAAAAGAAAAATCCTAAAAACTGAAGTCCAGGACCAGATGGCTTTATAGGTGAATGCTATCAAAGAAAAACTTGCACTTTTCCATCTCAAAGTCTTCCAAAAAAACTAGAGAGATGGGAACACACCCAAAGACATTCTATGAAACCACCATCATTGTGATATCAAAACCAAAGACACTAACAGAAAAGAAAATTATAGGCCATTATCTTTCATTAATATAGATGTAAAAATTCTCAACAAAATATTAGCAAATCAAATCCAACAACACATACAAAAGATCACATATCATGACCAAGTTGGAGTCATCCCAGGGTCACATGGATCCTTCAATATGCAAATTAACATGATATACTCATCAACAAAAGAAAAAAACCCATGTCATCTCAATAGAAGCATAAAAAGCTTTTGATAAAATTCAACATGCATTCATGATTTAAAAAAACCCTTACAAAAGTGGGTACAGAGCAAACATATTTCAACATAATAAAAGCTATGTATGACAAACCCACAGCTAATATAATAGTCAATGGTGAAACTCTGAAAGCCTTCCCACTAAAATGGGAACAGAACAAAGATGCTCACTCTCAGTACTTCTCTTCATCATACTAAGGGAAGTCCTATCCACAGCAATCAGATAAGAATTAAAAGGGATTCATATTGGTAGAGAGGTGGTAAGATTGTCATTATATGTAGATAACGTAGTACTATATATAGAAAGCTCTAAACATTCCACACAAAATCTACTAAAACTAATAAATTTAGCAAGATTAACATTAACAGAAATTGGTTGCATTTCTTTACACTAACAATGAATTACAAGAAAGGGAATGTAAAAAGCAATCCCTTTTAAAATTGCATCCAAAAAATTAAAATAACTTAGGAATAATCCCCTCCCTGGTGGCTCAGATGGTAAAGAATCTTTCTGGAATGCAAAAGACCTGGGTTTGATCCCTGAGTCAGGAAGATTCCCTGGAGAAGGAAATGGCAACCCACTCCAGTATTCTTGCCTGGAGAATTCCATGAACAGAGGAGCCTGGCAGGCTACAGTCCATGGGGTCACAAAGAGTCAGACATGCCTGAGTGACTAACACTTTCTTTTCAGGAATAAACCTCACCAAAGAGGTGAGAAGCTAATATGTTGAGAAATACAAAATATTAATAAAGGAAATGGAAGATGATTCAAAGAAATGGAAAGCTATCCTATGCTCTTAGATTGAAGAATGAATATTGTTAAAATGGCTCTACCACCCAAAGAAATCTACAGATTTAATGCTGCTGCTGCTGCTGCTAAGTTGCTTCTGTCGTGTACGACTCTGTGTGACCCCATAGACAGCAGCCCACCAGGCTCCGCCGTCCCTGGGATTCTCCAGGCAAGAACACTGGAGTGGGTTGCCATTTCCTTCTCCAGTGCGTGAAAGTGAAGTCGCTCAGTCGTGTCTGACTCTTAGTGACCCCATGGACTGCAGCCCACCAGGCTCCTCCGTCCATGGGATTTTCCAGGCAAGAGTACTGGAGTGGGGTGCCATTGCCTTCTCCGACAGATTTAGTGCAATACCTATCAAAATACCCATGCCATTTTTCACAGAACTAGAACAACTAATCCTAAAATTTATATGGAACCATAAAAGACCCAGAATTGCCAAAACAATCCTGAGGGAAAATAACAAATCAGGAGGCATTTCACAATAGTACAAGACCACAATAATCAAAACAGCATGATGCTGGCACAAAAACAGACAAATGGATCAGTGGAACAGAATAAAGAGCCCAGAAGTAAACCCATACATCTATGGGTAATTAATGTTTGACAAAGGAGGCAGAATATACAATGGAGAAAAGACAGTCTCTTCAGCAAGGGATATTAGGGAAGTTAGACAGCTGCATGTAAATCAATGAAGTTAGAACACACCTTCATACTATAAACAAAAGTGAACTCAAAGTGGCTTAAAGACTTAAATATAAGAAAAGACACCATAAAACTCCTAGAAAAGAACATAGACAAAACATTCTCTGACATAAATCATACCGAAGTTTTCTTAGGTCTCTAAGGCAATAGAAATCAAGGCAAAAATAAATGAAACCTAATCAAACTTATCTACTTTTATACAGCAAAGGAAACGACAAGCAAAATGAAAAGACAACCTACAGACTAGAAGAAAATATTTGCAAATGATGCAACCACAAGGGTTTAATTTCTAAAATATGCAAACAGCTCCTACAATTCAATAACAAGCAAAAAAAATTAAAAAATGGGCAGAAGACCTAAATGGACATTTCTCCAAAGAAGACATACAGTTAGCTAATGGGCACTTGAAAAGGTGCTCTTCACTAATTATTCGAGAAATGCAAGTCAAAACAATGAGGCCCCACGTCACACCAGTCAGAATGGCCATCATTAAAAATCTACAAATGATAGATGCTGGAGAGGGTGTGGAGAAAAGGGAACGCTCTTACACTATCGGTGGGAATGTAAATTGGCACAGCCACTAGGGAAAAACAGTATGGAAGTTCCTCAAAAACTAAAAGTAGAGTTGCCATAGGATCTAGCAGTCCCACTCCTGAGTATATACCCAGACAAAAGTATAATTCTGAAAGATAAACGCACCTCATGTTCATGGCAGCACGACTGATGATAGCCATCACACAGAAACAACGTAGATGTCCACTGACAGATGAAAGGATAAGGAAGAGGTGGTGTCTACGATGAAATACTACTCAGCTATAAAAAGAGTGAAATAATGCCATTTATAACAACACACATGGACCTAGAGATTATCAGACTAAGTGAAGTAAGTCAAAACCAAATACCGTATGATATCACTTATATGTAGAATCTAAAATATGACACAAATAAACATACCCGCTGAACAAAACCAGACTCACAGATACAGAGAACAGACTTGTAGTTGCCAAAGGCAAATGCAGGGAAGGAAGGATTGGGAGTTTGGGATTAGCAGATGCAAAATATTATATATGGGATGGATCAACAAGATCACACTGTATAGCACAGGGATTAATATTCAATGTCCTATGATAAACCATAATGGAAAAAAGTGTGTGTGTGTGTATATATATATATATATATATATATATATAACTGAGTCTCTATACTGTACAGCAGAAATTAACACAACCTTGTCAATCAAGTATACTTCAGCAAAATTTAAAAAATAATTTCCTTCTTTAATTGACTGTTTTGATTAAATAACTGTCAGTCCCAATCACATTTCTACTATTTACATAATAGTAATTCATTGCTATATTCACTCAGAATTTGGTATATTTATTATGCTTCTTTATAACTTTTAGTACAAAGATTGTTTTTAAATACTTCTCTTTTCCAGGGGATACTTTGCTTAAAAAATCTGTAGGAAATACTAAATATTATATTTCTTTATTGAAAATGCAAAACACAAGTTAGCATGGTAAATACTATGAGAAATCTCTGCAGTAAAAAATAATACTCAGTAAGAAATCTAGTTAATGTTTCACTTATTTCATTTGAAAACAATTTCAAGCTGCAGGATACAGAATAAAATGTTTTCCCTGATTCATTTGAAAACAACCTGATATCCCATCATTCCCAAATACTGAATGCCTTCTTCCACAAACAGGGACGCCTCCCCACATAACCACTAAGCCATTAAAGTCAGGAAATTAATACGATTGTATTACTTCATTATTTTAGTCTTCCTTCTAATCCTCAGATCGCATTCGAGTTTTACTATTTGGCCCAGTAACACCCTTTAAAGCAAAAGGATCTAGTAACACATAGCATTTAACTTCATTCATCCATGGTTTCTCCCCATGTATAAGACTTCCTCAGTATTTCCTTAAAGTCCTTTCAGGACTTTTCCATTTTAAAGATTAGTGGGCATTAATTTTGAGATATTTCTGCCACTTTGTCTTGTGTTACCTCCTGATTCAGTTCAGGTTTTGCATCTTTGGCAGGAGTATCACTATAGAGATGCTGGGTTGGTTTGCTGATGCACAATTTAAAATCATTCCAGGGTTTTGATCACTTGATTAAGGTGGTGTCTGGCCAGCCTTCTCCAATGTTAAATTATTTTTTCATTTGCATTTCACTTTTTTTTTCATTTATAATTAATACTTTGTAGAGGCTCTTGGAAACATATAAATGTCCTCACCTTAATAGAATTTTCCATTTACTTCTTTAATCAGTATAGATTAATGGTTTCCTACTTTACTTAATGAGTTAAAATCTGTTGTTACTTCTATTTTTTTTTTTTTTTTTAGTTGATGTTCAGGTTGTTACAGATTTGTCCAGTGGGAGCAGGAAAATGTTCAAAACTACCAGCTGGTATCTGTGTCGTTTATCATGGTCCCATTATGTTTTGAACATTTTCCTGATTTTTGCTACAAACAGGTGTTTTAAGATCATCTACTTTACCTGCCCCAGATTAGACTCAGCCTTTTCTTCAGGGAGTCTGTGTTCCTTTTGGTGGAGTATGGTCTTAGAAGTCACCATCTGGGTGCTTGCTCATTACTATCCCGGTGCTGCTGCTCCCAGATTCCCTCAGTGGACAGTCAGGGAAAACATGTATAGATGTACAGAGGTAGGTAGCTGGGTAAGTAGACATGTAGGTATCCACTTATACACACATTCACATCACTATTTAGTTCTTTGTATATTTTTATGTATAGAAGACCATGGTCTCATGTAAGTACTTGATCAGCTTAAGTTTTTTATTCTTTAAACATTTCATGTATCTGATAGTCTATATGTGATAATTCCTGTATCATTAGAGGCTTTAAATTTTTCTTGTTTTTACTGACTCTCATTCACTATGGCATCCTTTAGTGAGGTTTTTATTGAGAGTTTGTTTCAACTTTAACCTGCGAGAATCCTGATTATCTCGACTGAGTGTGCTCTTTCTAGAAACAGACCTATATTCTTCTGCTCGGAGTCAGGGCACTGTCAACCATTCAGCCTACCGCAGGACTTTCATATGATACGAGGAAACCTGAGACACAAGTCAGACTTCTTATATCTTCTTATCTCCCACGTCCAAATAATTACTCATTTCTCTTAACTCAGCTTCCTGAAATCCTCACATCAGTGTTCTAAGTCAGCCCTCCCTTGTCTGTCTTCTATACTCATCTGTCTTCTATACTTCTGTACTAAATCTCGCCCTGTGATTGCCACACCTAAAGTTCTTTAAAGACAAAATCCACACCCTTTGGATTGTCAAATAACGTTGTATTGGGTTGGCCAAAAAGACTATTAAAGAACTTTTTGGCCAAACCAGTGATTTGTTTCTTTCCTACCTGCCTCTCTAGTCTATTACGTCACTTCCTCCAGCCTTAACCTCTTCAATTCTGTCCAGCAATAACTCTGTAGTTTTCCAAAGTTCTGCACATACTCAGAGTACCTGGTTTCTTCTCTAACTAGTGTACCTGCTAGCTCTACTTCCAAGGATTTTCTTACTTCCCTGGGTGTCTTGAAGCTTTCCTCCCCAGTGCTCTAAAATGCACCTGAATGTAACTTCATGGCAGCTCATTTCAATTTGTATTATAAACACTTATTTGAGTGTCTGTCTTTCTAGTAAAGTGCAAGTTCCTTAAGGCCAGGGGTCATGTCTGTTTACTTGTGCATGACCAGTTCCTCTTTACAGACTGTTGTTCAGTCACTAAGTCGTGTCTGACTCTCTGTGACCCCATGGACTGTAGCTCACCAGGCTCCTCTGTCCATGTGATTCTCCAGGCAAGAATACCTGAGTGGGTTGCCATTTCCTTCTCCAGGAGATCTTCCCTAACCAGGGATTGAACCTGCGTCTCCTGCATTGGCAGGTGGGTTCTTTACCAGCGAGCCACCAGGGAAGCCCATTTACAGACCTGCATGTTGTGAAATCTGTGAATAATAATAGAGTCAATTGTGGGCATTCTTATGCGTAAATTATGTCTACTGCTATTAAATA
The DNA here is from genome assembly GCF_003369695.1 of Bos indicus x Bos taurus. Taxonomy (NCBI): domain Eukaryota; kingdom Metazoa; phylum Chordata; class Mammalia; order Artiodactyla; family Bovidae; genus Bos; species Bos indicus x Bos taurus. The sequence goes on along the minus strand of NC_040079.1, from coordinate 9,297,111 downwards.
AATAATGCTATGCAAGTAAATGTGCACACACAAGAAAATAATGGCAGAAGTTTGGTCAGATATATATCCCTATAAATTGTTATAGAAACATTCCTGAACATTTTAAAATAAGTATACGAGTTATGATTATCCCTGTTCATTAAAACAGTCCTGCACAAACACATTTAGTCAGGCTGTAAACACTCAACTTGATTCAAAAATCAATAAAAAGTTAATATAAAGTCTAGAAACCTAAACTCCATGGGGGGAGTGCTGATGAAAGCATAGTAGTAGACACTAAATTTTGACTTTCACGAGATATATAAATCAAAGTTTCGTTTCTGTAAACAGAAACACACACACACACCACACACACACGCTCCTACACTCCTGCGGGCATACTCCCTAGTTTCCTTAATTCTTTCTTAACAGTCATCTTAATTCTGATGAAGCAGGAAGCAGCTTTCATATTAGTTTGGAATGCCATCAAAATTTTCTTTTTTTTTCCTTTCTTTTTGCATCAGAGTCAATAAATGTTAGCAAACTCCTCTGCTTAATTTTAACACTGAGAATAGATTTTATCTCTAAATGTCTGTGCCCAATATAGCTTCTGTATATGACCACACTAGATCTTCAAGATTTAGTCCTGTTATTTGTTTTTATTTCCCAATAAACATAGTCAAATTCAGACATTCCCTTTTACTAACCATTTATTCCTCCTCCCTGTGTAACCAGATATAGATTCAACTATTAACATCCTGTAAGTTAATAACAAAAGCTGTAAAAGCTTCATCCAGTCTACTAAGTTGCTGTGCTTTAGAGTGGAAGAGTTACTTTTAAGTCTTGCTCTTATTATTTACTGTTTTAATATTTACTGTTAAGTCTTGCCTCAGGGTGAACCATAAGAGATTTAGAGCAACTATCCTTAACAACAGTTATAATTCAATGCAGTTTAATATACAAGGAGATGGACAATCCATTCAATCCATTCACTGTCCAACTCAAAGGAGGAGAAATGAAGTGAAAATGCAGGGAATTTTATAGATAAGGAATTTTCTTAAGAGCTTATCAAAGAATCTGGCAGTCAGTAAGCAGATAGAATTCTCTGCGCAGGTTCTCTGCTTTGATGAAAGTATCACAGAAGATTTTTTTATGTCTACTCAGTTGGCATTTCAACATTTGCCACCTCATTGGTATTCATGATTGTGCCTGCAAACTTACCATCAATAACGCCTGAGCGTGGTGGACATGCAAACTGCCTAAAAAATATGGTTGTACTTATGATGGACAATACAGTAGAGTCAAGTGAATTTTGTTTAATAAATATGTAAGGTGTTATTGATGTTTCTAGAAGTTAACCAGACAGGAAAAATGTTATAAGCCCCAAACCATTAATGTGGCATCATTGTCTATGAAACCACACCGCCACCATACACGTCTTATAGATACCCTCATTCTCTTTTCAGTAATTAAAGGCGTTGTGCACAGTAGAGTGAAGTGGCAATACGACAGGTGTGAGCATTGTGTCTAGGTGAAAATACCTTTCTATGTAATCCCTGCCATCCCCTGGGTGCTAGTGGTAAAGAACCCTCCTGCCAATGTAGGAGACGTAGGAGACACAGGTTTGATCCCCGGGTTGGGAAGATCCCCTGGAGGTGGAAGAGACAATCCACTCCAGCATTCTTGCCTGGAGAATTCCATGGACAGAGGAGCCTGGTGGGCTACAGTCCCCGGGTCTGCAAAGAGTCAGATGTGACTGAGATGACTTAGCAGGCATGCCATCCGCTAGCCAAGTCATTTTTCGAAAAACTGCATGAACTTTTGTGACTTATCTATAAAATGAGGACAACAGTAGTACTCATATCACATAGATGATCAAATACAGATACACTTTTTAGAGTGTAAGATGTCAACATATAAGGCCGTTAGCTCATTTTACCTCTCTATAAAGGAAATATGATTTCCCTATCTGCTCTCCCAAGCCCCAGGCATTTTCCCTTCCAGTTGTGGAGCAGACAATTAATAATAAATTAATTAGTGACATTCCATATTCCCTCTGTTGGACTCAGTGCTGAGCCCCAGCAACCATTGTGATGCTTGAGACCCCTCAGTAGGTCGCATCTCTAGTACTCAGCATCTTCACCATAGCTACTGCTTTGTCATATTGAACAGGTCTCAGCCGATCAGCTTGGCCCACAGCGAACTACCCACATCATGTTTACTGTGCTAACATCTCTTTAACTATATATTTGTCAAAGAAAACAAATACTGAAAAATACATATTTAAAATTCTGCACAGAAGGACATTATTCCCACATTATGCTCCATCTCATTTAAACACACAGACCTTTGGGTATCAAAATCTTTGCTCATCTATTTATTGGATTGGCCAAAAAGTTCTTACAGGAAAACTCAAACAAACAAAAGTTTTTCTATAACAGCTTGCAGGAAAACTCAAACAAACAAAAGTTTTTCTATCACAGCTCGCAGGAAATCTCAAAGAAACATTTTGGCCAAGCCACAATTTACTTTTGTGTAGGGAGAGAAGAGAGGTGTAGCTTTTCTTTTGGTGTCTTTTGTTTTCTGAATCTTGCAAAAGTAAATTGCTCAATCTTTGTATGTATTGCTGACTAAACATATTAATGCCGAGGCGATGCCCATACCTTTCCAGCGGGTTCACATCTGCATTTAAAGCCCATCAGGTTTGCCAGTAAAAGCGGAGATCTGGCTAAATAATTAGGAGATGTTGCTTCACAGTACAGTATGAAGCAAATTAATCTTTACAGAAATCTCTTGTGTCTTGGGGGAAGACCTCTCCCTTTAAAATTAAGGACAAACGTAACTTTCCCATCTTTGAAATCCTGGCCCCTTCTGCCGAGCTCTTTAAATTAAAGCAGTGGAATTTCAGGTTCAGTCCTACATGCAAGCTCTAATTATGTCTCCTTATAGAAAAATCATTTATTTTCTTTTTATTCCTATGGGGCTGAATTTTTGTTGCCCTCTATTTTTGCAACTTTTGTTTTAGGGTAAAACTGATTAACAGAGGTGAAAATGATTGAGATTTGAAATCTCAGTGAATCTGAATTAGAATTGCCAAAATATAGGATGCCCAGTTAAATTTGAATTTCAGATCAACAATGAAAACAATGATTTTGTCCAAGTTTATCCTATGCAATTTAAATTTACCTCGGTCTGTACTGTTATTTGTTAAATCTGGCAAGCCTGATCTGTTACTGACACACCTTTATTAAACAGAACAAACATATGAAAAGTGAGTTCTTCTGTGTTTATTTCTTCTCACTATGCAAAATTGCCAGGTATCCTCTCGATTTGAATTTACTTGCTGCATGAATGTGTCATCATTGTCTGCCGCCTCTTTACAATGCTATCAGCTTCAGCATTGTTTAACCTTCAATGTCCCATTCCTTTTTTCCTATGTCAGCATTACTTCTACCATTTATTATTGTGAAAAAAAAAAGATTCCAAAAATTTTATTACTATTGTATCTTCTCTTCATGCCAAGTTTATTAAGGAGCACTCAAATGTTTAATAGCACAGGGTTATCATTCTACTGACATTGTTTGCCAAGTTTAGACTATGTTAAGGAAAATATAATCTCTCTATTTTACACACAGTATTCTGGAATAAATACTACTTCCCTTTTCTTTACATGTGTCCAATTCTGTAACTTCCTGTGGATTTCTTGTTTAAAGCAGAATCGTTGTATGTTTTCCCCCTGAAATCAGGGGCACCATGATGAAAAGATTAATCTCCATTTGACTAGTGGGTTTTCCAGCTTCTCCCCACTCCAGGTCACTTTGCGTACTTGTCAATTTTTTAAAGACGGATACTTCGATCGTGTTGCTTCCCAGATTCTTCTCTTTAATGACACTTTGGATCAAATAAAAACTGTACATTCTTTCATTCAGTATTTCTTCAACTCATTCCCTTCTGTTAGTATTCACCATCTACATTTCACCTAATGATTTAAAAACAAGTCCACCTAACTTGAAGTCCTCTTTATTACACCAACCCTAAAGTCTGGCCCACCCTCCCTTCCTCTAAAGTACCAAGTGATAACCCTCCCTTCCTTAACATCTTTTTTTTTTTTTTTTTTTTTCCTAATCACATATAGGATGTGCTCTGTGATCAACCTACTCATTTTTCTAGCTGTTATTTCCACCTATCTTAACTCTTACCACACTTTTAATTAATGGAATGATAACGCAGTGAAAAGACACTACATCGGAATGAAGTTCTGGCTGTTTCATTTTTGACAGATTGATTTTCTAAGTATCAGTTTTATTATCTTTAAAAACAGGAACAATAATCCTCATCTAACAGAATTGATGCTTTTGAACTGTGGTGTTGGAGAAGACTCTTGAGAGTCCCTTGGACAGCAAGGAGATCCAACCAGTCCATTCTGAAGGAGATCAGTCCTGGGATTTCTTTGGAAGGAATGATGCTAAAGCTGAAACTCCAGTACTTTGGCCACCTGATGTGAAGAGTTGACTCATTGGAAAAGACTCTGATGCTGGGAGGGATTGGGGGCAGGAGGAGAAGGGGACGACAGAGGATGAGATGACTGGATGGCATCACTGACTCGATGGACATGAGCCTGGGTGAACTCCAGGAGTTGGTGATGGACAGGGAGGCCTGGCGTGCTGTGATTCATGGGGTCACAAAGAGTCGGACGCGACTGAGCAACTGAACTGAACTAAACTGAACTAAACAGACCTCCAAAAGGACTAAATATAACATTTTATGGCAGTCAATCCAGTGTGTGGTATATATTTGGGGCACTAAATAAACGGTAATCTTTTCCCATATAGTTATTTCCTAATTAAAAAAGAAAAAACTCTCAAATGAAATATTCTAAGGAAGGGGGCTATTAGTATATACTCTTAAAATGGGGTATGCAATGAGCTTTGAAATAAAGTCATTATATTTACCAGCTTTACCAAGAAATTTCCTGTATAAATCAGACTCAGTCCTCTAAAAGCAAAAGTATTTTTACATCAATTTTGATGGTATGTCATTAAAATTTTCTTGAAACAGACTATATTTTTCTCTTTAAGCAGAAAATGTTGATGCATAGTTATCACTTAATCATGAATCAGTAAATATCATATACATTAAGTGTTGCCATTACACACTATTCTTTCTCTTGTTGAATGCTACAAATTACCATTCTTTCAGTCTACTTAGCTATTTTTCCATTATCGTGTTGACTGCTAGGTTAGATGAACCCATACACCCTTCCCCTAATCCTGCACTCCTTACCCCCAGCATCATTCCCTGACTTCCTGCTTCCTAATTTCTTTTTGTCTCTGATTAGAGGTTTTAGGTCCCCTATTTTTTAATGATCATGGGAAAGTGAAGGTAACCGGGTGAGAGCCTAAGGAACTCACCTGTGCGTCAACTTTATTAAATGTTTGGTGACTATGCTGCTGCTGCTGCTAAGCTGTGTCAGTCGTGTCCGACTCTGCTCGACCCCATAGACGGCAGCCCACCAGGCTCCCCGATCCCTGGGATTCCCCAGGCAAGAACACTGGAGTGGGTTGCCATTCCCTTATCCAATGCATGAAAGTGAAAAGTGAAAGTGACTTCGCTCAGTCGTGTCTGACTCCTAGCGACTCCATGGACTGCAGCCTACCAGGATCCTCTGTCCATGGGATTTTCCAGGCAAGAGTACTGGAGTGGGGTGCCATTGCCTTCTCCCTTGGTCACTATAGAGAGACCTTATTGCTGATTTCTTACTTTTTCATCATCTTTCTGGTGGTTGTTTGCTGACAAGTAATTTGTAGATAGATATGAATGTTATGAGAAACTCACTAGTTCAGTTCAGTCAGTCAGTTGTGTCTGACTCTTTGTGACCTCATGAACTGCAGCACGCCAGGCCTCCCTGTCCATCACCAACTCCCAGAGTTTACCCAAACCCATGTCCATTGAGTCGGTGATGCCATCCAACCATCTCACCCTTTATTGTCCCCTTCTCCTCCTGCCCTCAATCTTCCCCAGCATCAGGGTCTTTTCCAATGAGTCTGCTCTTCACATGAGGTGGCCAAAGTATTGGAGTTTCAGCTTCAACATCAGTCCTTCCAATGAACACCCAGGACTGATCTCCTTTAGGATGGACTGGTTGGATCTCTTTGCAGTCCAAGGGACTCTCAAGAGTCTTCTCCAACACGACATTCAAAAGCATCAGTTCTATGGGGCTCAGCTTTCTTTATAGTCCAACTCTCACATCTGTACATCCTCACTAAATAGCCTATAAATTAATGCCTCCAATTTTTGCACATTTGCCTCATGTCTTCATTATTTGTTTAGTGTATCATTTAGTAAAATATAAGGTCTTCTGAGCTGAAAGGGCCATGTTATGAACACAGGTTTTTATAAGCTTATCATTGTGACTACCACTCAGCATCAAGAACAGGCCAAAATAAAAATTTATAATTGTGGTCATTTTCCTCAAAGGAAAATTAGGTCCTTTCGATGAAGAAATGGGCATTTCTATTTCTCTGAACTTCTCTCATTTATACATAATCAATCCTACATTTTGTATCACTCTTGTTTAGGGTGGGAAGTGGGGATTCCATTTTTTAGTTAATAAATCTAAATTCCCTAGCCACCATCTTCTCCCACAACTCCTTACTCTTCGCCTCAGTCTTCCTTTCCAGCTTTATCTCCCACTGCTAAGATAAATGACACAGCCTGGAGAATCCCAGGGACAGCGGAGCCTGGTGGGCTGCACTCCATGGGGTCACAAGGAGTCGGACATGACTGAGCAACTTCACTTTCACTTTCATGCATTGGAGAAGGAAATGGCATGAAATGGCAAGAACCCACTCCAGTGTTCTTGCCTAGAGAATCCCAGGGACGGGGGAGCCTGGTGGGCTGCCGTCTATGGGGTCGCACAGAGTTGGACACAACTGAAGCGACTTAGCAGCAGCAGCAGCAGCTTAACTAAACTTGCCATGTTTCCCCATTCTTGCTCTGTATATATTTCATCTTGGGGCTGATAGGCCCTGTTCCAAGTATCAATATATAAGAATTGTAGCAATACACAAGAACCCACACACCCCTGTCCTCAGAGTCTGGAGGGCTAGGGAAGAAAGGACCCTTGTGAACCTCTCAGCTTGACCCAATCCCCCGGAGATCAGAGATCCGCAATCAACATCAGCCCCACAAAAGAGGATGCAGATGTTCGTTTATAAGGAATGAAATTTAGTAGAATCCCACAGGCTAAAATAAATAACTTAAGTTCTTTTTGCCTCCAAAATAATGTCTCAGATATCTTAATAATTCTCTTAATGGTCAAATGTCTATGGTATACAGTAGTCTATACCCCCAGTCATCCACCCATTTACTAATTTAATAAATATTTAGGCACCATTCTAGGTCCTAGGAGTATACTAGTGAGCAAGAGAGATGAAGTGGTAGTCCTCCAGGAACTTACATTTTACTGGAAAAGATACACACTGGAAAAAGGATGTGGTAGTGGTTTAAGTCATGTCTGACTCTTGCAACCCACCAGGCTCCTCTTTCCATGGGATTTCCCAGGCAAGAATACTGGAGTCGGTTGCCATTTCCTTCGCCAGGGAATCTTCCCAACCCAGAGGTCAAACCCACATCTCCTGCTTTGCAGGTAGATTCTTTACTGCTGAGTCACCAGTAGAGAAACTTTTTTTTTTTTAAAGGGGGTCAGAGCAGACCTCTCTGAGGCTACAGACTGAATGAAGAGATGTTTTCATTTGTAGTCTCATGGTTGTCCAGCAAAGGAATCCCTTTCCACTGCCCATATTATTTTAAAATCATTCATTTAAAAATGACTCAAAGTGCTAGTGCTCAGATTATTTTGTCTCATGGAAATGCATCATAGACTCAGTGCTGCTCATTTGAATGAACTGTAAGAGTCCAAAAAAGAAAAAAAGGAAGTTGCCCTAGAAAGCAACTGGGCAGAACAATACCAGTTAAGGAAACCCTTCTGTTGCTACACAAAGACACTGAGAATATTACAAGGCTTTAGGGGGAAGGGGGACATATTTTCTACTTCTCAAGTTTTAGTTTTGTAGTTTCCTCAAATACTTAGTGGATTTTAAAAATAATTTTGACTTTGTCTAAAGATAAATTACGTTACTTTTCTCTTTAGTTTCTGGCTCCCAGAATACTATTAATTCTCATTGTTTAAACATTTTATTTTGTATTGGGTTACAGCCAATTAACAATGTTGTGACGGTTTTAGGTGGACAGCAAAGGGTCTCATCCATACCTATACATGTATCCGCTCCCCCCAAACCCCCATCCCATCTAGGCTGCCACATGACATTGAGCAGAGTTCCATGGGATGTGCAATAGGTCCTAGATGGTTATCCATTTTAAATATAGCAGTGTGCACATGTCCATCCCAAACTCCCTAATTATCCTTTTCTTCTCTCATCCCCCCACCACCCCCCACAGCCAAAAATTCATTCTCTAAGTCTATGAGGCTCTGTTTTGCAAGTCCATTTGCATCATTTCTAGATTCCACATATAAGGGATTTCATATGATATTTCTCCTCTGCCTTAGTTACTTTACTCAGTATGACAAGGTAAACTGTTTTAATTCTGTCATTGGAGAAGAATAATGTCTATTTTTTAAGAAAAGTTTTTCCTCCGTGTGAAACACTGAGCTTCTCTGGAGAGCTGTAACACGTGAGAAAACCTGTGCGCAGGACAGCTCTTGGGGTGCGCTGTCGGCACCGAGGGAGCTGTGTCTCCTAGGGAAGGGAAGGTACACCCCTTGGCCCAATGCACCCTCCCGTGTGTGTGGGGCAGTGTCACGGAGCCCCAGCCCGCCTCAGCGGCTTTCTTACACTGGGCCAGCCCCAGGCAGCTCTGCCGATCAACAGAACCTGGTCTTTACGAGGAAACTCATTTGCTTGTGCTGATCTAGATCACAAATAACACTTCGTCTTAGAATAAAATCCAATTACTTCAGCTTTTATCTTCAAACGTGGGTCATTGTTTCTGTAAGAATAGAGAAACACTAAAAATAGCTGCTAAAAACCGGCGTGCATTTTCAAAAAATAATGAAAGGCAAATTATTTTAGAAAATTATTGAAGATCATCTCACCTCAACAAAGAAGGTTCTGGAAATTGGTAAACAGAGCTGGAAGATGCTTTTAGTTCACTTCATTCTACCTCATTTTACAAGCCCCTGTTTCAGTGGACGAATATAGAATGCAGTTTCACAGTTACAAAGATTTATAGTTTAATTTGAAACTAATAATCCAGCTAGGGAATATGTTTGATATACTTTTACATAATTTTTTTTTCATTAAAGAATCATTTCTTCATTGAAGTTCATAGTCTCTCTCCTTGGGATTCTTAGTAATTTGAATTAATAAATTTGCTTTCCATAGGCCTCTACATGCATTTTACTGTTTGCAGTACTATTGCTAACAATAGAATCGACTTGCTTTTTTGTCAGCTGACAAGCATTAATTAATATGCATATCAAAACAGTGGATTAAAATAGACCTATTGATTACTGTTCAATTTAAAAATTTTATCCCTTCGTCCAAACTCTTATACTTCTCCATCTATATGTCCTTTTCCTCATTTATACACATTCTATGAATATTGCTTCCTTTATTTGGTCATTTATTTGTGCATACATTCATTGAAAAATATTTACTGAGCCCTCACCCTGTCAAGCATTTTTGAATACTATTCAAACATGGTGGATAAAGATTGATTATTAGAATAGGCAGGAATATTTTTAAATACCTTTGTTTTAATTTTTTTCTATTTAACATCACTTACATGAGTATTTGAAATAGTGAATTTTGTCCTAATAATATCCAAGGGATGTTTAAAATTATATACCATATTATTAACTATGGTCCCCATGCGATACATTATGGCCCCAATGACTTATTTATTGGAGTTTGTACTTTTTAACTGCTTTTACCCATTCTGCAAACAGGTGTGACAAAAGAATTTAAAGCTATAGAGAACTTCATTAACATAGGAACCAAGTGACTTATAAGGGAGGCATGACTAAGCATAGATATGTTACTTGAAAAGAATTCTGGCCTGGATGATCTACCTGTTCTTTGTAAGAATGAAAAAAACCAAAACAAACAACAAAAAAAACTTAGTACTTAAGCCTTACAGAAAAACAACGATTTCTGAATACCAGATACTGAGAAAAAATTCTACCCAGCTTGGTTATTTGAAAATACAAAGCCAACTCTGTGAATAATGAAACGTTTGCACAGGTTGAGGTACTGAGGTACTGCATACTCACCAGAGGAGCCTATTTTCTGGAAATTTTCTGAGGACTCCTTGGGTCAAAGAGTTTAGCAGCAGCTAGACAGGAGATAGGCTTTAGAAAAGAAATTGTTTCTTTTATGACTAAGGCTGTAGGCTTTTTCAGAATACAGGTCACTGAGTTTTAAGTTCATGAATAGGCAGAGATTTTCAAATTTGTTTTCTATTCAACTTGTCAGAGGTGCAAATGATCAAAGTTACTATCAATGCATCCCGTCCCCCTCCAAGAGAAATTCAAACCACAGCTCTTAGCAAGGTCCAAAAAAACCTCATCTTGCGTGAAATAACAAGTCCTCTTTTTGCAGGCGTTCTCTAAGCACTGATGCCTTTAAGCACTCAGGAGCAGTCTCCCCGTTATAAAGAAGCTGTAACTAGGGCAGCATAACACAAGCTGTGCTCTAACAGTGGTCCCCAAACTTCCTGGCACCAGGGACCAGTTTTGTGGAAGAGTGTTTCCCTAGACTGGGGCAGGGGTTGGGGGTGGGGAGGCTTTGTTTGAGGATGATTCAAGCCAGTTACATTTATTGTGCACTTTATTTCTATTATTATTACATCAGTCCACCTCAGATCATCAGCCATTACATCCCAGAGTATGGGGACCCCTACCCTAAAATAAAGGAAGACTTTGAAGTTGATCAAAGTTTCAAGCACGTAGCTTCAGTGGCTCCCTGACCCACAGCAGATTCAGAGCTAGAATGGAAACTGGTGGACTTGGGAAAGCTAGTGTTTTCCGTTGTACTTCCTGAAAGACCATAGTTGACTGAGGACACTGGTGACTTTGAGCAGCAATTTTACTAAAATCCTGGATGTTTCTCCCAAAGGTCCTTGGCCTGTGATGATGACTCCTTTTCAGAAGAGCTCTCCCACCATGTTCTTACTTGCTTTCCCATAAGTTCAGCACCTCATGCCACTTTCCCGTTACCTAAACCCACCTGGCAGGCGGTGGAGGCGTTCCCTTGCTACCCAGATTAAGACGGGCAGCTTTCCCAGGGATCTAACTGGCTGTTTGATTACAACAGGGATGTTTTGATCTTAGAAGGCATATCAGAATCACCTGGGAACTTTAACAATTCTCATGCGAGACCACAGCATCCTGATTCTGATGGCATGGGTCTGGGGTAGAGTCCTGGCCTGGTAGCTTGCCAGGTTCCCTGTGTGATGCTCATGACAACACTGAGGCTGGGAAGATTTAGTGACATCTGAAGATGTTACTAGATTCTGTGGGGGATGAGAGTGGAGGAGGAGTGACGAGTTTGTAAAAGTCAAAACTGTTCCCTGCTGCTGCTGCTGCTGCTGCTGCTGCTAAGTCGCTTCAGTCGTGTCTGACCCTGTGCGACCCCATAGACGGCAGCCCACCAGGCTCATAACCTCTAACCAGGACAACCTTCCAGAGTCATTTTGATTAAGAGAAGCTGCCCTTCTTAAATCAATCCCACCTGCAGGAATTTTAAAGCAGGGAGAAGGACTCCACATTAGAATCAGGTTGCATTTGTTTTCCCCACCCCTGTTTTCTAGGGAACAAGACCTTTGGGGAAGGGGGAGGAGACTTTGTATTTTAGAAGCCAACAAAGATACTTTTGGGGTCATGCATGGATCGCTTTGTCTCCTCCCCTGGAGAAGTTTGCTGAAGCTCAAAGGGGAAATAGAGTCTTGAGCTTTCCCTAAGAGAGTTTGAAGAATGGTCAACCAGTTCATTTTTTTCCAGTTTACACTGATAGAGTCCAATTTTCACAAAACATGTGCCAGATACTGGAGATTCAGAAGTGACTTCTCAGGGTAAGAACCTAATTACCACAGGGAACTTCCCACTGAGGTCCTTCTAGAACCTTTCTGATACCCTCTCCTACCACATCCTTTAACCCTCCATGTACCTTCTTCTCCAATCCGATAGTCTCCCAATGTCTGTGTTCACACCCTCTCTCGCAGGAGAGAGAACTTTGGCATTTGGAGGAAGAAAAGTTGTATGTGGCCTGAACATGATTATCAGAAAGGGAATTTACTTTGAGGTGGTTTGACTCATGTGTTAATTGTAGACTAGCACCATCTTCATCACCTGGACACTTACTGAAAATGCAGATTCATGGACCTCACTCTAGATTTACAGAATCAGATACTCCACAGTGGAGACCAACAATCAGAATTTTACCAGATCCTCCAGATGGTTCTGGTGCAAATTCAGGTTTCAGAAAAATTGCTGTCTCATGTTTTCCCTGCTGCTGCTGCTAAGTTGCTTCAGTCGTGTCCGACTCCATGCGACCCCATGGACTGCAGCCTACCAGGCTTCTCTGTCCATGGGATTCTCCAGGCAAGAACACTGGAGTGGGTTGCCATTTCCTTCTCCAGTGCATGAAAGTGGAAAGTGAAAGTGAAGTTGCTCGGTCGTGTCTGACTCTTAGCGACCCCATGGACTGCAGCCTACTAGGCTCCTCCGTCCATGGGATTTTCCGGGCAACAGTACTGGAGGGGGTGCCATCGCCTTCTCCCATGTTTTCCCTAGTCTCTTCTTTTTCTACCATAAGTTGCCCTTTAAGAAAGAGGCAGAGAGAGAAAGAAGGAAGAAGGAAAGAATTTCCTATTTGTTTGGATCCTGGATAGTAAGGAAAGTGGTAATAAACCGTCTGCAAACAGAGAAACCATGTTTGCCCATAGAAAGGATAAGTAATGCCTTATTCAAGACATTTATGCTCAGAGTTCTCTTTGGATCTCCATAGTTGCATCTGAGAATAATGCTGTTGTTTTCAGTTCAGAAACTTGGTTTAGCTGGTCACTAATGTCCAACTCTGTCTAATTCAATGGGTTGATGGTTTGATGTCCAACTCTGTCTAATTCAATGGATCTACTCCAGTATTCTTGCTTGGGAAATCCCAGGGACAGAGGAGCCTGGTGGGCTGCAGTCCCTGGGGTCAAAAAAATTCGGACATGAAAGAAGTGACTTAGCATGTACCTGAGTGTTTAGGATTAATAAAAAGCAGCAGGAAGTAAGAATTATTAGAAATATAGGAAGGAATGATGTATTCCCAATATACATATTGGGAAATATGTATATATTTAACAACAACTGCTCAGATACAATGATTTATAGCTCACATCACAGTTATATTTCAAGTGAAGTGAAGTGAAAGTTGCTTATTCACGTCCAACTCTTTGCAACTCCATGGCTGGTATGTCCATGGAATTCTCCAGGCCAGAGTATTGGAGTGGGTAGCCATTCCTTTCTCCAGGGGATCTTCCCAACCCAGGGATCTAACCCAGGTCTCCCGCATTGCAGGTGGCTTCTTTACCAGCTGAGCCACATGAGAGGTTGCTTATAAACCACACTCAAGGATGCTCCCTACTGGTAAAAATCATTTGTAGGAAAAAAGAGAGGCAATAACAATTTAAATCTTCCTTATCCAGGGATTGAACCTGGGTCTCCTGCATTGCAGGCGGATTCTTTACTATCCAAGCCACCAAAGGAGAGGAACAACAATTAAAAAAACATATATATGTCTGGTTGGAGATTATTATGCTAATACCAAAATGGATTAAAATGTAAGCAAGTTCCAAACTGATGGTCAGCAGGAAGGGTGACCCTACATTCCCAGAAAGGATCTTGAAAGACTCTTAGAAAACTGCTGGAGTTTTGTCAGAATTCTAATTGCTTTCAGCAGGGGCTGTGAATTGCATTTTGAGAAAATGTCCTGACTTCCAATAGTTTTAGGACAACTTTCATCTCAGTTTTTAGTCTCATCTCTTCTCACGGAGTTTCTTTTGTGTTTTACTTTTAATCAGTGATTTAAACTTCCTGAATCTTAGTTGCTCCACCTACAAAGCAGGAAAATAATTTCTTACCCAAGTGAAAGAATAATACTAGACAAAAAAATCTCTTTAGAGTCTTTCAAGGTCATGACTCACTAATAAAAATTATGCATTAACGGAAAATGGTAACATGAGAGGTAGCTTTCTATCCTTGGATTCTGATCCAACCGTAATGCCAAGCTGCGGTATATTTATTTATTTCATGTCATTATCCATCAAACACACAGCTCCAGCAATGTTGTGTGTGTGTGTGTGTGCAACTGTGTCTGATTCTTTGCGACCCCATGGACTGTATCCCATCAGACTCCTCTGTCCATGTAATTTTTCAGGCAAGAATACTGAACTCAGTTGCCATTTCCTCCTCCAGCAGATCTTCCAACCCAGGGATCAAACCCATGTCCCTTGTTGTCTCCTGCATTGGCCAGCGGATTCTTTACCACTGTGCCACCTAGGAAGCCCTGCTATGTGTTATGCATGCCCTGTGCAGTTACAAAAGCTAATTCAATCTGCATGTTTACCCTCTGAGGCAGGTGCAATTATATTCTCTCCATTTTACAAATGATAGACCTGAGATAATGAGAGGTTAAATAACCAGTCGAGATGCAATGTCTGATAAGTGGCAGAGTCTGAATTTGAACTCAGGAAGTTGAACTCACAGTTGAACTCACAATCTACGGGCTGTGCTTAGTAAATAGTTTACTAATCAATATCCTATTCCTCTGCTTGATTCTCCACCTGTCAGGTTGAGCCTTGTCAGGGATCAAGCGATGACAGAAAATCTTAAATAAGTTGAACTTTAAAGTGCCCCAGCAGCAGGGACTGAAATACCCAGTCCAGGTAATTAAAGCCTAGGTCATTTTTTCTGTTGAATTGTATTGCCTGCTGCCCGCTCTAATGTATGTATGTTAGTTGCTCAGTCGTGTCTGACTCTTTGCAATCCCATGGACTATAGCCCACCGAGCCTGCCAGGCTCCTCTGTCCATAAGATTTTCCAGGCAAGAATACTGTTCTAATGCTTGTGCATTTATATGTGTCATCTATCCTTGGACTGAAACTTCTACACCAGATCTGAGCATGGGCACTAGGACCAGCCCTTGTCATTCCAGAACACAGTCAAGAAAGTGATCCAGAAACCCCTCGCTTGACAAATGAGGGCTCCCTACCTGTGTGCATTTACCACTTGGACAGCACAGGATTAAACTGCTTGAGCCCTCTTATACACATTTTTTTTTCAATAGTATATACTATAAAATGTTAGTCATTCAGTTGTCTCTGACTCTTTGCAACCTCATGGACTATAGCCTACTGGACTCCTCTGTCCATGGAATTCTCCAGGCAAGAATTCTGGAGTGGGTAGCCATTCTGTTCTCCAGGGGCTCTTCCCAACCCAGTGGTCAAATCCAGGTTTTCTGCATTGCAGGCAGATTCTTTACCATCTGAGCAACCAGGGAAGCCCAGTAAATACTACAGTACCATACAGCCTGTGGTTGGTTGAATCCACAGATGTCAAAGAACCCCCTGTATGAAGAGTCAACTATAAGTTACACATGGATTTTCTAAAGCCCACATTGTTTAAGAGTCAACTGTAGATGCTGCTGGTCACCTAGCAGGTTCTCTACATTATTCTTAAATAAGAAATGGTTCTATACCTGGATAGGAGATATTACTGCCTTGATGTTTTTAGAGCCACTGCCATTTCCTTGAGGTTTTAAAAAACCACCAAGTTTGAGAATGAACGAATCATTGTTGGGGACAAGAAACCAGAGATCTCTGAAGACTCTGAAGGCTAAAAGACTATGATCTGGTATAATAGCAATAACTAGTAAGTATATGACATCACAAGCTGGAAATAGGATTGCTGGAAGAAATATCAATAACCTCAGATATGCAGATGATACCACTCTTAAAGGCAGCAAGTGAAGAGGAACTAAATGCCTCTTGATGAGGGCAAAATAGAAGAGTGAAAAATCAGGATTAAGCTCAATATTCAAAAAACGAAGATCATTACATCTGGTCCCATCACTCATGGCAAACAGATGGGGAAAAGTAGAAACAGATTTTATTTTCTTGGGCTCCAAAATCACTGTGGATGGTAACTGCAGCCTTGAAATTAAAAGATGTTTGCTCCTTGAAAGAAAAGTTATGACAAACCTAGACAGAGTATTAAAAAGCAGAGACATAATTTTGCCAACAAAAGTCCATCTAATCAAAGCTTTTCCCAGTAGTCATGTATGGATGTGCGAGTTGGATCATCAAGAAGGCTGAGTGCTGAAGAACTGATGCTTTTGAATTGTGGTGCTGGAGAAGACTCTTTAGAGTCCCTTGGACAGCAAGGAAATCAAACCAGTCTACTCCAAAGGAAATCAACCCTGAATATTTATTGAAGTACTGAGGCTGAAGCTGAAGTTCCAGTACTTTGGCTATCTGATGTGAAGAGCCGACTCACTGGCAAAGACCCTGATGCTGATAAAGATTGAGGGCAGGAGGAGAAGGGGGTGACAGAAGATGAGATGATTAGATGGCATCACCGACTCAATGGACATGAGTTTGAGCAAACTCGAGGAGATGGTGAAGGATGGGGAAACCTGGCATGCTGCAGTCCACGGGATTGCAAAGAGGCAGACACAATCAAGTGACTGAACAACAATACGACTGCTGTCAGTAGAACTGCTTCTTCATGTGTGAAAGGCAGAGCTCAAGTGGAAAGAGCCTTCCTTTTAGGCAGTTGGACACATGATTCTGTTCATATCATGTCCATGACTGGGGACAACCCTCAGGCTACATGCTGGACCAGTGGCCTCTGGGTATTATATATTGCTGCTGCTGCTGCTAAGTCACTTCAGTCGTGTCCGACTCTGTGTGACCCCACAGACGGCAGCCCTCCAGGCTCCCCCGTCCCTGAGATTCTCCAGGCAAGAACACTGGAGTGGGTTGCCATTTCCTTCTCCAATGCAGGAAAGTGAAAAGTGAAAGGGAAGTTGCTCAGTCGTGTCCGACTCTAGCGACCCCATGGACTGCAGCCTACCAGGCTCCTCCGTCCATGGGATTTTCCAGGCAAAAGTACTGGAGTCGGGTGCCATTGCCTTCTCCATATTATATATTGGAAAGTAGCATTTTCTTCTACATAAAGGGCATCTTTCTTCTACAAAAGGGTATCTTCTGTGTCAAGCACTGTGATCCTGCAATATCTTATTGGCAGGTCTTAATCTTCTATGACATAAGAATTATTTTTCTTTTACCCATCAAGTGAAATGTGAAGTGAAAGTCACTCAGTTGCGTTTGACTCTTTGCAACCCCATGGACTGTAGCCTGCCAGGCTCCTCTATCCATGGAATTCTCTAGGCAAGAATACTGGAGAGGGTTACCATTCCCTTCTACAGGGAATCTTCCCAATTCAGGGATCAAACTTGAGTCTCCCGCACTGCAGGCAGATTGTTAACTGTCTGAGCCACCAGGGAAGCCCTAGTTTTACCCATGAGGATCCTGTACTTTAAGAACTCACTCCACCCATTCAGTAAGTAGGGAAAATGGGATTCGTTCACCCATCTCTCTGATTCCAATCAGTCACCGACTCCTGACGTCTTCCGGAGGCTCTGACTCCTATCTGTTGGTGTCTGCTCTTAACCCGATGTATCTCTGAATCCTTGACATTTAGGGGATTGTCTTGCTTTCAAATAATGCCAGTGTTGTTTGCAGATGTGTATGTGTGTGTGGATGTAGGGGTTCCCTCTTCCATGTTTTACTTATAAGAATGAGAGATTTCAGTCAGGTTGTAAGGCAGAGTGTGTCTCCACTGTGACTGACTCAGTAGAAACTTTCTAATTTGGGGAAGATCTTCCAATCACCAGAAAGCTACTAAGTGGTTCTTTCCCTCTAGCGAAAGTTTCCATAAACTTCTCTGTAATACAACTTACAATGCAGTATTCACATCTATATCAGAACAGCAAAAACATAGCTCTAACATCTCCAAAGTATTACAGAAACAAAAAGGAAAAGTGTATAGTTGAGCACCGCTGTAAGCATGAAGTTCTGCTCTCAAAACACTGCTTTTGAACCAGATAATAGTTTCAGAACTACAGAAAATTTGTATCCTCTTATTTTAAGGAGTTTAACTTTTGTGTTTGTTTTCCGATTCCTTCTTCCTGTAAGAGAAATAAGGTAATGGAGAAATGCTTTAAACTTTTATTTAAAAGTGCATGATGTTTAATATCACAACCATATGATTTTTTCCTATTTTCTATTATGTAGAGAAAATAAACATTTGATTCACTTCAATAGCTTTATAGTTTACAAGGCTCGCTTATACTGCTGAACATATTTAAGCTCATTCAAAGTATATAGCTTGACATCTTAGAATCTGAAGCATTGACTTTGGGCAACAGTTAAGCCAATTTTTTTCTTCTCATTGGAAGCACTGAATTGAAACGCTGTAATCTTCTCTAGAACTATCTTCTATTTCATGTTTCAGCAAAGACTTAATTGTTCTTTGAAGAATTTTTAACTCTAAAAATGGTGGCAATTTATATTCCAAAGAAATATAATTATCTTGCTCAGAAAGGGGAAGAAACATAGAATTGCCTTTATTTTTAAATTATAATTACAATCATACATTGGCAGCACATGTGAACAGTTTAGTCACAAAATTATGATGGAAAAAGTCTGCAACAAAGAGAAAGTTTGCACAGACAGTGATCTTCTGCCAAGGGAAGGGAATTCTATTTGTTTATGCGATTATTTATTTAGGCAGAGTAAATGTTTAGAGCAGCAGTCTGGACTTCACCTTTTTCATTGTCATTTTTAGCACTTATATTTGCTTACAGTGTTGAATACTATGTTTTAGGCTTTGAGTACTAAATATTTTTTTAAATGAAAATTAAACATGTTTATTATTTCGACTTGTTCTAGAATTTTATAATTATTTAAATAAAGTTTTCATGCTGTCAAAAATAGAGAATAATTAACATGATGATACCTATTATAATAAAATCACTTTTACCTACTTGCATAAAAACGATGGGTACAAATCTCTGTCCATATTTTAGCAGGGAAAAGGATGGGTGAAATGGGGTTTTAAAAAATAAGACCCATGCTTAGTTTTAGAA
Organism: Bos indicus x Bos taurus; assembly: GCF_003369695.1. Classification (NCBI taxonomy): domain Eukaryota; kingdom Metazoa; phylum Chordata; class Mammalia; order Artiodactyla; family Bovidae; genus Bos; species Bos indicus x Bos taurus. The sequence goes on along the minus strand of NC_040079.1, from coordinate 9,277,915 downwards.
ATTAGAAATTCTAATTATTTATTTATGTAAATAAATTTGTTATTTACATATACCACTTTGGAGTAAGGGAGAAGGGAGATGCTCATGAGTTAGTGGCTAAGCAAGCATCATGTCTTATTTCCTTAACACACCATAGTTATAGGACCTGTCTTTGTTGGGGAGCAAGACTGTGTGACCCACAGGGAGAAAATGTGATCTCCTGATTCTTAGCATGAGCGAGAAAGATGGACCTCATCGTCTTTAGAGAGTAAAACTCCAAAGGGCTATTTGAAGTGGTGTTGATCATGACATTGAAAAGGGTGGGGGTTGGTGGTGCGTGCATTTTTCTAGGGATGTAAAATATTATGGTTCTCTTTGCCATATTAGCATAGGTCACTGAGCATAAAAATGGCCTAAGTGAGGTAAGGATGACAGATGTGGAAGCAGAACACAGCATAGCAAAAGTCTCTGGAGTCACAGAGGATGACCCTGGCTAAGTGATGGTAATAAGAACAAAGAGGTAGGGCGGTAGGAATAAATTTCAGAGGGAAAAGTGGACACGCCAGCTAAACACCTAAAATTTTAGGAGGAGAGAAAAGCACCAACAGCAAATGCCGGGTCTGAAACTCAACGACAAGCATTTGAAAGTACACTTTGTAGAAGTGATATCTCTGACTGAGGAGGGTGATGGGAATTGGGACTGGAATGGACACTTTGGAGACCTAGCAGCAGAGCTGAACGGAAGCAGTGTGGGGAGGTGGAAAACCTGTAGCAATGAAGATCTGCATGTAAGAAGTTAGGTCGTAAGGTGGATTTACTGTGAGTGAAAACTCTAGGGGGAAATGCCAGGACTGGTTCTTAGAGAATCCAGCCTTCTTACAAAATAAAAGAGAAAAAAGAAATCAGGCCCGCAAAGAGCAGAATGATTAGAAGTGTTATGAGACCAAAGGAATAAAGTGAAGCATGAGACCCAAGAAAGAGAGAATTTCAGGAAACATGAAGCACTGATAAGTGTCAAAAACACTTGGGCATCAACAGAATGAAAAAACCTTTGACTTAGATAAAGGACAAGAAATCACTGGTGACCTTTGAGAAGATAGTTTTAGTGGAGTAATGATGTTGCTTCCCTTTGGGCTTCCCTTATGGCTCAGCTGGTAAAGAATCTGCCTGCAATGTGGGAGACCTGGGTTCGATCCCTGGGTTGGGAAGATCCCCTGGAGAAGGGAAAGGCTACCCACTCCAGTATTCTGGCCTGGAGAATTCCGTGGACTGTATAGTCCATGGAGTCGCAAAGAGTTGGACAGGACTGAGCGACTTTCACTTCACTCACAATAGTGCAGTGCCCACGAGGCAGTCATTCAGGGTCCAATTAAACACTGAGACTTAGAAGGTGATGCTGGGCCATGTTTAGCTCCAGTTTATTCAGAAGCCTATTGAATAGGAAACAAACATGCCAGACAGGGTGACGTCAGGTGGTCCTTTCCATGAGTCCTTGCAGGAATCCACTCAGTATCCTCACCTGATATCCAGGAGGCAGGCCCTTTGGTTGCCCAGGTAACAACTCAGGTGCAAGGAGATGGGGTTCACAATGGCCAGTGCAGGAGGCCCTGCCTAGTCTCCTTCTCACAGTGGGATACCTCCAATAACAATTCCATGAATCGTTATGAAACCCACCCAGTTACAATAGTTGCCGCACTTTTTAGGGCCCAAGCTGTGGAATTGCCATGAGGCATTCACAGCATAATGATATTCTCCAGTCCTGTGCAATGTATTTAAAAATGAGAATGATAGGCAGACTGGGGTGGGTGGTGTCTCCAGGTCAGATATGAGCAAGAAAAGCTTTTAAGGACCTTATACATGCAGGGTAATGACAAAGACGGCAGTGAAATAGCTCACCCTGAAATCCAATCTGCATGAAGAATCATGTGGGGCTCGCAGGAATGTAATGTATTGAGTGACTTGCTCACATGTGTAGGTTCAATGAAAGGTTGGGAGAGACAGCAGAACAGATTGCATCCTACCTGGATGTTTCTTTCAGCATTTAACAAAGTCTTAGGGATGTGGTAAATACCATATGAAGATTTGATTGATTAAAATAGATAATTAAAACAATGCAAATTGCACTTGAGAAAATTCTCAAGTTGAATACTTTCATGCTGGGTTGGTACCATGCAAGGATGATGAAGTCTTGTTAAATAAATAACATGAATGAGGAAGCTGAGGGCTGGAGAAGTGGCTGCCATTCTTAGTGACAACGGGGACTCAAATTCCAAGTCGAGAGCTCTTTTCAAAATCCCTGGCTATCTCCAATAATCCCAGTGGAAAAAGCAAACATTTTTTAGTCCCAAGACCCCATGTATGCTCCCATATTCCCTCTTCCACAATCACTTCTCTTTCATTGATGGGGCAAACGTTTCTGTACCAAACTTTTAACAATTTAGACAGATGGGAGGAAGAGGCATAACCTGCCTATGCATGTAAAGGAAATGGAAATAAGGAAACTTATCATGTGATAATCTAGAGAAAGAAGAATTATATTGGATTATCCTGAGTGTGGTTTCCATTTGTTTCCTTTCAGGGTGATTTAGTAAGATTAGCATGGGTGTTACAGGCAGGAAACATGCCTTTGAATCTGTTCTCTGAATTTTACTAGTGTCAACTTAAAAAAAAAAAAAAGAAAAAGCACAGCATAACAGGTGTGAGTTAAGTGTCATTTGGGGTTCAGTGAGGGCTGGAGCCTGGGAGACAGCATCTCAGATAGCTCTGAGGAGCTGCTCCAAAGGGATAGTGAGGAGGTCAGTAGATATGTGGTTTTAGTGCAGAGGGAATACGTGCAATCAAGCACACATGTTGACAGAAGGTTGCTTTTGCCACAAGGAACAGATGTCTCCGTTAAGGATTCTACTGCTTTTCTAGATGTGAAGAGATGCAAGAACTTGGTTTCTTAAAAATCTTCTCCTGAAAACATCTATCTGAAGGCCTGTTCTGCCAGTTTTTCCCAGAGCCCAGAGTGCCTCATTGCTGACCTCCACTCTGAACTCCTTTCAGGGGTGTGGAAGGCCAGCCAGTGGCTGGTGACTTCTTTCTTGTAGAACCAGATGGTGAGTGACAATTTTTAGTTGGCAGTAGGTACCTAGCTGAAGGCACATCTCCAAACTTCTCTGGCATCAGTTCAGAGATCATTCTATCTAAGGTTGGAGTAGGCTTGAGAGTTACATAAAATTAATATGTGGAAAATCATAAAGCAATTTGCTCAGTATGTTTCTTTGCTCCTTTTTATTTTTCTTTCAATTCTGGTATCCAGCTTCATTGGAATTTATCACCAGTGCAACCACTTTCAGTTCAGTTCAGTCACTCAGTCATGTCCGACTCTTTGCGACCCCATGAATCGCAGCACGCCAGGCCTCCCTGTCCATCACCAACTCTGGGAGTTCACTCAAACTCACGTCCATCAAGTCAATGATGCCATCCAGCCATCTCATCCTCTGTCATCCCCTTCTCCTCCTGCCCTCAATCCCTCCTAGCATCAGAGTCTTTTCCAATGAGTCAACTCTTCACATGAGGTGGCCAAAATATTGGAGTTTCAGCTTCAGCATTAGTCCTTCCAATGAACACCCACAACTGATCTCCTTTAGGATGGACTGGTTGGATCTCCTTGCAGTCCAAGGGACTCTCAAGAGTCTTCTCCAACACCACAGTTCAAAAGCATCAATTCTTTGGTGCTCAGCCTTTTTCACAGTCCAACTCTCACATCCATACATGACCACAGGAAAAACCATAGCCTTGACTAGACGGACCTTTGTGGCAACGTAATGTATCTGCTTTTGAATATGCTGTCTAGGTTGGTCATAACTTTCCTTCCAAGGAGTAGCGTCTTTTAATTTCATGGCTGCAGTCACCATCTGCAGTGATTTTGAAGCCCCCAAAAATAAAGTCTGACACTGTTTCCACTGTTTCCCCATCTATTTCCCATGACGTGAGGGGATGAGATGCCATGATCTTCGTTTTCTGAATGTTGAGCTTTAAGCCAACTTTGTCACTCTCCTCTTTCACTTTCATCAAGAGGCTTTTTAGTTCCTCTTCACTTTCTGCCATAAGGGTGGTGTCATCTGCATATCTGAGGTGATTGATATTTCTCCTGGCAATCTTGATTCCAGCTTGTGCTTCTTCCAGCCCATCATTTCTCATGATGTACTCTGCATATAAGTTAAATAAGCAGGGTGACAATATACAGCCTGACATACTCCTTTTCCTATTTGGAACCAGTCTGTTGTTTCATGTCCAGTTCTAACTGTTGCTTCCTGACCTGCATATAGGTTTCTCAAGAGGCAGGTCAGGTGGTCTGGTATTCCCATCTCTTTCAGAATTTTCCACAGTTTATTGTGATCCACACAGTCAAAGGCTTTGGCATAGTCAATAAAGCAAAAGTAGATGATTTTCTGGAACTCTTCCTTTTTCCATGATCCAGCAGATGTTGGCAATTTGATCTCTGGTTCCTCTGCCTTTTCTAAAACCATCTTGAACATCTGGAAGTTCATGGTTCACATATTGCTAAAGCCTGGCTTGGATAATTGTTAGCATTCCTTTACTAGCATGTGAGATGAGTGCAGTTGTGTGGTAGTTTGAGCATTCTTTGGCATTGGAATGAAAACTGATCTTTTCCAGTCCTGTGGCCATTGCTGAGTTTTCCAAATTTGCTGGTATATTGAGTGCAGCACTTTCACAGCATCATCTTTCAGGATTTGAAATAGCTCAACTTGAATTCCATCACCTCCACTAGCTTTGTTCATAGTGATGCTTTCTAAGGACCACTTGACTTCACATTCCAGGATGTTTGGCTCTAGGTGAGTGATCACACCCATGATTATCTTGGTCATGAAGATCTTTTTTGTACAGTTCTTCTGTGTATTCTTGCCACCACTTCTTAATATCTTCTGCTTCTGTTAGGTCCATACCATTTCTGTCCTTTATCGAGCCCATCTTTGCATGAAATGTTCCCTTGGTATCTCTAATTTTCTTAAAGAGATCTCTAGTCTTTCTCATTCTGTTGTTTTCCCCTATTTCTTTGCACTGATCGCTGAGGAAGGCTTTCTTATCTCTCCTTGCTATTCTTTGGAACTCTGCATTCAGATGCTTATATCTTTCCTTTTCTCCTTTGCTTTTCTCTTCTCTTCTTTTCACAGCTCTTTATAAGGTCTCCTCAGACAGCCATTTTGCTTTTTTGCATGTCTTTTCCATGGGGATGGTCTTGATCCTTGTCTCCTGTACAATGTCACGAACCTCTGTCCATAGTTCATCAGGCATTCTATCTATCAGATCTAGTCCTTTAAATCTATTTCTCACTTCCACTGTATAATCAGAAGGGATTTGATTTAGGTCATACTTGGATGGTCTAGTGGTTTCCCTTACTTTCTTCAATTTAAGTCTGAATTTGGCAATAAGGAGTTCATGATCTGAGCCACAGTCAGCTCCTGGTCTTGTTTTTGCTGACTGTGTAGAGCTCTCCATCTTTGTCTGCAAAGAATATAATCAATCTGATATCAGTGTTGACCATCTGGTGATGTCCATGTGTAGAGTCTTCTCTTGTGTTGTTGGAAGAGAGTGTGTGCTATGACCAATGCATTCTCTTGGAAAAACTCTATTAGCCTTTGCCCTGCTTTATTCCGTACTCCAAGGCCAAATTTGCCTGTTACTCCAGGTGTTTCTTGACTTCCTACTTTTGCATTCCAGTCCCCTTTAATGAAAAGGACATCTTTTTTGGGTGTTAGTTCTAAAAGGTCTTGTAGGTCTTCATAGAATCATTCAACTTCAGCTTCTTCAGGGTTACCGGTTGGGGCATAGACTTGGATTACTGTGATACTGAATGGTTTGCTTTGGAAACAAACAGAGATCATTCTGTCGTTTTTGAGATTGCATCCAAGTACTGTATTTCGGACTCTTTTGTTGACCATCATGGCTACTCCATTTCTTTTAAGGAATCCTGCCCACAGTAGTAGATATAATGGTCATCTGAGTTAAATTCACCCATTCCAGTCCATTTTAGTTTGCTGATTCCTAGAATGTCAATGTTCACTCCTGCCATCTCCTGTTTGACCACTTCCAATTTGCCTTGATTCATGGACCTAACATTCCAGGTTCCTATGCAATATTGCTCTTTACAGCATCGAACCCTGCTTCTATCACTAGTCACATCCACAACTGGGTATTGCTTTTGCTTTGGCTCCATCCCTTTGTTCTTTCTGGAGTTATTTCTCCACTGATCTCCAGTAGCATGTTGGGCACCTACTGACCTGGGGAGTTGCTCTTTCAGTATCCTATCATTTTGCCTTTTCATACTGTTCATGGGGTTCTCAAGGCAAGAATACTGAAGTGGTTTGCCATTCCCTTCTCCAGTGGACCACATTCTGTCAGACCTCTCCACCATGACCCACCCATCTTGGGTGGCCCCACACAGCATGGCTTAGTTTCATTGAGTTAGACAAGGCTGTGGTCCGTGTGATTAGATTGACTAGTTTTCTGTGATTATGGTTTCAGTGCGTCTGCCCTCTGATGCCCTCTTGCCACACCTACCGTCTTACTTGGGTTTCTCTTACCTTGGACGTAGGGTATCTCTTCACGGCTGCTCCAGCAAAGTGCAGCCACTGCTCCTTACCTTGGACGAGGGGTATCTCCTCACCGCCCCCCTCCTGACCTTGATCGTGCAGTAGCTCCTCTCGGCCCTCCTGCGCCCATGCAGCAACCACTTTATCTTTCCTTAAAATAGTTCAGTGACGTTGTTTTTGCTGTTTTAGTCACTAAGTCATGTCCAACTCTTTTGCAACATCCTAGACTGTAACCTGCCAGGCTCCCCTGTCCATTGGATTTTCCAGGCAAGACTACTGGAGTGGGTTGCCGTTTCCTCCTCCAGGGGATCTTCCTGACCAAAGATTGCACCCATGTCTCTTGCATTAGCAGGTGGATTCTTTACCACTGAGCCACCAGGGAAGTCCAGTTCAATGATGTAGAAATAGGGAAATTATCTTATATGAAGATAATACTAAGAAACAAAGTAAGATTTGAGTTTTCTAACTGGGTAGTTGTGTATATATATATATATATATATATATATATATATATATATGTATATAAAACTGGGTGGTATATATAAAATTGTATATATATATAATTTTAATATTTTATATATGCATATAAAATATTTTAAAATACAAATTTTTCAGAGAAGATAAAAGGTTTATATGGGGTAAAATTCAAAGAAAAATTTCTTATATGGAGGGCATCATAGGAAATAGAATGCAGTGCTTAGTGATGTTTTCTTTTGTTCTTTTTGTTGTTGTTTTAAAAGGTTTCAATAAATGCTAAGAACATAGTCGTAGCTTTGAGAACATTTATTTATGTCAGTAGTTGAATATATCTTCCACTGTCTTCCCATCCTCCCCCACAAAAAGGAAAACATTAGATTGATTATTGAGTCAAACATGTTGGAATCAATCAGCAAGAGGTTTTGGAAAATAACGTGGATTGCTAAACTGAATATGTCTTTCCAAGGAAACCATGGCAAAGATCAAGAACAGAAGCAAAGTCTACCTTGGAGAAAAGGGAGGTAATGAGCCACATATAAAGAAAGATGGAGAGGTCATAGCTTTTGCGTTTGCAGTTTAACATGAAATTTCTTTAAAGGAGATGTAAGAAAATATACCCAATTATTTGTGTTAGGGAATTTAAGAAATGTCCCCTAGGACAGTTAATGTAAAAATTTAATAAAATTTTTAAAAAACTAAGTATTTTTTATATTTCACTCTGCAAGTTACATTTCACAGAAAAGACATCATGTACCATATGGAAGTCTATAACTCTGAGTCATAACATCAAAAACAATTTTTAAAATATCAAAAAAGTTCAAAAGAAATGGATTCTTTTAGCTTATACATTATTGTAAACAATTTGAATTGAATTCGTTCCTAGAGAGAAAAATTCTGGGGAGAAAAATTCTGAACATAAGCTAATGAGTATAAAATGATAAACTGAGATTAAATGTGTAGTATCCATACTTTAATTTACCATTAGTATTATACTGGGGATTCCCTGGTGGCTTAGATGGTAAAGTACCTGCCTGCAATGTGGGTGACCCGGGTTCAATCCCTGGGTCGGGAAGATCCCCTGGAGAAGGAAATGGCAAACCACTCTAGTACTCTTGCCTAGAAAATTCCATGGATGGAGGAGCTACTATACTAATGGGCTTCCCTGATGGCTCAGCTGGTAAAGAATCTGCCTGCAATGCAGGAGACCTGGATTCAATCCCTGGAGATGGGAAAGGTTAATCTACACACTCCAGTATTCTGGCCTGGAGAATTCCATGGATTGTATAATCAGTCCATGGGATCGCAAAGAATTGGAGAAGGCTGAACAATTTTCAGTTTCAGTATTATCATATTGTAGAGAATGTGAAAAATACTAACGAAGGATAACATAAGAATCTGCCTAATCCTAATTTTTTCTCAGATTGTGGAGGGACAGTGACATTCTGTGAGACCTTCTTGTAGCATTCATATTGCAGAATGTTCTTTGAAAATAGGTGCATATACTTTGAGTCAATAGTCTCTTCATTGCAAAATGTGGGAGATGGAATTAATAGTCAAATCCATATGAAAGGATATCCCCCTCCTTATGGAAGTAGAAACGCAAGAATGTGGTCCTTGGACCAGCAGTATCCATACTACCCAGACCTTGTAAAAAACAAATTCTTGGGCCCAACCCCAGAATGAGTGAATCAGAAACTGGAGTTGGCTTACTTCATTCAGTATGATAATCTTTAGGTTCATGCATGTTGCTGCAGATGGCAAAAAATATATGATATTGCTCAAATGTGGAATCTATTTTTAAAAAAAAGATACAAATGAACTCATATACAGAACATAAAAAGACTCACAGACATAGAAAACTAACTTATGGTTACCAAAGGGGAAAGGAGGGGGAGGGATGAATTAGAAGTTTGGGGTTAACAGATACCCATTACTGTATATAAAATAGATAAGCAGCAAGGACCTACTATATAGTGTAGGGAACAATACTCAATATATTTAATAACCTATAGTGGAAAAAAATCTGAAAAATAATATACGCACATATGTATGTATATGAATATTTACATGTATAAACATAGATGAATATATATACATATGTGTATATATACACATGTATATTATACATTATTATTTTTTAGATATATGTATATATTGGGCTGTTACCCATCATATATACATATATATTGTATATGTATGTTACATGCATGTGTGCATGCTAAGTTGCTTCGGTTGTGTCCAACTGTTTGTGACCCTATGGACCATAGCCCAGCAGGCTTCTCTGCCCATGGGATTCTCCAGGCAAGAATACTGAAGTGAGTGGCAGTGAGTGGCACTCCCTTCTCCAGGGGATCTTCCCAACCCAGGGATCAATCCTGTGTCTCCTGTGGTTCCTGCATTGCAGGTAGATTCTTTACTGCCAAGCCACCTGGGGAAGCCATGTATGTTACGGAGAAACCCAAAAGAACTTTTTGGCCAACCCAACCATATATATGAATCATTTTGATGTATAATTGAAATTAAGACAGCATTGTGAATCAACTATATTTCAATAAAAAATTTAAAAAAGAAACGAGTTGAACCCAACAACTCATGCTATAGTAAGTCTTCCAGGGGGTTCTGATCTAAAACAGTTACACTTTAGAAACAGCTGATGTATAGTCTATGGCAGAATTTGAGACATGACTAGCCATGTCCACATTGTGCAATCTCTGGCAAGTCATACTGAAATGTTTGTAATAAGTATGCTCTTCAGAATCAGTCCTAGTGTTATTTTAACTTTCAAATATATTTTTAAAATATGTAACTAGTGATGTCCTTCTGATTTCTCATCAATGTGTCCTTTGGGTTTCACATTAGAAGCACTGGGGATGTTTTAAATACCCTGATGCCTGGGGGGATGCACAGGCACAGGTTGCTTCAAGGTCCCCGGGTGATTCCAGTGTGAAGTGTACATGTAAGGACCACTTCCTTATTTCTTAGTTGAGCAAAAGCTATCAGCTCTGACTGTGCATGCTGTGCTCAGTTGCTCAGTCATGTCCAACTCTCTGCAACCCCATGAACTGTAGTCCGCCAGTCTCCTCTGTCCATGAGGTTCTCCAGGCAAGAATACTGGAGTGGGTCGCCATGCCTTCTTCCAGGGGATCTTCCCATCCCAGGGACTGAACCCAAGTCTCACATATTGCAGGCAGATTCTTTACTATCTGAACTACCAGGGAAGCTCAAGAATACAGGAGTCTGACTATGCATTAAAATTGCCATTTCAGCTTCTTTACCCTCAGGGATTCTGATTGAAAAGGGCTAAGATAGTTCCTGGGTTTTTGCTTTTCTAAAAGTCTCCACACTTAACATTGTTCTGCCAGGGCTCATCTTGATATGTTGAAGCTCTAGAGAATAAATCTGTCGGTATTAGCTCTTGTCAAGTGATAAGGGGATAGAAAAAAAAATCTTACCGTCACCTAGAACTACTTCTCCTATTGCATTTTTTTGATCAATAGGTCAAAAAAGTGACCTTTCAACACTTATGATGTTCAAGTGGTATTTTTAAATTACTTTGATTAGGGAAATGGAAAAAATTCATAAATATTCAGTGATGCAAAAATGATTAGCCTACACTCATATTAAAAGTGTAGGGTATGATGAAAACCACTTGCTTTACATCTTCAAGTTTGAAAATCTCAGTTACTCAGAATTTTGTGATGCTGGGCAATGATGTTGAAAGATTTTGATGAATCAGTAGATGGGCAAGCATCTGTTAAAATAAAAATGATTGATTATTTGCTGGCAAAGCAAGAGATAGTTTGGGAGTCATAATTAAGCATAAGCTGGACATAAGTCAGGATTGTAACCCTTATTACTAAAACCATGTATAATGACAAAATTTATTCTACTTATCCTAGTCAAAGATTTTTTTGAGTGCTTAGTCTGCACAAGGCACTGTGTTAGGAGCCAAGCAAAAGTGACAAAGAAAAGATAATAGTCTTTTATTATAAAATGCAGACTGTTCTTAAGGGCCACAATCCAAAAAGAATGTGTAAGACAAGCTAAGTTCAGAGGAGGGCAGTGATAGCAAATGTGGATTATATTAGGAATTTTATGACTCAGTTTGAAAAACTGAGTTTAAAAAACTGCACTGGTTTCATATGGAGAGAAGTTTAGGGAATGACAATACAGAACATTAAGCATTAAAAGGAGCTAAGTGTAAGAGAATGTTGTTGGATGAATTGTTGTTGTTATTATTTAGATGCTGAGTCATGTCTGACTCTTTTGTGACCCCATAGACTGTGGTCCACCAAGCTCCTCTGTCCACTGGATTTCCCAGGCAAGAATACTGGAGTGGGTATCCATTCCCTTTTCCAGGGCATCTTCCCGACCCAGGGATCGGACCCACATCATCTGCATTGGCAGGTGGATTCGTACCACTGAACCACCAGGGAAGCCTCTAGGGTGAATTGTGTTCCCCTGGATTAGTGTGTTGAAATCCTAACCCCTAGTACCCCGAATGTGACACAATGTGGCATATAGAGCCTTTCAAGATGGAAAGAAGTTACAATGGGAGATTTCAGCGTGGTCCTACTCCAATATGACTGGTGTCCTCATCAGAAGACCTTAGGACCCAGACACACACTGGGAAGGTGACTTGAGGACTCACCCAGGAGGCAGCCATGGAATCAAGGAGACAGACGTCAGAGGAAAACAAATTTGACTTTGGACTTTTAGCCTCCAGAATGGTGAGAAAATTAATTTGTGTTGTTTGAGCCTGTGTATTTTGCTATGGCAGCCCTAGTCAACTAATATAGGCAGTAACTGTCTACAGACAGTGTCCTCAGAGGAACAAACACTAGGAAATGAACTGAATATTGCAACAAAAGTTAGTTAAAATATAAACAATATAAATATACAAAGTAGCTTCTGACTACAGGGATGGTCTTTGAGTCTGTGAAGTCTTCTAAGAAATGAGAGTTTAAATTGAAAATTGTCTATTTTTAACCACTAGCATCAGTAAGCATTGTTCCACCTTGAAGAAAAACACAAAGTTAACCACAGGAACATGTCAGGATTCCACTATAATTTATCTGTTACTTTTCTCTGGACCAGATCAAAGATTCGCCTGAGTTATTTTAACTTTATGAGTGTGTGCGTGTGTGTGCTCAGTCGCTCCGTTGTGTCCAACTCTTTGTGACCCTATGGACTGTAGCCCACCAGTTTTTTCTATCCATGGGATTTTCCAGGCAAAAATACTGGAGTGGATTGCCATTTCCTACTCCAGGGGATCTTCCCGACCCAGGGATCGAACTGGCATCCCCTGCAAGCGTCCTGTATTGCAGGCAGATTCTTCACTGCTGAGCCACTGGGGAAGTCTGTATACAAATATTAAATAGTGTTAAGAGTGACATTATGGTATATTTTTTCCAATATCTTTTTATCTCCTTTATTCTAAGGGTGCTGTACCCAGAAGAAATGAATTAGGCTAAGGGGCTTCATGCTATTATATTACAGTGTAGAAATCACACACAGAGTTTGTTGGATTCAGTTTGAGTCATACATATGGATACTTTGATATTTAAATATGACCTTCTGTCTCATTTATCTATCTCCCTAAAAAAAAATCTAAAATCAGTTTCATTCTTTGGGGAAACACTTTGAATAAAATAAAAAACAATTTGCAAGTAAGACATTCAAAGGAGAGAGTATGTATTTGTTTGAGTCTATGCAGACATAGCATCCATAGCAAGCGGGAGGCTCTCATGACTCATAGAGAATTGGCTTGCTTGATCCCAGTGGTCAGTGGAGGCCTCTGAATTTCAACCTTGCCAGCTTTATAGATATAAGCAACAAATTGGCTTTATTTGGTTGACATTAATGTGACAGGGACAGACAGGTGTGGGGTGAACCTACTTTATTTTTAAAAGGCCAAAGTCAAGGGAAATAGAAGAAGAGGAAGTAGAGACATGGGGGATGATGACATAAAATAATAGAGACCTCACGCAGAGCCTGAATCTGATCTTGCTTTCATATTGTTATACCAGGCTCTCAGGAAAGCAAGTGTGCTAAGTTGCTTCAGTCATGACTGACTCTTTGTGACCCTATGATCTGTAGCCTGCCAGGCTCCTCTGTCCATGGGATTCTCCAGGCAAGAATACTGCAGTGGGTTGCCATTCCCTTCTCCAGAGGATCTTTCTGACCTGGGGATCGAACCCATGTCTCTTATGTCTCCTGCACTGGCAGGCTGGTTCTTTACCACTAGTGCCCTTGGAAAGCCCTCTCAGCAAAGCACTGTCATCCAAAACTGTTTGCCCAAAGAAGCATGGAGTTTTACAAGTAGATATTTATTTATTGTAGGAAGTATTTTAAGCAACTTTTGAAATACAAATACTTAGTGTAAATGAGTTTTTTAGACCCATTCTCCCCCATGAAAAAGGTAGAGTAAAATGGTAGAATGAGATAGAGGAAAAGACCCCACAGCTTAAAGTGGAGAGTGAAAGCATTTTCAGTGAAGGGTTGTGGACAAGGAGTGCTGAACAGTGGTGGACAGACCATGCAAAGAGCAGCCATCACTCACTGGTTCTCATCAGCTCAGGTCAGGCCACTGGACTTATACCTGGAGGACTTCAGCAGTGGCCAGCCTGGAGCAGTTAGGACAGAACCCTAACAGCTGTATGCACCCTTATGGCAGGAATGGCAAGAATCCAATCATGAACACGTGGAAGCCTGAAACAGGACACGTTGAGGTATCAGTGAGACTTTCATGAGAGTTACAGATTCAACCATGTCCTCCTGCTTGCTATGCCATCATTCCTAAGTAGCTCTAAGACATCTCGAAATCCAGAAAAATAAGGAAAATGTGTATTTTCTAGACAGAGATTTCAAATTCTAGATGGAGAAGCTGTTGTTTATTGAGAATTCTGCAAAGTACAATAAACTCCTAAGGAGATGTGTCCTGGCTTATACAAAGGGCACTATCTCTTAGGGAACTGAGGTTGAGGCCATCCTTACAGTTGCACAGGCTGTTCACTGCACAAGAACTGTCTGCAAGGGGTAAGGAGAGTTGAAATTCAGCCCCCAGCAGGCAGGGCTGTGAACAGCCCAGAGGATGGGTCACTGCTTTCGAACGTTGACAAATGTGTTTTTTTAAATTAATTAATTAGTTTATTTATGGCTTTCTTGCTGCATGGGTTTTTCTGTAATTACAGAGAGTGGGGGGCTACTCTCGAGTCGCAATGCAAGGGCTTCATTGTGGTGGGTTCTCTTGTTGCAGAGGACAGGCTTTAGGACGTGCCACCTGCAGTGGCTGTGGCACGTGGGCTCAGTGGCTGTGGTTCCTGGGCTCTGGAGCACAATAGTTGTGGCACGTGGGCTCAGGGGCTGCGGTTCCTGGGCTCTGGAGCACAGTAGTTGTGGCACGTGGGCTCAGTGGCTGTGGTTCCTGGGCTCTGGAGCACAATAGTTGTGGCACGTGGGCTCAGGGGCTGCGGTTCCTGGGCTCTGGAGCACAGTAGTTGTGGCACATGGGCTTAGTTGCTCCACAGCAGGTGGGATCTTCCTGGATCAGGGATCAGACTCGTGTCTCCTGCATTGGCATGCAGATTCTTTACCACTGAGCTATGAGGGAAGTCCCACAAATGTCTTTTTAATTGATTAAGCTATGAGACCAGTAGGCTTCCTCTTCTCAATTTTCAATTTTGCAAAAAAGTTGTAGATGCCTGATTGAGTTATTTTCTTACACAATTTATCATCCTCAGGAACCTGAGCAGGTGAAGCAGTCTTGGAATCTCTGACAGGTAACTCTCTCCATGCTATGGGCTTCCTAGGTGGCTCTAGTGGTAAAAAACAAACAAACAAACAAACAACCCACCTACCAATGCAACAATCCTAAGAAACTCAGGTTCATTCCCTGGGTCGGAAGATCCCCTGGAGGAGAGCATGGCAACCCACTCCAGTATTCTTGCCTCCTAGAGAATCCCATGGACAGAGGGGCCTGGCAGGCTACAGTCCATAGAGTCGCAGAGTCAGACACGACTGAAGTAACTTAGCATACAAGCACACATCTCCATGCTGTAGGAACTCCAAGTATCTGAGCACTCTGAGACCAGTGCTGCAGAGAACAGAGTCCTACTAGGATATTCCTGCAACCTGAGAGCAGTTCTGCAACGTTCTATTCACTGAGAAATGTGTGCTTTCATAAAAACGATTTAAAACCCTATCTATTATTACAGTGAATAAAATGGGATTTCAAACCTATTGTTGGATTTAATAATTATTTTTATGGCAGAACTGGGGTGTGGGAGTAGTTATAACAGTTTTTTTTTTTAGTCTCTTTTATTAAGTCATTTATCAAAAGGAAAATTCAGTTTCTAACCTTAGTTCTTTATTTAAGTTTCTAACTTATCTGTTTTTTTGTTGTGTTGTGTATTGCCTTTTTATGTCTCTAAATAGAGAATAGCTATATTGTTTACTCCAGCAAAAGCTATTTAGTGGTCTAGGACAGCATGGTGGTTAAATGGCAAATGGCAAATAGAAGAAATGATTTGAAATTAAAGCAACTTAACAGTGAGGATTAAATTCAAGTTTATTCAGGCTTCACTTTCAACAGCAGATTTTCCGTGGCTCCTGACTTTCCTGCTCATCTCAATCTCAGGCTGCTGATAATCAGGGCAAGAGGAGAAGAGACGAAGGCTGAACACAAAAATTATTTAGAATAAATGTGTGCCTTATGGCAGTGCTAGCAGCATGCTTTTTAACATTGCTAAGCCTGTTCCTCCTATAAAAACTATATTATGTCTGTGTACATTGCATATTCCTGTAGTACTTCAAAAATCTCAACAAAATTTCTTTAAGATGCTTGGGGCTAGTGCACTGGGACGACCCAGAGGGATGGTATGGGGAGGGAGGAGGGAGGAGGGTTCAGGATGGGGAACACATATATACCTGTGGCGGATTCAATTTGATATTTGGCAAAACTAATACAATTATGTAAAGTTTAAAAATAAAATAAAATAAAAAAAGCATGGACATTCAAAAGGCAACAATAAAGGCAATAGAAACCTTATTAATGATGTCCTACGATTTCATATTTTTGGATGGCACGCAATGAATGATAGAGAAAGCAATGAGATTATTAACTGTGATGGTGATGTCCTCCCCTAGGATCTTGTTTCCTTTCATGTTTACTGTCTACATTTTTCCTCTTCTCACAGATCTATTTCAAAATTTGCCATCTTTATAAAATCTTTCCTAACCACAAGGACCAGGGTTATGTCCTCTGAACTCTTATAATAGTGATGCCTTCTCTGACTCTAGACTTAGTGATGGCAGGGTTGGGATCCATTTACCTCCTATCACAGCCCAGCACTTATTATGCTGTTTGTACTTCTTAGAAATTCACTTGTTGTGTGTACGAGTGAAGATCATGTCAGTTGCACTCCATTTGTGATAGTACTTCCCTAAATTTTGCATGTGCTGACTATGTTTTAGATCATGCAGATCTTCATTTCCCTAACCTTTCCGTAACCTTCTGTTCTATCAAACCAGTGAAGTTAACCCACTGAAAGGGAGTACAATTTGTGGAAGGAAAGTCTGATGTCAGCCCTGTGCTCTTTAGGAGTGGTATTTAGGGTTGTGTAAGAAGCAATGGGATGTACCCCCTGCCAGGGACACACCCCTTCATTCTCCTTCTGGCACTGTTAACCTGTATGCAGCCTCCTTGGAACTGACCCTTCACTTTGATAAGAAAGGTCATTACAATCCAAATTTTTGGAAAAAGGATTGCTTTTTTTCCTAATGTACAAAATGATGAGAAGATGAAAGCTTTTATGTTCTCTGTAGTGGTAGACCCAGGCTTTGTGGATCAGGAGACTTCATACAATTTGGAGATGGGGAAACTGTTTACAAGAAAGGAATACGGAATTACAAATACAAAATTAAATATAATGTGGAATCTTTATATAGAATGAGAAAAAATTCACAACAAGTTATTGGACTCCTCAAAGCTCAAGCCCCTTGTTTTCTGAGAACTCATTTGGCAATTTACCAGAAATGAATGTTACCTGACTTCCCTGCCTAGGGAAGGAGGGGACCGCTAGCAATGTCCAATCTCATGGTGGTCCCATAACTGAGGAGTCCTGAAGCTTGAGCTCAATTAGCCTTACACCGAATTTCCCTCTGGCCTTTAGGTTTGGAAAAGAAATACCTGTGTTTGTGCGTGTGTGTGTGTGTGCATGCATGTGTATGCATCTGTGTATATACTGTAGCCCACCAGGCTCCTCCGTCCATGGGATTCTCCAGGCAAGAATACTGGAGTGGGTTGCCATCTCCAAGGCTCAATTCAGGAATTCTTTCATCTATTCAACATAATTATTTTGAATATACACCCTCTGCTAGATATTGATCCAGTGCCATTCCTTACAGAGAAAGAGTCAGTCAATAATTATCAATAACAAAAATAAAACCAGAGCCAACTGTGATAGTTTTTATGAAAGATATACACTGTTCTGAGAGTATATACCAAGGAAATATGAAACGAGGTACCCCGAGTTTTGTTCACATGCTCGTTTGCTGGTTTTAGTGGTGTTGGGGTTGGGAAATGAGAGTGGCTAAAGGAACCAAGAAAGAGGCAGTTCTATTTGAGCTGAAGTGTAAGATAGGAATTTAGTAGGTAAAAGTGGTAGGGATGAGGGATATGAAATTTAGGCCATGGGGTTAAGGAAGAAGAATAACAAAAAAAACAATGTAGCCTGACAACTCAAACCTGGGCTAGTTTCAGTTCAGTCGCTCAGTTGGGTCCGACTCTTTGTGACCCCATGGACTGCTGCACGCCAGGCTTCCCTGTCCATCACCAACTCCCAGAGCCTGCTCAAACTCAAACTCCTGGAGCCTGCTCAAGCTTAGGCTCATTCCCATTGACTCAGTGATGCCATCCAACCATCTCATCCTCTGTCATCCCCTTCTCCTCCTGCCTTCAATCATTAGAACTGGGGCTGGTTTAGGACTTGCTATAACTTTATCTGTTAATTTTCATTATAGTTGCTTTACAATGTTGTGTTATTTCTACTCTACAGCAAAACAACTCAGTCATACATATGCTTAAAGCCCCTCCCTTTTGGATTTCCTTCCCATTCAGGTCATCACGGAGCACTGTGTAGAGTCCCCTCTGCTATACAGTAGGTTCTCATCGGTTACCTGTTTTATTCTCGGTTTCCCTGGTGGCTTGGAGAGTAAAAAGTCTGCCTGCAATGCAGGAGATCCAGATTCCATCCCTGGGTCAGGAAGATGCCCTGGAGAAGGGATGGCAATCCACTCCACTATTCTTGCCTGAGAAATCCCATAGACAGAGAAGACTGGCCAGCTACAGTCCATGGGGTCACAAAGAGTCGGACAGGACTGTTAATTTTATATATAGTATCAATAGTGTATATATGTTAATTCTAATCTCCTGGGATTGATGCAATAGCTTTAATGAAGGCAGAAATCCTGACTTTCTTCTCTATCTGCTCTGTCCAGTATGTCAGTGCTAGCCACACCTGTCTATAGACAGCTTGAGAGATTCAGACTTCCTATGGGGGAAAAATGCAGGGCATCTCATGGATAACTTTTTCATATGTGTTACATGTTAAAAGGGTATTTTGGATATATTGTGTCAAATTAAATACATTATTAAAATTAAGGCCCCAGTTTCTTTATCGTTTTGCTAAATGTAGCTACTGGAAAATTGAAACTTACAGATGTGACTTGTCTTTGTGTTTCTATGGGATGGCACTGCTGTGGGATGGCACTGCTTTAGTGACGGATCTCAGCCCTGGCTGTTTATCACGACCCACAGACCTCGCAGTAGACCTCGGGCTTTAGACCTCTCAGGGTTCAGGCTGAGAGTTTGCATTTCCAACCAATGACCTGGGTGATTGCAGCACACGTGGTCCACAAGCTACTCCTGTAAATGGCTCAGATGTATGCATTACAGGCTGTAGGTCTGCTTCCTTCAGCTGGAAGGCCTTGGGTAAGCTCTCTCTTTGAATTTGGTCTGATTTCAGGAATCGTTTATGTGGGAGAGCTTCATGAGCAAAACCCTTTCTGGTAAGCTGTTTCCAGAAGGGTGCTTTCAGTGGCAGCCCAGGCTGAGAAATGCCTAACTCCAGGGAGATCATTTAAGTAAATAAAGATGGCGCCTTCTGCAGGCTCCACATCACTGTGCCCCTGTTTGCCAGACTCAGAAAGGGTAGCTGTTTTGGTCTCGTGGCCTTCCCAGGTGACTCATTGGTAAAGAATCTGCCTGCCAATGCAGCAAACATGCGTTCAGTCCCTGGGTTGGGAGGATCCCTGGAGAAGGAAATGGAAACCCATTCCAGTACACTTGCCTGGAGGGCTACGGTCCATGGGGTTACAAAGAATCAGGCCCTGGTTAGTGACTAAACAACAGCAACAACTGGTCTGATCTGCCAAAGTACAGGCTGGTGAGATACAAACACGGTCACCTGTGGCTTCCCCTTGGTGTGAACCTGGGCTGAAGTCTAATTTGGAAGGGAATAGATAGTATTATGACCAACCTAGACAGCATATTCAAAAGCAGAGACATTACTTTGCCAACAAAGGTCCGTCTAGTCAAGGCTATGGTTTTTCCAGTGGTCATGTATGGATGTGAGAGTTGGACTGTGGAGAAAACTGAGCACCGAAGAATTGATGCTTTTGAACTGTGATGTTGGAGAAGACTCTTGAGAGTCCCTTGAACTGCAAGGAGATCCAACCAGTCCATCCTAAAGGAGATCAGCCCTCGGTGTTCTTTGGAAGGACTGATGTTGAAGCTGAAACTCTAATATTTGGCCACCTGATGTGAAGAGCTGACTCATTGGAAAAGACCCTGATGCTGGAAAGATTGAGGGCAGGAGGAGAAGGGGATGACAGAGGTTGAGATGATTGGATGGCATCATCGACTCGATGGACATGGATTTGGGTGGACTCTAGGAGTTGGTGATGGACAGGGAGGCCTGGCGTGCTGCGATTCATGTGGTCGCAAAGAGTCAGACACGACGGAGTGACTGAACTGAACTGAAACAGTATTAGACAGGTACAGTGACAAACACATGCCTCCCTATGCATTTTTTCCCCAATGACATGTGTGTGTGCTAAGTTGCTTCACTCCTGTCTGACTCTGTGCCACCCTATGGACAGTAGCCCACCAGGCTCCTTAGTCCATGGGATTCTCCAGGCAAGAATATTGGAGTGGGTTACCATGCCCTCCTCCAGGGGATCTTTCCAACTCAGGGATCAAACTGGCATCTCTTATATCTACCTGCCTCAGCAGGTGGGTTCTTTACCACTAGCACCACCTGGGAAGCCCCTTTCCAATGACATTTATTTCCAATTAATAAAACATCGTTGGTTTAGGCATCTCCTTATCTTAATTTAGCACATCCATAGTCATGGATATTTACCATTGTTTTCCTGAGTAAACTCTTAAGTGGCCCTTATTTCAAGGGCTGTTAATAACAGCAGGACCAGTCTTTCTAGAGTCTGAGAAAAATAATGATGCCTTGTGTAGCCCAGAAAAGTTGATTATACAGCTACTCAGAATCATGCAAATGCAGGCTTGTATTTATAGATCTGGTAGAAGCCTTCTACTTTAACAGAAATTCTCTTTTGGCACCTCAGGGGCCGTAGATGACAGGGGCAGACACCACAAGAGGGTGTTTGTACACATTCTGCTGGTATGATCTGTGAACCACGTGACTGTATTTTAAAATCAGATCATTTGTTTAGTCACTAAGGTATTTACTGGGATGGCAGCTTCATTCTGGATTCTCTCCATCAAGATTTGTGGTTCTTTTCATTCATGGCTCTTCTTTTTCTCTTAAGATGCCCTAGCAAAGACTGAAAGACTGAAATAGAACTGCTTTGTATGCTTGGTCTTTTTTTTTTTTTTTCCTTCGCAGAAATCAGCTTCCTTTGGAGTTGTAGAAGACCTTGTATCTCTGCCAGCTCATTACATTTTGAGTAATATTATCAAATGTAGAACTTAAGTTTTTAAAATAGAACTTTAAGTCGTTTCATGAAAGAACAGCTTGTCTAGATCATGATAACACCTTGTTAAATTGAATAGATCCTTGTCTTAACTACTGAGTAAGTTAATGTTCCTTTAAAATATCATTCATTTGAGAAACAGCAGGAGTAAGAGGGGAATTTTTTTTCTCTCTGCATTTAACTCCAGCTTCATGGAGATTTTTGATTTCATTAAATAAATTCAAGCAACCTCTAAAACTGTCTCAGGTTCTGTGGCCATAATGCCCAAATGTCTTTATAAGGCATGTGGTCATTCATATCCTGGTCCAGACATTAAGTTCCAGCATCATCTGTCTCCCAAGTCACCCTCTGGCCCAGGCACCCCGGTCACTAGCCAGAGTGCACACACTGTTCCCAGTGCTTCCTGGCTTCATCACAGCTCTATCTATTTGACTTCATTCTCTCCACATCCTCGAGGCTCATAACACTCTCCATCTAACAAACTGCCACTCATCCTCTCTGAAACCCACTACCACCCCTCCCCGAAATGTTACCTCTTCTGTGAAACTTCCCCAACTCCCCTGGACACTTATCTCATCTAACTCTACTTGAGCACTGAATTCTAAATCAAATTATTTACATATATTTATTCCTCACAAGGGGCTTCCCTGATAACTCAGTTGGTAAAGAATCCACCTGCAATGCAGACTCCAGTTCATTTCCTGGGTCGGGAAGATCTGCTGGAGAAGGGATAGGCTACCCACTCCAGTATTCTTGGGCTTCCCTTGTGGCTCAGCTGGTAAAGAATCTGCCTGCAATGCAGGAGACCTGGGTTCGATCCCTGGGTTGGGAAGATTCCCTGGAGAAGGGAAAGGCTACCCAGTCCAGTATTCTGGCCCGGAGAATTCCATGGACTGTATAATCTATGAGGTCACAAAGAGTCCGACAAGACTGAGCAGCTTTCACTTTCACATTCCTCAGAAGGGAGTGCTGGAGGGGAGAAATTCAATTCAATTCATATTTGTCTTCAAGGAGTAGAGAGAATAGATATTTGAAGACAATTACTGAATTTCCATCTTCTGACTTTTCTGTTGCCACAGGCTCCCAGTTTCTTCAAGCTGTGTCATCTACATCCTTTCATCACCTGATTAACTTATCTTTTAACTGGCTTCCCTTTGCTGATGTCTTTTAAATAAAGCTATCCGGGGTTGGAAGGCCACATGATTTGTCAGCCTTCTAGAGTGGCCTCTAGGACACTCACCTTTTCATCTGATCTTCTTACATGCTGCTTGGACACTGGCTTACCTTGAACTAGGGAAGGGCATAGTCTACAGTTTCACCTTCTACTAGGTCTGTCTTTAGAGTCCCGTGTTCTGCTTCCTGGCCTAGCCTACAGAAATGCTGACATGGCTACTTATGTAGTTCAGTACCATCTGGTGAACCACATGACTAGTTTTTAAAATCAGAGAATGTCTTTGATTACTCATGTATTTACCGGTCCAGTAGGCCTTCCCTGGTCTTGTGACTCAGATGGTAAAGAATCACCTGCAGTGTAGGAGACCTGGGTTTGATCCCTGGGTCAGGAAACTCCTCTGGAGAGGGAATGGCAATCCACTGCAGTATTCTTGCCCGGAGAATTCCATGGACAGAGGAGCCTGGTGGGCCACAGTCCATGAGTCACAAAAAGTCAGAAACGACTGAGTAACTAACACTCTCACTTTTCAATTTCACTTTAGATCCCTTCCATCCAGGATCTGCAGGTTCTTTTAAAGGCAAGACTGGATCCCATCTACCTAATGTTTGTGGTTTAGGTTCGACGCCTCTGGTTTTTGTTTGTATTATTTTAACTGATGTTGCCATGCCATTCTTACTGTTTGAACATGAACAACTATGGTAGAATGCTTTGATTTTGAAGCTACAAGCTATATGTATTCAGAAGCAACAGTTTTTAAACACAACTCTTAACCCACGTACACATTTCTAAGCCCAATTAAGATGAATGGAATGTTTATAAGTTGAATTATATAACTTCTTTATCCCTGACATGGCATAAATGTACTTAAGAGAAACAACCATTGTCTCAGCTATGTTCCCGAGGCCATAGCAGCAAAAACAAACAAATGAAAAACAAATTTGGTGCCACTGTTGCAATTTATATTGGAGAAAAATGGTCCTAATATGGCCACAGTTTTTCTCTGGATCTTCATTAGATTGAAGCACTGTATTCTATGGTAACGGCATAACATTTCACTAAATTATAAGTGTGTTTGGGAGTTCATAAGCTCTTCTAGTGTTTTGAGAATGGATTTGCAATATCAATGACCGTGTTAGGTTTTGGTTTTTGTTTTGTTTTGCATTGATACGCTTTTACAACATATATGACTTTGGTTTATAAGAAAATATTCTTTTTAATGCTGAGTTCAATTGACAAAAAAAAAAGACATGAATTAAGGACAGATGCTGTGAATAACAAGAGAATGTGCAATGCAATTTAGCTTTGTGGTTCCTGGGAAGAACCCACTTCTCCTATAATAATAGAGTGGTCAGTAGTGACAGGGATGCTGTTAGAAATGGGAACTAAGTTGTGCTCACCGGTGTTTAATTGACAGTGCTGCAATGCCTTCAGGGATAAAGTGCAAGTGCTGTGTTACGAGTCATATCATGATTCTTTGTGGTTCAATGATTTATCTTCATAAAACACAAATGACAGGCAGTTTTCTGCTGTTCCTTTGAGTGAAATATGGTTTGCTTGCGGTATGTTTTGTGAATTCACTAACTATGGCTCTGTACACATAACTTGTAATCAGGTTCATGCATGAGTAGCTGAAACATAAATAGGAACACTGAAGACTGTCTCAAAATCAGATTTCATTCTCCATTTATGTAGTCATAGCAGGAGAGTTTAAGGATGTATAATAATAAGATGTGGTGAATGTTTGAGCAATTCAGAAAAGAAATAAAAGCTAATGGGAACAAAAAAGAGAAGAGCCATAATGTTACTGAGCTAAGGAGAAGACTGAATAAGGTTAATTTTTTTTTTAAATAAATCATGGAACAGAGTATCAAAATGAGAACGTTAAGTTTTCTAGCTTAATCCTATTTGATCTTCTGAGTTCAGTTATTTCCCTCTGATTTTTGGTTTGGAGTGGTCATAATTCACATTTCTAAGTATAATTAATATACATTTATCTTAAAATTTTCCATGTGCATGTTATAAACATCTTTGTGAGGATGTTGTCACCAAGCCTCTATTTTGCTTATAATCCATAACTGCCAGATTAATCTTATAAAGATATCTCTAACTATGCCACTTCTTCACTTCATGAAATTCTTCCAAATATAGTTCAAACTTCTTAACTTAAAATTCAGAGTCCATCATGAGTCAGCATCAATCAGTACCTCTTGCCACATCTCCTGCATGCAAAATGCTCTTACCGAAGGACATGTAGTCCATTTGTTTATTCAGCAAACACGAATTGTGCATTGAAGCTCTGGGGATTCAAAGATAAAATATGCAGTTCATGTATATTTATTTATGTGTTCAAGGAGCTCAGGAAGGGACAGAAATCGTGCAAACAAAATAACCTGCTAAACTTCCATCCCTTGATTCTTAACAATCCCTTCATTTCAAGTAGCCTTACTATCCAAATGCATTAATGAAAACTTTCCTATGGGTTTTTCGTGGAACTTCTCCCTAATCCCCTGAAGAGAACATAAGCCATCCATTCCAAAGATCATTGTCAGTTATTTATTTTAGCGCTAGGCAATATGTACTTAATTTACATACGTATGCACTCCAAAAATCAGTATCTCTGAAGTCAGAGATAATGTTCCAAATTGTTCCTTTCCCCAACAATCACAAGGAATTTGTAACTGCAGAAAAACTGCATATCTGTTGAGTAAGTAAAACATTCATGTTTACTTGGAGGTAGAATCATTCTTATTTCCTCCTTACAAGTGTAGGAAAGAAAAGTTAGGATTTCTCTCAACCATGATGTCAGTAGGTATAAAATCAGATGATTCAATGATTGAAATGAAAAACAACATGCTTTCAAAAAATTCACAGCACATTTTATACAATTTCATATTGATGAAATTTTTATTTTTATAAAGGAAAATGAAGCATTCCTATTGAAAATAATAATAAATAAAAGCATGATGATTTTCTCCACAATATACAATACACTTGTTTGTCATATTATCTAATCTCTTATAATTAATTATTTTGAAGTATTTCAGTCTGTCTTTTTATAAAATAGTAATAAAACTTGCACAATTAGTATAAAATGACTCTAAAATTTCAAATAAGTGAAATTTATACTTTTGCATCTATAGGATTTTATAACCTTGCACTTCCAGAATGGAGCTTACATTTTTTACTGTAAAATTTAATAAATACAAATTAGCTTCTATCTTGAATATAGATGATTTTACATAGCTTGCTAGACACATCCAAAAATACATACTTGAAATAAGAATTATAATGAAGATGTTTAAATAACTGACTCCAAATTTAATCACTCTGAAACTTATCTTTATAATATTATGCCAAATATGTTAGTAATACTTATTTAAATTTCAATATGTTGTTATAATCTACATAAATTTATTAGTGATAGATACACTTGAATTTTAGAGAATGCATTAAAAAGTTCTGCCCAGGATGACTGCTAAAGAATATCAGTCAGTTAAAAATTATATTTTCAAAGGAAAAAGTAAAAAATCATGATTTAATTTTTCAAACAGAGTGAAGTTAGACTATCATTCATTCCTAAAACATTGACTCAAACCAGGGAAGAGAAATCTTGCTGAAAAAAAATATCTTTCTCATAGTAGACTTTCAGTAACTATTTGATGAAAGTAGGCAACAGAGCCTCACAGTTCCATGGCCAGTCTTCTTTATGTTTATGCCAATAGGATGGAATAATCATATAAAACACATTTTCATCCAGCCCCTAACTTCCCTAAGGCAGAGACTTAATCTACCTTTTTAATACCTCATTGTCATGATCTAATAGATCATTGACTCAATGGACATGATGAATTTGAGCAAACTGCAGGAGATAGTGAAGGACAGGGAAACCTGACGTGCTGCAGTCCATGTGGCTGCAAAGAGTCGGACAAAACTTAGTGACTTAACAACAACAACAAAATTATAGTTTTATGAAGTGCCTGTAGTTTTTCCAGTAGTCATGTATGTGTGTAAGAGTTGAACCATAAAGAAAGCTGAGTGCCAGACAATTGATGCTTTTGAATTGTGGTGCTGAGAAGACTCTCGAGAGCCCCTTGAACAGCAAGGAGATCAAACCAGTCAATCCTAAAGGAAATCAGCCCTGAATATTCATTGGAAGGACTGATGCTAAAGCTGGAAACTTCATTACTCTGGCCACCTGGTGTGAAGAGCTGACTCCCTGGAAAAGACCCTGATGCTGGGAAAGATTGAGGGCAGGAGGAAAAGGGGACGACAGAGGATGAGATGGTTGGATGGCATCACCAACATAATGGACATGAGTGTGAGCAAACTCTGGGAGATAGTGAAGGACAGGGAAGCCTGGCATGCTGCCGTTCACAGGGTCACAAAGATTCAGACATGACTTAGCGACTGAGCAACAATAATATAGTACCTAAAACAATAGTATAGTACCTATGATTTAAATCATAGTTGGGCTCTAGTGTTGCTATGTAGACCTGTCCCAAGAAGAGCCACCCTGCTACCACACATCAGGAATTTATAATCCTGGTCAGCTTGTTACAGAGTAGTTCCATCACAAGGATTCCTCCCGCCCAGTGTCACTTGCGTTAATAGACCAAGATGACACCCAGTTGGATTCAGAAGCCAAGGAAAGCTAATGAAAGACTGGAGAGGTGCAAGCAAAGCTCTAACCTCCAGGTTACACAGGTGGTAAAGAACCTGCCTACCACTGCAGGAGACGTAAGAAACACGGGTTCCATCCCTGGGTTGGGATGATCCCCTGGAGGAGGTCATGGTAACCCACTCCAGTATTCTTGCCTGCAGAAGCCCATGGACAGAGGAGCATGGTGGGCTACAGTCCGTGGGGTCACACAGAGTTGGACACAATGATAGCAACTTAGCACAGGTAGCACTAACACACCTGCTCTCAGCCTCTCAGCCCACCCACCCGACCCATGCTGTGGGAAAGACTCCTTTTAGGAATCCCATGGATTTCTCGGGTGGCTGGAGCAACTGTGCTGCTCGCAGCCCCAGATGGCAGTGCCCAGTGCAGCGTCTCTGCACACGGCCCACCACAGCCATCTTGGACTGAGGCGTCTTGCGGCAGTTGGTACTTCTGCACACGACCTGCCTGGCTGAGGTGATGGCCCCGCCATTTTGCGTCTGTCCGGAACTCTCCGTCTGAAGCGCCAGGTGCGAGGTCTCTGCTCGAGGCTCCCTAGGAGAGAGTGAAACTAGATAAGCACGAAGGAAAAGGAAAAAAAAAAAAAAAAAGGCTTTATTTTATTATCCAGATTCTGTTTTTATTTCCTGGGAATTATTAGTAGGCTTTGCTGGTGCTAGTGACACGCTGTCTGAGGTTTCCCCACCTCACCAGACCAACCTTGGACTTAGCCAGTTTAAACACTAAGTGCTCTAAGAATGAAATCATTGATGACACCATGCTTAGAACTAAGGTGTTATTACTAAGCTTCATTGGTCAGAGTGAAAATTGTTACTGTTTACATAATATTCAAAAGAGCTGCTGCTGCTGCTGCTAAGTTGCTTCAGTCGTGTCCGACTCTGCGACCCCATAGACGGCAGCCCACCAGGCTCCCCCGTCCCTGGGATTCTCCAGGCAAGAACACTGGAGTGGGTTGCCATTTCCTTCTCCAAAGCGTGAAAGTGAAAAGTGAAAGTGAAGTCGCGTCCGACTCTTGGCGACCCCATGGACTGCAGCCTATCAGGCTCCTCTGTCCATGGGATTTTCCAGGCAAGAGTACTGGAGTCGGGTGCCAGTGCCTTCTCCGATTCAAAGAGGTCTCTCCTCATATATGAAGCACTGTCAGACTTAAAGGATAGGATTTTTTTCCTTAAAAACTGTCTGTGTAGCAGAATGAACTAATGCAACTCCACAGGAAAGGGAAGTGGTTAGTCCCTTTTTTTTAAATTGATGTAAATAGTGGTAATTGTTTTCTAAATGAGCAGAGCTTGATTGTAAACTATGTCCCCTGTAACCGTATGTTTTCATTTGAGCCAAGATGTTGCCAAAGTTGAGAAACCTCTGTTTTTAAACATGCAAAATTAATAGTGCGCAAGTCTAGTGTCCAATTCGTTTGCTCGAGTTCCTTTTGAGAACTCATTGGGAAAAAATAAATAAGTGGATTGTACACAGGAAAACAATAGCAGAAGCCCTTTTCTGCCTTTGCTCAATTCAGAGACGAAAACAGAGGTCAGACAGCCTCTAGCAAATATGCTTCATATTCAGTCATCTCTTCCCCAGTGACCACAATAGCTGGTGAAAGTCGTGCTCAGTAAAATGCAAACGGGTCGACTCAAATGCCAACGTTTTCATTTTGTTTTGATGACTTTCTCAGAGAATAACAATGTTCAGCTTAGATCCCCCCATACCCCTGTAGTGCCCTTTGGGAATGAACATTTTCTCTTTTAAAAGCCACACAAAGCTTAACTCAAGCAGCTTTATTGTTCTCTCTCTCAGGAAACTACCAAAAAAGGACTAATGTATTACTTAATGAAGCTCTTCATTGCTTAATAAAAATAAATTAGTAACAATAACTGTTATACTCACATTAACCTTATTTTCACACTTTAACGTAGAAGTTGCTATAATGTATTATATGTGTACCATCCTTTGCTTTAAAAAAAAAAAAAAAAACAGGTTGCTGGAAAATATAAATGTGAAAAAAAAACAAACAGATGGTAAAATATATTTTTCTTTTAACAATGCTGTGTTAGTTTCAGATGTGTCACAAAGTGATTCGGTTATATATGTACTTATTGTTTTCCAATTCTTTTCCCATTTAGGTCATTACAGAATTTTGAGTAGAGTTCCTGAATTTTGAGTAGGCTCTTGTTGATTATCTGTTTTATTTTTTTTAATTTATTTTATTTTTAAACTTTACATAATTGATTATCTGTTTTAAATAGAGTGATTGTGTCTTGTTCATTGTTATTTTAGAAATTTGAGTTCATAGCCAGTGTTAAGCCCAGCTACCAAACCCCCAAGCTTTGGGATGTACAAAGTTGCAATACTGATAGTAAGCACAGCTTTGAAAAGTGGAAAAAAATCATTGACTTGAAATCCATACCACTGGGTCTTATTTCCAGTTATGAAATTTACTGGTTGATATCGACAGGCCTCTTCACGTTCTGAGTCTTGATTTGCTTACTTTTTCCTTTTCAGAGTGGAGAAGTAGCTCTGGTTACCCACAGAATGACTAGTTATTTGTTTTATAATGTTCACATGTAGCTTTCTCCAAAGTTCATAATATAGAAACACCGATATTATGAACTTCTGGTGTAACATTTTTGTTAATAAATCAAAGCATGTGATACAGGAGTTCCCAGCATCACTACCATCACCCTTGGAAGTGGTGAATTCACTAAATTTACATAATCTATTTGTCAAAAACTTATTTTAAAGATTATTCTTTAAAGGCAATAGATGTATTAATAATCTATGTTCTATGAGGTCAGAAACTTTGATTTTGGTGTAGCCCTTGTGTCCCAGACATTACCTGTCACATAATATTGAGTAAGTGAATGAAAGAATTCACTGACTATATCCTTCTTCACGATATTCATGGGATGGTTTAGCTCATAACTATACTACTCATGAATAAGTTCTTTATGAATATATTCATTAAAAGACTGAACCTGTGACCTAAGCTTCTGATAAACTGAACAGTCCTTAAAATATTACTAACATATTCACATTTATTGAACCTATTTAAGAGAAATATATTCATGAATATATTCATGAGAAGAATATATTCATATTCATGGAATATATTCTAGAAGAATATTCCTAAACTCAATTCCCTGATGAATTTAGTGAATTAGTTGTTCATGAATTGATCTTTTGGATAATTATTTTGATCTATCACTTTTGGAGAATTGGTTTTCAGTGAATTGACCCAGAGCCCCTTCTCTTGACTCTGATGGGTATGATCATGGGTAGACAGGCTACTGGCTACCACAGCTCACCACCCTGGAGGTGCAGATATCCTTCTGTGAAATTCTGCTCCCGGAGGGAAAGCACCTTTCTTCCAAAAGCAGAGAAATTAGAAGCCGAAGTCAACTTCAGAGAAAGAACTACTTAATCAGATCATCCTGGCTCACTGTTACACCTTCTTCTCCCTGAAATCCATCTTCTTGTCCTTCCTTGTTTTTCAGAGACTGTACCTTGGTCTTGGGGATTTGTTAGCAGGTATGAATATTTAGTACAGTTACTAAAGACTGGCTTTAGCTATTAGAGTGTGATCTGTATTTATAGTACGTAATATGAATACAGGATACCCTGTGTATACTGTATGTATAAACAGTATAATCTATATAAATTAATTATAAGCCACATGGTATTTTTCCTCAAGTCATCCTTGTTTTTCCAAATTCATAACCACAAAGGCTTGGCCTCTCATGGAGAGTCAGTGCTCTTGGGAGACATAGTTTCTGATGAAATTATTTTCTCAGATACTTGAGAGCAGACAAAATATTATGGACTTTTGAACTAAGTGAACTGTGACAGTGGTGATTTCATGAAAACTAAGCATCAGGATAACTTTTAAAATTTACTTATTTTTAATTGAAGAAGAATTGCTTTGCAATGTTGTGTTAGTTTCTGCCATACATCAGCATGAATCAACCATGGTATACATATGTCCCTTCTCTCTTGAACCTCTATCCCACCCCTCTAGGTTGTCACAGAACACCAGGTTGAGCTCCCTGCGTCACATAGCAAGTTCCCACTGGCCATGTTCCATGTGGTAACGTATATATTTCAGTGCTACTCTCTCAGTCACCCCACCCTCTCCTTCCCTGGGTGTGTCCACAGGTCTGTAGTGCTGCTATGCAAGTAGGTTCATCAGCACCATCTTTCTAGGTTACAAACATATGCATTAACACACAATATTTGTTTTTGTTTTTCTGACTGACTTCACTCTGTATAACAGGCTCTAAGTTTATCTACCTTGCTAAAACTGACTCAGATTCATTCCTTTTTATGGCTAATATTCCATTGTATATATGTACCACAACTTCTTTCCATTCATCTGCCAGCAGATGTCTAGGTGGCTTCCATGTCCTGGCTATTGTAAATAGTGCTGCAATGAACACTGGGGTACATGTGTCATTTTGAATTGTGGTTTTTCTCAGGATATAGGCCCAGTAGTGGGATTGCTGGATTGTATGGTACTTTTGCTCCTAGTTTTTAAAGACATCTCCACACTGTTCTCCAGAGTGTATCAATTTACATTCCCACCAGTGAAGCAGAGTATTTGAACCATCTGGTTTACCTTTCAGTCTAAGATACAGAGATAGTGAACTCAAGAAAAATGGAAGCAAAGAAAGCCTAAAAGTGAAATTTTAAAAGCATAAGTGATAGGCATACTAAAATTTAGACAGAGTGCAATGAAAAGTGAATATTTATTTATCAGAGGGTTTTTTTTTTTTATTCTCTTATGAGTTAAAGTAGTTTGCATTTTCTGTATCTGTGAGAAATAAAAGGGTCATGGTTGATAAGTTAACCAAAGACAGGAAAGACCCTAAGTTGGGGAATAAAATTAGATATAATATGAAAAATGACATCACAGTTTAAAGTAAATGTCCTAAAGTCCCTCTCAGAATTTTTAAGTCTTTACTTAGTGATGTCCCACAGTTCACTTCAGTCGCTCAGCAGTGTCTGACTCTGTGACCCCATGGACTGCTGCATGCCAGGACTCCCTGTCCATCACCAACTCCCAGTGATTACTCAGACTCATGTCCATTGAGTCAGTGATGCCGTCCAACCATCTCATCCTCTGTCATCTCCTTCTCCTCCCGCCCTCTATCTTTCCCAGCATCAGGGTCTTTTCAAATGAGTCAGCTCTTCACATCAAGTGGCCAGAATATTGGAGTTTCAGCTTCAGCATCAGTCCTTCCAATGAATATTCAGGACTGATTTCCTTTATGATCTCCTTGTAGTCCAAGGGACTCTCAAGAGTCTTCTCCAACACCACAGTTCAAAAACATCAATTCTTTAGCGCTCAGCTTTCTTTATAGTCCAGCTCTCACATCCATACATGACCACTGGAAAAACCATAGCTTTGATGAGATGGACCTTTGTTGGCAAACTAGTATGTCTGCTTTTTAATATGCTGTCTAGGTTGGTCATAACTTTTCTCCTAAGGAGCAAGTGTCTTTTAATTTCATGGCTGCAATCACCATCTGCAGTGATTTTGGAGCCTAAAACAAATAATGTCTCTCGCTGTTTCCATTCTTTACCCATTTATTTGCCATGAAGTGATGGAACCAGATGCTATGATCTTAGTTTTCTGAATGTTGAGTTTTAAGCCAACTTTTTCACTCTTCTCTTTCACTTTCATCAAGAGGCTCTTTAGTTCTTCTTTGATTTCTGCCATAAGGATGGTGTCATCTGCATATCTTAGGTTATTGATATTTCTCTCAGCAATCTTGATTCCAGCTTGTGCTTCATCCAGCCCAGCTTTTTTCATGATGTACTCTGCATATAAGTTAAGATACAGGGTGACAATATACAGCCTTCATGTACTCCTTTCCCAATTTGGAACAAGTCTTTTGTTCCATGTCCAGTTCTAATGGTTGTTTGTTTCCTGCATACAAATTTCTCAAGAGGCAGGTCAGGTGGTCTGGTATTCCCATCTCTTTCAAAATTTTGCGGTTTGTTGTGATCCACACAGTCAAAGGCTTTGGCGTAGTCAATAAAGCAGAAATAGATGTTTTTCTGAAACTCTCTTGCTCTTTCAATGATCCAGTGCATGTTGGCAATTTGATCTCTGGTTCCTCTGCCTTTTCTAAATCCGGCTTGAACATCTGAAAGTTCATGGTTCATGTACTGTTGAAGCCTGGCTTGGAGAATTTTGAGCATTACTTTGCTAGCTTGTGAGATGACTGCAATTGTGTGGTGGTTTGAACATTCTTTGAAATTGTCTTTCTTTGGGATTGGAATGAAAACTGACCTTTTCCAGTCCTGTGGCCACTGCTGAGTTTTCCAAATTTGCTGGCATATAGAGTGCAACACTTTCACAGCATCATCTTTTAGGATTTTAAATAGCTCAATTGAAATTCCATCACCTCCACTAACTTTGTTCGCAGTGATGCTTCCTAAGGCCCACTTGACTTCACTTTTTTTTCTGAGTGAAAGCAGTTTGCATTCTCTGTATCTGTGAGACATGAAAGTATCATGGTAGATAAGTTAATCAAAAACAGGAAAGACCATAAATTGAAGAATGAAATTAGATGTAATGTGAAAAATGTCATCACAGTTTACAGCCCTTGAAAGTAAATGTCCTAAAGTCCCCCTCAGAATTTTTGTAAAATCTTTACCTAGTGATAGTCCACAGTAATCTTTATTTTTCTTATACACCACAATTCATGTTAAATGAATGACATTAATAGCTATCAATTTTGCAAGTTACTATTGTTTTAATATTCTACAACTGTGTATACTTCATAAGTTTTTGATGGCTCATTATGCTTTTATCTCATGGCTCTTTAAAGATAATAGTGGCTTCCTATTATCTACAGTTTTACTTATTTCAATTAGATTATACATCACATAGACTTTTATCTTGCTTTATTTTTATTAAAATATACTATGCATATATAAAATGCACATATCAAGAATGTACAGCTTGGTGGAGGTTATGAAAAACCAAACACACATCTGTAACCCTTACTCATATCAAGAGACAGATCATTACCAACACCGAATTGCTTCTGAAGTCAGTAGTTGATTTTGACTAGAAGTTGCCCATTTAACAACCAATGCTGAATAATGATAAATAACTACTAAAAAACACAATTATGCCATATGGTATGAAAAAAATCCATGTATACATGTTTGTAATGTTATCTATAGCTAGGATAAGAAAATGATAAATGTTGACCTATATCGAATTTTCATGCTATAAGACATCTGACAGTAAAAGTGTTAGTCACTCAGTTATGTTTGACTCTTAGTGACCCCATGGACTATAGCCCATCAGGCTCCTCTGTCCATGGGATTCTTCTCCAGCAAGAATACTGGAGTGGGTTGCCATGCTCTTCTCCAGAGAATCTTCCTGATTCAGGGATCAAACCCAGGTTTCCTGCATTGCAGGCAGATTCTTTACTGCCTGAGCCAGGGAAGCTCTCTAAGGCATCTAATCTACCACAAAGTCCCTCTGATAACCCCTTTGTGGGATGTTGCACTGTGACATCTGCTTCTTAATCCGTTATTAGTATTTCAGAGAATTTCTTTAGTAAAGGGCAAATTCTCTTGCCAGAAACCTTACTTCTTTTTCAATTTTCCAGTGCTTCATGGGATTCTACCTCTTAAGTTAAATCATAGAAATGGCTAAGAATTCTCTTTCAGAATTTAAACAGTGAAATATAATAATTCTTTCTATAGTGGTGGATCCATCCTCCAACTTGGTCCAAGGTCAATTCTCTCTTACATTTCCGTGAAGCAATCCCATCTTCTGTCCACTAAAGTACAAACTCAAATGACTGTCTTCATCTTTTCAATGTGAGTTCTCTTTTCATCTCAGGCAAAGTCTCTTCCATGTTCTCTGAGTGGTTTGTGACCATTGTGTTTAATGTTTAGAGTCAGCCATCAGGACAAGTACAGATTTATTGACCAAAATATGCAACTTCAGTTATATGAGTATGTACTTTATTAATATGCTGTACATTACACTGTTTTTTAAATTGATACATTGTCATTGGTTTTTCTATTCTCCTTTTTAGTATGTGAATGTACTGTACTCTTAAGTGTCTAAAGCTGAGAAGAATCTTGTAATCAACTGATATGAATCATTCATTTTAGTGAAGGATTTCTGGGCCAGAGAATAAATGTAACATGTTTCGATGTTATCCAGATTTTAATCTGGCTCTGTTTTAGTGTATCACACTGTACTACTATCTTATGCGTCCTGTAGTGAATTTCATACTTATATGCACACATATATACAAACACAAACGCACACACACACAACTTGTGTACACAATGCAATCCCATGAAACCACACTAAAAATAAATCAATGGCTTAAAAATTTTATGATATAATAATACATTAATTTTTAAAATATTGGTTTGAATTTTTTATCTTAGCTTATCTTATCACATCTAGGTTATAATTCACAAGAAAGGATGAATGGGATAAATTTGTAACTCAACATTTTTTATACAAATGTGATTTCAGTGTGCTTACTTGTATGAACCATTTTTGCTCTCCTGTTTTGCTGCAAGGATGAGAAGAACCTACCAAAAGGTGACTGACACTCAAAAAGGATTGTTGACTTCAAGACTGCAGGAGAGAGCAGTTCATAAATACTGGGAGATGTGCCCTTCATGGTTCAGTGCTTATTAATAGTCCAGTTGGAGGAAATGACACAGAGCTGAATCACTCAGAAGCAACTTCTCATGCTAGGAGTCACGCAGTAGAGCTAGTAGTAGAGAGGTTGGCAGAAAAATAACTACATGTAGAACATAGAGACTGGACTTTTACCTATGTCTGTGACCTAGTGACAAGAGCTAGGCCCTGCCTTTGAGTAAAGGATGAAGATTATTCAGTGGCAAGTATAAACACGGAGAGTTCTGTTAAACAGGAGTAATGCAGAATTATCTGAAATGAGAAGCTCTGGTTTTATTATGAATTTTATGATGCAATTTAAAAAACAATGATTTACATTCAAATCAAAGGGATTGTTCCTGAACATAATATTTTAAGATATCTAATCCATTCCAGGACTCTGCTTGTGATTTTTCTCTGAAATCAGAAATTTCTGAACTGCTGAATATCTGGATAACCTCTCTAATTTAAAGACAGTCTTTGCACCCTAGTTATCCAGCTTACACAGGTATAAAAAAGGTTGTTTTAATCAAAGCCACTTATATTCACAGCTCTCTATGGTTATGATGAAACTAAGACTTTGAAAGCTGT
This sequence comes from Bos indicus x Bos taurus, assembly GCF_003369695.1. NCBI lineage: Eukaryota > Metazoa > Chordata > Mammalia > Artiodactyla > Bovidae > Bos > Bos indicus x Bos taurus. The sequence goes on along the minus strand of NC_040079.1, from coordinate 9,241,736 downwards.
TTGGAAGAAAAGAGGGACTTTTGCTATGCATACTGTTTTAAAGGAACGCAGTCTTTCAAATTCTGACAACTGTTAATGTTTTGTATTTGTTTTATTATCAAAATATAGAAAAATGAGAAAATGGATTCAAGAATTAACCTACACTATCAGGTGTGAGATGGAGAGCTGATGAGGAGTTACTGTGTAGCCCAGGGAGCCAAGTGTGGTGCTCTGTGGTGACCTGTAGGGGTGGAATGGGGCAGGGGAAGTACACTCGAGAGGGAGGGGATATGTATGTAATTATAGCTGATTTGCATTGTCATATGGCAGAAACCAATACAACACTATAAAACAGTTTTTTAAATATTTAATCAAATTAAAAAGAATTAACCTAGGCTGTGTATATGTTATTCACTCAGTCACGTCCAACTCTTTGCAACCCCATGGACTTGTAGCCTGCCAGGCTCCTCTGTTCATGGAATTCTCAAGGTAGAATACCGGAGTGGGTTGCCATTCCCTTTTCCAGTAACCTAGGCTAAGTTGCTGTTATTATCTTCATGTATGATGTTCCTAGTATTCTTTCTCTAAGATATTCTTTTTGCATTACTTCTAAAATACTGTTTGGACAGAATAGAAAAACAGTCATTGACTGATAGTGTGTTGGAGTTCTATTTACTCCCTGATGTGTAAAAGGACAGGAACTCTGTGCCTTTGGGACATGGATGAGATAAGGTATTCTGTAATCACTCTGATATTCACAAATGGGGTTATGTCAGTTTGGAAGGTGGGGAGTCACAGGTTCAACAGCATATTATAGAAAGGCTGTGGAAAACAAGAAAGTGCCAACCTTTGGTATTACCTCTCGTCCAAGACCCTAGCTGGCTCCCAAAATCATCTCAGCTACATTTTGCCTTCTTCATTTACCTTTCATTTCTTTTTCCTGAGCTCTCTCACTCCAGTTTATAGAATATAGGGAAATGTTTCATGGCAATTATAAAAATGTCTAAAGATATGCTAAACATTTTAAAAATGTTTAAAAGTTATTTAAACCTCACTAGATGGTACAGTAAGACAAAGCTTTTGAGACCAGGAGTCATCAAATTTATGTTTATATTCTCTACAATGTTTTGCACAGGTATGTCCCCAAAAGGGGAGGAATTGATTTGAATGTCCCTGCCATTTAGACAGTGTTGATTTCCTATAAATAAGGATGCTTTTCTGCCTTTAAAGAAATATTGTATGATATTGCAATTTATCTGAGACATATGTGGAATAAGGCTAAAACACTAAACATAACTTAGTTAATTTAGATTTAAGAATGAATTGGAGCATTAGTAATGATAACTTATTTTTCCAAAATGGGATAATAATCATTTCACAACTACAGCTTTCTGTGTGTGTTAAGTTGTTTCACTTAACGACTTAATTCGCTTAACGCAAATAGTGTCCGACTATTTGCGACCCTATGGAATGTAGCCCTCCAGGATCTTCAGTCCATGGGGTTCTCCAGGCAAGAATACTGGAATGGGTCTCTGTTTTCTCCTCCAGGAGATCTGTCCAACCCAGGGGTTGATCGCCAGTCTCGTGTGTCTCCTGCGTTGCCAGGTGGGCTCTTTGACACTAGTGCCAGCTGGGAAGCCACTGGCCATTAAATGTCCCTTTTCATCTGTTTGCCCCAAAGCCACCTGGGAAGCTCGACAACTTCCTACTTAAGACAAAAATAACAGTGACTGTAAATAATTATATTAATAAATATTTAGGTTTAAAACCAAACAGGCATATTTATTTTAAAAAATTTATTTCTGTAACTATTTTATTTCAACTGCTGTACCACACTGTATCTTTGGGCTTGTATATATATATATATATATGTATGTGTGTGTGTACATTAATCATTAATCAGAAGTCCTATGAATTCAAACTTCTTTTAAACTAGCCATAACTTCTTTTTTAAATTTATTTTTAATTGGAGGATAATTGCTTTTCAGTATTGTCATAGCTTCTTATGAAATGCAATTATATTACATTTTATATTTAAGATAGACTAAAACACTGAGATGAATGAATGTATATGCTAAAACATGTATATGAACTGGAGCCCTAGATTGATAAGATTTATTGAAGATGGTATTTATATAATCATATTACTACTAAAGATACTTGCTTTGGAAGATTGTCTCAAGAAAAGAGTCATTAGAATAGTCATACATCTTTGAATGAGATTTTGAAGTATAATAATAATTGGCTTTGGGCTGGGAATCAGTAATGGTTGAAACAAATTTTAGAAAGCTTTACATGGAAACTTAGTCTTGGAGTAGTTATTTTAAGTTTTTTTAACATACTAAAATATTGACATTCAAAAGTTAAACCTAGTAATACAGAGTCTTATTGGGTTTCCCCCGTGTAATAGCAAATAATGGCATGTCTCATAGTGGGTTTCTCATTGTTTGATAATGCAGTAAGCATTATCAATGCTTGTAATGCAAAAAGTGGTCAATGAATAAAATTTAGTTGAATTTAAAAATGAATATCATCATTCCTTGTATCCTATTTAAAAATGCTTATATGAGAAAGTATGGTTGACATATATACACTATCATGTGTAAAATAATTAGTGAAAATTTGCTAAATAACACAGGGAGGCCAGCCTGGTGCTCTGTATTGACTTAGAGAAGTAGGGTCGGAGAGGGGAGGGAGGCTCAAGAGGGTAAGGGAAATGTATATAATTATGACTGATTTGTGTTGTTGTACAGCAGAAACCAACACAAAATTTTGGAGCAATTTTCTATCAATTAAGAAATAAAGCTGAAAAAGTTTATATATTTTTGAAGTAAACATTGTACAATACAGTTGATCTCCATTATTTATGGTAGTTACGTTATGCATGGGATTCCCAGGTGGTGCTAGTGGTAAAGAACCCACTTGCCAGTTCAGTAGATATGAGATCCCTGGGTCGGGAAGATGCCCTGGAGGACTGCATGGCAACTCACTCCAGTATTCTTGCCTGGAGGACCCCATGAACAGTTGAGCCTGGCGGGCTACAGTCCGTAGTGTTGCAAAGAGTCAGAAATGATTGAAGCGACTTAGTACCTGCACATGTCCTGCATAATCATTGCAAACACTGAATTAATGACTACTGAACCATCACTCCTACAGGGAATATAGGGTTAAGTTCCTGAGAGCCTCTGGTCACAACATTTGCATCAATACATAACCTTGATTTATATATTACTGTTTAAAGTTACCTTTTAATGCATATAATTGATTCATTAACACTGAACTAAAAAATTGAACTCACAATCAACAGGATTATAACTTGTATACAAAAGAAGCTTAACACATACTTTCTCTTCTTGAGACAGGCCAGCCTTCTTGCACTTCGGAACACTAAACACTGTTTTAGCACCACATTTTGGGACCACTTTAAATGATAAAATTGACAAAAGCACAAAAATGCAAAAAGAAAAAAAAACACAAAAACACCATGGCACTAAGTATATAGCAAAAAGAACACTGATTATGGCATGAGAGCTGAAACAAGTAGACAGACCTACTTATTTGACCTCAGTTGGGAACTTGTATATTGGATAACTCTAATTTTTCATCAATCTCCACATGCAGAAGTCCCTGAATGACCTTAGAAGAACAACCAGTATGGATTAGGGGTTAGAAATAAATTTTAGCAATAAGGTGAATCCACAAATGAGAATCGATTCTATGTGAAATACACAGATCTTAAAAGCATGATTTGATTGATTTTGATATATACGTACACAAAAGCAGTTGGTATTCCAATCAAAATATGGAACATTTCAGCACCTCAGAAAGTTTCCCTGTGCCTCTTACAGTGCATTCTTACTCACACCCTCCCCCCACAGGCAAGTACTCTCCTCATTTACATCACTAGAGTTGTGCCTGTTTTAAAATTTCACATAAAAGGATTCATTCAGTATGTTATTTGCGTGTGTGTGTCTTCATGCTTTTTCTTTCAGCACAGCTATTTTTTTTTTTAGTGAAGTGAAGTGAAGTCACTCAGTCATGTCAGACTCTTTGCGACCCTGTGGACTGTAGCCTATCAGGCTGCTCTGTCCATGGGATTCTCTGGGGAAGAATACTGGAGTGGGTTGCCATTTCCTTCTCCAGGGGATCTTCCCAACCCAGGGATTGAAGCCAGGTCTCCCACATTGCAGGCAGATGCTTTACCCTCTGAGCCACCAGGGAAACCCTGTTTTGTTTTGTTTTGTTTTTTAATTAGAGGATATGTTTTTTTTTAATTAGAGGATAATTACAATAATTGTGATGCTTTTTGCCACACACCAACATGAATCAACATTAGTGTACATATGTCCCATCCCTCTTGAAAACCCCTTCCACCTCCCTCCCCATCCCACCCTTCTTGGTCATCACAGAGGACTGGCTTTGGGTTCCCTGCATCATAGGACAAACCCCAACTGGCTATCTGTTTTACATATGGTAATGTATATGTTTCAACGCTATTCTCTCATATCGTTCCACCCTCTCCTTCCCCCACTGTGTCCAAAATATCTCGGTCTCCTTTACTGCCCTTCAAGTAGAATCTTTAGTACTATCTTTCTAGATTACATATATATGTGTTCATATATAATATTTGTCTTTCTCTTTCTGACTTACTTCACTCTGTATAATAGGCTCTAGTTTCATTTACCTCATTGGAACTGACTCAAATGTGTTTCTTTTTATAGCTGAGTAATATTCCATTGTATATGTGTAACTTCCTTATCCATTCATCTGTTGATGGAGTCTCTGCAATCTTCATGCAAAACAATGTTTGAACCACTAGTTCATTCGTCTTTATTACTTAGCAACATTTCCTTATTTGAACATACATTCTATGGATATGCAATTATTCCCAGTTGAATAAAGCTGCTGAAACATTCCTATACAAGTATTTTTGCAACATGCCTTTTGATTTGGGGAGGGAAATACTTAAGAGGGAAATTGTTGGGTCATAAAATTAATATATGTTTAACTTTATTTAAAAATTATCAAAGAGTTTTCTAAAGGGATTGTACCATTTTGCATCCCCCCAGCAATGTATAAGAGTTCAAACTGATCCAGATCCTGGTTAGTCCTTTTAATTTTTAGCCACTGAAGTGGTATAAACTTGTATATCAGTGTGGCTTTAATTCCCCTTATGACTGACAATGTCAAGAAATGTTTCACGTGGTTATAAGTAATGAATTTACCTTTATTTGTGTTGTGACTTTGCCCATTTTTTCTCCCAAATATTGATTTATAAGAGCTTTTTTTATATTTTAGTATGTTCCATTTTCAGATAAATATGTTGTAAATATTTTTCTCTAGTCTCTGTCTTGACTTGAATTTTCTTAATCATGTCTATTGATGAGAAGGAATTTTAAATTTTGATGAAGCCCAATTTATCAAGTGATTTTCATGTCCTCTAGGAAATCTCTTTAAACCCCAAAGTCATGAAGATCCTTACTCTATGTTATCCCTCAGAAACTTTACAGTTAGGCTTTTGTGTTTGGGTCTAAAATATGCATAGAATTAAGTCTTGTGTCTTGAGTAAAGTAGAAATTGAGACACATTTTCCCCTTTATTTAAGTGTTGTTTCAGCACTAAGTTTTGAAAAAAATCAAAGCAGAGAAATACCTTTTCTTTCTCCATAGTATTGCCTTAGAGGCTTTGTCAAAAAACAAAACAAAACAAAACAATGGACCACATATGTTTGAGTCTAGTTCTAATTTCTTTCTGGAATACTGTAGCTTTATAATAAGTCTTCAAATCAGAAGATAAGTTCTCTACTTTTGTTTTTTCTTTTGATAATATTTAATACTCAAGGTTTTAAAAATCCTTATAAAGTATACAGTCTTGTCTTTTTATTGCTACAAAGACTAGTATTGGAATTGACTGGGATCGCGTAATATATCTGTTTATTTCCTCTGCAGTGATTTAGAAGTTTCAGTGCTGAAACTTTTAAAGCTTCCCAGATGACTCTAAGGTGCATATAAGGTTAAAAAAAAAAATCACTTAAGCTAGGCTCTTTTTTTCTCAAAGGATTCTGGGTGCTTGAAAGGAAAGAATCCATTCCATCTCTAAGATTCTACATATTAAGTTAGTGAAGTAGTCATATCTAGCAACACATAAAAAATGTCACACAGTAGGCTCTCCCCAGTGTATATTTCTAACTTAAAGCTTCCATTCAAGGGGTTGTTTCTGAATGAAGACATGTTCCAAAGTGATTTTCTCTCTGTATCTGTATAGAGGGTCATTTAACAATTTCTTCAGCTTAAAAAAAAAGTATTATGTGCCTACGCAAGCATCGTATTGCATATTCTTTCTGATTGCAGTTGGTCATATTTATATGGTTCAGATTGACTTGTAAAAGTACACAGGTTAAATTGCATCAATTTCTTTATAAGGTTTATTTAGATAACATAAGAAATAGAATGTGGCATATCGGGCTTTCCTGGTGACTCAGTGGTATGGATGGGGTTCAGTCCCCGGGTTGGAAATGGCAGCCCACTCTAGTATTCTTGCCTGGAAGATTCAATCTCTGAGGAAGGAAATGGCAACCATTCTGCTATTCTTGCCTGGAGAATCCCATGGACAGAGGAGCCAGGTGGACTACAGTCCATGGGGTTGCAAAAGGGTCGGACACAACTTAGTGACTAAAACAACAGCAAATGTGGCTTATCTATAAAGAAATGTATATTCCTTTTTTCCTTCATACGGTATCAATGGATAACTGGCAACCTATGGGGTATATTATTAGCACCTCAGAGAATACTCTAACTGCCTAAAGATGAATTTGTAGTCTCGGAGATTTTTCTCTCAAGATTAAATGTTGAGAAAAACACTGAAAACTCTAGTCACTGTAATTTTATTTGAAACATTTTCAAACAGATGTTACATCTTGGTTTGTGACTATATTTTAAATACTTTCTTTTTTTCAGTATTCATTAAACCAGTCTTTTCTTCTTGTCTCTAATAAGAGAAACATCTGTTTCTTCTTGTTCAATCAAAGTAACCACCTCAAGAGTCTTACTTTAAAAATAATACCATTAGAAAGTCAGCTTGGATAGAATATGCCTCATTAACATTTTACATTTGCATACAAAACAAGTTTTTCTAGCAATTATAAGTTAAGGAGATGTTAGAGGAAAAATTATAAAACAATTTATTTATTTTATGAAAAATGCAGCCAGAAGCTGGAATATGGTTTCAAAGATGTTGGTTTTAGGTTAAAAAATTCTCTTTGTAAAAAGTTTTCTTTTGTAATGTACAGTTTAAAAGTTTTTATTATTATTAATTAGTGAATAACTGGAAGTATCTATCCTAAAGTAAATTCCAATAATCTTTATAAACATACAACAAAATTGTTGCAATAGTATACATTTTTAAAACAAAAATACTTTGGAAAATATGTACTCCAGTTTATATCAATCTCCTCAAAATTGGTCATCAGGGGAAGTCATTGCTTGGAATTGAATTTAGTATTTGGAAATATTCCAAAGACATTCAGAACCATACCTATTGAATAATGTATTTGGGAAAAAAAAAAAAACACATTTTGGGGAAGTGAAAGTGCATCTGTAACTATGAAGGAATAAGCCTTATTTTATTGTAGAGCTCAAGGTCGGCTTTAGAAATTTTTGACCTTGATATTAACAAGACACTAGGACTTCCCTGGTAGTTCAGAAAGTAAAGAGTGTGCCTGCAATTAAGGAAGCATGGGTTTGATCCTTGGGTTGGGAAGATCCCTTGGAAAAAGGAATGGCAACCCACTCCAGTATTCTTGCCTGGAGAATTTCATGGAATGAGGAACCTATCAGGCTACAGTCCATGGAATCACAAAGGGTCAGACACGACTGAGCGACTAACACTTGCACTACTTTTTCATATATAGCTATCTTCCCCAACCCCCAAATTCCTCAGGACTTATTGTACTATAGGATTCATATGGGGAGGCAGGTATTTATTCATGAAGAAAACCGATTTTTAATCATTTCATAATAGACTATAAAGAAAGCTGTGTGCCAAAGAATTGATGCTTTTCAACTGTGATGTTGGAGAAGACCCTTGAGAGTCTCTTGGACTGCAAGGAGATCCAACCAGTCAATCCTAACGGAAATCAGTCCTGGATATTCATTGGAAGGACTGATGCTAAAGCTGAAGCCCCAATACTTTGGCCATCTGATGCAAAGAACTGACTCATTGGAAAAGACCCTGATGATGGGAAAGATTGAAGGCAGGAGAAGGGGACGACAAAGGATGAGATGGTTGGATGGCATCATCAGCTCAACGGACATGAGTTTGAGCAAGCTCTGGGAGTTGGTGATGGACAGGGAAACCTGGAGTGCTGAAGTCCATGAGGTTGCAAAGAGTCAGACATGACTGAGTGACTGAACTGAACTGAATAGTTAATACTTATAGAATTAATGTATAACAACCCAAGTTGGTATTTAGAGAGCTAGTCTTACTGAATACAAGCAATGCTGCTGCTGCTGCTGCTAAGTCACTTCAGTTGTGTCCAACTCTGTACGAACCCATAGACAGCAGCCCACCAGGCTCCCCCATCCCTGGGATTCTCCAGGCAACAACACTGGAGTGGGTTGCCATTTCCTTCTCCAATGCATGATAGCTAATATCTATTGAGAGCTAACTTGGGGCCAATGTGTGTGGACACCTGGGAACCCCAGCTTGCATGTGCCAGACACTGTTCTAAGTAACAGTATATACACATAATCCTCATAACAACCCTATGAAGTGAATATTTTCAGTACTCTCACTTAATAGAAAAGGAAACTGAGGCTTAAAGTGGTTAACTTGCTGAAGGTGCAGCTATTAGGTGAGCAAAAATGAAATGTATATCCAGATGTCTGACTTCAGAGTCTGTGTTCTAGACTCTTATACTGTTCGGCCTCTCTGATGGTCAGCCTGTAAGTCAGATACCCCTGGCTTATAATCCACCTCCATGTCATATGGAGCTTGTCAGCCTAAAGCCAATGGGACCCCAAATGTAAGACAAACTTCTATGTTCCCAAGGAGATAGTATGAGTACCTTTGGACTTAACTTGCATATAGAATTGCTTAGGGCTGTGGGTGAAAAATGTTTCCAATATTTAACTACTAATTTTTTACTCACATACATAAATAATATAGAAAGTTCATTTTTCACTCTCACTTTGAGGAAATCATTTTGTCCAAATTTCCTCACATCAGTATCTTTGTCATAACTTTGTGAGTCATCTAACACATTTTTGCAGAACAAATCATCTTCAGCTCTAAGTTGATTACAGAAATTTTCCCCACGTCTACTGCAGTCACTGGACATTCTAAGTTTCAAGTGTCAATTAGCATAATGTTAGGACACTTTTTTTCAGTCTCATATGTATGTATTCATCATCTCCATATTGTTATTATATTGCTGTCTTATTTAAAAGGCTTGTTATAACTACACCAATATATGTAATTGCAATGCAATAACCCCCAAAGAAAAAGTTCTCTGTTCAAGTCTCAGATTTTTTTTCTTTGTAAAATGAACTCATCAACCTTCCTTGTTTTTTGACCTAATGATATAGATACAGTTATGCTGTTTCCTAGGTGCTGGACACTGTTCTAATGCTATTGAATCCCTAATTGACCTACTCCTCAAAACCAGCCTACAATATGGATACAATTATTTGCTTTCTAGAGAAGAGGAGCCTGAGGCACAGAAAGGTTAAGTAAACTGCCCAGGCTGACAAGGGTCAAAGCAAAAACAGGCAGCCTGGCTCCCGTGTCAGTCGTTTGGGGCTACCACACTATTTCCCTGCCTTTCTGCCATCTTGTTGCCCACTACTGAGAAAAGGCAATAGATTGACACATACTGAGTTAGGTAGTGCCAGGCACATCCAAGGCTCCTAGGAAGTGTTAGCTGTATGAGACTTGAGTCTCTTTGTTAAGTATCAACAACTAACAGCATCCTGCTTTGGTCTGGTCCTTAGTCACTCTCCAGCCACCAAGACACCACTGTGTCCAGGATTATGGACCAGGTGCCTGGTGAGTCTCTCTGTTCCCAGGGACATTTGTTGCTCTAGAATCCTGAGTGAAGGGATACTACTGCTTTACTAGCAAATGAGAAGCAATGCCTTAATCCTGTTTGCTGATGTGTTCTTTGTTGGTTATGACTCACAGGATTCTAATAAAGTTTGGAATAATGAGACATTTTTCCCCTGAATACTATACTGATCCTTATAGGTGTATCTCTTATGAACAGCTGTAGTATTCTGAATGAATGTCAGAGTGCTCAGTCGTGTCCAGCGCTGTGTGACCCCATGGATTATAGCCCACCAAGCTCCTCTGTCCATGGGAAGAATACTGGAGTGGGTTGCCATTTCCTCCTCCAGGGGATCTCCCTGACCGAGGGATTGAACCCACCTCTCCTGTGGCTCTTGCATAAGCAGGTGGACTCTACCACTGAGCCACCTGGGAAACCCCTCTTCTGAGTAAGTGTTATATATTAAATTCCAAAAGCTCTTAAATTTTGCGAATATTCCATTTCACATGAGTTAAAAATATTAAACAATATTATTTTTAAAAATACCTCAGGCTCTTCATATAGCTTCTCTGAAGCAAAATTAATTCTCTACCACTTCCTCTAGGTGGCTGGTGGCCCAGGACATGATAAAGGCAAGTTCATTAGTGGTGTTTCATACAAAGGTGTTCAGGTCTCCCTTACACTGAAGGGAATGGACACAAGCAGAGGGAAATTATGCTGAAACTGTGGCATCTCCTTTTTTGTGTGCTGAAAAATTTAATGACTGAGTTCTGAGTAGTGATAAAAACTTGTTCAAGTGCAAAAGGTCTAGATTAGGATCTCAGCCCAACAACCTGACAAAAGATAGCGTGTTCAAGATCATTGAACATGATCATTATAACATGAAGGGAGTGAGCACACAGTTCTGTTTGCTGAGTTTCACAAAGGATAGAGATGATTTAAATGAATACTCCTGGGCTTACTTTACTATGCCTTGGGGAAACAGTGCTAGAATTTGCTTCTCAAACGTACAAAATTCCCATTCATATTGCATTTTAAGGGAAAAAACATCAACCTAAGAAAATACTGAAAGACATGTAGTAGTGGGATCTTCCATTACAACAAAAATCAGATAATGTAAATGTTAAAAATTAGCAGATGAAGCTGGATGGTGTCTCGGTTGATTTGCAACTCTGATGCTGTATGAAACAAGGGTACCCCAGAAGCTGAGTTCCCTCCAGGCTGGTGGCAAATGGAAATGTTTGTGTGTGTGGTTTAAGAGAGTTCTGATCATGGATGCACAGAGTCTACATGCCATGTCTAATTGTTGCTTGTTTGTTTGCTGTTTATAAGAAATCAGTCTCTGGAACTAGGTACGTCTGAGTTCTAGTTCCCAGTTCTGCCGTTTACCATGTATAGAATGCCTAAATACTGTTATGTTCAGTTCTCCCACCTATTTATTGGGGATAGTCATTTTAAAAGTTATTTTGGGGGAATACGGTTTTGAACTGTTACTGTTAATCATCAAGAGGTATGCCTCAGAAATCTGATAGGAATGGGCCCCAAATATAATAAACCAAAAATTAAGAGTTGTTTTTTAATAACATGTGGTTATAGAGAAATTTTAAGATGTAACAAATTTTCTTTTGAGCAATGAGTCACTTTTCAGTGGGCAAAAAATGACCCATTGCTCAAAGGAAAATATGTTGCTTCTTAAAATTTCTCTTTAACCATGTTATTAAAAAAAAAAAAACCACTCTTGATCATTAACATTAACAGTTCAAAACAGTAATTGGAATTAAAATGAATAGAAATCACAGTTCAGGCTCAGAAGCAACAGTGGATGCTATCAATAAGGCAGCTTTTCTCTGAGGTCCAATTTCTCTAGTGATTAAATTTCTTGAAAAAAAATAATCTTTTCATTTGAATCTGATAGAATAATAGACCTTTTTGTCATGAACAATTAAACTGATGATTTTCCATTTATAAATTAACTTTATGATGAAGAAGTTTTTGTAAGAATTTTTTAGAAAGGCTTTCTGGTCTACAGTTTAGAACAGAAAGCCCAGTTGCCTAAGATAGCTTGTAAATGATTTTCTTTGAATGTGTTATTATTTAGGATGAAAGATTTGTAACATTACTGTGCTTGGGACCTACACCCTCAAAATATGTTTCAAAGCAGGGTTCATCACACTATCGAGGCAAAAACAAAATCAAAACCATACAATTCTGTGGCTAATTAACTTTAACCCCAGTTTTATACTTTAATGGAAAATGTAATGTTGAAGTTATCATCGTCCATGGATCAATTCTGTGCGGGAACCCAAAAGCAACCTAACAGAGAAGGAATTCTTTCAGTTAACACTACTACTTGTCTGGCAGCTAACTGACTTCTGTTTTAGAATAAGACTGTATATTTACATAGTAATTTCAGAGTACAAAAAACTTTTATCTATGTAATTGTTTATATTATACATTTCATAATTTGAAAATTATTTAGTATTCATTATTTTCGGGCTGGGTTTTCTGTTTTCCTCCACTGAAATAAAATGTGCTCAATAAGTATTAGTTAAAAATTTAAAATCCTAAAAAAAAAAAAAAATACCTGAGGGGGTGATTATTCATGATAATATTTACTAGTATAATGTTGGTTAATACCACATATATGTGACTATCTTCAAGCCTCAGGAGGCCTTCCATTTTTTTCTTTAAAATGACATTTTTATTTAATAATGTACACCAATCATTAGTTTAGGCTTTATTCTGTAAAGGAAAAGGATCACTCGGTAAACAGTTTAGGTTTTGTGGATCACACAGTCTCCACAGCAATTGTTTAACTCTATAGAAAGATGATATATATACCAGATGAGTTTGGCTAAATTCCAGTAGATTTTATGTGGACTCAAACATTTGAATTTTATATAATTTTCACATGTAATTTAATATTGTTATCCTTTTCATTTATTTTCAATGTTTTAAAATCTGAGAACTATTTTTAGCTCCCAGGCTGTACAGAAACAGATGGTAGCAGGCAGTATTTGGCCTGTAAGCTTTGGTTTTCAGACCTCTGATCAGAAGCTTGGAACCATCATCCTTGCTTCATCGATTTTCTCTCATTCCGTTTTTGGATACTTTTCATGCTAGGCTTGTCTTTCTTTTGTGAGGCTGAAGTGCACCTTCAATCTTCTACCTCTGGATTCTAGATTCAGCTATCTGGAGCAGTCTAGAACAAACTATCTTCCCTTTGCATAGGCCGTTGTAAGTGAAAGAAAGCCACTGTGACTCAGATTTCTGTGTGTCTTAGTATTCCTTGAGCTATTTCCAGGTACTTTTATTCAAAGGCTGTTCTCTTGTCTTTGTTCCTTAATTTTGTAATTATTCTTTGTAAAATGAATACAAACTGAACAGTATCTTTTAGTTATTTTCTGTCTAATGGAGAACTAAATGGATTTTGTTTTTAAAGATCTTTGTACTAAGCAAGAGTGAAATGTGATTGTTAGGGAGTTCATTTATTTAGTTGGTGTCTAATTAAATATTACCTAATTCATTATAATGATATCTTATTTGTAAATGATTAGATAATCCTGGTATCATTTGTCATACCTATTAGTGGTCACTTAGCACAAATAACTGCTGTAGGGGAGGAAGACTTGTCCTTTATTCCCTTAATCACTGAACTAAAATGGACTGGAATGGGTGAATTTAACTCAGATGACCATTATATCTACTACTGCGGGCAGGAATCCCTTAGAAGAAATGGAGTAGCCATCATGGTCAACAAAAGAGTCCGAAATACAGTACTTGGATGCAATCTCAAAAATGACAGAATGATCTCTGTTCGTTTCCAAGGCAAACCATTCAGTATCACAGTAATCCAAGTCTATGCCCCAACCAGCAATGCTGAAGATGTTGAAGTTGAACGGTTCTATGAAGACCTACAAGACCTTTTAGAACTAACACCCCAAAAAAGATGTCCTTTTCATTATAGGGGACTAGAATGCAAAAGTAGGAAGTCAAGAAACACCTGGAGTAACAGGCAAATTTGGCCTTGGAATACAGAATGAAGCAGGACAAAGACTAATAGAGTTTTGCCAAGAAAATGCACTGGTCATAGCAAACACCATCTTCCAACAACACAAGAGAAGACTCTACACATGGATATCACCAGATGGTCAACACCTAAATCAGATTGATTATATTCTTTGCAAACAAAGATGGAGAAGCTCTATACAGTCAGCAAAAACAAGACCAGGAGCTGACTGTGGCTCAGATCATGAACTCCTTATTGCCAAATTCAGACTGAAATTGAAGAAAGTAGGGAAAACCACTAGACCATCCAGGTATGACCTAAATCAAATCCCTTATGATTATACAGTGGAAGTGAGAAATATATTTAAGGGACTAGATCTGATAGATAGAATGCCTGATGAACTATGGACAGAGGTTCGTGACATTGTACAGGAGACAGGGATCAAGACCATCCCCATGGAAAAGACATGCAAAAAAGCAAAATGGCTGTCTGAAGAGGCCTTACAAAGAGCTGTGAAAAGAAGAGAAGAGAAAAGCAAAGGAGAAAAGGAAAGATAGAAGCATCTGAATGCAGAGTTCCAAAGAATAGCAAGAAGAGATAAGAAAGCCTTTCTCAGTGATCAATGCAAAGAAATAGAGGAAAACAACAGAATGGAAAAGACTAGAGATGTCTTCAAGAAAATTAGAAATACCAAGGGAACATTTCATGCGAAGATGGGCTTGATAAAGGACAGAAATGGTATGGACCTAACAGAAGCAGAAGATATTAAGAAGAGATGGCAAGTATACACAGAAGAACTGTACAAAAAAGATCTTCATGACCAAGATAATCACGATGGTGTGATCACTCACCTAGAGCCAGACATCCTGGAATGTAAAGTCAAGTGGGCCTTAGAAAGCATCACTATAAACAAAGCTAGTGGAGGTGATGGAATTCCAGTTGAGCTCTTTCAAATCCTGAAAGATGATGCTATGAAAGTGCTGCACTCAATATGCCAGTAAATTTGGAAAACTCAGCAGTGGCCACAGGACTGGAAAACATCAGTTTTCATTCCAATCCCAAAGAAAGACAATGCCAAAGAATGCTCAAACTAAGGCACAATTGCACTCATCTCACATGCTAGTAAAGTAATGCTCAAAATTCTCCAAGCCAGGCTTCAGCAATACGTGAACCGTGAACTTCCAGATGTTCAAGCTGGTTTTAGAAAAGGCAGAGGAACCAGAGATCAAATTGCCAACATCCTCTGGATCATGGAAAAAGCAAGAGAGTTCCAGAAAAACATCTATTTCTGCTTGATTGACTATGCCAAAGCCTTTGACTGTGTGGATCACAAAAAACTGTGGGAAATTCTGAAAGAGACGGGAATACCAGACCACCTGACCCTCCTCTTGAGAAACCTATATGCAGGTCAGGAAGCAACAGTTAGAACTGGACATGGAACAACAGACTGGTTCCAAAGAGGAAAAGGAGTTCGTCAAGGCTGTATATTGTCACCCTGCTTATTTAACTTCTATGCAGAGTACATCATGAGAAACGCTGGGCTGGAAGAAGCACAAGCTGGAGTCAAGATTGCCGGGAGAAATATCAATAACCTCAGATATGCAGATGACACCACCCTTATGGCAGAAAGTGAAGAGGAACTAAAAAGCCTCTTGATGAAAGTGAAAGAGGAGAGTGACAAAGTTGGCTTAAAGCTCAACATTCAGAAAACTAAGATCATGG
This sequence comes from Bos indicus x Bos taurus, assembly GCF_003369695.1. Classification (NCBI taxonomy): domain Eukaryota; kingdom Metazoa; phylum Chordata; class Mammalia; order Artiodactyla; family Bovidae; genus Bos; species Bos indicus x Bos taurus. The sequence goes on along the minus strand of NC_040079.1, from coordinate 9,225,984 downwards.
CATCTGGTCCCATCACTTCATGGGAAATAGATGGAGAAACAGTGGAAACAGTGTCAGACATTATTTTTCTGGGCTCCAAAATCACTGCAGATGGTGATTACAGCCATGAAATTAAAAGACGCTTACTCCTTGGAAGGAAAGTTATGACCAACCTAGATAGCATATTGAAAAGCAGAGACATTACTTTGCAACAAAGGTTCATCTAGTCAAGGCTATGGTTTTTCCAGTAGTCATGTATGGATGTGAGAGTTGGACTGTGAAGAAAGCTGAGCACCCAAGAATTGATGCTTTTGAACTGTGGTGTTGGAGAAGACTCTCGAGAGTCCCTTGGACTGCAAGGAGCTCCAACCAGTCCATTCTGAAGGAGATCAGCCCTGGGATTTCTTTGGAAGGAATGATGCTAAAGCTGAAACTCCAGTTCTTTGGCCACCTCATGCGAAGAGTTGACTCATTGGAAAAGACTCTGATTCTGGGAGGGATTGTGGTGGGAGGAGAAGGGGACGACAGAGGATGAGATGGCTGGATGACATCACTGACTTGATGGACATGAATCTTAGTGAACTCCGGGAGTTGGTGATGGACAGGGAGGCCTGGCGTGCTGAGATTCATGGGGTCGCAAAGAGTCGGACACGACTGAGTGACTGAACTAAACTGAACTGAGGTTCTTTGGCTGGTTTAATAATTAAATTGAAATAGATTAGCAGCAGGAAAACAAGTATAATTTTGTATGTATGGTTCTCACAGAAATATGAGACTCAAAGAAGTAACCAGTGTAGACAGATTTTATACCTTTTTAGATAAAGATTAAAAAAAAAAAAACTGTGAAAAAGAATTGACAAAAATTTAGGCTTGGGGTAGCAAATTAAGAAGAATAAGGATTGTTTATCCAGCCTTCTTGGCTCTAACTTCCCTCTTCCTGGTGATAAGGAAGCCTGTTACCTTCCTAGTACAGGCAGGGAATTTTTTCACATAAGAGACTTACTTTTTGCTTTCAGGGAGACAAAGAGGGTGTCAGAGTATTCCTATTGTGCTGGCTGTTTCTTAAGTAACTTTTTTTTCAAAATAATCAATATGCTGAAATAGCATTTTCTGGGATGGCATGTTCTATTTTCCTTCACAGCTAGGCCCTATTTGGTCCAGTGGAGGAGAGAATGATTTATAATATTAAAGAAATATGAGATATTAATTGTAGCTACACTGAATTTTCCTAGATCAAAATATATTAATTTTTATTTGCAAAGCTCTGTTGATATTAAAAATTATTTAAAACTGAATAATCTTTTAACAAAATGGTCTTTCCTCTTGTATTTAACAGGTTCTGGGTTGAATGATGGCCAGTGGCATGAGGTCCGTTTCCTAGCTAAGGAGAATTTTGCTGTTCTCACTATCGATGGAGATGAAGCCTCAGCAGTTCGAACTAACAGTCCTCTTCAAGTTAAAACTGGCGAAAAGTACTTTTTCGGAGGTAGGACTACCATTTTTTTATTGGCTGACTAACGCATTGCTAAACATGGAGTTTCAATAAAGTTTGATTATGAAGTATTTGTGTTGATTCAGTGGACTCCATAGATCTCAGATAAAAGCAGACAAATTCTGTAATCCTACTGAACTAAAAGGAGTAGTAAATTTATTATTTCTTCATGATAATATTAACATGCTGTCAACATTTTCTTGTAGTGCCACTATTCTAAGTATAAAGCATGAGATTCTGAATCCCTTCATTCTTAAAATATCGTTCTTAAGAATCATGTCCTTGGATTATATATCACTTATCTACTGCTGTGTTACTAATTACTCCAAACCTTAGTAATGAGTTTCATGTTTGGCTTAAAAGAACAAACAGGTAATATTATCTCACAATTTCTCTAGATTGCAAATTCAGAAATGATTCAGCTCTTCTGAGCTTGTACTCAAGTTGTTGGCCATGGCTATGTTATATGAAGTCTTAACTGGGCTGGAGGGTCTGCGTCCAAGAAAGTACACTCACTCGGTTGACCGTTTGTACTGGCTGTTTCTCTAAGTATAAGCCTACTTGAGAACAGTCATCTTGTTTACCTTGTTTCTTACTGTATCCCCCAAGATCCTATAGAAGTTCCTGGAATATAGTAGATGACCAATAAATGTTGATAAATGAATCAGCAAACTGAAAAATAAGTGAGGCAAGCATTTTATTTGTAATTATCTAAAAGAAGAAATAGAAGCCCTAAGAGCTATACTGACGTGCAGTATAGCTTACAGTATAGCTTACAGACTTAAACTGAGTCTGCAGCCACCACAGAATTCAAGACCTGGACTCCTGCACCAGGGTATTTCTCCCCTCTCCATCACAATGTGATAATGGGTGACAACTCAGAGACAGAAGTCTTGAACTAGACCCCCACTTCTTTAATCTTCCATGGCCGTTCATTGGGAGTTAGAGCTACATGTTTTTTGAAAGTCTCTCAATAAATATTTGATGAGCAGATGAAAGCCAGACAAGATGTCTTATGAGTGAATAAACTGGACTTACTGATGTGAAAAAAAAAAAAAGTAACCCAAGAGCTAAACTGTTTTTTTTTTTCCCCCCAAATCATATTTAACATGATGGGCTTTTGGCTAACAATTTTCATTGCTGTCAGAAAATGGATCACAATAGTCAGTTGGAAAGCTATTGATAATCCTGATTCATCCAAATGACAATGGAGTATCTTTGGCTATGAATGACCTTGGTGAATGCTTAAGATAAGTTTTGATGTATTTCCATCTAGATGGGTAGGCAAAAAGCTATAACACAAATTTATGGCATAGAGTTTATAGGATATGAGGGCTTTATAGTGTTCTATTTACTATTGCTTTACTGATTCTGGTTTTCAGACCTGGCGGGCATGATCATATTTCCTCCCTCTTGAGTCTTTGGTCTACCATGGAGAAATACTGTGAGCAAATGATCATGATGCTTCTTTGGTTATATCTTCATTGGCTAAATCCTCAGAGCATAGGAGAATCACTAGAGGAACTTGTCACAGTCCAGATTCTCGGGCCCCACTCCTAGAACTTCAGAATGAAGGATGCTAAGAAATTGAAGAATTCTAAACTTTAGGTGATTCTGAAGCAAGGGATCTGAGGAACAGAATTGTAGATCTAACTTAGCCAGTTTGCATGAGTATTAGATTCTTTTTTATATTTATTTATTTTTAATTGTTTGATGATTGCTATTCAATATTGGTTTATTTCTACCATACAGCAACATGAATTAGCCACAGTAGTACATATGTCCTCTCCCTCTCAAACCTCCTTCCCACCTTCTACCCTTTCCTACCCCTCTGAGTTGTTACAGGGCCCCAGTTTGAGTTCCCTGGGTCATACAGCAAATTTCCATTGGCTATCTATTTCACATAGGATAGTGTGTATGCTTCCCTGCTACTCTCTCCATTCATCTCTAGATTCTTTTTGAAAAACAACATCAGCCACTGCCAAGTGAGATAGGTAAGAAATAGCTACTCTCAGAAAGTTTTCCCACCATGGAACAGTGAAAGGAAGCCCCAGTCAGGGTCTGGCACACATATTGTTGCCCTTTAGTCGCTAAGTCATGTCTGATTATTTTGCAAACCTGTGGACTGTAGCCTGCCACGCTCCTCTGTCCATGGGATTTTCGAGGCAAGAATACTAGAGAGGGTTGCCATTTCCCTCTCCAGGAGATCTTGCCAACCCAGGGACTGAACCTATGTCTCCTGCATTGGCAGCAGATTATCTACGGCTGAGCCACCAGGGAAGCCCCTGGTGCCCATACAGACATTTATTTAAGAAAAACAACACTGTTAATACAAACTCCTTTGTCAGGTCCCTGAAGTCCTCGCCCTCTGACTTGCCTTCTCTTGAATAAACTGTCCTCTTCGGGCAGCTGTAGCAATATTTTAGAGGCAGAATTCAGCTGCACTCAGAGCCAGTGCCAAGCAATAGAAAGCTCCTACGCTAATAACTGGCACAGAGTCACTGATCCAGAATCTAGGACCACCTCCGCGGCCTCAGGCCACAGACCTTACTGGAGTCTTATCGCACTTTCACAGCTTGTGGCTGTCTCTAAAAGACGTTTTGCCAAAATACATATCCTTAATATCTTTAATTTCACCACTGAGATCTCTTTCCTAACATTAACCTATCACTTATGCTAATTGACAAACCACCATTTTTACAAGTAAAAACTCAACTTGACTTTCAGAAACTGATGACAGGAATAGTTAGCAGCAATCCCGCAGCAGTCACGTCTGGAGTGGCTGCAGTGTTTTTGAGAGCATGCTCATGACCACCTCTGGCATGTGGCTGCCTGATTAGAATGCTAGCTGCCTCTGGACTGGAACTTAAAATACGCACATGCAACTTCATGCTGTCTGTGCTGAAAATTTAAAGTCGCAGATGTAATGATGATGTCTTAAGGAATATTAGTCTGGTGGAAAAGAGAATTGACTTTGTTCTACAATGGAAGCTTTGAATCATACACACCTCATTTGGAGCCATGGCTTCACTTAGTTGATAGGTCATTTTAATAATTTATCTTACCTTCTTTATCTGTTAATAGGCAATAGAATCTGTTCTGTGAACATTATACAGTATCACCTGTTAAACACAAGGTCTGACCCCAGGGAATGCTAAATGCTGACTGCCTTTCTAGTTCACCTGGGGTCTTTTTTTAAACTCACTCAATACAGCCCTTTCCAAGGAAAATTTCAGATTTCAGATCATGTGTTTATCTCAGGTCTCTTACCAACTGCTTGACTACTCAAAGCATTTCTTCCTCCTTAGTCAGTAAAAATCAAATTGCTTTCCTGCTGGGTGAAAGCCTTAAGTGAAGGCATCCTGCCCTTAAACATGTCCACAGTTTGCTTAATTTGAAGTTAAGTCCTGTCCACTCAGCTGCTTCTGCCACCAGAGGATGTCGGAACCCCCCAGCGTGGAGCTCTCTGTCTCCACGCCTGCTCCCTGCTCGTCCTAGCAAAGCTCTTAGTTCTCCTCCGTAACACTATCAATCAGACGTTTAAGCTCAGAGAATTACCTCACCTTGTTCTTCCTTGGGAATAAACAGAAAAAGAAAGATTATTCATTTGGGATGTTTTCCTCAAAGAAAGTTATTTTAACTGATTTAGCTTTTTTCTCTATCTCCTAGCTTGAATTCCTTTTCATAACCCTTCATTAATTGTAATAATCAAAAGAATTATAAACAAAATAATTCAATTTATTATTGACTGCTTACCTGATAATTGGCTTTCTGATACAGGCCAAGGCTCATGGTCATGAGAGAGTAGAAAGATTTTTAAATTTAAAAACTTTTGTTTAGGTTTGCTATTTTGATTATCCCTGTGTTTTAATTTGAAAGGATATGAAGCCAAAGGCGTTGTGGGGCAAAGAGGAGATGTAAGAAAGTTCCAGAGATAATCTATTCGGAAAGGGATTCTAAGGAACACATTGATGGTGGCAGCTCTCAAAAGTATCAGACCAGGTGAAAGTGGCCAGAGAGAAGTGGGGAGGGATAGGATTGGGGGCTGGCTGGAGTCTGATTGGAATAGAATTAATAAAGTTTAATGAAAGGGCACATTCCCTCCCAGTTACAAATCTAAACTCACATATGCATGCATGCTAAGTCACTTAAGTCATAGCCAACTCTTTGGAATCCTATGGACTGTAGCCCACCAGGCTCCTCTGGCCATGGGATTTCCCTGGCAAGAATACTGGATGGGTTGCCATGCTCTCCTCCAGGGGATCTTCCGGACCCAGGGATCAAACAGACAAATCTCTCCTGTCTCCTGCATTCCGGCAGGCTCTTTACCACTAGTGCCACCTGGGAAGCCCACATACATATAACCTTTTACTCCTCATTGAAATAGAGCATGAATTCTAAACAGCTATTAGATTGATATGTAAATGTGTTACCCACCTGGGTTCTTAGACTCCTTTGTCAGTAGAAATTGATCAGAAGCCAAATAGGAAATTCAGGCAAGGTTTTATGGGAGCCCCTGCTGCATCAGGTCGGAGTTAGAGAAAAACAATAGGTTCTTTTGTTTGCTTGCTTATGGAAGTGAGGCAAGCTGGTTCCTTACAAGGGAAGAGGATAGGGGTGTGTCCAGGAGTCAGGGCAGAGAGGTGACTCAGGTGTTTTGTCCACCCCTTTGCTGGTGGTGAGTGCAGGGGACATGTGCAGTACCCTGCTTTTGCTCCAAAATTCTGTTTTTGTTCCAACATCCTGTTTTTGCTCTCAGCTCTTCAGAAGTGGTAGGTTGTGGGTTTTGGGGTTTTTTTTTTGTCTTTTTGTATCTTCTTGTCATAAATTTGCCCTAACTCCAAATGCACAGAGTAATTTTTAGTCTTCCCTAATAGTTTCTTTGTATTGTGTTCCTCAAGGAGACCTTAGTCCAGATATAAGCACTGCAGTACTGCAGCAAAGTGTCCCAGGCTGCAGGGCTTAGCCTGTCTCAAATATAAATCTATATAAAGCAGTTCTCACTAAAGCAAATGAAAGGTTTGTTTCCAGTTCTGGTGTTCGCTGGCTGTTATTATGGGAAAATGTCACCAGCCCCACACACTTTTGAGTGTCTAAATGTTTCCTAAATGATCTGTTAGTCACAGTCATACCCAACTCTTTGCGACTGCACAGACTGTAGTCTACCAGGCTCCTCTGTCCATGGAATTCTCCAGGCAAGGATCTGGAGGGGGTTCCCAACCCAGTGATCAAACCTGGGTCTCTCACATTGCAGGCAGATTTTTTACCTTACCATCTGTGCCACCAGGGAAGTCCTTAGTGATCTAAAACATACCACAACTTAGCCATGAAAGGCTTCCCTCATGATTTCTCAGGAATTCCCGGGCTGACCCGGCTGTCACCAGACTATTTGCAGGACCATTCTGTTGAGGGTCCTGTTTTCCTTCCTGTGAAGAGCTAACTGTTGTTGCACCTATGAGAAAATCTATTGTTTGGAGTTATATTTTCTAGCCCCCTTTTGCTACTTTCCACAAGAAATGGAGGAAGACCTGTTTTATCAAATGATATGATATGTTAGAGGGGTCTTCCTAGGTCGCTCAGTGGCAAAGAATCCTCCTACCAATTCTCTTGTTAATGTATACCTACTCTAAGTCGTATCTGTTTTGCTCTTAGGACCTTTCAACTGGTTGGATGAGGGTTACATTGTCAAGGATCGTCTATTTTATTAAAAGTCAGTTAAATGTGGATGTTACACCATGTTTGCAAAACACCTTCACAACAGCACCTAGATGAGCGTTTGATTGAATAAACTGGGTATTAATGGCAAGCCACTCCAGTGTTCTTGCCTGGGGAATCCTGTGGACAGAGGAGCCTGGTGGGCTGCTGTCCATAGGGTCACACAGAGTCAGACATGACTGAAGCAACTTAGCAGCAGCTGCAGAACCTATCTATGTTGGCAAAACTATCACAAAGTACTTTTATGTGTCCTGGATTCTGGACTTGAGGCATCAAATAAAAATTTAATCAGATGTCTGGTTTAATGTACAGATAAAGGAATAAAAGAAACTGATTTTACAGTTTTCTGATTATGATTTCTAAGTCTTCTACATGAATATTTTTTCTATTTTGTCTCATTTTATCCTTTCTAATGTTATAGCTCTTATTCCCTCTCTTTTCAATGATTTTACTAAGATAAAATTTACATATGCTAAAATCCACATTTCAGGTGTACAATTCCATGAATTTATATGGTAGTTAGCCATCAGCACAGTCTAGCTTTTAAATCATTTCCCCAATCATTCCTCAAATTTCACTTATGTCCCCCTGCAGTCAATTCTCATTTCTAACCTGTCTCGGGCAACCAATGTTCTGTTTCTGTTGTCCCTATAACTTTTTTTTTTTTTTGTCATTGTTGATTTTTGTTTTGCTTTTTGACTCTTCTCTGGTTTACTCTTCTCCTTGGAGACTTTACCCTCGTCCCACCTCCTGCAGGAGGACAGCCAGACCCTCTCCTTTTCTCTCTACCAGAGATGCTATTCTCTACCTCTCCTCGGGGTGTCTTCCTTCACCTCACGTGCCATCTCCTCAATTCAGGCTTCCTCTGCCAAATTATGTTAAATGTAATCTTCTACATAGCCCTTCCATAAGACCTTCCTTCAGTTCAATTCAGTCACTCAGTTGTGTCCAACTCTTTGTGACCCCATGAATCGCAGCATGCCAGGCCTCCCTGTCCATCACCAACTCCCGGAGTTCACTCAAACTCATGTCCATCGAGTCGGTGATGCCATCCAGCCATCTCATCCTCTGTCGCCCCCTTCTCCTCTTGCCCCCAATCCCTCCCAGCATCAGAGTCTTTTCCAGTGAGTCAAATCTTCACATGAGGTGGCCAAAGTACTGGAGTTTCAGCTTTAGCCTCAGTCCTTCCAATGAACACCCAGGACTGATCTCCTTTAAAATGGACTGCTTAGATCTCCTTGCAGTCCAAGGGACTCTCAAATGTCTTCTCCAACACCACAGTTCAAAAGCATCAATTCTTCAGCACTCAGCTTTCTTCACAGTCCAACTCTCACATCCATACATGACCACTGGAAAAACCATAGCCTTGACTAGACGGACCTTTGTTGGCAAAATAATGTCTCTGCTTTTGAATTTGCTGTCTAGATTGGTCATAACTTTCCTTCCAAGGAGTAAGCGTCTTTTAATTTCATGGCTGCAATCACCATCTGCAGTGACTTTGGAGCACAAAAAAATAAGGTCTGACACTGCTTCCACTGTTTCCCCATCTACTTGCCATGAAGTGATGGGACAAGATGCCATGATCTTAGTTTTCTGAATGTTGAGCTTTAAGCCAGCCTTTTCACTCTCCTCTTACACTTTCATCAAGAAGCTCTTGAGCTCCTCTTCACTTTCTGCCATAAGGGTGGTGTCATCTGCATATCTGAGGTTATTCATATTTCTCCCATCACTCTTGATTCCAGCTTGTGCTTCCTCCAGCCAGCGTTTCTCATAATATACTTCCTTAGTGTCAGACTTTATTTTTGGGGGGGCTCCAAAATCACTGCAGATGGTGACTGCAGCCATGAAATTAAAAGACGCTTACTCCTTGGAAGGAAAGTTATGACCAACCTAGATAGCATATTCAAAAGCAGAGACATTACTTTGCCAACAAAGGTCTGTCTAGTCAAGGCTATGTTTTTTCCAGTGGTCATGTATGGATGCGAGATTTGGACTGTGAATAAAGCTGAGTGCCAAAGAATTTATGCTTTTGAACTGTGGTGTTGCAGAAGACTCTTGAGAGTCCCTTGGACTGCAAGGAGATCCAACCAGTCCATTCTAAAGGAGATCAGCCCTGGATGTTCTTTGGAAGGACTGAGGCTAAAGCTGAAACTCCAGTACTTTGGCCACCTCATGCGGAGATTTGACTCATTGGAAAAGACTCTGATGCTGGAGGGGATTGGGGGCAGGAGGAGAAGGGGAGGACAGAGGATGAGATGGCTGAATGGAATCACTGACTCGATGGACATGAGTCTGGGTGAACTCCGGGTGTTGGTGATGGACAGCGAGGCCTGGCGTGCTGCGATTCATGGGGTCGCAAAGAGTCAGACATGACTGAGTGACTGAACTGAACTGAACCCCTTATCAAATTCATTTTCTGCAAAATATGCTCCAGCACATTCTGTCCCCTACACCCTCCTGTCCCTAACATCCCTGATCCATGTTGTCTCACTCTACTTTCTTCCCTCCCCTCACATAAGACTTCATCACTTTCTAACATTCTACATCTTCATTTTTTAATATATTGATTATTTATTATTAGAATCTCCACTAGGACATAAGCAGTGATAAGACAGGGATATTGGTTGTTTTTGTTTTATAGTGTATCTCAAGCGTTCAGAAAAATAATGCCTGATGCTTAATAGTTATCATTGTGTATTTATTAATTGAATAAATTAATCAGCAGTCCCTTATGGATACATTTAATGGTTACATGCAAAAGGGGCTAGAGGACTTCTGTCCTTATGTAGGGTATCAGCTTTTGGCATTTGCCTCTCCCTGCAGAAAATTTTAGGTAAAAATACCGATTGTGCTGGCAGAGAACAGCCACTGGTATTCCAGTATTATATTTCATAGGTATAACTTTTCAGGGTCTTAAAGATAAAATAATTTTTATTAGATCAGATGCAATTTTTGTTATCTAGTATGCATATCACTGTATGGCTGATGAGGAGTAAAGCTAGGATTCAAATAATTCTGTTTCCTAAATAGTTACTAAAACTGGGCATTGTCATTCACACTAGAGCAGTGTACATTCAGGGAAAAAAATATTTGCTTTCATTCTAATTGAGATAAAGAAACTGGTGAAATTTTGGAGAAAATAAATTTGATAAAGGGTAAGGAAGGTCTTATGGAAAGGCCATGTAGAAGATTACTTTTTAAGATAATTTGGCGGGGGAATTCTGAATTGAGGAGATGGCACCTGAGGTGAGGAAGCACACCATGAGGAGAGGTGGAGAATAGCATCTTTCGTAGAGAGAAAAGCCCATGTAAATACTACACAGATGTGAGAGCACAGAGGCCTTGGGAAAAGGGGGGCACACAGCTTCAGGAATGTGAGCCTTCGAAGGCTGGACTGGGTAGGGTGTTTTACACCAGCAGTCCCCGGCCTTTTTGGCACCAGGGTCTGGTTTCACGGAAGACAGTTTTTCCTTGGACAGGGAGGAGGGGAACGGTCTGGGGATGAGTCAAGAGCATTACAATTACTGTGCACGTTATTCGTGTTTTTATTGTATTAGCTTCACCTCACATCATCAGACATTATATCCCCAGAGGTTGGGGAGTGAGGTGGGCGGCTGTTTGAAGATTGAATCACTGAATGGCATAATTTAATCTAATCTGTAAGGCTGCTGCTTGGAAAAAAAAGACTCTAGCCAGATGAGAGAGCAGCATAGTGAAAGCAGTGGAGACTGTTGCAATAACCCAGAAGATAAGGGAAGAAAGGAAGACAGTCTAGTGGAGAGATGTGAAGCGGTCAACTCTGAATACTTTGTTGGAAGTCAAGCCTGTAGGACTGGCTGACAGGGCGGTTATGGGCCGTAATCTACAGAACAGAGTCAAGATGACACCGGTCAGCCTGACCAAAAGCCTTGAGCTCACCCTTGCCTCCACACTCCCCTTTCCCCTTCTGCGCTTTGTGGTCCACCTGACAGCATTTCCCTAAAGATTGCTTCTGATCGTGCATCAGAAACTGCTGTTGGTGTTGGACCCATGCAGTAACCTGTCATTCCTCCTCCCCAAAATGGGACCATGAACTAATCCCCCCAACATTCACACACACACATGTGCACACACACACATACACACACACACACTTTCACAGTTCCCTGCATCCTCTGCCTCCTCAGCAGGTTCTGAATTTGTTTCCAAACCTCTCAGGTCTTGCCCTGATCCCCTTTATGCTGCATTACATCAGGGGTATAGCGAGAGTCAAGAATCTACACATTTAAAACCAGACTTGGCCAACTAACATTACAATCAGTCTCCAATTTGGGGACTGCATTTATCACTCAGAAACAGGCAAATGGAGAACAGTGACTCAAAGCTAAGCAACTGCTATACAATAAATGGCCTTTAAACGTGTGAGTTTACATATGAGCTTCTAGTGGATAGACTTCTAACTTGAAAGTATGCACTAGTCATAATCAGTTTTCTTGGTATTCCTTCCATCCATGGTCTGGCTATACTGAGCTTAGAGGGGGTTGAGAGATAATGGGGAGCACATGTATACCTGTGTTGGATTCATTTTGATATTTGGCAAAGCTAATACAATTATGTAAAGTTTAAAAATAAAATTAAATTAAAAAAAAAGAATTAAACAGAAAAAAAATGAGTAAATAAAAAATAAAATGAAAGTTAGCCATAACTTACATTTATATAGTATTGAACATCATTTATTAATATTAAAATGTTTGGATGCCCATCTTGTTTGTGCAATATTTGTCCCTTTAAAATACTAGTTTAGTATTATTGGCAAGAGTCAGGTTTTTCCAACTAACAATTTGTTAAATTGCAGAATGAGAAATGAGAACCTTAGGGATTCCTGTAATTTGTTAATAGTTTAATTTGATTTGGATTGGCTAACATTATATATCACGATGGTGTGATCACTCACCTAGAGCCAGACATCCTGGAATGTGAAGTCAAGTGGGCCTTAGAAAGCATCACCACGAACAAAGCTAGTGGAGCTGATGGAATTCCAGTTGAGCTCTTTCAAATCCTGAAAGATGATGCTGTGAAAGTGCTGCACTCAATATGCCAGTAAATTTGGAAAACTCAGCAGTGGACACAGGACTGGAAAAGGTCAGTTTTCATTCCAATCCCAAAGAAAGGCAATGCCAAAGAGTGCTCAAACTACCGCACAATTGCACTCATCTCACATGCTAGTAAAGTAATGCTCAAAATTCTCCAAGCCAGGCTTCAGCAATATGTGAACTGTGAACTTCCTGATGTTCAAGCTGGTTTTAGAAAAGGCAGAGGAACCAGAGATCAAATTGCCAACATCTGCTGGATCAGGGAAAAAGCAAGAGAGTTCCAGAAAAACATCTATTTCTGCTTTATTGACTATACCAAAGCCTTTGACTGTGTGGATCACAAGAAACTGTGGAAAAATTTTCAAGAGATGGGAATACCAGACCACCTGACCTGCCTCTTGAGAAACCTATATGCAGGTCAGGAAGCAACAGTTAGAACTGGACATGGAACAACAGACTGCTTCCAAATAGGAAAAGGAGTACGTCAAGGCTGTATATTGTCACCCTGCTTATTTAACTTCTATGCAGAGTACATCATGAGAAATGCTGGGCTGGAAGAAGCACAAGCTGGAATCAAGATTGCCGGGAGAAATAACAATAACCTCAGATATGCAGACGACACCACCCTTATGGCAGAAAGTGAAGAGGAACTAAAAAGCCTCTTGATGAAAGTGAGAGTGGAGAGTGAAAAAGTTGGCTTAAAGCTCAACATTCAGAAAACGAAGATCATGGCATCTGATCCCATCACTTCATGGGAAATAGATGGGGAAACAGTGAAAACAGTGGCAGACTTTATTTTTTCGGGCTCCAAAATCACTGCAGATGGTGACTGCAGCCATGAAATTAAAAGGCACTTACTCCTTGGAAGGAAAGTTATGACCAACCTAGATAGCATATTGAAAAGCAGAGACATTACTTTGCCAACAAAGGTCCATCTGGTCAAGGCTATGGTTTTTCCAGTAGTCATATATGGATGTGAGAGTTGGACTGTGAAGAAAGCTGAGCGCTGAAGAATTGAAGCTTTTGGACTGTGGTGTTGGAGAAGACTCTTGAGAGTCCCTTGGACTGCAAGGAGATCCAACCAGTCCATTCTGAAGGAGATCAGTCCTGGGTGTTCTTTGGAAGGAATGATGCTAAAACTGAAACTCCAGTACTTTGGGCACCTCATGCGAAGAGTAGCCTAATTGGAAAGGACTCTGATGCTCGGAGGGATTGGGGGCAGGAGGAGAAGGGGACGACAGAGGATAAGATGGCTGGATGGCATCACCAACTCCATGGACATGAGTTGGAGCGAACTCCGGGAGTTGGTGATGGAGAGGGAGAGCTGGTGTTCATGGGGTCGCAAAGAGTTGGACACGACTGAGCAACTGAACTGAACTGAACTGAACATTATATAATACCTGGAATTCATTTTTCTTTTATTGCTTTTAAATGTATTCGTTAATTTTTATTTTATGTTTTTCCTGTGTGCTTTTATTCTTTCACCCTGGTTCATTGTTACACATGATTGTTTTTCTCTTAGCAACTTCAAGGAGTTGGTCTTTCCTTCAGTTCAGTTCAGTTCAGTTCAGTTGCTCAGTCGTGTCCGACTCTTTGTGACCCCATGAATCGCAGCACGCCAGGCCTCTCTGTCCATCACCAACTCCCGGAGTTGACTCAGACTCAGGTCCATCAAGTCAGTGATGCCATCTAGCCATCTCATCCTCTGCCATCCCCTTCTCCTCCTGCCCCCAATCCCTCCCAGCATCATAGTTTTTCCAATGGATCAACTCTACGCATGAGTTGGCCAAAGTACTGGAATTTCAGCTTTAGCATCATTCCTTCCAAAGAAATCCCAAGGCTGATCTCCTTCAGAATGGACTGGTTGGATCTCCTTGCAGTCCAAGGGACTCTCAAGAGTCTTTCAACACCACAGTTCAAAAGCAGCAATTCTTCAGCACTCAGCTTTCTTCACGGTCCAACTCTCACATCCATACATGACTACTGGAAAAACCATAGCCTTGACTAGACGGACCTTTGTTGGCAAAGTAATGTCTCTGCTTTTCAATATGCTATCTAGGTTGGTCATAACTTTCCTTCCAAGGAGTAAGTGCCTTTTAATTTCATGGCTGCAGTCACCATCTGCAGTGATTTTGGAACCCGAAAAAATAAAGTCTGCCACTGTTTCCACTGTTTCCCCATCTATTTCCTATGAAGTGATGGGACCAGATGCCATGATCCTCGTTTTCTGAACGTTGAGCTTTAAGCCAACTTTTTCACTTTCCTCTTTCACCTTCATCAAGAGACTTTTCAGTTCCTCTTCACTTTCTGCCATAAGAGTGGTGTCATCTGCATACCTGTAGTGAATTGACCTAGAAATTTTCTCAATTATTAATTTCTTTAAAAGAATTTGGTTGTTCAAAAACAACCATTTGCCATAAAAATATTAGATCAATATTTGCTATTCTAAGCAAATTATTTTCCCCACTTTTAAAAAATACATTTTAAAGCCATTTCTTTCCATTAGGAGAATGTTAACATGAAAAGACATTTCCTTTTCAATCCAATTCCCGAAGAACTTTTGTTCATTTTAGTTTGTTTTCCAATTACATGCATAAAAGAAAAGGGCACAGAAAAGGAAGGGAATTGCACAGTGAAATTAAAAATATTAACCGCATCAGAAACTCTTTCTCTGTTGGAGATAAGAAAGTACTCAAAGCATAGCCCCCAATTCCAAAGAGTTTTTTATACCTCCTAGAAATAAAATTGATGAGAACTATGATTTGGGCTAATTATCATCAGAAACATTGTGATATTCTACATGTCCTTGCCTTTTTCTGGCACTTAAGAGACTTGCCTTGGGAATATTCAGATTTAAGAGAGAATTATAAGTCGTTTTCCAAAGGAGAAAAAAAATCATGAAATTATAAAAACTCTTTGACTTGCAGAAATTGTCTTAACCTTATGACTATTTATTGTTGTGACTCTGGATTTTTTTTAAGGTCTTTTCCTCCTTGTATTAATTTTGTTATTTTACAATCACTACACTCAAAAGCATAATGTTTTGACTGTGGAAATAACACAGTTAACTCTATAAGCATGTAAACTGAATATGGTTTTTTGTATATCTCTTTTAGAAATTATTTTCTGTATCTAAAATGCTTTTAAGCTGAAAAAACTTTGCAGATTTTAAAACTGTGATGACTTGTATGTCTCATGCAAATATGAGATATGTGCTTTAGGTTATTATTTGGAGAACATAATATTTCTACAGATTACCCTATTCTGTTGATTTTACAATGCTTTACCAAAAAAGAAAAAGACATTTATACTTTTTTTCATGAATAATGTGTCAGTTCAGGTGCTTCGAGAAACAGATGTTAAGGCAGAATTAGATACTGAAAGATGTACTGAGCAAAATGTCTCTAAAGGACAGAGGAGTAAAAGAGGACGTTGTTTAGTCGTTGTTTAGTTGCTAAGTCATGTCTGACTCTTTGTGACCCGGTGGACTGTAGCCCATCAGGCTCCTCTGTCCATGGGATTCTCTAGGAAAGAATAATGGAGTGGGTTGCCATTTCATTCTCCAGGGGATCTTCCTGACCCGAAAGAGGAAGAGGAGGTCTGATACCTGAAGAAAGAGTGAGGGAGAAGGAGGACTGTGTAGGCAAAAGTCCAGATTGTGGCAAAGCGCTGAGACAGTGTCAGCCAGAGTTCTTGAAAAAATACTGTTAGAGTCCCACATCCATCACAGATGGCCTGACTCTGGTTCTCTTGCTCTTCCCAGTACTTAACTGGGGTAGCCTGGGGGAGCATGGCCTCATCAGGAGAACATCTGTGGACCTTAATTAGACTAACCAACTCTGCTCATCAAACAGGAAGGGAGACATGACCGGCACCTGGGTGATCTTGGGCACTCAAGTTATTGATTAATGATACACGTAAGTAAAAAAGATAATTTTAGAAAGTTCTCCCATAGAACTTTTTTCTAAACCAGAGAGAAATTTTATTTTGTTTTCTAATAAAGTTGCTATTTCTATCCACATTCCTAATTTTCTATGGCCAAACAAATAGAAGAAATGAATTCAGGTACTTGTTTTTTTTTTTTTTTTTAACTATGGAAAATTCAAGTAATAATATTCCTATATGTGCAAAAACGAAACCAAAATGGAATCCAGTGCCTATAATTGTGCTGGCAGGCTACAGTCCATGGGGTTGCAAGAGTCGGACGTGATTTAGCAACTAAACCACCAAATTGTTTATTGTATTTGCCTCCTTGTTTTATTATTATTTTTTCTTTTAAGCAGTCAGTTATTTATATGTAAACTTTCCTTTTGAACTTGAAAGTAAGTTCTTTCTGGGTGTGTAGTTGTTTTTTTCTTTTCTTTTTTCCCATTATTGAGTTTTTAAAGAAGACCGCAGACTTAAACTAGTGTTTCCAGTCTGGCTTATCCAACAAGTAGCTAAGTAGGGCATTTGCTAATTTCTCACCTTTTTTTTTTTTTTTTTTGGTGAAGGAAATGGCAACCTTTTGGGTTCCCACTTGCCTATGTTAGCAATTAGCTATCCCTCAAATAATTAGGAATTGCTATCAACTTCCCAAGGGAAGTTTAAGTATTAAGGAATTTGTAAGGCACTCTGCCTTTAAGACCCTAAAATATGACGAATCTCTAAGGTTAAAATTTCAAGTCTTCTCTGATATGGGAAGTGGGGTTGAAAATGTGAGAATTTAAGTCAAAGACCTTCCAAATAATATTCATCTCAATCAAATTCAGTGTCTAGCCCTTAAATTATATCATTTCTAATACCTTTCCCATCAAGACCTTCCTGCTGCTGCTAAGTCGCTTCAGTCGTGTCTGCCTCTGTGCGACCCCATAGACGGCAGCCCACCAGGTTCCTCCGTCCCCGGGATTCTCCAGGCAAGAATACTGGAGTGGGTTGCCATTTCCTTCTGCAATGCATGAAAGTGAAAAGTGAAAGTGAAGTTTCTCAGTCGTGTGCAACTTTCAGTGACCCCATGGACTGCAGGCTACCAGGCTCCTCTGTCCATGGGATTTTCCAGGCAAGAGTACTGGAGTGGGGTGCCATTGCCTTCTCCACAAAACCTTCCTAAACCTTTCCAATATCCAGGTCCTCTGACCTTCCTTCCCTGCAATTAACACAATTAGTGCCAAAATAATAAGTGCTAAAAATGCTATAGCATCACTGCTTCAGTGAATCTAATCTCTAATGACAAGAACATTCACTCTTATTTCACAGAGGCCTGAGGTTGGGTGGAAACCTCTGCTTTCACAGACTGTCAATGAATCAAACAGTGAGCAAATATGAAATCTGAATGAAGATGTTCTCTGCCAGCGATGCTCTATGTGATGTTACTATTGGGAAAATCTAGACACCCCAGAAAGTCATCAATAGAACAAAATTCTTTAACATCTTTAGATTTCTTTTTTTCTATTATCTATTATCTATTATTTCTATTAGTTATTGAACAAACTAAGTACTGTGACTCCAGAATTCAATGTGTATACATGGTTTTAGGTTTCAGTTCAGTTCAGTTCAGTCGCTCAGTCATGTCCGACTCTTTGCAACCCCATGAGTCGCAGCACAACAGGCCTCCCTGTCCAATACAAACCTCAATACCTGAGACCTCCAACTGTCCATCACCAACTCCTGGAGTTGACTCAGACTCACGTCCATAGAGTCAGTGATGCCATCCAGCCATCTCATCCTCTGTCGTCCCCTTCTTCTCCTGCCCCCAATCTCTCCAACCATCAGAGTCTTTTCCAATGAGTCAATTCTTCACAAGAGGTGGCCAAAGTACTGGAGTTTCAGCTTTAGCCTCAGTCCTTCCAAAGAAATTCCAGGGCTGATCTCCTTCAGAATGGACTGGTTGGATCTCCTTGCAGTCCAAGGGACTCTCAAGAGTCTTCTCCAACACCACAGTTCAAAAGCATCAGTTCTTAGGCAGTCAGCTTTCTTCACAGTCCAACTCTCACATCCATACATGACCACTGGAAAAACCATAGCCTTGACTAGATGGACCTTTGTTTAGTATGTCAAAGAAAAGAATATTTGAAGGGCATAAAGCATATGTAAAGGGAGACTGGCTCCTGGAAAATTTGTTGTTAATGTTGTATGTGGAAAAAAAAATTGAAAGATCAAAAGAGAAAGAAGTTTTAGTTCTTCAGGGAGGAAATCCAAGTAATCAGGCTGAGTGAAGCTGAGAGGTAAAAACCTGTCAAGTCAGAGCTTAGAAGAAATAGAAGTAGTTCTACTGTTTGCCAGGCTGGTGCAAAGTTAACCACTGAATCAAGTATGGATAAGTAGTGAATTTGTATATTTGTTAAGGTAATACATGATTTAGAACAAGCTCTCACAACTTAATGAGCCTAAGAATATTCTAGGGTGCTTTTTATAAAAGAGTTTAAGTGTTGGTAAAAATTTAATTCAGTAGGTCTGAGGTAGGGTCCAGAAATCTGCATTTTAGTCAAGCATCCAGGTAACTTTTTTTTTGTCTTAACTACTTTATTAAGATATAATTCATATACCATAAAATTCACTGTTTAATGTATGCAATTCATGCTTTTTAGTATATTTGCAACATTGTGTAAACATCATCACAATCTAATTTTTGGTCATTTTCATGGCCCCAAGTAAAAGTCCCAAATTCATCAGGAGCCACTCAGCATTCTCCTAGAATACCCCCAGCCATAGGCAACTACCAATCTACTTTTTGTGTTTAGATTTGCCCATTCTGAATATTTTACATAAATGGAATCACATAGTCGATTGTCTTTTATGACTGGCTTCTTTCCTTTTGGGCTTCCCTGGTGGCTCAATGGCACCACACTCCAGCACTCTTGCCTGGAAAACCCCATGGACGGAGGAGCCTGGTGGGCTGCAGTCCATGGGGTAACAAAGAGTTGGACACGACTGAGCGACTTCCCTTTCACTTTTCACTTTCATGCATTGGAGAAGGAAATGGCAACCCACTCCAGTGTTCTTGCCTGGAGAATCCCAGGGACGGGAGAGCCTGGTGGGCTGCCGTCTCTGGAGTCACACAGAGTCGGACACGACTGAAGCGACTTAGCAGTGGCTCAGATGGTAAAGAATCCGCCTGCAATGTGGGAAACCTGGGTTCCATCCCTGGGTTGGGAAGATCCCCTGGAGACGGGAATAGCTACCCATTCCATTATTCTTGCCTGGAGAATTCCATGAACAGAAGAGCCTGGCACGCTATGGTCCATGGGGTCAAAAAGAGTCGGAGTCAGAGTCAGATGTGACTGAGCAACTTTCACTTTTTTCTTTTGTTTAGCATAATGTTTTCAGCATGTGTTCAATTATAACATGTATAAAGTATTTTATTCCTATTTATTTGCAAATAGTATTATATTCTATATTACATTTTATTTATCCATTCATCAATTGATGTGACTTTGGATTGTTTCCAGTTTCTGGATATTATGAATGGTGCTTTTGTGAACATTTGCATATAAGATTTTGCATGCACTTATTTTTCTTTCTTTTGAGTGTATGCTTAGGAATGAAATTGCTGAGTTATATAGTAGTTCTATGTTTAATATTTTGAGGGATGGCTGGACATTTTCCTGGGTGATCTCAGTGCCTGTAGTTTTCTCTCTGCATACTTTGAGAAATACTGATTTAGGCAATGATTTGGTGTCAATGCAGGAGGAAAAGAGAGATTTATTGGATTCTGATAGTCAAAATCCTAGACTCCATAAAATGGAGGCTAAAATTAGAAGAGAGGAAAATTCAGCATTAGAAAATAATAAAACACTGTGTAATGATGCGAATCTAATCTCATCAACTGGAAAATTAGAAATACAAAATAAAAAATTGGGGAGAAATGATAAATCAAAATTAAAGAAGATTTTTATATGGATAGAAACAACTTCTAAAATTAAATAGAAATGTTTTGTAAGGTGAATGTATGAAGAAAGAAAGAAGGACAAAGTGAATCTTAGTAAAATTTAATTCATAAAAGCAAAGCAAAGTTTTACAATATTGTTGAATTTTAAAAGGGAAAATTTCCATAGGTTTCATGGAAGATATGAGACCTGAATTAAGTTGTTGTTGATGTTGTTTAGTCAATAAATGATGTCCGACACTTTTGCAATCCCAGGGACTGTAGCCCCCTAGGTTCCTCTGTCCATGGGATTTCCCAGGCAAGAATATTGGATCAGGTTGAATCAGGTTGCCATTTCCCTCCCCAGGGGATCTTCCTAACCCAGGGATCAAATCCAGGTCTCCTGCACTGTAGGTGGTTTCTTTACCACTGAGCCACCTGGGAAGCCCTGAGTTAAGTCACCTAAAAACAAATACAAGAAGGTGCAGAATGGGAGAGAGAAAATACAGTTTGTTGGGATTATTTTTAAAAGTACAAATGGACAAAATAAAATTATTTTAACATTAATTGTGTATTTTTATTGTGAAAATTGCTGATAAAATTTTTATTTAACAAAACTTGTTTTTTGCCCATTGGTGGACAGATACTGCTTCCTGAAATAGGATATCCATAAACACAGCGTGTCAGATAGATTTAATAAAAGAAGGCTTTTACTGAATCAAGAATTTCAAAAATTTTAGTCAATTATACTTCTTAAAAAATTTTAAGTATATATACATTTTTATCTGAAGGGAAGTTAATTTTTGAATATATGTAAAACCGTCTAATGGTAACTATCAGTTAAATGTATTTTTTCTTTGCATGTTCATGTGAGTAATGTTAAATGTAGGATTTCTATATTGTAAAAAATACAACAATAAAAATATTATCTTTGGATAGAAAAAAAAAAGAAATTCAAGTGTATTAGGATAACGTTCAGCAGTATTTGACAGAAACTCAACTGATTACTGGCTTAAACAGTCTGAAAGGGCTAGTATGATCTTTGTGGTGTTGAGAAATGTGGATTCTTCTGTCTCAGGCATCATCAAACCTTTTGCTACTGAACCTAATTTGTGTCTGCTCACCTGGGTGCAGTAAAGTCACTCGATTGACACTGGGTTGTGATGAAAGGAAGCACAATGTTTACTGCAGATGCCGGGCAAGGAATCTGCGGAGCTAATGCTAAAAGACCTGGATTTCCCAAGGGGTTTCAGGGAACGTGTTTCAAAGGCAGGATGATCAGCTTGCGCACAGTTCTCTGACTGGTTAACAGTAAGGTAGCAGGTGTCCTTGGGGTTAATATCATCAGTCCTCAGGCTCCAGCCAGTATGGGTGCTCTGTGCTTATGATCATCATGCAGTTAACTTCTTCCATCTGATGAGAGTTTTAATGTCTGCAGAACAACTCAGAAATGCACATCAAACTGTTATCTATGTCCTTCAGGGAGGAACTAAAGAGTCTGTGACTCTATATGGCTGATTTATCAGTTAAATTGTTAGCAATTCTCCTGACCCAACTATTGTTTTTCTTGTGTTGTTACTATATGTTCACATTCTTTCAATCATTAATTCTTGAGCCATCCTTTTGTGGCTCAGGGAAGGCCTGGAAGACTAAAGCATGTCTACAAGTGAGAGGCAGAGGAGGTGTGGGGAAGTCTATTCTGGGAAGGCTCCATAGGGTCTTGTTCAGTTCAGTTCAGTCGCTCAGTTGTGTCCAACACTTTGGGACCCCATGAATCACACCATGCCAGGCCTCCCTGTCCATCACCAACTCCCAGAATTTACTCAGACTCATGTCCATCAAGTCGGTGATGCCATCCAGCCATCTCACCCTTGTCGTCCCCTTGTCCTCCTGCCCCCAATCACTCCCGGCGTCAGGGTCTTTTCCAATGAGTCAACTCTTCACATGAGGTGGCCAAAGTATTGGAGTTTCAGCTTCAGCATCAGTCCTTCCAATGAACACCCAGGACTGATCTCCTTTAGGAGGGACTGGTTGGATCTCCTTGCAGTCCAAGGGACTCTCAAGAGTCTTCTCCAACACCACAGTTCAAAAGCAGCAATTCTTCAGCACTCAGCTTTCTTCACAGTCCAACTCTCACATCCATACATGACTACTGGAAAAACCATAGCCTTGACTAGATGGACCTTTGTTGGCAAAGTGATATCTCTGCTTTTCAATATGCTATCTAGGTTGGTCATAACTTTCCTTCCAAGGAGTAAGCGTCTTTTAATTTTATGGCTGCAATCACCATCTGCAGTGATTTTGGAGCCCAGAAAAATAAAGTCTGACACTGTTTCCACTGTTTCCCCATCTATTTGCCATGAAGTGATGGGACCAGATGCCATGATCTTCATTTTCTGAATGTTGAGCTTTAAGCCAACTTTTTCACTCTCCTCTTTCACTTTCATCAAGAGGCTCTTTAGTTCTTCTTCACTTTCTCACATAAGGGTGGTGTCATCTGCATATCTGAGGTTATTGATAATTCTCCTGGCAATCTTGATTCCAGCTTGTGCTTCTTCCAGCCCAACATTTCTCATGATGTATTCTGCATATAAGTTAAATAAGCAGGGTGACAATATACAGCCTTGATGTACTCCTTTTCCTGTTTGGAACCAGTCTGTTGTTCCATGTCCAGTTCTAACTGTTGCTTCCTGACCTGCATACAAATTTCTCAAGAGGCAGGTCAGGTGGTCTGGTATTCCTATCTCTCTCAGAATTTTCCACAGTTTATTTTTCTTGCTCAGTTACACTTTTTTCTTAAGAGTAAAAATTTTAAGCTTTGTGAGCCGTAGGAACTCTGTCCCAGCTATTTAATTATGCTATTGTAGCATGGAGACAGTAGATGATATGTAAACAAATGGGTGTGGTTATATTCCAATGAAACTTTATTTACAAACGCAGTGATAGACTGGATTTATCCTGTAAGTTGTAACTTGACAATTCCATTGCTTCTTTCTCATGGTTCAAGATGTCTTCTTAAGCTCTGGCCATCACATCCCCATTCCAGACTGGGGAAAGAAAAAAGAAAGAGGAGTGGATCTTATCTCCTTAAAAGCATTTCCTGAAAGGTACTTAGGACACTTCTACAGACATCTGTCAGCCAGAAATTAGTCATATAGCCGTACCTAGTAGCACCACAGCCTATGAAATGCAGCTCTGAAAGAAGCCATCCGCCCAGCTAAAAGGAAGGGACTTTATTACTCAAAAGATCTTACAAACAGAGAGTGGGGAAAGCTGGCAGCATATAACAAATGGAAATACCCATTTTCACCCTTCTTCTCATATATAGAGCATTTTTATGTGTCTTAAGTGAGAGAAAAATAAAATCTTATGTTACGGCATCCAACTTAGATCCACATTTTCTGAATAACTCTACATCAAAATTGTGGTCCAATGATATATAAACGAAAGACCTGATAGCTGCAATATGCATATTCCTCTTTTGAAAATAAAAGCATGAGAAACACAGGTGTCACTGGTCCGTAGCAATTTGCAAATCTTATTAAAAAGAGACTGTTTTTCCAGTGCCCACCATGACGCAAGTTTTTCCTCTTTGAGAGGTTCCTCTTTGCCCACTTTTCCTACATGGTTGTATCTGGAAAGGTCATTAGTTTATGCCCTTTTGGTGGATTGCATGCATTCACAGACTCCTGCTGATAGATTAACTCCTAGGACTACTTTAGTCACTGAATGGGCATGACTTGAAGGCCATGCTGTTTAATAAGGGAATGAATTTTGACTCTTCTATGCTAGATCTGTTTTTTGTTTTGTTTTGTTTTAATTTAATTATTGTTTGTTGCTGCTTTTGTTATTATAATCATATATAATGGCCTGCCTCAGAGAATCCTGCCCTTCTTCCTGACCCTTAAACTAAAGTACCTTTTTTAGCTTACAGGGAGATAATCTGACCCTGATGCTGCTACTGCTAAGTCGCTTCAGTCGTGTCCGACTTTGTGCGACCCCATAGACAGCAGCCTACCAGGCTCCCCTGTCCCTGGGATTCTCCAGGCAAGAGCAATGGAGTGGGTTGTCATTTCCTTCTCCAATGCATGAAAGTGAAAAGTGAAAGTGAAGTCGCTCAGTCGTGTCCGACTCATAGCAACCCCATGGACTGCAGCCTACCAGGCTCCTCCATCCATGGGATTTTCCAGGCAAGAGTACTGGAGTGGGGTGCCATCACCTCCTCCAAATCTGACCCTACCTACCTGTGAATGACTATAGGAAAGATAAAACTAAAACATCACCCTGCTTGAGGCTTGCCATTCTAGGAGATATTTACAAGAATTAAATGGTCTTTTTACTTGGTTTCCTCACCTTCCCCCATCTTTCATCTATAAAAGAACTTGCATCCAAACACCAACAGGATGGTTATTTTGAGACATTAGTCTGCCATCTTCTCAGTCAGCTGGGTTTCTGAATAAAGTCATATTCTTTGCCTCAACACCTCATCTCTCAGATTTATTGGCCTTTCCTGCAGTGAGCAGAGCAAGCTTGGATCCAGTAACACTTGTAGTTTCCTTTCAATGCCGTCCCCTCAAAAACACTGTGGTCTTATAATCTACTTTCTTGAAGGACGTTCTGGGCACAAGTAACCATATCTAAATATCTGTTCTTGATGCAGTTTTAAGCTCGGTGACTCTGTTCTTTTACTTACTTACCTCTGTGTTCTGTCAGTTCCCAGTGGAGGTGAGCCACTCATCTCTCTCTCTGAGAGCATTTGCTGATCCATCCTTTTGTTCTCTGTCCTCCTTTCAATTTATGTCCCCTTTCAAGCTTGAGGTCTTGAGAAAGAATAACCCTTTGTGACAATATCCTAAATCTGATTGTCACTATGGAACTGTTTCCCACTTTCTAGTAGACAGCTCTTTTTGTTATAATATTTGTTCCTTTCATTTATGTGTTTATTTTTATTTATTTATTTATTATGTATAATAACAGGGTATTTGCAGAGTTCTGAGCATAGTTATATGGTTATATATTTGTATCAAGTATGAATTTAATCCTAGAGTGCATGCATGCATGGTAAGTCTCTTCAGTCATATCCTACTCTTTGTGACCTTATGGACTGTAGCCCTGCAGTCTCCTCTGTCCATGGGATTCTCCAGGCAAGAATACTGGAGTGGGTTGCCATGCCCTCCTCAGTCTTAGTGTAACAAGCCCTAATCAGTAAGATACCTACTTCCCACAGGTTTTTGGGTTTCCACCCCCCAGCCTTACCCTTCCTTTACAGTGATAAAAGACATTGTGGGCTACATCTTTCCTTCCTTCTAAGGCTATCTCTCAGAGCTGTGGCTTATAATTTCTGTGCTTTAGTTTACGATGATGGTTTCCCTGGTAGCTCACAGGGTAAATACAGGATACAATACAGGAGATTGCAATACAGGAGACCCGGGTTTGATCCCTGGGTTGAGAAGATCTCTGGAGAATGTTAGCAACCCACTCAGGTATTCTTGCCTGAAGAATTCCATGGACATGAGAACCTGGAAGGCTACAGTCCATAGGGGTCACAAAGAGTAGAATACGACTGAACAGCTAAAACTTTTTAGTTTAGGATACAATTTTTGTATGTGTTGAGGGTGCTTCTTGGAGTGTGTTTTTTGTTTGTTTACTTTTTCAAGTTCAAAAATTGAAGATTCTCCATCATTTTAGTCTGCTCAAAGAAGCAGAGAGCCCTTCCATTTCAAAGTGCTTTTACTTTTATCGCAGTCTGCCAGCTGTCTAGTCCTAGACCGAGTTCATCTCTCTCTTGAAGACTGCTGAACATAGCAAGAAGGAGCCAGTGCACATCAGCATGTAATTTTTTCCTAATTTTGCTCCTAATATTAAAAGCCTCAGTTGGCAACTGCTTTGCCTTTCAAGGAACAGCAGTTGACAATATGACCAAGTATTTTGCTACAAATAACAAAGGCCCCAGCTTTCCAAGCCTGCAATATCCCAGGCTTCAGGGCCCACTGCCTTCAGCAAGTACTTTCATGAACTTAGATTCTGTCACGCAGTAACATCCTATTTCTAAATATAGTATCAAGTACAGTATTCATTTGCATTAGGTTCTGCTCTGAGTGACAGAGTCTGCAATTAACAGAGTAGAGACTTCTTTCTTCTATAAAAGAAGATAGAAGGTATACTCTGGAGTCACAGAGTCAGAAAGTCAGGCTTCTTCAATCTTTTAGCTTTACCACTCTCAACATTTAGTATCTGCCTTGTGGTTGCAGCTGTCAGTTTAAGATCTAGATTATTATATCCAAACTCCAAGCAAAAGCAAAGAGAAGAAAATGGGGGGGGGGGGCGGTCTGCCCCCTCCTGCAAGGTCACTCCCTAAAGTTTCATATTGCTGCTGCAGCTAAGTCGCTTCAGTTGTGTCCAACTCTGTGCAACCCCATAGACGGCAGCCCACCAGGCTCCCCCGTCCCTGGGATTCTCCAGGCAAGAACACTGGAGTGGGCTGCCATTTCCTTCTCCAGTGCATGAAAGTGAAAAGTGAAAGTGAATTTGCTCAGTCGTGTCTGACTCCTAGCAACCCCATGGACTGCAGCCTACGAGGCTCCTCCGTCCATGGGATTTTCCAGGCAAGAGTACTGGAGTGGGGTGCCATTGCCTTCTCCCAAGTTTCATATTACTACCTATGAACCACTGAATTGGCTGAAACTTACATGGTCAGACAAGGGAGACTGGGTAACTGGGTGCCCAGTTAAATGTCTGTTTGCAAGAGGGGGATAATAAATATTGAAGGGTAATTAGCAGTATCTGTAAAAACTCCTCTTTAAATATTAAATGTTTATTATAGTCTGTGTACCCAATTTTACTTAATAAAGTGATATCTACTATTATTATTCATTCCTTGGGTAGATTTTGAAAATCTGTGTATGGTTGTTTCATATAAAGATATTAAGTCTGGGAAATACATTTAAGTTGATTCATTTCTTTTCCAAGTTTTCAATTATCCATCATCCCTGCCTGAAGCTTTTTATAGCAAATGATTTATAGAAGCAAAATTAAATAGTTTTTTAAAAGCAATGGAATGTTCTCTGAAGAGAAAGTGTTAGTTGCTCAGTCATGTCCAAAAGTATGTGACCCCATGGACTGTAGCCCACTAGGCTCCTCTGTCCGTGGAATTCTCTAGGCAGAATACTGGAGTGGATAGCTTTCCCAAGTGGGTAGACCCGGACTGAAACTGGGTCTCCTGCATCGAAGGCAGATTCTTTACTATCTGAGCCACCCAAGAAGGCCAGAATATTCTCTAATCATGTATTTATCTGTCTGCTATTCCCCTAGCATATTTCTCTTCCCTATAAAAAGTCTAATTCAATGAATTTCTTGTCTTAAATTAAAAGATAAGAGTTATTTGACTATTCCTCTAAATACCAAAATTTATTGAAATTAATGCTGCTTGCTATATAAGAGCTTTTTTCTTTTTCTTTTCTTTAGCTCAGAAAGTAAATGACTACATTTCTTAGTTTCATATGGTGAAAGTACAAGGGAAAAGGTGGATGTGATTCTGATTGTTTAGTCTGGAGAAATGGAAATTAAGGGACCAGAAAAACTGTCTTTGGATTTGGTAAACAGCTTACAGTTTGAAAAGAAGTGAGGCGTATCATACAGACAACATGACTTTAAGCTCTATGAGAGCAGGAAATACCCTTGGCTTTACTCATCTCAGAGTAGACAAATATGTCTCAGTGTCTGACATGTGGAAGGTGCTCAAATAAGGCTAATTAACCATATCATTAAAAATTACTGTTAGAAAATTTTATATTATTTTATGCTAGAAGGCAATAGTGTGTTTTTAAAACTTTCTTTTGCACTTCTGTAGCTATTAAAAAGTATAAGATGCCATGCTATACCTTATATTTTTGTCTCTTACTGTGACATTGAACTATAATTTGTAAGAAGGCAAGAATTTTCCTCAACGTGAACATTAAAGATTACAGACGTAGTGTGGAACACCTTCGTATTTCCTTGATAAACATCTCTAGTTTTTCTTGTAAGAATTTCACTAACTCTTTCTAAAACGTACTTTTAGGTTTGAAGATTATATTGACCCTTGGAAAGATACATTTTCTAATGTATCATTTTTTTTTTTTTTAAGAAAAACGATCTTTTTTTTTTTTTAAACTTTACAATATTGTGTTAGTTTTGTCATATATCAAAATGAATCCACCACAGGTATACATGTGTTCCCCATCCTGGACCCTCCTCCTCCACTCTCCCCATACCATCCCTCTGGGTGGTCCCAGTGCACCAGCCCCAAGCATCCAGTAAGCTTCTGCACAACAAAGGAAACTATTAGCAAGGTGAAAAGGCAGCCTTCAGAATGGGAGAAAACAATAGCAAATGAAGCAACTGACAAACAACTAATCTCAAAAATATACAAGCAACTCCTACAGCTCAACTCCAGAAAAATAAATGACCCAATCAAAAAATGGGCCAAAGAACTAAATAGACATTTCTCCAAAGAAGACATACAGATGGCTAACAACACATGAAAAGATGCTCAACATCACTCATTATCAGAGAAATGCAAAAACGATCTTTTAAATTGCCTCTTTAAAAGACCCCGATGCTGGGAAAGATTAAGGGCCGGAGGAGAAGGGGACGACAGAGGATGAGATGGTTGGATGGCATCAGCAACTCAGTGAACATGAGTTTGAGTAAACTCTAGGAGATGGTGAAGGACAGGGAAGCCTGGTGTGCTACAGTCCATGGGGTCGCAAAGAGTCAGACATGATTTGGCAACTGGACAACAACATATGTTGCATGAATAAAAGAATGGAAGAAAAGATAAGTGAATGAAGAAACAGACAAATGCATCATAGTTTCTCAAAACCTGCTAATTTTCCTTTTGTTGATCAGTTCAGTTCAGTCGCTCAGTCATGTCCAACTCTTTGCCACCCCATGGACTGCAACACGCCAGGCTTCCCTGTCCATCGCCAACCAGACAAGCTCTGAAAACCTCTAGGACCTCTGAGGCACCAAAGCTTACTTGAAGAATCTTAGTATGTTTTTCTATTTAAAAACATACACACAACAGTAATATCCATTGAATTTTTACTTGTTCTAGAAACTATTCTAGGAATTTTACTTACCTCATAAATGCCCATAACAACCTTATCAGCTACCTTTATTATTATCCCCATTCAGCAGTTGAAATTAAGCCTCAAATTATATGATTTGCTCAAGTACCCTCACCTCTTAAGAGTTAGAATAGGAGGTGAGCCAAGGTTTGTCTGACTTCAAACACTAAATTCCTAATCAACATAATGTATTTGTTCATTGGAATGCCTGAACTTAGTTGGCATTTTCTTCATTTTAAAGTTAAATTGTAATCACTGCTTTAAATACCCTACAAAGCATCCTTACATTATAACTTAAATTAAATAGATAAGATCAGAATGAAAGTTCTAAACAGTCATACTAACTGTTGCTGCTACTGCTGCTGCTGCTCAGTCACTTCAGTCGTGTCCGACTCTGTGCGACCCCATAGACAGCAGCCCACCAGGCTCCCCCGTCCCTGGGATTCTCCAGGCAAGAACACTGGAGTGGGTTGCCATTTCCTTCTCCAATGCATGAAAGTGAAAAGTGAAAGCGAAGTCGCTCAGTCATGTCTGACTCTTCGCAACCCCAAGGACTGCAGCCTACCAGGCTCCTCCATCCATGGGATTTTCCAGGCAAGAGTACTAGAGTGGGGTGCCATTGCCTTCTCTGACTAACTCTGTTAGAAACCTCTAAAGACAAGGAGAGGTTCTTCCTGCCTTTATTTCAAGGCTCTCTGAAGTCTTCAATGATGAATGTGTGTTATATTTTCTTTTACTGACTTTTCTCATGTTATTTAAAGGAATGAGACATTTACATACAGATAAGTACTTAAAAATTTGTGTTGTGTGATTAGTAGAGTTTTAGGGAAAAAACTCTCTATCTTCCCAAGTTCTTTCCTTATTATCTCTTTCAGGATATTTTAAAATCTCCTATTATATGTTCTCTTCCATTAAGGAATTAAAAGCAGTTGTAGAAATGTAAATCAATCCTAAAAGGTTGACACATTAAGACGTTTTCAGCCATCAACACCTCAGCATGAACTGGCTGATCACAAAGAAAAGGATCTGGGGAGAATTAACTCTAAGAAAAACATCAAAGTCTAATAGGCCTGAAAAAGCTGGAGCTTGTGAAAGATATCAAGAGACAATTTTTAGAGGAAAAAAAAATACTTGAATATACAGAAGATGAGTCAGGATGAGAATGTGGTTTTAATGAAAGAAGCAAGGCAGGTTATTTCACTCTTATTTACTTTAGTGTTCTTTCATAAGGAAAATGGATTTCAAACTAGAAAAGGACAAACAAGTATCAAAGAACACTGGAATCTAAAATCAGCAAAGGAAAGAGAAACTTCTAGTTGCCTTTAAGAAGAGCTTTTAGCAAAGGATGCAGATCAGTGATATAAACTTCAACTTTCCGTTAATAACAAAACCTTACATTCTGTGCATTTGGCAGTTAAAATAGTTGAGTTGTGATCTCATCATGGATGGTCTCTCAGTTACAGATGCGAATGGTGGAGGCTGCTATGGGTGGTCATTTATAAAGTGGGGCAGGACAGAGTCCAGGAAGGAAGTTCCTTCCTTCCATAGGGCAGAGGAGGCCTCACTTTACTCTTTGGAAAAATTATAAAAAATTGATTATAAACTGATGGTTTATCCATGTGACAGTCATTCAGTCATGTCCAACTCTACAGTCCATGGAATTCTCCAGACCAGAGTACTGGAGAAGATCACTTCTCTAGGGGATCTTCCCAACCCAGGGATCTAACCCAGGTGTCCAGCATTACAGGCGGATTCTTTACCAGCTGAGCCACCAGGGAAGCCCAAGAATACTGGAGTGGGTAGCCTATCCCTTCTCCAGGAAATCTTCCCAACCTAGGTATTAAACCAGGGTCCCCTGCATTGCAGGCCGATTCTTCACCAATGGAGCTATGACTTGGCAATTAATGAAACAATCAAGAATCTTACTATAAAAAAAAAATGCTCCAGGATTTTTGTTGTTGTAGTTTTTGATAGGAGTAATAAATTGAAAGATCAAGTGACTTTCATTGACAAGTGATAGTCAGTGGAGGAGAATTTCTGATTCTTGTGCATGTACACACCATTTGAACATTGCTACTAAAATAAGTCCAGGCTTCTGGAGTGTACTGCATCCTGCAGGTGTCTTGGGACAAAGATGGTTGAGAGCTGGATAGACAGTGTACCTTTTAACTGGATTTATTTTGGCAAATCTGTTATAACAGAATCTTGAGTTGAACTTTATTTTTTTATTTTTTTAAATTTAAATTTATTTATTTTAATTGGAGGCTAATTACTTTACAATATTGTATTGGTTCTGCCACACATCAACATGAATCCACCACGGGCATACACGTGTTCCCCATTTAAAATCTTCATTAGGTTCAGTAACTTTTCCTTCAGTGTGCAAATTTGAATCCAAAGAATCTGCCTGCAATGCAGGAGACCTGGGTTCAATCCCTGAGTGGGAAAGATCCCCTGGAGAAGGAATGGCTACCCACTCCAATATTCTTGCCTAGATAATGCCATGGGCAGAGAAACCTGGTGGGCTACAGTCCATGGGGTCGCAAAGAGTCAGACATGACTTAGCAACTAACCGCCACCGCCATAATAGACATAAAGAGAAAAAGGAAAAGGGATGTAATGTCTTTACAAAGTTTTATGATTTCAACTTCTCCCTACCTCTCTTCACCTTGAAACTGTGTTCAACTTCACCCCACCTCTCTCCACCTCAAAACTGTGAGGATAAGTAAAGCAGCAGGTAGAGCAGCTGACAAATAACCATGGTGCACTGGGAGTACAGAAGCTCCCAAAGGAGAGAGGATCAGAATCTGTGAAGTCTGTCAAGGGAGGCTCTAGAGATTCACCAAGATAAATAGAAACATCCCTTGTTGGTCACTGACCTGAAAATGCTCCAGCCTTTACTCCTCCTTCATCTCAGCTCCCCTGGGACTAAGCACTGTTCAGTTCTCCAAGACTTTTCCAGGAGCATCCTCACATAGACGTGATCTTATCTGCTGCCTCAGTATCTCAAAAGTCCCCCAGCAACCATCTGGCTCTGCTGTTCTCATGAAACCTACCTGTCTTGGAGAGACTGTTCTCTGACCCTCTCTCCTTGATAAGGTCCATCATAAGGGAGGTGGCTTTGGCAATAGCTAGTGTGGAAATCTGCATAAGAAAAGGGAAAATTATTTTTCACGCCAAGCTAAATATAAGTCTACAGAGCAATAATGCTTCTAAAATATAATATTCAGATGATATTATTCCATTTTAATGGAAGAGTCAAGACCATGTGAAACAATAGCTGTATTTTTCTCTACACTAGTTAAACCATATCTATTATACCATGGTCTATTCTGGGTGCCAAATTTTAAGAAAATTAATCCATTTGAATGTATCCAGAAGAGGGCAAAATGGAAAACACCCTCTAAATTGCTTTTATATGATGAAAATATCCATAATGGCAATAAATTGGACAAAATTCCCTTCTGCTTTCTTTTCTAAAAGTGTGGGTCGTTCCATAGATTACTCAGCAAAAGCATGCATGACATCCAGAGAAGTTAAGCACTGCCAGGCAGCAATCAAAAAGTTTTAGCAGGGCCTCTCAGTCAGGAAAGAGAAAAGAGCTGAAAGAGGATTCTAATTCTAGTACAGTGATGATCCATCTGGGTTTAAAAAATCTTTTTGATAGATTTTTCACAAATGTTCCCATAATCATAGACTTAGGAGAGGTTGGCTTAAAATCATGCAGTTACCTGGATGCAGAATTCCTCAGTCTTTAACATGCAAATGTCTGAGTGACAGAGTCCCCCAAATTTGTTTGACCTTTAATTCACAGAATGTCTTGAACACTAGTGCTCCCCAGAAGACATTTTGGGAAAACTGATCTAGAAAGTAAAGAGAGGAGCAGAAAGGAGGAGTAAGAGGCAACAGTAGCTAACACACAAATAGTATAGTTTCCCTTTGTAGACACTAACTATACGAAAGGGTGTGTGAGTGAGTGAGTGAGTGTTAGTTGCTCAGTCATGTCCGACTCTTTTGCAATCCCATGGACTGTAGCCCGCCAGGCTCCTCTGTCCATGGGGTTCTCCAGGTCAGAATACTGGAGTGGGTTGCCATGCCCTCCTCCAGGGGATCTTTGTGACCCTGGGGACCAAACTTGGGTCCCCCACATTGCAGGCAGATTCTTTACCACCTGAGCCACCAGGGAAGTCGAAAGGGTGTAAAGCAGAAGGAAAAGGGTCTGGAGAGAAGACTCAATTGACATTAATGTTTAAGATCATCTGCAGAAGGTAAAGGTGAGTCTGAAGATATAGTTCAAAAATAATGGCAAAACAAGTATATAAGATGGTGAGCCTTCTTGTGATTTTGATTTAATGTAGTCACATTTTATATTTATTTGTGTGGATACATGTTAAGTTTACATAAAGGCATTATATGCATGATGCTGCTGCTAAGTCACTTCAGTCACGTCCGACTCTGTGTGACCCCACAGACGGCAGCCTACTAGGCTCCTCCGTCCTTGGGATTCTCCAGGCAAGAACGCTGGAGTGGGTTGCCATTTCCTTCTCCAGTGCATGAAAGTGAAAAGTGAAAGTGAAGTCGCTCAGTCGTGTCTGACTCTTTACAACCCCATGGACTGCAGCCTACCAGGCTCCTCCATCCATGGGAGTTTCCCCGAAAGAGTACTGGAGTGGGGTGCCATTGCCTTCTCCTATGCATGATGAGTAAGTACAAAAAATCATAAAATACATACCATTTATGTATATAAATATCAAATAAAATTAAATTGACATTGAGTGGGAGTGATTAAGCAGAATTTTCTTGAGGACTGTCCACAAAAAATAATTCCTTTTTAACAGTTTTCAATAATAAAAGAACTGAACCACTGCTGAAGGCAATACTAAATTTTACTCAATTAAAAAAAATACTTAGTTGTTCACTTTGGATAGATTATGAAACAACTATAATTGAGTTAGAAATAAATGCATTGGGACACTTTCTTAATTTTTATGCTGTATATTTTCCAAAATAAAGTGCTTAATATAGCCATCCTAATTCTTTATTTCTAAACCATAGTACACGTATTTCCTTATTAACTCCAATAAATAAATCTCTAGGTAAAAAGAGGTGGTAAATTTTAGCAAGTAGAAAATGGTAAAACATAGGTAGTCCTCTGACTACAGTGTAGCTACCTCTGTTAAGCACTTACAATGATATTTAGCCTCCCAGACTCCCAGGATGACAAAGATCAATCAGGACCCTTCACATTGAAGAGGCTTTGGATCTAAGATGAGACTGAATTGTTTTTTTGTAAGCCAATGCTACCAAAAGCTTCAATGAGGCCATGTGCTAGAATTCCCTAAACTGCATTCTGTACTAAAAATTCTACCCTTTTATTCTTAGTCCACATCTTCACTTCTGTCTAAAAGAAAGACATGTCTGACTCTGGTCATCTCAAAGCTAATGTGCATGCTTAATCCAGTCTTCCTCATCTCTCTTCTGGGACATCAAATGGACTTACAATTAACCCCTCTGCCTCTTTCTTCCTCTCCATCTTTTAATATGCTCCAGTTTCCCTGATTCCACAAGTAAGCAAACCCAAGTAAACTGCAAATCATCTCTTGACCTTGCCCTTCCTTCACGATAATAGCCTCTTTCATTAATTAATGGGTGAAACTTTTTGAAAAAGTATTCAATATCTGTTGCCTGACCTTCTTCACTTGCCACTTGTTTGTTGGTGAACTATGTTCTGGCTCTTACTATCATCTCTAATAATAAAAACAATAAGCTAGTAAGAAGGTAAAATGTTATTTGTAACCATAAATATGTT
Source organism: Bos indicus x Bos taurus (assembly GCF_003369695.1). Classification (NCBI taxonomy): domain Eukaryota; kingdom Metazoa; phylum Chordata; class Mammalia; order Artiodactyla; family Bovidae; genus Bos; species Bos indicus x Bos taurus. The sequence continues at coordinate 9,190,964 of NC_040079.1, read as the reverse complement.
CTGTAGAAGATGGAAACTGTTACACATTTGGCCTTTGCTTTTCCTGAAAAATCTTGATGGGTTTCCCTTTGGAGACAAGTCTGGGAGTGAATTAGTCTGCTCAGTTTTGAGATGCAGAAGGTAATCCTGGAGGAAAAGAACAGCAGAGGTGGGGAATGGAAGACTTCAGTGAGATGACAGAAGATAATACCTCCTATAATGCTATCCCTTCACTGTGATCACTAATTCTCCAGCAAATCTAACCAACTGAATGAAATGCTTGACTCCATAGGGGTGTTTGTGGCTTCCCTGATGGCTCAGTGATAAAGAATCTGCCTGCCAATACAGGAAATGCAGGTTTGATTCCTGGATTGGGAAGATCCCCTGGAGAAGGAAATGGCTACCCACTCCAGTATTCTTGCCTGATGAGTCCCATGGACAGAGATGAACCTGGTGGGCTACAGTCCACGGGGTCACAAAGAGTTGGACAAGACTTAGCAACTAAACAGCAGCAATGTTTCTTCAGTGCTTGTTATACCTAGCACCCATTGTATCTCATTTTATCATCACAATAATCCTGGGAAACCACATGTAATTGTCCCTATTCTACCTTTGAGGAAATTGAAGGTTAGAGAATTTAAGTGACTTGTTATGGATTAGAGAACTAGTAAGCGGTGGGGCAGGAATTCATACTACCTTATCCTTAGTAGGTACTTGGTTTATATTAGTTGAGCTTAATTAGCTTGAGAGTTACTGTATACCTTAGTGAATTGGCTAATGAGTATATTCTTATTCTGGGGAAGGATACTTTCTTAAAAACTAATATACAAGGAAGGACTCATGCTGAGCTGATGCTTCTAATAGAATAACCTAGAAATCTATTATTATATTGTGGCGCTATCAGCATTAGTAAAAACTTTATTTGCTTTCTGTTTTCCTCATTTATGCTATGAATAAAGGGAATAGCCTTAGGAAAGTGATTTGCCTGTCATTTGATCTTTATGAAGAAATTACACATAATTAACTTATTTCATTTTTAGTAAGTTACTAATTAGATGGTTCATTGAGATTCCAAAGGATTAATCTTTTGGCTTCCAGCGTGTAAGTAAAAAAGAATCCACTATCATAGAGAAAACAAAATCATCAGGAGTTCTTGAGCCCCCAAAGAAAATAAATGATTGAACAAACGAATGGCAATGAGAAGCTTTAATCTGAGCATTTAAAGTGAAACAGAGACTGATGAAATCTTATGATCAAAGCAGTCAAATTAAAACAGAAATAAATTATTTATATAGCTGAGAGTAACATTTTCTTTGTAATACTTATTTTTCTTAGAAATCAAAACCCATCATTTCAATTGTGTCATAATATTTTAGATTTCACAGCATGGATTACTCTACTTCTGTATTATTAAAGTAAATCTTATTGTTCCCAACATGGAACTTAACATTTAGTATCTAAAGGTCATTGCTGTATAAACGTTGAGATGAAAAAAAAATTTCACAGCTGTATCCCATTACACTTGTCAAAAAGCATGGACCTGAAGAGCAAAGAGCAGTGTGAGATGGCCACAGTGTGGAGCAGTGAGAGTGCTGAGTGATTGAATATCTCATAGTGGGGAAAATCTGATCCTGGGACATTTTGCCCACATTTTCATTTGAATCAGTGAGAATATAGACGTGTCGAGAATTAGGACTAAATTCAGTTTATTTGATGTGACCTCTGTTGAGTGAAAAAGACTTAATTTCAGGAGACAGATATGTTAGCTCTTGATCTTCAAGTGATTTTAATAATTATCATGATGATTTTGTTGTATATTATTTATAAGTAAAATCAAAGTGTGGATTCAGACTCATGATTGTTAACAGCCACCCACCATTCTCCAGAACTATGGAAACAGGCACAGCACTACTCCATAGAACCAACCATGGAGTTTCTCTCTTAATTCAACTATGAAATTGGCAAAATTTTATAATTAAATACTTGATCGGGTGTTATTATCAGCCAGATTTTTTTTAACCCTTTATTTTCCTAAAGTGTGTGTATATCTGGGACAGAGGCAATATAATCAACTGAAGAAATGGTAAAAATATTAAACCTTTTATTTGTATAAAATTTCTATTTTTGTCTTTATATGAATATGTATGGTCTGGGAGTTGGTGATGAATAGGGAAGCCTGGTGTGCTGCAGTCCATGGGGTCACATAGAGTTGGACATGACTGAGCGACTGAACTGAACTGATAGTATTATGTAATTTACAAATAAAAATAAATTTAGTTCTTTTTTAGTCAAGAAGTGCAGTGTAAAAATTTAGTGGGAACCAATATTTTAACTGAGATCAACTTCAGAAAGGAAGTCCTCCCCATCAAAAGGAATTACTCTAAGATCTGTTTACAAATTATCATGAAGTATCACATAGTCTCTGTTGGAATTCCTTGATATTCCAGTCAGCAATTCTTATCTGAAATGAAATCTATATTGGGACCCACCATCATCTTCAGAGTAAACTTTGTCATTGTGTGTTCAGACTTACATGTAATATTCAAAAGATGGCAAGTGGTTTCAATTAGGATTAGTTTGAGCACTAGAATTAAAAAAAAAATAAAATAACCCCATTCATCAATAAGATTATCTAAATATTTGACTCCTCCATGAGACCTTCTCAGTGCAAATTCTAGGTCTACATATCCAGAGGACTGACCTTGGCCAATTACATTTGAGAGAGCAGGTCACTGCTTTTCAATGGTTAATGTGGGATTTGTATTTTCACTCTGGATATAAGGGATAGGCTTGTTGGGAAGAAAGAGATTTCCCTTTCTACCTCTCTTGAGTTCTTATGGTTGGACTAATAATAACATTGACATGGTAGATTAAGAGAAAAAGAAACAGCTTTAAATCAGAGGTCTCATAGAAATAGGACTTAAAGGGGTGACCAGAGCAGGCAGCTTTTAAACTTTTGAGACAAGGAAGCAATAAATTTGAGAAGAATTGACAGGGCAGCTAACTTAGGTTTGGCTGTTTAATTAGTAAGGAATTTAAGCTCAGTTTGGACTTGGGTAGTAAATTAGTAAAGAAGTAACAAGATTTGTTTATATGGGCTTCTTGGCCCTGAATTCCCTGTCTCTGCTGATAAGGATGTCTTTCTGCCTCCTGGTAAAGGGAGGGCACCTTTCACAGGGGATATTTATTTCTTGGTTTCAGGTAGACAGAGAGGAGCATCAGAGTGTTCCTCTTGTATTGGCCATTTCTTCAGTTCAGTTCAGTTCGGTCGCTCAGTTGTGTCCAACTCTTTGCGACTCCATGAATCGCAGCACGCCAGGCCTCTCTGTCCATCACCAACTCCCGGAGTTCACTCAGACTCACGTCCATCGAGTCAGTGATGCCATCCAGCCATCTCATCCTCTGTTGTCCCCTTCTCCTCCTGCCCCCAATCCCTCCCAGAATCAGAGTCTTTTCCAATGAGTCAAATGCCATTTGGGGGCATAATTTGGGGCAGCCCACCTTCGGGACCCAACAAGATGCAAAGCCTAAATATCAGCTCCCTTACCTTCAGGTGTGTATATCTCTTATAATCCCACCCATCACTCTCTTAATAGATGTTCATGACCTGTGTGTGTGTGTGTGTGTGTGTGTGTGTGTGTGTGTGTGTTCAGTTGCTCAGTCATGTCTTTGTGACCTGCCAGGCTCCTCTGTCCATGGAATTTTCTAGGCAAGAATATTGGAGTGGATTGCCATTTCTGCTGGAATTGGTAGATGCTGTTTCCCTGTGATTTTCAAATTATAGGATGCTGGCTCATAGAAGCTCACTATATAGAAGTGTTAAAATCCCATCTCTAAAACAAAATATTAAGCTACTAGGCTAGTTTGGAATTTCCCAGCACATTTCGGGTGCCAGTCTTCAAACCAACTCCAATGTGATTTCTGTGAAGAGGGAAATCTCAACTTGAAATTTTCAGTCTAAATATTTCTTTTCCCCACTGTGAAAAAATATGCAGAATCATAAGATTAGAGTGATCATCTAGTGACCTTTAAAAAACAAAGGGCAGTTCACTCTTTTTTTTTTTTTTAAAGAGTGCTCTTTATTGTTAAGTAAAGGCCTTCTCCATTGTTAATAAGTCAAAGAGGCGGTTCCATCACACAGCTAGCTGTTAGAATTGAAGTAATATGTTATTAAAGCCTATTAGATCAGCAAGCGTCTTTTCAAATTTTTAATAGTAGGATTTTAAAGTCTAACTTAAACTGAACATATTATAAAGAATAACTGCTGCTGCTACTGCTGCTAAGTCACTTCAGCCGTGTCCGACTCTGTATGACCCCATAGACGGCAGCCCACCAGGCACCGCCGTCCCTGGGATTCTCCAGACAAGAACACTGGAGTGGGTTGCCATTTCCTTCTCCAATGCATGTAAGTGAAAAGTGAAAGTGAAGTCGTTCAGTCGTGTCCGACTCTTGGGGACCCCATGGACTGCAGCCTACCAGGCTCCTCCGTCCATGGGATTTTCCAGGCAAGAGTACTGGAGTGGGGTGCCATTGCCTTCTCCGATAAAGAATAACTAAGGCATCCCAAAAGAGACTTGTTTCATGCTAATCCACATTTCAAATCAGTGTTTCCATATACAGGAAAGAAAATAAAAACAACTCTATAAAATTCCCTTTTCTTTAAGTAAGGAGCAAATACTTTGTGATCATCAGTGTTTGTTGATGTGTGTGCATACAGATTTACACAAAGTGTCAAGGGATGCACACCAAACCATGGATGGAGATCTCTGAAGAGGAAAGTTGGAGTGGAGGGGTATGCTCATTCTTGCCGTTTCCATTTTTGTATTGCTTGAATTCTTTTTCATGGACAACTTGTTTAATTAAACATTAATAAAATTAAAATCTAAAGTACTGTTAAGTGTCAAATATATTTTAAATGGTTCCCCCATGAAGAAATACAAAGTTTTTCATAAACATAATTTTATTATCATTGAAGTACATATAGTGAATTTACATTTAAATTAATAATTATTATTGTTAGAAAATAAGATAGTCCTTGTATTCAGAAAGCTAGCTAAAGTTTATCAAAGCAGAATATTTCATTTTCCTTTACAATTTGAAAATAGCTTTTTAAACCATTAAGCAAGTTAAGTTCTGTGTGTGTGCTTAGTTGTATCTGACTCCCTGAAACCCCATGGACTGTAGCCCTCCAGGCTCCTCTGTCCATGGAATTCTCCAGGCGAGAATACTGGAGTGGGTAGCCATTCCCTTCTCCAGGGGATCTTTCCAACCCAAGGGCTGAACCTGAGTCTCCTAAGTCTCCTGCATTGGCAGGAGGATTCTTTACTGTCTGAGCTACCAGGAAAGCCCTTCCTTTACAATTTAGTAACCATCATTTAATTAGCTAACTTACATGTTTTAAGTTTGGAAGGACTGATGTTGAAGCTGAAGCTCCAATATTTGGCCACCTAATGCAAAGAACAGATTCATTGGAAAAGATCCTGATGCTGGGAAAGACTGAGGTCAAGAGGAGAAGCGGTGACAGAGGATGAGATGGTTGGATGGCATCATCGACTCAATGGACATGTTTTTGAGTAAACTCAGAGGGATAGTGAAGGACAGGAAGTCTGGCATGCTGCTGTTCATGGGATCATAAAGAACTGGACACAACAAGTTTTAAGTATCTTTTATTTTTTAAGTTACATAGTAGATCCAATGAATGTGGCCTGATATGCAACTGTTATTCATGTCTTATATCTTGTAAGTTATTTTTAAAATTTGTAATGCTGAGCCGTGAAAATTAGAGGAAAATTTTTATATCCAAAATCTAATTACTTATAGTACATTTGTTTCTTCTGGGTAGTTTTCCAGATAAATCAGTAGCTTCCCTGTTTTGTTATTATTTAGACCTCATTGTTCTGTAAATTTTAGGAAGCTGAACAGTAAATTTATCCAGGCAGGTCATCTGGGTGGCTAAAAAGGAACTGTTTCAATGAACACTTTGTGCTTTAAAAGTCCTCACACCCACAGACCCTGAAGCTGAACTCTATCGTCTGTTTAGAGGTAAGCACATCCCTGATGTCCCTCTCTGACCAGGTGAGCTCAATGAGACTGATACATGAAAATGAAAGACCCATTCATTACTCCATACTTTGTAATGTTTCTTCTTTTCATTGTTGGCCTGATTCAAAGGTATCTCCTTTTTTATTTATCTACTTGACACTCTAAATTAGTATTCAGTGGTATGAATAATATTGGGGAATCATTTTCACCCATGCCATGGCAAAGTCTGATAAGGTACTTATACTTTTGCGTATCCCAAGATGATTCTGCTCATTTTAAAAATGTCTTCAGTTCAGTTCAGTTCAGTCACTCAGACGTGTCTGACTCTTTGTGACCCCATGAACCACAGCACACCAGGCCTCCCTGTCCATCACCAACTCCCGGAGTCCACCCAAACCCATGTCCATTGAGTCGGTGATGCCATCCAACCATCTCATCCTCTGTCGTCCCCTTCTCCTCATGCCTTCAATCTTTCCTGGATCAGGGTCTTTTTAAATGAGTCAGCTCTTTGGATCAGGTGGCCAAAGTATTGGAGTTTCAGCTTCAGCATCAGTCCTTCCAATGAACATCCAGGACTAATCTTTAGGATGGACTGGTTGGATCTCCTTGCAGTCCAAGGGACTCTCAAGACTCTGGTCCAAACCACAGTTCAAAAGCATCAATTCTTCAGCACTCACCTTTCTTTATAGTCCAACTTTCACATGCATACATGACCACTGAAAAAACCATAGCCTTGACTAGACGGACCTTAGTTGGAAAAGTAATATCTCTGCTTTTGAATATGCTGTCTAGGTTGGTCATAACTTTCCTTCCAAGGAGTAAGTGTCTTTTAATTTCATGGCTGCAATCACCATCTGCAATGATTTTGGAGCACAAAAAAATAAAGTCAGCCACTGTTTCCACTGTTTCCCAAACTATTTGCCATGAAGTGATGGGACCAGATGCCATGATCTTAGTTTTCTGAATGTTAAGCTTTAAGCCAACTTTTTTACTCTCCTTTTTCACTTTCATCAAGAGGCTCTTTAGTTCTTCTTCACTTTCTGTCATAAGGGTGGTGTCATCTGCATATCTGAGGTTAATGATATTTCTCCCGGCAATCTTGATTCCAGCTTGTGCTTCCTCCAGTCCAGCATTTCTCATGATGTACTCTGCATAGAAGTTAAGCAGTCCAAGGGACTCTCAAGAGTCTTCTCCAATACCACAGTTCAAAAGCATCAATTCTTCAGCACTCACCTTTCTTTATAGTCCAACTTTCACATCCGTACAAGAGATCCAGTAAGCAGGCCAGAGGTCACAGTATGTGGCTGGGCTAAAATTTGAAGTCAAGGTAGCTTACTCTTCCCTACAGATGGAATGTCCTTGCACTCAGTGAGCATCCAGATGCTGGACTTCTAGGTCCAGCCAATGTTCTCACCTCTGGCGCTGGAATATACTCCGCTGAGGTCTCCCTCTGACTTTCCTCTTGCCATTTCCCTTTTACTGGTAGGCTTCTCCTGGCCTGTATTTATGCCACAGATAAAGGAACTACCCAGTAATTGTTTTTACCTGAATGTACAGAAAGCAATCTTCCATGCCACACATGTTACCCCTCAGAGGGTAGCTTCCCTTATTTCTAAGTTTGAAGTGTCTGCTCACTGGTGTCTTCCCATGAACAGCAAGCCTGTCTTATCCAATGTACTGAAAAGGAGCCAATGTTTTAGGACAGAAATGTATCCCTTATGTAAAATGTTACACTTCTAAACCACACACACACATACTCACACCCCATGACCTCAATCAGGTGGGTTAACCTTGTAGATGATTCTCAGTGGTTTAGGTTTCCTGTTCTGTAGGATACTCTTGAACCACATAAATCCACTGTCTCAGCCATCACCTAGGCTTAAAGACAATAACCTTTGCTCTTATTGAGCAACCTATCTTGGTGGGCAAGATGTGTTGGACACTTCACCCATAATATCTTCTGTACTTGCAAAGTTTGAAGATTTTGTCAATTTCTGGTGTTAAGTGCTAAGTCACTTCAGTAGTGTCCGACTCTGTGCGACCCCAGAGATGGCAGCCCACCAGGTTCCACTGTCCCTGGGATTCTCCAGGCAAGAACACTGGAGTGGGTTGCCATTTCCTTCTCCAATGCATGAAAGTGAAAAGTGAAAGGGAAGTTGCTCAGTCGTGTCCAACTCTTAGCAACCCCATGGACTGCAGCCTACCAGGCTCCTCCATCCATGGGATTTTCTAGGCAAGAGTACTGGAGTGGGGTGCCATTGTCTTCTTCGTGTCAATTTCTAGGCATTGGATATTCCTCTGCAGGCCAACTATTAGAGCACTGAAACACTTCACACATTATGTTGTAAAGAAAAACAGTGATAATTGCATATGTTCTTTCAAATAATTAATTTTGGATGAAGTTTAAACTCCTATCATTTCACACTAATGTTCATAATTCCTTTCATATTTTAAGTGGTCCTGCTGTACCCAAAACACCACTCTCCTTTCCTGCTCTTTTTTACAAATACTGTCTACTCTGTCTGTAACGAACTCCTGTTGTCTCCTGAGGTTACATGTCCTGTTTCACAAGACCTTTCTCCTCACTGCTCCCCTGAACCTCCACTGTCAGATACTCCATACATTGTGTAAGAATTTGTTCATATTTCTGTAGCACATGCTTAATACCACTCCACACTAACTACAGACATTTCCTGTCCTTTCCAGCATAGTGTATATATCACTCTGGTCTCCAGGAACAATATCTGGTCTGTCAGTTAAGTTCAATCACTCAGTTGTGTCCGACTCTTTGTGACCCCATGAATCACAGCACGCCAGGCCTCCCTGTCCATCACCAACTCCTAGAGTTTACTCAAACTCATGTCCATTGAGTCAGTGATGCCGTCCAACCATCTTATCCTCTGTCACCCCCTTCTCCTCCCACCTTCAATCTTTCCCAGCATCAAGGTCTTTTCCAATGAGTCTGTTCTCATTAGGTGGCCAAACTATTGGAGTTTCAGCATCAGCCCTTCCAATGAATATTCAGGACTGACTTCCTTGAGGATGGACTGGTTGGATCTGCTTGCAGTCCAAGGGACTCTCAAGAGTCTTCTTCAACACCACAGTTCAAAAGCATCAGTTCTTTGGTGCTCAGGTTTCTTTATGGTCCAACTCTCACATCCATACATGACTACTGGAAAAATCATAGCTTTAACTAGACAGACCTTTGTTGGCAAAGTAATGTCTCTGCTTTTTAATATGCTGTCTAGGTTGGTCATACCTTTTCTTCCAAGGAGTAAGTGTCTTTTAATTTTATGGCTACAGTCACTATCTGCAGTGATTTTGGAGCCCCCCCACCAAAAAAAAAAATAAATAAAGTCTGTCATTGTTTCCACTGTTTCCACATCTATTTGACATGAAGTGATGGGACCAGATGCTATGATCTTAATTTTCTGAATGTTGAAATTTAAGCCAACTTTTTCACTCTCCTCTTCACTTTCATTAAGAGGCTCTTTAGTTCTTCTTCGCTTTTTGCCATTGGAGAAGGAAATGGCAACCCACTCCAGTGTTCTTGCCTGGAGAATCCCAGGGACTGGGGAGCCTGGTGGGCTGCCGTCTATGGAGTCGCACAGAGTCGGACATGACTGAAGCAACTTAGCAGCAGCAGCATCTGTATATCTTAAGTTATCGATATTTCTTCTGGCAATCTTGATTCCAGCTTGTGCTTCATCCAGCCCAGCATTCCACATTATGTACACTGCATATAAGTTAAATAAGTAGGGTGACAATATACAGTCTTGACTTACTCCTTTTCCAATTTGGAACCAGTCTGTTGTTACATGTCCAGTTCTAACTGTTGCTTCCTGATCTGCATACAGATTTCTCAGGAGGAAGGTCACGTGGTCTGGTATTCCCATCTCTTGAAGAATTTTCCAGTTTGTTGTGATCCATACAGTCCCTGGTGGCTCAGAGGTTAATGTGTCTGCCTGCAATGCTGGAGACCTGGGTTTGATCCCTGGGTTGGGAAGATCCCCTGGAGAAGGAAATGGCAACCCACTCCAGTATTCTTGCCTGGAAAATCCCATGGGTGGAGGAGCCAGGTGGGCTACAGTCCACGGGGTCACAAAGAGTCTGACACCCCTGAGTGACTTCACTTTCACTTTCATGCAGTCAAAGGCTTTGGTTTAGTCAATAAAGCAGAAATAGATGTTTTTCTGGAACTTTCTTACTCTTTCAATGATCCAGCAGATGTTGGCAATTTGATCTCTGGTTCTTCTACCTTTTTGAAATCCAGCTTGAACATCTGGAAGTTCATAGTTCACATACTGTTGAAGCCTGGATTGGAGAATTTTGAGCATTACTTGACGAGCATATGAGATGAGTGCAATGGTGTGGTAGTTTGAACATTCTTTGGCACTGCCTTTATTTGGGATTGGAATGAAAACTGACTTTTCCTGTCCTCAGGCCACTGCTGAGTTTTCCAAACTTGCTGCCATATTGAATGCAGCACTTTCACAGCATCATCTTTTAGGATTTGAAATAGCTCAACTGGAATTCCATCACCTCCACTAGATATGTTCTTGTGATGTTCCTAAGGCCCACTTGACTTTATATTCCAGGATGTATGGCTCTAGGTGAGTGATCACACCATCATGATTATCTGGGTCGTGAAGATCTTTTTTGTACAGTTCTTCTGTGTATTCTTGCCACCACTTCTTAATATCTTCTGCTTCTGTTAAGTCCATACCATTTCTGTCCTTTATTGTGCCCATCTTTGCATGAAATATTCCCTTGGTATCTCATGCAAAAATTGTCCGTGGAATGAAAGTATGGATTAAAAATGAAATTGTCTGAGAAGTTGGATGAATTTGTCATGAACTTTTTTTCTCCTTTTTGTTTTTAATTGTGGTATCATTGATATTCATGAACTTTTTTCATAGCTGAACATATTGAAGTTGATATAGCATAGTTAGTGTTCAGGAGCATGCATTTTCAGAATCAGAAAGTACCCAGTATGGCCTGCATTTAGTTAGCAGTGTGAACCTGTTTAAGGCTAGTTAACAGATCTAACTGGTATCACCAGGTGAATGTTTACTTTGTGAATAAGCAGCACCTCACATCACCCAAATCGTCAGATCCTGACCTAGGCTAACATACACACACACACGCAATATCACATCACATTTAAGGATAAGAAACTTTTATTCATTCTAAAAGTTGGGTAGGAAGTTAGATTATATGCATTAAATGCAGAATGTTGGAGTATTACTCAGCCATTAAAAAGAATACATTTGAATCAGTTCTAATGAGGTGGATGAAACTGGAGCCTATTATAAAGAGTAAAGTAAGCCAGAAAGAAAAACACCAATACAGTATGCTGCTGCTGCTGCTAAGTCGCTTCAGTCATGTCCGACTCTGTGCGACCCCATAGATGGCAGCCCAACAGGCTCCCCCATCCCTGGGATTCTCCAGGCAAGAACACGGGAGTGGGTTGCCGTTTCCTTCTCCAATGCATGAAAGTGAAAAGTGAAAGTGAAGTCGCTCAGTCGTGTCCGACTCCCAGCGACCCCATGGACTGAAGCCTACCAGGCTCCTCCATCCATGGGATTTTCCAGGCAAAAGTACTGGAGTGGGATGCCATTGCCTACTAATGCATATATATGGGATTTAGAAAGACGGTAATGATAACCTTGTAAGCGAGACAGCGAAAGAGACACAAATGTATAGAACACTCTTTTGGAGTCTGTGGGAGAGGGAGAGAGTGGGATGATTTGGGAGAATGGCATTGAAACATGTATAATATCATATAAGAAAAGAATCGCCAGTCCAGGTTTGATGCAGGATCCAGGATGCTCGGGGCTGGTGCACTGGGATGATTCAGAGGGATGGTATGGGGAGGCAGGTGGAAGGGGGGTTCAGGATGGGGAACACGTGTACACCCGTGGCAGATTCATGTTGATGTATGGCAAAACCAATACAATATTGTAAAGTAATTAACCTTCAATTAAAATCAATAAATTTATATAAAAAATAATGTAAGTTATAATAATTGAACAGGTAATATTTGGTCATGTGATTTTTTTATCTTCTATAGTTTAAGGACTTCTCTCTGAGGTTTGGGCTTCCCTGGTGGCTTAGATGGTAAAGAATATGCCTGCAGTTCAGGAGACCTGGGTTTGATCCCTGGGTCAGGAATATCCCTTAGAGAAGAAAATGGCAAAATACTCCAGTATTCTTGCCTGGGAAATCCCATGAACAGAGAAGTCTGGGGAGCTACAGTCCATGGGGTTGCAAAGAGTTCGACAGGACTGAGTGACTAACACTTTCACTTTCTCTGAGTTTTGTTTGAACAACGGTAAATAATCCATCTATAAATGAGGACGGGCTATAGAAACACTTGTTCACAATCTCTTGTTTCCCTTCAATGACAATAACATTACACTACATTCATGCTGCTTTTTATTCTTTTCAAGGTAATTTCACATGTTATCTGATTTTGCAACCACCATCCTGTTTAATGTCAGACATGTTTCCAAGCTTATATTTGTATTGTTTTTGTAAAAGAAAATTCTGCCCCTAGATGTGGTTCCACGTGAAACGTGTATTTACTTTGGTGCAGCAACTCAGTGAAACCCATAGCAATTTCAGTTGTGCTCATCCAAGGACAAAATTAGGTTTTAGGATTTAACCCAGGTAGCATAATAAAATATAAATAACTCGTTTACCTGAGGGCAATCGGAACATAAAGAGACGATCTGAAATACAAGTTACTACAGAACAGTAATGAAATGCGATTGTTAAAACTGCTAATGGGTGTTGAACTTCTGAAATGAAATAAAAACAAAGAAAGAACAGGGAAACGCAAGAAAACCAAAGGGTGCCCCCAAAGTTGAGAAGCATTTCTTACATTTCCGAGCCCTTCCACTATGCCCCCCTTCTTTTTATTTATGTCTCAGTTTCTGCAGTGGCCATGAAATTTCTTACGTTAATAATGCACATGCCTGTCTCCCATTCTGATCTGTTGGAGCCTGTGCATCTTTGTTTTGTCCACTGATTAGTAAATGCCAAACCTTTCGCAGATACTAGGCAATCAAAGCACGTTTGTTAAATTGCATTGAACTTTTAAACATGGGTGGAATTGTGCCAACCATACCCGTACATATTTCCTATATCTTAAGCAGTTTAACTAAGAAAAAAAAGGTAAAACCAACAGCTTTCTTTGCTGCATGAGCAAAAGTAAAACACAGCTTTCTGAGGTTTTACCAATATGAAATGCAGTTATCCTAGCCACAATCTTAGTCTGCTGCTAAAAATATTACTCATGACATGCAATTACAATGAGTAACTTGCTTTTTAAAGAGGATATACTAATGTTAGCTGTGAGAATGAAATTGGCCATTTTTCCCCCTTAAAGTTATGCATCTTCCCCAGGCAATAAGATATGGCTTTGCAAGTGGAACATGTGGATAAAAAGACGAATTGCCTACTATCTCAGAACCTCATTTTAATATTTAATTTTACTTTTGGTACAACCCGGTACACTTGAGAAAGCCTTTATTTACTTTTATTTCCTAGCATTAATTTTGTTGCTCTGAAATATACTGAGTACTTTACTAAGTGTTAAATTAGTTCCAATATTATGAATATCAAGTTGTACTTTTATGAATCAGTTTGTATTCCCAAAGTCACTTGTTGCTGAAATGCTAGCACTGATTTTGAACTCTATTCTTTCCTTTTTTCAGGAGAAAGGTGGATGTCAGGGCATTTCATTTCCTTACATTAGCTTAATTTTCTCCTTATTGTCCTCATATAGGATATGGTGTCTCTGTGTTCCTAAGAACACATAAATGAAGGCATCAAAACTACAGACTCCACTTTCTAACTCTGTGCTTCTGAAGTGACTAGATTTAATGATCAACTAGTCATATGACGATGAGTCAAGGAGTGCTGATAAGTATTTATCATCTATTACCTTCCTGGCATAGTCTAGATGTGTCCCATGCTCTCTCATTTACTCTTCAAATCAACCTTGCTGTTCATATTTTGTTGGTGGTTTGCTGAGGCTAAGGGAGGTTAAGTGAATATGCAAAGGTACCGTAGCTAGAAAGTCTTAAAGGTGAAATCAAGTCCCAAGACATTCTGGTTCTAAAACCCATGCCTTTCCCACTCAAGTACACTGCTTTCCCTGGCGGCTCAGACAGTGACCCAGGTCTGATCCTTGGGTCGGGAAGATGACCTAGAGAAGGGAATGGCAACCCACTCTGGTATTCTTCCTGGAGAATCCCATGGACAGAGGAGCCTGGCGGGCTACAGTCCACTGGGTCACTTACAGTCAGACACGACTGAGGGGTAACACTTTCACGTTCGTGTACCAAGCTGTGGCCTGTCAGCTCCAAACCCGCTGCTCTATGCTCTTTGTGATGCAAGACCTAGAATTCTGCCAGCCACATTTATCCCTTACCAGCAGGTTCCCTACTGGGCTTATCAACAGGGGCCTTAGAAGAAGACAGGAAGACGGGGGACAGGAAAGACAGAGTGTCTGTCCCCACTTTCTTGCTCTTGCTGGAGACAGTTTCCAGTCTCCTGCTTTTTTTCTCCCCAGTACTCTCAGAATCGGCTTCATCATGTCTTCTCAAAAAATAACAGAACTAGCCAGGGCGCTCCCTTCCTGAGAGGTCAGAACCCCAAGTACAGGTGGTTTCTTCCTCCAGCTTCTGATTCCTGCTAACTTCAATCTCTTCTCACTGTGGCCCCACCCTAAGAGGTGGTCGCTATTCCCCCAAAATACTATCTTAATGTGACCTCAACATTCCCTTTGCAGCTTTTCTGTTCTCTAACACATTTTTAACCAAACTCTTTAATATTTTTCAGCTTGTTAAAAAAAAAAGTCCTTTGCACAGAAATGGTAGAACCCCATGATGAATCTCTTGCAGGCACTTCAGCATTAAAGAGATGATTGTGCATTTTATGAATCCATTTTTATTAATCTGAGCAAAATTAGCTTCCCTTTACTGGTTTTATTTCTTTAAAGTGTTAATAAAATGCATTATTCTGCTATAATATTTTTATTGTTAATATTTCTGAAAATTAAGAGAAAAAAATCTTTCACTAAACCCACATGTAGGATCCAAATATTCCACATGATGTCTGATTCTTCTGTTGATCTCTCCATGAAATTATATAGCTGAAACGGTGTAATTTTACATATCCAGGTCAGCATCTCTTTTCCTTATATATGCCATGTAGCTAAATATCTTTAACTGAAATTAAATGTGTTCATTATCTGAAGACCCAAGTTATTGTTATATTAAATATTTAGGAAAAGTATATGCTTTTTTACAGTTTTATATGCTTATTTTCGTATACATTACTTGACATATTTATAAAGTTTAAGGATATGCTATGGACTCATGAGCCAATGTATTTAATACATACTGAAATTTCCCAGTGACATATATAAATACAGAGCCATCACATTTACATGTAATTATAGGATTGTTAACAATGAAAATGTGTATTCTGAGTGAGTGGTATATTAATTCAATATGATTTTGTCAGGTTTTAACTCATTTGACAGCAAAAAATAATCTTTTAATGGGATAGTTTTATAAATTTATATAAAAGCTGACAAATTATTTTATAGTTAATTGAATGAAAATGGAATTCTTTAGTTACACATAGGTGATTATGAATGAATGTCCCTATATCAACATTTTGCTTCCTTGTTTGGATCAAATGTGTGTAGATATTTTCCTTTCCTTTTTTTATTAGGACTTGTAAAGTGAATGTTATGTATTCAGTTTAATGGTATGCAAAAGGTGGCAGTTTTTGCTCAACTGCAAGACTTTATTTTGCTTGGCTAGGATGCCTGGCTGACATATGTTTGCTAAAGATAAGGTGCCTATTTAAAAAGTGATGTTCAAAAAATTTTGTCAGTGATTGTTCTTTTCGTCTCACTAAAGACAGTATGTGCTTTCTACCTTTTCTCTTCCTTCAGCAAAGTTGGTGTATTTAATTTATCCATCATATTTTGAATTACATTTAAATTTACCACTGAATTTCCATATTTGCATTTCAGGGAAGAGTGTCGTATAGTAATTCCACAAAGAGGAACTAAGATAAAATGTGGGAAGAGGAGGAAGGTTTAAGCACCCTGGGCCTTTTCCCAAATTTTGCCAATTTCTATATACTTAAGATCAAGCTTACTTAATTAATAATTAAGTAAATTTATAAGTTAATTAAATTTCACCTATAAAAATTAATAGTTAAGACTTTCCAGCTTCAAAGTTTATTCATCCCTATCATCAATCCTTTTATTCCCCTCATTGTGTTCATCAACACTGACCATAATATAAATTAGATTGAATGCAAAAAAGACTTGAGAGCCTATATAGAAATGATCCATGTAAATGTGAAGGGACACTAAAATATAAAATTTATTTCATCATGCTATTCTCAGCTCAGACATTTCAGGGAGTACCACACTTACACAATAAATTTTAAAATTCCTAGAGTGACCTAGCAAAAAGCTCTATTAGTCTGTTATGATTTTTTTAATTAATTAATTAATTTTTAACTGGAAAATAACTGCTTTACAATATTGTGGTAGTGTCTGCTGCACGGTAACATGAATCAGCGATACATATACAGATATACATCTTGACCCTGCTGAGCCTCCCTTCCACCCTACTTCCATCCCACCCCATAAGTCATCAAAGAGCACCCAGCTGAGCTCCCTGTCCCGTACAGCAGCTCGTCACTGGCTGTCTGTTTTACACGTGATTGTGTCTGTGTGGATGCTACTCTGTCTGTCCCCCCTCTCCTTCCCCTACTGTGTCCATAGTCTGTTCTCTATGTCAATGTCTCTGTCCCTCCCTGCAAATAGGTTTATTAGTACCATTTTTGTAGATTTCATATAAGTGTTACTATACAATATTTGTTTTTCTCTTTCTGATGTACTTCACTCTGTTTGACAGACTCTAGGAGAAGGCAATGGCACCCCACTCCAGTACTCTTGCCTGGAAAATCCCATGGACAGAGGAGCCTGGTAGGCTGCAGTCCATGGGGTCGCAAAGAGTTGGACACGACTGAGCGACTTCGCTTTCACTTTTCACTTTCATGCATTGGAGAAGGAAATGGCAACCCACTCCAGTGTTCTTGCCTGGAGAATCCCAGGGACGGGGGAGCCTGGTGGGCTGCCGTCTTTGGGGTCGCACGGAGTCGGACACGACTGAAGTGGCTTAGCAGCAGCAGCAGAAGGGTCATCTGCATCACTACCAATGACCCAATTTCATTCCTTTTTATGGCTGAATAATATCTCACTGTATATATGCATCACATTTTCTTTTTCCATTTATCTGTCAATGGGTATCTGGGTTGCTTCCATATCCCGGCTATTGTAAATATCACTACAGTGAACACTAGGGTATATATGTCTTTTTAATGTATAGTTTTCTCAGTCTATATGCCCAGTAGGGGGGTTGCTGGTTCAATCTGTCCTAAATTTGTCTTTTAAAACTTATTTAACATTTGTTTCATTGATTTTCTCCATTGAAGTCACGTTGATGTTGATTTTATCACTTTTTCTTAAACATGGTATTATTCCTCTATTTCTTAGTTGTATTCATTACTGTCCTACTAGAAATTATTGATTCATTCATTCTTTATTCACCCATTTATACTTGTGCATGCATGTGTGCTAAGTCACTTCAGTTGTGTTTGACTCTTTGAAACCCTATGGACTGTAGCCTGCCAATCTCCTCTATTCATGGGATTCTCCAGGCAAGACTACTGGAGTGGGTTTTCATGCCCTCCTCCAGAGGATCTTCCCGATCCAGGAATCAAACCCATGTCTCTTATGTCTCCTGCATTGGCAGGCCAGTTCTTTACCACTAATGCCACCTGGGTATGAACAAAAATACATACTAGGTACTGAGGATATAAAAATGAAGAAAACATAATTTCTTGCATGAAGAAACTCAGAGTCTAATAGAAGAGGTATAAATAAAGTAATGAGAGTACATCTTGATAAGTAGTAATAAAGTATTCTTTCTCCAAGTATGTAAAACCTATCTAAGCTATAGATATCACTTTTTATGATATCGTCCATATTTATTTTAGATCATAATTCCTTCTCCCCTCTATATACTGCAACAAAATTTATTGCCTGTATTACTGTTCAATAAAGAAATCATGAAATCTTGGATTTTTTTCAACTTAATGTGCATTTATATTCTTCCCAATTACCATTATTATTGAAGAAAGCATTATAAAAAAACTGCCCACATTATTGAAAGTATGGTGTCTATACACATAGTTGTTGCATAATAAGCATTTCTATTTGAATAAATAAATGAAAGAAAGAAAGAAAAGAAGTACTAGGACCATAACAATGTGTTTGATTAGGAAAAATAAAATACAGGTAAAATAAAATATATTTATTCCAAATATATACATGGAATAAAGCACATATAAAGAGATAATATTTTAATTGTTTGATATATCAAATGTGGTATAATAGATTACTTTCATGACTCAATATTATTCACTAATCATTAAATCTTATTATTTTTACAAGGTACTCTGGAGAGAGTACTCACAGCTGATTGAGAAGTGAAGAGCATGGAAACATTGAAACAAAACCCTTTTTTATATGTAATCCAAACAGTGTTGGGAAGAATTTTCAGCACAGGCAAAGTGCTAAGGTCGAAAGCTGAGCCTATCCGTTTTCAAATGGTGATGATCAACAAACGGTCAGTCCTTTCTTACAAAAAGTAAAAGTGACAGTTCTATGTTAAAAAATCAATATGAGCCAGTCGTGGAAATTCTTTTGCTCTTGCTGGTGACTAAGTGAGGAAGATGCTTATGAGCCAATCTTGGTCAACTGGTTGTTTTTTAGTTCTAAGAGAGATCCTGTGTTAGGACAAAAGCAAACTGAAGATAAGAAGATCTCCAAACCTCTGGACTTTTTCTTATGTGAGATGATCTTCATATTTAGTCCAGTTTGAATTAGTGTGTCCCATTACTCTAGAGGTTTACTCAAACAGCTCCAATGATCAGCTGTATCAAAATAATCAAAAGACACTCATGCAGTTTAAATATGAAGTTGCCTGATTTTCTTGAAAAGCAAAACCAAAAGTAGATAAACTGGTTTGTGAGATGTTCAACTCTAAAAATGTACTTTTCAGGAATTAAAAAGAAAATATTTTCCTTGTATGATAGTGCTTTTTGGTTCTAAAGATAATGATATAAATAAAGTAAATGCCTGGTATTTTGCAGGGTGCCTTTTCATCGGCTTTATGATATTTGGGTCTCAGAACAATCCTTAAGGTAGCTAAAACAAATGCATTAATATTCTCTTTTAAAGGAGAAAATTGGTAATCTTAGAAATTGGTTTGTATGCCATTCTCCCAAATCTTCCCACCCTCTCCCTCTCCCACAGAGTCCATAAGACTGTTCTATACATCAGTGTCTCTTTTGCTGTCTCGTACACCGGGTTATTGTTACCATCTTCCTAAATTCCATATATATGCGTTAGTATACTGTATTTATGTTTTTCCTTCTGGCTTACTTCACTCTGTATAATAGGCTCCAGTTTCATCCACCTCATTAGAACTGATTCAGATGTATTCTTTTTAATGGCTGAGTAATACTCCATTGTGTATATGTACCACTGCTTTCTTATCCATTCATCTGCTGATGGACATCTAGGTTGCTTCCATGTCCTGGCTATTATAAACAGTGCTGCGATGAACATTGGGGTACACGTGTCTCTTTCCCTTCTGGTTTCCTCAGTGTGTATGCCCAGCAGTGGGATTGCTGGATCATAAGGCAGTTCTATTTCCAGTTTTTTAAGGAATCTCCACACTGTTCTCCATAGTGGCTGTACTAGTTTGCATTCCCACCAACAGTGTAAGAGGGTTCCCTTTTCTCCACACCCTCTCCAGCATTTATTGAAACATGTAAAATATCGTGTAAGAAACGAGTTGCCAGTCCAGGTTCGATACACGATACTGGATGCTTGGGGCTAGTGCACTGGGACGACCCAGAGGGATGGTATGGGGAGGGAGGAGGGAGGAGGGTTCAGGATGGGGAACACATGTATACCTGTGGCGGATTCATTTTGATATTTGGCAAAACTAATACAATTATGTAAAGTTTAAAAATAAAATAAAATTAAAAAAAAAAAAAAAGAAATTGGTTTGTAAAGTAAAAGATGATAGAGGCCAGATATCTGGTCCTTTGATTTTCATTTGCCATTCTACTACAATGATTATTTAAGTGGTTTTTAAATGCACCAAAAAACATATGAACCACCCCAAACTTTGGGTGAATGTAAAGCCGGAAGAACATTAGTAAGATACATTCCAATAAAAAATAAGCATCATCAAAGATGTACCTTGAGACGTCATGGAGGAACTTGTTGGTGAGAAGTGATACTCTTCTCATTTTCTCTGTCTAAACCACCACTTTGTGGTCTCTGACTAATTCATTGATACCAGAACTATGTGGAGAAAAAAAGAATTATCTCACATGCCTGAGTTCCTACAGTTTTTAAAATAAATTTACATAAACATAATTATCAAATTAATAAACTATCATTCCAGTCATGTAGGATATGACCGGCTATAATTCCATATCCTCCACAGAATATCCTCCTGTGAAGGATATTCACTTGCAAGTGTAGAGTCCTTTGTCTTGATTATGGGTGTTAGAAAAGAGAATGTGAAATGGGCTATAGATATAAATGATGTAATCTACGGCCATACCACCCTGAACGCACCCGTCTGATCTCGGAAGCTAAGCAGGGTCGAGCCTGATTAGTACTTGGAAGGGAGAAATCTAAAGACCTTTTAATTTATTCACAATCTATGTATTTCTAAAGATTTGATTAAAACCAGAAAATACGATTTTGAGTAGAATTTTAAATGCCAGCATCTAATTTCTCTTTTCTGATCTGCAGTAATGCAGAATTTACAATTTTGCATGCAGATCTTACTAATTTGGGAATTCCCTGGTAGCTCAGTTGGTAAAAAATCTGCCTCCAGTGCAGGAGACCTGGCTTCAATCTCTGGGGTTGTGAAGATCCCCGAGAGGAGGAAGTGGCAGTCCACTTCAGTATTCTTGTCTGGAAAATCCCATGGACTGAGGAACCTGGAGGGCTACGGTCCATGGGGTCACAAGGGTCAGACACAACTTAGTGACTGATGAAGTGGCTCATTTCCATTATATTAATGTAAATTTTCCTGTTCCTGGTGCCGTGTAGTTTTCCTCAAAACTATAGTTTCCTCAAAACTATTTCCTATTTCCTCAAAATTCCTTGTAATTTTCCTCAAAGTGGATCATGGATCCTGATAAACATGCTTTTACATACTTCATAATACCCATTTCCCACAAATAATTCCAAATTCCTTAATAATATTGGGCAATATTCAACTCTTGATTTAATAAGGCAAACTTCTGTGCATCAAAGTAAAATTTATACACATTGAAATTCTTATTTAGTTCTTTAACCTGTTTTTTTTTTTTTGTATGTGTATATGTGATTTATTTTGTTTTTGCTGATATTTGTGGAATCAGAAAGTCTTTCTACAACTGGATGTTTGTTTCTTCTCTTTAGTGCTGCCTAATGGTAACATATTATTGATATAAAATGTGCATTCAGTAGAGTAGATGGTACATTTTAGACAACAGACTTAACCCAGACACCATGTTTATTGTGGCTTTAAAAGCCAGACTTGTGCAACCCTGCATTTAAAGCAGAAAATACTTGTCCTTAGTCAATATTCCTGGACCAAATTATTTTACAGCACCTAAGATAAATTGATTATTTTCCTCATAAAAGGGAATGAAACACTTTATCAATCAGTACATTTAGCTAAACCATTGCATTTCAACAATCTATCTTTAGAGTTATTGGTTATCTGCTAACTTCAACTCAGTATCAAAATCTTTTTCTTCTTTTCAGTGTTTTCCTAGTTATTTTTTGGGTTCAAGTTATTGTTTTTAGGTTTCAGTATATTTCTGCAACATATTATTAATAGGACTTGCATACAGTACTTTATCTCTTTATGCTTTGAAAACTAGATTAGTGATATGGAAAATAAATGATTTATTTCCACAATGATATGGAAAATAAGATATTTAAATTTATTAATCTTATAATAGTTTCTAAATATTATAAGCACAGCCTATAGCTTTTTTAAACTATGGATTAAGTCTGATTCCTTTTTTAAAATAATCATTTCAGAATAGTCATAAAACAATACATAATTTATGAAAAATAAAAGAAGGGAAAGAGGAAGGAAGGGAAGGAAAAATAGCCATTTGAGCACTTTGGGAATTTCATAGCAGCTTTATAAAGTTCAGATGACTACAAAGTATTTTTAAGCAATATATATATATATATATGTTTATTTATATTTATTATATAGAACAAAGCTTTCTTATATTTCTGTAATTAACTTTCTGGACAACAGTGTTTAATATATGTTTACTATAGTCTAAAGTGCTAATTTGAAGACAGTGGGGAAAACCACTAGACCATTCAGGTATGACCTAAATCAAATCCCTTATGATTATATAGTGGAACTGAGAAATAGATTTAAGGGACTAGATCTGATAGACAGAGTGCCTGATGAACTATGGATGGATGTTTGTGACATTGTACAGGAGACAGGGATCAAGACCATCCCTATGGAAAAGAAATGCAAAAAGGCAAAATAGCTGTCTGGGGAGGCTTTACAAATAGCTGTGAAAAGAAGAGAAGTGAAAAGCAAAGGAGAAAAGGAAAGATATAAGCATCTGAATGCAGAGTTCCAAAGAATTGCAAGGAGAGATAAGAAAGCCTTCCTCAGTGATCAATGCAAAAAAATACAGGGAAACAACAGAATGGGAAAGACTAGAGATCTCTTCAAGAAAATTAGAGATACCAAGGGAACATTTCATGCAAAGATGGGCTCGATAAAGGACAGAAATGGTATGGACCTAACAGAAGCAGAAGATATTAAGAAGAGGTGGCAAGAATAAACAGAAGAACTGTACAAAAAACAGCTTCACGACCCAGATAATCATGATGGTGTGATCAGTCACCTAGAGCCAGACATCCTGGAACGTGAAGTCAAGCGGGCCTTAGAAAGCATCACTATGAACAAAGCTAGTGGAGGCGATGGAATTGCAGTTGAGCTATTTCAAATCCTGAAAGATGATGCTGTGAAAGTGCTGCACTCAGTATGCTAGCAAATTTGGAAAACTCAGCAGTGGCCACAGAACCAGAAAAGGTCAGTTTTCATTCCAATCCCAAAGAAAGGCAATGCCAAAGAATGCTCAAACTACTGCACAATTGCAGTCATCTCACATGCTAGTAAAGTAATGCTCAAAATTCTCCAAGCCAGGCTTCAGCAATACATGAACCATGAATTTCCTGATGTTCAAGCTGGTTTTAGAAAAGGCAGAGGAACCAGAGATCAAATTTCCAACATTCACTGGATCATGGAAAAAGGAAGAGAGTTCCAGAAAAACATCTATTTCTGCTTTATTGACTGTGCCAAAGCCTTTGACTGTGTGGATCACAATAAACTGTGGAAAATTCTGAAAGAGATGGGCATACCAGACCACCTGACCTGCCTCTTGAGAAACCTATATGCAGGTCAGGAAGCAACAGTTAGAACTGGACATGGAAAAACAGACTGGTTCCAAATAGGAAAAGGAGTATGTCAGGCTGCATATTGTCACCCTGCTTATTTAACTTCTATGCAGAGTACATCATGAGAAACGCTGAGCTGGAAGAAGCACAAGATGGAATCAAGATTGCCAGGAGAAATATCAATAACCTCAGATATGCAGATGACACCATCCTGATGGCAGAAAGTGAAGAGGAACTAAAAAGCCTCTTGATGAGAGTAAAAGAGAAGAGTGAAGAAGTTGGCTTAAAGCTCAACATTCAGAAAACTAAGATCATGGCATCTGATCCCATCACTTCATGGCAAATAGATCAGAAACAGTGGAAACAGTGGCAGACTTTGTTTTTTAGGGCTCCAAAATCACTGCAGATGGTGATTGCAGCCATGAAATTAAAAGACGCTTACTCCTTTGAAGGAAAGCTATGACCAACCTAGATAGCGTATTAAAAAGCAGAGATATTACTTTGTCAACAAAGGTCCGTCTAGTCAAGGCTATGGTTTTTCCAGTAGTCATGTATGGATGTGAGAGCTGGACTGTGAAGAAAGCTGAGCGCCGAAGAATTGATGCTTTTGAACTGTGGTGTTGGAGAAGACTCTTGAGAGTCCCTTGGACTGCAAGGAGATCCAACCAGCCCATCCTAAAGGAGATCAGCCCTGGGTGTTCATTGGAAGGACTGATGCTAAAGCTGAAACTCAAATACTTTGGCCACCTCTTTGGCAAAGAGTTGACTTATTAGAAAAGACCCTGATGCTAGGAGGGATTGGGGGCAGGAGGAGAAGGGGACAACAGAGGATAAGATGGCTGGATGGCATCACCAACTCGATGGACGTGAGTTTGAGTGAACTCCGGGAGTTGGTGATGGACAGGGAGGCCTGGCATGCTGTGATTCATAGAGTCTCAAAGAGTCGGACATGACTGAGAGACTGAACTGAACTGAACTGAAAGTGCTAATTAATAAGATATAAGTTACCAAATAGGTTTATCCTAATTCATCAGTTTCTAAACTCATGCTTTTGCCTTCTCTTTTATAAATCAATTACCTAGTAATTTACACTGATGCACTAGACCTATAGGCAAGCACTGAGAGTGTTCGATCACAAAGAATTATTAAAACGAAAGCTACAAAGCTAAATCTTCAGTGGTAGTTTAAAAGTAGATAAGGACTATATAAATCTGATTCCTCAAGTCAAGGGGTTCTATAAATTAAGGGCAAATAGGCAAGTGATTAGGCAACATGAGATTTAAGATTCAACGGTCATGAAGAAATCCGTTTTAAAGACATTGCATTGTGGTCACTAAATAAAAATATGCCAATTCTTCAGTGATGAGTCACAAACTATTTTGCCCTGAATAAATTAGCTGATCAAAAAGAAGAGAATAATTAACATCAGCAAAGGTCATCTGGTCTACCTGTTGCTCTGTATTAATATATTTTGTCCCCAGATTTCTCAGCTCTCAGAAATATCATGACTGTCATAGCACAAGAAATCAAGACATTTGAGATATGTCTATAATATGTTAGTTTTATGCAAAGGCAATTCAGCAAGTGTGCAGTTACTTTGACTGCAATGACTATAATATAATGGAAATGGAAATAATTTATAGCACTGTGCTCTGTGTCAAGTGTACTGGAACACTTTTGAGATATGCAGATGATCTTGCTCCCCTTAGGACTAATAATGTACATTTCACCTAAATCATAATTTTAATTAACTGTCCTTGTTAAGATAGTTTTTTCTTCCTCTAATCTTAATCACATTTGGTATTTAAATGACATGTTAAATAAATATTGTTTCCGTTTTATCTATTGTCAAGTCAAAGGTCTTTGCTTTGAGAAAATCTTAGACAAGCTCTAGAATTTTTAGAAGTTGTTCAGGGACTTCATAAAACAGAAGTGAGTAACCTACTGGTGCTATACTTTATGGCATTGGCACATTTAAACTGTTTAATTGATTCAGCATAGCTTTTCTCTCTTGAAAACCTGAGACCCGTGGCTGTGGTAGAATTCTCATTGTTAATTTATATTGCCTGTTATATTGCCTGTTGGTGAATTATTCTGTTTCAAGGGCAAAAGTATGTTTCCCCACATGGAAAAATTTATATAAATTAGACACTAGTTAAGTAATTGATGTGATTGTTAACAGTGTCAATCCCATCACTTCATGGCAAATAGATGGCAGAAAAGTAGAAACAGTGACAGATATTATTTTCTTGGGTTCCAAAATCACTGCAGATAGTGACTGCAGCCGTGAATTTAAAAGACTCTTGCTCTTTGGAAGCAAAGCTATGACAAACCTGGATAGTGTATTAAAAAGCAGAGATATCACTTTGCTGACAAACATCTGTGTAATCCAAGCAATGTTTCTTCCAGTAGTCATATATGGATGTGAGAGCTGGACCATAAAGGCTGAGGGCTGAAGAACTGATGCTTTCAAACTGTGGTGTTGGAGAAGGCTTTTGAGAGTCCCTTGAACTGCAAAGAGATCAAACAGGCCAATCCTAAAAAAAATCAACCCTGATTATTCATTGGAAGGACTGTTGCTGAAGCTGAAGCTCCAATACTTTGGCCACCTGTTGCAAAGAGCCAACTCATTGGAAAAGACCCTAATGCTGGGAAAGACTAAAGGCAGGAGGAGAAAGGCATGACAGAGGATGAGATGGTTGGATAGCATCACCAACTCAATGAACATGAGTTTGAGCAAACTTCTGGAGATAGTAAAGGTTAGGGAAGCCTGTTGTGCTGCAGTCCATAGGGTTGCAAAGACTAGGAGATGAATGAATGACTGAATAACAAAATTATAGTAATGTAGATAATCATTTACTTTGTACACTTAATACAATAGATGAAAATATGAGTCTATGAATCTAATATTTATTTCAAATTTACTGATAGACCTGATTTCTTTAAGCACCAGTCTTTGGTCCTTTTGAATTCTCTCTATAGCAGTTAGTCCCTCATATAAAGTTGCCTCTTACAAACCATAATTCTGTTATTTGTTGTTGTTCAGTTGCTAAGTGATAACTGAGTCTTTGTGACCCCATGGACTGCAGCACGCCAGGCCTCCTGTCCTTCACTATCTCCCACAGTTTTCTCAAACGCATGTCCATCGAGTCGGTGATACCATCCAACCTGTATCATCCCCTTCTCCTCCTGCCCTCAATCCTTCCCAGCTTCACGGTCTTTTCAATGAGTCAACTCTTCTTTATGGCCTGACTGTCACATCTGTACATGACTACTGACTGGAAAATCCATCAGTTCAGTTCAGTTCAGTCACTCAGTTGTGTCCAACTCTTTGCAACCCCATGGACTGCAGCATGCCAGGCTTCCCTGCCCATCACCAATTCCTGGAGCTTGCTCAAACTCATGTAGCTTTGAGTATACTGACAGGATGAACTTAAGGGTGCTATACCACTGGTCATGTGGGAAAAAAAATACACATCTCTTTCATGGGCAAACGTTTATTATGGGTAAGTGGGAAATACTAGTACCACCAAAAACTGAGTTTTTACGTTAAAAGAAATCTGTTGATTTTTCAAGTATGTTTGAAGTTTTCACCAATACATATTTTTTATGGCAATATGACCTATTTACTGGAAAATTAGCAAAATATGCATACTTGAAAGCCAAAATTTTTAGAGAAAATGATATTTTTCAAGTAATATTTACCCCTGGTGCCTTTATTTCCAAAATTTTAAGCAATAATGTTTTGTGAAAGTTTTTCATGTCTAATGTATTATATAAATCACAATGAAGCCTTTTCACAGAAATAACCATTAAGGTGCTAAATGTTATTTTTGTTATTGTGTATAGCTTGGGATAAATGTGGACACAACTGCAGCTGTAAATCTATTTTATGTTTTCCATTCTCAATAACATTTACGCAGCAGGCAACTGGTTAAGTATCTCTCAGGGGTCTTTAAAATGAAAGCAGAAGCTTTATTAACTCATTTCCCACTGTTCTGACTTAAAAAAAAAATCCTGAAATTCAGCAAGTACTTAACAGTATGAAGTTCTAAAAGGAGAAAATTGCAACACAAAAAGTGTCCACTGGATGGTCAGTATGAGGGAAACTGACTGGAATTCTGATAAACAAGACCATAAAACAAGATTTGTGCCCAGCAAGGTAAATAGTGATATGGACAGGGTAAAGCTTTTTGATCCATTTAGTTAACAGGTGCTAATTAAGGAAAAGAAGATTCAAAACACACACACACACATATCATCTAGAATCACTACACTGGAAGAAGAAAGGCAGGAAATAATTAAATGTTACTCCTCTCCGTGGTGACTGCTGCTGATTCTAGCATCAAAAGATTCCATCAGCAGACAGAGATCTGACACTGCTGGGAATTCCCATGAGCAGGAGAAACAGGCTCCAGGGAATGAAGGAAATGTTTGCTGACAGGAAGATACCCTAAATGATAGGAAAATGGTTCTGACACTACAGCAGGGCTCAGGTTTTCAGGACTCAGTCCAGATTCAGGAACACAGAAGACTGAGATGTCAAGATGAGGGGAATAAAGTTCCATGAGCAAGATGTATAGTCAGGTCACAGTTCACTTACCAGCTCTCCAAGAGAGACCTAGTAACAGTCAGGGGAAATACACAAGAGATGATGACACAATTCACCTCATAGGATTTTTGTGAGGATTTATGGGCTTCCCTGGTGGCTCAGTCAGTAAAGAATCCACCTGCAATGAGGGAGACCTAGGTTTGATCCCTGGGTTGGGAACATCCCCTGGAGAAGGGAAAGGCTACCCACTCCAGCATTCTGGCCTGGGAAATTCCATGGACTGTATAGTCCGTGGGGTTGCAAAGAGTCGGACACGACTGAACGACGTTCAGTTTCACTTTCCATGGGAAATCAACCCATGGAAATAATGTAATAGAATATTAGCTATTCCAGTCATTGAAAGCAGCAGATTTTGGTGACTGTGTTACAATGAGAAAGATGTAGGCTTAAATCCGAATGAAAGACCAGGATACAATTACAAATGTATTAGGTGAGCTCCAGTACAGAAGAAATCTCTCAGGACTTCACTGCTAACTGGTGACCATGCAATCTTAGCCTGGTTTCAATTTGCAATAAAATGTGACTTAAGACACAGCTTTAAGTGAGGAGGGGAAAGTTGCACTAAACTTGAATGAGGGAGATGAAATAAAGGTGATTTATACTTCATTAAAATGTCAATTTGAATTTAGAAATCATGTTCCCCTTAATGAAAAAACATTCCTCTATTGCTCATATGTACATTTGATGAATGCACAAAGTGTTTCTTCATCAAACAATTATTTTCGTTCTACTATGAATATGTACTTGATTAGACTTCAACACCATTTGTTTTCTTTAAAACCTCCAATAGTGACAGATGAGAGAAAACTCGCCTAAAACTTCACTAAACATTGAGTACAAAATGATAAGTGCTGTAACAAAATCTTATTTCCCTGGGCTCCAAAATTACTGTGGACTGTTACTGCAGCCACAAAATTAAAAGATGCTTGCTCCTTGGAAGAAAAGCTATGACCGACCTAGACAGTGTATTAAAAAACAGAGACAACACTTTGCTGACAAAGGTCCCTAT
This sequence comes from Bos indicus x Bos taurus, assembly GCF_003369695.1. Taxonomy (NCBI): domain Eukaryota; kingdom Metazoa; phylum Chordata; class Mammalia; order Artiodactyla; family Bovidae; genus Bos; species Bos indicus x Bos taurus. The sequence continues at coordinate 9,161,699 of NC_040079.1, read as the reverse complement.
AGTCAAAGCTATGGTTTTTCCAGTAGTCACTTATGGCTGTGAGAGTTGGACCATAAAGAAGGCTGAGCTCTGAAGAGTTGATGCTTTCAAACTGTGGTGCTGGAGAAGACTCTTGCAAGTCCCTTGGACAGCAAGAAGATCAAAACAGTTAATCCTAAAGGAAATCAACCCTGAATATTTATTGGAGAGACTGATGCTGAGGCTGAAACTCCAATACTTTGGCCTCTTGATGCAAAGAACTGACTCATTGGAAGAGATCCTGATACTTGCAAAGACTGAAGGCAAAAGGAGCAGGGGACAGCAGAGCAACGACTCAAGGGACATGAATTTGAGTGGAAGGCAATGGCACCCCACTCCAGTACTCTTGCCTGGAAAATCCCATGGATGGAGGAGGCTGCAGTCCATGGGGTCGCTAGGAGTCGGACACGACTGAGCGAAGTCACTTTCACTTTTCACTTTCATGCATTGGAGAAGGAAATGGCAACCCACTCCAGTGTTCTTGCCTGGAGAGTCCCAGGGACGGGGGAGCCTGGTGGGATGCCGTCTGTGGGGTCGCACAGAGTCCGACGATACTGGGGCAACTTAGCAGCAGCAGGAAGACAGTGGAGTACAGAGGAACCTGATGTCCTGCAGTCCATCGTGTTGCAAAGAGTCAGACATGACTTACTGACTGAATAACAATAATAATAAGCAAACCGTCATTATATTCACTGAAGAGTTGTAGCCAATTAATTTTGGTAATTTTTAAGGGATTTTTTTAACTTTTTATTTTTTATTAGAGCATAGGTAATTAACAATGTGTTAGTTTCAGGTATACAATAAAGTGGTTCAGTTATACATTTACATGTATCTCTTCTCTTCAAATTAGTTTCCCACTTAAGTTATTATATTGAGCAGAGCTCCCTGTGCTGTGCAGTAGGTTTTTGTTGGTTATCGATTTTTACAAAGTAGTGTGTGCGTGTCAGTCCCAAACTTCCAGTTTATCCCTCCTCCCAGCTTTCACCGTTGGTAACCATGTCTATTTTCTATGTGAGTCTGTTTCTGTTTTGTAAATAAGTTCATTTGTATCATTTTTTAAGTCCAGTTATAAGCAATATCATATGATATCTGTCTGACTTACTTCACTCAGTATGACAATATATGGGTCCATTCATGTTGCTACAAACTGCATTATTTCATTCTTTTTAATGACCGTATTCCATTGCATTCCATTGTATGTACGTACTGCATCTTTGTCCATTCATCTATCGATGCGGTTTGTGCTGCTTCCATGTCTTAGCTACTGTAAACAATGCTGCAGTGAAGATTGGAGAGCATGTATTCTTTTGGATCATGTTTTTCTCTTGATATGTGCCCAGGAGTGGGATTGCAATGTCGATATGGTAACTCTATTTTTAGTTTTTTGAGGAACCTCCATACTGTTTTCCATACTGGCTGTACCAATTTACATTCTGCCCATACTCTCTCCTGCATTTGTTGTTTTTGGATTTTTTTGATGATGGCCATCCCAGATGATACTAGTGGTAAAGAACCTGCCTGCCAGTGCAGGAGACATAAGAGACACGGGTTGGATCCCAGGGTCAGAAGACGCCCTGGAGGAGGAAATGGCAACCCACTTCAGTGTTCTTGCCTGGAGAATCCCATGGACAGAGGAGCCTGGTGGGTTACAGTCCATAGGGTCTCAAAGAGTCAGACACAACTGAAGCGATTTGTCACACATGCATGAGGTGATATCTCTGTAGTTTTGATTTGCATTTATTTAATAATTAGTAATGTTAAACATCTTTCAGTTTTAACACAATTTGACCAATGTTTGGAAAACCTTTAGTTTTTGTTTGTGTGTAATTGTGGCATCAATTTTAATTAATGTAAAGGGTGGATGATGAATACCAATGTCCATCGGAGTGGGACTTTAATACACATAAGAATGACTGTAAAAAGCCCTTTTCTCCCAACAAAAAGACAGCAGACCTTACTCATCTAAATAAAATCTTCTCCTCAAATCGTTTTTTTTTCTCAAATCGTTTTTAAAGGCCATATTGTTATTCTGATAATGTTGCCATCCCTCAAAAATACTTGCAGGCTTTTTTGGAATCACTTTGAGCATATATTTCTGAATGTCGTTCATTTTTGTGTACTCCCTACACAAAAATGTAGAGAACTGTGTCCTTTGTTAAAGCTTATTTATTCTTTGATTGATGATACCGAGCTGAGAATCAAAACTTTCCTGCAGAAATATTTTCTTTAGGCACCAAGTTTACCCTAAAGGGATTTTAAGGCCATTAAGACACTTCTTGCTCACAAGTAATTGTCTTATATCTGTCTCTAAACCTTATTTACATAACTTAATCTTTGAGAATTTATACATTAGTTACCACTGATGTGCATTCATTATTCATGTATATTCGATGTAAACTCAACATTCATCTGGATTTTCTACATCTCACTTTGATTCCTAACAGGCATCCCAAATCACCCAAAACAAAGGTCTTGATATTTCCCAATAATCCTGCTTCCATTTAATTCTCTCTCATCTTCATAAATGGCATACTATTCTTCTCATTGTTCAGAACAAAAGCCTTGGAGTTATCCTTGATATTGTTCTTTCTCTTCAGCTTCAATCCATCAACAAATCCTGCCGACTCTACCTTAAAAAAAAAAATGTTCAAAATCTTCTGCTCCACTGTTGACAGCCAATAGTCTCTCATGTTGGCTATGGCATTAATCTTTAAGGTGGTCTCCCCACTTCTGCCTTTGCTCCCCCGCAGAAAAACAATGGTCAGACTCATTCTTCTAAAATGCAGGCCAGATCATGTCACCCTTTCTTTTTTCTGTGCTTCTCATTTTACTATGGAAGAAGTCATGGTCCTTGAAACAGCATTTGAAGCCCTGCCCAAGAGGTCCTTGGAACTTCTCTGGCCCAGCCCTGATTTTGCCTCATCATCTCTGCTTCAGTTACACTCTTCTAGCAGTATAGGAATACTGCTGCTCCTGGATCTTTGAACTCACTGTTCCTTCAGCCTGGAATGCTTTTCTGCTTGTCCACATGGCTGCCTTTCACCTCTTCTCCAATGAAGAGCTGAATCTTAGCTTCTTGCTGAGATTCTCCCTGACTGTCCTATTTAAAGTGGAAACAACACCACTCACCCACTCCTCTACTCCTATTCTCTTTCTTCTAATTAATTTTTATCTTAAACTTCTATCTCTCCTAATATGTGTCCTTTATTTGCTTATTGCCTATCTCCTGCATTAAAATAAAAACTATTACAGTTCAGGATTTGGGGTCTACTTTGTTCATTTCCATATCTTTGGACCCTAAATAAGTGACTGACACATGGGAACACCTATATATTAAAGAATCTAAAGTTCTTTCCTGAACTTAGAACATCCTGAGAATATTAAGTGTGCCACTACTAATATCCATTCATATGTGGCTTAGAGCCTTTGACCCAATATGTTTATGTATGTTCATACATTCAGTTAGTATCTTCATAAATTGCTTTATATAACTCCTTAGCTTGACTCTGTGTCCTTATTCTTGTGGTTCAGCAATGTCTAGTCAATATCTTCGCACTTGGTTGGTAACTGAGTATTTTTACTAGGTTTCAATGTCCTGCATGCATGTGTGCTAAGTCACTTCAGTCATTTCGGACTCTTTGTGACCCCACGGATTGTAGCCCACCAGGCCCCTCTTTCCATGGGATTCTCCAGACAAGAATAGTGGAGTGGGTTGCCATTTCCTTCTCCATTTCAATGTCCTAATGTAACCTAAAATTGAATTTTATAATCTTAATGTATACTTTTCTCAAATTTCTTTCCTGACTTACGTAGTTAAAATACAACTTTTAATCCCTTCTCCAATAGTATGTTGACCGTAATTGTCTTCAACATTAAGATGTGAGATCCTTTTCAGTATTCTTCAAGCATCTATAATTGAGACCATTAGGCCATTTTTTTTTTTCACTTCTAGATTGTGTTGTTTGAAATCTCTTTATAAGGTAATCATGGAACCTTTTCCAGTCTCCATATATCTTCAATTTATCAAACCCTTTCTTGAGGATAGTGCTTCTTTGGCAAGAATAAAGAACGTAGATATCACATTGTAGTTCTTCTGTTGTCTCCATGACCACCGTATGTCCATGAATATTTATCAACTTTGTATGAAAGTGAAAGTGAAGTCACTCAGTCGTGTCCGACTCTTTGTGACCCCATGGACAGCAGCCTACCAGGCTCCGCTGTCCATGGGATTTTCCAGGCAAGAATACTGGAGTGGGCTGACATTTCCTTCTCCAGGGGATCCTCCCAACTCAGGGATCGAACCTGGGTCTCCTGCATTGCAGACAGACACTTTCCTGTCTGAGCCACCAGGGAAGCCCCAACTTTGTATATAGGAAGAAATACCAATGGATTCTCAGCTGTCCCCAAAAATTGAAATCAGCAAAGATTAGGACTGAATTAACAAAACTCTGCTGGTGTGCTGCGTGCTGCAGTCCATGGGGTTGCAAAGAGTCGGACACAACTGAGTGACTGAACTGAACTGAACTGATCTGAATAAAAAAGAAAGAGTAGGTGGAGCAGAAGGGATCAGAGGAAAGAAGTGGTTTTCTTGGACATTACTAGGGGTTGAATTCATCATTTAGAATCTCCAAATGAGGGTCAGGGAACCCAAAACCAGGATCAACAATGAAGGGTGAAGGAAATCTCAGAAAAAAAGGCTGAAGTCTTAGAAAGCCAAGAAGGGTCAAAGTGCTGGTGCTTATAGTCAAAATATAGGTAAATAAGCAGAAATAAAATCTAGGAACCAAGAAAGATCAAGCAAAGACTCCAGAATTCTAAGGACTAGAGCTGCACAATGAGAATCAATTTGGAAAATAATTGTGAAAACATTTTTTTTTTTTAATTTAAGACATGGAATCTTTTTAAGCTCCTGATATTTTTTCTTCTGTTCTGAAAAGTACCTTAAGTTAATAATACTGGAGTAGGTAGCTGTTCCCTTCTCCAGGGGATCTTCCCAACCCAGGGATCAAACCCACGTCTCCTGTATTATGGGCAGATTCTTTACTAGCAGAGCCACCAGGGAAGCCCACCTTAAGTTAATAACATCCATGATTTCCCAACAGTCATGAATTTTAAAGAGTCTTGATATATGAACACTGATGTGAACACGAATAATTTAATGTTTGGTTAGTCTATCCTGTTTCATGGGCATGCTTTGCATTTTCATCAATGTGGTCCATTATAGGATGTGCCCATTTTGTTCTTGCTTACCAGGGAATTTCTAGGAATACATTCTATAGCCTAAATAATTTAACTCAAATCATATTCCATTAGACTGTAAGTATGTACTGAAAGAAAGAAAGTGAAAGTGAAGTTGCTCAGTCATGTCCGACTCTTTTCGACCCCATTCTATGGACTGTAGCCCTCCAGCCTCCTCTGTCCATGGGATTCTCCAGGCAAGAATACTGGAGTGTGTGGCCATTTCCTTCTCCAGGGGATCTTCCTGATCCAGGGATCAAACCCTGGTCTCCTGCACTGCAGGCAGACTCTGTACTGTCTGAGCCACCAGGGGCTCCAGGTATGTGTTATCTTCTTATTGATAATGGTGCTAAGTCGCTTTCCGTCGTGTCCAGCTCTTTGCGACCCTATGGACTGTAGCCCTCCAGACTCTCCTGCCCATAGGATTCTCCAGGCAAGAATACTGAAGTGGGTTGCCATTTCCTCCTCCAGGGGATCTTCACAACCCAGGGATTGAACTCACATCTCTTATGCCTCCTGCATTGGCAGGCAAGTTCTTTACCACTAGCACCACCTGAGAAGGCTATCTTCTTAATAATAGATTGTCCTAAATTATTTCATCATTTCGTGTATAGTTGCCTATTCTAGTTATAGAACACTGCATAGTAACCACAAAACTTACTGGGTAAGCCAAACTTTTTTTTTTTTTTTTTATGATCAAAGATTCTCCAAGTCAGGAATTCAGATAGGGAACCACAAAGATGCTCATTCTCTGCTATGTGATGTTTGGAGCTCAGCTGGCATGACTTGACTCAAATGATTAAGGGGTAACTCTAAGCCTGGAGTTGAATCATCTGCCAGCTTCTTCAGTTCTGTTTCTGGGACCTGTACTTGGATGGCTGAAGGGTGGGTTTAGCTGGAACCAAGGACCCAAGCCCCACAGATGGCATCTCCAGGCAGACAGTCTCAGGGTAGTCAGATATTGTACATAGCAGTGCGGGGCTCCATGAGTGAATGTTTGATCTTTTAACTCCTAGGTTTGAAAGTCCATGACATTCCTTCCATTATACTCTCTCCGTCATAACAAAGTTAAGGCCACCCAGATTCCTGGGGAAGGAACATAGACCACAACTCTCTTTGAGAGATGTATTGAAGTTGTATTTACAGCTATAATTTAAAACTGCCATATTGCCCAAGGAAACACTGGATGTTCTTTATTTCTGCTAACCTTTATAGAAGTTACTCATTTTAAAGAGCATGTGAGCATTATTTTCCATGCAAATAATGTTATACAGTTTAATGATCATGTGCATTTTTTATGGTTGCACTTTGGTTTTTCTTGTACCACATACATTTTCATAGGTATTTTCTTGACTGTTTGCACTTCAAATTCGTGATTCGATATTAACTTCTATCACTTGGCCTCCACGGTCTCTGATAGATCATGTTAAAATGTATATTGTATATTTGTGTGGTCTTAGAGTCATTTCCTATCCAATTGCCTGTCCACTGTTTTTCTATTTTCTAGTACCATCCACATTTTATTTTATAGTATCCATAGAGTTTCAGGAAAATATGCAATAAAGTAAATGCACCAGTAATTCTTCATCTGTTTAGGCTCAATTCTCAAGGCCAAGTTTCTGAAAACTGCCTCTGTAACACAAAGTTTCAGAGAGTTGGTTTCACCTTGGATATGCCTTGTCTGACCTTGAAAACACATGGATGTTAAAGTAAGCTGATTCCACTCAATAGACCTTGTTTATTCCTGCCTTCAGTGATATAACTAGTTTGGTCCCTATTTTGTTCAACTTATTTAATTGTTTGTAGAATTTCGCTGAATGAGAGGTATACTTGTAGGAAACAAATGAACAACAAATAGGATTTTAGTAGTTTTCTTTCCTTTTGGTTAACAGATTATATGGATATTCTCTATTGTCAGATAATCAGGTTGAAAGCTTATGTTGTATTTTTTGTTTGCCTACATAAACTACCTTATATGCTGTTGAGAATAGTGTGGATTAAGATCTCAAGCACTGGAGTAATAAGTATTATTAAAAATGAGAGTCGTGTAATATTTCCAAAGTCTGCTACTTTGGATATTTCCATATGCATATTGAACAGTTTGAAAATTATATTTATATAAAATTAAATTTACTCATACAAAATTACATACGTATATACTTATATATACTCTATCCAAGTGTTATGTCATTTAATATATTTACCTTTTTCTGGTGTTAAGAGGGATGCAGTTTCTTTCTATATTATGTCAAGAATTTTAATAAATCTATTTTGCATCAATCTGTTTTAACTTTGCATTATAATTCATGAAATTCAAAATAGTGTTCATTAGTTTATAATTGGTCATTTTTATGTGCTAATGGAAGATAAAAAATTATGGGACTATTTCATTGTTTCCAGGTTTGTTCTTTTTTTTCCACTTTTTTTTTAAAATTTAATTTTATTTTTAAACTTTACATAATTGTATTAGTTTTGCCAAATATCAAAATGAATCCGCCACAGGTATACATGTGTTCCCCATCCTGAACCCTCCTCCCTCCTCCCTCCCCATACCATCCCTCTGGGTTGTCCCAGTGCACTAGCCCCAAGCATCCAGTATCGTGCATCGAACCTGGACTGGCAAATTTTCCACTTATTTTAGAGGACCATTTTTAACCAAGTTTATGACTTAAGGTTGCTGGTCCTAAATCCACATGAGAACCAGCATATGACCCAAGTGTCTTAATAAAGGGTGTTTCCTATTCCACCCCCCCCCGCCCCACCCTGACCGCTTTACTCAGCACCAAGGCATCCTGTAAAGTGGATAAGAATGAGGTGTTAAATTTTTTTCATCTTTACCCTGGGCTGTATGATTTAGGGGGATTCTAGCCCAGTGAGGGCATTTCCCTGGTAGTGCAGACAGTAAAGAATCCACCCACAATGCAGGAGACGTGGGTTCAATCCCTGAATGGCTATCCACTCAAATATTCTTGCCTGGAGAATTCCATGGACAGAGGAGACTGGCAGGCTGCCATCCATGGGGTTGCAAAGAGTTAGACGAGATTGAATGACTAACACTTTCACTTTAGCTCAATTAAGAGAGCACCTCTAGTCCAACTCCCCACATTTGTTAAGCTTGGATCCTTGATTTTCCTTACATCCACAAAAGTTGTCAAAATGGCAGTATTTGCTGCAATTAGCAAATGTCCTCAGTTAAATCATGATTTTGATGCTCACCATGCTGCTTTTCACTTAGAAATAATGTAGTTTTTAAAGTAATCTTAGTTATTGTTCCTTTTTGAATCACCATCATAGGTTTAAATAAGCTACTTGACATTAGTGAAGATGAACATTTAGTAGGATATTTTTCTTTAACTCTTAAATGTGTCTTCTTAGTATTTGACTTGGATATTTGCATGAATGAGATTGGCCTTACATCATCATTTCTCATATGTTTCTTGTCACAATTTTAAGTGTCAGAGTTATAATATCCATAAAAATGATTTGAGGAGGAACTGTTCCTTTTTTTTTTTCTTTTTCTGTTCACTGTTGCCGGAAAATTGGAATGAATTTGAAAGACTGGCAATGTCAACTGAGGAAAAAAAAAAAAAAAAGCACAACCTAAAAACTGAGAATTATGTTTTATTCAGTAGATTTACTGAGGACCCAAGCCAAAGGTACAGCCTCTCAGATGGCCCTGAGGGACTGTTCTGAGCCAAGATACAGTTTTTGCCAAAAGAAAAAAAAAAAAAAAAAAAAAAAAAACAGGTAGCAGGACATCAAAACATTACTGCTGATTAAAGAAAACCAGATATCTCAAGTTAATGAATGTAGTGCATTTTTATTTCATGGGAAAATACAAGAGTCTGGGCTTATAGAAATTATTCCTTTAGCATGCACCTCAGTTACTTGCAAGCCAGTACGTACTTTTCCTCCATCCTAAACCCCCTCAGGGTGCACAGTCAGGGTGCTGTAGTGTCTGATGGCCTCAATATCCTTTGTTTACTAAAATGGCTGGCGGCATTCTTTTTACACAGTAAAATTCACCTGTATTACCGTATGAGCTTCTTGTGAGCTTTTTTTTTTTTTTTTTTTTTTTTACTCACAAACACTGTTAGTTCAATGGGAATGGTGCTATTCAGGCATCCTGTTCTCTGCAGAGTTGGTCTCACAATCTAAGGTTTTGTCCATTTCATTACAGTTTCAAAATTTTGGCATAAAATTGTCCATGTGCGTGCTAAGTTGCTTCATTCATGTTTGTGACCCCATGGACTGTAGCCCAACAGGCTCCTCTGTCCATGGGATTCTCCAGGCAAGAATACTGGCGTGGGTTGCCATGCCCTCCTCCAGGGGATCTTCCCAAACCAGGGATCGAACCCTAGTCTCTTACATCTCCTGTAATAGCACGCAGGTTCTTTACCACTAATGCCACCTGGGAAGCCCCATAGCGTTCTCGTTATTTTCAGAATGTTGAGTGGATCTAAAATCCTGCCTCTACTTGCACCTTCTTCATTTTTGTTTTCACTACCGTAAACATTGGTATTTTTTCAAGAACAACCTCTTAGATTCACTAGTTCTTCCCAACTTAGTTTTCTGTATCATTAGAATCTATTCTTTTTCCTACTTTCTTTGTATTTAGCTTTTATTTTTGTTACTTCTCAAAAATAATCTACAGATACTTTATTCTTTATATTTATATAAGTATTTAAAGCTATCAGTTTCAGTTAAAGGTCTTTTTTAGTGCATCTTCCAACTTTGGTTATATAGTATTTTCATTATTGTTTAGTAGTGTTCAATATATTTTAATATCCATTATGACTTTTATTAGCCAATGTGTTAAGTTAAAGTTTTTTTTTTTTTTAATTTGATGTGCATATGCATAGACTTGCATTTTTTTGGTGATTTCTATTAAAAACACATTATAGTCAATATATTAATTCTTGGAAATTAATTGAGGTACTTGAATTATGATTTACTCTAAAGCCAGTTTCTATAAAGGTTCTATGTTTTCTGGAGAAGACTATGTTCTCTGTTGAGCACAGAATTATTTATGCATCTTTAGATCTAAGAGGGCTTCCCTAGTGACAGTGGTAAAGGATTCACCTGCAATGCAGGAGATGTGGGTTCTATCCCTGGATCTGGTAATTCCCCTGGAGGAGGGCATGGGAACCCACTCCAGTATTCTTGCCTGAAAAATCCTATGGACAGAGGAGCCTGGTATGCTATAGTCCATGGGGTCACAAAGAGTCAGACAAGTCTAAAGTGATGAAGCATGAGATTTAAGAACCTTGAGTGTCTAGTTTATTTATCATTATAGGACTAAACAAGATAATTTCTTAAAATTTATGACTGATGTTTATCAGATATGTGCAAACAGTCTACCTCATTCTTTCCATTACTCTTTCATAAAGATCAAGTTTCGTTTAAAATTTATTTTTAAAATAAAATGCATCTCATTTCACTGAAGAGAGGTGTCTTTGTTGGGCCATATGGCCACAGTCTGGGCTTTCCTGGTAGCTCAGCTGGTAAAGAATCAGTCTGCGATGCAGGAGGTGCTGGCTCAATTCCTGGGTCCGGAAAATCCTATTGAGAAGGGACAGGCCACCCACTCCAGTATTCTTGGGTTTCCCTGGTGGCTCAGATGGTAAAGAATCTGCCTGCAATGCGGGAGACCTGGGTTCAGTCTCTGGGTTGGGACGATCCACCGGAGGAGGGCATGGCAACCCACTCCAGTATTCTTGCCTGGAGAATCCCCATTGCCAGAGGAGCCTGGTGGGCCTCAGTGCGTGGTGTCACAAAGAATCGGACATGACTGAGGGACTAAGCACAGCACAGCACAGGGCCACACTGTGTTATAGGGAATTCCCAGTTCTAAGCTGCACCTCTATATTGGTAGCAAAATAAGAACTAGTTAAATGAAAACGAGTGTTTGGCTGCTATTGTTTCCTTTGCCTGTGGCAGTTGGGTGGTTCATAGAAGGATAAAAATCCTGGAAAGGTTGTGTGACCAGATGGCCACCAGATCTGGAATGTGAGGAATAGAAGTTCTAATTGATTTTGTAAAAAGAACTTTGAAAATCGCTTTAAGGCTAGTCCCAGCGTGAACCAGAACATAATTAAAGGACATAATAATATTATATAAGCAGAGCTGCGAAGTAGGAAGCAAGACTCCTCTGTGCTGTCATATAACTCGTCCATACAACAGAAAAGGCAAAATGTGTTCAGGGAATAGAGGAATTTGCCTACTCTCATTCTGGCTATTCATGAAATAGATGGACCTAAACCATTCCATTTCAGAATGATTGTGTGAGTTTAATGCTTTGGGCTTCAGATAACAGAATACTTAAATAATAATGAACTAAAAATTATCATAATTATTTCATCTAATAAGAAGCCTGCAGGGAAGGGGTTCAGGTTTGGCTAATTCTATGGCCCGCTGCTACCACGCAGTTTATTTCTCACATCACCATGCTTAATACGCTAGCCTTTGTAGTCAGGTTTTTTCCTGACATGGTTGTTGTTATGCAGCTATATACAAATGCAAGGAGGAGACTCGGTGGCCCTCACTGCCACACACATCCTTAGAAAATACGCTACCAGAATCCCCTAACAGACTTTATTTCAGATCCTGTTAGACATGGTTATGGTTAGTGACATGGAATCCTAGATAAGCAAGTGTTTGACATGTTTAGACTGTATTCTCGAAAGCTGGTCTAATCTCTCGCTATGGAAGAAGATTGAGAACAGTTCTTGAGTAAACAAATATGATATCCAGAAGGATATTCTAAGGAATGTTAAGTTTGGGGTTTTCTTTTCCCTATCTTTAATGTAAATAGTGGCTAATTTAGAAACTTTAGCTCTTAATAGTGCTTTTCTGCTTATATGGAATGTGTGTGTCTATGCGTGCGCGCTGAGTCATGTCTGACTCTTGGCCACCCCGGGGACTGTAGCCGGTCAGGCTCTTCTGTCCATGGAATATTCCAAGCAAGAATACTGGAGTGGGTTGTCATTGTCTACTCCAGGGGATCTTCCCAAATAAGGGGTCAAACCCGGGTCTCCTGCAGATCCTGCATTGGTAGACAAGTTATTTACGAGCTGAGCCACCAGGTAAACCTTAATTTTGAATGTAAGGGTGTCTAATGTTTTGAGACACTCCACTAAGGTAAGTCACAATCTGCAGACCTTATAGTGGAGATGATCAAACACCTGTACTTTATTTGTCCTGCCCTGTTCCCTGGCCCCACGGTCCAGTCAGTGCTAGAAGGAGAACCAGTTTGAGTTTGGGGGCTGCTCTAGTCAGCTGAGAACCTCGGGAAAATCACATAAGCTCTGTACTCTAGTACTGTACTTTCCATTTAAGTAAGACCGTGTGTGTCGGCTGCATGGTTTTTCTGAGCGAATTTTCTCACAGTTGCTTTTGCCATTCATGTCTTCATAATGTCTCCTTACGAGTGTTATGTTTTCCTCATATTGTTGAAACACCCAGTGAAAAAGTTCTGAAATCTCTGTCAACTCATCAACCTAATTTAAACAATTAATAAACACCTTGGCTTCCCAGGTGGCACTAGTGGTAAAGAATCTGCCCACCAATACAGGAGACAAAAGAGACATGGGTTTGGTCCCTGGGTCAGGAAGATTCCCTGGATCAGGAAATGGCAAGCCACTCCAGTATTCTTGCCTGGAAAGTTCCATGGACAGAGGAGCCTGGGGGGGGCTACAGTCCATGGGTTCACAAAGAGTCGGACATGACTGATCAACCGAGCAATAAACACCTATTATGATAAGATGCCCAAATGGATAGGTCACAGTCACCTCCCTCCAGAGGATCACTGTAGAGATGCAGTTATTAAACTGGAAATCAATACATTAAAATACAAAACTCATGGAGGGCACAGATGTGGAACAAAGGAAGGAACACTTTACTGCAGTTAGGTTCTGCACAATCACTTGGTTGGGTTAAGAATGTCTGAACTTTGGTCTATGCAAGAAAAAAGAACACGAGAGACTTTTTATACTTTATAATCATGTTTTTTTAATTAAAAAAAAAAAAACTTCTATGATTGATCTCATTTATTCCTTCTGTCTCCCTTTTGTAGCTCTTTATTTCCAGCTTCTAATTGACTATCTTCCAAATATCCCAGAGGCCCTTCAAGCTGAGTATATCAAACTCTTTATTCATCATCCCAAAACTTGACCTTTCTTACTTGTTACCAGTTGTAACTTTAGTCTTTGCCTGGGGACATTGTTTAATAAATGCTGTTTATGACATTTTTGGTTTTGACCTTAAAGGAGATCAGTCCTGGATATTCATTGGAAGGACTGATGTTGCAGCTGAAACTCCAATACTTTGGCCACCTGATGCAAAGAGATGACTCATTAGAAAAGACCCTGATGCTTGGAGGGATTGAGGGCAGGAGGAGAAGGGGACGACAGAGGATGAGATGGCTGGATGGTATCACCGACTCGATGGACATGAGTTTGAGTGAACTCCGGGAGTTGGTGATGGACAGGGAGGCCTGGCGTGCTGTGATTCATGGGGTCGCAAACAGTCGGACACGACTGAGTGACTGAACTGAACTGATCCCAATTTTAAAGAGATACAGCTATAGTGTATATGCTACAATTGATTATCAATGAATAGTACTACTACTACTAAGTCGCTTCAGTTGTGTCTGATTCTGTGCGACCCCAGAGATGGCAGCCCACCAGGCTCTGCCATCCCTGAGATTCTCCAGGCAAGAACACTGGAGTGGGTTACCATTTCCTTCTCCAGTGCTTGAAAGTGAAAAGTGAAAGTGAAGTCACTCAGTCATGTCTGACTCTTTTCGACCCCATAGACTGAAGCCTACCAGGCTCCTCTCTCCATGGGATTTTCCAGGCAAGAGTACTGGAGTGGGTTGCTATTGCCTTCTCCTATCAGTAAATGGGTAGGTAAAAATATCCTGCTGCTACTGCTACTGCTGCTAAGTCTCTTCAGTCGTGTCCGACTCTGTCCCACCCCATCCCTGGGATTCTCCAGGCAAGAACACTGGAGTGGGTTGCCATTTCCTTCTCCAGTGCATGAAAGTGAAAAGTGAAAGTGAAGTCACTCAAGTCGTGTCTGACTCTTCGAGACCCCATGGACTGCAGCCTACTAGGCTCCTCCACCCATGGGATTTTCCAGGCAAGAGTACTGGAGTGGGTTGCCATTGCCTTCTCCAAAAAAAAAAAAAAAAAAAATTCTAGGATGTTTTTAACTTTAACACTGTGGACTAAGCATCACAAAGGGGATTTAATTCAGTCCAGACACCTATTACTTAAATGTGGACATGTGTTAAGATATTAATATTATTTTTTAATCTGGAATTATATATATCATGTGGCTATGCAGTGACTTGTGTGGTCTACTTTGGTATATCTCATTTGTGGTATAATTTAACTGCTACAAATTTATGAGGATGATAATCTAGTAGAGACACCATTTAATTTCCAAGAAAGTATAGCTCACCTTTCAGACTTGGTTATTTTATGTACTGCTATTGACTTTTCTTCATTTTATGTACAAGGCATAGCCCAGTGAATAATAAAAAAATATTATTACATTGACTTTAACTCTTAGCCTTTGCTTTGACTTTGCAGGAGGAGACCTTTAAATTTATGTGTTTTGAAATTCATGAAAATTGACATTTGTGCCTAACAACTTATTTTTCCATTCTCATATGCTTTTTCTCTTGACTGAATTGAGTCTTAAGTAGATTGCAGAGGCTGTTGATTACAAAACTCTCCTAGATTCACCAAACAGTGACCATGGGCTTAAAGAATATTCTTGGTAAAATTGAAGAATGGGTATATTCTCTCAGATATTTTCAGATAAAAATCTTAATGGACATGGTTTTCACCAGTCAGTGAAAGTCACTCAGTCACGTTGGACTCTTTGGGACACAAGGGACAGTAGCCTGCCAGGCTCCTCTGTCCATGGAATTCTCCAGGAAAGAACACTGGAGGGGGTAGCCATTCCCTTCTCCAGGGGATCTTCCCAACCCCGGGCTTGAACCCAGGTCTCCACTCGTTCTGGAATGAGCCACCATATGAGCCACCAGGAAAGCCCTCACCAATCAATAATATGTTATTAACAAATATTACATTAACAGACCATATTTAGTGTAAAATATTTGATCATGGCATGGTTAATTATTTTGATCATGTTAATCACTTTACTATTTTTTAAATTTATATGAGAGTATTTTATTTATTTTTATTGAAGTACAGTTTATTTACAATGTTGTGTTAATTATGTAGCAAAGTAACTCATATATATATATACATTCTTTTTAAAATTATTTTCCATTGTGGTTTATCACAGGGTATTAAATATAGTTCTCTGTGCTGTTCAGTAGGGCCTTGCTGTTTATCGATTCTCTATAATAGTTTACATCTTCTAATCCCAACCTCCCACTCTTCCCTCCCCCCAATCCCTTCCTGTTGGCAACCATAAGTCTATTCTCTATGTTTGAATCTTTTCACTGTTAAACCCAAGTATGGTTCACTCAATATGAAAGGAAATTCAGGGCTAATTTGTTTGCTCCAGCAGCCACTCCAGGCTTACTTATTCATGTGTGTGTACTCTGTATGTGTATGCGTGAATGTGCGTATTTTGTTACATATTTTAGTAATATATATTATTATGAAAGTGAAAGAAACTGTTAGGGCTCAGTCATTTCTGACACTTTGACACTTTGCAACCCCATGAACTATAACCCGGGCTTCCTAGGTGGCGCTAGTGGTAAAGAACTTGCCTACCAATGCTGGAGACAAGAGACAACGTTTGATCTCTGGGTGGGGAATTTCCCCTGGAGGAGGGCATGCAACCCACTCCAGTATTCTTGCCTAGAGAATCCCCATGGACAGAGGAGCCTGCTGGGCTACCAGTCCCTAGGGTTGCAAAGAGTTGGATACGACTAAGGCAACTCAGCATGCATGCAGGCATGGATTATAACCAACCAGGCTCCTCTCTCCATGGGATTTCTTAGGCAAGAATACTGGAGTGGGTTGCCATTTCCTTCCCCAGGGGATCTTCCCTACCCAAAGATCTAACCTGCATCTCTTGCTTTGCAGGAGAATCCTTTACCGTCTGAGTTACCAGGGAAGCCCAAATATGTATCATGCTGCTGCTAAGTCGCTTCAGTCGTGTCTGACTCTGTGCAACCACATAGATGGCAGCCCACCAGGCTCTGCTGTCCCTGAGATTCTCCAGGCAAGGATACTGGAGTGGGTTGCCATTTCCTTCTCCAATGTATGAAAGAGAAAAGTGAAAGTGAAGTCACTTAGTCGTGTCTGACTCTTAGCAACCCCATGGACTGCAACCTACCAGGCTCCTCTGTCCATGGATTTTCCAGGCAAGAGTACTGGAGTGGGGTGCCATTGCCTTATGATTATAGTATATATTTATAATCATATAAATATATATTATAATCATATATATATATATATATATGTATACCTATGTGTTTGTCTTTATTTTTGAGGGATGGTTGTGATATATTGTACTGTGCAGAGAGGAACCCTGTCTCTAAACTGCACTGCATAGCAAAGCTTTCAACACATGGCAAATTCTGTTATTACTACAGCAACTTTGAGAGCAGATACAGCATCCCATCTTGAGCATTTCCCCACACACAGCCAGAGATAGACTGAAGCATTTGAAACAGCTTCCCTGCCCAGAGAGAAAGCTACACCAGCTGTCATAGTTACAGTTCTCATTTTAACATGTTAATAAACAAACATTCCTCTAACCTTAGCTGGTGTGCTCTTACCCCTGAAAGATAAATCTGATTTGGGGATGCTGACGCAGTGGATCTTCTGAACCTATTAGAGTGGAAACAGTTCACCAGGCTCTACGTAACTAAACCTGTATGATGATGAATGTGCTTTGAGAAACCATTTAAGAACAGACACTGGCTGTCCTGGCTATATTTTAACGTCCCTTTCAGCTTTTTCGTTTGGCAACATTTCATCTTACTTCTGTTTGGCTTCTATCAGAATTTTCCTCACTTTAAATGGTTATACTCAGTTGTTCCTTCCTGAATTGTATCCTAGGAACTTTTTTCCCTCACTCTTATCAGAAGTCAAGAGAAATAGATCAATCTTCTGTAATTTAGTAAGTAATTTTACTCAATCCTATTTCTTATACGTTTGACAATTACTCTGCATCTCTAGCTTTGTTTTGAGTGATAGAATTAATACCGAGACTTTATCCTTCCTGAAAGTTAATAGGAAGAAAGTTTCAGCCAGTTATGTGATTTATTTTTTTTTAATGGCATCAAGTTAGAAAGCCTGCTGCAGGCATCTCCACAATGCAAATGGTATGGGAACACTTGAGAGCATTAGCCTAGACTCCACTCACCTCTGCATTGTTGATGATGACTCAGCCAGTGCAAATCCGATATTCAAACTCCTTGGCAAAGCTCCCTCTGTATAGGCGCCACTTGACTGAACCATAGCCTCACTTCCTCTGTGGCTCTTTGCTTCTGCACTTGTTTGCTGACAAAGCCTCCATTGGTTCACATTCTACCTTATATACATTAATATATTCAGTCACAATATTCCACTCTAATTGATAGGAGAGGACTCACTGAGAAAAGATTAAGGATGTCCTAACTGTGGAGAAGGCAATGGCAATGCAGTCCAGTACTCTTGCCTGGAAAATCCCATGGACAGAGGAGCCTGGTAGGCTGCCGTCTATGGGGTCGCTAGGAGTCGGACACGACTGAGCGACTTCACTTTCACTTTTCACTTTCATGCATTGGAGAAGGAAATGGCAACCCACTCCAGTGTTCTTGCCTGGAGAATCCCAGGGACGGGGGAGCCCGGTGGGCTGCCGTCTCTGGGGTCGCACAGAGTCGGACACAACTGAAGCGACTTAGCAGCAACTGTTTTTAACACAGGATACCATTTTTTTCCCCGCTTTGGCTGCACAGCATGCAAGATCTTAGTTCCCCTACCCGGTGTCAAACCTGCACCATCTGCAGTGGAAGCGTGAAGTCTTGACCACTGGACCACCAGGGAAGTCCCCCTAGGATACCATTTTTTTCAACATTCTGAATGGCCTCTCTGCAAGTTGCTCATATTTCCTGTGACGTACATATTATCAAAATATCTATCTTATTAGTTTTTTTTCAACCAAGAAAAATCATTATATTAAACCTTCCATTTAACTACAAAGTAAGATAGGTGGTACAAATATAACTACACCCTGAAAATTTTAAAGTAATATTTTCATATTCTTTACTACAAATACAGGATTTTTTTAATTAGTTTTATTAAAATTTTATAAAAATGTACTTTTTTTACTAGTTTATTATTTTGACAGATTAAAACCATAGGAAAGAGGACATGTCTTATTATCTTACAATTCATTGTTAGAGCATTGAAATATTATTTGAGAGTAAATGTTACTTTATACGGGAGACCTGGATTTGATTAACATATCATTCCCTTGAACTGTTTCTAGAAATGAGCAGTAAATAGGACATACTATTTCCAGAAACTTTCCTTGAACTTATCAATCTTTATATTAAGTGTAGGTTCCAGTCCTGTACTGGAGAGCAATGAGTGTTAATCACAGAGCAATAGGGTAGGAGCATTTTAGTTTGCTGTACCCAAGCCTGTTTATTTTTTTTATTTTTTTGGCTGCATGAAGAATTATATTTTCTTTGGCACAGTTTTATAAACAGAAGAAAATATACATTGGAGATAGAATAAACATTTAAAAAATGTAAACTGTCAATATTTTACTTATGCTTCCAAAAAGCAGACGTGGGACAGATTCATTCATCAGAAGAAAGCAAACACAGTCTACAAATGCATTTGTTTTATGTGTCTTTCTAGCAGGTGGTAGGAGTTGAGTCTAAATAATGGAAAACCGTACTGACAATAAAACTCTTTCCACAGAGATGAATCTCAGATATTCCAGTAGACTGGCATTGAGCACTGAAAACCTTCAGACTGTGATTCAAATTTTATCATTTTTCTCCTTACTCATAAAGGAGCAGGCTTTATTCCTGTTTTCCCCAAATATGACTAGGAAGGTGAAAAACTGCCAGTGTTATAGTCTTCTTTGAAGGAATTTGTCCCTTTTTAGGTATTTAGTTAAATGGCAGAATGTCTGCTTTTAATGTGTAACATTTTGTTTTTTTGCACTGTTACCAGAAAAAAAAAATATATATATATATATATAGGTTTCTATGGACACTTATATTTCCCTCAACTACAATTTAACCAATGCATTTATTTGAAATCAGGATTGTTTAAAAAAATTTTTTTCATATGTGATATTATACATGTTTCAATGCCATATGGCAAAACCAATACAATATTGTAAAGTTAAAAAATAAAATAAAAATAAAAATAATTTTTTCTAACAATTTGAAGCAAGGTCTGTGAATTGTTTATCTGTATGTGGTTTGTAATATGCATTTCCAGTGCCTGTGCATAGTAAACAACAAAGTGCCTTGAAGAGGTATTTGTCTCCAACTGAAGTTTGTTGACTGTCGGATTTATCACATGATCAGTGACAGTGAATTGGCCCATAATCTGTACCCCAAAATCTTTTATGAGACTGCTTCCTCCTTGGGAGGATCTGATAGTTTCTGGTTGTGTGTGGAAGGACAGAGAGGGAAGGGAGCTGGGAAATCCACTGTCCAGATTGCAGTGTCTCTAGTTATCCTTCCAGTCTCACTCTCACAAGAGCACACACGCCTCTCCACCGATGGTGGAATCCAACTGGGATTCTCAGTGTCAGCTTCCACGGGGAGTCTTTTAGGGGAGGTGGGGGAGAGGGTGAGATAGCATCTGCTTTTGCTGTCTTTCATGACTCCTTGCATCTCCAGAGTTTGAGCCTTTCTGAGGTTCAGCCCTGCAGCCTGGCTCACTTCTCTTGGGTATTTCTTTCCATAGGTTCTTCTGTAGTTTTTTTCTTCAGCATCTCTTTTTTAACTCCTCATCTACTTCATTATCATTTAAAAAAAAAAACAAACAAATTTGGACCATTTTTGAAGTCTGTATTGAACTTGTTATGATATTGCTTCTGTTTTATGTTTCGGTTTTGGGGCTGCAAGGCATGTGGGATTTTAGCTCCACAACCAGGGATGGAACCTGCATCCCCCTGCATTGGAAGATAAAGTCTTAACCACTGGGCCACCAGGAAAGTCCCTACTTCATTATCTTTTAAAACTTTGTCGACATCTCCCCCATCTTTCACAGAAATGTATGTACATATGACAATCTGCTTAATATTGAGTTGAGGATAAGATGGGAGGGTAGGAAGAGTTACAATAACGTGTGGAGATTTCCTACATAGACTGAGAAAGTTCAGTCTTTTATGAAAAATAAATTTATGTCTGTTAAACTTTTTAAAAACCATTTCTTTACAATTTGTCAAGCATGCATATTTTGGATGCTTACTCAGTATTATGTTTGTAAGTTAGCACTAAAAACAAAGAAGGTAGTCCAAGGAGCTTAAGGCACTTGGTAGGAGAGAACTGAGGAAAAAAAAAAGAATTATAATTAATGTGATAGAGGGCTATAATATAATTTATGCACTGTGTGCTCCTGAAGCACTCAGGAAAGGGACCTAGAGTTTGGGGTAAGGAGTACATCATCTGGGAAGGTTTTCTTGAGGGAGTGGTGCTTGCATTTTTTGAAAATTATTTTATCTATTTGAATACTAGATGCACACATATTTAGAATATTTATAACTTTCCAGTGAGTTTTGGGCTTTCCTGGTAGCTCAACTGGTAAAGAATCCACCTGCAATGCAGGAGACCCTGCTTCAATTCCTGGTTTGGGAAGATCCACTGGAGAAGGGATAAGCTACCCACTGTAGTATCCTTGGGCTTCCCTGGTGGCTCAGCTGGTAAAGAATCGGTGCAGGAGACCTGGGTTCGATCCCTGGGTTGGGGAAATCCCTTGGAAAAGGAACAGGCTATGCTCCCCAGTATTCTAGTCTGGAGAATTCCATGGACTGTATAGTCCATGGGGTTCCAAAGAGTTGGACACGACTGAGCGACTTTCACTTTGTCTTGTAGTGAGTTTTACCTTTGTCATTATATATTAAGCTTTCTTATCCCTCATGGTGCCTTTTCCTTCATTTGGTTTTGGTTTTCTTTTAAAATACACTTTATCCCTTCTTAACCTCCTCAGAAACAGTGTGTATTACTATACGTCAGTTTTTATTTATATGTCAGTTTTATTCACTCATTCATGTCCAGTTCTTTGCAACCCCATTGACTGTAGCCCACCAGGCTCCTCTGTCCATGAGATCTTTCCAGGTAAGAATACTGGCGTGGGTAGTCATTCCATCTCTAGGGGATCTTCCCAATCCAGGGATTGAACCTGGGTCTCCTGCATTGCCAGTGGATTCTTTACTGACTGGGCCACCAAAGAAAAAAATGTACATGCATTCAGTTCATAATTTGTGTGTATTCAATCAATTCTCAAAATAATACTATAAAGTAGATACTATTATTTTCTCTCTTTTAGAGAGGAAAAACCATGAGGCACAATTTTTAAGTAATTTAGTGAAACATAAATTAGACAAACTAACATAAGCAATATCAAGCTCAGACACTCACTGTGGAGTCTACATCACTTCACATATTGATACTAATACCAATATTATACAAGGTATCAATGTTTTTGGATTATATCACTAAGGTCAGTATAGTAATATCATCATAGACACACCTATGTCTGGTATTTTTACTTGTATTCACCTTGCTTATCATTTTCATTTCCTTTACTCTCAGCTTTTCTTGGCTCCTTTGTTTCTGATATGCTTCTTTGTCATAGTTTATTGTTCGATTAAAAAAAATCCAATGGTACACTTGTCTTTTCAATATGCAGTTCAGTGTTATTAAAATCTACTTTTGTTGTTGCTGTACTTGGGTATATTTCTACTATCTTCTTTGGCTTTTGGTCCTACTTTTTCTGTGTTCTGTTTTTTCTCTCACTTTCCCTTCCTTTGGCTCCCTCAGTATTTTTTAAAAATATTTATCTCCCCCACCACTAAACGCAATGTTTATACATATACATATATATATATATATATATATATTCAATATTTCCTATTTTAGGGATTATCTTTATAATTTTAAGTGACTATTTTAAAAAGTCAAAAGTAACTTAACATTTTGATCTTTCTCCTGAATTATGAAAGAAACATGATATTACTTGGGCTGCCATAATTGGATACCACAGGCTGGGTGGCTTAAGCAACAAAAATTTTATTTTCTCCTAGTTCTGGAGGCTGGAAGTCCAAGATCAGGGTAACAAGGTTGGCTTCTACTGAGGACTGTCTTCACAGCTTGCAGATGGCTGACTTCTTACCACATCTTCACATGGCTTTTCCTCTGGGCACATGGGAGAGAGAGATCTCTGGGTCTGTTGCTCTTCTCACGAGGACACCAGTCCTATGGGATTGGGGCCCACCCTCATGACCTCATTTAGCCTTAATTATCTCCTAAAGGCCCCATCTCCAAAAACAGTTGCACCGGAGGTTGGGGCTTTAACATATAAATTGGGGGAGGGGAATAAAATTCAGTCCACGACACTTGGTTTAACATAAATATGGTTATCTCCTTCCATCCTGAATTCTACTTTGGTCCTACAATCTAGTTCTCCCTCTTTCTGAACTTCAGTAGTATCATTTGTATAATTTTATGTTTATGTCATTATTGTATTTTCACGTTTTGTCTTGTTTGTCAACTTTTTCTCTTCCTGTGCCTTCCTGTTCTCCTCTTTCTGGATGTGTGTTCCCTTCAACACACATTCTTTAGTTTTAATGTTGGCAACCTGCTTCAATTTTGTTTCTATGAATATATCTTAATTTCCTTCTTTCTTGTGTGATAGTTTAGCTTGATGTGCAATTCTAGATTTGAATTTTATTTCCTTTAGGCATTTTCAATATCTTATTCTACTGCCTTCTACCTTTTGTTTCTCCTTGTTAATAAGTTTCCTATCTGCTTTAATATTGTTTCTTAGGAGTCATCTCTCTTCTCTTTTGCTATTTTTATGCTTCTTGGTGATTTGCTCTTACATTTTTCTGTGTAAGACGGATTGTTTTTTCTGATTGCATAAACTATCATTTCATTAATAATAATTGAATTTGCTTCTATTTTCACGTAAGATCCATCAGTCTATCCCTTCTTTGTCACATCTTAATTCATGAAACTAAAAAAGTGCTTGATCCTTGGAAGGAAAACTATCACAAAGCCAGAAAGTATGTTAAAAGGCAGAGACATCACTTTGTTGACAAAGGTCCATTTAAAGACTGATTTCTTAAAAATATTTTGTTTGGGAATTACAGTCCTACCTGAATCTAAATTTTTAGTCAGTTCTGGAAAACTCTTAGACATTCTGTCTTTGAATTCCTTCTCCATAATTCTCTCTTTTCTCTCCTTCTGAAATGTTAATCAAATGTTAGACCTCATTTCATCCTCCACATGTTAATATTTGTATTGAATATTGAATATTTTTAATCACTTTTAGATGTTCAGTCTATCTTTCAATTCACAGATACACACTATACTTTTGTCTCATCTGCCTAACACAACTGATGAAGGTTTTAATTTCGGTAATGAATTTTTACTCCTGGAGGAAGTATTTGATTATTTATCAAATATGACAGGTTCTATTTAATACTAACTCATTACTTTCTTATGTATTTTTTCCACCTTTTATTTCTTTAAGTGATTTTTGAATTCTTTACCATATTCTCAATCCTAAAATTTATCTGAAATCCATAGCGGTCAAATTTTTCTCTGTGGTGTTTCTTTTGAATAATTTTCATTATGCATCTTTTCTAATATGTTATGTTAATATGCACAGATTATGTATTTAAATTTCTCTGGCTTTTATCTTCAGGAATCCTGTGATTCCAGGGTCACTCCTGAGAGAATTTATGCTTCCTTCAAAATATAACAGTTGAGAACTACTTTTTGTATTTTAATTTCTTGGCTTGGGGGTTATACCCTCTCGCCATTGTAAATTTGAAAGCCATAATTTTGTTGAGCAAACCTGTGGCTTATGAATTCTCAGAAAGTAGTTTCTTTTCTGTAGGTCAGTAGAAGAGAGACAAATTTGCTTGTCACATTTCTTTGCTGACTAGTGAATTTTTCTCCAGTATCTGCTTCAGCTGAGATTTTAGCATTTTTAGGCTTTATGTTCTAGTGTTTCTGGCAAGGGGAGGGGTGTTGTTATTCCTTGCACAAGTCCAACACTTGATTCCTTATTCTGCTTGGCCTTTAAAATCTAAACCTTTGCATTACAAAGATTAGCAAATACCTTCTGAATACTAATAGCCCAGCATCATCTGGCACCCTGCAGTTTAGTTAGTTGTTTTTTGTTTTTTTTTTTGAACCCCCTTCCCAAAACTTCTCCTACCTTATTGGATACATACAGATATAATTTAAAAGGATGTGTGTTGCATTTCATCTGGCATTTCTATGTGTTTTGAACTGAAAAAGCTTCAGGGTCCTCACATTACCATATCATAGAAAATGGAATTATCTGGAGATTATTTATTTTTATCTCTTTCCTAAATATTCTATAATATGTTATTCTTAAATGTTGCTGCTGCTGCTGCTAAGTCACTTCAGTTGTGTCCGACTCTATGCAACCCCATAAATGGCAGCCTACCAGGCTCTGCTGTCCCTGGGATTTTCCAGGCAAGAACACTGGAGTGGGTTGCCATTTCCTTCTCCAATGCATGAAAGTGAAAAGTGAAAGTGAAGTCGCTCAGTCGTGCCCGACTCTAGCAACCCCATGGACTGCAGCCTACCAGGCTCCTCCGTCCATGGGATTTTCCAGGCAAGAGTACTGGAGTAGGGTGCCATCGCCTTCTCTGATTCTTAAATGTTAAATGTTGTTAAATAAATTATCTCATAGCCGAGAGTTTGTGTTATGATAAAAAACATTGAGATGCGGTAAAAATTTTAAAATGAAGTTATATGGAACAGGTCTTTCTTTTTATGTAACTCATAATAGATAATGTCAGCATTTTGGGGAAAATTATCACTTTTGGAGAGTACTGAGTTAGTGAAATTTTAAGCATCCTGAAAAGTATTTTACCTTAAGACTCTAATGTCAGACTTCACTGATGAACATGGAAACATTCTCACAACTGAAGAAAAGCATCTTTATTGTACAGAGTACAGAAGGTTGAAGTCTCAAACAATCACATCACGGGTAATAACATCATCATTATCAACAACAATCAGAACAACAAAGCAGAAAGGAAGGGGGAGGAAAAGGATGGGTTATGGACTCCTATTTTCAGCCAAGCACCCTTCTAAGCACCAAAGCCAGAATAGGCTGAAAAATGTTTTTGGTTTGACAAAGGCAAGAGCTAGTTTTACAAATGAAGCACTTCCTGCCTCTATAATTTCCAGTAACTCCTGAAATAAATCTTTACAATCTGGTTTTGTATGAACTAGTTAAATTCCAGAACGTTAAATATAGTCATATTAGGAGCATGCCAAAGCCAAGTAGAAATTATATTTGATTCCTTATTATGTTGGACTGTACATATTATTGTAATGTGGATAGTTGTGACTCTAATTTATATTCCTATTTTCCTTTTTCCCAGGCAAAAATACTAATAAGCAAAATAGAGTCTTCTTCCTTCAAAATATACTTTCAAAATTGGACTATTTAGTAACAATGAGGAGAATATAATTCTAATTTTCTTTAGCGAATAAAACAAGTCTCTCAAATATTAAAGTGTTTTTGAATGTGAGAAATTGCCATGTTACTTAATCAAAGCTGTGCAGTTAATAGGTTCCTAATGATACTGGGAGAGTTGCAATTCAGTTCCGTTCAGTCGCTCAGTCGTGTCTGACTATTTGCGACACCATGGACTGCAGCACGCCCAGCTTCCTGTCCATCACCAATCCCTGAGTTTGCTCAAACTCATGTCCATTGAGTCGGTGATGCCATCCAACCATCTCATTCTCTGTCATCTCCTTCTCCTCCTATCTTCAATATTTCCCAGCTTCAGGGTCTTTTCCAGTGAGTCAGTTCTTCACATCAGGTAGCCAAAGTATTGGAGTTTCAGCTTCAACATTAGTCTTTCCAATGAATATTCAGGACGGATTTCCTTCAGAATTGACTGGTTTGATGTCCTTGCAGCCCAAGGGACTCTCAAGAGTCTTCTCCAACACCACAATTCAAAAGCATCAATTCTTCGGCGCTCAGTTTTCTCTGTAGTCCAACTCTCACATCCATACATGACTACAAGAAAAACCATAGCTTTGACTATACAGACGTTTGTTAGCAAAGTAATGTCTCTGCTTTTTAATATGCTGTCTAGGTTGGTCATAGCTTTTCTTCAAAGGAGCAAGTGTCTTTTAATTTCATGGCTGCAGTCACCATCTGCAGTGATTTGGAACCCAAGGAAATAAACTTGGCACTGTTTCAATTGTTTCCCCATCTATTTGCCATGAAGTGATGGGACTGGAAGCCATGATCTTAGTTCTCTGAATGTTGAGCTTTAAGCCTGCCTTTTCACTCTCTTCTTTCACTTTCATTTTCACTTTCCTCTTTCACTTTCATCAAGAGGCTCTTTAGTTCTTCTTCACTTTCTGCCATAAGGGTGGTGTCATCTGCATATCTGAGGTTATTGATATTTCTCCCAGCAATCTTGATTCCAGCTTGTGCTTCATCCAGCCTGGCATTTCGCATGATGTACTCTGCATATAATTAAATAATGAGGGTGACAATATACAGCCTTAACATACTCCTTTCCCAATTTGGAACCAGTCTGTTATTCCATGTCCCGTTCTAGGTGTTGCTTCTTGACCTGCATACAGATTTCACAAGATTATTTTACTAAACTATGTAGATGTATATTAAACACAATGTTGTACACCCTAAATATATACAATTTAATTAAAAAATACATTAAGCAAAAGGCAAGTGACCTGCTCAAGGCATAACTGCTACTGCTACTGCTACTGCTAAGTCACTTCAGTCGTGTCCGACTCTGTGCGACCCCATAGACAGCAGCCCACCAGGCTCCCCAGTCCCTGGGATTCTCCAGGCAAGAACACTGGAGTGGGTTGCCATTTCCTTCTCCAATGCATGAAAGGGAAAAGTGAAAGTGAAGTCGCTCAGTCGTGTCCAACCCTCAGCGACCCCATGGATTGCAGCCTACCAGGCTCCTCCATCCATGGGATTTTCCAGGCAGGAGTACTGGAGTGGGGTGCCATTGCCTTCTCTGTGTAACTAAATACATGCAGGATTGGGTTGGCAACCAGTTCTGCTATTATGAAGCCCATACACCTGACCACTAAGATCATATTTTCAAAGTATTGTATAATTCCATAGATATCACCAAACAACTTGCACAGAAGAATCAAGAAGGCAATATTATTTTATTTTGTGAACATATGAATGTTCTTGTCTATTTTATATGTTACATACACTAACAGTATGGTCATATAGAATTAAAGTTATCAACTGTAAAGTCTTTTATTTTGCATTTTGCACTCTCTATGTACATATACACAGCTAAGTTTTTTAAAAGATCACTTAACATTTAAAAAAAGGCATAAGGGATTTCCCTGGTGGTCCAGTGTCTGAGACTCCATGCTCCTACTGCAGGTGGCCTGGGGTCCATCCCACATCAGGAAACTGGATCCCACATGCTGCAACCAAGAGTTCACAGGCTGTAACGAAGATCCAGTACAGCCAAATAAATAAATTAAATAAATATTAAAAAGACATAAAAGAATTAAATTATTCAGTTTGGTAATTCTGCTCTTCTTTTTATGGTGGCCCCAGGGCAGAAATGGCTTTTAAAATCATATTGTACTATTTGATTTGCAAATTGCTAACTATCCCAATTTGTCCAGATAGCTAGTGTGTTTCTCTGATTTCCTCTTGTTTCCCTATGTTCTTGTAATTTTCTTCATGATTATTAAAAGACACTCTGAAATATGTCCACTATCTTCTAAATTTAAGCTAATTTGGTATAAATACATTTTATATTTGTTATAAGTATTATATGAGAATAGGAGGGGAGACTCATAGATAATTTTATTTGAAAAATTTTGATCCTCCTGAGCCAATAAAGTTTTGATAAAGTGTTTTTAATATATTGATAGTAATGTTTATATAGTTTTAATATTCTAATATATACATATTTTAAATTTATATAATTTCATAATAAACTTTATAAAGTTAATTTTAATTACAGAAAATCAAACTAATGCATACTATTTTTTAAATAATTAAAATTTTATTTTCATAATATATGACACCATATTTTTCTTTATTTTTTTTTGACACCATATTTTATACATCACCACAAATACACTTTGCACTTAGAAAACCAGACTTAGAGGGAAAGAAAGACCTTGGAAATTATTTTCAAATCTTGCTAATTCATTTTATCAAATAAAGGCTCCTAATCAGGTTATGGCTTCCCTGGTGGCTCAGATGATAAAATATCTGCCTGCAATGCAGGAGATGCAGGTTCGATCACTGGGTTGGGAAGATCCCTTGGAGAAGAGAATGGCTACCCACTCCAGTATTCTTGTCTGGAGAATTCCATGGACAGAGGAGCCTGACGAGCTACAGTGTACCGAGTGGCAAAGAGTCATACTGACTGAGAAACTAAGCACACAATCAGGTTGTAACGTGATCAGATTAATATTTTTAACACAAAACATTCAAGTTTCATGTTGGAGAAGGACTGGAAGTGGGTGGTAGAGAAGGTGTAGTGGTCTAGGCTTGGATGGTCTGGAAGAGACTGAGGATTACTTAAAAGGCAGAGCTGACACAGTATGATTGTGCATACAGGGAGTGAGGCTGGAGGTGCTACGGATTACTCTTGGTTGTTTAGTACGTGCAACTTTTTAGATGAGGTCATTGAGTTGAATTTTTGAGTGACTGTTGGTACAGAGACAATGACAATGACTAATACCACCTGGGATCCAGAACAGTGTGTCTTGAGTTTTGAACATGTGTGAGATATTAGAGTGAAGAAGTCCAAGAACTTCTGGAAACATTAGTCCTGAGCTCAAAGGAAAGACCTCTGATGGATATATCGTTGGAGACCTATTCATATAGTAGGTAACTAGCAGTGAGTTTGGGTTTGCTATTATTATGAAGAGAGACTATCAAGAAAATGGACACAGCTCAGGACAAACTTTGATGAACTGCTACCTTTTTACTCCAGGTAGATGGCAAGCAATCAGTAAATGAAATTTAAATATTGCTAGAAAAGTATAAAGAAAACCTGGGACAGTATAATATTCTGTTAGCCAAGGAAAGAGATGAAATGTTCAAGGAGAGAGAATGGTCTTCTCAAGCTCTTCTGATACTTGAATTTTACACACTCATTTGGATAGGCAGTAACATTTTTCACACAGTTATACTTGGGCTTCTGAGATTCTGAGAGCTATCTTCCTAATGAGATTTTAGCATTCTTGAAGATAAAAATAATATAGTTATAGATCACTGATAAATACAGAAACAATTGAAATAATAAACTAAACTATTTGGAATAACAGAAATGGTGATGATGATGATTATCTCTATTAGATCTTTTGATATATACTTTGGGCATTTTCTGAGCTTCCCTGGTGACTCAGATGGTAGAAGCATCTGCCTGCAATGCAGGAAACCTGTGTTTGATCCCTGAGTTGGGAAGATCCCTAGAGAAGGGAATGGCTATCACAACAATATTCTTGTCTGGAGAATTCCATGGACAGAGGAGCCATGAGGGCTACTGTCCATGGAATCACAAAGAGTCAGACATTACTGAGCAACTAATACACACACACACACAGGCATTTTCTAAGCACTTACTTTGTAGTTATGTTCTTACTAATTCTTAACCTCCTGTGCTAGAGCATTATACATTTTCCTATTTTATAGATAAAGAAAAAAGAAACAGAGCATTTAGTTAATTTACTCAAGGGGAAAAATTGAAAAAGACAAAATTCTTAATATTATATCTACTACTCATTTATTATAAATAAACAGTAGATAAACATAAAGCAATAAATATAAAGGACACACTAAATTTGAAAAAGCCAACAGATTATATTAAATAATTTATATAATTAAAATTAACTCATAAAAATTACCTCCAAAGATGTTAGCCTTTCACTCGTGTGCCACTGTTTTATAATGGGATGCTAGGATCGCTGTGCTTTTTGCTCTCCCATGTGTTGTGTTCTTTTTATTAAATTTAAAATTAATTTTTATTGGAGTATAGTTGCTTTACAGTGTTGTGTTAGTTTCTGCTAACCAGCAAAATGAATCAGCTATACATATACATGTATCCGTTCTGGTCACCATGGTGCCTTAAGTTGAGCTGCCCGTCCTCTTCAGTATGTTCTCCTTAGTTCTCTACCTCATACATAGGATGAGTAATGGTGCTCTCTCTAAACAATGCAATTTGTTATCCCTACTCATTTCTCCAGTTTCCCGTTGATCTAAATGGGAAACCTAAGTCAAGCCTTGCCTGTTGTAGTTTGGATTCTGTGATCTTTGATATTGTTACACATTCCTTCACTTCCTGGATACCACTCCTTGGGTTTTCTCTTGCCTCTTTCTTGGTTTTCTTCACTAGTTTGTTTTCTTGCTTCTCCCCATGACACGTAGATGATTTTTCAAGTTCCGGCCTTGAATTTCTTTGCTTAGCACACTATACAATTTCTTTATGCAGTCTCTTCCACCTCCATTACATAGTGACTGAAAAAAATCATTTCCAAATTCTGATCCCTCTCCTGACATTCGGATATTAATATCAACCTCGGGATTGAATATTTTATCTTTGATATCATAGTGATACTTCAGACTTGAAAAGGCTAGCTTTGAACTCATCAGAACCACCCACCATTTCTCCTCCCCTTTCATCCCACTCCTTAAAGACCAGATGCTTTTCCTGCATCTTCTTTTTCATAAAGGCAAAAGCATCCATCCAGCTGCTCACCCAGAAATCTGTCAGTCTACTCATCTTTCTCTGTGCAGTGCTCATATCCAGGAGAGCAGTCAGTTCTGTCATATCTTCCTGGAAATATTTTTCACCCATCCCCTCTACATCAGCTTTACTGACATACTTTAGATAAAGAATTTGGGATTTGTCCAATGATTCTTTTGTAAAGCAACCCTCACCTCCAGTTTCTCTCTGCCAGCTTATTCTGATAAGATAAGCTTATTCCTATCTTCACCAGGAGAAAAATAACATAATACAAATTATTTCCATGCTCAAAATTCTTCAACACTTTTTTGTTCATTCAATAGACAATAGTTGAGCCTCTACTATGTAAGAGATCTAGGAGTTTATATCCCAGTAAAAAGAGTGAAAACAATAAACAAACATATAGCGTGCAATGTGATGATGAGTTATGAAAAATGAATCAGATAAGGGGATATCTTATCCCAAAGGGATGGGAGAATGTTATTTAACTGGTGATCAGAGAAAGCCTCTCTGATAAGGTGACTAAAATAGAGTCTTAAAGGCAGTGAAGGTGCGACCCCATAGACGGCAGCCCACCAGGCTCCCCCATCCCTGGGATTCTCCAGGCAAGAACACTGGAGTGGGTTGCCATTTCCTTCTCCAATGCATGAAAGTGAAAAGTGAAAGTGAAGTCGCTCAGTCGTGTCCGATTCTAGCGACCCCATGGACTGCAGCCTACCAGGCAGCTCCATCCATGGGATTTTCCAGGCAAGAGTACTGGAGTGGGGTGCCATTGCCTTCTCCAGATATCACTTCATTCCAGGATAAAAATTCGAACATATTCACTCACTTGACCATTCACTTAACAAGTATAGAAGGATCTGTAAAAGTCTTAAAATGGAGATTATATTATGTTATAAAGTGGAGCTTCAATCTGTTGAAAAGTAATTTATTTCCAAATACTTTGTATCTTGGGATGCAAAGTGATCAAGATACTTTGCATCTTGATCATCTCCCATGTATCCCATAGCTTGTTTTTAATATAAGTAGGTTGGTAATTTTTTATCATATGTGGGGTTTTCTCAACAAATACTTTATTAATTCATAGAGAAATAAGACAATACAATTGATGTCATGAAACTATTACACCAAAGAGAAAAAAGACACATTCAGAACCACACACACATGTAAGTAAATAAACCAATTAAGATAAATACAAATTATGACAGATTCTATGACAAGAAATAAGTTGCTGAGGAACTTGAATGAGAAAATGGATAGAATAATTTTAAATACCATGGTTTTTGAAGTGGTCACCTCTCAGAAGGTGATATTTGAACTGACCTGAATCATAAGTCAGCCATGAAAAATGCAAAGAGGAAGAAAATTTCAGGTAGAACGGGCTTGGTTTTTCTGAAGCACAGACAAGAGAATGGGATGGCTGAAGCATAGTGAGCAAGAATAGACAGCTTTTTTTTTTTTTTTTTTAATTATAGTTGTATTAGTTTCCAGCTTATATCAAAGTGATTCAGACTTTTTTGAGGAGGTTAAGAATAGACATCTTTTAGCATTTAATTCCCACTCCAGTACTCTTGCCTGGAAAATCCCATGGACGGAGGAGCCTTATAGGCTGCTATTCATGGGGTCGCTAGGAGTCAGACACGACTGAGCGACTTCACTTTCACTTTTCACTTTCATGCATTGGAGAAGGAAATGGCAACCCACTCCAGTGTTCTTGCCTGGAGAATGCCAGGGACGGGGGAGCCTGGTGGGTTGCCGTCTATGGAGTCGCACAGAGTCGGACACGACTGAAGCGACTTAGCAGCAGCAGCATTTAATTAGGGCACTAACAAAGAAGACACTGATTGCTTCTGGTATAATCCTTTTGTGGATCATCTTCAGTGGATGGTAGGAACTGCCTGTATGTTGACCGTATACACAGTTCCATCTAGATTTATTTCTATATCTATCTGTATATACCAAAAACCACAAGTGCACACTATAAATTCCAATCTAAACCCATAGAACCCACTCAAGATCTCCCACTTTTCATTTGTACCCTCCTTTCCTGCCAGTGTGAACCTGGCTCCCACTATCTTTAATATATTTATTTGCTCACTCCATCAATCTGTATTGCAGTCAGTCTCCTGGCCTTGCCAAGTGGGTGTGTGTTTGACTGTCTGCAAACATTAGCCACCACTGGGCTCACTCCTGGCTCACTCTAACACACTGCTTGTTTGGCCCCAACCTCCACCAGTGTGAATTATTTAGAAAGATTTGGTAAACAGTAGAGATTAGTTGAAATTTTGCACAAGATTGTACTGAAAGGAAGACACTAAATGGTTTTGAGGATCTTACAGCATTTCACTAGCCTTTCTCAGCCTCCTAAACATCCCTACTTTAAAATAAGAATAAAGAGTCATCTTGTATGCGTGTACTTCCAGACATGTAAAATACTCAGCCTTGTTGCCTATTGTTTGGTTTTTTGTTCCATCAAGTTAACGTTCTAATTTAAAAGTTAAATTGGCATTTGAATGTCAAAACAAATATCAGCATATTTTTCACTAATGTATATCTGAGTTAAAATTTAAAACTGTGAAAATGCACGTGTTTGTTTTGTCAATGAGAATAGCAAAATGTTGAGCTTCAAATCAGGTATAAAGGTTTTACATGCTAAGATTTAAATTGCAATTTCAGACACACCAGTAAGGTGACAATGGCCCAGCTCACTGATAGATGCAATTGATAATGACACAGTTAAAATTCACCGTGGGTGTCACAGCATATTGTCAGATCATAGGACCTAATAACGACAACCAATATATAAACATTACATTTTTTATTTCAAATCCATAGATGTAATAAATTTAAGCTCTAAGCTGAAACAAATGACTTTACTTTCTTACTATATATATTTTTTATAATAACTTAGCAAATTTTAATTAAGTTTGACCCTCTATCCATTTTATATCTTCATTTCTGACCCTCAGTATCCCAGATGCATTTTTTTTTTCTCCAAACAACCCTGATATTAACCTACTATGTTAAATCCTGAACTTTAGGGTAATCATTGAAAGAATCACAGATACTATTGCATTAGGAATTTTACTGAAATTATATTTGACATAAAGGGAACTAATACAGAAAATAAATAATATGCTGTCCTTCATTTCGAGGAGGGGGGAGTGGGTTAGAGTATCAGGAATTTCAAGTATCAGAAACAGCATCTTTAACCCATTGCCAACTGACCTGAATCAGTTGGGAGTGGTCAATATTCTAGTATAGTTCTCTTAAAAAGTTGTAGGATACCTATAAATGTAATTAAGCTTTACTCCATTAAACAAAAGCCTTATCCACACTTTCATAAAGATAAGTTTTTTGTTTTTGTTTTTTGTTTTTACATTGGGCTTCTGCTAATATGCTGAGGAAGATTATTTTTAGAATCTTCATTGTTTATATCAGGGGCTTGGTAAGACACACCACTAAACTACATAGAGGTTCTTTTGTCTGAATGAATGGTTCTTGGAAGCATTGTCTAATATATGTTGGAGGTCTTAATATGGATTTTATAGTCACACCTCATTATCATCTTTAGATCATGTTTTCCTGGTAGTTGAAATTTGCCTTGAAGAGATTTCTTAATTTTTGCATTGTTCAACATCTGGAGAGACTGAAGTTTAAGAAAATATTTTATGTTCAAATCCATTAAGACCTGGCTTCCTCATATTTAACAGTTTTTCTCTCTTCTTTTCCCTTATAAACAGAAAGAAGGTGCCAGAATACTATGCACAGTAATCCTCAGCTAGATGATAAAGTTCATTAAGTGCAGTGTATTCCTTTCAATATTATCACAGTGTTGCTCAACTTTCCACTGCAACATACTAAGGATCCAGGTTTCTTCCATTTCTGAGAACACCGTTTCCTCACCTTTCTTTCAGCCATTACTGACAACCTCTTCAAGAGCCATAAATCTTCATGGCCACATTTTAATGGACATGTAGAAGTTTGTACTATAAGTATTTTCTCCTAAAATGTATCTCATGTAGAAAACGAAAGGACTCGATAACTTCAAACTCCAAAATTCACCAGGAGTAAATGACATTGTTATGAGTAACTGATGAAGTCTTGTTTTATGAACTTAAATATACCCATTATATAGTGATCTGTGTGTTACCCAGCTGCCTTGCTTTGGAGAAGATCTTGTTCTCACAATACGTCTACCCATTTTGGAATACTTCAAAGAGAGTGTGGATATTTAGAGACTTCAAGTGTTCAAAAACCAGAATCAAGTGATCATCTTGTTAAGAACAGTCAATAAAGTTACAGCTGGATATTTTTTCTCTGCTAAGTTTAGACATTAAACCCCATTCAATTTTATCTTGATTAGACAGACTGAAAATCATATGTACGCATATGGTTTGTCTAAATAGACAACTTAGCTAAGATCAGCAATTTTCTGAGGGGATTAAGTCAGTGCGAATGGGGGGAAAAAGTGACTCAGAAAAGAAAGAAGAAAAAAAAAAAAAAAAGAATACCATATGTTTGACATTGAAATAGAGCCTTATATTTATTTTTAACTCAAGAAATTTACTTAAGTATAACCTTATTTTTATTTAGTACTGTGTTGATAGAAAATGATTGTGTACACTTCTGTGGTTAATCCTTAAAGAGGAATCAATTGATTATCATTAGGTTTTAATTATGTAACCCATTATTAAAGGGAAATTTTTCTTGCTTTAAAACACTGTTACTAGTCAAACAATATAGGACATTTTAAAAAATCACTTAATGGGCAATTTCTGAAAAAGTTTTTATTGAAAATTCCCTTTTATCCAATTAATGGCACATCGTGATACCAAAGTCGCTCAGTCGTGTCCAACTCTTTGCGACCCCATGGACCATACAGTGTCTCAGCTGGTAAAGAATCTGCCTGCGATGCAGGACACCTGAGTTCGATCCCTGGGTTGAGAAGATCCCCTGGAGAAGGGAAAGGCTACCCACTCCAGTATTCTGGCCTGGAGAATTCCATGGACTGTATAGTCCATGGGGTTTCAAAGAGCTGGACACGACTTAGTGATTTTCACTTCATTTGATACCAACCCACTTTGTATAAATTTTTTTTTTTGGCTGTAAATATAATATTAGATGGAAAAGATTGTCAGTAACTTGAGATTTTTAAGCAGAAAAATACTACCATTTAAATTTTCTCTGGTAGGTGAATTTTGTATGGGGACAATATGAAAAGTAGCTTTGGGGGACTTTGTGGAGATATTTAATGGGATCAAGAGATATTTAATGGGATCAAGAAGATTTATTCCATATGTCCCACAGGTTTTTTTATGCATAACATGTATTACAATTTTTTCTATTGAAAAGGCATAAGGCAATTGATTTTTGATGCTATTTTAAAGTTACTTTGCAATAAGATTTTGAAAAAGTATCTAATCTCAGCCTTGGCATATGCATGTTCTACTCCATAATAGAACGAATACTTTCTAATCCTCATAGAAATTTTCTCTTCTTGCCTTGTTATTCATCCTTTTAAAATTTTAGTTTTACTTCTTATCACTTTTGCTCCCTATATCATATTAGGTACCTTACCTGAGATGGATATTCAGAGCAGGGTGACTGACCCTTATATCTAAATTTATCTTTTTATGTTTCTTTGGGTTTTATAAATTGAGAAATTATTTGTAATGCAAATATCTCTTTGGATTGAGTTAGATATTAATCCATAAAAGAAGCTGACGGGGTCCAGCCCCGGCTGATCCAGGGTATTCGAAGGGGAGACAGCGTTGGTGACTATTTACATATTCATCAAAGATATAACGAGTAATAGAATGAGGATAGCTCAGTAGGAAAATTCAGTGGAGAAAAGAGGCTGAGTAGCTTGGTTTACGTGGGAGACCAATAAAACTTCAAGACAAGAAGCTTGCACCACTTACGTAGGCCGCAGGCGTCCTTCCGTTCTCCCGAAGGAGAGGAGACACTGAGGCCTCCCCTGTCGGATCTTAGAAGCCCAGGCATAATTAGTAAGCATGGCAGGTTCCACGCTCCAGATGGAGACTCAGCCAGAGTTTGAGAGAGAGAGAGACATGGGGAGACCAGTCTTTTGAGGAACTGATCCCAATTCTCTATTTTCCAGGGTCTGTTTTTAATACACTGAGGTGTTATACAAAAGTCACACAGGGTCAGCAGTCCTGACTTTTATCAAAGTCAGGTGCTTCATACAAATGTATACAGAGGTCTTAGGGGTATTACATCATCTTCTGGCCAGGGGGCCTGCTGACAATTTATGACCCTCTCCTTGTGACAGCAGTCAGTCAACCAGAACACTTATTTCTCCAGGGGTGATTATTTTTGAAACAGATGCCACCTTCCAAAGGTACCAGATAAAGTTACATTCCTATAGGGTGAGGGTGTAGTGGGTTTTAATTAAGGAAAGAATTTACTTAGCCTAAGGTTAACTTTAATATCAAAGTTAATACTTATTTCTTCTATATATTCATTAACATGTATAAGGGCAGGGGATGTGGAGACTTAGCAGTAAACATTGGCTCAACAAATGAAAAACTCTTCACCAATACAATTTCTAATCAGCCCACTATACTTATACCAATAGTTTTCTAACTTCTCTAAAGAACCTGTTTTTAGAAGGTTTAAAGCATCTTGTGCCTCTCACGGTTGGGAGGCTGTGAGCAATCACATGTGGCCGGACAAGCCTGTCAGGCAGGCTAGAGAACCTTCAGAGGAGTTTGTAGGTTGAAACACTCCTATCACGCCGAGGAATTATTATTAACTGGAGCTCTAAGTTAACTTCTTCTCCAAAAGAGGTGGTGGGGGACAGCCCCCCGTAAAGTCAGAGGTGTAGGTGAGAGCACAAAGTAGTAAAGTAGGCAGGCTCTGGTTATGGGGGTAGATGCTCGAGGATTTCCAGGGGGACTCCGGAGGCTCGACATACACAACGGCAGGATCCTGAGGCTCGATCCCGCCTTTGCGTATGTCGAGCCTCCTTCCTCTTGACCTTTGCCACGGGTGGAGTGCCTCACGCTGGCCCCCAACAAGAAGCCAACCTTAGCTGATAACAGTAAGTTTTAACTTCTTTACATCTGTATAACAGGCCTCTAAGAAATTAAGAAAATGGAAGTAAATATTGAAGCTGTAAAAGAAAGATGGTTGGATAGTTTGGAAAGGTCTAAAATTGTACATCCTGATCTCTGAAGACAGAGTCAGATGAGGAAGTATAGCAATGAACGGAGGGATAGAGAGATCTGACATGGTGAAAAAGATGTCAAAAGAGAAAATATGAAGGATGCTAGACCCCAGAGACAAACATTCACCTAGGTTCAACCCTCACACCCTCCCCTGAAATAATACCATTTTCTCAAAAGAATTCATTCTTCCACATTGAATACAACATGAGTAGGATCAACAAAACACAGCAGTTGGATGCGATGGCTGTGGTCAGGGAAAACCACCCAGAGGAATTTTAGTGAAGCATGCCGCACACAGAATTGAACATTCCCATTTTTTTCTCTCTCACAGGTTATCTGAACCAGATGAATAACTCAAGTCACTCTGTCCTTCAGCCTTCATTCCAAGGATGCATGCAGCTCATTCAAGTGGATGATCAACTTGTAAATTTATCCGAAGTGGCGCAAAGGAGGCCTGGAAGTTTTGCAAATGTCAGCATTGACATGTGTGCCATCATAGACAGGTAATGGTCTGTCTTCCTACCTCGAATTGCCAAACTTGCAAAATTCATGTTTTTGTTGTAGGACAAGTTAAACTCTGAAACGTACAGCCCTATATGGGGCAAGGTGGCAGGAGCCATTGGCCATGCCTGTGGTATATGTTTGTGATATTAGAAGTGATGTTTATATCAGGGCATGGTTATATATGACAGTCTATGATGTCATATTAATCCATTCAACCCTCCTTGGTGAATGTGATCATTTTGCATGGTTTTGCAAGTGACAGCTGGAAACAGAATTCAGTTTGTTTTTAAATAAACTATGCATATAAACTGGAGAAGGCAATGGCACCCCACTCCAGTACTCTTGCCTGGAAAATCCCGTGGACAGAGGAGCCTGGTAGGCTGCAGTCCATGGGGTTGCTAGAAGTCGGACACGACTAAGCGACTTCACTTTCACTTTTTACTTTCATGCATTGGAGAAGGAAATGGCAACCCACTCCAGTATTCTTGCCTGGAGGATCACAGGGACAGGGGTGCCTGGTGGGCTGCCGTCTGTGGGGTCACACAGAGTCAGACATGACTGAAGTGACTTAGCAGCAGCAGCAGCATGCATATAAACTATGCCCACAGCAGAAATGACCCCTTCTCTTTGTCTTGATCATGACTTATCCTCAGTGTATAATCCCATATAAAGCCCCCTCTTAGAGGAAAATAAATGTTGAAAATTATTGGCAGGCAATATGGGGATTTACTGAAGTAGGATATTTAATGTAGTTGAGTCTAAGACATAGTGAAATATTAAAAGATCTCATCCTTATAAGTTTTTGCAAATCTGGGGGGGGATGACTTTTTATAAAAACTTAGCTGACCTCTTACATGGTGGAAAGATACAACTTATATGGAATATTATGGCAGCATTACATATACTACCATAACATACTTCTAAGAAGTTCCTTTTATTCCAACATGAAAATATTTCATTTTGATATGTATTTCCCACAAACAAACTACATCTAACTATGGGTTGAATTTAATCTGGTGGATTTAGGTGATGGCCTATCCTATTTTCAAATCTTTTATGAGAGGATTATCTTATTCTGAAAATTTTTTTCATTAATTTTATATTTTGAAAACTAAACTTCCATAAGTCTCAGTCTGTCCCCAGTAAAATATAGACCTTAAGTCTCTTCCAACCTTACTTCATTTAATAGGAGATCCTTGGGGAAGTCATGTAGAGACATATAATGAATCTTAAAAATATATAAAATCATCTATTATGAATTAAGCTTGCTTTATATAATCTTAATAAAGTAGTATTCATGTGAATGATAAATTAGAGTTTATGATGTCTGTAGAATGTAACTTTTTAAAGCTTTAATATGTTTATAATAAGGCATAGCATAGTGCTTATTTTTATTGCATTTATGCAAATATAGGTACTTATAGCCTAAACAGTTTATACTTAAACAGAGAAACAAACAATTTTAATAAAAATATACTCCTAAATTTTGAACCATCAATAATGTAATAGTTGTTATTTCTGCCTAAAGCAGTGGTGGTAATAATCACAAAAACTGAAAAATGCATGTTCTAAGACCATATATTCTGATATTCTCTGTGTATTCATAAATTTTAATAATGATTTTCCATACAGGAAGATTTTCCCTCTTAGTAATAGACAGTCTATGAGTCACTTTAGTACCTTGTTCATTTTCTATGTCAGTAACTTTAATGATACAATAATTTCTGTCAATAATACCCAGGTTAGTTCATCTAGCTTTTGTAAACTGGCTAGGTTTTATGGTGATACTGTTATTTCACTCCAAACAGCATGTTTCCTGGGAATTGTGTTTAAATTGTTTGCTACCGAGGAAGTATGGGTGAAGTGTTGAGATTTCACTGTTGTACACCCATGGCAATATTAGAAGTTAAAATGTCTCCAAAAGAATGAGTGAGATTTGGGTAATGAACCAGGCTCTCCTGGTAAGGAGAAGAACACAAGAGACAATGTAGATTAGGGATCAAATTTCAGTTTGGGGCAGGTACAGGAATATACAAAGTGTTCTTTTGCCAAACTGGCATCATGCCACTGTCTGTGTTGCTGAGTGCCCTGTAGCTGACAGAACAAGGAACACATCTTTCTTATCCCGCAGGGTGCTAACCCAGAAGAGTGCTTATGCAGAAGTAATCACCTCTGATGCATCGCGAGTTTCCTAAATCCACTATTGAATACCTTCTCTGCTTGTCTTATTTTTTGAGGGCATTGACTTCTTTTTTTTTTTAAGATATAATTGCCCTATATCATTATATTATAGCTTCAGGTGTACAACATATATAGTGAAATGGTTACCAGGGCAGTGATTTCTGTACAGTAATTAACAGTGTATGAAATAGCAGATTCCTTTTTCACCTAAAATGTGCACAGTTCTGTCTTAATCTGTGAAGTGTTGTGTTTTTGCATGTAGAATTCAGAACTATATTCACCTTATTCAAACCATTGAGGTGCTCATTGTTGAGCTCACCCTTAATCTTTCTTTGCATATGAGAGTACCAGGGCCATTACCCTGTCTTCACACAGCTCTGACCCATCCATGACTCCTTAATGATACATCTCTGGCTCGTCTCTGGTTTGGTCGTACGCCCTTACTAACTGAAACTTTTCAACTGCCATTCTACCATTTTATTTTCAGCCTACCTAAATTCTCCTTAAGCAGCCCTACACGGGCTCTTTCTTACTTTTATCCTTTCAGATTTCAGCTTGATTGATTTGAGAGCTATTTTTGAAAAAAAAATTTAAAAAGGGAAAACTGAAAACATAGGATAAAATATAGAAATCACAAGTGTGATTTTTATAAAATGTTTAGAGATTATAGGAGCAGCTGCATTGATTTTATGAGTAGAACTTAGGAAAATAATTTGGGAAGGTGATTCTAAAGGAGTTTTGCTGTATGTGATACTGAAATATTCAATGGTTTTAATTTTTTTTCTTTTTTGGGGGGGCAGGGAGTGGATTTACATGCACCTTGTTTTGTTTATATGTTTATTTTCTGAACATGACATTGAATCAAAGCGACAACAAGCATACCAAGCTACAGAATTATGCCTTTAGTAGTGTTTTCTGAGTGCATCTATGGTGCCAGGCACTGTTCTAGGCACTTAGGGCAAATCATTGACCTAAACAAAGATCCTTGCACTTGTGAAGCTTGCATTCTGGGAGAAGGGGAGGGACACAAACCTGTGATAAATAAATAGTATAGTAAGTTAGTAGGAATACATGCTATTTATATTTAAAAAAAAAAAGTTGGGCTAATCAAGGAGGACTGGCATTTTAAGGAGATTGGTGTTGGATTATAGTTTAAACAGGTTGATTAATGTTAGCTTCATTTGTGAATTCAAGACCTGAAAGAAGTATGCATGTATACTCAGTCATTCTGTCGTTTTCCGACTCTTTGCAACCCCAAAGACTATAGCCTGCCAGGC
Source organism: Bos indicus x Bos taurus (assembly GCF_003369695.1). Taxonomy (NCBI): domain Eukaryota; kingdom Metazoa; phylum Chordata; class Mammalia; order Artiodactyla; family Bovidae; genus Bos; species Bos indicus x Bos taurus. The sequence goes on along the minus strand of NC_040079.1, from coordinate 9,119,341 downwards.
TCTCTGTCCATGGAATTTTCCAGGTGAGAATATTGGAGTGGGTTGCCATTTTCTACTCCAGGGGATCTTCCTGACCCAAGGATCAAACCCAGGTCTCTTGTGTTTACCTGTTTGCAGGAGACCCGGGTTCAATCCCTGGGTCAGGAAGATGCCCTGAAGAAGGAAGTGGCAACCCACTCTAGTACTCTTGCCTGGAAAATCCCATGGACAAAGGAGCCTGGTAGGCTACAGTCCATGGGGTTGCAAAGAGTTGGACACGACTGAGAGACTTCACTTTCTACCTGTTTACCAGGTAGATTGTTTACCACTGCATCACTTGGGAAGCTTGAAAAAGGTAAAAGAATTCACCAATTTGGAGAAAAGCCATTCCAGGAAAAGAGGCTAGTCAATGAAACAAGGCTGCCTGTTATCATCTAGGATCAGCAAGGGGCTTGGATGGCAGGTTTGGAAGGATGCGGAGCAGATCCCCAGAAGAGGCCAAGGCAATCATAGAGGTCAGGTCCTGGAGACTTTCAGGTCATTGTAAGGATCTGACTTCTATTCTGAGAGAAGTAGGGAGGCACTGCAGGTTTCTGAGTAGAGCAGTGGCACAATTTAGCTTATAGTTTTGAAGGCTAACCCTTGTCTGTGGGAAGAGGAAGGGTAGAAGCTGGGGGGCAGTGATAGTAATCCACGTGAGAGATGCTGTGGCCTGAGACCATGGTGCTAGCACAAGAGATAGGGTGATGTGGTCAGTTCTGAGTACACTGAGACGGTAGAGGGCTTTTTAATGGACTAGATTCCAACCATGAGAAAAAGAGAAGACATAACGCCAAATGATTTGGTAACAGCAACTGGAAGGAAGGAGTTACCATGTCCTCTGATGAGAAGGCTAGTGGTAGAGAAGACTAGTCATGGGGCAGAAGGAAAAATCAGGAATTCAGTGCTGGGTATGAGTTGAAAGGTCTGTTGACATCTAAGTGGATGTTTCAAGACGATAGTTGGATACACATATCTCACAAGCACGCAACTGCCGATTAAGCAATGAGATGCTGCGTCTGATAAGATCATCACGTTTATCTATTGAAGACCTCTGGTTTCTTCAGCTGTATTTCATAAACAGCTGTAGAACTGGAAAGGGAGAGGGTAAGCAGTAGACAAGAAGCCTCTTCCAACATCAGAAGCCTGTAGCTTTACCCTTTGAGTGAGACCCCGCTCTTAAGGAAGAAGACTTCATCAAACCATCAGTGTATCTAGCAGATAATCTTGCTTCTCCTTGCACAAGTACCATCTATCATCTATTCCTAGTGCCCTGGCATTTTTCCTTCTCTGTGGCAAACATCTCCAGGCACCAGACTCAACTCTTGTCCTCCACCCACTTCCCTCTATCCTCTTTCTGGGTTTGAAACTCTGAGCAAAAAAAGCCTCCAGAAACATCCCTGTTAAAGTTACGTTTATGCACTTCCTCCTGCAAGGGAGAACAAAAGAGAACCAAGGGGTATCTCAGATGACGTGGAGGAGGAAGGGAGTGAGGACAGAGGTTTGAGGGCCTGAGTAAGTCCTAGGAGGGTCCTGGCAGATATCGGCCATAATTTTTAAACTACAAGAGTTGCTGCACCATAAGATGGAATTTGTGAATCCCTGTAAGAGCTTGTATTTGGTTTGTTTATCTAGGATTCTAATTCAGGACACATGGTGTGAAGAAGCTGGAGTGAAAATAGTTTGAGCTGAAGTAGGTGGTATTCATGACTGGTTAGGCAAAATTTTTGTTTTGTGAGTCGCAGAAAAGACTGTTTTGCTAGCTGTAACTTCTGTATCAAACCTAAGATCACCCTCATAGGTTAGCTGCCAGAGAGAGATTTTCCTGGTCATCCACAGCAGTGATGTGTCATGGTCGTAGCTAATGACAGGTAAGCAGAAGTCAGATAAAGTGTTCTGAGAAAGTGTTTGTTTTTCTAATACAGAGGTTCCACCCTCCCCCTCCATTATCCTTGTTCAAATATAGATACCATTTCTTGATCATATGGCTCCAAGCTCCAGTGAACCAGAGTCAGTAACCACTTTCCCTCCTTTTTGTGGGAAGGAAAGCAACCGTTGTTTATTTAAATCACTGTGAGTCAAATATTACTTTTATCAAAGCTGAAAGCATCTGTGCTTTCTTTATCCTCCATGTCTAAAATCAACCAATACCATCATTTTACCAGAACATAGAGGGACAAATTCCTAATTATGAAAATGACTTTGAAAGAGAAGATGATACATTTATTTTCAGATGTATTAAGCTGCATGCCAATGATGTCCTTTAGAGATTGGAACTTGGGGACTAAATGGCTGTTTAGAGGACAAAGCAAATTCATATTGTTAATCAGCATCTGGTAGAAAAAGCAGTTAACTAGAGTCTTCTTTACCTTTTCTGTAACCTCCCATGTAAATATATTAAGAAAGAAAACCAGGAAATGTCTGGATAGCACAGAGAGCGGAAAAGGAAGAGTAAACATCGCGGGTTAAGTGCAGCCCACAAAATTACCCCTTGAGAAACTGAATAGACTGGATCCTATTTCTGAGTTAGTAATTAAGTCTTCATTTTATTTTTGGATGGCAGTGCATAATCACAGACCCAGTTTTTATTTTTTAATCCAATGCGTTCTTTTCCAGAATATCTACCAAGTTTGTTTGATTTGCTTTTCCTTGAAAGGAAAGAATAAGTATATGATTTTTTATAAGAGCACTTAAATGAGAGTTGGATAGATACAGCATGAGAGGCTTCAAGACGAAGCTAATTCTGCCAGAAAGGTGAACAGTGCATAAGTAGATTAATACCAAGAATTCAGAAGGCAGTCATGACTTCATACAACAAGTTTAAGATTTACAGTCCTGAGATGAAGAATGCATGTAGCATCTTTTTTTATTTTTTAAAATTGATCTTCATTTGTTCATAAGCTCCCATTTCCAGTGTATAGCAGCAAAAAGAATTGGGACACATACATTCAGGTGCCCTAATAACTATCTATATATCCATCTATATCTATATCTATATATATATAAAGTCAATATGTGATTCAAACTTAGTCAAAGCCAAGCTCCCATTTGGGGCTACTATCCCATTTTATGTGTCCTCCTTGACTCTTCCCATTTAGCTTTGGGTCAGGCCCAGGCAACTTATGTCACATCAGCAGAGGAGTGGGTTTCACTCACATGGTCTGCTCAGGCTCCTTCTGGCCTCCCCTGAGGGTGCCTGGCAGCTTGGTCTTTAGGAGCCAGCCCCACCGCCCTGCAGTTCTTCCTTCTGGCTGTGGGATCAGCCCTGGCTTGTGCTGGGCTCAGGTTTGGGGATTGGGATAAGAAGGTAACTCATCCCAGTTTGCCAGGGACCATCTTGCTTTTAGGATTGAGGGTCTTTGACCTAGAGAAACCCCCCCACGGTTCTGAGTAAACCAAGATGGTTGGTCTCTCAAGATCTGTGTCCTCTCTGGGCAAAGATCTTCTCCTGAGTCCTTTATGTTGTCTACCAGCCATCCAGGCATTTTCACATACCCCACTGGGCCACTCAGGGATTTTGAGATCTTTCGCAAACTGCGTACAAGCTGAAATTAATGATGGGGTATGCCTGGCTGTGGGTGTGGGGAGTGGGGATGACTATCTTAGGGCCCCCTCTGCCTCAGCTCCATATCTACTCTGTACAACTCAAGCTGACATGGGCCTCTTAGAAATCAGGTTCCCAAATGTGGAAAGGGAGGCACCGGCCACCACTGCCAGAGGATTTGTAAGTCTCTGCTGAGATCCATTCAGTCAATACGCACTTATTGAGGCTTACTCAGGGAACTTTTCCTCCTGGAACTTTAATGCTAGTGGAGGGAGGTCATTGATCAGACCTTATGCTGTCCTAAGATTACGTTCTTCTCTTTTGCTCTCAAAGACAGAGCTCTTTCAACCCCAATTTACAAAATTGAATCCACAGAATTGAATCTGCTAGTTTTTGTTTTTGCTTTTTCTCCTATTCCAGTGTCCAGAGGTAACTTTTCCTAGCCCGGCCTCTTTGTGAAAAACAGCATTGATCAACTGAACCAGAAAGATAATAAAATCAAAACTTTGACTTGAAATATCTAAAAATTATTTCCACTATAGGAAAAAGGAAAATGTGTCTCATAAACATGGGTGTTTCTGTAGTGACACTATTTATGCCAGATTTTCTGTTGCCTCTGGATATTGCTGCCTACAAATCGCCACCCAGTGGGCCTGACATCTTTTCATAGATTTCCAGCCTGACCATGCCTTCCATTCGTCTCTACAAATGTTCATGTCAATCAGACTGGTGTAGAGCTGTGCTCCTGCTTCTTTTACACTGCGAAGCGTTTTGTCTTCTATCGTTAGATTCTTATTAGCAAAGTGTAGGTTTCCAGGAATATCTTACTTTCCCTTCATAGTAATTATGCAAACGTGCTTAAAAGAGGCAGAAAGTCTCTCAGATGAACTTCGCATTATTCAGAACTTCACGCCTGTTCAAGTCTGACTTCACTGTGGCTCTGATCCCATCAGACTTCAAAGCAGCAAAGAACAGGTCAGCTGGAATTCATTCCCTGAGAACTGGAGCCAGCAAGCAATTTTCCTGGTGTGAAACTAGAGTTCTTTTTAGGAAACACCCTTCAAAAATACCCGTAGGATAGAAGGTATTCAGGGTCCTAAAACCAGATCCCCAGCTCAAAATAAAAAATATTAAAAAGACTAGTTACCTAATCCAGTCGTAATTTTCTTACATGACATTCATACTGTGATTCCTTACTGTTACCTGCTTTGTCTTCTCACCTTATCTCTGTTTACTCCCCATCTGGAACCCCATCCATTTTCTATTGCAAATGGCTGCGTTCTTTCCTCCTTTGGGCTAAATTATGTATTACTGCATGCATGCTAAATCGCGTTAGTCATGTCTGACTTTGCAACACTATGGACCATAAGCCCACCAAGTTCCTCTGTCCATGGGGCTCTCCAGGCAAGAATATTGGAGTGGGTTATGATGCCCTCCTCCAGGGGATCTTCCTGACCCAGGGATCGAACCTGGGTCTCCTGCACTACAGGTTGATTCTTTGCCTTCTGAGCCACAAGGGAAGTCAAAATTATTTATTGGTAGTTTCATGGAAAGCCATATGTTCTCATGCTAGATCTGATTCATTTTTGGTGTTAGAAGCATGTCGCTTTGTATAAACATTCTTGGACTCCCAAACTAACCCCAGGTAACCCTTTGGTCTTTAATTGCATTGCCAGAGCCATTTGGTTTCTTATAGAAGGATCTAGAGAGGAGTTACCTGTTTATACTTAAACATTCAAACCATAGTCATCTATTGTAGCAAAAAATATATATAAATTCAGTGACCTAAAATACTACACACCAGGTGAACCCGTGTTCAAATCAGTTGCCTTCTGAAGTGATCTCAGAGTGGCTTTATTTTTAAGTACAAATAAAGTACTAGAGTGACAAAACTTGTTTTTAATAAGAAAATACAGTAGTGAAATGTCAGAGGAGATAACCCTCCTAGGAGAAAAAGGGAAAGAAAAGCTTGAATTAACCATTTTAAGATTCAACAGCAGCCTTATTCCTCTTTGATGTATTCCATGTATGAGGACAAAAGAAACTGAATTTGCTTTTGGTGTGGCATATAGCTATGCTTTGACATTTGAATCCCAAGGAAGGCCTAGTGCATAAAAGCAACATCAGAAAGCAGTTATGTGTTTGAAGATAAGCAGGAAGGAAAAAGATAAATAATTTTAATATGTAGCTAAATCAACTACAGAGAGATTTAAATGAGTCATTAAATTTTATTTCTTGCTTTTGATATTAGATTACCTGAAGGATAAAAACAAAAGCAAGTGATTAAAGAATATACTTAAAACATCTTTCTTAACAAACATTTTCTTAAGATAATTGCTTTTGTCAATTTCTTAGTTATATTGCAAAAGTTTGAATGAACTCTAAGAACTCATTTAACTACCCTACCCTTAAACTGACTTTATGGATGAATAGACACTCACTGTTTGCTTTTTAAAATGTACGTAGTGATCCCATAGCCTGGTGGATGAAGAACTGGAGCTAGTAGCTTACCATTTTTCACTCCTCATACTCCCCCAAGTGTCGTGTGGGAGTCAAGTGTTCATTCCCAGATTCATTTATGCAAGTCATACTCGTTATTGTAATAGCATGCTCTAATTAAATATTAACTACACTTTCAAGTAGGTAGGGACAAAAAAAAAATCATTTCCATTAGAGCCAAATTAAAGGGTTTTAGAAAGACAAAATAAATAAAGCCATCAGTTTGAAAGTGAAAGTGAAGTCGGGTTCGACTCTTTGGAACTCCGTGGGCTATAGCCTACCCGGCTTCTTCGTCCATGAGATTTTCCAGGCAAGAATACTGGAGTGGATTGCCATTTCCTTCTCCAACCATCAGTTTAGATATGCACAAAGTGTTAGTAACTCAGTCCTGTCAGACTCTTTGTGACCCCATGGCAAATATCAAAACTTACAGGTTCATTGGTAACTTTAGTTTTCACTGCACTTTAAGAAATCAAGACTGGAAATTGAAGGTGATGGAAATGGTTCATTAAAAAAAAAACAAAACCCTGGCTGATTGGATTGTACCAAATTGCTCTGGCAAGTTGTTATTGAATTTATACGATGAAGGGTTTTAAGTTATTTAAAATGATTACAGTAAGTATCTATCTAATGTTTACTTTCTTTATTCTTTACTTCTCTAATTTGAAAAATAAGAAAGTAGAATTTGTGTTTTTCTTTTGTGTTCTGTATTTCAAATAATGGAAGGAGAAAGTGGGGGAGGGAAAGGAGAAAGGAAGGAAGATGAAGGGAAGGAAAGAGGGGAAAACTATTAATTCACATTGTTCTTTGGTTTATTGATATTGGACATTATCTACTTTCATTAAAATAGAAATCAGGATAAAAATGAAAGAAGGTTATTAATATTTATTATGGCAGTTTAAAAATGACATTTTCTTTGAGAATTATCCTTTGCTATTTAAATTATCCATGACCTGAGAAGAAGGGAAGAGGAGTCATAGATATTTCTGTGTGAGGAAAACAGTTTTATTAAGACTTGGGACATTTCATTATTATTATTTCACTTGTTAATTGAACAAAACTACTTCCTCTTCCTGTAATTATATTTGTACTACCTAAAAACTAGTTTAAAGAGGGTAACAAGCTTAAGATTTTAGACAACATTGTCTAAATTCTGTAAGGTACCTACTGCCAAATTTGAGATAAATACTTCTTTGTTGTCTTGTGTCTATGAATTCACTGAGGAACTGATTAGAGTTTGAATTTCATTTTGTTTACATCAAAAGGAATGTTACATGAGCAGGAGCGAGTGCAGATGGAAGAGGTGGGAAATACGTGTGCATTAGTTTGGAATGTTGTTAAAAAGTGAATCAGGAAAAAATTGTAACAAATTATGGTATCTGAAAAGTGGTCTCTCTTTTCAGTTGTGGTATCTTTAATCAGTAAATAGATTTATTTGCATAGCGTGAAATTCCAGATGTTTCAGCTGGTTTTAGACAAGGCAGAGGAACCAGAGACCAAATTGCCAACATTTGCTGGATCATTGAAAAAGCAAGAGAGTTCCAGAAAAACATTGATTTCTGCTTTATTGACTATGCCAAAACCTTTGACTGTATGGATCACAATAAACTGTGGAAAATTCTTCAAGACATGGGAATACCAGACCACCTGATCTGCCTCTTGAGAAACCTATATGCAGGTCAGGAAGCAACAGTTAGAACTGGACATGGAACAACAGACTGGTTCCAAATAGGAAAAGGAGTACGTCAAGGCTGTATATTGTCACCCTGCTTATTTAACTTCTATGCAGAATACATCATGAGAAACGCTGGGCTGGAGGAAGCACAAGGTGGAATCAAGATTGCTGGGAGAAATATCAGCAACCTCAGATATGCAGATAACACCACCCTTATGGCAGAAAGTGAAGAACTAAAGAGCCTCTTGATGAAAGTGAAAGTGGAGAGTGAAAAAGTTGGCTTAAAGCTCAACATTCAGAAAACGAAGATCATGGCATCTGGTCCCATCACTTCATGGGAAATAGATGGGGCAACAGTGAAACAGGGTCAGACTTTATTTTTTGGGGCTCCAAAATCACTGCAGATGGTAACAGCAGCCATGAAATTAAAAGACGCTTGCTCCTTAGAAGAAAAGTTATGACCAACCTAGATAGCATATTCAAAAGCAGAGACATTACTTTGCCAACAAAGGTCCATCTAGTCAAGGCTATGGTTTTTCCTGTGGTCATGTATGGATGTAAGAATTGGACTGTGAAGAAACCTGAATGCCGAAGAATTGATGTTTTTGAACTGTGGTGTTGGAGAAGACTCTTGAGAGTCCCTTGGACTACAAGGAGATCCAACCAGCCCACTCTGAAGGGGATCAGCCCTGGGATTTCTTTGGAAGGAATGATGCTAAAGCTGAAACTCCAGTACTTTTGCTACCTGATGCGAAGAGCTGACTCATTTGATAATACCCTGATGCTGGGAAATTTTGAAGGTGGGAGGAAAAGGGGACAACAGAGGATAAGATGGTTGGATGGCATCACCAACTCAATGGACATGAGTTTGAGTAAACTCTGGGAGTTGGTGATGGACAGGGAGGCCTGGCATTCTGCTATCCATGGAGTTGCAAAGAGTCGGACATGATTGAGTGACTGAACTGAACTCAAGTGAATTGAATCTACAGTTGTGATAAGGAGAGACCCTCTAAGTACAGTACCACATTAGATTAACTTAGTTTGCCTTACACAAGTGGTGCCTGTTAAACTTCTATTCCAGTAGTTTCATGGTCTTTGATCTTTTGGCATAGTTCCAGAAAGGCTTCATCAACATGACAATTATGTTCATGGACACACTTCAGTGAAGACCCCTTTGAGCAAATGGACATGAATTCAAAGTAAATTATTTTTTCTTGAAACTTCAAGCTTTTGAAAATTAGTAAATTTAAAAAATATATTTAAAATCTTAAAGAACGATATATCTGAAGTTAGTTGGAAGCACCCTACACAAACTCTTTTCACATGGTTGATTATTGTAAAGTCATCCCTCTGTGTCTGCTGGGGATTTGTTCCAGGACCCCACCCTATGATACCAAAATATGTGGATGCTCAAGTCTTTTATATGAAATGATGTAGTATTTGTATATAACCTATGCACATCCTCTGATAAACTTTAAATCATCTTTAGATTACTTATAATACCTAATACAATGTAAATTCAATGTAAGCAATTGTACATACAGTATAAATGCTATGTAATTTTGCTTTTTGGAAATTTCTGGAATTTTTCTCTAAATATTTTTGATCTGAGGTTGGTTGAACTTGCAAATGTGGAATCCATGGATACAGAGGGACAACTGTATCAACTCAAAAGACATTTGTTAATCTCCCAAGAAGGTAATAGAACTGGTGCTGAGGTTCACAATGAGGAAATCCAGAGATGCAGGATGGGGTCTCTTCTCACTGGAGAGGTTTTAATTCAGCCATGGAGATAGGAAACATTCATAAGAAGTTTAAGAGCTATATTAAGAAGCTTGTGCTTCATAATCATTACAGATAATGGTTTTCATAGAAAATTAATGAAGAGAGAATTGCTGTGGGCTAAGAGGCTGATGGAGGCTTCACAGATATATGTTGACCTTTAAAGAAACTGTAGCCACAGATAAGAAAGAACAGGCCAGGCCAAAGCAAAAGCATTAACAGAATTGTGGAGGAACAGATGACCATGTCATGTCTGAAACAGTAAAGTGACTGAATAGAGCAGAAAGTTTATATTAGGAATCAAGGAAGAGGTAGAAAGATACGTCATTCATTCATTCACCTATCCATTCATTCCACAGTCATTCACTGATTTCCTTCCATATGCCAAGGATAGATAATGATAGTGTCCGACTCTTTGCAGCCCCATGAACTGCAGCATGCCAGGCCTCCCTGTCTATCACCAATTCCCAGAGTCCACCCAAACCCATGTCCATTGAGTCGGTGATGCCATCCAACCATCTCATCCTCTGTCGTCCCCTTCTCCTCCTGCCCTCAATCTTTCCCAGCAGCAGGGTCTTTTCAAATGAGTCAGCTCTTCGCATGAGGTGGCCAAAGTATTGGAGTTTCAGCTCAACATCAATCCTTCCAATGAACACCCAGGACTGGTCTCCTTTAGGATGGACTGGTTGGATCTCCTTGCAGTCCATGGGGTTCTCAAGAATCTTCTCCAACACCACAGTTCAAAAGCATCAATTCTTCAGCGCTCAGCTTTCTTTATAGTCCAACTCTCACATCCATACATAGCCACTGGAAAAACCATAGCCTTGACTAGACGGACCTTTGTTGGCAAAGTAATGTCTCTGCTTTCGAATATGCTGTCTAGGTTGGTCATAACTTTCCTTCCAAGGAGTAAGCATCTTTTCATTTCATGGCTGCAATCACTATCTGCAGTGACTTTGGAGCCCAAAAAAATAAAGTCTGACACTGTTTCCACTGTTTCCCCATCTATTTCCCATGAAGTGATTGGACCAGATACCATGATCTTCGTTTTCTGAATGTTAAGCTTTAAGCCACCTTTTTCACTCTCCTCTTCCACTTTCATCAAGAGGCTCTTTAGTTCTTCTTCACTTTCTGCCATAAGGGTGGTGTCATCTGCATATCTGAGGTTATTGATATTTCTCCTGGCAATCTTGATTCCCTTGGTATCTGCAATTTTTTTAAGGAGATCTCTTGTCTTTCCCATTCTATTGTTTTCCTCTATTTCTTTGCATTATTCACTTAAGAAGTTTGCATAGGCACCTCTGATTCAGCCTGGCATCTGGCTTAGGATGGAGGAGCAGTTCACAGGCATATAGGAAGGACCTCCCAGGTAGACAGAAAATGAATGGCAAAGGATGCAGATGTGAGTGACATGGGGACTGGCAGGAAACTCAGGCGCTTGTCGCAGAGTCTTCCAGAGATTAACAGCTACTGGTGTGAAGCTAGAAAGTCAGGGTAGGGATCTGAGCCTAGACATCTAGGGAGAATCAGCTGGAAACAAGCATACTAAAAAGACCATAAGTTATCCTCTGGGTGGTAAGGCATCATTGAAGGATTTGTAAGGAGGTCAGTTCTACATTACTGATGTTTGTCTGAGCAGAGGTGCTGAGAGGCTAAGCTGTGGTCATAGCCATAGAAGAAGACAGGAACGGGTCCATCCAAAGTGTTTAGTAGCTGGACTGAGGAGAGCTCACCTCCAGCTTCCTGGAGGTCAGAAAGGTATTGCAAGAAAGAAAAACTGATTTCAGAATGAGAGAAAGCTTTCACAGAAGATTACATGTTATCCCCACTGGTTCCTAAATAACGTCTTAACTGAATATTTAAGTTATTCAGTTATTCAGACATGAATATTAAGTTAATTAACTGCTTAGTAGTGAGCACAGTGGCCCCTTCTCTTCCATGAAAGTTTCACCTTCTATGGTAAACTGTAGTCTGAGGCTATTAAATGAAAATTTTCAGAAACAATTCTTAAGTTTTAAACTGGCACAGTTCTGGTAGCATGATGGGGTCTCCTGCCATCTTGCTCCATCCTTTTCTGGACGGTGAATCCTGTATCTGTCCTGTGCACCTCCCTGTTAGCCACCTAGTAGCCATCTGTGTGATTGGATCAGCTGTCATGCCAGGTACTGCAGCGCTTGCATTCAAGAAGCCCTTATTTTACTTAATAAAGGTCCCAAAGCCCAAGAGGAGTGATGCCATCAATTCAGATACGCCAAAGAGAAGCTATGAAGTGCTCCCTTTAAGTGAAAAGGTGAGCATTCTGCACTTAATAAGGAATGAAAACAAAACAAAACTACCTGCTGAAGTTGCCAAGACCTATGGTAAGAATGAGTCCTCTGTGAAACTGAAGGAAAAACAAATTGGTGCTAGTTTTGCTGTCTCACCTCAAACGTGCAGAAGTTTTAGCTGCCCTGTGTCACCCTGTGTCACAGGTATTGAGTTAAGTTGAGCAAGGTGTTAAATTTGTACAATAAAACGTTTTGAGACAGAGAGACCACACTCACATGGTATTTATTACATTATATTGTTATACTTGTTCTATTTATTAATTGTTGTTGTTGATTTCATACTGTGCCTAATTTATAAATTAAACTTCATCATAGGTATGTATGTATTGGAAAAAGCATAGTATATACAGGTTTCCACAAGGCCCCCAGTGGATGCCTGTCCAAAGTTTCAGGCATCCACTGGGGACCTTGGAACATATCCCCTGTGGATAAACTGCTGCATATTAGTTAGAATACTGTTTTACTTGGATCTAGAAAAATTGTGAAGCAGTTGAGCAGTGCTGTGCTGTGCTTAGTCACTCAGTCGTGTCCGAGTCTTTGTGACCACATGGACTGTAGCCCCCCAGGCTCCTCTGTCCATGGGGATTCTCCAGGCAAGAATACTGGGAGTGGGTTGCATGCCCTCCTCCCAGGGACTTCCCAATGCAGTTCTCTAACCCAGGTTTCCTGCATTGAAGGTGGATTTTTTTTTTTTTTTAACCATCTGAGCCACCAGTGAAGCCCCAAATGTGAAGATGAGAGAGAGGTAGAAGAAAGTTAAAATGGGAAAGACAGAGCTGAGTTAGACATGCAGGTAATGACACTGTGGAATAAAGAGAAAGACAGGCGAGATCAAGAGCTGTTATTGTTGTCATTCAGTCTCTAAGTTGTGTCTGACTCTGCAACCCCATGAACTGCAGCACTCCGGGCTTCCTTGTCCTCCACTGTCTCCCAAAGTTTTCTCAAACTCACGTCTATTGAGTCAGTGATGCCATCCAAACATGTCATCCTCTGTCACCCCCTTCTCCTCTGGCCCTCAATCTTTCCCAGCATCAGGGTCTTTTCCAGTGAGTTGGCTCTTCGCATCAGGTAGCCAAAGTATGTTGAGTATATCGGTCCCTGGTCAAATGTGCCTGTCGGATATAAAAACTACTCTAATTGAGATGTGCCATAAGTGTAAAATATATACTAGGTCATGAATACTTAGTAGAGATAAAGAAAGAAATATAATATTATTAAAACTAATTTCACCTTTTTCTTTTCTCTTTCTAAAATGTGGTTGTCATAAAATGTAAAATTACCTCTAGTATGTGGATTATGGGATATCCCTATTGAATAGTGTTGGTCTGGAATCTCTAGATAGATCCTGTTGGACACTGAGCAGCTATATATAAAGCACTCCAGCTTCTGTGTTGGTCTTGTCCAAAGGTGAGGTAAAAAATTCATGCAACTTCTGATAAGACTCAGTAAGTTGCCCTTTAGAATTATTCTATTTCAGAGACAATGGGGATTCCCAAAAGGTCTGTGACTGGCATCATTCTGAAATTCTCAGTCCCTTTTAATTAGTTAGAGGTTTTCTTAATCCCTAAATCTGCTTGCAATACTATCTCCAGAGAATATCTTTACAGACTTAGAAGCCAGATGTGTTGCTTTTCTTCTAGAATATTAATTCCCTATTCATTAAAAATAAAGAAAGTATTCAATGGGAAAAAAATGAGACCTAAATTAAGTAGACAATGTTTCAGTTGAGCACAAGTTAAAATTCAAAGAGTAATTTCTCCCACCAACATTTGCATCAGTCATACGAATGTGTACAGATCAACATCCCTGAAGTAAAAGCCTGGGTCTCAATTAGAAATTACTTTCAAGTAATAGGAACAAAGACACAATTACGGTTTCTTCTTTCTTTCTTTCATTTTCTATTGAGGAATAACAGACATACACACTGTATTAGTCATAAGTATGCTATACAATGATCCTATATTTAACTATATTGTGAAATGACCACCACAATAAGTCTAGTTAACATTCCTCACCATACATAGTTCCAGAAGTTTTTGTTTTTTTTTCCTTCTGATGAAACTTTTAAGATCTACTCTCTTATCAACTTTCAGTTATGCAATACAGTGTAATTAAGCATAGTTGCCATGCTGTACATGCCGACTTCTTTATTTAACGACTGGAAGTTTGTACATTTTCACCCCTTTACTCATTCAGCCCTTTCCCCACCAACCCCTTCTGGCAACCACCAACTCATTCTGTGTATCCATGAGCTCTTGGCCTTTGTGTTTGTTTTAAGATTCCACATATAAGTGAGATCATATGATATTTGTCTTTCTCTGTCTGACTTATTTCACTTAGCATAATGTCCTCAAGGTCAATCCATGTTGTTGAAAATGGTAAGATTTTGATCATTTTTTAATGGATAAATAATATTCCATTGTGTGTATAAACACCACACATTTTATTTATTCATTCATTCCTTGATGGACTTAGGTTGTTTCCATGTCTTGGCCACTATAAATAATGCAATGGACATAGGGGTCAATATATGTTTTTGAGTTAATATTTTCTTCAGATAAATACTCAGAAGTGAGAGTGAGATGTATGGAAAGCGTAACCTGGAAACTTACATTGCCATATGTAAAACAGATAGCCAACGGGAATTTGCTGTATGGCTCAGGAAACTCAAACAGGGGCTCTGTACCAACCTAGAGGGGTAGGATGGGGAGGGAGATGGGGGGGAGGTTCAAAAGGAAGGGGATATATGTATACTTATGGCTAATTCACGTTGAGGTTTGATAGAAAACAGTAAAATTCTGTAAAGCAATTATCCTTCAATAAAAAATAAATAAAATTTTAAAAATACTCAGAAGTGGATTTGCTGAATTGCATCAATTACAGTTTTTAAGAACAATCTGAGATTTTTAATTTCACATGTGAATTTTCTGAAGTAGATAATTCAAGCTTGTATGATAAGTCCTGAAGCCAACCAGAGATCCAGACTACCATTCTGCTTTCATTTCCTTTGCTCATGATTTCCATTCTTCCAGTCACAAAATGACTACTGAAGCTCTAGGCATTTCATCTGCTTTCTCCTGAAGAAAGTAGGAGGGCCCACTTCCCCTTTTAACGAGTATTCTTAGATGTTTTATGCAACACTTTCATCTCATTGGCCAGATTTATTCACAGCTCATGGGAAGAGTTAATTCATTGGAAAAGACTCTGATGCTGGGAGGAATTGGGGGCAAGAGGAGAAGGGGACAACAGAGGATGAGATGGCTGGATGGCATCACCAACTCGATGCACATGAGTTTGAGTGAACTCCGGGAGTTGGTGATGGACAGGGAGGCCTGGTGTGCTATGATTCATGGGGTCGCAAAGAGTCTGACACGACTAAGCGACTGAACTGAACTGAACAATGAGTTGGAAGATAGACTGAGAAGTACTGTCCTATCCTAAGTAGTAATGTTCTTGCTAAGACTTGGGAGTTTATTACTGAGATGGACAAAGAAAAGGTATAATGAGAGAGACAAGTAGCAGTTGATAGCCCAGTTGATATCTTAAAAAGTCTTTGTGATTAAAAATTATGCTTCTGGAAAAAAATATAACGAAGCATTTGTATAATTTACTCAGGCTATATGTTTTGTATTTTTCCTCTAACTGTTCAAAAATGAATGTATTCACCAAACTTCAATCTTTGGTAAATAGGCATTTTAGGGCATTCAAGGCAGAATAAGATACTTAAAGAATTTTATGTACATATATTTGTCTTCAACAATTTTATAGCAAAATGACAGAGGTGGTTATATCTTCTAGTTCTTATGCTTTTCCTACTTGATATTCATCAGTAAGTTCTTATTGTCCTTAGGAAGAAGTCCTAGATCCTTTCAAGGGGTGTGTAAGGTTCTTCCTGCCTGGCTCTTGCTTCTCTCTCCAGCTCCATCCTACCTCATTCTCCATACTCCCTGCTATATTGCCTACGGTCCATGCCTGGAGTGAGCTCTCAGTGGTCCTTTCCTATTTTGTGTTCCATCCCCAGAGCAAATTCAAAGATAACTCCCTCAGAGAAGCCATCCCAGTTCTTCCACGCCTGGGCCAGGTTCTTTTAAATTTCTTTATAATCACACATTCAAGACTGTGTTTAATGTATGTCTTCTCTTACAGACTTTGAGCTTCATAAGAATGGGACACAGATCTGAGCTTGCTCCCCACTCTGACTGCAGTGCCTAACAAAGTGCCTGACATGCGATATGCTTTAAATACATGTTTTTGTGTGTGTAATGAATGAATGAATGCAATAGTAGCACACACACACACATAAAGTCTATAGAAGTACGAAGAAGGAAAAGAATAATTTTTGGAGTAAGTGATACATTGGGAAGATATAAAATTAAAACTGGTTCTTCAAGGTCAATAAAAACCAGCATCAGATGATAAGGAACAAGACTGTCTTGGGAAAATGGACAACCTGAAGTAAGGCATGTATCATGGCTGAAATAGGAAGGTGCCCCAAGTTCTCAGAATGTCTGAAAAAAACATTCTCAGAATGTGTACCGTAGTCCATAGGCCAGAAAATCATTAACTTTTTGGAGTATACTCATGGCTTGTTTTTAACTGTATATATATCCCAGAGGAACTGAGTCATCAGATTTTACCCATTTGAAGGAAATCCCGCTTCAACTCATTCATTCTTAAAACTCTTCTGCTTCTTTTTTCCCCACCCATCCTCTTTGAGTCAGTGGTTAGAAAATCCTAAAAGTGGGTACATCAGAAAACAGTTTACTGAAAATCTTTTAAAATAATGTTTTAGAATTATGGAATGTTATAAACTCTTCTCTTTAATCATGAGTTGAGTAGAGTAGGAAAATGACTTGTTTCTGTTGTCGAGTTTACGCTAGAATGCTTTCTGCATGGAGAAACTAGATTTTGTAGTCACAAATGTACAGAAGTACTGGAGAAAAATGTTCAAGGTGAAAAGGAGTTTGTTTAATACAGCAATATTTCCCTAAAAGAGGACTTTATAAAGAACCCCTGGAAGGGTAGGTTGGAACACTGTAGCACAGATGATACAGATCAGTATAAAAATTGAAGTCCAAAAGTTATTTACAGGGTGAATATCTGTGTCAAGAAGGAGCACTTTCAATATCAGGAGAGGATGATAGAGGAGTTGGATGGAGATACAAGGTAGAGATGAGCAGGTGAACCTGGGGTACAGAGACGAGTATGACCAAAAAAAAATTTTTTTTGAGAGAGAATGTTTTAGTCCAGGACTTTTCAATCTTGTACATGCCTGTGAATCCCTTGGGATCTTGTGAGAAGAGGAATTATTTTCAGAGTTTCTACATCTCTAACAAGTTCTAAGATAATGCCAATGCTTCTGCTCCATGGGCCACACCTTGAGTGTAGCAAAGACCTAGCCTCTGCACCTTGGCTCCCAAGTGTGTAGAAAACACAGGTCAGGCGGTAAGAAGGAAGGATGGGGATGAGGGCCTTTGAGGTGTTGTAGCTTATAAAAGATAGAAGCCCATTTTCTTTCCAGGAAAAATAAAGCAGATGATATAGAAATGATACCACATAAGACAGCATGGCACAGTGCTTGGAGCAACACAAGAAACAATGGTCATTCTCTCAAAACTTTAATTTCTTCTGTTTCTCATCTGTATCACCTGTTCTCTTTAGAGTTCCTTGACTTACATTACTATTCAAAAGGAAAACAGAAAGTTTTTTTTTAATAAATCACTCTTTGTATCTATGTACAGAAAGGTTACAAACAATATATTAATACTATAACACAATAATTAAATTTATGGTAGTTTCTCCCGACTTATTGACTGACTCATTCCTAGATTCTCTCTTAACAACTGTGTGTTAATTCGGCCTATTCATAGTAAGAAACTCTACAATTCAGCATCTTGGTTATCAATAAACTAGCAAAAATAAACAAGCAAATAAATAAAGTAAAACTCTTGTGAATTTAAGAAATGTCATTCTCTAGCTCAGAACTGATGAAAGGCAAAACCAAGATGGGTAGAGAAAAACCAAGGTCAGTTACCTCTCACCAGAACATAATGTTTCAGGCCTCTCAGGCCCCCAGATATCCTCTAAGACCCTGCGCATTGCATGTCCCACCCCTCAAAGTCTGTTTCAGGCGGTGGTTTAGTTGCTAAGTCGTGTCTGACTCTTTGCAACCACATGGACTGTAGCCTGCCAGGCTTCTCTGTCCGTGGAATTTCCCAGGCAAGAATACTGTAGTCGGTTGCCATTTCCTTCTCCAGGGGATCTTCCCAACCCAGGGACTGAACTTGCAGACCCACATCTCCTGCATTGTGGGCAGATTCTTTTACTGCTGAGCTACCAGAGAAGCCCTTCGTTTTGGGTGGGAGCATCCAATTGGCTGTGCTGACATTTCTTGCAGAACCTTCATCCTTACTCTCTCACCTTAGTCTTCCTTAGTAGAATGTGCTGCCTGGCCTCCCACTTATCTTGGCATTTCCTCCTGATAGAAATGCCTTCTACAAAGGCAGCTTCAAACAAACCCATGTAAACCCAACATATTGTAAAGCTGTGCATGAAAATAGGGGAAAAAAATGTGTGGAAATTCCAAAGTAGATACCATTACAATAGGATGACCATATAATTTACCAGAAAACAGGGCCATTTTCGAGAATGAAAGGAGTATAACAGGGATGAACTGGTCCTCTGCTGAACAAGCTGAGATGCATGGTCACCTTGCCTAACAGGTATGGATCTCGCTGAGACTGGGTCCAGAGGGAGTTCTTGATTCAAGGCAGTTTAAAAGACACAACACAATCAACCAAAATGCTCTGAAGTCACATATTTGAGCATTCAATTTTTCCCTTTTAATCCTCAAACCAACTCTATTGCTCTGCTTACAGTTCTTATAATCTCATAAATTCTGCGATGGATATACACTGCTTGCTTTGTCAGCAACCGATTTCTTGCGGGCAAACCCCACCCCATCCCTTTTCAACAGAATCTGGTTTCTGTTTGGGTTCAAGCAAGCTCATCTGTCTCCATGTACAGTCAATATTTCAACCCATGGCTGCTGAGATTATTTTACAGAAATGCATATAATCCAGGCCAGCCATCCAGGAAGACTTCTGAGATGATGGCTGGGGCAGCCTTAGGTGAAAGACAAAGTGGAGAGAGAGCCCTTGGAGGGACCAACAAGCCAGATCTTGCTAACTTCCTGGAGCCTCTTGATCATGCCCACACCTAACTCCGTACTTTTCATTTAGGTGGACCCACTGACTTCCTCTTTTGTGAAGGCAGATCCAGTGCTGTTCTCTGTTATTTACAACTGAAACCACTCAAACTAATGTAACCTCAGTGTTCACAGGGCCCCATATTTGGCCCTACAACTCTATTATGAGCTTTGTTTCAGCTACCATTGCTAGCTGGCCAATTATGTTCATATTTCTTAAAATTCTAGAAAGGAAACTTGGTGGGTCAATTTATCTTTTTGCACAAGGCTTTCGTTATAGTTGTTATGAATCTGTGGTTTGGCTGTTCCTAAGGCAGTGCCTGGTAGGAACCTATCATGAAGGCTGAGTGGGAGGGCTCAGTCCCCTCAGAGGACCTGTGTGCTTGTCCGCCCATGAGCACAAGCAGGACAGTCTTGGGGCATCTGTAAAGGATACAATTCCATTCTCTGTATTATTTACAGTCCTTGCTTTTTTCTTTTGTTCTGAACATCTGAATTATAGATATGTATCACAGAAACAGAGGAGGAAATAGCAACCCACTCCAGTATTCTTGCCTGAAAAATTCCATGGACAGAGGAGCTTGGTAGGCTACAGTCCATGATGGTCACAAAAGAGTTGGAGACTGAGCAATTAACACATACACACATCACAGAAACACTATAGAAATACTTAGAAATACTATAGCTCATCTGTTACATTTTAGAGAACACCTACAAATAAGAATTTGAATTTTGAAAAACTTCCCTCATTTTTCTCACTTTTATTCTTTCCTTTTGCAATGTAATTATTATTATATGGAACCTGTATCTGATGATGGTGAGTTTAAATGGATCAAAATTATTGCTCCTTAAAAGCAACACCAAAATTTTAAGATACGATGCATACTAATTAAAGTTCAAGGAGCCCTAGGCAAGAAAAAAAGATAAGCCTTTGCTTAAGTTATGCAAAAGTGAATTAAATATTCAAGATTAATTAAAACTGAGGGAAAGATTTTTTAAGGGTACCATTTAAAATTTGCATAAAAGTTAATGCAATTATTATAAAATGTTTCCTATCAAATTTGTTTGAAGAGTAAGGGAAGTCCATTAGTAACATAGTGAAATAAGAGTTAATTCATGTTGCTCTAGGCAGTTTTTTCCCTTTCTTCTGTAAAAGTCACTTACAACTGTATAATAATTATATTTCAATACCCACAAATAAAAGGAATAATTCTATGGTATTTATCTATTTTCTGAAAGTAAAAATTTCCCTTCAATACCCCTGGTTGTTTAAATGGTAAAAAAAAAAAAAAAAAAAAAAATCTGCCTGCAATGCGGGAGACCTGGGTTTGTTCCCTGGGTCAGGAAAATCCCCTGGAGAAGGGAATGACTATCCACTCCAGTATTCTTGCCTGGAGAATCCCATGGACAGAGGAGCCTGGAGGGCTATAGTCCATGGGGTCACAGAGTCAGACACGACTGAGCCACTAACACACACACACACACACACACACACACACACACACACACACACACACACATTCCATCCTGATGATTTCCACAGTGAAAATTCCATTCTCCAATTCAGAACAATGACCTTGGGTATCCATTTTCTTGTATAGACATAGATGCACAGTGAACTAATAAGATTAGATGCTTCGAAGAAAATCTGCCCTTATCCTTCTGACACAGTTTGTTATCTGGAGGGCCATCAACAATGAGGAATGTTTTCTTGAAGTCCTAATGTTGTTGTTGTGTCCAGTCACTAAATCGTGTCCAACTCTTTGCGACTGCATGGACTGCAGCATGCCAAGCTTCCTTGTCCCTCACTGTCTTTTGGAGTTTGCTCAGGCTCACGTTCATTGAGTTGGTGATGCTATCCAACCATCTCACACCCTCTCTCACTCCTTTTCCTACTGCCTGATCAGAAGAGCTGCCTCATTGGAAAGCCCTACTATAAACTTACAAATGCATTTCCCCATGGTAACAAAGCTAGGATTAGGCTTTGTGGACTGGCTTGGGAAACAAGTCTACTTATAGCATATTTAATACCCAAAGGGGAAAAGTAGTCTACATTTTAACTGACTGGTGAATGGACCTTTTAAATGTCATCTGTTCATAATTGTTTAGAGTTCTTCAAAGGACACAAGTTACTTTCTCTAGAAAATAAAGGGGGATAAATAGCCAATATTCTGCTTCATTACAAGTTAGGTTGGCATCTGAAGGAAAGGAAAACTTTAGGCAGTGCCTCCGATCTGGGGGCACCAGCTTTATTTGCTTTGGGGAATGGAGTCTAAAGCACTTCCTTCTCCCTTTGCTTTGATACCTGCTGTGACTGATAGAGAATCAAAGTTCTACTGAACCTGCTGGTGAAAGTGCTCATTATTTAATGGACTCAGAAATGCTGTGGTTCAAAGCATGTTTCCTTTTAAAAAGATTAGCTTATGAAGAAATAATTTCCTTCAACACCAGTGTTACAAAAAAGTTTCAGCCACTTTCAAACTTTGAGTCTGTAACTGTCGTATGAGTAATTTGAGCAAGTAAATAACTAGTCGTTCAAATAGGCAGATTCAGGGTGAGTGTTTAGTTCCCAGGGAAGAGGATTCCTGCCATCCTGTCTTCACTCTATCCACGGCCTGCCTTGCATCTTCCAGCCTGCAGGCAGACTCGCTATGGCTTACCTTCTCACCATCTCACAGACTGGAGAAGCTTTCAGACTTAAGTGGGCACCACAGGCATGCTCTACTTGCCCCTGACAACCCCCCTCTACCCCCACTGCTACTTCTGGCAGCATTCAGCTGTGCTCAGTTGCTCAGTCATGTCTGACTCTGCGACCCCATGGACTGTAGCCCACCAGGCTCCTCAGTCCATGGAATTTTCCAGACACGAATACTGGAGTGGGTTGCTATTTCCTCCTCCAGGGGATCCTCCCAGTTCAGGGATCAAACCCGTGTCTCTTGCATCTCCTGCATTGGCAGGTGGATTTTTTTTTTATCACTGAGCCACCTGGGAAGCCCATATCAGCTGTATGTGTGTATATATATATATATGTGTGTGTGTGTGTATATATGTGTGTGTATGTATGTGTATATATATATATATATATATATATATATATATATATATATATCTCCCCTCCTTCATAAGCTTCCCTCCTAGGTCATCCTGCCCCTCTAGGTCATCAGAGTGAATTCCTATTTTTTAAAACCTCAAAGTGATTTCCTTTTTCAGTTGGATGAGACCTATTTTCTACCACATAGATGCAGACAACTGGCCAGGGATGTGGGGAGAAATTCTTTTCCTGATGTTTGGCAGGAATATTTATAAAAGCAAAAAGCAAAAACAGAGCCCTGAGCTCTGTGTTCTGCATCCTAACACACTATCTGGCAGGGTGGTATTTTTATTTAATGACTCTACTTATAAACTATTTGCAATTAAGATTGAAAACTGAGACGAAGGGAAGAATAGAAGGTAGAAGTTAATATATTTCCTGTGCCTGAGCTTGAAATTTGGCTTGAAGTTTCTCGGAAGCTTTATTATATTTGTTGGAAATGTAGAATTAGCCAACACACGCTGCTGGGGTTCCCCGTAGGACTGTTTACCAGCATTTTCGTGGGTATTGGCTTAGTATATAACCAGTATTGCTGTCATGGATTTGGAGAGAATTCTTCTTGATCTAGTCTCAGATATCTGCCAAGAGGCACATGAGCCTGTGGGATGTATTCAGAGTTGGAGCCCTAGAAGTGCATTAGTTGTGGCCCTCACAATTAACTAATCTGATGCGTGAGCTCTCTCTTGACTCTTTGCTTTGCCACTTGCCATGTCAGATAAAATAACTGACAAAGGAGGCAATTTTCCTACCCAGTAATTTTATCAAAGGAACCTTAAAAGCAAAGTTTCTACAGGATACAAAAAGGTACAAATTAATATTTGTGAATAATCTCAATGCTAACTGTTGGGACAAGGGAAAAAATTTGAACTTGCTAATGGCATAATTTTGCCTAAAATTATAAATTGCACAATTCACCAAGTATATATTGCTAGAAATCAAAGCAGTAATCTTTATTTACTATTTAATTCCAGTATAATGAGAGGACTGTATGTCAAAATGTCATCTCTGTTGAGATGTTGTAAAAAAAAAAAGTCTCCAGCAGTGTCAATTCATTCTAAATGGTTGTTTAAGTTTTTAAAGGTATTCTTGGTGTTCTGAAAACAAAATAATCAAAGTACACATTGAAGACTGCAATTTTTGATGTGAAACCAAACTATTTTCACCACGTATTGCAGTACATTCAAGAGGAATCAAACAGAAGAGCAAAATGAAGTTAGACATAGGATGTGTTCAACACTGCGCCCTGACTTTTCCCAGAGAATAAATTTATTCATTAAACAATATTTCTAGAAGGTCAGAAGAGAAACAGTAATATTCATTGCATACAGCTTAAGATCTTCATGTTTTTTCCCCAGCTTTCAGATCAAATCAGATCGGATCAGTCGCTCAGTCGTGTCCGACTCTTTGCGACCCCATGAATCACAGCACGCCAGGCCTCCCTGTCCATCACCAACTCCCGGAGTTCACCCAGACTCACGTCCATCGAGTCAGTGATGCCATCCAGCCATCTCATCCTCTGTCGTCCCCTTCTCCTCCTGCCCCCAATCCCTCCCAAAATCAGAGTGTTTTCCAATGAGTCAACTCTTTGCATGAGGTGGCCAAAGTACTGTAGTTTCAGCTTTAGCATCATTCCTTCCAAAGAAATCCCAGGTCTGATCTCCTTCAGAATGGACTGGTTGGATCTCCTTGCAGTCCAAGGGACTCTCAAGAGTCTTCTCCAACACCACAGTTCAAAAGCATCAATTCTTTGGCGCTCAGCCTTCTTCACAGTCCAACTCTCACATCCATACATGACCACAGGAAAAACCATAGCCTTGACTAGATGGACCTTTGTTGGCAAAGTAATGTCTCTGCTTTTGAATATGCTGTCTAGGTTGGGCATAACTTTGCTTCCAAGGAGTAAGTGTCTTTTAATTTCGTGGCTGCAGTCACCATCTGTAATGATTTTGGAGCCCAGAAAAATAAAGTCTGACACTGTTTCCATTGTTTCCCCATCTATTTCCCATGAAGTGGTGGGACTGGATGCCATGATCTTCGTTTTCTGAATGTTGAGCTTTAAGCCAACTCTTTCACTCTCCACTTTCACTTTCATCAAGAGGCTTTTGAGTTCCTCTTCACTTTCTGCCATAAAGGTGGTGTCATCTGCATATCTGAGGTTATTGATATTTCTCTTGGCAATCTTGATTCCAGTTTGTGTTCCTTCCAGCTTTACTAGGGTATAATTGACAAATAAAATTTATTATATTTCAAGTGTACAATGTGATGGTTTGATATACATATACATTGTGAAAGGACTTCCACAATCAAATTAATTAACACATCCATCACCTCACATTATTGTCTTTCTTGTGTGTGTGGAAATGCTTAGAATCTAACCTCTTAGGAAATTGCAAGTAAACAATATAGAATTATTAACTATAGTCACTATGCTGTGTAGGATCTTTAGAATTTATTCATGTCATAGCTGAAAATTTGTATCCTTCAGCCAACATCTTCTTGTTTCCCCCAGCCTCTAGCCTCAGGCAGCCAACATTTCACTCTAAAAGTTTGACTTTTATTTTTTTTTCTTTCAGATTCCAAAAGTAAGAGCTATCACAGTGTACTGGTCTTTCTCTGTCTTACTTATGGTCATCTAGTGTAATGCCCCGCAGTCAGTTCAGTTCAGTCGCTCAGTGGTGTCTGAGTCTTTGCGACCCTATGGACTGCAGCACACCAGGCCTCCCTGTCCATCACCAACTCCCGGAGTTTACCCAAACTCATGTCCATTGAGTCGGTGATACCATCCAACCATCTCATCCTCTGTCATCCCCTTCTCCTCCCACCGTCAATCTTTCCCAGCATCAGGGTCTTTTCCAGTGAGTCAGTTCTTCACATCAGGCGGCCAAAGCATTGGAGTTTCAGCTTCAACATCAGTCCTTCCAATGAATATTCAGGACTGATTTCTTTTAGGATGGACTGGTTGGATCTCCTTGTAGTCCAAGGGATTCTCAAGAGTCTTCTCCAACACCACAGTTCAAAAGCATCAATTCTTCAGCGCTCAGCTTTCTTTATGGTCCAACTCTCACATCCATACATAACTACTGGAAAAAGTATAGCTTTGACTAGGCAGACCTTTGTTGGTAAAGTAACATCTCTGCTTTTTAACATGCTGTCCATATTGTACTGTACGTGTGTGTGTGTGTGTGTGTGTGTGTGTGTGTGGCTAGATAGATAGATTTGTGATATGTATCATATTTTCTTTATCCACTCATCTGTTAATGCACACTTGGGTCCTCCCATGTCTTTACCACTGTAAGCAGTGCTGCAATGAAGGATGTTCATGTGTGTGTAAACTCATTTTGTCACATTCTTCCACAAGTCACCACTGGCAGGAATGAATGTTTGAAAGTTAGCCCCTCAAAATAGTTCCTTAAATTGAGGCATTTTAAAAGGAATTATGAAATGTTAATATTGTATTAATTTTCTACACAGGGTTTGCATTACATATGATTGATATTAGTAAATATTGTTAATTTTACTCTACACTAATAAATATTACATTATGGACAATTTCCGAGAGCAACGAAAAATCCTAATTGCAAAACTCAGTTGCAGACATGGATTTGTACATGAGTACTGTAAAATTGTGTCAATATTTGTCACCTAGTCCTCTGAGAATACAAAATTCATGACAAAGAGGGAGGTTAGTGAGTGTTTTCTTAGTTCATTCCCAAAAGAAGATCAGAAAAAAATCATCACTGAAAATAATTTTAATGCAAGCTTCACCAAAAAAGCCTATCCCTGGAGTATAGAAATACACTGAAGAGGGGCACAGATGGAATATTTACTCAGAGAGTTTGGTTTTGATCTTTATGAATTGTATTTTATCACTGGTTTGAATTAAGCTATTACTGGCTCTTTGTTGGTTCAGCAGCAACACATGAGTCAGTGTTTTGAAAAGTAGTGTTTAGTAGCATTTAAAATGTTATTTTAAAAGCTGATTTCCACTGAGAAGATTTTCTAACAAGTATGTTCCTGTTCGTGACTCATCTATGTATATATAAAAATATTGAAATTAGAGAAATAGGATTGTATGATCGGTATGATACAATTTTATAGCAAAGTGTTAATAAATGATAATTCCTTGTATAGAGAGATTACATTGAAGGATTACCAGCATTTCTGTTCATTCAAAATATAGTTGCAGCATCCATCCTTCTACTTAGAAATGTTAAAATATAAATCATAGATAAATACACTGATATTAACATCATTGCTGGCATGTTTAGACCTTTCTGACCCTGACAGATGCAATCTCCTTAACTAAGATATCACCCTAGCTAAATGGATGGTTCAGCTGAATCACAAATAGTGACCCCATCTATTCAGAAAATAGTCACAGATAATTAGTAAACATACTTGTACTTGAATGTGAGACACCTTATTCGCACAGAAGATCAATTGTTAGTTCACAGACATGGACATGGAAACATCAGAATTCCTGCTGTAACATGGTATTTGAAGTAAATGTAGTACCCCAAAACACTTTAAATATTTGATCATATTTTTATAAACTTATAAACTTCACTTTTATAAATGCTTTGGAACAGACTGTTCCAATTGTAAATATCTAATGTCATTTGTCTGTATATGAGTTTGCTAAGGAAAAAAAAAAGTTATATTTCAACTCTGTTTGAAATCACTTGTAGGTAAGGATCAACTGACCTACCTTTCTTACCAGTCATGGTATGCAAACAGATGCTTGGGTTGCACTGAATAGGGCTTATTAAGGCTTTACAGGCAGGTCAGGAACAGGTTCTGAATGTCCTGTATAACAGACTGAGATATGTAGGTTTTTTCACTAACAGCCTCTTCTAAATATAAGACTTATAATGAAAAATAAAAGGCACCCTCTGACCATCCTTCAGATCCTTTTTCCAAATCCCTAAATTAGATTTTCTGTGAAATGTCTGTGATGGTTATATAAGTGATGGAAATTAATTTCAGGAGTCTCTTAATTAAGTTAGCCTAGTGAGGCTGATTTTTGTCACAATAATCATGGAATCAGCCAAGCAGTATTATATGCCCAAGAAAAATCCAATTAAAATGTTTACTATAGTGACCACATCTTTAATAATCTTAGCTATAAAGCACATACTACATCTTTTGAAGTGGTTCCAAAACCGTTTTTTCCACTGTGTGTATATTTGTTAAATAAACAATTCCCTGGCCGCCACATGTGAAGAGTTGACTCATTGGGAAAGACTCTGATGCTGTGAGGGATTGGGGGCAAGAGGAAAAGGAGACGACAGAGGATGAGATGGCTGGATGGCATAACCGACTCGATGGATGTAAGTTTGAGTGAACTCCAGGAGTTGGTGATGGACAGGGAGGCCTGGCGTGATGCGATTCATGGGTTCTCAAAGAGTCAGACACGACTGAGAGACTGAACTGAACTGAACTGAAACCTTCCTCCTCACTGCCTCAGGATTAAAGCTAATTATATTACAGTCTGATGGAATGTGGTCCACTGGAGAAGGGAATGGCAAACTACTTCAGTATTCTTGCCTTGAGAACCTCATAAACAGTACGAAAAGGCAAAATGATAGGATACTGAAAGAGCAACTCCCCAGGTCAGTAGATGCCTAATATGCTACTGGAGATCAGTGGAGAAATAACTCCAGAAAGAATGAAGGGATGGAGCCAAAGCAAAAACAATACCCAGTTGTGGATGTGACTGGTTATAGAAGCAAAGTCCGATGCTATAAAGAGGAATATTGCATAGAAACCTGGAATGTTAGGTCCATGAATCAAGGCAAATTGGAAGTGGTCTAACAGGAAATAGCAAGAGTGAACATCAACATTCTAGGAATCAGCGAACTAAAATGGCCTGGAATGGGTGAATTTAACTCAGATGACCATTATATCTACTACTGTGGGAAGGAATCGCTTAAAGAAATGAAGTAACCATCATGGTCAACAAAAGAGTCCGAAATGCAGTATTTAGATGCAATCTCAAAAATGACAGAATCATCTCTGTTTATTTCCAATGCAAACCATTCAATATCACGGTAATTCAAGCCTATGCCCCAACCAGTAACACTGAGGAAGCTGAAGTTGAACGGTTCTATGAAGACCTACAAGACCTTTTAGAACTAACATCCAAAAAAGATGTCCTTCTCATTATAGGGGGCTAGAATGCAAAAGTAGGAAGTCAAGAAACACCTGGAGTAACAAATTTGGCCTTGGAGTATGGAATGAGGCAGGGCAAATGCTAATAGAGTTTTGCCAAGAGAATGCACTGGTCATAGCAAACACCTTCTTCCAACAACACAAGAGAAAACTCTGCACATGAACATCACCAGATGGTCAACACTGAAATCAGATTGATTTTATTCTTTGCAACCAAAGATGGAGAAGCTCTATACAGTCAGCAAAATCAAGACTGGGAGCTGACTGTGGCTCAGATCATGAACTCCTTATTGCCAAATTCAGACATAAATTGAAGAAAGTAGGGAAAACCACTAGACCATTCAGGTATGACCTAAATCAAATCCATTATGATTATACAATGGAAGTGAGAAATAGATTTTAAGGGAATAGATCAGATAGACAGAGTCCCTGATGAACTATGGACAGAGGTTCATGACATTGTACAGGAGACAGGGATCAAGACCATCCACATGGAAAAGAAATGCAAAAAAGCAAAATGGCTGTCTGAGGAGGCCTCACAAAGACCTGTGAAAAGAAGAGAAGCAAAAGGCAAAGGAGAAAAGGAAAGATATAAGCATCTGAATGCAGAGTTCCAAAGAATAGCAAGGAGAGATAAGAAAGCCTTCCTCAGTGATCAATGCAAAGAAATAGAGGAAAACAACAGAATGAGAAAGACTAGGGATCTCTTCAAGAAAATTAGAGATACCAAGGGAACATTTCATGAAAAGATGGGCTAAATAAAGGACAGAGATGGTATGGACCTAAAAGAAGCAAAAGATATTAAGAAGAGATGACAAGAATACACAGAAGAACTGTACAGAAAAGATCTTCACAACCAAGATAATCACAATGGTGTGATCACTCACCTAGAGCCAGACATCCTGGAATGTGAAGTCAAGTGGGCCTTAGAATGCATCACTATGAACAAAGCTAGTGGAGGTGATGGAATTCCAGTTGAGCTATTTCAAATCCTGAAAGATGATGCTGTGAAAGTGCTGCACTCAATATGCCAGCAAATTTGGAAAACTCAGCAGTGGCTACAGGACTGGAAAAGGTCAGTTTTCATTCCAATCCCAAAGAAAGGTAGTGCCAAAGAATGTTCAAACTACCACACAATTGCACTCATCTCACATGCTAGTAAAGTAATGCTCAAAAATCTCCAAGCCAGGCTTCAGCAATACATGAACTTCCAGATGTTCACCTGGTTTTAGAAAAGGCAGAGGAACCAGAAATCAAATTGCCAACATCCGCTAGATCATGGAAAAAGCAAGAGAGTTCCAGAAAAACATCTATTTCTGCTTTATTGACTATGCCAAAGCCTTTGACTGTGTGGATCACAATAAACTGTGGAAAATTCTGAAACAGATGGGCATATCAGACCATCTGACCTGCCTCTTCAGAAACCTATATGCAGGTCAGGAAGCAACAGTTAGAACTGGACATGGAACAACAGACTGCTTCCAAATAGGAAAAGGAGTACGTCAAGGCTGTATATTGTCACCCTGCTTATTTAACTTATATGCAGAGTACTTCATGAGAAACGCTGGGCTGGAAGAAGCACAAGCTGGAATCAAGATTGCCAGGAGAAATATCAATAACCTCAGATATGCAGATGACACCACCCTTATGGCAGAAAGGGAAGAGGAACTAAAAAGCCTCCTGATAAAAGTGAAAGAGCAGAGTTGAAAAAGTTGGCTTAAAGCTCAACATTCAGAAAACGAAGATCATGGCATCTCGTCCCTTCAGATGGGAAAACAGTGGAAACAATGTCAGACTTTATTTTGGGGGGCTCCAAAATCACTGTCGGAGAAGGCAATGGCACCCCACTCCAGTACTCTTGCCTGGAAAATCCCATGCATGGAAGAGCCTGGTAGGCTGCAGTCCATGGGGTCGCTAGGGTCAGACACGACTGAGCGACTTCCCTTTCACTTTTCTCTTTCCTGCATTGGAGAAGGAAATGGCGACCCACTCCAGTGTTCTTGCCTGGAGAATCCCAGGGACAGGGGAGCCTGGTGGGCTTCTGTCTAATGGGTTGCACAGAGTCGGACATGACTCGTAGTGACTTAGCAGCAAAATCACTGCAGATGGTGACTGCAGCCATGAAATTAAAAGACACTTACTCCTTGGAAGCAAAGTTATGACCAACCTAGATAGCATATTCAAAAGCAGAGACATTACTTTGCTAACAAAGGTCCATCTAGTCAAGGCTATGGTTTTTCCAGTGGTCATCTATGGACGTGAGAGTTGGACTGTGAAGAAGGCTGAGAGCTGAAGAATTGATGCTTTTGAACTGTGGTGTTGGAGAAGACTCTTGAGAGTCCCTTGGACTGCAAGGAGATCCAACCAGTCCATCCTAAAGGAGATCAGTCTTGGGTGTTCATTGGAGGGACTGATGCTGAAGCTGAACCTCCAGTACTTTGGCCACCTCGTGCGAAGAGTTGACTCATTGGAAAAGACTCTGATGCTGAGAGGGATTGGGGGCAAGAGTAGAAGGGGATGACAGAGGATGACATGGCTGGATGGCATCACCGTCTCAATGGACATGGGTTTGTGTAAACTCCAGGAGTTGATGATGGACAGGGAGGCCTGGTGTGCTGCGATTCATGGGTTCGCACAGAGTCGGACATGACTGAGTGACTGAACTGAACTGAACTGATATTACGTTCTACCTTTTCTTACTGTGGATATTTACAAACATTGGGCCATGACCTCTTCATCTTTGCAGATTTCAATACCTGGGCCACTGCCACATGCTCCAATAACTCCCCTGTCATGTTCTTTGAAGCTTTCAAGGTTCTATCTGTCTCAAATACTGGACTTTCTCTCCTCCATTGATATGATCCTCCAACGTGTCATAGCTACTGACTTCCAAGGTCATCCCTTGGACCTCAACATGATCATTAGCTATAACTGCTCCATAATTTTGCTACTCCTTATCTCCAGTCCCCTAAAGCCACCATAACAAGATACATTTTTCTTATACTTGCTTCATCATGCACTCACTCCCTTTCACTCACTTTAGTTCTGTGTCTGCATTGTAACCGGGAACATAATAATGTCATCCTCAATTTTTTGTTCCTCTTTCCTTTCATTATACTTCCTCAGAAGAATGTCAATGCTGGTGAAGTGCAGGTTCCCATGTGCTTTGTATCTCCCCTGGGGGCTGAGGAACGCAGCCAGGATAACTGCACAACTGTACTGATGGGTCTAACTTTAAATTCATGACTGCTGACTCAAATGGGACCCCGTGGCTGCAACCCTGCCTCATTCCCTTTCATCCCATCATCTCACTCCCAACCTGTCCTCCTTCCCTTCAGCTAGTTATGTTTCCCAATTCATTAAAAATAACAGCTTATTTCTTCCTTCCCTCTTAAATTAGTCATAATCTTGGCCTTCACTTGCTTTTGTCTAATTCTTTCTAAACCTACTCCAAAAGGCTTTCATACACAGCAGAGCAGTCCTCATCTTTTCACCAGCAGTCTTCATGTTACTAAAGCCAGTGGGGACTTCTCAGCCTTCATCCTGACTAATCATCAGCATTTGACACAGACCATTCCTTCTTTCTTAAAGCGTCTTCTTGGTGTTCACTTGGTGTTTCTCTCTTTCTGTCTACACCTGCTCCTTGGGAGACCTTCCATCTATATGCTTAGGACTCACAAATTTCTATCTCTAGCTGTTTCTTCTCTGTTGAGCCTCAAACCCAACTGGCAATCCACAGTCATCACAATCTAATTGGCATCTCAAACCCTCAATCCCTGCTATGAAGAAAATAGATCACTAACAAGGACCTACTGTGTAGCACAGAAAACTAGGTATTTTGTAATAACCTCTAAAAGAAAAGAATAAAAAAATAGATATGTATGTATGAATCACTTTGCTGTATACCTGAAATTAACACAACATTGTATGTCAATTAAAAATAAATGGATAAATAAAATTATTCTTTAAAAAAAACATCTAAAAACAAAGAAAAACCAAATGTTCTCCCCTCAGTTTTCTCCGTCTGTGTCAGCTGTATTCATTAATTTGTTTTAATTTTATTGCTCAAAAACTTCAGTGTACATTGATTTCAAATGTTAGTATAGGATTTCCTTTAATTGTATATCTTTATAAGCACATATCATATAATTATATCTCAGTTCTCATTATTTTAAGATTAGGAGTTGAAAAATTATTTCTCAAGTGATGTGCCTTGTATCTGTCAGCAATGAAGCCTGGTATACAAAGATATGTGCATAATAGTACCTGTTTTACTAAGCCAGCGTTTTCTGTTGTTGTTGTCTTTGGGTCGTACCATGTAGCATATGGAATCTTAGTTCCCCAACTAATTCAACTATGAATTGAACCAGGGCTCCTGCATCAGGATCTTGGAGTCTTAACCACTGGACCACCAGAGGAGTCCCCAGTGTGTTTTTTAAAAGCACAAGTAATTAGAAAGCTCATGTGTAAATATATAAATATTTATAATTTTGCATTCTTCTTTATGGAGTTGCTTTCAGTTCAGTTCAGTGACTCAGTCGTGTCCGATTCTTTGTGACCCCATGGACTGCAGCACAACAGGCTTCCCTGTCCATCACCAGCTACCAGAGCTTGCTCAAACTCACGTCCATTGAGTCGGAGTTGCTTTAGCCTTACTCATTCATGATTTCTGGTATTAAAAACTGAAGCCCTCTCCTGCTGAGTGTGCTTTTGGGTGGCGGTAGGGTGTGCAGGTGGCGGTGTGTCATGGATATAGACAAATAAATATTTGTCACTGAACAGTGAGCACTATAAAGTTTCTCAGCATGTTTCCTCTGACCATAGATCCCAGAGACTTGCAGCCTCAAATCAGCATCAGTCAAAATGCCTAGATACCCTTTCCACTAAGCGATCTCCTTAGGTTTCCACCCTAGGACTGTCAGTTTCATCTAATGTGTCCTACACGTCTAGTCCTACCAACCAGAATCTCTTTCTCTCTTTAATGAGAGGAACAGAACAGAAAGTGTTTAGACAGATTATGTATCCATAGGCACATCACTACACCTCAGGCCCTATAACTTTTTCAACTCATAGGACTGTCTCCTCTTCATTAATTTGTAATGTTTTTAAGAGGTCTGAGAGTGAGTCTATTTTGTTTACCATTCCATCTTCAGTGTCTATCCCAGGGAGAATCTCCTGACAGACTTTTATTGGATAAATACAAATTTTCATTGAATGAAAGAGCATATGTTATTGTTGTTATTCAGTCACTGAGTTGTGTCAGACTCTTTGTGACCCCATGGACCGCAGCACAGCAGGCTTCCCTGTCCTTCACTATATCCCGGAGTTTGCTCAAATTGATACCTGTTGAGTCAGGACTGCTGTCTAACCATCTCATCCTCTGCTGCCCCCTTCTCCTTTTGCCTGCAATCTTTCCCAGAATCATGAGTATAGGGAATGATCCTATATCATCATGAGTATAGGAAATGATCCTATACTCATCCTCTAAACATAAGTGATATTAAATCATCACAAATAGATGCATGTCAGGCAGTTTGTAACAAGTATCCAAAAAAATCTCAGAGGAGATAGCATCTAATCATAACTAAGAGTGACTGGAAAGGTTTTATGGAATATGGGTTCTTTCATGAGCCAAGATAAATTAAACGAATATGGGCAGAATGAGCTCGATCAGTAGAAACAGAGGCAAAGATGACTATGGGGGAAGAATGTAGAACAAGTTTGAGAAATTCGAACAATAGTCAAGCTATACTATAGAAATAAAACCACCAGATACACTTTATGGGCACTTTGAATGCTAAGTCAGAGATCAGGCATTTTACTGGCTAGGTAACCAATAGAAAAAACAGCAGGGAGTATATAGAATACATAATATTCACATTGAAAACATGTCGAATCGAATGACGGCCACAGCAAAGTGCATGAAGAGAAGTTTTAATGGGAAACAGACATTTTCCTGCTTTTATTCTTTGCAAATGCAGGCGCATGAACTTCTCTGCCCATGATTCATTTTCCTGGAGGGCTCCAGGCAACAAGCCTTTATCTTTCCTAGGCTTTAGGAAGAGGGCAAGGTTACAGCTGCATCAAAGGGTAGAAACAACCCAGTTGTTTTGTTCATGATGGCTTTCGATTTTTACTGGTGAACTTAAATCTGTAATTCTTAGAAGAGAATGATGAAAGAGAGGACATGAGGCAGGGGCAGCTTGTTATAGTCTAAAGGTTCAGGTTGCAACTGAATACAAAAGACTTAGCAAAATTCATTTTGAAACAGAACATTTAAATTGCAAATAGTGCAAATAAAGCAAAGTGCATACTGATTTAATTGGCTGACTTAAAAAAAAACACTCAACAGTAACAATACAGATTGATTTGTTATTTGACAAATGGGGAAATGGGAAAACTGAGCCGTCACAATTATTCCACCTCAAGTTTATTTTTGCAGGAAGACTTTCCAGAAAAATCCAGCCCATAAGGTACCCTCCAGACCTCACCAAAGCATTACGCCTTATAACCTACTCAGTATTGCTAAATGGCTTTATTCTTATTAGTTTTACCTCATAATTTTGCAGTTAATAATAAAACTGCTCTGTGTTGCTATTTGATATCTTATTTCTTAAATAGATAGCATAAGATGAGGGCCCTATCTGACACTTTTCTTGAATCTCGAACTTCTCATTTAATGACGAAAATTGCAATATCATTGCTTAGGCGCTATCTGATTCTTTTCAACCCTTTGGACTGTAGCCCACCAGGCTCATCTATCCATGAGATTTTCCAGGCAAAAATACTGGAGTGGGTAGCCTTTTCCTTCTCTAGCAGATCTTCCTGTCCCAGGGATTGAACTCAAGTCTCCTGCATCTCCAGCATAGCAGGCATATTCTTTACCTGCTGAGCCATTGGGGAAGCCATTATCATAGCATTAATTAAAGTATCCTGAGTTGATACCCTCTTCTACTTCAAAGCAGAGGATCCAATTTACAGTAGACCCTTCTTTGGGAGCTTAATAGCTATTTATTACTGTTCCATTTATTTTATAATTTTATTCAGCCACTCCTTTTTATACAGAATTCTAGAGTCCATTGATAAGTTGAATTGTTTTTAGATTGCCTTTTTTTCTTTTCACTTAAAACATAGGTTTATATTTTAGGAAGAAAAAGGGATAAGAAGCAGTCTCCCATTGTTTCTTTCTTTCTTTCTTTCTTTTTTTTGTGTGTTTATGACATCCGCTCTTCTAAGCTTGTTTGACCTTACTGCATATAGAGATGAAAGAGGGGAGTAGATGTTTGGAATCAGAAACCTCATTTTGTTTATTCTGGTGTTCCAAACCTTGTTCTCCCCAATTGTACTTTAAGCCTAGTTCTATTATTGTTTTTAGTAAGGTTTTTTGACAGATGCATTTTATATTTAATTTAATGAGAAAAATGGAGAAAAATATCTTACCTTCAATGAGGTCACAGTATGGGAAGAGATTCAATAATCACTGAGTTAATTAGCTTGATTATAAAGTGGAGGCTTCCAGTTAGCAGAATTTCTGTTTAACTGGATTTTCTAATTAACTCAGGATTAACCCATCTGTTTAGCTGTTTAGAGTAGAGAAGCTTTTGACTAAGTGGTTATTCTCAGTGGTACTCCTGTGTGCATAAAAATATGAGTTGATCGTTCAATGTATAATTTTAGAGTTCATTTTTTTGCCAGTGCAAGATAGCATTCCACCAGGGAGATACTTGTAAAAAAAATAAGAAGTAAAGCACATCTTCTAAGAAGGGCTTATGCCAAGAAACGAGCACTGCGCGTGACACAAGCACACCTGGGAACAGCTCCCAGCCTAGTGACGGAGCTAAACAAGTGAAGAAATGGCTACTCTGTGGTGTAGTGCACGCTACTCCATCTGCAGGCGCAAGAATGCTTTCCAGAGGACAAGGGACGGCATGGGGAGCAGGTTAGGAATGTACAGGGTATTTCCTATGAATGGCTTCCAGAAATTCCTCGTTACATTGATTTGAACAAGTGAAAAGATAAATGTCTTAGTCTGTTCAAGCTACTATAACAAAACACCTTAGACTGAGTGGCTTATGAACAACAAGCATTTGTTTCTTACTGCTCTGGAGTCTGGGAAGCACAGGATCAAGGTGCTGGCAGCTTTGGTGTCTGGTGAGATCCTACTCCCGAGACCCCTATTTTTTCACTAAAACCTTATGCAGTAGAAAAGAAGGGAGCTTCCTGGGTCTCTTTCATAAGGGCACTAATTTCATGCATACTGCCCTCATGACCTAATCACCTTCCAAAGGCCCACATCCTAATACCATGACCTTAGTGGTTAGGATTTCAACATAACAAATTTTAGGGGAACACAGAAATTCTGATAGTAGCAGATTGTGTTGTTGACTCCTTCTCATTCTATTTTGAGAAATAAAATATTTATTGCTACACAGCAGGGTACAAATCGTGTGTCAATTCTGTGTAACCCAATCAATAAAGATATTTATCGATTCTTCCTCCTTTTACAATAGAGGTGATTTCTCTCACCTCAGTTGTAAAGATAAACTCTCTTTTTGAATTCTATTCCCTTATATTTTTAGAGAAACTTTACACTATAGACTTTTACTTTTCTCCCCTGTGTACTAGAACACTAGCTTCTCATCAAATCACTGTCATCAACCTTTAAACACACTCCAGTCTGTCTGTGTTAACCTGGATTCCGTCCATGTGACCTTATAACCTCTGCTTCTCTTTACGATAGAAAATTTCTAGAAGAGTTATCTCTAGTTCCACACTGCCACTTAATCCCGGTGACTCCAGTCTGGCTTTTGCCTCCATCACTCAACCAGGACAGCCCTCCTCAAAGGTCACTAATGATTCTGTATCTCTTAATAAAATGGACTTTTCTGTTCTCTTGCTTCTCCTCTCTGATGCCCTGGACACTAGAGATCAATTTTCCTTTCCTGAGATCATCTCTTTCATTGGTTTCCATGACATCACACACTTCTTATTTTCTCTCATTTCTTTGAATTCTGCCTGTTCCCACTAATTTTCCTTTTGGGACTCATTCTCTTTTATCTAGTCATTCAATGAGGACTCCTGAAAATTCAGTCTCAGGTTCCCTTCTCCTTTTAGACTTCTTTCTCCTTTTAGACTTCCTCTTTGAATTAGGCAATCTAATCCATACCCATGGATTCAGTGTCTGCACATTCTTAAAACTTCCTAAATTTAAATTTCCAGTCATGACCTGCCTTTTAATATATCTGGGTTTACTTAATAGGAATTTCAAATGCAACACTTGTAAAACTGAACACATTTGCTGTTTCTTACATCCTGAAATCTGGCTGTCCCCATTGTTTTCTATATAGGAAGTACACAAATACCTTATTATACTTTAGGTTATCAGACCATGAAAAATGCCTTTAGCTTTTTGTTTTGCATGATTTTTATTGGAGTATAGTTGATTTACAATGTTGTGTTAGTTTCTACGGTACCGCAAAGTGAATCAGTTATACATATACATATCTACTCTTTTTAGATTCTTTTCTCATATAGCCCACTACAGACTATTGAGTAGAGTTCCCTGTGCTATAAACTAGGTCCTTATTAGTTATCTGAAAGTCGCTCAGTCATGTCTGACTCTTTGTGACCCCATGGACTATATAGTCCATGGAATTCTCTAGTCAGAATATTGGAGTGGGTAACATTTCCCTTCTTCAGGGGATCTTCCCAACCCAGGGATCAAACCCAGGTCTCCTGCATGCATGCACATTCTTTATCAGCTGAGCCACAAGGGAAGCCCATATTGTGTATATGTCAATCCCAATCTCCCAATCTGTCCCTTTCCCCCTCTTCCCCCCAGTAACCATAAGTTTGTTTTTGACATCTGTAACTCTATTGCTGTTTTGTGGATAAGTTCATTTGAACCTTTCTTTTTAGACTCCACATACCAGCACACACCACACACAAGTATGGTGTTGTCTTTCTCTATCTTACTTCACTCACTATGACAATCTTTCGGTCCATACGTGTTGCTACAGGTTTTTAAAGCACTTACAGCAAAGTCTCTCAGTGATGACACTAATGACATTTCAGGCTAGATAAGTCTTTCTTGTATTGTAAGAGTCACTTCTCGGAGAAGGCGAT
This sequence comes from Bos indicus x Bos taurus, assembly GCF_003369695.1. NCBI lineage: Eukaryota > Metazoa > Chordata > Mammalia > Artiodactyla > Bovidae > Bos > Bos indicus x Bos taurus. Next base: position 9,080,902 of record NC_040079.1, on the reverse strand, counting down.
GGCACCCCACTCCAGTACTCTTGCCTGGAAAATCCCATGGATGGAGGAGCCTGGTAGGCTGCAGTCCATGGGGTCGCTGAGGGTCAGACACGACTGAGCGACTTCCCTTTCACTTTTCACTTTCATGCATTGGAGAAGGAAATGGCAACCCACTCCAGTGTTCTTGCCTGGAGAATCCCAGGGACGGGGGAGCCTGGTGGGCTGCCGTCTATGGGGTCGCACAGAGTCGGACACGACTGAAGCGACTTAGCAGCAGCAGCAGCAGCAAGAGTCACTTCTATGCATTATGGGTTGTGAATTTTAAATGGAATGTAATGCTACCTATGAAATTTTGAAACTGTTTTAAAATTTGCATATTTTTCACATCAATTAGAATTTGTTGTGAATGTGCTTTCTCCTCCATGTCCTACACACTACAGTAAAGCCCTATGTCTCTGGGTGTTTGCAAACTGCCTGTGGGTAGACAATGACTCTGTTAATGTCTGGAACTCTGTGAACAGCTAAAAGAGAGTGGAAATATCAAAACCTAAAAGCAACCTGTTTCTTTGATATGCCTTCATGTTTGATGACCTAGGTTGGGATGGCAAAATGACAAAATTTAGATGTGTTTGAATATTTAAGAGCCATGAAATTAGAATCTATTAAAATAGTAATGCATTGTCATTTTAAATAATATGTAGATTTCAAAATACTCAGAAACTTTTAATACTCTCTAAAAATACATTATCAGTCCATTAAAATAATGAATAACTAATAGCAATAAATGGAGAGAAATTGAAACTTACTGAAGGTCGCAGAGCCTGAAAGATTAAAATTGAGAGTAGAAAGTGGAAAATATGTTCTTGATGACTGTTCAACTGGGGTTCAAGTTCAAGGTTATGCCGTCTACCAATTTGTCAATAGTTGCAGTGGCAATGTGCGACAGTTGCTGAGCTTAACACCTGAAGGAAACATTTTTTCCTCAAATAAATATGTTAAATTTTTATGTTCATTTAAAGTAGCCACATGAAAATGGAATCCTATGCATGACTACTAGAAAAAAAAGTTTTTATTTTTTCCATATTTGTAATGTAGAGTACTTTTAAAAGTTCCTTGACAATTATTTGAAAATCAAATATAAATTTTTCCTGCCAAAATAATTAGACATTGTATATTTATCTTATCTCAATGTTTGAAATCTCCCTTCTAATTTTTATATTGAGGGAGAAATGGAATTATCCAGTGTTTTCCAAGGAAAAAAGCAACAGTAATAATAATAATAATAATAATATATTAGTATATAAGTATTCATGCTATCTAGCATGTGGTTGTATATGCACTTTTAACATATATTAAAAATTAAGGCTATGCTTTTTCTGCATATAATTGATGTGTCTGTTAATAAGGAGAAGCTGATGAGCACAAGTAGGAAAGCTAGATTTTATTACTTGAAAGAGTGCAACAGAAAGAAATTTGCAGAGTCCTTGTAAAGTATTTTGTGGCTTCAGTTGCACATCGAAGTACCTGCTACCCTGGGAAGTTTTAGCACTTCAGATAAATTAGCTGTGGTCTGCCATGCTGTGAAGACCAAATGCCAGGGTTCTGGACAGCTGCCAGACTGCTGTTTTCCCTCCTTGAACTGGGGCAGTGACCTAGAAACACTATAATCTTGTGTCTCATTTGTGGTCTAGGTATGTGTACATGTGTAGAAAGGGGATAGGATATACAGTGGATTTGTGCAAGTTCTCCCAATAACTTTATAGTCTTAGTCTGGGGACAAGAGAGGGAGAAGTGCAGATAATTTATTGATTCATCAACAGATAGTATTGAAAAAAAGCACTTTGTGTGTGCTCTGCTCTTGGTAATGTGGTATATGACAAGATTTTGAAATGTGAGTCTTTCGATCTTTAAGATCAAAATCTGCCCAGAAAAGATATAGTTCCTGTAGGTTTTGCTGCAATAAATGGATGGAGCCCACTTCAGGCTGGAAATCTACAGATCACTTCAAGGTATCATTAAGATAATAATTCTACACAAGAGCCCACAGCAACAGCAAGACAAGGATCCCTGCCAAGATTCCCCTTAGACCAGTGAGTCTCAGACTTGAGCAAGCATCAGAATTAACAGGAGGGCTCAGTAGAGCTGATTGCTAAGATACGCCTTGAGTGTTCTGATTAAGTAGGTCTGGGGAGGAGCTGGAGAATTTGCATTTCTTACAGACAACTAAGTGATGCAGATGCTGCGGTCACCACATTCTGAGAATCATTCTGAATGATTAGGAAATAGGACTGCAGCAAGGAGTGGAAAGAATTGTTTTAAAGGATAATCGTAACTTAACATGGTTGTAATAGAAACCTAGCCATTTAAGCTGGTTTTGCATATTTTGCCTATTTGCATATTTCAATCAATTTTCTCTTATCTGATGTTGACCAACCTAGACAGCATATTAAAAAAGCAGAGACATTACCAACAAAGGTTCATCTAGTCAAGGCTATGGTTTTTCCAGTAGTCATATATGGATGTGAGTTAGATCATGAAGAAAGCTGAGCACTGAAGAATTGATGCTTTTGAACTGTGGTGTTGGAGAAGACTCTTAAGAGTCCCTTGGACTGCAAAGAGATCAACCAGTCAATCCTAAAGGAAATAAGTCCTGAATATTCATTAGAAGGACTGATGCTGAAGCTGAAACTCCAATACTTTGGCCTCCTGATGCATAGAACTGACTCATTTGATAAAACCCCGATGCTGGGAAAGATTGAAGGCGGGAGGAGAAGGGGATGTCAGAGGATGAGATGGTTGGATGGCATTACCGACTCAATGGACGTGACTTTGAGTAAACTCCGGCAACTGGTGATGGACAGGGAGGCCTGGCATGCTGCAGTCCATGGGATTGCAAAGAGTCAGACACAACTGACTGAACTGAACTGAACTGATGTTGACAGGCTGCAAGACTTCGATGCTATATGGTGTGATAGTTAAATGTGTTGGGGTTAGTGCCACACTTCTTAGATGATCAAATCTCAGCTCTGTTATTTATTAACTGTGCAATCGGGGGCAAAATATTTATGTTCTGGGAGCAATGGCTTTTTCACCTATAGAATGGGAATAATAACACCTAGCCCTAGTCTTGCTATTAGGATTCTTTTATAACACATACACTACATTTGGAAGTGTCTGACAAGCTGTAAATACTTAGTACAACTTAGCTGTCCTTTCTCCATCTTATCTTTTTATTATTATAATTTTCTTGATAGCTAGCTGTTATAGGGATTTAAAGGCTCACACACTACCACCCAAGTATGCCGATTTATTAATTTATAATTGAAACTTATACAAGCTGTAAGGGATGAAGAGAAGTTACAATGCACTCTCCAGCATTTTCCAAAGAAACTGAAATAAGATTAGAAGCTACTAACAGAATTGAGAGACCTCATTTCATTGCTCAATAACTGTTATGTAATTTATTCTTCACTAAAGGAACAATTGCATATGCCAAATGATTAAATATCCTTAGTGACAAGCTAGGGAACCTTTCCATCGAGTAACACTGAAAACAATTTTAAAAGATTTGTTTGTTTAACTTTTAAATAAATTTAAAATAAATGCATTATTTTAAAAGATTTGTTTAACTTTGAAATAAGTTTAAAATAAATGCATTCTAAAAACATATTTAGTATTTAAATTTAATGATGCCTGCTAAGTCACTTCAGTTGTGTCCGACTCTTTGCAGCTCCATTATGGACTGTAGCCTGCCAGGCTCCTCTGTCCATGGGGATTCTCCAGGCAAGAATACTAAAGTGGGTTGCCATGTCTTCCTCCAGGGGATCTTCCTGACCCGGGGATCCAACCCATGTCTTTTATATCTCCATCATTGGCAGGGGAGTTCTCTACCACTAGTGCCACCTGGCAAGGCTAAAGTTAATGATATTTTAGGGTAACAAAAAGCACAGCTTATTAGCATGTAACCTGACAAAACCACCGTATTTCCAAAGGAAAAAGCAAACTAAAAAATTACATGGAAATAGAAACAGACAAATCTAAATACTACAAGATAAAATTGAAATTAACACTGTCAAAGAAACATTGCACTGGACAAAATTAAACAAGTGGGAAGACTTTATCAAGGCTATTGCAATAGAGGAAAGAGAGCAGAACTCACTCTGAGCTCAACTCCACTGAAATACGGGCTAGGGAAATCTGTGTAAGCCACCTGTGTTTGCTACTGGCTTTACCCAAAAATTCTCCAAGCCAGGCTTCAACAGCAAGTGAACCATGAACTTTCAGATGTTCAAGCTGGATTTAGAAAAGGCAGAGGAATCAGAGATCAAACTGCCAACATCCAATGAATCATTGAAAAAGCAAGAGTTCCAGAAAAACATCTACTTCTGCTTTATTGACTACACTAAAGCCTTTGACTGTGTGGATCAAAACAAACTGTGGAGAATTCTTCAAAAGATGGGGATATCAGACCACCTGACCTTCCTTCTGAGAAATCTGTATGCAGATCAAGAAGCAACAGTTAGAACTGGACATAGAACAACAGACTGGTTCCAAATTGTGAAAGGAGTACATCAAGGCTGTATATTGTCACTCTGGTTATTCAACTTATATGCAAAGTACATCATGTGAAATGCTGGGCTGCATGAAGCACAAGCTGGAATCAAGATTGCTGGGAGAAACATCAATAACCTCAGATACACAAATGACACCACCCTTGTGGCAGAAAGTGAAGAAGAATTAAAGAGCCTCTTGATGAAAGTGAAAGAGGAGCGTGGAAATGTTGGCTTAAAACTCAACATTCAGAAAACTGAGATCATGGCATCCGGTCCCATCACATCATGGCAAATAGATGGGGAAACAATGGAAACAGTAAGAGACTTTATTTTTCCGGGGGCGGGGGGTCTCCAAAATCACTTCAGATGGTGACTGCAGTCAGGAAATTACAAGATGCCTGCTCCTTGGAAGAAAAGCTATGACCAACCTAGACAGCATATTTAAAAGCACAGACATTACTTTGCCCACAAAGGTCCATCTAGTCAAAGCTATGGTTTTTCCAGTAGTCATGTATGGATGTGAGAGTTGGACCATAAAGAAAGCTGAGCACCAAAGAATTGATGTTTTTGAACTATGGTGTTGGAGAAGACTCTTGAGAGTCCCTTGGACTGCAAGGAGACCCAACCAGTCCATCCTAAAGGAAATCAGTCCTAAATATTCATTGGAAGGACTGATGCTGAAGCTGAAATTCCAATAATTTGGCCACCTGATGCAAAAAACTAACTCACTGGAAAAACCCCTGATAATAGGAAAGATTGAAGGCAGGAGGAGAAGGGGATGATGGAGGATGAGATGGTTGGATGGCGTCACTGTCTCAATGGACATGAGTTTGAGCAGGCTCTGGGAGTTGATGAAGGACAGGGAAGCCTGGCGTGCTGCAGTCCACGGTGTCACAAAGAGTCGGACATGAGTAAGCAACTGAACTGAACTGAACCTTAATGCTTAGTTGCTCAGTCATTTCTGACTTTTGCACACCATCGATTACAGCCTGCCAGGCTCCTCTGTCCATGGAATTCTCCAAGTAAGAATACTAGAGTGGGTAACCATTCCCTTCTCCAGGGGCTTTTCCTGACCCAGAAATAGGATCCAGGTCTCCTGCATTGCAGGTGGATTCTTTACTATCTGAGCCACTTTACTATCTGTACCATAGCAAAATATTAGTATTTTCATGATTTAGCCTATTTATTCATATTTAGCACATATGAGCAAAAATATGTTTAGGGTCATTTGCTATTTAAGAGTGTATAATCATAGCTTGTTGTGTGCTGTTTAGTCACTACGTGGTGTCTGACTCTTGCAACCCCATAGACTGCAGCATTTCCATAGGATTTCCCAGCCAACAATACTGGAGTGAGTCACCATTTCCTTCTCCAGGGTATCTTCCCAACTCAGGGGTTGAACCCACGTCTCCTGCATTAACAGGTGGATTCTTTACTATCTGAGCCACCAGAGAAACCCTAGTAAGAGGCTTTAAAAAATTTTACATCTCTTTGGGGCAGAGAAAGAATCTGTAATTACAAGGTTTCTAAAGTAAGCACTCTAGGAAAAGCAGGGTCAGGAGTCCAGAGTCAGAAAGAAATCCATCTAAAGTTTAGTCAAGTTGAGTAGAACATGAAGGCTATTTTGGTCAACATCTACTTAGTGGCTACCCACTCCAATATTCTGGCCTGGAGAATTCCATGGACTATCCATCAGGCCAGAAAGAGTCGGACATGACTGAGCGACTTTCACTTTCACTTCATGTTCAATCACAGCAACAGTATGTGGCCTGAACACACTTGGAAAGCAACCAGCTAGAAAAAGATTGTTGAGGAGCCATGCCTGTGGATGAGAACATTCCATAGGTTTTTTCAATCTGTGTCCATATCGGAGGTCATGCCCACACCCTTGACATTTCTCAGGTATGAGTACTTCATACAAGGCTCGCTGCTCTCAACCGTATTGCAGTTGTCCCTGTGGGCACCCAGTCTTCCCAGCCAGGAGGAGTGGGCCTTTGTCCCTGTGCCTTCATACCACTGGCTCCAGGGAGTGGATCTTGGTCTAGGATACTCATCGTTTCCATAGCTTTTTAAAGTGATCTGAAGTTGCAAGCGTATCTTCACCTCCACTGCCCTGCATATCAGTTCCCTCTTTTATGTCCAACAATGAATGAATCCTCATTAAAGCTCTCAATTTGGCTTGATGGGGACAGAACTTGCCAGAAATTGGTGCTCATGTCTGGGTATGTTTTTGGCATCCATCTCAATGTTTTCACCTTGTAGAATGAAGAGAATTGTCTTCTGTTTCACAATTTTTGCTGAAAATTTCATGTACTATCCATTCAGTCAACAGATGTAGAGAAGCTCCTGTGTTATCAAGAAAGGCTTAAAGCTTTGTCCATTTTGGATCCAGACAAATATTCTTCTGATTGGAAAGTTGCAATGTAATTCTGCAGCCTGGGTGGGGAAGTTGTGGAATGTTACAACTTGGAGAGGGAGCGGTGTTACTGTTATAGTACACTCTGACTCCTGACTTAAACACTAGTTTATATACAGCCTTTCCTGAAGGCCTATCTGTCTAAACCCTGAACTATTAAGCTTATGGGCCAAGTGACTTTTACTTCCTTTTTCTTCAGATAAGTCCATTAATTTTTATTCCTGTAACCTCTTTTCAAATTCAAGCTCCAATTAAACATCTTTATAGCCTTTGTGTAGTGCTGTTTTTTCCAGCAGATATATTCCAAATTAATAATCAATTGTTTACTAGACTGGAAGCAAAGCCATTTGGATGTTTTAGAATAGTATTTTACTCCAGCTCTTATAGATTATAGATAATTATTTAGGCTTCAGCACAATATCTGTGTTCATGAGTCTCTCTCACCTGACAGGTCCAGATAAATATCAAATTCTTACTTTCCAGTTTCTACACTCCACCCTTAACTTGTGCTTTTGTTGATGTGGGTGATGACGTGTGAGAGGGGTGCAGCGGAGGGGGGAATGGAAGGTGATTAGTGAATCACGAGAAAACACATTTTTCTAAGTAACAACTATTACAATACTGAATAGATCTGCAGACACCCATATCATGTACTTTTTATTAGAGGATATTATAGGTTTACTAGCAGTTTAGCTTCCAAATAAATCATTTGAAAAATGGGTAAATACGTGTGTTTGGTTTGACCTTTTGCTGACCTTATCTCTGCATTCTAGGTGAATGTATCAATTTAGAGGCAAAAGATGAGTAAAGCTAAATTAAGAAACAACTTTATTTGTAAATTTTCCATACACTTTTTTACATTATGTCTGGTATTTAGTTGGGGATAATTTTTAATTCTCTTAACTACTCCAGTCATTATTTAGTTGTTCCGTCTCCTTATGTGATCAATTATATCAGGCCTAGGGTTTTTTAGTTGTTACACTGGAGAAATTTCTTACATTTCTTAGGCCTCAAGGTTTAGCATTAATTTGTAAAGTATGTCCCAGCTCTTTTTGGATTCTTGTATTGTAGCACATAGCAATGTTTTAAATATTAAATCCCAACGCAGACCTTAAAGATGTAGGTAAATATGTGTATGGGCAAGTTTATGGCTTCAAGTTCTCTTTAATATGCAATTTCAGCTCCACCAACCCTAAAACTTTAAAGAGCATGATCCAAAGACACTGTTGAAATAAGCACTGCCCTCATTTGTCAGCAAGGTAACTGGTTGTCATTCTATTCCAGGAAGATCCACTCTTCTGAGGAGCAGAGACCTGTTGGCTGCATTTATTTGCCCCTTATTCCTGACTGTTGTTTGGTTTGATTCTCCCTTAGGTCTCAGTCTCTTATCTACTATTCACATTTGCTATTCCCAGTGAAAAGGTTTTGTACAATTCTGGTTCTGTTCCTATCAGTCACTTAAAAAAAAGATACCTATAGGCACAGACATCAATCAGCTTTTGAAGGTCCCTGGGAAATTATTATTCACGTGTTGGTAGTGAATCTGCTCCATCCTCTAAAAAGCACAGAGTTGTTAGATTAGGAACACGGTTAGGAAAATAAAGCAGTCATTAACCCGCTTATCACTTTTCCTACAAATAAAGACAGGGCAACAACTGGCCAAGCCAGGGGCAATTGAGCGGCAAAGATCAACAGAATCAAAACCCAACACAGACTAATAAAACTTGACATTGGGTCTTGGCACAGGTTTAAAATAATTTTATGTAAAAACACTGTCCTCAGAAAATGGAAGTCAGTACAATGGTTTAATAAAATCTTATTCCTTTATATATTGTATAAGAAGGATTCTATTTGCTTTAGAATCTCATGGTTTATTTGTTTTCTCAGTCTCATTTCCGTATTTTTACCTTTCAGTGGCTAAGGGTGAAGTTAAAACCACCATATTGTATTTGTCAGGTTATTAAAATGACGTTACACGTTCTCTCTGAAGGGGTGGCTCTACATAGATCATTTAACAATAAATGTTTCTTGAAAAGCTTCACTTCACAAAGGAAGGCAGGAACCAAAGAAGAGCTGGGGATGGAGTGAGTACAGGAGAAGAGAACAGGTATGGAAAGTGAGTCCAGTTAAAGGATGCCTACCTAGCAGAAGTCTGGGTCTCATCTGTTCTCTCACCAGGGACTGGTGACCTCCTGCATTATAAATGTTTGAAGATTATGATGAAAGATAATAATGTTCCTGTCCATATTATTTTGCTTTGGATTTTAGTGTTCATTTTAAATATATAATTAAAAAAAAATCTGTTAGAACTATGGTGCTAGAGACCTGGTGGTTCCAAAAGAGCCTTGTCAGGTAGAATTAGCTTGAGCAGGATACCACATTGCAGATTTGGTATCAAAATTGTAGATCCAGAAACAATTTTCACCATGCATTTTATGTTGATTAGACTTCTAAAATAGCCTCCTGCCTCAGTTTTCTTATTGGTTGTTAACGAATAAAAACTATGTAACTTAACAGTGTAGTTGTGAGGATAAAGTAGCATTAGAATGTTGCTTGATATAAGCATTCAAAAATGTTAGTTGTCATTTTTAGTCTTGTTTGAATTCTCAACAGACATGTGTTGAAATATGCATTTAATTACTTTGTTCCCCTTTCAAAATACTCAGTTCATAGTACCAAATTAATTGAGAAGCTGTATTAATTTTGACATGGAGTGTGTAGAAAAGTGGAGCAAAGGGTCTAAGTAGTTATAATATATATTTTTGGGGGGTCTTATGCATGTTACATCATTTCAGTTTTGTCTGACTCTGTGTGACCATATGGACTGTAGCCTGCCAGGTTCCTCTGTCTGTGGACTTCTCCAGGCAAGAATACTGGAGTGTGTTGCCATTTCCTCCTCCAGGGGATCTTCCCAGCCCAGGGACTGAACCCAAGTCTCTTACGTTTCCTGCACTGGCAGGCGGGTTCTTTACCACTAGTGCCACCCGGGGTCTACAGAGTCTGGAAAGCTGCCCAGCACCCCGCCCCTGTGCACCGTCCCAGAGTTCATGCAGTCCCAGGGCTGTCAGATGCACAACATTAGACTCTCTCTGTCCTTATTTCTGTGTGTTTCTCTGAATCTCTCTAGATAAACCCTGTTTGATTTTTTGAGTTACTGTCTGGTTTTCTAGATTGCAGGGTATCAATCTTTCTTCTTTGACTTGTTTTGTTAGTTTCATTTATGCCACTCTTATGCTACACCATTTAAATGAAAGGAAATAGGATCCTTTTCTTCCTACTTTTAGTTGGGAGTCTTGCTACTTAAAAGTATTCCTAAAAACCATTACTGTTTGTTTTACTGGAATGTTTGGGGGTTTTCATGGGCCCTACATACCAGTATTTAGTTGGTTCATGCCAGGAATGATGGAATAAGCAGTAGATGGAGGTTTCCAGAGTTGGAGACCTGAGAGTAATATCCAGGTCTAATGTGACTGACAGCCACGATCGTGGTCAAGTCTAACCTCTTCCTTTCCTCACAAGGAGACAATGAGAGAAGACAACTTTTCTCAAGAGTACCTGAACACTTAACTGTTAAAGTTATTGAATCAGATTAAGCTTTAATAAATAGGAATTATTTAGTTAAATTACATTCCTGCCACACGCACACACCAGCTGGTGGGGACTCTTGGTGAGGACAAGGTCAGCTATGGGCAAAATTTTTAATGTTGTATTTTCTCTGGTCATGAATTGTGATGTAAGGTAAATTTTGTGCCTTCAATACAAAAGAAGTAGTATGTGAGGGTCAGAGCACTTTTAGCTGTCTGATAAGAGAAGCAAGGTCAGTGTGATTTGACATGGGTCAGAGAGAATGGGATAAGTCCCTGCTTACAAAGAGACCAGATCTTGCAGAGCCTTATAGGTCATGCTAAGATTTCACATTTTGTTCTAAGTGCCTTAAAAAAACCAAGAAAAGGAATTTAAACATGGAAGCAGTTTAATCAGTCTTTTTTTTTTTTTTTTTAATCACTATGGTGCCTGTATGAAGACTAGGTTCAAGGACATATAGATGTAGCTATGGATGAGATAAGAGAGGCTTGTCATCTCAGTCATGATGGAGCTGGTAGATATAGCCAAGTGGATGGATTTCAGAAGAGCTTTGGAGAATGATGTTTAAATTACATATTTGCATGTTATTCGCAAGCACGTTCTACTTGTGAGTGAATCTGTTTGTACTATTTTGGTCTGATTAAGCTGCTATAACAAAGTACCATAGAGTGGGTGGCTTATAAACAACAAAAAACTGTGTTTCTGAAAGTTCAGGAAGCTTGAAAATCCAAGATCAAGACACAGGCAGATTTGCTATCTGGTGAGATCACAAACTAATGGCATCCGGTTCCATCACTTCATGGCAAATAGATGGGGAAACAGTGGAAACAGTGGCAGACTTTATTTTGCTGGGCTCCAAAATCACTGCAGATGGTGATTGCAGCCAGGAAATTAAAAGACGCTTACTCCTTGGAAGGAAAGTTATGACCAACAAAGACAGCATATTAAAAAGCAGAGACATTACTTTGCCAACAAAGGTCTGTCTAGTCAAGGCTATGGTTTTTCCAGTAGTCATGTATGGATATGAAAGTTGGACTATAAAGAAAGCTGAGCGCTGAAGAATTGATGCTTTTGAACTGTGGTGTTGGAGAAGACTCTTGAGAGTCCCTCGGACTGCAAGGAGATCCAACCAGTCCATTGTAAAGGAGATCAGTCCTGGGTGTTCATTGGAGGAACTGATGTTGAGTTGAAACTCCAATACTTTGGCCACCTGATACGGAGAGCTGACTCATCTGAAAAGACCTTGATGCTGGGAAAGATTGAGGGCAGGAGGAGAAGGGGATGATAGAGGATGAGATGGTTGGATGGCATCACCGACACAATGGACATGGGTTTGGGTGGACTCCAGGAGTTGGTGATGGACAGGGAGGCCTGGCGTGCTGTGGTTCGTGGGGTCACAAAGAGTGGGACACGACTGAATGACTGAACTGACTGACTGAGATCACAAAGAGTTGGACACGACTGACTGACTGAACTGAACTGAACTGTGGTCCTTCTTGGTTTTTCTTAGTGGTAAAGAATCTGCCTGCCAATGCAGGAGATGTGTGTTCGATCCCTGAGTCAGGAAGATCCCCTGGAGTAGGAAATGACAACCCAGTCCAGTTTTGTTGCTTGGAAAATTCCATGGACAGCAGAACATGGCAGGCTACAGTCCGTGGGGTCACACAGAGTCAAACATGACTGAGTATGGGCACACTGACCCTCTGGGGTCTCTGTTATAAGAATATTAATCCCATTCATGAGGGCTCCTAATTTATGATCTAATGATTTCAAAGAGGCCTCACCTCTAATACCATTTCCTTGGGTGGTATAATTTTAACATGGTTGAATTTTGAATGAACACAAACATTCGGTTCATAAGCATAAATACATATGTATGGATATACACTGTGCATTTGTGCATATATTTAGGGAAAATGGTGTGAAAAATACAACAAAATGTTTACATGACTGTATTAAAGGTGGCAGAATTTGGGACAATTTTTCTTTATGTTTTCTCTTTTTCTAGTATTCTGCCGTAAGCTATTAATATATAACCTAACATTTTAAATACATATTACATATAATAAAGGTAAGTAAATTATTGACAAAATATTGTGTAAATTAAATTATAAATAGGCCTAGTATCAAGAGTCATAACTAATTCTAAACTCTTCCCCGTTTCTCCACTATATTAAAGTGGTTAACATATTAAAAAATAATTTTTAAAAGGTAAATTCTTGTGTTGTAGGTTCTCAATTTTTCCATGAATTATGTATATCACTTAAAAATTAAGAAGGTAATAATTAATAGTGCAGTTCGTTTAATTAAATGTCCTTTGCATTAAATGACACTGGAATTCAGTAATGTAACTGTTTTCAAAATTAAATTAATGTTGGTGACCTGCAAATGAATGTGATATGCAGCAATTCTGTGTCCTCATCTTCTCTGTTTCTGAAAGTGTAAATAACCGTTTTTAATTTTTAAAACATAACATTTAATAGGAAGTATCTCCAGAATGCTAGATTAGAATAAATTAACAGCTCTGAATTAAATTTAAAAATTCACATCAGAGAGATTTTGTTTTTAAATTTTAACAGTTATTTTTTCCCCAGATTATCTCCTTCTACCTATGAAGGGGAAAATGATGAGCCATCACTTAGGAAGGGGAATACAGAACATTAAGGGCAACATAAAAAAAATTGTTCTTATTTGTGCTTTCTGGTAGTATTAACAGAAACAGTGTATCAGTTATTAACCTTTATCTCCATTATTAAAATTTAATGCTGTCTTTACCATACTGGAAAAAAAAAACATAATAAAACCATAGAGAGCTTTGGTTCTGAATATTTCCTCAAGGAAGAAAAAACACAAAATAAAGAGAACAATCTGGAGCAGGGCTGGAGAAGACAATCAAAAATGCAATACCCACCCGAAAAAGAATAACTGCTTCTCTCTGGAATAATCAGTGACCTTAAGAACTAAGGATGCCCAGGATATTATTTTCCTTTTAAAAAAAATCTGTGTCACATAGATATTTCTTATTTACTTATTCATTTATATATTTATTTATGCAATTATTTATTTATCATTTGTAGGGCTCCAGAAGCTTAAATGACTAGACAGTTTTAAAAATTATTCTATAAATGAATCCTTCTTGCTTATACAAAGAACAAACTGCTTGCAAGGAATGAAAGCACTTATAAGACATTAATATGTTTTGAATTTTGAAAAGTATATTGCAATCTGTCCTTTTATACTTCTATCCCCACAGGAAAAAGTCAGGAGGATGAGAGTTTCCTACAAGAAAATAATGTTATACTAAACAAATAGATTCTTTGTCAATTAAAATAGAGCAGAATAGAATAACATTTATAAATATATATATATATACACACACGTGCATAGATACGTGTGCGAGTGTGTGTACACACAGACACATACACACATATTATATATATATGTGCAGGTATAGTTCTATATGAATGAAAATAACATCAAAGCTTCCACCTGAGAAGGGAGACCCTGTGCTAAAATTCAAGGGATTTCTGCCTACCTTTTTTTTGGTTCAGTCACTAAGTCCTCTCCAGCTCTTTGCGACCCCATGGACTACAGCACGCCAGGCTTCCCTGTCCTTCAGTGTCTCACGGAATTTGCTCAAATTCATGTCCATTAAGACAGTGATGCCATCCAACCATCTCATCCTCTGTCTGCCCCCTTCTCCTGCCCACAATATCTTTCCCAGCATCAGGGTCTTTTCCAATCTGCCAAACTTACAAAGGTTTTATTTCTTTTTTTGAGAAAATGTGCCAAGATATTTTTCCTTTCTCAAAAGGGTAAAATAAGATATGGTTGCAAGAGTTTTGTAGGATACTATTACCAGAACTTGCTCATTCCTTCACTTTATCATTTATTAATTCAACACTATTTCTTGGATGCCTACTGTGTGCCAGAGACAGTTTTAGGCTTTGGGAATATAATAGTGAAGGAGAAGAAAGGAAAGAGGAAAAATAAAACCAAGCCTTCTGTAATCGTATAGTTTAGTGGTAGTAGACAAATAATAAACAACTAAGTATCGTCAAGTAAGTGCTCTGGTATAAATGAAGCAAATTTGAGGGAATAGACAGTGAGGGGGGAGCTTTTCTAATATAAGGCATCTGGCCAGGTGGTCAGGGCTGAGACACATGGCAGGAAGAGATTCCCCAGCTGAAGTAGTAGCTGAAGATGCCTAAAGTGGGAGCATATTGGGTGAAGTAGAATCAATGACATTTTTGGTGATTTTCATCTTCCACCTTGTGAGTGGTTGAGAAAAACTTCAGAACTCCCTTGGGACTTCCAACATTATTTTTCATCTGTTCTTTTCCTTTGTTCTCCACCTTTTGTACCTTATATTTCTTAATATGGTACAAAACCAATTATATTTCGCTTTTGGAGACAGAAGTATGAGAAGGAGACAATGTCAGGGAAGAAAGATTTCTGGTCTGGTTAGTTTTGATTTCATGCAAGACCCCTGACTACGTCCTAACTTTTGAATTACTGGGGGCAAGAGATAAGAACACATGTAGGACCATTTATACTACTGCTTTACTCTGCCTGGAAATTCAGGAGACATGGGAAATGTGGGTTCAGTCTCTGGGTCAGGAAGATCCCCTGGAGAAGGGAATGGATACCCACTCCAGTATTCTTCCCTCAAGAATTCCCTGGACAGAGGAGCCTGGTGGGCCTACAGTCCACAGGGTCGCAAAGAGTCGGGCACAACTAAGCAACTAATACTTTAAATTTCACTTTCCATCTTTTCAGATGTATTTTTCTTTTCCTGTGGCTAATTTTTCCCAAGCACCAGTTGTGTTTTGGTTCCAATCGTCGTAAGAACGACTCTTCACTCTTCACCATTCAAGGTCTTCCATTGGGTTTTCTCTCTTTCTCTTTCCTTCCCCTTCCCCTAAAATGCACAATCTCTGCATTGTTCTCTGTACAGACCACATTTGCCCCTACCTCCCAAAGGGGGGAAAAATTCTTGAAAACTAATATCTGAAATTGAAATAAGGAGTTTTCTGTTCCCTTCCATTATATCTTCAAACCTGTTTATGTTTAATTATATATGGACTATCGATTTCTCTATGTTAAAGTTATGCCCTGTTATTTGATTAAATTATCTCTTTGCAGCCAGGATTGACATGTAACTCCATTGATTTTTCTCTTGGTTTTTCAGATAGTCATACCAGCTACAAATAGAGGTAGTTTTACCTCTTTCTTCTTTTTTTCGGGGGAGGGAAGGCGGAAGGGGGTTCATCTGAGATTCTACTTGCTTTTTTGTGGTTGTTATATATCCTCAATATAATGTTGCTGTTGCTGCTGCTGCTGCTGCTGCTAAGTCGCTTCAGTTGTGTCCGACTCTGTGCGACCCCATAGACGGCAGCCCACCAGGCTCCCCCATCCCTGGGATTCTCCAGGCAAGAACTCTGGAGTGGGCTGCTATTTCCTTCTCCAATGCAGGAAAGTGAAAAGTGAAAGTGAAGTTGCTCAGTCGTGTCTGACTCTTTGCAATCCCATGGACTGCAGCCCACCAGGCTCCTCTGTCCATGGGATTTTCCAGGCAAGAGTACTGGAGTGGGATGCCATTGCCTTCTCCACAATATAATGTTAAATCACACTAAAAACAGTGGGAAGTATCACTTCTTCCAGTGGGAATGTGTCCTTTTTTGTTAGATGCTGGCTCAGTGCTGGCTTTTGGAGATATAGATATAAAATACATATCGATATAGATATATAGATATAAGTGCATATACATAAGATCATAGTAAAGAGGTATTCATCACTTCCCATTTAATTGAGTGGTTTGGAGAGTTTGAATTAAATTTTGTCTAATTCCTTTACAACATATCTGAAAATAGTCATACTGCTTTTCTCATTGACTCTATTAATATGATGACTCATATCACTAGACTTCCTACTATTGAATTGTCTTGCATTTCTAGAAAAATCCCACTTGTTCATGACATATTGTTTATAATGTGCCATTGAATTCTCTTTAAGATGATTTAAAACTTTTGTGTTGATCCCCATACTAAGAGTTGGCCTAACGTTTTTGTTTGTTTTTTATTTTTGTCTTTGCTTGTGTTTGTTTTGGTTAAATCTATGTCAGATTTGTCAATGCTGAAATTACATTATGAAAATAATTTGGAAGTTTTCCTCTTTTTCTATGCTCTGAAATCATTTAAATCAAGATTTTTCTCTTTACCCATAATGTTATCCAAGCTTTTAAAGAATTATTTGTTCATTTAATTGATTTAAATTGAGATGATGAGGTCATAAATGTAGACATATGTCTTGAAGATTGTAAATAGTATGAGTTTCTTAAACTAAGTGAACCGAAAACAGTGAATTCTGGCACTGTTAACTATTACTGGCAACTTGAGCAAATTATTTAATTGTTTAAGTGGTTTTACTCACTATTACATGGGAGTTGTAACATTTGTTAAGTTTATGGTGATAATTTTACTTTTTGTTGCACTAGTGGGGACATAGATATGGAAATTATTGTTGTATATCACCAGTTCCCAATTTCAGGGGTTATTCAACTTATAACAATTTGAAGAGAGATTAAGGGACAAAAATGAAAATATGTGGAATAGAAGCTTTGGTGAACCTTGTATACTTCTGTGACATTAAGTTTCTTCTACTTTTAGAAGATGTTGATCCCTTAGTGTTAATGAAATAGGTGATCAGAAAGTCAAAGTTGAGGACAAGAATGCCTGTCTATCACTACAGAAAAGTATTTCCTGAGGTCATCAGAACTATACAAAAGGCTAGATTCTACAGGACATGCAGTAAACTCCTGCACACCAAAAACAAGATTAAAAACCATGATCCTGTCAAACAGGGGATCAGCTTCTCAAACGGAATTTTCAAATGCAGATGCTGCACCATGAGTGCTGGCAGACCCAGTGTTATATTAAAGGTTATCAGGATGTTTCCTTAAAGTTGCAGCGTTGGCAGCTTTACCATGAGCTCTGACCCTTCAGGTGTATCTGCTGCAGGACTTTTATTAAAATCCTGTTCACTTCACTTGTGTCAGAAAAGAAAAGCTAAGGTTTCTTGAAGGTTAATGGGCTCTGGGAGAAGCCTTTTTTAGTCATTTTGGTGTTTGATTTATAAACCATCCAATGCACCTCTGATGAAGCAGCACCAATTCTGCTTAGATTTTAAATCCTTATATTAAATTTTGTTGTGTTCTTGAAGTTAGAGGGCAAATGCTCAGAAATCATACCCTTATTGGGAAACTGTCCATGCAGTATTAGTGTATTGGGATTTTGCTCAAATGTAAAACTAAATACTGAATATATGCCCCTTTTCATAATTCTAAAACAAAACAATGACAATCACAAAATACTATATAATTCAATAGAAGAGGGGAAAGCCTTGTATAACTGATGGCAATTCATAAAACTAGATGAATGCAGCTCTGGCTTGCCTGAATACATACTTCAATTAAACTAGAATTCATATTGCAAAATTAAAAAAAAAAAAAAAACTATTGAAAAAACTCTAAAACACCACCAAAGAAAATTTCATGTTTGGTTTGGAAATATATTGGATAATATTTTAACAAGTTTAAAACTGAGGTAAGATTAAACAGAGTCAATGCTTATCATATATAGGAAGGAAACATTTATTGAATAGATATGTGAAAGAACACAGCAAAAATAAATCTTCTGTTGATATAAAATTGTGTAAGTTTGATTTAAGCACAAAATGCTTTATGTTATAGAATGTTTAAAAGTTTTTTTTTCTCTAGTATTGTAAATCTAGTATTGTAAATTGTTCTCTTAGATAACAAATAAGAGATGATGTACCATAAGTTCCTATTTCATAAATTACCATGAGTTTTAACTTTCCTATGATTTATATGTATTTCTCAAAAAAAAAAAAAGATTCATGATTAAAACACACCAAAGGGATTTTCAATAGTTCTTTAATTCTCAGAATTATTCTCTGTTTTATATCTTAGCACAAACCAAAGAATTATTTTCAGGCTCACAGATACTAATGATACTGGACAAATCACTTAAATAATCTGAATCTAGGTTTAATCTTTTGTAACATGAGGAATATACTGCCAAATTCACATGGTTAATTGTGAGAATTAGAAGTGGCAGTTTATAAAATTATCGAGTGCTTCCTATGAACCGAGCCCTATGCAAACTTCCAGTAATGCAAGATGAATAAACCATTTCCCCCCTTAGGAAGACTGCATTCTAACAGGGAGGGTACAGACGAGTGAAGCAACAATTATGGCAGAATGACAGCGGTTTCCTAACCCAAGCCTACGCCTCACTCTCAGGGAGACTAGAGGTACTAGGGAAGCCAGAGGGACAGTAGCTCAGAATCTTCCTGGAATGTGGGACTGAGGAACGCTTCCTGTTTGGATTGCTGTAAGACCTAAAGAAGTTGGCAAGTTCAGGACAAACCCCTTCTTGGGCTAAGAACTAGTCTTTGCAGAGAAGAGGAGCAAAAGTGGGTGAGGTGCTAGCATCCCTTCCTTCTGTGTCTCCTTTTCCCACCTCCTCCTGCCCTGGATTGTCCCTCCTGACCTCTCCTCTTTTCTCTCCCTCTCTGCCTATCCTTTTCCTTTTTTTTCCCTAGTTCCTTATTCCCCTTTCTTCTTCCTCGTCTTTTTTATTTTTCCACCCTCTTCTCTTTCTCCTTATTTCCTTCCCTCCTCCAAAAGCGTTCTCCAGTGTCATATATCAGACGTTATCGGAGGCAGACCTGACCCCTCCCCCCCGCCATAGTCTAGCTAATGTACTTAACAGTCTGTATATCAGGTTAAATCTGAAGGTCAATTTCATATAAATTATGCTTAACAACACATCCAATTAGTAAGTACAACTGCCTTTTGCAAAATTTAGTGTTAACTTCTCTTCATCATGTGTGTTAAAGTATTTTCTCATGATCACTTTTATTTGTACTATATCAGGCTGATTTATGGGGGAAAAGCATTAGAGCCATTTAATTTGGAATTGTGCTTTTGAATGGATTTTTTAAATTCATCAGGTACTTTTAGATATATTAAATTTATTGATTAAAAAAACATTATCTAAATGTTATTTCTGATTTATGAAATCTATCTTAAAGTTCACATTACAGTAACAGCAGAGCCATATGGTTTGCACTCTGTCAAGGTCATATACCATTTAACATTAAAAAAATGATTTATTTAGGAAAGTATTTGAAACTACTAAGGAATTAGGGTGTGATACATCCAAGGCTGTGGAAACAAACTGGAAAATTCTTAAAGAGATGGGAACACCAGACCACCTTACCTGTCTCCAGAGAAACCTGGATCAAGAGGCAACAGTTAGAACTGGACGTGGGATAACTGATCGATTGATTCAAAACTGGAAAGGAGTACACCAAGGCTGTATATTCTCACTCTGCTTATTTAACTTACATGTAGATCAGAGTATATCATGTGAAATGCTGGGCTGGATGAACCACAAGCTGGAATCAAGATCGCTGGGAGAAATATCAACAACCTCAGATATGCAGATGATACCACTCTAATGGCAGAAAAGTGAAGAGGAACTAAAGAGACTCTTGATGAGGATGAAAGAGAAGAGTGAAAAAGATGGCTTGAAACAACATTGACAAAATTTGTATCATGACATCTGGTTCTATCACTTCATGGCAAATAGAAGGGGAAAAAGTGGAAGCAGTGACAGATTTTATTTTCTTAGGCTCCGAAATCACTGTGGATGATGACTGCAGCCATGAAATTAAAGGACACTAGCTCCTTGAAAGGAAGACTTTCACAAACCTATACAGTGTATTAAAAAGCAGAGGCATCCACTTGGCCAAACAGGTGCATATAGTCAAAGCTATGGTTTTTCATGGATGTGAGAATTGAACCATAAAGAAGGCTGAGTGCCAAAGAATTGATGCTTTCAAATTGTGGTGTTAGAGAAGACTCTTGAGAGTCCCTTGGACAACAATGAGATAAAAGTCAGTAAATCCTAAAGGAAATCAACCCTGAATATTCACTAGATGGACTGATGCTGAAGCTGAAGCTCCAGTACTTTGTCCACCTGATGTGAAGAGTTGAGTCACTGGAAAAGATCCTGACGTGAAGAAGATTGAAGATAAACGCAGAAGAGAGTGACAGAGGATGAGATGATGAGACACCATCATTGACTCAATGAAATTGAGCAAACTCCAAGAGAGAGTGGAGGACAGTGCAACCTGGCATGCTGTAGTCCATGAGGTCACAAAGAGTTGAACACAACTTAGTGACTGAATATCAACATCCAGGATTTGGAGATGGTTTGAATGTGTGTGTGTGTGTGTTCACATAAAGGCAGTTCTACATAATCCTTTTTGGTCTCAAACGCTAACATCTGTAGTCAAAACATTTTAAACCAGTGGATTGGCCAAAATTTTCATTCAGTGCTATCCATAATGGAAACCCAATTCTTCATGTTGTTTCCTCACTTTTCCACTCCCCGTGTTGACCATTCTGAAGGAATATGAAGGATGCTGATGCCTGAGTATTGGAGTGTGGGGTGGAGGCAGGGTGAATAAGAGTGTGGCGTGATGATGAGGTGAACACAGGCTGTGAAGTCACGGAGAACAGCCTTGAATCCTGGGTCCCTCTCATTCTAGCTGTGTGACCTGGAGCAAGGCCAGTTTCTCTGATCTTCTTTGTGCTATTAATCCCACTTTTTCTCCTGTTCCCAGCTTCAGTTTGGTGAGTCAAGACAGATAGGGACTTTGAATCAGAGAAATATCAAAGAAATGAACAGTAGGATAGTTGTAGCACAGATTTCTCTAAAATTTGTGAAACTTGGATACAAATTTGGTTCCTTATGCATATATTCTATGTCAACAGAATGTATTAATGGTATCCAAATTCACCCAGAAAAATGTGGTTCTTTCACTCAAGCAATTCAAAATCTTATTAGGAAAACAGCAAATGAATCTTAAAGCCTTATATTCTTTTGGTATTAAGGAGACTCTGGCTATACATAGTGTTCTTATTTCTTCACAGATCTTATTATGTTCTGCAATAATGTCCGTGGTATTAGGCAGGAGTAGCTTTTTAACCTGACTAAGGAATTCTATATTGACTGTTCTCTATTAACTATTGCCTCAGAACATTGTTAGATGGTGAAAGGAACACAGGACATTCCAGTTGAGGAAAGTTCACGAGCAAAGGCCGAGGCACAGGAATGGGCGTGGTGTAGTCAAGAGACAGTAAAGGTGTTGCCTGGCTTCAGTGCATTTTGGTTAAAGCTCATCCATGAGAGGGATTGACACCTACCCGTGCCAAATGGTCTGCTGGATCCTGAGCCCCTAAAAATGTTCCTGTCTTCAGAGAATTAGTGTTCAGTTCAGTGGGGCGACAGACAAATACATAGAGAATTATAACATAACAAGCCCATAACGTAACAAATGGAAGATCAAATTCAACAATATACTACTGGAACATGTTCATTTAAGAACAATAAAAAATAGTAAAATATATAGTAGGATAGGGATAGGGGAATTTGGCTCTATTTAATGAGGTGACTTAAAATCAGAATAAAGGTGTTGAATTTGACCCAAAGTCATGAGAAGACTTGTAGACTTTCACACAGAAAATATGTTAAGCTAGTCTTTTATGAAGATCAAGCTGATGAATATGGTTTAGTTTGATTAGTTTTCTGTTGCTGTGTAACGAATTACTACAAACTCAGCAGCTTGAAACAACCCAAATTTTATCATTTTGCAGTTTCTGTAGCTCAGGAGTCCATGTGGGCTTGGTTTGGTTCCCTGCTTAGGTTCTCTCAAGGCCACAATCAAAGATGGTCAGACTGGACTCTTATCTGAAGGCTCTGCAGGGGAAGCCCACTTCCCAGCTCATTCGGGATTATTGGAAAATTCAGTTCCTGTGGCTGTAACACTAAGAGCTATTTCCTCACTGGATTCAGCCAAGGCTATTTTCCTCCTAGAAACTACCTGAGTCCCTTCTCATTGGCTTTCTCCATCCTCAAGCCACCAATGGTAAGCTGAGTTCTTCTTATGATTTGAATCTCTGTGACCTCCTCTTCTGCCACCAGCAGGAAATAGGTCTTTGCTTTTAAGAGGTCATATAATTACACCAAGCCCATTTGGATCATCTTAAAGTCAGGCATACCATAAAACATAGTGTGATGGGATTGATGTGACATTCACAGGATCTAGCAACTGGGGCAAGACATCCTTACTTAGGGGCTGTTTAGAAACCCGCCTACCATAGATGGTTAGGGATAGAAGTGAAGAGGATTCACTGGACACTGCTGAAAGCTATGTTCTTAACGTAGTGAAAACAGTGAAAAAAATAGATATATGCAAAATTAGAAATAGAACGAATGTGATGGGCTATTGACATGTTGGCTATTGAAGATTCAAAGCCATAAAGGAGTAAAGAATGTTTGTGATTTCAAGCCTGAATCCCTGAAAAGTGTTTAGAGACAAAAGCAAGAAAAATGCCAAGCTCCTTGGGGTAAAAGAAAAAGAATTTCCTTCATTCCAAGAGTCAGAGTTTATTTTCTCATTTTCTGTCAAATTTTCTGGATGATCACACCTCAATCATTTCAATCATAAATAAGTATCTTTCTTAATCTAAAGCTTTATTATCTATGCTTTTAATCTGAGACATGCTCTTAGAAACTGCATTATTGCATTCGGTTCCTCCAATTCTTGAAGGAGAGGATGTCTTGCTTCTAACTTTTACTCAGATGATACTATATAGCCCACTTCTGAAAGATGTAGAGATCAATTCTCTCCTGCTAGGATAATCATCACAGGCAACTGACCACGCACAAGACAAAAGAGAGACTTGGTTGTAGATTGCCAAAAAGGAGCACCTTGGCAGATCTGCATAGTTGATGTTTCACACTGGATGAGAGCATCACCCATAAAGATCCTAAGGACACATGGCGTGAGACTATTCTTCAGTCACACATTTACATCTCACATTCACATTTCTTTGAAAGAAATATTCTCATTTCAAATGGACTTCAAATGTCTATTTCATTTTGCACCTTGCTAAGATTCCCTTTTGCAGATTAAGTAAACAGTCAGAGAAGATATATCCACATTTGACATGCTACCCTTTCAATAGGCTTATCAGTATTTCACACATTAAATAATTTGTCTTGCCTATCTATTAGGATCCCCTTCTCTGCTAAAGCCAAAGAAAAACTCCTTTTAAAGAAAAATCTGTTTCATTAGCTCCTTGTACCCTTGCAAAATATTAGTATTTTCATGATTTAGCCTGTTTATTCATATTTAGCACATATGAGCAAAAAGATGCTTAGAGTCATTTGCTATTTAAGAGTGTATAATCACAGCCTGTTGTTGTGTGCTGTTTAGTCACTAAGTGGTGTCTGACTCTTTGCAACCCCATGGGTTATAGCCTGTCCATAGGATTCCCCAGCCAAGAATACTGGAGTGGGTCACCATTTCCTTCTCCAGGGGATCTTCCCAACCCAGGGATTGAACCCACGTCTCCTGCATTGACAGGTGGATTTTTTATTGCTGAGCCATCAGGGAAGCCCAGTCATGGCCTAGTATATATATAAAATTATATATGTGACAATAAAAGAAATAAGCATAACAATTAATTCCAGTAAAAGAAGTTACCCAATATAGCAGAAACAGTGCCAATTGTGTAGACATATAGAGAGCTAAACTTTAATTAAAATTTTAAAAGCAATTTAACCTTATTTTATCACTTAAAAATTTCTGTAAATATAAACTTTCAGGTAGCATCCCAGATTGAGTTATTTCGTGACATTTCTCCTCTGCCCTTATCGTTTCATTATCATTTATGTGCAAATCTATTTGTAAGTGATCTAAAATATGCTGTGTGCTAAGTTGCTTCAGTTGTGTTCAACGCTTTGCAACCCTATGACCTGTACCCCACCAGGCCCTCTGTGCATGGGATTCTCCAGGCAAGAATACTGGAGTGGATTTCCATGCCCTCCTCCAGGGGATCTTCCTGACCCAGGGATAGAATCCATGTCCCTTATGTCTCCTGCATTGGCAGGTGGGTTCTTTACCTCAAGTGTCACCAATATAAAGATATCAACTCTGTCCTTATAACTCCATTTATAATCATAGAATCATTTAAGAGAACAAAAAGGAAACATTTTTTTTGACTTGTTTGTTGTATATTTGATCAGTATTTCTAGTAAGCCTTGATCATCTGCTATTAAATGATGAAAGTGAAGTTGCTCAGTCGTGTTCCCCTCTTTGCGACCCCGTAGACTGTAGCCTACCAGGCTCCTCTGTCCATGGGATTTTCCAGGCAATAGTACTGGAGTGGATTGCCATTTCCTTCTCCAGGGGATCTTCCCAACCCAGGGCTCAAACCTGGGTCTCCTGCATTGTAGACAGACGCTTTACCCTCTGAGCCATCAGGGAAATTACATTAAATGGTGAGGAGGTTACAAATAAATATAATTGGTTTGTTTTTACTTGGAATTGGTTCTTGTTTTTGCAGTAGTCAGATGTAAAGTAAAATTCTGAAGTGCACAAGGTACAGAGAAGCAGCTGGAGAGTTTGGTCATGTTTATAACACATAAATTCAATAGGTAGGCACCTGCTTCTGCTTAAAAGCCCAGGAATGAAGAGTCTGAAATTTGATTATGGATTTTGGAGGAAATTAGAAATAGAACTCAGCCCTGAGAATAGTCCATTGATTTTCCCTAAAAACAAAAAATGGAATCAAATTCACTTTTCAACAACTACATAAATAAATTATAACATGTTCAGGTAAATAAATAAATTATAATGTGTTCAACTGACAATATACTATTCAGTTTTAAAAGCATTAGAATTTCTTGTGGTAAACAGAATAATGGCCCCCACAGGGACATCCTTCTAAACCTGTGAATAAGTCACCTTACATCACAAAAAGACTTTGCAGGTGTGAATAAGTTGAGGATTTTGAGATGGAGGGATATTTCTGGATTACCTGAGTGAACCCAGTGTGATCACATGCCCTGATCAGAGGGAGCCCAGTAGAATGAGAGCTGAGAGAAGACAGAAGGACCGTGAGGACAGAAGCAGAAATCAGACAGGAGAGGAGATCCTGGGCTGCTGGCTTTAGAGACAGAAGAGGTGAGCCCAGGAATGTGGGCTTCCTGTGAGGCTAGGGAATCAAGGAAATGAATTCTCCCTTACGAGCTCCAAGGAGTGCAGTTCTATGGACACACTGTAGACCTCTGACCTCCACAACTGTGAAATAATGAACGTGTATTGCTTTATTCAGTTTGTTTATGGTCATTTGTTACAGCAGCAATAGGAAGCTAATATGCTGCCTAGAAAATCTTTTGTGCCCAGTACCTTGATCTGTAGGGGAGCAGATAGATCTGAAATGATGCTCCACACCAGGGGCCAGGACTCAACTGTATGTGCCTAGTAATAACGCATGTGCCGACTGACCTTGTACTACCCAAGTCCATTATGCCTCTGGAGCAGGACGATGCTCATGAGTAAATCATCTCTGCCTTTCACCTATTCAGTTCAGTATAGGCATCTGCAGGTATACCACGTGGGCGTCCTTCCCACTATCTCCCTCCTGCTCTGTGAACCGCGTAACTTGAATACACGCAGAAAAGCTACTTCATGTTTATTATTTTGTTTTGCTTTACAATTTGGTTTCAGTTTTTCCTTCAGTTCACTTCAGTTCAGTCGCTCAGTCATGTGTGACTCTTTGCGACCCCATGAATCCCAGCACAGCAGGCCTCCCCATCTATCACCAACTCCCGGAGTTCACCCAGACTCACGTCCATCAAGTCAGTGATGCCATCCAGCCATCTCATCCTCTGTCGTCCCCTTCTCCTCCTGCCCCCAATCCTTCCCAGAATCAGAGTCTTTTCCAATGAGTCAACTCTTCGCATGAGGTGGCCAAAGTACTGGAGTTTCAGCCTTAGCATCATTCCTTCCAAAGAACATCCAGGATTGATCTCCTTTAGAACAGACTGGTTGGATCTCCTTGCAGTCCAAGGGTCTCTCAAGAGTCTTCTCCAACACCACAGTTCAAAAGCATCAATTCTTTGGTGCTCAGATTTCTTCACAGTCCAACTCTCACATCCATACATGACTACTGGAAAAACCATAGCCTTGACTAGATGAACCTTTGTTGGCAAAGTAATGTCTCTGCTTTTCAGTATGCTATCTAGGTTGGTCATAATTTTCCTTCCAAGGAGTAAGCATCTTTTAATTTCATGGCTGCAATCACCATCTGCAGTGATTTTGGAGCCCCAAAAAATAAAGTCTGACACTGTTTCCACTGTTTCCCCATCTATTTCCCATGAAGTGATGGGACCAGATGCCATGATCTTCATTTTCTGAATGTTGAGCTTTAAGCCAACTTTTTCACTCTCCTCTTTCACTTTCATCAAGAGGCTTTTTAGTTCCTCTTCACTTTCTGCCATAAGAGTGGTGTCATCTGCATATCTGAGGTTATTGATATTTCTCCTGGCAATCTTGATTCCAGTTTGTGCTTCTTCCAGCCCAGTGTTTCTCATGATGTACTCTGCATATAAGTTAAATAAACAGGGTGACAATATACAGCCTTGATGAACTCCTTTTCCTATTTGGAACCAGTCTGTTGTTCCATGTCCAGTTCTAACTGTTGCTTCCTGACCTGCATATAGGTTTCTCAAGAGGCAGGTCAGGTGGTCTGGTATTCCCATCTCCTTCAGAATTTTCCACAGTTTATTGTGATCCATGCAGTCAAAGGCTTTGGCATAGTCAATAAAGCAGAAATAGATGTTTTTCTGGAACTCTCTTGCTTTTTCAATGATCCAGCAGATGTTGGCAATTTGATCTCTGGTTCCTCTGCCTTTTCTAAAACCAGCTTGAACATCTGGAAGTTCACAGTTCACGTATTGCTGAAGCCTGGCTTGGAGAATTTCGAGCATTACTTTAATAGCATGTGAGATACATGCAATTGTGTGGTAGTTTGAGCATTTTTTGGCATTGCTTTTCTTTGTAATTGGAATGAAAACTGACCTTTTCCAGTCCTGTGACCATTGCTGAGTTTTTCACCAACTTTAATTTCAAAGTTAAAGTTGAAGGCACCTAGCTCAGATTTGCCCCATCAGAGAAGAACCAGTGCCGTTGTTCTTCTAATAAAAGTTGTTTCGATTTGTTTTTGCAATTTCATTCCCTGTGTGAGTTACACCTAAGAGAAGATGGGTTATTTGAAAGGTTTTCATATGCATTAACCATAAATCCTACCTGGCCTATGTGTCAGGGAAGGTAAGGATATGAGGTGATATGTAATTGAATTTTGAGTATTCTACATCTGATTAGGACAGTCAAGCAGAAATTTTGATTTTTGTACTTGGGCAATTGCTTGGCTAAATGTGTTGACTTTTTAGTTTGAAGCAGAGTTTTTACAGTTTTTCAAGGTGGGTGGGATGGGGAGGGATTTTCGTGGTATAATATATCCTTAGCTAACTTCAGTCATGCTTGTTTTTATGTCTGTATGCCTGCTCAGTTGCTCAGTTGTGTCCTACTCTTTGTGACCCCATAGACTGTGGCCCACCAAGCTCGTCTGTCCATGGGATTTTCCAGGCGAGAATATTGGAATGGGATGCCATTTCCTCCTCCAGGGGACCTTCCCAACATGACAAACAAAAATGAAGTATATAAAATGGAAATACTAAAGACTTCCTCTTGCCTTTAGTTTTTAATATATACCTATACAGTGAACACTTATCACTTGACTTGAAAAGGAAGTGCCTGTGAGATCTACTTTGTTGTAGTAACAAAAACAATCAACATTAAAAAATGTAAATAAGATGCTTGGTGGTAAAGTCAAGCTTAGGCTTGAATAATTAGGTTTGGGAATACACTTTTGCTTCTGAGGCATAAACCCCTAAAACGACATAGTTTATTAATTTTCTGAAACACTGAGAAAGACAACTCTTTTGACACAAATGGTAATGTCATAACAACTTAGAGAGTATATAAGTAGGATCAAGAACCTCTAACCAGAAGCAAATTATAACCTGTCAGTTTTTCTGCTTAAAACTCAACATTCAGAAAACTAAGATCATGGCATCTGGTCCCATCACTTCATGGCAAATAGATGGGGAAACAATGGAAATAGTGACAGACTTTATTTTGGGGGGCTCAAAAATCACTGCAGATGGTGGCTGCAGCCATGAAATTAAGAGACACTTACTCTTTGGAAGAAAAGTTATAACCAACCTAGACAGCATATTAAAAAGCAGAGACATTATTTTGCCAACAAAGGCCCGTCTAGTCAAATCTATGGTTTTTCCAGTAGTCATATATGGGTGTGAGAGTTGGACCATAAAAAAGGCTGAACACTGAAGAATTGATGCTTTTAAACTGTGGTGTTGGAGAAGACTCTTGAGAATCCCTTGGACTACAAGGAGATCCAACCAGTCCTTCCTAAAGGAGATTAGTCCTGGGTGTTCATTGGAAGGACTGATGTTGAAGTTGAAATTCCAGTACTTTGGCCACCTGGATCAAGGAACTGACTCATTTGAAAAGACCCTAATGCTGGGAAAGATTGAAGATGGGAGGAGAAGGGGACAACAGAGGATGAGATGCTTGAATGGCAGCATGGACTCAATGGACATGAGTTTGAGTAAGCTCCAGGAATTATTAATGGACAGGGAAGCCTGGTGTGGTGCAGTCCATGGGGTCACAAAGAGGTGGACACAACTGGAGAGTACAAAAGTTGGCTTAAAGCTCAACATTCAGAAAACGAAGATCATGGCATCTGGTCCTATCACTTCATGGGAAATAGATGGGGAAACAGTGGAAACAGTGTCAGACTTTATTTTTTTGGGCTCCAAAATCACTGCAGATGGTGATCACAGCCATGAAATTAAAAGACGCTTACTCCTTGGAAGGAAAGTTATGACCAACCTAGATAGCATATTCAAAAGCAGAGACATTACTTTGCCAACAAAGGTTCGTCTAGTCAAGGCTATGGTTTTTCCTGTGGTCACGTATGGATGTGAGTGTTGGACTGTGAAGAAGGCTGAGCGCCGAATAATTGATGCTATTGAACTGTGGTGTTGGAGAAGACACTTGAGAGACCCTTGGACTGCAAGGAGATCCAACCAGTCCATTCTGAAGGAGATCAGCCCTGGGATTTCTTTGGAAGGAATGATGCTAAAGCTGAAACTCCAGTACTTGGGCCACCTCATTTGAAGAGTTGACTCATTGGAAAAGACTGATGCTGGGAGGGATTGGGGGCAGGAGGAGAAGGGGACGACAGAGGATGAGATGGCCGGATGGCATTGCTGACTCGATGGATGTGAGTCTCAGTGGACTCCAGGAGTTTGTGATGGACAGGGAGGCCTGGCATGCTTCGATTCATGGGGTCACAAAGAGTCGGACATGACTGAGTGACTGATCTGATCTGATCTGATGTGAGCGACTGAACTGAACTGAACTGCACTTAGCAGTCTGTTTTGGAACAAAATCAGATTAGCGAGGTAACTGTTCCACAGCATGCTACCCAGGATGTCTATAGACAAGTGAAAGCTCTAAATGAGAATACATTTGAAATGATTTATTTCTGCGCTCTTGCTTAGCCGAATATTAACATAAATGGTGATAATAGTGGGCAATCAACTGGAGAGTGTCTTCTGGTAAACATATGAAGGGGAGAAGCAACAGTAGTGAACATGTTGGTTTTGAAACTGCTAAGTATATTTTAAAATGCTTTAATACTTTGTTTGAATTCACACCTTGTTAAACAGGTTATGTTCAATCTTTACCAAAATATTATCCTAGACTGTGATAAAAGAGTCAGTGTGCAAATCACCTCCCACTATTTATTGACATTTATGATATCAGATGTGCTCTGGAATCCTCTATCTTTTTTAACAGAATAGAAACAGTGTGAACCAAGAAGATGAAGATTGAGGATATCAATCTGAGAATTTTATTTCTGGCAGTAACAAGCTGTGAGACCTTTGGAAAGCTGTTTAGTATGTTTGCCCAGAATTATGTGCATCTCTGAAGGAAGTGTTTAGAACAGATTTCTTTTCTTTCTCTCTCTCTCTCTTTTTTTTTTTTTTTAGCATTTTACAACCTGAAAGTTCTTTGATTCTTTCTGTGCTGGAACATCTATAATAGATGAAAAGTTTCTTGTACTGTTTTATTTGATTCAGTAATTCATCACCATTCACTTCTTGAAGGCCTACTGTGTCTCAGGGGCTGACCCAGGTTTTATGGAAATAATTGACCTAAAGATATTTAAAATCTAGTTGAGGTACAATAAAATAATTATAGGATAAAACAAAACCATCTATCATGGGACATTTAATCAATTATTATCTGCTCTCCTAAAGGACAATTGCCTTCTTCCTCTCAAATGTTTTCCAAATCCTCCATCTCCGTTAGTTAAAGTCACTTTTATTTACTCCTGTTCTTGTTGTTATTCTTTAGTTGCTAAGTCGTATCCAACTCTTTTTGCGATCCCATAGACTGTAGCCCACCAGGCTGTGTCCATGAGATTTCCCAGGCAAAAATACTGGAGAAGTTTGCTATTTCCTTCTCCAGGGGATCTTCCCAATTCAAAGATCGAGCCTGCGACTCATGCATTGGCAGGCGGATTCTTTACCACTGAGCCACTGAAGAGGCCCCTCTTTCCTCCTTAGAGAACCAAAACCTACATTCAGCCTTTCTGCAAACAGTATCTCTCACAAACTGCTTCCAATAGAGAGATTTCTAACCACTCAATTTACAACACTGCATTCCAAAGAGACTAGCATATTTTCCAAAATTAAAAAAAAAAAAAAACACTCACAAGTTAAACAGTGAGATTAATAACAAAACTGTAGCAATTGTTTAAATCAGTTACCACAGTATTTGTTTCGAATCAGCTATAAAAAGAATGTCAGAAATATTCATCTCAATTTCTTCTGTGTACACATACTAAAATCTGCATAAATATAGTATATCTGCATGGATCCAGTGTTAAAATTTTTAAAAAGGACTGGTAGAGCCAGACATTGGAGAGACTGTGTCCAGACACTCCAATTGTTTAAAGACAAATACATATTCTTTCTTTGATTGCTTATTATCCCTGCAAAAGGGGAAGTAAGAATTACTCATCTGTTAATTATGTGCTTTCCAAAGATCTAGTTTGAAACTACTATTCTATATTGTAACTTAAGAGAGTTATATAGCATTTGTGTAGATAAACATCTGTGCCCAAGACCTGACTAACCCACAAATATGCTCTGTGACCTTTGATCTACTTAATTTCACTGAAATTCCCAGTTTTTATTTCCTTCATCTAAAAAATAAAGGAAATTCTATAATTTTTTCCAGAGCTAAATTTTTATCACTCTATTTTAATGGTTTGAAATTTCTTATAATGCAGACATAAACTGATGATACTTTTCAATTTAAAAAAGTCCAAAAAATAGTAAAACATCAACACATGTATTATGATAATTTCATAGCATTGTACATTTAGTAAGTTATTAACTTCATGTTTGAAACAAAAATTAAAATGTCTTTAATATTCAGTGTGGAAATGGAAATAACATCATATATCTGACACTGTGTAAATAATCTGCATGGCAAAGAGGCTTAATTATTAATAATTCTCTAGTAATATGTGTTTCCTTTGAGATTCTCTGCTATCTGCAGCTCTTTTCAGAGAGTAGATACAGTGGTGATAGTAGTCCCTCCTAGAGATTGTATATACATGAATTGCTTTTTCATGCAGAGATTTGAGTTTTTTTCTATGTTGTTGACTTTTTAAAAATTTAGAACATGTCTGCTTTGGAACTGTGGTGTTGGAGAAGACTCTTGAGAGTCTCTTGGACTGCAAGGAGACCCAACCAGTCCATTCTAAAGGAGATCAGTCCTGGGTATTCTTTGGAAGGACTGATGCTAAAGCTGCCAATACTTTGGCCACCTCGTGTGAAGAGTGGACTCATTGGAAAAGACTCTGATGCTGGGAGGGATTGGGGGCAAGAGGAGAAGGGGACGACAGAGGATGAGATGGCTGGATGGCATCACCAACTCAATGGACATGAGTTTGGGTGAACTCTGGGAGTTGGTGATGGACAGGGAGGCCTGGCATGCTGCGATTCATGGGGTCGCAAAGAGTCAGACACGACTAAGTGACTGAACTGAACTGAACTGAACTGGAGAAGGCAATGGCAACCCACTCCAGTACTCTTGCCTGGGAAATCCCATAGACGGAAGAGACTGGTAGGCAGCAGTCCATGGGGTTGCGAAGAGTCATACATGACTGAACAACTTCACTTTCACTTTTCACTTTCATGCATGGGAGAAGAAATGGCAACCCACTCCAGTGTTCTTGCCTGGAGAATCCCATGGATGGGAGCCTGGTGGGCTGCTATCTATGGGGTTGCACAGAGACAGACATGACTGATGTGACTTAGCAGCAGCAGCAGCAGAACATGTCTACATGGTATACAAATTGCTCAACTCAAGTGTAACGCAATATTTCAAAATTCATCAGATCCTCTGGCTTGACAAGGTCAGTTTTGGTTTTCAAAGTTTAGGGCCAAATGTCTACCTGTCTTAGGAAAGCTGTGGGCATTCCATGTCCCAAAGTCAAGGGCGTCTTCATTTAACAAATTATGTAATACTGAAGTCTCTTCTTTGATTCAGTTCTTCACTGGTTACTGTTATTATATGAGGTAAGGTGTAGTGAAAGTCACTTAGTCATGTCTGACTCTTTGTGACCCCATGGACTGTACAGTCCATGGGATTCTCCAGGTCAGAATACTGGAGTGGGTAGCCTTTCCCTTCTCCAGGGAATCTTCCCAACCCAGGAATCAAACCCAGGTCCCCTGAATTGCAGGCAGATTCTTTACCAGCTGAGCCAAAAGGGAAACCCAAGAATACTGAAGTGGGTAGCCTATCCCTTCTCTAGCAGATCTTCCCGACCCAAGGATCAAACTTGGGTTTCCTGCATTGCAGGTGGATTCTTTCCCAACTGAGCTATCAGGGAAGACCAATTATTTGAGGTTTTATATTATTTGGAGATAAGGGAAGATCTAAAACTTATTGAATCTCCTGGTTGCAGCATTGAATAGACATCTTACAAAAGTTAACCATATCTAACCTGTTTGTGTGTGTATATGTTTGTGTGTGTGTGTGAAGCTTAAGCGAAAACATTGTCACATCTATACCTAGAAAACAAGAATCTATTAATTATACATTTCTGCCTTACGAATATTTTCTTTAAGTGAGTGCTTTCTGTGTTGGCCATTTGAAACTGTTTGTGTCTCCCTATTTTTTAGACTATTAGTTCAACCTGTATGCTACTTTTTAAACCTGATCACACTGAAACAGTACATTTTAAATGTTCTTCATTAGTGAATATTTGGAAGATAATGATACCTATATAACAGGATGTTTTCAGTTTGATTTCTGGGTTGTAAGAAGTGGTGAACCAATTAAAAGAGATATTGCTCTTCAAATAGCTTAATTTTTTTTGCAAATTTTTCTAATTTGTTCAGCTTTCATCAGTTTTTAAAAAAATATTGACAACTGCTTGTATTCCTTTGAAAGCATAAACTGTAAGTAATTTATTGTTTTCAAGGTAGTTTTATTAATTATATCACTGTTTAAAATATTTATTCATCCTAATCTAATAGCAATGCAGTTTTATACTATCCCTTAGATTACTCATGCTATTATTTTCTTTAATGCAAGAAACCTGTAAATGTATGGGACTTCATTCTTATATTAACTATTATTTTGTCACTGTTTTGGTATTTTTTTTTGTATATTGATTAGCTTGTAAGTATACTGTCTTTGCCCGACTAGTGACTTTCTCGAAGTTTGGACTTGCTTTCTAAAAGTTATATTATACATAAAGTCTTCATTAATTTTTCAGATTTAAAGGTTTGTGTTAGATAAGTGTTTTTTCATCTGTAAATGAAATAGTATTCTGGTAGATGTGGAAGTGGAAATTATGCAAACCCTTTGGTCAGACGGTTTAACTTATTGTTAAATGGTATAACGTTTATATGATGGATTTGAGAGAAATGGAACAGCTAATCCAAAACTTGCTTAAAATGCGGCAGCCTGAGACATTCCCTATTTCTGTGCATTTGTAAACTAGCAAAAGGGTTCTGAAAGGCATTTCAACTAGTTAAACTGATTGATATGCATTTATTCAAAATCCATTCAATGATTATTTACTGAGCACCTGCTCGATAGCAGACAGAATTCTAGGCAATGGATAAACAGTGGTAAACAAAAAGGCATGGTCTCTTCCAAAAAGAGTGAAAAAATGATTGTGAAGGTGAGGGTGGTGACCACTTTAGATTGGAAAGTCAGAGGAGACCACTTTGAAAAATTATATTTAAGGTGAGAACTAAAGGAAACAAATGATATTTCTTTTTTAAAATTAATTTATTTTAGTTGGAGGCTAATTACTTTACAATATTGTAGTAGTTTTTGCCATACATTGGGAGAAGGCAATGGCACCCCACTCCAGTACTCTTGCCTGGAAAATCCCATGAATGGAGGAGCCTGGTAGGCTGCAGTCCATGGGGGTCGCTAAGAGTCAGACACAACTGAGCGACTTCACTTTCACTTCTCACTTTCATGCATTGGAGCAGGAAACGGCAACCCACTCCAGTGTTCTTGCCTGGAGAATCCCAGGGACGGGGGAGCCTGTTGGGCTGCCGTCTATGGGGTGGCGCAGAGTCAGACACGACTGAAGCGACTTAGCAGCAGCAGCAGCAACAGCCATACATTGACATGAATCTGCCATGGGTGTACATGTGTTCCCCATCCTGAACTCCCCTCCCACCTCCCTCCCCATCCCATCTCTCAGGATCATCCCAGTGCACCAGCCCTGAGCGCCCTGTCTCATGCATCGAACTTGGACTGGTGATCTGTTTCATATATGATAATATACATATTTCAATGCTATTCTCTCAGATCATCCCACCCTCGCCTTCTCCCAGAGTCCAAAAGATTTTTCTATACATCTGTGTTTCTTTTGCTGTCTCGCACAAATGATATTTCTTTCACACACTTTTTGTGTGTGAAATTGAGGAAAAACTGCATGGGAAAAAACAAACAAAAAAAAAGCAGTGTGTGTATGTAAAGACACAAAGGAAAGAGCATGGCCTGCTGGAGAAAGAAAAGGAGGACAGCCACACCAGGATGTGGGGGAGGAGGACGTGAGATGAGATGGCAGCAGAGAAGTGGGAGAGCAGATAGTGCAGAAGCATACAGGAGCTCAGGGTTTTCCAAAGTGAAGTGAGATCCACCAAAGGGCTGAAACCAGTAGAATAACATCATGCTGAGTATCACTTAGGCAGTTTGCTGAGAGTGAATTCAAGCAAGGCAAGAATGGAGAAGGGGAGAGGAATAAGAAAACCAGTTCAGGTAAAAGGGGATGGTGGCTCGAACTGGGGTGGTAGAGACACAGCAAAGTGGACAGATTTGAGGCAAGTTGCCGAAATTTAATTCACATGTTTTATTAATGATTGATGTAGAAGGAAGAAGAATAACTTCCAGTTTTCTGATGTGAGTGGTAGGTTAGATGGTGGTGCCACTAACTGAGATGAGATTGAATGGGGGCAGGGGGTAAAAAAAGCTAGGAGTAAAATGAAAATATATATGGTCATGCTAATGCTGTGATGCCTCTGATGCACACAAGTGGGTGTGTCAAGAGCCAGTTAGAGACACAGGATCTGAAGTATGAGCTAGTATTACAAGCTTGGAGGCATTATAGATAGACAGAACCAAGCCCTGAGCACTGAGAAGAGCCCCAGCTAAGAGTCAGGCAGATCAGGTGGGACCAGGAAGTGGGGGTCAGCTCAGACCAATATTGAGAGCTCAAATACATCCATGGGCTGAGAAGTTGGGATTATACATGTCTTTGACCCTGATGCTGGGAAAGATTGAGGGCAGGGAGAGAAGGGGGTGATAGAGGGTAAGATGGTTGGATTGCATCACCGACTCAATGGACATGAGTTTGAGCAAACTCCAAGAGATAGTGAAGGACAGAGAAGCCTGGCGTGCTGCAGTCCATGGGGTCACAAGGAATCGGACAGGACTTAGTGACTGAACAACACCACCTTTGACAAAAGGAGTTCTGTGAACAGAGGAGAGTGGAATTTAGATAGGAGGTGACTGAAATGCAAGTAACTTGCTTAAACAAATCTTTAAGAAGTTTGGTAGTTAAAGGGATCAGATAAATGGATAAAGAGATCAGATAAGTAAATAAATCCAGTCAGGAATTGCAGGGGAAAATGGCAGCCCACACCAGTACTCTTGCCTGGAAAATCCCATGAACGGAGGAGCCTGGTAGGCTAGAGTCCATGGGGTCGCAAAGAGTCAGACATGATTGAGTGACTTCACACATACATGGAGTCACAAGGAGAGCTTTGATGATTTTGCTTTAGGTGAAATGAATTGCTGTGTATTGAAGGAAATAATTGAGGAGAGGGAAAAGTTGATAATTGTGGAGAAAGCAGTGACTCAGTGTGTTGCTGCTGCTGCTGCTAAGTCACTTCAGTCGTGTCTGACTCTGTGCGACACCATGGACTGCAGCCCACCAGGCTCCCCCATCCCTGGGATTCTCCAGGCAAGAACACTGGAGTGGGTTGCCATTTCCTTCTCCAATGCATGAAAGTGGAAACTGAAAATGAAGTCGTTCAGTCATGTCCCACTCTTAGCGACCCCATGGACTGAAGCCTACCAGGCTTCTCCATCCATGGGATTTTCCAGGCAAGAGTACTAGAGTGGGGTGCCATTGCCTTCTCCCACTCAGTGTGTTAAGTCCTTGAAGAAGCCTGAGGAGCCAGGATGTGGAGCACATCCATACAAACGTGGGCAGTGGGCAGAAACCTGGGGAGTTCTCCTGCTCTAGTTGTGTTTTTATGTGGGTGGTTCAATCCAGCTCCTGATTTTTGTTTTCAATTTGAGGAATTTGTCTTCACAGAGAAACTAATGAGCACCTATGATTTAATTTTTATTTAATGATACAAAGGGTATCTAGTGAAATATAAGTTTCTGTTCAACTCAGGTCCTATTCAAGGAAACCACTGTTACAGAAGCTAGTATATTTATTTCAGAAATATTCTGTTCACGTTAATGAATTCTTATGTCTGTCTTTTTAAAAAAATATTGGTTTACTTATTTGGCATATGGGATCTATTTCCCTGACCAGGAATCCAACCAGGCTCCCTGCGTTGGGCGTGTAGAGTCTAAGCCACTGGACCATCATGAAAGTCCCTTTTGTCTGTCTTTGTGTGTGTGTGTGTGTGTGTGTGTGTGTGTGTATTTATATATATATATATGAAAGTGAAAATAAAGTAGCTCAGTCGTGTCCAACTCTTTGCAACCCCATGGACTGTAGCCTACCAAGCTCCTCTGTCCATGGGATTTTCCAGGCAAGAATACTGCAGTGGGTTGCCATTTCCTTCTCCAGGGGATCTTCCCAACCCAGGAATCAAACCCAGGTCTCCCACATTGTAGGCAGACACTTTTACTGTCTGAGCCATCAGGGAAGTCCTATATATATATATATATATAATATTTTGCATAAATGAAATACATATATTTTCTCCATTTTTTCTTGTATCAAAGTGCCAACAAGAATGTGCTGACCAATGTAAGAAAATTCAAAGGACGCTTATTTAGAAATGGTTAACTACAAGGGATGTATGGAGTGCCAAGGGATTGGGTATGAACAGCCCAGGCACCAAAATAGTTGGCACCACTCTTAGACTCAAAGGGATGAGGGGAGGGCGAGGTTAGAAAACTCAGGAGTAAACATGGCAAACTTGAGAGCAGACATTATCTTCAAAGGGCAGGGCCAGACTGCGGCAACCACACAAGGAGAGAACCAGGAAAATGAATGCTCTGATGCAATGCTTTTCTCTTCCTCCAAACTCCTGCCATGGACTCCCATCAGTTAAACCCAATATGAAATCATAGGAGTTAGGGTTTTTCAGTGCATCTGCTTCACGGAGTTGAGAATAGAGTGAAAAAAAATTGAGAGTGATTCTGAAGTACAACCTCCCCCCACACACACTCACCAAATTGTATTGAAATATAACTGGTACACAGAAGAATGATTTAAAAAAAATCTTAATGATGCAAATAACAATAATGTGGTCACTCACCTAGAACCAGACATCCTGAACTGTGAAGTCAAGTGGATCTTAGGAAGCATTTCTATGGAACAAAGCTAGTGGAGGTGATGGAATTTCAGATGACCTATTTCAAATCCTAAAAGATGATGCTGTTAAAGTGCTGCACTCAGTGTGTCAGCAAATTTGGAAAACTCAGCAAAGGCGACAGGACAGGAAAAGGTCAGTTTTTATTCCAATCCCAAGGAAAGGCAATGCCAAAGAATGCTCAAACTACTGCACAATTGGCCTCATTTCACACACTAGCGAGATAACCCTCAAAATCCTTCAAGCTGGGCTTCAGGAGTATGTGAACTGAGAACTTCCAGATGTACAAGCTTGATTTAGAAAAGGCAGAGGAACAGAGATCAAATTGCCAGCATCCATTGGATCATAGAAGCAAGGGAATTCCAGTAGAACATCTACTTCTGCTTCATTGACTATGATAAAGCGTTTGTGGATAGCAACAAACTGGGAAGCTATAAAAAGATGGGAATACCAGACCATCTTCTCTGCCTCCTGAGAAACCTGTATGCAGGTCAAAAATAAGTTACAGCCTTACTTGAAACAACAAACTGGTTCAAAATTAGAAGAGAGTACATCAAGGTTGTATATTGTCACCCTGCTTACTTAACTTATACGCAGAGTACATCATGCAATACATCAGGCTGGATGAATCACAAACTGGAATCAATATTACTAGAGAAATATTAACAACTTCAGATCTGGAGATGATATGACCCTAATGGCAGAAAGTGAAGAACTAAAGAGCCTCTTGATGAGGATGAAAGGGGAGAGTGAAAAGGCTGGCTTAAAACTCAACATTCAAGAAACTAATATCATAGCATCCGGTCCCATCACTTCATGGCAAATATACGTGGGATAAGGAAACGGTGACGGATTTTATTTTCTTGGGCTCCAAAATCACTGCAGACAGTGACTGTAGCCATGAAATTAAAAGACACTTGCTCCTTGGAAGAAAATCTTGACAAACCTAGACAGGATATTAAAGCAGAGGCATCACTCCGCCGAAAAAGCTTCGTATAGTCAAAGCTATGTTTGTTTGTTTTTTTAATTAATTTATTTTTATTGAAGGATAATTGCTTTATAGAATTTTGTTGTTTTCTGTCAAACCTCAACATGAATCAGCCACAGGTATACTTATATCCCCTTCCTTTTGAAACTCCCTCCCATCTCCCTCCCCATCCCACCCCTCTAGGTTGATTCAGAGTCCCTGTTTGAGTTTCCTGAGCCATACAGCAAATTCCTATTGGCTATTTAGTTTATATATGGTAATGTAAGTTTCCATGTTACTCTTTCCATACATCACACCCTCTCCTCCCCTCTCCCCATGTCCATAAGTCTATTCTCTATGTCTGTTTCTTTATTGTTGCCTTGTACATAAATTCATCAGTAGCATTTTTATGGATTTTGTATATATGTGTTAGAAAGCTACAGTTTTTCCAGTAGTCATGTATGGATGTGAGAATTGGACCATAAAGAAAACTGAGCTCCGAAGAATTGATGTTTTCAAATTGTGGTGCTTGAGAAGACTCTTGAGAGTCTCTGGGGTTGAAAGCAGATCAAACCAGTCAGTCCTAAAGGAAATCAACCATAAATATTCATTGGAAGGACTGATGCTGAAGCTGAAGCTCCAATACTTTGGTCACATGATGCAAAGAGCCAACTCATTGGAAAAGATCCTCTTGCTGGGAAAGATTGAAGGCAGGAGGAAAAGAGAACAACAGATATTGAGATGTTTGGATGGCATCACTGACTCAAGAGACATGACTTTGTGCAAACTCTGGGAGATAGTGAAGGATAGGGAGGCCTGGTGTGCTGCAGTCCATGGGGTCACAAAAAGTCAGACACAACTGAGCAACTGAACTGATTGTGTGAAATAATTACTACAGTGTGGTAAATTAACACATCACCTCATATAGTTACAGTTTTTTGGTGTGGAGAAAACTTTTAAGATCTACCCATTTAGCCTCTTTCCTGTATATAGTATAGTATTGTTAACTATAGTAACAATATTGTAACTTAGACCCCAGAACATAGTCATCTCATAACCGGAAATGTGCACCCTTTGACTACCTTCACCTGTTAACTATAACCCCTGACAGCTGCCCCTGGCAACCACCAACCTGCTGTTTCTATGAGTTCATGTTGTTGTTGTTTTTAAGTCTTTATTAAGTTTATTATAATATTGCTGCATTTTTTGCTTTGACTTTTTGGCCATGAGGCATGTGGGGTCTTAGATCCCTGACCATGGATTGAACCCACATTCCCTGCATTGGAAGGCAAAGATTTTACCACTGGACTGACAGCGAAGTCCCAAGTTCAGTGTTTTTAGATTCCACATCTACATTAAGTCACACAGTATTTGTCTTTCTCTGTCTGACTTGCTGCAAATGGATGATTTCCTACCTTCATGTATCATCATATTCACTTCACTATTCACTCGAACACCACAGCAATCGTTATTTAAAACAAATGGAGGTGTATTATAAACACTGGTCTGTACATCTTGCTTTCTCTTGCTGGCAATATATCTTAGAGATTGCATCTGATCAGTGCACATAGATCTGCCTTGTTCTTTTAACAGCTTTCAGTGGTTTCATTATGTATTACCTTCATTTATTAGTGGCTTCCTAATCAATGAGTATCTTTTGCCCCCATTTTTGGCTGATATAAATAAGGCTTCAACAGACATTTTAAATATGACTTTGAAAAAGTGTGCTAGTATATGTGTGATAAATTCTTAGAAATAAATTAGCTGAACCAAAAATTGAAATTAATGATTTGCCAGTAACCCGCCAGTTTGCACTCTGCTCCAGAAAGCAAAAAACGTAAGTGTTAGTCACTCTTTGGGCCCGACAGACCTGCATGGACTCCATGTAGCCCGCCAGGATGCTTTGGACATAGAATTCTCCAGGCAAGAATACTGGAGTGGGTTGCCATTCCCTCCTCCAAGGGATCTTCCCAACCCAAGGATCAAACCCAGGTCTTCTGCTTTGCAGACAGATTCTCTACCATCTGAGCTACCATGAAAGCCCTCTGGAGAATATAAGAAGGGTCTTTTCTTAAGTATCTGAGATATGATCAATAAAATGTCACTAATTTAATCTATGTGCTTAGTCACTCAGTCATGTTCAGCTCTTTGTGACCCCATGGACTGTAGCCTGTGAGGCTCCTCTGTCCATGGGGATTCTCCAGGCAATAGTACTGAAACAGGTCCCCATGCCCTCCTCCAGGGAATCTTTCCAACCCAGGAATCAAACCCAGATCTCCCACATTGCAGGTGGATTCTTTACAGTCTGAGCCACCAGGCAAGCCCAATTTAATCTGTACTTCTTTGATTTTGAATGATGCTGAACACTTTGCTATATGTTTAAAAATCATGTGTGTTTTTTTGTGAGTGAACTGCCCCAGTCATAC
Source organism: Bos indicus x Bos taurus (assembly GCF_003369695.1). NCBI lineage: Eukaryota > Metazoa > Chordata > Mammalia > Artiodactyla > Bovidae > Bos > Bos indicus x Bos taurus. The sequence goes on along the minus strand of NC_040079.1, from coordinate 9,038,771 downwards.
ATGCCCTTTGCTCATGCTTTAATTTATTTTTTTCTTATTGATTCATAAGGATTCTTTATATCAAAAAGAAATGGGCTCTTTGTCTGCCATATTAAAAAGTTTTCCCAGTGTGCTGCTAGTGTTTGAACTTGGTGATGTTTGACTGTGAAAGGTATATTTTTAAATTTTTATGAAGTCAAATCTATTAATCTTCACTTTTATAGTTTCTGGGTTTGTGTCCTCATTAGAAATAACTCTTAGAGCTACAGATTACAAAATGAACTCCTTCGTACTTTATTATTCTTTTAATTTCCTTTTCATATGTAAGAGCTTTATCTATGTGGAATTTTTCCTGGTATCAAATATGAAGTGAGGACTTGATTCTTTCTCAAATGAGTAGTTGGTTGTCGTGCACTACTTATTAAGCCGTCCATTTTGCCCACTTATTTAACATGCCACTGTTAATCTATTTAATTTATATGTCGTTGTATTTAGTTCTGGATTCTCACAGTTGTTCTCTCAGTTTGTCTTTCTCTTAATGCACCAATCTTAATTTCATATTATAGACACTTAGTGTTTTATTATTCACTAGGAATCGTCTTACCCTGTTATGCATCAATGTCAGAGTGTTCCTGGCTGTTGCATATATTTTCCACATAAATTTTAGAATTTTAATGACTTTCATAATTTCTCATTAGGCATGTTTATGCTAATATTCTCCTAACAAGATTTGTGTGTGTGTGTGTGTGTGTGTACACACGCACTTAGTCATGTCCAGCTCTTTGTGACCCTGTGGACTGTGGCCCACTAGGCTCCTCCATCCGTGGAATTTTCCAGGCAAGAATACTGGAGTGGGTTGCCATTTCCTTCTCCAGAAGATCTTCCCAACCTAGGGATGGAACCCACGCCTCTTGAGTCTCCTGCATTGGCAGGCAGATTCTTTACCACTAATACCACCTGGGGACAGCCATTCTAAATTTAGCTCATTTGGGAAACTTTTTAATTATGAATTTAAATTTAAAAATTAGTATCTTAAAATTTTTGATAGGATTTGAAATGTACCTACCTTTAGTTACATAAGAAAATTTGTTACCTCAAACTGAAAATGGCACTGTTTGTCACTGTTTCCTAAACTCAGAATATCTGAGACGTTTTTGCTGGCTTTATTTCCAAGTAATCATCTAATAATATAGTCTCTTTAATCCTTTTGCTTCTTTGCAGTTTCATTCTACTTCCAAAGTTTATAATATTCTACTTGGGACATTAAAACAGCTATTTAGGTGACTTTTTTGCCTTTAGTTTTTCCTCTCCGATCTATTCTGCATAATCTTACTATTTTAATATCTTAAAATACGTATTTGCCAAATAAGGTTATTTTTTAAGAGTCTTCAATGACTCTTATTGCTAGAAAAAAGTGTCCTAAAAGTCCCCAAATTACTGAAAGTCATCTTATTAGGGCTCAAAATAATAGAATGTTGCCATGTATTTCTTTGACAGTCTGGTTCTATTTTCATGTGGATAAAGTTCAGAATCTCTTGGGGAATGGATGGCCTATGCCTCCTCACACAATATCCCATAAATACTAGTTCTTGCAATTAAACTTTTTGATAAGAAAGCTTAATTAAACATCACAGATTGTTCTACATAATAGGCACTCAATAAATAAATGTTGAATGAGTAAACAAGGCTGTATTCTCCAGGAAAATCCTTAACTTTGTGACTAACACACTCTATGACCTGAACTAAGCCTAGGTTCATAAATGTAATATTTGTTGTTTAGGCTGTTTACACCTAAAGTAGTGTAAGGCAGCATGTAAAGACTTAAATGTAACTATCAAGTGTATTGGAGAAGGCAATGGCACCCCACTCCAGTACTCTTGCCTGGAAAATCCCATGGACGGAGGAGCCTGGTGGGCTGCAGTCCATGGGGTTGCTAAGAGTCGGACACGACTGAGGGACTTCACTTTCACTTTTCTCTTTTCATGCACTGGAGAAGGAAATGGCAACCCACTCCAGTATTCTTGCCTGGAGAATCCCGGGGACGATGGAGTCTGGTGGGCTGCCATCTATGGGGTCGCACAGAGTCGGACACGACTGAAGCGACTTAGCATAGCATAGCATAGCATCAAGTGTATATTAGAAAGCCAGATGTAGGTCAACCTCAGGGTAGATTAACTGAAGGTCTGTATTTGTTAGAATATTTCTGATATTGCAATAAAGACCAAAATCACCTCACCTGTTTTACTTATATTTCTTAACAACATTTGCATAAGTGGCTCAGGGCTGGTATGTTATCCAGAGCCCAGTCTCCTAATAATTTTCCTGTGCCATCCTTTTGTGTCCTGAGATGTCTGCTGCAGGTCTCATTCACCATCATGGATTCATTGCAGGAAGGAGATCAGGAGGGGAAAACAAAGCAAAGCAAAACAAAACACCTGTCCCCTAAAGTACAAAGAGCCCAGAGAATGGTATCTTTAGCTCTTATAGCAATAAATCCCATTGCTACTGGAGAAGGGCGCTTTCCAGGTGGCACTAGTGGTAAAGAAATTGCTGCCAATACAGGAGGCATAAGAGATGCAGGTTCAATCTCTGGATTGAGAAGATCCCCTGGAGAAGAGCATGGCAACCCACTGGAGTATTCTTGCCTGGAGAATCCAATGGACAGAGGAGCCTGAACGGCTGCAGTCCATGGGGTCACAAAGAGTCGGACTTAGCACGCACTCACGCATGCACATAGGAGAAGGGGATCATAGATTTGGGGAACAACATGCAACATGCTGATGACTTAATTGAGAAGACTGGCTCTGTACTTTCTGTTCCCTGGAGACTAGGAGAGTCTCCCTCCCAAAAGTGTACTGTCACGAGAAGGAGAGAAGATACCTGAAAATATCAGGGTGATGATAGGAAGGAAGAAAGGGGAAAGGGCTTGGTCAGACAGCCGTACTTTCTGCTGTAACCCTCCCTCCTGAATGCAGATTTTCATCTCTAGCCAAATTTGACAATCCATTATTGCATACCCACCTTTTGTACTAAGTCATACTGGCCCAGGCCCCTGGATTCCCTCCATGTGGAAAGGTGCTCCTCCACTTTCCAGACTAAGCTAAGTTTATATTTCTTTTCAAGAAGTGAACTTTTCCATAAAACCTTAGTATACTCATATAATAGTGGTATATCGCCTTAATCCTGTAGCAAAGTTTTTAATATTAAGCATAGAGAGACCTGACTTGCTATTTACATGTTTTAAAAGCAAGTACAATTTCTTAAGGACAAAATTTGCTTTATTCTTTGCTTCTCCATAGTTTGTTTTAGAGTAACTGGAGCAGGTTCTGATTATAAAGAGCTTACTGTTGTATATTCAGGTTAAACAGAGTGTTCCAGCACCTGGAAACAGGGACTAATGATCTTGCATCTCCCTCTCCTCCTATGAGCCTATAATGTCTTAAAAGATGTTATATTCATAAAATTATGGGTAACATATTTTAAAATTATAAAATTATACTTCAAAATAAATTACCAAATAAAATAAACTCACATTTATTATAATAGAAATTATTCTTAAGATGTTTATATTGTAAGGCTAAAATTAATGATTTAAATGGTTAGTGGAAAAACATACAATTTTTAGACAGATATGAACCAAAGATACCTGATAATTTTTAATGGAAGTTTTAGGCATAATTTATAATTTATGAAGTATAGTAAATATATCTACATTTGTGCGTGTGAGCATGCTTCAGCTGTGAGTTGCTTCAGTCATTTCTGACTCTTTGCAATCCAATGGAATGTAAGACTGCCAGGTTCCTCTGTCCATGGGGATTCTCCAGGTAGGAATACTGAGTGGGTTGCCATGCTCTCCTCCATGGGATCTTCCTGCCCCAGGCATTGAACTTGTGTCTCTTGAGTCTCCTGCATTGGCAGGCTGGTTCTTTACCACTAGCACCACCTGGGAAGCCCATTAAGTTCAGTTCAGTTCAGTCAGTCGCTCAGTCGTGTCCGACTCTTTGCGACCCCATGAATCACAGCACGCCAGGCCTCCCTGTCCATCACCAACTCCCGCAGTTCACTCAGACTCACGTCCATCAAGTCAGTGATGCCATCTGGCCATCTCATCCTCTGTTGTCCCCTTCTCCTCCTGCCCCCAGTCCCTCCCAGCATCAGAGTCTTTTCCAATGAGTCAACTCTTCGCATGAGGTGGCCAAAGTACTAGAGTTTCTGCTTTAGCATCATACCTTCCAAAGAAATCCCAGGGCTGATCTCCTTCAGAATGGACTGGTTGGATCTCCTTGCAGTCCAAGCCCATATCTATATTTAAATATTTCTATAAGTAAATGCTTGTTGAAGGAGCACCATCAATATAACACTAGCTTTTCTGGTTATGCAACTATAAAACTAAGTTATGTAGTAATGAAATACTAAATTAGTTCCTAAAATTATGATTATTTCTCTATATAACTTCAGTTTGAACAGAACAAATATAAGGCAGTAATATATGCTCCATAGAGAGTATGCCTTCAAATAATATTAAAATCTAATTAGAGTGAGAATAAAAGTACTAAAATATTTTTGAGATCAATATTGAAGGTAATGCAGAAGAAAACCCTACCATGATAGCGGAAATAGCTCTGAGAGCCAGGAGTATTAAAAATAACACTTAAGAAACCAAAGTTTCAAAATGAATTTCTTGTCTTGATAAACAGAAGTAAAATTGGGAACTGAGATGAACAGAAAAAATCATAAATTCAGAAGCTCATTTATGCTAAGGTAGCAATTTATAAATCACTTTAATTTTCCAATAGTTCACATAATACTCCATAAGTAACCTGAATTTTTTTTCCCCTAAAGTTTAGAATGTGGCAAATGTAATGTCCAGGTATAAAATCTGTGCAATCTGAAAGCAGGTTAAGTACCTTGGTACTGGCCTCTTTGCAAGCATGAAACAGCTGGAGAACCTTGGCTGACTCTGAGTTTAAAAGCAGGGAGCTTCATTTTAAGGTGGAATGAAACTGCCTTTGTAGTCAGTGATGACTTCCTATAAATTACATGAGGTCTATAGTCAGATTCTGAAATGATTAAACCTACTAACTAAGATTAGGAGATTATTATGTTGTCACTCTGAATGCATCATATAAAAAATGGTAGGAGAGCCTACACAAAGAGTACAATCTCAGGATAAATGGCAGCATAGATCAAATGTGCCCTTTCCACACGCTGTCTCCTCTCTGTTCCCTGTTCTTGGGCCGTTTCTTTTCCTGGTGTCCTCCTTCTTTGAGATCCTACTGTGGCAAACTGGAAATCCCTGGAAGCTTGTGATTAAAGCCAGGATCTCTGACCAGCTGCATGAATTGTAAGGATAAGGCAAAATTTTTATTTTAATTTTATTTAAAACTATTTTATGAGCAGGAGGCATAGATAGACATTTCTCTAAAGAAAAAACAGGTGTCCAACAAGAGAAGATGCTCAACAGTAGCACCTTAAATATGACACCAGTGCACTTATCTATGAAACAGGAACACAGTCACCAACAGAGAGAACACACTCATGATCGCCAAGGGGAAAGGAGGTGGGGAGGGTGGATCGGGAGTTTGGGATTAGCAGATGCTACTCATATATACAAAGGATACACAACAAGTTCTTACTGTATAGCACAGGGAAATATATCCAATATCCTGTGATACATCATAATGGAAAATAATATAAAAAAAGAATATATATATATGTATCTATGTACGGATGTGAGAGTTGGATCATAAAGAAGGCTGAGTGCTGAAGAGTTGATGCTTTCAAGCTGTGATGTTGGAGAAGACTCTTGAGAGTCCCCTGGACTGCAAGGAGATCAAACCAGTCAATCCTAAAGGAAATCAACCCTGAATGTTCATTGGAAGGACTGATGCTGAAGCTGAAGCTCCAGTACTTTGGCCACCTGATGCAAAGAGCCGACTCATTGGAAAAGACCCTGATGCTGGGAAAGATTGAAGGCAGCAGGAGAAGGGGATGACAGAGGATGAGATAGTTAGATGGCATCATCGACTCAATCGACGTGAGTCTGAGCAAACTCCAGGAGACAGTGAAGGACAGGGAGGACTGGCATGGTAGTCTATGGGGTCACAAAGAGTCACACACAACTGAGTGACTGAATGACAACAATAATTGAATCACTTTGCCGTAGTGTAGAGATTAATATAGCATTGTAAATGAAGTATATTTCAATAAAATAAATTTTGAAGAATAAATACAGCTATTTTAACTTTTAAATATTGTAGAGAAGAAAATAGTGAAGTGAAAGTTAAAGTGAAGTCGGTCAGTCGTGTCCGACTCTTCGCAACCCCATGGACTGGAGCCTACTTTGTAGAGAAGAAAATAACACACCTTCAAAATGCTTTGAAGGCTACCAATGCACTCAGTTATGCTGTCAGATTAGCATTTTTTTTAATTTGAAGTAAAATTTATTCTACCATCCCTGTTTAAATAGTGTCCATGGACTACAAAGTGAGCTGCTACAGACACATCTGGTATGATTTTCAGTTTCTTTTATTTATGAACACGAATTTTCTCAATGCTTTACAGTTAAAATCAAGCATAGGAATAAAAGAGATACTCAGGGTAAACTAAACTGCACCTGTCATCCATAACCCTGGATAGAGTTCTTGCATCCATCCAGCCACTCTCTTCATATTGATTGACTTTATATTGAGTGTGTGTTATATATTTGGACTTCCAAAATATAGCTTGTGGGTTCTGAAGCATTTTGGAAAGAATTGCCACAATTGAAAGGAGAATTCTGCCTGAAAGACTCTGATGCCAGGTGTACAAGATGAAGCACAAGCGTGGTGTTGTGGAGTGGGTGACCTGATCCCCGAGTCCAAGAAGATCCTGACGTCTGCCCTCAAAAGGCAGGGCCATGCCGGCCGAGGAGCGGCAGCCAAGCCAGAGGAGGCCGAGCAGCCGGATCCTGCCCAGCCTGTGGCCCTCATCCTATCTTTCAAGTGCTATGTCTTGGCCATCCATGAGCACGTGGTCCTGTCTCCCTTAGTGCCTGCCAGCCACCGCAGGTCTGGCCAGACCACTGGGCCAGATGTTCATCTATCTTGCAAGCCCCAGGGTGGTCTCTGTCCCCCTACGCCTGCACCTCCAGTCAGAGCCGTTGTGTAGGAAGGATCGGGGTCTCTCAGACTGCCCGGTTGGCAGCCCAGTGCTTGCCAGCTGCAAATAACCTCAGGACAGAGTTAACTGAATGCCGCCTCTTCTCCTGGAGCCTCTTGATCACAGCAAATTGACACCTGTCAGCTTCTCCCCTGTATGTTCCTCATCCTGGTCAAGTAGCTCTCAAGTTGGGGCAGCAAAGTCATTTTGATTCATTTTTGATGTGAACCAAACTTTCAAGTTAGGACATGCTCTAAAACAAATTATACATTTCCTGTGACCTACTAAAATAATTAGTTCACCAGAGCAAGAGTCTGGATTTAAGACTATAATCGTAGATAGGAATAATCGATATCACTTGTAGTAAAAGAGATGTTTTCTCCGAAATTATTTCAGTTCTTTGGTGTAAATTCCTAACACTGAGTTCATCCATCCCTTCAGCCTGTCAATAGGCATGTACTGAATGGACTACACACCTTGTCATGCTAAGAAACAAAAGATCTGAATCCCTCACTGAAGAGTCTCACACTTTAGAAGAGACTGATGCTCAAACAATAATAACTAAACAATGTGATAATGGTATATTGTGCCAGTGTGTGTATGCACATTGTCGCTTCAGTTGTGTTCTACTCTTTGCGACCCTATGGACTGTAGCCTGTCAGTTTGCTCTGCCCATGAAATTCTCTAGGCGAGAGTACTGGCATGGGTTGCCATGCCCTCCTCCAGATCTTCCCAACCCAGGGATGAAACCTAGGTCTCTTGAGTCTACCTGTATTGGCAGGTGAATTCTTTACCACTAGTGACCACCTGTGAAGCCCAGTGGTATACTGGACATAAATAGATGGCTCCATAAGAGGGTGAGAGAAGACATAAATAATTAGGAACGGGGAAGCTAGGTTAATTCATATTTTGTTTTGCTTAGTAACTGGTCCTAACATTTTTTTAATATAGTGATAAAATATTATGGTTTGAAATATATTATATTTGAATCAGCTTGATGTAGAAATAAAATATTTATCACCATTAAGAATTAAAATGCTAGTAATCAACATAAGGGTCATGTCAATTTAAAAATATAAATTTTAAGAAACAAACAGTAATATTAAACTTTTATTTGAATAAAAGATCTCTTTTAAAGAAATTCTTAATACTGAACTTTAGAAATATTCAGTTAATCTCACTTGACCATTACATGGTTCTTGTGTGTGTGTGAGTGCACACCAATCTTTTTATTTGAATCATTTTGACGTAGATTTTCTCATTTGTATGTTATTTAGAGCACATTTAGATTCCAACAAGGTTTTCCTTTGAGACACAGTACACTCTGTACTACTTCCCCCTGAATTAATTGATATAATGAGCTGATGTAAATTACTTTCACTATTAGCCTGAGTTATTATTAAACATAACAAATTAGAAGGTAAACATACCATACAAAGGCATTTAAGTACTGAAATCCCAAATTAAGCATCAAAGATGATTTTTAGCTTTATGTAATGTTGGGGTGTCTGTATCCTTGCTTCCTCCCATGGTCTGGAGAATCAGGACTATTGTATATGAATGCCTTCGGCTGAGGTCTGTACCTGCGCACCTGTAGAGGGAATTTGCTATGTCAATATACCTGAACAACCCCAGAGCACCCACTCACTGACCATGGTTCTGCCTCCTCCTTGCTGCTTTCTTGAGTCCTCTGCTGGGAACAGTTTTCAACATTTTAATTATAAAAAATGCAAGTCCTCTTTTAAGGCACAAGTGAAATGCTGTAAACTTTATTAGACCCTTTATTTATATTTTACCCATAACTACTCTAGTCTCCACATTGCTGTAACATTTCATATGCTTTGATGACTCATCAAATTCATCTTGGTATTGCATTTTGCATCAATCTTATCTCCCACCTCCATGTAAGTTATAGGGTCTTTGGAGAAGACACACCTTTGGAGCCTGAGTAACACCCAGTTCAAATTCAGATGGAATATAAGTGCCTATTAAATGTAGAGTGAATTTTCCATCCCACCTCATGAAAGTCCATCATTATCCTCTTCCGATGCTGTATTTTCCCTTCATGATGTTCTTCCTCTCGTGTTCTTCTCTTACAGTCTGTCCATTCACTGAGGCTCCACTAGAAGCGTTGTGAGCTAGACCCCTCATGGGAAACTCCATAGTGTATTACTAGTCCCTACCTCATGGCACTTTTTATTTCCACCTTGTATGATGATTTTTGTGGATACAATGTTTTACTTTTCTAGGCTTTAGCTCTTGAAAGGCAGCAGATGGAATCTGATTTATCTTGTTTCCCACAGTGCTCGATAATTATTTGTTGCCTGATGAAAGATTTGTAAAGAGTTAGAGAGGAACAGCATTTCATGCCAAATTGGGCTATGCCCTACTAGGGTAATTTTAGGCATGGCTGACGGTAAATTAAGAACAGGGAATGGAGAATAGTATCTCTGAGGTCAGTCCTGTTTTATTTTGCAGCAAGACACTACCAGGCTTTTATGATTATTGATGTTTGAAGGGTGTTTCTCTGTCAATCAACCTGTGACCCACTATTATGGGTTCTGCCTTTTTAATATGGGTGGACTTTTCTGCTTTAGGTAATTTCCCATTCAAATCTAGACATTTTTTTGAATGCTAATACGTAAGAAGAAAGTAATTTGTGCTATTGAAACAGTTTTCCAGAGCTGATTCCAACTTAACTATGTCTAGGATACAGGCAAAGTATAAAATTGTGCCCTGCAAGTTGTGGTTTAGATATTCCTAGCTTCTGCTTGTTGGCCCTCTATTTCTTGCTTATTAAGTACCTACTTTATGAACGTTATCTCCTAACCTCAAAACTATTTATCAGGTAGGTATAATTACTTCATTTTTCAAATGAGAATAGTGAAGCTTAGAAAGGTTACATTACATTATCACAATTGGCCATCAAGGAAACGCAAAAACAAAGATTTGAATACAAACCTGTACTTTCCCCCTATATTATACTTGCTACCTCGTTATGTATGTGGTTTTTCTTAGCCAGAAGGGCATAAGAGAAGGGGTAAGGAAGACTTAGAAATCTTTTCTTATAAGGCTAGTACATTCTATTTCTTATGAGCATTTCAGAGACTCAAATTGCTGTTAAAAAACAAAAGCCTTTCTCACTTGGTACTATTGGCTTTGATAAAAGATAGTGCAGAAAACAAGATGGCTAATGTTTTGTCTCTCACTGGGAGGAAATTTAACTAGTGTCTTTGTGCAAAAGAAAATAAAATGAATCTGTGATATGTAAATGAACCTCTCAACTGTTTGTTAATTTCTACTGTTTACTCAAAAATGGGAAACACCATGCCTGTGATACATCATCTTTTGTGTGTTTGGCACCTTCCATCATGAATCATATTAATCTGCTTAAACTAACAAGGATTAATTGCCTTGTTAAGGCAACCTGGCATTGAAATGATATATGGCCCAGACAGCTTGGAATTTGGCCACTCATAAATCTCATTTGCTTGTTGGTTTATTTCTGTTTGTCTCTTTCTCTGACAGATGTGTGCCCAATCACTGTGAGCATGGTGGGAAGTGCTCTCAAACATGGGACAGCTTCAAATGCACTTGCGATGAGACTGGATACAGTGGGGCCACCTGCCACAACTGTGAGTGCCAATTCATCTCACTTTAAACGTGTGATTGCACGGCAATCCCAGGTCTGCAGCTACGATGTTAAGCCCAACAACCTGAATAATCCACATAGTAAATCACTTGATTCTGAAGCACCCAGAGTTTATTCTGTTGCTTTTCTAGAATAGTATTCAAGTCGTCAAAATATATTCTGTCAAGCCTAACGACTCAAAAAGAAGTACCAGTGTTTCCGATGTTCTGTAAACACACAGTTGAGATGGGAATGCTGATCTTGTATGTGCCTCTAAGTGTCTAAGCAGTGTCTTTTCTGCATAGATTGTTTGGGAAATTGTGCTATTGTGATGTCTCTGACTGGATTCTCATTTATCAATTCATCAGAGAGGCAGACAGAGTGTAATTTGAACATTTAGTTTCTGGACAGTAGTGTCTCCTGCTCTTTTATGATTGTTTGGCCACACTTTTTAGATCATAAAAATGAGCTGGAAAGTGGAACAAAGTCGATTGGAGTTGCATATGTAAAGTAAAAGCACAAGACTATAATTTTTTTAAATATCAAAAACTAAAAAGTAGCATGTGAAAATGACTTTTAAAACACAATGTGCCTTGTTTTACATAATAGCTTTACCCTGAAAAGTTAAATAATTTTTTTTAATTTTTGCAGTTAAAATATTAAGGTAAATATTAACTTTATAATTGTAATGTTAATTTTCCAATAATGCATAGCTGCTTGCCAAGTATTTTGAAGACAGATTTGCCATAAAACATACGTGAAAGGTCATCTGTTATGTAGTATGTGTGTGTGTGTGTGTGTGTGTGTCTGTGTGTGTGTGCATGTGTGTTAGAGGGAGTGAGGAAAGAGATTGAGTTGTCTTCAATCTTTTCTCCATATGAAACCTAATATCTAAGTCCTCTAATTACAGAGAATGCTTTCTCTTCATTTCACTTTTAGAAAACAATAACAAGCAAAACTTTTACTATCACCAGAGTTCTGGTGACAGTAAAAATGCAAAAGTGTTCTCTGATCCTCTTCATATCATTATTTGTAGTAATGTTCAGTTCAGTTCAGTCACTCAGTAGTAATATACAATCAGACATTGTGTTTAGTGTGTATTATAATACCTCAACTAAGAAAAAATATCTGTAATTTATTTTACTGCACTTATTATTTTATGAGGATATTTTAAAAAGAAGAGACAAAAAAGAACCCTTAGAAAAATTAACATTAATAGGAAGATATACAAGACAAATAAAACAGACACTTAGTAGATTCATTACCTATAAGGGATTTATGTATAGGTATGTAAAATATTTCAACGAATAAAGAACAAAAATGATTGACATTAAAATTAATTGGAATAAAGGACTTATAACTAATAATATACCCTTTCAGTCACATCAAAATGTTAACTTTCAGCCCATGACATTTGTTGTATATCTGATGATGAATTAAAAAATTTTGATGAAACTGAGTACTTTCAGTCCACCAGTAGACTGTGTACAATGTGTTATATGTGCTATAAATACCACCTTTAACTGCTGCAACCTTGTTTCTTAAAAATGGAAATTCTAACTAAAGAAAATTGCTGGTGGTTCCAAGTGCTTCCTATCTCAGTGACCACTTTGCTGTTAAATGTAAAAGCAAATAACTTTCTATACCTGCTTATGTCATTGAATACACAGTACCGACATTTAAAAACGTTAATTTTTAAATAAAATTTAGATATATGACAGTGGTTGAATAGTTGAGATTTTTTTTTTTTAGTTAATGACTTACAAATATTAGAAATGTCCTAAGAGCATTTAGTTTGGCACCCATGGGAAGTTATAAATGTAAAAAGGCAGGGAATTCCCAGGAGTTGAATGGGTTTGATCCCCCATCAGGGAGCTAAGATGCTCTGCTTGCCAGGCAGTGCAGCCCAGAAATAAAATGTGGGCAATGAATTCTAAAATGTAAGCAGAAACACCTGTAAAGCTTCCTGTTCCCTGTAAATTTAGTATTGATGTTATGAAATAAGCACAGTCCTCTGCCCTCCCTCTCCTGCTTCCATCTGTGGCTGTTGTTTCCTCTGCCTTGCTCACCCTACACTTGGACACCTTCTCACCAGACACTGAGCCCCCTTGTTCAGGCTTGCTGTATAGCAGTATATCTATACGGCACATGGATTGTATATCCATACAGTATATCCATACAGCACATGGATTTTACCCACTACAAGTCTTTAATTTCTTCAGCCATCCCTACCCCTAGAAAGTTCTCACAGATCATCTTGTCCCATGCCGGTCTATATCAGTACCCTCAGACCTCTCTCTCATCTCTTTTTCAAGTCCCAAGCCTCCTGTCCCTTAGACTGTCCTGAGAAAACCAAACATTTCAATAAGCAGTGCAGTTTAGACCTCTGAAATCGGTGCTTCTCGTTCAGATGAACTCAGGGCTCTACCAAAATAAAAACAATAATATAAATAAAAAAGGGAATTATTTCTTCCCTGCTGCTCATTCTACTCATCGCTTATTTAATTTTTATATCTATGAAACGTAGAATCATTCATTTTTAACAATGAAAGCCTGATCACTTGTTGTCTTCCCAAAATAAGGTGAAAATGTTGAAACTCATGTGTTTGCATAAACAGAGGCTAGAAGACCATCCTGCATAATTCAAGAAAGGACAGATTGGATACAATTTTGTTATGAAAAATATATCTTGTAGCTTATAGTGTGGTGCATGCTGCCAAATAAGCTAAAAGACTTGTTATACCTCTTGGTTACTCCCATGAACTAGTTAAAAATTGGGAGGGTCTGGCACCACACATAATACTGTGAAAATTATAAGATATTATAAGATAAGATATAAGATATAAGATACGCCCTTCAGCTTGATACAGAATGAATAATTTGTAATTCTTACATCGTCGATGGCCACCCTGGCTTCTAATGATGGCTGTGAGGTTGCCATGCTGGGTGCCTTCACAGGAAGTCGTTTCACTTCTCTTGGACATTCTTAGTCCTTCTGTCAACTAAATGGCTCCTGAGGTCTCTCACAATTCTGTGAGTCAAAGACCTGAGATTTCCAGGTGTTGATTCTGTGGTTTTGAACTCTCTTAGCCTTATTAAACATCATCTGGTGAAAGACCTTTTGAAGAGGAGCTGTGGCTGCCTGTGTATGGCTGAGCCCCTTCACTCTTCACCTGAAACCATCACAACATTGCTAGCAGACCACACCCCAGTACAAAACAAAACGTTAAAACAAAAAGAGAGAAGAAAAGGAGCTATGGACATTTTTAAATAGTACTGGTTTGAAAAGGTAAAGAATAGCTAACGAAAGTCTGAAGTTTAGTACATGTAAGTATTTAGGAGGGCTTCACAGACATTACAGTTAGGTTACCATTTAACACATTTTCTACCCTGACCAAAGCTGGGCTTGGGATGAGAAAGCTCTTTCTTGGGTGACCCCTGGTTGCCAGGTGGCTGAAGTCCAAGATAAAGCCTCAAAAGCCTTATTTGACAGGTCACACTGTCTGAGTTTGAACTTGGATCAACTTACTTGTGACCATGAGCACTAAAACCCTCTGAGCTTCAGTTTTCTTTTTTGTGAATTGAGATTAATAGCACCAGCATCTCATTAGGCCATCGTGAGACGGAATGAGATAATTTGTGGAGAACACTGAGAAGGGCCGTAGCGTGTGTTGTTGTTTAGTCACTAAGTCGTGTCCACTCTGTGACCCCATGGACTGTCTCCCACCGGGCTCCTCTGTCCATGGGATTCTCTGGAGTGGGGTTCCATTTCCTTCTCCAGGGGATCTTTCCAACCCAGGAATCAAATCTGGATCTCCTGCATTGGCAGGTGGATTCTTTACCACTGAGCCACCAGGGAAGCCCTTTAGCACATGTTAGCACTCAATAAATTATTGCCATTTCATCCCCTTGGAACAATCATCCCTTTGCTCTGAATTTCTATGCTAATAATTGTCACACAATCTGTCACATAATTTCTTGCTGCTATTCATTTTTTGCTATCGTTTCCATGGCAGATTTGGGCTTGCAGTGAATGATTAGTTTCCTTTTTTTTTTTTTTTCCAGAAGAATTGAATGACATTAAAGGTGATTTGGTATGTCCTAGACCTGTATCTATTTATTTGTTGCTTATACATGGAGGAATTAATTTTCAAATAAATTCTATATGGGGCTCAGAGGATTGTCATTTACAAACCACTCCCTGGAGGAGTCAGGGTGTCATAATTTGAGTGAGGAAATCTCAGAGGGAAAGCCACAGATGGCAAGAAGGAGAGAATTTTTTTTTTCTTGTCCCCAAACTAAAGAGGCTAGTTTATGACAAAATGCAGATACACTGTTGCAGTTTTATGAGTGCTAAGTCACTCCAGTCGGGTCCTGCTCTTTGCAACCTATGGACTGTAGCCCGCCAGCCTCCTCTGTCCATGGGATTCTCCAGGCAAGAATACTGGAGTGGGTTGCCATGCCCTCCTCCAGGGATCTTCCTGACCCAGGGATCGAACGCAACTCTCATATGTCTCCTGCACTGGCAGGCGTGCTCTTTACGACTGGTGTCACCTCCTATGCAGGCATTCCTTTCTCAGTAAATCTCTAAGCACTAAGTGGTAGCATATCAAATCATAAAATCATGATGCAAAGAGCAGACTGATCATATTATATACTGAGAGTTTATTTGCTTCTGTTGACTTATTCCTCTTTTACTCCCTCAAAAGTATGTGAATTTGTCTTTATTTTGAGCAAAACTTCATGATTATATTTACAATCTTTTTCTGTTTGTGATGCAAGACAGATTGTCCTTTTCAGTCTCCAAGCTTACGTTCTGATATATCAAATGCTTTTTATGATCTAATTATCATCCCATTTTTCACATGTGTTCTTTACACTTCATATTTATGGGTCTAGTTTGCATAAATTAATTCAGAAACCTATTCCTTATCTCAAGGCTTAGCAGATAATTTTTCTGATGCTGCTGAAGTTTCAGTCATTCTTACATACACAACTAATCCCCTATAGGGAACTGCCCTAAAAACTCCCAGGGTATCCTCAATAATATGAAAACTTGGGACTATTTTCACAAGTACAAGAGGATATTTGACAAATACAGGCAATGTTTCGGGGTGGAACTCTGCAAGAATTGCTACATATCAGACCTTCATTCTGAGAGGAAATATTTTTCCAGATATCTTTTTATTAAAGGGAAGACTTCCACCTTGCCCAGATGGATAGACATGACTGTTTCCAGAGGAGGCAAACTAGAAGGTCTATGGAGATTGCGTCCAATTCTGAAATTGTGTGATTTCTGAATTCTGATATACTAAGAACAGGTACTGGTGTTGCCACAGAAATGCAAAAGTAAATTTTTCAGTAGCCAATTTTAGAAGGAAAACTGAACGTTATAAGAAAACTATTCTAGGACTTCCCTGGTGGTGCAGGGGATAAGAATCCACCTGCCAGTGGAGGGGACACGGGTTCCCTAGTCCAGGAAGATTCCAGATGCCTCGGAGCAACTAAGCTTGTGTGTCACAACTACTGAGTCCCGTGCACTCTAGGGTCTGTGCTCTACAACAAGAGAAGCCCCTGCGATAAGAAGCCCACCCACTGCAGCAAAGAGTAGCCCTTGCTCACTGGAACTAGAGGAAGCCCGAGCACAGCAATAAAGACTCAGTGTAGCTCCCCCGGGAAAACAAATAAACAAATAAATAAAATAAATTAATTTTTTAAAGTAAACTATTCTACATGCTGTATTCTGGAGCTCTGACTCTGGGTCTATAAATTTGTAAACCATAAATTATACTGCACCTTATTATTGCACACATAAACAGTAAAGTGGTTTTCAGTAGCTCACATCATGTTATTTATAATCCATTATGTCCGTAAGTAGCTTAATTCAAAGTGTAACTTTTTAAAAAGAAATTGTCCCTACCTGCTAAAAGTCACACGAACCTAGGGCATAAGATCCTAGACTTGTTGGCACAAGGATATTTGAACCCACCATCCATTTGGAACTACCACAAATTTAGACACCAATGAAGACAATTTGGAATTTGAATTTTGCTACCAAAAAAAAAAAAAGCCTGGCAGTCATTGGGCGGATTGATGGCCTTGTGGAACTGGAATCCATCCTTCAGCTGTAAGTTCTGTTGGCTTACAAGGCAGAGTGAGAAAGTTTGTCTAAAGCTCAACATTCAGAAAACTAAGATCATGGCATCTGGTCCCATCATTTCATGGCAAATAGATGGGGAAACAGTGGCTGAGTTTATATTTCTGGGCTCCAAAATCACTGCAGATGGTGATTGCAGCCATGAAATTAAAAGACACTTACTCCTTGGAAGGAAAGTTATGACCAACCTAGATAGCGTATTCAAAAGCAGAGACATTACTTTACCAACAAAGGTCTGTCTAGTCAAGGGTATGGTTTTTTAGTGGTCATGTATGGATGTGAGAGTTGGACTATAAAGAAAGCTGAGTGCCGAAGAATTGATGCTTTTGAACTGTGGTGTTGGAGAAGACTTGAGAGTCCCTTGGACTGCAAGGAGATCCAACCAGTCCATCCTAAAGGAGATCAGTCCTGAGTGTTCATTGGAAGGACTGATGTTGAAGCTGAAACTCCAATGCTTTGGCTGCCTCATGCGAAGAGCTGACTTATTGGAAAAACCCTGATGCTGGGAGGGATTGAGGGCAGGAGGAGAAGGGGACGACAGAGGATGAGATGGCTGGATGGCATCACCAACTCAATGGCCATGAGTTTGAGTGGACTCCGGGAGTTGGTGATGGACAAGGAGGCCTGGCATGCTGCAGTTCATGGGGTCACAAAGAGTCGGACATGATTGGGTGACTGAACTGAACTGAACTCAGTATGACTGTCT
This sequence comes from Bos indicus x Bos taurus, assembly GCF_003369695.1. Taxonomy (NCBI): domain Eukaryota; kingdom Metazoa; phylum Chordata; class Mammalia; order Artiodactyla; family Bovidae; genus Bos; species Bos indicus x Bos taurus. The sequence goes on along the minus strand of NC_040079.1, from coordinate 9,021,158 downwards.
TTAACCTGGATTGTGGGCCATACTTTTCCTCCCTGTCTCCCTGTTGGTGCCACTGGCTTCCTTTCAGTTTTCCATATGTGCCTTGTATCCTTGCACTATTCCCGCTCCCCTCCACTACCACAACCGCAGGTCTTTTGCACTTCCTCTCTCTGCTTTGCTTGGTATATTCCTAGTCATCTTTGAGATCTCAGTTCAGTAGTCACCTTCTTGGGGAAGCTTTCCATGAAAGTGTAATTAGGCCACATCCTCTTATTTGAAGGACATATCTCTTCCTCTTACTATTAGTGATGGCTGTGGTTTTGCATTTATTATTTGTGATTCTTTAATAATGTCTGTCTTCTCCATTGGGCTTATACTACCTGAGAAAAGGTAGTGCCAGGTTCTGTCCATGATTTTATTCCTAGAGCCCAGCCAGCCTATAATATGTGCTCAGTATTTTAAGGTTTACCAACTATTTTTGAGGCTGTCCAAATAAGTTATTTGTAATGGGCATTAATGATTTTTGTAAAATGCCAATTACATCCAAATATTGTGCACATTTAATAAACACCAGATTTTAAGCTGTAAAAAAATGTGCTCAATGAATGTGCACTGAATCCAAGAGTAAATAAGTGGCAGAGAACACAAGAAGCATCAAGAGCTTTTTAAAATCAATGTCTTTTATCCAAGTTTATGAGGCTTGTAAAGCTATGAAGAGAAAGTAAAGCAAAAGGGAAAAGAAAAAAAAAAAAAAAAAAACAGAGAAAGGAGCATAGAGAATAAAAGATGCACTAATTAAAAGCAGGGGATTTCCCTTGTAGCTCACTTGGTAAAGAATCTGTCTGAAATTCAGAAGATCTGAGTTCAATTCCTGGATTGGGAAGATCCCCTGGAGAAGGAAATGGCAACCCACTCCAGTATTCTTGCCTGGAGAATTCCATGGACAGAGGAGCCTGCTACCCTTTCACTTTGGTTAAGGAGGCCCCTAGACCCTGTGGAGGCGTGGGTCAGCAGTGACCTTCCATGGGGACAGGGGCTCTGGCTGCAGCAGACCTGGGAGGCCCAGCACGTGGCATAAGTCCTCTTGGAGGATGTCACCATTAGTGCCGCTATAGAGCTGCCGAGCAGACAACCCACAAACTGAGAACAATTAGACCAAAGAAGATCTCACACTGTTGCACAAGTTCTAGGGCCCACAACAGATTTCCCAACCTGGGGATCTGGCCAAAGGACTGAGAACCAACCCCCAGGGAAACAGACTTTTGGAGGGCACAACAAGACCTTGTGTGTACCGTGACCCAGGAGAAAGGAACAGTGACAGGAGACTGAGCCAGACTTGCCTGTGAGCGTCCGGGAGTCTCGGGCAGAGGTAAGGGTCAACAGTGGCCTGCCCCGGGGTCAGGGGCACTGACTACAGCAGTCCTGGGAGTTGCAGCATGCTGGCATAAGTCCTTTTGAAGGAGGTCACTATTATCACCATTATCCCTACCATAGTTTGACTTCAGGCCAAACTAGAGGGAGGAAACACAGCCTCACCCATCAGAAGAAAATTTGATTAAAGACTTACTGAGCATGGCCCTGCCTAGCAGACCAGAGCAAGACCCAGTTGACCCACAGCCAGTCTCTCCCATCAGGAAGCTTGTACAAGCCTCTTATTCTCACCCATCAGAGGGCAGACAGAATGAAAACCACAATCACAGAAAACTAACCAAACCGATCACTTGGATCACAACCTCGTCTAACTCAATGAAACTATGAGCCATGCCTTGTAGGGCCATTCAAGATGGACAGGTCATGGCGGAGAGTTCGGACAAAACATGGTCCGCTGGAAAAGGGAATGGCAAACCAGTTCAGTAGTCTTACAGTGAGAGCCCCGTGAACAGTATGAAATGGCAAAGAGATATGATACTGAATAATGAACTCCCCAAGTTGGTAGGTGCCCAATATGCTATTGGAGAAGAGTGGAGAAATAGCTCCAGAAGGAATGAAGACGCTGAGCCAAAGCAAAAGCAGTACCAAGTTGTGGATGTGTCTGGTGGTGAAAGTAAAGTCTAATGCTATAAAGAACAATATTGCATAGGAACCTGGAATGTTAGGTCCCTGAATCAAGGTAAATTGGAAGTGGTCAAACTGGAGATGGCAAGAGTGAACACTGACGTCTTAGGAATCAGTGAACTAAAATGGACTGGAATGGGTGAATTTAACTCAGAGGACCATTATATCTACTACTGTGCATAGAATCCCTTAGAAGAAATAGAGTAGCCCTCATAGTCAATAAAAGGGTCAGAAATGCATTAGTTGGGTGCAATCTCAAAAACAACAGAATGATCTCTATTCATTTCCAAGGCAAATCATTCAATATCACAGTAATCCAAGTCTATGTGCCAAGCACCAATGCCGAAGAAGCAGAAGTTGAATGGTTCTATGATGACCTACAAGACCTTCTAGAACTAACACCCAAAAAAAGATGTCCTTTTCATTATAGGGGACTGCAATGCAAAAGTAGGAAGTCAAAAGATACCTGGAGTAATAGGCAAGGTTAGCCTTGGAGTACAAAATGAAGCAGGACAAAGCCTAACAGAGTTTTGCCAAGAGAACACTGGTCATAGCAAACACCCTCTTCCAAAACACAAGAGAAGACTGTACACATGGAGATCACCAGATGGCCAACATCGAAATCAGATTGATTATATTCTTTGCAACCAAAGATGGAGAAGCTCTATACAGTCAGCAAAAACAAGACAAGACTGGGAGCTGACTGTGGCTCAGATCATGAACTCCTTATTGCCAAATTCAGACTTAAATTGAAGAAAGTGGGGGAAACCACTGAACCATTCAGGTATAACCTAAATCAAACCTCTTATGATTATGCAGTGGAAGTGACAAATAGATTCAAGGGATTATATCTGATAGAGTGCCTGAAGAACTATGGACGTAGGTTCATGACATTGTACAAGAGGCAGTAATCAAAACCATCCCAAGAAAAATAATTCAAAGAGGCAAAATGTTTGTCTGAGGAGACCTTACAAATAGCTGAGAAAAGAAGAGAAGCAAAAGACAAAGGAGAAAAGGAAAGATATATCTGAATGCAGAGTTCCAAAGAATAGCAAGGAGAGATAAGAAAGCCTTCCAAAGGGACCAATGCAATAAATAGAGGAAAACAATAGAATGGGAAAGACTAGAGATCACTTTAAGAAAATTACAGATACCAAGGGAATATTTCATGCAAAGATGGGCACAATAAAGGACAGAAATGGTATGGACCTAACAGAAGCAGAAGATATTAAGAAGAGATGACAAGAATACACAGAAGAACTGTACAAAAAAGATCTTCATGACCCAGATAAGCACAATGGTGTGATCACTCACCTAAAGCCAGACATCTTAGAGTGGGAAGTCAAGTGGGCCTTAGAAAGCATCACTATGAACAAAGCTAGTGGGGGTGATGGAATTCCAGTTGAGCTATTTCAAATCCTGAAAGATGATGCTGTGAAAGTGCTGCACTCAATACACCAGCAAATTTGGAAAACTCAGCAGTGGCCACAGGACTGGAAAAGGTCCGTTTTCATTCCAATCCCAAAGAAAGGCAATGCCAAAGAATGTTCAAACTACTGCACAATTGCACTTACATGTTAGCAAAGTAATGCTCAAAATTCTCCAAGCCAGGCTTCAACAGTACATTGAACCAAGAACTTCCAGATGTTCAAGCTGGATTATAAAAGGCAGAAGAACCAGAGATCAAATTGCCAACATCCATTGGATTGTTAAAAAAAAAAAAGAGAATTCCATAAAAAACATGTATTTCTGCTTTATTGACTATGCTATCGCCTTTGACTGTGTGGATCACACAAACTGTAGAAAATTCTTAAAGAGATGGGAATACCAGACCACTTTACCTGGCTCCTGAGAAATCTGTATGCAGGTCGAGAAGCAACAGTTAGAACTGGACATGGAACAACAGACTGGTTCCAAATTGAAAAAAAGAGTACATCAAGGCTGTATATTATCACCCTGCTTATTTAACTTATATGCAGAGTACATCATGAGAAACGCCAGGCTGAACGAAGCACAAGCTGGAATCAAGATTGCTGGGAGAAATATCAATAACTTCAGATATGCACATGACACTACCTTTATGCCAGAAAATGAGAGGAACTAAAGAGCCTCTTGAAGGTGAAAGAGGACAGTGGATAATCTGGCTTAAAACTCAACATTCAAAAAACTAAAATCATGGCATCCGGTCCCATCACTTCTTGCCAAAAGATGAGGACACAATGGAAAACATGACAGACTATTTTCTTAGGTTCCAAAATCACTGCAGACAGTGACTGCAGCCATGAAATTAAAAGATGATTGCTCCTTGGAAGAAAAGCTATGATCAAGCTAGACATCATATTAAAAAGCAGACACATTACTTTGCTGACAGTGGTCTTTCTAGTCAAAGCTATGGTTTTTTTCAGTAGTCATGTATGGATGTGAGTGCTGGACCATAAAGAAGGCTGCACGCCATAGAATTGACGTTTTTACCTGTGGTGTTGGAGAAGACTCTTGAGAGTCCCTTGGACTGCAAGATCAAACCAGTCCATCCTAAAGGAAATCAGTCCTGAATATTCATGTGAAGAACTGATGCTGAAGCTAAAGCTCCAATCCTTTGACCACATGATGAGAAGAACTGACTTATTAGAAAAGACCCTGATATTGGGGAAGATTGAAGGCAGGAGGAGAAGGGGACGACAGAGGATGAGATGGTTGAATGGCATCACTGGCTCAATGAACATGAGTTTGAGCAAGCTTCAGGAGATGGTGAACGACTGGGAATCCTGGCATGCTGCAGTTTACGGCGTAACAAAGAGTTGGACATGACTAAGTGACTGAACAACAACACATTAAAAGCAGAGGGAGTAGTGATAGACACAGCAGCACAAAAAATCAAAAGAGGCTTAAAATTACAAGAAATCATAGGGATGGATTCAATATATGGGCCAACAAACCTACATGTTTCAAATAATATTTGAGGAGAATATTGCCATGTTTAGACACCATTTGTTGAAGAAACTTGTGAGAAGATGTAGTAACAGCGCTGAAGTAATTTGTAACAGCAGCAAAAGGTCTCTCTCTGATAACAGATTGTAGTCAACTCTTGTGCTGGCTGATTGTATGAAAGAAAGAAAAGAAAGTGAAGTCGCTTAGTCATGTCTGACTCTTTGCGACCCCACAGACTGTAGCCTGCTAGGCTCCTCTGTCCATGGAATTTTCCAGGCAAGAGTACTCGAGTGGGTGATCTTCCCGACCCAGGGATCAAACCTGGGTGTCCCACATTGCAGGCAGATGCTTTACCATCTGAGCCACCAGGGAAGCCCTTCAGGGACAGGGAAGAGCTGTTTTGATTGTTTGTGCTGCTGTGTCTATCACTGCTCCCTCTGCTTTTAATTTGTTTAATTTGTTGTTGTTCCGTTGCTCAGTCATGTCTGACTCTGGTGGCTGATTCTATGAGCTTTTCTAAAACAAATATTGTTTTTGTTTTTCAATTGCTAAGTCATGCCCAACTCTTTGCAACCCCATGGACTGCAGCACACCAGGCTTTCTCATCCTTCACTATCTCCTGGAGCTTGCTCAAATTCATGTCCTTTGAGTCGGTGATGCCATCCAACCGTCTCATCCTCTATCATCCCCTTCTCCTCCTGCCTTCTTTCTTCCCCAGCATCAGGGTCTTTTCCAATGAGTCAGCTGTTCACATTAGGTGACCAAAGTAATACATATAGGTATGTTTAAATATTGATTATCTATTAAATGGCAAAAAAAACTTGTTTATTTAAACAGTATAAATGTGAATAAGATGAACATAATCCTTTAATTTATCATGCAGTATCATGTGTGCATTCTTACTAGCAGGAAACTATGGAGAGGGAAAGAAACCTCAGTGTTTGAGATCAGATTATCTAACGTCAAATCCTCAGATCCTCAGGCTGTACAGCCAGACTTATTTCTTTGTCAGCTTCTCTATTTGGCAAAGAATACTCTTCCCTACTTATGAATCCTCTATTTCCTCCAACCCTCTTAGAGAATGTGTGGATTTCATCTATCCCCTAGAGGGTGAAGTCGGCTCTTCAGGTACATGTTACAGGTCAGTAGCTACAATTAAACAAGAAGGATTTGGTTTAATTCACTTCCTCTTGGCCTCCTTTATTTTAGCCTCTGTGCTGTCTTAGCTTTGGACAATCACTTAACCTCTTTGAACTTAAGTTTCCTCTGGGATATTCAATGAACAATTGCCTCTTAATGTGCTTTGTAAAAAGAGAAAGCATCCTAGATCTTGTTGTAACTTTTATTTTACTAAGTCTTCAAAAACAGCCAGCCACAATGTTTGGCAGAAACCAATCCAATACTCTAAGGCAATTATCTTTCAACTAAAAAACAAACAAACAAACAACAACAAAAAAAAAAACAGCCAGCTGATTATTTGCCTGAATACTGATAGAGTTGATTCTCAAAGAAAAGATCAGAGAGCCTCTAAATATTTAAGCCAATACTCACTGAAAAGATAAAAGGCTTTATTAGCAAATATAATGGCTATCCTGACTGATTTATATGCCCAGGATGAATCTGCTCTAATCTAGACATGGCATTAAGTAGCCAGACTGTGCTTCTTTGTAATAAAATGAACAGTTTCCAAACTCTCCCAATTTTGCCTCCCCCCACAAGTTCTCCCATTTCATCCCTACACCAAGACCTGCTTCAGATGTTCAGTCTGTTCTTGTCACTTAAGTGTCTGTGGGATAAAACTGGAGGGCTATGGGAAACCAGCCATCTATATTCTCAGCATCATGTGTTCATTTTTTATTCATTCATCAGTATGTTGAGGGCTGACTCTGTCCTGCATAGAGGACAGGTGTGGAGTATGGAGAAAAGAAAGGAAGAAGGCAGAGATACTAGAAGAGAATATCAAACAGCCCCCTCCAATGAAGTGTATCATTTCATTAAAAATACAGGTTTTTATACTCTTCATTCATTTTCACATCCCTGGTTCATTGGAATTGTGTTGATGCTGTTGTTCAGTCGCTAAGTCATGTACGACCCTTTGCAACCCCATGGACTGCAGAATGCCAGGTTTCTCTGTCCTTCACTGTCCCCCAGAGTTTGCTCAGATTTATGTCTGCTGAGTGAGTGATGCTATCTAGCCATCTCACTGTGATGCTGTGAATTGTGAGCTGAAGGTAAATTAAACCGCGTTTTTACATTTTACGGGCTTCCCTGGTGGCTCAGAGGTTAAAGCGTCTGCCTCCAATGCAGGAGGCCTGGGTTCAATCCCTAGGTTGGGAAGATCCCCTGGAGAAGGAAATGGTAACCCACTTCAGTATTCTTGCCTGGAAAATCCCATGGACAGAGAAGCCTGGTAGGCTGCAGTCCACGGGGTTGCAAAGAGTCGGACACAACTGAGCGACATGCATTCGCATTTGAATTACATTTTATAGTCTAGGTTGGTAATTTTCATGTTTGCAAAATATATATAAAGATAATTGTATGGGAAATTAATATTATATCATAGATTCTTTCTGGATTTAAGCAACTGTTTCATCTTTTCACATTATTTATTTGTTTACTTCTGTGTTTTTTTCTCATCAAATGGACAGGGACGAATTAGGGTGAGATGGCTCCAGTATGGTGCTGGGTAGAGAAAGCAGTTTTCAATAAAATATGTACAGTTTCAATATTAGGAAGCTTGTGCTTATTTGTGTATATTCTCTAGCTGAGAATCTCACTTTCTCACTGAGCTGGAGCACTTGGGGAAGGAAGATGAATGACAAGTGATGTCACTTCCTGAAATCACACTTGTTAGGAAAAGAAATATTCCAGCAGCTCCTTTACTCACATTTTCACCTGGCCTCTGCAGATGAAGTGAGATGGAGAGAGGGGAGTGCTACCTGTGTAGAAATGTTGAAAGGGGATTTAGAGGCCATTCTCTCAGCTACAGCCAAATAAATTACATTGGATTAAAATAGTGCAGGTCATTTGAAGAAACACAGCCCAAGGACCTTTACATTTCTAAGGCAGCCCAAATTTCAAATTAATCCCTTCTTTCATGCCTTGCTTTGGAAAGATGGCTAAGATTAAACATAGAATGAAAGGATTTAATTTCAGTTTTACGGAGACTCTTTCAATAGTTTCAAAAATATGTCTTTCTCTTTGAATAAAGAGCCTTTGCCAAAAGTTGATGTGCAAATCATGTTGAAAAGCATACCACTTTACAAACAGAGGAGCTGTGATCCTGAACGTCTCAGAGGAGATAAAATGCCAGAGCTAGGTCTTGAGGGAATTAACATTATTCCTTCAACTCCCCTGTAGTTTTAACCCCATTGACTATTTCATCCAAGGTTCAGAGTGAAGAGAAAAACAGATAGAAAACACCCACCTCCATATCTCTCCATTAGGGGGAAGAATATAGAGGGCTGTTTAATTGAAATATAAGGAGAGAAATTTCTGAGATGTTTACATACACTCAAAACACAAGAAAGGAGAATTTATCTCACAAATCATACTTTTTCTTTTTTGTGCTTTCATATTTACATTAGTCACTGTGTTCCTAAGACTGTGTTTGCAAGTCCTGTGCTTTACAAACTTGGTATATAGGGATATCTTTAATTCATAGACAATTTCAATTCATTCCGTAATATTATGTCTATTTTGTATATGGCACACTGCATGGATACAGAAATACAGATCAGAGCCCACTTCTTTATGAAGTAGATGAAGTGGTTACAAAAGGAACCAGGACAAATACACAGAAAACATTAATATATGAGTAGAAGGTAACAGATGTGCCAAACTGGTATAAAGGCAACTGTGTATACATGATAATGTGCTAGAGAGAACCATGCAAACTAAAATGGTCAGAAAGGGTTCAAGGAGGACCTGAGCCCCGGCTACATTCCTTCTTTGGTTGGGAATAAAGTTGGGACAGGCAGAGTCCAAGTGCATAAGTAAACACAGACTGAGGAGAAGTGTGCTAGGAAGGAGACCCAGCTGCGGAGTCCCCAGACCTCAAGGGGAACACTCACTTAGATTTCTATATGTCATACGACCCTTAGGAAGTTGCTAAATCTCCCTGGTTAGCACCATCCTGTTTGAGTGGTGTATTGCAGCCAAGATTATTGTTTAGGAATTTTATGAACTGGTTGTTTCAACTTGGTAGGTTAAACCAGGCACGGTGGGAGAATTTACTCTGTGGAACTTGACAAACCCTAGAAATCCAGACTTTTTTTTTTTTAATAAAACTGTTTTACCAGAGTATCATTGCTCTGTTTCATTATTAATAAAAGGAGAATAATAGTAACTCCTACAAGTATTATTGTGAAGGGTACAGATGATGTGTAAAATCTTTGAAGTGAAGTGAAAGTCTCTTAGTCATGTCCAACTCTTTGTGATCCCATGGACTATAGTCCATGGAATTCTCCAGGCCAGAATACTGGAGTAAGTAGCCTTTCCCTTCTCCATGAGATCTTCCCAACCCAGGGATCGAACACAGGTCTCTCTCACTGCTGGAGAATTTACCAGCTGAGCCACAGAAGGGAAGCCCAAGAATACTGGAGTGGGTAGCTTATCCCTTCTCCAGCAGATCTTCTCAACCCAGGAATCGAACCAGAATCTCCTGCATTGCAGGCAGGTTCTTTACCCACTGAGCTATCAGGGAAGTAAAATGTCTATCAGTTATAATCAACACAGGTGATTCTCCAGAGGTGATAGATAAAGTTACAAATGTCATACTATGAAGAGAGTGGTCCCACCAACGGGGCAGCAGGATGTGGAGTCAAGTGGGTGGGATAAGTAGCCAGAGGACAGTGATCTTTCAATACCTCAGGTCCAAAGTATGGCTTCAGATGTAGTTCTTCATCGCTCAGTTTTACCATGAAACAAATTTATTCTCTGGAAGAAAAGAGTAGAGTTTCCTCACCAGGTCAATCCCTAAATGACATTAAAGTCTACCCAGCAGACTATTGGCTGAAAATAATCTCTGAACTAAGAAAATCTTAGAAGACTGCCAAATAATGTTTGGAGGGCATTGGATTGTGTGATGTCAATTCGATGGTCAACATTTCTTTTACTGAAAATGATAGAAGTGTTTCTGCATTATTGAAGTTTGCCTCGACTGTTTAGGATATAATATAATGTTAGGTAGCAACTGATGAGTAATTAGATCTCTTGGGATACAATGTTAATTTTAAGATTATTTTGTGATTGTTAAACTAAATCTAAAGAAGGAGATGCTTTCTTCCTTCAGGAGTGCCTCCAGCTGTGACCGAGCAGAGTCAAATTTATACTCTTTAAATTCGAGATACCTGGTCTTGTTTCCCAATCTCTCTGTGGAAAAAAAAAAAAAAAAAACTACTCAATAATGAATCTTGTGATTTTTTTTTTTCGCCACTCACATGATGAAAATTTGAAGAATGCATTATTGGCTCCTGTTTCTATCATTATAAAATGGTGGTGAACAAAGAACTCTCTCCGTTTCATTTCTTATCATTGGCGCATTCTGCTTTGCTCCCTCCTTTCTACTCCCTCCTGGCAAAAGAGTGTGGGCAACAGTGTGGTTCAGATTGTTGGAATCTGGAATGAAAAAGCCCATCCACCCAAATAATGTTCTTCTGTTTTATTTGTTGTAAATGGCTAATTCCATTAATGCAAAAGGTTCCCATGGAAAGTGCAGCAGTTTTCAAGAAAATTTTGCTGGCTCACTTTTTGGGTAGTCTCACATATGACTGCTTCCAAATTTTAGTGAAATGTTTTTTTCTGAAAACCTTTTATCTTAACCAAGTAAAAGTGAAAAACTCTAAATGTATACAGATCTGCCTTTTAAAATGTGGTCTTATTATCAAGTAAAGCAAGAGAAATACTAATGGGTTGCAGTTCCTTGATCACCATGTAATTTTGTCCCAGAGCTGACATGGTGGCTCCAGTCTGCAAAATACGCCAAGCCTACTCTGGAAAGACCTTCCTAGACATCATGATGCCAGCACCAAGTGCCAGACAATATTGACACCAAGAAAATTGCCGTCGTTACTCATTAGCAGGCATCAAAATGTCCTAATAATTCTCTTTCCCAATATCCAAGCCTGTTGAGACATCAACTAAACACGCCTTGCTTGCCAAGTCATGTGATCAACGTTCTCTGTGCTGGATTGGGCCAAGTGAAGCCGCCCAAATAGACTGGATAAAGAAACACTTCAAAGAGTCTGGCTGTGGAAAGAGAAATTATATCCATCCATGTTCCTGCAATGGAATTCAGAGTACTCGAAAACACTGTGTGTGTTTTCCACCACATGGCCATCTGTTGATGAGTTTGCCCCACTTAGAGAACATTCAAATGTTCAGTGGAAAGCACATTCCTACTCAGAAAAGGCTGACATATTAAGGCTCCCTTGTGTCTCGGTGACATGGATACAGACTTCCTGAATGAATAAAACCCGAATTTGGGGGGCCAGATTGATTCTTCCTATACTGCCTGGAGTGAAGTGAATGGAATGAGCTTGGTTAATTCATTGTCCAAAAGGTTTATTTTTTCCTTTGCATGATTTTTTAAATCAAGCTGAGTTGAGCTATATGAGAGAGAAGAAAGTATCTTCCACAGGGGAGAAGTGGCCACTAATGGAGACAGTCTTGCCTTCTTGTGATATAGCAGGTCTGGGAGAAGTACTGAAGTTGTACTCATATTGATGCTTTGAGGAAGGTGGGTAGGAAACTCCAGGTAGCAACATAGCAACACTTTCTTAATACTGGGGCATATAGCTGGAGCATAATACTGGAGCAAGAGCATATTCTACTCTGTGATTAGGGTACATAGTGGGGAGACTTGAGCTGTTACAGGAAATTTCTTCTCTTCTCAGCCGGCCACATAGCTGATTAGCCACAAGGCCAGGCCTGTTGTCCAAAGGGTGCTGAAGTGAAAGGGGACCGAGAGAGGAAGCAGGATCAGTGATGGGTGAATGGATGAATCCTCCTCTTCTCATCCATGCCGAATCCACCACTTCGCACATACTTTGCACCATCAGCAGATAAACTTGTTGTCAGCCCTGTCTTGCAACGTTGGCTTTGCCTCTGTTCCATTGCCACAGCTCCAGTGAAAGTGGTCATTTTCACTAAGCCTTGTTTCTACAGCCTGAACGAGGTTTGGGGGCTAACCTTTAGTTTAGAAATAAAAATAAGGATTCAAAAGGATCTATATGGCAGAAATAATATGGAAGAAACTTTTGTTTAGGAGCCTTTGCATTGCTATTAGCAATCACAGAAGAGGGCTTCCCTGGTAGCTCAGCTGGTAAACAATCCTCCTGCAATGTGGGAGACCCAGGTTCAATTCCTGGGATAGGCTGCTCACTCCAGTATTCTTGGGTTCCCCTGGTGGCTCAGATGGTAAAGCTTATTAATAGACAACATTTCCCCTTGTCCCTTATGCATACAGATTAGATTTTGAAAGAGATTATGTGGCTTCTCGGGTAGCTCAGGTGGTAAAGAATCTGCCTGCAATGTGAGAGACCCAGGTTCAATCCCTAGGTTGGGAAGATCCCATGGGGAAGGGAATGGCAACCCACTCCAGTATTCTTGGCTGGAAATCCCATGGGTAGAGAAGCCTGGCAGGATACCGTCCATGGAGTCACAAGGAGTCAGACACAACTGAGGGACTAACACTTTCATACATAGTAAAAGCATATTTCCTTAAAACCCAAGTAATTTATTTACTATATTAAAATTTATAGGAGATATTGATTTAAGATTTCAGTTTTCATTCAGATTAGTACTTCTTTTTTGCTACTTATCTCACTATATGCTTCTCATGTAGCACCTTTCTTAAGATGAAATAAATGAATATCAGGCCCTAAATTCTACCACATGTGGTTCTTTAGCCAAGGAATGTGTTCATGTTGACATTTGACTAACATCAATTTCACACGCGGTAGTAAAAATTTTTTTAATCTGTACAAACTGTAATTTTCATGCTGGGATCATTCAGATTCCAGCAGTTTTTCTATTGATTAGTTTAAGAAAATTGTGTCTTCACTGTGTTTTTTTAATGAGGAGCCCAGTGAAGAATCATGCTTGAATCTTGAGGAAATTTTTGCTTTTTTTAGAAGGGCAACAAATAGAACTCTGATGGTTGGGAAAATGAGCTTGTTGTCCACTGACTAAAAAAAATTAAGAATAAATATACAAAGTTTGAGAAGGGGCAATTCAGTGGACATTTTGAAATACTTGTTAACATCATGCCGTGTTGAGATTAGAGATGTTGTCTTTGTCTAGTTGCTCAGTTATGTCCAACTCTGTGTCTCCATGGACTGTAGCCTGCCAGTTTCATCTGTCCATGGGATTCTCCAAGCAAGAATACTGAATTGAGTTGCCATGCCCTCCTCCAAGGAATCTTCCCAACCAAGGGATCAAACCCTCATCTTTTAAGTCTCCTGCATTGGCAGGTGGGTTATTTGCCATTAGGGTCACCTGAGAAGTCCTTCATATGCAGAAAGGCATTCTATTCATAAGATTACAGATCAGGTGTTAAAATATATCAAACACATAAAACAAAAATATAAAACAAAAGCACAGACATTTTCACATTAAAGTTATTAATGCAAAAATAGATCAGTCAAGTTTCTGACAAATCTATGACACAAAGATAAACACAGTGACAACTCTTATAGTAGGTAGATCTCAAGTGGAAATCAAATCAATGGTGCACACTTCACACCGGCCCTGTCTGTGTCATCAGTCACAACTAAACTGTGATTGTGTCTACATACACATACACATATACTCATACATACACACACACGCACACACAGCATTCCTCTTGAACAACTATGCTTATCAGGCTCTGAATGTACCAAGCCCTCTGCCCACTTGATGGAAAATCTCTCTGTAAGAGCTTCTTATAACTCTGTTTTGTTTTTCAGTTAAGAGACTAACTTTCTTTGCATTTCCTAATGTTACTGGTATTAGGTCCATGAAATGTTCTTTATGCCAACTTACAGATTGTAGAAAGCTGCATGGAAAGGAGGCTTCACTATCCACAAAACCAACTCCCTCTAAATTCTTATAGAGAACTACACATGAGGCAAAGCCCCTACTTTATTCACAATCAGGAAAGTGTCCAAAGGCAAATTAAAGGAGGGGTACTTTTTCTCCTTCTCTTTATAAGGGGCTCCAATAGATGGGGTGTTCTACTACAGCTGCCTGAACAAGGGCCCACGGACATGGTGGCTTCAAACAAGAAATAGGTATCCTCTCACAGTTCTGAAAGTCTGAAATCCAGGGTCAACAGGGTCCTGCTCCCTCTGAAGCTCTAGCGAAGAATCTGGGCTTGCATCTTCCTGGTTTCTGGCGGTTGCCAAGCAACTGGCAGTGCTCCTTGGCTTCTGTCGTCTGGTCTCCACCTGTATCTTCAAATGACCTTCCTCCTTGCGTGTCTCGGTGTCTGTGTGTCTTAATCTCCATCTTTTCTCTTGTGAAGACATCAGTCTTTGGATTTAGGGCCTGTAGTCATCTAGTATGATTCACCTTAACTGATTACATCTACAAAGACCTTTCCAAATACAATCTCTTTCTGAACTTCTTGGTGGAGGCACATTCTTGTTGGACACGATTCAACCTCTACCCTCTTGTCCAGCCCTATACCTAGTGCCATGCATCACCTCGGGCTTTCCTGTCTCCTTTTTTTTTTTTTTTGCTTGCAGTCTCCTCCCAAATCCAGCCCAAAATGTCCTTCTTCCCACTTCCACTACATTTATGCTCTGTGGATCCCAGTTCATATCTCTTTCCATTTTACGAATTTTTAAAATATCTGTTTATTTATTTGGCTGTGTTAGGTCTTTGTTGCATCAGGCAGGATCTTTCATTATAGTGCATGGACTCTCTAATTATGGCTCAAGGGCTCCATCGTTGTGGCGTGTGGGCTTAGTTGCTCCACGGCGTATGGGAGTTTAGTTCCCTGACCAGAGATGGAACCTACGTCCCCTGCATTGCAGGGCAGATTCTTAACCACTGGACCACCAGGGAAGTCCTTCAATTTTGTGAAATTTTCTCAGATCACTCAAGATAAAAGAGATTTCTCCTTTTCCCTTGTTTTTCAATAGCAATTATTATCTATGTGATTTTTCTGCTTAATTTATACTCTTAATTATTTTTCCAAATGTTTGTTCATAATTTTTCCCCAGAATGTAAATTGTGTGGGCAGAGGCTAGCTATTCTCATATGTTTTGTGCAACCTAGTAATTCATATATGTTGACTGAATCTTTAGTTTTGAACATGTACTGTGTGTTGAAAGAAAATCAGTGGGAACCGGGAAGAAAGTATGCTAAGTTTTGGACTCTGCATATGCTGTGTTATATGATCTTCAAAACTGCATGTAAGGAAGATATTCCATTTTACAGATTAAAAACTGAGGTTGAAAGTACAGGGCAATGTCAAGATTTCAAACCTTCACTGTCTGTTATGTGAAATCTGTATTTTGCTAGCCTGCCTTCCTTCTGGCAAAGCTTTTTTGATTTTCAGAGCATTTAAAATACTTAGAATGGCATTGAAACATGTATAATATCATGTATGAAACGAGCCAGTCCAGGTTCAATGCACGATACCGGATGCTTGGGGCTGGTGCACTGGGGCGACCCAGAGGGAGGGTATAGGGAGGGAGGAGGGAGAAGGCTTCAGGATGGGGAACACAGGTATACCTGTGGTGGATTCATTTTGATATTTGGCAAAACTAATACAATATTGTAAAGTTTAAAGATAAAATGAAATTAAAAAAAAAAAGAAGAAGGAAAAATAAATAAATAAAATACTTAGAACATGGAGACTGCTTTGAGAAGTGGTCCTGAGGAGTTGATTCTACATTGAAAGATATGGTTGGAGAAACCATATCCCACAGTTCCTGACATTAGTCGCCACTGATGTTCATCAGCCTCAAGGCAGCGGCTGTGGGAGTAGCTAAGGAACCCCTGAGCGAAACAGGGGGACACACCTATGCTTGTGAGTAGATATGAGCACATAGGCCTCCAAGGAGCCTCAGGACCAGCTTATTATAATCACCCTATTTAATAGAGACTATATAACAACACTGCAGATGGTGACTGCAGTAGTGAAATAAAAAGACGCTTACTCCTTGGAAGAAAAGTTATGACCAACTTATACAGCATGTTAAAAAGCAGAGACATTACTTTGCCAACAAAGGTCCATCTACATAAGGATATGGTTTTTCCAGTAGTCATATATGGATGTGAGAGTTGGATTATAAAGAAAGCTGAGCGCTAAAGAATTGATGCTTTTGAACTGTGGTGTTGGAGAAGACTCTTGAGAGTCCCTTGGACTGCAAGGAAATCCAACCAGTCCATTCTAAAGGAGCTCAGTCCTGAATGTTCATTGGAAGGACTGATGTTGAGCTGAAACTCCAATACTTTGGCCATCTGGTGTGAAGAACTGACTCATTTGAGAAGACCCTGATGCTGGGAAAGATTGAAGGCAGGAGGAGAAGGGGACGACAGAGGATGAGATGGTTGGATGGCATCACTGACTCAATGGACATGAGTTTGAGTAAACTCCAGGAGTTGGTGATGGACTGGGAGGCCTGGTGTACTGCAGTCCATGGGGTCACAAAGAGTCACACATTGACTAAGCAACTGGACTGAACTGAACTGAACTGATATAACATTTAAAAGCATTTTAAAACCTCAAATAAAGATTGTACTTAAATGATTTAAAAATTTTTAGTTTGTGATATATTTATATTAATATAGTTGTGTGTGCATGTACCATGCTATGCTATGCTATTCTATGCTAAGTCACTTGTCATGTCCAACTCTTTGTGATCCCATGGACTGCAGACCCTGCCAGGCTCCTCTGTAGATGGGACTCTAAAGGCAAGAATACTGGAGTGAGTTGCCAAGCCCTCCTCCAGGAGACCTTGCCGACCCAGGGACCCAGCCCACGTCTCTTATGCCTCCTGCACTGGCAAGCGAGTTCTTTACCACTAGTGTCACCTAGGAAGCCCTTGTTTTTGAGTCTGTTGACAAATCACTAGTTAGACAACCTGATTCCTTTCAACTTTAAAATTACATGATTATAAAATAAATAAGTAATGAAACAATTCCCTTGGCCAGTCATTATGGTATACTTGCATATACCATACACATATATAATAGAATCAGAAAGACCATCTTCCAGGCATTTTTGGTGAAAAGAATCTGTCCTTTGCTTCCCTGACCATTTCGGATCTGATTAAACATGCATACATGCAGGCAGGATGATGCAAACCTCAGCAAATGATCTGAGGCTGACTTTTTACAGGCTACTTTTTTTGACCCCATAAAATCCTAGTACGATATCCATTCCCACTCAGACTTTCTTCCTTTCTGTAAAGGACAGAGACCCAAATGCTGATAACTCTCTGGGGGCTCCTGGCTCAGAAACAGTTCTCTCAGCAGTCTCCTGACATTATTAATGGCTCTGATGTACAAACCCAGAATGAAATAGAATTAAAATCCAAAGTTAATTTCAAGCTCCATTAGAAATTAAAGGTGTTGGGAAAGAAGTCAATATTCGCCCAGTGCAAAATGACTAAATTCGAAGCAATTAATTCTATTATTTTGTAACTTCTAAAAACTATAAAGAACCTTCAAACTATAAAATGTTGCTACATTCACACATGTACACCACATGTGACAGAAAATAATGGGAATGATTTTGAAAAGCAAGATGCAAAAACCTATTTTATACTTTATAGCCACACCATGTAGTGTACACACTAAAATGTATGTCTTAAAATAGGGCCAATTATTCTGCAAAATTCGTAGCTATTTCCAGCAATTACCAACACTTAGTTGTAAATCTGAGAGGATGTAAGGGACAGAAACACTGCAGAGGAGCAAAGAGATTTATTTAAATAAAGTAAACATATCCATTTCCTTAAGTTTACTTTTTCTCTGTCCCAGCTTCTTTTTATGTAACACTATAGATTACCAAACAAAATGACCTTAAAACCCTGTAGTTCCAAATAGTATAAAGTATTTTGCCACCTGTAGAGTTGAAGATCATAAAAGAAATAAAACTAACAGTCAGTAAAAGCTTTTTCATGTCAGAATCATTGTCGCTTCCTCCCTGCTGTGTCCTTCTGAGAAAAATCTGAGTTAACAAATGGATCTTTTGCAGGCGCAGAAAGATCAGAGTCAGATGGGTCTGGATCAGACCTTGTCATGAGGATGTATCGTTGTTCCTTCTCCCCATGTCAGGAAGAAGCTTCATGAGAACTGGCTCAGTCCTCTCTTGTTATTTCAGCAGACTGGGGCAAACAACTTGAATGATAATGTGGGACTAAACCAGTTCTTATTATGAAAATGTCATGAAACTCCTGGTGCAACTTTCCTGTTTGTGATGAAAACAGTCGCTATGATATAGGCCTAAAGGCAGTAGAGAAAGTCATAGTCAGACACGGGGACCACTCTCAGACGTTTCAATAAGAGAGAACAGAGCTAGTGTCATCGACAAAGCCTCATGAACTTCAGGTTCTAAATATTGACATATTCTTCCAATGGCTAATATTCAACTCCTTCACCTTTCAAACACAGCCTCTTTTAAAATTCTATTAGCTGTCCTTTCCTAAAGGTGTGACTTATCTGGTCAAATGATACAGAGCTGGCATTTGGGAGGTGAGCTACATGGCCCGCCAGCCCCATTCACTGTCTTTGCTGTTGCTATTCAGAACAAAAACAGGGGTGTCAATCAAATTCATTCTCAACTCTCTTAACTTCTCTGTTATTCAACTTTTCCTTCCAGCCTGTGAGATTTTGAAAGGAGAGTGGAATGCATTTGAGTCCATTCTAATGAGGTGGATGAAACTGGAGCCTATTATACAGAGTGAAGTAAGCCAGAAAGAAAAACACCAATACAGTATACTAACGCATATATATGGAATTTAGAAAGATGGTAACAATAACCCTGTATACGAGACAGCAAAAGAGGCACTGATGTATAGAACAGTCTTTTGGACTCTGTGGGAGAGGGAGAGGGTGGGATGATTTGGGAGAATGGCATTGAAACATGTATAATATCATATATGAAACGAGTCGCCAGTCCAGGTTCGATGCACGATACTGGATGCTTGGGGCTGGTGCGCTGGGATGACCCAGAGGGATGGTATGGGGAGGGAGGAGGGAGGAGGGTTCAGGATGGGGAACACATGTATACCTGTGGCGGATTCATTTTGATATATGGCAAAACCAATACAATATTGTAAAGTTAAAAAATAAAATAAAAGGAGAGTGGATACTGGAATAAGAAAGACTGTTCCAGCCTCAATTCTGTCACTTATTATCTGTGTGATCCAAGGTGTTGACTTAGCCTTCTTGATCCTCTCTTCCCTTCCCTGTATAAGAGACATGATGATACTTACCCGGTAAACTTTTATGTTTTTGTTTTTAAGAATCTAAAGTGTGTGTGAAGTGTGTGCTCATTACCAGGCAGATGGAGGGCCCTCAGAAATAGCAATCACCAATGTTTGGTAGATCTTACTTCCTGGGCACCCAGGGGGGCTGTGTGCCCTCTTGTAACAAATCTACCCTCAGGAGGGCATCAAATAGCTAACATTTGAACGTGAAGGTGAGCAAAAGTCAAGTGAGAGAAAGGAAGGAAGGAATGTCAGATTAAAATGCAGGGGTGCGGAGAGGGTAGGAATGACGCATGGTATGTGTTTAAAAACAATGGATCTTTCTCAGCCCTTCTCAGACATGCAGCCAAGGAGCCAGAATAAGTTGTCCTCCCTTGATATATCCTCCTCCAATAGCGGTCATTCCCTCAATGTGGATTTCATCTCCCCTGCTTCAGTGAATCTGCTCTCATCACTGACCTCATGTTGGCAAACTAGTTCTAAGTAACATAAATGGGGCATTTGTGCTGAATATACGTTGCCTTCTTCTTCTCATAGCAGTTTTCTTTGTTTCCCATGACTCAACAAGGTCTTCGCTTGGGTTCAGTTTTTTGTTGTTTTTTTTTTAATTTGTAGGATAATGGCCTTACAATGTGTTGGTTTCTGACATACAGCATGAATCAGTCATAACAGTATATATGTGTGTGTGTATATATATATATATATATATACACATGCAGGGAGATCCAACCAGTCCATCCTAAAGGAGATCAATCCTGAGTGTTCATTGGAAGGACTGATGCTGAAGCTGAAACTTCAATACTTTGGCCACCTCATGCGAAGAGCTGACTCATTGGAAAAGACCCTGATGCTGGGAAAGATTGAGGGCAGGAGGAGAAGGGGACGACAGAGGATGAGATGATTGAATGGCATCACTGACTCAATGGACATGGGTCTGAGTAGACTCTGGGAGCTGGTGATGGACAGGGAGGCCTGGTGTGCTGTGGTCCATGGGGTCGCAAAGCGTCGGGCATGACTGAGCGACTGAACTGAACTGATACATATATGTATATATACACCCTCTTTCTGTGCCTCCCTCCTTTCTCCCACCCCTCTAGGTCACCACAGGGTGCCAGGCTAGGTTCCCAGGGTTAGACAGCAGCCCCCCAGCTCGCTATGTTTTACGCTTGATGGAGTATATGCGTTAGTGCGTCTTGCTCCATCCACCCCGCCCTCTCCTTCCCGCTCTGTGTCCACAAGTCTGTTCTCTGCACCGTGTCTCCATTCGTTCCCTGCAAGTAGGGTCATCATTCTACAAGGTCACCATCACCGTGATAGCAAAACCACAGATACCACCCACACCAAAAAAAAAGAAAGAAAGAAAATTAAAAGCCAGTATCACTGATGAACATAGAAGCAAAAATCCTTGACAAAGTTCTTGCAAACAGAACCCAGCAACATTTAAAGGATCATACACCATGATCAAGTGGGTTGAGTTTGGGTGAGGCTATTGTCTCTCAGTCTGCGTCCTGGACTCTTCCTTTAGCCTCACCCTTGGGGCAGCGTTCCCAAGTGTGGTCCTCAGGTTTTCCTCTCACTTATACTCTTTCCCTTGATGTCCCCAACCATGTCTTCAATGCCCGTTTATATGATGAAGATTTCTCAACCTGCTCAGCCAAGACATTCTACTGGATCGATTAACCTGATGGACACTGACTGGCACACAGAAGGAATTTAATAAATACTTGTTGAATTATGCAAACATCTCAGTATCCTCCATGCTACGTCACTATAATAAACTCAGCAGGTTGAAATTCACCTTTCCCTTTCCCTCATCCCACCCAGACTTGTAATTCCTCCTGTATCACCTGTAAATGTAAATGGTCCATTACCAACACGGTCACTGATACTAGTTACCTAAAACCCCCACATCGAATCAGTCCCCAGGTCCAATATATTCTACCTCTGGAACATTATTCATACCTCACCTCCATCTCCAGGGCTACGCTCAGCTCAGCCTCTCCTCACTTCTGAGCAACTGCAGGGACCTTCCAACTGGGTGTGAGAGCCTTCAGCTCATCCTTCACATGTTTTCAGTAGTACTCAGCTCATGCCATTTATTGCAGGAAACATTCCATCATCACAGATCTAATTTAGAACCCTACCCTCTGTGCTCCCACAGCCTACTGTATATACTCTGTCAACAAAATAGCAATATAGACTTACTGGATAGTTCGTCTTTTTTTTCACACTGAGAAATGAGTTTATTGAGTTTGGAAATGGAATGTGATTTAAAAAAAAAATCCTGGGCAGACCTCAGGCATGGCTGGATCCTGGATATTAGCTTCTTGATATTAAAAACAAAAACAAACAAAAAAAAACCCTCCTTATTTGACTTCATAAATTAAATCACATGACCAGACTAGTGCAGTAGGCACAAATGCTTGCTATGCAACAAGTGTGAATGGGTGTAAGGGAGCCTGACACTCCCCAGACTACTTATTGGCAGGATATTTGCTTGAAGAAAGGCAGCTGGGTTTGTGCTAAACTTTGTCTTCTCTTTCTCTGTCCCTTCCCACAGTTGTGCTTTGTCTCCCTAATCTCTGTCAAATGAGGGAAGTTCTGATACCAGTCACTTATTTGGAAATTCTTTTGTTGTGTATGGAATTTGATCATTGTCACATTTCCCAATGGTTATACTTTAAGCTGGCTTGAAATTAAAAAATACTTCTCCTTGGAAGAAAAGCTATGACCAACCTAGACAGCATATTAAAAAGCAGAGACATTACTTTGCCAACAAAGGTCCTTCTAGTCAAAGCTATGGTTTTTCCAGTAGTCATGTATCGATGTGAGAGATGGGCTATAAAGAAAGCTGAGCGCCAAAGAATTGATCCTTTTGAACTGTGGTGTTGGAGAAGACTCTTGAGAGTCCCTTGAACAGCAAGGATATCAAATCAGTAAATTTTAAAGGAAATCAGTCCTGAATATTCACTGGAAAGACTGCTGCTGAAGCTGAAGCTCTAATACTTTGGCCACCTGATGCGAAGAACTGACTTATTGGAAAACACCCTGATGCTGGGAAAAATTGAAGGCAGGAAGAAAAGGGGATGATAGAGAATGAGATGGTAGGATGGCATCACCAACTCAATGGACATGAGTTTGAGTAAGCTCCGGGAGTTAGTGATGAACAGGGAAGCCTGGCATGCTGCAGTTCATGGGGTTGCAGAGTTGGACCCGACTGAGTGACTGAACTGAACTAAACCGATATGTAGTTGAGAAAGGAAAGATAGGTTTCCAGTTAAATAAATCTCATGGAAGAAAACCCTTACTGCTCCTTGCTTTCTTACTTGTAAAGTTAGCCCTTACTATACTATTTAATCCTTTTACGCTGCTTGGAATGTGTTCAGAGATTTTCTCTGCAGTTTTTTTTTTTTTTTTTTTCATCTAGCAGTTAATCCCTAGGTACTTCTGAAAGGAAGGAGTATTTGAGCTTCACTCTCTGAACTTGGAGACCACCAGTCAGTCCACCAGTTCTTTTTTGTTTGTTTTGTTTTCTCTAAGCCAGTGGTTCTTACATTCTAATTTGAGAATCACCTGAGTAAATCTATAAAGTACAGATTCCAGAGCAACATCCCAAGAGTTTCTGTTTTATAAGGTCTGTAACAGACTCAGGAAATCTACATTTTAATGAGCTTACTAGAAGATTCTAGAGCAATGACTCCTGCCAGTTTGAGTAGATAATACTTCCCTTCCATTCTCTTCCTCCAGCCAGAAGATAGAGCCTCTCTTCAGTTCTACTCATTATCTTTCCTTCCCTTCAGGTTCACCAAACCCATCACTCAGTGGCCTTTGATGGAGCAAATTCACTGTCTGTCTTACTTTAGCCTTAGTATCAGTTCAGCCCCTTGCCACATGGGCTGTCCATTACCTTGTGATCATGAGCTTACGTCACCTCATCTTCACCAGGTTGCAGGACATGGTCAAGAAGCAAGCCGCTGACACAACATTATAAAGCAATCATCCTCCAATTAAAAAAAAAAATTAAAAAAGGAAAAAAACAGAAAACAAAATCAAAGAAATCACACACAAAAAGAAGCAAGCCACTGCAGAGCATACTGTCAAGGGGACTTCAGAAGGAAAGACAGTCCCTCAGAATCCTCACACCCCAGCCATGAGGATGGTGAATGGGTAAAAAACAGAAGAGCTTAAGTTTTGAAGCTTTCATTCCAAAATCTTTGTTGTTAATACTGAAGGTGTTTGAGATAACTACATGTGGTGTCAGGAATAAAACTCTCCCCTCAAAATAAAATTACAAACTGATACCGAGAAGGAAGAAATAAAAATCTCCAAAAGTTTTATTTAACAGTAAGTGACGTCCATACATTTGGAATTATTATTAATTCACAATTCTCAAGCATGCATTTTACACATTCTAATACGTGATATATGCTATTGTTGCAGACATTGTTTTATTACAGCACTTAATTTCTGACACGTTCAGATTTCACATTCAGTAGCATACTCACAACTTTAAAAAAAAAATGACAACAGAGGAAGCATTATTTTCCATTGTTCTGAATCCAGACCAAATAGACAGTGAACTGCTCTGACGGTTCATACAGACAACTCCAGGCCTTTTTAGTTTTCCAGCCCTCTGG
Organism: Bos indicus x Bos taurus; assembly: GCF_003369695.1. NCBI lineage: Eukaryota > Metazoa > Chordata > Mammalia > Artiodactyla > Bovidae > Bos > Bos indicus x Bos taurus. Next base: position 8,997,127 of record NC_040079.1, on the reverse strand, counting down.
CTATCTTTTTTATGTCAGTGACAAAAGGCAGTACATTTTAGTACATCATGAATATGAAACCTGGCGCTTCTTTGAACCATACCTTGCACCTTCTCCTTTTGTTCTGATCTTCATACACTATTTAAAGAGTGATGCAAGTACCAAGAATTCATAGCATAATGATTTCATGGTTTTAATTCTACGTTTCTTGAAATGTTCTTTCCTCCTCAAGCTGGTTTCTTTTTTAATAAAAAAGCTAATTATCCTTTAAAGCAACATTTTTTTTTTTTTTTTTTGGTTTTAGTAATAGAACTAGGAAGTAATTTAGTAACTTTCTAATAGTAAGTTAATGAGTTTCATCCAGGAGCTAGCATCGTGTGGTGCGTATTTTTTATGTGTACATAATGTTTCTCAGCTAAGCCCAGTTAATTTTTTGTTGTTGTTGTTTTTACTTTTATCAGCAAGAAAGAGAGGCTAAAAATCAGACTCATAGCTCTCCCGTGGGCTTAAGAGGATTATTTAAGAGCGTCCAAACATATTTATCACTGTATACATAAAGGTAAAGAGCTCTCTGCCACAAAATGACAAGGATCAGAGGCAAATCACTATGGGAGGTGCCCAGGCAGCTTTTATTTCTAATGTTCTTGCTGTGCTGGTTGTCTTTGGAGAAAACATAACCTATTTTCCTCAACCTTGCATGAGCAAAGAAGAATGCCTGTGGGTGGTTTGCATAGTGGGAGGTCCAGGTGCCAGTGCATACCTCAATAAACTCTGTTTGCTTATCTGTTTGTCTTTAATCCCATTTAGTAGCCTCATGATTCAAATAATTACCTTGTCAAAGCATTATCATAGCCTGTACTACTTCGGAGGAATCTTTAAAAAGACAAACAGCAAATTTTAAGGGAAGAAATAAAATGAGATGGAAGAGAAAAATTACAGGAGCGGTATTCCAGTTAATGTACATTATATCCTAAGGCACACAGCAGGTCTGCTACACTCTGTGCCATACCCAGGACCATAGATCTCAAACACACGTGCACGCATGTAGCAGCAAAGGGTTCTCACTCCCAATTGCCAACACGTTGTTTTGAGATATTTTTCCAGAACCACCAGGGAGTATTTTTATGGAAAGAATTTCAAAATATTTTTGCAGATCTAAATCTTCAGTACTGAATACTCACATCATCAATGTCAGAAAAGTGCTTCTATAGGGAAGAAAAGCTCGTATCACATAAATCCATGTCATGGTTTTATCTTTGTTCATACCACATAACAAATCCACGTTGTGGTTTTATCAGTCAGGCTGCCTTCAGTTTAAATCACAGAGACTCAGACCTATCTCAGACTCTGTCCATGTTCAATTTTTCTAACATTTTTTCCCATAACTAAATAAAAAATTCCAAGCTGTAGGACAATTTTTAGTAATATTATAAACAGAAATTTCATACATTAACTTTTTCTGAAAAGTTATTAACCATTAGGGAAAATAAAAGTTTTCATTCTCATTTGAAGAATTATAAATTGAATTTAAATCAAGATCTGTCATGCTCCAGTGGCCAATATTTTTAAACTTGAGTATGAACTTTGACCAACAATTTTATTTATGGAATTATATAGTGAGGAAATAATTAAACATACTTAAAATATTTATGTATAATCTTTATCTCAATATAGTCTTGGATGAAAAAAATTAGGAGCAAATTGGAGCATCGACCAATAAGAGTATGGTAAAACAAACGATGATATAATGACGTCCTGGTAAACTATTCAAGTCATGAACTAGAGCCATATTGTTTGACACAGAAAATGTAAGACTCCCACTACACTATGAGGAGAATAAAACTAAAATCAGAATCAACTAAAAGTAAAGAAAAACTATAAAGTGTTATTTTATAATTTTACGTTATTGTTGTCAAGTACTGAGATTACTGATCATAAAACTTTTTCATATTTAAATATTGCCTTATTTGTATTTACATAAACATGAATTACTTTTTTACAACAAAGTATAGGCTTTTTTATTTTTTAAACATTGTGGTAAAGAAAATTAAATAGGATTAAAAAGACCAGATAGGTATATGTAAGTGAAAGTGAAAGTGAAACTTGCTTAGTCATGTCCGACTCTTTGCCACCCCAAGGACTATACAGTCCATGGAATTCTCCAGGCCATAATACTGGAGTGGGTAGCCTTTCCCTTCTCCAGGGGGTCTTCCCAACCCAGGAATTGAATCCAGTTCAGTTCAGTTCAGTCCCTCAGTTGTGTCCGACTCTTTGCGACCCCATGAATCGCAGCACGCCAGGCCTCCCTGTCCATCACCAACTCCTGGCGTTCACTCAGACTCAGGTCCATCCAGTCAGTGATGCCATCCAGTCATCTCATCCTCTGTCATCCCCTTCTCCTCCTGCCCCCAGTCCCTCCCAGCATCAGAGTCTTTTGCAATGAGTCAACTCTTCGCAGGAGGTGGCCAAAGTACTGGAGTTTCAGCTTTAGCATCATTCCTTCCAAAGAACACCCAGGGCTGATCTCCTTCAGAATAGACTGGTTGGATCTCCTTGCAGTCCAAGGGACTCTCAAGAGTCTTCTCCAACACCACAGTTCAAAAGCATCAATTCTTCGGCACTCGGATTTCTTCACAGTCCAACTCACATCCATACATGACCACTGGAAAAACCATAGCCTTGACTAGACGGACCTTTGTTGGTAAAGTAATTATCTCTGATTTTTAATATGCTATCTAGGTTGGTCATAACTTTACTTCAAAGGAGTAAGCATCTTTTAATTTCATGGCTGCAATCACCATCTGCAGTGATTTTGGAGCCCAAAAAAATAAAGTCTGACACTCTTTCCCCATCTATTTCTCATGAAGTGATGGGACCAGATGCCATGATCTTTGTTTTCTGAATGTTGAGCTTTAAGCCAACTTTTTTACTCTCCTCTTTCACTTTCATCAAGAGGCTTTTGAGTTCCTCTTCACTTTCTGCCATAAGGGTGGTGTCATCTGCATATCTGAGGTTATTGATGTTTCTCCCGGCAATCTTGATTCCAGCTTGTGCTTCTTCCAGCCCAGCATTTCTCATGATGTACTCTGCATATAAGTTAAATAAGCAGGGTGACAATATACAGCCTTGACATATTCCTTTTCCTATTTGGAACCAGTCTGTTGTTCCATGTTCAGTTCTAACTGTTGCTTCCTGACCTGCGTATAGGTTTCTCAAGAGGCAGATCAGGTTGTCTGGTATTCCCATCTCTTTCAGAATTTTCCACAGTTTATTGTGATCCATACAGTCAAAGGCTTAGGCATAGTCAATAAAGCAGATGCGAAGTGGATTCTTTACCAGCTGAGCCACAAGGGAAGCCCAGGTATATGTAATGTACAATGTAATTAGAAAAAAAAAAGGCGGGGGGGGGGGAGAAAAAGACCAGATATTAAATTGTACTCTATTTTCAATCCCTAATCAGAATTTAAATATCTATTTGTACAAACACCTGAATGGACTGTGAGCTCCTCAAGGAGAAAGACAGTATATTAATTTGTTTCTCTTCTGCAATACTCTGCAAAAGGGAGAATAGTGAATACATGGTAAATATATTTTGAATCAATGTGTAGCCTTGGTTAAGTCATTTTCCCTCTCTGAGACTCATATTTCTTTTCTATAAAATAAATGAAAGTTTTTCTCCCCCTCTTGCTGCAGATTACTGTGAGGCTAAAATGAGGACATGCTGTCTATACAAAGTACTCCACGTGCACAAAGGAACATCAATTTTAACCTCAGTGGTTACACTCAGGGCAGTCGATGGAGCCAGTGTTGGATCCTCACCCCCGGGGAAGGTTCAAGGAAAACCCTGAAGCAAGAAGCAGTCACATTCTGCCCATCGGGCTGCCTGCTTCATTTCAGGGCCACCACCTGCCTCATTGTCCAGTTCCTTCTTGTTTTATCTCCAGTTTTCACCCAAATTTAATCTCATGGAAATAGTGGCTCATGTTTTAACCTACTCTGAGTGGAATTTGCATTGTCACCAGAGATAAATTATCAGGCAAGATAAATAATGACCAGCCACAGATTTTCCTGTTGATGAGCAACCCCAAAGTCCCCCAAACCCCTATCCCACCCCTACTGAAATCACACTACCTTGCTTGCCCTCCTCTGAATGAGGGCCAACCATCAGCTCCCTTCATCAGAATTAGGGAGTTCTCTGAAAGACAGTACTTCTGGCTCAAATCTCTGCTCAGTTCAGTTGAGTTACTCAGTCATGTCCAATTCTTTGCGACCCCAGGGACTGCAGCTCACCAGGCTTCCCTGTCCATCACCAACTCCCGTAAACTGCTCAGACTCATGTCCATTGAGTTCGTGATGCCATCCAACCATCTCATTCTCTGCCATCCCCTTCTCCTCCTGCCCTCAATCTTTCCCAGCATCGGGGTCTTTTCCAATGAGTCAGTACTTTGCATCAGGTGCTGCTCTGACCATATCTCTGCCATGGAAAAAATCACAAATCCGTTGAAGCAAAATTCCACCACTTTTTAAGAAAAATATCAATTGTTATTAAGAGTTATCCATGTGTCACATTTAAAAATAAGAAAAAATTCAGTGATAGTAGATTTTGCTAGAGTACTTCTATAATCATGATTATAATGCTGTATTAAGGCTTCCCTGGTGGCTCAGACAGTAAAGAATCCACTTTCAATGCAGGAAACTCAAGTTCAGTCCCCGGGTTGGGAAGATTCCCTGGAGAAGGGAATGGCAACCCTCTCCAGTATTCTTATCTAGAGAATTCCATGGACAGAGGAGCCTGGCAGGCTACAATCCATGGGGTCGCAAATACACCACTAAGTAACTAACACTTTCACTCTCATTAAGCACTGAGAACAAAAGTAGGCAAACATATTTCCTTATTCAGTCCTTTAAGTAGAAATAAATATTTTTTTATTTTTTAGATACAAGAAGATATAGACAGATATACATGTATAGATACATTTTACATGCATTATATTATTTGTTTTAGATTGTATATTTGCATAAAATATGTATTTACGTATTTTACACATATGTAGATTTTTGAGTAGCTTGAAATTTGTTAGATCTACAAAATTATTTAAAAGTGAAATTTACTTTTAAAAATCTACCCTATATATATTCTACCACATATATTTACCATATATATAATTTTCCAGCTTTCTAACATCTTATATGTGTATATATTATATATAACATGTATAATGTTAGAAAGCTGGCAAACTCTTTTAATCAGGACAAAGTCACAAAATAAACCTATTTACATGCCTCAGGGAATGCAGTTTAATGGACTGTTTAGAATAGCATGAGGTTAATTAGATTAGGATTCTTAGAAAAGTGAGACTTAAAGTGAATTAGTTTGTTATATTGATGAAAAGGAGAGGGTCTTATAAGCCACTAAGAACGTCTCCATACCAGGCAGGAGGCACTTCCCTTTGACTGCTCGCTGTACTCATACCCCACCTCCATCCGTCAGCTGGTTCTGCTCTCTACCTCCATTGCCACCTCTCAGGTCAAACACCTCTGTGTTTTACCCTCTATTCCTATGACCTCCTACTTGCTCTCACCCTTGCCACACCTCAGTCTACTCTCATTACAGCAACCAGAACAAGTCTGTTAACATATATGTTGCTGTCATGTCAAACGTCCAAGACTATGGCCTCCAAGATGCTGCTCTCTTGATCTTGGCACTGACTACCCTCTGCATAACTTGTTTGCTCACCCACTCAGTTTCAGCCATACTAGGCATGTTGTATTCCACAAAGATATCAGGCCCATTGCGTTTACTATTCCCCTAACATATCTGCAAGCATGGCCATCTCCATCAACTCCATCAGTCACTTTTCAGATGTCATCTTCTCACTAAGACCTTCCTTGAGAATCATACCTAAAACTTACTCACTTTAGTCTTCATCTCCCATTGCTTGATGTAACATTCTTCATAGCACTAACCATTCTTTAATATAACATGTGATTTACTTGGGGGCTTCCCTGGTGGCTCAGATGGTGAAGAATTTGCCTGCAATGCAGGAGACCTGGGTTCTATCCCTGGGTCAGGAAGATCCCCTGGAGAAGGGAATGACTACCCACTACAGTATTCTTGCCTTATCCATTTGCTTTACTATCTGTCCTATGCAACTAGAATGTAGATTACATGAGTTTAGGGGATTTTTGCCTGTTTTGTTTGTTATGGTATCAGCAGAATTTAAATAATGCCTGTCACAGCAGTAGGGCCTCAATAAATATTTATTGGATTAAATAAATGTATTTATTTGTACTGGAGAGGCAAGGAAATTAGAAGTGGCTGAAATTAGACCTAAAAGAGGTTAGTTAAATAGATTTCCAGTTGAAAAATACTGAGAGCTTGTATTAAGATATAGTTATGGAATGGTATACTGACATTAAAATATTATAAGCCAAGCTAAAAGTGAAAGTGAAGAGTGAAAAAGTTGGCTTAAAGCTCAACATTCAGAAAACGAAGATCATGGCATCTGGTCCCATCACTTCATGGGAAATAGATGGGGAAACAGTGGAAACAGTGTCAGACTTTATTTTTCTGGGCTCCAAAATCACTGCAGATGGTGACTGCAGCCATGAAATTAAAAGACGCTTACTCCTTAGAAGGAAAGTTATGACCAACCTAGATAGCATATTCAAAAGCAGAGACATTACTTTGCCAACAAAGGTCCGTCTAGTCAAGGCTATGGTTTTTCCTGTGATCATGTATGGATGTGAGAGCTGGACTGTGAAGAAGGCTGAGCGCCGAAGAATTGATGCTTTTCAACTGTGGTGTTGGAGAAGACTCTTGAGAGTCCCTTGGACTGCAAGGAGATCCAACCAGTCTATTCTGAAGGAGATCAGCCCTGGGATTTCTTTGGAAGGAATGATGCTAAAGCTGAAACTCCAGTACTTTGGCCACCTCATGCGAAGAGTTGACTCATTGGAAAAGACTCTGATGCTGGGAGGGATTGGGGGCAGGAGGAGAAGGGGCAACAGAGGATGAGATGGCTGGATGGCATCACTGACTCAATGGACGTGAGTCTGGGTGAACTCCAGGAGTTGGTGATGGACAGGGAGGCCTGGCGTGCTGCAATTCATGGGGTCACAAAGAGTCGGACACGACTGAGTGACTGAACTGAACTGAAAAGTTAAGTATAGATTCTAAAATAAATAATGCTAAATCATTTATTTCTGGGAAATAATATGATCCTGTTTCTTCTATTACAACACATTTAAAGGATTTACAAAATCTACAAGTTAATGAAAGATCAGAAATTTTTGAACTGTTATGAGAAAAACTAATAAACTAATGAACATTAAAAAGCAGAGACATTACTTTGCCAACAAAGGTCTGTCTAGTCAAGACTATGCTTTTTCCAGTGGTCATGTATGGATGTGAGAGTTGGACTATAAAGAAAGCTGAGCACCAAAGAATTGATGCTTTTGAACTGTGGTGTTGGAGAAGACTCTTGAGAGTCCCTTGGACTGCAAGGAGTCCAACCAGTCCATCCTAAAGGAGATCAGTCCTGGGTGTTCATTGGAAGGACTGATGCTGAAGCTGAAACTCCAATACTTTGGCCACCTCATGAGAAGAGTTGACTCATTGGAAAAGCCCCTGATTCTGGGAGGGATTGAGGGCAGGAGGAGAAGGGGATGACAGAGGATGAGATGGCTGGATGGCATCACTGACTCGATGGACATGGGTTTGGGTGAACTCCGGGAGTTGGTGATGGACAGGGAAGCCTGGCGTGCTGCGATTCATGGGGTTGCCAAGAGTTAGACACGACTGAGCGACTGAACTGAACTGAATGAACAAACAAATATCTCCAGGGGTTGATAAAAGCTGTCTACTGCTAATTGCTTGTTTTGTACTTTTTTAAAAAGCTACTCATGTGTGGAACAAAAAAATAGAACAAATTAATCATAGACTCAGAATGATTCAGTATGTACAGTTTACAAATTAATTAGCTTTCTCTTAATCTTTTCAATTAAAAAAGTGTTAAAGCGTTAGTTTATTGCTTATTTCAATGTTAAAATGCTGGTTAATTACAAAACATTATTAGTGGCTAATATTAAAATTTGACTTACAAGCATGAAGGGAACAAAATGCATTTAAGGTTGATTTTCAAATCTAGCTTTTATAAGTCTACTTGGGTTAAAGAAAAACTGCTAAAGTGCTTTACCATATTCTGATGATATGTGTGTGTATAAGTTTTTCATTTGACTAACATATGTATCTGTATACAAATACACATTTATACAATGTATTTGTATATATATATATATATATATATATATATATATACACACATATACATTTATACAATATATGTATATATATACATACATATATGCAGGGCTTCCCTGGTAGCTTAGAGATAAAGAATCCACCTGGTAATACAAGAGACAGGGGTTCAATCCTTGGGTTGGGAAGATCCCCTGGATAAGAAAATGGCTACCCACTTCAGTTTTCTTGGCTGGGAAATGCCATGGAAAGAGGAGCCTGGCGGGCTACAGTCAGTCCATGGGGGTCACAAAGACTTGGATGTGACTGAAGGACTAAAGAACAACAACAGCAGCAACAATGTATATGTACAAATTCTTAGTAGCATTAATTCTGTTCATAAAATCATAAACTAGTATGAAAGCTGGACAACTGTGTATGAAAATTAAGAACTATGCAGACAAATCTATTTATGATGTTACAGACTCTGAGCTTTCAGTGTCCAGTGTTCTCTTCTTTCTTCTCTATGTCAGATAGCCCACAGATATCTTCTATTCAGACAAAGTCAAGATGTGATGCATTTGGTCAAGGTTTGGAATCAATCCTGCTGGAATATAACATTCAAGGAGAAAATTATGAACTAGGACCCGAAAGTATTCACAAAGAGTTGTTTCTTAATGCTTCAAAGGCAGCCTTGACTACAGGAGGGGAGTGAAAACCCTCCTACTTTTAAATACTTTCTGGAGTGGGTATGAAGAACGTCTTTGTCACATGTTTTGCTGTGTACTGAACCAGTGGTATATACATGGAGAATAGAACTCAAATACAAATGCCATGGCAAGCGGCAGGTGTGAGCAGCTGAAAAGTGATATTCAAACAGGACATAAAAGATCAACTAATGGATGTCAGGAAAATTATTTCTAAAAACACTCAATAAGTAGGTAGCTCTACAGTGGCAAAGCAAGTGTAGGAAGCAAGTGTAAGCCTACTGTAGAAAATTATTATAAAAAGGGAAAGCAAACAAAAACTGAGGTTTCTTTGCACACATGTAAATAAGAGTACAGCATGGAATAAGACTCACCTCTCAATGTATTTTGCATTGGTTTTGCTTTGTTAAAAATTTAATCAGGTCCCAGAAACTTAGATTTCAAATCCTAAAAAGAGATTTAATCTGGTGGCTCAGATGGTACAGAATGTGCCTGCAATGAAGGAGACCCAGGTTCAGTATCTGAGTCACGAAGGTCCCCTGGAGAAGGGAATGGCAACCCACTCCAGTACTCTTGCCTAGAGAATTCCATGGACAGAGGAGCCTGGTGGGCTATAGTCCATGGGGTCACAAAGAGTCAGACACTATTTAGAAATTAACACTTTCACTTCACTTTCACTTAAATGGAATTAGGGGGATAGGGCTTTTGTGGGGGGATTTGGGCAAGTTATCTTTTTAAAAAGAGATAGTCTCTCTTCAGAAAAATGTTATTTCAAGATGGGATATGTAATATGGGAGAAATGGAAAGAATAAAAAAGGAAAGAGTCATCCATTGCCTCACTCTCTAGAAATAACCACTATTATCTGTTGTGACACACTTTCTATTTCTTTTTTTTTTCCAGTCCATATATATGTCAATTCATTAAAAGCAAATTTCATTTTTGGTAGCTACCATTAAAATAAAGCACACAGAATGGAAAGATATTCAAAAATAACTATTTTATAGCTTCAGTATATCACAGTTGAAAAGGAATGAAAATACATTGAACATAAGGAAAATTCAACCTTTTGGATAAATAGAAGAAGTAAGGTAGATTTTAGTTCCAAATGATGGCCAGAAGAAGTCAGAAAGAAAAAGAAGAGGATGTGAGGAGAGAGAGAAAGAAAAAATGAATGAGAGCAGGCAGGAGGCAGAGCCTTAAGCGGAGGGTAAAGGAGAAGGAAATGGAGTCGGATGTCAACATCGCTCCCTGGTCTCAGCCCAGATTTCGGAGACCCACTCTGGCCTCCCTCTCACCACGCCTTTAGCTTTTGCAGTCCAGCACACAAGCATAGGAAGAACACCTCTGTGAAAAGGCCAATGTTTTTCTGTGCCAGAAACTTTACTTCGGGTCTTCCGGTGGGCAGAGTTGTGTGGGTTGCTCTCTCAGGCGTTTTTATAAAAGTCATAAATGCCAAAATGCCCAGCACTCAACAGAGGAGGCCAACCTTGTTTCTAGCCTTCGATGCTGTGCTCTAATCTCATTATCAGAGCCTTCATCTTCAACTTCTCTTAAAGGAGACCTTATTCAATTAAAAAATGAAGCGTTCTATATTTTTAATGCTGCTGTAACAAATTACGACAAACTTAGTGGCCTAAAAGAACACAAATTCATTTTTTTATAGTTTGATGGGTTAGGAGTCTGAAATGGATCCCGTTGGATTAAAAGCCAAGGGGTCAACAAGGCTGCATTTTTTTTTTTTTTTTTCTGGATCCTCTAAAAGAGAATCTGTTCTCTTGTGTTTTGCGGCTTCCAGAGGCCACTTGTACTCCTGGGCTTGCCACCCCTTCCTCCATCTTCAAAGCCAGCAGGGGCTGGCTCAGTCTTTCTTACACCCTATTATCCTCATATGACTGCCTGCCTCCCTCGTTCACTTGTAGGAACTCTTGTTTTTATATTAGTGCCATCCAGATAACTCAGGATAACCTCTCACCTCAAGATCCTTAACTTTATCACATCTGCCAAGTCCCAGGAAAGGTATGACGACTGCAGATTCCTGGGATTATGAGGGAACATCTTTGGGGCAGGCACTATTCTGCCTCCAACAAACATAAACTCATGAAACTGAATATTGTCTTCCTGTGTAGCATACGCAGAAATTATAAAGCATGATAACCATCCAAGAACCATCAAGGTTTTAGAAGGACCCTTAGGTCAACATTTTTCCTGCTGGAGGGAGATTTTCTTCCGTATCTTAAGATTTCTCAGCATTATTTTAGCACGTGTTTTGTGTTTTAGTTTGAAATATATTTATTTTTTATTCTTTATTTCCTTCTCACTTGCTTCCTCTCCTCACTGCTTTCACAGAATTCAGTGACTGTATTTTGGGACAAAAATGTTAGGAGTATGGGGAGCCTGAGTGTGAAAACTCAATTTTCTCATGAACTCAAACACATGGCAGTCAGTATGACATTTGAAGATATGTCTATAATGTTAGTGTATGTCCATAGAATTTCAGATCGAGGACTCTAAAGGTCTAGGGATGCCATAGGAACAATTTGGTGTGTTATAGCTAGCTCCCTGTACAACTCCCTGTACGACATTAAACCAGGTAGAACCAGAGAGGGTTCCTACTTTAAGTTAGTGTACTCAGTCAGATGATTTTATTCACCACATTTGCCCTTCAAACACCACCCTTTGAAGGAAGATATAGCATACCCGTGTTGCCATCTCCCAGGTTTCTTTCTTCCATCATCAAATTCATACTTTGGCTATAGGATGAATGACATGCGAAGGCAATTTCCTGTAAGTTGCAAGGACACAGGCACTGATATTTAACTAACATAGAGGAGAAATCCAGAATGAAACAAAGGACCTGCATTGACTGGATATCAGTTTTTCCATCTGTTCCTAAGACAAAGTAATTTCAGCTTCAGTTCAGTTCAGTTCAGTTGCTCAGTCATGTCCGACTCTTTGCCACCCCATGAATCGCAGCACGCCAGGCCTCCCTGTCCATCACCAGCTCCCAGAGCTCACTCAGACTCACATCCATTGAGTCAGTGATGCCATCCAGCCATCTCATCCTCTGTCGTCCCCTTCTCCTCCTGCCCCCAATCCCTCCCAGCATCAGAGTCTTTTCCAATGAGTCAACTCTTCGCATGAGGTGGCCAAAGTACTGGAGTTTTGGCTTTAGCATCATTCCTTCCAAAGAAATCCCAGGGCTGATCTCCTTCAGAATGGACTGGTTGGATCTCTTTGCAGTCCAAGGGACCCTCAAGAGTCTTCTCCAACACCACAGTTCAAAAGCATCAATTCTTCAGGGCTCGGCCTTTTTCACAGTCCAACTCTCACATCCATACATGACCCCAGGAAAAACCATAGCTTTGACTAGACGGACCTTTGTTGGCAAAGTAATGTCTCTGCTTTTGAATATGCTATCTAGGTTGGTCATAACTTTCCTTCCAAGGAGTAAGCGTCTTTTAATTTCATGGCTGCAATCACCATCTGCAGTGATTTTCAAGCCCCCAAAAATAAAGTCTGACACTGTTTCCACTGTTTCCCCATCTATTTCCCATGAAGTGATGGGACCGGATGCCATGATTTTCGTTTTCTGAATGTTGAGCTTTAAGCCAACCTTTTCACTCTCCAATTTCACTTTCATCAAGAGGCTTTTGAATTCTTCTTCACTTTCTGCCATAAGAGTGGTGTCATCTGCATATCTGAGGTTATTGATATTTCTCCCGGCAATCTTGATTCCAGCTTGTGTTTCTTCCAGTCCAGCATTTCTCATGATGTACTCTGCATATAAGTTAAATAAGCATGGTGACAATATACAGCCTTGACGTACTCCTTTTCCTATTTGGAATCAGTCTGTTGTTCCATGTCCAGTTCTAACTGTTGCTTCCTGACCTGCATACAGATTTCTCAAGAGGCAGGTCAGGTGGTCTGGTATTCCCATCTCTTTCAGAATTTTCCACAGTTTATTCTGATCCACACAGTCAAAGGCAATTTCAGCTTACTGTGGCACAAAACTCGTCAAGAGCATTGGATATCATTGAGAATTGTAAGCTTCCTACAAGATTTTGTTTCTAACTTCCAGAAAATTCTGATTCACTAGCCTATTAATTTGTTCTACTTAAGTGTTTCCTATCCCTAAATAGTCCTTGAAGAGCCATGTTCAGCCCCTTTCTACTCTGCTGGTAGAATTCTGAAAGAAGGAATGGTCAGGAACTGGCAACTACACTGGCTGATCTCTTTGACTGGCATTTCTGGCAGACATGACAGCAACAAACAGGAGACAGAATATATCAAGGAATGAGTGTGTGTGAAAGTCGCTCAGTCATGTCTGACTCTTTGCGACCCCGTAGACTATACACTCCATGGAATTTGTCAGGCCAGAATACTGGAGTGGGTAGCCTTTCCCTTCTCCAGGGCATCTTCCCAACCCAGGGATCAAACCCAGGTCTCCCACATTGCAGGCGGATTCTTTACCAGCTGAGCTATCAGGGAATAGTTCATCCTTATTCATTTTTAACATAATTTTTAAATATATTCTTCAGTCAGTTCAGTTCAGTCACTCAGTCGTGTCCGACTCTTTGCAACCCCATGAATCGAAGCACGCCAGGCCTCCCTGTCCATCACCAACTCTCTTGCTGCTAAGTCGCTTCAGTCATGTCTGACCCTGTGTGACCCCATAGATGGCAGCCCACCAGGCTCCCCTGTCCCTGGGATTCTCCAGGCAAGAGCACTGGAATGGGTTGCCATTTCCTTCTCCAAAGCATGAAAGTGAAAAATGAAAGTGAAGTCGCTCAGTCGTGTCCGACTCTTTGCGACCCCATGAATCGCAGCACACCAGGCCTCCCTGTCCATCACCAACTCTCTTATATGTATGTAAATTGAGAATATGGGTCAAAGTAACAGAGAACACATCCTATCCTATGCAGATGATTCGTGTGTGTGTGAGAATAGAAATACACAGAGAAACAGAGAAAGAGAGGAAAGAATACAAACCAATGCACATAGACCTTGAAAGATTTCCCAAGTGGATTAAAAAGTGTATTTGAAAGAAGAAGTAAGGTGTTCTCACCCTGGGAGAACTCGGGTGTCTGGTGTGTCTGGCGAAGGTGGAAGACTGGCAAGGGTGAGGTTGGGTGGGTAGGCAGAAGCTGGTGATACAAATTTGGGTATCTTAAACCTAAGGCTTTGAACTTTATCCAAGAAGGTCTTGATTTCATGGGGTAGCACTTCCTAAGATGGGCTTCCCTGATGGCTCAGATGGTAAAGAATCTGCCTGCAATGCAGGAGACCTGGATTCCATTCCTGGGTCAGGAAGGTCCCCTGGAGAAGGGAACGGCAATCCACTGCAGTATTCTCACCTAGAGAATTCCATGGACAGAGGAGCCTGGCAAGTTATAGTCCATGGGGTTGCAAAGAGTCAGACACAACTGACTAACATTTTCACTTACCCAATGTAACAGGGTTGTGCCTGGGGAGAAGAAGAGAAATTCCCGTGGCCAAGTTAGGTCAGTAAACATATTCTTTATCTGTATCAGTTTAAGAATTCTTTCTTATTTCAACATGTACCTTGTTTCCCCAAATTTTTTTTTACAACAGAAACCTTTTCTTACAGAACTGCGGGTTACAGAATCTTAAGGGACCAGTGTTCCACAGATCATGCTTTAGAAATTGTTTTTGGAAAGTTTTACAGAGGTACCTGCATCTTTAACATGATTTTTCGTGTAGTTCACAGTGTGACTTTGGGCAAATAACTTCATTTATTTGGGCTTTTTTTCCTCCTTGCAAACTAAGTAGGAGAAAATTAAATAGTGTCTGTGCTTCCTTCTAGCACTAATATTCTAGCAGCCAGGGGAAAATATCCTATAATCAGCCTGTCTGGAATATAGATATCAAGCTTGAGGTAAAGCTTCACTCACAAGGATTAAATCAGTGACAAGTGATATATATATATAGATATAGATACATACACACATACACAATCAACTTGAAATACTTTAATAATGAGTTAGTGCACATTGCTTGGAGGAATAGTTTTTAACAAGGTCATAATTTTCAAGGCTAATGTTCATTTTTGCCTTGAACATTAGTAAGAATTAGAACCTGGAGTATATAGGTCAATGCATTCTGAGAGGTATTTCTGTGTGTGCTCGCCAAATCAATTAGCCTTTTAAATGAAAGTGAAAACCTCTTTGAGTTCAGGCAAAGTAGATGAAACCAGTCTAACTGGTGAAGATGGAAGAATCTCATGCCTGCAATTAATATTTTTCACCAGTATGTCACGGTGGTATGAGATAGAATAAAGACGTTTCCAAAAAGCTCATGTGGGTTTTTTGGACTTTTTTGGTATGTACTTCTATTTATTCTCTTAAAATATATGCAATAAATTTTTTTCTTGTCATTTAGGCACCATCAATTATTGAACCAATTGAGCACTATACTTCTGAGTCCCATGAATTATGCAAGCTAGGTATTTCTTTTCACATTTTATAGCTCAGAAATCCAAGGTTCAGAAATTTTAGAGATCATGCTCAGGTCTTAAAAGTAAAAAGGTACAAAATTGGAAGTGCAATTTAAGTCTTCTCTGTATTCTCTGCATTTGTATGAAGTCAATTATGTAAAATATAATCACATGTATAACATTTATCACAAAGAAATGTATATATACTGTATAAAATTCCCCCAATAACTCTCAGTGAATTTTTAAAATGTGTTCTGAGAGTCATTATGAGGGCTTCTCCAGTGGCTCCGTTCTAAATAATCTGCCTTTAATGCAGGAGACTTGGGTTCAATCCTTGGGTCAAGAAGATCCCCTGGAGAAGGAAATGGCAACACACTCCAGTATTCTTGCTTGGAGAATTCCATGGACAGAGAAGCCTGGCAGGCTACAGTCTATAGGGTTGCAAAGAGTTGGACACAACCAAGCAACTAAACAGCAACAAGGGTCTTTGTAGGTCTAGAGCAGAGCCCAAATTATGTAGCAAAATTTACTATGATGGCCTGAGTCTTCTCACTTACTCTTTGGTGTCAGGTGAGACTAGATAGGAACATTGGTGAATCGTAAGTGTTAGCCATATACAATACAATCCCCTTATGAAGCCATTTCACCACAGAAAATGGCTCTTGTCATAGTTTAGGTTTTCCCCCAAGCAGTTCTTCAAACTCTGGACTTGGCTGGAGGTAGTTTATTTGGGAGATTATCCTGCAAAGCCCAAGTCAGTGGAGATGATGAGACAAGAGAGAGAGTAATGAAAGATACACAGATAAGTGAGTGACCGCGGTCATCACTGGGGCTCAATCCCCTGGAGAGTCTCTGAGAAATCTTTCAATATATGGGGCACTGGGGCATTCATTCACTGACTCTGCCCCCTCATTGGTTCAGGGTGGACTCTCTCAATAAGAGAACACTGACTCTCATACCCTTCTTGACTAATGCAGCCAAGCTGGCTCCTTTTGAGCCCAGAAATGTCTGCAGAGAGAGTCAGGTGCTTGAGGCAGAAGCTTGTCAATATAGTTGAAGTAGTAATAAAACTCAGTGACATGTGAACTTGGAGATATGTTGAAAGGATAAAAGAAAAATAAAGTTGGACTTCCTTGTTTATAGGCCTCATGGCTGAAAGGCAAACTGTATTAGCCAAGATCATTTTGGTTGCCAGTAATATAACATGCTGTGTGCTAAGGCCACTTGGATGGCTCTCGAAGGTTGCAAGAGTGAATTGTGACACACGAGGGCAGAAAAGGGCCCAGAAAGGATGTGGAACAGTAAAGACTTGTTCTGTCTCCAATTCGACTTCCCTCAGTGTACCAGCATCTCATTCTCCTTCACACACACGCATGTGTGCACACATGCACACACACACACACACACACACACACCAGCTTTGTCTGCATGTTACATGTTCCCAGTCTCATAAAGAAAGGAAAGATGACCTTTGTCTGTGAGTAACAATTCTGTATTCCTGGTGAAGGAACTAGGACTGATGCACATGAATGGAAATAGGTAGATGTAAGGTGTTTAAATCCTGCAAGAATGGACTTGGTAGAGAGCTGGAGAGTTAACCCCATGTGCAAATCCACTAGAATATCAACCGGAACAGATCAGTATTCCACCAAACAACCAAATGGAGGGAAAAGAAGGGATATCATCTGTGCTTTTTTAAATAACACATTGTATGCGCGTGTGCATCGTAAGTTGCTTCAGTCATGTCTGACTCTTTGAGACCCTTTGAACTATAGCCCACCAGGATCCTCTGTCTATGGGATTCTCTAGGAAAGAATACTTGAAGGGTTGTCATACCTTCTTCCAGGGAATCTTCCCGACCCAGGGATCGAACTTGCATCTCTTACGTCTCCTGAACAGGCAGGTGGGTTATTTACTATTAGTGCTACTTGGGAAGCTCAATACACATTGGATGAGCCCAAAACATACCATATAACTCAGTAGCTGTCTGGAAGCTATTAGATAAGCAGAAAGACAGAGCACAGGTCATGGTTCTGACACTGCCTTTTAGAGTAGAAGTGGAGTAAAGTGTAAGAAAGTTATGTTAATCTTAGAATGGAAAAGAACTATGTCCATTTCAGAATCAACCGGTGCAGAAAAATGTGAATACATTAGCATTTTCTACATTATTCCACTGATATTTTATAAATTCTGAGTTTAGTGGCACCAAATCATGAAAAGGAATACTGGAAAATTTGGACAGATTTTATCCATGTGATTCTCAGTGAAAGCTTCAGCTTTTTCTTTCCTGATGAAAATTAAAGTTAGCAATTATATTTGACTAATATTTATAAATGCTCTAGTGGTTAACTTTGGTTTTTAAAGTGAACCCTAGCACAGTAAGACAGGATCCTTCCTCCATTCCTTGGTTCCTCCCTTCCTTCCCCTCATTGTTCACTCATTCATTCATTCATGTTACCATGTTACAGGCACTGTACCACACATTCTCAGCTGTTGACACCAGACACAAGGTCTCTGCCCTCTTGGATGTAATCAAGAGGCTACAGCAGAACCCTGTGGCTTTTTCAGAGAACTATTCCCATGGCAGCCTACTCCCTGAACAGGGTAATAATGGTACTTTAAATTGAGCTCTTATGGTGATGCTATCACTTTCTTACTAAGCAAGATCCAGGAAATCAAAGGAATAAAGTTTTAATAAAGAATCAAAGTGTATTTGTATTGTTATTGTGTGTTAGGGCTATAGGATTGCATAAAATAAAAATGTAATGCCCACACAATTTTATTATTAGAGTTTTCAAAGAAGACATAAGTTTATCTGTTGTCAACAGAGCTCAAAATGATGTACGCAGGATAAAAATTTTTTCCGACTATTTCCGTAAGGTTCCATTATGTTGCTGAACACAGAAAAATTATTTCAATCACTAAGAAATGTAGGACTTACCTGGGGGAGAAAAGGCCCCTGTCGGATAACAGTTTACCTATCTCCCTGCCTATTAGTGTTAACATACTTATTCTAGCAAGGTCAGAATATTCAATGTATAATTAATGATGATGGGGGTGGTGATGACAGTGGCGATGATAATAATAGTACTCTAGTTTTGTACAAAGTACTAGGATTCCTCAAGCAGTTTCTCAAATTCAAATTTGTTTCTCATAAAAATTTCAGGAAACAAGAAGGTGTCACTCTTATTTTACTGACGTGGATACTTAGGCTGAAAGAGTTTAAATGATACATCCAAGATCACATAGATAATGATGACAAAACCATGACCGTAATCCAGTTTGGTTGGGAATATTGTTTTGTCT
Source organism: Bos indicus x Bos taurus (assembly GCF_003369695.1). Classification (NCBI taxonomy): domain Eukaryota; kingdom Metazoa; phylum Chordata; class Mammalia; order Artiodactyla; family Bovidae; genus Bos; species Bos indicus x Bos taurus. The sequence goes on along the minus strand of NC_040079.1, from coordinate 8,978,441 downwards.
TGTCGTCTGTTACTAAGTCGTATCCACCTCTTTGCAAGCCCATGGACTGCAGCATGCCGGGCTTCTCTGTCCTTCAGTTTCTCCAGGAGTCTGCTCAAACCTATGTTCATAGTCAGTGATGCCATCCAACCATCTCATCTTCTGTTGACCCCTTCTCCTCCTGTCCTCAATCTTCCCCAGCATCCGGGTGTTTTCCAAGGAGCTGGCTCTTCACATCATGTAGCCAAATTATTGGAGATTCAGCTTCAGTCTTTCCAATGAATATTCAGGGTTGATTTCCTTTAGGATTGACTAGTTTGATCTCCTTGCTATCCAAGGGACTGCCAAGAGATTTCTCCAGCACCACAATTTGAAAACAGTCTTTGTGGTCCAACTCTCACATCCATTTCATGACTACTGGAAAAACCATAGCTTTGAGTATAATGATATTTGTCAGCATTGATGTCTCTGCTTTTTAATATGCTGTCTAGCTTTGTCATAGCTTTTCTTCCAAGGAGCAAGTGTCTTTTAATTTCATGGCTCCAGTCACCATCTGTTATTTTGTCTTAGTTTGATCTCAAGGGAGGGGTGTGGGCAGTTATTGTACTAAATGATTTTCACTCTCGTTCTAAGCTCAAAAACAACAGTGTTAAATAGCCCCATGCCTAAAATTCTGAAAGGTTACCAAATGTCATGAAAACAATTAATAACTTGATTATTTCTACATAAGTGCCCTCCCTTTGTAATCAAAGCCTTTGGAGTAAATTCTTTGCAGAACTGACTTCCTTAAACTTTGTGAAAATGAGAAATAAGAATGAGCAGAACTGAAAAATACCCACTGTACATGTTTTTAGTGATATAGACATAAGATAGAGTTAAGGATTTATTAAATTGAATTAAAGATTTTAAAGTCTGCTGACAAATCAAAAAGAAGTTCACACGGTTAATCTTCATGTTTAAATGAATATATTAAATTATCACTTTTTAAAAAATCAGGTATCCTTTACCCCATTCTGTTGGTGATAACCAGACACCACTGAATGGCTAATAAAGTGTCTAACGATAGTCACAATTATAATTACTGGTAGTAATAGTTGTAAACAGTTATAATTACTGATAGTAATAGTTGTTCTGGTGGTAATAGTTGTACTGGTAGTAACAGTTTATATTTACTATAGATACAATTACAAAATAAGTATTAATTATTAATATTAATTTAACCAAAACTACCATGAAAACTAAAGAGCTTCTTGATGAAAGTGAAAGAGAAGAGTGAAAAAGTTGGCTTAAAGCTCAACATTCAGAAAACTAAGATCATGCCATCTGGTCCCATTACTTCATGGCAAATAGATAGGGAAACAATGGAAATAGTGACAGACTTCATGTTTTGGGACTCCAAAATCACTGCAGATGGTGACTGCAGCCATGAAATTAAAAGACGCTCGCCCCTTAGAAGAAAAGTTATGACCAACATAGACAGTATATTAAAAAGCAGAGACATTACTTTGCCAACAAAGGTCCATCTAGTCAAAGCTATGGTTTTTCCTGTAATCATGTATGGATGTGAGAGTTGGGCTATACAGAAAGCTAAGTGCCAAAGAATTGATGCTTCTGAACTGTAGTGCTGGAGAAGACTCTTTAGAGTCCGTTGGATGCAAGGAGATCCAACCAGTCCATCCTAAAAGAAATCAGTCCTGAATATTCATTGGAAGGACTGATGCTGAAGCTGAAACTCCAATACTTTGGCTACCTGATCCAAAGAACTGACTCATTTGGAAAGACCCTGATTCTGGGAAAGATTGAATGTGAGAGGAGAAGGGGACGACAGAGGATGAGATGGTTGGATCATATCACCAACTCGATGGACAGGAGTTTGAGTAAACTCTGGGAGTTGGTGACAGACAGGGAAGCCTGGCATGCTGCAATCCATGGGGTTGCAAAGAGTCAGACACAACTGAGCAATTGAACTGAACTGAACTATAGAACTTTGAATGCTTAGAATCGTCTGTGAATGCTGGAACTTTGCCACCATGCGGCCTGTCTGCACAGTACAGTTTTGGTTGTCAGTAATTACAATCCTGTTTAGATATTTTTGGGCAGTAGTGGAAATTGAAAGAGGATAATAGCTTTTGCTACTTAAAAGAGGAAGTTAGAAGCTGTGTTTAGAAGATGTGACTGAACGACTGAACTGAACCATGAAAAGTGAATGTGTTAGTTGCTCAGTCATGTCTGACTCTTTGCAATCCTATAGACACTGCCAGGCTGCTCTGTCCATGGGATTTTCCATGCAAAAATACAGGAGTGGTGCCGGGGTCCAGCCCTGGCTGATCCAGGGTATTCTAAGGAGAAACGGCGTAGGTGAGGATCAGGAAACAACTGTTTAATTAAATGTTAATTAAGGATATAAAGAGTAATAGAATGAGGATAGCTCAGTAGGAAAATTCAGTGGAGAAAAGAGGCTGAGTAGCTTGGTTTACGCGGGAGACCAATAAAACTTCAAGACAAGAAGTTTGCACCACTTACGTAGGCCGCAGGCGTCCTTCCGTTCTCCTGAAGGAGAGGAGACACTGAGGCCTCCCTGGTCGGATCTTAGAAGCCCAGGCATAATTAGTAAGCGTGGTGGGTTCTGCGGTCCAGAGGAAGACTCAGCCAGAGTGAGAGAGAGAGCAACATGTGGAGACCAAGTTTCGGTGAACAAAGCCTGCACTTTATTTTCCAAAGTAGTTTTTATACCTTAAGTTGTGCACAGAGGATAATGGGGGAAGGGGTGGAGTCATGCAAGGACAGCAGTTCCTGGTTCTAATCGAAGCCAGGCTTTCAAACTTATCATATGCAAAAGTTCAGGTGATTTACATCATCTTCTGGCCAGGAGGCCTGTTAACATTTTAAGAAACTTTTTTTTCTCTAAAGGTGATTATTCCAAAGTCAGGCACCAGCCTCCAAAAAAGCACTGGACAAAGCTGCATTCCTATAGGGCAAAGGTGAGGTGGGCTCAATCAAGAAAAGAATTAACTCAAGGGTCCAAGGTTACAAACATTGAGGCTACTACTTACATTTCTATACACCCATTATATCAATCAATACACTGCCAAGGACACAGTAGGTAAGGGGTATGGAGACTTAGCAGCAAATATTGGCCCAATAAGTGAAAAAACCCTTCACCAATACAATTTCTAATCAATCTTTTAACTACTCAAAGGAATCTGTGTTTAGACAGTTTAGAACATCTCCTGCCTCTCACAGTTGGGAGGCTCTGAACAATCACATGTGGCCGGAAAAACCTATTCAGGCAGGCTAGAGGACTTCCAAAGGAGTTTGTAGGTTGAAACACTGTCACACCCAGGAATTGTTAACTGGAGCTGTAAGCTAACTCTTTTTTCAGAGAGAGGTAGTGGGGGACAGCCCCCCTGTGAAGTCAGAGGTGTAGGTGAGAGCACAAAGCAGAAAGTAGGCAGACTCTGGTTTGGGGGTAGATGCTCGAGAATTTCCAGGGGGACTTCTGAGGCTCGATCCTGCCTTTGTGTATGCCGAGCCTCCTTCCTCATGACCTTTGTCATGGGCAGAGTTCATCACGCTGGCTCCCGGCAGTGATAGAATTCCAGTTGAGCTATTCCAGGTCCTGAAAGATGATGCTGTGGGAAGTGCTGCATTCAATATGCAATATGCAATATGCACTCAATATGCAATATGCCGGCTCCCGGCAGAGTGGGTAGCCCTTCCCTTTCCCAGGGGATCTTTCCAACCAAGGAATTGAACCCATGTGTCCTGCATTGCAGGAAGATTCTTTACCATCTGAGCCACCAGGGAAGCCCAAGCTACCATAACTAGCATTATACCATTTCATTTTTATCATTACTTATGGATGAAGAAATGGAGGTTCAGAGAACTTAATAACTTTGCTATTTTAAGTCAGCTTTTTGGTGGTTTAAAGAGATCAGTGTTGCCCTTAACTTTCTTATGCAATTCCCCATCAACTTGGAGGCTCAGCCTGATTTTTAGGCATCTTACAGAACAGTAATCCTCAACAGGACTGTTATTGAAGCTGAAGCTCCAGTACTTTGGCCTCCTGATTCGAAGAGTTGACTCATTAGAAAAGACCCTGATGCTGGAAAAGGCAGAAAGCAAAGGAGAAGGGGGTGGCAGAGGATAACATGGTTAGGTAGCATTATTGACTCAATGAATATAAATTTGAGCAAGATCTGGGAGATAATGAAGGACGGGGAGCCTGGAGTGCTGCAGTCTATGGGTTTTCAAAGAGTTGGACACAACTTAGCGACTGAACGACTACAACGATCCTCAACAGGAGTGATTTTAACCCCCAGGAGACGTGGCCATGTCTGGAGAGATTTGTGACTGTCTGATTTGGAAGGGGGAATGCTGCTGGCCTGTAGGGAATGGAAGCCACTGATGCTGATAACATCCTACAAACCACAGGACAGCCCTACAAGAAAGAATTTTTCAGCCCGAATTGTCGGTGGTGCTGAGTTGAGAAACCCTGGTATAAGCCTAAAAGACAGACTAATGATGGGAGATGTTTTATTTAAATCACTTGGTATGATGCCATTTAGAATGTTATTTGTTAAGAAGATAGAGCTCAATTTCCTCTGGCCTAAGCCTCCTTAGGGTACGGAGGAAGGAGCCTATAGTACCCATTCAAAGAACAAAGCCAGAGCAATCATACTGTTCTGAATGCCAAAGAGATTGTCAGGCTGATGGTCTTGTGAAGTGACTGACACTTTTGTCAGCTCCCAAGAAAATTACTGAAACTTGAGTCTTTTGCAGGTATGCAAAATCGGTAGATTTTATACAAATTGGACCTTTATTTCAAAGATTTGACTTTTAAAGTTTAAAATACAGACAAGATTTTTCCAGGTGGAAAAAGAACTAGGAATCCAGATTTCAAAAGGGAGTGATAGCAAGTGATAATTTACCCTGACACTCACCGCTGAGGTGAAGCACATTTGCGATAAGAATTTAGCACTGTTATCCTCGCCCTGAAAATATACTGAGTGCCTCTTCATGATGCCTTCAGCTGCTCTCCTCTCACTTATACTAAGTTGGGTTTTCAAAAATTTCAGAATACAGACTGTGAGCATGAATTTCTCCTTAGTCACATAAACTTGGGTGGCGCTAGCTGGAGAAGGAAATGGCAACCCACTCCAGTGTTTTTGCCTGGAGAATCCCAGGGACAGGGGAGCCTGGTGGGCCGTCGTCTCTGGGGTCGCACAGAGTCGGACACGACTGAAGTGACTTAGCAGCAGCAGCAGCGATTCATCAACAGAAGTCTCAGTGGGCACCAGGAAGACTGCGGCCTGGGGCCTCTGTACCCGCTCAGCATTCCCCCCTCCCCAGCCATCTCTCAGCACCCAGTCCCAACATCTAGCATTTAGTAAATATCCAGGGGGATATTAAATACTGAACTATAGTTTGACCTACAGGGGGCAGCAGAGAATGAGATGCTTAGAGAGCATCGATGACTCTGAACATAAACTTGAGCAAACTTTGGAAGACAGTGGAGGACAGAGGAGCTCAGTGTGCTGCAGTCAATGGGGTTGCAAGAATCAGATATGACAGCAACTGAACAACAGCCACAACAGCTTGATAAAGATCTGATGACAATAGGTGGCCAGCGGCTCTGTTAACATCAACTAGTTAAAAGTAGAAATTAAAATCACAGTGGAAAACTAATTATTACTGGAAAAAAGAGTTGGAAGACTGAACTTAAGTTTCTAGTAACTGGCGGGTTTCTGCAGGCCACACCAACTGTCTCAAGGTTTTCATTTCCTCACCTGTAAAATGGGAGCTGGAGAGGACAATCTGGAAGTCTAAGATTCCCTCAAATTTTAATATTCCACCATTTTTAAAGGGAAGAAGAAATTAAAAAGTTCCTCGAATCCATAATAACTTCTATGAAATTATTATTCATTTTTTGAATAGTCTCTCATGCATGAATAAAGAGCTTAATCTGCCCCTAAAGTTCTGATATTATGAATGTGTAGTGAAGGTAAAAATTTTTGAAACAGCTTAATGTGCTTTGACCCTTTGTGTCTCTGTGTAGGACTTTCTCCTAAGTCATCCCAAAGCATCCGTTTGTGGGTGGGGGGTGGGGAGGAGGGGAGGACTGAGACACTCTGAAAAAGAATGCAAATAGTAATAAAAGGTTAATAATATTCACCTTCTCTCTGAAAAAGTAGGCTTTCCCAATCTCTGACAATGTCCTTTCATGTGCTTAAAAACAGGCCTTGCCAAGAAATAGAGAGTTTTCTAAATTCCTTTATATTCCCATTTAATATATCAAGAGACAGTCTTGTAGCCTTGATCATAGCATTTCACATAAAGGAGAGTTTAGCCAGATAGGAAGACAGAAATCCATGCAAACTCCTCTCAGCAGTGGTAGGGACAGGTGTCTCAAACTCTGAATATTTAGACTTTCGACTCAATTAGACAAGGACTGGACTTCTTTTTTGATGACTACATTTCACTCTGTTCAAATGGTTAGACTAACACTTCATGTTTTTTCCCGTACTTTGAAAATAAATTCCTTCTTTGAAATTTCTTTCCAATTTATCTTTCATCTGCTTAAGTTCATATATATTTTCTTTTATTTACTCCGTCAACAAGTGTTACTGAGCATCTACCATGTACAGGGTCCTGGGAATGTAGCAGTGAGACTGTAAATAATGTCCCAACCCTCATGGAACCCCATTCTAGTTGGAGAGACACAAGTGTTAGACCATAAAGAAGACTGCCCGCCAGAGAACTGTGGTGCTGGAGAATACTCTTGAGAGTCCCTTGGACTGCAGCGAGATCAAACCAGAAAACCCAATAGGAAATTAACCCTGAATATTTATTGGAAGGAATGAAACTGAAGTTCCAATACTTTGGCTACCTGATGCGAAGAGCAGACATATATGATAAGACTCTGATGCTGGGAAAGATTGAAGGCAGGAGAAAAGGGGGATGACAGTGGATGAGATGATTTAATAGCATCCCTCAAACTCAATGGACATGAGTTTGAGAAAACTCCAGGAGACAGGGGAGGCTGGCATGCTGCAGTCCATGGAGTTGCATAGTCGGAAATAACAATGACTGAACAACAAAAGAGAGTCCTTTGTGGGAAAAAAAAAAGAACAGGATACCACTCCCCGGTTCCCATGTTCTGGGTCACCCAGCAGGACTGTGGTCTCTAACTTCAGTTCAGTCACTCAGTTGTGTCTGACTCTTCGTGACACCATGGACTGCAGCACACCAGCCTTCCCTGTCCATCACCAACTCCAAGTTTGAGCTTGCTCAAACTCACGTCCATCCAGTTGTTGATGACATCCAACCATCATATCCTCTGTCATCCCCTTCTCCTCCTGCCTTCAATCTTTCCCAGCATCAGGGTCTTTTCCAAGCAGTCAGTTCTTCATATCAGGTAGGCAAAGTGTTGGAGTTTCAGTTTCAACATCGGTCCATCCAATGAACATTCAGGACTAATTTCCTTTAGGATGGACTGGATTGATCTCCTTGCAGTCCAAGGGACTCTTAAGAGTTTTCTCCAACACCACAGTTCAAAAGCATCAATTCTTCAGTGCTAAGCTTTCTTTGTAACCATAGCTTTGACTAGAGGGACCTTTGTCAGCAAAGTAATGTCTTCGGCACTCAGCTGTCTTTATAGTCCAACTCTCACATCCATACATGACTACTGGAAAAATCATAGCTTTTACTATATGGAACTTTGTTGGCAAAGTAATGTCTCTGCTTTTGAATATGCTGTCTAGGTTGGTCATAGCTTCTTCTCCAAGCACCGAGTGTCTTTTAATTTCATGGCTGCAGTCACCATCTGCAGTGATTTTAAAGCCAAAAAAAAAAAAATCTCTCACCGTTTCATTGTTTCCCCATCTGTTTGCCGTAAAGTGATGGGACTGGATGCCATTATCTTCATTTTTTGAATGTTGAGTTTTAAGCCAACTTTTTCACTCTCCTCTTTCATGTTCATCAAGAGGCTCTTTAGTTCTTCTTTGCTTTCTGCCATAAGGTGTCATCTGTGTATCTGAGGGCATTGATATTTCTCCCAGCAATCTTGATTCCAGCTTGTGCTTCATACAGCCCAATATTTCCCATGTCGTTCTCTGCATGTAAGTTAAATAAGCAGGATGACAATATGCAGCCTTGACGTACTCCTTTCCCAGTTTAGAACCAGTCTGTTGTTCCGTGTCCAGTTCTAACTGTTGCATCTTTACCTGCATACAGGTTTGTCAGAGGCAGGTCAGGTTGTCTGTTATTCCCATCTCTTGAAGAATTTTCCACAGTTTTCTGTGATCTACACAGTCAAAGATTTTGACATAACCAATGAAGCAGAAGTAGATGTTTTTCTGGTATTCTCTTTCTTTTTCTATGATCCAACAGATGTTGGCAATTTGATCTCTGGTTCCTCTGCCTTTTCTAAATCCAACTTAAAATCTGGAAGTTCACAGTTCACGTGCTATTGAAGCCTGGCTTGGAGAATTTTAAGCATTACTTTGCTAGCCTGTGAGATGAGTGCAAAATTGTGCAAACTGGGTGCTGATTTGAGCATTCTTTGGCATTGCCTTTCTTTGGTATTGCAATGACAACTGACCTTTTCCAGTCCTGTGGCTGCTGCTGACTTTTCCAAATTTGCTGGCATATTGAGTGTGGCACTTTCACAGCATCAATTTTAGGATTTGAAATAATTCAACTGGAATTCTATCACCTCCACTACCTTTGTTCACAGTGATGCTTCCTAAGGCTCACTTGACTTCGCACTCCAGGATGTCTGGCTCTAGGTGAGTTTGATCACAGCATTGTGGATATCTGGGTCATGATATATATAGTTCTTCTGTGTATTCTCATCACCCCTTCTTAATATCTTCTGTTTCTGTTAGGTCCATACCATTTCTGTCCTTTATTGTACCCGACTTTGCATGAAATATTCCCTTGGTATCTCTAATTTTCTTGAAGAGATCTCTAATCTTTCCCATTCTTTTGTTTTCCTCTATTTTTTTGCACTGATCGCTGAGGATGACTTTCTTATCTCTCCTTGCTACTCTCTGGAACTCTGCATTCAAATGGGTATATCTTTCCTTTTCTCCTTTGCCTTTAGCTTCTCTTCTCAGCTCTTTGTAAGTCCTCCTCAGACAACCATTTTGCCTTTTTGCGTTTCTTTTTCTTGAGGATGATCTTGATCACTGCTTCCTGTACAATGTTACAAACACCCATCAATTGTTCTTCAGGCACTCTATCAGATCTAATCCCTTATTGTCACTTCCATTGTATAATGGTAAGGGATTTGATTTAAAATCCAGCCATTTAGCTTTCAGTTCAGTTCAGTTCAGTCACTCAGTTGTGTCTGACTGTTTGTGACCCCATGAACCACAGCACGCCAGGCCTCCCTGTCCATCACCAACTCCTGGAGTCCACCCAAACTCACGTCCTTCGAGTCAGTAATGCCATCCAGCCATCTCATCCTCTGTCATCCCCTTCTCCTCCTGCCCTCAATCTCTCCCAGCATCAGGGTCTTTTCCAATGAGTCAACTCTTCGCATGAGGTGGCCAAAGTATTGGAGTTTCAGCTTCAACATCAGTCCTTCCAATGAACACTCAGGACTGATCTCCTTTAGGATGGACTGATTGGATCTCCTTGCAGTCCAAGGGACTCTCAAGAGTCTTCTCCAATACCACAGTTCAAAAGCATCAATTCTTTGGCGCTCAGCTTTCTTTATAGTCCAACTCTCACATCCATACATGACCACTGGAAAAACCATAGCCTTGACTAAGATGGACCTTTGTTGACAAAGTAATGTCTCTGCTTTTCAATATGCTGTCTAGTTTGGTCATAACTTTCCTTCCAAGGAGTAAGCGTCTTTTAATTTCATGGCTACAGTCACCATCTGCAGTGATTTTGGAGCCCAGAGAAATAATGTCAGCCACTGTTTCCACTCTTTCCCCAACTATCTGCCATGAAGTGATGGGACCGGATGCCATGATCTTAGTTTTCTGAATGTTGAGCTTTAAGCTAACTTTTTCACTCTCTTCTTTCACTTTCATCAAGAGGCTGTTTAGCTCTTCTTCACTTTCTGCCGTAAGGGTGGTGTCATCTGCATATCTGAGATTATTGATATTTGTCCCAGCAATCTTGATTCCAGCTTGTGCTTCCTCCAGCACAGTGTTTCTCATGATATACTCTGCAAATTCAACCAATTTCCTGCACACCTTGTTTCGTTAGAAATCCAGCCCACACTGAGAGTTCCCTTCTCTGACCTTTCACAGCACAGTTTAGCACTTTCAATCATAGACACCCAGACTTTGAAGAAGCATACAGATCTTCTACTGCAGCCTTGAATGCCATGTGGAAAGCACAGTTTAGCATTTCTAATAGGTGGCTCAGATGGTTACACTCTCTACTAGTATTTTTCAAATAAGTAAATTTAAAAAGATACAAATATCTATGTACTAATATGTGTATGTATACTTATATACATTCGTATGCTTCCCTGATGGCTCAGATGGTAAGGAATCCTCCTGCAATGTGGAAGACGTGGGTTCAAACCCTGGGTTGGGAAGTCCCCTGGAGGAGGGCATGGCAATCCACTCCAGTATTCTTGCCTGGAGAATCCTCATGGACACAGGAGCCTGGCAGGCTGCAGTCTATGGGGTCACAATGAGTCAGACACTACTGAGCAACTAAGCACACACAACGTATACATTGGTACATCACAAAAAGCTAGATAAGACTGAGTAAATTGCAAAATATATAAATAAGTCCTTATGCTTATAGCTTTCATAAAATCATAAAAGAAAATATTAAAAATGAAATATAAACCAATGACAAATCTAATTCATTTTCAGTGATCAATATTTATTGTGATGATGGTGTTTCATTAAAGCAAAGTGTTTATTCTCATGTAAATGTGGTACTGACTACTATCAAGCAGCTTCTTCAGGAAATGTCATAATGTGTCTTTACGTAGCTATCAAGTCTACCTCTGCCATTTTTAAAGGCAGCTACTAGAGCCAGACATCCTGGAATGTAAAGTCAAGTCGGCCTTAGAAAGCATCACTACAAACAAAGCTAGTGGAGGTGATGGAATTCCAGTTGAGCTCTTTCAAATCCTGAAAAATGATGCTGTGAAAGTGCTGCACTCAATATGCCAGCAAATTTGGAAAACTCAGCAGTGGCCACAGGACTGGAAAAGGTCAGTTTTCATTCCAATCCCAAAGAAAGGCAATGCCAGAGAATGCTCTAACTACCACACAATTGCACTCATCTCACACGCTAGTTAAGTAATGCTCAAAATTCTCCAAGCCAGGCTTCAGCAATACATGAACCATGAACTTCCAGACATTCAAGCTGGTTTTAGAAAAGGCAGAGGAACCAGAGATCAAATTGCCAACATCTGCTGGATCATGGAAAAAGGAAGAGAGTACCAGAAAAACATCTATTTCTGCTTTATTGACTATGCCAAAGCCTTTGACTGTGTGGATCATAAGAAACTGTGGAAAATTGTGAAAGAGATGGGAATACCAGACCACCTGACCTGCCTCTTGAGAAACCTATATGCAGGTCAGGAGGTAACAGTTAGAACTGGACATGGAACAAAAGACTGGACCCAAATAGGAAAAGGAGTATGTCAAGGCTGTATATTGTCACCCTGCTTATTTAACTTCTATGCAGAATACATCATGAGAAACACTGGGCTGGAAGAAGCACAAGCTGGAATCAAGATTGCCAGGAGAATTATCAATAACCTCAGATATGCAGATGACACCACCCTTATGGCAGAAAGTGAAGAGGAACTAAAAAGCCTCTTGATGAAAGTGAAAGAGGAGAGTGAAAAAGTTGGCTTAAAGCTCAACATTCAGAAAATGAAGATCATGGCATCTGGCCCCATCACTTCATGGGAAATAGATGGGGAAACAGTGGAAACAGTGTCAGAATTTATTTTGGAGGGTTCAAAATCACTGCAGATGGTGATTGCAGCTGTGAAATTAAAAGACTCTTACTCCTTGGAAGGAAAGTTATGACCAACCTAGACAGCATATTCAAAAGCAGAGACATTGCTTTGCCAACAAAGGTTCGTCTAGTCAAGGCTATGGTTTTTCCAGTGGTCATGTATGGATGTGAGAGTTGGACTGTGAAGAAAGCTGAGCGCTGAAGAATTGATGCTTTGGACTGCAAGGAGATCCAACAAATCCATTTGAAAGGAGATCAGTCCTGGGTGTTCTTTGGAAGGACTAATGCTAAAGCTGAAACTCCAGTACTTTGGCCACCTCATGCAAAGAGTTGACTCATTGGACAAGACTCACACTGGGAGGGATTGGGGGCAGGAGAACAGGACGACAGAGAATGAGATAGCTGGATGGCATCACTGACTTGATGGATGTGAGTCTGAGTGAATCCGGGAGTTGGTAATGGACAGGGAAGCCTGGCGTGCTGCAATTCATGGGGTCACAAAGAGTCGGACACAACTGAGGGACTTCACTTTCACTTTTCACTTTCATGCATTGGAGAAGGAAATGGCAACCCAGTCCAGCATTCTTGCCTGGAGAGTCCCAGGGATGGAGGAGCCTGGTGGGCTGCCGTTTATGGGGTCACACAGGGTCAGACATGACTGAAGCGACTTAGCAGCAGCAAGAGAGTTGGTGATGGATAGGGAAGCCTGGCATGCTGCAATTCATGGGGTCGCAAAGAGTCAGACACGACTGAGCAACTGAACTGAACTAAACTGAACTGATAAGTTGTTGTGGGCCTTCCCCTGGTGGCCCATTGGTAAGGAGTCTGCCTGCAATGCCGGAGACTAAAGTTTAGTCTCTGGGTTGGGAAGATCCCCTGCAGAAGGAAATGGCAGCCCACTCCAGTATTCTTGCCTGGGAAAGCCCCTGAAGAGAGGAACCTGGAGGGCTATAGTCCATGGGGTCACAAAAGAGTCAGATACGACTAAGCAACTAAACAATATAAATTGTGGTAGCTTTGCACTAAAAATATCTGCAGTACACAGACAATTTGGGCCCTACACAGGGTAGTGATCTAGGTCATGTGTGATTTTTTTTTTTTCATTTAAAGATAAAACTTAAGAACTTTCAGCATTTTCGCAGAAACATATGTGCCACTTATATTCTCAGTTTTCCATGTGTCCAGAGGCCCATGCCATATAGTTTTAGGCTATAGAAGTTTATGCCATGACTCAGCAAATGGACATGCATTTGCATGACTCAGCAAATGGACATGCTGGTATGAATCAGCAAATAAAATGGACTGCCGGCAAGGACTGTATTTAACATTTACTCTCTTTGCCTCATAAATAGTACCTAACATAGCAGGTAAGATATGCCAGATGTTAACAGATTTCTTGCGTCTTTTTTTTTTTTCTACTTCTTTCATCATTTCTTCTGATATGAATTCCAGAAGTTCATTCACAGACCTCCATAAATCTCTCAGCAAAGTGAGTTAGTGATTATTCCTTGATTCTGATTTTCTGGATGAATATTTACAAGAGTGCCACAAGACCTTTCAACAGACAACTGCTCAAAATGAGAAAGTCCAATTTTAAGACCAAAAAAAGGCTGAAAAATGATCAGCATAAGAAAGTCAAAATCAAGGTAACCTAAAGGTTAAGTGATAGTTGGAGTATGATAAATGAAATGTGGTTGTTGACCGAGGAAGGTTTCCCTTTGCTGACAGTCATGAGAAGGACACATCTTTTTCACTCTTTACAGTTGTCTCCTTTGGTGACAGTAGCCCTGTTAGTAACTCAGTAAAAAAGAAATTGCTTCCCTATCTTTGAAATTTTCATACAGAAATCTGTATTCTTAAGCTTTCAGGAGAAAATAGGGTAAAAAACATTCTATAATTCTCAGCTGAAAGAATTGATATCACCTGCCTGCCACTTCCCCTTCTCCCCACTCCCGGATATTTTAACTCCTTTGGACTTCCCTGTGGCTCAGCTGGTAAAGAATCCGCCTGCAGTGCAGGAGATCTGGGTTTGATCCCTGGGTTGGGAAGATGGAGAAGGAAAAGGCTACCCACTCCAGTATTCTGGCCTGGAGAATTCCATGGACTGTATAGTCCATGGGGTCGCAAAGAGTTGGACACGACTGAGCAACTTTCACTATCTACCTTTCACTACTTAGTTTCTCAACTAAAGGTTTACGGTTAGTCGTGTGTGTGTGGTGGGGGGTTGTTTTTGCTGTTGTTGCCATTGTTGTTGTTATTTGACCTTGGTGAACAGCTGTCTTCCTTCTCACTTGGTAGATTGATAGTAGACCATGGCCAAAGAAGATTGCTCATTGAGCTGTTTTCTTTCATCTGGGTGGTCATCTCTTTATCATCCCTCCCCTCTCACAACTATCCTTCTGAGTCTGGGTCTTAATAGTGTCGAGACTCTAATAATTAGGCCTTTGTCGTATGCCTTACTTGTATGCTTTGGGGGTACCTGGGAACCCACTGGCATTTAAATGTTCCTTTTAATCTATATGCCCCAAACCCTGAAATTTACTAGTGGCAAGCAAGAATACTTTGCTTTCCAAAATTACAGCCTTTTAAAAAGATCCAAAGAAAGTTGTCTGACGCTATTCACATCTTAATGTGAATTAGTTTATCAGAACTCATATCTTTGTGACAAACACTAGGAAAGACTGAGTGAAAAGCTAATTAGAGGTTTACTGGGGGTTGGGGTATTAATCTGGGAGGAAGGTTTTAGAGGAAATCATGCCAACTGTCAGGAGCGCCCTGTAGTATATTGTGGGGCAATAGGAGGTAACCGAGAACTAGTTTGCACGTTTACTTAGGATTAGTCCTGACTGTGAGTAATTAATATTCAAAGCATTTAGGAACCCCTTATATTTTCATGGGGATTAAATATTAAGCTAATTTTAAAAGCATGCAATTAAATTAAAAAATAGTCTGCATCATTTGGGGTCATCAAAGGGAAGAATTAAGATCGGTTGTAATATAGTGGTCTGATTTCAACTTAGTGTTAGATGAAGTTTGGAACAGTTAGAACTCTTTAAAGTTAATATGTTTCCTTCCAAGACAGTGAGCTGTCTCTCAGTAGAACTGCTGATACAGCGGCTGAATGATGTCAACTTTGGGCTTAATATTGGTTTTAGGTTTTATTCTATGATGTTCCTTCTGATTTAAGAATGATTATATATATGTGTGTGTGTGTGTATATATATATATATATATATATATAAAAGTGAAAGTGTTAGTCATGTCTGACTCTTTGCAACCCTATGGACTGTAGCCCACAAGCCATCTCTGTCCATGAGATTTTCCAGGCAAGAATACTGGAGTGGGTTGCCATGACCTCCTCCAGGAGATCTTCCCAACCCAGGGATCAAACCTACATTTCTTATGTCTTCTGCATAGAGAGGTGGGTTCTTTACAACTGGTGCCACCTGGGAAGCCTATATATGTCAAACAGGAGAAGCGGGCAACTGAGGATGAGATGTTTGAATAGCATCTACAATTCAATGGAGATGAGTTTGAGCAAACTCCAGGACATAGTGGAATACATGGAAGCCTGGTGTACCGCAGTCCATGGAGTCACAAAGAGTCAGACACGACTTAGCAATTAAAAAACAACAACAACACACCTGAAACAAATGTAAGCTAAATTCCCATCTATAATTAGCACTTTACAAGACTTTCACTTCTAGAGCCATGGTACTCAGGACCATAACAGTTAAAACAGTAACTGCTAGTACTACTGCAAAGCTCAATAAGTACAAGATGCTAAATGTTCACAACTCACAGAACTCTTGTTATTGTTGTTGTCCAGTTGCTAAGTTGTGTTCAACTTTGTGACCCCAAGGAATGCAGCCCACCAGGCTCCCCTGTCCTCCACTATCTCCAAGAGTTTGCTCAAATTCATGTCCATTGTCCATCCAACCATCTCATCCTTTGCCGCTCCCTTCTCCTCTTACTTTCAGTCTTTCCCAGAATCAGGGTCTTTTCCAGTGAGTTGGCTCTTTCCGTCAGGTGACCAAAATATTAGAGCTTAGGTATCAGTCCTTCCAATGAATATTTAGGGTTAATTTCCTTTGGGATTGACTGGTTGGATCACTCTGCTGTCTAAGGGACCCTCAAGAGTTCTGTCCAGCACCACAATTCAAAAGCATCAGTTCTTCCATACTCATCCTTCTTTATGGTCCAACTCTCTTATCTGTACATGACTATCGGAAAAATCATAGCTTAAACTATGTGGACCTTTGTTCGCATAGTACTGTCTCTGCTTTTTTGATACACTGTCTAGATTTGTCATAGCTTTTCTTCCAAGGAGCAGGTGCCTTTTAATTTCATGGCTGCAGTCACTGTCCACAGTGATTTTGGAGCCCAAGAAAATAAAATCTGACACTGCTTCCACTTTTCCCCCTTCTATTTGCCATGAAGTGATGGGACTAGATACCATGATCTTGGTTTTTTTAATGTTGAGTTCCTAGCCAGATTTTTCACTGTTTTCTTTCACCCTTATCAAGAAGGCTTTTTAATTCCTCTTCTGCCATTAGAGTGGTATCATCTGCAAATCTGAGGTTGTTTATAAACAATCTCCCTTCTACAGATTGGGCTCCCCTCGTAGCTCAGTCAGTAAAGAATCTGCCTTCAATGCTGGAGACCCAGATTTGATTCCTGGGTTAGGAAGATCCCCTGGAGAAGGACATGGCAACCCACTCCAATATTCTTGCCTGGAGAATCCCATGGACAGAGGAGCCTGGCAGGCTACAGTTCCATGGGGTTGCAAGAGTCGGACACGACCTAGCGGCTAAACTACTACTAACTACAGATACGAGGGATTCCCTACTAGCTCAGTCAGTAAAGAACCTGCCTGCAATGCAGGAGACCTGGGTTCAATTCCTGGGTCAGGAAGAAACTCTGAAGAAGGAAATGGCAACCCATTCCAATATTCTTGCCTGGGAAGTCCCATGGACAGAGGAGCCTGATGGGCTACAGTCCATAGAGTCGCAAAGAGTCGGACGTGACTTCGGGAGTAAACCTCCTTCTGTAGATAGCGGAACTGAGCTGCTGTCTGTTAAGTGCTGTGCTAAGCTTGTGAAAGTATTAGTTGCTCAGTTGTGTAGGCTCTTTGTGACCCCATGGATGTAATGCGCCAGGCTCCTCTGTCCATGGAGTTCTTCAGGATTGGGTAGCCATTCCCTTCTCCAGGGGATTTTCCTGACCCAGGGATAGAACCTGGGTCTCCTGCATTGCAGGCAGGTTGTTTGCTATCTGAGCAACCAGGGAAGCCCCTGTGCTGAGTTTACAGAGCACATAAATAAGGAAGGCAGCCAAGAGTCAAACTATTCTAGGATCAGAGGACAGGTTTAACAATGACACTGTGTACTAACTAGCACCTCGTTGAGGAACCACCAGCATAACCTCAGAACGTTACCAGATGGCTAAATGAACTGAGATTCTGGAACAGTGAACTGTGCTGTGTTTACTGCAGCCTTTACAAATCTTTATGTTTTTACAGACCACAAGAGTAAATCAGTGTCACAACAGCCTTAAAAGGCAACTGTGTGTGTTTTGTCACTAAGTCATGTCCAAATCTTTAGACACTCCACGGACTATGGCCCGTTAGGCATCTCTGTCCATGGGATTCTCCAGGCAAGAATACTAGAGAGGGATGCCATTTCCTTTTCCAAGGGATCTTCCTTGCTTTATGACTCCAGCATAGTGATGATATCAGCTTCTAGCTGTAGTCAAGTAGAGATAAAGTGTCCTAAACCAGGTCAAAGTCTTTATTTCTTTGCATAGCATTGGCCATGTATTAGGAAACAATCATAAGCTACAGAACCACAAAATTATAGGTTTAGAATGGACGAGGTCTTTGGGAAATGTGTCTCCCTTCTCATCACAGAAATGAGGATACTGATTTCTGCTGAGAGGATTTTGTTTCAAAACTTTGCCATGGCCTTGTAGATGGTCTCTATGTCCAGTCTTCCTATTACAGCCAACGGGAATTCTTAATACAACTTGATCATCTCATCCTGCTTCTTTAAACTCCTCAGGTACCCCTCAGACTCAGTCAAAGTCCTGGAGGTCAAGGCACCAGTTCTTTGAAGACCTGGTCCCCTGACTGACTCTAGTCTCAACTCCTCCCGCTTGCTTGTCTTGAACTCTTGACTCCAGTCACTCAGAGGGCCTTTCAGGCCCCACCTCCGCTTTCCAGAGCATCATACTCTGGCATCTGAGCCTTTGAACATTCTATGTCTTTGCTTTCACAGTGCTTTCCCTGGCCTCTCCTGGCTGCCTCTACTTTATCCTTCAGAAAGTAACTTAATTCCCCCTAGGGGAATATGACTTCTAATGGTCAGATTTGTTGTTTCATTTTTCAAACACCCGGTATAAACCAACATGACTGCATTGTTTCCCAACCTGTAACATATAAAGAATAATTTTATTTCTGTGTGTCTTGACAAGAAGTACAGTTTCAAATTGGACAATAGCAGGATGACATCCCAAGTCATACAGCAAAGATCCATAGTTTATAAAAAGGGAAACCAACAAGTCAATGAAACAAAGTTTTCTGGTATCATTTGGTGTGACTCTCTTGTGTTGTTACTATATACTCCAATGACTGATGTAGGTAATTATGAAACTTGAGTCAGCAAGAAATGGCACTTATATTTAATGTAGTGTGATTAAGGAGGCAGAAAACTGTGCAATAACTTTTAGAATGATTTTAACTGATAATATTTAAAATAAAATGAGTTTTAGTGCTTAAAGGGAGGAACATAGCTTACCAGTTCATTTATATTAAAGATCCAGATATGCTAGAGTTTGTATGATAAGAAGAAATGTGATAATAGGTAGTCAGGAAACACAAGTTCTGGTCTCATAATTGATGCTAAATAAATGAGTGATTTTTGTGAGTAAGACATTATCATATTTGATTCTCAGAGCTGGTGTAATAATGTGTATAAAAACAGGGGTCATGGGCTCAAATACAATCCCAGATTTGTTACTTTTAAGCTATGTAGCCTTCAGTTATTTTACTATCTGTAGGCCTCAGTTTGCTTATCTATAAAATGGAAATAATAATACATGCTAATAGTGCATACCTCATAGGCTTACTGTGAAAAACAAATGGCCTACTGCTTACAAGCACTCAGCAGAGAATATAATTTTTCATAAGGGCTCAAGTAGCCATTGTTGCTGTATAATTATTTATAAATATATTGATAAATATAATTATAAATATTATAATTATTCACAATGAAGGAGATAGATTAGATGATTCAGGTCTTCTCAGGCACAAAAACTCTATGGTTCTACGAATGGATCATTCCTAAATGATGTCAGATAAATAAGGTTTCATTGTATATTGGGCAAGAAATCAATATGGCCAATTTTCAATTGTACAAAATAAAGTAAGGTAAGCAGAGCATGAATTATTCAAAACATTGGTTACACTCAGCATATTTCTATTTGATCTTGGAATGCATATAATGCTTTAAAAGAATATTTTTATCCTTCTTATATTGTGTTTAATGATTAAGATGAATTTGGCCTTTCTGTGTTCACCAAAGGGAAAGAAATAGAACAATATTAGATGATGTATATATGGTATTTCACTTGATCACTAGCAATTTAGATGAAGTCATCTGGCAACTCCATGGGTAACAGAAAAATCAAACATATTAAGTGTAGCACTTTAACAGCATCATCTTTTAGGGTTTGAAATAGCTCAGCTGGAATTCCATCACCTCCCCACTAGCTTTGCTCTTAGTGATGCTTCCTAAGGCCCACTTGACTTTGCACTCCAGGATGTCTGGCTCAAGGTGAGCGATCACACCATCGTGGTTATCCAGGATACTAATATCTTTTCTGTATAGTTCTTCCATGTATTCTTGCCACCTCTTCTTAGTATCTTCTGCTTCTGTTAGGTCCATATTGTTTCTGTCCTTTATTGTGCCCATCTTTGCATGAAATATTCCCTTGTTATCTCTAATTTTCTTGAAGAGATCTCTATTCTTTCCTGATCTATTGTTTAACTCACATTATATATATGTGTTAATATATTGGAAAAGACCCTGATGCTGGGAGGGACTGGGGACAGGAGCACAAGGGGATGACAGAGGATGAGATGGCTGGATGGCATCACCGACTCTGGGTGAACTCCAGGAGTAGGTGATGGACAGGGAGGCCTGGCCTGCTGCGATTCATGGGGTCGCAAAGAGTCGGACACGAGTGAGCAACTGAACTGAACTGAACTGAATATATGACATGTGTTTTTCTCTTTCTGACTTATTTCATTCTATACAACAGTCTCTAGCTCCTTCAGATCAGATCAGATCAGTCGTTCAGTCGTGTCTGACTCTTTGCGACCCCATGAATCGCAGCACGCCAGGCTTCCCTGTCCATCACCAACTCCCGGAGTTCACTGAGACTCACGTCCATAGAGTCAGTGATGCCATCCAGCCATCTCATCCTCTGTCGTCCCCTTCTCCTCCTGCCCCCAATCTCTCCCAGCATCAGAGTCTTTTCCAATGAGTCAACTCTTTGCATGAGGTGGCCAAAGTACTGGAGTTTCAGCTTTAGCATCATTCCTTCCAAAGAAATCCCAGGGCTAATCTCCTTCAGAATGGACTGGTTGGATCTCCTTGCAGTCCAAGGGACTCTCAGGAGTCTTCTCCAACACCACAGTTCAAAAGCATCAATTCTTTGATGCTCAGCCTTCTTCACAGTCCAACTCTCACATCCATACATGACCACTGGAAAAACCATAGCCTTGACTAGACGAATCTTTGTTGGCAAAGTAATGTCTCTGCTTTTGAATATGCTATCTAGGTTGGTCATAACTTTCCTTCCAAGGAGTAAGTGTCTTTTAATTTCATGGCTGCAGTCACCATCTGTAGTGATTTTGGAGCCCAGAAAAATAAAGTCTGACACTGTTTGCACTGTTTCCCCATCTATTTCCCATGAAGTGGTGGGACCGGATGCCATGATCTTTGTTTTCTGAATGTTGAACTTTAAGCCAACTTTTTCACTCTCCACTTTCACTTTCATCAAGAGGCTTTTTAGTTCCTCTTCACTTTCTGCCATAAGGGTGGTGTTATCTGCATATCTGAGGTTATTGATGTTTCTCCCGGCAATCTTGATTCCAGCTTGTGTTTCTTCCAGTCCAGTGTTTCTCATGATGTACTCATATTTTTAAATGGTTTATTTTTCCATCAAATCCAAATGACTTTGTCATTTAAAATCAGTAATTTTGCCTTATTCATTAAATTGGGTAAAGTATACTAAAGATTTTTATAGTAAAGCATTTTAAAGCTGTAAAGTAGTATAAAATACAATTATCTTTTTATTATTTGAATTACCAGGACAACTTTACTCAAAATGACTGACATTTCCAAAAAGATTAGCACTTTCTAATCAGAGCCAGATATGACTTTTTGTTAAAGTTTTGTTTACCTAAAAGCAGTTCCTCATTACATTTCTGTTTTCTCAACACACATATACGTACACACACACAGATAAATAAGAAAAATCTTATTTATTTTTTCTATTTATCTATTTTTCTTTCAAAAGGCTTTTCAACATTGAAATATACTCCTTTCACTTTTGTCTAAGCTGTCCTTCAACAATAAAAACAAAATACCCCTTTTTCCAAGATGAGATTAGTATAAACAATCTAGCATAATTTAAGAGCAGGGACTCTGGGAAGTCCCTGGCAGTCCAGTCATTAGGACTTGTTGCTCTCACTGCAGGAGCCTGGGTTTGAGCCCTGGGCTGGGAGCAAAGATCCTGCAAGCTGCACAACATGGCCAAAAGTAAAATAAAATAAGAAGAAGAGCAGGGACTTTGCAAGCAGAACCCTGTGTTCCAATTATGGTTCTGACTTTTTCTAGATGAACAATCTTGGACAAACTAACTAATCCTTCCATGCGGATGACAGAGACAGAACACTGAGGACAAGCCCTAAGAGAAGAACTCGCTCTAGAGTCCAGGAGAAGAAAAGGGACAATGCAGGACATAGGAAGGAGTGGCCAGAGGGGCAGCAGCAGGAAGACAAGTGTAGGGTGCAGAAAGTAAGAGAAGAATGAGCGTCTGTGAGCGCATGGCCAACAGCGACCAAGCCTCCCTAAATCACAGAACACAAGGACTTAGTAAAAAGTCAGCATGGACATCCTTGACATTCTTGAAAGTGAAATGGAAATGATAACTTTCAATCTTTCTGGTGTTAAGGTTTAAACGGTGAAGACACAGAAGTTCCCTTATAGTTGGGACTAGAGAGCAACATGGAGAAGGCAATGGCACCCCACTCCAGTACTTTTGCCTGGAAAATCCCATGGATGGAGGAGCCTGGTGCGCTGCAGTCCATGGGGTCGCTAGGAGTCGGACACGACTGAGCGACTTCACTTTCACTTTTCACTTTCATGCATTGGAAAAGGAAATGGCAACCCACTCCACTGTTCTTGCCTGGAGAATCCCAGGGACGGGGGAGCCTGTGGGCTGCCATTATGGGGTCGCACAGAGTGGGACACGACTGACCTGACAGCAGCAGCAGCAGAGAACAACATGTATATTTTTTTTTTTGTTTTTCTTTCCCATTATAAGACAGTGGAGACAGATTAGATAATGCATATTATCAGACATAGAAGATGGAACCAATGCAAAAAAGAGAGAAGGAAAACCAAGACAAGAGTTATCTTAAGTTACCTGAGGACTCTTGTAATAGCAGGAAAGAAGGGTTCTCTCCCTGGCAAACTCCTGTCATCCTTTGCGACTCAGTTTAAGGTGGCTTCACAGATGAAATCTGCTGACTGTACTAAACCAAGTCATCCAATCCCTTACCTAAACATCCGAAGTGAAGTGAAGTGAAAGTTGTTCAGTTGTGTCCAGCTCTTTGCAACCCCATGGACTATACAGTCCATGGAATTCTCTAGGCCAGAATACTGGAGTGAGTAGCCTTTCCCATCTCCAGGGGATCCTCCCAACCTAGGAATTGAACCCAGGTCTCCTGCATTGCAGGTGGATTCTTTACCAGTTGAGCCCCAAGGGAAGCCCACCCTGTCTGAGCATTTTGTTTGTATCTTTTTTATAACAGAAAATTATATAATATTTTATCTTTCAACATGTCATCCCCAAATATTAGATAACAGATTGCTCAGAGCCAGGATCTAAGATTCATTCATTTTTACAAATTTCTAGTATAAGACATAGCATTAGAACAAGTACTATATTAATAGGTATTAATAAATAAGTTGATTAATTAGCAATAAGAAAGGAAAAAGGACCTGATTAGTGGAGAGTTATATTGAAGGAGGGGAATATAGGCACTAACACATCTTGAGTCACTGTTTTTAGTCTCAAAAATGAAAGTGAAAAGGTTAAAATGGGACCAGGGTATTAAATGGATGGAGCAGGAAACCATGTAGGCACCCTCTATAGGATCTAAGTAAGTCCTTGAGATGGCTGGTGGCTCAGAAGATAAAGAATCTGCCTGCAGTGTGGGGGATCTGGGTCCGAGTCCTGATTTTCTTGCCTGGAGAATTCCATGGACAGAGGAGCCTGGCAGGCCACAGCCCATGGGGTCGCAAAGAGTTGGACTCAACGAAGCGATTTTCACTTTCACTTTTGAGCTCCACTGTAGAGACCTATTAAAATGAGGAAGCATGAGTTTGTAGTATGCCCTCTTGGTTTTATAGTTTTTCTTTGCTCCTTATAGTCTTCTATAACCTAAATGTAATAATGAAGAAAATAATAAGTACAGCTTGTCCGGATGAAATGTTTAAAAAAAGGACAATATGACATTCTGTGAAGTTAAAATCAAAGAGTAACAGCAACAAATATTGACATAACCAAGGAATAAGGCAGTTGTAATGGTACCGAGACAAAGAGTTGTAGAAAGTCCTGTAGCTAGTATTGCAAAGGTGTGGATGGAAAGTAGTGCCTTGGAGCCAATGCAAAGAATGGAGAAATTTGGGAAGGATCAAACACAGGCAGAAATGGATAGATAGGGAGAGTAGATTTTCTTCTGATTTCCAAAAATTTTTTGAAGGACTTGTCAGGTAAGAAAACAACTTTTGTTTTATTAAGAGGAAGTAAAAACTTGATTTTTTTTTCTTCTAAATTACCTTTTTCCCTTGGGACGTGGACAGGTGAAAGATCCCATTAGAGTACGATAATGAACAACATCCTATACAGAAATTACATTCATGGAAAGATCATGACATAATATTAGCATGCAGGCTATCTGCTTTTAAACCCATCCTCTCTCTACCCACCACTATTTGCTGTGTGTCAATTATGAGACAATAGTTCCTCAGGGAAATAATGTAGTTTACTCAGGGCATTCATTCAAGCTTAAAAAAAAAAAAAAATCCAAAGAGACAGAAAAAATATCAGGTTAATAGTCAAGTGTTAATGAGGACTTAGGTATTGTAAAGCTTACATTGTGCTAATTAAAAATAATTACATGGTCCTAGAATTAGGGAGCTTTCACAGGGAAAGTTCTCAAGGCCACTGTGCCTCTCTGGATTTCCAGTCTGGCTGTGTACAAACCTCAGTAGTTACCTTAACAGGAATAATTAGATCCTGGAAAGACAAGATTCTCCAACCAAATCAGCTAGAGTCTAATTGAGATCAGAAAGTCAGTGTCATTGTTTCCAATGAGAAATGTCTTTTTCCAAAGGAAACACTTATTTTTGAAAGACAGATTAAGATCACAGGTGGTACAGTGATGAAAAAGGGTCAGAATAAGGCGGGCTCCACCAACCCAAATATGACCCGGCCCCGTCAAGGGCTTACAACTACCATTTTGTTTGTTTCTGCTATATCCATGTTTTCCATTAAAATACTTGTTTTTTTTAAATTTTTTTTTATTTTTAAACTTTACATAATTGTGTTAGTTTTGCCAAATATCAAAATGAATCCGCCACGGGTATACATGTGTTCCCCATCCTGAACCCTCCTCCCTCCTCCCTCCCCATACTATCCCTCTGGGTCGTCCCAGTGCTCTAGCCCCAAGCATCCAGTATCGTGCATCGATCCTGGACTGGCATCTCGTTTCATACATGATATTTTACATGTTTCAATGCCATTCTCCCAAACCTTCCCACCCTCTCCCTCTCCCACAGAGTCCATAAGACTGTTCTATACATCAGTGTCTCTTTTGCTGTCTCGTACACTGGGTTATTGTTACCATCTTTCTAAATTCCATATATATGCATTAGTATACTGTATTGGTGTTTTTCCTTCTGGCTTACTTCACTCTGTATAATAGGCTCCAGTTTCATCCACCTCATTAGAACTGACTCAAATGTTTTCTTTTTAATGGCTGAATAATACTCCATTGTGTATATGTACCATAGCTTTCTTATCCATTCATCTGCTGATGGACATCTAGGTTGCTTCCATGTCCTGGCTATTATAAACAGTGCTGCGATGAACACTGGGTACACGTGTCTCTTTCCCTTCTGGTTTCCTCAGTGTGTACGCCCAGCAGTGGAATTGCTGGATCATAAGGCAGTTCTATTTCCAGTTTTTTAAGGAATCTCCACACTGTTCTCCATAGTGGCTGTACTAGTTTGCATTCCCACCAACAGTGTAAGATGGTTCCCTTTTCTCCACACCCTCTCTAGCATTTATTATTTGTAGACTTTTGGATCGCAGCCATTCTGACTGGTGTGAAATGGTACCTCATAGTGGTTTTGATTTGCATTTCTCTGATAATGAGTGATGTTGAGCATCTTTTCATGTGCTTGTTAGCCCTCTGTATGTCTTCTTTGGAGAAATGTCTATTTAGTTCTTTGGCCCATTTTTTGATTGGGTCATTTATTTTTCTGGAGTTGAGCTGTAGGAGTTGCTTGTATATTTTTGAGATTGTTTGTCAGTTGCTTCATTTGCTATTATTTTCTCCCATTCTGAAGGCTGTCTTTTCACCTTGCTAATAGTTTCCTTTGATGTGCAGAAGCTTTTAAGGTTAATTAGGTCCCATTTGTTTATTTTTGCTTTTATTTCCAATATTCTGGGAGGTGGGTCATAGAGGATCCTGCTGTGATGTATGTCAGAGAGTGTTTTGCCTATGTTCTCCTCTAGGAGTTTTATAGTTTCTGGTCTTACGTTGAGATCTTTAATCCATTTTGAGTTTATTTTTATGTATGGTGTTAGAAAGTGTTCTAGTTTCATTCTTTTACAAGTGGTTGACCAGATTTCCCAGCACTACTTGTTAAAGAGATTGTCTTTAATCCATTGTATATTCTTGCCTCCTTTGTCAAAGATAAGGTGTCCATAGGTGCATGGATTTATCTCTGGGCTTTCTATTTTGTTCCATTGATCTATATTTCTGTCTTTGTGCCAGTACTATACTGTCTTGATAACTGTGGCTTTCTAGTAGAGCCTGAAGTCAGGTAGGTTGATTCCTCCAGTTCCATTCTTCTTTCTCAAGATCGCTTTGGCTATTCGAGGTTTTTTTAAATTCAAGAGTAGAGTGTCCAGTAAACCATCCTCCCTTTTCAGGACTTCTCACACCTAGTTCCTATTGCTGTTGTTTTTGTTCAGTTGCTAAGTCTTGTCTGATCTTTGTGACTCCATGGACTGCAGCACGCCAGGCTCCTCTGTTCTCCACTATCCCTGGAGTTTGCTCAATCTCATGTCCATTGAGTCTGCGATGCTATCCAGCCATCTCATCCTCTGTCATCCCCTTCTCCTCCTGCCTTCAATATTTCCCAGCATCAGGGTCTTTTCCAATGAGTCAGCTGTTTGCATTAGGTGGCCCAGGTATTGGAGCTTCAGCATCAATTCTTCCTATGAATAGTCACAGTTGATCTCCTTTAGGATGGACTGGTTGGATCTCCTTGCAGTCCAAGGGACTCTCAAGAGTCTTCTCCAACACCACAGTTCAAAAGCATCAATTCTTCAGCGTTCAGCCTTCTTTATGGTCCAACTCTCACATTCACATAGCAAGTTTGTATTAAGTTCTGGGTCACCTCCAATATAAGAGAGCAGGAAAGTGAGGCTATTCATAAACTATCAATACTCAAAATGTCATGTTATAGCATTTATTAGTAAATGAACCATAAAGTTATTTTATGCTTCTTTCCAATTTTACATCAAATCATTAGAAGTGAACTTTTCCCTTTCTGTGCAATTAGGAAAAGACTACTTATGATGTTCCAAAGGTGACCTTTATGTATGTGTTCATTTTTGACTTGCGATTAACTTCCTAACATGGTTCATCCTTGGCCACTTCAAGCAATCAGTATGCTCTAGAAGGTAGTAACAAAAGGGATGCATCCCACATGCTTAATTGCTTCTCTCAAAACATGAGACATAGAAGAGGTTTTGGAGAGCCTTTCTCAGCTCATCAGCATCGTAGAGATTAGAGAGCTGTTGCTTTGTACTATTCAGAGCACCCAGCCTAAGACCTCGCATAGAGTGGGCCAAAAGCAACTATTTTATCAGCGGATATTCTTTATTAGAATGGTGGTTCAGGAACATGGTGGAGAGTCCTCCCCATCATCTATAAGAACCTTGGAGGAGCTCAGAAGTGGGAGTGGAGATGTTAGTTCAGTCAGTTGGCAACTGTATGTCTGTGTTAGATACCTAGAGATACTGTAACAAAGTAACAAGCAGAATGACTGTAAGGGAAATGTATTGCCTCACAGTTTTGAGGCTATAAATCTGCAGCCAAGGTGTCTTTTGATTGTTCTTTCTACAGGCTGTGAGAGAGAATCTATTACATACTTCTCTTATAGTTCCTGGGAGCCTCAAGTACCCCTTGGTTATGGTTAGCATTATCCCTGTGTCTTTTTTTTTTTTAATTTATTTATTTGACTGGTTTGGGTCTTATCTGTGGTATGTGGGATCTTTAGTTGCAACATGTGGGATATAGCTTCCCTTACCAGGGATTGAATCTGGGCACCCTGCATTGGGAGTGTGGAGTCTTAGCCACTGGAAACCAGGGAAGTCCCTATCTCTGTGTCTTCATGTTGTCTTCCCATTATAGGTATCTGTCTGTGTGTCCCAATTTCCCCTTTTTTATGAGGTACCAGCCCCCTTAGATTAGGGGCCACCCTAATGACATCATCTTAACTTCAGTTCAGTTCAATTCAGTCGCATCTGATTCTTTATTACCCCATGGACTACAGCATGCCAGGCTTCCCTGTCCATCAGCAACTCCCAGAGCTTACTCAAACTCATGTACATTGAGTCAGTGATGCCATCCAGCCATCTCAGCCTCTGTCATCCCCTTCTCTTCCTGCCTTCAATCTTTCCCAGAATCAGGGGCTTTTCAAATGAGTCAGTTCTTCACATCAGGTGCCCAAAGTATTGGAGTTTCAGCTTCAGCATCAGTCCTTCCAATGAATATTCAGGACTGATTTCTTAACTTAATCACCTTCAAAAATCTTATTTGCAAATAAAGTTTAGAACTTCAAAACCTATTAGGGGATACATTTCAACCCATAGAAGTGCCCTTCTTGAATCAGTGTTTATGTAAGAAATGAAGCCATGGCACAAATCACAGGTTTTCTCTCTCTCTTTTTTTTTTTCAGGGGCTTTAGGTCTCAATCATATGTGTATTATGATTCGTTTCCATGTCCCCTTGCAATAGTCTCCTTATGCTCACGTTCACTCACTTCAGTGGTGTCTGACTCTTTGCAACCCCATGGACCCCATGGACCCACCAGGCTCCTCTGTCTATGGGATTTTCATGGCAAGAATACTGGAGTGGGTTGCCATGCCCTCTTTCAGAGGATCTTTCGGACCCAGGGATCAATCCTGCTTCTCCTGTGTCTCCTTCGTGTCCTGCATTGCAGGTGGATTCTTTTAACACTTAGCCACTGGGGAAGCCCATAATAATCTCCTAGTTGATATTAACTTTCCTTACCTGCCCAAGGTGGCTCAGTGGTAAAGAATCTGCCTTCAGTGCAGAAGTTGGAGGAGACATGGGTTCAATCCCTGCATCAGGGAGATCCCCTAGAGAAAGCCATGGCAACCCATTCCAGTATTCTTGCCTGCAGAAACCCATGGACAGAGGAGCCTGGTGGGCTACAGTCCATAGGGTCTCAAGAGTTGGACATGACTGAAGTGACTGAGCATGCAACGTTTCCACACAAGTGTCAGGAGGTACTCCTTAAACACAAAATTGATGATGTTACTACATTATTTTAAATTCTTTAGCCTATGCTTACAGAGTAAATACTAACTCCTTAGTCTTAGAGTCAAGACTTTTACTGCCACAGATGGAAGATAATAGTATACATTTAAGAGTTTTGAAAGCATTTTTAAAGGGGAAATCTTAATAGAGTTAATAATAAAGTATTATATATCCAAAACTACGTATTCGAGGTAATAAGGCAAAAACCAAGGAAGACAAATACGATAATGCAGATTTTAATCTGCATTTATATCTTAGGTGATTTAAGTCAATAGAAAAATGCTGACAATAAATAAGTGGGCAAAAGCCATAACTATACACTTCATAGAAGATTTTTAAATCTTTCCAATGTATATGTGAAAGTAAATTTTCAAATCAAACAATAATGAAGTTTTGTTTTGTTTTTTTTTTGCCAAGTAAGAAACTTTTCTTTTTCTTTTATTTTAAATCAATCTAGCTAGTGCTGGTAAAGATGCATTAACAGGCAAAGTTGTTGTTTATGTATTATCAAGACTCTGAAATTGACCATCAGATTTAGAGCTTATTCCCCGGTGGCTGATAGTGAGCAGAGGAATGAGTCTGTAACAACCACTAGTGAAACCTGGCCATTATGTATCCTGGATTCTGATGTTTACGTGGGCATCTCATACGCTTGAAGAAAGTCTAGAAAAGAGGGAGGAGAAGGGCCTGGCATTCCAAAGAATGAAACACAAGCTTCCCCAAGTTTACTTATGGAGCTAGGGAAACAGAAGTTTCTTTTCTTTTAATTATTTGTTATTTTTTCAGGATTAATCCAAGGAATATAAATTTTCTTTATAACCACAAACTATACCATTAATAATAAACACGAATCTATCTCACATATTCTAACAAAAATTCTCTCACTTTTACTTAGCAATCTCTATCAACTTTTTTTTATAATTTTTTACCTTTCATGGTTTAAATTCCTACAATAATGTGGTCACCCCCCATTCCGTTCCACCAACTAATTCCTTTTCTTATAATCCAGTTTCTACAAATGCTACCACCAAGAAATATTAAAAGAGTCACCCAAATCTGCTCATTAAATGTATTAGCATTTCCCTGACCTGATTCCCATTCCGATTTTCTAAAACAATTCATACTATTGAGACTTATCCTTTTCCCTGGGGGTGGCTCCTTGCTTGTACACTATCTTTACACTAAACATTCTTAAGTCATGCTTTGTTCCTAGTGCTTTAGACCTATTTCATATCTTTGCTCTTAAGCTCTTTGCTTTTCTTTCTACCCATGTGAAGTGTTGACATCTTTCGCTAATCAGCAACACTGGGAGTACATGGCTGCTGCTGCCAAGTCGCTTCAGTCGTGTCCGACTCTGTGTGACCCCATAGACGCAGCCCACCAGGCTCCCCCATCCATGGGATTCTCCAGGCAAGAACACTGGAGTGGGTTGCCATTTCCTTCTCCAATGCATAAAAGTGAAAGTGAAGTCATTCAGTTGTGTCCTACTCCTAGCGACCCCATGGACTGTAGCCCCCCAGGCCCCTCCGTCCATGGGATTTTCCAGGCAAGAGTACTGGAGTGGGGTGCCATTGCCTTCTCTGGGAGTACATTAGGTACTTAATAAGAATTTTTCTTTATATAGAACAATCACAGTATTTTTATATAGTTGTGATAGACAGGATAATCCTCTCTCCACCAAACATGTCTATATCCTAAACTGTGCAACCTGTGAATATATTACTTTATATGGCAAAGAGACTATGATTAAGTAAAGACCTTCTCATGAAGAGAGTGCCCCAAATTATCTGGGTGGGCCTGATGTAACCAGAGTTCTTTAAAATAGAGAGAGGTGACAATCAAGCAGAGAATCAGAGTGGAGCATGAGAAAGATCCCACTAACTACAGCTGACTTTGCAGATGAAGAAATAGGAAAATGAACCAAGGAATTCAGGTAGACTCCGGAAGCTGGGAAAAGCAAGAAAATGGATTCTCCCTTAGAGGTTTTCAGAAGGAATACAGCCCTGTTTAGCTCGGTGAAACCTACTTTGAACATCTGACCAATAGATTTCTTTCAACCCACTAAGCATTTGGTTACTGTTGCAGCAGCCCTCTGAAACTGATACAGTAGTGCTTTGTCATTTTGCATAACAGCTAATATGATATCACACAGACAATATTCAATATTTAATGAAAATGAATAAGTACTTAGGATTTGCCACTTTCTGGATATTTTTAAGCTATGAAATTCAATATCATGTGTTCAACGGTCATATTTCTGAACACCTGAGATTTATTTAAGAATATGTAGAATAATATGAGAAATTTGTTTGGGAGTAGGAGTTGAAACAGAAGAATTACTCGTCCAATAAATCAATGAACTTGATGAGTCTATTTATTTTGCCACTAGTCCAATTGCCTTTCTGTTCTCCTGCAGTCTACTAGAAAAGCTCGATCACTGACGATAGCTCAGATCCTCTCTTTCTTCGGTGGTTGCTGACTTAGCCCCTTCTGCGCTGTCATCTCCCTGGGGCTTGATATGCACAAACTGTGCAACCCAGATAGGACTCCACTGAGTACAGGGTTAACTGGCTGAGGCATGCAAGCTAAATACTAAATTCTTCTGTGCATTAAAATATCCATGCACTCAATGCTTTTTAGTTTAAAAAGTGTGTGATTTCACTTGATATTTATGCTAACTTGGTGGAGGAGGTACTATTGCCTTCATTTTATGGTTGAGAAAAAGAAAAGTTAAGGGGAGTGTCTTGGTCATAAATGACAGAAAGGAGATTTGAACAGAAATCTGTTAATTTCTAAGTGAGGGACAGAATGAATATAATTTTACTATATACATCTGTTCTTGCCATTTTGTCTCAGTGTTATTATTCCATGTATATATTTTGCAAGTGTATTTTTAATGATATTATAACTTATGCACATTATATAGTGTGGAAAACACTGGAAAGTATGAAGTTTTAAATCATCCATAATCTTACTGTGGAAAGACAACCACTGTGACCGTTTGAGTAATACTCAATGGTAACAGAGGTAACAAGAGTATTTTGGAAACATATATATTTCTTTCCAAATATTTTTCTGCACATCCATCCAAGTATATTTCTTTTGACATGTATTTTTATTTAGAGCTTATTTGGAGTTCTATTTTTATTATTCTGAGCGAAGTGAGGTGGCAGTCTAGCCTTATGTTATTTAAAATTGTACTGTATTGCCTTGCAGTGACCTGTTTTTCCTGTTTATATTAAAATATAAATAAAGAATTAGTCCACCCTTCTTGAGTTAATTTTTATTTTTTCATGATTAGAGCCATGCTTCTCAAAATGAAGTCAGAACCAGCAGTATGAGCATCACTTGGGATCTTGTTAGCACTGCAAATTCTCTACTGAGTCAGAATCTTTGGGGTGAGGCCCAGGAATCCCTGTCTTAACAAGCTCTCCAGGTGATTTTTCACACATGATAAAGTTTGGACTAAAGTTTTGCCTTTCTATTTGTGTTGATGAGGCAAAAGCAGCCAGTAAACCTGTTTTAGGTTAGAGACAAGCCGAATAATTGTCACACTTTGAAGAAAAATAAAAAGCTTCTCGCTTATCCAAATTTCCCTCACCCACATGCTTTCAACTGTGTGCTCAAAATGCTTGTATGCTTACACAGAAATGTTAGTAGTTCCCTATCCTTACTATCATCCAAGCGTGCTTTCATATGGATAGACTTCTTCTGGCAAGCCAACTAATCATTTATCAAAATCAGAACAGGATGAAGGGTAGGTACATTTTAAGTTTCATTCCGATAGTCTTTCTTAACCAGCTACCAGGTTATTAATAGCTTAATATAGAGTAAAAAGGAAAAGCACATTTTCTAGACCCTGTCCTCATGACAGTTCACAATCTTACTAGGAAGTAAAATTTTCATATATGTTTTAATTAACAACAATCAATCGAGTCTTACATTGACTATAATTAAGCATTATAGTTCATGAGATGAGCCCTGGACTGTACAGAAAGCAGGATGTTTTGATTAGAGAAGGTCTCCTCAAGAAAGGAAAAAGGTCAGTGGTGCCTAAATAATAATTATTGCATTAACAATAAACACTCCACCTATTAATTAATATAGGGGCTTCCCTGATGGCTCAGTGGTAAAGAATCAGCCTGTCAATGCTGGAGATGTGAATTCAATCCCTGGGTCGGGAAGATCCCCTGGAATGGCAACCCACTCCAGAATTCTTGCCTGGAAAATCCCATGGACAGAGGAACGTGGCAGGCTACAGTCCATAGGGTCACAAAGAGTTGGACATGACTGAGCACACATAACCATTAATTAATATACCTATGATACCTGTTTCCTGGTGGTGGTGGTTTAGTCGCTAAGTCGTGTCCGACTCTTGCAACCCAACGGACTGCAGCCTGCCAGACTCCTCTGTCCATGGGATTCTCCAGGCAAGAATAATGGAGTCAGCTGCCATTTCCTTCTCCAACCTATTTCCTAGACAAGGCTGCTGCTGTTGCTACTGCTAAGTCACTTCAGTCGTGTTCGACTCTGTGCGACCACATAGACAGCAGCCCACCAGGCTCCACCATCCCTGGGATTTTTCAGGCAAGAACACTGGAGTGGGTTGCCATTTCCTTCTCCAGTGCATGAAAGCTAAATGAGATTAAATATCTTTGCCAAGGTTATATAATTAGTGCTTGGTGGAGTCAGAATTTAAACTTAGATGTGTTTGACTGGAGCCCTGTTTCTTAACACTTGTTCCTTCATAGTTAACTCTGACTGAGAAGTTTTATAGATTGAGAAAAAGGCCTGTAGAAAACCACAGGCAATCCCAGAAAGGGTAAACATAGGTTAAATAAGTTCCTTTGTCAGATTTGCCTGAGCAGAGAGCAAGGTTGATGTCAGCAAGTTGCTGAAACCTAATGAGATCTGTAAGGATTTTGGAAGGTTTTGCATGCTTAGATGGCGATCTGGGACACACTGTCAGAGATGAGGAAGAACTATTACACATTTAACTTAAAGTAATGTTTTAGGACAAGACCAACATTGGATTAAAAAAGCATAATTGGGTGGGGAGTGAAGCGATATTTGGGTAGAGCAGTCAGTTAATAAGATGATTGCTATAAACCAGATATCAGATGATAAGGAAAATGACAGAGGGGACGCTGGAAAACAAAGATGACAGTTTTTAATGGTAGATTGGCTGAACTGGCTAATTGGAAAAACTAAGAATTTAAACCTTATCTTCTAAGTGATTTTTAACTGTACATAATAATTGCAATAATCTGAAGGAAGATTGTCAAAAGTTAACAAGGCAATTGGTTTCAGAGATTGTGAATTTAACGCATTCTTTCTTTCTTTCCAACTATGTCCACTTCCTGATCTTAAACGTGTGATCAGTTCCGTCTATTTTATCCTGTCTTATTTGTTTTATCCGTTCTCATAATAGCTCTGGCCATCTCACCATAGCCCTTTGGCAAGTATTGAGCTTCCCAGGCAGAGAAGGCAATGGCCACTCCAGTACTCTTGCCTGGAAAATCCCATGGACAGAGGAGCCTGGTAGGCTGCAGTCCATGGAGTCGCTAAGAGTCAGGAACGACTAAGTGACTTCACTTTCACTTTTCACTTTCATGCATCGGAGAAGGAACTGGCAACCCACTCTAGTGTTCTTGCCTGGAGAATCCCAGGGAGGGGGAAGCCTGGTGGGCTGCCGTCTATGGGGTGGCACAGAGTCGGACACAACTGAAGCGACTTAGCAGCAGCAGCAGCAGAGCTTCCCAGGTGTCTCAGTGGGAAAGAATCCATTTGCTAATGCAGGAGATGCAGGTTGATCCCTGAGTTGGGGAGATCCCCTGGAGGAGGAAATAGCAGCCCACTCCAGTATTCTTGTCTGGAAAATTCCATGGATGGAGGAGCCTGGTGGGCTACAGTCCATGTCGTCACAAAGAATCAGACATGACTGAGCATGCACGCAAATGGCAAGTATAGCCTATCTGCTCTCATTACCTTCTGAATTGCTTCCCTAAGATCTATTGTGTTTTGCTACAAGGAACCTTCTTTCTAAAACCTCTCTCAAAGTATATCATCTTTCTGCTGAAACTTTAAAAAATATTTCTTCACTGTCTTTTATTGCCTTACTTTACTTGGTATGGCATTCAGAATTAGAGTAACCATAGTTTATTATCTAAATTTGATAATTGGGAGGCAGAAAGTGGCATATTAATAATTGCATGCTCAGTTGCTCAGGCATGTCTGACTCTTTATGACCTCTTGGGCATGGCCTACCAGGCTCCTCTGTCCATGTAAATTTCCAGGCAAGAATACTGGAGTGGGTTGCCATTTCCTTCTTCAGGGGATCTTTCAGACCCAGGGATCAAACCCTCATCTCCTGCATTGACTGGTGTGTTCTTTACCACTGATCACTGGGACAAAAGTGTGTGGTTGTGCTTAACACTCTAGCCACATTTTCTTCCAGTTGCACTTCATGAATGAACAGTGGCTGAGTACTGAGTGAACTGCCCCTGCTCCAAAGGTCCCTGAACTGTGCTGTTCACAGCTGTACTTGTTTTACCTAATCTACTGCTCAACACATCATATGGGCTCAATGACTAGTTGCAGAAGGAAGAAAGCAAGTGGAAAGCAAGCCCTGAGTAAATCAAAGCATTTCAGAACTGTTGTAGTGTGCTGTGTTTGCTGAAATGAAATAGAATTTAAGGTCTAGCATCTTTGGGAAGAGGAAACATGGAGAGCCAAAGGGAGGCACCAAGAACCTGGGAGAGGGAAGTAGAAAGAGGCAGCCCCAGAGTCAGACCTTCGCTTTATAACTTAGGAAAGGGCAGATGCTGGGAGTGTTGAATTCAAGAGCACTTTTCCAAAAGACTCCACTTATCAATATATAGATTTTTACCAATAGTAGTGATCTCGAGTGGCCTCGGCCAGCAATGGCTCAGAGAGGGGCTTGGGTTCCCAACCAGAAACTGAAGCCAGGTCGCAATGGTAAGAGCACCAGATCCTAGCCATTAGACCAGTGGTCAGTGACAAGGGCCCTGACCCTTTAGCTTTGCGGAAAAGAATTTCCACAAAGACAGAAAGCAGTGAAGCAAGTAAAGTATTTATTAAGAGGAAAAGAGTACAATATGTGTGGATATAGACACTCAGGCAGACTCAGAAGGAGAATCTTTGCTAGTTTGAATCACTTACGTGGGGCATTTCTTCCAGGTTTCCCTTGGCCAATCATTTTGATTTGCCTGGTTCACAGTCTATATTTGCTGTATCTCAGGACCCTTCTGGAGAAGGCAATGGCACCCCACTCCAGTACTCTTGCCTAGCAAATCCCATGGACGGAGGAGCCTGGTAGGCTGCAGTTCATGGGGTCACTAGGAGTCAGACACGACTGAGCGACTTCACTTTGACTTTTCACTTTCATGCATTGGAGAAGTAAATGGCAACCCACTCCACTGTTCTTGCCTGGAGAATCCCAGGGATGGGGGAGCCTGGTGGGCTGCCATCTATGGGGTTGCACAGAGTCGGACATGACTGAAGCGACTTAGCAGCAGCAGCAGCAGCAGCAGCAGCAGGACCCTTCCATGTGTGTGCATGCATCTCTTTGCCAAGATGGATCCTACTGCAAGGGCATATGGGTTGATCACCCCTTGACTTTACTCCCACTTTGACCTTTAAGGAGCCTTTCTGCACACGTGTGGTCAGGGAAGTCTCCTGACTTCAGGAATGAGAAATATGTGGTCTGGGCAAGGCCCAACCTCCTCGCTTAATTGCCCTGCTAGGAATTTTGTCCATAGGGGATGAATCTCCAATGCTTTACCCTGTGTTGGGGTGAGGGGCCATCTACCTCCTGTCTCAGTAGTTCTTAGCTAAATACTGTCTAATCCCTCATAAAATCAGTGTAGAGCTATTTTTAAAAAGTTTTCACAACAGTGTTTTAGAAGTTCCAGCTATAAAGGAGGTATGTCAGTGTCCATTCTGTGCTACTGAAATCAGGTGCATTCTCTGTGAGAAAAGAAAATGTGCTGGGAGCAAGGGAACAAAAAGGAACATGATGAAAAGCTACAACCTAATTACATAAATGTCTTTTTTTTTTTTTAACGAAAACTAGATTTAATGTAATTAAAGCACTTGTAACAAAATGAAGCAGGGGCATTTCTTTCCTTTTTTCCTGAAATAAAGGAAGGTTAGCAATCACATGCTGTTTGTAGGAAATTTATACTAAATATGCAAAAATGTGTCTGTGTGTTTGTCTGTCTGTGTGTGTGGGGTCGGGAGGGGGGCAGATTTTCTCTGATCTCTTAGCTGATTGACCGACAATGCAGTCAATATTCATGGCCTTTCAGTTATGTTCCTTACAGTAAGGAGATATCTGTAAATAAGTATAAACTAAATATTTTTCAATGCTCATGAGCACCTGTTTTAAGCAAACATTACATTTATTCCACAATTTATTCAATTTTTTTAGACTTTTCCCTAACTATAAAGCCATAGCAGGAACTTAATGTCTTTGTTAGGTCAGAAAGAATGCTTGTGGACTAAAGATCAAATTGTGAGTTAACTTGTAGAAAAAAGAGGGCTCATTCTAACTTGAGGATATGCTTCTAATCAGCAGTTTGGTAGCATTTGGTCTGTAACTGGGGCATGGATCTCGGGAGGCTCTTTTTTGGGTGCTGAGCTCATGCAGGATATTTCTTTCCAGCCATCTATGAGCCTTCCTGTGAAGCATACAAACACCTGGGCCAGACCTCAAATTACTACTGGATAGATCCCGATGGCAGTGGATCACTGGGGCCTCTGAAAGTTTACTGCAACATGACAGGTAACTATGCCCCATTTATGTGTCATGAAGATGGCTTTTCTGTATGTTGGGAATGAATAGCACCACTGATGTTTGTTTCTCCTGTGCTGTGTTCTTGTCAATACATGAATGAAGCTAAATACTGCTGGGTCTGTTAGGCTAAAGGGTGAAGTGTAGTTTGACACTGAGTTTTGTTGTTATTTTTTTAAAGTCTACCTTCTGATTTGAACAGTTAATAATTAGCATTTTTAAAAAATCAGCATGTAGAGGAAAAAGTATAAAG
Source organism: Bos indicus x Bos taurus (assembly GCF_003369695.1). Classification (NCBI taxonomy): domain Eukaryota; kingdom Metazoa; phylum Chordata; class Mammalia; order Artiodactyla; family Bovidae; genus Bos; species Bos indicus x Bos taurus. Next base: position 8,940,284 of record NC_040079.1, on the reverse strand, counting down.
TGAAATTGAAAGGTTGAAGTCCCCAGAAAGAACTAGCCCATGAAGAAGCCGCCACAAGAACCTGGACTGGGGAAGGTTGGTGTCATCTCTCAAAGCACTCACACTGCACATGGGAGAGGAAGCTCCGAGGCCACTCCAGGCCCTGCTCTACAGCAGACTGATTCAGTTATACACACATGCATCCTTCTCATATTTGGTGATGCTGACTCAATGGACACGGGCTTGAGTAAACTCTGGGAGATGGTGATGGACAGGGAGGCCTGGAGTGCTGCAGTCCATGGAGTCACAAAGAGTCTGACACGACTGAGCAACTCAACTGAACTGAACTGAATAGCATAGGGCCTTGTTTGCCCATAGGACCTTATTTGCCCATTCTTTAACTCCAGCTTGCACCTGCTAATCCCAAACTCCCAATTCATCCCACCCCCAACCTCCTCCAGCTTGGGAACCACAAGTCTGTGCTCCATGTCTGTGAGTCTCTTTCTGTTTTGTAGATAAGCTCATTTGTGCCACGTTTTAGATTCTACATACAAGTGATATATGGACTTATTTCACTTCGTATGACAATCCTTAGGTCTGTCCATGTTGCTGCGAATGGCATTCTTTCATTCTTCTTCTGGGGCTGAGTAATATACTATTCTGTATATGTACTATATCTTCTTCATCCATTCATCTGTCAGTGGACGTGTGGCTTGCTTCCATGTCTTGGCTGTTGCGAATAGTGCTGCTATGAACACAGGGATGCATGTGTCTTTTTGAATTATGGTTTTGTCCAGATATATGCCCAGGAATTGGATTGCTGGATAGTATGGCGACTCTATTTTTAGCTTTTTGAGGAATTTCTATATCATTTCCCGTAGTAACTGCACTACTTTATATTCCCACCAACAGTCAGGAGGTTTTCCTTTTCTCCACACCCTCTCCAGCATTTGTTATTTGTAGATTTTTTAATGATGGCCATTCTGACCAATGTGAGGTTGTCTCGGAAAAGGCAATGGCACCCCACTCCAGTACTCTTGCCTGGAAAATCCCATGGACCGAGGAGCCTGGTGGGCTGCAGTCCATGTGGTCGCTAAGAGTCGGACACAATTGAGTGACTTCACTTTCACTTTTCACTTTCCTGCATTGGAGAAGGAAATGGCACCCCACTCCAGTACTCTTGCCTGGAGAATCCCAGGGACGGGGGAGCCTGGTGGGCTGCTGTCTATGGGGTCGCACAGGGTTGGACACGACTGAAGCGACTTAGCAGCAGCATATATAAAATCTACATTATCTAAAAGATAAAATGCAATTAAAATATGTAATGGATACAGAAACAAGAAAAAAAAATGTGAATTTCTTCATAGACTTTGTGAAAAGGAAAAAGAATATTTAAGTGTACCTCTAGGATCCTTTTTCTAGGTTTTGCCATTCATATATTTACTATTTTGTCAGAAATTGTGTCGTGTGAGAATAAATTGATATCGTAAATGCCTTCATGGTGTTCACAACTTATAATAAAAACAAGCACTAAAAAAGTAAACAAATATAAGTAATTTTTCTGCAGAGAAAAGTAATGGAATTGTGAAGAATGATTTATTTTGGATAGAGCATTTAAAAAAAGAAAAACCTCCCTAGGAAGCAACATTTTAGCCAAAATGTAGCATATGGATGAAGACAAGGCACTCAAAAAGGTGAGAAAGGAAGAGAAGCCCTGAAAATTTACACTCCAAGGCATGAAAAAAGTCATTTTCTTCGAAGGAACTAAAACCCAAGTGACTGAAGCATAATAAGACTGTAGGGGCCCAAAATGAAGTGGAGGAGACAGGCAGGAGCAGAGCAGATCAGGAAGTAAGGATGGTGGTACTGGGGGAAGAAAATATTTTTATTTTTTGAATTATGTTTCAGTGTAGTGGGTGGGAAGCTATGGAAAGGTTTTAAACAGGGGAATGAACAGGTCTTAAACAGGTTTTAAACAGGTCTCAGTTAAAACTACTGAGGCAGGAGGTAGATGGGCCCCCCAGGGTAAAGCGGTTGGAGATTCATTCTCTATTGACAGAAACTCCAAAACAAGAATAGAGGGACAATTGAAGGAGGAGGACAGGCCTGCTCAGACCACATATCTCTCATTTCCGAAGTCAGGAGCCCTCCCCCACCACACATGCACAGAAAAGGCTCCTTGCAGGCCAAAGGGGAGTGATGTCAAGGGATGTTCTACCCAGATACCTCTTTGGTAGAGTCCAGCTTGGCTGACAGATACGTGCATGCGCATGGGAGGATCCTGAGATGCACAAAATGTGGACTACAAACCAGGCGAATCAAAATGATTGGCCAAAGGAAACCCAGAAGAAATGACCATAAAAGTGATTCCAACTGCCATGAGGGTGTGACTCAGCAACCCTCTGACTGGGAACCCACGCCTGGCTCCTAGCTGCTGCACGCCGGGGCCACCCTAGATCAATACCAAGATCGATACCACTTTGAGCACCACGAATGACAGGCTGAAAGCACTGCAACCAGGTCTGAAGCTATAGTCAAGGTCCAGGGAAGAAAAGATGCTTCTCTGGACTTGGGTGGTGATAGTTTAAGTGTTGAGAAGAGAAGCATTTCAGATGTATTTTGAAGGTAGAACTATCATCAAAGACCCCGATTCTGGGAGAGATTGAAGGCAAAAGAAGAGGGAGGAAGAGGATGGGATGGTTAGGTAGCAACACTGACTGAATGGAGACGAATTTGAGCAAACTCCGGGAAATAGTGAAGGATTTGTGAAGGATGGGAGAATAATGGTTAAAGAGAGTTATCAAGAATAACTCCTGAATATATGGATTAAGTAACTCAGTGAATTATAGTGCCATTTTGGAGACATGCAAAATAAAGGAAAGAACAGATTTAGAGGAATTTCAAGAATTCAGTTTTGACCTATTTAAATATGAAGTGCTATATGCCATCTCAGTTGACGTGCAAATTTTGCAGTTGAATAAGCCCTGAAAAGATGTTTGGGTTAGAGATTAAAATGTGCTAATTGTTAGCATATGAATATATGAGAAATGATAATATCACTTAGAGGATTGTAAACTGGGAAAAGGCATCCCAGGAATGTAGTCCTAGGAACTCAGTAGGTAGATCAGATTTCTAGTGATGAAATATTCTTTGTGTCAAGAATGTAATAAGTGGAGGAAAAGTGTCTAAGAGAATCCTGGCGACAAATGGGTCATCCATGTGGATATTGAATTGACTGTTTGGATCCTAAAATTTATAAAATAGATTGGGAGGATGGAGAATGACTTTGAATCAATGGAAATGTATAAAATGACTGAGAAGGCCCCATGGTCCTTCTAGGTTAGACTCCTCCTGCCCTCCATGCACCCCACCTCTTGTTTGTAAAAAAGCTTTACTTCCTATGCCTTCCCTTAGTTCCAAAGAGCAAATTTAATCACAGAAATGACAAAAGGCATAAACAAAAGATAATATTCAAGCAAGACAAAATAAGAATAGGTTCAGTTCAATTCAGTCCAGTCTCTCAGTCGTGTCCAACTCTTTGAGACCCCATGGACTGCAGCACACCAGGCCTCCCTATCCATCACCAACTCCCGGAGTTCACTCAAACCCATGTCCATTGAGTTGGTGATGCCATCCAACCATCTCATCCTCTGTCGTCCCCTTCTCCTCCTGCCTTCAATCTTTCCCAGCATCAGGGTCTTTTCAAATGAGTCTGTTCTTCACTTCAGGTGGCCAAAGTATGGGAGTTTCAGCTTCAGCATCAGTCCTTCCAATGCATATTCAGGACTGGTTTCCTTTAGGATGGACTGGTTGGATCTCTTTGAATTCCAAGGACTCTCAAGAGTCTTATCCAACACCAGAGTTCAAAAGCATCGATTCTTCAGTGCTCAGCTTTCTTTATAGATTAGCCTTAAAATAAAGCCAAGAACATTTAGTTCTTTTTCAAGGGCTATAGATAATATCCTGAGCCACCTCCTTGAGTTATTTTGCAGATTCTAAATCCTCCACCTGATGGAAAAAAAGTTAACTGCATGCTGACCAGCAGTATCTATATCCCAGACAAGTTGTAACAAAAGGATGATAATTGAGATTCCCGAAACATCGCTGTGTTACCTCACCATCAACCCAATCAGAGAACTGTGCAGGAGCTGGTCATGCACCACACCCCTAATGTTGCCTTTAAACATTTCTTACCTGAAAGCCATTGAGGAATTCAGGTTGTTTGAACATAAGCTGCCCATACTCCTTTCTTGGTGCCTTGCAATAAATGCTGTACTTTCCTTCACTAGGATCCAGTGTCAGTAGACTAATTTTGTTACATATTCAGTGAGTGGACACAAGTTTAGTTTAGTAACAAAACAGTTGAAATTTGGTACCAGGGAAAAGGAAGCAATTGATGATCCTGTATTTTTAAAGAATGGCTTTGGCAACTGGGAATAGGATGTTCCAAAGGAGACCCACACAATAAGAGAGGAAAACAAATCAGAAAGTCACTGTTATAATTCAGGAGTTGAAACTGAGATTTAAGGTGGAGGCCATGAGGTAAAGGAGAGGATTAATTTGATAGATATTTAGAAAGTTGAGTTGACCAGACTGTGGCTGGTGAGGTTGAAAGTAATTCCCAAGTTTCTTTCTTGGGAAACCCATATGTTGGAGTACAGAAGAGCAGGTATGGGTCAAGAAAAGGTGGGACTCTATGTTGCCTTCAGCAGCTGTAAATCAGCCTGTTAGAGCTGTACTGTGGGCATACACTATGCAGATTCCCTGAAGACTTTGAGCCCAATTAATCTCTCTGTCTCAGTTTCCTTGTAAATAGAGTAGGAATTGGAATGAGTTGATCTCTACACTGCCTTCTATACTTAAAAAGACTGAAAAATTCTATTATTGCTATGAAACATGAAAGAAAAATATCACTATTCACATAATTTAGAGACAAAATCCTCTTGCCTCAAACAAGCTTGAATTTACTCATTTCTTGGCCGTGTTTGACATAAATTGGCATTCTTCATTTTTTATCATAAAGCAGTCCTTCTACCATGCGATTCTCCTTTTGGCTATCTGTACTTCAGTGCTTCATCACTTGGAAATTAGGGGGTGCCCTAAATGACACATCTCAAGTGCTCAGTTGACACTAAGGAGACAGTGTATTCATCGAATCTTTTGTAGAAGAATCCATCATTCCATCCAAGTCAAAGCCTGGTTTCCTTTTTAAGATCTTAGGGCACATTATAAAACGTGGTCATTGGTATCCTCACCCTCCCTCTCAATTTCTGTTCTCTTTCTGAAAATTTGGTGTCATAGATATAATTTTTAATGAATGTATATTATCATATATTTATAATATTTGCCTCTTTCATGTGAATACTTTTCTAACACTTCAGCTTCTTATTTCTATTTTCTTAAGATGCTTATCAACATTTTCTAGAAACCTTGAGTTTTTGTATTTAAAGCTTCATTTAGTTCTCTCTTCCCAGGGATTAATAATATCAATAGTAAATAAAGCCAGATCCAGCCATTATCCTTGGAAAATTACTGCTTATCCTTAAATCAAAAACTGTGCTTTCCTCAATATTCTATCTCAAATTCATCTTTATAACTCTCTTTGCATTCATATTTAATTTTTAAAAAATTAAGTAAACATCTGTGCTGTTTGATGTGATGTTTAAAGCCCAAGTAAGGAATACCTCCTGCATTCTTCCTAGCACTACCTTTGTAGTTTTATCAAAAAACCATTAAGCTTGTTTACATAATTTGTACTTTATAAAGCCCTGGGATTTAGCTGATCAAATTCTATTATCCTCTATAATGGTAAAAGTTGTTCATGTCTTTTTAATCTAATATTTATAGAGAGCTTGTTACTCAAGTTCCTAAGCACTTGCTCTCAGTAATATAATTTTTTTAATCACATGCCTCTCAGAAGTTTCTGTAGTGCAGTGTAGGGGGTGGGGGTGACAATGGGCTGCCAGGGTGGGACTCTTGGGCTCTAGTAGAAAGAATCATGAACCTGCCCCACACTCCTTGTTGCCATAACCCCCCACCTACCCCTCAGCAAAGCAAAGCAGTTCCTTCTCTATTTTCTGCTTTCAATAACACCAATTTATTATATCAGTTTTCATGGGTCAAGGCTCTGGCACAGGTTAGCTAGGTTGACTGCTCAGGGTCTCACAGGCTGAAATGAAGGGGTCAGCAGGGCTGTGGTCTCATCTGAGGCTTGGCATCCTCTTCCACGTTTGTACAGGTTGTTGACAGAATTCAATTCCTTCAGGTTTTAAGACAGAGGGTCCCATTTTCTTGTTGGCCATTTGGCTGTGGCTTGCTCCTAGAGGATGCTCCCAGCCATGCATCCTTCTCATGTCATGGCAATGGGAGAATCTCTGACCTCTAGACTCGCTTTCAAGAGTGCACGTGATTAGGCCATCCCTCGTAATCACCCAGTATAATACTCGTTCGATTAACTCAAGTCAACTAGGGGCCTTACTGACACCAGCAAAATCTCTTCACCTTTTTTTTTGTTTGTTTGCTTTGTTTTTTGTACCAGCTAGTCATTTTATTTTATTGAAGGATAATTGCTTTACAATGTTGTGTTAGTTTCTGCTGTACAACAAAGTGAATCAGCAATATGTATACATATATCCCCTCCCTCTTGAGCCACCCTCCCCCCCAACCCATCTAGGTCATCACAGAGCATATAGCACCTTTGCTGTATAGGGTAACATAATCTCAGTAGTGATAACCCATCGTATATATACACTTCTCACCTACATTCAAGGAATAGGATCAGGGAGTATACACCAGGGTTTGGGAATGTTGGGGGAATACTTTGTATTCTTTTTCCCCACTCTTTATACTATTCATAACTCCAGCTACATAGAGTCTTACCTATTGAGTAACAGTGCCAAACTTAGTTTGTAAAAAATTAAGGTTTATTATTTATTACTTGTGGTTTTTATCATATTGTTCAAAATAGGAAAACTTGAAAATACAGATACACAAAAATAAAAATTGCTTACCAGCTGAGATTAGAATTACTAACAGGTTAGGTGATGTGTGATAAGATTTTATATTTTATGCTTATAGTTATATATATAGTATTGAGGGGAAACTAAATGCTGAGCACTATTCTAAGTGGATCAGACACATGGACTCATCTAATAATTCACAACAACCCCATGGAATATGTAATATTACTCTTATTCCCATTTTTGGGTGAGGAGACTAAAGCTCACAGAAATTAAGTCCTAAGTTACACATCTAGTGGGTTAAGGAGACAGCCGTCCGTGTGATCTGGAGCCAGAGTTCACAGCTGCTGTGCGTGCACATGTGTGTGCATGCATGACGTATGTGTGTGAATGCCCGAGCGTGTGTGTCACTCATCCTCATGGCCAGATGTGTGCATACTCCTCATTTTGGATTCTGTAGTCTGATTTAAGTGTGATTTCTGAAACGAGCATCTCTTATTCATGTCTTTTCATTATCATTAAAACTTCCTTACATAACTAATTCATTATCTGTGATAGGACAGCATTTTTGCCATAAACTATTTACTTCTTAATTGCCCCGCTGATGCCTTGGGGTTTTTAATCAGAGAACACATTTTAGATGAAATCAGTTTATAAGCCATTAAGCAATTATTATCAATTTTAGCTCTTAATTCAGCCAGGAGTACAAATGTCTGAGAGCTTTCATAGAATAACTTTTGTATTTCTTGTGTACTTGGGTTAATTATCCCTTAGGTTTGAAGCCTGACTTTTTTATTGTTATAGCGTTGCTATACATTGCTGTCTCAGTTTCTGTGGCACAGCAAAGCGAATCAGCCGTACATATACGTGGAAAGCTACTCAGTGCTCTGTGCTGACCTAAATGGGAAGGAGATCCACAAAAGAGGAGATATATATGCCCGAGTTTTAGGACGATCTAAATACTACTCCCAATGTCTAGTTACTTTTTCAGTGTAAAATCTTAAACTGAGTCTAACAAAATCTGGCTTTAGAAGGTAATGAGATTGAATGGAACTCTGTTGGGTGTTATCAGCAATATTTAATGTGATTGCAGTGCCTCATTCCCTGTTCTTGCAAGGAAACTGGCTAGAAATGAAGACCCACACAGCTTTCTTCTCTCCAAAAGCTTATTAACACCCACAGGCCAGGCAGGACGATGCCGCTGCCCCTTCATGTTCCTGGAGTGCCGTGCACTCTCTCTCTGATGTATCCACGTTTTAAAGTATAAGCCTCAAAACACTGTCTTCTTCCATTTTATTCCCTCCACTCATTTTTATTTTTTTCCCATCAAAGGCGTTTGCCCTCCTCTTTCTGTCTCCTAACCCAGTCTGCTTCCTCTGCCGTTAACATTAACCTGCACGCAGAATAGTTCTCTGTCTTCTTTCACAGTCATCCCCTTTTCGTAGCCTTCTCACAGGCTGTCTTTGTTATAAACCTTTATAATCACTCAGCAACTCCTGCTTCATGCGCTCAGCTATTTCAGTTCCTCACAATCAGTGTAAATCTTTGAATTCAATTCTGTTCCCACAGCTTCAATTGAAAATCTAGGAGCCAACTCAGTGATCAAACGCAGCCTGAAAGGAGAGCTCGTCTCTGTAACTGATTACCCACCCGCCCAAGACTCCCATTCAGACTCACACTCCTGTTCCACGGATGACTTCTACCTGCCAAGGCTCCTTTGAGATCTCTTCATTGTGTGTCAGTCACAGTGATAGGTTAATACTATAAGAGTCCTCAAGTGCTTTTCGAACTTTAAATCAAGAAAGGGAGAGGGGAGCTACAGGAGGTCTGGTGAAGCCCACGCCTTCAGACAGGAGCCAGGAAGGGAAGGGAGGGCACCATGTGAAACCAAGACAGAGTGGTCTTGGATCTGGAACAGGCAGCCCAGCCACCTCTGAGCCTCCAAAAGGGTACCCCGAATGCAAATGCCCCACCTTCAAACGTTTTTACACACCTGATTTTAAACACACTGCGTTTCTGGTGCTTTGAAAGCACTGTCTCGGTTGTGCAATTTCAAAACCTGCTCAAAAACGGAGAATGGTTTCACACTGTCTATGATGATGGACTGCTGTTTGGCTTCCTCTGTCATTTGGGGTCTGAAACTCTAGTCTAGTCTACAGATATCAGCTTGTACATCTGGCAGGTGGGGGGGGGGGAAAAGCCTTTGTGAAATCCAGTTAAATTAGCTCAAAGTGCAAGAATAACCTCACACTTACTCACTAGGAATTCCTCCCTTCTGACTAAACTTAAAGCCACTATGCCTGAGCTCCTATCTTTCCAATCCCTAGGTTTTCCAGTTTGCTGAGTCACCTTTCATTCCTTCTCAGTAAATCAATTTCCATTTTGAAAGATTCCTGGCAATTTTAGCAAGAGAATCTCATGTAGCAACTGGTCTGTCTTTTTATCTTTCCTCTTAGTCTAATTGATGCAACTGAGAAACTTAAATAATAAACTCTACCTAGTATGACATGGTGCCTAAACTGGCAAATATTGGAGTCCTGCTTCTGGGACTGATTTAAGCACAAGCCCTAAACCTCATCATGCCCAGCATAAATGACGCCACATGACAGCATTTGTCTCATTTATGACAACTGACAAAATAACTCTGAAAAAATGTATACCTGTGAATGAAGTTGTCAGAAATCTTCTTGTGGTATTTATGGACAGAGGAGGTCATTAGGGCTGAGCCTCTCCTCGGATAATCATTAATCTCATATCCTGTTTCTACTATGTTTGAACAAAATCAGCATTGAAAATTAAGACTATATAAGAACTTACTAGATCCTCATCGTGATCGTCATTACAGTTATTCCTTTTATTGATGTAAGTGTGTGCTCAGGCACTTCAGTTGTGGCCAACTCTTTGTGGCCCTCTGGGCTGTAGCCTACCAGGCTCCGCTGTCCATTGAAGTTTCTAGGCAAGAATACTGGAGTGGGTTGTCATTTCCAGGAGATCTTCCCAACTCAGGGATCAAACCTGCATCTCTTGCCTCTCCTGCATCGGCAGGAGGATTCTTTACCACCCGAGCCACCTGGGAAGCCCTTTTTGATGTATAAATATGTGTAATTTATTTTCTCTTCACTGGAACCATATTTGCCCCTTCCGTTTCTAAGCTCACTTGGTTTACCTATAGGTGCCAGGGCTGAGAGACAGTAGCGTACTTTTGACCGGTGAACTAATGCACTAGCTCAGAGGCCCCCAACCTTTTTGGCACCAGGGACCGGTTTCACGGAAGACAATTTTTCCACAAACGGTGTAGTGGGAGGGTTTGGGGATGATTCGAGTGCATTACATTTATTGTGCACTTTATTTCCACTATTATTACATCAGTGCCATCTCATCAGGTGTTAGATCTTGAATTTTATTAGTGCATTATCGCTGCAAGCCAAGTACAGAGTAGAATCCAACATATTGTGCTCTCAGTATTTAAAAGACTATAAAATAATAGAGGATGTCTTGCTGATATTTCCCATTGCTCCAATCCAAACTGCTTGCTGTCTCTATCTGGGGCATCCTATCATCATGAAATCTCCCATCCCACCTGTATTTATTCACCCAACAATTTTCTCATCTTCCACTATGTCAGACCTCATGCTTCCCATTTCCTATGTCTTTTTCATGTCAATTTACACCCTCATTTGGGGGTAGCACATTCTCTGACAGTTTCTCAATCCTTTAATAAACCTATCCTTCTCCCTAGAAATTAGAAGAACTTTCTTTTATTCCCCAATATTCTGAAATTTCACAACAGGCATTAGAATAAGTCTGTTTTCATCCTTGGGCTAGGTGCTTACTTTCACACTGGCAACTCCTCAAATTTCTTTTTATTTTTCTATTCCTGATTGATTTCTCTGTTTTCTCCTTTTAGAATGATTTTCATCCTGGTTTTAAATCAAAGAGCTCCTTTTTGTTCTTTGGAAGTTCCATTTTAATAGCGTACTGTTCTTCGTATCTGCAGACTTTTTATTGTATCTTAAGGATAATAAATTTTTTTCCTTTCCCTCAGTTTTTTCTGAATTCCTTTATTCTGCTCACTTTCTCACCTTTTTATGTGTCCTGGAATCTCCTCAGTTACCTACAGATTCCTAATAATTACTAGCTATGTGTTTATTGTTAAGAGTTAGAGGGTCTTGTTGATTTTGAACTTCACTCTTAGTTATAGCATCACCGACTCAATGGACATGAGTTTGAGCAAAATCTGGGAGATGGTGAAGGACAGGGAAGCCTGCCAAGCTGTAGTCCATGGGGTCGCAAAGAGTCAGACGCGACTTAGCGACTGAACAATAACTTGCTTAGAGTGGCCATGTGTCCTGTATGCTCAATATAATCCCATCTTAATTTTTTTTGGCCTGATGTAGCTCTCCTTTTTACTTTCAATACTGTCCTAGTTTGAATATGTCTATGCATTTATCATATACATTTATGAATGTGTATGTATACATAAATATACTCTGGCTTTACTGGGGTTTTAGGAGGGAAAAAGTTAGATGACAGTCTTTATTCAACATCTTAACCAGTAATTCTAATATTCATTTGTAATTCTCAGATTTAATGCCTTAGAACCAAACAGTTTTTTAAAACATGTTTTTAAATTAAAATGTTCAAATTTTAATATCAATTAATATTTCCTTATTTGTTTAAAAGATATCATCATTTTAAACTGTTTATTGTTGACTCTCTGTAAGAGAGAATGTGATAGATGCCTTCATCTATTATAGTATTCTATCCATTTCATCTGTTCCTCACCATAACCTGGGGAGGTATTAGTATTCCAATTTTGAAGCCAGGTGAACTGAGACACAAACAGGTTTTAAAATTTCCCAAGCAGCTAATGAGTGTTTAAACATCTTATCATCCATGGGTGCATCTATAATACAGTTTACAAAAAGCTGTTTGCATAAAGAATATAGGTTTGAATGCTACTAACAATGAGAGAATGAGAGGCTTCCTTATCTTTTAGTGGCATAAATGTATCACTTTTTAACTTTTTAATAACTTGAAGCATTCTAGAAACCCTTGGTTCTTTTAACTAACATAATATAAATTATTATTACTATTCTTATTTAAAAGTTTTCTTCCCCTTTCCTGACTAACGAGCATCTAGGAAGTGAGATGGGGTGTCTATATTGTTCACTCCTGAGTCCAGCAGTGTCTGGTATACAGTTGGCACTAATAGATGCATTGTTCAAATAGACCTGTGCCACTCTGGCTTTTTAGTAGACATAAGTAGCTACCATTAGTAAGAAATAGATGAGTATGTCTGGGGGTTCCTAGGTAGCACTAGTGGTAAAGAAGCAGCCCACTAATGCAGGAGACTTAAGAGATACGAGTTTGATCCCTGGTCAGGAAGATCCCTGGGAGGGAACCCACCCCAGTATTCTTGCCGGGAGAATCCCATGGACAGAGGACCCTGGTGGGTTAAAGTTCATAGGGTCACAAAGAATCAGACACGACTGAAGTGACTTAGCATGCACTCGTGAGTAGGTCTAAGTAACTTCTCCATCAATCTCAGTTCTATGTAAGACACAAGTGTGAGACAAAAGTCTGCCTCACCTACAACCAGAAGGCAAATGTTTATTAGCAACAGGCTCAAAAGTTGCCCTTACAACCTGTTCTTTAAATTTGAAAATCCAATCTCTCTATCCCATGAGTGTTTCCAACTTTTCCTTGTGTGGATGCTTCTCTCACAGAAAATGTGAAAAATTTTAGAAACAAGATTGAGATTACTTTATAATCAGAATCAACCAGAATCCTCTGATTCAATTGATGAAAAGAACTATTTAAGAACCCAACGTTGGTCCTATGAAAAGTAAAAGATAAGGGGCTTTCTAGAAGAGGGTGACAGAGGATGAGATGGTTGGATAGCATCAACAATGGACATGAGTTTGAGCAAACTCCAGGAGACAGTGAAGAACAGGGACAGCTGGCAGGCTGCAGTCCATGGCATCGCAAAGAGCTGGACACAACTTAGTGACTGAACAACAACAAAGGTCTCCCTAGATTCCTTTATCCTTCTGATGCAAGAGTCTGGAGGAGTCTCTATTTTAGCCAACCAATTTAGCTGAACCTCGGTAATCTCACCAATAAAAATGCATCCCCCAGATCATAACTAAAATTAAATTAACTTATGCTAATTAATAAAGCATGATGTACTAAGCAGTGATAAATGTAACATATACACGTGTATCCACTTATGAAATCTTGATTTTTTTTAAATGCTCACCAACCACCTATGACATGTGTGTTTCTGTTTTGAGCAATCCTATGCCAACTCTTGGGTATAAACTATCTAATACACACGCAAGTCTATGAAACCATCTTTGTGGACCACAAAACACGTGAATAACCCTCCAGGCCACCTACCAAAAATTTGTAAAAGAAAGTTCGTCGACATAAGCTGTAAATTTGGGAAAAAACTTGCCAAAGATGGTTACTTAAACATTATTCATATACTGGTTAAATGTAAATAAAGCATAGCATTATGTCCTCAGAATAGTTATCATCAGCGATGTTCCTATGCTTATGCATCATAACCCTGGACCACGCCTCTGGTTATTAACTGCAGTTCTAAGAAAACATGGACACCATTTTCCTTTACATTTTGTTTTGTTCCTTTCTTTCTTTCTTATGTCCTTATTTCCACAGCCTCCCCTACAATGTTCTCCTTTGGATAGAAGACAAGAGATTTGACATGACTTTAACATATTAATGTAATGTTAACTCTCCCAATGGTATTTCCATTTCAAAGAGAATAGCAAGCAGAATCAAAATATCAAGAAGGAATTTTCAAATAGAACATTTTCAAATGTTCTCTAAGTCATTCCTGCCTGTGCATACAGAAAACAATAGCCCAAATGATTTTGAAAGCCCTTCTGTGTGAAGTTTTTGTTTGAGAGCTGGCAAGCCCTGTTTCTATTACTAATTACTCTTACCTTTGCTTCAACATCTATTTTACATCAGGTCGCTTTTATTTCCTATACTCCACAAACAAACGCTAGAGGAAGATGAGATCAGAGACAAAAAAATCAAATTAAATATTACATGGAAACAAAATATAAAGGAATGTACTGTGCAATAGAATAATTACTCTCTCAGGGAAGAGAATCATCTATTATCCATCATAGTTCCACCACCACTACTCTCTCCGACTTCTGTCTTCCCTTTGAAAATTCTAGATGCTATTTATTGAAAGATTCAGTATCCCCATATACAATATTCATTTTTAATACTTGAAATCCTATTCTCTATTCCTGTGTGAAAGTAAAATACTGTGACTCTCATACAACATTTGACTACTTCCTCCATATGGCAACACATTGTGAGAGTTTGTGTGTATTTAGGGGTGCCATCACTTCATGGCAAATAGATGGGGAAACGATGGAAACAGTGACAGACTTATTTTTGGACTCCAAAATCACTGCAGACGGTGCCAACAAAGGTCCGTCTGGTCAAAGCTACGGTTTTTCCAGTAGTCGTGTATGGATGTGAGCATTGGACTATAAAGAAAGCTGAGCACCGAAGAATTGATGCTTTTGAACTGTGGTGTTGGAGAAAACTCTTGAGAGTCCCTTGGACTGCAAGGAGATCCAACCAGTCCATCCTAAAGGAAATCAACCCTGAATATTCATTGGAAGGACTGATGCTGAAGCTGAAACTCCAATACTTTGGCCACCTGATGCGAAGAACTGATTCCCTAGAAAAGACCCTGATGCTGGGAAAGATTGAAGGAGAAGGAGACAACAGAGGATGAGATGGTTGGATGGCATCACCGACTCGATGGAAATGAGTTTGAACAAGCTCCAGGAGTTGGTGATGGACAGGGAAGCCTGGCGTGCTGCAGTCCATGGGGTCACAAGGAGTCGGACATGACTGAACAACTGAACTGAACTGAACTGAAGAATCCTGAATGCTTAGAATCTCCTGTGAATGCCGGAATTTTGTCATCATGTTGCTTGTCTGCACAATACAGTTTTGGTTGTCAGTAATTACAATCCTGTTTAGATATTTCTGGGCAGTAGTGGAAAGTAAAAGGAGATAATAGTTTTTGCTACTTAAAAGAGGAAGATAGAAGCTGTGTTTAGAAGAAATTTACTGTTAAAACCAGCGATATTTCTTTTTCCCATTTCAAACCCTGAGCAGAAACCTTATGAAAACATCTGGATGGACTATTATGGCCCCACTGAGCACCTGCCTGTGTTACAGTGCCATTGAAATGAATTTTTGGTGCCTGTTCAATCTGTCTTCAGCTTTATAGACATGGCCTTATTTGTATCGATTGCTCTTCCTTTCATGGAAGCATAATAAAGGGAAGAAAACAATATCCAAAGGGGTCAACTTGCTAAGGCTTTCATTTGCCTTATTCCTTATGGTGTTTTTATAGACCTCAAATCTATTGAAGATGTTCCCAGAGGATATTAATCTTGTTTTAAACAAGGCATTAATTTTCTGTGTAATAGTAGGAAATTATTTAGTCTATAAATTACTCCTAAAATATAAAAAGCATTAAAATTGTATAAGCAATGGAAGTCTCAACTTTCCTTTACAAAAGAAATCATTTCTTTATCAAATTGTTTCCAACCCAGATGTAATTCTTCCACCATCTACCTTTACTAAACTTGTTGCTGTGTGTGCTCAGTCGTGTCTGACTCTTTGTGACTCCATGGGTTATAGACTGCCAGGTTCCTCTGTCCATGGAATTTTCCAGGCAAGAATACTGGAGTGGGTTGCCGTTTCCTCCTCCAGGGTATCTTCCCAACCCAGAGATTGAACCTAAGTCTCTTACATCTCCTACATTGGCAGGCTAGTTCTTGGAAAACACTATCATGTGACCTTTACATTAAATTCAACTATATAGCTGAAGTTATTTAAGAATACTAATACATTTAGTAAATATGCAGAAAAAAATCAATTCTGAAATATTCTTACAAAGCAGTCTCTTTTCACATAATCTTTAAATTGACACCTGGACTTCTCAGTTACTTTGGTATTTAGTAGATCGTTAATTGACATGATTCCAAATCTCTTTCTAATTCTGGTCATTTTTTTTTTTTTCCAGTTAATGAACTCTATGATTTGATTAGCAGCCACTTTAAGGATTTATTGTTAGTTGCTAAGTTGTGTCCAACTCTTTGCAACCCCATGGACTGTAGCCCTCCAGGCTCCTCTGTCTGTGCCATTTTTCAGGCAAGAATACTGGAGTGGGTTGCCATTTTCTTTTCCAACTTTAAGGGTAGTTATAATATAATGGAGTTCTATCAGATATTAACAGAGTGAGAATCACTTTCCAGTCTTATAAAATATCTGTTTACTGTTCTATACTTTCCCCTGGGTAAAATTTTTAGAATTTTAATGTGTTTACCTAAAGTTTATATAGCTGTTTGTTTGTTCACTTAACTAATATTTCTTAATACATATAATGTGCCGGGCACTAAGAACACAACAGTAACCATATTAAACATGACATCTATTTGTATGGAGCTTAAAATGTTATAAATACGTATACAGTTTTTTTAAATAATCCAACAGAGTATTATATTTGTAATCAAGTCATTGTTATTAGACATTGAATTATTGAAATAAGAAGTTATAAAATGCTGTTTATACCGATTTTTGATAGATGTCATTTTATATATAAATAATTTATTATCTTATAATAAAAGTCTATCTATAAATGAATCATTTACTATTTTAAGTCAGCATTTCCCAAACTTTTCTGATTTGTATACCATCTTCATGAGTTTTGCAAAGCCCACAGACAACCAATTATTGGGTTGGTCAAAAAGTTCATTATGGAAAAAACCTAAATGAAGGTTTTGGCCAACCCAATACTTAATAAATACTTTTCTTTAAGTCAACTCATTTTCTTTTAGTGTATTCTCATCAAAAACAATAATATACATAAAATTTTGTCTTTAGCACACTTGATGTTTTCCTCCTCATGGGATGTTTAAACATTGTTATTTTGCAGACATGCAATTAATATAGTAGGATAGAGTATTTCTCAAAGTTTCTGTGGTGCATACTCTGGGAAATTCTGGTTTAATTAAACCCTTGTACCTATTTAATATTTATTTTTGAGAAACTATTAGGTTGCATGGCCTTGGACCAAGAATTGTAACTAGCACAATTCATGAACTTTCAAAATCTACCTAAATTCAAGGAAGCATTCAGAAAGAGAACTTTATTTTAAAATATATAATTTCATAGTAAATAATTAACTTGGATCTTAATCTGCTATTCTGCTAACAGTTTATGCATGTTGACCCTGCTGCTGCTGCTAAGTCTCTTCAGTCGTGTCCGACTCTGTGCGACCCCATAGACGGCAGCCCACCAGGCTCCCCTGTCCCTAGGATTCTCCAGGCAAGAACACTGGCGTGGGTTGCCATTTCCTTCTCTGTGTTGACCCATGTGTCTTTTATTGCCCAAATCTGACCTTCAGACATCCTCTTCCTGTCCTTCCAACTGTAATGCTGATTGAAATTGGGTGTGCTTACTCGTAGAGTGAACCCAAATAATAATACTTTGAACACTTCCTAAAAGCATTTTATATTGCTGTCTCTTTTTAAATCAGCTCGCAAAATTATTTTGCTTATGTTATTTATACTACTTATTTATCCAATATCTTAGTCATTCATTACCCACATTTTGAGCATGTAAACAACAACAACAATTAGAAAGTGCTAATACTTAGCAAGGTCCGTCTAGTCAAGGCTACGGTTTCTCCAGTGGTCATGTATGGATGTGAGAGTTGGACAATAAAGAAAGCCGAGTGCTGAAGAATTGATGCTTTTGAACTGTGGTGTTGGAGAAGGCTCTTGAGAGTCCCTTGGACTGCAAGGAGATCCAACCAGTCCATCCTAAAGGAAATCAGTCCTGAGTGTTCATTGGAAGGACTGATGTTGAAGCTGAAACTCTAATACTTTGGCCTCTTGATGTGAAGAATTGACTCATTTGAAAAGACCCTGATGCTGGGAGGGACCGGGGGCAGGAGGAGAAGGGGACAACAGAGGATGAGATGGTTGGATGGCATCACCGACTCAATGGACATGGGGTTGGGTGAACTCCAGGAATTGGTGATGGATAGGGAGGCCTGGCGTGCTGCAGCCCATGGGGTTGCAAAGAGTCGGACACAACTGAGCGACTGAACTGAACGGAGCTGAATACTTAGCAAACCCTTACTATGCGCTAGAATTGTGCTCTGTGTGCACTAACTCACATGAGTTAGGTCGTTTTATTATCCACTTTTATGTGTGAGGCAACTAAGGCAAAGTTAGTTAACTAGCTTAAATTCAAAAGAGTTAAGTGAAATCTTGGAAACCATGTTAGTGTGACTTTGGAGGCCACCATCTTTGTCACTTCATTATAGCATCCAATTTCTTCTGGTGCCATGCTAGAGGGATAAGACACTATATAAATGCATAAGACTCAAATCATACCTTTAATAAGTCTTCAGTTTACTTGGAAAGTGAGAAGTAAAAATATGATTCAGTAGATTCATATCTGAATAATGTTTGCCTACTTTCACAATTTAAGGCTGCTTTCATAAGAGAAAGATTCGTAATCATTGATAGACAAGTGATTCATTCTATGGAGATATTTTCAGACAAAACACTCCACGTTGCTTTTCACAATGGCAGAATCAGTGAAATATTTGTAGTTTGATATTTTTACTTTTACTCCTGGAAATAAGGCAACCTAAGGCCCTTGGTCAACAGAGACAAAAGCCCTTAAAAGTCAAGTTACGGCAGGTCAAAGTGAGTAGAACTCTCCTGGCAAAGACATTATGACTTACATCTGGTGACTTTCCCTTATCATCCAAATCCACTGAATAATCACTCATTCTAATTCCAGGGCAACTCAGTCATAACAATGTGTTCAGCTCAATTATCTGGGATAAAACAACAACAAAAAGGTTTCTAGAATATGAGCGCTATAAAAGCATGCATTATATGTAAAGCAAAGAGCTTATACATAGTAGGAACTTATTAAATAAACATTCCTGATTGGTTTCAAAGTACATAGTCACAAAGTACAGCTATTTAAACATGTGAATAATATGAGTTATGGAATATGACATGAAAGTTTGTGTGAGGCAACTAAGGCAAATTTAGCTAGCTAGCCTAAATTCAAAACAGTTAAATTTTGTGTATAAGAGATGAGCTAAGAGATTTTAGGAGAAAAAGTAAGATAGAAACAATTTTGTAGCTTATGAGAAACTTAGAAGTTTATTGAAATTCTTTGCTAATAGACTTGGTACTTTTACAGAATTGTTATAATAGCTTCAATTTCCAAACAAGTGAGTGCATATAATTGCCAGCTAGCCATAATAATGAGAGTTGTGGTGCCACAAATTAGCTTTGTAGCCTCCATTCTTCATCCAAGCAGGCTTATCCTGGCACTTGCAGATTGCATGTTCTTATTGCAGGTGACATTGAGAGATTACATTAAGCTGGTTATCGATCATACTGTATGGGTTCACTTTACTAAAATGTAATCTGTTTCTACAAATCTAAATTTGACAGAGTATACCATTTTGATGCCATTATAGTCTCAGCAAGAAGTTATAAGAGAGACTAGAGGTGGATTGAGACCCCAAGTTGTGAGTATTTCAAATGCAACCCACCGTGTTGTTTAGAAGTATCAAATTAAATGATGCACATGAAAATGTTTTTATACATTAATATATATATGTGAAATGACTATACTTTGAAAAGTACAAAACAGGTGTCATTCAACATCTAGTTTCTACAAGACTCTCTCTGGAGACTCTACAATGAATAAGTCATTCTCTCCAGGGATTTAAGAGTAAAGGAAGCCTCTGTGACAATAGTGACTTTTATGTGATAATTATCACAGTAGAAGAAAATGGAAAGCTTATAAGTCTACCTTCTGGCCTCCCTTATTAATTGTATCAGCTTATTTTCATATTATCCATTATAAGACATGAATCATTCTGGACACATTCTTTCTGATCTCAGCCTTATCCCACCCTAAGTCAGCCACAGGTACAAAAGTAACTGTCCCTGAAGCTACCACTACTAATCTGGACTTTATGCAAGACAATTTTCACTTCCATTTAACTAATGACTCTAATCCCCACAGCCTATTTAATCACTATTACTATTGTCTATCTTATTGCTGAAAAAATTGGTATGTAGGCCAAAGAAAAAAAGGATGCATTTGTGTGTTCCTGGAAACAAGCAGACACCCAGGTATTCACATAAGGGGATATCCATGACATTGGTTATATTATTATTGTCTGGAGAGCTTCATTGTTGAATAAGAGGTGGCAAAATCATAGATGAATGACCCATATCTAAAACTCAGTAGATTGATATTTAAAACTAAAACATCAATTAATTTCATTTCTAATGAGAAATAATTATCCTGAAACCTTATACTCAAAAACCTGATACTCAACAGTTTTTGAGTTTTATCTTCTCCCTTATTGGCAATCCTACATAATCAGGCAATGTGGAGGCTTGGGCTCAATATAAAAAGGAATTACATAAATCACTTGAAGTGATGACCTCAGGCTAAGCCTGTGGGCTGCATTATTTTACTTCTTTGTTGACTAAACTTCCCTCTCCATTTGATAACTTATGCTTCTACAAGTCTTCCTTTCCCCAAGTTTCCGAGGTTGGACAAATAACATTCTGACCATTTTTCCTTTACATATGTGCTGTACTGTGCTCAGTTCACCCAGTCATGTCCGACTCTTTGCTACCCCATGGACTGTAGCCCCCCAGGCTCCTCTGCCCATAGGGATTCTCCAGGCAAGAATACTGGAGTGGGTTGCCATTTCCTCCTCCAGAGGATCTTCCCAACCCAGGGATCAAACCCAGGTCTCTCTCTTCTTCACTTTTAAATGATGTCAAACATTAAACTTAGAACTTCTAGATCTATAAATGAACCCATCTCTTAAAATTAGTTTGCATTTTCCACTTGAATTCACTCTCAGTTCTCTAGTTTAACTCATTGAGGGGAATTTTGTCCCTCACATATTCACATTTTTAGGGCTCTCCTCAACAATGCCTTAAAGAGTTTATAGCATGTTCTCTGAGAGGGAGTGCTCTGTAAGACAACATTCTGAAATATGAAAAATTCTATGTATTGTCAAAATCTCAGCGAAAACAATAGTTCATTGATTCTTGAATGCACACCGTTTTTCACAACTTCAGCGCCTCTGATGTCAGAATGTGTTGACAGCTCTTGTCATTTCTCTTGGCCAAGAAGCAATTTTGAAATGAGTTTTCTTTGGCTGGGTGCATATGGCACTAGCGTTAAAACTTGCGAATTAGATTCAGCGGCTTAGAAGAAAATTCTAGAGGCAATGGAAGAGTCCTCCCTTTTAAGAACTTTCCTATCACCAGTGTTTTTATAGACACGGAGGACCTTTCTGTGGGGACCTTGGTGATTTGAGCTGTGAAGTATTTCAGGAGATTTGGACCACGAGTGTGAAGAAAGTTGAGGGAAGCCTTAACCAATTCATTTCACAGTATTTTCCTTTTCACGTATGAGCCTGTGGTCATGTATGGATGTGAGAGTTGGACTGTGAAGAAGGCTGAGCTTGAAGAATTGATGCTTTTGAACTGTGGTGTTAGAGAAGACTCTTGAGAGTCCCTTGGACTGCAAGGAGATCCAACCAGTCCATTCTGAAGGAGATCAGCCCTGGGATTTCTTTGGAAGGAATGATGCTAAAGCTGAAACTCCAGTACTTTGGCCACCTCATGTGAAGAGTTGACTCATTGGAAAAGACTCTGATGCTGGGAGGGATTGGGGGCAGGAGGAGAAGGGGACAACAGAGGATGAGATGGCTGGATGGCATCACTGACTCGATGGATGTGAGTCTCAATGAACTCCAGGAGTTGGTGATGGACAGGGAGGCCTGGCGTGCTGCGATTCATGGGATCCCAAAGAGTCGGACACAACTGAGCAACTGAACTTAACTGAAGGATAATATAATTAAATAAAATTAATTAGAGCTCTTTTGCAATGTTTTAATTTTCCCTTCTTAGTGGAGTATCTTATGATCAATAACCTTATAAATTATGAAATGCAATATATATTTTAAGCAGTATTCCATCTCCATCTACATGTTGGCCATTTTGGATATCTTTATGCTGGAATCAATATCTTTTATGAGGTGGACAAATCTCCATTTCTTTACTCTCTGGTGAAGGAAGGTGGCAGGAGGTCATCATTCCTGTTCTGAAAGGTATAATGGGTAAATTTAAGTGATATTTTCAAATTCTATCCAAATAGCAAATGCAAAGTTAAAGCATTTTATCCAGGAAGTATGATAAAGAGCTATTTAATTACTACATTACTATATAGTCAAACCCATTATGCACATGGTCTGCATATGAAAAAATCGTAGAGAATTAATGCAGTAGGGGAAGGGAAATGTCATGTTTAAATCTGGAAATGGAATTTCCTGAAGAGTACATTGGCAGTATTGTTACTGTTTATGTGAAAAATGTGGGGCTTCTTGCCTCTTCCTCTCCCCCGAGGCAGATGTTCTCAGGAAAGGAATGTTTCAGCTTGAAGCCACTACAGGAAGCAAGCATCTCCCAGACGATGCTTTGCTGGGGTGGGCTCCACAGGGAGGACTCATGGAACCCCTGGCTCAGCAGCCCGGGAAACAAGGCTGCCCTTGATGGTGAGCGGCTTTGCAGGCCTGCAGGCAGGGGAGATATTGATCGCGTGACTCTCACTGAGAACCTCAGGGACACTCTGTGGGCCTCAGGGGTATACTAGCGCTTTTCAGTGTCTGAATCTCTGTGCTGCCCCTGACATATTGCCTGCACTGTCCTAATTGACAGAAACACTGGCATAAAGGCAAAAGCAGTCCCAGTAAATCTTGTTCCTATGATTTGATTTGACGTGACATCCCCAAAAGTCAATGGGGTCACAGAGTTGGATACACCTGAGCGACTGAGCATCCACACACCCCAAATGACACTTGCAAGTCAGAAACATATATACTCACAGACTAGTGTGGTTCGGCTTATCCAATTAAAGATTTTAATGAAGGGGTATGATTTTAAGTTTATATCCATATATATTGAATCATTGTATATACTGATCTAATTATTTAAAGCAACATAATATAAAAATTATATATAGTATATGGAGTATACTTATGTATTATATCATTAAATGGAATATATAATTATATATATAAACTTTTACATGTATAAAAATTTATTCACCAGTTATATAGATAGATACAAATAAAACATATTTAATATGGGTAATATATTGTTTATTATATTCATTATTTATGTATTTATATATAATATAATATCTAGCATTACTGTATAAGTAATATATAAGCTTACTGTATAATCTATGTATAAGCAATGAGAAGAGATAATTTGAGTCCAAACTATCAGTTCAGTTCAGTTGCTCAGTCATGTCTAATTTTTTGCAACCCCATGGACTGCAGCATGCCAGGCCTCCCTGTCTATCACCAACTCCTGGAGTTCACTCAAACTCACGTCCATTGAGTCTGTGATGCCATCCAATCGTCTCATCCTCTGTCATCCCCTTTTCCTCCCGCCTTCAGTCTTTCCCGGCATCAGGGTCTTTTCCAATGAGTCAGTTCTTCTCATCAACTGGCGAAAGTATTGAAATTTCTGCTTCAACATCAGTCCTTCCAATGAACATTCAGAACTGATTTCCTTTAGGATGGACTGTATCTCCTTGCAGTCCAAGGGACTCTCAAGAGTCTTCTCCAACACCACAGTTCAAAATCATCAATTCTTCAGTGCTCAGCTTTCTTTGTAGTCCAACTCTGACATCCATACATGACTATTGGAAAAACCATAGCCTTGACTAGCTGGACCTCTGTTGGCAAAGTAATGTCCAACCTATGCATGCTTATTATCTTCTGTCCTTAATTGGTTTAGACTGGAAATAATTGACCATTCATCTTAAATTATTTTCTATGAAATTTCTCTTTCGTTTTACTCCTCTAAACAATATGTATGTAGAATGAAAGAAAAGGAGAGAGCTGGGGTAAGGGAGACAATGAGGTAGAAACATAAGTACCTATGACAGCATAATGTGTACATACGTGTAGCCACTGGGCTGGTCATACAGTTGTGTGGCTTGTTCCCTGAACAAGGCAGCCGGACTAGTGAGTCAGAGCTGCAGTCAATTCCTGCTCCACTCGGAAACATGTGCCGGCTCATTGTCTGCATTTACAGGGTAAATGTGACCCTTCTTGAAGTCACATACAGGCACCACCAAGGGCTGGCCCAAGTAGTAGAAGTGCACATTTCCCACCCAGGCAATGCAGAGTCTAGAGTTACACCTGTAGAAAGTCAGGCTGTTGTAGTATCCATTACTATCTCCAAACACATCATTTAAAATCCAATGACACTTCCATGTGAAGGAACTTAATTGGTTGTTTGATAAGAACCCAAAGGAATTTGGGCAGAGGAATCTCAAAGAAAGTAGTGAGAAAAAAGGCAAAAGGTGTTGCAAGCTGGTGTGCCTGCTTCCTCAGGGTCATCTGGGGATCTAGAGGATGGCTGTCTCTACATTAAATACTCACTTTTCATTTGCTTTACAGCGTTTTGGGTCAGCACTTGAGAATTAGCACTATGACTAAAACATCCATAGCGTCTTCTCTGTTCAGAAGTGATGTTGGAATAAAACCCAGGTCTAGAGCTCTCGTGACAGTGACAATTTCAGCTAGTTTTGCAAGATGAATTTCACACCCATGCCTTTACAGCATGAAGTTGGCAAGCCTTTCTCACTGTGAACCTCATTAGCTGGTTACCACAGGCACTGGATGGAGACAAGAGAATCTCCAAACTTGGTTTCTGCTTGCTGGCTTATGCCTACATTTTAGCGTATTTTAAATTTATCAATTTCATTTTTGAGCCTGATATAGATTTAACATTGTGTAACCCTAAAAATTACCTGAACTCAGCTCTAACATAAACTACTACTGAAAATCCGACTTACAGAGTTGGAAGTACTCTGTTGAGGAACCATTCATCTAAAAGCTACAGCAAAGATTTATCACTACCTGGTGAAATCCTGCCAGTCCATTCTTCACTGCCCACCTCTCTCCTGAAGATAAGACATTCTTGTAAAGACAAATATAAGACTCATAATGGTATTTCACTTGGAACCTCGTGATAGAGAACTCAATATATTAGAACACCATAGTATTTGTAATTACTTTAGATTTCTTTGTGTGTGTGTGTTTCTTTCCTATCATAGCATGAAATGAAAGGAGAAAATATCATTATTTGCAAGCGTACTATACCAGGAGCCAGAAATTCTAAACTGTATTTTTCTGATTTCTGAATAAGTGTAAGACTGCAGACAAACCAGTTTGCTTCTCTGGGCCTCTGTTTTCTTATTTATGAAGTGAGACAATTGAACCACATGAAACTTAAGATCATATCCAACCATAAATGTACCATAACACTATTATATGTGTGTTCAGTTACTAAGTCATGTCCAGCTCTTTGCAAAGCACACTGGGCTTCCTTATCCTTCAACTCTCTCTTGGCATTTGGTCAGATTCATGTCCATTGAGTCAGTGATACTATCCAACCATCTCACCCTCTGTCGCCCCCTTCTCCTCTTGTCATCAATCTTTCCCAGCATCAGGGTCTTTTCTAATAAGTTGGCTCTTTGCATCAGGTGGCCAAAGTATTGGAGCTTCAGCTTCAGCTCAGTGCTGTTACCCAAAGAGTATGGTGGGGTCAAGCTGCTTGCTGCTCAAAAGCCAATAAACAAGCCAGGTTGGTGGAAAGGAAAGATTGCTATAATTCAGAAGCCTGCAACTGGAGGGGGTAGTGGGGCAAGGGTGGCAGACATTTGTCCCCCTGCACTGGCAACCAGTGGGGCAAGAGCCTTTATAGACAGAGATGTTGGGGTGAGGGGTCTACATGCAGAAAAAGCACAGTCAGCTCTAATGGTTATCTTCAGATTGGTCATCAGTGATCTGACAGGCATTATGTTGGTGGTTTTAGGTACAGTTAATCTTCAGTTCCAGGGTCCACTTGTTCCAGTTTCTTTGCGACCAATACTTGGAACTGTGAGAGCTCATGTCCTGGGTACAGTCTGGTCATCATGTAGTTAACTTCTTCACCTGGTGTGTTAGTATTTATAAGACAGCTTACAGGATATGGCTCAGAATTTTATCTATAGCCCTTGAGAAAGAAGTAAAAGCCCTTGACTATGGTTAATGACTACATTGTTATTATTTAATGTCCTTTGACTGTTTTTCTTTGTTTCTGCATTTCTCATTTCCCTCATTAAACATATTCTTTCACTTCTTTTGAAGTTTTCCATGGAAAAAAAGGCAGACAGAAAACATGGAGCCAGGGGGTGGGGGCACAAGGACCATAGAGTCCTGCTCTGTTTTACTTCCAATGAATATTCAGGGTTGATTTCCTTTGGGATTGACTGGTTTGGTTTCCTTGCTGCCCAAGGAAATCTCAAGAGTCTTCTCCAGCTCCACAATTCAAAAGCAGTTCTTCAATGCTCAGCCTTCTTTATGGTCCAACTCTCAGATCCATACATGACTATTGGAAAAACCATAACTTGGACTAGATGGACCTTTGTCAGCGAAGTGATGTCTCTGCTTTTTAATATGCGGTCTAGTTTTGTTATAGCTTTCCTTCCATGGAACTACTGTCTTTTAATTTCATGATGGCAGTCACCATCCATAGTGATTTTGGAGCCCAGGAAAAGAAAATCTGTCACTGTTTCCACTTTTTACCCTTCTTTTTGCCATGAAGTGATGGGACCAGATGCCATGATCTTCGTTTTTGAAAGTTGAGTTTTAAGCCAGCTTTTTCCCTCTTCTCTTTCACCCTCATTAAGAGGCTCTTTAGTTTCTCTTTCAGCCATTAGGGTGGTATCATCTGCCTATCTGAGGTTGTTGATATTTCTCCCAGCAATCTTGATTTCAACTTGTAATTCATCCAGCCTGGCATTTCGAATGATGTAGTCTGGGACTTCCCTGGTGGCTCAGCAGTAAAGAAACCACCTGCAATGCAGGAGACGTAGGAGATGCTGGTTTGATCCCTGGGTCAGGAAGATGCCCTGGAGGAGGGCATGGTATTTCCAGTATTTTTGCCAGGAAATCCCATGGATGGAGGAACTGGGTGGGCCACAGTCCATAGGATCACACAGTCAGACACGACTGAGCACACACACACTTTGCATAGACTTTAAATGAGCAGGATGACCATATACAGCCTTGACATAATCTCTTCCCAATTTTTAACCAGTCCATTGTTCCATGTAAGGTTCTAACCGTTGCTTCTTGACTTATATACAGATTTCTCAGGAGGGAGGCAAGGTGGTCTGGTATTCCCATCTCTTTCAGAATTTTCCACAGTTTGTTGTGATCCACACAGTCAAAGGCTTTGGCATAGTCAATGAAGCAGACTACATTTATTTTTGGATTTTCTTGCTTTTTCCATGATCCAACAGATGTTGGCTGTTTGATCTCTGGTTCCTCTGCCTTTTCTAAATCCAGCTTGTACATCTGGAAGTTCCTGAAGCCTAGCTTGAAGGATTTTGAAAATTACCTTGTTAGAATGTGAAAGGAGCACAATTGTATGGTAGTTTGAACATTCTTTGGCATTGCCATTCTTTGGGATTGAAATGAAAACTGACATTTTCCAGTCCTGTGGCCACTGCTGACTTTTCCAAATTGGCTGGCATATTGAGTGTACCACTTCAACAGCATCATCATTTAGGATTTGAAATAGCTCAACTGGAATTCCATCACCTCCACTAGCTTTGTTCATAGTAATGCTTCCTAAGGCCTACTTGACTTCACAATCCAGGATGTCTGGCTCTAGGTGTGTGACCATGACATTGTGGTTATCTGTGTTAACACCATTTTTGTTTAGTTCTTCTGTCTTCTTAATTTTTTCTGCTTATGTTATGTCCATACTGTTTCTGTCCTTTTTTGTGCCTATCCTTGCATAAATTGTTCCCTTGGTATCTCCAATTTCCTTGAAGAGATCTCTAGTCTTTCCCATTCTATTGTTTTCTTCTATTTCTTTACATTGTTCATTTAACAAGGCTTTCTTATCTCTTCTTGCTATTCTCTGGAAAACTACATTCAGTTGGGTATATCTTTCCCTTTCTCCCTTGCCTTTCACTTCTCTTTTTTCTCAGCTATTTGTAAGGCCTCCTCAGACAACCAATTGCCTTCTTGCATTTCTTTCTCTTTGGGATGGTTTTGGTCAGTGCCTGCTGGACAATGCTGTGAACCTGTCCATAGTTCTTCAGGCACTCTGTCTATCAGATCTAATCCCTTAAATTTATTCCTCACCTCCACTGTATAATCATAAGGGATTTGCTTTGGCTCACGTCTGAATGGCCTAGTGGTTATCCCAACTTTCTTCAATTTAAGCCTGAATTTTGTCATAAGGAGTTGATGATCTGAGCCACAGTCAACTCTTGGTCTTGTTTTTTTCTGACTGCATAGAGCCTCTCCATCTTCAATGGCAAAGAATATAATCAATCTGATTTCAATATTGACCATTTGGTGATGTGTAGAGTCATGTCTTTTGTTGTTGGAAAAGGGTGATTGCTATGACCAGTGTGTTCTCTTGACAACACTATCAACCTTTGCCCAGCTTCATGTTGAACTCCAAGGTCGAGCTTGCCTGTTACTTAAGATATCTCTTGACTTCCTACTTTTGCATTTCAATCCCCTATGATGAAAAGGACATCTTTTTTTTTTTTTTTGGTGTTAGTTCTAGAAGGTGTTGTAGGTCTTCTCAGAACCAATTAACTTCAGCTTCTTTGGCATCAGTGGTTTGGACATAGTCATAGATTAATGTGATGTTGAAACAAATTGGAAACAAACAGATTTTTCTATCATTTTTGAGATTGCACCCAAGTACTCTTTTATATTGACTATAAGGTTTACTCCATTTCTTCTAAGGGATTCTTGCCCACAGTAGTAGATATAATGGTCATCTGAATTAAATTCTCCCATTCCCATCCATTCTAGTTCACTGATTCCTAACATGTCAGTGTTCACTCTTGTCATCTCCTGCTTGACCACTTCCAATTTACCTTGATTCACAGACCTAACATTCCAGGTTCCTATGCAGTATTGTTCTTAACAGCATCAGACTTTACTTTCACCACCAGACACATCCACAGCTGAGCATCGTTCCCACTTTGGTCCAGTTTCTTCATTCTTATTGGAGCCAATAGCAATCACCCTCTGCTCTTCCCCAGTAGCATACTGGACTCCTTCCAATTTGGGGTGCTCATCTTATGGCATCATATCTTTTTGCCTTTCCATGCTGTTCATGGATTCTCCAGGCAAGAATATCAGAGTGGTTCGCCATTTCCTTCTCCAGGGAACCACGTTTTGTCAGAACTCTCCACCATGAGCCATCCATCTTGGGTGGGCCTGCATAGCATGGCTTATAGCTTCATTAGCTTACATAAGTCCCTTTTCCATGACAAGGCTATGATTCATGAAGAGTGATACAGTAATTAGAACCAAACTATTCATATATTCCATTATGTTCTTTCCCTCACATCATCATATCAGGCTATAGTAGAGGGACAGAAGAGCCAGCCTGGTGCCTATATAGAGACCTTCTGAGTCTCTTCAGACAGATGCCATTTATGAGAGCTACCGTACCACATCCATAATTAATTCAAACCTCACAACAAGCACTGGCAAGCAGCTGGTCTACAGACAGAGGCCTCATCTCTTATTCATGTTTGAGACATTTTTTACTGGTTCATTGCCTTATTTTAAAGCTTCTTTAATTATAGGGACTACAAAAAGGATGTAGCAACCAGCAATTAAGTCAAGAGTACCACTCTGCTTTATAAGGGGGTAGGTTGATTACTTCACAGAGAGGGTAATTGGTTTTCCAAGCCCTAAGTGAATGTTCGGCCACCAAAACTCAATATTTTAAAAGATCCATTTGTTTCTGTTTAACATTTGCTTGTATAGTGAATTGAAAACAACTGTTCCTCCTGCCTTATTTTATAGAAACACAGACATTTAGAATTGAATAGCCCTTTAGAAATAATTGAGTCTTTACTCTTTATTTTGTTTAAGAAACTTAGTCCTAGACTAGAGCAAATTTGTAAAAATAGCTGTTTCTTAAAAGTGTTAACACTAGAACTCAAGTTTGGGGGAATTTTGCCCCTCTAACAGGACCTCACATCCATAGTATTAATCATAGTCCTTGGTTTGTGTCATATTCTCATTGTGTGTGAGTACTCAGTCAGGTCCAGCTCTTTGCAACCCCATGAACTGCAGCCCTCTGTCCATGGAATTTCCCAGGTAAAAATACTGGAGTGGGTTGCCACCTCCTACTCCAGGAGGTCTTCTGGGCCAGGGGGTTGAAACCACATCTCTTGCATACCCTGCATTGGCAGGCAGATTCTTTACCTCTGAGCCATCTGGGAAGCCCCACACTCTCATTATTCATCACTAACTATTCAACTTTTATTTAATATTAATATAATAAGGGCCTGAAAACTCACCATCCCCCTAAAAGATAAATAATATACTAAACTCACAGTCCTTCCCACCCCATCCTCCCCACCACACAGAGATAATCATCAATCTGAAGCCTCCATTTCCATGATGCCCTTTCTATAGTTTTCTTGCATGTAGATATAGTTCTTAAAAAGCAATATTTTTAGTTTAAGTTTATAAAAATAAACAGTACCATGCTGTGTATAACTTACTATATTACTTTCATCCACATTGTGGTATGTGCCAAGTATATTTTTCACTCTCCCATTAATAGGCTTTTGTACTGTCTGTAAGTTTCCTCTTGTGAACAGTGCTGCTTTGAATATTCTTGTCAATGTTGTTCTAAAGATTCAGGAGTTTATAAGGAGTATATACTTAGCAAGAATTGTTAGGTAAGAGACTACACAAATATACAGCTTTTTACAGTAATAATAAACATATCCTGAAGTGGAGAACCATTGTGGACTCCCACCATGAATTTGTAATATCTTATAGTCTCTCTCAGAGATCTGTAAGCTTTTTCTATACAAGACTAGAAAATAAGTATTTTAAGCTTTGGAAGCCACATGCAGTCTCTATGGCAATTATTCAACTCTGCTAGTATAGGTGAAAGCAGTCAGGACAACATTTAAATAGCTATGTTCCAATAATACCTGCTTTATGAGCAGTGAAATTTGAATTTTATAAATTTTTCACATTTCAAAATTCTTGCTTTTTCTTCCCTACTATTTTAAAGTTCAAAAAAATTCTTAGTTTGTGCCACCTAAAAATAGGTGGCAGGCTGTTAATGTCCTCCCTTCCTACCTTATTTCCTCTATTCTTTTTAAAATTTATTTTAAAAAATTATAGATAACCTAGATTATGTCATTCACTGTTCCAAATACTGAGGATTCTGTCAGTGACTGAAATACATAATAATGGTGTTATGCTTCCCTTGCAGCTCAGAAGGTAAAGAATCTACCTACAATGCAGGAGACCTGGGTTCGATTCCTGGGTTGGGAAGATCCCCTGGAGGAGGAAATGGCAACCCACTCCAGTATTCTTGCCTGGAGAATCCCATGGACAGAGAGGCCTGGTGGGCTACCGTGCATGGGGTCACAAAGAGTCAGACACGACTGAGCGACTAAACCACCACCACCATGTACTATGAAAACAAATCAAGGGAAGAGGATACTGGGGATAGGAGGTGATTTTTCAGACAGAATGGCCAGGTTCTCTTGTCTAATAGTATGACATTCGAGCTGATCCCTCAGTTTGAATGAGGAATTGAGGTATGTAAGTATCATAGAAGAAACTACTTCAGTAGAGATACCAGCAAATCTATACACCAACCCCCAAGCTTCACATTTGTATTTCTAATGCCATGCTGGCCACTTTGCAAATCTGCCACAAGTGCCTGCAACTCTCCATTTACCAATTTTAATTTACAATGTACTGCAGTCTTGAGTTTCCCAACTTGGTAAAAGGCATCTCTAATAACCTGTCACTCAAATCAAATCCCTTTGCATTTTCTTGCCTGTCTTCTCCCCCTTTAACCCAAACATCTATGCAGTCAACAAGTACTTCTATTTCTATTCCCTTACTATTTGTATTGGTCTACTACAGCTGCCGTAACAAACTACTACAGACTCAAAATATCAAACGTATTTCCTGACCACGATGGTGTGAGATAGAAATCAACTTCAAGAAAAAAATTGCAAAAACCATAAACACGTGGAAGCTAAATAATATGCCACTAAATATTGAAGAAGTCACAGAGGAAATCAAAACATACCTAGAAAAATGAAGATAGAAACACAATGATCCTAAATCTATTAGATGAAGCAAAAACAGAACACAAGAAAAATTTAAAACAAGCAACCTAATTTTATACCTAAAGAAATGAGAAAAAGTAGACTGAGTAAAACCTAAAGTTAGTAGAAGGGAAGAAAGATCAGAGAGGAAATAAATGAAATAGAAACTAAAAAAGCAATAGAAAAGATCAATGAAACTAAGAGCTGTTTCTATAAAAAGATAAACAAAATTGATAAATCTTTAACCAGACCCAACAAGCAAAAAGTGAGAGAGGGCACAAATAAATAAAGTCAGAAATGAAAGAGAAGAATTTAATCAACACCATAGAAATACAAAGGATCATAAGTGATTACTACAAATAATCACATGCCCATAAAGTGAATAACCTAGAAGAAATAGCTGAATTTCTAGAAATGTGCAATCTCCCAAGAATGAACCAGGAAGAAATAAAAAATATTAATAAACCAATAATCAGTAATGAAATTGAATCAAAAATTTTAAAAGTCCCAACAAACTCCAAGTTTCAAGTCCAAGTCCATGGTTTCACAGATGAACTCTACCAAACATTTAAAGAAGACTTAACACCTATCCTCAAACTATTCTAAAAATACTGAAAAAGAAGGAATTCTGAACTCATTCTACAAGGCCAGCATCACCCTGATACCAAAACCAAGCAAAGACACCACAAGGAAGGAAAATGACAAACCAATATTACTGATGAATATAAATCAGAAAATCCTCAACAAAATATTAGCAAATGAATTCAACAGAACATTAAACATACATTACAATCAATTGGAAATAGTCCCAGAGATGCAAAGATTATTCAGTATCCACAAATTATTCAATGTAATACGCATTAACAAGTTGAAGAATAAAAATCATATAACCATCTCAATAGAGGCAGATAAAGCTTTTGACAAAATTAAAATCCATTTATGATTAAAAAAAAAAAAAACTCTCAACAAAGTGGGTATGGCAAGAACAGATTTCAACATAATAAATGCCGTGTATGACAAGTCTACAACAAGTATCATACTCAATGGTGAAAATCTGAAAATATTTCTTCTAAGGTCAGCAACAGAACAAGAATACTCACTCTCACCACTTTTATTCACCATAGTTTTAGAAGTTCTAGCCACAGCAAGAAGATGATAACAAGAAACAAAAGGAATCCAAAATGGAAAGGAAGAAGTAAAACTGTAATTGTTTTTTGATGACATGATATTATATATTGAAAATTCTAAAGACACCACCAAGAATCCATTAGCAATAATAAATGAATTCAGTAAAGTTGCAGGATGCTAAATTAATATACAGAAATATGTTGCATTTCTATTCACTAACAGTGAAGTATCAGAAAGAAAAAACAATCCCACCTATTCTTGCACTAGAAATCAAGAACCTAGGAATAAAAATAATCAAGGAAGTAAAAGACCTGTATTCAGACATCTGAAGATATCGATGAAAGAAACAGAAGACAACATAAACAAATGGAAACATACACCATCTCATGTATAGGAAGTACTTCTCAGGGCCATCTACAGGTTCAGTGCAATCTCTATCAAAATACCAATAGCATTTTTTACAGAACTAGAACAAACAAATTCTAAAATTTACGTGGAAATACCAAAGACCTCAAATAGCCAAAACAATTTTAAGAGGGAAAAATAAAGCTAGAGGTATCACAATTCATCTTTTAAAGTATCATTTAAAGATACAATAAGCAAACAATATGGTACTGGCACAAAAATGGACACATGGACTAATACACAGGCTGGAGAACCCAGTAATAAACCAAGCTTATATGGTCAGTTAATACACAACAAAGGAGATAAGAGTATAGAGTGGGGAAAAGACAGCCTCTTCAATAAGTGACATTGGGAAAACTAGACAGCTCCATGCAAAAGACTCAGACTAGTCTACTTTCTCACGCTATATACAAAAATATAAAAATAAACTCAAAGTGGATTAAAGACTTAAATGTAAGACCTGAAACCATACAACTCCTAGAAGAAAACATAAGCAGTATGGTCTGACATTGGTTTTAGCAATATGTTTTGGATATGTCTTCTCAGATGAAAGGGCTTCCCTGGTGGCTCAGTGGTAAAGAATCTGCCAGCAATACAAGAGCCATAGGGAGCTGTGGGTTCAATCCCTGGGAAGATCCCCTGGAGAAGGGAATGGCAGCCCACTCCAGTATTCTTGCCTGGAGAATCCCATGGACAGCAGAGCCTGGTCAGCTACAGTCCATGAGGTTGCAAAGAGTCAGATGCGACTGGAGCAACTTAGCACTCTCAGGCAAAAGAACAAAAGCAAAATAAACAAATGGAACTGCATAAAACTTAAAAAAAAAATAAAATAAAACCTTTGCACAGCAAAGGAAACTACCAGCAAAACAAGAGCGCAGACTACCATATATCTGATAGGGGTTAATAGCCAGAATTTCCAATGAGATCATACAACTCAACATCTAAAAGCAAAACGAGGCACAAAAAATGAACAACCCAGTTAAAAAACAGGCAGAGGACCCGAAAATATATTTTTCCAAAGAAAACATACAGATGACCAACAGACACATGATAAGTTACTCAACAACACTAATCATTGGGAGAATGCCAATCAAAACCACAATGTGATACCATCTCTTATCAGAATGACTACTATCAAAAAGGCAACAAACAGAAAGTGTTGAGGAGGATGTGTGTGAAAAAGGGAACCCTCATGCACTCTTGGTGGGAATATAATTTGATGCAATCATAATGGAAAAAAGTTCAGAGGTTTCTCAAAAAGTGAAAACTAGAAATACCATATGATCTAGCAATTCTACTTCAGGATATGTTTCTGAAGAAAACAGTAGTACTAATTGGAAAAGATATATATATACCACTGTGCTTATTGGAGCACTACTTACAGTAGCCAAGAGACGGAAGCAACCTAAGTGTCTATTAATAGATGAATTAATAAAGAAAATGCAGTACCTGTATACTCAATAAAATGTCAATCAGCCATAACAAAGAATGAAATTTTATGATTTGCTTCAACATGGATGGATCTAGCATATAATACAAGTGAAATAAAACAGAAAAATACAAAGACCATATGATTTCACTTATATGTGGAATCAAAAGTAACAAATGACCAAATATAACAAAAAACAAACAGATTCATATATAGAGAACAGATTGGTGATTGCCAGATAGAAGGAGTGTTGGGAGATAAGTGAAATAGCTGAAAGAGATTAAGAAGTATAAACTTCCAGTTATAAAATAAGTCACAAAGATGTAATATGTAGCATAGGGAATATAGTTATCGTATCATAACAACTATATGGAGACAGATGGGAAGTAGATTTATCACGGTGATCATTTTGTAATGTACAAAAGTATCAAATCACTGTGTTGTACACCTTAAACTAATATGATATTGTAAGTCAATTATACTTCAATTTTGAGAGAAGATAATTCAGCCTGTAGCAGTATATTCTATTTAGATCTTAATTTTAACTTCTCCATTTTAATGACATTTTCTTACTTAAGAAATAAAAATAAATTTCTATTTATTGATTTCCTTATTCTGCTTTATAGTCTCATGATTAACTCTCTCCAAAGGTAGCAGAATAATTACGCAAAAATGAAAATTCAATTTTGTTTTATTCTGCTTATCCTTCATCGTTTCCCCAGTAGTTTTCAGAACAAGGCCCACTACCGTATTATGTGTACAAGGAAGGGCACCCATGCTCATTTCCAGTCCTCTCTCTTCCCAAGTAAACGCTCACCCACTCAGCTGCAGCAAGAGCAAACCACTTGCAGTTCAGGGCCTTTGCAAATTCTCTTTGCCTGAAATGCCACTTCTGCTCTAATCAATCTTTTTATATAATTAATTAATATATCCCAAAAAGCACAGTTCAGTATCATCATCTTGCAAAAACATTAGGAGACCACCATTCTCAATGTGCTCAAAGTTAGCTGTGTCTCCTCTGTGTTCTCATTACGGTCTGTTTCCACATCACCAAGACGATACAGTAGAATTGTTTCTGCCTTGGACCATTGGCACCTCCTGAGCAGGGACTGTGTCTTGATTTATTCATGTATTTTTAGTGCCTGGGCTTCCCTGATAGCTCAGTTGGTAAAGAATCTGCCTGTAATGCAGTTCAAATTCTGGGTCGGGAAAATCCACTGGAGAAGGGATAGGCTACCCACTCCAGAATTCTTGGTGTTCTCTTGTGGCTCAGCTGGTAAAGAATCCACCTGCAATGCCGGAGACCTGGGTTCAGTCTCTGGGTTGAGAAGATCCCCTGGAGAAGGGAAAGGCTACCCACCCCCATATTCTGTCCTGGAGAATCCCATGGATGCAATAGTCCATGGGGTTGAAGAATCGGACACGACTGAGCGACTTTCACTTTAGTGCCTAGAGAAGTGCCTGCTCCTCTTAGGCGCTTCGTAAATATTTGATACATAAGTGAATGAATGAATGAATAAATGGATAAAAGATTAGCTGGAAGGAATATTCTTGTATGTTTTTTCAATACTCTAATGCCAACATCATGAAAGTAATCAATCATAGTTTAAAATAGCTTCCCAGGTGGTGCTAGTGGTAAAGAAGCCTCCTACCAATTTAGGAGGTATAAGAGATGCAAGTTTGATCCCTGGGTCAGGAAGATCCCCTAGGGGAGGAAATGACAACACACTCCAGTCTTTTGCCTGGAGAATCCCATGCACAGAGGAACCTGGTGGGCTACAGTCCTCAGGGTCCCAAAAAGTCAGACTGAAGCGACTTAGTATGCATAGTTAAAAATAAAGTGGCATACAAGGTATGACCATACATACATAAAAATTTTGAATTTCTATAGCAAAGGCACTGAAAATGAATACACCAATATTTTAAAATAGTGTTCTTTGTTTAGAAGTGATAAATCTATAGAATTTATTTACATTTTCCTACTTTTGTGCATTTCTCAAATGGCCTTAGTTCTATAAAATGTCCCATGATCCAACTCATGTTAACAAATTTACCCTTTTCCTAACATCCTCCTCTTCTTTACATTTCACTGTTTGGAAAACAAAAGGGGAGCGTCTGCAACAAATTATTCTGCCACAAACCCGCATTTTCATGGGAACCAAAATAAAACATGTAACAAGACTTGGAGGATACATATCTGCAACCCACTGTGAAATTTCCATTAAGGCCTTCATAACTTCTCCAGGTCTTGGCCCTGAAGACAAATGAAGAGTATTATCTTTGATCAGGGGTTACTTCAACCTAAAATTATCTACTGTGATAGAAAAACTCTTCAGAATGGTCACATCTGCTGCTACAAAAGTGAGCATCTTCCACACAGCTCACATACTGCCTAACTGCAGGATGCAAGACAAGGGGCTGAAAAAGAGATTAAACCTCATGCAAAACATTATTTTCATTAAAATTACATCATACAGAGTATTATTACCTAGATGGTTTTATTTTTCTATAACTCTAACAAAAATGTTGCCCTTACGGCAACCTTGCAGAATAACTTTCACTTTGGAGAAATGCAAAAAGGAATAGACATTATAATTTTCAGGAAGGAATAAAATCATAATGGCATGGTTTCTGGGAGCCTTCCCTCTGATTTTCTTTCATGTGCTGATTATCTTCATGGCTAGATAATAGAACTGTAGCGTTTCGGAGATGGAAGGAATCTTACAGATCATCTCCTGTAGATAGCCTCATTTACGGTTGAAATTAAAGCCCAGAGCCACTAAGGGACTTGGTAAATGTAGTCATTCCCTTTTCTCCCAGCGACCTTGGAAATGAATTTCATGATAAGTGACGTGTCTCTGTCATTAATTTCAGTTATTCCATTTGTCTGCAAGCTCTGCAGTCAGAAAGACTTGTGTTGCATATTCCTTTCACCACATATCAATGTGATCTTGCATAAATTATTTAGTCTGTGGAAATCTCCACTTCCTCAACTATAAAGTACTAATTTCAAAGTACCTGTAGTGTAAAGTTATGTTAGGGTTAAATGAGAAACTGATTAGAAGGCTCTCCGGGTTCATAAATGATACTGATCTCACCTATTTTCATTGTTGTCCTCATTTATTCCACTATTTGAGATAAGGCATTCTGAAAGATCCAAATTGGTAGTTGATGAAGATAGTCCCTTTAACACTCTTGCCTCAGACTGGTTTGTGTTCAGTTTTAATACCTCTGTTTCTTAGCAATTTTAAAGACTGACAAAGGAAGAGGAGGGCCCTAAACTCCAACAATAGTTGACACAAGAAGTGCTGGTTTGAGACAAGCTCTTTTCTTTTTTCCCTTTCTTTGTATTCTCCCATTTATTCTTCAAAATAACTTCACCAGGTTGGTAGGCACTGTGATAGTCCCCATTTTGCAGGGAGGAGACGGACGCAGAGGGATTAGTGTAGACATGTTATAACCATCACCCACACCTTTCCCCTCCTTCTCTGATGGCTCAGTGGTAAACAATCCACCTGCAATGTAAGGGACCTAAGAGATGCAGGTTCGATCCTTGGGTCAGGAAAATTCCCTGGAGAAGGAAATGGCAACCCACTCCTATATTGTTGCCTTGAAAATTCCATGGAAAAGAGCCTGGCAGCCCATAGTCCAAAGGGTCGCAAAGACAGCATGAACATGCACACACATCACTCCTCCAGCTCCTGCCAACACAAATCAAGAGGATTTGCCACCATCTGATGTTTGGTTTCTGATCTTTGGCCCCCAGAGCTGACAGTGGCTTGCCTGGTGGCAGGAGAGGTTCCAAACCCTCTGGCTGGCAAATCATACCTCTCACCAAGCACCCCAGTGAGCAAGGATTTATAGAGCACACATGTAGCCTGTGATGAAGGTCTTATATAGCTAATTATAAATTAACATACAGTCTATACAATGATATGTAAGTTACGCCCTTGAAACAAGAAAATGGTTTGGAGTACTCTATGTTTTTTCTCTAGGTTCTTCACATCTCAATCTGATCTCTATCTCTTCTAAGGCATTAGGTGAAATTTTAGACCAAGTCATGTTGCTCCAGTGAAGGGAGGGTAAATATTCACTAGATCTGAAAGTTATTGTTCACTTTTGTGTTTCAAATTACATTTTCAGAAACTCTTAGCAAGATAGCAGTTTTAAAGATAGAAGCATTTTTCTAGAATGCATAAAGTTAGATCTTATCAGAGTTAGAAGCAGAAAGCAACTAAAGTAAGTTATAGAGTAAGAAAGAATGTGCTTAAAAACAAAAGTTCTTGACACACATTAAAAGTGAAAGCTTTTCTGTTAGTGATGTGTTGGAGGGAAAAAAATGAGGAGCAGAGAAAAGAAGACAGAAGAGTGTAAATGAAAGAGAACTATTAGGTTGGTGCAAAAGTAACTGTGGTTTTGGACGGTGAATTTTTAATCATTAGAACCAGGGTCAAACATCTTTTTTAATCAAAATAGGAACCATTGCAATCAACACATTTTTCCAAAGAGAAATAAGTTTGTTTATTCTTGTAGTGTAAAAATCCATGCTTCAGGATTCTATGGACTCTTGGAAAGCATTTTCTGCCTTCTGCTGGTTGCAGAAGTGTTTTCCCTGCAAAAAGTTGTTGAGATGCTTGAAGAGTGGTAGTAGGTCGGCAAGAGGTCAGGTGACTATGGAGGATGAGGCAAAACATCATAGCCCAATGAGTTCAACTTTTGAAGTGTTGGTTGTGCAACGTGCTTTTTGGGCATTGTCGTAGAGATGTATTTGGCCCATTCTGTTGCCCAATGCTGCAGCTGGTTGCAGTTTTCACTGCATCTCATCGATTTGCTGAGCATACTTCTCAGATGTAATGCTTTCATTGTGATTCAGAAAGCTGTAGTGGATCAGAGGGTAGCAGACCATCATACAGTGACCATGACCATTTTCTTTGGAACAAGATTGGCTTTGGGAAGTACTTTGGAGCTTCTTCTCAGTCCCACACTGAGCTGGTCATTGCCGGTTGGGCCATACGTATTGCTGATGTTGCAAGTTATCTACACCATTTTATGACCCATTTTGAACTTGAATTAAAAAAAAAAAATCCACTCAAATTTGCTTTTTGTCTAACATCATCTCCCTCAGTTCAGTTCAGTTGTTCAGTTGTGTCCAACTCTTTGTGACCCTATGAACCACAGCACTCCAGGCTTCCCTGTCCATCACCAACTCCCGGAGTCTACCCAAACCCATGTCCATCAAGTTGGTGATGCCATCCAGCCATCTCATCTTCTGTTGTCCCATTCTCCTCCTGCCCTCAATCTTTCCAAGCATCACAGTCTTTTCAAATGAGTCAGCTCTTCACATCAGGGGGCCAAAGTATTGGAGTTTCAGCTTCAACATCAGTCCTTCCAATGAACACCCAGGACTGATCTCCTTTAGGATGGACTGGTTGGATCTCCTTGCAGTCCAAGGGACTCTCAAGAGTCTTCTCCAACACCACAGTTCAAAAGCATCAGTTCTTCGGTGCTTAGCTTTCTTTATAGTCCAACTCTCAAATCCATACATGACCACTGGAAAAACCATACCCTTGAGTAGATGGACCTTTCTTGGCAAAGTAATGTCTCTGCTTTTTAATATGCTGTCTAGGCTGGTCATAACTCTCCTTCCAAGGAGTAAGTGTCTTTTAATTTCATGGCTGCAATCACCATCTGCAGCAATCTTGGAGCCCAGAAAAATAAAGTCAGCCACTGTTTCCCCAACTATTTGCCATGAAGTAGTGGGACCAGATGCCATGATCTTCATTTTCTGAATGTTGAGCTTTAAGCCAACTTTTTCACTCTCCTCTTTCACTTTCATCAAGGGCCTCTTTAGCTCTTCTTCACTTTCTGCCATAAGGGTGGTATCATCTGCATATCTGAGGTTATTGATATTTCTCCCAGCAATCTTGATTCTAGCTTGTGCTTCTTCCAGCCCAGCATCTCTCATGATGTACTCTGCATATAAGTTAAATAAGCAGGGTGACAATGGAGCCTTGACATACTCCTTTTCCTATTTGGAACCAATCTGTTGTTCCATGTCCAGTTCTAACTGTTGCTTCCTGACTTGCATACAGGTTTCTCAAGAGGCAGATCAGGTGCTCCGGTATTCCCATCTCTTTCAGAATGATCCACACAGTCAAAGGTTTTGGCATAGTCAATAATGCAGAAATAGATGTTTTTCCAGAACTCTCTTGCTTTTTCGATGATCCAGCGGATGTTGGCAATTTGATCTCTGGTTCCTCTGCTTTTTCTAAAATCATCCCCCTAGTCTAAAATAAATAAAAAATATACAGCAATTCATAAGTCATTAGCAAAAAAAGCAAGAAATGTGCATTGAAATTATGTTTAACATAACCACATTTAGGAATGTATTCTAGTATCAAACATCAAAGTTCAACATAAATCACTATTAGTTTTGAACCAACCTAGTAGCAGCAAGACTGAAATGAAAAGAGAATGACAGAAGACAAGAAGATGAGAAAAAAGCAAAATCTTTGAGCTCCCTGAATCCTCCCACCTTCCACCACCCAACACCCACCACCTTCTCCTTGATGTCAAAATCCTATGTGCAGGTAGAATGTAGAAATACCCAGATTGTTTTCAGGGAACTAAGTGTCTGAGACAAGTTCAAAATGAGTCTCTCAAACAAAGAGATTATGAGTATTCCCATAATTTTCCTCTATCCTCAATGTCAGCTCCTCTCCTGTACAGCTACAGTCAATAAACTTTTTATGCATTCCCTTCTTCACTTTGTGACTCATATCTAGATTTAGTAACTGTGATCTGTATTTACCATCTCTTAACCTCAGCATTCAAATGATTCACCAATTTATGCATGCAATTGTACTGTTACGCCTTATTTTCCAGTCTCCAAAGAAGCATTGTTTTGGAAATGTTATGCAGGTCTGGATATAAATGTTTCTCTATCTGATACGTAGCTCATACTTATGAATTGAAAAAAGTTTCAGGATTTTTATAGGGGCATTTAAAAACGTGAGGTGGTTTGAAATATCCCCTCCTGATGTACATCATCTCATTTGAAAGAACGTATTCGATGGAAGCAAATGATCTACTGAAGAGTATTCTTCATCTTGTTTCCCATAATAATTTACAGCCTTATCTCATTTCTCGGAATGCTTTTCCAATTACAGCCAGCACTTGATCATTTGAGCACACGGCATTTTAGTTGAACAATTCTTATGGTGCTTTTACCTTTTACCTTGTTACCTGACCTGAGACTCTCCTCAGAAGTTGTAGTTGCTGACTTTGGAGTAGAGAGGAGAGATACTGAGGCTGTGCTGTGTCTGACTATTAAATTCTTAGAAGATTTCATTGACTTCACTCTCTTTTAAAAAAAAATTTTTTTTATTGGGATGTAGTTGCTTTAAAATTTTGTGTTATTTTGTGCAGTACAGCAAAGTGAATCAGTTCAGTTCAGTTGCTAAGTTGCGTCTGACTCTTTGTGACCCCATGGACTGCAGCACGCCAGACCTCCCTTTATATTACCAACTCCCGGAGCTTGCTCAAACTCATGTCCATCAACTCGGTGATGCCATCCAACCATCTCATCCTCTGTCATCCCCTTCTCCTCCCACCTTCAAACTTTCCCAGCATCAGGGTCTTTTCCAATGAGTCAGTTCTTCGCATCAGGTGGCCAAAGTATTAGAGTTTCAGCTTCAACATCAGTCCTTCCAATGAACACTCAGGACTCATCTCCTTTAGGATGGACTGGTTTGATCTACTTTCTGTCCAAGGGACTCTTTAGAGTCTTTTCCAGCACTACAGTTCAAAAGCATCAATTCTTCAGTGCTCAGCTTTCTTTATGGTCCAACTCTCACATCCGTACATGACTACTGGAAAAAGCGTAGTTTTGACTAGACAAACCTTTGTCAGCAAAGTAACATCTCTTTAATATGCTGTCTAGGTTGGTCATAGATTTTCTTCCAAGGAGCAACTGTCTTTTAATTTCATGGCTGCAATAACCACCTTCAGTGATTTTGGAGCCCAAGGAAATAAAGTCTGTGACTGTTTCCATTATTTCTCCATCATTTGTCATGAAGTGGTGGGACCTGATGCCATGATCTTAGTTTTTTGTATGTTGGGTTTTAAGCCAGGTTTTTCACTCTCCTCTTTCACTTTCATCAAGAGTCTCTTGGGTTCCTCTTCATTTTCTGCCATAAGGGTGGGGTCATGTGCATATCTGAGGTTATTGATATTTCTCCCAGCAATCTAGATTCCAGCTTGTGCTTCATCCAGCCCAGCATTTCTCATTATGTACTCTGCATATAAGTTAAATAAGCAGGGTGACATCATACAGCCTTGATGTCCTCCTTTCCCAATTTGGAACCAGTCTGTTGTTCCATGTCCAGTTCTAACTGTTGCTTCTTGACCTACATACAAATTTCTCAGGAGGCAGGTAACATGGTCTGGTATTTCCAACTCTTTAAAAATTTTCCACAGTTTGTTGTGATCCACAGTCAACGTTGTTATTGTATTCAGTGAAGCAAAAGTAGATGCTCTTCTGGAAATCTCTAGCTTTTTCTATGTTGCAACAGATGTTGACAGTTTGATCTCTGGTTCTTCTGCCTTTTCTAAATTCAGTTTGAACATCTGGAAGTTCTCAGTTCACATACTGTTGAAGCCTAGCTTGGAGAATTTTGAGCGTTACTTTGCTAGCGTGTGAGATGAGTGCAATTGTGCAGTAGTTTGAACATTCTTTGGCATTGCTTTTCTTTGGGATTGGAATGAAAACTGACCTTTTCCAGTCCTGTGGCTACTGCTGACTTTTCCAAATTTGCTGCAATATTCAGTATAGCACTTTAACAGCATCAGCTTTTAGGATTTTAAATAGCTCAACTGGAATTCCATCACCTCCACTAGCTTTGTTCATATTGATGCTTCCTAAGGCCCACCTGACCTCTCACTTCAGGATGTCTGGCTCTAGGTGAGTGATCACATCATCGTGGTTATCTGGGTCGTGAAGATCTTTTCTTGTATAGTTCTTCTGTGTATTCTTGCAACCTCTTCTTAATGTCTTCTGCTTCTGTTAGGTCCATACCATTTCTACCCTTTATTTTGCCTTTCTTTGCATGAACTGTTCCCTTGGTATATCTAATTTTCTTGAAGAGATCTGTAGTCTTTCCCATTCTATTGTTTTCCTCTACTTCTTTGCATTGATCACTTAGGAGGATTTCTTATCTCTCCTTCCTATTCTTTGATGGAGAATGCAACTCTGCATTCAGATTGATATATATTTCCTTTTCTCCTTTGCCTCTTGCTTGTCTTCTTTTCTCAGCTACTTGTATGACCTCTTCAGACAACCATTTTGCCATTTTGTATTTCTTTTTCTTGGGGATGGTTTTGATCACTGCCTCCTATACAATGTCATGAACCTAAATCCATAGATCCTGAGGCAGTCTGTCTATCAAATCTAATCCCTTGAATCTATCTGTCACTTCCACTGTGTGATCATAAGAGATTTGATTTAGGTCATACCTGAGTGGTCTAGTCGTTTTCCCTACTTTCTTCAATTTAAGTCTGAATTTGACAATAAGGAGTTCA
The DNA here is from genome assembly GCF_003369695.1 of Bos indicus x Bos taurus. Classification (NCBI taxonomy): domain Eukaryota; kingdom Metazoa; phylum Chordata; class Mammalia; order Artiodactyla; family Bovidae; genus Bos; species Bos indicus x Bos taurus. The sequence continues at coordinate 8,895,458 of NC_040079.1, read as the reverse complement.
TGATCTGAGCCACAGTCAGTTCCCAGTCTTGTTTTTGTGGACTGTATAGAGCTTCTCCATCTTTGACTGCAAAAAATATAATCAATCTGATTCTTGTTTTGACCATATGGTGATGTCCATGTGTAGAGTCTTCTCTTGTGTTTGGAAGAGGGTATTTTCTCTGGCCAGTGTATTCTCTTGGCAAAACTGTGTTAGCCTTTGCCCTGCTTCATTTTGTACTTTAAGGCCAAACTTGTGTCTTATTCCAGGTATCTCTTCACTTGCCACTGTTGGATTCCAGTCCCCTGTGATGAAAAGGACATCTTTTTTTGTTGTTATTTCTAGAAAATCTTGTAGATCTTCATAGAACTGTTCAACTTTAGCTTCTTCGGCATTAATACTTGGGGCATATTCTTGAGTTACTATGATACTGGATGCTTTTACCTTGGAAACAAACAGAAATCATTCTGTCATTTTTGAGACTGCACCGGAGTATTGCAATTTGCATTCTTTTGTCAACTATGAGGACTACTCCATTTCTTCTAAGGAATTCTGGCCCACAGTAGTAGATGTAATGGGCATCGGAATTAAATTCACCCATTCTGGCCCATTTTAGATCACTGATTCCTAAAATGTCGATGCTCATTCTTGCTGTCTCCTGTTTGACCACTTCCAATTTGCCTTGATTCATGGACTTAACATTCCAGGTTCCGATACAATATTGTTCTCTACAGGATCGGAATTTACTTTCATCACCTGTCGCATCCACAGCTGGGTGCTGTTTTTGCTTTGGCTCAGCCTCTTCATTCTTTTCTGAGCTATTTCTCCACTTTTTCCAGTAGCATATTGGGCACCTTCCGACCTGGGGAGTTCATCTTTCAGTGTCCTATCTGTTTGTCTTTTCTTACTGTTCATGGGGTTCTCAAGGCACGAATACTGAACTGGTTTGCCATTCCTTTATCCAGTGGACCACATTTTGTCAGACCTCTCCACCATGACCCATCCATCTTGGGTGGCCCTATATGGCATGGCTCATTGTTTCTTTGATTTAGATAAGGCTGTGGTCCATGTGATCAGTTTGGTTAGTTTTCCATGATTGTGGTTTTCATTTTTGTCTGCCCTCTTATAGATAAGGACAAGAAGCTTCTGGAAACTTCCTGATGGGAGGGACTGGCTATGGGGGAATTTGAGTCTTGCTCTAATGGACGGGGCCATGCTCAGTAAATCTTTAATCCGATTTTCTTTTGATGATTGGGGCTGTGTTCTCTCTGTCTAGTTTGACCTGAGGGAGACAAACTCCTTCAAAAGGACTTATGCCAGCACACGCCGTGGCTCCCTGGACTGTTGTATTCAGTGCCTCTGACCCCGCGGCCAGCCACTGTCAACCCACACCTCCTCTGGAGACTCCTGGACACTCATTCGTCTGGCTCAGTCTCTTGTGGGGTCACTGCTCCTTTCTCCTGGGTCCTGGTGCACACAAAGTTTTGTCTGTGCCCTCCAAGTGTCTGTTTCCCCAGTTCTGTAATCAAATCCCACTGGCTTTCAAAGTCACATTCCCTAGGGGTTCTCAGTCCCTTTCCCTGATCCCCAGGTTGGGGAATCTGTTGTGGGCCCTAGAACTTTTGCAACAGCTCAAGGAATTCTTTGATATAATACTCTCCAGTCTGTGGGTCGTCTGCTCGGTGGCTCTGCTACTGCTAAGCCGCTTCAGTCGTTTCCAACTGTGTGTGACCCCATAGACGGCAGCCCACCAGGCTCCCCCGTCCCTGGGATTCTCCGGGCAAGAACACTGGAGTGGGTTGCCATTTCCTTCTCCAATGCATGAAAGTGAAAGTGAAGTCGCTCAGTCGTGTCCGACTCTTAGCGACCCATGGACTGCAGCCTACCAGGCTCCTCCGTCCATGGGATTTTCCAGGCAAGAGTACTGGAGGGGGGTGCCATTGCCTTCTCTAGTGGCTCTTCTTGGTGGCTCTATGGTGAGGCTAATGGTGACCTCCTCTAAGAAGATTTATGCCACATGCAGCACCTCCCAGTTCTGTTGCAGCCAGAGCCCTTGTCACCACGGCAGGCCACTGCTGATCTGTGCCTCCACAGGAGACACTCAGACACTCAAAGGCAGGTCTGGCTTCGTCTCTCGTGGGGTCTTTGAGTACTGGTGCACACAAGGTTTTGTTTGAGCCCTCTGGGTGTCTCTGGTGGGTATGGAGTTTGATTCTAAACACGAATTCACCCCTCTTACAGTCTTGTTGGGGCTTCTCCTATGCCCTTGAATGTGGGATATCATTCTTTGGTGGGATCCAACATTCTCCCATCAATGGTTGTTCAGCAGTGAGCTGCAATTTTGGAGTTCTCACAAAAGAAAATGAACACATGTCCTTCTATTCCACCACCTTGGGACATTAGAAGTGAATCAGCAATACGTATACATGTATCCCCTCATTTTTGGATTTCCTTCCCATTTAGGGCACCATGGAGCATTGAGTAGACTTCCCTGTGCCATACAGTATGTTCTCATTAGTTATCTATTTTATACATAGTGGTGAATATATATCAATCCCAGTCTCCCATTTCAACCCACATCGCCCCACCCCTTGGTGTCCATATGTTTGTTCTCTATATCCATGTCTCTATTTTTGCTTTGCAAATAGATTCATTTGTACCATTTCCCTAGATTCCACATACATGCATTGATTTACTATATTTGTTTTTCTCTTTCTGATTTACTTCACTCTGTATGACAATCTCTAAGTCCACCCATGTTTCTGCAAATGACACAATTTCATTCCTTTTTATAGCTGGGTAATACTCCATTGGGCTTCCCTGATAGCTTAGTTGGTGAAGAATCCACCTGCAATGCAGGAGACCCCAGTTCGATTCCTGGGTCAGGAAGATCCTCTGGAGAAGGGATAGGTTACCCATTCTAGTATTCTTGGACTTCCCTTGTGGCTCAGCTGGTAAAGAATCTGCCTGTAATGTGGGACAGCTGGTTCAATCCCTGGGTTAGGAAGATTCCCTGGAGAAGGGAAGGGCTACCCACTCCAGTATTCTGGCCTGGAGAATTCCATGGACTATATAGTCCATGGGGTTTCAAAGAGCCGGGCATGACTTAGTGGCTTTCACTTAGCTGAGCAATATTCTCTTGTATATATGTGCCACATCTTCTTTATCTCCCCTCTGTTGGTGGACATTTAGGTTGCATCTATGACCTGGCTGTTGTAAAACCACTGCAATGAACATCAGGGTATATGTATCTTTTGGAATTATGATTTTCTCCAGGTGGATTGGTGCAGCCACTATGGAGAACAGTGTGGAAGTTCTTTAAAAAGCTAAAAATTGAACTACCCTAAGATCCAGCAACCCTACTCCTGGGCATATACCCAGAGGAAACCATAATGCCAAAAGATATATGCATTCTAGTGTTTATTACAACACCATTTAAAATAGCCTCAGTCTCCTTTGAAGATTCTCTCAGTGACCTCTAAAAGTTGGAGCTCCCAGGCCTTGTCCTGGACTTCCTTTTCTTTGCTGTCTTTCTAAACATCTCCCCTCAGTTATCTCATTCATTTCCATGGCACTAAATGCAATTATATGCTACGTATGACTTCAACATCTCCAGTTGTGACCTGTCTCTTAATCCCCAGATGTTTACATCTAATTGTTTACCAGATGCCAGCATTTAACTGTCTCTAGGGCATCTCAAATCTAGTCTGTTAAAAATGGAACTTTTGATCTCTCAACCAGCAAAATGTGTCCTTCTGTTTACCCGTTCATGTAAGCTAGAAAGCTGGCAGTCATTCTACATACTTCTCACTCTCTCTCCCCCAACTGTCATGCCCACTACCTGCCATATCCAACCAATCACTCTTTTCTATTTTTTTCTATCATATATAGTTCAAACTCATCCATCTCACCTCCCCTGATTCCAGCTGCCGTTGTCTCTATTTAGAGCTACACATTGCCAGTCTGCTCTCTAAATAACAGCCAGAGGCATCTTTTAAAAACAGAAGCCGGACTGTATTGCCTCTGCCGAGAACCTGTCATGCTTATCATACTGCGCTTCTTATCCGCGCTCCTCAGTCTCACGCTCTTTGCAGAGTGACTCCTCAGCCGTAGTTCTGCCCGCATTCTTCAGCTGCATCTGTTTCTTGAGCCCAGTGTTGAACTCAGTGCTATTTCGTTAGTTCAGCAAGTGTTTATTAAGCCCTTGAGTACCTGAACCAGGCTCTTGGTTAGATGATATGGCTTCAGCGATATCCGTATTGCTTCAGGGACAGCAGAGTTGGGGTTACAACAAATATGTTCCAAGTGCGATATGAGAAATGCAACTATGCCTGTGTGCTCAGATGGGTCTGACTCCTCAACCCTTTGGACTGTAGCCGGAAATGCAAACCCAGGGATAACTGGATGATTAGGGAGGCAGATGGAGATGGATGGATATCCAATCTCAACTTGGTCTGGTACTGGGGCTTGGGAAGTGGGTGATATTTTCTAGCAAAGTAGTTAAAAGCTCAGACCAGATGGACTTAGAGCCAGGGCAGGTGAGAGTGTTCTTGGCCAGGGTGGGGAAGAATTTGCTGGGTTTAGAGGTGCTTTAATATTTTAGTTAGAGAGTCTTTTTTTTTTTTTAAGTGAAATCAGCTGATACATTTGTACTTCTGTTAAAACTAAAGTGAGAACACCGGTTTTAGTTTCTTTGAATATGTTAATTCTGCTATACTAAGGGTGTTCTTTCCCTAAAAAGTTATTTCTAGCTAATTACCCTCACCAAGGAACTTAATCTGTCAGACTGTCGTGCTAATGTTCCTCACAATGGGGCTGCTTCAGTGAATAGAAACTGAGCTAATGGGGAAAATTAAGTACTTAGAGTTGATTATTTGGGGATTCTCTTCCTAGGTGATAAATATTATCTGTATCATCAAAAAATATCTTCAAGTCTGGTGCTTGGGTTTAAAGGAGGGAAAAGGGCCCCGGATTTTTCTTTTCAATTAAAGTATACTTGATTTACAGTGTCGTGTTAGTTTCTGGTGTACAGCACAGTGATCCAGTTTTATATATATATAGATGTATATATATATATATATATATATATATTCTTTTTCATGTTCTTTTCATTATGCTTTATTAGAGGATATTCAATATTGTTCCCTGTGCTATATGGTAGGACCTTGTTGTTTACTGTATATAGAGTAGTTCATATCTGTTAATCCCAGACTCCTAATTTATCCCCCCCCACTCCCTTTTGGTAACCATAAATCTATTTTCTATGTCTGTGAGTCTGTTTCTGTTGCCACTAACTTTCTGATCAGAAGTCACTGAAACCACAGTTCTTAGTGCTTCCAAAATGTAATTGCTAGGGTTCATTGATGTGAGAGTTGGACTATAAAGAAAGCTGAGCATCAAAGAATTGTTGCTTTTGAACTGTGGTGTGGACTCTTGAGAGTCACTTGGACAGCAAGGAGATCCAACCAGTCCATCCTAAAGGAAATCAGTCCTGAAAATTCATTGGAAGGACTGGTGCTGAAGCTGAAACTCCAGTACTTTGGCCACCTGATGTGAAGAGCTGACTCATTGGAAAAGACCCTGATGCTGGGAAAGATTGAAGTCAGGAGGAAAAGGGAATGACAGAGGATGAGATAGTTGGATGGCATCACTGACTCAATGGACATGAGTTTGAGTAAGCTCCGGGAGTTGGTGATGGACAGGGAGGCCTGGTGTGCTGCAGAGTCAGATATGAGTGAGTGACTCAACTGAACTGAACTGAAGGATTCATTTGATCTTTCCAACTTTCAGGGGGCAGAGAGCAATGTGAGCTAGGGTCAACATGAAAGGAAGGGCCAACTTCTAAGATTGTATCCTGTTAATAGTCAATCAAACTGTCATTTTCAATTTTATGTTTTCTGCTACATCAAAGCTATTTAGATAGAAACTTCAGAAAGAATATAATTTCTCAGGTTAGCCTGATACAACTTAGGTTTAAACTAAAGGGAGAAACTAAAACTCTCCAACAATAAAAAACTATATATAAAGTACAATGGTAGAGAATTTTAAAGAATGTGTTATGTATGATAAAGGGTATGGTGCAGATTATACGTGGGTGTATTTATGATTTGTATGTAAAATTTCATTATTTGGATGGTTCTGGTAGTTGATTAAAAGGTAAGTTATTTTCAGGTGTACAGTAATTACTTATTCTATGTAACTTTCTTCTCTTTAGTGGCATGACACACATCTTATTTGCCTTTGTGCACTCAGGGCCTAGAACAGGGCTTGGAATAAAGCAAGTTGTTGATGAACAAAAGCTCCTATGTTCAGTACCTCTTCCTATGTTCAGTACCTCTTCCTATGTAAGGAGATGGATGCACATTTAGCACAGAATGATTATCTTAATGTCCAATTCAGAAAGAAAATGGTGATGGCTTTAAGAAGCTTATTGCATCTTAGATGCATTATTTTGCTCTTAAAAAAATCCTTGCAGTTTACAAGATTTAAAAAATCTTGAAAATATTGCAAGTACAGTACCAGGATTCTATGACTTCAAATATCACTTTGTTCAACCTGTGAAGTCTTTCAAAATGTCTATTTTTTTGAAGCTTAATAAATTGTAGAGCTATCTGACAGGATCTATAAGCCCACAAACTATAATTCAAGTGGGTATTTTATAGGAATCATTGATAATAACTAAAAGAAGTTTGTCGAAAAAAGGGCTTCCCTGGTGACTCAGAGGTTAAAAGCATCTGCCTGCAATGTGGGAGACCCGTGTTCGATCCCTGAGTCAGGAAGATCCCCTGGAGAAGGAAATGGCAGCCCACCCCAGTATTCTTGCCTGGAGAATCCCATGGATGGAGGAGCCTGGTGGGCTACAGTCCATGGGGTTCTACAAGTCGGACACAACTGAGCAACATCACTTCTTCAAGTGAAGAAAGGGTTAAGGTATATTAGTAGCACAGTTTTTATGAACTTCTGTAGACCACTAGGTGCTCTTTTAAGAATTTAAAATTCATGAGTAAACAAAATGTATTTAAAACTTCTCTGATATATTGAAGTTTATAGTCTATGAGGAAGGTGGGGCAGGAAGGCAGACAATAAAAAAAATATCATGTACTATGTTTGAAGTCCATATGTATATGCAATGGGTATAGAGAAGGTAAGAGGCAGAGTGGGTTGTAAGTTTCAATAAGATAGATTTGGCAGACCTCAATGAGAAAACGCCATTCAAATCAAGACTAAACGGAGATGAGGGAGTTAGCCTGGAGACCATCTGGAAAAAATGCCTCTAGGCAGAAGAGCGAGCCATGCTAAGGCTGTAACCGTAAGCAGCTGGCATGTTCGAACCATGAGTAGGACAGTGTGGTAGAGTGAAATATTTGAAGTGATTTCTTAAACCAAGTGTGTGCAATAATTTTAAGGTATTTTTAAATAATAGGAAGTGTTATCTTTAAAGGTCCACAGAAATGGTCAGTCATTGACCCAAGATGACATTTACCTAGTGTCCAAGTTCGATCTCAGATCAAAATCCAACTATCATCATAAGCTACAAGGATCAAAGAGTAACATTTCCTTGCTACACAGATGGAAATCTTCTTATTGCCACAGAGATGAACTCCCCACTATCAAATACACACAAACTACATCTCTACGCAGTGTGAGAGAGAAAAGAAAAGGAAGATTAGCTTGTCCAAGTATTGATATAAATGCAGTCAATAACTCTAGCTGTATTGTAAAAGGATGTTAACATCTCTACAGCACAAAAACATTAACAAATATTCTTCTTCCCAGAAAACAGCTAATGTCTTCCTAGAAAAAAAGATACACATAGGCTCCAAATTGTTCTTCAGGTGGGTATGAATGATCCACCATTATTTATACTTGCTCACAGCACTCCATTTGTCATCCATCTTTGAGCTGGAATTGTGAACATAAAAATAATCAACATTTTCCACCACCTGCAGAACATCATCTGTACTTTTAGCTCGTTTCCTCAGTGCTTCCTGCAGGGGTTCCATCTGCTTTATATACCTTATTTCTCTACACGTGATTGAAGCTGCTTATGCTACCTGAGCTGCATACATAGCCAGCATAATGGAAGAACTCGAACCATCACAGCCCACCATGGTGAAATGGCCTTTATAGTTTTAGGGTCTAGGTTACAGAAGTGCTTTTAATACTCACACAAAATGTATTTGGGGAGAAAAGACATGACACCATAAATTTCTAATAATTTAAATTATCTCAGCAGGATCATAACCATTGAGAAAAACCTTCTAAACAAAACAATGGCTTATGAAATTAATGGTCTTTTTTAAACTTAACTACCTGCACAATTGATGAAATTTTTGTGTAGATCATCCTACAAATGACCAAAAAATGAAACAAAAACAACAACAAAAAAGTTATAGCCTACCATCATTAGAACCTAATTTGCATAACTTATTAATACTTCAGGTAAACTGTGTAAGAAACTGTTTTGTGACTTATGCAGTAAAGCACACACAGATCATGTAACGTGACCGACATTTCCTAGATTACTACTTCTGCAAATCTGGAATTCCTCTAATGTTTACCTGAAATAAGGTACCTGTTAGTTGCTTGTTTTGATATGAAGTATTTCTAATTTATGCCCAACATCCAAATTAAGAATATAACATCAAATATCCGTAATCCTATTCCCCTTGGCATGTTCCATATTTTAGAGGAAAAGCTTCCAGCTATTCCCTGTTGAGTATGATGTTAGCTGTGTGCTTGTTGTATATGACTTTGGAGAGAGGGTTTTAAAAATATGTCAGGAGTCACCTGGTGGCCCAATGGTTAAGAATCTGCCTGCCAGTGCGAGGGACACCGGTTGATCCCTGATCAGGGAAGATCCCACATGCCACGGTGCAAGTAGAGCCTGTGATCCACAACAGGAAAAGGCACCATAATGAGAAGCCCATGCCCCACAGCTGGAGAAAGCCTGTGTGCCGTAGTGAGGACGCAGTGCCGCCAAAAGAATAATAAAATAAAAAATAGCTACCCAGAAACCTAAATAGCTACTTGCACATGACTTAGCAACAGGACAGCTGTTAAAAAATTTAAAAATGAAAATGTCACAATATAAGTGAATCTTCTCTCTCTGAAGCTTTCCAGCACCCACACCATGAGGATCTGCCAGACCTTTCAACCCATACACAGTTGTTACGACTGCAGTCTTATACTTCACTATCCCAGACCCTTCAATTTCCAATCAATTAGGATCCCATTTACTGAACTCTTTTGTCCCCAAGATATTTGGCCTGAGTTGTAAGACGAGTAACGTTGCTGTTACCACCATCGTCATATGGCTCATCCCTATTAAATTAACCTTCTTGATTCACTGAAAATACCTTGTCCTCTGGTCCCTTCATGGCTTTCCAAAGCTTTCCATGTGAGCTCTCAGGACCCTGTGCATAGATCTGTTTCAGCACCTGTTTGCAATTTGTAATTTCAAGCTTAATGTTTTCTCTCCTCCTCTGCACTACAAGCTTGTTGAGGTCAGGACCTCAGGTCTCTTTTATCCTTGTGCTTCCAGAACGTAGCATGGTGCTAAAATATAAAAAACTGAGTAGTGATTTATGAATGTGTGCATGATTGAATTGTATTACTGCTTTATGACATTTTTTCCTGATGTAATAGCATATATTATTGTCATTTAAAATAACACTTAAAAAGTTAAAAATAATGTCTATATATTCCTCTGCTCCCTGAAAATTAATGGGATGATGTGGGGAACACAACAAAAGTTTTGACATGTCACCAAGCATATCACCACGAGGTTAAAGATACGGTAGTGAAAAGAGCATTAAATGCCAGAATTAGGGGACAAAGTTTCCATTATTTTGCTACTAACTCTTTGTATTCATATTGTTAAGCCACTTACTTCCGACACTTGATTTCTTTTTTTTTTAATTGAAGTACAGTTGATTTACAATTTTGTGGTTAATTTTAGGTGTATAGCAAAATGATATTCATATATATATATATATGAATATATACATATATGGGCTTCCCAAGTGGCTTAGTGGTACAGAACCCACCTGCCAGTACAGGAGATACAGGAGACATGGGTTTGATCCCTGGGTCAGGAAGATCCCCTGGAGAAGGGAATGGCTACCCACTCCAATATTCTTGCCTAGAGAATCCCATGGGCAGAGGAGCCTGGTGGGCTACAGTCCATAGGTTCACAATTTGAATATATACACATATAAAAATATATATATATGCATATAGGGCTTCCTATATGCATATAAAAATATATATGTATATATACATATATACTGCTTGCCAATGCAGGAGACATAAGAGATGTGAGTTTGATACCTGACTTGGGAAGATATCCTGGAGGAGGGCATGGCAACCCATGCCAGTATTTTTGCCTGGAGAATCCCACGGACAGAGGAGCCTGGTGGGCTACAGTCCTGGTGGGCTACAGTCCATAGTGTTGAAAAGAGTCAGACATGACTGAAGAGATTTAGCACACATGCACACACATATATAAATATATATATACCTTTTTAGATTATCTTCCATTATTGTTATAAGATATTGAATAGAGTTCCCTGTGCTACAGAGTATATCTCTGTTGTCTATATTATATATATTAGCGTATCTGTTAATCCAGTACTCCCAGTTTATTCCTTCACCTTTTTCCCCTTTGGTAGCCATAGGTTTGTTTTCTGTCTTGGTGAGTCTGTTTCTGTTTATAAATAAGTTCATTTGTATTACTTTTTTAGATTCCACATATAAGTTATATCATATGATATTTGTCTTTGTCTGACACTCCACACAGTATGATAATTTCTAGGCCCATCTGTGTTGCTGCAGATGGCAATATTTCGTTCTCTTTATGGCTAAGTAATATCCCACTGTCTGAGTGTATACACACACAATATAGACACACGTCTTCTTTATCCATTCATCTGTTGATGGACATTTAGTTCGATTCCATGTCCTGGCTTTTGTAAATAGTGCTGCTGTGAGTATTGAGTTACATGTGTCTTTTTGAATTAGACTTTTTATCTCTTCTGGATATATGTGCAGGAGTAGGATCGTAGGATCTTGTGGTAGCTCTATTACATTCGGTTTCTTAATCTCTAATAGAAGAGAGTCAAAATGGATACTCTCTAAAATGCCATTATATTGATACTATGTAGAGCTCAAAATTTTTCATATGAGAACATGGTTTCCTTTGAATGGTAAGTCTCTTTCCTTGGCTATGTTCTACTATAAGCCTACAAACATTTCTTATTAATTCAGTTCTTATTAATGCTATAGCATTTCATTGGAGAGCCTTGCTCGTATTTTCTTCACGGCTGAAGTTCAATTGTTGATTTACTGAATCAGGATAATAGCTATCAAGACTTTGTGCCCAAAGAAAGCCACAGACTAATTTATCAGATGCAGTTTATGAGATAGAGGAGAATTTTAAGGTAATTTATAATATAATATTCCCTATTTTTAGAGATCATTTCAGAGTTAATATGAGTAAAGTTATGAAAATCTCTCATTAACAAATTGGTCCCTAATCAAAACCATGATACTGTTTGAAAATCAGAAACACTTAGATGCAATTGCAGATGTATAGGAGACAATTTTTTTTTTTTTTTACTGGATTTAGCTCAGATTGGACTTTAATTAAAATGTTCTGTATAAACACCTGCTCTATACTGTGAACTTCAGATTACAGATGGATAACATGGAAAAGAGTCAAACAACAATTATACACATGATGGGGAAGCTGGTTATATTCTAGAAGGAATAATTCTTTGCTTTTTTCACTGGTCATTGTTGAGCTTTATCAGGCCATGGTCATAACTCCAGCCGTATGAAGAACTGAGTCCACATGAAGTGAGTTACTTGAGAATTACAGTTAGTTAGGATAAGGAATTCCCTGGTGACTCAGACAGTAAAGCTTCTGCCTACAATGTGGGAGACCTGGGTTCGATCCCTGGGTCAGGAAGATCCTCTGGAGAAGGAAATAGCAACCCACTCCAGTACTTTGTCTGGAAAATCCCATGGGATGGAGGAACATGGGAGGGTACAGTCCATGGGGTCGGTCGCAAAGAGTCAGACACGACTGAGCGACTTCACTTTCTTTCTCTTAGGATAAGGATATGGGGGTCACCGATAGAGGTAGCAGAGGGACCTTTCTAACATACATGTGTCAACATCACTAAGCAGAGTCATCCTGAAGACCCTGTAATTGCCAAGGAGAGGAATGTGTCCATAGTATGTTTCATATGTGCCCCAGTTTTGAACATATTATTCAATTCACTATATTTAAAACAATATACAATGTTACAGTTTTTAAATATATAATTACACAATGAGATTGATACTAAGGACTCAGTAATCACAAAGGCCATTTTCATAACACACTAATCCAAAAAGAGTATTTGAGACACACTAGTTTTTCAATTGCTTCTTCATGAAAACGGAACAGTGGCAGAAATTTAGAAGTTTCCATGCACAGTGGTTTCTATTTGCATTACATACATATCTGATAATACATACTGTCTAAACACACTGTGAATATGGGAATAAGATTTTCGATTTTTCCACCTATGATACTGGCAAAAAAAAGATCTACACAGCATAACTTTCTTCTAGATGCTGGATATCTGCAAAATTGTAATATCCATTTGTCATTTAAGATTTAACAGCTCCAAAGGAGCCATGCAACATGTAATGCACAAGCATTAAAAAATAACTTGCAAGATGCATCAACAGTAATTGTTTTGTGCTATCAAAATAGAGCTTATATATTACCTTTTATAATGCCATGACACTATAAAAAGTTTTAAATCTTTATAAAGATATACTATTGTCAAGCCCTTCTGAAGTATAATTTTACTGAAGCAAACAATAGTGTGTCAAAAATAAGTTAAAGCAAAGTACTTTCACTTGCTTCAAACCTTCCAAAGCCAGTGGCTTTCCATCTAACTGTAAGATCACCATCCCCTCATCCTCATTACATTCCTGCCTTCGACTTCTGCCGCTCCCCCCTTCCTCACTCACCAGTCTCCTTGAATACCTAAATAACATCAGAAATATTCTTGAATTAGAATATTTTCATTCCCTCTGTCTTGTTTTCCCCAGACATCAACACGGCTTGCTGAACAGCTACCTTATTTATTCAAATGTCACTTTTTCAGGGCTTTATGGTTTCTTCTGTGTTTACAAATGCAGTCCCCATCATGCGTGCACGTGTGCATGTGTGCTCAGGTCATGCCCTACTCTTTGGGACCCCATAGACAGTAACCCTCCAGTTTCCCCTCTCCATGGAATTGAGCAGGCAAGAATACTGGAGTGGGTTGCCATTTCCTTCTCCAGGGGACAGTCCTGATACGCACAGCCTACCCTTCCCTTCTCAATCAGTTTTTCTCCTCATCATTATCACTGGCGAATAGTGGTGATGAAATATGTAGAAGAATACATATATATGTATATGTGCTGTGTGCTGTGCTAAGTCACTTCAGTTGTGTCTGACTCTGCAACCCTATGGACTGTAGCCTGCCTGGATCTTCTGTCCATGGGATTCTCCAGGCAAAAATACTGGAGTAGATTGCTGTGCCCTCCTCCAGGGGATCTTCCTGACTGAGGGATCAAACCCACGTCTCCTAAGTCTGCTGCACTGGCAGGCAGGTTCTTTACCGCTTGCACCACCTGGGAAGTGGTGCGTATGTATATGTAATATATATAAATAATGTATGTATATAATATATATGCATATATATTGGAGGAGGAAATGGCAACCCACTCCAGTATTCTTGCCTAGAGAATCCTGTGGACAGAGGAGCCTGGTGGGCTGCTGTAAATGGGGTCGCACAGAGTCAGACATGACTGAAGCGACTTAGCATGCATGCATGCATTGGAGAAGGGAATGACAACCCACTATAGAATTCTTGCCTGGAGAATCCGAGACAGAGGAGCCTGGTAGGCTGCCATCTATGGGGTCACACAGAGTTGGACACGACTGAAGCGACTTAGCAGCAGCATGCATATATATGCATATGTATTCTTTTAATTTTGCTTATTATCTGTTTTCTTTACCCTACTAGAATGTAAGAATGTAAATTGCAAAAAATTTACGAATGCTTTTTTTTTTTTTTTTGCTGCGTTTTCTTTGCTGCCTAGATCTAGTATTTGTCATATAATAGTTACATGATATTGGAGAAGGAAATGGCAATCCACTCCAGTGTTCTTGCCTGGAGAATCCCAGGGACGGTGGAGCCTGGTGGGCTGCTGTCTATGGGGTTGCACAGAGTCGGACACGACTGAGGCGACTTAGCAGCAGGTACATGATAATATTTGCTGAATGAATGAGTAGCCTATAAAACAAATATAAAGGTATGATGTACAGGGTTTTGATGATGAAGTATGTGGGCTGACATGGCTGGAACTAAAATTTAGAGTCAAGAAGTCACCAGGACCAAAATGTTAGAACACTTGGTTCTCATAAGTGTTAGGACACTGCTACAGGACAAGGCTCTTGGTAAAGATTCATTTTAAAAAAAGAAAGAAAGGAAGAAAAGAAGGGAGAAAGGAAAAAGTAAGTGGTGATAAACATCTGAGAATTCTGTGCCACAGACTGATTGTAGCAGAAAAGAGATAGAAGTTACCTAATTCAATTAATGGATTTTTAATTATGTGAAGGTAAGTCTGCAGGTCTGTACGTAAATGAGTTTGTTTTCAGAGTCATGTCAGAAAGTGACAGAAATACCAAAATATATTGTGGCTTTTCTTGCCATATCAGAGTAGTTCAAAGAAGACAGTTCTGATCAGCCCAAAGATAAGCCTGGAAAATTAATTATCCCGTAGAAAATGACTACAAGGACACCATAACTGAACTTCTTTTAACTGATTTAAGAATAGCAAGCTGGAAAGTCATCTGATAAAGAGGCATGTTGTAATAGCTGAAGGGAAATTCTGGCTCAGAGGGGTGAAGTGGCCTGTCTACAGTCTCTTGGGGTAGTCTCCACAGAACTTGAACTAAAGTGATTTTAAAAGTTCCTGTTGTTGTTGTGTCACTAAGTCGTGTCCAACTCTTTGCAACCCCATGGACTGTGGCATGCCATGTTCCCCTGTCCTTCACTATCTCCTGAAATTTGCTCAAGTTCATGTCCATTGATTCAGTGATGCTATCTAACCATCTCATCCTCTGCTGTCCTCTTTACTGCCTGCCCTCAATCTTTCCCAGCATCAGGGTCTTTTCCAGCGAGTCAGCTCTTTGCATCAGGTGGTCAAGGTATTGGAGCTTCAACTTCAGCATTAGTCCTTCCAATGAATATTCAGGGTTGATTTTCTTTAGGATTGACTGGTTTGATCTCCTTGCTGTCCAAGGGCTCAAGAGTCTTCTCTAGAATCACAGTTTCAAAGCATGAGTTCTTTGGCATTCAGCCTTCTTTATGTTCCAACTCTCACATCTCTACATGACTACTGGGAAAAACTATAGCTTTGATTATACAGACCTTTGTCAGGAAAGTGATGTCTCTGCTTTCTAATATGCTGTCTAGATTTATCATAACTGTACTTCCAAGGAGCATGTGTCTTTCAATTTCATTGCTGAAGTCACCATCCTCAGTGATTTTGGAGCCCAAGAAAATAAAATGTCACTGCTTCTACTTTTTCCCCTATTATTTTCAGATCAAATGTTTGTATTCTATTTATTTTTATTGGTTCATTCTTCTAGTCAACTAATGTTTTTGAATTCCTGTGCTCAGTTGCTATGTTGTGTCCAACTCTGTGACCCCATGGACAGTAGCCCACCAGACTCAGACTCTGTCCATGGGATTCCTAGGCAAGAATACTGGAGTGGGTTGCCATTTCCTTCTCCAATGGATTTGAAGCCATACTATGTGCCAATTATCACTGTAAGCTTGGTGCATATAGCAATGAAAAGAATCCCTGCTTTCTTTCCTTCTCATGGAGGCAGTCAGATATTTTAAAAAATAATTTAAATGTGCCCTAAGATAGAGATAAATGCTATGGGTAAAAACAAAGCTGAGCAGGTAGATGGAGAGCAGCTGTGGTGGGGGTGGGACTCAGGGAAGGAAACATCATCAGTGGAGCTCAGAGCTGGAGAAGGAGGGGGTCAGAGGAGGTCTGAGCAAAGATGGCTGTAGACGCAGGAAAGAGCCAGTGCGAGTCTCCAAGGAGGGGCCTGCCTGACCTGTTTGAGGAGCGCAAAGGAGGTCTGCGTGATCAGAGCCAAAGGAACAAGCGGTAGGGCTGCAAGGAAGAGCCAGACCTCCGCCAGCCTTTGGCTACTCTAAGAAATGGACTTTGTGAATAAGACCAGATACCGTGTAAGGACTCGCAGCTGTCAGAAGCTGACTTGTACTTGAAATCAGCAAGGCTGTTTGTTGAAGGTAGACATGAAGGGACAAGGTCGGGAAGAGGGGACCGGTTAAAGGTCATTGTGGGATGTGCAAGCGAGGGGCCCAGGCTTGGACCACAGCAGTCGTGGGTGCGGGGTGAGGAGTGCCCAGATTCTGAATAATGACTGAAGGTGGAGCACGTGGACATCACTGACAGGGTGCAGGAGGCGGCGGAAGAAGGGGGCTTTTCTCCCAGAACTGGAAGAATGGAGCTCCCATCTCCTGAAATAGGAAGACCACAAGAGGGGCAAGTTCAGGATGTTTCTCTCAATCTAAAGCTCTCTGCCTGTCTCTTTTTGACTCTGTGTGTGTCTCTTACTGTCTTCCTTTGTAATTTATCCCTCGGCTGTTGAAAGACTGGATTGTGTGATGTATACAGTTTTCCACAACGTGGATGTTGCTGTTTCCATTTGGTGCCATTTAACATCTACCCCTTCCCCTCTGTTTTCTAGAAATTGGCAGGTAGGTCTATAAACTTGGTGAAATTCATGTCTGAGTTTTATCCGCACCTCTCCACCTGTAGTGCGGTACACCTGCCCCCACCTCCAGAGCCCCAGGGACACATCTCTGGTTTCACTTGTTGGTTATATTTGCAGCCATGAATAATCCTTCTTAGACCCTACTAACTTGTTAGAACTTACCAAATGATGACACTCTTATAATTTGGCCTTCGTTTATGGGCTGAAATATTTCCACAAAAGGAGTATTTAGTTACTTTAAGATTCATATAACTAAGGTAGACTAAATGCTGGATTCTTTGCCTTTATTTACCAGTTTTCAAAATAATGAATTAGTTACATAACACATTCCAAAATTTAAACATTTCATTTTTGTGAACTCATGGGATTAAATATATTTGATGTATTTTAATTTATTGCAGGAAATTCTTATTGATGTTAATTTTTTTTTTTTTTTTTTGGCCTTGGAGAATTTTTGTACCACACTTTGTCTCCAATAGTTTGTTTCTGAAGTGACAGCTTGTTCCAGACTCCTCTTAGCCATCTCCAGTCCTGGAATCGGACATTTCTCTAGGATCCTTGTTTTCTCTTAATGGAAAATGGTATTGAGTGATGACAACTGTTGCCAGAAGTTGGTCGTTGTTTGGAGAGTTTTTTCAGTGGAAAGAACTAGGGCATATTTTTAAAAAGATAACATCATCATCATAGGTTCATAGTGATGCTTCTAATTCAAATGCATAACTTTGTAGGATTTTAATTTAATCTCATTAATCTTCTAGATGCTTCTCCTTTTCACATATTGAAATTTTCAGGGTTCAAAACACCAAGATAATTACTGATTTGCATCATTCCACATGTATAGAGCATTTCAATAACAGAGCAGGCAGTGTCTAATTTTACCTGAAAGGTCAGGGTGAGAAGAACATTTGTTGACAAAATGAAGATGCATATTCTGAAAACAGCAAACAAAGCTCCAGAGGCTAGAGAGCACGTAGCTCATTTAGGAGGTAGTAGAGATTGTTTTACAGGAGGAATGAAGAGTTACAGTGTTGGGAAGGCATTGGAACACAGTAGCCTTATGTCCAATGCTGCAGGTTTTAAAGCATCCCACCAGATACTCAGGCTGTTTGTTTTAAGACGATAGCTTGTGTTTGTTTTTAATAAAAGAAATATTACTTTGTCAATATACACAGAACTTAGGTGTGAGGAGCATTATTTTAACGATTACTATCCTTAAAGATTAACCCAAAGATTGAAGGCAGGAGGAGAAGGGGACGGCAGAGGATGAGATGGTTGGATGGCATCACCGACTCAATGGACATGAGTTTGAGCACGCTCCAGAAGCTGGTGATGGACAGGGAAGCCTGGCGTGCTGCAGTCCATGGGGTCGCAAAGAGTCAAACACGACCGAGCGACTGAACTGAACTGAATCCTTAACTCTGTTCTATATCTGTTCATAGAAACCAACCAGTGAAAAGTGCAGCTCCGTTATTTTCTGACTTTTGAAGATGCACTTCATAGTAATGACCCATCGTCCTGCCCTTTTTCTCCCCACAGAGGACAAAGTATGGACCATCGTGTCTCACGATTTGCAGATGCAGACGACGGTGGTGGGCTACAACCCAGAAAAATACTCGGTAACGCAGCTCATATACAGCGCCTCCATGGACCAGATCAGCGCCATCACCAGCAGCGCCGAGTACTGTGAGCAGTATGTCTCCTATTTCTGCAAGATGTCGAGGTTGTTGAACACCCCAGGTAGGCTGAAAATGGAGTGTTACTTTTAATTACTATCTCGGCTGGTGTTTGGAATTACCGAAACAATCCAACAGGTGTGGCTTATTATCTGAACAGTCCAGTCTTCAAAATGCAGGCAGCTGTGAAAGAATAAACCCACTTGGTTTGTTTTCTGGAGAAGGAAGTTAAGAACATACAGTTTTTGTTATTTAAAAAATCCATTGTTTCTTAGAGTTTTTCAGTTTTATATGCATACATGTATGTGTGTGAATGCTTCTAGTGCATAATTACCAGTATTTGCTTTGGGCAAAAGTTTGTGAGAGTTCCTTGTGAACTTTCAAGTAATTCCCTTTGAGTTCTTCAGCTGTCTGTAATGTACAGATGAGAGAATTCCAAAGGCTGTCTGCAGGTAAATAGCATATAGAATAGTGACAGAATTTAGAGCTCTTCATTGTCTGTAGTCATTTAATAGCATCTGTTGGTCTCAGGAAGTCTGCCTTTGTTGCTGTTGTTGTTTGCTTATTTGTATTTTTTTCCATGATGGCTTATTTTAACAATGCTTAAGGATTTGTATGTGTGTGTTGGGGCTAAAGAAAATTGGAGAATTTATAAAGGATGTATTGGAAATATCTTTACCACAAAAGACATATACTTTGGGATTCTTGGCAGTAAATTCAATATGTTGACAGCAACCTAATCTCCCCATCTATAGTATAAAATAGTAGAAATAAAGCATATGCTTTGAGTCAGAGAAACAGGCTCACACTTTTCATCCTGGCTTCGTGACTTTGGGGTTCACTGAACCCCTCTGCCTCAGTTTCCAATGTCTTTCAGTCAAATAGGGATCCTATTTCAGAGTGATTGTGAAAATTTAATGAGATCATGTACTCAGGGCTTATTATAAGTCTTAATGCACTTAAGGACTTAATAAATAGCAAATAGTATATTGATTATTTTTAAATTATTAAACAAGTTTGGAAGTGGCATTATGTCAGAAACCAATGGGCTGTTTTATGCCCTAAATCATTGTTGTATTGGGCCAGTGTTGCAGGGAGTTGCTTAAAGAGAATAATTATAAGCAGAACTGTATATACTGTTTTGAAGATTATAGTGCTTTTATGTATAAAGCCTTGTACTCACATTACAGACAAGTATAACCTAGGAATTGTAAGAAAGTAAAATCTGTAAAATATGAAAAGGATTGGTTCAGACAATTAGTGCTTCTGCTATTTAGAGAAAGAAGACTTGACGGAGGCTGCGATGTTGAAGTGACGCTTTATTAAAGATGTTGAAAGGCAATTTGTGGTGGGTAAACAAGAGTCAGGAAGACAGAATATGAAAGACCCTTCAGCCCATGGTGAGAAGTGGTTTAGCAGAAGCAGAGTTCATGTCGAAGAGCAGAAAGAAATAAGATTGAAAGTAAAAATGGGAGATACCGTGAAGGAAACTGAATGCAATGCTGGCAATTTTCCCTGATGGCCTGGACTTCTCAGGTTTTAGCATGCATGCAAATAACCAGGAGGGATTAATAAGATACAAATGGCAGGGCTCCATTCCCTGAAATTCCGACTCAATAGGTGTCAGGTGGGCTCCAGAATTTTCACTTGTACTAAGTGCTATGGACTGAATTGTGTCACCCAACATTCACATGTTGATATCCTAATCCCTAATATGACTATATTCGAGATAGGGCTTTTAGGAGATAAAAAAGATTATATGAGGTTTTAAGACTGGGTTCCTAATCTGATTGGACTGGTGGTTTATAAAAAGAGGAAGAGCCAAGAAGAGAGTTCTCACCAGAAACCAAACTGGCAGCACCTTGATCTTACACCTACAGCCTCCAGAAGTGCAGGAAAATAAATGTCGATTTTTTGAAGCCAATGATTTGCTGGTATTTTGCTATAGCAGATGAGCAGACTAGTACAGTGAATTCCCAGGTGGTGGTGAAACAGCCGATCCAGAGACCACTCTAAGAACCATGACTGTGAGTCATGAAACCCCTTTAAATTCCTACAACTGTTTTTCTATCTACCTTCACCTGTCACAGTCTTTTATTTATTATTATTATTATTTTTAACTGAATCCTGCTTCCAGTGCTGGGAAATGTCAACCAAGGACTGAGAAAACCCAGGGCACTGGGCACAATGAATGAGTCCCATCAGCTTGTCTGCACTCAGTTTCACGAGGGAGAGTGCCTTGTTGAAGTTCATTCCAAAGACTCCAGTCCTGGAAGGGACAGAGCTGAGGGAAAACTGCTAACTAAGACATCCTGGAATGTGAAGTCAAGTGGGCCTTAGAAAGCATCACTATGAACAAAGCTAGCGGAGGTGATGGAATTCCAGTTGAGCTGTTTCAAATCCTGAAAGATGATGCTGTGAAAGTGCTGCACTCAATATGCCAGCAAATTTGGAAAATTCAGCAGTGGCCACAGGACTGAAAAAGGTCAGTTTTCATCCCAACCCCAAAGAAAGGCAATGCCAAAGAATGCTCAAACTACTGCACAATTGCACTCATCTCACACGCTAGTAATGCTCAAAATTCTCCAAGCCAAGCTTCAGCAATACGTGAACCATGAACTTCCAGATGTTCAAGCTGGTTTTAGAAAAGACAGAGGAACCAGAGATCAAATTGCCAACATCCACTGGATCATGGAAAAAGCAAGAGAGTTCCAGAAAAACATCTATTTCTGCTTTATTGACTATGCCAAAGCCTTTGACTGTGTGGATCAGAATAAACTGTGGAAAATTCTGAAAGAGATGGGAATACCAGACCACCTGACTTGCCTCTTGAGAAACCTATATGCAGGTCAGGAAACAACAGTTAGAACTAGACATGGAACAACAGACTGGTTCCAAATACGAAAAGGAGTACGTCAAGGCTGTATATTGTCACCCTGCTTATTTAACTTATATGCAGAGTACATCATGAGAAACGCTGGGCTGGAAGAAGCACAAGCTGGAATCAAGATTGCCAGGAGAAATATCAATAACCTCAGATACGCAGATGACACCACCCTGATGGCAGAAAGTGAAGTGGAACTAAAAGCCTCTTGATGAAAGTGAAAGTGGAGAGTGAAAAAGTTGGCTTAAAGCTCAACATTCAGAAAACAAAGATCATGGCATCCAGTCCTGTCACTTCATGGGAAATAGATGGGGAAACAGTGGAAACAGTGTCAGACTTTATTTTTTGAGGCTCCAAAATCACTGCAGATGGTGATTGCAGCCATGAAATTAAAAGACATTTACTCCTTGGAAGGAAACTTATGACCAACCTAGATAGCATATTGAAAAGCAGAGACATTACTTTGCCAACAAAGGTCCGTCTAGTCAAGGCTATGGTTTTTCCTGTGGTCATGTATGGATGTGAGAGTTGGACTGTGAAGAAGGCTGATCACCAAAGAACTGATGTTTTTGAACTGTGGTGTTGGGGAAGACTCTTGAGAGTCCCTTGGACTGCAAGGAGATCCAACCAGTCCATTCTGAAGGAGATCAGCCCCAGGATCTTTGGAAGGAATGATGCTAAAGCTGAAACTCCAGTACTTTGGCCACCTCATGTGAAAAGTTGACTCATTAGAAAAGACTCTGATGCTGGGAAGGATTGGGGGCAGGAGGAGAAGGGAATGACAGAGGATGAGATGGCTGGATGGCATCACTGACTCTATGGACGTGAGTCTGAGTGAACTCTGGGACTTGGTGTTGGACAGGGAGGCCTGGCGTGCTGGGATTCATGGGGTCGCAAAGAGTCAGACACAGCTGAGTGGCTGAACTGAACTGAAGAGTTCAGTTCAGGTAGCATGGGAATTGGGCTGGAGTTAAGGGAAGAAGTGTACTTTTAGAGCCTCTGGCCTTATAGTTCCTTCCTTCCCTTCCCCTAGCCACCAAGAAGCCTCTCACACTTATTACCCTCCTTTTGAAAACACAGAATGTCCAAGACCATCAGGAAACATGGGCTAAATCTGCCTTTAAGCACCACTTCAGGTATGTTTTCTAATAATAAGCTAAACACACTTCTCTTCAACCTTCATACACCTTTTCAGAAGAACTACCAAATTGAAATAAGGAATGAATTGTAAATCTGCACAGTAAGCACACTATTTTCTTTGTGTTTCCAAACATTTGCAGATTGTACTTTATAAACTATACCTTGAAAATAATATTATCATATGCTTCTTGCCTTAGGGGATACCCTCCATGTATCAGATTTTACTCACATAGAATTGGTAGTTAATACATGTTTGCTGACTGGACTGAAATGAAAATTACATTGTTTTAAGTATTACTTCATCCAATATTCAGGCAGTTGTTTTTAAATAAGTATGAGCATCAGAGTTTTCGGGTTGCTCATCACAATGGTGATTCCAATGATTTTGACTCAGTAGAACTTGGTCAGGGCACAGAAATGTCTGCTTTTAACAAATATCCATGGGTCATTCTGTAAACTCTGTATTGAAAAATGCCGTCTTTAATTTATGGCATGAGGATAAAATTTGGATTTTAAGGTGTTAGTCCTCTGTGTGGAAGAAGATTAAAAGGAATATTAGAACTGTCTGACCAATGGAAATAAAATGGCATACCTAACTACCTGTTCCTCCAGCTAGAATAAATTGGCATAGTGGCAGTTTAAAAATCCTTTTCATAGACTAAATGTTGTAAAGTCAATTTCAGCCTACTCTTCTTAGTCATTTTTCACATCCCAATTTCTATTTTCCAGGCTAATTAATCAGTAGACAGCTGAGTCAAGGAAAAGAAGTGGTTGATATAGCAAGTTTTCCTGTGTTACTGTATTCTGCATATGTCCAAGTATAAAAGAACACAATTTAATACAAATCTTTAATTTGCTATTTTAAGGAGCTGATGTTTGCTGTAATTGGTTTTTTCCTTCCTTCCTGGTAACATTCCATTTTAAGTATCCATTTACTTGTTCTTAACTAAGGCTGAATTATATTGGAACTTCTGCAGTAGTACTTGTGACATCTGTCTGAATACAAAGCATATTCATTATAGTCGAGGCAGTTAAAATGAATATCAAATGGGTTTGTAATAGCTTTGCACTTAAAATGTTATTCTTGGTTTGAAGAGCCTTTTCCTCAAGTGTTCATCTGGGGCTCTATAATTTCTAGTGATATTTATGACAAACAGTTGATTTTGTATGTATATGGACCTCAATTTAATTTTGATACATGTTTGGTTGTATCTAACCATTAGCTAACAAATGTAGATTTACTCATTAATGGTCTTTCACAACTTTTACAAGAATACTAATATATGACTTGTCATGTTATCACTTCTTTCTATTACTACAGAAATTTTAAAAAGAACTTTAAAGTACTGCTTTTGCCACTCCTTATGGTCATACCTTTTCTCGCAATGTAGCTGTTAATTCAGTTGTGCTTAATCAACTTTACAAAAGACATAGAAACGGGACTAAGGTCTTTTATTTCATACCAATTTGAAATTATAAATAAACTCTACCCATACAGAAAAAATATATATTCATAGCCATCCAAAACCACAAGGATGTCAATATGTTTTGTATTTATATACCTAGAACTGCAAATATACTGATATCTGTACTTAACAAAAGGCAGAAATCTTTAGACAGTGAAATCTACTTCTGAAAATAGATATCTCAGGAGTTAAATTTGATAAATTCGACACCAGCAGAAGTTTCATTAGTTACCACATGAATCGCCTTAGTCAACAATCCTAATGCTTTTAGATGGCAAAAATATTTCTCTCTATTTGGACAAAACCTATTAGCCTGATTTTAAACGCTTACCTGTGTATCTAAGATGCACTGTTGTTGTGTACTTATTTTACAAAAGTTAAACTTTCTATTATAGCATTTTCTGCTACAGTATTCCCTACATATATAAATATTTATTTAATTATAGAGATATAAAGTTGATGTGTTTTTTCTATTTTTATGGCTGTATTTAGTGTTGTTTTCATCGGTTCCCAGTGCTCATTTCTTTTCACTGTGTATTGTAGTTTTGTTCTCATCAGTCATAGTTTTTTTTTTTTTTTTTTAAGAAAGAAGAAATATAAATTATTCATCCTTCTGAATAGTTTACTATTAGATTTTGTATCTATTGGAAAGGAGTTATGTTCACAATTTTTGCCTGTAAAGTAAGCGGCATAAAATTCAGTACGCTTTAGTGTTACTACTCTGTGATTTGGTGGCATCTGAAGCACAAGGAAGGGCTTCCCTGACGCCTCAGCAGAAAACAATCCACCTGCAATTTCGGAGACCCAGGTACGATCCCCGGGTCAGGAATTTTCCCTGGAGAAGGAAATGGCAACTCACTCCAGTATTCTTGCCTGGAGAATTCCATGGACAGAGGAGCCTGGCAAGTTATAGTCCAAGGGGTCTCAAAGAGTCAGACATGACTGAGCAACCAACAGAGATACACTTAAAAGACAAGAACATGACTCTGGCTTTGTAACTCACAACCTATTTTTAGAAAAAACTCTAAAGTTTGTTTGTTGCTGTTGCTCAGTGGTAAGTTGTGTCTGACTCTGTGACGCCATGAACTGCAGCACACCAGGTTTCTCCGTCCTTCACTGTTTCTTGGAGTTTGCTCAAACTCATGTCCATTGAATTGGTGATGCCATCCAACTGTCTCGTCCTCTGAAGCTCCCTTCTCCTTTTGCCTTCAGTCTTTCCCAGCATCAATGTCTTTTCCAATGAGTTGGCTCTTGCACCAGGTGGCCAAAGTATTGACACTTCAGCTTCACCAGTCCTTCCAATGAATATTCAAGGTTAATTTCCTTTGGGATTGTTTGATCACCTTGACATCCAAGGGACTCTCACGAGTCTTCTCCAAAGTGAATTTTCTGTTTGTGATATGCACTATAAGAAACTATGATGTTTAACTTTTGAAACAACATAGATAAAACATCGCTTAACTGCAACTAAAGATTGGTGTTTTCCATGAATGAGATTTGTTGTGACTAGTCAGTATTAATCAAAAGATTAATCATTTTTCTAATAAATCATTGTGTTAAATAATTGTACTGAGATTAGAGGATACAATTAAATGAAACAGGCAAAGAAAATTATAATAACTAAAAGGTAAAATAGAAAATTAAATCTAGCAATGTTCTAAACCCAGGCAACTAGCATCTTCATTAGAGAATCCTGTAGTTAAAAGAGACTGAGTGACCACAGGGAAAAGTAAAAGCCTCTTTCAGCAATGTGGATAGGAGTTGATCAGTCTCAGCTGGAATAACAGGTGAGATAATCAGTCCAAAAATATGTTTTGTTTCTCGTGTATCAGGGATTATGATGTGTCGACTGACATGTGAAGGATTCATACATGTTAACTAAGAAAAAAATGGCAGGGGACTTCTTGATTTGAGATGTGAGAATGGGTACTATTCTGAGATGCAGGTCAAGGAACACAGTACTTGGAAGGAAATGAGAGAGGTCAAAATGGCTGCAGCAGAGAACCTAGGGTAAGAGAGAAAGAGAGGAAAGGAGGCTGAGATCAGTCCAGAGTCTCTGTGTGATGCTAAGGGTTTCACTGGAAGGGCAAAGGGAATCATCGTAAGTAGGCGAATTCTGGCTGTGACATGGAGGATAGAATCCAAAAAGGGCAGAGTTTGTGTGATGAGATCATCTTGCACAGTGTCACAGAAGTACAGGTGAGACTGGCTGATGAGGAGGTTCACTGGGAATTAAGAGGAATTTTTTTTTTTTTTTTTAAGATGGTAGAATGAACAGGATCTGTGATTGCATATACGTAGAGTGACTTTAGGGGAGGGAAAATGGTCTTCC
The DNA here is from genome assembly GCF_003369695.1 of Bos indicus x Bos taurus. NCBI lineage: Eukaryota > Metazoa > Chordata > Mammalia > Artiodactyla > Bovidae > Bos > Bos indicus x Bos taurus. Next base: position 8,869,114 of record NC_040079.1, on the reverse strand, counting down.
CGTGTTCCCAGGAATAACGGTAAAGTGAATGACTAGGAAAGTTGTAAAGCCTCCACAAGATGACTCAAAGAAGTTATGGGAGGAGCAGGAAATCAATAGAAAGAAAGAAAACACTAGTTTGCCAGAGTGATTCAAGGAGAGGATGCTGCTAACTATAGGGACTCAAAAGTCATGATCAGAGCAGTAGAAAGAGAATCAAATTAGAAAAGCCTTAAAATGGGGAAGCCAAAGAAAATGTATGTTTAACAATCAACAAGTTAAAAACAAAAACAGGAAAACTTAGATATGGTCAGTGGGAAAACATCATAAAAGGAAGCCAGCCCTTGGCTTTGGCTGTAGTGAGGCCACTGGAGTTTCATGTATGTGTTGTCTGGTGAGTGGAGCTGCTGAAGAATAAATGGGAAAAGGAAAGAGCAAATGTTTTAAGAGCAAAAGTTTTAAAAAATTTCTGTGGTAAAGGGATGGCTAAATACAGAAGTACTGCTTAATTGGAAGGCAGAGCCTAAGCAAGGGTTTGGGGTTTTTAAGAATAAGAGAGTTATGAGTTGGTTTTTAAATGTGGGAGGCAAAGGAGCTGCTGCTAAGTCACTTCAGTCGTGTCCAACTCTGTGCGACTGCATAGACGGAAGCCCGCCAGGCTCCCCCATCCCTGGGATTCTCCAGGCAAGAACACTGGAGTGGGTTGCCATTTCCTTCTCCAATGCATGAAAGTGAAAAGTGAAAGTGAAGTCGCTCAGTCGTGTCCGACTCTAGCGACCCCATGGACTGCAGCCCACCAGGCTCCTCCATCCATGGGATTTTCCAGGCAAGAGTACTGGAGTGGGGTGCCATTGAGGCAAAGGAGAGGATCCAGCTAAAGATATGACGAAAAAGGCATGTCATAGGTCCCAGGAGAAAGAGTACGGAATTTGCCTCGCAAAGAATAAACACCTGCTCTGAGAAAGGAGAAGAAAGAAAGGGTGGAGATTTCCATTAAATTCTATTGGCCAATACTATTATAGACGTTATATCCCATTTAACTCTCAAAGTTATGCAAAGTAGGTTTTATTTTCTCTGTTTTGCAAAAAACAAGACTCAGAGAGCTGAATAAACTCACTGAATGTTACTACAGCTCGAAGTGCGCAAGCTGGAGTTCGAAGGCAAATCTATTCTATTATAAACCTTTTTATTCTGACACATTAAGAAAGTGTGAACATGCAGTATTATCGGAACTCACCCCATCTCGTCAACCACCATGAAAGAACATTTTCTCTCTTGGCCTTTACTTTTTCTGTTTATGATTAGAAATACTCTTTGTTAAAGGGTCTTGGGTCAAGTCTAATATTTCTGATTAAAAAATTAATCTTAAGGTCAGATTTACTGAGGGTAGCTTGTCTGGCTTCCATTAAAAATATGCTCATTTCAAGTTGCCAACATTTTGAACTTTAAGGTGAGATTTTGAAGAACATTCTATAACTTCATAAAGATTGTTTTTATTGTTGCCATTTATACTTTGTGAGTCCTTATGTGTGTGTGTAACTTCACACACACACACAGCTGCATTTAGCTTCATTTTTAATAAATATCATAGAAATGAATGAGAACTTTGAAATTATCCTGTATCACTTAAAATTTGAGAATTATCTCTTCATATACTTAAATCATAAGCTTTTTCATTGTATACTGTCTTTAAAATTATCCATTTTAATAACATACAGTGAGAATAAACCTAATTGGTTAAATTTTATAAATTATGGTTTTATTAATCATTTTAGCTAATGTATAGTTAATTTACAATATTTTATTAGTTTTGGGTGTATGGCAAAGTGGTTCAGTTATACACACATATATATTCTTTTTCACGTTCTTTTCCATTATAGATTGTTACAAGATATTTCCCTATGCTATACAATAGGTCCTTATTGACTATCTATTTTATATATAGTTGTGTGTATGAGTTGATTCCAACCTCATAGTTTATCTCTTCCATCCCTACCCCCACTATCCATTTTGATAATGATAAATTTGTTTTCTATGTCTGTGAGTCTGTTTCTGTTTTGTAAATAAGTTCATTTATATCATCTCCAATATAAATGATATTATATTTGTCTTTGTCTGATTTACTTCACTTAATATGATAATCTCTAAGTCCATTCATGGTGCTGCAAATGGCATTATTCATTGTTTTTTTATGATTAAATAATATTCCACTGGTATATATACCACATTTTCTTTATCCATTCATTTGTCAATAGACACTTAAGTTGTTTCCATGTCTTATTTATTGTAAATAGTGTTGCTATGAACTTTGTGGTAGCTTGGTCATAGTGTCTGAGGTCAGGGAGCCTGATTCCTCCAGCTCCATTCAAAATACTTGCCTTAAACAAGATATGGAGAAAAGAGAGTTTTACTATAAAAATATCTTGAAAATATCTAGAGTATTATTGAGGAATTAGTCATGTATTTAGCAAACATTCACTGAATACAAAATACTTTGCTGGATGCTGTGAGAATACAAGGAAGACAAAGATGACAGTTTTTAAGGTAACATTTTCCTTAAAATATAAACTGAAATGATTTAATAATGAAAGCAAGGCATTTTGTATATGACATAGATTTTGAAGGGATTTTAATGGTACATCTTGGATGAAAGATTGAATAAATTTAGAATTCATAATAGTTTAAAATTTTTTGACTTGTGTATTTTCATTAGTGAATTCCTCCTCCTTTGCTTACAAAGCTTACATCCGAAGGGAAGGTCAGGAATTACTCAGAGAAGCTTACGAATAGGAGATAAGGGTTTCGAGTTCTGTTGTCCAGTCTGCCAGTCCAAGTTCAACCAGAGAAACAAAAAGTAAAAATACATATTTCAGAGATTTACTGGAAGAGATGGGTTTACATAACAGTAGGACCTGGCTAGTAAGTCTAAAGTTAGGCATTGTCAGGGGAGGCAGACTGGAAGTCTCAACGAGGAGGTGAATCTACTATCCACAGATAGACCATCTCCAGGGAAGACTCAGCTTTGTTCTAAGCTCTTTCACCTGATAGAATCAGCCAGTCCAGGTTATCTAGCAAACTTTTTTTATGTAGTCAGTTGATAACAGACTTTAATGATTTCTATAAAATACCTACATGGCATAACTAGGGTTTAGTTGAATGCCTGGGCACCTTAGCCTAGCTAAGCTGATACATAAATCATCACAGCCAGCGAGGATTATTTTTTAAGTGAACAAGTGAGACATTCTAGAGTATCAGTGGCTTATGCCCTCAGTTGCACAACGTGTGCCTTCTATGTCATCATAGACAGTAAGATTGACCTGTTAGAGGTGTCGAGGAACATTTCATTCTCATCTCTCTCCATGTTTGATGAGGGTACATTTAATCTTGGAATCAAAATGCCAAATGAAGTATCAATTTATACAGTTACAGCAATAACAACTTAAATGAATCAAATAGGTCAACTTTAGTCAGGATGATAAGTCAAAGAAATGATTTTCCTGTTCTCTGTGTAGTTTTAGGAAAAAAAGAACTGTAGGTACTTCTGTTTCACATTTCAACAAGTTGTCATGTATCCATAGGGGATACGACATTATAAACTCATTTACCACTTGGACTTCTGCCTAGAGGAAGCGTCTCCACTGGTCCAAGTAAGAACATTCTGTATCCATAACCTTAAAAGCTGCAGCATACTTCTATCACCCTTTCTATATTATTTTGCAATCTTGTCGTTTACTCACAATTGAATCAAATCCCATTACCTTAAAGTAAAGGTAATGTAGAAGAAGTTCAGAGAAATGAAATTAAAAGAACTAATTTTTCTGGAACTACATATGAATGAAATAATAGATAAGTTTTATTTCTAAATCTGTATGTATTTTCCCACCAGCGAGTGACAAATCTTCTCTAAAATACTATGTCACTCAAATAGCAGCTGGTTTCTACTACCCTGTTGTGTTTGCATATTATTCGCCAAAACCAGCAACTGGTAGTTTTTATGATGGTGAATAATTGTTGCGAGCTATTAATTGACCAGGAATGCCACAGCCCCTTTGACCGTAACCTGATATCTTAAATTTTCTTAAAATGATGGTTCTTTTTTCTCTTAGTATTGGCTCTGGAGTTCAGGCTAAATATATGGTTACCTACATGGTTGGATGAATAATACTTAAAAATAATTATCTCCAAATTAGATAATGACATAAATGGAAGGGAAATGGCATTAGTAGTGAGCATTTACCATGGTCATTTACATGTATTGGCTCATTTAGTCTTCTGCCCCCAAAACTTTGTATATGTCACTGTTTCCATTTTATAACTGAAGAAACTTAACTTCAGAGGTGTTAATTAACTCACCAGAGGAAAAAGGGTAAATATGATGATGAGAGTCCAAACCAAGATTAAAATCTTGGCCTACATACCTCTAGAAATCATGTATTTTTCTACCAAAAAGTTTAAAGGCAGAGGGGAAGGGAAGGAAAGGATAAATGGTAGGGGAAAGGGAAAGAGAGAGGGGAGAGAGAGAAGGAAAGATAAATAAAATGGGGGTCCTGATATGCTAATTGATTATGAATTTTTCAATTTTTTCTAGATTGCAGAATTACTGGGTGCTTTTAGCATAATTAAAGATGAAGGCTGAAGCATTTTTGTTAAGCGGTAGGCCAAAAGAGACACCTATAAGAGCTGCAAAACCTTCATCTTGAAATCCTACCTTTTTATTTTCAATATCTCTGATTTGGATCTGACAAGTATATTAAAATAATATAGTTTAGATGACAGTTTGTTTGGAACTGTATTGAAAAAGGTCTTACACAAAAGAAAGAAAAACAGGGCTGTCTTTCTATAGAGCACTTGACTTTCATGTTTTTAATATCAAAGTGTTTCAAATAGAACAGGTGAATTGTATATTGATGAAATACAAAAATGTTGCAAAAGGTTATCCACATTTTTTCAGACATAAGATATGAAAACAATATGTTGACATTTCCTTTCTTTTTATCTTTGCAGAATAAACTCATATTCCTAAGCCTAAAACACATGACCTGCCTGACACTGTGTTCTTTTATTAATTTGTTGTTGACATATTGCTCAGAATCCCTATTAGAATAAGGAGAGACAGAGATGACCACGCCAGCCAGTGGGTGGGCAGGGACTGAGGGTGTGCCCTAGGACACTGGCATGAGCAGAATAGTCAACCCCCAGAGATGTACAGATTTGTCCTCTGAAGGTAGGGAATTGTTTTCTGTCAAAATAATTAAATGACCCTCAGTTCAATCTTAGTAAGAGAGGACCAGGGGAGGTGATTCCACACTAAGTAACAGGAGGGAGAGTGAAGCCAGAGGGAACAAGGGAAATAACTAGAGCTAACAGCCCACTCTGCAGTTATGTCCAGCCAGACCATTGATTATACTTTTAGTATCTTGTAATTTTTATAAAATCATATTAATCTAGTTAGCCCCAATGTTAAGATCAAGGCATCTTTCTTCTTTGAAGAATCGTGTAAAGGGATCTAGAAAGTAAAAGTTTTTCTCTTGTTTCATATCAAAATGGTAAGGTGATCAGAGCAACAAGGTCACGAGAACTGGTATTATGAGGTCTATCAAATGAAGCTTAGTATATAACCACGTGCAGACAGAGGTTTCAGCTCTATTAACCAGTCACGAGTTTGCACAAAGAGAATTGATAGAATAATGTAAAAGGTTTTCATGTAAAAATGGAAGTATTAATGAAATAATGCTGAGCAGAGAAGAAATGTGTTCTTCCCAAGTGAGTAGTCATTGCACAGAGGTCTTGTAGACTGTCACAGAGGGTCTGAATTTGGGAATCACTGGACACCCATATGTTATACAAACTAACAAAAGGTGGGAAAAGTGGCAAATGAATATAGTAGATGATTTTAAGATGAATATTTGTCTTTGGATTATTTTAGCATTCTTATTTTTATATTTTAGCATTATTTTTTAGATATGAGTAACCAATATCTAAAAATGTACTCTAAAAATGATGTTGAAACAACAAGATAATCAATGACATTGGCGTCTTCCTCCTTCCGTCCTTTGGCAATTTATTATTCCTTTTCTTTCCAATCTTGAAATAGATACTTTTCAGATTAAGCAAAGTGCCCACTACAACAATATATATATATATATATATATATATATATATATATATACACACACACACACACACACACATGTTTCTTCATCCATTGGGTTGTACCAGTGCATGTCTGTATAATAATGTAATGTATCTATATGTGTTTTAAATACATAAATAGTACACTTGAATGCATGCTCATGCACACACACACTCAAAGCCTCCGAGGTTCTAAAATAACCTAGTCAACTTGAATGCCTGCATCAAACTGTCCCTCAAATGAGAAACTGATGATTTCTGATAGGCTTCTGTACCATATGTCACAGACTGCTTGAAAACTAACAATATATGGAACTTATTTGAAATGCAAACGAATCAAATTTCGTATATGGGATAGGTGTCTGCTATTAAAGTTGAAAACGGCACTTGTGGGGAAAATAATCAGGCTGGAGATAGCTAAAAGATGGCCATAATTTACTAAATTGATAACTGTAAGTGAACGTAAGATTAAAGTGACAGAGGTGGAAAAATTAAAACTAAGCATAACTTGATACTATATAGCTGAAGCTAGAGTGTTCTAGCAAAAACAGAGATGTATTCAGTGGGGAGGGGTAGGCTTTGGTCAAATATGGGAGATAAATATCTAGCATAGTGTAGACCAAATATAAAATTTAAAATCATCTGGGATAAGAATACATAACTCCCAAATTTTAAATCAGTTTTTCTACTACCACTCAAAATAGCTATTATCCTGTCTTGAGTATTTCCACTGGAGAAGGGATAGGCTACCCACTCCAGTATTCTTGGGCTTCCTTTGTGGCTCAGCTGGTAAAGAATCTGCCTGCAATGTGGGAGACTTGGGTTCAATCCCCAGGTTGGGAAGATCCCCTGGAGAAGGGAAAGGCTACCCACTCCAGTATTCTGGCCTGGAGAATCCCCTGGACTATATAGTCCATGGTGTCGCAAAGAGTCGGACATGACTGAGCAACTCTTCAGTATCACCTAAAGATAGGGACAGTGTAGCTCAGGCAAAATGTATAAAACATGTGTAGGCATGTTGCAGAGAAAGAAAGCACAAATGATCTGAAGAGGAGAAATATAATTGGAGGTATATATGTAGGAGAAGCGGAGAAGGCAATGGCAATCCACTCCAGTACTCTTGCTTGGAAAATCCCATGGATGGAGGAGCCTGGTAGGCTGCAGTCCATGGGGTCGTGAAGAGTCGGACACGACTGAGCAACTTCCCTTTCACTATTCACTTTCATGCATTGGAGAAGGAAATGGCAACCCACTCCAGTGTTCTTGCCTGGAGAATCCCAGGGACGGGGGAGCCTGGTGGGCTGCCGTCTATGGGGTCACACAGAGTCGAACACGACTGAAGCAACTTAGCAGCAGCAGCAGTATGTAGGAGAAGGGCTTTCCTGGTGACTCAGACAGTAAAGAATCTGCCTGCAATGCAGGAGACCCTGGTTTGAAAAGTCTATAAAAAAGAAGTCCTTGAGAAAATAAAAATAGTATTGAATAGTCTTGGAAATTTCATTTTTAATGAGAAAGTAGAAAAACAAAGAAACTGAGTTTCATTTATATTAGGAAGGATTCAGTGGAGATTTTATCTGAAGCAACTTCTTAGGATACTATATATGAAATGCTTGCCTATGCATAGAAGTTTCAGGAAGGAAAAGAAACTTAGCTTGTTCCATCAGATTCTGGGAGCTGAAATTAGATCACACAGAGAAGTCATGAAGGCTGTCTCTCAAGATATCTGACATTACCTTAATGAGTTTTCTGTGATTCAAAGTCAGATTCTTGTGATAGAACTTGATTTATCCACACACTCTAGTTTGATCTCAAATATAATCAGAGTCTGTGGGATTGAGATCTGCAATCAAAATGCAATTATATTAATTTACAGCTAGAAGATTGACTGCTGATGGGGTAGGATGGAGTGGCCGGCACATTCGATGCTGGCAAGGTACGTGGAGAGCCAAGTTGTAAATTGGGATGCCAGTGGATCAATTTGTAATGAAAAATGTAATGCTCAAGTTACTGGACACTTGTGTTCTCTGCCCTGCCAAACTTCCCCATGGAGCGTTGCCATGTGAGGAGCCAAATTAGAATCAGACAACTGCTTCTCGAGCATGGGACCAGAGCAGGAGGAGGAAATTATGATTTGAGAGTTAAAGAGAATAGACTATCTTTGGACCATGGATCCCTCTTCCTTACACTGTTGTTCAGCCACTCAGTTGTGTCTGAATCTTTGCAACCTCATGGACTGGACCAGGATCCTCTGTCCTTCACTATCTCCCAGAATCTGTCCAAACTCATGTCCATTGAGTTGGTGATGCCATCCAACCATCTCATCCTCTTCTCCTGCCTTCCATTGTTCCCAGCATCAGAGTCTTTTCCAATAAATCATCTCTTTGCATAGGGGGCCAAAGTTTTGGAGCCTCAACTTCAACATCAGTCCTTCCAATGAATATTCAGGGTTGATTTCCTTTAGGATTGACTGGTTTGAGCTCCTTGCAGTGGAAGGGACTCTCAAGAGTCTTCTCAAGCACCACAATTCAAAAGCATCAATTCTGTGGCGCTCAGACTTCTTTATGGTTCAACTCTCACATCCATACATGACTACTGGAAAAACCATAGCTGTAACTAGACAGACCTTTGTAGGCAAGGTAATGTTTCTGCTTTTTAATACACTTTCTAGGTTTGTCGTAGCTCTTCTTCCAAGGAGTAAGCGCCTTTTGATTTCATGACTTTAGTCACCATCTTCAATGATTTTGGAGCCCAAGAAAATAAAATCTGCCACTGCTTCCACTTTCTCTCCATCTATTTGCCATGAAATGATGGGACTGGATGCCATGGTCTTAGTTTTTTCAATGTTGAGTTTAGTATGATATAAAGTTCATATTTCTCTCCATGCTTTTGCCTCCATACTGACCTATCTTTCCAGCTTCTTCTAACCCTGTCCTTTATTACAGGGGTTCCCAACCTCTAGGATCTGAGGAGTTCCCAACTTCTAGGAGCCTGATGACCTGAGGAGGAGTAGATAATAGAACTGAGGTGCACAATAAATGTAATGCATGCTAATCATCATGAAACTATCCCCTCCCACTCCAATCCATGGAACAGTTGTCTTCCATGAAGCCAATCCCTGGTGCCAAAAACTTGGAGACCACTGTTCTATTATTTAGCTTTGCTAATACACACAATCAGGTTACAGTGAAGTCGTGCTAGCCTGCAATCCATTTATACTCTTTGTAATAATTTTGTCCCAATCCTTTAAATGTTGATATTTTATTTAAACTCAGAAGCCAATCTTATTTTCAAAATTCTTCAGGAACTCCCCCACAAGACCCCAATACTGACAACCTAAGACAATAGATGATTTCTTAAATCCTTTCCAATCCTATCTTTTTGTCAGAAAAAATGTTTCTAATACTGTATTATTGCACATGGATAATTGAATTTCCTTTCCAAAGGATAGGAGAGACAAAGAAAAGGAAAACTGGGCAGACTTAAAGCTGTGTCCTACATATAACTAAATCCTTAATGATGTTTTTTTCAGTTCTGGAGTAGAAGGGAATGACATTGATCGAGATGTTTACATTCATTGCTAGGAAACTTGAATTTTGGCTCCCCATGGAGATCAAATGGAATATGCAGATATAGTACTTTATTTCTTAGCTTTTATAGATATTTCGATCATTTTCTTCATATTAGACTTCCAGTTTGGAATTGACTGTGAAAATGAAGAAATACTTGCTCAGCAAAAAAAAAAAAGTCTTTTGACAAATGAAAACATGTACTCCCTGGAAGCTTCTATGATAACAAACACTACCAAGATGGAGAAACCATTGGGGTGAATAAACCTTATTATCTATCTGTGTGCTCTCACTGAAAATACGAAAGGCAAGCCATGTGTTTGCATGGAGCTCCACTGGAAAGCTATCTTGTGATAATAAAAATAACACAAGAACTACAAATGACAATGACTAGAGACTAGTACAATTAATTTGTAGCCAGATATATTAAATTCAAGACTGATAGTAGATTTACCCCTGGGAAGGAAAAGGAAAGAATGGAATGAGTTTTATTTTAAATAACTCCTGAAACCTACCAGGATGTTGCCTAATGAGGTGATGTAATATCTCTTGATGCTAAATTTGCATAATGCCTTTTTTCCCAAAAAGATTGCTTTGAAAGAATAACAAAGAAACTGAAATGAGGTAGAAAACAGAATAACAAAGCACGAATATATTCTCAGTGCTTGCAAATATTAAAAATAGCTTTCTATCTTCTGATTCATTACTTCTCCTGAGAGCCCACCTGGATGTCCTCAGAATAGAAAGTAATATTTAAATTCATACATTGTGATTTAGATTTCATAATAACTATGCCAGTTGTCTAAAAAATAATCATATGCGCCTGTGTCGTGCAAAGCAGCAGTGGTCAGATGAGTTATGCCGTGTTGCTCAGGACCAGACAAGCCCCTCTGAACAGTTTTATTTTATGCACAAATTGTTGTGTATGAGGCCAGCTCTTACGAAGTCTGTCTTTTGCAATTCATGTTTTCATTTTGCGCATTCTTCCTTTTAATGGAGAACTTTCTCCTCCTTAGTTGTCTGTTTTCTGATCAACTGCTTATCCAAAGAACAGCAAGTTTTGGTGCTCTCATTTTTTGATTACTCTGTCATCCCAGAGTCCATACATCTCCCCGTTACTGTTGCTGTCTTCCCAGTCTCATATGAGACCTACTGCTTATATTGTCTGACTTTGAAATCCTCACTATAGATACTGCAAAGTCTCTGCTGCCAAATGTTTTGTATTTGTTATTTAGTTAAGTTTTACTATAAAAAGGTTTAAGTCACTGTACCACCTTGAATATACTGTTTTGCTTTTAAAAGTCTTCATGTTTAACTTTGAAATTGTTCCTCATCCCTTCATTTTTTTTTTTCATTCATTCTCTGAATTAAAATATATTGATCACCTGCTCTTTTTAAGGTACTAAGCTAACTTCTCTAGGAGATTAAAAAGTGGGTAAGACCTGATTCCTTAAGGCAGTGGTTTCCTATTAAAGGTGCTTTAAACAGCGTCTTCCCAGAGGGAAGTAGGAGGGTAGGAAGCTGGTGAGCCTTTGAATTCACATTGTATTTGAATTCACATCCAACCTAACATTAGCACTAAAAGTATTCTTCATTGAAGTCTTTGTTGAGGGAGCTATGGAGCAGATTCAAATACGTTGTTCCCTTGTCAGCATCTTCATGTCTGCCTCCCCGCAGCAAACATGTATGTTAAGATAAGTACTCATATACGGACCTCTGCCTTCAAGGGTCTGCTGCCCTGGTTGCGGTGGCTATAAACCTATCCTAAACCTACTTCCTGATGGCGTATGTGTCTCCCTGGGCCCCTTTCCTGTACTCGCCTGCCCTCCTCTCGCAGCCGTATCTTAGAAATAATGTATCTGTTAACCCAACCTCAAACATCTGTGGTTTCAAGTGTTTTCCTTTGTCTCAAGAACTCAAATGTTTTCATAGCATATTTAATGTGATTTTTAGAGAATATAATGCCATCTTTCTGCAACTCTTCTAAACTAACATTCTTGCTTTGCAACATTAAACTGTATAGTTTTACTTCTTGAACCAGAATTATTGGACCCAGTTCAGTAAAGTTCAGTTCCCCACTTTAAGCCACAGTCTATGCTGATGAGAGTAGCCTCACCTAGCTCTTTCATAGTAGAATTTGGTGGTAGTGTGCTTCTACCCAGCTTTGAAGAATATTCCTCTACTCTGACCTCCCCAATCCAGCTGCTCTCCCAGTCACTGCTTTTTTATCTGAAGCAGTCACCCTCTAGTCTACCAGCCTGCACCATTCTGAAACACTTACCTCATGGAGGGTTTGAGTTACATGCCAGTCACCAAAGCCATCTATCCTTCATATCTGTGTCACTAGTAAAAAGTACCAAGGCTTCCTAAGTGGTCCATCATCTTAACTCTTGGGAGATGCACCTTAGTTCTGGTGCTCTTGTAGGTTTTCCAGAAAGGCCAGTCAATCCTTTCTTAGAAAAAGTCAATACCAATTTTCAAGATATTTTTTATAATACACAGATGGCACTTGTATTAATCAAATATACAACCCCCAGTCTGATTTCTATAATATAAATACAATATCAGACACTTTGCACAATAAATTTAGCCCTCCCCTCTTCAAGGACCCTTTGCAGTTTATAAACCAGATTCAGAGTTTCTGTCTCCATCACTGCCTGAAGGATAGCAACCCACTGTTGTCAGGAGTCATTTAGCCCACCTATGGGATGGCACAGTCCCCAGATCTGCTCCCAAACCAAGGGCTGGATTAACAGTGCATCACAGCTCTTGGCAAGAGTTAAGAGCAGAAAATAAAATGAAGGTGTAGGGGTTAGGCAGGAAATTTAGATAAAACTACTTGGGAAATGTAGCCAAGCAAGACATAATTATCTAATTTATAATTAGTCCAGAACATCAGGCCTACCATCCCTAAAGGCTGCTTTTATTTTTTTCTTTGCAAAGAGACAAGTGATACCATCAAAGAGCAGATGGTCCTCTTGTATGAGTGCAAGTGAGTAATGGACATTTCTTACCTAAGAGTAGCCTGCCCAGACTTTGGTTTAGGAATTCCTATTGGCGATCACTTGTCAACTTAATAGTTTATTATTTCTATGTCTCCTATTCCTTTAGGCTACTGCAATTATTACATTAAAAATAAAGGAGTTCTGGAAAATTTTAATAGCATCTCTTTAGGCCTATTGGCCTCTATCATCTAATTACCTAAAACCACCTAGTGAATTAACGCAATCAATTAAAGTCAGTCAATTCAATCAATCTGAACATGACTCCAACAATTTTTGCTACACTTCAATTTTATTCCTTAAAAATTCTATGCTATACTTCATCTTGTAGAAAAGAGGAATTTATTCAAGTCTAGAAGTGGGATTTTTGCCCACCTGAATCCTGCTGCTTCAAGCCCTTGTATGTGGCTCTGTAGGTAGCCCAGTGATTACATTGTTTTTGTTTTGTTTTGTTTTAAGCTGAACAAAGTCCCCTAGGTTCAAGAAATGCACTGTGGAGGGAAGGTGACCCAATATTACCAAGATTTTATGGCTTCTGTTTACATAATAGGGAATGTTCAGTTCAGTTCGGTCACTCAGTAATGTCCGACTCTTTGCGACACCATGAATCGCAGCACGCCAGGCCTCCCTGTCTATCACCAACTCCCAGAGTTCACTCAGACTCAGGTCCATCGAGTCAGTGATGCCATCCAGCCATCTCATCCTCTGTCGTCCCCTTCTCCTCCTGCCCCCCAATCCCTCCCAGCATCAGAGTCTTTTCCAGTGAGTCAACTCTTCACATGAGGTGGCCAATGTACTGGAGTTTCAGCTTCAGCATCATTCTCTCCAAAGAAATCCCAGGGCTGATCTCCTTTGGAATGGACTGGTTGGATCTCCTTGCAGTCCAAGGGACTCTCAAGAGTCTTCTCCAATACCACAGTTCAAAAGCATCAATTCTTTGGCGCTCAGCCTTCTTCACAGTCCAACTCTCACATCCATACATGACCACAGGAAAAACCATAGCCTTGACTAGACGGACTTTTGTTGGCAAAGTAATGTCTCTGCTTTTGAATATGCTATCTAGGTTGGTCATAACTTTCCTTCCAAGGAGTGTTAATATGAGGGAAATCCTAGATGGTTCCTTTCCTCCGTCTATATGAGACTTTGTATAGGGACCTGAGTTTGCTGAAAGTGAACTGGCTAAAAACAAACATGTTGCCTGTAGGAGATGGTTTTCAATTGTGTTTCTTTCATAAAGTGGTGTCCTGGAATTTCTAGTTTGTATACTTTTGTATGTATAATTGTAAAGGAGTTCAGCTTTTAAAACGCTTTACTTCTAAATGTGAACTTGTTTTCTCCATTGTATATTCTTGCCTCCTTTGTCAAAGATAACGTGTCCATAGGTGCATGGGTTTATCTCTGGGCTTTCTATTTTGTTCCATTGATCTATATTTCTGTGTTTGTGCCAGTACCATACTGTCTTGACTATTGTGGCTTTGTAGTACAGCCTGAAGTCAAGCAGGTTGATTCTTCCAGTTCCATTCTTGTTTCTCAAGATTGCTTTGGCTATTCGAGGTTTTTTTGTATTTCTGTACAAATTGTGAAATCATTTGTTCTAGCTCTGTGGAAAATACCGCTGGTAGCTTGATAGGGATTGCATTGAATCTATAGATTGCTTTGGGTAATATACTCATTTTCACTATATTGATTCTTCCGATCCATGAACACGGTATATTTCTTCATCTATTAGTGTCTTATTTGATTTCTTTCACCAGTGTTTTATAGTTTTCTATATATAGGTCTTTTGTTCTTTAGGTAGATATATTCCTAAGTTTTTTATTCTTTTCATTACAATGGTGAATGGAATTGTTTCCTTACTTTCTCTTTCTATTTTCTCATTATTAGTGTATAGGAATGCAAGGGATTTCTGTGTGTTGATTTTATATCCTGCAACTTTACTATATTAATTGATTAGCTCTAGTAAATTTCTGGTGGAGTCTTTAGGGTTTTCTATGTAGAGGGTCATGTCATTTATTTACCCCATGCAACTCACTAATCCTTTGTACCAACATTTGCTGAATATCTATGCTATGTAGTTACTTTATAACTCCTGTGGAAGAATAAAAGTCCAGATTTCTGTGTAGCAAAATCTGTTTAATTGCTAGCTGCCGGAGTTCAGCTCCAGCAGCCAGGGAATCATCCTGAAGAGATGAGCAGCATCAGTGGAGAATGATGCAGCCTCTGACTCAAGGTGCCGGACTGCTTGTTTATTTCAAGCATCAGGTCTTCTGTTATACTTTGACAAGAGCATTAGGGCAGAGGTTTTACATTTTAAGCTCCCCCTCACCCAGATTTATTGTCTCCATGAATCACCTTTGCCCTTCAATCAGAGTTACATTATAACTCATGCTTGTGTCTGGGCTGTATACCACATCCCTAAGTTTATTTCTTATCTTTCTAAATCCTGCTTGCCCCTAGTATCCTAAGCTCACTATCTCCTAAAAAGGTTTCTAGCTATTCTTTATTATTTCTAAACCCTAAGCTCAGCAAATTTCCTTTGCCATAAACATTCCCCTCACAAACAGGTCTCAGATAACAATCCTTCCCATGGTCTCAAGCTGTGGCCTACGTGCTCATCCTGGAACATTCTTTGATCCTTGAACAAATGTCAATGGTTACTTTATAGATTATTTTCTGGACACAACTGCAGAAGGCTTTGTGCTGTCTCATGCTTCTCTCAAGAACAATAAGCACCTTAACATTATTTCCAGCCAACTCAATCGAAGAAAGGAAGAAACAAGTCAAAATCACAAGACAGAACTCCATAATCCCAGGACTGTGCCTGTGGGATGAGGAGAGGGAGTTGGGGCCATGCCTCCATTTTGTCAGTAATGCCTAACGCAGCTCCCGACAGCTAGCACATTAAGAATATTAAATTAATATACATTTTAATTTTTATTTAAGAGGAAGAAATTCATAGTAGTGAAATAATTTTAAACAGAACAGGTTTTATATAATTATATATACACAAATATATATAAAAGTATATATTTATGTGTGCATATATATATAGTTTTAATAGAATTTTGAAGAGGGCACTGGCGACCCACTCCAGTACTCTTGCCAGGAAACTCCCATGGACAGAGGAGCCTGGTGGGCTGCAGTTCAAGGGGTCGTGAGGAGTCGGAGGCACCTGAGCGACTTCACTTTCACTTTTTACTTTCATGCATTGGAGAAGGAAATGGCAACCCACTCCAGTGTTCTTGCCTGGAGAATCCCAGGGACGGGGGAGCCTGGTGGGCTGCCGTCTATGGGGTCGCACAGAGTCAGACATGACTAATGTGACTTAGCAGCAACAATAGAATTTTAGAATTAGTAAACACAATTTCTCACAATTGCTTTTTAATGATAACAAATAAAATGTTTTAATGCTTATAAATGACTCAGAAGATACCTACTTGTAAAGCAATATAGTAGAATAATTATTCATTTTGGGGATACAAGGAGAATAGCCATAACAAGTTACCTTAAGCTTTAGATGAGGACCTCCTAGCCTTTTTAGGATCGAGAACATTGACTCTATAAGAACATGGCTGCTGTCTTTGTGGTCTGTTGCTGCATTGCCAGCATTTAGAACTGTGCCCAGCACATATTAGTAAACACTACCATAGTAAATAGTAGGTGAGTGATTAATGAACAGGACACAAAACCCTTTCAATGATCTGCAAAGACAGGTGAAACATCTGCACAAGAAACATACCATTTTGTATACATTTTAGGGGAACAATAAGCTCTCCTAATCTTCACACGCACAGCTGACAGGTTAAGAAAACCAGCTTTAGCTCAAGGGAAATACAAAAAGGCAAGACTTACTCAAAAGAGCATCAGCCCAAAGCAAAGAGGGCAGCTTCTGTCATGGGCCAGGCCATCCCATGTGATACTAAGAGGGATTTTTACCTACTGTAGATTTGATGTGAAGGTGGTGCCAGTGTGAATAATTCACCTGCCAATGCAGGAAACGTAAGAGACGTGGGTTCAATCCCTGGTTTGGGAAGATCCTCTGAAGAAGGAAATGACACCCCACTCCAGTATTGTTGCCTGGAAAATTCCCTGGACAGAGGAGCTTGGTGGGCTACAGTCCATAGGGCTGCAAAGTGTCAGACATGACTGAGCACACACACACACAACTTATTTCTTAAGTCAGTTGTAAGTGGTAATCTAAGATTATCCCAAATATTCAGAGTAAAGACAATGGGGGTGGGAGGAGTTTGTGTTTTGAAGAGCTGGGAGACAGATAGTGCTTGATATTTAACAGGAAATGTTGTTCACCTTAAATAATGCCATAGGGATGAAAACTTCTCTATTAAAGTATCATTGTGTTCCTACTTAGGATTAAAATCATTTGATAATACTGAAGTTTTTCCTACACCCCACAAACACTATAATTTATGTACCTGTAATTTGCACCCTCCCCCCAATTCATCTGCTAAAGCCTTAAACCCCAGCACCTCAGAATGTGACTGTGTTTGCAGACAGAACCTTTAGAGAGGTAATTAAGATGACATGAGGCTCATGGGGTGGGCTCTAATCCAGCTTGATGTTGTCCTTCTAAGAAAAGGAGATTAGAACACAGAGACACCCTGGATATGCACAGAGGAGGGGGACATGTGATACGAATGAGAGGCCTTGGAAGAAAAAAACCTGCCATCTTCTTCATCTTGGGCTTCCAACCTTCAGAGCTGGAATATGGATTTCTGATGTATAAGGCGCCCGGTCTGTGGAATTTTGCCCTAGCAAACACGTACATCATCTTTTATCTTCTAGATCAATGCACTGTCTTTCAAAAACAAACTTAAGTTGCATCACCTTACTTCAAATCATATGGCTTTAATGTTGAGTTCCCGACTCTACTTTGAGGAACAGCCACTTTGAGAGTATATTGTGAATAAATAATACCATAATATTATTTAAGTTCCTTTCCATATACAAGGGAAAGAAGCTAAGTAATTTTTATATAGTAATATCAACTCTCTGCTAGGCAGATTCACGTTATCTCATTTTTTTGTTATCTGTTTTATTGTTCAAAAAATGTTAGGAGGTAGATATAGCTGGTGATATTATATAGATCAGAAAAATGAGGTTCTGATGGGTTTAAAATGTGTTAGGAGTGCTCTTAAGATACTACTCACTGGTAAAGCCAGTGCTCAAAGTCACATGTGTACTCTGACAGTGACTGTCTTTTGGACACCACATTGATGATTTCTCTGGGTCAACATGTTCTAAGGTATACCCAAGATTCTTGACAGTTAAAGAGCAATTGGAGTGTTAGTTGCCACTCAGTTTTAATGTGTGAAGTGATGACACTAGAAATGTAAAAGCAGGTTTTCTTTTCTGTCTGTGATGACACCAAAAAATCAGCGTTTTCATTTTTTTTTTTTCCTTGCTGGGATCATACCCATCAATTAATGTAAAAAAAAAAAGAAATGTGACTGTCAGGATTCATTCTTGTATTTGTATTGAACGATCAAAGAATATGCAATCAAGACTAATTGACTAAATTGTTCATCTTGCCTCTAAGAATTAAAAGATGATCTGTTCAAAAAGTCGATTTAGCATGAGACAATGTTTAACAGTGAAAGGATATAGGTTTAGTATATTTTATCAATGTTTATATTTTATATACCTAATGATTACAGCAAGAATATTATGTAATTATTTCTCATATTCTCTTAAAACAAAAATTGCCTTTTTGTATTTCTATAGAGGTAGAACCTAATGGGTTTTATACAAGTTCTTATAATATTTTTTTATTAGCACATATATCAAAGTTCCCAGAAATCAACATAATGATTGGTTTTCTTTTGATGTCATGCAAACACAGTTGCCATTTGATTTCTCTGGAAAACTTCTTTATATATCTGGGGAATTTTTTTAAAGGTGTAACAGTGTTAATCTTGTCGAACAAAATTTCTTCATCTTATTCATTCTCCCTCACTACGATGTTTCTCAACACATTCTAATATTTACAGTTGTCAGAAAGGGATATAGTTTTTAAATTGAGTCAAATTGTATTTTTTCATTTTCTGCTTTCAAATTGCCATTTTCATTGTTAGTTTCAGCCATCTACTATTTTCTTAGTGCCTTTTTCTTTCAAAGTAAACTGTCTAGTAGATTGGGGGAGGTTTTGTCTCATTTTACAATGTATTGCAATCTCCATGATTATCGTTATGAAATCCTATTTATTTAAAAGTGGTCATGACCAAGCAAGAACTTTATGTTTCTATTAAATGGATATCTGGAAGAGGAATAATGGTAAATGATTTTAGTGTGTCTGCCAGCATAGAGAAGAGAATATTTCATTTGGATATTTGTCTATGACAGTAGTGATAGGATAGTGACTAAGATTTTTCTTAATTTTTTTCCTCTTTTTTTTTTTTTTTTTTTTTTGAGGTGGAAGTGTGATACAGTGAAAGCAGGGTTCCTGATTGCTATGAGAGAAAGAAATTTTCTTTCACCTCAAAATGTCATTTCACCTGCCTCCAAACCTACTGCTGGCTCTTGCAGGCTCTTACGAGATGTAGAGTCTGTCTCAGGATCGCATGGTTCTGCTCTTCCTACATCCTTTGGTTTTCTGCCACAGTTTTGAGGTTTATCCTCAGAATTCCATTCAGTCTTTTTTCTCCTTGAAGATAAGGATGTGTATTGCACAGAACATGAAGCAAAGCTTCCAGAGATTTTGTTGTCTCTCTCCCAGCAGAGTACAGTTCCTGTTATGCTTTTATACCTATGAAATCTCCTTGGACTTCCCCTCACACTTAGAATGAAAACCAAAATCCTTATCTTGACTGTACAGGGACTCTCACGGTCTGGCCCCTTACTCTGTCTTTGGCCTCATCAATTGCTCTTCCTGTTGCTGACATAGTTAGGAGCCACAGAACAGAGTCAAATCCAGTTCTATCTGGCTCTAGACCCAGGGCCCTCAGCCAATGCCCTACACTACCTTTGTAAGTTCCTCACCTCTCTCCCACAGAGTGTAGGTACCAGGCGGTCCACAGGTCGCATCCCAAGTCCCATCTCCACCTGAAAGCGGCTCTTCTCTTGAAGTAAATTTTGCTAAAGTATAATGTCCGTTGTGGCTTCCCTGATAGCTCAGTTGGTAAAGAATCTGCCTGCCATGCAGGAGACCCTGGTTTGATTCCTGAGTTGGGATGATTCCCTGGAGAAGAGATGGGCTACCCACTCCAGTATTCTGGCCTGGAGAATTCCGCGGACTGTATAGCCCATGGGGTCACAAAGAACTGGACACGACTGGATGACTTTCACTCAATGTCCGCTGAGGCATGTGTAAAAATCACAGGCATAAAGTTTGATTACTTTTTCCCAAAGTAAATACACTCAGGCAAACAGGACCTGGACCAAGAAATGAAATATTACTGGGCCCCTGCAAAGCCCCTGACCACCCTTCCAGAACTTACCTCCCCCAGGGCAATCACTTTCCTGAATTCTGAAACCACTGGTGTGTTTTCTTGTTGCTGAGTGTCACTGGTACTCTTTGCAGGTCCCCTTTCTTGACTCTCAATAGCGAAAACTGGCCCTTCAGTTACAATCACACACCTGAGAGGATGTGTTTTTCAAATTATGTCTCATGAAAAGTTAACATCCAATGATGAGACTTAAAAAGTTATTTGGTCAAAATAACTAGGTTTATTTACTCTTGCAAGCATTTTGAAGCCCTAAGAATAGAATGCAATATGGAATGATTCTATGCAACAGCTAATAGCACGTAGGACACTAGTATTCATCAGGATAGGGTGGGTGAAGCTCAAGATTGGGGATTTTCTATGGGGCTCTCAAGACTTCATCCATTCATTAGCTCCTCTTGCAGTGACCCAGTCCCTGCTAAAGGGAAGGACAGGCTCACTTGAATGGGATGGCCCCAGCATTAACAGACCAGTGGGTACTTGTCATGGGCTGTGGGCTACCCTGGCCTATAGGACTAACAATTCAAACTTCATCCCATTAACCACAGTGGATGGTATGAAGGACCACTCAAAGGTGGATGCTATGTTTCCCCAAATTAAGGGAAGCCCTCTGGGCATCTGTGTCTCCTTTTTGTAGAGATTCATTAGAGAATCAGATATCGATCTGAAACAAATGCTGGTTTGGATACTCAAGTGTTCTTTCTTTCTTTCTTTTTTTTTTTTTTGAGTACTTTAAAATGCCAGGATGAAATCATTGAAAGGAATCCTTAGCATGAAGATTGGGTAAACTCCTGGACAAGGTGTTGTAAACTGAAGTGATGTATCAAATTTGATTTTGTTTCCATACGAAAAAGATGTATTATAGGGAGATATAGTCCTGACCACTTTCCTGATACTCAAAAGTTTATAGGAATTACCACAAATGATCAATGATTCAAACATAAATAACACAAATATCCTGTTATACTTTCTACATTTGAATTGTTTAAACAGGATAACACAGTAAACAGTCAGAAAATGACATTAAATATGACCCACATATTGTGTAAAACTTTTTCTTATAATTTCTACTCTTTTTCCTTTTTCTTTATTCCTCTTCTTTTTCTTTCTCTATTCCCCCCTCCCCCTCCTCTTCTTCCTCCTTTGTCTTTTTTGGATTAAAGATGGAATGTGGCAAAACAGCAGGAGATTCAGGGAATTCGGAGACTATTCCTTGGGAAATTGGGCTAATTTTTCAGCATACGCTTTAGAGAGATTTACAGCTAGTAAATGACTTCAGAAAATAATCCAGGGAGCTGCCCTTTTGGTTTCTATTCTTTTAATATGTAGTTTTCTGTTAAAATATAGGTATGAGACAGATATTTTTAGATATTCTTCAGACTTCAAAACATTACCTTCCTCCTTTTGGGAAGCTATTCCTAAAATACTCAACTCAATGTATTCACAGTGGACCCTGCTATACGCTGCCAAGGCATCATCATGGCTTAAAATTCAGACAACCATTCTTATTTACGTTGTATTTTCTTTTCTACTTCTCCTCTTTCTATCTCTTCTCCCTTCATCTCCCTTTTCTCCTCTGTCCCTTTCTCCTCCCTTCTCACTCCTTTTCCTCATTCTTCTTCTTTACTATGTTGCTGCTTCTGTTTCAAAAATTCTCATAGCTTCAGTTTGAATGTAGCTGTTTTCAAAACTACCTAAGTGGAGTTTGATACTGAATTCACAAAATCAAAAGTGTTTACATAGTAGCATGTGTTCTGCCTTTGGCCATGTAATAATAGGTAGCAACTGTCTCTGGTGGTAGTGTTTTATTTTTTTTTCTGATTTGTCATTTTTATGACTTGAAAAAAATAGGAAAATGACTCTTATTCCAGACTAGGAGTCTATGGATTTGATTCTACTACACATTACAAAGCAACTGGCTTAAGTCTTTTAAATTTCTGTTGCTTTATAAATTCTACATGAGACATGATTGATAGAGCCATGAGATCACTCTACTGTGCTGGAGCAGTTTTGCTGATGGGATTGTCTTTTCTGGAAGGAAAAGGCAAAGTTGTGGTAGTGCAGGAGCTCACAGAAGGTAATCACCGTGGAACTGAGTTTCATGTTCTAGACACTGTGCTACTGTTCGATTATTTTATTTAATCCTAGCAACATTCTTATTCCCATATTGAGGCCAAATAAAAAATGGCTCAGAGAAGTGAAGTAGCTATTCATGAAGGCAGCAAATCTGCAATTATGAATAAGTTGGAATGAATGCAAAGCTCATCATCTTTCAGTAGAGCGTGCTGAGTCCTAGCTGTACAAGTAAAAATAATTTCATTATTCTACTCTCCCATTGAGAAATGACTATTGCCTCTTGTCCCACCTCCTTCAGCCATCTGCTTCACTTGGCTCCAGTTAAATCTAAGTTAAAACCTCCTAATGAAGATGACTGCAGCCTTAGTTGGCACTAACCATAGTTCCAGGGAACTGATGAGAAGAATGACTAAGACTGGAGATGGGGATGCGAAATTTCCAGGGGCAGATCAACTGAAATCAGACTGTGTTTTCATATTCATATGAGCTTACTCAGTCATGTCTGACTCTTTGCAACCCCATGGACTGTGTAGCCCACCAGGCTCCTCTGTCCATGGTATTTTCCAGGCAAGAATGCAGGAGTGAGTAGCCATTTCCTTCTCCAAGGGATCTTCCCAACCAAGAGGTTGAAACCATGTCTCCTCCATCTCCTGCATTGGCAACCAGATTCTTTAACCTGCTGAGCCACCTGGGAAGGCCCTGGACTATGTTTTAACATAAAAATATAAGTTTAAATGAATAAAAAAAAAATCAGAGGAATCTGAGGGGTTAGTAATCAAAGGTGACTTGTATTTCCTTAAGACTTTCAAATAAAAAAATAATTTTCAATAATATTAAGTGATATAATAGTAAAGGGTTTTTTTTTTTTAGTTTCAAGCATTAAGAGGTAAAATAATAAAACATGTGCAGAAATATATCTGAATACTATTAAAGATAAGTAGTGTATAGTTAATGGAACTAGCTGTTTCAGAGGGGTTAACAAGAGATATATTGTAGCTATGACTATTTATTAATACTCTTTTAATTTTAAAAGGAAATTTCAAACTGAAATACATAAGCAGGAAGTAAATGAATAATGTATCTGGATAATTGGGCTAGCATGAGATGCTAAACCTCACTTTCATTGTGGGCAGATAATATGGAAGAAGAGATTTTGGTGGAAAGATGTAGAAACTGTTTAAATGGAGGATTTTTTGTTGTTGAAAACCTATCCAACAACATCTGAATACCAAATAAAAGACTTTACAGTTTCATCTCTCCTTAGAGATATTTTTTTAGTTGCTGTTGCTTTGTTTGGGAGAAAATTGCAGTTTAAGATTTACAAACCACTTCATTTGTAAAGTGCTATTACAATACTTTCTGCCTCTGAAAATGTTTAAAGCTGCAGGCAATGAAAAGACATGGTAATAGAGTTTTTCCTTGTAAAGAAAGCTCTCATTCTGTTGTTTAAAAAATGAGCAGCATAACAATACAATATTATTTATAAAGAGGTATTTATATAAGTAGTATTTCAATGGGCCTTGCTGAGTGACATGTTAGGTAAGGGAATCGCACAGAAAACATATCTTATGTGATTGTTTAAAGGTAATGGAGTTCAGGTAATTATCTTCATCATGATAAGATCCAAAGAAATTTACGTGGTTAGTTGGATCTTGCACATAAAATTCATATTCCACATCACAATATAAAATAAAGGTTGCCACTTTTATTTTTTCCCATGTAAAGAAGTTTAGGGGGGGCTTCCCAGGTGGCGCAAATGGCAAAGAATCCGCCTGCACATGCAGGAGATGCTAGAGACAGAGGTTCAGGAAGATCCCCTAGGAGGAGGACATGGCAATCCACTCCAGTATCCTTGCCTGGAAAATTACATGAACAGAGGAGCCTGGCAACAGTCTGGCTACAGGAGACTGGCTACAGTCCACTGGGTTGCAAAGAGTCAAACACAACTGAGCACACAGCAAAAGTAAGGTTAGATTCTTCCTATTTAAAGTTGAGACTTTCTAGTTGATGGTTGAAAAGTCCTTAAATATTCAATTTGTCCTCTGAAGTCTTTTCCTAAGTTCAACATGTCTTATGAAAAATATGAGTGACCAGCTGTTTTTTCTACTTTCCTCTCAGCTCTTCATCTTAGATCTTTGACCTACAGAAGTTATCCCTTTTACAGGGCCATGTTAGTTTCCCTGGGCTGCAACATCAAATTACCATACAGTTCGTGGCTTAAAACAAAAGGAATTTATTCTTTCACAATTCTAGAGGCCAAAAGCTTGAAACCAAGGTGCTGGAAGGGCCAAGCTACCTTTGAAGACTCTTGGGGAGAATCCTTCCTGCCTCTTCCAGCTTCTGGTGGACCTGGGTATCCCTTGGCTTGTGGTGACATCACTCCAATCTCTGCCTCCATCTTTGCATGGTTTCTCCTCATTGTCTCTGTGGGTCTCCAATCTCTCTCTAATAAAGACACCAGTTATTGGAATTGCAGTTCATCCTAAATCCGGAATGGTTTTGTTGTGAGATCCTTAACTTTATTACATCTGCAAACACCCTATTTCCAAAAGGTCACATTTATGGGAATTGGGGCTTAGGAATGGGACTTACCTTTTGGGAAGATACAATTGAACCCACAGCAGGGGATTAAAAGCAGATTTTGGAGTTAAGCAAAGCTGGAATAGAAGCTTGGCTGTGCCACTTGCATTAAAGACATCCCATCATCTTCATAATTCCTCAATGCATCAGTTCCCTCCTCTGTAAAACGTGGGTGAAGATATCAGCTTCATACATATTGTGTGAGATAATAGTGTGTGGTGTGCGATAGTATGTATAGAGCAATGAGCCAAGTTCCTTGCTAATAAATGGCCATTGCTATTGTTTTTGATGATAATTTTTTTTCTAGTGAGTAATTTCTATTGGCTTCAGAACAAAAAGAAAAAATTACATGAATCATATCTATATTGAAAATCAGAAATATGACTTATTTTGTCCAAATGGAAGTGAGCATGTTCCGAATTAAATGGAAATAACATTTGCGAAGGGCTCAGCACTAGCTTCTGGTGTTAGCTACTCTTATTCTCATTTCCCTAAACCCTCCTAGAATATGCAGTTACCCCAGTGCCTTGCTAATAAATGGCTGTTGCTATTGTTTTTGATGATCATTTTTTTTTCTAGTGAGTAATTTCTATTGGCTTCAGTTTCTTTAGAGTTCCTCTTTACTCTCCATATAGAATTTACAAAAGAAAAAAATTACATGAGTCATATCTGTATTGAAAATCAGAAATATGACTAATTTTGTGCAATCAGAAGGATGTGATTGTGGTCAGGATTAAATGGAAATAACATATGTGAAGGGCTTAGTGCTAGCTTCAGGTGTTAAGCTACTCTTATCCTCAATTCCCAAAACCCTCCTAGATTTACAAGAACTACGCCAACACGAATTTCCTTTTGAACCTCATCATCCTTTTGGGTATAAAATACAATTAATAATTTCTCAGATATAATTTTTGTCTTTCCAAATAAGCCATATATATTCCAAAAATTGATAACTAATCATGATTTTATCCACCAAATGGTGGTTCCTTTCTAACTTGCCCTCAATTGTGTTATTTTATACATATATCTTCACAGGATTGATACATGCATCTTCAGGTAAGCTTCTCAAAACTCAACTATGAAAGTTTTTGCTCTCTTCCAGCTGTCTTATACCTGTGTGTGTGTGTGTATGTGTGTGTGCTCAGTCGCTTAGTTGTGTACAACTCTTTGTGATCCCATGGACTGTAACCTGCTAGGCTCTTTGTCCATGGGATTCTCCAGGCAAGAATAATGGAGTGGGGTGCTATTTCCTTCTCCAGGGAATCTTCCTGACCCAGGGAACAAACCTGCATCTCTTGTGTCTCCTGCATTAGCAGGTGGATTCTTTACCACTTATACCAACTTATACCTATGCCTAACATCAAACTATGTGGTTTTGGTGACTTTGACAATGTTCTTAAGATGTATCTTCTCCAGAAAATCATTTTGGACCCATCTCCTTACATACTCACTGTACTAGAATTATTTTACTAGTAACTGAACTTTCTTCTTCTCTAATGATTTTTCTCTCTGTTATTGGTTTATGACATGAATCAAAAGATATTGGATATCTGAGTTGAGTCTTTGCTATATTAATAATATATATCTAAAGGCCTCAGCTTTGTTAATTCAGAATAAGGCACTACATGATGAAGACTTCTCACTTGTAGATAAAGGCTCTACCTTCTTTGTTCAGACTTCCCAAAGGGTGCAGTGGTGGTAAAGAATCTGCCTGCCAATGCATGAGACATAAGAGTCTCAGCCTTGATCCCTGAGTTGGGAAGATCCCCTGGAGACATGGGAACCCACTCCAGTATGCTCACCTGGAAAATTCCATGGACAGAGGAGCCTGGTGGGCTACAGTCCATGGGACCGCAAAGAGTAGGACATAACTGAGCACATATACACAATGCACAACACTTCTTTTTTCAGGGCAGGATCCAAAGTGATGACAAGCTAAGAGCATGGGGAATCATATGCCTGCAGGCAGTATGGTTAAAGTTGTTCTCCCTTCGTTTTCATACACAAATTATAATTTGCATTTAAATTTTAATGTCTCTAGAACCATGAAAACATATTTAGGTAAATGTGCTAATTAGATCCTTGTAAACAACCATATGTTATTTTGGTTTATGAAATTTAAAGAGCAATTAAAAACACATGCATTTTACTACTTATAAGTGGGGGTGGGGATGGATTCAATCTGCAAAGCATAAGTGAATAAGTAAAGAGCTAAATTAGAGATGTGCTCAATGATCTAAAGGGAGAAACTCAAAGAAGTTTGAAACTTTTCTTTGTAAAACCATAGGACCAAGCAGCGCTTCACTTTGAGACTTGCCATAATTAAAGAGAAATGTTTGAAAATTACATTTCAAATTTCTTTTCAACTTGAGTACCTACCTTAGAAGAATTTTCAAAAGAAGTATGTGGTATGCCTATTTTTTAATGAGAGCATGTCATTCCTTCTCTGGTGACTTACCCATTTTTATCAGTTTCACTGTGACGAGCAGAATGATGTATGAGTGTGTTAACTTGAGGTGACATCTTACAATGTGATCCATTATGTGAAAGATCTAGGGAAAGACCTCTCTGAAAAACATAATTAAGAAAACAAATGTTTTAAGAAATATAATAAAGATCTTTTATGGTTTTTATTCAGGAACATCCATTCCTATAATATCATATACTTAGGAAATAGCCTGCCAATCATGCAAAATAACGCTAGTATTTTGATTTTCCTTGGGTTTAATTTCCCCACAGAGAAACTAACAAACCATAAACACAGAGTAAGAGGGAAAAAAGTGTTTGAAGTTTGCTTAAAAGTTCCTTCTTAAAAGAATTAATTGGGAAATAGACTAGAAATATATTAAAAGTGGACCATCAAAAGTACAGTGATGCTATAAAGATGCATTTATTTCATCAATAAAAATAAGCAATGGATGGCTGATTGTCATAGTGTTTAGTCCCCTGTTTTTGGCCCCTGACTCTGGTCTGGGTCTATGGAACTTACAAAAATGTTTTTAATCTGCCTCATAATTACCCCCTGATTGACCCCATTTAGGAAATCAAAGAATTCCACTTTTCATCAAATGCTCTTGTGCCTTGCTTTGGAATGATGTGATTTCCTTAACATGTACTTTGCTTGATTTAAGAAGTCTCTAGTTTCTAGGCTATATGTGAATATACAAAACTCATTAAAAATGAACACAAAATCTCAAATCAGCATTACAAAAATGACCTCAATGAAACCAATCAAGGTGAAAGATTACAAGATACTATTAATTTGGACTGAAAGTACAGCCTGTGGCATAACAGAGCCAGTGGCCTCATCTGATCAAGGAATTCAGTGGACACTCTGGCCTGGTCTGGGTCCTTAGACAACGAGTTATATAGACTCTGGGTCCCATCCTGCTGTCCTGGCAGGACAGGGAAGCTAATTCATGGTTCTCTTTAATACTGAATATGGTACCCAGTCCTGAACATCTATCTGGTAAGCCTGACTAGGGGATATAGGCAACCTCAAACCCTATCTTACAAACCCTATCTTATTTGGGTAGGAAACCAAGCCAGTAGTCCTATCCAACTGTTCTAATACAGGGGCACGAACCACATTTCTCTGTCCTTAGAGCTAAAAGTGTTGCCTCATCCAAAAATAAACCATTACAGCAGGCCCCCTTGTCCAAGGAGATTATCAAAGTACATATCCAGAAACCCAAACTGAGCTGATTGGTGAGAACAGTTTCTGCCTAAACAAACCTGTAAAGTAAGAAAGAGGAGTCCAATTACTCAAATGAGCAGATACCAATGTAAGGATCATGAAATATCAGGTAGTATGACACCAGTAAAGGAAAATAACACAGCCTCAATAACTGACCATAAAGAAATATAGATCTGTGAATTGTCAGACAAAGAATTCAAAATAATCCTGTTATGGTATTGAACTCCAGGGAAACTGAGACAAACAACTAAACCAAATTAAGAGAATAGTGTATAAAATGAGAATTTCAGTAAGGAAATAGCAATCACAAAAGGAAAAATAAAAGAAATTCTACTGTTGAAAAATGTAATAACTGAACTGGAAAATTTAGTAGAAATTTTTGAAAGTAAACTCAACCATGCAGAAGAAAGAAATAGTAACCTGGAGGACAAGACTTTGAAAATTACCCATCAGAGTTAAAAAAGAATGAGGAAAGTCTAAGGGAATTAGAGGACACAATGAAGAAAACAACGTTTCTATTATGGGAATTCTAGAAGAAGATGAAAAAGAAAAAGAAAAGAAGAAGAAGAAAAAGTACATTTAAAGCAATAATGACTGTAAACTTCCCAAAGCTGGAAAGAGAAAGTGACATTCAGATCACTGAGGCCCAAAAGACCCCAGGTGTGTTGAACGCAAATAAGGTACTCCAAGATACATTGTAAGTAAATTGTTAAAAGTTAAAGACAAAGAATTCTAAGAACAGCAAGAGATAAGAGAGAAGTTACATACAAGGTCTTACCTGATAGCTCAGTTGTTAACAATCCACTTGCAAAGTAAGAGACCTGGGTTTAATTCCTGGATCAGGAAGATCGAGAAGAGAAAGCTACCTACTCCAGTATTCTGGCCTGGAGAATTCCACGGACGGTATAGTCTGTGGAGTCGCAAAGAGTCGGACACGACTGAGCAACTTTCATTTCACGACATACAAGGGTTCCCCAGTAAGACAGTTGGCAGATTTCTCAACAGAAACTTTTCGGGCCAGAAGACAGTAGGATAACAAATTCAAAACTATTGAAAGAAAATAACTATAAACCAAAAATCCTATCCTCAATGAAACTGTTCTTTAGAAATTAAGGAGAAATAAAGACTTTTCTGAACAAACAAAAGCCGAGGGCATTCATTATTATCAGACTAGCTTTTACAAGAAATGCTGAAGAGAGTTCTTTGTGTGAAAGTAAAAGAACACTTAGTAACATCATAAAAACATAAAGAGATGATGTAAATTCCACTGGTAAAGGTAACTATATAGTCATATTTAGATTCTACAATACAATAATAGTGTTGCATCATCGTATTGCAGAATCTAAATTGAAAATGAAAAAAGTAATTGTAAATTTAAAAAGAGAATGTAGAAAAAATAACTATACAATAATTTGTTATTCCCCTTCATGGTCTCCTGAGAAACCTGTTTGCAGGTCAAGAAGCAACATTTAGAACCAGAACGTTAAACAACTGACTGGTTCAAAATTGGGAAAAGAGTACAAGGCTGTATGTTGTTACCCTGCTTATTTAACTTATTTGCAAAGTACATCATGTGAAATGCCAGGCTGGATGAAGCACAAGCTGGAATCAAGATTTCCAGGAGAACTATCAACAACCTCACATATGCAGGTGATGCCACTCTAATGGCAGAATGTGAAGAACTTAAGAGCCTCTCCTGTGAGGGTAAGAGAAGACAGTGAAAAAGTTGGCTAAAACTCAACATTCAAAAAACCAAGATCATGGCATCTAGTACCATCATTTCATGCCAAATAGAAAGGGAAAACGTGGAAGCAGTCACAAATTTTCTTTTCTTGGCCTCCACAATCACTGGAGATCTTGATTGAAGCCATGAAATTAAAAGACGCTTGCTCCTTGGAAGGAAAGCTATGACAAACCTAGACAGAATATTAAAAGGCAGAGACATCACTTTGCTGACAATGGTCCATATAATCAAAGCTATGGTTTTTCTAGTAGTCATGTACAGATATGAGAGTTGGACCATAAAGAAGGCTGACTGCCAAAGAATTGACGCCTTTGAACTGTGGTGTTGGAGGAGCCCACTCTCCTTGAGAGTCCCTTGGAATGCAAGGAGATCAAACAGTCCTAAAGGATATCAACCCTGAATATTCATTAGAAGGACTGATGCTGAAGCTGAAGCTACAATACTTTGGCCACCTGATGCAAAGAGCCAACTCATTGAAAAAGAACCTGCTGCTGGGAAAGACTGAAGGCAAAAGGAGAAGAGGGCCACAGAAGCACAATATGTCATGGGTATTGACCATTAGAAATGACACAAGCAGGGTGCTAAAACAACACTAAAACATCTTGAGGCCCCCAAATTTCTGAGATGTGAGGACATTGAGGAGGGCATCTGTGGGGGGATCCCAGGACAGTGGGTACAGTGCATATTGGGACTAGATTCAGGGGCCTTATTCAGTAGCTCTTTACCAGTTGAACAAAGCTATTCTATATTTTATCCATTCATCTCACCCCCTCTTCCCCTCTCCCCATGTTCATACTCAAACAGGGGCTCTGTATCAACCTAGAGGAGTAGGATGGGGAGGGAGATGAGAGGGATGGCCAACAGGGAGGGGATGTATGTATACCTATGGCTGATTCATGTTGAGGTTTGACAGAAAGCAACAAAATTCTGTAGAGCAATTATCCTTCAATAAAAAAATAATTAATTAAAATTAATATATATATACCCCAATGTCAAATAAAAATTAAATTTAAAAAAGTGTTTTAAAGAACACATGTATACCTGTGGCGGATTCATTTTGATATTTGGCAAAACTAATACAATTATGTAAAGTTTAAAAATAAAATCAATCAATGCAAAAAAATAAATAAATAAAGATGTTATATATTTTAATAAGTGTTAGGGCCAAGCTAGTGCTTCCCTGGTAGCTCAGCTGGTAAACAGTCCACCTGCAATGCAGGAAACCCTGGTGGTTTGACTCCCGTGTCGGGAACATCCCCTGGAGAAGGGATAGGCTACCCACTCCAGTATTCTAAAGCTTCCCTGGTGGCTCAGTCAGTAAAGAATCCACCTGCAATGCAGGAATCCTGGGCTTGATCCCTGGGTTGGGTAGATCCCCTGGAAGAGGGCATGGCAACCCACTCCAGTATTCTTGCCTGGAGAATCCCCGTGGACAAAGGAGCCTAGGGGGCTGCAGTCCATGGGGTCTGAAAGAGTCGGACACAACTGAGCAACTAAGAATATCACAGCACAGGGCCAAGCTAGGGCATATTTACTAAATACCAGTTGTGGATCATGTAAGTCCAAGTAAGTAGATAACCTAAGGAAGTCACTCTGAGAAAGAATGTGTGAAGTTGCCCAGTCGTGTCCAACTACTTGCAACCCCATGGACTGTAGCCCACCAGGCTCCTCCGTCCATGGAATTTTCCAGACAAGAGCACTGGAGTGGATTGCCATTTCCTTCTCCAGAGGATCTTCCCAGCCCAGGGACCAAACCCGGGTCTCCCATATTGCAGGCAGATGCTTTACCATCTGAGCCACCAGGGAAGAAAGAAATTTCTTTATTACCATAAATAATAAATAATATAATAGGTACAAAATATAGAATGCCATAAATGCATAGTATAAAAAAAATTTTTTTACCTTGTTAAGAATTTTGATTTAATAAAATAAGGATACTCATAAGGTTAGAGTAAAATTACCATAGAATTATATATATGTATGTTATTATATATTATATATAGTATTATTTATTGTTTTATGCCATATGTATGTATATTTGTTGGTGTTGAGTCACTAATATGTGTCTCTTTTGTGACCCCGTGGACTACACCAGGCTCCTCTGTCCATGGGATTTCCCAGGCAAGAGTAGGTTTCATTTCCTTCTCCAGGGTATCTTCCTGAACCAAGGATTAAACCTGCATCTCCTGCGCTGGCAGGTTGATTCTTTACCACAGGGCCACCTGGGAAACCCACATCTCCCGCACTGGCAGGTGGATTCTCTACTACTGGGCCACCTGGGGAGAGAGAGACATGACAACAGTATTTGAATATTATATTGTTATATTCTTGTTTGTAATTGTTTTCAAAATCCACGAAGCCGTATCAGATTTTCATAATCATACCTCACGTCTATAAAAGGGCAAGTGTTATGAGTATGAGATGAAAGTCTAAGGAGCATGGTCTTTATTGTCTTTAGTGGTTTGTGTTGTTTTGTTTTTTTTTATAGGAATAAATTGGATTTGGAAGCTCAGTGTAAACAATGTGAAATAGTAAAGACCTAAGCTTTTTGCAAATTTCTAAACCACTTAGTGCTTCCTGATATGGCTAAATGATGCCCTCTTTTAATATCTAAATGAAGGCAATTCTTCAATGAAGCACTGCAAAAATGTCAATGGGCACATTTGCACTCTGGGGAGTAAAGCCCCTAAGTATGAAATCCAAGGAACGAAACATGTTGCAGCACTTCCTGAAGGCTATTCCCAGTACCAGATGGGGTTTGAACCAGGAGAAATTACAGTTCTCTTCCTGGGTAGCATCATTTTAGGAATCTCCAGGGCAGTCACTTCTCAAGTTCATCTTACACTCCGAGTATTATAGCTAGTGTGTGACCTGTAGAAGTGACTGAATACATTTTTTCCTGAACTGATACTATTTGTTTTATGAACATTATCACCTGATGATCTGAATAAAACTATTCTGTCATCAGAAATTTATTCTTATATCTGCTTTTTGAGAGAAAGATAGGATATTGAAGAGATTCTCTGAAAGAGGGAAGTAGAGAGGGTTTTTGGAGAAAAACAAAAAAATATTAAAATCATTCATTGAAATTAAAGGTTATTCACAAGTATAAACATTTTAATATAAAGTAGTAAGTGTGTAAGTGTAAAAAACCTATAGTTGAAATAGAGATGAATTGCTTTTAATCTTCTACCCATTAATATAGAAACTGCTTAAAAAATACATATCAAAGCAATGTAATGAATAATTATAGTAATGAATTTTATGATATTAGCTGCAGTTAATTTCCTTATGCATTTAAGATCAATAAACTGCTAATTAGAATATGCAAATAAAGGTTTCTGAATCCTTAAAAATATTTTCTAGCACCTTAATCATAAATCTCATTCAGTAACTATTTTGTTATATAATTGGGGAATAACAGATTGATGGGCCAATCTAATTAGGTGAAATTTACATGTATACAGTATTTTATAGTAAAGGACATGAAACTTATGATGAAGTAGGGAAAGTAGTTTAACATTTGTTATAGGCATTAGCTGCAAACTTAGCTTAGTTTGAAAGTACTTTGTGCCATACAAAATATTAGCCACACCAAGTAATCTGTACTGCACATCTGGTACATGGCTATAAGGGGAATACATCAGCTGTTTTAATGTTTATTAAGACTCTCAGATTTACATTTCACGCACATCATCCTCAAGCACATATTTCAGGAATACTATTGATCATTCAGAGACCTGTATAATAATCAATTGCCTCATTATGCTAAGTGAGGAAAGGTATTAATATTTGTATTTTTTGAATTGTCAGTTCTTCAATATATAGATAGAGAGGTGTGCTGAGACAAGTGCCATATAAAAGCATAGTAGATTTATTCTTCTGTCCAGTTAAGATTTGTTCTTAATAGGGTAAGTACCCTCAGGGCTGGCTGACAGAAAGCAACTTTGAAACTATCATGGTTAAAAAACTTCTAAAGGGCTTATATGTACACACATATACATACACAAAATTAGTAAAATTGAATAGACTCCAATGATCATGGGGGCTTCCCTGGTGGCTCAGATGGTAAAGAATCTGCCTGCAATGTGGGAGACCCAGGTTTGATCCCTGAGTCAGGAAGATGCCCTGGAGAAGGGCATGGCAACCCACACCAGTATTCTTGACTAGAGAATCCCATGGACAGAGGAGCCTGGTGGGCTACAGCCCACGGGGTCACAAAGAGTTGGCCATGCTGAGTGAATAGCCCTTTCACTTTCCAACAGTCATATTATTTACTGCTTGGCAAGATCCCAAATGGAATTAGAACAAGAACCCTCTTAAGAATTAACTGAATTTCCAGAATACCAGAAGCATTTTGGATATTCTATTTGAGTTAATAGCTAACGTACCCTAACATATGCTAGCTGAAACTAGCTGATGCTGAGGCTGACACTCCAGTACTTTGGCCACCTCATGCAAAGAGTTGACTCATTGGAAAAGACCCTGATGCTGGGAGGGATTGGGAGCAGGAGGAGAAGGGGACGACAGAGGATGAAATGGCTTGATGGCATCACTGACTGGATGCACATGAGTTTGGGTGAACCCCGGGAGTTGGTGATGGACAGGGAGGCCTGGCGTGCTGTGATTCATGGGGTCACAAAGAGTCAGACACGACTGAGCGACTGAACTGAACTGAACTGATCCTGCTACTGCCAAGCTAAGTCACTTCAGTCATGTCTGACTCTGTGTGACCCCATAGACGGCAGCCCACCAGGCTCCCCCTTCCCTGGGATTCTCCAGGCAAGAACACTGGAGTGGGTTGCCATTTCCTTCTCCAATGCATGAAAGTGAAAAGTGAAAGTGAAGTCGCTCAGTCGTGTCTGACCCTCAGCGACCCCATGGACTGCAGCCTTCCAGACTCCTCCATCTATGGGATTTTCCAGGCAAGAGTACTGGAGTGGGGTGCCATTGCCTTCTCCAGAACTGATCCTAACATATTCAAATAACATAAACCACTTTTATACAATGTATCTATACTCTATATATTTGTCCAACGTTCCCATGAAGAACAAACATAAGTAATTTAATCTCAAATTAAACAGGTAAAATTATGAAATTTGAGATATGCAGACTCTGATTCATAATTAGTAATGAGAAAGGGGAAACTGAAAGTTTTACAATTCAGGTCCTGTCATCTTTATATGGGTATACTGACTGAAGTATGTATGTAAACAAAATTCAACAAAGAAATATCCAAAGAGAGTAACTGTGGTTTTATAGCACACAATAGAATTATGACCCCATCAACTCTTCCACATAGGTCTACTTTTTTTCTGGTTTTCCTTATGTTCATCAGTATTTCATTAAACTTAGTTTAATTTTGTCTTTTTTCATGTATGAAGACACTGGTAACAATAGTAGCAATTACCTTGTCAATATTTTCTCTTTTCAGTGTTTTCAGAGTAATTTAAACAAATGGATAAGGACTTGAGAAGCATAAAGGATGCCTGAGAAGTAAATCAGGTATATGCATGGTAATTTTAAAAAGGATCAATTCCATTTAGGATATGGAAGCAGCCTAGACGTCCATCAGCAGATGAATGGATAAGAAAGTTGTAGTACATATACACAATGGAGTATTACTCAGCTGTTAAAAGAATGCATTTGAATCAATTCTAATGAGGTGGATAAAACTGGAGCCTATTATACAGAGTGAAGTAAATCAGAAATAAAAACACCAATACAGTATATTAACACATATATATGGAATTTAGAAAGATGGTAACAATGACCCTATATGCGAGACAGCAGATAAGAAACAGATGTAAATAATATACTTCTGGACTCTGGGAGAAGGCAAGGGTGGGATGATTTGGGATAATGGCATTGAAACATGTATAATATCATATGTGAAACAGATCCCAGTCCAGGTTCAATGCATGAGACAAGGTGTTCAGGGCTGGTGCACTGGGATGACCCTGAGGGATGGGGATGGGGAGGGAGGTGGGAGGGGGGTTCAGGATGGGGAACACATGTACACCCATGGCTGATTCTTGTCAATGTATGGCAAAACCCACTACAGTGTTGTAATTAGCCTCCAATTAAAATAAATAAATTAGTTTTTTTAAAAAAGGATCAATTCCCACTTTCTGTGTACACATTCAAGCTTCTTTTGAGCATTCAATTAGCACAATAATCGTACATAGTCCCCCACTATCGCTTACCCTGAACAGAACAGTGAATGGGGCTTCTTGTCACTTCTTTCTTGTTCTTCATGACTGCCAAAATCCATATGTTTAGTAGGCACTCATTTAGTATTGACAGCATTTTAACATAGTAGTTCCTTCAGTCACTGAGTCGTGTCCAACTCTTTGTGACCCCATGGACTGTAGCACTCCAGGCCTCCCTGTCCATCATCAGCTCCCGGAGTTTGCTCAAACTCATGTCCTTCGAGTCAGTGATGCCATCCAACCATCTCATCCTCTGTTGTCCCCTTCTCCTCCTGCCTTCAGTCTTTCCCAGGATCAGGGTCTTTTCTAGTGAGTCAGTTCTTTACATCAGGTGGCCAAAGTGATGGAGTTTCAGCTTCAGCATCAGTCCTTCCAATGAATATTTAGAACTCATTTCCTTTAGGATTGACTGATTGGGTCTCCTTGCCGTCCAGGGGACTCTCAAGAGTCTTCTCCAACACCACAGTTCAAAAGCATCAATTCTTTGGTGCTCAGCTTTCTCTTTGGCCCAACTCTCACATCCATACATGACTACTGGAAAAACCATAGCTTTGACTATACAGACTTTGGTGGAAAAGTAATGTCTCTGCTTTTTAATATGCTGTCTAGATTTGTCATAGCTTTTTTCCCCAAGGAGCAAGTATCTTTTAATTTCATGGCTACAGTCACCATCTGCAGTGATTTTGGAGCCCAAGAAAATAGTCTGCCACTGTTTCCATTGTTTCCCTTCTATTTGCCTTGAAGTGATGGGACCGGATGCCAAGATCTTAGTTTTATAAACGTTGAGTTTTCAGCCAGCTTTTTCACTCTCCTCTTTCGCTTTCACTTTCATGTAGCTCTTAAGTTCCTCTTCACTTTCTGCCATATGGGAGATGTCATCTGCGTATCTGAGGTTATTGATATTTCTCTCAGTGATCTTGATTCCAGCTTCTGCTTCTTCCAGCCCGGCATTTCTTATGATGTACTCTGCATATAAGTTAAATAAACAGGGTGACAATATACAGCCTTGACGTACTCCTTTTCCTATTTGGAACCAGTCGGTTGTTCCATGTTCTGGTTCTGTCTCTTCTTGACCTGCATAGAGATTTCTCAGGGGGCAGGCAAGGTCATCCGGTATTCCCGACTCTTCAAGAATTTTTCAGTTTGTTGTGATCCACATAGTCAAAGGCTTTAGCTTCATGAAGCTGAAGTAGAGATTTTTATGAGATTCTCTTTCTTTTTCTAAGATCCAGCAGATCTTGGTAAATTGATCTCTAGTTCCTCTGCCTTTTCTAAATCCAGCTTGGATATCTGAAAGTTCTCAGTCCACATACTGATGAACCGTAGGTTGGGGAATTTTGAGTATTAGTTTTTGCTAGCATATGAAATGACTGCAATTGTACAGTAGTTTGAACATTCTTTGGCATTGCCTTTCTTTGGGATTGGAATGAAAACTGACCTTTTCCAGTCCTGTGGCCTCTTGAGTTTTTCAAATTTGCTGGCATATTGAGTGCAGCACTTTATCAGCACTTTAACAGTATCATCTTTTAGGATTTGAAATAGCTCAGCTGAAATTCCATCACGTCTGCTTGCTTTGTTCATAGCTAGTACTTGGTAGTAATTTAACAGAGTAACTCAGATTCAAATTTTAAAAGACACAATTGGTTTAAAAGTATATTTTTTCATTCTTTAATTTCTCTAGGCATTGGTGAGATCATGCAGATTTGAAATTTTTGAGAAAAATTTAAAACTGTTTTTATTCTGTATGTTATATTATTCTTTTATCCTAAATGTGAGTAAAGCCGTGATAAGATGATCCTATTTCAACTACTACATCTTTAAGGGAAAAGTAACAGATACAATTTTTTAGCAAATCAAGTTGTTTTCTAAAAAACCCACCAAGTTTTCCATTTTGAAATAAAACATTCCAAGAGGTGCTGTGAACCCCTAATGAGCTTTATCAGCATATATGTTTTTAATGTGTTAGGGTTTAACTTTCACTCCTCCTTCACTGTTGAGGTCGTTTAATGGACCAGAACCTGGTGGTCCAGAGTTGAGCGATAAGAAAGTAAAGGAGAGATAGAGAGGCTGATATTCCTTGGTTTACGCAGAAAGCCAATAAAGCCCCTGCATGGGCTTGCTCTGTTCACGAAGGCTTCAGGCGCCCTCTTGATGGGGTAAAGGCTCAGAATGCCTTCTCAAGAGGGTCTTTTTTTTTTTTTTTCTATAAAACATCTTTTGTGAACAAATTGAGCCACTGATCCATTCATCAACACCCTGAGTACTCTGCATTTCATGATTTGGGCCAGAACAGCTGAGCCAAAGCAGGTTTCATGTTGAAGCCTGGGCAGGAAAGTGAACTCAGAGGACCTCTGCACTCCAAAGAAATAGCCTGAGAGACAGAAAGAGAGAGAAAGAAAGCAAGACACGGGGACCAAAGCTCTGATGGAGCAAAGTGTTTTAATCAACATGGTGTGGGCATATATACTGTAGTTATTCCCAGCAAAGATAAAGATTAAAATTCCAGACTTACAAAACATAGGCAATCCATATTAAAGAGAGAGAGAGTTGTAAATAATCACTTTTACCATATGGTTCATAAAAAGGAAGAGGGTACTTATCACCGTATAGAAAACTAACAAAGGAAATGGCTGGATTCCTCAGCCACCGGGAGAGGCTTGCCTCTCCTCTTAATTCCTGAATATTCAGAAATTAATAAGGAACAGAGAATTCCTGACAGATCAAAAACAGCACACAGGAAGCCTCCTGTTAAATGCTTCCTGACACTTCACCTAGAGATTCTCAGTATGGTTGATTGCCATGGATTTTAAACACATTGAAAAGAACTGTTTCTTATCTTAAAATTATTAAAGTTCCCAAAAGGAACTTTAAACTTTCATAGAAGTGTCATTTTAAAATATAAACACTGTTTTGTGTCTTGACTTTCAGTTCCCTATAAAAGTCAATCATGCAAATTTGATCCAATAAGGATTCTTTAGTATTGGCAAGCATAAAACATATATATATATATATATATTCATTTTTCAACCACATACTTCACAACGTATTAATGGAAAGTTAATGTGGATAATTAATGTGTTATTACACATTAGGCACTTGTTTTCTGAGATTATGCTATTACTTTTGCAAGTTCTAATAGCATGACCATTGATGGCCCCCAAGAGACTACATTATCCTCAATTACTTTCTGCATGTTAGACATGTTCAGGAAAATTGTAGTCTTAATTGCATCATGCACTATCCTAAGTTTTAAGAAATCAGCAATAGAAATATATATAACCTAATGTTCTATAAAACAAAATATTTTATTATTTATGAAACAGCAATGTTAAATGAGAGCTTACCATACTTATTTTTGACAAAAGAAAAAAATATAGGTTAGTTAGCTATTAGTGGGAGCTATGTCATAACTTATATGCAGAGTACATCATGAGAAACTCTGGACTGGAAGAAACACAAGCTGGAATCAAGATTGCCGGGAGAAATATCATTAACCTCAGATATGCAGATGACACCACCCTTATGGCAGAAAGTGAAGAGGAACTAAAAAGCCTCCTGATGAAAGTGAAAGTGGAGAGTGAAAAAGTTGGCTTAAAGCTCAACATTCAGAAAATGAAGATCATGGCATCTGGTCCCATCACTTCGTGGGAAATAGATGGGGAAACAGTGGAAACAGTGTCAGACTTTATTTTGGGGGGCTCCAAATTCATTGCAGATGGTGACTGCAGACATGAAATTAAAAGACGCTTACTCCTTGGATGGAAAGTTATGTCCAACCTAGATAGCATATTCAAAAGCAGAGACATTACTTTGCCAACAAAGGTCCGTCTAGTCAAGGCTATGGTTTTTCCAGTGGTCATGTATGGATGTGAGAGTTGGACTGTGAAGAAGGCTGAGCACTGAAGAATTGATGCTTTTGAACTGTGGTATTGGAGAAGACTCTTGAGAGTCCCTTGGACTGCAAGGAGATCCAACCAGTCCATTCTGAAAGAGATCAGCCCTGGGATTTCTTTGGAAGGAATGATGCTAAAGCTGAAACTCCAGTTCTTTGGCCACCTCATGCGAAGAGTTGACTCATGGGAAAAGACCCTGATGCTGGGAGGGACTGGGGGCAGGAGGAGAAGGGGACGACAGAGGATGAGATGGCTGGATGGCATCACTGACTCAATGGACGTGAGTCTGAGTGAACTCCAGGAGTTGGTGATGGACAGGGAGGCCTGGCGTGCTGTGATTCATGGGGTCGCAAAGAGTCGGACACGACTGAGCGACTGAACTGAACTGAACTGAACTGATGTCATAATTTACAAGTTAAGCACTTATACCAAGCTTTTGAATAAGTACCATGTTAATTCACCTTGATTGTCTACTACTCATTAAGCATTCTGGGTTTTTTATGTGTGGGTAGATTGTTTCCTTTTCATGTAGCTTTTAAAAACACAACCAGCAGTATGAATTGGATAGAAGACGTCTTTGAAATACAGCTCATTTTATACTGTTGACATATGAGAATCTAAAATATCATTTTTTCACATCTTATTTCACCTGTCATTGCCATCACAAAAATCTATTTCCTCTTGCATAAAACCACAGTGTTTAAAACTATAAAAGCAAACACAGCAGTGAACAAATTCTCCCCTGGGTCTATTTGCCATATGCTTTAAAACAGAACTGTTTGAATACCACAAATTAGCATTCCCGAATTTGAAGACAGAGACTGTTGTTTTGTTCTGTTTTACCACCTGCATAAGGGAAACCGATCTGAGGACTATTCTTCAAATTCTAATGCCTTGCTGAAAAATCACTTTTATATTGCAGAGTGATGATTCTTGCCACATTCTTTTTTTTTTTTTTTTTCAGGCTACATTTTTATTTTTGAAAGAGTTTCCAAGAGAAGTAGAATGAACTTTCTTTGAAAATGTAATTCTAAAACATTTGAGAGATTTTGAAGCATGTTCTCACTCTGTATCTTTCCAAGTGCTCATTATTAATCATAAGCAAACTATGTTTCAGATAATAATGCTGAGCTTCACACTGGTCTTTCAGACATTCAATGAGTTTTCATACCTTGCTCTGTGTCAGGTATGTTCTCTGCATATCAGATACAGCAGTGAACAAAACGGAAAAAAATCATTACCCTGTGAAGCTTATTTTCTACAAAGGGAGGCAAACGAACAACTGGGGAAACAAACAAATGCATACATGGATACATAAATTATATTGCCTGATAGATGGTAATATTGCTGTAGAAAAAAATGAAGGAAGAGGAATAGTGAGTACAGGATTTGATTTGGAGTGTTAAGAGTTTCAACAAAGATCTGAAAGAGACGAGAGGGCAGAATGCATAGATCCCTAGTGGAAATTTGCTCTAGGCCCTGAGAGCAGGAGATATGAGAGTCCTGCCACTGGAACACAGCTGGAAAAGAGTAAGGAGTTCATTGTGGGCTTTGCCTAGTGAACCAGAAGAAGAAGTTGAATTACTAGGAGGGCTGTAGGCCGGCTTATTCACCATTGTGTATAGTTATAAGGAGACTGGCTTTGATTTATGTGAAAGGAAACATTGGTAGCATTTGAGCAGATTAATCCAATTTTCTACTTTTCAAAGATAACTTCTTACAAGTAAATAAAGAGTAACATTTTTAGCTGTTATAGACAAGTAAGAGAATCTGTGGGGATATCAGTTAGGAGACTATTGAGCTGCAAATATTGGGATGATGGTGTTTGGGATCTGGATAATTGTGATATATGTGGTGAGAACTTGTAAGATTCTGTATGTATTCTGAGATTTGAGCCAATTGGCTTGTTGTATAGTTTAGATATGAAAGGTGAGAGAAAGGCCAAGTTGAGGATGACTTCAAGACATTTGACTTGAGCAAGTATGGGATGGCTATTTACAGAAAAATGTAGGAGAAGAAGGTTTGAGGCAAAATATCAGAAATTTAGATTTGGACTCATTAAGTTTGAGACTCAAAATCCAAGTAGGGATGTTGAGTAGATAACTGCGTCTCTCTCTGGATTT
This sequence comes from Bos indicus x Bos taurus, assembly GCF_003369695.1. Classification (NCBI taxonomy): domain Eukaryota; kingdom Metazoa; phylum Chordata; class Mammalia; order Artiodactyla; family Bovidae; genus Bos; species Bos indicus x Bos taurus. Next base: position 8,826,650 of record NC_040079.1, on the reverse strand, counting down.
CTGAGAACTCCAGACCAGAGACACATACTTGAGTGTTGTTAGTGTGGCATTGGTCTGTGAATCCACGTGTCCAAAAGAATCACCAAGAGAGTTATAGACACAGAGAAAGGGAGATGTTTGAAGACTGAGCCCTGGGCTCTTCACGATTTATAGTTTGTAGAGATGAGAAAAAAAGATAAGACTTTATCCAAGTGAAGTAGGAGGAGTACCAGGAGAGTAGATTGTCCTGGAAGGAGAATGGCTATTTCTGTTGGAGTTATGCAATGAAACTGTAAGGCTATAGCAGAATAATTGCATGCAATGAAATTTTACTTAATGGGAAAGCAGGGGAAAGGGACAATAGCTAGAAGTGGAATAAATTTTTTAAAGTTCTGTGATTTTTAAAATTGGGTGAAATAGGCTACTATTGGAATAAATCAGTAAAGAGAAAAATTATGTATGAGAAAGAAAGAAGAACTTCTGGATAATTGACCTTGACTGTGCAAGAAATTATGAAATACAGTGTTCAGTGAATGCACTGCCTTATATAGAAGCAAGGACAATTGATCTAGGGAGAGGAGAGGAGGCAGAGTCTAGGCTCACTTGCAGGTTGGTTAAAGGATATTGTGATGAAAGCTTTGGAATATTTCTTCTGATTACTTTTATTTTCTCAATGAAGTAAAAAGTTAAGATGAGAATGTGCAAAGGCTTGAGAATGCAATAGGCATCAAGAAGAAAAGAGAATAAATGGACTCAATATGTATGGTAAGATTACCAGGTGGCAAGAGTGGTGGCTCACATGAGTATGGTGTTCCTGAAATTAAACCAAGACCCTTCTTCATGTTATGGTCAATGGTCGTGTAAGACCCTTCTTCATGTTATGGTCAATGGTCGTGTAAGACCATTCTTCATGTTTATAGGGTCATATTTGGCATAGGCAGAATGAGTAAGTCAACTATTGTTTAGAGATTGTGCAACTGTATACAACACATGAGAGGAGCAAGGGAGTTGTATTAATACACAAATAAATGAATGCAGTGACTAAGTATGGAACAGGAAGGAAGAGAGGGCATGAGGACTAGAGAGAGCTCAAAGGTGGTCGGGGGGTTTCCTGGTGGCTCAGACGGTAAAGAACCTGCCTGCAATGCAGGAGACCGAGTTTGATCCCTGGGTCAGGAAGATGCCCTGGAGAAGGGAATGTCTACCCACTCCAGTATTGCCTGGAGAATCCCATGGACAGAGGAACCTAGAGGGCTACAGTCCTTGGGGTCACAAAAGAGTTGGACATGAGTAACACTTGAGCTCCTCTTCCCCAGGATAAATTCCATATTTAAAAGAAAAGATCTGAATTTGTACATTATAGTACAACAGAGCATTTTCCATTCTCCATTGAGAATAATTCTCATCCATTTGTGCTCTGCCTCATTTCGCAAGGAGAACATGCCTATGCAAGGAAATGTTAGTGAGTATAAAAGCTCTGCATGTAGTTCATGCTGATAGGAGCTATATTTTACTGAAGGAAGAATGTGTTCAGTGTCACGGGGAAGAGGGCTGTGTGATCCCTCCCCAACATTTTCCTTGAGTATCTCTCTCCCTTTTAAGATTTTTGCCTTTATAAAAATCTGTTTACCATGTGTCCTAGGAAAATTCCTGGGAGGCAGTTTTTATCAGTAGATGTTGCCAGAGATAGTTAAAGGATGAGAATTATAGAGGAGAGACCAGTGGTTAAGGAATAAAGTGTCTGTAGCCCAAAAGGGAGATCAAACTTTTAAAAAACAAAACTGAAAAAAAAGGAAAAACCAGACATCAAAAGCCCTAACAGCACATAAATGAGTAGATTAGTTTATTTAATGGGAGACATCATGCCAACTGCACATCGCCATCCCAACCTCTCTCACCCCCACTACAACCTCGCAGCTCATACCACCCGCCTGTCCCTGAGTCAGAGCGCAGTTCCCAGCCCCATTTATCAGGTCACAAGCCATAACTGTTCATTTTCCTATGCTTCTTCAATTCTGTTTGCTGGCAACAGTTTCTCTTTTAACATAGTTTTTCCCTTAAGGACAGGAGTCAAAGACAAGGAGACAAAAATATTAGCCTAAAAGAGACAGGTTGAAGATACCAAGGAGCGTATCACCAGACAAAGGTGTGAATCTTTGGGAAATGACAGAGACCTCTGGTCTGACAGGGAGCTGCTGTGATGATCCTCAGTTTCAGGCAAGAGGGCAAATTAAACAGGAGGCAATCTCATAAGAATTTTCTGAATGGCTCTATGTTCTAATAGTTGCTTTAGCACAGTTATGGCAATTGTGATGATTACTATAAATATCTGAGTTACCGAGCTTTACCCAAACAATAGGGCTTCCCTGATAGCTCAGTTGGTAAAAAAAATCTGCCTGCAATGCAGAAGAGCCCAGTTTAATTCTTGGGTCAGGAAGATCCCCTGGAGAAGGGATAGGCTACCCACTGCAGTATTCTTGGGCTTCCCTTGTGGCTCAGCTGGTAAAGAATCCACTTGCAATGTGGGAGACCTGGGTTCAATCCCTGGGTTGGGAATATCCCCTGGAGAAAGGAAAGGCTACCCACTCCAGTATTCTGGCCTGGAGAATTCCATGGGCTGTATAGTCCATGGAGTTGCAAAGAGTCGGACACGACTGAGCAACTTTCACTCACTCACTCACCCAAACAATACTCTTGAATTCTCTATCATAAACATATTAATATGTTGAGGTTTTATTGATTTTCTTAAACAACAAAATAGCATCAAATAATCACTGAAAATTCACAGTACTGGGAGTGTTGTAAGAAATATTTATCCCCTTGTTTAACCAAATTTTCAGTTATAAGCTATATAGTTCTAAGTTTCTGAATCTTATTCTACCTTTGGGGAAAGCCAGAATTTGAATCAAAGAGGCTGTCATTCCTCAAGTTTTAAAGGATACTCTTTTATTATTATTTAAAGGATATTCATTTTATTACTTTATAATATAAAGCAGTTTTTATTCTTTATTTCTTTGATCTACCTCTAATATAATTAAGGGAAGGATCCTGTTGTCTTTTTTATCTTCCATGCTTTACTTTTCACACCTCTCTCTGGTTTCTCTCTGCTCCTCTGTAGTAACTTATTTTAATCCTCATATTTCACTGTTATCATAAATGGTGACCAGAAACATTTAGCAAAAAATCTACTCTGTGCTAAACATCTTACTGTGTACTGTGAGTGATTACAAAATAAAAGTACACTTTAATTCTGAAGGTGTGAAAATCTAGAAGGAGGTCATAGACACACATAAAGAAGTATGACTTTATGAAATTCCTGTGTTTATAGAATTCATGTGATTAAAGTTGGATAAGATTATTGAAGGAAATAAGTTTTCATAAAGGAACCAGGATTTGAATAAGTGGATCTTCTTGGAAAGAATGAATTTCAAGAGAAGACAATATGAGGAGAAGCTGGGTTTGGTCACAACACCTCACTTCCCTTTCTAGTTGAGCAACAGTTTCCCCTTAAACCAAAAGGTGTGCTCAGACAAACCTGACGACTGATGCAATGACGCCACGTTTTCTTCTCTCTGGACCACTTGGCACGGGAGCTGAAGTGTAGGTGCCATGTAATCAGAGAATGTCTCACCACATTCACCCTCCAGCCATCCTGCCTCTCCTGCTTCCTCACTGTCTCCAGAGATTCAACTAAGAAACTCTTCTCAGTTCTTTTCAGTGACTACTCAGAAGTGGAACTGCTAGATCATTTGCTAATTCTATTTTTAATTTTTTAGGAACCTCCATATTATTTTCTTTAATAGCTACACCGCCTTATATTCCCACTCACAGTGCAGAAGTATGCAGTTTCTCCATATCCTCACCAACATTTATCTTTTGAAATAAGTAATAGCTATTCTAACAGATATGAGGAATGCACGGTTTATTACAGCATTTTATCCCAGTGACTAAGGTATGAAAGCAATCTGAATGTCTATCAGTAGATGAATAGACAAAGAAAACGTGGTATATACATATAATGGAATATTACTCAGTCTTCAAAAAGAAGGAAATCCTCTCATACATATGCAACAACATGGATGAATCATGAGGAATGTTGAGTGAGATAAGTCAGTCATAGAAGGGCGCATCCTGTGTGATCCTATTTACATGCGACATCTAACGTAGTCAGACTCACAGAAGCAGAAAGTAGAATGGTCGCTTCCAGCTGTGGGAGGAGGAAGAATGAGGGAGTTGCATAAACAGGTGTAAAGCTTCAGGCGTGCAAGGTGACTTAGAGGTATGCTGCACAACATCATGCCTGCGGTTATCGGTACTACAGTGTGCACTTAAGTCCGTGAGAGGGCACATCTCATGGTAAATATTCTTACTATATGAATAATAAAAAAAAAATCTGATCTCACTGCTTTCTCACAGTTTACCAGGTGAATTCCATATCCTTAGTACAGTCTACAGTCATCTCCAGGATGTGGACCCTACTTCATTAAAGTGAAAGTGTTAGATGTTCAGTTGTGTCCGACTCTTTGAGACCCTAGGGACTATAGCCCTCCAGGCTCCTCTTTCCATGGAATTCTCCAGTTAAAAATACTGGAGTAGGTCAAACCTAGCGATCTAACCCGGGTCTCCTGTATTGCAGAAAGATTCTTTCCTGTCCAAGTCACCAGGGAAGCCCAAGTCCAATTCTTTTTTTTTTCTTGTATTGAAGTATAGCCGGTTAACAACATCATGATAGCTTCAGGTGGACAGTAAAGGGACTCAGCCATACATATGCATGTATCCATTCTCCCCCAAATTCCCTCCTCTCCAGGCTGCCACATACCATTGAGCAGAGTTCTCTGTGATACACAGTAGGACCTTGTTGGTTATCCATTCTAAATATAGCACTGTGTACATGTCCACCCCAAATTCCCTAACATCCTCCCATCCTTCCCTGCCAACAGCAACCATAAATTTATTCTCTAAGTCTCTGAGTCTCTTTTGTAAATAAGTTCATTTGCATCAAGTCCTTTTAGATTCTACTTCACTAACCTCTCTATTTCTGTTGGCAATTTCTTTTCTCCAAAATGACTCTTCCATATAGCCCAAAATGCCTAATTTTCCAGGATTCAACTCAGATGCCACCTTTTTAATAAAGCTTTCTCCTAAGTAGAATATGTTAATCTTTTTGCATATCTTTAAACCTTAGCAGATTCCCTTTAATTTACTGCATTTGGATGTAGAATTCCCTATACTTCTGAAAGGTCACTCATCAGTATTAAACAAGGAACTGTGTCTCAGACATCATGCCTGGTGTTTGTCAAGAGGTCATACCTGTTGAAAACTGTTGATTCATCAAAAAATAAGTGTTTATCATGTGATTATACAACTAACTATTTTAAACCTTTCATAAAAGAAAATAATAGAACAACATGAGAACATAGAGCAAGGAAATAGAATGGAACCTGGGCTGTTGGGGTAGAAGGCAACACTGGGAATCAGGAGAGGCCCTTTTGAATATGTAGGTTTGAATATGTATAAATGGGCTTCCCTGGTGTCTCAGGCAGTAAAGAATCCACCTGCAATATAGGAGACCTGGGTTCGATCCCTGAGTCAGGAAGATCCCTTGGAGAATGGCAACCCACTCTAGTATTCTTGCCTAGAGAATTCAATGGACAGAGGAGCCTGGCGGGCTACAGTCCATGGGGTCACAGAGAGTCAGATATGTTTTTCTTTTGATAAACTGCAGTTGTTTTCAAAACATCTTAATTTTTCTACTGGTTACCACTATACATTTTAATAACATAATTAATCATGTTCAAGTTGTATTAACCTTAAACCATATCAATCGACTCTTTCCTATGGAAGATAAGGAAATTAAATTGCACTTGCAGTATAATTTTCATAATTGATATTTTGTCTTTGTAAGGTAATTATTGCTTACTCTGTTTCTTTCCCCTTTGCCTCGATATTTTGGTTATATTGTCAATTCAGTTTTTCTAGTGGTTATATTGTCAATTCAGTTTTTCTATTGTCAATTCAGTTTTTCAGAGATGCCAACTGGCTCCCTGAATGTAGTTCCAACATGCATGTTGGTTGATATTTTATTTGTTATTGTTCAGTCACTCAGTCATGTCTGACTGTTAATGACCCCATGGACTGCAGCATGCCAGGCTTCCCTGTCCTTCACCGTCTCCTGGAGACTACTCAAACTCTTGTCCATTGAGTCAGTGATACCATCCAACCATCTTGTCCTCTGCTGTCCCCTTATATATTTTGTGAAAATATATAAAAGAAAGGGAAAACAATAAAGGGAGGTGAATGTCAGGACAGCTCTCATTTGTCTGTGATTTGAGAGAATTATTCACTAAATTAGATGATAGTGTTCAAAATCTGGAAAAATGCTTTCTGAATGTTTTGTTCTATTCAAAGTACAGACACAACACATGAGTTAAGTCTGCATGATTAACATTTTATTACTTTCATAAGTTTGACAGTCAAAAAAGCTGTAAGTCAAACCCTGGTTTGTAGCATTTGTCAATTTCCATAATGATATTACTCCCACCTTGGCTGATTTCAAGCTGCCAATCTATTCTTACAGAATGTAGAAGAGATAGGAAGCAGCTACCATTACTAGAAATTCTGTTCTGCAGTTTCAATAACATAAACAGCCTTAAGAGCATAGATAATAGCAAAATATGGTATAAAAATTAAAAAATTATATATGATCTTTGACTGTCCAACACATTGGTTTTATAATCATAAATTTATGTAATTTTATTTTTGTTAATAGCTTTAACAACCAGCTCACAAATTTCCTGAATAGTTAACGTTATCTCTTGTGAGCCAGTTTGGAGATGAAGGGAGAGTTGAGCTCCAACAACCACCACTTCATACCATTACATAACATACTTAAACATCTTTAATTGATTGTTTTTAGATAGTGTCCAATACCAGGGCTTCCCTGATAGCTCAGTGGTAAAGAATCTGCATGCAATGTAGGAGGCACAGGTTCAATCCCTGGGTTGGAAAGATCCCCTGAAGAAGGAAATGGCAACCCACTCCAGTATTTTTGCCCTGGAAATCCCATGGACAAAGGAGCCTGGCAGGCTATAGTCCATAGGGTCACAAGAGGTGAACATGACTTAGTGGCTAAAGCACCAATACCAGATTTCTATTAAAAATAGAAATGTGCATGTGCTGGGTTTTTTAATACCTTCTCCATTTATCCATAAATTTCTCAGCTCACTGTCACACTTGACTACATAGCTCGCTATAAAACCAATCTCATGTCATTGATGCACATTATCACATATCATCAGAGATACTAGCCTATATTATTAGAAAAGAGGAATTAATAAGAAGAATTAATACCTTAGGAGAAAAGAATAATCAATAATGACAAACTTAACAAATGATGGAGCAAGGAAGATCTTTCTAGACAGAAAGCAGATCCCAGACATTATAAGCAAATGATAACCAATCAAGTGAAAGCAAGGTAACTTTGATAACTTTGACTCTATTATAAACTTTAACACGTGTGAGAGGAGAAGGGCTAGTGGCCTTAATAATTGCTTATAACTTAATTTTAAAAGCTGTAACTTGATAAAGAAAAGGAAAAGTTATTTGGAGTGTTTTCCATAGCACCTTAAAACAAATAAGAGTCAAAGTTCATGTCTCTTTCCCACTAATTCTGTTTTTAAAAAGTACGTACTTCTCTGATAATGAGTGATGTTGAGCATCTTTTCATGTGTTTGTTAGCCATCTGTATGTCTTCTTTGGAGAAATGTCTATTTAATTCTTTGGCCCATTTTTTGATTGGGTCATTTATTTTTCTGGGGTTGAGCTGTAGGAGTTGCTTGTATATTTTTGAGATTAGTTGTTTGTCAGTTGCTTCATTTGCTATTATTTTCTCCCATTCTGAAGGCTGTCTTTTCACCTTGCTAATAGTTTCCTTTGATGTGCAGAAGCTTTTAAGGTCCATCAGCAGATGAATGGATAAGAAAGCTGTGGTACATATCCACAATGGAGTATTACTCAGCCATTAAAAAGAATACATTTGAATCAGTTCTAATGAGGTGGATGAAACTGGAGCCTATTATACAGAGTGAAGTAAGCCAGAAGGAAAAACAGAAATACAGTATACTAACGCATATATATGGAATTTAGAAAGATGGTAACAATAACCTGGTGTACGAGACAGCAAAAGAGACACTGATGTATAGAACAGTCTTATGGACTCTGTGGGAGAGGGAGAGGGTGGGAAGATTTGGGAGAGTGACATTGAAACATGTAGAATATCATGTAAGAAACGAGTTGCCAGTCCAGGTTCGATGCGCGATACTGGATGCTTGGGGCTGGTGCACTGGGACGACCCAGAGGGATGGTGTGGGGAGGGAGGAGGGAGGAGGGTTCAGGATGGGGAACACATGTATGCCTGTGGCGGATTCATTTTGATATTTGACAAAACTATTACAATTATGTAAAGTTTAAAAATAAAATAAAATTTAAAAAAAAAAAAAAGAAAACACACAAGAGGAGAGAAAAATATTAGAAAAGGTTAAAAAAACAAAACAAAACAAAACAAAAAGTACGTACTTTCTCAGAATAACTTTAATATTACAGAAAATCTACAAAAATAGTTTTCCTTTGATTTTTTTAGAACTTTTTTTTATCAAGGTGAAATTTCCATGGCAAAATTAGACATTTTCATGAGAACAGTTCAGTGGCATTTAGTGCATTCATAATTCTGTGCAACAGGAAGCTCTTTGCAATTCCAAAACATTTTTATCCCCCCAAAATCAGACTTTGCCAACAAAGGTCCATCTAGTCAAGGCTGTGTTTTTTCCAGTAGTCATGTACAGACGTGAGAGTTGGACCATAAAAAAGTCTGAGCATGGAAGAACTGATGCCTTCAAATTGTGGTGCTGGAGAAGATTCTTGAGAGTCCCTTGGACAGCAGGGAGATCAAACCAGTCAATTTTAAAGGAAATCCACCCTGAATATTCATTGGAAGGACTGATGCTGAAGCTGAAGCTCCAATACTTTGGCCACCTGATGCAAACAGTTGACTCATTAGAAAAGACCCTGATGCTGGGAAAGATTGAAAGCAAAAAGAGGAGTCAGCAGAGGATAAAATGGTTAGATAGCATCACTCACTCAATGGACATAGAGCAAACTCCAAGAGAAAGTGAAGGGCAGGGAAGCCTGGTGTGCTGCGGTCTGTGAGGTCTCAAAGAGCCAAACACAACTTTCAGTTCATTCAGTTCAGTTCAGTTGCTCAGTTGTGTCTGACTCTTTGCGACCCCATGAATTGCAACATGCCAGGCCTCCCTGTCCATCACCAACTCCCGGAGTTCACTCAGATTCACGTCCATCAAGTTGTTGATGCCATCCAGCCATCTCATCCTCTGTTGTTCCCTTCTCCTCCTGCCCCCAATCCCTCCCAGCATCAGAGTCTTTTCCAATGAGTCAACTCTTCGCATCAGGTGGCCAAAGTACTGGAGTTTCAGCTTTAGCATCATTCCTTCCAAAGAAATCCCAGGGCTCATCTTCTTCAGAATAGACTGGTTGGATCTCCTTGAAGTCCAAGGGACTCTCAAGAGTCTTCTCCAACACCACAGTTCAAAAGCATCAATTCTTTGGTGCTCAGCTTTCTTCACAGTCCAACTCTCACATCCATACATGACTACTGGAAAAACCATAGCCTTGACTAGACGGACCTTTGTTGGCGAAGTAATGTCTCTGCTTTTCAATATGCTATCTAGGTTGGTCATAACTTTCCTTCCAAGGAGTAAAAGTCTTTTAATTTCATCTTAGCAACTGAATAAAAGCAAAAGGTGTTTATCACCCCATACCCACTGAGCTCTTACTCCTCATGACCACCTCCCCCAGCTCCTGGCAACCACCAATCCACACTCCATGTCTATGGACTTACCTATGCTGAATATTTCATATGTGTGGAGTGATACAATATGAGATTTTTTTGTGTTAGCTTTTTTCACTTATAATATTTTTGAGGTTCATTCACCCACTCTTTCTTAATGGCTTTTCAAGTTCTGACACAAACTGGGGACTTCATTATTTTCCTGCTTTATTTACAACTTTTCTTTGCTTCTCACTCTGTGTTGTTAATGGTCTGAATCATCTCTAGTCCTAAGTAGGCTGAAGTTTTTCCCTTCAAAGACGTGTTTCTTTCAATTCTCTAGTTGTATCAAAAAGTAAATGTTGATGTATAGAGTAGGTAATGTATCAGTAAGAGTATGATGGTAAAATCTATCACAGGTTAGAATGGTTTAGAAACCTGCCTGTGTGCATGCTAAGTCGCTTCAGTTGTGTTCGACTCTTTGCAACCCGTGGACTGTAGCCCACCAGGCTCCTCTGTCCATGGGATTCTCCAGGCAAGAATACTGGAGTGGGTTGTCATGCCCTCCTCCAGGGGAATATCCTGACCCCAGGATCAAACCCACATCTCTTATATCTCCTACATTGGCAGGCAGGTTTTTTTGTTTTTGTTTTTTACCACTAGCTATCCCTGGGAAGTCCTGTTTAGAAACCTACCCAGCTGCTGCTGCTGCTAAGTCGCTTCAGTCGTGTCCGACTCTGTGCGACCCCATAGGCGGCAGCCCATCAGGCTCCCCCGTCCCTGGGATTCTCCAGGCAAGAACACTGGAGTGGGTTGCCATTTCCTTCTCCAATGCATGAAAGTGAAAAGTGAAAGTGAAGTCGCTCAGTCGTGTCCGACTCTTTGCGACCCCATGGACTGCAGCCCACCAGGCTCCTCTGTGCATGGGCAAGAGTACTGGAGTGGGGTGCCATTGCCTTCTCACAACCTACCCAGAGATAACTGTAAATTACTAAAATCTAGCAAAATATCAATATAACCTAGGGCCAACATTGTGCTACTTCAGGAAGGGCCATTCACATCGAGGTTCAGTTCCTACAAGATGTGAGAGATATAACCGTACCAATCCATTACCCTCGTGGTTACAGCTATTTTTCTTTATTCAACTGAATTTTGCACCTGTACACTTCAGATTCATCCCAGGAATAATTCTCACCAACTTCCACATTTATTCTCGGAGGGCAAGAACTTTAAAAGTCACAAGGCATATGCCTAAAAAATTAAAGACGTGAGTCATTGTATTAGTGCTTAATTGAGGGAAGATTGGAAGGAAGAAAGGAAAGCAGAAGTAAAGCAATGGAAACTTGGAAACTTACTGGTGTTTTATGAGGGAACTCAATTGTTCCCCCTGTTCTGTCTTGGACAAAGTGCCAGCCTCAAAATGAGAAGCTGAAATAGGAACAGTGTGAAACCTGTGTTAAGCGTTCTGCTTGAGAGAAATTGATTGAAACAAGAGTGGTCCCTAAACTCCTACTATCCTTTAACATGTTTACTAATAATTATTACTCATCATCTGGCCCAACAGGTCTCCTTTTTGTCCCAGAATGGTGCTGCCAACTGGCTTCCTGTCGTGGACTAATTGTGGAAGGAGAGGCACCGCAGGGTCTTAATGTATGCTCTGAAATCTGAAGCTCGGAGGATGGATGGCATTTAGTCCACCATATTCCTCTGGGATCTTCATGTAGGGAAGAAATTTAACTGTTTAAAAAAAATCTCTGAATTGCTATAAAGTGTTCTTCATGGAGCATCTCTCATTCATGCATTTAATTCTTCAGAGATGTGTTTTTGTTTTGTTAGTGAGGTCTTTCGAGATGTCAGGCTCTTTCCACTGAAGCTTAGATGTTTTGGATGTTGGACCATTGTAGCTGAAAATTTTTCTTTCTTTGCCTTCATGGAAAAATGACCCTTGTGTAAAGTATAAATGAGGTTTGTTTGTGAGGAAAATGCACTCTTCCGTTACATGTTTCTGGGTAAAGGGATCTGTCAAGTGCTGCCTTTAGTTAATAATTGTAACTGCAGCAAAATCAGCTTCTTTTACTATAATATTAATTTATCATGTGACTTAGTGAGTATGGGAATACAGCCTGTAAAAAGTCATGAAAATAAATTATCAGCTGGAAGGTATTTCAGTTTTATAGCAATTCACTAAGTAACCTGCCCATAAGATACATTTTTATTAAATTACATATCCAGAGTACTACAAAATTCAGGTTGGAATTTTTTTATAGTGTTTTTTTTTTTTTTTTTAGCAATTCTCATTAATCTGTACTCCAGTGGGCTTCTTTTTTGAGACCATTTTAATTCTTTTAACAGAATCAGAGATTATATACTAATTCTGCCTTTTAATCACAAACACATAGGTTTTTCATTAACAAGAATTCTAAGTTTCTCAACTAAACAAACATGATATATTAAGTTATACACCAAACACATTTCAAGAAACTTCATTTTGGTCGTGAGGCATTGATCATTTTCTTATATGTCTTAAATATATGCTCTATGTTATATCTAAAATCACTTGGCCCTCCAACTAAGATAATCAGAGACTTTGCTGTTTTTCAATCACTCAGTCATGTCTGACTCTTTGTGACCCCATGAATTGCAGCACACCAGGCTTCCCTGTCCTTCACTGTCTCCCAGAGTTTGCTCAAACTCATGCCCATTGAGTCAGTGATGCTATCCAACCATCTCATCCTCTTTCATTGCCTTTTCCTTTTGCTTTCAATCTTTGCCAGCATCAGGTTCTTTTCCAATTAATTGGCTCTTCACATTAGGTATCCAGAGTATTGGAGCTGCAGCTTCAGCATTCAGAGCCCAGCATTTGTACAATGCTTTCATTAATTCATTTATGTATATAACCCAGAATTAACACTATAACAAATGTTGTTTCATTGCTATGAACATCTAAATTGTCTTCTGTTTGTTATATTTTCCCTTGAACTAATAAATATGGAAGCAGTTTGAAAGCTGTGATACATGCAAAAAGCTCAGTTCAGGACATATTATATACCTGGGTTTTGGATTCTGCTTTCTCTAACTACCTGTGTGAATGTGAGCTTGTTCCTACCCACGTCTGTGTCCCACTCTGTCATCTGGGAAGAGCATAGGAGGATTTGAAATAGAGCATAAGTCTTAACCAGGAGACCATCAGATCACCTTGGGAATTTTTTTTCTTCTTCTTCTTTCCAAATAATCCTGTCCACACCTCCCTGCCTCCCTCAGCTTTGTTCTGATTCAGTAGATTCAGTGTTTCATTTCCAGTGAAATTCCTCTGGGGAGGTGATATCCCTTCTTCAGTCCAACTTTAAAAGCTCTGACTCTGCAGGTACCATAATTGCAGCAATTTGATGAAGAGTTGCATCAAATGCCACTTCATGGTATTATCAAGTGTTGATATCCAATTCTAGCAAAGCAAGTCTTGATCCCATGACAATTCCTGATGAGAAGTGCCTGAGCTCTTCTCGATCTGTCATGACAACAGACCCAGTTCTAAACCAAAAGTCTTGATGTGTAGTGTAAGCTATGCCCAATGTGTATTTCAACCTGGGAAGGAAATAGTTAAAAATATAATGGTGATGTTAAAAGTATGCTGGTGAGAAGTTGGGATGAATAGAGATTTTTGTAGCCATTGCATTCACTGGCAGCCTTCCCTCCCCAGACCCCAAAGGGCATGAGCAGCTAAGATCAAAGCAGTAGGAGTGAACCTTCCCAGGTTTGCAGTTGAGGTGTTAATCGATGATCTGAGGAAAAAGCATCTTATATTTCCTTTTTTAACTTTTATATTGGAATATAGCCAATTAACAATATATAACAATTAACAACATAATATAGCTTCAAGTGGACAGCAAAGGGGCAAAGGGACTCAGCCATGCATATACATATAACATTTCTCCCCCAAACTCCGTGCCCATCCAGGCTGCCACATAACATTGAGCAGAGTTCCCTGTGCTCTACAGTGGGTCTATGTTGGTTATCCACGTTAAATATAGCAGTGCACACATGTCGATCCCAAACTCCCTGAGTATCCATTCCCTTCATCCTTTCCTCGGCCCCCAGCAACTGTGAATTTGTGCTCTAAGTCTGTGAGTCTGTTTCTGTTTTGTAAATAAGTTCATTTGTATCATTATTTTTTGTGGTTCTGAATATAAGGGATGTCATACGATATGTGTCTTTCTCTGTCTGACTTATTTCACTCAGTATAACAATCTCTAGGTCCATCCATGTTGCTGCAAATGGTATTATTTCATTCTTTTTTAATGGATATCACTTTGTATTTCTTCTAGTCACCTTCTGAGTCCATAACCAGGGCCAATCTCGTGGACATATGACCTGGGCAGTCACAAAGGGACCCAAGCACAGTGTGACTCGGCCCCATGCTTGTTCCAATGCTCTGCTGTCATTGTCTTGAAATTCTTAACAATTTTTGGACAGCTGTCCTACATTTTCATCTTGTACTTTGCCTGCAAACTATGTATCCAGGCCTGCTGATAGCAATAAAACCAAGCACTCCACATCATCTTCTTTGGCTCTTTTCTTTTTCCTTTGAGGATTTCTCTTAAAGTCCATAGTATAGGCCCTGTCAGGAATCATCCATTCTCTTGGACAGGATCACACTTCAACCACAGAGCAAGTTCATCCTCTTCAGTTCTGCTGACTAGCCCAATCTGGCCAGTACAGCTTTGTTCTGGAGAGCAGCCCTCTTTACTGCTTGTTCATACATCGACCTCATTGCAACCCTCTTTTGCATCACAAGAGGAAAAATAGCTTTCCTAATGCCCAGATCACGATAATTATGACTCTCCAAAAACTGACAACTAAGGCAAGTGACCATCACCTAGACTTTGTATATTGGTCTCTCCAGGTAAAGCTAGCAGTAAAAAACCCACCTGCTAGTGCAAGAGACATAAGAGACATGGGTTCGATCCCTGGGTTGGGAAGACCCCCTGGAAAAGGAAATGTCACCCCATTTCAGTATTCTTGCTGGAAAAATCCAATGGAAAGAGGATCCTGAGGGCTACAGTCCACGAGATTGCAAAGAGTCAGACGCAACTGAGCATTTGAGCAGCACTCTCTAGCAGAAGTGAATTTCAGAGCAGTCATCTCCTTATTACTTGTAAAGTACTGGCAGGAAAAAGGAGAAAGTGAGGAGCCCCTAGAATTTTATTTCTTGTTTATGTTTTTAATAGCCAACTAGAGGGCCCTGGGAATTTACTGAAAGGCATTTTCACACGTGTTCAGTTCAGTTCAGTTCATGTCCGACTCTTTGAGACCCCATGAACTGCAGCACGCCAGGCCTCCCTGTCCATCACCAACTCCCGGAGTCCACTCAAACTCATGTCCATTGAGTCAGTGATGCCATCCAACCATCTCATCCTCTGTCGTCCCCTTCTCCTCCTGCCCCCAGTCCCTCCCAGCATCAGGGTCTTTTCCAATGAGTCAGCTCTGCATTGGATGTTTTGGAGTTTCAGCTGCAATATCAGTCCTTCCAATGAACACCCAGAATGATCTCCTTCAGAATGGACTGGTTGGATCTCCTTGCAGGCCAAGGGACTCTCAAGAGTCTTCTCCAACACCACAATCCAAAGGCATCAGTTCTTCAGCACTTAACTTGCTTCACAGTCCAACTCTCACATCCATACATGACCACTGGAAAAACCATAGCCTTGACTAAACAGACCTTTGTTGGCAAAGTAATGTCTCTGCTTTTGAATATGCTGTCTAGGTTGGTCATAATTTTCCTTCCAAGGAGCAAGCATCTTTTAATTTCATGGCTACAATCACCATCTGCAGTGATTTTGGAGCCCAAAAAAATAAAGTCAGCCAGTGTTTCCACTATTTCCCTGTCTGTTTGCCATGAAGTGATGGGACCGGATGCTATGATCTTAGTTTTCTGAATGTTGAGCTTGAAGCCAACTTTTTCACTCTCCTCTTTCACTTTCATCAAGAGGCTCTTTACTTCTTCTTCACTTTCTGCCATAAGGGTGATGTCATCTGCTTATCTGAGGTTATTGATATTTCTCCTGGCAATCTTGATTCCAGCTTGTCCTTCATCCAGCCCAGAATTTCTCATGATATACTCTGCATATAAGTTAAATAAGCAGGGTGACAATATACAGCCTTGACATACTCCTTTTCCTATTTGGAACCAGTCTGTTGTTCCATGTCCAGTTCTAACTGTTGCTTCCTGACCTGCATACAGGTTTCTTAAGAGGCAGGTCAGGTGGTCTGGTATTCCCATCTCTTGGTACTCAAAATATATTTTGCAAAATTGTATATGCTCTCTATAAGTTTAGCTTTGAGCTTCACAGCAGCTGAAACATGGGAGAAAAACCTCACTAGCAAGGTGGATACCAGTGTCCAGAAGAAAGCCTATCCCACCTAACTTTCTAGCAATATTCTGTAAACACTGTTCCCCTGGACTGTGATACATATTGAGAAGCCTTAAGCCCAAGATTAGAGTCCCTGGAAAGTAGATAATGTCCAGAGATAAGCAGCACTGGGTACTAGAACACTTTGACTTGAAGTCTCATTGTCATTTTAAACTGAAAATATTTATGGATTCGTTTTTACCACCTAAGTATTCTTTCTTATTTTATTTTATTGTCTTTACAAATCACTGAAGAACTTAAAAAGCCTAGTGACTTAGAATCAAAATTTCAGTCACTCATTTTTTTTTAACCCCTTATATTAAAAGACGCTTACTCCTTGGAAGAAAAGTTATGACCAACCTAGATAGCATATTGAAAAGCAGAGATATTACTTTGCCAACAAAGGTCCGTTTAGTCAAGCCTATGGTTTTTCCAGTGGTTATGTATAGGTGTGAGAGTTGGACTGTGAAGAAAGCTGAGTGCTGAAGAATTGATGCTTTTGAACTGTGGTGTTGGAGAAGACTCTTGAGAGTCCCTTGGACAGCAAGGAGATCCAACCAGTCCATCCTAAAGGAGATCAGTCCTGGGTGTTCATTGGAAGGACTGATGCTGAAGCTGAAACTCCAATACTTTGGCCACCTCATGTGAAGAATTGGCTCATTGGAAGAGACCCTGATGCTGGGAGGGATTGGGGGCAAGAGGAGAAGGAGACGACAGAGGATGAGATGGCTGGATGGCATCACCGACTCGATGGACATGAGTTTGGGTGGACTCTGGGAGTTGGTGATTGACAGGGAGGCCTGGCGTGCTGCGATTCATGGGGTCGCAAAGAGTCAGACACGACGGAGAGACTGAACTGACTGACTGATCCAACTTATCTTGAGTCCTATTTGTGTTTACTTTGCAATCTCTTCTCTTCTCTTGATCATACCATGCCTGTTGGATCCCTCCTTTGGCCTGACTCCATGCCAGAGCTGAGCTAGTTGTGTACCAACTTTGTTTTCTTTTCCTCCTGGGCAGCATAACCAACTGGCATCTTATAAAGCATGAATCGTAAATAGAAGTTTGTAAGGAGGTATTGTTTCTGCCTATTCAAGTTCCTGTAAATTACGTTTACAACTCTTTGTTGGTATCATGATGTTGATGGAGCTGTGGGTCTTCTGTGAATATGTGCACTGGCCCTTGAACTATTCCCTCAGCTAGCATTTGGTATGCATTTTAAGCTCCTTAGTTTAGCACCTATGTCGCATTCTAATTTATGGCTGCTTCCCCCTGGCACTACCCCTGCAACACCACTACACAAACTAGTATTCCAGCGACTGGTAATTACAATGCTTCGTGCTTTGTCTGTGCTGTTTGTTTTGTATAGAATCCTTCTCCTTGCTTTCTGCTTAAGGATAACTCCTCCAAGCCTTCAAAGCTTGGCTTAAGTATCACTTCCTTTGTGAATTTTTCTCTGACCCCCTAGTTTGATCCTTTTCTTCCCATGCTGTTGTGGTTGTTCAGTAACTAAGCCTTGTCCAACTCTCTGCAACCCCATAGACTGCAGCACACCTGGCTTTCTTGTCCTTTACTATCTCCCAGAGTTTGGTCAAACTCATGACCATTGAGTTGATGATGCCATCCAACCATCTCATTTTCTGTTTTCCCCTTCTCCTCCTGCACTCAATCTTTTCCAGCATCAGGTCTTTTCCAATGAGTCGGCTCTTTGCCTCAGGTGGACAAAGTATTGGAGCTTCAGCTTCAGCATCAGACCTTCCAGTGAATATTCAGGGTTGATTTCCTAATTAGGATTGACTAGTTTTATCTCGTTGCTGTCCAAGGGACTCTCCCGTGTCTTCTCCAGCCCACAATTTGAAAGCATCAATCCTTCAATGCCCAGCCTTCTTTATAGTCCAACTCTCACATCCACACATGACTCCTGGAAAAACCGTAGCTTTGACTATATAGATATTTGTTGGCAAAATGATATCTCTGCTTTTTAATGTGCTGTTTGGGTTTTCATGTATTTGCATCATATTCAATCATATTTCTATCCTAGCACTTGCTGTACTGTCCCCTAAATGTTGTTCTACTCCAAATATAATGTGAACGCCTTGAGAACTGTAACCCTGTATTATTTGACTTCATACCTAAATAACCCTAAAATGTTGAATGAATATGGTTTGTTTTCCATTTTGACATCTTCATGTTCTCTCTCTTTTACTCCAGGACCTAAAATTAGCTCTCAGAGCAGATGGCTGAAAGGAACTAGCCTTAACTAGGCTAAGAAGTAGGTTTAATTGTGATCATGGACACGCTTCTTTCTCAGGGGTTCCATTTCTGAAATGGAAATTAATTTGATGCTTCTCTGGAGTGATGTTCAAATTAATGTTACGCCATTTGCCAAGGCCTCTAGGACTCTCAGATGAAGGGCGTTTGATATTAACCTCATGGTTACTTGTAGTTGTTTGCCTGGTTCATCTATTCGCTACTCAGCAAGACGTTTGACATTCTCTCCTCACACAGCACATCCCAGGATTCGTTAAGAGATTTCTAGAAGACTTTCAGGGATATACCTACTTCAATATCAACGTTCTTAGAATGTTGATCTTGACATCTGTACTTGGAATAGCTATGGGGTATTTAAATGCTCACCTAACATGCACTCAAGACTCTCATCCCTGTAAGGATGCTAAGAATTTTACAATAGGTGATAAATACGCTAGGACTTTCCTGGTGGCCCACTGGTAAAGAATCTGCCTACCAATGCAGGAGATGCAAGTCTCATCCCTGGGTCAGGAAGATCTCCTGGAGGAGGAGATAGCAACTGACTCCAGTATTCATGTGTCGGGAATCCCATGGACAGAGGAGTCTGGAGGGCTATAGTCCATGAGGTCACAAAGAGTTGAATATGACTTAGCAACTAAACAGCAACAACCCAATGAATATATTCTCTAGGATTGTATGCTAATTTTAAAAAGATAACCAAGTTCTTGAGATTTCGTCAGTTTACCATATGTGCATGCTAAGTCAGTTCATTCATGTCTGACTCTTTGTGACCCTGTGGACTATAGCCCACCTAGCTCCTCTGTCCATAAGATTTTCCAGGCAAGAATACTGGAGTGGGTTGCTGTGCTCTCCTCCAAGGGATCTTCCTGACCTAGAGATTGAACCCATGTCTCTACGTCTCCTGCACTGGCAGGCAGGTTCTCTATGTGCTAGGCATAGTCACTCTTCTGCTGCTGCTAAGTCGATTCAGTCGTGTCCGACTTTGTGCAACCCCATAGACGACAGCCCACCAGGCTTCCCCGTCCCTGGGATTCTCCAGGCAAGAACACTGGAGTGGGTTGCCATTTCCTTCTCCAATGCATGAAAGTGAAAAGTGAAAGTGAAGTCGCTCAGTCGTGTCCAATTCTAGTGACCTCATGGACTGCAGCCTACCTGGCTCCTCCATCCATGGGATTTTCCAGGCAAAAGTACTGGAGTGGGGTGCCATTGCCTTCTCCGGCATAGTCGCTCAGTCGTGTCCAACTCTCTGAGACCCCATGGACTGCAGCCTGCCAGGCTCCTCTGCCCATGGCGATTCTCT
The DNA here is from genome assembly GCF_003369695.1 of Bos indicus x Bos taurus. NCBI lineage: Eukaryota > Metazoa > Chordata > Mammalia > Artiodactyla > Bovidae > Bos > Bos indicus x Bos taurus. Next base: position 8,806,852 of record NC_040079.1, on the reverse strand, counting down.
AGACAAGAATACTGGAGTGGGCTACCATGCCATCCTCCAGAGGATCTTCCCAACCCAGGGATCAAACCCAGGTATCCTGCATTGCAGGCAGATTTTTTACCATCTGAGCTACCAGAGAAACCCCCATATTATTATAGTGTCTTGATAAATAAAGACTCTTAGCTCAAACCACAGATGAGAGAGCTGAGGCATTCGTGAGCACAATGACCAAAGCAAGGACTTAGGATTGTACTCCCAGTTCGATTCCAGGGTCAGCAAGATCCATGGAGAAGGGATAGGCTACGCACTCCAGTATTCTGGTCTGGAGAATTCCATGGACTGTATAGTCAGTGAGATCGCAACACGACTGAGTGACTTTCACTTTGAAACTTACTCTGAAGCTTCCAGGGTGGCAATGGATGCCCTCCCTCAATGACTTCACATAGGGATCAGGATGTATTTGAACTCTGAAGTGGAATAGTACTGTTATGTAGGATTTCCAACTGTTCCTTATTTATGAGATCAGGAATGACTTGAGCATGTGGAAATCCAGTCAGCTGTGGTCCCCACGGCATAAAAGAAAGCAGCTGCCCGAGCAGCCATTCCTATAGAAGATGCCTGGTGCCCAGAAGCTAAAGAAACACACTGCTGGAGGCAGCTGTGCTCTCCTTCTGCTAAACATTCAAAGATTCCTTTTTTTATATACATTAATTTATTTATTTTAATTGGAGGCTGATTACTTTACAATATTGTAGTGGTTTTTGCCATACATTGACATGAATCAGCCATGGGTGTACATTTTTAATGCAAGGTATCTATTATCAAGACGATCAGCTAAGATGTCAATTCACAACCCACAAAGGAATCGAAGCCTGCAGCATAAATAACACACTGATTGCCCTTTCCTGTTGCACCAGAGCATCACTTCTCTCCTTCTTCTACAGAGAATGCTACTTCCAGAACAATCACTGATTCCTGCGGCTTTTTACAGCTGTCATTCAATAACTTACTACAGTTGTATTATGAAAAATCTTTAATCCTATCATGGGCTGTATTTAAAATTTAAGACCCTCTGCATTCTAGCTCCATCATCTTTATCAAATCAATTTCTCAATTACTCTCGATACCATCATCTCTGCTCCAGCCAGCTAGGACTCCTCATTCCTGCCCCATGTTTTCACTCAAATTTCTTCAGGCAAAAATGCCCTTTTAGTCCTCTCTACCCAACCAGGCTCTTCCCATCCTTCTGATGTTTGACACTGAAGCCCAGTCTTTTCTCTTCCCACATAAATTGGTGACCTCTTTAAATTCAATATATAATGGCAATCCACTCCAGGACTGTTGCCTGGAAAATCCCATGGACAGAGGAACCTGGTAGGCTACAGTCCATGGGGTCGCAAAGAGTTGGACATGACTGAGCGACTTCACTTCACTTCTTCTTCATATCTATAGAAAGAAAGAAAGTGAAGTCACTCAGTCAATTCCAACTCTTTGTGACCCCATGAACTGTAGCCTACCAGGATCCTCTGTCCATGGGATTTTCCAGTAAGAGTACTGGAGTGGGTTGCCATTTCCTTCTCCAGGGGATCTTCCCAACCCAGGGATCGAACCTGGGTCTCCTGCATTGCAGGCAGGTGCTTTATGTCTGAGCCATGAGGGAAAAGTTTACCTATGCTGAAACCCTATCATTCAGCAACAAATTGTACATAAGCACATGTAATTCTCTTGTGTTAGATGAGAATTATAATTAGTTAGATGTTAGTCTCGTCTCTTACGTTGGACAGTGGCAAAATCTGTGTCCTTAAATTTTAGGCTACAATTCTTTTTTTTCTGTTTTTTTTAGATTGAGGCCAAAGTTGCATAAGATAAAATTCACCCTTCTTAGTGTACATTTCTTCGAGTTTTGACAAATGCCTACAATTGTGTAACTGCCACGCAGTCAAGGTAAACAGTTCCATTGTCCCAAATACTTCCCTCTTGACCTTTTGCAGTCAACCCCCCTCCTACCTGCAGACCTTGATGACCAGTTACCTGTTTCCTGTCTCAAGAGTTTTGCTTGTATGGAATCACACCATATGTAGACTTTTGTGTGTAGATTTTTTACTGAGCATAATGTGTTTGCAGTCCATTCATGCTTTGCGTGTCAGTGGTACCTTCCTTGGAGAAGGCAATGGCAACCCACTCCAGTGTTCTTACCTGGAGAATCCCAGGGACGGGGGAGCCTGGTGGGCTGCTGTCCATTGGGTCGCACAGAGTCGGACACGACTGAAGCGACTTGGCGGCAGCAGCAGCAGTACATTCCTTCGTGTTTCTAAGTAGTACTCCATTGTATGGACATGTCCGTCTATTTATGCATTTACCAGTTGTTTGGGGAATGTTTGGGAATGTTTGGGTAATTTCCAACGTGGGACAATAAAGCGGCTATAAATATTCTCATACAAATTTCTGTTTGAACGTAGTTTTCATTTCACTTGGATAAACGCCTAGAAGTGGAGTTGCATAGTAAATGAATGTTGACCTTTCTAAGAAACGTCCAGACTTTTCCATAGAGGATATAGGATTTTGCATTTGTAATAGCAGTGGATGAGAACCAGTTGCCAGACTCTTAGGCTGCTTATAGGTGTGGTATCATATTATGGTTTTATAATTTTCCTAATGCCTAATGACATTGCTTTTTCATGTTCTCATTTATGCTATATGCATTTTTTCTTTGGTTGTTTCATAGTACTGACAAAGTACTAAGAGTATATTAGATGCTTAATGAATATTAGTTTGTGGATTGTTAAATTGCAGAACTCTAATACTACTCTCTTTTGTGTGCCGCTTGCTTCCAGTTACTAGCTGCTACCATTTATTGAGTGCCTACTCAATAGGCAAGCACTAATTGCTTCACATATGCTATCTTGTTTAATATTCATAATAAGATAGACTTACTACCATCATTTGATAATGAAAAGGGCAACCTATGACTCTGTCAATATGCAAATCCTCCTCTTTCCCCAAAGAAGTTTTTTTGTATTTGCTTATTCAAGTTCTGAAGCTTTTTTGTACTGCTGCTTATGATAGATGAAGAGGCAGTTAAAATAATCCAAAATAGGCTGAAGTTATCTAGGTAATAAAGAAATAATGTGGAGATTGGTGTGACCATGGAGAGGAAAAGGACCTGTACTTTGGAGTAGCAAGTAGTGAAGTTATAGATATCAAGAAAGGGGTAGGGGGTTGTTTGTGTGGTTATTTGCTTTTTGTTTTATTTGGTTTGAGTTAAGAGGAAAGACAGAGCAGGAAGCTACAACCATGACTTTAGGAAGCCAGACAGAGGGAAGTACGCTTAGGATGCTAGCTGTTCAATTATGAGGCATAATTTTCTTTCTGAAGTTTTTTGAGTGAATTAAGCAAAACAAGGGGCTCCCCTGGTGGCTCAGCGGTAAAGAATCCACCTGCAATGCAGGAGACACAGGAGATGTGGGTTCAATCTGTGGGTTGAGAAGATCCCCTGGAGGAGAGCCTGGCAACCCACTCCAGTATTCTTGCCTGGAGAATCCCATGGAGAGAGGAACCTGGGAGGCTACAGTCCATGGGGTTGCAAAGAGTCTGACGCTACTAAAGCGACTTAGAACGCACACAAGCAAAAGCTGGGTTTTAGATTTTTTGTTGTTGTTGTTTTGATAATAGTGCAAATCGTAGAGTTTATTCAGATTTCACCAGTTACAGAGGACCCTGTGTGTGTGTGTGCGCACAATTTTATCAATTGTGTATCTTTGTTTCACCACCATAATCAAGATTCTTAATTGTACCATCACAACAAAGCTCCCGTGTGCTCCAAGTAACATGTTAATATCTTTCTACTCCTTAACTCTTCTTACTTTGAGCCATACCCTCATCTCGACTCACAGAAACCACCAATGTGTTCTCCACTTCTGTGGTCATGTTTCAGAAATATTATATGTACGGAAGCATGCAGTGTGTATCCTTTAGAGATCGGTGTTTTCATTCATCATAATTCCCTATAAGGTTTGTGAAAGTTGTTGCCTGTATCAACAGTGCTTCCTTTTTTACTACTGAGCAGTATCCAGGGGATGAATGTGGCTAGTGTAGTATCACCAGATATGAAATCTCCATCACTAATATTTAACCATAGCAGAAAAGTGGCATAGGGTGGCTTGATTTACTGGCAGCATCCTCCCTAATTTCACCTGTGTTTTCGAAATTGACTTTGAGTTAAGTAATATCCCATTTCCTGGATCCAGAAACCACATTCATGGGAGAAAAGTCAAATTGAAATGGAAAATCTGTATCTTGACTCCATTGCTAATGCTGCCCCTTGGAATTTTATTTTTTTTCCCATTTAGAACATACAATGATCTTCTCTGAAACCTAAATTAGTATCAAATCACAGAATGTTTATCCTGGAAGCAACCCAAGGGTCTCACTGCAGAGATTTCATGTTACAATACACCTTCATATTATGGATGAAGAAGTTTTTATATTGAATCTTAATGAAAGATAACATCAGCAGCATAATTCTCTTTGGTCTCTCTGAATTCATTCATATTTCTATAACAGTACCAGATGCACTTTATTACAACACACTGTTTACCTGTGCATTCCTTAGCTGAATGGTAAGCTCCAAGAATAAATTTGTGGTCATCTTGGAATCCATTTAGCCTGTTCAGTGCCTGGTTTATGAATGCTAATATCAACATGATTGGCTATAATTAAATGTGCCTAGCCAGATTAACTTATTTCACTTTGACCATTTAAGGACAGTTGTATTAACCATGAAGTAACTGTCTCAGATAGTTTTCATATGTGAGGAATAAGAAAAAAAACCTACACAGATAATTATCGAACTCCAACTTTCATGGTAATTTGCATGAGCACACACCTTGCTTCCCAGGGGGTGCTAGTGGGAAAGAGCCCACCTGCCAGTGCAGGGGACGTAAGAGACATGGGTTCAATCCCTGAGTTGGGAAGAGCCCCTGGAGAAGGGATGGCTACCCACTCCAGTATTCTTGCCTGGAGAATCCCATGGGCAGAGGAGCCTGGCGGGCTATGTCCATAGCGTCGCAAAAAGTTGGACACAACTGAAGCAACTTAGTATTCAGCATGCACATCATGCAGGCAATCGATAAAACTTTGGCTCTTCTTCGGAAGTGCTCTTTTAAAAGATTATTAGCATCCTAATTATCTTGCGATGCAGTGTTTGATGATGTCAGAAAATATGCATTCTGCATGCTGTTTACTGACTCTAGAACATCATTTTATTGTCTGTATTTTCATATAAGAATCAGAGCACTAGTATTTTTAAAGTAATACAAAAAATACACAAAACAAAATACATTTCCATCTTCAGAGTTAATAATTCAACACTGCAAGGACAAAAGGCAGAATCTGAGATCAAGTTTGGTGAGACCCGTGCCACTGACTCTTCCTGTGTCTAGAAGATGCTTTCCTATTTCCTGTCCTGAGTACTTTATAGATGGATAAAGAATGATGAGGGCTGTTCACTGAACTCCTCTGGAACAACCACTGCGGGTTCTTGTAAAATGTAATTACTAAGAAAAAATCACATAGCCATTTACACATATAAACGCTGTTTCCCACTGCAGAGCACCACTTCTGGAGCCCAATGTAATAGTGTTATAATATAACACGTGCTGCTGCTACTGCTGCTAAGTCGCTCCAGTCATGTCCGACTCTGTGTATATGCTTGTAAACACGTATAAGTTTCCAATCAGCAGTACTAAGGCTCTGGGTCTATCTCAAGAGCTGTGGTATCACCACTGCATTGAGACATAAACATTTGTAATAACCTTCCCTTAAGGGTTTCTAAAGAAAAGCTATGAAAAACTCCCCAATCTAGAGCTTTCCTTAGAAGGGAAATAAAGAATAATGAGCGTAAAGAGATGCTGATATTTTAAGATTGTCCTCTAGAAAAAATTTTTATTAAAAGATATTTAATGAGGTTATTATTTCATATTTGCAAATATAAATGGCATGTTTCTGCCATCCACAAAAATTTCAAGAGGGGTGGTTTATCAAGGCAGTTCAGGGTGCCTAGGTACCTCCAAGAATCATAGCCCCAACTGTAAACAAGCTTAGCAAAGAATGTCTTTCTTGTCTCTCACATTTGATGTAACTACTGGGTCCATTCTCCTTGGTAGACACAGCGCCAGAAAATAGTGATTCCGGTAGCAAGTAGAAAGCAAAACCTACTACTAGATTAATTAAAATTGTTCTAACTTGGCTGGTATTCTTCATTATAATTTTACATGACTATAACAGAGTCTGGGTGAATTTGCTAGCTACTATACACAGCCCCATGGTGGCTCAGATGGTGAAGAATCTGCCTGCAATGTAGGAGACCTGGGTTGGATCCCTGGGTCAGGAAGATTCCCCTGGAGAAGGGAATGGCAACCCACACCAGTATCCTTGCCTGGGAAATCCCATGGACAGAGAAGCCCGGTGGGCTACAGTCCATGGGGTCGCAGAGAGTCAGACATGACTGAGTGACTCACATACACACGTGCACAAGCAAACACGGACACCGTGCTATCTCTACATTATCTACCCAAATACCAGTGGCCATGAAACAATAAAAACAGCAACAACAGGGCTGAATTGAAATGTTTGACACTTAATAATATTTTAGTGTGACTGAAACCATCACTTAAACTCACAAATTATCTCACAAGGAGTGTGAAAGTTCAGCTGAAAGCGTGGGGTGAGTCTAAGCCACTTCACATCTGAATAATAGCAAAAGTCAGAGTGAAGCGCTGAAGCATCTTTTGATTTCCCATCATTCCTCTAGTCGCCACCCACGCTGTGGCTCACGTACCTCTATTTCTGAACTCCATTACCGCCTCTGTAATTGAAACACCCACATCTTTAAGTTTCCCTCACCAGACAAGATTTTATTTTCATGTCCTTGTTACTGCTAATGTAATTGAAAATCTCCCACTATCCACATTGCCATCATCCACATTGAAATTAATACGTTCCCACCTCCTAACACACCCACCATGTGCATTTTAATGAAGACAGACACCCCTGTATTCTTTACGTTCATCACCTAAGCTTAACCCATGCTTTCTTTTTCTTTCAGGTTTTTTTTTTCCTTTATACTCAATCTCTATTAATCGCTCCTCCCTGAGATGTGCACATTTTATGAATTCCAATTTTCCAAATATCAAATGACAGAGATGTTCCTTCCAGTGTAAATACTGACCTAAATACTAGTGATTCTCAATTGTATGCTAAGAATAAAGAAGAAAACAAAAGCCTCTGTGTTATATTAGCTATGTAAGTATGTTAACTAGATATAATACTACTACTATATCTGTGGGAGAGAAGTTGTTCCAAAAATAACTTCTTGAAAGCAAGCAGCAGATGCTGAAGAAGGTTATTTCAATTTCCTTCCTTGTGCTGAGGAGCACCAAGCAGGCTAATAACTCTGAAGTGTGGGATCATGTTAAACAAAAAGAGGACATTTTGATTTGTGGATGTGTCAGGTGACACAGCTCATCCTCTCAAATTTAATGCTGGGCTCCAAGATGTCTGTGGCACTCATGAGGCTCCTGAGTCCTGGCCCACAGCCAATGGGGTACCGTGTAGCTTGGTGACTCGATTTTAATGGCAAATCTCAGTAGCTGCCATATCTCCTGAATTTGTCAATTAGCACATCAATTCAGCATGAACTTATCCAGTGCTTTCACCCGATACTCAGGTTAGATACTGTCTAGTAAACAAAATTAATTTAAGACATAATTTCTTTTTAAATAATTTTGTGCATGATTTAAAAAAAAACACAAACATGTATTGTTTATTTATTTGGCTGTGTCTGGGCTTAGTCGTGGCATGTGGAATCTTTCCTTGCAGAATGCAGTGTGTGGCACACAGCCTTGGTTGCCTCATGGCGTGCAGGATACTAGTTTCCCCACCAGGGATCAAACCTAGGTCCCCTGCATTGCAAGCTGGATTCTTAACCATTGGACCACCAGGGAGGTCCCTGTGACAAAGTTTCTTAACTTAACACAAAATCCTAGGAAGTTCGGAGGGCAGTAGTACCTAATCTGTGATTGTGGAAACGGTAGGATTATTATTATTTTTTTTTTTTTGCCTATGTATTTCGGCTTGAGTCAGTCATGTTTAACATTTTTTATATTTTGTTTTCTTTATGCTTGATTTTTGAGTCAGTTGACAAAATCAAAACACATGTGTTCAGGGTTTGTGGTTTTCAGTCATTTTTTTAACCCTGTCAACTTTACTTCCAAGTGGGGGGAATGGCTGGATGTCTGTTCATCTAAATAGAATTGACATCAAGAAAATTGTCAGGTTGTGGTGCTTGCCTTTTCTGCTTCCCTTTGCCCTGGTACGTGGTCCTTTCCTGAGTGCTTCCAGGCTGACGTTGGTCCCCATGGAAACGAGACTCGTAAGGAGCTTTCCTCTCTCTCGTTCATCAAAGTTTGCCTTAACTTTGTGCCATTTCTTCAGGGAATTCCCTCTAATTTAGGATCTAAAAAGTTATCAATTTCTCTTTGATTTTACGTCCTCCTTGTTCCTTTGCCCCAAGGAATCCTGGAGGAAAATGTCTGTAGGAAATCAAGCCTGAAACTCAGATATTCATTAAAATAAAGGCTCAGAGTGTTCTGTTAAGCTGGGTGCATTTTTAGAGAGCTACTAGATCACGAGAGATTTCTAACTGTAGTCATCCACTTATTTCTGTGATTTCCATGGGACAGTCAAGCTCTGAAGCACCGGTTGGTAAACTCATAGGCAACTGTCTACCTCCAATGCTTCAGTTTATTACTAAACTTTGGAAATTATGCCAGACATCTTGATCCTGAGTGGAGCATGCCTTTCTGACCTGCAAATCTGTTCAGTTATAGAGCAAAAGGCCATGGGCTGCAAGGAAAATAGAGAGAAAGGTGGAGGTATTTTAAAGAGATATTCTGCCAAGTCCAATCTTCAGTTGTTTCTCACCCATTCCAGTATTCGTTCCTGGGAAATCCCATGGGCAGAAAAGCCTGGCAGGCTATAGTCCATGGCGTCATGAAGAGTTGGACACAACTTAGCAACTAAACAACAAATTGGCGATTTCCTTTTAAGGAATTGGGGCCAGTTTACAACACCAGTGGGCCCTTTCCCCATAGACACTGAAGGAGAGACACAGACTGGTCCTTCCCTCGACTCTAGATTTCAGGTAGATCACCACACTCCTAATTTCATGTGTCAGTAACTTGTTCCAATTTCTGAGATAACAATCTTATGGGCTCCCCTGGTGGCTCAGACACTGAAGAATCTGCCTACAATGCAGGAGACCTGGGTTCAATCCCAGGGTCAGGAAGATTCCCTAGAGACTGGAATGGCTACCCACTCCAGTATTCTTGCCTGGAGATCCCATGGACAGAGGACTCTGGCGGGCTACAGTCTATGGGGTTACTAATCTTACATTAACTGTATTTCATATTAACCACAGTATGTTACAGCAGCACTTCAAATGTCATCAGCAAGACATTGCATATATCATTGTTGAGGCTGGTTTTCTTTTGAGGAGATTTATGTGGTTGATAATTCCTTCAAAAGCACATAGACCCTTAAAACCCTTTTTTTAAGTATAAAAAAGGCATTTTGTACATTCCTTCATCTAATTATACCATGAAGCACATGGGGAAGATTTATTTTCTTCTTTTGTTGTCCTTTGGTGTTCTGTGCATTTCTATAACCTGACTTCCAGATTTATAAACCTTATTCGGCCCAGTTATGTGAGACTATGATGGTCAGTTGTAGGTATCAACTTGACTGGGACCCAGGGACCCAGTGAGGATGTTTCAGATGAGACTAGCATTTGAATCAGTAAATTCCATAAAGCAGATTGTCCTTCCAAGTGGGGGTGGGCATCACCGGTCCCATCAAGGGCCTGAATAGAATGGAAAGCAGAGGGAGGAAGCATCTGGCCCCTTCCTGCCTGCGTGAGCTGGTTTGTCAGTCTTCTCCTGCCTGTGGACGAGGATTTGTGGCCTTAGCTCCTCTGACTCCCAGGCCTTTGGGCTCAGACTGGAATTTCACTACCAGCTTTGCTGGGTCTCAGACTTGCCATTGGCAGACTGTGGAATTCATCAGCATAACCGTGTGAGTCAGCGCCTCATAATGAATAAATATCTAAGTGTGCCCTTGGTTCTGCTTCTCTGGAGAATGGCAACTAACCCAGGCCTTCTTAGTGCCTTGAATCCACTAGTGACGAGTTATGATCTTTCTGAAATAGGGTGATCACTTAAACCATTCAAGTCTCCAGAAGCTCTTAGTGTTATTTACAGATATGTAATGAATATGAAATTGCTAACCTGCTACCCTGTAGCTCTGTCACAGGCCATGTCATCTCTCTGGGCATCTGTTTCCTCAAATGTCAACCTAAGGGAGAGGTTTTTCCAGTGGTCATGTAAGGATGTGAGAGTTGGACTATAAAGAAAGCTGAGCACCGAAGAATTGATGCTTTTGAATTGTGGTGTTGGAGAAGACTCTTGAGAGTCCCTTGGACTGCAAGGAGATCCAACCAGTCCATCCTAAAGGAAATCAGTCTGAATGTTCATTGGAAGGACTGATGCTGAAACTGAAACTCCAGTACTTTGGCCACCTGATGCAAAGAGCTGACTCATTTGAAAAGACCCTGATGCTGGGAAAGATTGAAGGTGGGAGAAGAAGGGGATGACAGAGAATAAGACAGTTGGATGGCTTCACTGACTCAATGGACATGCTGCTGCTGCTGCTGCTAAGTCACTTCAGTCGTGTCCAACTCTGTGCGACCCCATAGACGGCAGCCCACCAGGCTCCACCATCCCTGGGATTCTCCAGGCAAGAACACTGCAGTGGGTTGCCATTTCCTCCTCCAATGCATGAAAGTGAAAAGTGAAAGTGAAATCGCTCAGTCGTGTCCAACTCTTCAAGACCCCATGGACATGAGTTTGGGTAAACTCAGGGAGTTGGTGATGGACAGGAAGGCCTGGTGTGCTGCAGTCCATGGGATCGCAAAGAGTCGGATACGACAGAGTGACTGAACTGAACTGAACTGAAGGGAGAGGTAGAAGCACAGTAAAATCCCTTTTGGGTCTAAAGTTCTGTGAGTAGTGCTGTAGATATTCTTTTTCTTTACTCACATCACACTGACTGATGTTGATTTTTATCTCAAAAAATAAGATTGTTAGCTCTGGAGGGACCTTCAAGATTATCAACTCTAACACCTTCGTTTTGCTGATAAGGAGATTGAGGATTTGAGAGATGAAGTTACTTCTCAAACTTTCCACAGTCAGTGAGTGGCTGACACTCAATGTCAACTCTCCTGCCGAGGTAGTTCTATCTCCTCTGTGTCTTCATGGTTTTTCCTGTATTTTCATTTAAATCATAGATATTTTAAAGTAAATCTGGTCAGTTACATGCAACTCCTATGCACAGATATTTCAGAATGTTAAAGTCAGAAAACAGGCAAAGGAAGATGAAAAACATTGTGTGTCATAACACCCAGACACCCAAATTAGCACTGATTCAGGGTACCAGGGACTGAAATGAAATAAGGACAAGCCTAAAGAAATTCAAAGGTTTGGGGCAAGGAAGGAATTTAATAAAAATGGAAATCAGGCCTGGAGAAGCTCAGCTCTGCTTTTGTTATTGACATTCAGTGTCGTTAAGTTCATCTCTACTGGACATTGCTGAAGACAGGGGTGGGGTCTCTCTGGAGACTGAAAGGCTCTTTCACCCCAGAATGACAGACTTTATATTTCTCTTTTGAACTGTAGTTTCTAAACTCTACTTATAATATACACGAAAAAGGAACAATCTGCGTCTGTCGCTGTTGCCAGTAGTAACCATCCTTCATCCACTGCTCCCTTTCATCGCAGGTAAACAGTTTGCTCCGTTTCACCTCGCTCCATTCAGTCTTCAGTGCTCACTTCATTTCTTTCTACATTTTCAAGTGTTTTCCTGACCTCCAGGAATGCTTTTTCAGTTCTCTCTCTGGTCTATGTGATGCTCTTATTCTTTTTCTTTTTTTTCTATTTAATCTACTGCTTGTCCTACTCCTTCATTTCTTCACAGCTATCCTGATGTATTTCAAGATCTTTAAAAGCATTAGTGCAAGGAAAGAATGGAGCTGTCACACTGACCAGCTGTTCCACAGTCCTATAAATTCACTCGTTTATAGCATTCAAGGATTTTCATTCAAGGAGGCCTATCAAAACTCAACTGCCATTAAACGTTAAGTTGCATAATAATATGTTTTTTTAAATGCCTGCAGGCACTAGTTCAAAGGCTGAACACACCAATTTGGTGTTCATAAAGTCTTTCTAGCTCTGTGTACCATGTGTGTTCTCAGTTGCTCAGTCATGTTCGACTCTTTGTGACTCCATCGACTGTAGCCCACCAGGCTCCTCTGTTCATGGAATTTTCCAGGCTAGAATACTAGAGTGGGTAGCCATTTCCTACTCTAGGAGATCTTCCCAACCCAGGGATCAAACCTGCATCTCTTGCAGACATCTACAGCATTGGAGGTAGATTGTTTACCACTGCCACCTGGGAATCCTGTATACAGTACAGCCTTTCTTTTCCAAGTTTCAGTGGAGTCTTAGAGGAATCATAAGAACCCTCAGCATGAATTGTTGTTGTTGTTCATGTCTGACTCTGTGACCCCATGGACTGCAGCCCGCCAGGCCTGCCTATGCCTCACCGTCTCCCAAAGTTTACCCAAGTTCATGTCCATTGCATCAGTGATGCTCTCCAGCCATCTCATCCTCTGATGCCCTCTTCTCCTCCTGCCTTCAATGTTTCCAACATCAGGGACTTTTCCAATGAGTTGGCTGTTTGCCTCAGATGACCAGCTTCAGCTTCAGTATCAGTCCTTCCAATGAGTATTCACCGTGAATACTTAAGTTCCCTTAAGATTGACTGGTTTGATCTCCTTGCTGTCCAAGAGACTTTCAGGAGTCTTCTCCAGCACCACAGTTCAAAGGCATCAATTCTTTGGCATTTTGCCTTCTTTAGGGTCCAGCTCTCACAACCACATGTGACCACTGGGAAGACTGTGGCCTTGGCTGCATGGACCTTCATGGGCAGAGTAACGTCTCTGCTTTTCAATACAGTGTCTAGGCTTGGGCTCCCCTTGTAGCTCAGTTGGTGAAGAGCCTGCCTGCAAAGCAGGAGACACAGTAGACAAGAGTTCGATCCCTGGGGCAAGAAGATCCCCTGGAGAAGGAAATGGAAACCCACTCCAGTGTTCTTACCTGGAGAATCCCATGGACAGAGGAGCCTGGTGGGTTACAGTCCATGGGGTCGCAAAGAGTCAGACACGACTGAACGATGTTCACTTTCACTTTCCTGCCAAGAAGCGATCGTCCTCTGATTTCATGGCTGCAGTCACTATCCTCAATGATTTCAGAGCCCAAGGAGAGGAAATCCGTCACGACTTTCAGCTTTCCTCTTCTATTTGCCATGAAGTACTGGGACCAAATGCCATGATCTTGGCTTTTTTTTTAATATTTAGCTTTAATATTTGCTCTTTCACTCACCTTCATCACCCTCATCAAGAGGCTCTTTAGTTCCTCTTGGCTTTCTGCCATTAGAATGATATCATCTACATGTCTGAGATTGTTGATGTTTCTCCTACCTATCTTGATTCTAGCTTGTAACTCATCCAGCCTGGCATTTCTCATGATGGGCTCAGAGTATAGATTAAACAAACAGGGTGACAGCAAACAGCCCTGTCATATTCGTTTCTTTATCTTGAACCAGTCATTTGTTCTTTACAGGGTTCTAACTGTTGGTTCTTGATCCGCATATAGGTTTCTCAAGAGACAGGTAAGATGGTCTGGTATTCCCGTCTCTTTGAGAACTTTCCACAGTTTGTTATGATCCACACAGATTAATTTTAAAGGATAAATTTTATGGATTAATTTCAAAGGATAATCTAGAAACTTCATGTAAGTGATATGACCACCTGGTTGTACAGGTTGTTTTTCGATCTCATGTCCTAGTTCTGCCTCCTTACATTCTGTTGCAAACCAATCCACCCAACCTCTTGAAATATCAGCCAAGTTCAATCCCTATTGAGGTGTTGACTTGGTCAAGCTCTCTCTGCTGCTGCTGCTGCTAAGCCATGTCAGTCATGTCCAGCTCTTAGTGACCCCATGGACTGCAGCCTACCAGGCTCCTCCATCCATGGGATTTCCCAGGCAAGAATACTGGAGTGGGGTGCCATTGCCTTCTCTGCAAGCTCTCTCTAGAGAACCTATTTCTTAAAAGTCACCACAGGAATCCCCTATGATCCATGCATAATATATGTAAGTTAGAGCATTATAGTGATTCCTAATCCTTCTAGATAAATGTACTGAATCTAATTTCTGCTTCCAACATCATAGTTCAAAAGGTAGAATTCAAAGTACAATCCCTGTTACCTTTTAAAGGCAGTACAACTTCAAGACAGTATTGCAAAAAACTGTCAAACTAGATGCCACTATTATAAAATTGTTGAAAAGGTTAAATATCAGAAACTAAAGTAATTAAATGACTTAGAAATCATCTCAGTCTTTTTTTTTCCCCTAGTAATCACTTCTTCCTTGTCTCACAAGCACAAGCAACACATTTACCCCAGACTCTTCAAATTGGGGTTAATTAAGTCAAAGGAATTGCTATTCCATTTTTATCTTCCCTTTTCTCAGATAAGGATATAAGAAACAGAAAAACATGAAGTTGGGTTGTAATCCCTACAAAGACAGTAGTTTTAAAACTCTCCTACTCCAGCATGGAGAGAAGGGACTCACACATTCCCCCGTTTGCTGCTCCCTACTAGAAATCTAAAGAGGAAGCTATTAACGCATTATTCAGCTTTTACACAGTCATTTTCCCATGGTTTAAAAAAAGGATCTTTTTGAACCTTTAAACTGATTATTTTAGCATGATTTTCAGACAAGGATGTATAATGAATGCACTAAAATCTAAACCAAGAAAGTGAAGTCGCTCAGTCGTGTCCGACTCTTTGTGACCCTGTGGACTGTAACCTACCAGGCTCCTCTGTCCATGGGATTCTCCAGGCAAGAATACTGGAGTGGGCTGCCATTTCCTTCTCCAGGGGATCTTCCCGACGCAGGGATTGAACCCAGGTCTCCCGCCTTGCAGGCAGACGCTTTAATCTCTGAGACGCCAGGGAAGCCAGAATCTAAACCAAAGACATCGTTAAAATCAAATCGTTTATTTGGAGGAATTTCTTCTAAGGAACCAAAACTAGAAAGTATAGATGTCTTAAATGCAATTCTTAAAGTTTCTTAAAGAGGACAATCCTGTCTTCTTCATGCTTTCAAAATTAAAATCAAAGTGGCTTCCTGCCTTTTCAGATTAAAGCCTTATATTGGGCAGGAAGCAAAGAAGAAGATGCCACAGTTTGTAGGAAGCTCAGTGGGAGCAAAGGGACCCCCTGCTCTCTCTTCCTCTCTCTGGAGTCCAACTTCAGTGGTCACCTTGGCTCTGAAAATTGAACAAAGAGAAAGGAGAACTGGTTCTGCACCAGGATGTCACATGTGAAAGCTTCCATTTCCCTCAAATAGGAGCCACCCCAAAGCAGAGCGCATGCTCTGAATTATTTTTTGGGTAAAGGTCATAGGTTTCCAATGAACCAGTCACCTATAATTGTAGACCCAAACCAGCTTGATAGGACTTTCTACATTCCTGTCCTCTTTCTGCAAGACACCAGTTTTATGAACTTCACAAGCTCACATACCTACTCTAGGCCCCTTTTCTCCTCTCTCTCAAGTTGGGGACATACAGCGTGTGGCTTTTAGTTTTGTTCCAATTTGTGAGTTTATGAAAAATGCCTTGTTCCTGATTGAGGACAGCTTAACATATCATCCCTCACAGAGAACATTTTCCTTTTAAAGAGAGGACAACAGAAGCTAGGGAGCATCATGGAGGGGGTCTCCCACCTACATAACCCCCAGTAGACTGAGCTCGCCCAGTGTCAGCGGGACCTGGGTCTTCCATCTCAGTCTTCCCGATGTCTAGCACCCCAGTACTTTGTGGGCGTTATGTAAATGTGAGTTACTGCTCTGTATTTGAGTTGAACAACTCCCAAGAATTGACTATGAGACCTCAGTGGTAGGTGCAAGTACAGAGACCCTACCCTGTGCCTCTACACGCACCACTTAACCTTGCCCTGATCATGCTAATTCCCCTCATTAACTGTCTATCTAATCTAGTAAGTTAGTCATCAGCTGTATGATTTTTTATCTTATTATCCCAGACCACCGTATTTAATTATGTTCTTGTATCTACTTTCCATTAGCGAGGAAGAGAACACATTCGCTGAGAATTTTATGTAGTAAAATTGTAGTAAAAAAGTAGTAAGCTCTTTACATACTCCATCTTATATATAATTTAATACCATTCTCAAAAACATGGAGATAAGAACTATGACACGTATTTTATAGGTGAGGATACAGACTGAGGAGTTTAGGTAACATGCCCAGAGTCTCATCACTCAACAGCAGCAGAGCTGGGACTGGAAATAAGTCTATCTCAAAACCCATATTCTTTCCATTACACTGCACTAGCTTTTTCTTCCCCTATCAAATAATTCAGCATCATTTCTGAGATCACATAATGGGATTGTGGGGGGCTTTCGCGGGAAGCAGAGAGGGGCTGTCTGAAATGACTTTTTCTAATAGTGGTGATAGTTTACATTGATCCAGTGGAAAGAGCATCTCACTGACATCCTCAACGTGATTTTTGCTGTGTGTTATGCTTCAGGTCATAATACAAATAGCACCACAGATGATATGCCCTGTGTAAAGCAGTGTGCTGTTTTAGATACACCATCCCTGTCTCTTGTCTCATTAGGCCCAGTATTCTACCCAGTCCAGAGAGCAAACATTAATAGATGTCCTTTCAAATAATAATGTTTAATGCTTTTTTTTTTTTTTTTAAATATAAGTTCCTGGTGGCTCAGACAGTAAAGAATCTGCCTGCAATGCAGGAGACCTGAGTTTGATCCCTGGGTCAGGAAGATCCCTTGGAGAAAGGAAAGGCTACCCACTCCAATATTCTTGCCTTGGAGAATTCTATGGACAGAGGAGCCTGGCAGGCTATAGTCCATGGGGTGTCAAAGAGTCGGACATGACTGAGTGACTAACACACTGCTTCAGTCAGTTCTTTCTGTTATTGTTGTGTTTTTTTAAAGTGTTATTTGATGTTTGAATTTTTGCACTTAACATTTTTGATGGTTATAGTGGCAAATGAATAGCTCTAGTTCTTGTTCTCAGATGAAGCCAAATATAAAAGTGGTCAGGTACTGATCACTGAATGAGCAAGGAAATGGTTTAGTCTATCATTTTGGAGAAAGAGAATCTTTAACCTGAATTCTTAAAGTTATGAAAAGAGAAACTGAGATTCATTTTCTCTTTTGAATTATTACTGTACCAGAACATAAATCACTTAGTTTCAATAAATATAAATTGAGGATCATCGTGGCCCCCAAATATGATGCTATAATACACTTTGCAGGTTCTGCCATCATGAAATTAGTGAGGCCGATGACACAGCTTTTCTCATCTTTCCAGGCAGTCCCTTTATTGCTTGATTAATAAGGGCAAAAGGAGGAAAATTGAGGAACTCAGTGGGCAATATATGCTATAATACCCGATCAATTTCCTTCTGCAAGTTTTATTACATTGAGACTTCTGGAGAAGAAAATTGATTGGGCTTATTTGCCCAGGAAACTTTAAAGAAACAAAGTAGGGTCTTTTCATTTTCTACTGCAACCTATTTTATAGGTCTAGAGCTAGGGGAAAATGAATGACCCTGCTCTAATCAGTTACTTTATTCTGGTTTTTATGCCAAGAGTTTAGAGAACTCTCAGAGAATTGAATGGGAGGGAAATTTTAAAGAGAAAATAGTACAGAAAAGGACAGGTCAAATTTCATATAGACTGAGAGGAAAATAGGAAAAAATATTTTAAAGGAGATACTTTAACCCCATCTCGCCTCAGGTCTCTGGACATTTATTGAGTACCTACTGTGTATCTGGGGCTTCCCAGATGGCACTAATGGTAAGGAATACGCCTGCCAATGCTGGAGATACAAAATATATGGGTTCAATGAAGATGCCCTGGAGTAGGAAATGGCACCCCATTCCAGTATTCTTGCCTGGGAAATCCCATGGACAATGGAGCCTGGTGGGATACAGTCCAGGGGGTTGCAAAGAGTTGGACACAAATCTAGACATAACCTCAATGCTGGAAATCCAAAGATGATAAATACATCATTCGTGCCTCCCATTCCAGTGTCTCATAGGAGACAAAGAATCTCAGGAAGTCAGTTTGGGGAATAAACGTGGCCCATTACAGAAACCCACATTTGCTGTGTTAGGTGAAGTAAGTCAGACTAGGCAACAGAACACCAGAGTGCTTTTAGACAGAGGATGATACGGTCAGATTTGCATTTGGGTGGGAGACTGGAATGATTATAGAACATGGATTTCAATAGGAAAAGACAGGACACCAATGAAGATATCAGGGTTTACACTCTGTGAATGGAATGCCTCTGACCATTTCATTTTGAGGCGATCTGTACTAGTTTAATTAGTCGGCGAATTAAACAATAAATGAGTGAAAAGAATTTATATATATATATATATATATATATATATGTATGTATGTATGTATGTATGTATATATAGCCAGCCATTTGTATCTGTTGCTTGAGTATTTGGGCTATTGAGTTATCATACCTGATCATTTATAATTCAGTATGTACATAGAAGGTCTTTTCCAAGGGTGCTGTTTTATCTGCTCTCGTTGTAGTTAAAGTATTTGCAGAGAATTGATCCACTTCAAATGTGCAAAGATATTGAACAATACAGTGATCAGGAAAGGCAGATGATTAACTGCCCAGGTTCAGACTTCCTTTCAGTCACAACTGCATTCTTTAGGCAAGTCACTTCATCACTTTGAGTCTTATTTTTTGAAAAAGTGTACCAGTATACTTCCTACCCTACTGATTTTATGGGGCCATTTTGACAGGGAAATGAGAAAGTTTAAAGGAAACCCACATGCCTTTACAAATCTAAGTTTTTTTGTTTGTTTTTATCATTTTTCGAGACAGAGGAAAGAGAGAGGGTTTACTGTTAATATCAACTTTCCCCTCCTTGGGCAACCCCATCCATTCTCATCCTTTCAGGTATCAAGTTTTCCAAAACCTCAGTACTAGGTCTGAGTACTGCATGCCAGTACCTCAGTTGCTTCAGTCATGTCTGACTCTTCATGACCCTATGACCCTACAGACTGTAGCCTGCCAGGCTCCTCTTTCCATGGAATTCTTGGCAAGAATCCTAGAGTGGGTTGCCATGCCACTCCAGGGGATCTTCCCAAACCAGGGATCGAACTCTTGTCTCCTGTGTCTCCTGCATTGAAGGCAGATTCTTTACCCACTGAGTAGCCTGGGGAGCTCTTTCCAACACCTATTTCTCATCAAACACTAAGTTCAAAAAGATTATACATGTTATTAACATGTGGAATAAAACCAGTAAGTTTCCCTTGATAGGAATTGCAGATCTTGCCTCAGCCCATCAGCCATGAAACGAAAATAAGAACTTTTAGTGTTCTTGTGGAGAGGTGAAGCTAATGGTTTGAGAGAGGGTCTAATATATATGCATGACATCATGATTGTTAATTATATTCTTCAGATCTTCAGAATACTTTTTGTATGGAAACAGTTTTTACATTATGTTTAAGCTTGGACTTCTGGCAGAAAGTGGGCAGTAGTAATTTTGTGGTCCCTACACAGCAGGATGCATATTTAGGGGCCCAACATGGAGATCCAGGCCAGAGAAGGAAAGCTGGGCTGGTGGACAGAGATTTGTCCATCCAGACAAGACAGACCTTTACGATTAAAGTGCTTTGCAGCTCTCTCAGTCTCTTTTTGCACTGGGCGGCTATCAGAGCCAGTTCCATCCAGTCGCCCTGCTCTCACATCCCAAGGTCATTGCTGTGTTAGCTCAGTTCTCCATGCTGTGCAAGGTTGGCCATCCTTCACATGGTCTTAGGACTCTCTGCCCCATGACTCGGTCCTGTGTGTTTGTGACTGGTGTTTCTGCAGAGCCGCTCTGCACCAGGTGATGTAGACGGAGAGGCGCGGTGGGAATTCTCTCTTCCTCCAGCCTTCCACAGAGAGCTGGCTTCAAGTTTATTTTAGTCCCACTGTCACCTGTGGGTCAGAGAAATAGGTTAACTAGGTTAGTTCCTATGTGAGACACTACTTTGCAGGTTAAAGCAGTTCTGATTCTATTCTGGTTATAAGGAAGGGTTTTCAAATTTTTTTGTTAAGATGATGTGTGCAGCAACCTTTCCTTTATTTAGACTTGAAAGAGGTTTTTTTTTAAATTTTGACTTCAGAGGTGATTTTTAATATTATCATTTAGAATAGGCCAAAAAATAGTAAAAAAAAAAAAAAAAAATATTTAAGTGGAGGAAACCATTTATGTAACCATGCCTCACCCTTGTCATACTCAGTTCCCTACCCCTACCCCACAAAGCCACTGAGGCTTGCTGCTAGAAATAGCCTTTTAAAATAAGTTTATAAGAGATCTAGAAGAGATAATATAGAGTGGACTCTGAGATTTTCTATGTAAAGAATAAATTGTTAACTTTATAAGGATAAATTTCTGACAGTCCAAGAGGTTTTTATTCTTTCCAGCTTTATTATGATGTAATTGATATAATTACAATTACATCTTGATGAAAATGAGAGCCTCTTTATGAAAGTGAAAGAGAAGAGTGAAAAAGGTGGCTTAAAACTCAACATTCAGAAAACTAAGATCGGGAAACAGTGGAAACAGTGAGAGACTGTATTGTTTTGGGCTCCAAAATCACTGCAGATGGTGACTGCAGCCATGAAATTAAAAGATGCTTACTCCTTGGAAGGAAAGTTATGACCAACCTAGACAGCATATTAAAAAGCAGAGACATTACTTTGCCAACAAAGGTCAATATAGTCAAGACTATGGTTTTTCCAGTAGTCATATATGGATGTGAGAGTTGAACTTTGAAGAAAGCTGAGCACCAAAGAATTGATGCTTTTGAACTGTGGTATTGAAAAAGACTCTTGAGAGTCGCTTAGACTGCAAGGAGATCCAACCAGTCCATCCTAAAGGAGATCAGTCCTGGATGTTTATTGGAAGGACTGATGTTGAAGCTGAAACTCCAAAACTTTGGCCACCTGATGTGAAAAACTGACTCATTGGAAAAGACCCTAATGCTGGGAAAGATTGAAGGTGGAAGGAGAAGGGGATGGCAGAGGGTGAGATGGATGGCATCACTGACTCAATGGACATGAGTTTGAGCAAGCTCCAGGAGGTGGGGAAGGACAGGGAAGCCTGATGTGCAGCAGTCCATGGGGTCACAAAGAGTAAGACATGACTGAGCAACTGAACTGAATTGATATAATAACACTGTGTACACTTGTTTATTAAAATATAATATGATGATACATTACATATTGTGAAATGTTTACCACAATAAGGTTAGTTAACACATCTTTCACTTAATTACCATTTTGTTAGTGTTGTTATGATGAAAACATTAAATGTTTACTTTATAGCAACTTTCAAGTATATAATACAGTATTGTTTTTTTGTTTTTTTTTTTATTTTATTTTTTAACTTTACAATATTGTATTAACAATAGCACTAGGCTTCATGGCAACCCACTCCAGTGCTCTTGCCTAGAAAATTCCATGGATGGAGGAGCCTGGTGGGCTACAGTCCATGGAGTCGCAAAGAGTCGGACAGGACTGAGCGACTTCAATTCACTCCCTCATAGCTCAGTTGGTAAAGAATCCACCTGCAATGCAGGAGACTCTGTTTCGATTCCTGGGTTAAGAAGATCCACTAGAGAAGGGATAGGATACCCACTCCAGTATTCTTGGGCTTCCCTTGTGGCTCAGCTGATGAAGAATCCGCAGGCAATGTGGGAGACCTGAGTTCAATCCCTGAGTTGGAAAGATCCCCTGGAGAAAAGAAAGGCTATCCACTCAAGTATTCTGGCCTGGAGAATTCCATGAACTACAATCCATGGGGTCACAAAGAGTCATACACGACTGAGTGACTTTCATTTTCACTTTCATGCTGTTCATCAGATCCCTGGAACTTATTTGTGTTATATATGAATGTTTGTACCCTTTGACTAACATCTCCCCATTTCACCCACCTCTCAGCCCTGGCCACCACCATTCCACTCTCTGTTTCTATGAGTAGATGTTTTTAGACTCCACATGTAAGTAAGATCATACAGTGTTTCTCTGACCCATTATTACACTTAGCATATTGTCCTCAACTTCTGTTCATATTATTGCAAATGGCAAGATTTCTTTCCTTCTCATTGCTGACTAATATTCTCATGTGTATCATATACACACACACAGCATCTTCTTTATCCACTCATCCACTGATGGAAACTTAGGCTGTTTCTATATTTTAGCTATTGTGAATAGTGCTGCAATGAACGTGGTAGGGCAGCCATCCCTTCAAGGTAGTGATTTCGTCTCTTTTGTGTATATACCCTGACGTGGGATTGCAAGATCATGTGGTAGTTCTATCTTTAGCTTTTTGAGGAATCTTTATGCTGTTTTTCCATAGTGGTTGTGCCAAGATGGGTTTTAGGAATAGAAAGCAATGTGTAGTTCACTGTTTGTGTAGACAAGTTAAATATATGAGTTTAAGGGGAATATCTTAAGTAACTCCTTCAGATTATTTTTGGAAGTAGTCAAAGGTCAACCATATTATGAAACTGTCTTAGGTAACATACCCCAGAAGCAAATGCTGAAATGGGAATTTGTGTGCAAGAGATTTATTAAGGAGAGATAGATGAGAAAACAGGGAAGCAAGACACAAAAGAGAGAAATGCCAAGCAAAGGGGAGCTCTTGGGCAAAAGTCCTTGAGGTCAATGTGTGGACTACAGCGGATTCTACCAGGAGCCTCTGGAGTGAGTTGGGGTTGTCCCAACCAGAGATAAGAGACCTTGACTCTCATTCTCCCACACTCAGCAGCCATTGATTACCAAGCACCTGGGCACTTTTGACTCTTGGAAGCTCCAGGAGGCAAAGGACAGTCAGCCAAATAGCAGCACAGGTGATGGTGATGAAACTTTTCCATTGTGTTGATGACTGAATGCTTGTGTCTCCTCAAATTCATATGTTGAAACCTAATTCCCACTGTGCATTTGGGAGGTGATTCGGTCATAAGAGTGGGGCCCTTATGATGGAATTAGCACTCTAAAAGAAGTTTCCAGAGAGCTTCCTCACCCCTTCCATCGCATGAGGACACGGGGAGAAGAAGCTGTGTATGAATAAGGGAGCAACTGTCACCAGACACTGAATCTGATACCACCTTGATCTTAGATTTCCAGGGTCCAGAACTGTGAGAAGAAAATTTCTGTCATTTATAAGCACTCAGTCTGTTGATAGCAGCCCACTCTGACTGAGACACATGAGTTCAGATTTTCAGACCTGGTTAGAGGGGTAAGAAGGGTTTTGGTAACCACAGCAATGCCCGTGTTATCTTCTGTTATGATGGCATTGAACCATTCTTTACGTCCTGACAAGTAACCTAAGTGTCATTTTACATATTGGTTCACATACCTTCCTGACCACAAAGCCAAATCATCAGAAATATAATGGCAAATAAAATAGGTCCTGCATGAGACGAGTTGCTGGTCGGTCACAGTTGTTTAACCTGTGACCCACTACTTTCACTCAAGTGAGGTCTTGAAGGAATGTTAAATTGAGCATTATATTCTAATTTGAAATGAGGAACAAATATTTTTCCATAATATAGAAATAGAGCATTTTTAACTCACTAAATCTGTCAAACAAGAGGTTAACCAGAAATTAATATATAATCCTTTCTTCATGAAGTTCTTAACTCATGGTTTATACATGCTTTTATATTAGGTTGTAAATCAGAGCAATGAAATAAAACTACAGGCATGGCACAGTTCCAAAGGATAATTCCTAATGGCAGATATTTGACTCTTTTTCAAGTAATGTGAGATAGTATAGTACAGCTATTGGTCCACCAAATCGGCCTTGTATTATTAGAACTGACTGATGTTAATTTCAGTTAATCTCTCCATCCTTCTGTGCTCAGCGTAGCACTTTGTTGAAATCACCCTGCAATACCTATGCCATTCTGGTCCATGTTATTATCTTGAAAGCAAAACAGAGTGTTTCATCTTTAGATTATCCAAGACACTTATCACTGAACCAGCTCATAGTAGGTGTTTGGAAACATTCAAATGAGAAAATTGGCCTACAGTTCCCCTTCTTTGAAACATCTTGCCATTTATTTTAATAGCCAAGTACCTTTGCTGTATGAATAATGATTCACCATAGAGTCTCCTAGCTGCTTGTTAATTCTTGACTTCCTCTCTCTTGCTCATTTGGAATCTGTCAGCAATGTTTCTGCAGGATGTGTCAAGCATCAGAGCATATGTTATCTGCATATGTATCAAAGGAGACCTATCTTTCTCTCTTCTTCTCTCCAAAATTTTTCTCTTTAACGTAACTCTAAGTTCCCAGAATGTACATCCTATTTTGAAACAGAATTAGGCTTTGAATAGAGTTTGCACAAGCAGAGGAGAATACTAGGTGTTCAACTTGGATATAGAAGATAAGAATTTTGTGTAGCTTTCCCTGCTGTCTGTGAAAATACATTTTAAACTAGTCCTTGGCTCTGACTTTGCTCATTCTCAAACAGTATATTGATATAAAACAAATGCACAGCTTTTTCAAAGATAGAGTGAGAGAAAGAAGAGGACTCTAATAGGCTTTAATACACCAGTGAATTTCATGGATTTTTTTTTCAGAACAAATCGTCCCAGATATAGTCCCAACACAGCCAGAAGCCTTGAGATGCTGAAAATTGGGAAGAAAACGTGGACAGTATATGTTCCTATGAGAATTCTATTTTCACTACACACTAAAAGTTAATGCTGCCTGTCAGATGTTTCTATAATAAAATTCATCATCAGAATTTACTAAAGGGATTGAAAGCTTAATGTGCTCTCAGCCGTATATATTTTTAAGCAAACATTAAGGTCAGAGTCCACAGTATAGTCAACTACTGCAATGTGGGAGTAACACAAGGACCATCCAGCCCCTAATACCTCTTTCCTGACTGGGTCATAACAAGATCTCGACTATGATAGTTACTCTTAAAAAAAAGGGGAAAAAAAAAATGTCCATCATAAATCCCCTTCTAAAAAGTGAATATCAGCTGGCAGAGTGAAGTTGGCAGGAATTAGTTCCTTAGACCATCACTGAGTAGAATAAAAGATTCCTAAGTAAATGAGTTAGAGAAGAGTTTAACTTTGAGCAGGTAATCAGAACTATAAAAAATCTCAATCTAAAAAAAAGAGTCTCATGCTGGTGGGAAGGGAAAAGGCAAGGCTGAAAGACTGGATGCCCCCAAACAAACCTGTTTTTTTCTTTTTTTTTTCCCCTCCCACCCATGCCTTCCTTTCTTAGTTAACACTATCACCATTCTCCTGGCACCACAGCTAATAGCTAAAGGTCATTCACAGGACTAGGCTCTCACCTGACTTATCCTTACTTACAAACTCCAGCTCTTTGTTTTCTGCTTTATTCCCACTGCTTTGGCTCAGGCTTTTATTTTCCCTCATTCAGCCCAAAGCCGTCCTTCCTGACCTCTGACATGTTCCCATGGTGCTTTGCAGTACCAAGCACTCCTTCAGTCCTCGGTTTCCTCACACCTCTGCCTGCCTCATCCGCCATGCGGAGTCTCCCACTCTGTCCGCCTGCCATTACCACGATGGTGGCTGCCGTTGAGTGGCATGTTGGTGAGGCCATGGTGTCTAAATGAGGAGTCTTCAAAGCCCGTGTCTGCCTCTTACTTCTTCTGTGATCTTGACGGTTGGGTAGTCTCATCAAGTCTTACTTTCCTTGCTTGTGAAAAAAGCATACCATGAGTTTCTAACTCCAAAAACCTTTTGTGAATATTAAATAAGACAATACCCATAAAAAGCTTAACACAGCACCTGTTTTATGGTTATATTCTCTGTTAACAAAGTGCTAATATTAATGATTAGTGTTTGATACCACTGAGACTAGAAGATATTGTAAGAACCTTGGTGGATGTGGGAAAACTTTAGGTAAATGATCAATATTTGCAAGGAGAGTTGAGATACCCATCATCAGTCCTTTTTACAACCTGAAGATGTTTTTAAAGATTAATACAATACAATTTATTATGAATTAACATAAAGGTGGAGAAGGCAATGGCACCCCACTCCAGTCCTCTTTTGCCTGGAAAATCCCATGGACCGAGGAGCCTGGCAGGCTTCAGTCCATGGGGTCGCACAGAGTCGGACACGACTGAAGCAACTTAGCAGCAGCAGCAGCAGCAGCAACATAAAAGCAGTCCTGAAAGGAAGAAAAGAAACCTTATATTTGGCACTCTAATTTACGGATCCTGAACTGAGAATTGAAATGTTTGATTCTAATCTTCCTTCCACAATGAGATTACAATTCACACAAATCAATTGCTCCAGTCACTCTGACTCTATGACTGAGTCTGCTGTAACCTACTGATGTTTAGGAAGGTGTTGTGAGACATAAGAAATCTCTTTAAGGGCAAGACTATGATTTTCGTCAGTGGCCTCCAGCTAAAACCTGAAGCAAATATATTTTTGCCTTTTCAGAGAAGGCAATCTTCATCACCAGTTTTATTATATAACATAATTTCAAATGTTGATGTTAAAATACGAACTTCACTATTACAACATTGATTAGACATGCTTTTGAATATGTTAGAAGAGAAATCTTTCACCTACAAGTCACTGTTACATACCAACAAACCCCAATCAAGAACATCTTTGGTAGAACACTGATTTCTCCTTTGTTGAAATTCCATGGCATATGTTGCTTTATTCCAAGTAAAAGATATCTGAACATGAAAATGTAAAGTAATTTTCATTCTGCTCTTCATTTCAGACAGCCACAGTGTATTTCTTTATTACTAATGGAGAAGCGTGGCTATGATGAAGTCAGTACAACTGGATAAAGAGAAAAAAGAAAGCTTTTCTCCCAATGTCCTAACACTAGTCAAATTAATACTCATGAATAGTTAGAGGATAGCTTTAATGTAAAGCAGGTCAAGGATATGCAGGGAATAAATTCAAGAGCCTTCAACACAGCCATTCTTTTCTACTGAACTGGATTTATTAAAATCATTTGCAGTCTTTGCATGTATCTGTTTTTCAGTTTCCAAATGCAGGAATCTTTAAAATCTATAGCAATAGATGTGTAAATAAGAATGACATATTATTCAAAAGATTTCCCTTTCATGGGATGTAATCCATACAAGTTGTTTTATGCAAAGAAAACCATAATAAAGAAAGTGCCTCTATTCCCTGGGGATAGAGAATACTAGTACATAGGGTCTTCCCGCAATCCGACTTCAGGGCGTATATCTGGGGAAAACTCTAGCTGGAAAAGATACCTGCATTCCAGTGTTCATAGCAACATTATTCATAATAACCAGGGCATGGAAGCAACCTAAATGTCCATTGACAGACAAATGGACAAAGAAGATGTTGTGTATATACATAATGGAATACTACTCGGCATAAAAAGAATGAATTAACGCCATTTGCAGCAACATGGATGGATGTCGAGATTATCATACTAAGTGAAATAAGTCAGAGAAAGGCAAATACCATATGATATCATTTATATGTGGAATCTAAAATATGATACAAATGAGCTTATTTATAAAACAGAGACTCAGACACAGAAAACAAATGTATGATTACCAAAGGTGAAAGGCGTTGTTCACTTCAGTTCAGTTCAGTTGCTCAGTCGTGTCTGACTCTTTGCGACCCCATGAATGGCAGCATGTCAGGCCTCCCTGTCCATCACCAACTTCCAGAGTTCACTCAAACTCACATCCATTGAGTCAGTGATGCCATCCAGCCATCTCATCCTCTGTCATCCCCTTCTCCTCTTGCCCCCAATCGCTCCCAGTGTCAGAGTCTTTTCCAATGAGTCAACTCTTCACACGAGGTGGCCAAAGTACAGGAGTTTCAGCTTTAGCATCATTCCTTCCAAAGAAATCCCAGGGCTGATCTTCAGAACGGACTGGTTGGATCTCCTTGCAGTCCAAGGGACTTTCAAGAGTCTTCTCCAACACCACAGTTCAAAAACATCAATTCTTCGGTGCTCAGCCTTCTTCACAGTCCAACCCTCACATCCATACATGACCACAGGAAAAACCATAGCCTTGACTAGACGGACCTTTGTTGGCAAAGTAACGTCTCTGCTTTTGAATATGCTATCTAGGTTGGTCATAACTTTTCTTCCAAGGAGTAAGTGTCTTTTAATTTCATGGCTGCAGTCACCATCTGCAGTGATTTTGGAGCCCAAAAATATAAAGTTTGACACTGTTTCCCCATCTATTTCCCATGAAGTGATGGGACCGGATGCCATGATCTTTGTTTTCTGAATGTTGAGCTTTAAGCCAACTTTTTCACTCTCCACTTTCCCTTTCATCAAGAAGCTTTTTAGTTCCTCTTCACTTTCTGCCATAAGGGTGGTGTCATCTGCATATCTGAGGTTATTGATATTTCTCCCGGCAATCTTGATTCCAGCTTGTGTTTCTTCCAGTCCAGTGTTTCTCATGATGTACTCTGCATATAAGTTAAATAAGCAGGGTGACAATATACAGCCTTAACGTACTCCTTTTCCTGTTTGGAACCAGTCTGTTGTTCCATGTCCAGTTCTAACTGTTGCTTCCTGACCTGCATACAGATTTCTCAAGAGGCAGGTCAGGTGGTCTGGTATTCCCATCTTGTTCAGAATTTTCTACACCCAAAAAAGATGTCCTTTTCATTATAGGGGACTGGAATGCAAAAGTAGGAAGTCAAGAAACACCTGGAGTAACAGGCAAATTTGGCTTTGGAATACGGAATGAAGCAGGGCAAAGACTAATAGAGTTTTGCCAAGAAAATGCACTGGTCATAGCAAACACCCTCTTCCAACAACACAAGAGAAGACTCTACACATGGACATCACCAGATGGTCAACACCGAAATCAGATTGATTATATTCTTTGCAGCCAAAGATGGAGAAGCTCTATACAGTCAGCAAAAACAAGACCAGGAGCTGACTGTGGCTCAGATCATGAACTCCTTATTGCCAAATTCAGACTTAAATTGAAGAAAGTAGGGAAAACCACTAGACCATTCAGGTATGACCTACATCAAATCCCTTATGATTATATAGTGGAAGTGAGAAATAGATTTAAGGGCCTAGATCTGATAGATAGAGTGCCTGATGAACTATGGACTGAGGTTCATGACATTGTACAGGAGACAGGGATCAAGACCATCCCCATGGAAAAGAAATGCAAAAAAAGCAAAATGGCTCTCTGGAGAGGCCTTACAAATAGCTGTGAAAAGAAGAGAAGAGAAAAGCAAAGGAGAAAAGGAAAGATAGAAGCATCTGAATGCAGAGTTCCAAAGAATAGCAAGAAGAGATAAGAAAGCCTTCCTCAGCAATCAGTGCAAAGAAATAGAGGAAAACAGCAGAATGGGAAAGACTAGAGATCTCTTCAAGAAAATTAGAGATACCAAGGGAACATTTCATGCAAAGATGGGATCGATAAAGTACAGAAATGGTATGGACCTAACAGAAGCAGAAGATATTAAGAAGAGGTGGCAAGAATACACAGAAGAACTATACAAAAAAGATCTTCATGACCCAGATAATCACGATGGTGTGATCATGACGTAGAGCCAGACATCCTGGAATGTGAAGTCAAGTGGGCCTTATAGTGGAGGTGATGGAATTACAGTTGAGCTATTCCAAATCCTGAAAGATGATGCTGTGAAAGTGCTGCACTCAATATACCAGCAAATTTGGAAAACTCAGCAGTGGCCACAGGACTGGAAAAGGTCAGTTTTCATTCCAATCCCAAAGAAAGGCAATGCCAAAGAATGCTCAAATTACCGCACGATTGCATTCATCTCACAGGCTAGTAAAGTAATGCTCAAAATTCTCCAAGCCAGGCTTCAGCAATATGTGAACCGTGAATTTCCTGATGTGCAAGATGGTTTTAGAAAAGGCAGAGAAACCAGAGATCAAATTGCCAGTATCCGCTGGATCATGGAAAAAGCAAGGGAGTTCCAGAAAAACAGCTATTTCTGCTTTATTGACTATGCCAAAGCCTTTGACTGTGTGGATCACAATAAACTGTGGAAAATTCTGAAAGTGATGGGAATACCGGACCACCGGACTTGCCTCTTGAGAAACCTATATTCAGATCAGGAAGCAACAGTTAGAACTGGACATGGAACAACAGACTGGTTCCAAATAGGAAAAGGAGTACGTCAAGGCTGTATATTGTCACCCTGCTTATTTAAATTATATGCAGAGTTCAATTCAGTTCAGTCACTCAGTCGTGTCCGACTGTTTGCGACCCCATGAATTGCAGCAAGCCAGGCCTCCCTGTCCATCACCAACTCCCATAGTTCTCTCAAACTCACGTCCATTGAGTCAGTGATGCCATCCAGCCATCTCATCCTCTGTCGTCCCCTTCTCCTCCTGCCCCCAGTCCCTCCCAGCATCAGAGTCTTTTCCAATCCATCAACTCTTCGCATCAGGTGGCCAAAGTATTGGAGCTTCAGTTTCAGCATCAGTCCTTCCAAAGAACACCCAGGACTGATCTCCTTTAGAATGCAGAGTGCATCATGAGAAATGCTGGGCTAGAGGAAGCACAAGCTGGAATCAAGATTGCTGGGAGAAATATCAGTAACCTCAGATATGCAGATGACACCACCCTTATGGCAGAAAGTGAAGAAGAACTAAAGAGGCTCTTGATGAAAGTGAAAGAGGAGAGTGAAAATGTTGGCTTAAAGCTCAACATTCAGAAAACGAAGATCATAGCATCTGGTCCCATCACTTCATGGCAAATAGATGGGGAAACAGTGGAAACAGTGGCTGACTATATTTTTCTGGGCTCCAAAATCACTGCAGATGGTGACTGCAGCCATGAAATTAAAAGACGCTTACTCCTTGGAAGGAAAGTTATGACCAACCTAGACAGCATATTAAGAAGCAGAGATATTACTTTGCCAACAAAGATCCATCTAGTCAAGGCTATGATTTTCCAGTGGTCATGTATGGATGTGAGAGTTGGACTGTAAAGAAAGCTGAGCACTGAAGAATTGATGCTTTTGAACTGTGGTGTTGGTGAAGACTCTTGAAAGTCCCTTGGACTGCAAGGACATCCAACCAGTCCATTCTAAAGGAGATCAGTTCTGGGTATTCATTGGAAGGACTGATGTTGAAGCTGAAACTCCAATACTTTGGCCACCTGATGTGAAAAGCTGACTCATTTGAAAAGACCCTGATGCTGGGAAAGATCGAGGGTAGGAGGAGAAGGGGATGACAGAGGATGAGATGGTTGGATGGCATCACCAACTTGATGGACCTGGGTTTGGGTGAACTCTGGAAGTTGGTGATGGACAGCAAGGCTTGGCGTGTTGCAGTTCATGGGGTTTCAGAGTCTGACATGACTGAGCAACTGAACTGAACTACTATATATAAAATATATAAAATAGATAATCAACAAGATCCTACTATATGGTACAGGGGACTATGTTCAATATCTTATAATAATGTATAATGAAACAATCTGAAATACATGTGTGTGTGTGTATATATATATATATAGAGAGAGAGAGAGAGAGACAGAGAGAGCGAGCACTGATCACTTTTCTGTACACCAGAAACTAACAAAACATTGTGAACCAATTGTACAAAAAATTTGAAAAACACACAAGGTCAAATATACAAGCTTATATGTGTAAGTGACATTGGTGAGATGTGTATCTTACTTTGATGTGATCTTTCTATTACAGAATAACGAACTCCCTGCTAATCTCTAGCCATGACAATGATTAAAACTTGTTATAGTGCAGAAGATGATCTGAAATTTTTAACTGAAATTCTTTGGTTTCCGTTCTGTTTGCTCTCCTGCATGAAATATACCCAATTTGCCAACTTTTGAAACAGTACCAGACTTATAATAATCAAGCAGCAAAACTCAATTGTTAATTTCTTGTGCTTTTTAAATTATAGGCAGTCAGTAAGTTATTTCCTAAGGGAACACATGAATCACACAGATAAAGCCCCATTGGGCAAGCTAATCACATATAGTTTCTGCTGGGACAAGGAGAAATATTTATTTTGTATACCTGTGGCGGATTCATTTTGATATTTGGCAAAACTAATACAATTATGTAAAGTTTAAAATAAAATAAAATTTAAAAAAAAAATAAAATAAAAGTTGTAATAAATGAAGCCTTCCCAACCCACCACCCTTCTTCCTTTTGCTTCGATCGTAATGCAAAGTCTCACTTCCATTTCCTCCACTTTCTCCACATACAAGGTAGTTCTAGTCATCTCAAGGTTTTTCTAGTTCCCTGGTGGCTCAGCTGGTAAAGAACCTGCCTGCCAATGCAGGAGATGCAAGAGACGGGAGTTTGGTCCCTGGAGAAGGGCATGGCCACCCACTCCAGTATTCTTGCCTGGAAAATTCCCTGGACTGATGAGCCTGGTGGGCTACAGTCCATGGGGTTGCAAAGAGTTGGACACGACTAAGTGTGTGCATGCACATACATGTTACTTTGTTTTTGTTTTTTTTTTAAGAAACTTTCTTTGCCACAGAAGGAAAGAATATAGGCAGGAGTTCTCCACTGACACCAGGGGGACCAACTGTTTCCTTCCCATCTCTGGCCTGGTGGCCACTCAGCCCTAACTGCTGCTGTAAAATAGACATACTCTATTAAGAATGGTGGAATCTCAGTTTCACAAACTATTTATAGACCAGACACATCTCAAGTACACAAGTTTATCAAACTGTGTGAAAATAAGTGAAAATAGTACAATATAATATTAAGATGTTTTGAAGCCCATACTAGTTTATTCTCCTTAGACTTAGTGATGGCTTGGGCTTTTAGAATCACTATTTCATATGATTCATATTTATATTTGTATTTTATATATGTTACATGTATATATATATATGTGTGTGTGTGTGTGTGTGTGTGTATTTGCCAGTTTCCCATCATGGACATATATATGTTTGTGTGCGTGTATAATTTATTTTTGGCCAGTTCACCTTAACTTCAAATCCAAATTCTAGCTGATCATATAAAGGGATATAAGCAGAGTTGTGGAGAAATGGTCCTTTGCATGTCCCACAAGAGAAGTACTTTTGACTTCTGGTTATAAAGGTCCCATTTACTTCCAACCCAAACTCAATTAAGATAGCATCTTACAGATTCTACCCACAGTAATTCACTGCAAACCTCTTCTCTGAACCTGAAATGCAGTCTTCCTCAGTTCCTCTGAGATGATCTTTACATCTTGGTTTGCACCTCTATGACCCTCCCTACTTCTCATCACATCCTCCTGGCTTCTTAATTCGAGTGATTTTTCCAGACACCTGGTCAGTCCTTTTCTTTCACTCTCAATTACATCAGACTGACAGTTTCCACATCCTCTTTTTTCTTATTTCTTTCTATATTTGAAACCAGAAATCTTTTCAAGATTCCGAGTTTCATCTATTGTGCCTCAAAAATGCTGCAAAGTTTTCTTGCAAAATTGAATCTC
Organism: Bos indicus x Bos taurus; assembly: GCF_003369695.1. NCBI lineage: Eukaryota > Metazoa > Chordata > Mammalia > Artiodactyla > Bovidae > Bos > Bos indicus x Bos taurus. Next base: position 8,773,153 of record NC_040079.1, on the reverse strand, counting down.
CATACACATATATTTCTTTTGTGATTGACAATTTAATTACAGAATTCTGTCCCTTTTCTAATCAGTCTGGAGACAGCTTGAAATCCATAGTGACTTTAAGGCAGTTTCTTCAAAAGCAATTAATTACTTGCTGACCCACCTTGCCCATTCTGAGATAAAGCTTATCTTATGTAGTGGGGCCCTGGGCTGACCAGTGCATTTCCAGAATGGAAGAACCCCCAGATGGAGCTTCAGCAGATTCAAGTCACTCTTATAACAGGCACCTCTGCTGAGTCCTTTTCCATTCAAGAGCAATAATCAAATGAAATGATTTGCACGATAGAAAAGAGGAACGTTCTCATTAACTTTGCAGATTGAATCAAAGTATGTGGGAAGGATGAAGATGTAAATGATCTTGACAATAAGCTAAGAAAAAACTAGTCAGTTTTGAACTGAATGATGTTTAAGAGAGATACGGGTTAAGGTGCACATTAAAACATCTTTTAAAGTAAGGATATTTAGAGTCTAAGTCACCACACCATAAAAACTCATGTGAGAAACTTACAGAATATGAAATGCAACTGTTCTCCTTCTGAACATATGCACTGAAATAAGTTGAATAAAAAGTGCTGCACAGGAGAATTAGAAGTTACTGCCATTTGGTTGAATCTTTTATTAGCACTCTTGTTGAGAACTGACAGAATCACACTCAAATTTGGCTAAAGAATAAAGGTAATTTTGGGACCCGTGTAATTAAGAAGTCTTTGAATTGGCAGTAGCTTCTGGCCGGGGTGAATCTTTAGATTCCAAAGATACCATCAGGAACAAATTTCTGTCTCTTGTCTCTCGGTTCCGCTTGTCTTTCTTGGCTTCGTGGCAAGCTTGTTACTGGAACACTTCCCTGGACCTTTTGAGCACACAACCCAAAACATCCCTCCACCCAAAAGGCTCTGACAGGTCCAACTTCAGTCACATGCCTCTCCTTGGTCTAATTACTGTGTCTAAGAAATGGGATATCCTGTGGCAGGGCAGGCAGGCTCACCGGATTGAAAATTCCACAGGGTTATGTGGAGTAGGGGAATGGTCTTTGCAAAAGAAGATGGTGCTGGACAGACTGATGCTAAAAGGAAGGGAGCAAAACAGATGATTTCCAAGAGACCCTCATTAAGGCATCTTGAGGATTCATGGCATTTGGTTGAGAAGAATTTGGGGGAAGCTAATGGCAACTTACTTCAGTACTCTTGCCTGGAAAATCTGGAGCCTGGTAGGCTGCAGTTCATGGGGTCGCTAATAGTTGGACAGAACTGAGTGACTTCACTTTCACTTTTCACTTTCATGCATTGGAGAAGGAAATGGCAACCCACTCCAGTGTTCTTGCCTGGGGAATCCCAGGGACAGGGGAGCCTGGTGGGCTGCCATCTATGGGGTTGCACAGAGTCGGACACGACTAAAGCAACTTAGCAGCAGCAGCAGCAGCAGCAGCAGCAGATACATCACCTAAGTGGTATATAGGACTGACAGTGAGTGAGGACTTTGAGATTCCGAGCTATATATCATTGATAGGACAAAGATGAGTTTTGAAGTAGGCTTTCTATCTGTTTGTTTTTGCGTAAAACAAATGTAACTGATTGTGGAACATTTAGGAGGAAAAAGAACCACAAAATTCAGAAGGGGAAAATTTTAGAAAGCATCTAATAATCACGATTAACGTGTTTAGCCAATTTCCCTTGTGTCTTATACAAATAGCATGTGTGTTTACTAATTAGAGTAATTCAGTATAAATACTACATTTTTGCTTAAATATTCAGAACATTTTGGCACATGACTAAACTAGTCTTCAGAGATCACAAAAGTGTAATGGCTAAATAATAACACACTTAATGGATTTATCATACTCAATAATCAATGTCTGTTTTCCATAGTTTCCATTTTTACTTTCAAAGATGATATTATGATAAACTTGTTGGGACTATATCTCTTGTCATTTTTCTAAGACTGAGTCCTTCAAGTGGAATTACTGAGTCATAGAATATGAACATATAAATATTCTTGGTATGTTGTGACATTTCTATGTAAGATTACTAGTATTTTTACGAGCAATGTGTAGAATGATCCTTACTACTTCCCCCAAATAATGATTTTTCAGGAATAACATTATGAGATTTATGAAGCAAGCATTCTTATTTGTTTTCCCACAGTGCCCACTATTAAAGTTAATAAGTGAATTTTAAAGAATAAACCTATAATTCACAACAAGTGTGTGCTTTTAATTCTGAGTTACAACCCCAAAGGAGAGAGTTTTTCTTAGTGAGTCAATATCTGCTCATTTTAATACTGACAGCACTGCTTGTTGAGGATGCAGGGAAATGAGTATTCTACAAATTCTGGTATTCAATCTGGCAACGTGTATCAAAATTGAAGCTGTGAACTTTTAATGCAGAAATTCTATATTTGGAAGCATATCTAAAGAAGTATTTGATCAAAAACACAATGCTTTATGATCATCATTAAGGTTTTAATAACATCAGAAGTTATATATGCATCTATCTAAGCATGCACCAGCATTTATTTAAAATAAACCCTGGATATTCATTCAGTGAATAAAATGTAGCCGTTATACAAGGAGTGTCTGAAGTCAGAATTTCCTGCATTGAAATCTTGTTGCACCCAATGGGAATAAGTAACAACTTAGTGTCCTTGAACAAATATCTATGACTCATATTTGTAAAATTTGAGTACTAAGTTAGATTTTGTGTAGAAAGAGCTCATGAAGTCCTAGTTATTATAATTTTTATAATTGTATTAAATGGAAATTTAACGATTTAGCAGTTAAGCTTATTAAATGGAAAAAGCATTAAATCATTGATAAGAACAAGTGATTAAATAGTGTGTATGAGAATATCATATTTGTATAGAAGTTTATATGTTTGTGTCTGCATAAGGAGCCAAAGTGACATTAACCAAAATATGCACTATGATTATCTCTTGGTTGGAGAACATTGGCCTATTTTTGCTTTGCTTTCTTCTTATATTTTTCTCTAATGTTTGGATTTTATTTAAGTATTTGTTATCTTTATGATCAAAAACAATTACTTGACCATCCACATATTTTTAAAATCTGATTATATAAGAGATTTTCTTTAGTAGATTCTGGAATTCCTAGGTGACTTGCCCAAAGCTACATAGCCAGCTGGTTGCAAGACAGCGAGAGAACAGTTTTCTAATCCCTAGTACCCAGACCAGATGAGTGCTGTCAGGTAAAATGATCAAGAGGAAAAGAAACCATCAATGAGATTAGACTAAAACAACTAAAAGATTCCAGACTGAAATGACAAAAGCTCAACATTCTGCTTTATTTCATGGTGTGACAAGGGCAAGACCCGTGATCTCTCAAATGCTGTTTTATTTTCCCTTTTGAATTCCATTTATAAAGTTATTATCCAAAAGTTCCTGTCAACCTAAATAAAGAGATAAACTGAGGCAAACTCAAATGACCAGAATTGGGTTTATTTGGGAATAGAGAGGAATTGCGGTTCAGGAAATGCAGGCTTTCAGGCCAGCTTCAGGCCAGTCTGTTGATGATTTGGGGCAGGCTGTATTTGCGGGCAAGAAATGCAAAGAGGAAGAAGTCCAGCCAGAGTCCAAGCAATAAGTTCATGGGCTTGAGAATGGGGAGGGATTTCCGGCAGATGTTTATTGATCAGGAGACAAGTCTCGGAAACTTCTGCAAATCAGGCATTCACAGGAAATCAGCCTCTGGGTTCCTAAGTTCTCTTCTTCTGAGATTGCATGCATGAGATTTTCCACTTCATATCCTCCAGCTCCATTTAGACTGAAATACTTTCACGTTCCTGGTTCCTATACCTTTAAGAACATAAAGAAATGAAGCTTAAGACACAGTGGAAGCTGCTGTATTTATTTAGTTAATTACTAGGTAGTTCCTTTTAAGCAAATCTCCAAATACTAGTACTGGAGTAAATATTTATTCATAGTCAGGGTAGAGGAGTGAAGTGGTTGGTACTTGCAGGTAAAATCTGAAAAAAAGAAAAAATTAGTAAAACTTCAATAAAATTATTTCTTAAATTTAGCATACCAAAAAGCAGAGACATTACTTTGCCAACAAAGGTTCATCTAGTCAAGGCTATGGTTTTTCCTGTGGTCATGTATGGATGTGAGAGTTGGACTGTGAAGAAAGCTGAGCACCGAAGAACTGATGCTTTTGAACTGTGGTGTTGGAGAAGACTCTTGAGAGTCCCTTGGACTGCAAGGAGATCCAAGCAGTCCGTTCTAAAGGAGAACAGTCCTGGTTGTTCTTTGGAAGGAATGATGCTAAAGCTGAAACTCCAGTACTTTGGCCACTCATTCGAAGAGTTGACTCATGGGAAAAGACCCTGATGCTGGGAGGGATTGGGGGCAGGAGGAAAAGGGGACGACAGAGAATGAGATGGCTGGATGGCATCACTGACTCCGGGACGGGAGTTTGACTGAACTCCGGGAGTTGGTGATGGACAGGGAGGCCTGGCGTGCTGCGATTCATGGGGTTGCAAAGAGTCAGACAAGACTGAGCGACTAAACTGAACTGAACTGAAACTTATATAGAATATATGCCCTGGAAACTTTGTTCGTGCTGATAAAGGTAAATAGATTTCATAAGATTCTTGAATAAACGTGTGTTACACATTTATCGCATGTAACTGGAAATTTATGGCCACGGCTGTTGAGTTTGAACCATGACAAGCAGTGGCGGTCCCTTAGCACCACTGTCATGAGCCAGAATAAAAATGTGTAGAATCTGCGTAAACACAGGCTCTCTGTCTTGTGCTGTGTGGTCACTGGGTGTTGATTCCTTTATAAATTGGAATGAAGATATCAACAATATACAGAGCCTATAGTGATCACAGGCTGAAACTCAGGTATTTCTGTAATTCATCTTCCTTCTCTTGGTGCACCACGGCAGTACTGAGGAAAGAACCTCTCTCAAGGCCTGTGTTGTGCCTGTCATTACTGTATTACCACATTTAATCCTTAACACGTGGCTGCTCGGATGAGTTATTCCCAGTAACTCAGGAGAAAAATCAAGTCTGAGAGGTGAGGAACACCCAGGAGTCTGGGAGCAATAGATCTGAATCTATTCACAGGTTATTCCCGTGAGCAGCATGCTGTCTCCAGCTCCCTGTGTGCTGAGCTGTTGCTGCTTAATGAGATTCATGGTGGACATGCTGTTATTGTTGCTCAGTCACTAAGGCATGCCTGACTTTTTGCGACCCCATGGACTGCAGCACTCCGGGCCTCTCTGTCCTTCACCATCTCCTGGAGTTTGCTTGAACTCATGTCCATCGAGTCAGTGATGCCATCCAACTGTCTCATCCTCTGTCATCCCCTTCTCCTCCTGCCTTCAATCTTTCTCACCATCACAGTGGAAATGGAGAGAAAATATGAAATTACTTGCCTGACTTGAGGAGTCTGCTGAACACCAGAAGATGTTCTTTAGAATATGTTTTTGACACAGATTTGACCCCTTTCTTCCCTTTTTAACTTTCCTTCCCTTTTATTTTTTTTAATTATGGTAAAAGTCACACAAGACACACTATTTTAACCACACTTAACTGTACAGTTCAGTGACACTAAAGACATTCACAATGTCATGAGACTCTCACCATTATCCATCTCCCAAAATTTTCACTTCCTAAACTGAAACTCTGTCCCCATTAAACACTAATGCTCCATCCCCCTCCCTACCCTCCCTAGCCCCCTGCCCCCCTCCCCCGCACCGGGCATCTCAGTGTACTTTCTGACTCCATGAATTTGACTCTTCTAGGTAACTCGTCTAAGTGGAATTAAGCAGTATTTGTTTGCACTTAATATATTGGAATGCGTTTTTAAGGTTAACTTGATATATATCCTGGGAAGCAACACATTACTGACTCACAAAATGAAGTTTTCAGAATGTACAGTAATTTGCTTGTACAAAGAAAACCTGTTTGGGAGTTTGTTTTGTTTTGTTCCTGAAAGGTCATCTTGAAGGCATTTTCCTTGAACCCCCTTTTCTCTGCAGATTATATGTAGAGGATACGGAAAGACTGTGATGAAGCACTGCCGCGAGACGCGACAGTGACAGAGGAGCAGGCTTAACTGTGACAGGCGGTGCTGGTCCCTTTCCTATTTCCCCTCTGAAAATGGAACCGTCCTTCGGTCTGCTGGGTCAACAGGGCGTGCCTGGTGCGTGCTGTGCGGGGAAGGGGCCTTCCGTAATTGCAAGAGGCAGACAGTTCATCTGGAAGCTCTAGAAAATGAGAGAAGGAAAAAAAAAAACAAAAACTGAGCTCTAAATGTCCATCTGGGTTTTGAAAAGTAGATATTTGAAGTTGTGGCAGGCTGCTTTGTAATTAAATCGGTCACCAAGGTCCATTTTCATAGCAGTCCAATTCCAGATGTGATCATAGCATAATGAACCATGCCTTTATAAATCTTACGTTTCCCGGGATCAAAATATCTGCCAGAATTTTCCTCCCAATTTAAAGAGTTTAAATGCCACATTATTTTTGAAAAGTGCTTTGCTCTACTGGTGTTTTTGTGTCACAGAAAACAGTTGGAGGGAATGGCATGGAATGACAGATAAAGGAAAACCTCCCTCCTGTTTTAATAAAAACAGAATTCACTGTACTTGCATCCTGCTGTCCAGCCTTGATTCACATGGGCCAATTTCTCTTCTGGCTACTAAGATAAATGTAGTATTTACTGAAGAAAGGTGATCGTGTTTTCTGCTCTGCTATATATCAATCCTGAAGGGTCAGAATGCACTTGTTATCTAGATACGCAATCCGGTATATGTAGAGGGATCTTACCCTTATGTGGTTTGAAGCTCATCTTCCATTTATTTCTATTTCAAACTGAGTTTAAAAGTTAGCTACCCATCAGAGAAGGAGGATGGAATGATCGGGTTAGACAGGAGCAAGCTCCTTAGAGTCCTTCTTGGGTAATTTCTCTGATGGACTCAAACTAATTCTGATACTCTACCTGTCGCTAGGAACAGTGTTTAATTCCCATGCAATTATGTGAGTTTGTGTGAAATCTCTTTCTAAAACCCCTGGACAGAATTTATTTCAGTTCTGAAGCAATGACTGCTAATACCTTGAATAATTATAGAGACATTCCCCATTCTGGGGCTTCCCTTGTGGCTCAGACAGTAAAGAACCTGCTTGTAATGCAAGAGTTCAGTTCAGTCCAGTTGCTCAGTCACGTCCGACTCTTTGCAACCCCATGGACTGCAGCATGCCAGGCCTCCCTGTCCATCACCAACTCCCAGAGTTTACTCAGACTCATGTCCATCGAGTCGGTGATGCCATCCAACCATCTCATCCTCTGTCATCCCCTTCTCCTCCCGCCTTCAATCTTTCCCAGCATCAGGGTCTTTTCCAAGGAGTCAGTTCTTCACATCAGGTGTCCAAAGTATTGGAATTTCAGCTTCAACATCAGTCCTTCCAATGAATATTCAGGACTCATTTCCTTTAGTATAGACTGGTTGCATCTCCTGGCAGTCCAAGGGACTCTCGAGAGTCATCTCCAACACCACAGTTCAAAAACATCAATTCTTCCGGGCTCAGCTTTCTTCACAGTCCAACTCTAACATCCATACATGACCACTGGGAAAACCATAGCCTTGGCTAGACGGACCTTTGTTGGCAAAGTACTGTTTCTGCTTTTTAATATGCTGTCTAGGTTGGTCATAACTTTCCTTCCAAGAAGTAAGCATCTCTTAATTTCATGGCTGCAGTCACCATCTGCAGTGATTTTGGAGCCCCCAAAAATAAAGTCTGACACTGTTTCCACTGTTTCCCCATCTGTTTGCCTTGAAGTGATGGGACCAGATGCCATGATCCTAGTTTTCTGAATGTTAAGCAATGCAGGAGACTCAGGTTCAATCCCCGGGTTGGGAAGATCTCCTGGATAAAGAAATGGCAACCCACTCCAGTATTCTTGCCTGGAGAATTCCATGGATAGAGGAGCCTGGCGGGCTATGGTCCTTGGGGTCACAAAGAGAAAAGACTGAGCAACTAACACTTTCACTTTTCCCCATGCTAAAGTTTACATGCAGACTGAGTCATGCCAATCCAGTAGTGGTAAATGCAATTAGAGTAAATTATATAAATGAACTACGAGACATCATGATTCCATCAGTTCAGTTCAGTTCAGTTCAGTCACTCAGTTGTGTCTGACTCTTTGCGACCCCATGAATCGCAGCACACCAGGCCTCCCTGTCCATCACCAACTCCCGGAGTTCACTCAGACTCACATCCATCGAGTCAGTGATGCCATCCAGCCATCTCATCCTCTGTCGTCCCTTTCTCCTCCTGCCCCCAATCCCTCCCAGCATCAGAGTCTTTTCTAATGAGTCAACTCTTCCCATGAGGTGCATGATTCCATAGCGATGCTCAAAAAAGGATTTAAAAAAGGAAAGGGAAATAAAAGAATTGGAGAAACAAAAAAAAAGTGTACTGTTACAACTGGAAGCTAAGGTATAACAACTTCTGTCTTGAAATTGATAGCTATTTGTAAATCATCTACACTTTAATAAAAATAGTTCTGAGAGAAAAAAAAAAAACTTTAAATGTTTAAGCATTGATAATTAAAGGGAAGGAATAGGTATTTTTCCTGCCTCTCTAGTAAGAATTCTACTTCAGACTAACTAAAAGCCTTAGGAGATGAGTAAAACTTTCTAAACAGTAGGATTTATAGGAATAGAAAAGCATCACGTTGCAATCTCTAGTGAAATCATTGGTTTAGGTCATCAACAAATAGTAAAACATTAGTGAAGATTTGATGGGAAATTTTAGAGTGATGGGATTAGGCCAGTGCCATCCAAACTACATTAGTGTATCTTAGCCTCACTGAAGTACATCACTCAGGCTTAATGTTGCCCCCAAGATTAAGCAAATGTGATGTGCAGAGTACCACTTCTGAAGTAGCGTGAAGGAAAACAACTTAGATAAAACCAAACCATTAAAGGCTAGTTTACAGGAATGTGGGGGAGAGAGAACCAAGCTAAGCATCAGGAAGCAGTCAGTCAAATGCAAAACATCAAAGACAGGATAATTTTTGTAGTTCCTTCAATAAATCAAAGGAAACAATGAGAAGGGTAAAGATGGAGCACCTCTACTTCTTTAAAGAAACTAATAAGATGTAACAGCTAAATACAATATAGAGAACATTTTTGTACCCTGATTCAAACAATCCATAAATTATATTTTTAGACAATAGGAGAAATTTGAGTATGGGCTGGATATTGTTATTGCTCAGTCACTGAATCATGTCTAATTCTTTGCAGTCCCATGAACTGTACACACCACGCTCCTCTGTCCTCCACTGTCTCCCGGAGTTTGCTCGAATTCATGTCCATTGAGTCACTAGTACTATCCAACCATATCATCCTGTATCACTCCCTTCTCCTTTTGCCTTCAATCTTTCCCAGCATCAGGGTCTTTGCAGAGTTGGCTCTTTGCATCAGGTGGCCAAAGTATTGGAGCTTCAGCTTCAGCATCAGTCCTTCCAATGAATAATCAGAGTTGATTTCCTTTAGGACTGACTGGGTTGATCTTCTTGAAGTCCAGAGGACTCTCAAAAGTCTTCTCCAGCAACACAGTTCGAAAGCATGAATTCTTTGGCACTCAGCCTTCTGGTATCTCAGATGGTAAAGTGTCTGTCTACAATGTGAGAGACATGGGTTCGATCCCTGGGTTGGGAAGATTCCCTGGAGAAGGAAATGGCAACCCACTCCAGTACTCTTGCCTTGAAAATCCCATGGACGGAGGAGCTTGGGGCAGGCTTTGAGACCCCATGGGGTCTTAAAGAGTCGGGCACAACGGAGCAACTTCACTTTCACTTTCAGCCTTCTTTATGGTCCAGCTCTCACATACGTACATGACTACTGGAAAAATAATAGTTTGACTATCCAGACCTTTGTTGGCAAAGTGACATCTCTGCTAGATACTAGATGAGATACTTGTACTAATTTTGTAGGAGCACTGCCTCCTATAAGAAAAAAATTGAATGTATATTGAAACATTTATTGGTAAATGACTTCAGATTTGCAATTTGGTTGAAAGTAACCCATCCCAGTAAAAAGGAATAGGGCAGAGAAAAAAATGGGAATAATTAAAACTAAGATGGTAAATAATAGTTTTTGAAGCTTAGTGATGGATCTGGGTGGACTATATTTTCTACTTTTGCCATGCCTAGAAATTTCCTAATAAGTTAGAAATAACGTGAAAGAAGTTTTAAAGCACACACCAAAAAGGACAGACAATAGAAGGTAATTCATTAACTTCCATTCCAACTATGTTCGTGTATAAGGGTTTCCAAAAATCTTCATATAAAACAGAAAATTGTGAATTTAAGGTAGATGCCTACATACCAGTGATGTGAAAGTCGCTCAGTCGTGTCTGACTGTTTGCGACCCCAAATAGTCCATGGAATTCTCCAGGCCAGAATACTGGAGTGGGTGGATGGCATTTAAAGAGAGACATGCTGGCGAGTTGTGATCTCAGGCAGAAAAATTAACCCCGGTAACTGGGATGGTGACAACTTAAATTCATCTGAGTTATGAGAATTGTCAGGCATATTTGTGTTTTCTGATTTTTGGAACAATGACCTTCCCAAGGCTTATCTTCATAAGTGAGTCAGACATGAGATAGATTTAAAGAATAAAATTTTTAAACGTGGTTAGTCGCATTTCAAATGTTTTTTTTGTTGTATTTTGGCTTTGCTTTTAAAAGGTCACTGTTGTTAGTTTAATAGCAAACAAAAGCACTTCAGTTAACCCTGGACCAGCTTCCTGGCCGTGTAACCGAGTATTTGCACAGGGCCCTGTGCTGAGATGGGCCCTGCAGTTGGTTCAGTGCCCTGTCATCATCATCTTGAAATCCTTCACAATTTTTGAACAAGGAGCTTCAAATTTTCATTTTGCCTGGGGTCTGAAACTAGGCAGCTGGTCCTGGTTAAAGTGTATTGTACATAAAGTGTGTGTGTTGGGAGAAAGGAGATCTAGTGAGCTTGATTGGTTATAACTCATTCTCCTGAAGGAGACACATCATTCACTTCAGGGTCACTTTATAGCCTCTTTGTTTTTTAACTTTCGAACTCTTTGGGGGACAACTAAGTAAATAGTCTCTAGCTCTGTATTATTACTTGTGATTCTATTAACTTCATGAAAATAACCCTCAAAAGCAAAATCCAATTTCAAGACATGCTTGCTATCTAGATCAAGAATTTTCTTTTGAAATACAATTTTCAGATACAGATGTGCTTCCGGAGTTCTAAAATACTAAGTTTAATAAAAGGTAAATCTGTCTGAACATTTAGAACTCTTCTGGCACTCTTTGTTATGCAAACATACACATTTACTGAGTTTGCTGCTGCTGCTGCTAAGTCGCTTCAGTCGTGTCCGACTCTTTGTGACCCCATAGATGGCAGCCCACCATGCTCCCCCGTCCCTGGGATTCTCTAGGCAAGAACACTGGAATGGGTTGCCATTTCCTTCTCCAATGCATGAAAGTGAAAAGGAAAGTGAAGTTGCTCAGTTGTGTCTGACCCTCAGTGACCCCATGGACTGCAGCCTTCCAGGCTTGCCGGGGTCCAGCCCTGGTGGATCCAGGGAATTCGAAGGGGGGACGGCATCGGCGATCAAGAAACAATTGGTTAATTAAGTGTTAATTAAGGATATAAAGAGTGGTTAAATAAGGATAGCTCAGTGAGGAAATTCAGTGGAGAAAAGAGGCGGAATAATTCAGCCAGAAGGTGAGAGAAAGAACGACATGGGGAGACCAAGTTTCAGTGAACAAGGCCCGCACTTTATTTTCCCAAGTAGTTTTTATACCTTAAGTTATGCATAGAAGATAATGGGGGAAGGGGTAGAGTTATGCAGTAAGCCAGGCTTTCTTCCTGCAAACATATCATATGCAAAAGTTTAGGTGATTTGCATCATCTTCTGGCCCAGAGGCCTATTAACATTTTAAGACCCTTTCTTCAGAAAACTTATTTTTCTCTAAAGGTGACTAGTCAGGCGCCACCCTCCAAAAGCATTAAAGTTGCATTCCTATAGGGCAAAGGTGTGGTGGGCTACAACAAGAAAAAGAATTAACTCAAGGGTCCAAGGTTACAAACATTAAAGCTACTACTTACACCAATCATATTAATCAATACACTGCCAGGGACACAGCAGGTAAGGGATATGGAAACTTAGCAGCAAACATTGGCCCAACAAGTGAAAAACCCTTCACCAATACAATTTCTAATCAATCTTTTAACTGCTCAAAGGAATCTGTATTTAGACAGTTTAGAACATCTCCTCCCTCTCACAGTTGGGAGGCTCTGAGCAATCACATGTGGCCGGAAAAACCTATTCAGGCAGGCTAGAGGACTTCCAAAGGAGTTTGTAGGTTGAAACACTATCACACCCAGGAACTTTATTAACTGGAGCTGTAAGCTAACTCTTTTTTTAGAGAGAGGTAGTGGGGGATAGCCCCCCGTAAAGTCAGAGGTGTAGGTGAGAGCACAAAGCAGAAAGTAGGCAGACTCTGGTTTTGGGGGTAGATGCTCGGGAATTTCCAGGGGGATTCCTGAGGCTAGATCCCGCCTTTGCGTATGCCGAGCCTCCTTCCTCATGACCTTTGCCACGGGCGGAGCTCCTGCTCCCAGCACAGGCTCCTCCATCTATGGGATTTTCCAGGCAAGGGCACTGGAGTGGGGAGTTTTTGTTTTTCCCTGTAATAGAAGAATGGTTTCATTAAGGAAGTAATAGCAGGACTTGCAAGGTTACTATTTACGGTATGGTGGTGGTGGTTTAGTTACTAAATCATGTTTGACTCTTTACGACCCCATCGACCGTAGCCTACCACGTTCCTCTGTCCATGGGATTTCCCAGGCAAGAGTACTAGAGTGGGTTGAAATTCCTTCTCCAGAGGATCTCCCTGATCCAGGGATCAAATCCACGGACCTTGTCTCCTGTACTGCAGGCACATTCTTTACTGCTGAGCCCCCAAGAAAGCCCTATTTGTTGCATACATGGTTTAAATAGTGATGTGATATCCGATTAATAGCAGCGGATCAACAATCCCAGTTATACAAATCTTCACTGAAGTCACCATACAGCTCATTCTCTGACATGCCAGGAATTAGACTGGCTGATGTCTTGTCACAGTGCCAAAGTTAACCGTGGTCTCAGAACACTGAAGAAAGGCTGAGCTGTGCATAAATTAACTACCATTAAAACAGATTTAAAAAGTAATCCTGAAAGGCCACTTTTAAGAAGAAACAGTGCTTTGAATACATCGTAATTCTTTTCCAATATGTAAAAGATACTTCTAGAAGGGAATGCTTTTAATAAAAAGTTTGTATTAGAGGAGTAGACAGGAAATTGCTTTTTAGAAATTAACCTTTCATGGTAACAGTATTGGGTTGATAGTTTTTATTCCTCCAAAGCCACAAACTTTCCCTCAGATGTCAGTGTGCGTTTTTGTGTTAACTGACATTCCAGAATGGAACTAGGAAAGAAATTATACCCTAAACCATGGCTTCTTAAGCTGATGTCACAAATATTTCTCTCTCTTCCACCCTCCATTCCCTCTCTGCCTCCCTCTCTCTTTCCCTCTCCCTCTCTTTTTCTCCAAATAATATTGTCGTGACTAGTACCTACATATTGATTTCTTCTTTTACAGATGTACCACAATCTATGTGGGCATTCCTCAGGTAGTTTTACTGTTTCTAAATATTTAATGTTTCAAATACTGCTCTATTATGTATCCTTAGAGATGTTTCCAATGTGTCTTCTTATTTGTACAGGATCCCCAGAGGTGAACTGCTGGGTCATGGGGAATAAATTTAACATTTTGAGAGAGAATCACCCCGAAGACTGGGCCAGCACACAGATTTACCAACAGTGCTTTTAGACCATTTTCTCCTAACCATCATCAGTGCCGCACATACGAGTGCCGGTTTGATGGGCAAAAACAATTGTTGTTTTACTTTGTGTTGCCTTTTCAGCTTTCCTAAGGAATGAGTGCATGCTAGGTTGCTGCAGTCGTGTCTGACTCTTTGTGACCCCATGGACAGTAGCCCGCCAGGCTCCTCTGTTCATGGAATTCTCTAGGCAGGAATACTGCAGTGGGTTGCCACTTCCTCCTCCTGGTGATCTTTCCAACCCAGAGATTGAACCCACATCTCTTAAGCCCCCTGCATTGGCAGGTGGGTTCATTACCACTAGCACCACCTGGGAAGGAATAATTGACAAAACTGTAAGACATTTAAAGTGTCCATGATGACTCGATACACACACACACACACACACACACACACACTGTGAAAGGATTCCCCCACTGAGTTTATTAACACAGCTGTCACTTCACATATTTACCATTCTTGTGTGCATGAGAATATTTACATTTTCCTGTCTTATCAAGTTTCAATTATACAATGCAGTGTTGTCCTCTATAGTCCATATTATGCATTGGATCCTCAGAGCTTACTCATCTTAGAACTGAAAGTTTGAACCTTTTTACCAAATTCTCTTTTCCCTCCACCCAGCATCTGGCAACGACTTTTCTATTCTGTTTCTATGAGTTCAACTTGTTTTCTTCTTCTTTTTAAGATCTCACATTGAAGTGATACCATGCAGTATTTGTCTTTCTCTGTTTGATTTATTTCACTCAGCATAATGCCTTCTCTGTTCATCCATGTAGTTGCAGGGTTTCCTTCTGTTTAAGGCTAAATAATATTCCATTGTATATCACATTTTCTTTATCCACTTGTTGTTCAGTTGCTCAGTCATGCCTGACTCTGCAACCACCAGGCTTCCCTGTCCTTCACTATCAATAGACAATTGTCCCCATATCGTGACTATTATAAATAATGCTATAATGAACATGGGAGTGCATTATCTCTTCAAGATAATGACTTCATTTTCAATCAATATACACCCAGAAATGGGATTGCTGGATCATATGGTAGAACTATTTTTAACTTCTTGAAGACTTTCTGTAGTGTTTTCCATGATAATTATACCAAGTTTACATTCCCACCAACAATGAACAAGCCATGTCTTTAAATGAAATGGAAAGAAACTATTTTAACAGGTTACATTTATTGAGTATCAATTATGTTCCAGGTACTGTTCTTTTAATTTCCTTAAAAAATTCCTTCGTTTAATTACCATAGCACACCTGTTAGTTAGCTAATGTTTTCCCCTATTTTACTGACAATGAAGCTGAGGTTCAAAGAAATCATTAACACATCCAAGGTCATAAAGTTGTTAGTGACAGAGCCAGAGTGGAAACCCACATCTTATTCAAAAGCCCAGCTCCTTGTACTAATCTCACTTACAATTAATGACCCTGAGAGACCAAAGGTAATGTATGTTTTCACTGCGGTGCAAAGTGTTATGAAAGAGAGATATTATAAGCAGAGGAAGGTGGACTTTCATAGAGAAGTCAGCACTTCTGACTTTGAAGAGAGTGGGCAAATGTTGCCAGCAGACTGACATATCTTAAGGAGTCTTTGCAGCGTGTGTCCTGATTTCAAGCTGTATTTTTATTAGGTCTTCTGTTTTCTCCCTTCTTGAGAACAGCATGAGCCGTTTGGTTTTAGTAATAATTTTCCTGCTGCTGGTGTAGCACAGGCCTATCACTGAGGTTTACAAGGAGTCGGCTTCTTCCTAAGAACTAAGTACAAAGGTGAATTGGAATCTGGATGCAAGTCTCTTTGGCATCATCCCTTTAGTGGATTTATCAAAATTAGCCAGGAAACTTTAAAGTTCCAGAATACTTAAATGAGTGTTTCTATTAGGTGTGAAGGGGATAGTGGGGGATGGTGGTCTATCTAAATGGTCAGATGGTCGTGATATGAAAATAAGTTATTAAACACCCTGGTTGAATAACCTCAGAATTCACTTACATAATAAGCTTTGATGTTAATGTTAGTCTCTCAGTCGTGTCCGACTCTTTGTGACCCCATGGACTGTAGCCTGCCAGGCTCCTCTGTGCATGGAATTCTCCAGGCAAGAATACTGGAGTGGGTTTCCATTCTCTTCTCTGAGGAATCTTCCTGATCCAGGGATCAAACTTGGGTCTCCTGCATTGCAGGCAGATTCTTTACCGTCTGAGCCATCAGGGAAGCCCCATAAGCTTTGGTACCAGTGGAGTAATCTGTTAACATGTCTTTTATTTTAGTATTTGCAAATGGGTATAAGAATGAGAGCATTAAGACCTGCCTCTCCCTGCTGCCAGCTGCCAAGTGACTTATAATTAGGGGGCTTGTTTGGGACAGTCCATCATCAGTCTTTAGTCCAAATACTTCTTGCTCTTCAGTCCTGACTCAAGGCTGGGCTGACTCCCCTTTCCTTTTTGTCCTATCCTTTTCCCCCATTTAGAGAGGGCTTGTTTCTAAACAATTTGGCTAAATTTCATGAGCCATTTCCTTGAACTATTCAAAGAAGCAGATTTCCAGCAGAAGGACATTTGCATTCTGAATTAGAGTTCCAGAGACTGATGGCTCACCTCCTCCACGTTTCTTCAGTCCTACTTGGTGTTTCATGGCCTGTCCTAAGAAGACTAATTTGAAGCCTCTTAAATTTCATTTCGGAGAAGGCAATGGCACCCCACTCCAGTCCTCTTGCCTGGAAAATCCCATGGACGGAAGAGCCTGGTGGGCTGCAGTCCATGGGGTCGCTAAGAGTCGGACACGACTGAGCGACTTCACTTTCACTTTTCACTATCATGCACTGGAGAAGGCAATGGCAACCCACTCCAGTGTTCTTGCCTGGAGAATCCCAGAGACAGCGGAGCCTGGTGGGCTGCCATCTATGGGGTCACACAGAGTCAGATACAACTGAAGTGACTTAGCAGCAGCAGCAGCAAGTTTCATTTGCCCCTTAATTTTAAGCTCTCTCAATATAAATAGAACAGAAAAGTTATGAATAAATGAGCACAAAATAATAATGCATCATTGCTCTTGTTTTTTATTTCAATGTTATACATTTTAAATTTTCTCCTCTTATTTTTTCCTTAATTGGCCCATGTGTTTCTAGATACCCTCATACTAGTTTCCTTACACTTTCAGATAAAATCCTGAGCCTGGAGTTTAATAATTATACCCCTACAAACCATGAGCTGATTTTGGTTGCATAAACGTTGTAAATAAGTAAAGATCAACTCATTAAAATGTGGCAATTGCAATACATGTATAAGAAATTAAAGTTAGCAAGTTTCATGGATGAAATATGCTCATTCTCTTCTAGCTACCAATTCTGGAGGGCATATTTATCTCTTTGTAAGAAAGTTTTATATGAAAAATTATAACTTTGGAAAGATAGCTAAATATAAAGTAATTAGGAAAGAGAAAATTTTTCATTAAAAAATAGAAAATGATATAGATATCTCTCATAGTCTCTTAACATGCAAGAGAGTAAAACTGAAAAAAAGAATCAAACATAGGGACTTCCCTTGTGGTCCAGTGGTTAAGACTCTGTGCTTCCAGGGCAAGGGGTGTGGTTTCGGTCCCTGGTTGGGAAGCTAAGATCTCACATGCTGAGTGGTGCAGCCAAAAGCAAACAAACATCAAACAAAAAAGCAAATAGAATCAAACATAGACAACGAGCAAATATCTTCTTAATAAGATTTCAGAAACATATAGTTTAAAGGTTCACCGATCTGATTTGTAACAAAACTAGTTACAAATGCAAAATATAGTTTTAATAAGAAAACGCAATTCTCCTTGCATCAGTTGAAGGTCTTTCTTGAAAAAAGTGGGACATCTGATAACTGTTCTACTTATCTTACTGAAAAAGTTACCTTCCAGATGATTACTGATAATGCTTCTCTCTCTTTTTTGGTTCTAAGAAGCCCTCAGGAGCCCACATGCCAGGCAGTGAGAGGCAGTTCTTACTGAATTCTCTTTCCTAAGCCCTAGCTTAGGTTTGTTCTGATGCCCTAAATTCAAGGAAGAGCCATATATCCTATTTAAGGCTAATTCAGCTTTGGCTTTGGGGTGGGCCTCTGCCCACCTACAGCAAGGGCCCCTGAACTTGGTCTTCAGTAGGTTAATTAAATACTAATATTTAACTGCTAACAGCCACAAGCATTTGTGTTGGCTTTCTTTGGAGAAAAGCTGTTCTTTTCCTTCAGATTTCCTTCCACTGAAAGAAATTCTTCTTAGTTTCTGAAGAATTCCACTTATCAGTGTAATAAGATATTTTTACCTCATTCATTGAGTTTTCCTTATAATAAATTATTCATAAAGCCTTGAAGAAAAATTATTATTTCCTTTTACACTATATAGCTGACCTAGTTTCCCTGACTCCATGGCAAAGAACCTGCCTGCCAATGCAGGAGACATGGGTTCAATCCCTGGTTTGGGAAGATCCTTTGCAGAAGGAAATGGCAACCCACTCCAGTGTTCTTGCCTGGGAGATCCCAGGCACAGAGGACCCTGGCTGGCTATAGTCGGTGGAGTTGCAAAAGGGTTGAACACAACTTAGCGACTAAACAACAATAAGAAGAATAACTGACCTAATGCTTTCCAATGGACCATAACCCTCAAATCCATAAGTTGCTCATTTGCTCTGAACAGCTAGACAGACTGGATGTAGCCTGCTAGAGAGATTCCACAGAAAACACTCTCCTATCTCTCTGCTAGTAAGTATCATCAGGGAGTCTGATTAGTATGTGTATAAAGAAGTCTTTACTGAGTCATCTATTTCTGTTTTCCTTTTCTCTCTTCTTATGCGTCACCCAGGGGAGAGAAGATGGGTTACAAACAAGGCACAAATGCTTTACTTTATTTTTTAGATATTTATTATTATTATTATTTTAATGTATTTATTTTAATTGGAGGCTAATTACTTTACAACAGTGTGGTGGTTTTTGCCATACAACAACATGAATCAACCACCAGGATACATGTGTCCCTCCATCCTGAACCCCCCTCCAAAGATATTTACTATCATTTTATTATTATATTTTGGCCATGCCGTATGGCTTGTGGGATCCCAACCATGGATCAGACTACACCCCCTTCTCTGGAAGCATGAACTGGTGGCACCAGAGAAGTCCCTACACATACTTTCTTTTCCAAGACCCGTTTCTATAGCAAATGTTACTCTATTGTGTGTTTTTAGATGTGTGCTATTTTCCAAGTGATAATTTTTCATTTGTCACATACATAGCATGTACAAAAGCCTTCAAAATCATTATCCAATGCTTTACATAATGATTGACAATAATAAAATTTGGGCTTCACTAAGGAAAAATGTTCTAGAGGAACTTCCAAATAGTTTTTTTTCCCAGTCTTTGTTACTGGTCACTCTCACTATCTAAGGAATTGAACATGTCTTTTTCCTTTTACACCTGACTTGGGATTATTGCTAGGTCTTCTATTAATCTCAGCATCTTCTCTCTATCCTAAATCTTCAACACTTTTACATAATCTCAGCCATTTAGAGTACAAGAAGATACATCATTCAGGCATGGGAAATGATTGGAAACAAGTTATGTACATTTAGGAAAATTACGCATTTGCACCACAGTTATAAAATCTTGTTTTGAACCAATTAGCAAACTGTTTTTTTGCTAATTTTTACAGCTTTTCCTATTTCATGTCAAGCCATCTAGCTAATGTTCCTAGTCCTTTCATTCTTAGGATGACCAAGTCCTTTGAGCCTGAATCTCCAGGAAAACCTCTTAGTTGACATCAACCCAACTGGCCAGGGTAATTCTGGTGCATTAATCCACTAACTGAACAAATTGCTATTGGACCCCTACCCTGTAGAGAGTTATCATCCTAGGTGCTGGGGATACGGCAGGGAACAAGACACTCATGGTCCCTGCCCTCATGGCCTCACCTTTTTATAACGATCTATTGACATATTTGAGGAAACAAATTCAACTAAAACAAATAGAAACTGTGATAAACCAAAGAATCTCTGAATTGGGATTCCTATGGCAGTTGTATTCATAGGAGGTTATTCAACTAAGATAACTAGCAAATGAAAGGAGACTGCATTATGGATTCCAGCTGCTGACACTGTGCTATATGGCTTAGATTAACTTTTACCAGACTCAAGACTGAAATTAATCATCCAGTATCATGGAAAATCAGTAAACTTCAAGCTGCTTTGAAAATACCAACATAAGGATGTTAATGCTTTGGTTATAAAGTTATCTGAAATGATAGATAATAACAAATGTTTGTCTCCTTCAACGCATACTAGAAGCTTGCTGAATTCACACTGAAACTGATATGATATGTTTCCTTTATATAATTTAATCTTTTGATAGTCATTTCAAATTAAAGATTTTCTATTCCATACAGAGGGTACATATATTTCTTTCTGAAGCCTAATCACCTTTTCCTTTCCTGCTTTCCTCTTCCAGACCCCAGGCATATGGAATTTCCTGTCCTTTTGTATTTTTTTTTTTGAAAATAGTTTTTATTTTATTATTATTTTTTTAATTTATTTTATTTAACTTTACAGTATTGTATTGGTTTTGCCATATATCAACATGAATCTGCCACAGGTATATATGTGTTCCCCATCCTGAACCCTTCTCCCTCCTCCCTCCCCATACCATCCCTCTGGGTCGTCCCAGTGCACCAGCCCCAAGCATCCAGTATCATGCATCGAACCTGGACTGGCGACTCGTTTCATATATGATATTATACATATTTCAATGCCATTCTTCCAAATCATCCCACCCTCTCCCTCTCCCACAGAGTCCAAAAGACTGTTCTATACATCAGTGTCTATTTTGCTGTCTCGTATACAGGGTTATTGTTACCATCTTTCTAAATTCCATATATATGTGTTAGTATTGGTGTTTTTCTTTCTGGCTTACTTCACTCTGTATAATAGGCTCCAGTTTCTTCCACCTCTTTAGAACTGATTCAAATGTATTCTTTTTAATGGCTGAGTAATACTCCATTGTGTATATGTACCACAGCTTTCTTATCCATTCATCTGCTGATGGACATCTAGGTTGCTTCCATGTCCTGGCTATTATAAACAGTGCTGCGATGAACAGTGGGGTACACGTGTCTCTTTCCCTTCTGGTTTCCTCAGTGTGTATGCCCAGCAGTGGGACTGCTGGGTCATAAGGCAGTTCTATTTCCAGTTAAAACATCGTTCAAATTCTGTTTTAAACACACTGAAGCTTCAGAAGCTTCCTTCAAACTGAAACCATATGAAGGGGTCAAGGACATTTGTTTCTTTTAGGTCCTTAAACCACCCCTTTCTGGACTTATTCCTGTTCTTTGACAGTCAACACTTTCAGTTATTGCCATTCTTCATCCAACCACTGGCGCTGGGTTTCAACCCCAGCCCTGTATTAATAAAAGATCCATGAGGAATTATTGTTATAGGTCCTGTACACAGGAGGTTATAACCTTATTTGGGAGATAAAAGTAATCACAGCATCATGGGTTGTATTTTATTGATGCCAGACGTTTGGTTCTAAAATCAGAGAAGAAGCTAAAAGTTGTGTATATTCAAAGTAACACAAAATTTTTAAAAATTCACCCACAAAATACAGAATATATGGTCATACTCATAGGACAGATTAGAAACAATCTATTGTAGCCAACATAGACAGATTTTCCTCTAGGATCAGAACAGATAGCAGATTCTTCAACTGAGTGTCAAGTAAAGAGATGGCCATATTGCATGAAAAATACATGCAGGTTAGACTCAGTCTTGGCCCAGCATTATGCTCACACTATGAGAGAGACACAGAAAACTATAAAAAATTAGGCAAATGTACATTTGGGACTTCCATTCCACACTCATTAACACTTGAGGCAATAATCATGGAGTGGTTGCTGGGCAGAACTCTCTACTTAAATCTCTCTGTGTGTCACACACACACATACATACACTATTCTGGTCAATAGTAACAACATGAGCTGAGCGATAGCAATGGAGTGAAGAATATATGCAATTTTATTAGAAAATAGTAACAGTATTATGTGCCTGGGAATTCATTATAGACTATCACAAATATTAGGCAAAAGAAGCTAGGCTAAAGTCAGTAAGTTATATTAAGCCACTGAAGGTTTTTGAGACAGATAGTTAACGTTACTATTTTGCTGGAAGGCAGACATAATGGATTCAGTTTTGAACCTACTGAATGGGAGTTGTTTAGGGTCATTGAGAACCAGCTGGGCACTCACATCTAGTACCTGGAAAGGAAGTCATAACTGGAGATAGAGTCGACTGAATCATTTCCAGAGATGTCTGTTTTATTGCTGTATCTTCAGCACCTAAAATGGTTTCGGGAAATGGTATTATACTCAATACATAATTAATGGATGAATCAGTTTAGTCACTCAGTCATGTCTGACTCTTTGTGACCCCATGGGCTGCAGCACGCTAGGCTTCCTGTAATAGTACTTGATTATACTGAGGTGATAATATGTAACTATCAAATATTGTATGGATAAATGGATGGATAGGTGGATGTGGGGGGTGGAAGGAAGGAAAGAAGGAAGATCATTTTGTTTTTCTAGCTAGGTTGTCCCTTGAACTTTTCTAGTCTGAAAACTTCCAATAAAGATCCATTGTGTTCACAGATGGTTATTTGTAGATGTAAGGTCAGATTCTGCGTAACTTCCCGCGTCCCAGCAGTATTTTTTAAGTACTTTCGAGAGTGAGTAGCAGTACCTTTGGAGTAGCCAATGAAGAAGAAAACACCTGAGAAGAAACGGGCACCCCTGAGGGTTGCGACTGTGACCAGTGGGCTTACTAACCAGATGAACAGAGCGTCGTACTGAAGAACTGTGGCTTTGAGACGCACACCACTTGGGGATGAAAGCTATGGGGCTGGGAGAAATAAGGAGAGGAGAAGGCAGTAATCTGCTTGTTGGTGCTCTTTTCTGAGACCAAAGTGGCGGTAGGGATGAGAAGAGCGTCGTAGTAGGCAGGCACCCTAACCAAGGAGCAGAGAGGCAGCGGTAAGGAGGCTGACGATAGCACAGCTCTCCTGTCTGGAGAGGCAAAGAGCCATTAAAGGCGCCAGGAACTTCTAAGGTTAGCATTGTGTTGCTCTAAAGACACCACATATGGCAAGTTCTGCCGAGTGGAAAAAGGTCAGAAAGGCATTTTCTAAAAGGGCGAGCCAGGCCTGTCTCGCTTCATCAGTTTCCTGGGGCCTGACTGCATTGAGACAGCTAAACACTTCACACTCCACTCTCACTGCCTGACGCAGAGCAGCAGGATGGAGAGCGGAAGCCTGGTTCAAGAGAATGTGTATTCTTGCTTGAAGGGCTATGAGCACAAGTCCTCAAATACACCCTGGAGGGTGTCAGCGAGTGTCTGTCCTCCCTGCTTCCCGTCCTTCCTTCCAAGTGATTGATGAAGAATCGATGAAGTCTCATCAATTCTAAGCTGTTCTAGTCTCATGGATTCTAAGCTGTCCTGGCCTCTGTGACTATTGGGTTGCACCCCGCAGGCCTGCAGCCCTGTACTTGCCTAGAGTCTGAAGAAACAGCTCAGAGTCAGTAACAGAGGCCCTCATAGTCTAATGAACAGGGAACCTCTCACATCTGAAGCAAGGTCCTGGAGCAACAGCTTGCCTTGTGAGCCTGCAGGCAGGACAAGGTAGCCACCTTTGCCCCACCGAGG
The DNA here is from genome assembly GCF_003369695.1 of Bos indicus x Bos taurus. Lineage (NCBI taxonomy): Eukaryota > Metazoa > Chordata > Mammalia > Artiodactyla > Bovidae > Bos > Bos indicus x Bos taurus. Next base: position 8,749,515 of record NC_040079.1, on the reverse strand, counting down.
GAGAAGGAGGTTACCACTTTTAGGAATTGACCTCTGGTAGGCTCCGTGGTTCCACCTAAACTGGCAGAGGTTCACGCCGCTCGGTGCCCATTTGATAAGCTCTGTGGAGGAGAAATTTGGAGATATCAAGGGAACATTTCATGCAAGGATGGGCATGATAAAGGACAGAAGCAGTAAGGACCTAACAAAAGCAGGAGAGATTAAAAAGAGGTGGCAAGAATACACAGAAGAACTATACAAAAAAGGTCTTAATGACCCAGACAACCACGATGGTATGATCACTCACCTACAGCCAGATATCCTGCAGTATGAAGTTAAGTGGGCCTTATAAAGAACTACTATGAACAAAGCTTGTGGAGGTGACAGAATTCCAGATTTAAATCGAATCCTAAAAGATGATGCTGTTAAAGTGCTGCACTCAATATGTCAACAAATTAGGAAAACTCAGCAGTGGCCACTGGACTGGAAAAAATCACTTTTCATTCCAATCCCAAAAAGGGCAATGCCAAAGAACATTCAAACTACCATACAATTGCACTCATTTCACAAGCTAGCAAGATTATGATTGGGGCTTCCCTGGTGGTTCAGCAGTAAAGAATCCGCCTGCAGTGCAGTTATCACAGGAGATATGGGTTTGATCCCTGGGTAGGGAAGATGCTCTGGAGGAGGGCATGGCAACCCACTCCAGTATTCTTGCCAGGAGAATCCCCATGGACAGAGGAGCCCGGCAGACTGTGGTTCATGGGGTCACAGAGTCAGACACGACTGAAGCAACTAAGCACCAGATTATGCTCAAAATCCTTAAGCTAGGCTTCAGCAATACATGAACCAAGAACTTCCAGATGTACAGGCTAAATTTCGAAGAGGCAGACGAACTGGAGATCAAATTGCCAACATCTGTTGGATCATAGGTAAAGCAAAGAATTCCAGAAAAAAAAATCTATTTCTGCTACATTGACTATATTAAAGTCTTTTACTGTGTGGATCACAACAAATTGTGGAAAATTCTTAAGGAAATGGGAATACCAGACCACCTTACCTGTCTCCTGAGAAACCTGTATGCAGGTCAAAAAGCAGCAGTTAGAATCTGATATTAAACAATTGACTGGTTCAAAATTGAGAAAGGAGTACATCAGGGCTGTGTATTGTCACCCTGCTTATTTAACTTCTGTGCAGAGTGCATCATGTGAAATGCCAGGCTGGATGAAGCACAGCTGGAATCAAGATTACTAGGAGAGATATCAACAACCTCAGATATGCAGATACTAGTCAAATGGCAGAAGAGGAACTAAAGAGCTTCTTGATGAAGATAAAATAGAGTGAACCCAGCTTGAAATTCAACATGAAAACAATCTAAGATCATGCCATCCAGTCCCATCACTTCATGGCAAATAGAAGGGGAAAAAGTGAAGGCAGTGACAGATTTTATTTTCTTGGGCTCCAAGAAAATTCACTGCAGTGACTGCAGCCATGAAATTCAAAGATGCTTGCTCCTTAGAAGAAAACTATGACAAACATAGACATCGTATTAAAAAGCATAGACATTACTTTGACAGCAAAGGACCATATAGTCAAAGCTATGGGTTTCCAGTAGTCATGTACGGATGTGAGAGTTGGACCATAAAGCAAGCTGAGCGCTGAAGAATTGGTGCTTTCAAGTTGTGGTGCTGGAGAAGACTCTTGAGAGTTCCTTGAACAGCAAGGAGATCAAACCAGTTAATCCTAAAGGAAATCTACCCTGACTTTTCACTGGAAAGACTTCACTAAAGCTGAAGCCACCTGATGCAAAAATCTGACTCATTGGAAAACACTCTGAAGCTGGGAAGATTGAAGGCAAAAGAAGAAGGGAGTGGCAGAGGATGAGATGGTTATATAGCATCACAGACTCACTGGGTATGAATTTGAGCAAGCTCCAGGAGATAGTGGAAGACAGATGAGCCAGGCATGCTGCAGTCCATGGGGTTGCAAAGAGACAGACAAGACTTGGCAACTAAACAACAAATGGTGAAGTTGTTCTGATCTAAAGATAGGAACAATCACTAGATGAGGCCAGGCAGAGGGGTGGGGCAAAAATGTAGGAAAATTGATCAAGTGAGTAGGTATAGGTGAAACAGGGACTGGTTGAATAGCAATATACAAAGAACGAGAGAATAGCCATTGTGGGTAGCCTGACCATATAGGGATCAATTTACTGCTTAGCCACGATAAAAGGATTCCAAGTGGGTTCCTCCTTTCTTAAATTTTTTAAATGATTTATGTGTATTTTTTAAAAATAATAATTTTTTAAAAAATAATAGACATGGATAAACCAAAAGAAAACTCAACATAGTTCTGTTACCCGGACATAATCACTGTTAATGTTTTGGTTTATATACTTGGTGGCGGTGATGCTCAGTCGTGTCTGACTCTTTGCAACCCCACGGACTGTAGCCTGCTAAGCTCCTCTGTCCTTGGGGTTTCCCAGGCAAGAATACTGGAGTGAGTTGCCATTTCCTCCTCCAGGGGATCTTCCTGACCCAGGGATAGAACCCCCATCTCTTGTGTCTCCTGCACTTATAGGTAGATTCTTTATCACTGTGCCACCTAGGCATTTAAATGATTTTTTTTATTTATTCAGACAGAGTATTTCCTATCTTTTTTGAAGTATGATTTACCCCCGACAGTGTATATATTTAAGGTATACAGTTTGATAATTTGATATATAAATCTATATATATGTATGCACATTTTGAAGTAATCATCACAATCAAGTAATTAGCATATGCACCACCTCACATAGTTATCGTTTTCTTCCTTCCTCATTCCTTGAGTTTTCTTTTACATTTTCTTTCCTTCCTTCCCTCCTTCCATTTTTTATTCCTTTCCAGATGCGCCATCTTTCTGTGACCTCTCCTTATACTTTGGCTTCTTCCGAAACTGTGTTCTTAGCTTTTACCCTGCTTCTGGCTGCTCTGCCTCATTTACCCCAAAAGCAGAACCATGTCTTGCAAAAGATCATATTCACAGGTACTCACCTGAGCTTGCACCACAGCTCACAGCTGCCAGAGCCCCAGCCTCTACTCTGCAGGGTTCCTGTACTGCCGTGAGTTGGTCTTCCCAGCCATCTGGGTACCCCTCTGGCCTTTTTGTTTGGTTATCTGATCACTCCTGCTGAAAGTCTCCAGCCCTCTGGGACTGCATGCCTGCTGTTGCTTCCAAATCTTATAGCAGAGAGCACATCCAAACATCTAATTTTACTCCTTCAGGCGTTTCTAATCTTCTCTACTTTTACCCTCCTCTACCATCCCCTGGATTCAGATTGACAGAGACACAGGGATACGGCTCACTCTACTCCAGTGGAAGGCAAAGAGCACTTGAGTCAGAAGATTGTGTTGACCTTGAGAGTGTACACAGAAATGTTTGCGTAAATTCAAAAGGTGGAGTGTAGGAAAATATCCATGGATCAATGTATTTCATATTGGTTTATCTTTGTAATGTGCACAAAAACTCACTGAGAAAGGCCACTAGTTAAATATATTGGAGGTTCTAGAAATTAACCTGCTGGTTTTGCTGAATATAGCCTGTGAGTAAATGGGAACACCTGAGGATGTGTTTTATGACTAATTTTTAATTAAAAAAAAAATCAGAGGTCACCCCATCTCTGCTAGTCCCAACTGAAAGCCAAAAGGCTAGTCAGAACAAATGTAGTTCACAGACACCCTTGGTTTGGTTACTCAGAGTGAATCACAACGTTAGAGGCTCTAGAATAATAAGCATAGAGGCTGTATGGTGTGGCTCTTTTTAAACAACTTATTTCTAATAACTTCTCAATGCTGTTAAGTCTGGTCAGATTTAATTATGTAAAGTATACCCTTGTATACACTAGTGAGTCAATTACTACGGTTGTAAACAGAATAAGAGTGGTTTTCTAAAAATATTAATATATATCTGATCACATCATGCCTCTGGCTATACCACTGTTATTTTTGTGCATATTGTCTGAGCTTCCATGAAATAAAACATTTGGCAACTATTACATTTTATCATTTCCAACATTTCAAAGGTGTTATTCATTTATCTAGACTTTACAGTGTAAGTGGCAGGGTAAGAAAGTCTCACACATAGTCCCTCTAGCATTTGCATGGAGCCCACACAGTCACATGAGTGAAAGGATGAAAATAAGTGAACACATCAAGTAACAATGGGACAGAGTAGTATTTTCTGGTTGATATAATCATTTAAGTATCTTTACCATAAAATAATCTCACAGCTCTAAGATTATTGCAGTAAAATTAGGAAACCCACTATGAGGAATTTACAAGTGAAAAATTAAGGAAAGGCATATGAAAACATGCTCTGCATCATTAGTCAGCTGGGTGATGTTTACTGAAACTACAAAGTCCTACCAAGACGCACCAGCAATGACAAAAATGAGAATACCAATAGCACCCAATGTTGGCAAAGACGGGGAGTAATGGAACTTTTACATGGTGATGTTTGTAATGTAAATGTTACAGATACTTTGGAAAACAATGTTTAAGTTTTTATACACTTACACTTGTAATTAACATATGAAGAATTGATGCTTTCCAACTATGGTGCTGGAGAAGTCTCTTGAGAGTCCCTCGGAAAGCAAGGAGATCAAACCAGTCAATCCTAAGGGAAATCAACCCTGAATATGTATTGGAATGACGGTTGCTGAAGATGAAACTCCAATGCTTTGGCCACCTGATGAGAGGAGCCTTCTTACTGGAAAAGACCCTGATGCTGAGAAAGACTGAAGGCAAAAAGAGAACGGGGCAGCAGAGGAGATGTCTAGGTAGTATCTCTAACTCAGTGGACTTGAATTTGAGCAAACTTGGAGCGACAGTGAAAAACAGAGAAACCTGACCTGCTGCAGCCCATGGGATCTCAAAGAGTCAGACAAAACTCAGTGACTGAACAACAACCTTCAGTTTTACTTCCAGGTATTTATCCAAGAGAAATGAAGACATATATCTACATAATGTCTCTCTTAATTTAAAATACTCTCAATTTAGAAATAATCCAAATGTCGATTTAAATCAACAGATAAATTGATAAACAAATTATAATATATCCATGCAATGGAATACTACTCAGCCAAAAAAAAAAAAAAGTGTATTAAACTACTAGTAGTAACATGGGTGGATCTCAGAAAACATCGTGAGTGAAATCTGTCAAAAGAGTAAGTGAAAGTTTCCCAGTAATGTCAGACTCATTGCGACCCCATGGACTGTAGCCTGCCAGTCTCCTCTGTCCATGGGATTCTCCAGGCAAGAACACTGGAGTGGGTTGCCATTCCCTTCTCCAGGGGATCTTCCTGACCAGGGATGGAACCCAGATCTCCTGCGCTGCAGGAAGATTATCATCTGAGTTACCAGGGAAGAGTAAGAGTAGATACTAAATTTCATTTATATGAAGTTCTAGGTGGCGCTAGTGGTAAAGAATCCACCTGCCAATGCAGGGATGTAAGAGACGCAGGCTCCATCCCCTGGAGAAGGGAATAGCAACCCACTCCAGTATTCTTGCCTGGAGAATCCCGTGGACAGAGGAGACTGGGGGGCTACAGTCCATAGGGTCACAAAGAGACATGACTGAAGCGACTTAGCACCCATGCACTCAGTAGCACAGGCAAGCCTATATTGATAGAAAGGAGAGAAGCAGTTGTCTGGGGCCAGGAGCAGACAAGAACTGACCACGAAAGAGCACGGGGAACTTTTGCAGTGATAGCAATGTTACATTTCTTGATAGGGGTGGTGGTTACACAGGTGTGTGGATTTGTCAAAACTTACTGAACTATGCAGTGAAACTTGGTGCATATTATTGTATGTAACTTACATTTAAATAAAGTTGATAACCTATTAAAATTAGGGAAATTTTGAAAAATTGGTGCCTATTGCTATAATTACAGACTTAATATTTCATTAATTATCAGTAATATTTTTAGCCTACTGAATCAGTTCCTCATGAAAACTTGCCACATAGTTATCTAATATTGCTAGTGATATTGTTCCTTCATTGCCTGCTGCATAATAACTGTGCAGAGAAAGTAGAAGGGAGATTATAGTTTCACAAAATGTTGCCCAGGTTCCAATGCATTAGTGATGTGTTCAGTATTTTGTATGATAGTAAGCGTATGACAGAAGTTCTTTCAGAGGTCAAAATTATCACTTAGGAAAAGGCTGTGCTTTCAACCTTTAACTTGCAAGTTACTTTGCATAGAACTGGTTTGCTATGTTATCTCAGATATGAAGCCATCAAATATCATTTATTCATCCCCTTAGGAAAAAAAGTAGAAAGTTACCCAAAAGAAAGCTCATCTTGATACTCTTTAAAGAAAGCAAGCTCTAGGGCCAAAGGTGAGACTGACAGCCGCTCAGCTCTATGCCTCATCGTGTCTGTATTATGTATACACAGCTCAGTTAGTGCATGAGGCTGCTGAATGAGCCAGAAAAGGTTAGGTTAATCTTAGGGTGCCCTCTTAAGGCAGATCGTTTTTGAAAGATTGTCATGAAAAGCAGTTGAAATACTGAAAGGGTTTGGCCTTAGGACATTGCCCTCAAGTTACCAGGCAAATGTACCTATCCAGGACAGAATGTTCCTAAAGAGGCAAAATAAGATGTCACAGTCACTGGGAGGTGGTTTCCCAGGCAAATTGCTAGAATTAAGGGTGACCACTTGATTTATCATCCAAATCAGGATATTTTTTAAAAAGGAGGCACTATTAATACTTCTGCTGAGATAGCAGGCGTAAACCAGAGGTGTCCCAGCCAAACTAGAACCCTGGTCACCCTAGTAATTTCTGAAGAATGTCTTTAATGTAGTGACGCCCAGGGCTAAACTATAGGAAATTGTCCAAAAAATGTGTGCACGCATGCATGCATGACCAGTCACTCCGTTGTGTCCAACTCTTTTGAGACCCTATGGACTACAGCACACTACAGATGTGACTGAATGAATGAACTGAACCATGAAAAGTGAATGTGTTAGTTGCTCAGTCATGTCCAACTCTTTGCAATCCTATAGACACTGCCAGGCTCCTCTGTCCATGGGATTTCCCAGGCAAGAATACTGGAGTGGGTAGCCATTCCCTTCTCCAGGGCATCTTCCCAACCCAGGGATCTAACCCATGTCTCTTTGTGTCTTCTGCATTGGCAGGCCTATTCTTTACCACTAGCATCACACAAATGGAAGTTTCCAATGCAATAGCATTCATTTTAACCCATTTTTTTGTTTATTTTTACCAAAAACAGGACAGAATGTGGGTTTGATATGTTTACGCCAAAGAAATGTAAAAGACATTCACTTTTTCAGTCTGCCACAGTTATTTTCTTCCTTTTAGGGGAAAGAAAAAAACATTCCACGTGGAGAGACATTGTGTCTCATAGCTTTGAGTCCCCCAACACTCAGCCCAGAGCCAAGTGTGTGAAGTAGCCTGCCTTTAAAAAAAGAAAAGAAAAAGGTCATTTAAGAGATGAACATGGGACCCAAAGAGTCGGGAGGGAGATGCAGTCAGTTTTCCCAAGGATGTTTGCTGGAGCCAAGGCGAAGGGGCTACTGGATCACAAATCTTAAAGATGATCTGTGCTTTGTACTGCTGGCATTCAATTATTTCAACATGGGGAAAGAGCATTTAAGACTGAAAATCAGAGCAAGATCAAAGGGAGGGAAAGAGAGGGGAAGAGAGAGAGAGGACAAGAGAGACTTATTTGTTGAGACCCTGGTTTATTTCGTGCTTATTGTCAGTCTTATTCCTGCTCCTGCTGCTAAGTCACTTCAGTCGTGTCCGACTCTGTGCGACCCCATAGACGGGAGCCCACCAGGCTCCCCCGTCCCTGGGATTCTCCAGGCAAGAACACTGGAGTGGGTTGCCATTTCCTTCTCCAATGCATGAAAGTGAGAAGTGAAAGTGAAATCGCTCAGTCGTGTCCGACTCTGTGCAACCCCATGGACTGCAGCCCACCAGCCTTCTCCATCCATGGGATTCTCTAGACAGGAACACTGGAGTGGGTTGCCATTTCCTTCTTCAATGCATGAAAGTGAAAAGTGAAAATGAAGACGCTCAGTCGTGTCCGACTTTTAGCAACTAACCCTGAGCTTTTCAAGTACTTGAACCAATAATAAGTTTTGTTTTTTCCTTAAGCTAATTTGTACTTATTGTCTGTTTCTTGGATCAATTCTGTTGCATAAATCTGAAAGGAACAGAAAGTTTAATTCATTAAAATACATAGAGTTTGGTAGATTTAGTCTCAAAAATGATGTATCTTATCCTTTCTCTTGTATCAGTTAACTTTTCAGGTAATCAACAGGTAGATTTATTTTAATGAAAAAGGATTGTTTACAGTCTTTATTGAAAGATGTCAGGTTATTGAAAAATTGACAAAGAATTTCTGAATTATGCATAAATGTATATTCTGTGAAGTGTGCAAAAAATGTATCAGTGAATACTAGTCATTTGTTGGTAAATCATCAACATACTATAACATACTATTATATATTCCCTAATGAGTTGTTGAAGTTTAACTAAGTTAGATACACTGAAGAAGAAAAAGCCAATATTTGAAATGATATTATTTACAGTAGAACTAAAATAGATATCAGATACACTTTTTTTCAATGGGGAAATATGGTAGGACTTCCCTAGTAGTAAAGAATCCCCCTGCCAATGCAGGAGACCCAAATTCAATCCCTGGGTTGGGAAGATACACTGGAGAGGGGAATGGCTACCCACTCCAGTGTTCTTGCCTGGAGAATTCCATAGACAGAGGAGCCTGGGTGGGCTACAGTCCATGGGGTTGCAAAGGGTTGGACAACTGAGCAGCTCACAGTTTGACTTTTCACTTTTAATGTGGTAGGGAGGAACATTCTTGCTATTGCAAGGATGGACAAGTGAGAGTACACCCTTGAATGTAAAGGTATGGAGTGCTTGGAAGTGGTCACTGATCACATTCCTCGGTGAAGAGGCCATGTGTGACTAGTTGTGGCTTTTGCCCCATAGGATGTCCATAAGTAATATGATTTGGCCTGATTAACATTGTGTTTACATAATCTGGGCTTGGGAAAGACTTAAGACATAAAGAAATACTTAGACTTGAAACAGTAGACTACCACTGGAAACCTGGAGAAGGGAAGGCAACCCACTCCAGTGTTCTTGCCTGGAGAAGTCCATAGACAGAGGAGTCTAATGGGCTACAGTATATGCGGTCACAAAGAGTCAGATACCACTGAGCGTGCAGACACACACACACACACACACACACACACACACACCCCGGAAAAGTAAGAGTGATGGAGCTTTAAATCAACCGACCTGCTGTAACTATGGATGAGGTCAAGTGATGGGTTTTAGGGGAGATCTGCCTGTCTTATGTGTGACCTTTACTAGATAAATTTGCACAGTCTCAATACTACAGAAAGTTTCAGAGTGGCTGGAGGGTTGATACTCGACAGATAACATTTAATCTTCAAGGAAATTAGAGTTCTACAATATGATCCAGCAATCCCACTTCTGGATATATATCCCAACGAAACAAAATCATTATCTTGGAGAGAACTCTGTACTCTCATGTTCATTGGAGCACTATTCACAATAACCAAGACATGTAAAGTCTCTGTTGATGGGTGCACAAAGAAAGAAAATGCAATAGACACAGACACACCCACACACACAAAGGAATACTATACAGCCTTAAAAAAGGAAATGCTGCCATTTGCAACAACATGGATAAAATTGGAAGACATATAGCCAGACAAAGACAAATACTGCCTGGTATGACTTATATGCAGAATCATAAAAAAAAGACAATAAAATGACAGAAAATATAATGACAATTTTACCTCAATAAATCTAGAAGGGGGAAGCAGAATTCTAAAGGTATAGACTAGTAACTTGATATTGACCTTGGAAATGAGCCTTAAATAGGTTTATACAAGGACAGAAGAAAAAGTAACAGGAACAACCTACACAGAGGAAACCAGGAGCAGGCAGAAACTGACTGTCCCTACTATCAAAGTATTACAGGTACCACAGCACGTTTGCAGACAGAAGTGACACACGAGGCTGTGTTACTCTCAACCCTAAGTGCTGGTTAGGTACAGTATACTGGGGTACCTTAAGGGTTCTCCCTCATAGCTCAGTTGGTAAATCATCTGCCTGCAATGCAGGAGACCAGGTTTGATTCCTGGGTCAGGAGACCGGGTTTGGTTCCTGGGTCAGGAAGATCCCCTGGAGAAGAGAATGGCAACCCACCTCCAGTATTCTTGCCTGGAGAAGCCCATGGACAGAGGAGCCTGGCAGGCTACAGTCCATGGGATCGCAAGAGTCAGACACAACTTAGCAACTAAACCACCACCACCTTAAGGGTTTTGCTGGTTAGGCAAAGCATCAGGTGTGAAAGGCAATGGTTATCTCAAGACAGGTGGTTATCTGGGTTTGGAAGTTTCTACCTGAGCACCCCATCTGTGGGCAGAATACTGTAAACCCAGTAAGCATGCCATTTTCACCAGGGTCTTGACCCCAGAGATTAAGACCCTCACGACCAGCCTGGGCCTAGAGAAGGTGCTTAATTTCTGCTACGGGGAACTAGTATGAATGAAGCAGGAAAGGTTTGCCGTGTAGAACTTATTGATACGTAGATCTTAGAATAACAATTAAGATTCTTGAGCTTGAACCATTAAAAGTAAAACATGGGAAAGAGGGCCACTAAACCGATGAGCAAAAGAGGAGCACAATGTGAAAAGGCTATGACTTAGGGGATAAAATCTGCTATGGTTGCAAAGCAAGTTATGGTGGCCAGAGCTGGCATCAGTCTGGGAATATTCAAGCGGCGAGTGTGGTCGTGTGAACCCTCAGAACAGGCATGGGGACAGAGAAGAGGATTGATACACACCTGCTGCTTTGAACCCAAGTTGAATCAGGCAACAGAACCCTACCTATCCTTCTATAAATGAACCACAGTCTTTTATTTTTTCACACCTTTACACAGATTGTTTCCTCCGCCTGGAATGCCCCGCCCTCCATATTTTGTCCTCATGGTGAACTTCCTCCAGACTTAAGTCAAGCGTTATCTGTTCTGAGAAATCTTCTGCACCTCCTCCAAAGGGAGTTAAATGTTTATTCCGCTTAACATAGCACACTTATAACTGACTTGTCTGTAAGCCTGCCTTCGTAAATAAGTAATGAATAACTCCAGCTCCAGGGCTGCAGGAGGAGGTCTAATCATCCACAATCCCCACAGAGCCCAATTCCTTTCCCTGGCATAAGTGGTTAATAATGTTTGAATGAATGAATGAGAGTTGAATACAGAGTGAAGGCAAGGAAGTCAGGAAGGGAGGAAGTTCATTCTACTCACTTATTCACGTGGAAAGAAGTCATTTTAAAAAGCAAGAGAAAAGACAAAGATGGTGACAAAAAGCAGAGAAGGAAGATGTGAAAGGAAAAATGAAGGAGAAGAAAAAGAAGCAGCAGCAGCAATAGCCGGACTATGTCTTCAGGGTCTGGAAATTCTGAAGGAGCAAAAAATAGAGGCAGAATGTCATCTTTGTGTTTTACTCAAGGTCGTGACTTTGAAAAACAAAGCAGAGTATTTGGGGAATAACAGTTGGGCCTCCCAAGTTGCCAGAGCATTGGGTTCCCATAACACAACCAAGAACCCCTCTGAAGATGAAAAGAAATGGCTTCAGAAGGAGACTTGCCAAGTTGCTAAGGATGGCTGTGTATTGATATATGAGGAATGGAAGAAAAAGGAACACACAAAACTGTGAACCTCCATGCTACAGATGAAAACAGCAGTCACACAGAAAGAAAAGGAATGATGTGAATACCGTGATAGTTCAAGGAGAAATAACTAGACAAATAATTTAGAATAAGTCTTGGGACTCAGATTTTTAAGTGTTGAGAGCATGAGAAATAGAAAAAGATTTTAAAATCTAAGGATTGCAGAAGCAACTTTTGAAGTGCTAACAACAGAAATAAGAGGCATCATTGTAACTGTCTTGATCTAACAAATCACCTATTATTCTTTTTAAATGATTGTTAATGACTTAACTGTATACTATTGGAAAGGGGGATGGCAACGCGCTCCAGCATTCTTGCCTGGAGAATTCCATGGACAGAGGAGCCTGGCAGGCTTAAGCCCACGAGGTTGCTTAGAGTTGGACACGACCAAGTGACTAACACACACAACTGTATACCATATGCATAAAATTTTGGGGAAAAAAACCTGTAATCTCCAAAGTAATCTTCTAGATAGGCGTACGTATGCACGCCTCTTTCTCTCTCTCTCTCTCACACACACATACACACACACACTGACACACTATAATCAAACTAAAGATATGATGGTTTGCATCCTGCTCTTTTATTTAACATTATGGTGATAACTTCTTTGGATAAGTATTCTTTGGAAACATATGTTTTTATATCAATAAAATATTCTGCCATAAAAATAGACCACAAAATACTTAAACATTCCTCTATTTTTGGATCTTTAGAACTTTTCTAGTTTCCTTTTTTAGAAACACATGGCTTATATCCATATAAATTTCTCTTTGAAATATTCCCTTATGATATATTCAGAGAAGTAGAATTACCGGGGAAAAAGAGTATGGAAAATGTTTGACATTTTAGTGTTTTCTGATTATAGTAGAAATATATGTATGTCATAGGAAATTTGGAAAATATAAACTTCTGTCTTTACTGTTTATTGCCTCAGATGCACATTTTAATTCTGTGCTGATGTTTTTCGTTTCTTTAAAACCACCTATGCCCTCTCTCTTTCTTGCATCTCTTCCTGCTCTCTTGCTTTATGGGCACTGAGTCTGCTTCACTGGGGCTTGTCCTCTTGCCCTCTGGCCCCCATGTCCTCTTAGAAGTGTTTCCTTTAGGTTGATGCTCTTTTTCTGTTGTTCTCCAGCATGTTTTCCTTTGGGCAGAGAGACATAAGAACACAGAGGTTGAACTTTGCCTGTCTGATTTGAATCCCATCTCTGCCATTTCTGAGCAGTGTGATCTTGGCTGCCTTATTTAAAATATCTCCGGGCTGTGGTTTTATCAACTGCAAAATGGAAATAATCATTATCCATCGTTAAGGTCATTAAGGAGATTTAATGAGTTGGTACTTGTAAGTCATTTAGTATACATGTAGGAAATGTTAAATCTCATTGTTCTGACTCTGTATTGAATTTTTTCTATTTACTTTTCCTTAAAGAAGAAACACCTGTAAAGATTTGTTGATTGTCAGCACATGTGTGTAAGGCACTATATACACCTGTCGTTTGGAGCAGAGTCTGTCCTCACTGAGGTCAAGTTGATGGGTGTAATCCCTGGCTCAGTTCCCCATCCACAGTCACCTTCTGCGGCTCCATCATCCCAAGGTGAACTTGTTTGCTGCGTCCATCGTGTGCTGGGTTGCGGGACGATGACAGGTGACCTGTGACAGTCCACAGTCTGTAACATTACTGCTACCTGCATGGCCTCCATCATCTCCCTGCCCGATAGTTTCATTCCAAAGTCGCAGCACAGGACCCTCAGCCCCCTCCACTTCCCGTCTAACAGGATGAAGTGGAGAAGTGAAAAGGAAGAGGTGGGAGGGTGAGTAAGCCAAACAAGGATTCCAGAGAGACTAGAAGTGTCACTACAGAATTAAAATATGCACTCAAGATCATAAAGAGCAAGACTGACGCTGTTTACATTTTTGCTTTTGTAGCTTCTGTGTTTTCCAGATTCTTTGATTCTCTTTCTCAGAACAGATTCAGAAAGAGATGTCATAAAAAGCAGCAAACAGAAAATGAGATCCTTAAAAAATACCTTTTATCAATACAGTAGTGTCAAAATACCAAGTAATTCTATATTGTGTTGCTGCTTAGTCACTAAGTCATGTTCAACTCTTTGTGACTCCATGGACTGTAGCTTTCCAGGCTCCTTCAAATGGGTATGTTAGTATTCTAGAGGAAAGGACTATAAAACTTTATGAGAGATGTAAAAGATCTGAATAAATGGAGAGATACAATATGCTCATGGATTAAAAGCCTGAATATTTTAATGATGTTATTCTGGTCAAGTTGATCTGTAGATAAGACAGCAATCTAGACTCCAATAGGCTTCTTTTTAGTAAAAACAGAACAATAGATAATTATAAAGTAGAAATACATGATTGAAGGACCCGGAGCAGCCAAAACATTCTGAAAGAAGGAAGGAGAAGGTCTTGCTGTACCATCCATAAAGACTATTTTTATAAAAAAAAAAAGTTTTAAGGTGAGTGTAACTTTGGCATAAGAATAATCAATTAATGGAATGGAATAGAGAACCCCCAGAATCAACATCTATAGTTATGGATAATAGATTTATAGCAAAGGTAATGCTAGAAAGAGAGTTGCTACAGTAAAGCTACTGTGTTTTTAAGGAATAATTCTGAGATTATTAGGTATACATAGTTAAAAATTGGAATTTTACTTCTATAATACATCACACTATATACAAAAAGCAATTCCTAATTGATCACCAAACTAAATGTGAAAGGTGAAACTATAAAGCTTTCAGAAGATAACGTAGGAAAATGCCTTCATAACCACCAGAGAGAACCTGTTTTTAGACAAGGAAGCACGAACCATAAAGAAAAAAAAATTTAAGAAGTATGTGCATGAAAAGATGCTATAAATAAAGTGGAAACAAAAGTCACAAAAATAAAGATAGTAACGTTATATAACTCTGAAAAAAAAAAAAGCTCTCATCTGGAAGGGGCTGAATGAGCACTTTGTGTCTGGTTCAGGGCTGTCATTCCACGGTAGGGAGGCCACGGATAAAGAACATGTTTAGAGTGCGCATGCCTGCTCAGTCGTGCTAGACTCTCTGCAACCCCGTAGACTGTAGACCAGGCTCCTTTGTCCATGGGATTTTCCAGACAAGAGTACTGGAGGGGTTTTTCCCCGACCCATGGATTGAACCTGGGCCTCCTGTGTTGCAGGTGGATGCTCTGTCGCTGAGCCACCCAATTAGAGAACGGGTACCTTTCTGCTTTGCTTGGCCGTTAGGTTTGCTTTGTTTCTGGTTAGCGTCAGCATGGAGGCCACATAGGCATCATACTTAGTAGCAATTCTATTCATATTCTGACGTGACATAGGGATCATTTCTCCTTTCCAATGCTATCTATAGTTTTCACTTTTCTTTCTGTCTTTACAAGTATTTTAGGGGGAATTTTAAGTTGCCTGGCCCAAACTGCAGGCCAGGTGCCATCTGAACCCTGTTTTCATGTGCCTAAGATCTTTTATCATCTTTGCTGTATAATTTTTAGTTTGGGCATGAATTTATGATTTAGGTATACTTTGTCTCCTTTCTCTATTCTCTTAAAATTACAGCAGTACTTTTCCATGTTGAAATATTGCCCTGCATAATATTTCTAATTGGATAATTACACTGTGTACAGGTTGTAAATCTAATTAATCTTCCATTCCCCCACTAAAGGGATTTGGAAATTGCTTTTACTTTTTCATAATGACAAAAAATTCAATGAGAGACCTCTTAGATGGAATTTATAAACTAGAAGATTGTATTTTTAGATAAATTCTCAGGAGCAAGATAACTAGGTCAATGTGTGTGTGTTGGTCCATGCTTTTAAAAAGTATTGCAGCACTTTTATTGCTACCAACAATATTCGAAATTACCAATGATCCTGACATTTTAAAACTAGAAGAGATATTTGACCTCCCGATTAGGAATGAAATTTAGTAGTGCAGGACTCTGGCCTGGATGTCTCTAACTAGACATGATTCATCCTCAGATTGAAATAAAACAAGTTTTGCTTTTTGTCTTCTCTTTCTCTGCTTAGAGAGTTGCCCAGCTGCACAGTTCAGGAGTCTGAATTGACTCCTACCTTAATCTAAGTCCTCGTATCTGATTCAGCTGTGACTCTGTCCACCTTGCTCTCAGAAATGTCTAACACCAGCCCCTTCTTTCATCCCCATCATAGCCTTACTAACTCTCAGCTGAACAGGAGCGACTATAACCTGCCTGGCCCATAGCCTTTCAAGCTCTTCCCTGTGCTGCCTCCCGAGACGCGTGCTCCATCACAGACGCAGCCTCGATGCTCTGCCACCTGTCACTCTAGCCACCGTCACTGCACACTGAACACAGCCCGTCCGTGGTGCGTCAGCCAGAATTTTCACACCTGACTCCAACCACAGCACCAGCATCACTTCCATGCCATCCTGGACTATGGCCACACATCCTAATTAGTCCGTTCCCCTAAAATGCCTTTATTATGTTACAGACCATAGCCCACTCTCTTTGTGATTGTGCCCACCACCTACCAGATTTTCAGCACTTTAGGAGAATTCTAGGTGAATGTCCTCACCCCTACCACCACCCCCATGCCTCGCACAGGGCCCGGTACATGTGGGAGGTGTTTAGCAGTGACAAACTTAAATGAAGAGAACTGCGGTGAATTCAGTGCAACTGATGGGTGTACAACTGTTACTCAAAGGATATTGAATTATTAGCATTCAAAAATGGAGGGAATCTGTGCTGGGGCAATGGTCTATTCATGACCTGAGCCCATTTGAGATTTTGTAAAGAACCTTTAGATAAAGATAGAAATCATGTTTTTGTTTTTGTTTTTTTTACAGATGCTGAAAACACAAACTAGAGAGCTATAACTAATATGTTAGGGGTAAAAAAACAATCAGAATCCAAAGTAAATTTCCTAGGTAAGTTCAGAAACACAGAATCCAAAACAATAGCACTTTCAGCTCTCTCTATTTTCAAACTGTTTGGAGAATTTGGCTACTTCACTGCTGCCACAGTGGTTCAAGTCCTTGTCTCTCAGCTGGGCCGTGATGGCAGCCTCCTAGCTGGCCCCTCTCCTTCTTCCTTGTTCCCTTTGCACTATTCTCAGTGCCCCAAGAGCGAACTAGTTAAAGGCCAGAATGACGTGAGTCAGATCCTGCCCCTCGTCCAGTGTAAACACTCTAATGCTTTCCCGTTATTCTCAGTGAAAACACGTCTGTGTGTGTGTGTGCTTGGTTGCTCAGTCGGGTCCGACTCTTGCGACCCCACTCAGCATGCCAGGCTCCTCTGTCCATGGGATTCTCCAGGCCAGAATACCGGAGTGGGCTGCCATTTCCTACTCCAAAAACAAGTCTATTTTATGATAAACCAGCATCTCATAGGGACTTCCCTGGTGGTCCGTGGTTAAGACTTCACCTTCCAACGCAGGAAGTTCTAGTTCAGTCTGAGAGCCTACATGCCTTGTGGCTACAAAACCAAATTCATAAAACAGAAGCAACAGTTTACCAAATCCAATAAAGACTTTCAGAGAACTTCATGATTTGGTGCCTGTAAGCTCTTGAACATCTACTCTCCTAAGTATCATTCAGTCTGTTCCAGTCACATAGACCTGCTTCTGTTCCCTGACTCATCACCCGTGCTCCTACCCCAGAGGCTTTGATACCTCCTGTTCCTTCTACTCAGAATATTCTCATCTCAGATATCAACATGGCTCCTTCTCTCATTCCTTCCACCACCTAAAGTTCCAGCTCCCCCATCCCGATATTTAATAATTCCTTTCAGCCTTACTTGGCGCCTTGACTCTTAATCCTATCTAGCATATTATATATTTTACTTTTACTTATTATTTTCCTCCCCAGTAGAGTATAAGCTCCATGTGGAAATAGAATTTTGTTACCTTTTTTGTTTATTAATAATTTCCCAAGCCTAGGACAGTGTCTGATGGATAGCAGATACTCAGTTATGAGCTCAATTAGGATCAAGTAAGAAATTCCAGGGAGAAAAGTAATAATTCACATTTTGGTTCAATACATAATTTTTATGAGACAGACCCAACTTAACATGGCCTTTATGGAGGTAATTAAGGTTAAATGAGGTCATAAGGGTAGGACCCTGATCAACTGGATTAATGTCCTTATACGAAGAGGCACAGGAGAATTAGCTCTTCCTCCATTTTCACTGCGTAAGAACACAGTGAGAAGACAGCCACCTGCAAACGAGGGAAAGAGCCTTCTACAGAGCCAAGTCAGTTGGCACCTTGATTTTGGACTTCCAGCCTCCAGAACTGTGGAAAACATATGTCTATGTCTAGGCACAGTCTTGGAATTCTACTGTGGCAGCCCTGAAAATCACCTAATCTGACTTCCTTCCTTGACAGGTAAAGAAACTGAAGCTGAGAGTTAAATGACTTTCCCTAGGTTACAAAGTCAGAATATAGCAGAATTAAGCTCAACATCCAGGTTATAGCTCAGTGCTTTTCCCACTTACTGTGCTGACTCTTCAGTCCTGAAATCAGTCCTGAATATTTATTGGAAGGACTGATTCTGAAGTTGAAGCTCCAATACTTTGGCCACCTGATGTGAAGAACTGACTCATTGGAAAAGACCCTGACGCTAGGAAAAAAAGAAGACAGGCGGAGAAGGGGATGACAGAAGTTGAGATGGTTGAATTACCAACATTACCGACATTACCAGAAGGCATTACCCACTCAATGGACATGAGTTTGAGCAAGCTTTGGGAGTTGCTGATGAACGGGGAAGCCTGGCGTGCTGTAGATCATGGGGATGCAAAGAGTCGGACACAGCTGAGCTACTGAACTGACTGACTGACTGATCCTGACTCTTAACCACTCCGTGTAATACATTTTCAGTGTAAGGCAGGGGTTCTCAAACCTGATTCTCAAGGAACTCATTTTTCCAAAGTCTGGTCCAGGAGTTTTGCCATTAGAAGTTAATGATGTTGATATTTCCACAATATTTTAAGCAGAGTAAACAGTTATTCAGATGATTTTATTCTACAATTTTATGCTTTTTGACAATTAATTTTCTTACCTCCATAAAAAGATATGAAAGGGGAAAACTGTTACTGGAAAACTCTGGACCATAATCTTCTGAAAGTAATTCTGCCCTTGGGAAATGTCTGTGTGTGGGGGGAATAGATATATTTAATATGGGCATGTTTTCAGCCAGTACAATTGATCTTGATTCAAAAGATAGAATGAAGGCTACCCAGAACTTCTCTGTATTCCAGAAAGAGTCCCCTGACCTTAGAGTCCTGCTTCCTGAACACATTTAAAAAGCACCAATAGAACAGCATGACAGAGTAGCTCAGAAAGCTATTATGAGCCTAGGCTGAATCAAGAGAAGTATTTGAACTAAAGAGTCTCAGTTCCTCTGTACTCAACACTTTAGGACATATATGTGGTATCATGTACATCGCCTATTCTAGATCCTTTCTTTGAAGTGTTATTGACTAGCATCCAGAGGATGTTAAAAGAATGGGGAATGGTTAGTTTGAGGGGTGAACTTTGGGGAACGTAAAGTTGTTTTCAGAATTTTGGTGGGCTGAAATAAAGATGAGGGAGTAGACTTCTGTGGTGTTGTTCCCAATGCAAAAATAAGCTCTGTGCACACTGCACAGAAGTTGGATTTGACTCCGTTTAGGAAAAGTTAGAGTTGTTATCCCTGTAAGTGTTCCCTAGTAAAAGTATAAAAGTGTATTGAGAAGTACTGGAAATGTTCCAGACATCACCCCAGAATATGCAGAAGAAATCTTGTTTAGGAAGTGACTGAAGACAGATGACCTCAAAGGGTCATTCCAACACAAGATTCTGCCATTGTATGAGTGCAAAAAACTGGATCATTGTTTATTATAATGAGTATGTCACAATCTATTGCAAATGGCTGGTTCCTTTCTTGCCTTGTAAAGAGGAAGGGGGCGCAGCAGAAAGGCCTTGGATAATTAAAATAAGTGTGGGGGCAGGGGGAGGAAAGAAACTGCGAATAGTGCTTTATAAATGGCTTAAGTCCTGGCCTGTTTCCCACTAAGGAACTGCACTGAGATAAATTTTATTTGCGGTCCTGTCCACTCGAGTCTGTGGCCTGATGCCTTTGCTCCGTGAGAAAGTCAGTAACAGTCTTTGAGACCCTCAGTTTTCCCTTGACAGCTGAAGTGTTCAAGAATGCTATAAAACAGAAAAGAAAACCACCAGGACAAATACCTTTAAAAATGGTATTTCGAATTACTGCTTATTGAAATAAATATTCCCTGGTAGCCCAAATGGTAAAGAATCTGCCTGCAATTCAGGAGACCTGGGTTTGATCTCTGGAGAAGGGACTGGCAACCCACTCCACTATTCTTGCCTGGAGAATTCCATGGACAGAGGAGCCTGGCAGGCTATGGTCCGTGGGCTGCAAAGGGTGGGACACTCCTGAGCAACTAACACTTCCATTTTCACCTTCAATTCAAGAGATGGTGAAACTACAAGTGTGAAAAACTCCTTTGATTCCAAGACCAGGTAGAATCAACATATCCTTAATTACTGCTCTTTTTCTTTTAGTATCCATCATCTAACAGGTGTGACTTTTACCTTGATTTTTTTCTCTTCTTTAGTCATATTTTTTATTCCTCCAATGAGTCTTCCTTATGATGTTTTATTTCTAATCTAAATGTTGAGTTTTTTTCTTTGTATTGATACCTGTAAGTCATTCTCTTTTTGTAAAATATTTTATTCTTTCTTTGAAAGGTCATATCTGAATAAAACATATATCCTTTAAAAAGACATGGCATATTTTTTTGCATTTCATATTTGATTCCTTCACATCCTAAATTTCTCAGATTAAGAGTAATTCTGTTCTACTCTTTACTTTATAGTGAACTATACTTAAGTTGTTGATATATATTAGAATATAGAAAGTCAAACCCAAAAGCAAATTTTCTTTCTATACTTTGGGGAATTTATGAAGGAGGAGAAGAGAAAAACTTAACTTTCTTTAGGTCTTAAAAAACCATCCCATTTGAAACACACAAACTCCCATAACACAGTGTATTATTTTAAACACTGGAGTATAAATGTCTAAAGAGAAAAGAAGGTTATCTTTTTCTTTACATGGAAATGAAAGATGGTGATGTAAAGAATCATTTAGAATGGCAAATCTTTATAAATTGACAAAGAGATCCCCCACCGCCCCTTCCGGAGATTGCAGCAAAATAGCATCCCAAAGGAATAGCCATGCACACAGCGATCCTGGGACCGGCTCCCAGCAGCCTTGCCAGGCCCGCCTCACGTCGTCCACCTGGGGCAGCACTATAAAAAGCAACCTGTGCATTGGACCCCTGCCCTCCATCATCTCCAGCTTACTTCATTCAATTCCTTTATTTTCCCAAGGTTTTTTAAGTGAGAGTAATAAAACTGATAATCTAATTCATACCAAAGTATTAATGATTAATACTGACCTAATATATTTTCCTCACAGTTAATATTTGCATTATAACAAGTTTTATGACTTAATCTAAAGCGGTGATGAAATGTTAGGCCCATATGCATATAAACGTATGCACATAAGCCATCTTTTTCTCACATCATTAATATACATTGACATTTTATTTACTTGCTACAGTTTTCTCCGAGTGCATCACTTCATTCTGTATTCAGTGTTTTAAACAGTGCATCTTAGGAGCTTTCAAATATTTGTAGATATAATCTCATCTATGTTCTAGGGCCTCCTTATACATACATATGTATCTTTTTCTTCCTACCTAATCCCTTTCATTTATTCTTTCTTTATTCCAATTTACTTTTATGGTGACCTTTTGCTATTTGATGAGAATAGATATTTTAAAGAAATTTGAAGATAATTGGAACTTCAGAAATGCTTTCACTTGACTCACACATCAGCATAGAGGTCCCATCCTCTCCTCAAACTCAAATACATTTTAAGTTTTCAGAATTATGTCCTCACCTTTTGATTACTATGCCACTAAAAACATATATTCATCCCTTTATCCAATGCTTTCTAAATAGAGACAAGTGGCACTATAATATTTTTCTATGAGAGTCACAATTTGGAATAAAGAGAAGATAGATTATTTATTGAAGAAATATATATTGAAACAATTTGTTGTCATCAAGCCACATTTTTTGTGTACTTGAAACACTCAATAATTTGGGGTAAATATAGTTAAAACCAAGAAACATATAAAATTGTTTCATTGGATTTATATGCTGGAAGATTATTGCTATCAATGCCCTGCTAGAGAACCTGGAACTATTGTTGCAGAACTGAAATGGAGGGAAAGAAGTAGCTATCAGTCATCATTGACCGGATAGAGGTGATATCTTTAATTTCAAAGAGAGACACCCTATGGTTATGGGAGAATCAGCTCTGATCTGCAAATGTTCCCAAAAGGGATACATATATTATGAAACGAAAGCAGCTATCATATTTTTTCTCTTTTGTAACACACATGAGAATTCCTTCCTGGAACAGACGTGTGGTTTGCCTCTCATACTACTCTATGTGTAGAAAGGAGAAATCATTTGTACAAGATTCCAACTCTACACATTCATTGCAGAAATGCAAAGATACACCGCCAAAGCACCTTTACTTTCTTTAACACCTATTATAAATAAGACAGCCAATTAAATTTCTTAAAACTTCATATATCAGTGGGTTGTGCCATCTTTTACAATCAAAGCTTAAAAAAAGGCTAGAAGGAGAATTACCAAAATTATTCTTTCCCTGTTATGAAATTAGCATGAAGTCATTTTTTTCCTGTAAATAATGCAGCCATCTCAAAAAGAATGCACCCGCTAGATAAGTGATTAAAAAATTCAGTGAGGGAAATTTCGCTTATGGCCACTGTAATTTCCCAGAACCATTATGTACCCTGCTGCACTGGATTTGTTGGTGCTGCTAAGCCTTTCCTCTTGGGTCCATCCTCCTAGTATTTATGTGCATAAAATAAGGGTTGAAGGAAGGAGCTAAGAGTGAAAATAAATATAATTGCATATAAGATTTTGATAACATTAATATTGCATGAATGTCACACACGATTTAGACTAACAGTAATTTTCATGTCGGTCACATATGTTTACAAGTTTGGGTATTTAAAAGAAGGAAAAACCTGGAGTAGGGGGAAAAATCTCTATCTCTATGAATAACAGAACTAAAACCAGTAATAGTCCTTTATACTATGCCTGATGGTTTGTATTATGATTAATGTTAAACATGATTTTCAAGTCTTTTCTTTGAAAACAGTCTGCAAAGGGTACTCTTAAATATCTGTTGAATGAATGAATGAAGACTCCTTAACCAAAGCCTATGGTTAAGTTTCTACAGCATTCTTTGAAAATTCCAGACTCAGGGAAGTTAATGTATTTAATTGAGGTTAAGCTAAGAATATTTTGGCCAAACAGCAAATGTTTTAGCAGAGTTATAGGTTTTGACGTATAGGTTTTGTCTGGGAGACTACCTTAAAGCTTGCAACTCATCATAAATTTTCCAGAAATCTATCCTTCTCACCTGGTTTCCTTACCTGGGAATTTTACAAAGTGAACAGAAAAACATCACACTTTATATTTGAGAAGTTTGACGGATCCTTGAAAACATAATTTGTCCTCTTTTAACAATACATATCTCACTATAATGCAGTGTGAGACTACCTAGAGTGGTTCCGGGTGTATTATTTTTCCTGTTTCCTCATGCCACAAAATCATTTTTCTACATACCTTGTGTAATTCCTACAAAAGATTTGCAAGCAGTCTTTTGGCACATGCACTTATTTATCATCAAATATTTGTAAGTGGAAGTGCTAGGAGATGAGACGGAGTATAAACAGCTAATCTTAAGCCTGTTCTGAATGACAGGCACAGAGGCAATATGAACAATTCCAAAGTGGCAAAGTGTCAGTCTAGAAAATTGCATTTTCTGGCTTTATATGGGTCCACGCTGTTCAGAAATGAAAATGGAAATCGTTTGTAAGGAGTCCTAGTAGAAATGGCAGCAGCTGCTTCACTTTGTACAGTTAATTAATTAATATATGCATGCATGCTTAAACAAGGAACAGATATTATTCAAAGATTAGCATGTTTATTTAAAAGTTTTAATATTAGAAGAGTATTTCTGAAGTCAGTCTTGAAATCTATACAAATCTACATCTGGCCACTGAAAATCCAAACACAGTTTACTTAAAAATCACAGTTTCTTCTAGTTCTTAAAAATAATTTCTGGTTTCAGTTTTTATTATTGAATGATATCCAGGACAAAAAATAAGATGCATGAAAATGCATTCATTGCTGCTGTCAACAAGTGAATGATTCCATTTGCATTTGCCTCAAGTTTTCATGGAGAACACCTGTCCAAGCTCATTGCAAATGTCCCTTTGATGTTTTACTCTGATCTTCTAGTGAGCAAATAAGATTTCTAAGTCCAGCTCACAGAAGTATAAGAAGTGGAATCGCTAAATAATAAATGTTTGGGACCCATATCCCAGGATGTCTGTTTTATAGTCTTTTTTGTTTTCACGTGTGAAAGGTTTAGTCCAGGGAAAGGGAAGATAATTTAATGAGTATCTATAATTTCATAATAATAAAAAAGTCATTATTTTTTCCAGCTTTATTTTATTTTATTTTTTTTACTAAGTCACTTCAGTCATGTCCGACTCTGTGTGACCCTATAGACGGCAGCACACCAGGCTTCCCCATCCCTGGGATTCTCCAGGCAAGAACACTGGAGTGGATTGCCATTTCCTTCTCCAATGCATGAAAGTGAAAAGTGAAAGTGAAGTCGCTCAGTCGTGTCTGACCCTCAGCGACCCCATGGACTGCAGCCTTCCAGGCTCCTCCATCCATGGGATTTTCCAGGCAAGAGTACTGGAGTGGGGTGCCATTGCCTTCTCCTAGCTTTAGTTTTTATCTTAATATAAATTTATTTATTTTAATTGGAGGCTAATTTAAATGAAGAAACAGAGACCCAGAGAAGTCCTGTGCTCATATAATATGACTTTCTGGGGCAAACTCTGTGTGTGTATCTCCCCAAATGGTTACAGAACGTCCCAAACAGCAAGGACTCCTGAGCTTCAGTGACTAAGGCATTAACTTCATCTTCTCTTTCACCAAGACACCAGAGTGAAAATAATAAAAAATACATATTTTTTTCTATTTCTGTACAACAGTGTTGAAATTTTCTTTCTTTGGGTCACTTTTATAATATTATAGGGTCTTTTTAGGTTATCTCCATAACTGCTGAAATTGCATTCACTTAATTAAATCAATTTACTACCACACTGTAGTGAAAAGATGACTGGAGACTAAGTGGAGTATCTGGATTCGAGACTCAGATCTGCCAAATTTGCTTGTGGTGACAGCAAACAAATCGCTTAACTTCTCTAGTTCATCCTCAAGAAAAGAGATTGGCCTTCCAGCTCCTCCAGCAGCAGTGAGCACGGTGGCTTCGGGAAATGCTGGGGATGGTGAATCTGTGTAGATTACAAAGTTATCTGTGCAGTCCCAAATGATGGGAGTGCCCTGAAGAAAGTGCTTCCATCATCTCCAGTCCCCATTCTACCAGAAGAGTAGATCCTTCTACGTATTGTTCAGAATCATGTATGGGTGTGAAAGTTGGACCATAAAGAAAGCTGAGCACTAAAGAATTGATGCTTTCAAGTTGGGACACTGGAGTAGACTCTTGGAAGTCCCTTGGGCAGAAAGGAGATCAAACCACTCAGTCCTAAATGAAATCAACTCTGAATATTCATTGGAAGGACTGATGCTGAAGCTGAAGCTCCAAAACTTTGGCCGCATGATGCAAAAGAGCTGACTTATTAGAAAATACCCTGATGCTGAGAAAGATTGAGGGGGAGAAGAGGACAACAGAGGGTAAGATGGCTGGATGGCATACCAGCTCAATGGACATGAGTTTGAGCAAACTCTGGGAGATGGTGAAGGAAGCCTGGCATGCTGCAGACCATGGGGTTGCAAAGAGTCAGACATGGCTTAGTGACTGAACAACAGAATAAGACCAGATCTGAGACTAAATCCCAAGAGAATCCTTAGACTCTTCACAGTTGAAGCAGGCTTGTGTGTACCTGATAGAATCTGCACCCAATTTTGGATGACTGTGAATTACAATATCTAACTGGGGCCAAGATATTGATTTTATAACAGTGCATGTCCAATACCTACTTGGAAAAATATGAATATCTGTCTCACCACGAGAGTGAAATTAAAGTGAAAATATATCGTAATAGAAAATTGAGAATTAAAAGAAGAGTTTGGATTCTGTGAGCTCTAACATCTTTTCTAGGTTCAAATAGTTTTGGAAGATCCAGGAAATGTGAAAGCAAAGCAAGAGTCACTAACCTCAATTTGCAAAATATTACTTTGCAGCTAAAGCATTCTTTTTGTATTTTATCTGTTTCTGCCACTTCTTTGATTCCTAACCATTGCCCCACCTGCTCACTTTAGTCTCTCTCTCCCATGCCCTGCCAGGAGCCTACTATCTGACTGTTTAGTCACTGTATATGTGCTAAACCTCTTTGGTTTTCACTTAAACAATCCTTCGGGTATAATCAAGAAAATAGTACATAATGCTATGAATCAATACGGAAATACAAATTATATTGAATTATATTTTTTAGGCAAAGTGGCATAGTGTTACCATGTAAGTAGAAGGAGCATCTTCTCTATCTCTGAATATTCAAGGTACATACAGAGTCAACTACCTTAATTGTTGTTTAGTCATTGTTGTATCCTACTCTTATGACCCCATGGACTGTAGCCTGCCTGGCTCCTCTCTCCATGGAATTTCTCAGGCAAGAATATTGGAGTGGGTTGCCATTTCCTTCTCCAGGGGATCCTCCCCACCCAGGAACCAAGCTTGAGTATCCTGCTTGGCTGGCAGATTCTATACCACTGAGGCACCTGGGAAGCCCCTAACTACATTAATAGCCACCCTAATATTTGCCAAGTAAATAAATGAAACAAGCAAACATCAAAGGAAAGAATTTACTTTTCATTTGAACAACCCTTAGGGCATAATCAGGAAAAGAATGCATAATATTATAAATTAATACTGAATCTGAATGATGTCCACATTAGTATTATTTGTAATTAGTACTGAGTTTAACTATACTTGAATTCCTTTTCCTTCAAATTATAGATTTTTCAGAGACCTTAGTCCCTACTGTTATTTTGTTTTGGTATGATTTGTTTATTGTTTGTGAGTTTGCAGGCATAGGTTTAAGATTTTAATATAGGAATAATTTTTTTCATAGAAAATTCAAGGATTTTCCACAACCTGAGCCTCTGAGTGATTCAGTTCCCTCCAAACAAAGTATCGTGGTCACAGTCCTTTTTGGTACTTAGGCTAGTTTCCCAGGTAACTTAACAACAGAGACTTACTGTCTCAGAGCTTCCAGCCTAGAAGTCTGAAATCACGATATTGGCAGTGTTCGTTTCCTCTGAGGCCGTGAGGGAGAATGTGATTGGCCTTTCTCCCGCTTCTGGTGGTGCCTGCTGGTCTCTGTCAGTCCTTGGCTTGCAGACCCGTCACCCTGCGGTCCGCCTCCTTGTCCACATGGCCTTCTCCCTGTGTGGGACTTTGTCTCCTTATCCGCATTTCCCCCTTTTGTAACGACACCAGTCGTACTGGATTAGAGCCCACCCTAATGGCCTCTGCTTAATGGAGCTAATTATAGTGGACCCATTTCCCCCCCAAAAAAATCACATTCTGAGGTATTAGAAGTTGAGATTTCAACACATCAGTTTTGGGGAAACACAGTTCAACTCATAGCAGTGATCATTTATCACAACAAAACAAAATAAAAAGACAAAGTTAAGGTACAAAGGAAAATTTTATCCATATCTCTCTATATGTTGGAACAGTGTTTAAAATTGTGGTCTCTGACAATATTATGGGTTATGGGGAGAAGGTGACCTTTGAATTTTCATATAAGGAAGATGGTTTGGTATCACTGCTGTTTATGTAAGCACCTATATCTTTTCAAGGAGCTCAGGTTTGTCCTTATTTTTTCTTTTCAGTTCAATTCAGTCACTATCGTGTCTGACTCTTTGCAATCCCAAGAATCACAGCATGCCAGGCCTCCCTGTCCATCATCAACTCCTGGAGTTTACTCAAACTCATGTCCATCAAGTCAGTGATGCCATCCAGACATCTCATCCTCTGTCCTCCCTTTCTCCTCCTGCCCCAATCCCTCCCAGCATCAGGGTCTTTTCCAGTGAGTCAACTCTTCGCATGAGGTGGCCAAAGTATTGGAACTTCAGCTTCAGCATCAGTCCTTCCAATGAACACCCAGGACTGGTCTCCTTTAGGATGGACTGGTTGGATCTCCTTGCAGTCCAAGGGACTCTCAAGAGTCTTCTCCAACACCACAGTTCAAAAGCATCAATTCTTCGGCTCTCAGCTTTCTTCACAGTCCAACTCTCACATCTGTACATGACCACTGGATAAACCATAGCCTTGACTAGACAGACCTTTGTTGGCAAAGTAATGTCTCTGCTTTTGAACGTGCTATTTAGGTTGGTCATAACTTTCCTTCCAAGGAATAAACGTCTTTTAATGTCATGGCTGCAATCACCATCTGCAGTGATTTTAGAGCCCCCCAAAAAATAAAGTCTGACCCTGTTTCCACTGTCTCCCCATCTATTTCCCATGAAGTGATGGGACCAGATGCCATGATCTTCATTTTCTGAATCTTGAGCTTTAAGCCAACTTTTTCACTCTCCACTTTCATTTTCATCAAGAGGCTTTTTAGTTCCTCTTCACTTTTTGCCATAAGGGTGGTGTCATCTGCATATCTAAGGTTATTGATATTTCTCTCGGCAATCTTGATTCCAGCTTGTGCTTCCTCCAGCCCAGCGTTTCTCATGATGTACTCTGCATATAAGTTAAATAAGCAGGGTGACAATATACAGCCTTAACGTACTCCTTTTCCTATTTGGAACCAGTCTGTTGTTCCATGTCCACTTATAACTGTTGCTTCCCAACCTGCATATAGGTTTCTCAAGAGGTAGGTCAGGTGGTCTGGTATTCCCATCTCTTTCAGAATTTTCCACAGTTTATTGTGATCCACACAGTCAAAGGCTTTGGCATAGTCAATAAAGCAGAAATAGATGTTTTTTCTGGAACTCTCTTGCTTTTTCAATGATCCAGCGGATGTTGGCAATTTGATCTCTGGTTCCTCTGCCTGTTCTAAAACCAGCTTGAACATTTGGAAGTTCACGGTTCACGTATCGCTGAAGCCTGGCTTGGAGAATTTTGAGCATTACTTTACTAGCATGTGAGATGATAATTGCTTAACATATTGTGTTGGCTTCTGCAATGCATCAACATGAATCAGCTACAAGTATACATATCTCCCCTCCTTCCTGAATCCCCCTCCCACCTCCCTCCCCACCCCACCCCTCAAGGTTGTCACAGAGCACTGGGTTGAGCTCCCTGTGTCATGCAGCGAATTCCCACTTGCTGTCTGTTTTACATATGGTCATGGATCTGTCTCCATGCTCCTCTCTCAGTTTGCCCTGCCCTCTCCTTCCCCCAATGTGGCCACAGGTCTGTTCTCTTATGTCTGTGTTTCCACTGCTGCCCTGCAAATAGGTTCATCAGCACCATCTTTCTAGATCCCATATGCATGAGTTAATATACAGTATGTAAACTGATACAGTCACTATGGAGAACAGTATGGAAATTACTTAGAAAAACTAGGAACGGATCCATTATATGACCCAACAATCCCACTACTGGGCATATACCCTGAGAAAGCCATAATTGAGAGAGACACATGTACCCCAGTGTTCATGGCAGCACTTTTTACAGTAGCTAGGACATGGACACAACCTAGATGTCCATCAACAGATGAATGCATTTAAAAATTGTGGTGTATATATACAAGGGAATATTAATCAGTTATAAAAAAATGCAATCAAGTCAGTCCTAATGAGGTGGATGAACCTAGAGTCTATTATGCAGAGTGAAGTATGCCCTTATGTTCTGCATGATCCCAGAACATAAGGGCATACTTAGGTCATTCATATCTTCACCCACTGGTGGTGTAGATGTTCACCGAATGCCTGCAGTGCCGGTCATTGTTCTGGGCACTATCAGGAGTTGAGAAAGACTCTGTCCTTGTTCTGTGCAGTTTATAGTCTAGGGAAAAGGGAGATTCATCAAATAAGCATATTATTAGATGTAAGCCACTATTTGGACAACAATATAAAATAAACTATGTGATCTCCCCAGGTGGCTCAGTGGTAAAGAATCCACCTGCCAGTGCAGGAGACACAGGAGATGCAGGATCAGTCCCTGAGTTGGGAATATCCCCTGGAGGAGGAAATGGCAACCTACTCCAGTATTATTGTCTGGAGAATCCTGTGGACAGAGGAGCCCAAAGGGCTACCAACCATGGAGTGGCAAAGAGTCGGACACTGTTTAGCAACTGAGCACATACACACATAAAATAAACTAGGGGTGGTGCTCTGAGGAGATAGAAAGGGTGAATTTAAGTTCATGAGGTTGTGAAGTGGGAGCTGGTCAGTGAAGCCCACTCTGCAGAGGTGATGCTTGAGCTGGGATCTGAAAGGTACATAGATGTTAACTTAGTAGAGAGAAGGGAACATTCCAGGTGAAGGAACAGGGTGTATAGATTCCCAGAAACATAAGCAAATGTATGTGTTAAAGAAGCCCTGCCCCTAAAACCAAGACAGGAAGAGCAAGTTTAACCTTGAATGAAAATAAGTTCATGCAAGGTCAATCTGTGGGCAGGCTGGGAAAAAAAAATGTTGGGGCAAGGCATCCCATATAAAATAGTGCTCAGGTGCTCAGTCGTGTATGACTCTGCAACCCCATGGACTATAGCCCACCAGGCTCCTCTGTCCATGAGATTTTGCTCCCAGCTAAAGCATTAAAATTTGTCATTGCCAAGGTTAACAAAATATTTGTTCTTCCTTCCAAGTCCAATTAATCTTTGGAGTCCATTTCTTGACCTTTAAAGTTTTTGATTAAAAAAGTGATAAATACATTTCTAAGCGAATACATTCTCTTTATTAAAAAAATAAAATGTGAGCAATTAATATCTATTTATCTTTCCATATTTTTACAACTATTTTGGCTTCAAATATCTTCCAAGTATTTTACTCCTCCCCTTTGACTTGACTGATGGATATTTTCACTTAATTTTCATCACAATGTTCTTATACATATATATGTTTAGTTTTTACTTGAACAATCATCTTCCTTTTGCATCTGAGAAAAACGCAAAAACCCATGTTTAATTTTTTCCTGTTATTAATGATTCTATTCTGTCTCTTGTTCAGACTAAACCCCTTCTCTTCTATTTTATTATTTTATTTCACATCTTTCCATTTGATTCTTAGTAAGAATACTAACATTACTGGGAGTAAGTTTCCCAGCTGGCAGAGTGGTAAAGAATCCACCTGTCAATGCAGGAGATGCAAGAGAAGTGGGTTCGATCCTGGGTCAGGAAGATCCCCTAGAATGAGATGAGAGAAGATGGGAAATCATTGACGTGTTTCCAGTAGACATGTGGTGGGATCAGATTGATATTTATAAGAGATTACACCCCACAACAATGTTGAGAACCTGAGAACCAGATACGGCCAAGCTCGAGTGACTGGCAGAAGTCCAGCTGAGAGATGACCATGGCTCATGCTGCAGTGGCGATCATGTTATTGACAGACGCCCTCACCTTTAGCTGGTATTTGGTGGGTGAAAAGGACAGGATATTGTGACCATGTGGATGTGGGGATTAGGATTGAGAACCATCATGGAGTGAGTCCTGGCCTCTTGTTTACATAAATAAGAGTAAGAACACTAAAAGGGGACCAGTTTTGTGAGGAAAGCCATGATTTTTGAAATTGAAAATGTTGAGTTGAATTGTGTCTTTGGGATACCAGGATGCAGAGAGCAAGGAAGAAATTGTATCTTCACATCTGAAGCTTGGAAGCACGTCTTGGAGAGATGTATACATTCTAGAGTCAGACCTCGGGATAGGGTGAGTTTTTGCCTAGGGAGGGAAAATAGAATCAGAAGAGAACCGTGCCTAAAAATCATCTTTGAAACACGCCAACATTTTTTTTTTTAAACTTTACATAATTGTATTAGTTTTGCCAAATATCAAAATGAATCCGCCACAGGCATACATGTGTTCCCCATCCTGAACCCTCCTTCCTCCTCCCTCCCCACACCATCCCTCTGGGTCGTCCCAGTGCACCAGCCCCAAGCATCCAGTATCGCGCATCGAACTTGGACTGGCAACTCGTTTCTTACATGATATTCTACATGTTTCAATGTCACTCTCCCAAATCTTCCCACCCTCTCCCTCTCCCACAGAGTCCATAAGACTGTTCTATACATCAGTGTCTCTTTTGCTGTCTCGTACACCAGGTTATTGTTACCATCTTTCTAAATTCCATATATATGTGTTAGTATACTGTATTTCTGTTTTTCCTTCTGGCTTACTTCACTCTGTATAATAGGCTCCAGTTTCATCCACCTCATTAGAACTCTCTGACATACATCACAGCAGGATCCTCTATGACCCACCTCCCAGAATATTGGAAATAAAAGCAAAAATAAACAAATGGGACCTAATTAACCTTAAAAGCTTCTGCACATCAAAGGAAACTATTAGCAAGGTGAAAAGACAGCCTTCAGAATGGGAGAAAATAATAGCAAATGAAGCAACTGACAAACAACTCATCTCAAAAATATACAAGCAACTCCTACAGCTCAACTCCAGAAAAATAAATGACCCAATCAAAAAATGGGCCAAAGAACTAAATAGACATTTCTCCAAAGAAGACATACAGATGGCTAACAAACACATGAAAAGATGCTCAACATCACTCATTATCAGAGAAATGCAAATCAAAACCACTATGAGGTACCATTTCACACCAGTCAGAATGGCTGCGATCCAAAAGTCTACAAATAATAAGTGCTGGAGAGGGAGTGGAGAAAAGGGAACCCTCTTACACTGTTGGTGGGAATGCAAACTAGTACAGCCACTATGGAGAACAGTGTGGAGATTCCTTAAAAAACTGGAAACACGCCAACATTTAATTCCTAAGTGAGAGAACATATTTAAACAGGAAAGGTAGTATAATAAAAGGAGGAAGGAGCCAGATGCTGAGAGATCAAGTGAGATGAGAACTCAAAGGATCCAGTGGTGACAAGGAGTGACATGGTGCCCTAAAAACTGCCTAAGTGGAATAAAAGGAGAGAAAGCGAGAACAAAATAGGATTAAGGAGTAGAAAAATGGACACAGCAGGTACAGGGCAAATGAACAAACACGCTGGAAACCAGGAGGCTGTCATAGGAGTTGGAGATGCCTGAATTTCAGGTTTTGGAGATGGAGAAAATGCAAGATCAGTGAGACATAGTAAGGATTTAAGGATGCATGCTGGATTAGGAGGCTGAAATGAACAAGAAGAGACTGTTATCACAGGAGGGGAATTATTAAAAACTGTCCTTAGATGAGCAGCCTGCATGCGTTAGGATGAACAGGCCCAGTCCAGACCCAGAGACTTCAGTCTCAGTGAAGAGGATTTGGGAGAGATTAGCATGGCAGCAAGGAGAAGGCAGCGAGGGTCACCTGCTAGACGGCCTGGCATGAGCATCATAAGAGCGGGTTTTAGGATTCCAGGCATTAATGATGTGGAATCGATAGAAAGTCAGACCTCAGTCCCACCCACAAGCCTGGGTCACTGGGCATGGGAGAGAGAAGCAACCACACCTTGAGAAGGCACAGGGGCTGCAGCGGTTCAGGAAATACAGCTGAGCAAGAAGGGAGACTTGGGCATTGGTTTAGGAGCTCTAGGGATTTTAGAAATCACAGTCAAGGATTTCAGGAGTGAGTGGGCAAGCAGCTGAGTTCAGGGAAGAAAAGAAGAGACCAAATGATCAGGATGATGTCGTCGCAGAGGAAGATGTCAGGGGGTGAGGGGAGGAGGGACTGACGCTTAACCTATTAAATGATGAAAACAGGGCTGCAAAGCATGTGGGGCGATCACGGCCCCAGGGGTTGAACGGCCCCTGGTGTGAAGTGGATGGCTCATGTTCACCCGGATGCAGCTCACAGGAAATGTTCAGAGGAGCAACCGGAATTTCAGGCAGTTCTGTAGATACAATTATTGACTATATTTTTAATGGGAAAAAAAACCAGGGGTGGCACACAGTCAGGGCAAACTAAAATTCTGTGTAAAGAAATTCCACAGCAGTGACTTAACACCCAGTGGTTAAAGCTATTAGTTATTGGCTTCAATTATGCATTATTTTTAGCTGATTTTGTATCATGTAGTTATAGCTTAAGGCTGTACTTTAACAAAAAGCTACAATATTGACCTATTTGAAGTTATCAGATATGGGGATAAGAGCTGGTAATTTTCGAAGGTGCTTAGAAAATTGACTTGTAGAATAGGAGACTTTCACACACACACACACACACACACACACACACGCACAAACACTACTGAGAAAGCTAGTTATTAACATCCCATTAGCAAGACTTTTTTTTTTTTTTTCATTTTATTACAGGTAATTAGCCAACCACATTAGGCAATAATGAGAGTTAGTAATCACTTTTTTTTTATTAAAGAAATTAAACTGGACTTGTTTTAAAACAACATCCAATACATATGTTGTAATGAATATGCAAAAAGTGTAAGTTACTTAAGCATAAGCTATAAGCTCTGGTCTCCTTCAACCAAAAATAATGACTCAGGAAGGACTGAAAAGCACAGTTACTTTTATACACTTAAATAACTACATTCTGTTTGTAACTCCTGAATTTACATGATGGTCGAATTTATACAAGCGGACTGAATTTTATACACTTTGTGATGTATTCTGAGCAGGTTGCATTCAATTTTCATAGTACTTTGCCACCAGGGTTGGCAACAGAAATCATTGTCTCTCTGGTTATATGCAGTATCTTAAATTATTGTGTATTTGAGAAACCCCCAACTAAGTGGAGAGTTTCAAACATGAACTTGAGTGTATATTGCTGTCAACTGTGAAATTTGATGAAAACTGAACTATCCTAATCAATTTTGCCTTCTGGAAATCTTAAGGAAGTAACCTTTGTAGGAAATAAAACATCTGACTTCACCCTCTATGAAATTAGATAATTCTATGGTCCTTTCAGGCTGTGGGAGATTCAGATGTTGTTACATACCACTCATATTCCACAGAAGCTAACAAGGGCTTCAGGAAGTTAAGAGACCTGAGTTCCCAATGCAGACTCTGCTCCTTTGATGCTTATGCTTTTTGCTGTTAAAAGTCATGATGTGAAGATCTCCACTGTGAATTGCTTGTAGGTAATCTCCTCATTTTCAGGGCTTTAAATACCATCTATATGCTAATGCCTTCCAAATTGGTATCTGTCGTGCCATCCTCTTCCCTGAACTTGAGACTTTACATCCAGCTTGCGGTGGTCAGCCCCCTTCAGATGTCTGATATGCATCCTGATCTTGGTGTGACTGCCAGTGCCCCTCTCCAGCGTTGGCCATTTCAGAACAAGGACCCACCAAGTACCCAGATACCAATGCAGAAAGCTCCAAAGCCTCTTCTCTTCTTTGCCCCACATCTTATCCAGATTCTCTTCATCATCCATTAGGTTAAAAACAAGGTCCCGTCACTGTCACCTTTAAGATCAACCCTAACCTTAACCTGTCTCACCAACATCCTAAATCACAATCCTTTTTCACTCCACCATTGCCATCGCCTCTTGGCTGGTCCTTCTGTGTCCACGCTGACCTTCCTGTCGACTACATGGCAGGATATTTTGTATTCTAAAATGAAAATCCAACCATTCTCCTGTTCCTAATTCTCTTTTGGCTTCCCATCCCTCTTAGATGAAACTTGGAATCCTCCTCACACGGTCTGCAATCCACTGTACCCTTGCCCACCTCTCTGCCCAGGGATTACTCTGCCTTGCCAACCTTGTCCAGCCACCTGTGTGAATCTACTTACAGCCTCCAAGTCCTCACCTTAGCCCTTACTCTGCCTGGAATGCTCTTCCCTCAAATTTTCAAGTCCCACGTCTCTTCATCATTCAGTTTCTCTCAAATGTCACTTACCTCGGTCAGAAGCTTTCCCCAACAACACCATGGAAAAGAGTTCATCGTCATCCCAGCACTTCTTCCCTCCCTTCTCTCTTTTCTTCATCGCATATCTCACTATGTGAGATTATGTTATTTGTTTATCTTCTGTCTTCCCAACTAGGGTGTGATCAGGAGGAGCTTGACTTTGCTTACTAAGGTATCCTTGAAGTGAAGTGAAAGTGTTAGTTGCTCAGTTAAGTTCGGTTCAGGTGCTTAGTCGTGTCTGACTCTTTGCGACCCAATGAACTACAGCACACCAGGCCTCCCTGTCCATCACCAATTCCCAGAGTTTACTCAAACTCATGTCTATTGAGGCAGTGATGCCATCCAACCATCTCATCCTCTGTCATCCCCTTCTCCTCCTACCTTCAATCTTTCCCAGCATCAGGGTCTTTTCGAATGAGTCAGCTCTTCGCATCAGGCAGCCAAAGTATTGGAGTTTCAGCTTCAGCATCAGTCCTTCCAATCAATATTCAGGACTGGTTTCCTTTAGGATGGACTGGTTGGATCTCCTTGCCATCCAAGGGACTCTCAAGAGTCTTTTCCAAAACCACAGTTCAAAAGCATCAATTCTGCAGTGCTCAGCTTTATTTATAGTCCACCTCTCAAATCCACACTGGAGAAGGAAATGGCAACCCACTCCAGTATTCTTGCCTGGAGAATCCCATGGACAAAGAAGCCTGGTGGGCTGCCATCTATGGGGTCGCACAGAGTCAAACACAACTGAAGTGACTTAGCAGCAGCAGCAGCAGCATATCCATACATGACTACTGAAAAGACCATAGCCTTGACTAGACAGACCTTTGTTGGCAAAGTAATGTCTCTGCTTTTGAATATGCTATCTAGGTTGGTGATAACTTTTCTTCCAAGGAGTAAGCATCTTTTTATTTCATGGCTGCAGTCACCATCTGCTGTCATTTTGGAGCCCCAAAAATAAAGTCTCTCACTGTTTTCACTGTTTCCCCATCTATTTGCCATGAAGTGATGGGACTGGATGCCATGATCTTAGTTTTCTGAATGTTGAGCTTTAAGCCAACTTTTTCACTCTCCTCTTTTACTTTCAAGAGGCTCTTTAGTTCTTCTTCACTTTCTGCCATAAGGGTGATGTCATCTGCATATCTGAGGTTATTGATATTTCTCCCGGCAATCTTGATTCCAGCTTGTGCATCTTCCAGCCCAGCGTTTCTCATGATGTACTCTGCATATAAGTTAAATAAGCAGGGTGACAATATACAGCCTTGACGTACTCCTTTTCCTATTTGGAACCAGTCTGTTGTTCCATGTCCAGTCCTAACTGTTGCTTCCGACCTGCATACAGGTTTCTCAAGAGGCAGGTCAGGTGGTCTGGTATTCCCATCTTTCGGAATTTCCCACAGTTTATTGTGATCCACACAGTCAAAGGCTTTGGCATAGTCAATAAAGCAGAAATAGATGCTCAGTCATGTCCAATTCTTTGTGACCCCACGGACTGTAGCCCTCCAGGCTCCTCTGTCCATGGAAGTCTCCAGGCAAGAATACTAGAGCAGGTTGCCATTCCTTTCTCCACGGGATCTTCCCAGCCCAGGGATCAAACCTGTATCTCCTGTATTACAGGCAGATTCTTTATCATCTGAGCCACCAGAGAAGCCCAAGGTATCCTTCGGATATGGGGAAGGGATAGTTAGGGAGTTTGGGATAGACATATACACACTGCTATATTAAAATGGATGACCAACAAGGACCTATTCTATAGCACACAGAACTCTGCTCAATATTATGTGGCATCCTGGATGGGAGGGCAGTTTAGGGGAGACTGGATACATGTGTAGGTATGGTTGAGTCCCTTCACTGCTCATCTGCAACTATCACAACAGTGTTAATCAGCTATACTCCAATACAAATTTAAAAGTTTAATTTTTAAAGAGTAGAATTCATTAAGTCATTGTTGAATGAAGAATAATAATGTGCTTCTTCCATTGTTATTTGATTTTTAATCATAAGCTTATCACATCCCTAGAAGGAAATCTAATTGACTGCAGCACCTCCCACTTTCTCTACTCCACTCAACCCCTCAAACTAAGGTGGTCATATTATAATTTAAATGCTGTTATAATTAATATTCTTTACATTCCGATCTATGACTTGTGTCTCCCAGTTGTTTAGACATAGCTGTATCTTGGGTTGGATTCTGTGTTCACCACTCTTTCTTTTACCACAACTGCCTTATCCACCTCTTGGTTATGGAAATTTATTATTTTATTTAATAACTTAAAAAATATGCTCATGAGAGTTAAATTCCCAGAGGTCTTGTTTGTTGGGAAATATATATCCCCACCTATATAGCAGGCTGTCTAGGTATGAAAATTATCAAGTCAGACCTTCTTTCCCTGAGGACTTGCAGACATGAGTCTATAGTCTCTTGGTACCAGTCATTAAAACCAAGAGAATTAAGGTTACCCTGACTTCCTTTTCTTTTGTCTGAATATTTATAGAATTCTTTACCACTGTTTTTTCCACAATTTCATATTTTGGAATATTCTCATTTTTAGTCAATTTCTATGGGTATTCACTGAAAATTTATACTTTCTATTGATGGAATTTTTCCTTTTTAAAGATACTTTTTTATTATATCATTAATTTTTAAATGTCATCTATAAATTCTAGTTGTATTTTGTCTTTCATAATTTGTTTTGTTTTACTAATGTTGATCAACCTTTTGTCCTTTTCAATTTTTTTTTTCTCAAATTAGTCACTGATGCCTCTGATTATAGTTTCAGTAAAGTCTGTTTTTCTTTCTTGGTTTCTTTGTTTGCTGACATTTATGTGACTTTCACTTACATGATGATTCTGTTTCTCCTTTCCACTTCTTTTCCAAGACCTAGCAGCTTGGATACTCTCATTGTTTTACCAGAGTTGTTCAGTCGGTAGGTCGTGTCTGACTCTTTGGGACCCCATGGACTGCAGCAAGCCATTTTACTTTTTGCTTCCTGTATCTCATGTCTTTTAGGCTCCAGTTTTGCTTTACTGCTTTCATTGTATTAAGTGAATATTGTATAGCATTTCTTTTTTAATTTCTAACTTTCTTAAATTTGATTGGTTTCAGGGGGCAAGGAGATGCAGAGGTCTTTACTCTCTTATTTTAAACAGGAAGTTCTCTATCTTGGTCTTTAGGAAGCAAGTACTTGATAGTACCCTGCTAAATCTATGGTAGATATGTGTGAGTGTACTCACAAATCATTTTCTCCTGGGCATCATTTCAGCTTTGTTCAGTGACTTGGTCATGGAATTATTGTTGTTTTTCAGTTGCTGAATCATGTCTGACTCTTTGTGACCCCATGGACTGTAGCACACCAGGCTTCCTTGTCCTTCACTATCTCCCAGAGTTTGCTCGAACTCATGTCCATTGAGACAATGATGCCATCCAACCACCTCATCCTCTGTCATTCCCTTCTCCTTTTGCCCTCAGTCTTTCCCAGGATCAGGGTTTTTCCCAAAGAGTTGGCTCTTTGCATCAGGTGCCCACAGTATTGGAGCTTCAGCTTCAGCATCATTCCTTCCAATGAATATTCAGGACTGATTTCCTTTAGGATTGACTTGTTTGATCTCCTTGCAGTCCAAGGGATTCTCAAGAGTCTTCTCCAGAACTACAGTTTGAAAGCATCAATTCTTTGGCACTCAGCCTTCTTTATGGTCCAATTCTCACATCCATACGTGATATGGTCAGAGAATACTAGGAAAGAAATCCAGGCTTTTATCACAGCTCTATTTTTAACCATTCATGTAACAGGATAGTCAATAACCTTTTTAGACTGATTTTTTAAACTGTAAAAGAAGAAAATTGGATTGAGGATTTCATTTAGTGTTCCTTTTGATACTTTTTCAGCATATTGCTGAATTTTTAGGAATACAGAGATTCTATGGCCCAAAATGAGCTCCCCTCATAGCTCAATTGGTAAAGAATCTGCCTGCAATGCAGGAGACCCTGGTTCAATTCCTGGGTCAGGAAGATCTGCTGGAAAAGGGATAGGCTACCCACTCCAGTATTCCTGGGCTTCCCTGGTGGCTCAGCTGGTAAAAAATCTGCCTGCAATGGGAGAGGCCTGGGTTTGATCCCAGGGTTGGGAAGATCCCCTGGAGAACAGAATGGCTACCCACTCCAGTATTCTGGCCTGGAGAATTCCATGGACTGTATAGTCCATGGGGTCACAAACAGTCGGACACAACTGAGCAACTTTCACTTTCACTATCATGGCTGAAATACATGAACACATGAATCAGGCAGATCCAGACCTTTTTACTCTTAAATAGACAATTTTGTCTAAAAATCAAAGCATTTGGGGGCATAGAATTTAACTAGATCCAAGACATACTAAAATAATTGTCTCATACCACTGAACAAATATCTCACAAAGTACCCGCTTATGTGTGAGTGACCGTGGGTTGGGGATGGTCAAACAGACTTTGAGGAAAAACAGACTTTGAAGTGATTGTAACTTTGTGCTAGTCCAAGATGCCTCATTAGAATAAGAGCTTTGTGTGCATCCTATACCCATGTTCAATGATTTTGATTCTTGTAAAGATACTTTGTTAGCAAATCCATTATCCACTGACTGTCTGTAGTGTGTATACCTCTCAAGGGTAGTTTATGGGCAATTATGTAACAAGAAGATGTGGTCCCTGCTCTGCTGCTGCTGCTGCTGCTTCAGTCGTGTCCGACTCTTTGCGACCCCGTGGACTGCAGCCCACCAGGCTCCTCCATCCATGGGATTCTCCAGGCAAGATTACTGGAGTGGGTCGCCAGTGCCTTCTGCAGTCCCTGCTCTGGTATGGCCTATTTTAAAATGAAAGGGAGAATAAACACAGACAGGCACTTTTAATTATTAATGGCAGTTGAAGGTAACTTCAGCACAAATAATTCCAAAGATGTTTCTATTTGGCTTGGGATTTTAATATGATTTTTGACAGACCTATTTACCTTATTGTACTTTATCTAGAAGAGTATTAAAATGAGCTTCTATTCTCTAATCACTCTCACACAGAGCAGTAGAAGGCATGGCTACAGAGGGTGTTGGTTAAGCAGAAGCTGGTCCAGGATTTTATAGTGTTTTGTGAATGGTCCATAAAGAGGAAAACTCTCAGGTAGAAAACCAACAATCAAATGTACATAAAACCACAGATGAGAGAGAAAAAACAAGCACATTTCTGTATAACTAGCGCAGCTGGGCCAGGACGCAGAGAAGCCCTGAAGGGGATTCATGGGGTGTTGGGGGCCAAGACGGTTAGTCTCTAAAAGCTTTGTGTGATGCCCTCCTACTGAAGGCTCCTTTAACACTTTAAAAATGCTCCTGGTCCAGTTGTTTCATGAAACAATGTAGACTTTTATGATCTCTCTTTTCTAGTCATATTCATTCTTTTACCACCATTAATACAAAGTGGATTTTAGACAATCCATGTTCCAGTTACTTAAGGATCAAAATCATGGAAATACTTTTGAATATGAGTGCATTAAAGAATCCAGAAATAGTTTGAAATGTGTTTTTCCAGGCTAATCCACTAGCTGAGCATCTGCCCAATTTAACTGGCTCTCACTTGGTTCTATTGATGCCCCTTTGTTACTTGCTACCAAGTTGCAAATCATATCCTCCTGTTTACAATTCTAGCTGGAATACAATCTCCCCCTGATTTCATTTCTTTATTTCTGTAATTACTTTTGTAAAAATTATCTCAATGAGACTCCTCTACTTAAGTGAAAGTGAAAGTGAAGTCGCTCAGTCGTGTCTGACTCTTTGTGACCCCATGGACTGTAGCCTACCAGGCTTCTCCATCCCTGGGATTCTCCAGGCAAGAATACTGGAGTGGGTTACCATTTCCTTCTCCAGGGGATCTTCCCGACCCAGAGATTGAACCCGGGTCTCCCGCATTGGAGGCAGATGCTTTAACCTCTACTTAGTCATGTATTATTATGTATATGTTGAATGGGATTGGTCTTTAATCTTCCTTTGTAACAATGTCTCAACTTACCTTTCTGTTTATGAATTCCTGTTCCGCTTGATATTTTGGATTTTAGATTTCCTTCTTGACGTTCAGTCGCTAAGTCACGTCTCACTCTTTGTGATCCTATAGATTGCAGCACACCAAGGGTCAGATGGGGAATTAAATATATTTACCACTGGATCAATTAGCATAGTCTTGCCTTCAATGAATGGAAATCACCAAAATTCATAGATAGATCTGCTCCAGGATGTCAGAACAGTGGTGCTATGCTCAGTTATTTTCTTGGTTTCTGTCCTTCTCTATGTGTTAGCTTCATCCTTAGGCTGGAAATAAAAGGCCATGTTGGTTACAGGTGTGATATATGTACACAAAAACATCCAGAGGAAGAAGAAAGACTCTACCTTTACTCCTGAGTAAGAAAATTTTCCAGGAAGTCCCTAATGAC
Organism: Bos indicus x Bos taurus; assembly: GCF_003369695.1. Lineage (NCBI taxonomy): Eukaryota > Metazoa > Chordata > Mammalia > Artiodactyla > Bovidae > Bos > Bos indicus x Bos taurus. Next base: position 8,707,175 of record NC_040079.1, on the reverse strand, counting down.
TTTCCCTCACATCTCTTTGGCCAGAATTGGGTCATATGCCCATTCTGGGACTTCCCGGGTGGCTCAGATGGTAAAGCGTACAATGTGGGAGACGGAGACCCAGGTTCGATCCCTGGGTCAGGAAGATCCTCTGGAGAAGGCAATGGCACCCCACTCCAGTACTCTTGCCTGGAAAATCCCATGAGCAGAGGAGCATGGTAGGCTACAGTCCATGGGGTCGCAAAGAGTCAGACACGACTGAGGGACTTCACTTTCACTTTCCCATTCCTAAATCCCAGCAAGGGGAGTGGGATTACTTAATGGGCTTAGAAATATCAGAATATTCTGAAGCTGGGGGAAAAGTCACCTTTTCTACAGCTTCTTGGGAGAAACAGGTTTCAGTGGAAAGAAAAAGGAAAGCAGGAAATGAATATTGAGTTGTAACCAAGAGCGTCTGTTCCCTAACGTGCAAGGTCCCTGGTTAGATTTTCTACTTGTCTTCTTCTGTATTGAAGTTACCCACTTTCACTACAGGCAAAGAAAGTGGGAGGCGGTTGAAGCCGGCCCTTTCTCATCTGCCCATCACGTGCAGAAGCAGCCAGTATGAAATCCCAGGGCTTGATGCAAATCAGTATGCTGGGTAGCAGGAGAGAGAGGAAGGGATAGATACAGGAGTAAGAGGAGGAAGAAAGTTGTTCTGCTCTTATCTCACTGATCATATAAGTCACTTCTCCTCAGGGAAGAGTAAGTGAAAGAATGGAAAGAATGCTGGATATTACTTCCTAGTTATGCCCCAGGATGTACTGGCAGAAGTTCCTATCTAATTAAGCAATAATTCCTGAACAGAAGGCCAGAGTTTTCTTATGAGTGCAGAGTAGGTTAGGAAAAGTGTTCGGTCATGCCGGTTTTAGGTACCAACTGCCCTGCAGGCATTCATTCATCCTGCAAAAATTGAGTCATTCCTAATCACACGAAGACCTCGATGCTGGATAAGGACTATGAAGGAGACATAGTCCAGACCTAAAGGTGTTCATGGTCTCTGGCTCCACTATGATATGTGGTGGTTTAGTTGCTAAGGTGTGTCTGACTCTTGCAACCCCATGGACTGTAGACCACCAGGCTCCTCTGTCCATGAATTTTTCCAGGCAAGGATACTAGAGTGGATTGCCATTTCCATTTCCAGGGGATCTTCCTGACCCAGGGATCGAACCAGGATCTCCTGCACTACAAGCAGGGTCTTTGCCAGTTGAGCTACCAGGGAAGCCCCACTATGATAGAACAAGTAGATGTAATATACAGGAGTGACACTCTGGTAGTTTTATCTACAAAGTGATATGGACAAAAACAAGGGAAGAGATTTTTTTTTTCCTGCCTAGTAGGTCCAAAAATACTTCACAAATAAATGAAATTAGTTTAGGACTGGGAAAATATATAGGTTGTCATCAGACAGACTACAGGAGTAAATGTATTTCAGACAAAGTGAAGACCCCAAGTCAAGGCATAGATTTATGGGACCAGGGGTTGTGTTCAAGAATCATGTGGTTCAGTGATGGTGCCCACTGCTGGATGGTCACTGAGGCAGAAAACCAGCCAAGAAGGGAGATTAGGATCAGGTTATGATGAATGTCAACCACTCAATGCTACAGCTGAGGCCAAATAGTGTCTTCCTCTCTCCACCTTGAGCTTTGCAGTGAATTCTTTCAGTGGAACTTATAACTGTATGATGTATGCAGTAAGAGAAAATAATTAACAAGCCTTTGCCTTGGGCACTTGAAGATGGGCACAAAAGAAATAGAATACATAAATTCTTCGCACAACGAATATAGAGAATGTGTCAAGATTAAATTAGATAATAATATAAGACAATGAGTCAGTATGCCGTTGCTTGTGGCAATTTTTAATTCCATTTTGGAGGCAGCAGCACCTGATTTCAACCATCCTCCCAGGTGTCTAATTCAATCATACTGTCATCAAATATTTATTGTGCGCTATGTGCTAGACAAAAAATCTTCACCTTTGAAGGCAGATTTGATTTGGAGAACCCTCCCAAAGTCATTTGTATCAAAGTCAGCTGAATAAGGGGGCCAATCAGGATAAGGAATGTCATTAAAGAATTAAACTCCAGTGCAAGTATGAAATGAGACTTTTTCCCTTTGTTTGGCCTATAAATGATGAAGCATAAAATAATCACTATAAACTTAAGGCACTGTAAGAAGAGAATAACAAGAAAGCATTTTAAGCAAAGGCAGCATCAATTTAAAAAGTGTCTAACTTTCTACTGAGACGTCTTCCAAGGACATGCCTCATTAGTGTGTGTCTGTCTGCCTACGCTTGTTATAACAAGCTTTGTATATCCTGGTCACACCTCAACTTACCAAGTCCTGTAGCATGTGGATGAGACAATATCACTTCAGCAATTCAGAGAGCCTTGAAATCTTTGTGGTCTGCAACAACCAAAAAAAAAAGGTCTTTAAAAAGCTTTGGACCCAGCATGGACCTTCAAAGCAAATATTGGAGCACAAAACAGTATATACAGAGTCTGGGATATGTACTCTGTTTAATATCCTCTTAAGAAGCATTCCAAATCGAAAGAACAATGATTTGTACAGAGTTCTCAAATATATAGATAAGATTTTATGTACTAGTATGATATTATATATAATTAATATTTTCATACTAATATACAATTATATTTTATAAACACATGTATTTGTATGATTAAGTAGATATGCAGCCTTTTCCAACCTTTATGCAGTATTATTGACCTGTCCCCTGAAAGTAACATATGGTTAATGAAGATGGTTTAGTCTAACTCTTGAGACCCCATGGACTGTAGCCTGCCAGGCTCCTCTGTCCATGGGATTCTCAAAGGAAGAATACTGGAGTGGGTTGCTATTTCCTTCTCCAGGGGATCTTCATGACCCAGGAATCAAACCCAGGTCTCCTGCATTGTAGACAGATTCTTTACCAACTGAGCTACAAGGGAAGCCGAAAGTAACGTATACGAATTACTATTCATTTCTCAAAACCATTGCGCACTTCAGATAGGAAAAAATAACAGCCATTTGGAAGCAGCAGCAATAATAATAGTAGCAGTAATAATAATAACAAATAGCTTAAGTAGTTGAAATAAAAACCTAATAAAGAGAGAAAGAAAGTGATACCGATGAGATAATAATGAACAGGAGTAAAACCTTACGGTTATGAAAATTAGATTATAAGATGGCTGTAGAGGAAAAGTGTTGTAACTCACATTCCTATAGCTGTTTGAAAAAAAGAGGACTGACCAGCTTAGGATTGCTTTCCTGAGAATTTAAAAGGAAAAAAAATCCTGTAATGTGTGGAATTTCAATTCTCCCCTTACTTAACAAGGATTTGTTGTTGTTCAGTTGCTCATTCATGTCTAACTCTTTGCGACCCCATGGACTGTAGCACGCCAGGCTTCCTTGTCCTTCACTATCTCCCCAAGTTTGCTCAAACTCATATCCATTGAGTCAATGATGCCATTCAACCATCTCATCCTCTGTTGCCCCCTTCTCCTGCCCTCAGTCTTCCCCAGCATCAGGGTCTTTTCCAGTGAGTTGGCTTTTTGCATCATGTGGCCAAAGGATCGGAGCTTCAGCTTCAGCATCAATAAGGATTAGCAGGCACACATCTGCACCCAGAGAAATGCAACCTCTGGCTCTACAGTCAGTCCTGTGTGTCTCAACCCCGTTTCTGCTCTTTGAACACAGGTTGTGTGTGTGTGTGTGTGTGTGTGTGTGTAGCCCTGTGTTTCTATTTAGAGCAAATCTGGAAAACAGGATTCATCAGGCACCCTTGGACCTGCTTGTGGCATGATCCCAGGTGAGGAACAGGCTGGTTCTTCTCACTTACAAGTTTAGAACCTGTGAGCTCTGTCCTGGATAGAGGACACTCTTATATTTTCAGGAGTCTGCTTTGTCATTTCTAACAGTCACAGAGCTAGAGATTCGCTGATCATGCAACTTGTCATAGGTTTCAACTCTTGAAAGGCAGGAATACCATGAAAGAAAGGAACGGCCAGCCCTGACTTTCCTATGTGGCTGCCAGAGGGAGTCTTCACCTGGTCCCAGAAGGAAGGTGTCTCGTTTCAGTCCTCTCTGTTTAGCTCCAATGTCTTGGCCTGTTTGGGGGCTTTCAGTTGGGGTTCAAGTGCTACTGTTTAGAAAGGGGAATGTTTCAACATGAGTGGTTGTCTGCAGAAGTAATGTTGAGACTGCCGCCTCCTCTCAGGGGACTCCTGTGTTCATACCCAGTAACCTGGCACAGAGCTCCGCCCCCAACAGCAAAACGAATCACACCCACTCCCCCTCTTGCCTGGACCCCATTTCTTTGACTCATTTACATATCAATATTTTTAAGTATAAGTGAGGCTATGGATTTCGATTCCTCTGTGGCTCACGGCATCTGTGTTCTCTGCCAGATAAGAGGATATAAGGCAATAGTGTCATTGTTTCTGGCAAATGATGAATCATCAGGGTTTGTTTTCAGCCAATTCAGTTCAGTTCAGTTGCTCAGTCCTGTCTAACTCTTTGCAACCCCATGAACCAGGCCTTCCTGTCCATTACCAACTCCTGGAGTCCAGCCAAACCCATGTCCATTGAGTCGGTGATGCCATCCAACCATCTCCTCCTCTGTCGTCCACTTCTCCTCCTGCTCTCAATCTTTCCCAGCATCAGGGTCTTTTCCAATGAGTCAGATCTTCACATCAGGTGGCCAAAGTATTGGAGTTTCAGCTTCAATATCAGTCCTTCCAATGAACACCCAGGACTGATGTCCTTTAGGATGGACTGGTTTTTAGCCAATTTTAGATAAATTCTGACCTAATCTAGTTCCAGATTGGGCATTGAGGTCTTTACAAATACTAGAAACACTTGGAAATCTGCTGAGTGTCTAAGGGCATCCCACTAGTGTTTCTCAGGGATTTTTTAAATAGAACAATTGGGTTCTATAAATTGATAACTTAATGATCAGATTCTCTCAGAGCCAAGTTGTCCCTGAAATGAAAACAAAGTGATTTAGCCTTGATAATTGGTGGTAGTGTCTGGTTGACCAAGGTATTCCCTCAAGAAGTGTAGAGTCTCATTAGAAATTTTATTCCTCCCTTTGGTTCTTCTTTGGGTCAGTGAAAGATTGTTCCACAATTCAAAATCTTTTCAGATTGGTGGTGGTGGTGGTTTAGTCACTAAGTCGTGTCCAACTCTTGCAGTCCCATGGATTGTAGCCTGCCAGGCTCTGTCTGTCCATGGGATTCTCCAGGCAAGAATACTGGAGCAGGTTGCCATTTCCTTTTCCAGATTACTCCCCTCCTAAAACTTTTCAAAGACTCCATGTTGCAGCTGGGATAAAATGTTTAGGGCCCTTGCATGACCTTCAAGATTCTCCCCACTTCTCCTGTCTTTCCCCCTCTGACTCATCGCCTCAGTCATACTCTGTGCACAGTTGCTTTGTCTCTGTTCTTGGAACCCTTCACTGATGAGCATCTCGTCCCATACTCCAGATAGCCTCTGCAGCAGAAGAGAAGTCTGGGCCAGGGAATTTCCTCTTGTTCAGCTCTCCTTTACCCTGTGCTCATGCCTTTCAACAGCTTCCCTCAGTCCTAATGATGAACAATTCAGTATCATTCTTGATTCATTTCTGCAACTTAATAAGAATGCATTTTAAGTCTCCACTGTGCTCTCAGAGCACTTGTCATTCTGTTCATCCATGCGTCCAACTGCCAATCAATCAAGTGCTGTGTTCCAGAAAAAGAGGTTTTTAACCTAGTACTTTGTCACTATTTAGAGGGACTATATTTCTTTAGTAAGCATCTGTTACGTACTGGAGATAAAAGTTATTGGTCTCTGTGTGTAATGTAAGGAGTTGGGTTTAGTGGATAAGACAGACCAGTAAACAGATTCAAATATGAAATAGGAATAGATCAGTGTTCTAGGAACATAAACAGGGGGCTCCTAACATACCATACTTTGTAGGGTGAGAGTCAGAACAGTTTCTTTAAGAGCTGATTTGAAAAAAAAGTGAAAGTGTTAGTTGCTCAACTGTTTCTGATTCTGTGTGACCCCATAGACTGTAGCACCCCCCAGGCTTCTCTGGTCATGGAATTCTCCAGGCAAGAGTACTAGAGTGGGATGCCATTCCCTTCTCCAGGGGATCTTCCCAACCCAGGGATCAAACCCAGATCTCTTGCATTGCAGTCAGATTCTTTACTGTCTGCGCCACCAGGAAAGCCCCAAAGCTCCTTAGAACTAAGTGCTAAATCATGAGTAAGAGCTACCATGTTGCTTTCCAGAAGAGCCATGTCCTGTTCTCTGTGAAGCAGCTGTAACACCTTGCCAGTCACGTGGGTGTGCTCAAAACGTATGTGAGACTCATTCCTTAGGACTCATTCACTTGTCCTTTATTTGGAAACAAAGCGAGGGGGCAGATTTGAGACATTGTTAATTGGTTGTAAATATTAATAAACTTGAGGTGGGCGTGTCTGGGACCTCAGTGCTGAACCTACTGGTAAACCTCAATTCTCCTCCAAGTGACCTCCCCTTGCATGTGACACCCCGCTGTCCTGGGCCTCTCCCAGCCTGTCTCTGTAGCTTGTCCTGGGGCCCCATACAGGGTGACAGCTGAGACCCAGGAGAGCGAGAGCAAGAACTGGCAGAGCTCATGACGTAACACAGCATAGCATCACATCACAGCTGGGACCCCCACAGGCACAGCATCACATCTGCAGGACTGTGCTGCTCAAAGAAAGTTACAGGCCAGGGGATTCGGGGCAGGAGACTCCAGTAACATCTCTCCTGCACACAGGGCGAGAAGGAATCGCTGGCAGCTGCCTCGGGAAACTACTGCATTTCCTCCTCCTCACACCACCTTATTCTTTCCATCCTCCTGAAGACTGCAGTGTGCATATTTAAACTTACTCATAATATTTGATGTAAATTGGTTGTGGTTAATGACTCTTGAGTGTGTCATTCCCTACCCTGATTCCTTAGTTCTCCCAGGATCCTGGAATTAATCTCTGTGCTTCCAATATTTCTTCTTCCTTTGGTGCTATGATTTATGGCCACATAAAAAGGCTGTCAGAATGCAACTTATTTGTTAACAGAATTAACACTCTAGTGTGTAATTGTTTCTTATCCTTCAAGAGCCCATTAAATCTAGCTCCTTCCATGAAGCCTTTATTGGTCATCCCAAAGAAGATAAGAATTCTTCCTTTCTAAAATTCACAGCAATGTATTTCTGGAATATAGTCTAAATTCAACTATGTTTAGATATGGGCATGTCTTACCTCTCTAATAATATAGGAAAATTCAAGGAAGGTAGTGGAATAGACTCACTGTTCAATTCCCCAAAGCACCAAGGTGAGTCCATTACATAGAATAAGATGTGTTTTCACTGAGTCAGCCTGGCTTCTGGAGAAGGTTCCCAGCCAGCTGGTGGGAGAAGTGGGGGAGCAACACAGTTCAGAGCTTGTTTAAAAGCCTTTATTTCTGGGATCCTACCAGCCAGCACGTCACCTTCCTCGGGTGACAGATGAGGAGCAGTGTAGTTAGAAAGCTCTGAAGTGCTACTGTGATATACAAGGTTTCAGATTAAGTTGTCTTCTCCCCCATGTTCTAATTTCAGGAAGCATTAGTCCATCTCGGAAATCACTTTCCCTCTCAGGTACTCAGGTTAACCTTTTATAAATAACAAGGTTACTATTTATTGAGAACTCATTAGTGCCATGCACTGTGCTAGGCATTAATGCTAATCCTCGAAATAATACTGAAAGATGCTTTTTTCTCTGACCTCCTCCTTCAAATGAAGACCATCAGTGGAAAAAAGTAACTTTCAGCAGAATTGGATTTGCAATCTTACATCACATGAGTACCACCTAGCCCTATCAAGGCAAGGATAAGCTCTGAATTCCCCTTAGTCTTCACCATGCTTCTTACAAGGGATGTCAAACACAGCCTGCTAGTTTTATTCCTTTCTCTCAGAGCAGCTCTACGGTACCTTGCTTGTTTTGTCTTTATCTTGTCCAGCAGTTTGGCTGAAGTTCCTCTTGTTAATTACCCACCCATCAGCTAGCAGTTTCCTTTTGCTCCCTACTGTATCCCAGCATGTTATATTACAGTCCACATAAAGACTGAGACAGAGTATGATTTTGCTAATGAGGAGGTTTACATTGCCGAGACAGACCTGTTTTTTCTGTTCCTTGAAAAGTGTTGACCATATGCAAGCTTTTCTGCTCAGGTTAGAATGCACAGCACATTCACTCCTTCCTGATTCTGATCCAGTCCCGTCCCATTTTGATTTCTGAGTCAAAGTTTCAGTATCCACTTTTACAAGAGTTGCTGATCTTCCTTGAAGTGGACCTTTGTAAATGACCGAATAGACAGTTCATCTGATGCTGCTTCCTGTTTTCATCCAATGTGTGCTTAAAACTAATAAATGCGGAAGTACACGTTTTCATTCGTAGCACTGTCCTATATGGCAAATGCCAACTATTTCTAAACCTAATTCTTGAGTCCTTCTTAAATAAACATTATTTAGGTTTAATTTTCAGAAAACCTTGAACTAGAGCTTAATATAATTGTATCTTTTAGCACATTGGTAACATGTTATTTTGGAAATTTACTAAACTGTGGGTGGACAGAGTAGAGGACATTAATTTAGACTTACAAGTTGTGTGACCTTAGGAAATCTTTCTTTCTTTGTTTTAGTTTTGTGTGCTAAAGAAACAAAAAGCAGTAATAACATGGAAACTCATAAGTTTTATGTTAAAGACAAAATTAGGTATTATGTCAAAGAGCTTGCCATGTAAACAATGTTTTTTCCTGTCATGGAAATTTTCTCTTAGTTAGGATATGTCCCATACAACCTCTTGTATGTTGATGTAAGCTGGTGGGAAAATCTAATATTCATTTTTATTTTATTGACATTCAAAAAAAGCAATCCTTCCCTTTTGTATAGATTTTAGATACGAAAAAAACTAGTATTTTAACTGAGTCTATATTAAAGACATGTTTCTCAATAAACGTTGGGAATTGCTTTGTAGAAATGTGATTATTATCTGATGACATGTGGATGATATTCTCCTGGTCATCTTTCATCCTCCCAAAATGAGCAAACATTGGGTCATGCCTTCTTCCTGATCCTATTATTTTCCCAACTCTAGAATAAATCAATAAAAGGGACCACTAAAATCAAAAGTTTTTCCAAATATTGTTATGATTTCAAATGCAATTTTATCTCCTTATAAGGTAAAAACATACAATTTTGTTTAACTTATTTGAAAGCTATCTGTGACTGGCCAAATACTCTACCTAAATCAGTCTCTAACCAAGAATGACAAAGGTTTCAATCTATTCATGAAAAGCACGAACCAGTTCCCACCCGTTTTTCTGGCATCATAGCTACATCAACAAAGGCTGAATAAAAGTCAGGCCTTTGCTGGAGTCTTGCTCAAGAAGCGTTCAGTTGCAGTGGACATGTCAGAATTGATGGATAAAGTTTGAGAAAGTATGAACTCATACCTGGTCTTGTTCTCCAGTTATCAATCTCAGCTGGACCACAGTATTTTTAAAGGAGAGCAGTTTAGTGCCATCAAACCCTGGGCTTTCTGATTGCCTCCTATCTCAGCAGTTCCTGAAAAGATAATATTTCAGTGATATTTGGCATATGAAGATTCTCTAGAAGACAAGCGCAGTCCAGGGAAGAAGTACTAAATTGACAGTAAATAAATAATCATCACCATGCTGTGATTAGATAAGTGTATGATTAGCAAGTATGGAGAGAGGAGTTTGAGATCCTTGGATATGACCATTAAGTCTCTTTAGTGATTCACTGACACACATAAATTTTATTTTCAGTTTTGATCCCAGTAATTCAGAACACTTGTGAATGCATCTCAATATCCTCAGGGCAAAAGCTTTTTCTTGATTCTTTTTCTCACTCATTCAACAAATATGTAAAAAGAGGCAGTCCCAACCTTTTTGGCACATATGGACAATTTCCATGGAAGAAGGTTTTTCCAAGGATCGGAGGTGGGGGGCGATGTTCTGAGGTTGATTCCAGTGCTCCTATGAGAATCTAATACCATTGCTGATCTGACAGGAGGCAGAGCTCAGGTGGTAATATGAGCAATGGGGAGCGGCTGTAAATACAAATGAAGCTTTGCTTGTTGGCCCACCGCTAACCTCCTGTCCAAAAATACTGGAATGGGTAGCCTATCCCTTCTCCAGGGGAACTTCCCAACTCAGGAATCAAACCTGGGTCTCCTGCATTGCAGGTGGATTCTTTACCAGCTGAGCCACCCAGGAAGCCCAATATGAGCAATGGGGAGCAGCTGTAAATACAGATGAAGCTCCACTCGCTGGCCCACCACTAACCTCCTGCTCTGTGTGACCCAGTTCCTAACAGGCCATGGACTGGTACTGGTCCATGCCCTGGAGGTTGGGGACCCTGGTATAGAGTACTTACTATGTTTTACAGATGTGAACGAAGAAGGAGCCCCCCTTTGGGAGATTGCATTCTAACAGGGAAAGGCAAATTAATACATACTGAACACAAGAAGGTAAAGTACACACTGTAGCAATATCCAGATAAGTATATTAGAAGAACCAAGCAAATAATAGCAGGTTGAGTGGGTTCAGGGGCTGGTGACTGAGGAGATGACTTCAAGATGTCCATAGCTGTGGGAGTTGACCTGAGCAGCAAAGGGACATTTATCAGAGGCCTGGACTAGGTGTGGGGATTCATTTGGTGGCTGTTTGGTGAAGAGCCCCAGGAGCGAAATAGCCAGTGCAGAGCCTCAAGCCGAGTCTGTCTGCGAAGTTCCGAGAACACTAAGGAACCTAGTGTTCCTGGAGCAGATTTTGTACCTTATTCTTTCTTTTTTCACTTCCAGTATGGTGTTTTTTTTTTTCCTTTAGGGGAACTTATTTTCCAAAAAATATCGTGCTTGGTTTGCAAAAATAGCATGTTACTATAAAAAGACAGAAGTGACTTGGCACGCACGCAGAAAAAGATCATGAACCTTGATATAGGCGCTCATTTGTTCTCTCAGGACAGAGCAGGAACAGTTTCGAGGAAAATGTTTAAATTGAGGAGTTCTTATACTAGCCCATGATGAGAAAACTGTAATAGTGCAAAAAGGAAAAGAACCAGTTGGCACGGGCACTGTCCCTTCCTTAGAAAAATGCACTGCCTGAGCTCAGCTGACCTTCAGCTGCCCTGTCCCCAAAATGTGTGTTCAGCATCCTGTCTCTGTTGCCACCACAGCCTTTGAGCTAAGGCACTGAAGCATTCTTCCTCTTCTCTAGCTGGTTCCCACAGAGGGGCTGATACGCTATTAGAATAAGGGCTAAGTAACTAACAGGACAAGATATTTTTCCTTAAAAGAATAAGTATCTAATAGGAGAATTTCACCTGGCTATGGGAAATGGGGCGAGTTTATACTTAAGTTGATTTTCTTTATCTCAAAGCAAAGCAACATTTGTTCTCATGATGGATCAAGGCGCCCTTCTGGTATAACATATCCTATGTTAATGGGGTACACTGTAGTACAACCTGCTGTACACGCTGTGCATGCTGCGTGCTCAGTCCTGTCTGACTCTGTGCAACTCTGTGGACTGTAGCCTGCCAGGCTCCTCTGTTCATGGAACTTTCCAGGCATGAATACTGGAGTGGGTTGCCATTTCCTACTCCAGGGAATCTTCCTGACCCAAGGATCTAATCCATGTCTCTTGCATCTCACGCACTGGCAGGTGGATTCTTTACCAACTGCACCACCTGGGAAGCTCACGTGCACCATATACATACAAATACGTTTATTAAGCACTCTAAGTGCACTGTCAATACCCTCATTATGCAGATGACGCCAGCCTTACGGCAGAAAGTGAAGAGGAACAAAAAGGCTCTTGATGAAAGTGAAAGTGGAGAGTGAAAAAGTTGGCTTAAAGCTCAACATTCAGAAAACGAAGATCATGGCACCCGGTCCCATCACTTCATGGGAAATAGATGGGGAAACAGTGGAAACAGGGTCAGACTTTATTTTTCTGGGCTCCAAAATCACTGCAGATGGTGACTGCAGCCATGAAATTAAAAGACACTTATTCCTTGGAAGGAAAGTTATGACCAACCTAGACAGCATATTCAAAAGCAGAGACATTACTTTGCCAACAAAGGTCCGTCTAGTCAAGGCTATGGTTTTTCCAGTGGTCATGTACAGATGTGAGAGTTGGACTGTGAAGAAGGCTGAGCACCAAAGAATTGATGTTTTTGAACTGTGGTGTTGGAGAAGACTCTTGAGAGTCCCTTGGACTGCAAGGAGATCCAACCAGTCCATTCTGAAGGAGATCAGCCCTGGGATTTCTTTGGAAGGAATGATGCTGAAGCTGAAACTCCAGTACTTTGGCCACCTCATGCGAAGAGTTGACTCATTGGAAAAGACTCTGATGCTGGGAGGGATTGGGGGCAAGAGGAGAAGGGGACGACAGAGGAGGAGATGACTGGATGGCATCACTGACTCGATGGACGTGAGTCTGAGTGAACTCTGGAAGTTGGTGATGGACAGGGAGGCCTGGCGTGCTGCGATTCATGGGGTTGCAAAGAGTTGGACATGACTGAGGGACTGATCTGATCTGATCTGATAAGCACACTATAAACAAAGAACTGAAATATAAGACAAAAAATTACATTATAGTCACCTGGCCTCTAAGGAACAAGAGGAACTTAATTAAGTCACAGAATCTGAAGGAATATTTGATCCTCAGTTGATGGGAAAAATTAACTGTCTCTCCAGACTGATTTGAAAACAAGCAAGTCTGAGTGGGAAATGGACCCGTGGCTTATACTATGCCATAATGCATTGGGAGGGATTAATTGGAGATATGTTTTTATCAATGAATAAATTTTAATTTCATTAAAATGTAAATGTATACAGTGCCAGTATCATCAGAGAAAGTTAGGGGCATCACTGTTTCCTCCACCAGTTAATTGACACTGTCCCCTAGCGAGTCAATGGAATGGTATATGCCTGAAATCTCTAAAAATGTGAAAGCCTTTTAAGGGAAAGAAATAGTCAGCTTTCTTAAAACTTAATGTGTGTGTATACGGTAGAGAGGAAACTAATTGAAACAGAAGGTAGCTAGAATTTTGAAATGTAATCATTAATAGCTTCACAGTGGTGTTGATAGTATCCAACAGGGTTACCTTCTAAGGTGAAAACACAGATCATTCCTACTGTTCTTAGAGAAAGAATGAGGAAATGAATGCATGTTCACGAGACCTCTTAGCAAATGGGCACTCTCTGGAAAAATATAGTCCACTCCCAAACCCACCCTGTGACTTTCCAATGTCAGTCTTGTAAAATAGCAGTCCTGTGAAATTACTCATCAAACTGATGAAATTAAAATATTTATATTCTGCACATGCAGGCATGAAGGAAAATCTCACTTCAATTATTGCAGTTTAGAAGTCTGAAGTAATTTTCCCAGCTAGCATTTGGCCATTCCATTGAGAGTCAAGGAATCTAGTACAATAACTGTTCTTATTAATTCACTGCTCTTCATGTTAAAAGAATATTCTAATTCCTTTGTGATGTAAATTGTTTGGGCAATACGATGGTGGGGTGCCTTGTGACTAAAAAGTCGACAGGCTAGAAGGACAAAGTATTAGGGAACAATAGCAAACGTTTACTGTTTGGTACTTTTTAAATGTTCCCTGTAAGATAATTCTTATTTCTGATTTGCTTTTCTTTTTGCCTTTCCCCAAAGGGATTTAAGTTAATTACTTTTTCTAATGTGACTTTGATATTTCAGTCCCCCCAAATCTTCCTAGGAATATGCAGCTGAAATGTCATTCTAGTTCTTTTATTTTCCTAGAAGCTCTGATATTAAATATGGGTGTCACACTGGAAAATTCCACCAGAAGAAAAAGTTAAACAAGGCATAAAATTTACATTAGTAACATCCCATTAACCCATCATCCAGAAGGCTTTTGTTACATGATTTTCATCATTTATGAAATTATTTTGTTGTCTTTTCTGGTCTTTTTTGGCTGAAGGACTGAACCTTGTTGTACATTTATCTCCATCAAAATGCTGTAGCTGCATTTGGCATCATTCCTTCAACATTCTCCTTTTTGCAAAAGGATGGAATTAGCTTAGTTTAATAATAGTCATTCCTGATTACTCTCTCTGTGGAAAACAACTTGAGACACACCTTGTTTAATTAAAGAAGGTATTCACAATGCCCTTTAAAACTTTCATTTTATATAACCAATTGATTTTGCAACCAATTAGTCTTATATGTAAAAATGTTACTGCTGATAGTAGAGTACTTTTACATGTCATTGGGATAGTCATCCCCATGTAAAATGTGTGTAGTTTTAAACTTTCTTTTAAAAAAAATTATTGGAGAAAAGTTGATTCACAATATTGTGTTAGTTTCAGGTGTACAGAAAAGCAATTCAGTTATACACATATTCATTCTTTTTTAGATTCTTTTTTCATATAGGTTACCAAAGAATATTAAGTAGATTTCCCTGTGCTATACAGTAGGTCCTTATTAGTATATGTGTGTTCATTCCAGACTCCTCTTTCCAAGTTCATTTTAAACTCCAGTACATGCCTAGTGCATGTATGTATTCCAACACACATACACTAGAGCATATAAGATAGAGAACCTACAAGGACCTCCTGCATAGCACAAGGAACTCTACTCAACACAATATTGCAAATCAACTATTCTCCAATAAAATTTTAAAAAATAATAATGTTTAGAACTACACATATTTTATCCCTTCCCCAAAACTTTCAAAAACATAAAAGATCACTGCTAAGTTTCAATTTGAAAAAATATATTTTAATGAAAATAGTCACATAAATGATAGTTGGGTTTCCAGGGTAATATCTAAAACAAATTAATCATAATACTTGTTAATAATGTATTTAGTACTAATAATAATGTAGTTTAAAAATAATTGACAAAATAATATCATAGCCCTAAACTATGTATTAAGACAAGGTTAAAAACACAGCATTCAGATTGGAAGGGAAGAGTGAGAGCAATTTTTCATCTACAAGGGGGTAACTCAGATGTTGTACTGTCCGGGGCACTGGTAATTCATTAATAATAGAGTGGAAGACTCTTCTATAAAGTGATATTATAGACACAATCTTGATTTAGCTTTCTATTATTGCCACACAAATTATTAATATCATAAGCTTAGTGCTTTATAACAATCCAGATTTATTATTTCACACTTTTGTAGGCCAGAAGACTGAGTTGACTCTAGCAGTCTCTATTCTGGCTCATAGGAGACCGAAATCAAAGTGTTACCAGTTGGACTCCTGTTTGGAAGAATTCCTTCCAAGCTCATTCAGTCTTTTGTCAGGATTCAGTTCCTTGTGGTTGTAGTACTGAGGTCCCAGTTTCCTTACTGGGAGGCCTGAGGAGAAGGGGACAACAGAGGATGAGATGGTTGGATGGTATCACCAACTCGATGGACATGAGTTTGAGCAAACTCTGGGAGTTGGTGATAGACAGGGAAGCCTGGTGTGCTCCAGTCCATGGGGTCGCAAAGTCAGACACAACTGAGCGGCTGAACTGAACACCAACTGGGGGCCATCTTTACTTACTACAGGCTTCTCTCCGTTCTTACACGTATCTGCTACATCTCAGAGCCAGCAAGCATGGACCCTTTCTCAAAACTGGAATGTCTCTAACTTACCTTTCTTCCACATTCTTCTGCTTTCAGCCCATGAATGTTCTCTGCTTTTAAGGGCTTATGTAATTCAATCAAGTTATGATAAAAAAGAAAAGACAGAAGACTTGACAAATATATTTGTGTCTTTGGATCTGCATTTGAACATAACCCTAAGAAAAAGACATTTTTAAGACATTTGCAAAATAATTACTATGGACCAGACATAATACAAACCCATTACTGTTACTATGTACATGAGATCATATTACTGTTACTTTGTGAAAACAATGTACATGCTTTCAGTATTTACATATGAGATTACATGCTTTTGGAATTTGCCTTAAGAATTTTTAACAAAGGGGAAAAAATGAAGCAAATATGACAAAACCTTGATAATTATTGAATCTAAATGACAAGTATGTGGGGATTGATTATACCATCTCACTTTGCCCATATGTTTGTTACATAAAAATTTTTATTAAAATTTTTAAATCACTTTTCCTCACTTAATTGTATACCTTAAATCAGTTGATATTCATTTTAACTGAAAGGAATAGTTTTATCGTGTTATTGTTCTGTAGTGGGATGAGTGAGTATCTCTATGTTATTGATTATCATCCTCCTATATTGCTGGTTTCTTGTAGTATTTGGTCTAATTTCCTTTTGTTTCTGCTCCTCGGGGCTTATGTTAATTGATGAGGTTCCTTTTTTGAAATTTCCATTAATAGGTAATCTTCAATCAGAAGCATATTAGTTCTGCTAATATAATTTTATATTCAGTTTTACCCTATTCCAAGATTTGCAGAAACTAATCGTGTACTATCAAGGGAACAGGAACAATAATTGATCATGTTTGCTTTGCCGTAGAGAGGGGTGCAGTGATCAGTCTTAGAAGACTGACTTAATGAATCCAAAGTGATGGATGTCCAGCACAGTCACGTTTGCTGCACCTTCTCGGGGCGTACCAGGAGAAGCACACAGTCTGTTGGGAGAAGCAGATGGCAGTATTATTTGCAAATACTAGATGGAGCCAGTGTCAGAGGGAAATGCTTTCTCCATTTCTACAAACACTGCAATTCTAGTTTTGTCCTGGCCTTTCCCTCTGAAAATCTAATAGTGCTAATTCTAAGTTTGTGTATATTTTTCCCAATGGTTAATTATAGCCCTTCCCCTTTATTAAGTTTCATTTCCCAGCGTTTAAAAAAAAAGCAATTAACAAAATGGCTTAAAGGCTAAATGAGAGTAAATCTCATTTTCTTAGGAGATTCTGTCATTTTCTTATTTATAGTTATAATTCCTGTTTTCAGAGAAAGGGAAGGAAGAGAAGGTAGCTGAATATTAAAATAATATCTTTCAAGGTGCATGCATAAATGTGAAGTCAAGCAGAATGCCTCTCGGTTTTTGTGGCATTGTAGAGATACTGAATCCAGTTTCTGCATGCTTCTTGTGGCATTTCTCACTTTCTTCTACAAAGTGATTTTGTTTACAGGTAATTTAAGCTTTAGATGAGACTCTGGTTAATTCAGTTTCTGGATAAAAGAAGGAGTAATTCAACCTAAAGGTCACCATGGAATTTTAATCATAGAGGTGAGAAAGCACAGAAAGGCACAAACCTCATTAGTGATATAACAGGAAAAGAATTCAGCCTCAGATAAATGGCACCAGCTCTGAAAGTTGTGCTGTGAGCTATACCAGCTGGGAAAAAAAATGGGTAGGATTACAAATGCAGGACTTTAAATGGTAAAGAGTCTGCCTGCAACACAGGAGACCCAGGTTCTAACCCTGGGTCAGAAAGTTTCCCTGGAGAAAGGAATGACTACCCACTCCAGTATTCTGGCCTGGAGAATTGTGTGAACAGAGGAGCCTGGTAGGTTGTAGGAGTCCATGGAGTTGCAAAAGGCAGACATGAGTGAGCAACTAACACTTTCAATCGTGTGGTTTCTCCTTCAGCTCCCAGCAGCCCCATTGAAGGAGTCTACTGTCCAATGCTGTTAAATCTCTATCTTCCTTTCTCCAGCCCCAACCAAATCATGAATTCTGAATCCCAAATCTGGACCCTTATTTTTTTAATTTAATTCTCTTTCGTTTAAATTTTAGTTGTATTGCTATTATATTAAATACTTGACTTTATTGTTTTTACTGAGGTATGATATTCACATAGTAAGATGCAGGCTTTGAACATAGTTTGAATGGGTTTCTATGTATACAGTTGGGCATTCCACATCCCTATCATATAGTAGAATATTTCCACCCCCCTAGAAAATTCCTCCATGCCCCATCCCGGGCTATCAGGGATTCCTATCAACATAGATCAGTTCTACCTATCCCAGAATTTCATATAAATAGTGTTATGTATATTCATTAAGGGCTTCCCTTGTGGCTCAGCTGGTAAAGAATCTGCCTGTAATGCAGGAGACCTGGGTTTGATCCCTGGGTTGGCAAGATCCCCTAGAGAAGGGAAAGGCTATCCACTCCTGTATTCTGGCCTGGAGAATTCCCTGGACTGTATAGTCCATGGGTTTCAAAGAGTCAGACACGACTGAGCGACTTTCTCTTCACTCTACTCATTGAAGTTGGGCTTTTTGCTTCATCACAGTATTTTTGAGTATTGTCCATGTTGCTAAGTAGTATTGCATTGAATCTCTGTGTTCTGTGCTCAGTTGCTCAGTCATGTCTGACTCTTTGCGACCCCACCCGGTTCCTCTGTCCATGGAATTTTCCAGGCAAGAATACTGGAGCAGGTTGCCGTTTCCTCCTCCAGGGAATCTTCCTGACCCAGAGATCGAACCCATTTCTCTTTCATCTCCTGCATTGGCAGGTGGATTCTTTACCACCGCGCCACCTGGGAAGCCTGTTGTCTTGAATAAATGCACCTAAGTTTATTCATCTATTTTCCAGTTTATGGCCATTTGGGATCTTTCTAGTTTTTTACTATTGTGCGTATAGTTCCTGTGAGCACTCTTCTATAAATCTTTTGGTAGATTTCTTAAACTACACCTTGGAGTGGACTTGCTGGATCATAAGGTGGGTGTATGATTAAAGTTGGAGAAACCATGAGGCAGTTTTCCAATGAGGCTGCACCTGTTTATACATCTGCTAGCCAAGGACTGTAGTTCCAGCTGCTCCACCCTTACATTCACTGGATGAATTTGGATCTTAAATTTAATTTTATCTCTTCTTGTGGATATGTGGTAGTATGTCATTGTGTTTATTTGTAAAGGCTTAATGACTAATAACATTAAGCACCTTTTGAGCTTACTGGGTATTACGTAACTTTCTTTGTTAAAAGTATGTTTGAGTCATTTGTTTATTTTTGTTGTTGTTGTTTCTTAATGATTGAGTTATATAAGTTTTTTATTTTGGACCTAAGTCCATTTAGATTTCTGCCAGTCTTTGCCCACCTATTTATTCCCTTAGTAATACATTTTGATGAATAGAAATTTTTCAGTTTTAATGAATTTAAATTTAATTTTGTGTGTGTGTGAGAGATTACTGCTTTCTCTATATTATCTTAAAAAAAAAAGAAAGAAAATCTTTGCCTTACTAAGGACACAAGATATTCTCCTATTTTTTTTAACAAAAGTTTTACAATTTTAGCTTTCAAACTGGGGTTACAGCCTTATTTCAAATTAATTTTAATATATGGTGTGAGGTAGGGATAAACATTTTTTTTCCCTATAGTTAGTCAGTTGTTTCAGAAACATTTGCTTCTGAAAAACTTAAAATTGCTTCCCTCTCCCTGTTGAATTCCTTAGGCCCCTTTGTTGAAGATCAGTTGACCCTTTCGTTGTGTGGTTTTTTATTCTTTTATGTTTTGGAGTATCCTAGCCCATTTGTCTATCCTTATAGCAGAGTCACTCTTTCTTAATTAGTGAATATTATAGTAAGCTCTTTATTTACTATATGAACATATTTCCAAAATAGACTGTTGGATGAAACAAGAGTGTGTAGATCAATGTGTATAGCATATTACCATTTTTCTGATAATAAAGGGAAATAACATATGTTCATGTATGTTGAATATATGCTCAAAACCCTGGTGGGGCGTGTGTGTGCGTGCTTGTTGTGTCTGACTCTTTGCGGCCCCATGGACTATAGCCTGCCAGGCTCCTCGGCCCATGGATTTCCCAGGCAACAATACTAGAGTGGGGTGCTATTTCCTGCTCCAGGGGATCTTCCCAACCCAGGGATTAAACCAGAGTCTCTGGTGTCTCCTGCATTGGTAGGTGGATTCTTTACCACTAGTACCGCCTGGGAAGCCCAAACAACCTGGAAGGATATATAAGATATTAATATTAATGACACTAATAAGAACACAGGCATACCTTATTTGGAGCTTCCCTGGTGACTTAGATGGTAAAAATCCTCCTGCAGTGCAGGAGACCTGGGTTTGATCCCTGGCTTGGGAAGATCCCCTGGAGAAGAGAATGACTGCCCACTCCAGTATTCTTGCCTGGAGAATTAGATAGACAGAGGAGCTTGGTGGTCTACAGTCCATGGAGTCACAAATCAAACACAACTGAGCAACTAACACTTTCATTTTCTTCATACCTTATTTTATTGTGCTTCACAGATACTGAGTTGTTGTTGTTGTTGTTTAACCAATTGAAAGTTTCTGGCAACCCTCCATTGATCAAGTCTCAAGGCATCATTTTCTCAACAGCATTTACCTCACTTCATGTCTCTGTGTCACACTTTGACAGTTCTTGCAATATTTCAAACTTTCTTCTTATATCTGTTGTGGTCATCTGTTTTGGTGATCTGTGAAACCTCCTGTGGTCTTTGAAGTTACTGTTGTAATTGTTTTGGGGACACCATGAACCTTGACTGTGTAAAACTGTGAGCTACTTAATTGATAAATTTTGTATGTGTTTTGACTGGTCCACTGACTGACCATTCCCCTTGGACCTCATTATTCCCTGAGACAGAATGATGTTGAAATCAGGCCAGGTAATTGTGAAGAGGAACTAAAGAGCCTCTTGATGAAAGTGAAAGAGGAGTGAAAAAGCTGGCGTAAACTCAACATTCAAAAAGCAAAGATTATGGTATCTGGTCCCATCAATTTATGGCAAATAGATGGGGAAACAATGGAAATAGTGACAGACTATTTTCTTAGGCTTCAAAATCACTGCAGATGGTGACTGCAGCCATGAAATTAAAAGGCATTTACTCCTGGAAGGAAAGTTATGACCAACCTAGACAGCATATTCAAAAGAGAAACATTACTTTGCCAACAATGGTCCATCTAGTCAAAGCAATGGTTTTTCCAGTAGTCGTGTATGGATGTGAGAGTTGGACCATAAAGAAAGCTGAGCACTGAGGAACTGATGCTTTTAAACTGTGGTGTTAGAGAAGACTCTTGAGAGTACCTTGGACTGCAAAGAGATAAAACCAGTCATTTGTAAAGGAAATCAGTCCTGAATATTAATTGGAAGGACTGATGCTGAGGCTGAAACTCTAACACTTTGGTCACCTAATGGGAAGAACTGAGTCATTGGAAAAGACCCTGATGCTAGGAAAGATTGAAGGCAGGAGGAGAAGGGGACCACAGAGGATGAGATGGTTGGATGGCATCACCAACTCGATGGACATGAGTTTGAGCATGCTCTGGGGGTTGGTGATGGGCAGGAAAGCCTGGCGTGCTACAGTCCATGGGGTCGCAAAGAATGGGACATGACTGAGCCACTGAACTGAACTGAAATGAATAACCCTACAGTGACCCAAAGTGTTCCAGTGAAAGGAAGGGTTGCATGTGTCTCCCTTTAAATCAAAACCTAAAAATGATTAGTGAGAAAGACATGTCAACAGCTTAGATGGAATGAAAGCTAGGCCTCGTGGGCTAAACAATTAGTCAAGTTGTGAAAGCAAAGGAAGAGTTCTTGAAGGAAATTAAGTGCTACTCCAGTGAAGACACAAATGATTAAAAAAAAAAAAAAAAACTAAACTAAAACCTCCTTATTGCTGATATGGAGAAAGTTTTTTACTGATCCCTTAAGTCAGAGCCTATTCTCTAGCAAGGCCCTAACTCTCTTCAAGTCTATGAAGGATGAAAAATGTAATGAAGCTCAAGAAAGGTTTGAAGTTCACAGAGATTGATTCATGAGTTTTAAGGAAAGAAAAGAAACTATCTCCATAATATCAAAGCACAAGATGAAACAGTAAGTGCAGATGCAGAAGCTGCAAGATATATAGAATTCCAGCTCACATCATTAATGAAGTTGGCTGCACTAAACAACAGATTTTCAGTATGGAGAAAACAGCCTCCTATTGGAAGAAGATACGACCTAGGACTTTCATAGCTAGAGAGGAGAAGTCAATGCCTGGCTTTAAAGCCTCAAAGGACAGGCTGTCTCTCTTGTCAGGGGCTAGTATAGCTGGTAAGTGGTAACTTTAAGTTGAAGCCAATGCTCACTTACCTCCCAAAATCCTGGAGTCCTTAAGAATTATTCTAATGTTACTTTGCCTGTGCTCTATAAATGGAACAACAAAGCCTAGATGACTGCACATCTGTTTACAACATGGTTTGCTGAATATTTGACTTGGTTGAGACCACTGTGGAGAACTACCACTCAGGAAAATATATATTTTTTTTTCAAGTATTACTATATATTGACAATGCACCTGGTCACCCAAGAGCTCTGATGGAGATGTACAATGAGATTAATGTTGTTTGCATACCTGCTAATACAACATCCATTCTGCAGCCCATGGATCAAGGAGAGATGTTTACTTTTGAGTCTTAATATTTATGAAATACATTTTGTAAGGCTAAAGCTGCCACAAGTAGCAGTTCTTCTGATGGATCTGGGCAAAGTAAATTTAAACCTTTTGGAAAGGATTTATCCTTCTGGATGCCATTACAAACATTCATGATTCATAGGAAGAGGTCCAATATCAGCATTAGTAGGATTTTGGAAGAAGTTGATTCCAACCTTCACTGATGACCTGGAGAGGTTCAAGACTTCAGTGAAGAAAGTAGCTGCAGATCTCATGAGATTCCAGAGAACTTGACTTAATGTGGAGTCTGATGATGTGACTGAATTGCTGCAGCCTCGTGGTCACACTTGAACAGATGAGGAGTTGCTTCTTATGGAAAAGCAAAGACAGCAGTTTCTCAAGATGGAATCTACTCCTGGTGAGGATCCTGTGGAGATTGTTGAAATGACAAAAAAAAGGTTTAGAATATTACATCAACTTAATTGATAAAACAGCAGCAGGATTTGAGAGGATCGACTCCAGTTTTGAAATACTATCAAACAGCATTGCATCCTACAGAGAAAGCATTCATGAAAGGAAGAGTCAATTGGTGTGGTGAACTCCATTGTCGTTTTATCTTAAGAAATTGTCACGGCCACCCCAGCCTTCAGCAATCACCACCTTGATTAGTCAGAAGCCATTGACATGAAGGCAAGACTCTCCAGGAGTAAAAAGGTTACAACTCACTGAAGGCTCAGATGATGGATAGCATTTTTAATTAAAAAGTATTTTTAAATCAAGGTATATACAGTGTTATTTTTTAAAGATAATGCTATTGTGCACATTACTGCAGTACAGTGTAAACATAATTTTTACATGCAATGGAAAACCAAAAATAATTGTGTGATTCACTTTATTGCAGTGTTTGCTTTATTGCCATGGCCTAGAACCAAACCCGAGATATCCCCGAGATGTGATTGTAGTTGTGTATGACAGGTGGGAGTGTATGGTGACTGAGCAGGAACATAAATATGAAGAAGTCTCACTGTATTTTTAGACAATGTGATTATATTAATTACTCAAAACTGTCAATAAGTTTTAAGAAGAGTAAATGGTATGGCCTCAAAATAGATAAAACTTTGGAGTGGCAGGTCTTTGGAATGATATTTTTAAGTCAAATTTTACTTTTCAGGCCTTGAATTTTGTTAGTATATGATTTATTCATTCAACAAATATTTGAGCACCCATTCTATGCCAAGCAATATTTTAATTCCTAGGAATGTAGATGTGAACAAAGTTGGCATGTTCTTTATGTTCATGCTATGTATATTCTAGTGGAAGAAAAAAATAAAATAATAAATAAAACAGATATTTACTAAATGTGATAAGTGATGTGAATGAAATTAATATGAGAAAGTCAAGACAAACATGAGATGGGAGCTCTAGAGAAAGACTTTTAGAGAAAATAACTTATGAGCTGAGACCCAATGCCAAGATGCAGAGCTGTGAAGAACTGAGGGGGTGAGGGAGGCCCTTTCTAGGCAGAATAAACTGAAGAGTAAAGGGCCCTGAAGATGGAAATAACTGAGGAGAATTGGGAGGAAGGCAGGCAGCAGGTGGGGCATAGTGAGATGATACAGGATGAGGTCGTGCAGGTAGGCAGGAGCTCGACCAAGCAGAAATTATAGGAAATGATGAGGAATTTAGATTTTATTCTACATGCAATGGGAAGCTGTTGGAGGTTATTGGAAGATTATTGAAGGAATTAAATCATCTGATGTCAGTTGAAAACAAAATACCATTCACTTTGGGGAAGACTAGATTGATGGAGGTTGTCAATGGGAAAGGAAGAAAATCAGGAATTTTATCACTAAGCTAAGAAGGAAAGGTGTTTGCAAAAGAAGAAAGTGCCCAACTGGTCCAACTGAGGGCAGAAAACTGCAAGACTGAGTAACACAGAATTCCTCTCTGGTCTGACGTGAGCAAACTCTGTTCATTTGAAGGGGTGAGCACAGAAGACACACTAGAGTTGCTGGAACGGGACTGGACTCTCTGCATTTCATATCCCCATCCCCACCAGACACACACACACACAGCAAATCAGAAAACTGGGAAAGAAAAATCTCAACAGCTCTCCCGAGTGTTCTATAAAGGCAGTAACAACAGAGACGTGTACATCCCAAAGGGCAGGTCGCTATGCTAGTTGAGCACACTGGTAAAATACTTTAAATCTTCATAAGGAAAACGGCTTTATAACCGGATGCTTTTAGTGTTTTAGTGGCTTAATTTCCATGAACAATTCAAAATGAGTCTATTTTATATATTCCCACCCCCCTGGAAGTAATACTGTTGTAGGTTTCCACTGAAGGTTTAAATCTGATTTCTAGGAACATTCTTGACATGTTGTGTATTCCATCAGCCTCTCAGATCATTCCAGAATGTTCATACATAATGACAGAACATCTCCTGCTCCTTTATCCACCCCGCACAGCTGTGTTAATTGTCTTTGACTAAAGCTCCATTGTTAATACTTGTCTAAGGAATTGTGGCCTCATCATTGACACCCCTTCACTAAGCAGACAGCAAATGGGTGTTTCAAACATTGACGCTGATGATTGCCAACTGATTTGTTGAATATCACTAAGACAGCACTGTCAAAGTATGAGGGGCTCGGTAGGGGGAAGGCTGATTACTTACAAAAAATAATATGTAAATTTAAATATTTCAGCATTCTTATTTGCTATTTGTCACCTCTCTAAGAGATGACATTTAGTACAGGAAATATTATTTTAACCAAAAGACACTGTCGTCTATAGTAGGTACCACCTTTTCAGGTTGATTCTGGGTGTAAGCTTGTTTAACAATAATCTCGAGTTTTCCAGACTGTATATTTGACTTCATCTTTATACTGTCTGCTTATATCCTTCTTGTGTCTTACTACTATGGAAAGTTGTGAGTCCTTCTTTTTTTCCCCCAGCCTTATACATGACACTTTCTCTTCTCTCCTACTTTGAACTCCTGTATGTTCTCCCAGTTTTCTGTCTCTCTCAGGGAGGCTTCAGTTCTTGCCTCTTCTACAGCCACAGTTTTGCAAAACCTAGTTGTAATCAGCAAGCTGCCTGCTGCTCAAAGCTATTAGTTGCCAGTGTTTTTAATGAACCACCCAGTTGAACATGGTGATTTAAGAGGCAGACTTAGTACTTGTTCCTCCCTAGGGCCTTGTTCTTAAACGATTCCTGTGCTATTTACTCCACTAGCATAAGGAGGGTTGACCACTACCCACCACACTTTGTGTATTACTGCATTGAATTGAAATAATGGGAAGCTTAAAACATATCAGCACATTTCAGGTAGGAAGTGCAGAAACTTCTTCCTTGAAGAAACTCACACCCTCCTCATTTCAGCCAAAGGAAATTGGTAACACCGCCATTTGCTCTGGAGTTATAAATACTGTTTTCTCCTGGGGACTAGAGGATGAGAGGGGTACAGTTAGATTTCTTTTAGGAACTGAACACATTAGAAGTAACCTGCAAAATCAATACCAATTACTTGCAAGCAAGGACTGAAAAATCATTGAAGCCATAGAGTGAGCACATAGGTGATGGCTTAAAACAAAGAAAATACAGGCATGGGTCAGGATACTCATGAAACAGGAGCGAGGTAACAGACTTCTCTTCCATTTATTTTGATATTTTTTATCTTAATTTGTATAATCCAACAATTAGTACACTTGAAAAAGAAATGTAGACAGAGCAGCAAATAACTCAATATAAAAAGGATATTTTGCTGACTTCCTGGCAAGACTGAGGTTTGTGTTGTTTTCTAGTAAACATCAAAGCATTCAGAACGTGGATGGGTATGGCTTATCTACATAAACCAGCAAACCTCTCGTTCAATAGCCAGGCTTTCTGTGTGCCAACTTTACGTGTTTAGTGTCTCAAGATTCTATTTAGCAGAAATTCACTTTGAAAGGCCTTTAGAGGTTTAATGGCATCGTCTCTCCTTTGTTCAAAAGTCCAAAATAATGCCTTTCAGATTCCTGGGATTCTTAAGCTTGTGTCTCAGATTCAACAGAAAATAGAATTTCTTCCTTTCTCATTGTCTTCCAATACTGAGGGGAGAGGGCTGGGGAGGAGGGAATGTGACTGTTAAGATACAGACCCAGAAACCTAACTCTTTAGCCTGGTCCTGATGGAGAAGCACTCGGAGTCTCTTAAGTCTCTCTAGCCCATTCAAGACCATGACCTATTTGTGCATCAGTGTGGGTGGATGGTTGGAGAGAGATGCTACACAATTTCCTCATAGTGCTGCTGCTGCTGCTGCTGCTGCTGCTGCTGCTAAGTTGCTTCAGTCATGTCCAACTCTGTGTGACCCCATAGATGGCAGCCCACCAGGCTCCCCCGTCCCTGGGATTCTCCAGGCAAGAACACTGGAGTGGATTGCCATTTCCTTCTCCAATGCACGAAAGTGAAAAGTGAAAGTGAAGTCGCTCAGTCGTGTCCGACTCTTAGCAACCCCATGGACTGCAGCCTACCAGGCTCCTCCGCCCATGGGATTTTCCAGGCAAGAGTACTGGAGTGGGGTGCCATCGCCTTCTCCCCTCATAGTGCACAACCCTGCTTGCAACACAAATAAGGTGATATGGAGACAATGCCTATTATTAAGTCCATGTTAGAAGGAAAAAGAGTAAGTGTGTCTGTATTACCAGTATGAATACCTCAAAAAAAAAAAAAAAAAAAACTCTGTATCTCCCTGGACTACTATTTTCCTGGACTTCACTTCTGCCCTCCTTAGGCAGAGAATGGTGTGATTTTTAACACTTGGAAGATTTGTCTCAAAACACAATATCACCCAATGAAGCCCCACCCTTACTAGCTTCCTTCTGCTTTTAATTGCCCCGCCTCTAATTAACATTTAGGAAATAAGAGAAGTAAATGGTTGGCCACACAGTGCCTGAAAATAAGAGTTCTTGATAGTTGCTCGGGGGAGAACAGAACCAAGGGAAGTGTGTCACGGTGGCCATCCTGCACTGTCCATGATGGAAGGCAGACTGGGAGAGGGGTGTGTGCTTCAGGCGAGCTCAGGAAGTGTTTAGGGTCGGATCAGCTTTGGGGAATTGAAGTAATTTTACAGGGTGTCCAAAGCACTGGTGAATTCACTTGTTGCAGATTCTGCTCAAGATGAAATCACATTTTCTTCTAATTTCCACCAAACAGTCACCTAATTTTTATTTTTTTTAAATAAGCATTAAAAATATTGGGATTCAATAGTTATATTTACTTTTATCCTTTGAAACAAAAATAATTCTCATCCCCACTTACGTTCACTTGTTAAAAGCAAATCAAAAGAGGCAAACAATATATGCGTTTGTCTCTATGCGTTTATGCCATTTATAGGTACTCTCAGCAGTGCCTCTGATGAGTGTTCTCCATAGCATGAGGCCATTTGGTAGTGGAGTTTTGACCCAACAATTTATTGAGATAAGTCCTTCCTCTTCACTCAGTTGACGTGTTTCATGTTATAATTGCATGTAGCGCTTTCCTTCACAACTGATATTAGTGTAAGTTGGGCAGAACTTCAAGGAAGCTTATAATAAGGCTATAAATAGAGTTATTAGATATTGTATAGCTACATTTTGAGAGGAGAAAATAAGGTTATTGTTACTCAGAAAAATTCTGAAGTGTGATAATAATTATCTTTAATAAAAATTTAAAATAAACATACAGGGTACAAGATTTTTGCTAGGACACAGAAAGCAACAGAAATCATGTGCTTACTATGTGCAGACAAAGGCACAAGGTTTATCGGCTGCAAGAAGGAAATGCATACACAGAAGATCAGATGAGGTACAGCTACTTAACAAGTGCTCAAGGTCAGGGGTACCCTGAGAGCTGTGGGCGGCAGAGATCTCTATGGATCACAGAGGCCAAGACAGGTTTTCTGGAAGAAAGATATTGAGGGAGGTAAGGAAGGTATAGTGTAGCATATGAGAGCAGGTCTAAAAGGCAAAGATTTTGCCTGGTAAAAGTGAGTTTTTTGACTACAGTTGCTGGGTTTTGTAGAAATGAAGTAGCAGAACCTTGAGACCAGATTACACGGAGAAGTTCATCTCAGACCAAGGAGCTGTAGGCGTTGTCTTTTAAGCCTGGTAGTGGAAAGGCATGGAAGGTTTGCAGGCTGGAATATATTATAATGAGTTCCACAAAGAACAGTGTGGCAGTCATGTGCAGGATGCATTTAGAGAAAAACCAAAGCCAAGAAAACTAAGAAAATGTTTTAATGGTAATTGAAAAGAATTAATTGGACATTATGCCTCAGATTTCTTTTAAAAAAATAGTAAAAAGAATACAAAAGGAAACTATAAGCTCTAGTTCAACAAAGTTTTAAAATTTGTAAGTGATGCTATAATCCTGTACTTTATCCAATTGTTAGAAATCCATCATTCTGATTCTGTAATTGGAAAAATTATAGAATTCTGCATCCTATTTGACATCAGTTTAACTTAAAAGATTCCCTTAAATCTCAACCAATTTGACTGTGAATAAGAATTAACTCTTAATTTGAAGTTTACTATTCACTCATAGGTGAGTTGGTAAAGAATCTGCCTGCAATGCAGGAGACCCCGGTTTGATTCTTGGGTCAAGAAGATCTCCTGGAGAAGGGATAGGCTACACACTCCAGTATTCTTGGGCTTCCTTTGTGACACAGCTGGTAAAGAATCTGCCAGCAATGCAGGAGACCTGGGTTCAATCCCTGGGTTGAGAAGATCCCCTGGAAAAGGAAATGGCTCCCCACACCAGTATTCTGGCCTGGAGAATTCCATGGACTATATAGTTCATGGGGTCACAGAGAGTCTGACACAACCAACAAACTTTCACTTTCACTTTCATTGGCCAAAAGAATGGAAACTAAAGACCTATAGCCCATGTTCTGCATTTAATCCATAGACTTATCAGATTCAAATTTGATGACTCTGAAAACAACTATTTCATGTCTATATTTTAAGGGTTTTTTCTAATGTTTTATCAGAGATAGCAAGGAGACTTCAAACCCAAATCACTGACTGACATAATCAGCAGCCTTCTTCAACAGATAAATATCTGTGGGCTGAATGGAAATTGCTTGAAATATTTTCTAAAGTTAAAAAATAAATGGTATAGGAGCTACACTTATAGCATCTACCTGGAAAATATAGGGCTTCTTGTTAAAATTTAAAGAATTCAGTTGATTCTTTCAACCATCATTATAAGTCATATCAAGAAGTGAGAAAAATATCATTAAATGGATGTGTTCCTTTAATTAAATATGGAATAAATTTTAAGGGCTGAAGTCCTTGTCAGTAATAACTTCATTAATTACTACTATTAAAAAATATCCTGGTGCCAAATGCTTTCTTCATTTTGCCCATCCTTGGTGGGGTAATAGATGGAGCTAGGACTTCTGAGTCAAGTGGCTCTCTCTCTGAATCCTGCCAAACCCTCCCTAGCTGTATGGTTTGGGCAATCCACTTAACCCCTATGAAAAAATCTTACCAAGTGGTCGTGTAAGTAGCACATAATACATGTAGCATGCTTAGCACACAGCCAGGCACATAGTTACTCAGTAAATATTTGTTAAATAAATGTTTATTTTCACTCTAAATAGACTGGGCTGCTAGATTTCCTAAACAAATTAGATTATAAAACTTCTCAAGTGATTCTTTCTTCATATTTAGTGGAGAAAAGAGGAAAGAGATTTGCAAAATAATTGAATATGTTATTTACATTTGGAAACTTTTTCCCCAAGCTTTGGGTTGGGAGTTTGATGGGGGGGAGGTCTTAGATCCACAGGAAAAAATAAACAGCTTCCATATTCCTAGCTATATCCTCACAGAATCCGAGAAGTTTAGAAGAAAATGAATAAAAAAGGAAGAGAGAAAATTGCTGGCAAGATTGCTAACTAATTGTCCCCCCAGGCCAAGACAAGTAACCAGATGCTTCCTTGGCTTAAACCCATCATTTATTTAATTGAAGATAATGTACATTTCTATTACTGGAGAGTGAAAGGGATAAGGAGATTTCCTTAAAGAAAGCACCCATTCTACCATCCTTAAGTTTTCTGATGTAACCTATGCTTTTAAGATCCATACAGGGGAAGGAAAGAGATGTATTTGGGGGAAAATTTATTTCTAGACTTAGGCCGTTGATGGGTGAGGAAAGAACATTGAAAGAAAGAGGAGAAATGGGTGGGTGTAGTGTACCTATTTATTAATCAGATCTGAAGCTGTGCGTTTAGGTGCACAGGTACACAGCAGTGCTTTGCTCACCTGTGCTCATTTCCTGTGGAATCACTCTCACCTCGGGGCCAGGGCACTGCGCTCGGGTTAATACAGGACATAGGGAGCAGGCACCACTGGACTCAGGTTGCCTTGTTTCCTAGCACAGTGGGCTGAGGCATTTCATTCAATATCCCTGAGCTTCACTTTCCTCATATGTAAAATGAGCCTCATAGAGAGGATGTAAGGAATCAAGGATTACCATATTCTTCCATTCTATGACACACAGGTTTCCACTTTAATTGGGACAATTCTTAAAATCAGTACTATATCCATTGGTGAGGATCAGATCAGATCAGATCAGTCGCTCAGTCGTGTCTGACTCTTTGTGACCCCATGAATCGCAGCCCACCAGGCCTCCCTGTCCATCACCAACTTCTGGAGTTCACTCAGACTCACGTCCATCGAGTCAGTGATGCCATCCAGCCATCTCATCCTCTGTCGTCCCCTTCTCCTCTTGCCCCCAATCCCTCCCAGCATCAGGGTCTTTTCCAATGAATCAACTCTTCACATGAGGTGGCCAAAATACTGGAGTTTCAGCTTTAGCATCATTTACTCCAAAGAAATCCCAGGGCTGATCTCCTTCAGAATGGAGGTTGGACCTCCTTGCTGTCCAAGGGACTCTCAAGAGTCTTCTCCAACACCACAGTTCAAAAGCATCAATTCGGATAGAGTGATACAAAAAAATAATAGACATGATCCAGTAATTGGCATCTGAGTTTGACAAATCGCATGAAGGTCATAAAACCAAAGGGCTCATCATAACATCTGCAGTATAATAAGCAAAAAGCACGTGGTTTGGGGATGATGCTGAACTGTACTGTCACTGCACTGTGAGGCACCATGCAGAGCAGTCACCCCCTCCACAGAAACTCTCACTTCACTGGTACTTACACTAATGCCATTCAGAATGTACTCTGTGAAAGAGTAATTAAAATCTCAAATGTCCTAGTTTCTCTAATCACCTAAAGAGTCGTAATTTTCTAATGCAAAAAAATAAAGTCAGGTCATGAGTATTGAGGGTCTGTGCTATGCTTGGCACTCTGCTAGGCATGAGTTTTTTATTATTTTTTTTCTAATATGGCTTTCACATGATTTAATTTCACCACCACCAACAGCACCATATGGCAAATTCCCCATTTCCTGTAAAATAATTTACTGAGGCGTTTGTGTGTTCAAGTGACCGAACTCTGTACGCTGAATTTTTCTCAAGGTTTCTTCAGGACATCAGAACATAATGGGGAGTTTTTTTTTCAGGTGGCCCTCTACCAACTGGTTATGAAATTGGATCAGCTGGAGGCAAGAACAGATGGGGTTGAGCAGCAGATGGAAAGATCCTGTTTAGGATATGCAGAATCACTCTGGCAAAATCAATCATGCCACGGGAGTTAGTTTCAGTTTGGTTAAAGAAAATGAAGAAGTAAACAATTGAGTTTCTGGGAAATTAATATGGGCTCACACTTTAGAAATAGTCTTGATTAAGTGTCAATAAGACAAATGAGCTAATGATGTTGAATTAGAAGTCTTAAAATATCGTGTTTGTCAAGGACAATAGTTCTCTTTATTTGGTGCTTACTAAATGCCAGGCACTTTATGTAGATACCTCATTCAATCCTCATAAAAACCCCATGAGACAGGCATCATTCCCATTTTACAAATGATGAAACTGAAGCATTAAGTAAATCGATCAAGGTCACATAACTCTAGCTAACAGAGCCAGGATAGGAACTTGTCTGACTTGAAAGAAATTTAATAGTACAATTCATGACCCCTCTACTGTACCACCTTCCAGTGTTAAATGATGTGTATGCAAGAAAAATTAGAAGAGAAAATGGTCAATTTGCTGAAATCCTAGGTGTTTCCCACAGTAAGTATTAGAATACGTTGTTGTTGTTGTCCAGTTGCAAAGTCGTGTCCAACTCTTTGTGACCCCATGGACTGAATGTAGCCCACCAGGCTCCTCTGCCCATGGGATTTCCCAGGCAAGAATACTGGAGTGGGTAGCCATTTCCTTCTCCAGGGGATGTTTCCAACCCAGAGATCGAACCTGCTTTGGCAGATATCTCCTGCTTTGGCAGATGGATTCTTTACCATTGAGTCACCAGGGAAGCCCCAACAATTAGAATAGGTTTAAGATAATCCTGAATGATTCCTAGAGTACCTACCTGAATCCTGGTGGGAAATACAGAGCAATCACAATGGCCACTGGCCCGTAGTGAAGAAGCAGCCCACAGGGGCCACACAGAACTGCAGTGAGTCACATGTGCTCCCTCCCTGTAGGGGGAGCCTAAAACTCTCCCAGAATCCTGGAACCATGCTGATCCAGAAGTGGATCTCTGTAGAAACCTCAGGCCAGAAGAGTGCTGGTACCCATTTAGCCAAAACACACTGTGAAGAATTTTGCTTGCATTCAACAAACCTGTGAACCTGAAGATGTGGGCGACTTGGACTACCCTCTTTCTTCAAAATTCTAGATAATCCAGAAAGAAGAAAAATCATTTCAGTCCAAATATTTATGCTGCTCTAACTTTGGAGCAAGAATGGGAAATAGAAGGGAATCATCATTAATTGATTGCCTGCTATTTGTCAGGCACTGGGCAGACTAAATAATTGGTTGGAGGAAAGAAAAGTTAAGGCCACAGATGGAGACAGATCTGCCAAGCACCATCCTCTTTATGCATTATTTCATTTCATATAATGTTCTCTGATATCACCAAGTTCCTGTTGACTTCTAAGCTATGTTTTTCTGCTCAACCAAGTATTCAAGAGGCAGGTACTGCTTATAAATAAGCAGCACATAAGCCCATTCTCTAAGAAAAATAGCAGAAACAGCAAGTATATCCTCTTAAGCAACTAAATTTCTTTCTCTGACTTATTCTCCTCAAACAAAACAAGATTTTGCTATTTCCATTACCATAGTCTTGCTGTTCATGCAGAGAAATCACAAAAATCCTTGAGCCTTCAAGAAAGTAGAGGAATTCTTATTAAATATGAGAGTGAATAATCTTTTCAGATGCAACTATGCCTATAGTGTGAAAACAGTAAATGTTTTGGGAGTGCAAACATGAATTAAAGCCCTAGGTGTTATGCATTATAGACATTAAATTAATAATAAATCAGTAACTGATAGTTTTTTGTAAAAATAAGAGTATGGATACACAAGGTATAAGATGATATTTTAACAATCTATCATTATGTTTGTTTTCTGGGACACTAAAAACAATTACATGTCATGAACCATACCTTGAAAATAAACGCATTGAAGAATAAAATGTAAAATATAATTTAATGAATTTTGAGACATAAATTTTTTATATTGCATTATTTCTGATTTTTTTTTTCATTTTAGGTTCAGAACAATGTGTCTTGCACTCATTTGCTGCCAGATGTCAGTTCTGATACAGTAGGCATTGTTTACACACTTGTGAACATCAGAACTTGGAGAATGCATGTCAGCATTTCGCAGGAAAATTCCAAACACAATAATTGTGCTCTTATTATCCTGGGGATAATGTGTTTAACAATATAATGGAAGCAAGAGTGAAAAAGTGGTCTAGCTCTGTGTCATTGCAAAATGGCTTATGAGCCCAGTACCAAAGTATTTTAGTTACTTAAAAGATTTGTTTAAGAAGTGTTATGTCACCTTATCTCTTGATGGCATAGAGATTTATATTTAAAAGCTTTTTTATTAAAAAATTAACTTTAAGTCAAAACATGACTCATTTTGATATTTGGCAAAACTAATACAATTATGTAAAGTTTAAAAATAAAATAAAATTAAAAAAAAAAAACATGACTCAAAGAGTCAAAGTGAAAGAAGTTTTAGAAATATCTTAACCAATTTATTTTATATATATATATATATATATATATATGCAAGAAATAATTTTAAAAACTAGTGAGAATAAAGTCAGAAAGAGTTCTCTCAATAAACATAAAAATTATTTTTTGACCACTTGAAAGAATTCAACATCCATTTGTGATAAAAATAAAAAACTCTCATCAAAGTTAGAGTGAACATATCTCAACATATCTCAACATAAGACCATTTATGACAAATCTATAGCTAACATAATACTCAGCCACTCAATGGCAAAAAAGCAAAAAACTTTTTCTCTAAAATCAGGAACAAGACAAGGATGTCCACTCTCCTCACTCCTATTTACCATAGTATTGGAAGTCCTAGCTATAGCAATCAGATAAGAAAAAGAAATAAAAACATATCCAAATTGGAAGGAAAGAAGTAAAACTGTTACTGTTGGCAAATTATATGGTACTAACATATAAAATGCTAAAGACTCCACAAGAAAACTATTAGAACTAATAAATTCAGTTAAGTTTCAAGATGCAATATTGATATACAGGTTTTTGTTACTTCTCTATATACTAATAATTATCAGAAAGAAAAAGCATGAAGATGGCTCCATTTAAAATCATATCAAAAAGAATAAAATATCTAGGAATTAACTTAGTCAAAGAGGTGAAAGACTTATACTCCAAAAATCATAAAACATTTAAGAAGGAATTTGGAAATAATACAAAGAAATGCGAAGATAACCTGTACTCTTGCACTGGAGAACTAATATTGTTAGAGTTCCATACAACCCAAAGCAATTTACAGATTTAATGTGATCCCTATCAAAGTACCCATGACATTTTTCACGGAAGTAAAATAAGTAATCCTAAACTTTATGTGGAACCACAAAAGACCCCAAATTGCCAAAGCAATCTTGAGAAAAAAGAACAAAACTGGAGGTATAATACTTTCTGACTTCAGTCCGTACTACAAACCTACAGTAATCAAAACATCATGGTACTGGCACAAAAACAGATATACAGGTCAGTAGAACAGAATAGAGACCCCAGAAATAAACCTATGCACTTACGGTGAATTTACCTAATACAAAGGAAACAAGAGTATACAATAGAGGAAAGACACTCTTCTCAATAAGTGGAACTGGGAAAACTGGACAGATACATGTGAAAGAACGAGATTAGAACTTTCATTCACTCCATATACAAAAATAAACTCTAAATGGATTAAAGGCATAAATATGTAAGACTTGCAATGATAAGACTCCTAAAAGAGAACATAGGCAGAATACTCTTTGACATAAATTGTAGCAATATTGTTTGGATCTGTCTCCTAAGAAAAAAAAATTTTAAAAACGGACATTATAAATCAACTGTACTTCAATAAAATAAACATACAAATGGCCATAATTAAACTTAAAATTACTACACAGCAAAGTAAACCATCTACAACACAGAGTGAAAAAACTTATTGCATGGGGGACAATATTTGCAAATGATAAGACTGATAAGGGGCAAATATCCCCCCAAATACATAAACAGTTCATACAGCTCAACATCAAAAGGCCAAACAACCTGATTTAAAAATGGGCAGTATGAGACTTTCCCGCCTGTCCAGCGGTTAGGACTTGGCACTTTCACTGACTTCAATCCCTATTCAGGGAACTAAGATCTTTAAAGCCCTGCAGTGCAGCAATAAAAAAAGAAAAGAAATGTGCTGAAGACGTGAATAGGCATTTTCGCACAGAAGACATAGAGATAACCCCACAAGCACGTGAAAGGGTGCTCAACATTGCTACTCATCAGAGAAATGTAAATTAAAACCACAATGAGATATCACCTCACCCCTGTCAAAATGACTATCATCAAAGAGACCACAAATAACAAATGCTGGCAAGGATGTGGAGAAAAGGGAACCCTCAAATGGTATTGGTGGAATGTAAATTGGTGCAGCCACTATGGAAAACAATATCGAGGATTCTCAAAAAACTCGATAAACTAGATACAGAACTACCGTATGATCCAGTAATTCCACTCCTGGGCATAAATCCAAGAAAAAAGGGAAAGACTAATTTGGAAAGATATAACTTTAAATAGAGTGCAGCCTATAAAAATATTGAATCACTGTTATGTACCTGAAACTAATATAGTATTGCAAATCAACTATACTTCATAAAAAAGTAAACAGCAAAACAAAATGTATTTTGTCAATAAGCATGTTTGTTCAAAATTTTTTTCGTTTCTTCAAAATATAGTACTTTGAAGTGACAAAATGTATTCCCTTTATTTGGCAGTGTTTTTTCTTGTTTTTTTTTTTCCATAAAACTATAATTACTGATATCATAGATATACATAGATATATGGTATATAAAAGAGCATTAGGAGATGGTCTATAAATCCAGAGATGTATGACACAGTAGAAATCTTGGACTGGTTCTATAATTAAGTGGCTGAGTAACCTTGAGCAAGTCACTTAGTTGCTCTGTGCCTCACCTGTGAAATGAGGAGCTGTGCTAGGTGATACTTGGGCCTTAAGAAAAGAATGGACATAAGGAGACAGCTGAGTCAGTCATGAAAATAGAACCTGCTCTAGATATCCCAGGAAGGAAGAGCAGTAACCTAGAGGATTAAACGCTCACTCAAATAAAGGAAAGGCCGAAATAACCAAGGTCAAGGAGACCACGGCTGTCTCTTAGCTTCTTCACTGCCTACCAATGAATTGGATGCTGCTTCTTAGCCTCCAGGTCAGGAATTACAGGAAAATTCCACGAATAGTCACAGCCGCCTACAGCACCCATAAGAGAATTTCTAGAGGCTGCCACAAAACCTTGAGTGTCCCAAAACCCACACATCCACAGAGCGCCGCTCACACATGTACTTCTTTGCCACTGCCCAGATCTCAAAGGCTTCTCACTGGTAGACTCTGAAAGGGCACGCTGCTGACAGGGCATCTTGGAAGACGTGTTGCCAGGCTACCAGTCCTTGGGCTGGGGGGAGATGGTTGAAGGGGAGGGAGGTGCTGAGTATCATGGACACCCTGGCCCGAGGACTAGGGGTGTGATGACAGTGCAGCCAAGCAAGATGTAAGGGAGGCATGCAGATACATTCAGAAGTCACGCAGGGGAAGGTCTGCATCAGAAATTTGCTTCAAAGGAAGAAGTGAAAGATTAGATATGGATTTTTTCCTTTCACACTAGCAAGTCAATGTAATCTATAAATCAAGTCTCTTGGGCTCTTCTACTGACTATCATGTTCTTTTTCTCTGTCTCTCTTGTAACTGGGAACAATACGCCTGCCCCCTCATAGTGCAAGAATAATGATTTGCTGGCAGAAGCTCCGTGAATCAGCCTTTGCACGGAACATGTTATATTGTTTGGGAACCCAGCTAAAATTTTCCATAACTGCTTTAAAAGTGATTTCCATTTAGAGCTAGGTGGAACAAATTCCTGCTGCTGGCTAAATCTTCTTTTTCTATGAACAGAGTCTCATAAAAAGGACTATTGCTCTTTTGTACATCTTTTTCTGTGATGCATTTTTGTGTTGGGGGTCTATGAAGGAAGCTATCTAAAAATGCATTATGTTGTAAAAATATCCTCGTAACTCTACCAGAATTCAACTTTTTCATAGTTGTCTTTCTTCCCCCTTTACATCTTTTTCAATTACGCCTTTCCCTTTGGTACACTGCCAGATTAATGTTTCCGGGTCTTTCATAGACGCCTACAATGACTGAAAGAATCCATCTTCCACCTTTGAAATCCTCATTACACCCCAGCAGTTTGCTGACTGCACGAACCCAGACCCCAGATATAGGCAGAGAGAGTGACTTTCAATAGGAAACCTAACATTATCAGTAGGTGAAACTCAACTATTTTTTATGATACATAAATATAATAGGCATCCCTTCAAGCCGATTTCTGGTGTGTATCTAAGTTATGTTATGGCAGACCTCAGCTGATAAAAATGCTGCTATTGATTTAGTACATGCTACCGACTTAGCTTATCTCAACATTTTATTGTTGTTATGTTTATTTTAAGCCGTACAAAGGTCCATATTT
This sequence comes from Bos indicus x Bos taurus, assembly GCF_003369695.1. Classification (NCBI taxonomy): domain Eukaryota; kingdom Metazoa; phylum Chordata; class Mammalia; order Artiodactyla; family Bovidae; genus Bos; species Bos indicus x Bos taurus. Next base: position 8,668,607 of record NC_040079.1, on the reverse strand, counting down.
TCTTTATAAGTCAGCTGAATCAGAAACTTCTCTCTCTGCCTGTTCACACCTTCTTCTAACTTTTTAACTGCAGGGCCAAACTAACTTCACCTAGGGACTGATTTTCTACTAACGGTGACAAAAGGCTTGCATCGGCTTCCAAAGTGTCACTGTGTTATTATCATCCAGTGGAATAGCCCCTAAAAAAGTGTTAGTCTCGGGACTTCTCTAGCAGCCCAGTCGTTAAGACTTCGCCTTCCAATGCCAGAGGTGTAGGTTCAGTCCCTGTCAGAGAGGTATGATCCCGCATGCCTTGTGGCCAAAAAATGGGAACATAAACAACAGAAGCAGCATTGTAACTAATTCAATAAAGACTTTTAAAATGGTCCACATTAAAATAAAATTATCTTAAGAAATGTTAGTCTCTGTGCAAGGATGTGGTGAGCCACAAGCTAGAGATGACCAGTTGGGACACAGAGTAGGGATCCAGCTACACAGGTCAGGGAGGACCCCAGCAACATCTCCACTGACCAAGAGGAGAAAGATGCAGCGATTCTAAGGCAGGAAGATCAGGAGCCAAAAAAGTCAGCATGGGTAAAGAAAAGTGAGCAGAACCATGAATAGGGTCATGAAGTTATCTATCCATCAAAGAAATATAGAGAGCTGCAACACAAGTGGCAGTCAAGAATAGCACTGAAACATGTATATTACCATATGTGAAACAGATCGCCAGTCCAGGTTCAATGTGTGAGACAAGGTGCTCAGGGCTGGTGCATTGGGATGATCCAGAGGGATGGGATGGGGAAGGAGGTGGGAGGGGTTTTCAGGATGGGGAACACATGTCCACCCATGGCGGATTCATGTCGATGCATGGCAAAAACCACTACAATTTTGTAAAGTAATTAGCCTCCAATTAAATAAATTTTAAAAAAAAGAGGAACTCCTTTTAAGGGTGGGAAAATGAGGCTCAGAAGTGATTAAGCATCATACACCAGGCAGTGGCCCACCAAGATGAGACTGATGTCAGTACAGTCTAACACTTGACTCTGTAGAATCTGTTCTCTATAGCAACAGCAAACAGATAAGGAGAACTGATATGAACCATATAGAGTAACTCACAACTCCAATAACTGGTTGAAAAGAAACATTTTTTTGTGCTGTGCTTAGTCGCTCAGTCATGTCCGACTCTTTGTGACCCAATAGACTGTAGCCCAGTAGGCTCCTCTGTCCACAGGGATTCTCCAGCAAGAATACTGGAGTGGGTTGCCATGCCCTCCCTCCAGGGGATCTTTCCAATTCAGGGATCAAACCCAGGTCTCCTGCAGTGCAGGCGAATGCTTTAACAACTGGGAAGCCACCAGGGAAGCCCAATAACTTGTTAAAAATAAATAAATTTAAAAATAAAAATACTATTTTAGTAGCTTGAATTGTGTCCCCGGCAAAAAGATATGTCCTAAAGTCCAGTTTCTGTGAATGTGACCTAGTTGGAAATAGGATCTTTGCTGATGTAATGAGGTTAACGATCTTGGGCTGAGTCTGCCCCCAATCCAGTGACTGGTATCCTTACAGGAGAAAGGACAGGGGGCACTTGACAGAGATACAGAAAAGAAGGCCATAGGAAGAACCATGTGAAAAGCGAAACAGGGTTTGAGATTATGCGGCCATGCACCAGGAGCCATCCAGAGGCAAGGGGCATTTCCCCCTCCAGCCTCCAGGGGGAGCGCTGCCCTCCAAGCATCTGTGGTTTCTGATTCCCAGCCTCCAGCACTGTGAGAGAAGGCATTTCTGTTGATTTAAGCCACCAAGTTTGTGGTGCTTTGTTGCAGTAGCCCAAGGAAGCAGATACAATTATGAATACAGATACAATCATGAATGCTTCCGACGTAAAAAAAAAAAAAAAAAAATCTGGGAAGATGGTTTAGTATTTCCAATAGTTATTTTTTAATTAATTTTAATAACATGCATGTGTGCAGGAGCCTCCGGAGATTGCATTCAATCCGTGAGTTAGGAAGATCTCCTGGAGTAGGAAATGGCCACCCATTCCAATATTCTTGCCTGGAAAATCCCACATAACGAGGAGCCTGCCAAGCTACAGTCCATGGTTTTGAAAGTCAGACACAACTGAGTGAGCACCTCAAATGGCCTTGCTTTTAACTTTAATATTGGGAGTAACTATACATGTAAGGGCTCTTCTGAATGTTTCCACCCTAAAGTCCTAAACATTTAACATTGACCTAAAAGTCCCTCCTCACTTCCCCAGCCCCATTCCCTCCCAACTTCCCTGTCCCTGATGTTTCAGGCACACCAGTCTCTCTCAGCCCACAAATACACCAATGCACTCCCACCTCAGGCTTTGCCTCCTGCTTCTCTCCTAGTTGTCACACCCGTTTGCCACCCAACACCTCCTTCCCCAGTGTGAAATCAGCTCCGAAAGCATCACTGTTTAGCAGCCCCTACTGCCTCTTTAGGGCTTCCCAAGTGGCACTGGTGGTAAAGAACCCAAATGGTATGGACCTAACAGGAGCAGACGATATTAAGAAGAGGTGGCAAGAATACACAGAAGAACTGTACAAAAAAGATCTTCACAACCAAGATAATCACGATGGTGTGATCACTCACCTAGAGCCAGACATCCTGGATTGTGAAGTCAAGTGGGCCTTAGAAAGCATCACTACGAACAAAGCTAGTGGGGGTGATGGAATTCCAATTGAGCTGTTTCAAATCCTGAAAGATGATGCTGTGAAAGTGCTGCACTCAATATGCCAGCAAATTTGGAAAACTCAGCAGTGGCCACAGGACTAGAAAAGGTCAGTTTTCATTCCAATCCCAAAGAAAGGCAATGCCAAAGAATGCTCAAACTACCGCACAATTGCACTCATCTCACACGCTAGTAAAGTCATGCTCAAAATTCTCCAAGCCAGGCTTCAGCAATACGTGAACCATCAACTTCCAGATGTTCAAGCTGGTTTTAGAAAAGGCAGAAGAACCAGAGATCAAATTGCCAACATCCACTGCATCATTGAAAAAGCAAGAGAGTTCCAGAAAAACATCTATTTCTGCTTTATTGACTATGCCAAAGCCTTTGACTGTGTGGATCACAATAAACTGTGGAAAATTCTGAAAGAGATGGAAATACCAGACCACCTGACCTGCCTCTTGAGAAACCTATATGCAGGTTGGGAAGCAACAGTTAGAACTGGACATGGAACAACAGATTGGTTCCAAATAGGAAAAGGAGTATGTCAAGGCTGTATATTGTCACCCTGCTTATTTAACTTCTATGCAGAGTAATCATGAGAAACGCTGGGCTAGAAGAAGCACAAGCTGGAATCAAGATTGCCGGGAGAAATATCAATAACCTCAGATATGCAAATGATACCACTCTTATGGCAGAAGGTGAAGAGGAACTAAAAAGCCTCTTGATGAAAGTGAAAGTGGAGAGTGAAAAAGTTGGCTTAAAGCTCAACATTCAGAAAATGAAAATCATGGCATCTGGTCCCATCACTTCATGGGAAATAGATGGGGAAACAATGAAAACAGTGTCAGCCTTTATTTTTTTGGACTCCAAAATCACAGCAGATGGTGACTGCAGCCATGAAATTAAAAGACGCTTACTCCTTGGAAGGAAAGTTATGACCAACCTAGATAGCATATTCAAAAGCAGAGACATTGCTTTGCCAACAAAGGTCCGTCTAATCAAGGCTATGGTTTTTCCAGTGGTCATGTATGGGTGTGAGAGTTGGACTGTGAAGAAAGCTGAGCACCAAAGAATTGATGCTTTTGAACTGTGGTGTTGGAGAAGACTCTTGAGAGTCCCTTGGACTGCAAGGAGATCCAACCAGTCCATTCTGAAGGAGATCAGTGCTGGGATTTCTTTGGAGTAAATGATGCTAAAGCTGAAACTCCAGTACTTTGGCCACCTCATGCGAAGAATTGACTCATTGGAAAAGACTCTGATGCTGGGAGGGGTTTGGGGCAGGAGGAGAAGGGGACAACAGAGGATGAGATGGCTGGATGGCATCACTGACTCGATGGATGTAAGTCTGAGTGAACTCCAGGAGTTGGTGATGGACAGGGAGGCCTGGCATGCTGTGATTCATGGAGTCCCAAAGAGTCAGACACAACTGAGCGAATGAACTGAACCAGGAGACATAAGATACTAGGGCTGAATCCCTGGGTCTGGAAGATCCTCTGAAGGCGGGCATGGCAATCTTGCCTGGAGAATCTCATGGAACGAGGAGCCTGGTGGGCTATATCGTCCAGTGTCTCAAAGAGTTTGACACGACTGAATGACTTAGCGTGCCTGAACATGCCGACTCTTTAAAATAAATCAGCCTCCCCCTCACTTTATCAGGTATCCTAACACCTTTCCATCCCCTCAGAGTAATCATCACTGTTTGTAATTCCCACTGACAACATTTCTATATTGTGTGTGTGTTTCACCAGTCTGCAGCTCCATGAGCCCAGGCACAGGACTCTGCTCAGAACCAGTGCAGTAGCTGACAGATAACAGGCCAACATAAATATTTGGTAAATAGATGAGTGGTAATGTTTAGACTTGCATGAAGTTATGGTCCATTATTTACACTTCAGCTTCTTCATGGTTCACACTTACAGCTGTCTGAGTCTCAGCATATAAAATTGAAACTGTAGGAAAATGAGTGTGCTGTGCTTAGTCACTCAGTCATGTCTGACTTTTTGAGACCCCCATGGTCTGTAGCCTGCCAAGCACCTCTGTCCATGGAATTCTCCAGGCAAAAATAACTGGAGTGGGTTACCATGCCTTCCCCCAGGGGATCTTCCCTACCCAGGGATCAAACCCAGGTCTCCTGCATTGCAAGCAGATTCTTTATTGCCTGAGCCACACATAGTCATAGCCCCCTTACTAATATATTTTAATGATGTCTTTCTTTTTCCCCTGTGAATTTTTTCATAAGTGAAATTCCACTCTGTCCCAAAGGCATTTTATAAATAAGTCAACATAACTATAGGGGCTCTAAGAACTCACGGTCATTTTACCATGGTGTTGATTTTCTTGGAAATGCCAACTTGCTCTGATTACCTTTATTCATGAGTGGAATTGGTGAGCATTTGTTGGTCATCCAGTAGATTCCAAAGATTATATTCCAAAGTATCCTAAAATCTATCGATGAGAAAAGAAGCTAACCAAAGCAGTAAGGAAGGTAAGCGTTACGGCAGTGGCTCTGCAGAGTAAAGACCGAAGCGGTGAAGCACAGGGATGAGAGTAAAGGACTGGATGAGACCAGGCTGTGGGCGTCATAGGAATATTTCCAGAGGCAGCGCTCTAGTTGTTGTTCTTGTTCAGTCGGTAAGTTGTACCCGAGTCTTAGCCAAAGTATTGAAACTTCAGCTTCAGCACCAGTCCTTCCAATGAATATTCAGGATTGATCTCCTTTAGGATGGACTAGTTTGATTTCCTTGCAGTCCAAGGGACTCAAGAGTCTTCTCCAACACCACAGTTCAAAAGCATCAATTCTTCAGCACTCAGCTTTCTTTATAGTCCAACTCTCCCATCCATACATGACTACTGGAAAAACCATAACTTTGATTATACAGTCAAATGACTTTGTTGGCAAAATTATGTCTCTGCTTTTTAATACACTGTCTAGGTTTGTCATAGCTATTCTTACAAGAAGCAAGAGTAGCTCTGAAGGTTAGTCTCAAATGAAGAGTGGGAGAAAGTGGATAAAGATATAAAGGTTGGTCTAGGGCAGGTCCTCCTTGGCATTTTGCATCTCTGACCATGAGATGCCAGCGTGGCAAGCAAGATGAGATTCTCCAGACATTGCCAAATATCCCCTGAAATGCCACATCCCCCCACTTGAGAGCTGTGCCTTGGGGCAGAGAAGATCTGAGTAACTGAGCATTTTCACAGAGCTCTTTCGAGGAGTGCCCAGAGGACTATGGAGGGAGATGAGGGGCAAGGTAAGATACAGTCTTAAACAGGAGTTTCACGTGTTAAGCTAAGGTGTTTAGAACCTTATCCCGAAAGCTCTTGTGGGGAATGGAAGGATTTTAAATAGAGGAGAAATAAGGGTCACTTTGTGTTTAAGAAAAATCACTCTGGTTGCCATTGTTTTTGTTCAGTCACTCAGTTGTGTTCAACTCTTTGCAACCCCATAAATTGTAGCACTCCAGGCTCCTCTGTCCTCCACTATCTCCTGGAATTCGCTCAACTTCATGTCCATAGAGTCAGTGATGCCATCCAAGCATCTCATCCTGTGCCACTCTCTTCTCCTCCTGCCCTCAATCATTCCCAGCATCAGGGTCTTTTCCAATGAGTTGGCTCTTCATATTGGAATAGTATTGGAACTTCAGCTTTAGCATTAGACCTTCCAGTGAATATTCAGGGTTGATTTCCTTTAGGATTGACTGGTTTCCTCTCTGTGCAGTCCATGGCATTCTCAAGAGTCTTCTCCAGCATCAAGATTCGAAGCTGGTTGCCATGGAAAGGATGAATTGATTAGGGGCCAGATGTAGGTTGTAATCCAGTAGAGCAGTGATGAGTGAGGATGACAAGTAAAGGGAGGTATGAGACTCAGATCAAACCTCTAGGACTTTGTCCAGGATGGTGTCTAGATTCTTGGCTGGGATGAACAGAAGGTGGTAACATAAGTGTTCTCTAATAGCAGTTGGAAATTAAGCCCCATGAATCTATGAATAGAGAAACTATTCTGAGGCTTGAACAGAAATCACTTGCAAAGTTTTTTAAGTGTAATCTAGGTGAACTCATGGTGTAAAAATACAAATAGCTTTACCTAAGGCTTCAAATTCAATTAGGCCTTCAGCAAAGATTCCTTGAGCAAACTGTCAAAAAAAATTATTAGTTTTAAAAGTAATCAATATAATAGAAAACCTTAGTAAATTTCGCCACCACCACCTGCCCCCTGCTCAAGCAATATCTTAGACAAGTGAGGCAAACGCAAATTGAAGAATTGAAGCCATTTTTCTTTCTTGATTATACAGAAAATTGTCTCATTTCTTTGCTTTACTTTCTGAGTCTATATCATGATAACAGAAAAAAATGGCATGTTTGGATATTTTTAAGTAGCTGGATCTTTGACAATACTAAGGTAAGTGACTGTCAACAGAAACCCCTAGCATTTGGCAAAAGTTCTGTTTCCATTCAGCCATTCTTGGTCTACGAGGTGCATCCTTTTTGTGAGAATGGACCAGAGAGAATTTTGTGAGCCCCTACTCTAGAGGGAGGAGAACAGTTTCTGAAGAGGCTTCCCAGCTGGATAGCACTGTGAAATACGAAAAGGCAACTGACAACACAAGACGAAGCACAGTCACTTTCATAGACTGTGCTGCAGAAAAGTTCCCTGCTGCCAATTTCACCAAGCTATCAGGGGCTTCCCTGGTGGCTCAGCAGCAAAGAATCTGCCTGCAGTGCAGGGAATGCAGGAGACACAGGTCTGATCCTAGGTTGGGAAGATCCCCTGGAGGAGGATACAGCAGCCTACTCCAATATTCTTGCCTGCAGAAGCCTGGTGGGCTACAGTCCATAGGGTCACAGAGTTGGACATGACTGAGAGACAGAGCATACATGAGTGTTCCTTACTCTTCAACAAGAGAAATGTAGGAAATTCAAGGATTTGAATGGTGGTCTGAGAAAATGTGGGCTAAGTTCAAAACAAATATTTTAGCTGCAAATTATTATACAACTGAAAAGGCTTTAGCTAAAAGTATGGTCTAGATTTACCCTTATGCCAACATCCAGGTTGTGACTAGGAGATTGTTTGAGCAGTTTCCAAAGAAGTCATTCAAATTGCAGCAAGAATGTTAAGATCATCTAAAATCTTCAAGAATGCCTAAAAGTTATTCATACATAAATAGGTTTAAATGGATTTTCAATGTGTTGATTAACTGCATTTACAATTATTGGGCTTCAGTGACATAAAAAGATAGAAATTCTTACTAATCCAGATAATGATATATGCTTTCTTTTAAAAATCATCAACCTGAATATCTTTAAAATATCACACATTTAACAAAACAGTTTGTGTGTGAGTGCTGTTATGTCCGACTCTTTGGGACCCCATGGACTGTAGCCCACCAGGCTCCTCTGTCCATGGGATACTCCAGGCAAGAATACTGGAGTGGTTGCCACACCCTTCTCTAGAGGATCTTCCCAACCCAGGGATCAAACCTGGGTCTCTGTGTCTCCTACACTTGCAGAGGCAGATTTTTTACCACTGGTGCCACCTGGAAGCCCGACAAAACAGTTTAAGTCATAAATCAAGCTAATTCAGAAATTAAAAATTATAAAAACACAGTTCACACTGATCAACCTTATAATTCTTTAATATTTCTAAAATACACACTTTTTTTTCATGTCATATATGCCACACAACATGCTTGGTGTGTTAAATGCATAGCTCATTTGCTCTTCACGACCATGGAGGTAGACAGAAGATTATTCCCATTTTACTGAAAATGATGTTAACATCCCAATGAAATAATTCACCAAAGGTCAAACAGCTGGAAACTGGCCAGCCCCCCATTAGGGGGGCTGGATCCCCAGGTGGCTCAGTGGTAAAGAATCCATCTGCCAATGCAGGAGACACAGGAGACGAGGGTTCAATCCCTGGGTCTGGAAGATCCTCTGGAAGAAGAAATGGCAACCCAGTGCAGTATTCTTGCCTGGGAAATCCCATGGACAGAGGAACCTGGAGGGCTACAGTCCATGGGGTCTCAAAGAATCAGACACGACTGAACGACTAAGCATGCACAATTAGGGGAGAGTATTTCCCTGATATTTTATAAGAAACAAAAGAAACACAAGCGATAAGTTCACTGGTGGATTTTGAATAAAATTTTGATAAAGACAAGTTGTTATGGATACATCAAATAGTACAGGCTGTTCTCAGATGGAAGAAGGACTATCTGGATGACCCCACAGAGTGCTGGATTTATCTCCACATCTGTATATTAATAATACTGTGTGTGTGTTTGTGTGTGTGTGTGCGCGCGTGTGCACACAGTCATATCTGACTCTTTGCAACCCCATGAACTATAACCCACTAGGCTCCTCCGTCCATGGAATTTTCCAGGCAAGAATGCTGGAGTTGGTTGCAATTTCCTAGTCCAAGGGATCTTCCCAACTCAGGGATTGAACCCGCATCTCCTGCATTGGCAGGTGGATTCTTTACCACTAGCTCTACCTTTACATCAATAATACTGTTACTTCGAATAGCTGTGGTAACTACACTCATCTCTGAGGGCAAGGGGAAGACAATAATTTTAACAATTTTAAAATAATTTTTGAATACTTAAATATTTTACTTCCATGCCAAATATTTTCTGGTGAAAATTTGGCCCGCCCGGATTCTAAAAGGCATTTGAGCTTCAAACTTTATTTAATAGTAGGAAAACATAACTGAATATTTAATTTCCTGAAATGGTTCCAAATTATAGAAACACAGAGAAAGCTTAAGTACCAGGGAACAAAAATTTTCAGAATTGGTAAGGATTCGTAATTCATACACACAACACTAAACCTTTAAGTGAATAACTGTGCTGCTGGCAGTTTGAAAGAAATGTTAATTTTATTTATATTTTTAAATAATGCATTCAAAGTCAAAGGAGCTTTAAACATCTCTGTATTAAAGATCATGTATCACATCAGTGACGTCAGGCTCCAGCTAAATCTTCTGAGAAGTATATTAAATTGGGATGATAATTGTTCAGTAAAATTTGTCCTCGAAGTATAGTAAATATGATTGATTTAATATATCATTGAGATTCTGCTGCAAAAACGGCATGAAACAGCAACGTTCTGTTGCTATTTTATAACTTGCATTTTTCTAAAGTGACCATTAGCATAATACAGTCACATCGTTAATGACAGTCTGCACAGATGAAATATTTCAAAGCCAGTATTACATTTTCATCAAGTAAATGACCATGTGTTTCAATAAACACAATTATGAATGTTAATATACCAACAGATTGAGTAATTTGATTTTTCAGCATGAGTGTTTATAGGGGGAAACAAATTAATCATATTTTAGGTAACACTTAGGAATTCAAACTTTTAAAAGAACATAATCTGTTTTCACCACAACTGTTCTTTGCTGAGCAGGAATCACGGTTGTGTTTCTGTGTTCCTTCTGGATAGCGATTGGCAGACTTTTCCTGAAAGAGTCAGATAATTGTTACCTAGGCTTTGCCAGCAGTAACTCTCTGCAGTATCTACTAAACTTATCAGTGTAGGTGCACGGAGCACAGAAAATACATAAAGGGATGGACATGGCTGTTTTCCAATAAAAGGGGGGAAAAACAGATTGTGGTTCTGACTGTCCCCTTCTGAGATCATCTTGTCATTAAGTAAATAGCCGATGTAGCAGTGTTCTCATTGTAGGGCCAGAGAAGGTGGAGTGAATCATAATCTTTGTTGCCATAAAGATCCACGGGCTCCTAATTGCAGAATAGAAACATCCAAGGAAATCTGCTTCCCCTGCCTGTGCCAGCAGCATGGGCCATTCCTGAGTGAGCAGCTCTCTACCCTCACATCCCTGCTCTTTTTACACCCCACATCACACCCACTTCTACTAGGAGGTCATATCCATCGTCAAGAAGGCAAGAAAGATGTGTGCCATCACTTTACTCGAGTCCCTTTTATCTGTAGGCACACATTTGGCATTAGGATGATGACATGGAAACTTAGAAGAGTCAGCTGTGATAACCTTGCAGAATCAAACTGACGGGCTGTTTCAGCCTGCAATAACAACTTAATCATCACCTACCACCAGGGGAGAAAGTCTGATGGAAAAAGGCAACATTTAACACTATTAAAGATTAACCCTTAGGTAAGCACAAAGAAATGTTTCTATTTTCACTTTTAACAACAATACTTCAAAAATAATACATTTTTCTGACTTTTTAAGACTGTTCTGAGAACAAATTAACCTTTACCTGACAATATATCTTGAACATTATAAGGATCAATTTCTGGATTCCTTTTTTGCAGCATAGCTGCAAATGTAGATAGTGGGAGAACTACTTATCCTGGTGTGGGTCCCAAGATATAATTTCTTGAAATAACCCACATCATGATCAATTGTTTAGCCTTCTTTAGTCTTTTGGTCTTTTAGTCTTTTCGGTTTGCCTTTTTGTTAATTCCATGAATTCCAGCATGAAGAGATATAGACATAAGGCTTTAGGTTAACATCACAAAGCTGAACTTTCTGTAGCATTAACTGGTGAATTAATTAATTAATACAACAAAGTGGAGTTCTCCACTGGAGCATCTGTATGCTTGCCACCAGTTGTCTGAATTCTATCCCCAAGACCCGAACTGTTTTCTGTCACACTAATAAATGGTATCTTCTTATCAGGGCCTGTCTACTCTTCCCATTTGCAAACTGAAATTATGCAGGATGATGATAAATTTTCTGTATCATTTCAAAACTCTGTTAGGATGTCTTGAAAAGTTATGACTCATTAATCTGTGAGTGATATAGCAACATCATTAGATGGAAAAGAACATATAGCTACCCTTCTTTCTCTAAACTTCTCATTCATGTTGACTCTTAACAAAGTTTCAGATACTTTAAAATTAAAAATTTTATCCTCTAATGTTGAGATTGAGTAGCCTATATCGTGACTTTCCTGTGGATCACATTTTTTTTTTTGGCTGAGACTTTCTGTTTTTCATTTACAAAGCATGTTTGTAATTGCTCATTGAAGCATTCTTAAAACAGCTGCTTTAAAATCTTTACAGATAACCCTTAACATCCCTGTCATCTCAGTGTTGGGATCTTTTGATATTCTTTTTATTTTCTTCTTCAATTTGAGATCCTCTTATTTCTTGGAATGATGAGCCATTTTTTACTGAAATGTAGACATTTTGGTAATTGTGAGACCATGGATTTGATGCTGTCATCTTTTCTGTACTTTTATTTTTCTTTTACTCCAACTTCCACCCCTTTAAACTGAAACTCAAGTAGAACTAGAAAAAAGTTGAACATTGGCTCACAGATAGAGCATGGCACCTCATGTGTCACATTTAAATTCTCCAAGGAGGAGGGGCTTGCGTTACAGTGACTTTCTCAGTCTCAGGGGTAGTGAGGCTACGATACCACCCCACTTCCATTTGCTGGCTTCCAACGTCACTTATTTTCTGAAGTACCAAAGCAGCCCCACCGGTTTCCAGACCATCACTCTCCGATAATATGCAACCTTAATTCATTAGTGAAGACAACTGGGGAGGACTCAAGTTTGAATTTAGGAATCACCAAAGTACTGTTTTGAAAGAAATGCAAGCTTATTGACTTCAGTTGTAGGCTTAATTCAAAATCATGGATAGAACAAAGGAAATGCCTTAGAGAGCCTATTTTAAAGCATAGAGCTGACCCATTTGTACATTAGCAGAAAGTAATGTGCTTTACATCCTTAAAAATAGCTTGTTTTCTTGAGTAGATTGACCACTGCTTTTAAAAATGTATTTATTTATTCCCATGACAAAGCTCAAGTAAATTTCAACAAAACCCGTTTCTGAGTTTTCACAAATTCTAAAGTAGTGGAATCCAATTTAGAAGCTTGAATATATGTGATATTTCCACTTAAAAAGCATAAATTAAGCTGCTTTGTACCATGAGCACTAGACTCTGATTTGGCACAATTGTTCTATGATCTGAAATCTGCTATGACTATTTTCTGGGTGAGTCATTTCCCATAAAATTTAATAGTCTGTATTACCTGATGGTTTGAGTTTATGATCTGTAAATACTGTGCCTTTAGTTCTTTGAATATTTATTTTTTTTATAGTTAACTTGGACTTTGATTAAGCATCTGGTTGTACAAAGTGTGCTTCCTGATACCAAAGACTGAAAACACTCTACACATTTTAACATAATCTCATTGAACATGTTTATGCTTAAACGTGACTGAGAGTTACAAAGTTTGACAATAATAAGACCTGGAAACTAAGAAAAACTAAGACAGTCTTGTAGAAAACTTGGCTCATTGTTTTACAAATGACATTTGAAACTTAGAGGACAATTGGAGCTTGGAGCAAATGGTAAATCAAAGATAGTTTAGATCGGTTACACACACTGTGCAAGATGTTTCTGTGTTGATAGCTTGTATCCCTACCCTCAGATCGATTTGGCAATTTTACCAGCTAATTCTTATATTTAGGATTCATAAAATACGAATTTGTTTCCTTTTACTGAGGGTAAGTGAAGTATGGGTAGAGAAGGGCTGCTCTTATTTCACCTCGAAGCACAACAATATGAATTCCTAGTAAATTTTTGAAAATAAATGTTACTTGTTTTTTGAAAGCAGAGGCAGTAGTATATTTTTTTAACTTTATAAAAATTCAGAGGTTGATGATTCATTATCACCCTCTCTGTACTAGAGTACTGAGCCAATTAAAAAAGAGACAGAAATCAAAACATCAGTTTAGAGTGTATTCTTCTGGGCTACAGTTTCTTTAAGTCCTACTTTTTACTAAAACACGTAAAGTGATCAAAGCACCAACTGCATGCTCACAACGTTTAGAAAACATAAAAAACCCCAGCTGCCGTTAATGTTACATTCTTAGGACAAGACAATAGGCATTGTCCATAGCTCACATGACTGTTGAGTACTCAAACTGTGGTTGTTGTGACAGATATTTTCTTTTATTGATGGATAATTGATTTAACATGTTGTATTAATTCCTGTTATACAGCAAAGTAATTCAGTTATACACTATATATATATATTCTTTTTTATGTTATTTTCCATTTTGATGTATCAAGGATATTGAATAGAGTTCCCTGTACTATTTAGGAGGACCTTGCTGTTTATCCATTCCATATTAATAGTTTGCATCTGCTAATCCCAACCTCCCAGTCCGTCCCTCCTCCCACCTTCCTTGGCAACCATGAGCCTTTTCTTTGTCTGCGAGTTTGTCAGTTTCATAGATAAGTTCACTTGTGTCCTATTGTAGATTCCACGTGTAAGTGACATCATGCGGTATTTGTCATTCTCTTTCTGACTCTCATCACTTGGTGTGATAATCCCCGGGTCCACTCATGTTGCTGCAAATGACACTATTCCATTCTTTCTTATGCTGAATAATGTTCCATTCTGCCTACATGTACCACGTCTTTATCCAGGCATCTGTCGATGGACATTTAGGCTGTTTCCTCGTCTTGGCTATTGTGCATAGTGCTGCTATGAACACGGTCGGGGTGGGGGGTCGGGGGGTGGCATTTATCTTTTGGAATCTTAGTTTTGTCTGGGTAAATGCCCAGAAGTGGGATTGCTAGATTATATGGCAACTCTGTTTTTAGTTTTTGGGGAAAACCTCCATAATGTTTTCCATAGTGGCTGCATCAACTTACATTCGAGCAATAGTGTAGGAGAGTTCCCTTCTGTCCATACCCACTCCAGCATTTGTTATTTGTAGACTTTTTTAATGATCCCTTTTGACTGGTGTGAAATGGTATCTCACTGTGGTTTTGGTTTGCATTTCTCTAATAATTAGCAATGTTGAGCATCTTTTCATATGCTTGTCAACCATCTGTATGTCTTCTTTGGAGAAATATCTACTTAGGTGTTCTGCCTATTTTTTGGTCGGGTTATTTTGTTATTTTTGTTTAGTTGTATCAGCTGTTTCTATATTTTGGAAATTAAGCCTTTGTTGGTTGCACTGTTTGCAGGTATTTTCTGCCATTTAATTAGACTGTCTTTTCATTTTGTTGATGGTTTCCTTTGCTGTGCAAAAACTTGTAAGTTTGATTAAGTCCTATTTTTTTATTTTTGTTTTTATTTCTATTGCCTTAGGAAATGACCTAAGAAAACATTAATATCATTTATATGACAGAGTTTTGCCTATGATATCCTTTAGGAATATTATGGTATTATGTCTTGTATGTCACCTTTTAAGCCATTTCGAGTTTATTTTTATATATGGTGTGAGGGTGTGTTCTACCTCCATTGGATTCTATGTAGCCATCCAACTTTCCTAAGTGGTTCCAAATGGTCCCAAGACCACTTGCTGAAGAGACTGTCTTTTTCCCATTGTATATTCTTGCTTCCTTTATCGAAGATTGATTGGCCATAGGTATGTGGGTTTATTTCTGGGCTCTCTATTCTATTTTATTGACCCATATGTCTGCCTTGATCCCAATATCACAGTGTTTTGATTACTTTGCAGTGTTATCTGAAGCCTGGGAAGGGATATGCCTCCTGCTTTGTTCTTTTTCCTCAGGCTTGCTTCGGCAATTCTGGGCCTTTTATGGTTTCATATAAATTTTAGGATTATTTGCTCTAGTTCCGTGAAAAATGTCATGGGAAAAAATTTGATGGGATCATGCTAAATCTGTAGATTGCCTTGGGTAGTATGGCCCATTTTAATAATATTGATTCTCCCAATAGAAGAGTATGGGTTATCTTTGCATTCCTTTGACTAATCTTTAATTTCCTTTATTAACGTTTTATAGTTTTCAGCATACAAGTCTTTCACCTCTTTGGTCAGGCTTATCCCCAAGTGTTTTATTTTTTTTTAATGTGAAATAATTATTTTGGATACAAGGAGATAAATATTAAATTAAAATTTTATTCACTTAAAAATATTTTTTTAATTTGACTATGAAAGAATTTTGAATTACAAATGTGGCTCTCGTCTTATTTCTGTGAAACTCACTCTAGTTGGTGGAGACTTAACTGTGTCTAAGGGAAAGAGAATAGACTAAAAAGAGTGGAGAAGAAGAGAAATTCTGGCTGTGGGCTTCCCTGGAAGCTGACTAGTCCAGGCTACTCCATGTCCCTACATAACTTACGAACTGAACTGGAAGAAATCTCCCCTCAGGAGATTACTCCTTCTGCCAGGAGTCAGCTCCTTCAAAACTGAGCCTTTCAAAGCTCTGACTGGCATCGTTGCCTCATACTTCTCCCAGAAACTTGCTTTCTTGAAGCATATACTTTCTCTAGGCTTTGGTGAACATTAACTATTCAGATTGCCGTATAAAATCCCCCTTTGCCATCTATCTTCCTACTGAAGCATGACGTTGCTTTCCCTGGAAAGAAAAGTGTGAAAAATGAAACACCTGCCTATACTCAGTCTTCCAAAAATCTTACACTCACAGTCTGTCAGAGATGACAGAGAAGACTGGGCCTCTGATATTTGAAAAGACATTCTGCCCATGCTGATTCAAACATGGTCCTTTTCTAACAGAGATCCTGCCCTCTCTATATGGGCTATGAAACCCCCACAGAAGTGATATTGCCTCTCTAATCCAGACTCCCTGGGAAAAAGTCTCTCATCCTAAATAAAGAATGCCTTCTCTGTCCTATATCCAAGCTCTGCTTGATAGTTGGAGGTCCAAGAAACCATCTGGATCCCTAAGATAAATGGTTTTCCTTGCTAAATCAAGGCATGACCTGGTACATTGCTCAGTTCTTCAACTGAGCTCAGCCTGGGTGAGGTCCTGCTGCCTCCTGCTCAGTCATGGTTCTTAACCTTGACTGCACGTTGGAAACACCTGAATAAATTTAAAAAGAAACAGGGTTTAGGGCTTAGGCCATACTAACTCCAGGAGCATCTCAGCTGCTAAGCAGGGGACCTGAAAAAGAGGTTGGCTAATCAGAGGACTCACTTAATGGTTCCATATATATATTTGTTATCCCTGATTATCCTGGTGAGGCTTCCTAGGTGGTGCTAGTGGTAAAGAACCTGCCTACCAATGCAGAAGACTTAAGAGATGCCGGTTCAATCCCTGGATCAGGAAGATACCCTGGAGGAGAGCATGGCAGCCCACTCCAGTATTCTTGCCTGGAGAATCCCATGGACAGAGGAGCCTGGTAGGCTGCAGTCCATGGGGTTGCAGAGAGTCGGACACGACTGAAGCAACTGAGCAGCAGTAGCTTTATTCTGGTTAAATTCCTTGAAGTCTGCTGCTAAAATAAAACTATGAAAAGGTCAAAAGAGATGTTTTCTATGTTTTGACATTAAGTTGCACAATTTTTTTTCTAATATATGGGATTGTTACCCCTGTGGCTGTGTGATATCCATGTTAATGTTATTGTTTTACTATGTTTGAAATTCAGTCTTAAAATGCATTATCTCTAGTCTAAGGTTGAAACAGTCAGGTATCATATTGTTTAGATATTGCATTGCTGATGGCAACAGGCTTCAAATGTTATGCACTTAATTTGAAACTATTTGCACTTTTACAAAATTACTATAATCGTGACTCCGAATTTTCATAGATTGTGTAATCAGAAGGAACCTGATAGCTTTTAGGACTAAATGACTGAGTAGGGCTGATTTTGTAAGAGCCAGAATTGGTCAGACAACAAATGACCGAGAACTTGACACTGTGGGTAGAAGTTCTGCTCTTGTTGGTGCCTACTATTAATTAAGAGCAGGGATCTTAAGGATTAACATGGATATTTGCCTCTAAGAAGCAAAGCCCACCTATCATTTAGAGCCTAAAGTTCAAAAATAAAGCTCTGACACAATGCACTTGAACTTGAATAGAGTAAAACCAGACAGAACTCTAGAAACATCAGTGAATCTCTAATGTAGATGTACATCTCTCAGGAAACTGTCATCTACAGTTTATGTTCTAGCAACAGTGTTTTGCATCCGATGCAGACAGTTACTGTACCTGTTAGTAACATTTAAAACACATGAGTCACAGCAAGAACATGCGCAATGTGGATTCCCTTCAGAGACCTGACTCTGAGAAATCCTTCCAGCTTTGACTGCACAATACAAAACCTTTAAAACTCAATTCTGTGCTCATTTCTGACCCAAGTCGCTCAGTCATGTATGACTCTTTGTGACCCCATTGACTGCAGCATGCCAGGCCTCCCTGTCCATCCCCAACTCCCAGAGCCTACTCAAACTCATGCCCATCGAGTCAGTGACGCCATCCAACCATCTCATCCTCTGTCATCCCCTTCTCCTCCTGCTTTCAGTCTTTCCCAACATCAGAGTCTTTTCCAGTGAGTCAGTTCTTCATATCAGGTGGCCAAAGTATTGGAGTTTCAGCTTCAGCATCAGTCCTTCCAATGAATATTCAGGACTGATTTCCTTGAGGATTGACTGGTTTGATCCCCTTGCAGTCTGAGGGACTCTCTGACCCAGATCCATTGAACTAATGAGGTATTGCTTTCAAGGACAAAGAATAGACATTAATTAAAACAAAAATACTCCCCACATGAAAACAAGGGCTTTCTAGTACTGATGTTTCTGTTTACTTAGAGTAGAAGAACTCTTCAAGAAGAAAACTAGATGTTGCTGAAGTGTATTTTAACAAGTTCTTGGGTACATTGGTTAGATTGTGCTGTGCTGTGCTTAGTCACTCAGTCATGTCTGACTCTTTGCGACCCCCATGTTCTATAGCCTGCCATGCTAGCCTGTCCATAGGGATTCTCCAGGCAAGAATGGTGGAGTGGGTAGCCTATCCCTTCTCCAGGGGACCTTCCTGACCTGAGAATCAAACCGGGGTCTCCTGCATTGCAGGCAGACTCTTTACCAGCTGAGCCACCAGGGAAGTCCATGGGTTAGAGTGCATCCCCTTTAAGTGGTAGGTGGAATTCCTTATCCCTGGAACCTGGGGATGTGTTCTTATTTGGCAAGTGCAGTAGTCACGTTAAGGTCACACTGGAGTGCGAGCTGCAGTGCCCTGAGTGGTGTTCTTACAAGAAGAAGGAATTTGGACACAAACCCTTGGGAAGTGCCCTCACTATCTGAGGACAAAGGCAGAGACTGGAGTGATGGATCCACAAGACAGAACACTGTGGGTACCTGTCAGCCACGGGGAGCTGGGAGAGACTGGGGAGATCCTCCGGAGCCTCCCCAGGGAGGGTGCGGTCCTGTGGACACCATAATCTGAGACTGCTAGACTCCAGAACTGAGGGAACATAAATTTCTGGTGTTTCAAACCACCCAGTTTGTGGTCGTTTGTGACGGCAGCCCCAGCAAACTACACCTCTGGGTTATATCCAAACTTCTTACCTCTTCAAAAACCAATCTGTGTCCTTAAGAGAGTATAAGATAAAATGTAAATTCACAAATTACTCAGACTGCCCTCCCACTCTTTGGAACTAGTCCTGGGTTTGTATTATCCTTATAAATGCTGTAAGATTACTTTTTAAACCACATGTTCCCAAGAAGGAGGCAAGTTTCTGCATTAACAATACATAACTTTGTAACAATTAGCCATCTGTTTATAATACTGTTAGGGATTGACAGCATCTCAATGGAAGCCGGGAAAGCAACAGAAATATTATATCTGCCAAGTTCTAGTCATTTGTTATCTTACATTGTAATTTGTTGTCTCCAGAGATCACTAAGGAGAGAAAGAATCATGCCATGCTACAAAATAAACTTTGTAAAGCAGGTAGTTTAATAGCAAATTAATGATGTGTTGAGAAGATCAAGACAAGATTTTTTAAAAGTACAATCATAATTTCTGTGGTGCAGCCAACAACACAAGCTTGAAAGGTTTCTCAAGAGAAGGTAATATTTATTTTCCCCAGAGAGCTATTTTAAAACTGGAGGATAAGTTATCCTAAGATGACTTTTCTCAATGCCAGTTTAAAAAAATATATATTGCTAGAGTTCAGATATTCAGATATCTGCTAGAGTTCAGATATCCCTAGCTTGCTGCCATTCTTGATATCATGTGGTAAAGTCTAAATTCTTTCAATCTCATCTCTTGGCTCTATGACTGGTTTCACAGAATGTGTTAATCCAATGGGACCTCTTTTTAAGAAGAAAGTAGCTTCAAATAAAATTCACAAAAAGTAAAACAAAGGCAATAGCAAGCATTGCCTGTACTATTGGCTACAATATTATTTATATTACAAAAACAATTTTAAATATTTTTAAATTATTTTAAATATTTAATTAAGATAAATAATTAAATTATCTTAATAAATTAAGATAATTAATTAAACCACCAATATTAAATATTAAATAATATTAAATATTAAATATTGGTGGTTTAATTATCTTAATTAAACCACCAATATATTTATACAATATTATTCATACAAAAATGAATTTTGTATGTTATATGATAAAAAGCCTTGTGGATCTCACTCTTACCCATATACATACAATATATATGTTATGAACTCATTGTAATATACAAAATATATACATATGAGAATGTGTATTTTTAGATATAGATTACAAGAGAGCTTTATTTTAAATCCTCATAGAAAGTGAAGTGAAAGTGAAGTTGCTCAGTCATGTCTGACTCTTTGCGACCCCATGGACTGCAGCCTACCAGGCTCCTCCCTCCATGGGATTCTCCAGGCAGGAGTACTGGAGTGGGTTGCCATTTCTTTCTCCAGGGGATCTTCCCGACCCAGGGATCGAACCCAGGTCTCCTGCATTCCAGTCAGACGCTTTAACCTCTGAGCCACCAGGGAAGCCCTCATAAGATAGATTTAATATCTGAGAACTCTCCATCTAGAGTTCATGTTTGCTCAGCCTGAATGAAAAGCCTATATATGTTACCTCTAGAATCACTGTCTTTACCATGACAGAGGATGATAACAAGCGACAAGTCTGGGTGAGAGATAGTGACCCATTGTTTCTTTGTTACAGATATCACTAAAGCAGAAAAGACTGATCACAACTTGTTTGCATTAGCCTGTTAATCTGAACTTCTCCTTTGTCACCCCAGGTGCTAGCCTTATAATTGCTCCATTCTATATCAACCAGGCTCCTTCTATTTGTGATCAAGATTTGCACCTCACCTAATCAAAAGAGCATTCTATTGCAAGAAAGAGCTAAGTTTTTAATCCCAAAGGACATTCCAATACAATGTGGATTATCAAGTCATGAGCCTGTTCTTCCAGCAGATACTTATTCATCTACTTTGTATGAAGCTTTATGTTATATATGTTACAAAGGAAGGTCCAGGTCATATCTATAAATGGTTCATAGCATAAAAGGGCAGAGAACTTGTGCGTAAATGAATACAAAATAAGATTATAGCTAGGTCTCCATGATTGCTCATTTACATAGGCATTCAATAAATCCACTGAAAATTTACTACATGTCAATTTTGTCCTGAAGGCTTATGGTGCATATTGAACAAGAATTAGACAGCCACCAACCTCACAGAGTTTGCAATCCAATTGAGGAACAAGATAATTAAACCACAAGCTATATTATAAAATCATAAGGACAATGGGAGATGAATTCTCAAATACTAAGGGAGGCCATAGCTAGGGCTCCAAGCCCAATCCGTAGAGTCCAGAAGAAATTTCACAAAAGTAGCATATAAGTTAAGACATAAAGGATGGGAGGTAGCCAGCATAGAATTATGTGGTGATGCAGATATAACTGATCACCAGTGAAATTGTTTTCAACAAACCACTTCAAGACCGCCTTAGAAACTAGAACTATCCTTCTGGCCTAACTACCATCAGAAAAGATATTATGTAGCCAATCATGAATTTAGAATGTCTGATATACCACTGTGATTATTATAGTAGAGGTTTAAAATGAAACTAGGGAAACATAAAAACAAGAAATTTACCTGAATCAAGAAGTTGAATAATTTCATGAAATCAAAATGTAATCTCAATCAAAGCTTCCCATAAAAAAGGAGATCCTTTTGGCATAACATATATCCTACCATGCCTCACCCTCTTTAGCAGTATTTTCAATATGAGCATCAATTCCAGGAATATAATCATTAGCTTTTTATAGCAATTTCAATTGTTCTCCCAGAATGCCTGTATATTTAGTTTGTACTATAACTCAATGGGAGCCCTCTGAAATCACAAAATAAGTGTGCTATAATATGCACCTTTTGATTCTACAATATTGCATCCTGACAGTTTATCATTTGTTATAATCTCCTACGATATAGTTCTTTACTGATTCTGTAATACTTAAGAGGGAGGCTGAAAGGTAGTCTTACATGAGAACTTCCTACAAATGCAGTACTTCAGCTTCAGATGTTTATAACTGGGCCCCCCTTCATGTAGCACTCAGTGGGAACCATGAGTAGAAAACTGTTCAGTAAAAAATTGTTAAATGTCTCTGGGATCACTCTTTAATGAAAGAAAAATATTTTTTAATGTTTTAATATTATTAAAAGGTGAAAGTGAAAAGTGAAAGTCACTCAGTCGTGTCCAACTCTTTGTGAGTCCATGGACTGTAGCCCTCCAGGCTCCTCTGTCCATGGAATTCTCCAGGCAAGAATACTGGAGTGGGTAGCCATTCCCTTCTCCAGGGGATCTTCCTGACCCATGGATTGAACCCAGGTCTCCTGCATTGTGGGCAGATACTTTACCAGCTGAGCCACAAGGGAAGCCTAAGAATACTGGAGTGGGTAGCCTATCCCTTCCCCAGCAGACCTTCCCGACCCAGGAATTGAACTGAGGTCTCCTGCATTTCAGACAGATTCTTTACTAACTGAGCTACCAGGGAGGCCCATATTGGAAGGTACTTGCCACTAATTATAAACTTTTAAAAATATACATACTATCTCCAGGATTGCCTGGTGGCTCAGACAAGTAAAGCGTCTGCCCACAATGCAGAAGACCCAGGTTCGACCCCTGAGTCAGGAAGCTCCCTGGAGAGGGAAATGGCAACCCACTCTAGTACTCTTGCCTAGAAAATTCCATGGATGGAGGATCTTGGTGGGATACAGTCCATGGGGTTGCAAATAGTCGGACACGACTGAGTGACTTCACCTTCACCTTCATACTATCTCC
The DNA here is from genome assembly GCF_003369695.1 of Bos indicus x Bos taurus. Taxonomy (NCBI): domain Eukaryota; kingdom Metazoa; phylum Chordata; class Mammalia; order Artiodactyla; family Bovidae; genus Bos; species Bos indicus x Bos taurus. The sequence continues at coordinate 8,645,915 of NC_040079.1, read as the reverse complement.
ATCGTTTAGAATGTGTCTCAAATCATTGGTTGTATCCACATGGCATAGATTACCTCTAGGAATTCATGCCCAAGGCTTTCATGACACTAAATGGCCCAGTGAAAGGAACTGATTTCCAAAGGTATAATCCAAAAAATTAGTCATTTACAAATAAACCAAGTATCTTTCTCTTTCAGTGCAGCTACTTTACCAGTTCTCTAAGTTGTGGTACATGTAAACAATGGAATATTAGTCATAAAAAGGAATGCATTTGAGTTAGTTCTAATGATGTGGAATATTCATTGGAAGGACTGATGCTGAAGCTGAAACTCCAATACTTTGGCCACTGATGCGAAGAACTAACTCATTTGAAAAGACCCTGATGCTGGGAAAGATTGAAGGCGGGAGGAGAAAGGGATGACAGAGGAGGAGATGGTTGAATGGCATCACCAACTCAATGGACATGAGTTTGAGTGAACTCCGGGAGTTGGTGATGGACAGGGAGGCTTGGCATGCTGCAGTTCATGGGGTCACAGAGTCAGACACAATTGAGTAACTGAACTGAGTTGAATGAAGTGGGTGAACCTAGAGCCTGTTGTACAGAGTGAATAAGTCAGAAAGAACAAATATCATATCTGAAGATACATACGTGGACTCTAGAAAGATGGCACTGATGACCCTCGTTGCAGAGCAGCCCTGGAGACAGACATAGAGCACAGACTTGTGCACGCAGTGGAGAAGGAGAAGGTGGGGTGAACTGCGAGTACCACTGAGACGGAGACATGCCCGTATGTAAGACAGACAGCCAGTGGGAATTTGCTGTAGGACACAGGCGGCTCCAACACAGTGCTTTGTGACAACCTAGAGGGGTGGGATGGGGTGGGAGGTGAGAGGGAGGGTCAAGAGTAGCAGGACATGCGTATGCCTGTGGCTGATTCACTTTGATGTGCGGCAGAAACCAACACAACATTGCAAGGCAGTTATCCCCCAATTAAAGATAAATAATTTTTTAAAGGTTAAGAAAAAGCTAAAACTTGGCTGCAAAAACTAGCCACTTTCAGCAACTCTCCCTCCTCCCCATGATCTTGAAATCATTCGCTGTGTATGTGACACAAGGTGTTGTTGCTTTGTTCCTGCATCAGCATGTCATTTTCAAAATGAAAACAAATACATCAATTATATAAAGTAGGATGAGAATGTATGGTTTGATCATAAGGTCTTGCTTTCAGATTAGGCCCAAAGCAGTATAAATTTGAAAGAAAGAAAGGTTTGAGGATATAATAAAAAGGAAAAGCGCTAGGTTGACAGCAATATGTTCAGAGAATGAGAATTTCAAATTGAACTATTGAAGGAGCTAAATTTATGCAGACAAAGCTAAAAAGAAATGAATCTTCTCTGGGGGGGGGGGGGGGGGCATCAGCACATCACAGACAAAGAAAGTAAAATAATAAAGGGATATTAATTGCAGCTTTCAAGAAAACTGATAATTTCAAAATATTGAGGAAAGGAAGTAAAAATATAAACTACAATGTGAAGACTGACTTTTGATCCAGAGGGACACACAAGTCTCCCTGAATAATGATTTTCATTATGGTTTTGGTTTTCTTGTCTCCTTGCTTGAGGACAGACTGCAGAGTGATGGAAAATATAGATTGAGGGTAATAACTTTGTGTCATGGATAGAATGGTCTGACCCAGTTTAATATCAGCTTATAATTTAGCCCAGAGAATTTTATAGCTCTTCAGTCTACCACTTAAATTGATCATTGTGAGCTGCTTTTAATAAATAACAAATATTTATTAAGCATCTCACTTTTTGCTAATAGTGAGGGAAACATAAAAAATAATTCACAACAATCCTATGAGACAGGCATTATTATTATTATGCCTGTTTAACAGATGGGGAGACTAAGGCAAAGGTGTCTTAGATGCCCAAGCTCATGAGGCTAGTAAATGGTAGGACTCAAGTGTTAGCTCAGCTCCTCTAAGAAGCAGATGCTAAAACAAGAGATTTATGAAATTTGACTGGGAGTGAAAAGATGGTGAAAGAGTTAGATGCTTCCAAACTCAGGTCTTGCTGCCCACTGCTCAGCATTCAATGCTAGAGAGTCAAATGTTGGTAGAAATCCAACGTTGCTTTTAGTCTGAAGCCAGCATTCTGGGGAGAAGGTAGACACGTGTCCCAGATCCATCTCTGAAGATTCTGCTCAGCCATGAGAATTTTTGAAGGGAAGAGAGACGTTCAGTTCAGTCGCTCAGTCGTGTCCAACTCTTTGCGATCCCATCAATCGCAGCACACCAGGCCTCCCTGTCCATCACCAACTCCCAGAGTTCACTCAGACTCACGTCCATCGAGTCAGTGATGCCATCCAGCCATCTCATCCTCTGTCGTCCCCTTCTCCTGCCCCCAATCCCTCCCAGCATCAGAGTCTTTTCTAATGAGTCAACTCTTCTCATGAGGTGAAAAGAGACGTAATCTCAGTTAAGTATTGAGAAATGGGTCAGAGTCATCAACACCCCCAGTGTGTGCAGACTTGTTGACTTCTTGCGATCTTTCTGTAGATGCTATCTTGTTCACACAGTATGTTCACAGTTTATTTGGGAGATTACTGAAGGTGAAGCTAGGGAAGAGATCTGGTCATCTGTTACTTATTCTTCAGTTCCACTTCTATAATCTTTGGAAAGAACCAGCAAGTTAGGCAAGGCATTGTGTGATCAAAAGATTTCGAAGGTGTGCTTGGGTTAGAGGTGAGTAGAGCGTGCCGGTGCCTGGCTTAAGGTTCGTTGCAATATAACTTTGCTAAAGAGACAAGACAAAAAAGGGTCTCCTGCAAAGTGCTCTTTCCTGCCAAAAGCTGCTTACAGGAGGAGACTGGAAAACATGGTCTTATACCATGAAGCAGGTATGACTTTGTGAAGGAAGGTGGGAAAGAAGGAAGGGAGGAAGGTTCATTGAATAGGAAAATTCTTAAGACTGTGGTTCAATGTTCGACATTATGGCAAGGCTGAGAAGCTGTTTCACTGATGCCCCAGCTGAGACCTTGACCCCCCAATCTTGTGCCAGAGTGTACATACTCAGCCATCATGCCATGATGAGCCTTGTTCCTCATATCCAATCAAAAGATGCAAATTTTTACGTAGGTTAATAGCAACCTCTGTTCTTACATATACATTCTTCCCATTCTTGGAGTCCACTTCTGCTTGTATCAAAGCTAGAACACTTAAGCCAAATGTGGTGCTTCTCTTTCATGAAAACAGGTAGAAATCACCTAGGCTGTAAAGTGGAACAGAAGGAAGATAGGGTCCCTGTGTAGCTTAACCCCCTTGGAGGTTAAGAGGAGATAGATTCTGGCTCATCCTCCTGGCTTAGGATGGGGTCCCTTTCACAACCCGGTATGGTTGGTTGTTTTGGCGTTTTTTTCTTGCATTTTTAAGTTACTTTACATACACAAATGAAACTGATTTTAAAATCACCGAAACCCTTAGAGGAAAAAACTAGTGGCAGAGCCAGAAAGAACAAACCTCCACTTCACTCACCACACGTGCTTTACTATCATGAACGCTCTGTGGGAATGGAGGAGCCTCTCCCTCTGTGTCCCAGCTTACTGCACTGTTATAGGAGGCATTATTTTGGCTCTTTTGGAATTTCTCAAGAAATCAGGCACTTATCATTCATGTAGCATTCAGTTTGTGGTGTCTACCAGGTGGAGACCACCAGGAACACACGAGGCAAAGTTAAGTTTCTGAGCCTCTTGCACTGAGGGAGATGTGAACCATCAGTCCACAGGGGGTGGACTAGTAACAGACCAGAGAGGGCTTATAGGATTTGGGTGGCGGCAGGTGATTTGGAGGAGAGTTTAAACAAATATGGGAATTCCCAGGTAGTGCAGTTGTAAAAGAATCTGCCTACAAATGCAGGAGATGCAAGAGATGTAGGTTTGATCCCTGGGTCAGGAAGACTCCCTGGAGGAGAAAATGGCAACTCACTCCAGTATTCTTGCCTGAAAAATCCCATGGACAGAGAGGAGCCTGGCCGGCTGCAGTCCATGGAGTCTCAAAGAGTCAAACAGGCGTACACGTCACATCATAAAGCAGAGAAGATTTATTCTAGACTGTGGGTTCGTGGGGCTTCTCTCATAGTTCAGTTGGTAAAGAATCCACCTACAATGCAGGAGATGCTGGTTCAATTCCTGGGTCGGCAAGATCCCCTGGAGAAGGGATAGGCTGCCCACTCCAGTTTCTTAGGCTTCCCTTGTGGCTCAGCTGGTAAGGAATCCTCCTGCAATGTGGGAGACCTGGGTTTGATCCCTGGGTTGGGAAGATCTCTTGAAGAAGTGGATGCAATGTGATGGTTGAGAGGTTACTATTTTTCTCTAGGAGGCAAGAGGGACACGCTAGGTGGGGCTATTTGTCAGTACGAAAGGAATCATACCCACTGGTGGAAGCCAGGAGAGGGAGCTGCTTCGTTATTTTTGTGGCCACTAAGGGCTTTGTGTTTCAGCTCAGTTCAGTTCAGTTCAGTTAGTCATATCCAACTCTTTGTGACCCTATGGACTGTAGCATGCCAGGCCTGCCTGTCCATCACCAACTCCCAGAGTTTGTATGTTTAGACATGATGAAGTCTTTTTCGACTTTGTTTCACCAAGGTCATGAAGTGACCCTGCTTGATGATTGCTGATATTCTGTGGAGCTGGACTTTTTCCCCAGTCTGGCTGTTACTTGCAAGCTGCCAGCTGTCAGGGCCTTTTTATTTTTCTTTCTTTCTCAGGTCCCAGAATAAATGAGAAGTAATCAATCAGCCAATCCATGTATAATAGCCACGATGCCCTGTACAGGGCTAAATGTTCAGAACACCATCTGGAGAAATGCCCATTAATATAGCACCAAGAGTAAAAAAGCAATGTAAAGGTTAATAAAAGAACTAAAAACTGTACTTAACCAAGACTTGAAACTGAAATAAATATTCCATCACACATCAGTCTTATGCCACAGAAAGTTTGATGGGGAACACATGTATACCTGTGGCGGATTCATTTTGATATTTGGCAAAATTAATACAATTATGTAAAGTTTAAAAATAAAATAAAATTTAAAAAAAAAGTTTTGGCAAAGCTATTCATTTATTTCACAGCTATAAAACATATTGAAAATTAACTTTTATAAATAGTCCATTGAATTGCTTCTCTTCTTTGTTATTCAAACAGTTGAGCAAGACTTTTTTTTTACCCTAATTATAAATAAGACATATTAGCTGGGTTATGTTTTTGTTTTTTGTTTTTTTTTCTTTTGCAGCAGCTAAAAATTGTATGGTCGTTGATCCTGTGTATTTAGTACTTTTACTCTTTAAAGATAGAAAGCCGTTAAAAGAATTTACATGTGAAAAGAAAAGTCTAATTTGGCAGAATGATCTGATGGTGTCAAACCAGTGTTTAGTGGCTGCTTGACTATTGCCATTTGTCAAATTATATTGGAAACTTCAAGGCCATGACCCTAGGAAAAACACAGTCTAGAGAGACTGTCAGTCTTCCCCTGCATAACTTCCAGCACTAAGCTTTCTCATCTCTCAATTTTGGTAAGGCCAGACTGAGTCTGTGGATGCTTCTTGAAGCTCTGATGGTAACAGGCTCTGGTCATCATTTAAGTGTCTTTTCAATGGAAAGTTTAGAGGTTTTCTTGTTCTTTTTAAAAGAAGGTAGAGATATTCTCTCTTTTTTTTTTTTTTTTTATTTTTTAAAATTTTTTCTAATTTAAATGTATTTATTTTAATTGGAGGCTAATTACTTTACAATATTGTATTGGTTTTGCCATACATCAACATGAATCCACCACAAGTGTACAATGTTCCCCATCCTGAACCCCCCTCCCTCCTCCCTCCCCATACCATCCCTCTGGCTCATCCCAGTGCACCAGCCCCAAGCATCCTGTATCCTGCATCAAACCTGGATTGGCGATTCGTTTCTTATATGATATTATACATGTTTCAATGCCATTCTCCCAAATCATCCCACCCTCTCCCTCTCCCACAGAGTCCAAAAGACTGTTCTATACATCTGTGTCTCTTTTGCTGTCTCACATACAGGGGTATCGTTACCATCTTTCTAAATTCCATATATATGTATTAGTATACTATATTGGTGTTTTTCTTTCTGGCTTACTTCACTGTGTATAATAGGCTCCAGTTTCATCCACCTCATTAGAACTGATTCAAATGTATTCTTTTTAATGGCTGAGTAATACTCCATTGTGTATATGTACCACTGCTTTCTTATCCATTCATCTGCTGATGGACATCTAGGTTGCTTCCATGCCCTGGCTATTATAAACAGTGCTGTGATGAACATTGGGGTACATGTGTCTCTTTCAATTCTGGTTTCCTCAGTGTGTACGCCCAGCAGTGGGATTGCTGGGTCATAAAGCATTTCTATTTCCAGTTTTTTAAAGGAATCTCCACACTGTTCTCCATAGTGGCTGTACTAGTTTGCATTCCTACCAACAGTGTAAGAGAGTTCCCTTTTCTCCACACCCTCTCCAACATTTATTGCTTGTAGACTTTTGGATCGCAGCCATTCTGACTGGTGTGAAATGGTACCTCATAGTGGTTTTGATTTGCATTTCTCTGATAATGAGTGATGTTGAGCATCTTTTCATGTGTTTGTTAGCCATCTGTATGTCTTCTTTGGAGAAATATCTGTTTAGTTCTTTGCCCATTTTTTGATTGGGTCATTTATTTTTCTGGAATTGAGCTGTAGGAGTTGCTTGTATATTTTTGAGATCAGTTCTTTGTCAGTTGCTTCATTTGCTATTATTTTCTCCCATTCTGAAGGCTGTCTTTTCACATTGCTTATAGTTTCCTTCGTTGTGCAAAAGATTTAGAGAAGAGCTAACACCTATCCTACTCAAACTCTTCCAGAAAATTGCAGAGGAAGGTAAACTTCCAAACTCATTCTATGAGGCCACCATCACCCTAATACCAAAACTTGACAAAGATGCCACAAAAAAAGAAAACTACAGGCCAATATCACTGATGAGCATAGATGCAAAACTCCTTAACAAAATTCTAGCAATCAGAATCCAACAACACATTAAAAAGTTCATACACCATGACCAAGTGGGCCTTATCCCAGGGATGCAAGGATTCTTCAATATCCACAAATCAATCAATATAATACACTACATTAACAAATTGAAAAATAAAAGCCATATGATTATCTCAATAGATGCAGAGAAAGCCTTTGACAAAATTCAACATCCATTTATGATAAAAACTCTCCAGAAAGCAGGAATAGAAGGAACATACCTCAATATAATAAAAGCTATACATGAGAAATGCTGGGCTGGAAGAAGCACTAGCCAGAATCAAGATTGCTGGGAGAAATATCAATAACCTCAGATATGCAGATGACACCATCCTTATGGCAGAAAGTGAAGAGGAACTAAAAAGCCTCTTGATGAAGTGAAAGAGGAGAGTGAAAGGTTGGCTTAAAGCTCAACATTCAGAAAACGAAGATCATGGCATCTGGTCCCATCACTTCATGGCAAATAGATGGGGAAACAGTGGAAACAGTGTCAGACTTTATTTTTTGGGGCTCCAAAATCACTGCAGATGGTAATTGCAGCCATGAAATTAAAAGACGCTTACTCCTTGGAAGGAAAGTTATGACCAACCTAGATAGCATATTCAAAAGCAGAGACATTATTTTGCCAACAAAGGTCCGTCTAGTCAAGGCTATGGTTTTTCCAGTGGTCATGTATGGATGTGAGAGTTGGACTGTGAAGAAAGCTGAGTGCCAAAAAAATTGATGCTTTTGAACTGTGGTGTTGGAGAAGACTCTTGAGAGTCCCTTGGACTTCAAGGAGATCCAACCAGTCCATCCTAAAGGAGATCAGTCCTGGGTGTTCTTTGGAAGGAATGATGCTAAAGCTGAAACTCCAGTACTTTGGCCACCTCATGTGAAGAGTTGACTCATTGGAAAAGACTGTGATGCTGGGAGGGATTGGAGGGAGGAGGAGAAGGGGATGACAGAGGATGAGATGACTGGATGGCATCACCGACTCGATGGATGTAAGTTTGAACTCCGAGAGTTGGTGATGGACAGGGAGGCCTGGCGTGCTGCAATTGATGGGGTCACAAAGAGTCAGACATGACTGAGCGACTGAACTGACTGACTGACTGATGACAAACCCACAGCAAACATTATCCTCAATGTTGTAAAATTGAAAGCATTTCCCCTAAAGTCAGGAACAAGACAAGGGTGCCCACTTTCACCACTACTATTCAACATAATTTTGGAAGTTTTGGCCACAGCAATCAGAGCAGAAAAAGAAATAAAAGGAATCCAAATTGGAAAAGAAGAAGTAAAACTCTTACTGTTTGCAGATGACATGATCCTCTACATAGAAAACCCTAAAGACTCCACCAGAAAATTACTAGAGCTAATCAATGAATATAGTAAAGTTGCAGGATATAAAATAAACACACAGAAATCCCTTGCATTCCTATACACTAATAATGAGAAAATAGAGACATTAAGGAAACAATTCCATTCACCATTGCAACAAAAAGAATAAAATACTTAGGAATATATCCACCTAAAGAAACTAAAGACCTATATATAGAAAACTATAAAACACTGGTGAAAGAAATCAAAGAGAACACTAACAGATGGAGAAATATACCATGTTCATGGATCGGAAGAATCAATATAGTGAAAATGAGTATACTACCCAAAGAATCTATAGATTCAATGCAATCCCTATCAAGCTACCAACAGTATTTTTCACAGAGCTAGAACAAATAATTTCACAAAATGTATGGAAATACAAAAAACCTCAAATAGCCAAAGTAATCTTGAGAAAGAAGAATGGAACTGGAGGAATCAACCTGCCTGACTTCAGGCTCTACTACAAAGCCACAGTCATCAAGACAGTATGGTACTGGCACAAAGACAGAAATATAGATCAATGGAACATAATAGAAAGCCCAGAGATAAATCCATGCACCTATGGACACCTTATCTTTGACAAAGGAGGCAAGAATATACAATGGAGAAAAGAAAATCTCTTTAACAAGTGGTGCTGAGAAAACTGGTCAACCACTTGTAAAAGAATGAAACTAGAACACTTTCTAACACCATACACAAAAATAAACTCAAAATGGATTAAAGATCTAAATGTAAGACCAGAAACTATAAAACTCCTAGAGGAGAATATAGGCAAAACACTCTCCAACATAAATCACAGCAGGATCCTCTATAACCCATCTCTCTTTTCTTTTAAAGAACACGATATCTAAGGAAGATTTGTTTTGTTTGGAGAAAAGTGAACTACCTTTGGGTTTAAAAATTATAGAAAAACATAATCCAAATATCCATCAACTGGTGAATAAATAAGCAAATTGTAGTGTGTAGTAGAATATTACTCAGTAATACATGGGAATTGAATGTGGATACATATTACAGCAGGCTTCCCTGGTGGCTCAGTGGTAAAGAATCCATCTGCCAGTGCAGGCGACATGGGTTCGATCTCTGGGTCAGGAAGATCCCCTGAAAAAGGAAATGAAAACCCACTCCAGTATTCTTGTCTGGAAAAGCCCATGGACAGAGAAGCCTGGTGGGCTGCAATACATGTGGTCATAAAAGTCAGACATGACTTAGTGACTGAACAACATTTTACAGCATGGATGAACATCAAAAACATTCTAAGTGAAAGAAGCTAGACACAAACATCAGACTTCTGTAGATTTATTCATTTAAGTTTAATGGACTAGACTTAGCCCAGTATTATCACTCTATAATGTTTCTTTGTTTCTTATGGGGAGAAAAAGTAATGTTAGATCCTTTTTAAAGCACTCTGATTTTATACTGGAAATAATAAGGCAACATATGTCAAATCATTTTGAGAAGATACACATTAGTTTTCTTTTAAGTCTGATGATGACAAGCCGTAATACTACTGAGTAAATTCTTACCAAACTGAAGCTTCTGGGCTCAGTTTCAATGTTTTGTTTAATATTATTCCCACCAGCTTTCTTCTGACAGGGCTCCATCAAGATGCTGGTTAATATCCTTGCAAATTGCCTTCTGGATGGGCTTACTATCCTCAGCGTGCACTCCGTTAAGGTTTTCACAGTAGCACAGGCTTGTGTTGGTTTAGCACTAACCTTAGCTATTGTTAAGGAGACTTACTTTTGTCCTCAGTGATCTAGGAAGCAGTAATTTCACAATCTTTAGAAGTTCACCTTAATACAGTGTCTGGTACACTTCTGAACATGGTAATTTTTAGGTGCTTTCAATTGGCAAAGTAGCAAATTGATACACTCAGGGGACTTTCGACAGCATCTTTCCTGGAGCAAATGACACTCCTGTGACCGTGGTTTCCTGTGAGAAAACCTGGCCTCCAGTGCTAGCTGCAGAAAGTGCCATCTGGACTCTGAATTCTGAAGAAAGTGTCATCCTCTTTGGGTTCAGACTCGGTCACAAAACGGCTCTTTCCGGGAGCAAAATGAAGTTGTCAAGAGCATATTGGCCGTGACTCTGCCAGGCACCATTCCGATATGACAAACTCGCCTTCCTATTTTTATTACAGATTACTAATTCTAAAGAAAGATAGGACTTTCCCTCTTTTAATACAGGATCGTCCAAAGGTCAAGACAATTCAAACAAGGGCAGCATGGTCCTGCAATAAAAATGCAGCAATCTAGTCGTGCAGTGTGTCTGTGCAGGGGCTGGGAGAGGTGTGATGTTTACCACTCTAGAAAGGGCACTTTAATCAAAAGACTGATGGCGCGATGAGCTTTGAATTTGTTGTTCTATTTCTCCTGCATCTGCATGAAATTGTGTCTTTGAAACCATATATTATTGAAATGAGTGATACCAGAGAGGAACATATGCTCTGAAATAAACAGAAAAATAGAGCAGCGTAATAGCATTCTTTGCCCACTTGTACAGCCTCTGTGGTGGCATGGAGTGCAAGAGGTGTGGAGGGATGTCTGGGGGACGCTGTCCCCCATCACACATGGGCACTCATGGCTCTCCTTCCCAGCGGCAGGTCTCCTTAGATGGGTCATGACAGTCGGACAAAAAGCCCGTGCCTGCTGTTCAAACATAGTGTGAGAAATCAACTTTGAAAGTATAAAGAACAGTGGAGATGAGATCCGATTCTATAGTATTTCTCTCACAGATGGAATAAAAACCTTCCTTCCTTCAGCGTCAGAGCTCACTCTGGCCCTCTCAGCTCCAAAGAAGCAGGGGTTCTTAGGGCAGAGGTCTGTGCTTCATTGGTGCAGGGGCTGAAATTCCCTCTTCTCCAGGGCTCCATGCATCACTGCACAGGCACACAGCCATCCCACACCCACGTGCAGAAGGTGGTTCCTCATGGGCAACAGACACAGTCAGCAAGGTTTTGTGCATGATCACCCCTCCATGGATCACGCAGATTTTCTACAGAAAAATCCTATTTTTTTTTTTGCATGTGGGTGTCATTTTCCCAATGCCAATTATTGAAAAGACTATCCTTTTCCTATTGTGTATTCTTGACTTCTTTGTCATAAATTAATTAACCATATATGTCTGAATTTTTTTCTTGGGTTTCCTATAGAAAAACTGTTAGAACTAATAAGCAAATTCAGTAAACTTGCAGGATACAAAATCAACAGACAAAAATATATTGTGGTTCTATTTACTAATAATGAACTGCCAGAAAGAGAAATTAAGGAAACAATCCCATTTATAACTGCATCAGAAAGAATAAATTGGGAATAAATTTAACAGGAGGTAGATCTGTATATTCAAAAGTATAAGACGTTAATGAAGGAAATTGAAGAAGACATAAATAAATGGAAAGATATCCCATGCTCACAGATTAGAAGAATTAATATTAACATGCCCATACTACCCGAAGCAATTGACAGATTCGATGCAATCTCTGTCAAAATCCCAGTGGCATCTTTCACAGATATAGAACAAATAACCCTAAAATTTGTATGGAGCCATAAAAGACCCTGATATCATCTGCAAATAGTAAGAGTTTTAATTCTTCTTTTCAAATTGGATGCCTTTTATTTCTTTTTCTTGCCTAATTGCTGTGGATCAGACTTCTGACACTATGTTGAGTAAGAGTGGCAAGAGTGAGTGTCCTTGTTTTGTTCCTGATCTTAGAGGAAATGTGCCTCACTTTTTCACCATTGAAACTGATGTTAACATGGGCTTATTATATATGCCCTTTGTTATGTTGAGGTACGTTCCCTCTGTACTTACTTTAAGAGCTTTGGGTTTTTAAAAAAAAAATAACTTTAGTTAGTTATTTTTGACTATGCTAGGACTTCATTACTGTGCATGGGCTTTCTCTCGTTGCAGCAAGCAAGGCTACTCTTTGTTGTAATGCATGGGCTTCTCATTACTGTCGCTTCTCTCGCTGTGGAGCTTGGGCTCTAGGTTTGCAGACTTCAGTAGTTATGGCACACAGGCTTGGTTGCCCCATGGCATATGAGATCTTCCGCGACCAGGGATTGAAGTGGTGTCCCCTGCCTTGCAAGGCAAACTGTTAATCACTGGACCACCAGGGAAACCTTTTATCATGGATAGATGTTGAATTTTGCTAAATGCTTTTGTGCGTCTGTTGAGATGATCATATGATTTCTCTGTGAAACAAAAGGTGAGCTCAGTTGAAAAGTGAACAGGAAGCTCCTTAGGTCACAAATTCAAGTGGGTGCATGTGTTTTGACAACAGCAGACTGTGAGTGCTCTTGGAGACAGGTTGAGATGGAGGCATCTGTAGCACAACCACCTGCAGAAGTTCGTTGTTAGAAATGTGAGCCTGGAGCTCAGGTAGGAGTAGGGGGCTAGACATACACGGTGTGAACATGACCACAGGTGTGTGTTATAGCCACAGGATTGTCTTCATGCACCATTTAATACATATAAACTGAATGACAATTATGAACTCCAGGAGCTGCAGAGAACATGAAGATAAAATGACTTGGCTCCCAACTTCCAAATAGTCATCATCTGAAGGAGGCAGACATTTAACAGGTGATAACTGTGCTGCATGATAAAGGCTCTAACAGACAGAACAAACTTTGTAAATGTCATATGAAAATATACCTCTCTCTGCTAGTGAGACTCAGAGAAAGCTCGAACGGGAAAACATGTGTGTTTAGAGAAGAACACGTATCAACAAAGCTGGTAAAAAAAAAAGAGGGGGGAGGAGAATATTTCTGGTGGTGGGAACAAGTGTGAGTGGTGTTACTACAATGTGTGAAATGTTTAGAAAATACAGATGCTGTGACATAAACCAATTGGGTCACTTCTTAATACATAGACAGAAAAATCAGAGTGTCCTGGTGGTATTAAAGCCAGAAGCAAAGACCATCAAAGTCTGTGGCCCCAGATTATAAAACAAGAAAGAGTCCAAGGGAGAAAAGAATGGGATGTGAAGATAACAATGGAAGGAGAACTGGAATATAGACCTCCTGACACCCATTCCAGTGTCTGCCAGGCAGTGATCTCCATCTCATAGACTAGCTTCCACTGGTTGGAATAAGCAAGGTCTGGGAAGGGACAGTTTTCTGAGCTCCACTCCCAAGCAGATGGTGCCTGGATCAACGGTTTCTAGACTAGGGGGTGCTCTATGTCCACAATTATAATCTGGTCACCTTGTGAGTCTCTACGGTCTCCTTTATGTACCTGTAAGATTTCTGTTATGTTGAAGGTGTAAATGCTACACCCCCAGGACTGGAGTACTGCCCAGCGATGTCTGTCTGTCTGGAGAGCCTCGGGTTATGAGCTAAGCTTGCACAGCACCTTTCTTCCCCCTACTTCACGTGGTTATGCTGTGTGTCTCGAGAATCTCCTTGACATCTGTCAGTGTATCGGCCTTAATTATACATTACTCTAACCCTAGAGGGGCTTCCTAGGTGGCACTAGTGGTAAAAAACCTGCCTGCCAATGCAGGGGATAAAAGAGATGCAGGTTCAGTCCCTGGGTCAAGAACATCCCCTGAAGGAGGGCATGGCAAGCCATTCCAGTATTCTTGCCTGAAGAATCCTATGGACAGAGGAGCTTGGCAGGCTACAGTCCACAGTGTCACAAAGAGTCAGACACAACTGAAGCAACTTAGCATGCACAATCCCAAAAGACACTAAGAATTGAGGATAGAACCCAAGAAATCCAACCCCACAACTGACTGCAAAGTTTAATAAAAAACATTAAAAAAAAAAAAAGATTCTGTTTCAACACATATGTGCAGTGCTTTGCTGTTTGCTTGTTTGTTTAAACTCAGGTTTGCCTGTCTTTACAAACATAATAGGCAACTTACAACTTAGATTTATTTCTTATTTTGGTAAACTTTTCCTCCCATTATGATTCTAAACACTGATAGTGACTGTACAACATGACGTATGTTGCAGGTATAGAAAACTGTGCTGAGTTGACACTGACTGCTGTTTATACCAGGGTCTCCCAGAATATAGGAAGCCTGGTGCTACCTGGAATATGGACTGTCCTTCTCCGCAGACCAATTAGTCTCACCCTGCCACAGGAACAGACTGCAGGCTGGGCCAGACCTCCGCTCATGCCCCTCAAATCAACCTGCACAATGATAGCCAACGACAAACTGTTAAAACAAGTCCTTGGTTTACCATTTTTCAAAAAAAAGCAGTGTAAGATATGCATAGATTATTCAGCTTCCTGAAAAGTTAGATTCAGAATTAAGGTTTGATTTTAGTGCTGCCTTGGGATATAATACGAAGTCAAGATGCAAGGTCTGCAAATATGATCATTGCTAATGGATGAGACTGACCCAAGGACCAACGCAATTGTAAACACCAGTGCTGACTGCAAATCATGCTTGGTGATGGTTACACAGGTGGCATAATTGCTGTAACTTTTCAGAGACAAATTGCAGTATTTCCGAAATCACCTGAGGCCAGGGGAACCTGTGATTAGGTAGGATAAAGTTGCCTCCGGTGAAATCAACTATCAGCCAACAGAGCAAAGCATAGTGAAGGGAAAGCCAAAGCAAAATTTTAAATTCCCAAACACCAGAATCCAGAATGTGCATATGACCTTTTAATTACTTGCTTGGACTGAACAACAAAAAAAATAGAAGTAAGAACTTGCATTCATGTGTTTGAAAAAATATTTGTTGAACACACACTCTGTCAAGTATTTATCCGAGAGCAGAAACAAAAGCCGGGCTCTAATGGATCCTAAACCCTCGTGGGAGGACGGGGAGACAGAAAGTAAACACGAAACAAAGCAGTGTGTCATGTACCTGGCAATAATAATTGCTGGGGAGTAAACAGGATGGGTAGGGGATAGGAAGGGGAGGAGGGATGCTATTCTAGGCAGGTTATTAAGAACAAGCAGCACTAATAAGGTGTCACTGAGCAGCATCTGAATGGAGAGGATGAGATCTGGTGAATATTAGGGAGAGAGGATTCCAGGGAGAGATGTCAGCTGCAAAAGACCTGAGGTAGGAGTGAGCTTGGATGTTTGAGGAACAGCAGCAGGTGGCATGGCTGGAACAGCCAGAGGACAGAAAGAGGGAGCAGATGCAATTAGAGCGGGCAATACAGAGGGTGGGGGTGGGGGTTGTTTACTCGCCAAGTCGTGTCTGAACTCTTTGCAACCCCATGGACTGCAGCACGCCAGGCCTCCCTGTCCTTCACCATCTCCCAGAGCTTTCTCAAATTCATGTCCTTTGAATCGGTGATGCCATCCAACCATCTCACCCTCTGTCGCCCCCTTCTCCTCCTGCCCTCAACCTTTCCTAGCATCAGGGTCTTTTCCAATGAGTTGGCTCTTCACATCAAGTGGCCAAAGTATTGGAGCTTTAGCATCAGTCCTTCCAATGAATATTCAGTGTTGATTTCCTCTAGTATTGACTGGTTTATTCTCCTTGCAGTCCAAGGGACTCTCAAGAGTCTTCTCCAGCACCTCAATTCAAAAGCGTCAGTTCATCAGCACTCAGCCTTCTTTATAGCCTAGTTCTCACACTGATACATGACTACAGGAAAAAACATAGTTTTGACTATATGGACCTTTGTTGGCCAAGGGATGTCTCTGCTTTTTAATACACCGCCTAGGTTTGTTATAGCTTTCCTTCCATGGAATAGGCAGAACCCTTATTATAAAGAGTTTGGAGACTGGGTTTGACATTGAGGCAGTAAAGAGCTACTGAAGAAAGCAGTTTTGTGAAAACTCCCTCTGGGAGAGTGAGAGGATGTGCTCAGAGTGAACACAGCTGGATAAGGAGATGCAGAGGAGACTAAGGTGATGTTCCAGATTAGGGGGAAGTCGTAGAAGAGGGGAGGAAGGAAGCAGGGAGGGACTTGAGAGAGATGGAGGAGGAAGAAGGATGGAGTGGATGAGAGACAAGGAGAAAGTACAGGGACTCCATCTCCATCCTAAGAGATGAAATAACCCTCTGCCTTCTAGGGAGATGGGAGTGGGACGTGGAGAATGTCCGGAGGGAAGATTGTGTCTTCCACTTGGGCACAGGGTATTGACTTGCATTGAAGAGTCAGCAATAGACTGTGGCTACTTTGAAGATTTGTCTAATATCAATAGACAAAAATAATTATCAGTGTAAATTCAGCAAACACCCCTGGTGGCAAGCTAAGAGCAGGAGGTGGAGCAGAGGTGGGAAAGACAGGGCCATTGCTCTCAGGGCCTTACATTCAGCAAACAGTGAACAAGCAGGCAAATGATGTAATTGCAATAGTGATGAACAGTGTAATTCAATAAAAGCCAGCTGCTCAGAAAGAGCTTAATAGAGGCCCCGGCTCTTAATGGAGGGTCCAAGACATCATCTCTGAGGACATGACTTTTAAGCTGAAGCCTGAAGAAAGCCAAGCACAGCCAGGGAAGGGGTGACTGGCTCCAGGTGGGCATAACAACAGGACAAAAGCCCGGTGACAAGCAAGAGGTTAGCAATAGAGAAATAGAGAAAGGTGTTATTCTTAATATAAGGTGGGACAATGAGTCCAGGCAGGTTATAAGGAAAATTGACAATTAAAATGAGAGAGGCAGGTGGCTTTGCTAAGTTTTGGAGTTTATTCCCGAATAGGCATCTTAATAAAATTACTCATCCAGAGCTCCAAGGCAACAGTAACCAAAAAATGCATCTGAACATTGTGTGATTTGTTACACATTCATTATAATCAAGCTGAAATCAGTTGCCTTGCTAGGGGAAAAAAAAAGTGACTAATTGACATGATGTGAAGGCCTTTGAAGACTCTCATTTAATATCACCAGGTTAATCAGCAGACTAATAAAACAAGTTTTAGTTAAATAGTTACAAGGAAACAATTCTTCTGTGCTCTGGTGTCAATTCTTTTGTTGTTGAGGGAAAAAAAAGGAGGGCAAATTTTAGAGGTTTTGCTGTTTGAATAAGCATCACTTTTACCCACTTGAAAAATATGACACATTATTGTTACTGAATTTTTGTCATTTCACTGTTTTTCTGTGAGATCAGAGGACTTTGAATTTGTGCCACTTTTATTAACTGCTGTGCTGTCAAGAAAGGCTTTAGCATCTTAGCTCCCCGGGAGAGGGCCCGGTAATGGATGAATAATGAGTGACTCTGCGGGTTTGGTACCCTGTGAACAAGAAAAGCATTCTGCCTCCGCTGAACAGCAGGTGTGATCTGTGACCTCGGGTTGCCCGTTATATAAGCAGTGACTTACTTTGCTGTTAAAGGATGCCCATGTTTTTCATATAGTAGCACAGTACTGTCCTCAGAGTAGTATGACAGGGTTAAAGGTCAAGGCTAATTATTTTAATGTCATCGGTTTTTATTTTCTCGTTTAACTTGTTACATAGTAGAGAAGACAGGATTAGTTCAAGAAGCCTTGGCATTAAGGCTTACCCTTCCCTCTTGTTCTTTTTGAGAAATCCCCTGATAATGTCTTCATCAGAGTGAGCTGGAGATGAGGAAGCCAGCCTGAGACCTTCTCAGAGGCCTGTTTATGTGGGGTTGATTCAGGCTAACACCTGCTGGGAAGAAACACTGAGTCATGGTAGCGATTGTAGCTATTGATCAATACCAGCCCGATCATCACAGCTTTCATTTTCTCCTCTTTGTAAATTTCTTTGATTTTTTGACCACAAATATGTTCAAAACCCCCGCTGTCTTGTAGAATCTTCACTTGCTTCTGGTTGGTCCAAATGCTTCTGGTTGAACCAATCCCCATGGAAGCCCATTCATGGGGCTTGCCTATTTTGTTCATTCATGTCTGCTTCCTTAGGTCGTCATTACCTTGACCTCTTAAAGTTTGATTATTTGAAACATGACACTGCCCTTCAGGTTCATCAGTGACCTACTAAGCCTTGATGTTGATCAAGCTTTACCCTTCCCCTTGCTGGGACAGCCAGTCCTCAGCTACCTGCTGTAAACGCTAGGCACTGGAGGTACAGAAGCGATGTCCAGATGCAGCATCCTGTCTGCAGGGGAGCTGAGTGCAGAAAACAGCCAAACACAGCAGGATTGAGTGTAGTAATGCAGGTCCGTAGAGAGTGGCTTAACACAATTGTTGTTGTTTAGTTGCCAAGTCATATCTGACCCTTTGTGACCCCGTGGACTACAGCACACCAGGCTTCCCTGTCCCTTCACTATCTCCTGGAGTTGGCTCAGACTCATATCCATTGAAAACTTTGACTTCTCATTACTAAAAAAACTGAAGTGCAGATATCATGAAAATACTCATAATCATTTCTCCAACCACACATTCTGCTTCTCAACACTGACCCCACCAGTCTAACTGATTGCCCCATGGTTCCTGAAATGAACCATGGGCTTCCCTCTTGGCTCAGCTAGTAAAGAATCCACCTGCAATGCGGGAGACCTGGGTTCGATCCCTGGCTTGGGAAGATCGCCTGGAGAAGGGAATGGCTACCCACTCCAGTATTCTGGCTTGGAGAATTCCAAGGACTGTATAGTCCACAGGGTTGTAAAGAGTTGGACACAATCGAGCCACTTTCACTTTCCTGAAATGAATTGGATGTTTCCTAGCATACGTCACACCTTAGCCCACATTCAGATTCTGAAAGGCTTATATCCTCTTTACAGTTTTCTAGAACCTACCTGTCCTTAAAAGCTGCAGTCAGATCTGTGTCTTCATGGAGGCTCGCCAATGTACCTTAATCCTTGGTAATCACTCCCTTCTGCAAAATCCCACAGGACCCATTGTCTGAACCACTCCTATGATGTTTAATGTGCATTTTTTTGTCTTATTCTGTGTGCCCTATCAGAAATCAAGGCACAAAGCTGTCATAATTATTGTTGCTGTTTTTCATGTCAGATTCTTTGCAACCACATGGACTGTAGCCTGCCAGGCTCCTCTGTTCTCCACTATCTCCTGGAATTTGCTCAGGTTCATATCCAATGAGTCAGTGATGCCATCCAACCATCTCATCCTCTGCCACCCTTTCTCCTTCTGCCTTCAATCTTTCCTGGCATCAGCGTATTTTCCAATGAGATTCTTGTTTTATATTTAAAAATAAAATGAAAATTAATAAAATCAAGGCACAGCCTATCAAGACAGTCCATATAAATAATAGGCCAAGGGAAGGCATGTTTTATCAAATAACTACAATATTTAATGGAGAATTAAAATAAAAGGAGCAGCCAGTACTCATACAAATTATTGTTCCTGGAATTCAGTTAATTCCTTCTTCATTTGTTCTATAAAGAGGAAAAGAAATATTGAAACAATCGGCCACAGTTTTTCCAGTAAAAAAGACTCAAATAGTGCTTTCCTGTGTCCTGCAAACAGCATGTGGTTCCATTCGATCACGTTGGTATTATTAATCACATTTGCTACTGGGGCGATGGTTCAAAGGGATTAACCAGAGTTGCTGAGGGGACATGAAGGCCTGAGACCGTTACAGAAACCGAGGCCAAGTTAACTTAGAATGAGTTGGTCTATTCTGTTCCCTTTAATACTGCTCAGAATTACAAACTCCCATCTAATCTGCCACTTCAATTCCATTCAAATTAACAAAATCTAATTCATTTGAATAGGATTCAAAGTGATTTGATTCAACTCAATCAAATTCTGCTCAGTGGAATCAGTCCTTGATTGAAATCTATTAAGTTCAATTCAATAAAATAAATTTAAATATTATGCAGTGAAATTAATTTTTAATTGATTAGCATTTCAGTTCGGGTCCATCTTGATCTGAACTTCAATTCTCCATTTCTAAATTTGGTCCCTATTCAAATTAATAAAATACAGTAAAATCTGATGTAATTCTGAAAGATGCAACATGAAGCTAATCAGCTTCATTAATTTTTATTCAGCCCTAATCAAATGAGTTTAGTGACATTCAATCACAGAGAGATAAAATGTTCACCTTTAATGCCAAATTGAATGTTTATATTATAACTTCAAAATTATAAGTTTCCCAACTTCACATCACTGTCTGCAGTATGAACTCCACAGGACATTTCTGGATTCATTCTTTGTTTTGTCTTTTTCTTAACACAGAACAACTTAGAACTATGCTATGCTAAGTCACTTCAGTCATGTCCGACTCTGTGTGACCCCATAGACGGCAGCCCCCTAGGCTCCACCGTCCCTGGGATTCTCCAGGCAAGAACATTGGAGTGGGTTGCCATTTCCTTCTCCAATGCATGAAAGTGAAAAGTGAAAGTGAAGTCGCTCAGTCGTGTCCGACTCTTAGCGACCCCATAGACTGCAGCCTACCAGGCTCTTCCGTCCGTGGGATTTTCCAGGCAAGAGTACTGGAGTGGGGTGCCATTGCCTTCTCATAACTTAGAACTAGATGGTTGGAAATCAAAAAATAATATTGTTATCTGGTTTAGCAAAGTGATTTCAGGAAAGTTATAGGTGGCTAATTGATAGGCTCTTGTGCCTGTGAAAATGCCAAGATGCATGATTTTTAATTTTATTTTTAAAGCTCTTACTCTAAATAGTAAAATAAAGGCATTCAGATTCAGGATTGTGGTCATTAAATTGCAAAAAAAAGTAAAAGGGGGATTATAGTGACTGAATTATTCAGAGAAAAAATAATTGTAAATTTTAAATGGAGGTGTTGCTGTGATCAGTACTATTATGACTTGGTCAGATCGAACCTAGAATACAGGTCCTGGACTGGTGCACCAAGGGGACAATTATTCTGTGAACTGAAGCCACTCTGTCATTTTCTCAGGTCAGTGTGTGGATAAAGATAAGGATCACCAGGACATTAGTGACAGGGTCTCAAGATTTTCCTCTGAGATTCTCATTCTGTAGGCCTGGAAATCTATATGGTTCACAAGAGCCTGAGATGAATCTTATTTTAGCTCAGTTGAAAGCCCTTCCCTATACCAATTTCTCACTAGAGGGGAAAATCTCAGAAGCAGTCACTCCATGACATCCCCTCCAAGGCCCCTCTTTCACTGAGGATCCTGAGACGGGCTGCCTTGATCCAGTGTCTGGAAGTGATTGCATTAAGGACCTATTTCACATGGTGAAGAAGAGAGGCTTCCTCCATTTAAGCCCCAGAACTCAGAATTGGTGGCCTGTTCCTCCGTCCAGTGCTGGGGTCAAGGACAGCTGTCAGCATCATCTTTACGGCTCTGCAACCCTTGGACTGTGCATACCTCTTACTAAAGGAAAAAGGGATTCTGGCCTGCTCGATTTTTCAAGTTAATAACTATCAGATTATTTGGAGAGCTCTGTAGTAGCAGCTATAGCACCTCTAAATTTCCTCTCTGCTCCCAGCCTAATCTGGAGGTTAGGGTAAGGGCTCTTTTATCTTCCTTCTTCTCTAGGTCATTTGCATTGGGAGGAAGGTTCTCCCAAGTACAAAATGTTTTGCACCTACAGTCTAGAATTATACCAATTAAGGTTGTCTTTACTTGAGAAGGTTTCTTATCTCTCCTTGCTATTCTTTGGAACTCTGCATTCAGATGGCTACCTCTTTCCGTTTCTCCTTTGCCTTTTGCTTCTCCTCTTCTCTCAGCTATTTGTAAGGCTTTCTCAGACAACCATTTTGCCTTTTTGCATTTCTTTTTCTTGGGGATGGTCTTGATCCCTGCCTCCTATACAGTGTTATGAATCTCCATCCATAGTTCTTCAGGCACTCTATCAGATCTAATCCCTTGACTCTATTTATCACTTCCACTGTATAAGGGATTTGATTTAGATCATACCTAAATGACCTAGTGGTTTTCCCTATGTTCTTCAATTTAAGTCTGAATTTGGCAATAAGGAGTTCATGATCTGAGCCAGAGTCAGCTCCCAGTCTCGTTTTTTGCTGACTGTATAGAGCTTCTCTATCTTCGGCTGCAAAGAATATAATTAATCTGATTTCCATATTGACCATCTGGTCATGTCCATGCAGAGTCTTCTCTTGTTGTTAGAAGAGGGTGTTTGCTATGGTCAGTGCATTCTCTTGGCAAAACTCTGTTAGCCTTTGCCCTGCTTCATTCTGTACTCCAAGGCCAAACCTGCCTGTCATTCCAGGTATCTCTTGACTTCCTACTTTTGCATTCCAATACCCTATGATGAAAGGGACTTTTTTTTTTCTTTTGGTATTAATTGTATTGGTATTAATTGTAGAAGGTCTTGTAGAACCATCATAGAACCATTCAACTTCAGCTTCTTTAGCACCAGTGGCTGGGACATAGTCTTGGATTACTATGGTTACTTAATAAGCATATTGTCACCATGGATTATTGTAGTCTGATTCGAGTGTTCAGTTGAAATTTGTTTATCAAGTATAGGAAAAAACGATTGGGTTGTGCTGCAGTAAGAATGGAAGTGTATTGGGAGATTTTCCAGAGTATGAGTCTTTCTTTAGAATGAGATCTTACACCATAGGGGTCTTCAAATAGCCAAAATAATCCAGATAGCTTGAGCCCAGGGCACACAGTAAAGGAGCAGGGGACACTAAGCAGAGCTCTCTTTCCTCTGCTAAAAGCCCCCTGCGATTCTTTAATGTAATTTGTAGATAAGCAGATAGTAGGAGATATAATAAGGCTAGGTTTCATCAAGCTCCAAATAGGCTTTTAAGTTTTCATTTTGGAGACAATAAACCTTTCTGGTATTGTTTTTAACATCCTGTAGGAATGGATGGAATGGAACTAATTAAATGTCCAGCGACAGTACTGGGTCTTACCGTAGCTCTGCCAGGATACTGTTTCTGTAAGTAGATTATTAGGTTATTCTGCGTAACTCCGAGGTTCTGAAGAATGCACTGAGAGTCACAGGTATGCGCCACATTTGTATCAAGCAGTCCCCATGCATTTGCCCTTGTGTTTCTGAAACAACTTGTTATTGGAGAAAATAACAGAGATCTATTGGCTTTAAATTTGAGGAAAACAAGTTGCCTCTTCTCTTTCTCTCTTCTTCAGTCATCCAACCCATAATGAATCCTCAACATAATAAAATTGGTCTTCAGTGAGTACAAAGTGCCATGATCACATTTAATTCAATCCATATCTGGCTATCTTAATACAATATCCCTCACTTTCATAATTTAGCTTCTAGTTAACCTCAAATATGGTTTATCAGTACATAATCTTGTTGCAAGGATTACTCCTACTCAATGTAGTTAGCAAAAATCTTCATATACCGAGGTCAGAGAAATTCTTGAAGTCTTAGCACTGGGTAATTAAATTGTTTCTTTTCTCACCACTTCTTATTATTTTCTTTTAAAAAGTCTTTCCATTTTTATCACCTTTAACTTCTTTTCCCCCAAAGCCAGTTAACAGGTAAATAATGATCTGTGAAGCAAAAAGTAGCACTTCGTTAGCCTAGCACTGAAATAAGGCAGTTCTTTGCTCAACACAAGTTGAACCATTCTCTTCTCACTGAATATAAAATATATGCCAAGTTAATAAATTATAATGATTTGATTTAACCAAATTAGCCAGTGCTAATAACAAAGGGTACAACTTGATTTTTCTCTGGAATGTGTTGTTCTTATTGGCATTCATCTGTTCCTGGGAGATGTGAAAACAGCTAAGTAAAACATTTTGTACTGCACTTAACTTATTTTCCTAGGAAGGAGAACAAAATAACATTGATTTTGCACCACCCTAACTGGGAACATTTTAATGTACGACAAAAGTGCCTTGAGTAAAAGGTAGGGGATCGGGGGAAAGAGATGGGAAATTGAACTCCTCTCTCCTGGTCACTAATGTGTCTCCTCGCACAGAACACGAGAAACATGATCACTGCTGATCATCTTCTTGGATTGCATCTTGATGTCTATCAAGAGTTCCTCCCTGCAGGACCTGAGCCTGCCATGTGAAGCTGGTTCAGAGCCTGGGTCCCATGCAGAGCATGGGGTTCCTGCTAGAACACCCGAGGCCCAGACACCTTGACAGTGTGACCCCCTCTCCTGGGCTTCCTGATACTCTCTGTCGGTTTGATGGGAACCAGCTAGATCTTTCTCTGCTTCCCCTAGAGAGTATTTCTCAGAGTTCCATGCTAAAGGAGCAGCTGATGATAATGGTTGCTCCCTCGACTGACGTTGTCCTGATTTCATAAAGAATCCCGAGCCACACAGCTTCTCTGGTTCGTGCAATTTATCATCACTCTCTGTGACAAGAATATGACCGTGGTAGGTTGCTTCTACTGGTGCCTGGAAGGAATGATCGGAAATTGAACTGACGTTCTGAGATACACACTCTTGCCTTGCCTATTTCATGTACAGGCAGGACAAGGGTGTTTCCTGCCAGGTAACCCATTGACTTCAGTTCTTCAGGTGTTCTGATTGTTTCTTCCCCTCCACCATGTGGGTTAGTATCCCCTAATTTCCCAAAGCAATGAGAGTAAATGAAATTTCTTCTAAGAGAAAGAATTTAGCATTAGGTAAGCTTGAAAAGGTGCAGTGTGATGACGAGAGGGGATAATCAGTCTAGGTCATGTTCTGCACTTTCAGTGACAGGTTGTGGCCTGCAAGGCCCCAGGGGCCTTCGCAGTGTCAGCATGGCACCATCCACCTTTGTCCTCTTCCTATAACACGGCCAGGGATAGAATCAGCAGAGACCTAATGCAGCTTACTAACCCAGTGACCTGGCTCAGGTTTTATTGTTTTCATAAATGCAATTTTTAAGCATTATTTTTTTAACTCTTGACTGCATCAAAAGAAAACAAGAGTAGTTTATTATCGGCCAAGGTTCCAATATTAAAAAGCATCAGAAATTGGATATGTTCCTTTGCTCTGATGGAAAGAGAAAGGAGAAGCAAGACAGTTCAGTTCAGTTCAGTCACTCAGTCATGTCTGACTCTGAGACCCCCATGAACTGCAGCACGCCAGGCCTCCCTGTCCATCACCAACTCCCAGAGTTCACCCAAACCCATGTCCATCAAGTTGGTGATGCCATCCAACCATCTCATCCTCTGTCATCCCCTTCTCCTCCTACCCTCAATCTTTCCCAGCATCAGGGTCTTTTCAAATGAATCAGCTCTTCACATCAGGTGGCCAAAGTATTGGAGTTTCAGCTTCAACATCATTCCTTCCAATGAACACCCAGGACTGATCTCCTTTAGGATGGACTGGTTGGATCTCCTTACAGTCCAACGGATTCTCAAGAGTCTTCTCCAACACCACAGTTCAAAAGCATCAATTCTTCGGCACTCAGCTTTCTTCACAGTCCAACTCTCACATCCATACATGACCACTGGAAAAACCATAGCCTTGACTAGATGGACCTTTGTTGGCAAAGTAATATCTCTGCTTTTTAATATGCTGTCTAGGTTGGTCATAACTTTCCTTCCAAGAAGTAAGCGTCTTTTAATTTCATGGCTGCAATCACCATCTGCAGTGATTTTGGAGCCCAGAAAAATAAAGTCAGCCACTGTTTCCACTGTTCCCCATCTATTTGCCATGAAGTGATGGGACTAGATGCCGTGATCTTAGTTTTCTGAATGTTGAGCTTTAAGCCAACTTTTTCACTCTCCTCTTTCACTTTCATCAAGAGGCTGTTTAGTTCTTCACTTTCTGCCATAAGGGTGGTGTCATCTGCATATCTGAGGTTATTGTTATTTCTCCCGGCAGTCTTGATTCCAGCTTGTGCTTCTTCCAGCCCAGGGTTTCTCATGATATACTCTGCATATAAATTAAATAAGAAGGGTGACCATATATACAGTCTTGACATACTCCTTTTCCTATTTGGAACCAGTCTGTTGTTCCATGTCCAGTTCTAACTGTCGCTTCCTGACCTGCATACAGGTTTCTCAAGAGGCAGGTCAGGTGGTCTGGTATTCCCATCCCTTTCAGAATTTTCCACATTTTATTGTGATCCACACAGTCAAAGGCTTTGGCACAGTCAAAAAGCAGAAATAGATGTTTTTCTGGAACAAGACAGCTTGGCTGTAAAAAGAAAACTCAGCCCCCTGTACACTGGGACAGGCCCCAGCAGGTTGGGAGGCAGGGTTTCAGAATGGAAGAGCTAGCTTCTTCTCCCTTCAGAGCATGGTGCTGAAATCACCCTCTCTACTATTGGCCAGTTCAAGTCTAATGTAGTTCTTAAAAATCAGGGGCCAAAAATGATCTGGTGAAGGGATAAATAGTTAACTTTTCCAAATTAAGTCAATGCAACTGGAAAATCTGGAAATTTGTATGGAGTTAGAGAATACCTGAATAGTTCCTTTCCAAGTTCAGAGTTTTTACTCCATTCATTACAACAAGCCTGAACTCTCAGTACAGTTTTATAACTTTAAATCACCTACCTCTAAAAAAATAAGCAAACATGAAGACCTACTGGCATCTCTGAGAAGACGGAGCAGCAGTTTTTACACAGTTCCAGTATGGCTCTTTCTTCCTTTATTGTGTTACTTGCTTAGGTGCTGTTGACTGTTCAGGGGTCCCAGCCTCTGCGATCCCATGTCTGATTTCTGTCATTATGTACTATGGGCTTCACTAGTAGCTCAGACAGTAAAGCATCCACCCGCAATGCAAGAGACCTGGGTTTGATCCCTGGATCTGGACGATCCCCTGGAGAGGGAAATGGCAACCCACTCTAGTATCCTTGCCTGGCAATCCATGGACAGAGGAGCCTGGCAGGCTACAGTCCATGGAGTCGCAAAGAGTCAGACTCGACTCAGCAACTAACACACATGTAGTCATATCAGAAATAAAGTGTGCAATAAATGTAATGCACTTTTATCATCCCCAAAGCATCCGCCTCCAACCCCAATCCATGGAAAGGTCGTTTTCCATGAAACCAGTCCCTGGCACCAGAAATTTGGGGCACCTCTGGTTTAGATGACAGCTTACAGAGTGAAAAATGTTTTATTTCTAAGCACAAGCACATGCACAGATGTGTGCTTGAGACAAGTGTGCACCCGACACGCTGAGAGGGTGGTGAGTGATTAGAATGGGATTGTAGCCGCACACGTGGGGATTTTAACTGTGGAGTGCAGGTTCACTGGCCACACGGCTTCCACCAGATTCTGTTCAGTTCCCAGCCTCCTGCAAGGGCAGCTTTCTCTGTCCTTCCCTCCTCTGCCTGCTGCTGCCTAGCCACTTCTTCCCATTATTCCCCTGAAACTCCTCTCAACAAACACCATATAGCTGTCAAATGAAAAGGGAAAGTTAAAACCTTCATCTTAATGAACCCTGCTATCAAATCTGACGATGCCGACCACACCGCTCTTATGGAAATTCTTTACTTGTTTCTCCTCCACCCTCTCAGACTATCTTCTTTCTTGCTCCTCCTTTTTTCTGCTCTCTAAATGCTGCTGGAATCCAAAAGATTCCAGTGACTTCTCTCCTGCTGCCAGTGATTTAGGCTGATGGCTCCTAAAAGGGGATTTTCAGCCCAGAGAATGCTCCTGAGACCCCGTCTCTGAGAGCCAGTTGCCCACTTCGTGTACGAGGGTCATCATCCTTTCTTCTTCATTCTCTAGATTTCTCATCTTCTTCCCTGTGATCTACTGGATAGTGAAGCACATCACCATCCTCTTAGTCACCTGAGCCAGAAATCTGGGATTAATCCACACACCATCTCCCCACCCAAATCCCAATAGTCCCAAGCCAGTTGTACCTCCTTCATCACTTTGCATGTTCTCTGCCTCTCCATTTTCACTGCGATCTTATTATTTCTCTTTGGTATTAACACAGAAGCATCACATCTGGCCTCCATGACTCCATCCCCCGAAATCTGCCTTTCATCTCACTGCAGATCTTTACAAACACAAACGTGACCATGAAAATGCCCTGCTTAAAATACTTCAATGGTTTCCCATTAGTTTCAGAATGAAGTTCAGCTTTCTTAAAATGGAGGAAATCAACACTGAAAAGCAAGAATAAACCAACGCAAAATAGCTTTATTTGGACAAAGTTTGTTGTGCTACGGCCCTCACCCACTGTCTGATGCGACCTACCCTGCTTCCCTCTCAGATTTCTCTCTCATCCCTGTTCTACCATCAATGAACATGCGTGCTCTGTATAGAACTTTACACTCTTTCTCCTTTGCCTAGCGCTCCTTGTCTCATTTACATCCTTATTCACCTGGGTAACCTAACTACCAAGACATAGCTCTAGTTCCCTCTTCTAGGAAACTTCCTTTCCTCACCTACTCTCCATAATTAAATTTCACACTCAATCTGTATCTTTTCCTCCATGTTCCTGCTGAGTTTCTTAAAACGTTTGACACATAAAGGAAACGCAATAGGATGTCTGACGAGTAAATGAATGGGTGAGTATTAGGCCAAATAATAAAGCAAAATAGGATGGTATAATGAGCATTGTTCAATGTCTTATGAGAAAAAGTGTCAAACTTCCAGTCTGGGAGCTGCTCTGCTGTGTAATTGAAAGAATCACTTAACCTTCCTGCACCTAGGTTGCTTACTTGTAAAATAAGATCATACTAAGGCATGATGAAAGTCCACATTTAGCTCTGATCGTCTGTCATCTCCATGACTGCTTTCATGGAAAAGCACAAGTAGCCATGAACCTAGTTGTACATTTGAGAACCGATGCATGGCACACACACCCTCCTACTTTGTGGGTATGCCCCATCTGGGCAGCCACTTTACAGAACAGGCTTCTTAACTCCTGGAGCTTGAATGTAAAATCTTTCAGAGGGAGAGGTACTTACCCTGGTGGGAAAGCTTGAGCTTACCATTCCCTCTGAAGTTTCTTATTGCATTTCCCTATTATTGAAAGGCCCTGACTTCTAAGAGGGCTGAGTGGTGTTCAGGGTATCAGAGAGCCGCGGCTCCTGGCTTGGGGGGATGTGACTGTGGCGTGGTAGTGGCTGGGTGCAGGTCCCATCTCAGTGTGCTTTTCCCCTTTCTTGCAGATGGAAGCCCTTACACCTGGTGGGTTGGCAAAGCCAACGAGAAGCACTACTACTGGGGAGGCTCTGGGCCTGGAATCCAGAAATGTGCCTGCGGCATCGAGCGCAACTGCACAGACCCCAAATACTACTGCAACTGTGACGCGGATTACAAGCAGTGGTGAGTGCGGGGGCCCGGCGTGCGAGCTCCCTCCCAGCCTGCCTGGAGGCCAGACTAATTAGATGGGAGAGAAAGTGTGAAAAGTGCTGAAATAATAAGAGACTGGGTTAGAAAGGTTCGGGACTAACCCAGCTGACAAATGTCAGGAACGTTCTGAAAACTATAAAAGCCGAAAGAGGTCAGTGCTACAAGGGTATGCATTTAGAAATAGAAGAACACATAATTGATGTATTCATATTTTATTCAGAGAGGAAAATAATGAGGCATGTAGTAGACAGTGATTTGCATTATAAAATGTGCTTTGTGACAATACAAGGGGTGGCCGCGGGCAGGGAGCCGTGTGCAGGCGTGTGAGAGCACAACAGCCTCTACGGTGAGTGCTCCCACCTCCTACGGTGTCTGCTTTGAGGAGCTGGATGAGAAAAAAAAAGACAGAGGTGGGAAAAGAAAGGGACGATTGTGCTTTGCTCTCGTCTTCAGCAACAGTGCCTACCCGTCTGCTTTTGTTTCATGCCTTGAACTGTTTATAACTCTGATACAAATCAGTTCAAAGAAGATCTATTTGGGGTTTCTTTCATCCCTCTACTGGCTTTTGTCCTGCTTCACGGCGAATGGCTGTGTCTGTGTCCGTAATAGACAAAGATAAATCAGCTGTCATTCTGTGGGGGGAAAGGCCCCAGAAGTTTTGAGTGGAAAATGTAAGCCTGAGTCCGGTTCTTCCCATAAAGCGCATATCTTGCAACAGCTGCTTGTTTCTGACATGGAAGAGGCGGCTGTGCTCCATCCCCGCCTCTGGGTGGCAGCAGAGAGCACAGCCCCGAATTTCTTCATGTGCCTGATCACAGTTGCCTACAGTCGCCCCGGTTTTAGTCGATGCTAACTACATAGAGGACAGTTTACAAGATAAGTTCATCCTACCAGTTAAGTGAAAATTAGTTCTGCATGTAAAGTTGTATGCTTGTCAGATTGGATGCCTACCTATTTTCCAAAAGCCTTTTTTTTTTTTTTTTTTTTTTTAGTAAATGATATTACAGAGGCTATATTCAGTGGCTTAGAATTTCTGTGCAGGTGTATAAATAGTTATCATTACTCTTTAACTGTGGTTTATGGAAGGAACGTGAAGTCACTCAGTCGTGTCCGACTCTTTGCGACCCCGTGGACTGTAGCCCACCAGGCTTCTCCGTCCATGGCATTCTCCAGGCAAGAATACTGGAGTGGGTTACCATTTCCTTCTCCAGGGGGTCTTTCCGACCCAGGGATCGAACCCAGGTCTCCCGCATTGGAGGCAGACGCTTTAACCTCTGAGCCACCATATATTCACTCTTTAATTTTGTTTGAGAGATGTGTCTACAAGCGCATGCACACATATACACACACTGACACACTATAGAAAGACTAGAAGTCAGGAGAATGAAATCAGAAAGACCCGGCCTTCGAAGGTAACTTTCGGTCAGGCAGCCTGTCCTCGATGCAGTCAGTCCTTCACTCATGGTGATATCAGTGGAGCTCTTGTGTGCTGGGGGGTCTTCTAGGTTCTGGGATACAACAGAGACTGGCAGTAACAAGAACCCCTGCTCTGGCCTATGTTCTTGCCACTTCTTACTAGTCGTGTGTCTGTAAGTAGGTTCTGAGGGCTCGCTCAGATTCATTTGTCTGCTCAGCTTTGACTCACGGAGACTTCGGGAAGCAGACTTTGGTGCAGCCTCCCAGACCAAAAGGGAGAGCTCTGATCCCAGATGGT
Source organism: Bos indicus x Bos taurus (assembly GCF_003369695.1). Classification (NCBI taxonomy): domain Eukaryota; kingdom Metazoa; phylum Chordata; class Mammalia; order Artiodactyla; family Bovidae; genus Bos; species Bos indicus x Bos taurus. The sequence continues at coordinate 8,614,774 of NC_040079.1, read as the reverse complement.
TCATTGTTCAAGCAACCTCCACTGGTCAATGCTTTTGTCCTGCCATGGAGGGGAGTTCAGATATTCACAAGGAAAAGGGAGATCTAGTGCGTGAATCCAAGTGAAATTTGTTTTTGTCAGACGTCATCCCAAGGGCTCGGGATACAATGACAAATAGAGCATGCTCTTTGTCCTCAAGGACTCAGAAACTAGTTGGGAAAACACACACACACACACACACACAGACAACATAATACAACCAGCGCTCTGACGAAGACATTGCAGGGTCCAAAAAACCAGTGCAAGGAAACTGAAGTCCAACTGAGGGAGAGTGGAGAGGAGCTAGGACAGTCCTTATGAGTCAGGGATGCTTGGAAGAAAGTAAGAGTTTGCAGGGCATGCTCTCCCTTGCAAGATTGACTTGGAGGAGAGGCAGGAGTGAGGACAGCCGGTTTGGGGAGCCATCAGGGCCGAAGATCTGGGGTGTAATGTGGAGAAGAAAGAAGGTTCAGTGAGGCTGAGCAGCTGGGCAGCAAACACCAGAGCTGCCATTCTTTTCAGTGGGTGGTAGGAGATGGATTTACTGGCAGTGAGCCCTGTGGAGGTAACCTTGATGGAAAGGGTGGGGCGGGGGGAAAGAGCCAGCAAAAGGAAGTCACGTGCGTTCCTCAGAGGCATTGAGGGCCAGACAGTGGAAATGGTGGAACATATGTGAGATATTCGGGAAGTGGCACCTCCAGGACTTAATAGTTATGACTATGCGAGAAGAAAGAGAGGGTCTGGTAGGCTCCCCACTGGGCACCTGGAAATGGTTAAATTCCTTACCAGGTAAGGGGACAACAGTTCAGCGGGTAGATGATAGGTTCAGCTTTGAAAATATTAAGTTTGAAGCTCCAACATAACACTGTGTCTAAACCCAGAGAGGCACCATTCCTGGGATCACTGCTAAGATATTCAGGCTTCAGAGCAATGCACTTCCAAGAACATTAGTTCAGTTCAGTCGCTCAGTCATGTCTGACTCTTTGCGACCCCATAAATCACAGCACGTCAGGCCTCCCTGTCCATCACAAACTCCCGGAGTTCACCCAGACTCAAGTCCATCAAGTCAGTGATGCCATCCAGCCATCTCATCCTCTGGCGTCCCCTTCTCCTCCTGCCCTCAATCCCTCCCAGCATCAGAGTCTTTACCGATGAGTCAGCTCTTCGCACGAGGTGGCCAAAGTACTGGAGTTTCAGCTTCAGCATCATTCCCTCCAAAGAAATTCCAGGGCTGATCTCCTTCAGAATGGACTGGTTGGATCTCCTTGCAGTCCAAGGGACTCTCAAGAGTCTTCTCCAACACCACAGTTCAAAAGCATCAATTCTTCGGCACTCAGCCTTCTTCGAAGTCCAACTCTCACATCCATACATGGCCACAGGAAAAACCATAGCCTCATACCTGAGTTCAAATCATCCATGAGAAGACACTGTAGACAGACCTGTTCAGCCTCACTCAGAAACGTGCCTCTGCAAGCTCTTGATTAGATTGTAATTTTTCAGTTACTCAGGGACTTGGATACAGCTGATGTATTGTTTCCTTTGGGCTGAGTAGCACCTACGATATCCTCACCCTTTTGCTCCTATTAAGATGCTCTAATGTCTCATAGTAGGCGCACTGTATCTTGAGCAAACTAAAAAGTAAAAGCAATATGTTTACAATAAATAGCTACTGAAATGATCTTTCCTATTCGGCACAATAAAGCAAGCTTTTGGTGATGTCTTCTTGGGCTTTGAATTCACCAGCACCTGGAAATGCTGTGGATGCTTTCAGTAGATCAGAATGAATAGATTTGTTTCTAGAGATGTGTACCAAAGTTCCTGGAAGCAGAATCATATCTGCCACTTTGAGGAGAGGCTTTTAACCAGTCTTACATTTAGGTTTGTGGTCTGTATAATAAAACTGAATCTTGACTGGTAGACTATTGTGAGAGTTAAATAGAATGTGGAATAGGAAAATATTCTAATATTCTGTGAATTGTACAGTGTGGATACATAGCTGATTGCAGTTCTTAATTATGTAATTCTCATTGCAATTCTTACCAGTTCCAAATGAATCTTAGGAAATGAAACGGCACCAGGGAAAGGGGTCCCTGTGCTTTCTCGACCTGCCATGCCACAGGGCGCGAGACAAATTCCACAATACCATGAGGCAGTGACACAGAACAGGCTTTGCCAGAGGAACTTACAAACCAGAGAGCATGAAGACAAGAGAAAGCCTAGGTCCGTCAACCCCATCAGCTCTCAGAGAGATGCTGGACAAGGCTCTTGTGCTGAGCACAGGGTTTCACAGAACTCCTGGCTTCTCCCACCTCACAGGACAAGAATGAGAACAACTTGTCAGTGGAGCCATCAGATTCTTAGGGTACCAGGAAGGCTGAGCACACAGCCAGGGGTTTACTGCATTGTCTGGGGGTCATGCTTGGAGAGGGAGGAAGCCAGAACCCAGGTAGGAAGTAGACTCCTGCAGCCTCCCCCCGCCATGATGGGGAGAACCAGGGAGCATTTCCAGCTGGCTCTCTGTCCAGGTATACAGAGTGTGAGCTCCATGGTCACTGGTGTCCAGCTCTTTTCATCCTACCACAGAGGACAGCCGAAAACTCAGGAAAAGCAGTCTGGTGCACACACCCATGTGAAATTCACACATGTGAAACATCTGTAGTGATGTAAAAATTGAAGCTCCAATACTTTGGCCACCTGATGAGAAGAGCCAACTCATTGGAAAAGACCTGATGCTTGGGAAGATTGAAGGCAGGAGAAGGGGACGACAGAGGATGAGATGGTTGGATGGCATCACCGACTCAATAGAATGAGTTTGAGCAAGCTCTGGGAGATAGTGAAGGACAGGGAAGCCTGGCATGCTGCAGTCCATAGGGTCACGAAGAGTCAGACATGACTTGGCCACTGAACAACAACAAAAAATAATAAAAGCAGAGGTTCTACTGAATCTCATGTTTTCAGGGTCCATATCCAGCTAAGAAAGTTGCTTCTACCAGTAATATTACCTCAGTCAGACAAGTCGTTTGATTAAACTCGACTGAGACCAAAGTGGGTACAAAGTTTTCCTTTGCCCTTTCCTCCGCGTGAGATCTAAGTCAGGGCGTTTCACTTCTCTAGGTGTTCATATCCACAAAATGTAGATAGTACTTCCCAATTCATGTCAAGTCCTGGCAAAGTGCTGTCGTGAATGAACATTTAAAACTGCAGTATGGTGTGCTATTTTTATTACCTAAATGATGAGTGGAACTCTAGCTGAAATCATTAAAATCTTTCTTTTTTAAAATTGTATCGAAATATAGTTGATTTATAATGTCATGTTCATTTCTTCTGGACAGCAAAGTGATTCAGTTACACAGAGTGACTCAGTTATACATATCTACATATACATGTGTGTGTATATATATACACACACACACACACACACCTTTATCTCTCCTTCCCTTAGCAGCCATAAGTCTGTTCTCCAGGTCTGTAGTCTGTTTTGGTTTCATAGATAGGTTGATTTGTCTCACATTTAGGTTCCACATATAAATGTTATATGGTATTTGTCTTTCTCTTTCTGACTTACTTCACTTAGTATGATCATCTCCAGGCCTATCCATACTGCTGCAAATGGCATTATTTCATTCTTTTTTATGGCTAAGTAATATTCCATTGCATGTTTGTACTATATCTTCTTTATCCATTCATCTATCTATGGGCATTTAGATTGCTGCCACGTCTTGGCTATTGTAAACAGTGCTGCTATGGACATCGGGCTGCCTGTATCTTTTTTTAATTTGAGTTTGATATGGGTATATGTCCAGGAGTAGGACTGATGGAATCAGTAAAAATTTCTTAAAGCACAGATGCATAAATTGGGGCCCAGGAAAATTTTACTTCCAATTACATTGGAAATAAGAAATGGAGAGAACACTAAGACTCAGATTTCCAAACTTCCACTCCAGTGTTTCTCTACAATATCATGATCTAGGAAGACTACTTATGTTGTTTTTATCTTTTTTAATGATATATGAATTTAATGTTTTCACTAGTTATATGTAGGTTTTAAATTTAAAGCTTAAACAATAGACCACATATTATTAGAGTCTTTTTTAAAGGACTCTGAAGCTTAGATTAAGCATTTATTCTTATTTACTAGAGTAAAACACACAGAAATGGAGCTGAGATAAATTAGATTGTAGCTCCGAGCATATTTCCGTCTCACAGCAAAGCGGCAATGGGCTGCAAGAACTATAACCAGCTCAATAATTGCCTGATTATCTATGCCTTGAGAAGTTTTGCACAGTTATTTCTGAGATTGGATGTAATTTAACATTTATGATTTACTATTCACAGCAATAGTAAATATTCCCACCTACAGTGCCAGAATCCTAATTAAGTGAGCCTGGTCTCAGCTAAGTGCCCACCGCTGGGTAATTCCTGGCCTCGGACAGCCTGGCTCAATGAGCTAAATCATCGTATCGGACACTAGTGATTCCAAAATGGAGCTGCGGGGAAGGCAGCCCGTTCGCTGCTCCAATGCCCGTCTCACACTGTACTTGTAGAATTTCTGGATAAGGGTTTCCTGGCCAAGATGAGCACAGACATGGGAGCACAGTCCTTGTGGTACGATTAGTAATCAGTTCTCACCTCAATAGGCTTGCCTGGTGGCTCAGGCGGTAAAGAATCTGCCTGTGATGCAGGAGACCTGGATGCAATCATCCTGGGTCAGGATGATTGCCCTGGAGAAGGAAATAGCTACCCACTCTAGTATTCTTGCCTGGAGAATTCCATGGTAGAAAGGCCAGTCACATACTAACTGGCCGTGCCCTATTCCATGGGTCCTGAAAGGAACTGACGTGTCTATAGAGCTTTTTCCTAGGCCAGAAATAACCCATGACAATGTTTATTAGGCAGCAGAATCTCTTCATTTTTTCAAAGCCAGAACCTTCACATACGATCGGCTCAGCTTATTATCCAGTCACTAACAGCAAAATATTTGGAATGCTTTGAAAAGAAATCAGTCTACATTTTTTCATCGTTGGTCATGTCATCTAATTTTCTCAGTAACATTTTTCTGTGAGACATGTTCAGTTTTATTCAAAGTGAAATATTTGTATGTGCATTCTCATCCCTCATGTTGTTCAACAATACCAATAATGAACATTTATTGAGTGCTAATCATGCACCAGACGCTGTTCCAAAGTGTTTAATGTATCATGCCATTTAAACATCACATTGACCCAATGAGGAAGGTGCTGTTTTTCCTCATTTTGCAAATGAGGCGATTAAACCCCAGAGAGCTTAAATGACTTCCACAAGGTCACACAGTTAACAAGAGGGATAGCAGAGATTCAGACCCAGGGCAGGCAAACTCCAGACTCATGCTTAGATGTTAACCAGCAAGATATAAAGTCTGTAGAAATTTTAACATTTGAACTATATACCATATGATTTCATTTCTTCCAATTTTTAAAACTGTGATAAAATATATACATAAAAAATTTACTATCTTACCAAATTTTTAAGTATAGTTCAGTGGTATTAAGTACATTCACTTCGTGCAACCAGTGCCACAATCCATCTCCAGAGGTCTTTCCATCTTGGAAAATCGAAACTCTCTCTTCATTATAAAATAACTCCCCATTTCTCCCTGCCCCCAGCTGCTAGTAACCACCATTCTTCTTTCTGTCTCTGTGAATTCTACTATTCTGGCACCTCATGTAAATGGAACCATACAGTCTTATTTCACTTAGCATAAAGTCCTCAAGGTTATTTTGTGGTGGTGTTGTTCAGTCACTCAGTGGAGTCCAGCTCTTTGTGACCTCATGGACTTGTAGCACGCCAGCCTTCCCTACCCTTCACCATCTCCCATAGCTTGCTCAAACTCATGTCCATTGAGTCAGTGATGCCATCCAACCATCTCATCCTCTGTCGTCCCCTTCTCCTCCTGCCTTCAGTCTTTCCCAGCAACAGGGTCTTTTCCAGTGAATTGGCTCTTTGCATCAGGTAGCCCAAGTATTGGAGCTTCAGCTTCAGCACCAGTCCTTCCAATGAATATTCAGGACTGATCTCCTTTAGGATGGACTGGTTGGATCTCCTTGCAGTCCAAGGGACTCTCAAGAGTCTTCTCCAACACCACAGTTCAAAAGCATCAATTCTTTGGCCCTCAGCTTTCTTTATGGCCCAACTCTCACATCCATACATAACTACTATTTTGTTGCATGTATCAGAATCTCCTTTCTCTTTAAGTCTGAATACTATTTCTTTGTATGTGTATACCACATTTCCTCTTTCATCAGTAGACACATGGTTTGCTGCTGCTTCTTAGCAATTCTCAGTAATGCTGCCATGAACTTGAGTGTATGATTTCAATTTTATCTACTTTTACTCACCTCTGTGCTGTTCTTTATTTGGTTTTTAGAAAATCTCATTTTGATTTTACTTTAAGAGTAATTTTATCATGAAAGTAGTGAAAGCAATGACAAAATAAATGTTTGAGGAGTATTTACCAGTGAAATGGAAAAGGAAATGTCAGCCCACTCCAGTAGTCTTGCCTGGAGAATCCCATGGACAGAGGAGCCTCACGGGCTACAGTCCATGGGATTGCAAGAGTCAGACACGACTGAGCAACTAAACCTAACCTAACCTACCGGTGAAATAATAGATATGCACTCTCACTTAGGAGTATCCTCTCATTTAAACATCAAATCTAGCATACAATATAGGTATTATCATGTCTGACTCTTTATGATCCCATGGACTAGAGCCCACCGGGCTTCTCTGTCCATGGAATTCTCCAGGCAAGAATACTGTTTGGGTAGCCATTCCCATCTCCAGGGAATCTTCCCCACTCAGGGATCAAACTTCAATCTCCTGCATTGCAGGCAGATTCTTTAGCATCTGAGCCACGAGAAAAGTACAATTTTATCATAAATAAATTCAAATTATTTTCTAAATGTAGTCTTGTTTTGAGTCTTCTCTCTGTGGCTAGCTTAGTGACTCTGAACAAGTTGCAAAAGCTCTCTGTGATTGTTTCCTTAGAAAAGAATTGAAATGGTGATAATACCTACATTGTATGATAGATTTGATGTTTAAATGAGGGGACACTCCTAAGGGAGAGTGCACATCTGTATTTCACCCGCAAATACTCCCCAAACATTTGTCATTGTGTTGACTACATCCCATAAGCACACTCCCATCACACACTCAGCGTTCTGTCATGATGTCACTTATGAGTAATGCTCTTCTGGTTGCTAAACAGGCCAAGACAGTAGTTAATACTCAAATGTGTATGTGCATATAAAATATTAAAATGAGTAGCTACTGATACATTTCCCTTTTAGATATATAAATGCAGATGCCCTTTTGATCGAATGAAGGCCATCTTAAAATTTTAAATGAAGAAAGAAAAAGGAAACTTTATTTTAATCCTTTTTAGCCTCACAGCATGCGTTTCAGTATCATAGCATTGCCAGAATGGACTGCAGAAAGGTTCTACAGCCCTGGGTATTTTACTCCTTATACTTACTCTACTGAAGTTCACTGGCCAGATTTTCTGTACCATAAAGATGCATCTGAACAGGATTTTCCTCAAAAAACCTAGCAGCTAAACTCGTTCAGAAGAGGAACTGCTTTCCAATATGTGGGTCAGGGCTAAGAGTCCAAGGGAAGGGCCTCTGCTGTTTCATTAAGAATCCACCTCAGGATGTGAAACAGAAAGTATCAGCCAGGCTCATCCAGCAGGTGCCGGACAGCTCAAGGTACAGCACAGCCTGTGAGTTAAAAGACCCCTTGGCATCAAGAACAGGGAGATGTCTCTTTTAGTTTTCAAAAGAAGCATAAAAATGATATATTATATTCTGTCTCAGGGACATTTTGGTGCCAACTTGCTTGGCACAGCATAGAATTCTCCTGTCATCTCTTGGATCGTATCCTGACAGAAAGGTAATTGGGCACCAGAGAAGATGTCAGCAGAGTGTCAATATGGTTTGACCAGTGCGCCTAAATAATATTGATGACAGGAAAGGGAGAGGGATTAATCAGGTGTGAGCCTGTCAAATGCTCAGAGTGTGCCATGGGTTCCCGAAATAGATACAACTACCCACAGAATGCTAAATGGACTTCAACAGAATATGTTATTTAGTGATCTTGAGGAAAAAAACAGAGCTAAGATCCAAGAGAGATTTATAAGAAAGTGCAGTTCATTTTCCATCAGCATCCCTCTGTCCAACCTGCTTTAAAAAGAGGGAGAGCTATTATTATATTTTCCAGGAAAAAAAAAATTGCATTCTTCCTAAAAATCAATCATGAGAAAAGGCTCGAATTAGACGATGCATCACTCAGTTGAAAGCAAAGTGCTGATGAAGCAACAGTGAGGCAGGTTGTCAGTGTGGGTCGTAGGGAATCCACACATGATGAAGCCTGTTTGTTTCTTTACTCTGTGCCCCACTGAAAGATAAAATTGATCATCACATTTTCATCAGCGAAAAAGCTGCGTAAAACTCAACATTCAAAAAACTAAGATCATGGCATCTGGTCCCATCACCTCATGGCAAATAGATGGGGAAACAATGGAAACAGTGAGTATGTCTAACCATCCCATCCTCTACTGTCCTCTTCTCCTTTGCCTTCAGTCTTTCCCAGCATCAGGGTCTTTTCCAATGAGTCAGCTCTTTGCATCAGGTAGTCAAAATATTAGAGCTTCAGCATCAGTCCTTTCAATGAATAGTCAGGATTGATTGCCTTTAGGATTGACTGGTTTGATCTCCTTGCAGTCCAAGGGACTCTCAAGAGTCTTCTCCAGCACCACAGTTCAAAAACATCAATCCTTTGGTGCTCAGGCTTCTTTATGATCCAACTCCATACATGAACTCTGGAAAAATCATAGCTTTGACTATATGGATCTTTGTTGATAAAGTGATGTCTCTGCTTTTTAATATACTGTCTAGGTTTGCCATAGCTTTCTTTCCAAGAAGCAAGAGTCTTTTAATTTCATGGTTGAAGTCAACTGTCTACAGTGCCTTTGGATCCCAAGAAAATAAAATCTGTCAGTGCTTTCACTGTTTCCCCATCTATTTGCCATGAAGTGATGGGACTGGATGCCATGATCTTAGTTTTTTGAATGTTGTTTTAAGCCAGCTTTTTCACTATCTTATGCAGGGAGGTAAATGATTGAGATGGAAATATAGAATGTTTGGAAAAGCTGAGGACATGAGCCTGGGTGATAGTATTTGCCCGCCTGTCTTTGTCAGCACTGAGAATGATGCACTTTGACTGTAAGCTAGTGTGGTAGGGGGATAATGGTTCCCAAAGATGCTCATATCCTAATCCTCAGACCCTGTGAAAGTGTTCCCTTACCTGGCAGAAGGGTCTTTCAGAATGTGGCTAAGGATGAGAACCTGGAGATGGGGGACTATCCTGGATTATCAGGGTGGTCCTGTCTAATCAGATGAGTCCCAGCTATGATGATAAAAAAATCTGATACCTAATGACAGGAAAAGCACCAGAGAGATGGTATATTGCTGTTTTTGAAGAAGAAAGAGGGAGTCAATGAGCCAAAAAAATGTAGGCATTTTCTAAAAGCTGGAAAAGAGAAGAAAATGGATTCTGTCATAGAAACTCCAGAAAAACAACTTGGCCCTGACAATACCTTGATCTTAGCACAGTCAGACTCACGTGGGAATTTCAGTCTACAGAGCTGTGTTGTGCTGTGCTTAGTCACTCAGTTATGTTTGACTCTTTGCGACCCCATGGACTGTAGCCCACCAGGCTCCTCTGTTCATGGGGATTCTCCAGGTGAGAATACTAAGTGAGTTGCCATGCCTTCCTCCGGGGGATCTTCCCAACCCAGGGATCAAACCCACATCTCCCGCATTACAGGTAGATTTCTTACTGTCTGAGCCACCAGGGAAGCCCAGTCTACAGAGCTATAAGATGATAACTCTGTGTTGTTTTAAACCACTCAGTTTGTGATCATTTGCTTTGGCAGCAATAGAAAACTAATAGATCTACCTTCTATTGTGCTAATGTTATTGAAAATATGCTGCAAAACTTTTTTTCTCTGTCTCATATTGGTGTAAATTCAAGGTTGACTGATAAAATAGCCTTGCAGGTAACTGACAGGGATGTCCCAGAAAGGTACTCGGGGCCAACTCACACTCCTGCCTGAGCACTGCTTGCTGATGGGGGAGCTTCAAGCCTATGCAGAGGACAGGTTGGGTCTTCTGTGTATGGTCCTCTTGACCAGCAAGGATTGGCTGCCTGTTCTTATCTGTGATCAGACATCCTTCAGTTGGGTGATTATACCGCTGATGAAAGTAATTTTGAAGACTCAGAAATATCCATTTATGTATCCAGACATGTGGTCCTCAGAAACACTGGGTGGGGGGGTTAGCACTTATGTTTGTGCCTCCTGCTAAAAGTTAGATGTAAGACTACGTCTTCTTGATCCTTCAGCATTACAGTTCGCGGACCTGATCCTCTTCCCATTCTTTTCAAATTTTAATTGACAGGCAGAGAAATGATTGGATAATGAAGGCTTTATCCCTTTTCTTATTTTCATAATAACTAATGAATTAAAGAGGGATGTTATGGGCCTTATGGGACTTCCAATTGTAATAGCTCTATTTTATGGCAGACACCATTAGCCTTCATTGCAGGCCATTCTTAATCTGGCCTCAGTCTGTTAAACTCCTCACGATCCAGACAGCCACAGCCCTATTAGCAGTAAGGCTTCATAGCTAAGACAATGCCTGGAGATGATAAACACTATTATTTTCTCTTATTATTATTTGGACATATTTTGGCCAGCTTACTGCATGGCATGCAGGTTATCCTATTTCCTAAGGACCTGGATGTAATTGTTAATATAAAAAATATTTTTTGAGAGTCATTTATTTCATTCATTCATTTAACTCATTGTTCAGTGAGTATCTACTATTTCCTCATCGCAGTCCAGTGACAATAAAAGACGATGCCACCTCTGCTGCTGCTGAGCTGAATGACTTTGGCAACTTGTGTACTTTACTTGTCTCACCTCTGTTTTCACGTCCATAACATGAGAATAGTAGTATCAGCTCCATACAGAGTTTTGTGAAGATTCATATTTTATGCGGTATTCATTGTTATTTTCTTAGGCTTCTGAATTTCAGAAACTCGTGAGACTAATAAAGAACAAGCAAGGGGCCCAGTGGGCTGCAGTCCATGGGGTCTCAAAAGAATCAGACATGACTTAGTGACTAAATAACAACAACAACAGGCCAAATAAATACAATTGAGGTGGATTTATTCAACAAACATTTATTGAGAGCCCACTCTGCACAGAGTAGTACACAAATATGAGAGAGGGATTCGCTGATGAGAATACAGAGCAAGTCCAAGACACTGGGGTGGGACTTGAGAGTGTGCATTTTTGCAAATCAAAGAGAATTTATAAGCCCTTCGAGAGAAAGAAAACCCTCCAGAGGAAATTGTTAAGAATGATCCTGTCGGGTCCCAATTAGTCACCTACAAATTATCCCCATTGCGGACTATCCCTAGTATATATTTCTAGTATAGAAAGCATTACAATAATCACATTGAATCCTTGTAACATTTTAAACATGCATGTCAAGGCAAATTACAAATATTGAAACAAAAATGAAGACAGGAAGAAAATAAGTTGAGGAATATGGTGAGGGAGAGGAAAACCATAATATGAACTAGCCAATCTTTCTTGCTAGGAGCAGCCTTCCCACTTTTAAAGGAATGTGTTGGTTTTGTGTTGACTGTCTCAGTCCTGCTTATAATTCAGAGTCAATGCTGAGAGAAACCCATCCTTGAGACCAGCATGGCCGCTGTCTGAAGGGCCAGGCCCAGGGCTGGAGACCGCTTCTTTGTCTTCTAGGAAGATGCTGATGACTTTCCAGGGTCTCTCAAGGACACTGTGGGGTAGGAATTCCAGAGGGAATGTGATACCGTGCAAACGGCAGCTCTGGTTTCTTCTGGTGATGGATCATGTACCACAGCAGGTCCACCTGCCACTGGTTTGCTTGGTCCAGGCTGCAACGTCTGGAAGCCACTCAGACTACGCATAGTATTTCCTGAGACTGCCAATCCATTCCAATTCTCGGAGCCATCAGACCATGTTCATCAGTATTAACTCTCTCAAGAAAGCATGCAGAAAAAGAAAAATAGGCTGAAGCAGCAAGAGAGACAGTTACAAACTGTTAGTGACCTTGTTGTTGGTTGCTGTTTTAGTGGCTAAGTCTTGTCCAACACTTTGGGACACCATGGACTATAGCCCGCCATGGTTCCTGGAGAATCCCTCTGTCCATGGAATTCTCCAGGCGAGAATACTGGAGTGGATTGCCATTTCCTTCTCCAGCAAATCTTCCTGACCCAAGGATTGAACCCTCATCTCCTGCATTGGCAGGCAGTTTCTTTACCACTGAGTCAAGAAGGGATTTTTAAAAAGCAGCTTGCTATAATTTATTCCACCCTCAACATGAGGCATCTGTATGATGTGGCCACAAAAATACACAACAAAGTGAAATACTCCTAACGTCACTTCGTCAAGTGTCCAAATTACAGGACTCTGTAGCAAGCATCAGTGGACCACACATGAAATATGATATCTGATAATAGAAAACCAGAATGTGGGAAATGAGGTCAAGGGATCCGACAAATGTCCTAAGTGAGAAAATTGAGAAAAAGAGGAAGGACCGGATGGAGGAAGTTAGGAAGGTGGGGAGAGGGGAGAGGGTGGCTACTGTAGAGCACAAGGGTCGCTTTCCTGCTGTTTAGTGGTTAAATCGTGTGTGTAAAGAGATGTGTTTAAGTCCTAAGTCCAGTACTCGTGACTGTGATTTTGTTTGGATATAGGTCTTTGCAGATGTAATCAGGCTGAGATGAGGTCCTTAGGGTGGGTCCTGATACAACATGACTGGTGTCCTTGTGAGAAGAGGAGACACAAATATAGACACACACAGAGAAGACAACAAAGACAGAGATTTCTGTTGGGGTAGGCCACCCAGTTAATAGCACCTGGTTCCAGCAGTCACAGGACTCTACCACCCTCCTCCCCCAGCTGGCTCCAAAGCCAGTGCCTGTTGCTATTGGACAGCTCTGGGTATTTACTAAGGGCTTCCCAAATCCCACGCACCAGTTTAAGTACTTAGTCTGTGTTTTTCTTCATGTAATCCTTGCAACAACCCTGTAAAGCAGTTACCGTCTTTATGTCAGGTTTGCAAGCAAGGAAGCCAAGCCTTTGAAAGGTTGATTACCTTGCCCAAACAGTTAATGAGTAATGTAATGGTATAAACAGGGCAGTCTAATCCTGGAGTCCAGGACCTGAGCCATGAGGCAGACTTCCTCTGGAGAGGAAGGAGAGCTAAAGCAGTGGGTCAGAGAGCTGAAAATAGAGAAGATGTAGTAGGGAGGAAATCGAGGTGCAACAATAGGTCTTTGAGAAAGATGAATGAGGTAACTGCATGTCACCTGAGACTGGGGTCTTGTGCCCTGAGGGACCCTTGGGTGCCTTGTATAGGAACTGAAAGTGAAGTCGCTCAGTCGTGTCTGACTCTTTGCGACCCCATGGACTGTAGCCTACCAGGCTCCTCCATCCACAGGATCTTCCAGGCAAGAGTACTGGAGTAGGTCACCATTTCCTTCTCCAGGGGATCTTCCCAATGCAGGGATTGAACCCGGGTCTCCCGCATTGGAGGCAGATGCTTTATCGTCTGAGCCACCAGGGAAGCCCGGTGTAATGTGTAATGTAGCCGACAAAGACAGACAGGTGGAGAGTTGTCAGGACTCTCAGATCAGGAAGAAATGGAGAAAAACAAATATTACATATTAATGCATATATATGGGATCTAGAGACACGGTGCTGATGAACCTATTTCCAGGGCAGGAATAGAGTTGCAGATATAGTGAATGAACTTGTAGACACAAGAGAGGGTGGGACAAATTGAGAGAGTAGCGCTGACATGTGTACATTACCACGTGTAAAATGAATAGCTGGTGGGAAGTTGCTGTAGAGCACAGGGAGCTCAGCCTGGTGCTCTGTGACCACCTAGAGAGGCGGGATGGAGGGGTGGGAAGGTGGTTCAGGAATGAGGGCATGTGTGTGTATATATATAGTTGATTCATATTTTTGCACAGCAGAAACTAAAACAACACTGTGAAACAATTATACTACAATTAAAAATTAATTTAAAAAGGAAAGAAACAGAATATGTGTAGAAATTGGGATTGATAGGAAGATCCAAAGAAGTTTCTAGAAGGAATAGGCAAAGTAGATTAAAAGGCACCATTCAATCCCAAAATTTTATTCAACTAAGATGCAGAAAATTACAACCACGTTTTATCCTCAATGTGCCAGCCTTATTATTTTAGTGAATATAAAAGCATATATGATGTGCTGTTTTGAACAGTAATGTTTCGGCTCTTGCCATAGTTTTTTTCTGCAGCCTCTTGTTGTAAGTATAGGCAGACTGCAAAGGCATTGAGGGTTCGGTTCCAGACCCACCATAATGATGCAAATATTGTCATAAAGCAAGTTAAACAGTTGTTTTGTGGGGTTTTTTTTGTTTGTTTGGTCGGGTTTTTTTTTTTGGTTTCCTAGTGCATGTGGGCTTCCCTGATAGCTCAGTTGGTAAAGTGGTAAAGAATCCACCTGCAATGCAGGAGACCCCAGTTCGATTCCTGGGTCATGCAGATCCGCTGGAGAAGGGAAAGGCTACCCACTCCAGTATTCTTGGGCTTCCCTTGTGGCTCAGCTGGTAAAGAATCTGCCTGCAATTCAGGAGACCTGGGTTTGATCCCTGGGTTGGGAAGATCCCCTGGAGAAGGGAGAGGCTACCCACTCCAGTGTTCTGGCCTGGAGAATTCCATGGACTCTATAATCATGGGGTGGCAAAGAGTCAGACACGACTGAGCGACTTTCACTTTCAGTTTCAATGCGTGTGGTAACCCACTCCAGTATTCTTGCCTGGAGAATCCCAGGGACAGAGGAGCCTGGAGGGCTACAATCCATGAGCTCAAAAAGAGTCAGACATGACTGATCGACTAAGCACAGTGCATATAAGAGTGGTGTTGATTCTATACTGTAGTCTATTAGTGTGCGATAGCATTATATATTTTTTAAATGTACATACTTTAATTAAAATCACTTTATTGCTAAAAAAATTCTAACCAGCATCTGAGCCTTCAGTGAGTTCTTTGCTCGTGGAAGATTTTGCTTCCACATTGATGGCTGCTGACTGAGGACGATGGTGATCACTGAAGGTTGGGGCTGCTGTGTCAGTTTCTTAAAATAAGATGTCAGTAAGCTCCACCATGTCGACTGACTCTTCCTTCCACAAACAATTTCTCTGTAGCATGCAGTGTTTGATAGCATTTTACCCACAATAAAACTCCTTTCAAAACTGAAGTCAGTCCTCTCATACCCCGTCGCTGCTTTATCAACTATCAATATTCATGTAATATTCTGAATCCTCTGTTGTCATTTCAACACTCTTCACAACATCTTCACAGTAGTCTTTCCTTAGAAACCATTTTCTTTGCACCCTTTTGGAAATATAAGAAATTCTAGGAAGTTAATTGTGAAGATGTCTACTTAACATAGGTTTCCCTGGCGGCTCAGATGGTAAAGAATCAGCTTGCAATACAGGAGACACAGGAGATGCCTGTTCGATTCCTGGGTCAGGAAGATCCCCTGGAGAAGGGAATGGCTACCCACTCCAGTATTCTTGCCTGGGGAATTCCATGGACAGAGGAGCCTGGCAGGCTACAGTCTGTGGAGTCGCAAAGAGTCAGACACGACTGAGCTACTAACACACATGTTTAACATAATACTACAAGTAAGCTAATTTTATTGTTAATTAAAAAAATTTAGAGTAGTTTTAAGTTCACAGCAAAACTGAACAGAAAGTACAGGTGTTCCTGTTACTTTGCCCTACGACATGCACACAACCTCCCCACCATCAGCAGCCCCACAAGAATGGCATATTTGATGAATGTACACTGACACATCACTATCAACCCAAGTTCGTAGTCTTCATCAGGGTTCACTCTTCATTTTTACATCCAGTGAGTGTGGCTAAAGGTATGGTGACATGTATCCACCATCGCAGAACATTTTCACTGCCCTAAAAATCATCCGTGCTCCGCCAGTTCATCCTTCTTTCCACCCTAACTCCTG
The DNA here is from genome assembly GCF_003369695.1 of Bos indicus x Bos taurus. NCBI lineage: Eukaryota > Metazoa > Chordata > Mammalia > Artiodactyla > Bovidae > Bos > Bos indicus x Bos taurus. Next base: position 8,598,591 of record NC_040079.1, on the reverse strand, counting down.
GCAACCACCCATCTTTTTGCTGCTTCCATAGTTTTGCCTTTTCCAGAATGTCACATCATGGGAATCACACAGTACGTAGCCTTTTCATATTGAGTGGATTTAAATGATGAAAAAAAATGTTAAATAGCACATGGAAGTATTTAAGGGTGGTGAAATTGTGAGAACAAATACATTTAATTATCCTCTACTTGAAAGTAAATCAGATACAAATATCCTTTGAGCTGGGTGCACCTTCTTCAAATGAAATCCTAGTTGAAAGTCTAATAAGAAAAGAGTTTCAAATGGAGCATCTTGGGGCAAATGGAGGGAGCAGTTAAGAACTCCACCTGCCACAAGTCCTAACCCTCAGCTGCTGCTGCTGCTGCCAAGTCGCTTCAGTCGTGTCCAACTCTATGCGACCCCATAGACGGCAGCCTACCAGGCTCCCCGGTCCCCGGGATTCTCCAGGCAAGAACACTGGAGTGGGTTGCCATTTCCTTCTCCAATGAATGAAAGTGAAAAGTGAAAGTGAAGTCGCTCAGTCATGTCCGACTCTTAGCAACCCCATGGACTGCAGCCTACCAGGCTCCTCCGTCCATGGATTTTCCATGTTAAAGAAGTGAATGAAACCTCCAGTACATCATGAAACACAGCAGCAAAGCCACAACTGCAAAGATTAGAACTTGAAATATTTAGGGAGCTCAGAATAAGAACAGAACAAAAATGTTTTCTACTTGCACAACAAAATGTGAAAAGCAGTGTATAAAATTGTCAGAGTTTATCCGATGCCTTTGATTTATGTGTTTTTTTATGATTTATGTTTTTTAATCCCTTGTCACATACTTCCTCGACTTTGTTCAAGATCTGATATTTGTAGACCAAAGATCTTACTAATATTCAAAATTCAAAGAAAATTAAAGTCAACATCTTTTTTACACATTGAATGCATCAAAACACTATGATCTACATATAATTGCATCCTTTCCAAACTAAAATTAAAATTTTATTGATTGACTAATATATTATAAGGAGAAAAGGAAAGATATAAGCATCTGAATGCAGAGTTCCAAAGAATAGCAAGAAGAGATAAGAAAGCCTTCTTCAGCGATCAATGCAAAGAAATAGAGGAAAACAATAGAATGGGAAAGACTAGAGATCTCTTCAAGAAAATTAGAGATACGAAGGGAACATTTCATGCAAAGATGGGCTCGATAAAGGACAGAAATGGTATGGACCTAACAGAAGCAGAAGATATTAAGAAGAGGTGGCAAGAATACACAGAAGAACTGTACAAAAAAGAGCTTCACGACCCAGATAATCACGATGGTGTGATCACTCACCTAGAGCCACACATCCTGGAATGTGAAGTTTAGTGGGCCTTAGAAAGCATCACTACGAACAAAGCTAGTGGAGGTGATGGAATTCCAGTTGAGCTATTCCAAATCCTGAAAGATGATGCTGTGAAAGTGCTGCACTCATTATGCCAGCAAATTTGGAAAACTCAGCAGTGGCCACAGGACTGGAAAAGGTGTTTTCATTCCAATCCCAAAGAAAGGAAATGCCAAAGAATGCTCAAACTACTACACAATTGCTCTCATCTCCACGCTAGTAAAATAATGCTCAAAATTTTCCAAGACAGGCCTCAGCAGTTTGTGAACCATGAAATTCCAGATGTTCAAGCTGGTTTTAGAAAAGGCAGAGGAACCAGAGATCAAATTGCCAACATCCACTGTCTCATCGAAAAACCAAGAGAGTTCCAGAAAAACATCTATTTCTGCTTTATTGACTATGCCAAAGCCTTTGACTGTGTAGATCACAATAAACTGTAGAAAATTCTGAAAGAGATGGGAATACCAGACCACCTGACCTGCCTCTTGAGAAATCTGTATGTAGGTCAGGAAGCAACAGTTAGAACTGGACCTGGAACGACAGATTGGTTCCAAATAGGAAAAGGAGTACGTCAAGGCTGTCACCCTGCTTATTTAACTTCTATGCAGAGTACATCATGAGAAATGCTGGGCTAGAAGAAGCACAAGCTGGAATCAAGATTGCCAGGAGAAATATCAATAACCTCAGATATGCAGATGACACCACCCTTATGGCAGAAAGTGAAGAGGAACTAAATAGCCTCTTGATGAAAGTGAAAGAGGAGAGTGAAAAAGTTGGCTTAAAGCTCAGCATTCAGAAAACAAAGATCATGGCATCCAGTCCCATCACTTCATGGGAAATAGATGGGGAAACAGTGGAAGCAGTGTCAGACTTTATTTTTCTGGGTTCCAAAATCACTGCAGATGGTGATTGCAGCCATGAAATTAAAAGACACTTACTCCTTGGAAGGAAAGTTATGACCAACCTAGATAGCATATTGAGAAGCAGAGATATTACTTTGCCAACAAAGGTCCATCTAGTCAAGGCTATGGTTTTTCCAGTGGTCATGTATGGATGTGAGAGTTGGACTGTGAAGAAAGCTGAGCACCAAAGAATTGATGCTTTTGAACTGTGGTGTTGGAGAAGACTCTTGAGAGTCCCTTGGACTGCAAGGAGATCAAACCAGTGAATCTTAAAGGAAATTAGTCCTGAATATTCATTGGAAGGACTGATGCTGAAGCTGAAACTCCAATACTTGGGCCACCTCATTCGAAGTGTTGACTCATTGGAAAAGATCCTGATGCTGGGAGGGATTGGGGGCAGGAGGAGAAGGGGACAACAGAGGATGAGATGGCTGGATGGCATCACTGACTCAATGGACGTGAGTTTGAGTGAACTCCAGGAGTTGGTGATGGACAGGGAAGCATGGCGTGCTGCAATTCATGGGGTCACAAAGAGTCAGACACGACTGAGCAACTGAACTGAATATATAGATGGTAGTCCCTGTAAAGTCTCTATAATCTCTGTAATAGAGATTGTCTTGTAAACACTTAGGATAAATGTCAAAAAAAAAAAAAATGAGAAAGGTGAAAAGAAGGATTTCATGAAGGAAAACTGAGACCACAGGGGAAATCTACATGAAGAAAATAGTGTTTTAAAAATATTTTCTTGATTTATATTCACATAATAAGACAATGGCATTTTTGACTCTTAAGACAGGTTGACATATTTAAAAGTAGTTTCTATGATTTGGATATGTCTGAAGACTATATTTCCCCTCTAATTTGAATTATTTATAATCCCATAATTAATTACAGAGAGCAAAATTGAATTACTAATAAATGCCAGAGAAACCAATTTAAATTGACATTCATCTCCAAAGCCAGCTCTTATATGAAAACAGCAGATTTTTCAATGCTCAGTATTTGCTATAATAAGATCACAAAACAACTCTACATATTAGAAAGGGTAAAAGAAATGACTTGGAAGATCAATATAATATACATACATTATTTATTTCATTTAGCTTTAGATTCATAAATAATTTTTTTTAAGAGTTCTACTTCTCAAAGTGAAGTTTTTAAAGCAAGGGAAATGGACAGCCTTCTACTCCCCCAAACAGTTATTGTCCAACCCTCTGGACCTCTGTTAATCTTACCTAACTTGGATGGATGGCAGTGGCAACCTGTGCAATGCTAAAAAAAAAACACCTCTGAAAGTCTCGTTAGAATGGTTGAAATATGGTGGATGTTGGTAGCTAAATAAAGTTTAGAAAGAAGTTTGATTTACTCTAAGGCTTAGAAAAGTAGAATAAATATGATTTCAAATATTGTGAAATAAATCAAATAGCTTTATTCAAAGCAATTGGCAGGCACAGACTAGTAAATTGACCAATGCCATCATTCTTTTAGAATGAATTTCTACACCCAAGTCATTTCTTTTCACATATGCAATAGCTTCAGATTTTCTTGAAGGAAAATAAGCTGGGTTTCACCAATGAACTTTAAAATGTTAAACTCAACGCAGACTTGCTCTTTCCCGACTCGTAAATAACTCCTGATGCTGGCTGGGAAGTTTCCACATGCAGGAAGCAGAGTCAGGCTCTCGTTGTTGTTCAGTCTCTCAGCCACGTCCAACTCTTTGCAACCCTGTGGACTGCAGCATGCCAGGTTACCTCTTCCTTCACCATCTCCCAGAGTTTGCTCAAACTCATATCCATTGAGTCGGTGATGCCATCCAACCATCTCATCCTCTATTGTCCTCTTCTCCTCCTGCCCTCAATCTTTCCCAGCATCAGGGTCTTTTCCAATCAGTTGGCTCTTCTCATCAGGTGGCCAAAGTATTGGAGCTTCAACTTCAGCGTCAGTCCTTCCAGTGCATATTCAGGATTGATTTCCTTTGGGATTGACTGGTTTAATCTCCTTACAGCCCAAGGAACTTTCAAAAGTCCTCTCCAGCACCACAGTTTGAAAGCAGCAATTCTTCAGCACTCAGCCTTCTTTATGGTCCAACTCTCACATCCATACTGACTACTGGAAAACTCATAGCTTTGACTACATGGACCTCTGTTGGCAAACTGATGTCTCTGGTTTTTATTATGCTCTCTAGGTTGATCATAGCTTTTATTCCAAGGAGCAAATGTCTTTTAATTTCAGGGCTGCAGTCACCATCCACTGTGACTGGCCCCTGCACTATTTCCTCTCAAGGAATTTCCTGCACCTGTCAAATCGGCACTTGTCCAGCCTGTGTGCCTGCTTTTTATAATCTGTATTTATGCAAGAGAGTATTGTTCTAGATGATTAACTTACATATCTTTATATGGAGTAGTTTGGGCACAAAACTGAAAAAGTACTGAATTTTACCACCTCCTGGTTTTGTGGCGTGTAAACTGTTTCTTAATCTTCCAGAGCCTCTGTTTCTTTATCTTGTAGAGTGACACATAGTTAGAACTCAGTTATTCCTCCAAAGCATGAAGTTAGTTGGTTCGTTGCTTCTCTAAGGCACCTGGCCCTGTTTATCAAAATTTGCCAAGCTCTGAGATCTCAAAATCACCACATGAAGGAAAGCCAGCATGCACTGATGATTAGAAGTGAATTAAACTTGAGTTAAACTGCAAAAGTCACACTTTCAAGTGCAAAAAGGCTCTGAAGTGTCTACTTCAAGGTTTTTTACCGAAGAGAGCAGAGGAAATTATAAATACAAATATAATCTCCAGGTCTGGAGTCATGAACTTGGGTCTAAATAACCACACGTTACCACAGAGTGGCAAGGATATCTGTCTGAGTCTATGAGTACAACAGATTCTTGCAGCTTGTAACAGAAGTCCAGAAGATGTAAAGCTTGTGGAACATCCTTTTCACACCATGCATGGTAACCTTTTCACAAACACTCGACAGCTCAAAATACACTCAGATCTGTGTTTCATACAGTTCTATTGTTGTCCACTTACTAGAGCCTTCTCCTGCCTTCCGGTTCTGCTTAAATTTACAAACAAATATAGAGACATTTGGAATGACTTATGCTATTTAATGAATTTTAGAGCTGACTATGTTAGAACATTAAGATATGGTTTTGGCCAGGCAGTTTAGAAATTTACATTGACCAGTAATCTGATGCAAAGTCATTCTTTTTATTTCAGATATTTGGAGAAACCACTCTTTCCAAAATTATCAGGATAAATTTAGTAACTCTGTATTTGCATCAGCTCAAAATTGGATTTATGCTACCTTTTGTTAGACTGAGAGTTGAAATTGTATAACTGAAATTATTTTACAAGATTATGTTAACTCAGAGTCCAGAGAGAATATATTTTTAAAGTATGATTCAAGGCTAGTATTAAATTGTATCCTTACATATTTTAGCTACTTTGTTAACTATTATAAACAGCCAGTGAATTTTATGCTCTTGCCCTTTTCTTCTAGTCAGATAATTTATTATTTTTTTAAAGAGCTTCATTTTAAAATATTATTGTTTTTCATTTAATATGCTAGGAAAAGGTATGCCTCTTTTGTTCAAAAATGTTTTAAAAAATCATCTATATATTTGCCTTATCCACTTTGTTAAGTTTCTCCTCATAGATTTGTTTACCTGGAAATCACGGACACATTGTAGCATGCAGGATGTCAGCTTATTCAGAGAGATAAGTATAAAACTTGCTGAAAACCCTTATTTTCATTCTTCTCCAAGATTTATAAAACTCTTAATTTGAATCTAGCTAAAAGCTCAACAGACAGTGTGCTTATTGAGAAAATAAGAAAAAGTTCTCAAACAGATTAAATAACTAGTCTTTTCTTGTACTCTTTAAGATGTATTGATTTTTTTTTAATAGTTGCATTAAAATAGCTAAACATCAGTATAGGGGACTGGAATGCAAAAGTAGAAAGTCAAGAAACACCTGGAGTAACAGGCAAATTTGGCCTTGGAGTACAGAATGAAGCAGGGCAAAGGCTAATAGAGTTTTGCCAAGAAAACACACTTCTCATAGCAAACACCCTCTTCCAACAACACAAGAGAAGACTCTACACATGGATATCACCAGATGGTCAACACCAAAATCAGACAGATTATATTCTTTGCAGCCAAATATAATGAGCTCTATAAAGTCAGCAAAAACAAGACCAGGAGCTGACTGTGGCTCAGATCATGAACTCCTTATTGCCAAATTCAGACTTAAATTGAAGAAAGTGGGGAAGACCACTAGACAATTCAGGTATGACCTAAATCAAATCCCTATGATTATACAGTGGAAGTGAGAAATAGATTTAAGGGACTAGATCTGATAGACAGAGTGCCTGATGAACTATGGACAGAGGTTCGTGACATTGTATAGGAGACAGGGATCAAGACCATCCCCATGGAAAAGACATGCAAAAAAGCAAAATGGCTGTCTGAGGAGGCCTTACTAATAGCTGTGAAAAGAAGAGATAAAAGCAAAGGAGAAAAGGACAGGTATACCCATCTGAATGCAGAGTTCCAAAGAATAGCAAGGAGAGATAAGAGAGCCTTCCTCAGTGATCAATACAAAGAAATAGAGGAAAACAATAGAATGGGAAAGACTAGAGATCTCTTCAAGAATATGAGAGATACCAAGGAAACATTTCATGCAAAGATGGGCTCGATAAAGGACAGAAATGGTATGGACCTAACAGAAGCAGAAGATATTAAGAAGAGGTGGCAAGAATACACAGAAGAACTGTACAAAAAAGAGCTTCATGACCCAGATAATCACGATGGTGTGATCACTCACCTAGAGCCACACATCCTGGAATGTGGAGCCAAGTGGGCCTTAGAAAGCATCACTACAAACAAAGCTAATGGAGGTGATGGAATTCCAGTGGAGCTATTCCAAATCCTGAAAGATGATGCTGTGAAAGTGCTGCACTCAATATGCCAGCACATTTGGAAAACTCAGCAGTGGCCACAGGACTGGAAAAGGTCAGTTTTAATTCCAATCCCAAAGAAAGGCAATGCCAAAGAATGCTCAAACTACTGCACAATTGCACTCATCTCCACACTAGTAAAGTAATGCTCAAAATTCTCCAAGCCAGTCTTCAACAATACATGAACCATGAACTTCCAGATATTCAAGCTGGTTTTAGAAAAGGCAGAGGAACCAGAGATCAAATTGCCAACATCTGCTGTCTCATCGAAAAACCAAGAGAGTTCCAGAAGAACATCTATTTCTGCCTTATTGACCATGCCAAAGCCTTTGACTGTGTGGATCACAATAAACTGTGAGAAATTCTGGAAGAAATGGGAATACCAGACTGCCTAACCTGCCTCTTGAAGAAGCTATATGCAGGTCAAGAAGCAACAGTTAGAACTGGACATGGAACAACAGAATGGCTCCAAATCCAGAAAGGAGTACATCAAGGCTGTATATTGTCACCTTGCTTATTTAACTTATATGCAGAGTACATCATGAAAAATGCTGGGCTGAAGGAACCACAAGCTGGAATCAAGATTACCGGGAGAAATATCAATAACCTCAGATATGCAGATGACACCACCTTTATGGTAGAAAATGAAGAAGAACTAAAGAGCCTCTTGATGAAAGTGAGAGAGGAGAGTGAAAAAGTTGGCTTAAAACTCAACATTCAGAAAACGAAGATCATGGCATCCGGTTCCATCACTTCATGGCAAATAGATGGGGAAACAGTGGCTAACTTTATTTGTTTATTTTTTTTTGGTTCCAAAATCACTGCAGATGGTGACTGGAGTCATGTAAATTAAAAGACACTTACTCCTTGAAAGGAAAGTTATGGCCAACCTAGACAGCATATTAAAAAGCAGAGACATTATTTTGCCAACAAAGGTCCATCTAGTCAAGGCTATGGTTTTTCCAGTGGTCATGTATGGATGTGACAGTTGGACTATAATGAAAGCTGAGCACTGAAGAATTGATGCTTTTGAACTGTGGTGTTGGAGAAGACTCTTGAGAGTCCCTTGGACTACAAGGAGATCCAACTAGTCCACCTTAAAGGGGATCAGTCAGTCCTGGGTGTTCTTGGAAAGACGGATGTTGAAGTTGAAACTCCAATACTTTGGCCACCTAATGCAAACTGACTCATTTGAAAAGACCCTGATGCTGGGAAAGATTGAGGGCAGGAGGAGAAGGGGACAACAGAGGATGAGATGGTTGGATGGCATCACCGACTCAATGGACGTGAGTTTGAGTAAACTCTGGGAGTTGGAGATGGACAGGGAAGCCTGGCGTGCTGCAGTCCATGGGGTCACGAAGAGTCAGACATGACTGAGCAACTGAACCGAACAGAAGGACTTCTTCCTTATCACCAGGTCTCAATAATAAATTTATTTTAAAAGCAAGGTCGTTTTTGGGAAAAGCAAATAAAACACAGAGATGTTATTTTAGATCACCAATCTGGCAGATCCAGTCTCTTTTCCAGGGCTGTGTTTTACACAGAATATTCTTTTATACCCATCTACTATGAACTGGTGGGTCTTGACCTGTTCCCAAGGGTGAGTGAGGGTTGCAAAAATCTTGTCACTAAAGTATGTTTTAATCTGAAAGGCAGAGAGGGACTAGTTGTACAACAGGGTAAGATGTTAGAAAGGAAAGAGTTTTTGTTTATTTGCAGCCTCCTGGATACGAATGCAAAAGAGAATAAACAGTTCAATGGAATGAGAAAGTCTGCTGAGTGTCTCCTGGAGCCAGGTTCATTTCAACAATGAAATGACTCCATGTATTCCTTTACTCTCACTTCCCTCATCTTAAGGATATGATAAATATGTGTTTCTCCCTTTTCTCCTTTGCCTCAAATCTATCTTTTTGAAACAGAATACAGAAAACCAAGGCTGCACTCCCCTCATCCCTTGGTAATTGGCATGAACCTATTGCCTTAAGCACACCTGAGATTCAAACATCGATTCTGGGGACACTGTACTCAAAATAGGAACACAATGATTGGCATCCTGGTTTCTTCCCCTCTGTGCCCTGGATCTCCTAAATGGAGCTCTGTGGGTTTCTGTGCTCCTTGGATACAGAAAATAAAACGAGAGAGTGAATGAATTAGAAGAAGCTTTGCAGCCACAAATAATGTGAACCCACTGCTATGAGGCAGGGGAGCCATCAAGTCACAGAACCTCAGTCTCTGCTTGAATTTTCTGTGGTGTGAAGAGACACCACCCCACGCCCAGCCATCACCACCACCACAGTGACCCCACCTATCTGATTCTGCTCCAAAACTTTATTCTTTGATCCCCCACAGCTTGTCTTAAGAGAAGGATGGAGCAGGACAGGCAGTCTTGCCTGGATTGTGGGAAGAGTCAGAGACAGAACCAGACGGGTTGGGTTGTGACCAGCTTTAGAATTTGTTCTTTTTCAGGCTTCCATGCCCTTTATGTTTTCTCAAAGAGAGTTTTAAATTGCTTTCCCCAGCTTCCCAGCAACATGCATTCACCCCATATCACCTTCTAAATTACAGGAGCTGGTAATGGTTTGACCAACACTGAGCAGCAGATCCCAGCTAATGACCAGCACTTTTACAAAACACAGTGTGGTCAGTGAGGCATAACTGAGGCTGTTTCCTAAGGCTATTCGACCACCTGTTCTGGAAACTTACTCATGTGTCATGGCGCCCTTCTTCCCTGTACTCTTATTTGCTTCCATGGGCACCCCCTCTCTGCCACCTACACCTGATTTTTTGGAGCAGACCCGCATGTTTCAGATCATGTCTGAGTCAACTGGATAAAAGCCACGACTCATGAGTGTGTATCTTAATTCCCTGGGTGATACCAAAAAGCAAAACCAAACTCTTATATCCTAAATCCAATGGAGGCATTCATGATTTCCTTGCTTGTTCTCTATGATGTGTAGGGTGATGTTTCAGCACTAATCATGAGATAAGAGAGATTTTGGACTAGAGACTCTAATGGTTCTTTAAATCATACCCTATGATGACAATGGCAATAATGAAAGTAGCTGCCATGAATAAGCACCCACTGTGTGCCAAGTGCCTCGTGTCTTTACCATGACTCATCCTCATGACTGTGTCCCCACAAGTAGGGGCGCAGTTCCCATTTCTCAGGTGAGGGATATGAGTTTTCGCAGCAGCAGTGTTTTTCCTATTCATCTTGCAGCTTCAGATGGAGAGCTATGTTTTGATCCCGTGTCTGACTCCAAACTCATTTTATTCCTAGAACACCAGTTCCTGGATAGAGATGGTAACTTTTAGCGGTTACCACTGTTTTATTTTCCTGCATCAAAAAGTGTTTTTCTAAAATTAGGGCTGGCTTTCACCACTCATGAAGTGAAGTGAAGTGAATTTGCTCAGTTGTGTCTGACTCTTTGCAACCCCATGGTCTATAGCCCACCAGGCTCCTCCTTCCATGGGATTTTCCAGGCAATAGTACTGGAGTGGGGTACCATTTCCTTCTCCAGGGGATCTTCCTGACCCAGGGATCGAACCCAGGTCTCCCGTGTTGTAGACAGATGCTTTACCATCTGAGCCACCAGGGAAGGAAAGAGAAAGAAATGGAGGAGAGCATTTTGCTATCAGATACCAGACTATACACTGAACTATATAGTATTTAAGCATGTAGGACTAGGAAGACAAATCAATTACTAAACAGAATACAAATTATAGAAAATGACCCATGCATAAAAGAATTTGATATATTAAGAGGAAATGTGAATAATTAATGGAAAGGTAAAATAAATATTATAAGCACTAGATTTCAATATCTGAAAAAATAAAATGGATTCTCCCTCCTCAAACAAAAAAATTCAGATTATAAATCTCAATGTTTAAAAAAAATGGAAATGCAAATATATTAAGAGAAAAAACTTTAAAAAAGAAATTTAAACTTTAAAAGAAATTTAAATAATGTCTCTGTGACATCTGGGTAGGAAACAGGGAAATAATAAAAAAGATATTGATTAACTGGACCTCATCAAAATTTTATAATATTCAGATAAAGAATCACCATCAGTTCAGTTCAGTCACTCAGTCATGTCCGACTCTTTGCAACCCCATGGGCTGCAGCACACCAGGCTCCCCTGTCCGTTGCCAACTCCTGGACCAACTCATGGCCATCAAGTTGGTGATGCCATCCAACCATCTCATCCTCTGTCATCCCCTTCTTCTTCTGCCTTCAATCTTTACCAGCATTTGGGTCTTTTCCAATGAGTCAGCTCTTCACATCAGGTGGCCAAAGTATTGGAGTTTCAGCTTTAGCATCAGTGCTTCCAATGAATATTCAGGACTGATTTCCTTTAGGATGGACTGGTTTGATCTCCTTGCAGTTCAAGGGACTCTCAAGAGTCTTCTCCAACACCACAGTTCAAAAGCATCAATTCTTTGGCACTCAGCGTTCTTTATAGTCCAACTCTCACATCCCTACATGATTACTGGATAAACCATAGCTTTGACTAGATGGACCTTTGTTGGCAAAGTAATGTCTCTGCTTTTTAATATGCTAAGTAGGAAATAACTTTTCTTCCAAGGAGCAAGGGTCTTTTAATTTTATGACTGCAATCACCATCTGCAGTGATTTTGGAGCCCCCCAAAATAAAGTCTGTCACTGTTTCCATTGTTTCCCCATCTGTTTGCCATGAAATGATGGGACCAGATGCCATGATCTTCATTTTTTTAATGTTGAGTTTTAAGCCAGATTTTTCACTCTCCTCTTTCACTTTCATCAAGAGGCTCTTCAGTTCTTCTTCACTTTCTGCCATAAGCATGGTGTCATCTGTGACCTGAGGTTATTGATATTTCTCCCAGCAATCTTGATTTCAGCTTGTGCTTCATCCAGCCCAGTGTTTCTCTTGATGTAGTCTGCATATAAGTTAAATAATCAGGGTGACAATATACAGCCTGATGTACTCCTTTCCCAATTTGGAACCAGTGTATTGTTCCATGTCCATTTCCAACTGTTGCTTCTTGACCTGCATACAAGTTTCTCAGGAGGCAGGTCAGGTGGTCTGATATTCCCATCTCTTTCAAAATTTTCCACAGTTTATTGTGATCTACACAGTCAAAGGCTTTAACATAATCAATAAAGCAGAAGTAGATTTTCTTATCGAATTCTTTTGCTTTTTCTATGATCCAAAGCATGTTGACAATTTGGTCTCTGGTTCCTGTGCCTTTTCTAAAACCAGCTTGAACATCTGGAAGTTCACAGTTAATGTACTGTTGAAAGCAGGCTTGGAGTATTGTGAACATTACTTTGCTAGTGTGTGAGATTTGTGCAATTGCGCAGTAGTTTGAACATTCTTTGGCATTGCCCTTCTTTGGGATTGGAATGAAAACTGACCTTTTCCATTCCTGTGGCCACTGCTGAGTTTTCCAAATTTGCTGACATATTGAATGCAGCAGTTTCACAGTATCATCTTTTAGGATTTGAAATAGCTCAACTGGAATTCCATCACCTCCACTAGCTTTGTTCATAGTGATGCTTCCTAAGGCCCACTTGACTTCGCCTTCCAGGATGTCTGGCTCTAAGTGAGTGATCACACCATCATGGTTATCTTGGTCATGAAGATCTTCTTTGTATAGTTCTATGTGTTCTTGCCACCTCTTCTTAATATCTCCTGCTTCTGTTAGGTCCATACCGTTTCTGTCCTTTATTTTGCCCATCTCTGCATGAAATGTTCCCTTGGTGTGTCTAATTTTTTTGAAGAGATCTCTAGTCTTTCCACTTCTATTGTTTTCCTCTATTTCTTTGCATTGATCACGGAGGAAGGCTTTCTTATTTCAGTCAAAATAATTTCAAAATTATTTTGTTTTAAATAACATTTTTATTTGACAGCCACCATATTTATACCCTTATCATCTGTTTTGTGTTAAGTGCCTTAGTGTTGTTAGTATTCTTTCAGACTCTGTGAGAGTAGTTGCTAGAACGTAAGATGCTTGGTTTGCTCTTCCCGTGTGGCACTAGTGGTAAAGAACCCGCCTGCCAGCACAGGAGACGCAAGTCACAGGTCCAATCCCTGTGTCAAGAAGATCCCTGCAGAAGGGCATGGCAACCCACTGCAATATTCTTGCCTAGAGAATCCCATGGACAGAGGAGCCTGGCATGCTGTGGTCCATAGGGTTGCAGAGTCAGACACAACTGAAATGACTTAGCATGCACACATGCACGTGTAAAATACTTGATTTATCTACACTGTATTTACATGAAAATAACCAAAATGCTAGAGAAGCACTCATTCTGCACCTCAGAGGTGAACACAGATGTTTTAGATGAAGATTTCTAATAGAACAGATCCAGAGAATGGAAATTTTAAAACAGATCTTCTAACTTCATTTGTGAATAGTTTTAAGTGGTAAGAGGTAATGTAGAGGAGTTTTTGGGGTTTTTGTTTGTTAGGGTTTTTTTTTAGTGACTACTCTTAAATTTTGTACAATTTGCAAAGTACACATTTCCAAAAACAGGTCTCGTGTGAGTCAGGTCAGATTCCAGGACTGTATTCACTTTTCACCAAACACAGATAGCCTGGTGCCATTATGTTTCTCTGTGGGCTTTCTTGGTGGCTCAGACGGTAAAGAATCTGCCTGCGATGGAGGAAACCCGAGTTTGATCCCCAGGTCAGGAAGGTCTCCTGGAAAAGGGAATGGCAACCGACTCCAGTATTCTTGCATGGACTGAGGAGCCTAGTGGACTGTAGTCCATGGGGTCACTACGAGTCAGACACGACTGAGGGACTAACACTTTCACTTTTGTTATGTTTCTCCAGTTTTCCTGTTAAAAAGAAACACAAGAGTCTCAGCTCTCCTGCCTGGGATCCCAGCTGGTCTCATGCCAAACCCAACTGGAGGTTAATGCCTGCTCATCAGAGCACCATTCTGGAGCCAAAAGTAATTTCTGAAAATCCCAATTTTGATTCACAACTTTCATTCTACTTTTCAATATTAGATTTTATTATTCCACATTCCCATTTCCCTAGCCCAAGGACTCATTTATCTTTAATATTAATTGGCTAAATGTAATAGCCCACTCTTTATCACATATGACACAAATTTTAAAATCAATAAAAAGATGTTAACACAAAATATAATCATATAATTAAATATGTATCAGGAACCAGAAAAAGTGAAGAGGGAAAAATCATATAATATTTTACTTGTGTTTAACTAAAAAGCCATGTACTTAAAGTCTATGAGATAAAAACAGTCATAAATCTATCTGAATCCTCTAGCAACTACTCATATAGAATTCTTTTGCCACATGCCTGTAGTTTAAGCAAAGAAATTAAAGACAAAACAAAAAACATAAAGAGAAGATATTTAAATGCATTGAGATGAAGAATGAAGGAGATTTGAAATAACTGTATTATAATGAAAAATAAAGGCAACTGCCCACGTCCAGTCACACACACACACACACACACACACACACACACACACACACACTGGATTTGCAAGGAAAAGTAAATAAATACCTCATTCAAAAAAATTGTCTTTTTTTTCCTGCTTGGGTCTGCTAAGTCACTTCAGTCATGTCCGATTCTGTGCGACCCCAGAGACGACAGCCCACCAGGCTCCCCCGTCCCTGGGATTCTCCAGGCAAGAACACTGGAGTGGGTTGCCATTTCCTTCTCCAATGCATGAAAGTGAAAAGTGAAAGTGAAGTTGCTCAGTCATGTCCGACTCCTAGCGACCCCATGCACCACAAGCCCACCAGGTTCCTCCACCCATGGGATTTTCCAAGAGTTATTTAATATAACCTCATGCGAAGAGTTGACTCACTGGAAAAGACTCTGATGCTGGGAGGGATTGGGGGCAGGAAGAGAAGGGGATGACAGAGGATGAGATGGCTGGATGACATCACTGACTCGATGGACGTGAGTCTGGGTGAACTCCAGGAGTTGGTGATGGACAGAGAGGCCTGGCGTGCTGCGATTCATGGGGTTGCAAAGACTTGGACTCGACTGAGCGACTGAACTGAAATGAACTGAACTGAGTCACCCTTAGTGTCCTTCAAAGCTATAAATTTTGCTTTTCCACACAATTGCTTTAAAACAAAGAAGGTCAGAGCCTTCAAAATAATTCTTGAAGCAATTCAACACCAAAATTCACCAATATATTTAGTGGCCCAGACTCTTTAGTCTCTGATGGGAGAAAGCAAAAGGCATAGTCTAATAAGGAGGAGAGCAATGGTGGGACAACATGATCCTGAAAACTAGCTTCCTCGAGTGAGGGTTTCCAAACATGAAAGAAAATCTTCTAGATAGATCTATAAGACAAGTAAATTATCATATCATTTCACTATATGTTCTAATAATGGTCTTGGTTATGATATTAGAAACAATCAATATAGAAAAGAGAAACGTAATTTATCTTACATTTCTGCTGTCAGAGAGTCATTGATCGTTGCCAGAAGTATTATTAGCTGGAATCACCCCGGTGCTTTTCCTGCATTTGTGCTGCCTGGTGGACACTCTTATCCACCCCCCACCCCAAGCCTGGCCCCAAGAGTGAGGGACCAGACCTGAAGTAGTTCCCAAGAGAACACTGACTGTGCCAGGGGACGGGGCTACAGATCTGAGGAAGAGAGAAACCCTGGACAGCATTCCAGGGGCCACAGGCTCCTTTGTCCACTAGGGGCTGCATGTGTAGACTTGCCAAG
Source organism: Bos indicus x Bos taurus (assembly GCF_003369695.1). Lineage (NCBI taxonomy): Eukaryota > Metazoa > Chordata > Mammalia > Artiodactyla > Bovidae > Bos > Bos indicus x Bos taurus. The sequence goes on along the minus strand of NC_040079.1, from coordinate 8,582,655 downwards.
GCAAGCAAATGGTGGCAGAAGGTGGAAAACCTGCCTCACGCCATGGTTCTCAGTAGCTCCTCTGAAGTGGCGAGTCCTCCCTTCTCTCCTGCCAGCACCACAATGTTATTCGTAACACATACAACTTTCTAGACAACACACACAGCAGAAGTTGTCGTGGCCAAGAGACTGTCTCTCCCCAGAGAGCTGAGCAGACGGAGAATAGCTGTGTGTCTTTATAAACAAATTTCCTGGTGAGTGACAGTGGGTACACAAACATGTCGGCTCTCCATCCGAGTTCTTCCTCGCTCAAATGCCAGTTTTGCTCCTATTTTGATTACAGAGTTAAAATGTAATTAGTCTGATTTTAATGAATCCAAATGTGACACATTAAGATTCAGTAATTACTATAAAATGATGAGTTGCGATTGAATGTCCCCACGAACAAGGGGACGTTTAAAAGGAGTGCCATGTATTGCTCGGTTGCTGCATTTAAAACCATTGCCCTTCCCTCCATGAATATATATCTTTAGGATTTAAGTGATTATGCTGGATTCCTGCATTACAGTTGGAGCCAGCCATCCTGATATTTTTAACGTGTGTCAGTTCTTTAATAATGTGATCGTGTCTACTTAAGAATCCAGTGCCTTTTTAGAGGGGAATCGGGGCAAGATCCCACATTTCTCTGAGTGTTGGCTGCCCAATTAGCTCACCATTATAATTGATCTTATGTGGCATCACTTTTTGTCTGCAATCCGACATAGGACCTCACTGCTATTAATATTTCTGGGGTTCTCTATGCTCTTAAATCTCAGCTGTGCTTAGAGCAGGTCTAGAAACATGGTCCTAAAGATTCAAGGTCCCGTCCAAGAGCAGCAGCACTAAAAGAAGCATCTGCCTCATACAACAGTCTGATCTTTTGACGCCCCTATTTGCTGGGCTGAGTCAGAAACAAGTCAGTAGGGAACAATACTAATGAATTTTCCCATGATACTGGAGTCTCAGATTGCTATTCAGTCACTAAGTTATGTCCAACTCTTTGCGACCCCGTGAACTGCCGCACATCACTGTCTCCCGGAGTTTGCTCAAACTCATGTCCGTTGAGTTGGCGATGCTATCTAGCTGCCTCATCTTCTGTCACCCCCTCCTCCTATTGCCCTCAATCTTTCCCAGCATCAGAGTCCTTTTCCGCTTCAGTCCTTCCAATGAATATTCAGAGTTGATTTCCCTTAGGAATCTTAATTAATATTGAAATAAATTAGTTCATTGTAGAATTAAACCTTTCATTCTCTAGCAAATCAAGAACAAAAACATTATGAGCAAATGTTTTCTGACAACTCAAGACAGACCACCTAAGATAAGAATCATTAAATCATACGTAATTTGAGATCATCCCACCCAAATTTCTACGCTTTATGGGAAAGCCATCCGTGACATCCTGCCAGATACTCCAGAAGCCTATTTGAATATCTCAGTGTCTCCTGTAATAGTTTAGAGCATGATCAATGTTTTGGAGACGTTGTATTTCCTTGGAGTCACAGTTGTCTTCCTGTAGCTTAAATTTAGTGATCGCGTGCTCTGCCCCGTGCGAGGGAAGCCACAGAAGGCATGCCCTTCTTATTTCTCAGTCCTTTAAGTCTGTGAAAACTACTGTGAAGCCTTTAAAATGTCTTCAGACTGAAAATTCCCATTTCCCATAGTGGTTGTGAAATCTTTCTGTCCCCTGATACTGTCAAATTTTTCAATGTTCTTCTGATTATGGCAACCAGAAATAAATGCAGACATCCACGTGTGTCCCGATTAAGGCTGATCACAGTAGGACTGTACATCTCTACTCCAGTATTCTTGCCTGGGAAATCCCATGGACAGAGGAGCCTGGTGGGCTACAGTCCACAGAGCCGCAGAGTCAGACACGACTGAAGCGCCTTAGCATGCACATACTCATCTTGCTCTGTTTTGGACACCATTTCCTTCAATACATGCCAAAAGCAGATTAACTTTCTATACAACTTCATTTATTTTACTACTGGCACAGATGGTATTTTTGTGTAAAGTGTTCTAATCATTTTTATATGAAGTGATGTCCAGTCATATATCTCTATTCTGTACTTTGAATTTAGGGAAATTTCCACTTAATCTATTGGATTAGATATTGTTAGTTTATTCTTCCAGTCTATCTAGATCATATTAATCTTGCTCTGAAAGCTGTATGGAAATATCCACATTTGGCTCATCCCCAGATTTCATAGTATGCTTCCTCTGCCAAGTTGTTGCCATAATATCAAGCAGACAAGTGAAAGCACCAGCGTCTCCATCACCCAACCATGTCCCCACATATAGACACAGACACAGGCTTAATCATTCGCTTTTCTGGAATCAACACCTACTCACCATGGGACTTTCCCAGTCTCCCCATCTCCATGAAGAATAACTTCTAGAAGTGCTTCTTTTCATTTCTAAATGCTAGAAAATCCTCTATTTAATGGAGGAGCTAGCATACTGGCTTCTCATTCTCATTGTTTATTCTTTGCACCGTTTTGAAAACCAAAACAGCATAATACCCATGTTCTTCAGAAATGTTTAATATAAACGTACAAAATGTTGCCCCTGTCTGTTCTGTGCAAGGCATGAGCACTCACATGAAGTAAATAATTGGACTATGAGTAAGTAGTCCAATTATCCTTCATTGACTACTGATTTTCCAAGATGTTCACAATGTTCATGAAGGAGGGGTGTTATTACTTAAACACAAGTAAAAGGGCATGGAAATGGCAACACATGAAAAAAAAAAAAAAAAACAGCATTTCATGTTTCTAACAAGACCATCTGCCTATGGGCAAGATTTTTTAAAACTCCTAATTGAAAAGAAAATAGTGTTAAGAGACATATGCCCATGTTTACAAGCTGAGGGAAATTGACAAGTGTCTGTGTTTTGCCAGAACTTTTATAGGCAACTGTTATACATAATGGGGAAAATTAAAATCAGTAATTACCTTTCTGGTCTGTCATTGTTTTAAGTGTGCTTGGATTGTCTTAAGCGTCCATTCCAAATAATTACTTGTGATAGACCAGAACACTTAAAGGGTGGTAGGACAGAAGTTCAGTTATTTTGCAAAGTGAAATGCTTTGATGATAACAAATTCTTTTCCCCCTTGTTTCTCCCCACTGTTGGCAACATTGTGTTTATAGCTCAATTTGTAGATAATCCTTCAAGCTACACTTATTTTTTTTTTTTCCCAGGCATGGCCATTATAAATGTCTTCTTCCATTTGGCTTTGGCACTGCTTGGAACTTGAAATTACTATTTGCTGCCTGCCAATTACAGAATAATTTAAGCCTTGATGCTTCTAGGCATAGTTCTTGAAATGCACAAAAGGAATATGTTAAGGTGAAATGCATAATATTTTCTCTGTATTGCACAGCTTCAATTGATTGCATAGAATTATATCCAAATTGCTTTTTAAAAAATCAGTGGAAAAAAATTCTTTCCTCTCAGTTGTGTTTTATAATGGTTTTACTCTTCTTTCTCTAGGTAGGATCATAGCAAATATTTTTTAAAAGATTCATGTTGTTTACCACTGACTGATTTGAATCTATAAAAATATGATGGGCATAAGTATAGATAAAATGGTAGCATAAATTTTAAATTTCTAGGAAGCAGAGCAAGATGTGATTTTTTTCAGTCAATTTGAAATAATTAAGAAGGAAGGAAAAAAGAGAGTTCAGTTTCCTGGATCTTTTCGACTCTAACACATAATCATTTTCCTTTTTTGTGTGTTTGTGTCTAAATCACTCAGCATTTACAGTACAAAGCAGGAAAACTGTAAAGCAGAATAAATTTATGATTTAAAGGGGTCAAGTATAATTTTGAGGATTCAAAAAATGCTTTTCTTTCAGGACAGTGGAAGGAAATATGCTGATTGCCATGAGAAGAAGAAAAAGAGCAATGAATTATTTATGTGAGCCTGCCATCATGCCTACAACATCTGGAAGGGTGTTCAGGCACAATTTATTATCACAAAGGAAGCTCACACGAACAAAAATCTCCCCCACTGCCAATCACAAACATGCTCAGATTCCGGAAGATAACTCAAAAATTATTCTCTTTACTCTTTCACTCTTCCCACCTGGGTGCTTTAGATGCACTTCCAGGAGTCCTTTCTCCATTCTGCATATTCTCTAACTCATCCCCCAAACACGCAACACAGATATGCAGCAGCTGAGGCCTGCCAAACCGTGTCACTGTCTTCAGTGCCGAGCTCCAGCAAGGTAAACAAGCCTAGCTTCCGGCCTGGCACCAGCGTGAGAGACTCTCACTCCAGCCAGGGCAGTGCTGGGCAGGAGGGAAGGTGAGACACCCACCTAACCTTGTGCTTCCACGATGACCTTTCGGTTTACTTAAGTCATGCACGAAAATCCAAAGCGTGGATGAAAACTCAAGAATCAGTAACATGCAGAGGTTGCAGACCAAGAAGAAGGAAGAAGTTAAGTACCACGGATTCCTCCAAGTAAACCAGATAACTTGGCTTAAGTGGTAGAAGATAAGCAGAACACCATCCACATGAGCCACCATAGGAGTTTTCCATGGGGTTTTAGCGGGAGAGGGTCCAAATTTCAGCTGGTTTTAGGAATTGTTGGTGGGAAGAAGGAAAGACTTTCCATCTACTCTCCTAGACTCAATACCTGAGTGTATGAAATAATCTGACTGAAGGCACGTTCACAGGAGAAAAAGTATACGTGTTTATTAATTTTTCATGTTACACACAGGGGGCATCACAGGTGGTAAAGAACCTGCCTGTCAGTGCAGGAGACGCAAGAGACGTGGGTTCAGTCCCTGGGTCGGGAAGATCCCCTGGAGTAGGAAATGACAACCCACTCCAGTATTCTTGCTGGGATAATCCCATGGACAGAGGAGCCTGTCAGGCTACAGTGCATGGGGTCGCAAAGAGTCAGACACGAGTATGCACATAGGTATGGTCATCGCAAGTGAGAAAAAGTAAATACTCCAAAATATATTGAGCTATGAGCTTAAATACCATCTTAGCAGGAAAAATGGAGAATTATGGAAGGCTCTGAGGGGAGAGTAAATGATCTTTAGGAAAAATGAATGAGCCTTTAAAAGAATGGGTGGGAGATATGACTGCTTTTGACAAAGTTTGTCTGGGTGTGGTGTCAACTTTTATTCTCCTTCCCTGTGATAAGAGTCAGTCCACCCTGATTGATGAAACTCTAGGACAGGGGATTCATGACAATTGAGTTTCTTTTGGTGGCTCTGTCTTTAGACAGCTAAGGAGAGTTCAGGGAAAGCTTCTCCCTGCATTGGCTGTCTTTCAAGTGTCTTTAGCTCAAAATAATCAATATAGCAGGGTGACATTTTGGGGGGAGATGGCATGTTCTAAACTCTCTCTGTGGTCAAGTATGGCTCTCCAAATTAACCACAGAAATGCTTCTAGGGAACTCTGAGAAGCTTGGTTCTTTTTGTCTCAGCACAGAAAGAATTCAACAAGATTCAAAGTGATAGATTGTTGTTGTTTACTTGCTAAATACTGCCCAACTCTTTTGCAACCCCATGGACTGAGGCCCACCATAGGGTTTCTTCAGGCAAGAATACTGGAGTGGGTTGCCATTTCCTTCTCCAGGGGATCTTTCCAACCCAGGGATCAAACCTGCATCTCCTGTATTGAAAAGCAGATTCTTTACTACTGAGCCACCAGGGAAGACCGAAGTAATAGACAAGTAATTTATGAGAATTGGATGCTTATGAGGCTTACAAGGGATTCCCTGGTGGCTCAGAGGTTAAAGCGTCTGCCTGCAATGCAGGAGACCTGGGTTCTATCCCTGAGTCAGGAAGATCCCCTGGAGAAGGAAATGGCAACCCACTCCAGTATTCTTGCCTGGAGAATCCCATGGACGGAGGAGCATGGTGGGCCACAGTCCATGGGGTCGCAAAGAGTCGGACACGACTGAGCAAATAGTCTTCAAGTCTTGAGGCTTAGAAGCAGATGGATAAGAGGGTGCTGTGCCTTGAGAACCTAGTGGGCTACATTTTTATAATCAAAGGAAAAGTAGGGAGGAGGAGAAGACCACTTTATTCCTCATTCTTGAGTAGACTCAAGCTTCCATCATCAGCTCCTTGCCCACATCGGGTGGGGGAGTTTTCTTGTCCTTACATGATCAAGCTGGGACTGTCATGTCTCAGTGGAAATGAGAAATGAACAAAAAGGCAGTAACACATACTAAAATATGACACATCTTTTCAAGTTTCAGTATAATGTCACCCTTTCCTTACGTTTGTATTTTTAGCACAAAGGAGCGTGTGCTAGGAATCACTCTTACTGAGCTCACTGGGCAGGATGTGGGTCTCATTCCACCATTGTTTTACTGTTTGGGGTCATGTCTCGTGTTTCTGTTGCATAGTTTTAATGCCAATCAAGCCTGCTTGATTTTGTGGTTAAGCAAACCTGCTTTCTTGAGTGATCATGAATTTATCAGGGATCTCCAGCACTTTTTCTTTACTTACAATCCCAATGGGATTAATTGTTAAATCACTTACTTTCTTCTTTACTCTGCCCCTATCACAAAGAGGGAGGAATTGTTCTTGTTGATCAATGATGTAGCCTGGGCAAGTGGGTGTTATTGGAGAGAGACAAGGGTTCAAATCCTGGGTAAAACTGAATGAGAAGGAATAGCTCTGAGAGACCAGGACATGTCAAAGCCACATGAGTGTTCTCAGCCACACTGGGTCTCCCCCATTACAAAGGGAAATAGGGAAGCTTCATCCAATACAAAATGAGTGCCCTGCCCACAACAGGAGCTCTGTGACTCTAAGTTGGAAATGCCTTTCTTTTTTTGAAGTTAATTCATTTTAAAAATAAACTTTGACTTATTTGGTGTTCATAGTCTCTGGAGATGGTAAGATTTTCAGAAGGAAACATGGTTTCTATTGGCTTAATGACTTGTGATAATATTAAATACAAAATCTATACAAAATTTTTAGATTTGCCTTATGATCTAGGAAGAAAGGGGAAAAATATCAACATACCTGAAAAGAACTCTTCTCAAACCCATGTTTATGCAGATTAAGTCATGGTTTATTCAAAATCCATGGTAAACTTTCCTTCTTCCTAAGTATCCTCAATGATGAATTTAGGATTTCATTCTTGCCATTTTATAAAAAAAGAAAAAGCCACAATTTGCAAGCAAGATGATGAAAATCACATAAAACAGCTATATATATATGTAAAAATATAAAGCTATATATATATATATAAAGATATAAAGCAATATATATATTACATGTGTATATATATATTAAATATATATATACATATATAGCATATGTGTGTGCTAAGTCACTTCAGACATGTCCAGCTCTTTGCATCCCTGTGGACTCTAGCCTGCCAGGCTCCTCTGTCCATGGGATTCTCCAGACAAGAACACTGGAGTGAACTGCCATGCCATCCTCCAGGGGATCTTCCTGACCCAGGGATCAAACTCAAGTCTTCTGAGTCTCTTGTACTGCAAGCAAGTTGCTTACCCACTGAGCCATTTGGGAGGTAGTTATAAAAATTTAGATCTATTGCAGAAAAAAAAAAATCTATGCAAAGCCATGGATTTTATGAGAGTAATCCTATCTGGTTCAAGACATCCCTAAGAAGAACTTTATACCTAGAAACACAGAAGTGAATGAATTATGGCTCAGGGTAATTGGTTGCTCTTCCAGAAAGAAGGAATTTGAAAGAAAATTGGTTTCTATCAGGAAACAGAATTAGTGACCTAAGGGATATTCTACTGAATGGAAAGATCAGGAAGGTTTGGTACTACTCTACCAGTCAGACATAAACCAGAAAAGCTGGTGGGGACTCTGTAGAACCTTGACCCTGGGCTGGCAAGTCAAGGAACCCAAGTAGGATTCAGGGAACTCCTTCATAAGAAGCTTCAAGAATGGTTTCCACCCAGGACTGTGGGTTGAGCAGAGGTTCACATAAAATATATGAGTACCTCATCACTGCCCATATGAAAAATGAGAGAACTGTGATTTGAATTGGTAGCAATAACCAAGAAGCAAAACAGGCATTTTCTATGAGTACAGGGTTGTCCAGAATTCTCTCAGAAGCCAAATGCCAGTGACATTTTCCTGTCAGATCCCAATTCCCACCCGTGAGGAGCTTGAGGAGAAAGCAAGTCAATTTCAATGAGCTGATTCCGGATGCCTCTGTTATGTAGAATCCTGAGATACTCCATCCTGAGCCCAGGATGGGCTGTGGAATGCTGAAGGCCAAGTACAGTTGTGCAGAAATAATAACTTATCATGCACCAACTTTGCAAGCTGAAGACTGTTTTCAGCTGTGACTGTGTCATTATAATTAATGCAATCCATGCAGCTGGCTAGCACATCAGACAGGTGAAATGAACCAGCTTCAGTCTCATGAAAACTGGCTTTTACATCATCCCTTGAACTGTTCACCTAGAAAAGCTAAAGGAAAGGAAAAAAAATACCCTTACCATTTTGTTTATTGTGCTTATCAGAAATGCAGGAAGCTCACATTTGCATTGCTAATAGTCCTCTTTCAAAGTTTGTTGACATTTCAGCTTATCTTTAGTGTGCTTTCCTTTCAGTGTGATCTTTCCAGATGGTTGGATGGCATCACTTATCAACTTAGCAACAACAACGCATCCTTATGGAACCTGAAGAAACATGCACACACCCATACCCTAGTCCACAAGACTGGCTGACCTGCTTGCCCAAACCCCCAAGCTCTAGAGCCCAAAAAGTGAATGGGGGGAACAAATGTATATGTCCCTCAGGAGAAGGTGAGAACTTGTTGGAGATTTAAAGAACAATAGTATGGAAAAGTACAGAAAAGTGCATTTATAATATGTACTAGAGGGTAAGGGCTTCCCAGGTAGCTCAGTAGTAAAGAATCTGCCTGCCAATGCAGGTGATGCAGGAAAGTGAAAGTGAAGTTGCTCAGTTGTGTCCGACTCTTTGCGACCCCATGGACTGTAGCCTACCAGGCTCCTCTGTCCATGGGATTTTCCAGCAGTAGTACTGGAGTGGATTGCCATTTCCTTCTCCAGGGGATCTTCCCGACCCAGGGATCCAACCCGGGTCTCCCGCATTGTAGACAGGCGCTTTGCCATCTGAGCCTAAATTCCTGGGTCCGGAAGATTCTCTGGAGCAGAAAATGGCATCTCACTCCAATATTCTTGCCTGGAAAATTCCATGGACAGAGGCATCTCACTCCAATATTCTTGCCTGGAAAATTCCATGGACAGAGGAGTCTGGGGAGCCATAGTCCATGAGGTCTCAAAGAATCAGGCATGACTGAGCAACTAAGTACAGACTCTGGAAGATAAATCAGGATTTTTTTTATTTTTTTATTTGTTCTGTAATTGGAAAAGAGGAGAAAGAAAATTCTCTACTAAGCATCAGTAGGTTTTAGTGGAGAGAGAATTGTCCAAACCTCTGTATAACAAAAGAAATATTATGCTTCTTGGAATATGTGTCCCAGATTAAATTAGGAAATGGTTGAGGAATAAGTACTCAATCTGGAACCAACAGATTTAGAAAAGTCAGGGATGAGCTGTTATGGTTGGGAAATATATAAGCATCTGAATTTAAAATAAAAACTCTAATAGAAAATGTTAAACAGCAATTCAAAAATGTATTTTCATCAATATGTATTTTCACCAAAAGCAATGTCATCATTAGAACATAAGGTGATATTTTTTTTAAGCTGGGTTTAATCCAGCTAGATAGGTAAGATTTAGATGGAGACTTAAAATCTGTAATGTTGATGTATGGACAGAAAACTTCCTTTCCTCCCTTCTCGGTGCTTTGGCTGGTCTAACAATTAAATTGACATAAAAGATATTAAGAGGAGAAAAGCAAATTTCATATGTACAGAAATCCCATAAAAATATGGCACTCTCTAGCAATCAGGTAATTGAGGCTTACATACCATCCTGAGCTAAGGAGAAGGGGTTAGGAGTCTGAGGCTTCAAAGAGGAGGAAAACAATTCACGGGAAGATGAGAAGAGCAAATGTTTGGTGAACAGATGTTTGCCAGGCCATGCAGATAAGTCTTTCTTGTCTCTGGTAATAGCCCACTTTCAGGCACAGAAATATATTAATTACATATATAGATTTATAAATTATAATTTTTTAAGGCAATTAAGGGTGAGGTAAAAATCTCTTCCTGAGCCTACCAGGCCCTAACTATCTGCCCTTGCCAAAGTGACTTCCCACTTACCACTAGTGGTAAAGAACCCACCTACCAATGCCAGAGACACAGGTTCAATCCCTGGGTCAGGAAGATCCCCTGGAGGAGGAAATGGCAACCCACTTCAGTATTTTTGTCTGGGAAATCCCAAGGACAGAGACACCTGACAGGCTGAAGTCCATGGGGTCACAAACAGCTGGACATGGCTTAGAGGCTGAATAACAACAACCAGTGTATATTTATAGCATATTTTCTTTATCCATTCATCTGTTGAAGGACAGTTGTTTTTTTGTTTTTTCCCCTGTCTTGGCTATTGTAGATAGTACTGAAATGAAAGCGGAGGTGCAGATATCTCTTTAAGAGAATGATCTCATATCCTTTGGATCTATACCCAGAAGTGGGATTGCTAGATCATGTGGTAGTTGAATTTATACTTTCTTGAGGAACTTCCATACTATTTCAACAAGGGCTGGACCAATGTACATTCCCAACAGTGCACATTCTCACCAGCACTTGTTTTCTGTCTTTTTTATGACAGCCATTCTAAAAGGTGTGAGATGATGTCACACTGTGGTTTTGACTTGCGTTTTCTTGACGATTAGTGATGTTGACCACCTTTAGATATACTTGTTGGCCCGGTGAATGTCTTCTTTAGAAAACTGTCTATTCATGTTCATTACGCCTTTTTAATTGGGTGTTCGGGATTGAGGTGTCCGAGTTCTTTCTATATTTGGGGAATTAATCTTTATAGGATATGTGGCTTACAGATATTTTCTCCCATCCCGTAGGTTGCCTTTTCATTTTGTCGATGATTTCCTTCACTGGGCAGAAAGTGTTTAGTTTGATGTGGCCCCATTTGTTTGTTTCTGCTCTTGTTGCCTCTGTTTTTGGTGTCAAATACGAAAAGTAATTGCCAAGACCCATTTCGGAAGTTTACCCTCTGTATTTTTTCTAGGAGTTTTGTGGTTTCAGGTTTTAAGTTCAAGTCTTTAATCCATGTTTGGTTGATTTTTGTGTATAATGTACGATAGGGGTCCAGTTTTTTTCTTTTGCGTGTGACTATCTGCATGGACCAGATGGATGTTTCCCCACTATCATTTGGTGAAGAGCCTATCCTTTCCCCATGGCATATTATTGGCTCCCTTGTTGAAAATTAGTTGACTGTGTATCCATGAGCTTATTTCTGTGCTCTCTATTCTGTTACACTGAGCTATGTATCATTATTATGCCAATGCCATACTGTTTTGACTTCTGTAACATTGTAATATAGTTTGAAATCAGGAACCATGAAGACTCCAGCCTTGTTTTTCTTACTCAGGATTGCTTGAACTATTTGAGGCCTTTTGTGTTTCCATACAAATTTTAGGCTTGTTTTTTTCTATTTCTATGAAAAATGCCATTGGTATTTTGAGTTCCATTGAATCTATAAATTGATTTGGATAGTATGAACATTTTAACAATATTAATTTTTCCAATCCATGAACACAAATATCTTTCGACTTATTTGTGTCTTCTTCAATTTCTTTCATCCATGTTTTAGAGTTTTCAGAGCACTTTATTGTTTTTTTACAATTCATGGTATTTACATCTTTGCACATTATAAGTATCTCTAATGCATTTGTAAAATGTGTTATGTTTTATGCAAACACACACACATGCTATGAGTTCAGAAATAAACCATACATATGTAATGCTTAATTTATGACAGGATTGCCCTGACAAATCAGTGAGAAAGGGATCAAAAGATTGTCTTACAAATAAATTGTGGTAGGACACACGGGTGTCCGTAGAGGAAAAGTGAAATGACCTCACTTTGAACCACAAAAATCAATTCCAGGTAGATTTAAAACCCACGTGTAAAGGCAAACTAAAAAGGATTTTATGAACTAAAGTAGAATATCTTTATAAACTTAGAGGTAGTTTTCTTTTTTTTAATTTTATTTATTTATTTATTTTTGGTTGTGCTGGGTCTTCATTGCTGTGCAGGCTTTTCTCTAGTTGCGGCGAGCAGGGGCTACTCTGTAGTTTCATTGCACAGACTTATTGTGGTGGCTTCTCTTGTTGCAGAGCACAGGCTGTAGGCTCACAAGCTTCAGTAGCTCCAGCATGTGGGCTCAGTATAGCTATGGCACATGGGCTTAGTTGCCCCACGGCACGTGGGATCTTCCCAGATCAGGGATCGAACCTGTTCCTGCATCGGCAGGCAGATTCTTTATCAATAAGCTACCAGGGAAACCAGGGGTAGTTTTCTTAATCATGAATTAATAAAAAGGAAAAAAAAAAAAAGCTAAGTTTTCCTGGAAACAGAAAAGTAGGTATTAGCACATAGAACATTTTTATGTTTTAAATATTTGAAATTAGTTATGTGCAATTCCTTTTAATTACTTCTTTTACTCTCCCTATTAAGTATATAATTTTGGTCTATAATATGAAATCTTAGAAGTTGTTTGTAGTTGTTCAGAGTGAAATAACAAGCTCATTTCTAATTTTAAACAGTGTCAACAGCAAGTAATTGATCATTTTCATTACAGAGACCTTGCTTTAGGAAAGAGTGTACTTATAATGAATTTTAATAAGCACATTCATTGTTTAAAAATACACAGTCCACCTAGAAAGAGGATCATATAGCCCAGCCAGGCTTCCCTTCCCTGAGGATTGTGTAGCTTCCAGTTGACCACTTGCTTGCAATGTTTTATTTCTTTCTCTTCTTCCCCTGGAAAACAGCAGGAAGCCAGCCTTCCACTTTTTCCAGGAGGGCCTGCTGCTGAGGAAAAAGGCAGAAATGATGACAGGGATCCGTGTTGGGTGCCTAGGTCCCGATGAGGCTGGGTGGGGGTTTTCGGGCTGGTACCATCTTTGGGGTGCCATGAACCTTCTGTCATGGATGCATGGAAAAGTCTTGGAGAGCCCCAGTTTCCCCAGGCCACGTTGAGAGAATGTCCACCCTGGTATTTTTTTTTCATGTAGTGAGGGAAATGGATTTAATGGTATGGGATCAGAAGAAAGAGCGCGACTACTGGACTGCGCTCTGTGGTGCAAAGTCTCTGGCCTGAGTGGAGTAGAAGTCCTTCTGGTTCCAGGAAAGATACCCCGGGACACACAAGCTGAGATACAGATAAGAGAGCAAAAGATTTATACACAGATTGGACCTCAGCACAGCAGGTCCCCAGTGGATGGCTGGTGTTCACATCTGACCTTAGCATCACTGATTGTGATCAAACCATGATTTAATGTAGGAGCTTTTCATAGTGAAGTTAGTTTTCCCTCCAGAAAGACTTCCACAGCAAAATGAAATCATGGTTTGCACATTGCAAAGCTTGAAAATAATTCAGGATTTATAGCCCACTTAGCCTATTTAGCTACTTGCTTTGCTAATATATACCAGTTATTTCAACTACTATAAAGTAATAACTATATTTGAGTAACTCAATAAATATGCATTTTTAAATCTGAATTTTACAGCATAGAATTTGGTTACTTTTCATGTTTTATAAAGGACAAAATGCACGAGTATTTATCTGTATATTTTTCTGTAACATTTACCGAAAGACTCTTGGAGAGTATCTCAAGAGGATTGCTTTTCTGGCAGGGGGAGAAAAGAATAGCCCTCAATAAGATAAGCAGAACACATCAGAGAATCTGTTATCTTTTCGGTTGTGTTTAGATGGACTATGACACATAATAGAAATTCTGGAAACACCCAGAGGAAAATTTGCATCCCCTCAGATTTTTCCTACATCTGGATAGAGTTGATGGCAGAGATGTGAATGAAATTTTGTTAGTTTGAGAAGGTCATTGTGTGTGTTAGTTGCTCGGTCATATCTGACTCTTTGCAACCCATAGACTGTAGTCCACCAGACTCCTCTGTCCATGGGATTCTTCAGGCAATAAAACTGGAGTGGGCTGCCATGCCCTTCTCCAGGGGATCTTCCTAACCCAGGGATTGAACCCGGAGCCTCCTGCATTGCAGACAGATTCTTTACCATCTAAGCCACCAGAGAAGCTCATTAGAAGAACCAAATGGTACTGGGCCTTTGCACTGCCCAAAGGATAAGGTGCCCACGCTGAAGCACACGCAGACACCCTTTCTTGTGATGAGCTGAATTGCACCCCCCACCCCCAGCACAGATTCATTCCTTGATGTCGTAATCCCCTAGAATCTCCAAATGTGACTTTACTTGGTAATAGGGTCTTTAAAGAGGTGATTAACTTAAAATGAGGCCGTTAGGGTGGATCCTTACACAATGTGACTGGTGCCCTTTTAAGAAGAGGAGATTAGGTTCTAGAACAAAGATCATGTAAGGACTCAGTGACAAGGTAGTCTTCTCAAGTCAAGGAGAGAGGCCTCAGAAGAAACCAGATTTGCTAACACTTTGATCTTGGACTTTTCGCCTCCAGAATTGTGAAAAAAATTAATTTCTATTGTTTAAGCCACCCCATCAGTGATATTTTATTATGAAAGTCCTAGCAAACTAATCATTTTCTTATAGCCAGACTCTGAAATAACTATGGACCCCTGGGTTCTCCTGTGAGATTTTAGTTTATCTTCTACTTTTTTATCTCTGTCAAAAATCAGTTTTATTTTTTAAAATAAGAAACATATTTCCTTCTTTCAAGAACCAAAAAAATATGCATACACATACAGTGGAAGCTTTTCTCTCACCTCTAAGCCTCCATCTATCCCATACTATCTGTTATTAACGTATTTTTGTGAAGCTTTTTAATTGTACTACAGAAGGCATCTAGAAAAGCATACAAGATCAAACATGGTGTAACTCAATGATTTATCCCAAAGCAATTACTCATGTAACCATCACAGATGAAAATACAAAATGGAGCAATACTGGCAGCCAGAAAGTCCCCCTCTGAACCACTAATGCTTTCTCCTTCCCTAAAGTATTTGCTATTCTGACTTATAATAGTATAAGTTTGCTTTGCAAGTTTCTTTATATAAATGAAATCCTGCCTGGATTGCTTTTTCTCACTGTTAAATTTGTCAGATTCATTCATGTCATGGTACATAGCTGTGGCTGATGTCATTGTCATAGCACCCCATGCTATAAATATGCCACCGTTTAAACTGATGATGGATGCTTAAGTTTGTTTCCAATTTTGAGCTGGTCAAATAATGCCGTCCTAGTTCATATCTGCAGACGCACTGCACATGTTTTGTTGTTGTTGGATCTATTAACATTTTATCTCAAAGTAGCTTTGCTGGATCAAAGACTCTGTCGATCTTCAGCTTTAGTAGATGATGCAAAAGGCTTTGTTAAAAGCAGTTTTATCAATGTGCGTGTCTGCATGAGTGACAAAATTTGTCATTCCACATACTGACCATCACAGGGTAATGGCGATTTTTAGAAATATTTTTTAGAAGTTCTAGTAATTGTGTTCAGTTCAGTCGCTCAGTCGTGTCCAACTCTGCGACCCCATGGACTGCAGCACGCCAGGCCTCCGTGTCCATCACCAACTCCCAGAGGCTACCCAAACTCTTGTCCATTGAGTCAGTGATGCCGTCCAACCATCTCATCCTCTGTAGTCCCCTTCTCCTGCCTTCAGTCTTTCCCAACATCGGGGTCTTTTCAAATGAGTCAGCTCTTCACATCAGGTGGCCAAAGTATCAGAGTTTCAGCTTCAACATCAGTCCTTCCAATGAACCCCCAGGACTGATCTCCTTTAGGATGGACTGGCTGGATCTCCTTGCAGTAGTTGTGTAATGACATCTAATCAGTGTTTCAATGTTCATTTCTCTGATGCTCATGAGATTGAGCAATTTTTCCTAGGTTTATGGGTCTTGTGGATTTCCAAAAATGATAGTTATAGTCTCTTACTTTTCCAATGAAATGTTTGTCTTTCTTCTCAATAATCAATAGGAATTGTTTATGTATATTAGGTATGTGCCTTTTTCAGTTACATGTATTGCAAATTTATTTTCTCACTTTGTGGATTTCTTTTTCACTCTTTTCATGTTATCATTTAGTAGCATTTTGTAATTCTTAGTTTTACTTAGAGCCCTATTTTTTTTCATTGTAGTTAGTCTCTGTCTTAATCTATTCAGGTTACTATAACAATACCATTGACCAGGTGGTTTATTACAGTTGTTTAGTGGCACAGTCATGCCCAACTCTTTGTGACCCCATGGACTGTAGCACACCAGGCTTCCCTGGCCTTCACCATCTCCTGGAGTTTGCTCAAACTCATGTTCATTGAGTCAGTGATGCCATCCAACCGTCTCATCCTCTGTCATTCCCTTCTCTTCCTGCCCTCAATCTTTCCCAGCATCAGGATCTTTTCCAGTGAGTCAGTTCTTTGCATCAGGTGGCCAAAGTATTAGAGCTTCAGCTTCAGCATCAGCCCTTCCAATGAATATTCAGGGTTGATTTCCTTTAGCATTGATTGGTTTGATCTCCTTGCTGTCGAAGAGATTCTCAAGAGTCTTTTCCAACACCACAGTTAGAAAGCATCAATTACTTGACCCTCAGCTTTCTTTATGGTCCATCTCTACAGTAGAAATTAATTTTTCACAGTTCTGGAGAATTCAAAGTCCTATCTCAAGTCACTGACAGATTCTGTGCCTGGTGAGGATCCACTGCCTGATTCACAGACACCACCTTTTTGCTATATCCTCACAGGGCAGGAGAAACAAGGGAGTTCCATGAGGGTGTCTTTCATAAGAGTATTAATCCCATTCATGAGGGCTCTGCCTTGGAACCTCGTCACCCCCAAAGGCTCCACCTCCTGATATCATCATATTGGAGATTAGAAGTTCAATATATGTATTTTGGAGAACACAAACATTCAGTCTATAGCAGTGTCTTTTTTAAAATTTGGAGGATAATTGCTTTACAATTTTGTGTTGGTTTTGGGTGTATAACAATATGAATCAGCCACTGTTGTTGTTCAGTCACTAAGTCATGTCCGACTCTGCGATCCCATGAACTACAGCACACCAGGCTCCTCTGACTTGGAGCTGATGATTGCTCAAATCATCAGGATCTTCTTCAGTGTGTCGACTCTTTGCATCAGGTGGTCAAAGTATTGGAGCTTCAGCTTCAGCATCAGTCCTTCCAATGAATATTCAGGGTTAATTTCCTTTAGGATGGACTGGTTTGATCTTGCAGTCCAAGGGAATCAGCCATAATTGTGTGTGTGTGTGTGTGTGTGTGTGTGTGTGTGTGTATACACACATTGCTAGTTCCTGCAATACGTGTACACATTGCTTTAGCACTAGCATCGCCTGGGAAGCCCAGTATACGCCTTACTGTCTAACTTGGGTTTCCCAGGTGGCTTATCGGGTAAAGAATCCCATGCAATGTGGGAGACACAGGAGATCTGGTTTGACCCCTGGGTCAAGAAGATCCCCTTGAGAAGGGAATGGCTACCCACTCCAGTATTCTTGCTTCGAGAATTCTATGGACAGAAGAGCCTCGTAGGCTACAGTCCATAGGGTCACAAAGAGTAAGACAGAACTGAGCAATTTACACTTTCAGTGTCTAATTTAAGAAGTCTTTCCCGACCCCCAAATCATGAAGACATTCTCCTATGCTGTTTCCTAGGAGTGTACTTTATATTTTATTTTCAAATTTACCTTCATCTGGAATTGGTTTTTGTCACTAGTATAAAAAAGGGGCCAACCTTCATTTCTTTTCCTTCATCCCCTAGCACCATTTATTGACAAGTCTTTCCTTTTCCTAAAACATTTTACAGTCAACTGTATCATAAATCAAAGGTCTATAAATGTGTAGGTCTGCTTCTGAGCTCTCTTTTTATGCTATTCCATCATTCTATTTTTTTTCTCTGTCTAGAACACTAGTACTTTTTACTTTAACTTTGTTCGAGTCTTGATATCCAGTGGAATTAGTCATCCCATTGCATCTTTTTTCATCAAGTGTGTCTACAGATTTACATACTAGTGAAGACATGTAAAGCTTTAAAAACAAAATCTCTTTTCCATTCTCTTTGGAAAAATGATTTGGGGTTAACTCTCTAACTCTAGGGGCTTCCCTGGTATCTCAGCAGATAAAGAATCCACCTGTAATGCAGGAGACATGGATTCAGACCCTGGGTTGGGAAGATCCCCTGGAAAAGGGCATGGCTACCCAGTCCAGTAATCTTGCCTGGAGAATCCCATGGACAGAGGAGCCCAGCAGGCTGCAGTCCATACAGCTTCAAGGAGTCAGACATGACTGAGTATGCACTACTGCTCTAACTCTAGTCTCTCAGAAATTGGAGAAAGTTAGATCATCAGCTTTGTTTCTAGGCACATACCATATGCTAAAGAAATGACCCTAATTCGAAAGGTGCTTCTGAGTTTGGGAGGACTGTGGGTGAAATTAATAGTTTGGGGGCTTTCCTGAGTCTGCAGCATTCTTGTAATTGCACACACCCTTGCTTGGACCCATGAGAGCTATACCTCTGAGTCTGTGATAGGAGATATTTGTTCCTGTGTGTCCTGGGGCTTCTAAGCTGGAGTGACACCAACACCCACTCAATATTGCTTGTGTTATGCACTTAAATTGACTTGGAGACCCAAGAGTAGCCCCTAAACTCTAAGAAGACACAACCCCTTCTAATGTCCCCAACTAGTACTAATCCTATTTATAATTAGTCCTGATTTGAATCCTTCTGAATAAACTGATGCCAAGAAAGAGCCCTTGCCATTTTTCACAGAAATAGAAAAAACAACGCTAAAACTCATATGGAACCACAGAAGACCCCCAAGAAGGCAAAGCAATCCTGGTAAAGAAGATGGTCAAAGAAAGAAAGAAATGAGGTGGTCAAAGAAATATGAGGTTCCTTGGTCATAGACCAATTGAAGAAAGTCTCTGATATCAGTTTTTATTACATCCTTCTTAGCAGTAACTTGTACTATCTGAGTGTCATCTCATTCTATTCAAAATTATGTTTTTGCCTCTAGCCTGGTCCACTATTTAGGGTCAAGCTCTAGCCTTTCAGTTCTCTTCTTCCTTTAGACTTAAAGCTGCTGACCACTTCATGAAAACACCACCTTGACAAGTCACCCCTTGGCTCACCTTTCCCACAAGCCCAGCAAAACCATTGGGATCATGCAGTGATTATAATTTAGGCTCTCAGCTGGAATCCTTTTGGACACTAGCATACTTCCTGCAATGTACAAGGGAAAATAATAACCAGTGCTTATTGAGGGCTGAGAAAAGCAGTTGAATTACCTGGTTCAGTTCAGTTCAGTCGCTCAGTTGTGCCCGACTCTTTGTGACCCCATGAATTGCTGCACACTAGGCCTACCTCTCCATCACCAACTCCCGGAGTTCACACAAACTCACGTCCATCAAGTTGGTGATGCCATCCAGCCATCTCATCCTCTGCCGTCCCCTTCTCCTCCTGCCCCCAATCCCTCCCAGCATCATGTCTTTTCCACATGAGGTGGCCAAAGTACTGGGGTTTCAGCATTAGCATCATTCCTTCCAAAGAAAACCCAGGACTGACCTTTAGAATAGACTGGTTGGATCTCCTTGCAGTCCAAGGGACACTCAAGAGTCTTCTCCAACACCACATTTCCAAAGCATCAATTCTTCGGTGCTCAGCTTTCTTCACAGTCCAACTCTCACATCCATACGTGACTACTGGAAAAACCATAGCCTTGACTAGACGAACCTTTGTTGGCAAAGTAATGTCTCTGCTTTTGAATATGCTATCTAGGTTGGTCATAACTTTCCCTCCAAGGAGTAAGCGTCTTTTAATTTCATGGCTGCAATCACCATCTGCAGTGATTCTGGAGCCCAAAAAATAAAGTCTGACACTGTTTCCATTGTTTCCCCATCTATTTCCCATGAAGTGAACATTTCATGCCAAGATGGGCTCAATAAAGGACAGAAATGGTATGGACCTAACAGAAGCAGAAGATATTAAGAAGAAGTGGCAAGAATACACAGAAGAACTGTAGATAAAAGATCTTCGCAACCAAGATAATCACGATGGTGTGATCACTGACCTAGAGCCAGACATCCTGGAATGTGAAGTCAAGTGGGCCTTAGAAAGCATCACTACGAACAATGCTAATGGAGGTGATGGAGTTCCAGTTGAGCTATTTCAAATCCTGAAAGATGATGCTGTGAAAGTGCTGCACTCATTTTGCCAGCAAATTTGAAAAACTCAGCAGTGGCCACAGGACTGGAAAAGGTCAGTTTTCATTCCAATCCCAAAGAAAGGCAATGCCAAAGAATGCTCAAACTACTGTACAGTTGCACTTATCTCACACGCTAGTAAAGTAATGCTCAAAATTTTCCAAGACAGGCTTCAGCAATACATGAACCATGAACTTCCAGATGTTCAAGCTGGTTTTAGGAAAGGCAGAGGAACCAGAGATCAAATTGCCAACATCTGCTGGATCATCGAAAAAGCAAGAGAGTTCCAGAAAAACATCTATTTCTGCTTTATTGACTATGCCAAAGCCTTTGACTGTGTAGATCACAATAAACTGTGGAAAATTCTGAAAGAGATGGGAATACCAGACCACCTGACCTGCCTCTTGAGAAACCTGTATACAGGTTAGGAAGCAACAGTTATAACTGGACATGGAACAACAGACTGGTTCCAAATAGGACAAGAAGTTTGTCAAGGCTGTATATTGTCACCCTGCTTATTTAACTTCTATGCAGAGTACATCATGAGAAACGCTGGGCTGGAAGAAGCTCAAGCTGGAATCAAGATTGCCAGGAGAAATATCAATTATCTCAGATATGCAGATGATACCACCCTTATGGCAGAAAGTGAAGAGGAACTAAAAAGCCTCTTGATGAAAGTGAAAGAAGAGAGTGAGAAAGTTGGCTTAAAGCTCAACATTCAGAAAACGAAGATCATGGCATCTGGTCCCATAACTTCATGGGAATTACCTGGTACATTGCATAATTCAGCATCTGGAACTGATGAATGTGTGTGTGTGTGCATGCAAAGTCACTTCAGTCATGTCTGACTCTGTGACACTATAGACTGTAGCCCGCCAGGCTCCTCTGTCCTAGGACAAGCCAAGGGAGCTTTATGCAACTACTGGCATCACCAGAGGCAAGACTTGAAGCAGGAAAAGTCAAGGAAACACAATACATAGCAATGATTAACTGATAATGTGAGTCTCGCTTTCGGTACTGATGTTATTAAAGGTCCAACTCTATTCAATTTAAATACATATCTAATCTTAGATTGCCAGAAATTAGCCTGCCAAATATAAACATATTCCAGATGGACAAGGAAAAATAAAAAATTGTATAATAGTGATGATAATATGCAGCAACGTTTGAGCAGAATCAACTGAATATTATCTCCTATTCCAAGAATGTTAAAAACAAGATGCTGGGATCAGAAAAGAGGGGGCATTGGTGCATCAGGCTCTCTCCCTGGGTTGCCCAGGGGCACTCTCTCTGCCAAAGATGCTATATCCAAGTGTATTTGGATCTTTCTTTATTATTTTTTGAAGTCCTAGAAATACGCCTTTCCCTTCTTTCCTATAGATCATGGCTATTAGTAGCAGCCTTCATGTAGGTAATGATTCAGTGCAACATGGAGTTGGTGATGTTAATTAAGGGCCTCCCTGGTGGCTCAGGTGGTAAAGAATCTGCCTGCAGTATGGGAGACCTGGATTCAGTCCCTGGTCCAGGAAGATTCCCTGGAGAAGAGAATGGCTGTCCACTCCAGTATTCTTGCCTGGGGAATACACAAAGTCTATGCAAGGAGGTAACTGCACCCAGGTCATTAACGTCCACTGGGTCCCCTTTTTGTAGAAAGTCTTCTGAAACAAGAATCTTTCAATTCTCTCTCCTTCTCAAACCACACCAATCTTCATCAAATATCTCCAACTTGGTTCCTTGAAAAGTTTATATTTTCCTTCTAACAATGATTTCTGTTCCCTGTACTGAACTTCCGTCTTCTGCTCATCTCAGCATTTTGTCTCTCTTTTGTCCTCAGAATACTGAAATGAAAATATCCGTTTCTTCATCTCTCTTCTGTTTCCTTCTAATAGGCCTCCTTTAGGTCTGGTTTACTTTCTAGACCAAGAATATTTGATATTGCCTGAGAAGTCAGAGTGAGTGGCACGTCTTGTTTGCCCATTTGAAATGAGCTGGTGTGGTCGTTTAACAGACACGCAAAATGTTAATGTACAAAATGATGAAAAACACACACAGAAAAGGGAGTTCTCCATCCCACGTTGCTGGTTTACATTTTATCATTGGGATCTGTAAACTGTGCCGTTGTCTACCTTCTCTGAGGGTCTTTGTATCCATGAATGGCATTATTAGTAATTAATAATCTTCTCATCAGATCAGATCAGATTAGATCAGTCACTCAGTCATGTCCGACTCTTTGCGACCCCATGAATCGCAGCACGCCAGGCCTCCCTGTCCATCACCAACTCCCAGAGTTCACCCAGCCTCACGTCCATCGAGTCAGTGATGCCATCCAGCCATCTCATCCTCTGTCGTCCATTTCTCCTCTTGCCCCCAATCCCTCCCAGCATCAGAGTCTTTTCCAGTGAGTCAACTCTTCGCATGAGGTGGCCAAAGTACTGGAGTTTCAGCTTTAGCATCATTCCTTCCAAAGAAATCCCAGGGCTGATCTTCTTCAGAATGGACTGGTTGGATCTCCTTGCAGTCCAAGGGACTCTCAAGAGTCTTCTCCAACACCACAGTTCAAAAGCGTCAATTCTTCGGTGCTCAGCCTTCTTCACAGTCCAACTTCTTCAAAGTCCAACAATCTTCCCATAAAAGACATCAAATAAAGGGGAGGCTACTTCTGTCAGGTAATATTAAAACATTTATTTTCATATGCACTCACTTTCACCAGCTTGAACAAATCAGTTATTCCCAATAGATTATTCTTGTTAGTAACTGCAATAAAAGATTCTACTTATTGTGCATTTCAGTCACTGACATGATAAATTTTATTTCAGAAGCTCAGTAATCGAATATTCATTATCCAATTATAATTAAAATGTGTGATTCCCTTAAGAATGCTTATAGCTATTTAAATGAATATGGACTTAATTAAAGGAATTAAATTAGGAGATTAAAATTATTCAAAAGGGGTAAAATTTGTTCTTAACTGTAGAATGGAATATGAAGAAAGAAAAAACAATGGGAGGAAACAGAAAATTGGTAAAAAAGAAACAGAAACCAAAGTACAAATCCTTGATTGCCAAGGCAGAGGAATATTGTACTAATTTAATTATTTGATTATGGAAAAATAAATAAGGCATGAATAGACTACTAAACCACATACTTCTTGATGATTGGAATTAGGATTCATTAGTTTTTTGCATTCCCATAAGACCAATGGCAGGAACCTAGTGGATAGTCAATTAATATTTGTTAAATGAATAAGGGACAAATGCTGTCTGAAAGTTATAATAAGTACGTTCATGAGTCCTTTTTCAAGTCAGCTTGTAGAAACAGTGTTTAAAGAAGTTTATATTTAGATCTAATTAGAATGTGTGCACTTGAGTGAGGATGTTAGTTTATGTGCTCTGGGCATTAAGTTTGAAGCTGATGAAATTGTACAGGAGGTAACTCTTCTCAGAGCAAGAGTCGGAGACTGTTTCATTCCCTTTCTGTCTGTAGCAGGACATCCTTTACTACCCAGGAGGGAAAGTGTGAGTTACAGCAAAACTAGCCTACTTTATACACGTGCTGAGTTTGTGTGCCAATCATGCTAAATATTTAAAGGGAACTGACTATGAGTCTTTTGATGGGCAGCATTATAAAGGCAAGTGATAATGATGGTTTTAATATTACTTTACATTATATCATATGAAACTGTCATTTTTTATGTGAAACACAATTGAATATTGGCAATTTCATATGGCCTAAACTAATGTTGCTCGCAAAGAGTCGGACACGACTGAGCAACTGAACTGAACTGAACTAAATGTTGATTGTATGCTTCAGATCAGATCAGTCGCTCAGTCGTGTCCGACTCTTTGCGACCCCATAAATCGCAGCACGCCAGGCCTCCCTGTCCATCACCAACTCCCGGAGTTCACTCAGTCTCATGTCCATCGAGTCAGTGATGCCATCCATCCAGCCATCTCATCCTCTGTCGTCCCCTTCTCCTCTTGCCCCCAATCCCTCTCAGCATCAGAGTCTTTTCCAATGAGTCAACTCTTCGCATGCTTACTTTGTGCTAAGTGCATAGTGCTAAGTAATTTGTGCTTACTTTGTAAGCACAAAAAAGCACTATTTCAAAAAAAGTAATAGTGCTTACTTTGTGTATAGTGCTAAGTAATTTACAGTCAGTTAACTCATTTGACTTTCACCGAGAAAAATTTTGAACAGTTGAGACTTAGATTAGATAAGCCACCCAGTGTGGAAGGAGGACCTAAAAATTGAGCACGATTTGACACCGTCCCCCATTTTTTTAAAAAGTATCCCTTCCTGTCCATGAAAAAGATGGATACTATAAATGACGTAATCAAAAGTCTTGCCTTCTGATCATTTAATTATGTCAACAAAAATGTGACAGTGAAATATGCAGTCCATTGTGCAAAATGTCACAATGCAAATTGTCTGTTTCTAGAAAGGTGAAATTTACTTATAATACAGAGATGATTGTCACTTCAATATCAAAGTCAAGTCCCATGGACACAAAAATGAGTAAGCTATAATCTTTTTTCAGTGAAAGAAGATCATAACTGGATAAGGAGGACAGAGAATTCTAAAACTTACTGTATCATTAGAATGACATTTTTGTTGACCACATGCTCCAATCTAAAAGGGAGAAAATAGTAGCAATGTACTATGGAGACAAAGAGATACATATTTGAAAGCAGGTTAAGTCTCAGAAAATTCCTAATCTATGTCAACTGTAACTACATTGTCAGTGTGGATAGATTGCTATGGGTTGCCAGATAAAGAGCAAGAATTCATTTTGGAGACATCAGGGAAGTTTTCACAGAAGAGATGACAAACTGGTCAAGAATGAATGGAATCACCACGGCAGGAAGAAAAGGAAGGATGTTTCAGAAAAGGGAACAACCTGTGCAAACAGAGGAAAGTGTAAAAGTCAACAGCAACATTGAGTAATAAACGGTTCAGATGTCCTGGAAGCAGGGAGTGGATGCTACATTATGTGCTATATGTCCGGACCCCCCAGAGTACATGGAATACTGGAAGGGTAACTTAGGTTCATATCACAAAGGGACCAGGACTAGGAATTGCAACCTTGTCCCAGAAAGCAATAATGAACCATGATGCTTTTCCCTGTTGAACTATAATTTTTGTAGAGTGAAGTGTACGAATATCAAATATACAGCTCAATCGTTTCATGCACTGGTGTACTCTTGAAATCATTTCCCAAATCTAGATTTAGAACATGGTCAGCTTCTTAGCCCCCTCCTCAACAGTCTCCAAAAGGGTAGCTATTATTCTGACTTCTGTTGTCCTGGGTTATTTTGTCTGTTCTTGGCCACCATAACTCTTTTATGTTTGACTTTTCCTGTCAGTGCTTTTTTTTTTATATTGATGATGTTTTTTGTGTGTACTTATGGTTCATTTTATTTCACCACTGTGCTTTTTTCCGAGTATCACAATTCATTTATCTTTCCTCTATTGATGGACATCTGGGTTGAGTAACTTCTCATTTTTTCCCCATAGAAGGAATACTAACTTAATGGGCTTTATTGCAGAAGCCCAAGAGTTGTTCTATACTAATTGATTAAGACACACTATCTTTGTATGGTGGGAACAGGTACTCACAGGGGCGAACAAAGCATCTACAATTAGGTTGTTAAGTACCTCTAGCGCTCTCTACTTTTCTGTTTTTTGTTCTTATCTGTTAAGCTCTGTAAATGATTTGCTGTTTAAGCTGTATTTGAGAAGCCACAGAATATCAAAAACCATGCCTCACAAACTAGTACAAGACAGAACGTTGTTTCTCAGGATACTGGTATGTGTGCTGAGGAAAAAGTCCCTTTTCCAGGATTCTGGGTTAAACAAAGTTAAATAGGTTTTACTCAATGTAGGGAATATCAAGAGTGAAATATAGAGCAGATACAGCATTTCCCACATTTGGGAGACCAAATCTTTTTTCTTTCTGGAAAACACATAATCATCTCCCAGAATTAATGTTTCCAAAACTCAATATGACAAGTTGTATCCAACGGTACAGACTTAACTGTGAATTATGACACCTCTTTTCAAAGTTCATATGTTAATGTCCTAACCCCCAATGAGACTGTAGTTGGAGATAAGGCCATTAAGAAGGTGATGAAGGTTAAGTGGGCTCATAATTTATGGAGCCCCCCTAGTGCAATAGAATGAGCATCCTTATGAGAAGAGGGAAGGCTCCCAGAGCCAGCTCACTTTCTCTGTGCTTAACAGAGGAAGGGCCATGTGGGGACATAGTGAGAAGAAGACTGTCTGCAAGACAAGGGAAAAGGCCTCAGCAGACAACACTTCTGGCACTTTGAACATGGACTTCCAGCCTCTGGGACTGTGAGGAAATAAAAAATGTCACCCAATCCAGGATGGCTTGTTATGGCAGATCAAGCAGACTGACATAAACTCTGAGTAAGGTTAGACTCTCTTGACTTCCTACTTTTGCCTTTCAGTTCCCTATAATGAAAAGGACATCTTCTTTTGGTGTTAGATCTAAAAGATCTTGCAGGTCTTTATAGAACTGTTCGATTTCAATTTCTTCAACATTGGTGGTTGGAGCACAGACTTCAATTACTGTGATACTGAATGCTTTGTCTTGGAAACAAAACGAGGTCATTCTGTCATTTTTGAGACTGCACCCAACTACTGCATTTCGGACTTTTTTGTTGACCATGAGGGCTGCTGCATTTCTTCTAAGGAATTCTTGCCCGCAGTAGTAGATTAATGGTCATCTGAGTTAAATTCACCCATTCCCATCCATTTTAGTTCGCTGATTCCTAAAACACTGATGTTCACTCTTGCCATCTCCTGTTCACCACTTCCAATTCACCTTGATTTGTGGACCTAACATCCCAGGTTGCTATGCAATACTGTTCTTTACATCAGACTTTACTTTCACCAGCAGACACATCCACAGCCGGGCGTTGCTTCCACTTTGGCTCAGCCTTTTCATTCCTTCTGGAGCTATTCCTCCACTCTTCTCCAGTAGCATATTGGGCACCTACCGACCTGTGGAGTTCGTCTTTAAGTGTCTTATCTTTTTGCCCTTTCATATTGTTCGTGGGGTTCTCAAGGCCAGAATGCTGAAGTGACTTGCCATTCCCTTCTCCAATGGACCACGTTTTGTCAGAACTCGGCACCATGACCCATCTGTCTTGGGTGACCCTACAAGGTGTCGACTAAAAAGATACACAACTTGAGAGCTGAGAGTTAAGTTTTATTTGGGGCAAAATGAGGACTGCAGCTTGGGAGGCAGCACCTCAGAGAGCTCGGAGAGACTGCTGCAGAGAGGCAGTGGGAGGAAGTTCAATATGTAAGGTTTTGGTGAAGGCAGAGTTCAATACCATTAAGCCCTTATTTTACAAATGGTTTTCTGCTAGTCACAAGGATCTGATGTCACCATGAAGGGATTTAGTGCTTTTCTGGAGATCATCTGTTCCTAGAAACATCCAACTATCTAAAGACCTGTCCCACTAGATTCCCTGGAACACAAAGTGCCTCATCCCACCCTGAACTCCCTCAGGGGGTGTTGAAGGTCAGTAGTTCTATCTCCACAGAGGCAAATGGCAAATGCCCTTGTTGTTCAGTCATTGGCAATGCTCTTGGCAAGTGCCAGTTTATAGTTAACAAAGGCATGGCTCATTGTTTCACTGAGTTATACAAGGCTGTGGTCCATGTGATCAGTTTGGTTAGTTTTCTGTGATTGTGGTTTCCATTCCATCTGCCCTCTGATGGATGAGGTTGGGAGACTTATGGAAGCTTCCTGATGGGAGGGACTGGCTGTGGGGAAAACTGGGTCTTGCTCTGGTGGGCAAGGCCATGCTCAGTAAATCTTTAATCCAATTTTCTGCTGATGGGGTGGGGCTGTGTTCCTCCCTGTAGTTTGGCCTGAGGCCAAACTATGGTAGGGGTAATGGTGACCTCCTCCAGAAGGACTTATGTCAGCCCGCCATGCCTCCCAGGACTGCTGCGGTCAGTGTCTGTGACCCTGCGGCAGGCCACCCACACCTCCAGCGGAGACTCCTGACACTCAAGGCAAGCCTGGCTCCGTCTCTTGCGGGGTCACTGCTCCTTTCTCCTGGGTCCTGGTGTGTACAAAGTTTAGTTTGTGTCCTCCAAGAGTCTCTGATTCCCCAGTCTGTGGAAGTTATGGAATCAAATCCCACTGGCCTTCAAAGTCAAATTCCCTATGGGTTCTCAGTCCCTCTGCCCTTTATTTGAAAAAGAAAAGCGATTTGCTCTTTATTTTCTTGGGCTCCAAAATCACTATGGACAGTGACTGCAGCCATGACATTAAAAAACACTTGTTCCTTGGAAGAAAAGCTATGACCAACCCAGACAGCATATTAAGAAGCAGTGACATTACTCTGCTGACAAAGGTCCATATAGTCAAAGCTATGGCTTTTCCAGTAGTCATGGACGAATGTGAGAGTTGGACCATAAAGAAGGCTGAGCACTGAAGAAATGATGTTTTTGAACTGTGGTGTTGGAGAAGTCTCTTGAGAGTGTCTTGGACTGCAAGGAGAGCAAACCAGTCAGCCCTAAAGGAAATCAACCTTGAATTTTCATTGGGAGGACTGATGCTGAAGCTGATGCTCCAATACTTTGGCCACCTGATGCAAAGAACTGACTCATTGGAAAAGACTCTGATTCTGGGAAAGAAGGCAGGAGGAGAAGGGGATGACAGAGGATGAGATAGTTGGACGGCATCACTGACTCAATAGACATAAGTTTGAGCAAGCTCCAGGAGATGGTGAAGGACAGGGAAGCCTGGTGTGCTGCAGTCCATGGGGTTGCAAAGAATTGGACATGACTGAGCAACTGAGGAACAACAAAAGGTTAGTCATCAAAATCATGCGCACATCAAGGAAATGAGACAGCTAATCCCGCCCAGATTTGTTTGCATCATTTTTCTTTCCCATTTTCAAATTAGTTGCAAACTGGATACTCTGCCTATTAGAAGAATGTGACAATTTCCCTTCCTGGTTTCTCATTAGAGCAAAATAAATCTACACAAACAAGACACTCATATGCTTTATTCTCTCCATAAAACTGCCACTAAATTGAGTTTTGCCTTGTTCACGACTTGCATGGCCCTACAAGTTTAGGCCACTCACTCTTTCCTTTGACAGTATTTGTTATCCCTCAGTTAGCAGTGATGGATTTTTATTGCCTTTCTTCTGAGGGGACAATTTATATGCCTTTTAATTTGTACAAGTTGGACTGCATCATAAATGATCCAACCTCTAAATTCCGAAGTTAGGTTGCCAAAGAGATGGCCTTGTTTATTAAAATCTAATTACCTGAACTTTTAGAATGTCCCTGAGTAGGTTACTGAATTTCTGTCTTTGTCCAAATATAATAAACTTCAAAGCTCCAAATGGCTAGAGTTAACCAGAAAACACCTACCTCACTGTGAAATTATCTAGTTAGTTCTTCTTTCAGTCCTTTCCTCCAAGATGCAGGCCCAAGGATCTTTTCCAAAAATATGTTGGCTATCATATTTCAGAAAGGTCAGGGATTCCTCACTTGATTAGTTTTTATTTGAAGAAAGCAATCAGGTGCTATTTGTTCCCTGGATGAGAAGCAAGAGGAATCTGCTCTTGTTATTAGTGTTACCCAGCAATGGTCAGAATGTCCTAACTATGTGCCACTTCAGGTCATTCGCTGACAGTTTTATGCCATCTATACACTGCTTGTATACATAGGCCAGTCATGAGTTTTGCTTCCAAAAGCTTGTAAAATAATGTTGGCAAATTGATTACAGACATATGTTATAAAACCTAATTAATCCAGCACCCAGTGTATAAACAAAATCTCCTAATGTTGCAAACTCCCCAGCTTCTATCCTGTTGCTTCTTCTATTTCTCATTGCAACTTCAGAACAGGGGTTTAAGACTGGTCTCTGCCCTTTCATTTCCCATTTGATTATCAGCCACTGAAAATTTTCTTCATTGCTCTAAATAAAATCTTTGAGATATGTCTACCAATGATCACCAAATTGATATACCTAATTTCTCCAAAATTACTGCAGATGATGACTGCAGCCATGAAATTAAAGGACACTTACTTCTTGGAAGAAAAGCTATGACAAATCTAGACAGTGTATTAAAAAGCAGAGACATTACTTTGCTGACAAAGGTCCATATAGTCAAAGCTATGGTTTTTTCCAGTAGTCATGTATGGATGTGAGAATTGGACCATAAAGAAGGCTGAACACCAAAGTATAGATGCTTTTGAACTGTGGTGTTGGAGAAGACTTTTGAGAGTCCCCTGGACTGCAAGGAGATCAAACCAGTCAATTCTAAAGGAAATCAACCCTGAATATTTATTGGAAGGACTGATGCTGAAGTTGAAGCTCCAATACTTTGGTCACCTGATATGAAGAGCTGACTCATTAGTAAAGACCCTGATGCTGGGAAAGATAGAAGGCAAGAGGAGAAGGGGATGACAAAGGAAGAGATGGTTAGATGGCATCACGGACCTAATGGACATGAGTTTGAGCAAGCTCCAGGAGATGGTGAAAGACAGCGAAGCCTGGTGTGCTGCAGTCCATGGGGTCACTAAGAGTTGGATGTGACAGCAACTGAACAACAGGAATAATTTTTTATATACTAGATATCTTTGCAACATTTAATATAATTGAATTTTTCTCCTTGAAGATCTCTTCAGGCTTACATTACTCATCATTATTTTGTCTTTCTCTCTCCCAAATTTCAGATCATTTAGTTTTCATTTCCTTGGGTTATCCTTCTCACTGACAGCTGTCTTAAGCCTCTTTCCATGGGTCCCTTCTGCTTCTCATTAGTCCAGGTACCGAGAGATGTTTTGGAACTTTGTTTTTATTTGGACCATCTCATCCTAACAAGTAAGTGCTTTTACTTACTATAGCTGAGGCCTTTTTCACATGTTTACACTTCACACCATCTTCAAGATATTGATAACATAAAAACAAATATTGATCACCTTAAGGGCCCTACAGATTTCAGAAATGAATAAAGGAAACCACTTCTACCTTCAAACAAGTCTTTTTTGTGCACTAGGGGAGCAAAATGCCCTGCTGAGATGAAGTGGGATGACAAAATATGTCAAAGATGATGTGATGTCTGTGGAGAAAAGAAATACGAGAGTCATTTTTATGGATTTGTGTTACATGAAGGGGGCTGAAGAAATGGTGATGGAAAGAAAAAGCAGTCATCCTTAGCTAAAAGAAGAACGCTTCCTTCTATCACTGAAAAAAAAAAAAAAAAAAGCTACCTTTTAGAGTGATCAGATCCACAAAACAAAAATTCAGAGTGTATTAAACTTTCTTCTGAGGCCAAATTCATCAGAACCAATACTCTTGCAAGTAATCTGCTTAGGAAAAAACTTAGGGGGTGGAGAGTTTGATTGTTGTCTTTCATGATTGTGAATATCTGTGGGAACAGTGAAGGAATACTTTACACAGAGAATAAATCATATGGAAATACGATGTTATAGAAATTGACTAGGTTTAGGATTTTTTTCATGTTCAGGGAAGCAGTCATAAATTAGGTTACTTCTGTTGTCTTGGAGTTTCAGTACTGGCTCCAAGGCTGTGAACTTGACTGAGTGATCAAGTACCCCCACATTCTAAAGCAAAGTAGAGCTCTGAGTCAATTATCTACCTCAAGTGACATACAAGAAGCCTAAAAATTCCTGGAGAAGAGACCAATGGGAAAGATTTGTTTGCAGAGTTGTTAGCATATTCTATCTACCTCCAACCACCCCACCATTATGGGAGAGGAAAAGGGCAGCTTCACAGAATGAATCAGAGAGCTCAATCCATGACTGCTGGAGCTAGAGAGTACAGGACTGACTCACAGCAGCCTGAAGTCTCCCTGACTCACTTCAAGGTGAAACGACGTCAGCCTGTAGTCCACACCCCCTTTCAGAGTTCAGTGAGACAAGAATGCAGGTCCTAAATGTGGAACCTGTAGGAGGAAGCCAGCCACAAGCTACCTTGAGAGGAAAGGCCATTGAGCCACGAAGAAGACTGAAGAGGAGCCATGCCAAAGCAGAGGGGAGTCAGAAGTGATTGGATTTGTCTGCATTTGTCTGTCGGTTAGAAGCAAATCTCTAGGAACCCTGAAAGAGCCCAGAATGTTCACCCTTAATTTTTTTTTAATTTTTTAAAAATTTATTTATTTATGTTAATTGGAGGCTAATTATTTTACAATATTGTAGTGGTTTTTGCCATACATTCACATGATTCAGCCATGGGTGTACATGTGTCCCCCATCCGAACCCCCCTCCCACCTCCCTCCACATCCCATCCCTCAGGGTCATCCCAGTGTACCAGCCCTGAGCACCCTATCCCATGCATAGAGCCTGGACTGGAGATCTATTTCACATGTTGCTACTGCTGCTGCTGCTAAGTCGTTTCAGTCATGTCCGACTCTGTGCAACCCCATAGATGGCAGCCCACTAGGCTCCTCTGTCCCTGGGATTCTCCAGGCAAGAATATTGGAATGGGTTGCCATTTCCTTCTCCCTTAATTTTTAAAGATATACAGAGCCAGTAATAGTGAAGATTTTCCCATTGAGTACTTCTGAGATGCCAAGGGTTGGCCATTAATTGCTGGAAATGAAAATACATGGACATATCAAGGATGCCACACATCAAGTACCCCATCCTTACCAGTCATACAATATATGAGGCACAGTTTACAGAAACACAAGGAGGGCTTCCCTTGTGACTCAGTGGTAAAGAATCTACTGCCAACGCTGGGGACATGGGTTCGATCCCTGATCCAGGAAGATGCCATATGTCTCAGAGCAACTAAGCCTGTGTGCCACAACTTCTGAGCCCACATGTTGCAACTGCTGAACCCCCTGAGCCTGGAGCCTGTGCTCCACAAGGGGAGCCACAGCAGTGACAAACCCAGGCACCACGGCTAGAGAGACGTCCCCACCCACTGCAACCAGAGGAAAGATCGCACAGCAGCAAAGACCCAGCACTGCCACAAACAAATATACCATAAATAAATAACAGCTGAAAGATAAAAATACAACCAAAAGTGGTCATTTACCACACTTCTTAAAAATAGACACACATACACTCGAGGAGCCCTTGCTTAGGGAAAAGAAGAGTGTAAAAAAGACAAAGTAAACTGTAATAGTTTACAATCGAGTCTTCAAATCAGTGAAACAATTTTCCTCTGATAAACTAATAGATTTTCATATAATTCATAAGAACAAAATGGAAATTATTGTAGTAGAATTTGAGAAATGGAAACATGCGTTTTCTTAAATTCTACAGTGGTGAAGATTGGTCTTCTTTTCCTAGTTCAACCACTCATTAGTTGAATACTTTAGACCAGGCATAGGTTTATTCCAAATCTGTTACCTCATCTGAAACATCAGGGTGATAATTAGTCTCCCAAACTATATGTTGGACACTGTACTAATAGTTTCTGGGGAAACTAAAACCACAAAGCCCTCTCCTCAAAGAGCTACCAGTAACCCCACGCCATTGAAAAACAGGCCACGCATTTATGTTTTAAGCCACATTAATTCAGATGATTACTATTTGTTTTCTATAATAACAAAATTAACAAACACAAGTAGAATAAGAACTACAGGGAAGGCAAAACTATATTTTCCTCCACCCATCTTCAGCTCTTCAAAACTAGCAAGAGAAGGGCAGACAGAACATGTTTATTAACATGTACATCATTCATGTACCTATGCAAGCACCCAGTGATGAAGACCCCAAGCAGTGGTTAGAACCTGGGCTCATACACCATCTTAAGCCAAAAGACAAGGGGTTCCGGGCTTCTGGGTGGGGGAGGCAAGTTATGAGAAAGTGACCAGGGAAAGCATGGTAAACGAGAGTTGTTTAGTGAGATTTGTTACGCAGGTTTAAGTCAGTATCTTCTTCACTGAAAAAAGCCATTAAGAGCCCTTTTATTCCAGGTGCAGGAGAGAGGCTTCTCTACAAATGAAATTTTCCTTTACAAAAAGAAAACTTGTGCCCTGTGTTTGGAGTTTTTCTTGAGTCTACTGATCTCAGTGGCCTTTAGCTCAAAATACTCTACATGCCAAAGAGGCATATTTTAGAGCTGCTTATTCTGATACTCTTCAAAACCAAAATATATATAACTTACCTATGTAAAGAAACAATGGCCCAGATAAATGTAGTAACTTACTTTTACATAGACTCACCATCAGACTCCTATCTTTAAGATTTAATTATTTCTGCTGTATTAATTATATATGAAACGTCTAATTGAATACTACTTTCTAAAGAAAAAATAAAACTTCAATTACAGAAAAGAAATAATGAAAGTGTTACAAGAGCTTTCAAGGAACTCCAATTATAAGAAAGATCTCTTTCTCATTTCTTAGCGTTGTTAGTCAGCACATACTGAAGACTATTGTAGGACTGTGCCTAGTTGACTTCTATGTTTATTCATGTATTTGTTAAGTCATGAAACATGCGGAATGAGCCACTTCTAGCTACACTAGAATTTGGTTTATAAAGTTGCAGGAGACAATATATCTGGCCTCAGGGAACTTGCATTCCAGAAGGAAAATCAAAAAAGAACAATTTGCATAGAATCCTGAAATGGTTACAAAGGCTTTTTAAGAGATTCTAAACTAAACAGATAATTGTCATGCATTTACAAAAGGCCTAAGCTATTCCCACTGAAAAGGAGTAATTGAATTTGTAATTACTTTCATTTCATAGGGGACATATTCTGGGATTCTAAAGATCTAATTGTGATGGTCGTTTTAATTGCTTTGTAGAAAATACTACTTTACATCCATCGAGGAAAGCGCAATAGTCAATGGAGACTGAGGACACCATTAGAAGTATTTTTAAAGTTCGACTTTATTGTGTCTTGGGTGGTCCCACACGGCATGGCTTAGTTTCATTGAGTTAGACAAGGCTGTGGTCCGTGTGATCAGATTGGCTAGTTTTCTGTGATTATGGTTTCAGTGTGTCTGCCCTCTGATGCCCTCTTGCAACACCTACCGTCTTACTTGGGTTTCTCTTACCTTGGTGGTGGGATATCTCTTCACGGCTGCTCCAGCAAAGCACAGCTGCTGCTCCTTACCTTGGACCAGACCACCTGACCTGCCTCTGGAGAAACCTATATGCAGGTCAGGAAGCAACAGTTAGAACTGGACATGGAACAACAGACTGGTTCCACATAGGAAAAGGAGTACATCAAAGCTGTATATTGTCACCCTGCTTATTTAACTTCTATGCAGAGTACATCGTGAGAAATGCTGGGCTGGAAGAAGCACAAGCTGGAATCAAGATTGCCTGGAGAAATATCAGTAACCTCAGATATGCAGATGACACCACCCTTATGGCAGAAAGTGAAGAGGAACTAAAAAGCCTCTTGATGAAAGTGAAAGAGGAGAGTGAAAAAGTTGGCTTAAAGCTCAAGATTCAGAAAACGAAGATCATGGTATCTGGGCCCATCACTTCATGGCAAATAGATGGGGAAACAGTGGAAACAGTGTCAGACTTTATTTTTCTGGGCTCCAAAATCACTGCAGATGGTGACTGCAGCCATGAAATTAAAAGACGCTTACTCCTTGGAAGGAAAGTTATGACCAACCTAGATAGCATGTTAAAAAGCAGAGACATTACTTTGCCAACAAAGGTCCGTCTAGTCAAGGCTATGGTTTTTCCTGTGGTCATGTATGGATGTGAGAGTTGGACTGTGAAGAAAGCTGAGCACCGAAGAATTGATGCTTTTGAACTGTGGTGTTGGAGAAGACTCTTGAAAGTCCCTTGGACTACAAGAAGATCCAACCAGTCCATTCTGAAGGAGATCAGCCCTGGGATTTCTTTGGAAGGAATGATGCTAAAGCTGAAACTCCAGTACTTTGGCCACCTCATGCGAAGAGTTGACTCATTTGAAAAGACCCTGATGCTGGGAGGGATCAGGGGCAGGAGGATAAGGGGATGACAGAGGATGAGATGGCTGGATGGCATCACCGACTTCGATGAACATAAGTCTGAGTGAACTCCGGGAGTTGGTGATGGACAGGGAGGCCTGGTGTGCTGCGATTCATGGGGTGGCAAAGAGTTGGACACGACTGAGTGACTGAACTGAACTGAACTAATAATATAAAGTATCTTCTCATGTGCTTATTCCCCATTTCTATGTCTCTTTTTGTGACATCCTCTGTAGCTAAATCTTTGGCTTCCTGGATTCTTCCAGAAATTTCTACCTTAGGTGATTCTGTGATGGGAATACGTGAAAGTTCACTGACTGTAATTCTATGTGTTTGTTTTAAGTAACCAAGTACTTCTAAAACTTCATAAAGCAGGAGAAATTCTTCTCTGCTAGAATTATGGAACACACTCATAGTGTAGTAACTTTTATAACACCTAGTAGAAAAGCAAGCTTATAATTGCAGAAGCTTAGACTGTTTATTTTCCTTCGGGGTTTTTTGTTTTTGTGTTTTTACTGAGCTGAGGGCAAGACCAATCTGCCTAGGGGCTTGTTTGCTTTCTCAGCAGGAAAAGAAAAGAAGGCAAGGAAAGAGCAGCAGAGTAAGACAGAATTCCTCACAAAAATGAAGTAAAAGAACCATCATGCCAAGTTAGAGAAGAAAATTCTGTAGAATCAAGTTTTCTTTTAATAACAACACTAATAAAAAAACTACAGAAGAGTCTGAGTTCAGGGCCTATTGGAAATGCATGATAGAATTTTTTTAGTGCAACAGATGTAATTAGATTATGCTAACATGATAAATAGTTACTGAATATCTCTCTAAATTAGATTGACCTCGATCGTTAAAGATCATAACTTTCAATGAAGTCTTGTTTTGCTTGCTAAATAATTTTCACGCTGGTGCTAAGATAGAAGTCTTATAGGTGTTTGGAAGGGAGCCTCTTGAGGTCTCAGTTTATTTTCTATCCACTCACACGTCAGTTTCTGAAAGTGGGTTATGCTGCAGGATCACATCAGACGCTTGGTGCTAGTCAAGCCATTTTATTGCCACCTGTGAATTTGTTTCTACAACCAATTTGTTTCCAGTGGAGTCGACTGTTTTGTGAGTTTGAAACACAGCTGTTTGTGACTTTAAAATCTCTGGAGCCCTATTTATATCCCTTATCAAAAATGATTGAGAAGGTAACTTTATATATATATATATATATTTTTTTTTTTTTTCTTCTCAGTTGATTATTCTGTCCTATTTTCTTGGTTTAAGGAGTATCTGAGGGTTATCGCTACAGTAGTCCCTCATCCAAGGTTTTGCTTTATGAGGTTTCAGTTAACCTCAGACAATATGATCTGAAAGTATTAAGTGAAGATTTCAGAAATCAACAATTCAGTTGTTTTAAATTGCACTGTTTTGAGCAGTGTGATGAAATCTGATGACATCCTTCTGCATCCACTTAGAAAGGGAATCAACCCTTTGTCCAGCATGTTCCACTAAGACAGTCACTTATTCGCCTTCTGGGTTATCAGATAGACTGTCATGGTATTGCACTTCTTTTCTTCATTTTACTTAATAATGACCCCAAAGCGCAAGAGTAGCAATGCCGGCAATTCAGATATGCCAAAGAGAAGCCATTAAGTACTGTCGTTAAGTGAAAAGGCAGTGATTTAATAAGGAAAGAAAACCATATCATGAGGTTGCTGAGGTTTATGGTAAGAATGGATCTTCTATCCATGAGATTGTGAAGAAGGAAGAAGAAATGCGTGGTAGTTTTGCTATCACACCTCAAACTGCAAAAGTTATACCACAGTGCTTAGTTAGGATGGAAAAGTTATTAAGATATTGTATGTGTGTGTGAGAGGTCACATTCACATCTTTATAATGCCATCTTGTTATAACTGTCTTATTTTATCATTAGTTGTTAATCCCGTATTGTGCCTCATTCATAAATTAATCTTTATCACAGATATATAGAGTAGGTTAGGTAAAAGCTTTCAAATTGTGATGCTGGAGAAGACTCTTAAAAACTATGCTTTTTCCAGTAGTCACGTATAGATATGAGAGGTGGACTATAAAGAAAGCTGACCACCAAAGAATTGATGCTTTTGAACTGCAGTGATGGAGAAGACTCTTAAGAGTCCCTTGGACTGCAAGGAGATCAGACCAATCAATCCTAAAGGAAATCAGTCCTGAATATTCATTTGAAGGACTGATGCTGAAGCTGAAACTCCAATCCTTTGCCACCTGATGCAAAGAACTGACTCATTAGAAAAGCCCCTGATGCTGGGAAAGATTGAGGGCAGGAGGAGAAGGGGATGACAGAAGGGGACGACAGAGGATGAGATGGTTGGATGGCATCGCTGACTATGGACGTGAGTTTGAGCAAGCTCTGGGAGCTGGTGATGGACAGGGAGGCCTGGTGTGCTGCAGTCCATGGGGCTGCAAAGAGTCGGACATGACTGAGTGACTGAACAGAACTGAGAAGACTCTTGAGAGTTCCTTGGACTGCAAGGAGATCAAACCAGTCAATCTTAAAGGAAATTAACCCTGAATATTCACTGGAAGGACTGATGCTGAAGTTGAAGCTCCAATACTTTGGCCTTGTGATGCAAAGAGATGACTCATTTTAAAATACCTTGATGCTGGGAAAGATTGAAGGCAAAAGGAGAAGAGGGTAGTAGAGGATGGGGTGGTTGGATGGCATCACCGACTCAATGGACATGAATTTGAGCAAACTCCGGGAGATAGTAGGACAGGGAAGCCTGGCATGCTGCAGTCCATGGAGTTTCAAAAAGTCAGATATAACTTAGCAACTGAACAACACAGGAAAAAGCATAGTACATATAGGGTTCAGTACTATCCATGGTTCCAGCCATCCACTGCGGGTCTTGGAACATATCCCTGAGGCTAAGGGGGATTTGTGTATTAGCTGAATTGTAACCTTTTGTAAACTTCTATGTACCACTAAAGATGGTGATTAGTTTGGGGCCTGGGGTAGTTCTAGATCACTTTTACTAAGTATGTTGATGGTGCCGGGGATGTTTGTGAATATAACATTACAGATACCTTTGAATTTACTAATTATAAATAATTTTCTCATTTCAAGATAGCTAAGTATATCTTTAAAAGTACATTTTCACTTCACCCGTAAATGAAAATAAAAAGGGTTTTGAATTAACATAGTTGCTTTTTGGTTCTGTTTTGCTTTTCCTCTCCATCCCCCGCCCCTTGGAAAATCCTTGATTAGGATCCAGATAATCTAGAACTGAATCCAGATTCTATGATCATTGAGCTGGTGACCTTGGTCAAGATAAATTATCTGATTCTCTTCAGTTAAATGGGGATAATGATGCCTCTGTGGAAGAATTGATTTCAGATTAAATGTTGTCTACAAGAAACAGTATAGTGTACACAGGTGCTCAGTGGTAGATACCCTATTGTTATTGTTTCCTATGAATTAGAGCAGTGTTCCTATTTTTGATCCTTTTCCTATTTTTTGAAAATTTTGAATACATGTTTATAAATAAGTATAAAAATAAGACATAGGTTTGGTGAATTAACATTTTATGTTCAATATAAAACAAAATTTTTAAAAATGATATAAAGTTGACATTAATATTTTTTCTAAAATAGTAATAGAAATTAATAGTGTTTTCCTTTAATAGATTTTATAACTGTGATGTGATTAAATACATACTATTTTATATAATCTTGAGTTACTAATTTGAAGATCTGCCTCTCTTTTTTTTTTTTTTAATTTTGACACTTGACTTTATTGGCTTTCACAGTTGAAAAATATTACTTCAAGGTGCATATAACAAACTAGATAAAAGTATATTTCCAAATGAATCATGATGTTGATTTTTCAGCTTTATTGACCAGGAATGCAAAGGTTTTGATAAAATGTAGTAAATTTCTATCATCTCTGAGTCAGTTTTATTTGCAAAGTAATTGGTTAATGACCCATTTCAGTATTATAAAATAAGTCCAAAATCCATTGGAACTCCACATTTACCAATTTATTACATATATTTTAAAACTATGTGTCCAAGTTGTAGAAGTATATAGATATGTAAATTCTTATGAAATTATGCACATATCAATTTTGGCAATAATATTACATAATGATTGGAATATTTCCAAACATTTGTTTTCAAACTACTCTTTTATTAGCACAAGATTTGTTATAAAATAGTCACTTTCTCATTCATCATAAATGAACTGACAATGCGAAGTATCAGGTAAAGATGTTGAGCATCCTGACATGTGACGCTCACGTAGTGCAACCTCAATCAAAACATTGATTATTAATAAGTTCTAAGTTATTTCTCACTACCAGAGTGAATAATGTCAGCTTAAATTTTTTCCCCCACCTCAAAGAGTCTCATGCCCCTTCCCTAACGTACACTCAACTGTGGGATAAGTTGCACATTAGGCCCCCCTGATTATCAGTGGGATATTTGATCAATCAGTTCCCAAAGGAAAAATGGATACTGATGATTTGGAGTAAGAGCTGACAACATTTTCTTAAAGGGCCAGACAAATATTTTAGGCATTGAGGGCCACATGGTCTCTATCACAGCTACTCAACTCTGTCGATGTAACCTGGAGACACCATAGACGATTTGTAAAAAGGAAAGAAAACTTAAAAAGAAAAAATTTTTAATTTTTTAAAAAATTAAAAGTTTTGTTTCAGTAAAATTTTACATATGGACACTGACTTTGATTTTTATGTAATTTTCATATGGCATAAAATATTGCTCTGCTTTGGATTTCTTTTCAACTGTTTAAAACAAATTTTAAATAGCTTATGGTCAATCCCAGAAAAAGGAACAAGATTAATTTTTCTCAGATCTTAGCTTGCAGATCCCTTACTTAGATGATAATGAACTTGTAGAGAATCTCAGCCTGACATTCCACAGGAATGTACATAGTTCCAGTAGACTGTCAAATGATAAGGGTGTTTGCATTTATTGTCCCTTAAGAAACCCTAAATATGAAAATTTAATAGCAAAGACTTTCTTCCCTCTCTGACATAATATTAACTGATAGAACTTCTAATATAAGGAGTGAAAGTGTTAGTCACTCAGTCATGTCCAACTCTTTTGTGACTCCGTGGACTGTAGCCCACCAGGCTCCTCTGTCCATGGAATTCTCCAGGCAAGAATGCTGGAGTGGGTAGCCACTCCCTTCTCCAGGGGATCTTCCTGATCCAGGGACTGAACCCAGGTCTTCTGCATTGCAGGCAGATTCTTTACTGTCTGAGTCACCAGGAGGTGGGCTTACAAATTATTTGAGGCTGGATCATCAGTAGCTGCAATGTCAGTAAGAGCCACAGTGCTTTTCTGCATGATCTTGTTCTCATTTGATTAAAAAAAAAAAAAAAAAGTTAACTTTATTTTGGAAATACTGACATAACCAAAGCAGTGGAAAATAAACTTGTTTGGGGTCCACTGGCTAAATTCTGACTCCTTCCTGGGTTTCTGTGGGTCCTGACACATGAAGGAGCATGGGTTTGGTGACATTCTAGAGAGTCAGAGGAGCCAGCAACTGCTCCTAACAGCACAGCATTTTGGAGGCAGGTTTCCAAGTTTGGTTCTCCTCAATTGCCAGCAAGAGATGCAACTGGTAGATCTTTCACCTGACTACTGAACTCTCTCTCTCATTCTTCCATCATCCAAAATCAGTTGTCTCTCCTGTGATCAGTTGTA
This sequence comes from Bos indicus x Bos taurus, assembly GCF_003369695.1. Classification (NCBI taxonomy): domain Eukaryota; kingdom Metazoa; phylum Chordata; class Mammalia; order Artiodactyla; family Bovidae; genus Bos; species Bos indicus x Bos taurus. Next base: position 8,540,689 of record NC_040079.1, on the reverse strand, counting down.
CATACAGTTTCAAAATTCTCATTTACATTTAGGCTGAACAGTGCACAAAATCATGCAAAAAGATAAATCTGTGGAATGACTTGATCCTGTTGCGCGCCTCCCAGCCATCCAGCCCCAAGTCAGGGGATCTCTCAGCCACAGCAGTACAAAAAGAGGATGAGGGCCAGGCATTTCCTATCAAGGTAAAATCTGTCCTACCGCATAACTCACTTGGGCTCCATCCCCAAGGACATCTCCTGTATTTCTATGCTGCATCCTAGAGTCAGTGCTTTACAACTGGCCTTGCCCTCTCCCTCCATTTAGGGTGGGTACAGGGTTGAGTTAGGAGACCTGAAACAAGATAACAATATAAGCATAAACAGGAGGAGAAATCCAAGAAAAAAGCCAAGTTGGGCTTGCCTCTAAACTCCACTCCTCATTACAGATGGAAATAGACACTTAGTGAGCACCTGCTCTGTGTTGGAAACTTAAAAGTCTTTTTCGTTGTTAATAAACAAGAAGAGATGAAGGAACAAAAAGTGTCTCTTATTTAGCTGATGCACAGCAGGAAAGAAAGCAATTAAGGAGACAAGGGTATTTTTTTTAATAGGGCTTTGTTTCTCATTTTATGCAAGAGATCTCGTTGACTTTGTTGAACTTTTGATTCCATGACAGCAGCAAACTCTGCACACACGCTCAGGTGTTGTGAGTGCTTCAAGCAATGTGATAGTCTACACTCAGCCTGAAACAGTATGGTGTGTCCTGGTTGTGACTCCGGAAAGCAGGGCATCGGTTCTGTTTTCCAGAAAGCAAAGAGGCCACAGTTGCTTCTGAGCCGTGAGTTGCAAAACCACCAAGTGGAAGAGAGGAACAACTCGTTAACTGTGGTTCTCTGAGCAGTTATTGGAACGTGGTCATTTGTCGAACAACTTAAACAATAATCAGAAAAGATGTGCTTCTAACGTAGCCTCCTCATGTGTTTGTCTTTCCTTGTGATTCAGGAGAAAGGATGCTGGTTTCTTATCCTACAAAGATCACCTGCCAGTCAGCCAGGTGGTGGTTGGAGATACCGACCGGCAAGGCTCAGAAGCCAAGCTGAGTGTGGGTCCCCTGCGCTGCCAAGGAGACAGTAAGTGTGCCTGCGGTGGCGGCTTGCACCTTCTTATCAATTTTAAATAGTGTTTCCCAGCAAATCAGAGGTTGGCAGAAAAACAGATTGCTCTTTGGTATAAACAGAGCCAAATAGAGGGCTAAGTAGACCTTAATACATAGAGGAGGGTGACAGCTATAAAGTCTCCAGTATAGGAGCCTAGATCTGGGCATACAGTGTGGACATTCATCTTTCTTGTATATTTGTAGGTAACGACTGTGCTACCTAAGTTTATGGTGATATAAGTAGCAATGCTAACAGCATAAGCAGCACTCAACAGCTGTGATTCCACTGAGTGCTGCTGTTAATGCCATTAGCATGACTATTTATATCACCATAAACTCAGTTTATGGTGATATAAATAGTCACATTATGGCTTAATGTATCATTGTAAACTCGGATTATGGTCATATAAAGTTTGACATTATTGCTATCAAGTTTCATCATCATCAGAGCTTGATGGTCCCTTGTAAGCCAAAGAGTGTTTCTGTAACTACATCTTGCTTTCGAGTTTCGGCACCACAGAAAGGAATTTGGGGCTGCAGGAAGTCAGGGAGTGAGAGCAATGATCCCACCTAATTAAGGGTACCATAAGGATTTTATGCTGCCTGATACCCTCCAGTGTGCTTTATTGTAGTCAGAGGGAGATGGTGACAGGTTGCTATGGGGATTCTGCGATGAGCATCCTGGGTCTCATTTCCCCTCTTCTTGTCGGCACACGGGATTTGGGCAACTCTTCCGGGAGTTCTGTGCTTTTGTGATTGTGCGCAGGGCATCAGGAGACCTGGATTCTGTTCCCTGGGTAACTCACTTGCCTGGAGACCTCAGGCAGATCCCTCTGTTTTTCTCAGCTGTGGTGCTGAGAATTCCACCCGCATCCCAACTTCTCCTGAGGAGGCCATAAAAATTTTAGTGCCCGGATCTGGAGTCCTCCTAGCAAAGCATTTTGTGAGATGGACTGTTATTACCGCTTCCATAAATCAAGGGAGAATTAGAACTACTCAATATAATAAATTATTGCATCCACTCAAGGAGGTGTCCTAAGGAATGTAACGATGCATGCTCAGCTGCTTACTGCTTAGTACATCGAGGCTGTCAGCAATTAAACCACACGATGTTCCAGATACAAAGGAGAGATGGAGCCTGTTCTGATTTTTCTCTTCTTGCATGCAGAAAATGAATATGCTATCCTTAAAATTAAATTGGTCAAAAGAACTTTATCATGCATTTACTAGACAATAATACTTCTTTTGTCTAGTCAAGTTTAACAGAACTGTATGATAAGAAATTAGTTTCAACTGCTTAAAAAAAAGATATTGACATAAAATAATAATATCAGATCAGATCAGGTCAGTTCAGATCAGTCGCTCAGTCGTGTCCGACTCTTTGTTACCCCATGAATCGCAGCACACCAGGCCTCCCTGTCCATCACCAACTTCCAGAGTTCACTCAGGCTCACGTCCATCGAGTCAGTGATGCCATCCAGCCATCTCATCCTCTGTCATCCCCTTCTCCTCCTGCCCCCAATCCCTCCCAGCATCAGAGTCTTTTCCAATGCGAGGAGTCAACTCTTCACATGAGGTGGCCAAAGTACTGGAATTTCAGCTTTAGCATCATTCCTTCCAAAGAAATCTCAGGGCTGATCTCCTTCATAGATGCATTTTAAACATATTTTGAGAGATGGATTGTAGTGTCATGCTCAAAATAAGCAGGTTCTCATGTGCTGGCCAGTGAAAGTCAGTTTCTAAATTTTGTCATAATTACTCATTAATATATAAAGATATTCTCACTTATCAATTCTAATCATGAAGTTAGCCTTGAATTAGATAAGGGGTTCCCCTTAAGTAATGGATTAGCTCAATATAGTTATGAAATCCAGCTTCTGCAGATTTTTGTTACCATTCTTAAAGACAAGATCCCAGCTACATTAGATAGTATATGTGGGAGTATATTAACAGTTTATAGCTAATATTAGCATGTTTTCTCATACTAAATCAGTCCTCAGGAAGAATTTATTTAAGTGTCTGCTATTTATCTAGCACTTTACTAGGTGATCTGTGAATTTAAAAAAAAAAAAGTCATGTTTTGTGAAAAGCACATACAAAAGTATTGGAAAACACAAAATGTTTGATAATTTAATGGATTTGTGATATAAAAGTATTGCAGCTGATGTTGAAGAAAGAAGTGATACATGTTTCAGGAAGACTTTATATTTAGACAGGGAAATAGCAGAAGTCTGGTGGTCAGTGTTCATTTGCATTTTTCTCCCAAGGCTGTTGCTCTTAGAAACATTCTTAGGACGGTTGATAGACAAGGAGCTGTCCTGTTCACTGACACCGTATGGCCTCCAGCTTCTTGTAGGACTGCAGCTTCATCAGTACTTCTTAATTCATATTTTACCTGATATTTCATGCAAACAGAAGCACAGTGAATCTTTAATTGCAATTATGTGGAATATTTTTGTGTCCGAGAGAGAGAAATCTTCGGTTTTTGCAGGCAACGGGCCATATTCCATACTTCGTACCTGAATTGCCAGGTAGCAGTTAGCAGTTTTGATGTCCACCTTCCTTTTCAGAATGTTCTAACGTGGACACAGTAATGATAAAGTGCCCACATCATAGCATTTCCCAGATTTCACACATGTGTGGTTTCCTTGGATACAGCCCCCCTGTGAGCTGGGTAAGGTAAATATTAGCCTTTCTGTTTTACAAATGAACAAAATATTTCTTTGAAAATGTCATTTAAGCAACAAACTTCTGTGCCCCCTCACAGCCTCTGTGAGGCTCCCAGAGGAAAGACAGAGCAGAGAATATACACAGCTTCCTCTGCACAAGGTCAGGCTGGTTTCCTTGTCTCCATTCACATCTCTAAGTTTACGGCAGAAATTAAATTGTTTAAAATATATGTCATCTGGGTCTCTCCCCACCCGCATCCAGTTACCAATACTGCATGAATGTTGGAATTAAATTCTAATTTGTATAACTTGAAAAGTGACATCGTACATATATCCTCTTGTTTGTAGAGATTAACTCCGTGTCATTTACTGAAGTCTGTGCCAAGCTACAGTTTAAAAAACCAAATCTGCTGCTGAGCAATGTCTGTCTCTATTTGAGGACCTGAATGATGACAGCCCTCAGAAGCTGTCTCTTGAATTAGGTCTGGTTCTATCCCCCTAGTCTTAGAGAATGAAACAATTTTTGTGGGCTCTGACCAACCGTTTCGGCAGCTTCAGTTGATTTCATCATGCCTGCTGAGTTTCATTTTTACTTTGATTCATCTGAACTCATAGACCCATATAATCAAAATGCTAAGAAAAATCAGTGAATTCCAGAATCTGCTGCATTTCCCATATAGCACTGTAAAATGCTAATACCCTCAGACTTTGGTGTCTTCTTATTCAAACACATTTAAATGGAAACCTCAAATCTAAATGAAACTGAAAGTGTGACTGAGGACAGATGGTCAGCTAAGATAAAAAGTAGCGTAAAATTACAAATCTCCCCCCACCCTAAATCGCACATACTCACCTAGGAGAAACAATGGAGCTATTTAGAGGATGGAAAGGGCTGATAGAATAGAAATTGTTTTCAAATTTAAATATATAATTATTCTTGCAGGAGGTTCCTGAGCTTCTATGGAATTAGTTCAAAAACAAATTATGTCAGGTTTGGGAGGTAGAAATCCTTTTTGTAACTATATATAGTACCTATAATTAATTGTAGAAGGAAAGTACTTGCTAGATAATTGTCTTATTCTCAACCATATGAGGCAAATAGTCCTCATATCTCCTATAGGGATACAGGGATTTTAAACAATTAATTAAGAGCAAGTTTATTACAAAAGCAAGTGTTTTGAATACACTTGGGTAGAAACAATCAGGAGAACGTGTTACTCAAGGACCTCTGCATGCCAAGTCATTTCAGTCATGTCCGACTCTTTGCAACCCTATGGACTATAACCCACCAGGCTCCTCTGTCCATGGAACTCTCCAGGCAAGAATACTGGAGTAGGTTGCTGTTTCCTCCTCCAGGGGATCTTCCCAATACAGGGATTAAACCTGGGTCTCTGTGTCTCCTGACTTAGCAGGCAGGTTCTTTACTACTATGGCCACCTGGGAAGCCCCAAGGACCTCTGAGTCCAGGCCAGAAACCCACCTGACTGTCAGCCTGGCAGGCAGAGCGCTGTAGTCACGGTGGACGTTTAAGATGTCAGTTCAGGTTCTTAGAGCTGCAGAGGTGACTCTGAGAGGCCATGTAGAAAAGGTAAGGCAGACACCATCCTATTTAGGGACACTCCGAGGGCAGAGACAACAAAAGAAATAAAGATGATGATGGAGCTTTATCCAAATGACGTGGACACGTGTTCTTTGGGAATGCAATCCTGTGTGCTAGAGATGTGTAAAGGCCACTCTCTACTGTAAGACGTTTATAAACCAGGGCCTTCCCTGGCCATTAACCTTACCAAGAAGGACAGAGCAAGGACTGTATCTAACATGTCATTTCTCCAAAGATAAGACACTTCAGTGGGGGGTTCAAATGAGTGTCATTCCCTGTAAGAGGGCCCCAGGGGCTCAAACAGGCCCTTGTCTTTGCTGTTTCATGCTTGGAAGAGACAAGAAAGGGAAAGGGTCCAGCACGCAAGTGATGCTGGTGGTTTAGTCGCTAAGTCTTGTAGTTGCAATGCCATGGACCGTAGCCCACCAGGCTCCTCTGTCCCTGGGATTTTCTAGGCAAGAATACTGGAGTGGGTAGCCATTTCCTGCTCCAGGGCAATCTTCCCAACCCAAGGATCAAACCTGCATCTCCTGCATTAGCAGGTGGATTCTTTACCACTGAGCCATCAGGGAAGCCCCTGTGCAGGCTGTGAACAAGCACTGTATATTCATTTTCTCCTGATTCTTCCAACATCCTCTATGTGATGATATCTTTGTGTTTTGTACCAAGGAGAAAATAGAATCAGACTTATTGCGTGGTTTGCCAATAAGAGCTGGAGCCAGGAGATCTGTGTGGTTCCAGAGCAAATTCCAGAATGGATCACATTGGATCACTCTTGTAATTATGTCCTCAGAGGATGCTCTTTTCCTTTCCCCATTTCTTCCTGTGAGATGTAGCTATATGTCCTTGGGTCAAGCACATTTAAAAGCACAAACACAGAATCAGCGACATTCTAGCAGTGGAAGACACTTAGAGATCAGACAGTGCAAATCTCTCAGTTTCCAGACATGGGAGCTTGGCTCCAGGGCGGTTAAGTGACCGAGTCAGGGGCTCCCAGCTTGTTTATGGCAGAGCACATGGAGAGAGAATTTGACAAGAGCCTTCATCTTTAATAATTCCCGGTGGCCAAGATGCATGCTGAGATCCAAAGAGAGAGCTTTGACCTGGAATCCTGACCCCAGGCCCCTGCCCACCAACAGATAAGTGGAGCACTTAAGGTGGTGCTGAGTGCTTCCTCTTGCCCTACTGTGGGATTAACCAACTGGAAACCTGACAGAAAGCTCAGGGTTGGAGACAGAAAGTTAGTGACTTCAAGATTTTTGTGCTTTGTTCTTACTTCTGGTTCTAGGCAGTTTTTTAGCTGATAGTATCCAACAAGGGGCTTTCCTTGTAGGTCAGTTGGTAAAGAATCTGCCTGCAATGCAGGGCACCTGGGTTCGATTCGTGGGTTGGGAAGATCCCCTGGAGAAGGAAATGGCAACCCACTCCAGTATTCTTGCCTGGAGAATCCCATGGACAGAAGAGCCTGGCGGGCTATAGTGGGACACGACTTAGCAACTAAACCATGACCACCATCCAGCAAGGGGGTTAAAAAAAAGAAGAAAACAGTTTTGTGTAGAAATCATTAACTCCTATTTTTTTTTCTTAATGTCCCAGCCTCTGCAGCTATTGCCACTGGCGACTACTGACTGAGAAGCAGGAGTGGCAGTAAGAACTAGCAGAAAGAGTGAAATTTTTAGGATCAAAACCTAGGCTGATTCCCATTAAAGGACTGAACCCTCTGGGCATGTCTGAGGGCAGTTCCAATGACAAAGGCAGCAGAGGCAGAAAGAAGGAAGCTTCTCTCTGGTCTCCAGACTCGGGAGTGATTTTAAATGGTTAGAAGTGGACAGAGCCCTGGGGAAGTGTCAGCTTTCATATTATCTGGCCACTTAGCTTGAACTGCAAACCCACTGTGGAAATGAGCAGTGAAATCAGTTACAGTTTGGGGAGGGAAAAAAGTATTTCTATTTGATAATGCTCTTGTTAAGTCAGTCAGTCGGGTCTGACTCCTTGCCACCCCATGAACTGCAGCACACAGGGCTTCCCTGTCCTTCCCTATCTCCCAGAATTTTCTTAGACTCATGTCCATTGACTCGGTGATGCCATCCAACCATCTCATCCTCTGTTGTCCCCTCTCCTCCTGCCTTCAATCTTTCCCAGCATCAGGGTCTTTTCCAATGAGTCAGCTCTTCGCATCAGGTGGCCAAAGTATCAGAGCTTCAGCTTCAGCATCAGTCCTTCCAATGAATATTCATGGTTGATTTCCTTTAGGATAATAGATGTGATGATATTTGATAATGGATGTGGTATTTGTTTGCATGTGGCTGCCTTTCTAACCCTGCTTGTGTTCAGAGGAATCACCCATCCCCCAGAGGAGATCCGCCAGGCTGAGCAAGTCTCTTTCTTTCTGAACTTGTCACAGGATCCCAGAGGCAGGAGGGACATTGTTCTGTGAATTGAATCCCCATAACTGGGTTCCTCTGCTGAACTTTCCAAGCGATCTCTCTAATCTTCTTACAGAAGAGTGTTAGGCTTGCTCCATTGATTCTAAGAATTCCTGATGTGGAACATGCTTAGAATCAAGAAAATTACTAGGTGAAACAGTTTCTTATCTGTCCAGTATCTACTCCTGGAATTTAATTCAACCGAACAGACTTTACTGAGGCAAGTGGGGCATGGCTGCCTTCCTGGATCAGATTATGCTTTTGTTGGTTTGTTTTTGAAAGTTTTATTTTGTATTGGGGTGTAGCCAATTAACCAAGTTGTGATAGTTTCAGATGAACGGTGAAGGAACTCAAATATACATATCCATTCTCCCCCAAACACCCCTCCCATCCAGGCTGCCACATAACACTAAGCAGAGTTCTATGTTCGTACAGTAGGTCCTTGTTTGTTATCGCTTATGTTTTATCGAGGATGACAAGTCTGATGAAGTGGAAATTTGGATGGAAACGTGGATTCTTAGTGGAAGTTTGAAAAAGTTTGGAGGTCTTGAGTATCACTGCTTTCCAAACTTTAACATGCTCAGAAATCACCTGGGGGTCTTGGTAAAATGCAGGTTTCAATTCAGGAAGTCTGGGCCAGGACTAGAGGTGCCACTGTGACTGCCGCTGGTTAGTGGTCTGCGCCCTGAGTGGCAGCACTGGAGAGCAGCACGTTGAATAGTGTAGGCTTGGGAATTCTACACGCCTGGCTCCCCATCCTGGCTCCCTCCCTCACCGGCCATGTGCCTTTGAACAAGTTCCTTAACCTCTCTGATCTTCTACTTCCTGCTCACAGCCTTCTCTCAGCTGCAAATGAGAATAATCACAGCTGCATTGCTGCAGTGGTTCTTTTAAACTGAAATTCCCTGCAGCTTTGCACGTGCTCAGCGTTCTCTGACTGTCATCACCTCCATTGTTATTACATTCATCCACTGTGGGAGGAGTGACAAGCCTGCTAACAAGAAAGCTCTGCCCACCTCCCTATCCTCCATCCCACTGTCTTGACCCTTAATTCTTCTCTGCTTTTGGAGAAGATCCACCTTTTCTCATAGCTGAGGGTTGGCACCCAGCGAGTAGCCTCATTCCTGACTTGGAGTTGGTGATCACAACCCCTGCTTGGAGCTCAGCTCCCAAAGTGATATCCGTCCACACAAAGAACCTCTTTCCTTCTCTGTCATCGCCCTTGCTGGCAGCAAATGGAAGTCACCCCCTTAGCTTGCTGCCTTCTTCAGAAACTACCCTTGGAAAACCAGGAGGACTCTAGCAAAACATACAAAGAGCCCAATAATGCGCAGGGCTCTCACTGTTCCCAATGACAACCACAAAAGGAGCCTTTCATCCAAGCAGGGAGTCAGTTAACCTTTTCTATAAAAGATCCGCAGGAAGTATTCTAGGCTTTGGGACCACACAGGCTATTAGAACCACTCAGCCCTGCAGTGTGAAAGCTGTTGTTGACAACGTGTAAACAGACGCACGTGGATGGTTAGAACAAAATGTGACTTAGAAAGGAAACAGGCTGGATTTGGCCTGAAGGCCATAGTTTGCTGAACCTCTGACCCAGATTGTAAAAAAAATTTTTTGAAAATTTGGGAAAAAAATGCATAGGACTTGAAAAATATGTGGAACTATGGCAGAATTTTTTTAATGTAGATTTTATCTGGTTTTCAAGCTCAGTCACAGTAACCTGCCAATTCACCCACTGATCGGCTTGAGTAGGGATTCCCCTTCCCTTTACATCCTCATATTTCTGCATGCAGACTTGGATTTCAGCCTAGATTATGTGGTAACTTCTATATATACACTCAGCATTGATCAGAGACATCGTGTGAATGTTCAGTTGCTCAGTCATGTCCAACTCTTTGCGACCCCATGGACCACAGCATGCCAGGCATCCCTGTCCATCACCAACTCCCAGAGATCACCCAAACTCATGTCCATCGAGTCAGTGATGCCATCCGACCATCTCATCCTCTGTCGTCCCCTTCTCCTCCCACCTTCAATCTTTCCCAGCATCAGGGTCTTTTCCAATGAGTCAGCTCTTCACATCAGGTGGCCAAAGTATTGGAGTTTCAGCTTCAACATCAGTCCTTCCAATGAACACTCAGGACTGATCTCCTTTAGGATGGACTGGTTGGACCTCCTTGCAGTCCAAGGGACTCTCAAGAGTCTTCTCCAACACTACAGTTCAAAAGCATCAATTCCTCAGCTCTCAGCTTTCTTTCTAGTCCAACTCTCACATCCATACATGAGTACTGGAAAACCATAGCCTTGACTAGATGGACCTTTGTTGGCAAAGTAATGTCTCTGCTTTAACATGCTGTCTAGGTTGGTCATAACTCTCCTGGAGTGTAGTGAAGTGCAAACTACATTTCTTGCTTTCAAGGCACCTACAACAACATAGGCCCTCCAGAGGGAAGTTCACATTCACCGTTGTAATGCACCTATTATCCAGAGGGTCTTTTCAAAGCTGTAAATCAGACTGTAGCACTTTATGACTTCTACCTATCACTCTTAAGATGCCAACCCTTACCATGGCTAACCTGTCCCACCCTCCAGTCATCCCCAGTTCATCCGTTCCAGCCCCACTGGTCTCATATCTCCAACGTGCTTTGCTTCTTCCCACCTCAAGAACTTGTTCCTGCTGGTTTCCTCTGCCTGGAAATTTCTCCTTGCCGAGCCTCACCTGGGCTACAGGTCTCAGCTGTGATATTAACTCTTCTGAGACTATCTTCCCTTCCCACTCTGTTAACAGTCACCCACACCTCGCCACTCTCCATAGAACTGACCCCTTTCTGAAATTCTCTCTGTGAAGCTACAACAGGACTCTTAACACCAAATGCCTGGCATCAGCATAGATTTCACAGCCCCTAAGAAATCTGCCTTTTCTTCAGACCCCAAGGGCAAGTATAGAGGGGATTCCCAGGCCACCTGTTCTTATGACCACCTGACTACAGATTTAGGGGTTCCCACCATTTCTTTGGGCTCCCCCTAGTGGCACTAGTGGTAAAAGAACCCGCCTGCCAGTGCGGGAGATGTAAGAGATGCAGGTTCAATTCCTGGGTCAAGAAGATCCCCTGGAGGAGGGCACAGCAACCCCCTCCAGTATTCTTGCCTGGAGAATCCCATGGACAGAGGAGCCTGGTGGGCTATGGTCCATAGGATCACAAAGAGTCGAACACAATGGAAGCAACTTAGCATGCGTGCACTATCTCCTCAGGACCAAAGGTTTACTACAATGACTCAGTGAAGTCAGGAAAGCACAACAGTTCAGATGGATGTTTTATTATAGGAGATACAAATCAGGACTGGCTGAAAGGACAGATGCAAGGGGTGAGTTCTGGGAGGGCTGAAAATGCAGAGTCCCTGTGTCTTCTCCTCATGGAGTGGGGCCTGTCACCCTCCAGCGTATCAGTGTGAGTCACTAACCAGGGAAGCTCACCTGAGCTTCAGATGTCCAGATTTTTTTACTGGGGTTTCATTATGTTGGAGAAGGAAATGGTAGCCTACTCCAGCTTTTCTTGCCTGAAAAATTCCATGGACAGAGGACACTGGCAGGGTCAGTCCATGGAGTCGAAAAGAGTCAGATACAACTGAGCACCCATAATGTAGGCTTGGATCAGTAAGTCATTGGCCGCATGAATGAATTCAATCTCCATCTTCCTTTCCTTCTCCTTCATAGAGATGGGGCTGAAACATGGTGGTTCAAAGCCCCGAGCCTCTAATTCCATGATTGTTCTTCCAGGCAGGGCCATTCACCATCTTAAAAGGATCTGAGGGCCCAGCGTGAATAACAAAGACACTCCTGTCAAGCAGGAAGTTCCCAGGGTCTAGAAACTAGGAACTTGGGACAAAGACCAGATAAATTCTCCGTTACCCAACCAGTTCTCTCTTCTGTGTGCTTCTAGGATTATTGTCGTCACTCCCAAGAGTAGGTGGAGACTCAGGCAGAGTCTGTACACCGTGCCGGGATGGTATCTGCCACATTTGGCAGCTTAACTGCGTGTCCTTAATGAATGTGTGCACGCATGCTCAGTCACTTCAGTCCTCTCTGACTTTGTGCAACCATATGGACTGTAGCCCACCAAGCTCCTCTGTCCATGGGATTCTTCAGGCAAGAATATTGGAGTGGGTTGCTATGCCCTTCTTCAGGGGTTCTTCCCAACCCAGGGATCGAATCTCAGTCTCTTATGTCTCCTGCATTGGCAGGCAGGTTCTTTACCACTAGGGTCACCTGGGAAGCCCAAGAGTAGTTAAATAAAAGATTTAAATAAGCATTTCAGACCAACAATGGAGGCAGGGCCACCAGGCATTCCATGATAAATTGCAGAACTTGCAGAGACGATAATTGCTACAGAGATCCAAGAGAGGAACTATCGCTTGATTTATATGCACAACTCTTTTTAACCTTAACAAGGCTTTTGCACATTTATTCATCTTAACTAAATGAAAACTTTCATTCTTTTGTACTTTGAAAATCCCTTGAATCCGATGATTATCTTCAAATTAAGGATTAAAAAAAAAAAAAACTCTTTTACTACGTTTCTATATTTTCTTTGGCATTTCTAAATTAAGATGCACGTGAAGCATTAAATTTATAGAACTCATTGTTTAATCTAAATTAGATTAACCCCCCTGGCTCTTCAGAGATCCAAGCACACTGTTCCACACTTTTGTTTACCCGTGTCTCAAGGTTATTACTGACAAAATTACAATTAGTCAGTACTTCAAATCTATTGTTAGGGTGCTAAGCTGTGAGCTGTAAACTACCTCACTCTGGCATAATTAAAACTGTGTTCCAGTTCACCTATTTTATGATACCTACTTGGCTTTTCATAAAGCTTCTTTTCACAATCTGAGCTACATTCAGACCTTGCAAACTCAGGAACTTTATTGAAGAAAACTTTTAATAAAGCCTCTTTTTGTAGTTTGCCTTATCCAGAGCAGCAATCTGGGTTAAAAAACGAAGCCTATACTAAACTATGGCAAGTATTATGTAACATAAAACGTGCATTTTAACTTGTATCCACCTATTGGCAAAGCAAAGTCTCATTATATGAGAGTAAACTAACAGATAATATGAGGGCTTCCCTGGTGATTCAGATGGTAAAGTATCTGCCTACAATGTGGGAGACCTGGGTTTGATCCCTGAGTCGGGAAGATCCTCTGGAGAGGGAAATGGCAACCCACTCCAGTACTCTCGCCTGGAAAATCCCATGGACGGAGGAGTGTGGTAGGCTACAGTCCATGGGGTCACAAAGAGTCAGTAACACGAAGTCGGGGTCACAAAGTAGCTCAGTAGTCACAACTGAGCTACTTCAGTTTCACTTTCAACAGATAATATGAGTTAAACATAAAACTGGACTTAAAAGAAAGACATACCAAGGTAAGTAGGTGTGCTCAGTCGTCTCCGACTCTTTGCAGCCCCATAGACTGTAGCCCTCCAGGCTCCTCTGTCTATGGAATTTTCCAGGCAAGAATACTGGAGTAGGTTGCCTTTCCCTCCTTTGGGGGAGTTTCCCAATCCAGGGATCAAACCCGCATCTCTATGTCTCCTGCATTGGCAGGCAGGTTCTTTACCACTAACACCACCTGAGAAGCAGCTCCATGGAACTAGATTTAAAATCCCCAGTTAAAAAGAAAAGGGAACCCAGTGTCCTATCCATACATTTTACCTTTGAGCCAGTTCAAGAGTCAGTTGTCCTAAAGTAAATGCATACCTTCAAGTGACCCATAAGGGGAAAATACCAGTTCCAGATTAACGATCAAGAATGTAAGTCAGTCTAGAAGTGTGATGGGAAGAACCAGAATCTGCAAGGATAGCTGGGTCTTTCGATGAAGGAGAGGTGGTTTACCCGTTAAGATTCTCTCTGTGCCTCTTCTGTTCCAAGTTTTTCTTGACTTAAGTGATAGTGAAATGGCTCAACAACCTTTACAGTAATCCCTGCCTGAGGCTGTAAATATTTCTTGATTCAACTCTAGTAGACTACCCTCATAAATTTTGTTTTATGGTATTTAGAACTTTAGAATTTAACTGATTGTGCTGAATAGGATGCAAACTATGACTTGGACATAAAATATGCCCTGGTATTTAGCAGAAATGTTTTGTGGACTTTCACCAGATGGTTTACCTTCCCATTGTCACATATGAGATAACAGTAAACTAGCTCAAGAAGTCAAGAATGCCATGAGATAACCTCATTTTCACTGGGTACTTGGCTTACTCTTACGGTTTGATCAAAAATATGGTTAGTCCTGACTGCCTCCATACCAACAACAAAAAGAAATCAAAAAAGAAAAGAACACCTTTTTAGTTAAACCATTTATTAAAGCATTCTTTATTAAATAACCTAACACCTTGGAATTGGATATGTGAAGAGAACATGTCCGAAGAATTAAAGCAGACAAGATACTCTGATCATTTTATTTCTTGACTTATGTGTTTTTATTTTTTACTTCTGTATTTCAAGAAAACATAATCTCTGCCTTAATTCTTCAAGATTACACATGGAAAAGTGCTTTTGTTCTTGTTCCAGTATAAGGATAGTTTGATGCCCAAATTAAGTTTGGGTGTTCCTTTGCCTGCAGACAGAATGGACAGTTTCCAGACTTAGGCTAATGGCCCCGTGTTTTGTCTGGGTGCAGATTATGCTCAGAGATAGATTGTCTTTGCCAACCATTTATTTACCACATGTTCACTGCGGGTATTATAATGATTTCACAAACCAGGAGCATACAGGATAGTGTCTCTTAATAAGCCAGTAAAGAAATGACAGATTGAAAACCTATGATAGGTTAATTACACTCTTGTTTCAGGAGAGGCGAGATGAAAGGAAAAAAGCCCACATTTAGTTGCTGTGTACCTTTATATGAGTTGGTTCTCATGGGAGCTGGCTTAACCAACCACAAGCTGATGTCCACCTGCCAGCGAGAACGCAAAGTCCCTTGTTGCTAGCGTCCGTTGCTAGGGAACGCAGGCCCACGTTGGCAGCCAAGATGGTCTTCCGTGGACTGCTGCAGGTAACAGTCACCTTTCCCAAAGCAGCAGCTCTGCCCCAAGGTCTTCAGAGAGCTATTTCCATCAGCAAATGGTAACCTTGCCCAAACCTAACAGTCTGCAACAGTCCTCACAAACTCTGGGCGTTTATAGCCAAACGTCCCCTGTCTGTAGCTGCTTCTTCATATATCTTTATTGATAAGCCCCTGGGGCTCCCTCTGCTGCTGAGGGCTTATCAGACACCACTGTTGTGGATGGTGACATCCCGACATGCAAATACACCTTTATATCAAACTGATAACTTCATTCTTGAAAACAACCTCACTCTTCCAAACAACTTCATTTTCCTAAATAAGTGGATGCGAATCATATCTCTCCAAAAGAAGTATCATATATCACTCCAAATCCCAACATACCAAAAAGAAGTTGCCACGTCTTGAACATCTTACAAGAAATAAGACTATAGTTCAGGGTGGAATCTGTAACAAAGCAAACTTTACAGCTTCTCTTTGGGATTGAGGAGAGAGAATGAACTGTTCACCCCACCCTGGGCCTCAGGTGGCCACATCACATCTGAAACTGGTCATTTCTTTGTGGGTCATGTTTGTCCTATGGCCCTGCTGCTACTGCTAAGTCTCTTCAATAGTGTCCGACTCTGTGCGACCCCGTAGACGGCAGCCCACCAGGCTTCCCCGTCCCTGGGATTCTCCAGGCAAGAACACTGAAGTGGGTTGCCATTTCCTTCTCCAATGCATGAAAGTGAAAAGTGAAAGCTAAGTCGTGTCTGACTCTTCACAACCCCAGGCACCGCAGCCTACCAGGCTCCTCCATCCATGGGATTTTCCAGGCAAGAGTACTGGAGTGGGTTGGTAGCAAGTGTCGGATCCCATTCCAGGTGTGATACGTGAGAGGGAAGACAAGTACAAATTTGGCTGTGTGGATCAGTGCTGGCCCCAAACACAGGGACCTCACAAATTCCAAATGAGACTCAAAGCTCCAGGGATCAAGAGGGCCGACAAGCCAAAAAGAGAGACTCCTGTAGATGCTGATGTGGGGGACAAAGGATGCTTGAACTAGTGTTCTCATTCCAGAACCTCTCCATCTCTTCTTTGGCTGTGGTTCCCAAAGGAATAGCATTTCTGATTCAGGGCTGAGGACTAAGGTGGGCACGGAGGCAGTGATGGCCAACATGTCTCAATAAGAGCGCAGCCATCTTGGGTTCCGGCCTGACGGAACCTATGGCCCTACAAGTCAGCAAATTATGCTTGGGAGGATACGAGACACCAACAAAAGTATCTCAGTTTAGAACATCAATTCCTAGGACTTGTCACTCTTGAGAAAACTCTGGAGATGTTTTTCTTACTCTTCGGGCTTATGTAATTCAAGAACCAGGACTCCCTCCCACCTGTTTTGCAAGGACCACCTACCAGGGAATCAAGAAAAAAATGGCTGGCACTTATTTTATAATAAAGTAATATAGTCTCTACCATTTCTATTCATATATAGATTTTTCCTCCCTCTGCTCCTGTTAAAAACACACACGTGCGCACGCGCACACGCACACACACACACACACACACACACACACACACACACAGGTAAGCTTACCCTCAGAATTTAGCATTTGTCCTACTATTTCAGTCACCTCAGTTCTGAACCTGTGTGTGTGTGTGTGTGTGTGCGCGCGCGCTCAGTTATGTCAGACCCTTTGTGACTCCATGGACTGTAGCTCCTCTGTCCATGGAATTTTCCAGGCAAGAATACTGGAGTGGGTTGCCATGCCCTCCTCTAGGGAATCTTCCCAACCCAGGGATCGAACCCTCATCTCTTGTGTCTCCTGCATTGGCAGGCGGATTCTTTACCACTAGCACCACCTGGGAATCCCCAGTCCTGAACCTACCTTGTGGTAACCCCAACTAGAGGCTGAAAACCACTGGAACTCAGTGTAGTTGGAGGAATTCTTGTTAGAGATGGGAGGAAGGCAAAATTGGATTAGAAGTCAGATCCCCTCTCTCCCACTCAGCCTGGTAACAACAGAACTTGGACACAGAGATTTCTCATAAATACCGGGAAACCATATGATATTGTTGAGTATTCTCAGAATGTGTCTGATCACAAACATTCCCTGGGGTGCTTGTCAAAATGCAGGTTCCCAGCCCCCTGCTTCCCGAGAGGCTGAGTCAGAATCTCTAGAGTAGAGGCCAAGACTCTCTTTTTAAGAAGATTTTTATGACAAGGAAATTAAAGAAAGTTTGGCTAAGAACACAGCATTTGGGGGCAGACAGACCTGGGCTCAAATTCTCCATGTATCAGTAGTTTGACATTGGGAAAATTATTTAATTTCACTAAGCATCAATTTCCTCATATGTAAAAGAGAGATAATTACGCTTAGTACAAAAGGTTACAAGGGGAATAAAATGAGACAAATGTACATAAAAAGCCTAAAACAGTGACTGATGCAGTGAATTCTCAATAATGATAGTTATGAATATTATACAAAAAAGAATAAAACTTTTACAAACTCCGTCATTTTGTAAAACTACTATGAATTAAGCTTAAATGCAAACTGCTAAATGCAACCACTATTATTTCTGTCAAATTAAAGTCATTTAGAAATAATGAATTGCAATCTGAAGTGGACAAGAGAATTAATCAGTTATCAATGATGAATGTATTTTGAGCACCAGCTGTATACAAGACATTGTGACAAGCTACCCAGAGTCATGACTGATGGTTTTTACAATCAAAGAATGTGTAACTTCTAATAAGATAGAGATGAACGGATCCATCTCTGTATAAGAAAGCATACAAAGGTAAAAGATAGAAGGTGTGGGATGCCCTAGTGGAATCGAAGAGATTTTCTTTCGGAGAGAAGGAGGACAGGGCGTTTTACATGGGGACCGGTGCTGGAGTATCTAAGACAGTAATTGGCCCAAACTGATAAAAAGCAAAATATTCCTGCATAAAAATATGCACATGACACATAGAAAGCATTTGGATAAATACTCAAATGAGAAAGAGAGGGCTGACTGGGAACCAGGAAACCCTGCAAACGCTAAACCTGCTGCTGCTGCTGCTAAGTCACTTCAGTCGTGTCCGACTCTGTGCGACCCCACAGACGGCAGCCCACCAGGCTCCCCGTCCCCGGGATTCTCCAGGCAAGAACACTGGAGTGGGTTGCCACTTCCTTCTCCAACGCATGATAGTGAAAAGTGAAAGTGAAGTCGCTCAGTCGTGTCTGGCTCTTGGTGACCCCATGGACTGCAGCCCACCAGGCTCCTCCGTCCATGGAATTTTCCAGGTAAGAGTGCTGGAGCGGGGTGCCATCGCCTTCTCCGATGACAAACCTAGAGCTTCATATATTCTGTTGGCAGTGGGGAGCGTGAGCCAAAAATAGGAGGAGGGGAGTAGTCTTTTGAAGGTTTCCTTTAATTAAAACATTAAACTCTTCACTTAGGTTTAATTTCAAAGGCCAGTGCTCAGGCAGTTTATCTTTCTCCAATATGTGTTTTTAAAAATAAAAGGAACATTGCTAAAGAAGAAAAGTAAGTAATTTGATGAAGGGGTTACAATAGGGCCACGTGCGACAGTAATGTAACATAAACACATATTTAAAACTCATTGTCTGAGTCTCATAATAGAAATCAAAATCTTTTCCTTTAAGACTTTTCGAAGCTACTAATTTTAGACGTCTTTCTTAATTGTGGGAGAATGCTCCAAGGAAGATAGCTTTTAGTATTTTAATAAATCTGTAAAATTGTTGGTGACTGGCAGGCTTTTCCGTTTTGCTTCATTATATACAGTGCTGGTTATAGGTTGAAGAAGGACCCCCCGAAAAATGTGTTGAAGTTCTAACGGTTGTTGCCTGTGATTTTGACCTTTTGTAGAAATAGGGTCTTGGCAGATGGTCATACTGGACTCAGGGTGGGCTGCCGTCCTGTCTGACGTCATTATAGGAAGAGAAAATAGAGTTACAGACACACAGAGAAAGAGACAGGAGTTGCCCTCACACAAGGAAAGGAATGTGAGGGATTGTTGGCAACCCCAGAAGCTAAGACAGACATGGAACACATTCAGAAGAACTGTTGGAAAGAACCAACCCTAGCAACACCTGGATTTCAGACTTCTAGTCTCCAGATGACTCAGAGAATAAATCTTTGTGGTTTAAAGCACCCAGGCTGTGACACTTTGTTACAGCAGCCCTGGAAACCTGAACAGAAACTCATTACCTACTCAGAGAAGCATTGTTCAGGTGGTCATGTGCTCCAGGAGGAGCAATCTTGGTTTGTTACATAAAGGATGGCTGAGAACTGTTGAAAGGATAAGGCGAGGTGACCTAAGTTAATGGTGAGTCTACGCCGCACGGAGCAGTTCACTGGAGAGGAGAGAGGTCTCTTCTTAGGAAACCAAGCTCTTCTGTTCTCTTCCTGGTGCTCTTCTGTGTGCAATGGGTACAGCCTACCTGGTACCCTCCTGGGCTAAGGAAGCCTGTGAGTGAAACCCAGGAATGATAGCAGTTCTCAGATAGTAATGATTGTGTAATACTGATTGTAGATAGCATCTGTTAAATATCTACCATGTGGCAGGTGTGATATGACCACTTTACACATGTGACTTATTTAATCCTTCCAGGTATTCTCTGAAGAAGGTTATTCTTGTTGTTCAGTCACTAAGACATGTCTGACTCTGTGACCCCTTGAACTGCAGCACACCAGGCTTCCCCATCCTTCACCATTTCCCGGAGCTTGCTCAAACTCATGTCTATTAAGTCAGCGATGCCTTTTAACCATCTCATACTCTGTCATCCCCTTCTCCTCCTGCCTTCAGTCTTTCCCAGAATCAGGGTGTCTGGGTGTCTTTCCCAGAATCAGGGTGTCTTTTCCAAAGTGTCTGTTCTTTGCATCAGATGGCCAAAGTATTGGAGTCTCAGCTTCAGCATCAGTCCTTTCAATGGATATTCAGGGTTGATTTCCTTTAGGATGGGCTGGTTTGTAGATGGTAATATTATCCTTATTTGACAGATGAGAAAACCAAGACAGACATTTCAGTAATTTTCTTCAGGTCACATAGTAAATGACAGAGCTGGAATCTAACCCAGACTATCTCCGAAGCCATATTCTTAGCATTTGTGGTCTGGTGAGGCTGCACCAGACCCACAGCAGGAAGCCCTCTGTCATCCTTTTCTGTAATAAGAGACATTGCCTGCCCCCATCCAGTGGACACTAGGTTCCCAAGCGCCGTGGAGAGCTGAGGACTTGCACACACATGAACGAGATAATAGCGGTTAGTTTCCTGCGTGTGTGCATGCTAAGTCACTTCAGCCATGTCTGACTCTGCGACCCCATGGACTGTAGCCCACCAGGCTCCTCTGTTCATGGGATTCTCCAGGCAAGAATATTGGAGTGGGTTGCCATGCGCTCCCCTAGAGGATCTTCCTGACCCAGGGATCGACCCCACGTCTCTTACATCTCCTGCATTGGCAGGCAGGTTCTCTGCCGTTAGCACCACTTGGGAAGCCCATTGGTTTCCTAGGGCAGTCTTCACAAAATACCAGAGTGGAGGCTGAAACAATAGAATTTTATTCTCTCACAATCCTAGAGCCTGAAAGTCCAAAATCAAGGTGTTGGTAGGGCCACATTCTCTCCAAAGGCTCTGTAGGGGAGATCCTTCCTATCTTTCTAGCTTCTGGTAGCTAGAAGACATTCCTTGGCTTGTGGCAACATAACTCCAATCTCTGTCTCCCTCATCACATGGCTGTCTATCTTCCCTATGCGTCAGTGTGTTCTCTTTGGTCTTGTATAAGGACACTGTCCTTAGATTTGGGGGCCACCTTAATTCAGCGTGATATCATAGTTGTCCTTAATTCCATCCACAAAGACCCCATTTCCAAGCACAGTCCTGTTCTGAGATTCTGGAGGAACGTGAATTTGGGGGTGACACTATTCAACCTGCCACAATGGTCAAGAACCATGGAGCTGGTTCAGCAGAGAACACAATCTGCAGCAGAGCCTCGCAGCTCTTTGAGCCCCAGAACCTTGGCCTTTCAGCCGAGTACTCAGCACAGCTCATTACATACAACCTGGGCTCTACACAGTGTTGAACAGAGCTCGTGGCAGTGACTCACCCTACCTGGAGCCCCAGGCAACCCACCTGGGGGACCCCATCACACGTGAGGTTCATTATTACTAGCATTCATGTTTTAGCATCTTGTGATCAAGGTGCTTTGAAGTGGAGAAGGACTTGGTGGCTAATGTCACCATCACAGTCTTCAGTCACCAGTTACAGAATGAGTGTGATGTAAAAGCATCAGAATTTCTTCTCCTCGAGGCATTTTTGCCTAAAAGTAAAACTGCATTTGTGATGTAGAAAAGCTAGGTATGAATGTGTTTCTGAATGAGCATTGGCTCTATTTTGATAAGTAACGTATCTGCTAAGCCACCTAGAACCAGTTGTGAGAAAGAGTTTTAAAATAAAGTGTTTTTATCAGAGCAAATGGAAAAGTTACAAAATCTTTCTGGAAGATTATCTGACGTATTGTTTTCAATTTGATATTTTTTAATAATCCAGCTGTTAAATAAGTTTCATCCATTGGCTTGTGTTCAGAAATGAGCTTAATTATTCATCAGTTCACACCCTTATAGTCATGGTTTTCCAAATGAATGACATTTTCTACACTTTTTTTATCGTACTTAAGTTATTGTATGCCGCCTATGAAGTCTACTCCTGAAAAAGATGATTTTGCTACTATAAAAAATAAAAAGAACAGTGAGTTCACAGATTCTCTTTCTACGATTGATGCTGTCTTTCTGCACTGTAATTAGTGGCTAATGTTGTGCTCTGTGTTCAGTTGTGTCTGATTCTTTGTGACCCCATGGACTGTAGCCCACCAGGCTCCCCTGTTCATAGGATTTCCCAGGCAAGATATAGGAGTGGGTTACTATTTCCTCCTCCAGGGGATCTTCCCAACCCAGGGATCAAACCCACATCTCCTGTGCCTCCTGCATTGCAGGAAGATTCTTTACCTGCTGAGCCATCAGGGAAGTCACTTATTAAAGTATAGTTGATTTAAAATGTTGTGTCAATTTCTGCTACACAGCAAAGTGATTCAATTATACCTGTATATATTCTTTTTTATATTCTATGGCTTATCACTGGATATTCAATATTGTACCTTGTGCCACATCGTAGGACCTTGCTGTTTATCTATGCTATATATAAAAGTCTGCATCTGCTGATCCCAAACTCCCAACCCAAGCATCTCCCAGCCCTCCTTGGCAACCACAAGTCTGTTCCCCATCCTGTGAGACTGTCTCTGTTTTGTAGAGATGTTCCCTTGTGTCATATTTTAGGTTCCACATATAAATGATGTCATGTGGCATTTGTCTTTCTCCTTCTGACTCACTTCACTTAGTGTGATAATCTCTAGGTCCGTCTATGTTGCTGCAAATGGCATTATTTCATTCTTTTTTATGGCTGAGCAGTGTTCCGTTATACACATGCACCACATCGTCTCTATCCATTCATCTGTCGATGGCCATTTAGGTGGTCTCCATGCCTTAGCTATTGTGAACAGCGCTGCTGTGAGCACAGGAGTACATGTATCTTTTTAAATTAGTTTCACATCCCAGTCATTCTGAAGGGAAGAGGTTAGATAAGGGCTAGACTGGAAAAGTAGGATAAAGGGTTCTTCTCCCAATCCGTAATACTTCCAATCTGCTCGCTAATGCCCAGCTTCTCTCTAACATATAAAAAGTTTTTCATGCTCATATCAGAGAAAAAGTGTTTGCCAAAGTATTGACTGAAATTTATTCGCCCTCAGTTTAATCTGAGTACAGGAGTGATTATTCTCCTCTCTAATTCCATTGATGAGAAGAGGTATTGAGGAGCCAAGATTGTGAGAGAAGTACTACTGAGAATTCGCCAGGGCATCAGAGGTTGAGGCTGGGGGAAAAGGCATTCCACTGAACTCAAAAGAACTCATTCCATCTTTCTCTAGGACTGTTCCTGTTGCAGCGCCTTTACATGAGTGTGTGCAGAAACCTTGTGTAATACAGTTTGTTTTACATGACTAGCCAATGTCCTTCACAAAACTTTATAATTTATCAAATGCATGAATAATGACTTTCCCCCTTGGTTGATTAGTTTCCTTAAGAAGAGATTTCATTCTTAGGAGTTTCACTAATTAAGATAAATACTTAGACAATTAGCTTCTTGGCAGCAAAAACTACTTCATATTTATCTCTGAAATCCCAGTACATAGACCAGTGCCTTGCATAAATATTGTGTTTGGTAAGGATTATTACATGCCTATTTCTTGAATGAAGGTAACAAAAAATATCTATTATAAATATAGGTGATTCATTCATCAATTCTAGGAAGGACTTATAATAACTTACAAAAACTCATTCAGTGAAAGATAACATCAAATATTAAAACTATTGAAGGACTAAAATAAAAATAAAGCAAAGGTAGTATATATAGCTTTGATGGTGTATAGCTTATAAGAAAATTTGTCTTACTTTTGATAAGTAGATCAGATGTCTCTTCATATTCTTTATGCACTCCCAGTTTAATATAAGCACTGCTGTTTTTAATCATGATGAATAAATAGTCCAGTATTCCAAATTCTTCTCCATTATGCCAGCCCTAGAACACAATTTTTAGTATGCGATGTCCTGTATTGTCAAAAGATACTTCTCAATGATTGCTTTATATAAATTGCATAGTTGTGTATTAGAGTCATTACCACAGAAAAACTTCGCTGGTGGCTCAGACGGTAAAGCATCTGCCTACAGTGTGGGAGACCTGAGTTCAATCCCTGAGTTGGGAAGATCCCCTGCAGAAGGCAGTGGCAACCCACTCCAGTGTTCTGGCCTGGAAAATCCCATGGGTGGAGGAGCCTGGTCGGCTATAGTCCATGGGGTCGCAAAGAGACGGACACGACTGAGCAACTTCACTTTCACTTTTCACTTTCACTTTACCACAAAATTTTCTTAGCTTTTGATAGAACTAAAATAGCCTTTTAGGTCTTAAAAATATAAGCAAGGAAATCTCCATTATGTGAATACAGCTAACAATATCCCATGTTCCTTCTGGCAGGCAAAGTTTCCAGTGAATATGAGGACCTTTTATGAAATATAAGAAACTTCATTCATTGCCCTTTAGATCCAGATCTCTTAGATTCCTACATCAACTGTTTATTTGTTTTGTTTTGTTTTGTTTTTTATTACTCTTTCATGTGGAACCTCTTCTGGCAAGATTTCATAAGACATCAAATGAGCCAGTGGAGTATCCATTTAAAACATAATAAACAAATGGGGCTTCTTTATTGGCCCCTGTTCTTTAAAATTTAATTAAAATGCTTCATCTTTCATCACAGAAATATTTTGTGTTCTAACCTCTTAGCCTTGTTATTATTTATAGTCTGGTTAGATTTTGATATAGAACTAACATTTTTCTCAAGGTTTTGGTCAGGAAGAAAGAATATCACATGGGATACCTGTCAGCCTGTCCCAAGAAATAATTTTTAATTGAACATCTATCTCCTCTTCTTTGGCTAATCCAGGGAGCTTACAAAGCAGCTATATTTGAGTCCCCAAATAATTAAGGAGCTGAATTGTACTTTCTTATATTGAGGAAAATGTTCCTAAGTGGACTGAGTTCTGCTCTTCCTTGGATATATCCCTATATTCCCAATTACAGATTTCTTGGTAACTTAGCATCTTTGTAGCTCCTTGCATTTATTTATGGGAGGACAACTGTTGTGAACGAGCCTGATTCTCCCTCAAGAATCCCTAGACACCACGGTGGAGAAGAGGGGCTGCTGTTCAATCTTCACAACCTTCCTCATTCCTGTAACTGTGCCATCTTGAAATGTGCAGACATGCAGCCTTCGTGTCTTCCCAAAGTCACACTGCTCATCCACTGACCTCACCATGTCCCCTCCAGGCTGGGGAGATGATGAAGGGGGCTGCCAGAGCTCCACAGCATCAAGAGGAACCTGCAGATGTCATAAACTGGAAAATTGCGGCTAAAGGCAAAGCAGAATCTTACAAATATCTTCCCTCAAAAACTTCAATCTTATTTTAGGAATATATGATCCATGGAGGGCTTTATCATAAATTCATCTGAACGAGCCAGTAAGCTTCAAAATGTTCTCGTTCACCAATAAGCATGGCATTATGCCACTTCAGTAGTCCAGCACAACTTAGAAATATTTATTGCTTAGTTACTGAAGAGACCTTTGTTTTAACTTAATTGTCCTGCAAAATGGCTTAACTTGAGTCATTGCACTATGGCATAACCCCAGAGGGGTGTTTTTCCTGGGGTCCCTGGTCCCCTGGGACACCATTGCTTCCAATACATTCTTACAAGAGTTTGTGACCCTTCCAGATAGCACTCATCTAGCATCTTTAGTTCAGTTCAATTGCTCAGTTGTGTCCAACTCTTTGCAACCCCATGGACTGCAACACGCCAGGCCTCCCTGTGCATCACCAACTCCCAGAGCTTGTTCACACTCATATCCATTGAGTTGGTGATGCCATCCAACCATCTCATCCTCTGTTGTTTCCTTCTCCACCTGTCTTCAATCTTTCCCAACATCAGGATCTTTTCCAACGAGTCAGCTGTTCCCATCGGGGGCCAAAATATTGGGGCTTCAGCTTCGGCAGCAGCCCTTCCAGTGAATATCCAGGTTGACTTCCTTTAGGATTGACTTGTTTGATCTCATTGCAGTCCAAGGGGCTCTCAAAAGTTCTCCAACACCACAGTTCAAAAGCATTAACTCTCGCTTCTTATTGCTCTTAAAAATCCTGTGATCTTGGGAGAAAACAAACAATATAAGACACAAAATTATGAGTGTATTACTAATGAATCTCTACATATCTGCTGTATTAAAATCACCCTCTCTGAGCACAAAGACTTGTGAAAGCCCAGGATTGGGCCCTGGCACAAAAAAGAACAGTGATACCAACATCTGAAGTGGGGATACTGATTGTTGCCAAATAGAAAATATGAAAAAAAGATTCCATGAGAAATAAACCTGTACTTTATGTCAATGAGCTTAAGAAAACTTGAATGTCCCATGCAAAAAAAAAAAAAAAAGGCTTGAATTAAGCTTACAGATTTGATACCAGGTGGCTAATGCCACAGAATTTTATTTTTTGTCTTGTTTGTTTGAACACGTGCTCAGAGGGAAAAGAAAAGAATTGATGGGAGAAAATTCTAAATTGCATTCTGTTCTTTCATGAAAGTGGGCAATTCAAATAATTTCTCTCAATTTTCTAGTAGATGTTCACAGTGATTTGCACATTCAAGAGGGGCTAAACTTCAATGAACACCAGATCCATGGACTCATAAGAATATACAGAACAATCCAGCATATATGTCTTAGGCTGTTATATCTCTGGCTAATTCATTTGTTGGGGCTTCCCTAGCAGCTCATATGGTAAAAGAATCTGCCTGCAGTGCAGAAGTCCCAGGTTCGATCCCTGGGTCGGGAAGATGCCCTGGAGAAGGGAATGGCAACCCACTCCAGTATTCTTGCTTGGAGAATTCCATGGACAGAGGAGACTGGCAGGGTACAGTCCATGGGGTCGCAAAGAGTCAGCATAGGTACATCTGATTTGCCTTGTGTAACCAGAAAGAGAGATTGATTCTGAGAGCAGTTTCCAGAAAACTTATTTGGAAAAGACTAAGCACTAAAGGATTCAGGAGCTCCTGTGGTGGTGGTGGTTTCAGCATCATTCAGTACACTTGCTTTACACGTTTCATTATTTAATCTCTTTTCCTTGAGAGTTTATTGATGGCAAATGGAGCCTTGTCTTCTATTAAGTAAACACATATTTCAGAAGACATCTAAGTGCTCTCAACCAAACAGAGCAAATGCTGAAAATATAGGGCTCTTTCATGGGGCTTGGGGGATTACTTCAGTTGCCTCAATAGTCTCCCAGGGTAGAAATATCATATTTTCTAAAGTTCAGGTAAATAAATTGTCCTGCTTATGGAGAAAGTATGCTATTCTCCACTGTTAAGCAGTCTTTTACATTGACAATATCTGAGAAATAATCTAACTCATTATAAGTTAGACTGAATCTAAAGCCCTGAAACTACAGATTTATGTGTACTTCTGGCTGAAAATAATATTGAAATGTGAAAATGAAACCTTCCACCAAATCTCAGGGAATATAGGTCTGAGATTGGTTTTGGTAACACAGAAAGTTCATTTATTCTCCACTATAGACCAAGGTACTGTAAGAACTGACCTTAAGACTTGATTGAGTTTGTGCTCTGGAGTTGATTATATTAGTGGTAGGTATGTGGTAATAGTGATTGTTCTGCTCAAAATACTTTGTCTTAGGGTAAAATTCTAGCTTCCTTTGTGCTATGCTAATTTGCTCCAGTCATGTCCGACTCTTTGCAACCCTATGGACTGTAGCCCACCAGGCTCTCTCTGTCCATGGATTTCCCAGCAAGAATACTAGAGTAGGTTGCCATGCCCTCCTCCAGGGGATCTCCCCAACTCAGGGACTGAACCCACATCTCTCAGGTCTCCTGCATTGACAGGTGTGCTCTTTACCACTAGTGGCACCTGGGAAGCCCAGCTTCCTTTGTTCAGCTCAGTCACTCAGTCGTGTCCGACTTTTTGCGACCCCATGAATCGCAGCACGCCAGGCCTCCCTGTCTATCACCAACTCCCAGAGTTCACTCAGACTCAAGTCCATCGAGTCAGTGATGCCATCCAGCCATCTCATCCTCTGTCATCCCCTTCTCCTCCTGCCCCCAGTCCCTCCCAGCATCAGGGTCTTTTCCAATGAGTCAACTCTTTGCATGAGGTGGCCAAAGTACTGGAGTTTCAGCTTTAGCATCATTCCTTCCAAAGAACGCTCAGGACTGATCTCCTTCAGAATGGACTGATTGGATCTCCTTGCAGTCCAAGGGACTCTCAAGTGTCTTCTCCAACACCACAGTTCAAAAGCATCAATTCTTTGGCGCTCAGCTTTCTTCACAGTCCAACTCTCACATCCATACATGACCACTGGAAAAACCATAGCCTTGACTAGACAGACCTTTGTTGGCACCCCTCAAAAAAAAATCTCCAAAGAAAATCTGTGAGAATGATTTCCAGCTCTGAGTTTACTTGCACTCCACACTCATTATTAACATGAAACTGTAAATGCCTGGGTCTTGGGCTGTGATCCTGAATTTCCATACAGCAGCTAAACTGAAAAATACCTATGGTAGGAATAGCACATCCCACCCAAAGACATATACACCCTCATCTTCAGAGCCTGTGAATGTTACTTTGGCAGAAGGGACTCTGCAGGTGTGAGCGTTACAGATCTTAAAATGGGGACGTTACCCTGAATCATCTGGGTAGGTCCAATCTAATCATATCTGTCCCTAAAAGTGGAAGAGGGAGGGACTTTCCTGGCAGTCCAATGGTTAAGACTCTGCGATTTCACTGCAGGGAGCACAGGGTTCGATCCCTGATTGGGGACCTAAAATCCCACATGCTTAAGGGTACAGACAAAATAAAAGTGGAAGAAGTGGGCAGGAGGAGAGAGGCAGAAGGATGTGATGGGGGACTCAATCGACTCTTTTTATAAATTATTTATTTACTTTTTCCTTTGTTGGGTTGTTGTTGCCATGCTCAGGTTTCTTCTAGTTGCAATGAGCTGGGTCTGCTCTTCTTTGTCGTGGGCAGACTTCTCACTGCAGTGGCTTCTCTTGTTGCAGAGCACGGGCTAGGCGCACAGGCTTCAGTTGTTGTGGTGCATGGGCTTAGTTGATCCATGGCTTGTGGGATCTTCCCATGCCAGGGACTGAACCCATGTTCTCTGCATTGGCAGACAGATTTTTAACCACTGGACCACCAGGGAAGTCCCAAGACTCAATCTACTCTTGCTAGCTTTGAAGGAGGAAAAGGATCCTGAGCCAAAGGAATGCAGAGGTTCTCTAGAAAGTACAAAAGACAAGGAAATGGATACCTCCCCAGAGCCTCCAGAAAGGAATGCAAAACATTGACTTTAGTCTCACAAGATCCACTATGGACTTATGACCTAGATTGTAAGATAATAAACTACAACTAAGTTATTTTCTTGGCTCTAAAATCATATGTGGACAGTGACTGCAATCATGAAATTAAAAGATGCTTGCTCCTTGAAAGAAAAGCTATGACAAACCTAAACAGCATATTAAAAAGCAGAGACATTACTTTGCTTACAAAGGTCTGTCTAGTCAAAGCTATGGTTTTTCCAGTGGTCATGCATGGATGTGAGAGTCAGACCATAAAGAAGGCTGAGCACAGAGGAACTGATACTTTTGAACTGTGGTGTTGGAGAAGACTCTTGAGAGTCCCTTGGACTGCAAGGAGATCAAACCAGTCAATCCTAAAGAAAATCAACCCTAAATATTCATTGGAAGGACTGATGCTGAAGTTGAAACTCCAATACTTTGGCCACCTGACTCAAGTAGTCGACTCATTAGAAAATATACTGATCCTGGGAAAGACTGAAGGCAGGAGGAGAAGGGGACAATAGATGATGAGATGGTTGGATGGCATCACCGACTCAGTGGACATGAGTTTGAGCAAACTCCGGGAGATGGTGAAGCACAGGGAAGCCTGATGTGCTGCAATCTATGGGGTCACAGAGTGGGACATGACTAAGCAACTGAACAACAGCAAAGTTAGTTATAGCAGCATCTTGTCCAACAATTTGTTTTACAAGATTCATAAGAAAAGCTTTAGTTTCTCAGTCATGTCTGACTCTTTGCAACCCCATAGACAGTAGCATGCCAGGCTCCTCTGCCATGGAATTCTCCACGTAAGAGTACTGGGTAGCCATTCCCTTCTCCAAGGGACCTTCCTGACCTGGGATTGAACCCTAGTCTCCCGCATTGCAGCAGATTCTTTACTATCTGAAAAGAGCTATCAGATCAGATCAGATCAGTCGCTCAGTCATGTTCTACTCTTTGCAACCCCATGAATCGCAGCACGCCAGGCCTCCCTGTCCATCACCAGCTTCCGGAGTTCACTGAGACTCACGTCCATCCAGTCAGTGATGCCATCCAGCCATCTCATCCTCTGTCCTCCCCTTCTCCTCCTGCCCCCCATCCCTCCCAGCATCAGATTCTTTTCCAATGAGTCAACTCTTCGAATGAGGTGGCCAAAGTACTGGAGTTTCAGCTTTAGCATCATTCCTTCCAAAGAAATCCCAGGGCTGATCTCCTTCAGAATGGACTGGTTGGATCTCCTTGCAGTCCAAGGGACTCTCAAGAGTCTTCTCCAACACCACAGTTCAAAAGCATCAATTCTTCGGTGCTCAGCCTTCTTCACAGTCCAACTCTCACATCCATACATGACCACAGGAAAAACCATAGCCTTGACTAGATGAACTTTTGTTGGCAAAGTAATGTCTCTGCTTTTGAATATGCTATCTAGGTTGGTCATAACTTTCCTTCCAAGGAGTAAGCATCTTTTAATTTCATGGCTGCAGTCACCATCTGCAGTGATTTTGGAGCCCAGAAAAATAAAGTCTGACACTGTTTCCACTGTTTCCCCATCTATTTCCCATGAAGTGGTGGGACCGGATGCCATGATCTTCGTTTTCTGAATGTTGAGCTTTAAGCCAACTTTTTCACTCTCCACTTTCACTTTCATCAAGAGGCTTTTGAGTTCCTCTTCACTTTCTGCCATAAGGGTGGTGTCATCTGCATATCTGAGGTTATTGATATTTTTCCCGGCAATCTTGATTCCAGTTTGTGTTTCTTCCAATCCAGCATTTCTCATGCTGTGCTCTGCATATAAGTTAAATAAACAGGGTAACAATATACAGCCTTGACGAACTCCTTTTCCTATTTGGAACCAGTCTGTTGTTCCATGTTCAGTTCTAACTGTTGCTTCCTGACCTGCATACAAATTTCTCAAGAGGCAGGTCAGGTGGTCTGGTATTCCCATCTCTTTCAGAATTTTCCACAGTTTATTGTGATCCACACAGTCAAAGGCTTTGGCATAGTCAATAAAGCAGAAATAGATGTTTTTCTGGAACTCTCTTGCTTTTTCTATGATCCAGCGGATGTTGGCAATTTGATCTCTGGTTCCTCTGCCTTATAGCTTGAGAGTCCCTTGGACAGCAAGGAGATCCAACCAGTCCATCTTAAAGGAGATCAGTCCTGGGTGTTCATTGGAGGGAGTGATGTTGAAGCTGAAACTCCAATACTTTGGCCACCTAATGCGGAGAGCTGACTCATTGGAAAAGACCCTGATGCTGGGAAAGATTGAGGGCAGGAGGAGAAGGGGATGACAGAGGATGAGATGGTTGGATGGCATCAACAACATAATGGACGTGGGTTTGGGTGGACTCCG
Organism: Bos indicus x Bos taurus; assembly: GCF_003369695.1. Classification (NCBI taxonomy): domain Eukaryota; kingdom Metazoa; phylum Chordata; class Mammalia; order Artiodactyla; family Bovidae; genus Bos; species Bos indicus x Bos taurus. Next base: position 8,509,461 of record NC_040079.1, on the reverse strand, counting down.
GGAGTTGGTGATGGACAGGGAGGCCTGGTGTGCTGCAGTTCATGAGGTCGCAAAGAGTTGAACATGACTGAGCAACTGAACTGAACTGAAAATGCAAGATAATGGGAACTTGCAACCCATAGTACATGAACCATCTGAGAAATTTTAAAGCATAAAGACATGTTTCTGTTCTCGATTATTTTGTCATTTTCTTGTGATCTGACAACTTTCCACTGTCCACCCAGGGCATTTTACCATGGCAAATTTGTTAAGAACCATAAAGTCTGTTTTGAGAGTGCTTCTGAGTTCAGCCTTAGAGTTAGTTCTTGAAATTATAATATTGCCTATAAACTGGATAGAAGAGGCTCGGTGAGCACTTTTATTCCCTCACTATTATCAACTTAGAATCAAAAAAAACAGCAAGGTTTCCAGAAACTCATATTTTCCTTAAAGATTTTGCAGTGCATTTCTATGACTGACAGCCCAAGTCAAGCGGCTAGTTATATTTTTCAGGATTCCTTACATCTTCTATAAAAACATTATTTATCTTTGACATGGTTATTATTTCTTTTACTTCTAATAAAAATATTTTAGACTTATAAAAAAATATAAAGTAATAAAATGATTTTCAGATAGCCACCACCAGATAAAACATTGAAAACATTACAAGTGCAGCTGAAGCCCACTGAGTACCTGTCCTTAATCATCTTTTCTCTTTTATATGTTCCAAAGGGAATGTAATATACTGGACTTGTCATTTATCATTCTCTTACTTATCCTTATACTTTTATTTATTTATCATATGTAAGTATATATAGGCAGTCTTTGCTTTCTACAGTTCTGAGATGTCAAAACAAATGTACAGGCTGAAACCATTCAATGCATATTAGCAGTCAATGACAAAGATTACAATAGTTTCATGGCCTTTAAGCGTTTTGTCAAAAGATTTAAAAACTCTGTTGCAGTCAGTGATGAATGTATAGGAAAAGAAAAATTCGTGAAACTAATATTTCTTTCATACACTGTAACTTGAAACATTAGAAACATTGCAGGTTACAGCATTTTGTTTCTTTGTAAGAAAACCTTTCAGGAGTAGAGTCAGGACAATCCTTCCCCTCTCTTCTCCTTGTATCACTTGCAACATGGAGCAAGGAATCTCTTGCAGTCGCTCTCCTATAGATGTTCAAATTTGCTTCCATCATTTACCCTTTGCTCTCTTAGTGTCGTGAAGTCTCTCTGTGAGTTCCTTTAATGTGAAGTTTTGTGCTGGAGTCACTTCCTCTAGAACTTCGTTCATCGCCTCTTTGGTCACAGCCACTTTCGTTGTTTATGTAGAGAAGTTCGCTTCAGCGAGTACCTCTGACTGCATAGCTCGAGCCTCCCACACAACTGCAGGGTCATCTGTGTCTCCCACAAGTCCATGCACGTCCCTTTCACATCCACTTCCAGCCCTATCGCTCTTCTTTTCCTTGATGCACTTTCACCTTCCTTGGCCAAACCCTCTTTCAACTGTCCATTTTGTAACACTGGCTTTATTACTGGGAGACGAGGAGGCCACACAACTACACGCGTTGCTGTCTGTGTGCGAGAAGAGCGACAGGTGTGCAGTGACCATCAGTCAGGAACAAACTTTGAGAGAAGTGGCATCGTTGGTTACGATTGACGCACATCTATTACTTGTGTAGGGTTTGTGCACAGGAGAACTAGCAGTGAAGCTTAAACATTATGCATGTGCACAATGAAATTTATATATTTTGCAGTTGCTCACACTTACTCGTGTATTCAACTAAACCCTAGTAACTGAAATGTGTGCATCAGGACGCTGCAAAGACTGCCTCTGTGTGTGCTTTGCATAAACTTTAAATAAATGTCATTATATAATACATATCATTTCAGAAACTGACTTTTCATTCAATATGTTTTTTCTGAAAGTTATTTATATTGATATATGCAGATGTATATATCTGCCTTATGATTTTCCATTCACATGACTATATACAGGTTATTTTATATCCTTTTATGAAATTTAGATTGCTTCTAGGTTTTTATTATTACAGGTATCACTCCTCTGAGAATTCACTTACTGTTTCTATATATATACAAGTTTCTCTATGGTAACTAAATCTAAGCATGTTTACAGGGTTTCAAAGAGCTTGGTAGATATTTCCAGATAATTCTATCAATTTACACTCCCAAGTAAGTTTGTAAAAGCTATTATGGAACAAGCAACTTGCTCCATAACAATTTGTATTGACTAATTTAATTATACCAATTTAATCATATAAACTGATGACAAAAAACTAATTTAAATTGGGTTTTCCTGATTAATGGTCAGATTGAGTATATTTTCACTTTTATTCAAATATTAATTGCATGTTTATAGATTTGACAATTATACTGATATTATGTTGCTATAGAGAGAGACCATATACTAATACTTTATGACTCATATGCTGCTGCTGCTGCTGCTGCTGCTGCGTCACTTCAGTCGTGTCTGACTGTGCGACCCTATAGACGGTAGCCCACCAGGCTCTGCTGTCCGTGAGATTCTCCAGGCAAGAACACTGGAGTGGGTTGCCATTTCCTCCTCCAATGCATGAAAGTGAAAAGTGAAAGTGAAGTCGCTCAGATGTGTCCGACTCTTCGCAGCCCCATGGACTGTAGCCTACCAGGCTCCTCTGTCCATGGGATTCTCCAGGCAAGGGTACTGAAGTGGGGTGCCATTGCCTTCTCCGATCACTCATATACATTACAGTTATTATCTTCTAGCCTTGGTCTTGCTTTTCATTTGGATTATGGTACATTTTTATGCGCAGATTTTAATTTGGATATAGTAGAATACAATAAAATTAATCAATTTTCCTTTTTTAGTTTATGTTTTGTGTCATAAAAGTATTATCTTTTGTGCTTCATGTGTAGAGAGAATCTATTTTTTCTTTGAAAAGTTTTACCTTTTTCTAGTATTTTGGTCACTGATATATACGGAATTCATTTTTTCACATGGCACAAGGATTGAGTTTCTTATTTTTGGCATACAAGTAGCCAAGTGTTCCATTATCACACATGGGGAAAAAGGCCTTTCTCCGCTGACTTGAAAAGCCACCACTGTCATACATCAAGGGCTGTTGTCATTGTTTTTATGTTTGTTTTGTTTTTGTATTATACTTTGGTTTTCAGAGACATTTTAGGTTCCCAGCAAAACCTGAGTGGAAGGCACAGAGACTTCCTGTCTGCCTTCCGTCCCCACAGGCACAGCCTCCGCATTGTCAGCACACGTGGGGTTTGTGCAACGGGTCCCTTTTGGGGATTCTCTGTCGTGTTACTTGGTCGTATTGTCACTGGTGCAGGAATCTCATTCTCAGTGGATGCCGCTTTTAAAGGGATTTGACCTCAGATACACACATTGTTGATTTTTTAAAAAAGCTTTTGAAATTTCTAGCTAAAATCTACCACATCTTGCTATTGCAAATAGTATCTCTTTTTTTCCCTTTTTGTCTTTTTTTGACTGTGCTGTTTGGTTTACTGGATCTTAATTCCCCAACCAGGGATTGAACGTGCTGCTTCTGCTGCTAAGTTGCTTCAGTCGTGTCCGACTCTGTGCGACCCCATAGACGGCAGCCCACCAGGCTCCCCCGTCCCTGGGATTCTCCAGGCAAGAACACTGGAGTGGGTTGCCATTTCCTTCTCCAATGCGTGAAAGTGAAAAGTGAAAGTGACGTCGCTCAGTCGTGTCCGACTCTTAGTGACCCCATGGACTGCAGCCCACCAGGCTCCTCCGTCCATGGGATTTTCCAGGCAAGAGTACTGGAGTGGGGTGCCATTGCCTTCTCTGGGGATTGAACCTGGGTCCTCAGCAATTAGAGGGTAGAGTCCTAACCCCTGAACTGCCAGGGGTTACTTCCCAGTAACTTCCTTTAAAAAAAAAAAAGTCCTTTAACAAATTCCATTTTCTAACTATTGCCAGTATATAGAAATGCAAATTTTGACAGTTTATTAAGATATAATTCACGTATAATGTAATTCACCTATTTAAAATATATAAATCAATGGCTTTGATCTGTCTTTTGGAAATGTATAATACATTTAATCAAATAACACAAACTCTGTATCAAGTTTCTTTCAGTGAACATTATATCTGTGAGACTCATACAAGCTGTTATGTGTAGTTGTACCTATTTGTTTTTATTATTGTGAAGTATTTCATTGTATAAATATATTACCATTCATATATCAAGTTTCCAGTTTGGGGCCATCACTGATTATACTTTTTATTTCTAAAACTTCCTTTTGGCTCACCTCAAATTGGCCCAACTATTTAGATACTATTTTCTTACATTTACAATTTTGTCTTATCTTTCTTAAAACCATTCTCTCTCTCTCTCTCTCTCTCTCTCTCTATATATATATATATATAGTATCTTGTTTATAATTACTCCATTATTTTGAGGGTTTAGGAGTTTTTTCCTGACACTTTTCATTAAGTGTATTGCCTCAAGCATTTTGTAATATTCTTGTTATCCTTTGGTTTGTTCTTTGTACTTTGAAGTCTCGGGATGAATATTACCTTGGGTTGATCTGTCCTGAGAAGATCTGAGTTTGCTTCTGGCAGGTGCCTTGATACACAACCTGGGTCATGTTTATGTTCGTTTCTAGGCTTGGCCCTTCCTAGACACTCAAATAACTTCACATTGTGAACCTAAGTGAGGGCAGGCCTGTGGTTGTGAACTTTCAGGAGAGGGTTTTTTGCTAACGCAGTTTCCTGGTCCAGAAAGATGACTCATCCCCATTTCCTGTTGTTGTTCAGTCCCTAAATTGTGTCTGACTCTTTGCAACCCCATGGACTGCAGCACACCAGGATCCTCTGTCCTCCACTGTCTCCCGGAGTTTGCTCCAGACCATTGTCGGCAAAGTGATGTCTCTGCTTTTCATATACTGTCTAGGTTTGTCGTAGCTTTGCCTCCAAGGAGCAAGCGTCTTTTAATTTCATGGCTTGCAGTCACTCTGCAGTGAATTTTGAACCCAAGAAAATAAAATCTGTCACAGCTTTGGCTTTTTCCCCTTCTTTTTGCCATGATGGGACTGGGGGCTAGGATCTTACGTGTGTATGTGTGTGTACTAAGTCAGTTCAGTCATGTCCAACTCTGTGCAACCCTACAGACTGTAGCCTTCCAGACTCCTCTGTCCATGGGGTCCTCCAGGCAAGAATTGTTGTTTTTCAGTCACTCAGTCATTTCTGACTCTGACCCTATGGACTGCAGCATAGGCTTCCCTTTCCTTCACCATCTCCCAGAGCTTGCTCAAACTCATGTCCACTGAGTCAGTGATGCCATCCACCCATCTCATCCTCTGTCGTCCCTTCTCCTCCTGACCCCTCCTCCTATATCAGACAAGAATACCGGAGTGGTTTGCCATGCTCTCTTCCAGGAGATGTTCCCGACCCAGGGACGGAACCTGCACCTCTCCTGTCTCCTGCACTGGCAGGCAAGTTCTTTACCACTAGCGACACCTGGGAAGCCACGATGGTCTCGGTTTTCTTAATGCTGAGTTTTAAGCCAGCTTTTCCACTCTCCTCTTTCACCCTTATCAGGAGGCTCTTTGTTCCTCTTTGCTTTCTGCCATTAGGATGGTGTCATGTGCATATCTGAGGCTGTTGATATTTCTCCCAGCAATCTGGATTCCAAGTGAGCTTATCAGTCTGCATTTAGAATTATATACTCGGCATATACGTGAAATAAGCAGAGTGAGAACACACAGCCTTGATGTACTCCTTTCCCAATTTTGAACCAGTCCAATTCTGTTGCTTCTTGGCCTGCATACTGGTTTCTCAGGAGACAAGTAACATGTCTGGTATTCCTATCTCTTTAAGAATTTTCCACAGTTTTTTGTGATCCACACAGTCCAAGGCTTTAGTGTTGTCAATGAAGCAGGAGTAGATGTTGTTCTGGATCTGCCTTGCTTTCTCTAAGTTCCAACAAATGTTGACAATTTGATCTCTGGTTCCTCTGCCTCTTCAAAACCCAGCTTGTGCATCTGGAGGTTCTTGGTTCACATACTGCTGACACCTAGCTTGAAGGGTATTTGAGCATACCCTTCCTAGCATGTGAAATGACCACATTTGTGCAGTAGTTGGAGCATTCTTTGGCATTGCCCTTCTTTGGGATTGGAATGAAAACTGACCTTTTCCAGTCCTGTGGCCACTGCTGAGTTGTCCAAATTTGCTGACATACTGAGTGCAACATTTTCTGTAGCTGGTGGCTAGATGCTTTCCTAGTCCCAGCGTGCACTGGAGATGCATCCTGGAGGAGCTTCACCTCTGGATGCCAACACTCCACCCTGGGAAAGCTCTAGGCATTTCCTTGTCCCTGGAAAACTGTGCGCCCTCAACCTTCTTGTTTTCCAAGATAAGAAATGTGCCCAGGAGCACACCAGTTCACGATTCTCAGGTTCATCCATCTCTCCTTTGTATGATATCAGGATTTTGTTTACCATCTCCAGTACTCAGCTATGCACTGAAAGAACACGTTATATTTTACGCAGAATTTATGGGAATTATTTTGGAGATTTTTCAGAACCCCTAGTCCGTCATAATACCAGAATGAGAAGTGGTTATATCTTCCTTAAAGAACTGAAGACATTTTTTGAATAAAAACAAAACCTCATAAATGAATTTGTAGTTGCCTAGTGAAGTATGTCATGCTGATAATAAATAGGAGTATAAAACGTTCACTTTCATCAATATAACTTAGTTATCAAGATTTTATTAAGCTGTTATTTCTTTCTTGGATTTCCAAGTTCCTGATCTCTACCTTCGAAAGGTAAAAGTTGTATTATTCTTAAACATGACCGTCATAAGCAACTCTCTTGCCATTATTCATAATACTGCGATAATATCATTGTACAGACTTTGTGGATATGAAGAGCCTATCTGTAGGAAACATTCCTGAAAGTGGAATTTCTGGGTTAAGTTTAAGAGATATTTTATTTTTCTAAGACTTTTACAAACTACTCCCCAAAAGTCATACCAACTTAGCCTCCAACTGGTAAAATATAGCAATGCCTGTATTCCCACACCCTCACCAGCAAGAGCGACCCGGTTAACTACTGCTAGTGTATAGAAATGCAAATTTTGACAGTTTTATTCAGATATAAATCACACATAATATAATTCATCTATTTAAAATATGTAAATCAATGGCTTTGATTTGTTTTTTGAACTATGTAATATGTTAAATCAAATAGCATGAACTCTGTGTATGAACTTTGACAACCTGATAAGGAGGAAATTGCATCTCACTAAAGTTTAAATTAGCTATTCTCATATCAGGCCCAAGTGATGACGAGCACCCCCCTCCCAGTAAAATGTACAAATTGCTGATTTTCACAATGATGAAAGCGGGAAAGCATAGATTCAATTCAGGAGAAGCTTGTAAAATGTAATTTCGCTTTTCCAACCTCCACCCCAACATGCTGACAATAGAAACTCAAGTCTTGAATCAACCTTATTCAGGGTAGAAGAGTTATTGTTCCAGTGTGTTGGTTTCAAGGATTTTCCTCTGTGCAGAATAAATAGTGGAACTAAAATATCAGTAAAGCTCTAAGTAAGCAGATTATGTGCTGTCAGTGGTGAATGCCCCATATACTCACAATGCAAGAACTTCAGAAGAGAGAGATATTAACTACTATGATCCTTGAAAGAAGTAGAGAATCTCGGCACGTTCCTTAAACATCAACTAGGTGGCAACCCCACCCCATACCCACCCTTGCTAAATGTCACCCCAGTTCCAGGCATCATGTGAAGCTGATTCAACATTCAACAGAAAAGAGATTGTGACTGGATTTTGTTTCTATGTTTAAAGAGGTGGGGGGAAGCGCTTTCTCAAAAATTACTAAGTGAACCTCTCTCTGTGTTTCACTGACTAGAAGTGAATCCTTGAACCATATGTCAGTCCCTAAGTCAATCAGTTAACAGCCTGAGAAATAGAATTTCCCTAATTACCTTAGATTCATCTATTTGTGTTCATGACTTATAGGCTCTGCAGTAAAAGAAAAGGTGGAAACGGCTATTAGTTAGTGCCTGATGCAGAGTGAATATATGCTTGATGGTGTAATTTGTAATAAAGCTAACTAACATCATGAGTAAAATGGACCTAAGTGGTCCATTTTCAGCTGCAAAATGAAGGACAATGATGATGAAAACAAAACAGTATCAGCTGATGTAGCTCAGAGCCAGGAAATAACCACAGTTTAGTTTGGGGGACTTACATATGACAAGACTCAGAAGTATATATATTGCAGTGCTCCTGAATGACTCCAGTGCTGAATTCTCTGTATGAATTATTATGTTTTCTCTCCATTGGTATTAAAAGTATTAAAGTCCTCATTTGCAACTCAATCACTATAGCATTTTAAGTAGGTTTCGCAGGTGGTACTAGTGGTAAAGAACCTGCCTGCCAATGAAGGAGACATAAGAGACACAATTCCATCCCTGGGTCAGGAAGATCCCCTGCAGGAGGAAATGGCAATCCAGTCCAGTATTCTTGGCTGGAGAACCCCGTGGACAGAGGAGCCTGGAGGGCTAAATCCATGGGGTAGCAAAGAGTCAGACACAACTAAGGCAGCTTAGCATGCGTGCACACACTGTATAGCATGTATGAGAACATGGGCTCAGAGTTCCAAACAAGTTCACAAACGAACAGTTGTAGCAGAGCCCATTCACCAGCTGGGGGCCGCCCAGTATTGCTACATTTTAATCGTGATCCTTTACATGAGTTTTTAAAAGAAATGAAAGCAAGTAAATGTGAAAGAATCGCACCTCTCTTTGAGGTGATTTTTGAGATGACCCTAAGAATGGAACAGTTTCATTTCACAGCAATAATAAGGAAACTTTGCACTTAGATACCCTGCAAAAGGGCACTTGACCAAAATACTGTCATTCTTCATGTTATTTACTTGATATCCAGCAGAAATCCAAACTACCATTTCACCATAACTTTGGTCACTTTCCCTAAAAGCATACATCAAATCCTACAGATAAAATAGAAAATTCGAGCAAGGAGTATAGTTCTGATACTTCCCAAATGTCCCCAAAACATCAGAGCAGTCTCCCCCTGTTCCTCTTTCCACCTGCCCCCTCCTTGTAAGTGTAAAGATCAAGGAGAGGTTTTAAAAGCTATTAGTGAAACACTGAGGACCCATTGGCACAGGTTGGAGATCTCAACAGAGGCCCTAATTAAAGAAGGAAAACTCCAGGTTTAAAGAAAGCAAATACTCCCTGGAACCAACCTGGAAATGCCAGCAGCTGCAGGCAGCAGCGATATGCTGGAATTAGGGCAGACCACCTCGTGATGAAGGTTGCCCAACTGAGGAGGGCTGAGGAAAGAAACCTGGGGAAGGGTTTGTTTTTGGGTGAGGTTCTCTTACGACGGAATTGAGGACAAGACATTATCTGGTAGTTATTGCTGAAGAGCCCCACGGCCATGCCTTTGAATTTTTATAGCCCAGGTCACTTTTTTTCTCCCCTGAGAGTAAATACTTGCTTTTGCTCGAACAGGGCTGATGGAAAATGCCACCCTTTAGCAAGAAGGAAATCCACAATCTTACCCCTTAAATTCTAGAACGTCCTTTAGCATGTTTTTAAATAGATGCAGATATCAGCCTTGCTCTTTGTGATCAAAGAGCTTTAATGGCGTTTCAGCATTTCAGATGCGTGAGCTCCAGGAGTTGGTGATGGACGGGGAGGCCTGGCGTGCTGCAGCCCATGGGGTCGCGAAGAGTCCGAGATGACTGAGCGACTGGACTGAACGTAAAGCACCAGTGCCCTCCATCCTCCCTGCTGAGCTGACTCCCTGGTCTCCTGAGGCTCCTTTTGTGTTGATTCAACATTCAACTTTACAAACAAGAAACAGCTCTCCCCGCTGAGACACTGGAACAGTGGGCTCTGCTCATAAACGCCAGGGTTCAGAGGCATTCCCTGGTCAGGATTCCCCAAATCAGGGGAGCATTTGTGAGATCCCATGTCACAAAACTTATGCCCTTTGCAGCTTCTGTTCTGTGCCAATAATCACAGATGGATGTCCAACATGATTTGGAAACTGCACACTATTGGGCATCACTTAATTTGTAGCCAGGGTGCTGTGCTAAACTGACCTGGAAACATCATACCCCATTTCCCTTAAATATCCCCAGATCCAAACACACACCTGTTTCATCCTCAGAGGGGTGTGTAACATGTCAGAGGCACATGCTCTGCATATACTTTGCCTTGATGCTGGTAGGAAAACTGATTCCCCACCCGCCCCCAGGATTTCTTTCTGGAATACTCAGAGATTAATAAGCAGCTTTCAGAATGAAAGTTTCCAGGTGAGAGACTTCGACACTATTTTGTAGATTTGGTGAATTAGACGACATACTTTCAGTACTTTAGGAAACTCAAGTCCAAACCCTTCCCAATTCACCAACTCAGTTTATCCAAAAACACGGTGAAGTGAAGTGAAGTGAAAGTTGCTCAGTCTCGTCCGACTCTTTGCGACCCCATGGACTATACAGGCCATGGAATTCTCCAGACCAGAATACTGGAGTGGGTAGCCTTCCCCTTCTTCAGGGGTCAGAGCCTAATGAAAAGGGCCATTGGATTCTGATTTCAAGCTTCCCTTGCCAAGTATGTTCACAAGAAAGCTTTCTGAAGCCAAGAGAATTGACAAGCCTTGTGACTGATGCGTTCAGTTTTACTTACTTTTGGCTCCAAACACTGTCAAAAGCAGAAAACAGCAAAATTCTGTAAAGCAATTGTCTTTCAGTAAAAAGTAAATTAATAAAAAAAAAGCACGTGCCCCTGTGATGAGGGCACCAGGTTAGCATTAAGATGTCCTACAGTTCATGGGATCGCAGAGTCAGACACAGCTGAGCACACGCAAGGGGGGATCCAGTCTCCTGTGCCTGCCTGCATATCCCCACATGCAGAAGAACACAGCAGACTCATCACCTCCCAAGGAAGACTCGGTTTCTACCTCAGACCCCTGACCTCCACCCAGAGTTGGTACCTGCACTGATGCCCGTGTCTGCCCACACCAGCCCTGAAGTGGATCTGTGCCCCAGAACTATTCTGATGGCTCTGGTGTGGCCTTCCTGGGTGAGCCACTGCCCACTGCAACTGTCTGTCACCACCTCTCAACTCCCAAGTCACCCAGACCCTCCAGTGCAGCTGATTCCTTACAGGACCACTCTGTCCCCATGCTCACACCAAACTGTGGATCTGTGTGTGTCAAGTTTGTCCAGGAAAAGCAGCTGGAGGGAAACGGAGGTGGAGAGATGGAAGAGAGCCTAAGATTTAAGGGGACTCGCAAAAGAATGCTTTTTTCTGATTATAAATCACAAAGTGAAAAGTGTTAGTCATTCAGATGTGGCTGACTCTGCAACCCTAAGGACTGTAGCTGGCCAGGCTCCTCTGTCCATGGAGTTATCCAGGCAAGAAAACTGGAGAGGGTTAATGTTTCCTCCTCCAGAGGATCTTCCCGACCCAGGGATCAAACCTGGGTCTTCTGCATTGCAGGTAGATTCTTTACCATCTGAGCCACCTGGAAAGTCCCATAAAAGTCATATATGCCTGTTATAAAAAAGTTTGGAAAAATACAGAGAAGACTAAAGAAAGGAAAAGTTACCATAATCATAGTCCCCAGCTAAGATTTTGTTGTATATGTAGTAGGGAAGTTTCTGTTTGTCAAGTAAGAAGGTATCTTTTGCCTATCACATAGGTTCTTTAAATAACTTACATCCTAAATTTAGGTTGTATGTGACAGCATTTAAATGGGAGATCTCTGAAAGGAGAGTGTTCCTGGAAATCATCCTTCTCTGTCTTCAACAGATCTGTCCACTTGCTCAGGTTTCTTGACTAATACAGCCCAAGTCTCAAAAAGCCTTTCCCAAAACTCTCAAAAAAAAAAAAAGGAAAGTCTTATCCATTTTTTTAATTTGTAGAGAAATATTCAAGAAATTATATTTCCTTAAACTCGATTCACCTATCACACATGGTAGTGATGCCTAGACACAGAGCACAAGACCCCCTGATGGGTGGTCAGGGTAAATTACACTCCGGGCAGGAGTTCAGCAAAGTCTTGCCTTCTCATCTCCATACCATGGCCAACCTTGGTCCCAGAAATATGCAAAAGGAAGATACACGTTTTCCTTAGTGATTAAATCCTTCCAAAAGTCTATCGCTATGTTCTGAAAGTAACTGCTGTTATCACAGGCCATTTGGCAAACAAAGAAACTGCATGTGTGCATGCTCAGTCGCCTCAGTCGTGTCTGACTCTTTGTGACCTCATGGTCTGTAGCCCACCAGGCTTCTCTGTCCAGGGGATTCTCCAGGCAAGAATACTGGCATGGATTGCCATGCCCTCCTCCAGCGGATCTTTCGACCTGGTGATCGAACCCAAGTCTCAGCTTCCCAGGTGGCGCTAGTGGTAAAGAATCCAATGCCAATGCAGGAGACATCAGAAAGAAAGAAATTACATTTTAGTAAATATTTCAAAGTGAAGCAGACATAATGGAGATAGTAAAAAGCCTTTGTATTTATATGTGTGATTCACAGTTGTTAAATGTTTTCATACCTGTTACATTAAAAGGCTGCCTGTGTTAAAAAATTGATAGTAACTAAATATAGAATATTAAAAAATTAATAATATGAATTAAAATAGAATCTTAAGTTGGTCTCATGAACTATAAGATTTGGTTTAAATCTGTTCTATACACATGTTCTAGTTTTAGATCTAAACTAGAACCAGGATCTAAGTTAATCTAACTATTAACTTCTATGAGGCTAGAATGATTCTAAAGCCTTGTGACTCTACTCAGAAAAGCATTGTCAAGGTTTTCCACCATAGGTGTTAATAGGAAATGCCATCATGTTAGAATGATTCAGAAACTGACCATGGAGGAGTGTCCTTTAGTAAATGATATAATTGTAGCAGATATAAACCCCACACCCTCAAAATATACATTCCATTTGTGAAAAACATTGCTTCACAACAGATAAAAGAATGCCTGATCAAAATAAAAGTGGCTACCCACAGTTCTAAGAGCCCAAGGGCTTTTTTGGTTTGTGTGTGTGTGTGTGAGAGAGAGAGAGAGAGGCAGTGATGCACATTTTCAATCTTCCTGTGCAAGTTTTCCTAAGACACATATGCTTCCTATTTAAACTCACTGAAGAGACAGGAAGGGGAAAGCCTTCCCAGATGCACACGGACCCCAGGAACACTCTCGGAGCATCCCAGGAGTTCTTGTTGCTCCCTAGAAACTATTTTTCATCATATTGTGGAAAATAGCATGATTGGTACCTGCAATTTCTGACACCGATCTCGCATCTAATCTCATTGGCTTTATGAATATCTACAAGAGACCAAAGCCTAATTGCAACCGTGGCTAACTATTGATTTAATGAGCTGTCAGTGCTGGGTACCTTATGAGAACACCATAAATATGGACTGATGATAGTAGTGGTCAGGTTCCCATAATTCGCTAATGTCAGTTTATTTATGTGTAATATTTATGGCTGTAAGATAGAGTTGAGTGATTATCTGTGCTAGGGGGCTTAAAATTCATTTCTGAAGGATGACAGTAAATAGAAGCATGTTCTTGGTTGAATTTTCAGAAACACATTCCTTAGTAGCTAAGGGGGAAAGTCACACAATGAACTAGAATCATACACAATAAGGAACAGATGGAAAATGAGATGACATGAGGATTTGAGGAACTGAAGAAACGTTTGAGACTGTGTTGAGCACGTGGGTACGATGGGAGAGGGAAGCTGAGGCATCTCTTTACTCAGCAGAGACCGTGACCAAAATCAGTAGCCAGCAGGATCCAGGAGCATCCTCCATGTGGTCTCCAACCCAGACCTGTGTCACATTAGCGGGCGTAATACACTCGCCCTCGTGACATGGAGAGAGTACGACTTTCACTATGAAACCACGTCAGACTCTGTCAGGGGCTGGGCTTGCATCTAACAAGGGCTTGTTTGTTTGCTTAGCTCATTTTCATGAACTGAAAAGTTTGTTGGGAAAAATGGGTCACAGTGTCCTTTTCCCTCTAAATTGGTCCACAGTGCTCAGAAATGTGAATACCAGTGAACTCAAGGTCTCTCAACCACGGGGTTTTATGAAATCACTGTTTGAAATCCTTTGCATCGTTTTGCTGGTAAGTGTCTGTTCTTTCCCGACCCTCCTTCTCTGCCTTCCCCCAGGCTAGCCCAGTCTGAAGCAGGGGTGAACTGTGAATATTACTGGATGGAATCATGGTAATATTTTTATTGGCATGCAAATAATTTCCCAAAGACTTCGCAAGGCCTCTTCTTTAGCATGACTTTCACAGTCCTCCTTGACGTGGTCCCATGTCTTCCCCAGGCTTCACCTTCTGGTTTCCTCAGACGGCATCTCCCAGCATCATGATGGGAATTCTTAACTTTTCTCAGACCTGGATCCCCTAGCATCCTTCGAACAGGCCTGTGGCTTCCCTGCTTATAGATGTGGGATGTTGCTTCCTCTACTTTCCAACTGAAATCCTACAGGTTCTTCAAACCCTAATTTTGGTCACCCTCATTCAGAGTATTCTTTCCTTACTTCTCTGAGCAACCAAAAACCAAAGGATATTACTGCATCTTTAGCTGTCAAGAAACTGAGGCTTCCGTTATATAATAGGTATGATTATTAATTATAGCTAGTAGTTTATCTGTGAGTTCCCCACCCTGGATTATACTTGAAGGCTAGAGTTACTTTTATTCTTCTTTAACCTTTCAGTTCAGTTCAGTTCAGTTCAGTCACTCAGTCTGACTCTTTGCGACCCCATGAATCGCAGCAGGCCAGCCCTCCCTGTCCATCACCAACTCACAGAGTTCACTCAAACTCATGTCCATCGAGTCAGTGATGCCATCCAGCCATCTCATCCTCTGTTGTCCCCTTCTCCTCCTGCCCCCAATCTCTCCCAGCATCAGAGTCTTTTCCAATGAGTCAACTCTTTGCATGAGGTGGTTAAAGTACTAGAGTTTCAGCCTCAGCATCAATCCTTCCAATGAACACCCAGGACTGGTCTCCTTTAGGATGGACTGGTTGGATCTCCTTGCAGTCCAAGGGACTCTCAAGAGCCTTCTGCAACACCACAGTTCAAAAGCATCAATTCTTCAGCGCTCAGCTTTCTTCACAGTCCAACTCTCACATCCATACATGACCACTGGAAAAACCACAGCCTTGACTAGACAAACCTTTGTTGGCAAAGTAATGTCTCTGCTTTTTAACATGCTGTCTAGTTTGGTCATAACTTTCCTTCCAAGGAGTAAGCGTCTTTTAATTTCATGGCTGCAATCACCATCTGCAGTGATTTTGGAGCCCAAAAAAATAAAGTCTGACACTGTTTCCACTGTTTCCCCATCTATTTCCCGTGAAGTGATGGGACCAGATGCCATGATCTTCGTTTTCTGAATGTTGAGCTTTAAGCCAGCTTTTTTATTCTCCTCTTTCACTTTCACCAAGAGGCTTTTTAGTTCCTCTTCACTTTCTGCCATAAGGGTGGTGTCAACCTTTACTAGGATGCTAAACCAAAAAAAAAAAAAAGAGAGAGAGAGAGAGAGAAAGTTTTTCTATTATCTGTCCTGGCTATACACCTACACACTCACAATTACGACCTACTTTTCATTTTTTTTTTCTTCACCAAAGTAAGAACAATTTATCTTATTTTTATCACTAGTCTCGAATGAACTACATTTTCAAGTTTACTAAATAACCACGCAATCTAAGAAGGCACATTTTCCCAAAAACATATAAAACAGGTGGTGATGGGATGAATGAAGTTATGATTTGCAAAGATAAATGGCTGGATTTATACTATCATATTCTCAGTCTGCTGATAAATCATCTTCACCTGAGAATTCATATTATTTCTGGCCCCAAAATCT
Organism: Bos indicus x Bos taurus; assembly: GCF_003369695.1. NCBI lineage: Eukaryota > Metazoa > Chordata > Mammalia > Artiodactyla > Bovidae > Bos > Bos indicus x Bos taurus. The sequence goes on along the minus strand of NC_040079.1, from coordinate 8,493,542 downwards.
ACTACTTAAAGGCATTTAGTTAATTTTATCCATTTAGTGTTTGTTGGAGAGACTAAGTGATTCAAAGAGAGAATTTTATGACTGTGAATCCCACAGTTTCAGTAAAATATTTTTCCTTCCATATATTTATTATCTGCCTTAAAATCATGGAATCTGGCTTCAGCTAAAGCAAAGTATATTTTCCTTTTCTACAGTAAACAACTTTGATTACTTTTCTTCAGACCACTTTGTTGAAACACACAATGTGTATTGTCTCCTGAGGTGAGCGTGAAAAAGAAAACCCAGCAGGACTGAATTCTGCCATAATTAAAGGAAAACCAAAAAGGTCAAGTCCCGGGATGGGGTAAATCTCAGGCAACTCCTGGGAATGGGCACTGCTCTGCAGTGAGACCGTCAGTCCCTGGCTTGGTTATTGAATCATTTCTCACACTTCTTCTTCTCCACCTTGTGCCGTGCAGAACAGGGAAGGCAGCACTTCTTCAGTCAGTACCTGTTCCTACCTCCCTGCCTTCTGTAGATCGTTGCCTGGTTTTCTCATAATAAAGCCAGAAAGAGAATAATGCCAAGACGGTTGGACGGGCAGTTGTAGAATAAAAGCAGGCTGGTGGTTTGGGTTCTCAGTCTCGCATATGTGCGCTCAATGATATTTATCAAATACACATGAAGAACCTGTTAGGCCCCAGTGAGTCAGCTCGGTGTTGGGGACACAAAAGAACAATAAGACATACTCTCCACCTTAAAGGGGCTTATTGCTTAGAAGGCAGACAGCCTTGTAAATAAGAAAGCAGACTAAATTCTGAGCCAGTGCTCAGCTGGAAGTCAGGACAGGGCCCCTGAGGAGATGTGGGCAATCTCTCTAAGTGGGGATGGGCTTCCAGAAGTGGTGCCCCCCAGTTCCAAGTCCTGAAGGGTCAGAGGGACTTCCAGGGGGCCAGTGGCCATGGAAATGCCTGACTTGTGAAGAACTGGCGGCCTCAATTTCATTCAGTTGGACAAAAACTGTTGAACAGCCCTACATGACGGGGAGGGAGTGAGGGGGCCCCTGGGGATGCTGCGGTGGCTGGACAGGATTGCATGCTCTCGGGCTCAGAGGAGGGAAGGCAGATAGGGGCACAGGAGAATACTCACAGTGCGGGAACACGGATATGCGCAGAGAAGGCACCTCGCTCAGGCCTGGGATGTCAGGACCATCTTCCTCAAAGACCCAGTGAGCATCCCAAAGCTGTACAGTCAGGGCTGGGGGATGAGAGGGAAAGGGGTAAAGGAACCACAGAGTGGACACCTGCTTTGGGCTCTTCCCTCTGCTGTTGTCACAGAAGGCAATACTTCACTGTCTCCCTCTCCTCTGTGGGTGTGAACGTTTCCCCTGCTCCAGCCCACCCCTTCTTTTCTATTCCTGCAGCATCTCCATGCTGCTACCTTCCCCTCCCACTTCTCTGCCCCAATCTGACCCATAAGTTGCACATAAACTTGTCACAGTTCAGTTTAGTTCAGTCACTCAGTTGTGTCCAACTCTTTGCAGCCCCATGAATCACAGCACACCAGGCCTCCCTGTCCATCACCAACTCCCGGAGTTTATCCAAACCCATGTTCATTAAGTCAGTGATGCCATCCAGCCATCTCATCCTCTGTCATCCCCTTCTCCTCCTGCCCTCAATCCCTCCCAGCATCAGAGTCTTTTCCAATGAGTCAGCTCTTCGCATCAGGTGGCCAAAGTATTGGAGTTTCAGCTTCAGCATCAGTCCTTCCCATGAAATCCCAGGGCTGATTTCCTTCAGAATGGACTGGTTGGATCTCCTTGCAGTCCAAGGGACTCTCAAGAGTCTTCTCCAACACCAGAGTTCAAAAGCATCAAGTCTTCGGTGCTCAGCTTTCTTCACAGTCCAACTCTCACATCCATACATGACCACTGGAAAAACCACAGCCTTGACTAGACGGACCTTTGTTGGCAAAGTAGTATCTCTGCTTTTTAATATGCTGTCTAGGTTGGCCATAACTTTCCTTCCAAGCAGTAAGCGTCTTTTAATTTCATGGCTGCAGTCACCATCTGCAGTGATTTTGGAGCCCACAAAATAAAGTCTGACACTGTTTCCCCATCTATTTCCCATGAACTTGTCACAAGGATTCTTTAAATCAGGGCTTCATGATAACAGCAGAGTTTTTGAACTGATGGGTCAAATACTCTAAATAGGAACTACATAGAACTGTTGATGGTTTAAAAAAAGGAAGAATCTATAATGGTAGTCCGTGTTGCTTCTCCCTGTGGAATGAGTAATCACCTCCATGACCATGGCTGTGGGAACACGTGGGCCTATATTACTTCTGTACAGGTTATACTGGCATGAAAGTGAAGTCACTCAGTCATGTCCGACTCTTTGTGACCCCATGGACTGTAGCCTACCAGACTCCTCTGTCCATAGGATTTTCCAGGCAAGAATACTGGAGTGGGTTGCCGTTTCCTTCTCCAGGAGATCTTCCCCACCCAGGGATCGAACCCGGGTCTCCCGCATTGTAGAAAGACGCTTTACAATCTGAGCCACCAGGGGAGGCATGCCCACTCATCATTTTCCTTTGCACCCTTATTACTTCTCTTTTGTCTTTCTCCATGAGCTCTGCTGTGAGTGGCTGCCTAATGCTCTCATCTTCCTAACCTGAGCTGTGTGGGTCTGTGGTCTCTCACAGCCATAGCCTCTGCCAGATCATCAGCATTCTGGAAACAGTGACAGGAACAGACCTTTGAAAGCCCTGTTGTCAGAAAGAGCTTCATGCTTGAAACATGAACTTTGAACAGACTCCCTGAAGTGGAGCACCATGGCCCTGCTTATGCAACACTGTTAAATGTCTCATCGGCAGTCACAAAGCAAACCTGTTGTGCCCAGTCATTTCTTTGGGTTTCACTTGTGGCAGCTCCAGCCCTGCTCTCAGCATCACTACTCAGCACCACCCTAATGACTCTTGTAAGGATGTGAGAAATCTGAGACAGAGGTTCCCCGTCAAACTTCAGCTCCACGGTTCCTCTGAAATTACCAGCCCCAAGTATTGCAAAGGTGAAGAGAGAAGACAGAAGTCTCTTGAGTCATGCACAGAATCCATCATAAATTTGAGAATCATCAACATTAACCATGATTGCTAGAGCTAGATACACTGTGACTGAGTTTTACTGAATTTTAATGGCATAAATTTTAGCCCAGAAAGCATGCTCATGTGTGCCAGTGATTAATGATAGAGTTTACACAGTTCATTGATCATACTTAAATTAACGTAAATATTCATCTGTTGTTTCATCAGGCTGAATCTCTGTGTTTCTTTTTATTTCTGTTTTCCCTTGAGGGCTTCCTCTTGTCTCACTGGGAGCTATTTCCTTGAACTGGGGAAGAAATGCAAAATGACCCTCTATTCAGCAATGCTCCAAGGCTGCCCGAAGTTAGGAGAGATGAGGCATGAATGAGGCACAAACAAAAGTTCACATTGGAAATGTGCCCAGCAACTTTTTGTGGGTGAGGCGTTGTGGTGAATTCAGCAGTGGCCAGCATAGAGGTTCACTTTTCCAGTTTGTGGGCAATGAAATCTATGGAGAGAGTCAGATGTGGTCTGATGTCCCAGAGACTTCCTTAATCTGCACGTCAGTCTTCTAACACCCCCTTTCATGTTTGTCTGTAATTTAAATTTTGAGTTGGAGGTTCCAGGAACTCTGAATCCTCCTAGAATTGTGTGAATCTTCCTCCCAAATAGGAAACTATCTGCACACTGCAGTCACGTTTGTGGTGAAGAAAGGAAAGGCCAGGAGGGCACCGTTAATGAGATCCTTTTGTAACAGAACTCTCAGGTCTTTTTAAAATAAAGGAGCAGCCTCCCTGAACAGTGTCACAAACATAACAAAACCCAGATGCAGCCAACATTGCCTTTTGAAGCAGTAGCCTTGAAAGTACATTTGACTGAGTAGTCTACTCCAAACTTTGTCCACTTGCAAAGCATCCTATTTACAGCAACCTATATATAAACCTTTAAAATGTAAGAAATTATTTCATTACAGTCTGAGACTTGATGAACAATGGAAAATTCCAGATACCAAGAATAGCCACCTGATGTGAAGAGCTGACTCATTGGAAAAGACCCTGATCATGCTGGAAAAGATTGAGGGCAGGAAGAGAAGGGGACGACAGAGGATGAGATGGTTGGATGGCATCACTGACTCAATGGACATGAGTTTGGGTGGACTCCGGGAGTTGGTGATGGACAGGCAGGCCTGGCATGCTGTGGTTCATGGGGTTGCAAATAATCGGACACAAATGAGTGACTGAACTGAAGAATAGTTAGAGCTCAGCTACAGGCATAAATCAGTTTATGACCTCCATATCAGCTGGGCATGAAAACAAAGTGTGTGGTGTACACACCATTAGTTACAAAAGAATCTGTGCCTGATCCTGGAACTAGAGTGTCCAAATTTTCCAAACACGAGGGCCACCCTTTCTACTAATATCTGAATAAAGTACTCCTCCTCCATGACACATTCCTGTAGGAACTCCAGCTCTGTTCCCAGTATTAGTGATGATTCCTGGGAGTGTGCAGAGAGGACATAGCCTCCTAGATGCCAACTCTCCTTTCTCTTCCCAACTTCCTCTCACCATTGAATATGTGATCATGACTCCGATGGTTGGCTTTCTTCTACGTTATTGGGCCACAAATGTGGACACTATTAATCCAGCAAGTGTAATTCTATTATAAATTGTTAGAGGTTATCATTGGGCTTCCCTTGTGGCTCAGCCAGTAAGAAATCTGCCTACAATGCGGGAGACCTAGGTTTGATTCCTGGGTTGGGAAGATGCCCTGGAGAAGGGAAAGGCTACCCACTCCAGTATTATGGCCTGGAGAATTCCATGGTCTGTAGTCCATGGGGTCACAAAGAGTCGGACAAGACAGAGCGACTTTCACTTTCACGGGTTATCACTAGGTTGATAATCATGAAATTGCACATGAGATATTATTATTGGAGTTTTTCATCCATCAAGATACAAGAAACCCTTCCAGGCAAGCATCGTTTCCCTTGAGTTGTGTGTCAAACCATGCCATTAAAACTCATGTCCTGCCCCCACCCTTTCCCTAAGTTCCAGGGGTTCAACATTGTGTCATTTTGTTAGTCAAAGGGAGAAGCAACTACTTCCTCTTACCTTATTACTCAAAACAAAAAGGTCATTCTTCTCAACCTCTCCTCTTTCTAGACTCTTTAACCTGTTGCCTTTTATGTACTTGCTTGTCATTCTGTTCAGTAACCTCTTTGGTTGTCTCATCCCTGTAATTAAGTTGTGATTGAACCCCCTTAAAAAATCCATTTTATATTATCTTAATTCTAGTGCATGAGAGTTTATAATTATCCATAATGAGAGAAAATAGCAGTGTTCTTTTTATAAAGGGATGTTTGAAAGCAAATATATTTGGAAATGATGTTACATGTATATGTGGCTATATGACAGATTTTATTGTATTGTCGTTCGGTCACTAAGTCGTGACTGACTCTTTGCGACCCCATGGACTGCAGCATTCCAGGCTTCCCTGTCCTTCACTAGCTCCTGGAGCTGGCTCAAACTCGTTTCCATGGAGTTGGTGATGCCATCCAACGATCTTTTCCTCTGTCACCCCCTTCTCCTCCTGCCTTCAATCTTTCCCAGCATCAGGGTCTTTTTCAATGAGTTGGCTTTTCACATCAAGTGGCCAAAGTACTGGAGCTTCAATACGCGACATCCTCCTTCTTAGAGTTGCTGCACTGTTGTTTGCTTCACCATCGAATATGTAGGACTTTCTGACCTGGGAGGAGGAGGGGAGGCAGGAGCAGAAGTCCACATGCTTGTCCCTTGTCACAAGCAGGCAAGATCCTCCCACTGCCTTCCAGGCAGCTTATCCCACGAAACAGAGAAAATGCTCTCACTCTAGAAAAACCATACTCAGTATTCCGTGTGGAAGAATAAAGTGGGAGGCAGCCTGAGGAGAGTAATGAGCACTGAGTTTGGCGCACAAAGAGCGTGTAGGGTTTTGTCCTGTCTCTGCCGGTCCCTGCATTTAGATTCTTCATTTTTAGAATACTGAGTTTGGAACTAGACGCCCTCCCACCTCTCACGCAGCTCGAAAACTCTGCAAGACTGCTGTTGAAAACTGTTCCATTCTGATGAAATGTAGACCCCTGATCTTCTTGCTACAGACTAGCAAGATTCCACGTGTGAAGATAATGACCAAACAGATGAGAACCTGAGGTCTGTGCACGCTGCACACGTCCTCAAAACCAAATCACTGTGGAACCACCTGAAGCCCTCCATGGCCCTCTCCCATCATTCATGTCAAAACCCATCCTCAGAGCAGAGGGGCAGCCATTGTTCCTAGAGCTTTCTCCCATATTAATAGAGGCTTTGATGCAAAACACAAAGCAGTTACTAACCCAAGGGGCTAACTAATTTCACCCTAACCCTAATTTTTTTCTGTTTGGGTTTTCGCAACTCTGTGTGACAAGCAAGAGATTCCAGATCTTAGCAAAGCCCACTGGAAAAACCGACAAGAACATTAGGCATGTGATCCACAGAAGAGCCTAAATCAGCACTGTCTGAAAAATCACTCTTCCTTTCAAAGGCCTATCTAGGTTAATATCTAATTTTCTCTACATCACAGCATATATGAAGGTTGTCATGGTAACTGGGTGAAAAGTTTAGCCAATAGAGTCTATGTAGCTTTTTAGGCTTTGGGGTTTCTCCAGATAGCTAGAGTTTTTTCTTAATCGTCTTTTCTCTCAAATCCAATCTACCTCATAGGGTTTTTTTGGGGGGGGGTTGTCTTGTTTTTTTGTTTTGGACAATCTGTTTACCAATCATGAAAATATTTTTTCTTAATTTATTTTTTTAAGGAAGCATTGGTGTGGACAATGATTATGGGTTCATGAGGTGTTACAACTAGAAGATATTATAAAGGTCATTCTGTCCCTTCTTTCCTATTTGTCAAATAAAAACAGTTGCTGGGGAAATTATTCAAATACAGATCATTAATTTCCACTCCAAAGTACTGATTCAAAATTCCATCAGGCAAGGAAGTCTGTATTTTAAACAAACATCCCAGCTCATCATTTCGTCAAGCAAGTTTGGGAAACACTGATCTCATTTCATGGTTTCCTTCTGTAGAAGAGGATATTCATTTTGTTATAACGCATGCATGTTAGGTTGCTTCAGTTGTGTCCAACTCTTTGCAACCCCATGGAGTCCGCCAGGCTCCTCTGTCCACGGGATCCTCCAGGCAAGAATACTAGAGTGGGTTGTTGTGCGCTCCTCCAGGGGATCTTCCCGACCTAGGGATCAAACCTGTGTCTCTTCTGTGTCCTGCAGTGGCAGGCGGGTGCTTTACCACTAGTGCCGCCAGGAAGGCCATACCCCATATGAAAAAAGAAGAACAGATCCCATAGCCTTGGTAGGATTACAGGCCTTAAAGAACTGACAGAAATTAAAGATCGCTTGTAATGTGGCTGAAACTCTGACTTTGGTTCCTTTCAGCTTCCAGAACTTTTGACTTTGTTGAGCCCATAAAAGCTGAGATCATGTTACATTAATCATAGGAGTCACCTTCCATCCTCGTCAGATCTCAGTAACACCCTTTGGACAGGCAATCTCTTAGAAAGGCTGTGTTCCGCCAATAAGATTTGGATCTCCATTGGGGCCACACACTTACTGTTTTAGGAGATGTTAATCTGAGTGTGTTTTTGTTATTCTACGTATTGCATTTGTCAATTTTCTCTCTTGATTATTCTAGTCAGGTAATGGTGAGCTCAGCAAAGTAAGCACGTGTGCAGCTCCAAAGTTCTACACTTAATGTCAGTTATAAATTTCACCAAGTAGCTAGAAAAGCACTATAATAAGGAGTATTCTAATTAGTCTTAGAGGCATTATGCTGCGGGAAATATTGGAATCATTTTCTTTTGCAGAGTTTGCTAATTGCTCCCAACAATAGGTATGAATCTCTCTAGTTATGCTTGCAGAAAATATATGGCTTTGGCTTCCAACTGGGACACTCTGGAGATATGAGGGAAGTTGCAAAAAAAATAATAAAATTTTGAACAGCGAGAGAGAATGGTTACATGACTGTTGAAATAAAAATACATAACAGTATTTTTCTCTGTTCATGTATACAGTCTAAAATACTTTCAGAGTCAATGGAAGTACTATTCTCACTCCATAGTTGATGGCTTCCATAAATATCAGTCCAGCATCTGTACTTTAATTATATTTTTAAATATGCAAATGTAATACCTAAGCTGACTGTAATCTCAAGGCAAGCATGGCCATATTTTATTCCAACTGTACATTTGTAGAATAAATTTTGAGTAGTGCTAACCAAAACTACCCAACTACTTGATGATAAAAGTTGAGATGTTGTTCTAGTCACCAAACTATGAAAATAAGACCAGTTATCTGCACATAATGCCCAAGGAATATTTGCTGTGCTGTTTTGTTTGGCTGAATTGTGGTAGGAACAAAGAGGGGGAAGTTCAAAGTGTTTGGAATTATTTTGCATCCATTCTAGGATGTACTCTTGATACCTGTTGACTAGAAATTCTCCTAGGACAGACACCTGGTAAATGGCCTTTAAACTCACTTCTGACCCTGGGTGAGCATGTAAATACACCTTCCAGAATGGAGTCTAGGGCTTTGTACTTGTCTGTATTACCTTCCAGCCACTGTGCCTCAGTCCAATTAACAAGCCCTGCTGATCCTTCTGGAGTTTTTTCTTAATCCCCTCTAGACGTCTCTAATTTGAATTATTCTGTGTCATCAACAAAGATTTGACAGTTGGGCCTCCGTGAAGTCAGAAACTAGAATTGCAATTAGAGTTTCTTAATCATTTTGCATTTTGTATTGCTACATTGGGAAAATATTGGAATCTAATTAAAAGAAAGGGGAATTGTTCATTTGCTTAATATGTCACTTTTTTTTTTTTTTAATATAAAGTAAAGCTTGATTGTCTTGGAGAGTTGCAGTTATCTACCAGTGGGGACTACTGAATATACATGATACAGAAATTCAATGTCAAGGAATGATACATGCTTGAAGAAAGCATAATTACAGTGAGATTTAGAGGGCGAGGAATTCTCTAAGTTTTTTTTTTTTAGTTTTAGTTTTTCTGACTCTTGGCCCATTCCTTTGTTTGTGGAGTTATGAAAAACATGATTACTTTGGTGACCTTTCGTTTTTTAAAGCCAGCTCTTTCTCAGCAGGTGGTAAAGCTTATTCTTGTAATTTAATGTGAAATATGCAGTGTAATTTCATTTATATGAAGTTCAAAAAAAAAAACTTAACAATTAGATGGTTTAGGGCTACAACGACTTCACTTTCACTTTTCACTTTCATGCATTGGAGAAGGAAATGGCAACCCACTCCAGTGTTCTTGCCTGGAGAATCCCAGGGACGGGGAGCCTGGTGGGCTGCCGTCTATGGGGCTGCACAGAGTCGGACACGACTGAAGCAACTTAGCAGCAGTAGCAACAGCAGGGCTACAACATGGAATCATCTATAAGAAGATCAAAGGGCTGATTAAGCCCATATGTGGGAGCCCAGTTTCATGTGAGTTGGAGAAAACATGTGGGGTCAGCTCAGGGCACAGAGCACAAAAGAGAAATTACACCAGCTGCTTGGTGAAAGTGACAAGGAAGACTTCAGTGAAGACCACGGAGAGGGAGAAGAGAGTGAGCGAGAAACTCAACTGCATTGACCCAAAGGCTGGACGAGCTAGTGGGAAAGTTCTGGAGGCTCTTAGGTTTGCCCACTGCTCTGATGGAAGTCAGTCTGCTACCCTCTCCCTGAGACTGGGAGATAGCAACCCCAGTCTTCTCTCTGGAAGGTTATATTTCAAATGAACAGTTCTCGGGTCCTTGAGAAAGACCTTCAGCATTGAAGATTCATGTCTCAAAGAGGCAGAAAATGTACAATTACAAGTTTCCTGCTTCTGTCTTCTCCAGAGTATATTTTGTCCTTATGAGTTTACTGTCATTTTAGTGGAGGCTGAATTTAAGGGAGAAGACTCAAATTCTCTTAGAAAAGGCAGATGAAGAGACTTGTCTGCTAGAGTTTAGTCAAGCTAAAGGAACTGAGGTAGCACTGAGCTTCTTTTTCCTAAAATTTGGTAGATGCGAAGCTGATCATCAGTGATGGGGGCCTCCATGGGAGCTCATGGTTGAAATGGCTCATTATGTTGACCTTGCAAACCAAGAATGATGTCACAGTGACCCTGGAGACCCTGGAGATATTGCCCAAGCCACATTCTGTTGTCCCACTGGCACCTACCTTCTCGAGGCTACAGGACCACCAGATTCCAGACCCCAGGCTACGTGACCACAAGACCCTAGCTGCAGGCTAAAAATTAACCACCCCCTCAGAGATTTTCCATTGGTGGAGTATAAGAAGGACCCCATCAGAAAGAAAGGACACTGGTTCTTCTCAAGGGCCAGTCACCCTCTCTATTTCCCTTTAATAAATCTCCTCTTCTTGCCTGACTGCCTGGCTTGTTCTGTTTTTCTCTGCTCTCATCTTGCATTCATGAGTCTCTGTACTTCTCATATACTATATAAATTTTCTTCTCTCTTTAGTAAAAGTAGAAATGGAATTGAATGCTCCATCATAGGAGTACAGCTCGCATTTCAGTAGAAGCAGAACCAGCACAATGCTCTGCCCCAGTCAGCAGTGCGGGCACACGGGGCCAGAGCTCACAAGAGCATGGGGGTGCCCGCCTGGCACTGAGCCGCCCGACCTTCCTCCCCATCCTCACTGGCCTGGCTGCACACCATGTCTCTGAAGGAACAGGCAGACTTTTCCCCCTTGATTTACTGATGAGGCAGAGGGGACAGTCATTGTTTCTTTTAAACATCACAATAAACCCACATTCCCTAGGGCTCTGTCCCTCCCTAGGACTTCTTTAGCTGCTTAGGGAAGATCATTCACCACGTCCAGGTCTCCAGGGTCACATCACTGGTTTTATTGTTGAAAGTCGACAAATCACCTCCCATCTGTCTGCATGGACTGTGTTTCTGCAGCGGCAGTGCCCTAGATGAGTCCCTGGTGGACTGAAAGAGCTAACGTGCCTCCCTAAGCATCTCACTTAATGCTGAGGGACTTAGGCGTCAGGAAAAACCTGCCTGGCAAGGACGCACTCCAAGGTAGAAGACACTCTGCCCTGGCCATGGCTTTATCCAGAGGACATTGACAGTCCATCTGCATCTCACTGAAAGACCTGAGTGATACCCACGGGGGCTACTGGGAAGCCAAGGTTTAGAGAAAATAATGATCCAGCAGGCACAGGTGGTGCCCCAGACAGCCCCGCTGCCTGCTATTCAAAGCTTGACATTACCATGTCATGTATGTGGTCAGCACAGAACCGAGGGCAGAAGCCAACCAGAGGGAGCCCCTGTGCTAGAGACCACGTGAGATGCCTGGAGAATTCACAGCTCCTCTGCTCAGATCTCTCAAGATCAGAGGAAGTGCAGAAGAGCCAGCTGAATAGGGGTTAGAGGGGAAGCGACATCTAGGAGGAGACAAAAATTAATTGGTTGATCTAAAAAGGAAATGGAACATTTTATTCAAGCCAAAGTTGAGGATTCTAACCCAGAAAGAGCATCTCAGAAAGCTCTGAGAACCATTCTGCCTGTTTCAAGTCAAGGCACGGTTATATTAGTTTTTTTATTCTTTTTGAGACAGAGGGCTGTATATTAAATGATGTATTATTGACAGCTTACACAATCCAGATCATCATGGCCCCTTGCAAGATCAAGAAGGAATGTCATCTTTTAAGCAGCTGTCTTATTGATGCTGGGAGGCTGTTGCCACTTACGGTTGAGCAGGTATTTCTGCTGATTCAGGAGGCAGAAGGTATGGTCCATGCATAATGCAGATACACAACGTGCAGTGTGGGGAGAGAGGAGGCCAAAGAATGGAGAAGTGTGTTTAGGTTTGAACGTTTGTTGTCTTACCACAAAATATGAATTTCATTTCTCAGTCCCAGCATGGCCTCTTACTGGCAGAACATCTCCAAAAACAAAGAATTCTCTGCACCCTCTCTTTCCTTCTCGTCCTAGAGACCTGTAGCAGTCAACCCACAGAAGCAGCAGCATTGGATCCTGAGTCAGGAGAGAACCACTGAGGAACCATCCCTCCTACCGCCAATTATGGGGGCTGCTGTGGGCTTTAGGGAGTTCCCGTGTTGGTGACCACTTGGCCTTGTTCTGGCAAATGCCTCTCTAACAATCTTTAATGAGCTCCCATTTTACTGGCCCCAAAGTTTGACTCTTGGTTCCTTCCCATCATTTGCTTTGGTTTAGTTCATGAGCTTATGACAGGCACACGGTGGCCCAGCAAAGGATGTTGGCCAAGCTCCTTGCTCCAGGAGCTACTGGGACTACTGAATCCCAATCCCTTAGCGACCCTCCCCTTGACCAAGCTCCCCGCTAGTCTAGAATGTAGCCGCATCACAGACTCATGGTGGCTCACACATAAAACAATTATATCATCCAGAACTTCTGCAAGTGGTGTGATCTTCATGTCCATACCTGCTGGTTTGCCAGCCTTCCTGCCACCTCTGTCTCATTACTAAAAGAATTTGAAGATATTTCTAAGTCTGCATGCATTATAATAACATGAAATGGGGAATTCTGCACGGTGGAGAAGGAAGATATTCATGTTTGAGAAGGAAGATATTTCCCTCAGCTTTTCTTGCTACTCTCACCTCCAGAAAGACATCTATACCAAGCACTAAGGTTCAGAGAAAGACAGCATCATTCTGGCATGTCTATCTCTCAGAACGTTTTAATGTTAGACTTTTAAAGTGTGCATGTTGGTTTTAAAAATTAGAATGAAATCTTAACATGGTTAGTATGTTTGAGGCATTAGTTTCTCCACTAATTATATCAGATTTCATAAGATCAGATTTTCATAGTGTTTATGTGTGTGCGTGTGTGTGTATATATATATTTATACACCTACACAGAGACAGACTTTGAGTTAAAGATAGTGGATCACCCACATCTGTTTAAGTTCTCCCTCAGCAGCCTCCATTAAAATAGTAATAAAAGAATGTTAAAAAAAAAAAAAAACTATAAACCCGCAAGGACAAACCAAAGTAAATGAGAGAATCTCAGTTCATTTTAGGAAGACGGAAAGCTAATGTAGGAAAGGCAGTTGGTTTATCAATAGCAGGATGGAGAAAATCCGCAGCAAGGAAGAGTTAACAGAAAGGGTTACAGAAAAGGAGTCCAGGGAGTTTGGAGGCAGAGTATAGACTGAAGCTGAACAAGGTACTAACTGAAGGTCAGTGTAGAGAACTGTCCGATGCTCAGTATCTTGTCATTCTCACCCAACCAGATAACTGGGCTTCCCCCCAGAAGATGGGACTGTGAAAACTTGAAGAATGTGAATAAGGATACCCAAATCTTATGGATACTAGAGCCAGCTGAAAATGAGGGGAATTAATGAACGTCTACTTAAGTCTCTTTCACTTCCAGAAAAACAAAAAAACAAACAAGTTAGTTCTCACCTCACCCCTCCCGCTATGCTTCTGCCAAATAGAAAATTAGAGAAGTCTCATGGGGAAACACATAGGCAAGAATTACCAAGCATTAGAGAAAAAATGTTTGCTGTGATTGGGGAAGAAAAAAGAAGAATTTTTTTTTAATTGAAATAAACAAAGATAAAGCAGGAACTGGAAGAAAACTTCTCTCTAGTGACTCATACTGACATGCTTGCCCCTAACACCATTATTAGTGAAGGAATCAGAACAAGACAATTTAATGTAAATGAGAAATAAAGGAATGAGTCTCAAGTGGTAGAACCTCCTATATGCAGCATCCATAGAGGTTACAAAAGGTTAAAATTTAAATTTCAAATCACCCAGTCTAATGTCCTCAGTTGGTGTTATGTGCTTTGCCATAATCATCTAATTTAATAGCTGTGGAATCAAGTTTAGAATTGTTGTTCAGTTACTCAGTTGTGTCTTACTCTTTGTGACCCCATGGACCACAGAATGCCAGGCTTCCCTGTCCTTCACTATCACCTGGAGTTTGCACTAACTCGTGTCCATCGAGTCGGTGATGCCATCCAACCATCTCATCCTGTCATCTCCTCCTCCTGCCCTCAATCTTTCCTAGCAAAAGGGTCTTTTTCAGTGAGTCAGCTCTTTGCATCAGGTAGCCAAAGTATTGGAGCTTCAACTTTAGTATCAGCCTTTCCAATGAATTTCAGGTTTGATTTCCTTTAGGATTGACTGGTTTGATCTCCTTGCTATCCAAGGGACTCTCAAGAGTCTTCTCCAACACCACAGTTCAAAAGCATCAGTTCTTCAGTGTTCAGCCTTCTTTATGGTCCAACTCTCACATCCATACATGACTACTGGAAAAACCATAGCTTTGACTATATGGACCTTTGTAGGAAAAGTAAAGTCTCTGCTTTTTGATATGCTGTCCAGGTTTGTTATAGCTTTTCTTCCAAGGAGGAACCATCTTTTAATTTCATGGCTGCAGTTGCCATCTGCAGTGATTTTGGAGCCCAAGAAAATAAAGTTTGTCACTGTTTTCATTGTTTCCCCATCTATTTACCATGAAATGATGGGACTGGATGCCATGATCTTCGTTTTTTGAGTTTTTTGTTTTAGGGGGTTTTTTTGAGCCAGCTTTTTCACTCTCCTCTTTCACCTTCATCAAGAGACTATTTAGTTCCTCTTAGCTTTCTGCCATAAGGGTGATGTGTATCTGAGGTTGTTGATATTTCTCCCAGGAATCTTGATTCCAGGTTGAACTTTATCCAGCCCGGCATTTCACATGATGTACTCTGCATAGAAGTTAAGTAAGCAGGGTGACAGTATACAGCCTTGACATACTCCTTTCCCAATTTTGAACCAATTTGTTGTTCCATATCCAGTTCTGACTGTTGCTCCTTGTCCTGCATACAGGTTTCTCAGGAGGTAGGTAGGCAGGTCTGGTATTCCCATCTCTTGAAGAATTTTCCACAGTTTGTTGTGATCCACACAGTCAAAGGCTTTAGCATAGTCAGTGAAGCGGAAGTAGATGTTTTTCTGGAACTCTGTTGCTTTTCCTATGATCCGATGGATGTTGGCAATTTGATCTCTGGTTCTATTGCCTTTTCTAAACCCAGCTTGTACATCTGATGGTAAAAATTCTGATCACTTTTTTTTTGTTTTCAAATTTGGAAGAGCTATTTTGAGATGATTCACTAGGCTTCTTTGAAAATTTAGCCTATGAAATTTTATTAGGGGCTTTAATTTTCTCTTGATAAATTTTCCTCAGATTCAACATCCAGTGTGGTCCACTGATCATTATATTTTTAAAAATAGATGTGTAGCACGCTAATATTTGAAGATACTACTAAGGCTTTGTCTTGCGAGTGTTTGGAAAACGGAAGTCACGTAACATCTGGCCACCTCTTCCTCTTCCGTCTCCTCAAATTACAAACCATCCACAGTGGCAGCCTTAGTGTCCAGAAGCGAGTTATGCTGCTGACTTGAGATGGTGGGAGCACAGCACAGGTGGTATATGTACCAGACTGTGTGCCTCATTCTCTCCTTCCTATTTCAAAATTGAAGAAACCTAGAATTTACCATAAAAGAACCAGCATCTAGCCATCAGTGCCTGACTTGAAATGGGAGGTAACGTGTGTTTGTATACATTTGCACATACCCTTCATGAAACATCCTTTCCCCTGAAGCAACTTTAAACCTTTCCAGGTTGCCCACTTGTTGCAAACGCTGGGTTTGTGGTCAATTTTAATGGCTTACATTTAGATCAGGGATGCAAAATGAACACAATTATCATTCAACTCACCGAACTCTGAGTCTAGCTAGCAATGCTCCAATTCCTCTGAAAGAGACTTTGACATATAAATACGATTTTAAGGACTTCAATATGTAATTAGGAAAACAGGAAAATGAAAATTAGTCAGTCCTCAAAAACCCAAGGGATCACTGTAGTTCACATATATGAAGACTGAGATGGCGGTTCTGCTTCCCTTGGGGTTTTTACCTATTTAAAATTCACTTGTTGCTTAAGGCAAACGTTTGAATGCCTAAAATGGAACCGTGTGCCCAAAGTAAGCTTAGGGGAAGCAAAAATAAGGTAAGCAAATGGAAAAGCCTCCAAAATAAAAAAAAATTAAAATGATAATGAGCTTTCTGAACTAACTTAAAAATAGCAGATGCTCAAAATGAGCTTAAAACTAGAGTGATGCTCTCATCTGTAAAGCCTTAAGGAAAGAGCAGAAAATTACCTCAGGTGAAGCTTCTTTCTATGTCATTTCTCTTCCCAGGATCCACCCATAGATATCCTGACTTGGTTGGTCAGGAATAGACCCCTGACATCAGTATTTTTTACCTGCCTAGGTGATTTGAATGTGCAGCCAGGAATAAGAGACCCAAACAAATAATGTTTGGAAACTATTCAAGTAGATGTTGTCACCTCCCCTCTCTACAAGCCCTGCTACACAACTTCCCCCTAAAATACACACACACAGCAAATTTAATTCATTTGTATATTCATTTAATTAAGCTGAATTTTGGCTTTGTGTATGGAGCCACGTGTCCATACCCCAGAGCTCCTTGTCTAGATGTGGGGAACGTGAATGGAAGTGGGAACAACTCTTGGGGTGGAGGGAGGGCAAAGGAGATGTAAGAAAATCCTTTTAAAAGAGGTCATTTCCAGTTTGCTCTCAGCCATGACCTTTCTTTACACGGCCGTTACGTACTGGCTTGGCCCATATTTTGTATGGGAGAAAGAAAGATGGAAGCTTGCCTAACAAGTTTAGATAACTGTGCATTCTAGACTCCCACTTTCCACTATGACTTCTGTTCATAGTTTTGTCCATGTAAGACATCTATCAAGAGAAATAATTTCCAAATAAGCAAAGCCTCTGAAAATACGTGACTGTTCAGCCCCACTGGACTGTCTTATTACCCACTGAAAACAAGGCTGACACCACTAAGGTTATCCTCTAGTTGGAAGGGACATCTACACTTATTTAGCCAACTACTGTGCTTTCAGGCAAACCAGTCCTGGAGAATTCCAGAAAATAGTCATAAATGACTATTGGTCTTTCAGAAAAAGTACCTGGCAGAGGAGATGAGCTGACAACTGCAATTAACGGGAAACAGAGCTGATGCAGTGTGACAGCAAGTCCTCAAACCCTTAATGGAAAGGTTGACCTTTATATGTGTGCAGACGTGGCTAGAGAAGAGACGACATTGGGCTTTGATAGGGCGCCAACTCTAACGATATGAAAAGGTATGATAGACCACAAAAATGGAGACTGTCAGGCATGGATAAAAACAGAGAACTGTGGTTTCACAACTCTAGATTAATTTGGGTTCCCCTTTGCCACCTGTAGCCAACAGGGAAATGTCTAGAGGGTAAGAATGTTTCCTAACATGTAATGTTCTCTCTAGTATTCTCTGGTTTTTTCTATGTATCAGCCTATATTTCCACAAAGTCAGAGCAAATGCATAACTAAACCTATATTATAAGGAATAATAGGATACAATCTATGTTTGGGGAAGGAATATTATCAGCATAGTTTCAAATATGTTATTGTAAATTATCTCAAGTGTAAAATAATCATCCTCTATTGAGAACCCACCTCAGACAAAGTATTATGCTAGGCGCCAAGGTTGAACAGATAAAATGAGACAAAAACCCTGCTGAAAATATACAATTAAAAAGTACCCCCCACTCACAGAAATCTGGAATGTACCTTGAGAAGCCCATCCATACAGACATTCTGGAATGAACTGCAGTCTATCCTTCACTCAGAAATATATTCATGTCGTAAACCTTTGACAGGGAAGCCTGGTGTGCTGCAGTCCATGGGGTCACAAAGAGTCAGACTGAGAGCCTGAACTGAAACCTTTGTCCAGCCAAGTGCTAGGCTCTGTGCTTGGGGCTGGCCAAGTTGAAAGATCAGCTTAGGATACAAATGGTCAAGAAGCTATCACAGTTGTGTTCTATAGTTTTGCCTGATTTCTTTTTTTCTAATTTTTAATTGCGGTTTTTAAAACCCACATAACACAAAGTTTACCACCCTAACCATTTTTAAGTGCACAGTTTAGTAGTGGAACCGGTCTCGAGAACTTTTCATCTTGCAAAACAGAAATGCTGTACCCCTTAAATAAAGAGCAACCACTGATATTAGTATCTAAATACTTAAATTAATATTAACAGAATGTGTAACAGTGGTTGCCAAGGGCTGAGGGGAGGGAGAAATGAGAAACTGTTGCCTGATTTCTTCTGAAGTCTCAGTCTTACCTTTGACTCCTAAGTGTGCTGACATCATGACCATCCGTCACCACCTCTAAGGGCAGACACAGCTCTGCTTCTGGAAGCCCTGCCGTCCCGCTGACTTAGCAGCCCTGCTCCTGCCTGCCTCCAGGTCCTCCTAGCTAGGATCTTCCCCTTGTTCTCCTTTATCCTTTCTGTTTTAGGCACACTTATGACTAGTGTGCCTAACTTGTTTGCTGCTTTTTCCAGGCACTAGAACACACCACCTCTTGGGTATTCATTATCCAGCCTGGCCTTACTTTCCTCTCTCATCCCCGGCTGGATGCAGTTTACCTCATCCCTTTTCAGCCTCCTCAAAATTACTGCCTAATACACACCCATTCCCTCTCCCTCCCAGCTTAACAGATACAGTCACTGGGTTTTCAGAAAATGCTTAAAACCCCACCTTTACATTCTGAGAAGCAGGAAACAATGAATGAATTTAAACCAAGAACAACCTC
Organism: Bos indicus x Bos taurus; assembly: GCF_003369695.1. Taxonomy (NCBI): domain Eukaryota; kingdom Metazoa; phylum Chordata; class Mammalia; order Artiodactyla; family Bovidae; genus Bos; species Bos indicus x Bos taurus. The sequence continues at coordinate 8,474,756 of NC_040079.1, read as the reverse complement.
AAAAGTGTTGTGGTCCTGTACCCAATATGTGGGAATCTTGGTCTCCAGCACAGTGCTGTTCATACATCACAAAAATGTTCTGTAAATTATTACTGAGAATTATGTGCAAATTTAAAAGCTCTCCAGAGAATTCAAAATACCAGCTGCAATGCAAGACTTTACCTGCTAAAAGCATCTATTTATGGTTTGACACTCTGTCTCTGACATTTTGACGTGATACATATTCCATCAGCCTGATACATTGCCACCTCCCAGTGAGAATTAAACATGTTGCTAAACCACTTTACAGCCCTTGCAAAGCACATAAAGGCTGTTTGACAATTACTCCCAGGAAGGCAAATAATCAGCACACCTCTGATTCCCTTATTATTAACCATTATAAAATCATGTGCTGTGATAAACGTACCTAACAAAGACACTGATTTTCACAAGACTTCCCAAGAAGAGAACACATATATTTGATATAAGAAACTCACAGGGGAGCCCTCCATTTTCCTTTGTGTTTTCAATTTGCTGGAAGCTACTCCTTGTATAGTGCTGGCTTTCACCTGCCAAGCTAAGGCTTTGATGACCTGAGTTACGGAAAAATCATTGCCCATTGCCTCGGCTGCAATACGAAGGGATGTTTTTCAAAGGAAAAGAAAAAACAAATTTTTTTGGCTGCTCTGTAGTTAGAAGATGATTTTTAACCCAAAGATTTCTATTTTCCTATTCTTCCCTTTCTTCCTGTTTAACTGCTGGTTAGACAAATAAGTAGGCACAGGTCCACACCTAAGTGTGGCCCCTGGGAGACCCCAGGAGACCCCTGCTGTTTCATGTTCCTTGGTTTGGTTTCCTTGTGCCACTGAAGCTCTGTGCTCGTTACTCTTTCCTCACTCAAACTAAGGACACAGTCATTCTTTGCCTGTGTCCTTTTTTATTCATTTTTATTTTATATTGGAGTACAGTTGATTAACGATGTTGTGTTTGTTTCGGGTGTAGAGCAGAGCCATTTAGTTATACATATACATGTTATTTTGAATACCCGAAGACAATTTTCCAAAGAAATTTCTAAATATATTCATAATCCCTTTTAAGTGTTGCACAGAGGAGTGTTTCTGTGTCCTGCCTGCTTAAAGCTATGTTTCACCTGACTTTGCATCAGAGACAAGAAAGTGACCCGTTGTAAATTTGCCGTGTTAAACAAACCTGATGAAAAGCATATGGTGATAGCACAGTGAAAAATGAGAAGAGCTCAAGCTTTAAAGCCATGGGAATCTGAGTTCAAATCTAACTCAGCCAGATCCTAATTTACATCATATTACCTTAGGCAGGAAACTGAGCCTCAGTATTCTAACTTAAAACAAGAACTAGAGAGCGGCCAAAGATGATGTTAGAATAAATACCTAAATATACCCTTCTCGGAATAGTTTGACTCTAGCAAAATTTAAATTTATAATAAATCTAAACTATTCTATGGAGAAGGCAATGGCACCCCACTCCAGTACTCTTGCCTGGAAAATCCCATGGACGGAGGAGCCTGGTAGGCTGCAGTCCATGGGGTCGCTTAGAGTCGGACACGACTGAGCGACTTCACTTTCACTTTTCACTTTCATGCATTGGAGAAGGAAATGGCAACACACTCCAGTGTTCTTGCCTTGAGAATCCCAGGGATGGGGGAGCCTGGTGGGCTGCCGTCTATGGGGTCGCACAGAGTCGGACATGACTGAAGCGACTTAGCAGCAGCAGCAGAGAGCGGCCACAATGTAAACTGAGTGTCTACTCTGAAACCAGACCAAGTGCTCTACTCACGGGTCCTTTGATCCTCACAGCCCTCTTTACTGACATTTTCCAAGAAAAAGGAAGTCAAAAAGCAGCTAAGTCTTTTGTTCTCAAGGATGCGAAGCTGGGAAGTCACAGGGCCAGGATTTTGAACATGGGCAATTTGTTTCCAGAGTCTATTTTTTAACCACTAGGTTAAAAACTAGGTTAAAAACTCCCTCCTAAACATCTACCTTGCAATTAAATGAGGTAGCATGTGAAAGTTCATCTCAGGTGTTCAGAAGAGTTAATTCTTCCTTAAAAACAGATAATAGCAATGATTGCACTAAAAAAATAATGTTCTTTATATCACTCAATATGCCTCAAAAGATAGTCACAAAGGTGCAGAAATATAATTAAAAAGCATCATAATTGTCATGGCTACCCTTTATTGAATGTTTTTTATGTGTGTTATTTTGTTAACCTTCCCAACCATCCTACCAAGTGGGTATTATTATCATATCTTTATAAGAGACAAGGACACTGAGGTTCGGAGCCACATGGCTAGTAAGTGATAAATACCAAAACCCACAATAATCTAACTATTACACTATATTCTGTCCTGGATCATCAGAAGGAGAGAGGATGGAAAACATTATCATGTTCGTTCTGAAGCTAAAGTTATGAAATCAATTTCAGAAAATTGTAAGTAAAAATTAACCATTGGTAAATTCCTACTTATTAATGACTCAAGCTGCTGCAACATCTTTATTACTTCGGGGGCCACCAGGAAAGTCACTTGTACCCTTTGGACTTCAGAGTTCTTTTCTAGATCAATGTCTCCATGCTCTATGACCACCAACGTAAGATGTCACCACAGAGTAATGTGACCAAACTGTGTAAGTGTAACCCTGGTATCTCACAGAAAGAGCATTTTTATGGAAAATATAAAGACTCAAGAAATAGTCTCTAAGTTAGGCTTTAGTTTTATAAATTCATTTAATCCTCCCCTTGAAAGTGAAAGTGAAGTTGCTCAGTCATGCCCGACGCTTTGCGACCCCATGGATAGTAGCCTGCACCAAGCTCCTCCGTCCATGGGATTTTCCAGGCAAGAGTGCTGGAGGAGGTTGCCATTTCCTTCTCCAGGGAATCTTCCCAACCCAGGGATTGAACCCAGGTCTCTCACATTGTAGACAGACATTTTACCGTCCAAGCCACCAGGGAAGTCCAATCCTCCCCTTGAAAGTATTCAGTTCTGTTATATAACACTGACTTAAGAACTTCAAGGGCATAATGGCATTTGATTAGATTTTATGAATGGTAGGAGGTTATGCAAGATATGGTCTCTCCCCATTGAAAGCTTAGAGGGTATTAAAGCACGTGAGTATTAAATAATGTATCAGAGTAGGATGTTGAGTAAGTATGAATTGTATAGTTACAAAGATGCTTCCTTTAGAAGACCGATGGAAAGATCATTACAGGCTGACATGATTTGGAAGAAACTGTGTAAGATGTGGGATTTAATTTGGTAGAAGCCATTGTAGTTGGTAAGACTCATCAGGAATATATTCAAGAGACAGTAAAGATATGGAAGTGATTGAATGAAAAATTAATATTATGGAAAATGAGAAATAACTGCAGAAGCTCGTTGATAAAAAAATGTTCTCGGTTCTTCACCTGTGAGTTTTCATCTTCTAATTAGAAGTGTTCTCAATATCTATCAACTGAAAATATTCACTTGCATGTTATGTTACCCTGGGCATATCCAGACTTATACCTGATTCCCAGTGTTCTATCTGTACCCCATCCTTTTCTTTCCCTTTCAAGAAAGTATGTTGGGTAGCTGAGTAAGTAGAAATAGTGATATTACTATACAGACAACTGGTCTAATTTATTAGAGTTGATAACTGGAGGCCTTAATATTTAATGTTTATTAATAATCAATTTCTCATGCATCAGATCACCACCAACCAAGCCAACATATCCCTTCACCAGACCCCTGGACCCAGAAATTCTGGAAGAACAAAGCTAGTTAGATAACTCCTCCTGCTACGATCTAGGCAGGAAGATGAGGAAGAATGAGGAAGGAACCAAAGTGGCAGCCATGCATAAGAAAATAAAATGATTCAAGAAACATTTTAAAGGAAGAATAAATTTCAACAAATATTTATAGAATGACTAGCATGTTTGCAAAACCAAAATGAACACCACTAGAAGGATGACAAAGTAGGGGAAATAAAACAATTACACAATCACACAAGTAGCAATAATCCAAGGTTAGTCATATCAAATTATCCAGCAGATAAACAGTTCATATGTCATTGTTGTTCAGTCACTATGTCCGAATCTTTGTGACCCCATGGACTGCAGCACCCCAGGCCACCCTCTCCTTCACTGTATCCCAGAGTTTGCTCAAGTTCATGCCCACTGAGTCTAACCATTTCATCCCCTCCTCTCCTCTTTCCTTCCTGCCCTCAGTCTTTCCCAGCTTCAGTGTCTTTTCCAATGAGTCTTCTCTTCGCATCAGTTTGTCAAAGTATTGGCGCTTCAGCTTCAGCATCAGTCCTTCCAATGAATATTCAGGGTTGATTTCTTTTAGGATTGACTGGTTTGATCTCTGGTTTGATCTCCTTACTGTCCAAGGGACTCTCAAGAGTCTTGTCTACCCCCACAGTTCAAAAGCATCAATTCTTCAGCACGCAGCCTTGCTTATGGTTTAACTCTCACATCCGTACATGACTGCTGGAAAAACAATACCTTTGACTAGATGGACCTTTGTCAGCAAAGTAATGTCTCTGCTTTTTAATGTGCTCTCTAGGTTTGTCACAGCTTTTCTTCCAAGGAGCAAGTGTCTTTTAATTTCCTGGCTGCAGTCACTGTCTGCAGTGTTTTGGAGTCCAAGAAAATAAAATCTGTCACCATTTCCACTTTTCCCCCATCTGTTTGCCATGAAGTGATGGGATCTGATGTCATACTCTTAGTTTTTAAATGTTGAGTTTTAAGCCAACTTTTTCCCCTCTCCTCCTTCACTCTCCTCTTTCACCCTCATCAAGAAACTCTTTAGTTCCTCTTCACTTTCTACCATTAGAATGGTATCATCTACATCTGAGGTTGTTTATATGTCTCCTGGCAGTCTTGTTTCCAGCTTGTGCTTCATCCAGCCTGGCATTTCTCATGATGTACCCTGCATATAAGTTAAATAAGCAGGGTGACAGTATATGGCCTTGACATACTCCTTTCCCAATTTTGAATCAGTCTGTTGTCCCATGTCCAGTTAGAATTCCAAAATAAGAAAGATCAGTTTCTCACAAAGTGTTAAAATATGTTTAATACTATTGTCCTCATAAAATCACCAGTTATTTTTTTAAAGTAGTTTTTATAAATGAAAACTATGCAATGTTGGAAATAAGTTTTACCTAAAAATATATTAGTAATTATGCAATAGATTGTGATAAAAGATGATATTGGATTTGGGATCAAGACCTTTTCTCTCCTCTGATTTCTCCTTCAATATTAGTTACCCAATCACAGCACTTGATTTTTTAGTTAACCACAAGTAAAATAGATATTGTGTTAACATCACACATACATATACTTTACATCTAATTTTTTACATGCGGATAAGCAATTTACAGGTTATAATATCTTTAAGCTGTAGCATTCACTTGGTTTAATTTCATATACTGCCCTAGTTTCTCTTTCATCCCTGCTTTATCCTCACACATGGTAGCATCTTAACACAGTTCTTTCTATTTGTTTTCCCAGGTAGACTTGCCACTGCCTCTCTCTGGCCAGCAGACATCTCATGCTGGTCTTGGTAGTTTAATTACTGCCAGGAATTCAGGTTCTTCAACTTGTGAATAATTCAGTTCTAGAGGCCATCCTGCCAAGAACAAATTCCAACAACAAAACCTCTGATTCTAATTTCAAATGTTTTACCACTCTTCCCTTCTTATTTATTAATTTCTCTTTTATTTGCTAGGAATTTTAGTGGACAGCTTTCAGTACCAACCTGCTATTTTTTGTGTGTGTTTTCATTTCCAAGTTCAAATTTATGCTTATGAAGCATTGCACTAAGAACGTAATTGTTTCTCCATAATCAGTGTGAATGCACATCAAGGGAATGTTACATATTTCATCACATGCTTTAACATTAATGGATTTTAATTAATTAGGATTTATAAATTTGAATAAAATTCATAAAATATTTACTCTAATAATATAATCTGTCTAGAATAGTTCTATGATCTTCATTATATAGACCAGCTGCTTCTGTTTCAACTTGTAGTATCCAAACTAGAAGAATATTGTTGAGCTCTACATTTATGAAATTGAATAGTCAGTTCTTAAAGAATATGTGTTAATGGTATTTTTCATCTTCAGAGCCCAAAAGCTGGTACCAAACAATTGTGCTAATCTTCACATAAATATAGTGTACTACTAAATTTTTGTCCAGAATAGCTATTAACCATGGCATTCGGTGAATTGGAAATAGACCTAAATGATGCTTCCTTGAGCACAACGCTGAACATGCCTACCCTCCAGGAAACCTGGCTATTTCTGTGAGAATCTCCTGTTTCTTAACTTCTTCAGTTCATGCTTTGTTTTTGTTGTTTGGTCATTAAGTCATGTCTCACAACTTGTAACCCCATGGACTGTGGCACTCCAGGTTCCTCTGTCTTCCACTATCTCCCTGAGCCTGCTCAAATTCATGGCCATTGAGTTGGTGATGCTATCTAACCATCTCATTTTATGTCACCTCCTTCTCCTTTTGTCTTTCCCAGCATCAGGGTCTTTTCCTGTGAGTCAGTTCTTTGCATCAGGTAGCCAAAATATTGGAGCTTCAACATCAGTCATTCCAGTGAATATTCAGGGTTGATTTCCTTTAGGATGGATTGATTTGATCTCCTTGCAGTACAAGGGACTCTCCAATTCAAAGGCATCAGTTCTGTTTTGCTCAACCTTCTTTATGATCCACCTCTCACATCTATACATGACTACTGGAAAAACCATAGCTTTGTCTGTACGAACCTTTGTCAGCAAAGTGATGTCTCTGCTTTTTAATGTGCTCTCTAGGTTTGTCATAGCTATCCTTCCAAGGAGCAAGTGTCTTTTAATTTCATGGCTGCTGTCACCATCTGCAGTGGTTTTGCAGCCCAGGAAAATAAAATCTGTCACTGCTTCCACTTTTTCCACATCTATTTGGCATGAAGTGATGGGACTGAATGCCATGATCTTAGTTTTTTGAATGTTGAGCTTCAAGCCAGCTTTTTCACTCTCCTCTTTTGATTCATACTACCTGGTAACTATTAGGTTGATGAAAAAGTAATTGAAGTTTTGTACCATGAATTTTAAATCATTCTAACTAAGCTCAAACACATCTTTATTAATCAAAATCGAAACCATTACAATCAATATATTTTTGCCAACAAGGAATATTTTTGTTTATTCCTGTAGCAAAAATATCCATGCTTCAGGATTTGAGGAACTCTTGAAAACATTTTTGCCTCCTGCTAATTGTGGAAGTGTTTCCCTTCAAAAAGTTGTCAAGATGCTTGAAGAAGTGGTAGTCAGTTGGTGAGAGGTCAGGTGAATATGGAGGATGAAGCAAAACTTCGTAGCCCAATTCGTTCAACTTTTTTTTTTTTGAACTTTTGAAGCATTGGTTGTGTGACATGTGGTAAGGTGTTGTCGTGGAGAAGGGTTGGGCCCTTTCTGTTGACCAACGCTGGCTGCAATCATTGCAGGTTTCAGTACATCTCATCAATTTGCTGAGCATACTTCTCAGATGTAATGGTTTCATTGGGATTCAAGAAGTTGTAGTGGATCAGACAGGCAGCAGACCACCAAACAGTGACCATGACCTTTTTTCGGTGCAAGTTTGGCTTTGGGAAGTGCTTTGGAGCTTCTTTTCAGTCGAAGCACTGAGCCGGTTGTCACTGGTTGTCAAATAAAATCCACTTTTCATCGCACATCACAATCCAGTCCAGAAACGGTGCTTGCGTACAATAAGAGAAGGCAACACTTCAAAATGTTTGATTTTTAGTCAGCATATGAGGCACTCACTTATCAAGTTGTTTCACCTTTCCAATTTGCTCCAAATGCCAAGTGACCTTAGAATGGTCAGTGTTGAGTTCTTTGGCAACTTCTCATGTAGTTGTGAGAGGATCGGTTTGGATGATGGCTCTCAACTGGTCATCGTCAGCTTCTGATGACGGGCCACTAAGCTCCTCATCTTCCAGCCTCTCATCTCCTTTGCAAAACTTCCTGAACCACCACTGCACTGTGCATTTGTTAGCAGTTCCTGGGCCCAGTGCACTGTTGAGGTTGCAAGTTGTCTCCACTGCTTTATGACCCATTTTGACTCGAGTAAAAAATGACTCAAATTTTATTTTTGTCTAACATCATTTCTACAGTCTAAAATAAACATAAAACAAACAGCAAGTAATAAGTCACTAGCAAGAAAACATAAAGTGAGAAATGTGTGTTAAAATGATATATAATATAACCCCATTTATTTAAGAGTATTCTGATATCAAACGGCAAAGTTCAGCAATGCAAAACTGCAATTACTTTTGCACCAAACTAATATTCCCATTGGTCATTAATTACAGTTGACTCTCATTATTCACTGCAAGGAGATCCAACCAGTCCATCCTAAATGAAATCAGTCCTGAATATTCATTGGAAGGACTGATGCTGAAGCTGAAACTCCAGTACTTTGGCCACCTGATACAAAGAGCTGACTCATTGGAAAAGCCCTGATGCTGAGAAAGATTGAAGGCAGGAGAAGGGGACAACAGAGAATGAGATGGTTGGATGGCATCACCAACGTGATGGACATGAGTTTGAGTAGGCTCCGGGAGTTGGTGATGGACAGGGAAGCCTGCCGTGCTGTGGTCTGTGGGGTCGCAAAGAGCTGGACACAACTGAGCAACTGAACTGAACTTATGCTCAGGAGTTTTGTTCTATAAAGTCACCACAAACACTGGATTAGCAAATGATGTAGTCTCCATATAAGTTAAATAAGCAGGGTAACAATATACAATACAATATACTGTACACTCTACAATATACTGTATATATTGTAGTCAAGTATATTGTATAAACTACAATATACTTGACAATATAGTGTACAATCTACAGTACTCCTTTCCTGATTTTGAACCAGTTCAATTCGTCCATGTCTGGTTCAAACTGTTGCTTCTTGACCTGCATATAGGTTTCTTAGGAGCAAACTAGAAAAATATACTGACATAAAAGTGATACATGTACTGAATTTTTTTAAACTTTTAACAATAAAAAGTAAAAATAATTAACAACCAGGTCACAAAAAAGACCCAGAATTGTTCTGTAAGTTGGGTTAAAAAAAAAAAAATGTTCTTTCTGTTTTAACTAAGACAAACAAAATAAAAATATAGTATTTTACCATCTCTGAAACTGGTAAGATTTTGCTTTTATTTTTGTTTAAGAAGCAAAAAATGATGGGGCATTTCTGACAGGCAATTTTACAAAACAAGTTAATAATCCTTAAACTGTTCGCAGTTCTTGAAAAAGGATTTTCACTTCTAAAACCATAACCTAAGGAAGTCAGTAGAGATCACACACAAGTTTTTTTTTTGTAGATTGTTCATCCCAAAGTTATATATAATTGTGAAAAATGGGAATCACTGGTATCTGCCCCCTAAAAGAGACAGAAATGACTGAAAATATTTGTCTAGCCATCTAATGGTATTTCCTAAAAATTAATCTCCTAAGAATGTTTTGAAGATGATTTACATAAACACTTGCTAATGGTTTAATTTAGCAAGTCATAGTAGAAAACTGATATAATTCTACCCAGTTTTACAAATAGTATTTTTACATGTATTTGTATAAAGCTGGAAATAAATATAATGAAAGCATTAACAGAGTACTTCTTGTCAATGAGTTCATGGAAAATTTATATTTTCTCTTTTATGGTTTTCTGTGTATTCCAAATAGTATAAAATATTCATTTTTTATATCCTTTTAAAATTCAAACCTTAACTACCACTTTTCATTTAATTTGCAATTTGACTATTTTTAATCCAATAAATTTAAATTTCTCAAAATGGTCAGACTGAAATTTAACATTCTATAGATTAATTTTTTCAATGTTAATTTTCTTCCTAGTAAGAGTATTTATTTTTAAATGCTGGCATATCTTAGCTATGGCTATGCCTATTCAAATCCAAAAATCCTGTCAGTTTTTAAAAACTTGAACTCATTATCTGTATTTGGTTTGTAGAATTATAAATAATTGTTTTGACTTCACTTCATCTGCTTTGGCTAAGAAAGATAACAGACGATGGGACCGATGAAATGATCAGTAAATATAGGAGAAAGTCTGATGCATTTTTCTGGTTTTATTATTGCTCTTTATAACCATTATATTTGTGGATTATTTACGACATTGCTATGAAGAGTATTTTGAGTAAAGTCCCAGGTCTTGCTTCCAAATAATGTGTTGTTTTGTTTTTATCATCCCAAATTTCATGATTATGTTAGGATCATTCAGTTCAGTCAGTTCAGTCACTCAGTCATGTCTGACTCTTGCGACCCCATGGACTGCAGCACGCCAGGCTTCCCTGTCCATCACCAACTCCCAGAGCTTACTCAAACTCATGTCCATTGAGTCGGTGATGCCATCCAACCATCTCATCCTCTGTCATCCCCTTCTCCTCCTACCTTCAATTGTTCCCAGCATCAGGGTCTTTTCCAATGAGTCAGTTCTTCACATCAGGTGGCCTAAGTATTGGAGTTTCAGCTTTAGCATCAGTCCTTCCAATGAATATTCAGGACTGATTTATTTTAGGATGGACTGGTTGGATCTCCTTGCAGTCCAAGGGACTCTCAAGAGTCTTCTCCAACACCACAGTTCAAAAGCATCAGTTCTTCAGTGCTCAGCTTTCTTTATAGTCCAACTCTCACATCCATACATGACTACTAGAAAAATCATAGCTTTGACTAGACATACCTTTGTTGGCATAGTAATGTCTCTGCTTTATAATATGCTGTCTAGGTTGGTCAAAACTTTTCTTCCAAGGAGCAAGTATCTTTTAATTTCATGGCTGCGGTCACCATCTGCAGTGATTTTCGAGCCCCAAAAAATAAAGTCTCTCACTGTTTCCATTGTTTCCCTGTCTATTTGTCATGAAGTGATGGGACCAGATGCCATGATCTTCCTTTTCTGAATGTTGAGTTTTAAGCCAACTTTTCACTCTTATCTTTCACTTTCATCATAGGACAAGATATAATAAGTTTTATGAGTTACCAGATAGTTATGAGGACAATTATGATTTTCTTTAAAACCAATGAAGGCTAAAACATTTAGGCACTGAGGGTGTTTTCCTCTGGCTGCTGTGCCATGTGTCTCTGCAGCAGGATGAGATGGTGGAAACGCTGAGTGGGCAGCCAGGAAGGCTGGGCATGCATCTTTATTTTTGCTTCTCACTAGTGCTGAAACTGTGGGCAGTTTCACAGAGACAGCGTTCTCACCTGTAAAGTAAGAATGAGCCCGTTAGGTGTGTGTTGATAATCTGATTTAATCACAGAATGAGTCTGGAGAATGTAGGCCTTAATGAATCCATCACCACCACTTCTCTCACTAGCTTTTTTTTTCCCCCACTAAACCAGATAATAAAGATGTAAGAATGTTATTTTTAAAAGGAAACAAAAGTGCTAGGCATTCTAAGTTGCTGATAGAGGATATGCATGTAAGCTTTAGCAAACACTTTTCAAAAACACATTTTTGAAAATTAGTATGTGTTTCCTAATTACAACTGTGCTGAAGTAGAGGGCCAACCTTCTTCCTTTAAGAAATGGCCCTGAATCCCTCCAGGATAGGTCCACATGGTCAGTAACATCCATGTGCTAATCATACCCTGAGAAAACTTTCAAAAGTAGGTCTGACAATTTGCAGAACAATGGACAGAAACAGGCAATACCAGTACAACTCTCAAATAATCCCTGGTTTTGATCCTGCCAAGGCTAGTCAGGTGCAAACATACTCCCAAGGATGTACATAAATGAGCATCTGTTTTGATCTCAGTAGACCTCAAGCAACTGGATTTTGTAGGCTATCTGTCAAAGATAATTATTTGAAATTGTAATATTAGTTTAAATATTTTTTCCTGTTAAAATTGATCATTATCTTTTGAAGCTGCTTTAGATTGAAGGCAGTAAAAATCATCTCCTCCAATACTTAATACTGGAATGTATTCTCCTATTGTTCAAGGAGGCTGTGCGTTCCTGTCAACTAAAGGAGCGGGTCCTTACACTACTGTGCTTTTGTAGTGTAGCCTTTACAACTTGGCCATAACCAATCAAATCGGGGCTCTGGGTTCCTTCCTTAGGCATTTCTATGTAGTCTGGGCAAAAACCTCATGCCTTCATATGACAACCCTGCCTAATAGAAAGGTCCATACTGAATAGTAAGGAACCAGCCCAATCCAACTTTCTCTCAGTGACTTTAGGTAAAAGATATGCAGATTCTATAGCATTCTAAGGTGGATTCTGTTCACTTGCAAATGTTGGTACACTTGCTGAGAAGAGAGGGGAGTCTGAGAGAGAAAGGAAAAGAACAGAATTTAACATTGTAGAATACTTCTGTCTTTCCACTTGTGGAATTTTCCAACCATCTTGTGTTTCATAGAGTAGCTTGATATAGTTGGTTTCCAGGATGTATTTTGGTCAACATTACCAAATGGCATGCAGTTTTCCACCTAGAAATCAAATACTTTGTATGGTTCTTTGACCCTAAGAAATGCATTTCTCTTATATCATAGCTTTGGTGGCATTGATATTGCATTTTACCGCATAAATCTTTAACATATTTATGACACTAGGAATGCTCTCCTGCGTGGAACACATTCCCTGAAATTCCAAGTAAACCCAGGGCAGCATGTCTGCTAACTTGAGTCTGTGTTTTCCTACAAGTTCCTCACTGAGCACAAACCCCTCAAAGGAATGGCTCCTGTAGAGTAAGTGAAAGTCTACTGAGCTGAGCGTGCTTTTCATATTTTTGTACAATGTGGTACCTAAACAGAAAACAGCCACTTCCCCTGTAGCCCACCCAAAGATACTTTGATCTATTTTGTACTGCAATGGCATTATCTGTGTTGGAGTTCTCAAGAGGTGGGTGGGTGTGGTACTTTAGAGGTTATTTAAAAGCTCTCTGGTACAATTTTGGCTTTTCTGAATTTTCCAGTTTTGTACTAACTTCAGAACCTACTACCCACATAAGCTATGAATCTGCTAGAATTAAAAGCTCAAACATTATAGCCAGACAGACCTGAGTGTGAATTCTGCTTGCATCACTTGCTTGTGTGGTTTTGGGGAAGTTGCTCAACTTTCTTGGGTCTCCATCTTGTTGTCTGTGTGATTTCTGTGAGCCTTAATTGGCATTCAAAGCTCTCATGGCCATATCTTCTGCGTAGTAAGAGCCACTGTTGTTATTGACATAGTTCAGGCATTGAGATGCACAGAGATCAGGAAGAAATGATAGTCTTAGCCTTGAGGTGATGAGCAGGGAATACCCTGTAGCTGAGAAATGCTGGGTGGTCCAGATTTTCATGCAGCTTGGACAGTCTGCATGTGAACAGCACATTGGCTGGAAATCGAGACTGCATGGTAAAACCGACTTTCAACAATTCTGGTATCAAAAGATCTTAACATGGTGTTTCATTTAATTCAAAACTTTTAATCAGCTCAAGAGGAGTTCTGGGTAAAATAGTTGTAATAATACATGCCTCTATTAACCTGGACATTATAAGATTTAAATGTGTTTATGAATGTGACTTGATTTTGAAATGATAAAGCCTTTTGCAGATATAAGATGGTAGCAGATAAATATTAATAGCATTTTAAAGTCAGGGCTAGTTATTTAGGAATGTGAATAATAAAGAAGAAAACGTCTATGGGCATAACTGTACCTCCTATGCTCAGTTAAATTCAGTTAAAATTTACTAAAAAAACTAAAGATTGCATGATTCTTTATCATTTACCGTTTTATTTCCACAATGTCTTAGACATGTTGCCTTGGGGACAAGCTTCAGTTTTAAACTCACCCGCACTTTAAATCTTAATTTTGTCATTGGCTTTGTGACCTTGGAGAAGTTATGTAATCATTCTGGGCCTCAAATTCCTTATTAAAAATATTTCCCAAGAACTAAATTAGATGACATGGGAAAGCAACCTGGCCCCTATAGGCACTCAGTGAATGGATGCTTGTATCCTACAGTTTTGAAACAAAAGTAACAGACCAAATGGTTACATTAAGACTTTATTAATCCATCTAAATTAAAAATGCAAGACGAAAGGCCCTAAAAGTGTGTTTGTTTCACTTGAGAATATCTTCTGTAGCTTAATATAGATAAAATGCAAAAATAGCAACAATGTGGTCATTGCAGGCATCCCAGAAACCAAGCCCAGGATGCATTTCACGCTGTCCAGATGGATTCTATGTGATCTGTTATCCTGTGTGATGAAAGCAGTGTAATAGTGGAGTCAAGTTTATTAGTATAATCCTGGCGAGGAGTATTTAAAACCAAAGCTAGCCATTTGTAAAGCAACTCCAATGTGCAGTCTCCAGAGTGTGTTGATATTGTATCTTACCACATCAGGAAATAGCAGAGTTAATTGTACTCTGCAGGGGAAAGCAGCCTTTCAAGCCACCTCACTTGCAACGGATTTCCATTAAGAGTTGGCATACTTTCAGCGCTCAGGTTCTCCCAGAGCAGAAAGAACAGGCAGATGCAAATGTGTGCCTGCCCCAGGAGCGTGTGTTTATGCCAAAGGGGAGAAACCAGAGCCTCTGCACACAGATTATACAACTCGGTGGTGTAGCCTCACTCCATGGGGCTTCTCTCTTTGCCTGGAAGTTGTGCTGGTGTCTTGGGGCAGTTCAGAGCCGGGGTATAATTCACGTGCAGTACCCAGCTCTTTATGGCCTGTATTTTCATACCTACCATTCTCTGCACACGGAAAACTTTAGGCAGACATGCAGCACGCACACTCAGCCCTGCATACATGAGTACAGGAGAGAGCGCTCATTTCCTTCCAAAGAGGATCCCTTTGGGTGGGAGGTGGGGTGGCAGGGGTTTGGCTGCAGAGGGATTGTTAGATTTTTGTCTTTTGGTTTTTTATTTATATATATATATATATATATATATATATATTGAGAGAAGAGGAGAAGGCAATGGCACCCCACTCCAGTACTCTTGCCTGGAAAATCCCATGGACAAAGGAGCCTGATAGGCTGCAGTCCATGGGTCGCTAAGAGTCGGACACGACTAGGCGACTTCACTTTCACTTTTCACTTTCATGCATTGGAGAAGGAAATGGCAACCCACTCCAGTGTTCTTGCCTGGAGAATCCCAGGGACAGGGGAGCCTGGTAGGCTACCGTCTATGGGGTCACACAGAGTCGGACATGACTGAAGTGACTTAGCATAGCATAGCATTGAGAGAAGAATAAAGTTTATTAGAGTGGGAGATGCTGTTAGAACAGTGGGGCAGCTCAAGAGAGAGCCGAACCCTTTCGCAGGCTAGTAGCCAATGTTTATAGCCTCAAGACATAGAAAATTCTTGCTGGAATGGTGGCCAATAGGTAATTGGTTAGGATGCTATTTGTTGTTGCTCAGTCACTCAATCTTGTTCGATTCTTTGTGACCCCATGGACTGCAGCACGCCAGGTCTCCCTATTCTTCACCACCTTCCAGAGCTTGCTCAAACTCATATCCATTGAGTTGGTGATGCCATCCAAATATCTTGTCCTCTGCTGCCCCCTTCTCCTCCTGCCCTCAATCTTTCCCAACATTACCATCTTTTCCAGTGAGTCAGCTCTTCGCATCAGCTGGTCAAAGGATTGGAGCTTCAGCTTTAGCATCAGTCCTTCCAATGAATATCCAGAACTGATTTCCTTTAGGATTGACTGGTTTGATCTCCTTGCAGTCCAAGGGACTCTAAAGAGTCTTCTCCAACACCACAGTTAAAAAGCATCAATTTTTCGGCACTCAGCCTTCTTTAGGATGCTTTAGAGTGGGTATTTTACCTAATATGGGGTCAGGGAACTGGCCAGTTTAGATCCTGAGGTTTATGGCAATAGTTGCTATGGAGCTTGGTCAGTTCCAGAGATTTTTATCTTGTGACCTTGGTACAGGTCTCCACACCTGTGACCTTGGTATAGGGTTTCACATTCCCCCCTCTTTTTATTTATGGGTCAAATCTTTGGCCCATTAACATCCTGCTCATGACTAACTGTCTACCATTCCCTGTCTCCAGCCATGGGGACCCAGGTCACTGGGGAAAGGAGCAATGAGCACTTGGGCTTCTTCAAACTGGAGAGGAGCATTGTGGGGTCCTGGGTCCCAGGGCCTGCTCTCTGTCAGGGTGCATTTACCGAGGGACATGAGAGTCCATGGAATAATAAGGCTTGTCCCAGCATTGTCCGGGTGTTGGCCACTTGGACATTTATTTGTTGTGTGCTAGAAGAAACTTAAAAAGAACGTTAAAGATGCATGGCCCAAAGATTAATAGAAGTAGAGAAGCTGCAAAGGGGCCTAGAGGAGAGGCTAGCCAGGGGAACCAGGACCAGACATAGGTCCATGACGTTAAACTGTTTCTCTAGGTATGAGAACATGCATACCTTTTGGGCTCATAAAAATCTTTACCTGAAAACATGTGGGTCTTTTGGTTTAGATACAACCCAAATGCATGTAAAATAGAAGGAAGGACTGCATGACTACACCCCAAGTTTAATTTCCATAAAACATTTTTCAGTACTATTGTGTGCTTAATTGATAAATGTTGTTCCAAACCAGCCCAGGTATTAGAAGACAAGATAGTAGAGACCCCTGAGAGAGGGTAGTGCACAAAAGGGGCACAAAGGGGGCTTCCTTTGTACAATTAATTTCTGTTTTCTGATGTGGGCTCAAGTCACAACCATGGGTATGTCTGCTTTATGAAAATTCATCAAGGGTTATATTTATGATCTGAGCATTTTCCCTCAGGTTGTTATCCTTCAATTTAAATAACAACAATAAGCAGGAAGGAGAAGAAATATTCTTCTCTCCAAAAAAAAAAGTTGTTTAGTATATATATTTAGATTTAGATAAAGGAAGGAATACATACCATTTGGTATAAGGTCTATACCAACTTAGAATATATTTAATAAAATTAATATTTGAGTGTACAGCACATTAACTTTTTAAAAAAATTGGTCAACCATATGAGTTGCTTTGGAAGTTATAGCCATGTTCCATGGGAAGCGACCATGGCCAAGTTCCATTTTACAATAAACCCAGGAATAATTATTTTTCATATTAATGTGTTTATTTATTTTAGCTGCACTGGGTCTTTACTGCTGCATGGGATTTTCTCTAGTTGTGGGGAGTGAGGGCTACTCTCCAGTTGCTGTACACAGGCTTCTCATCACAGAGGCTTCTTGTATAGTGGAGCATGGGCTCTGGGGTGCACAGGCTCCTCATCACAGAGGCTTCTTATATAGTGGAGCATGGGGTGCACAGGCCTCAGTAGTTGTGGTTCATGGTCTCCGGAGCACAGGCTCAGTAGCTGTGACACATGAGCCCATTTGTCCCACACATGCGGAACCCTCCCAGACCAGGGACTAAACCCATTACCCCCGCATTGGCAGTCAGATTCCCAACCACTGGACCACTAGGGAAGTCTTATTTTTTAATACATTTATCATAACCTTTTCAGCATCATTTGTAGATAACTGTAATCTAAGCTGTCACTATACACGATTACTATAGCACTCACTTTGACTGTTTCAACAAGGTATTTCATCTAAAGCATTACTTGGATCTATCAGCTTGCTTAGTTGTGAAAAAGTATCACTTATACAGCCATGTTGATTTTAAAAGTCATCTAAAATAAACCTGTTATTAAATAAAAATATTTCTAATCTTATCTTAGTATGAAATAATTTCAAATAGGTGTTTTGAATTCATGCCTTAATGCATAACCATAATTTTCCTGCCCCTTGTAGCTCAGTCAGTAAAAAATCTTCCTGCAATTCAGGAGACCTGGGTTTGATTCCTGGGTTGGGAAGATCCCCTGAAGAAGGAAATGGCAACCCACCCCAGTATTCTTGCCTAGAAAATCCCATGGACACAGGAGCCTGGCAGGTTACAGTTTATGGGGTTGAAAGAGTCAGACACGACTGAGCGACTGAGCACACAGCACAGGTTTCCTGTACAGGGTCTGTAGTAGTTGAAAGACAAGTCCATAGAATGATACCTCAAAGAGTTGTGAGAAAGGTAAATAAAAATTGAGAGAGTCTGAGACCAAAATAATGTTATTAAAGTAACTTCTAAAGGATTTAATTCATTAAAAAATAAATAAATGCCAGAGATATAAGCAGTGTTGAAATCAAAGAAATTGATGAACATATAGGTAAAAAATGTGTAAAACTGGCTAACGAAATATCAATGTTTAAATTAGTGTTTTAAAAAAGAGGATTGGATGAAACAATTAAAAATGAAGCCTGTAAGCCATGAAAGTTGATGATGGACAGGGAAGCCTGGAATGCTGCAGTCCATGGGGTCGCACAGAGTCATACATGACTGAACAACTGAACTGAACTGAAGCCATGAAAGAAGTAATCAGTTAGTTTTCTAAGAAGCTTGTATTTGAAAAGGATTTAGAGAGGATTTAAAATACCAATTAACTTTAGGCTTTCTTGAGTTTTGTGTGTGGTAAGATTCCAAATGTGCCCACTTAGTATTAGATAACATATAACTTCAAAACAGAATGGGACAGGAAATTGAATGAGGAAAAATACAAAATAGTCAACCCAAAAAGTTGGAAGGAAAGCAAAAGAATTATTTAAAAATCAGGAAAATGGGAAAAAAAAAAAATGTAAAACAGAAGGAACAAGTCTCTCTCTCTCAATCTTGTATATATACACAAGCGCGAGCACACACACACACACACACACACACACACACACACGTATAATTTCATTGGACTAAATGGACTAGCTAAAAGAATTTGTCATATTAGATTAAAAAGAGGCTAAATGTTATTTTCAGACACAAAGACTCAGGCTGCATTTAAAAGGGTGAAAAGATATGCTTTGGCAAATAATAAATAAAAGAAAAACCTGGTAACTATGATAATATCAGGTAATATAATCTTTAAAACAAAAGCCTTTATAGGGATAGAGAAGGTCACTAAACTATGACAAAAGATTTGATTTGCATGGAAAATATAGTAATTCTAAACTTGAATGCACTAAGCAAATATTCTCAAAGTATATAAAGCATATGGATAAATCAAGTCCAATATCATATAATAAAAATTTACATGCTAATTTCAAAGCTGATAATTTTAATTAAGCACATGGAAGTAAATAAAGGAAAAGGAAATGGCAACCCTCTCCAGTATTCTTGCCTGGAGAATTCCATGGACAGAGGAGCCTGGCAGGCTGCAGTCCATGGGGTCACAGAGAGTCAGACATGACTGAGTGGCTAACACACACACACGTAAATAAAAATAGAAGTTTCTAAAAACATAATTAACAAACTTGATTTAATAGGTATAAAGAGTCTGAACAAAAGAAATGAAGAACACATAGTCTTCTAAGATGTAAATGAAAGAGTTGAAACATTTTATCACTTTTTAGGAGGAAAAATCAAAAATAGTTAGAACTGAGTGGTAATAAATAATTGTATAAATGAAAATTCATTAGAGACATCACAAAGGTAGTTATAGTTTATTTTATACTTTAAATGCTTAAATTAGAATTCAGTTAAGACTAGAAACTAATAGCTAACCTCAAATAAGCTAAAAATAATGAGCTTCATGAAGTAGAATTTGAAGACTAGAATATTAATAGAATCCAGAGTAAGTAGAGTCAAAAGTTAGCTCCTTGAAAATAGAAAAATCTCTAACACATTAGATAATAAGCAAAAAAATCACAACAAATAACCAATACAGGAAATGAAAATGGAAAATAATTATAGGCAGCAGAGATTTTAAATGGTAATAAGAGACTGCTATGAATAAACTTTGCCAATGCATTTAAGAACAGATAAAATGGACTAATTTCTAGTATACTATATGTGTGTCAGAAAACCATTTTCATATTGGTTTTTTGAAAGACATTCTCACTGGATATGGAATTCTAGATTGACAGTTTTTTTCCTTTCTCTACATTAAACAAGTTGCTCTGCTGTTTCCTAGAAGAAATCTGCTTTCATTCATACCTTCATATGCAGCCGTGTCCTTTTTCTCTGGCTGCTGTTAAGCAATGTGCTTACAGTGTAACTTATCAGAGTTTCCTTCATGTTTCTTTGGTTTGGGAGGTTATTGTTCCTATTGGATCAGTAGGTTACATCTTTCATCAAATTTGGAAATTTTTAAGCCATTCGTTCTTCAAATCTTTTTGTCCTCTACTTTACCTCTGAGGATTGCCTTTACCTTGGGCAATTGCCTTTATGCATGTTAGACCACTTAAAATTGTCCCACAGTTCACTGATCCTCTCTCCACTTTTTTTCAGTCTTTTTTTCTCTCCCTAATAAATAGTTTCTATTGCTATATCTTCAAGTTGACTAATCTTTTCTTTTGTGTTATCTATTCTGCAGGTAATCCTTTCCCGTGTATTTTCTTTTCCCCTCATTGAGGATTTTATTTTCCTACTTCTTTTCATGCCTGATAATTTTTTATTGGATGCCAGACAGTGTGAATTCCACCCCACCCCACCCCTTATTGGGAGTGGATATTTTTATATTCCTATAGTAGTCTTGAGCTTTATTCAGAGATGTAACAAACTTACTTGAAAGTAGTTGACCCTTTTGAGACTTGCTTTTAAACTTTGTGAACCAAGGAAAGAACCCAGGAAGCCATTCTCTAAGGCTAATTTTTCCCCATTACCAGTGTGATTGCCTTTTGAGTACTTTTCTGCATGCCCTCGAATTACAAGGGTTTTTCACTCTGACTGGTAGGAGCATGAACTATTCTTGGCTTTGTGTGAGACATGGAGATTGTTCCCTCAGATCCTTTCAGGTCATGTTTCCCCTGACCAAGGTAGCTTTCTTGCATGCATGAATGAACTTATTTGTACTCAGCTGAAGATTCAGGAGAGAACCTCCACAGATCCTGAACCTCTCTGCCCGTGCAGGTCTATCTATTCTCTCTGGGATTCTGTGCTGAGGACACTAGCCTACCAACTCTATCTCCTCAAATGAGGGAGTCTGCCAGATTCCTGAGTTCCCCTTCTCTGCACTGAGGCCTGGGTAAATATTATCAGGCAATGATCTGGAGCCATTTGGGGCTCACATTGTATGTGATCTCTCATGCATAACTGTGCTGCAGTGCTTGATGTCAGAAAGCTGCTGTTATAGGATTTTAAAAAGTGCCTATTACCCCATCTTGGCTGCACATAGAATTTTCTTGTGTCTTTTAAGTGTTGTTAATTAATTAAAATGAGAATTTTTTAAGGATTTAATAAATGTATCTATGAGCTCTTAGGCTTCCCTGAATGTCCGTTTAGAATCTTCCTCTTAGAGATTACCTATCAACCAGCAATACTCAGTGGGGCCAGAGAAGAGAAAGGTGAAATTTCTGTCTTCTAAGGAATCCCAATAGCTGACTTCTGGAGAATAGGAGGAAAGAGAGGATAAGAAATCAAAATGAAAGATAATAGGAAAAAGAGAGGCGGTATGCATCAACCCTAAAATTAAGTCTCAAACAGAGAAATCAGTGAGAATTACGTGCTTAATAAAGCCCTTGCTCTAATAGATCCTAAGTGTGACTTCACTCATTATGTGCCAGTCACTCTTCTGAGCACTTTATATCTAGACTTAATTCAGTCTCGGAAAACTCCATGAAGTGAGTTACTATCATCCCCCTTTTGTAGATGAAGAAACATGTTAAGCAAATTGTCCAAGACCCCATAGCTAGAGAATGGCATGGCTCAGCTTTCAACCCAGACTCCTTCAGTATTACTTCATACAACTATCAGTTTTGTCAAGGTTAGTTCTCTGATTTTAAGCCCACAACATACTAAAAAGAACTGGAGATGCTGAGATGAAGCTAAGTAGATGCAAATCCAATGAATACAAGGAAAAATAAACAATGGCAGTTGGTTGAAAGGGGCAGGGACATAGAAACTTCAGAAATAAGCATTACCCTGAGCAGCTTACCACTAGCACATTAAACAGTAAAAGTTCAAATGATGAACTTTAATCCATGTTAAGAATTATTTTTTGTTAAAGCTCTGGTTATACTTGAAACATTCTACTTTTAAAAGATGCATTTTTACATCCAAATGACATTCTAACACCAAAAGAATTTTCACTCTGCAATGCACTGTGTATGGGTTACCTAGTGGAAGTGAACTTCATTGTATTGAAAACTTATTCCTGAACAACGCCAAACAAAAAAGTTAACAGTTGCTTTAAATATCATTAAATAATATGCTCTACCGACAATGTGCTAAGAGCATTTTAAACCCCTACTTAATCATTTCTTTTTTTTTCAAATTTCTTCTCACATTGACTAAAGTAGAATTTTGCCTCTTCTTTTTTAAAATTCAGTTATTTTTTAATTGAAAGATAATTGCTTTACAGATTCTAACAGTGTTCATTGCTAGCATCTCATGTTTCAAAGATAGAACATCTTTTCAGAGGACTTTTCACTCTTCAGTTCAGTTCAGTCGCTCAGTCGTGTCAGACTCTTTGCGATCCCATGAATTGCAGCACGCCAGGCCTCCCTGTCCATCACCAACTCCTGGAGTTTACTCAAACTCACGTCCATCGAGTCAGTGATGCCATCCGGCCATCTCATCCTCTGTCGTCCCCTTCTCCTCCTGCCCCCAATCCCTCCCAGCATCAGAGTCTTTTCCAATGAGTCAACTCTTTGCATGAGGTAGCCAAAGTACTGGAGTTTCAGCTTTAGCATCATTTCTTCCAAAGAACACTCAGGACTGATCTCCTTTAGGATGGACTGGTTGGATCTCTTTGCAGTCCAAGGGACTCTCAAGAGTCTTCTCCAACACCACAGTTCAAAAGCATCAATTCTTTGGCACTCAGCCTTCTTCACAGTCCAACTCTCACACCCATACATGACCACTGGAAAAACCATAGCCTTGACTAGATGGACCTTTGTTAGCAAAGTAATGTCTCTGCTTTTCAATATGCTATCTAGGTTGGTCATAACTCTCCTTCCAAGGAGTAAGCATCTTTTAATTTCATGGCTGCAATCACCATCTGCAGTGATTTTTGAGCCCCAAAAAATAAAGTGTGACACTGTTTCCCCATCTATTTCCCATGAAGTGATGGGACCAGATGCCATGATCTTACCCCCAAAATATCCCAATTTTATGAGACCAATAGTAGATGTCTTCCTGTCATATGTCATCAGGAGAATCTCGCTTCTGCTTAGAACATGGATTATTTCGTGTGATTACAACAGGAGGAACAAGTATCTCCTTGAAGAAGGTGAGGAACATCTGTAATGCTTTACAGAGGAGAGGGATTCCTGTATGGGCAGTTTCACAGGCAGCCTCATTGACAAAGCTCCTAAAGGAAAGGAGTGATGCTGCTGACATCATTTCTGAAGGCATGAATTGTGGATTTTGATTCTTTTCCTATAAATACTCACCTTGTGAAAGCTCCTATGCAATCTCTGCTGTCAATAAGTTTTATAAATGCTGTATACAAGCCTTTAATTCACCAGTGCCTGCTTGAGGCTTATTTATTTTTTAAAGAAGAGAAGCTGGAGAAGTCATTTGAAAATTCACGGGCAGTTCACTCTTCAAGGTTGCGATGTGCTCTTGGAACAGCCGTAAAAACTTCTGAGCGACTACACATGGCCCCTTCCCTTCAGAACAAAGAGCTTTGCTTATTCATTACCTGAATAATGGATTAGGAAATCAAGTAAACAATTACCTTTCTATTCAGATGGCAGAAGAGTAGCCTCTCTCCCCTACCCCTGCATCCCCTGGCCCCACTTGCTTGCTGGTTGTCAGCCTACTTTGTCTTGGTTTTTTGGGATTTCCTCATATCCCTCCTCCTCCTCAAACTCCCACATTGAAAAAATTATAAAAACAGTTTAAATCTCCAAGTAATGCTAGTCTTCCAAGAGTTAAGCTAAAGTCTGTCAAATCACCTTCCTAAATAAATGACAGCTTGTTTGATATGCCTCTATATAAGGTTTGACAGACGTTTCCTGTAAAAGGCCAGATGGTAAATATTTCAGGCTGGTGGGCCATGTGGTCTCGGTCACAACTGCTCAACTCTGCCATGGTTCTGTGAAAGCAGCTAGAGACCACATTTGTAAAGGAATGGCCATGGCTGTGTTCAATAAAACTTTATTTACTGACACTAAAATGTGAATTTCATACAAATGTCACATGTCACAAAATAGCATTCTTTTTTCCCAATCATTTAGAAAGACAAAACCATTGCTTATTCATAGCCCAGACTGCATTTGGTCATGAGCCATGGTGCCAACCCTTCTCTGGAGGATTAGCAGAATGTCTTATAAAGGGTTTCTCACCCATAGTAGTACTTACAATTGAGGTCAGACTCAATAGTAGTACTTACAATTGAGGGAGAACTCTCTTGTGTATTTTAGGATGTTTAGCA
This sequence comes from Bos indicus x Bos taurus, assembly GCF_003369695.1. Taxonomy (NCBI): domain Eukaryota; kingdom Metazoa; phylum Chordata; class Mammalia; order Artiodactyla; family Bovidae; genus Bos; species Bos indicus x Bos taurus. Next base: position 8,450,379 of record NC_040079.1, on the reverse strand, counting down.
ACATAGCTGGAATCTAGATGCCAGTAGAACCCCTGGCCCCAAGTTCTGACAGCTGGAATGTCTCTAGATATTGGTGGATGTTCCTAGGGACAAAACCACCCCTGGTTGAGAGCCACTGGCCTAACACACTGAAGGTCAGTGTTCACTGCATGAAATTAGAGCTAATGGGTTCCCTAGTTATATTATCAGATAGTTTCATGTATCACCTAAGAGATATCCCTGGAGTTCTCATGCTACTAAGAGAGAAAGGATGAGGCTCCTCCCAGTTCATAGCCATTGATGAAACCTGAGGCCCAAGGCAACCCATTATGTAACCTGGATGGAGGTGTTAGAGGGTTTGCACAAAAGTACCTGCTTTGGACTTAAAAGTCAGTGTTCTCCACCCCCTGTTATTTATTTCTATATTCATTTTCATTCTTCCCTGTTTTCACCTCCTCACCTCAAATCATATATTATGTACCTGGCTCTGGACTACAAAGATAAATCTAACATTTGATTAAATTATTTCATTTATTTGACCAGAATACCAAGATGTGAGATAGGAGCGTAGGATACATATTTAATATTATATTAAGAACCTAAATTAATTTATTTTTTGTAACTGCAATATAGTTGATTTACAGTATTGTGTTAGTTTCAGGTGTGTTGCAAAGGAATTCAGATATATTTTTCAGATTATTTTTCCATTATAGGCTTTTACAAGATATTGAATATATCAGTAGTTCCCTGTGTTATATAGTAAATCCTTTGTGCTTAAAAGAATTTCTATAAATTATCTTCCTACATAAATTTTTTTTCATTCCAAAGTTTCTTCTACTCTACAAATTGTCAGAGGTATGCTCTTAGCTTTTTGGATAATTATTTAGGCCAAAGGCAAAAAGGTAGGTGATGTGTTACAATAATGACTCTAAAGCAGAGACATCCTTATTCTTCTCTACCTTTTTCATCTCCAGTTTTAAATTATAGGTATAAACAAAATTCTACGTCTCACTTTAGAATATATTTTTACCATTTTTTATAATTTATCAAAGGAAGTTTTTCTGGATTGTGGTGGAAGTTGTAAAGAATGCCAGATTGTATATTCTAAAGAATATAGAATATACAATCTATACCCCTCTTACTTACCTGATAAACAACTTTTGATCCTTCCAGGGTCAATATTGTATCCAAATTATGAACATTTGTGCCTCAACTCTGCAAATTCCTCAGGATACTTAATTATTTGATATCTCAGTGTGAGAAAGAATGAATAATACCTCTTTTGCCTGAAATGTGAGGTTTCTGGTATGTGGAAAACAGCTTGCTCTGCCAACATAAGACCGATTAACTCGTATCTCTCAGTGAGTAGGAAAGTCCTATATGACACTGCTAAAACAATTCACACTGAGATACACATAATAAGAAATGGACCTCCAGCAATGACAAAAAAATTATAACATTTTAAGAGAGAGAACAATGTGTTTTGAAGAGGAATATGAATTTTAGTTTCTGGCTCCTGTAATTGATTGGACAAGTTTTATCTTCTCTGAACCTGTTTTTTTGATCCCCAAAATAAAGGAGTTGAACTGTGTAATTTCTAAATGCCTTGACTTTATGACCTGTTGACAGGTTGCAAGAAGTATCAGACAGGATCACAATTTCTTTCTACAGGTGGTGCCAAAATTCTGAATCAAATATTTGGAAAAGTTTAGTGACAAGTTCAATAGTCCATATGCCTCTGAATCCTTTAATGTTTCTTATTCTTCCCCTCCTGTAGTCTTTGTAGGTATTCATCTGTAAAATGTGAGCCTTCTATAAGAATGGGCTTCCCAGGTGGTTCAGATGATAAAGAGTCTGCCTGGACTGCAGGAGACCTGGGTTCTATTCCCGGGTTGGGAAGATGCCCTGGAGAAGGAAATGGCAACCCACCCCAGTATTTTTGCCTGGAAAATCCTCTGGATAGAGGAGCCTGGTGAGCTACAGTCCACGGGGTTACAAAGAGTCAGACACGACTGAGCGACTTTCACTTTCTTCGTTTTCTGTGAGAATGAATATACATGATTAGTCACATAGTTTGGTGTAATGCAAGATTTAGCTTTTCATAGAAAATGCAGAATTAATTAAAGGCTAAATCAAAAGCAATTTCTTAAGAAATTCAACAGTGGCCAGTCCTCTTATGGTACAGACCAATAGTCCTCAACCTTTAGAATGACCTTCTTCCTCTAGGGGACACTTGGCAGTGACTGGAGACATTTTTGCTAGTCACACTGGGTGTGGCATGGTGGAGACAGGGTGTGTTAATGGTGCTCAGTACGTAGAGGCCAGGGATGCTGTTTGTACCCACAGTGCATAGGACACGGCTCCTACAACAAAGGATCATTGGGCCCCACGTAGTGGCAATGCCAAAGCTGAGAAACCCTGCCGTCAGCTATTACAGATCTGATTTCTAACTGTGGCTGTCAGTCCCATCTCTCCTCTCTTACTTGCCACCATCACAGGAGTCTTTGCTTCCTACCTGCTATTAGTAGATGTCATGAACATTCGTAGAATCGCTAAAATGGGGTTTCTTGGCATAAATCTACCAACATATATAAACTTTTACCACGGAGACTTCATATGAACACAGTTGCTTAGAGCCAACAGGGCGATTAAAGCCATAATGTCTGATTTTCTTCAAGCCTGAGAAATATCACAGTACATGCCAATAAGATACTAATTTATATTTAGTTACAGAAACATGTGGCTCTACATACGTTTCTACCTATGGTTCTAAAAGGTACATTTTAATTTCTCTGGGTAGTAATTTCTGGTCTCTTTTTTTCTTCACCAAGATATTCAGCAACCCGCAGACAATGTAAATGTTGGTTCTCCCCATTTTGAGAAACATTGGGAAAATTCAAATTCAGATGCCCCATCAGAGTCTCTCATAGTGACCTTGGGTGGCCTAGGTCTGCAAAAGCTTGGAGTGGGGCATCGGTTCCCAACCAGAGACTGAGCTGGCTCAAAGCAGTGAAAGCTCCAGACCCTAGCCGCTCGACCAGTGGTCAGTTACAAGGGTTCTGGACCTTCAGCTTTGCAGAAAAGAATTTCCATGAAGACAGAATGTAATAAAGCGAGTAAAGTATTTATAGAAGGAGAAAAATGAATAGACGCACAGGCAGACTCAGGGAGAGTCCCTGAGTTGCTGAGTTGCTCCTCGTGGTAGCATGAATTATTTCTATGGGCCATTTCTACTGAGTTTCTCTGGGCCAGTCATTATGATTTGCCTGCTTCACAGTCCATATTTGGTGCATCTCAGGATCCTCCCACGTGTGCACGTGCATCTCTTAGCCAAGATTCCTACCAAAAAGGCAGTAGAACATCCCTTGACATGACTCTCTTTGGGCCTCCAAGGAGCCTGTTCTGCCCACGTCTGGTCGGGAAGGTCTTCTAACTTTAGAAACTAGAAATATGTGGTCTGTGCAGGGACCAGCCACCTCCCTTAACTGCTCTGCTATTCTTGTCTTGGAGTTTCCGTCAATATAGAATGAATCTCCAATTGCTTTACCCTGGGGAGCCCCATCTGCCTCCGCCTCAATAGGCCAGAACTTTCACACTGTTTGCTTAAAATCTTTCTTTTCTTCAGATGTGAAACTATATTCCCAAAGCTAAATGGAGACAGAGCAATTACACATTTTGCGTGAATTATCTCATCAATAATGGTATCACCTGGCTGATTACGTCTAATTAGAATTGGCCTAAAATAGATAATTAAACAAGTGCCTTAGCCAACCATTTTAATTTATGTTACATACTCTATAAGGTCCTGGTTTGTTCACCACACACTTACTTATTTAAAAATAAAATTCAACTAGCTTTAGATGATTTATTCTGACCCTGCCTTTCATGTAAGTTTTATCAGCAAAGTAATTCTTTCTCATAGAAAGCCTGGGATCATATCACAGAGTTACAACAGTTGGATTCAATTACCTTAATAAATATGGTTTTGGGTATACAAAAGATCAATGTACTTTAAAACATAATAACTGATTCTTTCACTTGGTGATCTTCCTGTCCTCCATTTCATCCTATCTAAAGTGATAAAGAAAAGCTGTTAAATACTTATTTTTGACATTCTTTCCTTGATTTTCCAAGAAGAAAAACTTACACACAATGATAAATGCATTGAAATCTAGATTTCAAAATGTTTGCTTTCAAGAAAATACAGCAAATCTCATTGCTTGTAGAAGGGAAGAATGAGGAGCAGGACAAATTTTCCTAGTGACTGCAGGCATGTGCGCTAAGTCACTTTAGTTGTGTCCAACTCATTGTGACCCTATGGACTATAGCCCACCAGGCTCCTCTGTCGATGGGATTCTCCAGGCAAGAATATTGGAGTGGGTTGCCATGCCCTCCTCCAGGGGATCTTCCCAACCCAGGGATCGAACCCACATCTCTTATGTCTCCTGCAATGGCAGGTGGGCTCTTTACCACTAGCACCACCTGGGAAGCCCTTCCTAGTGATTAAATGGTAGTATCTACATTTTGAGTATTTCTCACTGAATTTGCATCTGCGATCCTGTTCCCCAGTACTCTGGTTTTCCTCCTTCCAAGCACATGGTTGGATTGCATTTTTCCTCTGGCCTAAATTGAAGTTCATTGTGGTCACATGTGGCTTGCTTTGGACTATGATACAGGAGCTCAGGTAATGTGTAACTTTAACCTCAAAGTCTTGAAGAGCCAGCATGTGATTCACCATGTCTTCCTTCTACCATCAATCCAAATGGTTGAGCCTGCCCCCAGAGTGAGGGTGACATCGAGCAGAGCCTGTCTGCAATGAAGCTAGAGCAGATGCAAGAAATGAGCATTTGCTGGGTTAAGCCACTGAGAGATCAGAGTTGTTTGTTCGGCAACAAACCCCATTTCAGGCTGACTAATGAACTTGTCCATTCAAGTCATCGGTTTTTTATATAAATGCCCCCAAGGAATCAGGTAATGCCTGAGAAGGTAGTTTTGAATAACTCTCCACCTATGCCTCCCCAAAGAATAGTAGTAATCCAAGAGTATTTAATTTAAATCTTCACTATGCAGAGTGTATTTTGTCTAGGAAAAATCTTTATTGATATTAGTGATGAAAATTATAGAGCAGGAAAAAAAATAAGAAGAAAACAAATCTCGAATGTCAGCATTTGTAGGGATCTTGGTTGTCCTCTCTTTGCAAATGAGGAAGCAAGTTCCCAAAAGGCTATGTGAATTGCCTTCAACAAGGTGTGTGTAAGGTATGTGTTAGACCAGAGGCCATGAGAAGAAAGTAGACTGAAATGCATGTTTTCCTCACCAGTGAGGGGAATAGCGTCTTCTTCCACCAAAGACAGAAGCAGTCAAAGGTTCTTTGTATCCTTTCCCTTAGGCAAGTATGAAAGAAAATACTTGCATTTGAAGGAAAAGGTTGATTATGTCTATTTCTTAAAACATTCATCCTTCATGATTATGTGACTGTTATCTTTTCTTGTTGTTCATTCACTCAGTCGTGTCTGACTCTTTGCGACCCCATGAACTCCAGCACACCAGGCTTCCCTGTCCTTCACTGTCTCCCAGGGCTTGCTCAAACTCACGCCCATTGAGTCGATTATCTCTGGAGACTCTCAAAGGACTTCTGCAAAAGTGCAAAAGGAATGAACACCAACTGTGTGCTCAGCACATCACTGGTCACCTGTGTTTAGGTCTAGAAATTATATAACTAAGAGTCACTCTTTCTCTAAAAAGAGAAAAAACAGTGGCCATCTTTCCTTAACGTATCCCTGAAGCCGGCACCTTTTCCATGGAAAGGGGTAGTTCGCTCGATGACTGTAGACATGATATCACAGATCCACAGATTTCTTAAATGCTGTGTTCTCATCTTACGATAGCCTGAAAGGCGAAATTTCTCATGTGCTGCAACAACACACAGTTGAGAAACATTTTCATGGAAGAAGACTGTATTTTCTTGAGGCAGTGTTCCTTAATATAAATTCTCACAGGACTCAGAATTTATTTTTCCTTTAATACATTCATTACTCTAGACCAGGACGGCAGTTTGCACACAAACCTTGTTTCCTGCTGCCATCTGGTGGAAACCACAGAGGAATCTTGCCCGAGCCTCAGCGCTGCTGGCAGGGGGGCCAGGCTCTCCCTCAGTCGCAGGAACCCACGTGGTGATCAAAAGGCAGGCCTTTCTATTAAACTCCCTGGCAGGGCGATGGCAAAGGCTGGGCTCCCTGCCCTGGGGACTGTGCAGACTGTCTCGTTTTGGACGCCCAGAGCATTTTTCTCTTCTTTTATCTTTAGACTTCCATGGCTCTCAGGCCTTGAATATAATTCTTTCCCAAAGATCCTTTAAAACCACTATTTGTTCTTTCTTTGCTCTTTCTTCCTTATTTTTCCCTTCTTTCTCTTTGTGTGGTGTGGTAGAGGGGAGGAGGCAGGGGGTGGGTGCTTTAATGTAAGGAGGATTGCACTAAAATTATACAAATTGCTTGGTTTCATCAACTTGCTGCAATAACAGTTGGATATGACAGGTCATTTACATGTCACTCATCTGAGTCTCTTGTGCAGAGAAATCACGAGCCAAGGGCTGGGAAGTGCTTTGAGTATGATTATAAATGGTCCACAATCACTTAGAGGAGTGACATAGACAGAAAAGAGATTGTTTTGTCATAAAGTCTCCTTCTAGGCGATTGGGCTGCTTCTCTATCAAGTATAATGGGAAAACAAGCCAGTCCTGATATTAAATACCCCAATGATCCCTCAAGCTTTTTATTTCCTAATAAGTCAGTGCTCAATTTTACAGCAATATGTGTTACCCATGACAGTCATTTAGTCGGTCAATTTCAGGCTAGTGATAAAACTCTGAGTAATAGGACAGTAATGGTGATGCTCCATATTCTCCAAGGAGATGTCTATAAATTAAAGTGCCCAGGTACACACTCAACTTATATTTAACAGCCATTACTAAATGTAATATCTAAGTAAAACTGGATTATGACCTACATATATGAGAAACTAATTAAAACTGTTGGAAACAACCCATTTCTCTTTGGATTATTTATATAAACACATGGAGATCTGAAAATTTAGTGCATATCAGATGTGTCCCTGCCTATAGCTATTACAGAAAGCAAAGAACATTTTATGAGGAAAATGGTGATTCTCAAAGACTGAGCTCCAAATGGAAATGTTCATACTTTTGTAAGGATACAGGTTGGATTATTAAACATCAGTGCTTTTTGAAATAGCTTTCTGCTCTCACAAGATAAGTCTTATAAAAATCTCTTCTATCAAAAAAATAATAATCTTTGCTAATTGATTAACACCTCTGCTCTAAGTGCTGCATCTGAACTCATTTTTAGAGAATACCAGTGCTTTCTCGGCTCCAAAATGAACGACTGTTAGTTAGTACTATAATTTCTCACCTTATAATCAAATTTGCATTCACTTTGTAATGTTAAAATTTTTGACAGTAATATGAAGTGTACTTTTTTCCTTAAAACTTTTGAAGATTAAGCATACTGTCTCATAAAAGTTTCTAGATGGGATAACATTGCTCTGAGCCACCTCTGGTGTGTACCACCTCTGACACACAGGAGAGAGACTGCACTCTGCATTTTATGGGGAGGCAGGTGTGACTGGTGGTGATGGGGAGAGATGAAAGCAAAGTGCGAACAGTCACGGAGCCCAACAAAGCAGATGAAGGCAGTGGGTGAAGCGGTGGGGGGAGGCAGGGGGTGTTGATGCCGGCGCTTGTGTTCTAGGCTTGGCCAGGTGTTCAGTCGTGACACAGAGCAACCTGTGAGGTAGCTTGTGAGTGATGGATGCACCAGAGTGATGACAAGGAGGAGTGAACGTAGGCACTGACCTGCCTTCAATGTTAACATTCCTACCAGAAATTTCTGCTTTATTTACACAGTTTTTCTGGTAGTTTCTGAATGTAATGAAGTCTGGTTAGCTCCCACCCACTAAAGTTGGCAGAACATCCAAGTGCAGCCATTTCAGCATGTTGAATTTAGAGTTCAAGGGGGAGGAAAAGTACCAGGAAGAGATGTACAGGGTCTAAGAGAATTGAGGGGTCCCTTACCTGCTTATCACTGTCACTAGTCACCCCTCTGACTCTCTTTGAGCTGGGAGAGTTGGGAAGCATAGTTGGCAAATGGTTGCACAAAATTGAGAAAATATGAGTTGACAGTATCCCAGATGTGCACATCCGCACTAATACCCCAGAGGGGCCAGGCCACCCCTACATTAATTCACAGTACCAACTCCATCCTCTCACCCTCTGAAAAATCCAGTGGATTTAGGCAGTGTTCCTGTCACTCTTTTAAGAAAGTAGATGACACAGCCAGACTCTTTTCAATCATATTGTTCTACTATATAAGTCCAGTTCAGTCGCTCAGTCATGTCTGACTGTGACCCCATGGACTGCAGCACACCAGGCTTCCCTGTCCATCACGAACTCCCAGAGCTTGCTCAAACTCATGTCCATTGAGTCAGTGATGCCATCCAACCATCTCATCCTTTTGTTGGCTCCTTCTCCTCCTGCCTTCAATCTTGCCCAGCATCAGGGTCTTGTCCAATGAGTCAGTTCTTTGCATCAGGTGGCCAAAGTACTGGAGTTTTGGCTTCAGCATCAGTCCTTCCAATGAATTTCAGGGTTGATTTCTTTTAGGACAGACTGATTGGATCTCCTTGCTCCAAGGGACTCTTAAGAGACTTCTCCAACATCACAGTTCAAAAGCATCAATTCTTTGGTGCTCAGCTTTCTTTCCATACATGACTACTGGAAAAACCATAGCTTTGACTAGACAGACCTTTGTTGGCAAAGTAATGTCTTTGCTTTTTAATATGCTGTCTAGGTTGGTCATAACTTTTCTTCCAAGGAGCAAGCATCTTTTAATTTCATAGTTGCAGTCGCCATCTGCAGTGATTGTGGAGTCCCCAAAAAATAAAGTCTGTCACTGTTTCCATTGTTTCCCCATCTATTTGCCGTGAAGTCTACCATGTTAAATCTTCAATAAATTGACTTTCTCATACTGCATGTATTGAGTTTCTGCTGGATTTCAGTCCTAAGCATGGTCTGCCCCTATTAAATCATTAAATGTCTCATTTAATCATGAAATAACTGTCAGATCCAACGTTGAAAAGGGAATAATTGCAGGGAGCTTAATTTGGCCAACCAGTAATCTTTTAAACTCAGTTTCTTGCTCAGTGCTCAGTCGCTCAGTTGTGTCCAACTCTTTGTGACCCCATGAACTGTAACCCACCAGGCTCCTCTATCCATGGGATTCTCCAGGCAAGAAAGTGGGTTGCCATTTCCTTCTCCAGGGACTTGGTTTCTTAAGGAAGATTTGAAACTGTGTCTTTAAGAGGATTAATGCTTTAGAGTCCAAGGGATTTTAGAAAGATCCTTTCTGGCTTAGTCTGCTCAGGCTGCTCTAACAGAATATGATAGACTTAGGTGGCTTATAAACAATAGAAATGTATTTCTCATAGTCCTGGGGCTGAGAAGTCTAATATCAAGGCACTGGCTGATTCAGTGCATGGTGGGGACTTGCTCCCTGGTTCATAGATGGCCATCCTCTTGCTGTGTCCTCACAGGGCCTCTTTTGCAAGGGCACTAATCTCATTCACAAAAGGAGAAGAGGGCAGCAGAGGACAAGATGTTTAGATAGCATCACTGACTCAATGGACATGAATCTGAGCAAACTCCAAGAGATAGTGAAGGACAAGGAAGCCTGGCGTGCTGCCATCCAGGGGGCTGCAGAGTCAGATACGACTTAGCAACTGAACAACAAAATCCCATTCATGAGGGCTCCATTCCTCAAGACCTGAGCACCTCCTAAAGGTTCCACTTCTCAATCCCACCATGTGGCATGTTAGGATTTAGTATGTGAATTGGAGGGGACAAACATTCAGTCTACAGCCCTTTCTTTAGAATGAAATACTTTTCTTTGTTCTTTCTTTAATGTCCATTTATTAGTTTTATGAATTAAACAGTATCCATTTATTTCAACAAAGTTATCAACATTTCCCAAATATTGATAGATTACTTGTTTACTTATACAACTAACAATTAAAACTTAGAGATTTAACAAATTAAATTTCCCACATACTAAAAACATTAATTGCAAACTTAAACAAGTTTTTATAAGCAATACATTTAAATAAAAATTCTGCTATGTCCAATTTTCCTAATTATGCTAAATACCTGAAAAATATATAAAACTCTCACAACTTTACACAATATAAATGTTATATAATTTTATACAATATAAATTGTATATACAATTTTATATACAAAAGTATATAAAACTCTCACAAAATTGTTATAAGTACAAAGGTAATCAGTAATTCTAGATTAAAATCAGTTATAAACATGCAAATATAGTGAATTTAATTTTTTCCTTAGTCTTTATCCTGATTTATATTTCTGTTGCTAGGCTACATTACTAACACATAAGCTATTTTACTAGTGCTGTGGCTTCCTAGAGCTCAAAAATATTGGCATATCCCAATGAAAACAAAAGAGTAACTGTCTCAGAGCAGCCAAGGGTTTAAGTTGTGAACCAGTTGATTCTTGGTAAAGACAAAGGCCCTGGTTTCTAAGGAGGTTTAAACCCTAGCCCATGATCATTAGATTACATTTCACTTAAATCTGCAGATGTCAAGCTAGCTTGTTTTTTCTTTGTGCTGCGTCTTCCTTACTGTGCCAGGGCTTCCTCTAGCTGGGGCAAGGGGGCCATCCTTCGCTGCAGCGTGCATGGCCTTCTCACGGTGGGAGCTTCTCTTGTTGTGAGCATGGGCTCTAGGAGCAGGCTCAGTAGTTGTGGCAAAGAGACGTTGTTGCTCCATGGCATGTGTAATCTTCACAGACCAGGGATCGAACCCATGCTCCCTGCATTAGCAAACAGATTCCTAACCACTGGACCACATGGGAAGTCCCTGGTTTTAGCTATAAACGATCCTTCTTGACAAATGATTTGACCAACATCACATAACCTAATTGTATGATCCTATCATCGCAATGTGTTGACTTGTGTTGATCTGTTAGAATATCATGTTGGGAAAATTTTAAGTAATTTTATTAAGATTATTAGAACCATATAGGAGCATTACTCCTAGTAGACAACACCTTGAGTCCACATTTGGCTCTCCTCTTCAAGACACTGGCTCAGATGATAATTTTCTGAAGTCACTGTTGATTTCTGCTCAGTAGGGTCACTGATGCTAATGAATGACGAGCTTTGGTTTTGTTCAGTTTTCATGTTTGACTCCAGCTACTGGCTGGTCCTTTCTGGTTTCATTACAATAACTACTTCTCTTAGGGTTATTTGTCTTGCTGATTCTGTACCTGCCAAGCATATACTATATAATTAACAGTCAGGAATATAATTAACAGAGGAAATAGACTATTAACCCTCTATTTTATTTACCTTTATTTTACTTACTATTTTATTTACCCTTCTTTGTATTATAAGTGTCTTTGATATGCCTTATATTGACTTTTGTAAGTATCATTATAAGCAAATGGCTGTTCACAGACTAAACTCAACTTGTTTTAGTCAACTGTAACTCATGCTCACTTGCATTCCACCAACCCCCCCACTTCGACTCATCAATATTTTGCTGACAGGAATCTCTTTACCTTGATTCCATTCTTTTATTATTCTACTACTACTCCCAGGATTCTTAAAAACATGCTTGAAAAAAAAAGAAAAAAAATGCTTGGTTTCTGGCAACACGATGCACCAGAGACGTGAATCCACACCCCTACCAGAAATAGTAGAGAATAAAAAAATCCAAAATCTGGGCACCAGGTATAACCAGGAAAGTGAATGGTAGGTAAACACGCTGCAACTGGGCCACAGTAAATCATGACAGAGAAGGAATATACATGTGGTTTTAAGGTCCTAAGTTCACAGTGATTTTCTGATATAAAATTATAGATTGCTGTGATCTTCCTTTCTCAGGGCATCTGATTTTGTTAAGGCTGACTTTTTTTTACATTGAAACATTTGGTCCTCATTCTTTCATGCTTAGACAAAATGCACTGAAATAGTTCTTATGCCTGGTTCTGTAAGGATTCCAAACCATATATACCTTCACAGAATTGCATTTAGAATTGTGTGTGTGTGTGTGTGAATGTCAAGACTGTGGATCTATTTCTAGCAGCAGGTAGTATCTTTTTATCACGGACCTGTGGCAAATACATGTTGCATTTTGCTTTCCCGCTCCCCAATGAATTAACGTAAACCACAACCTTTGTTTAAATTCTTTTGTTTCTATACCTGTCCATATCAGCTTCTTCATACCCTCCCATAACAATCTATATTTTCCTTTTGGAATAATATACTTATCCCAGTTCTCAAAATTGACAAGTAATTAATTTAAAAATGTGTTTAGTCACTCAGTCATGTCTGAGTCTTTGTGACCCCACGAACTGTAGCTCACCAGACTCCACTATCCATGGGATTCTCCAGGCAAGAATACTGGAGTGGGTAACTATTCCCTTCTCCAGGGGATCTTCCTGACCCAGGGATCGAACCAGGGTTTCTTGCATTGCAGGCAGGTTCTTTACCATCTGAGCCACTGGAGAAGCCCAAATTAAAAAATAAAGTGACTTAATTTTACTTATATAGGTTTGAGAGAAGCCAATGAACACAGGTCAAAATCAGAATAGGAAAATGCAATTTTCTTAAGATTAAAATAATGTCTACAAATAGCAATTTGTTCTTCTAAGACACCATTAAAGGAAACCAAAGGTTGGGAAGAGTTCTGTCTTCACACTTTTTTCCATATATAGTCTTCATCTTCAGTGGCTTCAACCCATCTCATGATATCTGCTATATCCTCCATTGCACTGTCCCCCTGATATCTGCTCCATCCTCCATTGCACTTTCCCCATGACATCCACTGCATCCTCCATTGACTGTCCCCATGACATCCGCTGCATCTTCCATTGCACTGCATCCATGTTATCTGTTGCATCCTCCATTGCACTGTCCCCACGACATCCGCTGCATCCTCCATTGACTGTCCCCATGACATCCGCTGCATCCTCCATTGCATTGCGTCCATGCTATCTGCTGCATCCTACATTGCACTTTCCCCACGACATCCGCTGCATCCTCTGTTGACTGTCCCCATGACATCCGCTGCATCCTCCATTGCACTGCATCCATGCTATCTGCTGCATCGTCCATTGCACTGTCCCCACGACATCCGCTGCATCCTCCGTTGCACTGTGTCCATGATATCCGCTGCATCCTCCATTGCACTGTCTCCATGACATCTGCTACATCCTCCATTGCACTGTCTCCATGACATTTGCTGCATCCTCCATTGCACTATCCCCATGACATCCACTGCATCCTCCATTGCACTGTCTCCATGACATCCGCTGCATCCTCCATTTAACAGTCTCCATGACATCTGCTGCATCCTGCATTGCACTGCCCCCATGATGTCCACTGCATCCTCCATTGCACTGTCTCCACTGATGTTGTCATAGGTCAGGTGTAACCTCAAAGGCACCACAAGCCAAAGAGAAGCCAGCAGTGTAGCAGGAGAAGGAAGGAAAGGAACTCCTCCCTACCCGGCTGGGAGTCGATGCCTATGTGGATGCAGGGATGTTAGAAGACAGGCCTGAAGCACAGGGTCCAGATCAGACAGCTTCCCTCAAGTTCGAGAGACACAAAGTGAAGGGTTTATGACCCTCAGTAGGAGGTTATTTGCTGAAATTCTCATCACAGAACCAAAAAGAAAGAAGGATGCAGACATAATTTAATAACACTAAAGTGGCCTGGGAGCTGTCTTATTCTACCAGTTGTTGTTCAGTCACTCAGTCGTGTCCAACTCTTTGCGACCCCAGGGACTGCAGCACATCAGGCTTCCCTGTCCTTCACTATCTCCTTGAATTTGCCAAACTCATGTCAATTGTGTCGGTGATGCTATCTAACCATTTCATCCTCTGCCACCCTCTTCTCCTTTTGCCTTCAATCTTCCCCAGAATCAAAGTCTTTTCCAATGCATTGTTGTTGTTCAGTCATCAAGTCATGTCCAACTCTTCCCAACCCCAGGGACTGCAGCACACCAGCCTTCACTGTCCTTCAGTATCTCCAGGAATTTGTTCAGACTCATGTGCATTGAGTCAGTGATTCCATCCAACCATCTCATCCTCTGTCGTCCCCTTCTCCTCCTGCCCTCAGTGTTTCCCAGCATCAGGGTCTTTTCCAATGAGTTAGCTCTTCTCAGTGATTTTACTAAAAGTTATTTTGCCAATGACTTAACTAAAAAGAACTCACAAAAGGAAAACAGAGTAAACTCATGGAGGCTCTGGTCTGGATCTTAAGACCCCATCTGTTTCATTTCCTTGGGGAAGCAGGTACCTAATTCTTAGAGCCATTTGGGTTAAATGTAGACCAACAGAAGCAGATGTTATATCCTGTTTGATGGGCAAAGTCCTTATTTTCTGTGTAGTCTGGTGAGGAGCATCAATCCACACAGAAATATTCATGAGGTGTTTCCACCTTGAGGCATGGCATGATTCCAGAAGGGCAATGAGCCAGGAGAGCTCTGAAGCCTCCCAGAGAAAATGGAGAAGCTCATTACATGTTATGCTTGGCTGGCACAGATGGAGGGATGGGGCACGCAGGTCCACCAGGACTGCAGATCCACTGCTTCCTGGAACCTGGATCATAAGTAAGAAAAGAGCTTTGAAAACATTTTACTGTGGCTTTAAAACCCTTCGGGCTTCTCTGGTGATGCGGGTTTGATCCCTGGATCAGGAAGATCCCCTGGAGAAGGAAATGGCAACCCACTCCAGTATTGTTGCCTGGAGAATCCCACGGACAGAGGAGCCTGGGGGGCTACAGTCCACGGGGTCACAAAGAGTCGGACACAGCGTAGCGACTAAACAACCATAGCCACAAAAGCCCCTCACTGCCGCTATGCCCAGCTGTCATTCTTTCAGCGTGCCTCCCATTTCTCAAGCATCTCCCGGCACTGGGGTTGCCACATCCACAAATGCCTTGACTACCATTAGGGGAGAGAAGCAGCAGAAAACAGGTCTGATCCCCCATCACCTATCACAGAGCTCGTTTAAGAGTGCATGAATCTTTATGAGATACACAAGAAGAGTTGCCGTGAAGAAAGGACCTACAGTCTCAGTTTTTAAAAAAACCTCTCAGGCGTTGGCTTATGTGCCCGCCTCCTGACGACATGGATCAGCAGTTTAATCGATAGCTCTCCACATCTTCACAAGCAGTGATCTGTCCCAGTTATCACGATTTCTAAACCGAATAAAACATGCTGATGTTCTTTAATAATATCTACGGGGCTCAAAATAAAAATAAACAGCACAGTCTATATACTTATAAATACAAAGACCATTGATATTTCAGAATTCTGAAATTAGCGGTCTGTTGAATATATTTGGAAAATGCTGAACTAACCAATCTATTTATGGTGGAAGGAATTACAGAGTTCCTCAGCCATTAACAGTGAACACATTTGAAATCTATGAGCATAAAAGTAAAGCATGAATTTAAGAAGCTGTGGCCATGGAGTTCATCCTCTAAGACGTATGTTTGTTTTATAGGCAGTATAGTGACAAGCTCACCCTGAGCCAACTGAGTGACTAAACCCATCACTGTTCTCCACCCACCATAGAATAGAAATTATTTTATATGCATATAGTAAAAATACTCTGCACCGTATTTATTCAAGGACAATGAAAATAGGCAGTGAATAATAGGAATTATAGATGTTGGATTCAGTCAGACTTACTCTGAGGTCCCTCTTACTACCCATGTGAACTTGAGCAGGTTAGTTAATCTCTGAGTCTCTACTGCCTCATCTGCAAAGGGGAATAAAAGCAGCATCTGTGTTTTAGGGTTTCGTGACTCAAGTGGGATTGTGCATATCAATACCTGGCAGAGGGAAGGACACGTACAGTGAACTGTCACTAAAGATTAGTGTGATCATTATCTCTACAATTCACAGCCTTTGTGTAAACCAAGATGAAGAAAAGAAGGAAAACAAAAATGAAATGTCATCACAGATAGAGGGGGTTGAATCTGCGGGTTGGATTCATGACCTGTGTGGCTAATTTGGTCTGTGTCAGAAAGCGGTCCTGCTGGCCCAGTGGAGGATGGCAGGATGGCTCGGAGTGGGAAGGATGGTAACCAGGGAGACAAACACGATGGGGAGAGAGAGCAGGAGATGCCTGGAGACGCGCCTCAGAGGTAGAAGTGACAGAATTTGGCATCTGATTTAGTGAGTTGGGAGAACTGTGCCTCGGGCTAGACAGCGAAGCTACCTATTCGTGGGGGACTCCGAGCACAGCAATCCTTGAGATGCAGACCCCAGAGGGCCTCATCGGGGGATGAGGGCAGTCAGTTTGGTTTTACACTTGCTCTTTTAAGCTTCTGGTAGGAAGTCAGAAAAATGGGCATGCCCTGCTAGGATTTTGGCACTTCATCCTGGAACTCTGATTTGAGTCTGTGCAGGGGACATGGATGGCAGTCATCAGAGGCAGGAAGGTGGCGGTCACAGCTGGGGTGGGGGGTTGAGGGGGGGTAAGAGGCTGGAGAGAGAAGAGTTGAGGGCCTGAGTGCAGCCTAGGGAGGACAAGTACTTAAGAGATGTGTGGAGGCCGCAGAAGCAATGAATGGCCCAGGAGTGACTTGGTGGGGAGAGAACCAGGATGAACAACATCCTGAGCGTCAAATGAATTCAAGTAAACAAGCAGGGAACTGCAGGAGGAAGGCTGGGTGCCCAGTCTCTGAGCTTCTTCCAGGGACCCCCAGAGCAGCCCAGTCTGGCTCCCAGTGTGAGATCTCTCTGGCGAAGGAAGCAACATGCTTGTGCATCAAAGCTGATGAACCTGCGCTCTCAGGGTCTGGGAGATTTCCAGGCTGTTCCTGCTGGCTGAAGCCTGAGTCAGGAGTGAAGGCGATTTCTTGGCAGACTTTCCTCATGTCCTGGTCCAGTTGCATCAACAACAGGAAGGAATGGCACGTTTGCCCTTCACAACATTCAAAATAATGATATTCACACTAAGACAGGCTTATAGAAAGGTACCAAGACTCCAAAGCCATGTTTCCAGTGCTTCTGTAGAAAACATCGCCCACATCAGAAGCAGCTGAGGTTCTGATTAAAAGGGCAGATCCTGGACCCGGGCCTGAGTGATGCTGAAGAACTGAGATTGAGGCTCGGAAAGCTGCATGTTTAGCAAGCCCCTCAGATTATTCCAATGCACACTGAAGCTTGTGAGCTGTTGATTATAAAAGGATAAAATACCAGGTTGAGAGATGCACAAAGAGTTGTACCTGGGAAATTTATCTGGAGGGAACACTATGCTTCACTCATGGGAAATAATCCTTCGCAGAATGGTGATACCTTGTTAAAACTAATCAGGCCTAGTCTCTCACCTTCCAAATGATTTCCGTGAAAATTTGCTCCCTTTCTGCTCTGAGTTCTCTGATTAATACACAGTAGACTGCTTTAGAGTTTTTCAAGCATGTGAAATAGAGCAGAAGGAAATTTTCCCATCTATTTTCTTCAAAAAGAAAGATATTTTGAAGTTTAGTGTTAAAAGGAAAAATCATGAAATGGTTTAACCTTCATCCCTGGAGTGGGGTAAGTTTTGTTCACTGCATTATTTTTATTAAGCATTTTTCAATGTAAACTTCATTTTCTAAAGTTGTTGTTCAGTCACTGCCTTGTCCACCTCTTTGTGACCTCATGGACTGCAGCATGCCAGGCTTCCCTGTCCTCCAGCATCTCCTGGAGCTTGCTCAAACTCATGCCCTGCAACCATCTCATCCTCTCTTGGCTCCTTCTCCTCCTACCCTCCTGCCCTTTTTATTCTATTTTTATTTAGAAAAATACTTTTTATAATTTAGAAATACTTTTTCTAAAGTATTGATGTCCAAGTTCATTGTCATAGGTCAACTTTGGAAGGCTTTACTTGATTCTTCTTAGTGAAGAAAATTAGAATTGTATGGTCCACTTTTTATTCTAATGTTTTCCCCTCATTTGTCACGATTGTTAAGTCAAATGTTTTTCTGAGGGTCTATAGGTATGCTGGCACCGAAACATAGATCATGAATGCAAGGCAACTATTAATACTAGATAATTATTATCGGTATAAGTATAGACCATGGGATATTGAAATATTTATTCCCTACCCTGTGTTGATACTTGAAATCATGCCATTGAACATTAGTTTGAATCCTAAAGGCATTTCAATCTTCAAGAATCACTTATTAAAGTAATTTTTTTAATAGGATGAGTAATTGTTAAGCCATCAGCAGCCACCACTTTATGAATGTCTCAAGGACCTTATTCTTTCTCCGGATCAGGAAGAATGGCCCCTTTCTTGCTGCAGCTCCAGTATGGCTTTAGAGTAAGGTCCAGAGACCCACTATCCAGATGCAAACCTGAGGCTTCCTCTACCCCCACTGCTCAGTCCCATCATGGGATTTCTTCTGGAAAATATAATCCAGTGACTAAAGGTAATGGGAAGATAATCCGACCTTTATTTGCATATTTGACCTTGGAACATCCAAGGTCATGGAATTCTTAGCACAGAGCACGTGTATGTTCTTCGGCCCACTCTGTGCACCACGTTTCTCTATCACTCTCCATTCATGCTCAACCCCACCCTAAGTTCCTCCCCTAGCTCCCTTTCTTGCAGCCTTGCTTCCTCTTCCGCTTAACTTTCTCTTTTCTTTTTTCCTCTCTCACACAAACACACAATCTCAGTCCTTCCCAATACAAATCCTCCATCCATTACCATCCACAAAGGTAACCAAACAGTGTTAAAGTTTGATGTGCATTCTTCTAGACTTTTGCCTTTCACTCTGTGCTTAAAGGAATGTACACACCCTTGCAAGTATCAAGGTGTATGTATTCTGATTTTTTGTTGTTCAGTTGCTAGTGAAAGTCGCTCAGTCATGTCTGACTCTTTGCAACCCCATGGACCATAGCCTGCTGGGCTCCTCTGTCCATGGAATTCTCCAGTTCAGAATACTGGAGTGGGTAGCCTTTCTGTCCAATTCTTTGCAGCCCCACGGACTACATTATGCCAGGCTCCTCTGTCCTCTGTCTCCCAGAATTTGCTCAAATTCATGTCCATTGCACTGGTGATGCTATCTAACCATCTCATCCTCTGTCATCCCCTTTTCCTCCTGCCTTCAAGCTTTCCCAGCATCAGGGTCTTTTCTAATGAGTTGACTCTTCACATCAGGTGGCCAAAGTATTGGAGCTTCAGCCTCAACATCAGTCCTTCCAATGAATATTCAGGGTTGATTTCCTTTAGGACTGACTGGAATATTCAATATGTATTCAGTCAATTTTGACTGATATATTGACGGGTATATTTAGGATTGACTGGTATATTCTATATATATGTGTATATACCTGTATATAAGGCTTCCCTGGTGGCTCAGACAATAAAGAATCCGCCTGCAAGGCAGGAGACCTGGATTTGATCCTTGGGTTGGGAAGGTCCCCTGGAGAAGGAAATGGCAACCCACTCCATTATTCCTGCCTGGAGAATCCCATGGACAGAGGAGCCTGGTGGGCTACAGTCCATGGAGTTCAAAAGTCAGACAGAACTTAGTAACATATGCTTATTCTTAGGCTTACACATGTATATGGCTTCCCTGGTGGCTCATACGGTAAAGAATCTGCTTACAATGCAGGAGACCTGGGTTTGATCCCTGGGTTGGAAAGATCCCCTGGAGAAGGGAATGGTTACCCACTCCAGTATTCTAGCCTGGAAAACCCCATGGACAGAAGAGTCTGACAGGCACAGGACATGGGGTCACAAGCAGTCTGACACAACTGAACGACTGACACTTTCACTTCACATGTGTATGTATGTGTATAAGGCACTACACATCCACTTTTTATCAAAATGGAACTATCGTATGCATTTCACTCCACAAATTGCATGCCATGTCACAATATACAATTGACCGTTTGCTTGGGTCTATTTTACTATTTATGCCACATTGTATTATATTTTTAAATGTACCGTAATAGATTTACACATTGTGGTTGTTTGCATTTTTTTTTTTTTTTACTATGAAAAGCACCTTGAAAATTTTACAAACCAGTGAAGCATCAGACTAAAACTGTGTGTGTGTGTGTGTGTGTGTGTGTGTGTGTGTCTGTGTGTGTGTGTGTGTGTGTGTGTTCAGCTCAAGGTAGAGTGTGGAAGATTAAGGGGAAAGTCAAGTGGATTGAAATCAGCAATAAAGCGACCATTCTCCAATACTAAATGTACTTGAAATTTATTCCCCCGCATCTGTAGGTAAATGTCCTTCTGTTCTTGAAACAATAAATCCCCATAAACTTCCCATAAAGTTTTGCAGAGGTGAAATGTGAGATTGGTTCCATCAGCATCCATTCGGGGCTCTGTTTGTGCACCTTCCAATCTGAATTTTAAAGCCTTTGTTCTTCCTCCCAAGCCTGAGACTGAGAAAAGGTCAGAATGCAGCATGTTTCAAAGCCAGTGTGCTCTGGGTGCTGCCAGGCTGTTGGAAATCATTGCTTTCAAACCCCAGATTATGGCACCATCTACTCAGTTTCAAATTAGCATAACCCACAGCAGTAGGTAGTGGCAG
Organism: Bos indicus x Bos taurus; assembly: GCF_003369695.1. Classification (NCBI taxonomy): domain Eukaryota; kingdom Metazoa; phylum Chordata; class Mammalia; order Artiodactyla; family Bovidae; genus Bos; species Bos indicus x Bos taurus. The sequence continues at coordinate 8,429,752 of NC_040079.1, read as the reverse complement.
TTAGAACTCTTGACTTTTGCTTTGTGTTATAATCTAAATTCACTTTAAAAATATTGAGATTCCTGAGCAGCTGGATTCTGGGCAGCCAGCCTTCACATTGTTCTCAGTAATGTCAAAGGCAAGAATGAGAACGGAACGTCCATGTTACGTGGACATTTTGAAGTAGGAAGTGTTAAGTCTGATCATAGAGTGGCATGTCACACTGAATTTCATTGTAATGACTTCTTTAATAGTTCATTATCCAGGCATGTACTTTGGTACAACATTTTGCTCAATAAATATGGAGTGAGGCTCCACTGCGTGGGGCTGTGGCAGTGCCTCTGCCTTCAGTGAAAATCTTTTACACTGAAATCCAGTCGGCCCGAAGGTGCAGCTGGCACGTGCCCTGGGGTCTGCAGTGGTGTGATAATGTACCAGCTGCACCAAGTGTGTGATAACTGCACACTCAGCAGCATCTGCTATGGATCCTGCTCTTCACGCTTGAAGCCGCTTCAGCATCTGGTCACCACTCAAGCCATCCATCCTGCCCTCTGACAAATTCCCAGATTCCCTTAACATTAGGTCTAAATCAGCACATAGGGGCTTCCCTGGTCAGTCAGTTCAGCCGCTCAGTCGTGTCTGATTCTTTGCGACCCCATGGACTGCAGCATGCCAGGCTTTCCTGTCCATCACAAACTCCCAGACCTTACTCAAACTCATGTCTGTTGAGTCGGTGATGCCATCCAACCATTTCATCCTCTGTCATCCACTTCTCCTGCCTTCAATCTTTCCCAGCATCAGGGTCTTTTCCAATGAGTCAGTTCTTCGCATCAGGTGGCCAAAGTATTAGAGTTTCAGCTTCAACATCAGTCTTTCCAATGAATATCCAGGACTGATTTCCTTTAGGATAGACTGGTTGGATTTCCTTGCAGTCCAAGGGATTCTCAAAAGTCTTCTTCAACACAGCGGTTCAAAAGCATCAATTCTTCAGCACTCAGCTTTCTTTCTAGTCCAACTCATGTATGTGAATCCATACATGACTACTGGAAAAACCATAGCATTGATTAGACAGACCTTTGTTGGCAAAGTAATGTCTCTGCTTTTTAATATGCTGTCTCAGTCGGTCATAGCTTTTCTTCCAAGGAACAAGTGTCTTTTAATTACATAGCTGCAATCACCATCTGCAGTGATTTTGGAGCCCAAGAAAATAAAGGCTTCTCTGGTGGCTCAGTGGTAAAGGGTCTGCCTGCAAAGCAGGAGACCTGGGTTCCATCCCTAGGTCAAGAAGATCCCCTGCAGTAGGAAATGGCAACTCTCTCCAGTATTCTTGCCTGGGAAACCCCTTGGACAGAGGAGCCTGGCAGGCTATAGTCCGCAGGGTCTCAAAAGAGTCAGACACAACTTAGCGACTAAACAAACAAGTCACATATTGGATGCCATCGCACTCACTTTATTATCTGTTTTAACTATGTGACACAAAGTTCTAAACTCCTGTGGTCTTACATCATCACAGATTGACATATGTCCTCTGCAGTCAGCTTTAATTCCACTTTGCAATCCTCATCCCTGTGATCAGACCAAAGCTCAGTGTCTACACACCCCAGCCTCACACTGTGAAACCAATAGCAGAGACTCACAATCTCAAAATGGAATTCATCCTCACTGTGTTCTTCTTATCCTTAATGTCTGAATGCTTTTTTTCTCCTCGATGTACCATTCACTTTCATATTGGGAATTATTTTCACTTAGCTCCCAAACAGGATTTGATTTTGTACTTTCTTTTGACCATGCTCTCAAGCTTTATTTTGTGTTTTGAGTTGGCAAGAAACTGTAGCATATATGTTATGCATAAATCCAAACCAGCTATCCCCCTTCTACATACATTGAAATACATGCTAATTTTCTACCATTATTAGTAAATACAGGCATGAAGGAATTTTTGCCTTTCTGTAGTTCTTTTATGTTTCATGATGTGCTGCATGCCATTGCTGCTTTCTCTTGTTACCACAACCCTGTGACCAAGGAGCTACTTTTCTAATTTACAAGCGGGTTTATTTCTGTATAATTACAGGACGGGTGTCAAAAGCTCACGTTCCTTTGCTCATGTCCTTCACTTTGCTCTGTGGGTTGTTGGGTTCTGATGCTGCTTCTGGAGACATGAGGACTGTGTTAGTTTTCAGTACAAAACTCACCATTATCTATGAATAGGACACATGAATCTTTTTATTTCCTGTAATAAAAAGCGCACCAACAGGAAACTTTGATTTGTGTAACATAATTGCAGGGATTGTAGCAATCCATTACTCTGCTGGGTAGAGCAGTTTCTAAGGTTCACACCCACCATTCTGCTGAAATGAACCACTTTTTTCCACATTTTACTGAGCTAACAGAGTTGTTGGAAAATCTGTTTTCCGATGGCTGAGGGGCTCTGAGGGGTTTAGTCTGTCAATACGGAAGGGCTGCTCTCGTTAGAGCCTCCTCCTCTGCAAGGCGGCGGAGGTGGCTGCATGCACAGCTGTGTTCACCATTTTGCAGGACTCCTCCATGACAGCGGGGCAGACCATGAAATGGGAGCTTCATGGTATTAGACCATGATCTGCAATTATACCAAAAGAGAAAAAATGAGAGGTAGAGGCAAAGTAAGACCTAGTAAAGACAGACGTGACCTCTGTGCATGTCAGATCTCTGAGAAGGGAAGTCCTGCATGTGCCCAGAAGTCCAAATAAATAACACCAAACCTAGAAAAGCTTCTGTCCCTGTGGGCCAAATAACTCCAATTCTAAAACTAGAAGGTCAGCTTTGCAGATGGTCACGTCAAGAAATGATATTAACTGGTAGTGGGATTATCAATGCTGCAAACTTTTTTTAAAGAACATTTTTTCACTAACTCAAGAAGCACATATTGATCACCTCTGTGGCTCAGGCTGGATACTACAGGGAGAAAGAAATAGAAAAGATGATCTTTGCTCTCTGAAATCCATAGTGTAGCAGAGAAGGGGAATACAGGAAATAATTATAATAATACAGTAAGTTGGGATAGTTGGGTAGCATCACCAACTCAATGGACATGGATCTGAGCAAACTCCAAGATAAAGTGAAGGACAGGGGAGCCTGGCATGCTACAGTCCACATGGTCACAAAGGGTCAGATGTGACTTAGTGACTGAACAACAACAACAAAAGTTGGGTGTGATGATAAATTCAAGACGTCACAGGAGATCAGGGAAAGTGCATGGCACACGCAAGGGGAGGGGACAGAATGCCATCTAGAGGAGGTGACACCTGAGCTGAGCCTTCAAGACTGAGAAGGAGCCAGGTCAGATACAGTGTGCAAGTTGGGAGTTGGGTAAGGGGCAGATTGGAAAAAAAAAAAAAAAGGAGATTTCAAAACGAGGAAGCCGCACAGAGGAAAATAAGGAGTCCGTACATAGGACCATGGCTGGCGGAAACTGGGCAGCCCCATGTAGCTGATGATAGGCAAGGGGTAGGGAGAAAAGAGGCTGGGGAAACTGGGTTCACACATCACATCAGGGAGTTTGCAATGCATTCCGAAGGCATTTGGAGCCATTAGGGGTTTTGACACCATCAGCTGTGCATTTTAGAGAGATTTCCCTGTTGGCTTTGTAAAGGCTAGATGTAAGATCCAAACACACTGGAAACAGAACCAAAAATTATCACAGAATCCAGGCAAGAGGTGATGGCCGAGCCAAGATAGCAGAAGAAGTGAAAAATGCAGGCAACACCACAGAATATTCTGGAGGGTCCACCGTCAGGCGTTGGGGTGGATACCCAGCAGTGACTACCATGTTCCTGGCTTGGGTGACAAAGTAGGAACAGCTCTAAAGTGGAGAATACAACAGGTAGAGCTAATGTGGAAGGAATATGCGTTCACTCAGGGCTTCTCTGGTGACTCAGACGGTAAAGAATCTACTGCAATGTGGGAGACCCAGGTTTGATCCCTCAGTTGAGAAGATCACCTGGAGAAGGGAATGCAACCCACTCCAGTGTTCTTCGGAGAAGGCAATGGCACCCCACTCCAGTACTCTTGCCTGGAAAATCCCATGGACAGAGGAGCCTGGTAGGCTGCAGTCCATGAGGTCTCGAAGAGTCGTAGTTGTTGCCTGGAGAATCCCAGGGACGGCGGCGCCTGGTGGGCTGCCGTCTATGGGGTCGCACAGAGTCGGACACGACTGAAGTGACTTAGCAGCAGCAGCAGCAGCCAGTGTTCTTGCCTAGAGAATTCCATGGAAAGAGGAGTCTGGCGGGCTACAGTCCATGGGGTCACAAAGAGTTGGACAGGACTGGGCGAATCCCTGTCACTCTCAGGCATTTAGTTTGAGGTATTTGTAAGTCAAGGTAAAACTGTCCAGTAAGAAATGCATGTGTTTAAAACCAATACAATACTATGAAGCAATTATCCTTCAATTAAAAATAAATAAAATTTTAAGAAAGAAATGCATGCGTTAATCTTATACTAGACAGCTAACTGTATACATCAATCTGAGGATCATCGATCTAAGGATAGTACTTGAAGTGCTGAAAGTAGATGAAATCACTCAGAAAAAGAGAAAATGAGAGAATTCATCCCTGTGACATATAAAGGTCTAGAAATTAGGCAATCTGCAGCGTCATCCTGCTGTGGCCATTTCATTGCACTAAATACATGTTAAATATTTTTTCACACCAACCTGCATGTTGTGGTTCAGATGCTATGTCATGTCCAGCTCTTTGCAACCCCATGGACTGCAGCACACCAGGCTTCCCTGTCCTTCACTATCTCCTGGAGTTTGCTCAAACTCATGTCCATTGAATCAGTGATGCCATCCAACTGTCTCATCTTCTATCATCCCCTTCTCCTCCCACACTCAATCTTTCCAGGATCAGGATCTTTTCCAGTAACCTGCATGTAGTGGATATAAATTTGTTCTACAAGCTCCAGATGCAACAAACTTTTATTTTTCCTAAATCAAACAAATCTCCCTGCAATCCCTTATTCACAGGTATATGAGAGATTCCGTCTTGCTACTCTCTCATTCTTTGGAATTGTTCACACAGAAACCTTTTGGGATTTACTCAAGACAGAAATTCGAGGGAAGGGCAGGAAGCCCACGTGTTTCCATTACATACCTAGCTATTCATTTCTCCACTTCCGGTTATTAGCTTTTAACTTGAACCCCAGTATACTTAGGATGACTCAGGCATAGCCTGTAGACCCAGTGAGGAAAGTCTGAGGAGATTTAGGGATCTAAGGTGGAGACCCTGAAGAGCTTCCAAGCACACACAGCTATTTCCAGCATTCCAAAGGAACTAGAATGACCTCTTAAATACTGGTATGTTTAGATGTACCATTAATGGATTTGATTATGTGAATTTTCATGACTAATTGGGAAAGTCCAGTTTTTTCACACAGACCCCAGTCTATTTATTGGTCAGCTCACAGCCATGCAGGAGCCCCCCCAAGTGAGCATGATTACCTTTGGGGTTTCACCATCATATTCTTTTTAAAAAAATGTCTATTGAAGTATAGTTGATTTATAGTTATCCAGGTGTACAGCAAAGTGATTCTAATATATATATGTATCAAATTCTTTTCCATTATAAGTGATTACAAAATATTGAGTATAGTTCACTTCCTATATAGTAGGTTATCTATTTCATATATAGTAGTGTATACCAGAGAAGGCAATGGCAACCCACTCCAGTACTCTTGCCTGGAAAATCCCATGGGCCAAGGAGCCTGGTAGGCTGTAGTCCATGGGGTCGTGAAGAGTCGGACACAACTGAGCGACTTCACTTTCACTTTTCACTTTCGCTTTTCACTTTCATGCATTGAAGAAGGAAATGGCAACCCACTCCAGTGTTCTTGCCTGGAGAATCCCAGGGATGGCGGAGCCTGGTGGGCTGCCATCTATGGGGTTGCACAGAGTCAGGCACGACTAAAGCGACTTAGCAGCAGCAGCAGTGTATACATATTAATCCCAAACTCCTAATTTATCACTATCCCTGTCCCCTTTGGTAACTGTAAGTTTGTTTTCCATGTCCATGGATCTATTTTGGTTTGTAAATAAGTTCATTTGTGTCTTTTTTTTTTTTTAGATTCCACATATAAGAAGTATCATATGATGTTTGTCTTTCTCTGTTTGACTTACTTCACTTAGTATGGTAATCTCTAGATCCATCCATGTTGCTGCAAGTGGCATTATTTCACTCTTTCTATGGCTGGGTAGTATCCCATTGTGTGTATACCATGTCTTCTTCACCACTCATCTGTCAGTGGACATTTAGGTTGCTTCCATTTCTTGCCTATTGTCAGCAGTGTTGCAGTGAACATTGGGGTGTGTCTGTGTTTTTGAATTAGAGTTTTCTCTGGATCTATGCTTAGGAGTGAAATTACAGGCTCATATAGTATTTTTAGTTTTTTAAGGAACTGTTTTCCATAGTGGCTGTGCCAGGTTATATTCCCAGCAACAGTGTAGGAGGGTGCCTTTTTCTCCACATCCTCTCTAGGATTTATTATTTGTCTCTTGGCCATGTCCCTGGAAATGTTTATTTAGAAATTTTGACCATTTTTTGATTAGGCTATTATTGAGGGTTGTTATTTTTTTATATTGAGCTGTTTTGGAAGTTAATCCCTTCTTAGTCATATTGTTTGCAAATATTTTCTTCCATCCTGTAGATTGTCTTTTCATTTTGTTTATCATTTCTTTTGCTGTGAAAAAGCTTTTAAGTAGGTCCCATTTGTTTATTTTTGTTTTTGTTTCCATGACTCTAGGACAGGAATCCAAAAAACTGTTGCTGCATTTATGTCAAAGAGTATTCTACTTGTGTTTTCTTCTCTAGTTATTCAGTCTTCGGTTTAGATCTGTAATCCATTTTGAGTTTATTTTTTGTATGGTATTAGAGCATGTTCTAATTTCATTTTTTTACAACCTTGGGTAGGTTCCGTTTTCCCAGCACTACTTATTGAAGAGACTGGCCCTCTTTTCTCCATTGTATATTCTTGCCCCTTTGTCATAGATTAGTTGACTATAAGTCCATAGGTTTGTGTCTGGGCTTTCTATCCTGTTCTGTTGGTCTATGTGTCTGTTCTTGTTCCACTACAATACTGTTTTGATGACTGTAGCTTTACAATATAGTCTGAAGTCAGGGAGCATGATTCTTCCAGCTCCATCCCTTGCTCTCAATATTGTTTTGGCTATTCAAGGTCTTTTGTGTTTCCATACACATTGTAAAAGTTTTTGTTCCAGTTCTGTGAAAAAAATGCTTTGGTAGTTTGATAGGAATTGCTTTGAATCTATAGATTGCCTTGGGCAATATGGCCATTTTTATAATAATTGATTCTTCCGATTCAAGAACATGGTGTATCTGTCCATCTGTTTGTGTTGTCTTCAATTTATTTCATCAGCACCTTACAGTTTTCAGAATACAGGCCTTTTGCTTCCTTAGGTAGGTTTATTCCTAGGTATTTTATTCTTTTTGATGCAATGATAAATAGAACCATTTTCTTAATATCTCTTTCTGATTTTCATTGTCAGTGTAATATTCTTATTCTCTGTTGGACCCCATCCCCATTCTTGCCCAAAGGAAACAAGTCACAAAGAGACACAGGGTGAAAACTTCATACTATTGACTCCTCTCACAAGGTTATAACATCACCCATTTGGGTTGTAGCCATGGAAACTGCATGCCGGAGAGAATGAAACACTGCAGAGGGAATGGATGGCTCCAGGGCAGGTCTTAACTTGCAGCCCTTGGTTCTGGGTTGAGCTCGCCCCATAAAATGAGGCTGTTAGCAGAACAAAGCTACACTTACCTCTCCTGAATGCACAAAATGGTTTAATTAAGGAAGTAATTTTTTTTCCTACCCATAAGAACACCTCTACAAATAGACTCAAATCTGCATGCAAATGAAGCCATCTGGTTTATTGTTGTAAATAGCACCCAGCCATAGTAAACAATAGAGCCCTCATTACATAACTCAAAGAATGCTCCAATTTTCTAACCTCTGGGTCACTAAAAATTTTCGGAGTAATTAGTCCCCTGAGAGCTAGTACTTAGGTTGGAAAGCGCCTTCCACCTTAACCAGAAGCTATGGCGATGCTTCCCAGTGCAGTCCCAGCGCAGGGCCCATTGGTGGCTCTGAGAAAGCTGCTGAGTCCGGGAGGGAGTGGACGTGTCCACTGGCATCCAGGCCACTCCAGTGGCCACACAGCCCCCTAAGCCACAGCTGGGGGAGCCACGCCCAGTCTCCTCCATGTCAGCTCAGTGCCAGCTCTTCCAGTTGCTGCCTCACCCCCTTTTTCTAGTTCCCTGTGCCCCCTCTGAGTAGGAAGGGAGGATAGCAGGCATGGATGCATGAAGGTGAGGCCGCGGCTTCTCCTCCAGGTCTCTGCCCACTGCATGCCTTGGGTCATCTTTGCTCATGTGAACCTGTGTGTAGTATTTGGGTAACTCTGTTTTCTTGTTGTTGTTTTTCTGTCACTCAGTCACGTCTGACTTTTTGCTCAGTCACTCCTTTCATCAGACTTTTTATGTAATGGCTTCTCTGCAAAACCCTATGTCACAGTGTCAGGGCTCAAGGAGCGTTCTCATTTGCGTGTCTGAATGGATGTTTTCTAAAGTCAATAATGAGGCAAAAGGAGAGGGTGGGCACAGCTTTGAATTCCAGTGAACGGGTGGCAGAGAAGTGAGGAAAACAGGACAAAAGGCAGCTGGGCGTGGGTCAGGGGCATGCCAGTGAGTGGAGAGGCTGGGGTTGTGGGTGAGCGCTCTGTCTGCCTGGGAAGTCTGCTGCCTTCTCCCTCAGAGAAGGGGGTTCCCGAGAAGCTCAGGGTGGTCGGGTCATACGTTTAAGGAAGGAGGTCCTTTCCCAGCCTCCCAGCTCCTTGGCCAAGCCCTGGACAGTGAGTGAATGTGACACCGAAGCCCCCTGTTTGGTGGTGGAATAATCCCATGTGTTGAACAGTTATTCTGTACTCAGCCCCTGAATAATCTCCTGGGATTCCAACAATCTTTAAAAGAGATTCCAATGTTATTCCATTGTACAAATGAGGACATTGGGATTTAGGAAGATAAGACAACTGTCCAGAGTCGCCCCAGTGGGCAGGGACAATGAAGCTGGATTGTCTGATTCCGGAGTCTGCACATGGACCAGTGCATGTCACCAGGTGACAGGCAGGCCAGTGCAGCCCCTGAGTTCACCTGCGGTGTCCCCATATACCCCCACCCCTCCTCACCACCATCCGGAGGGAACCTCGGGGTATCATGTGTTCAGTCTCTTCATCACTGACAGTACAGGAACGTCTGTAAGTCCAAACTGTTGATGGGCAGATGAAAGCTGAGAAACTCCACAAGGTTCAGGAATTGGAGTCATCAGAAGGCTGGGGGAGGAGAGGCTCAGAACAGGTTTGGTTAAAAGTCTGTGTAGACATCAGCCTGGCATGCTGCAGTCCACGGGGTCGCGAAGAGTCGGACACGACTGAGCGACTGAACTATAGACATCAGCCATGTAGACACCAGTTATAACCAACTTCATCTCCTCCCACCCCCAAGGTGACTATCCTGTTCTACCCCAGAGGGAGGTGAGAGGTTACACTCCAGACACGAGGCACCAAAGAAGGTGGAGGTGGCACTTCTTCATTAAAACAGAATAAAAATATGGACATCTATTTAAGTGGGAACCTGCTCAGCCTCCAGGACACTGACCATCACACATATATGCCTCATGAAACTGCAGGATCCTTCTCTCAAGAAATTGAATGATCTGTAATCAAAAAATAAAATCCACAGTTACTGACACTTGGGGTCCCTTCGATGAGATGGGGAACTCATCCTTACTGTGGTGTGACCGACTGGTCAGCAGACCATCACTCCTAGACACACACTCACGGAGCACCAGACCGTCTCTAGAGCATCACTGTTCAGTGTGAGTGTTGTAGGAAGACTCGCCAACCAGGCAACATGGAAAAGGAGCCCGAACTAACAGTACGGCAGGAAGAGACAGAGACAACTCAGACAACAAAAGAAAGCTTTTAACGATTAAATCAATATTCTCAGACAGATAATAGAAGATATCGCACCCAAAACTGAACAAAACCTACAACAGCATGCTCCAGAAATGAGGACCCTCAGAAGACAAGGAGTAACACTGAGAAATTTAAAATATGATTGCTGAAACAAAAAGACAATAGCAGTGTTAGAAATAAAGCTGAAGGAACTTCCAAGGAAGTCAACCCAAAGAAAAAAGATCAAAATTAGGAATGCAAAGGATCAAGAGAAAGAGATAAATATAAAACTAACAGGTGTTTAAGAAAGAGGGCTCAGAGAAACTATCGAAGTCCAGACCTGATGTGGGAAAGATATACATCAAGTCATTGTATGAACTTTCTTTTTTTTTTTTCCTTTTTTAACTTTTTCTTTTTTTTAAGATTTTTTCCTTGTGGACCATTTTTAAAGTCTCTTTTGAATTTTTTACAATATTGCTTCTCTTTTATGCTTTGGATTTTTGGCCATAGGATCTTAGCACCCCAACCAGGGATGGAACCCTCACCCCCTGCATTGAAAGGTGAAGTCTTAACCAGTGGACTGCCAGGGAGTCCCTATATGAATGCTCAATTAAGGGAGTTAAAGGAAATATCCTCTAAGTTTCCAGAAAGAAAAAAGATATGAGTAACTCAGGAGATCAGTTTCTCTAGGGGTCCTGGCTGAGTTTCATTAACAGAAAGAAAGCATACAAGTTTATTTAACAAGTGTTTTTACACGACACGGGAACCTTCGTGATGAAATGAAGACCTGAAGAAATGCTTAAATTTCAGTGTTTTGATGCTTGGTTTAATAAAGGATAGGAAGTCAAAAAAGATGGGATGACAGTGTGAGCTGAGTGGAGTCAACCGTACAAGGCCTGTTCCTCAGCTGCCCTCTGCCCCTCTGTCTTTGGAGATGGTGGGTGGTGATGGTAGTTGGGCTGCTCAGCCGTGGCTGACTCTTTGCAACCCCGTGGACTGTAGCCCTCCAGACTACTCTATCCATGGGCTTCTCCAAGCAAGAATACCTGAGTGGGTTGCCATTTCCTTCTCCAGGGGATCTTCTCAACCCAGGGATCAAACCTGTGTCTCCTGCATTTCAGGCAGATTCCTTTCCTCTGGGAAGGAGGGCACCTTGCACAAGATTCTCCTGGCCTGCTTCCGAGGAAGCCCAGGAAGTCCTCTGCACCTGCCTTGCCTCACATCCATTCAGCTAGAAATACTCAGTCTCCCAAGGTGTCATATTTGGGGTAGCACATCCCGAACCCCATCAGTGACACACATGATGTAGTGGTCCGAAAGCTTTAGTTTTCTCAATGACAACCCCAAGCGCCTGAAGACAGTGGAGAAATGCCTTTAAAATTCCCCATGGAAATAATTTTCTGGAGTGTCTCCATTACATGTAAAAGCTGAATAATGACTCTTTAGAGGAGCAGGGATTTAGGAAGTTGACCTGATACATCACTTTTCTCAAGGAGCTACTTGAGTATGTGCTCCATGAAAATGAGGGTGTAGATCTAGAAAGAGGGAACATCCAAACTCAGAGAGGCCCAGGAATTAAGGGACTTAATGTGGATGATGGACAAAAGGAAGCCCCTGCAAAAAGGGCAAGAAGGAGGCCCTCGACCATCAGCTGGGCAGCTGCCCTGAGAAGAACCAGCATGGATGGTGGCAGACAGATGGGGCGCTGTCAGGCAATGCCCTCAGGGGACAAAAATGTGACTGATGGACAGCCTGATGTGTCAAATGTCAGAAAAATTTTAAGAAGAGTTTCCAAGTGCGTTGGAGGATTTGTAAAGAATTCATGACAGATACAAACAAAAGTAGGCAGATGGGGAAAAAAAGTAACTCTAGGGAAACAAAAAATTATACAAAACAAGAAAATATAATTAGATTTCACTTCTTGGCTCATTAGTGGATAGTACTTAGTGAAATGAAGTCGCTCAGTCGTGTCCGACTCTTTGCAATCCCATGGACTGTAGCCCACCAGGCTCCTCTGTCCATGGGATTTTCCAGGCAAGAATACTGGAGTGGGTTACCATTTCCTTCTCCAATAATACTTACATAGTCCTGAAGAAGGGGCAAAAGTGGAGGCAGTGACAAATTTTATTTTCTTGGACTCCCAAATCACTGTGGATGGTGACTGCAGCCCTGGAATTAAAAACTGCTGTCTACTTGGAAGGAAAGCTATGGCGATGTCTCTGCTTTTCAATATGCTGTCTTGGGTTGTCATAGTTTTTGTCACTTTGCCAGCAAAGGTCCGTGTAGTCCAAGCTAAGATTTTCCCAGTAGTCATATATGGATGTGAGAACTGGACCATAAAGAAGGCTGAGTGCCAAAGAGTCGATGCTTTTGAATTGTGGTGCTGGAGAAGATTCTTAAGAGTCCCTTGGACTGCAAGGAGATCCAACCAGTCCATCCTAAAGGAAATCAGTCCTGAATATTCACTGGAAGGGCTGATGGTGAAGCTGAATCTCAGATATTTTGGCCACCTGATACAAAGAGCCAACTTATTAGAAAAGACCCTAATTCTGGAAAAGATTGAAGGCAGGAGAAGAAAGGGACAGCAGAAGATAAGATGGTTAGATAGCATCACCAACTCAATGGACACAAACTTGAGCAAACTCCAGGAGACAGTGGTGGACAGAGGAGCCTGGCGTGCTGCAGTCCATGGGGTTGCAAGGAGTCGGACATTGTAGCTGAACAGCAGCAAAAAGTCCTAAAGATATTAATATTGTGTTTCAATACACCCCCAAATCTGTGATCTTGCTATTTGGGAAGAACAGGGGGTTAGGCTTGTAAAAATGCTCAGTTCTCATCTTGCATTCAGGAAAGTCAGTAGAGACTATTTAAAATGCATAAATTAATAAACAGCTAACAAGTCTATGTTAGAAATTCTGGGATACAAGAAGAGCTGTCACTAAGAATTGGGTTTGGTGGGGGTGGGATGGAGCAGGGAATGGCATTTTGCTATATTCCTTCTAGCACCACTTGGCTTTTAAAATCATGTATGTGTAATACTTTGTTAGAAATTGAAATTAGGCTTACAGTTAATGGCTGCCCATCAAGAAAAAAAATATCGTTAGAAATCTTGAAGGCAGAATCCCATGCTAAATAATCACTGATGAGATTAAAGTGATTTCATGTTAAAGAATTTGGCTGAGTGCATTTTCTAGCAGTGATTGACTGAGGTTTTAAGTGACCTACTCCCCTGCACCGTCTGGAGGTACCTCCCTGGTTCTTCCTCCCACCCAAGATGAGCCCAGGCCTTGTCCAGAAGGTACTTTAAAAGCTTCTCATGTGGTCAGCTGGTTTCCAAGCTGGCAGAACCCTCAACCTCACCCCAGTGGTTTTGCTCAGACTTTGCTGCTGACTGTTGCCTCTGCCCTGGGTTGGATCCTTCACCCCTGTCCACGGCCTCTTTATTCTGTTACTGTGGCCCATCCAGCCTCTTCCACCTCAGATGTTCTGCTTCACACTTCCCCTCTCAGTCTCCACCCTTGCCCGCTCTGCCTGTCCACGCCGGCCATCCCACCATCTGCCATGGGACACGCCTGCCATCCAGCAAATCTCTTTCCTAGCTTGGTGTTCTCAGCCAGTATCACTTCACCCTTGCAGCTCTGACCTTGAGAACAAGTACAGATTGCAGCCATTTCAACAACCTTAAGGGTATAAGCATCATCAGTCTTGCAAATGCACAGCATCATTCAATGAGGTCTCTGGGAAATAATAGGAATTAAGTCATGGATAAGGGAAATTATGGTTCTCCAGTGGGAGCTGTGTCCAGTTATAATAGGTGCTAAAGCAGCATTCACTTTTATTTATATTTATTTGGTATCTTTAATACTCATGTTACTATAAAGTAGATTTTTGTCCCATGAGGGCTTTGCATATAGAATGGAATTGGATATAACTTATCCAATTGTTTCACATACCCATTGATTTAATAATTATTTATTGAGTACTTAATACGTTGTGGAGCCAAAGGTTACAGAGATGAAATGGTTTTCTCCCAGCTTTCAAGGAGCTTACGGTCAGCTGGGAACAATAGAAACAAACAGTAATAAGGCTCTAATCTCCATGCATCAGAGAGTGCAAGGAGCACTAGAAAAAGCGCTCATGTTATTTCGTTTTAACCAGAAATCCTGAGATTGGGCAACAACTCACGAGAACAGAGTCTCATAGAAGTTCATCAGGGTCTGGAGTAGTGGCACCCAAACTTTCTTATTATGCCTCTGCTCACTGAAGCCTTTAACCTCACATCCCGAAAAGCTTACTCATGAATTCTATCCATGTCCCACCGTTCAGTTCAGTTGCTCAGTCGTGTCTGACTCTTTGCAACCCATGGACCACAGCACGCCAGGCTTCCCTGTCCATCACCAACTCCCGGAGTTTGCTCAAACTCAAGTCCATCAAGTTGGTGATGCCATCCAACCATCTCATCCTCTGTCATCCCCTTCTCCTCCTGCCCTCAATCTTTCCCAGCATCAGAGTCTTTTGCAGTGAGTCAGTTCTTTGAATCAGGTGGCCAAAGTATTGGAGCTTGAGCTTCAGCAACAGTCCTTTCAATGGATATTCAGGACTGATTTCCTTTAGGATTGACTGGTTTGATCTCCTTGCAGTCCAAGGGAATCTCAAGAGTCTTCTCCATGTCCTACTAAATTCCTATATTATATACATTATCAAGTATAACTGAAATAAATATTTTAAAGAATGAAGGTTTTAAAATTTTTTTCTAAATAGACTTTCTGGTCTCCTCTGCTTGTGCCCCAATGGCTCTCTCCTTCAGCACCTCCCCAGAGTAGACACCTCACCTGGCACTACCAGTCAGGTCCAAGGTAGAATCCTCACTGTTACTGATCAAGGATCTGCACTTAGACATCACAGAGGACTGAAGAAAGAAGATGTGGTACATATATATACAATGGAATGTTACTCAGCCATCAAAAATAATGGAATAATGCCATTTGCAGCAACATGGATGGCCCTAGAGATTTTTCTGGAGAAAGAGTGGAGGAAGTCAGACAAGCAGATTGCAGCCATTTCAACAACCTTAAGGGTATAAGCCCATCAGTCTTGCAAATGTGTGGCATCATTCAATGAGGTCTCTGGGAAATAATAGTAATTAAGTCACGGATAAGGAAAATTATGGTTTGCCAGTGGGAGCTGTGTCCAGTTATAATAGGGAATCATGAACTCCTTATTGCCAAATTCACACTTAAATTGAAGAAAGTAGGGAAAACCACTAGACCATTCAGGTATGACCTAAATCAAATCCCTTATGATTATACAGTAGAAGTGAGAAATAGATTTAAGGGACTAGATCTGATAGACAGAGTGCCTGATGAACTATGGGCAGAGGTTTGTGACATTGTACAGGAAATAGGGATCAAGACCATCCCCAAGAAAAAGAAATGCAAAAAAGCAAAATGGCTGTCTGAGGAGGCCTTACAAATAGCTGTGAAAAGAAGAGAAGCCAAAAGCAAAGGAGAAAAGGAAAGATATACCCATCTGAATGCAGAGTTCCAAAGAATAGCAAGGAGAGATAAGAAAGCCTTCCTCAGTGATCAATGCAAAGAAATAGAGGAAAACAGCAGAATGGGAAAGACTAGAGATCTCTTCAAGAAAATTAGAGATACCAAGGGAACATTTCATGCAAAGATGGGCTTGATAAAGGACAGAAATGGTATGGACCTAACAGAAGCAGAACACATTAAGAAGAGGTGGCAAGAATATACAGAAGAACTGTACGAAAAGATCTTCATGACCCAGATAATCACGATGGTGTAATCACTCACCTAGAGCCATATATCCTAGAATCTGAAGTCAAGTGGGCCTTAGGAAGCATCACTACGAACAAAGCTAGTGGAGGTGATGGAATTCCAGTTGAGCTATTTCAAATCCTGAAAGATGATGCTGTGAAAGTGCTACACTCAATATGCCAGCAAATTTGGAAAACTCAACAGTGGCCACAGGACTGGAAAAAGTCAGTTTTCATTCCAATCCCAAAGAAAGGCAATGCCAAAGAATGCTGAAGTTCAGTGGCTCAGTCGTGACCGACTCTCTGCGACCCCATGAATTGCAGCATGCCAGACCTCCCTGTCCATCACCAATTCCTGGAGTTTACTCAAACTCATGTCCATCGAGTCGGTGCTGCCATCCAGCCATCTCATCCTTCGTCGTCCCCTTCTCCTCCTGCCCCCAATTCCTCCCAGCATCAGAGTCTTTTCCAACGAGTCAACTCTTCGCATGAGGTGGCCAAAGTACTGGAGTTTCAGCCTCAGCATCATTCCTTCCAAAGAACACCCAGCGCTGATCTCCTTTAGAATGGACTGGTTGGATCTCCTTGCAGTCCAAGGGACTCTCAAGAGTCTTCTCCAACACCACAGTTCAAAAGCATCAATTCTTTGGTGCTCAGCTTTCTTCACAGTCCAACTCTCACACCCATACATGACTACTGGAAAAACCATAGCCTTGACTAGATGAATCTTTGTTGGCAAAATAATGTCTCTGCTTTTGAATATGCTATCTAGGTTGGTCATAACCCTCCTTCCAAGGAGTAAGTGTCTTTTAATTTCATGGCTGCAATCACCATCTGCCGTGGTATGGAATCCCCAAAAATAAACTCTGACACTGTTTCCACTGTTTCCATATCTATTTCCCATGAAGTGATGGGACCAGATGCCATGATCTTAGTTTTCTGAATGTTGAGCTTAATCTACCCCTAAATAGAAGAAGCAAAACAAAAGCCTTTCTGAAGGAATTGTACAGTTATTTATCTACAATGCTTGTGATTTAAAAAATACTTATATAAAAGAGATCTCATGGAAAACCGAGCAAAAAGAAACATTAAAAAATTTCCCAGGGTATTTGGCTCTTAAAGTTACCTGACAAAGTATTTATTTTATTTAATTTATTAATTTTTGAGTATAATTGCTTTACAATGTTGTGGTAGCTTCTGTTATACAGCAAATTTAGTAAGTTATACACATATATATGGGCTTCCCAGGTGACTCAGTGGTAAAGAATCTGCCTGCCAAACAGGAGACTCGAGTTCCATCCCTGGGTTGGGAAGAGCCTTTAGAGAAAAAAATGGCAATCCACTCCAGTATTCCTGCCTGAGAAATCCTATGGACAAAGGAGCATGGCAGTCCATGAGGTCACAAAATGAGGTCAAGAATGCTCAAACTGCCACACAATTGCACTCATCTCACACACTAGTAAAGTCATGCTCAAAATTCTCCAAGCCAGGCTTCAGCAATATGTGAACCATGAACTTCCAGATGTTCAAGCTGGTTTTAGAAAAGGCAGAGGAACCAGAGATCAAATTGCCAACATCCGCTGGATCATCGAAAAAGCAAGAGAGTTCCAGAAAAACATCTATTTCTGCCTTATTGACTATGCCAAAGCCTTTGACTGTGTGGATCACAATAAACTGTGGAAAATTCTGAAAGAGATGGGAATACCAGACCACCTGAACTGCCTCTTGAGAAACCTATATGCAGGTCAGGAAGCAACAGTTAGAACTGGACATGGAACAACAGACTGGTTCCAAATAGGAAAAGGAGTACATCAAGGCTGTATATTGTCACCCTGCTTATTTAACTTATATGCAGAGTACATCATGAGAAACACTGGGCTGGAAGAAGCACAAGCTGGAATCAAGATTGCCGGGAGAAATATCAATCACCTCAGATATGCAGATGACACCACCCTTATGGCCGAAAGTGAAGAGGAACTAAAGAGCCTCTTGATGAAAGTGAAAGAGGAGAGTGAAAAAGTTGGCCTAAAGCTCAACATTCAGAAAACGAAGATCATGGCATCTGGTCCCATCACTTCATGGGAAATAGATGGGGAAACAGTGGAAGCAGTGTCAGACTTTATTGTTTGGGGCTCCAAAATCACTGCAGATGGTGATTGCAGCCATGAAATTAAAAGTTGCTTACTCCTTGGAAGGAAAGTTATGACCAACCTCGATAGCATATTCAAAAGCAGAGGCATTACTTTGCCAACAAAGGTCCATCTAGTCAAGGCTATGGTTTTTACTGTGGTCATGTATGGGTGTGAGAGTTGGGCTGTGAAGAAAGCTGAGTGCCTAAGAATTGATGCTTTTGAACTGTGGTGTTGGAGAAGACTCTTGAGTGTCTCTTGGACTGCAGGGAGATCCAACCAGTCCATTCTGAAGGAGATCAGCCCTGGGATTTCTTTGGAAGTAACGATGCTGAAGCTGAAACTCCAGTACTTTGGCCACCTCATGCGAAGAGTTGACTCATTGGAAAAGACTCTGATGCTGGGAGGGATGGGGGCAGGAGGAGAAGGGGACGACGAAGGATGAGATGGCTGGATGGCAGCACCGACTCGATGGACATGAGTTTGAGTAAACTCCGGGAGTTGGTGATGGACAGGGAGGTCTGACGTGCTGCGATTCATGGGGTCGCAGAGAGTCAGACACGACTGAGTGACTGAACTGAACTGACCTGAAAGCAGCATTTGCTTTTGTTCATATTTATTTGGTATCTTTAACACTCATGGCTATGGTTTTTCCAGTGGTTATGTACGGATGTGAGAGTTGGACTATAAAGAAAGCTGAGCGCCAAAGAATTGATGCTTTTGAACTGTGGTGTTGGAGAAGACTCTAGAAAGTCCCTTGGACTGCAAGGAGATCCAACCAGTCCATTCTGAAGAAGATGAGCCCTGGGATTTCTTTGGAAGGACTGATGTTGAGACTGAAACTCCAATGCTTTGGCCACCTGATGCAAAGAGCTGACTCATTGAAAAAGACTCTGATGCTGGGAAAGATTGAGGGCAGGAGGAGAAGGGGATGACAGAGGATGAGATGGTTGGATGACATCATCAACTCGATGGACATGGGTTTGGGTGGACTCCGGGAGTTGGTGATGGACAGGGAGGCCTGGCGTGCTGCATTTCACGGGGTTGCAAAGAGTCGGACACAACTGAGCGACTGAACTGAACTGAACTAACACACTCATGTTACTATAAAGTAGATTTTTGTTCCATGAGGACTTTGTGTATGACTTCCCTTACCTGAAGAATCTAAAAGGACATGATCCAAATGAGCTTATTTACAAAACAGAAACAGATCCACAGACTCACATAATGAGCTTATGGTTGCTGGGGAGGAGGAGAGGGGGAGGGATAGTTAGAGAGTTTGGGATGGTCATGTACAGGCTGCTATATTTAAAATGGATAACCAAGAAAGACCTACAGTATAGCACAGGGAATTCTGCTCAATGTCATGTGGCGGCTTGCATGGGAAGGGGTTTGGGAGAGAATGGATACATGTGTATGTATGGTTCAGTCCTGCTCACCTGAAACTATCACCACATTGTTAATTGGCTATATTTCAATACAAAATAAAAAGTTTTTTAAAAAAGAATCTGGATTTAGTCAATTCATCCAGAGATGAGGGACAGCCTACCAGCAAAGACTCCAAATATGTCATGTGATCAGCCAGACCTTTCCGGAAGCATGACTAGTAACCATTTGTACAAGGCATACTTTCCCTGTGAATGTATCCATTCCAGAGACCAAATTAATTCAAAGTTGCTTAGTGAGCACAGAATGAGAGCAAATGGAACTGTGGCCTGTCGGGATATTTCTGCAAATGAGAATTAACGGATCGAACTGCCCTCCTCTCTGGAGATATTTCTGTCTGATTAACCAGTGCTGGACCTCAAATAAATACTGACATATTTTACTTTTAGCTTTCCTTTTTTCTAGAATCATTTTAAACAGCTGCCCTTCTGTTAATACAACACATCAGAAAATAAGAATGCATTTGATTGGAGGAAAACTTGAAAATGTCAATTACATCTCTGTCCTGGGGATTCAGCCTAAAGAGACAGAATTGCTTGACTTTCAGGTTGACACATGGCTGGAGACTGACCCTTGGCAGCTCCTAGGTTGTTAAGAGGCTCTCACCCATTAAAGAAAAGTGAAAGTGAAGTTGCTCAGTCGTGTCCGACTCTTTGCCACCCCATGGACTATAGCCTACCAGGCTCCTCTGTCCATGGGATTTTCCAGGCAATAGTACTGGAGTGGATTGCCATTTCCTTCTCCAGTGGATCTTCCCAACCCAGGGATTGAACCCAGGTCTCCTGCATTGTAGACAAACGCTTTACCGTCTGAGCCACCAGGGAAGTCCTCTCATCCATTAGGCAGGCTGAAAGCTGCTGGCCCTGGGCACTCTTCATTCCAGCCTAGAACTCTGAGGGTTGCAGAGTTTAGCTTTTATCTTGAGAGAGCTTCATTTTCACCTCCTGGGAGAGGTGAGCCTAAACTCGCCTCTCCAGACTTGAAGGCAGATCTTGAGCGGAAAAGAGGGCTCAGTGCTCAGATGATAGCAACTTAAACAATAGTTAAGATTCTTTCTTTTTGGGTATCTCTCTAACCAACGTCGTATCACATCCTTCTTCCCAAAAGGAAACAAGTCTATTTTTCTCCTACTGAAAACAATGATATTGTAATTAAAAAAAAAAAAAGAGCTTAAAACTACACCTAAGACTTTTGGTACACTTTCAACAGTGGACTCTCCACCACCACTGTTTTTACCTTAATGGAGATATTTGAAAACATGTTTTGCACTGACTTGTTCAGTCACTCAGCCGTGTCCAAACTCTTTGTGAACCCATGGATTGCAGCATGCCAGGGTTCCCTATCATCCACTATTGGAGTTTGGCCAAATTCATGTCCACTGAGTCAGTGATACTGTTTATACATTGCCATTCACTTATCTAGGTGTCACTGTACCCTAGATGTCCTAAGAACAAATTAAATAACATAAATTAAATGAAGACACTTTATTATCTCATAATATAGCAACATTATATACTTAATTTGAACTTATGGCATAAGCATTCAGTTCAGTTCAGTCGCTCAGTCATGTCTGACTCTTTGTGACCTCATGAATTGCAGCACGCCAGCAGTACCAACAAAGTTAATTCTGCTTAAGAATAGCAGCTGAACTTATTGCATACGTGCATAATTTGTATAAAAGGAAGGGAAAAATATAGTCGATAGAAACTAACAAAATGCATGTAGTTGGTTCAGTGTGTTTTTTGAAGGAAAGATATGGCAAAAATAAATTTTTAAAAACATATTGTATTTAAAATTTTTATTTACTTATTAATTTATTTATTTTTGGCTGTGTTGGGTCTTTGTTGCTGCTCAAGGGCTTTTCTCTAGTTGTGGTGTGTGGGCTTCCGTCTGTGGTATCTTTTCTTGTGGCTTATGGGCTCTAGAGCATGGGCTCAGTAGTTGTGGCACACGAGGTTAGTGGCTCTGCAGCATATGGGGTCCTCCTGGACAGGGGATTGAACTCATGTCCGCTGCATTGGCAGGCAGATTCTTAACCTCTAAACCGTCAGCGGCTGCTGCTAAGTCACTTCAGTCGTGTCCGACTCTGTTTGACCCCATGGACAGCAGCCCACCGGGCTCCTCTGTCCATGGGATTCTCCAGGCAAGAACACTGGAGTAGGTTGCTACTTCCTTCTCCGTGGAACCCCAGGGAAGTCCCCAAAATACATATTTTAGATGTTAAAATTTTCCACAGGCAGTTTACTCATCTAGTAGGCTTTTATTCAGTGATTGATGAATCAGGCGACCTCCAGCATAGTGGAGAGAAAGGAGCTCTGAAGAGCTGTGCGAGAGGAGAGGTGTTATGAACCGAAGGGAACAGGAACAGGAAGTTACACTGGGCGTGTGCTGATTGGCTGAAGCATGGCTGCACCCCTTACATCAGCAGAGGGAAGGCCTAGATATTCAAGGACCCTTAGCTGAGCAGGCCAGTGCTGCCGGGATATCCTGGACCTTCCTTCTCTGGGCGAGCTGAGCTCAGAAGCTCAGTTAAGTGCTGGTTTGCTGACCTGGGGGTTAGCAAGAGTGACTCCATCTTGGGCCTCACCTGGTGACTTTAACATAGGGTTAACACTAAAGGTAAAAGCTTTAGTAACTGTTTTAAAGCATATTCATGTGTTTTAGTCCTTAGCTGTGCTGTCAAATGTACTCAAAAATGTGCACTTCCTAAAGGAATTTCTCCCCTGGAGATAAAGTCAGGAGTCTGCTCTTGGTGGGCTTCCCTGGTGGCTCAGCAGTAAAGAAATCGCCTGTAATACAGGAGTCAATGGAAGCACAGGTTCAGTCTCTGGGTCGGGAAGATCCCCTGGAGGAGGGCCTGACAACCCACTCCAGTATTCTGGGTCTGAAAAATCCCGTGGACAGAGGAACCTGATGGGCTACAGTCCATGAGGTCGCAAAGAGTAGGGCATGACTGAGCGACTAAGCATGCAGGCACACTGCTCTTGATGTCATATTAAATTCTTGGTCCACCTGTTTTGTCGGTCCTCTAGTTTAGTGCTTTTATTTTGTCCCATGAACTGCCTTTCTCCTGGGGCCACTGCCTACTACCAGGCACTGAGTGCAGAGGGGGTGAATACAACTGAGTCTACCCCATGAGTTCAAAAATAGGGGCTGATTGTAAGCCCTTCAGTGCCCTCAGCTCAGCATTCCCACCCCCACAAAACAGCCACAGGTCAGAGTGTCCCATGGAGTCCCCAGGGAGGAAGAGGCTGGGGATGGGACCCTCCCTTTACAGCAACTTGCCTGTGGGGCTTGGAGCAGGAGGGGTGGAGAGATGACTGGCCAGGTCATCCCACCTTTTTCCCTAGCTCCTCGCTCAGCCAGGCTTCTGCACTCCCCGTGGTTGTATTTCTGCTTCACCTGCCCCAGGCTTGGAGCAGCTGCTGGCTGGAAGCAAGCATTGCTTATTCCAAGACAAAAACAGATGAGAAGCAGGAGCAGGATACCAAAGACCCCTTCCTAGTCTGTCCCTCTCGGTCAAGTGCAGATGCTTCTTGCATCAAACATAAGCCTGGGAACTTCTCTGGTGGTCCAGTGGTTAAGACTTCACCTTCCAACGCCAGGGGTGTGAGTTCAATCCCTGGTCAGTGAGCTAAGATCCCATATGCCTCACAGCCAAAAAAACCAAATCATAAAACACAAGCAATATTGTAACAAATTCAATAAAAGCTTTAAAAATGGTCCACATCAAAAATGAAAAAAAAAAAACAAAACAAAACATAAACCTGAGTTCAAAACAGCCACTCCCACCCACCACGTGAAACCAGGGGCATCACTCCCTTTTCTCCTCCTCTGACATGTACTCCTGAGAGGACACCTCTTAGAAGGATTTATCCATCCTTAGTCAAATATTTTATATACAGACGCACAGGTAACTTTTGGAAAGTTGAAGACACGTCTGTGGGGACTTCGTGCAGTGTCATTCACTGGGAAGAGCGGAAGCAAGGGCCACTGTCAGTGGGACTGTATTAAAACTCGGGAAGCGGCTCTCTTTTCCACCAGTGCCGTGATTGGGTGTAAATTACCCTGCCCTCTCCTTTGTTCCTTCCACAGGGGATTACTGGAATGCGGCCTCTTTCCCAAACCCATCATCCTACCTGCATTTCTCCACTTTCCAAGGAGAGACCAGTGCCGACATCTCCTTCTACTTCAAAACGCTAATCCCCCGCGGAGTGTTTCTTGAAAATCTGGGGAACACAGATTTCATCAAACTCGAACTGAAATGTGAGTATCCATTGTTTGTCGGCTCATGAATAACTACTCTTGTCACTTACAAGCTGATCTTAACCTCGATTATGTAATTGGCGCTAGGAGGTAGCGCCAGGTCTGAGAAAGACCTGGGTTCCTGTGCGCAGATGCTCAAAGGATACAGTCACAGACAGAGCTCCCCACAATGCTGTTCTAGGAGGACGAGAGAGGATAAACTGCCCTGATAATGGGGGGGGGAACAATGTGTATTTTTGTTGAAGTCTAGTCAATTTACAGTGTTATGTTAGTTTCAGGTGTACAGCAAAATGATTCGGTTATATATATGTATAGCTTTTCAGATTCTTTTCCACTGTAAGTTATTACAAGATACTGAATACACTTCCCTGTACAATAAAGTAGGTTCTCATTGTTTATCTATTTTATATATGGTAATGCACATCTGTTAATCCCAAACTCCTAATTTGTCTCTGCCCCTCCACCTTCTCTCTCCCCTTTGGTAATCCTAAGTTTATTTTCTATGTGTGAGTCTATTTCTGTTTTGTAAACTACGTTCACTTGTGTAATTTTTTAGATCCCACCTATAAGTGATACCGTATGGTATCTGTCTTTCTCTGTCTACTTACCTCACTTAGTGTGATCATCTCCAAGTCCATCCACGTTGCTGCGAATGGCATGATTCCATTCTTTTTATGGCTGAGTAGTATTCTGTTGTATATATGTACCATATCTTCTTCATCCATGCCCCTTGTTGATGAATATTTAAATTATATCCATATCTTGCCTATTGTAAATAGTGCTTGCTATGACTATTGGGATGCATGCAACTTTTCGAATTAGAGCTATATGCCCAGGAGTGGGATTGCAGGATCATGTAGTAGGTATATTTTTAGTTTTTCAAGGAATATTTTTTAGAAATATTTATTTCCAAAAATAAATATATTTTTAGAGAAATAGGTTTTAAGGAATATTAAGGAACAACATTCCATGTTGTTCTCCATAGTGTCTATGCCAACTTACTTTTCCACCAACAATGTAGGAGGGTTCCCTTTCCTCCACTCTCTCTCCAGCATGTATTACTCATGGACCTTTTAACAATGTCCGTTCTGACTGGTGTGAAGAATGTATTTGTTTTCTAAGGAGGCAGGGCTAAGAGTAGACGGAGGATTGGGTAAAGTGATCAGGAATAAGAAATAAGAGAATTGGGGTAACAACGCACACGAAAATAGGAAAAATCAGAATTAACATCTGCAAGAGTGGATGAAGCAACCTAGACAGCAGAACGGTGTTGCTGTGCAACTCTGGGTCTGCAGCTTCGCAGAAGAGGCTCCTCATCTACCCACCCTCTGAAGGTTTGAGTCCTTGGTGTTCTCACCTAGGGTGCAGAAACTACCAGAATCCCAGCTGCCTGGCTCAGCTCAGCCCTGTGATCCCAAAGACCCTCGGAGGTCATGTGATTTGAGGATGCCACCCATGGAGGGCAGGGAGTCACTGCATCTGAGCAGGGCAAGTCTCATCATACGGGGGACCTTTTATCCATGGGGCACAGGTGCAGCTGTAGGAATCTGTGTCCACAAACTTCCAGGTCTGGTGCACATTTGCCGGGCTCCCCTGGCTATTCAGACCCAGGAACAGCCAGAACCAGGAGGGGAAGTGGGTCAGTGCCCCAGGTCCCTGCATGGAACCTCCCCGCATCAGAGTCCTTCCTCCTGGCCTGTGCTCTGTGTCTGAGCACCTGTGTTACTGGGTCTAGTCTGCAGATGATCCCAGACATATTTTCCAGAAATAGCTGATGGTGTATTTTCCTCCTTTTGTAGTTACAATTGTGCAATATGGTCTTTGAGAAAGGGAATCTCAGGCAAATGTTTCTGCTGAAATCCTATGGGATTCTTTCTGTTAAATGCTGGACGGTGATGTGGCAGAAGTGCATGGACTTTGGGATTTCCATTCTCAGGTTGAAATCCAGGTCCTCAGGCAAATTGCTTAATCTGTTTGAATGCTAATTTCCAAATCTATAAAATGGGGATGATAATTTGCTGGGGTTATGATGCTAGAATATAGCTACTCATGAAGCATTTATTTCAGGGTCTAGTAGTTACTGTAATTATCATCTTTCTGAGAATGCTCATTACAGATCTAGTGTGAGCCAGATCTGGTTGAAAGGAAGACTGAGAATATTCTAGCCCTAGAGTTACAAAGTACACAAATAGAAATCATTTATTTTCATGAATTATGGACTAGAATTATTTAAAAGGGATTTCCACAGAATTCAATTGAATCAGACTATTTTCTCACTTACACAAAGTTGGGTTGTATTTTAGAAACATCTCATGGCACAAAAGGACAATCCCATATCTGAGTAATTCTATGAGCTTCTATAAAACTACTTGAGTTCTCCCTGTCCTTGCTTTATACCCCCATGTTTTGTAAACCCAGTCCTGGGTTGGAAATAAGACAAATTAAGTACAGAGAGAGCAGGCATTTCTACTAGAGTATCTGTATAACAGAATTTCACTCATTTCTAATTATGAAAAACCTCCATAGATATTCTCAAAGTCCTCCCAGTCTTTCCATGGTATGAAAACTCCATGACAGAGGGCGGAATATAGCCTCATTTTCTCATGCAGCTCTTTTCTGTCATCCAGTTTACTTTTGGTGAAGAAGTGTGAGACTTTCAAGGCACGGATTAGAGGTTGGCCTCTTCTCGGAGTTCTCTAGACTTTCTAATAATTACTGAAGATGGAAGCACCTTTTATAAGGTCCCCTAAATGTTAGAGATACCAAATGTCCATCTTTGTATAGCACCTCCATTCAGGTTCAAAGGAACTTTTGGGAGGAACAGGGAGGGAAAGGCAGGTTGTTCTGTTTGAGCAAAACTTCTTCAAAGTATACAAGAAGTGGTGCTTCCACAAGGAACATGGAGGAAATGTGGCCATGACTGAGGCTTGCTTCTGCCCCATGCATCACGTTTCTCCAGACTCTTCTGTGCAGGATACGTGGGGTGGTGGGAGAGGTGGAGAATTATTGCAAGCCCTTCTCTCCCGTCCTCTGATGAATCACTGCAAACCTAATGGGTCCCGAAGTCAAATTTTTAAAGAGTGTCTCTGCTTTTTTCCTCTGAATTTGCTAGGCTTTCTAATATCTTTCAGGTAGGAATTCAAATTTGGCTTCTCTACGTGTGTCTCAAAGGAGTTTTGTCACAGTTCATGTCTACGTAGTGGTTTCTAGAATAACATTTCCGTTAATTAGTGGCATTGTGTCCTTCTGTTGGAAATGGAAAATTCCTGACTCTAAGAACAGTGAGTCAGGGGCTTCCCTGGTGGCTCAGCAGTAGAGAGTCTGCCTGCCAACTCAGGAGACTCAGGTTTGATCCCTGATCCAGGAAGATCCCACATGCCTCAGGGCAGCCAAGCCCAAGCACCAGAACTATTGAGCCTGAGCTCTAGAGCCCAAGAGCCCCAACTACTGAGCCCTGGGGCCCATGCTGTGCAACAAGAGAAGCCACCACAGTGAGAAGCCTGTGCCCTGCAACTAGAGAGAAGCCCCATGCTCACCCCAACTAGAGAAAAGCCCGTGTAGCAATGAAGACTCAGCACAGCCAAAAATTAAAAAAAAAAAAACAACAGTGAGTCAGTTGCACTAACTTAATGAGACACCATCAGCATCTTAATGTGCAAGTGAAAAAGCCCACATGGTAAAGTTAGACTGATGTTACTCACTAGTATGCTCTACAGGTAAGAATTTAAGGCTGTATTTCACTTCTTTACCATCTATATTTTTTTATTCATTCGATGGGTATTTACTGAGTCCCAACCATGTCCCAAATGCTATGCTAGGTCAAACGTCGTTAAGTCAAGCATGGCGTCTTTCCCTCCAAAGATCTTTCTGTTTGTTTTGGAAAGCAGCCAAGTCAGTCAGCAGCTATGATAACAATAAAAATAGCTCAGCTTTGTTCAGACGCTCTGTGTCTCCAGCACTTTTCCAAGGACTTTACAGACAGCATCTCACTTACTTCCCTAACCACCCTTTGGGCTGGAGCACCACCATTAGTATCTCTGTTTTTCAAATGAGGAAACCGAGGCACAGGGTATAAGTTGCCTGGTCACGGTCACACAGAGAGGATATGACAGAACCAGTGCTTAACCCCAAACATTTTTTGTCTGTCCTGAGTCTGTTGCTGTTAACACCAAACCACACCACCTCCCGGAACAGACATTGAGAGAGATGGCTGAGCGCACCGAGGGGGCATTTAAACCCAACTGAAGTGGCAGGTGCTTCCCAAGGAATGTGATGCTTTAATTAAATTTTGATAGATGACCAGGAGGCAGGAAGGGGAGGAAGGTGGGGGCAGAAGGAAGATCTGGAAAGGAAAAATGTTACTAAAAGGAGAACACCTGTCCGTGAAGGTGTGAGCTGGCTTGCCTTGACCCTGAAATTTATGGTGAGAGAGGCCATAATGCGATCAGATCTGTGTTCACCCGAGGAAAGATGGAAAAGCCAGAGAAGAAGTGGCAGGGACTGCTGTGAAGATGGTGAAGAGTGAATGGGAGCTGGGGAAGATGACAAGGAAGGGTCCTAGATGAGAGAGCTGCTTAGGAGAGAGAATCCACAGGTTCTAACAAAGTGGTTATGAGAGTGAAGTGGGAGGGAAGGTTCTAGAATGAAGCCAACATTTGGTTGGGATGATTTTGATGATTGTGTGGATAGAACTACTTTTACCAAGGATGATGGCATTGGAGGGCAAAATGAAAACTGCCTTTGGATGTTCTGAGCTTGAGGGCCCACAGGATCAAGGAATGTCTCTCCAAGTGGACACATGTAGAGTGTGCCGTGTACACAAGTCTGAAGCCTGACAGAGCACTCTGAGTTACAAGCATGCAATGTGAGCAACAGCGTCACTTAGAGAATCATCAGGAAATAAGTGTGGGTGCCTCAGCATGGATGAGATTGCCCAGAACAAATGTGCAGAGAGAGGAAACCAGATGGCCAAGGGTGAAAACCACACTTAAAAGATAGAAGGGAGAAAAGGAGCTTGTAGAAGCCTGGCAAAGAAGTGGGAAGACGGTGATATCCCAGGACTCAAACACAGAAAGAATTTCAAAAACAAAAAGGTGCCTGATGCCACCGAACTGAGAGATCACTAAAGGAAGAACATAAAGGGCTCTTCAGCTTTCACGTGTAGAGGTCACTGTCAGAATGTGAGGCCGTGTCTGTGGTGAGCGGAGGTGGATACAGAGATCAAGAGATGGTGGTTTTCTTCATTGTTCTTGTGGGGAGGGACTTGAGTACCATATATATTAAAGAGAATTCAGTAAAGAAAAATGAAGTTAGAGATGTGGGAGAGAAAGGGACTGGTGGAAGGAGTGACGTCCCCTAGGAAGTTGAGAATGAGTGAAATGTAGAATTAGAACATCTGAAGGGACTGATGGAAAGAGGAGAGATAAGCCAGTCCATTTCCAAACCAGAAATTACTTTTGATTCTGTTGTTTGTTCGCTTATTTTTTGTCAGTTATTTTTGAGATGGCCGAGGAGCCGTGCTTTAGAAAATATTCACTAACAACCACAGACATTCCCATTTATTTTTCCAGAGTTCCCCGTAGGGAACAACTTGACTTCCCTACATCCCTTTTCTGGCCAATTGACCGTGGTCCCATCAGCAGGCCACCTCTCACTGAGCACCTGCTGTGTCAGAGGCACTAGGGTGGGTCCTGGAGGTTCCAAGGTGAAAACAAGAGAACCCAAGACCCTCACCTACTAAAGGGGACAAGCACACTGACTGCAGTATGGATGCATAACTTTTATTATGAACTTTGGAAGTGCCACGCACTGCTCTAAAACTTTTATAGATACTAACATTTTTAGGTTTCATAACAAGTTCTGTCCACATTTTATAGATAAGGAAACTGAGACACACAGGTTATCCAGCTGATTTCAGATATAGTGCTTATGATCATTTAAATACAATAAATAAATTACAACGATAGGTATATGCTATCTTAAATCTCCAGAGGAGAGATACACAACCCAAGCTGGGAATGAAGAAGAAGATGAGGTGATACCCAAGCTGGGTCATAAAGAACAGGCAAAGAAACTAGCTACATGAAGAAGTAAGGGAAAGAACTCTAGCAGGAAGGACAAGGCAAGGAGAAGCATAAGGATAGGGAACGTGACGGGTGCTTGGGAGCTGCAAACATTCAGTGTTGTTAGAGTAGGAAGTATGACACAGATGGTAGAGACTTTTAGGCAAGTCTCAGGCCTGATTCTAAATACACGGCAATCTGAATATTTCAGCCCAATAGTTATTGGGTACCTACTCCATACATGTCAAAGAGGAACTCAAGAAGAATAAGAATGTTCCCATCCCATCGCACACAGTCTAGTGGGAGAGACTAGAGTATAAAACAGTACTTTGGATGAGATGAAATGTTAATAAATATTAGGGCAATACACGGCAGTGACCCAGATGAGGCAACAATTACTTCTGCCTGGAGAAGAAGAGACGATTCTTTGGAGATTAAGCCATTGTAACTGAGGCTCAACCAACATTTTGGCTCTGGATACCAAAGGAAGAAACTAGTCATAGATGGCGTGGATGCATCGCAAAGGTGAGGTGCGTGGTTCACCAGTGCAGCAAGGGCTGTAGAACTCTGTGCTTGGTGGGATCTCCAGGCCCAGAATACTGCCTAGCACATCGCAAGTGCTGAGTAAACATTTGTTGAAAGAATAAAATCAATGAATGAGGTGCTAGGCTAATGGAGAAACATAGGAAAATCTAGGTGGAAAAGGACAGCACCGCTCAGGGGAGGTGGGGATCAGAATGATGATAGACATACATGGAAAGGTGGAAGGATGATTGTGGTTGGTGAAATTTAGGAATTCAAGATTTCACGGGAAAGCAGTTTGGGCGATGAGCAGGTCTATGGTGCATCATCTGGCCATGCACATGGGCTTCTGGGTTGTATGAAAAGGCTGGGGAAAGTCATGGCAAAGGGCGCAGTGGACAGGGAGCCTGTGATCCAAGCATTGCAGTCCCTGGGTTCAAGGATGGCAGTGGTAAGCACGGGAGAGGAAGTCTCCTGGGAGGATGCATTGCTGAGTGCAGTCTCTGGAGCCATAGAACAGAAGAAGCACTGAGGCCAAGGGTGCTCCCAGCTGCCCTCCTGGCCCCAAGACATGGGCCCCAAGGGAAGGGGTTTGGTGACTGATTGGTAGGTTTTTCCTCAAGGTGAACTGTAATCAGAGGAAGTGCTTAGAAGTATTTGATGATAAACGGTGACCATAGCATTTCTTAGGGCTTCCCTGATGGCTCAGATGGTAAAGAATCTGCCTGCAATACAGGAGACCTGAGTTGGATCCCTGGGTCAGGAAGATGCCCTGGAGGAGGGACTAGCAATCCATTCCAGCAATCCATTCTCCATTCTGCCTGGAGAATCCCAGGGACAGAGGAGCCTGGTGGGCTATATAGTACAAGGGATCACAGAGAGTCAGACATGAGTGATTAACACTTTCACACTTCACTATAGCATTTTTATTCTTTGTTTAACGATTTAAAAAAACTTACACAGTGGGGGGATTTTGAAGGGGATGTTCATTGTCTGGAAAACATTCAGGAGAAGCAGCCAGCAACTGAAACTGAACCAGGAATTGAAACTGAAGCTCTAATACTTTGCCCACCTGATGCAAAGAGCCGACTCTGGGAAAGACTCTGGCGATGGAAAAGATTGGCGGCAAGAGAAAGGGACAACAGAGGATGAGATGGCTGGATAGCATCACCGACTCTATGGACACGAGTTTGAGCAAACTCTGGGAGATAGTGAAGGGCAGGGAAGCCCGATGTGCTGCAGTCCATGGGGTCGCAAAGAATCAAACATGACTTAGCAACCCAACAACAACAACCAGCAACTGTTGCGATACTTTAGCATAAGCTTCCCTGTTGACAAAGCTTGAGCTTTTCCAGGTATCAAGTTGACTCAGAGCACAGATTTGCTTTTAACCGGCGTATCTCCACAAAATGTGCTGGCAGCAGTCCAGTGTCCTGCTAATCTTCGAGAAACGTATTAAGGAAAAACCTTCATTTTCCAAGATCCCGGTTTCTGCAGTACACATGCTCAAGAATGTGACAGAAGAAAATATTCTGCAATATATAGAAACTGATGAATCAGAGGAAATAAACTAATGGCAATTTATGTTCCACTATTCCAGAATTGGAACAACTTTTTGTATTAAGGGAGCTTCCTTTGTGTAGACATGAGGAATGTCTAATTCCACTTTACTGGTCTCTGTGCCATGGGGACGTTATTTAGGGTGTTTTTTCTTTGATAAATATTGTGAGTTTTTAGTAATACAGATCAGATGTTAGCACCTGGATTTTTCCTTTTAATTATCCTACCCTTCTTGTTATCAACATAGATTCAGGAAAAATTTTAGTATTTCTACTTCTTTGTAAGTCCAGCTATGAGCTCAATTAGTGTAAAAGATCTGGGAATCTAAATGATCCTGACTTGCTCATTATAATACATAAGAAAAAAAACACTGTAAAATGTTTTTTAACCTGCATAGAAACACTGTTGTGAATTTTCTTAATGTTTACAAATTTTTCTAATTTCTGGTTTAAACTTTTCAATTTCAGTTGTGGACCAAAACAGTTCAGAAATATAAATGAAGATGAAACTTGTGCTCTATTAAAGTTATTTGGTGTATTAGCCATGTACATTTCTAAGTATTAAAAGATATACAAATAATTGGTAACACTGTCAACTTTAATGTACCCAGATTTCTTTGCCAGTCTCACTGAAGAGACAGTTATTTGAGTAGATGGCATAGGTGTGTGTGTGTGCTAAGTTGCTTCAGTCATGTCCAACTCTTTACAACCCCATGGACTGTAGCCCAGTAGGCTCCTCTGTCCATGGGATTCTCCAGGCAAGAATACTGCAGTGGGTTGCCATGCTCTCCTCCAGGGCATCTTCCTGACTCAGGGATCAAGCCTGCATCTCTCCTCTCCTGAATTGGCAGGTGGATTCTTTACCACTAATGCCACCTAGGAAGCCCCCAATGGCATAGGTACCCTAGAGTTAAAAGAATAGACTTTAGGATGTCCTCTTGATAGGAAAAATAACAAAATTACCTTAGATGTTACTGGTCTACCCATGTCTGCTGATTTGGAAATTTCTAGAGGTTGGGAAGTCCTCTAAGCCAGATAGAGTCACCTGTTCCTACAAAG
This sequence comes from Bos indicus x Bos taurus, assembly GCF_003369695.1. Lineage (NCBI taxonomy): Eukaryota > Metazoa > Chordata > Mammalia > Artiodactyla > Bovidae > Bos > Bos indicus x Bos taurus. The sequence goes on along the minus strand of NC_040079.1, from coordinate 8,396,948 downwards.
TTTCTGTTCCTGCCCCTCTCTCTCCATACTCCAGAGGCATCTAGAAGACAACCTCCCTACTGAAATCCTGCCCACACAAAAGATGTTTTTACTGTATCCTAATTTAAAGTATAAAACATACATAAAAGAGAAGTCTTTCATTTTCCTTAAAAAAAAAAAAGCAACATTTCTATAAGACAATTAATTTGGTGCATTGCCTGGAAAATAATAGGCATCCTCATTAGAGAGCATGTTCACTTAGTGTTTGAGGAATGTGTTGTGTGTCGTCTTTAGAGAAGTGCTGACCTTTCTTAGAGATTTTTTTGGGAGTGGAATTTCTCTTCTGTCTCATTCCCTTTGATTCAAATGTTTTCTACATTATTTATAGCGTGTGATCATCCACAAAACCTTTCCCTTCAAAGAGATGGCATATTAAAGTGTCAGAAAGGCCAGCTACTAGAATCAGCCTGCCTGTGGGCAGCTGGAAGAGAGCAGACGTCCTAAGAGGAGAAGAAACTAAAGAAGCGAGGATTCATGCGTCCTGACCCGGGACAGAGCTGGGAGAAAGAGTGTGTTATCCTGACAGAAACAGACACGCGGATTAGTGAGAGAGGCAGAAATGTATGTGTGGAGTTGTAAGGAGGTTAGAGACTTTACATCTGCCTTTCTAGATGCTACCAGTGTCTCTGAAGGCTTGATATTTTGTAAAAAAAAAAAAAAAAAAAGCAAATGCTTGGAGAGGGAAGGGTTAGTGCCAAAGTCAGTTAGTGCTTGTTACAAACACTGGAGAATTGATCCAACCAAGGACGACACTTGGGACCAATTAATTCAAAGCCAGTTGCAAAAAAGGATACAATAAACCAGGGAGCAGAGCTTCATTTAAATATATTGAGTGACTGGGGAAGATTACTGGAAATAGCTCAAAACCAGAAAAATCTCCAAGGGCCGAAGGCAACTGTAAACATAACAGCTCTAGGCTCTCACGAGTCATCAGACAAACGTAAATTAAAGCCGCATGACAAAACATTGGCCAACCGGATGTCAGCTGGAAACCTTACAAAAGCAGTATTTTACAAATGAAGAGTTCAGGGACTTATCTCCTCCAAGACACAGTTTGCTCAAATTTCAAGGTGATATTTAACAGTAATCAAGATAGGAACTTTGAATAGACAGAGAGAAATATAAGGCTTAAATGAAATCTAATAGAGGACTAGGATCACAGATTGAATATATTTTGCTTTAATACTTTAGGAAAGACTTATTTCTACCTCTATGATATGCTTTTTTAAAAAAATAAAATTTTAGTTTAGGTACTTTCTGACTTACAAAGGGACTGTGTTATAGGAGTTTCTGAGCCTGTTATTTAGAACCTGGAATATATCTTCCTATAGATGTAATATTGTAAATGGCACTCATATGCCACTGCTGGGCGTAAGGAGCTTTGTTGTTTGTCTGAGTTTCAAGAGTGGCTTACAATAGAGCTGCACGTGCCAGCTTAAGAGTTCTGGGATCTGAGTCCATACAGTTTAGAACAGAAGTATTGAGGAGCAAAGGGAACTTCCTCCCCTATTGATGAATGTTGACCTTGTCCTGGACAAACTTCTCAAAGTAGGAAAAGGTTTTGTTCACCTTTATAGTAGTCAAGACACAGCGGTGCCTCTCCATTCTTTGGGAGCTCAGTTTGGTGGGTTTAGTAAGGAGGTGGCTCAGACATCCTGAGCACGCACAATCTAAAATCTCCGTAAGACTCTCAGACACGTCTCTTTGCTCTGAAACTTCATAGTTTTATGAATTGTGTTTGTGTGTGTGTGTGCGCATGCACTAAGTCACTCAATCACGTCCAAATCTTTGAGACCCTATGGACTGTAGCCCAGCAGGCTCCTCTGTCCAAGGGATTCTCCAGGCAAGAATACTGAAGTGGGTTGCCATGCCCTCCTCCAGGGGATCTTTCTGACCCAGGGATCGAACCCACGTCTTCTACATCTCCTGCATTGCAGGCAGATTCTTTACTGCTGAGCCACCAGGGAAGCCCATTTTATGAATTAGAGAATTCCAGGAATTCATTCAAATATCATATTACAACATATATATTTTTAAACTATGGCAGTGTTCTGATACAGAGCAGGGTATTGGAACTAGAATAAGCCCATGCAACGCCTTTCATCCCATCAAAATTTCAGTGGTCTGAGGGAGAAGATCCTTTGGTTATAGTTTTTAAACTTATGAATAAATATTTTACATGTGATAAGGTCATAAAAGACTTAGGAATAAGAAATACTATTGTTTAAGACTAAGTTAAGCTGCTGTAACAATAAAACCCCGTGTTTCCATGACATTACGGCAGTGCCATCTGCAGGCTTCGTTCCAGGAAGTCCTTCCACACAGTGAAGGCTCCTTTTGTGCTGTGATTCCACATCTCCTAGAGCCTGGGCATTTCTAAACCAGTTGGCAGAGAGAGGAAGGGAGCTGGAGAAGAATTCTCTCTTCGTACCCACACTGGTCCAGAAGAGACACACATTCCTTTTGTTCTTGTTCTGTTGGTGGTAACTAGGCATGTGGCTTCACCTCCTTGTCCAGGAAATGCCACTCCCAGATTTATGGTACTTTTTCAGGGGTCTCGTGAGAAGGAGAAAATGTTTCATGAGAGGTTAGCAGTCACAGGCACTATGGCCTGAGAAGGAGTAAGCTTTCACCTTGTCTAAAGACGTCGAGGTAGGTTTCCAGAAGAGAAAGATCATGGAGCATTTGAGGAATTGAAAAGAAAATAGCAAAAGCCCAGTAACTGGTTAGAAGACCCTTCTCGTTCAAGTAATGACCCTCCGCATACCCATGTTAAGAGTTAGACAAAAGAAGGCTAGCTGGATGGACTTAAAGCCTCTTAGGAAATGACTCATTTTACCTGCCTTTGTGGATAGTATTAAAATGATCAGATTTGGTTTTCTGCATCTCTGAATTTGATCCCTCTGCTGAGAACTGCAGAGAATGCCAAATGACTTCTCATGGAGAGGGTTGATATTTAGTATTCTACAGGGTCTTTCTGGGTAAGTGCAACCAGACCCAATGAATAATAGAAACAGTGTATATCTGTCAAGTGTAATTATAACACTGAATATGCTCTTCTTGCATTCTGACTCCTGTAGGCATTAAACATCTGAACGTGCTGGCACTCCAGACCTGTGAGGGTTCTTCTTTGAGAAATAGCGTGGCTTTATTATTTGGGCCATTTTTAATATGGAAAAAAAGCTCACGTCTTCTTCAAAATGGTTTTATGGTACAGTTTGACCACTCTCTTTTTTAAAGAGTCTTCTCAGAGCTCTTAAGAATAGGAAAGAAGTAAGGAAGAATGTTTCAATCTAGTTTTAAATTTTCTCTAATTTTCTGTATTTAAATGAAATTTCTTCTTTGCATTTTGACTAATCTCTCTGATTAAATACTGGCTAAAATTATAGAATAGAGTAGCTTAAAATGTCACCAACCTTTGCAAAAACAGTGAAAAATGATCAGATAGTAGCTTTCAAAAATTACACAGTGTTTATTTACCATTGAATGATTAAAAATCCAGAAAAGCAAAAAGAATAACCCCCCAAAATCAACTATACTCTCAAATTCTGACATATGTAACACCACTCTTTTGATGTGCACATTTCCACACATTTTTCTATGTGCTTATATATAATTTTTTACAGAAAGGTGATCATAGTAGTACATACTGTTTGTAACATATTTGTTTCAAGTAACCGCATTTTAGAAACACATTTCCATGTCTTTTTATTTCCTGTTATAATTTATTACAAGATATTGAATATAGATTCCTGTGCTATACAGTAGGACCTTGTTGTTTTTTTAATTATTTATTTTACTTGGAGGATAGTTCAGTTCAGTTCAGTTCAGTCAGTCAGTCGTGTCCGACTCTTTGCGACCCCATGAATCGCAGCACGCCAGGCCTCCCTGTCCATCACCAACTCCCGGAGTTCATTCAGACTCAAGTCCATCGAGTCAGTGATGCCATCCAGGTATCTCATCCTCTGTCGTCCCCTTCTCCTCCTGCCCCCAATCCTTCCCAGCATCAGGGTCTTTTCCAAAGAGTCAACTCTTCGCATGAGGTGGCCAAAGTACTGGAGTTTCAGCTTTAGCATCATTCCTTCCAAAGAACACCCAGGGCTGATCTCCTTTAGAATGAACTGGTTGGATGTCCTTGCAGTCCAAGGGACTCTCAAAAGTCTTCTCCAACACCACAATTCAAAAGCATCAATTCTTCCGTGCTCAGCTTTCTTCACAGTCCAACCCTCACATCCATACATGACCACTGGAAAAACTGTAGCCTTGACTAGACGGACCTTTGTTGGCAAAGTAATTAATGTCTCTGCTTTTGAATATGCTATCGAGGTTGGTCATAACTTTTTCCAAGGAGTAAGCGTCTTTTAATTTCATGGCTGCAATCACCATCTGCAGTGACTTTGGAGTCCAAAAAAATTAAGTCTGACACTGTTTCCACTGTTTCCCCATCTATTTCCCATGAAGTGATGGGACCAGATGCCATGATCTTCATTTTCTGAATGTTGAGCTTACTTTATAGTATTATGATGGTTTCTGCCAAACATCAACTCCATGTCATTTGTTTTTTTAAACTCTGCAACAGTGATTGTTTTTTCACCTGAGGGCAGAGACTGTATCAGAACTCCCAAGAGAGCATGTATAATTTTGATCATAATTTTATATTTACAAAATAAAACAAGAAGGCTATGGTTTTGTTATACATCCTACAGAACATAAAACAAAAGCATTCTTATTGGCTGGTATGGTGTTTATCTGAGATCTTCAGGGCTTTGTTTTATGGTCCATCGGCCTCCTACATCTGGTCATATCAGCGTCGAGAGATGACAATTAAGATTATTACGTCAACAAATGGGGGCAAGACTTAAGAAAAAGAACTGGGAAATATGGTGCCTCAATTTCCAATTGCTCCATTTAGCTAATTATCCTCTATTGTTTGGCTTCACTTTTAGAAGACAGATTTTCACACAATATGATCTACTGGCTTCCTGCTGCTGCTGCTAAGTCGCTTCAGTCGTGTCCGACTCTGTGCGACCCCATAGACAGTGGCCCACCAGGCTCCCCCGTCCCTGGAATTCTCCAGGGAAGAACACTGGAGTGGGTTGCCATTTCCTTCTCCAATGTATGAACGGGAAAACTGAAAGTGAAGTCGCTCAGTCATGTCCGACTCTTCGCGACCCCATGGTCTGCAGCCTACCAGGCTCCTCCATCCATGGGATTTTCCAGGCAAGAGTACTGGAGTGGGGTGCCATTGCCTTCTCCACTGGCTTCCTATTACTAATCCTCAAACCATCATGCCAGTGCATATGTAGAGTAGGTGGTACATTGTTGCTATTTCAGTCTTGCTCACATACCCAGCACGGAGCAGCAGGGCAGGCTGGAATGATGGATGTGGAAGACCTCATTCAGGAAAGCCACACAAGGATGTGCCCTGCAGGGCGGCCCTCCTAAAGGATGACCTATTCCCAAGGCTCTTCCATCCACTCACTCTGTTTTCAGACCAACTGAGGCAGAGGCTGGCAAGTAGCTCAAACCCACCCACAATTGTTCTCTCATAAAGAGCTCTTGAGACAGAATGATCCATTCCTTAATCAAATCAAGAAAAAAGTAAACATGCTTGTCTGAACTTTATACAGATTGGCCCTTAAAAACGTTCTCACATGTTTGATATTTACAGTCTTTGAGTCAGTCAGTTCAGTCACTCAGTCGTGTCTGACTCTTTGCGACCCAATGGACTGTAGCACACCAAGCCTCCCTGTCCTTCACCAACTCCTGGAGCTTACTCAAACTCATGTCCATTGAGTCAGTGATGCCATCCATCTCATCCTCTGTTGTCCCCTACTCCTGCCTTCAATCTTTCCCAGTGTCAGGATCTTTTCCAATGAGTCAGCTCTTCACCTCAGGTGTCCAAAGTATTGGAGTTTCAGCTTTAGCATCAGTCCTTCCAGTGAACACTCAGGACTGATTTCCTTTAGGATGGACTGGTTGAATCCTTGCAGTCCAAGGGACTCTCAAAAGTCTTCTCCAACACCACAATTCAAAAGCATCAGTTCTTTGGCATTTCGGTACAGTCTTTCAGTTCAGTTCAGTTGCTCAGTCGTGTCCAACTCTTTGCGACCCCATGAATCACAGCATGCCAGGCCTCCCTGTCCATCACTAACTCCTGAAGTTTACCCAAACTCATGTCCATCGAGTCGATGATCCCATCCAGCCATCTCATCCTCTGTCGTCTCCTTCGCCTCCTGCCCCCAATCCCTCCCAGCATCAGAGTCTTTTCCAATGAGTCAACTCTTCGCATGAGGTGGCCAAAGTACTGGAGTTTCAGCTTCAGCATCAGTCCTTCCAATGAACACTCAGGACTGATCTCCTTCAGAATGGACTGGTTGGATCTCCTTGCAGTCCAAGGGACTCTCAAGAGTCTTCTCCAACACCACAGTTCAAAAGCATCAATTCTTCAGCGCTCAGCTTTCTTCACAGTCCAACTCTCACATCCATACATGACCACTAGAAAAACCATAGCCTTGACTAGATGGACCTTTGTTAGCAAAGTAATGTCTCTGCTTTTGAATATGCTATCTAGGTTGGTCATAACTTTTCTTCCAAGGAGTAAGCGTCTTTTCATTTCATGGCTGCAATCACCATCTGCAGTGATTTTGGAAGGCAAAATATTTGTTTATGTAGACTGATTAAGAAAGTTGTCTTTTTAGCTATTATGACCAGAAATAAGAGAAAAGGAAGAGTACCTGATGGTGAATCACTTTTGTTATTTAACATGATCCATTTTCATGGGATGCTTTGTTTGGGTAGAAACTGGTTGGCCCAGCCACTGGTGATACTGAGAAGTGCTGTCCTGTCATTTTGCAGAGGCGGAAATGCATGACCTCAGGGGTCTGTTGACTCTTCTACAATGTTAATTGGGCATTTCTCCTAGGATGCTCTCAACCTTGAGATTCTAAGATACTGTATTTTTAATGTTCAACCCTAAGATTCCTCATTTCTAATATTCATTACTAAATAGAAGATAAGAACAAATTTAAGTAATTGTAGCTAGAGGAAAACTGTTAAGATAATTTAGATCTTTCACAAAGATTTCAAGGCACATTTACGGAAGTCTTTCACATTTTAAGAAGGTTGTTATGTAGAAAGTGATTCTCCCCTGCTGTCATCTCTCTCTGCTGACCCCGTGGCATGGTTTCACTTTGTCTCCATTATTTGCCTGATACTCCAAATACTGTAGTTGAAGAGCATCTGGTGTTGGTGTGGAAAACAGAATAAATCTCTGTTTTGCATTCTGAGTTTATAGCATGTGGAAAATAGAATCTTCATGTGGCACTTTTCCCCCTCATTAGAGAGGTCATGTCTGAAGTCATACCAAGCTGGCATTGAAAGAATTTGCTCGATAGGAAACAATTTGTTGTAGAACAGAGACAGAAACAGTGTCCATGATGTGACCTATAGTCTGGGCTGGAACTCAGCCCGTGGCAACCAGGAAGCAGTCTGTTTTCCTTATGATGGCTTGTTCACAGCCCTCATCAGCAGGCATGCACCTTGCAAAGCCTCATCCTTTTCTCCTTGGATCTTGCCTTTGGCTTTTACTCACGATGTGTCCTTGCTCCTTGGAAGAAAAGTTATGACAAACCTAGATAGAATATTAAAAAGCAGAAACATCACTTTGCCAACAATGATTTGTATAGTCAAACCTATGATTTTTCCAGTGGTTATGTACAGATGTGAGAGTTGGACCATAAAGAAGGCTGAGCACCAAAGAACTGATGCTTTTGAACTGTGGTGTTGGAGAAGACTCTTGAGAGTCCCTTGGACTGCAAGATCAAACCTGTCCCTCCTAAAGGAAATCAACCCTGAATATTCATTGGAAGGACTGATGCTGAAGCTCAGTCTCTAATACTTTGACCACCTGATGTGAAGAGTCAACTCACTGGAAAAGACCCTGATGCTGGAAAAGATTGAGGGCAGGAGGAGAAGAGGACAACAGAGGATAAGATGGTTGGATGGCATCACTGACTCAATGGACTTGAGTTTGAGCAAACTCCAGGACATAGTGAAGGACAGAGAAGCCTGGGTTGTTGCAGTTCATGAGGTTACAAAGAGTTGGACACGACTGAGTGACTGTACAACAATACGATGTGTCCACATAAACACAGGCATCCATAGCTCAGCCATTTATAAATTATAACTGATTAATTGACTGGTGTTGTATCTCCCTATAAGCTTCAGCTTGGTCCATGTTAACACCTGTGAACTTCTTTCTGATTCAAGCTGTTTTTGCATCCAGTTGTATTACCTTTGTTGGCCATCAAATCCCACATTCCATTCTTTTTGAACTCTCCATCACCAAATATCTCAGTAAACCTACTCTCTCTGACATCACCTGAAACCAGCCCCGTAAATCACCCCGGTCCTCCACGAAAGCACATTTCCCCCAATGAATGGTTTCCATTTTGCTGCACAAGTTAATCTTAATCAAGAGAGAAGCTTCTTTGACATCCATCCCCTCTTTGATCCACTCTCCTCTCCATCTCGGGAGAATCCTTAGGCATCCAGTTTTGTGGTTTCTCTCCTGAAGCTTCTACATTTCCTTTCATCACAAATATTCTCTCACCACCATCACCATCTGGGACCTCCATTTATCCTTCCAAACTGGCACTCTCTGCCCAGCAGACAAGTCCCTGCTGATTCCAAACATGTGGGTATTTAAACCCTGACTACATGTCCCTTACTGAGGATAGGGGCTGTTTCAAGCCACATGCCCTTTTGGAAAGCTTTTTGTCTTTTTCCTTTTTATATAATATAGGTCCATTAATATTCAAGAAATTATCCTCAGAAGTTAGTTAAATGCATGGAGAAAGCTAAAATTAGAAAGGCTTTGCATTTTAAAGACAGCTCTCTGTTTTTGCATGGCCAATGGTAACTCCCTTCTGTTTCCTTTTCTCTATGGATGCCTTTGTGAAGTTATTTTTTAACCATAATAAAAGGCTTAAAGGCCAAAATACATAAAGAGAAAGATCTCTCATACTCAGGAGGTTATCAAGATACCAGAAGTTTAAAAATTAGTTCAGCGCATTGATTCTTAAGCTCCAGGCATTTCCTTGAAGAATTTCCAAAAGACTTCAAATAATATTTTTCCTTGCCAGTGTTCATGTTCAAATGTGTTTAACACTGAGATTTTGGGTGTGAATATGCATATTTGGCTCTAGAAATTTCCATCCTCACAAACTAAGCCTCTAGTAAAGATTAGTAGGGTTTATTTCCTGCATGATATGAAAAATGGTACAACACAATTAGAAAAATAGAAGCTCACTGGTTAGTTACAACCGGATGTGAGCATCTTACAGACTCAGCTTCCTTCTGTAGGCAGTGAAGGTGAGCTTGGAAGTTGGACTTCATTCTCGGACATCCGTCAGCCTTAACACTGATGGGTTGGATTATATGCTTCAAAACTGAAGCGAAGTTTTTCGCAGAGAATTAGACCAACTGCAGACTTGGAAGGACCACAGCCCACACAAAATTGCACACACTTCTGACACCACTACAAGTTCAGTGGGTCCCCCAAACCAGGCTCAGGTTCAATGATTCTCTAGAAGGACTCACAGAACTCACTGGAAGCTGCTCTACTCATGTTTATGGTTATTACAGGGAAAGAATCGATGCGAGTCAGACAAGCAAAAGAGCACAGAGGCACAGACCAGGAGAAGCCCCAGGGGCCGAGCCCGCAGGCATGCCTTTCCTATGGAGTCATGGACACTTCCCTTTCCCGGAATTGATTGTGCCAGTACGCATGGGGTACTGCCAACCAGGGCAGCTTCCCCGAGCATTGGTGTTCAGAGTCTCTATCCAGGCTCCATTACACAGGAATGCCCCACTGCCCACATGGCCAGCCTCAGTCTCCAGCCCCTCCAGGGACTGAACTGTGTGATCCAAACCCCCATCATCCCATTATTGGTCTATCTGGAGTGGTCAGCCTCCACCCTAAATACTATCTGGCAAGGTCCCCACCCCAGATACTGTGTGGTAAGGCCAGCCATCACCCAAATCACCTTGTTAGGCTACCTGGCATGACCCGAGGCCCCCAGGCAGACAGGGACACCCCTACCAGGCATAACACTCCAAAGCTTTAGATACTATCTGCCTAAAACCAAGGGCAAATCCGGACCCTTCCTTGGACAAATTTAAAGTGTTTACTATACAGTTTGAAAATCTCTTGATGACAAAGAAGCAAAAGATCCCTAGGACCTGCCTACTGGAATCAAACTTGGCAAGCCTAGTGTTGAAAGTAGTATTCCAGGACCACCTGCATCAGAGTCACTGGGCATTAGCAAAATACAGACTCCCAGGTGGCACTGGTGGTAAATTACGAATCCAGCTGCCAATGCAGAAAACATAAGAGACGTGGGTTCCATCACTGGGTCAGGAAGATCCCCTGGAGAAGGAAATGGCAACCCACTCCAGTATTCTTGCCTGGCGAGTCCCCATGGACAGGGGAGCCTGGCGGGCTACAGTCCATGGAGTCGAAAAGTGTCGGACACGACCGGAGCGACTGAACACACACACACAGAGCCCCACCCCAGCCTACTAAGTGAAAGGAGCCTTGAAATATTCATTAGGCATGTTTCTTTAGCAGTTTCCTATGGAGGCCAAAATTTGAAAAACATAATTATGATCCCGTCCTTGTTCCTAACAGTAGAGTGGAAATAGCACAAGATGTGGAAATGAGTGCAAATTCTGCTACTGGCTCCACCACAGAGTTTATCTTGGGCGTGTCGTTGTTCCTCAAATGTCACATGTTTGGGAACAACATTTGGCACAGTCTGTTTCAAACAGAGGTGACTCATGTATCAAGTTCCTAGACTGAGAAATATACATTATGTTACTGTATGATCTCAGGGAAGATGCTTACAGAATTATAAGATGGCATTCCTTATATACGCCAGTGTGTTAAGTTATGGTTTGCCTTAGGAAAATGCAGGGAGCTGTTTTTCTCAGAGTAACTACCTAATTGTTTGGCCTCCAAACAATTGAATGGCAAGAGTGTTGCTCTTCATTCATAAATTGTCAAGTGCTTACTCTGTGTCAAGCATTGTTCTAGGCAGTGAGCAAAAAAGAGACAAAACAGGAAATAGCTCCTCTGCTTTCATGAGGCCAAGAGCACAAATATATATTGTGCCAGATGCTGATACATGCTATGTAGATCCAAAAAATTAGGATAAAGGGGGAAAGGCAGCTAAAGGATGGGATGTGGGTGGGGGAGATGCTATTTAACATAGAATGTTTAAGTGAAGTCGCTCAGTCGTGTCCAACATTTTGCGACCCCATAGACTGTAGCCCACCAGGCTCCTCCGTCCATGGGATTCTCCAGGCAAGAATACTGGAGTGGGCTGCCATTTCCTTCTCCAGGAGATCTTCCTGACCCAGGAACTGAACCCCAGGGTCTCCCGCATTGCAGGCAGACGCTTTACCATCTGAGCCACCAGGGAAGTCATAGGCATAAACATAGAATATTTAGGGAAGGAATTTCTAAAATTCAGGCTGTTCGCAGAGGGGTGGAAAAACAGCCGTACAGTTATTGGGTTAAGGGACCAATAAGTGTTTAGGAGCTGAGAGGAGAACAGTGTCACAAAGTAATAAAGGAGAAAGCCTTGAGTGATGGGGTTGCAGAAAGACTAACAGGAGCAACACAGGCGGAGAGCACAGAGGCAGCTCTTTCAAGGAATTTGGCAACAGCAAGGAAGAAAGGAATGGGATGCAAGGACCAGAGAAGGGCTGTGTAGTGGCGGTGGTGGCTGTTAGCGTTAGAGGCGTGTCGGTACGTTCCTGTGGAATGATCCAGTAGAGGACAAATGATAGAGTCTGTACAGGGAGGGGGGAATTGCCAGAGACATGCCCTGGAGCAGGCAGGAAGGAACGGCATCCGGTGTGCAGTGGAGCACCTGGCCTTGGACAGGAGCACCGGTGTTCTCCTTACTTCTTCCTCCTGTTCCACACCTTTCTGATCCCCACGGGGACCTCATTTCAGCCTCCCTGCGCCTTCTCATACCCTCTCCTCTTGCCTAAATTATTTTGCCTCCTAATGGACACGTAGCCCTTCCTTCATGGAAAAGAAAAAGAAAGCAGAAACTTATTTATAACATTCTCTACTCACAGAGTGAGGCTAAAGTGTCCGCTCTGCCTGTTACCAGTTTTGTTACATGGATCCAATGAGATCTGGTGCAGAATAGCCCTTGGGAAGCTATCCATCCTTGAAGTTCACTTTAGAAGGGAAAGAAGAAGTCACCAGGATTGTAACCGTGCTGGCTGGTCTTCTCAGCATGCTCACTTTGTGTACCTTCCCTGGTCTTTTTACCCACTCTGTACTGAATGACCAATTTTTTCTGCTGCTTCCCAATAGCACTTTGAGTCTAATGTGTCTGAAGCTTACCTCACCTGCTGGCAGAACCCAGAGTCCAAAAGTCTACTCTTCTAGGCAGTTGTTAAATTCATCTCTCAATACAGTAAGCCTGGAGTGATTTGTTTGAGAAAAACGCATGGTGAGTTAGAATGAGAGCAAATAGTGCCACCTGCTGGAATTATACTCGAAGAAGGGGAGAGAAGATAGTCTGTATTAATACCAAGAGCTGTCCATGGCTTTGTCCCATTCATTACTTTGTCACTCAAATGCAGTCATGATCCAGAGGTGATCAAAGACAGTTTCTGCCATCTATGCTTGTTTCTAATGCCCATCTACCACCTTATGCATTTCTTTTTCAACATCCCTCTTTTCTCCCTGTAGTGTTCCAATACATATAACTGCCAGTAAGATCACCAGGGCTTCCCTGGTAGCTCTAAAGAATCAGCTGGTAAAGAATCCGCCTGCAATGCAGGAAACCGCAGTTCGATTCCTGAGTCAGGAAGATCTGCTGGACAAGGGATAGGCTACCCACTCCAGTATTCTTGGGCTTCCCTGGTGGCTCAGATGACAAAGAATCAATGTGGGAAATGTGGGTTCAGTCCTTGAATTGGGAAAATGCCCTGAGAATGGAAGAGCTACCCACTCCAGTGGGTATTCCATGGACAGAGCTGGAGAATTCCATGGACAAAGGAGCCTGGCTGGCTACAGTCTATGGGGCTAAAGAGTCGGACACGACTGAGCAACTTTTACTTTCACTCACCAGTAAGACCAACTGTATTTCATTTATTGTCTCTCTAAGAATCTCTTGGAAATTAGATCATAGAATGTTCACATTCAAAGGGAACTTAGAGCTTGTCAATATGTTTTCAAACACATTTTGGACACAGAAACTCTTGGGAAACTATAGATGTAATCCCCCTTTCAGATACCAGTAGACTGAACCCAAAAAGGGGACAAGGCAGAGTGAAGACTAGAAATCATAAATACTGATTGCTAAACCGTTCTCTATATCAGTTAAGATGCTTTCAGCTGCAACACAGATGGCTTTAGCAATAATGGATATCTCACATAAGAAGCCTTGTGGGGCTCCAGGAATACCTTAGGGGCTGAGCAATGTCACCTAAGCCCAAGCTTCATCCCATTTCCCTCCCTGTTCTCCTCAGTGTGTCTGAGTTTGCAAGATGGCCCCACCAACATTGGGAACCACATCTCCACCCAAGATCAGGGAGTGAAGATGGATGACTCCCTCTTCCCTTATGAACTAATAGATTTGTCTTCTAAAGGCCCCCCCTCATGCCTTATTGGCCAGAGGAAATGAAAGGTCCCATCTTAAGTGGGTTACTGGCAAGGAGCACAGCACTCTCGTGTTTGACTTAGAAAAAATCCAGATTCACCCGCTGGGCCCGGGGTAGGGCCATCCATATGTGAAGCACAGAGTTGTGTGGAAGCACATAGCTTCCTGGGCAAAATTGGGTCAGCTCACAGGGAGGAGGGTAGGGGAAGAGCTAGCTGTCAGGCAAAATTCTCCGTGGGTCTCTCCCATTTCTGCTTATCTTCTGAACAAGAGGCATTGTCAGCTTTGTTCATACCTTTGAAAGGATGTGGGTATAGTGGTCTTGGAAGATAGATTGTCTTCCTCCAGAACAGAAGGTAGATTTATTTCCTGACTGGGTAAATAAAGCTAATGTCTCTTCCCAAGGCAAACATTAAGCAGACTTGCCAGCAGCCCCTCTAAAACTTAGGGGTTTCCTGAGGTCAGAGTGCACCGGCTACCTGAGCAACATCCCCCCTGGACTGCTCCACGCAGCCCCCATGGGAGCCAGGTCCCAGAGAAACCAAGGCAGATGGACGCTCGTGTTGCCTGCTGCCCCGTGAGGAATGCAACGCTTTGTCTCTGACCCAGGAGCGGCCTGTCTTCCATCCACATCTACAAAATGATGGCAAGCCAGCTTGTGAGCTTGGAAGCAAGTTGCTCCCCAGTCTTCCTGACACCAACAGAAAGGCAACCATCGTGTTTGCTACAGTGTTCTCCCTAATGAGCCTCCCTAGAAACACCCAACTCTCAAATACTTAGTTCTGGAAATAAGAATAGTTTCAAGATGTCAGAAATCCCTTTTCCACAGGCAGAAACAGGGCAGCCCTTCCGTCTTCAACCGGAGGCGCATGTTAAGTGACGATGGTGTCGTTGGCCATGGTGTCCTTTACGCTGTCTCCCTTTCATTCGCTGGCTGACTCTCTCTGTAATTATCTTTTTTAAAATGTCAGCTCCTCTCACCCAGAAGACCAAGAGCAATCAGCCGCAAACTGAACTTTACAAGCTTTTAAAACACACTTGCCGTTCGGCAGGGAGATGGGATTTCTCAAAGGCAATGTCGGGGAAGCTGATGCTGAATGACAGATGAAGGAACTCTTTCCTTCACTCTCACGTGGGGCTTCATGGCCCCTTCCTCGGGAAGCACCACAGGAAAGTGGGATGGGCTGAAACTATGAAGGTTTCTTCAGTGAAGCCTGGATGGAGGCTCTTGGAGGAGGATCTGTTCTCGGTTTTTCCACTAGTCATGGACAGATGTGAGAGTTGGACTATAAGGAAGGCTGAGCACAGAAGAATTGATGCTTTCAAATTGTAGTGCTGGAGAAGATTCTTGAGAGTCCCTTGGACTGCAAGGAGATGAAGCCAGTCAATCCTAAAGGAAATCGATCCTGAATAGTCATTGGAAGGACTGATGCTGAAGCTGAATGTGAAAAGCTGACTCATTGGAAAAGACCCTGATGCTGGGAGAGATTGAGGGCAGGAGGGGACGGGGGTGACCGAGGATGAGATGGTTGGATGGCATCACTGACTAAATGGATGTGAATGTGAGCAAACTCCAGGAGATGGTGAAGGACAGGGAAGCCTGGTGTGCTGCAGTCCGTGGGGTCGCAAAGAGTCAGACACGACTGAGCAACTGAACAATAAGGACTGTTCTCAGAGTCCCTCTTACTGCACCCAGTTGGGGAGAGAGGACTGAGCTACAGTGGGCTCCTGGGGACCTTCTCTCCTTCTCTAGAGGGAAGTGTTGATGTTAAGAAGACCATGGCCCAGAGGCAGAAACAGGGGATCCAGTGTGACAAGCAGAAAGGGAAGCATGGGTATTTCCTGGTAGCTGCTGGTCCTCAGGGTTTCTCCTAATGGTGACACGAACAAAAATCCATCATAGCAGGAGGAGAGGAGTGGAGAAAATTAGAGCAGCATCAGTCCCTCCAAGTCAAACCTTAGGGCTCAACTCAATTTATCCCTACATTGTATTTCCCTGATGGCTGCTGATGCCTCTTAAAATGAAACCATCTTTCCTACTTAGCTCGGAAAGCCTTGTTCTCTGGCTAGTCTGACAACTTACATTTTTAAAATGCATCTGCTAAAACACGGCACTGCAAGAACAGAACAAATTCAGTCTTAAAACCTGAAGTTACGTTTTCCCCATCGACTCATGCCAGAAATTCAGGGAAAGATCATTCCGTCCATGAGTCAGATTATTGTTGACCTGCATTCTCATCATACTTGTGTAGAAACCTTGGTGAAGGTCACTCCAGTGAATCCTGGAATGCAGGAGCCCCTAATTCAGAGAAGAAATGTCACCAGCACACGTGTGGGATCACCACAGGTGTTAAAATTAAAGTCCCCTTTCTAATGACATAAAGGAGCCAAAGTCCCCAGTACAATGAGGTTGATTACATTGAGCTCTGTGTCTAATGTCTCTGGAGCTCAGTAGAGTAAATGCCTCCTCAGAAGGACCTGACCCAGGGGTGGGGAACAGTCTAGGTCCCAAGAGAATCCAGCCCACTGCGGTTTTTAAATTAGAAGTTTGATTGCTTGCAACATCATCTCGAAATGGTACCAGTGCCAAGCGGCTGAATTTTTCATTAGCCTGGGGGAGAAAAAATGACAGATATTTAATTAAACCGCTTGGTGATTCATCAGAGGCTTATTGATAGATAGAGGCACCAAATCACTTTCTAAGCAAAGCTAGGCCCTCCAGTGATGTGGGGAATCTGTTCTGTCAAAAAGCATTCGCCAAGCTGAGGAGCTGGGACCCACATGCTGCTTCCCCATCACTCTGCCTTTCCTGCCAATGGCAGGAAAAAAAAAAAAAGTTAAAAAAAGTGTTTATAAAGCACTTGGTGGTCACTGAGGAATTTAAAACCTAACATGTGAAGTAAGAAAGCTACTAACAATTGAAGTTACCAGCACACCCTCCTAACCCATTTTTCTGTTGTTGGAAGGTGATTTAATCAAGGAGGTTGACTGGGAGCAGACCTAGGAAAATAAAAGGAATGATTTGTGGTCAGTGCCGGAGGGGAAGTTATGAGAAGGACTCGGCATCCCAGATGGCGAGTGTTCAAGGTGTACAGCAGGTGATTCCGGAAGGGGGTCTTAGGCAGGACCCACGCTGCCCTGCGCACAGCCCCAAGGTTCAGGAAAAGAGGAGGGTCATCCTCACTGCCTGCACAGATCACAGCTCCCAAACTCTCCAGAGGAACTTTAAAGATTAGATTGAAAGTGTCAGTTGCTTAGTCGTGTCCCCATGGACTGTAGCCCTCCAGGCTCCTCTGTCCAGGGATTCTCCAGGCAAGAACACTGGAGTGGGTTGCCATGCCCTCCTCCAGGGGATCTTCCCGACCCAGAGATCTCGTTACTGAAAGAGTACGTGTGTGGGGGGTCTGGCTGCCTGCCGCTCAGAAGCCAGTAAAGAGGCCAGGTCGATGGAAAGGAAAGTTTGCTTTATTTCAGATGCTGGAAACCAGAGGGGTAGGGTAGCAGACATCTGCCCAAAGGCTGACTTCCTCCCCGCAACACGCAGGGGTGAGAGCTTTTATAAACAGAGGGGGGGGGGGGGGGGGTTACATGCAGAAACAGCACAGTCATCTGTAACAGTCATCTTCAGTTGGTCATCAGTGGTCTGCTTCACATCATCTTGGTTGTTTCATGACAGTTAGTTAATCTCCAGTTCCGGGGTGCACTTGTTTCCATTTCTTTGCAGTCAATTCTCGGAATTGTGGCAGCTCAAGTCCTGGGTACAGTCTGATCATCGTGTAGTTAATTTCTCCACCTGGGGTTTTGGTATCTGTAAGACAGCTCACAAGATATGGCTCAGAATATTATCTACAGCCCTTGAGAAAGAACTAAAGGTCCTTGACTATGCTTAGTGACTACATTATTTTTATTTAGTCTCCTTTGACTGTTTTCCTTTGTTTCAGCATTTCTCACTTCTCTGATTAAACTTACTCTTTGACTAAAGTTTTCCACTGGCAGAGGACACGGTGGGGGGCAAGGACCTGCCCTCTGTGTGGATCCAGCTCCATTTCAGTTGAACTCAGGTGTTCTGCATTGCAGGCAGATTCTTTACTATTTGAGCCACCCAGAGAAGCCCAAAAATTAGATTAAGGAAATAAATTTTTGCAAATTCCCCCAAAGCAATAGCTCTCGACTCTAGGTATATATTAATATTTTCCAGAAAGCCTTTAAAAAATACCAACACCTAACCCAGACCAGCTGAGTGGGGATCCCTGGGGAGGGAGCTGCATACAGGTATGTTTCATAAAGCACTCGCGTGGGTCTAAAGTGCAGCCAGGGCCACAAGTCACATCCTAGGAGACACTGAAGAGTCGCAGAGTATGTCGAGTTGGAAGATCTCAGGTTTTAGAAGTTAACAAGCCTGGTTCAGATCCTGACTCCACTACTCACTAAATCTAAGAAGCTCAACGTAGACTTAAATGTCCTAGGCTTCAGTTCTTTATTTGGAAAGACTCAATGAGGGCAACTTCTTGGTAAAATAAGAAAAGAAATGTATACCTGGCCCCCAATCTAAGCTCACTTTCCTCCCCTTGGTTATGATTCATTAACAATGAATTGACGCTTTATCCCTCCTCCAAGATTGTATACCACTGTATACAATAGCAGGTGACAGGTGTACATTCCTCTCTCTATCTGCTTTGTTTTTCCTCTAGAAAAAGTGAAAGTGAAGTCGCTCAGTCATGTTGGACTCTTTGTCACCCCATGGACTATACCCTACCATGCTTCTCCATCCATGGGATTTTCCAGGCAAGAGTACTGGAGTGGGTTGCCATTTCCTTCTCCAGAGGATCTTCCTGACCCAGGGATCGAATCCGGGTCTCCCACATTGTAGGCAGATGCTTTACCATCTGAGCCACCAGGGAAGCCTTAAGCTTTAAAGCTCTTTGGTATCTGGGAGGGAATACTGCTTCCCAGGTGGCACTAGGGGTAAAGAACCCACCTGCCAATGAAGGAGATGCAGTTTCGATCCCTAGGCCAGGAAGATCCCCTGGAAGAAGGGATGGCAACCCACTCCAGTATTCTTGCCTGGGAAATCCATGGCTCCACAGAGGAGCCTGATGGGCTACAGCGCTTGGGGTCACAAAGAGTCGGACATGACTGAGCGACTTGGCACTCCCACATGCGTGCAGGGAATACTCATGTGGCTCTCCTGTTTCTGTTCCTCCAGCTGCCACAGAAGTGTCCTTTTCATTTGACGTTGGGAATGGGCCAGTGGAGATGGTGGTGAGGTCGCCCACCCCACTCAACGATGACCAGTGGCACCGGGTCACCGCCGAGAGGAACGTCAAGCAGGCCAGCCTGCAGGTGGACCGTCTGCCACAGCAGGTCCGCAAGGCCCCGACAGAAGGCCACACCCGCCTGGAGCTCTACAGCCAGCTGTTTGTGGGTGAGTGATGGGACACGGGACAACCAGCAGGACTTCTCTATTGCTTGTGATGGCGTTCACCTTGGGGAAAGGAAAACTGCCTACAGGGGTTCTGATAGAGATTTTTCTAAAAGTGTCTTTGCCTCTTGTGGTCTCCTCCGAGACAGGATGCGAGACAAGGGAGAAGACACAGGAGCCCTCAATCTGATGTCACTCTCTGCTTTCTGGAAGTCACAGTCCTCACATCCTACAAGATGATAGGGTGGCTAGGGTTTCTTTGAGGTCCCTGATCTGTGCAGTTTTAGGTTTATAGTTTTAGACCTTCACTGAAGTCCTTACAGTTTGTAGAGCCAAACTGTGGTTTTTCCAATGGTCCTGTATGGATGTGAGAGTTGGACCATAAAGAAGACTGGGTGCCGAAGAGTTGATGCTTTCAAATTGTGGTGCTGGAGAAGACTCTTGAGAGTCCCTTGGACGGCAAGGAGATCAAACCAATCAATACTAAAGGAAATTAACCCTGAATATTCATTGGAAGGACTGACACTGAAGCTGAAGCTGCAATACTTTGGCCACCTGATGTTAACAGACGACTCATTGGAAAAGACCCTGATGCTGGGAAGGATGGAAGGCAAAGGAGAAGAGGGCAGCAGAGGATGAGATGGTTGGATGGCATCACCAACTCAATAGACATGAACTTGGGCAAAGTCTGGGAGATAGTGAGGGACAGGGAGACTGGTTTGCTGCACTCCATGGAATCACAAAGAACTGGACATGACTTAGCGAATGAACAACAACAAGAATTCCTTAATGATTTAGAGCACTCATAACTATAAAAAGAAGGATGGACAAAGAGGGAGGAATGGTGTAATGGGCTCCCTAAGTTCAAGTTTGCTTGAAATGAGAAGTAGAAATCCACTCCATTGTCTGCCCAGCCTCAAAGTTCTAGGCAGAGGGAGATGGAGCCTTCTCCTTATGTAGCATCTTCACACAGAGGAAAGAGATCAACACTGAGAAGAAACTCAACCAGAGCAAAAAGTAAAGCACCCTTTGCAGGAAGTGGCTCCAGGCCCACAGTCTGGGCTCTGCTTCTGACATTTTCTAACTGAACCTAATGTTACTTCTAAGCAATACCTGTGTCCATGGTTAGTGAGATTTTAAATTTTATTTTCCAGAATACTAATATTTCAGGCAATTTGCTAATTTTCCTCTGTGGATTGCAAAGAATGCAAGTTTGAAGGACTCTGCAGCTGCCGTGCCACCTTAGACCTCCCCTGTGGGTGTGTGGGTGTTCGTTGGTCAAGTCGGTCGGCTACGGTGGTCTCAGACCCAGTAACACAGAGGTGACCTGCCCCCTGGGCTCTTACCCAGTGGAGGTCAGAGTCCCCACAGTGTCATTCATGATTATGGTGGGATGCTTGAAGAATGTTAGGAAGCCACAGAAAGACAGGTGATGTAGGTGTCCACTCCTTGGTGAAATGTTGTGAAAAGTGTGAACTTGGTCAGTCAGCTCTGGAAGTAAGACTGACTTGAGAACAGGCCACTTAAACTTTTTCATTGTGGTAAAAGTCACATAATATAAAACCTACTATTTTAACCATATTTAACTGCACAGTTCGGTGGCACTAAGCGCATTCACAGTGCTGTACAATTCTCACCATCGTCCGTCTTCTGAACTCTTCACCTTCCAAACCCGAAACTCTGCCTGTTAAAGTAACTCCCCATCCCCTCTCCCCACCGACTCCCAGCCCCTGGAATCTACCAGTGTGCTTTCTGACTCTATGAATTTGACTGTTCTAGGCACCTCATATAAGCGGAATCAAACAATATTTGTCTACATCTACTATATATTCAAATGCATTTTTTATTAGAGCTGGAATGCATTTTGTCCTACAAACACATTGGCCCTCCGTTTTCTTTTACCTGTGCTATCTAATTGGTTCTCGTTAGATATCTATTTTATCCATAATAGTGTATATATACAGGCTTCCCACTTCCCAGAAGTGGGCCCGGTGGTAAAGAATCCACCTGCCAAGCAGGAGACACAAGAGATGAGGGTTCGATCCCTGGACCGGGAAGATCTCTTGGAGTAGGAAGTGGCAGCCCACTCTATTTGTCAGTCCCAGTCCCCCAACTGATCCCACTCCCTTCCCCTGCATAGTGTCTATATATCTGTTCTCTATGTTTGTGTCTCTGTTTCTGCTTTGCAAATAGGTTCTCCTGTTTTTTCTAGAGTCCACATATATGCATTAATAATATTAAATACCAGGTCCACAAATTCCTGCTGAATACTGTGAGCAAATCTCCCCTTATCAATACCTCTTGGCCAGATCACCTAGATATAAGTCTCTTCCTAAATAAACCCTGCTCATCCCAGGCATGCAGGGTAGATCCACTTGGTTGTCATTATAACAGGTGACCCTAATTGACCCAGGTCCTCATTTTTCTGAGATAACTTTGGATGCAGAGGTTCAATTTTACTTTTATCTCTTTCTGTCTACTGACTATAGTTGTCTCCAATATTTTTGGAGACTAAGTAAAATTGTAAAATTAAGAAGGTAGGGAGAGTATTTATTATGGTCTTGGAAAGAATTTTGATTCATTTCAATGAGATGACCAGAAACAGCTTATAAAAAGAGCAGAGGAGAGGGCTGAGGTCAGAATTCAACAGAATACTTAAATGTAAGGGACAGACAGAAAAAAAGCGTCTCAGGAAGAACGAAGAGGGATGAAAAGAACAAGCAAGGAAAAGCCAGGAGAGGGGCTGTCACAGGAGGAGCGAGTTTCATGAAACAGTTTGCTTATTACTGACAAATCATACCAAGTGCCATGCGTGAAATAGGGCCAAGAAAATATTCTTTGAGTTTAGCAATTATGAAACCACTGTTGACCTTGGAGAGAGATAAGTTTCACAGAAGTTGGCTGATGTGATGAGTTAGCAATTTCCTTTCACTTGATGAGAAAGAGAAAGGCCCCCTGCCCCAGTTTCTAATTTCCTGTTATCTGAGATGTGGACGTGAGTGTCATCGCCAAGACACAAGCTGTTTGAGCTGGTATGAGAAACGCTCTTCGAGCCAGTATGAACAACATCTTCTGCAATAGAAGTCTACCCCAGGGGACATGGGAGGGGGCTTGTTTTCAGAAAATAACAAATTCAACGGCTATGAAATCCTGGAGCCAGTTACCTGAAGACTACTCAATAGGGATTCAGATAACCGGAAGCAGTTCTCAGTTCAGCTCTAATAACAAGAGTTATCACTTTTCCTCTTTTCATCTAATAAAAATCTCCTTTTTCATCTAATCAAGGTGTTGGATTTGTTGCTCTCCAAACTTTCTTCTAACTTTAACCATTTAAGATTATGTGTTAAGAAGTGGTTTGAAAAGGTCTGAGTTGCCAAGTGATCACTTGTAACCACCCCACCTATGCCACTTAGCATCTAGAGACCACTGACAAGTTGCCCAGTACTTCCGTCAGACGGGAATACAGTTCCTGCGTGTCAGGTGGAGATGAGCCCGTCCATGCTAAGCGCACCGTAGAGTACCCGGCTCAGAGCCAGCACTCATGAACTGGGAGCTGTCTCACCACCTTTCCCTTGACCTTTTATTCCCTTAGCTTTCTCCTTCTGCTGGGTCATGTTTACCCGTTCCTACAGAACTCACTTCCAACTGGCTTATTTCTTCCTTCCCCAAATACTCACCTGGGATCTTTTCAGCCCACCAGCCCTGAAGGAAAGTTCATGGGCTAGATGCCCTTTGATATCCAAAATCAGTCTTCAGCCACTCCACTCACCTGCCACAGTGGCCACAGAGCAGCTAGCCAGGGTGCAAGAATTTTCTCGCCAAGATGGTGAGTGAGCGTCCATCTGCAAATACCGCCCAGCAACACTGTCTGCAGCAGAGACGTGACCAGAGCTGACCGAGGGCTTCTAGAGGTGGACAGGCATAAAGTTCAGCTTAGAGCTAAAACAAACCCAGGGTCCTTCTTGGCTTTGGACCCAAAGTGGACTCCCAGGACGCCCACCCTCTGCCCGCTGCCTTTGTTAGCCAGAGCCGGGCTCCATCTCCTCTTCCACAGTCACTAAGAAAACGAGAACACAGTTCTCATCACCCCGCTGGTAAGAGGCAACTAGAAGCTGCCATGAAAAGCCGGTTAACACAAGTCGTTTGGAAGTTACGGGATCCAGCTATGATGGTGGTTTAGTGAAAAGATAATGATTCCATTTTAAAATGAAAAGTGACACAGGGAAGAGAAGAGCGGTTGCTGGGATTTGTCTGAAAAGCACCGGAAGCTTTCTTGTGTCTTTGGTCCATGATGAGCGAGTAGCCTGGGATGCATTCCAGCATGGCCTGCAGAGGCCCATGAACCATGAGAGGCTCAGACCTGCAGCCTCCGTGCAGCCATGGGCCAGATTTTACCCAGTAGGTGGAGAAGAGCAGACACACTTGAGGTCATTATCTAAGTACAAACAACACCAGGCTGCACTGAGCCCAGGTTAGCAGAAAGACATGCCAGTGAGTCCGGAGTCCTGACCACCGAAGCTGCAGTGGCCAGGCTGGGAGGGAACAGGGGTCTGGCAGACCCTCAGCCTGGAGCCCGGCGGCCAGCCTGGGGCAGGGTCAACGTGAGCCTTTGGGGACAGGTGAGCGGGCTCTTTGGGGCTGGGGCGGCGGGGAGCAGTGCTGGTGCAGGGGTTTGTGTGCAACAAAATCTACCCGGGCCAGAGCGTGGGACTGTGCTCAGCAGTGGTTTAAGGAGGAGGTCAGCATTCAGGAGAGCTGGAGGCTCCAGCAGGATGTCAAGCTCCTAAGGGCTCCTTGGGCAAGATGGTTGGTGGTGGTGGTTTAGTTGCTAAGTTGTGTCTGACTCTTGTGACCCCATGGACTGTAGCCTGCCAGGCTCCTCTGTCCATGGTTGTTAAGTCCTCTGAACTATGACAGATGTTTGGGCCCAGCTCACTTGACTCTGACCTCTTCTGATATCTCTCTGGAAGATAAAGGAGGCCAAGCCTTTTGTGCAAGATGTGACCCCGAAAGAAGCTGGGAAGTAGTCCTCCATCCTTCAGGACCCTCTGTGCTGCACTGGCACCTGGCTGGTATGTGATGGGAGAAGCACCATTTTTGGGAGGATGTCCTGGCCCATGAGAGCAGGAGGGCTGCAGTCGCCTCTTCCTCTGCCAGACAGTGTGTCCATCAGGAAAATTTTCTCATGAGTGACAGCTCCTGAGTTTATGGCAGAGTCAAGGTTTGTTAGATAGACTCATAAGCAAAGGGGACAGCGTGCGAGGACCATTCTCTGGGCTACGCTCTGCGAGCAGCCCTGGACAACTGCCCACATCCCTGAACCCAGCAGTGGGGCTGGTTCGGTCAGCTGCTCCTCGCATCCTCAGCATTTCAGACTCATAAGTAGATGATCCCATGGCCGTCTGAAATTGGCAAGGTCACTGAGGCAGTAAAGAAAATCACCATTTGTACGCAAGGGAGAAAAATGGAATTCCCTTCATGAAGTGCACTCAAATCTGTATATGAATAAAATGGCTCTTTCTAGTATCTGAAAAATTTACGATAAAAAATTTCCAATCCAGATTGAAGGAATCAAAATGCAGGAAATACGTCAGTTGTTCCCCTTTCCCACAAATTTGAGTCTGTAGCAGCAACTTACAAACTGGCAAAGACTTTCCAGATGATATTTAAGCCAAGGGCTCACATGCTTTATTTACATCAATTAAGTTGAATGGTTCTACGAAGACCTTCAAGACCTTTTAGAATTAACACCCAAAAAACGAGACTGGAATGCAAAAGTAGGAAGTCAAGAAACACCTGGAGTAACAGGCAACTTTGGCCTTGGAGTACAGAATGAAGCAGAGCAAAGGCTAATAGAGTTTTGCCAGGAGAATGCACTGGTCATAGCAAACACCCTCTTCCAACAACACAAGAGAAAACTCTACATGTGGACATCACCAGATGGACAACACCAAAATCAGATTGAATATATTCTTTGCAGCCAAAGATGGAGAAGCTCTATACAGTCAGCAAAAACAAGACTGAGAGCTGACTGTGGCTCAGTTCATGAACTCCTTATTGCCAAACTCAGATTTAAATTGAAGAAAGTGGGGAAAACCACAAGATAATTCGGGTATAACCTAAATAAAATCCCTTATGATTATACAGTGGAAGTGAGAAATAGATTTAAGGGACTAGATCTGATAGAGTGCCTGATGAACTATGGATGGAGGTTCGTGACATTATATAGGAGACAGGGATCAAGATGATGCAAGAAAAAGAAATGCAAAGAGGCCAAATGGCTTTCTGAGGAGGCCTTACAAATAGCTGTGAAAAGAAGAGAAATGAAAAGCAAAGGAGAAAAGGAAAGATATACCCATTTGAATACAGAGTTCCAAAGAATAGCAAGGAGAGATAAGAAAGGCTTCCTCAGCAATCAATGCAAAGAAATAGAGGAAAACAATAGAATGGGAAAGACTAGAGATCTCTTCAAGAAAATTAGAGATACCAAGGGAATATTTCATGCAAAGATGGGCTCAGTAAAGGACAGAATTGATATGGACCTAACAGAAGCAGAAGATATTAAGAAGAGGTGGCAAGAATACACAGAAGAACTGTACAAAAAAGATCTTCATGACCCAGATAATCACGACGGTGTGATCACTCACCTAGAGCCAGACATCCTGGAATGTGAAGTCAAGTGGGCCTTAGGAAGCATCACTATGAACAAAGCTAGTAGAGGTGATGGAATTCCAGTGGAGCTATTTCAAATCCTGAAAGATGATGCTGTGAAAGTGCTGCACTCAATATGCCAGCAAATTTGGAAAACTCAGCAGTGGCCACAGGACTGGAAAAGGTCAGTTTTCATTCCAATCCCAAAGAAAGGCAATGCCAAAGAATGCTCAAACTACCACATAATTGCACTCATCTCACACACTAGTAAAGTAATGCTTAAAATTCTCTAAGCCAGACTTCAACAATATGTGAACCATGAACTTCCAGATGTTCAAGCTGGATTTAGAAAAGGCAGAGGAACCAGAGATCAAATTGCCAACATCCGCTGGATCATCAAAAAAGCAAGAGTTCCAGAAAAACATCTATTTCTGCCTTATTGACTATGCCAAAAGCCTTTGACTGTGTGCATCACAATAAACTGTGGAAAATCCTGAAAGAAATGGGAATACAAACCACCTGACCTGCCTCTTGAGAAACGTATATGCAGGTCTGGAAGCAACAGTTCAAACTGGACATGGAACAATGGACTGGTTCCAAATAGGAAAAGGAGTACGTCAAGGCTGTATATTGTCACCCTGCTTATTTAACTTATACACAGAGTACATCAGGAGAAATGCTGAGCTGGAAGAAGCACAGGCTGGAATCAATATGCTGGGAGAAATATCAATAACCTCAGATATGCAGATGACACCACCCTTATGGCAAAAATTGAAGAAGAACTAAAGAGCCTCTTGATGAAAGTGAAAGAGGAGAGTGAAAATGTGGGCTTAAATCTCAACATTCAGAAAACTAAGATCATGGCATCTGGTCCCATCATTTCATGGCAAGTAGATGGGGAAACAGTGGCTGACTTTATTTTGGGGGGCAGATCACTGCAATCAAAATCACTGCAGATGGTGATTTCAACCATGAAATTAAAAGACACTTACTCCTTGGAAAGGAAGTTATGACCAACCTAAACAACATATTAAAAAGCAGAGACATTACTTTGTCAACAAAGGTCCATCTAGTCAAGCCAATGGTTTTTCCTGTAGTAATTTATGGATGTGAGAGTTGGACTATAAAGAAAGCTGAGCACAAAAGAATTGATGCTTTTGAACTGTGGTGTTGGAGAAGACTCTTGAGAGACCCTTGGACTGCAAGGAGATCCAAACAGTCCATCCTAAAGGAGATCAGTCCTGGGTGTTCATTGGAAAGACTGATGTTGAAGCTGAAACTCCAATACTTTGGCCACATGATGCGGAGAGCTGACTCATTGGAAAATACCCTGATGCTGAGAAAAATTGAAGGCAGGAGAAGGGGATGACAGAGGATGAGATTGGATGGCATCACCGACTCAATGGACATGAGTTTGGGTGGACTCCAGGAGTTGGTGAAGGACAGGGAGGCCTGGCGTGCTCTGGTTCATGGGGTCGCAAAGAGTCGGACACAACTGAGTGACTGAACTGAACTGAACTGAACTGAATCCACGTGAGAACCTTAAAAGTACGTACTGTTTTCTTTTCACAGTGAAGAAAGTAATGCTAGAGGTTAGTCAACAGCCCAAGATCAGGCAGCTGGTAAGAGACAAGAAGTGGAATCTGATCCCAGGTTTTCCCAGTAGTCATGTGTGGATATGAGAGTTGAACCATAAAGAAGGCTGAGCACTGAAGAATTGGTGCTTTCAAATTGTTCTGGAGAAGACTCTTAAGAGTCCCTGGGACAGCAAGGAGATCAAACCAGTCAACCCTAAAGGAAATGAACCCTGAATATTCATTGGAAGGACTGATGCTGAAGCTGAAGCTACAATACTTTGGCCACCTGATGCTAACAGATGACTCATTGGAAAAGATCCTGATGCTGGGAAAGATTGAAGGCAGGAGGAGAGGGGGCGACAGAGGATGAGATGGTTGGTTGGCCTCACCAACTCAATGGACATGAGTTTGAGCAAGCTCCTGGAGATCGTGTAGGACAGGGACGCCTGGCACGCTGCAGTGCCTGGGGTTGCAAAGAATCAGACACGACTGTAAGAGCTTAGCATGCACACACACACATCTCAAAGGAAAGGAGCAGCGGAAGAATAAAGGCTCTAAGAATAGGAGAGTACAGAGTCTATGATCAGAAGAAACATGTCTGAAGTTGAGCCAAGCTGAGGAGAACGTTAAGGCCATCTTGATCATCGCCACTGCAGGTCCCTCATCTGGGGAGCGACTCTGGCCCCCACATATTTGGAAAAGTGTGATGGCTTTGGAGCACTGCCTTCAGCTCCAGCTTCAGCCAAGGCTGACCACAGTCCCTGGGAGAACCAGTCCCCAAAATCTTGCACCCCCAGATGATAGCTGTACCCCACTATGAAATGCAACTGTCAGTCACAGAGCCTGTAGTAGAAGACCCAGTGTTCAAGCAGGACTCCAGTCACTGGGCTTGGGTCAGCCCCGGCAGGTGGTCTGTGGATCACATTCAAGTCTCAGAAGCAAAAATCAAGGCAGGCAGGGACTCACCATCTGACAAGCGCACAAAAGGCTTGGAAGAACAAGAGAATTTTATGCCAAAGCACTGGCAGCAGGGGATGAACAAGACGACTTACTTGAGAGTCTCTCTGATATAGAAATAAGCTGCTTTTCTCTTTAGCTCTTTTGGTAAACCCTTTACGAAGGTGGTCAGGGTCAACATGGAGCTCTCTGGAGCTGTGTCCAGAACATGACCTTCCGGCTTCCTCCAGGCTCTCAGGAGCAGCTCACGTGCCCTCCTTCCTGAAATGCATTCTTTTCTTGGAGTCCATGGCACGTGGCACCCACTTTCCCTCGACCTCACTGGCCAGGACTCAAGTCTATCCTATGAGTTCTTTCTCTTGCACTAAATGTTGGCACATCAGACACAGAAGCTTCTTCCCCAACTATCTGTTTCCCTGGGTGATCTCATCCAGTCCAGTGGCTCCAATACTACTTATGCACCAGTAACTCTGAAATGAGCGTATTAAAAAACAGAGACATCACTTTGCCAGCAAAGGTCCATATAGTCAAAGCTATGGTTCTTCCAGTAGGCATGTATGGATGTGAGAGTTGGATCATACAGAAGGCTGAGCACTGAAGAACTGATGCTTTCAAACTGTGGTGCTGGAGAAGACTCTTGAGAGTCCCCTGGACTCCAAGCATATCAAACCAGTCAATCCTAAGGGAAATCAACCCTGAATATTCCTTTGGAAGGACTGAGCTGAAGCTGAAGCTCCAGTACTTTGGCCACCTGATGTGAAGAGTTGTCTCAATGGAAAAGACCCTGATGCTGGGAAAGATTGAAGGCGGGAGGAGAAGGGGACAACAGAGGATGAGATGGTTGGATGGCATCACTGACTCAGTGGACATGAACTTGGGCAAACTCTGGGAGATGGTGAGGGTCAAAGGACCCTGTGTGTGCTGCAGTCCATGGGTTTGCAAAGAGCCAGATACGACTTAGCAACTCTGGAATCAAAAGTTCCAGGCCTCACTCTTCCCGAAAACTCTGCATCCAAATACAGGACTATCTTGTCAGCAACAGGGGATGTCTGTCTGGTGTCATCTCAGAGTAAATATGGCGGGGAGAATTCCTGGTGCCTGCCCCAAACCTGCTCTTCCACCAGCCTTCCCATCTCAGTAAAGGACATCACCCTCCACCCATTTCGGCTTGAGCCCAGAATTTGGTTTTGGCCTTGGTGTCCTTTTTCCCTCCTCACTGCCCATCAATAATGAGTCTTACGACTGCATCCATCTAGACTGTGCCTCAAATACCTCCACTGCTATCTCCAGCCACTGGGCCCACTCTTGTCAAAGCCATGCTTGTTTCTTGCTTGGACTAAACAGTCTCCCAACTGGTCTCCAGTCTTGGTATGTTCCTTGAATGCGCCAAGCCTATTCCCACTTTAGAGCATTACACTCCCATTACCTGAAACTCCTCCCCAGACATCAAAGCTGGCTCCTTTTTTTTATTGAAGTAGGGACTTTCCTGGTAGCCCACCTGGTAAAGAATCTGCTTGCCAATGCAGGAGATGGCAAGAGACGCAGCTTTGGTCCCTGGGTCAGGAAGATCCCCTGGAGGAGGGAGGGTGTGGCAACCCCCTCCAGTATTCTTGCCTGGAAAATTCCATGTACAGAGGAACCTGACAGGCTATTGTCCATGAGGTCGCAAACTGTCAGACACAGCTGAGCGCACATGCACACACACACACACACACAGTTGATTTATAATATTAGTTTCAAGTGTATAACATAATGGCTCGATGTGTTTTATAAATTATATTCCATTTAAAGTTATTACCAAATAATGGTTATATTTCCCTGTGCTGTACAATATATCCTTATTGCTTGCTTATTTTATACATGTATTAATGGTAGTGTGTGTCTTTCACTCTCCTGCCCCTATCTTGCCCCTCCCCTCTCCCCGTTGGTAACTACCGGTTTGCTGTCTGTATCTGAGTCTGTTTCTGTGTTGTTGTATACATTTATTTGTTTTATTTTTTAGATTCCACTGTAAGTGACAATATACAGTGTTTGTCTTTCTCTGTCTCACTTATTTCACTAAGCCTAATACTCTCTAGGTACATCCACCTGACTGCAAAATGCAGCATTTCATTCTTTTTATGGCTTAGTCATATTCCATCGTGTGTATGTACCATATCTTCTTCATCCATTCATCTGTTGTTGGACACTTAGGATGCTTCCATATCTTAAAGACTGGCTGCCTCTTGTCATTCAGTCTCAGCACTGTACCTCCTCAGAGAGGCCTTATCTGACCACCCAGTCTGACATAGCCAGTCATTTGCCATTTTACTTTCTCCTTAGAACTTGTGATATTTTTGGTTATTTTTGTGTCCTTCCCCTAGAAGTGGAACTACATGACAAGAGAGACTTAGAAGAACACTGGGGTAGTTGCCCAGTGGATTTGCTGGAGCAATAACATGAATGAATAAGCAATTTATATTTTTGTTACTACTCTGAGTTAACGGGCTTCCCTCGTAGCTCAGTTGGTAAAGAATCCACCTGCAATGCAGGAGACCTGGGTTCGATCCCTGGGTTGGGAAGATCCCCTGGAGAAAGGAAAGGCTACCCACTCCAGTATTCTGGCCTGGAGAATTCCAGGGACTTACAGACCGTGGGGTCGCAACAAGTTGGACATGACTGAGCAACTTTCGCTTTCACTGAGTTAACAGTCACATTGCCATCATTGGAAATACCTTTTTCTTTGGGTACCACAGACTAAAATCAACCATGACTGAAGCCTAAAAAAGAGTCACAGAAAAATTCATTTGATGAAAGATAGCATCTCAGATCATTCTAGGCCCTAAATATAGTTTTTAGTCTCCCTCTTTCAAATTGAGGTCTCAGATTGCTAGCTGGGACCCTCACAGTTTCTCCCCCGACTCTTAAAATTGATCTCGTGGCTCTCTTCCAAACAGGTGAGGAGAGATGTTGTAACTAGAAACCCCTGACGCAGATAAAATAATAAAAGAAAAAGATGTGCTGTATATAATCTAGTTTTAAAAAATCACTAGATGAAATCAGTAAACTATCTAAAAGCAAATATGCAAGCAAAATACAGAAGCCTCTCCATGGACTGTCACTCCATCACAGCTGTTCTCCGCAAGCATTGTCAGCACATTTATTCTTTTCTTAACGTGACTGCCTTCACCAGGCTCTGCCGTGAAGTCACAGGTGAGGTGTCTGCTCTCTTCTTAGTAAAACAACCCCCTCCCTGCCAACCTCACAGGCCAAGGAGGGTCCTTCTCCACTAACAGTCACCATATGCTTTCCTGCTCTTTGTCTTCTAATGGTCAAAACTAATTAACTTTTGCAGTCCCAGCTGTCTGTTTTACAATTAGAGTTTTAACATATTAAGTGAGTTATGAAGACAAAACTGTTACCTTTCTTACATATACTTCCAACATAATCAAACTGACAGTGTGCTTTCAACCTCCTGTGAGTCTCCAAAAGGTGGTCTTGGTTTTCAGTCACTCAGTCGTGTCCAACTCTGTGACCGCATGAACTGCAGCACGCCAGGCTTTTCTGTCCTTCACTATCTCCCAGAGTTTGCTCAAACTCATGTCCACTGAGTCGGTGACGCCATCCAACCATCTCATCCTCTGTCATCCTCTTCTCTTCCTGCCCTCAATCTTTCCCAGCATCAGGGGCTTTTCCAATAAGTCGGCTTTTCATATCAGGTGGCCAAAGTATTGGAGTTTCAGCTTCAGCATCAGACCTTCCAATAAATATTCAGGGTTGATTTCCTTTCAGATTGACTGGTTTGATCTCCTTGCTGTCCAATGGACTCTCAAGAGTCTTCTTCAGCACCACAATTTGAAAGCATCAATTCTTTAGTGCTCAGCTTTCTTTATGGTTCAACTCTCACATCTGGAAAAACCATAGCTTTGACTATCCAGACCTTTGTCGGCAAAATGATGTCTGCTTTTAATACACTCCCTACCTATTTCCATAGGCACTCAGCTAATTTTCTACAACAGAGATTCCATGTTTAGAAACTTTTAGAGGGATATTTTATAGTCAAATGCTCTACTACTGAGCTTTAAAACC
Organism: Bos indicus x Bos taurus; assembly: GCF_003369695.1. Classification (NCBI taxonomy): domain Eukaryota; kingdom Metazoa; phylum Chordata; class Mammalia; order Artiodactyla; family Bovidae; genus Bos; species Bos indicus x Bos taurus. Next base: position 8,364,543 of record NC_040079.1, on the reverse strand, counting down.
TTTTACCCCTTTAAAGAGAGATTGTGAACCTAAGAAAGCAGCCAAAAGATGCTGAAGCTGAAGCTCCAATACTTCGGCCACCTGATGCGAAGAGCCGACTCATTCGAAAAGACTCTGATGCTGGGAAAGATAGAAGGGGATGACAGAGACCGAGATGGTTGGATGGCATCACCGACTCAATGGACATGAGTTTGAGCAAGTTCCAGGAGATACTGAAGGACAAGGAAGCCTGGAGTGCTGCAGTCCACGGCGTTGCAAAGAGTCAGACACGACTGAGCGAACAACAAGAAAGCAGCCAGACCTACTGTTCACCTTCCATGTAAAACACCTCGTGTTCCACAAGAACAAAAGCTTCAAGGATTCTGAGGTCTTTCATTCCAATTTTCTCATAGCGGTTGGAATGCTCCAATTCAGAAAAGATATTTTAATGTAAAGGCATGCGTGCATGCTAAGTTGCTTCAGTTGTGTCCAACTAATTGCAACCCTATGGACTGTAGCTGCCAGGGTCCTCTGCCAGTGGAATTCTCCAGGCAAGAATACTGGAGTGGGTTGCCATGCCCTCTTCTGGGGGATCTTCCCAACCCAGGGATCAAACCCAGGTCTCCCGCATTGCAGGCAGATTCTTTACTGAATCTGTCTGAGCCATCAGGGAAGCCCCAAGATGTGTATATCCACTCTTTCTTTATTCCATCCCATGGTGATGAATATTTGTTTCCTGAACTCTTTGCTTCTACAAATAATTATTCAGCAAATCTATTTGTGCGTATCCCCGTTATCTGTATATTTTCTCACGTGAACACACATGCATCTGTGTATGGCCAGGAGAATTACTGAGATGTAGGGTATGTACATATTTAATTTCTCTAAGTACTGCTTGTCTGATCACATTCTGAGTGTAAACGTCAAACTACCATTGGTATTAATAGCTCTGTATTCTTTGAGACTATTATGTTCATAATCCTTTTGATTTATTGTTCATTTTACAGGTATGTAATTTCCATCTTTATTCCTTCTGATGTTTTCCACCACACAATTTTATTTCTATTCTTATAACTACTGTGCAGTTCTTCTTGTTGTTAATATTTGCCTGGTGTTTTTATATGGGTGTTGGAATCCTTTTACTTAAATGTGTGTCTTAGATAGTATAATGCTGAATCTTTTCTAAATCTAATTTGAGAGTCTCTTTTTATTCATTTATTGAAACTACTGTTATATCAGAGTACACTTTCTACCACCTTACCCTGCGTTTTCAATTTACAATGTTTTCTTTGTTTGCTCACCCACCCCACAATCTATTACCTTTCACTGGTTAGTGAAGTGAAAGTCGATCAGTCCTGTTGGACTCTTTGCAACCCCACGGATATACAGTCCATGAAATTCTCCAGGCCAGAATACTGGAGTGGGTAGCCTTTCCCTTCTTCAGGGGATCTCCCCAACCCAGGGACTGAACCCAGGTCTCCTGCATTGCATTCTTTAAAGTTGGATTCTTTACCAACTGAACTATCAGGTAAACCCTTCACTGGTTAAACTGAATATTATTCAGTTTTAAAAGTTTTAAATCCAGATTTTAAAGCTGTATGTTCTACTTTCATTCCTCTGGCAGCTATGCCTAACTTCTTAAGACTCAACTTATGTTTCGTCTCTATCATCTACAAAACCAAATTGATGTCTCTATTCTGAATGAGACCAAGAACCCTCTGACCTCCTTTGCCACCTCACTACTTGCTATGTTGACATCGTCTATGGTTTTAATTGCAGAATCTTATGAATATCCTTATTTTAACTGCTTATGAAAAAAACATTAATATTTGTGGTTTTCTTTTCACTTACTCTTATTTCCCACACTTATCTACTCTTAGATTTATTTTTCTTTTTACTCAAGAGCAGTTTTTTTCTAAAATGTCATAGATGAGTCCTTCAGAGTCTCATATACTTGTGAATGTCTATTTAAATCAACACTGTGAGAATAGTAGTCCATTGTATTTTATAGGCAGTGTTGATACTGAGAAATTAGATGTAAGTTACATTCTTTTCCTTTACTATGTCTTAACTTCATTATAATGCATCAGTTCTTAACCTTTGGGGAGCAATTTGGTACTATCTATACCTCTCTTCCCAAGGAAATGTTTTCTATGAATGACAGTCACAGAATTATAAAAGAAACGAATACACTTATCAAAGCATTTAAAACAGCACGTTCATTTTACAATATGTTTGCTCATTACCAGTACTTTAAATAATAGGACGTAGAATCAGGTCTTATGACTGCTCATAACTCATAATTTCAAATTCATCTTGGTCTTTATGATTATGATATTTCCAAAAATCTAGAACATAGAAAATCTATGATTTTTTGGTTAAAAATAGTGATACAAAAGTGGCTAACGCTACTGTGATTTTTCCTACATTTCTAATTGAAGCAAATGCTGAATTTCTTTTAGAGGTTAGTGAAAAATGATCCTGTTAGCCTTTTCCCATCTGTGTTGTCAAGCTTTCTCTCATTTTATGTACAACTGGAGTGGTGGGCCTCTGGTTAAGTGAGAACTACAGCTGTAGGTGTAGGTGGAAGAGATTTTTTTCTTATCTACTCCGTTCATCACTTCATGGGCTCCTTCTTTCTGAAGTCTAATATTGTTTATTCCAGAAAATTCTGGCCCCTTATTTCTTCACATAGTTCCGTCCTGCATCATTCTTTTCTCTTCCTCTGAGCTTATTGTCATGTAAATAGTGACACTTCTGCGTCCACCCTCCATAACTTTTCTTCCGTTCTTTCACTCTCTTTGTCCCTTATTGTCGACCTTGAGGAGGACTGACTGACCCAGGATCCCAACCCACTGAAGCATTCTTCTGCTCTGTCTATTCTGTTTTTCGACACTTACAGGTGTTTCATTCTCAGTACCCCCAGCCAGTTCTCCTTCGTGAACCTGTCATCGCCCATGTCTCCATCCTGAAGGAATCCTGATGCTCACTTACAGCTGCATCACATCAGTGCAACGATGACGACATCAGTGCGACGATGACGACATCAGTGCGACGAAGACTACGTGAGTGCGACGATGACGTCAGTGCGACTATGATGACGTCAGCGCATTGATGATGGCGTCAGTGTGACAAAGACGACGTCAGTGTGACAAAGACGACGTCAGTGCAATGATGTCGACGTCAGTGCAATGAAGACGACGTCAGTGCGACAAAGACGATGTCAGTGCAACAATGACGACGTCAGTGCAACAATGACGACGTCAGTGCAACAATGACATCAGTGCGACCATGTCGACGTCAGTGCGATGATGATGATGTCAGTGCAATGATGTTGACGTCAGTGCAATGATGACGACAGACGACATCTCCTGGGTTAGCTATCTGTTAGCTGCCTGTCCCAACACAGCTCGTGCTGTCGTCTGCTCTGCATAGTATTTGCTATCTTCAGGGGTCCTGTCCAGTCACATATGTCCCGCCGAGATTACCCAGTGACTCTTTTGCTCTCGTCGCACACGCACACACACCGCACAGGCCCCGAGCTGAGCTTCTGGTGCAGAGTCGAGGGTGGGAGGAAACACCCACCTTGGGATGTAGAGGTGCCCATGCCCCCCTGTCCCAGCCCCTCCTGTCCCCACCTCTGCGCCTCCCTCACGTCCCTGCACCTGGCTTCAGAGGGGCTCCCCCCGTCATGTGCTGCGGCTAACCCTTAAGCCAGTGCTGGATCTTCACCTGCTGAACCCACTCTCACCACACATTCCCTCACTAATAATGACCAGGTGGACTCTTTACCAACTGAGCTATTGACAGTTCAGTTCAGTCGCTCAGTCCTGTCCGACTCTTTGCGACCCCATGAATCGCAGCATGCCAGGCCTCCCTGTCCATCACCAACTCCCGGAGTTCACTCAGACTCATGCCCATCGAGTCAGTGATGCCATCCAGCCATCTCATCCTCTGTCGTCCCCTTCTCCTCCTGCCCCCAATCCCTCCCAGCATCAGAGTCTTTTCCAATGAGTCAACTCTTCGCATGAGGTGGCCAAAGTACTGGAGTTTCAGCTTCAGCATCGTTCCTTCCAAAGAAATCCCAGGGCTGATCTCCTTCAGAATGGACTGGTTGGATCTCCCTGCAGTCCAAGGGACTCTCAAGAGTCTTCTCCAACACCACAGTTCAAAAGCATCAATTCTTCGGTGCTCAGCTTTCTTCACAGTCCAACTCTCACATCCATACATGACCACTGGAAAAACCATAGCCTTGACTAGATGGACCTTTGTTGGCAAAGTAATGTCTGCTTTTCAATATTTTATCTAGGTTGGTCATAACTTTCCTTCCAAGGAGTAAGCCTCTTTTAATTTCATGGCTGCAGTCACCATCTGCAGTGATTTTGGAGCCCCAAAAAATAAAGTTTGACACTGTTTCCACTGTTTCCCCATCCATTTCCCATGAAGTGATGGGACTGGATGCCATGGTCTTCGTTTTCTGAATGTTGAGTTTTAAGCCAATTTTTTCACTCTCCACTTTCACTTTCATCAAGAGGCTTTTGAGTTCCTCTTCACTTTCTGCCATAAGGGTGGTGTCATCTGCATATCTGAGGTTATTGATATTTCTCCCAGCAATCTTGATTCCAGCTTGTGCTTCTTCCAGCCCAGCATTTCTCATGATGTACTCTGCATAGAAGTTAAATTAGCAGGGTGACAATATACAGCTTTGACGTAGTCCTTTTCCTATTTGGAACCAGTCTGTTGTTCCATGTCCAGTTCTAACTGTTCTTCCTGACCTCCATACAAATTTCTCAAGAGGCAGGTCAGGCGGTCTGGTATTCCCATCTCTTTCAGAATTTTCCACAGTTTATTGTGATCCACACAGTCAAAGGCTTTGGCATAGTCAATAAAGCAGAAATAGATGTTTTTCTGGAACTCTCTTGCTTTTTCCATGATCCAGCAGATGTTGGCAATTTGGTCTCTGGTTCCTCTGCCTTTTCCAAAACCAGCTTGAACATCAGGAAGTTCACGGTTCACATATTGCTGAAGCCTGGCTTGCAGAATTTTGAGCATTACTTTACTAGCGTGTGAGATGAGTGCAATTGTGCAGTAGTTTGAGTTTTCTTTGGCATTGCCTTTCTTTGGGATTGGAATGAAAACTGACCTTTTCCAGTCCTGTGGCCACTGCTGAGTTTTCCAAATTTGCTGGCATATTGAGTGCAGCACTTTCACAGCATCATCTTTCAGGATTTGAAATAGCTCAACTGGAATTCCATCACCTCCACTAGCTTTGTTCATAATGATGCTTTCTAAGGCCCACTTGACTTCACATTCCAGGATGTCTGTCTCTAGGTGAGTGATCACACCATCGTGATTATCTGGGTTGTGAAGATCTTTTTTGTACAGTTCTTCTGTGTATTCTTGCCACCTCTTCTTATTATCTTCTGCTTCTGTTAGGTCCATACCATTTCTGTCCTTTATCGAGCCCATCTTTGCATGAAATGTTCCCTTGGTATCTCTAATTTTCTTAAAGAGATCTCTAGTCTTTCCCATTCTATTGTTTTCCTCTATTTCTTTGCATTGATCGCTGAAGAAGGCTTTCTTATTTCTCCTTGCTATTCTTTGGAACTCTGCATTCAGTTGCTTATATCTTTCCTTTTCTCCTTTGCTTTTCATTTCTCTTCTTTTCACAGCTATTTGTAAGGCCTCAGGAAGATCTCAAAAATAACCCAGTCAAATAGGCCTTTCCCATATTCCTCTCCTACTTGGCCTCAGGTATCATTTAAGACACATAAACACGCCTTCCGGGCAGCCCTGACCTCAGAACACCAGTTCTGTCCTCAGCCTCTCCAGCTCCCAGCTCCTCTCCCACTCCATCCCAACCCTCGCTTTTTTTTCTGCTGTCTCCATCTTGGGAGCTCATGCAGCCTGCGAGGTTGGTGATGAGAGCTGTGCTGATCCCTCCCAGATCCATAAATCCAGCCTGTATCTGGGACTGAGGTCTGCAAATGCTTGCTTGGAGCCTGAGAGTGAGAGAGTGTGAGCTAACAGCTCTGATTCTTGGCTGCAGATGAAACAGCTCTGATTCTTGACTATGTGTGTGAGAGAGAGAACACGGGACATAAGACCAACAGAAAGAAGATGCTAATTTTGCTCCAGAGATGAGCAGAACACATCATATGAGCATATGTGCATGCTATTGCTTCAGCCCTATCTAACTCTTTGTGACCCCATGGACTGTAACCCACCAGGCTCATCTGTCCATGAGATTCTCCAGGCAAGAATACTGGAGTGGGTTGACATGCCCTTCTCCAGGGTATCTTCCTGACCCAGGGATCGAATGCATACCTTGGCAGGCATGTTCTTTACCACTAGCACCACCTGGGAAGATATTTGTAAAAAAAAATGTTTAGACAGAGTTGTAAGCTAATGTATTTGAAATTTGGCTTGGTATTGAAGTTTACTGAAGTAACTATTAGTAATTTAAAATATAGATCCTGCTGGGATCTGGAGGTTTATCACCAGACCCTCTGTCTGCCCCCACTTCCTTGAGGGACTTGGAGTCATAAGACCCGCTGCAATGATGGTCCTCTGAAATAGCACTGTCAGACCAAAAGTAGAGAAATAACCAACTTCCCCCCCCCCCCCGCATCAGGAGCCAGAGCTCATCACTGCTCTGATTTTGAAAATGAAGTATGAAGCTTTTGCTTCATGTGACAAGAAAATATACATATGACTTCAAGGATAGCATGAAGCAAGCATCTCCTCTTTGTGGCCTAGAGACCAGGTTGAGCATCCATATGTCCAAATTTCTGATTCTGAACTCTTGAGTGTTACATTCCCTTTCAAGCTTCAGCCATCCCAGGACAGTACTCTGCCAAGGGGTGGATAATTCATCTCAGATAGTAATCATTCTGTTAGCATTTCCCATACCTAAGCACAGCAATGCCTAGAAACTTGTTAAAAAGCTGGCAAAGAGTCTCATATGATGCAAGCCCAAAATCAAGATGTAGCTACAGCATTGCAAGAGCGCTGAGTTACCCAGGGAACTCTACTCAATACTCTGTAGTGACCTATATGGGAAAAGAATCTGAAAAAGGGTGTATGTATGGATCAGTTGTACATATACATATGTGGACACCACAAACCAACACAACATTGTAAATCAATTATACTCAAATTTAAAAAATTTTTTTATTTTTAAAAGAGTGCTGACTTCATAGCTAGAAAGCCCAGGGGTGAACTATGGCCTCTTACTACCTGCGTGTGTGCGTGCATGCTAAACCAATTCAGTCCTGTCTGACTCTTTGCAACTCTATGGATTGTAATCCACCAGGCTCCTCTGTCTATGGGGATTTTCCAGGCAAGAATACTGGAGTGGGTTTCCATGCCCTCCTCCAGGGGATCTTCTTGACCCAGGGATCAAACCCACATCTCTTATATCTATGTAACTCTGGGCAACTCCATTCTCTTGGTCTCAGTTTCCTTAGCTGTAAAATAAAAATGATAATTGCCTTTGAGAGTGAACACAAAAATGTAAAGTTTGAAACAGTACCTGGAGAAGCTAGTATTCAATTAATATTAGTTTTTTAAATAGCTAATACTTTAGCATGCTTGCCTTGCACCATGGCCTCTGGAATGAATTAGGACCTCTTAGCATCATCCCCATTAGGGAACAATTCACATTCAGACACATATGAGTGCCCTCTGCTCCCAGAAACCCGGTTATCTTCTCCATCTCGATTTTGAAGTTTTCTTCTCATTTAGATACTTTGGATTCACCTATTTTGCATGTCCTCTACTCAGAGGACATGGGAAATTCATGCAGTGATAATGAACTTTAAAAAGATCCATCCTATTGAATGATGTTACAAATGAGAACTCGGGAGCATTATCTGAAGAAGCAATCCTCCAAAGCCCCGCTCTAGAGTGTGGATAAACATTTTCACGTATGCCCTCCAATATCCAACCGACAGAGGCATCCCTGATCAGTACCTGTCAATCACGCAGCTCTACGCTGAGGAACATAAGCTCACATCCTTGAAGTCCCTCCATTACTAAAGAATCTGGGCCATTCTGAGGTCCTCAGCTTAACCAGATAGCTGGGTTTTTCACATCTGTACTGACACTACAAGGTTTTTTCCATGTTCAAGTTGACAGTCAAGATCTAAGAGACAATGCTAACTTGGAAAACAAACACGGTAGGAGCAGCATCAGTCACTCTGGGGGCCCAGCCTGTCCAGGCACCAAACACACAACTGCTTTTGCCCCCCAGCCTGCATGGCCAGGTCTGACTGCAGTGAAGAGCCAGGGGCTGGGTGGGTCACCGGGACACAGGAATCTCAGCTCTGTTTCTCATCTGTATTTTATGCCAGCCAGTCACGCATTCAATGCCTCTATGCCAACTCAGGTGGTACAGTGGTAAAGAATCTGCCTGCCAATACAGGAGACCCGAGTTCAATTCCTGAGTCAGGAAGATCCCCTGGAGAAGGAAATGGCAACCCACTTCAGTATTCTTGCCTGGGAAATCCCATGGACAGAGGGGCCTGGTGGGCTACAGTCCATGAGGTCATAAAGAGTCAGACATGACTTAACAATTGAGCGCGTGCCGGCTCACAGCTCCCCCAATCCAGATGCAGTCCCCCACAGAAGACAAGACAAGAAAAACACTCAACCTAACCCTGAACCTCCCAAGGAAATAGTCCAATTAGACAATAGGAAAGTGGACTCCAAGATTACTATCTCAGGCAGGCCTGGACCAGCCCAGGCTTGAAGTTAACCCTTTACTCACTGTACTGGTCTGCTCAGTCTGCCCTGAGAAAATATCACAGACTGTGGCTTAAACAGCAGAAATCCATTTCCCACAGTTCTGGAAGCTGGAAGTGCAAGATCAAGGTGCTGGCAGGGCTGGTTTCTCCTGAGGCCTTGGCTAGCTCACCTGTGTCTTCCTACACGCCCATTTTCTGTGTGCCTGCGTCCTGGTACCTCTTCCTCTCCTGACAAAGGACACCCCTCAGAGTAGATTAGGGACCACCCTTGTGTCCTCATTTACTCTTAGTTACCTCTTTAAGGGTCCAACCTCCAAATGTAGTCACGGTGGGTGTTGGGGCTTCAGCATAGGAATTTTGGGGTGATAAAATGCTCATGGGGTCACAAAAAGTCAGACACGACTGAGCAACTGAACTGAAACCACTCATGATGCCTCTCATATCAGATTTGTGTACTGCTCTTAGCCATACTTAATTTCCAACTCTGTGCTTCTATAGAATTCTGTCTGTACTGAATAAGAGGAATAATACTAAACATCTGCCATTAACTGAGCATTAGTACAGAGGGGAGTATCCTTATTACTGTTATTAATATGACCCTGGCTTCCCAAGTGGTGCTAGTGGTAAAGAATCTTCCTGCCAATGCAGGAGACATGAGACATGTATTCAATCCCTGGATTAGGAAGATCCTCTGGAGGAGGGCATGGCAACCCACTCCAGTATTTGTGCCTGGAGAATGCCATGGACGGAGGAGCCTGTCGGGCTACAGTCCAGGGGGTCACACAGTCAGACCTGACTGAAGCGACTTAGCATGCAGCATGCATGCTAGGTGTATATGTTTGTCAATTTCATCCATGAGGAGACTGAGGCTCAAAGAGGAGCGGGGAAGATCGAGCAGGGAGCCGCAGAGCTGACACCCAGGTGTAGGGCTTTGTGAGCTCAGTTCATGCTCTCCTCGCTTGTTTGCTGCCCCTCCTGTCACACTGCACCTCACACCATAGTATGGCTGTGATTACATTTGTATCAACCTGTGGGCAACAAGTACGTCTCCTCCGTCTTTTTATTTTTATTTATTTTTTAACGTATTTTTTGGCTGCGCTGGGTCTTCATTGCTGCACATGAGCCTTCTCTAGTTGCGGTGAGTGGGGGCCACTCTTCGTTGTGGGTAACGGGCTTCATAGCGGTGGCTTCTCTTATTGTGGAGCACGGTCTCTCGAGTGTGGGTTCAGTAGTTGTGGCACATGGGCTTAGTGTGCCACACTCAGGGCTCTGGGATCTTCCCTGACCAGGAATTGAACACATATCCCCTGCATTGACAGGGAGATTGTCAACCACCGGACCAGCAGGGAATTCCTCCTCCCAGTGCCGTAACACGTGAGCTGGTGGCTTTGCTTCTCTTGGCAGTTCCTGTCTCACCTCCCTTCCCTCACCACCCTCCCCCTGCCTGCAGGGAAGTGCCCCCTGACCTCTGTCTTCCCAGGGCTTTTGTCCTTGGATACTCTTTCTGGCAGTTTCTCAGTGGGATGTGTCCCTAAGGGCTCCATTTGAAACAGGTATTTCCCTGGGACTTCCTTGGTGATCCAGGGGTTAAGACTCCACCCTTCCATCCCTCCCATCCCTGGTCTGGGAACAAAGATCCCATATGGCGCAGCCAAAAAATAAAAACAAATAAATAAAATAGGGGTCTCCCCCACCCCACTCCAGATCCCGCCTAACCCGCACTGACTTCAAACACGGCATAACTTACTGAGCTTTTTGTTAAATTTCCTTCTCCCTCGGCAAGAATGTAAGCTCTGCAAGGGCAAAGACTTGTGTGTGTTTTGTGTCACAGTACCTTCTAAACATCTAGACGAGGATTAGGAGCCATAAAATTAATACTTATTGAATGGATAAATTAGATTCTGTGTGTGTGAGCTTGGTGAAGTTTCTCTCTATGGCGAGTGACTGACCTGTCTCTCAGGGCACAGGTGCTCTGGAACCCAACTTAGCTCCTTAGAAAACTATTAAGCTCCTAGTTTGAGGACAGTGTTTTTTAGAATTCCTCCTGATCATTAGTTTCACCCTTTATGTTTAATTTAATACCTGATTATTTTGCCCCAATCTTCTGTACCTTTGATGACTGTATTATTCATTATGGGTAGTTACAGCATTTTCATAATTAATCTTTAATTGCAATACTTGAATAGCATTTCACATGGAAAATGATTTACAAATTAAACCCACGTCTCCCCTTGGGTAATTATCAGAGGTCTGACTAATGTGCGTGAGGCCCTCACGTGGCACGGGGCTCTCTTCAGTGACAATGTGTTGATTTTCTAATTAACGAAGGTTAAGTAGCATTTTTGCTTGCAGACCTACAATTTAAACTTATGACATTTGTCACCAAGACAGATTTCTATAGAGCAGACAACTTGAACTCAAATAATTATCACTGGCTCTAGTGCATTAGCATCCTTTGCATAATATTTAATGACCGTTTTCAGGACAAAAGACTTTTCTTCATATTGACTAGGTCAGTAAAAGTACTTTCCAGCTCACTGACCCATTTCAGAAATTAGGGACCATCTAAAAAAAGAATGTAAGTTATTTGGTTTTCCTTTATAGAGAGGGAAATGGCATTCCACTTGCCTTCTTTATAAATTAAGAAAATACTGTAAAACTTTATTTAATCAATGCAACAAATACAAATTAGACTATAGCTGTATGCTATGGTCAATTAAGGAAAGAAGCAGGGGGAAGGTCAGGCAGCAGTGCAAAGAGGGAAAAGGAAGCAAAAAGAAATTTAGGAGAAATTGAGAGTAATTTGCTGAAAGGTAGAGAGGGAGACACACAAGCCTCCAGGGAGAGATTGTGCATCATGGACCAGAGTAATTCATAGCTGGAAGGACCCGAGACATCCAGTGCAGCCTCCTTTATGGAGAGTAAAGACTGATGCTGAGAGAAGGATGCTGAGATTTGATTGAAGCCACAGAGCTGACCAAAAACAGTCAGCAGTCAATAGGGAGAGAGCCATACAAACACAAAGGCAGGAAGGAAGACTGGCGGGTGTAAGAACTCAGAAAGAACAGGTCCAGAATGAACCAAAGAGGCTAAATCCTCTCACTGAATGAAGTTTGTTTATGTACATAATGAAGCATATACACATATCTCTAAATACTTATTTTGATACAATTAAACTATGAATTAAGCTATACATACTTTCTCTGACAACTGAAACTTACTAAATCTCCATTTTTATCAGATTGTCATTTAGAGTCTTTTAACAAGTCTCTTCAAACTCTCAACCATTGCTGACACCCTTAAATATGCATTATTTCAAAATTAATGTACATCCCAGATAGATTAAAGAATGAAATGTTAAAAGAAGTAAAATCATAAAAGTTCTAGAAGAAAATATAGTTGAAAAATTATATTATTTTGGATTAGAAAAAGTTATTATAAGTCTAATATCAAAGGCAGAAATCATAAAAATAAGATAGATGTGACTACATAAACATCAAAACCTTTCGTAGGGAAAAAGAAACATTATGTACAAGTTAACAGATGCAAACTGGAAGGATGTAGTTGCCAAATTTATTACAAAAAGTTAAAGCCCCAAATATTGTTATCAATCAATAAGAAATGTATCTTCTCCTGTATTACTGTGTTAGTCTCTCAGTCATGTCTGATTCTTTGCAATCCCGTGGACTGTTGCCCACCAGGCTCCTCTGTCCATAGGATTCTCCTGGCAAGAATATTGGAGTGGGTTGCTATTCCCTTCTCCACTTCCCCCCAAAAAACAAAGGTCATGAAGAAACCAAAAAATAGAAATGAGAAAAAAAAAAATTATTCAACTCACAGTATTGAAGCAATGCAAATTAAAAGAATGAACTCTTTCCCCACCCTCCAGCCTATAAATTCGAAAAGATTCTGTCTAGTATTAGAATCGTTGTGGAGAAGACAGGGGTCTGATACCCTACTGGTGAAATATAATACAAATTAATAAAGTCTTCTAAGAGGGAAATATATTGTAAATGACTTTAAAACGTATATTCCCTTGTACCCAGCAATTACACGTCTGAGAATTAATTCTAAGGAAAAACTGGACAGCATGAAAAGGTTGTTACAAGGCTGTTTATTACAGTATCATATACAGTGGAAATTGGAATACGCTGCTTAAAGCCCAAAGGTAGGGGAATGACAAAATAACTTACAGTGTTTTGCAGGCTGGGCTGCTGTGCAGATGTTAAACAAGATGTTCTATTTGAATATTTATTGCTGGGGAAGTGTTTTATGATATGTTAAATGAGAAAAGCAAATTTCAAAGCAATGTGCATACCCCGCTTTTTCCTTTGTTTTATTTTTTACACATAGGTATGTTCACAGATAAAAGAGAGAAAAGCTATTTGCTAAGAATGAAGGTAATTCTATCTGAGTAGCATTACAGATTCTCTCTTTCATTTTGCTTATCAGTGTGTTTATGGTTTCCACAATGAAAAACTATTATATTTGTAACCAGGGGAAGGAGAGGCAGACATCTAAAAACACAGATTTTAAATTTTCAGCATATTTTGGCAGGATATAATTATTTTAATTGAGTAGTGATGAAAATTTAAATGATGAGGCATTTATTGAACAAAAGACCCTTTGGAAAAACCCTTATTGCAAGAACAAAAGCCATAGCTGATAAAATGATAGATGCCAAATGGAAATTTTAGCACACAAATGGTGATTCATGGATTGAAATTCTTCAAATCATAGCTAAGGCCCAAATTCTCCACAGCCCAGAAGTGTGCAAAGGTGCTGATGAGTAGATTGCAAAATGGGAAATTCTTCAAAGTGGTTGTTTTTAGTAACTTCTTTTGCCATCTACTCTCCCACAGCTATTGAAATGGGCATTGGACTCCCTTCAATTAATCCTCTTCTATTTAAATATTTTATTAGAAGGAATAATCCCTGGAGAATCATCACTCAAATCTCAGTACTACCCAATGAGAGAACTGCAAGGCTTGGGTTTACAAAGATAGTAGTGCAAGTCATTTGCTGTTTCACGGCTGAGGATTCACAGGCATAAACAAAGGCTGATCCATCTCTGCAACTAAAGCCTCTGATCCACAAGCCCTGTCTGTTGAGTCGTGTAATTGCACACTTTTTCTCAAGATACTGGAATAAGTGATCAGAATCCATCTCCAGTGTGCAACCTCACCCAAAGTCTGCCAATCCTATTGACCATGCTGTCTTAAAGACATCTAAATCTACACCTCAGAAACACGTATGTCTGTGCCCTCCAGACCCTGAAGATCTTCTGTATTAGACGATCATCACAGAACAGAGTCTAAAACCACAGCTCAAGAATAAGACAGAGCTGACAGTGCCCTGGCACTGCAGAGTTATGAGTCCTAAGTACAGGACTTCATGTCTCTAAACCTCAGTTTTGTTATCCAAATAATTAGGGCAAGATAACAATGTATGGATGTGAGAATTGGACTATAAAGAAAGCTGAGCACTGAAGAATTGATGCTTTTGAACTGTGGTGTTGGAGAAGACTCTTGAGAGTCCCTTGGACTGCAAGGAGATCCAACCAGTCCATTCTGAAGGAGATCAGTCCTGGGTGTTCTTTGGAAAGACTGATGTTGAAGCTGAAACTCCAATACTTTGGCCACCTGATGCGAAGAGCTGACTCATTGGAAAAGACCCTGATGCAGGAGGAGAAGGGGACGACAGAGGATGAGATGGTTGGATGGCATCGCCGACTCAATGGACATGGGTTTGGGTAGACTCCGGCAGTTGGTGATGGACAGGGAGGCCTGGCGTGCTGCAGTTCATGGGGTCACAAAGAACTGGACACGACTGAGCGACTGAACTAACTAACTAACAATGCCTACCTTGTCAGGTTGTTGTAAGATTTAGGTGAATATCATACATAAGGTGCTTAGTAGAATAGCTACTACATTGCCCTCAATAAAAGAGGAACTTTCACTTTATTAACCATATCTCTTTTTTTCTAAATCCCCGTCAGATTTCTTTTAATAAGTTTAACTATTGTCATTGTATTTAATTTCCAGAAGAGCTGTTAGTCTAAAACCCAGGCACATTTATAAATTTGAGTTCCTCTTTTTTTGTACCAGCTGCTTAAAAAATCATAGCAAAGGTTATTATAGACACAATCCACTTGTGACATATTAACAATTCTCCAATGAATTCTGCTATGAAATTTGTTAAGAATATTTTAATATTTTCATGCTCATAAACTCTAACTCCATAACTTAGAAAATCACAGTCAACTTGCTTTTTGTGTTATGTGTCTTGAAATGGCATTTAAACAAAGGCAATAAAATCTAAACTGACCTGGTAATAAATGTGGTATAGTTGACTTCTGTGTGAAATCGTCAATTCCAATTTCCAACAACTCCAGACAAGGAGC
This sequence comes from Bos indicus x Bos taurus, assembly GCF_003369695.1. Lineage (NCBI taxonomy): Eukaryota > Metazoa > Chordata > Mammalia > Artiodactyla > Bovidae > Bos > Bos indicus x Bos taurus. The sequence goes on along the minus strand of NC_040079.1, from coordinate 8,349,414 downwards.
TCTGGGAATCCTTAACATGAATTTCAAAGCAAAGCTTTTCTTGAGACAAGAAGAACCAGGACTTACAACCACATTCCAAATGGATTTACTTCTTCTGACTAATTGACTTGTTAACTATGCTAATATATTCATATCCCTCTGCCTTTTTTATCTCTTCCAGGAGATAGTGCTGTGGAATATAACAACGTGAGATTAAAAACCAAGGAACTTAGAGATTCGTATGAACTTCTCTCCTAAGGAAACCAGATTAGACTTCCAAAACAGCTTATAAAATTTGTGTGTGTCTCCAAGCATTTTAGTTCTGTAGCAAATTTATTGCTTCTCCCAAGACAGCCTCTTTTTTAAGTAGGCGTTATAGCCTAAGGGGGGGAAGTTGCAAGCTCTTCTATTGACAGTAAGAGAGCCTGCAGCACTTGGCAGTCTCTCTCCTCCCACAGTGGTCCGAGGCATGAGGAATGAAATAGGAGCCGCGGCAGAGGTGATTCTGTCTGAGCTCCGTGCCTTCTGTCTTCCAGGTGGTGCTGGAGGCCAGCAGGGCTTCCTGGGCTGTATCCGCTCCCTAAGGATGAATGGGGTAACTCTGGACTTGGAAGAGAGAGCCAAGGTCACATCTGGTTTCAAATCTGGGTGCTCAGGGCACTGCACCAGCTACGGAGCCAACTGTGAGAATGGAGGCAAGTGCATAGAGAAGTACCATGGCTATTCCTGCGATTGCTCCAACACAGCCTATGATGGAACATTTTGCAACAAAGGTAGGTCAGAACCAGTTTCCAGAGCCATGTTTAGATATCTTTGAAGCCCAGATCATCTGTTGAATTGCTCTCCAGCTGGCATAAGGGTACTTCACTCCAAGGGTAAAGTGTTTGGAATTCTTCTCTCATCATAAGTAGGAAGTCCCCTAAAACAATCCCTTCATCTTTGTTGTTCATTAAGAAGAGAAAAGCTTTGAGTGTGGTGCAAAGTTTCCCCCTAAATTCAAGCAAACTTTGAAGTGACTAGAACATTACAGAGCAAATAGCCATGTCATGCCTTAACAATGAGGAATAAAGTAAGTAGCCATTGAAAGGGGTCCGTGATGGGCCTCCTGACCCTCTCACTCGCTTGGACCTGTACATCGTGCAGTGACTCAATCTGTGCTGCCCAGTGCTCTTCATGTCCACTTCTCCCCCAGCTGCTAAGAGAATGAATTCAGGTTGGACTCACAAGAAAGCCCCTCTGTTCAATTCTTGTCACAATCATTTTTTATCACTCTTCTATAGGACACCTCAGTGGCGGGTTCTCAGCCCCCTCAAAGTGCAGGAATACTGAGATACTACATCTAATAATGCAGTAACATCTAACAATGTTACTGCCTTATTTCAGTCTTGAAGGAGTAACCCCTAATAAATTCAGCAAAGCCAATCAGCTGACTCCAAGAACCTGGTGTGTATGGCTGTTGTCATTCAGGATACACCCGGTGATCTTGCATAACCAGAAGAAATTCACACACCTGGCCTGTGGCTTCTTTTCTACTTGTAAGCAAGAGGGCTGGGGAGAGGCAGAGCTGACCCTCTTCTCAAGCTACAATTGAAATGCATGTAACTCACTCTTCTCTTTCTAAATGAATGTATAGCGTTTGGGTAAAGTTTTCTGTAAATGGTTGGTGCATCTCTTTATAAGAAGCTTTACATAAGTAGCCTTTTCATACTCTGATGAATACATGGAGGGTTGTTTATGCTGCCATCATTCACACAAGATGCCACACAGAAGGAGGAATTGTTCCCTAACACTCTCTGTACATCCAGCCTACTGTCTCACAGTGCTGTCATGTAAGCATGTAAATTCGGTCAGACTGGGCTTGAAGGATGAGCATGAGACAACAACCAAGGTGGAAAGGAACACCACTGCTGAATAATCCACAGCGCATTAGCACTGCTGTTACAGAGCATTCTCCCACTTGCAACAACATGGTTCCATGGTTTTCTGGTGTCACACAATGGGAAGGGTTTGCAGAACACATTAATTTTGCACTTGTAGAAATGACAGCCTTGCAATTACCATTCATTGTGCTTGATGCTAATTTAATGTAGTCATTCCCTTGCCAAAGTGGTGTCTGAATGCAATCAAGTGAGCGCTAATGTCTGAGAGATTCCACTGCATAAGTACCAATTTAAAGAAAATCATGAGCCCCTTATTTTTGGAGAGTTAGGTTAAGTACAGTAGCTCACACACAACCTCTGGGGGTTAATAGGCAATATTCACAAACAGAAAGATGAGAGTATATACTCCTCTGCCTTGCCAGTTCTTGAGATGGAGTCAAAGAAAGCCTGTGAATTCCCAGTGACATTATTTCAAAGGGTTTACATTAAAAATCCCTAAATATTCTCTTAATACCTGTTTAGCAGGGTGAGTTTACATTTGACTCAGTTTATGGCTTTACCAAAAAAGATTAAAAACAGCAAACTGTATTTGGAAAGTATTTGTGGGCATCCTTCTGGGTCAAGACAAGTATTCTCTTGACCTGGGGAGGATGAAGGTGGTGCTGGCTGAGAGGAATCAGAAAAGCTTCACCTGCACGTAGGCAGGCTCATTCCCAGATGGGGTCTTCCAGCCGAGGCCTGCGGCCAGGTGGTGCCTCTGGTCTGGGTTTCACCTCCCAGAGCATCAGCTCCTGTGACCACACCCTCCAGGGGTCTACAGCCACATGACTCAGCCTCCAGAGAGAGCAACCACAGTCATCTGCCTAAGAGTGAGCTCGTGAAAGTCCTTTGCAGGCAGGCTTCCTCAGGCTTCTCTGATAGCTCAATTGGTAAAGAATCTGCCTGCAATGAATTCTCCAGGCCAGAACACTAGTGGGTAGCCTTTCCCTTCTCCAGGGGATCTTCCCAACCGGGGGATCAAACCCAGGTCTCCTGCATTGCAGGCGGATTCTTTACCAGTTGAACCACAAGGGCAGCCCAGAGAGCATGAGGGCCTCCCAAAAACTCTATAACTAGACCTCATAGCCAGTCACCTCGTCTCTACAGATAACTGTGCAATGTCCCCTCTTCTTAGAATGCCCAGCCAATAGCCACCACTTCACTCAGCGCAGACAGCACCATCCCATGGACGGTTCCTTGGCAGCCCATTGACTGAGACCATAGATGCCTCTGGGAGCAGGGCAAACCCAGCTTACATGGAAGGCTTGGCTGTGGGTCTGTCATACCCAGCATTAGTAGGGACCCCCACTGGGGACCCCTGGACACGCCACCGGTTGTCTTCTCTAAACGGACCTATTCCTTCTTGGACAGTCAAACCTCAAAACACATTTATGACTATCAACCTCAATTTTATTTCTAACCAGAAATTAACAACATGATTAGAAGTAAACTCTGTCTTCTCTGGGTTTTCAAGCAAGAGGGAAAGTAGCAGACCTATCGCAGCCGCAGCAATTTCTGTATTAAATGTTTGTAGCTGAATACAACCACGGATTGAATAGGGTCCCTCTCTGCCAAGCACTTGTCCACCCGGAACCTCAGAATGTGACCTTGTCTGGAAATAGGCTCCTTACAGATGTAATTAATGTGGAGTCATCCTGGACTAGGGTGGGCCAGGAACACATAGGGGGCCCCCAGAAGCCCGAAAAAGCAAGGAAGGACCCTCCCCTGGAACCTTCAGAAGACGTGTGGCCCTGATAACACCTCGCTTTTTACTCTGAGCCACTATAACTGTGAGAGAATAAATTTCTGTTGTTTCAGGCCACCCAGGGTGTGAACCATTGTTAGGGCAATCATAGGAAATCAACAGAAGTGCGTATGAAAACCTTTGGTGCATCTTAATTCTGTATTTAACCATGGTAACAGCTGACATTTATTGAGAACTTGCTATGTGCCAGGCAGTGTGCCAAGGTCTTTAAATATGTTAACATCACCTAATACTCATGACAGCCCTATGTTGGTACTATAATTATTTTCCCCATTTTACAGAGAAGGAACTTTAGGCACAAGAGGGTATTAGTCACTTGCCTGAGGTTCACATACCAGTAAGTAGCAGGACTGCGATTTATATGCGGGCAGTTTGACTCAAAGCCCCGGTTCTTCACCATCACTGTGTATTACTGCTTCTCACCAGGGCACGGTCCTTCATGTTTGTTTAGGCGCTCAGTCCTGTCCGACTCTGCGACCCCATGGACTGTAGCCACCAGGTTCCTCTGTCCATGGGATTCCCCAGGCAAGAATACTGGAGAGGGCTGCCATTTCCTTCTCCAGGGGATCTTCCAGCCCAGGGATCGAACCCGTGAATGCAGGTGGATTCTTTACCGCTGAGCCACCTGAGAGGCCTGATCCTTCATGTAGCTTCATGTAAAACTGAAAAGAGAACCCCTGGTCTTGAAGCTTTTTAGTTATGGTGATTCGGTTAAAAAAAAAAAAAAACAAAACAGCACATTCTTGGATGCAAATTCTATCATAAGAAGAAACAGAATACAAGATCTGAACACAACCTCTTTCTCTCTCTCTCTCCCTCTTTCCCTCCCCTCATGCCCCACCCTACACCCACACATTTAGGTGTAAGCAGTAATCACTTACTGATTTATTTCTTTAACAAACATTCAGTGAACAGGCACTTTGAACGTACAGTTGAGCCTGACTATACTGAAATTTTCAAAATATTTCAGTGGTTTACATCTACAGAACCAGGACAATCTAGTGTACACAAAAGCAGGAGATGAGAATTAGCCATCATCCAGGCTGCCAGAAAGAGTTCTTCATTAGGATCCCTTCACTGAGCCAAGTTTAGCAAGAACTTATCATCAAGAGGCACAAAAATATCTCCTAATTCACTTCTCTGCATTTTTTTTCCTGTAAAAATTTTCATGTTCCTCTGCCAAACCAGGACAGCAGCTGAAGCTTCACTGTTGTTCAGTCGCTAAGTCACGTCTGACTCTTTGCAACCCCATGGACTGCAGTATGGCAGGCTTCCTTGTCCTCCACTATCTCCTGGAGTTTGCTGAAGTTCACATCCATGGAGTTGGTGATGCTATCTAACCATCTCACCCTCTGCCGCCCTCTTGTCCTTTTCTCCTCAATCTTTCCCAGCATCTGGGTCTTTAAATGCATATCTTTAAATACTCAGAAAACAGTGTCTGAGTTTAGGGAGTTGTCTTTTCTTCTCAAACATCCATTTGTTTGTCACTCAGATAAAGTCCAATCTTAGAAGGGCCAAGGTAACAGGACTGCAGTGATCACGAGTGAAGGAGGAGGGTCAGCAGATGCAGCGTCACCTCATTTACAGCCACACAAACGCACGCCCCCATCCCTGTGGTCCGGCTCCGCCTCCTGCTCTCCCTGAGTGTCCTGACATTGTAACTGATACAGAAGAGACTGTTTATGGCTAACTCAAGTCCCCACATAGAGAATGGATGAGGAAATTAGACGTGAGTTTGAATCTAGCGTCCTCACCTGCAGGTTCCATGACCTTGAGCAAATGTGTAACTCCACTCGGCCTCATCTTCAGCAGTATGTAACATCTATTCTTAATTCCACCGTGAGGCTCACATGGGATCATGTGAACAAATTTCCGAGCTGAAAACCTGGTACACATCAGTCAGACAACAGGTGTCCCTGTCCATTCTCTGCACTTTGTTTTTTTGTTGTTTGTGTTTTTGTTTTTACTTTAAATCATGTCATCCTTTCATCTGTCCCTAAAAGCTTTAAATATCAGATGCCTAACTAGCATTGTTTCAGTTACCTCTGAGTGCTGGATTCAGTTCAGTTCAGTTCAGTTCAGCCACTCAGTCGTGTCTGACTCTTTGAGACTCCATGGACTGCAGCAGGCCAGGCCTCCCTGTGCATCACCAACTCCCGGAGTTCACCCAAACCCATGTCCATTGAGCCAGTGATGTCATCCAACCATCTCATCCTCGGTCTCATCAGCTACCGGAGAAGCAATGGCAGTATCATAAAGTGTGCTCTCTACTAAATTGTGGTCACAGTCATATTTTTCTAAAGCTGAAAGTATCACTTCTGGACCCTAAACTCTGATGGACTGAGGAATATGCAGAGATGGGAATGGACACCCCAGTCTCTGCATCCCAGGGATCACACCCACAAGTGCAGTTCCTCATATAAGGTGTCCATCCCCACTAAGAGCCAAATTAGGTCACCTTAGCGATGGCTGGGTCCCTTCCTAAATCAAAACCCATCAGGAGACATGAAGGCACTGAAAGAGTTCAGGACTCCATTTTGCTGAGAGGACTCAAGTCCAAGTTCAAGGAAATTAAATTGTACCCACCAGTCCAAGTCCAAGACTCAAATCCAAGTTCAACCTGTAAGGGACGAGGATCTTCCTTCTTGCCTCCTAAAGGAGTGTTTCCTGGTAAGCGGGAGGAGGTGGCTTTGCCCAATGCACTTTGAATATTTCCAAACTCTGCCTCTCGGTGGCTCCAGGCACTGCTCAGAGAGCAGAGGAAATCTATGGGCTGCCCTTGTAGAGTGGGGTTTGAAGCCTTTTAGGGAAGGTTCATTTCAAAATATCATAAAACAATTAGGGGAGAGAGAAAAGAGAAACGCATCTTAGGATCACACCTTTATATGAAACTAGATAATGGCAACAATCCCAGGAGGAGGAAATGGCAACCTACTCCAGTATTCTTGGCTGGAGAATCCCATGGACAGAGGAGCCTGGCGAGCTACCATCCATGGGGTCTCAGAGTCAGACAAGACTAAGCACTCACACACCAATGGGAACACCAGCCATTTTTTCTGATTGGCCTCCCCACTCTTGATCCCAGCTTGGAGAAGAGTTGACACCATCAGGAAGAAATGTCTTTCATGGGCTGCTTTTTCATTGCCAGTTGGAACAGGAGATTTTATAGATTTGGACTCATGCCTACAGGAACAAGAATTCTTTTTCCTCTTCCTCTTCCCCTTAGAATGTTATTCAAGAAGGGAAAACTCTCCTCTATTAATATGTTTTTTAAATCTTCAGACCTTAAAAATATCAGAAAAACATACAGTCATCTGATTTTAAAAAGAAAGAAGAAAAGTTAAGAAAATTCTTGTGGACAAAAGCCTGTAAATACTTAGAGATAAAAGGAAATGCTTTTGACTTGATTCTAAAAGGTCAGAGCTACAGAGATGGCCTTCAAGCTTAGGTGACTTCATTATCAAATTTTATGGTGGTAAATAGCATTCTCCCTGACCTGGGCTTTTCTTTGGGGTCCCAGATACAAAGCAAAACCTGACCTATTAACTTTTCTGCAGAAAGGGTTTTTTTAAAATTCAGTGGTAAAAACAAGCCCTTTGTAAAACACCAAATGTAATAAAGGACAGAGTTTTGGACTTTGCCTCACATAAATGATAAATAACTTTAAGTTTGTGCCCATTTCTATTACCCACCAGGTTTTGGACCTTTTTGGATAAACAGTTTTCATTTTCCTGTGTGTGTTGTTGAATGTTTTTATTCCTCATTCTTCAGCAGTAATGAGAATTCAGTAATTTATGAAGTTTATAAAAATAATACTCTATCATTTCCTAGAAATCAGCTGAAACTCTACCCATTTCTTTTCTTTCATGAACCTAAAAATTATCAGTGTCATAAATTTTCTGGAGGGTTTGCTTTTAATTTACTCACATTTTTTGCTTCCCTTACAAGCATGTCCATACCAACATTCTGATTGACCTTAAGTATTTTGTTATATCTGCAGGACATAAAGTTCTGCCTCTGGTGTGCAATGGCTCCTCTTTGCAACCTTCTTTCATGGTCATCATTGCCAGCAGGCAGCTCTGGCCTTAGCAGGGCTCGTCCGAGGCATCCCTTGGTTAGAGGAAATTCACTTTCTTAAATGATCAAACCTGAGGGGTCTTGAGCTGTGTTTAATCTGCCATCTTATAGATCACCCTGGCTCTGAACTCATTCACATACTTTTACCTCCATCAATTGCAATTGACTGTAATAGTGGATGGTTTAGATAAATGGATATTTTGCTTGTTTTGCCCCAGTGAGGGCCAAACCCTAAGGAAACAGAAATTATTAGGGTCAACTACTCTATCTGAGCTAAGCTTGGCATCTTAAATGTATGATCTGCAAATTCTCATGAGGTCTGGGCATATGATATAGATTTTGTGTAGTGTTTAACCTAGCCTAACAATAATCCTCTAGGTAGGCTTCTAAGTGATGAGTTCATGAAATATAAGGTGGCTTCTAAACTATTCAAGTTCTGTAAGGTAAAGATTCTCAGTAAAATTGAATCATTGGCAGTAAAAATTTAACATATCTATGTTCTGGATGAATGAAGTAAGGTCAAGTGGTTTGATCAGTGCTGCTGCTGCTGCTAAGTCGCTTCAGTCGTGTCCGACTCTGTACGACCCCAGAGATGACAGCCCACCAGGCTCCCCCGTCCCTGGGATTCTCCAGGCAAGAACACTGGAGTGGGTTGCCATTTCCTTCTCCAATGCATGAAAGTGAAAAGTGAAAGTGAAGTCGCTCAGTCATATCTGACTCTTTGCGACCCCATGGTCTGCAGCCTACCAGGCTCCTCTGTCCATGGGATTTTCCAGGCAAGAGTACTAGAGTGGGGTGCCATTTCCTTCTCCAGTTTGATCATTACTAACAATTTAATTTCCTTATAAGCACCTGGCACAAGTATAGTGAAATACAGACATTTACTGTAAGCTTACTATGTGGGAAGCAGTGGATTGACAGTGAGGAGACCGAGATAAATGAGATGAAGCCTGGAATGAAGTGGAAGCTGTGGACCCAACTGCAGTACAATGGGAAAGCGAGGCAGAAGTGCAGAGTGATACCTGGACATGGAACCAGCCCATTGTGTTAACAGCAGAGCTGCTCTTACTGTCCCACCCAAGGTTAGCAGGGCAGACCATGCTGGGCCACACTGAATTCTGGGGACAGGCGTTTGGTTAGAGGAGAGAGCTCTTAAAAAAATTTGTCATGAATGAATCTCAAGCTTAAAAATTCAAGAAGTCTTATGAACCTCCAGTATAACAAAAATAAAAAACATTTAAAGATACATTACTGAAACTTAAAGACAAAATTTTTTAAACTCATAATTTAAAAAAAAGGATTTATTCTTGAAAAATAAATTAGAAGTTTTAAAAACTGATATAATCAGTATTTTTAAAATAGTTATTTGCTTTTAATATTGCAAAAAGAGATTGCTTTGGAAAATTAACAGTGAACAAGATGTTTTAGGATTTAGATCAGTTAGCAGTTTTTCAACTTGTTTCCCATGAATCAATGATATTTTATGAAGTTTTGCTCTCTTTAGTTTCTAACATGAAAAAACTAGGGCAATTTTTAAATGGGCCAAAGAGCACACCAAACAAGTTATACAAATGGCAAATAAGAATATGAAAAGATGATCCACAGTATATATAGTCAGGGAAACCCAAATTGAAACAACAGTGAGATACCACTACACATCTATTAGAATGGCCAAAATCTGGAATACTGACAACCCAAAATGCTGACAAGAATGTGGAGAAAAAGAAACTCATTGCTGGTGGGAATGCAAAATGGTACAGCACTCTGAAAGACAGTTGGGCAATTTCCTACAAACTGAACATGTTCTCACCATACATTCCAGCAATCATGCTCCTTGCTATTTACCCAAAAGAGTTGAGAGCTTATGTCCACACAAAAACCTGTACACAGATAATATATATCGCAGCACTATTCATAATTGCCAAAACTTGGGAACAACCATGATGCCCTTCAGTAGGTGAATGAATGAATGAACTGTTGTATATCCAGGCAATGGAATACTATGCAGATTTTAAAAGAAATGAGTTGGCAAACCATGAAAAGACATGGTGGAAATATCAATGTGTATTACTAAGTGAAAAAAGTCAGTATGAAACTGGATAATTCCAAATATATAGCATTTTGGGAAAGGCAAAATTATAGACAGTAAAACCATCAGTGGTTTCCTGTGGTTGGAAGTAGGAAGGAGCAATGACGAGGCAAAGCACAGAGGGTTTTTAGGGCAGTGAAACTCCTCCCTAAGACAGATACTATTATGATGGGTGTATGTGCACGCATGCTCAGTCACTTCAGTCATGTCTGACTCTTTGTGATCCCATGGACTGTAGCCCACCAGGCTCCTCTGTCCATGGAATTCTCCAGGCAAGAATACTGGAGTGGGTTGCCATTCTCTTCTCCAGGGGATCTTCCTGACCCAGGGATCGAACCTGTGTCTCCTGTGCCTCCTGCATTGCAGGTGGATTGTTTACCACTAAGCCACCAGAGAAGCCCCATTATGATGGGCACATATCATTATTTGGGGCTTCTCAGGTAGTTCAGTGGTAAAGAATACGCTTGCCAATGCAGGAGACCCAGGAGACACAGGTTTGATCCCTGGGTCAGGAAGATCCCCTGTAGGAGGGCATGGCAACCCACTCCAGTGTTCTTGCCTGAGAAACCCATGAAGTGGCACGCGTGTGATGCAACTGAGCAGCTAAACCACCACCAGGCATCATTGTACATTTACCCAAACCCAGAGAATGCACAATACCAAGAGTAAGCCGCAGTGTAAACCATGGACTTGGGGCGCCTCTGATGAGTCAGCATCCTTGACAGGTCAACAATGTGACTATAGCAACTGTACTAATGTGGTGTGGGACGCTGACAGTGGGAAGGCTGTGCATGTATGAGGACACAGAGCATGTGGGAAACCTCTGTATCTTTCTCTCAATTTTGCTGTAAATCTAAAACTGCTGTATAAAGTATTAAAGAAGAATTGGGGATTTTTTTCAAATTTACAAAATTTTATTTTCATCCTCCCAGAGTTTTCCCTCAGCCCTGCTTCCTAAGACTTTATATGTGCTTAATGAACTGAACTGAATGGTACACTCTCTCTTTACATTTATACTTTAAAGATACCGGTTCAAAAGTAGATCAACAAATAGATATGTAAATAACAGCTTATCCCTGCTTTTTTGTTGAAAGAGGTCTTCTAAGAACTCTTTATTAACTTTAACATGACCAAATTTTATTTTAATATTCTATCCCAAAATTCAGACTTAACTGACCTGAATTTGCTTCCTTTCAGTTCAGTTCATTCGCTCAGTTGTGTCCGACTCTTTGCGACCCCATGAATCACAGTACACCAGGCCTCCCTGTCCATCACCAACTCCCGGAGTTCACTCAAACTCATGTGCATCGAGTCAGTGATGCCATCCAGCCATCTCATCCTCTGTCATCCCCTTCTCCTCCTGCCCCCAATCCCTCCAAGCATCAGGGTCTTTTCCCATGAGTCAACTCTTCGCATGAGGTGGCCAAAGTATTGGAGTTTCAGCCTCAGCATCAGTCCTTCCAATGAACACCCAGGACTGGTATCCTTTAGAATGGACTGGTTGGATCTCCTTGCAGTCCAAGGGACTCGCAAGAGTCTTCTCCAACACCACAGTTCAAAAGCATCAATTCTTCGGTGCTCAGCTTTCTTCATAGTCCAACTCTCGCATCCATACATGACCACTGGAAAAACCATAGCCTTGACTAGACGGAGCTTAGTTTAGATGTCTACAAATGTACCACTCCAGGGAACAGTTTTACTTCCTGTGTTACTCTCAGAAGAGTTGGGTTAAGTACAGCTTAAAGAAGGTTCCCCTAAAAACAAACAAACAACAAAAAAGAAGGTTCCCTGATTTAAACTCCTACATGAATCATTCTCTCTGCAGGCACCAAAATATTCTTTAATATCTTCTATTCCTTTCAATCCTTTCCTTATGACCAGCAATGCAGCCAACATCATTCTAAACTAATATTTTTTTTTATTTTATTTTATTTTTAAACTTTACATAATTGTATTAGTTTTGCCAAATATCAAAATGAAAATATTGTTTTTTAAAAGAAGGAATCTGTACATTTTAGAGTTTTCTCAGTTGAAGAAAGTTATTACTATTTAGAACAGTGGAGCAAGAATACCTTGAATTCTAACATTATCCTTCAATTTCAACATTATTGAAAAAAACAGTTTGAACAGTCATGTGACTCTCTTGACTTGCAGTTTCTGTATAAATTGTATTAATTATATAAAATGTATTATTCACAGGACTGTGAGGATCAAATGAACTGATGTAGGTGAAAGTATTTTGAAAATCATTAATGTTATGAAAATGCAAATTATTATGAAGGATATTAATCACTAAGTCAGAGGTCCTGCAGTTTAGGGTCTCTTTAGAGAGAGGACTGCAAAGTGTTGACGTTGCCTTTCAAGAGCCACCAGGAAACCAGCTCAGAACTTCTCTGTCCACATGGGTAGTTTTTCCCTAACTGGCAGCAGAAAGCTGAATATCCCTCATGTTTACATTACTGCTCACCCACATCTATAGGGCAGTGACAAGCTTTCTCTGGAGCTCAAAGATTACAACGTCCCACAAGACATTAGACCTCAGAGCAGTCCTGCTCCATGGCCTGCAAAATGGCATTCAGAGTCAGTGCAACACTTGCATGCCACGACCCTAATTACATCTCTGTCTGCATCATGGAATTTTGATGAATTGTTTAACCTGGAGCACCGTTAAAGCAGCAGATACACTTGAGATTAAGTAAGAATGGATTCTAAAGCAGCTTCTTGGGGTTATGATTTATTGAGGTATTTAGAAAATAATACTGGTTGCTTGAATATAGAGTTGCAAAAAAAATAAAAAGGAACTCCTAGACCCTAGAAGCCTCATCTAAAATTTTTCCCTTACCCCGAATGATTAACAGTCTCTCTGCCCCCTCACTGGGCTTTCCCAGTGGCTCAGCAGTAAAGAATCTGCCTGCTATGGAGGGGCCACAGGAGACAGGGGTTCAATCCCTGGGTCAGGAATATCCCCTGGAGGACGGCATAGAAACCCTTGCCTGGGAAATCGCATGGACTGAGTAGAGTCGAACATGACTGAAGCAATTTAGCACACACACACACACACACACACACTGCCCCCTTATTAAGGATTACAGCTTCAACTCAGATTAATGAGCCCAGGTATTTCTCATGCTTAAGCCAAATGTAATTCAAATATTTGCACTAGACCATTGCCAGTCACTTCTTTCTAAGAAGTTAACAGAGATTATCAAGGTTGCCAGTGAAATGCTTTCTAAACTTTACTATTAGAGTAATTGAAATTAAATCCCTTTTAAATAGATCTACTCTAGCCTGTTGGCTTTTTATAATTCCTTAATAAGTGTCTCCTATAATGGAATCTTATAAATTTGGTTTAAAATATAAATTAAGTCATGAAAATCAAATTAAAACAGGAAACCAAGTTATAAATTTCAAAGTTTATAGGCCCCCCCTCTCCTATTAAATAAGCAAAATTATTATCTTGTGTGACTTTGTAGTCTCCTACTGAATCAGAAGCCACGTGTGGTTATTACAGCACTTTATAACCCCTTTAGAAACATAAAGGACTAGTGCAAAAAGTTTTATTTCTATTATCATAATGAATTTATCATTATTCAAACTTTCAGCTTTTACTCTAACATTTAAATGTCACTGGGTGATTTATTTCAACACTTCTTCAACTTCTCTTAAATTGTTAAGTTTGTGAAGCTCTTTTTGTCACAAAATCAAAGTATCTCAGGGTTGAAAGGAATATTACATTTATTCATATTCAACTGACATTTTGTTGAACTCTTCCTTTTAGGCCAGGCACTGAACTAAATACGTTCACATATCTTACTTTATTTAATCATCACAGCAATTTTGAGCTGTCGGCATGAGCACTCCTATTTGAAGAAACTGAGGCTTCTAAGAGATTCAGTCTGTTATCCACAGTCACAGGACTTTGGAACAACCGCAACCCCAAGCCTGGTGTTTTCTCCATGATATACACCAGCTCAGTGATCCCTTTATAACACACCAGTGACTGGGATCCACACCACACCACAGGAAGGGGCTCATTCCATATCTAGACATTTCCAACAGCTAGAAAGGCTTCCTTTACCCTACACCACCAACTCTATCAAAGACAGCAAATGCATGAAGAGAGAGTGGATATCCAGCTCTGGCTTCAAATCCCTGTGCCTTTAAGAACTCAAGAATGTACACATACCTTCAAACCTCCCAACTCCAAGAAGGACAAGTGAAAACATCTAACCTAAAGGTTGAAATAACCTGAAGCCTTGAAATAATCAGAACTCTAAATAATGTGAAGGTCACAAAAATGATGCCCTTTTTCTTTCCCACATATTAACTTCACGGTTCCAGCTGAAACACTCTGCACTTCTTTCATGAATCTAAAAGGAGCCAGTCTAAGAAAAGTTGTCCTGAGGGTGTTGCTTGTAGATTACTCATGTTTCGGCTCCTCTGCAAGCAGGTCTACTCAGCCATGTCCACGTTGCCCTTGAGAACCTCAGCACGTCTCCAGGGCGTCCTTCTCTAGACAATAGTCCTGTGTATAATGGCCAGTTAGTGAGTGCCATGGAGAGTAGGTAATACATCCTGCCCAATTTCTCCTAAGAGTAGGCCTAAGTCCCAAAAGTTCTGAATAATTTTCCCTTCTTTCTTTGCCTGCCTTCCTGAGGTTCTCTCTGTGTGGCTGATTAAGGAAGAAAACACACACACACATACACACACACGCACACACACACACACACACAGAAAAACAGGCACATTTGAACTGGACCTATGGATTTCTAACTGTGAGCCTCAGATAACAAGACATTTCTTTGTGTTTTTTAGGGCACCACCCACCCACACAGCTTGTCCACAATTTTGTGTTTATAATGGATCAGACCTTTCTCTCCAAATGTATAAGGTGAGGGATGAAACAGGGGACATTGGGAGTCTGACCAAATAAATTCTTCTGACACGAGAGACCATTCTAGATTGCTTTATAACAAAGAAGTGATTTGCAGGGTAAATACAAGCCATGCTCTGTGAGTTTTCCTATTGATGAAATTCATGCTTTGAATTACTGATTGATGGCTGCTGAAGCATTGCAATATCTCTGTTCTAGTCTGGAAACAGTGCTGTAAGCAATGGGCTTCTGATGACTGAAATTCCAAAAAAAAAAAAAACAGAGAAATTACCAAAGTAAAGCTCTATATCCAGTTTTATAAGGAGCTAGGAGGGCAGACGCACTTGATCAGCCACACTGTCCACTCACATCCTTGCTCAGAGGTCACAGAGAGGAATTCAGTCTATAGCTGGGCACTCTCAGCCTCGGCACAGCCCACGCGTCTTCATCATGACTGCACAACAACCCTCTGCTCACGACAGGAGCTCTGCTTCCTCTGGTCAGAGGACAATGTGGAAATTATGACACAGATAAAATATTTATCCTCTGGACAAGAGTAAGGAACTCACAAGCCAGGACATGGCTGGCTAGCACAGTAGATAGAATCCAGAATAAGTGTCTATCTGTCCTGGCTGCTATAGCAGAGTACTATAGACGAGGCTGCTCGTAAACACAGGAATTTATTTCTACAGTCTGGAGACCAGAAGTCCAAGATCAGGTGCCAGCGTTGTCTGCTGAGTGTTTTCTTCTTGGTCACGTACTTCTCTTTGTATCCTCACATGGCAGAGAGGTCCCTTTTATAAGGGCCCTAATGTCTTTCATGAGGGCTCCACCCTCTTGACCCAATTACCTCCCAAAGGCCCCACTTTCTAAAACCATCACTTTGGGCTTGAAGATTCCAACATGAGATTTGGGGGGAGCACAAACATGCAGGCCATAGCAGTCGGCCTCCTCTTTTACAAACACAAACGTGAACCTGTTAGTAATCATCTGCCCCGGCCAGGTCTCCCCTTCCTATCGCTGACCTCACCCCACCCCAGCAACACACACACACACACAGAAACACACACACGTGACTCATACATACACACACACACATATGTGTGCATTCACACACATACACATATATATAAACACATACACACGTTACTCATACAGACACACATTCACACACACACATATACACATATATACACACACATACTCACATGTTACTCATACAAACACACATACACACACACACTATTAAAGTTACTCACCACCATTACATTGCTGGGATATTTGGTATTTTTTTTTAATAAATTTTTAGAGCATCTGTAAGTTTAAAAGGAAGAGTAGGAATAGTTTAAGGAATATACTTGGAGAGTAGCCGTTCTCCCCCCTAAATAACTCCCTGCAAACTCACTCACTTCCTTTCCTGTGGCCTAATGCTCCACGCATCAAAGCACCACTCGAGGTAGCAAGAGTGGGTCTGGAGAATGGCGAGGCTATTGCTGTTTGGCATATAATTGTGAATTTGGTTCTTTAGAGCCAGGTGGAATTTAGGGGTGAGGAAGATGGCAGGCAAGCTCTGTGAGGTGGCTAAGATGACTTCTGTGAGGCCGGAATTGTTTAGTGAGAGGAGGAAAGAGCAGGGTAGGCAGGAGGCTGTCAGAGAAGCTCTCCTTCTTTCAAGGTCTTGCCTGAGGCCACCCCGCCAGACAAAGACAGGGGAAACTTGTCCTTCCTCTTCCTGGCAGTTTCCTTGTGCCTAAATTCCAGGATGCAGGCTAATTGCATAATTGCTGTAACTTAGTTACATTGTCAAATAAATAATCTCTAGTTATTGATCCATGTTAGAACATTGTACTGTAGGAAAATGTATTCCAAGCTCCTAAAAGCAATTTATACTATTATAATGCACTATGTATCATTATAAACGTGCTATTAGCATAGACAGTGTAAGCATTTTTCCTTGAAACCACTTGGTCTTCATACCCATCATTTAAAAAGACTGCCTAGCATTCCGTCCAGTGGATTTGCCAAAATGTATTTAACCTAAGTATCTCAGAAGAAGAAAATGGCAACTTCTATTTTTGCTCTTGAAATTGTGCCCAAGTTTTTATTGTTAAGTATTAAACAACACTATGGTAAGCGTGTTTGTAAAAGGCATCTCAGTATTTACATCATTTACTTAGGATGGATTGCCACACGTGGAGAGGTGGAGTGTGAGGATGTAAAGTGTTTGACTTCCCATGCGTGGAGCCGATCTCATGTCCCAGAACACAGCGCCAGTGTGCGCGCAACACACGAGAAACCCAATTCTCCCAAGGCCAGCAGCAGTCTGTTCTTTTCTTCATTGTTGTGAAAATAATAAGCAAAAAATGGTTCTTTGTCATTTTAATTTGCACTCCATTATTACTGGAGAACAAGGAATTCAAAAGAAAAACAGATGTGTCCCAGAGAAAGGTGACTGGAGGGCTGCAGAGTCGTGCAGGGCCACATTATGAAGGTGGAGTCGGTGTCCAGGTTCTGACGTTCCCTTTGCTGGTGTCCCAGGGTGGGCAGGAAGGACGAACACAGCTGACAGCCACCTCGTGCATGAGATAGTGTGCAAAGGAACTGCCAGAGGTCAAGTGAATGCTGTTCATCAAAACGTAGCCAATGTGTATTGTTAACCCAGCGATCATACTCAAGACACCTACCCTAGAAAACACTAGTATTAGAGACATATGTTCACAGAGCGGGCATCATGGCGTATTTCTGTGAGATAATGAGGCATGGGGACTACGATTTAACTGTGATACACAACCATGAGAAAGAGTGAGACAGACATATTTATTCATGGGACAGAATGTCCATGATATATTATTAAGCTTAAAAGCAGAAAATGTAAAGTTCGACTGTGTTTTCATTAGAAACTCATGCGTTTCCTGGGCAAGCACCCTATTCCGAAGGATTCCTGCAGTTCAGACACCTTCCGGTGATGATAAATGGATGCATGATACTACATGTAGCATTCTTTCAGTTTTCTTTTACCTAGAAAAAAAGGTGAATCCACTCTGCTTTTGCCATTAATCTAAGCCATAACTCTTCCCTGCACCAAAAGGCACTGAATATTCCAATTGTTGACATCTCATAGTAGAGTCAAAGAGAGCCCTGGCCAAAAAAAAACCATGGATAGCTGTGCTATAATGTACATCATCCACACAACACACACACGCAGGGTTATTTTCAACATGAGTGGAATCAGACTGTACATGGAGCAAAATACTGATGCAATCCTTTCATTCTTTAAAAAGTTTTATAAACTCTTGGCACTAGTTACCTCCAGAGGTTACCTCCGCAGGCAATGTGATGGAGTTGGGAAGGGTAGGATGGTAGAAATATTCTGCCCTTTTGCTGTATGAAAGAGTCCTTTTTTCCCCTTTACAATAAGCATGTGTGATTTTTGAAAGCAAAACTTAAACAAGTAGGTATGTTCTACCTCTCTGGATACCTTCATTTTCATATTTCCTAATGAGAAAAGGATTTGGACACTTCACCTGCACCCTGTTAGAGCAAACTACAGTGAAACAGAACAGTTTTCAACTTCTTTACTATCTGAATTCAATCTTTGATGAATTTTTAATCCATGCTCTTTGAGCCTATTTATTTGGTGAACTATTCATTAAGATATTAGAGGCTCCAGTTCCACTTAAATGTGACAGATTGATCACAGCTGTTAGCTTTTGCTTCACCCTTAAATCCTTAGAAAAGGACTAAAAAAATACAAGTCAACCTGAGCAAAGAGGACAGGCGAGGACAGAAAGCAAATGGAGGAGCTGAGGAGACAAAGGCTAGAGCCTTAGTTGGTGGAAGGAAAAAATCCTTCAAGCAACCGACTTGTGCTCTGACCCCCAGAAAGGCTTAGATATGGGGCCCCAGGTGTCTCAGAAAGATGGAGTTGACAACAGAGGATTGGCTTCAAATACATAAATGAAGCCAGGCTTCCCCTTGCAGCAGGGTAGTTGCCCCTAAGGCCGAATCAGGCAGAAAACTAGTGATTCCCTCACTGGAGGGACAGGCTCCAGATGGCAGGATTGAGTGAAAGTTTTCATTGGGGCTTCCAGGGTCCTGCCTGCAAACTCCATCAGAGAACAACTGGAGGACTGTTTGGGGGATAAAGTGTTATCTCTGAAAGAGGCAGCTGGTAGATAGAAATGGGCCAGACCTGCCACCCAGCTGTGAAGCCCACCCAGTAACAAGCTTCTGGGCAACACATCCAGCCTCACTCTCACCTCCCACACCATCCATCACTTGTCACGGGATTCAAGTCTCTAATATGACAAAGACCCAACAGAGGATCCGGTGTAAACAAAGATCATACTGGGAGAACAAGCTGTTTTGAAAAACCAAAAAACTACCATTCATATTCTCCAGTGCAGGTCCATTTGCTGCCTAACAAATTGCTCCCCAAACTTAGTGGCTTAAAATATCAGCAGACACTTCATGGTCTCAAATAAAGTTTCTGGGGACCAGGAATTTACAAGGACTGTAGGGCGGTTCTGGTTTGGAGGCTCTAGGGGATTGCAGTCGGATGGCAGCTGGACCTGGAGGAGCCAGGAGCTGGCCAGTCTTCTCTCCCTCCTCCCGTTGACGCAGGGCTCCTCCATGTGGCCACCACACTGCACTAGTGTGACTTCTTCCACCAAGGAGGACTTGAGGCAGGCAACTGCTTTCCTGGCTGAGCATGGCTCCAAGGTGATTGGTCCAGATCCCAAGGCCGAAATCACATTGCCTTTTGTAACCGAGCCTCTGAGGCCATGCACCATCATTTCTGCTACATCCATCTGGTTCAAGCAAGTCCCAAGGCTGCCCAGACTCTAGGGGTGGGGAATGAGAGCTATTGTGACAGTCACCTTTGGAGAACTTATCAGACAGCTAAGAGAAGACACTGCATCCATGAAAAGGGAAGGAAAGTATGCCCTTTCCCCATCAACTCAGAGTTGAGAAATTAACAATTTGAAAATTAAAATCTGATAGCAGAATTTTTAAAATGAAAGATTTAGAGGGTAAAAATCTAGTAAATTGTTCAGGAAAAAAGGAGAAAAGAGAGAAACAGAGAAAAGAAGATAAAATCCATAAGTTCAAATATAGGTAATAAAAGATCTAGAAAAAGAAAACATAGAAAAGGGGATGGAGAAAATTGACAAGTGGATCAAGACAATCTCCCTGGGCTGAAGGGCATGAGTTTATAGAATGAAAGGGTTCAACATAAAAGAAGGGGGAAAACTATATGAATTCATAATATTATAAAACTTATAATATTATAAAACTTATTATATTATAATTATAACAATTATATGATCCAAAATCACTACAGATGGTGACTGCAGCCATGAAATTAAAAGACGCTTACTCCTTGGAAGGAAAGTTATGACCAACCTAGATAGCATATTCAAAAGCAGAGACATTACTTTGCCAACAAAGGTTCGTCTAGTCAAGGCTATGGTTTTTCCAGTGGTCATGTATGGATGTGAGAGTTGGACTGTGAAGAAGGCTGAGTGCCAAAGAATTGATGCTTTTGAACTGTGGTGTTGGAGAAGACTCTTGAGAGTCCCTTGGACTGCAAGGAGATCCAACCAGTCCATTCTGAAGGACATCAACCCTGGGATTTCTTTGGAAGGACTGATGCTAAAGCTGAAACTCCAGTACTTTGGCCACCTCATGCGAAGAGTTGACTCATTGGAAAAGACTCTGATGCTAGGAGGGATTGGGGGCAGGAGGAGAAGGGGACGACAGAGTATGAGATGGCTGGATGGCATCACTGACTCGATGGACGTGAGTCTGAGTGAACTCCAGGAGTTGATGATGGACAGGGAGGCCTGGCGTGCTGCGATTCATGGGGTCGCAAAGAGTCAGACACGACTGAGCGACTGATCTGGTCTGATCTGATAATAAATATAATATATATTTATAACATAAAATATATTTATAATATATTATATAATTGTATGATTATTATAATATAATAAATATAAATATATAATAATATGTTATGTAATATAACTATATAACTTATAAATTTTACAATATTATAAAATTATAATATTCAAAATACTATCTATCTAAAAATAGATATAAGTAGAAAACTCTAAAAGCTTCCAGGATGCTGGTAAAGAAGATTAGAGGACAGCAGCTATGCACGAGGCCAAGAGAGCAACCAGCTCAGCTTGAAAAAGGAAGATGGATGGTCCAGGGTGCCATTTCCAAGGAAAATACGAGTTACAGAAAGGAGAGCCACACTTCCAACGGAGGAAGGAGGGACTCGTGAGTGATAGGCACGCAGAAAACACGGCAGAAAAGAAATGAAAGATTTCACTGGGGTAGAGATGCAAGTGCTGTGAAGTGTATATGATCAAGAAAAACAGGGTAAGCTTGTTACCTAGAAACAGGGAGTTAATGTCAGGGGAAGAAAAGGATTGTTTCTAGGGAGTGGGAATCTGGTGGGGTGGCAGAGTGGAGCGGTCCTATTATGTGTTCTGAGCCTCGTAGAAGTAAACTGAGTTCTTAGACTCCATATGTCATAGCATCCTTCAGAATGATAAACTTATATACCACATTAAAATGATTGCTGAAAAGTGAAAATAAAAAGCAGTAGAAGAAAGCTCTCCCTCAAAGCCACTGGTATCAAAAAGAATGAAATAAAAAACAACAAAAAAGAAATATCTGTCTTCAATGCAACATGGACATAGCCATTACTGTAAACCACAAATCAGAAAGCATAAAGGCCAAATACTTTGAAATTTGGATCAGAACAAGAGAGGAGGCAGTGAAATCATGTTTTTGCTAACTTTATTTAACTCAAAGTTTAACAGCGCCTTTAGTCTCATTTCAGTTTCTGTCCCTGTTACATTTCTGTGAAATATGACTTTATTTTTTTTCCTGTAAAAGTAGCATAGGAGATTGTAAGTTATTTGCACCTTTTTGGTGCTAAGTTCTTCATAATGAGCACAAATTTCTTTTAAAAAACAATCTAATTGTTCTTTTTTTAATGAAAATGTTTTTCAAGTAAGAGGGTTTTCACCTATTTTTAAATTACCTAAAAATTCCATCATTATCTTTCCTTTTCCTGCAAATATTTTACACATACAGTTGTTTTCAGATTAAATATTACATTTTGAAAATACCAGTCTGACCATACTGTGCAGACTGAGAGGTCAGCACCAAATGACAGGCGTTTAGAAGAAGGTACTGATGTTAGACGCTGATTCCATTCCACCTGCCAGGGCACAGATGAGAACCAGAGCCAACTCACTCATTAGCTTGGGTGGGCACATTGCCACAGCACCATTAGAGTCCCACAAAAATATGTTCATTTCTTTAAGAATTATAAGAAAAAATGAACTTTTATGTTGAAGAAGCTATTTTGATATATGAGTGTATTCATCTTTATACCAACACAGTTGTAAACTATGAACTTTTATAATTTGTTAGGGAGGAAAAGGTTCACAAAGACAAATGTGCCCCGGCTCCCAAAAGGCCTTAATAGGGCCCTGATGAGGACTCTGGGGCCTAGAAAGATTTCTGTAGTTGGAGGTGGCAGAACCTAGACCAAACTTCAGGTCTTCTAACCCCAGCTCAGTGCTGGGGCATCTCCCAAGCCACCACCTGGCTTGGGTACCAACACTCTCCACCATCCACCATCTCTACGCATCTCTTCTGCCCTGAGCCAGAATGCACCTTCTGCTGCAGCTTGGTTGGCCCCACCTCATTTCCCATGGTTCACCACAAACATATCACACCTAAGCTCCATCCACGCTCAGAGTTCCAAGACCACTAGAGCCCATTACCAGTTCTGGTTCTTGTTCCTATTTGCCTCACGTGGAGTGACCTCCCTGTGTCCTCTGCCTGCTCCAGAGTGACCTGCTCCATAGGGGCTTTGTTCCAAGGCACCTTCCAGATGCCTTTCAAGATGAGTCCAGCCTTGAGTGATCTGTGCCATGTGTGAAGGAGCTTCACGTTTACTAACAAACTATCTTCTCTCATATCATTTGTATTATCTCATCTTATCCTGTCTCCCTTATTAGTTTCATCCCCCTCCCCAGTTATCTCAGGGTGCTGGAGAACAGAGACCCCATTATATAGAGTACATGGTCAGCACCCAGTAGATTGGCTGGAGTCTCTGACTCCTCTGATAGTGAGCTCCAGCAAGACCTCTTCTGGGCCCCTGAAGCCTTATGCTTCCCCGTGTGGCCCAGATATTAAAATATCTGCCTGCAATACAGGAGACCCAGGTTTGATCCCTGGGTCAGGAAGATCCCCTGGAGAAGGGATTGGCTACCCACTCCAGTATTCATGCCTGGAGAATTCCATGGACAAAAGAGCCTGGCAAGCTACTGACCATGGGGGTCACAAAGAGTTGGACACAACTGAGCGACTAACACTTCCTTTTTCTTTCTTGTATTTGTAACCCCTGAAATAACCTTTAACCTGTCTGATTGTGAAATCCTCAGACCAGGGCTGATATCTTTTCATCTCTGTGTCCTCAACCCCCAACACAATGCCTGGCTCGAAGTAGGTATTCTGTAAATATTTGATGAATGTGTGTTTTCTAGAACCAGCTTTCAGTTGAATTTCCAAATTTGGGAAATGTTTATTTTTAATGTGAGCTCCCTGCCCTAGGAACAAATAAGGGAAAAAGAAACCAAGAAGCCAACTTAGGAACAAAGTAGAAATTGTGAAGGTTGTTTCCATAGAAGTTGTAGTAGACTTCCCAGAGTTTTCTTCCCTCTAGGGTTAAGTTTACAACCTAAACCGCAACTAGCTCTTCTCCAGGCTAGATGAGCATCCACTTAAATACTGTTGGTCTTGTTTCCATTTGTGTAGTCAGCTATCACAATGATACATCACAGAGACTTTTCCTGCTTTTTTGATGCTACTTTTTGTTTGTTTGGGTTATTTATTTATTTATTTGACTGCATCAGGTCTTAGTTTTTCTTTCTTTCTTTCTTTTTTTTTTTGGCTGGATTGGGTCTTAGTTGAGGCACGTGGGCTTAGTTGCTCTGTGGCATATAAGATCTTAAATTCCCCAAAGACCAGGGATCTAACTCATGTTTACTACATCACAAGGCAGATTCTTAACCACTGGACCACCAGAGAAGTCCCCATGTTATTTTTTAAAATCAGAAATGCACAGTGAAGGAATAACTCCAAAACTGTGATATTCATTAAATAATCCAAGTCAGAATTTTACTATATTCTATAACTGAGACCCTTATGACATTGTTCCGGGCATCTGAAGATCAGGTTTGTTTCCCCATTTTCTTGGTGAAACTCCTTTCTGAGACATCACTAATATTTCCAGAATACTCAAATCACAACAAAAACCATGGGCAGAAAAGCAAGGCTGCTCAGGCATTCAGAGCACAGGATCTTACAAATGCACCACACTAAGCTGCAGAGGACAGCAGGAGTTTAGAAATGCCTATCAGAAAACACCTGCATCGACACTGGACCTGTCAAAGCCAATCAGTTTGGTTTTAGTCATTGCACCTAGTCACTGTCGGCTTTGCAAGCACTAAACTGAAAGCAAAAGCATATTTATTCGAGTATTTTTAGCATTTAGCTCTTTTAGCATTTTAAAAGAGCTTCTAGGAGAACCTCCAATTTGTGGACACAGATAAGATTCATTTTTCCCAGAGCTGACCAATTTCAGAATCAATTGACTACTCACCCCAAAGAGCAATCATAACTAGAGGTCCATAAAATTGCTTTTGAATGTCAAGATTCAGCAAGAGAAACCGTATTTTAAAAATACAGTTAAACGCCTCACATCTTAATTCCAAATGAAATAAATCAGCCATTAATTAGACATTTTTTCTAATCTCTGATGTGGCCGATCATGGAAGATCTCAAGCAGCAAGACTGGGATGAACTAGAGGCAGCAAGTTGAGGGAGATGGATCTGAATCTAGAAACTCACCCCTCCTGCGAACAGGGCAGGAGGTTGGGACATAGAGATGTGGCAGGAAGTGGTAGAGGGAGGGGCTTAAGAGCAGAATGGTGATTGGCTCCTCGCAGGGGCGATCCCGGAAGCCTAGCAATGACGGTGTGCGGCACCTAACTCACACGCTTGCACAAGCGTCCAAGAAGGGAGGTAGTTTGACTGGACCCATTTTAGGAACGTGAGAAGTTGATGTGTCGAGAAATTAAGTAGCTTGCCCCAGGTTATCTAACTAAACATCAGAGCAAGGATTTGGACGTCAACAATCCCGCTGCTGCTGCTGCTTCTGCTAAGTCGCTTCAGTCGTGTCCGATTCTGTGCGACCCCATAGACGGCAGCCCACCAGGCTCCCCCGTCCCTGGGATTCTCCAGGCAAGAACACTGGAGTGGGTTGCCATTTCTTTCTCCAATGCATGAAAATGAAAAGTGAAAGTGAAGTCACTCAGTCGTGTCCGACTCTTAGTGACCCCATGGACTGCAGCCCACCAGGCTCCTCCGTCCATGGGATTTTCCAGGCAAGAGTACTGGAGTGGGGTGCCATTGCCTTCTCCAACAATCCCGCTAGTGGTAAAGAACTCACCTGCAAATGCAGGAAACATGAGAGACACAGGTTCCATCCCTGGGTAGGAAAGATACCCTGGAGAAGGAAATGGCCACCAACTCCAGTATTCTTGCCTGGGAAATCCCACAGACAGAGGAGCTTGGCGGGCTAAAGTCCATGGGGTTGCAAAGAGTTGGACATGACTGCGCGACTGAGCACAGAACTGCACAATCCAGCTGTAACCCCCGACCCCTTAACCACTGAGCCCTGATTCTCACAGGATATAATGAGCTTCTTTTGGGGGCAGGTCCTTCCTGGAGTCTGCCAGCTTGCACCAGGATCCAGGCTCTGCAGAGGGACGCAGGGAACAGCCCCTGTGAGGGGGGCTCTCATTTCTACACAGAGCGTCCCTAACTCCTTGGGTACACATTCCTAAGGAAAAAATGTTAAGCATGAGTCCCTACTTACATACCTTCACTTATATATTCATGCATAAATTTTGTGCATGTGCTACTGGCTTAATGTACATCATTCAATATGATTTTATTCATAGGGAAATTTTTTCTTTTACACTGAAAACTGACCATAAATTCACTCCCAGTAGCATTAACTTCGGAGAAGGCAATGGCACCCCACTCCAGTACTCTTGCCTGGAAAATCCCATGGACGGAGGAGCCTGGAAAGCTGTAGTCCATGGGATCGCACAGAGTCGGACAAGACTGAAGTGACTTAGCAGTAGCAGCAGCATTAACTTGCACCAGCACTGAAGATGTGTGTCCCTCTCCAAAAATATATTTTTTAGGTAACTTGGGTCTGGTTTTAATTTTGACATCAGAATTTCTTGGTCTAGAACCCAGTTCTCCAAGAATTATTCCCTGTTACCCTCATTTATCCACATATGGATGATTGCTGCTGCTGCTAAGTCGCTTCAGTCGTGTCTGACTCTGTGCGACCCCATGGACTGCAGCCCACCAGGCTCCTCCATCCATGGGATTTTCCAGGCAAGAGTACTGGAGTGAGGTGTCATTGCCTTCTCCGATATGGATGATTACTTGGGAAAAAAAATGTAATGCAAGACCTTCGATATAGTGCATAGTTCTGAAACTATATATTAAGGGGAAAAAAAAAAAACAGAAAGCCTGCAGCAATAACCCCTACCCCAAAAAATGTTACCCAACAGGACAAATTCTCTCTCAATTCTTTTAAAATCTCAGAAACAAAGTCAAAATGTCAATCCTTTCTTTTTAACATTTTTCCCAGCAAAACAACAGCCAGTGTACAACATAAATCTTTGGAGTTCAATCTAAGCTACTACCATCGACAGAATATGTCTCATTTGGGGCAAAGATTTCTTTTTCTGATCATTGAAATAACACACACACACACAAAAAGAAAAATTAAAGGCAAGCATTTCAGCCATCCTGACAGTCATGAGCCCTCTGACAGCTTCCCTTACTTCATCAACCAAGGGTCATTATAGCAGCTGCCTTCCTGAAACCAAGTCTGATGGAAAGAGGCAGAGCTTAGCAAAGCCTCTGAAACATCCCACCTGCAAAACTCATTTAAAACTGGGATCCCCATCAGTCTTGTCCCAGAGGGTCCCCTCCATCCTGCACGGCAGAGATGAGTTCTTCATGTTCCATTCGCATGGTCATCACTTGAGTTTTCCCTGAGGCTCTGGAAAGCTAAAAGGTTATTTCCAGCTAGAGCCACTGGACCCTAGCCCTGTATGCTGTTCCTGGACAAATCTCAACCTGGCAGTAGCTGTTCAGTGAGACTCCTGACCCCCACATTAAGGGAACACTATCAAGTTGGCCAACAAGATTGATGACAGTTGGACTGGAAAGGGTTGACCCAAGCCCTCGTTACCAGGTTTGTTGTTGTTCAGTAGTTCAGTCATGTCTGACCCTGTGACCCCACGGACTACAGCATGCCAGACTTTCTGTCCTTCACCATCTCCTGGAGTTTGCTCAAACTCATGTCCATTGAGTTGGTGATGCCATCCAACTACCTCATCCTCTGTCATCCCCTTCTCCTCTTGCCCTCAATCTTTTCCAGCATCAGGGTCTTTTTGTAACTAGACTGGTTGTCTGCTACTCAGAGCGAGCACCCCTGGGTGGTAGATTACTGCCTTTGTTCTGTGACTTCTGAAGCCTCAGGTCAGGAAGGGGAAGCTCATTGCATTCTGTATTTGAGATGATAGGTTTGGCAATGGGAAATTATCCAAGAAGTGGGAAAAAAAATGGTATACGTTTTATAAAGGTTTCTAAATCATCAGGTATCTAGTGTAGATTTTTATTTGCCTTACATGCTTTAAAGTGACTGCTCCAGTGCTTCACTGAACTTCTTCCTAATCATTGAGGTAAGACATTGTCTGCTGAAGCCCCTTTAAAACCTCCCCAGCTAAAATATCTCAACCTTGCTCTACAGATGTGATGGTTGTGAACAGAAATGTCCTCCCCAAGCTGTAGCAGATCCTAATAGTTTTTGGAGGACGTTTGGTTCTTAATTCAAGATGTTCCCTGGGCCAGGTCTATGATAACATACATGCATGTGTCCTAAGTCGCTTCAGTTGTTTCCAACTGCATGCAACCCCAAGGACTGTAGCCCACCAGGCTCCTCTGTCAGTGGGACTTCTCCAGGCAAGAATACTGGAGTGGGTTGCTATGCGCTCCTCCAGGGATCTTCCTGACCTAAGGGTCGAACCCTCATCTCTTACATCTTCAACATTGGCATCTGGGTTCTTCACCATTAGCATCACCTGGGAAGCCCATAGTAACATACAGAGGTCATCTTTTCAGATGCATCCTTGTTAGCCACCTGGACCCTGCTGAGACCATTCCAACCCCACCCTTGCCTTAGCTGGTGATTAAAGATCCAGAGAGTATTTGTATTCCAGGTGCTAGCTACCAAGTGTGACTTGAATTCCCTGCTGCCTAGAGCTTAGCAGAAGCTCAGTTGAGAGAGAACAGGTCTAGGAGGACAGCCTGGCGGCTGTGTGATCCACATGCTGCCCTGCCTGAGTGTCTGTCCCCAAGGCAGGCATAACTTCTTGAAAATATTGATGCCTGGGCACCATCTCTTAGTCTGTGAGGGTGCTCAGGGCACAGAGGAGATCGTTGGGGATGGAACAGAATGAGCAGCAGTGGAAAGAGTAGAAGGAAAAGAAGTAAAGGAACTAATGAGGCTGGGACAGGAATGGAGAGTGTATGTTGTCATGTGGTGGGTCCTGGCAGGGGAGTGGCTTCTGCTTAGAAGGAGATGGGCATGCCTTCCAGGGTTTTGAGCCAAGGACTGACATGGTATGCCGTACATTATGAAATGATCACTCTGGCTAGATGATCTTTTCTTTCCATCACATCACTAAAACTCAGAAAAACTCAGAAGAAATGATTTTCCAGCCAACTGTTCAACTGTTTCAAGGAAAGAAGTGAGCAGGATCCTAAATGCTAGAATCTTCCAGGTAGCAGCTTCCCAGATTCCTGAAAGAGATTATGTCGAGGATGTAGCTCCAGAAAGTTCATTGTGTTTTTTCACTCTAAGAAGGTTGAACTGGAAATGTGAGCTTTCAATTTGCTCTTTGCTCAGGCATGTCCAGTGGCTAGTCCCAGGAATTTTAACTTAATGGTTTGAGATAGAATGTAGGCATATGTGTACTTAAGAAGCTTCCCGAATGGATTCTAATGCACACACTAACCACTGCTCCAGAGGCTGGAGAAAACAGCTGACACTGGCAAATGCTTTGATTTTCCCCTCTCATGCCCAAGAGCTGTACTGACCAGTGTGGTCACCACCAGCTACGTGTGGCTACTGAGCATTTTAAATGGGAGTAGTTGAAATTGAGATGTGCTATAAGCGCAAGACACTTACAGATTTTGAAAAGTTAGAATTAAAGGGTATATGTAAAATGGTTAATTAACTATTTCTATATAGATTACATTTTGAAACAGTAGTACTTTGGATATACTAAATTAAGTGTGACAAGTTATCAATAGTAACTGACTGTTTTTAATGTGGCCTCAAGAAGTTTAAAACAGCACATGTGGTTCACACTGCATTTCTATTGAACAGCACCGATGTAGAGCATTTCAGAGACTCCTTACGTCAGAACTGTAGCCCTCTGTCTGCCAAACCTTCACAACACAACTATCATGCTACCACCCTCCCTTTTTTTTTTTTTTAAAGAAAAATGCTACATTGCTTTTTCAGATCCTTCTTTTAGATCAGGTATGAATAGAAAGCATTGAAAGACAATACAACATAGCAGTTAATAGTAAGAAATTGCTAGATGTGTAACTGTAAACAACTTATTCTTCTCTGAGGTCCATCCCCTCATCTATGAAATCTGGACCTGTATCTCAAGGTATTATTGTTTGTAAGTCACTAAGTCCTGTCCAACTCTTTGTGACCCCATGAACTGCAGCACGCCAAACTTCCCTGTCCTTCACTATCTCCCAGAGTTTGCTCAAACTCATATGCATTGAGTTGGTGATGCCATCCAACCATCTTATCCTCTGTCACCCCCTTCTCCTCCTGCCTTCAATCTTTCCCAGCATCAGGGTCTTTTCCAATGAGTAGACTGTTCGCTTCAAGTGGCCAAAATATTGGAGCTTGAGCTTCAGCATCAGTCCTTCTAATGAATATTCAGTGTTGATTTCCTTTAGGATGGGCTGGTTTGATCTCCTTGCTGTCCAAGGGACTCTCAAGAGTCTTCCCAGCTCCACAGTTCGAAAGCAATAACATAGCTCCTAACTCCCCAAAAATGGTAGACCCTGTCACTAGCTCTGACCTTTAAAGAAAATGGGGAGATGTGTTGGATTCAGGTGATGTGATTTGATGTCGGCAGTGGTACCCCAACTCCCAGCATCAGTGAAGGTGCAGAAATCATCATGCCCCAGCTACTCGTGAGTTGGCTTTATGTTATACTTCTGTCATTTAACTGGAAATAAATTCTCAGAATATCAAATTTATATGCAAATATAAGTATAAAATAAAAACCAAAATGTCTTTTGGAAAGAGTATTCTTGATGATAAGAGCTGTGGCTGTCATGTGCCTTCACTATCATCACTGAAAAAGAGAGGCGAGAAGATCTCGGCTAAGAAGGCAAGAGAAAGGAGACTTGGCCTGAAGTCTCAAAGCATCCAGCACTCCAATTAACCTATTTGATTTGTGAGGGTTCGCTTCACCCTGTTGCTTATGTTTGACCCTAAGTCTCACTGCCTTTTGAGCCCATAACCATTATCTAATAATGCTCACCAGCCTCCAATCTGAAACTGAGTTTTTACACCATTGTGTTCCACTTCTCCCAGTTGTCAAGCACAAAAACTTACTTTTTAAAACTTCCTAACTGAATACATCAAACTGGTTTGTCTTCAAAAGTTTCCCTTTTTTTTCTATAGACATGGGAAAACTCACAGAGTTGGTTTCCCTCATTCTCAGGAGACAAACCAGTTAAGTGAAAGCTGGTTTTGTATGCAGCTAGGCTTCCCACCCTCCTCCAGAGGGTCGGCTCCCATTAGAGTGAGATCAGGATGGGCTGCAGTGTACGTTTTAAATCACCATCCATGGCCACCATTATTTCTAGACCCAAAGGCACCATTAGAACCAGGGTGTATTTGCAGATGTTTCTTTGCACTTGGGTCTATTGAAAAATAGAGAAATTAGAAAGAAGTGATTATTTTAAATTTTCCCCAACCTATGGAACAAAAGAAATGACAATAGACAGGGACACATCATAGTTTTAAAAAAGTTGATGTATGTGGCCTTTGAGCTATGTTTCTGGAGGACAATGTTAGTAGCAGAAAAGGCAAACACATCATTGGAACAGGGACAGTCTCACTTCCCGAGCCAGGGCCCTCTGCCTTAGACATGAGATCAAAGACTTCAAAGAGCAGAAAGCCAAGCCTGCAGACTGTGTTTCTTGGAACAATTGTCCTGGGTGCTGAAAACAGCACAGAGCCTTTGGCAAATCATTGACTGAGTGAGTGAAAGTCACTCAGTCATGTCCAACTCTTTGTGACCCCATGGAGTGCTTAGTCCATGGAATTCTCCAGGCCAGAATACTGGAGTGGGTAGCCTTTCCCTTCTCCAGGGGATCTTCCCAACCTAGGGATTGAACCCAGGTCTCCCACATTGCAGGCAGATTCTTTACCAGCTGAGCCACAAGGGAAGCC
This sequence comes from Bos indicus x Bos taurus, assembly GCF_003369695.1. Taxonomy (NCBI): domain Eukaryota; kingdom Metazoa; phylum Chordata; class Mammalia; order Artiodactyla; family Bovidae; genus Bos; species Bos indicus x Bos taurus. The sequence goes on along the minus strand of NC_040079.1, from coordinate 8,318,031 downwards.
CAACAATACTGGAATGGGTAGCCTTTCCCTTCTCCAGTGGATCTTCCCAACCCAGGAATCGAACCAGGGTCTCCTGCATTGCAGGGGATTCTTTACCAACTGAGCTATCAGGGAAGGCGAATCCTTAATTCTGAGCATTCCCAGCATCTCACGTGCAGTGCCGTCCACCCCACCTCAGCCTCTCTCCTGCTGCCAGGAGCACTTTTGTGGTTTCGTGTCAGAGGGCAGGGCGGCAAGTAAGCCACCACGTAAACTCAAGCAGGACAGGTCACTAAGCCCCAAGTGCTTCTCAGAAACCATTCCCAGTGTTCCCGAAAGTGTGTGTGTGTGTGTGTGTGTGTGTGTGTGTTCCCACACACGCACTCATACATAATTTCTAGGTAAAATTATACATATATATGTACAGACACATATGCACACACACGAGTTTCCTGAAAACCATTTTGAGGTTGATTTTCTATACATGGAGAGAGAACTATAGATCCATATAGAAAACCTCTTGCAAATATTTTTAACTTATTTCATATAAGAGTAAATTTATTTCACACAGCAATGAGTACATTCATTCTTTTTCCACCGATGTAGTGCAAAAAGAGGGCCATGCTTGAAGAATAGAGGGGAAAAAATATTAAAGTGAAATTTTAGTTGTCAGTTTTGTAATTGAAGCTGTCTCCTCACTTGAAAATATTGTTCTCATTGAAGTGGAAGGAAAAGAGGAGCTGGCAAATGCCCCCAAATGTTAATTTCCCCAGACAAATTACAAGTATATACACAAAGATTTCAGGAGGGCTCTTGCTGTGATGGGGGCATCCATCATTCAAGGCCTCATATAACAGTGCACTGATGGAGTGGCCCAAATTCATTCTTTTTCTTCTTTTTCCTTTCTCCTCTTCTTATTTCTACTTCTTTCTCTCTCTTTTTTTTTTTTCCTTCTTCTACCAAAATGCAAGCAAAATACAACTTTTTAATGACAACCTCATTTTCTGGAAGTCTGGACAGTTCATAATCCTGAACTTATTTTCTCAAAAAAAAAAATCCACTGATTGCCAATTTTTTCTTGGCTTTTTTGAGGCAAATATTTGCTTTTTATCCCATATTCCATCTTCTTTGATGAAACTATCCTCAAAAATTATGGATGGAGCTAGAAATACTAACGTGTCTAGAATTTTATTTGTAGGGAGATAGGGGTTATAAATGAAAAAAATCTGACTGTGGCCAAAACTGGTCCATGATAACATTAATCTATTTATTAATTCAGCAGTACATACATGCAGGCTCAGTTGTGTCCAACTCTTCGTGACTCTATGGACTGTAGCTCACCAGACTCCTCTGTCCATGGGATTCTCCAGGCAAGAATACTGGAGTGGGTTGTCATTTCCTCTTCTAGGGATCTTCCCAATCCAGGGATCGAACCCTCATCTCCTGCACTGGCAAGCAGATTCTTTACCACTGAGCCACCTGGGAAGCTCATTAACTCGACAAATGTATGTTAAATACCTACTATGTGCCAGGCATTGTGTTGGACTCTGGAAATACAATATCAACTAAAATGCAGTGTTTGCCCTCAAAGAACTCTTGGTCATCAGTATATGCATATGTCTGTGGTTTAGGGTGAGAAAACCTTTGAAATTACTGCATTTTGAATCTATTTAATAAGAAAATGAGTATTTAAGTCTAGCTGTCACAGAAACAAGTGACAAGCCTTGCAAAACAAAGCCAGGGAGGTCACTTGCAAACCAGAAAGACAGACTCAACATAAAGGCAGCTCTGGCCTGGGGAGGAGCCCAGTGGCCTTTGGTCTGTCCACTTCTGGATTCTGGGTGACATCATTAACAGTTTTCAGTAAGCATCTTTTTATTTTAAGAGGCATTTTTGTTGTTGTTTATACACTAAGTCATATCCGACTGTGACCGCATGGACTCCAGCGCGCCAGGCTTCCCTGTCCTTCGCTATCTCCCAGTGTGCTCAAACTCATGTCCATTGAGTCGGTGATACCATCCAAACATCTCATTCTCTGCCATCCCCTTCTCCTTTTGCCCTCAATCTTTCCTAGCATCTGGGTCTTTTCCAAAGAGTCAGCTCTTTCCATCAGGTGGCCAAAGTATTGGAGCTTCAGCTTTTTTTTTTTTTTAAACTTTACAATATTGTATTAGTTTTGCCAAATATCGAAATGAACCCGCCACAGGTATACCTGTGTTCCCCATCCTGAACCCTCCTCCCTCCTCCCTCCCCATACCCTCCCTCTGGGTCGTCCCAGTGTACCAGCCCCAAGCATCCAGTATCGTGCATCGAACCTGGACTGGCGACTTGTTTCATACATGATATTATACATGTTTCAATGCCATTCTCCCAAATCTTACCACCCACTCCCTCTCCCACAGAGTCCATAAGACTGATCTATACATCAGTGTCTCTTTTGCTGTCTCGTACACAGGGTTTTTGTTACCATCTTTCTAAATTCCATATATATGCGTTAGTATACTGTATTGGTGTTTTTCTTTCTGGCTTACTTCACTCTATATAATAGGTTCCAGTTTCATCCATCTCATTAGAACTGCTTTAACATGAGTCCTTCCAATGAATATTCAGGGTTGATTTCCTTTAGGATAGACTGGTTTGATCTCATTGCTGTCCAAGGGACTCTCAAGAGTCTTATCCAGCACTACTGTTCAAAAGCATCAGTTCTTCAGTGCTCAGCCTTCTTTGTGGTCCAATTCTACATCTGTACATGACTACTGGAAAAACCGTAGCTTTGACTATCCCAACCTTTGTCAGCAAAGTGTTGTTTCTTCTTTTTAAAATGCTATCTAGGTTTGTCATTGCCTTCCTTCCAAGGAACAAACATCTTTTTATTTCATGGCTGCAGTCACCATCCACAGTGATTTTGGAGCCCAAGAAAATAAAGATAACTGTACTGGGATATAACCAAGTTCTTGTGTGGTATGAAGTAGATCGCCACTAGCTTCTAATACTTCATACATTCAAGACAACAGCCCTAGATGAGTTTCTTTAAATCACTTGTCTATGTAACCATCAGCATTTTCACAGGAGGCACTTCCCATCTGACCAGTGAGACTCCATCCAGGATAATCAACCCACATTAAAGCTGCCTATATAGTGTGGTGTGTCTTCTAAAGGTGGCAGACAGTTTGTGAATGGTTTCTGTTGGCTGAAGGACAGATCAGGGCTGGGTAGAACATGTCAACATGTCTCAAGGCTTAATTAACATACCCAATAAAGTAGCCACATAGACAAAATGGCTGGGATAAGGAGGAATAATAAGCAAAGTCATTCCATAGAGCTTCCTAGGTCAAGGAAAACAACTTATTTATGTTTCAAAAAATGCGCTCTACTTTTTTTTTTTTAATTTATTTTTGACTGTGCTGGGTCTTTGATGCTGCACACGGGCTTTCTCTAGTTGCAGTTAGCAGGGACTACTCCCTAGCTGTGGTACACGGGCTTCTCTTTGTGGTGGCTTCTCTTGTTGCAGAGCACAGGCTCTAGGGCTCTAGCACAGGCTTCATTAGTCATGGCTCGTGGGCTCCAGAGCTCAGGCTCAGTAGTTGAGGTGCTTGGGCTTAATTGCCCCACAGCATGTGGGATCTTCCCAGACCAGTTATCTAACCTGTGTCCCCTGTATTGGCAGGTGGATTCTTAACCACTAGACTACCAGAGATGTCCTATGCCCTCATTTTATCATTAAAAAAAAATCATCAAATGGGAATGGCTTTGGATTTCAGGAGATATATATGTGAGTTCCTCAAATCCCTCAATCAACCACGACTTTCAGATGTGGCTTTTTAAAATCAAAATAGAAATGATTTTAATGTTAACAAAAGCTCATCCTGAGTATTCAGTCATTTGCAGATTTTCTAGTTGTTCTTTCCTATTAAGGTTTCAGCTGGTAGAGAAAACAGAATTTTATTACCTTAAAGAGTCAGTTGTATTTTTATGTTTGGAGTAATAAACTTAACTGGTTACATGATGGTTTCCTTTTAAACTTCCTGAACAACAATCTGGTGAACAAATTACTTTGTAGATTTCTATGAATACATACAACAGAACTTGCATAAGTTAGGCAAGGCAGGGGAGTAGGAAAAAAGAACAGGATTTGAAGTCCAAAAGGTCTGTATTTGACCCTCCCTCTCTGAGTAAAAGAGTAATGTTGGGCAAATTACTCCCCAAGATCTCAGTTACCTTGTCTGTAAAATTAGGATGCTAGCATCCATCTCAAAAATGTTGCTGTTTAATTAAATTAGATAGTATTTGAAAACTGCCCATTGTGACTGACACATAGCAGGAATTCATGGAAGCCCACTTCCTTGTGGCATGTAAACGTTTATCTGGCTCCAATTCGCAAGTATACTCACTGAATCAACAAACTTTCTGAGAGAGCCTCCTTTCTCTAGATTCTGCAGCCACAACAATGAATTAAAGGCAGTACTTGTCTTCAAGGACCTTATGGTCAAGAATTCTATTTGGCTCTTCAGATCAGCTGAGCAAGCAAGAAAGTATGGGATGTGCAGTGTTAGAGCAAAGAAGAAGCAACTTGCTAAGGCATAAATAGAATCAATAGAATGTTCCTCATATCTGGAACGGGCACAAATTATGTGTGTAAATAAATATACAAATAAACAGATAATATAATTCCTAACAGCCATTTGCTTCATAGCAAACAATGAAGTTCGCAGAGCAGAGATAAAAAGAGGCATTTGATTGGGGACAACCTGACCTTTAAAACTGTCCAAGCAAATGACCAATTGGTCAAAAAATGAAAATATGTCCTGTTTATTAAGCTAATAAGAGGGAGAAAAAGCAGTGGGAATCAAGACCATCTCCTAACCTATAAGTCATTTAATTCTTTTGGACACATTATCCTAAAGGCATCTTATGAGACTTTTGTTAACAAACTTCTGTTTTAACCAATGATTAGGTCTCAGCTGATGGAATGGCATTTCTCTCAAGAAACTCACTTTACAAAGGGAATGAGACAAAATTTTTCAACTAAGGAAGGTCAGTGTGGACCAACTAGTTAAAGAATATACTGTTGCTATTAAAAAATTCAAATTCAGGTCAGCTCAATGAAAAAATATTTATTGTTGGAGGTCAGGGGCTGGCCGAGACTACCAGGCAAATTTCACCGTGAAAAGCTCACCCTCTAGTGAGGATCCAGATGTGTAACTAAGACGTTCAGCCTCCCACATCCTTGTCCCTCCTCTCCTTCCCTTTCTCTCCCCTTCCTTCCCTTTCTCTCCCCCTCCTCCTTTCCAGGATGAAAGAGGTCAGATGGACCCCATATATTACCTGCTTATTTGCAGAAATCTTTCTCTGTGGAAATGTTTATGTACATACATGTACAAGGCCTCAAGATGATGCCAAAACCATTTGTGTATATATAAGTATTTGTATCTGTATATACATTTTTTTTTCTAGAAATGGGACAATATTGTTGTGTTAACATTGGTTTCTTGACTTAGCTTGCTCTCAAATGATTCAGGAATTAGTGTTTGTGTGTGAGTGTGTGTGTCTGGAAAAGAAATGGCAACCCACTCCAGTATTCTTGCCTGAAAAATTCCAGACAGAGGAGCCTGGCAATGTGTGTATATATTGTTGCTGTTTAGTCGCTAAGTCATGTCTGACTCATTTTTGATCCCATGGACTGCAGCCTTCCAGGCTCCTCTGTCCATGGAATTTCCCAAGCAAGTACTCTGGAATGGGTTGCAATTTCCTTCTCCAGGGGATCTTCCTGACTCAGGCATCAAACCTGTATCTCCTACATTGGCAGGTGGGTTCTTTACCACTGAGCCACCAGGGAAGCCCATGTCTGGGTATACATATGTGTCTTATATGTATGCGTGTGTTCACAGAAATGTGGTGAAATAGTAAAAGTTAGGGAGTCTGGATATGTGGGATAGGGGAGTTCTTTGTACTAATCTGAAATTTTTCTGTAAATTTGAAATTATTTTGAAGTATATCATTCTTCTAAATCTTTAAAAACAAGTGACTCAAGACCCTTTGCATCCCCTCTCCTGCCTTCTTTTGCACCCGTTAGCCCACCCTTGACACCGAGTTAGACCCCACTACCTCAGTGGGGTTCCATTGATAACATGGATTAACACCGGTGTCTTCCCAGGAGGTGTTGAAATATACCTGAAAGATAACAACAGGGCCTTTCCGCAGATGATGAGATCAGCGTCTCTGAGACTTGGCCCCAGACGAATCTTTCTAAAGCACAGCAGGCCGCCACACTCGGACAGAAGCTGCAGACCCCACACGGCTGCATTCCTCCTAGCTTTGTTCATCAGGCCCATCTCTTCCTTCCCGGGAGCACCCTGGCCGCCCTGTGCGTCTTACCAAGATGCCCTAGCTTGTCCGGACCCGGCTCAGAGTCCCCTTCTGGGTGCCTCCTCCGGCCCTCCCATCACCCGCCCCAGAGAGAGCCCCGCTCACCTCCTACTGTCCGAGACCCCACACTCCATGATTCTAAACCTCAAGCTCCCTTTCCCTGGTGTGTTTCCTCTGTCTCCCAACCGACTGTGGATCCTTTAGGGGAAAAGTCTGGGTACCTTTGCTCTTGTTATCAGCGTGGGCCTAACACAGAGTAAGATTCCAAGAAATGTTTCAAAGCAAACAAGGCTACACGTATTGGACTGAAGTTATGACAGACAGCTGGGGGTGCTCTTGGAGGAGCTCTGTGCGCGGCATGAGACTCATAGCAAGGAGTGGGCGCGTATCCTGACCAGATCAGTGAGTGAGAACCAGCCTGGAGGTGACAAGGAGGAAGTGGAGGTGAGGACAACAGTCACCCAGCCAGGGGAGACCACAGCAGAGCTCGGGAGATGCACCCAGGAAGGAACAGGGGCAGACAATGAGGGCAGGGCAGGGCAGGGTATTCCAGGGGCTGAGTCAGCGCTGCACAAGCACAACTTAACAACGGTGATTAATGAGTGGACTCCTTTTTATTATTTTCTCCTTAAATTTCTGAGTTGGGGTCATGAAATTTGATTAAAACTATTAACCCTCTCCCCCCGAAAAGTGCATACACATTTGCTCACGTTTGCCTGAAATTTCAGAAGATTCACAGATTCTCTGAAATGGCTCTAGTGACTCCCCACCCAAATGATAGCCCAGATGTTAAGAAAAGGGATGAAATTTAAGTTTAGGAGCGACATGCTCTCCGCTTTCCCCATCCTTGCACTGCACTGCACCCAGAATGATCTTTTAAAACTCCAAAGTAGAGTTTATACAACTCTACTTAAAACCCTTCAGGGCCACCCATTATTTTTCTTTCTTTCTTTCTTTCTTTTTGGCCTTTAATTTTTTGAACTTTTAATTTTCTGCTGGGGTATAGCCAACTGACAATATTGTGAGAATTTCACATCGAAGGGACTCAGCCATACATACACATGTATCCATTCTCCCCCAGACTCCCTTCCCATCCAGGCTGGCAGGTAACATTGAGTTCCATGTGCTGTACTGTAGGTCCTTGTTGGTTATCCATTTAAAATATAGCAGTGTGTCCATGACCATACCAAACTCCCTAACTATCCCTCTCCGCACCACCCCCCACCCCGGCACCCGCAACCACAAGTTTGTTCTCTAAGTCTGCTGCCTGTTACTTTCTATACAAAAGAATCCTCGACATGCCACTCCCTTTTTCACCAGCTTCTTCCAGTCACTTCCCCCTGAATTTTAGCCATCTTGACTAACACTGGTCATCCCAGTTGTTTTTGGTGATTGACTTAAATGTCATTTATAGCCTATTAAATCTCAAAGAGCTGCCTGGCTTAAAAGAAAGCTCTTAATAAATATTTGAAGAAAATATGGAAAAGACTGGGTGCCAGCTGGATCAGTATGGGCTCAATCTTAAAGATGGGCATGTTTTAAAGTCCACAGCAATTCAATGATTTTTCTGACCTGGGTCATAGAGTCAGGTATGGCAGCAACACCAGGACTAAAACCCATAACCTTTTAATTCCTGTCCTCTGCTTGTACCACAGTAATCCCATACACGTGTCTCAGCTGAAATTTGCTGCTGTGGCATCTTCATCTCCCTCGATCTCCCAAAAGCATTCTAACCTGTTAACTGCCACTTATGCCAGTGACGCTTGTTACGGGTTTTAGGAGCACAACCCTGGAAATTCTGGAGGCAGACTGTCTTCCTGTTTAGGACACTAGTAGAGTTGTTCAGTGCTCTTGGCTCTTAAACTCCAAGTGAGATGGCCCCCCGGCTCCTACACAGTCAACTCATAGACCAGATAGTTTATTGATGTGTTTCCAGTAATAAACTTTATACCTGTGTCTCGTGGGAAGCACATGCCAGTCAGGCTAAACGTAGGAGATTTTTTCTTTGGTGTTTTTCTCCTTTGTATGGATTCAGACACTTGAATCTTATTGCATAGAAACTGACCTGGCAGTGACCTGACCTTTAGAAAAAATGGTGGAAAAGTGGCTACAATAGACATGTATGCACCTGGGGAGACAGAATAAGTAGAGGTGAACATTAACCCATCTGGGTCCAATGTCGGTGGCCCAAAATGATTATGGTGAATTGAAGAAAACATCAAACAAACAGAATTTAAAAATTCCAGAGGGAAATTCAGAGTGGTACACTTGGAGAGAAAAAGTAGATTTTGCCAATACAGGGCCAAGAGAAAAACTGGTTGTATTTCAGGATAGTGGGGCCTTGGGAGAAGAACAGGAAGTAAGTTTAAACAGAGCTGCGCCTTGTAGATTGCCCTGGAAGGAGCCAGGCCTGATTCAGGACCAGGATACACATAGAGGGGTGGCAGCCAAGGTCTCCAGGAGCAGAGCTACATAAAATTCATTTCATTTTCTTACTTGATGATTAATTAAAAAACAGTTAATGAGAGCGATCATTCTGAGCAGTGGAATTCAGCCATGAAAGAGTTTAATGACCCTGAGGCTGGGGAGGCAGTGTCTCTGTTCAGCAGAAATTTCTCCTAAATTTTATAGAGGCTGAACAGAGCTTTCCAGATCCAGGGTAGCCGGGATAAGGTAGAAGAGAGCTTTGGAAGGCAGAAAGAAGGAAGCAAATATTAAAGTGTGTTTGTAGCAGGAGATAAAAAGAAGGAAGCCTGCATTTATGGGTTGAATGTATACATCCTGCCCACAGTTTCACATATTGAAGCCCTAAGCCCCAATGCCATGGTTTTGGAGCTGGGGCCATGGTGGTACAGTCAGCCATTTGTGCCTATAGGTTCCACATTCATGGATTCAACCAAACACGGATCAAAAATATTAGGGGAAAAAAATTCCAGAAAGTTCCAAAAAGCAAAACTTGAGTTTGCTGTACACCATCAACACACCACCATTTATATATAACATAACTATAGCATTTACATTAGGTATTATAAGTAACTTAGAGATGATTTAAAGTATTCAGGAATATGCAAATACAATGCCATTTTATTTAAAGGACTTGAGCATCCAAGGATTTTGGTATTGAAGGGGGGCAGTCCTGGAGTTAATCCTCTATGGATTTTGAGTTAGTCATTGCTCACTCAGTCATGTCCAACTCTTTGTGACCCCATGGACTGTAACCTGCCAGGCTCCTCTGTCCATGGGATTCTCCAGCCAATAATAGTAGAATGGGTTGCCATTTCCTACTCCGAGGATCTTCCCGACCTGAGTATCTTATGTCTCCTGCATTGACAGGTGTATTCTTTACCACTAGGGCCACTTGCAAAGCCCATGGATACTGAGGGATGACAATGATTAGTCTTCGATGAGGTCATGAGGGTGGGTCCTTTATAATGGGATTAGTGCCTTTAGAAGAACAGACCTGAGAGCTAGATTTGTCTCTCTCTCCCATGTGTGCACTTGGTAAGAAATTGTACCTACAAGCCAGGAGAACTCTCACCAGGAACAAAATCAGCTGGCACTTTGATCTTGGATTGATAGCCTCTAAATCCGTGAGGGTAGATTTCTGTTTCTGTAGTTTAAGACACACAATTACGGTAATCTGCTCTAGCAGCCTAAGCTAAGACAACTGCCAATATGGAGACTCAGAAAAGCTATTTTGCTGGAATGACTGGGTCGGTGACTGCGGATGGAGGCAGTTCACAGTGGCAGGCAGACCAACTGTGAAGGTCTCTTCCCAGCTCCAGAGTTAGTGACGTCGTAGTGGCAGCTTGCAGTCAGCCAAAGTGGGTGTGTTTACACCATGGGAACAGGCGAACACCAAACCAGGGCTCCCCCCAGGAGAGCTGCCGGTGTAACCTTTACCAGCACAGCCCTGGATCAGTTAGATGAAAGTTTTGTGGGAACCTGGGCCCCTGGGGTTCTCACATTCACAGTACACCTCAACGTTTGTTGCTGCTGTTGTTTCTGCTTTAATTCCTAATACAGAGTAACACTCTGCAATTATCTCTTCTTATCCATCCAGAGGGATTCAGCATTTGTAGACTCTCCTGGCAAACCATCACTGCAAACGCTGTTTCTATGGGGAAATAGTTCCAAGTTGCAAGCTACTGACTTTGAAATAAACTTTTGGGAAAGAACCCATCAGTGAGCTGGGGACTTTTTCAATTCTGGATCCTCCTGGGAAAGTTAGAGAACAAAACAAGTCACGTCTATTTTAAAAATACGGGTTGCAAAATTTATCCTAAGTGAAAAGGCAAAAGGAATAGAACTTGGAGGGGAAAAAGATGAGAAACAATTTAATAAGAGGGCTGGGTGCCAGCTGTTTTGTTTATTTGTTTGTTTTTCCTGCTATAAACATCAGGGATTTGGTTGGACAGAGGGAAGAAAACCTGTGTGGTATTTTTCTGGGGTGTATGAATGTGGATTTTATTTTAAATGTTTCCAGACATACTTTCCACATTCAAGGGTAGTTTACATATGATCTGTTTTGAGGACCAAGAAATGGTTAAGACAGAATTACTTGTCTGCTTCAAGGTCTCCATAACCTTTATGAACCTAAACCTACAGATGAGGTACTGTGTTTCAAATTTTTGAGAAGCATAATTCAATAAGTCTTTCATAAGAATCTTAGAATATTAGAATAACTAGACACCAAATTCATCATTTTTTTCCATCCAAAAACATGAGTATCAAAAATTAAACAATCTCATATCAGTATAAACCCTTAAATCAAGCATTCTAAATCAATACTTTCTGATCATTTAATTGGGGAAAAGACGTGATTTGGAGCTTGTGAAGTTAGTGTAATTTTAGTCATTCATTCAGAAGGGATGGGTGTATTATTTTCCTAAATGAAATCACAGTACCCTGATTTGCCATTTCCTTAAAACGATCTGAAACAATGAAATGATCACTATAAATCTGCCACTTGGAACTCTAACTGGTTCTCAGCACCCCCTAGCTGCTCCGACACTCGGGTTACGATGGACACGGTTTCAGAGCAGCTCTTGTAAGTATGGTGTATCCCTTCCTCCAAAACAGATGTGAACTCATAAAGCTTCCTAACAATGACTCCAAAATACGCCAGAAAGTATTCTCGGTGGCATATTTTTTGTTTGTTTATCCAAAATCCCCATCTTGCCCCATTCCCCTTCATGATCTGCCTTGAAATGATCATCGCCATAATAATAATAATAGGTACTATTTATTATGTGCTAATTACTTTATCTTTTGTAATTCTCTCTGTAATTACCTCCCTTTCACATATAAAGGGCTCCCCTCATGGCTCAGACAGTAAAGAATCTGCCTGCAATGAAGGAGACTCGGGTTTGAAGGGAATGGCTACCCACTCCAGTATTCTTGTCTGGAGAATTCCATGGACAGAGGAGCCTGGCAAGCTATAGTCCATGGGGTCGCAAAGAGTCAGACACGACTGAGTGACTAACACTTTCACAAATAAAATCCTGAAACCTAGAGAAGCTGGCTAAATGACTTCTCCTAAAGCCATATAAGCAATTAATGGCAGCACTGGATTTGAACGCAGTTCCCTGTAATTTCAGATCTTGTGGTTTTGAACACGATACCCAAAGCCTCCCAGGGTGTCATCAGGGTTCCGGGACTTTCCTGGGTGAACCTCCAAAGCAACTCCCGTCTTTGCCCATGAGCACCTTGATTTACTGTTAGGGAACAGGGACTTCTGGGGCCAGAGAGTGGGCTGTCGTCTAACACTTGGAAATGAACTGTCCGACGAGACGCATGTACCAACAAAACAGACCTTACTGGGAAGGGGCCCCTGGGCAGACAGAAGCAGGGTCAGGGAACCCAGGACTGCTCCGCCACGTGGCCTGTGGTCTCAGGTTTTATGGTCACGGCGTGAATTCCCAGGTTGTCTCTTGCCAGTCATCTGGCTCGGTCAGTATTTGTTCTGACTAAGGGCCCTCCCTGGTGGCGTGTGCATCGCTCAGCAAGGTGGATTCCAGCAAGAAGGAGTCTGGGAGGCTGCTTGCCTCCTCCCTCTTTCACCCACCCACCCCCGTCCCCACCAAATCCTCCTGGTTAGTTTTCAGGGGCAGCACGGTGTTCCATATCGGGACCTCCTGTTGTGAGACAACTCGGGCAGGTGCGCCTGGCCAAGGCAGGTGGTTTTGGTCAACAGTTCCCTAACAGTCAAGTAGTGAAAGTATGAAAGTGTTAGTTGCTCAGTCGTGTCCGACTCTTTGTGACCTTGTGGACTATAGCCCGCCAGGTTCCTCTGTCCTTGGGATTCTCCAGGCAAGAGTACTGGAGTGGGTTGCCATTTCCTTCTGCAGGGGATCTTCCTGACCCAGTGATGGAACCCAGGTCTCACTTTATTCTCAGCATCACTCTTCAACCTAAATTATTTAGTCTAAGTACTAAATGTGAAGTATTTTTTTTTTCCTGGTATGATTTACATCTCTTAATTTTTATTACAGTTTTAAGGTGACAGATTGCTATACTCTGTTACATGCTTCTTCTATTTTGGTGGGGTGTTCGTGTTGATGAAATAACATCCTTCTGCTTAGACATTTTCCCGGTCTGATCGCCCTCCTGGAGTCGGTCCACCCTCCAGGAACGGCCATCGTGGCCACGACAGAGCTCACCGTCTGCCCAGGTTAAGTTGCAGGTGGTGTCGCCATCCGACTCCTCATCTTGCCATTTCGTCTTTTCTTTTCAACAGACGTGGGTGCGTTTTTTGAAGAGGGGATGTGGCTGCGGTATAACTTCCAGGCGCCGGGGATCGGGACCCGGGATTCCGGCAGCAGATCGGAGAACTCTCCAGACCCGCAGAATGGAGCCCCAGACCTGGCGGGCGAGGAGATCCGCTTCAGCTTCAGCACCACCAAGGCGCCCTGCATCCTCCTCTACGTCAGCTCCTTCACCACCGACTTCCTGGCGGCGCTCGTCAAACCCACCGGTAAGAGCCAGGATCCCTAGCCTTCTGACGTTCAGTGTTGGGGGACAAATGAGCTTATGGTCGGTCTCTAGGAGACAGCTAACCGGTTGTAAGGCACATACACACCAACCCCCAGGAGCCCATTTCCTCTCTGAAAACAGGAGCTCTAAGACCCTTGAAGCTTTACGATCTCTCTCTTACAAAGGAAAATGTTCGGGTGTGTCAAGGAGCACGTGTCTCTCATTTCCCAGGGACACTGAACAGGTTGTAGACATGGAGGCTGCCTCTCTGTGGTCTTGTTCTTTGGTGACGAAAGCTCTGCAGCCTCCCTGGACAGCTTCCAGGGTCATAGCATCTTAAATACCAAGATTTTTCTTCCATAGAATCTAATCAGTTCAGTTCAGTCACTCAGTCGTGTCCGACTCTTCTTGACCCCATGAATCGCAGCACGCCAGGCCTCCCTGTCCCTGTCCATCACTAACTCCTGGAGTTCATTCAGACTCACGTCCATCGAGTCAGTGATGCCATCCAGCCATCTCATACTCTGTTGTCCCCTTCTCCTCCTGCCCCCAATCCCTCCCAGCATCAGAGTCTTTTCCAGTGAGTCAACTCTTCGCATGAGGTAGCCAAAGTACTGGAGTTTCAGCTTTAGCATCATTCCTTCCAAAGAAATCCCAGGGCTGATCTCCTTCAGAATGGACTGGTTGCATCTCCTTGCAGTCCAAGGGACTCTCAAGAGTCTTCTCCAACACCACAGTTCAAAAGCATCAATTCTTCGGCACTCAGCCTTCTTCACAGTCCAACTCTCATATCCATACATGACCACTGGAAAAACCATAGCCTTGACTAGACGGACCTTTGTTGGCAAAATAATGTCTCTGCTTTTCAATATGCTATCTAGGTTGGTCATAACTTTCCTTCCAAGGAGTAAGCATCTTTTAATTTCATGGCTGCAGTCACCATCTGCAGTGATTTTGGAGCCCCCAAAAATAAAGTCTGACACTGTTTCCACTGTTTTCCCATCTATTTCCCATGAAATGATGGTACCAGATGCCATGATCTTCATTTTCTGAATGTTGGGCTTTAAGCCAACTTTTTCACTCTAATAATGATTCTTATTAACCAGTTCAGCTTGAAAGTGAAAGTCACTCAGTCATGTCCGACTCTTTGCAACTCTGTGGACTATACAGTCCATGGAATTCTCCAGGCCAGAATACTGGAGTGGGTAGCCTTTCCCTTCTCCAGCGGATCTTCCCAATCCAGGGATCAAACCCAAGTCTCCCATACTGCAGCCAGATTCTTTAGGAGCTGAGCCACTAGGTTTGAAAGATAGATGGGGGGAAAAAAAAAGTTCCTTAGGATTTTCCCTTTCAGAAATTAATTCTGAAGAAATAAGCCAAAAATCAGACAAAGATTCAGCATAAAGATGTTCATCATAGTTTATAATGTTATTTATGATAGTAAGAATTGGTGAGGACCTAGAAATTCAATTTTAGTAAAATGGTTAGTCAAAGGGAGTCACTGTTTATGAGATACTATGTATCCATTAAGAAAAATATTTGTGAAGAGTTAAGTAAAGACATGAAAAAGCCTTGACTGTACAATATCAGCCAGGCTCCTCTGTCCATGGAACTCTCCAGACAAGAATACTGGAATGGGTTGTCATGCCCTTCTCCAAAGGATCTTCCCAACCCAGGGATAAAACCCTGGTCTCACACATTGCAGGCAGATTCTTAACCATCTGAGCTACCAGAGCAGCCCCAATATTGATTTAGCTCTATAAAAAGATGGATAGAAAAAAAGACAATGATGTGAGCACAAAGTATGTCTGTTTCAATAGCTGACTTGTTTCTCCCAGGTAATACTTTCTACGTATGTGAGATGCTCTTAATAAGCAACTGCCACTGTTCTCACCAGAGAAAAACAGTGAGTAAAATCAGGAAGTAAAGAAGCAGAAAAGCATGCAATTCCTGCTCTCCAGGATTTCACACATTCTTTCTTCTGCATCAGATTAAATGGCTGTTTAATCCACTGGCGTTCTCCACCCTCATGTCCCAAGCTCTCCTTGGTGGGCAGGGAGGCTGCCTCTCAGCTCTAGCTCTTCAAGAATGTCATGAACACGCCCCAGTAGACACTGTACTGTCTGCTTCTCAAGCTACTGCTGCGTTCCCATCTAGTCCCAACCCTCTCCAGTAACTCCTGCCCCACAGCCTACACCAGGCCCTGCAAGCACTCACGTGTGTGTTTATGGGCGTTCGTCACATGCAAAGGCTTTGACTGATGTTTCCATATTAATGACTCCCATGTAAGGAAGCCCAAAGCTATATTGTGTTTCAAATGCATGAATTCCCAAGAGCACACCCTCTTCCTGCAGGTGATAGAGTGGAGTACAGAGAGGTTCAGTTATTTGCACACTTGGCCAGTGATGGCACAACCAACTGGTGTTCCTAAACCCGGATCCAGAGTTCTCCAGCGCTCTTTCTCTGCTGCAGAGATCTCTAGAACACACAGGGCATTTGCAAAGTATAGACAGTCAACTTCTCTTGAGGGGTTGCAAGGCCATCCTCAATTGTTGCTGGAAATTGGCTTTTTCACACTCCAAATACTGCATATTTTATGAATTGAGATTTGAAGCCGGACAAATTTGAGGAACTCATTCAGGAAAAAGAAATCGATAAGGACTAAGCCAAAATATCCAAACAAGAAAGTAATAAATAAAATAAGAAGTCTTAACTAAATGCCCTTGCATCTCTCAAACTTGACATGTTGGGAGCTGCATTGCTCTCAATGCTCCTGGAACCTGCCTGCCCCCCTGGTCCTGATGGTACTGCTGCATCTCAGACATGGAACACACAGCCTGGTGTCATCATGACCACTCTGTCCTTCCCCCTCCTGTGGGTCTATTCCCAATGAGTCCTGTGGGTCCTGTTCTAACCGTGTCCTTCCGGAGCGGCCCCTCCTTCGCTTCCCCACTGCTATCCTCCTGGCAAATGTCTTCTGATTCAGTGCTTCCCAACCCGTGTCACGGCACACATGGCACGTATGTGAATGGCACCTGGGCAGATGGATGAGGTTGTATTTGGGAGGCCACCTGCCCAGGGGCTCCAGCCACCCTCTCCTCCTGCAAGTCCGCCAAGGCCTAAGGGGAGCCTGCTTCTGGTACCCTGGGGCCCCTCCTCGGGGTAGATACACCTCAACACATGTCCAGGAGGCTCTGTTCCCACCATCACTCTGCTCCCGGCCACCCCATCCTCCTCAGCCAGAAAAGGTCTTCCTTCACACACAGCACCCCTACCAAACAGGAGCCACAGGAGGGGTCCCTAGTCCCCCCACCTTCCATCAGGACCCACCAGGCTCCTGGGTGAGAGCTCAGGGTGCAGAACCAGAATGTCTGGATTTTAATTCTGCTCCTGTGTTTGCAGACTGTTGGGTCTGGAATAGTCACAAGCCACACTGAGCCTCAGTTTCCTCATCTGTAACACAGTGACTCCCCCAGAGCAGTGTTGTGAAAGTCAAATGAGTTATTGAGTGTAATGCACTGTACACATGCGTGCATAGTAGATCCTAAAGGAAATCAACCCTTAATGTTCATTGGAAGGACTGATGCTAAAGCTGATGCTCCAATACTTTGGCCACATGATGTGAAGAACTGATTCATTGGAAAAAGACCCTGTTGCTAAGAAAGATTGAGGGCAGGAGGAGAAGGGGACGACAGGGGATGAGACGATTGGATGGTAATCACCAACTCAATGGACTTGAGTTTGAGCAAACTCCAGGAGACAGCGAAGGACAGGCAAGCCTTTTGTGCTATAGTCTATGGGGTTGCAAAGAGTTGGACACGGCTTAACCACTGAACAACAATAATACACACACACACGTTTGTGTGTGTGTGTGTGTGTCTGTGCGTGTGTTAGCAGTAGTTATCCAGAGCCCACTGATTGAATCTACAGTTTCCAACATATTGAGGCCACACATCCCTACACTTCCTTTTCCGGGAACTCTCTACTCCGCAAGCACCCCAGGGATGTTTGCCCAGGTGCCCACTCCATTTCCCTTGTCTGGAAAAGCTCCATCTTCCTCTGTAGCTTCCTACCTGCCTTTCATTCTGGACTCAGATCAAGTCTCGCCTCTTTTCCATGACCGCGCCTTCCTTTCAACTTCGATCACGCTTACTTTCGCTGTCATTTGTTGGCTTTCAGTGGTCTGTGTGGTTTCCCGTCTCTGTTATACATGTGTCCTGTCTTCCCAGCGAGATGAAAGGCCCTAGAGCAGGTGCTCTGTGAGTGTTTGCTGATGGCAGTGATGATGGCCAGGGGAGAATAAATCTGTTAGGCACATTATTTGCTGCAGCCAATAAAAGAGCATTCCCTTATAACTGCTTTAATTCACTCGGGAGATAAACGTGAGCTGCAGGAAGTGAAGTGTCTCTCCATCTTAATAATATTTTATTTTAATGAACAAATATTAATATTCTCCTTCCCATCATTTAGTGGTTCTCTTGTGCCATTATTTGAAAGAAATAAATATATTATTTAAATTTTATTACTCCAGAATATTGCCATTCCTGTTTATAGATGTTCACTATATATAAATTTTAAAGTCTGACTCATCTTTTTCCTCAAAGCAAATCATTCCCAATGCCATTAAGCAAAGCAGTTAGAGAAATTTTAAATCATTTTTACAAAGTCCAAGAAAGCCAGAAAGAGAGAAAATAATGAAAACAACTTAATACTGATTTTAATGAGCTGGAAAACATAAAGGGATCAATGACAAAGAGAGACAGTAGGGAAAAAAATGTCCAGAGTTTTGTTGTTTTGTGTGTGTGTTTGGTTTTTGGGGGTTTTTTTGGGGGGGGGGATAATTACTGGTTCCTCTGACTTTTAGCCTCAAAGGCAGAGCCCTCTCTTACTTCTCTTTGTATCCCCAGATCAGGCACAACCTGGACTGTACTAGGGGTTAGAGGTGGGTGTCTGTCTTAGAAGTGGACTCCACACCAGCCAGGCAGTCCACATCTGGACCTTTAAGACTTGGTTCCATGGTGCTTTGCACAGGGCATTAAATAAGTATACTCTAAGGAAATGAATGCTTAAATGATGAATGAACACAGCTATATGTTTTTAAAACTGGAGATATATATATGTGTGTATGGAGTCTAAAATATGGTACCGATGAACCTATTTGCATGGCAGCAATAGACATGCAGATACAGAGAACAGGCTTGTGGACACAGCAGGGGAGGGACAGGGTTGGATGAACTGAGAGTGTAGCATTGAAACATATACACTGCTGCTGCTGCTGCTGCTGCTAAATCGCTTCAGTGTCTGACTCTGTGCGACCCCCTAGACGGCAGCCCACCAGACTCTGCCGGCCCTGGGATTCTCCAGGCAAGAACCCTGGAGTGGGTTGCCATTTCCTTCTCCAATGCATGAAAGTGAAAAGTGAAAGTGAAGTCGCTCAGTCATGTCTGACTCTTCGAGACCTCATGGACTGCAGCCTACCAGGCTCCCCCGTCCATGGGATTTTCCAGGCAACAGTACTGGAGTGGGGTGCCATTGCCTTCTCCGAACATATACACTACTGTATGTAAAATAGACAGCCAGTGGGAAGTTCCTGTATAACACAGGGAGCTCAACCCAGTGCCCTGTGACAACCTAGAGTGGGATGGGGTCTAGGCAGGGAGGGAGGGTTGGACATATGTATACCTGTGGCTGATTCATGTTGAAATATGGCAGAAATCAGTACAACATTGTAAAGCAATTATCCTCCAATTAAAAATTTAAAAATAAATGTCACCAGTAAAAAAAAAAAAAAAAACAAGAAAGAAAGCTGGCTGTGATCATACTAAGTCAGAACACCAGAAGTAAAGTGGAAAATAAAAACTGAAGACAGTCGACTTTTTTCCTGCATATAGCCAAACAACTTTCCTAACCATCTCCTTCACTGCCAAACAATAGATTATTTGTAATGCTATTACAGTAAAGAAAAAATAGGGTAAAAGCCCTGAGTGGTGGGGAGAGAAGCAGCTCAGGGAAAAAGGAGTGGCATGTTCAAAGGTCCTGAGGAAGGAAGAAGAGTTGTATTTTCTAGGGAATAAGCCAAGTGCAAGGGAGCCTGAATGTAAAAGTGAAAGGGTAACTGACTTGATTTTAAAACAAAGTAACTGGCAACCTTTCAGGCAGGACATCATCAGCTATATTAAAAATGTATGTCTTTATCCTGTAAGCAACTGGAACATTTGAAGAGCTTTATGTGAACCATACAACTAATTAATTATGCATTTTGAAAAGATTACTCTGCAAAGAAAACATGGGAAAGAAGAAGAAGCAGGGAAACCATGATTCATTCCCTCAGTGAGTATTTATTCAGCACCTACTGTGTGGAGAAGGAAATGGCAACCCACTCCAGTATTCGTGCCTGGAAAATCCCATGGATAGAGGAGCTTGGCGGGCTACGGTCCATGGGGTTGCAAAGAGTCAGACACGACTGAGCACCTAACACACACACTGTGTGTCAGGCATTATTCTAGACATTGGGAATTAAGTCATGAGGAATATAAACAGGGATTTCCCTGGTGAGCCAGTGGCTAACACTCCAATCTACCAATGCAGGAGTCCAGGTTTGATTCCTGGTCAGCAAATTAGATCCCACATGCTGCAACTCAGACCTGGAACAGCCAAATAAATAACTAAAGAGTAAAATATTTTTAAAAAAATATATATCAGCCAAAGTTCTTACTCTTATGGAGCTTGCTTTTGAACGGAAGAAGACAGACAATAAATAAATGAAGTGCTCTTCTGTAGTATGTTGTATGGAAAGAACTGTCATGGGGGAAAATAAAGCAGAAAAGGAGTGGGGGGCGCCTGGTCAAGGGAAAGCAGTAGGTAAATTGTGCTTTTGAGAAGATAATATTTAAACAGGACCTAAAGGGAGTGAGGGCTCATCCGTGCAGGTAGATAGCTGGAAAATGAGGGCCCCGGGCAGAAGAACCAGCAGGTGCAAAGGCTGTGAGGCAGGAACATGCTGCCATCTGTGGAGAGAGCAGAGAAGCCTGTGTGGTCAGGTGATGAGTGAGCGAGGAGGAGAATAATGAGAGGCTGAGTCAGAGACAATGGGGACGATCACAAAGGGCCTGGCTGGCCAGGATGAAGACTCAGAGTGAGACTGTTGTTGTCATTCAGTCACTAAGCCGTGTCCAATTCTTTGGGACCCCCTGAACTGTAATACACCAGGTTCTCCCATCCTTCACTATCTCCTGGAGTTTGCTCAAACTCATGTCTGTTGAGTCGGTGATGCCATCCAACCATCTCATCCTCTGTTGCCCCTCTTCACTTCCTGCCTTCAATTTTTCCAGCTTTAGGGTCTTTTCCAACGTGTAGGCACTTTTCATCAGGTGGCCAAAGTATTGGAGGTTCAGCATCAGTCCTTCCAATGAATATTCAGGGTTGATTTCCTTTAGGATTAACTGGTTTGATCTCCTTGCAGTCCAAGGGACTGCCCAGAGTCTTCTCCAGCACCACAATTGGAAAGCATCAATTCTTTTGCGCTCAGCCTTCTTTATGGGATAGGAAGCCAAGGAAGGTTCCTGAGCAGAGGGCAGCTCTGCCTTCCATCTGCAGACTAGGGATGGAGACTAGGAGACTCGACTGGGCTGGGGAGACATGGTGGAAGGGCAGAGGCAAGCAGGTTCATTAGTATGAAGGCTCGTACAGTAATCCGGGCAAAAGACAAGGGTGGCTTGGTCCAGGGATAGAAACTGAGGTGATGAAAAAGGTAAGATTCAGGGCATGTTTTAAAGACAGAACCAAGGAGCTTTGCTGACAGATCATACTGTAATACAGGAGCAAGAGGGGAGTCAGGGTTTTTAGGTGGAAATAGCAGGAAGGATAAAGTGTCCATTAACTGAAATGTGGGGAAATGGGTTGAGTTAGTTTTAGGAGAGGAAGTTCAAGAGTTTGGTTTCTCGTATGTATCTGAGGTTCCAGTGAGACATCTCCGTTAATGTATGAGTAGTAAGAGAGCAGAGAAAGAGGGGACTCGCCCGAGAGTGAAGTGGGGTGAAGAGTGGCCACGTTTGAAGGAGAGACTGCCATGGGTCACGTGATCCAAGCAGACGCGGATGCAGGTGCAGTCCAGGTGACAGCCGTCAGGTCACTGATGGGAGTGGCCGGCACAGAGGCCAGGGCAGGCGCTCTGTGTGGAGGGGTGGGCTCCCGAGGGAGCCACACCAGGCGCTCTAGGTGCTGTGGGGGCCCTGCAGCTGTGGAGATGGGGCAGAGTGGGTGAACTTAGACACGTTTAGGAAACAGAAGTCTGCAGTACTTGGTTGAAATGCTATAAAGCAATCTAGGGTCAGGTGTTAAGAGAGGCCTCAGAAACAGTGAAGGCTTGTTCAGATTTGTTCAGGAGCAAAAGAATAGGAAATGCAAGTAATTCATGATTGGTCTGATGGATGTTTCTTTCAATTCCAGGGACATAGTTCCATATTTTAAAGAACACATGTAAGGCTAAGGAACGGCAGTGTTCAGAATCAATTGCATTGGTTTACATCCATATAAGGGACTTTTCTGGTGGCTTAGACGGTAAAGAGTCTGCCTACAATCCGGGAGACCTGGGTTCAATCCTTGGGTTGGGAGATCCTCTGGAGAAGGAAATGGCAACCCACTCCAGTATTCTTGCCTGGAAAACCCCATGGGCAGAGGAGCCTGGTAGGCTACAGTCCATGGGGTTGCAAAGAGTCGGACACGACTAAGTGACTTCACTTTCAATTTTCACTTTCACATCCATATAAGGGTGTGAGAATTACCTGAAAGGAGATCTGGCCAAATATTCAGAGTAGTTATCTCTGAATGATGGTGTTCCCAGTGACTTTCTTTTTTATTTTTTCTGTTAACTTCCTAAGTTTTAATTAGCCTGTGCTGTTTCACAACTTAAAATCAGAATATCAGTTTTGTTCCTCTGGAAGGGAAATGAAAGAGGCAAGGAAGAATCTCTGAAGTGATATACAGTTAGCCACACTCTTGCTAAATTACTGGCTCCATTTTTAAGCTCTGAGATATCAAAAGCTATTAGCACGAAGATTCCAATTTGAGTGGAAAAATGAGATAAAAAGTTGATGCCTTTAAATAATCATAAATAAGAAATAAAAGCTACATTTGCTGTACAGATTAATTAAAAGCAGGACCTAGAATATTATATTAGTCTTTCTGAATATTGCTTGCCATCAGGGGGAAGCAAGAAAGAGGATAAAAAGAATAATTTGTTGAGGCAAAGTGCATGACAGCTGAGAGGCAGTGAGGACCCATCTTTTTATTGATTTGCGTTTGGATTGATGAGGTCTCTAACCTAGAATAAAATCCTCTGCTCTATTTTCTTGGTCTCAGTGAAGCCACCCAAAGTGCCGTGTATTTATCTTTTGTAAATTATGTTTATTTTTAATACTCTGTGCTCATGATTCTTTTATATGGTGAATGTCACACTTTGCTGATGGCATGAGACCACCCTGGCATCCTGTGTTTATATTTTATTTTACAGAGTATTCTGTGGGGCCTGTCTCCACGGCCCTGTATTGTGTATATGTTCTCAGACACAATCCACGCTTGGACCATTTATACCGTTTGCTGCTTCAACTTGGAGATGATGGTCACGGATGGCCCATAATTGGTAGACTGTCAACATGCGTGAGCCTGGTGCCGTGAACCTTTATGGATTAGTGCACCTCTGAGCTAGGGGCTCAGGATGCAGAACGGCAATCGTGTTGATGGACATTGAAGCCGCGTTTAGTGGAAACAAGACCCCAGGGCTGGGGGTGTGACATTAATATGAAATCCAGGGCAGAGAAACGACTGAGTCTCTTTCCTTTTCTCTATGCAGGAAGCCTCCAGGTCCGGTACAACCTGGGTGGCACCCGGGAGCCCTATAACATTGACGTGGACCACCGGAGCATGGCTAACGGCCAGCCCCACAGCGTTAACATCACCCGTCGTGAGAGGACCATCACTCTCAAGGTACGCACGTGTTACTCCTCTGTCATCTGTCATACTGTGTTGCGGTCTCTGCCCGCTGTCGCACTTGAGTGAGTGCTCCGTCACTCAGTCATGTCCAACTCTTTGCGACCCCAAGGACGGCAGCCCGCCAGGCTCCTCTGTCCATGGGATCCTCCAAGCAAGAATGCCAGAGTGGTTGCCATTTCCTTCTCCCTCTGTCATACGTGGCTGTTGTTGGGTTTTTTTTGTTTGTTTGTTTGTTTGTTTTCAGTTTGGTTTTGGGTGGTTGGAGCAGGTGGAAGAGATGCTTCTAATACATTCTTCTACAAATTGCTAACCAGTGATGTAGAAAGATATGCAGTTGGTACAGGAAAGACAATGATGGTATTGATGGAGAAGAGATTTCTTGGGAGAAGGTAGAATAAATGTTTGCTCCATATATTCTTCGTAGCTTTTCCTGTGTATAGACCTGCACATCTATCAGCCTTCTGCTTTTATCCATTGCAGCATCTTTACCCTCCATGGTCTCAGATGTCTGAGGCTTATCACGTTTCCCAGCAAAGGTTATTTTGGTTTATCTGACCTACTTCCTTCACAACTCTAGCGCAGTGTGAATAACTGTTTTTTTTTTTCCTTCTATAGATGCTTTGCCTTAAACATCTTCTGTACACATACCTTTCCCAGCATCTCAGACTCTGGTTGTGGGCTTTTTGTACACAAAGGGATAGTTTTATTATGACACTCAAATTTTATTTCAGGTTCATTGATTGTCCCTCCCCCCCCACACCACCACTGATTTTTACAATGAAGAAGCCAGCCTGGGAGACACCATGAATCAAACATGACATGAGGTCTCCCCGGGAACTGAGCCAAAGATCAAGGCTGGAACTGTCACTGCGTTCTCTAGAAGGAGTTCAAAATAGATACCTGTCAGGAAGAAGAACGGCAGGGGGATGCTGTTTTGTCAGCCGAGCGGAGTGCCTTTTGGCAGGGGCTCAGCAGCCTCTCCGACCTCATTCGGATTCAGCTCGTTGCCGTGGGAAGTTCAGGTTGCAAAGAATCAGCACAGGCCCCATCTCTTTTTGAGCCCTGGTGAATGTCAAATTCATAACTCGATATGGAGTTTACACTTGGCCTTTAGCAGGAAATGCTAGAGAGCGTTTTCAGGAGAGGCCTTTCCTAGGAAAATGACAACGTGCAGAAGCAGCTTATTGTGCAGTCAATCAGATGGAGTGTAAATAAGGTTCTCTCTTAGTGACGGACAGTCGCTGAGCCCAGCGCAGTTCTTCACACACGAGAGGTGCTACAGATTACTTACAGAGTAAACTGCCCCCATCCTTCACCACAAACTCAAGTCTGATTCAGAAGAGACAGCAAGTTCAGGGTTAGTATGGTTTATACCATTATAGGATACAAATGTTTTAATACCATCTACCAACATTGTGTTTACTGGATTTTGATTAGACTCATTCACTTAGTTTAAACTATGCCATCTGTCACCCCTCTCAAAGAAAGTGATTCTCTTGCCATTTCGCCACTGCAAAATAATATTAAAAGTTAAAAAAGCTCAGCAGTCAGCTTGAAGGACAGTGTCATGGAAGACAGCTGATTCCCCTGTGGAATTTTGCAAGAAAATGCCTCGTGTGTTGGGGCTGAGCCCTGTGGGTTGAGGAACTTCAGCAAAGATGAGGGTGGGGTGAGTGGGAGAGGAGAGTCCAGGTGATAAGCTAAATAATTCCATTTCTGGGTACAATTCCCCAAATGAGAGTCTGAAGCAAAGTAGGTCAAGAAGGCCTCCCTTCTGGCAAGTTCCACCAACTGGGAAATCTTTGGAACCAACCAGAAACTCTTGAAGAACAGATATCAGCTAAATCAGAGCTGCTATCTGCTGCAGTGAATCAGAGATTGCCCTGAAGAAGGGGAGAAGGATGGACTATTTTAAGGACTTGGAGATTTTAAGGCAGGGAGAGGCCGAGAAGTCCAGACAATACAGGAGCCAGAGGCCTGCAGAGTCCAGGGCACTGAGGAGGGCCGGAGGGAGGTGGGGTCTGCTTCTATTGCTCTGGGTTCTTCTGGTTGCAAATGACAGAAAACCAACTCAGAATTCATTTGTAGGGGAAATTCCTAGGGTAGGTTATAAAAAGACAGGAAAGAAGAGGAAAATCACAACTTTGAAACAGAATCCAGAAGACCTGGAGGATTCAAACAAAGACTAGGCCTCCAGTGAGCACCTCTCTGCTCTTGCCTCTCTCTCTCTCCGTACTTCATCTCTGCTTGCCCACCTCCGTCTAACAACTGGATTAACTCTTCTCTGGAAGGCTCCATCTTCCAGATGTAATGGACCCAGATACTGAAGTCCTGGGCACGTGTCTTCCCAGTTTTGCTGTCGGAAGGAAGGTCCTAGAGTCTCAGTTCTCATTTTAAAACCCAGGGGAAGTCTCTGGTTGGCCGGTCTGGGGTCCCACACTCACTCTATCTTGGGGAGCGGGGTGCAGTGACTGATGGCCCACAATCAGACCTCATGATCAGAGTGGGGAATTTGGGGGAGAGTCCTCCAAGGAACAGGACTAGAGCTCCAGGAAAAGGAAGATGTGGATGAGGATGAAAAACACTGGCCACATAACGCTTTGTAGTAAAGAAGACAGAAGCAGGAAGCATTCTAAAAGACATGGAACAGGGCTTCCCTGGTGGCTCAGTGGTAAAGAATCTGCCTGCCAATGCAGGAGACACGGGTTCAACCCCTGATCCAGGAAGATCCCACGTGCCTCGAAGCAACTAAGCCTGTGATACACAACTATTTCGCTTGTGCTCTAGAGCCGGGGAGCCGCAGCTACAGAAGTGCACACACCCTAGAGCCCATGATCTGCAGCAAGAGAAGTCACTGCAATGGGAAGCCAGCTCGCTGCAACTAGAGAGGAGCCCTTGGTCGCTACAACTAGAGGAAAAGCCCACACAGCAATGAAGACCCAGCACAGCCAAAAAAAAAAAAATAAATCTTTTTTTAAAAAAGAAAAAAGACATGGAGCAAATTCAGCCACAGAAATTGTGCCCAGGGGGTTGGAAAGCCCTGCCCGCCTCAATTCTGTCACACAATGGAGTGCAATCGCCCTGAGATTTCTGGACATACTTAGAAAGCCAGATGCCGTCACCCACTTGAATCCAGCCTGAACAGACTTCATGGTCTGGAGGGCTCTGGTCTTTCTCAGCCTGGATGGAAAGCAGAGGTGGATACAGTGGAGGAAGAAAGCACACGGCGCCTCCTTTCAGACCAGCGGATCTGGTGGGCTCCCTGGGTCCACAGCCTGCTTTCTTTCAGGCAAGGGAGCCTGTTGAGTGTGGACATAACTCCAGGTGTACCTTTAGAACCCCCCAAAAATACTCCAATTTTCTTTTTCCTGGGAACAATCTACAAATCCATCTTGAGAACTCCTACAACCTCAAGAATGCATGGAGAACAATATAATGAAATGTTAATCGTGATTATTTCTGTGTAAAGGATTATAAATAATTTCATTTCCTCTAGAGTTTTCTATATTTCCTCATTTCTTATTACAAATGTGTGTTGCATTTTTATAATTGAACAAAAATGTAAAACACATATCCGGTTTGGTCCCTGGGTTGGGAAGATCCCCTGGAGAAGGGAAAGGCTACCCATTCCAGTATTTTGGCCTGGAGAATTCCATAGACTGTATAGTCCATGGGCTCACAAAGAGTCAGACATGACCGAGTGACTTTAAAAAAAAACACATGTATCCTCCATCTATTCTGATAACCCCCAGTTACAATAAAATATAACGACAAATATACGTAAATAATTTTGAATTAAAATGTACTTCTAATCAAAGAGCAAAAATAAGCCTAAGATGAATTTAAAATGCTGTGGAATGACGCCTTTGGGATTAGGGTGAAATTTTATGTTTCTACATATACAAACATCATATAATTTAGATGATGTTTATCAACGTTTATAGTGTTTTTAAAAGCAGGTTGGCTTTCCTAGCTGGGTTTGGCTAAAGCTAACATTAAATTAATTTGCATTCCCTGAGCACACACTGTCTGAAATGGTGCTGAGCACTTGAGGGAAATTGACCTTGGATGAAACATTTGCTGCCAAAAAACAAAGTGCCCAATCTCCACATAGATAATGAAGAACTGACTCTCGGAGTTAGCAGACAGCAACGTGAACCAGAGCCCGTGACAACCCTCAAGTGGCGTCGTTTACAAAAACTCACAGTCGCCCCAGTGATAACAGCTAAAGGCTTGATGCCAGTCAGATGTAAAACAAACCCTGAGCAGGTAGAGAGCACCTGAACAAAGCGTTGTATCTGATGAAAATATGTGCCAGTTAACACGCATCGAAGAACTGAACCTTACAAGGAATGACTTCAAAGTCTTGTGCTGCGAATCCTTTCTTCTTACTTTCCTTCCTGCCTGCCATCTCTGGCTTCTCCCTTCCTTCTTCATTCCTTCCTTTCATCCCAACCACATTGCACAGGGTATCTAAGGTGATTTATAAGGAGTTCAGTTCAGTCATTCAGTTGTGTCCAACTCTTTACGACCCCATGGACTGCAGCACGCCAGGCTTCCCTGTCCATCACCAACTCCAGAGCTTGTTCAAACTCATGTCCATCAAGTCAGTGATGCCATCCAACCATCTCATCCTCTGTTGTCCTCTTCTCCTCCTGCCCTCAATCTTTCCCAGCATCAGGGTCTTTTCCAATGAGTCAGTTCTTCGCATCAGGTGACCAAAGTATTGGAGTTTCAGCTTCAGCATCAGTCCTTCCAATGAATATTTAGGACTGATTTCCTTTAGGATTAACTGGTTTGATCTTCTTGCAGTCCAAGGGACTCTCAAGAGTCTTCTCTAACACCACAGTTCAAAAGTGTCAATTCTTTAGCACTCAGCCTTCTTTAGCACTCAGCCTACTCTCACATCTGTACATGACTACTGGAAAAACCATATTCTTTGACTAGATGGACCTTTGTTGGCAAAGTAATGTCTCTGCTTTTTTAAGATGCTGTCTCAGTCTGTCATAGCTTTTCTTCCAAGGAGCAAGCGTCTTTTATTTCATGGCTGCAGGCACCATCTGAAGTGATTTTGGAGCCCAAGAAAACAAAGTCTCCCACTGTTTCCATTGTTTCCCCATCTATTTGCCATGAAGTGATGGGACCAGATGCCATGATCTTAGTTTTTTTAATGTTCAGATTCAAGCCAGCTTTTTCACTTTCATCAGGAGGCTCTTCAGTTTGTCTTCACTTTCTGCCATAAGGGTGGTGTTATCTGCATACCTGAGATTATTGATATTTCTCCCGGCAATCTTGATTCCAGCTTGTGCTTCATCCAGCATGGCATTTCTCATGATGTACTCTGCATATAAGTTAAATAAGCATGGTGACAATATATGGCTTTGACATATTCCTTTCCCAATTTGGAACCAGTCCGTTGTTCCATGTCCAGTTCTAACCGTTGTTTCTTGACCTGTATACTGATTTCTCAAAAGACAGATCAGGCAGTCTGGTTTTCCCATCTCTTGAAGAATTTTCCATAGTTTGTTGTGCTCCACACAGTCGAAGGCTTTGGCATAGTCAATAAAGTAGAAGTAGATGTTTTTCTGGAACTCTATTGCTTTTTCTGTGATCCAGGGATTTTGGCGATTTGATCTCTGGTTCCTCTGCCTTTTCTAAATCCAGATTGAACATCTGGAAGTTCTTGGTTCACATACTGTTGAAGTTTGGAGAATTTTGAGCATCACTTTACTAGCGTGTGAGATGAGTGCAATTGTGTGGTAGTTTGAGCATTCTTTGGCATTGCCTTTCTTTGGGGTTGGAATGAAAACTGACCTTTCCAGTCCTGTGGCCACCGCAGAGTTTTCCAAATTTGCTGGCGTATTGAGTGCAGCACTCTTATAGGGAGTACCTACAGGTAAAGAATCTGCCTGCAATGCTGGAGACACAGGACACGTGGGTTCGATTACTAGGTCGGGGAGATTCCCCAGGGAGGAGAAAATGACACCTAAACAGAGAAGCCTGATGGGCTACGGCCCAAGGGTCAAAAAGAGTCAGACATGACTGAGCCACTAAGCACAACAAGAACTAAATGAAACTGAGGATTAAAGCAAGTCACAAAAAGTAGGGCCCCAAGACAAGGAAGGAGCATAATACAGTCACCCAGGTCAGGTCTTATCCATGTGTATAAGTTTGGACTTCTGGTGGCCAGAAGTCCACAGCCCATAAGAGCAAAATGTACCAGTTCTTGTAGAGAATTGAAATTTTTCTTACTCTATCATCCTTTTCTTTTCTTGTCTACTATGGATTGTATTTACTGGCATAGCAAGCTGCCCATAGCACGGTTCACTTGGCAACATCACGTGCATGATGGTAGTTCGTGTTTACTGGTGATGACAGTGGTCCAGGCAATGTGCTAGCACTTGGCACACATTCGCTCACTGAGTCTTCACAAGAGGCTTATGAGGAATGTACCCATTTTACAGATGGGGAAACTGCCGCTCCGAGTGTGCTGTAGATCACCCAAGGTCAGGAAGCAGTGAGTGGCAAAAGCCTAGATGAACCTAAGTCTATCACACCTTACGGCTTCCATGTGCTCTTACCTGAATCACTTACTAGAGAAATGTCTAGGAGGGTGGTCGTAACATTTTGGAAGTGGATATCTCTGGCCAGTTAGAAACTGCGTGATGTTGTTCTCATTACTAAATACTTCAAAAATACACAAAAGCACAGAGAATAATAAAACATACACCTACAGACCCACCATCCAGACATTAAAAATGTTGGCATTTTGCTACATTTCTTCAGATTTTTAACAAAACACTGATAGCTGAAGGCCCTTCGTCCCCTCTGTTATATAATGGATCCCTAGAGACGTGGTGCACAGGGCCCTTCAGCAGGGTTTCTGCAACAAATGTGTTTTTCACAAACCTGCTTGATGTAGCATTTCCTTGGGAAAGCCAAGCATCATTTAAAAATGGATTTCAGCCCAAACAAGTCTGCAGTCAGTAAGGTAGATGGGAAATGAAGAGGACAAGGGCCCAGATGACACGGTTTTCTGATATCCTGGCCTAATCCAAGGGTAAAATTAGGTCAAAAGAAAAATGAATTAACCACATCTTTGAATTAACCTCACATATGTGAGGGTTTCTAGAGGTTATACAATGGAGGGTTCAGGGCTGTGGTCTCTGAGTCCATTTTCTCTAAAAATCAAATGAACAGATGGTAAGATGTATCATTTTGGCTTCCATCTAACTGGAGGGCCCTCCTGTCTTTTCTAAGGAGAAGCTAACAGATTTGCTACAAGTAAAATAAGGACTTTCTTTAAAAAAAAAACAAAACTCTAAATCCCCAGAAACAAATGATGACCAGGCCCCCAGACTGTTATACCATGAACAACATGACTTCAGCTGTTTTCTTCAGGGGTCTTCAAAACAAATATTCCTCCAAGTCACTGAATTCCATCTCTTCAGTATGATCAATTTCTTACCCACTATTAATTGTAACTTCAACAAAATTGTATAAAAACTGTTGCGTCAATTGCTAATTGAGTTGTATATTGAATATGAATCCTAAAAAATGGTCAGAATTTACGAACAATAGCAACACACAGTGCATTCTAAACTCCAGGGATCAAGAAAAAGACACAGACGCCAGGATCACGCCAGTTGCTGTAACAACCGAAAATGTCAGTGGCTTAACCCAGTGACAGTCTACCTTATGTCAGATATATTTTTTAAAGAGGAAAGTCCTGTGCTCTGTAACCACGCTAGATAGCGTTTACTAGGGCTTCCCTGGTAGCTCACTTGGTAAAGGATCCAGCCACAGTGCAGGAGACCCAGGTTCAATCCCTGGTTGAGAAGATCCCCTGGAGAAGGAAACGGCAACCCTCTCCACTATCCTGGCCTGGAGAATCCCCATGGACAGAGGAGCAGGGCGGGCTACAGTCCATGGGGTCGCAGAGTCGGACACGGCTGAGCCACTAAGCACAGGTACAGGGCTTCCCAGGTGGCGCTAGTGGTAAAGAGCCCGCCTGCCAGTGCAGGAAACGTGAGAGACACGGGTTCAATCCCTGGGTCAGGAAGAACCCCTGGAGAAGGTGTGGCGACCCACTCCAGTATTCTTGCCTGGAGAATCCCATGGACAGAGGAGCCTGGTGGGCTACAGTCCATAGAGTTGCCAAGAGTCAGACAAGACTGAAGGGACTTGGCACGCACGCAGACACTCTGAGGACCCCCTGTGGCCGCCCTTGGCCATGAACGACAATGATAATCATTCCTAGGGCTTCCAGGGACCATTTCCTGCAGATGTCAGTTGCTCGGAGAGTTGTTTTATACTCACAAGCCTCTGCAGACCAGACCAGTGGCTTCTTTGCCTATATCATTCCTTCAAAGCCTGAGTTGGCTTCTGACCTATCCACTTCTGGTCAGTTTCTCATACCAGTAGATAACCCTACATTCTTTCCTAGGCATGCTTCTTGGACCAACATAATTACTCACTTCCCCAGAACCATGCCTCTCTCTGAAGGCCGTGGCCATGTGAAACAAAAGGCTTATGTGGGGGACAAAGACTTTTAATTTTAACTTCGCCCGTGGGGCTGAATTAGTTTGCTGAGCTGGAAAATCTAACTGTGCCTTCATTAGTCAAAGCTTTTTGCAGTTTTATTCCTTATTCTCTGGTGTGAGGCAGTAAAGTTTTGAACTTTTCTCTATCCCTCGCATAGATGTTTGGACACCGGTCAGTTTTTTCTGAACTCATCTCTTTCTTGACATGGGCAGCAAGAAGCAAGCCATTACTGTGACCATTCTGGCTCTTTCCAAGCACTTTCCCGAAATCCGCAGGGCACAGGCTAAGTCTGTCTTCCGGGTCACGTGAGGGGACAGCTTTATAAAGCATTTTATTGCATATCTTTATTGTCCATCTTTCTAGCCCCTAATATCCATACCCCAGGATATGCTACAAATTTTAGGTTTCTGTTATGTCAGTACTCTGCTTCAAAGTGCTCATTTGTGTATTCGTTGGGGTTCTATTAGCTACTGTAACAAAAGAAATTCATAGATTGTGGTGATGGGTTCATGGGCATATACTTAACTCCAGACTCATCAAGTTGTATATACTAACTAGGTTTGGCTTTTTGTGGGTCAAAATGATATAAAACAGATTTCCATGAAAATTGTCGGAGAGATTTTAATGGCAGAAAATGAGAAGTAATTCAATTATGGACTTACAGGGGAGCCATATATGTTAATTAACATGAAACACTGATGAGGGCACCACTTTTGGGATGTGGAGAACTGTTCAGTTGTAAGCTGTTTCAAGTAACTTCCTCAAGCCAGGAGAAATTCTGTCTGTACTAGAAGGGCCTGAGTCATCATGTTATGCGATGTTCAATATATCCATATATATCTTTGTTTGGGATGCTCAGCCTTATGAGTTGGGAGCCTCTGGTACTATTAGCCCACTAGAAGGATGGGAAGACTCAGATAGAGGACATCCAGGTGACCAGTTAGATCCCAGTGCTTGCGACAGACAAACTCCTATCTAGAACCCATATAACCAGACCCCCCACCCCTCCCTGCCGCCGGGGCTGGTCACCGCTCACCCCATTGCCTCTTTGTTGCTTTTGAGAGCCATCAAGAGTCCCAAGCTCACCCCTCTCAGCTTGCCTTATAAACTTTTGAAAGTTTTTAAGAGTTTTAAGTAAAAATAAATCATTGGGGGGAGTTAGTGTTTGAAGTCAGTTAGGGTCGTGGTGGGAGATGGGGAGAAGCACATTTGTCTGATAAACTCTTTGGACCAGGGTTGTGTTTAAAGACGGGAAGGTGCAGAGAACAACCCAGGAGGTGATAAGACAGCCTCCCACGTGGCTCAGAGGGCGCCACCTGCAGCTGGGGGGTGAAACGTGCCTGTAGGAGCTCCAGGACGAGAGGCTGATAGAGCAAGCTCTTTAGAAACTGCTGGGGGACTCCCATGGTGGTCCAGTGGTTAAGACTTCATCTTCTAATGAGGGAGCTCAGGTTCAATCCCTGGTTGGGGCACTAAGACCCCACATGCCTCGCAGCCAAAAAAGCCAAAACATAAAACAGAGGTAATGTTGTAACAAATTCAATAAGGACTTAATAAAAAAGGTCCATATTTAAAAAAAAATCTTTAAGAAATTGCTGGATCTGCTTATAAAGATGATTTGGTGCAAGTATCTTTTCTCATGAATATTAATAAAGATGCCAGGAATTCCTCCTCAACCCGCCACAGGAAAAGCCTATTAAGGCAATAGTAATAACACTGATAGTGTTAGTCGTAGTTGTAAAGACAATTAACATTTCTTGAGTGTACCAGTCTGTCTTCGTGCTTTACAGGCTGCACTTGATGTAAATCACGTTCCTGTGAGATAAGTACCATTATTCCCATTTTATAGACGATGAAACAGAGACGTAGAAAGGTCAGCAAGGGGTCGAGTTGAGGTCCAAACCTAGATCTGCCTGATTCCCATGCCCAGACCCTAAACACTCTAATTTAACTAGTGATTAAACTGACTGTGGATTAGGTGGCCTGGTCACAGACAACAGAGGACCCTTCCTCAAATATATCCACCTACTTTGGAAAACTGACTCAGCACAGTTTCTACAAAGTGTTGCTAGGGGACAAATGGAAGGTGTAGACAAGTGCATGCAACCTGACCTCAGTGTTTAAAAAAAGCTAATGACATGGAACCTTTAAAACAAAGCATCAGTAGTGTGTGTGCTAAACAAGATACAAAATATGTAGCCTGCTGCAATTGATGAAAAGGTATAGTCATTTTTTGAGATACCAAATTATATGAGAGTCTTCTTAGAAAAAGATAATGTACTAGGGGAAAAACATATTTTTTTAAAAGAAATAAAAGAAAAGCCTATTGAGATTTGCTGGATGTCAAAATCACTTAGAATCACTTTTCTAAGTGAAAAAGAAGTAAGTGGCCCTACTCTCAGGCCTGTGTGTGTGCCACTTGGAAAGTTCCCCATCAGTTCTTCAGGAAGCGTGGACAAAACCTCCGGTACTTTCGTTTGAGTGTCCTTCTTTCCTGTGCTACTGTGGAGCCTGGCCTGAAATTAGATGCCAAAACTCAGATGAATTATTTAAAAATGTGTGTCTTTATTACCCTCAAACTTTCTGCCAATAAAGAACAATATTAAAAAAGTGTATTGCTGTAAACACAACTGAAAAATTTTAATATCAGAGGTTGTTCAAGTCTTTATGAAAGAAAACAACGCTGTTGGGATGCATTAAATCTTTTCAGGGATGTCAGAACAAATAAAGAAAGTTGACCTCACTAGTCTAAGGCCCTGCTCTGAAATTACACTGTCTGTAACGTCTTCCCTTTGGCTAATTTAGTGTTTCTCTACTTGGACGATGAGCTCACCGCCTAGGTTGTGCACTCAAAGTGGGTTTGACAGAAGGGAGGAGGTTGTAGGAATAGTGATGAGCCCTTTGGAGTCTCCAATCCTTCCCTCCCCGTGCTCTGGCTGACCCACGGAACGGGCTCTCTGTTGGGGTTCTCGGCAAGTGTATTCCTGCTTCACTTTCTGCTTTCGTGGAAGACTGACTCAGATGTTTGATTCTGTGGAGGACATCAGTCAATGTTTTATTCATTTCTCATATCGCTGTTGTTGATTTTTACTTGCTGAGCTGTGTTTGTGTCTTTTACCCATGGACTGTAGCCCACCAGGCTCCTCTGTCCATGGGATTTCCCAGGCAAGAACACTGGAGTAGGTTGCCATTTTCTTCTCCAGGGCATTTTCCCAACCATGGGATCAAACCTGCATCTCCTGCTTGGCAGGCATATTCTTTACCCCTGAGCCACCAGGGGAGCTCTTACACTGGTTTAATTCTATAGAAGATACCTGAGAAGGGAACAGACAGGGATGTCTGTTGGAAACTGGCCCATCAGTTTGGTCTGTATTAGAGTTCATTCTGTTTTGTTTTCAATACTTCCATGTGTCCAGATAAACCTATTCACAAGCAAGACACACATCAAAAACCTCATGACCTCATTAACTTTGTGTTCGAGGTCATTTTGGTTTGAGATCGGGCTGGGCGCTTGGCCTGTTGAAGGGTATTTTAGTTTTCTGTTTTCTATGTTTAATTCTGAACAGAAAGTAGGATATTTGATGAAGTGTCTCCAAAAAAGAGAAACAAGATACGCAATCATCAGTGCCAAGGATTCCTCCCCCTGCCATGTGTTCTGACCAGCCTTTACACCAAGACCGTCTCTATGCTTAGTGGTCTGGGCACCCACAATATAAGGGCACAATTTCGAGATGTGCAGTTGAGATGTGTGATGAAGATCTGGCTTCAGATAAAACATTCTCAACATGGTCCTGGCATGTCCATGTTCCATTAACAGTGCAATTTTCCT
This sequence comes from Bos indicus x Bos taurus, assembly GCF_003369695.1. NCBI lineage: Eukaryota > Metazoa > Chordata > Mammalia > Artiodactyla > Bovidae > Bos > Bos indicus x Bos taurus. Next base: position 8,282,348 of record NC_040079.1, on the reverse strand, counting down.
ATATTAAAACTATATGAGGATCACTAAGAATTTAACACAATGATATCTGCTTGACATTATCTCTTACCCTTGTCCATCGCTCAGCCCATGGCATGATGGGAAACTCCAAACAGCAACCATCCATTAATCCTGACTTGGGTAAAATCAGTTATCAGTTATTGATGATCAGATGGTCATCAATACCACCCCATAAGGCTACTTATGAAGTGCAATTAAAATGGAATCAGCTTCACTGAGTATACATTGAGAAGAACAAATATATGCTATGAACCTCTTACATGCAAGAAATCCAGGTAGATTTTGATGAGTTGATGGAGCAGAGGAGAATGACAAAATGTATATTTTATCCTCAAGGAGTTCATATTTTGAGAGAAACAAAAAATTATATATACACACTTGATATATTAATGCATTTGTTGTTGTTCAGTCGCTAAGTCGTGTCCAGCTGTTTGGGACCCTATGGACTGCAGCATGCCAGGCTCCCCTGTCCTTCACTATCTCCTGGAGTTTGTTCAGACTGATGTCCATTGAGTCGGTGATGCAGTCTAATCATCCCATCCTCTGTTGTCCCCTTCTCCTCCTGCCCTCACTCTTTCCCAGCATCAGGGTCTTTTCCAATGAGTCAGCTCTTCACATCAGGTGGCCAAAGTATTGGAGCTTCAGCTTTAGCATCAGTCCTTCCAGTGAATATTCAGGGTTGATTTCCTTTAGTTCAGATGATAGAAGCTCATCTCACCTATTTCTCCTCTGGAAGAGACTTGTTAACAAGTTGGCTCCCAGTCAGCGTGTAAATCATAGACAAGGAATCCAGAAGAAGAGAGGGTCAGCAGTCTGGGCTAGTAATAAGACCTTAGTTCATGAAGCAAGATTTCTCTTTGAGGATGCTCTGGGTCTAAACAAAGACCCCCACGGATTGGGATTGTTAAATTCAGAAGTCATTACTAAGACATTCTGAAACACCCTAATTGATAGACTCCTCCTCTTCCCAAATGTATTATCTGGCAAGTTACCTAACTCTCTGTTTACTTATATGTAGAATAGGAATAAGGCCGCCTATTTTAATGGGACTTGTGTGTGTGTATTAAATGAAAATATCTAGCATATTCTATGGCCCAATAGATGCTACTTCCCTTCCTTCCCAAACCGCTTCTCTTTTTTAAAAGCAAAAAAGCAAGAGAGCAGCTGTCAGATCGTTATCAACAGGGCCTTCAGGACCAAGGTTCCATCGATTTTCTGTTCAACCCAGGGAGCCAGTCCCCAGCACCTCGTGTGTTCTTGGCAGGTAGTATGACCGGAGCTTCCCGGAGCCACAGTCCGATGGAGGAGACCAGCCATCACATGGACATCAATGCGGAAGTATGAACTCATGCTGAAGAAGCGCAGCAGAGGGGGAAACTGAGCATCCTGGGGCAGAAGGAACGGACCAGAGCAGACTTAGGAAGACACTCAAACTGCTCCTTACCATTCCCACGAGGGGCCCGAGGACCACATTATCGGACTTATTTTTTACCACAGGGATCCAATATTTGCTCCTCTGCAAATCATAAAATTTACAGAGAGGAACCAAAGAAAAAAATACGTTCAACCCATCAAACTCATCTGATCTGAAACAGAAAAAGACCTAATGAATATGTCAACACCTGCAAGTTTTTCATTTATTTTCTGAAGCAATTTCATCTGCAAATGAATAATGAGTTCTGGGGCCGGACAGGACCTCCATTCCTGCACTACAGAAAAATGTGTTTCCTTCGCTTTACATTTCTCACACTGCTCAGTTGGGAAAGCAGCTGCAATGCAATTTCGGATCCAGTTTAGGGTGTGAGATGTCAGTTCTCACTTTCCTCCTCCAGAAGGCAGCCAAAGCTTATAAGCCCAAGGTTGGAGAGTTCATTTTTCCCCCCGAAGCACATTAAGTTCATAAATCATCTCTCAAGAAAGAAGATAAGGTTCCCAGATTTCTATTTTGTCGGGCATGAAAACTGAAGCCCAATCTGTGAGGCATTATATCCTCATATCCACCTGCGGTGCACAAAAATCACTCTCAGAGATGGTAATTCTCGAAGCTATTTTTTAGCGCGATGGGCAGAGAGGTGTTTCCCGAGCACAAGTAACTGAAAGCAGGTTCCTGTCCCACGTGAATGTGTCTCCTCTCCGAAGAATAAGTGTGTCTCCACATGCAGTCTGAGGTTTGAAGGATGGCACGCTGCCCTTCTGTTCAGTAAAGGGAAAAGTCAGCCCTGACACTGAGCAGGAGGATATTGATGGATGGGTGGCGGGGAGCGGGTCCGGAGCTGATGCTGAAATGCCCTCTAGCGGTCATTAGCCAGAACCAGTGCTGAACGTGGGGAAGCGAAAACTTCTTGTGAAACTAGCTCAGGTGAGGTTTCTAAAAACACCCATCTAATGAAAGAAGGCTGAGTGCCGGAGAACTGATGCTTTCAAACTGTGGTGCTGAACAACTCTTGAGAGCCCCTTGGACTGCAAGGAGATCAAACCCGTCAATCCTAAAGGAAATCAACACTGACTATACATCGGAAGGACTGATGCTGAAGCTGAAACTGCAATACTTTGGCCACCTGATGCGAAGAGCTGACACATTGGAAAAGACCCTGATGCTGGGAGGGATTGGGGGCAGGAGGAGAAGGGGACGACAGAGGATGAGATGGTTAGATGGCATCATCGACTCAATGGACATGAGTTTGAGTAAACTCCGGGAGTTGGTGATGGACAGGAAAGCCTGGCATACTGCAGTCCATGGGGTCGCAAGAGTCAGACATGACTTAGCGACTGGACAACAACATCAAGAGTCAGGAGTTGTAACATGGGTCATTTGCATCTAATGGGAGATACTTGGATGGCCATGAGGCTTGGGGTCGCTTATGTAAATGAGAACTTGACTCCAAGTTCAAAGGTACAGCCCAGGGGGTTTGCTCCCACCTCTTCTTCTCACAGCTCTGTTCCTGAGCCCTGGGCACTGGAGCCTCAAGAACGGTTTGCTGAGTGACTGGATAAATGAACAAACCGTGGTCATCAGTAATGGATTCTGAGCCCACAGGCTGCATTTGAGAGCACACAGGTCCTTTCTGCTTCCTAAGGTGCATTTGATTTGCATTCTTCCCTGACATCGCCTGAGACCTAAAAGAATTAGCCTCACTCTAACAGCTTTGAGACGAGGAAATGTGATCTGAATGCTGGAAGGGAAATGGTAATTAAAAAAAAACTTCCCCGGGTGGATGCAAGGGTCTGAGCCAGTTGTTCAAAAGTGAAGACGGAGAAAGAGCATCAGAAAGGAAGCGGAGGGGACTTCCCTGGTGGTCCAGTGGTTAAGATTCTGTGCTCCCAATGCAGGGGGGCGTGGGTTCAAACCCTGGTCAGGGAACCAAGATCCCTCATGCTGCACAGCGTGACCCAAAAAAAAAGCAAAACAACAAACAGGAAGTGGACATAAAAGACCACCCCTCCCAGCATCCTCAGGCAGGCCGCCAGCAGAGGTTAACCTGGAGGACAGACAGAAAACTGAGCCCACACCTCCCCGGTGAGAATGATGGCGGGGTGTGGACAGCCGACCTCGTAGCCTCTACCCATGCCGTGTGCTTCACCTCAAAGCCCGAGACCACAAGTGGGCCGCGGTGCCAGCGGAGAAGGGGCGGGCAGATTGCTGCAGCCTCCGACCTCCAATGTTGAGATCGTCTCTGAAAACCTGTCCTGCAGCCAGAGGTGCGTCGTGTAACTCAGGAGACCCACAGAAGGAGAGGCAGCAAGACGAAGCCGAGAAGGACCCCGCATAGAGGTGAGGCGGGAATGCCCCTGCCCTCCGCTCGTTCCCAGGAGTGTTTTTGTGCAGCTGCTGTGGGCACCCTGCCAGCCCAGCTTTGCAGCTGCACAGGGTCCAAGCAGACACGGTGGAGAAGCCCAGACCCTGCAGGCCCCCAGACCCCTGGCTTATGCCTCTCAGGAGCTATGTGTCCTTATAGGTAACATCACTTAATCTCCCAGGGCCTTGGTTTCTGCAACTGTAAAATGGGGCAACGGAGAATCTGTGTCCACTGGCTTGCTTGCAGATTCAGTGAAGTAATATGTAAGCGTTAGTCGCTCAGTCGTGCCCAACTCTTTGCGACCCCATGGACTGCAGCCCACCAGGCTCCTCTGTCTATGAGATTTTCCAGACAAGGATACTGGAGTGGGTTGCCATTTCCTTCTCCAGGGTATCTTCCCAAGCCAGGGATGGAACCCGGGTCTCCTGCACTGCAGGCAGATTCTTTGCCGACTGGGCTACAATATATGCAACGTACCTAAGGTGGGATCTGACCTGGAGTTGACTTTCAAGAAATGTTAGATGCTATACTGCTGATACTGATGATAGAGAAGAGGAGCAAGTAGAGGACCCAATCTTGGGGAGATATTCTTGGCACTTTTCCTCCTGCCAAGTCCTCTCAGCCACGTATTCTTTCTTCCCAAGATTGTCAACGGAGCCCATGTTGACATGTCAAGGTCCAAACCTTCTCTAAAATATTAATAAAGAGCTGGAACTGGGCGGAGTACCGAGTGGGTGTGAGGTTACCGAGAGGTTCAAGATCCACAGATCCTCCCAGCCCTGTTCTGGAGCAGATTTGAAAACAGCCTCCAAGTCCAAAGCTAAATCTAACAGGCTCCCAGGTGGAGGGTTGTTTGGTCCATTTTGTCACAACTTTGACATACACACACATGCACCCACCCAGCTGGCTCGCAGAAGTGAAAGCTCCCCTTACATTCCTTAACCTCATTTCTCCTAGTCTTTCCTATCTGCCACCACCTCTGCTATATCCTTCCACCCCTCCCCACACTCCACTTCTTGCAACAGGCTCCAAACATAGCCTTAAAAGACGAGTGTTTCCAGGGAGCAGAGCTTTCCTGCTTTCTGTAAAGTCAGCAGAACTGGCCATCACACCGAGCCGTGAGACCCGTGGCTTTCACCCCACATTCTGAGGTCACTCTGTGTTTAACGATCTCTTTGATACACCTTTATACGCTGTCACCTGGGACAGGATTTAAAGGATGTGTTTATCAGTCCTCTGATAACTGCCAATTTTTTGGACTGTTGTTATTGCGGCCGAAAACTACTGGCAAAGTAATATAGACAGAGCCTCTGTATGAAAAAGAATGTGTTTGCTGAGCTTTCTTAATATCCAGGACTTTATTTTACAGTTAAAAATCAATAGAAATGTAACCTTTTCAACCACACAAAATGAGTTCATGTTTATTATTAGTCTTTTTCTGCCATTACCATGTCATGATTGCAGAGGGAGCCAGGTCAACCTAAGCTTTATTGAAAGACCATTAAAGAAACAAACTCAAACTCGTTTAAATACTGAAGCCAGTGCCTTAGAAAGATCAATAAAGTAAAGGCTCCCAGAGTTGCTTAACTTAAACGCCTACATATGAGGATCGTTCCACAAGCACATGAGCAAACCTAGAAGGCCAGCCAACAAGGAAGAAAAAGCATTTCATTAAATAGGTTTAGAACTGCAGAGCCCTAACCTTAGTCTGATTAGACATGAAACATTTAAATTTTCTCAGTATTTTAAACATCATCTAGAGAAGAACCATTGATCGATGAATGCCATTTATTCAGGAATGCCATTAGCTTTTAGGGTTAGGGGAGTGACTGTGATCAAAATTGCAGGTTCATCTCTTTAAAAATAACCAGCACCGGATCATGCTCTAAAGTCCTAGACCTGCTTGGAGCCAGGAAATGTTCTTTCTAATGACCCTTAGCCTGGTGGCCTGCACACAGTCATGTGTATTAAGTCAAATAGCTGTCACTGACTCCATGGACTTGGGTCAGACACAAACCTCTTGGTGCCTCAGTTTCCCCAGATCTGAGTATGTGCGCTAAGTTGCTCCAGTCACCTCCGACTCTTTGTGACCCCATGAACTGCGGCCCTCCAGTCTCCTCCATCCATGGGATTCTCCAGGCAAGAATACTAGAGTGGATTGCCATGCCCTCCTCCAGGGGATCTTCCTGACCCAGAGGTCGAACCCATGTCTCTTACATCTCCTGCATTGGCAGGCCGGTTCTTTAACACTAGCACTGCCTGGGCACCAGAGATCTGATTAGGATGCTATCCTTTTCTGCATCCTTCCCTGGATACGAGAAAAAAAAAAATGATTGTCACAAACCGCTTCCAGTTCTTCCTTATAAACAGCAATGTAAACTGCAAACTTCAGTAGTAATATTTGCTTAGAATAGTTTTAGAATCAGAATGGTCTTTATGGGCCATTGAATCAACCTCTGACCCAACTTAGAATCATCCCTGTCCCTCCTGACATCACCAGTTGTGAGGAATGTACTCTTTTTGCCTTTAACTGAAGTAGAGTTGATTTACAGTGTTGTGTTAGTTGCAAGGATACTTATGCTATGCTATGCTAAGTCACTTCAGTCATGTCCAACTCTGTGTGACCCCATAGACGGTAGCCTACCAGGCTCCCCTGTCCCTGGGATTCTCCAGGCAAGAACACTGGAGTGGGTTGCCATTTCCTTCTCCAGTGCATGAAAGTGAAAAGTGAAAGTGAAGTCCTTAGTCGTGTTCGACTCTTAGCGACCTCATGGACTGCAGCCTACCAGGCTCCTCCGTCCATGGGATTTTCCAGGCAAGAGTACTGGAGTGGGGTGCCATCGCCTTCTCCAAAGGATATTTATATATATATACATATTCTTTCTCAGATTCTTTTCCTTGATTATTACAAGATACTGACTATAGTTCCCTGTGCTATGCAGTAGGACCTTGCTGATTATCTATTTTTTACATCAGTTCAGTTTAGTCACTCACTCGTGTCTGACTCTTTGCGACCTCATGGACTGCAGCACGCCAGGCCTCCCTGTCCATCACCAACTCCCGGAGCTTGCTCAGACTCATGTCCATCGAGTCGGTGATGCCATCCAACCCTCTCATCCTCTGTCGTCCCCATGTCTTCCTGCCTTCCTAGTGCTCTGTGTATCTGCTGAGCCCAAGCTCCTAATTTATCCCTCCCCAACTGAAACGTAGCAAGAGGTTTTCCCAGCTGTAAGCACCTCCTTGGGCACATCTTCAGCTTCACTCCACAGGGTAGCCGGACAGCAGAATCGCTCGAAAGCCCTTATGTGGCGTTAAGAGGTATGAGGAGTCATGTCATTTACTTAAAGACGTGCCTAGAAGGAGATACAATCAGGGGAGGAATTTGAGGGTCATGCCAAAGGTTTTGCCTCTTCCCTGGTGCCTCAGATGGTAAAGAATCTGCCTGCAGTGCAGGAGACCAGGGTTTGATCTCTGGGTCAGGAAGATCCCCTGGAGAAGGGAATGGCTGTCCACTCCAGTATTCTGGCCTGGAGAATTCCACAGACAGAGGAGCCTGGGGGTCTACAGCCCATGGAGTTCCAAAGAGTGACCAACAGAGACACACATGCCTCCTCCCACACACAAGCCCCGGAGCAGTCGGGTCACCCTGTGACAGTCATCCATGCCCACCCAGGTGGCCCAGGGCTGCACAGGTGTAGCCTTCTCAGGAGTGCAGGCTGGCAGACGCCTGCTGAAGCCAGCCTTCAAGCTCACTCTGAAGATCTGATTGTGAACGTCCACGAGGGGCTCATCTTCAAAGACAGTCCCTGTATCTGGATCAGTCACAGCCAGGGCCCCCCCACCCGAGAACCTGACCATCAGAGAAGCCACCCCCAATCCCAGCCTCAGCAGACAAACAATGGGACAGCCATACCATCACACACACCAGCCTACAATGGTTTCCCTGTCCGTACGTGCCCCAGACAGACTGTTCTAACACATCGAGTTTATTGCTGGCTTCGTGAAAACTTCCCCCACACAACACACTCAGGGATTTGCCAGGATCTAAATTTAAACAACCGACTCCTGAAAACACATGCTGGTCAAACCAAGACGGCAGAAGCCAATAAAGACTGAGATAGAAAATGCCCCGGTTGTATTCGTCATGTCGACATTATTTCTTATAATTGTTCTCACTTGTATTTCTTTACTTTTTTGTTTGACGAGTAGAAATTTGAGCCATCATGTTATATGATTTGGGGAGCTTTGTATCTGGAATCCCTATTTTCAGAACTGACCGTCCCCAACTTTTAATTTTTCACTCTTCTTTGCCTTCCCCCTGACTTTTTGCACCCACTGATTTGTTCTTCCTTATTCCCAGAAAGTCATTTTACAGTTTATCAAAAATGTGTTTTGCCTTGAGCTTTTCAGGAAAATACGTCTTTGAAATGATTTAACGGATGCTAATTGTGTTAATTATTAGCTAAACCACTCGCTGTGTGTAATCATTAATTTTGATGGCTATTAAAGTGATTTTAAATGTAAAAGCATATTAAAACCATGAGCTGTTCTCACACTGGATCTCTGAGAAGGAAATCAGAAATGTAATTACTAGATAGTGGTTCAGATGTTGATTTTTAATGCTTTATCGTTATCATCTGAATTCTCATATACAAGTCAAAAGACAAACCTGAAAATCCTAAATATGCTCTGATGAGATTTTTTTTTTTAAATTATAAAGTATTTGGGAACTTCCTGCTATAAAAGTCCTAGAAATTAGCTGTTTTGAAAATGCTATATCAATTGTGAAATGAGAATTTCTCCTCTTATCCTTTGATATTTATAAATATTATACAGATTTATTAATACAAAGTCAGTTTTCTTTTTTAAATACTTCGTGCTTTAAATAGTATTCACTGTTTTTCCAGTAGGTGGAGTGTTAGGCCAAGGAAAGTAGATTAACATTTGAAAGCACTTTTTTTTTCTTCTTTTTACTGTTTTGAGAAATTTTTTATATAAAAATAAGCCACCTAATGGGCTCATTAATTCTTTTAATTGCATCAATACCACAGGATTTCAGTCACACTAGACCTTATGAGGCAAAATATATTGTACTGACTACATTTCCATAATAATGAAGGCATGATGGCAATAGTAGTAAGTATGTAAATGCTCCTCATTTTAAAATTGCTTATCAAGCCGTAAATGAAAACTCCTGATAACTCTGAAAGGAAACCTGTGCACATGTACAGGAAAGGAAGGTCTGTCTCTTAAAGACTTTATTTCCCAACCCTTAACCGTCTCTGGAAAAGAACATTCCTTGTGAGTTTAACATCGGTTCACGGCTGACCTCGCCACTTCCGGTCTGTGACCTGGAGCGGGTCACTGACTCTCCGTGTCCTCAGGGCGATGCTTCGTGTCCCTTCTGCGTGTCTCCATACAGGGAGCCGGGCCCTCGGATGGCTAGAGGTGACCGTACTGTAGCTCAGCCTTTCTTCCCTCCTCCTTCCCCACCTCCTCCATTTCACCCCCAAATCACAAACGGGGTGAGGAAATCCCCTCCCACTCTGCCAAGACAAACTGTGGCTTAAAATGGCAGTGAACTGAAATCACAAAATCATACCTGGATGACACGAAAGCTCTGAACTCAGTGTGTGAGGCTGGAGCCCCAGCCCGAGTCACAGTGACGGTAAATGTCGCACAAGTGAGTGTCCCCTTAAGGGTGTCCTGGGGCACATGATGTCACAGCCTTTAATTTTGATGCGCCTCTATTACACAAGCTCTCATTGCCTCTTAACTGCCGGTGAGATGACCATCAGCTAAATGTACAGCGAAATAGCTCGCTTGGACCCCGAAGAAATTGCCTTGAACTGATCGCACTTGACCATGACAAGTGCGCCAGGGTTCCCTGGCAGAGTGGCAGCCACCTGGTAACATGAGGGAACCGGTATTAATATGATGTGTTCTCAGGCTCTGCAGGTTGAGCTGTACTTGCCTTATCTGATTTAACGCATTCTCTCCTATAATGTAAATACTTAAAATGTAGCTGAGCTCTTCCTTCCCCGGTTGAGCCACGGGGGCTGTTTCAGGAGCCTGTCACTCACAGGTCGCCTTTGTGGTTACCCAGGTGTAGCCGGGTTAGCCTATCAGTCCGGCTAGCCAACTCCTTTTCTGAGTTGAGATGCTTTTTGTCATGTCTGTTAGATGACATAAGGACATGAAAAGCCCAGCACAAAGCCCTGCACAGAGTAGCGGCTCAGTACGTGGGCCTGGGTTCAAACAGAAACCACGTGCGTGCGTGTCTCCCCCCCGCACCCCAGAGAGCAGAGAAGCTCTGGCTTGGCAAGGCTGGAGCTGGTCTGGGGTTGCTGAGCCACCAAAAGGCCACTCTGTGGAGTTGGAGGAGTGTGCACACGTGTGAGCATGTGTGAGATTGGAGGCAGGAGGCCTCAGAGCACGCAGCCCACACAGGGCTCACAGGGGCTCTGGTTTCCAGGGGAAACAGATGGGTACCAGGCCATAGGGTCACAGGAGGATCACACTCTGGGTCTGAGGCTCAGGCAGACCTCAGGCCCTAGGCAGACCTCCCCACCCTCAAGCCAGCACTGGAAATTTCCAGAAGCCCTTTCTTCCCTCCAGGGCCCCCTTTGTTATTCTGTCACTCAGTCGCGTCCGACTCTTTGAGACCCCATGGACTTGCCAGGCTTCCCTGTCCTTCACTACCTCCCTGAGCTTGCTCAGACTCATGTCCATTGAGTCGGTGATGCCATCCAACCATCTCATCCTCTGTCCCCTTCTCCTCCTGCCCCCAGTCTTTCCCAGGATTAGGGTCTTTCCCAATGAGTCATCTCTTCACATCAGGTGGCCAAAGTATTGGAACTTCAGCATCAGTCCTCCCAATGAATATTCAGGGTTGATTTCCTTTAGGATTGACTGGTTTGATCTCCTTGCTGTCCAAGGGACTCTCAAGAGTCTTCTCCAGCACCACAGTTAGAAAGCATCAATTCTTCAGCATTCAGCATTCTTTATGGTCCAGCTCTCACATCCATACATGACTACTGGACAAACCATAGCTTTGACTAGAAGGACCCTTGTCGGCAAAGTAATATCTCTGCTTTTTAGTACGCTGTCTAGGTTGGTCGTAGCTTTTCTTCCAGAGCCCTCAACCAGAAAAGTTTAATATTTTGCTCACTTTAAAGGAAATTAAAGGAACTCACGTTAATCATAGAGCATATACTGAAAGGAGGCAACAAATTGATTACCGACACAAAGAGACTCACATCCCAGGTACCTCCATGGGGGTGTCACTGGGAGAGAGGCAGGGAGAGCTTATTTTGGGAACAGGGCTCATGTGGGGAGGATTCCGGAAAGCAGGGCTGGATGCTCTCAAAAAGCCAGGGCAGCTCAGAAATCGATCTTATTAACAATCTCTGTCTGGGAGGCAGGAAGACAGGAACAGAACTAGCGTGGTTGTCTGAGAAGCAAGCCAGGAGAGGGCGCTGTTCGGGCCTGGTTTTAATGTCACAAGCTCTTCTTTTAATTCCGGGGATTGGTTTTCTGTTGCTGCTGTAACAATTTACTGCGGATTTAGGGTAACCCTGAGGGATTGCCTTACGGTTCTGGAGGCCAGTTAGCGTTACTGAGTGGATGGCCTGCTGCTGACTGGGCTGGTTGCCCCGAAGCTCGGAGAGGAGAATCCCTTTCCTTGCCTTTTCCAGCTTCTAGAGCCACCTGCATCCCACAGCTCATCGCCCCAGAGTCCAGGATCCCTAATTTGGTCGCATCCGCAGGTCCCAGAGCTGCTGTTCCCTTTCCCACCGTCCCCGCCACGTCACCTCATCCTTTCCTCCCACACCCTTCCTTCTGGGTACAAAGCAGGACGGAGAGTGAGAGAGAGACGAGCGGCGAGGAAAACTCGAGCGGACTCCTCTTCCCTCTTAGCTCTCCTCCTGTGGTCCTCTTCCATCACAGAACTGCCGCAGACACGAGGAGTTTAATCTCCATAAACGTTAAAGCCTTCCCGTGTATCTTCAGCGGTTGTCATATTTTCCGACTCGGTTGTTACAAAAGATTTTCTTAACTAAAAAGTGATTTGGATCAGAATGATAGATCACTGCCCTCTGAGATTCCTGCCCAATGTATTTTCATTAATCGCTTCATTAATGAATTAAGACTCAAGGGTGTTAGTGGTATTTATAGATAAACCAACGCCAGGCAGAATCACTGATGGCACAATCAAGATTCAAAAACTTCTGAGTAGTCTGTATCCTTCCAAGCAAAAGAAATAAATTTTAATATAATATAGGTAAATTTTAGCTTTGGGTTCAAGTCATCAGCTGTATATATGAAGGAAGGGGAAGAGATGAAAGTAATCTATGGAGACAAACTAGCAATTTTATTTTACATGAGCTGGGTAAAAATAATATAAAATGTGCCAAAAGCCGACTCTGTCAAGTACTATATAGGGTAGCATAGTGATTACTACATACTGTTATGATGTAACTATTTCAGGAAGCCTTTTTTTGTTTGTTTGTTTCAAACTAAATTTTAATTTTGTATTGGGGCATAGCTGATTAACAATGTTGTGGTAGTTTCTCCTGAACGGGGAAGGGACTCAGCCATACATATACATGTATCCATTCTCCCCCAAACCCCCCTCCCATGCAGGCGCCACATAACATTGTGTAGAGTTCCCTGTGCTACACAATAGGTCCTTGTTGGTTATCCATTTTGAATATAGCAGTGTGTACATGACCTCTGCAAACTCCCTAACTATCCCTTCCCCTCGGCAACCCCAAGTTCCCTAACAACAGGTACTAAGTGGATGGAGGGACCATAGCAGTTCCCCATGTGTGCCACCAGATGGCGCCAAAGCAGTTAGTTGCTCTTTAGCAACAGGGACTAACCTAGACAGCATATCAAAAAGCTGTTACCTTACTTTGCCAACAAAGATCTGTCTCGTCAAAGCTATGGTTTTACCAGGAGTCATGTATGGATGTGAGGGTTGGACTCTAAAGAAAGCGGAGTGCTGAAGAATTGATGCTTTTGAATGTCGTGTTGGAGAAGACTCTTGAGAGTCCCTTGGACTGCAAGGAGATCCAGCCAGTCCATCCTAAAGGAGATCAGTCCTGAATGTTCATTGGAAGGACTGATGCTGAAGCTGAAACTCCAATACTTTGGCCACCTGATGTGAAGAACTGACTCATTTGAAAAGACCCTGGTGCTGGGAAAGATTGAAGGCAGGAGGAGAAGGGGACGACAGAGGATGAGATGATTGGATGGCATCACTGACTCAATGGACATGAGTTTGAGTAAACTCCGGGAGTTGGTGATGGACAGGGAGGCCTGGCATGCTGCAGTCCATGAGGTCGCAAAGAGCTGGACACGACTGAGCGACTGAACTGATAGTCGCCTCTGCCCCAGGGAAACAATAAAGTATAAAAATATTAATATTTAAGGTTCTCTGGCCAGAACATGTGTTTTATTAATGAAACACTTGAAATCATAGCAAACTTTGCAAAATTGTAGTCGAACATGCCAATGTTGGCTTTAATCATGCTTTTTTAGACTTTTATCACAGTGCTACCAGATACCCAGGCACAAAAAAAAAACTCACAGTACCAGTCCTGCAGGTCAGAACTCTCCAGATTCCTAAGCTGCGATGACTCTTGGACTCTTAATCTTGAATATTCAATAAGCTCTAGGTTTCGAGTAAGCAGTCTCAAGATTCCAGTGTAGATGGTCATTAATAATTAACCATCATTCCTCAAAGCGGCCAGTCCTCCTCCTGGCCAGTGAGATTGGTCCCCTCCCCACACTTCCGGCCTGCCTCTCCTCCCCCTGCTCCTCGCCCCCCAAGCAGGCCTGCACCCTGCAGCTTTGCCCATGCTGACCCACCTCTAGCGAGTCTAGTTTCGGAAGTTCGTGCCCCAGCACGTAGCTACTGTACGCAGTTCCCACAGGAAGGACCTGCTGGATAGGAGGACAAAAGTGTTTCCTTCTAACCCACACCTTACTTTATGCTCTCCTGAGCAGGTATTAAACTCACTTCAGAAAAACAAAAGGGTACAAAAGAGATTTCTTTTTCCCCAGGTGGTTACAAGGAACACAGAAAGTTCTAAGAGCTCACAGTTGGAGAAACAGCTAGAATGTTTGGGCTGTAAAAGTTCAGCTAAGGCAAGAATCGCCAGTTAGGGCACAAAGGATTCTGGGACAGCGGTGTTCACACTTTTGCGTGGGAAGCATAATCAGACGTGTGACAGCCATTGTCTGTAAGCTCTTCCCATCTGCTTTGTTTTTAACTCCCTCTGTTGCCAACCCAGCTCCACTCTGAAAGGTCAGCTCTGCCAGAGTAACGGTGTCTTTGCCCCCTCCAGGCTCTGATGTCCCTGCACTGTGGCAGGAAGGAGAAATCACCCTCGTTTGGACAAGCAAGAAAACTGTGACCCGGATATCTCAGCATTTGAATGTACATATTCTTGCGTGCTTGCCCACTCAGTCCTGTCTGACTCCCTGTGGCCCCAGGCCTGTAGCCCGCCACACTCCTTTGTCCGTGGGATTTCGCAGCCAAGAATACTGGAGTGCGGTGCCATTTCGTACTCCAGGGAATCTTCCTGATACAGAGATCGAACCTACATCTCCTGCCTCTCCTGCTTTGGCAGACAGGTTCTTTACTACCTGAGTCACCAGGGAATTCTCGCACGTATTCACATACATTAATATATTCATATTCACATTTGAACACACACACACATATATATATTCTGAAGAATGATATTGGTGTCCTGGTGGATAGACCCAAATGGGGAAGAAATAAGTGCAGTAAGGTGTGCTAAAGAAAATCACTAAACATGTAGCCTACTCTATCTCAGGGGCCAAACTAGAGACTGAATCAAGCAGATTTTACTCTATTAAAATGAGTGAGGGTCTTAGTCCATCAGCCACAGAAAAGGTGCGTGAGCTGGAGAAGAGCTCATAAAAGGTCTTCATGTACAGGCTCAGATCATTTTCCAATAACCCCAGCGAAGGCTGGGATGAGCTCCTATTTTCTCAGGCTGGTATTTTGGAGTCAGCACTGATGAAATAAGATCCAGAAACTGGGGCTGAAAGAGTGACATCATCCCTCAGGGAAGATCCAAGTCCCTGCAGGATGCGACGTTCTTCTAAAACAATTCGACGTTCTTCTAAAACTGTCTCTCCTTTTCTTCCTGCAGCTGGATCACTATCCTTCCGTGAGTTACCACCTGCCAAGTTCATCCGACACGCTCTTCAATTCTCCCAAGTCGCTCTTCCTAGGAAAAGTCATAGGTAAGAAATTTGGGATAAACTGCCCACATAATATTTCCTAAAGCTGCTCATTTGCCTTTGAAATGCATCATAATTGGTGGTTGAGGCTCCTATATCTGTAATGGTGATAAAACCTGTGTCGTTTGGTGCGTGACAAACTAAAACACGGGTGAAGCTGTGTATCTGCTCCCAGTTTCTTTATCTAAAATCTGTTCTTTGGTTTATTACAGAGCTCTACCTACCAACAATATTTAATATAACTTTTTCCTATTCTAAGTATTCAACATGGTTCTGTCTTCCTCTCACTGTCGAGAAGCATACCTGATTTTTTTTTTTAACTGTTTTCTAGATTTCTTGTTTGGACTATGCTGGGTCTCCGTTGCTGCTGGTTCTTCTCTCTAGTTGCAGCGAGTGGGGGCTGCGCTCTAGTTGCGGTGCATGGGCTTCTCATTGTGGTAGCTTCTCTTGTTGCAGGCAGACTCTAGGGCGCTCAGGCTTCAGTAGTTGTGGTACGTGGGCTCGATAGTTGCAGCTCCCAGGCTCTAGAGCACAGGCTCAGTAGCTGGGGTGCACAGGCTTAGTTGCTCCCGGCATCTGAAATCTTCCCAAGTCGGGGATCGAACCCGTGTGTCCTGCATTGGCAAGTGGATTCTTCACCACCAAGCTACCGGGAAGCCCTACCTACATTATTTGCAATCAGAAGGCTGATAGGAATTGGGGATTGTGACAGAACCCCCTGAGTGGATTGTGAATTTAGAAGCCACTTGGCCCTTCTCTACTACAGATCAGAGCTGTCGAGATTAACTCTGGATGTGATTGGTTACATATTTTAAGTGATTAATATAAAGCCAATGACATTTTTTTTTTCTGTAAGAGAACTCTATATTGTGAACCCAAAATGGGACTCGTAAGACAGTGGGTGATGTGCTGGCCAAAGCCGGGGGAGGGGGGCTGCTGTATGATCAGAATGCTCTTAACTGTTAAAAGCACTCATTTTTAAAAGATGGGGACAGGGGAACCTAGCAGATAATGAAAAGAACAGGGGGCCAAACCCATAACAACAAGTAACAATAGTATACACTTACAGAGGAACTTTGTGTGGGCCAAGATCCGTTTCAAGTGCTTCAGATACATGATCACATTTAATCTTCTTCGTAATTCCATGAGATAATCAAGGTATCATCCCCGCTTTACAGCTGAGAAACCTGAAGCGTCAAGAGATTACGTATCGTGCCCAAAGCCACCTACTTAAGGGTGGAATCAAAAGGTTTTCCAGGACAGTCAGATACCTGTGTCTCTCTGTTCCTGACCACCATGCTGTAACCTCTGTGATGGTGGACTTAGGAACAAAACAGAAAGATGGAAGAAGAGGATTTGGGCAACAGAGGCTGGCCTGTTGAGGGACAAGCCCGACATCCCATGTCAGAAAGCAGCCAAGAGCAAAGTGTATTCCAGGACTTAGAACAGGGGACACACGAAGCAAGACAGCGGGCAAACAGAGGTGTAGGTCGCATCCCAGGAAAGGGCCACGCCCTCAGCGAAAAGGCAGAGGGGAGTGGCAGTAGCTTAATCAGTGGTGAAAGTGAAAAGGAAAGGCAGCCCAGACCACGGGCCACCTGCTGTTCGAGGCATCGGGCTAATCATCTTCGTGTGCAAATGTGACAACGTAGTGTCACAGCAGCTCAGGGAAGCAAGACGTATGGTCATTTTCCTCATTTTACAGATGAGGAAGCTGAAGCTGAGCAGGGTCAGTTTGCTGGAGTTACTTGACTGTTGTGTGGAAAAACAGAGTTGTGAAGCTGGGTCTCTCTGATGAGAGTCCACAAACAAAGGTCTAGTCAGTAAGGGCCAAGGTCCAGAAGGAAACGCAGCGGGAAGACAAGCAATGCCGTTATAATTTGGTTACACATGCCAATGTAGTCAGTGGCGTAGAGCCCCGGTGTCTGCAGGCATGCACCCTGAGGTGTCGCTGAGTGCCCGCTTGCTGCCACATGCATTCCGCAACTCAGTGAAGAATAACAGGAAATTTTAAGCGCTCCTTCAGGGCTGACTCCATCCAAACAAACTCTACACTATGATACTGTGATATTCCTAAAGACACTGCACTATGATATTCCTAAACATTCCTATTCAGCATGAACATACGGAAACAGTGGACTTTATTTCTTTCATGAAACTTGCAAAGTCAAATTTGACAGGTACGTTGGGTGAATGCCAGTTTCCTTCACCATGAGTAACACTCTTACTCATCAGGATTTCAAGTCAGGTGACTAAATTGACACTAAAGCAAAATTGCAATATGCAATGAGGCACGAACCTTCAAGGTCATGAACAAATAACATCATAAGAGAAATCTTCTATAAGAATTGACTCTGCTCGAGATGTGCTGAGCTAAAACCATTATATGAATTTCAGGTATATGAGTAATACACCCAGAGTTTTCTGTTCACCAAAGGAAAATTTTGCCATGTAAATAAACTAACTGTGCCTGTGATGAGTTGCATGAAGAAATAGAAACCTGTAACGACCTCCACAGCCCCAACAGGGAGAGGACCTCATGGCCTCAGGCACGTGAGGCTAAGTTAAGGCTCTGCTTTGGGTCTCACGCGAGACTTCTATTCAAGACTGACTCTCATCCACACCAGCCCCAGAGCTCTCTGCAGGCCACAGGACAGGGTCTCAAAGTCCCACTGCATCCTAACAAGGAGCACTCTTTGTGACCTCATGGACAACAGGCCTCCAGGCTCCCCTCTATCCAGGGGATTTTTCAGGCAAGAATACTGGAGTAGGATTGCCATTTCCTCCTCCAAGGGAACAAGGAGCAAGTGCTCAATAAATATTTGTTAAATTGATAAACAGTAGAAGGGAAAGAAACGAAAAGCTTATCACCGTAGACGTGTCCTGCAGAGTGAGAGGATGCCGATAAGGATGCTAAGATGATAAAAACTAGCACAGAGGTGAGATCTTCCCACACAGCTTGCAGTCTCCTTTTCCTAAAGGCAGGCATCTGACAATAATGCAGTGGAAAGCATGTAGGCTTTGGAATCAGGCAGAGAGGGTGTGGCAGTCAGCTGGTCAGCTCGTGCTGCTATAAAATCCCCCAGACTAGACAGCTAAGCGACAGGCGTTTATTTCTCACAAGTTCTGAAGGCTGGAAAGTTGGCAATAAAGGTAGCAGCAGAGCAGGTGTCTGGTGAGGGCCCAGCTCCTCGTTTGCAGATGCCTGTCTTCTCATCATATCCTCATGTGATGGAGAGAAGTAAGCTCTCTCCCGTCTCTTCTTGGGTGTGTGCGCTCAGTCTCTTCAGTCGTGTCCAACTCTTTGTGACCTGATGGACGGGAGCCCACCAGGCTCCTCTGTCCGTGGGATTATCCCGGCAGGAATACTGGAGTGGGTTGCCATTTCCTCCTCCAGGGGGCTCTTCTTAGAGGGACAATAATCTCATTCAGGAGGGCTCCGCCCTCACGATCTGATCCCAGATCCATCCCCTTGGGGGTTAGGATTTCAACATACTAATCGAGAGAGAGACAAGCCCTCAGTCTGTAGCTGCCACTGGTGTTTGAGTCTGGGCTCTGCCCCTCATCGGCATTGAACCCTTGAGTTCAGTACTTGAACCTCCCAGAGCCTGGGTCTGTCAGTTACAAAATGGGAACACAGTGCCTGCTTGCAAGCTGTTAGCTTCCTGAAGCTAACAGGAAGCTAACAGTGTTGTCTTCTTACTTTTTAATTTATCTATTTGCAGCAGCCACATCAGTGCCTAATGTATGGAAAGTGCTCAAAAAAATATTTGTGGCGTAAATAAACTACCTTTTTAGTATTGAGCGAATAACATCTTAATAAATATCCCGTGTAATACTTGATAATAATAAGCCAAAAAAATGATGGCTGTTTTTGGATGCTGGCTCTGTGGCAGTGTGTATGTGTTTTAGTATATAGTGCTGCCTACAGTCCTCATGACACCAGCCTGGACCACTGTTACCCTCACTGTATGGGAAAAGGAATGAAGATTCAGGAAGGTTATTTTCTTCAAGCAGGTTTTCCAGCAGCAGCCCTGTTGTCTTTTGGGGTCAGATACACAATTTTTCGTTGTGGTGGTTGACTTGTGCTTTGTGGGGTGCTTAGCTGCTTCCCGGTGCTCTACCCACTGGCTACAAGTCACACCCCCCAGTTGTGACAGCCATCAGTGACTCCAGATGTGGCCAAATGCTCCCCCAAGGGTAGAGTCACTGCCCACTGAGAACCACTGGCTTAATATCTCCCTGGTCATTGGCAGAGGAGGCCTTTGAAACAGGTGTGTGACACCAAGAGCTAGGCATTCCTTCCTGGTAACACCTGCAACTTTCAGAAGGATGAAGAATCAAGGAAGAGATCTGATACCTTGGAGATAAATTCTGTTAGTACCATCTAAGGAGTCACAGTGAGGACCTCAGAAAACATGTGGGTGCCTGGCTAAGCTAATCATCCACCATCTCCTCCAGCCAGTGTTCCTTAAAAATGTGGTCATTTAGCAGGAACAGGATTGGTGAGATCTCTCTTTGAAACTGACGTTCACGTCAGTGAGAAGCAACCAATATGCTTTCACTAGCTATGTAAATGTCCATCAGACAGCTGAACTTCAAATGGCTCTCTCATGTACTCCACTAAGGTTTTGACACCCCCTTGAGATCCACGCCCCCAAGTTGTTGAGTCAGCTGCTAATCAGAAACTGATCACATAAAAGAAGGAAAAGGAGATGTATCTAAATAAATTAATAGGACTTCACATGGAGCTCTTTGATGAGCACTGCTTGAAAAAGGACACATAAAAAGGATGAAAGAAGGGTACTTAATCCACGACAAGTGTGACTTCTAAAGGGAGCGGCAGAAATATATTCTAGAAATAAAACTGTGATCTCTGTCAACCGGCAACAGAATTTTGGAATGAGTTGTGACATTTCTGAATCCTGCGAAGAGGAAGCCAGGATCCCCAGCAATGAGCAAAGCTTCACAAAGTATAAATTTCACCAGACCTAGTTATGTCCATCATTTACTAGCTGAATGATGTCATGGACTTTATATATCTGATTTTCAACAACAGATTTAATAGTCTTTCAAGAGAATCTCTAAGTCAATTGGAAGCCTGTAGCAGAGTCTTCTGTGCTACTCATCTCTTTCCCCAACATTTCTATCAGTGCCTTGGATAAAGACACAAATAGAATGTTTATAAAGTTTGCAAATGCCACGAAGCTGAGAGGGATGGTTTAATAAGCTGGATGATAAAAAACACTTTAAAAGCATCTTGGCAGGCTGGAAAGATAGGATAAAAATAATAAGATGGAATATAATAGAGATAAACATAATTCTTGCACTTAGACCAGAAGGCAAAAAAAAGAAGAAGCGTATAAGTAGAAGATGAAAGACTCCTGGTATCATAAAAGACTCAGGGGCGGGGGTGGTTTTATGGACATTTGGATATGTGGTGACTGATTTTTAAATAAATATAATACTGAAGTATGTTAATAAGAGAATTGTGTACACAGCAAGAAGTACAGGCAGACCTCGGCTGGGAAGTCACGGCCAATCCTAAGCACCCCATTTTAAGACATCTTTTAAGAAGACAAAATAGGTAAAGGACCCATAAGGGGAAAAAAAATCAAAAGACTTGGAGATACTTACACCAATAAAAAGATATGATTTAAGAGACATGATAGAATCTGATTTTCAGTCTTGACAACTGCTCCATAAAAAAAGAATTAGGCTTTGTAGAGGCTTACTGTAAGGCACCAGAGTCGCCAAGTGAGAGGAAAATTTCAGTTCGAAAGAACTCCCTAATAGCTAAAACTATTCAAAAATGAGGAGCCACTCTTTTGAAGTAGTGGAGCTTCCAATATTGAGAGTATTGAACAAAAGCTAGATTAAAATGTGTCCTGTACTTTGAGGAGTTTCCTGGCTTGAGTGAGACCAACTTGCATAAAGCCTAAAAACCCTTGAAACTGTAAGATGATGATGGCTTTTTTGAAAGGTGAAAAATGCGATACTAAAGCCGAGAAGGTTCTCCTGTTCCATGTGAGAATTCAAAGGATAGTTGTGTTTAGGGTTCCTTGATGGCACACACCATTGTGGATGTAGTATAGGTGTGAATTTAGAAGAATGTCAGTATCGACTGCTCCTCACATCACTGTACATTCTGTGTTATTAAACAGATAGCCTCTGTTTTCAGGATTGCAATACTCATTTTAATTTTCTTTTTAGAAAGTAAAATCTGAACCTGCCTTTTGTTTGTTTTTCAAATTAACTATTCGTGTCATGGCCATGTAGCATAGTAGTACCAAATCATAAGATAGACCTACTCTGTAGGGAAAATGTATCAATTCTTCTGTGTGAGCTTAAGAAACTGTGCTTGGAAAGAAGCTGAATAGTAACTATTGCCGAGTAATCGTTGCTTTAATGACCAGGGCTGTTTGTCAGAGGCAAGGTCTGAAGTGGTCAAATTAAAGGTCAGTGCTGATCCATTTGAACTTAATACAGTTTGTGAGTCGTCTTGGTCCCAGAAACTTTTTTTCAGAGTACCACTATAGAAGCAACTGAGATAGAAGACCTGCGAGAGACCTGTTGGAAGCCACCATATGATTTCCATTGTATCTCAAATGTGAATATTATGATCCTTGGTAAAGAAATCCTTAGTCTAAGGTTTTCCAAATATTTGGCAAAGCCTCCCGACACAGCAGGAAATGACATACCGCTGTGCTCATTCATGGATGAGGTGATATACTCTGGTAGGCATCATGCTGCTCAGTGAGGATTTCCAGCCAAAAAATGTGATGAGTAGAAAATACATGTGCTGTTTCTAGGCAAGAAGACTTAACTGCTGATGCAAGACCTTCTGGGGTCCTTCTGTCCCTTTGATATGGTGGCCAACAAACCTCAAGACTGATTGTTCCCTCGACAGGATCCCTCTGTGACCACAACGAACAGAGCACCATGTCAACTTATGATGAACCTACAGCCTCCAAAGGAAAAAAAAAAAAACAAAAAACCTTTGCATTCTTAAGTTAGCAAGTCTACAGGGCTATTTGTTACTGCAGCACAACAACCCATCCTGATTGATACATAAGGATTGCAGTTAAGAGCAGTCTTTGCGATCACACTTGTGGGTTTGCATTCTTACTCTGTCACTTACCAATAGTTTGACTTTGGCAAGTTACTTAGCATCTTGGGCTTTCTGTTTCCTCATGTACTAAACAGGAACAGTAATGGCCACTGCTTTGCAGGATTCAACAAAATAAGACATGCTTAATAGGAAGCATGGGGTCTGCCCCATAGTATAGGTATAATAAACATTAGTTATTTTTATTAAATCATAATTAAACAAGCTTGTAATCATTATTTGTCACACACTAGGCATTGTATACGCCACTGGAACACCTATGATGTCCAAGACAGGCACAGTTTCTTACAGGGGCTTAAGTTCTAACTGGAAGAGAGCAGCCAGTGTTGAAAGGCAATTTGAAGTGGAAGGACCTGTGGCAGGATAAATGGAAGGTGGAAATACTGGGTTCTTTGAGAGCAAGAAGGGGGAGCATTAACCCAGTCCAGGAGGTAAGGGAAGGCACCCCAGGGGATGTGGCACAGAAGCTGAGATCTGAGTGATGAACTGGAAGAAGCACAAGCTGGAATCAGGATTGCCAGGAGAAATATCAATAACCTCAGATATGCAGATGACACCACCATTATGGCAGAAAGTGAAGAGGAACTAAAAAGCCTCTTGATGAAAGTGAAAGTGGAGAGTAAAAAAGTTGGCTTAAAGCTCAACATTCAGAAAAGGAAGATCATGGCATCCAGTCCCATCACTTCATGGGAACTAGATGGGGAAACAGTGGAAACAGTGTCAGACTATTTTTTTGGGCTCCAAAATCACCACACATGGTGACTGCAGTGATGAAATTAAAAGACGCTTACTCCTTGGAAGGAAAGTTATGACCAACCTAGATAGCATATTCAAAAGCAGAGACATTACTTTGCCAACAAAGGTTCGTCTAGTCAAGGCTATGGTTTTTCCTGTGGTCATGTATGGACGTGAGAGTTGGACTGTGAAGAAGGCTGAGCGCTGAAGAATTGATGCTTTTGAACTGTGGTGTTGGAGAAGAGTCTTGAGAGTCCCTTGGACTGCAAGGAGATCCAACCAGTCCATTCTGAAGGAGATCAGCCCTGGGATTTCTTTGGAAGGAATGATGCTAAAGCTGCAACTCCAGTACTTTGGCCACCTCATGCGAAGAGTTGACTCATTGGAAAAGACTCTGATGCTGGGAGGGATTGGGGGCAAGAGGAGAAGGGGACGACAGAGGATGAGATGGCTGGATGGCATCACTGACTTGATGGACGTGAGTTTGAGTGAACTCTGGGAGCTGGTGATGGACAGGGAGGCCTGGTGTGCTGCGATTCATGGGGTCGCAAAGACTCGGACATGACTGAGCGACTGATCTGATCTGATCTGAGAGTTATCTGGGCAAAGAAACAGGGAGGAGCAGAGGGCAGGAAGAGGAGAGGTTTTTCAGTTCTCTGTTTTGTACAACAGCCCAGCCAGCACTCTGTGGCTTGAACAATACTTTATGATTTCACACAAGTTTGTGTCCTGACTCTTCTGCTTCATGTGGTCTCAGCCAGGACATAAGAATGACTGAATGGTACATAGTGGCCTCAGTCACGTGGGTGCCCAGGAGTTTCCCTGGGGCTCTCAGCCAGGGGCCTCGGTTCTCTTGCCCAGACCCACCCCCCACCTCCGGCCCCACCTCCAAGGCTCGACCTCATGGCTGCCTGGGCTTCCTCCCATCATGGTGGCTAGTCTCTATGAAAGAGCCTTGGAAAAAGCAAAGGTGCAAACTGGAGGTCCCTAAGACCCAGCCTCAGAGCTCATGCACACCCTCCTTACTAGCGGCTATTGGCCAGATCTGAGCTCCAGCCCAGATCCCAGGAAAGGCTAAGCAGACTCTGCTTCTTGATGGCTCAGTGACAGGGTCACTCGGCGAAGGAGCGTGCAGGTGGGCGGTATTATTTCCGTCTTTGAAAACAGTGTGCCATGAGGGAAATTTGAGGGACCACAGCAAGTTTCATTCAGAAGGGTTGAAACTAGAGTAAGAAGAAGCAAGTGATCAAAATGTAGCAGCAGAAAGCTGGGTTCAGATCCAAACATGCTTCTGAAGGACACCCAAATGTCCTGACAGCCCCAGGACCGTCCCAATCACCTCCTGCCAGGACAAGGGTGAATTATTAGCATTGACCACATTCACTTTAAAAATGTGGCCCAGTGTGTTGATGAATTGTACGTCACCCATCATGTTTTAGGTTCTCCAAGGAGGAACTCTTGAGGTCAGAAGAGGAGCCCCTTGGTGGAGTAGTAGCAAGGACTGAGGATGTGAATACCAGCTTATTTGGGAGACGAGCTCAGGAAATCCCAGTAGGGGAGTGGAGAAGTGAAACCAGGAAAAGAATGGCAATTATCAGGCCACTCAGGTTGCGAGTAAGTGGTGTTCAGGACCACGGGGGACAGTGGGGGACAGTGCAGAGCCAGGGACTCGCTTCTCCTCCTTCCCACCTGGCCTGACTCAGGGCTGCTGCCTGGAGAATTAACTCCCCAGCAGTGCAGACCCGCAACCCCCACCCGCACGCACTGCCCCCGCCCCCAGGCCAGGAGAAGGCACTGGGCTCAGGGCATCACAGTCAGCCGTCTTTGGAATCCAAGCTGAATGCAGAGGCGTCGCCATATTACAGAATTCAGCCCCAAGTCACATTAAGGTTTTAATGTTATCCTGGAGGCTAAAAGCAGTCATGGAAGGATTTTTTTTAAATCAGAAGAATAACCTGCTCAGATTGATGTTTTTAGAAAGATAACACCATCTGCAGAGTGGAGAATGATAAACAGGAAGTGAGTGAGAGGCTTCGGAGAGACCTAAGTGGGGGTTGCTATGGTTGTCACACAGTTGCACATTGTCAGGCATGAAACAACTCGGATGTTCACAGACAATACAGTGTCTCCATCTGTCAGTGGTGAGTGGGCTTCCCTGGTGACTCAGCTGGTAAAGAATCCGCCTGCAATGCAGGAGACTTGGGTTCAACCCCTGGATTGGGAATATCCCCTAGAGAAGGGAAAGGCTACCCACTCCAGTATCCTGGGGTGGAAAATTCCATGGACTATACAGTTCAGTTCAGTCGCTCAGTTGTGTCCAACTCTTTGCTACCCCATGAACCACAACACACCTGGCCTCCCTGTCCATCACCAACTCCCAGAGTTCACTCAAACTCACGTCCATCGAGTCGGTGATGCCATCCAGCCATCTCATCCTCTGTCATCCCCTTCTCCTCCTGCCCCCAATCCCTCCCAGCATCAGAGTCTTTTCCAAAGAGTCAACTCTTCGCATGAGGTGGCCAAAGTACTGGAGTTTCAGCTTCAGCATCAGTCCTTCCAAAGAACACCCAGGACTGATCTCCTTCAGAATGGACTGGTTGGATCTCCTTGCAGTCCAAGGGACTCTAAAGAGTCTTCTCCAACACCACAGCTCAAAAGCATCAATTCTTCGACACTCAGCCCATGGGGTCACAAATAGTCGGACGTGACTGAGCGACTTTCACTCTCACTGCGTGGCAAGGGCAGATACACAACGTCCAGTCCAGCTCACTGCTCAGTCTGACTTGGCTGTTTCAGCAGTCCCTTTCATCATCTCTGATCCTCCTGAATGACAATGCTTGGTCTCTCACCTGGCCTTCCCATCCCCTGCTTCCTTCTGTGTGTGTGCAGGTGTGTGGAATATAGAAGGGGATGGACAGTGAGACATTATCACTTACATGTTCCTTTAACATCATCACAAGGAGGGACACATGTCATCACTGGTCCTCCCTTGAGTTTGCAAGGGCTGCCATCAACTGGCCTCCAGCCCAGTGCTGGGTCCCTGGATGCACATCTGGCCTTGGGTGCTAAGATCTGAGGTTGATGAACTTATAGTCCCTCCTTGACCGAGGCAGTGCTTCCAGACACCATCCGCCATTGCTGCCTTTGTGTTTCTGTCCTGCGCTGGGGGTCAGGGGCAGAGCCCTGAGTCTGTGTCGCGTCCTACCCCCTCCCCCCTCCCCACGACAGCTGCACGGTGGAATCTTCAGCTTCATCTCAAGGTTTACTCCTCACAAGAGAAAGGCTGGGAGGAGCCAGAGACCCATCTGCTCACTCTTCTTTTCTTTCCTGATGAGGCTGGGTGGCCAGGTGTTGGTGTGAGCCCCCTGCACAGCAGGCTTCTCCCATAGCCTCTCATCAGGAAGCTGGGCAGGAGACCCCTGCCCCATAAGCCCCCTGCCCCATAAGCCCCCTGCCCGCTCTCCGAGCCAAAGCTTAGGTCCTCTCTCCCTCTGAACCTTTCCTTTTCCTCATAGTTTTCTTGGGCTTTTAAAAAAGAAGTCTTGCTTTAATTTGTTCTACCAGTTAGCTGTCTATCCCCAAAAAGAAGTACAGATAACATGCAGTTCCAACAGTCACTTTTTCTCACTGGTCTGCGGGTCAGCTAAGGGCTGAGGGCTCTGTGATACACCAGTCAGCTTCCTCCCAGGACCTCAGGGTTTCACAGGCAAATTCACATCAAGCCGGTGGAGGAGAAACAGACAGTAGTGTCAACACTTGTCAAGCCCTTGTTCTTGCCTTGCCCACTAAACATGCTATTGTCCAAATGAAGCCATTTGACCAAATCCAGAGACAAAGAGAAGAGAAACAGACTCTGCTTTCCCAGTCATGGCAAGAGGGCGTGGTCCCTGAGCAGGAGAGGGGATTCAAGGGATGTTGATGTTCCCTCCATTAAATCCCCCTGCAGTTAAGAAAGAGCTTTATGTCTTTCCCTTGGTGGCTGGAAGAATGAGTATTGCCTCTGTGTCACAGGAAGACTCTGTGGCCTGATGGCTACAGGATAGCCTTTTGTCCTTGATGGCTTAAAAAGTATGAGTAAAGGAATTTGGGGAAATCATTTACTCACTCAAAAGTACGTTGGCTGCTTATGTATGCCAGGTGGTAGCGATGAAACAATGGCTAAAACAGAAAATGCCTTTGATGTGAGGCATGCATCCTAGTGGGCATGAACAGGCTGAGAAAATAACTGTGTGATCTGATGTCAGCCAGTAGTAAATGTGATAAAGAAAAACAAAGGAGGATTCGGGTCAGTGCTCTCAGAGGAGATGGGAAGAGGTGGGGCTTAAGCAGGGTGAGGGCAGCCATGTACAGACATCCGGAGGGAATGTGTCCCGGGAAGTATGGAAGGTGATGCATGCCTGGCTCGTTCAAGGAACAGCAAGAAAACCAGGGTGGCTGGACCACAGTGGTGACAGACAGACAGACAGAGCTAGAGTGTCAGCCAGCAGCCAGACATTGGGTCGTAGACCATTATGGAGATGAGGTGGGAAGCAGCAGACAGTTCAGTTCACTCAGTCATGTCTGACTCTTTGCAACCCCATGGACTGCAGCACACCAGGCCTCCCTGTCCATCACCAACTCCCGGAGCTTGCTCAAACTCATGTCCATTGAGTCAGTGATGCCATCCAACCATCCACTCCTCTGTCATCCCCGTCTCCTCCCCCGTCAGCGTTGATCCAACTGAGGTAATAGGAACATTATCCACCTGCTGGGGCGCTGTGCTAACCACAGCAGGGGTGGGCGGGGAAGGACAGGAGGGACCGAAGGGACCAGCAGAATTTCAGCTGTAGAGACCAGATGGCAGTCTAGCGCTGAAACAAGCACTGGCACAGTGGAGAAGCAATGGGACAGGAATATGTTGAAGGAAGATCCCACAGTGTTTGGTGATAGATAGAAGGTGGTAGGTGGAAAAAAAGGGCCAAGATTGTTTCCCAGGATTTTGGCCTGAATAACTCGGTAAATGGTGGTGCTATTTACTGAGAATGACATTGGGAGAGAAGTGGCTTCGGGACCAGGAGATAAAAATGAAGATTTCTGTTCTGGGCAAGTTCCAGAGTGTTCTGTGGATGTGTAGTCCCATGATGCATGTCAGAAGCTGAACACTCCAGGAAGAATCCTCCCTTCTCCCCTCTCCACCCCCTGCCGCCCACCTCTACCCCCTGCCCACCTCCCCAGGCAGATGGCATCTTGGGTTGACTAGGACACAGTCATTAGTCAGAAAAGCTAAAAAGAATAAAGCTCCACCAGGAGATAATACCACTGCTATCTCCATACCATGGGGTACTGCTCAGTGACAGACAGGCACCAACTACTGATACACAAAACCACTTGGATAAATCTCTAGGGAATTAATCTGAGGGAATGGCCCATCCCCAGAGACTGCACACCTAATGATTCCATTTACATGACATCTTTGAAATGACAAAACTTTAGAAATAGAGGACAGCTTAGTGCTTGCCGGCAGTGGTGACAGGTTTGTGAGGGAGGGGGAAAAAGAAGCCAAGGGGGCTGTGGATATGAAAGGGGAACATGAGGTATCCTACCCATTGGATTTGTTCATTATCTGCCTGCAGTGGTCAAAGGCCAAGCCCACACAGGTGACCCAATTGTATGGAATCAAATATACACGCTCACACACACACTGATACAAAGTCTGACTGCCAAGGTGAATTGTATCGAGCTCAATATCCTGATTGTGACATTCCACAATAGTTTTGCAAAATGTTTCCTTTGAGGAAAGCTGGGAAAAATATACAAGAAACCTCTCTGTATTATTTCCATAACTGCATGTGATTCAATAGTTACCTCAATACAAACTTCAATTTTAGAGAAATAACCGAAGTAAGAAATCTGTATGCCTCCTGAGAAATCTGTGGGCAGGTCAAGAAGCAACAGTTAGAACTGGACATGGAACAACAGACTGGTTCCAAATAGGAAAAGGAGTACATCTAGGCTGTATATTGTCACCCTGCTTATTTAACTTCTATGCAGAGTACATCATGCGAAATGCCAGGCTGGATGTAGCACAAGCTGGAATTAAGATTGCTGGGAGAAATATCAATAACCTCAGATATGCAGATGACACCACCCTTATGGCAGAAAGCGAAGAACTAAAGAGCCTCTTGATGAAAGAAGAAAGTGAAAAAGTTGGCTTAAAACTAAACATTCAGAAAACTAAGATCATGGCATCTGGTCCCATCACTGCATGGCGAATAGATGGGGAAACAATGGAAACAGTGAGAGACTTTATTTGGGGGGCTCCAAAATCACTGCAGATGGTGACTGCAGCCATGAAATTAAAAGATGCTTGCTCCTTGGAATAAAACTTATGACCAACCTAGATGGCATATTAAAAAGCAGAGACATTACTTTGCCAACAAAGGTCCGCCTAGTCAAAGCTATGGTTTTTCCAATAGTCATGTATGGATTTGAGAGTTAGACTGTGAAGAAAGCTGAGTGCCAAAGAATTGATGCTTTTGAACTGCAGTGTTGGAGAAGACTCTTGAGAGTCCCTTGGACTGCAAGGAGATCCAGCCGGTCCATCCTAAAGGAGAACAGTCCTGAATGTTCACTGGAAGGACTGATGCTGAAGCTGAAACTCCAATACTTTGGCCACCTGATGCAAAGAACTGACTCATTGGAAAAGACCTTGATGTTGTGAAAGATTGAAGGCAGGAGGAAAAGGGGATGACAGAGGATGAGATGGTTGGATGGAATTACTGACTTGCTGGACATGAGTTTGAGCAAGCTCTGGGAGTTGGTGATGGACAGGGAAGCCTGGTGTGCTGCAGTCCATGGGGTAGTAAAGAGTCAGACACCACTGAGTGACTGAACTGAACTGAACTGAACTGAATCAAAGTAAAAGAGGATCTAGTCCATACTCTTCTCTGGACTCATGTATTCGTGGGATGGTGTTTAGTGTCTACAAGAGGCTGGTACACAAGATCCTGCAGAAGGGTGATGGGCAAGAAGGAGGATGATACAGCCATCACACCATTTCCTTGTTCACCCATGACTTGCTTGCCTTTGCATTTTTTAACAGAAACAGAGAAAAATGTTGTAGATAACCTGCTACTCTTTTCAGAAAGAGTTCCTGACAGTCTCCTGCGTAGGATGAGGCAAAATTGATAAATGAACAAATGGCAAATAGTTAATTGAGATTCCTCCTCGGTTGCCTTCAGCTTTTATTATAATGATTAAAGAAGTCGTAAAATGCTGATGAGAAAGCTTATTTAAGTGATAGGCAAGAAATAATATTTCTTGAAGAGAAGCAATTATATCTAATTTTTCATGTCCTTAAGAAAATTTAAATCTTAACATCCAAAATCTTTTCAAGGCTGAAGGAAGCCTTCTATTTAGAAGGCAATTCTCCTGTGAGTTATACTTTGAGGTTACCTTCTCATTCTTTTTTAATTGCATTAATAACTTTCATTCTTAGACATCCATATGGGTTTTTTCCATCATCATTACCTTCATACAGTCATAGAAACATCCAAGATATAATTTAATTAAACCATAATCGTGTCACATCACAGCTAAGGAAAACGATGCTCACAAAGGTTAAGGGACAGAGCCCAGGTCATGTGGCTGGTTCATTCAATATTGTTTTCAAAGTACCACACAGTCAATGGCATAATCGTCTTGGCTGGCCAGGCAAATATGTCTTTGACAAATAGAATTAATAATTACAGCAGTGTAACCAAATGACACATTCTCAACATCCAGATAAAAGAGCTCCAAAAGCAAATTTTTTAATATAGTTTAGGCTGGAAGAGGAGATTTCATAGAGTGAAGATGAAGAATGCACACTGAGTTGTCAGACGCCTGGGGTCAGCTGCCCCCTCTACTCCAGGAGCTACCGCAGGCTCCCTGCATGTCTGAGCTTCAGTTTTCTATAAACTGTAGGTAACAGTAGTACTGATGTTCAATGCTTTCTTATGAAGATCACAAATGGTATCATGAATGTAAAGCGCTTATCACAGTACCTACTTCATAGTCAGGACTCGAGACATCTTAGGCAGTGTTACTGTGTCTAGTCTTGACTCTTAATCTATAAAAATGAAGAAAGGTCTGACCTCAATGCCAAGTCACTCATAAAAACAAGGAATCAATAAGCCCTGAAAACGTTGGGAAATGTTCAATGAAAGCAAAATCAATGCCATCGTATCTCCACCTTTTTTCCCAGAATTAAATTATTTTTCATTAACAAAACAAACCCCAAAATGTACTTATCATTAAAATTCAGTGAGAAAACATTACTTCTGTTTTTATGACATTTTTAGTATTTGGTTACACCAGATTGTCAAAAGCAGGGAATCTTTTTCTGTCACGAATCTTCAGCTCACCTGTTTTTGACATACAGTGTATATTGGTATACCCAATTATTTCTAAATAAGCAAGCACCTTGAAAGCCACAATTCCTCTTACTATGGTATTCAGAACTATTCCAGAAGACACAGAAAATTTAATCATACAGTCGATCATCATTATTCATAGATTTCATATTTGAGAATTCATCTACTGGTTAAGATTTATCTATAAACCCAAAGAATTACTAGTGGTGACTCTGGTCATTTGCAGAGATGTGCAGAGCAGAAAAAAGGAAAAAAGTGTGTCACCAGCACACACGTTCCAGCTGAGTGGGCGAGGCCTCACTGCCTCCTTGCTCACTCTCTTTCTGTAAACAATTGTCGTGTTCATGGTCTATTTAGTGCCACATCTTTTTGCATTTGGGGGCTTTTTATTGGTGATTTCACAGTTCAGAACGGCTCTGATGACGTGCTCAAGTGCTGTCTGTTGTTCGTAAATGCAAGAAGTCTTTGTGCTTCACAAAGCACGTTATCATTCAAGCATGAGCTACGGGCTGTGGGCCATGAGTTCAATGTTAATGAATCAGCGACATATGTTAAGTAAGGCATCTTTACATAGAAACACACATAAAACAAGGTTACGTATTGACTGGTTGGTGAAATGCTATGACCAGGGGCTCGAGGAGCCTCACCCTGTATTTCCCCTGGGAGCAGTATTTATTGCTCAGCATTTACTAATTCAGTGTTCACACTGACTACGGAAAGCATAAATATTGAGAATCAACTGCACTATGTTTAACCCCCTATCACATGACTGTGATGATGCATTAGATTTGTGTGATACTTGGCAATGTTAAAAGCCCATCATGACTATTATCACATATGATACCGTGGAGGTTAAGAAGAGGGTCATTATTGCTCAGTGAAATAGAGTGGCAGGTCCAACTGAGGTTACCTGGTAGAACTGGATCTTTTCCTTCTGGCCTGTGACATCTCATGGTTCCTCACTCAGCACGATGATCAACTGGCCCTGAGCACTGCTTTACCTTAGGACCCAGGGAAGGAGACCATGGTGTGTTTGGGGAAGGGAGTCTGAGCTACAAAGATTCTTTCCACAATCTTATTAATGGCCTAGAATTTCAACCCTGGAGACCTTGAGGATTAATACATTGGGATGTAAAAAAAATCAGACTACCCTTCATTTGAATGGGGCTTCCCAGTTGGCACTCGTGGTAAAGAACCCACCTGCCAGTGCAGGAGACATAAGAGACAGGGGTTCAATCCCTGGGTCGGGAAGATCCCCTGGAGGAGGAAATTTCCACCCACTCCAGTACTCTTGCCTGAGGAATCCCATGGACAGAAGAAGGACAAAACAGAAAAGCACAGTAAAGAGTAGACTGAAGAAGCAGATTTATCCCACAAGTTTGTGCTTTAGAGAATCCCCCAGCAGATTATGGCCACATTTGAAAGGCTGGCCTGCCGGCAGACTTTTCTGTAATAGTTGAAGAAAGAATAGAGAAGCCATAGAAATACAAAATTTGTTTAGAAGGGTATTACATCTCTTAAAAATCAGTTAGGATGTGAATAATCCTGCTATTTAAAAAAGCACTAAATGTCTACAATAGGTATTTCATATATGGTTGGTGTTTTCTGGCAGCAAGCATCGCCAGACTTTTATTGTGACATCTCCATGCTCTGGAAATAAGACAGACTGTTGTCTAAGATTTCTTTTCTGTTTTTAAATGTGGTTGTTAAAAACAAAGTGTGCTTAGGTAAGGAAGCTAAACTTCTCAAAGAAACTTTTGAATAATTTGTAAATCAAACTACTTCTCCCAGGTTAATTTTTTCTCAAACTGTAATTCCACCTTTAATGTCCATGAGGAATTAGCATGTGAAGTATGAATTCAGAGGATAAAGCAAAGTTGTAAATCAGAAAGAAGGCACTGTTCCGTTTTTCCGTCCCTAGAGTCAACTTTAACTGATTGTCCTTCCATCTCATCTGCAGTACGTAGGTAGATATAGTCAGGAGCAACGTCTGTTGAGCTTGCTAGTCTCACCCTGCAAGTGCGTACCTATTTAAACCCCCCACTTGATAGATGAGCAAAGAGGTGCAGAGAATTTAAGTGACACATGCCAAGTCATATAGCAAGCAGTGAAACCAGGATTTCAGGTGCATCTTTCTGTGCTCGCTTGTCCATTTATTGTCTGTGCCTGTTTTATGAAAGAGAAGGGCCCTGGGAGAGAGACATCTTATCCTTATTTGCCATCTTAAGTAGAGGACCACATCAGTCTCTGATAACATCTCCTCTCCTCTTCTCCCGCCCTCCATCTCCCAGTGCGGTTCCTATGTCCGCAATATGTGCAACCAGCAGGCTCTGCAGGAGTCTGTGACCCTGATGTAGAGACCCCCACACAGAAGGAGCTGATTTCAAATTTCTAGCTAACATGGGAAAGGCAATAGGAGGGAGACAGGAAAGAAAATTCAACCAATAAGTACAGGCTCAACATAGCTCATATCCACAAATTAACTTTTGTGGGACTGATTCTTAAACATATTCTAAAATATTAAGTTTTTATCTATTTTTCTTATTATTAGCTGAAAGTGAAAGTGAAAAGCAGAAGTGTTAGTTGCTCAGTCATGTCCAACTCTTTGCAACCCTATGGACTTTAGCCCACCAGGCTCCTCTGTCTGTGGGATTCTCCAGGCAAAAACGCTAGAGTGAGTAGCCATTCCCTTCTCTAGTATTATTAGTTGTATGAATCAAACCCTAAAACAAATAAGCTTTTTTAGTTCTTTTTTTAATAGTAAGGTTATTTAACTGAAGTTAATACTGAATTAATGGCAATATCAGGTATAAATGGAGTTATGTCAGTAATTTAAAACGAAAGTGACCTAGTCTTACTAATGACTTACTGTCATGTGGCTTAATAGTTTGAAGGTTTGATTTTTCGAACTTTATTTTTAAAATTTAATTAACTGACTTTAATTTTTAAAGCAGTTTTAGGTTTACAGAAAAATCAAAGAACAGAGAGTCCCACGTGCCCATTCACTGCTCCCCAGAGCTGCACAAAGTTCCCCGTTACTAGCATTTTGCTGCACCACAGTTATTTTTGGTGCTGTATACTTGCCACAACATAGTATGTTTGCTATAAATGATGAAACATATTGGCACAATATTTTTTAAATTTATATATTACTGAGTTATTTGTTTTCGGCTGTGCTGCGCAGGTTTTCCTACAGTTGTGGTGAGTGGGAGCCGTTCTCCAGTGGTGATGCTCGGACCTCTTGCGGTGTGTTCTCTTGTCGGGGAGCGTGGTCTCTAGGGTGCTCGGGCTGCAGTGGTTGTGGCTCCGGGGCTCTGGAGCACAGATTCAGTCGTTGTGGTACACCGGCTCAGCTGCTCCACAGCGTGTAGGATCTTCCCGGCCCAGAAACTGAACCTGTGTCTCCTGCCTTGGCGGGAGGATTCTTTACGACTGAGCCACCCAGGAAGCCTCCTGATACAATATGATTAACTCATGTCCATAGTTTGCATTTAGGGTTCACTCTTTTTGTTGTACATTCTCCAGATTTTGACAAATGTATAATGAATGACCAGTCTCCACTGTTACGGTATCATTAGGACAGTTTAGTCTAAAAATCCCTTGTGTTCCAACGGTACTTTCCTCCCTGCCCCAACCCCTGACAGACACTGATCTTTTTACTGTCTCCATGGTTTTGTCTTTTTTGGAATGTCACAGAGTTGGAATCACACCCTTTTCAGACAGGCTTCTTTTACTTAGCAGTAGGCATTGAAAGAGCCTCCATGTCTTTTCCTGTCTCTATAGCTCATTTCTTTTTATTGCTGGATAATATTGCAAGCTTATTTTCCTGAGTTGGAGGGAGGGTGGATGAAGAAGCTAAATTTAAGTAGTCATTATAGAAAAAAGGTAGAAAACAATAAAGAAAAACAATTATTCAACTTTGCTCATAATTGTATGAACTTCACAGCTCTTTGACTAGTTAGCATCAATGGCAAGCTAGATGCCGCCAATTAAGTGATTCCATTTCAGGCTGTGCATGCTGCCTGGGGCCTCCTTTCTGACTCAAGTTTATTATCATTGTAACCCCAAAGCAACTATTTTTAACAAATATACATATATCCTCTTTAAGATAATGTAATTCTATTAAATTAAATCAGGAGGGAGCTTTCACACTAATAATTAAGTTGGTTTTGCGTATTCTGTGGGTCTGTTCTGATTATGTGTTTCTTCATAGTCCTTAATCTATTTTTTAAATTTGTTGCAGTCATTTCTGTGCTATCTTTCCAAAAAAAGTCAAACAGAGCCAGTTCATCAGAAAACATTTCCACAGAAATTGAACACTTTTAAGGTTCAGAGAAGTGACTCATTAAGCCACAATTCAATTAAATTTAGCAAATATTTCCTGTACAACCACTGTCTGCTTGCGGTTGGCATGAGGGCCGAACTTCCTGTTCATTTTATTTTGACTATTTAATAAGAGCAGATTAAAATATCTTCTTCTGCAACAAAAGAAGGGAAAAAGCCCAACTGTGTGTATTGAATTTTGAAGACAGGAGAGGAGAGATCTGAATGGGGAGTGAAGGGGTCTCTCACACACGTGGCTCCCTTTGCCTCTGTCTCCCAAATCTGCAGCATTTTTCGCAACCATGCCCTATAGGACCGTGTCAGTTCAGCTTTGAAAAGACTCAGCTGTCCACAAGTGCCTGGAAGGTCCCCGTGCCCTCCAGAGCTGCACGTCAGTAGCATCATGGGATGTGGAGGAGAAGAAACAAATCTTTTCTCGGAAAAGGAGACTAAAGAGTGGGGAGAAAGGGTGGATGCTGACCCACACATGTACTTTCAGGAGCAGAACTTCTCTGCTCTTGGCACTCACGGTGACCTGAATGAAAAGACTGTGTGTCGATATGGCATCTACCAGGTACAGTCCTTGTGAGGGTTTTTGAAACAGATTTCCTACCCCCAGAGTGAAATAGCAGAGATTTGAAGCCATCTTCAATTCCAGTACAGCCAGTACATACCAATTTATGGTTATCTTCACGCACGTGCATTCACCCAGCTCACAAAACTCTGATGCATGTTAGATTCCCCTTGCTTCCACTCATTTTAGTAAGCAAAAGGATGAATTAAACACACACACACGCACCGTGGATTAGTCGAGAACAGAAACATTCTCACAAACCCAGTTAGCATCAGAGTGGTCAGCCAGCCATCCTGCTGTGTGCCACACGGTGCTCCCAGGACAGCTTCCACTGGCCGGCTGCCTTTGGTGAGGGCTGGATGGATGCCCTGCTTGTCCTCCTTACCAAGACGAACTTCTCTACGGGACAAGGCACACCACAGACAGTTACTGCTGGGGGAGGCAGACACTGGGAGCACACGACCCCTCCCCGCACGCATGTCTGGCATCAGCCACAGAAACATCAGCTGATGGTGAACCTGCTTTCTCATACATATTTCAAAGAAAAGAAGGAAAGCGAAATCGCTCAGTCATGTCCAACTCTTTGCAACCGCATGGACTGTAGCCTACCAGATTTCTCCATCCATGGGATTTTCCAGGTGAGAGTACTGGAGTGGGTTTCCATTTCCTTCTCCAGGGGATCTTCCCGACCCAGGGATCAAACCCAGATCTTCTGCATAGCAGGCAAACGCTTTACCCTCTGAGCCATCAGGGAAGCCATACATGTTTCAAAGCACACATTATTTTTATATTTTTTACATTTCTTTCTTTGATGACCAACCTCACTTTTAAAATAATTTCTTTAATAATGATAAAAAATTCAGGTGGCGTTAATGAAAATGTGTAATATATGTTATAATTAGAATCTATTTTCAGTGTTCTGTGCAGGATACAAATGAATTTGTTTAAATATTCACAGCATCCTAGACTTTTAAATATAGCAGCATAATTGCATAATATAACATTTCTATATATCTGGTCTTAGTCATGTAAGGGGAGAGAAAATGAAATTTAAGCATGAAATAAAAAGTAGAGAAAAGAGCAAAAAAAAAATCTTTAGCTGAGATAAAAGAGTTTCCTTTAAAAAAAAAAATTATTGTACCTAAGAGTTTTCACCTTCACATGTAGAAATCAGAGCCCAACCCTCTCTGTCACATGGTAGAGAAGAGACCACACAGAAAATCAAGCTGGTTAGCTGCTCTATTCTGTGCAAATTCTAACCTTAAATAGTTCTCGATAATGCTTCTGAGGAAAGGAAATCAGTCTGCACGACATTCCTCTCTGTTTTCAAAGTTCCCTATATTCTGATTCCTGTTGTGAACGAGGGGGATGTGAAAACTAAACCCACTTTACAAGACTGAGGATGCTTATTCACTTTCTTCGTGCTTATTCGAGAGAATCGGTGATCAGGTTTCAGAGCACGCATTCCACAGGTATGCCTCCCATCTTCCATGCAGATGGAATCTATACACGAAATTACTGCTATGGATTCATTAAAAAGCAGAGGTTCAGTTCCCACAGAAATGGGGTCCCATTCCAGTCTTTTGCGTCAAACCCATCACTCAAACTGACACTCAGGCTCGTGGCTCTGCAAAGCGATCCCGCAGTGCCATCCTGCCTCCAAATGCAAGTGATCAACATGTCAGCCTGCAAGGCGTTCCCGTCTCTGAGGACCATCAATCGCCGCTGTTCGGAGAACCTTTTCTATCAGCCTTTTTGGGTTTATACCTATGAGGATATTACGTCTATGGTTGCACAAAGGAGAACAATTACTTGAAATGGCTTTGGTGTCTCCCTAGTATTTGGTGTCTCCCTAGTATTTTTTAGCTTCTTTTCAAGAAACTGACAAGCACAAGTCAGACATTACACTTATCCATAGATCTTGGGGTGTCAGTATTCTGGTGCCACTGAGTCCTGTGGAGATGGGGTTGTGAGACTATCCAGTCATTTAGACACCTCCTCGAGGTGTGGGCTTCCCTGGTGGCTCAGATAGTAGAGAATCTGCCCACAGTGTGGAAGACCCTAGTTCAAACCCTAGGTTGGGAAGATCCCCTGGAGAAGGAAATGGCAATCCACTCCAGTATTCTTTCCTGGAGAATCCCATGGACAGAGGAACCTGGCACGCTACAACTCATGGGGTCACAAAGAGTCAGACATCATTAAGTGACGGACACTCACTTTTCAAAGTGCAGGGAGACTTGGTATCAAGAGACACACTTCACCCACGACAGACTGAATTAAAAGGGGTAGTTAACAGTAATAAAAGAAGTATGTAGATAACTTTGAATTAAAGTAGGAAATTTTAAAGGTCAAGAGAAGAACATAAAAGACAAAACAGCTTTTGACATCTCAGAAAAAGCAGTACTGAATTTTATTTCTCTCTATTGATTTCACCACTGTGAGTGGTACCTGGATGGCAAAGAAAACTTCAATAGCAGCTGTTAATATGTTATGTTTTAGTCCTAGGGGAAAAAAAAAAAAACTAAAACATGTCCCAGGTCAGCAGTAGCTCAGACCAGAAAACCCAAGAGCGAAGTAGTTTTCCTGCAAAAGATAGCTTCTCACAAAAAGAAGTTTACCAAATTCTATAAGAGTTAAGAAGGAGGATTTATCTCTCCTCTTGCCTGGAAGGACTAAGGTAAGCTTACTCAGTTGAGCTATTAAGGTAAATGAAGTCTGTGGGTCAGGAGAAAACTCCTGGAGTTTCATTTTCATCGCAGTTTAGATCATCAGATTACTTATAGTCACAGCACAGAAAGTCCAAATTTCTACAATTCTATGATTCATCTGAAGTTTTAGATAGGTTAAAGCTGATGTATTTTAACAGGAAAACATGTGCTTCTGATTTAAAATGTTTGCTGCTGCTGCTGCTAAGTCGCCTCAGTCGTGTCCAACTCTGTGCGACCCCAGAGACGGCAGCCTACCAGGCTCCCCCGTCCCTGGGATTCTCCAGGCAAGAACACTGGAGTGGGTTGCCATTTCCTTCTCCAATGCATGAAAGTGAAAAGTGAAAGTGAAGTCGCTCAGTCATGTCCAACTCTTAGCGACCCCATGGACTGCAGCCTACCAGGCTCCTCCGTCCATGGGATTCTCCAGGCAAGAACACTGGAGTGGGTTGCCATTTCCTTCTCCAATGCATGAAAGTGAAAAGTGAAAGTGAAGTCGCTCAGTCATGTCCAACTCTTAGCGACCCCATGGACTGCAGCCTACCAGGCTCCTCCGTCCATGGGATTTTCCAGGCAAGAGTACTGAAGGCAAGTGGAGTTGCCTTCTCCTAAAATGTTTGCAGTGAAAAGTTTGATGCTGTAGTGACGATGAGTAGCCACTAAGCAAGCTTGTGTGCATGCAGTCGCTTCAGTCATTTCTGACTCTTTGTGACTCTGTGGGCTGTAACCCACCAAGCTCTTCTGTCCCTGGGATTCTCCAGGCAAGAATACTGGAGTGGGTTGCCATGCCCTCCTGCAGGGGGTCTTCCCGACCCAGAGATCAAATCCACATCTCTTTTAAGTTTCCTGCTTTGGCAAACGGGTTCTTTACCACTAGCACCATCTGGGAAGCCCCAAGCCCAGC
The DNA here is from genome assembly GCF_003369695.1 of Bos indicus x Bos taurus. Classification (NCBI taxonomy): domain Eukaryota; kingdom Metazoa; phylum Chordata; class Mammalia; order Artiodactyla; family Bovidae; genus Bos; species Bos indicus x Bos taurus. The sequence goes on along the minus strand of NC_040079.1, from coordinate 8,242,487 downwards.
TTAGATGACAGAGAACTGGTTTCAAAAAGAAAAGGGAAGCTGAGTGTCTTCAGCCTGGAGAAGGGAGAAGACAGTGGTTATAAGATCATGTTAGTCAGGGGTTTCGCTCTGCCTTTTGAGACTCTTGAGTGGGGAGATTCAACCTCATCTGAAGCTAGTGAACCAGTGGGTGCTGCAGGGCACCCCAGCTACACCTGCAGGTCAGACCCTTCTTGGGTGGATCAAAAGCCATCTACCTGCTTTCCCTTCCTTCTCCTGGAACCCCAGCGTCTAGTCTCAGTGTGTGTCTACACCACGCTGGGCTCCCCTCTGGTTGATGTGAAGCCTGAAACAGACGGGACTTTGGGGCTAACAAGTGGCAGATGGCTGTAACTGCCTGAGCCATCTATGCTGGCAAATTGTCTTCTTTATGTGTGTACAATTTCTCCCCAGTTCTGGTGTGAGTAGAGATTTTTCTTTCCATGGGGCACAGTTGTATGGCCACCACGATTGACAAAACTATTTAAGAAAAAGTGACGAAAATCCACAAACTGAACTTGAGTTAACTGGTCTAGTCCTTTATAACTCTTCACCATCATCTCAGCACATAAACACAAACCGGTCTTTAACGTGGTGTTTTCTCTGTGACAGTGAAGGCAGCATAAAATAGTGAAAAAGAAAACTGAAGGCAGATAGAGCTTGGTTTGACTTGCAGACCAACCCCTTGACTTGCAAGCTGACTCCTGGTAGGTGGTTCTCTCTCCAGAGTATTAGGGGCTTGTGATCAAATTGACGGCAACAGATGTAAAGAACTTGGCACAGTAGGTGGTTAAAACCACTTGACAAATTGAAGATAAACAAAGAAACAGGTTGTGAATCCTCCTATAGCCAATCCCAGAAATGCCTTTTTAACCTTTAAGATGCAGCCCCAGGCTTCGCTTCACCCAAAATTACAAGACATTGCTGGCAAGATGGGTGATGGTTCCCATCTCACATTTTTCATCCTCTCATTTCTAATAGACTCTTTGGGAAAAAAAAATACCTAAAAGCAGTCTAGATGCCTAGATGTTTATGAAAGAGGAGAAGGCATGGCTCGACATGGCCAAAGGTCGAGTTGACATTAGGATTCTCCAGGCTTCCAAGTTTCAGGTTTAGGATCTCAGCACCTCTGGTCCAGGGTGGGGTCAGAGGGGGTGAACAGAAGGTGTTTCCTACTGTTCTAATCTGTGCCAAGCCTCCCTCCTAACAAAGCCCCCTACGCAGGCTTCCCGGCCATGACTTTCATCCCAAGCTCTCCAATCTCAGAAGACACACTGGTACCCATCTCTGCCAAAAGGGATAAAAATCATTTTTTAGTCCAAAAAAATTGTTGTTTTCTATTCACACATTCAAGAGATACTCTTTAAGCTCCACCTAATTAAACATCAAGCTTATGTGTAATTAACCTCAAAATAATAATTAAACATCATTACCTAGGAAGACGAACTCGTTTTCTGGTTATCAGTTTTGGTAAACAATGGAGCTCTTGTAACAATTTTGAACTAATTAAAAATTGGAGAACTCTATACAAAGCTGTCATCTCTCCCTTTATAGGGTGAAGAAGCGAATCTTTGTGTTACTTAAAAACAGTTTCAGCATAAAAGCTTTTATTTTATATCTGTTTCATGTTGTAAATTGACTAGGTATCAATGCCTCTGTGTGTTGGTCGCTCAGTCGTGTCCGACTCTTTGCGACCCCATGGACTGTAGCCCCAGGCTCCTCTGTCCATGGAATTTTCCAGGCAAGAACACTGGAGTGGGTTGTCATTCCCTTCTCCAGGGGATCTTCCCAACCCAGGGATCAAACCCAGTTCTCCTGCATTGCATGCAGATTCTTTACCGTTATTAATTAATGACTATCTAAGGTCTTAATATCTTAAGAATGAAGTAATTACAATTTTTGCTAGCATAATGATTTCTTCTGACATATACCATTTTAAAATTTCACAAAATAGAACACTTTAAAAATTCAAGATTACCTTCTCATGTAGTTGAATGCAGTTATATGTATGTGTGAGTGTATGTGTCAATTTTAAACAAGTTTATAAACAGTGATAATTTAATTAACTCATAAAAATAACATAGGAAATTTAGAAACTTTAAGTCATAAGAAATTTGACGCTGGTTTTGTACAAACCAAATGGTGGTGCTGATATTATCATCATAAGGGTAAACTAGATTTTAAAGACTCTCAATAATGCTCAAGGTTCTTCGTTTACTTGAAAGGAGCCTTTTCTTCTTATCTTGTAGCAATAGTAACAAAGGCTATTTTGTAAATATAGTTTTCAGTGTCCACAAAAGAAACACAAATCACTTAATATTTTTCTTTCTGTCTTTTAGATATTTTTGGAAGGTAGTCCAAAATGAAAATTCTTAAAGCACATGCATAATGACAGGATGATTATTTCGATTAATTAATTTTTAAAGCTTCCCAAGAGAGATAAAGAGGTGGAAAGAAATAGAAAAAAAAAAGAAGTGAGGGAGCCAACTTCAGACAGTTAAGAAATTACCACTGTAAAGAGCAAATACCTTTCCCCTGCCAGAAGATAAAAGTTTTTATTCAGGAAAACTCATTTTGATGTATGTTTGCCTGCAAAAGATAGTTATTACAGCTGGTTTAGATAATTACTGGGGTCTTGAAATTTTTATCAAGGGACATATAAAGTCAGCATGTATTAGTCCTCACAGTACAGACGTGCAGGGCAGAGGTGTCTACAGAAGTAGGTGCTCTCTGTTTTAGGCAGACAGGATAATCTCCTGCTGCTTCTCCCCCTTGGTTTCTAAGGCATCTCTCAAATGAATAATCGTGTTCGTGTCCAGAGTTCCCCAGAGCAGAATTCTGAATATCAGTTCAGAATCACCCCAGGTGAAACTGCCAGTTAAGTTGAAGTGATGTGGGGAAGCAGGGGTTGATCCCAGAGCGTGTGCACAGTTTAGGTCCACAAGGCCCCGTGAGAGCTGCAGGGCCCGCGCTGGTACAGCCTCATGGAACCCTCAGGACTCAGTCAGCAGCAAGCCAGATGGTACCTTCTGACCCCCAGAAGACTGGGCACAAGGCAGCTCTCAGGACCAGAGTCGAGACTAGTGAGGTAGTTCTTACCTGGTTTAGATGTAGCACCCAAGTCAGAGTTCACCCAAAGACCTTCTGAGACAGCACCCAGTGGTGGCATGACTGTGTTGTATGCTAAGTCGCTTCTTTCACGTCCAGCTCTTTGCAACCCCATGGACTGTAGCCCACTAGGCTTCTCTGCCTTATGGGATTCTCCAGGCAAGAATACTGGAGTGGACTGCCATGCCCTCCCGCAGGGGATCTTCCTGACTCAGGGATCGAACCCATGTCTCCTGTGTCTCCTGCATTGCAAGCAGACTCTACCACTGAGCCACCAGGGAACTGTTTATTTAGAGGTGAATCTTTAAACCAGCCAAACCAGTTAAAAATGCTTCTTGAGGGAATTCCCAGGTGGTCCAGTCACTGGAACTCTTCTCCTTCACTGCCAAGTCTCGAGTTCAGTCCCTGGTCAGGAAGCTAAAGATCCCATAAGCCTTATGGAGCAGTCAAAAAAAAAAGAAAGAAAATGCTTCTAGAGAGGGGAAATAGAAGGCAGAACAGAGGAAATTGTAACTCTTCCTAACAGTCCTTAAAGAACTACTTGTTTAAACTTTTTTTTAATATGTTTTAAAAGAATGAGTAGATGTAGCCAGGTGAAGAGAGAGGAAAAACAGGGGAAAGGAAGCAAGTGGAGAAAAGAGCCTGGTGTGTGAGGACTGAGGAAAGCCCTTGTCCTGCCCGCAGGGAGGAGCAGGAGGGGACAGCAGCTTGTCCAGCCAGGACACAGAGTGCGTTTGGTGACACATGTCTGCTTTATCGTGGCCCCCAGTCGCCTTCAACAGTTTCTTTCTCACCAGCCGCCTCGGCGAGCACTTCCACGTGTGGCCCCCAGCACTTGGCTCCCCGCAGCCATCCGTTTCTGCCTCCTTCCAGCAGCCAAATAACAACCCCAGCTACCTCCGCTCCATCACTGCGGCCCAGATCAAAAGACATATCAATGGAAGGCATGATCTGAAGGTTTGCTGTGCCCTAGAAACTCACACAGCGATGATTAGTCTTTCATGAGTTTGAGTCAGCTCCAGGAGTTGGTGATGGACAGGGGAGCCTGGCGTGCTGCAGTCCATGGGGTCACAAAGAGTCGGATATGACTAAGCAACTGAACTGAACTGAGTGGGCTTTTAGCTTAACCAGCTCCTGATGAACACAGAAGACTTTGTGAACAATCAGCGGAGGAATAGTTTTCCATTTATTAACTAAAAAAAAGGATTCCAACACATTCTGGAAAGCTAACACTAAATGATAATAATCACCAAAGGAACTGTTTGGATGCTGAATGTAGAGTGATGCAAAGAGGCAAAAAAATCTCCCCTATACTTAATGTTCTTACGAAAAGACCTGTCCTTGAATTAACCTTGACAGGACTGTGTCTGAATAAAGGATTTTTTTTTTCAGAGACACACACTTAGAGATGGCAAGGTAATAGAAGAGGGAAATGCCGCTCCCACTGTTTTTGCTTAATTGTTCTCTTTTGCAAACACAGCAGAAGTGCTCAGTGAGATTTTCCAGAGGAAATCCTTGACACTGGAGTTTCAAAACCTTGTTGTTGTTCAGTAGCTCAGTCGTGTCTGACTCTTTGCGACCCCATGGACTGCATCATGCCAGGCTTCCCTATCCTTCACCATCTCCCGGGGTTTGCTCAAATTCATGTCCATTGAGTCGGTGATGCCATCCAAGCATCTCATCCTCTGTCATCCCCTTCTCCTCTTGCCCTCAATCTTTCCCAGAATCAGGGTCCTTTCCAATGAGTCAGCTCTTCACATCAGGTGGCCAAAGTACTGGAGCTTCAGCTTTAGCATCAGTCTTTCCAGTGAATGTTCAGGATACTGGAATAGTCAAATTCATAGAGACAGGAAATGGACTGCTGCTGCTGCTGCTGCTGCTAAGTCACTTCAGTCGTGTCCGACACTCTGTGCGACCCCATAGATGGCAGCCCACCAGGCTCTGCCATCCCTGGGATTCTCCAGGCAAGAACACTGGAGTGGGTTGCCGTTTCCTTCTCCAATACATGAAAGTGAAAAATGAAAGTGGAGTCGCTCAGTCTTGTCCGACCCTCAGCGACCCCATGGACTGCAGCCAACCAGGCTCCTCCGTCCATGGGATTTTCCAGGCAAGAGTACTGGAGTGGGGTGCCCTTGCTTTCTCCGCAGGAAATGGACTAGAGGTTACCATAACCTAAGGAGAGGAGGCCATGGGGAATTAGTGTTTCGTGAGAAGAGAGTTTCAGTGTGGGAAGATAAGAACGTTCCAGAGATGGGTGGTGGTGATGGCTACACAATACTGAGAATGTACTTGGTGCCACTGAACTATACACTTAAAATAGTTAAAATAGTAAATTTTATGTTATATATATATATTTTACCACATTTTTTTTTTAAAAAGGACGAGGTATTTTCCTCTTCTGGGCCTCAGTGAGATCATCAGGACAATAAATGCATTAGAACAGATGATCTCCCAGGATATGTCCAAGTCTGCAAGTTGGAGACACTCCCTCCATCCTCATGGGGTACGGCACCAACCTGGGGAGAAGAGACGTGTGAATAAAAAGATAAGCTCTTGCTAGTTAATTTCCTAAGTACTCAGTTAGTGATAAAGATGGGAATGTGTATTCCTCAGGGGAGGAACCGAGCAGAATTGTGGAGGCCAGCTTCGGGGACAATGTTGTGTCTGAAAAAAGATTCAGGCTTCGTCCTGGGTCCTGGGCAGTTTCCCTCTGCACCTGAGTGTGCATCTTCTCGTTCGTCCTCAGCTCACTTCCTCCCGGTTCTCCCGCCTTCCCTCCATCAATCGCTCCCTCTGTGCCCTGTGTCCCTGTCGGCTCCTTCCCCCCAGTGTGGAGCCTGCGCCACTTTCTCTCCAGACCCCAGGTCTGCGTCTGATTACTGCCTTCCCTCCCCGCAACACACTAGTTTTATGAGAACCACCTCTGCTTCCCCACCTCCCAGTTATTCCTCAAGCCCCCACAATATTTAATTCCCCCCCCCCGCCCCCATCACTCCACAGGTGGCTCAGCCGGTGGAGAGTCTGCCTGCAGCGTGGGAGACCTTGGTTCAATCCCTGGGTTGGGAAGATCCCCTGGAGGAGGAAATGGCAACCCACTCCAGTATTCTTGCCTGGAGAATCCCCTGGACAGAGGAGCCTGGCGGGCTACGGTCCAAAGGGTCCCAAAGAGACACACTCACTTTCATCACTCCACTGAATTGCCCTCACTCGTGTGTCGCCCTGACCCTATAACTATTAAACAAACAGGCACCTTTCCACCTTGTCTCATCTCTGCCAGTTCTCAGCACTGGGTCCTGTGGGCCCAGGGCCATCCATGGTGGATGACTTTGGGGGCACCACCTGCATGGACAGGGGTCCGATTGGTGCCCCCAGGAGCTGCGTGCTGTGTCACTGTGCCCTGCTTGAACCTCCATCCCTCCTGAAAACCTCTGCCTGTTCTTCTCTGAGATGTGTCTTCCCTGGCTTTTCCACGTCTCCTTGCCCTTTCTTCCCTGCCCACCTTTAGGTCCAATTTGACCATGGGTTCCCTCCTTGGCTTTCTTCTCTTCCACTCTAGACAACGCCCTGGCCAAGCCCATCTGCCGATGTCCTCAGCCCCTCATGCTCCCTGCACACTAACTCCCTGCAGTCTGTCCCTCCAATGCTGACCTCTCTCTTGGATTCAAACCATCATTCAGAACTGTCTCATCTTCTTATTCCTGTTTCCCATGGGTGCAAACCTTCCTCACTTTTATAACAACCAAATGGAACTTTTCTTTCTCTCCTGAACCTGCCACTCCTCCAAATTAACCTCTCCAAGCCAGCAGCCCTACCCTGTGCCCAGTCTCCCGGGTCAGAAGCCTTGCTCAGTCAGTGGCAGATGAAGCCACAGGCTCAGATGTCAGACCCACCTGAGCCCAAGCACAGAGCCACCCCTCACTCTGGGTGTGACCTTGGAAAAGTCACTGATCTCTCAGGTCCGCACCCTTATCTGTAAGAGGGGGAAATGGTATCTATCGTGATGGGTTTGCATAAGGATTTAGTAGGATGTTGTATGTGAAAGACTTAGGTCCAGACCTGTGACATCAAAAGCACTTGCTACCTGGTCATTCTCTTCTTCTCAGCCTCATTCCTAACTCACCACCGGTCAGCAAGACCAGTGAAGTTCAGCTCTGTCGTTTCTCTTGAATCGGTCCTATCTTCTCATTCCCAAGTGTCTGAGTTCAGACAACCTTGCATTACTGTAGTAGGTGACTGAGTCATCTCCTCACCTCGGGTCCTCTACAACTCCATTGCACCCTCTCATGGCTGCCAGGATCTCTGTTTCTACAACAGGAATCTGATCCTATCACTTCTCTGCTCAGAATAATTTACTGCTTCTTCATCGCCCCCAGCTGAAACCACAGACTCCCTAGAATGGCCGTGCAAGGTCTGAAGGTCTGACCCTGCCCACTTCTCCTGTCTTCCCTGCCATCATCCCCCCAGCATGCTCTCAGCTTCCGCCGCACCAAACCATCAAGACCCAGGAGTAACTGCCTCTGGAAACTTTTCATGGTCCTCTAGGTATCCCTGTAGCACCCTGGCCAAGAAGCTAGCACAGCATTGTGAGTTATAGACTGCACATCTCCTCAAGGAAGGGCTGAGTCTTTCGTGTCTCCATCCCTCGCAGTAGTCAGGACAAGACCTTGCGTGTGGTATTCAATATGTATGTGGTAAATAAATGAGTGAATGAATGAATATGCACTTGAATGGATAAACAGAGAAATAAAGAGTATTGGAAAATGGAGAAAGATAGAAATGTTGAGGTCATGAGGTTGAATGTCCGAGATGCTTGTTCTTATAATTTCATCATTGGTTGTTCTTATAATTTCATCATTAAGTGCTTATCAAGGTATATTGTCCTAAAACCATTCACTGTCTTTACAAGCATCCTCCCTACATCTGATCCCACTATTCCAGCCAGGGTTGTTTAGTGATTCATACTCTGTGTTATGATTAGATTACACTAGTCCTCCTGTGGAAGTCATTTGTTCGTCTAACTATGGAAACCTTACTCATTCTTTAAAGTTCATATCAAGACTCACCTCTCCTAAGCAGTATTTCTAGAAAAGGTGAAGCCTTTTGCCTGAGCTGACTTCCTAGGACCCTTTGCCTGCCTGCTCTAAAAAGAGCTTCACTGAATAGTATAAATAGTATGGTCTTTATGGAAAGTTGGAACAAGGTTTTAACCCAGCTCCTGTCTTTATGTGAAGTATGAGGCCTTGGGAAAATCCCTTAGCCTTTCCGGGTTTTAGGTTCCTGATTTGCTTGTTCAGATGAGGATAACAAAGCACATCTTTCTGGAGTGTTGCAAAGACTGAAGGAATCCTTTTGTATAGCAGGAGACCTATAGTAGCCATTTGACCAATATTAGTTTTCTTCCTACTGGTTCTCACTTATGCACTTCTCTGGAAATTTCCTCTTCCTTTCTGGACCTGAGATGCCAGCCAGACCTCTCTCAGCTGAACTCCTGGTCCTGATCTCTTCTGGGCAGGGCTGCCCTGCATCCATGTAAAGCATGATGCCAAAAGGCTGCAAGAATGACTCATCCTTATAGATTATCATTACCCTTGGAGGAAACATTTGCATGTTTCTTGCATTATTGGCATGTTTTCCTCAGTTTTGGTCATTGACTTAGAGGTGTGTGTGTGTGTGTGTGTGTGTGTATATATATATATATATATATATATATATATATATATATATATATATATTGGCTGCCCCTGTGGCTTGTGGGATCTTAGTTCCCTGAACAGGGATCGAACCTGTGCCCCCTGTGTTGGAAGCACTGAGTCTTAACTATTGGATCATCAGGAAAGTCCCTACAGGTATATATCAATGTGCAGACAGAGTCAGCTGTATTAGTGAGTCCAGGGGCTATTTGATACCAATACTTGACTGGGACAAACACTGGGACAGTCCTTGCAAATATGTGGCCAGTGAGCTGACTGTTAGAGATATAGGTGGCCTGTTAATTGGTCCATCTTCCCGTATGGGCAGCTCCACAGAATACAGACAGTACGAACTCAGCATCAGAAGACTTTAATTAGAGTTCATGGTTTATCACTGGCCATATCATTCACCTTAAAACCTAAATAAAGAAACAAACAATCGGCCAACCAGAAGTGTAGAAATGGTATAGAATTTAAAGACTCAAGAGACAGTTTTCTATAACAGGTTAGCCTGGGGTATCTTCTAATGCACATTAATGAAGTCTCCTTTATGTACAGCTGGGAACGTCCCCTGGAGGAGGAAATGGTGACCCACTCCAGTATTTTTGCCTAGAGAATCCCATGGACAGAAGAGCCTGGTGGGCCACAGTCCATGGGGTCACAAAAAGTCAGACACGACTGAGCGACTAATACTATAGAATTTGGGCCAAAACATAATCTCTGGTGTTAAGTCCCTGTGGATGGAATTCACAAGGTCTATTGTCCAGCCATATTTAGTGGACCTTCAGCCATGCCCCATGCTCACCACTGGACTCTCCAACTGAAACACCACCCATCCCTCTGCCCACCCTAGTGGGAGCCCAGCCTGCAGTGCCCGAGCTGGACTCCATCTCCTTCCCCAGCCACTTCTGACTCCCAGAGCACGTGTCTCTCAACCACACATGGCCCTTTGGGGCCCTGCTCTGTTGTTTGACAATGTCCTGTGTGCCTGTCAAGTCTTCCTGGCACATTTCATCTTCGTCATCTTTGTGTCCTCTACAAGGGTGTATGCAGAGATAGGTACACAGTAGGTACTCAGTAAACCCCTGTGAATACAGTGACCTACCAGGCAGAGAAGAGGAGGTGGGCAGTCAGCACCCCGAGACCCGGGAGAAAGGCCATCTCCTCCGGGGCTTGGAGAGCTGGCCGGCTGACTCAGCAGGAACTCCCTGGGTCCATCAGCTTCAGGACTTGGCACAGTTGCAGCTGAAGTTTCTGCTGAGTAGGGTCATAAATATGTAACCTGAGAACATAATGGTGAGAATGGCTCCTTCTTTTTCACATCCTAGACTCCAGAACAGAAATATGCACCACCACATCTAGAGTATAGTATCAGTGTATTATCCAGCATTGTGAATATAAGAAAAGCACGTTTTCCGGAAAGTGTCCTTCTTCATCTTGAAGTAGTGGGTCGAGAATGACCTTTGAGAGGGCTGGGACGAAGCCCAAAGTGCTACTAAATTGGAAACCTGTTTAATGGCTGAGACAGCTTACCTCCCGATCAATTATGGATGCGCTACCATTTCAAGATTACATTATGAAGGAAGCGTGTCACCGACTGATCAATGATGGGATGCGAGTCTTGGCTGCATCCTGTTACAACAAATTAACTGAGGATTGAAGACAAATTCGCGACCCCTTTTGGTTGTGTAAAATAAAATCCGTTTAGCAAATTCTTTGGATTTGTGGATAGCCTAAGAATCTACAAATCTGCAGTGGCCCTTCTCCAGATACATTCAAAGGGTAGGAGAGAAGTCATGTAAAGCCTAATGCTTGACTTCTTGTCTCAATTTCTAACCAAAACTAAAAAGGTAAAGCAAGTTGGCTCAAAGAAAGAAGTTGCATTGTAAGTAAATAATGTCCAAACCAAAAGAGGGAACATGAAAGAACAGAGGTAATCTTTTTTAACATGTTTATCATTGTGCTGGAAAAATAAAAACTGTCTCTAGGAATTCATATTAACATTCCTTTTTTATTTAGCTTTTGTTGTTATCAAAGTAATACAAGCACCTTATTTAATGTATCAAATAGTTCTGTATGGCTCATTAGGAAAAACAGCCACCCAATTTTCATATTTTTGTTGTTGTTTCTTCGTGTGTTTGTCTCTAAACCTCTGAAGACATTGATTTGCTGCTCAGGGGGTCAGCAAACTTTTCCTAGAGTGAAACAGGGAACACTTTAGGACCATCTGGTCTCCACTGCAAGTCCTCAGCTCTGTGGTTGCCGTGTGAAAGCAGCCACAGACGATATGTAAACTGATGATGCGGCTGTGTCCCAATAAAACTTTATTCACAAGCACAGGTGGCTGGCTGGTGGGTCATAATTTACCACGCCCTGGACTCCATCTTGATTTTCTGCTTTAGAGTCCATCGCTACCAGCTGACCTCTCACTGTGGAAGGTGATTAGGCTCTTTCCAGTCGACAGTGCCCTCTCCACCTCCCTCCCCTCCACACGCTTCCTGCGCCGCCATCTTTCCAGTAGGATGGCTACTTCTCTGAATTTGGATCAGTATGGGGTGTTTATATTAGCATGACCTTACGTACGCTTTTCATGGCTGAACCATGAATTATTTCCTTTCTTGAACAGTCTCATTTTCCCTCAAAGGAATAATTATCTTGATCTTCCATTTGATAAATTTCCTATGAATTGATGACGAGTTCAGAGTCAAATTCTCCCAATTTTTAAATCTTCTTTCAGTATAAGGATTTACACATGTCAGATAGTCCACTTCATTTCCTTAGAGATCTCTCTTCCGGAGCACTCTGACTGGAGAGACCAGCCATCATCCTTGTATCTCTCTTCTCCATCACCACCAACTTCCGTGGTGGCATAGACAGTAAAGAGTCTGCCTGCAGTGTGGGAGACCCGGGTTCAATTGCTGGGTTGGGAAGTTCCCCCGGAGAAGGAAATGGTAACCCACTCCAGTATTCTTGCCTGGAAAATCCCATGGACGGAGGAGCCTGGCAGGCTACAGTCCATAGGGTCACAAAGAGTCAGAGACAACTGAGCAACTTCACTTCACTCTCCATCATCATAGACTCCCTCAGCCTCTGGATTGTTAGAGTCCCTCTGTCCTGGCCTCCATAACCTCTTCCTCTGATCAAGGGTTTAGCAGAGGGTTTCCGAATTGGGGGATTCCAGGCACAGGTAGTAAGGGCATTTCTTTTTTTTCCTCCTGGAGTCATTTCTCTGCAGCTTCTTGAGAAAGGGTACCTAGGAGTTACATTTTCTGAAACATCACAAGTCAAAGAGTATCTTTATTCTCCCTCACATTTAATTGAAGCTAGACTGAATAAGGAATCCCTAATTAGAAATTACTTCCATTCCGAATTTTAAAGGAATTTTTGAGTTGTCAACAATGTTGCTCTCAAGAAGTTCAGTGCCATTCTAATTCTTGATTCTTTATTTGAATACGGTGTTTTTCTAAATGCTTTTTCATTCCCATATTCTGAAACCCCAAGAATGTTGTTTGGTTTGTCTCTATTTTTCACCATTCTTACACGTGAACAATGGGCCTTTCAACCTGGAAAGCCATTCTCTTCCGCTTTAGGACATTTCCTTGAATTGATTTTGGGGGGACAATTTCTTCTCCCTCATTTCTTGTTTGTTTTTTTTTTATATATAATTTTCGGCTGTGCTGGGTCTTTGTTGATGTGCGGGTTTTTCTCCAGTTGCAGCAAGCAGGAGCTACTCTTCGTTGCAATGCACAGACTCCTAGTTGCGGTGGCTTCTCTTGTTGTCTAAGCAACAAGAGCTGTAGAACTAGAGATTTAGCTCTAGAGCACGGGCTTTAGAACACCTGGGCTTCAGCAGTTGCGGCTCACAGGCTCTAGAGCAAGGACTCAGTAGTTGTGGCACACGGGTTTAGTTGCTCCCTAGCATGTGGAATCTTCCCCGACTGGGTGTCAAACCCGTGTCCCCTGCATTGGCAGGCGCAGTCCTATCCACTGCGCCACCAGGGAAGTCCTTCTCCTTCGTTTTCTATTCTTTCTTGCTCGAATTTATATTCAGATGTCAGATCCCATGGACTAATCCTCTAATTTTCTTATCTTTTCTGTCATTTGTTCAGTTTCTTTATTGCTTGCCTTAAATCTTGGGAGGTGCCTTGAAATTTACATTTCAGAGCTGCTCACTGAGTTTTTCATTTCTTTTATTACATCCTCAATTTCTAAGAGCTCTATTTTTCCTTCTCTGAATGTTCCTTTTTTATGTCATCTGTTCTTGTTTCCAGAAAACTGTGTATTATCCCTCGGAAGATATTAACAACACTCTTCTAAATGTCCTTTCTCTCGGCTCAGGCTCTGTCCTTCAAAGAGCTCTTGTTTGTTTGTGTATTCATATGTATTTATCTTTGGCCTTCTCATGTGTTTAAGACACTTCCTCAAATGTCTAGTGATCTTTAACAGGCACTCATATTTACAAGTGAGGCACTTAAAATATGACTGGGAGTTCTGTGCACACAGATGGGACCTGAGACCTCTGGGTTTTACTGTACGAAGGAGCCCCTGACGTCAGCATCTCCGAGGTTGGTTTTTTTTGTTTTTTTTCCCCTTGATTTAATCAAAAGCTCCAAAGTAGAATTCTCCATTCTTGCCTGGCATGCAGATCCCTGGCTGCCGTGTTCTCACAGCTGAGGAGGGAGAGATCTGTGGGGTTTCAGCCAGTGTGTGAACTTGGATTTGCTTCCCTTGCTCCCCTCCCCTGTGCCTGGAGTCCCCCAATTCAGAACCACTCTGCTAAATCCTGTCCAATGAATAAATCTCGTCTTCTGCCTGAGGAAAGAAAAGGCAGTTTCCGTATTTAGGGATCTAGAGATATAACTGTCCTTAACAAACTTCCAGCGAATCCTGTTTCTCTAGCTTCGCATCCACACCCACAGTCAGTGGTAACTCTTGCCTTCGATTACATTAACCATGAAAATTGGGTTGCTTCTGGGCTCTCTCCACCTAAGATTCAATTTCCATGTCCTTGGGTATGCTGCCATTCAAAAGGCTTCAGTTGTTTTTCAGCTTCCAAAATGTTGTCTTGGGACAACATTTGCCCTCCTTTTCGTGGGATTCATGGAAAGCAATGGCATGCATATGTGTTCAATCCACTCTCATAACAGGAAGCCGCCAGCACTTCTGTTTTAGAGGAAGTTTGAAGTATGCATACAAAAGGTGCATTTTGAAATACTGTATTCCGATGTGTTAAAGCTGGAGTCATGGCATTATTTCTAATTTGCTTTTCAAATGGGATGAATTGGTTAATTTAAAAGATGTACAAAGAATTTTTTCAAATAGTGAGGTTTTGCTGTTAAAACTAATTGTGTTTTAAAACTATGTGATTTTTCTTCCTCTTCCAACAGTGAATTTTCTTCTTGCTTTAAGAAGGATCCTCAGGAGAAAATATAAAGTTGTATAACAGTTGTATATGGATTATTTATCTTAGGATTATATGTAACTATATGCAAGTAATTTTATAATTATAAAATTAGAATGTGTTTATTGCAGAAAACTTGGGAAAAGCAAAAAGTATAAGCTAAGTTTTTGAGATAAGCTTAAAAAGCAACAGTATTCTCAGCAATCACAGAAAGCTTGACCATTTTTGTGTGGTGTCCATTATGTTATACACACGTGGTTAAGAGCTAATGTACTAACGCATCAGGATTATTTTTAAATTCACAATTTTTAAATGGGTCCAATTTTTAATGTTGATGTATTCCTAGATTTTCTAAGAAACTTCTGTTATATAAAGGGAAACACTGCAGTAACGGACTTGTGTGTTTGTTCTTTAAGCATATTTGTTGAAGAATGATGGGGTCTATTATATATAGTTCAGATTCAACCTCACGCACAACTGTCAGACATAATTCACTTTACAGTCACTCATGCCTCCGCAGCACTGCTTCTTTGCCTTCAGGCTTTCCGCTGGGAAAACACTTTATTGTACCTGAAGCCTTCAGTTGAGATAAAAATTCTGCTAATTGCTCTGGCAGTAGAAAGAATAGTAAAAGGAATAAACAATTAGAAAACTCGTGGATTGAATCTTTTTTGATATTTAAGTCTTTCCATTATTTTTCTAGCCTGATGAGATTGCCTTCATAAAGCACCACTCATGGAATATTTCATTTTCGTGAATGTGCTTAGGTTTTATAAGTCCTGCTTTGCCTACCACCAAACCAAATTCAGTACAGACTTTTACATATGAAAACCTAAAATTATGCCAAGACTATTCCTTCAACAACATACCGTTTCTAAAAGCAATGTGTAGGCCAAAATATATATTCGTATTTATTATTTGCACTTTTGTTGAACAAACAGCTACTGAGATCCCAATGCTTTCTTCATATATAGTACCTGTTATTCTCTCTGGAGCATCCTTCTTAGTGCATGAAGAAAATCCATCATTGGGGGAGGAAGAAAAAGCAGGGAGAAAAAATAGATGACAAGAATGTGGCAGGAACCCAGTCCTGAGAACTAAGGTCTTAGGAATAAGGGAGTGGATAAAGATCCACACAGAACAATGTCCTGCCATTGGCCTGCAGGAAGACTGCATCTGCTGCAGGGGGAGCAGGAGTCAGGTCAGTCCCTACTGCCCAAGGTCATGGCCAGGTTCAGACTCTCAGATGGAATTAAACACTTGGGTGGTGTTTAAAGATGATGTAATGATTTCAGAGATAGAGAAACAAACAGGTACAGGTACCCACACAGCTGCGAACTCACACTTACCTTGGGCACAGTTAGAGTCCCTTGAGCAGCCAGGAAATCAAACCAGTCCATCCTAAAGGAAATCAACCCTGAAAATTCACTGGAAGGACTGATGCTGACGCTGAAGCTCCAATACCTTGGCCACCTGATGCGAAGAACTGACTCATTAGAAAAGACCTTGATGCTGAGAAAGATTGAGGGCAGGAGGAGAAGTGGGTGACAGAGGATGAGATGGTTGGATGGCATCACCAGCTAGATGGACATGAATCTGAGCAAGCACTGGGAGACAGGGGAGGACAGAGAAGCCTGGAGCACTGCAGTCCATGGGGTTGCAAAGAGTCAGACATGACTTAGCAACTGAATAACCACGACAATAGAAATCATTATCTGGTTTCCATTATCCAACACAAATTAGAAGAATGATCTGGGTGGAATATCAGAGGCAGGTACACTGACTACTAACTGGGTTTTCCCCGATGGTTCAGTGGTCAAGAATCTGCCGGCAATGCAGGAGTCGCAGGAGTCGCAGGTTTGATCTCTGGGTCAGGACGATTCCCCCAGAGAAGGACATGGAAACCTACTCCAGTATTCTTGCCTGGAGAATCCCATGGACAGAGGAGCCTGGCGGGCTACAGTCCTTGGGGTCACAAAGAGTCGGACACGACTAAAGCAACTTAGCACACATACACACTGACTACAGTAAGAGGAGACAGCTAGATGCTTATCAGTAAGAGAGTAAACAGTACAATAGGAAAGGTCAGAAATCCTTGGAGTCTCACTTTGCAAAGCAGCAAAAAGCCTAAAGAGCTCCAGAGGCACCAGTATATACATTCAGTTCAGTTCAGTTCAGTCACTCAGTCGTGTCCAACTCTTTGCAACCCCATGAATCGCAGCACGCCAGGCCTCCCTGTCCATCACCAACTCCCAGAGATCACTCAGACTCATGTCCATTGAGTCAGTGATGCCATCCAGCCATCTCATCCTCTGTCGTCCCCTTCTCCTCCTGTCCCCAATCCCTCCCAGCATCAGAGTCTTTTCCAATGAGTCAACTCTTTGCATGAGGTGGCCAAAGTACTGGAGTTTCAGCTTTAGCATCATTCCTTCCAAAGAAATCCCAGGGCTGATCTCCTTCAGAATGGACTGGTTGGATCTCCTTGCAGTCCAAGGGACTCTCAAGACTCTTCTCCAACACCACACTTCAAAAGCATCAATTCTTCGGCGCTCAGCCTTCTTCACAGTCCAACTCTCACATCCATACATGACCACAGGAAAAACCATAGCCTTGACTAGACAGACCTTTGTTGGCAAAGTAATGTCTCTGCTTTTGAATATGCTATCTAGGTTGGACATAACTTTCCTTCCAAGGAGTAAGCGTCTTTTAATTTCACGGCTACAGTCACCATCTGCAGTGATTTTGGAGCCCCAAGAAAATAAAGTCTGACACTGTTTCCACTGTTTCCCCAACTATTTCCCATGAAGTGATGGGACCGGATCGGGTAGCTCCTCAGTATATTACATGACTAAGGGTCAATAAGAGAGAGTTGTTATTCACTTAAATGCAGCAGATAAGTTAGGAAACATGCGAAGTTGCCTTTCCCACACCTGAAAAAAATTTGGTGCTTGATAGTTTCATTTCCTTTATAAGGGAGAAACCTTTTATTTGGAATGGTTCTTCCTCATTTCGCAGCCTTGTGTTTTTTTTGAATCCATGAAGGATTACTAAAGGACTTCATAGATCCCAAATGAAGTTGCAGAATGATAGATGCCTTCTCCCCGCACAAAAACAGAGGGGCAGCAGTTTAAATTCATGGAACCACTCTTCTGATGATGGGTACATGTAAGTGAAACAATCAACGTTGCCAAGATAAACTGCAGTTTGCTTGGTGTCAAAGAGAAGGGGACGACAGAGGATGAGATGGTTGGATAGCATCACCAACTCAATGAACATGAGTTTGAGCAAACTCCAGGAGATAGTGAAGGACAGAGGATCCTGACATGCTGCAGTCCATGGGGCCGCAAAGTGCTGGACACAACAGCAAATGAACAAAAGGCAATGCTAGAGCCCGCCTGGGTTTTATACCAACCCTCATTTTTTCTCTATCTCTCTCTCTTTTTTTTAATTTAATTTAATTTTTAACTTTACAATATTGTATTGGTTTTGCCATATATCAGAATGAATCTGCCACAGGTATACATGTGTTCCCCATAAAGCACAAGTTTGCATGCACAGTAAGGGAAGTCTTGGGTGCCCTGATCAGATCAGATCAGATCAGTCACTCAGTCGTGTCCGACTCTTTGCGACCCCATGAATCACAGCATGCCAGGCCTCCCTGTCCATCACCAACACCCAGAGTTCACTCAGACTCACATCCATCAAGTCAGTGATGCCATCCAGCCATCTCATCCTCTGTCGTCCCCTTCTCCTCCTGCCCCCAATCCCTCCCAGCATCAGAGTCTTTTCCAATGAGTCAACTCTTCGCATGAGGTGGCCAAAGTACTGGAGTTGCAGCTTTAGCATCATTCACTCCAAAGAAATCCCAGGACTGATCTCCTTCAGAATGGACTGGTTGGATCTCCTTGCAATCCAAGGGACTCTCAAGAGTCTTCTCCAACACCACAGTTCAAAGGCATCAATTCTTTGGCGCTCAGCCATCTTCACAGTCCAACTCTCACATCCATACATGACCACAGGAAAAACCATAGCCTTGACTAGACGAACCTTTGTTGACAAAGTAATGTCTCTGCTTTTGAATATGCTATCTAGCTTGGTCATAACTTTCCTTCCAAGGAGTAAGCGTCTTTTAATTTCATGGCTGCAGTGACCATGTGTAGAAAAATTAAGTCTGACACTGTTTCCACTGTTTCCCCATCTATTTCCCATGAAGTAATGGGACCGGATGCCATGATCTTCATTTTCTGAATGTTGAGCTTTAAGCCAACTTTTTCACTCTCCACTTTCACTTTCATCAAGAGGCTTTTTAGTTCCTCTTCACTTTCTGCCATAAGGGTGGTATCATCTGCATATCTGAGGTTATTGATATTTCTCCCAGCAATCTTGATTCCAGTTTGTGTTTCTTCCAGTCCAGTGTTTCTCATGATGTACTCTGCATAGAAGTTAAATAAGCAGGGTGACAATATACAGCCTTGACGTACTCCTTTTCCTATTTGGAACCAGTCTGTTGTTCCATGTCCAGTTCTAACTGTTGCTTCCTGATCTGCATACAAATTTCTCCTGAATTCGTGTCTAAATTCATCCTCATTCATCCTCTCCAGTGTCTGCCAGACCCTTGGGCTTTTGGGATTCTTTTCTCAGGACAGCTTTGAACTGGTCACTCCTCTGAGTACCTAGACCCAGGAGAGTGTCCTGCAGACCAATCACCTTGAAGGAAGACACCTGAGCTAGTTGTTCATCCTGAATTCTTCAAACTGCCAGGAAGGTCTTGTCCCCGGTGAGATGACATCACCTGCTAAGCTTCCCCTTCCCCCTCCTCATTCTCATTTCATTAGCAATGTTCGTGTTCACACCCTTCAATGTGAATATGAGGGGTGTTAATGAATACAACCCATCTGCATAGCTCCTGTGATGTTTTTTCATAATAAGTCCAGTGAAAGAGAGTAAACAGGCATCTGGGAAAGCAAAGAGCAAGCATGGGATGTGACTCAGGCTGTTGAGTGAATCTGAAAGGGCCACGGACCTTCTAAACTGGTTTGCATGTCCATCCCTAGGTCTCTGGACACTTGTGAGCCTGCGTAGTCCCACAGCCCAAAAGCCTTCCCATTAGGCTCTTTTTAAACCAAGCAGCTGGTGTGGTGCATGAATTGCAGGAACACGGTTAACCTTGGCAAATGGGCTTCATGGTCCGAATGGCTAATTACAGATTTCCTTCCATTAGGAGTTACAGCCTCATCAAGATTCTACAGCCCGCTCCTGAGTTTGAATCTCCATACAACAAGGGGGATTTATTACGAGAGAGAAGAGGGAAAGGAGAGCATCCTTCTCTTTCTCGGGAGCAGGACAGTCAGGAAAGAACACATTGAAAGAATAAAACCCCTGTCAACTCAGTTTACCAACTCTGGCCTGCGTTTTCCGAGTTTTCGGTAATCAAAACATTAGGAAAGAAACTGTAACCTGTTTTCCTGAAGGATTTATTTTAATAACTTCCTAATAACATGCTGGTTTTGATTGCATTATAGGCTATTCCTGAAGAATTTATTATCTAAGATACCATTTGTCACTGGAGGCTCTCTGTCGATGGGTGGAAAGACTGATAAATTGGCTATTAACATAGATAAGAAGAAAACATATCGATTGAGTTGATTTTGCATTTAGTAATCCTCTAGACAGAAACAATGCATGCAAGATACACTCTGTAGTGAAGACCTGCTCTTCCCTGTATATCCTGTTAAGACTCTTGCATGTTTTATTCTGGCAAAAGTAGATCATGACGGTGATGAAAAGATCATTGTGGTGATCATATGCCTTTACCATAAAAGTGAATTAGAGGGAAATTTTTGTAACTCTCAGTGCAGAAATAATTATGATACAAAAACCCTATGTCTTTTCGATATCTCCGAAGTTCATTTCATTTGTCATCTTAAAAGCCCTGTCAGTGGCATTCGTTCTGCCCTGTAGAACTGTGCTAGTGATTGCATGTATAAACGAACTCACTCTCACTTAGAGAGGGCGACCCACAGTGCCTTCACCCTCCAGCTGGGGGAGAGACCCCAGCCTTCTGATCAGAGGTGTTGATGACCGTGCCCTCCCAGGGGCTGCTGTGCAATTTCCCCGAGTCATGTCAGCCAGTGCAGAGAGTTTCAGGGATCACACTGAGGTCTTGAAGAGTGGATAAAGCTTATTCTCATTCTCACCAGAAATTTTGTCCGTTTTCTTCTTTTCCTCAACACTGGCATGTGGGAAGCAGCAAGTAGTGATGGTTCCACGATGGAGATCTGAGACCTAATAAATAATTATTAAGGTGCCTGCTACACAGCACGTCTGTGCTAGACCCTGAAATGACAACAAAGATAAATCAGACAAGGGGACTGTCATTAAAACCCTTACAGTCTAGACGAAGATGTGTGCAAAAATTAATTTAATACCTGGTAGAATGTAAGAAGTATTTGATTTAACAACTTCTTGGAGTTTATCTGAGATATACTTGCTGATGTAGGCTGTTTGCCAATGACTGTGAGGCCAGTGAACAGGCAGGTTACCTGATATACAAGCTTTCAGAGCAGAAAGGTTTCTTCTAATAATGGGAGGAGCTGCCAGACAAGGTACCGCTCAAACCAAGGCACTGCCGTGGGAAACCAGGGGCCATGCAGCTGGCAGGTGTGGCTACAGGCGATGCGTGTAACATGGAGCAACTGAGGGGCTGAGATCACGAAGGCTGCAAGCTCAGGGTGAGGAGCTTTGGACTTCTGTTGGGCAAGCCATGAGAGTTGTTGCAAATTTTTCTTTTTAAGAAGAAAGAAGATTATTCTTTCTTATAATAAGAAATGTTCTTATTATAAGTCTTCAAGATTTATAATAAAGGTACAACAATCCAGATGGTGTGGTACTGACAAGATTAGAAACAAAATAACAGGATAGTTAAGCATACAGAATAGATTCCGGCAATAGACCCACATATGCATGAAAACTGAGTTTTTTAACTGAAGCATAGTTGGTTTACAATATTTCGTGTGTACAGCAAAGTGCATGAGTTATATGAGTGTGTGTGTGTATATATACACACATATACTCATATATACATGTCTGTGTATGCATCCATTCTTTTTCTGATTCTTTTCCATATAGGTTATTACAAGATATTGAGTATCGTTCCCTGTGCTGTACAGTAGGTCCCTGTTACTTATCTATTTTATATACAGTCATGTGTATCTGTTGATCCTAAATTCCAAATTTATCCCTCCCCACCTTTTTCCCTATGGTAATTATGTTTCTTTTCTAGTCTGTTAGTCTATTTCTGTTTTGTAAGTAAGTTCCTTTGTATCCTGTTTTTAGATTCCGCCTGTAAGTGATGTCATGAAACTCGTCTTTCTCTGACTTACGTTCACTTAGCACGTGAACAGTCCATCCACGGCCCAGCCAGGTTGCTGCAAATGGCTTTCTTTTGTGCTATTAATGGCTGAGTAATATTTCGTTGTATATATGTAGCACATCTTCTGTATCCATTCGTCTACTGATGGACACTTGGGTTGCTTCCATGTCTTGGCTATTGCAAATTGCCCTGTAATGAACATTGGGATGCACATATCTTTCTGAATTAGAGTTCTGCAGTTTTTTTCAAGTGATGAAATGCCACCAGGAGGGCAGGAATTCCAAAGTATTTAAGGTCTCTAATTCAGAATCCAGAAAAATAAACCTACCAAAACAGCAAGGAAGGGGTTCGGCTCTGATCCAACTCTCCATGGTTACACCTCCAGTGAGATTGGAAGCTGGGCTCCGGGTGGCAGAGGAGGATGGACAGAGTAGTTTTCCTAAAGTCAAATGAGGAGGTTTTTGAACAGAGCACATTATCATGGTCAGATTATCCAACAAGATCATTAACAAGTCATGGTGATTATCAGGCAAAACTATCTCAATATTTTCTTGACATGCTGAGAATAAATTTCCCTAGTTTTTTTTTTTTTTTCTATTTTATTTACATATGTATATATGTATTTATTTTGGCTGTGCTGGGTCTTCATAGCTGTGTGTGGGCTTTCTGTCGTTGCAGCAAGCGGGGCTACTCTCTCGTTGGGATACACCCACTTCTCACTGTGGTGGCTTCTCTTGTTGCAGAGCACAGGCTCTTGGGCGTGAGGGCTCAATAGTTGGGGCACACAGGCTTAGTTGCTCCGTGGCAAGTAGAATCTTCCTGGACCAGGGATAGAACCCGTGTCTCCGGCATTGGCAGATGGATTCTTAAGCACTGGACCACCGGGGAAGTTCAAATTTCCCTAGTTTTTAAATGCAGTATCTCATTCTGGAAAAATTACTCTGGGGAAAAAGGGGCATGAGGAAAAAGAGAAAAGAAAAATTATGCGATCATTTCTAAACCACAATGAAATTCTAGCTGAAGATTTCAAGCACTGTAAATCCTTGAAATCTAGAAGGAGATGGACCATCAAAGACAGAAACCTTAAGCCTGTTACCAGTTCTTGTACATTTCTACTCCCTTTTGCCACACACTTGTACCTTTGCAGGGGAACTTAAAAAAATAAATAAATAATAAGTGCAACAAAAAATATTCCTGTTAGAGAATGGCAGCCATAATTTACCAAACTTTTGTATAAAATAGAAACATGCTTTTAGATGTATACCTTTATATGCTTAGATGTAACGTCTCTAGGATAACTGTTTTTTAAATAAATTTTAACTCTAAAACCAGATGCCAAAGAAATGGACCTCTCTCAAAATTGTACTTGAGCAGATCCCTTGTAGTTTTTTCTGAACTTGAGGAGCTGATGTTTTGCTCTGATACAATGCAAACACACACTGTACTAGAGTGTTGCCAACATTCCTGTGAGGCCTCTGCAATCTGTTACTCACTAGTTTATTCAGCCTTCTCTCTCCTTTCCTACCCCTGAGCCCTCCATCCAAGCTGTTCTCCTAGCTGTTGCCTAAACAAGCTTTTGTTTTTTGTTTTTGTTATTGTTGTTTTTTCCTTTTTCCTCACCTCCAACTTTTGTTCAGAGAACACACACAGACATACACACACCCATCTTTCTATTTTCCCAAAAAAGTCTAGTCACCCTTCAAAGCCCAGGATGAAACTTGCCTCCCTCCTGAAAATGTGTGAAAGTCACTCAGTTGTGTCTGACTCTTGCAACCCCATGGACTATACAGTCCATGGAATTCTCCAGGCCAGAATACTGGAGTGGGTAGCCTTTCCCTTCTCTGGGGGATCTTCCCAACCCAGGGATTGAACCCAGGTTTCCTGCACTGCAGGAGGATTCTTTACCAGCTGAGCCATGAGGGAAGTCAACCAAGAACACTGGAGTGGGTAGCCTATCCCTTCTCCAGTGGATCTTCCCAACCCAGGAATCGAACCAGGGTCTCCTGCATTGCAGGTGGATTCTTTACCAACTTATCTTCCCCCAAATATGCCAAACCATTTTAATCTCTCCCATCTCTTGAGTCTTCTACATCAAATTGCCAGTGGCATTCATTTGACTAATGATAGTAATGACATTGTTATAATAATCACCACCAGGCTGTGCTAATCCAAACAGCCATGTAATGACAGATACTTTATCCCCATTTTACAAGTCAAAAACTGAGATTCAGAAGGTTAAATAACTAGTCTGAGGTCACATAACTACCAAATGATGGACACAGGCATGGTTCATACCTGGCACCCACTGACTTGAGGATTCAAGGTCTTTCTTTCTGTGCCACTTGGCTCCCCAGTCATGGATTTCCTTGCGTTGTTGCTTAACAAATCGATTTTGTGCATGATTCCAGGAGGCGGTTTTTCTTTTGCAAGTGGCTGCCTTGTCACCACACTGTAGCTACTTTCCACCTGGCTGAACCCACACGAAGTGCCCAGTTAACACTGGGGGAATGAACTTGCATTCCTGTTTCTTGGGTTCTTATCTCGAGCTGCTCTGCCTTATCCATAGATTGATCATCCCCATTCCACCTAACGCTTTATGAGGGATTGCCTCTTCCTTGATTGTGTGTGAATTGTTTTCTATCCACTTTACTAAATCAAGATAGTCACCATCTGTGTATGTTATATAAACATGAAGTCTTAAAAAACACTAACTATTACAGGCCAGAAATTAGAGGAGAGTAAAATCAATCATTGGTATTGTAAAGAGGAAGAAGTTTGGAATAGCCATTCCCCTCTCTGTTGTCCGTGGGGTCAGTCTTTCCAGCCTCTTGTTTTTAAAGGCTGGGGGAAGACCTAGATGTCTCTGAAGTCCCATTAATCTTCCAAATGAAGATCCAGCATCATATTGTCAAATTTAGGCAACCACTTCCCTGGTGGCTCAGCCTGCCTGCAATTTGGGAGACCCAGGTTTGATCCCTGGCTCAGGAAGATTCTCTGGAGAAGGAAATGGCAACCCACTCCAGTACTGGAAAATTCCATGAGTGGAGGAGCCTGGTAGGCTACAGTCCATGGGGTCGCAGAGAGTCGGACACGACTGAGCGATTTCACTTTCACTTTCCCATGAAGCAGCATATGAGCAATGCGTCCCAGTGTTCCCTGGGAGGCCGTTACTGCAGCACCACTTTCTCATGGCCTTAGGTACCCAGAGGTTTTAAAACT
This sequence comes from Bos indicus x Bos taurus, assembly GCF_003369695.1. Classification (NCBI taxonomy): domain Eukaryota; kingdom Metazoa; phylum Chordata; class Mammalia; order Artiodactyla; family Bovidae; genus Bos; species Bos indicus x Bos taurus. Next base: position 8,217,679 of record NC_040079.1, on the reverse strand, counting down.
GCACCTCCTACCACATGCCTGTCTCTCCCTCCCCTCTGATTTGTTTCTGCATTCTTTTTCTCAGCTAGCACCCTATCTAATTCACTGAGTGGCCTGTGGTCCTTCTCCTCCCACGAGAATGTAAATTCCGTGAGAGCAGGGATTTTGGTCTTGCTGTTTTGTTCTGTGTCACATACCCAGCATCCAGATGGTGGAACACAGAGGGGGTGCTTAAGAACACTTGTTGAATGAATGAAGCAAATTGTATGCAGACCATTTAAGGGTGCTGAGAAGCTGTGTTAGAAAAAATTCAGTAGTCCTTTGTTTCAGTACCAGATGTGGGGGGTGGGGTCCCCACCAAAGCAATTCTCAGTGACTTCAGCTCGGTGTCCTCACATTTAACTCCGTTCTCACACTGTCTACCTAGAGACAGGTGACATTTCACAGGTTACCAGCTCAGTCCACAAGACTCCTCCACCCGCTCCAAAGGCTAATTGCCAAGTCGAGGTTATCACCTATGCTCTTGACCAGTTGACTAAAAACCAGAGGTTCTCATGACCGCTTCCTCAGGCTCAATTCACTTGCTAGAGCAACTCACAGTAGTCAGGAAAAGAGCTCACTTATATTTGTTATTATTGTTGTTCAGTTGTTAAGTTGTGTCCAATTCTTGGTCTTTTCCAATGAGTCAGTTCTTCGCATCCGGTGGCCAAAGTATTGGAGCTTCAGCATCCATCCTTCCAGTGAATATTCAGGGTTTATTTCCTTTAGGATTGACTGGTTTGATCTCCTTGCTGTCCAAGAGATTCTCAAGAGTCTTCTCCAGCACCACAATTTGAAAGCATCAATTCTTCGGCGCTCAGCCGTCTTTATGGTCCAACTTTCACATCCATGCATGACTACTGGAAAAACCATAGCTTTGACTATTTGGACGTTTGTTGGCAAAGTGATGACAAAATGTTATGTTTACCAGATTATCATTAAAAGATAATAATAAAGTATATAAAGTGTGTATATATATAAACCTCCAGATGTAGGAGATGGATGGTCTGAAGGAAAGGATGTGGCATTTCCACATCCTCTAAAGGCTCACCAACCTCTCAGCCCCTCACATGGTACCAAACCAGCTTCAAAATGTGGGCCTGGTCCATCTAATTCCATCCCCAGCCCCCTCCCCTCTCTAGAATGGGAGGAGGGGTGAAAATTCCATACTTCTAATCATGACTTGGTCTTTCCGGTGACCAGTCCCCATCTAGGAGCCCAGCCAGAGTCACCCCGTTAGCACCAAAGACACAGCTGTCACCCAGAAAATTCCAGGGGACTGGGAACTCTGCATCTGTAACTCGGGATCGAAGACCAAATGCTAGGACATAAAAGGCTCCCTGTGCGCTCATCACTTAGGAGATTACCTGGGTTTTAGGAGCTCTGTGTCAGAATTCAGCAGCACAGTCCAATACTGCCTAAGAAGTCATAATCCATTCTAATCAGGCAGAGAAGAAAGTTAGAAGTTTGTATCATTTACTCCTCGGTAATGTTGAAACCACTGAAAGTGTCTGCGTCAAAGGGACCCATTGCCTCATTTTTGCAGAATCAGCTTTTACTATACAGAGCAAACACCACTTGCCCAGCCACTGGTAAGCTTGGCCCAGAGTAGTCATTCTTGTGAAATAAATGGGCACTTTGTGTGATGTCCAGAGCCTCAGAAAGTAGCAGTACAGAACTTCCTTCCATACAGTTTTGAAGTTTTTTTTTTTTTTTTACACCTTCACAGCAGCCTCAGTGTCTGTTTTAAAAAATTTCCTAAGAAAACTTGCCCTGATGGCTCAGATGGTAAAGAATCTGCCTGCAATGCGGGAGACCTGAGTTCGATCCCTGGGTCAGGAAGGTCCCCTGGAGAAGGGAATGGCTACCCACTCTGGTATTCTTGCCTGGAGAATCCCATGGACAGAGGAGCCTGGTGGGCTACAGTCCATGGGGTCGCAAAGAGTCAGAGACTACTGAGCAACTAACACTTTCAAGAAAACATTGCCCTATTAATGTTATAAGAGTAGGTGATAAAGACCTCTCATTGACCTTCAGAAGCAGAACAGGACAGATTTAACCTGAGGTTCCAGAATACAGCTAGCTTTTCACCTCATTTGTTTCTCTAACGTAAGGACTTAGGTCACAGCCAACAAAGACCATCTGGCGCTGTCTCTCCTTCCAGAGAATGTCTGGGATGGACTTTCCAGAGAAGCGGGTACATGAGAAACCCTCCCAAGTTCAAGCCACTCCCATTTCCAGCAGAAACTCATCAGTGTCTAATCTAGAATGCCGCCTAGGAGATGCCCACATGCTCCAACTGCTTATTTACCCTTTGTATCCACATCTCTACCCATAACCCCAGACCAAGAGATTTATTTTCATTTGTCTGTAGCCTTGACCCCAAGCCAACAGATTTTAAGATAGCAACATATACAATGTAACTCTTAAAATCAGCAATTTGGGGTAACTTTAGGATTAGTAAAGCCTTCAGGATTAGGTGGCTCAGATGGTAAAGAATCTGCCCGCAGTGCAGGAAACCTGGGTTCGATTCCTGGGTTGGAAAGATCCCCTGGAAAAGGGAATGGCTACCCACTCTAGTATTCTTGCCTGGAGAATTCCACGGACAGATGGTCTTGGTGGGCCACAGTCTTTATGGGGTCTCAAAGAGTCAGACACGACTGAGTGACTAACACTTTCACTCCTCACTTCAGGATTAGTAAATCTGCTCTCACATGGCAAAAGCTGGTAGGCACGTTCCCCACAGCTAGCTCCTCTTTCTCCTCCCTCACAGAAACCCAATTCCTGGAAGGCCTTCACCCTTCTCCACACATTCCTCCCTCCTGGAATTCCACAGCCAGGAACTCCAGGAATGCTGTGTCCATTCCTGGCCCTAGGATGTGCCAAATGGAAGGGGAAGGAGAGTTTGGGGTGGATCCTACCAAGAAGTCACATCCATCGGTAGGCTTCTCTTCACCTGAGGATACACTGAGTGTAGCTGGCCCCCGTGACCACCTTTTGCCTTTGGCCTTCCCAGTTCCTGATTGCATTGGTCCATCCTAAGCACTCTGGGCACTCACTGCACACTGCTGCCAGCGGGAGAGCTTCTAGAACCTGACAGATGCCCACGTGTGCCCAGAGAGAGCTCATTTCAGTGGGACCTATGCATCCACGTTTCTAAAGTTCTCCAGGTGACTGTAACATGTTAACCCCAGTAGTCTGATTCAGTCTCCAAGATGCTGTGGGAGAACCTGGAGCTCAGGATCATCCTTTGGAAACCTTTTCATCATCTGGTGTGAGGCTGAATGGACGGTCTAGCCTCTCAGCGAGAATCTCTCAGATGGGTTCTCATCTTTTAGTTACATATGGTCTTCATGATCTGTCCTCTTGAGCAGGGGAAAAAAAAAAATTTCTTCATATATAATTCCCTTTACACCCTTCAGGGCTCTCTTCATAACATCTGCCCTGACATCCTGCTCCCCTGCTCCCATGATTCTTGACTAAACCAGCAGACAGTCCTAATCTAAGTCTCTTCTTGGAAGGACTGAGATGGGAAACAACTTTCCAGGGAAAGAAAGAAACTGGGCACAAAGGGATGAGGAACCCCTTGGAGCACTGGCAGAGGCGGGTCGCCTGCACAGGCAGGGCGGCGCCCCTGGGTCCTGCCACCTGCCCACCCTCGGCCAAGCCAGGTGTGCGGTGTGCTCACACCAGCTTGCTGATCGTCACAGCGCCCGGCGCAGCGGGGTGAGGACTGTGTCCCTCCTCGACGTTGTTGTAGCCCAGCCATGGGTGGATTACAGGAGCGAGTGGAGCAGCAACACTTGGAAGAATGAGACCTCTGAGAAGGGCGCTGCTGTAGCCCAGGGGTGCTGCTGAGAGGGTAGCAGGCAGGAAGGCCAGGCAGGGTCTCCAAACGGACGAAACAGGCTGCAAGTGTCAGACATTTTTTCTCTCTCTTAAGTGGTAGGAGGAAACAAACTAGTGATATATATTTTTAGCCCTTCTCTATACAAATTTAAAAAGAGGTTTCTCTTAAAATACTGTGTTGCCATAATGACACCTGGTTCCACCTGAACTTAACTATTCTCAAACCTTGAGCTAACCAATGTATTTTTCTTATGGAAATGTTTGTCTTAAGCTATGTTAATGTGCTGTGCATTTACCCCAGACTCTGTCTTCAAGTCGGTTCACCTAAAGGCTCAGAAGTGACTTGACAAACCAGTATGTTATACTCATACATCGTTCTCTTAATCTATGTTGATGAAGCTATGTATTTGTATGGGAATCTGCCTTTCTTCAAGATTCATGTCAGTTGTTTTATGGCCCTGGATGACTCACCTGGTGCCAAGATTATCTCAAAATGCATCTTGTGGGTGAGGGGCCTGGTGCCATTCTCTGAGTTTTGAGACATTTCCTTCCTTTAATTAGCAGACCGCTAGTAGCTATATAACATCCTACTAAAGACTAGCAGGGGGTATTCTTTCTGCCCTCTTCTGATGTCTATGTCAGAAGCTTTCTCTGTCTCCTTTATACTTTAATTAAACTTTATTACACAAAAGCTCTGAGTGATCAAGCCTCGTCTCTCCAGATTGAATTCTTCTCCTCTGGAGGCCAAGAGTCCTGGTGTCTTTTCATGGTTAAGCAACAACCTTTCACTCCCCTGGGTGGGCCCATGGGCAGCGCGGGCTGGCCTGTAGGTGATGGGCCTGGCGGACACCCTGTGTCACGCTCCGCTCTCTATCTTGTTGTAAGTGGAGATCCAACATGATCTACTACTTGCTTACTGAATTCCAGGGAGAATCACGTCAGCATTTCTAAATTCAGCTTAAATGCTTGAAGACCTCTCCCTGAGTCCTGCCTCCAACTAGCCTGCTCCAGTTCAAGCATCCTCACCAGACTTTTTCCTATTATCACCATGTAATGAGAGAATGGTACTATCAAATGATGTTTCACACACCTTGTTTAGGGCTATAAATCGCCTGATTATTCCACTGTCCATTGGCCAGTCAAATCACACCCCATGGAGGTAGTGAGGAACAATGTTCAAATTCCAGAAGCCCAAGTCACAGGCTTTGTCACTTTCCCAAATCCTGGAGTGTGTCTCCTGGAGTGTGTCTCCTGGAACTCGTATTGCAATAGATGCTCATTGCATTTTCTTCTGTTTTGCACATTGCACCTAACTTGGGTAGCTATTTATTACTTCTCAGCGTCCATGGGTGTCCACTGAATGGAAACTCGAGAGTTACAGCAGAATTAGAGCATCTGATCACTGGGTCACAAGGCCACTGCTTGACCACCTCCCAGCTCCCATTCTCATGGAAACCTGCTCATTTCAACTCTGGGTCCACCTACATGGATATTCCAGATTTTAAGGATAAAGTACTTCTCAAGATGTTTTGATGCTCATCTGTTTGAGGAATCTTGTTTCTATTTGATAGGAGGAGTTTGGGGTCTTAGAAACTAGTGAAGGAATGGCATATCCCCTTAACTCCAACTTCCACTATCATCTTATTCGAGATACTACAAAAAACTTTCAGAAAAAAAAAGCATTGTGGAAATGAACAAAGATCACTCCAGTGAGAACAAGCAAAGGCTATTTATTTAGAGACTGCTTTAGAAAGTAAGTACGAGATCACTTTTGGCAGAGTTTCAAAGGTAGGCTAAAGAGTGGGAAAACTTCATGGAGTAAAAAGGGGGAGGCTTCAGGCGTGCCTGGGTCAGAGACTGTGGTCTAAGGAGGCTGGGATCAGGCTAGCAAGAAGCCAGACGTCTTGGTGGTTCATCAGGGAACGTTCTTGACTTTCTCTGGTTGGTCCTCAGTTGGAAAAGGAGATAAAAAAATTAGGGAAGCTGGCATTTATGAAGTTGGCTGATGGCTACAGAAGTGGTGGTTTGACTTCTCAACTGGCTGCTGGCCGTGGGTCCATGCTCTATTGTCATACATGACAGCATGTATTGTCAGTTGTAAATGCAGTCTCTCTGAGCTCCATCGGCCTGGGGGTCGTGGAATCACAGGGAGCATTTTCTCAGAACCTGGGTGGTGGAAACAGCAGAGGTCACTGGTGATCTGTCACATCCACCTTCCAAACAGGGCTGAGCTAGAGAGGTTCCCCCAGGCACCACAGGGCACCTGGCCCAGGGACCGAGTATTAGAAAGACCTAAACCGTCCAAGGGGATCAGACTTGGTCCGCTTCCCCACCCCTGTGTCCTCCTGCTACTGGAAGGGGAGGGAGCATCCATCCTGAGGCTGTATCTCCACCATCCGCAGATGGTCTTGAACCTGAGCACAGCAGAGGACACCCACCAGGCTCCCTGGGACTCAGGATTCTAATGGTGTTGCTGGAAACTGCTGAAAGATTTCCAGGGTCACTGTTAAGTTCTTTGCTAGTCATTTAAAAAAATCAGCTCTATTTTTATTTATTTATTTATTTTTAATGGAAGGATAATTGCTCTCCAATATTGTGTTGGTTTCTGCCATGCATCAACATGAATCAGCCATAGGTGTACATATGTCCCCTCCCTTTTGCACTTCTTTGCCACCTCCCTCCCCACGCCACCCCACCCCTCTAGTTTGTTGCAGAGCCCCAGCTTGAGTTCCCTGAGTCATACAGCAGATTCCCACTGGTTTTCTATTTTATATATGGCAGTGTTTATGTTTCCATGCTACTCTCTCCATTTGTCCCCCGCCTCCTTCTGCCTAAGCTCCATTTTTATATAGCCTAGATTGGACGAGAGGAAGAGAGGTTTGAGAGGCATCAGGGGCTTGAGAAAATGCCCAGAAGGGGGTCAGGACTGTCAGGAAGTCCCGAGTGGCTGAAGCACGTTCGTCCTTTATTCGTGTGACTAATGGATACTGAGACCCTCCTATAGCCCAGGCTCTGTGGCGAGCACTGGACAGTCTCTACCGTGGGGATGAAGACGATGACCTGGAAGCTTGTGGGGAGTGAACACGCTGGCAGTGGTGCTGTACGATTAGCAACAGGGGGAGCGGTGGGGGGTGCCTGGAGAGGATTTGCAGGGAAAGGTCGTGAGGCAGGGCTCCTGGTGATTAGAGGGTGACCAGTCACCGCCCCCCAGGCGTCAGCCCCTGGACTACGGGAGTCGGAACTGCCAGCAGTCCCAGTGAGGGCGGTGCTCACACCTCCTCTCCCATGGCTGAGCCCTAAATGCACTGTCTCCTCTTACAGGAACAGTCTTCATCCAATTTTGTGCCTGACTAACTCTGACTCATCTTCCAAGTGACTAGACATCATTTCATCCAGAAAGCCTTCCCTGATGCCTTAAAGCTGGGGGAGGCCCCTCCCCAGAGCTCCTTCCCAGCGCAAGCCCCCCTCCCCCTGCCTGGTAGCACCCTGTTAACTGCAGTCACCCCCACACTCTGTTCACACCATGAGGGGCCCTCGGCCAGTATGGACAAAAAAGTGGACACGTGGAATGGCCTGCTTGCTTACCTGAAACCCCTGTAGATACAAATTCCCCAACAACCAACACTGCCTGGCACGTGACTGCGTTCAGTAACCATGGGGAGGGCAGGAGGGAGGAAATGGAACCGACCGCCCACCTTCTATGCATCCTTTGACCCAGCTGGCCCCTGGTGGTTCAGATGGTAAAGAATCTGCCTGCAATGTGGGAGACCCAGGTTCAATCCCTGGGTCGGACAAATCCCCTGGAGAAGGGAGTGGCAACCCACTCCAGTATTCTTGCCTGGAGAATTCTGTGGACAGAGGGTCCTGGTGAGCGGCAATCCATGGGGTTGCAAAGAGTCGACACGACTGAGTGACTCACCCTTTCAGGTGCTTTGCCCTCTCTGCACCCTCCACGTCCATTCTGGCCCAGGAAGGGTCTGATAGTGGGTCTTGTGCATGCGTGCTAAACTGACCTTTAATGCAAAAGACTTTGAAGTAACGCGCCATGATTTGTTTCTTCAAACTCAGTAGTCGAAGTCCTGCAAGCACATGTTTGAGTGCGAATAGTCACGAACTCCTCGTGGGGAGGATGGGCTGTGTGGTGACTCTGGCTTCATGGTTCTGTGACACAGAGTGTAAAGGAGCTGAGATTTGCCATTAGGCATTTTTAGCCTTTTATTTACGATTGTGAAATGAAGGGTGGTGTCCCTTTCTGACATTCATCTGAGTAGAGGAAACTGCGGAGGTGGGAAGCCGTCTCTCCCAGGCAAGGAGGGTGCTGCAAAAATTCATGGGCTGGTCCTGAGGCACACTCCCCGCCCCCGCCAGTGTAAAAGGGAGGGGCTGCAGGGCTGGACCACGGCAGGGCCTGGCACACACTGTCTTCAGTGGCTGGAGACCCGGGCTGGGGACACCTCAGTGGGGCCCTTCCTTCCTCCCAGACCCCTCCCTTCCCTGCCAAGCCTGAGCACGAGTTTAGCTCTCTTCCGCTCCCATCTTCTCTTTCTGCAAGGATGGAGTCCTGGATGCAAGGACCCCAGGACATTCTGACTGTGCCTTCGCCCCACGCCCCACCCCGCGCCACTCCACCTGTCCAGAGTTTCCTGTACCTGAGCCCCTTATAGAAAAGGAAGGCTCTGCTCAAGTGAAAAACACCCAGCTTCAAGCTACAACGTGGGGCAGCATGTAGGATTGGAAAGAGGAAAGATGAGGGAAGTTGCTCTAGTAATTGTGTCGAATCCAGGGTCTTTATATTTTTACATATATGTATAAAAGGATTGCATTTTACCTGGTAAGATCATGACAGACTGAGCAGGGGGAGAAAAAAAAGTCCCATAAACATTTAGTTCAACTGAGTAAAAATCATAGTTACTATCATTGTTTTTAAATTGCACAGCTACGGCACAGCATTAAACACATCTATATTTCAACCACGTAAGTTTTATTTGCTTGACACAAAATTCCAGTTGTATGTTCCACCTTCATATTGTGTTCTTCGGATCATATGACATGATATGATGCTTTGTTCACAATTAGCAAGAGTGTGGATTGTGAGCAGGGAATGCAGAGGAGAGAAAAGGATTATTTGTTCAGCCAGTGCAGAGTCCACTGGCTGTTCTGGAAAAATCCATAAGGCTCAGTGTATTTTATAAACATCGTGATCTAGAGCAAGGAGAGTCTGAATTTCTGTAGTGTTCATGCTTTATGGTAACACGTTGTAAATTGGACTTAGCTAGTAGCAAAATACAGTGACGTGTTCTGATTACTAAAACAGACTAATTCTCCCTGCTAAATAAGAAAAATGTCACAAATTACTATAATCAGACATTGAAATAGGCTCCAGGGAAAGAGAGGGAAGCAACGTTACTCATGTCACTTAAAATTAAACCAAGCCACCAATTTATCTGCCTCTCTGGCTGTTTGTCCTTTTCTGAAGGATGCTACAGGAATCAATATTAGAAACAGGTGGGGGAGGAGAGACATAAAGCAGTTTGTCGGCATAATTGTTTCACTATAAATCTGCAGAAAAAGAAAAGGGGTTCAAATCAAGTACAACATTGAATCCCAGACCCTCCTAAGAGTACCTTTGTAAAATGGTGTGCTTGTCATTACAGAGTTTGACAGACTCGTGAAGCAAAATTGTAATGGAATCGTAGATGTCGTTGAGGAAGCTGTGTGTATTTATAGGAATCAGATAAACCTGAGTGGAAATTCCTGCTCTGCTACTCATCGGCGTTTTGTTCCTGGGGGTCCTCATCTAGAAAATGAGGAATAATGACAGACCGCCCGCCTCATTGGGCGGCTGAGAAGATTAAACAGAATGAAGCACGTGATGCTTTTAGCTCGCAGAACAGCATCTAGTAACACTGAGTAAGCTCCGTGGGGCTCCGGCCGCCTTGTTCACGCTGGACCCCAGGGCTGATCCCAGCGCGGGGCTCATGACAGATGCCCCTCCTCCCCCAGACACAGGGTAAATGGATTAGGTAGCGAATGGTAGCTGACCTGATATTACTGTTTTACACCATTCAGTGTTGAAATGGCTGTGCCGTATTCCATTACATGGATGTAACTTCTTTAACGTTCTGTCTCCCTGCTTCTCTGGGTATTCTGTGTTTTGTATAACTGCCTCTGTGGTGAGCATCTCTCGCCATGCAGCTTTGTCTGGAGGAGCAGGGCTTCCTAGCATGACAGGATAACACCTGAATCTGAAAAACACATCCTGAGCAACTTAAAAGCTATGATACCATTCTGTAGAATCAAGGAAAGTCACGGTGCTGGAGCTGGAGGGGACCTTGGGTTCCAGGTCCTCACAGGAGCCACACGAGGCTGAGTAGAAGTGGCCACTGACACCAGGTCTCGGACGGGAACCCAGGTCCTGGCTCCTGGGCCAGAGCACCTTTGCTCTAAACCAGTATTTGTGTATGCACACTTGCGTGCATACACGCAGATGCTACTGAACGTGCACCCAGGCAGCCTGACCCTTACCCCAGATCACAAAAGGTTAGAGTTCAGGCCACCCAACCTCTTGTGTTTTCAGGTGAGGTTAAATGACTCAGAGAGCTTTGTGGAACATTGTGGTGTCTTTTCCTGCTGTGGAAATTTGAACAGAAGGGTATGAGGTGAGTTGTCGCTGGAAAAGGCTACCAGTTTCACTGCCAAGAAACCACACACACACACACACACACGCACACACACACACAATCACTTACCTGAGCAAATTCAATCCGAATTCCTGAAATCCAGTTCAACAATGTCACTGAGGTCACCAGATGAAGGGAAAGTGGCTCCTACCGATTGGATTATAAAATATGGGCCCCCACAGAAAAGCCTCCTCAAAGCCGGCAGAGATGCCTGAAGTCTCCTGGGTGCCATGCGGAGATGCGGGTCCTCTGTCCAGGAGAGAGAGCTGGGAGGGATGGGGTGGTGGATGGCCAGAGCCTGGGTCACTGTGCAGGCAGGGGCATCCCTGCCTTGATCTCAGTGGAGAAGCCAGGTAGGGGGCTAATCACAAAGGAGGGAGGGACTTTCAAGATCAAACCATCTAAACCCCTCGTTCTGCAAGAGAGGAACTTGGCCCTGAGGAGGGATCTGAGCTGTTCAATCCCATAACTGGCTGGTGTCTGAGGCTGCCCTGACTTCTGCTCAAACATCCCCCATCACATCTGTCTTCTCCATCCTCAAAAATTAATGTTCAGTTGTTTTCAGCATTACAAGCATTTGCCCAAGTGTGTGTCATATTCAGGACTTCCCAAGTGGCGCTAGTGGTAAAGAAACCACCTGCCAAGGCAGGAGACATAAGAGACGAGGGTTTGAGCCCTGGGTCCCCTGGAGCAGGGCATAGCAACCCACTCCAGTATTCTTGCCTGGAGAATCCCACTGACAGAGGAGCCTGGAGATCTATGGTCCATAGAGTCACAGAGAGTCAGACACAACTGAAGCGACGTAGCACGCAACGCGTGTCACATTCATAATAATGAGCCTAACAACCCACAGCAGTCGTCCTATGACATTCGGCAGATGTTGTATGTCCCCACTGCAATGAATGACAATAATGTGACCATGAGCTTCTTTAGCAGAGATTCCTGTGTTGTACCTGACCTGGGATTCAGGCATGTCTGGGGAAAGGAAGTTATCCCAGGATGTCTGAGGACAGAACTCCTTCAAGGGAAGAGAGGGCAGGACAAGAAGCCCATTCTGGAGCTGAGGGCAGTGCAGGTTTAGGTGTGGTGTGGGGACCGTCCATCAAGCGACCTAACACGTAGTCAGTCCCTGGAAAACAACTACAAGCAAAGAGGGAGATTTGCTGCATTAACTCGGCAGGCAGAGGAGCGGCTGGCAGACACCAGAAGTGTCAGGGAGAGGGGGCATCTTTGGCATAGCAGGCCTGCTCTGGGGGCCCCACAGTTGTGCTACTTCTGGAGAAAAGCTCTAGCCTCCTGCAGGGACCCCTGCAGAGACCCCAGACTGCAGCAGCAGCTCAGCTCTGATGGCAGAGAGCACCCAGACTTGGACCATGTAAGCCAGACTCAGACAATATAACCAGCAGCGAGCACCAGGGCCGTCTGCCTTTGTGCCCAAGGAGGGCAAAGTTAGCAGGGCCTTTGCATCAGACAGGAGGACCACCACACAGGGCACTGCCTGGGGACCCCAGCCGTGGTTGGGGGGACACTGAGAGAATGCAAAGATGGAGGCTCCTGCAAAGACACAGCCAGGACAATGCTGCTTTATTGATGTCAAGATACCCTCCCCCAAGGCCAGTGTTGCCGGATCTACCAATGTCCCTTTATCCATCCATCCATCTGTCTTTGAGGTGGAATCATCCAAAGAGAGGGAAGATGAGACACCGGGAGACAGGGCTCCCGGCCTTTGCTTCTGCACTTGGCCGAATTCCCTCTGGGCTGCCCTGGGGCTGGAGGGAACAGAACTGTGACAAAGCTGATTTGTATTCTGCTAGCCAAGGGAAAACATAATTAACACGGCAGCTCGACTCAGCAGGGCCCATGGGAACCGCCAAGAGGGAAAGGGCTCCCTTAGGTCAAGGTGACGGCAGCGAGAAGACAAGGCCAGCTTCCTAATCCCGCAGCGAGCCTCCTCTCCAATGGCCACAAATCAGTAAAGGGGAAAGGGAATGAACAGGGGCAGCCTCTTCCCTGGGAGTCACAGGAGAGAATCCAGAAGAGTGGTGGAGATTCCCGCTGCTCAGTCTCACACCCCCAAGGGAGGGGACTCTCCACTAGGTCTTGCTGCTCCTGCAGCCCTGATCACATGCCGTCTGGCAGAGACAAGAAACCTCCCATAACCGGGGAGGAGTCAAATCTGTTGTTGTATTACACATACACTTCACTTACCGTCACATGTCAAGTGACAGAAGATAAACGGATATTCGCAAGCCCCAGAAACTCAATTGTGAAGGTTGGGATCAATCTTGAGCTGCTCCCCACCTACTATTGCTACTACTAAGTCGCTTCAGTCATGTCTGACTCTGTGCGACCCCATAGACGGCAGCCCACCAGGCTCCCCCATCCCTGGGATTCTCCAGGCAAGAACACTGGAGTGGGTTGCCATTTCCTCTCCAATGCATGAAAGTGAAAAGTGAAAGTGAAGTCGTTCAGTCATGTCTGACTCTTTGAGACCCCATGGACTGCAGCCTACCAGGCTCCTCCATCCATGGGATTCTCCAGGCAAGAGTACTGGAGTGGGGTGCCATTGCCTTCTCTGGCTCCCCACCTACCGGACTCCTAAAAAGTGCAAAAGAAAGATGCTTCCTAATGCATCCCACTGGCCCCTTTCTTCCCCTCTGGTGACTCATTTACATTTAGAGACTATTTGCAAAGCTTTATAGATTTGTATTTACTTAACATTACCTTAGCCTTTTTGATACATTTGACTGGAGTGTTCTCTAAAGTTTCAAATGATTTTAGCTTTTTTTTTTTTTTTTATGACTTTCACAAATTAGTGCTCAGCTTCTCGTGACTTGGAACTCCTTTACCTCTCACCCAGGGGCCAAGACAAAGCCTGGAAGGAGGGTCCCCTCTCCCTCCCTGCCCATATGTACCCATGTATGGCCTTCTGCACTTGTATCTGTGTATTTAGGCATTGTCAAATTTTTGGTTTCAGTATCTGCCTTTCCTATGAGACCAGATTCATTTATTCATTCATTCTACAAAAGCTGAAAGAATATGGATATTGGATTTGAATCCAATATCAAAACTGTGTCTGATTAGTTCTACCTAATTTCACAGACTTTATATAAATCCCAGACATAAACAGTTTATGAAAAATAATAGCTTAATTCCAGTCCTGACTGAATAAGATGGTGATATTAATGAAATGATTTGATACAGTTTAATCCAGTGTTCAGTCCAGTTAAGTCACTCATTCATGTCCGACTCTTTGCAACCCCATGGACTGCACCACGCCAGGCCTCCCTGTCCATCACCCCTGGAGTTTACTCAAACTCATGTCCATTGAGTCGGTGATGCCATCCAACCATCTCATCCTCTGTCGTCCCCTTCTTCTCCTGCTTTCAATCTTTCCCAGCATCAGGGTCTTTTCAAGTGAGGCAGCTCTTCGCATCAGGTGGCCAAAATATTGGAGTTTCAGCTTCAACATCAGTCCTTCCAAAGAACACTCAGTACTGATCACCTGTAAAATGGACTGGTTGGGTCTCTTTGCAGTCTAGGAGACTCTCAAGAGTCTTCTCCAACACCACAGTTCAAAAACTCTAATCTTACCAAGAGAAATAAGGAGGTTTTATCCAGACAAAGGGAAAATAACTATGGCCATTCATATATGACCAAAAGCAAATCCCTTATGATTATACAGTGGAGGTGAGGAATAGATTCAAGGGATTAGATCTGGTAGACAGAGTGCCTGAAGAACTATGAACAGAGTTTTGTAACTTTGTACAAGAGGCGGTGACCATCCAAAGAAAAAGAAATGTAAGAAGGAAAAGTGTTTGTCTGAGGAGGCTACACAAATAGCTGAGGAAAGAGCAAAAGGCAAGGGAGAAAGGGAAAGATACACCCAGCTGAATGCGGAGTTCCAGAGAATAGCAAGGAGAGATAAGAAGGCCTTTTTAAATGAACAATGAAAAGAAAGAGAGGAAAACAATAGAATGGGAAAGATTAGAGATCTCTTCAAGAAAATTAGAGATACCAAGGGAACCTTTCATGCAAGGACGGGCATGATAAAAGACAGAAAAGGACCTAACAAGCAAAAGAAATTAAGAGGAGGTGGCAAGAATACACAGAAGAGCTATACAAAAAAGGTCTTAATGATCAAGAAAACAAAGATTGCGTGATCACTCACCTAGAGTCAGACATTCTGGAGTATGAAGTCAAGTGGACCTTAGGAAGCGTTACTATGAGCAAAGCTAGAAAAGGTGATGGAATTCCAGCTGGACTATTAAAATCCAAAAAGATAATGCTGTTAAAGTATTGCATTCAATATATCACCAAATTTGGAAAACTCAGCAGTGGCCACAGGACTGGAAAAGATCAGTTTTCATTCCAATCCCAAAGAAGGGCAATGACAAATAATATTCAAACTACCATATAATTGTGCTCATTTCACATGCTAGTAAGGTTATGCTCAAAATCCTTCAAGCTAGGCTTCAACAGTAATGTTAACTGAGAACTTCCAAATGTACAAGTTGGATTTAGAAAAGGCAGAGGAACCAGAGATCGAATTGCCAATACCCAATGGATCATAGAAAAAGCAAGTGAATTTCAGAACACTGTCTACTTCTGTTTCATTAACTGTGCTAAAGCCTTTGACTATGTAGATCACAATAAACTGTGAAAATTCTTAAAGAGAGGGGAATACCAGGTCACCTTACCTGCCTCCTGAGAAACCTGTATGCAGCTCAAGAAGCAACAGTTAAAACCAGACATGGAACAAGGACTGGTTCCAAATTGGGAAAGGAGTATGTCAAGGCTGTATACTGTCACCCTGCTAATTTAACTTATATGCAGAGTATATCATGTAAAATGCTGGGCTGGATGAATCACAAGCTGGAATCAAGATTGCTGGGAGAAATATCAGCAACCTCAGATATGCAGATACCACTCTAATGGCAGAAAGTGAAGAGGAACTAAACAGCCTTTTGATGAGGGTGAAAGAGGAGATTGAAAAAGCTAGCATAAAACTCAACATTCAAAAAACTATATCATGGTATCCAGTCCCATCACTTCATGGCAGATAAAAGGGGAGAAAATGGAAACAGTGTCAGATTTTATTTTCTTGAGCTCCAAAATCACTACAGACAGTGACTGCAGCCATGAAATTAAAAGACACTTGCTCCTTGGAAGGAAAGCTATGACAAATCTAGACAGCATTGTAAAAAGCAAAGACATCACTTTGTGCACAAAGGTCCGTCTAGTCAAAGCTGTGGTTTTTCCAGTAGTCATCTATGGATGTGAGAGTTGGACCATAATGAAGGCTGAGCGCTGAAGAACTGATGCTTTCGAATAGTAGTCTTAGAGAAGACTCTTGAGAGTCCCTTGGACAGCAAGATCAAACCCATCAATCCTAAAGGAAGTCAATCTTGAATATTCATTGGAAGAACTAATGCTGAAGTTGAAACTCCAATACTTCGGCCACCTGATGGGAAGAGCTGACTCATTGGAAAAGACCCTGATGCTGGGAAAGATTGAAGGCAACAGGAGAAGAGGGTGGTAGAGGATGACATGATTAGATGGCATCACCAACTCAGTGGATATGAATTTGAGCAAACTCTGGGAAATATGAAGGACAGGGGAACCTGGCGTGCTGCAGTCCATGGGGTCAAAGAGTCCGACAGGACTTAGTGACTGAACAACAACAGTAACATCCAGACAAAAGGAAATGAAAACCCCACACTGGTGATGCAGGAAGGCTGCCAATGTGCAGAGGTTGACATGCTTCTCAGAGGCACTTTATTAATAAGTAATAGTGCTGATGTCTTTTATCTTCAAGTTTCAGTTGTTTTAAGAAGAGATTTTTCCAGTGAGGAGTCTGTGAATACTAACTGGCTCCTGCTGTCTAACCCACCCTTCCTGTTTGGTTGATAAAAAAGAAAGAAGTCAAAAATAATACGTATATCTCAAATCAAGTGTCAAGTCATTTAAACAACTCCTGGACGCAAGCTTCTCATTTTCTCCCTGTCCAGAGCCATCTTTGAGGATCTAAGTGCCATAAAACATGAATTCACAATTCCTTAGGGAACATTATAAAGTTAACTGGTTTTAACCTTAAAATGTAATCATTTACAGGGAAATCATTCTTTCAGATGTTTTCAAACATAAAACCATTCAAGCTCATTGCCAGAATCCCAATAGTGTGGAAAGAAACCTACCAAGCTTATCTTTCTTCCTCTTTTTGGAAAAGATCCATTGCATTTGTTAACTGTGAAGCCAATGACTTCACTTCCCTGAGCAATGCAGGCGCTTTGGCCAGGAAGAATAAGAACCTCTCTCTCCCTGGGTGACTCTTGGGTCTACTCACTTAGGAAAGGGTATGAAGGGGCCTCACCGAGATGCATTCATGCATTCGCTCAGTCAGCGCATGTTGGAGGACTGGCCCAGGCACTGGACTGGGTGCCAGGGGAGCTCCTGACAAACAGTACCAGAGGACACCCTGGGTTTCCCTTCCTTCTTCCCTGGGGCTGCAGCCCCGATACCCACTATACCTGGCCAGGTCCCCTGCTGGACACACAGACCCCCTCACCCTCCTCTGCTTTGCCCTCTGATTCCCTGGGAGGCATCACTACAGTCCCCAGGGAGAGCCCTCCCCCACCCGCCCCCGGCAGATCCTGGAAGCCCCCCTCCTCCCGACACTCTGCCCCTCTCCCCACCAGGAACATCAGGCTGTTTCCTCTCTGAGTCTGGAAGATCTCTCCTAAGAGACCATATGTTCCTCTAAGCTTGGTGGTTCCCAAACTCGCATGCCCAGTGCTGGACAGCTGCAAAGAATAACTGGGGAATTCCTTAAAAATGCAAATTCTCTGACCTTGCCCCAGCCCTGCTGGGAATAGAGACGATTATGATACAAAGCCAGGTTTGGGAGCCACTGCTTCCAGTTACCGGATTATTTTTGTTTGGTCTTTGCAGAATCAGCAGGCCTTTTGCTCTGCTCCTTCTTCCAAGAGCTGACTCTTCTTATCTGCTTCTTACTCATCTCTCCAAAGCCTTCCTCTCAGGTCTTTCTAATCTCACCACAGAACTCTCTACTCATTACTGCACAGAGTAAAAAGGGTTGGGTTTGTGTGTTTCCAGTCAGCTCTGGGCCCTGCACCATGCAGAGAGTATGCTACAGATTGCATTTTAAGGACACTTCCCTGTTAAATTCCGAGCTTAGTTCTGTGGTTTCTCCGCGGTGAACAGGCTCTTAATCACACTCCCTGCAGTACCTTCTGAGCCAAAGGACGAAGAGGAGCAACTGATCACAGAGACATTTTTAAAAGTTCTTAAACTGTATTGATTTCATCTTTATTATGGCTGCAATGTGGAGTTTTTTTTTTTTTTTTGGTTTGGTTTGGTTTTTTCTTTAATTTATAGACAGTGAAATTCACCCTTTTTGGTGTAGAGTTCAAGGAGTTTTGACAAATACATATATTCAGGTAACCAACACCCCAAAAACACAGAGAACCCTCACATTTCCCTCATTCCCTTTATAGGCAACCCCTCCCTCCGCTCTGAGCCCATGGGAGCCCCTGAGCTGTTTTCTGTCCCTATATTTTGCTTTTCCCAAAGTGACATATAAATGAAACGCACAGTATGTCAGCTGCCGCATTTTGAAAGATTGTGTATTTAAACAAATATGGAAGAAAGGGCCATTTCTTCTTAATTTTTTGGTTTCTGGCACTTATAATCTGTTACAATGTATCATTTTTGTGGCTCATGATCCTTTTTGCAGCATGTGTGATCTATTAGAAAATCAGGATGAAGCAGGCATGTCATCTTGTCCTTCATTAGCTAAACACAAACTAGCAGGGCCCTTTGAAAAGGTCAAGTTGCGGTTTCCTAATTTCCTCTCTCGTGGCCAAAATATTCCCTCCTCCCATTTCTCCTCCCTCCTCACCTACTACCCTCTGCAAACTCCTGCAACGTGCAGTCGTTGTGGGGAGGTACCATTCCCTGCCAGTGGACCAGGAGGCTTTGCAAGGTTCATGTTGCCAAAGCCTTCTGCTGATCTGAGTAAGCATCTTCTGGCCTCTTTCCTACCACTCCTGGCTTCCCTTTCTTTGAGAAACAACATGTAGACAAAAGAAAAGGACTTGATTTATAGGATGCCAGAATATTAAGATGCTCCAGGAGAGTATTTAAGGAGATTCCTTTGGAAAACTAAACAGAGAGCAACCATATGATCCAGCAAGCCCGCTCCCAGGCATATATCCAGAAAAGAAAAAAAAAAAAAAAAAAACCATCATCTGAAAGGATACATGCACCTCCGTGTCCATTGCAGCGCTATTTACAATAGCCAGGACATGCAAGTAAATTAAATGTCCGCTGATGGAGGAACGGATACAGATGTGGTCCATATACACCATGGGATGTTACTCAGGCATAAAAAAGAACAAAAGAATGTCATTTGCAGCCACATGGATGGACCTGGAGATTATCAAACTGTGTGAAATAAGTCAGAGAAAGACAAATATCGCGTGATGTCACTTATATGTGGGATCTAAACAAGGGATGGTACAGATGAGCCTACTTGCAAAACAGAAACTAAGTCATGGAGGTTGAAAACAAACTTGTGGTTACCAAGGGAAAGGGGGCAGGGGATAACCTGGGGGACTGGGGTTGACATATCCGCACCACTGTAGATAGGAGGTGGCTGGTAGGGGCCTACTGTCTAGCACAGGGACTCCGTTCCATGCTCTGTAATGACCCATGTGGGAATGGAGTCTGCAGGAGAGTGGGTATGTGTATATGTATGACTGATTCACACTGCTGTACAGCAGAAACTGGCACAGCATCGGAAATCAACTATACTCCAATGAAAATTTTAATTTTTTAATCCAGGAAGGTGTAGGATAACTTAACCTTTCCCAAAGGAGAAGACAAGAGGAAGTGGGAAAGGAAAAACCAGTAGGTGGGCTTTCCCACGTTCACCAAAGGAGGATAGACAGTAACTCCCCGCTCAGCGTGAAGAAGATGCCCCTGGCCACAGGGAGTCCACCACATGAGGCTTGAGTGAGGCTGGAGGCAGAACTGAGTTCAAGGAAAGTCAGCCAGCGTTAAATTTATCCTCCCAGATCCTAGAGTTAACCAAACGTTCCTTAAAATATTTCTGCTCTGAACCAGGCTTTGAGGGTCTTTTCTTGTCAATAGCATCAACCCAGACACCCATTCCACGCCCATCCCGTGACTCATGTCCGCACAAGAACAGACATCATTTTCCAAGAAGAAACAGTGAAGAAAGGTTTCCCCCCACTCCCAAAAAAAGTCCAGGCTCTCAAAGCCCTCCTGGAAGATCAGCTCTATCTGGAAGTTTCTGACCGAGACAGTCTGGGAGGCGTCAGCTCTAAGCCCAAACCCCAGAAGAGGCAGGCTCCTCCGGTGCTGTCTGTTGCCAACACGCGGGCTGCTACGAGTAAAAATTACATTTTACAAAGATTCCAGTCCAGGTGTTAGATTTTGCCTTGAACGGCGCGGTGTCTCGCGCTCTGCCGCCAGCCCAGGACTCCAGTCCGTGTTTTCCGCGCTCCCTTCACCTGCCTCGCCGTCGTCGGGGCTGGGGTCCTGCAGACCCCGGGCAGGCGGCCGCTGGCTGGAGGTACCCCTGCCGCCGCCGACAAAGCACGGCCCTCGGGGGTGTCCTGGAGTCCTACTGGGCCGGGGGGAGCTCCACGCGCATCACAGAAGCGAGGGGCGCACCTGAGCAGAGCTGACTGCCAGAGGCAAGTACTGCGGGCTGGAGGCTGAGACTTTGGAGAAGCTGAACCCCTGGAAGCGTGCACGCTGCCCGGGTTCGAGGGGCGCGCGGCGGGCAGACCGTGCGCGAGAGAGGAAGGCCGGGAGGGACCCAAGTGCCCAGCCAGCCGCGTGCAGGACCTGGGCTTGACACCCTACCAGCGGTGTTTCTGGGGAAGAGATATCTGATTCCCCATCTGGTCTCTGCCAGGTTTGCTCTTCTTTGGGGAACAGAGTGACGGAGGGGTTCCATCACTTAGAGGGCTCCTGTGTGTTGTGACATGCCAACCCTACACCCCAGGAGGCCACAGAGCAGGGAGCA
The DNA here is from genome assembly GCF_003369695.1 of Bos indicus x Bos taurus. NCBI lineage: Eukaryota > Metazoa > Chordata > Mammalia > Artiodactyla > Bovidae > Bos > Bos indicus x Bos taurus. The sequence continues at coordinate 8,197,054 of NC_040079.1, read as the reverse complement.
AGAAAAATTAGCAAAACCTGGTACAAGATTGCTTCCTGCAGTGTGTGTGTGTGTGTGTTGTGTGTCTGTGTGTGAAAGCACAGCTGAGATTTACTTGGTGTGAACTGCTAAATGTTCGTTTGATTTTCCAGACTTGTTTAAGGAGGAGGTTTTTTAATCTAGAACCAATTAATTTGTTGTTATATAACAAAGATAATGATAATCAGTGCTTTCTATAAGCATAAACATATTTTCCAAAGTGGAAAATATCGCTAAAAAGGAGCCTGCCTTCTTTTGGAGGAAGGATATAGGCTATAGGTGCCTAGAATTGTTGTGTTGATGTCCTTGGTTCTGTTTATTTCGCTTTATTTTTCTTAAGGAGTAAAAAGAGCATCAAATTGTGTGTTTGGTTTTCCCCTTTCGAAACTTAGCATGGTGTTTGGTTCTCCCTGAAACAGGCTTTAATTTTTCTGCCTCTCGTTTGGCAGGCGGCTCTCAGGACTTCCGATTCCCTCTGAGTGGGGACGGGTTCCCGCAGGCAGTGGGTAAAGAATAGAACTGATTCTCGCTTTTTCCTGGCACAATACCTCATCATCAGCGTTAGCCCTTCAGAAGCTCAGTCTTCTGAACAGGTGTCCTTTCTTCCCACGTTTTCTATTGTTTTACACCATTAGCAATTGAAAGGAAGCTCTGCTTCTGATTGGAGTGGGGGGTGGGAATCATGGATTCCATCCCAGGGATTCGCCACCTTTTCTGTGCTCTGTATATAACGGGATGAGATGGGGAGAGAGCCACTGCTTCTCCAGGTCCATCTTTACTTTGTCCAGAACAAGGGAAACCAGAAGGCCTTGGTCCAGTGCACCGGGAGCTAGGAGCTCTCCTTGAGCAAGTCCAGTCATTTCAGGTGGAGGACTGGCTAGCCCTCCGGTGGCCATTTCCTCTGCCCGAGTCTGTGGATTCTGACCCATAATCACCGCTGACCTGGGAGTTCAGTGCGCATATCACACACAGGTAGCTCTGAGCCTGAAGTGCGGTGGCAGCCAATCAAAAAACACAAACCTGACTTTGGAAAAGCTCAATCCTCATGTTCTTTTCAGTCCTACTATAATAACACCAGTCACCAGACTACACCTGTTCACTTGGGATGTTCGGGTTGGAAGTTCACCACATTCAGTCTGTTCCAGAGGGATTTCTTTCTTTTTAAATCCATATTGGAGCTGTACCATATAGACCCCGTCCCTGACCATGTATGTGTATTTGAAAGACTTATGTGTGGCTGCTGGCTGATAGTTGAATCCTGAGCTGTCCTAAATCACTTCAGTTGTCTCCAACTCTTTGCAAGCCTGTGGACTGAAGCCCACCAGAGTCTTCTGTCCATGGGATTCTCCAGGCAGGGATACTGGAGTGGGTTGCCATGCCCTTCTCCAGGGGATCTTCCCAACCCAGGGATGGAAACCTTGTCTTCCACGTCTCCTGCATTGCAGGCGGATTCTTTATCCACTGAGCCACCAGTTGAATCCTGAGCCTGCTCTAAATCCATAGTAGAACTGATAATGGCAACCATTTCTCAAAAATCGATTGTGCACCATTAACTAAGCTAAAGGATGTACTCATCTTGTCCCAGTTAACTCTCATAACATTCTTAAGGCTTACCTAGCATTGTCCCCACCTTACAGATCAGAAAACTAAGGCTTCAGAAAGATGAAGTTACTAACCTGTATCACTCACCTCCTACATAGGGGGCCAGGTCTGTCTGACTCCTAAGTCCAGGGTCTTTCTGTACAGCCCTATCGCTTTAACCTACACATAATTTATATAGACTTCTTATGTTTGTGCATGTTCAGTTGCTCAGTCGTGTCCAACTCTTTGCAACCCTAATGGACTGTAGCCCACCTGGCTCCTTTGCCCATGGAATTTTCCAGGCAAGAATACTGGAGCGGGATGCCACTTCTTTCTCCATGGCATCTTCCCAACCCAGCTATAGAACCCATGTCTCTTGTGTCTCCTGCATCAGTGGGCAGATTCTTTCCCGCTAGCAGGAAGCCCATACACAGCCTTCTTAGGACAGATAAATGAGTGTGGCCATAATATTCTGTCACTAGTGAAGGGTATGATTTAGTTGCTCAGTCGTGTCCGACTCTTTGCGACCCCATGGATTACGGCCTGCCAGGCTCCTCTGTCCATGGGATTCTCCAGGCAAGAATACTGGAGTGGGTTGCCATTTCCCCCTCCAGGGGATCTTCCCAACCCAGGAATCGAACCCAGGTCTCCTGCATTGCAGGCAGATTCTTTACCAGCTGAGCCACAAGGGAAGCCCCAGTGAAGAGTATGCAACAGCTTAAACAAAATGCACTGGAATTATAGGAAACCTCGGTACACTGACAACTAATCGCTGACTCCCCCCATACTCCACATTTGCTGCTGCTGCTGCTAAGTCGCTTCAGTCGTGTCCGACTCTGTGCGACCCCATAGACGGCAGCCCACCAGGCTCCCCCGTCCCTGGGATTCTCCAGGCAAGAACACTGGAGTGGGTTGCCATTTCCTTCTCCAATGCGTGAAAGTGAAAAGTGAAAGTGAAGTCGCTCAGTCGTGTCCGACTCTTAGCGACCCCATGGACTGCAGCCTACCAGGTTCCTCCGTCCATGGGATATTTGCACCAGTGTCTAACTTTCCTGGGCAAGTTTGAGACGGATGGGAAGAAGAAAGAGCCGTACCTCCAAACGCCCAGAAGAGGGCTCTTCTCCCCTCCAGGGGCCTCTGTGTTCTGTCTAAGAAGAGCAGGGCATTGATTCAGCAGAAATTGAGTGCATCGAAGGGGAAGAGTGTTTTATGTTTTTAATCCACCAAGTCCTGCGCTATTTATGCCGAGACGTTGGGTCCCCCATGGAGAGACCTTTCCAGGGGCTCTTGAACTGTTCTGCTGCAATAGTTTATCATGTCTTTGTTGGGGTAGAAAAATGTTCCCTTCTTCCTCTCCCTAAATCAAACCCAACCCCCCATCCACCTTTCAACAGGACGATAGAAATGTGCAAGGTCTGTCCTCAATAAAAAGTCAGAAATGATCATCATTTAGCTACTTTCATCACTGAAAAGCCTATATTCCTGAAAATTGGCCTCTGATTTCTGTCTGTATGATCTAAGGGAGTGAGTGAGGCTAGTCCAAAGCTAGTATGTTTCCTGTTTTTCTAATTTCCAGTATTTCCAATATTTTCTCCTTATACTTTATCCTGGAAGGGTTCTGGCTGGCCAGAAACGGTTGTGTTAATGGGAGGATTTAGGGAACAGCCTCCATCATTGACCATTCTTCCTTCTAAAATCTCCATCTCTTCTAAATTCTCCTGCACACAGAGTTCAGTCTTTATACGGCTTTTACAAATAATTGTAGTCCAAATGCATTTTTTTTTTTACATCGCTAGCTAGTCCATCTTTTATTCATTGGAACTGGTTACAATTTGGGCAGGGACTAAATTACACCTCACCCCTGACCTTAACTGCAGCCAGAAGAAGACTAGTCTCTAAATAAACCAAAACCTTGGTCAATATTTTGCGATATTGGAGGAAAGCAGAACAGTGTAACCATTAAAGTGAGCACTTTTAGAAATGAAAACTATTTCAGTTAAAATGCTTATCCTAATATTCTGCTGCTGCTGCTAAGTCGCTTCAGTCGTGTCCGACTCTGTGCGACCCCATAGACGGCAGCCCACCAGGCTCCCCCGTCCCTGGGATTCTCCAGGCAAGAACACTGGAGTGGGTTGCCATTTCCTTCTCCAATGCATGAAAGTGAAAAGTGAAAGTGAAGTCGCTCAGTCGTATCACAAAAAGGAACAAAATAATGCCATTTGCAGAAGCATGGATGGACCTAGACATTGTCGTAGACATAGAAAGACAGATGGTAGTATCGCTTACGTGTGGAATCTAAAAAGAAAAGGTACCAATGAACTTATTTACAAAACAGTAGAGTCACAAATACAGAAAACAAACTTATGTTTACCAGGGGATATGTAAGAGGGGGAATAAATTGGGAGATTGGGATTGACATATGCAAACTACTATATACAAAAATAGATGACTAATAAGGACCTACTATATAGCACAGGAAAATCCACTTAGTACCCTGTAATGGCCTTTATGGGAAAAGAATCTTTAAAAAAAGAGTAGATATGTGTACACCTAAAACTGATTCATTTCACTATACACCTGAAACATACAAGATCGTAAATCAACTATAGTCCAGTTAAAAAAACTTTTTAATAAAAAAAAAATTTTTTTAATGCTAACCCTAAACCTCATTAAGGTAAACCTGCTCACAGGACCCTAGACTGAATTTCTTTACAATGGAAACGTTGGAAAACAAGAAAGCATTCTCAATGGGGCAAAGGAAAATTCCTTCTGGAAAAGGAGAGAATGAGAAAGCCCCCTCCCCACCCCCCGTTCTTTCCAGCTTCAGGCCCACTGACCTCATCTCCAGTTCAGGCCTCACAAAGAAAAGAAAGTCGCGTCTCTGCAGCACAAAGTCGGCGGCACCCCTCCAGGATCGAGCACCTGTAGGGCCCCAGTTTCCTAAGCGCCCTGTGACCCAGCCTCCACCAGAGCCTCCATCCTGCAGCCCAGGACCTGTCACTCATCTGCAGGACCTGTGCGCTCTGCTTGTCATTCACTGCCCTCACGGAGCGCCTGGTACCCGTTCCTGGCCCGGCACTTCTCAAACTAGATCATTTCAGCCTCTGCCACGCATCTCGTGTGTGTCTCAGTGTCTGGCCCGTCTGTCCATCTTCAGGACAGGAACCACGTCTTACTCCTTTCCATCCTTTCCCTCATCCACTTCTCGCTCTCCTATTTGATTAGCTCCTGATACATGGTAGTTGCTCCCTCAATCAGTAGTTAATCAATCTAATTACAGAATTCATTTCCCCAGGTGCTTACACATTATCACCCCAGAATGCTGAAAGTGTTTGTAAACGTCATCACTCAGCGGGGCTTCCCTGGTGGATCAGCGGTAAAGAATCTGCCTATGATGCAGGAGTCAAAGGCTGATCCCTGGGTCGGGAAGATCCCCTGGAAAAGGAAGTGGCAGCCCACTCCAGTATTCTTGCCTGGAAGAGCCTAGGGACAGAGGAGCCTGGTGGGCTATAGTCCATGGGGTCACAAGAGTAGGACAGGGCTGAGCGACTAAACCACCACCACCATCAATCGCTCAATAATTGTGGAGGAACTTGGTCAGTCTGGAGAGGTGCTGAAACGGGGCAAGAGAAGACCAGCGTTCCAAAAATAGCTTTTTAAAAAGTAGTTTCCAAAATGCCTAGGCCAGTGAAATGATGACTGCCAAAATTCCGGGATGGGTTACTCAACAGGTGATATGTGAGGATTTAGAGAAGAATACGACTGAGAAAACCCAGCATGAGTTCCCCCAGAATCAAGCTATACCAAGCTAACCATATTTCTTTTGTTCGGAGATTAATGAAAAAGAGATCCGAGAGACTAAAGATCTGTAACTCAGTGATGTTCTGTCTGTTTGGAGTTGTTGCTTCTATATCAGAAACCTAGAATAGCCCGAGGGCTGTCTTAGCGGGGCCTCAGCCAATGAATGGCAAGCTAATTATACCCCTGGGAGTGCCCAGGGTGCGTGGTGGCCCAGGGCAGGGGCTGTAACGCCTCGGTTTTGACATGACGTTTCTTGATTTTAGCAGACATTGGATGTGGTATGTTTTTTCACATATTCACCCACTGTTCATTAACACGTGGGTGATGTGCCAAGCGTCGTATGAGGTGCTTAGTCAGTGTTGGTGACTCAGAAGCAAATTATGAATTAGCCGAGAGCTAAGAGAACAAAACCAAGTCGGAAATTGATTGCCTGAAATTCTCTTTGGAACAAAGCAGGAAGTCCATCGATTCCTTTATTGGCACGCGTCCTGGTCTCCGGGGTGCACTGCGCTCCCTGCTGTCTCAGAGTCCCCTGACAGGCGTCTCTGTAAAGCCGCTCGACCAGCCCAGACGGTGCTTGCTTCCTCTTTGTTGCACTTTTCATTCTTTGCAGTCATCTTGCAGATGGAATCCTGGTGATGCCCCTTGTCTGTCTCTCTCCTTAGAAGGCGATGGGAAGAGGGGGCGCGTGGAGGAAGGCGTATTTCACAGGGCCAGGCCTTTTGTTGCTTGCTGTTCAGCCTGTTTATCAGTGACAGTTGTTGCCATGCCTGCGAATCAAATTTACCAGATGATGAAAATTTAGGAGGGTGAGCCGATATGGTAAATAAGAAAATCAGAGTTGATTCTAGTAGCGTAATTTGAAAGTCTTTGCATGGCACGAAAGTTATAATAACTGTAAGTTATCCTCATTGATTAAGTGGCTATAAATCTGAGCCCAAACCAATAACATGAAAGCTAAATACAAGCTCGTGTGTGCATACTAAGTCACTTCATTCGTGTCCGACTCTTTGCGACCCCATGGACTGTAGCCTACCAGCCTCCTCTGTCCATGGGATTTTCCAGGCACTAGTACTGGAGTGGATTGCCATTTCCTTCTCCAGCGGATCTTCCCGACCCAGGGATCGAACCCAGGTCTCCCGCTTTGTAGACAGACGCAAATCTGCGGTCATGGCAAACACACGGCGTCTGGGTGACTGGGCTCTCCCTGGGCATTCTCATCTGGCATGCCATCCAGTTGGAGGAACCACATCATGAAGGTGGCATTGACAAGCCAGCAAGTGGCAGCAAAGGGTAACACCCAGAGAACAGCGGCGAGAGTGGGGGCATTTAGCTGAAGGGGAGGGCACGTGGGGAGGTGACAGCCTTTAACTCGCTGTTGGGCGCTCATGTGGAGAAGGAGAGCTTGACGCGTGCATTGAGGGCGAAGTTAGAACTGCTGGGTCCTGGGTGGCAGATTTCCATCTGGGGGAGGAGGATGGCTGGAGCCCAGAGCCAGCACCTGTGACCTGGGTGGGCGACCAAACTCAGTGTCGCTGGACACGCTTCAAGAGAAGCTGGACAACAGAGAGGGAGCTGTCAGAGCCGAGCCAGCTGGCTTCTGCTCCACTGGACGTCACCAGTCTGTGTTAAACCTCAGCATGTTCCTTCTGTTCCAATGGAGCCTCTTCCTGCCTGGTCTGACGTCTGATCGAAGCACTGCCGTGCACACCTGGCTCCCCTTCTGCGAAGGGGCTTTGGGGTCTCTGAGGCACCTGTTCACTGAGCAAGTCCCTCCCATCCCTCTGAAGTGGCTCCCCTCTGTATGCCACCTGCCCCTTTGGTAACTTAGTGAAGTGAAAAAGTCGCTCAGTCGTGTCCGATTCTTTGCGGCCCCATGGACTGTACAGTCCATGGAATTCTCGAGGCCAGAATATTGGAGTGGGTAGCCTTTCCCTTCTCCAGGAAAGTAATTTAGAGTTTGACACTTTTCTGGTGTTTGAAAACCTTTGAGCGCTAACCTTCAAGCTCTGCCCAAGGGGACTCATCCTCCTGTTTACAGTGAGGCCCTGGGTCCAACCTGAACTCTGAGGATCCAGTGACTGTTTTACTTTGAAAAAGTGCAACAACAGAAAATGTAGCTTGTATATGCTTTTCTCAGGCATTCCTGTTTCTCTTTTGCCTGTACTGTGCTAAGTCACTTCCATCGTGTCCGACTCTTTTGCGACCACATGTAGCCCGCCAGCCTCCTCTATCCATGCAATTTTCCAGACAAGAATATTGGAGTGGGTTGCTTTTCCTTCTCCAAAGGATCTTGGGATTGAACGCACGTCTCCTGCGCTATAGGCAGATTCTTTACCACCAGCGCCACCTGGGAAGCCCTCTCTTTTCCCTACTTCTTTAGAATGTTAATATTTTCAGAATACCTGGAAATTTGAGTTCCTTTCTTTTTAATGTGAAATGTAAGAAATTATGATAAAAACAAAAGAACGATTACCCTTGTAGCATATAACATTTATGATTAAAAATGCATTTTTATGAAGAAAGTCTGATTCCCAGGGAATAATTTCCTATCTATAAAAATCCAGTAATAACCAGATGGTCACTTTTCATTTATAGGCTCCAGGCTTACAGAAAAAGGAGCCTGATAGTGTTTCCCCAGTTTTCTCCCCCAAAGATGACAAAGAGAAAAATCAACTTTCCAGGAAAGCTGTCTCCATAAGACTTTCAACAGAAAATAATGACAGCAAAACTACACATAGATGAACCCATATTATTTGGAATGTGGGTTGAAGTGGTCAGACTAGAATTAAATGTGAATTAAACACAGTACATTATGTTTTCCCACCCTGGGTGCCACCTATACCAATAGCTATTTGAAAAATGTACAGGTAGCATACTTTTTTACTCCACGAATCAGTTGTTGGGTTGTTTGACACAGTCACACAAAGGAAATTAATTAGGCCTTTCCAGGTCACGTTTACATGATGTGATGATTGTAGTCTTAAATAATCCTGGGATTCTCAACATATGAAACACAGATCAGGAAGTGGAGCTCACGACATGGGGTGACTCAGAAGAGGAAGGCAAGAAGCTCAGACACAACGTGAAGAGCAACAGGAGCACAAAGTCGGCAACAGAACTTGAAGCAAATGTATCCCTCTGTCTGTTAATGGTGGGTGGTGGATGCCGCCCGGACCCCCCCTGGTAAGCCAGGTGTGCCGACCTTCGTGAAATTTTCACAGCCCAGAGCTGCTTGCCACAAATATTCTGGAGTCTTCATTCATTCAAACTCCAACCCCAACTTTTTTTTCCTACGTTACTCAGTGCATCTGTGTCTGGGTGAACTTGGGAAAATCCCTCAGTGGTGTTTTCTTGCAAAAACTCTTTGGCTGCTTAAATCTGAAAAAAATTTTTTTTCAACTGCAGTTCTTTCCTTTCCCCTCTGAGCATGTGAAGTAAGACGGTCTCTCCTCTGGCAGTGGGATCAGACAAAGAGAAAGCTCTGCTCCCAGCCACCCCCACCCACCTCATGGATTCAAGCCACTGATCTGTCCCGAGTGGGCCCCCAGCACAGGCCTGTGACATTGTTCCAGGCAGCCCAGCCCTGTGATCAGAAAACAGTGGACAGACAGCCCTCTGCGACAGCAGCCTGCTCTTTACATTCGCTGGGATAGTCGTATAATTAGTAACTCTGTATTTTCCCTAAAATAACGTATCCCCCTAACCTTTGTTGTTGTTGTTCAGTCGCTCAGTCGTGCCTGACTCTCTGCGACCCCGTGGACTGCAGCGCACCAGGCTTCCCTGTCCCTTTGCTTACTTCCACCTTATTACTGGATATATTGGCAGGACACATAGAAATCATACTGAGCAATGATCCATCGTTCAGTTTAATTCTGCATCTCTTGGGTGCCTTGTGATTCAAAATGAGTACTGAGAGTGTTTTCCTGTACTTACGGATTTATCTCCCTGCAAGAGAGGCAAGGCCCCAGCGGAGGAGATGACTGCAGAGTGGGTCAGAAGATCACGGGTAACAACACTGCAGGGGGTGAGAAGGACGAGCCAGCCAGGCGCACATCATTTGTTCGCACCCTCAAGGCAAAGGTACAGACTCCCTGTCTTTCAGACCCTAGCCATGCCCCATAAAACAAACAAATAATGAACCCTTACCCGTTGATGGATGGTTTCATTTCAATAAGCATGAACAGCTCCAATCACACAGATACCGGGCAGGTAAACGAATATGATGTGAGATTTTTCATCTGATTCTGATCTAAATTTCTGAATGTCAGTGTAATGCTTTCTAATTAGAGGCTCAAAAGAGGATTGAGAAAGTCCAACAACCCTTAACCCTGCACATTTAAGCCTCACATCAGCACCTGGAAATAGATAGTATGTTTCATCCTCATCCATTCATCCTTCTTTTTTTAAAAATAATTTTATGTATTTGTTTGTTCATGTCTGTGCTGGGCTTTTGTTGCTGCTCAGACGTTTCTCTAGTCGTGGTGGTGGTTTTCAGTCACCAAGTCGTGTCCGACTCTGCAGCCCCATGGACTGCAAGCGCACCAGGCTTCCCTGTCCTTCTCCATCTCCCAGAGTTTGCTCGAGCTCACGTCCATTGAGTCGGTGATGCCATGCAGCCATCTCATCCTCTGTCACCCCCTGCTCCTAGTTGGGGTGAGCAGGGGTGTGCCGGCTTCTCACTGCAGTGGTCTCTCTTGTGGTTCACAAGGGCTCAGTGTTTGTTGCACACAGGCTTAGTTGCTCCACAGCATGTGGGATCTTCCCAGACCAGGGATTGAACCCTCGTCTCCTGCATTGGCAGGCGGGTTCTTTACCACTGAGCTACCAGGGAAGCCCCATTTGCCTCGCCCCTCTTTTACTGGTGCCTTCCAAAGAAGTGCTGGGACTCATCAGTGAGTAAAGATGCAATTCCTGCTTTCAGGGAGCTGACTTTCTGATGAGAGGGGGGGAAAAAAAAAACAGCAAGCAAGAACTTAAAAAATACATAAATTCTTTAACTCATTGATAAACACTATGAAGAAAATGAAACCTGTAATATGATACAGTCTCATCAAGGAGGAGGTGAGATCTTTAGAAAGGACTCTTAAAGGAGGACCTGAAGGAGCCAGATCTAAGGAAAGCGTGTCCAGCTAATAGGAACAGCAGGAGCAAAGACCCTGGGGCCAGACAAGGCTGCTGGTCTCCCAAACAGAAGGAAGCCAGGTGTGGCTGACCGGGTGACCAGGAGGATAAAAGTAGAAGCTGAGCCCAGAGCAGAGGGAGCAGACAGATTATAGAGGGCCTCGTGGGCCTGGGCAGGAAACAGGGATTTTCTTGTGTATTCCATGGGAAGTTAGTGAAGGGTTTTAAAATCTCATTCGGCCACTGTGTAATGGACTGAGAGTGAGTAGAGGCAAGGAAACCAGATGGGAGGCAGCCGCAGGACTCCAGGTGAGAGAGACGGTGGCTTGAAGTGGATGATAGTTCATAAAGATGGACCAAAGTGGGCAGGTTCTTGCTGTATTTTTGATGGCAGCTGACAGTACCTGCTGATGGATTCAGTTCAGGGAATGCAGAAAAAGAGAGCCTCAAACCCTTAATTCGGGTGTTGAAACTGAGGCTCAAAGAGGCTAAAGAACCTCTGTTTAAGGTCGCAGACTATGCATGGGAGAACTCCAGCCCAGCGCTCTAATTCCAAAACAACTAGTCTTACTTTCCTTTCTTGCATGACAATACGAAATCTGCACAGAAAAGGGGGAGAAATGAGAATTAAGTTTTATTAACTCCTCTTGATGCGATGATTGGGCTGTAGGTAATACACAGGGTATAGTATCTGTTCAACTAGTTGGTCGATTTGTTCTCCAACAAACCGCGTCACATTCACTGGGATAAATGCGCTGCCTCTGGAAATGGATATCTGTGACCACTTCAGCTAAATTCTTTTCAGAGATTGTCTTATTTTCAAAACCAACATTTCCTAGTGACGTCATAAATGATTAGCGGGGCTCTAGGCAACAGACCAAGTCCACCTCTGTAAGGGCTCTCCTGGCAGTAACGTGTTCCATTGTTATTGTTGCTCAGTCCCCAAGTCCTGTTGGACTCTGCAACCCCATGGGCTGCAGCATGCCAGGCCTCCCTGTCCTTCACCATCTCCCAGAGCTTGCTCAAACTCATATATGTTGAGTCCATGAAGCCATCCAACCATCTCATCCTCTGTCATCCCCTTCTCCTCCTGCCCTCAATCTTTCCCAGCATCAGAGTCTTTTCTAATGAGTCAGTTCTTAGCATCAGGTGGCCAAAGTATTTAAGTTTCAGCTTCAGCATCAGTCCTTTCAATGAATACTCAGGACTGATTTCCTTTAGGATTGACTGGTTTGATCTCCTTGCAGTCCAAGGGACTCTCAAGACTCTTCTCCAACACCACAGTTCAAAAGCATTAATTCTTCGGTGCTCAGCTTTCTTTATGGTCCAACTCTCACATCCATACATAACTACTGGAAAAACCTTAGCTTTGACTATACGGACATTTGTCAGCATGGTTCTGTTAAATAAGCCTTCAGTTCAGTCACTCAGTTGTGTCCGACTCTTTGCCACTCCATAGACCACAGCACACCAGGCCTCCCTGTCCATCACCAACTCCCAGAGTCCACTCAAACCCATGTCCATCGAGTTGGTGATGCCATCCAACCATCTCATCTTCTGTCGTCCCCTTCTCTTCCCACCTTCAATCTTTCCCAGCATCAGGGTCTTTTCAAATTAGTCAGTTCTTCACATCATTGGCCAAAGTATTGGAATTTCAGCATCAGTCCTTCCAATGAATATTCAGGACTGATTTCCTTTAGGATGAACTGGTTGGATCTCCTTGCTGTCCAAGGGACTCTCAAGAGTCTTCTCCAACACCACAGTTCAAAAGCATCAATTCTTCGGCGCTCAGCTATTGTCCTACAAATGTTCTTATACAAATGTCACTGCTATTGAAAATCTCAAATAGAATTATTCTCAAGAGTCTTCAACCAGAGTGAAAGTTCTTTTAATTAAGTACCTTCGTTTTCAGGGATGAGTTTTCACACACACACAAATAGTCGGAAAGCAAAAATGAGAATTTGCACAAACTTTCAATTTAAGCACATGTGTTTTTATCATGATGGCTGTTACATAGATGTATACATTTGGCAAAATTCATCAAAAGTCTACACTTAAAATAGGTGCATTACTGCAAGCAAAGTTTGATTCAAAAGTTTGAATCAAACTCAGAAAGTTTGATTCAGAAGATAAAAGCAAACCAAAAAAAGAATCGACTTTTATATTCCTTTAATATTTGTGTGCCTGTCTCTAGCTTCTGGCATTTTTATTACCAAGGATTTTGGTTTGAGTACAGTCATAATGAGCAGAGCTATTATCAAAAGCTTCCTGTATGAGGACTAAAATTTAGCCAGGAAATTAACTTTTAGCCTTAAATTCATGTTATTTTGAGAAAAACCAAATGCACATCTCTGAATAACAGAGTTGTACAGCACATCGCAAGCTTGCACAACTTGCAAAGTCAGATAAACCCTGGAAATGAAAGCTGTCCATGGCAAGCCTTAGCAGGTGGCGAGGAGTGATCAAGGAGTCCATTGTGGTTCCTGATAAACTGAAGAGGCCCAGTTTTAAGCCTGTCAAACAAATACCAGCATTCAGTATTTTGAAGCAAATCCTAATTCCAAGAATTTCTTTCCCATTGCATTTTTCTGGCTCCTCTTGATAAGCAAAGCAATCTTCAGTTCTCTGAACTGTTTCTGTAGAAAAATCGTGGACACGGGCCAAGTTATCCAGCTCTGTTAGGGTTTAGATGCGTTCCTGGACTGGCCCAGGAAACTGTCTGGGGCAGCCTTGGAGTTGCTGGTCCCATCCCGGGCGTGCTGATCGAGGACCCCCCCCCCACTCAGGCCTTTTTGGAGCCCCCCAGGAGCCCAGAGGGAAAGGGTTGGCAGCCTCTGCTGGGGATGCTGGGCAGGGATGGGGAGGGGAATCTGCCCAGGGAGTGCTTTCTCACTTTCCTGAGTCACCTCTCCCCTCTAAGCAGCTCCTTACACCGCTCCTTCAAAGTCAGAAACACACAGATTCTGAACAGAGCCCAGCTTTTGCCCTGTGTCCCTTTCATTCCAACGTTTCAGGTCCCAGAAGCAGCAGCAGCCTGCTTGGCTGGTGAGAAATCCACACTCCCCATTTGGACGTGCCTTTAGACGTAAAAACTCTCCCTGGACTCCCTGGGATGCCCTGGCCCAAGGCAAACATGGAGAGTTCAGACCCACCCTGATGCAGAGAAAGGGGCGGTATTACCGACAAAACAAACCCTCCCAAACCACTGAATAGATTAAACAAAGGAAAGCTTGCCCTTAAATGAGATGGATGTAAAGCAGTCGGCATCTGTGTACTCACTGAAAGATCACGTTTGGCTGATGTTGTCATTATGGTCCTGAGGGTGGGCAACAATGCTCAGACAGTACCAGACCCACTTTCTCCATACATCAGCCTCCAGCTGCTCCTACAGACACTCGGTGCCCAGATCCTCTCATTGTTCTTTCAGTATTAATAGCATTAAGAGAGTTAATTACAAAAGTATTTCAGTTGGCGGCTTTTTCTCTGTTCCTGTCTAAGTGTTCGTAGTTTGCCAAGTTAACTTTATACACTTAATATCTGTGATTTCATATGATCCTGGGCCAGGGCTCTTCATTTACTGGGAAACAAGCCTGTTTTCAGTCTCTTTATCAATCTGCTTCCAGTTATTCAAAGACTCCAGACCTGGGAGGCAGCCTATGAAATGAGGCAGAGTGGAGTCCCCATATGTGAGCGCTAGCAATAAACACTCTGCTCAAACATGATGGATCCCCTGTGTTGTGAATCAACATCGATTTATCTGGAGTTCTTTTCCTCCAGAAAAAAAAATTCATGGAATTTGGAAAGAAAGTAATATAGCGTACAGTTAGAGGGGAACAGAATCCAGCAAAGGACTTTCTGTATCACTAAGGAGAGCCATGCCATGTGCTTCCTGAATCCCCATCATCTGAATGAACATTTTCGTATCCATGGCAACTTCGGTTTCAGAAAACCAGAACTGAGTATCAAGAACACTGGCTCTGCATGGATAAGCCATGTGACAATTTACTTAATGGACTTGGTTTTCTCATCTATAAACTGGAACTGTTCATACCTACCACTAGGATTTCATTTTGAAAGGATAGTGATGCCCCTGTGTGGTGGCAGGCACACAGAATGTAATGACATTTGCATTTTACTAGTATTCACAACATTCACTTTTTAAACATTTTTCTGTCTAAAACACAGCATAGTTTTGTTCAGTTTGCACTTTTTTCCATTTCACTTGGCACGTGTGACCTTTCCATTCACTCACTCTTATAAAATCACCCTAAATGACTAGAAGTTAAGAGAATTATAGCATATAAAAATATGTCGTGTGCTCTCTGCAGCCCATAAACTCACAGATAGTAACAGTCACCGGGGTGTGTCATCAAAACAAATAATACAGATGGGAAGTTCTGGTTCCCTGATGGCCATGCTGCCAAGGCTCCTGGGCGTCAGACACCTCTGGACTGAATTCCAGTTTAACCAAGATCCAAGAGGTGAACGCTCGAACAACAGAGCCCCCTGGAGAAAATGCCAGTGTTTTTGCCTATTTAACAATCAGTATCCTTTATTATGGGCTTCCCTGGTGACTCAGATGGTGAACAATCTGCCTGCAATGCAGGGACCCAGGTTCGATCCCTGATCCTTTATTATGGGCATCCCAGGTGGCGCTAGTGATAAAAGATTCCGCCTGCCAATGCAGGAGATGCAGCTTCAGTCGCTGGGTTGGGAAGATCCCCTGAAGAAGGAAATGGCAACTTCCTCCAGTATTCTCACCTGGGAAATGCCATGGACAGAGGAGCTTGTGGACTACAGTCCATCGAGTCGAAAACATCTGGACACAATTGAACACACACACACATTCTGTATTATATTCACTTTCCTATCTTTGTCTTTGCCTGACGTTTATCTGCGTTTCTTCCTATTTGCCACACCCTCGCAGATGAAAAGCACAGTTTTAGAAGCCTCTATTTTATACACGAAGCCTCTCCTGGGTCCACTCCATCTTCCTTCCCGTCAGACCCTCCTCACCCCTCACCTAGGATGGCCGTGACGGTCTCCCCCTCAAGTTTCCACCTCCTGAGTCTTCTCCAGTCTATCTCCTCCACCAGTGCCAGTTAGACTTGACTTATACACAGCCCTGATTGCATTGCTCCATGCTTATAAATTCTGGGCTATGTGTGTTGCACCACAGCTTTTTTAAAAAGAAGACCTTTAAGAGATGCTCTCATGCTAACCCAATCAAGTAGAAACTGATCTGATGTGCAGCCCGCCCGTCATCAGCAGGAGGGCTTTCAGCCTTCTCCAGCCCACTCTGTGGCACTGCCCTGTTCGTGCCCCACTGGTTTCCTTGTTGCGGGATCTACCCATCCCCTTCTCCCCTCCTTTCCAGCCTACTCCTGTCCAGTGCTCATTCCAGCTGTCCCTTCCTGTGGGCTGCCCTTAACCCTTTTTACTCCCATCTAGATCTGTAGGTTTTATGCATCTGAATGTGCATCATGGCCTGTGTCTCATTTGGCCTTGGCTGGTGTTTGTTCTCGACAGTGAGGTCTCTGCAGGGGATTGTGGTCTGCTGTTTGTCTCTGACTCATGGTGCCAACACAGGACCGTTCAGCGAGAAGTATTAGTAACTATTCCTTGGTTCAACTAAACATTGGTATGTCCAAAGAGGAAGTATGATTAAGTGTCTGTTCAGTCACCAAGTCGTATCCAACTCTTCAGGACCTCATGGACTGCAGCTCACCAGGCCTCCCTGTCCATCACCAACTCCTGAAGCTTGCTCAGACTCATGTCCATTGAGTCGGTGATGCCATCCAACCATCTCATTCTCGGCCGTCCCCTTCTCCTCCCACCTTCAATCTTTCCCAGCATCAAGGTCTTTTCCACTGAGTCAGTTCTTCCCATCAGGTGGCCAAACTATTGGGCATTGGAGCAGGGCCCACCCCCCCAATCCAGTGTAGCCTCATCTTATCTTGATGACATCTGCAAAGACCCGGTTTCCAGGAGATGGAACTTCAGTGTATCTTTTTAGGGGACACAACCCACAACAGCGTCCTAACAGGTCTTTGCTCTGGGGGCTGATCCGGTCTGATCACCAAGCTAGTATCTGTGGAGGTGCTGAGCTTTGGGGCTGTCATGCTGCGGGTTACTAAAGGTCACCATCTCGCCACCACTTCCCTCCTGTCCTAAAGTGCCCAAGCCCAGCCCCAGGCCCCTGTGGGCCCACCCATCCATCCAGCATCTGGCTGTGTGCAGGCAGAGGGTCCACGGTGCCACCTCAGCCAGGAGACACGGGGGTGCTCACGAGGACTCCGAAGAGCTCATGTGCCACACTGCTGCAGAGCTCTCACAGGAAGCTTGGAAGTCAGCCAGTCTGCACCTGGGCAAGCAGGATCCAGCCTCAGGCCAGCCCCTAGTTTCAGCCTTCACGCATGCATGTGTTGTCTCAGGGCCGTTCCTTTGCCTGGAGTGCATGTCCCCTGGATAAAGACACTAGCATCCTCGCTTAAGCTGAATCATAGCTCAAGTGCAATCTCAGCGGTGGCCTCCCCAAATGCCCTGTCTAAAATGATATCTCCCCCCATCACCCCATCGCGTTCCTATTTGTTTTGCTTATTGCTAACTTGGTTTTTGAGCTCATCCTAAAGACGTTTTGTTGTTTTTTAGTCGCTCAGCCATGTCCTTCTCTTTGCAACTGCATGGCCTATAGCCCACCAGGCTCCTCTGTCCATAGGATTCTCCAGGCAAGAATCCTGGAGTGGGTTGCCATGCCCTCCTCCAGGAGATCTTCCCAACCCAGAGATCAAACCTGTGTCTCCTCTATTGGCAAGTGGATTCTTTACTGCTGAGCCACATGGAAGCCCCTAAAGATGTAGCCCTTTCATCTTTCACTTACTCATTCAGTCATTAATTCACACAACAAATAATATTACTGTTCAGCATGTTGTCAGAATATACCATATAATATGCAAGCAAATGATAGTCCTCAAAGGCAAAACTCTTTCTCAGTACTGAGTCGCTACAGTCATTATTCCATAAATCCTGTATGAATGAACAAGTGAGTGAAGATTCCATGAGAAAGTTGATCTGTATATAGACTTTCATCTCAATCTTGCAGTAAAATTAAATGCACAACCTTTCCAGGGAATCTTGCCCAGGACCAAACATTGAGGAAAAGATGTGTGAAAAATAGATAGCATCATGGCTAAAGAAATGTCATTTTTTGAAGAAGATGAGTCTTTTATTATTTTTAAAATGCTTCACGATTTTTTAAAATGCTGGTGGAGATAAAGATGATGTTCAGGAGGGAGCAAGCAATGAATGGTTTTTGATTTCTAGTGACTCCTGCATGAAGGCAGCCATGCCAGAGTGTAGTGAAATGGTTCTTACCCTACCTTGATCAGAAAGAGACCAGTGACCAAAAAGAAAGGTGGCTTCAGACCTTCATTCAAAAATGCACCATCCAGGGTTGCTTCACAGCTGTCCCCATGGCATGATAAACAGTGTCCCCAGATCAGCCCAAGCCACCAAGAAATGTCACCAGACATGTTCTGCAGAGGCTGACATACCCATTAGGCCCAGTAACTGTAGTTCCCAGAGCCAGAGTTTTAATACTTTTAGGGACTCGTGCAAATGTTTGAATTTTAAAATCAGAAGGAAAAAAAAATGAACTTTTAGGGGAAAGAAAATGAGTGAATATATTATAAATAGGACTTCCTTTGTGGCTCAGCTGGTTTAGAATCCAACTGCAACACAGGAGACCTGGGCTCCATCCCTGGGTTGGGGAGATCCCCTGGAGAAGGGAAAGGCTGCCCACTCCAGTACTCTGGCCTGGAGAATTCCATGGACTGTATAGAGTCAAACATGACTGAGCGACTTTTACTTTCAGACCTAAAATACTGGTTGGATATATTTTTAGGGCTTCCCCGATGGCCCAGTGGTAAAGAATCCACTTCCAATGCAGGAGACATTGTTCGATCCCTGGGTCGGGCAGGCCAAAGTGCCCAAAGGCTCTGAAATTTAGAACACGGCCCTGTTTTCAGGTATCCTGGAGCTAAGAAAGCCTTCGAGATACATAATTCCGTGAGAAACCTGCAGTGTGCTCATGCCAGAAGAGTTAAATCCTCAGTTATCTAGGAAAAAAAAAAAAACAGCTCTTCCAGGCTGGTTCCATTTTCGCAAGATGCCTAGGGTTCACAATAACATATCTTAGAAGAGAGATGAATGCCATTGCCCCATAAAATACTTTAAGCTCCGACCATATCTGCAACAAAGCACGCAGCGTGATGCCGAGAGAAAATGACTGCCAGTGCTGGGAAAATGCGTTTTCTCAAGGTGCTGCGGCCGCTGTAATTCACACCTTTTGAGGTGGAGACAGAAGCACTGTCGGGAGGTACAGGCCTCCAGGAGAGGAGAGGTAATGATGGCATGAGAGAGGTGCCCCGCTGGGCGACTGCACGCAGCTCGCACAGTCGGAGCTGAAATGAAGGCCCCCTGAGCAAACACCGCACAGCGAAGCCCCAGTCCTTCGTTCAAAGGAAAAGGAAAATCAACAGACCTGTAAACCCCGCCTGAGTCCCCGGAGTCACTTGATTTAGGTAAATTGGCGACAGATGCGGGCTCAGCGCCTTCTTCACATCAGCTCTACCCTCGCTTCGCTTCGCGCTTGAAATAGTTTAGACCAGAGTAATCGGGAGTAACTCATAGTCCACACGGGGCTGAGGCTTCAGTTACAGTGCTACGCGTGCACTAAGTCGCTTCAGTCGCGTCCAAATCTTTGCAACCCTATGAACTGTAGCCCGCTGGGCTCCTCTGTCCGTGGGGATTCTCTAGGCAAGAATACTGGAGTGGGTTGCATTTCCTACTCCAAGGGATCTTCCCAACCCAGGGACTGAACCTGCATCTCTTAAATCACCGGTATCAGCAGGTGGGTTCTTTACCAATAGTACCACCTGGGAAAGATTGAAGGAGGGAGGAGAAGGGGACAACAGAGGATGAGATCGTTGGACGGCATCACCGACTCAATGGACATGAGTTTGAGTGAGCTCTGGGAGTTGGTGATGGACAAGAAGCCTGGTGTGCTGCCGTCCATGGCGTCACAAAGAGTTGGACACGACTGAGTGACTGAACTGAACCAGCTGGGAAGCAGTCCATGATCCAAACATCAGGTAGTAGACCTCTGCGGTTCCTTCGTCTCTGTCATAGGAGACGTGGCTTCAAGAGTGGTGGCCTCCGCTGGACACACCCTAACTGATTATTGCTGCCTGGTTCAGAATGATCCATCCTGAATTTAGCACCTCTCTGGGCTTATTCTGACCACTGTACAGACAGTCTCATAAACCACCTCCTGGGCTAGAATCATCACTCCGTCCTTTCCCTGACTCAACCCCATCACACCCCTAACTCCTAGAGTGCTCATGATTAAAATGCCCTCCTGTTGCGCTGGGGTCGAGGAGGGAAGAAGGAGGGGGTCTGTGCTGTCGTTAGGTGTGTCCTGTCCAACTTGATGGTGATGGTGATGGGCGGAGGGTGGCATGTCCAGCTATAGAAAGTAAGCACTTGTGTCTGCTCAACTTCTCTAGTCAGATCCAGGCCATCATTTCAGCCCCTTAGTATCACTTTGGGTCATAACCCTGTCATCTTATATAGAGACACCCCTTTCCACCAAATGCTGTGGGACACACTGATCAATATGCCATGGATGTCCTTATCCAAATGGCCAAAGCATTAATAATAAGATGTCAACCGGGAATCCTACCCCTAAAATTTTCCCTTGAAGCTAACATCAGTGCATGCTAAGTCACTTCAGTCATGTCCGACTCTTTGTGACCCCATGGACTGTAGCCCACCAGGCTCCTCTGCCCATGGGATTCTCCAGGCAAGAATACTGGAGTGGGTTGCCATTTCCTCCTCAAGGGGATCTTCCCAACCCAGGGATCAAACCCGCGTCTCTTGCGTCCCCTACATTGGCAGGTGGGTTCTTTGTCACTAGCACCGCCTGGGAAGCCAGTGGCACTGTGAGCAAAAGCCAACATCCACCGTTGACCAAATTTCCCCCACTATTCATCTCCTCATAAATCTATGTTTAAAATGCTACTCATATAATTGTGAGCCCACGCAGACCTGCCTCGACCATGAAAATGTCATGAGATACCTAAGAGCATGCTGAATGTTGATAGCCTCTGCCCATGTTCCCCAACCTCGTAGGCTGTTACTCCTGAAAATAAGGGTGTTGGTTTTAGAGGAACTGCGGAGGAAAAGGCACTGGTGCGGGGAATACACTCGGATACCCACAGGCCTGCCCGGCCACATCCTGACTCCAGCATCCAGGTCTGGACCCCCGAGGGGACCCCGAGGCATCCTGAGCAGTTACAGTTGTAGAGTTCAGATTCGAGTACCGATCCAGTCCAGTTTGGGGTTCAGCCTCAGAGCATTTAGGCTTCATCTTCTAGATGGCATTGCATGCATCAGGGCCCCAAGGCGTGAGTTCTTTCTTATGTTAGTTATACAACATGGTGAGCAAGTTGAGGGGACCCACCCCAGGGCTCTTTCTGGCAACAGGGCTCCGCTCTCTTCTGCGTGTTCCTAACATTCTCATCACCCTGGGAACTCCACCGCCCTCCACCCCTGCCCCGGTGTCTGTTTCCTAACACTTTCCCGTTTACACTGTCCTGTAATCTTAGTCCTTGAAGGATTTTCTTCTCTTGGGTAAGATGGCTGCAGTGGCCTTCTAGGGCAGGAATTAGAATACTAAGTGAGAACTAAGAAAGGAAACCACTTTTTATTTTACTGAATCATTCAATTTGACACTATTAGGAAATATAATACATTCGTTTTTCAATATTTTCCGATGCTTTTCCTAGCCTGTACTTTTTTTTTTTTTTTAATTATTTATGTGTTTATTTGACTTCACCAGGTCTTAGTTGTGGCATAAGGGATCTAGTTCCCTGACCAGGGATGGAACCCGGGCCCCCTGCATTTAGGAGCATGGAGTCTTAGCCACTGGACCACCAGGGGAGTCCCTAGTCTGTACTTCTTTATGCGGCTCTCAATGTGTATGAGGTCAGAACCCTTCCCTCCTCTTCTGGTTGCCCCAAATTCCCCTACTCCCCATAGAGGTAGCATCAACTGACCGTGGGCTGGTCGTGGCTGGAATGCTCTTCAATGTTTGGGAAAAGAACTAAGGAAGAAACTTAGGCGCTGACACCCACTTTCCTTATAGCGTTGGCTACAGTTCAGTAGGGCTTTCCAAAGCTTAAACACAAAAGTTTTAGCCGAAGCAGGGCATACAGTTTTGTCATTTTGTACACAGGATTCTATTTGTGCTGCTAATACATGACGATGCAAAAGCAAACACAGAGGCCTTCCTGGTGGTACAAGTGGTTAAGAATCTGCCTCACCATGCAGGGGACGCTGGTTCAATCCGTGCTCAGGGAAGATTCCACATGCCGCGGAGTAACTAGGCCCATTCAACCACAACTGTGGAGCCCATGTGCCCACCCTAGAGCCTGTGCTCCACGATTAGAAGCTGGTGCCCAGACACTAGAGAGTGGCCCCCACTCAGCCGCAACTAGAGAAAGCCCTCATGCAGCAATGAAGACTCAGCCAAGAATAAAATAATTTTTTTTAAGCAAACATGGAATAAAACCCAATGAGTAAGAAGAAGTTCTTTCATTTCCATCTCGTGGGACTTTCAGACCATACACGTGTGTTCTGTTCTCCAGTAGCAGGTAGCTGGGCACGTAGCCTGTATTTACTGGGACTTTGAGAGGTAAAACCAGCCTGCATCTCTAATGAACCAGAGCACCACACGCAGCTCTGTGGTTTGACTGATGGGTACGTTCACTTTTCTGAAAGGTCTTGTCACTTTCAGCAGAGCTTGTTGTTCTTTGCCTGGAAAAATCGTGCATGTCGGCAGGGCACCCCGAGGCTGCATAAAGGGAGGGGCACCCAGCTTTCTTTCTCACGTCTGACAACCTAAAACATTCAGGGAAAAGTGGAAAACCATATTTCAGTGTGACCTCTGTGTGAAGCCAAATGTCTGTCGTTTTAGAAACAGCTAAGGGATTTTAAATGGTAAACTGAGGCATATTAAAAAATTTAAGAGTGTTTTGAGCAAAAATTGATTTGAACCAGCAGCATTTCAATCTAGCAGATAAAAAGCACTAAGAATCTGTATAAAGTGAAAGTCTGTTTATAGGTAGAAAGGAGTGGGAACACTGAGATTATACTGGCAAAAAGACAGGTTGGTTATTTCAAAGTTACTTTCCTTTAGAGAATGTCATGGGTCAAACATTACCTAACCAGCGCTGATCAGATGATTCCTGATGGACTGGTTTAAGATTCCACTGCTGACAGAGCCGATACTGTGAAGCTTAAGTCTCAGTTTGGTGACCTGGAGCTTAGCATAATTGACTCCATGTTGGGGCTTTTGTTCTTAACAAGGATCATATCATTCCCTTCATATTGAAATCACAGCTGTATTATATGTTTTAAATTTATTTATTTTTCATTGGAGGATAATTGCTTTACAATATAGTATTGGTTTCTGCCATAACAAGTGTATTATATTAACTAGCAATCATAGTAAGTTTGCAGTTTTCAAGCTAGATTTTAGGAATGAGGATGACAGTTTTAACCTATATCTATGTATTTATATATACATATCTATCTATCTATATATCTACATATACATATCTACATCTATATATACATATCTATATATATATATACACATATATATACACACATACATCTATATATCTTTACATCCATATTCTTTATATATATAGACATAGATCTGTATCTCTATATATATAGATTTGTCCCCCAAAGCTGAGGGACTGTGATCAGTTTATACAAATACAAATGTAATATTCTGCAAAAGAGTACATAGGCTACCATTTTCATATTAAGACATTTGTTACTGATGCTTCTGAAAAAAAAAAAAAAACGTCATTTTCTCAATCCTTGGGAAAGGATTTACAAACTGAAACATAGCACAGACGATGTAGAAGGAATCGAAGATTCTGCTTCTGCCTGCAGATTGCCGTTTGTAATTGAGTTAGCATATGTCACAGGTCAAGGGCTGTTTAAATTACACCTGCATATCTTAGTCCTGCCTTCCTTCATAAAAGAGAAAAGCATATAATAGATACAGCAAAATCTCATTAGTGTCTTTCTTTCAGGGATTAATAAAATGTCAGAGTGCATAATTTATACATCAATTATGTATATGGATTTTATTCTAGTTGTTCATCTTCTGAAAGGCAGCTGGTCCGCAAAACATCACTGATCAAAAACGTTGCCTGTAAGGACAGGAGCTAAGGCTGAAGCCAGATTCCAGCATCTCAGGGCCCTGCCTAGTGTTTATGACTTAATCATGTTGGAATTGAGGAATGAGGTTTATTTGGTTTGGTGTTGCTTTTTTAGATTAATGCTTTTGACTTTTTTGGTTGGGGTTTGGGGGGATCTTTTTTTTGGCGGGGGGGATCTTTTTGTTTCGGTTGCTTCCCACTTGTTTATTCTAGGAATAATCAATTCTGAGACCCATTCAGGCTCCCATTATTACAGCTATGGCCAAATGGGAAGCTTGTGGACACCCTCATACCACACCAGCTGCACTCTCACCAGCTACATTCTACACTTTGACCTGGTGAAACCCAGGTTCTGAGCACTAACCCGAGGGTCCCCTCCCCACTTAGGGTGGCTGCCAGCCTCGCAGGACCTGCCCATGTTTTCAAGTCTACACCAGATGACTGCTCACCAACTTCATCCCAGCGTGATTTTCCAAGGATTATTTACATCTTCAGCCTAGCAGCGATTTCAAGCCCACTTCCTACTCATTTCATTAGGTCCCATATAGCCGTGCTCTAAAGGGTTTATGTAACACTGGATATTCACCTTTAGCCTAAGAGTCAGTTTAAGAGCCACACAATAGTATTTTCAGAGACCAGTGCGTTCTTAGTGAGATGGACAGATTTCCAGGTAATAGTAATTCTGGAAATAAATATATAGTGATCTACTGGATCTAAATTCACTACTTCCCCTTCCTTTTTCAAAGCCACGTTCCACAGCCCTTTGCCCTTGAGGCTGATGAACTCTGGCCCCCAGTGAACCTTGCTGTGCCTAAATTTCCAGAGTGCTCGGCACTTCCGGCACAAGCAAACTGCATGACGGACATTTAAGGTTCAGTTCCGGTGTGGTCAGCAAGCAGTCATCGGCGGATTGCTTCTCGCCACGTGTAGACTGTCTTTGGGACACAGGGACTGAATGAGCGACGTTAGCTCTCCCGGAAACTGTAAATCCAGTAGAGGCACAAATTCAGGTTTCTGGCCTGTAAGGGTAGGGAATGAGCACGCCTGGGCCAAGTGGTTAGAGCCAGGAGCCGGATCTGAGGGGGAGTCAGATGAGGATAAAAAGGGCGGGGGGACCACGGTGTTCTAAGTGATGGAGAATCACGGCTATCAGGGAGGAAGGTGGAATTCCATCTGAAGGGAACAGAGGCCACTAACACCGAGAATCAAGGGTTGGAGGACCAATGGTATAATTTTCGCCATTTCCGGTTACATATTTTCCATTTCCGTTTACCTACATTACTGTTATTAATACTTTTCTTTAAATGGACTTACCATTTTTTACTTAGTGAAAGTGAAAGTCGCTCAGTCGAGTCCGACTCTTTGCGACCCCACGGACTATACAGTCCATGGAATTCTCCAGGCCAGGATACTGGAGTGGGTAGCCTTTCTCTTCCCTAGGGGATCTTCCCAATCAAGGGATCGAACCCACGTCTCCCACATTGCAGGTGGATTCTTTACCAGCTGAGCCACAAGGGAAGCCCAAGAATACTCGATGGGTAGCCTATCCCTTCTCCAGCAGATCTTCCGGAGCCAGGAATTGAACCTGGGTCTCCTGCATTGCAGGCGGATTCTTAACCATCTGAGTATCTGGGAAGCTTAAATCTGTGCTAAAAGGACTTCCCAGTTGGCACTAGTGTTAAAGAGCCCACCTGCCAATGCAGGAGACATAAGAGACAAAGGAGACATAAGAGACAAAGTTAATCCCTGGATTGGGAAGATCGCCTGGAGGGATCATGGCAACCCATCCCAGTATTCTTACCTGGAGAATGCCATGGACAGAGGAGCATGGGAGGCTATAGCCCACAGCATTCCAAAGAGTCAGACATGACTGAAGCAACTTGGCACGCGTGCTAAAAGGAAAATGTTTATAATTTCCTTTGGAAATTTTGCAATGTGGTCATGAAATGAAATACCCGTAGTGCTTGCTATGTGAAGTTCTATACTCCTGCCTCCAGAAGTGTCCAGATCCATTCTTTCTTTGTTAAAAAGGGAACATAGCAGGTATGGGTGGCAGAAAATACAGTCCAGTCCCAACCAGTGCCAACCTAAGACCCTATCTTTGCAGGATGGAAAGAAAATTGAGAGGAATTTAAGTTTGTCACCCTGAGATTGGATGTTATTTAACATCCAGTCTGTGAGTAACGTAAAACCATCTCCAGTGCCGTCAGTGGGACATATTCCTCCCGAGAGTTGAGGGCAGGACTAGAGGAGGGACGATGCTTTGGGCCGATGGTACCTGCGGTCTCTGCAGAGCAAAGGGGATGTCTGCTGTCCCATTCTGATCCCCCAAATTCTAAAAGGCTGACCCCCTCAGCCCCTGGCACAGTGAGGGGCACACAGCAGAGCCTTAGCAAAAATCTTGAGTCAGGTCTCATCAGCCTTCTAAGATCCCTTGGCTCTGTTTCATAAAAAGTAAGACATTAAGTTAATGGTGATATTTCATGTTTCATAATATCACATCCTCCAAGAAAGGAGTTTTGATAGAAAATCCTAAAAAGTGTAAAACCCAACAAAAATCAGCCAGTGAATAGATCCCATGGGATATTCAAGAAGCCTATATAGATGCGTTTTGAATCATCTTAAAGGGAAATAAGAAATGTCTTTGTGAGTCGGATCAGAATGCGTGTCCCGTCGCTGAGGAGGCTCCCGGGTGCCCTCCAGGTCCTCACACAGTCGGGTCCTCGACCAGTCTGGCTTCCTTCTCCCCGCATTTCTTGCTCCTCAAGTGCCCTTTCCTCTTCTCATTTCTCAAACACCCCTGCCTGTCACTCAGTATTCAGCAACCGGGTAAGAAAGAGCCTGGAGAGCATGCTAATGCCTTGCGGTGTAATTGCTGCACCCTCCTTAAAAGTATTGTCAAGAGCATTTCATTTTAAGGTTTCACCCAGAATTGCATCAGTATTTTTAATGGGCTATTTTCTATAACCCATATCACCATGAGTACAAGACGTTAAAGTACTAACGACAGCTTGAGAACTTAATTTCAGGAGTGACTGCATTTCTGAAATTTGCATGCTTTGAGCAGGTTTTCCCCCAGATTAGCCCTGAGCCAAGACATCTCCACACAGAAGGTAGCTTCTTACAGTAAATCGTATTTAATATTTGGTTTCACTAGAACCCCAGTGCAATGAGTTTCACAGATTAACGTAATTTAGTTTTAATGAGCTCAAAGGCACTAAAGTGATAGTGTTACTGTCATTTCTTAGATGTCCTTAAGTAGTATAGGTTTTTATCCCAGATAAGTGTTTACAGAACTTGCTGGTGCTTTAACCGATGCTGGAAAGGCTCTGCATTGGTTCACAGCATTTTGAAAAGTCTTTATTATTGCCCCACTCATTACTGAAACAATGGTCTTAAAGGAGTCTCTAATAGCCATTTAAATTTTTTTAAAATGAAACCTCACTGTGCCATTCTTATGAAGAGTCCCTCAATAGAAATGCCCCATTCCAAATGAATATAAAACTCCACAATATAGTCTGTTTTTCAGAGAGAAATTGAGAATATGAAATGTGTGACCTCTCTGCTTTTTTGTATGAAGCATAAATGTTCATTCATTGACAAAACCTTAATTTCTCCAAACCTTAGTTTCCCCATCTGTGTTGTTGTTGCTCAGTTGTGGCCAACTCTTTGCGACCCCATGGACTGCGGCACGCCAGGCCTCCCTGTCTGTCACTAACTCCCGGAGCTTGCTCAAACTCATGTCCATCAAGTCGATGATGCCATCCAACCATCTCATCCTCTGCCACCCTTTTCTCCTCCTGCCTTCAATCTTTCCCAGCATCAGGGTCTTTTTCAATGAGTCAGTTCTTCACATCAGGTGTCCAAAGTATTGGAGTTTCAGCTTCATCATCAGTCCTTCCAATGAATATTCAGGATTGATTTCCTTTAGGACTGATTTCTTTAGGATGGACTGGCTTGATCTCCTTGCTGTCCAAGGAACTCTCAAGAGTCTCCTCCAACACCACAGTTTGAAACCATCCCATCTGTGAAGTGGGGATAATCCTGTTTGGCTCACAGGGTTGTTAGAAAACAGTGGAATACTGCATAAAAAGTACTAAACAGGGACTTCCCCGGTGGTCCAGTGGCTAAGACTCCGTGCTCCTACGGCAGTGGGCCTGGGGTTCGATCCCTGGTCAGGGGACTAGATCCCACATGCCACAACTAGAGATCCCTTGTGCCGCAACTGAGACCTGCTGTAGCCAAATAAATAATTTTTTAAAGTACTCAACACAGTACCTCACACATGTACCAATTTTGGTTTATAGTGGAAGCTCTTAATGTCATTATCACGTGGTCCAGAGTTGGAACCATCTGGCCCTGAAGAGACAAGAGCATCCGTTGCACTCATGGCCCCCAGGGGGAACAGGTCTCAGCCAAGGGTCTTCAGAAGCACATCCAGACACTGTCCAGGTTTGAAAGTATTGGTTCTGCTTTCCTGGGCATCAGAGCCCTTGTCTTTGTGACCCAGCCACCTTTTAGGAAAAGAACAACAGTTGAAACCCTGGGGGGTTTCCCCAATAGAGAGAAAGCACAGACAGGGAAAAGCTAAAGCAGAGCCTGGCCCCTAGAGCCCTTGCCTCCCTCTGTTCCCCTGGTTCCTGGTCGTCATCAGAACCCCTGCCTTGGGCTCCCCTCTGGCCATCTGCCTTGTGACACTTACCCCTCTTTTGAAGTCAGAAGGAAACAGGGGAGGACAGCTCTTTAAGAAGTGGGGACCACACGGTAAATTGGGAACCATCAGGTATATACAGCTGTGAGACCACTCATTTTCTGCAGTATGATCAGAAGCTTGCCCTTTCTAAAAAAAAAAAAATATATATATATATATATATTTTTTTTTTTTTTTACATATATATATTTGACTGCACGGCTCTAGTTCTGGCATGTGGGTATCTTCTCTGACCAGGGATCGATCCCGGGCTCCCTGCCTTGGGAGGGAGGAATCTTAGGCACTGGCCCACCAAGAGTCCCAAGCCTGCCCATCTTAAAGTTTAGGAAACTGTGTCAAGGACCATGTGAAAGGTGGCCAGGACCAGAAGTGTCTTACCCACCTCTCTAGCAGAGGAAACAAATCCAAAATGGAGTCTCTATAGATTCTTCAGTGGCTGAGCAAAGGATGCTGGTGAAGAACGGGCACTTTATCCACAGCGTAGCTCTGCCTGGGCCCTACTTCAAGGAGAAGAACCCCTGTCTTTGCCCAGGGTGTTTGCAGACCTGCTCAGAGCAATGACTATGCTCCCCTAGAATTATCTTTCTAATCTAATATCTAATGTGGTTCCCACCACAATCCCCTGCAGCTTAAATATCATTGAGTTTCTTACTGAAATACAAGCATCTTAACACGATCGTCAAGGTCTTTCCCAATCTGGCCTTGAGCTCTGACCTCAGATGAGGCCCCCAGGTCCCAGAACCAAAACCTCACAAAAGACTCAGCCTGGAGTTCTCTTTCCATTCATTCTCGAAACCTAGTTCTACAAAAGATAGCAAGCATTCACCAATGCTTGTGGAGAAGTTGGTGGGAATGGGGGTTGTTTAGTCACTATGAAAAATAGTGCAGAGGTTTCTCAAAAAGTTAAACATAGAACTACCATGGGATCCAACAATTCTGCTTTCGGGTATGTTCACTAAAGAACTGAAATCAAGACCTTACAGGTATCTGCACTCCCATGTTCAGAGCAGCACTATTCACAACAGCCAAGGCCTGGAAGCAACCTAAATGTCCATTGACAGAGGAATGGATAAAGAAAATAAAGTAGACAGTGAAGTATTATTCAGCCTTATAAAAGAAGGAAATCCTGCCATTTGCTACAACATGGATCAACTTGGAGGATGTTACGCCAAGTGAAATAAACTAGACACAGAAGAATAAATACTGCATGATTCCACTTACATAAGACACCTGAAATAGCCAGTCATAGAAGCCAAGAGTGGAGTCATGGTTTCCAGGGGCTGGGGTGGGGAGTTGGATCAGGAGATGTTGGTCAAAGGTGCATACTTTCACTTATGCAAGAAGGAGAGTGCCTGTAAGTTTAACAAGACTGTACTGTATACATAAACATTTGTTAAGAGGGTAGATTTTATGTTAAGTGTCCTTATCACCAAAAACAAAAACCAAAAAAACCCTAGTTGCAGTGTTACTCCTCCTGAAGTGCTTTCCAGAACCCCATGCAGGCCTGCCTCCCTCGTTTACCATGTGTGTGCTCAGTCGCTCAGACGTGTCCAACTCTTTGTAACCCCAGGGACTGCAGCCCACCAGGCTCCTCTGTCCATCAGATTTCCCAGGCAAGATACTGGAGTGGGTGCCGTATCCTCCTCCAGGGGATAGACTTTAATCATTTCACCAAGCACAAGGTTTGCTCAGAACATTGTAGAGGTTGAAGCCTGGGGCTCTGCCTGGCCTCAGCAGGGGGTAGATCTTAAGCCTCATTATCTCACACAGTACACAGGGACAGCAATGCTCCCTCCTCCAAGGGTATTTCTAGGAATTAAATGTCCGATTTGCATGGGACGTTGAGCACATTTTAAGGGTTCAACAAATACTGACTCTTGTTACTGGACAGCCTGTGTTCACAAGTCGAGTTAGTGGGTTGAATGCTTCTTCCCCAGCGAGGCTGTGGGCTAACCAGGGTGCGTGCGTGCATGCTAAGTTGCTCAGTCGTGTCCAACTCTGTGCGACCCCATGGACTGTAGCCCACCAGGCTCCTCTGTCCACGGGATTCCCCAGGCAAAAATACTGGAGTGGGTTGCCATGCCCTCCTCCACCTCCCAGGTGGCGCTAGTGGTAAAGAACCCACCTGCCAATACAAGAGATGTAAGAGACGTGGGTTCGATCCCTGGGTAGGGAAGATCCCCCGGAGGAGGTCTGCTCAGGGTGAATCCTTGGGTTTGTCTACCTTCCTGCTTCTCCACACGGCCAGTACCTGTGATGAAGTGAGTGGAATGGAACTGACTTGAAGTCCCACAAGATGGCAGGAGCCACCAGTCCCAGAATCTTCCTTGTGGAGCGCTACTCCAAAGCTGGACAGGCCAAAGTGACCCTCCTTTAATTGGCGGGAAGCAGCTGATGGAGCTGAGGTCGTTCCCAGCTTCCTGCCACCATTGGCTATTTATTCTGGTGCCACCACCATGGATGAAGCCAGAGAAATAGCAGGGAGCTGAGCTCCTCCTCCCTACCCTGGGATCAGAGTCCTTGCAGGTCTCCTTGATGTGAGGATGCTCCAGGAGAAGGCAGATCACTGAAGGGAAGATGTGAGTGTTCATCACTCACTCAGTTGTGTCCAACTCTTTGCGACCCCATGGACTGTAGCCCGCCAGGCTCCTCTGTCCATAGCATTCTCCAGGCAGAAATACTGGAATGGGTTGCCATTCCCTTCTGCAGGGGATCCTCCCAAGCCAGGAATCAAACCCAGGTCCCCTGCATCGCAGGCAGATTCTTTACCATCTGAGCCAATGTGGAGGGAGGGGGCGGAAACCAAATACTGGAAATGTCTGCCTGGAAGGCAAGTTGGTGAACCTAGAACAAGGGATTCTGACAATAGATGAGGAGATGAAGAATGGATTGCCGCGTAGCCTGCAAGCCTTGAGGAAAAGGCAAGGGAGGAAGAAGGCAGGTGTCGGTGGGACCAGAGCCTCTTCCTGGTCATCAGAGGAACCCTCAGGACACATCCTGATGGCAGGATTTTTGTACACAGTGGCGGCTGCACTCTGCCTCTCCATCTTAAATGGAATGTGCTTTAGCTCAGAGTCACAGACTGAAATTTGCAGCAGAAGAAAAATATGGAGAATCATTAATTAAAATTTCTTTATGTACTTGTCTAAGTGAGACCCTATGAGCATCCCCAGAATTACTGTCTTCATCATCATCGCCCCTGTTGTCATCTCTTGTACTAATCGAAATTTACATGGGACTAGTGCAGGTCAGTCAATACACTGATTTTTTAATGTGATGAATAATCAATACATTCATTTCTTGTGCCCTCAAGGTCTGAAAGCTCCCTTCACCACTGATTTATTCTTTAATTAATGGAGGAGTAAA
Source organism: Bos indicus x Bos taurus (assembly GCF_003369695.1). Taxonomy (NCBI): domain Eukaryota; kingdom Metazoa; phylum Chordata; class Mammalia; order Artiodactyla; family Bovidae; genus Bos; species Bos indicus x Bos taurus. The sequence continues at coordinate 8,165,152 of NC_040079.1, read as the reverse complement.
TTTTTTTACAAGACTATTTCACCTGTATGCATTCCCCCATTAGAAACATCACCGGCTCTGAACCCAGCTTTTTAAAGAAGTATCTAACTCCTGTTTTCCAAAGTCTTTATTTTCCACAGTTCAAGTGGAAGGGTGAATAGCTCATACCACATCCTTGTATTTAAAAGGTCAGCATCATCTTAGCATAGTCTCCCACCTGAATACAAGCTCTGTGCTCTTCTCTGGAGAGCTGGTTGCCCACCCCCTGGATTTGCAGCCCTGCATTATCATTGCCCATAGTTTAGCTGTGGGCCTCAGACCTTAACCATATCAGGATCACCTGGAGGGCGTGCTGACATACAAAGGGCCGGGCCCCACCCCCTGCAGCTCTAACACCTTCCCAGGTGATGCTAATGGTGCTGGTCCAGGAACCACACTAATAAGAACCATGGAGTAGGAGGGTCTAGGACTCCTTCAACCCTCATTCTGCTTGGTAGGTTCTAGAATCCAGGGCCATGGTCAAGAAGACACTTGCTTTTGCTTAACTGGTATGATGTGTGTGTGTGTGTGTGTGTGAGTGCTTAGTCGCTCAGTCATGTCCGACTCTTTGCGACCCCAAGGACTGTAGCTGGCCAGGCTCCTCTGTCCATGGAATTCTCCAGGCAAGAATACTGGAGTGGGTTGCTGTTCCCTTCTCCAGGGGGATCTCTCTGACCCAGGTATCAAACCTGCGTCTCCTGCATTGCAGGCAGATTCTTTACCATCTGAGCCACCAGGGAAGCCCGTGTGATTTATTTTTATTTATTTGTTTATTTGGCTACACCAGGTTTTAGTTGTGGCATGTGGAATCTAGTTCCCTGACTAGGGGTTGAACCGGAGCCCCCTGCATTGAGTGCAGAGTCTTAGCCACTGGACCACCAGGGAAGTCCCAGTGTGTGTTTATATTAATTCAAACAGTAATTTGGAAATGCCCCCACCCAGACTCACCCCTGATTTGAATGTTAGTGTAGGAGAAGAGGCTGAACTTACAGGTTTAGGGGAGGTGATGATTCTTAAATGCATTTGTATGTTTGTAATTGAATTAGGAAACTTTCCTGACTCCCAAAACACCCTTCCCACACTAGCTGGGATTCTGGAAGCCTCAGAATTCCCAGAGGACTGGATTCTAAAGAAAGAAAATGCCTGATTATAGGCTGTGTGTGTGTGTGTTAGTCGCTCAGTCGTGTCAGTCCTGCAACCCCAGGGACTATAGCTCGCCAAGCTCTGTCCATGGGATTCTCCAGGCAGGAACACTAGAGTGGGTTACTATTCCCTTCTCCAGGATTATAGGCTGTAGGAATCATTTTTTTCTTTTTTTTTTTTTTTTTAAGAATTCTAAAGAATAAAATAAGAGGCACAAAAGGAAACCTTAATCTACCAGGAGGTCTGGGAAGTTATATGAGAGTCACTGGAGCATCAGAAAAGAGGTGAAAAGTCAGTCAGAGCCAAGTGAATGTTGTTAGTTTCAGCAACATCTCGAGTAGCTGGAAGGTAATTAGGACTGTATTTTATTTTAGCAAATATAGTCTTACTCTTCTTAGCACGTTCTCCAATGACAGAGAAGGTCCTTTTAAAGTGAAGTCTTCAGCTCTAAAGCCTTATCCAGTCATTAATGTTTCATCTGAAAGAACATAGTATCTTAAACTGAAAGCCAAGAGCAAGATTTGGACACAAATGTTCAAAGACGAGAGTATACTACAGCTCTGATCTAGTGAGTGTGCATGATCTTTACTTTCTCTTTCTTTCTCTTTTAGAAACAGGGAAGATCGACCAAGAGATCCACACGTACAACACCCCGGGATTCACCGGCTGCCTCTCCAGAGTCCAGTTCAACCAAATCGCCCCTCTCAAGGCGGCCTTGAGGCAGACCAACGCCTCAGCTCACGTGCACATCCAGGGCGAGCTGGTGGAATCCAACTGCGGGGCCTCCCCGCTCACCCTGTCTCCCATGTCGTCCGCCACCGACCCCTGGCACTTGGACCACCTGGATTCGGGTAAAGTCCAAAGCCCTGTCTTGGGTAGAATGCTTTATTTCTTAAGCCTCAGTTTTCTCATCTGTAAAATGGGGATTAATAACAGAACATTGCTGGTGACATAGTTGGGGGATTAAGGAAGTGAAGGAAGGTATGAACAGAGTGCTTAGCACTTCCAAGGCTCAAAACGTACCACCGGATTCTTGCTCCAGGCCAGAAGTAAATAAGTTGAAGGGAAGGCATATTGTATTATTGACTCTTCTGCATTTAAGTGAAATAATGAGATGCCCAAATGGATGTCTTCAACGTGACTGTCGGATGATCTGATCAAATCAGTTCCTTGCTTCTTCCTTTGTGATTCGGCTGCCATGCAGCCCCGCCATCCATGTTCTAATATTAAAAGATTACCTGAAACTGTCAGGTTCCTCTCCCAACAGTGTATTTATACACACAGCCCTGTAGCCTTCCAGGCTTTAGGGGCGCACGTAGGCTGAGAAAGCTCAGTGGATTTTTACCACTTCTGCAGGTAATAATACTGGTCATTTGAAAGCATAGCACTAAAATGAAGGGATGCAGTGGTCAGCTGCAAAATTAATTGGATGTGAATTCAGTGACCACATGACCCTGAGTGATGAGGAGCCCGTGGGTCCCCCTCCTTGCCCTACCCAGATGGTCGGGCTGCTTGAGTAAGTGCTCCAAGTCTCTGCTTTTTCACTCTAAGGTATGAAGTGGGCAAGATCTCTGAGACACCTCCAGACCTACTGATGAGTCTCCAAAGTGATGACTGACTTTGCTGATGCCTAAGACAGGAAGGGGTGAGGCAGGGCGGGAGGCCTGGGGTCTGATACCATCACTGCCTCTGCCCAGCGGGTTTCTTAACCTTGTTCCTCAGTCTCCCCACGTCTGAAATGAAGACCTAACTTAGAGAATTCCTTGCAAGATGATGGATTTAAAACACTTGGCAGAGCAAGCCATTGACACGGAGCAAACCAGACAGAAGTTTAGCTGCAATAACACTAACAGAATGGTTGCTATTATTATATTAGATACAACTTGCTATGATGTGTGAACATCCAGTCAAGGCTCTCTAGTCCTCCCCGACCCTAACTCCTGATTTGTAACAGTGCATCATGGGAACATCATTGTGTTTGATTCCTTATACATATTCCACCCCCAGCCACGGTTATTTATCAGCTTCCAGGAATCTCTTGTCATCATGAATTCTTGCCAGGATTTGCCTGCTAAGCGTTGTGAAGCTTCGAAAAGAAGCCAGAATTGTCCCATTGTCAGAATAGACAGACTAAACAGTCCTCTTTGTTCCTCACACGTGGGTTCCAATACCATGGAGAGGGTGCTGTGTGCCGGGAGTACTTAAAAAGAATTCCCTTCTATGAGTATTGTTAGGATGACACTGCGGCTGGCTTTTCCTCGTGGGCTGACTTGAACAAAGGGAAGCAGTCCTGGTGCTGAAAGAAGAAAAGTAGTGAAGATATGAGATGGGACAAAGCCTTGTCAGGGCTGCAGAGGAGAGACTTCTCAGATTCTTCCAAATGCCCGGGTTGGTGGAGACAAGGCCTACGCTTTGAAATAGGCAGGTTCCTAATACTGTTACAGCTTCTCACTGCCTGAGACCATCAGCATGTGTGTGTGTTCTTGGTCAGCTGCCAAGAAATCAGTTTCTATAAGCCTCTAGACGCTCCTTTGGTCCAAGAGGAGTTCGTATTCATTCTTGCCTTAATTAGCAAATTATTTGCTTGATGGTCTGTGAGATCAGTTGTAAAGGCCAAAGTTTGAGTTGTTTGTTTTTCGTGTTTATTTATTTGGCGGCACACGGGATCTTTAGTTGTCGTGTGTGGGAACTAGTTCCCTGACCAGGGGTCGAACCAGGGCCCCCTGCATTGGGAACGCAGTCTTAGCCACTGGGCCACCAGGGAAGTCCCAAGTTCATTTATTTTGTAAAAAATCGTGCTTTATATATGACGCTTTCATTCTTCTGATTGATGTAGTAATGTGTATAGGGAACATTTCAATGTTCAAATTAGAAGTCTATTACCCACGTATTACAGTGGCCTGACCTATATAACACAAGGTCCATTTGCAGAAATTTTCTGTTTGTACTTGGGCAGAAAGTTCTTACCTGGTGTTTACCATTTGCTGTATCAGTCTCATCATCATAGTTTATTCCATAATTGGAATTCCAGGTTAATTTCTATAATGGGTAAATGCTTATAAAGAAATGTGTGTCTCCATCTCACAAACTTTATTAAGAGAACAGAAAACCACTTATGAGATATGACAGAGGCTTGTTTAGATGACTTTTTTTTTTTTTTCTTTTAGGTGAGTGGGAAAAAGAGAGAATGGGGGTTGGGGGCTGGACGAGGGTGCAGAGAAAGAAATAGATATAAGGGAAGATTATTTAATATCAGACTCCAGAGCCTTAGTGTCTAGGAGGACAAACTTTTCCTCTACACATGTCTTCATAGAGAAACAGAAGGTGGGGGAGACCTCTGGGAAGAACAAGTGGGCTTTTAAAGGAAAGACAGGAGATAAGAAAGTTTGTGATGTTTGTTCATGCCGGCATGAATGGTCTTTGTCCTTTTCAAGGCCATAAAACCCCCCCTGGAAAGGGTGATTTCGGGTAGCGTTGCTCTTGGCCTCTTTCCTGGGACTTAAAAGCTCCCAGAAAAGGAGATTTATGGTCTCATTCTATTTGTAGTTGGATATGGGAAGTTCCCAAAAGATTTCTTTCTGCATCTGTCAAATCCCAAATATCCTTGGCTTAAAATAATCTTCATACCAACTCTGGGGTTCTTGGTTAGGTCCTCACATCAGCAATTGCAGCCTAGTTCTTGTGAGCCTAAATTCATCACTCTGAATTCTGATTCCGGGGTTTTGCTTTTCTGGATAATCTTTTTTATATGACTCAGAAGACTCACTATCAGATATTCAGAAACAAACAACAGTGTATACACAAAGATGCCGTTTCTAGCTGTAAATCATGTTACTTGAGGCTGTACAGGTACAGGATGGGAAGAGCTCCTTAGTCCTGGTTTGACTAGAGGACATTTGGAAGGAGATCTGTGTGATCTGGTGCCTTGAAAAGTGTGGTCCTCACCAGCGGTGTGAGTATCACCTGGAAGCCTGTTAGAAATGCAGAGCCCAGGCCCTTCCCCAGACCCACTGAATCGGCACCTACGTTTTAGCCAGATTCCCCCATGACTCATGTGCACAACAGAGTCAAAAGCGCTCACCTCTGTCTCAAATGCATTTTCACATCACCTGGGGAGCTCTTAAAACCCCCGATTTCCAGGCCGCACCCCTGACCAATTAAATCAGATACTTTAGGGGTAAGATACAGATGGCCAGAGATGTAAAACCTCCCCCAGGTGATTCTAATGTGTAGCAAGATGGAGAATCACTCATCACTAAATAAGAGAGCTTAATAATCGCCCCGCCTTGGCAAACCCTTCAAAGTGAGGTTACCAAAAGAAAAGAACAGTGAATACCCAGAAACAAGTTTATGAAAAACAGTGAAGCCCTTCAGTGGTGAAATCCCAAACTGAAAGGCTATGGCAGTGAGCTTGCCAAAGATTGGGCTTCTCTAACCATTTCACAAGAAAGCTCATGGGGACTGAGTTTTTATCGGTACTTGAGGAAAACTAGTCTGCCTACTGGCAACTGGAAAAACACACTTGGAACAAACAAACAAGAAACCCACAGTGTGGGGTCAGAGTCAAGGCCTCCCATGAAAATGCATCTTTATAGAAGGATCTTCAGTTGGAGGAAGATGCCAAATTATTATTCAGGTTTTTTTAATCAATTGCAAGCTTAATTTGGAAGGATATCAGGGGGAGAAATGCTGCTTTAAAATGAAGTATGCACACTTATTTTAAAATAAAGCATGCCCCTTGCTGTGAAGATAGGGTGTCTGTGTCTTTAGTATTAAAGAGAACTTCATGATCAACGGGGGCTTCCCTGGTGGCTCAGATGGTAAAGAATCTGCCTGCAATGCAGGAGACCTGGGTTCGATCCCTGGGTTGGGAAGATTCCCTGGAAAAAAAGGAATGGTAACCCACTCCAGTATTCTTGCCTGGAGAACTGCATGGACAAAGCCTGGTGAGCTAGAGTCCATGAGGCCACAAAGAGCTGGATAGGACTGAGCAACTAACACAACCCCGTGAACAACCAAGGGCTCTCCACTTCATGCCACACTGGAGTATTTGCTTTGCAGAAACCTAGAAACTAGAATTCCAGACATCCATCCTTTGGTCTCACGTTCTTTCTGCTCCCTTGTATTTCTTTCTTATGTCTTAGATGATATCAAATGATAAAGGCAAAGAATGGATTCCAAGGTATGCTGGCTTCACATAATAAGATTCTTGTTCTCTCTGGAACACTACTGACTGAGCTACTCATTGCCTCTCTCGCGCCTGGTAGGCTCTGTCACTGTTTTTTAAAGGAGGAATATGCACGGTTGGTCAGGCTGTGCACTGCACAACTACAAAGGATGCCATTTGCATCGTAGCCTGTGGCTCCTGGAGCAGTGCTACATGTTGGCCTTCGTAGGGGCTCACCAGATCATTTTGGGAAGAAAGTGGGTATATCATCACGTGGCATAATATACAGTTATTTCCTTTTCATCTCTTTTTCAGTCCTTCTAATTTTGTTAAAGAGAGAGTCTCTATTTGGTTCTGGCATGCCTTTAACAGCTCTCTCGCCCACGCTATTCACCCTTTAATAAAGAACAGGCTTCTGTTTAGAGCCTTGACAGGCCGTAGAAGTACTCAGTAGGGTTATAAAGCTTTATCACTGCATTTGTTTAAATAAAAAATCAGGTCAATTTAATGCGAATAAGTAAATAATAATTAGGTTTCACATGTATATGACAAAAAACATGATTCCCATGTGCATGGAGGTTGGCAAGCACTGGGTGGAATGTCAGGATAATCATAAACACAAGGCCTGGAGCTGTAAGAGTGCTTTTTTTTTACAAGGGGGAAATGGTAAAATTATGTTGATTTCTTAAACCAATTCCATTATATTAGAAATGACCAGTCAGTTCTTTTTCTGCCTAATTTTTTCCGCCTTTGGATAATAGGTACGGCCTGTTTCTAAACCACAGCATTCTGGTCCTTTCAGTTACAAGGCAGAAAACGCAACCCCTGACCCTGAGTTCTGGTTCACTTACAGGTTGCAGAACCCCAGACAGTAGCTGTGATTCACCTCTCAGAACCCTGGGCTCTGTTTTTATCTCTTTGTCAGATTCTTGCCTGGAGAACCCAGGGACAGAAGAGCCTGGTGGGCTGCCATCTGTGGGGTCGGACACGACTGAAATGACTTAGCAGCAGCAGCAGGAGATTCAGGGAAGCTTATTTCCTTGGAATGGCAAGAATTTGCCAGCATTAAGATGACTACAGATGGCAATGCATGTCTGTAAAATATAAAAACAAAACAAACAGAAAAAATAATCTGATGCCACAAATTTCTGCACTAAGGAACAACTCCAAACTGTGTACCAGCTGTTTTATGAGGCACTGGTAGTAAGTCTTAGGGTGGTTGTTTTTTTTTTTTAAATCACATTCATGATATTGAATCAGAATACATAGACCAAAGGCCACATCGTAGGTTATTATTTAAATAGTATTAAGACTGGCAAGGCACTTTAAGGTGTCGTTTCATTTCCCTAGGAATCTTCTCATACGTTGCTATCGTTCAGTCGCTAAGTCGTGTCCAACTCTGCAACCCCATGGGCTGTAGCATGCCAGGCTCCTCTGTCCTCCAGTGTCTCCTGGAGTTTGCTCAGATTCATGTCCATTGTGTCGATGATGCCTTCCAACCATTTCATCCTCTGCCACCCGCTTCTTCTGCCCTCAGTCTTTCCCCGCATCATAATTACAAGCTGGTAGTGGTTTTCTTTACCACTTGCAAGCACTTAAAATAATCTTTCCAGCTCTTATGTTTATATCTTAATTAGTTCTAAGCAGATCCCTTTTTTCCTCCTGATGCTAAGATCACATGATTAATTTGTTTAATCTCTGATACCTAATTTCTTGTTATCTTTTGTGTCTTTTGTTCTCTTCAGTGACCGACACAGACATTTATTCAAGTCCAAAAAACAATTATCATCTCTTCTGATGTGTGCTTTTCCTGCAAATGATCCACATTTTGCTTTTCCGTAGAGCACCAAGCACATTTATATAGCTCGTCAAATAAAATATTAGTTACAGATTTTTTTGATCTAATGGTTATTTAAGTTCCCATCTTTTATTTCCATATGAATAGCTTTATACATGTTAGTTTGCCAAGTCAAGGGATGTATTTTTAATTTTGATTGTATTACAAATCACCCTCCAGTGATGGAATACCTCCAATCCAATAAGATATGAATGTCTTTTTCCCTACACCCTCATCAACACAGCACATCATAATCTTCTAAATCTTGCTACACTGTATTGGAAAAGTGGTTTTGTTGTCTTAATTTGGGTTTCATTAATCATGAGTGAGATTAAATATCTTTGTTCATAAGTCACTTGTGTGTATTTTCCCCTGAACTGCCTGTTGATATTCCTTGACCAAAGAATTATTTGTATATTCATATTGTTTCCCGTTGGTCTGTTGGTCATTTATTGATTCATAAGAATTTTTATATATTAGGTAAATTGACATTTTACTACATGTTCCAATGGTTTCCCAGTTTGATATCTACTTTTTAAATTTATGAGTTTTTCCCTCCATGTAAAAAAAAAACCTCTAAATTTTATCTGATGAAAGATGAAGTGTTTCCTGGCTTTAGGGTTTTATATAATGCCTTCTCCATTTAGAAATGTTTTAAAAATTATTCCTTTTTTTTTCTAATAATTCTAGATTTCATCCTTTAACTATACATACTTACTGCATTTGAAATTTATTTGGGTGGTAAGAATACGCTAGGAACCCAGCTTCATTTTTCTCTGCTCATCCCCTGGCCAGTCAGTAGTTCCAGCACTATTGGTTGGGGCATCATCAACCAATTTTCCCCCATCTTTATTATATTCAAAATTTCCCTTTATATTTAAATCTGCTTCTGGCCTCTCTGATCTGTTGCACTAATCTGACTCTTCCTGAGATAGTAGCAAGCTGTGGTCATGATTGAGCTTTTATAATAACATTTAATTTCTCATAGAGCTAATTTCCCTTTGACTGTCTTTTTTTCAGAATGTTCCTGTCCTTGAACATTGCTTTTCCCAAGTAATTTTAGTGTTCCAATCATTTTACTGGCATTACCTAGAGATTTTATGGGGACTGAATTTTATGTGTAAGTTAATTGCAGAGTAATGGACACCTACACAAATAATGTTTTCCTGTTCAGCAACGGAATGTCTTTCCACTTAACATGTGTCTTCCTTTTACATTATACAAAATTCCTATGAAGAGAGCCTGATAAGTTAATTTCTAACTAGTTCCTCTGTTTTGGCAAAGTGCAAAATCCAAAAGTTATTTGAAAAAAAAAGACAGCTAATTTAGCACCTGATTATATCAGCAAACTCCTTCACTGCAAACCTAATGAGTGTTTAATTGAATATAATTGGGAAAAGGTGTGTGCCCCCCAGGACCAAGAACCTGAGCGGGCTGTCTTAGTTTTCTGCCCAAGTATAGACACATCTTATATGCACATACCTTTAGGATTTTTATATGTAGATGATACCTTGAGGATTCCTGTTTTGATAAGTGTCTCACTGGGGCTAGGTGTTAAATAGTATCTAATGCCACCGGAGAAGGCAATGGCACCCCACTCCAGTACTGTTGCCCGGAAAATCCCATGGATGGAGGAGCCTGGTAGGCTGCAGTCCATGGGGTCGCTAAGAGTCGGACACGACTGAGCGACTTCACTTTCACTTTCCACTTTCATGCATTGGAGAAGGAAATGGCAACCCACTCCAGTGTTCTTGCCTGGAGAATCCAATGGACGGAGTAGCCTGGTGGGCTGCAGTCCATGGGGTCACACAGAGTCGGACACGACTGAAGCGACTTAGCAGCAGCAGCAGCAGCAATGCCACCTCAACATCTTTTAGAGATAACCATGCACTTTTTCTTCTGTTGATAGATTTCGAAACAGTGAGCCATGCTTTTATTCCTAGCGTTAACCACCTTTAGTCATAGTGAAGCATTCTCTCAAGGTATAACTAAAGTCATTTTACTAAAACATTTTTCTTTTTTATTTTTAAGCTATTATTTTTGGATGCTCTGGGTCTTTGTTGCTTTGCACAGGTTTTCTCTAGTTGTGGCAAGCAAGGGCCACTTTTCATTGTGGTGCACGGGCTTCTCATTACAGTGGCTTCTATTGCAGTTATGGAGCACGGTCTCTAGGGCTTCCAGGCTTCCGTAGTTGCGGCTCATGGGCCCTAGAGCACAAGGGCTCCAGTAGTTGTGGCTCAGGGCCTCAGTTGCTCTGCAGACCAGGGATAGAACCCATGTCCCCTGCACTGGGAACATGGAGTCTTCGCCACTGGACCACCAAGGACGTCTAGCTTTGTTTTTTCACAAAAGTAATTCTTGGATAAGATGGGATTGTAGCATCCTTTTACTTTGGGGGAGTGCAAGTTGGGATTTTATAAAAAGAAAGTCTAAGGGGCCACCCAGCAAGGAATATGGGAGGCCCCCAGGAGAGCAGTCCCAGTCAGATCAGGAAGGGGCCTGGGACCTCAGTCCCCCAACCTCAAAGGTCAAATTCTAGCAACATCAAGAGTGAGCTTGGAAGCACATTTCCCCCCAGGGCTTCCAGATGGGAACTCAGGCCTGCCCACACCTTGACTTCAGACTCTGGGATACGCAGTCCCTGCCATGGCAGGACTTTCTCCATCACTCTCTAACCAGTGGAGTAACTCCAAGAAGCCCCCCTCCAAACTTGAACGTGCTTAGACTCACCTGGGGAGATGCATGAATGCAGACTCAGCAGGTCAGAGGTGGGACCTGAGATGCTGCTGCTCTCACAACCTCCCAGGTGGTGCTGATGCTGCTGGTCCATGGACCACACTCTACGTGTTGCAAAGATAGAAATAGCCCTGGAGCCCTTCCCATCTGTACTTTGTAATTTGAGTAAACGTCAGCTGTAAAACCACTGGAGCTGACTGTTCTCTCGTGTGTGTGTGTGTGAGCGGAGCTCCTTAGCAACTCTCTCAACTTCTTTTATGATCATTGGTCTAATTAGAGTCTCTTTCTCCTCTACTATAATTTCTGCTCTTTACATTTTTCTGGAAATTCATGCATGTAATCTAAGTTTTCCAATTCACTTCTGCAGCATTGAACAAAATACATTTTCATAATAATTTCCATTCTCTCCTTAGAAAATTTCTATACATGTGTTTTTATATTGTAGGTGTAGACGTTTCCCTTTTTTCTCAGATTATCTGACAGATTTTTTTTTTCCCCACACGACCAACTATGGATTTGTTTATTAGTTCTATCATTTTCTGTTTTCTTTTGCCTCTTGCTTTTATCTTGACTTCTTTACATTTGTATTTGCTGCTCTTGACATCATTTGGATATTTCTTTATTGTCATTTTTGGCTTGTGTGTAACATCCTCCTTCAGAGGAAATGAACCGAAGTTAGCAAATCTAAGCTCTACGACTCTGGCCTCCCAGACTGCACATGCCGGATGCAGTGTCTCGGCATGAATATTGTTGACTAGACTCTCATCTAAGGGACCTGGGCAGTCTTTAGAGGTCTCCTTAACTGCAAAGCCTTCAGACATCACTGCAAGAGCAGGTCGGCAGGTGTGTGTTCCGATTACAGTGGGGCAGGTGAGGAGCTGATGTAGGGAAAGTTCACCAGAGTAGCTGAAGTGAAGGGCGGTGGGTTGACCCCCTCTCAGCCCCCGACACCCTCTGCTCGCTGTCCCACGTGCCCAACCGTGTCTGGGGCTGCCTTCACTCAGGTTCTCCTCGTTCCTAACTAGGGCTGCCCAACACCACCATGGAAAAATCCAGAGGGGTACCAGCCCCCACCTCTGGGACAACTTCCCAGCTCCTTGATTCCTCCTTCCTGTGGGCTTCTCTTTAATCCCAGTGTTGTCCTCTTTCCCTTCTTCCCACACAACAGATTTTGAAGCCCAAGGATGTTGGGGTTCTGTCCAGTCTGTCCAAGCCGTCACCCCCACCCCACTTGGCACCATCCTTAGAGGCGCATCCCTGTTCCCTGCCTTCCAGGACTGTCCGCTGTCACCTCCGTCACGTGGGGCTAGGGAGGGCCAGGGTCACAGGTGATGCGTGTTGCTATAGCAACTCCTCTGTGGATGGCAGAACCCCTCCAGTGAGTCGCAGGGTTCCCTTCTGTCTTGCTCTTATGCTGCTGCAGTGTTGCGAGAAGCCCATGAAAGGGAAGTCTGTCTGAGCCCAGGGTTGTCCCCGGGTGTCTGTTTCTGCCGTTACCTCTCTCGAGGCCCAGTGCAAACTCTTCCTACTACACTGCATTGCTGAACATCCTTGTATATCCCTTGGGGCCATTCGAGGGAGCTCAGCCTTCCAGATTAATCCGGTAGCACTTTCTTTTCTGACTTGTCAACCAGAAAGACTTCCATCAGGATCCCTGGGTGTGACTCCTCCCCCGGGATATTGCCTGCCAGGCCCCACCTATTAATAGAAGTGCTGACTCCACCTTTGCTGGCAGTTCAGGGCCTGTGTCCTGCCTCTGGTTTCTGAAGTTGCAGAAACATTGTGCCAGATGAGGTTTTTGACCCAATGTCAGTTGTTTCACCGTTGGAGAAGATCTGCGGTTGATTCCCCACGTTCTGCACAAGTCTGTATTCAAGAGTGTCTAAAAACCAGGCAGATCCTTGATTGTGCTGTTGAGTTTCTTTCTGCCTGGGAACAGTCCCAAAAGGCTTTTTTTAAAAAAAGGTAAAATCAGTTCTATGCTAAAACATAAATGTACATAAAAATTCATATGATCGTGGGGTGCAATTATTTTAAACATAGAGAATGAGATTAATTGTGAAATTTCCCTGTGAGAAATGGCTGAAAGTGATTTTCAAAAGTTTAGTTGAGAATTTTAACTTTTAGGAAAAAGGAAAGGATAAAGCCAGAAATGATACATTTGTACATAACTTGGCTGAAATGCTTTCAGTTCATGATTCTGTTTCATCCTGATAGTAGATCTGTGTGGTCTGAGTGGACATTACTGACCACATTTTAAAGATTAACAATAAAGTGTGACTCAGAAAGTGCATTCATCCCTCAGTAAACACCTAATGAGTGACTGCAGCAGTGGCTGCACTTTAGCATCCTCTGGGGAGCTTTTTGGACCACCCCCCCGACACCTGCCTCCCATCCCCAAAGAGTCTGAATATGCTGTCAGGACCATGAACCCCAGATCCCACTGTTTACAGCACTTTGCTTAAAAGTATACAGAGAAGTTGGTGGCTCAGATGGTAAAGAATCTGCCCACAGTGTGGGAGACTCAGGTTCGATTCCTGGGTCAGGAAGATCCCCTGAAGAAGGGAATGGCACCCCACTCCAGTATTCTTGCCTGGAGAATTCCATGGAAACGGGAGCCTGGTGGGCTACAGTCCATGGGGTCATAAAGCGTTGGACATGACTGAGCGACTAATACTTTCACTTTCATGCTGAGAACAGCATCATCAGGTGTGCAATTCAGGCGTGTTTACCTCCGATTCAGTTCTTTTTTCACTTTTCCTTTCTCTCAGTGAAATGCCTGAGTTAAACATAAAAGAATTCCAGTTCTTCCCTCTGAACTGCTCTCCGATCTTCTGTCGTCCCTTCTGCATAATGCAGAAGTCTCCAATAACCAGCAGCTTGCACCGCCTGTAGGTGAAAGCCCTGCTACTGGATACACCATCCTTTTCCTTTCCACTGTCTCATTTTTGATACGCAATCAATCACCCTCCAGACTGCTGGAGCCAGTTAAGTATTATTTCACACTCTGTGGCCATGAATGAGAAAAAGGGCTCTGACAGCACACGTGGCTTGTGCAGGAGTTTCTCAGGTTATCTTGATAACATGTAAGCCAGCCCCAAGGAGGAGCCTCTTTGTGGGGAGCATCGGGAAGCTCTCATGAACAAGGGTCATTTGTTTCCCAGGATTCTCTTTGATGACCATTCCACCTGCCACCCAGCAGAGACAGTTGCATTTTGAGATCTGAGGTTAATTCAAGGAAAGAATAGTTCAAAACACAGTGAAAATATCAAGCATGGGGTTATTATATATCCTACTTTCTGAGGTCAGCCTCAGAAGAAAAGACACTGTCTTGAGGCTGAAGTTTAAAACTTTGACTTGTGCTAATACAGCTGGAAAAAGTATTTCAAAAGCAAGAGCCCACTAGGGCATTGATAAAAGACTTTAAATATGTATAGACTTACTGTCTAAAGCCCTTTAGTTTTGGTCTACTAGGGGTCCCCTCTAGTAGACCCCAGTGAAGGCAGAGTCCTGACGGCCAGCCGTGATCTGGGTTAGACACATGTATGTTCTCAGAAACCACTCTCGTCTCTATACTGGTTTCTGAACACTTCACCTCAGTTCAGTTCAGTCGCTCAGTCGTGTCTGACTCTTCGCGACCCCATGAATCACAGCACGCCAGGCCACCCTGTCCATCACCAACTCCCGGAGTTCACTCAGACTCTCGTCCATCGAGTCAGTGATGCCATCCAGCCATCTCATCCTCTGTCGTCCCCTTCTCGTCCTGCCCCCAACCCCTCCCAGCATCAGAGTCTTTTCCAATGAGTCAACTCTTCGCATGAGGTGACCAAAGTACTGGAGTTTCAGCTTTAGCATCATTCCTTCCAAAGAAATCCCAGGGCTGATCTCTTTCAGAATGGACTGGTTGGATCTCAAATGATTAACTATACCTAAATATTCTTCCAAATGAGGAGACCCATCTTTTGACTAGATTTGCTGTTTGCTGCTAAATCATGTCCGACTCTCTGCCACCCCATAGACTGTAGCCCACCGGGCTCCTCTGTCCGTGGGATTCTCCAGGCAAGAACACTGGAATGGGTTGCCATGCTCTCCTCCAGGGGATTTTCCCAACCCAGGGATTGAACCCAGGTCTCCTGCATTGGTGAGCAGAGCCACCTGGAAGCCCTGACTAGATTTAGGTGATTTAAAAAAAAAAAATGTTATTTTCACTGAACTCCCAGCCACAGATTCTCCAAGTCCAGAGCCTTTTCTGGGACTTCCTTGGTGTCTGGTGGGTGCTTTTCTCAGCATAATTCTGAAGGTAGTCTCTCCAGGGTCTCCTGAAAACATGGGTCTTCTGAACGGTGCCAACTCTTGACCACTAGAAGAAAAGGTAAAATATATCAGGGAATGTCTTTAAAAAACATATTTTGGCTTATTCACTGTGATGGGTTAGTTTCTTCTTCTTTGCCATCATTGTTAGTCTCTAAGTCACGTCCAACTCTTTGCAACCCCATGGACTGCAGCACGCCAGGCTTCTCTGTCCTTCACTATCTCCCAGAGTTTGCTCAAACTCATGTCCATTGAGTCAGTGATGCCATCCAGCCATTCATCCTCTGCCGCCCCCTTCTTTTTCCTTCAATCTTTCCCAGCATCAGGGTCTTTTCCTGTGAGTTGACTCTTCACATCAGGTGGCCAAAGTATTGGAGCTTCAGCATCAGTTCTTCCAATGAGTATCCAGGGTTGATTTCCTTTAGGATTGGCTGGTTTGATCTTGCTGTCCAAGGGACTCTCAAGAGTCTTCTCCAGTACCACAATTCGAAAGCATCAGTTCTTCTGTGTTCAGCTGCCTTTATGGTCCAACTCTCAAACTCGTACATGACTACCAGAAAATCCATAGCATTGAGTATACAGACCTGTGTCAGCAACGTGATGTCTTTGCTTTTTAATACACTGTCTAGGTTTGTCATAGCTTTCCCTCCAAGGAGTTGTTGTTCAGTTGTCAAGTCATGTCTGACTCTCTTGTGATCCTATGGACTGTAGCACACCAGGCTTCCCTGTCCCTCACCATCTCCCAGAGTTTGCCCCAGTTCACGTCCATCGAATCAGTGATACCATCCAACCATCTCATCCTCTGTTGCCCTCTTCTCCTACTGCATTCAATCTTTCCCAGCATCAGAGTCTTTTCCAATGAGTCAGCTCTTCCCACCAGGTGACCAAAATACTAGAGCTTCAGCTTCAGCCTCAGTTCTTCCAAAGAGTATTCAGGGTTGATTTCCTGTAAGATTGACTGGCTTGATCTTCCAAGGAGTCTTTTAATTTTATGGCTGCAATCACTATCTGCAGTGATTTTGGAGCTCAAAGATAAAACATATCACTGCTTCCACTTTTTCCCCTCTATTTGCCATGAAGTGATGGGACTGGATGCCATGATCTTAGTTTTTTGAACGTTGAGTTTTAAGCCAGCTTTTTCACTTTCCTCTTTCACCCTCATCATGAGGCTCTTTAGTTCCGCTTCAGTTTCTCTTTCTTACTATTGTTAATTTCTCAACTACTCCCTCCTAAGAAACTGACATTACTTTGCCAACAAAGGTCCGTCTAGTCAAGGCTACGGTTTTTCCAGTGGTCATGTATGAATGTGAGAGTTGGACTGTGAGGAAAGCTGAGCACCGAAGAATTGATGCTTTTGAACTGTGGTGTTGGAGAAGACTCTTGAGAGTCCCTTGGACTGCCAGGAGATCCAACCAGTCCATTCTAAAGGAGATCAGTCCTGGGTGTTCATTGGAAGGAATGATGCTAAAGCTGAAACTCCAGTACTTTGGCCACCTCATGCGAAGAGTTGACTCATTGGAAAAGATCCTGATTCTGGGAGGGATTGGGGGCAGGAGGAAAAGGGGACGACAGAGGATGAGATGGCTGGATGGCATCACCAACTCCGTGGACGTGGGTTTGGGTGAACTCTGGGAGTTGGTGATGGACAGGGAGGCCTGGTGTGCTGCAATTCACGGAGTCACAAAGAGTCGGACACGACTGAGCGACTGAACTGAACTGAAGCCATTTCCATGATTCAGCAGACACTTCTGGCTACGACTGCCCTGCTGATCAGGAGCCCACAGATTGTATTAGCTGAGACTGCTGCATAGCCACAGTGTTCACTGGACTTGGCGGCCAGCATGACCATGTTGCAGCATTTCACCAAGTGGGAGTCAGTCGCTCTGGTGCTGTGGGACCCTGGGCACACTATGGTCCTGTGGGACCCTGGGCACACTATGGTCCTGTGTGGCCTCAGGGTTTCCCCCCAGCTGACTGCATTCTGCCACTGCACAACCCATTTATGCAAGAACCAGCAGCAAGGAGACAGTTCCTTCAAACAAAACCAATCAACTCCAGAGAAACTGATAGCCCAGTGTGTTTAAAACTACATCGGTTTTCTCTCAGATATGCCTGTGGATGCATCTGTACTGTCAGAAAGCTACATGACAACATCACAGTGTTACCAAATCAGATCCAGCTGCTCGCCACTCGAAAAATCAATACTCAAGAGAGAGGTGAATGTTAGTAGAAAGGAAAATTGCTTTTAATCAGAACACCACAATCTGGGGAGATTCAGCATCCCCAGAAATCTTCTCCAAAGGTTCTGCTGGGCCATGAATGTTGTTTAAGGGAGAAAGGGAAGTGATCTCAGTTGCTTGCGGAGATATGGGGGGCAGGGTTCCCGCCACCCCCACTGTGTGCAGGCTTGTGTGCCGGCTGGCCGACTCCTCCTGGTCTTTCCTCAGATGCCATCTTGTTCTCACGGTTTGTCCATGAGCTCCCCAAAGACATCTGGTCATCTGTTAATCACGTATTCTTCAGTTCTGCTTCTATCGTCTATGGAAAGGACCAACAGGCTAGACAAGGAATTGTGTGATCACCAGATCTGAAAGGTGTGCTTGGCAGAAGATGAGTAGAGCAGGGAGAGTCTGGTTTAGAAGTCAGTGACAAGACAAAAGGGGCCTCCAGCAAAGAGCTCTTCCTGCCAAAAGCTGCTTACAGAAATATTTTTCCTCCCTGATACACCCGCTTTAGAGAACCAGGTGTTTTAAACCAGAAAAGGTCTCCAAGGACTTGTCTAAGATAATCATTTATTAAACTCCTTGGTGATAGGGCTTCCCAGGTGGCTCAGTGGTACAGAACCCACCCGCCAATGCAGGAGACTCACTAGACAGGGATTTGATCCCAGCATTGGGATGATGCCCTGGAGGAGGGAATGGCAACCCAATCCAGTATTCTTGCCTGCAGACTCTCATGGACAGAGGGTCCTGGTGGGCTATAGTCCATGGGGTCACGGAGTCAGAAATGACTGAGCATGCACGCACAAACAGGTTTTTTCTTAGACAGTTCTGAATATTGATCAGTAATAGATTCCCCCACTCTACATTCAAAATATTTAATACTAAAGAATTGTCCTCCTAAATGAAAGCAGGGTTCCTAGTAGTAGCTTTCACAAGACTCAAAAGAAATAGGGTTAAAGGAAGTGGCACTGTGGGGTGTGCTGTCATACCTCTCATTTAAAAAGCACACAAGGAGTCAGTCCCTCAAAAAAAAAAAAAAAAAAAAGTCTCAGAAGCAATCATTTCAGCTGCTTCTCAGGCACCACATTAAACACACAGGCACAGGAACAGCAGGAGATGTGAACCACCGTGAGCCTCAATTAAAGCTCTGCTGCTCAAAGAGCGGTATGTACACTCAAGCTCCCCTGCAGCCCACAACACAGGCTCCCAGCCCAAGGCCGTCGAACGTGTGTCTTAACCAGATCCCAGGTGGTTTGTCTGAGCCTTCAAGTTGGAAAGCTCTGAACCGAAGCACTTAGGAGTCAGTTCATTTGTTTTCTCCTAAAGGCACATTGGAATGAGGCATGCAAGAGAAGACAAAGCCTGCGCGATCCACTCAAGGCCAACGAACCCCCTCCTCCCGCTTACTCAAGGCCGGGGTGCTGCCTCCCTGACCTTGGGGGGCCTGTGTGAGTGCCGGCACCTGGAGGTGGGGGGCGGGGGGCTGCGTGCAGCCTGGAAGCGTATTTTCCCTCAGATGATGTATATGCGCTCAGTTGTGGCCGACTCTGCATCAACACGGACTGGAGTCTGCCGGGCTCCTCTGTCCACGGGATTCTTCCATCAAAAATATTGGAGTGGGTTGCCGTTTCCGTACTCGATTTTTCCCTCAGAAAGGGGTTTAAAGGGTACTCCCCAGATTTGTCACATGCCCCACATTTGCGCTTCCTCCTTCTTGCTTTCCTGTTAATGTCAACATGGATTATAAACCTGGTGGCAGAGGGAAAGGAGTGGTGGCCCACACACGATGGAGCAGTCATCTTCTCGGAGGAAGAGGCTGCATACGCCCCAGAGCTGGGCTTTCCAGGCTCGGCTTAGCTCTACAGCAGGATACACTGAGGGCTTCCCTGGTGGCTCAGCTGGTAAAGAACCCACCTGCAATGCAGGAGACCTGGGTTCGATCCCTGGGTTGGGAAGATCCCCTGGAGAAGGGAACAGCTACCCACTCCAGTACTCTAGCCTAGAGAATTCCATGGACTGTATAGTCCATGGGGTCACCAAGAGTCACACACGACTGAGCGACTTTCACTAGGATGCACAGAACGTTCTAGTGAGCCCAAAAAGCTGGTTCTGGCAACCCTTGTACCAGCCAACCACATGGCTCTGACGAAAGTGCCATCCCATGTTTTAGCCAAGGTCACAGACCAGCCCCCGTGGCAGGCACTATGGGTCATAAGGATCCATGATCCACGGTGCCTGCCACATTAGTCAGCCAGAGCTTCAACAACTGACTTAGAAACAACTAGAATTAAATGCCAAAGAGGCGACACTTTGCCCACATGAAAAACAACCAGACATCTTTGGCGTGAAAAGGACATCATATGTCTTGTCTTGTGTTGAGTCTGAGTCAATAATGAGCTGCTTCTAACCCAGATGCCTCCTTATAGCTAAGCAGACAGAAGAACGCACCGTCACCCTCCCTTGGGAGTATCAATCGATCACTTTCCCGAAAGGCAACTGAGACAGCTTAAAAACGGATGGAAGGAAGGAATTTAGTAAAACCGGATTGTTCTTTTAGCACCTTAAAGTTGGCATTATTTAAATAGTCAAGACCTATAGCAGAGGATGACAAGTTCCTTTATCCTATTTCCCTTCACCTAATTAACTCTTGGTCACTGGATCTGAAACACTCGTGCAAGCAGCTGCCACTTGGCCACTCTTTTTTTTTTTTTTTTTCCGGTTGCCCTGTGTCTGGCTGCCGCGCTTGGGTTTCCTATAGTTGCGGGGAGCGAGGGCTACTCTCTAGATGCGGCACACGGGCTTCTCATTGCAGTGGCTTCTCGCGGGCAGGCGGACTTCAGTAGTTGGGGTGCATGGGCTTAGTTGCCCCGAGGGATCTTCCTGGACCAGGGATTGAACCCTTGTTGCCTCCTGCATTGGCAGTCAGGTTCTTAACCACTGGACCACCAAGAAAGTCCTTAGCTGCTCTTTTAAGAAGCTAGAAATGTAAGGTTTGTTTACCTTTCCAAGTCAAACCCCAAAATTCATAATCTCTTCCCCACTTGGGCTCTAAAAGTCTGTCTGGTTGTCGTTCTGGAGACACTGAGGGGAAAGGTGCAGTAGAAACACAAAGCCGAGGCTCGCCCAGGGCCTGCCACACAGCACTTGCCTGCGTAAAAGCCTGCTGACCTTGAGAAATCTCTCCCTCCTGAAAAATGGGGTCAACAAATTGCCTCTCCTAAAACAAAGCCTGTCCCCTGAGCTCTTCAGCATCCTAGCGAAGAACAGTTGATTTTCATATCAGTTTCTAAAATATCAGTCAACAGTGAATGGCTAAAACAAATAGTTTGAAAAAAGAATTTTCTGCCACAGAGCTCAGATTTGAGGAAAGTGCGTAAAGTGAAAGGAAACAAAGACGCTGGAAGAACAAAGACATATTTGCTTCATCGAGCCCAGACTCCACTACAAAAAGAATGTTGCAATTTAAATTAAATTATAATTAATAGCAGCAGTTTTGTTAAAGTATCTCAAATTGCCCCATTAGAGGCTGAAGCCCAAGTGGTTTCCATGGCAATATTTTCTCTAGATGTCAGCTACTATCTAATTTTTTTGTCCCTGGTATGTGACAACCTGAAGCTTTTAGTACCTTTCATTTGGGGGCATTTTCTGTTTGATAATCTCAATTTATTTTTGTATGCATTTAAATATGTGTTTTATTTGCAGTTGGCTTCTGAGCTAAAGTCTACAGTTTTACATATTTTGAAATTTAGTAAATAAGAATCACAGCTACCTTGTTTATATTCTGTATTTTTTTAAATTGAAAGCTTCACTGGCCCTTTTTCTCCCTACCTACTCAGTGAGACAAGCAAGAAATTAGAGGCTAAAGAATTTAAATCTCTTTTCAATATTCTGTTCTTACAACTGTCTTTTAAAACAGCTTATTGTGCTTAAGTACCTGGCTTGAAACATCCTCTCTTAATTTTTCACATTCTATAAAAGCAATCAAAATTATAATCGGACGGTAATGTTTTAAAGCACAATTAGTGCTATTCATGATTTCCCACGTGTCGTTGCAAGGGTGCTAACCATCCTCGCTGGGCTGTTTAGGTCCATGATGGAATTGTATCTGGGGTACTGGCTTTCTGTTCCTCTTACGATGTTGGTTCAGAGCTCTTAATTTATCACATTGTTCAGCTGATGCTGTCATTACGTGGAATTTTCTTTGTCAGATAAAAGGCCTTGCACACTCACTTTCGCAGCCAGACAAGTGCAGTCAGAAGCTTTTCGACATCTTTGGCCTCACCAGACAGCCCACCAACCACGGAGAAACCACTGGGCTGAGTTAGCTGGCCACCTTGACGACGGTGATGAATTGATAGAGCCAGGCTGGCCCCCTGCTTCTCATCAGTTCAGCGTAGTTCCTTGTAAGTGGCTTCTGGAGCCAGTTTCCTGGGTTCAGACCTTGGTTCCACCACTTCTTGTTCGTGGGACCCCAGCCAAGTTTTTAGCCTCCAAAATGGGATGCAAACCCCAGCCTCACAAGGTTCACAGGAGGATGAAATGAGCGAATCCTTGAAAAGGACTTAAAACAGTGCCTGACTGTAGGAAATGCTATTGTTTCCTGAACAGCAGGCTCTCCAAATCTGAATTTCACGTCAATTTACTTCTTGTGCCTCACAGTGAAAGGCAGTCCTAGGCTGACTCTACCACAGCCAGCCAACCAACCGCTTGCTCTTTTGGGCCCCAGAGAGTTTTATGTGTGAGGAGAGTGGATCCAAAAGATGAGTGACCTCACACAGTCCTAAAACTCAGAGCTTCACGACACGTCGGTCACCTGTAAACAACCTGCGTGATAGTTGGGGGGCGGGGCTTTGTGAGGCCACGCCCCTCACCTGGTTCAGACACAAGGTGGGCTCAGAACCAGCACCCTCGCCCCGCCGGCCGTAGATAGAGGGGGTGAGGCGTAGACTTTCACTTTCCTGATGAAGTCTTCCTGGAACGTAGCAAAGGGCAGGCAAGGGCCTTTAGAAATAGAATCAAACATTCCTGGTTTCTGTTCTTTGGGTGCAAAAAGGTGTGTTTTCACTCACCCGGTCCTAATTTCTGACCATTTTACAGATTACAAGGAACAGCTCCCCCAGGCCGGCTCTTACAAAGTGTGTGTTTGTCCCTTCCTGCCCCCACTTGAAGTTAGGGGCAGGGAGAGTGCTGAACTGTGAGCTGGTTTCCCTTCCCACGCGTAAGACAGAGACAACAGTGATGGGAGGGAATGCCATCTGTGTGTGGAAGTGTCTGTGAGACCGTGTCCGAGTGTGTTTCAGGGTGTGAGCCTTCTCGGTGGGCTCTGCGGTCACAGCCAGGCTGGTTCACAAGCTCGTCCATGGAGAAGGATCCCCTGTCACCAGCTCCTGCAGCGACATGTCTGCCTGTCCCCTGCTGAGGGAGGCGAGGAGGAGAACAGATCGAAGGGTGGGTCAAGGGAAACGTGGTCTGTCAACATAATGGAGATGACCAGACAAACAGGATGTGTGTGGCAGAAATGAGCAGAAACACGTTTCCATGAGACACTAAACTGGAGTGGAACAGCGCCACACTTTGGTGTTATCATGTAGCGTGTCAACTGAAAAAACCGTGTGCAACCGTGTTTTATGCGGTGGACATGCTGAGGACTTAAGTCCGGGAGACAGACTCTCAGGTAGCTCTGAGAGACTGCTCCAAAGAGGTAGAGGAGGAGCCAGGATATATGTGAGTTTTTTGCAACCAAAGAAAGCAGTTGGAACATCAAAAGATTACTATTCATTAAAGAAAAACCAGACATCTCAAATTAATGAATTTAGCCATTTTTTATGTATGAGAAGATGCAAGAGTCTGGGTTGATAGAAATCATTCCTTTGATCTACATCTTCACTCTCTAGGGCCAGTATCCTGTTTTCTCCAGCCTGAATCCGCTCAGGGTGCGCTGTGGGGATGGGCATGGGGGCGGCTGATGGTTTGATGGCCACAACATCCTTTGACAGGTGACATTCTTTGTCCACAAGTGTCATTTAGGGATCCAGAAGAAAAGTATATTGAATGTAGTCTTTGCCTGTTTGACGTAAGTCTGGGCCTGAGACTAAATGTCTAAAGTCTACTTTGAACCTACTCATGATATTTCCCAAAATATGGATAGGTTCCTTGATACTCTAGCACCACTCAAATGGCTCTTGCAGCAAACTTGGATGGGAGTGGGAGGGCATAAAAATTGGTAGCAGAATGAGGTTTGTGGTTTGGCCTCATCGGTGTCTCTTGGCCTCTGTGTTCCTCTATGTGCATTCTAAGAGGATGTTAGTACCCAGGGGAAAGAACAGTTACAATGAAATCATCTGAAATATATCTATCAAAGTAGCATATCAGTCTGCATGCCAGGATGAAATGGATTTGCCTCCAGGGAATAGGCACTTACATGCATTTGGAGAAGCAAGCTCAAGTTATAAACAAAGCCATGAAAACAGGGCTGTTCATGCAGACACAGGAGCCTCCCCTTGAATTTCTCTGGGACCTGGGGTTTTCCACTGATTTTTTTCTGATAATAACCAAACTAGCAGACACAGAAATTATTAGGAGCTTTTCTGTATTCAATATGTTCCTTTCCTCTGTTAGGAAGAGTAAGAATGCTGCTTTGCTTTAAGGGTGGAATTGAGTCTAGGCAGCTGACTTCCAAAATTGCATAGGAGATTTTATTGGCTCCCCTAAGTGCCTCAGATGGTAAAAGAATCTGCCCACAATATGGGAGACCCAGGTTCAATCCCTGGGTTGAAAAGATCCCCTGGAGAAGGAAATAGCAACCCACTCCAGTATTCTTGCCTGGAGAATTCTATAGACAGAGGAGCCTGGAGAGCTACAGTCTTTTTTCACGCAAATGTTTGCATACCTCTTAATGGACTGATTTTAATTATACCAGTCAGTTCAGTTCAGTTGCTCAGTCGTGTCCAACTCTTTGTGACCCCATGGACTGCAGCAATCCAGGCTTCCCTGTCTGTCACCAACTCCCAGAGTAGGTCAAACTCATGTCCATGATGCCAGTTCTTCGCATCAGGTGGCCAAATTATTGGAGTTGCAGCTTCAGCATCAGTACTTCCAATGAATTTTCAGGACTGATTTCCTTTAGGATGGACTGGTTGTATCTCCTTGCAGTCCAAGGGACTCTCAAGAGTCTTCTCCAACACCACAGTTCAAAAGCATCAGTTCTTTGGCTCTCAGCTTACTTATAGTCCAACTCTCAAATCTATACATGACCACTGGAAAAACCATAGCTCTGACTAGATGAACCTTTGTTGGCAAAGTAATGTCTCTGGTTTTTAATATGCTGTCTAGGTTGGTCATAGCTTTTCTTCCAAGGAGCAAGCGTCTTTTTATTTCATGGCTGCAGTCACCATCTGCAGTGATTTTGGAGCCCAAGAAAATAAAGTCTTTCACTGTTTCCATTATTTCCCCATCTATTTGCCATGACATGATGGGACCAGATACCACGATCTTCATATTTTAAATGTTGAATTTTAAGCCAGCTCATTCACTCTCCTCTTTCATTTTCATCAAGAGGCTCTTTAGTTCCTCTTCACTTTCTGCCATAAGGGTGGTGTCATCTGCATATCTGAGGTTATTGATATTTCTCCCGGCAATCTTGATTCTAGCTTGTGCTTTATCTAGTCCAGCATTTCTCATGATGTACTCTGCATATAAGTCAAATAAGCAGGGTGACAATATACAGCCTTGACGTACTCCTTTCCCAATTTGGAACCAGTCTTCTTGTTCTGTGTCCGGTTCTAACTGTTGCTTTTTGACCTGCATATAGGTTTCTCAAGAGGCAGGTAAGGTGGTCTGGTATTCCATCTCTTGAAGAATTTTCCACAGTTTGTTGTGGTCTACACAGTCAAAGACTTTGGTGTAATCAATAAAGCAAAAGTAGATGTTTTTCTGGTATTCTCTTGCTTTTTCGATGATCTAGCAGATGTTGGCAGTTTGATCCAATTAGCTCTGCTACTTGTCATTGGGACTGCAAATATAATTAAGATTGGCCCCTGCCTTTAAGAAGATGAATACCATGTATGAATACCATGTATGGAGTGACAAGAATTAAGATGATAGCCATTGAAAAGAGGACAGATGGTTCATCTGGAGTGGCTCAGAATGGTTTCAGGAAAGTGGTAAGATTTAAGAGACAAAGAGAAGAAAGACAACCAGGTTTCCTGACAAAGCATGTCACATGGAGGAGCAAAGACACATCCCCCTGAAGCACCAGAACTCCATGTGCCTGGAAGGGTGAGTGGGAAAAGTGACTCAATGAGGGAAGAAGCAAGAGAAGCTCAAGGGAAACCTTCCGCCCGATGTCAAGGACTTCAAGTCATATCCGTCCCTTTCCCTACTGTTTATGTCAGTAACTTCAAGAGAACCAGTGGGGAAGGAAGTGGCAACCCACTCCAGTGTTCTTGCCTGGAGAATCCCATGGACAGAGGAGCCTGGCGGGCTACAGTCCCTGGGGTTGGAAAGAGTCGGACATGACTGAGCAACAACAGCACCAGAGAACAGAGAGAGGTTGTCAGGGTCTCTAAGCATCTGTGTTTTTCTGCAGTTTTGTGGCCAAGGGTGCAAAGCTCTTTCAGGCAGGAACCCTGCTGTGTTCCACCATCCGTGTTACCTGAAGCGGAAGAGCAAACGGTCTTGTAGTATCGTGAATACCACACAATAGAATAATGACAGAATTGACACTGTAGTTTTTTTTGTTATTAAGTATATTTTGAAGCTGTATATTTTTTAATGGTCAGGAGATTTCTGTGTTCATTGAAAGGAGAGGAGAAACATGACACTCGCAGACTGCTCGAATGCCTGGTAGATGTCGCCACTGGGTGTTCTGTAGGCACTTCAAGTTAGTGTGTCCATACAAAATAAGTCTTTCTACCTCATATCCTAAAACTAGTTCTTCCTTCCATGGGTCCTACCTGAGCTGAACTGTCGGACAGCTGGGTTTTCTCAACAGCTGACCTGTCTGTGTCATTCTAGCCCTTGAAAAGTAATATAGGAAAGACCATTGACTTTGGAATTAATGCTGCCTTGGTATTAATTCCAGCTAGGCCATTTACAAGCTATTAAGCTTTTGACTTTTTAGAAGGACATGGGCCAAACAGTGTTCAGTTCAGTTCGTGTCCGACTCTTTGTGACCCCATGAATCGAAGCACGCCAGGCCTCCCTGTCCATCACCAACTCCCAGAGTTCCCTCAGACTCACATCCATCGAGTCAGTGATGCCATCCAGCCATCTCATCCTCTGTCATCCCCTTCTCCTCCTGCCCCCAATCCCTCCCAGCATCAGAGTCTTTTCTAATGAGTCAACTCTTCGCATGAGGTGGCCCAAATACTGGAGTTCAGAGAAGGGTAAATACAACTTCAGAAGACCTTGGAACTACGCCCAAGATGAGCAGTGAAAATTCAAGCCTTTTTCTTGAAAAGCACCACTCCGTCTTTGAAGGGTGGTTGGCCTCAGGGAATATGTGTACTGATAACCAAATCTTACTGTGTGCATTGAGTGTGTGAGTTACAACATGGAAGCTGCACTGTCATTTCAGGCAAGTCACTATACATAGACAGGGTCATAACTAAAATCACATCCATGCTCCAGGTTAGTATTTTGACTATATAAACCAAATTCTTCAGTGAGGCATGAAAAGTTCTCATTAATAACAATTTTCATCTTTTTTACTCTTTGCTCTATATCCCCAGCACTTAGAATGGCAGCTGACACATGGTAGGCATGCTGCAAAGATTTGTTGAAATAGGTTCAGAAATAGAAAAGTTATTAGGCAGTTAATATTCTTCCCAACATTTAGGAGATATTATCCCCTAACAAATTCCTAAAGCATACAGTATTTTACTGGAGCCACATAAGATACTTGTTTAAATACATGATTCCTTTTTAAAACAAAAACACTAATTCAAAAAGATGCATACACCGCAGTGTCTTATGGCAGTATTATTTACAATAGCCAAGATATGGAAGCAACCTAAGTGTCATGCACAGATGATTAGATAAAGAAGGTGTAGTCCAGATGTACGATGGAATACTACTCAGCCGTAAAAAGAATGAAAATTTGCAACAGCGTTGGTGGACTAAAAGGTACTAAGCGAAGTGAAGTAAATTAGAGAAAGGCAAAGACTGTATGATGTCACTTATACACGGAACCTAAAGAACCCAACAAACTAGTGAATATGACAAAAAAGAAGCAGACTCACAAGTGTATAGAACAAACTAGTGGTTACTAGTGGGAAGAGGGCATGGGGGAGCGGTACAAGTGTAGAGTGTCAAGAGGTATGAACTATTATGTATAAATATTACATATAAAACTACAAGGATAGACTGTATGACATAGGGAATATATCCAATAGTTTATAATAACTATAAATGGAATATAGCCTTTAAACCTTGTGAATCACTATATGGTACACCTGTAGCATATAATATTTCACATCAACTATACTTCAGTTTGTTTCCCTCATAGCTCAGTTAGTAAAGAATCTGCCTGCAATGCAGGAGACCCTGGTTCGATTCCTGGGACAGGAATATCCCCTAGAAAAGGGATATGCTGCTGCTGCTGCTAAGTCACTTCAGTCGTGTCGGACTCTGTGCGAACCCATAGACGGCAGGCCACCAGGCTCCCCCATCCCTGGGATTCTCCAGGCAAGAACACTGGAGTGGGCTGCCATTTCCTTCTCCAATGCATGAAAGTGAAAAGTGAAAGTGAAGTGGCTCAGTCGTGCCCGACTCTTAGCGATCCCATGGACTGCAGCCTACCAGGCTCCTCCGCCCATGGGATTTTCCAGGCAAGAGTACTGGAGTGGGGTGCCATTGCCTTCTCCGAGAGAAGGGATATGCTACCCACTCCAGTATTCTTGGGCTTCCCTCGTGGCTCAGCTGATAAAGAACCAGCCTGCAATGCAGGAGACCTGGGTTTGATTCCTGGGTTGGGAAGATACCCTGGAGAAAGGAAAGGCTACCCACTCCAGGATTCTGGCCTGAAGAATTCCATGGACTGTATAGTCCATGGGGTTGCAAAGAGTCAGACCCAACTGAGCGACTTTCACTTTGACACTTCAATTTTTAAAAAATTTTTAACAATTACTTATTAAACTAATACTGTAAGTTCTAAAAAGCTCATCAGCAAACATACCCAACTCCATCAGTTGTGAAAGGGATCAAAGTGGCTGGGAGGCAGATTTCAGCCAAACTTAAGAAGAAGTATTCTCAACTTGTCTGTCAGTGGAACCGACAACCGACAGTCCTGCTCAGGTTGTTCTAAACTTTTTAATATTCCTCCCAAGGAGATATAGTGCTCGTCTGGGCCATGTACAAAGGAAAACAGCAGGCATTAAGGTGGTTGTGATTCTTGTGGGCAACAATGGCAAAATGGGTTTAAATGAAACAGAGGTCTCATTTGGGAAAACAGGCAGTGTTGAAGGATTTTATGAAAAAATAGATGTATCAGATTATCCGGGATAAATGATATACATGACTTTTTATCTCTTCCTCTACAGCCAGTGCTGATTTTCCGTATAACCCAGGACAAGGCCAGGCCATAAGAAATGGAGTCAACAGAAACTCGGCCATCATCGGAGGTAGGTGACGCACAGGACAGGCGCTTCCTCACTTGTGGGGAGTGGTCATTTTCAATAAAAGCATCATCCAGAGGAAAAGGAGTCATCTAGACTTGTACTTTATTTATTTTGCTGTTTAAATATGGCTGAAGATTGAGAAGTACAGATGTGGAGAAACTGATAAGTGTAACTTGGCTCTTTTTAAATGCTGACTTATTATTTAAAAAAAGGAAAAGAACAGTAGTATTAGGAAGCTAGCCAGCATCTGAATACATAAGCAGGCTGTCATGGCAACATGACATGGCAACAGCCAGGACATCTGTTTTTGCCCTCATCATCCTCTTGCATCCCAAATGATCCAGAGTAGCTTGCTACAAAAATGGGAAGGACTATGCCAGTCTGGTTTCAGTTATCTTAATAAAAATTATCAGACCATTAATAAGCCAGAGTATCTGAATATTCCAGGCTTTTCTTCCCACCACAGAAACCTGCATAATAGTTTGACTCTCCTAGTATAGTTCCTCGTGTTTGGATCAGTAAATATCACCTTTGCCGCCTTCTCTCTCTGCTTCCGCCTTATTTTATAAAGATGTTTCCTGTCTCTCTGAGGACAGCTAATACTGTTAAGCATACGAAGGATTTTAAACTCAGCCAATCAACTCAGCTTAGTCAGTAGGTTTATTTTCCACAGGAAGAAAGTGGACACCTATATATATGTGACTATTAAATTACAGGGCTTCCTTGGTGGCTCAGACGATAAAGCGTCTGTCTGCAATGCAGGAGACCCGGGTTCGATCCCTGGGTTGCAAAGATCCCCTGGAGAAGGAAATGGCAGCCCACTCCAGTATTCTTGCCTGGAGAATCCTGATACATTCCGAGCCTGTGTGCGTGCATGATAGGTTGCTTCACTCGTGTCCAACTCTTTGCGACCCTATGGGTTGTAGCCCACCATTCTCCTCTGTCTGTGGGATTCTCCAGGCAAGAATACTGGAGTGGGTTGCCATTTCCTCCTCCAGGGGATCGTCTGAACCCTGGGATCGAACCTGCGTCTCCTGTGTCTCCTGCATTGCAGGCAGATTCTTTACCCACTGAGCCGCCTGGAAGCCCAAATACATTCAGGAATGGTGCTTAAATCACATTGTTCAGAGTTCTGGTATAATCCTTATCCTCATTATTTTGCTTTTTTAATATCAACTTTATTGAAGCATAATATGCACTTATTTTGGCACCCCACTCCAGTACTCTTGCCTGGAAAATCCCATGGATGGAGGAACCTGGTGGGCTGCAGCCCATGGGGTCGCTAAGAGTCGGATACGACTGAGCAACTTCACTTTCACTTTTCACTTTCAGGCATTGGAGAAGGAAATGGCAACCACTCCAGTGTTCTTGCCTGGAGAATCCCAGGGACGGGGAGCCTGGTGGGCTGCCATCTATGGGATCGCACAGAGTCGGACATGACTGAAGTGACTTAGCAGTAGCAATGCACTTACTTAAATGTAACACGTTATGACTTTTGACAAACACATATGCCTATAGTGTTAGTCGCTCAGTCGAGTCTGACTCTTTGCGACCCCTTCTGCAGCCCACCAGGCTCCTCTGTCCATGGAATTCTCCAGCCAAGAATACTAGAGCGGGTTGCCGTTTCCTTCTCCAACGTATTCGTATAACCACAGCCACAATCAAGACACAGAACATCTCCACCCACTAAAAGTTCTCTTGTATCCCTTTGTAATTCACCCCTCCCCCACTCCACTTGCCTTTGTCACGTGGATTTCTTTTGCCTCTTTTTAGGGTTTCACAGAAATGGAATCACATAGTATGAATCTGTTGTGCCTCTTTCCCTCAATGTGTTTTTGAGAATCTGTTGACATTGTTGTATTACCAGTGGTCTGTTTATTTTTACTGCCAAGTTGTATTCCTTTGTATGAATGAAGGAGAGTTTGCTTTATCTCCTCACCTGCTGATAGACGTTTGGTTTGTTTCCAGGCTTGGGCTGTTTGGACAAAAGCTGCTGTGAATATTCTTGTCCAAGTTCTGGCCTTTGTAAACAAAAGTTTTAGTTTCTCTGGTAATTCCTAGGAGTATAATTGCGGGGTTATTGTAGATATTTAACTTTATAGGAAATTGCCATATAGTTTTCCAAAATGGTTGAACCATTTTATGCTTCCATAAGCAATATCTGAGAGGTCAAATTGCTTCACAGTCCTGCCAACACTTAGCACTGTCATTCTCTGTAGCCATCTCGTTGATGAGCGGTGGTAACTCACTGCGCCTTGTTTGTTTTTAATAGTCGTTTTCTGTTGATAGTATCTTTTTGTTTTTAATTTTATTTATTTATGGGTGTGCTGGGTCTTCATTGCTGCACAGGCTTTTCTCTAGTTGCGGTGGTGGGGGCGGGGCTGCTGTCTAGTTGCAGTGCACGGGCTTCTCACTGTGGTAGCTTCTCTTGTTGTAGAGCACAGGCTCTTGGGTGCTCAGGCTTCAGCAGCTGTGGCACGTGGGCTCAGCAGTTGCAGCCCCCAGGCTCTAGAGCACAGGCTCAGTGGTTGTGGCACACAGGCCTCGTTGCTCCACAGCACGAGGGATCTTCCTGGCCCAGGGATCAAACCTGTGTCTCTCGCATTGGCAGGTGGATTCTCCACCACTGAGCTGCCAATAAAGCCCCCTCACTGAGGTTTTAATGTGCAACTATATGATGACTTATGAGCATCTTTTTCCATGCTTATCACTGTTTGCAAATCTTTTGTGACGTGTCTATTTAAATCTTTCTCCTCTTTTAATTGGACTGTCTGACTTCTTTCTATTGAGTTGTAAGAGTTCTTCTTGCATTCTCATTGTTTCATTTTCTTAGTGGTAGTTTTTGAAAAGCAGGAGATTTTAATTTTTATAAAGTCCAACTTTCTAACATTTTTACAGTTTGTGATATTTTTTAATCCTTTCTAAAAACCTGCCAACCCCAAGGTTGTAAAGATTTTCTCAGAAGTTTGATAGCTTTTGTTTTTAATTATTCAGTCTATAATCACTTTGGGGGGGCTTCCCTGGTGGCTCAGATGGTAAAGAATCTGCCTGCAATGTGGGAGACCCAGGTTTGATCCCTGGGTTGGGAAGATCAACTGGAGAAGGAAATGGCAACCCACTCCAGTATTCTTGCCTGGAGAATCCCCATGGACAGAGGAGCCTGGTGGCCTAGAGTCTGTGGGGTCACAAATAGCTGGACACAGCTGAGCGACTAACACATACACATAGTTACTTTGAGTTAATATAGTATGAGATAAAAGTCAAAAATCATTTGCCAAACAAATATCTAATTATTGTGAGATCACTTGTTGAAAAGATTATTTTTTTTCCAATTTAATTTCCATGTTACTTTTGTCAAAAATCAATTGTCTGTAGATTTGTATGTCTTTTTTCTGGACTCTATTCTGTTTTGTTGATTTACATATCTTTCTTTGGCCAATATTGCTCTGACTTTATTACTGTATCTTTAAAGTAAGTCTTGAAATAAGCAATGTAAGTTCTACAATCATTTCTTTTTTTTTTAACTATTTTGACTGTTCTGGGTCCTTTGCTTTGCCATATAAAATTTAGAATCAGCTTATATATTTCTACAAAAAAAATTGCTATTATTTTCATTGGATAGCATTAAATCTATAAATGAACAGCTTGACAATATTGACATTGAAATATGGTATATGCATCCATTTATTTAGGCCTTCTTTAGTTTGTCTCAGCAAGGTTTTATGATTTTTCAGTGCACAGTCTTGAACAGTTGTGTTCTTTCTAAGTGGCACTATTTTATTACTTTCATTTCCAAGTATTTCATGCTAATATATAAAAATATAAATTTCACCTTACTAAATTTACTGTTAGTTCCAGCAACTTTTTTTTTGTATATTCCTTAGTATTTTCTACATAGACAATCCTGTCATCTGAGAATATTCTCCTTCTCAATCGGTACACTTTTTGTTTCTTTTTATTTTATTCCACTGTCTAGAACTTTTAGTACAGTCATGAGTTAAGGTGATGAGAGTTGACACTCTTGCATATTTCCATATTTTAGGAGGAATGTGTTTAATTTTTCACTATTAAATGCAATATTAGCTGCAGATTTCTCAAAGATGCCCTTTTTCAAGGTTGAAAGTTTCTTTCTATTGATAGTTTCCTGAGAGGCTTCATGATAAATGGGTGTTGAAATTTCTCATATTTCTTTTTTAGTCATGTGCATTTATTGATAAAGATTTTTCTCCTTTATTTCCTTAATGTGGTAAATCACATTGCTTTATTTTTAAATGTTAACTCGATCTTACCTTCCTAGAATTAATACCATTTTTGTTATAATCTGTTCCCCTTTACATATTGCTGGGTTTGATTTGCTACAGTTTTATTTAGGAGAGACACTGCTCCATCATTTCCTTGTAGTGTGTTTGTCTGGTAATAGTGTCAGGATAATTCTGGCCTCATAAAACGAGTTGAGTGGTATATCCTTCTCCTCTAAGACAGACGTGTAGGTCTGTTGTTACTCCTTAGGTCAAGTTCGTTAACAGTGTTTTTGAGGTCTTCTGAAGGCTGCCTGATTTTCTGTTTCATCGTTCAGTCAACTCCTAGGAGGAAAGTGTTGAAATCTCCAAATATACCTGTGGAAACCGTCTCCTCCTCCCCTCCGGCGCTGTGGGTTTTCGTCGTTCGGGAGTTCCGTGTCTCCCGCGGGAGAGGCTCCTTGGGGGAGCCATGGGGAAGAGGGGCGGGGCCGGCGGGCTCCTCCGGCCGCGTTTAACCTCTCGCCCCTCTGTCCTGTGTCCCCCAGGGGTCATTGCCGTGGTCATCTTCACCATCCTCTGCACCTTGGTCTTCCTCATTCGCTACATGTTCCGTCACAAGGGCACCTACCACACCAACGAGGCGAAGGGCGCGGAGTCCGCCGAGAGCGCCGACGCCGCCATCATGAACAACGACCCCAACTTCACAGAGACCATCGACGAGAGCAAAAAGGAATGGCTCATCTGAGGGGCGGCTCTTTGGCTCCGGGAAGTGGGGGGCGAGGGAGGGGGGGAGCGTGACCAGGGAGGAGGGCAAGGGACGGAAGCACCCTACTTCGTACCCCTGAGCACACCCTGCAGATATCAGCACAAGCTGGGGAGGCAGCGACCGCAAACTCCTGGAGACTGACGGCCACAAAAAAAAAAAAAAAAACTTTTTGATATTTCTTTATAGCTGAGTTTCCCCTTCTGTATCAAAACAAAATAATACAAAAACTGCTTTTAGAGTTTAAGCAGTGGTCAACATTTGTAGGTACTATCTGTCGAATATTTTGTGTGTGTTTAGAGAGGTGTTCTGAAAACCCACAGCAACAGGGCCCGTTTTCTACAATTTTCAGCCCCCTTAGAACGTGGGTATTTTTCCTGGAGAAACGTTGATGCACATGTACACAGCCTCCCGCGTTTTCTTCTTTTTGCATAGAGTCAGCCTCTGATGGGCTGTGGTAGTAACTAGTTAGTGTTCATAAGATATTTCTTTGGTGTCCTGTGAATTGGAAAAAGAAAGGAAGGGGCTGTGATTTACCAGTTTTCAGAGAGACCTCAGTGTGTGCCGGTTCTCTGAGAGTTCCCACTGGAGGCAGAGGGGTGCGGTCCCTCCTGTGTGATAGAACCATCAGGACAACCCAGAGAAGCTTTCAGACCCAGGGGAAGCAGTCCCCTATTGGATCGCAGGTTTTACTTTGGATCAGAGTCTACGCGATTACACCACTCCACATCTGTAGTGTTAGACCTATCCGGTGTCTATAACTGTCAGCTACAATACCTGGTGATCAGCCAAGACAAAGGGATTTCCCTCTGCTTTACCTACAAGATACTAGGTTAGATTGTATGTGTGTGTAAGCACCATGGTGAGGAATTAGAGCCAGATGTTGAGATGTGTTGGCTCTGTGTCTTTTATAGTTGGTAGCAGGAGTGTGGACACTTCTTAGAGAATGCTTAAGTTAGGTTGCTCTTCTTATTTTGCTTTATCTGGTCTTTATGCACCTGTGACAAGACCCTAGCAGACAGTGTCTCTGAATGGACAGACCAAAATAAAGCCAAGTTGTGATTGCGATTGTTATTGCTATTATTCTGGAATTATGTGGAAAATCCTGCCCTATTCTAACTGATCTACTCCATGTATTATTCCATCCTAAACAGACGCTCGGCCATGATTCAGGGACTTTCTTTGGCAGATACATCTGAAGTTCAGGTTCATCACAACCTGGGAACTGACCGTTGCTTCTCAGAGAATGGACATTTCTGGTCAGCCAGACCTCAGCTTATTCAGGAGCCTTGATCAACTAATTCCGGCAAGGAACTATTATTTAAAACTAATTGACTGTTTCTGTAGACCAGTGGGACAACTCTCCTATTGAAGCATCCAAAAAATAATTTCATGTATTTATTTTACAAGAAGATTACACAAAAGTTATTTCTAGAATGACTTAACACTTATGATCATTACAGTTCAGGCTGTTAGATTTAATAAGGATGTTAAAATTTTCTTAGACTCCAACGTTTTGAGGCATTAAATAACACTTTTTTCTTTCTCCTCCTGGAAGGAGGTAAGATCAGGTTAAAATGGTACTGTTGGTCAGGTGGCCTACCTTGAGAAAATGGAAATTCTAGTTTGTTTGGGTGATGTATTCAAGACACTTCAGGATAGCTAACTTATTGGAGGACCTCAGTTTCTTGAGTGATGGGACGTGTTATCTTCACTGCACCTGGCACCGGTGCCTGGCACATTCCCAAGGAGACAGTGGGCCAGTTAAGCCACATTTAAGTCGAGGTCACAGAACAAAAGGGAATTCTAAGGCCCTTTTACAGTTGCTGGCCTCAGGCATGAGCATAACACCCTTTATTTAAAAGTCTTGATCATTCTTCCCTAAAATGCATTTAACATGAAAAGCATTCATTGTAACTAATTAGAAAAACGTGACATTTACAAGGACATATTGAAAACAAACATTATTAATTTGGCCAAGATGACTCCCATTAAGGATTATTTTCTATATTGTCAAATTGAAAAAGCAAACTTTAAACTTTATATTTTAAAACGTTTCTGATTTCTTAAAACCTATTTGACAGGTATCACTTTTACACTTGACAAATAACACCAGATGGAAATTTGTTATTTATTGTACTTCCCATGACAGTTTTATTCTACATACATTATCTGAGCACTTTCCCTTTCTTTCCAAAATCATTAAGAAAACAATCAAACGTATCCCCTTCAACTAAAATGTTCCTACCCTTTCTCTTCTCTATCTTTTTCCTGTCACAGAAAAGTGTAAAATAAAACCTAATACTTCTCCCCAAATTTTCAAACGTAGGGCACCAGGATGCCTGTAGGGGTCAGTGTTTCTCCCATCTCAGCATCATTTGAGATGGTTTCTGCCCTAAAGCGGGTAGTAGCCCAGCCCGTGGACAGAACACAACACAGTGGATAAGGTATTAAGTAGTGAAGTAACGTGCCAAATGCGTGCTGGACGTCTCCAATATGGGACTGCAGTCTTCACCCAGATCCCTGACTCTATCTGCGAAGGCCACATGTAGTACCTTCTAAATGCTAAATAATTTTGTTTATGTGCACAAAAGGATGCTGCCCTCTTCTTTCCAGCTCCTCAGGCAGCCATGACATTACGACCCAAGCTCAGTGCCCAGCCTTGCTTTGTCAATCATATCCGGCCAAAGCTGATCCAAACAGCTCACCAGCAGAGCACTAAGAGGCTAGTGATAGCTCTTTCAGTGATAACCGGAACAAAACAAAGTTTCCTTTAAATAAGAGGTTTTTTTTAAAGTTTCAGGGGCAGCTGATGATTGATCCTGGATTGTTCGTGCAGGAAACATCTTCTGTGTACAAACCAAGCATCTCTGTTTTGAGTTGCTAGGATTGGAGACTTTGAATGAATGCAAAATCAGTGCCAGTCTGAGCTCTCAGGGTATTCCCTTGAGCTCAAGGAAGCTAGCTCGGGAGGTAAGAAGTTATATTCTTAAGCTCTTCTCTGGCCCTTCTTAGCATAAAAGACAACATTTCCCCTTGTGGCTTTCAAGCAACTGCTAGAAAAAAGAGACCTGTTGTGTGGGAGTTTTTGTTGAGTTGAAGACAAGAGTTGAGAGTTTTTGTTGGAAAATTCCCTGTTGCCCTGCGCTTGACAAGCAAGCATCCTTTACTTACGGGAGCAGGATTTCTGAGGCTCGGAAAAGAAATTGGCCTGAGCCCAAAAGTAGATTTCATGTTGTTGTTGAACATCTGTGGGGCAGCCACTAGATGGCGCTGAGAGTTGGGCACAACGACAAACCGTAGTAACTTCCAAAGGAAAAGCACATGTCCCTGTTAGGAAAATGCAGTGTCAGTGTGAAACTTTTACTTCTTTCTCCATCTGTTGTTTTCTGTTCTTCCATGTGTTCTTTTTCACTCTCTCCTTTCTCTTATGGTGTAAACGTTTTCACGGTCCCTTAACATCTCACATCTCCAAATGATCAGTACCTGATTGGAAGCTGTTACTATTTTTTCCTCCTTTTCACCATCCTGCCCAAGCAGTTTTCAAAGAGAAAGGCAACAAATGTTAAACTGAATTCCAAATGAGCCAGCCAAAAATAGGTCAAAATTGCTAGTCCCAATAGAACTGCCTCATGTGGAACAGTGTGTCCAACTGATTTGGGCTGAAGAGCAATGGATGCCATTTTTAAAATGATGTTTTGGTGAGAGTGATCCTGAGAGTCACTTGATGGAGTGCAAGCCCTTTTCTCTGTCTGACATGCTCTGTGACCTCAGCCAAGTGGCTGACCCTCTCTGTTTCTCTTTGCCTTGTATGTAAGATAGAGCTGTTTTTTATCTGCTTCATAACACAATGGGGAGGTGCCATGGATCCTTGGCTGCAGATACTTTGAAACCCAAACATAAAGGCCAAGTCAGTGGACCTATTGGAAGTCTTACTTTCCAGCTAGTGGTTGTAAGTCATCTCAAAAGAAACCAAGCAGTCAAGTCCAAGAGTGTGGAAACATGAGGCATTGTTGTACAACCATTAGATTCAGAGTCAGGGAGACTGCCAGGGAGCTTTTCTGTCAACATCAGGAGATGCGACACAGCCAAGGGCCAGAGAAACCAGAACTCCTGTGTATAAAGCCCCAAGTTCCCACCTAGGTGTGATGTGACTTGCAGCTTACCATGCCCCAATGTGATTGAAATGGCTTATAAATAAGAAAACATGAACAGCTAATGTGACTATTTCACATAGCCCAGTGGCTCTCTGCTAAACTGCACACACCCTGCATGATGGAAACTTTAAATTTATTTCACAGCAGTATTTTATATATATATATATATATATATACACAACTGATATGTGCAGCTCACGGTCAATGAAATAGGAAAACCATGTTGAAAAGTTGCTTACCTCCCATGGAGCAAAGACTGGCTGAAGGTAATGAAGATACCTGGGCACATGGATATTAATACTCACCAGGCACTTGTGAGTTTATTTTCCAGATGAAAACGTGCTTTAAGAGCCTGTCTACTTAGATGGGCTGCACCATTTTCTGAGTCTCCGTTTACTTACAGCAATTGCTGGATTTTGAGATGGTTCTCAAAACATGGAGATTCCTCCCATCTTGTAGGCCAAGAAACAGTTCTCAATGTCACTTATTCTAAGTTTTGTTTTGTCGGGTATTTTGGGTTTTGTTTTTTTTTTTTTTTTTTCAGTGAACATGGTGAACTGCAGAGGTTGAAGTTGTGAAAAGGCTGGGCTAATATTCTCTCTGTAAAGTCAATTAGGCTTTCTATCCCTGTGAAATAACCAGGAAATTTCACTCTCTAAAAGCAACAGCATGTAAACTAGAATGGAAGAAGGAAATTATGTATGTATGCCTACTCTTCTTTGTGAATGTCTTTCATTTAACTAAAATTATATTAGAAACCAGATTGATAAATAAAAAAGTCCAAAATAGTTTCAATTATCCTTAAAGCGATTCTTTGTGTTTTGTTCCACTTGTTTTACTTAGAAGCTCTGTTTCAGCCTTTCAGCAAAGAAAGTTCCAGGCACTGAACTACACATCTCTTTGGCAGGTAATCTTTCTAAAAGCGGTGCAGTTACGGTCACTCCCCAAAGACAGGTCTCAAACGGATGCAGCCTTCCTTAACCTTCATTTGCTGTGAACTCCTCCCCTCCACCCATTTTTCTTAAAAGGAGCTTAGTACATATTGGCTTCATGTTTTGGATTAATTTACACAGCTTGGTTAAATGTGGTTAGAGTTACATGGTGTCCAGAATATATTCCAAGCCTAGTTTGAGATGAGGGTGTAACGCCGGATAATGGATAAATGGATCCCAGCCAGTGAGCTAGGTAACCGGGATTTACAATGTGTCTGGAGGCGTAGATGGTTCTAAATGCACTTGTTGTACATTAAGAGCTGCGGTTCTTATTATTCACATTGCCCAGTCTTCACTTACCATTGGGAAGCCATTTCCTGCTGATCAATGTTCAGTGAAACCTTGAAATGGACACCAAAGAAGTGTGAATTCCAGTTAAAAGCCCAGCCTCTCTGTGCTTCAGCAATTCCCAAGGCCAATCAATAGCAATAACTCTGAGGTCCATTTAGAAGGTGCTGCGCCCTGAGTTTCTTTGTCATAATTCCGCTTTGGGAGTGTGATCCAACAGGTGCGGGAGAATGTCAGAAAGTCCCCCGGGAAAATCGGTACTTGTAAAAGTTCATAACAAACGAATTTTAAAAAGAATGAGCCGACCCGTTCAGGATTTACCATCAGCAGCAGGGGCATCTGAGAACCACCTGCCTCTTCCCACACCTAGTCCCTCTGCCATCAGCCGTGAGGACACCGAAGTCCCTAAGGCCAGAAAGACGGTGACTTTATTTTGCAGAACGCAGTATCTGTTCAATGAATAGGAAGTAGAGAAGCTGAGGAGAGAGTATTAGGGACAAATGCACGCAGAGAGGTAATTAAAGAAACACCCAGTTTTTCTCTTTGTCGGTGATGACATGGCCTGGTGGTTGGAATAGAGGAATCAGATCAGTCGCTCAGTCGTGTCAGACTCTTTGAGACCCCACGATAGAGGAAACAGTTGTGTTAATATTTTTAGAGAGTTTATGTCCTCCCCAAAGAACCTATGTCTGAGAGCTAAGTCT
The DNA here is from genome assembly GCF_003369695.1 of Bos indicus x Bos taurus. NCBI lineage: Eukaryota > Metazoa > Chordata > Mammalia > Artiodactyla > Bovidae > Bos > Bos indicus x Bos taurus. The sequence continues at coordinate 8,124,955 of NC_040079.1, read as the reverse complement.
TTATAGCAAGCGTTATATGAGTTATCATTCACAAATGCACATCTTGCGTTGGTCACTCTGAAGACCATGAATTCAGAGAAACCTGGCTAAATAATCCCTGAGCAGGAAGATTTCTTTCTACCAACAACCCTCCCCCCAGCACACAAACATACCAACATGCCTGCAAAGGACCTAAGCTTAAGGAATTTTGTCAGAAAGAGAAGGCAAAGTTGGGTTTTTTCTTTTTTTTCTGCATTTCCATTCATCTTAATTCAGTCTTTGGGTACATGATGACTAACATCTCTTGGGACAGGTAAGTAAACAGGTATGCCAAGTCTTTATCAAAAGAATGAAGACTTTTTTTTTTTTTTTTTTGAGTACCTAGACCCAAAGCTTGAGAAAGTTTCATTTCTTCTAAATAGATAAATTCAAATTATAAAATGGAAATTAAGACATGGCAGGGGTGAAAAAGGCCAAGATGACAAAAATCATGAACTTATTTTCTGTTCACAAAAAGAAAGTTGGAAGATAAAATTCTTAGGTCTAGGAAGGTAAGAGTTAAAATGAAACACGAGGGCAAGCTTTGAAGTCATGAAAAATATTAAAACGGTATGATAAGAGCTTAGACTTTGCAGGTGGCTCAGTGGTAAAGAAGCTGGCTGCCAATGCAGGAGACACAGATTCAATCCCTGGGTCAGGAAGCTCCCCTGGAGGAGGAAATGGCAACCGACTCCAGCATTCTTGCCTGGAAGATTCCATGGACAGGGGAGTCTGGCAGGCTGCAGTCCATGGGGTCACACGGAGTCAGACATGGCTGAACCACTGAGCACACACATATGTACATATATGCGTGCGTGCTAAGTCGCTTCAGTTGTGTCCAACTCTGTGTGACCCTATGGACTGTAGCCCACCAGGCTCCTCTGTCCATGGGATTCTCCACAAGAATACTGGAGTGGGTTGCCATTTCCTCCTCCAGGGGATCTTCCCAACCTGGGGATTGAACCTGCATCTCTTATGTCTCCTGCATTGGCAAACAGGTTCTTTACCACTAGCGCCACCTGGGAAGCCATGTACATATATTCTACAAAATACGTTACATAGAAAACACAATATGATAGCCATTAGTCCACCTGCGGAATGGTCATGAGGGAAGTGGGAGTTTGGATGGGATGGAAATAAAGTAAAACAAAACAAGAGATACCTAGCATAGATAGATGATGGTTAAAAGGAAAAAAAATCTGAGGATTATCATCAGCTTGACTCAGCCCAGCGGGAGTTGGAGGGATGAGAGAGGGACCAGGAGAAGCAGCAGCTCATCACCAGGCAGCACAATTAAATCCTGACTGCAGAGGGCTGATGCATGAGCGGACGGCAGGAAACTAACCTCTAATACAATCTATCAATGAATAAGCAATAGCAGATGAACAAAGACAATGTGGAAGGGGAATGACAGCAGAGCGTTTCTGTTCTTTTAAATCCAATTATGTTCCTTATATTGTGGAAGTGAAGGAAACTCGGGGGTGGGGCGGGGGCGTCACCCTCTGGTTCTGCAGATAAACAGACAGTGACCCCTCTGCAAGGATTTGAAAGAAAGATGACCCCTCGCTGCTCCAACTACTCCGGACCCACCAGCAATGACGCGCCCCCAGCCCGACTGCTCCTTCGTGAATGGATTAAGGTGTGCACTCCTGCTGAGTCGATCAGAACAGCACTTCTTCCAGTCAAGTGCTAGTTCTGAAGCTGGTCCAGTGGGCAGGGTGCCGTATTCTGTACTCATTGTAAAGGCACTCCTGGTTAAACCAGAGATCTTGCAAGAAGCACTCCCTCAGCTTTGACAAAAACACAAGAAGCTTCTGTTAAACGTTTCTGGGTGATCACGGTATAACTCCTCTAAATTAAATTTATAGAGTTTGTTCACTTTTATTCCAAGCGGTAGCCACAGCCATCCCTCTAAATCACTGCAAGTGTAGCAGATACATTGATGACTGCCAGGCTTGTCATTACAAATCTCAGCTTAAGCACCACAGAGGCAAACTCTGTGTTTAATTGGTTTAATTGGTGTCCCCATCTGGTTTATAAAATACAAGCCCAGGACACATGGGAAAGAAAAATGAGTTAATGTGAATCGGCTTAATATGAAACCAGCCAATGGAGCAAAGCAGGTAACTGAATTTATTCTGGATCAAAAGGCTTTGCCTTGACACCTGTACTGTGTTAGGTGATTGATTTGGGGGGAGAGAGTCTTCTCAGGAAGACAACTATTTTCTGGGAGAATTGAGGCAAAGGAACGAATAGCAGACACTGGGTCATGTGATGAGATTACTTGACTGTGTGTGGATTGCCTCCTTGGCCACGTCCAGACACAGCCACCAGGAGACACTCCATGGGGCCAGTCCCCTGATAAACTGGCTGTCATCTGTGACGTCAACTCTGCACAGACTGGGGGGGGGGGGGGGGGCGGTATCACATTGACATCACAGGTGCACTTTGGGGCCACTGCCCTTCATATACTAGTGCAAACTGTTTAAAATTTAGTCTTCTTTACTGTTCATACCACGTTTAAGGTAACCATTTTGATTCATGAGACGCACCAAATCAAGTCATGTTCACAGGTTCAGAAGTTAGAACATCAGTATATCTTTTTAGGGGACACAACTCAGCCCGTAACAAGGCACATGGGCCAGTTGTAGAGAAGGGAACGGCCACCCACTCCAGTATTCTTGCCTGGAGAACTCCATGGACCGAGGAGCCTGGCAGGCTGCAGTCCACAGGGTCACAAAGAGTTGGACTCGACTTAGCAACTGAGCACGCATGCACGCTCTTTCTGATAAATTCCTAGAGGTGGGATTCTCTGTCAACTGGCATATATATTTCATTCACAGTGCCAAAGGGGTCCTGCCAAAGATTTTACCAATTGACACTCCACACGCCTTCATCGACTCCAAGCCCTGGCATTTTTCCATACCTGCCAAATGAAGAGGTAGAAAGTGTTATCTGAATATTAATCTAATTTGCTTTGATTTGCATTACACTGATTATGAATGAGGCTGAATAGCTTTTCGGATGTTTTTCTTAGTCCTTTGAGCACTCCCTGTGGATATGAGCATTTATGAGGCTCTTGATTTTTTTTTTCCAATTGGCACCAATTCACACTCCACCAGCAGTCTTTGGGAATGGGGATGCCTGCTTTCAGAACAGGGATGTATCAGTGTGAACTGGACTCAACAGAGGACGATCCAGCAGGAAGACCACTAGGTCTGGGTAAGCTTGAATAGAAGGGCATTTTCATCAGGGAAACACACACAGGGAGTGAGAGTGGGGCGTGTTTTGGAAGCGAAGGGTAAAGGGTCTTGGTGAGAGCAGAGGACAGTTAGCTGGGACTGACCAGGAAGAATATGAGATAAGCAAAGGGACCTCGGGATGGAGAGACTCAAATTAAAGCCAAACTGCTTATCCCACAGGTGATGAGAAGCCATGACAGATTCTTAAGCAAGGGAGTGATTTACAACTTCTGTTAACTTTCTTGCTTGATCAAAACTCTAAATTCTCAACATGTTTTGTTGTTGTTCAGTTGCTCAGTCATGTCCAGCCCTTCGGACCCCATGGACTGTAGCCCGCCAGGCTCCTCCGTCCATGGGGATTCCCCAGGCAAGAATGCTGGAGTGGGTGCCACGTCCTTCTCCAGGGGACCTTCCTGAATCAAGGTTTGAACTAGCATCTCCTGCGTTGCAGGTGGATTCTTTGCCTCTGACCCACCAGGTTCTCCATGTTCCAGATTAAACTTCACTCTCTTTACACTAGCGGGGATTGGGGAAAGAAAGGAAATGACATCCTTTGGACAGTTACTTGGGAGAAGATCTTGAGACATATTTATTCACAATACCAGGCATCCCAGTGAACCCACTGAGCCATTTTTTCGTAACTTCTTTAATCATATCTTGACTAAAACTCAGTTTGTAATTTACTCCTGCCCTGTCTTTTACTGCTGCCTCTTGGTTTTTTCCGCATAAACTCTTGCAGAGCCTCAGAGGGCCCCAGAGGCCAGACAGAGGCACACTCCACACTCAGGTAAAGGATGCCTTCCTTCCACAGACCCTCATAGCCCAACCCCAGCCCCAGCCCCAGCCCTTGGTATTGCCTGTCTCTCGAGATTCTTTATGTGGCTGTGGGTATTCCTCTGTAATGCAAATTCCCTGTTATCCTCATGAACACACATGCACAGCCAGAGTTTAATCTACTAACCACGCTTGTCAGAAGCAGGTGGGCCTTTTTGTGGCTCTCCTCTGGGTTAGAGGGAAAGCCAGGAATAAGAAAAATGTGCTTGTAATCATATTTGCTTGGACTCTGTTTCACATGTATCCTACAAAGCTGGAAGAAGAAACTATTAAGAAACAGTCAAAACAAAAACAAAAACAAAAAACACCAATATTGTGGCAACAGCAAAGACCAAAGGTTCTCATTTTTCTAAGACCTCTGGGATGGGGGGCAGGGGGCGTGCTGAACCAAGTGAGAAATGAGATCACAAGTGGGGAGATTAAGTCAATTCCTGGTTTAAAACAAAAACCTTGATTAAACAAATTATTTAAAAGTCCCCCAGGGCAGGGAAGGGGGAGTACTCTGTACAAAGTGTAACTGTGGCAGGTGTGCTGTTCAATCAAGTCTGCAAACATTTATTACAGCTTGCAGTGTGCCAAGCACAGTTTTGAGCCCTGAAAATGAGTCTCTTCTCTCCAAAACCCATCCCATCAGGCAATCAGGAGATAACACACAAAAAACTCTAATACTCAGGAGTCTGTGATGGTGGTTTGGTGGTTCAGTTGCTAAGTCGTGTCCAACTCTTGCAACCCCATGGACTGTAGCCCGCCAGGCTGCCTCTGTCCATGGGATTCTCCAGGCAAGAATACTAGAGTGGGTGGCCATTCCCTTCGCCAAGGGATCCTCCTGACCCAGGAATCGAACCTGGGTCTCCTGCACTGCAGGCAGATTCTTTACCATCTGAGTTACGAGGGAAGCCTGTAGTAGGTGCCAATTTAAAGGTTCAAACAGCAGTGAGGTGCGGAAAGAAAACAAGGAATTGTGGGAGAGCCAGGGCAGTTGAGGAGATAAGAATTGGAACCCAGAGCCAGCTGACTAACTCAACTCCTGGAACCATTTGGGTTCATCTTGTTCATCCTCACCTGTAATATGAAGATGACAATAACCTCTTCATCATGCTGTCCTTGAAAGGGTTTTAAAAACAACTATGTGCCCTTCCCAGGATAGCACCTGGCACATAGAAAGTGCTTGGGAAAGGTTAATTTTCATCAGGGCAGCCCTCAATCATTTTATTTCTGATTATTATACTATCAAACTTTTCTACGACCACTTAATATTTATTTTAAAACTTTGCTTAATCATGGCTGACCCTTGAAAACATTAAGTGAAATAAACCAGACACAACAGGATGGATACTATATGATTCCATTATATGCAGTATCTAGGCAAATTCACAGACATAGAAAGTAGAATAGAGGTTCTGGGGGGAGGGGAGGTGGAGAGGATACAGATACAGAAGCACATGTGCTCTGTCGGGTCTGACTCTGAGACCCCACGGACTGTAGCCCGCCAGGCTCCTCTGTGCGTGGCATTCTCCAGGCAAGAATACCAGTCAGTGGGCTGCCACTTTCTCCTCCAGGGGATCTTCCCAACCCAAGGATCAAACCCACGTCTCCTGTATCTCTGGCAGATTAGGGACTGGGGAGTTATCTGCTTCCTGAGCAGTTTCTGCTTGAGCTGATAAATGTTTGAAAGCAGCCTTGATGGATGCAAAACAATGTGAATGTACTAAAGGCCGCTGAATCACACTTACAAATGGGCAAGTTTTTATGCTGTAGTCTACCACAATGAGAACATATTTCCCTATGGCTTCCCACCATGGAGGGATAATACAAACTAGCGACTGTTTCCTAGAGAAACTTCTTAGAGAAGAAACTTTATCCCCTGAACCGAAGGCTGAGTTCTACAAACAGGTACTATGGGATGGTGGCTCTAGAGAGTTCTCCATAACCCTTCAGGCCAGTTTCTTGGCTCCCCTCTCTCCCCAAACAAAGCCCCACTTAGAAGTGATCCACAGACTGGAACTCGTGTCCCAAGCAGTTAAGGCGCAACAGAGACACTCAGGTGGGGCTGATATTTCCCCTAGGCGGGCCCTTCCCCGAGGATGCGGCGGAGATGGGAAGGATTTACCCAGGAGTCTGTGCGTCTTCGGGCCTGGGGGGCAGGGCAGGCGCCGCGTCCTCTGCTTTCCTGGGACAGACAAAGAGAAGAGGAGAAGGCAATGGCAACCCACTCCAGTACTCTTGCCTGCAAAATCCCACGGTCGGAGGGGCCTAATGGGCTGCAGTCCATGGGGTCGCTAGGAGTCAGACAGGACTGAGCGACTTCACTTTCACTCTTCACTTTCATGCATTGGAGAAGGAAATGGCAACCCACTCCAGTGTTCTTGCCTGGAGAATCCCAGGGACGGGGGAGCCTGGTGGGCTGCCGTCTATGGGGTCGCACAGAGTAGGACACGACTGAAGCAACTTAGTAGTAGTAGTAGCAAAGAGAAGAGGGGGTGTCCCGTGGGTCAGCTCTGCTGGGACTCCTGGTCCAGTCCATCGTCCAACCCAGTTTCCGTCTGAAAGCTGACCACACCTCCTCCTAATCCGAGCTTGTGGTGACTTCTCTACTCGGCCATTTCTCCAGCGCAAGAGAGCCCGGCCACCGCCCAACAGAAGGGATGGACTGGTTTCCTTCTTGTTCTTCTATGAAACGAAACGGGTTGGGACATCAGAACAGGTACTTTTCCCGTTTTTTCTGAAAAATCCAGGAAAAGGCGTGAGGTTGTTCGCGGTGCAAGGTTGTGTACTCGGTTGATATGAATCAGGTGCTGTGAGAAACGGCTTTCCGGTGGGTCTTACGCAGGTCAGGGTCCTGGGTTCCCACAAGCGCTACCCCTGGGAAGCCCTGTGACCTAGTGTGGACCCGGTATCCCAAACCCCTCCTCTACAAAACGCTTCAAGTTTCCCTTCCAAGTCTACAGTTCTGCAGCAAAAGTCTATGAAATTAGTACCAGAAAGAAATAGAAATGGTTACATATTTGAGCCTGAGCACCATTTTATAGATTAATGGGTTCATGATGTTAGCAAAAGATATGTGTGGTGGATCCAGTCGCTGCCGCTCAAAAGCCTGTAAACAGGCCAGGTTGATGGAAAGAAAAGTTTGCTTTATTTCAGATGCTGGCAACTGTTGGTGGGGAGAGGGTCAAAGACATCTGTCCAAAGGCCAACTCCCCCTGCCTTACAAGCAGGGGGTGAGAGCTTTTATAGACAGAGTGGGAGGAGGTTTCATACAGTCATCTTTAATTGGTCATCAGTGGTCTGACTTTAATTGGTCATCAGTGGTCTGACTAGCATCATCTTGGTTGTTTTAGGTAGAGTTAGAACAAAGTTAGTGGAGGTGATGGAATTCCAGTTGATCTTTTTCAAATCATAAAAGACGATGCTGTGAAAGTGCTGTACTCAATATGTCAGCAAGTTTGGAAAACTCAACAGTGGCCACAAGACTGGAAAAGGTCAGTTTTCATTCCAATCCCAGAGAGAGGTAATGCCAAAGAATGTTCAAACTACCACACAATTGCACGCATCTCACACCCTAGCAAAGTAATGCTCAAAATTCTCCAAGCCAGACTTCAACAGTACATGAACCATGAACTTCCAAATGTTCAAGCTGGATTTAGAAAAGGTAGAGGAACCAAAGATCAAATTGCCAACATTCACTGAGTCATCAAAAAAGTGAGAGAGTTTCATAAAAACATCTACTTATGCTTTATTGACATGCCAAAGCCTTTTACTGTGTGGATCACAATAAGCTGTGGAAAATTCTTCAAGAGGTGGGACCTCTTACCTGACCAGATCACCTTACCTGCCTCCTGAGAAACCTGTATGCAGGTCGAGAAGCAACAGTTAGAACTGGGCATGGAACAACAGACTGGTTCCAAATTGGGAAAGAAGTATGTCAAGGCTATATATTGTCACCCTGCTTATTAAACTTATATGCAGAGTACATCATGAGAAATGCTGGGCTGGATGAAGCACCAACTGGAATCAAGATTGCTGGGAGAAATATCAATCACCTCAGATATGCAGATGACACCACACTTGTGGCAGAAAGCAAAGAACTAAAGAGCCTCTTGATGAAAATGAAAGAGGAGAGTGAAAAAGTTCACTTAAAATGAAACATTCAGAAAACTGAGATCATGGCACCTGGTCCCAGCATTTCATGGCAAATAGATGGGGAAACAATGGAAACAGTGAGAGACTTTATTTTCTTGGGCTCCAAAATCACTGCAGATGGTGACTGCAGCCATGAAATTAAAAGATACTTGCTCCTTGGAAGGAAAGTTATGACCAACCTAGACAGCATATGAAAAAGCAGAGACATTTCTTTGCCAACAAAGTTCTGTCTAGTCAAAGCTTTGATTTTTCCAGTAGTCATGTATGGATGGGAGAGTTGGACTATAAATAAAGCTGATCGCTGAAGAATTGATGCTTTGGAACTGTGCTGTTGGAGAAGACTCTTGAGAGTCCCTTGGACTGCAAGGAGATCCAGTCAGTCCATCCTAAAGGAGATCAGTCCTGAATATTCATTGGAAGGACTGATGCTGAAGCTGAAACTCCAATCCTTTGGCCACCTGATGCAAAGAATGGACTCATTTGAAAAGACCCTGATGCTGGGAAAGATTGAAGGCAGGAGGAGAAGGGGACGACAGAGGATGAGATGGTTGGATGGCATCACTAACTCAATGGACATGAGTTTGAGCAAGCTCCAGAAGTTGGTGATGGACAGGGAAGCCTGGCATGCTGCAGTCTATGGGATCACAAAGAGTCGGACACAACTGAGCAACTGAACTGAACGGAATCTTTAGTTCCAGAGTGCGCTTGTTTCCATTTCTTTGCAGTCAGTTCTTGGCATTGTGGCAGCTTAAGTCCTGGTCACCACGTAGTTAACTTCTCCACCTGGTGTTTTGATATCTATAAGACGGCTCACAGGATATGGCTCAGAATATTATCTACAGCCCTTGAGAAAGAACTAAAGGTCCTTGACTGTGCTTAGTGACTACATTAATATTACTTAGTCTCTTTAGACTGTTTTCCTCTCTCTCAGCATTTCTCACTTCTCTGATTAAACTTACTCTTTGACTAAAGTTTTCCGCTGGCAAAAAACAGACAGAGGGCCTGGTGAGGGGACAAGGATCATAGCTCCGTTTCAATGACTCAGAGCTGCTTTGTGCTAAATTGCTTGCTACCAGGTGTCTGGCATCAGATAGCAGCAGGCACCTCGGTTCTCAAGGCCTCCTGATCCTGGCTACGAAGCTCAGGTGTGCTGCTTGAGATCCGATTATAACCCTGAATTGGCACATTTCCCTTTTCATCAGCATGCTGTTGAAAAATAAGCATGTGGCAATAACTTAAGAACTTTCTCTGGCTAGATGAGCTATGAGTAATTCTGGTTTCATTTTATTCAAATCTTATCCTCCAATTTTTAGTATGACACCTATTTCAAATGCTGCCTGAATACCTCCTAGCAACCATACCTGTCCTGGAATGGCACGGGAATTTCAGCCTTCAGACTCGCTTTCCTTCTGGGGCAGAACCAAGAGACCCTCCAGGGAAGTTGAGACCCATCCCTGGGGCTGAGGTTTGGAGGGATGTGAGAGTCACACACAGAAAAGCTGGTTCGTCCAAAGTTATCAAGCGGAAGGACTAAGACCCTGACAAACGTAGAGGCAAGCAGCACAGTAATGAAATTACTGGCTAGAATGTGGCAAATGTTCTCCAACCCGGGAAGGACTTACACGCCACCACAGGCAGGGACAGGATGCCGTCCTATTTCTCTGATGTCACTGGGATAGAGCTTATACTTGGTATGCCTTTAGTAATGGGGGCTTCATGTTGATGATTTGGTGTGGACTCGAGCCCACCACAGAGACCGTGGGAAGTGGTTGCTGTGGAGGGCTCTTCTGAAGCCAGCAAAACATAGGTCCTGCCCCACCTGTCATTACCCAGGAGGTGATGGTCAACATAAGAAAAGCCCTGATGAAACTCTGGTCAGAGGCTGAGGGTAGGAGAAAGGACTCTTCTGACCATGGTGTGACTTAAGGGTGAGAGAGAACTGTTCTGGGCAGCCAGGGGCCACTGTTCGGTGAGATCAGCTGCCACTTCACTTTGTTCCAGAAACATCGACATTGGTGTAGCAGGTGTGAATGTGCACTGCCATTGACTCAGGTGGGCAAGACGTACAACCAGACTTTTAAAGCCATTAGGAGCTCTCCATGCTACCTGGGAGCAGAAAATGCAGTCCAGTCACTTTCTGATCCAGGGTTATTTCTCCCCGAGGCAGAGTCTTAAATTCCAGGAGTGTTTCCAACACGTCCTGTTTCCCATGGGCTTCCCCAATGGCTCAGAAGTGCAGGAGATGCAAGTTTGATCCCTGGGTAAGGAAGATCCCCTGGAGAAAGAAATGGCAACGCACTCCAGTATTCTTGCCTGGGAAATCTCATGGACAGAGGAGCCTGGCGGGCTACAGTCCTTGGGGTCACAAAGAGTCGGACACGACTGAGCACGCATGTTGCACCTGTTTCCCGCTGGCCCCTGTGGGTGATGTACTGTATCTCAAGTCCAGTCATCAGCTTGTCTCCAAGCCGGCACTGGCTGGGTGGACACCTTGTTCTTATCTGATCCCCATCTCTCTGCTAATACAGTCCCTTGTGCCCACTGACCTCTCCTCACTATGAGCCCTACCCACACACACAAGGAAGCCTGGACCATTCTCCCCAGCTCTGAGTGTTCCAGACATGGGACAGCGAGTGCCAAGACCCTAGGGCAGGACCCAGCACATCACTGGGGTGACTGGAGGAGTGAGTGAGGAAACGGGGCGGGAGGGAGCCAGGAGCCAAGTCACACTGGGCCTTTTAGGCCGTGGGGGAGATTTTGTATAAGTGTTTGCAGAAGGCCATTGGAGGACTTTGAGCAAGGGAGGTACGTATACACAGTCACCTTTCCAGGTGGGCCGGAAGTAGATGACATGACCCTAGTTAGAGGGCTGTCCTGATAGTTGAAGTGAGAAATGACGATGGCTTGAAATAAAGTATAAATAGAAATTGTAGAAGTAGTAGCTGGATAATACGATATATTTTGCAGGTCAAGACAGTAGAACTTGCTGTTGGATTTAAGGTGTGAAAAAAGGAGAAGAATCTAAGGTTAATCCTGGATTTTGAAGAGTGGTGTCATTGACTGGGGCTGGCACAGGCCCAGAGGGGTGTGATTGGAGGAAAAGTTGGCAAAGGAGCAGTGGGAACCGAGAGGTCTGTGGCCTTGTCCCTGTGGGATGGTGATTAGGCTTCTCAGTAGTAGAGGAATATAAGAGACAATTTTGTGCCCATTAGCAAAGCCTAGTAAAATAACGTAGGAAAGAGAATTTAAGGGTGCTTGATTGCAAGATATGCTGGGTTAGTGGGAAAGATGAAGCCAGTTCAGATGACTGGGGCCAGGAGGCTGAGGGCAAAGTTTTCTCTCCCCTGAGGCCTGTCTCCAGGGAGGTGAACAGGCCCAGAGAACTTAATCTGCTGGATCTGGTTTTCAGCTGGCCAAGCTGGGACGTGGTCTCTTGCCTGCATGTTGGCACACCTTGCCTTGCAGGGAGCTGGGCCCTGTGCCTCTACCCTCCCGGGGGCAGGTAGTTGGAGGCCTGATCCAAATAGAGAGGAGACCGAGGCAATTTGTGCTTGTAAACACCAGCTTGACACCCTGTGGAATATTGAAGGTAGACTCAATCGGGCTCCCGTTCATCACACCCTCTGGGCAGCCAGCTGCCCCACCCACAGTGACCCACGTGTCCTCTGCCCCTGGCCAAAGTCCTGAGTCAGCGACCCCAGGCAGACTCTGACAGTCCGAGGCTACACAATCTCTTGAAACATTTGGTGCAATTAAAACAAGAGGCTTGATTTCTGAGAACTTGATTTTCACATAATGTGTGAAAATCAAGTTTCACACAAGTTTCACTTTCACCAAGAAAACCTGCAAATGTGTCACAGGTGCTGTGGGATATGCGACCCACCTGTGGCAGAAAAAGTCGGAATGTGTTTATTGAAATATACATTACTGTGTGTAAAATGTGTCGCAAGAATCGGACATGACTTAGCTACTAAACCACCACATGTGTAAAATAGATAGCTAATGGGAAGTTGCTGTAACCACAGGGACCTCAGCTTGGTGCTCTGTGACAACCTAGTGGGGTGGGAGGTGGGGGGAAAATTCAAGAGGAAGGGGACATGTGTATACCTATGGCTGATTCATGTTGATGTGTGGCAGAAACCAACACAATATTGTCAAGCAATTATCTTCCAATTAAAAATAAATTTTTAGAAGAAAACTAATGGGGGAGGCTAGCTGCTTCCAAGCTTTCTTGGGAAACTTGTCCCAGTCACTGAAACAAATGACCGGCATAGATGAGAGCAAACATGCTTCTGAGAATTAACTGGGAGAATCAGAAGCCCTTGCACCTGGGTTTCAAGCCACTCAGCTGGAATTAGGATGTCCGTGCAGCTGCTAGCAAACAAAACTAGAAGGTTCCAGAGAATGTTCTAATCTTGCTTCTAGTTGATTAACTGAAGTTCCCTGACTTTCACCAAGAAAACCTCTGGAGGACCTTGTCCATCATCTGCCCGTGACTCACCTGTCTTGTAGACAAGGGAGCCCTCTGCTCCTGGGACAGTTTCTTGCTCCATCCACAGCGGGTGTGAGGGGTCAGGGCACCATACAGGTCTCCTGGGATGACTGGCCATGCCCAGAGACAATCTTGGCACTAAGCAGCCTTTCCTACTTGAAGAATCTTCTTGATGGAAAGTGACAGCCCAAGGGATTGTGCAGAAGCTGTCATCAGGGTGATGCCGAGAGATCGGCCTCTGTGCGCAGGTGCCAAATCAGATGTCAGAGACAAGAGTTCTGGGTGAGGTAGAAAACAATAGCTTTATTGCTTTGCTAGGCAAAGGGAGATACAGTGGGATCCTATCTCTCAAAACTGTGTCCCAGCCTGCGAGGTTGAGGAGCAAGCTCCAGGCTTTGGTGATGGACAGGGAAGCCTGGCATGCTGCAGTCCATGGGGTCGCAAAGAGTCAGACAAAACTGAGCAACTGAACTGAACTGACTGAATCTGTGAGGATTTGGTGAGGAGTTTTATAGCAATGGTTCAAGGACAGCTGGGATTGCTGATAAGAGTAGGGCTGTGCTTCTTTAATGTGGTTTCACGTAATCTCTTGATGAGCTTCTCTGGCTTCTTTAATCCAGCCTCAAGTGATCTTCTCTGGGGTGAAGAATGCAGACATCTTTCATTTATTGGATTTTAGTTCTATGAAGAGCTCAAAGATGTCAGTTCAGTTCAGTCGCTCAGTCATGTCCAACTCTTTGCGACCCCATGAACTGCAGCACGCCAGGCTTCCCTGTCCATCATCAGCTCCAGGAGCTTACTCAAACTCATGTCCATCGAGTCGGTGATGCCATCCAACCATCTCATCCTCTGTCATCCCCTTCTCCTTCTGCCTTCAATCTTTCCCAGCATCAGGGTCTTTTTCAGTGAGTCAGTTCTTCACATCAGGTGGCCAAAGTATTTGAGCTGCAGTTTCAGCATCAGTCCTTCCAATGAATATTGAGGACTGATTTCCTTTACAATTGACTGGTTTGATCTCCTTGCAGTCCAAGGGACTCTTAAGAGTCTCCTCCAACACCACAGTTCAAAAACATCAATTCTTCAGCACTCAGCTTTTTTTATGGTCCAACTCTCACATCTATACATGACCACTGGAAAAGCCATATTCTTTGACTGGACGGACCTTTGTTTGGCAAAGTAATGTCTCTGCTTTTTTAATATGCTGCCTAGGTTGGTCATAGGTTTTCTTCCAAGGAGCAAGTGTCTTTTATTTCATAGTTGCAGTCACCATCTGCAGTGATTTTGAAGCCCAAAAAAATAAAGTCTCTCACTGTTTCCACTGTTTCCCCATCTAATTACCATGAAGTAATGGGACCAGATGCCATGATCTTCGTTTTCTGAATGTTGAGCTTTAAGCCAACTTTTTCACTCTCCTCTTTCACTTTCATCAAGAGGCTTTTTAGTTCTTCGCTTTCTGCCATAAGGGTAGTGTCATCTGCATATCTGAGGTTATTGATATTTCTCCCAGCAATCTGATTCCAGGTTGTGCTTCATCCAGCCTGGCTGATGTACTCTGCATATAATAAGCAGGATGACAATATACAGCCTTGACATACTCCTTCCATGATTTGGAACCAGTGCATTGTTCCATGTCCAGTTCTAACTGTTGCTTCTTGACCTGCATACAGATTTCTCAGGAGGCAGGTCAGGTCGTCTGGTATTCCCATCTCTTAAAGAATTTTCCACAGTTCGTTGTGACCTACACAGTCAAAGGTTTTGACATAATCAATAAAGCAGAAGTAGATGTTTTTCTGGAATTCTCTGGCTTTTTCTATGATCCAACAGATGTTGGCAATTTGATTTCTGGTTCCTCCGCCTTTTCTAAATTCACCTGGAACATCTGGAAGTTCTGGTTCATGTACAGTTAAAGCCTAGCTTGGAGAATTTCGAGCATTACTTTGCTAGCTTGTGAGATAAATGCAATTGTGTGGTTGTTTGAACATTCTTTGGCATTGCCTTTCTTGGAATTGGAATGAAAACTGACCTTTTCCAGTCCTGTGGCCAGTTGAGCTTTCCAAATTTGCTGGCATATTGAGTGTAGCACTTTCACAGCATCATCTTTTAGGATTTGAAATAGTTCAACTGGAATTCCATCACCTCCACTAGCTTTGTAGTGATGCTTTCTAATGCCCTCTTGACTTCTCATTCGAGGATGTCTGGTTCTATGTGAGTGATCACACCATTATGATTATCTGGGCCACGAAGATCTTTTTTGTACAGTTCTTCTGTGTATTCTTACCACCTCTTCTTAATATCTTCTGCTTCTGTTAGGTCCATACCATTTCTGTCCTTTATCGAGCCCATCTTTGCATGAAATGTTCCTTTGGTGTCTCTAATTTTCTTGAAGAGATCTCTAGTTTTTCCCACTCTATTATTTTCTTCTATTTCTTTGCATTGATTGCTGAGGAAGGCTTTCTTATCTCTCCTTGCTATTCTTTGGAACTCGGCATTCAGATGGATATATCTTTTCTTTTCTCCTTTGCCTTTTGCTTCTCTTCTTTTCTCAGCTGTTTGTAAGGCCTCCTCAGACAACCATTTTGCCTTTTTGCATTTCTTTTTCTTGGGGATGGTTTTGATCACCACCCCCTGTACAACGCTACTAACCTCCGTCCATAGTTCTTCGGGCACTCTGTCTATCAGATCTAGTCCCTTGAATCTATTTGTCATTTCCACTATATAATCGTTAAGGGATTTGATTTAGGTCATACCTGAATGGTCTAGTGGTTTTCCCTACTTTCTTCAGTTTATGTCTGAATTTGGCAAAAGGAGTCATGATCTGAGCTACAGTCAGCTCCCAGTCATGTTTTTGCTGACTATATAGAGCGTCTCCATTTTTGGCTGCAAAGAATATAATCAATCCAATTTTGGTATTGACCATCTGGTGATGTCCATGTCAAGAGTCATTCTTGTGTTGTTGGAAGAGGGTGTTTGCTATGACCAGTGCGTTCTCTTGGCAAAACTCTGTTAGCCTTTGCCCTGCTTGATTTTGTACTCCAAGGCCAAATTTGCCTGTTACTCCAGTAACCTCTTGATTTCCTACTTTTGCATTCCAGTCCCCTATGATGAAAAGAACATCTTTTTTGGGTGCTAGTTCTAGAAGGTCTTATAGGTCTTCATAGAACCATTCAACTTCAGCTTCTTCAGCATTACTGGTTGGGACATAGACTTGGATTACTGTAATATTGAATGGTTTGCCTTGGAAACAAACAGAGGGCATTCTGTCATTTTTGAGATAGCACCTGAGTACTGCAGTTTGGACTCTTATGTTGACTATGATGGCTACTCCATTTCTTCTAAGGGATTCTTGCCCACAGTAGTAGACATAGTGGTCATCTGAATTAAATTCACCCATTCCAGTCCATTTTAGTTCACTGATTCCTAAAATGCCTCTGTTCCCTCTTGCCATCTTCTGTTTGACCACTTCCAATTTACCTTGATTCATTGTATGCCTCCCTTGAGGTGAACTAGCAACCCCCAGGGCTGCCCTACTGTTTCTCAGCCCCTCCTCCCTTCCCTGATTAGCAACTGTTCTGTGATTAGAATCTGCCCCCTTGGAACTCAGGGAAGGTCTTCCAAGACCTGGACAGAAAGGCTCCCAGGTCCGGGAGCCCCATGGGGTCCTGCTCAGTTTAAAGGATAGGAGTTAAAACAGATTGGTTCTTGTTTGTGATTTTTGACCTTCAATGTGATTACTCAAGGTAACCGTCCCCTGGACCTATGTCATCCTTTCCAAGAGCCTTATTTCCATCCATGTCATCTGGGCACACTTCCCAGCATAATTTTATACTTAATCCTCTTTATAGGGACTAACTTAGAGATAACAGTCATAAAAGATTATAAACTCCTATTAAAATTTATATGGTTATAAATTTGGTTCCCTTTTCTTCCACAGCTGTTGCCTACAGAATGCTTTTAAAACTTATTTGCAGTCATACCTTTTTCTGTTTCTCTCTCCCAAATCCTTTTCAGTGAGAAGCCACAGAGCCCTGACAGCTAAGTCACCCTTTGTCAATTAGATGAACACCCAAACTTACCTTTTTCTGGGGCCACCAAGCATATCAGATTTTTTGTGAAAGGAGCCCCTAACCATTCTTTGCAGCCTACCCACCACATTACTCTGCTGTGGCCACCACGATGCAATACCACAGACCAGCCTTCCTAAGTGGTGCTAGTGGTAAAGAACCCACCTGCCAATGGAGGAGACACAAGAGACCCAGGTTCGATCCATGGGTCGGGAAGATCCCTTGGAGAAACAACGACTACCCACTCCAGTATTCTTGCCTGGAGAATCCCATGGATAGAGGAGACTGGTGGGCTACAGTCCCTAGTGTCACAAAGAGTTGGACACAACTGAAGCCACTCAGCAGGCAGTAAACAACAGAGGTTATTTCTAACAGTTCTGGGTAGAGGCTGAAAGTACAGGATCACATATTGGCAGGATCGATTCCTTCTGAGGTTTCTCTCCTTGCCTTGCAGATGGCTGTCTTCCCTCTGTGCCTGTCTATGCCTTAATCTTGTCTTCTTAGAATGATACAGTCCTATTGGACTAAAGAAAGAAAGTGAAGTAGCTCAGTCGTGTCTGACTCTTTATGACCCCATGGACTGTAGCCTACCAGCCTCCTCCATCCATGGGATTTTCCAGGCAAGAATACTGGAGTGGGTTGCCATTTCCTTCTCCAGGAGATCTTCCCGACCCAGGGATTGAACCCAGATCTCCTGCATTGTAGCAGACACTTTACCGTCTGAGCCACCAGGGAAGATAGCCCCTATTGGATTAGGACCCACCCTAATGACTTCACTGTAACTTGACTGCCTCTTTAAATGTCATGTGGCTCAGACAGTAAAGAATCCACCAGCAATGCAGGAGACCTGGGTTTGATCCCTGGGATGGGAACATCCCGTGGAGGAGGGCATGGCAACCCACTCCAGTATTCTTGCCTGCAGAATCCCATGGACAGAGGAACCTGGAGGGCTGCAGTCCATGGGGTCACAGAGAGTCAAACACGACTGAGTGACTAAACACAGCACGTATCTAAATACAGTCACATTCTGAGGGACTGGGGATTAGGATGTCAACATAGGAATTTGGGGGACACGTATCATCCCATACACTCACCCTATAGTAGAGAAACTGCTCCTTTGAAAGACCCTCTTTCCAAGCAGCTCCTCCACGGGAAGCCACGTTTCATTTCCAGCTTACACAGCACTTGCTGCCAACAACGTGGAGAGAGCCAGTCAGCAGGGGAGGTAGCGCATCCCAGAGGGTCAGAGCACCACAAGAACCCTCTGAGTCTCAGCAGGCCCTCCCTCAAGGACTGCAGCATGGACCAGCTGCCTTTCTCAAAGACTAAGTAAGAGCATGGACCCTCCAAGAGCTTTCCTCTAGAAGGCATCTTCCAAACCCAGGGATTGAACCCAGGTCTCCCACATTGCAGGTGGATTCTTTACCATCTGAGCCGCCAGGGAAGCCCCATCACATGCTACAGGCTCCAGAATGCTCTGTGGTCTCTAGAAATCTGTCTCTCGTCTCCAGCTTTCCTTCTATGATGGTAAAACCTGGTTTCCCGCCATTGGAACTGGATGAAAGAGGACTCCTGTGAAAAAGGGAGGCAGCCACACTGACCCCATGGGGCTGACTGATTGCCATTTTCATCTCTGATAAAGGGGACGATGTGGAGAGAGCAGTCACTGTAACCCAGAGCTGTCTCTTTGTGTGACAGTTTATTCACCCGAATGTTGATGCCTGTTGTTAAAAGGTGAAGACAGGACTCACAAATGAGTGCGTTTCTCAGGGAACTGTGTGTTCTGACCACCCTTGATGAACTATGCAGTGGGGGATATTTACTCAGATTCTGGGCCTGTTTTCTTATCTGACAAATGGGAAGAATTCAATAAATAAATACACATAAAGTGATTTTCAAGGAATAATGGTCCATCAAACATTATTATTTTTATTAAAATAAACTTCAGGTATGAGAGTTTTAAAGACAAAGGTATTTTCTTTAGGTGGACTAAGTAGGGAAGTTTTCATGGAAAGAAGATTTTTAGTGGATCTTGGCAGGATTTGTAAGATTAGGCAGGCAACTTTCTGGAAAAAAGAAGTGAAAGTGTTTGTCACTCAGTTGTGTCCGACTCTTTGCAACCCAATGGACTGTAGCCCTCCAGGTTCCTGTCCATGGGGATTTCCACACAAGAATACTGGAGTGGGTACCCATTCCTTTCTCCAGGGGATCTTCCTGACCCAGGGATCGAACCCAGGTCTCCTGTATTACTGTCTGAGCCACCAGCGAATCCCAAATATGAGGAAAGGGCATTCTGAGAAGGCTGAGC
This sequence comes from Bos indicus x Bos taurus, assembly GCF_003369695.1. Classification (NCBI taxonomy): domain Eukaryota; kingdom Metazoa; phylum Chordata; class Mammalia; order Artiodactyla; family Bovidae; genus Bos; species Bos indicus x Bos taurus. The sequence goes on along the minus strand of NC_040079.1, from coordinate 8,105,860 downwards.
TGTACAAGGAATGATGTGGGGGCAGGAAGCAGTGTCATCTGAATTGACAAGAGCCGAGAATTGCTCTCAAGTGGGGTTTCTGACTTCTTACAGTGATCCTTGTATCAGTGAAACCAGAAAAAAAACAAACCCAGACTTTCACTGTGAACTGACCACATTGCAGGCTGTGCCTTTATGCCTCATTTCCACGGGCCCTCTCAGCCCCTCAGTTAGGAAGCAGCCCACTGCCAAGACCACACTTCTAGCAAGAGGAGGAAACAGCATTTGAACCCACTTGTTCTGACCAGCAGAGCCCATGTGCTTGAACAAAACTCACAGCAAGGCGAATTGCTAAACACACCAGTCACAGGATAAACCACTCAGAAAGAAAGATGAAGACTGGGCAGAATGCATGTCAACACAGGCTATATGGGACTCAGAGCCCGGCAAGGTCAGGGGTGAATCAGTGTCAACGGTTTCAGGAAGAAGGACTATGGGAGAAGCAGCAAGGGAAGTGAAGGTGCACAGCTTCAGTCCCCCTTCAGCCCCATCCCCTCAAACACAGGGAGACACGCCCTCTCTACACACCTGATGCTACAGTTCACACGGGGCAGAGTGCACTGATTCTGTAACTAGAGCCATAGTCATTTCAAGCTCAGGGCTGCATAGCTTATGACTGTTCATCGCAGGGAAGAAGTAGATTACGTCGTCTCCACTGATTTCAGAAAACCCAAGGTTAAACACCAAGAGGAGGCTGTGATTAAGAAAAGCCCCGCCCTTCAAATGCCTTTCCTTTTCTCTAGAAGCTTCCAGGTAGAGCAAGGTCAGAGGAGGCTGAAGTCCCACCTCAGGCAGAGCCTGGCTGGCACCTTCCCGGCGAGGCATTTCAGTGGCCTCAGGCTTGGTCATCCTGGCCGGTTGGTTTATTTTCATAGTTGAAATGTGCTCTAAAATTGCAAAAATTCGTAGCGATGGAGCTGAGTCTCATGCGTCCTCAGATCAGAGGGCACTCGGGGTTCCTCCAAGTCAGCCCGTGTCCCAGAGCTGGACCGGGCTGCCTATGCAGCAGCTCCTGCTGCTCTGTCCCACGAACGATGGTGCTGTTACTCCTGCCCTGTCTGTGTCCAATGATAGTGTGTGTGTGTGAGTGTGTGCACGTGTGTTCTTGGCCAAACTGAAAACAAAAGAAAGGAAAATCTATCGCTCTGGAGACTTTCTGTTCTCACACAGGCTCATGTCAACCCCACACTGAAGATCAAAATCTTTGCTGTTGTTCAACTGTGTTTAACAGCAATCCACGAAATTTAACATTCATGTTCAATGAAGAGTGTACGTTTTAAATGTGTCCCCAAGCTATTGGGATTCCCAAGTGGCACTAATGGTAAAGAACCCACCTGCCAATGCAGGAAATGCAAGAGTTCAGTCCCTGGGTGGGGAAGATCCCCTGGAGGAGGGCATGACAACTCACTCCGGTGTTCTTGCCTGGAGAATCCCATGGACAGAGGAGCCCGGTGGGCTAAAGTCCATGGGGTCGCAACGAGTGATACACAACTGAAAGCAACTTAGCACGCACACCCAAATTACTGTTTGTTTTTCCTTGTTATTAGTCCTTTCAAATTTCTCCACCATCTGTTAGTCCATCTTAATCTCTCTACAGTGAGAGAGGTTCGGAGCAAGAGGGAGCAGACCTGACCTAGGAGGTGGCTCCACACTAGTCAGGCTGATGCTGCCCTGTTACATGGGCAGTGGCACAGCATGCCAGCCTCGGAGCTCTGTGACCCGGGTGGAACTGGACAGGGGCAAGGCCACCCCGCCTTCGCGTCTGAACACAGAAATAGGGCTGTGGTCCAAACCACGCCTGTGCTGGCAAACGTGGTGGCTGCTACTCTCAGCGGTTCAGCACCAGCCTGGGCCTAGCCCATCCATCTTCCGGCCCCGTCTGCTACAACACCTCATCACACCTGCTCCCTGCCATCATCCCGTCTGGAGCGAAGCCCCACTACCTTGAACCAGCCCTGAGTCACTGAACACAAGCCCGAGTCCCATAACAAGTCCTCCCTAGCCATCCCCTGGCTAAAAAAGCCCCAGATTTTCCGTGGTGCCAGTTTCCCGTCTCTGCAACAAACAGTAAGCCTGACTTGCTGAAAAACAGATGTGTCCCTGCAGTTTCCTGCCCTTGTCTGGGGGTAAAGGAGGTTAAACAGCCTTTCCACGTTGAATGCTGTTTTTCAACTTATAGGGAAGAGCCTCAAATCCAGTTTTCAACATTTTCCATCTAAGTCTCTGCGTTCTCAACTGCACATTCAGTCATTTAGTCCACAGACATTTGTTTGTGCCTGCTCTTGTGGGTTTCCGTCTTCCGCATCCCTTGGCACCCAATTCTGGAGACAAATCCAACCCCAGGTTCCCAACTGCCCATGGTCTTTGTAGATAACAAAGTGTTAGAACCAGAAGGGACCTTCCTTTTATTAACACAAAGGGTTACACTGACATCCAAAGTTAAGCCATCCATTCTCTTGTGGGCTTGCTTTCTATCTGCAGCAAATGAGCATCTTGGGCGGGGTCCTCAGAAGCAGACACTCAGAAGAGGACTTGCCTGCGTGTGATGACGTATTAAGGACATGCTCCCAGGAGAGGAAGTGTGGGGAGCAGACAGGGATGGGAGGACTAAGCCAGCCAAGGGTGTGATCGCCAGCAAAGCTTGAGGTATATTTAACCCGCTGTCCCCAGCTAGGGTGATTTTCCCCACAGGGGGCATTTAGCAATGGCTGGAGACATGTTGATGTCTCAGCCAAGTGGATACTGTTGACATCCGGTGGGTAGAGGCTGGATGATGCTAAACACCCAACAGCCCACCGCTTAGACTTACCAGATGGAAATGTCCACGGTGCCGCCTGCGGTTGGGAGATTCTGGCAAACAATGATGACAAAAAAGATCAGGGACTGAGGGACGAAGCTTGAACTTGCATGGAAAGTTCAGAATCAGCTGAAGCACTTGACTACTTTGCAAATTCAGCCAGCACTTTTATTCATAGCTTGATTGCATTACTCCCTGATAAATCTGCCTCCTTTTTTTTCAATTCCAGGCTTGACCTTCAGGAGAAATCAGCACAGTACAGTAGAAAGGGCACAGAGCTTGGAGCTGACTGATTCAGGTTCATCATTTACCTGACAGTTTGTCCTCAGTTACTTGAGCTTTCCACGCCTGGGAGATGGAGAGCATCATTCTAGCCTTTAGAGGGTTGTTGTGAGAGTTAAAAGGAAGCTGTCAGTGAAACGGAGAAGACAATGGCACCCCACTCCAGTACTCTTGCCTGGAAAGTCCCATGGATGGAGGAGCCTGGTAGGCTGCAGTCCATGGGGTCGCAAACGACTGAGCAACTTCACTTTCACTTTTCACTTTCATGCATTGGAGAAGGAAATGGCAACCCACTCCAGTGTTCTTGCCTGGAGAATCCCAGGAACAGGGGAGCCTGATGGGCTGCCGTCTATGGGGTCGCACAAAGTCGGACACGACTCAAGTGATTTAGCAATAGCAGTAGCAGCAGTCAGTGAAAAAGAGTCTGGAAGGTGGTGGGCCCTGCATCACTGAGAGCTGTTAGTAAAGCTACTGCTGGTCTCCAGAGTCCTGCCAACCACTGGGTCACTAGTCTAGTGCCCAGACAGGGGAGGACCACCCCAGTGAGGGATGCCCTGGCACAGGTGAGTCAGAGAAGAGATCATCTTGTCTTCATGGAACCTGAGTTAAACATGCCAGTTAGACTTTAGCTCTTTGGGTAGGGCAGCAAATTTAAAGTGTTTCTGGCCACATTCTGAGAAATTTCCCACACGAAGGCTCTGTTTCCAGCTCTAGTTGCTGAGCAAAACTGTTCCGTGTTGTGTGGTTTTGTCTCAAAAGAACTGACTCAGTTCCCGGGCTGATGGCTGCGCGGTACCCAGGACAGGCCGTGTCCCCACGTCCCGCGCTTGCAGTGACTCATCCTGGCCCCTGCCCCGCTCCCTGGGGGGCCTCCTCTAATCTGTAGGAAACAGGGAGCCAGCTGGAGAGAAAGAGGACCCTCCCTTGTCTCCGCAGCTTCAGGGCATTTCTGCAGGGACCCTTGAACCAGCTGCACATGCGTGGCTTTGCAAACACGGCATTTCTGGAGCTTGGAAGGGGGCGGGGGGGTGGAACTCGAGGCGACCAATGTGAGTCACGTGGTCTATGACAGACGTGGCCCCAGAAATGCCAGCGTCAATGTTTAATATTATTTGAATACCTGCCCAGTTTGTGTCACTTGGCACAGCAGGCACCCAGGGCGGCTGGCTGCATGTCTCCCCAGGGTGTGGGAGGGAACGCAGGTTGTAGGAAATGCTCCGTCTCCCTCGTGTGCAGCAGTCATTGAGACGTGGGACCTGGGCTTGTTCTGAGATATTACCTTTGTCCAGAGTCACCAGGGGAGAACTCCATAGTGCTGACTACACAGAATCCACTTTGTCCAAAAGTAGCTATAGGTGCGGCTGAAAGGTACCCGAGGGCCCCTGGATGAGAGCCGCTCAGGACAGGTGTAACATCCAGGAAATAGTAAATGAAGCTGTTTATCAAAACAGGGCCATCAGGGCTCATTCCAGGTCTCAGGGGCCGGAGCAGAGAACACCTTCTCTTTCTGTGCTCCTCCCCTCCGCTCTACCTCTCCCCCACCCCCTCCGCTGCGCACGACCCAGGGTCTGTGCCGTAGACCCTCAGCAGCCCCCTACAGCGCCACTCAGCTCTCAGATCCCAAGACCCACATATTCCTCTTTTTAAATGCTTTTGTTCACCCACGTGGGCTTACAGCCACCTTCCTCGGGCTGCGTGTGTAAATGGTTCTTGGAGAGGCTGGGCCGATTGCAATTGCCCAGAACAACCTTCTCAGAGAGGGCTCAGTTCTGTTGAAAGAAGGGAGAGCTGGAGAGGTCCAAGGTGACTGAACTAGACGCTCACTCTGGGGGACACCCACCCTGCGCGCCCCCCAGAGCCTGGTAAGGACCCCTGAAAGTGATCCTCAGCCGCTGGAAGGGCCTCACGACCCTCAGGAAGCTTTGTCACTTTTGTCAGTGCTCTCCCACCGGTGTCCCCACCCCCGGGCCAGGACCAGGGGAAGCAGAGAAGCTGGGACCGTGGCACAGAGCCCAAGGGGCACCAGTGGTCAGGGCTGGGCCAGCTGGGCCGTCCTGAGCCCAGGATGGCTCCTGGGTGCCTTGCTGGCCTTTTCTTCCTGCCTGACCATCACACCCCCTTTCTTCAGTCCCTCCCTTTCCATCTGACAACATTAGGTCAGAGTTCCGGGAAAATTGAACGTGTCCATGAGGCCCTCTCGTGTAGGAGGCCATTAGGCAGCGGTCAGTGATCCAGTTACATCTTGCAAAATGAGAGTCTCCCCAACCCAAGTCAAGAGTCTTCTTTTGAACATGTCCTTTGTTTAAGGCTTGTTTGTAGTCTGTGGGAGGATGAGCAGACTACCCAAGCAGAGGACTCCCCTCTTCCTCACCCAGGGCTAAGGGTTAGGAATGGAGGTTGGCAGTGGGAGGCTGGAGGCGGGGAGAGAGGCTGGGGGGTGCAGGAGGGAGGCTGGGGGCAGTAGGGAGGCTGGGGGCCTGTTTAAGGGGCCCGTGTGCAGGGAGCACCCACAGGCCAGGGTCCCAGCCCTGGGCTGGGGGCAGTGGGCTGCACGAGCTCTCTCCCCTGCCAGCCCCAACTCAGACCGCACACAGATCGCTTAACCACCCAGCTGCATCTCAGCCCCCTCGTTGTTGTTCAGTCGCTCAGTTGTGTCCGACTCTTTGTGACCCCATGGACTGTAGCGTGCCAGGCTTCCCTGTCCTTCACCATCTCCTTGCGTTTGCTCAAAACTCATGTCCATTGAGTCAGTGATGCCATCCAACCATCTCATCCTCTGTCATCCCCTTCTCCTACTCAATCTTTCCCAGCATCAGGGTCTTTTCCAGTGAGTCGGCTCTTCGCCTCAGGTGGCCAAAGGATTGGAGCTTCAGCTTCAGCATCAGTCCTTCCAGTGAATATTCAGTCCCCTCATGGAAAGTGGAAATAAGGACACGGCCCCCATGGAGTATGTGCAAGCCTGGGTTCTTCTGAGAGACAGAACCGATAGGAAGTGCAGTCGACCTTTGAACAACATGGGGGTCAGGGGCGACAGCCCTCTGCACAGTGGAGAATCCTGGTATAATGTATAGTCGGTCCTCCCCATCCTGGGTTCTCCATATCCATGGTTGTGCATCTGTGGATTTGACCAATCACAGATGGAGTAGTACTGCAGTATTTGCTGCTGAAAAGCATCCCTGTATAAATGGACCTGCTCAGTCCAGACCCGTGTTGTTGAGGGTCATATGCACATGCATAGAGAGATTTATTATGCAGGATTGGCTCCATGGTTATAGAGAGGCTGACAGGTCCCAAAACCTGCCGCTGGCAAGCTGGAGACCCAGAAGAGCTCATGGTGTGATTCCAACCCACGTCCGAGTTCAGAGGAAAAACCAGTGTCCTAACTTAAAGACAGTCAGGCAGAGAGAGTGGCTTTCCCCTGCTCAGACTTTTTGTTCTATTCAGGCCTTCAACAGACGGGCTGATTCCCACCAGCACTGGGGAGAGCAGTCTGCTTTCCTCAGTCTACAGACTCAAATGTTAATCTCATCCAGAAACACCCTCACAGACATACACAGAATCATCTTTGATGAAATATGTAGGCATCCACAGAATTAAGCATCACAGAGTGGTTGAGAGCATCGAAGGCTATAACACAGAAAAGACATCAAAGCCAATTGGTCCCCACCAGTCCTGGGTGCCCTGCAGCGAGCCTGTGTTAGGGACGCCCACCTTTCATACCTTCTGCAGGACTAGGCTGATAAAAATAGATTTGTGTCTTTTTTCAAGGCTTTTTTTAAGTTATTGTTGTTGTTCAGTAGCTAAGTCTTGTCCGACTCTTTGCGACCCCATGGACTGCAGCACGCCAGGCTCCCCTGTCCTCCACCATCTCCCAAAGTTTGCCCAAATTCATGTTTTCTCGTAAGTTTTATTGAACCTTTGGTTATCGTAATGTTCTCTGTTCTGGAACGTAGACCAAGATGCTGTCTCAATTGAACACAGACTTAGCTGTTTGATTGTTTTAATTTTGATATAGACTATTTTTTTGATATAGACTATAAAACATTGTATGATGCTCTCAAAGAGCTCATGACTCACAGGTTGTTCCAGCATCTGGATAGATTTGAACATTCCTGGAAATGAGCACCTTCTTTCATGGGGTCTCCTTTGGTGGAGGTGGCACCAGGCTCCCTGCCAGATGTCTTAAGAGAGTAGAGAACAGGCCTCAAGATGCCCAGCTGCCCAAAGCCTCTGGACAGACGGGTTTCCACTGGGACAGGGTCTGATCTACCACTGGGTCCTGCAGCCCAAGTGTCATAACGGCCACCATAATCTGAAGACAGATAGGCAAGACTTTTTTTTTGGGGGGGTGGGGGGAGGGTGGCTTGTGAGTCTTTGGACAGGTGGGATGTGGGGAAGGAGTAGAAGGGATGCCCACTTTTCTTGGGCAGAGACTGGAAGGACATTTGGATTAAATTGAGATGTCACTCACTGCATCTGAAATAATCAGTCACAGTAATTTGTGTTTGATTTAGATTTAAATGATGTGAAGGTAGTAGACGAAGGGATTGAAAACACAGCAAAGGGAGTTTGCTCTGGTTCTTTTCTGGTCACTTGATAATTTTTCTCTTCAGTTTGTCCCAACAGGATGCAGGTCTAGGTCCTCGAGGACGGGGTTTTTTAAAAAAGCAACACTTTAGGGAAAAAACAATAACTGATCCTGAGTTCCCTTTCCAGATGCATGTTCTCACCAGTTTCACATCGCCACCATAGGCATGTCCATTCACACAGCCATGCTGTTGGACAGTTTTCAGGGACACGGATCTGCAGCTGCCCCTACTCCATATTTCCATGTGTGACGCAGTGTCTGTGGAACAGAAGTAAAATTGCAGTGCCATCTTCAGGAAACGAAAAGTCTCTCTTTGTAGAGCCCTCCATATGTAGCTCCAAGTGACCTAAAGCTGTCCCGGGGTTTGAAGATAAATCTCTCCTTTACGTTTGGAGCAGAGTAGGTGAGGCAGAGGATAAACACGGGGCAGCTCCTTGCCGTGAAACGTAATAAATCTTCCAGATAACCACAGAGGCGCTAGGATTTAGTGCTCCGGGAACCAGAGAGGGGGCAGCTTCCTTGTTTCACAGCTGTAAATTTTATGACAGATGGCTGGAAGAGAGGAAAACATGAAAGCAGGAATCAAAGTTGCCTGGATCGCAAGTGAGAGGCCGCTGTTTTCCTGAACCTTCGGTGGACTGGTAAAGCCAGCAGGAAGCCTGCCTGGTTCCGGATGCTGGCTCCTGGCCTGGCAGGAGTTTATGCTGCGAGCTTTGGTGTGTCTGAGGAAGCACACACGTGTGTATTTAGATACGAGCATTGGAGAGACTGTGACAGACCACGGGAGGCTGCAGAAATTCAGGCCACGAGTGGACAAATCGCAAGGCTATTCTCCTTCAGAGAACCAGAGAAGGCTAGAGCCAGAAAGGAATGTCTTTTACAGATGAGCAAACAGAGGCCTGGAGAGCAGACTCCCCTTGCCCAGGGCCACACAGTGAGCAAATACTTGGGAATTCCAGAAAGGGAAGCCTAGAAGGCCTAGAAAGTGGCCCCGTCTTTATGGAAGACTCCCGGGAAAACGATCAAACACTTAGCATTTGGACTACTTCTCAGATGGACTTAGTTCTGAAGAATCAGGTGGAGGGGATGGGTCCTTCCTCTTTCCCTGCAGTTTAGAGAACACCTTGTTCTCACCCTCTTCTCTCGTGGTCTCCCCCACAAGGCCAGGAGCCCACTTCCCCACCTAGACCCCCCTCCAGAGACCTGGGACTCTGGAAGCCCTGCCCAGACAACCCCCAGCCAGCCTCCAGGGCTGTCTCACGTCTCTTACACCCTTAGGGTAAGCAGAGTGTGAATGTTGGCCGGGAAGGAGAGAGCTTCAGTGTGCAGCCCAGGGTGTGAACACACACACTCACATACAAGCCCCTTACAGAGGGAAACAAAGTGGGGAGGGGTCAGGCCATGTGGCGGTGCCAGCGCCCTGTTCTCACACCAGGGTGTTTGATCAGAGGACTCCAAGGAATCTAAAACTTCTCAAGTTGAACCTGGCATTTCAGGGCATTAGGAAGGTGTATTTGTCAAAGTAGAAGGCTAGCACATAGTTTAAGTGTTTGCTTATTAAATTTATAACTTTTAAATATTTAGACACATTTATACTCTTGTCTAGACAGCATATTAAAAAGCAGAGACATTGTCAACAAAGGTCGGTCTAGTCAAGGCTATGGTTTTTCCAGTGGTCATGTATGGATGTGAGAGTTGGACTATAAAGAAAGCTGAGCGCTGAAGAATTGATGCTTTTGAACTGTGGTGTTGGAGAAGACTCTTGAGAGTCCCTTGGACTGCAAGGAGATCCAACCAGTCCATCCTAAAGGAGATCAGTCCTGGTGTTCATTGGAAGGACTGATGCTGAAGCTGAAACTCCAATACTTTGGCCACCTGATGCAAAGAGCTGACTGATTTGAAAAGACCCTGATGCTGGGAAAGATTGAGGGTAGGAGGAGAAGGGGACAACAGAGGATGAGATGGTTGGATGGCATCACTGACTCAATGCACATGAGTTTGGGTAAACTCTGGGAGCTGTTGATGGACAGGGAGGCCTGCCATGCTGTGGTTCATGGGGTCGCAAAGAGTCAGACACTACTGAGTGACTGAACTGAACTGAACATCTTGCCTGAGGCTTCCCAGGTGGCGCTAGAGGTAGAGAACCTTCCTCCCAATGCAGGGGACATAAGAGACATGGGTTCGATCCCTGGGTCAGGAAGATCCACTGGAGAAGGAAATGGCAACCCAACTCCAGTATTCTTGCCTGGAGAGTTCCCTGGACAGAGGAGCCTGGTGGGCTACAATCCTTGGGGTCACAAAGAGGGGTCACACATGCACGCATACTCTTTTCCTGGGCCCAGTAAATCGGGAAGAACCTGACTCTTTGTCTGGATGTCTATTCAAAAGACCTCATCAGAAATGCTAACAAAGCTTCATGCACAAAGATGAAATCTAAAGTGTATTTTATAAGAGCAAAGAAAAGTCTTAAAAGCCTAATATTAAAGGGCATATCAATTAAATTATATCCTAGATGTAAGATCATGCTAAGATTTTAGTCTGAAATGATTGAAAGGGAGAGGCAGGTCATGGAGGTGGGAGGATTTGCAAATCAAGAGCTTTGTTTCAAATCCACTCTGTTCAAGACACCTATAAGATATTCAGTCACTTAGTCACTCAGTCGTGTCCGACTCTTTGCGACCCCATGGACTGCAGCCTTCCAGGCTCCTCTGCCCATGGAATTCTCCAGGCAAGAATACTGGAGTAGGTTGCCATGCCCTCCTCCAAGGGATCTTCCCAACCCAGGGATTAAACCCAGGTCTCCCACATTGCAGGCAGATTCTTACTGTCTGAGCCACCAAGGGAACCCAAAAATATTCAGTAGGTAGCCAATTATACAAATCGGGAACACAAAACTGGAGATGTAAATATGTGTTTCATGTATATATAATTATATATGTAACCATATTGACATAATTATGTCTATATACAAAATCATTGAAATCATATATAATGATATAGATAGATGTGATAGTTATATGATACGTCTCTGAAGCATGATTATAGGTAGAGGAAATAAGAGGCTTTGATACTGAGCACTGAAAGAGTTGTACATCTGGAGACTTGGTAGATAAAGTATTGCTGTTATGGACTGAATATTTCCAGACTTTCACAAAGAGGTGGCTCAGTGGTAAACAATCCACCTGCCAATGCAGGAGACGCAGAAGGCGAGGCTTCCATCCCTGAGTCAGAAACATCCCCTGGAGTAGGAAATGGCAACCCACTCCGGTATTTGCCTGGAAAATCCCGTGGACAGAGGAGTCTGGTGGGCTGCAGTCCATGGGGTCACAAAGGGTCGGACACAACTGAGCACATGTGCGTCTTTTCCTTTCTGAGCATTTGTGAGATAGTAGAAATATATATGCAGGTCTCTGCTCCCCAGTTACTAACACTGGGCTCCTACATCCTTGAAATGTCCTGTGTGATTAGAAGTGTCTTAGTTCTAAAGTCTCCTGGTGGCTCCTAGATACTTGAGGACTGGGGGCTCATTGCTGAAAAGACGAAGCCAGGATTAGAAGCTTGGGATTTTCAGTTGCACCTCCATCCTCAAGGGAGGAGAAACAGACTGGAGATTGAGTAATGATCACTCACACCTTGGGCTTCCCTGGTAACTCATATGGTAAAGAATCTGCCGGCAATGCAGGAGACCTGGGTTCAACCCCTGGGTCAGGAAGATCTCTGGGAGAAAGGAAAGGCAACCCACTCCAATATTCTTGCCTGGAGAATGCCATGGACAGAGGAGCCTGGCAGGCTATACAGTCCATGAAGTCACAAAGAGTGGGACATGACTGAGTGACTAACACACACACACACACCTACATGATGAAGGTTGTAGAAAATCCCCAAAGCACGAGGTTCAGAGAGCTTCTGGCTTGGCAGACACATCTCTGTGCTGGGAGGGTGGCGCACCGCAACTCCAGAGGGAGACCCTCCCAGACTTCACCCTGTGTGTCTCTTCCTGCTCATCCGTGTCCTTTATCATATCCTTTGTTACATAATAAACTGGTCAACCTAAGTCAGTGATTCCCTGGGTTCCGGGATGCTGCCATTGACATCTGAAGGGGGGTGGGGGGCAGTCTCGTGGGATTGAGCCCTCGACCTGAAGGGGCTGCACTAACACCAGACAGTGCCAGAATCGTTTCATGGGCAAACACACAGGCTGGTGCCAGAGGTGGTGTGAGCGCGAGAGTGAAGGAGACTCAGTGCATCCTCCCGTTCAGGCTCCTTCCCCTCAACACTTCCTGCCTCCCTCCGGAGATCTGAAAGCAACACACAGAGGGCCATCGTTTGTCTCCAGGGTCAGTGGTAAATTGGAGGACTTTTCCTTTAAAAAAAAACTTGCAACAGCTCGCCCTTTCCAGGTGACACCACCAAGGGTTGGAGTCATCGCGTGTCTGCAACTGTCATGTCGGAAGCACCAGGCCCAGTTCACACTGTGGCGAAGTTCAGATCACCCCCCAGCCTGACGAGTCTGTAGGTCCCACAAGCCGGGGAGCACCTGTTGGTTCGGGCAATTCTAACGGGCTAGAGACACACCCCGCGGCCAGTGAGGGGGAGGGGAGCTGCCAGGAGTGGCTCTAATGAAGCCATCAGGCCTCTACTTGTTTTTTTTTAATTTATTTTATTGAAGTATAGTTGATTTACAGTCTTGTATTAATTTCTGCTGTACTGCAAATGACTCAGTTATACGTGTGTGTGTGTGTGTGTGTGAGCCTGCTCAGTCGTGTCCAACTCTTTATGACCCCATGGGCTGTAGCCCGCCAGGCTCCTCTGTCCATCAGATTCTCCAGGCGAGAATATTGGAGCAGGTTGCCATATTCCCTTCTCCAGGGGATCTTCCCCACCCAGGGATCAAACCCTTGTCTCCTGCACTGGCAGGCGGATGATTATTTACCGTCACCTGGGAAGCCCTTGTATATGTGTATACACACACACACACACATATATACACACACACACACACGTATATCTGCACATTATATTCTGTTTCATTGTGATTTATCCCAGACTATTGATTATAGTTCCCTGTGCTATACACTATGACCTTATTATTTATCCATCCTGTACATGTAATAGTTGGCAACCACAATCTGTTCTGCATGTCTGTGAGTCCCTGTCGCAGATAAGTTCATTGTGTTGCACTTTAGATTCCACATATTCCATACAGTATTTGTCTTTGTTCTTCTGACTTTCTTCACTTAGTATGACTGTCTCTAAGCATCAGGCTTCTACTTCTGATGCCTGCCTTCCTCTGAGCTCGTCTGGCCTTGTTCCATTAAAGCGTCTTCTGACTTCCTCCCTTTTACACCAGACCTGAGTGTTTCAGGGCTATTGATCTGGCCCAGCGTTTGGTATGAGCTTTGGAAAAGGGCTAGTGATGGATTAACCCTCTGGATGCTGAAATCCAGGCCCCCCTCCCCGAGGCGGGTGCAGTGAGAGATGAAATGGACCAGTGCTGGGCCCCTCCCCTCGGCCTCTGGCTAAGCTGCAGAAAAAGCCTGCGACCACCCTCTTTTCTCTGGTTGCGCACTCCGTGAGGACAGGCAAGCTGAATTGTCCCTCAGGGTTGTATTTACCCGACACAGGGCCTCAGTGCTCCCCTCTGCAGGTGCAAGTGCTCACATATGTGAGATTAAATAATTCCCAGTTCCATTTCAGAAGGCACCCTAAAAAAATAACCACGTTGTCCTCATGGGGTGTTTTTATTTTCTTGTTGTTTTCTTCTTCGACAGTGTTCATTACTGTGAAATCACAAAATAGAAAACAAGTCTTCCCCTTCTCTCCTGTTGACAAAAAAATTGTGTGGGGCTTCCCTGGAGGCTCAGTGGTAAAGAAGCTGCCTGCCAATGCATAAGACCCTGGTCTGATCCCATATGCCTCGAGGCAACGAAGCCCATGCACCATGAGCCTGTGCTCACGAGCCAGGGAGCAGCAACTACTGAAGCCCACGTGCGCTCGAGTCTGTGCTCCACACGAGAGGAACCACACGGTGAGAAGCTCACACACGGAAACGAGGCAGCAGCCCCGCTCGCCATAACTGGAGAAAAGCCCGCACAGCAGCGAAGACCTAGCACCGCCAAAAATAAATCAATAAAACTGTTTTAAAATGGAAAAAAAAAATCATGTGGAATTAGGAGGTTTCATTATTTCTTCCTTTTTCATATATCAGTTCAGTTCAGTTCAGTCGTGTCCGCCTCTTTGCAACCTCATGGACTGCAGCACGCCAGGCCTCCCTGTCCGTCACTAACTCGCAGAGCTTACTCAAACTCATGTCCATTGAGTCAATGACACCATCCAACCATCTCATCCTCTGTCGCCCCCTTCTCCTCATGCCTTCAATCTTTCCCAGCATCAGGGTCTTTTTCAATGAGTCAGCTCTTCGCATCAGGTGGCCAAAGGATTGGAGTTTCAGCTTCAGCATCCTTCCAGTGAATATTCAGGACTGATTTCCTTTAGGATGGACTGGCTAGATTTTCATATATGCGATTTGTAATTGCAACATAGCACGTTACATCTTTAAAAGAAGAAAAATCAAAGAGTTACATTTGTCACATATCCAAAGGTGGAAATGGAAACACTGTTCATACAGTTGTGTAAATAGAAGCAAATAATGTAAATCTAAGTCAGGGATGAGGCGTTAAAGATGGGAATACAATTAGAGAGACAGAGGATGGAAAATTAATACAAACGCAAGAATACTCGGCTGAAACACGTGAGCCCTCTCCCTTCTAAAGCAGGAAGTTCAATCCCTGTGTGCTCTGCATGTATGTGAATGTGTGTGTTTATCTGTGTATACATCCCATCTTTGTACCTATTCATTCATCTACCCATCCCTCCCTCCTCACCGTTCTCCCTCCCTCTATCACCTTCCAATCCACCTGGGAACTGGGCGTCAGAAGAGTCACTTTGGGTGAAGCTGTAAGGTCTTATCAACACCCCCACTCACAACATTCCACACCTGGCCCCTTCCAGAATGGTCCCTCTTTTCGCTGAGCCACCTTCCCACCCACCTTGAGAAGTCTGCATCTGTGACCGCCCCTGCACCTGCAGCCTCCTACTCCATGACCCACACACCCCAGTGGCGATCCTCCCTAGCCTGCATCACCCGCCTGACACAGAAAAGATGAAGGATTTTTTTTTTAAGTCGTTCAGTTCAGTTGCTCAGTCGTGTCTGACTCTTTGCAACCCCACAAATAGCAGCACGCCAGGCCTCCCTGTCCATCACCAACTCCTGGAGTTCACCCAAACTCATGTGCATCAAGTCAGTGATGCCATCCAGCCGTCTCATCCTCTGTCGTCCCCTTCTCCTCCTGCCCCCAATCCCTCCCAGCATCAGTCTTTTCCAACGAGTCAACTCTTCACATGAGGTGGCCAAAGTACTGGAGTTTCAGCCTCAGTATCAGTCCTTCCAATGAACACCAGGACTGATCTCCTTTAGAAGGGACTGGTTGGATCTCCTTGCAGTCCAAGGGACTCTCAAGAGTCTTCTCCAACACCACAGTTCAAAAGCATCACTTCTTCGGTGCTCAGCTTTCTTTATAGTCCAATTCTCACATCCATAAATGACTACTAGAAAAGCCATAGCCTTGACTAGATGGACCTTTGTTGACAAAGTAATGTCTCTGCTTTTTAATATGCTGTTTAGGTTGGTCATAACTTTCCTTCCAAGGAGTAAGCGTCTTTTAATTTCATGGCTGCAATCACCATCTGCAGTGATTTTGGAGCCCCCAAAAATAAAGTCTGACACTGTTTCCACTGTTTCCCCATCTATTTCCCATGAAGTGATGGGACCAGATGCCATGATCTTAGTTTTCTCAATGATCCAGATGCCATGATCTTAGTTTTTTCAATGATCCAGCAGCAAGCCAGGCTGCTAGATGATCCATTCTCCAAGCCAGGCTTCAGCAATACATGAACCGTGAACTTCCAGATGTTCAAGCTTGTTTTAGAAAAGGCAGAGGAACCAGAGATCAAACTGCCAACATCCGCTGGATCATGGAAAAAGCAAGAGAGTTCCAGAAAAACATCTATTTCTGCTTTATTGACTATGCCAAAGCCTTTGACTGTGTGGACCACAATAAACTGTGGAAAATTCTGAAAGAGATGGGAATACCAGACCACCTGACCTGCCTCTTGAGAAAGCTATATGCAGGTCAGGAAGCAACAGTTAGATCTGGACATGGAACAACAGACTGGTTCCAAATAGGAAAAGGAGTATGTCAAGGCTGTATATTGTCACCCTGCTTATTTAACTTCTATGCAGAGTACATCATGAGAAATGCTGGGCTGAAAGAAGCACAAGCTGGAATCAAGATTGCCAGGAGAAATATCAATAACCTCAGATATGCAGATGACACCACCCTTATGGCAGAAAGTGAAGAGGAACTAAAGAGCCTCTTGATGAAAGTGAAAGAGGAGAGTGAAAAAGTTGGCTTAAAGCTCAACATTGAGAAAATGAAGATCATGGCATCTGGTCCCATCACTTCATGGGAAATAGATGGGGAAACAGTGGAAACAGTGTCAGACTTTATTTTGGGGGGCTCCAAAATTACTGAAGATGGTGATTGCAGCCATGAAATTAAGACACTTACTCCTTGGAAGAAAAGTTGTGACCAACCTAGATAGCATATTGAAAAGCAGAGACATTACTTTGCCAACAAAGATCCATCTAGTCAAGGCATGGTTTTTCCAGTGGTCATGTATGGATGTGAGAGTTGGACTGTGAAGAAAACTGAGCGCCAAAGAATTGATGCTTTTGAACTGTGGTGTTGGAGAAGACTCTTGAGAGTCCCTTGGACTGCAAGGAGATCCAACCAGTCCATTCTGAAGGAGATCAGCCCTGGGTGTTCTTTGGAAGCCCTGATGCTAAAGCTGAAACTCCAGTACTTTGGCCACCTCATGCAAAGAGCTGACTCATTGGAAAAGACCCTGATGCTGGGAGGGATTGGGGGCAGGAGGAGAAGGGGACGACAGAGGATGAGATGGCTGGATGGAATCACTGACTCGATGGACGTGAGTTTGAGTGAAGTCTGGGAGATGGTGATGAACAGGGAGGCCTGGTGTGCTGCGATTCATGGGGTCCCAAAGAGTCGGACACGACTGAGCAACTAAACTGAACTGAACTGACCTGTATGATGTACTGTTTCCCTGAATTAAGGACTTTTTTCTTCATCGTGTAGCTTGATCATAGCCAGGTTATTCCAAGCTATTGATCGTACAACTTGTCCCCTTTTTTCCTGGATGAGCATCTTCTGTTGGTCTCCTCTTCTAATCTCCATGCTCCTTTTCTTATATGGACTAATTCTCCAGACTTTCTCTGGAGCTGTCAACTTGGAACTTTTCTCCACGACTCTTCTGGATTGAATGTTCAGTTCAGTTCAGTCACTCAGTTGTGTCTGACTTTTTGCAACCCCATGGACTGCAGCACACCAGGCCTCCCTGTCCATCACCAGCTCCTGGAGTTGACTCAAACTCATGTCCATTGAGTTGGTGATGCCTGGATTGAATGTACTGTTTCCTAAAACCCATGTTATTCTTTCTCATTTTGAGAAACTGTCACTTTCTCATTTTGTGGACCACGCCCACAAATACCTAAGAAAAGGTGCTTAGTGCTTGAAAAGTCAGGATGTTGAGTTTTCAGTTATTTAAAGGTATTTTATTCTTCTCTTACCTTTGATAATTCAGATTAGAATTGCAATTAGTTCCCTTTAGAAATTTGATGGCCTTGTTCCCTTGCTTACAGCATCTGTGGCTATTAATAAGATCCCAAATGCTGGTGTGATTCCTCTTCACTTATAGATTATCCTTGTTATCTTCTGTTTTTTCTCTGAAACTTTTTGGCATCTTTTCTTTATACTCAATGCCCTGAATAGCTTGAGGAGGGTTTTTGACATTAACTTTTCTTGCATCGTTCACTTAGAACCTTCCTGCTCTCCTTTAATTCTGTGAAATATGGTCTTGTATTGGTGATATTGTCTAATCCTCTGTTAACTCTCCTGCCTCTAGCCTGAATTCCTGTCGGTCAGGAATCTAGCTCCTGGACTGATTCTATGTAAATTTTTTTCTTTCCTTCATTAAAAAAAAAAAAAAAAACACTCATTATCTTTTGTTCTACACACAAGAGAATTCCTAGAGTACATTTTCTATTTAACTAGATTATCAGGATCTTGGCAGGAAACAAATGACATGTGCAAAAGAGAGACTGAAGAAACAGTGATGAAGGAACTTTACAGAGGAGTTGCTGCTGCTAAGTTGCTTCAGTTGTGTCCAACTCTGTGCGACCCCGTAGACGGCAGCCCACCAGGCTCCCCATCCCTGGGATTCTCCAGGCAAGAACACTGGAGTGGGTTGCCATTTCCTTCTCCAATGCAGGAAAGTGAAAAGTGAAAGTGAAGTCCCTCAGTCGTCTCCATGGACTGCAGCCCACCAGGCTCTTCTATCCATAAGAGTCTCCAGAGGAGTGGTCAGTATTAAAAAACCAACGGAGACCTGCCGTAGACCAGCAGCAGCTCAAGGCACCTCTGACCCGGAGCCTGGGGGTGGTGAGAGGCAGAAGAGAGGACACTGGTATCGGACTTCCAGTCGCCGTGAAAGAGGGGCGGTCTGACAGGAGCTGTGGCCACAGGAAGAGAAGCAGCCCTTCCAGAACCAGAACTCAGCAGAGGAGGGGCTGAGGCAGGAGGTAGGGAGTCGCTCTCCTTGATGGTTTAGCTGCTAGGTCGTGTCTGACCCTTGTGACCCCATGAACCGTAACCCGCCAGGCTCCTCTGTCCATGGGATTCTCCAGGCAAGAATACTGGAGCAGGTTGCCATTTCCTTCTTCAGGGGGTCTTCCCGACCGGGGTCGAACCCGAGTCTCCTGCACTCGATCTCCTTATTCCAATAATTATTTTCTATAAAGTCACCACAAACACTAAGTCGTGAATACCGAACCATCGCCCCTAGGAAAAATACCAGGTGAGGTTTCTGGAAGCCTCTGGCTGCTGTATGTCAACATACCATACAGAACCTTGCTTCTTGTGTGTTTCTATTTAAGGACCTCTTATTTCCTTTATGGGGCTTCCCAGTGGCTCAGACGGTAAAGCGTCTACCCACAATGTGGGTTCAATCCTGCATCGGGAAGATCCCCTGGAGAAGGAAATGGCAACCGCTCCAGTATTCTTGCCTGGAAAATCCCATGGATGGAGGAGCCTGGGAGGAGCCTGGTAGGCTACAGTTCACAGGGTCGCAAAGAGTCGGGCTCGACTGAGCGACTTCACTTTCTTTTCTTGATTTCCTATATATTGGTCATTAACATTGAACTCAAAGCCAGCAGCCCTGTAACTCATGCCTGAACAAAGCTCATCTAACACATGTGTTTCCTCTGCAAGGCGCCCTCCGCACCATGCTTGGAGGCCATGTGAAACAGCAAAATGACCAACAAAAAGCACAAAAATGTGAAATCGTGGCACCGAATAGGCCACGGAACAGACACTTGTTAATAGTTAAGAGCTTAAACAAGAAGGCCGAGCTCGTCTGGTTGGACCTCGGCTGGGAATGTGTATGTCCGGCAAGTAAAATTCTTGGCTCTCCGTCCACAAATGAGGGGGAAGCAACATGCATGTTGATGTGGGGGTTATAAATTAGCAGGAAGGCTAACTCGCATATGTGAAATCTGGGAATAGCGAAGATGCCTGTCTTCGGATCACTGGCAGCTCCTTTCTTTGGCTGAACCCAACCAGAAGACGGATGCCACAAAACACCAGACACTCTGATTTGTAGAAGGCAGTGTGCCAGGCTCCCATCAAGGCAGAACAGAGCCGAGAGAGGGTCTGGAGGGCTCACAGAGGAAAGCCAGCCTGCTCTTTCTGTTGACTTTCACATTTGGCAGGTGTATTTTTAATTTCCAGGAGAGCTTCCTTTCTGTAATTGCTCTTCTTCTGTGATACTTTGTACAGAGATAGGCATCTTCTCAAATCTCCATGAAGAGACAACAGAAGTTACTGCTGACGGTGGTGTGGATGGGTGCTTTTAATTCTCTTGAGTTCCCTGTACTGTCTCTATTTCTTCAGGCATTATTTTTGTGTTGATCAGGAAAGATGTTTCTTTTTCATGTCATAGTCTCTCATCAACTATCTGGTCAATTTTTTTTTAGCTATTGAGTTTATTTATTTTTGGTTGTGCTGAGTCTTCATTGCTCTGCAAGGACTTTTCTCTTGTTGCAGTGTACCGGCTTCTAATCGTGGAGCACAGGCTCAGGGGTGCATGGGCTCCGTAGCAGTGGTGCACAGGCTTAGTTGCTCCGTGGCATGTGGAATGTTCCCAGACCAGGGATCAAACCGGTGTCCCCTGCATTGCAAGACAGATTCCTTACTGCCATACCACCAGGGAAGCCCCTGGTCAAATTTTACAATGAGGTGATAGAAGCGGTAACTAGAAGTTTCTCATCAAAGACAGGGTCTGTTGACTGGTCAGCTTCACTCACCATCAGGGTTTCTCCAGCTTGGCATTCCTGACATGTAGGGCTGATTAACTCTGTGTTGTGGGGACTGTACCGAGCACCATGGGGTGTTTAACAGCATCCCCAGCCTCTACCCATTGATGCCAGGAGCACTACCCCCTATTTATAACCATCAAAAATGTCTCCATAACCCTGGTACACTGTTGGTGGGAATGTAAAATGGTGCAGCCACTCTGAAAGTATCAGTGGGTAGGGACCCTACTCCTCGGTTCAAGGCAACTAGTTATGGCACACAACCCTGTGGAGGGTATGTGTGTGCACACGCATGCATGGAGGCACGTGTGTGTGCTCAGTCATGTCTGACTCTTTGCAACCCCAGGGACTGTAGCCCTCGGTCCATGGGATTTTCCCAGGCAAGCATGCTGGAGCAGGTTGCCATTTCCTACTCCAGGGGAATCTCCCAACCCAGGGATTGAACCCACGTCTCTTTCGTCTCCTGCTTTGACAGGTAGATTCTTTACCACTGCAGCACCTGGGAAGTCCAGAGGCAGCTCATGATTAAAAGGGGGTGAATCACTCCTTTTCCTCTCAGGGATATCCTGGTGGTTGGATGTGAGTTGGTTCCTGTAAAAAAAAAATCTCCCTTACAGGAGGGACTGCATTTCCTTGTCCACCAGTTTGAGTCAGAGTTCCTGTCTCATGCAGCCAGAATAATCTAAACCCGCATAGGTGGGCATCTGAATTCCATTAAACAGACAAGGCTCAGAGGTGCTAAGTTACTTCCCCAAAATAGCCCAGGAGCAGAGTCAGCACTTACCAATGCCCCTGGTACAAGTATTCCAATGCATTTTACTACATCCGAGGGCGTCCAGCTGACACGGAACTCCAGCCTCGTGTATTCAGCTCACATTTTATTTATCAAAACCTCAAAGATGCCTGGTTCTGGGGGAGACATTATTGGAGGCACAAAAAGCATGTCACTCTTGTTCACAACAGAATCGTCCCTTCATGCACTTACCTGGCCTGCCGGTTGGCATGATCTCAGGGTGGCAGTTCAGTAGGCATCTGCTCGGTATGCGGGCAGATGAGTAGCAAGGTTGGTCACCAGGAGTTAGTTGCCTGGAGTTTGGGCTCAGGATGGATGTCCAAGGCAGCTAGGATTTCCTTCAGTATCAGCCTTTTATTCCTGGCTTGAAAGACCTTGTCCGTCACTCCTGCTGAAACAGTCGCTTCCTGCTTGAGCCAGAGGACAGCAGAGTAGGGAAGAGACCCCAGAGACCATCAAGTCCAATGTCATCACTTCACAGCATCAGAGGTTTTGGCTGCTTGGACCTACGGAGCATCCTCGGGGCAGAAGCGTACTTGCCCTGTGCAATCCAGCAGGTGACACCATCCACGTGCTGAGCCGTCGCCACGGGGCCGCCTGGCCACCAAGGCCTCATAGTCACCCTCGCCACAAGGGCTGGACCGGGGTGAGCCCGAGGAAGAAAGCGGCAGGCGCTGCAGGGGGGCAGAGTCCCGAGAGCAGTGCTGGGCACGGCGCTGAGGTGTGTCAGGCACAGTGCTAGACACGTTACATACACCGGTTCTCGTGATCCTCACAACGACCCTGATGACTGAGGACACTGAGACACGACCTCATCGACTTGCCCAAGGTCAAATCCAGAGCATCTGGCTCTGGGACCCACTGTATTGCAGAGATGCTTGTGATCAGAAGCACAGGAAAGGGCTTCCCTGGTGGCTCAGTGGTAAAGAATCTGCCTTCCAGTGCAGGAGACATGGGTTCAATACCTGGTCCAGGAAGATCCCGCACGCCTCGAATCAACTAAGCCCATGAGCCACAACTAATTGAGAGAGTCTCCAGAGGCTCTCTCTGGAAACCGAGAAACTACTGAAGCCCGTGTGCCTAGAGCCTGTGCGCTGCAACAGGAGAAGCCACCACAGTGAGAAGCCCCAGCACCACAGCTAGAGAGTGGCCTCCTGCTCCTTGCAACTGGAGAAAAGCCCAGGCAGCAATGAAGAATCAGTGCAGCCAAAAATAAATAACTTCTTAATTTAAAAACAACAACATTAAAAATAAAATAAAATTTAAAAAAAATAGAAAATAAATAAAATAAAAACAACAACAACAGGAAAGACAGCCTCCCAGAGCTCTCCATCCTAGTTGGGGGTGCAGTGGGGGGGAAGGAGAAGCCAAAGGTCACTCAGTAACAGATGGGAGTTGGGTGGCTAAACCTTTCTTTTTTTTTTTCACTTTTAATGAGACCTCAATCTGATCCATAAATCTCAATATCCTGAGAAGTATTACCTGTACTTTCACCAGAATTTAAAATTAAGAGCCCTGTAACTGAGTCTTTCCATAATTGAAACCTGCTAGACACTCATTATTTCTCAATCTCCCAATTATGTAAATGTTTTTAGAAAATCAAGGACAATTTAATATTAGAGGTTCAATAACACCAGGAAATGTATACTGAAATTGTTAATTCTCTTACCATCTAGTTCTCTGTGCATGTAGAGTTCCTGTTTAAAATTGCATTTTTGAATAAGAAAGATTTGCTCATTCATACTACTCTGTCTGATGATTTTCTGTTTCTAAATAATCATTCTGAAATGCTCTACCCAACAATGAACTCCAGGGGAAAAGTAGATGTAGCAGGAAGCCACTAGATGGCAAACTCCCACAGTTTGAGACAGACAAATGCTGAACAGATAAAGTACCGTCAACAAACTATTTTTTTTAAATATGTTCAAAATCAAATACTAGCTTCACCTGTAATCAAGAAAGTG
The DNA here is from genome assembly GCF_003369695.1 of Bos indicus x Bos taurus. Classification (NCBI taxonomy): domain Eukaryota; kingdom Metazoa; phylum Chordata; class Mammalia; order Artiodactyla; family Bovidae; genus Bos; species Bos indicus x Bos taurus. The sequence continues at coordinate 8,082,886 of NC_040079.1, read as the reverse complement.
TTTGTGAAAGTAACTGGTTCCCCAGGGAAGAAGATGATAGGATAAAAATTTAACCTGCACCTCCTGCCAGCCCCTACACTCTAATGATCAGTAAAATTAGTGGGACCCAAGAGCATTTGGCAGGAGAAGGCAATGGCAACCCACTCCAGTACTCTTGCCTGGAAAATCCCTTGTGTGGAGGAGCCTGGTAGGCTGCAGTCCATGGGGTCACGAAGAGTCGGACACAACTGAGTGACTTGACTTTCATGCATTGGAGAAGGAAATGGCATTCCACTCCAGTGTTCTTGCCTGGAGAATCCCAGGGACGGGGGAGCCTGGTGGGCTGCCGTCTATGGGGTTGCATAGAGTCGGACACAACTGAAGCGACTTAGCAGCAGCAGCAGCAGCAGCAAGAGCATTTGGCATAGTGGTGAAGAACCCACTGCCAATGCAGGAAACACCAGAGACTCGGGCTCGATCCCTGGGTCGGGAAGATCCTCTGGAGGAGGAAATGGCAACCCATTCCAGGATTCTTGCCAGGGAAATCCCGTAGACAGAGGAGCCTGGCGGGGCTACAGTCCTTGGAATAGCAAAGAGTTGGACAGGACTGAGCAGCTGAGAACAGCACAGGAGGATTTACAGAGAAAAGGAAATAGATTGTCGATAAGCTTCCAGCTGGCCCTGAAGTGTAACCAACGCTCTTTGAAGAGAGGGAGCTTTGTGATACTTCCGCAGGTGAGACAACTTTCTCTCCCAGAAACTGACACCCAGGACCCACCCTCGTGTCTGTGTCTGACTTTTGTGATGGAGTGGCCGTGGAAAGGGCATACGTGTGGAGACCTGGGCTGGGACCCTGGCTGTGCCAAGGACCACTGTCTGGCAGGTCTTTACCTAAACCTCTAAAGCAAGGAGCTCATCGATATTAATAATCTACTTTATGAAATATATCTATATACGATATAAAATGTTAATACCATCATTATTTGACAGGGTTATTTTAATGGTTTAAAAGATGTCTTTAAAGCACCTTCCACACAGTTGTCTCATTATTATGAAGAGCTGTGTGGCCTACCTTCCCCACGGCCACCCATCTCTTCCCACCCTCAGTCTTAGCCTGCCTTCAAGGAGGCCTTCCCTCACCGAATGATTGCAGCTCAGACCCCCTCCCGTCCCGCCCTCCCCGCCTCATCCCAGCACTCCCTCTCTCCCTTCCCTGATTGATTTTTCTCAATAGCTGTGAACACCGCTGTAACATTTGACTCCCTTGTTTGTTTCCTGTCTGTGTCAAGACGTACTGTGCAAGCTCTGTGGGCGGAGCCTGGTCTCGTCCTCAATGGATCTCCAGGATTTAGGACGACGGTGCCTGGGATGGGGCTGTGCACTTCACAAAGATGTGCTGCAGGAAGGAACTAGAGATTTAAACGTTTGCAAGAGTTCAGTGCCATGTCTGGCGGGAAGTAGGTGCTCAGTGAATAGTAGTTAATCACTGTGTTATTACTGTGTCCTTGAGCAAGTGACTTCATCTCTCGAAACCTTAGTCACTGTGTTTCTGAATGGACCTGATCAGGTCAAAGGTTGGCTACAAGGATTAAATTAGAAGACACAGGACTCAATGCCTGACATAGGTCCATCTTTCAAGGCTGACCCTTCAGTGCAATGTTGAATAGAAGTGGCAATAGAGAATATCCTCACTGTGATTCTGATTTTAAAGGAGTACTTTTAATATTAAAATTAAATTAAATTAATTTAAGTATCAGGAATATTTAATATTCCTGATAGCTCAACTCAGGAATCAGCCTCCAAAGCAGGAGACACAGGTTAGATCCCTGGGTCAGGAAGATCCCCTGGGGGAGGAAATGGCTACCCACTCCAGTGTTCTTGCCAGGGAAATTCCATGGACAGAGGAGCCTGGTGGGGCTACAGTCCACGGGGTTGCAAAGAGTCAGACACGACTGAGCACACACACACACTTTTAATATTATGCCAGTAACTATTAAGTTTACCATAGGGTTTCTTTATCAGTACCCTTTATAAAATAAAGAAGTTTGCTTAAAAGCCAAGAAAGCTAAGAATTTTATTTTTGTTTTGTTTTTAAATCATAAGATGCTGAACTTTAGTTTTTTGAGATAGTTATAAATTCATACATGGTTGTAAGATATAATAGAAGTTCTGTATATCTTCAGAGATATACAGAATAAACAACAAAGTCCGAGTGAACTCCGGTAGTTGGTGATGAACAGGGAGGCCTGGTGTGCTGTGATTCATGGGGTCGCATAGAGTCGGACATGACTGAGTGACTGAACTGAACTGAACTGTATCTCTTCACTGGCTTTCCCTCATTGATAACCTCTTGGTAACTATATACAATATCACAACCACGAAACTGACATTGATACAGTCCGTTGAGCTTGGCTCACCGTTCTTTTTTTATGAGGCCAGGATTGATCCAATAATTCTACTTGAGGAAGCTCTCTTAGAGTTGTACAAAGATTTATTCATCACGGTATTATTATTTTTGCTATTTGTTTGAACTTTCTTCTCTTGTACAATTAATTTTTTAAATTTACTTTATTCAAGTATGGTTTATTTACAATGTTGTGTTAATTTCTGCTGTACAGCAAAGTGATTCAGATATATAAAGAGATACGATAGCTCAGTTGGTAAAGAATCCGCCTTCAATGCAGGAAACCCCGGTTTGATTCCTGGGTTGGGAAGATCCATTGCAGAAGGGAAAGGCTACCCACTCCAGTATTCTGGCCTGGAGAATTCCATGGACTGTATAGTCCATGAGGTTGCAAAGGGTCAGACAGGACTGAGTGACTTTCACTTTCATATGTACACACACACACACACATTCTTTTTCATACTGTTTTCCATTGTGATTCATCACAGAATATTGAATATAGTTCCCTGTGCTATATAGTAAAACTTTGTTGTTTATTCATCTTATACATAGTCGTTTGCATCAGCTAATCCCAAACTCCCAGTCCATCCCTCTTCCACCTCTTCTCTCCTGTGTCAACCGCAAGTCTATTCTCTATGTCTGTCTGTTTCATTTGTGTCATAGTTTAGATTCCACACATAAGTGATGCCATATTGTATTTCTCTTTCTGACTTCACGTAGTATGATGATCTCTAGGTCAATCCGTACTTTGCAGGTGGTGTTATTTCATTCTTTTTCATTGCTGGGTAATATTCTATTGTATATATGGACCTCATCTTCTTTATCCAGTCATCTGTCGGTGGCTAAATATTTAGGTTATTTTCATGTCTTGGCTACTGTGAATAGTGCTGTTACAAACATCAGGGTGTGTGCATCTTTTTGAACTACAATTTTGTCCAGATATATGCCCAGGAGTGGGATTGCTGGATCATACGGCAATTCTATGTTCAGTATTTTAAGGAATCTTCATACTGTTTTGCATACTGGCTGCACCAATTTACTGTCACACCAATAGTGTAAGAGGGTTCCCTTTTCTCCACAATGTCTCCAGCATTTATTGTTTATAGACTTTTTAATGATGGCCATTCTAACCAGCGTCAAGTGGTACCTCATTGTAGTTTTGATTTGCATTTCACGAAGATCATGGCATCTGGTCCCATAACTTCATGGGAAATAGATGGGGAAACAGTGGAAACAGTGTCAGACTTTATTTTTTTGGGCTCCAAAATCACTGCAGATGGTGACTGCAGCCATGAAATTAAAAGACGCTTACTCCTTGGAAGGAAAGTTATGACCAACCTAGATAGCATATTCAAAAGCAAAGACATTACTTTGCCAACAAAGGTTCGTCTAGTCAAGGCTATGGTTTTTCCTGTGGTCATGTATGGATGTGAGAGTTGGACTGTGAAGAAAGCTGAGTGCCGAAGAATTGAAGCTTTTGAACTGTGGTGTGGAGAAGACTCTTGAGAGTCCCTTGGACTGCAAGGAGGTCCAACCAGTCCATTCTGAAGGAGATCAGCCCTGGGATTTCTTTGGAAGGAATGATGCTAAAGCTGAAACTCCAGTACTTTGGCCACCTCACGCAGAGAGTTGACTCATTGGAAAAGACTCTGATGCTGGGAGGGATTGGGGGCAGGAGGAGAAGGGGACGCCAGAGGATGAGATGGCTGGATGACATCACTGACTCAATGGACATGAGTCTGAGTGAACTCTGGGAGTTGTTGATGGACAGGAAGGCCTGGCGTGCTGCGATTCATGGGGTCGCAAAGAGTTGGACACGACTGAGCAACTGAACTGAACTTAATAATTACTGATGGTAAGTATCTTTTCATGTGCCTGTTGACCATTTGTATATCTTCTTGGGAGAAATGTCTGTTTAGGTCTTCTGCTCATCCTTCGATTGGGTTGTTTGTTTATGGTTGTTATTGAGTTGTATGAGTTGTTTGTATATTTTGGAAATTAAGCCCTTGTTAGTTGCTTCATTTGCAAATATTTTCTCCTATCTTGTAGGTTCTCTTTTCATTTTGTTTATAGTTTCCTCTGCTGTACAAAAGTTTGTAAGTTCTATTAGGTCTTATTTGTTTATTTTTGCTTTTATTTATATTGCTTTGGGAGAATGACCTAAGAAAATATTAGTATGATTTATGTCAGAGAATGTTTTGTCTATGTTGACTTCTAGAAGTTATATATGTCATGTCTTATATTTAAGTCTTCAGCAGTCTTGAGTTTCTTTTTGCATATTGTGCAATGTTCTAACTTCATTGATTGTTTGAAGTCTGGAAGGATTCTGCCTCCTGCTTTGTTCTTCTCCTTCAGGATTGCTTTGGCAATTCTGGGTCTTTTATGGTTCCATATAAATTTTAAGCTTGTTTGTTGTCGTTCTGTGAAAAATGTCATAGGTATTTTGATAGGTATTGCATTAAATCTGTAGATTTCTTTGGGTAGTATGGCCATATTCATAATATTAATTTTTAGAGATCCAACCAGTCCATTCTAAAGGAGATCAGTCCTGGGTGTTCATTGGAGGGACTGATGTTGACACTGAAACTCCAATACTTTGGCCACCTGATGCGGAGAGCTGACTCATTTGAAAAGACCCTGATGCTGGGAAAGATTGAGGGCAAGAGGAGAAGGGGACGACAGAGGATGAGATGGCTGGATGGCATCACCTACTCGATGGACATGAGTTTGAGTGAACTCCGGGAGTTCGTGACGGACAGGGAGGCCTGGCGTGCTGCGATTCATGGGGTTGCAAAGAGTCGGACATGACTAAGTGACTGAACTGAACTGAACTGAAGGACGTGAGATATCTTTCCATTTCTTTGAGTCATCTTCAGTTTCCTTTATTAATGTTTTATAGTTCTCAGCATGTCTTTCACCTCTTTTGATCAGGTTTATTCTTAAGTATTTTTTTTGACGTGATTTTAAAAGGGATTTTTTAAACATTCACTTTTTGATATTTCATTGTTAATGTAAAGAAATACAGCCAGTTTCTATATGTTACTCTTATAAACTGCTACCCTGCTGAATTCACTTATCAGTTCCAGTCATTTTTGTGTGGCATCTTTAGGGTTTTCTATATATAGTATTATGTCATCTGCATATAATAACAATTTTACGTCTTCCCTTCCAATTTAGATACCTTTTATTTCTTTTTCTTGTCAGATTGCAGTGGCTAGGAGTCCCAATACTATGTTGAATAGAAGTGGTAAGAAGGGATATCCTTATCTTGTTTCAGATTTTAGTGGGAAGGCTTTCAGCCTTTCACCACTGAGTATTATATTAGCTGTGGTTTTGTCATAAAATAACTTTTGTTATGTTGAGATAGGTTGCCTCCAAACCCACTTTGGTAAGAATTTTTATCATGAATGGATGTGAACTTTTATTTATTTTTTTTTAGATAATTTTTTTAAATTGTAATTGGAGGTCAACTACTTTATAGTATTACATTGGCTTTGCCATACATCAACATGAATCCGCCACAGGTATACATGTGTTCCCCATCCTGAACCCCCCTCCCTCCTCCCTCCCTGTACCATCCCTCTGGGTCGTCTCAGTGCACCAGCCCCAGGCATCCAGTATCGTGCATTGAACCTGGACTGGTGACTTGTTTCATATATGATATTATACATGTTTCAATGCCATTCTCCCAAATCATCCCACCCTCTCCCTCTCCCACAGAGTCCAAAAAACTGCTCTATACATCTGTGTCTCTTCTGCTGTCTCGCATACAGGGTTATCGTTACCATCTTTCTAAATTCCGTATATATGCGTTAGGATGTGAACTTTTAAAAATTAACCTCTTTTATTTTGAGATTAACATGCAGTTGTAAGAAATAGTGAGAGATGCCATGAACCCATTACCCAGTTTCCCACAAGAGGAACATCTTGCAGAAAAACTCTGGCAGAACATCACAATCAGGAAATTGACAGTAACACAGACAAAGTAGTTTGGGATATTCAGATTGAAAAAGGACCCAAAAATTATGGAGAATTTTTTTACTTAAGACAACTTTCCATTCTGCATTAATGCAAGGCTAAGGAGAATCTCATCCTTAAAACCTGGGAGGGGACAAGGGATAAAGTTTTAGTTCACTCTTTGATTATATCAGCTCTGGAAAGTATTCCTTTTTATTTATTCAGCATTTGGACACACGACTTAAATAGTCTTTATTATACATTATCAGTTTCTTTTTCTGACAAAGGAAAAGAATTAAACTCAGTCACCTAGTCTTTTACACTACGCTTGTCTTTTAAATAAACTGATGATACCTTAGCTCAGTGTAACAAAAAATAACATTTCATCCCTGGAGTGATAGATACAGACCTTGCAGTCTTTCAGATTCACCACCTGGGCTGACAGCTTGAACCAAGAGTCACAGAATGTACTGATATGAGGGTATCTTGCTTGAAGGACAGTCTTTCTCTTAGCCCTCATTTTAAAAGCTATATAAGCATCCTCCCCCTTGAGAGATAGTGAACTTGAGCGTGGGAAAGCAGCATTTGTCATCTCTGCCCATCCACTCTCCCGGTTTACTGAAAAGATGTGTGCTGAGGAGCATACATGGTTGCATTGATTTTACAGTCATATTTTTAAAAGTCCTTCCTTCAGTGCCCAAGACCAGAGGCCTGTTACTGACCCCAGCTGTTTTCTGTGGACTGTCGCTTCAGTACAATTTCTTTTAGTAGCTGGTTTCCTTCAACCCTGCCCCAATCATCACACTGTCTACTCTATATCACTTGTCATTGACAAAATAGTCAATAACACGATTTTAAGTTTTCTTCTTCCACAGTATGAGTTTTCAGTGAGAAGCAGAACAAAATGTCATCAAATTTTCTGTACTCCATCTTTTTCAAGAGCTGCACATTTGTCCAACTATAAAGCAAAACTACTGCTTTTTAGTTATGTACTTTTACATATCTTATGCCACGTAACTTATGTGACATCCTACAGCGTCAGTTGATACAGGAGTTTAGGCAATAGCTGATTCTGTTTTCTCCCTGCACAGTACTTCATGGCATTCATTTCTGTAGCTTGGTCTAACCAGCTCTTCCTTGACAGTGGGATTAATGATATCTCAGCCATAAAGAATTTGACTTTGAATAAAGTCTATGCGTTTTGGTCTCATCTCCACTTTTAGTGATAAAATTTATTTGTTTCAAGTTGGAAGGCATTATGTGTCCCTTGGGAAGATAAAAAAAATAACTGGGTCTATCAGGTGGTCACTGTGCTTTATTAGAAAATGATATGAACAAATTAATAATTATATGCTGCTAACGGGCTTCCCAGGTGGCTCAGTGGTAAAGAATCCTCCTGCCAATGCAGGAGACCCAGGTTCGATCCCTGAGTTAGGAAGATCCCCTGGAGAAGGAAATGGAAACCCACCCTAGTAGTCTTGCCTGGAAAACTCCATGGACATGGAGCCTGGTGGGCTACAGCCCTTGGGGTCCCAAAGAGTCGAACACAGATGAGCAACTGAGCACTCATGCATGCTGCTATCGGAAAAGTTTGGAAAAAAAAAAATTAACCCAGGAAGAGATTGCAAATGGCCCAGTAAAATTAAGGGGTTTGATTTTTTTTTTAATTGCATTTCCCACGTGCAATTTTTTCTTAAGCTGATTTTGAGTCCCACTCACAGATACATTTTTCCCAATTCATGCAGATCTGCGTTCCGTGTTTCATGTTCCTGATTCACATTCATGTTGTTACTCTGAGTTATAATATTTACATTATTACTTTACTCTGTTTTGAATCAATGATCCATTTTTGTGCATGGAGAATATGACATAACCTAATAGTAATTTTGAAAAATACCAATTTAACAAGCAATTATAAATTATGTGGAAGTATATTACAGACAAGCTTCCCCTGTGAAGTCATGCTGACTTGAGCTGGCCAACAGATTCCCTGCACCCATGAGCTCTGCCCATAAATTCAGTACCTCCTTTGTTAAAACACCAGGTCATCATGAGAATTTTTACATCTTAATGACATAACAGATGTATTTTTATTGCAGTATAGTTGATTTAGAATATTGAGTTAGTTTCAGGCACACAGCCAAGTGATTCAGTTATACACTTTCTTCAGATCGTTTTCCGTTGTAGCTTATTACAAGGTACTGAACAGAATGCCCTGTGCTCTACAGCAGGTGCTTGCTGTTTATCTGTTTTATGTACGTTTGTAAATGTTAATCCCATACTCCCCCACTCCCTTTCCTCTTTGGTAACGTAAGTTTGCTTTCCATGTCCAGTCTGTTTCTGTTTTATATATAGATTCATTTGTATTATTTTTTAGATTCCACATATAAGTGGTATCATATTTGTCTTTTTCTCTCTGATTTATTTCACTAAGTGTAATAGTCTCAACATGTATCCATGTTGCTGCACAGGTGTACTTTTCTCATTGTGAATGCACATCACATAAAATCTATCATCTTAACAGTTTTAAGTGTACAGTTCAATAGTATTAAGTACTTCATGCTGTTGAGCAATACAGATCCCTTTTCACTGCAGTATTTGTGTACCTGTTTTCAGCTTTGAAAGATGTGGCACAGAGGGTTGCTTACCAAGTTGGCCGAGGTGAGTTCCGTTTCATCCATCAGTATCCAGTCTGGCTGAGACACTGGGCCACAGCTGCTACTATCCAAGGATCCTCTCTGCTGCTAGTTGGCCCATCGCCCAGGTGAAGACTAAAGCTCTGTTCCGCTTTCAGAAGAGGTGTTGGGGCACCACTAACATATGAGGTGAAAGTGAAAGTGTTAGTCGCTCAGTCCTATCCAACTCTGTGCGACCCCATGGACTGCAGCCTGCCAGGCTCAGTCCCTGGAATTCTCCAGGCAAGAATGTTGGAGTGAGTGGGTTGCCATTTCCTTCTCCAGGAGATCCTCCTAATCCAGGGATCAAATTCGTGTCTCCCGCTTTATAGGTAGATTTACCATCTGAGCCACCAGCGAAGCCCAATATATTTAAGATAAATTACTAGAGATAAAGATACTGGGCCAAAGGATTAAACAGTCTGAAATTTTGCACACCAGTCACATTATTGAACAGTTGCACACCTTCCACGAGGGAGAATGGTCCCACATTATCTCATCTTTATCAGCCCTGGATGTTACTTTCTTTTAATTGATTTATCCATTTGCTGGGACAGAATGGCATCTTGCTATTTGAATTTGAATTCCTTTTTATTATGAATGAGATTGGAGATGTTTTCATAAGATTACTGACCACTGTATTCTTGGTAGCCATTTGTAACTTATCCAAGTTCTTATTCATGCTCCTATTGGAGTGTTTACCTATTATCAGTTTATATGAGCTTTTTGATAATTGGGGCTTAATTCTTATGTCATTTATGTTGGAAATATTTTCCTTACTTCATTTACCTTTAATATTGCTTAAGGTGTTTTTTGAGATACAGAAGTTTTTTATTTTAATGTAATCAAGTCCACTGGTCTTTTCTCCTCATGGTAAAAACATACACGCTTATAACAGTGTTACTGTTATCTAGAGCTGATCAATATTTTCACACATATTCTCATGGCTCTTTAATAGTTTCAGCATCTGTATTTACCTCTTTATGAAATTTGTTTTGGTATAGGGTAAAAGGTAGAAAGCCAACTTAATTTTTTTGTGAGTATTTGACCAATTATCTCACCAACTTCATTGTTTTCTTTATATAGGTCCTGCATGCTTATGAAGACTATTTCCAGATATCTCATATTTTTGCTGCTATTTCAGGTAAGACTTTTTATTATATTTACTAATTGACTTTATTTTTAGAATATAAGAGGCTATCATTTTTTAGACACTACTTTTTTAGCAGGCAACTTCACTAAACATTCTAATTTTGAATCATATATTCATTGTCTTGGATTTTCTAGATAGAAAATTCTATCAGTTACAAGTGAAAAATTTTGCGTCCTCCTTTCTAATAATTAGGAAATTCCTTTTTTGTGTTTTATGCATTGGCTAAAACACTGTTATAATGCTAAATATTAGTAACTGTTAAAACAGGCCATCTCATCTAGAATGTAAGAATGTCCTGGAGACTTCCAGTATTGGATGTTTGGCCTAGATGATTTAACAAGCATTTATGAAAGATCTATCTTCTGCTAGCTACGTAGAGCTAAAGACCTTTTGTGGCCTCAGAGTCTAGTGAAGGACACAGCCACCCAGGGAAACAGTCACAGTTATGTAAAACATGGTTCATGAGTGTCTTAAATAGAGTTATACACAAAGATGGAAAAAGAAATGAGGACTTAACTCTGCTTGTAGAGGGAATGAAGATGACATTCCAAGCATCGGGAACAGTATGTGAAGTCCAGGTCCGATAGAGGGTGTTCATGGTTGACTCCTGATGCTTACGTATGCCTGCTACACAGAATCTTGGTGTTCCCCGGGAAGAGCGAGGTCATATTATTCACTGTTAAGTAACACAAATGCACGTGGGATGTCACGATTCCAGTTTCTCATTAAGCCTCTATTCTCAGTCTTCACTCTGCTAATATGTACAGTGAATCTCTAGTTATAAAATGTATGAGCTACTTATCTTTAAAAGGAGTTAGAGGGTTTAAAGCATCTAACAAAACAGTAAAAACATAAGAGGTAAACTTTCAAACCAAAACCACATCCAAAGGGGCCAATGCAAATATATCAATCAGTTAGATGTGAATGTACCGAAGTGCATTTTGTGGAAGTAGATGGTGGGTGCCAGTGCCTGTGGGAGGGAACTGGAGGAAGATGAAAAGATGTTCTGAAGACGGTGATGGTATTATAGCTGCAGAACGATGTGAATGGACTTAATGTCACTGAACTACACTTAAAAATGGTTAAAATGGTAAATTTTATGTTATGTATATTTCACCACAGTAAAAGGCGTGTAAACTAATTCTGAGAAATGTTAATAGTTGTTCTATGGGGTGGAGGCAGGGAGATGGACTAAAGCGTCATAGGTGTCTTTTCTGCAGACTTCTCTGGGCCTTTCGTATGTTCGTATGTACTGTGAACTGTGGTGTCCAGTATTTCCCGGTTGTATTAAAGCACAGAGGATCTGGTGGGGCTCTCCTACTTGGACCCCACTCAACGCAGTGCTGATGTAGGAAACAGAATATCTACTGTGATTAATTGTTAAACCTCCTGTCATTTATTTTTAAGATTAAAACAAAAAAGAAAAATAGTTGTAGCTCAGAAAACAATAATTTTCTTTTTTCTTGTACTGAATTCCTAAAAGAAGTGATTGTGAATTTTTCCATGAAAAAATGAAAATATTAATATAGATATATGTGTGTGTGTATGTCTTCAAGAATTTTATGAAGGTGCAGAAATGTTCTTCCTGTAGCTCTTTCTAATAATATCAATCCTCCATAAATGTTAAAGCTAAAATATGAACATATAACTTAGTAGAAGTGTCTAAGTTGTGGCATTTTAATATCTACAGGAGAAATGTGCAGAAGTACATTTATAAATTACAGAATGGTGCTTGAAACAATGAACCTTAAATTCCTGGCAGTAGAACATGTGGTCATAGTGCCATTAAACTGACCTCTCCCATGACCTTTCCAAAAAGCCAGAGCCCTCCTATTTTGGATGGATGTCATTCATGTACTTTCCTTCATAGTTTTCAGCTACTACCTCTTTGTAATAGGATCATAAAGACAATATTATGTTTTCTGTTACAGTTTCTTCCAATACAGGGAGAATCACAATCCAATATTTATGCTGATTTTAAATATTCTCCCACCTGAGACACATCCAGAGGCAAGTTTTAATTGCTGCCTCTAACAAACTTTACCCACTCTGACTTTCCACAATTCTCTGACAAATTAGCTTGGAAACTCCCACTCTGAAACAATCGCTCTTGTTTCTGAGCCTTTCTGACAGACCAGGCTGGCCAATTGTATCATAATGTATTGCAGTAATTAAGCATTTTGACAGGAAAGAGGCTTGCTTATGTCTCTAGCCAGTGTGCCCTGCTAGTTTTCACACCCTGAGCCGAAGACTGAAACTGAACAGAGAAGCATGAAAGAAGCAGAGGAATCTGTGGGACAATAAACTATATGTCTCTGCCACATCCCAGAGCCTGAGGCTTCATTGTTGACCCTGCCTGTACTTGTCCTGTGACATCAGCTGTATGGACCAGAAAGCTGTGAGATAGCATTGTTTTACTAGACAGCCATATTGGAAATACTCCTCCACTTATAATCTCAGTGAACAGTATAACTGTCCATCTGGTCAACCACGCTGGGTACTTAGGCACAGCCTTAAATCACTCCCTTTTCTGAATACCGTCCATCACATATGATCTTATCCTGTCTCAGAAAAACATCCTGACAAAACCTGTTTTTCTTAATCTTTGTGATCACTGTCAACACTTTAGGCCTTCATTTTTCCTGGACTGATAAAATATTTTCTTGATTTGTTTAGATTCTTTTGTCTAACTTGAGTCTAACTCTAACCCAAATTTTAACTGACTACCTGAGTTATTTTTCTAAATCATCTATCTGATGATCCTACTTTTCCCAAAATACCCCCACTGACCCTATATCACCTGCAAAAATATTTCCCAAAATGAGGGCCAGAGAACTCAGAACAAAATTTTAATAGGTATTAACTGAGGTCAGGATTTTATATAGCCAACTAATTTTGGGAAGCCAAGTTCAAAGATACGTTGACTCTTCTTTACTGTAAAACTTCCCAGAGCCTTAAAAGTCCTGTCGCACACTGTGAAGCTACAAGTTGTGGAAATCTAAGCATATGAGCCTTACATAACATGTCAATTCTGGGACTCTGTTTAAAGAATATCTTAAGTGAGTGTGGTTCTATGGAGCACCCTTTAGAAGACACTGACCTAAAGGGTCAACCTTCCTTCCTCGTGTCTTATAAGTTCAGTTCAGTCACTCAGTCGTATTTGACTCTTTGTGACCCCATGGACTGCAGCACGCCAGGCCTCCCTGTCCATCGCCAACTCCTGGAGTTTACTCAAACTCACGTCCTCTGTCATCCCCTTCTCCCGCCTTCAATCTTTCCCAACATCAGGGTCTTTTCCAATAAGTCAGCTCTTCATGTCAGGTGGAGAAAGTATTAGAGTTTTGCTTCAGCTTCAGTCCTTCCAATGAACACTCAGGACTGATTTCCTTTAGGATGGACTGGTTGGATCTCCTTGCTGTCCAAGAGGCTCTCAAGAGTCTTCTCCAACACTACAGTTCAAAAGCATCAATTCTTCACCACTCAGCTTTCTTTATAGTCCAACTCACATCCATAAATGACTACCGGAAAAACCAAAGCTTTAACTAGACAGACATTTGTTGGCAAAGAAATGTCTCTGTTTTTTAATAAGCTGTCCAGGTTGGTCATAGCTTTTCTTCCAAGGAGCAAGTGTCTTTTAATTTCATGGCTGCAGTCACAGTGATTTTGGAGCCCAAGAAAATAAAGTCTCTCCCTATTTCCACTGTTTTACCATCTATTTTCCATGAAGTAATGGGACCAGATGCCATGATCTTAGTTTTCTGAATGTTGAGTTTTAAGCCAACTTTTTCACTTCCTCTTTCACTTTCTTCAAGAGGCTCCTTAGTTCCTCTTCACTTTCTGCCATAAGGGTGGTGTCATCTGCATATCTGAGGTTATTGATATTTCTCCCAGAAATCTTGATTCTAGGTTGTGTTTCATCCAGCCCAGCATTTCTCATGATGTACTCTGCATATAAGTTAAATAAGCAGGGTGATAATATACAGCCTTGACATACTCCTTTCCCAATTTGGAACCAGTCTATTATTCCATGTCCAGTTCTAACTGTTGCTTCTTGACCTGCATACACATTTCTCAGGAGGCAGGTAAGGTGGTCTGGTATTCCCACCTCTTGAAGAATTTTCCAGTTTGTTGTGATCCACAAAGTCAAAGGATTCAGTGTAGTCAATAAAGCAGAAGTAGATTTTTTTCTGGAACTCTCTTGCTCTTTTTGAAGATTGAACGGGTGTTGGCAATTTGATCTCTGGTTCCTCTGTCTTTTCTAAATCCAGCTTGAACATCTGGAAGTTCACAGTTCACATACTGTTGAAGCCCGGCTTGGAGAATTTTGAGCATTACTAGTGTGTGAGATGACAGCAATTGTGCGGTAGTTTGAGCATTCTTTGGCATTGCCTTTCTTTGAGATTGCAATGAAAACTGACCTTTTCCAGTCCTGTGGCCACTGCTGAATTTTCCAAATTTGCTGACAAATTGAGTGCAGCACTTTCACAGCATCATCTTTCAGGATTTGAAATAGCTCAGCTGGAATTCCATCACCTCCACTAGCTTTGTTCATAGTGATGCTTCCTAAGGCCCACTTGACTTCACATTCCAGATGTCTGGCTCTAGGTGAGTGATCACACCATCATGATTACCTGGGTCATGAAGATCTTTTTTGTACAGTTCTTCTGTGTATTCTTGCCACCTCTTCTTAATATCTTTTGCTTCTGTTAGGTCCATACCATTTCTGTCCTTTACTGTGCCCATCTTTGCATGAAAAGTTCCCTTGGTATCTCTAATTTTCTTGAAGAGATCTCTAGTCTTTCCCATTCTATTGTTTTCCTCTATTTCTTTGCATTGATCACTGAGGAAGGCTTTCTTATCTCTCCTTGCTATTCTTTGGAACTCTGCATTCAAATGGGTATATCTTTTCTTTTCTCCTTTGCCTTTTGCTTCTCTTCTTTTCTCAGCTGTTTGTAAGGCCTCCTCACACAACCATTTTGCCTTTTTGCATTTCTTTTTCTTGGGGATGGTTTTGATCACTGCCTCCTGTACAATGTCACGAACCTCCGTCCATAGTTCATCAGGCACTCTGTCTATCAGATCTAGTCCATTAAATCTATTTCTCACTTCCACTGTATAGTCATAAAGGATTTGATTTAGGTCATACCTGAGTGGTCTAGTGATTTTCCCTAGTTTCTTCAATTTAAGTCTGAATTTGGCAATAAAGAGTTCATAATTGGAGCCACAGTCAGCTCCCGGTCTTGTTTTTGCTGACTGTATAGAGCTTCTCCATCTTTGTCTGCAAAGAATATAATCAAACTGATTTCGGTATTGACCATCTAGTGATGTCCATGTGTAGAGTCTTCTCTTGTGTTGTTGGAAGAGGGTGTTTGCTATGACCAGTGTGTTCTCTTGGCAAAACTCTATTAGCCTTTGCCCTGCTTCATCCTGTACTCCAAGGCCAAATTTGCCCATTGCTCCAGATATTTCTTGACATCCTACTTTTGCATTCCAGACCCCTATAATGAAAAGGACATCTTTTGGGGGCGTTGGTTCTAGAAGGTCTTGCAGCGGCAGCTGTGTGTTGCTGGAGCAACTGTGAGGAGATATCCCACATCCAAGGGCAAAGGAGAAGCCCCAGCAAGATGGTAGGAGGGGCGAAATCACATTTAGAATCAAACCCCGTACCCACCAAACACGCTCAGAGGGCTCAAACATACCTTGTGCACACCGGGACCCATAGACCCCACAGAGACTGAGACAGAACTGTGTTTGGGTGTCTCCTGAGGAGGTGCGGGTCAGCAGTGGACTGTGCGGGCTCAGGGGCTCTGGGTGCAGCAGACCTGGGTATGGCAGAAGCCTTCTTGAAGGAGGTCTCCATTAACCCCACCATAGAGCCACCAGAACTTAGACCGGACTGGGAAACAGACTCTGGGGGGAAACAAACAGAACCTTGTGCTCACCAGGACCCAGGAGAAAGGAGCAGTGACCGCACAAGAGACCGACCCAGACTTGCCCGGGAGTGTCCAGGAGTATCCGGCAGAGGCATGGGTGGCCGGTGGCCTGCTACAGGGTTGGGGCACTGAGCGGAGCACTTTGTGAATGGGGCCTTTTGAAGGAGGTCTCCATTATGATTACCTCCACCATAGTTTGGCCTCAGGTCAAATAACAAGAGGGGGGAACACAGACCCACCCTTCAACAGAAAATTGGATTAAAGATTTACTTAGCATGGCCCCACCCATCAGCACAAGACCCAGTTTTCCCCTCAGTCAGTCTATCCCATCAGGAAGCTTCCATCAGCCTCTTGTCCTTCTCCATCAGAGGGCAACAGAATGAAAACCACAGTCACAGAAAACTAACCAATCTGATCACATGGACCACAGCCTTGTCTAACTCAATGAAACTATGAGCCATGCTGTGTAGGGCCACCCAAAATGGACGGGTCATGGTGGAGAGTTCTGACAAAACGTGATCCACTGGAGAAGGGAATGGCAACCACTTCAGCATTCTTGCCTTGAGAACCCCATGGACAGTATGAAAAGGCAAAAAGGTAAGACATTGAAAGATGAACTCCCCAGGTCAGTAAGTGCTGTTGATAAAAAAAGATGTACAACTTGAGAACTGTGAGTTAAGTTTTATTTGGGGCAAAATGAGGACTGCAGCCCGGGAGGCAGCATCTCGGATAGCTCTGAGAGACTGCTCCAAAGTGGCAGTGGGAGGAAGACAGTATATAAGGTTTGGTGAAGGGGGAGTTGCATACCGTGAAGCACTCATTTTTCAAAAGACTTTTTGTATGATACCATGAGGATCTGAGGACTTCCCTGGTGGCTCAGACGGTAAAGCGTCTGTCTACAATGTGGGAGACCCGGGTTCCATCCCTGGGTTGGGAAGATCCCCTGGAGAAGGAAACAGCAATCCACTCCAGGACTATTGCCTGGAAAATCCCATGGACAGAGGAGCCTGGTAGGCTACAGTCCATGGGGTCACAAAGAGTCGGACATGACTGAGCAACTTCACTATGAGGATCTGATATCACCATGAAGGGATTTAGTGCTTCGCTAGATATGAGGAGATGCAAGGATTGAGATCATAAAATTTGTTCCTAAAAATGTCCAACTATCTAAAGACCTGTCCCACCAGATTCCCTGGAGCACAGAGCGCCTCACTCCACCCTGAACTCCCTAGGGGTTGTTGAAGGTCAACAGCTACAGCCACATGGGCTTCAGTCTCCGTAGAGGCAGATGGCAAACGCCTTTGTTGTTCAGTCATTGGCAGTGCTTTTGGTAAGTGCCAATTTGTAGTTGACAGAGCCCAATATGCTACTGGAGATCAGTGGAGAAATAACTCCAGAAAGAATGAAGAGACAGAGCCAAAGCAAAAACAACACCCAGCTGTGGATGTGACTGGTGATAGAAGTAAAGTCCAATGCTATAAAAGGCAATATTACATAGGAACCTGGAGTGTTAGGTCCATGAATCAAGGCAAATTGGAAGTGGTCAAACAGGAGATGGCAAGAGTGAGCATTGGCATTTTAGGAATCAGCAAACTAAAATGGACTGGAATGGGTAAATTTAATTCAGATGACCATTATATCTACTACTATGGGCAGGAATCCCTTAGAAGAAATGGAGTAGCCATCATAGTCAACAAAAGAGTCTGAAAAGCAGCACTTGGATTCAAATCTCAAAAATGACAGAATGATCTCTGTTCATTTCCAAAGCAAACCATTCAATATGACAGTAATCCAAGGCTATGCCCCAACTAATGCTGAAACAAACAATGCTGAAAAATGCAAAACAGCAAAATGGCTGTCTGAGGAGGCCTTACAAATAGCTGTGAAAAGAAGAGACATGAAAAGCAAAGGAGAAAAGGAAAGATACATCCATTTGAATCCAGAGTTCCAAAGAATAGTAAGGAGAAATGATGGGCTTTGGTTTGTAATTTCCCTTTAAACAAGAAGAGATGGCTCACATTTTCCATGTATATCTCAATGAATGTACTGTATTACCATTTTAAAAATTTGATGAAATAATAATGGATTGGTCTCCTTTTGTTTTCTGGTCCTTGTTTAATTTGTTTAAGGGTTTTTGTATACAAAAGTTTACATTTTTATGTATATTTTTCTTGTGTAAAAACTGATGTAATATGTGTATAAAACACTGTATGTATTATCTGTATATAGTGTGACAAAATGATTTTTCTTTCTTTCTTTTGGATGTATTAATAAATCTTGCTGTGAAGTAAAAAAAAAAAAAAAAGAATAGTAAGGAGAGATAATAAAGCCTTCCTCAGTGATCAGAGCAAAAAGATAAAGGAAAACAATAGAATGGGAAAGAGTAGGGATCTCTTTGAGGTGGCAAGAATACACAGAAGAACTGTACAAAAAAGATCTTCATGACCCAGATAATCACGATGGTGTGATCACTCACCTAGAGCCAGGCATCCTGGAATGTGAAGTCAAGTGGGCCTTAGGAAGCATCACTATGAACAAAGCTAGTGGAGGTGATGGAATTCCAGCTGAGCTATTTCAAATCCTGAACGATGATGCTGTGAAAGTGCTGCACTCAATTTGTCAGCAAATTTGGAAAATTCAGCAGTGGCCACAGGACTGGAAAAGGTCAGTTTTCATTGCAATCTCAAAGAAAGGCAATGCCAAAGAATGCTCAAACTACCACACAATTGCTGTCATCTCACACACTAGTAAAGTAATGCTCAAAATTCTCCAAGCCAGGCTTCAACAGTATGTGAACTGTGAACTTCCAGATGTTCAAGCTGGATTTAGAAAAGACAGAGGAACCAGAGATCAAATTGCCAACATCTGCTGGATCATGGAAAAAGCAAGAGAGTTCCAGAAAAACATCTATTTCTGCTTTATTGACTATGTCAAAGCCTTTGAATATGTGGATCACAATAAACTGTGGAAAATTCTGAAAGAGATGGGAATACCAGACCACCTAACCTGCCTATTGAGAAACCTGTATGCAGGTCAGGAAGCAACAGAACTGAACATGGAACAACAGACTAGTTCCAAATAGGGAAGGAGTATGTCAAGGCTGTATATTATCACCCTGCTTATTTAACTTATATGCAGAGTATATAATGAGAAATGCTGGGCTGGAAGAAGCACAGGCTGGAAACAAGATTGCTGGGAGAAATATCAATAACCTCAGATATGCAGATAACATCACCCTTATGGCAGAAAATGAAGAAGAACTAAAGAGCCTCTTGATGAAAGTGAAAGAGGAGAGTGAAAAGTTGGCTTAAAGCTCAACATTCAAAAAACTAAGATCATGGCATCCGGTCCCATCACTTTATGGCAAATAGATGGGGAAACAGTGGCTGACTTTATTTTTCTGGCCTCAAAATCACTGCAGATAGTGACTGCAGCCATGAAATTAAAAGACACTTGCTCCTTGCAAGGAAAGTTATGACCAACCTAGACAGCATATTAAAGAGCAGAGACGTTACTTTACCAACAAAGATCTGTCTAGTAAAAGCTATGATTTTTCCAGTAGTCATGTATGCATGTGAGAGTTGGACTATGAAGAAGGCTGAGCACTGGAGAATTGATGCTTTTGAACTGTGGTGTTGGAGAAGACTCTTGAGAGTCCCTTTAGATTGCAAGGAGATCCAACTAGTCCATCCTAAAGAAGATCAGTCCTGAGTGTTCATTGGAAGGACTGATGCTGAAGCTGAAACTCCAATACTTTGGCCGCCTGATGCGAACAGCTGACTCATTTGAAAAGACCCTGATGCTGGGCAAGATTGAACCAGGAGGAGAAGGGGACGACAGAGGATTAAATGGTTGGATGGCATCACCGACTCAATGAAGATGAGTTTGAGTAGACTACAGGAGTTGGTGTTGGACAGGGAGGCCTGGCGTACTATGGTCCATGGGGTTGCAAAGAGTCAGACACGACTGAGCGACTGAACTGAACTGAACCGATGGTGACGTGAACTGGGATATAAATCACTAGTGATTGGCTCCCATCCTCTGTCCAGCCCATCTTCAAATATGCTAGTGAGGACCCTTTCTCATAGGTCCCTGTCTTTCAGATGGAGAGGTGATTAGCAAGTGACTGCCTTCTGGTGAGATGGAAACAGTCAACCTTCCGTTTGGAAGCAACATGATGTGTATGTTTGGAAAGTCTTGGAAAATGGAAAACATGGGCTCACCAAACTGCTCTCTGAGGGGAGAGGGCTGCCACAGGGCTGCTGCTAACAGTGTGGACACTGGGTTCCCGAATCATGCCACCAGAAACCAAAGAGCCAAGTCCAGAAAGCCTGCAACGACTGCTGTCCGTCTGAAGCTGCTTCAGCCTTTATTGCAGGCTGTCCGCTCCTCACATGTCAGGGAAGAAGCTTCTTTTCTCCTCAACTGGACAGTCCTCCTCTCCCCACCTCACTGGACAGTTGCCAGAGTTGGTCATGTCTCAGGAAGGCTAATTCAAAGGATCCTAAAATCTATCTTCGATGTTCTGCCTGCAAACAGCTGAGTAAGAGGCTGCTCCACAGCTTATACTTCAGTGGAGGAGAAGCAGGTGTCCACAGCTCTGAGTGTATCAGTCTCCACCCAGAACCTTCATGGCTCTCTCTTGTCCAACCAAGATGACTCTTGGCCCGGCAGCAAAGATCTCCACAATCTCTCTAATTTTCAGGCAGCACAGTGGTTACGAATGACACCAGAGCCTGATCCTCTGATTCGAACCCTGCCCCCCAGCACTCCTTACTGAACGACCTTAGTCTCTCGGACGTTTCCACGGTGTCCACGTCGGTAAATGGGAGAGAAAGGTAGTGATGGGCACTGTCCTGCTCTGTGACGGTTTTGAGGACTGAGATAAAACACTCAAGTGCTTAGCACAGAGCTCCTTCATCGCATGGCAAGGATTCAGTGAAGCAAAGGTTGGTGAACTGGCTGGTGGGCCCAAGCCAGCCCACTGCCTGTTTTTGTAAATATTGTTGGGACACACCCCACCCTCATTGACTGTGACTGCATTGGTGGTACACCTTAAGAGTTAGGTAGTTGCGGCAGAGACCACATTGCCCTCACAGCCTAAAAGATTTACCATCTAGCCCTTTACAGAAAAACTGCTGGACTCCTGCAATAAATGCTAAATTATTTTGCTTTATTCCACTCAAACTGCTCATCATTCCTTGAGTGAACCCTGTAATTTCCTCCTCCAGGCTTTGCCCGGGCGTCTCCTTCACCTAGAAAGCCCTTTCCACCCACCTGATACATACAGCACGGAACACAGCGCCTGACTTGAGCCCCGCTCAGCAACTGTTTCTTCCCCATCTTCCCAGCTCTGAAATATGATGTTTCCGAGGTACTCCTGATTCTGTTACCACTGAAAGCAGCAGCTTCTTTGCATCGATTTTTGTAATACTTCATTCAAGCAAACTTCTGACACTTTTCAGATAGAGCTTTATCTAGCTTTCTGTGTCCCTAGTCCTTTATTTTTTTAATAGAACCTCAATAAATATGTTTTTAACAAATGGCAACCACACTACATCGTGCTATGAGTCTCCAGGCTGTTGGACACACATTGCTCCCCACCCATCAGGACCCGGTTCAAGCATCATCTTCTACAGGAGGCCATCCCTGAGCACACAGATTGGTGATGTGTGTAGACTCAGTCTCGCACCGCAGAGACCCAGTCTGATCAGGAATATACTTGGAGTCCAGAGCAGACACTGTGGAAATGGAGCAGATATCACTTTATTAGTCCTCTAGGATATCCACCCCATCCCACCAAAGCTGAATCCACCTCACGTGAACCCCGGACATCACTTAATGTTCCACCCCCTCCTCTTTCTCTATGTGTTAAATTGTGAAATAACATCATAGACCAATTATACACACATATACGTATAGTGTGTAAGTAATATATAGCTTAACGAGTAAATAGTAACAAAGCAAAAGCAAACAAACCGCTACCCAGCTGAGACCGCAGAACTTTGTCAGTGACTTTGACACCCTCTGTGAGCCCATCTCTGTCAAACAACCCCCTCTCCAATTTCCACTCTGGAGGGCACCATTCTGATTTTCATTTTGGTGGTGGCTACTCGCTAAGTTGTGTCCAACACTTGAGACCCCATGGACTGTAGCCCACCAGGCTCCTCTGTCCAGGGGATTCTCCAGGCAAGAATATCAGAGTGGGTTGCCATTTCCTTCCCCAGGATTTTCATATTACTTAGTTTCCAACTTTCCTTTCAGTTCTACCCCATGCATGCATAGCTCCAAACAGTGTATTATTGACTGTTGCCTGTCCTTCAACTTATAATGAGATTTTGCTGGACGCATTCTTCTGTGACTTGCTTGTTTCTTTTCGCTTTGTTTTTTGCATTTGCTAATATTGATACATGAAACTATCTTCATTTTCCTTGCTATGTAGTGCTCCGCTGTATGAGCATATTAAAATTGATATATCCAATCTCCTGTTGAAGGATATTCTGGCTGTTTCAAATTTTTACTATTATAAATAATGATACTAAACATACTCCTACACATTATATCCCCTGATGTATAATCGCTGAGTTGCAGGAGTCACTAGTTCATGCTAACTCATTTTCTGATGTGACTGTGCCAATATACACTCCTAAATGCCTTGTAGGAGAGTTCCTGTTGCCTCATTGCCTCACCAACGCTTGGTTTTGCTTTATTTTTTTGCCAATGAAATGGGTATAAATTGGTCTCCTGTAATGGCAAGCTGGAATCAAGATTGCCGGGAGAAATATCAATAACCTCAGATATGCAGATCACACCACCCTTATGGCAGAAAGCAAAGAAGAACTAAAGAGCCTCTTAATGAAAGTGAAAGAGGAGAGTGAAAAAGCTGGCTTAAAGCTCAACATTCAGAAAACTAAGATCATGGCATCCAGTCCATCACTTCATGGGAAATAGATGGGGAAACAGTGGAAAGAGTGACAGACTTTATTTTTTGGGCTCCAAAATCACTGTAGATTGTGACTGCAGCCATGAAATTAAAAGATGCTTACCCCTTGGAAGAAAAGCTATTACCAACCTAGACACCTTATTAAAAAGCGGCGACATTATTTTGCCAACAAAGGTCTGTCTAGTCAAGGCTATGGTTTTTCCAGTAGTCATGTATGGATGTGAGAGTTGGACTATAAAGAAAGCTGAGCACCAAAGAATTGATGCTTTTGAACTGTGGTGTTGGAGAAGACTCTTGAGAGTCCCTTGGACTGCAAGGAGATCCAACCAGTCCATCCTAAAGGAGATCAGACCTGAGTGTTCACTGAAAGGACTGATGTTGAAGCTGAAACTCCAATACTTTGGCCACGTGATGCAAAGAACTGACTCATTTGAAAAGACCCTCATTCTGGGAAAGATTGAGGGCAGGAAGAGAAGGGGACAACAGAGGATGAGATGGCTGGATGGCATCACTGACTCAATGGAAATGAGTTTGGGTAAACTCCGGGAGTTGGAGATGGACAGGGGAGCCTGGCATACTGCCGTCCATAGCGTCACAAAGAGTCGGACATGACTGAGCGACTGAACTGAACTGAACTGAATGGCTTTAAAATGTAAAATTCCCTGCTTGCTAATGAGGGTGACATTTTTCAGAAGCTTATTAGCCATTTATGTTCTCTCTAATGTGAGATGCTTGTTCATGTCTTTGCCCATCTTTCTTGGGTCTTTCTCTTAGTGACTCTTTTCATTGATTTCCTATTACTGCTTTATAGACATAGTTATACTCTGGACACAAAACTTCTGTCTGTTGTATGTGTTGCAAAGAACTTCTCTGGGACTGCCAGAGGGTCCTTACTTGGGGCTGGAATGGAGGGGGACCTGCCCCACGGAGATTCACACCCTTCGAGCCAAAACAGTGACCCCACACAGAGCGTCAGGTTCTCGTGAGCTGAGGATGCACCCATCAGGTTAACAGTCCAAAGGGAGCACAGAAAGCCTGAGACAATTCCACCCATGATGCCAGTCTTCGAGAACTACAATTTTAGGGGCTTTCTGGCGATCCAGTGGTTAAGACTCCGTTTTTCCAATGCAGGGGGCGCAAGTTCAATCCCTGGTCGAGGAACTAAGATCCCACAAGCTGTGGCCAAGAGATTTAAACAAACAAACAACAACAACAACAACAGAGCTAGAGTTTGAGTGCTGCGAACGGTGGTCAGGATCTGTTAGCGTAACTGGGCGTCCTCGGAGCCACGTGCAGGCATCCAGCGTCCCCCTCTTCAGTCGCACTTCTCAGCATCCCAGGCACGAGGTGTTTCCAAAATCATCCCCTGCTTCCTGCTCTGCTGCAGGGTCCGTTGGTCCGGGGGTGCCAAGGAGCCTGGTGGCCACTCCCGAGCTGGGCAGCATCTGAAAGCTCTCTGCCCAGCAGTAGCCTCTGGCTGACAGGAAACTGCCTCCCCAGCAAGGTCTCAGCTGAGCCCTCCCTAGAAGACCGGGCCCTTTCAGCGCCCAGCCAGACTAAGAAACAGCTCGGAATCATCCTACTTGTCCTGGAGAAAGCAGGTCAGCCTCGCTCTCTGAACGTGCCCCCCACCCCCAACCCCCGCAGCTCCCCCTAGACTGTCTTCTAATGGGCAGCGCAGCGGGACAGGGCAGGTTTCCTTGTCCCCCCCAAAGAGCCCTCATCAAGACGCAGCAAAAGAGAGATCCTCAATAGCCAAGTGGCATGCAGGAGACAGAGGACCTGCGAATGGCCCTCCTCAAAACAGGCCCCTCCTTGAGAGAAAAAGACATGAAAAGAAACACTCTTAAGTTGTGTCCTTCAAAAGGTGAATATGTACAATGCATAAACTTCCCCCTTGATTTTCGCTCAGTTTTCCAGATCTGAGAAAGTTACCAAAATTGATTGCATTGGCATGTCTGAAAACATGCTTCTTCTCTGATTCAGGTTAAAAAGCCTAAAGGTGAAGAGTTTGTGCCTTTACTACTCCCACGGGGAGGCTCCCTTTCTGGAGAGGGATTTGTTATATGTCTACCAGCACAGACTTCAGTGATCTGAGTTAATCACCACGGCCAACTCCAAGGAAATAAATCTCAGAATGCCACAAAAACATATTGTGGTTAACCTTCCTTTCTTGGGAAAAATAGAAAAAGAGTGTCAGAGTTGACTTCATTTTTTGGAATCATCTAAATAGTGTTTTGGGTCAATGCGTGCTGAGTCGCTTCGGTTGTGGACAGGGTCCTATGTCCATGGGATTCTCCAGGCAAGAATACTGGAGTGCGTTGCCATGCCCTCCTCCCCTCAGGGGATCTACCTGACCCAGGGATGGAACCCTCATCTCTTAAGTCTCCTGTGTTGGCAGGCATGTTCTTTACCTCTGGCACCACCCGGGAAGCCCAAGCCAATAATATAGTACAAAATGAGGAAGAAGGGGAGACAGTGTCCTTAGTCTAGAAACTAAGGAAGCCCATCCTTCCATAGAGCTGATGAAACAGAACTTCTTGAAGAGATAATATTCCTCCAGTAGCAACAAAAACTAAAGCGCGTAGGAACAAGTAAAGTCTGAGTTCAGGCATTTCCCACGGGTTGCAAAGAGTTAGACACAACTGAGCAACTGAACAACAACAGCTGGTGGTCCAGTGGTTAACAATCCTCCTGCCAGTGTAGGGGACACAGGTTTGACCCCTGGGGTGGGAACTAAGATCCCACATGCCATGGAGTGACGGAGCCCATCCACCATGACTACTGTGCCCGCACTCTGGAGGCTGTGCACTGTGACTGCCCAGCCCCACGCGTGCAGCCATTGAAGGCCACGCACCTGGAGCCCGTGCTCTGCAACATAAAAAGCCAACACAGGAAGAAGCACATGTGCCGCAACTAGAGAGTAGGCCCTGCTCACCACAACTAGAGAAAGCCCGTGCAGCAACAAAGACCCAGCACAGCCAACAATAAATAAATGGAAAACATTTAAAGCCTGAGTTAAATGCATGAGAATATATTTGCCCCCTTATTTCCTGCTTATCTCTACCAGAGACATAAAGCAACATGTGTGCTGTGTGTGTGCTCATTTGCTCAGTTGTGTCCAACTCTTTGTGACCCCGTGGACTGTAACCCTCTGTCCATGGAACTTTCCAGGCAAGAATACTGGAGGGGGTTGCCATTTCGTCCTCCAGGGGATCTTCCTGACCCAGGGATCAAACCTGAGTCTCTTGGATCTCCTGCATTGGCAAGCAGATTCTTTACCGCTGCGCCACCCGGGAATCCCTAAAGCAATACTGACCTGTTAGAAACCCATCAGAACAGTGAAGCTCCAAAGCAGCCTATGTGAAGCTAGAAAAGGCCGCATAGTTAAGCCTCACTTCTTATCAGAGAGCGCCACAAGTCGAAATGGGTACAAGCCATCTGGAGCCCGAACAAATGAGCATATAAAAGCTTTTCTGACAGGAGAAGTTGTTAAACACACCATTGCAGGGATTCATAACTCCCAGGAAGAGAAGAGAGAGTGAGAAGAACAGAGGGGAGCCATGCCCTGTGGGTTCTAGACCTTTTGATTCCTGTGTCATAGGATTACCTGAAAACTCATGCAAAGCTCCTGTGGAAACAAAGCTGCAATGTGCTTTTTAGGTGTGTACCTGGCGATATACTCTTAGAAAAATTACTCACATTTTCAATATAATCATGACTATTTATTCTCCACTGTTTTCTTTTAAAACAATCAAAACCAGCTAAATGTACAGGTGTGAAACATTTCTCTGAGCACTGTGCCATTTTGATGGAAGATGACAGATTAAAATTCTTAACAAATACACCCACTGCGGAATGCTGAAGTACACTACCAGGCAGTTTTTTTCAGAGTAATGGATTCAATGTATTCTTGTCACCATAGCAACAAGAGGAATCACTATTATTTTCATCATAGCATTCCCAATTATTTTCTCTCAGTTTAGGCCATAGACAAAACTAGAAAGAATGATGTTGGCCACAAAACACACCGTAAACCCATAATTTCCTCCCAGCAGTAAAGGTTGCTCCCAAGTAGCTAATTTTTTTTTTTTTTTTTTTTTGGCCATTATGAATCTCATACTAAGGTCTCTACATCTTTGAAATGAAAAAAAAAGAAAAATTTGCTTAAAAACGTGTCCTGTTATCCCCTTTAAGTTGGGGGAAATAGGAGGAGACATTTTACCACTTATGTAAGCTAAGAAATTTTAGAACTATTTATTTAATTTTCAGTGAACTTTCTTTTGGGGAGTGAAAGTATTGTTGAGTAACTTTAAGTCTCAAGGGTTATGGATTCTCAGTGATGAAGCAACATTCTGTTCTCTGCCTTTTAGTTGACAAATGTGGTGTCTTGGGGGTAAAAAAACATGGCAGCAACATATCCCTAAACTCAGAGCATCAGACACTATCTGCACAAGATCCAGGAAGAGGAACAAAATAACCAAGCAACTCTGGGTTTCAGCAAAACACAAAACGTTTGACCCCAGAGAGGAGTGTACTAGCTAAGCACCCAAAGATAAATAGTACTCCTCCTACAGAAATGAAAGTGAAGCTCCAATAATTTGGCCACATGATGCAAAGAGCTGACTCACTGGAAAAGACCCCGATGCTGGGAAAGATTGAGGACAGGAGGAGAAGGGGATGACAGAGGACAAGATGGTTGGATAGTATCGCTGACTCAGTGGACGTGAATTTGAGCAAACTGTGGGAGATAGTGGAAGACAGAGGAGCCTGGCATACTGCAGTCCATGGGGTTACAGAGTTGGACATGACTTAGTGACTGAACAACAGAAATGAATGAAAATGGGTTTTATGTACATGTGACCAACAAACTCAAGCCTTACAGATTTGTCTATAAAATAATGCCACCGATCTTTTCCTACCCACTGGGTTCCAGGAACCAAGCTGCCTTTAGTCTCTGTCCCCTTCACACTCCTGCCACCTCCCAGATTTCTCAAGGTGCAGCCTGAGCCCAGCTGGGTCTGTTTGACAAGGGCACTAATCCCTTTCTTTTTTTTTTTACTGAGTCATTTCAGTTTTTATTCCAGAGTCATACAAAGCACTATCATGTGTATTATTTAGAAGTGGCTTTCAAAACATTTTTGCCATGACTCATAGTATATAAAAAAAAAAATACCCTTTACATCACAATTCAGGTCATATTCATTCATTCCTTCATTAAGTATTGACCACCTACTATATGCCAAATACTATTCTCAGCAGGATACAGTAGTAAACAGGAAGAACAAAAGCCCTTGCCCTCAAAGGCCTTACATGCAGGTGGAGCCTATGATAAAGTAAACTCACAAACGCACAGAAAAGGAAGATTCACGAACCAAAACCTCCTATTTCTACATGCCATGTACTCTGTTATTTTCTATTAAAAAAAAAAAAGCGGGCCACACCCCATTCAGCCATTTAGTTGGCCTCTCAATTCGGTAATGTATTGAGACCTGCACTCTGAAAAATACTGGTCTAGGTACTTTATGCATTAGGCCGTGTGTGCATTGTTCCCCTTTTACAGACGAGACAGAGCGACAGGGAAGTCCTGAGGTTAAGTGGGTTAGCCACACTCGCCTGCACCCGAGGGAGCACCGCTGGGGCCCACTGCCACCCTCCCCATTATCCTCTGCGGTCCTTGCTGTCGCAGCCCCTACTCTGATGATGAAATCATGAGCTCTGCCTGGGGCAGACCTTCTCTCCCTGCCAGGGAAGACCGCATTAGTACCTTCTAGGCCTGACTAGACCGCGTGGCTCAGGTTTGGCTGCTCCCGGGCCCCGCACTGGATGCTGCTTCCTCGCTGCTGCACCAGAGTGGGCTCCTCTGCACTGCGGCTTCTTTACGAGCAGGTCTTAGCTCTTCCCCTTAAAGCACAGTGCTTTACAGAGCAGGCGTTAGTAAATACGCATGGAACTGAACTGAATTTGTAAGGAGAGGGGTAGAGGAAGTGCTTACAAGACAGGACTGAAAGATTCAGATGTTTAGGTGATATATAAGGGCTGAGACCAGAAAAGATACCACTGGGAAAAAAGATCTTTTCACCCAGGTTATAAAAGTTACATGTTTGGTAGAAGCATCAATAGTATAAAAACTATTCAATCCAAAAATGTTATATCCCTAGCATCAGTAGATTTAGAATGATGCCAGTTGCTCAGGGATTGCACGGAAGAGTAACTTACATTGATTCAAGAAAAGGGCCAAGGCTAGCTGTGTGAACCTGGACAGGCAGAGGCAAAGGCCCGGGTGCTCGCCAGCAGTGGGAGAAAGGGCACCTTTGCTCTAACGGTGACCATTACAGTGGGGACAGCTGCCAACTTCGCAAATGAGGAAAACCAGTCCCAATTCTCAACAGAGAGAATCTAAATGGCACAGCCATATCTAGAACTGTCCACTCCTGCTTCGTACAGTTTAGGTGAGATGGGGCTGAGTGCATGGAACAAATACCTAAGGGAAGGAAGGAGAATCTGTTCAAAAAGGGACATCAACTTTTCTAATTCTTGACTCAAACTGTAACTTCCAGTTTAAAATCTCATCCTACCACCAGACAGGATGGGGACTTAAGGCCAAGATGAGGTCAGTTATAAAAAATACTATATCTGTGATATAGTGTAAAACATAATTTCAATCCTATTAAAAGTAAAAAAAAAAAAAAATACTGTTAGCTCAATGACCTCTAAGGTTCAGGGACGTACACATGTATGGATTTTTAGATATCGTGAACACTGAATTCTCTAGCCCATGGTTTTCAGACTTTATTTTGAATTAGAGACACTAATTGCGTAGAACTAAGGTAGTTGACTCATTGGAAAAGATTCTGATGCTGGGAGGGATTGGGGGCAGGAGGAGAAGGGGACAACAGAGGATGAGATGGCTGGATGGCATCACCAACTCAATGGACATGGGTTTGGGTGAACTCCGGGAGTTGGTGATGGACAGGGAGGCCTGGCGTGCTGCAGTTCATGGGGTCGCAAAGATTCAGACATGACTGAGCAACTGAACTGGATTGAACTGAACTGAAGATCAGTTGTGGGGACTGCATATTTAAGTAAGCATCCTGTATTCTGTTCAAAGTTGTATCATGTTGAGAAACTTGCTTAACCTAATTCTTTCCTCTTTAACTGAAAAGGGGCTCAACTTTGCTTCTAATTAGAGCAAAAATGGGCAATAAAACTGTTCAGGCACACCATTTATGTAGTAACACTAAATAAGAGCATGTACAAAATTTAAAGCTATATTTCTTATTGTTTTTAATAGCATTTAATCACATAATTTACAGTGGCATAGGTTTATAAAAGGTATTTACGACTGGCTGGTAACTTACTCGCATCTTGGGTTTTCTTTTAAAATTGAGAATAGGGAAACTAGTTAAAGGATATTTTAGGATCTGATGACTATAAACACAAAAGGTACACTGATATCAATTCTATAAACAGCAAATGTGAATGTAGCTTAAGCCTATTGGTTCACATTTTTAAAAAGCACCCTCATTTGTTTATAAAGTACTTTAAATGGTTCTTGAAACTCTACTGTAGACATGATATATTCAGTCCAACTAGTTTGGAAGGTGGGTTTTGTGACCACATCCAATTTGGGGTCTGATTCAGAATTAAAAATCAAACTGCCTTACACACAGATTATAGTCCTGAGCAGCAGCATCAGTTCCCAGATAATACAGCTTCCAGAGCTTTCATCATCCTGGTCAGCCTTCTTTTTTTGCTTTCACTTAAACATATCTTTCTTTTAAAGAAACAAAACATATAAAAAAAAGTCCACCAAAATTCTGAAAGTCACAGTTTGTATAGCACTGAATGATAGTAGCTTTGGCATTTGATATTACAAAGTCACTTCCGTTACAAATGTTTTCTTCATTCTGGGTCAAGGCGAGGTAAAACAGGAAGAATGAGATTCCCAAATGCAGAATCTTGAGTTATGAAGTATCCCGATGAATGTGCATGTGCATGCTGCAAAGCTGCCTTCTGCTGGGCTGCAATATGCTGCTGCTCAGCGTGGTCCCGGAAGTCCTTGTTGAGGGCGGGTCTCGAGAGCGCAATGCTAGCTCCAGGATGATTTGTTGAAGATTGGTTCTGCATTAGTAACTTTCTTTTTTCTTTGTCCAGTTCTGCCAAGATTGCAACTCTATTTTTGTTTTGAAAACCTTGTCCTGAAGGGTTTGCTGCCATCTTCCTATTTTCTGTTTCAACTATGTTCAGGGGTCAGCACTTTACAAACACCGCGAGGCGGAAGAGCCAGGACCGCCTAGCCGTCAGGTCGCGTTCTCCAAGGGGGCGCGACCACTTAAAGACCCGCAACTAGAGCTCAACTTGCAACTCTACAACCCTCCCGCGCCCGCTGCTCTTCCGCCTCCCGGAGACTTGACTAATCCCTTTCATAAGGGCTCCACCCTGGTGACCTCAGTACTTCCCAAAGGCCTCACCTCTTTGTACCAGCATATTGCAAATTAGGCTTCAACATATGAATTTGGGGTGGGGGGTGTATCAATTCAGTCTACAACACCAAGTCAGTGTGAGTGAAATGTCTCATAAAGGCTGCCATATAGACTACACTCACACATTAACACATGTGAAGTAAGGACTGTGTAAGTGTTAGTTGCTGTTACTACAGTCAACATCTAATTCACAGAGGAGAAAACTAGAGGCCAGGGAAGAAAATGCGCCACGTTCACACACTTACTTGAAGATAGAACTGACTCCAGACCTCACATTATTGCACTCTTGTCTTTTGTTTTTAATCTACTTATGTGTTCAGCTGTATCAGATCTTAGTTGCAGCTTATGAACTCTTAGTTGCAACATGTGGGATCTAGTTCCCTGACCAGGGATGGAACCCTGGCCCCCTGCGTTGAGAACACAGAGTCTCAGCCACTGGACCACCAGGGAAGTCCGGATCATCTCACTCTTAATCTTTTCCTTCTCATTAATTATAATCGGATTTCTCCTCCTGATTGCCCTTTCCAAGGCTGTTTTCTTCAAGCTTAGGAAACAGTTAAGATTTTGGTGATTCCCAACAGTTGAACAAGTTTCTCTTCTTATGGACTTTGTGATCTAATTTGTTATAGTGTAACAAATAGGAGAGGTCATAATTCCATTCAATTATGCTTTCTATGAAAAAAAAAAATAGCCCAAAATTAACAGAAAGAAATTTTGCTTTACCAGTAATAACAACTATTTTAGAGAAAAATGTCAGGAAATATATATACTTAAGTATATTCAGATATCTTCTAAAATATTGTCAACTATTACTAATCACAGATTAATCACAGATTATTATCACTCTGGTTTCCCCTACAGTTTTAAAGCTAAGTTTTTATCTCTTAAATATTGGTGCTTCATGGTTTAAAAATCCAAGCCTTGAAAAGAGTTTCTAGATGGTTTTCTTCAATTATATTTGTAATTATTTTTTATCATGCATGTGTGTGTGCTAAATTATGTTAGTTGTGTCTGACTCTCTGTGACCCTATGGATTATAGCCCACAAGGCTCTTCTGTCTATGGAATTCTCCAGGCAAGAATACTAGAGTGGGTTGCCATGCCCTTCTCCAGGGGATCTTCCCAACCCAGGGATCGAACCCGCATCTCTTATACATCTCTTTCATTGACTGGTGGGTTCTTTCCCACTAGCAACACCTAGGAAGCACTATTAAAGTATTTTATCATAAGTATAATATATTGTCATTGTGTATGGGAAGATAGATGGTTTAAATCATTCATTGCTATTGACTTTGACGTTCCAATTCAGGGTGTGTACTTAGGTCCTGACTACTTTTTCATTGGCTGAGTTTTTCCGCAGGTGAAGGAAACTGGGTTTCAGCTCCTCAAATCTGGCTTTCTGCTCCATGCAGCTTGGTTTATGCAGAAACAGTCACAATGCACAATGCATGGCAGGACTGCGCTTTCTCATGCAAAGGTATCAAAGCTAACTGTCACAAACCTAAAACCATGATTCGTGCATAAACAGAGAATGAAAACATGCCCCAGAATTCTTCTCTTCTTAAAGAGAGAGCCAGCTGGATGGCAAAGTTGGTTCAAGGAACATTTGAGGAAGTGACTATTTAGAGGCCTTGAAAAAGAATGTTAGGATAAGAGATCAAGGTTACACAAAACTGGTTAATGTTCTACGAAGCAATAAAGCAATAACCTGTCAGTTATCTCTTCTACTACCCTGAAATTATTCACATGTTTTCCAGACAAATATCTCAAGAGAACATATAATTCTGTAGACTCTGGCCCTTTACTCATGAACAGATAGCAAGACAAACAAGTATATTGCCCTAAATAGTGAAATCATCCTTAAGTAGACTCGTTAAACAATGCTCCTAATGACATTGAAAGAATGCTCTCCTTTTTTTCTCTTATTTCCAAATTAACTAATTAACACAGAACTAATGTTTTAAAAATCTTTTATTAATTTCTTTTCTGAATATATTTAAATATTATAAGATAGCAGACAGACTTTCCGACAATAATCCTCACAGTTTTTCTACAGAGTGAGATCTTGCTGCCTGGGAAAAAAATTTATGGTAGGGTTGCCAGTTTAGCCAAGAAAAATACCAGACATTCAATTAAATTGAATTTTAATTTAATAAAAGTAATCTTAATATAATGTAAGTATCATAAATACATAGACAATAATTTTTAACATAAATAGGTCCCAAATATTGTTCATGACTGTTCCTCTGAGCCCTTCCAGTTCTAATACTCTATGAAAACATCTCCTTAACAACAAATCATGACCACAACAGACTTTTTTCTAAATGCACTTTGAATTCATTCATATTTTCTGCTTATCATGTTCTAAAATTCAGTGTATTTGAATACCAAACTCCATTTGGTCTGCTCTGAAACGAGCAATTTAAAATGTCACAGAGAATCCTGAAGTTAGATGTTCCAAGACGACAATGAGGTAGCTTTGTAGCCTTAGACACCTGGGGGTTGGCTATTGGTGAGACAAACATCATCACAAATACTCACTTTGTTCATGACCTTCCTGCGGCAAGGACTTGAAAAACCCCTATTGTCTATGCTGACCTAATTCAAAGTTCTTTGCAGCTTACCTCATGGCACTTGCTGAAAACTGGTCTCCAGCTGCGTTGGGGCTTTCGTTGTTTCACCTCCTAATTCTACATGGTAATGGGGGAAACCCCCTGATCCTTTTTGATGAAATAATTTTACTTCAATTTTTTTTTCAAGCATAACTGGGAACCTAGTGCATTTTACCCTTTCACTCTTTATTAATTGACCAAAACGACGAGAAGCATTTTTTCCTATACTAAAAAATAGAAATTGAATATGTGTCCCATTCTGCCAAACAAAATGACTCAGAGAACTCAAACAGGGGCTCTGTAACAACCTAGAGAGGGGGGATGGGAAGGGAGATGGGAGGGAGGTTCAAGAGGGAGGGGACATTTATAAACCTATGGCTGATTCATGCTGATTGTTCGGCAGAAACCAACAAAATTCTGTAAAGCAATTATCCTTCCATTTTAAAATAAATAAATTTTTGAAAAATAAAAATATTTAAAAAGCATATCTCAGAAACTAACATCTTTAAGACCAGTGGATCTGTACACTCTCATCCTACCTATAGTAACTTCTTATGTGGCTGTTCAGTTGCTCAGTCGTACCCGACTCTTTTGTGACCCCCAAAGACTGTAGCCCACCCAGCTCCTCTCTCCGTGGGATTTTTCAGGTGTCAATACTAGAGTGGGTTGCCGTTTCCTCCTCCAGGGGATCTTCCTGACCCAGGGATTGAACCCAGGTCTCCTGCGTCTTCTGCATTGCAGGCAGATTCTTTACAGCTGAGCCATTAATTTCAGCCAGTGAGAACACACGCTCAGTAGTCAGCGATGGATCCATCTCAGAGGAGCAGAAATATACATATGAGTTGTTCTTCAGGTGAATGACTACAGCTACATCAATAAGCAAAGCTGAGCTAACCCAAGGCCACGCTGTCTCAGATTCTGGGAAAATGCGAATGTTAGAGACTGTTACTCCAGCCATGGGTGGAGTGAGAAATAGTGCATCACAGAGAACTCAGGGTCCTTATCCACTCCCCACATCTGGTGCTGTATCCTGATTAACTCAACCATCAGTGTTTGTCTCTCCTCAGACTCTCACTAAGAGATCTACTAAAGGACGTACTTCGGCAGGGAAAAGGGATTCAAGACAGATGGTCTGAAATGCAAGAAGGAATAGAGAACAAAGAAAAATAAACCTGCAATTAATGTACATGAATAGCAACTAAATAATCCTATGTAAATGAGTAATAACAAGGTCCAGTGAAGTTTCAAAAAGAACAGAAATACACGTGGCAGAGCCAAAGTAAAAAGAACAGAAATGCCTCATAATGTGTGAGTCAAGAACATTAACGAATTTAAAACCGTTCTAAAGTTCTCATCATCTCCAAAATCAGGGTAAAATTACAGATTAATGTAGAATTCAAGGACTTCCCTGGTGGTACAGTGGATGAGAATTCACCTGACCTGGGAAGATTCCACATGCCGCAGAACAACTAAATCTGTGTGCCACAACTACTGAGCCTGCGAGTTACAACTACCGAAACCCTTGAGCCTGGAGCCTGTGCTCCTCAGCAAGAAAAGCCTCCACAATGAGAAGCCCACGCCCCTCAATGAAGAATAGCTCCTGCTTGCTGCAGCCAGAGAAAGCCGGCATGCAGCAATGAAGACACAGCACAACCAAAAAGTAAAAAGCAAATAAAAAATTTTTAACATTTAGAATTTGATAATAAATATGCAAGTAAAAATTTCTTAGGCAACCAGTAAAAGAAGAGAAACAGGAAGAATAATTTCAAAGCTAGAATTAGGAAATAATTAGATGTTGGAAAATACTATATAATTCTAAAATAAAGGAAGAAAAAGAAAAGGAAAAAAAAAAAGCAGGACAGATGGAAAGTTCAAAATGAAATGACATATTTTAACCTAAATACGTAAGTAGTTTGTTAAATCAAATGGATTAATTTCTCCATATAAAAGAAAAACATTGTCAAACTGGGTTTAAAATTTTAAATTCAACTCTGCTGTTTATAAAAGACTCATCCAATAATAATAGAAAAGTTGGAAGTGAAAAGATTTTTAGAAGTATGCCATGTAAATGCTAGTGAAAAGAAAGATGGTGTCTGTAGAGACACAAAAGGCAAAAAGGCAATACTATAGAAGAAAAGAGCCACAGCACAATAACAAAAGATTCAACTACAAGAAGGTAAAAGTTTTTTAACTTATGTGCATGTAAGATTTAGCCTCAAATATATAAAGCAAATATTGCCGAATTATAAGGAGTAACAGCTGCTGCTGCTGCTAAGTCACTTCAGTCGTGTCCGACTCTGTGTGACCCCAAGGAGTAACAGAATGAGCTGCAATTAGTGTGAGAGATCTTATCATTAAACCTTATGTGATGAAGCTGAAGTAGTACTTGGAAATGTATACAGCCTTAAGTGCAGATACTGAAAATTAAAACAGCTAAAAGGTAATACACATCACATTCACCTCAATGCATTAGAAAAAGAATAGCAAAACAAACTCAGTGAATTAGATGGAGGGGAGGTAGAAATTCAGAGAAGGCAATGGCACTCCACTCCAGTACTCTTGCCTGGAAAATCCCATGGACGGTGGAGCCTGGAAGGCTGCAGTCCATGGGGTCGATGAGGGTCGGACAAGACTGAGCGACTTCACTTTCACTTTTCACTTTCATGCATTGGAGAAGGAAATGGCAACCCACTCCAGTGTTCTTGCCTGGAGAATCCCAGGGACGAGGGAGCCTGGTGGGCTGCCGTCTATGGGGTCGCACTGAGTCGTACACGACTGAAGCGACTTAGCAGCAGTAGCAGCAGAGGTAGAAATTAATGAAAAACTTAAAAAACAAACAGTAGAGGTTATCAGTGAGAAGTAAGTGAATTCTTCATAAAAAACTATAAAGGTAAACCATGAAGGAAAAAAAGAGAAAAAGTCACAATAACCAAAACCAGGAACGAAAAAGAGGTTGCTGAAGATGCTTAAAAAGGAAGAAGATACAACAGACAGGGTATGCTATTATGAACAATTTTATGCCAATAAACTTTTCCAGAAGTTAGTATTTCCAGAAAAAAGAATATTTCTCAAACTCGTTCACAAAGAAAGTAAAATCTTCAAGTCCCAACAAATGGTACTGGGGCTATGGGACCTCTATTAAAAAAGGAATTAAAGACCCAAATATGAAGAGAAAAACGATAAGCTTTAAAAACACAGTAGAGAAGACAAGCTTCATGACTGCCAGTAGAGATAAGCCAAAAACCAAAAGCAAGCGCAAAACCAAAACAACTGGGAAGCTGTCTTTCTCACACGTGTCTGAACCAAGAAGACAACCCACAGTCTGGAGAACCGAGACCAGTTTAACTAGCATCCCAAGCATCGCGAAAGAATCTAAGAACATTTCTGAAAATGAAGTCATGGTATCTTCATGTTATTGCTTTCTTACATTCACAAGTTCTGCTAAATAAATTTGGAAACTTCTCTCAGATTTCTTTCCCTCCCTCTTACACATTCTCTCTCTCTCTTTTTTTTTTTTTTTTGCTTCTCTTGGCAGAAGATTACTGTTTCACTCTTAACTTCGAGTTCTTTTTTCATTCTAACCCAGTCTACTCTCTTTTCTTTCTTTCTATCAAAAGTATAGAAAAAGATATAGGCCTTTCAAGGTCTTATCCATGTTTATTCAATTTTTAAAGCATAATGTATGCTCCTAGAAATATTTTTTGAACCGAGTTAAAGTTTGTTGTGGAAATATTTCAAATATGGCTTAATACGTCTGATTATATTATAATTCTTGGTGTGGTGTGCATGCGTGCTGAGTCGTGTCCGACTCTTGGTGACCCCATGAACTGTGTAGCCAGCCAGGCTCCACCGTCCATGAGATTTTCCAGGCAAGAATACTGCAGTGGGTTGCCATTTCTGTCTTCAGGGGAACTTCCCCACCCAGGGATCGAACCCACCGCTCCTGCCACTTCTCCTACACTGGCAGGCAGGTTCTTTACCAACTGCACCAGCTTATTATAATTTATGATTGCATATCTTTTGTTTATCAGATCTATTCTTCCCGTATTTCTGAATGACTACATTAAAAAATTTAACATGTGAGATTTTGTGTGAAAAAAAACTGTTGACTTTCAGTATTTCTCCCCAAAGCATTCTCCTTTGCCTCCCTGGAGAAAGAGGTGCCTGTAAGAATATTCATATCCAGCACTCACTTTGTTATAAAATCAAAAACCTGGGAAAATAAGAGTAGTTCTGCCTTAAACTATGAGAAAACTAATGTGGTCATCAGACAGCAAAACTAATTTACTAGTGATAAGCATTTAAACCCTAAATTCTTGTCAACAATCTTTGTGTCCCTTAAAGCACTGTTTTAATCTATGTTTCATGCAAGTTAGGAAAATGCAGACAGAATAACCACTGTCTGTCATTGTAATCAAATAAATACCACCTCATCCCATTTTCTGGATTCTGTTCTCATTTACTTCAGCAAGACTGAACACTGGCCTGTGAAAAAGACACCTAGAATATATTCCACTAGACTGTATTTATCCCACCTTTAAGTTTCAAGGTGGAATTTCAGATTTCAAAATTGTAGTTACTACTGATGATTACCAAAACGGGGGTATAATGATATCCTGCATTTATGATTATTGATGCACCTTTTTATAGATTCATTTTTACGTTGAACTACTTATTTTGTATGCGTTGATGAGCGTAATTGTAATTAGGTGTCTAGTTTGGTAAATGAGTATCTGTGATAATTTATGAGTGTATTTAATTTTTAGCTTGGAGTTGACATTTTGATATTGACTTGAGAATCTTGTACACCTTGCTGGGTACATTTGATAACACATTTATAGTGAAGAATGGGGCTACAGATATTTATAAATGCAAAGGTAGGCCTTCAGTTTATTCATTCAATATTTTCTTCAGTCTAGTGAGCTTCTACTGGCCAAAAAGGACTCTTCAGCCTAGAAAGGAATTCCTGAATATATTTTGTCATCCTCAAGTTAAATTTATTAAAAGTGTACGTTAGAAACCTAATTCTTTGAAAATTAAGCTCCATTTCTAGATCTTGCTATTTTAAGTATAAATCTAGCACATTTGTATGAAAAATAACAGTCATTTTGGTTTGCTCCTTTATTAGGATTTCAGTGAACCCAACTGACCGAATCATCTTTAAACATTTCACCTTACTTGGAAGATTAATTAAATTCCCTTAGACATTTCAAACTCTAATTATAAATTTAATGCACTGCTTCTCTCAAAGATTTCAAATAGGGAAGAACATGTCCTGGACTGGGTTCACCTGTAGCACATTGTGAGACCAGAATTCATGTAAAAGTGATTTATTAGGAGAAAATTGGGAGAAAAATGAAGAAATAAGGAGAGAAAGAAATAAGGCCACACAAAGGTGCCAATCGGCAGGTCGAGTAACTTTGACTCGGACCCACACAGGCGCCCTGGAGGGCACAATCTAGAGTTGTCCCAATTAGTCCCAATTAGGCAAAAATGCTGAGTACTTATGCCAGCTGTACCTCGTGGGATGGAAACTCTCAGCACGCCAGCTATGGCAGCCTAAAGAGATGCGGGAATCTCAGCCTCAGACCGAGATGCGGTTCCCAGAGGGGAAGCCCGCCAGGATTAAACTGGTAGCTCCTAGAGCACGTGGGCAGAACACTGTCCACCCCTCACACCACTCAGATCCCTCTATGCCTCCCATGAGCTCAGTAAGCCTGCAGGGGGTTGGCCGGTCACCATTTCTGGAAGCAAAGGCTTCGCGAGGAGGGTTGGTGGAGCGAGTTGCTGCTGGCTGGCCCACAGGCTGTAAGTGACGACTTGCTCCCTCCTCTACTCTGTGATATAACCCTCGGGGCAGACCAGCATTTGTTCGATGGGGTGCCCAAGACTGTCATCTCTGAGGAGCCTGAGTCCCTGGTTACTGTGTCCTTCTCACACCACAGTGGCTATGATTGCCTCATCACAGTCAAAAATCTAGAGCATTAAGAGATGCCCTGGTGGGTTCTAGACATACTCCTCTCTGCCCCAGGTATGTAGCAATGAGCATACAGACTGACACCCTGTCAGTATATTTATAAGTCCTTCTTTGCCTTCTCCACTGGCAGGAGGACACCAAAATGACCTGACCAGGGGACACTCACAGGTTTAGGTAGGAGGGAAATGTCATGGCATCCCCGGAGGAGAGCATCACACAGACCAACCCACCAGACACAGGGCTGCAAACCCGGGAAGCACAAATTCCCCAAGAAGGTCACTGAGAGTGATGGCGGGAAGACCACTCTATCTCCACCCCTGGGTTCCCAGACCTGTTATGCCCCCTCCTAGGGACAGTGTACACATAATGGCTGTTGGATCCAAAGCATATGCTGTATTCTGAGTACTCCATCCACACGTGGTGACGTCTCAAAGCAGGCGTCTTAGCTGGGTTTTGAGAGGACAGTCTTAATGTTCTTTTGGGTCAGGAGCTGGCTCTGGTTTGTGGATGAGTTTAGCTGAAAACAGACCGCTGCTGCTCTACACCCCAACTCAGGGGCGACATTGAAAACTAGTGGTGAGGGACTTCCCTAGTGGCCCAGTGGTTAAGACCCTGCGCTCCCACTACAGGGGGCATAGGTTCAATCCCTGGTCGGGGAACTAAGATCCCACATGCTTTGTGGTGCAACCAGAAGGATTTTTTTAAAAAGAAAAGAAAAAGAAAATTAGTGGTGAGGGGAAATCCTCCCAGTAGACAGGGCTTTTTCATTTTGTGGGGAGAGAAAAGCACGTTCCCATGGGGCCCTCGGGCCTACTGTTGCATCTCCTTAGCTGTAAAGTGGCCCCCTTGCTGCAGGGCAGTGTGGCACAAGATCCCATATCAGTAAATCAGGCGTTGTGTGCCTCAGATAGTGATGTTGACTGAGATGCTGTAGGCAAGAAATGTAAACCCAATACCTGATAGATATTTCTTTGTGGTCAGGACAAAGAAATCATTGCCACATCTTCCCAGCGTAGAAAATATCTGATGCAATCAGCTTACCACCAAGTGGCTGATTGGTCTAGAGGGATTGTACATACCTGCAGGCCAGTATTAGCCTCTGCAGCTAACAAGCAGTGTGCATGCACGCTCAGTTGTGTCTGACTCTATGTGACCCCATGGACTGTAGCCCGCTGGGCTCCTCTGTTCATGGGATTCTCCAGGTAAGAATACTGGAGTGGGTTGCCATGCCCTTCTCCAGGGCATCTTCCCGACCCAGGGATCGAACCTGCATCTCTTGCATCTCCTGCATTTGCAGGTGGCTTCTTTCCCACTGTGCCACCTGAGAAACCCTGCTAACAGGCAGAGCAGCAGCTAACATAGCCTTGGTGAGAGGGTCCAGTTCTATGCTGGGCCCATGCACAGCCTCCGTCTCTGCCACCAAAGCTACTCCATTCATCAGCCCACTGGGGTGGCCGAGGACTGAGGCTGACTGACATCTACCAGATGAGTCATATTGTTTATCTGCTTGTCTGAGCCTCCTCTGTAGTGGACGCTCTCCAGTAGGTATTGACATAGTGATCTCTCCCAGAGGTCCATCTGCATGCCTCTTCCCCAAACCTCTTTGCAGATAAACTTCTTCCAGGGTCCTCCCAAAACAGACACCCCCCAGCCAGTACTCAGGAACCTATGTATATGGCTACTTGTCTTTTCTCATGAAGTGGAAGCTCTGTATAGAGGACTTCCACTCACCACTGATTGCAGGGCTGTTTCTGAGTGAGGTTGTAACCCATGCCTGCAGCCCCAAGTTATCAAGACAACCTTCCATGAAGTAGACCGAGAGTTTTTCCTCCAAGAGTTGGTCATAGGGAGCCCGTGTGGGGCCATAGGTATAGGCTTGGGAGAAGAGAAGATGCAAGAGTGCTAAGTGACAAAGTCTGGACCACTTTTTGTGTAACTTACTTGTGCCCCCTTGACACGCTCGGGCTCTGTCCTGGGCGCCACTTTCATTTCATCAAGGATTGCAGTTATGTTCACTCAGCTTTATAACTTGGTAGGTCTGACAGCACCCCAGCGCCCAATTCATGGTCAGAAGCTCTGATCACACATTAGTTGACGTCTCATGGTCAGATGCTCAGTGCCCATCAGCATAAAAGGAGCTTTTTCCAGGGCTGTAGAGTTCTTCTGCAGGGGACATGGCATCACTTCAGTATCCCAGGGAGCTATGCTAAGATCCACAGGGCTTGCCAGAGGCAGTGCCTTGATGTGGAATCACAGGATCTACCGAGCCATGTGGCCCAGTAGCAAGGCCACTTGTTC
Source organism: Bos indicus x Bos taurus (assembly GCF_003369695.1). NCBI lineage: Eukaryota > Metazoa > Chordata > Mammalia > Artiodactyla > Bovidae > Bos > Bos indicus x Bos taurus. The sequence continues at coordinate 8,040,470 of NC_040079.1, read as the reverse complement.
CAAGCCTGGACCACTGCAAAGCCCTCTCTTGCTCTGGAACCCACTCAAAACTGACAGCTTGATGGCAGCCCTCCAACATGCAGGTTCTGGCTGTCAGAAGGAAAATCACAGGGACCTGTGTGCCTGAAAATGGTAAACGGATCCGAGAGGATGACTCTGGGAGCAATGCTGACAGCATCTCCCACCAAAAGCATAAACTCCCTGAGCTCTTACGTGACTTTTATAATTCTCATAATTATAAATTCAGAAGATCCAGTTTTCTTAAAAGCTTCAATCATGTTAAAAATCAGAGAATACTCAAAGAATTCAAACTGTTACTACACTTGTATAAACATATTTAAAAAACACAATTTTCTTCATCTCTTTTTATTGAATATAATTTACTTACAATATTGTGTTTCAGGTGTACAGCAAAGTGATTCAGTTATATTTTTTTCAGGTTATTTTCCATTACAGGTTGTTATAAGATGTTGAATATAGTTCCCTGTGTTGTGTAATAAATCCTCGTTGCTTATCTGTTTTAAATATAGCAGTGTGTATATGTGCATCCCAGAGTCCTAATTTATCCCTCCCTCCCTCCTTGTTCACCTTTGTTAACCATAAGTTTATTTTCTGGGTCTGTGTGTCTGTTTCTGCTTTGTGTGTAGATTCATTTGTATCACTTTTTTAGATTCCACATATAAGCCATATCATACGATATTTGTCTCTGTTTCACTTACTTCCCTTAATTTGATAATCCCTATGTCCAAACATGTTGCTGAAACTGGCATTATTTCATTCTTTTTTATAGTTGAGTAATATTCCATTGTGTGTATATGTGTGTGTACACACACACACACATATACATATATACATACATACACATACCATATCTTCTCTCTCTACTTATTTTAAATGCCTTCCTAGGGGAATGATGCTTTTGAGCAGCTATGGTTAATTGGCTGAAAACTCAGGACCAAAGAAACTCGAGACTATTAAGGGGTGTGTGTGGGTGTGTGTGGGGGGGTGTTGCTCACACACTCAGTCATGTCCAACTCTTTGTGACCCCAGTATACTATAGCCTGCCAGGCTCTTCTGTTCATGGAATTTTCCAAGCAAGAATACTGGAGTGGGTTGCCATTTCCTACTGCAGGGGATCTTCCCAAATCAGGGACCAAACCTGACTCTCTTGTGTCCCATGCATTGACAGGCAGATTCTTCACCACTAGCGCCACCTGGGAATCCCCAACCATTGTGGGCATAGCTCCTAAGAGTGCCTAACAAAATGTACACAGAACTCAACAAAGGACATTGTGTACTTGCCAGGTCAACAGAGTTTTTGAAGTTCATGTCCCTTAGCTGGGTTTTAAGCAATCACGTAAGTTTCAATTTCTTGGAACTCAATTCCTTTCCCCAAATGGGGACTTTGCTAAAATAATGGGGACTTTCTAAAGTCCCTGGGTTTCACTTCATCTTGTTGATAAAACCTTATTGTGTCACTTTCTGGAAAGCAGATTTGAACTTACTGCCTAGTCTACGCTTTTTCTCTTTTATTCTTTCTGTGTATCTCATTTGCAACCATTCTTTAATGAGTTTACTGATACAGAGAAAATAGAAATATAACCCTGTTGTTGGGTCTCATACCATCTGACGGAACACATGTATTACACAGACTCTCATACGTGGAACACAGCTGCTCACAAACCACCTGTAAGTTATACAAAATATAATACTTTCAGTTCCTGTTAGAAAGACTTCAAGGATATTAAAAGCCTCCCTTCCTTGGATAAACAGCTGGAACCCCCACCTCCTGTCTCCCATCTGTTTTCTCCCTAGGGTACCAGGTCCTTGTGCTGAAGTCCCTGGAGCCCAGGCTGCTAAATACCATCTTCATTTTATGCAGAAACCTTCACCATGGCCTTGACATGCTGCCTCCTTGCTCCCAGCCAGCAAGACTCATTCACCTAGATCCCTTGTACTTCAAAGGGAAGCATTTTTTAAACAACATTCAATGTAGTTTTTATGCAGAGAAGAAGTTATGCTTGAACCAAAGATGAGAAGAGATAAGGGTATAAGGAAGACTAAGAAGCCCACATGTCGACCTGAATCTGTCCCTCTGGCTGGACCTCATCACTCCCAAAACATCCTGCATCCTACCGTGACACAGAGGTTCACCAGGACCTTCTGCCTCTCACCCACGATCGCTGAGGTGGTCCAGATTCACAGCATAAGAGTAAGAAATAAAAATGAAGAGCATCGCTCCAACATGGCTGAACCTCACCTCCAAGTATCTTAACTGATCCCAGCTCTCCTTCTAGTCCCCCTAGGTAGTCGGAATTTATGGAGTGCTCCTACAACGTTTTTGGATTCGGAACCTGTCTCCAGTGGCTTCCCAGGTCGCACAGTGGTAAAGAATCTGCCTGCCAGTGCAGGAGAGGCAGGTTTGGTTCCTGGGTCAGCAAGATCCCCTGGAGGAGGAAATGGCAACCGATTTCAGTATTCTTGCCTGGGAAATCCCATGGACTGCGGAGCCTGGCAGGTTACGGTCCTTGGGGTTGCAAAAAGTAAGCTACGACGGAGCTCACACAGCACAGAGGTTTCAGTCTCCAACCTGAAACCCCTCGGGGAAACTTGGGACTTTTCTGACTCTCCCTAGCTAACAGTGTTTGTTCTTCCCCAGCAAAATGTTAAATGCTTAGCCATGTGACCCAAATGTGGCCTGGCCTATCTGGATATATATTGAATATAATGGGAATGAGATAACATGACTTTTTAATGCCTAAGTCATTGTAACAGCTAGTGCCTTTTATTAGGTTTCCATTCCCAGGTATCTCTGAGCATCTATGAAGAATAATGACGTGTTCCACAAATCTGCCCTATTTAAAGCTTGCTGACTTCAGCAGTGATCTGGCTTTGGACCATGGATGTCCACGTCCTCCCCTGAGGATTATTTCCTGTCAAATATGTACCCACTTCCTTAAGCTTTTACTATTCTCCTACAATGCACTTTACTCCGAGCCCAGGCATCCAATCCTCCTGAATTTCCCACAGAAAGCTGAGACAAGGGTCGAACAGTTAATAAGATATCTTTATGAGCAAATGTCAGAAACCCTAATTAAAACTGACAAGACAAAAAGGGAGTTACTGCTTCTTGTAGCTGAAAAACCGCAGGCATATTTTTAGTTTGGGTGTGGCTGGATTCAAAGATTCAAAGAATGTCCTCAGGAATCAAAATCTTTTTCTTGGCTCTGTTTGCCTCTGTGGAATTTAACCTCCACGTGGAGGAGGCCCCCAGCAGCTCCAGGCCTGCCCATCCTGGTTTTAAGAGGATGACTTTTTCTCAGTAGTCCTGGTGAGTTCGAGGGCTGGCTCTGATTGGCCCAGCTTGGATCATATGCTCATCCATGAGCCAATCACTGTGGCCAGGGGTGCCCAGCGCGCCCATTGGTCAGCTCTGTGTCACATGCACACCCATAAAGCCCTGGGATGAGGCCAACCCTGTGTGAAACTGATGGAATATGTGCGGAATCCAATTGCCAGAAGGAAATGGAGGCGCTATTACCAGAATATTCGGAAGGCAAAACAACAAATGGCGACTACCTTTGAGGATAATAGAAAGGAATTGCAATACAGAGATACTTTAAAATCGCGGCTACAAATGGTTGCTTTCAGGATATAGAGGCCCTCAAAGATGCAAGAAAGACAAAGCGCAGCAGCTGCCTAGCCCCTCCTTGGAGGACCTGTCCCCCAGAGCTCCAAGACAGCTGCAGTCAGCCCCCAGGAGGTCCCCACGGCCAAAGCCCAGAATAGAAACAGGACTGCCTGGGGCAGTGCAGTCCACGGAGGGTTTAACCCTAATGCGGCAGAGCCCAAGCACCCTTCCACAATGCTGCTGCCCTCCCCACAGCCATCAGTTCCATAAGGAAAGGGTCAGAAATACCCCCAGCAGCTTTATGCTTATATGTGGACGTTTCTAAAACAAGTATCCGTGTCTTAGGGAAACTGCTGAGAACTTGCTTCTGAAATCATTTCCTAGACTCTCTTAAAGTTACAAGTAGAAACTTAGTGACCAAGATCAAAGGTGTGTATGATCAGTGAGAATAGGAAGCATTTCTAGTGATTAAAAAGTAAAGGTTTTTCCTAAGTGTATTTTGTCTTGATTTTACTTGAAATAGCTCAGCTATGATACTCTGGGTTTGGGGGGTTTTGTTTTTAGCTGTGAGGCATGTGGAATCTTGGCTTCTTAACCAGGCAACAAACCATCACCCCCTTCATTGGAAGGCGAAGTCTTAACCACTGGACTGCCGGGAAGTCCCTCAGCTATGATACTCTGACTTCATCTGGGTAGATATTGAAAACAGCAAAGCCCTGAGAAGTACCAGAGACAATGCACAGTAGAGAATCTTCAGGTCTAAACCCCCGCCCCCCACCACCACCTTTGCCACACACACCCGGGCACTGACTATTATTGCCTCCCTTTTATGAAAGTTGAGGTTTTCAGGTGGCCTTGGAGTTCTCAGCACTTGGGTAAGCCACAGTGCCCTCACCAGGCCCCTGATTCCCAAGAACTCATCAGATCTCAATAATCCTGAAAGAAACTGGAGAGTCAAGAATCTTTTCTTACCTCAAAGCTTGGGCTCCCTGGGTGGCTGAGCTGTGAGCATGCTGGGAAAAGGAGGTGGGCGTGGCCAGGGTTGGGAGTCACTCTTCCTGCAGAAAAGATGAGACAATGCTCAGAAGGAGCCCAGGGAGCAGAGGTTGGGGCAGCTAACTGGAGGGGCTGAGAAGGGGAATCAAGGGCCTTTTCTCTTTGAGAAAGTTTTGCAAGCTTTTCACTCTAAGAAAAGCCAAAACTGCAGTTTCATTTTAAGGCATGCCCTTATTGGAAAGTCCTGGACTCTTTCAAATTACAAAGTTTTGTTTATGAAAGGGAGAGTTTGAGGTTTCACTTTAAAGGAGAATAGGGAAAACCAGGGTGATATTAAGTGTTATTTATCAACAGTTAATGATACTATGGCACCTTTGAAATATGTTCTTTTGGCCTAAATTCGTAAGAGTTAGTATTAATGCTTTATTAGTTTAATAACACACTTAGTAAAAGCAGTTATTTTCACAGAAAAATGTAATTATCTAATATCATATGCTATGAAAGAGACACCATGGTTCCCATTGGTAGCTATATATATGTGTGTATATGTGTATATATATATATATATATATATATATATATATATATATTACTTCCCATAAGTAGGTCACAAGACGGAAATTTCCAGGCATTGTAGATGACAGGGTTGCAGGATCTCTTTGTGGATTTCAGGATAAAGTTCTCCAACAGGGCTTCGTGACCAAACCAGGTTTGAGTTCTTTATAATGTCCCCAGATGGGGCCCAGCTGATGAGACTGCATGTCAAAGCAGTTAGATCATTTAAGTATACACAGTGTCCAGAGAGTGAGGGGCAGAGCCCTTAGCACAAGTTCAGCCATAGAGGAGACATCCAGATATTGATTCTACAGAAAGATCCTGATTTTTCTATAAAGGGTCACCAGTCCCCTCTGGCTTATGGCATAAGGAAATTTTAATGTTGATCACAGAAACGCAGAAACTCCCTGAATCTAACTTGGGTCATTAAAAAAACAACACTTAGGCTTGTACATTAGCTGTGTTCATGCCTGGGGTGACCAGCTGTCTCACTCCTCCACCCAAAGCCAGAAGGAGGAACTCTGTCCAGGGGGAGCTTTGGCCACCCTGGGAAATCTCTGATTTACTTTCATCTAGATCCATGGGTCTTGATCAAAAGTGAGGTGCCCCAAACTTAAGACGAGAACCTTTTTAGAGGTAGTTTAGGAACAAGTACTATAAGGTTTGTCGATTTCCCTGGTGGCCAAAGAGAAGCAGAGAGGCAAAACTGAAGTGGTGTTGAGAGTTGCAGGTTCAAGCTTTCACTTAAAATTCTTGGAGCTCCAGCCTTTACCACCACTACCAGCTCTGCTGCCAGTAATCATGACCCTGGCCACCGCCAGGGAGGGATTTGCAGAAAAAAATATTGCCTTCTCACCCTCAGTTAGTGTTGAGCAATATACAAACTAATCTAAGGGATTCTGGCCGGGAATAAAAAAAAGAAAATACCAACTCTGCATCTTTCTGTTTCCCCAGATGGCCCCAGGGCACGTATAGCTAATCAAGGGCATACATGCTAATTAGGGCATATGCTAATTAGGCCTCCCCGTAATTCCCCAAGGTGCACCTGCAAACTCCCTTCCACAGGAACATTGTCTTCTCGAGGGGCCTGCCTCCTTCCAGGCATAGCTTGTCACGCTAACCCAGTTGGCACTGCCCGGAAATGCTAACGTTTCTGCCATCCCAACTAATCCTAAGGGATGCATCCTAAGTCACAATGCATGATCCCTCCGCCGTCAAACAGCAGTCCTACCAGTAACTTCTGAAGAAATATTCAGTCAATGGGCTGAACCCATCTGTGGTGATTTATGACTCTGTCAGTCTAGTAGGCTCAGTCTAGCAGGCTCTTCCATTAGTTCCTCATAATGATAAGAGAGAAAATTATTCAATGAAATAGCCATCCCTGTCTGTCAATCTTATTTCTGCATTTGTGATGCGGTCCTACACTGAAAACATAACTCACCTAGTTTAAATAAGAGTTTTCAGAATGGTTTCCCCAATATTTTTTCTTTTTGCTTCGTAGTTTAGTCAACTCCCAAGCACGTTTCCTTTCAAAACACAAAAGTTTCTCATTATGATTGGAGACGTGAATCCTGATTCTCAGGGTTTTCGATCACTTCCTTCTCGGTGTTAGTCAGTTCTGGCCATATGGCGAGGGTGAGGCAATTCATTATTACTTTACAATGAAGGCCCTAATTGAATTTCCATTAGTAGTATTAGTCCTTCTGTTTCTCTGAGTTCCTAGGAGCCGCAGGTAGCATCATCTATATTACCCAGAGGTCCTGCTCGGGCTGACTTTCTGCAAACTCGCATTTAGGAGTCTGATTGGAGGAGGCGGGAGCAGGTGGAAATAATGAGCGTCGAGCAACTGCTCATTCACCGGCCACCCATGGCCCCTCTATCTCCTCCAGTTTGCTTCGGGCACTTGATACTCATCTGTGACCTCACCCGTGGTCGTGCCAGTCTGGTGGTCAGGACTGCCGAATCCTCCCGCTGCCTCCAGGGAAAGGTAGGACTTGATTTCATTATTTGGTGGTGAATGGCCACCCTTCCTCCTCAAGAGCCTCTGGGGAGGATGGTTACTTTTCCAAGATGCGAATGGGAGATCACAAGCCTCTCCCTGAAAAGTGTTCCTGGGAATTCCCAGGCCCTCACTGTCAGTGTCCAGAGTTCTTGCCCAGGGAGGGAAAGGCAGGGATGGCATCTCTGCCTGGGTGAGAAGGCAGTCGCCCTTTGGGTCAATTCCAGTGGTGAGCGAGATCTGGGCCGTGTTGTTGCTGTGGGGAGATGAAAGAGGAGTTTGTAACTCTAAGATGTGTGGATGGTCACTTTAGTCAATAATATCAACGCCTGCGAATCCACTTATTTACTCATCCAACAAAAGTGTGTGGTGTCTGTTGTGTGTCTGAGCACTTGGGCATAGGACATTTAAGAGAGAGAGAGAGGCTGGTTCACTGGCTACCCTAAAGAGATGGGGAAGCTCATTTGGGAAAACAGTCCTCACAAGGCAGCCCCCTGAGTGGTCTTCTGTTTAACCCTGGAGTCATGTTGACTTGAAAATTTCCAGCATAAAGCTTGTCTCTTTCTACCCACTAAGGTAGAAAGAGGAGTCCTGTTCCGTGCTCTTCTCTTCAGGGGAGCCTGGCCTTGACTCCCAGGTGGGGTCCTGCCCTCAAGAGATGTGAGTAGGAAGTCTCGTCCAGCGGCCTTTTGTTGTTGTTTAGTTGCTAGGTTGTGTCTCTCTGTGACCCACAGGGAGCCCACCAGGCTCCTCTGTCCATGGGATTTCCCAGGCAAGAATACTAGAGTGGGGTGCCATTTCCTCCTCCAGGGGTGGCCCTTTGGTGCAGCACCAAACACCTTTCCCTAGGCACACCGTGCACCTGATCACGGTATCCTGGCCTGAGTTCCTTTGTCCCTCTCCAGAAGGATTCAGACCTTTGACCTATCGTTTGCATTTGACCTCTGACACCACCTCACCCACAGCCTTTGCTGCGCCTGACTCCCCTGACCTCCGTCTTGCTCTGTGTGCATCTTTGGTAGAAGGATGAGCCCCTTCTTTGGATTTGTCTTGGTCTTAAGTGTCTGGCTTCCCTGGTAGCTCAGATGGTAAAGAGTCTGCCTACAGTGTGGAAGGGCCAGGTTCAATCCCTGGGTTGGGAAGCTCCCCTGGAGGAGGGCATGACAACCCACTCCAGTATTCTTACCTGGAAAAATCCCGTGGACTGACGAGCCTGGCGGACTTGGCAGGCTACAGTCCATGGGATCGCAAAGAGTCGGACACGACTGAGCAACTAACACTTGCACTTTCATTTTTCAAGTGTCCAGGTCCACTAGATCCACAGGCTTCCTCTTCTAGCTTCCTGCCACCAGTTTGCTTTCTTCCCGTTTTCTTGATACAGGCTCCTTCCGAGAGCCCACACTCCGATTGTGGGCTGTGTCCCAAACCGGTACATGCCTCAGGCTCAGGGTATCTTCTGGGCCAGTTGTTAGAGGGCAGAACGGGGCTGAGAGACCTTTCCCTGGGAACAGCTGCATGAACTGAAGGGTCAAAAGGAGGGTTCGGGCTCAGCCGCAGGTGCTGGGTGATGGGTCTGCTCCCAAATCAGGGGAAGACTATTCAGCATTAAAAGACAATAAACAAAGAAAAAAAAAGGAAGAAGATGAAAACACTTCCAAGCCAGGGTTATTTTGATGTGAACCAGTGAAATCAGTCTTTGAGCAAGGAGTATGAATGATAATTAAAAACATAAACGTGTTTAAAAGAAGATGAGGAAAGATTATCACTGCCCACTCCCTTCTTTTGAAGGAGGCTACAAGTGGCTGGGGTAGAGCTGATTTAAATCTATTAAATCACTAGAATATGTATCCATGGCTTCCCAGGGGGCTCAGAAGTAAAGAATTTCCACATGCTGTTGCAGGAGATATAGGAGAAGTGGGTTCGATCCCTGGGTTGGGAAGATCCCCTGGAGAAGTAAATACCCACTCTAGTACTTTTGCCTGAAGAATCCCATGGACAGAGGATCCTGGCAGGCTACAGTTCATGGGGTCACAAAAAGAGTCAGATACAACTTAGTGACTAAGCAACAGCAACATCTTAGCAATAGTAGTCTCTGGATGGGATTATGGGTTCCATGTGATTTTTCCAAAGTTCAGAATATTCTGAATTTTTAAAGGAAGAAATATGAATATATTTCTATATTTTAGATGTTTATAAACATACATGTAAATATATATTCATACACATACATATAAATGCATAAGTATATAAATATATGGGCTTCCCTGATAGCTCAGTTGGTAAAGAATCCGCCTGCAATGCAGGAGATCCTGGGTCAGGAAGATCCCCTGGGAAAGGGAAAGGCTACCACTCCAGTATTCTGGCCTGGAGAATTCCATGGACTGAATTGTCCATGGGGCCACAAAGAGTCGGACACGACTGAGTGAATTTCATGTATATAAATATATGTATATACATGAATAGACATAAATATATAATATGTATAGTAAGATTCTTTAATTACATTTATTAACATGTTATTTTAAAGTCAAGATAATTCAGAGTACTTTTCATCTGACTCCGGGTCTGATACCTATGGAGAAGACTCTGCATGAAGCCAGGATCAGGGGAAGTGCCTACTTGGGGAAGAGATAAGATGGGAAAGGCCAAGCTGGAACCGAGTGGAGAGGGACAGGCCAGGAGAGGTGTCTGCTGGAAAGGAAGTAGGAGGAAAGACCGACAGGAGTGAATTGAGCTGACACCTAAGTCAAAGCAGCACAGTTATGGCTGGATTTGCTCTGCAGAAGGTGGATATGAATTTGTAGCGAGAGGCTTATAATCCATCCACTCGGATTAGAGAAAATGGGGTGGTGGAATTGGAAGTGTCATATATATACTTAGAGCTTAAGATTTGATGGATGGATCATTGGATGGATCAATGGACCATGGATCATTTGTCTTGTGTTCATAAGAATGACATCTATGTGAACACTGTGGTTCAGGAACCTGGTTGGCAAGTGCAGCCTACGTGCAACCTCAGGGCAGGCGGAGGCATGACCTGGTCCAGACAGTGCTTGGCCCTGGGAATGGGGGCATTGAGGGGGATTATAACAGGAGGAGGTCAGGAAGCCCCAGTGATGTATTGTCGAGTACCAGGCTTCCAAATTTGGTAGTTTGTGAACATTCACCAAGTCACTTTGGTTGTTTGGTTGATTGGTTGGTTGGGGTTGTTTTTAACCCACAACCTTCTTTTTTTTTTTTTTTTAATATTTATTTTTTTTTTATTTTTAAAATTAAAAAAAATTTCAGGTATACACGTGCTCCCCATCCTGAACCCTCCTCCCTCCCCCCTCCCCATACCATCCCCCTGGGCCGTCCCAGCGCACCAGCCCCAAGCATCCAGCATCGTGCACTGAACCTGGACTGGCATCTCGTTTCATACATGACATTTCACATGTTTCAATGCCATTCTCCCAAATCTTCCCACCCTCTCCCTCTCCCACAGAGTCCATAAGTCCATAACCCACAACCTTCTTGATTGCTTTGTCTTGGTCTTCAAACTGTTTAGACTTGTTATCATGGCAGTGATGCTTGGGTTTAACCAGGTCATGACCGTTGGAATTTCATCTTATCACAGATTCCTGAGAATATTGGCAAGAATTAGCAACCGCAAAATTACAGTAGGTCGTATGCAATTTGAAGTTTTTCTCAAATCTTACACAAACATTAAATATTCCAGAGTCACAGTCTCTATTCTGTGGTTGACGCAATCGAGTTTGAAGAAAGAATTCACCTCTTCACAGGAATGTGAACTTTTAAAATATATATATTTTAGTTCAGAAACTTTATTTTTTAACAGCAGTTCCAGGTTGACAGCAAAATTGAACAGGAAGTGTGGGGTTCCTATAAGTACACAGCCTCCTTGAGTGTCAACATCCCCATAAGAGAGGCGCGTTTGTTACAGTCTGTGAACCTACACTGACAGGTCGTTATCACCCACGGCCCATAGTTTACATTAGGCTTCACTCTTGAGCTGTTCATTCTGCGGTTTGGACAAATATACAGTGACATGTAACCACCATCATAGCATCACATAGAAGAGTTTCACTGCCCTAAAAGTCCTCTGTGCTCTGCCTATCACACTGACCACTGGCAGCCACTGACCTTCATACTGTCTCCATAATTTTGCCTTCTCCAGAATGTCAAACAGTTGGAATCGCACAGCATGTAGCCTTTTCAGATTGGTTTTTTTCACTTCATAATATGCCTTTAAGTATCTTCTGTGTCTTTTCGTGTCTTGATAGCTCATTTCTTTTCAGTGCTGAGTATCTCATTGTCTGATGTTCATTTCAGTTCAGTCACTCAGTTGTGTCCGACTCTTTGGGACCCCATGGACTGCAGCACACCAGGGTTCCCTATCCGTCACCAAATCCCGGAGTTTACCCAAACTCATGTCCATTGAGTCAGTGATGCCATCCAACCATCTCATCTTCTCTTGTCCCCTTCTCCTCCCACCTTCAATCTTTCCCAGAATCAGGGTCTTTTCCAATTTTTCCAGTTCTTTGCATCAGGTGGCCAGAATATTGGAGTTTCAGCTTCAGCATCAGTCCATCCAATGAATATTCAGGACTGATTTCCTTTAGGATGGACTGGTTGGATCTCCTTGCTGTCAAAGGGACTCTTAAGAGTCTTCTCCAACACCACAGTTCAAAAGCATCAATTCTTCTGCGCTCAGCTTTCTTTATAGTCCAACTCTCATATCCATACATGACCACTGGAAAAACCATAAGTTTGACTAGACAGACCTTTACTGGCAAAGTAATGTCTCTGCTTTTTAATATGCTAAGTTGGTCATAACTTTTCTTCCAAGGAGCAAGCATCTTTTAATTTCATTTTCCGATGTACCACAGTTTATTCATCCATCACCTACTAATTTATCTATCACCTAGGACTTCTTGGTTGCTTCCAAGAATTGGTAGTTATGCCCATGGGAGGAGGTAAACTCAAGGTCTTCCTACTCTGCCATCTTGGCCATCTCCCTCTAGAAGTTTTGACAATTATGAATAAAGCTTCTATGGACAGCCACGTGCAGGTTTTTGTGTGGACATAATTTTTCAATTCATTTGGGTAAATACCAAACAGCATAATTGCTATGATGCTAATAAAATAATTTTTTTTCAAAAAAATGTTTAACCAAAATTAAAACTAAAATCTTTCCTGTGTGTGTGTGCTTAGTCTCTCAGTTGTGTCTGACTCTTTGTGACCCCATGGACTGTAGTCCACCAGACTCTGTCCACAGGGATTCTCCAGGCAAGAATACTGGAGTGGGTTGCCATGCCCTCCTCCAGGGAATCTTTCCAACCCAGGGATCAAACCCAGTTCTCCCACATTGCAGGCGAATTCTTTACCATCTGAGCCACCAGGGAAGCCCAAAATCTTTCTTAAATATGTTTTAAAACATTTCAGTTATGTGTAATCTTCTCAGACCAGGGATTTAACTTGTGTCCCCTGCATGGACAGGCAGATTCTTAACCACTGGACCACCAGGGTAGTCTGGCCTATAGGATCTTAGTTGCAGAATGTGGGATATAGTTCCCTGACCTGGGGGTTGAACCCAGGCCTTCTGTGTTGGGAGTGCCAAGTCTTAGCCCCTGGACCATCAGGGAAGTCTCTCCCCATTTTACGTCTTTATCCTGTCCATTTTCATCTTCTTTTGTGTTTTCTCCATCTCAGTTGCCAGACTTCTATCTTATTAATCTTTTCAAAGGACAAGCTTTGGATTTTGTGTTGATCTCCTTTGTGTTGCTGTTTTCTCCATTTTTTTTTTTACTTCATTTAAAATCATTTTTGGGGTTCATTTTATTTAACCCTTCTTGTTGCCTGAAAATGTATTCTGAGCTAAAAAATTTCCTCTGAATTCTGTTTTGGAAGTTTCCCACAAAATTTGACAAGTAGTATTTTCATCATAGCCTAAGTCTACATATTTCTTTACTTTTTATAACCTCCAAATCCTATTAAAATCCATTATTCTTTAGAAGCATGTTATTTATTTTCCAACTAGGTTGTTACTACTTTTTAATTTTATTGCAATATGGTTAGAAAACACTATGTTTGATATTAATCCTTTGAACTACAGCATGACATCCTTTATGGTTTATCATTTGACCTAGACAAATTCCTTAAAAAAAAATTTGCATTTCCAAAATTGGCTCAAGAAGTAGAAAACCTAAAGAGTCTCATAAATGTTAAATAAATCAAATCCATTGTTTAAATTTTTTATCTCAAAACAAACTCAAGATGCATGACTGCCATGTTGCTGAACTCAATATCCAGGTGATTTTGTATGCAAATTGTGCAAAAGTTTCAAGGAACAAAAAGTTCCATTTTACATAAACTCCTCTGGAGAGTAGAAAAAGAGAACTCATTCTTTGAACCCTTATAACCTTTATACCAAAAGCAAACAAGACCACTATAAGAAATAAAAATCATAGGCATCTTATTTTTTTAATATAGGTGTAAACATTCTAAATAAAATATTACCAAAACAAGTCAAAAATGTATTTTATTTTTCTAAAATGTGTTTTAGAAAAGAATAATACATCATGACCAAGTGAAATTTGACCCTGGAATGCTAGAGTGGTTTAGCATTAGAAAAGCTATATTTACCTCTCTTTGGAACATTATTTGACTAAGAGATTAAAATGATATGATTTTCTCAGTTGATGTAAAAAAAAGGTTTATAAAATTCAACACTTTCACCATTAAATTCATTTTTAATTGGGAAGATAGAAATGTCTTTGATTATTGTTATCTATCAAACAGTTTCTGCAACTGTTCTATTTAATGGCAAAGAACCCTAATAATGGATATTATTTGATAAGACAAGGATGCCTGCTATCAAGACCTCTGTTCATAGTTGTGCTAACAATTCAGCTGATGCAGTAAGACAGAAAGGAAAGTAAGAGTTACAAGGAGTTGAAAAGGAAAGAACAGAACTGTCCTGACTCATTGATATGTGTGTCCACCTGGAAATTCTAAATAATAATCTGAATAATCTAAACTGTTATATGAATGCCAACATTTTTTTAGCAAGGCTGTTCAATACAAAATAAATACATGAATTCAATTACATGTCTATTTATTAGTCATGTTAGAAAAGAAAAAAAAATTAAGGAGGCATCCTTTCCAGATTCCTGTAAGATGATAGCTGCATGGATATGTGCTCAGCAGCTAAGTCAAATCCAACTCTCTGCAACCCCATGAACTGTAGCCCGCCAGGCTCCTCTGTGCGTGGGATTCTCCAGGCAAGGATACTAGAGTGGTTTGCCATTTCCTTCTCCAGGGGATCTTCCCAACCCAGAGATGGAACCTTCATCTCCTGCATTGGTAGGCAGATTCTTTACCACTGAGCCACCTGGGAAACCTCCCTAGGATGATGGCTACTCCCTAAATATGAAATTCTCCATACATTCTTCAAAAGGCGTAAAGATCAATAAAAGAGTTAATCTTAAGAGTTCTCATCACAAGGAGGATTTTTTTTTACCCTTTTTTTCTGTTTTTCTTGTATCTATATGAGAAGATGGATGCTAGATGAATCTAAAGTGGTCATCATTTCACAAAATACGTAAATCAAACCATCATGCTGTATGCCTTAAACTTATACTGTGATGTTTGCCAATTATTTCTCAATAAAATTGGGAGGGAAATGTGGAATAACAAATAAATACAGTAAAAACATCAAAAAGAAGAGCAAGTGAAACAGTCCAAAAAGGCACATCTGCATCGTAACTAGAACACTGCAAATGTCAATTCACACGTCAGGGAGGAAATGAACGTAGAGAACCAGCAGACCCAGCTGCAGAGCCCGCGGTGGCGCAGAGTCCAGTGAAAACGACAGAATGAGGAGATTGAAGTGGGATTCCTAGTGGTGGCAGAACACCCCAGTAAAAACATCACAGCCAGGAGGAAGGCATCTCCCTTAGGATGTGGGACCTCTCAGAACAGCTCTGAGCCCAGGTGGACTTGGCTGCAAAATACTCAAAAGGAAGAATGCTTGAAAGTGGAGGATCGGAGGATCAGCACGAGAGTGTACCAGTTCTCAGTGAAGAGGGGGCTTGGAAGGGGGAGGCATCTTTTGAAGAAGTGAAGAAATAAAGAAAAAGCAGTGGAACCTAAAGTTCTCACACAATCAAGGGAGTCATGCAACTGGAGATACACTACCTTTTTTGGCACCGAAAAATAAGATCTGCGTCTTGCTGTACCAACAGAGCACCTTCTTGTATTCAAAAACCTAGTAACACAACTCCTCACTCACCCCATAGACGCTTGTGCTATTGCTGATCAAGGAAAACCAAAATGAACAGAAGCAGGCAGGCAACCTCTGCACGAAGTTGCTGTAAGAACACAGTGAGAATCCAAATTTATCTAACAGTAAAAAGTTTGGATTCGATCCCTGATCCAAGAAGATCCCACATGTCACGGAGCAGCCAACCCCGAGCCCCACAACTATTAAGAGTGTGCTCTAGAGTTCAGGAACTGCAAGCACTCAGTACTCAGTACTGAGCCCATGTACTGCAACTCTGGAAGTGGCAGCTGCAGTCGCTACATCCATGATCCCTTGAAGTTCTCGTTTTACCCTTTTATAACTTCATCATTAGCACATTTTTACCTAATTGACTTTTATGTTAACTTTTTCATGTTCAAATAATCTGTATATATACTGTCTCCTGGCCAGACACTGACTACCGTGGCTAACTTCAGTAGAAAAGGAATTTATTGAAATGTTGCTGAAACCATTTACCACAGACTGGGATTTGAACCTGTTGGGTAGTTAGAATAGGGAAAAGGAGTCCAGAATGGCGGTGGCTAAAAGTAATGCTCAAAATTCTCCAAGCCAGGCTTCAGCAGTACGTGAACTGTGAAATTCCAGATGTTCAAGCTGGTTTTAGAAAAGGCAGAGGAACCAGAGATCAAATTGCCAACATCCGCTGGATCATCGAAAAAGCAAGAGAGTTCCAGAAAAACATCTATTTCTGCTTTATTGACTATGGCAAAGCCTTTGACTGTGTGGACCACAATAAACTTTGGAAAATTCTGAAAGAGATGGGAATACCAGACCACCTGACCTGCCTCTTGAGAAACCTATATGCAGATCAGGAAGCAACAGTTAGAACTGGACATGGAACAACAGACTGGTTCCAAACAGGAAAAGGAGTGCGTCAAGGCTGTATATTGTCACCCTGCTTATTTAACTTATATGCACAGTACATCATGAGAAACACTGGGCTGGAAGAAGCACAAGCTGGAATCAAGATTGCCAGGAGAAATATCAATAACCTCAGATATGCAGATGACACCACCCTTATGGCAGAAAGTGAAGAGGAACTCAAAAGCCTCTTGATGAAAGTGAAAGAGGAGAGTGAAAAAGTTGGCTTAAAGCTCAACATTCCGAAAATAAAGATCATGGCATCTGGTCCCATCACTTCATGGGAAATAGATGGGGAAACAGTGGAAACAGTGTCAGACTTTATTTTTCTGGGCTCCAAAATCACTACAGATGGTGACTGCAGCTGTGAAATTAAAAGACGCTTACTCCTTGAAAGGAAAGTTATGACCAACCTAGATAGCGTATTCAAAAGCAGAGATATTACTTTGCCAACAAAGGTCCATCTAGTCAAGCCTCTGGTTTTTCCAGTGGTCATGTATGGATGTGAGAGTTGGACTGTGAAGAAAGCTGAGCACCAAAGAATTGATGCTTTTGATCTGTGGTGTTGGAGAAGACTCTTGAGAGTCCTTTGGACTGCAAGGAGATCCAACCAGTCCATCCTAAAGGAGATCAGTCCTGGGTGTTCATTAAGGAATGATGCTGAAGCTGAAACTCCAGTACTTTGGCCACCTCATGTGAAGAGTTGACTCATTGGAAAAGACTCTGATGCTGGGAGGGATTGGGGGCAGGAGGAGAAGGTGACGATAGAGAATGAGATGGCTGATGGCATCACTGACTCGATGGACGTGAGTCTGAGTGAACTCCGGGAGTTGGTGATGGACAGGGAGGCCTGGCATGCTGTGATTCATGGGGTCGCAAAGAGTCGGACACGACTGAGCGACTGAACTGAACTGAACTGAAAAGACAAGGAAGGAAAAAGCCCACGAAAATAGAACAAAGGTAGGTCAAAGAAGGTCTGAGGACCGGAGTGAGGACTTCAGGTAGAACAAACAACACTCTTTGCTGGCCCAATTTGCATAGTGCAGGCCCAGGAAGAGGAAAAGATATATAAAAGGAGGAGCCAAAGCACTCTCTCTCTCTCTCCCCCACGTGCCTGCACTCTTTCTCTTTCTCTCTCTCCCGAGTGCTGGGCACTCTTCGTGTCTTTAGGTCGACATGCCCTCACTCCTGGAGGATGGGTTCTCCTGCCATTTTCTACATAAAATAGAGCTGTAACATTGATTTGTCTAAGAGCTATAACACAGTTTGTCCAAGACCCGAGAGCTGTGACGCACCGAAGGCTTTAATGTCCATCGCTCCAAATCTTTGTTGTGACGAGACAGAACCGAGGAGCATACACTCGCCTGACAAACCCATGTGCTGGGGCTCAAACCCAGCCAAAACTCTGCTTGGGACTTGAACCCACGTGGTTGGGACCCAAACCCAGTCAAAACCCAGAATACCATCACATAAAGAATTCAGTGAGAGACAAAGTGATAGGTAAGAAGTGGATTTATTCAGATTCAGAGAGAAGTACACTCCGCAGATAGAGTGTGGGCCATCACAGAGGGCAAGTGCAGTCATGAGTGTGGCATGGTTAGTTTTTATAAGGCTGGGTAATCTCATATGCTAATGAGTGGGAGAATGATTCCAACTAGTTTTGGGAAGGGGTGAAGAGTTCCAGGATTTGGGCCACCGCCCAAATCTATTGACAGTGCCTTGGAACTGTCGTGGCACCACTGGGTGGGTCATTTCACTTGCTGATTGAGGATCAAGGTCTAGTCTTGTCTGCCATCTTGGTCCCATTTGATTCTAATTGGTTTATGTTGTGTCCTTGGGCTATGTCATTCTTTCAAAAGTTGTGCCCTTCCTCTTTCCCTCCTGTTAAATTACTAGGTAAGAACTTCCCCAGTGGTTCAGTGGTTAAGAATCTGCCCACCAGTGCAGGAGACACAAGAGAGTCATGTAAAGGAAATGGTAACCCATTCCAGTTTTCTTGCCTGGGAAATCCCATGGACAGGGGAACCTGGCAGGCTACAGTCCATGGGATCGCAAAAAGTCAGATACGACTGAGTGACTAAACAAGAACAGAGGCTTCTCTAGTGGTCCAGTGGCTAAGACTTCACGCTTTCAATGCAGGGGGCCTGGGTTCAGTCCCTGGTCAGGGAACTGTATCCTACATCAGTTCAATTCAGTTCAGTTCAGTTCAGTCACTCAGTCGTGTCCTACTCTCCACGACCCCATGGACTGCAGCACGCCAGGCCTCCCTGTCCATCACCAACTCCCGGAGTCTGTCTACATGCCACAGTTAAATACCCAACGTGTCACAACTAAGACCCAGTGCACCTAAATAAAAAATAAAAAATTTTTAAAAGAAGATCAGTCTTTAAAAAAGAAAGAAAGAAAGAAAGAAATGTTACTGGGTAGCTCATCAGAGGAGGATGGCTAAAGATCCAGCCTTGCAAAGGCAGGAAGCCCGCCACATTCACTCTAGAGTAATATGTTAAATGAACTCTTGCTACTGGGGCCTTCAAATTGCTACATCTACTCCCACCATCACAAATCCCAAGATACAGAAGGTTATGAACAGACAGTAAGGTTTCCTCTGGACATAGGCAAGGACAGGACAGTAGGGGCTTTAAAGCCACATTTTGAGACAGTCACTTAGACCCATTCCTCCAAAACCCATTTCTCAAACATTTCCTCATGCCAGGCATTAAAAAGAAACAAAAATAAATGACATGGATCCTGTCTCAAGAAACTTAAAATCTATACTAATGTTTCTGAAGATGAGAATTTGTAAAAATTATCTGGGGTGCTAGTTAAAAATATCCCTCCCCCAGAGATTCTGAATCATTCAGGCTGGTGTGGAGCTACATGATACTGTCGACTAAATAAGATGCCCAATTTGAGAGTTGTGAGTCAAGTTTTATTTGGAGCAAAATGGAGGCAGCAACCTCAGATAGCTGAGGGACTGCTCCAAAGAGGCAGTGGGGCAAGGCCAATACATAAGGTTTTGGTGAAGGAGGAATTCAATTAAAATTAAAAGACGCTTACTCCTTTGGAAGGAAAGTTATGTCCCACCTAGATAGCATATTCAAAAGCAGAGACATTACTTTGCCAACAAAGGTCTAGCTAGTCAAGGCTATGGTTTTCCCAGTGGTCATGTATGGATGTGAGAGTTGGACTGTGAAGAAGGCTGAACACTGGAGAATTGATGCTTTTGAACTGTGGTGCTGGAGAAGACTCTTGAGACTCCCTTGGACTACAAGGAGATCCAACCAGTCCATTCTGAAGGAGATCAGCCCTGGAATTTCTTTGGAAGGAATGATGCTAAAGCTGAAACTCCAGTACTTTGGCCACCTCATGTGAAGAGTTAACTCACTGGAAAAGACTCTAATGCTGGGAGGGATTGGGGGCAGGAGAAGAAGGGGACAACAGAGGATGAGATGGCCGGATGGCATCATTGACTCGATGGATGTGAGTCTGAGTGAACTCCGGGAGTTGGTGATGGACAGGGAGGCCTGGCGTGCTGCAATTCATGGGGTCGCAGAGAGTCGGACATGACTGAGTGACTGAACTGAACTGAAGCACTCATTTAACAGATTTTCTGCTAGTCAAGAGGATCTAATGTCACCATGAAGGGATTTAGTGATTTTCTAGATATGAGGAGATGCAAGGATTGGGATCATAAAGTCAGTTCCTAAAAATATCCAACTATCTAAAGACCTGTCCCACCAGATTCCCTGGAGCACAGAATGTCTCACTCCACCTTGAACCCCCTCAGGGGAACAGCTGCAGCACAGGGTTCAGTCTCCTCCGAGGCAGGTGGCAAATGCCCTTGTTGTTCAGTCACTGGCAATGCTCTTGGCAAGTGGCCATTTGTAGTTAACAATACATACTTCTGCTATTGAGTAAAAGTTGTGTGCCCAACACACAGTGAAGCCAAATAAACCAAATCACTGGTGGTTGTAGCAGAGGAAGGTTTATTGCAGGGCCAAGCAAGGAGGTGGGTGACTTGTGCTCAAAAACTCCAATCTCCCCAATTATTTGGGAAGGTAAGTTTCTTTAGGCAAAATCTGGAGTGAAGACTGTAGGATGTGTGACTTCTGATTGGTTGGTGGTGAGGTAACAGGGTGATGCAGGAGGAATCTTGTGCTCATTCTGAAGTTACCACCCAATACCTGGGTGAAGGCCTTAGTTCTGCAGAAGAATTTAAAGATATTGTTATGTATATTCCTTGAGGAGGAACTCAATAGACATGAGTTTGAGTAGGATCCGGGAGTTGGTGATGGACAGGGAAGCTTGGTATGCTGCAGTCCATGGGGTTGCAAAGAGTCAGACATGACTGAGTGACTGAACTGAACTGAACCGAACTAAACTTGAGGAGAAACTAAGACCCTGCCCCAAGGCTGCTCTAGTGTTTCTTGACTGCTCCTTCCTTGTTTCTGTATTCCCTCCCTTCCTTGATTAGCACTCATTGAACAAAAGGTTTTCTGCTAGGAGGATCTGATGTCACCATGAAGGGATTTAGTGATTTTCTAGATATGATGGACTGTAAGAATATCCAACCAGTCCATCCTAAAGGAAATTAGTCCTGAATATTCATTGGAAGGACTGATGCTGAAGCTGAAACTCCAATACTTTGGCCACCTGATGCAAAGAACTGACTCATTGGAAAAGACCCTGATGCTGGGAAAGATTGAAGGTGGGAGGAGAAGGGGATGACAGAGGATGAGGTGGCTGGATGGCATCACCGACTCAATGGACATGAGTTTGAGTAAACTCTGGGAGTTGGTGATGGACAAGGAGGCCTGGTGTGCTGCAGTCCATGGGGTCACAAAGAGTCGGACACCACTGAGCGACTGAACTGAACTAAACTGAATAATAACTTTGTCACTGAGTTCAAACTCACTCTGCTCACCACACAACAGCCAATAGAAGCAGAGATTAGGTGTTGAGGCAAAGAAAACAACTTTATTTGGGAAGCCAACTGACTGAGAAGATCACAGACTAATGTCTCAAAATAACCATCTTTTTAAAAAATTCTTTTGATTTATTTTTGTCTGTGCTGGGTCTTTGTTGCTTCATGGGCTTTCTCTAGTTACGGCAACAGGTTTCTCATTGTGGTGATTTCTCTTGTTGCAGAGCATGGGCTCTAGAGCACATGGGCTCAGTAGCTACAGTGTGTGGGCTCAGTGTTTGCAGCTGGTGGGCTCAGTAGCTGTGGCTTCCAGGCTCTAGAGCTCAGGGTCAGTAGTTGTGGTTCATGGGCTTAGTTGTTCCTCGGCATGTGGGATCTTTCCAGACCAGGGATCAAATTCATGTCTCCTGCACTGGCAGGCAGATTCCTTACCAATGAGCCACAAGGGA
This sequence comes from Bos indicus x Bos taurus, assembly GCF_003369695.1. Lineage (NCBI taxonomy): Eukaryota > Metazoa > Chordata > Mammalia > Artiodactyla > Bovidae > Bos > Bos indicus x Bos taurus. Next base: position 8,018,732 of record NC_040079.1, on the reverse strand, counting down.
AACTCATCAAAATAACCCATCTTATCAGGGTCTGAATGCCAGTTTCTTTTATAGAACAAAGAGGAAGAGGAGATGAGGAAGCAAAGTAAAATGGCCATTCATCTTGCAAAATAGGAGTGTGAGCATGTGAAATACACCTAGTCGTGTCTGACTCTTTGTGACCCCATGGACTATTCGGTCCATGGACTTCTCCAGGCAAGAATACTGGAGTGGGTAGCCTTTCCCTTCTCCAGGGGATCTTCCCAACCCAGGGATAGAACCCAGGTCTCTCATAATACAGGTGGATTCTTATCAACCACTGCTTATCAACCCAGCTGAGTCACAAGGGAAGGCCCCAAATCTCCTTCCTTTTGTTCAGTGAAAGTGAAAGTCACTCAGTCGTGTCCAACCCTTTGCGACCTCATGGACTACAGCCTACCAGTCTCCTCTGTCCATGGAATTCTCCAGGCCAGAATACTGGAGTGGGTAGCCGTTCCCTCTCCAGGGGATCTTCCCAATCCAGGGATAGAACCCAGGTCTCCTGCATTGCAGGCAGATCTTTACCAGCTGAGCCACCAGGGAAGCCCAAGAATACTGGAGTAAGTAGCATATCCCTTCTCCAGGGGATCTTCCTGATGCAGGCAGGGATCCAACCGGGGTTTCCTGCATTGCAGGCAGATTCTTTACCAACTAAAAGAGCTATCAGGAAAGTCAGAAAATAGGAGGGATGTGTTAATTTCTTCTTTTCTGCAGCCATTCACAAGTGGGTGGGGTCAGATTGTTTCTAACAAAGACACTTTAGTCTAACAGTCAAGTAGAGGGGCAAGGTTCCCTGGGGCAGGCCATTACGTATGATTAAAACCACAAAAGCAATGAAAAGCAAAGGTTAAACTCAGAGAAACAGGTCCAACATGGAGTCAGAATTGGCTTTTCCCTGTAGCATACCTGGACTTAAAGTCCAGAACTGGTTTTGACTTTTCATCTAAATTGCAAGAAAAGGCAAAATAAATCTCTCTGTGAAGTTGACCTGTCAATTTGTAATATAAATAGCCCCATTCCTGTCTTTTGTGAAACATCAAATCCTCCTAGTAGTCCTGGATAGAAGGGCCCTGGGTTTGACAGCTTTGGCAAATGCCATCATTGATCTATCCTGGGTTCAGAGCTTAAGGGCTTAAGGCTTGGAACTTCCCTGGCATCCCAGTGGTTAGGACTCCATGCTTCTAACGCAGAGGGTGTGGGTTTGATCCCTGGTTGGGAAACTAAGCTCTCACATGCCTGCCAAAAGAAAAGGGTGGGGGGCGGGGTGCTTAAGGCTCATTCTTACCCTGAAGAAGCAAAGAGTTTGTGTGTGTGTGTGGAAAAGAAAACATCTTTAACATTTTGGAAAAGCTATTAAAAAAAAAAAAATCCAGGTCCAATGTAATAGACAAGAGGCAGCACATTAACGGGATCCTGGGATGAATACAGAGCAAACTCCCAGTGTCCAGAACACCAGCTACTCTGAAATGATGTATGATGCTCAAGCTTGACAGAATCTCTCAGGTGTAAACCATTCTTACATTCCTGGGGTCAGAGCAAGTCCAAACATTCAGAGGGCTATCCAATTATATTTTGCCTCCTATAACAGAATTGAAAAGGAAAACAATGGCAGAGTGTATGTGCCTGCTTTCAGATAAAGAGTAACAGAAAACCCAGCTCAGAGGTCCTCCCAAACAAGGACACATATTTAATCAGGAGAAGGAGAAGTTCCAAGATAGAACAGGTTTCAGATTACCGGCTATGATGTCAGTAAGGGCCCTTATCTTTTCAGAGCCCTGCCTTGTGATCTACCTGACATCGTCTTGAAGCTGGTTCTTCTCCTCCTGGGTGTAAAGTGGCTCCCAATAATGACAGGAGCTTCTGTCTCAAGAGGGAGGAAAGACTTTGCTGGACATCACAAGCAATTTCCCTTCAAGGCTCTGTAGCCAGAACTTGGTCACATGTCCCTCCCTAAACTGATTCCTAACAAAAGGGAATACAATATTATTATCTCGCCCAGGGCAAGGGTCCCCTATGATCCTGGGCTGTGAGTGGAAGCATGCAGACTTGATCAGAGTCAGGGCTGTGTTAAGAGGAATAAAGGAGAAATGCTGAATCAGCCACCAATGACATCCCTACCTAGAAGCAGAGCCTTTGATAAGTAGGACCATGAAGTGGCTGCATTAAAAATAGAAAGAGGCTGAGGACCCTTCCCAAGAGCAGAGTCCAAGAATCCTAGATAATTCCTTATCCTCAATCCATTTGCTCATCAAATATTAGCTGAGGAGCTGTGTGTGTGCAGAAGTGAATGAAAATGGTTCTGCACCAAGGGCCTGAGTGGACTCTTGCCTAAGACTAAAAAATGAATTATCCAAGGAGACACATGTGCTGGCAAAGCATTTATTGGGAAGGAGAGCAGGAAGGTAAGGGAACCCAGGAGGACTGCTCTGCCACGTGACTTAGTCTCGGGTTTTATGGTGATGGGGTTTGTTTCCAGACTGTGTCTAGCCCATCATTCTGACTCATGTCCTTCCTTGTGATGCAAATGTTGCTCAGCCAAGATGGACTCCAGCGAGGAAGATTCTAGGAGGTTGACAGGACAAATGGACTGGCGTCTCTTCTCTCTTTTTGACCTTTCCTGAATTCTTCCCATTGGTGGTAGCTTATTAGTTCCTCATTCCTTACCTGGATCTCCTGTTGTAAGATAACTCATGCAAATGGTTACTACCATGCCTGGCCAGAATGGCCAGTTTCAGACAGTGGTTGTCCTAAGAGTTCTCTGGCCCCCAGAGCATGTCCACTAGGTGCTCCTGGATTTTACTTGGGTTCACCTTAAAGGGCACAAGCAAGAGATTACATATGAAAAAGCAGGGACATCATTTTTATGACAATGGTCTGTATAGTCAAGGCTATGGTTTTTCTAGTAGTCATATATGCATGTGATAGTTGGACCATAAAAAAAATTGAGTGCTGAAGAATTGATGCTCTCAAACTGTGATGCTGGAAAAGACTCTTAAGAGTTCTTTGGACAGCAAAGAGATCAAACCAGTCAATCCTAAAGGAAATCAACCCTGAGTATGCATTGGAAGGACTGATGCTGAAGCTGAAGCTCCAATACTTTGGCCACCTGATGCAGAGTTGACTCATTAGAAAAGACCTCGATGCTGGGAAAGATTGAGGGCAGGAGGAGAAGGGGATGACAGAGGATGAGATGGTTGGATGGCATCACCGACTCGACGGACATGAGTTTGAGCAAACTCCGGGAGATGAAGGACAGGGTAGGACAGGGAAGCCTGGAGTGCTGCAGTCCATGGGGTCGCAAAGAGTCGGACACAGCTGAACAACAGCAAAGGTTACAGAGTGGGAGAACAGAGAGCTGGAGATAACATTCCTCCAGCCTCCTCCTCACCTCCCTGTAGGTCGGCAGTGGTTACATTCCTTTACTAAAAGTCATGGCTTCCCTTGGGCTGCCCTCCCCTATAGCTGGCTCCCAGTACCTGTTCACTAAGCTGTGACAGCAGCTTCCCAGCACCTCTAGCCCTGGGTGCTCCGTCATCTCTTGTTGGTTTCCCTAAACACTGTCAACAAGGTCCCTTCATTAAACTCTTCCAAGCATCCCATCTTCTTCCTGCCAAGACCATGACCGACAGCTGAAGTTAGCCAATGACTTTTTAAAAACCTCCTTTGTCTGCTATTTTCTCACTTCTTGGTTCTAAATGTCTTATTTCCTCACCTTCATTGTGTCCCATTAATAATAAATTTCCAATAAGACCTGTAAATTGTAAGTAATTCTTTTACCTCTGCCCCGAGGAACTAGTTTATCTTTCAAACTCTTGGACCCGCACAGTGACAAAGGAAAAAAAAGAGATAAAAAGAGAAAAAAGAAAAAAAGAAATAAAAACTGGATTTTATCAAAGTTAGTCTTCTGTGCTGCAAAGAGAATCACTGAGAAAGTGGAAAGACACCCCATAGAATGGGAGGAAATGTTTGTGAGTCATCTATCTGATAAGAGACTTGGATCTAGAATATATAAAGAATTCTTACAACTCCTTAAGAAGAGCTAATAACCCAATTTTTAAATGGACAAAGCATATGAATAAACATTTCTCTAAAGAGAGACATAATCGCTAAGAAAAATATGAAGAGATAATCAAATTATTAGCCTTTGGGATCTGCAAATTAAAGCCACAATGAGATACCACTCTACACCCACTAGGATGGCAATAACAACAAGTATTGGCGAAGATGTGGAGAAACTGGAACCCTCATGAACTGCTGGTGGGAATGTAGAATGGGGCTCTAGTTACCTTGACACTTCCTCAAACCATTAGACATAATGTGAGCATGCTGCTGCTGCTAAGTCACTTCAGTCGTGTCCGACTCTGTGCGACCCCATAGACGGCAGCCCACCAGGCTCTGCCGTCCCTGGGATTCTCCAGGTAAGAACACTGGAGTGGGTTGCCATTTCCTTCTCCAATGCATGAAAGTGAAAAATGATATGACCCAGCAATTCTACTTATTGGTATATATTCAAGAGAAATGAAAGTATGTGTCCGCACAAAATGTTGCACATGAATGTTCGTAGCAGCATTATTCATAATAGTCAAAAAAGTGGAAACAACACAAATGTCCACCAAACAGTAAGTGAATGGATAAAATGTGTTATGTCCATATGATGAACTTATTATCAAACATAAAAAGGAATGGAGTGCTGATACTAAATGAATGCTGTGAATGAATGAACAGTGCTGTAAGTGAATGAACCTTAAAAACTTTATGCTCAGTAAAAAAGGATTCAGTCCCAAAAGATCACATACCATGTGATTTCCTTTATATGAAATGTCTGGAATAGACAAATCCATAGATATAGAAAGAAGATTAGTGGTGGTCTAGGGAGACTGGGGAGGAGAAGCAGGAGAGATTGCTGATGGGGACAGGGCTTCTTAAGCAGATGAAAAATTTCTGAAGTTGACTGTGGTGATGCTTGCATGTGTCTGTGGATATAATGTAATCTGTCTGCCAATTACTCAGCTCTTCTAAGTGTCTCTTAGAATCCTGGGAGGAAAGTGAATAATTTATACCTGAACATAAATTCTGTAGGGTCTTAGAACTTACATGCTTAAGAAAACCCTCAGGGATCCTCTGAAATCTTCCCAAAGATTTCACTTGGAGGGCTTGCATTTTCTAGCAAATTATTTCAGATATTTCATTATTCTCTGAATATCCGGCATGAAATAGAACTGATCACAAGCTTTATTTTTTTTATTAAAGTATAATTGATTTGCAATGTTGTGTTACTTTCTGCGATACAGCAAAGTGATTCAGACACACACACACATACGGCTTCCTTGGTGGCTCAGTGGTAAAGAATCTGCCTGCCAACACAAGAGACACAGGTTCGATCCCTGGGTTGGGAATATCCCCTGGAGAAGGAAATGGCAACCCACTCCAGTAATCTTGAGTGGGAAATCTCATGGACAGAGGAGCCTGGTAGACAACAGTCCATGGGGTCACAAAAGATTCGGACATGACTTGGTAACTAAACAGCAACAACAAAATATATGTATTATTTTTTTATATTCCTTTCCATTGTGGTTTATCACAGGATACTAAATAGAGTTCCGTTTGCTATTCAATAGGACCTTGCTGTTTATCCATTCTACATATACCAGTTTGAATCTGCTAAGCCCAAACTCCTAGTCCATCCTTCCCCCACCACCCTCCCCCTTGGCAACTAAAAGTCTCTTCTCTATGTCTGTGAGTCTGTTTACTTTGTAGTTAGGTTCATTTGGATCCCAAGCTTTTCTGCCATAGTGTTTTACATGAGGATAAAAGAAAACACCTTTTACCAACCTCCCAGGGCACCTCATTAAAATCCTTCCCTTCTTCTTTACTATATTTATAACTAATGTTATTAAAAGGATGTATAGCAACTTTAACAAAAGAGGAACTCAATAATGAAGAGTTATATATCTAAATTTGTTTATGCAGATGCTGTTCCCGACCTACCTTTGTGCTGTAGAAAGAGGACACTACAGAAAGCCAGGGGCCTTCGGGCCTTGGGGAAATCACTCAGCACATATAGGTACCTCCATCAAATTAGAGCTTCCAACTAGCGTATCTCTGGGGAATTCCCAACTCAGAAAAACAATCCACCAACTTGAGCATTCATAGCACCTACCTTAACCTACCTAAAATTTTAAAATACTCATAGTGGTAATAAAGCAATGAGATTGCTCTAGAATAATTGTTGCCTACATCACTCTAAATCTTTGAGAGCCCATGGAATCTTTTCATGGAAAATTCTAAAGTTCTAAGCAAATAGGCTTAATGCATTAATAAACATTTAGATGAAGTAAGTGAAACAGATTTTCTTTGATTCTAATGGGAGCTGGCAGAGATGCTGTTTTAAACTGTGTTATTTATGTTCTGGGAAAAAGCTAAATCTGTCTGAGATGGCCTAAGTCCTTGTAACCCACACGTTGCTAAGTGGACTTGAAGTATGTAAGCTCCAGATCCCTGCCTAGTATTCATAAGAATTTTGCAGAATTGAAGAGTCACATCTCAAAATATTTATGGATTGTAGAATATCCTCTTGCAAGAAAAAAGAGAAATAGCTAGAATTAGGGAAATTAACGATTTGTGAAAACTTGACAATCTGAAGTCTGACTTTGAACAGTAACACAGAAGCAAGAACTGTCTAATCACGGCCCTGATTCCATTCAACAGGAGTCAATGTGGCAGGTGTGCGCTGGTGTGGACTTGTGAGAGCACCACGGAATGATGAGGGATCAGGCATTAAGGGAAAGAAGGCCCCAAGGATCAGGGCAGGGATATTTCTCTGACCACCATTTGCTAAGTGTGTCTCAAGTGACGGTGTTACTGAATCAAACTTGGGTTCACTCACCTACACACAGTAAAGCCAATCTACTCACACCAGATTATGGTGAAGGGCAGTGCAGCATTTGTAGGCAGGTGCCAGACAAGGAGTCTGGGATAGCTAATGCTCAAAAAATCTGAACTCTGCAGTGGGTTTCATGGAGGCATTTTAAAGGCAAGGTGAGGGAGGGAAGTCATAGGGTGTATAATCGGCTTGTGCACAGTTCTCTGATTGCTCAGTGGTAGAGTAACAGGATGGTAACAGGGGTTAACGTTATCAGTCCCCAGACTATAGTAGATCTGGAGGATATGTGCTCGTGATCATCAAACAATTAACTTTTTCCATTTGGTGTGGGGGTTTTAGCTTCTGTAAAACAACTAAGGAAATGTGCTAGATAACAGATACTGTTATCTAGGTACTTCAGGTAGGAATGAAAGATTCTGTGACTGCCATATGGCTGACTGACTTGAAACTCTTACTAGTTCTCCTGGCCCAACTGCTATCTTTGTCCTACATGTTCATATCCTTTCAATCATGAATTCATCTTTTTATGTTTATAAAATCAAATTTGGGTTCACTTACCACACACAGTAAAGCCAACCTACTGACTCCAGTGGTGTGGTAAAGGAAAGTACAGCCAAAACAGTAATACCCTCTGTTTGTTTACTCTTTTTTTTTTTTAAGATTATTTGTATCTGGCTGTGGTGGGTCTTCACTGCTGCGTGCAGCTTTCTCTAGTTACAACGAGCAGGGGCTAGTCTTCATCGTCCGGTGCAGACTTCTCATTGCGCTGCCTTCTCCTGTTGTGGAGCACAGACTCTGGCAAATCAGTTTCAGTAGCTGCAGCACTTAGGCTCAACAGGTGAGGCTTGCAGGCTCTAGGGCACTGGTTCGGTAGTTATGGCCTAGGGGTTTTGTTACTCCGTGGCCTGTAGAATCTTTCTGGACCAGGGATCGAACCAGTGTCTCTTGCATTGCAAGGCAGGTTCTAATCACCAGGGAAGCCCTGTTTATTCTTTAAATTGTTCTTTCCTAAGAGTGTCCAGGATTTGATCTTTGTTCAGAAGCCATTTTCTTTCTTTTAGTTCAATCATGAATTCTTGAGCCATCCTTTTGTGACTCAGAAGAGACCTGAGAGATGATAACTTTTCTACAAACAAGAGGCAGGCCAAGGGCAAGGAGGCAGTGGTCTGTCCCAGGAAGGCTCCGTGGAGTCCTCCTGGGTTATAAAGGGGCCTGAGGGTTTCCACACTGTATTTCATTTGCGTGTTACTCACAATACCTGGTGTGTCTGGGCTAACTTCAGTAAAACATGCTGTGTAGCCATCCTGCCGTAATGAGAGCCTTGGGGTCCTTTAAGGTTGGGGGGTTAGATCTATTAGAGCTTTAGGATGGACCAAACTAGATTAAAGCACAACCAGAGTCAGGAGGAGAATTTTCTAGAAATTTGTTCACAGTCAAAAAGAACAAAAAAAATTGTATTATCATGTACCAGGAGTAGGGTGGTAATGAGGGGGAAATTGACAAATTCAAGGACCCTGAAGATATTCAATAGGAGTTGCTTTGTGACCAGTTGGACATGGAGGTGAGAGCAGAAGAATCTAGGATCTCTCCAAGATGTTGTGAGAATGCTGATACCCTTAACCAAAGAGGAAAATAAAGACACAGGACCAGTTTTCCAGAGGTAGAAAGTTAATTCCACTCTGAACGTGTTGATGAACAAGATGCTTTGGTCTATGGGTTTCTCCCATTCAGTTTTTGCCACATTGTAGTATACAACGTTAGCCATTGTTGTAAATAAAGATGTTCTGATATTTAACCTGTGAACTTTGGTTCTGCCACTCAGTATTCTATACCTCAGCAGTTCCATGATTTCTCATCACTATTGGACTATGTGGACCTTTATATCTTAAAATGAAACACGCACTTTTGAGGATTTTTGTATTCAAAAGAAAACTCATCTCAGTCATACGGCAGACGTGTGCCGATCACCTATTATGTTGAAAGGTATTATCCAGGAGACATGATCACACAGAGAGTCCTGCCCGAAAGGAGTTTTGCTGTTTCTGTTGATTTAGGGCTGCACCATGCAGCGTGTAGAATCTTAGTTCACTGAACAGGAGTTGAATTTGTACCCGCTACATTGGAAGCACAGAGTCTTAACCACTGGACCACAGGGCAAGCCCCCTGCCCGCAGAGTTAACAAGCTGAGAGTCATTTGGGGTAAACTCCTTCAGACTTGTAGGAAAAGGTGGCTTTTCTAACCGTACACCACCTCCCTCGTTTACCCATCAGCCTGTCAACTACAAAGTAGGTCGAATGAGCGCAGTATGTTCAGTGACATTAATGAATATTGTGCTTCTTGGGTCCTGACATTCCACAGCCTGATTACTCACCCCAAGCCTGCTGCTGCATGCCTGGAGGGCAGAAAGGAGGGCTGGGCGGAGCTGAGCAAGCAGCATCAAGCCCAGGCTAGGAAACAGATGGAAAGAGGGATGGGAGAAGAGATTAACTCAGCACCAGCAAGCCAGCACCCCCACCATTTGGGAGACCACCCATGATGAAGCTGTACTCAAAAGGAGAACAGACTGCATCACTCCCATTCATGTAAAATGGAACAGTGGATCTATTTGTACATACATAGAAAATGCATGGACGGATACACAGGGATCTCTTAACCTCTGGGAACCAGAGATGATTCCTGCGGAGAGAGGCTGCCATCAGAGTGGGAAAGAGACTTCCTTTCTCTGGATCCCCTTTGGTTCTATTTGAATTCTTAACAGAATGAGGTCTCACTTCTTCAGTGAAACATAAAATGAATGCAGCATTCACAAAAGTTTTTAAATCAGTAAGTTCATAGAATTGCCTCAGTCAGTCCAGTCGCTCAGTCGCATCCGACTCTTTGCGACCCCATGGACTGCAGGACATCAGGCCTCCCTGTCCATCACCAACTCCTGGAGTTTACTCAAACTCATGTCCATTAAGTCGGTGATGCCATCCAGCCATCTCATCCTCTGTCATCCCCTTCTCCTCCCGCCTTCAATCTTTCCCAGCATCAGGGTCTTTTCCAATGAGTCAGTTCTTCGCATCAGGTGGCCAAAGTATTGGAGTTTCAGCTTCAGCATCAGACCTTCCAATGAATACTCAGGACTGATTTCCTTTGGGATGGACTCGTTGGATCTCCTTGCAGTCCAAGTCATAGGACCCAGCAACTCCACTCCAAGGTACACACCCGAAAGTGAAAGCAAGAACTCACAGCCTTGTACACACACATTCACAGCAGCGCTAGTCACAACAGCCAGAAGGTGAAAATAGCCCAATGCTCATCAACAGATAAACGATAAACGAAGTGTGATCTGTATATACGGTGGACTATTACTCGGCCATAGAAAGGACGGAAGCACTGACACAGGCTACAATGCAGATGTGCCTCAGAACCGTGTGCTAAGGGAAAGAAGGCAGTCACAGCAGGTCTCATATTGTATGAATCCATGAATGTGAAAATGCAGAAGAAGTAAATCCATAGAGACTGAAGCAGATTGGTGGTTGGGGAGAAGGGAGAGGAGAAGTATAGAGTAACAGCTGTTTAACGGGTGTGAGTTGCCTTTTGGGGATGATGGAGACGTTTTGGAACTGAATAGAAGTGGGGGTTGTAAATGTACTAAATGCTTCTGAGTTGGTCATTTTAAATTGGTTAACTTTTGTGTTATGTGAATGCCCCCTCAGTAAAAAGATTAATTTAAAAAAAAAATTACTGAAGGTGGGAGGGGTGAGGGTCTAGCCGAAGGTCACAGGTCACCCTAGCAACAGCAGTGAGAATGTTAGTGGGTCGACTTCCCTGGTGGCTCAGATGATAAAGCGTCTGCCTACAATGCAGGAGACCCAGGTTCAGTCTCTAGGTCGGGAAGATCTCCTGGAGAAGGAAATGGCAACCCACTCCAGTATTCTTGCCTGCCTGGAAAATCCCATGGACGGAGGAGCCTGGTAGGCTACAATCCATGGGGTCGCACAGAGTTGGACACGACTGAGCGACTTCACTTTCTTTCTTTCTTTTTACAGGGTATACGGGGTAGGGAGCCCATAAAACTGGCTTGCATCCCCTGGCCCCGTGCTCTCTTTAAAAATAGTTCATTGGAAATAGAGCAGAAAGAGATTAAATCAAAATTCAAAATAATGATCACAAGGCTTATCCATAGCCCCATCACACTAAGAACTAAGTTTTATTTAGCTGCTTCATGAAGGAATCATCAGAATGACAAATAATTCCAAGGCAGAGTCAAGAAACAGATGTACCTGTAGTCTATTAAAGAAAACAAGACTGACCATAACTCAAGGCACTCTCCGCAGTTTCTGAGTTGCGTGCACCCAGCCTGGCTCCAGCCTCTTTAGACTTGGTGTTAACAAGTTGTCCAGCCCTGGAGAGCCCACTGAAGCTCTCATGGACGCTAATGACACACACTAGGTTTTTGTTTGTTCAGAACTAACACAGTGTTCACAGACTGGGTTCTGAATCACTCCCCTTGACCTTCATCTTGCCCCTGATTCTACTTACATCTTTTGCAGCTTCTCCACTTTGCTGCTCCTTCTTCCATTTTTGTCCTCACACTGGTGATTAGACTTCACGGTTTCTATTATTTCTCTAGTCATGATCTCCAAGCTTCATTCCTGTGATTTCTGGTTCCCAGCTTGGCCAAACACCCACTCTGGACTTATTTCATTCCTGGAACCCTGTTTGGTAGAGAGAGAAAAAGAAGAAGAAAAAAGTAGGGGAGGAAGGGAGGAAAGAAAAGAGAGAGGAGTGAGAGGAAGGAAAAGAGAGGAGGAGGGAGGGAGGAATAAAATGGGAAAAATAAAAAGAATTGAAAACGTAGGGGCATTTTTTCACAACTTTGGTGTAGGGGAAAATGTTCTAACTACGATACAAAATCCAGACATCATAAAATAAAAGATTTATAAATTCATCTTTAAAAAAAACATTTTAACATAAAAAATAAACTTCAAAACACAAGAAATGAAGGAAAACATTTTCTACTATATCACAGACCAAGGGCTGAATGTGTAAATATATAAACAGCTACTATAATTTTTTAATCAATAACTCAATAAAAGAGTTGGCGAAGTATAGGAACGTATTCTAGCAGGACCCTATGGGGCCTTCCTGGGACACACCCCCGCTTCATTCCCTCTGCTCTAGCTCCTGTCGGAAGTACCCAGATGACAGTATCTGATGCACATTTCCTGAGTTGTTTTTATAGATGCTAACTGCTGCTGCTGCTGCTAAGTCGCTTCAGTCGTGTCCAACTCTGTGCAACCCCATAGACAGCAGCCCACCAGGCTCCTCCATCCCTGGGATTCTCCAGGCAAGAACACTGGAGTGGGTTGCCATTTCCTCCTCCAATGCATGAAAGTAAAAAGTGAAAGTGAAGTCGCTCAGTCGTGCCCGACCCTCAGCGACCCCATGGACTGCAGCCTTCCAGGCTCCGCCGTCCATGGGATTTTCCAGGCAAGAGTACTGGAGTGGGGTGCCATTGCCTTCTCCGATACACACACTGCTATATACGAAATAAACAAGGACCTACTGTATAGCACAGGGAACTACATTCAACACTTTATAATGAACCATAATGAAAAAGAATATATACGTGCATGTGTATAACTGAATCACTTTGCTATACACCTGAAACTACCACAACATTATAAATCAACTATACTTCAATTAAAACCCACACTGCATCCTCAGGTTTTAAACAGCTGCCTGGTACCAGCATTTATTAACGAGTCTACTGCATGCACCCTCAGTTGCTTTTGTGGTGTCCCACTCTTTGTGATCCCAGGGGCTGTAGCCCACCAGGCTCCTTGTCCATGAGGATTTTCCAGGCAAGAATACTGGAGTGGGTTGCCATGCACTCCTCCAGGAGATCTTCCCAACCCAGGGATCAAACCTGCATCTTTTATGTCTCCTGCATTGGCAGGTGGATTCTTTACCACTAGCGCCACCTAGGAAGTTCAACCAGTCTATTGAAGTGAAAAGTGAAAGTCACTCAGTGAGTCCGGCTCTTTGAGAATACAGTCCATGGAATTCTCTATGCCAGAATACTGGAGTGGGTAGCCTTTCCCTTCTCCAGGGGATCGTCCCAACCCAGGGATCAAACCCAGGTCTCCCACATTGCAGGCAGATTCTTTACCAGCTGAGCCACAAGAGAAGCCCAAGAATACGGGAGTGGGTAGCCTATCCCTTCTCCAGAGGATCTTCCTGACCCAGGAATCAAGTCACCACCAAATAGAAGAAATTAACCATTTGATGACCCTGAGCACATAGCCTTCAGGCTTACCGGTGCCTAAGGATTGATAATGTTAATCCCTGTGACACACTCTGTTACCTCACCATCAACCAGTCAGAAGTGTGTACGAGCTGATCACAAACCCCTCCCTCACCTGGCCTCCGAAAATGCTTTGTTGAAACCCATCAGGGAGTTTGGGTTTTTTGAGCACTGGCACCCCACTCCAGTACTCTTGCCTGGAGAATCCCATGGATGGAGGAGCCTGGAAGGCTGCAGTCCACGGGGTCGCTGAGGGCCGGACAAGACTGAGCAGCTTCACTTTAACTTTTCACTTTCATGCATTGGAGAAGGAAATGGCAACCCACTCCAGTGTTCTTGCCTAGAAAATCCCAGGGACAGGGGAGCCTGGTAGGTTGCCGTCTGTGGGGTCGCACAGAGTCGGACACGACTGAAGCGACTTAGCCTGCACTCCATGCTTGGCACCTGCAGTAAACGCTGCACTTTCCTTCCCCACAGCCTGGGGTCAGTAGAGTGGCTTTATGGCGCACGGGTGAAAAGATCCAAGTTCAGTTTGGTAACAAGAACAGGACAGTTTACCAAAAGCAAATGCTGTGGCTTTAAAACATATAAAAGACACACAGCCTTATTCATAAAATACAAACGCCACTGAAAGCTTCACTGAAATATCACTTTCACACATCAGTTTGGCTAAAATGAATCAAAGAGCTTGGTAACACACTTTGGTCACTAAGGCCATCCCAAAACAGAGCTTCTCATACCTTGCTGGTGGAAAAGTAAATTGGTAAAACCCCCGTGGATGGCGATTCAGTGGTATCTGTCAAAATTAAAAATATTCAAGACATTCCACTTCTAGGAATTTATCTTATAGTATTCTCACATTAGCATATTATATAATATATTACTATACTATATTAACCCACTCCAGTGTTCTGGCCTGGAGAATCCCAGGGACAGGGGAGCCTGGTGGGCTGCCGTCTCTGGGGTCGCACAGAGTCGGACACGACTGAAGCGACTTAGCAGCAGCAGCATACTATATTAGTACAGTAATAAAAGGTTATTTATTCCAATATTGTTTGTCTTAGAATATTCAAAATTTATTAAAGATTTAATTAGTTTTTTAAGTAATGAAATAAAATATTTTAAAAGACTTTAAAATTGAAGGATAGTTAATTGATTTGCAATGTTATGTTAATTTCTCCTATAAAGTAATTTCAGTTATACATGCGTGCATGCGTGCTCAGTCAGTTCAGCCATATCCAGCTCTTTGTGACCCTGTGGACTGCAGCCTGCCAGTCTCCTCTGTCCATGGAATTTTCCAGGCAAGAAGACTGGAGTGGGTTGCCATGCCCTCCTCTAGGGGGTCTTCCTGACCCAGGGATCACACCTGTGTCTCCTGGATTGCAGGCAGATTCTTTGCCGCAGAGACCACCAGGAAAGCCCCAGTTATATATATACATACCCATACATTATTTTTTATATTCTTTTCCATTATGAAGCCTCCCTGATGGCTCAGTTGGTAAAGAGTGTGCCTGCAATGTGGAAGACCCAGGTTTGATCCCTGGGTGGGGAAGATCCCCTGGAGAAGGAAATGGCAACCCGCTCCAGTATTCTTGCCTGGAGAATTCCATGGACAGAGGAGCCTGCTGGGCTGTAGTCCATGGAGTCACAAAGAGTCGGACAGGACTAAGTGACTAACACTTTCACTTTCACTGTCCATTATGGTTTATCACAGAATATTGAATATAGTTCCCTGTGATATTAAGTAGGACCTTGTTGTTTATCCATTCTCTGTATAATAGTTTGCATCTGCCAATCCCAAACTCCCACTCTGTCCCTCTCCCACCCCCCACCCCTTATTGGAAACCACAAGCCTGTTCTGTTTACCTGTGAGTCTATTGAGAGATAAGTTCGTTTATCATGTTTTAGATTCCACATGTAAGCGATGTCATATTGTCTTTGTCTTTCTGACTTAGTGTGATGATCTCTACGTCCATTCATGTTGCTGTAACAGTCCTGTTGCACTCCTGTTGTGGCTGAGGAATATTCCATTGTAACTATGCACCACATCTTTATCCATTCCTCGTTGATGCATTTAGGGTGTTTCAATGTCTTGGCTACTGTGAACAGTGCTGCTATGAACACAGGGGGATGTATAGCTTTTTGACTTATAGTTTTGTCTGGATATATGCCCAGGAGAGGGATTGCTGAATCATAGTCTCTTGAGGAACGTCCATACCGTTTTCCATAGTGACTGCAACAACTTGCATTAATGAAATATTCAGAAGACTTTTTTTCTACCTTATTGTGAGAGCATTTGACATGAAATCTATCCACATAACAATTGTTTACGTGTATAATACATTACTGTTGAGTATAGGAAGAGTCTATGTTTTAGATAACAAGTGAAATAAATCCTTAGAAAGACTCACGATTGAAGAGGCAGATGTCAAAATTTGGTGATTTTGTAATTCTGGCCCTGCCTCTGGGCCTGTGGATTTTTTAAAAGCCATCCATCCCTGGGGGAAAAAAAAAGAAAAGAAAAACCTAGGGTTTATCCTTCTCCAAAACCTGAGTCCTTTGACACACACGCTCGCTCCTGCAGCCATGCAGAGCTCTCTGGTTTTCACCCCTCTGGTGGAGCTGTTGGTTTATTGACAGATGGTACAGCAGTGAAAATACAGCCACACGGGACAGAAGTAAAATCAACGAAAAATACC
This sequence comes from Bos indicus x Bos taurus, assembly GCF_003369695.1. Classification (NCBI taxonomy): domain Eukaryota; kingdom Metazoa; phylum Chordata; class Mammalia; order Artiodactyla; family Bovidae; genus Bos; species Bos indicus x Bos taurus. The sequence continues at coordinate 8,002,836 of NC_040079.1, read as the reverse complement.
AAATCACTCTCTCCAAAAGAGATTTCCTTTTTACTCTAGTAAATGTGATTCAGGACTTTTAAATAAAAACCACTAAAACAAAATATTTGCAATAGGTGTGCTACATTTCAGGGTTTTAGGAACACAGCAAACCTGGCTATGGCTAGAATGAAAAACACTTTACAGCCTATTTGTAGCAGCTGGTCAGCTCCCTCTTTAGAGAGAGAAAGAAGACAGACAACACATTTTTACCAGCTCTGTCTTCCTAAATAGCTTTCTAGTATGCAATTAATTAGAAAGCTTTATTTAAATGTAAATTGAGTGGGTCGGTGTGGAGAGGTAAATCGATACCCATCAGATTAAAGATAAGGAAAAGGAACGGAATGACCTATATATTCAGAATGTTTTGAAAGAATGATCGTTTGTCTTTTATGCTCAGTGCTAGAGAAATTGGCTCAAAGTTGGCAAAATAACCACTGGGAAACCGTAAAACTGCCTGTCTAAAATCTGTTCTTTTCTGTGGTTATTTGGGCTAAGCCAACAGCTCTGCTGGTCCCATCAGCATGTTGTGAGCCACAAACCTCTAACAGCCCATCACAGGCTGAGGGCAGTCACAAGTGCCCTGGCAGGTAGCTTCTTCACCTGGCCTGGATCCGATGTGAGGACAGGGATCAGCTGATGGGGTGTAACAGTTCCTATGGCGTTTCCTCTATAGATTGAAAAAAAAAAAATCTGATGTCTGAAAAGAGCCACTTTATCTAAAAAGTTATGAACAAGCATGAAGAGGCTTTCCTGTGTAGGGAGCTGGTTTCATCTTGCAAAATGCATTCTCTGGAGGTTTGCTTTTTAAGAAACAACTGTGCTAAATACCATTGTTACAGAACCAGGCTTGGGTTGCTCACCCATGAGCCATAAAGCCAACCTGTTGACACCAGGCTGTGGTGAAGGGAAGTGTGGCATTTACTGTAAGATGCCAATACAAGAATAGGTGCCTCAAGCTCTCAAACCCTGAATTCCCCTGACTTTTTAATGGCAAAATGTGGGGGAGGAGGGCCAGTGTGCATCCTAGGGTATGTGACCAGCTCGTGCACAGTTCTCGATTGGTTGATGGGGAGGTAACAGGATGATGTCATAGGGGATTACGTATCAGTCCTTAGGTGCCAGTGGGTCTGGGGGCTCATAGTCATCAAGTAATTAGTTACTTTTCCTTTGGTAGGAGTTTAGCATCTGTGAAACAACTCAGGAAATGTGGGCAGATCCTGTTATCTAGGTCCTTCAAGGGGAGCCAGAGCAGAGGATATCGGGGAGGGGCCTGTCCCAGAAGACCTCATAGGGTTGTGCTCAGTTATCACATGTCAATAAAATGCTAGAGATGAGCTTTACTAGTTTTAAAATAGCCAGTTTCCAGTCATCTAAAGGCAGGTTTGCTGTAATTCCCGCAAATATTTTATCAAGTATTTGTCAAAATATTGTGGAATAATATACGGAAAGAACATACACAGTCAAAAGAAGAAAATGCAACATTATCGGTAAGCAGGCAGGGTCTAAATTTTTTTTCCAAACTGTAAAGTTTTCCCCTCTTTGTACAGGAAGTTGGAAAAGGAACTAAAAATAAAGCAGAGTTTTAGTTTAATTACTGACAGGCAACCAGTTTTATTTTTTTTTTCTTCTGGAATATTCCATTCCCCATTGGCAAAACATACTTCATAACAAAAGCAGAAACAGAAGAGATGTACCACAAAAACAACACCAACATTAAGTTCAAATGCTCCTGTCTAAAATACTAGGTACCTGTTTGTCTCTCCCATAATGCAAGCTTTATTTCAGGTAAACCACTCAGCTCTATGGAGCTCCTTGCAGAAGAACCGGGTTCCTTCCAATTGTCGGTGTCAGGCAGGAGAAACAGGGCCAGAGGCAGGTTGAGCTGAGGTCAGGTCCTTGGAGGTGCCAAAGCCTGGTTCTGAAGAGCAGAAATGGGGCTGGGTGGAGGTCAGAACATGAGTCAATAGCCAGAGACACCAAGTTCAAACCAGGACAAACCAAACCCAGTGTCTTGGGGGCAAATCTAAGGATACATCAGGCAAGGATAGTCCAATAGGCAAATCAAAGGAGACGAAGGAACATGTAAAATAAGTGTGGCTGGATGAGCACAGATGTTGTGTTTAGCGTCAGGGCCTCTTCTCTACAAGGAGGCTTCTGCTGATCTTAAAGGAACAACACTCTGAAACTATCAGAGAAGGAAACAAAAGCAGTGAGCAGAAGTGGAGCCTTGGTTATGCGCCAGCAGGCACCCCAAGGAAGACCTGTGAGAAACATACAAGCTAAAGACTGACGTCACTGTTGTTAGAACGGTAAGTCACACGCAAGCAGACCGCAGAACCCTTGAAAGACAAAGACAGATGTAATATTCATCCAATAATGCATTCATTAGGATGTTTATTGAGATCCCACAGCCAGGCACTGCACTGAAAACTGGGGCTAAAAGGTTAAACAAGGGAGGGTTTCCCTGGTGGTCCAGCAGTTAAGAACCCACTTTCCAATACAGAGGAAGATGGTTCGATCTGTGGTCCGAGAGGATACCATGTGCCAAGGAGCAACTGAGTCTATGCACCCCAACTACTGAGCCTACAGTCTAGAGCCTGAGCTCTGTAACAAGAGAAGGTACCCCAGTGACAAGCCCGAGAGTAGCCCCTGCTTATCATAACTAGAGAAAGCCTTCACACAGCATCAAAGACCCAGCACAGCAAAATAGAAATAAATAATTTTTTTTAAGCTAACAAGGAAGTTCCCTGGTGGTCTAGTGGTTAGGATTCTCGGCTTTCATTGCTGTGGGCCCAGGTTCAATCCCTGGTTAAGGAACTGAGATTCTGCAAGGTGCATGGTGCAGCCAGAAAAAAATTTTAAATGTTATAATAGTCTGTGCTCCCCAGAAATTCAGAGACAGCCAAGTAAATAAGCAATTCCAAAAACAGTGAGATGAATATACTGCAAGAGGAAATTACGGGGTGTTAAGATAAGATGGAAGGAGAATGGAAGGTTTCTGAAGGAGATGAGATCTGAGCTGAGGACTGGAGGAGAGATACAGGGGGATTTCTCTCCTTACTTGAGTACTGTGCTTAATTATTCCCCAGACCTAAAAACTTCAGAAGCAGCACAAAAGGAGACAAACAAATGAAGGTCCCCAGGACAGGACCCAGCTGCAAGGAGTGCTTCCAGAATCTTGGCTCTCTGTTCACCGATGCTGGAACAGATATGTGAAGACAGAGTTACCGAGGAGAAATAAAGAGTGGCTTGATTTCTTTGCCAGGCAAAGGCAGAACACAGGAGGTTCCAGAACTGTGCCCCCTCCCTGGAAACAGGGAGAGGTCTCCTGTCAGGCAGCGGGGTGTGATGAGAATCAAAGCAGTAACAGTTGCATTCTTTCTTCTGCAAAGTTTCAAAAGGGTGGGGTTGCTGACAGGATTAGGGTGTGTGCAGGTCTCTTCATCTTGATGAGCTTCTCTATTCTTACCTCAGGTGGTTTCAGGGATGCTGGTTTCCCTTGTAGCTCTGTCAGTAAAGAATCCGCCTGCAATGCAGGAGACACAGGTTCAATCCCTGGGTCAGGAAGATCCCCTGGAGAAGGGAATGGCAACCCCCTCCAATCCCATGGACTGAGGAGTCTGGCGGGCTACACTCCATGGGGTCCCAACAGTCAGACAAGACTTAGTGACTAAACCACCAAGGTCATGGAGGCTAAATGAAGGCTGGTGGTTTCAGACGGTAAAGCCTACAATGCGGGAGGCCTGGGTTCGATCCCTGGGTTGGGAAGATCCCCTGGAGAAGGAAATGGCAACCCACTCCAGTGCCCTTGCCTGGAAAATCTCATGGACAGAGGAGCCTGGTAGGCTACAGTCCATGGGGTCACAAAGAGTCGGACACGACTGAGTGACTTCACTTCACTTTATTGTCATCAAAGAAATGGGAGACACAGAAAGGCTTTGTGCCTGGGAGCCCCACAGGGCCCTGCTCAGCATAGGGAGTGCCTGGCAAAGGCTGTTTCTCAAAATACTGAAAACACACATGTAGAGCTTACGTCAAACCTTTATTTAGCTCAGTCATGAGGGAACCACCAGAATGACAAAATGATTCCAAGGCTGAGTCAAGAAACAGATGTACCTGTGTTCTTTGTTGCTCAGTCATGTCTAACTCTCTGCAACCCCATGGACTGTAGTTTGCCAGGCTCCTCTGTCCATGGGATTCTCCAGGCAAGAATACTGGAGTGGGTTGCAATGCCTTCCTCCAGGGGAATACCATCTGAGCCACCAGGGAAGTCCAGATGTACCTATAGTAAAGAAAATAAGACTAGAATAAAATTATCAATTTAGATGCATAACTCAGTACCTACAAGGCAATAAGCTATCATCTTTAGGGTTATTTTCTCTCGTAAGCAGAAATTGTTTGCATTGCTCTTGGACAAAAAGTTATTTTTAACTTTTTCTTTAACATATAACTTCTAATTTTTGTTGTAAAATGCCTGGGCCCTATTCATTGGTAAATAGTAAGTTAAATAAAATGATACTTGCCTAGAGTCAGATAATCCTGAGATAGGCTTACTAAGTGATGCTCTAGCATAACAATAAAAATCATGCCACCATGATTTGGAGAACTTTTTTTAGAGTAACCTCCTCAAAATTTTAGCCTCTGAAATTTACCAACTGTGAAGACACGTCATGAGGAAAGTTGTGACTACATTCGATCTCCATGAATATCGTAACTACTAAATAATAGTTTTTTTCATTTTATTAATAGTAGTAAAATAGATTGTTTTTCTAGTTGAGCTATTTCAAATCCTAACAGATCATGCTGTAAAGGTGTTGCACTCAATATGCCAGCAAATTTGGAAAACACAGCAGTGGCCATGGGACTGGAAAAGGTCAGTTTTCATTCCAATCCCAAAGAAAGGCAATGTCAAAGAATGCTCAAACCACCACACAATTGCCCTCATCTCACACTCTAGCAAAGCAATCCTCAAAATTCTCTAAGCCAGGCTTCAATAGTACATAAACCGAGAACTTCCAGATGTTCAAGCTGGATTTAGAAAAGGCAGAGGAATCAGAGATCAAATTGCCAACATCCGTTGGATCATTGAAAAAGCAAGAGAGTTCAAGAAAAACATCTACTTCTGCTTTATTGACTACAGCAAAGCCTTTGACTTTGTGGATCACAACAAACTGCGGAAATTCTTCAAGAGATGGGAATACTAGACCACCCTACCTGCCTCCTGAGAAATCTGTATGCAGGTCAGAAGCAACAGTTAGAACTGAACATGATACAACAGACCGGTTGCAAATTGGGAAAGGAGTATGTCAAGACTGTATATTGTCACCCTGCTTATTTAACTTATATGCAGAATACATTATGCAAAATGCCGGACTGAATGAAGCATAAGCTGGAATCAAGATTGCCTGGAGAAATATCAATAACCTCAGATATGCAGATGACACCACCCTTATGGCATAAAGTGAAGAGGAACTAAAGAGCCTCTTCATGAAAGTGAAAGAGAAGAGTGAAAAAGCTGGCTTGAAACTCAACATTCAAAAAACTAAGATCATGGCATCTGGTCCCATCATTTCATGGCAAATAGATGGGGAAACAATGGAAACAGTGACAGACTTTATTTTGGGGGGCTCCAAAATCACTGCAAATGGTGACTGCAGCCATGAAATTAAAAGATGCTTACTCCTTGGAAGAAAAGTTATGACGAACCTAGACAGCATATTAAAAAGCAGAGACATTTCTTTGCCAACAAAAGTCCATCTAGTCAAGGCTATGGTTTTTCCAACAGTTTGTATGGATGTGAGAGTTGGACTATAAAGAAAGCTGAGCGGTAAAGAATTGATGCTTTTGAACTGTGGTGTTGGAGAAGACTATTGAGAGTCCCTTGCACTGCAAGGAGATCCAACCAGTCCATCCTAAAGGAAATCAGTCCTCAATATTCATTGGAAGTACTGATGCTGAAGCTGAAAATCCAACAGTTTGGCCACCTGATGTGAAGAACTGACTCATTGGAAAAGACCCTGATGCTGGGAAGGATTGAAGGCAGGAGGAGAAGGGGAGGACAGAGGATGAGATGGTTGGATGGCATCACCAACTTGATGGACATGAGTTTGAGCAAGCTCTGGGAGTTGGTGATGGACAGGGAAGCCTGGCGTGCTGCAGTCCATGAGGTCAAAAAGAGTCAGACATGACTGAGCAACTGAACTGACTGAACTGAACTGAAGGAATAAAAATGATGACAGCCACCTGTGTTCCCACCACTCTTATTCTTCCCTACCCCCTGCCCCAGCACACTTTTACGTTTGTTTTCTCACTGAATCACCTCACCAGTCCCACGTGGTAGGTTTTATCATATTTAATTTCTGTAGTTGAGGAAACAAAGGAGCACAGAAAATAAGCAACTTTCCCCAAGTATAAATTAGTAAAGCTGTTTGGAAGGGCATTTGGCAGTATGAATCCAAATTTTAAATATATGTACATATCTTTTGACCCAGTTGATTCTCCTTTAGAATCTACCCTAAAGACATGTTTGCTGTTCAGTACAGCAATGTTTATATCAGCAAAGGAGCAGGAAGAAAGAGAGGGAGGGGGAGAGAAGGAGAAAAGAACAAATCTATGAGTCATCCAAGAAAAGTGGTTAAATAAATTATGATCTATCCATATTATGGAATATTAAGCAACCTTAAAAATGAATGAGGTAAACCCATTCTTTTATTGAAGTATAGTTGAGTTATAATACTGTCAGTTTCAAGTGTGCAGCAAAGTGATTCAGTCTTATTTTTTCAGATTCTTTTCCATTATAGGTTATTAGGTAGGTAGGTTTAGTCGCTAAGTCGTGTCCAACTCTTGAGACCCTACCGACTGTAGCCCACTAGGCTCCTCGGTCCATGGGATTTCCCAGGCAGGAATTGGAGTAGGTTGCCTTTTCCTTCTCCAGGGGATCTTCCTGACCCAGGGATCGAACCCAGGTCTCCTGCATTGCAGGCAGACGCTTTACCAACTGAGTCACCAGGGATGCAAGATAGTTCCCTGTGCCGTACTGTCAATCCTTGTTCCTTGTCTATTTTATATGTAAGGATGTGTTTCTGTTAGCCCCATACTCCTAGTTTACCCCTCCTCCGTCTTCCCCTTCTGTAACCATGCTTGTTTTCTATGTCAGTGAAGCTCTTTGTTTTGTAAATAAATTCATTTGTATTCTTTTTTAGATTCCACATATAAGTGATATCATATAGTATTTGTCTTTATCCAGCTTACTTCATTTCTGATGATGCCTGGGTCCATCCATGTTGCTGCAAAGGACAATACTTCACTCTTCTTTGGGGCTGATATTTCATTGTGTGTATACACCACATCTCTATCCATTCATCTGTTGATGGACATTTAGGTTGCTTCCATGACTTAGCTATTATAAATAGTTCTGTTATGAACACTGGGGTGCGTGTATTTTTTCGAATTGGAGTTTTTGTCTTTTCCAGATGTATGCCCAGGAATGGGATTGCTGGATCCTATGGTAGCTCTACTTTAAGGAACCTCCATACTGTTCTCCATAGTGACTGTATTCTGCCCATTTTTTGATTGGACTGTTTGGTATTTCTGATATTCAGTTGTGTGAGCTGTTTGTATATTTTAGAAATTGAGCCCTTGTTGATCACCTTGTTTGCAAATATGTTGTTTTTTCATCTTGTTTATGCTGAGATAAACCCATTCTTACCTCCAAGATATTTTGCTCAGTGAAAAATGCAATTTGCAGAATAATGCACTCATGTAGAGTACAATGTGCTTTTGAAAGGCTGGACAGGACATACATCAACAGTTGATGGTGGTTACCTAAGGCCGAGGGAGCAGAATGGGGGAAGTGGAAGAAGATAAGAGCAGGAAGAGGAGAGCTTTCCATTTCATTCTATACTTATATATGTCTAGAACCGTTTATAATGGAGATTGATTGATTACAGAATGTTAAAAAAAATAGTGGTCAGAGTTCAAGAAGAATAACTTGCTAGAGATTATCCACCTAGTAAAAGCAATTTAATGAAATGTTGAAATGTTAGTCATTCAGTCATGTCCAACTCTTTGCGACCCCATGGACACCAGGTTCCTGTGTCCATGGGATTCTCCAGGTAAGAATTCTGGAGTGGGTAGCCATTCCCTTCTCCAGAGGATCTTCCCAACCCAGGGATCAAACCCAGGTCTCCTGCATTGCAGGCAGATTCTTTACTCTCTGAGCCACCAGGGAAGCAATTTAAGTTACAATTCAAACTCAGGTCTGGCTGGCTTAAAAGCTATAGGCTTTAATAAATTATTCACCCGGTGGACCACCCATGGCTGCATCTACTCAGGACTGTTATTGAGGACTTGTCTACCATGTCAGTCGGGGAGAGATTTCCTTGAGACGAAGGATTAGGACCTGCTTTGCTTCTCCCAATATACTGGTGTCATTTGTTTTCTTCTGAAACAATGAGAATTCTGGAACAGAACATAACAGGTTTTTATTTTGACCACCAAGAAATTCAACATCAAATCTAGCATCTAAATCCCATATTATGGTGAGTCCCTGGTGGTTCAGACAGTAAAGAATCTGCCTGCAATGCAGGAGACCCAGGTTCGATCCCTGGGTTAGGAAGATCCCTGGAGAAGGGAGTGGCGACAAAGGAGCCTGGAAGGCTACAGTCCATGGGGTCGCAAAGAGTCAGACATGACTGAGCAACTAACACTACTGCTACCTTCAAGGTAAACATTCAGTCTCAGGCACAAAAGTTGCACATTTGTGGAGCTCACTCACCCCGGCTGAGTCAGCTACTGCCATGGTTGGAAGGCCAATCTGCCAGCCCCGGTGTGGCACTAGCCTTTGAAGAAAGCAGCCACTTGATAACAGATTGACCACACTGGACCGTTTCCACCTGGAAAGACAGAAATTCATCTTGCCTGGGATTCCACCTACGGATGTTCCTCCCCAGCCCTCAGTGCCTCAGGGTAGCATTACTATTCAAGGATTTAGAGGGCTTGCTGCTGCTACTGCTGCTAAGTCACTTCAGTCGTGTCTGACTCTGTGCGACCCATAGACAGCAGCCCACCAGGCCCCTCCGTCCCTGTGATTCTCTAGGCAAGAACACTGGAGTGGGTTGCCATTTCCTCCTCCAATGCATGAAAGTGAAAAGTGAAAGTGAAGTCGCTCAGTTGTGTCCAACTCTTAGCGACCCCATCGACTGCAGCCTACCAGGCTCCTCCGTCCATGGGATTTTCCAGGCAAGAGTACTGGAGTGGGGTGCCATTGCCTTCTCCTTTGAGGGCTTAATCCTCTGAAATGAAATCTCTCTGAACAGAATAGAACCTAGGGATCCAGTTGACAGCAAAGAAAATGCAATTAATCATGAGAACCAATGAGACTCCCCCACAACCAAGAAGCCACTGGCTTGGCACTTCCCTGGTGGCACAATGGCTAAGATTCTGTGCTCCCAAGGCAGGAAGCCCAGGTTGAATCCCTGGTCGTGGAACTAAATCTCACATGCCACAGTTCAGTTCAGTCGCTCAGTCATGTCCAACTCTTTGCGACCCCATGGACTGCAGCACACCAGGCCTCCCTGTCTATCACCAACTCCTGGAGCTTACTCAAAGTCATGTCCATTGAGTTGGTGATGCCATCCAATCATCTCATCCTCTGTCATCCCCTTCTCCTCCTGCCTTCAATCTTTCCCAGCATCAGAGTCTTTTCCAATGAATCAGTTCTTTGCATCAGGTGGCCAAAGAATTGGAGCTTCAGCATCAGTCCTTCTAATGAGTATTCAGGATTGACTTTCTTTAGTATTGACTGGTTTTATCTCCTTGCAGTACAAGGGACTCTCAAGAGTCTTCTCCAGCACCACAGTTAGAAAGCATCAATTCTTCAGCACTCAGCCTTCGTTATGGTCCAACTCTCGGATCCATACATGACTACTGCAAGTAGTAATAGACAGGCTACTTGACTAGACAGGCTTTTGTCGGTAAGGTAATGTCTCTGCTTTTTAATATACTGCCTAGGTTTGTCATAGGTTTTCTTCCAAGGAGCAAGTGTCTTAATTTCATAGCTGCAGTCACCATCTGTGGTGACTTTGGAGGTAATAAAGTAAATCGTCACTATTTCCATTGTTTTCCCATCTATTTGCCATGAAGTGATGGGAACGGATCCCATGATCTTACTTTTTTGAATGTTGAGTTTTAAGCCAGCTTTTTTCACTCTCCTCATTCACTTTCATCAGGAAGCTCTTTAGTTCCTGTTTGCTTTCTACTATAAAGGTGGTATCATCTGCATATCTGACGTTATTGATATTTCTCCCAGCAATCTTGATTCCAGCTTGTGCTTCATCCATCCTGGCATTTTGCATGATGTTCTATTTGTATAAGTTAAATAAGCAGGGTGACAACATACAGCCTTGACATACTCCTTTCCTGATTTGGAACCAGTCTGTTGTTCCATGTCTGGTTCTAACTGTTGCTTCTTGACCTACATACAGATTTCTCAGGTGGCAGGTAAGGTGGTCTGGTATTCCCATCTCTTAAAGAATTTTCTACAGTTTGTTGTGATCCACAAAGTCAAAGGCTTTGGCATAGTCAATAAAGCAGAAGTAGATGTTTTTCTGAAACTCTCTTACTTTTTTGATGATCCAACAGATGTTGGCAATTTGATCTCTGATTCCTCTGGCTTTTCTAAATCCAGCTTGAACATCTGGAAGTTCACAGTTCACATACTGTTGAAGCCTAGCTTGGAGAATTTTGAGCATTACTTTACTAGCGTGTGAAATGAGTGCAATTGTGTGGTAGTTTGAATATTCTTTGACATTGCCTTTCTTTGGGATTGGAATGAAAACTGACCTTTTCCAGTCCTGTGGCCACTGATGCATTTTCCAAATTTGCTGGCATATTGAGTGCAGCACTTTCACAGCATCATCTTTCAGGATTTGAAATAGCTCAGCTGGAATTCCATCACCTCCACTAGCTTTGTTCATAGTGATGCTTCCTAACCCACTTGACTTCACATTCCAGGATGTCTGACTCTAGGTGAGTGATCACACCATCGTGGTTATCTGGGTCATGAAGATCTTATTTGTATAATTCTTCTGTGTATTCTTGCCACCTCTTCTTAATATCTTTTGCTTCTGTTAGGTGCATACCATTTCTGTCCTTTATTGTGCCCATCTTTGTATGAAATGTTCTCTCGATATCTCTAATTTTCCTGAAGAGATCTCTAGTCTTTCCCATTCTGTTGTTTTCCTCTATTTCTTTGCACTGATTGCTGAGGAATCTCCTTGCTATTGCTATTGCTTATCTCTCCTTGTTATTCTTTCAAACTCTGCATTCAGATGGATATATCTTTCCTGTTCTCCTTTGCCTTTCTCTTCCCAGGTATTTGTAAGGCCTCCTCAGAGAACCATTTTGCCTTTTTGCATTTCTTTTTCTTGGGGGGTGGTTTTGATCACTGCCTCCTGTACAATGTCATGAACCTCTCTCCATAGTTCTTCAGGCACTCTCTCTATCAGTTCTAATCCCTTGAATCTATTTGTCACTTCTACTGTATAATTGTAAGGGATTTGATTTAGGTCATACCTGAATGGTCTAGTGGTTTTCCCTACTTTCTTCAATTTAAGTTTGAATTTTGCAATAAGGTCTTGTTTTTTGCTGACTGTATAGAGCTTCTTCCTCTTTGGCTGCAAAGAATATAATTAATATGATTTCAGTATTGACCACCTGGTGATATCCATGCGTAGAGTGGTCTCTTATGTTGTTGGAAGAGGGTGGTGTCTGCTATGACCAGTGTGTTCTCCTGGCAGAACTCTGTTAGCCTTTGCCCTGCTTCCTTTTGTACTCCAAGGCCAAATTTGCCCATTGCTCCAGATATTTCTTGACTTCCTACTTTTGCATTCCAGTCCCTTATGATGAGAAGGACATCTTTTTGGGGGGTGTTAGTTCTAGAAGGTCTTGTAGGTCTTCATAGAACCATTCAACTTCAACTTCTTCAGCATTACTGGTCGGGGCACAGACTTGGATTACTGTGATGTTGAATGGTTTGCCTTGGAAACCAACAGAGATCATTCTGTTGTTTTCGAGACAGAAAATGCCACATGTCACAACTAGAAATTCCACTTGCTGTGAGTAAAAGAGCCCACATGTCCCCTCCCTCTTGACCCTCCCTCCCATACCTGTGGCTTATTCCCACTAATGTAGGGCAGAAGCCCACACAACTCTGTAAAGCAGTTATCCTCCACTTAAAAATAAAAAGATCCCACATGCCATAACGAAAATTGAAGGTCTGGTGTCCCACAAGTAAGACCCAGCACAATCAAACAAATGAATATGAAAATCAAACAAACAAGCAGAGAGAATAGAACCAGCGCTACTGGAAGGGCCGGCCACTGAAGATTTACAACCGTGTCTCTCACTGGGCTTTGCTCTTGGCTACAGGCGGCCAGCTCTTCCCAGGGGCAGCCCACGTCAGAAATATGACTAGTGCATAGCTGTCAGTCTTTTAAAAATGGAAAACTTCCCTTTAAAAGAGATAAATTTATCAAGCCCTTCTTCAAATAGATTTCTGGGTAGACATCCTCAGGGTTCAGCAAAGACGTGAGCTAACTATAATTATGGTGGAGCACAGTGGGGGAAGTGGTTGTCTCCGAACCCAAGCTGGAGTTGAAAGGCCACAGCAGCAGGTGTCTCCCACTTTTTAAGATTCTCTTAACCTACGTGTGCAGCTGCACAACCTGCCCCCCAGTCTGGGGCCTTGCTTGTTTGGGTTCTCAAAACAACATGCTCTGCCCTCTTCCCCTTCCTCCCCTCATACCCAGATCCTGGCTCTGAGGGTTGTTTGTTTTTTTTTTTATCCTGACCCCATCTATCTGATCTTCCTCCTTATCTCAAATCATAATCTCTTCAGTTTGCAAAGTTAGAGCCTCCATTTGCTTGCTGTGTCTTCTGAAGGCTTGTTTTCTAAGGAGTTAAACATCAAGTATATAGTTAAAGCTATGGTTTTTCCAGTAGTCATGTACGGATGTAAGAGCTGGCCCATAAAGAAAGCTGAGCACCAAAGAATTGATGATGCTTTTGAACTGTGGTGTTGGAGAAGACTCTTGAGAGTCCCTTGGACTGCAAGGAGATCCAACCAGTCCATTCTGAAGGAGATCAGCCCTGGGATTTCTTTGGAAGGAATGATGCTAAAGCTGAAACTCCAGTACTTTGGCCACCTCATGCGAAGAGTTGACTCATTGGAAAAGACTCTGATGCTGGGAAGGACTGAGGGCAGGAGGAGAAGGGGACGACAGAAGATGAGATGGTTGGATGGCATCACTGACTCAACGGACGTGAGTCTGAGCAAACTCTCGGAGATAGTGAAGGACGGGGGAACCTGGCATGCTGCAGTCCATGGGGTCGCAAGGAGTCAGACATGATTTAGTGACTGAACAATGAAAGGTCAAGTGGCTCCTCGATATACCTGGAGTGGGGAGTTAGGTTTTAGATGACAAGAAGAGGGAACAGCATAACTTCCCGGTGTGGCGGGGCCTCTTTTCAAAGTGTGTGTGCGCTCCCGTTCCCCCAGGTGCCTGCCTCTGGGTCTTAAAGTCTCAATGCTGTTAGCTGTGTCTGAGGAGGAGGACTATTAGAACTGTTTGAAAGCCCTTTTTCTTTTTCCATAAGTCACTCTTAAGATTCAATTCCATAACATAGGAAGCTGAAGAGCCCCAACCTCAGACAGATAATTACATAAAAGCTAGAGCTCATGCCATCTCTATGCGTGTTATGATTCCCTTATCTCTGAGTGAAGTAACTTAATTAGTAACTCAGTGAGCTTAATTGGTGTGTATTAGAAACAGAAAAAATAATCACTAATATGATTGCTTGGAGCTTAAATGAAAGCCTAGCTCTGCTCTTTTTGAGCTATAATTAATTTGTGTTTGTTGTGAAATATGAGTACCTTTTGAGTGCATCCAAATACAGAAGGGATCTAATGTGCAGAACTGTGCTTGCAGTTAGGTATGCCAGGGGGCGCTATGGCCCAAGATTTACATTTTACTCTTAAATCCTCTGGATTTGGGTAAAGCAATTTTAAATAGTATTAGCCCAGAATGTTTTTTAATAATAATAATAATAAAATGTTGTCTTCTAAGGGCTTTCTGTTTTCCTTGCACACATCCCCCTTCGTTTTTCTATCTCCTATTCACAATTGTCCCATCCTTTCCCTCTTTCATTCTATATTATCTCCCTTTTTTAAAAAAATTAGGTTATCTCCCTCTTATATTAGTAGTTTGTCCCTTTACTTAACCTTTCTGCAAATCCAGTACCAAGGGCTGTAACTCTTCCTTTTTGAGATAATGTATATGCTAATTATATTCTAATTATTAACCAACAGGGACTGCCCAGAAGAGCACGTATCCTGAGAATGGTATCAATCAACACGCCTGGGAACAGAGTTTGTGAGCCAGAGGTTGGAATATGTGTTCTGATAAGTGTAGGGGTACATTTGAGAGCAGTCAGATAAAGCTTTTGGAATTGAGGCCACACAGTAAAACTCAGGTCACATAGTTTGTATGGTTGGATCTCAAATGCCCAGCCTCATGTGCTCAAGAAGAACTCCCCAAAGGCTGTCATGGTGTCACCTCACTCCTTGAACCTACATCTCCTAAATTTGATTATATGATAAAGATGAGTGTGTCACATCCACAAAGCCTAGGCTAAATTGCAAATTTTACCGGGGCAAGAAAGGACCTTTTTTGCTTTCTTCATTGGTTCATTGGTTCATTGGCATAAATTAGCATATAATGCCATCTGAAAGACCTTCCCTGATGGTTCAGCTGGTAAAAAATCCACCTGCAATGCAGGAGACACAGGTTCGATCTGGGTCGAGAAGATCCCCTGGAGGAGGAAAATGACAACCCACTGCCATATTCTCGCCTGGAGAATCCCATGGACAGAGGAGCCTAGCGGGCTACAGGCCAAAGGGTTGTAAAGAGTTGGAAAGAGTTGAACATGACTGAGCAAATACGCACACATACTGCCATCTCAAAAGGTAGAGTGAGCTTCTCTGGAGCACAGAACAAACAGATTAATGGGGAAACAGAGAAGATGGGGGCATCCAGCAGGAGAGGAAAAGCTAAATCAGGTGGCGTGCCTAACCCCAAAACTAGGAGTAAGAAAAGAAACCTGACTCCAGGATGGGACTGTCCTGATCCCGGAGAATGTGCCACTATTTTCCTGGTCAAGAAGCAGGAAACAGGTTTATTTTTCTATTTTCCCTTCTCCAGCTCTACCCTGATATCTTCATCTTCTACCCTCCTTTTCTCTTGGCTCTCTGCCCTATTTTTGTCTTAGAAATAGAGGTCATGGATTCACAGAACAATAGATCTGGAAATGGGACTTCAGAGTCACCTCTTCCAACCTCTAAATGATCCATGAGCCCAGAAAGGTAGTGACTTGCCATGCTAAGTAGTGGCAGGGGTGTATTTTGAATATAGCCCCCAAAACTGGGGCTTTTTCCATCAACATTATGCTGCCTCCCTCTGGAAGAATTTTTAGGACAATGAAGAAAAAGGTAATAAAATATTATACCCTATTGGGAAAGAGACAAGAGGTAGAAGGCGATCAGGAAAATAGGAAGGAGAAAAGGAGAGAAAAATCAGATGGATGGAGGGATAGAGACATGGGATGTGCTGAGCTACAATGATTACACCACCTAGTACTAAACTAAACCAGTTAAAATAATGCTGGGGATTCTATTCCTATTTACCGCAGAAAAGCGAAAAATGTCCACAAAAAGATTTGCACAAGAATGTCCATAGCAGCTTTATATATAATATTCAAAATCTGAAAACAGACCAGGTGTCCATTAATAGGAGAAGGAACAAACAAACTGTGATTTAGATGTTCAGTGGAATGCTGCTATTCATATGAACAAGAGTGAATCTGGCAGATATTATACAGAGAAAAGGAAACTAGACCCCAAAGAATGTGTACTCTATGAATCCCCTCATATGAAGCTCTAGAACAGACAAAACTAATCAGTAGTGGGAAAAAATCAGAAGAGTAATTGCCTGTTTTTGTGGGGGAGGAATGACAGTGGTGGGGAAGAGACTTGAAGGGAACTTTTTGGTGTAATGTTCTGCTGTATGTCTCGCCAAGGGTTTGGGTTACATAGGTTTATGTATTTGTCAAAACCCGTGGAAAAATGTACTGAAGATCTGTGCATTTCATTCAGTATAAATTTTATCTCAAGAGAAAGAAAACAATACTAGAGTCTAAGTTAATGATATGCATGCAAAAGTGTTTAGGGGGAAGGAATATGGCAATTTGCTTTGAAATGTATAAAAATACGATGAATTGCTAGATCAGTTCAGTTCAGTCACTCAGTCGTGTCCAACTCTTTGTGACCCCATGAACCGCAGCACGCCAGGCCTCCCTGTTCATCACCAACTCCTGGAGTTTACCCAAACTCATGTCCATTGAGTCAGTGATGCCATCTAACCATCTCATTCTCTGTCGTCCCCTTCTCCTCCTGCCCTCAATATTTCGCAGAATCAGGGTCTTTTCAAATGAGTCAGCTCTTCACATCAGGTAGCCAAAATATTAGAGTTTCATCTTCAACATCAGTCCTTCCAATGAACACCCAGGACTGATCTCCTTTAGGATGGACTGGTTGGATCTCCTTGCAGTCCAAGGGACTCTCAAGAGTCTTCTCTAACACCACAGTTCAAAAGCATCAATTCTTCTGTGCTCAACTGTCTTTATAGTCCAACTCTCACATTCATACATGACCACTGGAAAAACCATAGCTTTGACTAGACGGACCTTTGTTAACAAAGTAATGTCTCTGCTTTGTAATATGCTGTCTAGGTTGGTCACAACTTTCCTTCCAAGGAGTAAGCATCTTTTAATTTATGGCTGCAATTACTATCTGCAGTGATTTTGGAGCCAAAAAAAATAAAGTCTGACACTGTTTCCCCATCTATTTGCCATGAAGTGATGGGACTGGATGCCATGATCTTAGTTTTCTGAATGTTGCTGGAGGGATGAAAAATATGTGATAAAGCAAGTGTATAGTAAAATGGTCATTGTGCAATACAGGTGGTGGGTGTCTAGGTGTTCACAGTAAAATTCTTGCAACTTTTCTGCATGTTTGAAATTTTTCATTAAAAAATGGTAAGGAAAGCTCAATTAAGGACATAGTACATTTTTTTAAAAAAGAAAGATTAAAATGCTGCACATGAGGATTTTTATCTGGATTTTTCCTGAACATAGACATCTGGAGGGGCAGTGAGGAGAGAAACAACATTCCTTGATGAATATTTCTGGACGAGGCTTGTGAGCTAGTGAGCCAAGCTTTCCTAAGTTTCTCTCCAGCCTTTTGGCACGCCTTCCTTCCTTCCTACATTTTCTGTCTTTCTCATATTCCCCATCACTTGTAGTCAGATTTGTGACAATACAACCTTAGTATTTTATCAGTTGTCACAACCCTGGGTCATTGATTTTCAAGCAATCCACATACCACCAGCCAGCTCTGCTCCAGCCACATACTAAGTCCTTCAAGTTGCTTTCAGAACACGAGTCAGCGTGCAGATCTGAGCCTGGACTGGGCAGTGCTGGTTTCAATGGGCAGAATTACCTCATGGTCTGGGGCCCTGGGACTCAGGACCTTCAGGGCTGCAATGAAGATGAGATGATCACCCTGGCATTGGCAGTTGCCAGCTCACATTCACAAGAGTTTGGTTTTTTAAGCTATGATAGTAAATCAATTCAATGGGTTTTACATTCTACTTAGTATGTTTTTATTTGTCTTTATTTGTAATAAATAGTCTTTATTTGTAAATATCCAATAATGTTAAAATCAAATTCCACAGATAAAATGCTCTGAAACACTTTGTCTTTTAACAAAAATTGGCTGGAAACCCATATATATTTAATATATAGTTCATGAGAACTATCCATGTGTAAATGAGAAAAATCACCTCGGCTAAACAGCCTGTGACCTTCATGGGTGGGAGGTCCCAGGAGCTCACCATGACGTCTCAGGGTATGCACCAAGAGATGTTCCTTGGATTGTGGTACTGTCTTTCTGAACATTTCTGCTGAGGAAGGAACTGTACCTTTCCTTTGATCGGTATTTTTCTTTTTCACTGTGAATTAAGGTAGTGATACTGATTATACAAACCAGATGTAAAAATCATCCTCTTATCTTTAAAGACTCATATAGCTACCTAGTAGTGTGTGTGAAAGTGTTAGTCGCTCAGTCATGTCTAACTCTTTGCAATCCCATGGACTGTAGCCTTCCAGGCTCCTCTGTCCATGGGATTCTCCAGGAAAGAATACTGGAGTGGGTAGCCATTCCCTTCTCCAGGAGATCTTTCCTGCCACAGGGCTCAAATCCAGGTCTCCTGCATTGCAGGCAAATTCTTTATCATCTGAGCCACCAGGGAAGTCCTTAGCTACCTATGTGTATTGTAAATATTCAATAGTCTCCTGAATGACAGAATTCAGTGTAAGTAGATAATAGATCTTACCATTAAATTCCCATTTAAACCATCTTTTTCCTGCCATCTAAGGAAAAAAAACCACTAATTCCACAGTAATAGAGGACAATTATTTTATGGATTATGGTAACTAGTAATGCTCATTTTTAAATATTTGGTCTCTTGACCAAATATTTTGGACTCTAGATACCAGAAGTGAAATAAATACTTTGAAGTAATTTGTAGAAGCTACTGTTCTCCCAAAATGTGATGACATAAATGGCTTCTTTCCACTAAGAATTCCAGTAAAATTCTCATGTGCAGAGTATGTAAGGCAAGTCCCACACTACCTGAATGTCTGGCATACCCAAAACATTCCCCGCCCTGACTCACTTTACACAGAACAATAGAATCACACTGTAAATGAGAATCGTGAAGCACTTTGCTTGTAGTTTCCCAAGGAACTTGCCACATCTGATTTCTCACTCATCACACCCTACACATGTGACGTTCCTTTGTGCCTGAGTTTTGAACATGCTGTGCCCTCTGCCTGGAAAGCCTATCCACCCTTAATGTGTTTTGCCAATCCTTAGTCATCCTTAAGAACGCATCATAAATGTTACCTCCTCCGTGAAACCTACCCTGGCTCATACAAACAGAATTAGGTCATTCTCCTGTTCCTCTATAGTTTCCTTCTTTAATAATTCATTTATTTCCCTATTTATCTGTTTCTTTGGCTGCACCGAGTCTTAGTTCAGCACATGGGATCTTCTAGGTGTGGCAGTATGTAGACTCTAGTTCCCTGACCAGGGATTGAACCTGGGAGCATGGAGTCTTAACCACTGGACCACCAGGGAAATCCCCTCTATAGTTTCTTGATCATACTGCTGTTATAACACATACACAAACCTATTATTTGTTTACATATGTAATTATTTGTCATTATTTGTTTACATCTCTCTCTACATTAAACTCTGAGTCCACAAACATGTCCTATTTTTACTTTGTCCTCAATAATAATGTGGTACAAGGAACACATGATGGTTGGGAGACTATAAGAACCAATGACATTCTGATTCCTCAATTATAAACTTCAAAAGCATGGATGCATCTGATCTTCACTCATTTCTTATACCCTCCAAGATGGAACTCATTTCCTTGCACATAGCAGGAAAAAAAAAGATTGAAGGAAAGATATGACTGCAAAATTGGCAAAATCTTTTTTTCAGCTTAGCCTATACTATTTTAATCCAGATTATATAGTATTTTTACTATATATATGTGTGTGTATATATATATATATATATATACACATACATATTTTATAGTATTTTCACCAAAAAGGAAAGAATGGTCATAACTAAAAAATTTTCCAGTTGTACATAGAGGAGAAGAGGAGATTTAAAATCTAGACCATGGATGGCTTTAAAAGTCCCACACTCTGTCCTGTCTTACTAGAGGTGTCCAGATTTTCAGAATCACAGAAACCATTTTCCCACCAGTGTCTCTGGCAAAAGTAAGTTGGAGGTGAAGGCTGTTTGTATCATCTCTCCTCCACATCTTGGCCTCTTTTTTTTTCTCCTATCCCCAAGGTGTAGAGCCAAAGTCATAAACTGGCAGCCCAACCACAAAACTGTTTTGCTCACAAAGTGTTTTTATGTTTTTAAGTTAGCTGCCAACATGAAAATTCAGATACCAGCTTCTCTCAGAAAATCCTGTCTGGACCGTTCCCAACCCCTTGTCCCACATGGCGGTGATCAGCTGAGCTGAGTAACAGGGGTCCCGGTTAGGGGGGACAGCTTCCCAACCCCTTGTCCCACACGGTGGTGATCAGCTGAGCTGAGTAACAGGGGTCCCTGTTAGTGGGGACAGCTTCCCAACCCCTTGTCCCACACGGCGGTGATCAGCTGAGCTGAGTAACAGGGTCCCTGTTAGTGGGGACAGCTTCACTCCTTTGCTGGGGGCCTCCCATGTGGCATAGTGGGAAAGAATCCACCTGCTAGTGCAGGAGACACAGGAGATGTGGGTTTGAACCCTGGGCAGGAAAGATCCCCTGGAGGAGGAAATAGCAGCCCACTCCAGTATTCTTGCCTGAAAAATCCCATGGACAGAAGAGCCTGGTGGGCTAGAGTCCTTGGGGTCACAAAGAGTCAGACATAACCGAGGGACTGAGGATGTGCTGGAGCAACAGAAGCATCTGAGTGTGCCTCTGGTGCAGGGGAAGCTGTAGGCGGACACCCCACAGCAGACCTAGCGTCGAATACCAACCCAGAGTCAAGGCTTTGGTTGACCATACTCATTCCTCTCTCAGACCCCATGGGGAACGCATACAAGTCATGGCCCTCAGTTTCCTCATCAACCACCTGAGGGTACACCACCCCTCCCCGAGACCTCACAATTATAACAGCTACTAAGTTCCATTCTTCCTTAAGCTTATTTGAATTGGATTTTCATCATTCATTATCAGAAATCCTCTTTTATGACCCATTCTCCTAGGGAACTGGTCGGAAAAAATCTAAGACATCTTTAAGTCAGTTTTCCTAACATTCAGTTCATGACCAACCTAGTGAATTCTGTTTCCATCATAGTCACCGTCTCTTCTTCACTGTCCAAGCTAATATCATCTTCTACCTTTCTCAAGGCTATTGTGGTAGCCTTCGAACTGGTCTCCCAGCCTGCAGACTCTACCTATTCCCCTCACTTATATCCCACTGATCTACCTTTCTCAAGGCTATTGTGGCAGCCTTCTAACTGGTCTCCCAGCCTGCAGACTCTACCTATTCCCCTCACTTATATCCCACTGATAGACCTATTTTCCTGCAGAATAAATCTCAGTATGTAATTTCCCTCTTTACAAAGTTTCCACAGGTACCCAGGGCTTCCAAAATAAGAAATAAAAATTCTTTATTAGTTTGGTAGGTCTGTCTTAACAAAGTACTACAGACCAAGTAACTTGAACAACAGAAACTTATTTTCTCACATTTCTGAAGCCTGGAAATCCAAAATTCGAGTGCTGCCAGGGTTGATTTCTTCTGAGGCCTCTTTTCTTGGCTTGTAAGTGGCCATCTTCTCCCTATATCTTCACATGGTCCTCCCTCTGCATGTCTGTGTCCTAATCTCTTCCTGAGATAAGACTGTATTGCTATAAATTTCCCTCTTAGAGCTGCTTTTGCCTCATCCCATAGGTTTTGGATTGTTGTGTTTTCATTATCATTTATCTCTAGGCATTTTGTGATTTCCTCTTTGATTTCTTCAATGATGCGTTTGTTGTTTAGTAACATATTGATTAGCCTCCATGTGTTTGTTTTTTACAGTTTTTTCCCCTTATAGTTGATCTCTAAACTCATAGCATTGTACTCAGGAAAGATGCTTGATATGATTTCAATTTTCTTGAATTTACTGATGCTTGCTTTGTGGCCCAGCATGTGATCTATCCTGGAGAATGTTCCAGGAGCACTTGAGAAGAATGTGTATTCTGCTACTTTTGGATGGAATGCTCTGTAAGTATCAGTTATGTCCATCTGGCCTAACATGTCATTTAAGGCCTGTGTTTCCTTATTGATTTTCTCTCTGAATGATCTGTCCATTACTGTAAGTGGCATATTAAAGTCTCTCACTATTATTGTGCTACTATCAATTTCTTTTTTTAATAGAGGTTAGCACTTGCCTTATGTACTAAGGTGCTCCTCTTCTTATAAGGACACCAGTTGTATTGGATTAAGACCCACCCAAACGGTCTCACTGCAGATGGTGACTGCAGCCATGAAATTAGAAGACACTTACTCTTTGGAAGGAAAGTTATGACCAACCTAGATAGCATATTCAAAAGCAGAGACATTACTTTGCCAACAAAGGTTCGTCTAGTCAAGGCTATGGTTTTTCCTGTGGTCATGTATGGATGTGAGAGTTGGACTGTGAAGAAAGCTGAGCACCAAAGAATTGATGCTTTTGAACTGTGGTGTTGGAGAAGACTCTTGAGAGTCCCTTGGACTACAAGGAGATCCAACCAGTCCATTCTGAAGGAGATTGGTCCTGGATGTTCTTTGGAAGGAATGATGCTAAAGCTGCAACTCCAGTACTTTGGCCACCTCATGTGAAGAGTTGAGTCATTGGAAAAGACTCTGGTGCTGGGAGGGATTGGGGGCAGGAGGAGAAGGGGACGACAGAGGATGAGATGGCTGGATGGCATCACCAACTTGATGGACATGAGTTTGAGTGAACTCTGGGAGTTGTTGATGGACAGGGAGGCCTGGCATGCTGCAATTCATGGGGTCGCAAAGAGTCGGACACGACTGAGCAACTGAACTGAACTGAACTGAAATGATCTCATCAATCTCATCTTCCTGTTCAACCAAATGTCCCTATTGATATAGTTTAATCCTCGGAGCACAAAGTTTGTACCTCTCATAACGCACCCTATTTCTGCCTTGTATGAAATTAGCTTTCAGGTTTTCCCCCCACATTTTTTCCCCCTTTCTCTTCTCCACATGCAAGCACATAATCCATTCTGTATTCATTGCCTTAAAAGAATGTGATAAAGCAGAAAAGAGAGAGAAAAAGGTTTCCAGTATAACATAAATGGCTTACAGTAAAAAACAAAAGATTTAGAAGGAAACATTATTTGTCATAGTAAGATTCCCCACCCCACCTGCTTAGGATCAGATCAGATCAGTCGCTCAGTCGTGTCCGACTCTTTGTGACCCCATGAATCGCAGCACGCCAGGCCTCCCTGTCCATCACCAACTCCCGGAGTTCACTCAGACTCACGTCCATCAAGTCAGTGATGCCATCCAGCCATCTCGTCCTCTGTCGTCCCCTTCTCCTCTTGCCCCCAATCCCTCCCAGCATCAGAGTCTTTTCCAATGAGTCAACTCTTCGCATGAGGTGGCCAAAGTACTGGAGTTGCAGCTTTAGCATCATTCCTTCCAAAGAAATCCCAGGGCTGATCTCCTTCAGAATGGACTGGTTGGATCTCCTTGTAGTCCAAGGGACTCTCAAGAGTCTTCTCCAACACCACAGTTCAAAAGCATCAATTCTTTGGTGCTCAGCTTTCTTCACAGTCCAACTCTCACATCTATACATGACCACAGGAAAAACCATAGCCTTGACTAGACGAACCTTTGTTGGCAAAGTAATGTCTCTGCTTTTGAATATGCTATCTAGGTTGGTCATAACTTTCCTTACAAGGAGTAAGCGTCTTCTAATTTCATGGCTGCAGTCACCATCTGTAGTGATTTTGGAGCCCAGAAAAAATAAAGTCTGACACTGTTTCCACTGTTTCCCCATCTATTTCCCATGAAGTGATGGGACCAGATGCCATGATCTTCGTTTTCTGAATGTTGAGCTTTAAGCCAACTTTTTCACTCTGCTCTTTCACTTTCATCAAGAGGCTTTTGAGTTCGTCTTCACTTTCTGCCATAAGGGTGGTATCATCTGCACATCTGAGGTTATTGATATTTCTCCTGGCAATCTTGATTCAAGCTTGTGTTTCTTCCAGTCCAGTGTTTCTCATGATGTACTCTGCATATAAGTTAAATAAGCAGGGTGACAATATACAGCCTTGACGTACTCCTTTTACTATTTGAAACCAGTCTGTTGTTCCATGTCCAGTTCTAACTGTTGCTTCCTGACCTGCATACAAATTTCTCAAGCGGCAGATCAGGTGGTCTGGTATTCCCATCTCTTTCAGAATTTTCCACAGTTTATTGTGATCCACACAGTCAAAGGCTTTGGCATAGTCAATAAAGCAGAAATAGATGTTTTTCTGGAACTCTCTTGCTTTTTCCATGATCCAGCAGATGTTGGCAATTTGATTTCTGGTTCCTCTTCCTTTTCTAAAGACAGCTTGAACATCAGGAAGTTCATGGTTCACATATTGCTGAAACCTGGCTTGGAGAATTTTAAGCATTACTTTACTAGCATGTGAGATGAGTGCAATAGTCTTCCCAGATCAGAGGGTTCTCAGGGCTAAAAGTAAAGATGGCAGGGGAGCAAATGAGGAGAACCAACATGTCAGTTGATTCTAGAGAGAAGAGGCATTTTATATTGTGTCTCACATAGAACCTTAGGGACACAGAGTAAGACCCCACAAAGAAAATGAATGAATGGTGTGTGTCTTACTCAATTCAGGCCGCTATAGCAAAATGTCATAGACTGGGTGGCCTATAAACAATAGGAATTTATTGCTGACAGTTCTGGAAGCTGGGGTGTCTAAGTACTGATAGATCTAGTACCTGATAAGAGCCCAAACTCCTCTGTCCTTACATGGTGGAAGGGGCGAGGGATCTCTCAGTGGTCTCTTTTATAAGGGCACTAATCCTGCTCACGGAGAAGGCAATGGCACCCCACTCCAGTACTCTTGCCTGGAAAATCCCATGGACGGAGGAGCCTGGTAGGCTGCAGTCCACGGGGTCACGAAGAGTCAGACATGACTGAGCGACTTCACTTTCACTTTTCACTTTCATGCATTGGAGAAGGAAATAGCACCTGCTCCAGTGTTCTTGCCTGGAGAATCCCAGGGACGGGGGAGGCTGGTGGGCTGCCGTGTATGGGGTCGCACAGAGTCGGACACGACTGAAGCGACTTAGCAGCAGCAGCAGCAGCAGCAATCCTGCTCATGAGAGCTCTTCCCTCATGACTTAAAGACCCCACCACCTAACACTATCACCTCAGGGGTTAGAATTTCAACATGTGAATTTGGGGGAGACACAAACAGACCATAGTGGTGTGTTTGAGCATGCTGGGAAGGGGCACATTGATTACTATGCAGCTCAGAAAGGCCTAGAGTATCAGAGAATCAAAATGTCCTAAAGGGACCATGCCAAGCAAATGAGTATGTCCCTGTGGCTGCCGGCATGAACTGATGACTTAGAACCCTGGGGCCTGTGGATGTCTCTATCTGCTGACAGATGACCTGGAGGACCATAAAGACAGCCCTTCCTGGTGCCTTAGGATTATGTAAGCCCCAAGAATTACTTGTGACCCAAAAAATGGTGAGAGCCTCACTGAGTTTATTCCAACTTGGTGAAAAGTAGGCTCAGAACAGAAATCAAGTTAAGGAGAAGTAAAGAAATTGTCCTTTCTTCCCTGAGTTGAATATGAATATTTATACCCCCAAATATTTATTTCTATACTAGTCTGATCCTTCCGACTAGACTATAACAGAACAGTGACTGAAGCTCTATTACCTTCCCATCCCCTGCCATTGCTGTCTCAGAAACTTACCCAGAGTCAGTACTCAATAAGTATGTTTTTAAGCTGATTGAACTGATCAAGTATAGGTTCAGAAGTGTACAACAGGGTTGGATAGCCAACGGCAAGAAGACAATTATTTTTGATTTATGGGGAAGGCCCCAAATGTTTTTCATATTTTCACGAGAAAATGAAAGAATTGCATCAGTGGTCTGGAAACATCGATGGAACTTGTTTCTCTGGCATACAGAAGGTTGTTTGACCCCAGTGATTGAAAGGAGTTGGCAGGGCCTCTCACTCATGGTCAGAGAGTACTTACATTTTTGGAAAATTGAACCACAGAGTTTTAGAACTGGAAGGGATATTAGTCGAGTGAGCCAACACCCTCTCTTATAAGTGGGGAAAAAAAACTGAAGCCCAGAGATATGTGGCAAATGGCCCAAAGTAGCAGAGTCAAAGTGAGAGCCGGATACGCATCTACGCCTTCCTTCTCCCATTTCCCCTTCAGCTGAGCCTCCACGACCTGCCCCTTCACCCAGTCTCTTGCAGCCCCTCCACTCTCTTGCTCCAGTGTCTCCATAGTTCCCCCTCCCCAGCCACCTGGAAACACCTCAACTTTGACCGAGCCAAGGTTTCTGGGCTCTTGGTACACTACGCTGCCAAACTCTGCTTGAGAACACCAGACAACTCACAGACTGGTGCCACCATAAACTCATGGCTGCCAGACCCTATCAGGTTCTTCCGCGCTCCCAGCAACCTGTGAATCCTTCCCTGATCCACTCTCACAGTCTCCACTCTCGTTATTTCAGTGTTTCTACTCTGCTCCTCAAACTTCTGACTGCATGACATCTCCCCTTTACACGCAATCCTACTAAAATGAATTCCTGTAACAAGAAAGCCCTTGACCCCTGTATAGTTAGACCATTTAAGACAACTGTTCATTTGATTTCTCTACACCCCCTGCTCTACCAGTCCCAGCTTCACTCAAATGACTACCCAATCCTCTTAATTAGAGGACTTAGTTAGTCCCTGGTGACTGGTGAGCCTACCCTTATAAATGGTAGCCTCCTTCTCCCCAGAGGAGGAAACACTGTTGCCACGTCCTGCTCACCATCTGCCACACAAGGTGGGGTGTCCCTCCAGGACGCTTTGTATAAGATCCCCTGTGCAGGAAACCACTGATGTCTCTGTTGCTGTCTCCAGGCTCTTCACTCTTGAGTCTGGGCAGCTGTAGGGTTTGCACAACCATGAAGTAGGCAGCCCAACAATCTCCCACCACCAAACCCACATAAACATCAGCAGCCACACCCGCCCTTCCCCTCCCCCAGTCTGAAGTCAACGCTTCCACCCATTTCCACTCTAAGAACACATTCCTCACTTTGTCCTGTCTCCGCTCCATCTCTCACTTCTTTTTCTGAACTACTTCCTTTTCATCAGCACGTGGGGAGATGCGCACAGATAGTTCCTTTATTTAAAAATCAAAGCTTCCTCAGCCCCGGTTCCCTGTGTTCTTTTCCCACAACCACCTCCTCCCTTCTCCCTTCTGGAGTTATCCTCACTCACCATCTCATTGACCAGCACCGTCTGGCTGTTGGTCTCATCAACTCCAGCGGTTCTCAACAGGGACATCCTCACTGTCAGATCCAATAGAGCATCCAGCCCTCCCCCTCTCAGAGAGCGTGAAGTAGCTCAGTCCCTCCTCCGCTGGAAGAGCGGCCCAGTTCTTGCTCAGCCCGTTTCTCTCCTTTCCTCACACTTGTCAATCCACGTCCTGTCCGTCTTTTACTTTCTTTTAATATTTATTTTTATGTATTTATTTAGCTGCATCGAGTCTTAGATGTGTCACGCAGGACCTGGTGGTGGTGGTGCATGGGTTGTCTAGTTGTGGTGTGTGGGCTTACTTGCCCCCCAGTATGTGGGATCTTAGTTCCCCAACCAAGAATCAAGCCCATGTTCCCCTCATTGTAAGGTGGATTCCTAAACCACTGGACCACTAGGGAAGTCCCCGTCAGTCTCTTCTTCAAGTTATGTTTTCTGTGTCTGTTCTTTGGGGGTGCTAGCCAGTCTTCTCCAACCTCCCTAAACATTGTACCAAGTCAGTTGTATCTAGCTCCTTGACTCCGATTATAATCTAGGTTGTGCTGCTGTGTGCTTAGTTGCGTGTCCAACTCTTTGCGACCCCATGGACTGTAGCCCACCAGGCTCCTCTGCCCATGGGGATTCTCCAGGCAAGAATCCTGAAGTGGGTTGCCACTGCCTTCCTCCAGGGGTTCTTCCCAACCCAGGGATCGAACCCAGGTCTCTCCCATTGCAGGCAGATTCTTTACTGTCTGAGCCACCAGGGAAGTCCAAAGATATTCAGTAGGTAGCCAATTATGCAAATCGGAAACACAGAGCTGGAGATGTAAGTTCGTGTTTCATGTATATAGAATTATATAGGTAACCATATTGAAACATAATTATATCTATACACACAATCATTGAAATCATATATGGCTTTTGTTTTTATCCCACCACAACACTAGAGTATGAGGTCTTTGGGAGCAGGGATCTCATTTGGTTCACTGCTGGATCCCAAGAACCTAGAAGACTATCTGGCATATGGGACAGTCTCCGTAAATGTTTGTTGAATGAACTCACTGATGCCAAGGCTATCATTTTCTCACCACAGGTATCAGTGTTCTAGGTAGCAGGAAATATTACAAATCATTTTAGAAATTGGACACCCAGCAAATCGTCTTAAAATAACATAATCTGTTCTTGTTCAAAGACCTATCACCTTGAGAAACCTTGTGTAATCTTCCTAGAAGACTTCTAAACACTCCATCCTCTCTGCTGTAATATATATTCATGGAAAAGGCTCTAGAGGCCCTTAACCTTGGAGAAACCTTAGTTCTTCTTTTTATGGAAAGCGTTCTGACATGAGAAACGCCTATGGGCTACTTTAACCTGAAATAATGACCTTAATCAAACTTGACAACCCATTCTACTTAAAGTTATATATGAGGTCCAAGTGAGTAGTTAGTAAATTAATTACAGATTTAACTTGAAATGGTCCTTCCTAATGCTTTTGCTAAAATGGCTTGGGATATGACATAACCTTCATTGGTTTTAGAAAGTAGAAAAAGAGAGTTTCTTCCATTTTAGAATGTTCTTTAAAAATTTATTTCCTTAGGCTAGAACAGACGAGAGCCAAAAAGGGCATGTGTCACTTATTATTATGATTTAAGCATTCATTCTTTTCATATTAGTGTTTGCACATCTTTTTGTCACCCAATTCTCTTCTCTTTAATTCTTCCCCTCTTTTCTCTTCCCTCTGTCTTCTTGGAGGGAAAATAAAAAAGAATAATAAAGAGAAAAGTGAGGACTTTCCTAGTGGTCCACTGACTAAGACTCCCTGCATCCATGCAGGGGGCCTGGGTTCGATTCCTGGTCGGGGAACTAGATCCCACATGCTGCAACTGAGACCTGGCGCGACCAAACAAATAAATAAAATATTTTTTTTTAAAAAGAGAAAAGCGTAAAATGTATCCATATATATAGATGTGGAGGGAGAGGGCTCTCACAATATATTCATATATGGAGGAAGAAGAGTTAACATATATGTGTATATAATCCATTACTATAAGTGTATATTGTGTGTTTATATGTGTACATGTACATGTGTATGTATATGTATATACATGAATACTTAGTGTGTCCTCATATGTTTATTACTTAATTTCCAGGCTCATCATCATAAATGGATAAAATTTCTGTAGATGAATATGAATATATGGATGTATATGTATACATATGGGGCTTCCCAGAAGCATTAGTGGTAAAGAACCTGCTTGCCACTACAGGAGACATAAGAAACACGGGTTTGATCCCTGGGTCAGGAAGATCCCCTGGAGAAGGGCATGGCAACCCATTCCAGTATTCTTGCCTGGAGAATCCTGGATAGAGGAGCCTGGTGGGTTAGAGTCCTGGCAGGCTACAGTCCATAGGATCGCAAAGAGTTGGACAGGACTGAAGCAACTTAGCAAGCACGCACGCATGTGTACACATATGTATATTATGCATATTGCACAATATATACATGCAATATATGATATATAAATAACATTACATAATAATGTATATGTTTTATATGTGTGAATGCATGTATATACATATATACACATATAAGTATGTTCTATTATGTATTATGTGTATATACATAATGCATGTGTATCTTACATATATATATTATGTATACCTAATATGAATATATATCCATATGTTCATATGGATCTATGAAAATTTTACCCATTTGTGAAGATAACCCTGGAAATTAATACACATGCTGCTGCTGCTAAGTCACTTCAGTCATGTCCGACTCTATGTGACCCCATAGACGGCAGCCCACCAGGCTCCCCCGTCCCTGGGATTCTCCAGGCAAGAACACTGGAGTGGGTTGCCATTTCCTTCTCCAATGCAGGAAAGTGAAAAGTGAAAGTGAAGTCGCTCAGTCATGTCTGACTCTTCGCGACCCCATGGAGCCTACCAGGCTCCCCCATCCATGGGATTTTCCAGGCAAAGTACTGGACTGGGTGCCATTGCCGTCTCCGATACACGTTCTAGGAACTGCTAAGTATTTATGTCCCCAACAACAGCACCATACATATTTGTTTGAATTTTTTTAATATATAATTTTATGTATTTATTTTTGGCTGTGCTGGGCCTTCATTGCTGCACGGGCTTTTCTCAAGTTGTGGCGAGCGGGGGCCACTCTTCAGATGTGCTGCACGGGCTTCTCCTTGCCGTGGCTTCTCCTGTTGCGGAGCACGGGTGCCAGGGCGTACAGGCTTCAGTCGTTGCAGCTCCCAGGCTCTAAAGCACAGGCCCAGAAGTTGTGGCCCATGGGCTTAGTTGCTCCGCGGCATGTGGGACCTGCCTGGGTCAGGGATTGAGCTCGGGTCTGCTGCATTGGGAGGTGGATTCTTTACCACTGAGACACTAGGGAAGCCCTGAATTTTTTTTAGTGATATCCAACCTTTTGGGAAATGTTGGTAACCTTTTTGTTTGGTCTAAAGTTGACACATTCCCAAAAACTGTCTTACTGGAGCCAAGGTGAGTTAAAATTCACTCTAGATTTGAGGATAATTCTTTGAGACCACCTGAAAACCTAAAGGCACCTGAGATTACTACAAAGACAGGCCCAGACATCCTAGGGAGGGGACATCTGGTCTGTCTTGCAGTGTAAACGCTCATGTGTCCCCGACAGATCTCCATGCAGCCACCACTCTGCATCCTTGATCCAGAGAACAGAAGCGGCTAGGTCTCCTTATATACTGCTATTGCAGGAAGAAATGGAGAAGCCGTACATCTTAATCTCCTGCTTGCCAGTGCCCCTCGGCCAGCAGGCTGTGTCCCCCTAACCCCTACCTGCAGGAAGGGCTACACTGCCACTGAGAGTTCAGCCCACCAGCAAGGAGGGTAGAATATTTAAGTGTTTCTGTGAAGCAGAAGACCCGAGTTTCTACTGAATTTTATTAATTAGCTGTGCAATCCAGGGCACATCACTTTCCTTCTGTGAACCTCAGTTCCCCTCAGTCAGTAAAGAGATTTGGACTAAATTATCTCTAAGCTTCGTCTTAACTCTTCCATTCTGTTCTAACTTTCTAGGTTGTCATTCATAAATAGGAAAATATAAGGCTACCATCCTTCCAGTTTCTAATTCGTGTGGTAAAAATGTCTGACCAGTTACTGGAAGAAACACAAGCTGGAATCAAGATTGCCAGGAGAAATATCAATAATCTCAGATATGCAGATGACACCACCCTTATGGCAGAAAGTGAAGAGGAACTCAAAAGCCTCTTGATGAAAGTGAAAGTGGAGAGTGAAAAAGTTGGCTTAAAGCTCAACATTCAGAAAATGAAGATCATGGCATCCAGTCCCATCACTTCATGGGAAATAGATGGGGAAACAGTGGAAACAGTGTCAGACTTTATTTTTCTGGGCTCCAAAATCACTGCAGATGGTGACTGCAGCCATGAAATTAAAAGACGCTTACTCCTTGGAAGCAAAGTTATGACCAACCTAGATAGCATATTGAAAAGCAGAGACATTACTTTGCCAACAAAGGTTCATCTAATCAAGGCTATGGTTTTTCCTGTGGTTATGTATGGATGTGAGAGTTGGACTGTGAAAAAGGCTGAGCACAGAAGAATTGATGCTTTTGAACTGTGGTGTTGGAGAAGACTCTTGAGAGTCCCTTGGACTGCAAGGAGATCCAACCAGTCCATTCTGAAGGAGATCAGCCCTGGGATTTCTTTGGAAGGAATGATGCTAAAGCTGCAACTCCAGTACTTTGGCCACCTCATGCGAAGAGTTGACTCATTGGAAAAGACTCTGATGCTGGGAGGGATTGGGGGCAGGAGGAGAAGGGGACGACAGAGGATGTGGATGGCATCACTGACTCGATGCACGTGAGTCTGAGTGAACTCCGGGAGTTGGTGATGGACCGGGAGGCCTGGCGTGCTACGATTCATGGGGTCGCAAAGAGTCGGACACGACTGAGCGACTGATCTGATCTGATCTTTTGTACTGAATACAAAATTAGGAGTCTGGGTGATGTGAAAAGTAGCTTCAAACCAAAAGGAGATCAAACCAGTCAATCCTAAAGGAAATCAACCCTGAATATTCGTTGGAAGGACTGAAGCTGAAGCTCCAATACTTTGGCCACCTGATGTGAAGAACCGACTCATTGGAAAAGACCCTGATGCTGGGAAAGATTGAGGGCAGGAGAAGGGGACGACAGAGGGTGAAATGGTTGGATGGCATCACTGACTCAACAGACATGAATTTGAGCAAACTCTGGGAAATAATGGAGGACAGATGAACCTGGCAGGCTAGTCTAAGGGGTCACCAAGGGTCAGACATGACTGAGCAACTGACTAAACAACAGCAAAAAATAGCTTCAACAGTAGTCAGCACTATGAAAAGGGAAGATCCTGAAGCTTAATATTCCTCTACTAATGAAATCTTAAGTGGAGGAAAAGGAACCAAGGGAGCGGTGTGTAGAACAGCTTTCTGGAATGGCGAAAGCGACAGAAATGACTGTAACCTGGCATTCCTGGAACTGTTAGGACAGGCATATAAAAAAAAGTCTGGGAGAAACTTGGCAGGGGATATTGTGGAAGACTGTCAATTCAATATTGATCTCTATTTGACTTATTAAAACATGTGCTACCTTTGCATTCGGGGAAAAAGATAAATAGTTAATGAAATAATAAGTAAAAATGACTGATAAAAGTCATCACCGCTATCAGTTTTGGTCACATGCCTACAGTCTTTGTTTTGCTCAAGTGAGAACTACTGAGCATAATCTCATGTCTCTTCTCCCCTGACCACCAGGAAGGAAAAAAAGATATTAGAGTAAGATATAACTAAATGAAACCTGGGGCTTGTCCCACCCTGCCAAGAAGAGGGGAAAGCCATCATCATTTTCTCAGTGTCTCCTCTGCATTCCCTTCACAGTACTCAGTTCATGGAATCGGGCACCTCCCAAGCATTGGATTGAGAAAATCATTCTCTTACCAAGGTGAGGAACAGGAGCTTTTGCCAAAGTAAAAGAAGCATCAGCATGACAAACAAAAGCACAGCTGAAATTCACTAACTAGTCTTTCAAAGACAGCCTTAAACAAATTTCCATCCACTACATTTTTTTGTGTGTGCTGATTTTAATTAATTATTGACAATTTTTTCTGGCCACTAACTGCATTAAAATTGGGGGAGGGGGTGCAGAAGGACCATACCAAAGTTCATATCCCTAATAGTTCCATCACCTGGTGTAGAAGTACTAGTTATCACCAGCATCTGTTTTACCCATCTGCTATAACAGGAGTCAGCTTGCAGGTCAAATCCAGCCAGCCACCTGTCCTTGTAAATAAAGTTTTATTGGCACACAGCCATGAACATTCATATCCCTATTGTCTGTGGCTGCTTTCCCACTGCAACGGCAGAGTTAAGTAGTTGAGACAGAGATCACGTAGCTCACAAAGCCTGAAATATTTACTATCTGGCCCTCTACAGAAAGAGAAGTTTGCCAACCCTTGTTCTATAATACTAGATCATGCGATTTTAACCTCGGTTTGTGGCTGCCTGGAATAGAGACTTTATTTTTCTACCATGCTGCAGTTATGTCTGATATCTAAGTGTTGCAATAAGATGTAAGTGCAAGTTAGGCACGATTTCATCTTAAACCATGAGAAAAGCTTGAACACAGAGGCCACGCACAGCACAGCACCAAGGTGACTGGTCCTGACGCCATGGAGCAGTATTCTGAACTTGGACATTCAGCCCAGATTTCTAGATGAGAGAGAAAGAAATTTTTACTTAGGGTTTTTGTCCCTCATAGAATCTAATCCTAATATATGGGGCATGACTGTTTTAAACATAAAATGTAGCTAAAGTTAAAATTTTTTAATTTATTTTTAATTGAAGTATAGTTGATTAACAATGTTGTGTTAGTTTCTGGTATATAGCAGAGATTCAGTTACATATGTGTGTGTGTGTATATATATACACACACACATACATATACACGCATACTCTTTTTTAGATTCTTTTCCATTATGGTTTATTAGAATATTGAATGGAGAAGGCAACGGCACCCCACTCCAGTACTCTTGCCTGGAAAATCCCATGGACGGAGGAGCCTGGAGGGCTGCAGTCCATGGGGTCACTAGGAGTCAGACACGACCGAGCGACTTCACTTTCACTTTTCCCTTTCATGCATTGGAGAAGGAAATGGCAACCCACTCCAAGTTCTTGCCTGGAGAATCCCAGGGATGGGGCAGCCTGGTGGGCTGCCGTGTATGGGGTTGCACAGAGTCGGGACACGACTGAAGCGACTTAGCAGCAGCAGCAGCAGAATATTGAATATAGTTCCCTGTGCTATATGGTCAGAACTTGTTGCTTATCCATCCTAGATATAATAGTTTGCATTTACTAATCCCAAATTCCTAATTTACTCCTCCCCACCCTTTTCCCCACTTGGTAGTCATAAGTTTGTTTTCTATGTCTGTCTGTCTTTTTTTGAAATTTATTCTATTTTTTTAAATTGAAGTATAGTTGGCCTTCCCTGCTGGCTCAGACAGTAAAGACTGCCTGAAATGCAGGAGACCCAGGTTTAATCCCTGGGTCAGGAAGATCCCCTGGAGAAGGGAATGGCTACTCACTCCAGTATTCTTGCCTGAAGAATTCTGTGGACAGAGGAGCCTGGCAGGCTACAGTCCATAAGGTCGAAAAGAGCCAGACATGACTGAGGGACTAACACGTACATAGTTGATTTACAATATTGTGTTAGTTTTGGGTGTGCAGTGATTCATTTACACATGTACATACATCTTTTTTTTTTCTTGATAGATAAGAAGTGGATTTATTTAGAGAGAAAAACACAGACAGCATATCAGCCATCTCAAGAGAGAGTGCCCTGAAATATATGGCAGGGTTAGTTTTTATGGGCTGGGTAATTTCATAGGCTAATAAGTAGGAGGATTATTCCAACCATTTCAGGGGAAGAGTGGGAATTTCCATGAACTGGGCCACAACCTACTTTTTGATCTTTGGTCTGCCTTGGAGCTGTCACGGAGCTGGTAGACGTGTCGCTTAGCCTGCTGATGTGTTTCAGTGAGCGTATCCTGAGACTCAAGGTCTAGTGGAAGTCAACTCCCCCACCCTCTTGGACCTGTTTGGTTCTAATCAGTTTATGTCATGTCCTTGGGCTGTGTCTGTATACTTTTGTGTCTCTATTTTATGCCTGTGTGCTGTATGCTCAGCCATGTCTGACTCTCTGTGACCCCATGGACTATAGCTTGCCAAGCTCCTCTCTCCATGGAATTTTCCAGGCAAGATACTGGAGTAGGTTGCTATTTCCTTCTCCGGAGGCTCGTCCCGACCCAGGAATCTAAACTTCGTCTCTTGTGTCTTGTGCATTGGCAGGCAGAGTCTTTAGCACTGTGCCACCTGGGAAGCTCATATTTTATAACTATATTCTTTTAACATTTGTGCCCCACCCCCTTCCCTCCTGTCACATTCCCCACTCAGAGATTTTACTCCCATAATTTTATAGGAAGCTTTGTGGCAATGGTCAGTCTTCTGTAGCTGCTTCAAGGCTGAGTAGGGGCATCAACCCGCCTGTCTGGGAGTGAAATCTCTGGATGCCTGATCCAAGGGCTCCAGGAGCAAGACAGCGCCTTGTTTTAATCTGTGTGGGCTGGAATCCCCAAATGAGCCATCATCTTCTTGTGGACCCATTATAACTGCTTCCTTAGCTTTCCTATGAATCTTCTTGATGAAGTACTTCTTGTAACATTATCAGAGTACAAAAATAACTATCTATGATTGACAAAAGACTTAAAAGGCACAGGTAAACATCTGATTACTCTATAAAGATGCTTGGTTACTGTTGTGACGTACAACATTTTAAGATAACTAGAACCATAGCATTATACCAGGGCATGTTGAAGAGCTGACTCATTGGAAAAGACCTTGAAGCTGGGAAGGATTGAAGGCAACAGGAGAAAGGGGCGGCAGAAAATGAGATGATTAGATAGCACCACCAACTCAATGGACATTAATTTGAATAAACTCTGGGAGACAGTGAAGGGCAGGGGAGCCTGTTGTTGTTCAGTCACTCAGTCTTTTGTGACCCCATGGACTGCGCCACAACAGGCTTCCCTGTCCTTCACTATCTCCCAGATCTTGCTCAAACTCATGCCATTGAGTCAGTGATGCCATCCAACCATTTCATCCTCTGTCACCCTCTTCTCCTGCTCTCAATCTTTCCCAGCATCAGGGTCTTTTCCAATGTCAGTCGGCTCTTCGCATCAGGTGGCCAAAGTATTGAAGCTTCAGCCTCAGTCCTTCCAGTGAATATTCAGGATTGATTTCCTTTAGAATTGACTGGTTTGATCTCCTTGCTGTCTAAGTGACTCTTGAGAGTCTGCTCCAGCACCACAGGGGAGCTTGCCAGGCTGCAATCCATGGAGTCGCCATGGGATCACAAAGAATCAGACATGAGTTAGTGACTGAACAACAATATCCAAATTTTAGAAACTTTATATAATTCTTAGAATTAGAATTATATCAATAACATTCATCCATAGTATACTTTTAAGTAAGTTTATTGTTTATGTGGTAATGCTCTCTATGCAATTTGACATACTAAATAATACTAGCTAAATATTTCTCTGAGATGCCTCAGGGGCCCTCTGACATCCCAAAGTTAGCTAAAAGTCCAAAGAACTTTAATTAAAAGTTGGTATTTGGGACGTTCATCAAAAAGTTTTAAAACAGTCAAATAAGATCATAGTTCACTGTAAGACAATACTTACTCCTTAACGGAAGTTATAAAAGACCTCAAAAGCAAACACAGATCACTTAAAGGCAAAGAAACTCATACTATTTGTTATTAAAAGAAACATTTCAAGAAAATTTTGGAGGAGAAGCCAAATCCAGTCTGGCCCCATCCCACTCCCAACAAAATCCATTTATCCAACTTAATTTCATCTAGTCTGAGAAAACCCCGATCATGTACAACTCTATTTTTTTGTCATTCCTCTCATTTTCTTTTACTGAAAACATACATCTTACTTTCCTCAAAAGGTCTTTTTTTCACTTCAAGTTGCTTTTCTTGCTGACAAATTTGTTGCAGATATAATAAGGTCTTGTTTGATCTCTGGTAAGCCTCAGTACTACAGAAGTATTATACTTATCATTTATGACTCTAAAACATGTCTGTATTAAACCAACAAGCTTAAGCCACCTTCAATACCAGTTAGCAGTGTAGTACTGAATATTTTGCAGGTGACATGAGCCTGAAATCAATTTTGGCCTGATTATTTTCTATTTGTGAATTTACTTTCTTTCTTTTTTTTATTGAAGTATAGTTGATGTACAATGTGGTGTTAGCTTCTGGTATACAGCAAAGTGATTCAGTTATACATGTACATACCTCTTCTTTTTCATATTAAAAAGATTTTTAAAATTTATCTTCCTCAAGCAAAACACACATGGGTCCGCTTTCAAGTCAAGAGAGATGATACTCGAGCTTCTGAAATGATTCCAAGTAAGTGACCTCCAGACTATTCAGTAAGAGCATCATTTTGGAGAGATGGAGGTGCCCATTGTTGGCATCTAAGGTTTTATTTTTATACGCTGTAATTTCTCAGTTTATCATCCTCATCCTTAATTGGGTGAGGACAGGATGTTATTTCTTGTCATTATAATAGCTATTAAGCAAAGTTGTCACGCCCTAAGTAATTGAGAATGTCAGATTCAAAATGTGGGCTTTTGAATGTGTGTCGCAGCAAATTAACACACATTTGTGGCAGGAAATCAAGGACATATTGGCTCCAATTCGACTTTCCCCTCTTGCTGTTTTTTGCCTTTGCGTCTTCATTGTGGTAAAGCTGTTCCATCACAACAGGCAAGACACCTGTGCCTGGTGACACAGCAGGTGTGCAGTACATGTTTTAACAAAATGCCTTTTTATTAATTTAATTAGCACCTATGATCACAGGCTGGTGATGCAAGAGCTAGAAGCTGGGGCATGAACTTTACAAAATCGCCCCTCCTCCATGGCAAATGTCCCGCTGGGTCCCACTGGCTTCCGTCTTCTTACAGCGGAAAGTCACTTGTCATTTACCCCTACTCTCACCTCCTGGCCTTACCACTCTCTCTCATGCTTTCAAAGATGAAAATAAGAGCCCTTCTAAAATGTGGCAGTTTATCTACATAATTGTGTTTTTTTTTTAATTTGATCAGAAAATGTTTGAGAATTAGAGAACACTTAGGAACATGAAGGTTTAATGTAGAACCACAGGAACTGGGACCACGGACGATACCGATGCAGTTGCGTTTCTTTTTTTGAAAGTAATTTTATTTTTTCATACTGATGCAACATATTGGACACAGGATGTGTATATTTTTATTTCTTTATTTGTGACTACTCTGGGTCTTCGTTGTTGTGAGTGGGCTTTCTTTGCTTGCAGCAAGCAGTTCCATGCTCTAGTTGCAGCGCACAGGCTTGGTAGTCGTGGCACACAGGCTTAGTTGCCCTCTGACTTGTAGAATCTTCCTGCACCAGGAATCAAACCGGTGTCCCCTCCATTATGAGGCGGGTTCTTAACCACTGGACCCCAGGGAAGCCCAGGATGTGTGTTTGATAGAGCAGTTATCTACAGATGCTAATATCGCCGTCCACCTACTGCACACACTCTAAGAAGGTAAGGGCGGACTTCCCTGAGGGCCCGGCGGTGAAGACTTCATGCTTCCCTTGCAGCAGGGGCAGCTTCGACCCCTTGTCAGGGAACTAAGATCCTGCACAGTGCAGCAAATAAACAACTAAACAAACAAACAAATAAATATATGTATATAAGGTTTAAAAGGGGAAAAATGTAATGGGAAACCCAAAGACACTCTGGGCCAGAGTGTTCCAAGGGGATCGTGTTGGATAGTCTCTTACGATAAGTCAAAGCCAGAATCATGAAGCCAGACTTGAAGGCACATTAACTTGTGGGAAAGATCCCTGCAGTACAAAAGGGGCTGTCCAGGATTAAAATACTAAATGCCCCATGTATTACAGGTGAGGCGCTTACCTGTGACTGAACTCATCCTAGATTCGGGTCGGGTCACTGCACCAACTCCTCACTCTCCGGAAGAGGGAGGTGAGACCCAGGGAAGGGAAGCTTTTTGTCCAAAATTGTGGGAACATCTGAATTTGCAAGCAAAACCTTAACTTCTAATACAGGGCTCTTCTCACAAATTGGGCATATTCTTCTAGCCTGGAGTCTTGTAACAGTTTGAGGACCCTGAGCTTGACTAGGGTTGTGTGATGGGTTTTCACAGCACGGAGAACATCCCTGGAGAACACGGACCACCTCCTTTTGTGGCGTGTGGACAAGGGTTAGGACAATCACAGCCAAAGCCTGGGCATCAACAAAGTGGGCTTCAGAATTCACAGATCTGCCATTCAGAGATTCAGTCATCCAAGGGCAATCAGAAAAGTCTATTCACTTAGTGATTTTGCTAACACAGGAATTTGAATCATGTGCTCTGCCAGGAAAATCTCTTGGAATGAGTCTGCATTCACTCCCAGCATCAACCCATCATCAGATATGACTTTGTTACTCTCTTATTGTATATGAGGGCTCAGAAACAATCCTGGAGTGATTCTGAGAAATTATTTTCACTGGGGAAAACTGCTCTTTAAAGGGATAGAAAGTCAGTTCAGAATGACTCAGGTGAAAAAATAGGGGAGAAATGATCGATTCTTATACCTGAAAAGTCTAGGCTATCATTGTGTCAGACCAGGTAGATTTTTATGTTGAAAGATGATGTCATTAAGGATCTTTTTCTAGGGACTTGCCTGGTTGTCAGGTGGTTAAGACTCTGCACTTGCAGTGCAGGGGTGCAGGTTCGATCCCTGGTCAGGGAACTAAGACCCCACATTCACAGTGTGGCCAAAAATTTTTTTTATATATTTATGTAAGCAATGAGGATTTACTATATAGCACAGGGAACTAGATTAAATGTCCAAAAATATCATCCATTTCTGTCTTTCCATTTTGCTTTCTTCTGCATTAGCTTCCTCCCCCAGCAGTCTCTGTTTGTGATGACGAAGAGGGTGTCGGTCACCAGCTACTAACTTGCATCCTGCTGACGCAGGGACCCCAGAGTGTCACTGTCACTCACTGTTTGGAGCACGTTTCCACTGCTGGGGTTGGAGCAGGTGCTCACATGACTCGAGCCCCGTGAACCAGGATGGGGAGAGATGGGTACAGTGGGGCATGCCCTGCAGTGCTCTGCAAAATATTTAATGATGAGCCCTGAGGGTGGGAGGCGGGGGTCGTCATTTGTATTGTTTGCCGATTTCCATGGTGAGAGAATAAACAGTCTCACCAGAGCAGATTTCAAGCTACCCAAGTGGCCCCTGAACGAAGAGTTGGGAAGAGAGATACAGGAGCACCCAGGACATAATATTTCCACCCTACAGAGAAAATAAATGTAAGTGATCTCAAGGCCATCAATAATAACAACATGTAGTAAAGTAATCAGGAAGTGACGTGTCTTGAGTGTACATGACCTTTGTTTTTAATAGAATGTATTTAATCAGAAGGTTATAAAATCTAATGTCAAGTAGTGACGGTTTCCTAAAGGAAATCGACCCTGAATAATCATTGGAAGGACTGATGCTGAAGCTCTGATACTTTGGCCACCTGATACGAAGAGCCAACTCATTTGAAAAGACCCCGATGCTGACAGAGATAGAACGCAAAAGGAGAAGGAGGTGGCAGAGGATGAGATGATTGGATGGCATCACCGA
Source organism: Bos indicus x Bos taurus (assembly GCF_003369695.1). Lineage (NCBI taxonomy): Eukaryota > Metazoa > Chordata > Mammalia > Artiodactyla > Bovidae > Bos > Bos indicus x Bos taurus. Next base: position 7,961,811 of record NC_040079.1, on the reverse strand, counting down.
CTCGATGGACATGAGTTTGAGCAAGCTCCAGGAGATAGTGAAGGACAGAGAAGCCTGGCGTGCTGCAGTCCATGGGGTCGCAGTCAGACATGCCTGAGCGACTGACCAACAGTGAACAGTAACTCGACAGTTTATGACAGTGGACAAACTGCCCTCCTGAAGTTTTAATGACTGGTTTTTGTGAGCCAGCTCTAGCACACCAATGCAAACGCTCCGATAGGAGAAGCTCTCTGTTCCCAGAATAAGGGAGAACGGATGCCGAGGCAAGAATGCCGTTCTCATATATTAATAAATGAGAGGTAAGATTTCAAGTGAAAGTTGAAAATGGGCTCTATTGGACCTTGAGATGCAAAAGAAAATTTTTAATTCTTGTCAGAAACATATTTTGAGAAAAATCTTGGAGAATGTGGGAGACCCAAAGATCTCGTCTGTGTCTACCCTCATAATGTCAGGAGGTAATAGGTCATGAGTTGTTCTGCAGCCTCAGTCCTAAGGGTAGGTGGTTTGGAGCAGGACAGAGCCAGGGGCCAGACCCAAGACTCTGTTGCAGAGATGGGTTGGGCAGGGCAGGGCAGAGCAGCTGGGAAAAGAACTTCTCAGTATAATCCTCCTGTCTATATCCTGCTTAAAGATTGATGTTAACAACTGAAATGAAATGCAGGAAAGTCCTTTGGAAATTTGTGGGAATCTGGATTGTAATTTTTCGGAAAGAGGCTTCCCAGGTGGTAAAGAACCTGCCAGCCAGTACAGGAGACACAGGAGACATGGATTCAATCCCTGGGTCGGGAAGATCCCCTAGAGAAGGGCATGGCAACCCACTCCAGTATCTTGCCTGGAGAATCCTCATGAACAGAAAGCCTGGCGGGCTACAATCCAGGGGGTCGCAAAGAGTTGGATACAACTGAAATGACTGAGCACTAGATGCCAAACACCTTCTATAAAGCCAGTCCTCACTAACCCAGAATGCACTGATCTCACCTCTCTGAATTTCTGTAATACTTAACTATGATACAGTCTACACTATGATTATATACTCTCTCATTTTCTTATAAAAATAATTGTGGGGGAAATCTTTATCCTGCCAAGCGTATTATTGCCTCCTTAACATTTATTCTTATCGCCAACAATGCTAAGCACAAAAATTAAACACATAGAGTATGTTTCATAAAAGTCTACTGACAGGAAAACTGGACCGTCTACTAAATCACTATGACTAAAAGATCTTGTTTTATGAAAAGGTCACAGTGACTTTGGTAAGCAGGATAGTAAGTTATGTGTAAATGGTGCTTCTAAACCCATGAGGGTGCCTGACAAATTACTTATTCACTTTGAAATTTTATCAAAAATGCTAACTTGGTTTCAAACATATTTTATAGAGATGGTATCATGGTAAAAATACAAATTGGGCCCTGTCCAAATTAACTCAAGTTTTGTATTGGACTTGATTAGGTCCAAGAGGTTACTAAGAATTCACAGTAACAGTTTGTAAAAAACAATAATTTTGTTTATTATTTCTGTGTGTGCTGGGTCTTCGTGCTGTGCGGGCCGCTCTCCGGTTGCGGGTGTGGGTGTCTCGTTGCAGCGGCTTCTCTTGTTGTGGAGTACAGGTTCTAGGGCGCTAGGGCGTCGGTAGGTGGCGACATGCGGGCCCAGTAGTTGTAGTTCCCTGGCGCTAGAGCACAGGCTCAGTAGTCGTGGTGCATGGGCTTAGTTGCTCCGGGGCTTGTGGGATCTTCCCGGACCAGGGATCAAACCCGTGTCTCCTATATTGGCAGGCAGATTGTTTACCACTGAGCCACTAGGTCAGCCCCCACCGTAATAATTCTCTCTTAGCCAGTCCCTTGTGCTTACTATCTACAGCGTGAAAGCTGATCAAACTTGATACATTCACAGAATTACACAAAGGTCCCTTCAAATAAGGTGGCATCAATTATTAAGAGATCACTCAGTTCTGGGGGGAGAATTTAAGGTGGGATATTAATTCCAAATGGAATTTCCAAGTTGAATGTGGGGATCAGCACCGAAGCAGTTGACACCATTTGACATACCTTTAGAGGCAAAGTCATTTTTTCTGGTAGGAAAATAGAGATAATTATCAGTTAATCATCTTAACTGTTCATACTACCTATTAGAAAAATCGTAGAGCCTCAAATGCTATAATTATAGTGTCTTATTCAGCCTTCTGACTACAGCAGCTCCCCAGACTCTCCCCCACCCCTCACTAAAATTGCTTCTTCAAATTATGCTGCTCAGCTCCTGGATGAAGTTTCCTAGTTTAAATTAGACTTATACCATGTATCTGAAGCCCTCTCTGCTTGGTTTTTATTTCTCAGTCTTGGTGGGCCAGCTGCCTTCAACAGATGGAGATTTGGCCCCTTAAGAAGGCTGCATCTGTTGTGGTACCTGTTAGCATCATTTCTTCCCACAGCCTGTTGAATCACATACATCCTTGTCTATGGACTGCTCAAGCCACACTTTAAACCTAAGTGTAATTTTAACTCCAAACACCATGTCTCAGAGAAGCAAATAAAAATAAGTAATTAGAAGTTAGCAACTGTTTCTGATAAGATAATAATTTGAAGGAACAAAAAAAATGGTATAAATATGAAATTTAAGAAAGTTTATGTCAAACTCACAAATGTTGCTGAGCCTCCCCCATCCCACCCCACCCCCAGGGAAGCACAATATTATTAAATCATAGTCAAATAGTCCCAATAACTCAAGGACTCACAGAATGTGTTTTTGCATATCTGACTCTCTGACACAGTTGAACTGCTATGCCTTTAAATCAAAACTTTAAAATCATAAGCATCCTCATTTGACTGCTTTGCAAGATGTAGCATATTAAGTTTATAAATATAATTCAATCCATTTCTTAATGACTTGCTGTCATCCTACAGTGAACCTTCTTCACTGTACTGCACTGCTGTAACAGCTAGCACACCAGGACAAAAATAAGTCTTGTTCATTTCCATTCAGTACCACAAACATTTGTGTATTTCCCTCTCCAAGCCAGACATGATGCTGAGTTCTAAAAATAGAGTCGATGAAGCCTGGGCCCTACTATATCCAGCGTTGCTCATTCCCACTAAAGGAACATGAGAGCATGTGGGATGTACCATGAATGGCCACAGACAACTGGCCTTGGAAATGAGCAAGAACCAGATCAGGAGGGAATTTGAACTTGACCCTGCAGTACTTTACCCAGGGGACTAACCTGGTCAGGTTCAGAATGCAGAATGAACCGAGTGAATGCGAACCTGGAGATGAGACAACTATGGAGAAGTCTGCTCCAGTCCAAACAAGAAATGAGCTGAAGTAGCAACAGATTTCAGAAGGTAGAACCAATAGGATCTGACGCCCGTCTTAATGATGGAATAAAGGAGGAATCTAGGATGATTTCCCAGTCCTTTGCTATGGCAACTAGGTAGATATGCCATCAGTCAAAATGGGAAACTCAGAAAGAAGAGGTTTGAGAGGAGATGAACTGAGTTTGGCTTTTCTTATTACTATTCTTATTACTTTATTGAAGCATAGTTGATTTACAGTTCAGTCAGTTCAGTTCAGTTGCTCAGTCATGTTTGACTCTTTGCGACCTCACGGACTGCAGCATGCCAGGCCTCCCTGTCCATCAACAACTCCTGGAGTTTACTCAAACTCATGTCCATTGAGTCAGTGATGCCACCCAAGCAGCTCATCCTCTGTCGTCCCCTTCTCATCTCGCGTTCAATCTTTCCCAGCATCAGGGTCTTTTCCAGTGAGTCAGTTCTTCGCATGAGGTGGCCAAAGTATTGGAGGTTAAGCTTCGGCATCAGTCCTTCCAATGAATATTGAGGACTGAGCTCCTTTAGGATGGACTGGTTGGATCTCCTTGCAGTCCAAGGGACTCTCAAGAGTCTTCTTCAACACTGCAGTTCAAAAGCATCAATTCTTCAGTGCTCAGCTTTATGATCCAACTCTCCCATCCATACATGACTACTAGAAAAACCATAGCTTTGACTAGAGGGACCTTTGTTAGCAAAGCAATGTCTCTGCTTTTTAATATGCTGTCTCAGTTGGTCATAGCTTTTCTTCCAAGGAGTAAGCATCTTTTAATTTCATGGCTGAAGTTGATTTACAAGGACCAGGATATAGCAAAGTGATTCAGTTTTATATATATATATGCAAATTCTTTTCCATGTCCTTTTTTATTATGTTATTACAAGATATTGAGTACAGTTTTCGGTGCTATACAATAGGTTCTAGGGTTTTTTTGTTTGTTTTGGTATTTACGTGTGTCTTTGTCTGACTGTGTTGGGTCTTGGTTGCAGCATGCAGGCTCTTCCACGAGACATGTGGGCTTCTCTCTAGTTGTGGTGCACAGGCTTAGTTGCCCTGAGGCACATGGGATCTTAGTTCTCCGGCCAGGGATCGAACCTGCATCCCCTGCATTAGAAGGTGGATTCTTAACCACTGGACTGCCAGGCAAGTCCCAGTAGGTCTTTACTGTTTATCTGTTTTATATAGAGTAGTGCATATCTGTTAATACCAAACTCCCAATTTATTCTTCTCCCTTTTTTCCCTTGGGTCACCATAAGTTTGTTTTCTATGTCTGTGAGTCTGTTTATGTTTTGTAAATAAATTCATTTGTATCTTTTTTTTTATTCTGCATATAAATGATATCCTATGATATTTATTTTCCTCTGAGTTGGGTTTTTGGCTGTCCAGTATGCAGGATCTTAGTTCCCAACCAGGGATCAAACCTGTGCCCTCTGCAGTGGAAGCACAGAGTCTTGACCACTGCAGCATCAGGGAATCCCCTGAGTTGGGTTTTTCATTCATTTTTTTGTCAGATATTTATCAGTCACCTGGCACCCAGTAGGTGCCAGGCACTGGGTTGGGGCTGTGGACATGATGGTAGGGGAAAGAAGACATGATCCCTGCCCTCTTGGAGCTTAGGAGAGAGGGTTAACTGAGTAATCAGGTAAAGATATTTATAACTTCAAGTGTGACGACTTCAAGCACAGTGAAGAACATGGTGCCACGAGGGACGATTACTGGGCAGTCTCACCTCTCCAGGGAGGTCAGAGCAGCTTCCTGAGGCATCCGAGTTAAAGAGTCGAGACAGAGAGCAGGGGTAAGAGTTTGCTAAGTGAGGGAGGGAAGAAGGATGTTCACAGAGGGAACAATGCCCGGGGGCTCTGGGGTGGCAGCGTGGTAGGTATTTTCAAGGAACTCAAAGAAGACAGTGTGACTCAAGCAGGGAGGGCAGGAGATAAAACCAGAAGAGTGGGTAGATGCCAGGCCACAGAAGGCCCTGGAAGCAGGCCTGGTGTTCAGCCAATCTGCTCCAACGTAACAGTCTTCTGAAAAGTGTGAAAGTGTTAGTCGCTGTCGTGTCTGACTCTTTGAGACCCCATGGACTGTGGCCCACCAGGCTCCTCTGTCCATGGGATTCTCCAGGCATGAATACTGGAGTGGGTTGCCATTCCCTCCTCTAGGGGATCTTCCTGACCCAGGAATCGAACCCAGGTCTCCTGCATTTTGTGCAGATTCTTTACCGTCTGAGTCACCAGAAAAGCCCAACACTCCTCTGGAGCGGATAGTAAATAGCTCCTGTACTAAACTCCCCTCGTCCCCTCACCCTCTCATCCCCAGTCCAGCTGCCTAGTCCCTCTTCTGGGCTTCCCTATAAGCTAGCAGCCAAGACAGTGATATCTGGCAGAAGAGGACAAGGAGGGTAGATTTTGAAAGTACCACTCCAAGATGCTGGCGTCTGTTCTGACGGTCAGTACCCGCACAGTGTTGGTTGCTAAATACTTAGATTTTTGTTTTTTGTTTTTTGTCTTTTAGTTGTAGCATGCAGGAGCTTTGATCTTCGATTGCAGATGCAGAACCTTTCATTGCTCTTTGCGAACTCTTAGCTGTGCTGTGTGGGATCCAGTTCCCTGACCAGGGATTAAACCAAGGCCACCTGCATTGGGAGTGCGGAGTTTTAGCCACTGGACCGCCAGGGAAGTCCCTATTTAGACTATTTTGAATACAACCCCTGCTTATAGGCCATGTAAGAGGTTAGTGTTTATTCCGAGAATAATGGGATATCTTTGAAGATGGTGGCATGATCAGATACATGTTTCGAAAACACCAGTTCAGTTGCAATGTGAATAACAGAATGAGGAAGTGGCAAAGTGAAAACAGAGGGAGCAGTTAGTAGAGTCTTTTTTTTTTTTAATTGAAGTAGAGTTGACTTACAACGTTATGTAAGTTTCAGGTATACAGCAAAATGATTCAGCTATATGTATTATATATTTCAGATTCTTTTCCCTTACAGGTTATTATAAAATATTAAGGATAGTTCCCTATGCTATACAGTAAGTCCTTATTATCTATTTTATATATTAGTATATTAATGAATGTATATTGATTAGTATATATTAATCCCAAACCCCTAATTTATCCCTCCTCCCAGTTAATAGAGGGTTTCTCAGGTGGATCAGTGGTAAACAATCTGCCCGCCAATGCAGGAGACACAGGTTTGATCTCTGGGTTAGGTTGATACTCCGGAAGACGAAATGGCAAACCATTCCAGTATTCTTGCCTGGGAAATCCCTTGGACAGAGGTGCCTGGAAGGCTACAATCCAAGGCGTCACAAAGAATCAGACACGACTAAAGTGACTGATCATGCATGCATACCAGTTAACAGACTCTTGTTCACCTTGTCGTGTGTTAGGAGGGTAATTGGAGTAGAGATGGAGAGAAACAAGTTCAAGAGATAGAGAAGATATCCCAGTCAAAATCCCAGCAGGCTTTCTTATAGAAATTGACAAACTGATTCTAAAATCTATAAGGAAACATAAAAGGTCTCAGATCACCAGAATGATTTTCAGAAAGAACAAAGTTGAAGGACTTACACTACCTGATTGCAAATCTTTCCATAAAGGTATATCAATTAATTCAGTGTTATATTGGCAGAAGGATAGGATAAACATGGATTTATGAATTGACATGTTTTCTGAATTTCCTTTTCCGGATTGTTCACTGCTAGTATGTTGAAGTCCAACTGATTTTTGCACGTTGATTTTATATCCTTAAAATTTGTCAAATTCATTTATTAGCTCTAAAGCTTTTTTTGTGGATTCCTTAGGGTTTCTACATATAACATCATGCCATCCTTGAAGGGAGATAGCTTTACTTCTTTATTTCCAGTTTGGAGGTATTTATTTCTCTTATTGTCTGACTTCTCTTGGCTAAAATTTCCAGTACTGTGTTGAATGGAAGTGGTGAGAGTGGGCATCCTTGTCTTGTTCCTGATTTGGGGAGAAAAGCTTTCAGTCTTTCTCCATTGACTATGTTGTTGTTTAGTTGCTAAATCATGTCCCACTCTTTGCGACCCCATGGACTGTAGCCCCCCAGGCTCCTCTATCCTTAGGATTTCCCAGGCAAGAATACTGGAGTGGGTTGCCATTTCCTTCTTCAGGGGATCTTCCCAATCTAGGTCTCCTGCGGCTCCTGCATTAGCAGGCGGATTCTTTACCACTGAGCCACCAGGGAAACCCCAGTAGGTATGTTAGCTGTGGGCTTTTAATATATGGCCTTTATCCTGTTTATTTCTCGTTTATGAGTTTTTTTTTTTTTTTTTAGTCATAAAATGTACTGGAATTTGTCAAATGCTTTTCCTCATCTTGTGTGTATGGTGTGATGTACAGGAGATGATGGGTTTTTTTTTTTCCTTCATTCTATCACTGTGGTGTACTACGCTGATTGATGTTCTTATGTTGACATATTCCGGCATTCCTGGGGTAAATCCCACTGACCAACTGATCTTTAACAAAGGCCCCAAGGCAATTCAGTGGAGATAGGATAATTGTTCAATGAATGGTGCTCACAAAGTTGGACATACTTGTGGAATAAAAAGAAACTTTGACCCTAATCTTACACCGTAATAAAAAAAAAATATGTCAGATTTTCTGCGGGGCAGGAATTTAAGAGTGGCTTAGCTGAGTGGCTGTGGTTCAGGGTCTGTTGTGTGGTTCCAATCAGGAGGTCAGCTGAGGCTGCAGTCATCTGAAGGCTTGATTGGGGTTGGAGGATGCCCTCAGGGATGGTGAACTCACATGGCTGTTGGCAGGAGGCCTCAGTTTCTCACTCAAGGGGATTTTCTTGCAACGTGGCAGCTGCCTCTCCGCCGAGTAAGCTGTCCACGAGAGGGAACAAGGAAGAACATAGCATCTTTCACAACTAGGTCTCGTATCATCACTTTCCAGTTAATCTGTTTATTAGAAGTGAGTCACCGAGTTCAGCACACATTCCGGGGAGAGGAATTTGACCCCACTCCTTAATGGGAGGGGCTTCCCTTGTGGCTCAGCTGGTAATGGATCTGCCTGCAATGCGGGAGACCTGGGTTCGATCCCTGGGTTGGGAAGATTCCCTGGAGAAAGGAAAGGGTACCCACTCCAGTATTCTGGCCTAGAGAATTCCATGGACTGTATAGTCCATGGGGTCACAGAGAGTCGGACACGACTGAGCGACTTTCACTTTCACTTAATGGGATGAGCACAAAACCTTTATGGACATATATTAAAGCTACCACATGGAATATTACCTTCAGAGATGACTACAGTTCAGAGGTTGCCATCTCTTTGAGTGGAGAGAAATGAGATATAGCACATAAAATACTGTACAGTTTTACCTATGTGAATAACATGTTTTAAAGAATGACCGCTGATTTTGGTAGAACCCATATCATTGCTGACTTTAAAATTAGACAAAGAAGCAAAACTTTTTGCATCTTATTATTTTTTTGAGACTATCAGGATAAAAAACTGATATACTCAGAAAATTCATCTCTCAACAAAGTGCTACTTTCAGATAAGCTTATTGAAAATAATCTTAATATACTTTATGTAATGAGCAGCACCCTAACATACTGATTATCCATTATAGTTGCAATTGGAAATGTTTTAACATTATTCGTTAGCATATTGAACTCCCTGTGTATTAAGTGTGTGTGTATATATATATAAGGTAAAAGTTTTGAGAACTTTAAACCCAGGTGAAAGAAATTCTTGAGAAATCCTTCTTTAGAACAATTTTTTTGCATTTTTTTTTGACATCTATTTCAGTCCCCAGTTTCTATTACTAAAAAGTATTCATTGAGTTCTGACTTGATGTCATGCTTTTCCTGCAGTAACTATTCCATACTCAAATGTTTTGGCTAAAAAAATGCATTTAGTTTTATCCCTGTTTTTTCACATGCATATAGCCTCAACCATTTCTTTTCTCTAAACAGCAAGAAATCCTAATTAATGTGAACATAATCATTTTTGTTCTACAATATTTCCATTATATTTAACATCATTTTCCCCGTCTCTAAAATACCATCAAGAATCTTTATTTTACCATAGGAGAAAATCTTCAGAATCTAGGACTGAAGGGTTCCTTGACTTGACATCAAAAGCACCATGCACAAGAGGAAATCGGATAAACTGGATATCATCAACATGAAAACCATTTGCTTTGTGAAAGACGAGAGGATGAAAAGACAAGAAGCCTAGAATTGAATGCAGCAGTGATACAGACCATAAGAATCTGTGCTTTACCTTAGGGGTCCGAACAAAGTACTATGAGAAGACAAAGGACAACGAGATTAATTTCAGCCAAGGAAACCTGGAAAGCGTGATGAAGTGAGAACCAAGCTAGGAATCAAAAGACAAGTCAGTAGGATTGTGACAGATGGACCCAAGAGTGAGAAGAGCGTCTATGATAGAATCAGCAAAAGCCAGAAGGAAGGAAGGGTTTCCCTGGTGGTTCAGTCAGTAAACAATGTGCCTACAATGCAGGAGACCGGGGTTTGATCCCTGGGTCGGGAAGATCCTTTGGAAAACGAAATGGAAACCCACTCCAATATTTTTGCCTGGAGAACCCCATGGACAGAGAAGGTGAAAGGAATGATACAGGTGTGGGAAAACATTGTAGTACAGGAAAGGATGGGCTTCCCTGGTGGCTCAGATGATAAAGAATCTGCCTGCAGTGCAGGAGACCTGGGCTCGATCCCTGGGTTGGGAAGATCCACTGGAGAAGAAATGGCAATCCAGTCCAGTATTCTTGCCTGGTAAATTCCATGGACAGAGAAGCCTGGTGGACTACAATGGGGTCGCAAGAGTCAGACACAACTTAGTGACTAAACCATCACCAACCACTACCAGGAGGAAGGAAAGTGCAAAGAATGTTGACACTGTGAGTGGCCCAGTGCAAAGTGGGGAGTGAGCCTGGAAAGGGAGACTGGGGACAAATTATGGAAACCAGTGTAGTGGGGACAGAGCGCCGTTCCCAAATAGCTCACAGCTAGAAAATGCTGGTTCTGGGAAGAGGTGCAGAGAACGCTCACAGGTGTGAGCTCTGGACATCCAGAAAGATGGGATTGTTTGGCCATGGGCCATCACGCAAGACGCCTGTCTGCTCCTGCTGCAGAGGAGCGAGAGGGAGTTACACGTGACCCCTTCTGTGCGCGCCCCCTCTTCTGTCTGCTGTCAGGCCCAGGCCTGGGTACCTGAGTCTGCCTTTTCCCCACGGGTGTCTCTTCCTTGCTTCTTCCCATAGTCGTTCTCAGACCAAAGGTGGAGCTGGAGAGGCTCCTTGCAGCAGCTAGTGGGGTTGACCCCACTCAGTGCAAGATAAGAGCCACCCTGTGGCCCAAGTCTGAGCTGTGGCATTGTAGCTGCAGGAGGGGAAAGTAGGTCAATTAGCAAATGGCTTATGAAGTGCTCACTCCAGAAACACAATCACAGTCAATGCTTTATTTTCCCCAACTCTCGATACCCCAGGGTTTCAAAAATCACAATATTTTTGACCATTCGAGTGTGTTTATACCTGCTCTTTACATCTCCTCGCCTAATTCTATCAGGAAGACTTAAGCGTCTGTGGTTCAAAGTAAATTTTACTCCAGTGCCCATTTCTTCCACGTGGCCTTGCTGGCATGTTCAGAATATAAATCAGTTTGCATGGTCCAGGTAATGTGGTCTAATTTTTTTTTTTTTTAATGTGGTCTAATTTAAAGGCGAGTAAGTCAGCAACCTTAACAACGATAAGGGAACCGGATTGCTGGATATTTGCCTAGTTCCAATCTTTAAGTAAAAGGTCAGGGTGGCTGGAAGGGAGAAAGAAAATACCATTGACAAAAGAATGAGAAAGAGAGACTAGCTTCCCACACAGGAGGAAGGTCTGAAAGCTTCCTTGGGATATTTAGTAGCTGGTTTCCCATCTGTCTTCTGTCTCTTACTCGCCTACCAAGTTCTGGGGCAGCCAGGAGGGCGGGAGGGGCTGTAATTCTTTTTCTCATCTTGGTACTCTGAACTGCTTAAGCTCACAGCAGCAGGCTTGAACGTGGATGGTGCTGATAGAAAAGCCAAATGCCTGCCAATGGCCTTGTCGCTGCTGGGGTGGAACAGTGGCTGATGACACTGACTTCAGTTTCTGGGACATTATCAGCAAAAATAAAATGTAACTCTCATTGTACAAAAAAGCGTTTCGTTCCTGAATTTATTCTGCTCTCAAAGCTAGCCAGGAGCTCCTTATCCAGATTCCACGTCTGAATTAAATTTTTTATTTAATTACATACATTTTTAAAAAAAGTTAAATTAAAAAATTAAATACATTTTTTTTCAAACAGAGAAATTCTGCAAATTTGAGAGCTTACTTCACTTCTCTTCCACAGGAAAAAAATTAATGGAGTGGGAAGTAAAATAATTTGTCACAAAATGGTAGTATAGTATCTTTTTTGATTATTATCTGTTCATTGAGAACTCCAGCCTGCAGTCTCCTTTAATGTTCATTTCTTTTTTATCCCCAAAGTGAATGTTGAGTCATAAAGCAAATGACCTTTCAGACCAAGAAAACCTAGCTCTAAGGTCATTGGAATTTCTTCAATTCTCTGTACACATTCTCAAAATAGTATTGCTCATCTTTAAAAATGTATCATAAACAAATAGTGTTGACGGGCTATAAAGTTTTTCTTGGCACAAATGTGGTATGACCTGGAAAACACACTTCATCATTCACAGTGAGAACGTCCTCTCCAATTTATGCCAATAAAAACTTGGAATAATCCAAGATATACTTTACATGTATTACATTACATACAAGAATGAAGTGAAGTGAAGTGAAGTCGCTCAGTCGTGTCTGACTCTTTGCGACATACACGAATAGAGGCTCTAAATTGGAAACCCCATTTTTGGCAATCGAAAAAGAAAGTTCAAGGCGAAAGGGAATTTCTCAGAGGACTTCTGGCCAGCATTTATGCAAAAATATCAGGATACAGTAAGAGTAAGAAGAGGCGAAGGAAACTTCATAGAAAAGATGACATGGGATTAGGGGTCCAGAGAATGACCCAGGGAAAAAGAAAAAGGAAGGAGGACATTCTCAACAGAGGTCTCTACCAGGAGTCCCCACACTTCCTGGGGGGGACCCCCCTGGTTGTCACTGTGGCTGCAACCCAAGGTCCAGGAAGAGACGTGGCTGGAAGGGATATTGGGAAGGGAGGCAGGGGTCACGCTGTGAACATTATCATCGAATGTCTTCCTAAGGGATGTGAAACCGCTGAGAGTTTTTTGTTGGATAATGACAATAATATGCCAAATGCTTTCTGTGTGTCAGGCATCCAACACCATGAAATGCTACAGCCCACCTTTAAAAACCAGCCTATACAGTGTGCACTGTCCCCATTTTACAGGTGAAGAAGTTGAGGCAGAGGCCGGTGAAATAACTTTTGCAGGGTCCAACAGCCGTTAAGTGGTGGGGTCGACTCAGATCATCTAACTCCAGAGCCCATGCTCTTCTGCTTCTTGAGGCAGTCACTATCGTATTCTGGGGTGGTGGTGGGGAACACAACTCCATGGCTTACGTGGAGGATGAGTTAGGAGACAGGAGGTAGGAAGACCAGCAGAAGGCCACTGCAGCAGCACAAATGAAAGCTAATACAGGTCTTAAGTGGATAGGATTTAATGAACTAGTGGACATGGAGGTGAAAAAGAAGGCAGAATAAATATACCTGAGGCCTTGAATTTTATATATATGTATCTCCTGTTGGTTCCACTTCTATATATCTGTATCTTTGGTGTATCTCCTATTGCTTCTGTTTCTCTGGGGAACCTTGACGAATACAGTCCTGTTTCACAAACTTGTGTAAGAATGTCTTCTAGAAGCTCACCCAGTCAGTGTGTGCGGGGCGGGGGGGGGGGTGGGGGGGGTGGGGTGGGGAGGACGGGTGATGGAGTTGAAATTTATATTAGGCAGAGGAAAAGAAAGGTTTCACTGAGGAAATTCCATTTAAGGTAGACCCAGAAGAATGAACTGTACTGGGGTGAGCAGTGATTCTCTTGTCTGTGCAGAGCTCAGTCATGTCCAGCTCTTTGTGACCCCATGGACTGTAGCCCGCCAGGTTCCTCTGTCCATGGGATTTTCCAGGCAAGAATACTGCAGTGGGTTACCATTTATTTCCTCCTCCAGGGGATCTTCCTGAACCAAGGATCAAACCTGCGTCTCTTGTGTCTCCTGCCTGGCAGGTGGATTCTTTACCGCTGTGCTACCTTGAAGTGAGCAGTGATTGGGGAAGAATAACTGATAAAGAAAGTGTGGTTAAGAGAGGAAACACAGAGGCTGTTCAGGAGTCCAGTTTGGATCTGGCTTGGTATGTGTAAGAACCTGAGAGATGAGTAGAAATATGTCCATTGAAGCTGAGGTATGGAGGGTGTTTTAATGCTAGGAATGATGTGTTTGTCATTCTTTTTGTAGGATATAGGGAATTATTAAAGACTTTTGAGCAGGAAAGTGGCATCACTGGGTTTCATAGTGTAAACAATCCCCACTAATCCATGAGTTGGGTTTTAACTATTTTTTCAATAGACTATGTACCAGGAACTACGATAAATACTGTACATATAGTAATAAAAAAACACCTTCTCTGTATTCAAGAAGCTTATAACCTATGAGAGTGGGAAATAGAGAAAGGAAAATTACAATGCAATTAGACAAACTCTTCAGTAAGTAAGTATTAATACATGGTATAAAAAAATCACAAAAAGCAGGCACCTGATCCCCAGGTGGGTGTGGGGCTCAGTTGGCGTGTATAAGATCAGACAAAGTTTCTTGGAAGAAGAGATTTTAGGGCAATATTCTGGAACCCAATAATTTCCTCATAGACACAAGGTCGAATCATTAGAAAATGAGTTGCAATTCCATATGGCCCAACCTGATCGAATATTACCATGGTGTTCAGGTCCCCAAAACTCAAAAGCCTATTTGGTTCATGACTGTCTTACAACAGTTTTTTCTGTCTTATGGGTCCTCAAAACAAGAGGCTTAGGTCTTCTCAACGTGCAAAATCTGGACTTGAACAGATTAGACTTTATATGTCCCTCCGTCTCCTTTCCTCAGTCCCTTCTTCTGCTTATGGCTCTTCTCACCAGAACCTCTGACCCCAAGGCCTTCAGCCTGCCCTGAAGCACCGTCTTTCCCCAAAACTTAACATGTCCCAAATCTTCCTTTCTGTAGCTGTTACCCTACGCAGGTTAGAAAGGCCATCTGATTGAACTAGTTAGTGTTGAAGTGTGAATCACTTTTAAGCCCTGCTACCATCCCAGAGCTCTGTGAGTCTTTAAGAGAGGATACTAGGAATTTTTGGTGGAATTCCAGACAATAAAAATAAGGCCTTTGTGTATTTGTTTGTATAGGCCATTTATCAGTCAAGAGTTGAGAAGGTGGGGCTACCCATTCTGTATTCCCCATTCAGACATATTTAACTTTGTGACTTTGGTTAAGTAAATTTTTGCTTCCTATTTTTATGGCTAGTTACATTTAATATCATTAAAATATTGTTTGGAATTTGGTGGACTAACATGAGCTATGAATTTTTTCTAATGAATTGAAGCTGAAGATTAAAAACCTACTTCTTCAAAAAGAATTTGACTCATTATCATAAATAGAAGAAAAAAATAGAAGAAATCATGTATTATTTCGTATCTTTCCTGATTGCTTCCTTTGAATGTTAAGCTGGTTGGATTACTCTATTTAGCTATGGGTTATTTTCCTAAGAGAAACTAGTTTTTTTTTTTTTTTTAAGCATGCATAAAGTATTTTATGATTTGGATTAAATAGGCAAATTTAATTGAAAAATCTGCTTACTTAGCTCTTCTTTGAAGTACATGATTTCAAAACAAGTAAGACTTATGTAATATGTCAACAATGCTAATACTGTAAGTTTTAAGATCATAACATTTGAAACTTTAACACAGGAAGGAGTAGTCCATTAAATCAGTGGTTTCCAAATTCAGGTCACCAGATTGGCCCTGGATAATTAGATCAGCAGCATCATCATTGGTGGTGGTGCTTTAGTCCTAAGTCGTGTCTGACTCTTGCGACCCCATGGACTGTACCCACCAGGCTCCTCTGTCCATGGGATTTCCCAGGCAAGAACACTGGAGTGGGTTGCCACTTCTTTCTCCAGGGGATCTTCCCGACCCAGGGATCGAACCTTATCTCCTGCATTGCAAGCGGATTCTTTACCGCTGAGCCACCAGCAGGAAAGTTCATGTTTAAGTTGTTATGTTCATAACAACTCATATGAGATACTATTATTATCCCCAGTTCATAGGGGACGGCACACAGAGGTTAAGCAACTTGCTCAGAGTTCCTCAGATAATAAGTAGTAAAGCCATGATATAAATAAACTCTGAGTTTCAGATTTCATCCCTTCCCCCTTCCCGCCCAGTTTTGACTCAGTAGGTCTGGAATGGGCCCTGGAATCAGTGTTCAAATCCCCAGGTGATTCTGAGGCGAAGACAGGTTTGGGAACTCTCTTATTTAATGAATTTAATTTGCTCTGGATGGCTAGTTGCTTACTCACGTCTTAGAAACAACAGCTTATAAGGGTCATCAGGTGACATGGTACCCTTTCAGATTTGACTAGTAAACAGCTATTTTGGACCACTATCCCCTGTTGTTCAGGCACAATACTGAGGGGCCTGGTGGGAATAACGCCTGACCAAGGACTACCTCCTTTAACTGCATACGTAAAGAGGTCGGCAATTGGAGAGATCACAAAACCCTGTGCAGAAGGTGCAAAGTAGGCTTCCAAAGCGGACGTGAGCTGGACATGAAAAAGGGAGGGTGATTTGCAGATGAAGGAAAGGAGGAGGGACCATTTCTGTTTGTTTCAGGAACAAAGGGAAGGAAACATTCACAAATGGTGATTCAAGGCAGGTATTTGTGGGCCAACAGTAGGTTTAATAGGATGGGATGAAGTTGAGAGTTCCTTTTGGGAAATGGCTAGAAAAAATTTGGAAAAGTAAGTTAGGACAAGATTATGGTCAACTTTAGGCACGAGGTCAGAGTTTGGACTGAACCCTATAAACAGTGGGGAGCCACTGAAAAGTTTGAAAAGATAAAGATTCAATGATGAAGGAATCAGTTTGGAATGAACCAGTGGGGCTCAGTCACTGTGCAGGCTGGAAGGACAGAGCAGAAATGAGAACCAGGAAAACCATTCAGAAGGTTAAACGAACGATACAGGTGTGGGGAAACATCGTAGTAAAGGAATGGATCTACTCGCACTTGAGAGTCACTGTGTCAGGTTATGCTACCGATTAAGCTGTGATTCGGGGCAAACTGCCTACTATTGGAGTCTTAAGTTTTTCTTTGAAAAGTGAGTGTGATGATGATACTGTATGTCCCCAGACTGAGCCAAATAGACAAAAGATTTCTTTAGGATGGTGACTAGCTCTGGGATGCAAGGTTCACAGGTCAGTATACCGTTTTCGGGCTTGTATGACTTTGAAACCATGGGGTTGCAGAGTTGGACACAACTGAGCAACTGAACTGATGACTTAGAAAATGTCAGCATTACCAACAACCAAATAGGGCAGTCAGTAAATCTCAACTGTACAGAAGACAAGGAAAGAAAGGGACTAACACTGTTTCAGGAAGTATGCTGTGATTATGAAGGAGTTACTCTTCACAACAACCTAATGAGGTAAGTATTTTAATCCCCATAGAAGTTGGCTTAACCAAGACAAAAGATGGTGGTTTGAGTTTGAATATAAACCGAGGTCTGCTTAAATTTAAAACGTGGGCTTTTTGAACTTCATCATATTGTTTTAGGTTTGCAAAGTTATATTTTATCCTAGGTTTTGACCTAATATTCTAGTCAGACTATTTTGGATTTTGATTCTAACATCTATAAGTTAATTGCCCCTCCAAATGCTGGGTCATCTGACAGGAGGACAACATCAGTTTTGCTGAGATCGGGGAGAAGACGGAGAAGTGATGGAGTGGAAAGAGAATAAATGGTTAGGTAGGAGGCAAGGTTACCTGTGCAGAGCAGAAGTGGTACAGATGCAACCTGGTTATGAAGTGGACATAAAAGTCAATGGTGTAGCCTTAGAGCTAAGAATAATAGTGCAGATGAGTGAAGAATAAAGGCTGGAAGAAATTAAGAACCAGGAACTGAGGCAATGAGAAGTGGAGAGGAAGGTAGAGATGAACTAAATCTCCCATTAAGGAAAAACAGACATTGGAAGAAACAAACAGCAAAGGGAAAGTTGACCCACTCATCTCACGTGTTAGCTGTGGGGAGTCACAGACAGGACGACCATATTGGATGATGAGATGGGAGAGGAGAGGTTAGAGAAACGGGAGATGAGCTAACCTGTCCTCTGAGGAAAGCACACAGAAGTGAGGGTCTCAGAGAAACCATATATGTGCAGTCTCCCATATATGTGTACATATATAAACAAGCCTTCCATTTTTACCTTCAATTCTCCTATGTGCCCATGAGAAAGTTAAATACATCTAAGCTTCTTTTGAATATTTAAAAGTATAGGATATTTGTTGCTGTTCAGTCGCTCAGTCCTGTCCAGCTCTTTGCAGCCGCATGGACTGCAGCACGCCAGGCTTCTCTGTCCTTCACCATCTCCCGGAGTCTGCTCCAACTCATGTCCATTGAGGATATAAAGCACGAATTTAAAAATCCTTAAATAGGCTGAGAGATCACATACTCTGGTGACAGATACAGACAAATGCCATACTTTCAAAGATAAAGAGTTGTTGACAAAAGGCCACATTTCAATAGGAGGAACCGCATATACAAATATGTCTTAGATACTTCTTCTAAGAGACACCCATATTCCTCAGGAAACAGTGAGGGCTGTGGGAGTAGCCCTAGGCTCTGAGCCTAACATTTCCACTCCAAGGTGATACTTAATGTTTTAGTTTTGGAGCAAAACAGGAAGTTACACTCTTCAAGTCTTTGGCCCAGATAACCTGAAATCCTTCCATGTTGAATTGTTCATGGACCATGGGATTAGAGCAGAAGTCCCTCCAAGTCCAAGCTTGCTCACCTGTGTCCCCATAGGAAGCCAGGTGGCCATTTGCGCTGCCCAAATTTGTATTTCAGGTACCCACTTGTGAGTTAATTTCAGATGAATGTGACGAACAACTCCGCAGCGCTGGTGAAAACAGTCCTATTCAATAGTCGTACCTCATCCCATCCATATATGAAAGACCTTCAATTTCATTCTTCATTTATCTTTACAGAGATTAATGGTAAAGTGTCTGTCGATATCTGTTCAAAAAAGAGTGGGTTAAAGAGTTTGAAGAGGTAAGCTAATTTGGTTTGATCTCCGAACCGATTTGAGAGAGAGAGAGAGACAGAGAGGCTCCGAGGAGCTGGGACTTTGAGGTGCCGATCCACGAGGCCGCAGGTGTCCTGGGGTTCAGAGAATGGACGAGAACGGACGGCACGTTTCTCTGGAGTCTGCTGCGCCTGCCTTTCAGGGCCACTCGCCCATCTCTGACTTTTATCAGCCGGTCGGGGTATGGCTTTTGGTTATCCTCCCGGCCGGGGAGGTAGATCCAGGGGGTGTAGTTGTGATCCGTGTCGGTTCAGGGTGTGTGTGCGCGCAGGAGCGGGGGAGGGCGAGCGTGTGAGACCCTCTGCTCCGGGGTGTTTCGGGCCGGTTTCTCCTCAGGCTGGGGCCCCGACCTAGGAAGGTGACCACCCCCGCCCCCTCCTCGTTCGGCCCAAAGTGGCGGGAAGCCGGGTCCTCAGAGGCGGCCCCCAAGGCCAGGGAGGCTGTAAAACCTGGAGGAGGATCCGGTGCGCCTGTCCGGGGAGGGTGCGGCGTCCATGGCCAGGGCCCCGCGGGGGCTTTCAGGTAGAGAGCAGCCCCGCGAGCGGGGCCTCGGCGGCGCGGGGCGGCGGGCGGGGTGGGGAGAACCCGAGGCCGGGGCACGGCGGGCGGGAGCTTTCCGGGCCCCTCCCGCTCCGCGGGGCTGGTGGGGAGATGGCGGCGACGGTTTCCCGGCTCCCCCGCCCCGGACGCCGATGGCGGAGCGTTCCGGCCCTCCCCCACCAGCTTCTCCACCGCGGGAGCCGGAGCCGGTGAGGCCGGGAGGGCGGGGAGCGGCGAAGGGAAGGCGAGAGGGCGGAGGTTGCGTGGTGCAGGCGGCGGCGGCGGCGGGAGGAGGGCCGGCGGGCGGGCCGGGAGGAGGAGGAGGAGGAGGCGGGAGCCGTGTCGCACGCAGCTCCAGGCGGGGCAGCCCCGGCGGCTGAGGGACGCGGCGAGACCTTGGCGGGACGGGGATTTAACCGGGGCCGGGCCCAGCGACCAGGTGGAGACGTCGCCGGAGCCATTTAGGCAGCCGGGAAATGCGGGTGAGTTGTCGGCGGCGCCGGGGCTGAGGGGAGGCGGCGGCGGCGGCGCAGGCCCGACCCGGAGCCGCGGTGTCGCAGTGACTGGGGCCGCGGCGGCCGAGCTCAGGCGCCGGGCGAGAGGCCTGAGGCGCCGAGCCGCGACCGGGCGGAATGGCGGCGGGGGCCGGGGCACTCGTGGGCAGAGGGCGCCGGGGGCGGGAGGGGAGGGAGCGCGCGCGCGCGCCCGCGCGGGGCCTGGCCCTGAGTCACCCCGGCCGGCTCGGGCCTGGCCGGGCCGCGGCCCCGGACGCGGGCTCGGGGCGGCCCAGGCCCGGACTACGCACTGGGGAAAAAAAAAAAAAGCCCGATTCATCGCGCCCGAGGCGGCGGCCTGGTGGCGTCCGCCCCTTTCCCAGCGCACCCGCCTCGGGCCGCGGGGCCGGTCGGGCGAGCGGCCCCCGGGGCAGTCGCGCGCGCGCGCCTCACCTCTCCTGAGGCAGCGACCACCACCCCCCCTCAACCACGGGGCGCCCGGACCCGCGCCCCCTTTCCCTCGGCCCCTCTGGGGACCCACCGCTCCCCCGAGCGTCGCTTGCCCCCGACTCGTGTTCTCAAGTAAAGTACTGGGCTCGCACGCCGGAGGAGCCGCGGAGCCGGGCTCTCTCTGCTTTCCGGTTCCCTGCCCCGCGGCTCCCGGGTTTCCCCGCCCGCATTGTTGCGACTGTGTAGGGCGCTATTATTGGGTAACAGTCGCCCCTTTGCCCGGTTCTCCTCGGGGAGCGGGCCTGGGGCGGCGCGCAGGGATGCGAGTGCGGCGACCGAACCGGACGGAGCGCCCCCCCCGCCCCCCTCCGCGGCGCCCGCCGAGCGCCCGCGAGTCGGGCCGGGCCTGCGCCGCCGCCTCGGCGCGCCCCCGGCCCTGCACCCGGCGGGAGCGCGCGCTGACCCCGCAGGTAACCCGGGTGCCGGCCGGCCGCGTGCAGGGGTCGCCCCGCGCGCCCCTCCCGGCCCCCGGTGTGCTGGTGGTTCCGGGGAGAAACGCATGGTGAACGTTTCTTGAGCCTAATCCTCCAAAGTTGAGGGTTTTCTCCCTTTAGCTAGCTCTCTGCCAAAAATAGGATCCTCTTTTCGGATTGGATCACTGTCGTTGCTCACAGTTCGCAGCTGGAGTTAGTGGTGAGGGTGCAAATGAGGAATTGCAGTTAAGTGTTTATTTGCTCTGTGTAATTGCTCTTCGCGCAGTGGCATTAAAACAGTCCAAGTTAGTGGAGTCAGGGGTCACGCAGTTTTGGAAATGCACTCATCGGAGTGACAGAAGGGACTGAAATTCACTTTTACCTGAAGCCCCCACCTTCTAGACCTCAGCATAGCTTTAGCAGTCTGCAAAAGCATGGCCAGGTATAAGTTTAACGCTTCGTTTTGTGGCCACCCTGTCTTACCTGGTTTTCTGAAATCCTGCAGCGTTTATGAATTGTGTAGAAAAAATAGGGATCATTGTTTAAGAAAAAAAAAATTTATCTAAAAAATTTGGACCTAATATTCTCTTGATCTAAAAGTGTCCTTGGGTATTGGGGAAAAATTTACTTAAAAGTTCTGTTGCTTTCCCTGGTAAGTCGAAATAGTTGCAACGCATTTCAAATTCCGAGGCATGCATACAGCATGCAGGAGACTAGCTTGCTTTAACTCTATTATGCCCATTTTTGGAGGTTTCTAGAGAGAGTGCTCATTAAGCTCTAGAGGGTTGGCTGAAATACTCTCTAAAAATATTTAACTTTTTTTGTCATTGGAATCATCTTTTAAAAACTTATTTTAACAAAAGGGAAAAAAAAAAAAAACCTCTTTAGCTGTACTATTAGGGGTTTTCACCAGTTCATACTATCCTCTCATCACCAACTCAGTGGACATGAATTTGAGCAAACTCTGGGAGATAGTGAAGGACAGGGAAGCCTGGCATGCTGCAGTCCACGGGGTTGCAAAGAGTCGGACACAACTGAGTGACAACAGCAGCAACTCTTAGGGCCACTGATTCATGTCCTTGGAGGCAGGCCCCCATGTGGCGGTAAACCCACCATGTGGGTAACTAACAGCCTGGTGATACCTGGTAATGTCCTGCAGTTTCCTTAGATGTTACAGCTCTGTTGATTCATAGCTCTAATATACATATATTACAGATATGTTGACTCCTTTGTCTCTTACTGATTATTATCCTCTAGAGATAATTAGCTTAGTCTGGGTTGTCAATGCAGCTTTACTTCCCATACTTTACAGACTGAATTCTTGAAGGCAAGACATATTCTTTATTTTTTGCATCCCCAGAGGAGCATAGAACTTGGTCAGGGGTACATCATTTGCTTTTTGAATGAAGAAATCTGGAATAATCTGACCACCTCAGATTTTGGCTACAGAAGCAGTCACCGCACTTACATTGGATAAGGGTGTGAGCTTTTTTAATAAATTGTTCCTACCGCATCCCCGGGAACTAACACAGAGCTTGACGGAAAAATGCTCAGGCTTTCTTCGGCTCTGAAAGATCAGGAGGGTGCCAAGAAAGCAACTTGTGAAACTTTAATTTCCTTCCTTTTCCTCAAAACTAGTTTTAAGTACAGATGTTTAAAATTTATGTGTGTGTGTGTTTAAACAAGATTGAGGTCTTTGCCTCAGGTTAAATGTTGCCACCATAGCTTTGAGGTGAAATCCTTTGGTCAGTTGATACTCCTCCCTGTTAAGAGGACTCTGGGTCCTGGAGGCCCAGTGACCTTTCTCACAGGAGAGACCTTTCTTGAGTCCCTGAATGCCTTTTGATCAGAAGTTCGCTCCCAGTTTGCCCAGCAAGCATAGTATGCCTTTTTTTCTGCAAGGAAAATTCAAACGAATGGGCTTTAGATTGAAGAGTAGTTACTTGCTGTCCTTCAAGTTGAAAATCAGGGTGCCAAAAATTAAAGGAGTGTGTTTGTGTTTTATTTTTTGGTATTTCAGCCCTCCATAGGTTCCAAGGCCATGGGCCTCAGCAATTGAGTCTGGAATAAACTGTCCAGACTCAGAATGAATTTTGAGCTTTTAGTTATACCTGAGAAAAGAATGTAATGTTTTTAAGGACCCATTTGAAGTTTATCTTGTTCTTGTGTGTGTGTGTGTTTGTTTTGGTGGGGTGCTATTGAGTAGTTTCTCAACAAATTGTTTTCCTTCATTTGCCTCTCAAAACTGAGACACGAATGTGAAACGAGGAATAAACTTAAATAAAACCTTCAGTTTATTACTAAGGATTTTAAGCTTCGTAATCTGTCCATTTAATAATACACACTATAAACAGGATTATTGTGGTGTTTGGTGGCTTTAAAATTTTTTATGCACAAGAATATAGCTTCTAGGAAAAACGTCTGCTTTATTTCTTTTCGCATGAGTATAGAATGTGTTGCTTGAGAAGATGTAGGATGTCGTTGGATCTAGAGGTGAAAAACATCTTACTTCTTGTTTATAAAGTGAGATGGTTTTCAGTTGACTTCAGTTTTCTTCAGGCGTTCAAAGTGTGTGGATTCCATGGGAATGCCATAGCTTTTAACGTTCACAACATTTGGACCGCCCCATAAAGCGTACCCTTCTTCGTGTTTGAAAGCAGGGTTGTGACGCCCAGGCTTGGTCCTTGGGACCCTTGGATCAGGTGAGTGGAGTCTTTGCCTTTTCCCCCATCATGGCAGCCCCCTTCCCAGAAGTGGCCCTGCTGCCCTCTGGCTCTCTTTCGGCCTCCAGTACCGTGTCCCCTTCCCGTCACCCAGCAGGCTCCTGCTCCTCTGGAAGATCCTGATGCGCCATCCTGGGGGGAGCCTTTCCTGGGGTCCCTGAGGCCCCGCCGGTCACTGTTGGAGCACCTCACCTTGGCCTGGACTTGTGGTTTCTTTCTCCCACCGGGCAGACCTCTTGGAGGCGTGGGGCCTTGTGACAGGCACGCGGCCCTTGCGCAGGTGCGTGGGTTAGCTCCAGTAACTCACACTTTGTTCCTGAACATCCTCCCCGCTTCACATCTGGGGGCTTCCCCGGTGGCTCAGGCAGTAAAGAATCTGCCTGCCCTGCAGGAGACCTGTGTTTGATCTCTGGGTCGGGAAGATCCCCTGGAGAAGGAAACGGCAGCCCATTCCAGTCTTCTTGCCTGGAGAATCCCATGGATGGAGGAGCCTGGCGGGCTACAGTCCACGGGGTCCCAGAGTTGGAAATGACTGAACAACTAACACTTTCACATCTTGACGGAGCCCCTCAGGTGAGAGCTGCTGTTATTTAATTCCCTGACAGTCTTTTGGGGAAGAAGCCGAGGCCTTGGGTGGTTAAGGTCAGGCCTACTCAGTGGCCAGTTCAGTTCAGTTCAGTTGCTCAGTCGTGTCCAACTCTTTGCAACCCCGTGGACTGCAGCACACCAGGCCTCCCTGTCCATCACCAACTCCTGGAGTTTACTCATACTCATGTCCGTTGAGTCGGTGATGCCATCCAACAATCTCATCCTCTGTCATCCCCTTCTCCTCCTGCCTTCTAGTCTTTCCCAGCATCAGGGTCTTTTCAAATGAGTCAGTTCTTCACGTCAGGTGGCCAAAGTACTGGAGTTTCAATTTCATCATCAGTCCTTCCAATGAATATTCAGGACTGATTTCCTTTAGGATGGACTGGTTGGATTTCCTTTCAGTCCAAGGGACTCTGAAAAGTCTTCTCCAACACCACAGTTCAAAAGCATCAATTCTTCGGTGGCCAGACCTGAGTTAAAATGAGGGTGACTCCAGGGCTCCAGCTTTTACCCAGGTGCTCTGATTTATATGAAGGTAGAAGAGAAGAAGGAAGCAAGGTAGAAATGCTCTCAAGATTGATACCTTCCTATTGATAATTAGGACAGAATTCATTATGCAGAACTGGGTTGCCTACCAAGAATGAGCTTATTCTTCTTAGTGTTTTAGTAACTGGGGGACGTTAAAGGAGAGTGATTGGATACTTGCGGGACAAGGTGAACAGCTCTGGACTTTGGGACTATCGTTAAGTGGGGTGAGATGTGACTCACTGGCCTTATAAAACCATTGAAGACTGTTTAAATCTAGTAAGCTGTGATTTTTTTTAAAAAGGCCTATGGCAGAGAATATTTTGAAAAACAGATTGTATGAAATGTATGCTTAGAATGTGTGTGTGTGTACTGCTGAAAATATTTAAAAGTAATAAAAATGGTTGTGATTTTAGGATGGAGAACTTGTGTGCTATTAAAGTGTCCCCCCCAACCCAGATTTTTAAGGACCAAAAGATAATGCAATTGATCTCAGGATGGAGCAGTCCTCTCAGCATATAACCCCAAAAGCAGGAACTGTGAAGGAAAAGTCTCCATTGATTACTTGAGAATAATTAAACTTCTGTATGTTAAAATGCCACAAACAAAATTAAAAAGCAAATGACAAATGGAAAGAAGTAGTGTACCTTTCAGATAAATTTGCTGTCTTTACAAAAAAAAGACGGCTTATAGAGGTAAGATAAAGATACCCCTTCCACCTCCTTTGCCACTATGGGGGGAAATGAGCAAACTGTTAATTTTTTTTTAAAGAAGGCTCAAGAAACAAAAATTCAGCTTTACTAATAGTACTCATGGGAAAGCAAATCAGTGAGTACTGTTTGTTTTAAATTTTGGCATAGATTGAAAAATAAGCCACTTCTGGTGAGGATATGAAGAAATGAGTTCATCCAGTCATCGCCTGAAAAAGAATAATTTTTCTGCAAGAACCATGTAAATGTGTGTGTGTGTGTGTGTGTTTGCACTTTGAAATATAAATATCTAATCTACTTTTAGGGATTCAGTCTAAGAAAATAAAAAAATGATGGGTTAATGTTGTGCCACGGGTGCACTATTTAATGCCTTCCTATTGAACATTTGTTTTCACGTTTTGCTGTTAAGGGTTATGATCTCAGCATTTTTAGATAAATCTTTGCATTTCTGTAATTCTGTTTTCAGTGAGACCAAAACACGCTGCAGAACAATATATGTAATGTCTAAAATTTTCTTTTTTTAGTGTGTGTGTACTTTTTTTAATAAGCCAAAGTGTTTATAGTGATTATCTCTGAGTAGTGGAATTATGGGTTATTTTTAGTTTATTCTTTTGGCTTATATTTTTCTACAGTGCACATGTATTTATAATGCAGTGGATTAGCTTATGAAGACAAAAGACAATAGAAGCAGTGATGTTTCTGCTCACTCACTCAGTGCTGGGTCACTTGGGTTTCTGCTTTCCTTGCAGCAGGTCCCTTGCAGGTGTGTTGACGCGAAGGGTTAAGGGTGAGATATCTGACCGTTGGTTCTCCCTGCAGGGCTCATCTTCCCATCCTCCCATCTTCGTCCTTCAGTGTCTCTGGATCCCCTCATACTCCACGCCCTCGTTCTGGAATTTTGTTGAATTGTAACTGGATTATGTACTAACAAATTTCTTCAGTGTGGAAGTGTGACCTTCCTATCCTTTTTTTGTAGACTTCACAACTCCTAGCCGTAGTAGATGGATGTTGAAAGCTACTGTCATCATGCCTAAGAAGGTGCATTTGCTACAGATTAGAAAAAACAAATTCTCTTGACACACTTTATGCCATGGCTTGGAATATTAAAACGTTATTAGTGATTAATAAATGTATTCTGAATGACACAAACTAGGAATGCTGTTGGCTGCCTGAGAGAACAGGTGCACAGAAATGTGTCCCCGAGTAGCTAACATAGTTAAGCGTGCTGAGGAAGCATCTGAAAGTCAGGACGTGGGGGAGAGGCCAGAGAGCCCGGAGGCCCTCCTGCAGGAGGCAGGGAGGCCTGCTCTAGACGGACTGGAGGGAAAGGTTTGAGGTGGGGATGAGGCTGAGAAACCAGGGAACGCAGTTCAGCCCCGAGTGGCGTCCCAGACATGAAGGCTGGAAGCGCTTTACCATACTTTGGGAACTGGCGGGCTTCGGTTTGGGGGAGGGTAGGGAAGAAAAAAGCCAGAGATTAGTTTCTTCTGAGTGCACCACTCCTGTCTAGCGGATCATCTTGCAATGCAGTAATAACCACCATTCCTCAGCACGTAGAATGTGCCAGAGACTGGGGCTGGACCCCTCTGGCAGCTTTGAAACTGCTCCCCGCTCCCTACCCTCCCCCCCTCCCCCCCACACACACAGTTTTCTGCTTTTTTGCTGGTAGACACCTCATTATGGACATAAGTCTTTCACTTCCCAAGGTAAAGGTAGCCTTGGCCACTCGATGTAGGAATAGTTTGCTAGTCGGTCATGGTTCAGAAGGTCAAGAATCTTGTCTGCAATGCAGGAGACCCAGGTTTGATCCCTGGGTCGGGAAGATCCTCGGGATAAAGGAACAGGTACCCACTCCAGTATTCTTGCCTGGAGAATCCCATGGGCAGAGGAGCCTGGCGGGCTACAGTCCATGGGGTCGCAAAGAGTCAGACACGACTCACTTTACCTACATCAGATAGAGGCTTCTGAAACCAGAGGGTAAGGACTGCCTCCCCACAGGGGACCCAAATGCTGGAGAGGGCGTGGCCTGGTGCGCGGTTTCACAGGAGTCACTCCTCAGTGGCCCCTTTGCAGGTGTCCGTGTGTCGGTGCCTCTGGCCCGGGCAGGGGGCTGTGTTGTGTTTGTGAACATCTGCGATTTAACCGGACATTTATGGTGAAGCCTATCATGCATGTATCACTTGAAACTCTGAAGCATTGTTCAGTCCCTGCTTTTATAATAAAGCAAGTCAGCTTTACCACTCCCTACATTTTCTGTCATTTATTTTAGAGCAGTGTTTGCCCATCTATGTTCTGTGATATGTAAGATACTGATGGAAGCGATGTGTCTGTGCACTTCAGTCGTGTCCAACTCTTTTGCAACCCCGTGGACGGTAGCCCACCAGGCTCCTCTGTCCATGGGATTCTCCAGGCAAGAATACTGGAGTGGGTTGCCGTGCCCTCCTCCAGGGGGTCTTCCCGACCCAAGGATCGAACCTGTGTCTCCTATATTGGCAGGCAGGTTCTTTATGACCAGTGCCACCTGGAAGGCCTATAGAAGGGAAGATGTGTGAGTAAATGCATTTAGGAAATGATAGGTTGGATACTGAGGGGCTTTTAATATGCTAATGAACATTGCTGGCCTTATAGAGAGACATCTATTTTATAGGAAATACATATCTTACAGGGTCTGTGTACGTATATAAGGTGGTGGTGGTGGTGGTATTCAGTTACCCAGTTGTGTCCAATTCTTTGCGACCCCACGGATTGCAGCACGCCAGGCCTCCCTGTCCCTCACCATCTCCCAGAGTTTCCCAAAGTTCATGTTCGTTGCATCGGTGATGTTGTCCAGCCATCTCATCCCCTGACTCCCTCTTCTCCTTCTGCCCTCAATCTTTCCCAGCATCAGGGACTTTTCCAATGAGTCAGCTGTTTGCATCAGATGACCAAAGTACTGGTGCTTCAGCTTCAGCATCAGTCCTTCCAGTGAATAGTCAGGGTTCATCTCCCTTAAGATTGCCTGGTTTCATCTCCTTACTGTCCAGGGGACTTTCAGGAGTCTTCTCCAGCACCACAGTTCAGAGGCTCAATTCTTTGGTGTTCTGCCTTCTTCACAGTCCAGCTCTCACAATACCACTGGGAAGACCATAGTCTTGACTGTACAGACCTTTGTACCCTTGATTTAATAATAGCATCTGAGGGAAGAAAACCCTACTACCATGGTAAAGAATACATTTTGCTTTGTAGAGACATACCGATTTTAGAGTCAAATGTGAGAAATGACATGCCTTGCCGTGGAGGGGAGGCCAGGTGTGGAGTAAATGCTGTGTTTGCCTCTTTGCTCTCAGGCAGAGCGTTGAGCATCTTAAAACACTATAGAGTTCTCAGGAATGGGGTTGGGAACGTGGAGAGCAGGATCCTCCCAAGTCCAGAGTTAGACATGTACTTGTCTAGAAATGGTTTCTGCCTCACTTTATTCCTTGTCTAAATATAAACCCGAAGTGCTATTATAGGAAGCGTCTAAAAAATCTTTTTTTAAGCGCATGGACCAGCATTAATCCGTCCTCGCTACTGAGGACCAACAGCAGAGCCTCAGCTCGTGTCGTTCACAGTTTCTTGGAGGTGACGTACGTTGAAAGTCCTTTTTAAACCTGGAAAATTCTGGTTTGTAGCATTAACTACAAAGATGTTTCAGAACTTTTTAAAGTTTATAAACTGCTGGAGTTTTCAAAGCACGCCAGTCCATTGAAACACAGACTGGCTTCTCCTAGGTCAGCTTCCCTGACACTTAGACGGGTTCCTTTGCGTTTCTCGCTCGGTGGTTCCCAGGGTGAGAATGGGAAGCTGAACCAGGTGTGTTTTTCAGAGCGCTTTTGGCCCCTTTAGGAAGGGCTGTAACACGCAATGTTCTCCAAGCTTCTGGACCGGGATCACATTGTTTTTTCTTGAATCATCTTGGTCTTCGCTTGTTAGATTGTCTTTGAGGAGATGGCTCTTTGGCTGGCTTCTCTGATCTGGTTCGCTTTGCTGTGGGGTTTTTCAGGTATGTTCTGGCTGGAGCAGTTCTGACCTTTTTCGAGGGTAGCTGGTTGCCTCCTGGCTGAGCCCACCGCACCCCCCAGCCTGCCCCCCAGCCTGCAGGGTGTCCCTGTGGCCCTCCCCACCCTCACAGCCTCCCTAGGCCACATTCAGCTTCTCAGTTTACAGCGTTGTCTCTGAGAATGTTCTATATTAAGTGACTGCCGAGTCTTATTAGTTCTCCCTTCAACATACTCTGTCCTCAGCTCTGCCTTGTTTGGGTCTGTCCCCAGCCTTCCTTGCCCATGTTCAGGATTTGTCATGACTCTCCAACTACAGGGTCTGTCCCCAGCAGAAGTTGGCGTCACCGTGACCGGCTGGAGTAGGCTCTGCACTCCCATCCTCACCAGCCCTTCTCCACTCGTCCATCTCACAGTCTGAAAATCCCCAAAGTCAGGTGTGTGCCCGGTGCTGATCTGCGGCTCTTCTCACTTGAAAGTGGCTGGTGTGGGGGCTGGCTCTTAATCTTGTCCTGGTTCTTCACACCTTCTACCCATGAAACAATGCGATTTCAGTAGGGCAAACCAATTTGGAGAAGTTCTGTTAATTTTGAGATTTAATCTATAATAAATTACAAATGAGAAATGTCCTTTTGATAGGCTGACTTGTGGGAAATGTCTGTGATTAAAAAATTCACAGGTTATAATCAACAAACTGTCTGAAAGTATGGATGTGGTGTAAGGTGAAACATCCACGTTGCTTTTTATGGTAGATTTATAGGTGAGTGAGTGTGTGTCTAGGACAGTGGATTCCCTTCATAGTTTAAAATAGTTGAAAGCACATTCAGATGACTCCTTGGCAGCAGTGAATCTAACTGTAGTTCTACATTAAAAAGAGGGTCGTCCCCCCCAAATGCAGAGGAAGATTTGTGTGTTTTATTAACAGTCTGGTAGAGACTAAGGGTGTCTTTCTCCATAGTTCATTGCATTTGTACTTTGCAGTAAGATATGTATTTGCAAAGTTTTTGTGTCATTTTGTGAAGCTCGTGTCCTCTAAAGTTCCCTTTCTTATATATGCGAGTACTTGGTAAACTGGAGGAAACCTGCACTTTGTGATTTTGATGTTCTTTTAAAAAGATACTTTATTTTCAACTGGGAACATGATTTGATGGTTTTAAAAATAAGCTATTTGAAGTATAAGCTTGAAAACTTTGCTTGAGAAAATATACGATCACTCAGTCGTTTCAGACTCTTTGTGACCTCTTGAACTGCAGCACACCAGGCCTCCCTGTCCATCACCAACTCCTGGAGTTTACTCAGACTCATGTCCATTGAGTTGGTGATGCCATCCAACCATCTCATCCTCTGTCGTCCCCATCTCCTCCCACCTTCAATTGTTCCCAGCATCAGGGTCTTTTCCAATGGGTCAGTTCTTCTCATCAGGTGGCCAAAGTATTGGAGTTTCAGCTTCAACATCAGTCCTTCCAGTGAATATTCAGGACTGATTCTTTAGGATTGACTGGTTGGATCTCCTTGCAGTCCACCAGACTCTCAAGAGTCTTCTCTAACACTGCAGTAAATTAATGTGAAGTCATGAATTTTGACAGACATTTCTCTGAGGTTTCCCCTGCTAAACTTGAGCTTGACTGTAGAGAGAACAGTACCGCCCCCATCACAGGTAGTAGAGATCAATACCAATCTCAATATGTAGGATGTTCTTTATTCTTACTGTAGAAGTGAAAGGAGCTGCTTTTTCTCTTCTGTCCCTAAAACAGTAACCTGAAAAAATGCCAGTACTTCTACAGTGACCATAAAAACAAGTTAGTGCACATTATGAAGGAAATTCACTACAAGTTTTTGCAACTTAAACATATGACTAGTATCAGTTCATCTAAAAACAAACACAAGTAAAAAAATGCCAGAAGCTTCAGTCAGTTTCAGAATCGTTTTCTTAGGTGAAGCTGTTACAGGTTTTACCAAATTTTTACCTTTGTTATAGACATGGCCAGATTGTTTTGAGTCAGATTGGGGAGCAGGATTTTTTTTAAATCCCCCTCCTGCCACAAAAAAAGGAAAAAGCCTTTATTGAAGGTTATCAAATGGCATGTGTTCAGGAACCCAGAAGACTTACTCAGATAATTGAGAGACTGAATTTAATCTGTTTGTCCTTGATAGGTGCAAAGCCCAGGTTTAAATACAGCACTTTAGTGTGTTATGTATCTCTTCTTATCCTTTGCCGGGTATTTATAAATCTCTGACTACTTGATGTTGTCATAGCTGGAAAGAACATTTTCAACAGGACACATTATCATCAAGTCAGGCTCAGACAGTAAAGAATCTTTCTGCAGTGCCGGACACCCATGTTGGATCCCTAGGTTGGGAAGATCCCCTGGAGAAGGGCATGGCAACCCACTCCAGTATTCTTGCCCGCAGAATCCCATGGACAGAGGAGCCTGCTGGGCTACAGTCCATGGGGTCACACAGAGTTGAACAGGACTGGGCGGCTTTGATTGCACATGTGCACGGAGTGGGGTAGGGTTCAGACCCCTCGGAGCAGTGGGTGCCTTGGGCTAGTTACCACCCTGGGTGGCCAGAGCGCTGTCCAGGCACCTGAAGACAGTGCCAGCAGATCTCTCAGACCTCAGGAAGGTGAAGGAATGGGTAAACTATTCAGAACAAATCAAATGTGGAAGCTCCAAATCAGATTGAGTGTAGAGGAGGGACTGTGTATTCTTTTTGAACCAATTTGTAGTGAAGTGGGAAATGTCTTGAAAATTCACTTAGCTAGAGGGAGCTGCTGGTCATGAGTTTTGAACTTAAGGTTAATGTATTTGGAGTAGGGGAAAGAAAAGGAATGAAAAGGCTTGAAACACCTGGATTAGCTGAATGATCTTGTTCACTTAGTGACGTGATAACTTTCAAAATCTGCTGACTCAGCAGATGGTATTTCAGGGCCCACCGCTGGCCAAGTACAGGGCAGAGCGTGCGCCACGTGGGGAAATCTGGCCATTAGTGGAACAGGATTGTGAGACCTGAGCTTTGAAACGTTTCATGGAGACGAAAGTGACCGTCTGCGTGGTAGCATCCTTTACTGAGGAGGAGAGACCTGTGTCGTCTGGTCGTGACATGCCATGCTGCCTCGCCGGCCGAAGGCATCTAGACTTCACTCTCGGTGGCCTGCAGCTGTCCCCCGTGCCGCCAGCACCCTGACTGTCTCAGCGGTGAAGGCAACCTGCTGTGTTTCTGCCTGCGTTGGCCCGGGTCCCAACGATACTGTGGCACCAGGACGGCAGGGGGTGGCCGGGGTGCAGACTCTGTGGACCCCTCCCAGCAGCAGTTCACTCACCAGCTCGGGGAGGAAACACTTTGCCAGCTACTGTTTTTAAAGCTTTTTTTTTTTTTTTAAGTGCATTTGGTGGTGGAATCAGAGAACCAGCTGAATTTTAAGAATGAATGAGATTTCAAAGAAAAGCTGAACTTTGAGCAGCTGCCTCTGGCTGGATCCCCGGGTCGGTCAGAACTCGAGGCTCCCTGTCTTCTGATGGTGGGTCCGCTTTGGTGGGAATTTGGGGAGGTACCCCTGGTGTTCTGCTGTCCAAGAGTATCGTGCAGTTTGCCGGCAACATCACTTCATTTTGACTTAAAAAATAAGCACTCTAAGTTTGATATTTCCCCCTGAGTTTTTTGTTGTTTTATTTAAATACTGTGTTAGGGGTTTCAAAGACAGATAACCTTTGTTGTTCAGTCACTAAGTCATGTCCAGCTCTTTGCGACCCCACAGATGCAGCACACCAGGCTTCCCTGTCCTTCACTGTCTCCCAGAGTTTGCTGAAACTCAAGCCCATTGAGTCGATGATGCCATCCAACCGTCTCATCCTGTTACCCGCTTCTCCTCCTACTCTCAGTCTTTCCCAGCATCAGGGTCTTTTCCAGTGTTGAAGTTGAAGTGTTAACGTGGAAAGTAGCAGATGCTTACTGTGTCTGGTACCCTTAACAGTTTCTTTGCATAACTCATCTATGCCTCACAACAGCCTTGTGAGATAGGTAGTGTAATCATTGCAGGTCATTATAGGCATTATAAGTTAAGGAATCTGCCCAAGCTCATATAGATTGTAAGTTACAGAGCCAGAAATGTCCCCTCAGACATCCACGTGCACTTCTGTGTTAACTCTCTCAGAGAGTCTTGTCACCGTGTGCCTTTTGAATTGTTTCTATAGTAAGAAATACATTTTGTAGGTTAACTCTATATATACACAGACATAATTGAATTAAAGATGGCTCTGAGTAATCCTTATTATGTTCTATGAGCTCTTTTTTCTCTTTTTTGAAAAGTTCCAGTTACCATTGACTAAGCTGGTTTCATAAGCAGAGAGATTACTTTGCCAACAAAGATCTGTCTAGTCAAGGCTATGGTTTTTCCAGTGGTCATGTACGGATGTGAGAGTTGGACTATAAAGAATGTTGAGCGCAGAAGTGATGCTTTTGAACTGTGGTGTTGGAGAAGACTCTTGAGAGTTCCTTGGACTGCAAGGAGATCCAACCAGTCCATCCTAAAGGAGATCGGTCCTGGGTGTTCTTTGGAAGGAATGATGCTAAAGCTGAAACTCCAATACTTTGGCCACCTCATGCAAAGAGTTGACTCATTGGAGAAGACTCTGATGCTGGGAGGGACTGGGGGTGGGAAGAGAAGGGGACGACAGAGGATGAGATGGCTGGATGGCATCACTGACTCAATGGACGTGAGTCTGAGTGAACTCCGGGAGTTGGTGATGGACAGGGAGGCCTGGCGTGCTGCGATTCATGGGGTCGCAAAGAGTCAGACATGACTGAGCGACTGAACTGAACTGAACTGAACCGAACTGAAGCTGGGTTCATGGCCTACACGTTAATGGATTGCAGTCCTCAGTTTGAAAAACGTGCATGGTGTAGATAATCATTATCAAATGTAATAATTTTTCCCCCTTGTTTTAAAGTGAATGAAAATGCTTGAAATTGAAATACATGCAAGCAGCAAGCTAGATTAATTCAGCAAGCTGAATTAATATGCCTGTGAAAGCATTGTGCTGAAACGGAGAGCTGAAACTTGGTCCTTAACAGTTAAAACTAGTTTACGTGGACAAACAAGCCAGTCTGTATAGTCAGTTCAGTTCAGTCGCTCAGTTGCGTCCGACTCTTTGACCCCATGGACTGTAGCACGCCGGGCTGCTGTCTGTATAGTACCTGTTGAGTATCAAGTGGTTTGGTCATCTTCAGGTTTCCTGAAGCAGTGATGCCAGGCATGCTTGTGTCAGTCCACTGGGCCACATAGTCATTAGAGTAGGAAGAGTATATATATTGACTGAATTAAGAATCAACTTGAACTTTAACAATACTTAAGGCTTTGAGTGCTTTTGTGTGGATTTTTAGAATTTAAAAAGACCTATTAATTATTCAAGTACCAAAAGTAAAAATTGTATCTTAATTCCTATGATGTTCATAGGACAAAATTCCATACTTAATGACATCCAAAATTCCTCATAGTTATAAAATTGTGTGTGTTCTGGGGACTGAGTTGAATTAGCGTATTTCTTTATTTGTAGAATTAAAAGGGCAATGATCTCAAGGGCACGGTAGCTGTATTTCCTCATTCAGTGTAAGTGTGAGGGCCTAGTAATTTCAAAGCTTCTACTAGTTTTTAGAAAGTAGGAGATCTCATAGAACAAACCCATGGAGCTTTAAATATGTTTGCTCACATCCTACCCCAGAATGGTGGGTCCTGGGCTCGGTTCTTCACTTCCCGTCCCATCAGTTTTATAGTTTTAATTGCCTATTTGAGTAATTTCCCTTAAGTTTTATACATAATGTAAATGGTGTGCCTCTCCTCACCCCCGTTTTTCTCAGTACTGTTACTGTGCTGGTAGAAAAGAAAATGAAGTGACATGTAATTAACATGCTCTAGCGTGCCTCTCTGTAGTTCTGTATGCTGAAGGGCTGGGCGGGTTTGGAGGCTTTTTAAAGCATCATCAGGGATTTAGATGAGTCCTGTGAATATCTGGAGTCGCCATGCACCCAGTATTTCTGGAGCACCTCCACTGTGCCAGGGCACTGTGTTTGGTGCCGAGGATTCAGCTGTGAATTAGACCCCTGCTTTTGAGCCACAGAGCAGAGCCCATGATCAGTATTACTTTTATTAAATCTGAAGGTTCTGGGTGAGATATTTTGTTTACAAAGAAGAACTTCAGTTATTGATATATTTTCCATTTTTACAGTAACAGGTATAAATGTAAAATCCAGTTATTAACATATTCATTATTCAGATAGCAATAATTAGCAAAATAGACTGATTTTCAGTTAAGAAAAATGAGCAAATATAGTATTTAATATTCAGCATTAGCTTTCTGTTTACTCAGGTTTTCTAGGTTATAAAATGCAAGTTATTTTATGAGCAAAACCTAAAGATCAAAAGTGAGCCTCTACTTTCATTTTTTTGATTTTTTTTTTAAGACTTGTTTCTTTTTTAAAGCAGTTGTAGGTTCCCAGCAAAACTAAGAGGAAGGTGTAGAGATTTCCTGTATCCCTCCTGCCCCCACATACACAGACTCCCCCATTTTCAGCATCCCCCACCAGAGTGGTATATTTGTTACAAGCAAATCAGCATTAACACATAGTCACCCGAAGTCCATAGTTTACATTAGGATTCACTCTTGGTGGTGTGTGTTTTATGAGTTTGCACCAGTGTATAATAACATTATTCATCATTATAGTAGCATACAGAATAGTTACATTGCCCTAAAAATCCTCTGTGCTTTGTATATTTACCTCCTTGCCCCTCCGCTAAGTTCCTGGCAACTACTGTCGACTTCCTGTGATGTGTGCTTTAGTCCCTCAGTCCTGTCTGATTTTTGCCAACCCATGGACTACAGCCCACCAGGCTCCTCTGTCCATGGGATTTCCCAGGCATAAATACTGGATTACCATTTCCTTTTCCAGGGGATCTTCCTGACCCAGGGATCGAACCCACCTTTTCTGTGTTTGGGCAGATTCTTTACCACTGAGCCACCTGGGCAACTTCTTACTGTCTCCTTAGTTTTGCCTTTTCCAGAATGTTGTACAGTTGGAGTCACACAATACATATAGTCTATGTAGCCTTCTCAGAATGGCTTCTCTCACTTAGTCATGTGCCTTTAAGGGTCCTCCATGTCTTCTCATGGCTTGATGGCTCATTTCTGTTTAGTGCTAAATAATATTCCATGGTCTGGAGGGACCACAGTTTATTTATTTATCCGCTGACCCCCTGAGGGACATCTTGCTTGCTTACAGGTTTTGACAACTATGAAAAAAGGCACTGTAAACATCTGTGTGAGGGTTTTCATTGGACATTAGTTTTCACCTCCTTTAGGTAAATAGCAGCACAATTAATTGCTGAAATGTACACTCAGAGCGTGTTTAGTTTTGTCGGAAACCCACGGTGCCTTCTAAAGTGGCCACACCATATTGTTTTCCCACCAGCATGAAGGAGTTCCTGCTGCTTTTCTCTCTCACCAGCATTTGGTGTTTGTCATTGTTCCAAATGTTGGCCATTCTGGTAGGTGTGTGGGCATCCCATATGGCACTAGTGAAAAAGAACGCGCCTGCAATGCAGGAGACATCAGGGACTCAGGGTGGATCCCTGGGTCGGGAAGATCCCCTGGAGAGGGGAATGGCACCCACTCCAGCATTCTTGCCTAGAGAATCCCATGGGCAGAGGAGCCTGGCAGGCTGCAGTCCATGGAGTCACAAAGAGGCAGACACGACTGAGGTGACTGAGCATGCAGTAGGTGTGTAGGGGTGTCTCAGTATTTTAATTTGCGTTTTCCTGATGATGATATTATGTGGAGCAGCTTCTCATATGGTTATTTACGATCTGTATTTCTCCTCTAGTGAAGCCTTTGGCCCATTTTTTAATCAAATGGTTTTCTTACTGAGTCCTGAGAATTTTTTGTGTATTTTGGTTAACAGTTGTTTCTCAGATGTGTCTATTGCCAGTGTTCTGTCCCAGCCTGTGGCTTGTCTTCTCATTCTCTTGACAGTGTCTTTCTCAGAGCAGATGTTTTTCATTTCAGTGAAGTGCAGCTGGTCAGTGATTTCTTTCGTGGACCCAGCCTTTGATGTTGTGTCTAAAAGGCCACACCTTTACCCAGGCTCATCTAGGGTTTCTCCCATGTGATCTTCTAGGAACTTTATAGTTTTGCTCTGCTTTTATTTTTCAGGAGGGCTTTGCAAATATTATACGAAAAATGTTCAACATACCAAAAGTGTCCTTGCGTTTAACGGGTTTTAATCATTTTTCTAAGATCAGATGAGTCAGATGGGTTTTTAATGATCATCTCCTACTATGGTTATTTTTTAAGAAGGAAGGAAGATCATCATCAATTGGGGAGTTCCTACTAGGTACCAGGCATAGAAATAGGCCTTTTTACTTACAATGTCTTATTTAAAAACTCTGAGAAGCTGGCATTTGGATCTTTAACTTCAATTGAGAATTGAATTAGCGAAGGAACCAAGTGTTCCCCTTCTAAGTGAGTCTGACTAGTCGTGCTCCTTGGTTTTGGAGTCTCAGGAAGGATTTGTCTCCTTGGAAAGAAAGCTGAGCAACAAAGAATTGCTGCTTTTGAACTGTGGTGTTGGAGAAGACTCTTGAGAAGTCCCTTGGACTGCAAGGAGATTCAACCAGTCAGTCCTAAAGGAAATCAGTCCTCAATATTCATTGGAAGGACTGATGCTGAAGCTGAAACCCCAATACTTTGGCCACCTGGGAAGAACTGACTCATTGGAAAAGACCCTGATGCTGGGAAAGAGCAGGCGGGAGAAGGGGATGACAGGGGATGACAGAGGATGAGATGGTTGGATGGCATCACCAGTTGATTGATGAGCAGAAATGATACTGGCAATAACTGTCCTGGAGTAAGGAGAATATCTGTGGTTTCCTGGTGGCAAAGTCAGAGGTGGTCCCAGAACCCCTGTGGTCCACTGCCTACGCCCCTAACTGGGGGAGTGAGCTAGGCTCAGTCAAAGTTACAAGGATGCTGTGTGTGTGGGACCAGCCATCATTCAGTGCTCCCAGCCTCTCTGGGCGGGCTTCAGGTTGATTTCCAGTCTTCTGTGGTGACTAAACTTGAGTGTACAACTTCTTGTCATTGTGGCCACTTTATCTTGGGATAGGTTGCTAGAAGTGAGATGGCTGGGTGGATGGGTCAATGCACCGGCGGCGTTTTCGGATACAGCCGATTACTGCCTACAGAGTGAACACCTCCACCAGCAACAGTTCAGTCGTTTTGACTTTTGTCATGAAGTGTCTGTCGGATTCCGGAATCCAGAGGTGTGTTTTTGGAGATCTGAAAGTCCAAGTCTGAGAGACTCTTATCCTGGGTGTTTTCGCTGGCGCCGCCCCTTCCGCTCCATGTGCTCCATGTGTCTTTAAGTTAATTTCACCGTGCTGAGGTCTCCTTTCATCCCAGCTTCACCGGGCTATTGGCCGAATGTTTCTAACATCACATCCCTGCTCCGGAACCTTGCAGGACTCTGTTGCCCACTCAGAATAAAGGCCTCGTGTCCTCTTACTACAGACGCCCCCTCCTCTCTCCGAAGCTCTAGCCCGAGCCCCCCAAAACTCAACCTCCTGCCCTTTGCTTTTCTGCCTCCCGCTCTTCTCGGGCAAAACCCCTCAGATCCCACCTGAGAAGCATTCAAAGCGCAGACTTTGTAGAGCCTTCTTGGGCATTGTAGTCTGGAGTGACTTCTTCCAGACCCTTCAGACAGTAAAACGTCTCTGCCTAGTGACAACTCTGCAGGTACTTCAGCTGTCTTTTAAATATTTTATGTTGCAGGAAAATTTGAGCCCCTCTATTGGTAACATATTAGATGGCAGTTCTTAAAGCTTTCTTTCCAGTGGAACACCCAGTAATACTGCTTTTCATGCTAAGGCTCCCGCATATCCAGAACCTGGTCATTTTGTAAAGATCCATTCCTTGCTGTGAGTGACCCGAATTTGATCCAGAACAATTTGTAGTTAGCATGCTTTAAAGCTGTCTTTTTTTCCTTAACAGTTTTATTGAGGTATAATTCACATACCGTAACATTCACTTGTTTTAAATGTATAATTCAGTAATTTTTAGTAAAATTAGAGTTGCGCAGCCATCACTACAATCCAGTTTTAGAACATTTCCTTTGCCCCAAAGGATCCCTTTGGGGTGAGGCCTGCCTCCTGTCACTCCCCACTCCCCCCACTGGATCCCCCAACTCTCCGCCCCCATCAAGCAGGAGTCCACTTCCTGCCTCTCTAGTTTACCGGTTCTGTACATTTCATGACAAATGGGATCATGTAACATGTGGTCTTTTTCTTCTGGTTTTCACTTCAGTTCAGTTCAGTTCAGTTGCTCAGTCGTGTCCAACTCTTTGCGACCCCGTGAATCACAGCACGCCAGGCCTCCCTATCCATCACCAACTCCCAGAGTTCACTCAGACTCACGTCCATCGAGTCAGTGATGCCATCCAGCCATCTCATCCTCTGTCGTCCCCTTCTCCTGCCCCCAATCCCTCCCAGCATCAGAGTCTTTTCCAAGGAGTCAACTCTTCACATGAGGTGGCCAAAGTATTGGAGTTTCAGCTTTAGCATCATTCCTTCCAAAGAAATCCCAGGGCTGATCTCCTTCAGAATGGACTGGTTGGATCTCCTTGCAGTCCAAGGGACTCTCAAGAGTCTTCTCCAACACCACAGTTCAGAAGCATCAATTCTTCGGCACTCAGCCTTCTTCACAGTCCAACTCTCACATGCATACATGACCAAAGGAGAAACCATAGCCTTGACTAGACGAACCTTTGTTGGCAAAGTAATGTCTCTGCTTTTGAATATGCTATCTAGGTTGGACATAACCTTCCTCCCAAGGAGTAAGCATCTTTTAATTTCATGGTTGCAGTCACCATCTGCAGTGATTTTGGAGCCCAAAAAAATAAAGTCTGACACTGTTTCCACTGTTTCCCCATCTGTGTTTGAGGTTCATCCATGCTGTGGCATGTATCTGTACTTCATTTTTTATTGCCTTAGTGTTTTCTTTTGTATGAGTAAGGATATCTTGCTTATCCATTCACCTGTTGGTGGGCATTTAGGTTCTTCCACTTTTTGGCTTTTATATGTAATGTGTGCTGTGAACATCCATGTACAGGTCTTTGGATGGACATACATCTTCTTTTTTAGCGGGGGGTAGATCCCTAATAGTGGAATTGATGGGTCATGTGGTAGGTAAAGAATCCGCCTGCAATGCAGAAGTCACAGGAGATGGGGGTTTGCTCCCTGGGTCCGGAAGATCCCCTGGAGGGGAGGGCATAACAACACACTCTAGTATTCTTGCTTGGAGAATACCATGGACAGAGGAACCTGGTGGGCTACAGTCCATAGGGTCACAAAGAGTCAGACATGACTATAGTGACTTAGCACAGTGGTAAATTTGTGTTAACTGAATGTAGTCTTTAAATGGCCCAAATGTTTAATTACTAGCTTTGAGTAAAGACATAAACAAGACAGTTTGAGCACTTATGATTCAGGCCTTGGGAACTTGACTCTGAAGTGATTGAGAAAAAGCAGAACCCATTTCCCATCTGTGTGTGTATTTAGATTCTCTTTCTAAGCATAGATTTAATGGTTTTGAATGACTAAGTGGAGGCAAAACTCAGCTAATGTTCCTAGAAAGACATCTATTAGGATATTAATTGGAATTTTTTATGCTTTTGTCAACTGTAATTGTTTGAACTTTATTGTAGTTAAGCCCTTAGTTCTATATAGAAATGAAATAATACACATTTACATTTTATAAGTAAGTATACAAATTTCAATAATGGAGGTCAGGTAGTAAATGCCTTTCCTGGTGATGTACAGATAGAACCCTAAGAATTGAACGTACAAATTGTTGGTCTACGTTTACAAGATGTTAACCCTTGTTCTAGTATCTTTAAGAATACTTTGATTTAAAAAGTGAAACATTTAAATAATTCATATTCAAATACTAATAAGTGAATATACAAACAAATAAGGATATAACTATGAATAAATGTCCAGTTCATGAATTGGCCAGATCTTCCTTGACCTATTGGTTTGCAGTCCTTTGGGCCCGTTATCACACACTGACATCTTGAAGCTTTCACTTGTGTTTT
Source organism: Bos indicus x Bos taurus (assembly GCF_003369695.1). Lineage (NCBI taxonomy): Eukaryota > Metazoa > Chordata > Mammalia > Artiodactyla > Bovidae > Bos > Bos indicus x Bos taurus. Next base: position 7,920,485 of record NC_040079.1, on the reverse strand, counting down.
TGCATGGTTCCTGTGAAGCCATGTTGTAATCTCAAATTAGAGAGTACATCCTAGCAGCACACTTCTTAAGGAAGTGGGATAGGAAATCTCCACCTTCCTAAGAAAACAGCATGGAGGGGTGAGTGATGGAAAGAACACGGCTTTGGAATCCAAATATTTGTGTATGAATCCTTGCCACTTGTCACCAGAGTGGTTTTGGGCAAATTATCGAACATCTCCAAGCCTGGGTGGGGCTTCCCTGGTGGCTCAGTGGTAAAAGAATCCACCTGCGATGCAGGAGACACAGGTTTGATCGCTGAGTCAAGAAGATCCCTTGGAGGGGGAAAATAGCAACCTGCTCCAGTATTCTTGCCTGGAAAATCCCGTGGACAGAGGAGCCTGGTGGGCTACAGTCCATGGGGTTGCAAAGAGTTGGACACGCGCACACACACACACACACACACACACACATGCCTGAGTGTCCTCATTTGTACTATGCAGAGAATATGGTTATTGTAAGGATTCGGTGAAGGGAAAGTATTACAACCCCTAGTGGCACAGGGTCTAGCAGTGAGGCCTGCAGAGAATACTGGGTCCTTTCTTTACACTGCGAGACCAGGGAAGAGACCAACGTTAGTGGCCCAGGTGAGAGATAATAATGACTGCCAGACTCTTAATGAGTTGCTGGGGGTATCATGAGAGGTGGGTGATTTCAAGAGAGGAGGAGGGAGTTGATGGAAGGAACTGACTTTACATCAGGGGTGAGAACAGGAGAAACCAGAGCTGACCTCTTATCGAGATGGGGGATACAGAGGAAGGCTTAGTTGGAACGTGGGCCAGTCAAGAGGCTAAGCAGTGGCCCTTAATTTAAGGTGCGGGTGGAGGGTTTGGGGAGGGAGGGATGGTGTATGTGCATGGAGATGGGTCTGCAGCTAGGAGCGGGTGCTTTCATCACCTCCAGGATTTTGAACTGGACCGAGCCTTCCGTTCACCAAGGTAAAGAAAGGTGGAGAGGGAGGTGTTTCGTTTCATTCACATGAGCTTGTGGCCTCTGGAAGGTCCAGGAAAGGAGAGAAGGAGGGAGAGTTGGGTCAGGAGCAGATTGGCGTGGCTGGTACACAGAGGGTCCACAGCCAATGGACCAGGAGAGGAGGGGAGCGCCAACCCGCGTGCTGCCGATGGCTCGTCTGACTCCTGAATTATCAGAGTGTAGAAGTCTAGTAAAATCCTGCCCAGAACTATGCAAAGTTTACAGCCTGAAGGCTCCGCCTTACCTTATCCCAGCTATGCACATCAAACCCAGGTTTCAGATGTTCAGTTCAGTTTAGTTGCTCAGTCATGTCCGACTCTTGCGACCCCATGGACTGCACCACACCAGGCCTCCCTGTCCATCACCAACTCCTGGAGTTTACTCAAACTCATGTCCATCACGTCGGTAATGCCATCCAACCATCTCATCCTCTGTCGTCCCTTTCTCCCGCCTTCAATCTTTCCCAGCATCAGGGTCTTTTCCAGTGAGTCAGTTGTTCGTATCAGGTGGCCAGAGTATTGAAGTTTCAGCTTCAGCATCGGTCCTTCCAGTGAACATTCAGGACTGATGTCCTTTAGGATTGACTTGGTTGGATCTCCATACAGTCCAAGGGACTCTCAAGAGTCTTCTCAACACCACAGTTCAGATGTTGCGTTCATTTAAATCATTAATGGAATTTAAGAATTTCTCAGGTGGTGAGTTTACCAGTCTCAGTTCTAAGTGGCACCGAGATTGCTTGGTATGCACCAACCAGATCATGATCAAATGGCACAGTATTTCCAGGGATATAAGTGAGAAGGTACTGTGTTTTGGTCCCATCCCCTCCCACATCCATGTCCTGAACTTGACCACCTCCCTGCCAGGCTCCATCCTTTAGCTTCTCTTTTTCTACCACATATGTTGTGTAAAAAGCTGGAATCAGGATTGCTGAAAGAAGTATCAATAACCTCACATATGCAGATGACCCCACCCTTATGGCAGAAAGCAAGGAGGAACTAAAGAGCCTCTTGATGGAGGTGAAAGAAGAGAGTGAAAAATCTAGCTTAAAAGTCAACATTTAAAAAACTAAGATCGTGGGATCTAGTCCCTTCCATTCATGGCAGTTTGATGGGGAAAAAATGGACACAGTGACAGGCTTCATTTTCTTGGGCTCCAAAGTCACTGAGGATGGTGACTGCAGCCATGGAATTAAAAGACACTTGCTCCTCGGAAGAAAAGCTATGACCGACCTAGACAGCATGTTAAAAAGCAGAGACATTACTTTGCAAACAAAGGTCTGTATAGTTAAAGCTATGGTTTTTCCAGTAGTCATGTATGGATGTGAGAGTTGGACCATAAAGAAATCTGAGCGCCAAAGAACTGATGCTTTCAAACTGTGGTGTTGATGAAGACTCTTGAGAGTCCCCTAGACTGCAAGGATATCCAACCAGTCAGTCCTAAAGGAAATCAGTCCAGAATATTCATTGGAAGGACTGATGATGAAGTCTCCAATACTTTGGCCACCTGATGCAAAGAACTTAGTTGTTGGGTTGTTTTTTTTCCCTGCAATATTTTTAAGGTAAATCCCAACCATCCTTTCATTTCACCCACAAGAGTATTAATCTGGTGAGGCTTGGGGGTTTTGTTTGTTTTTAAACAGGAGCCAGCAAACCCTGAGGCCGGTGCTTTACACAGCTCCGAGCCAACGTTCCAGGCTATCAGTGAAGCCCGGACCTTCTCTTCTGTGTTCTGTGTGTTTTTACTCTTAAATATAAAATGGTATCATTTCACATGTATTCCCCTGTCGCTTCCCCCCTGGACTCTTTCTGAAATTCATCGTGTTGGAAGAAGTGGCCAAAATTGACAAGGTCGTGTGTGGTGTGCTGTGTGACTTTCCGACAGCTCATATGTGACTTCTCTTTTTGGTGAACTTTCATGTATTTCCTGGTGTGCACAGGCAAACGTTCTCCTCAGTGTAAATCATTGTTTTACCATGTTTCATTTCTTAAGTGCCATACTGCAGGTAGAAGCCGGGGACTCTGCATACTTTTAACCAATTGTTAGAAAATAAGTAATTTTACTGAGTAATACTCAGGATCATTTCAAGTTTTCATCAGATTTAAAATGTTCCCTGTGTACGAGACAGCAAAAGAGACACAGATGTATAAAACAGTCTTATGGACTCTGTGGGAGAGGGAGAGGGTGGGAAGATTTGGGAGAATGGCATTGAAACATGTAAAATATCATGTATGAAACGAGATGCCAGTCCAGGTTTGATGCAGGATACTGGATGCTTGGGGCTAGTGCACTGGGACGACCCAGAGGGATGGTATGGGGAGGGAGGAGGGAGGAGGGTTCAGGATGGGGAACACATGTATACCTGTGGTGGATTCATTTTGATATTTGGCAAAACTAATACAATTAAGTAAAGTTTAAAAATAAAATTAAATTAAAAAAATGTTCTTAAACTAGAAAAGCCAAATTTAGCCTTGTTTTTTTTAACAGTGAATTTTAACTATGTTTTCATTAACTCTAATAATGACTTTTTAAAAAATACTGTAACAGCTTAAATCCATGCTTTTGTTTTGATTTTTTTGTACATTTTTCAAAAGCAGTCACCTTACTGTGGACACAGTTGTGGTCTTTCTGAAAAACCCTGTGTCGTGTATTCCTGTTACAACTGATCTGAATTATTTTTGCTTTGTTTATTGAACACTGTTCTACATTGGCCTGTGCAGAAGCATCTGCTAAATGTATTTGGTCTTAATTTACAGGAACAGAGGCAGCTACTAGGACCACCTTAATGGACAAAAATGGTATCTGGATTTTTTTTTTAATATTTGAGTTGAAACTGAGCAGGGGACACAATTCTTTTATTACTTTAAATTTTGTGGGCTCCGCCCCTAGAGTAGAAATGTAGGTTCATTAAGGTCTGAATTGATGTTCCTGTCTGTTTTGTGCTTAGGGCTGGTCGGGCAGGGGAGTAAGGTGTTCGGAGAAGTCAGGCAGCCCCGCTGGTGAGACGTGGTGAGGAACGCGTGGCCGTCTCCAGTTCAGGGGCCCCAGCCGGCGGCGTAAAGTGGAAACACCCCTGAAAGCACAGAGGAACCCCCGGTGCCCTCCATCGATGACGCCCCGCCCCGCCCACAGCCGCGCCGCCCGTCCCCAGGCACCCAGCTCCCAGCCCCCGCCCGCCCTCCTCTCCCCGCCTCAGTTCTTCGTGGAACCTTCTGGAATCCTATTTCTGGAAACTGCTCGGACGCCTCTCCAGTTTTGGGCCCCCTCGCTCCTCAGAGGCTGCGGCTCCGAAAGCCGCGCTGTGGCTGTTGCGGAACCCCTACGTCCCTCCCCGGGCTCCCTGGAAGGTGCGCCGGACCTGGGTGCCTTCCGCCCCGGATCTGGGTGCCTTCCGCCCCGGTACGGGCTACGGGCTACGGGCTCCGGGCTCCCCCGGCTCCCAGCCCGGTGCTGCCTGCCTGGCTGCCCCGCGGCGGCGCCTCCCTCTCCACGCCCAGCGCCCTTCCCGGTGATGCAGCCTCTGCGAGGCCGGGCCGCCGGTGCCGCCGCCTGTCGTCCAGCCCTTCCCGGGCTTGAGCACCCAGCCGCCGCCCTTCAGCAGTCCCTGACCCCCGCCCTCCCAGTGAGGACTTTCCCAGCGGGCTTTCCCTGCTCTGCGTCCCGGGCAGCCTCTTAACGCCTTCAGGGCCGGCATGCCTAGAGAGAGTCTGCGTTTATTTTTAAGTCTTGATGGGCGTGTATTTGCTTTGCAGCATTGTGTCTCTGCTGTGTGGTGCAGTGCCCGCAGCTTTACGTCTACACACACACCCCCTCTCCTGGGGTTTCCTTCCCGCTCGGGTCACCACAGAGCGCTGAGGAGAGCCCCCTGTGCCTTTCAGCAGGCTCTCATTAGCTCTCTTTTCTGCATGGTCGTGTCTGTCAGTCCCCATCCCCCAGCCCATCCCGCTCCTGCCTTCCCAAACCAGTGAGGCGTATTTCGTTAAGTGAGTGAGGTTTATCTCATTATTAAGTGAAAAAAGTTGTAGAACGATGTGTGGTTGATCCCAAGAAAGTTAGGTCTCTGTAGGGATCAGCACAGATTTACCTTTTCTTTTTTAAAAAAATGTGTTGTTTCTTGAAACATCAGTGTTTTCTTGAAAATCCAACCCTGAGATGTGTTCAGGGGAAAATATGCTCTAGCCAAGTCAGTTTGAGTGGGAGATGTTTTATACTGTTTTTCTGACAGGAATTCATAAGACACGTTCACTTACTAAGGCCTCTGAACTCTTGGAGCAAGCAAAATATTTAGCTTCAGTAAAGCTAGCATTTCCCCAGATTGGCTGGATGATCTGTTCAGTTGATGTTCCAGTTAGTGTCTGCAGACATCTGTCATACGTGCTCTGTTAAGAAAGCCCTTTCCTTACTAATGAAACTCTGAGTTACTAATATCAAAGAGAACATAGTTTTTAGGATTCTTGGAGGTCGTTTGGTTAGTTCATGCCTGTATTCAACAAAAGAATCTTATGCACCATTAATCTTGAGAAATAGACTGTTTGATTAGCTCACAGTTTGAAGTGTTAAAACACTTGTTTTAATACTGATTCCGATGGCTTTCGTATCCCTTTGGAGCAAGTCTCTTTCATGAGGCAAATCCTTGAATATCCAACCTCCCTGCTCCTCTTAGACATCTTTGTTTTGACTCCTGGGTTCTGCTCCCTTATCTTACTTGGTTGGGGGAGGGGAGGGTGACGTGAGCAGTGCTGTGACTGGTCCCCGGGGCTGGGGTGGGACAGGACAGCAGGCTCTGCCCACAGGTTCCCGCCCTGGGTTGGTTGCATTTTGTGCCTTGGTTTCCTGTGCATCCACTGAAAGCAGCCAGTCTGCAGTTTCTCTGTCTGAAAACTTGAGCGTTCCTCCTGGATATTCATGACCTCGATCGGAAACCCTGTGATGCCAAGGAGTAACTGTAACAGACTGCTTTTGCCCGACTTTCTAAGTATATATTAGGTTTAGTTTTGTTTTTTGTTTTTAGTATCTCCTGGTATTTTGGACATCCCTAAGTTTCATGGCTGTGGGATGTGAATTATTAGGAAAGTATTTTTATCCCTTACCCCAAAACCATCTCAGCCTCTGACTTTTCATAAGGTCCGCCTGAGGTTATTGATAGTTCTTGAGGGCCTGGTTATGGGATGGAGGGCAGGTGGTTTGTAAAGTGGTTTTATTCCTGAAAATTCCACACTGACAGATAAGCCAGTCTTTTATGGGCACCTATGTTATTGTATTTATTATTCCAAACAGTTCACTATCAAACATTGAGGGATGCATCCAGTCAGTTCAGTTCCTTCGCTCAGTCGTGTCCAACTCTTTGTGACCCCATGGACTGCAGCACACCAGGCTTCCCTGTCCATCACCAACTCTTGGAGTTTGTTCAAACTCATGTCCATAGAGTCAGTGATGCCATCCAACCATCTCATCCTCTGTCATCCCCTTCTCCCGCCTTCAATCTTTCCCAGCATTAGGGTCTTTTCAAATGAGTCAGTTCTTCGAATCACATGGCCAAAGTATTGGAGTTTGAGCTTCAGCATCAGTCCTTCCAATGAATATTCAGGAGGGATACATAAGCAGATGAAATCCAAACACAGCTCCCCACCCCCACCCCAAGGTGGGAACTCGATCACCAGAGCATCCCCTATCCATTTAGGCCCCACCCACGTGCCCCTTCAGGGAGGGGCTGGACTCCCAGAGGCCCTCCAGCTGTAAGGTCCTCCCTGACCTCCCCACCCGGCGCACTTGCGGGGAATGAGCCCCCAGGAGCGGAAGCACAGACTGTGCTGCCCTGTGTGCCAGTCCAGGCAGCGCTGGACGCCTCCCGGGCGGGGGCCACCTCACGGTTCAGCCCCTCTCTGCCCAGGCCTGCATCCTCCCCTGCCCCTCACAGATGTCATCCCGAAGAAGCATTTACCACCAAACTCTGTCCAGGCATTTGCTCCAGAGAGCCCAGCCTGAGACCAGCAGGTCAGCTGCTGTTAGCACATGGCCTGATTTTTAAGATATTTCTCTGATGTTCTTACTTTTAATGTTTCCTTTTAGATGTAGTTTTAGCTTTCTCTATTGTAGGATAAGTGATAAATGTTAAATATTATAAATGGGAGACTCTCTGGGGGTTATTAAAAATAGAAGATGAGGTTGCTGCTGCTGCTAAGTCGCTTCAGTTGTGTCTGACTGTGCGACCCAAGAGACGGCAGCCCAGCAGGCTCCTCTGTCCCTGGGATTCTCCAGGCAAGAATATTGGAGTGGGTTGCCATTTCCTTCTCCAATGCATGACAGTGAAAAGTGAAAGTGAAGCCGCTCAGTCATGTCTGACTCTTCGCGACCCCATGGACTGCAGCCCACCAGGCTCCTCCATCCATGGGATTTTCCAGGCAAGAGTACTGGAGTAGGGTGCCATCGAAGATGAGGTTAGCCTCTTTCAACTTCTCAATTAAGTCAGTAATGACATGTGAATTTTTGTGAACTGTGTAGATTTTGGATACTCAGTGAGGACAATCAGAAAATGGGAATGACTCATTTGAAAGGGAAAACAGTAAAGCACCTAAAAGCAGAAGTAAGATAGTTTGCTGAATTTTCACCACATGAGCCAAGACTTGGCTGTGGCACCAGATTCCCACGCGTAGAACTAGACAGAAAATGTGTGTAATAAAGTAGACTTGATATTTTAACATGAGAGATTGTGTTTGATCTTGGAATACCGGTTACTCTGATACAGTAAGACTCATAACTGGAATCAGATGTACAATAGAAAGAGCGAGCACATTTGGGTGCTGATGTTGAATGGGGACAATGAGGTTGTGGGGAAAAATAAAATCACTGACCATTTTATTCGGTGTACCTTATTAACCTTGCCCCTGGGGTGGAAGTGAGGTGGGATGATAAGTGCCTTGTTATTTTTGTTGAGTCTCTCAGTCATGTCCAACTGTTTGCAACCCCATGGACTGCAGCGCACCAGGCTTCCCTGTCTTTCACTACCTCCAAAAGTTTGCTCAAACTCAGGTCCATTAAGTCGGTGATGCCATGCAACCATCTCATGCTCTGTCACCCCTTTCTCCTCTACCCTCAATCTTTTCCGGTATCCGGGTCTTTTCCAATGAGTCAGCTCTTCACATCAGGTAGCCAAAGTATTGGAGCTTTAGCGTTAGTCCTTCCAATGTACGTTCACGGTTGATTTCCTTTAGGATTGACTGGTTGGATCTCCTTGCAGTCCAGGGGACTCTCAAGAGTCTTCTCCAACACCACAGTTCAAAAGCATCAATTCTTTGGTGCTCAGCTTTCCTTATGGTCCAACTCTCACATCCATACGTGACTACTGGAAAAACCATAGCTTTGACTACAGGGACCTTTGTTGGCAACGTAATGTCTCTGCTTTTTAATATGCTATCTAGGTTGGTCATAGCTTTCCTTCCAAGAAGTGTCTTTTAATTTAATGGCTGTAGTCACTGTCCACAGTGATTTTGGAGCCCAAGAAAATAAAGTCTGTCACTATTTCAGTTGTTTCCCGCCACCGCCCCCCCGCCCCCCTCGTCTATTTGCCATGAAGGGTTGAGACCAGATGCCATGATCTTAGTTTTCTGAAAGTTGAATTTTAAGCCAGCTTTTTCATTCTCCTCTTTCACTTCATCAATAGGCTTTTTAGTTCCTCTTCACTTTCTGCCATAAGAATGGTGTCACCTGCATATCTGAGGTTATTGATATTTCTCCCGGCAATCTTGATTCCAGCTTGAGCTTCATCCAGCCCAGTGTTTCTCGTGATGTACTCTGCACATAAGTTAAATAAGCAGGGTGACAGTAGACAGCCTTGATGTACTCCTTTCTTTCCCAATTTTGAACCCGTCCGTTGTTCCGTGTCTGGTTCTAAGTGTTGCTTCTTGACCTGCATACAGGTTTCTCAGGAGGCAGGTAAGGTGGTCTGGTATCCCCATCTCTTGAAGAATTTTCCACAGTTTGTTGTGATCCACACAGTCAAAGGCTTTAGTGTAGTCAGTGAAGTAGATGTTTTTCTGGACTTTCCTTGCTTTTTCTATAGTCCAGTGAATGTTGGCAATTTGATCTCTGATTCCTCTGCCTTTTCGAAATCTAGCTTGTACATCTGGAAGTTCTTGGTTCACATACTGTTGAAGCCTACTTTGAAGGATTTTGAGTATTACCTTGCTAGCATGTGAAATGAGTGCAATTGTGTGGTAGTTTGAACATTCTTTGGCACTGTCCTTCTTTGGGATTGAAATGAAAACTGACCTTTTGCTGGCATATTGAGTGCAGCACTTTTAACAGCATCATCTTTTAGGATTTGAAATAGCTCAGCTGAAATTCCATTAACTCCACTAGCTTTATTTGTAGTAATACTTCCTAAGGGCCTCTTGACTTCACACTCCAGGATGTCTGGCTCTAGGTGAGTGATCACACCATCGTGGTTATCTGGGTCATTAAGACCATTTTTGTGCAATTCTTCTGTGTATTTTTTTTTTTTTGGCTGCTCTGGGTTCTAGTTGCGGCATGTGGGATCTAGTTCCCTGGCCAGAGATTGAACCTAGGCCCCCTGCTTTCAGAGCTCAGAGTCTTAGCTACTGAATCACCAGAGGAGTCTACTCTTCTGTGTATTCTTGCCACCTCTTCCTAATATCATCTGCTTCTCTCAGGTCCGTACCGTTTCTGTCCTTTATTGTATCCATCTTTGTATGAAATGTTCCCTTGGTAGCTCTGATTTTCTTGACAAGATCTCTAGTCTTCCCCATTCTATTGTTTTCCTCTATTTCTTTGCATTGTTCACTTAAGGTTTTCTTACCTCTCCTTGTTGTTCTTTGGAACTCTGCATTCAGATGGGTAGGTCTTTCCTTTTGTCATTTGCCTTTCTCTTCTTTCCTCAGCTGTTTGTAAGGCCTCCCCAGACAACCATTTTGCATTTTTGCTTTTCTTTTTCTTGGGGATGCTCTTGATCACTGCTTCCTGTACAATGTCACAAACCTCCGTCCATAGTTCTTCAGGCACTCTGTCTATCAGATCTAATCCCTTGAATTTCCACTGTATAACCATAAGGGATTTGATTTAGGTCATACCTGAATGGTCTAGTGGTTTTCCCTACTTTCGTCAATCTAAGTCTGAATTTTGCAATAAGGAGTTCATGATCTGAGCCACAGTCAGCTCTTGGTCTTATTTTTGCTGACTGTATAGAGCTTCTCCATCTTCAGCTGCAAAGTATATAACCAGTCTGATATCGGTGTTGACCATCTGGTGATGTCCATGAGTAGAGTTGTCTTTTGTGTTTTTGGAAGAGGGTGTTTGATAGGATCTTGGCAAAACTTAACCTTGCTAGCTAGCATGTGACATCTTGTGCACACCAAGACCCAGTGGAGGAGAAATTCAGCTGTTTTGGGGAAGGGATGAGAATTTCCAGAAAGTGGGCCACTACCCACTTTTTGCCCTTTTATGGCCATCCTTGGAACCGTTCTGGTGCCCATGGGTGTGTCGCGGAGCGTGCTGAGGTGTTGCAGCAAGTGTGCCCCGAGACCCAAGGTCTAGTGGAAGTCAGCTGCCTGCCATCTTGGACCTGGTTGCTTCTAAGCAGTTTGTGTCGTGTCCTTGGGCTGTGTCATTCTTTTAAAGGTTGTGTGCCCTGCCCCCTTCAGTCTCACTACCAATCCAGAACACCCCAGTTCCTCTCAAGTGGGGTGGTGGCATGTACCATGCAAGGTCAAGAAAAGGCAGATTGAAGTCAGAAAACATTTGCAAAGTGGTTGCTGAGGTGTTAGTTTCTTAAAACTAAGAGGATTCATTCTTGTGTTAGACATTTTTATGTTTCACTTTTGGATGTACCTATTTGCATGTATGACGTGAAGTGTTTTTAAGATTAGGAATGATGTTGTGGTTTCATAAAATATTAAGCCCCATAGCTTAGGTTCTAAGTATCAGAGTTGATTTAGGCTTTAGAAGTTCAGGCGCAGTCCACTTGTGTGGCTCCCACTGTTCTTAAAGGTGCCTTAGCCCACAGAGAGCTCCGTGCAGCCACTGAGGCGCAGGGTGCACTGAATCCCTTGCAGCCTGTGACACCCGTTCTTAGTGTTCCAGATACCATGTACCTCCCACCATTTATTTTTTGGAGCCATTGAAGTAATTTGATGTTTCCTAGTTTCGCACCAGAAATACTTGTTTAAAAACCACCACATTTTGATGTGATATACATAGACACTCCTCGAAGTATGTCTGTAATGTTTTATATTGGAAAGTACTGACTTAACACAATATTGGATAGCTAATGTTCTTTATCTGTGGATTCATAATCCTGAGGCATTATAAATTGTGTTTTGCAGTTGCTTCATACACTTAGAGATAATAGCCATTACCACTTGTCAACCCTGATAGCTCAGTTGGTAAAGAATCCACCTGCAATGCAGGAGACCCCGGTTCAATTCCTGGGTCGGGAAGATCCACTGGAGAAGGGATAGGCTACTCACTCCAGTATTCTTGGGCTTCCCTGGTGGCTCATTTGGTAAAGAATCTGCCTACAATACGGGAGACCTGGGTTTGATCCCTGGGTTGGGAAGATCCCCTGGAGAAGGGAAAGGCTCCCCACTCCAGTCTTCACTTCACCCCTTGTCAAGTGTTTACTGTGTGTTAAATAGACCTGCCCCTATTTTGCTGGCTAGGAAATTGAGGCTTAGAGCAGTGAGAAGTAACTTGCCCGTGACCATCTATCTGTAGGTGTGGAGCTAAGCTTCAAAGCCTAAGTTCAGGGTACATTTTAAATGTTGATAATTCTTGCCCAATTCCCTTCTAAAAAAGGAGTGACCGGGATTCACTGGCCGTCCAGTGGGACTCAGTGCTCTCACTGTCGGGGTCCAGAGTCAATCTCTGGTGCAGGAAGTAAGATCTCACAAGCTGCCCACCGCTCCTTGTCTCCCCCCAAAAGGAGTGACCATTCCCCCTCACTTTCAGCCTCACCACCATTTGTGTTTTGCCAGATGCTAAGTGACTTTTTTTTATTTTTAACTCACAGGTAACTAGTTTGAACATTTGGCTTTTTCTGTTAGCTGTTTGTGTTGCTCTTTCTGGACATTTCCTTTGCCTTTTTTCCTTTGAGTTTGTCTAACTGTTACGTAGGTCAAGTAATGTAGACCTTTTGAAGACCAGCGAAACAGCGTGTTAGTTGTGCTTGTGTATAAGTTTTACCAGCTCTTCTCCGCGCACTCTAATAAGCAAAATGATTTTGAACTAAGCGTCTACATACGCATATTACACAGACCATGTTCTGTGAGTGTGTTGTCACATAGAAAGCGAGGTAATCTCCGGGTCAGCGTGCAGAGGCGCCTGCCGGTGCCCGCAGACCCAGCGTTGCCGTCAGCATGTGCGCAGCGTCCTCTCACACTGCCCCCGCCCCGTGAGGCAGGATGTTTGTTGAGAGAGGACTAATCAGTTCCCTGTATTTCTTCTTCAGGTTTGCCTGCGATGAGATTTCATTCTCTCCATTCAAAGGACATCCTTTCTGAGCCGCTGTGAATAAATTTGGAATGATAACTGTATATTTTCATCTGATGGAGAATTAGCTGAACCTTGACTAAGGATTGCTGCACTGGACGACTTCAGAATATTACTCACCATGTCATCCAACCGGAGTCAGAACCCCCACGGACTCAAGCAGATCGGCCTCGACCAGATCTGGGACGACCTCAGAGCTGGCATCCAGCAAGTGTACACCAGACAGAGCATGGCCAAGTCCAGATACATGGAACTCTACACGTATCCTCCCGTGTCAGCCGAGGTCGTTTGCGTAGGATTTCGATCCTTTACTGGTCCGACCCGTGACTCGTTAGAAATTTTACATCACGTGTTCTCTCTGCAGTTCATCCTATGATAGAATCAGTAAGGTTCATTTTTAGCCTTCAAAGTTAACTCCTTTACTCTTTCTGCGTTTATGACAGAGGTGAAAGTGGCTACATGGTGGTCTAAGGCAGTGCTGTTCAGCCCAGGAGCCGCTCGTGGCTGTTTCCATTTGGAATCATTAGTCGTGGCACCCGTGTTCTAAGTGCACAGTAGGTAATCACTTCAACCAGGGCAGGAAGTTCTGTGGCAGGGTGCTGCTTACCGCTGGGGGCTTTGGTGTCTGTATTGTCCGGGGCTGCCCTCGCGATGGGGGCAGGGTGGAAGAGCTCACATCCAAAGTGGTCTGGTCCACAAAGCCGAAAATAGTTACCGTCTGGTCCTTCATGGGACAGGCTTGCGACTCCCACGTAAAGGGTCGCCGTGTAGAGCGAAAGTTACATTGCTGCGGCCTTGTTTCACAAATACGGCGCTCAGGCATTTCACTCTGTGTGGCCCCTGGTAGGTGCCAGGGACTGCCGTGTGCTTGGGAGGTTGTGTTGTCTGCTGTATGCAGTCGGCCCTCCTGATCCTCGGGTGTGGAACTCAACTGGACTGGCCATTTTATTGAGGGACTAGAGCACCCACAGCTTCTGCCATGGGAAGGTGGGGTGGTACCAGGAGATGGCTGTGTGTGTGTACACCAAGGCGTACTACTTAACTTGTAGAATTTCTCGAGTCCATTCAGATATCAGAAATTACAGTTGAAGCTAGCTCACCAAAGGGCGGATTGCTGCTGATTTGCTAATTTTAGGAGTTTAAAGTTGTTAGTTCAGTGCAGATTTAAGTTTAAAGCTTTAATGTGTATCAGTGATAGTCAAACTTGGTTATGTGATAGTCCAGGAGGCCCTCGACTCTGCTAATATTTTATGGCCTTAAAAAAAGTTTAACATTAATTTGAATAGGTATGAAGCTATATGTCTATCTCTAAAATGAAACTTATTGTGGGTATAGACCAATATTCATAAATACATGTATACTTACACTGTAGAATACTTCAAATTGCCGCTTTATTGAGTTATAGTTCACACAGCCATGACTGAGTTACAGTTCACACAGCCATGACTGAGTTACAGTTCACACACCCATGATTGAGTTACAGTTCACACACCCATGAAGCGCACCCTGGTTAAGTGCACAGTGCGGCATTCAGGTGCACTCGTGCATCGTGCAGCCGTAACCACTGTCTAAACTTCGAGGCTTTTCATCACCCCCAGAGCAACTAACTGCACCCTCGCTAGTCACTTCCCATTCTGTCCTCCCCCCAGTTCCTGGCAACTGCTAACCTGCTTTCTGTTTCTATGAATTTGCCTATTCTGGACATTTCACATAAATGGAATCATACAGCGTGTGGTCTTCTGTGGCTGGCTTCTTTGACTTAGCATGATGTTTCCAGGCCTCATTCTTGTTGCAGCACGTGTCAGCACATCATTCCTTTTTACAGCTGAATTTGATGCATATTCCATATTTTGCTTATTCATCCGTCAGTGATGGATATCTGGCTATTATGAACCATGTTGTTATAAATATTGTGCGTGAGTTTTTGTGTTTTGTGTAGGCATGTGTTAAAAAGCAAGTGTATATGTAAGAGTGGAATCATCGGGTCATGTGACGTGTCAAATACTTTTAAGGAGGCCGTAATCTTTACAAATAAAGAGGGTATTGGTCCCCTCAAGAAGGTTGTGGCTAGCTAGGTGTGGCAGGTTTTGTGGTGGAGGTTTTTGAGGTGTGGTTTTTTTTTTTTTGGTTGGTTGGTTATTTTGTTTAATTCTTATAAGTCCTAGAGCTAAAGATGGTGATGAAACAAGGCCTTTGGTTGGATTTCTGCACAGGAACAACAGGGGAGTGCTAGAATAGAAACGATGGAAATTTAGTTGCTAGTTTGTCTCCAGGGAACTTATTAGTTTTCATTTTTGACCAGCCCAGATTGGTCTTTGTTCAGTATAATGTTTTGGTCTTAGAACTCTTTCTCTGCCTGCTGCAATTACTAAATTCTTTTATTCTATAAATATAGTTTGTCATTTTGATACCTTCCATTTTAATTTTTTTTTTTTTCAGGAATAACTCTTGAATAAGATTCTTCTAGTTTTGTCTGAGAAGATAATAGTTTCATTTATTTAGTACATTTATTAAGAGTGGAGAATCTGCCACCCTTGAGCTGTTGCTGTAAAACTCCTCACCAAACCCTCCTGGGTTGGGACACGCAGTTTTTCAGGTCATGAACCCACCGTGCCCCACTTTGCTGGCAAAGCAATAAAACTGTTCTTTTCTACTTCTTCCCTCCCCCGTAAAAAAGAGATTGGAGATTCTGAACTTGACATTAATTCCTTAGGTATTATTTGTGAAATCAGAGCTGTCATTTGAGTCCTGGGTATCAGACACTGTGCTGGGAACCATCTGCATCTGCTCGGAGGCTTTCATCAGTCACCCACGAGGGCTGGTGGTAGTAACCCTCCTGTGGTGCTGTCGGAAACCCGGTCTCCCAAAGCTTGGGTAACTTGCCTAGTTGTTATAGCAACCACTGGGCAGTGATGACGCTCATCTGAAACTCTTAGTAGCCTGACTCTGGAAACTGCCTTTATCCATTCTGTGGCCTTCAGATTCTGTATGTGAATGAGCCATAGTTCTCAAAATATTTTCTGTATTTTCCTTAGGAAGTTCCAAAAGAGTCTGATCAACCCTTAAAGATTAACTTTTAGGATACAGATGAAACAGAATGTCTACTTGTGTTTATTAATTGAATTACTGAAAATCATAAAATTCTGCTCCCTCCTTCACCTGCATTTTTTAACATCAGTGTTATTTTCCAGTGTAGAGGAGCTCAAGTCATCTGGCACATTTTTCTAGAACGCATCTTCACTTCCATTTCAGTCATTTACACACAGCTTTTGGAAACTGTGTGTCGCCATACCACAGTTCTGTCTCAACCTCAGTTTACATAAAAGCGTTTGTGAAAGCTTTCTCTTTCGGGTGTACCTTCAGTCTCCATGTAACTGCTCAGCTGCGTCGCTCTTTAAAATAATCTCCCAGGCTGGTTTCCAGTGACGGATGTTCTAGCCCTGGTTTGTGAGGTTGTGTTTCAGGCTGGGAGGTACTTCGGGTCCTGGGGAGGAGGAGCAGACTGCGTCTCCCTTCTGCAGTCAGACCAGGGCCTGTTGGAGGAGGGCTGGCCGGAAGAAGGAGGAGGGGTCCTTTCCCCTTCGTCACTGTAGACAGCAGCTCACAGCGAGATCTTTACGAGATCTTTACCCTCTGTTTATCTTCAAGAAACATGTGACACATTTTCCAGAGAAAAGTAACCAACTTCTGGAATGGCAGCTAGTGTTCCTAGAGCATTTAGCAACCACTGGCATTCCCTGGTACTATAACAAGAAGGTGGGTTATTGTACAGCATAAATGTTCTTCTTGATTTCTCAACTCAGAGTAGCAGAAGAAAGAGAAGGCAACTTGAGGAAAGTGAAAAAAAAAAAGGTTCCAGAGCACCTGAGTGAGAAAGATCTAGTTCAGTTCTTAATAACTTTGTTCTCAGCCGTTCACAAAGGCTTCCCTTTCCTCCTTAAAGTTCAGCCTGTAGCCAGGCTCCCCACTGGCTGCCCGTTAGCAGGTCTGATTTTCTGTCTTAGGTGTGTACAGCACAGTGCAGCAACTTTTTTTGTTTTTTCTTTTTGGAGTAAAATATAGGAGTACAGTCTATGCTGGTGGGTAAATAATAGTAGATTTTCTTTCTTTTTTCTTTTGAACTTGAAATGGGTAGTGAAGTTTCCTCTTCGGTTTTTTTTCTTTTATTTAAAAAATAATTCATTAATTTATGGCTGTGCTGGGTCTTCATTGCTGCACAGGCCTTTTCTCTGGTTGTGCTGAGCACAGGCTGCTCTCTAGTTGCGGTTTTGTTGGGGAGCTCGGGCTTTAGTAGCAGTTGCTCTGAAGCTTGCGGAATCTTCCTGGACCAGGGATTGAACCCATGTCCCCTGCATTGGCAGGTGGATTCTTTACCACTAAGCCACCAGGGAAGTCTCCTGTTTGAGCTTCTTGACACCACTGTGTTTCCATGCCCAGCTCAGAGAGCAGGCACAGGTCCTGACTTCGGGCAGGGGGTGCGGCGTGATGAGGGGACCCCCGTGGCATACCCGCAGCAGCTGGTCACGGCTAGTCTAGCTGGCAGGCCATCTGGTTAAGTTTGTTGGTTTTGCTAGGCCCCCGGTCTTCCTGCTTCTCACTTCCAAGTCATTCTTTTTTTTCTGACGTCGTTATTCACCTCAAATCATAATTTTAGCCTCCCTTGGAATCAGTTTAAACTTCTGTGTTGATGTCTTTCTCTTTTTCTTTTTCCTCTCTGCCTGCAGAAGTTCTCAGACACTTGACAGGGTCTGTTTTCCTCCCTGTGGTGCTGTGAGCTGAGTTTATTCTGATTTCAAAGTTCCTTTTTTCCCTGGCAGTTGCATTAAGGATGACGTTCCTATTTCCTAGCCTGGGCTGCTTACCTGTCCACAAGTTGGAATACAGGCATATTCAGAATTTGCAGTTAAGCTCTGTCCCCACAGTCTGCGTGGAGAAGGAAATGGCAACCCACTCCAGTATTCTTGCTTGGAGAATCCCATGGACAGAGGAGCCTGGTGGGCTGCCGTCTGTGGAGTCGGACAGAGTTGGACACGACTGAAGCGACTCAATAGCAGCAGGAGCAGCCACAGTCTGCAGCTCAGTTCGCATCACTGGGGTGGGGGCGCTCTCCCCCCAGAGCAGCTCCCGGGCCCCTGGCAGGGCTGAGAGCCCCCCAGGGCGCGCGGTCCTGCTGCTGCTCAGCGCCCACCAGCCGGGCGTGGCATCGCCGCTGCCATCACTGTTCTCGGTCGCCGGCTCCCCCCTGCTGGCTCCTGCACGGCAGCTGTGGCCACGGGGCCGGTGCTCCAAGTGGCAGCCGCCTTCCCGGCCCGCCTGCCCAGGATTCTCTGTCCTGTATAGAAACTCGGGCTCCGCGAAAAGCAGATCAGACAGAAAGAATGTCAAATTGTTTTCACAGTGTCTTGATGATGGTCCCAGCCCATCTTGAGATAACCACACAGCCAGTGAAGGTATTTGGACATCTCTGTACTTTTTATTCAGGAGTCATAACATTAATCCGGTTTTGCTCACCTAACAAACATGGCTTTCATCAAGTAAACTTAAATGTATAGAAGTATTTTTTTCCAAACGTACACAGCTCTTCACATATATATATACACACACATATATATACACACACACATATATATACACATTTATCCACATTTTTAGAATAAGGCTCTGAAGGATATAATGGGTTCACGGACCGAAGAAATGCAAAAGGTCAGTATGCCTGTAGGGAAATTTTCAACCTCTTAATTGTTAAAGAAATGAAGAATTTAAGACATTGTAAACCTATCGGCTTGACAGCCGTTTTAAAGAAATGATCGTAGCCAGTGCTGGCCCAAGTGAAGGAAGCTGGAGTTGCCACAGTCAGGTGGTATCAATTTGCTGTGGTCTTTCTGGGGAAGTTTAGAAATATAGACATCAAAAGGTACTTTGGCCCACTGATTTTTGTTTTATAACTTTTAACTGTCCTAAGGAAATGCGCTGAGTCACTAAAGTCCTGTCTGACTCTTAGCGACCCCACGGACTGCAGCGCACCAGGCTCCTTTGTCCATGGCGTTTCCCAGGCAAGAATAGTGGAGTGGGTTACCATTTCCTCCTCCAGTTGTGTTCAAATTGTATGTGCCAGGGGTTCAGAATATTTTATAATTGGAAACAACGGGAAACAGCCTCATTCTTCAACATTAGGGATTTGATATAAATGGCCGTAAACAGCCATTAAAAATTCACTGAAGAATATTATTCATTGACATGTAACAATGCGCCTAATAACGGGGAACGCAGGATATGAAGTGGTTTGTGTGATGTGAACCCCCAGGGCATCATCTGCACTTTTGAAAAGCTTTGCATAGCATGGAAAGTGTCTGTCCGTAGGTACTGGGCTTATGGATGGTGTTTTAAAACCTCGTCTGTGCTTTGTAGACTGTCAGTATAGAATCTACTTTTTAAAATACAGTTGATCAGTTTTTGCTATTTTCCCTTGTGCAACTAGAAGTCCTAGTTATTTCACTGGTTGCAAAATTCCTTCTGTCTTTCGTTACTGACACAATACTGTTAAAATAGTTTTGGGGATTGAGAAACCAAATCTATCTTCCAGAGGAAACCCATAGAAATTATATCGGGTTGGCCATAAAGATGTTACAGAAAAACCTGAGTGAACCTTTTGGCCAACTCAGTAATCATATCGCGTAGTTGTCTCTGGAGGCAATTTTGGGGGTTTTATTAGTATAAACATGGTATGTTGAGCTTTCTTCTTCTAATTTGATTCATGGTGTGTATACTCAGAGCACTTTGAGCTTTGTTGAAACAAATTGTGTGGTTAATCACAAGCTGTTGCATGCAGTTTTTGCCTTTGAAATAAATGTGAATTTATTTGCTTCATTTGGGATATTCCCTTTCAGAGCCGTACCTGCCACAGCCCAGAAAGAACTTGATTCTTTAATAACTTTGCAGACGACAGTGCAGGGTTGAGGCGGGCCTGCCGCTCCTGCCAGCGGGTGCAGCTGGAACATTTGTGGACACAGCTTGTAATGCAGAGCCCGTCCAAATGATGTTGATACAGGCAGCTGCTCAAATTTCCACTGTAAGTTCACTTGGATAAGAAGGGGTCGCAGAAAGTGGTTCTGTTCAGAAGGAAAATGGCTTGAGTTTGGTAGTAACTGAAAGTCACAGATTGATTCCCCAGATGTGTTGACTTTATGTTGTAAGGCTGGTGCTCTGTGGTAACAGACAGTGGGGGCCGGTGCCCAATCATAAAGTGTTAGCAGGCGCCCTGCCCTGGGCATCACAGCCAGGGATGGCGTGTAGTCACATACAGTGCCTGGATGCCCGAGGCGGGGCGGGCACCCAGGCTATGTCTGCCTGAAGCTTCGTCTGTCACCTGACTCCTTTCATGGTGACTTGTCCCTACTAGTCACGTGAAGAGTGTGTTTTGGCGAATGATAGAGCAGTTGTGGGATGCAGAAGAGTCGTAGGCCTGTTTCAGAGGTAGGCCCAGGCTCTGCTCTTGATGGCCAAGTGTGGCCAGAGACCCCAGGTGTCTGCCTCGGGTCCCGCTCACTGTCCCAGTCTGACAGCGGTGCCAGAGGAACCCTTCAAGGGAACCTTTTGAAAACAAGGTCAACGTTTTAAAAGTCAGCGGCGTGGGCTTGTCAGGCTGTCGCTGCCCTAGTGTAAAGCAGCCAACACACTGACTCCTGAAGGAGGCTTTTGTTTGATTGCCCCTATTTCCTCCTCATGGGTCCCCAGGCCAGCTTCTCAGATACGGACCAGCCAGGCTTTGGGCTGAAGCTTTGCACAGTCAGGCACGACTACCCATTTTGTGGCCTAAGTCTTACTTATAGGAAAAACTGCATGGGCTTGAGAGTAGATCCCTGTGGAGTCTTTCTGCTATGTAATTTTTGATTTTTAGATACATAATCCTGTTGTAAACCTAGACATTTAACAAGGCACACAGTGAAAAGCACACATCTTCTCAGCCACACACCACCCCCACCCCATCCCCCAAGCAAGTCTCTCCAGTGCTGTCTCGGTCATGTCTGTCTGTCTGCGGGTTATCTGCACACACACATACAGAAAACGAGAGTTTGTGTGCAGCTTAGGAATATATTTGAACACCCTTTCCCAGGTTTTAGTAACCATGTGCCTGGGATGGTTCCCTGGTTATCGGTCCTGCAGGGAACTTGCTCTGAATCCTCCCCTGAGTGTGAGGACCAGTCCTGATGCAGTATTGTTTTCTACTGGTGTCTCACCACCCGGAATTGTTCTGTCTCCTCTAGAAACAAGCGTCTTTGTTGAAGACCATAGAGAAACGCATTCTCCTTGATTCCTTTGATAGCCTTTGCACGTTAGTTAGCTGTGGGGTTGCCTTAACCATTGGTTCTGTTACACAAATGCTATTAGACATGCTGAAGATAAATACTCTGAAACCAAAATTAATTTTGGCACATAGCAGCCTGGATGCAAAATATGTTTATTTCGGATTGTTCATAGTTAGGTCATCTGTTTAATTTTAGGGTTCTGACTTATTGTTATTGTTAATTTTGTGTTCTATTTTATTTTTATGTTCTGTAAATACTATTCTGGCTTGTATTTTTCCTTTTTCTGTGGTGTTTCAAGTATTATAGGTCTTCCCAGGTGGCTCAGATGGGAATCTACCTGCAATGCGGGAGACCTGGGTTCTATCCCTGGCTTGGGAAGATCCCTTGGAGAAGGTAAAGGCTACACACTCCAGTATTCTGGACTGGAGAATTCAATTGCACGACTTTCACTTTCTTTCAGCTATTATAAGCTATCTCAAATGCTTTAAAGCAGTGGAAGGGTGTGTGTGTGTATGTGATGCAATATTTAATAGTCTCATTTCATTAATTTGAAAGTCTTTGATGATGGGCAATACAGACAGCTATTATTGCAGAGGAGATGCTCAGAGGAGGGAGAAAGATGTTGACACTGTTGAAGTTGGAAGGCTTCAAGAACTAGTGGAAGCTAAGTGAACCTCAAGAGAGGAGTATAAATAAGGAGGAAAAAATGAGAAAAGGGAGAAAGCCTTACAGAGTTTTGCTTGAGGGAGAAAGATGGATGTGAAAGTGGGAAGTGGCACCACGAGAGGACACGATGCTGGCCAGGAGTAGATGCTGTCAGGCTGGCCACCGGACTTAGTTCTAGATTATGGTGAATCTTGCAGACCAGGTAAATGTGTTTGTTACTGTTATTTTTTGAAAGCGGTGTAGGTCCACAGAGATGGACATATGATTTAAGAATCCGTGACTTAAGGAGGATGAATCTGGAAGCCAAATGGAGTTAAAACCAGAAAGAGATCAAAGGCACAGGAAGACCAGCTTGATCTTGGCACTCCAAGCATGATGTTGTGCAGTGGTGATGGAGACAGGAAACAAAAGGAGCAGATTTCTGGGCTTCTGGCTGAAGATGGAGTTTGTTTTGACTTTCCCATTGGTGGCATCACTAAAATGATCATAATGAAATCATTTTAAATCAGTGAAGACAAAGAATGGAAGAGAGCTTAGATGAGAAATTTAACCATTTATTTGTTTGTTCTTTTTCTTTAATGCAAAGCAGACTGAGTCGCCGCACTGATCCCCGGGGTATAGGAAGCATCACTTTAGAGGGAGTGTCCCTGAGGAGGGTGCCGGTGACAGCCCCGCGGCCCTTTAGGACCGGAGGCTCAGAACCTGAAGGCTCCGGCCTGGCAGAGGCGGAGGGGTGAGACCGGGCGGTGCTGGGAGGTGAGGGATAGATCCAGAGTCTGCAGACCTGAGAGCCTGTCACGTCCCTCTCCTCGAGTGTAGAGCTCCTGATGCTGAGAGCCTGCATCCCAGGCAGAAGACTCGCCACTTCTCTTTAGGACACATTGAATGGGAACATCGCAGAAATTTGCAAACAGGAGGCCTAGCAGAAGTTGGGATAAATAGGAACTAACAACCGTGGCTGTGATAGAAAGTTAGCATTTAGAGTGACTGGTTCATCATTCCGTATCAGAACACTGCTGGTGATGCTAGGGACAGAACAGTTCTCTGGAAAAATTGAACAGCCTGAAAAATAAATGCATTTGTCGAGCCGTGCAGAACTATGGCCTGCCAGCCTCCTTAGGCCAGTGGTCTTTCCAGTTGGCTTTTAGTGCCTTATCATGATGAGTACTAAGGATTAATAGTTGTGTGAAAACAGAATACACATAGAATGAAAGCGAACAGGAAGAAACTGACAATACAGGGAAAAGAAGAACATGTTTTTAAAAGTAACATTTTTGAATGTTAGTGACAAAGTCTGAGATGAGAATCTCCTCATGGCAGTAAGTTAGGAACAGGACACTTGGAGAAAAGAACTCCCATTTGCAATGGCAACTCAGGTTTTAGAAAGAACAGTAATAGAAGACCCTGCTGCTGCTGCTACTGCTACTGCTGCTGGACAGTAAAAAGGAAAGATATGAGGGCAGGTAGCTTTGCAAACAGAAGTAAGCCAGGAGGCCCAATATCTGACTGTTAGAAATTCTAAAGGAAAACAGGGAGAGAAGAGTTTTTGAATTTGTAATAGTA
The DNA here is from genome assembly GCF_003369695.1 of Bos indicus x Bos taurus. Classification (NCBI taxonomy): domain Eukaryota; kingdom Metazoa; phylum Chordata; class Mammalia; order Artiodactyla; family Bovidae; genus Bos; species Bos indicus x Bos taurus. Next base: position 7,897,442 of record NC_040079.1, on the reverse strand, counting down.
TTCATAGAGAGTATAAAATAACTTCCCAGAAGTGAAGATGTTAAATCACTAGTGCTGAAGATAATGAAGAAGATGGATCCTACAGACAAAACCATGAAGTTTCTGTGCACATAGAATTAAGACAGACCCAGCAGCCTATGGGTTGAATGTGAGAGCAGGACAGAGTTCCTGGATTAGCGCTGTCCGGAAGGTGCAGAGAGCAGTCAGTTCAGACTGGAGCGAGAAGATGGGGTAGCTTGTTGCAGTTACTGCCAAAATTCCCTGGTGGCTCAGCTGGTAAAGAATGCCTGCAACATGGGAAACCTGGGTTGATCCCTGGGTTGGGAAGATCCCCTGGAGGAGGACATGGCAATCTACTCCCGTATTCTTGCCTGGAGAATCCCCATGGACAGAGGAGCCTGGTGGGCTACAGTCCATGGGGTTGTGAAGAGTCAGACACGACTGAGTAACTAAGCACAGTGTTGAGTGAAACCCAGCTTTCAGTTACCAAGAGTAGCTCGTCCTTATGAAGAGGCCTTCCCTGGTGGCTCAATGGTAAAGAATCTGCCTGCCAGTATAGGAGACTCAGGAGACTCAAGTTTGATCCCTGGATAGGAAAGATCCCCTGGAGGAGGACATGGCAACCCACTCCAGCATTCTTGCCTGGAAAATTCCTTGGACAGAGGAGCCTGGTGGGCTGCAGTCCATGGGGTTGCAAAGAGTTGGACATGACTGAGCAAACACAGAGAAGAGGCACAGTTAGGGAAAATGAACATAATTGAGCAACTCAAATATTGAAATAGTTGGAGCCTAGCAGCCTGTCTCAGGCCATCAATCTGTCACAACATAGTTAAGAGCACTGTTACAATAAGTCTTAACAAATAAAAATAATAAAAGGACCAAAGTGGTACATAGGCATTTGCTCAGATCAGATCAATTGCTCAGTCGTGTCCGACTCTTTGCGACCCCATGAATCGTAGCACGCCAGGCCTCCCTGTCCATCACCAACTCCCGGAGTTCACCCAGACTCACGTCCGTCGAGTCAGTGATGCCATCCAGCCATCTCATTCTCTGTCGTCCCCTTCTCCTCTTGCCCACAATCCTCGCAGCATCAGAGTCTTTTCCAATGAGTCAACTCTTCGCATGAGGTGGCCAAAGTACTGGAGTTTCAGCTTTAGCATCATTCCTTCCAAAGAAATCCCAGGGCTGATCTTCAGAGTGGACTGGTTGGATCTCCTTGTAGTCCAAGGGACTCTCAAAAGTCTTCTCCAACACCACAGTTCAAAAGCATCAATTCTTCGGCTTTCAGCCTTCTTCACAGTCCAACTCTCACATCCGTACATGACCACAGGAAAAACCATAGCCTTGACTAGACGAACCTTTGTTGGCAAAGGAATGTCTCTGCTTTTGAATATGCTGTCTAGGTTGGTCATAACTTTCCTTCCAAGGAGTAAGTGTCTTTTAATTTCATGGCTGCAGTCACCATCTGCAGTGATTTTGGAGCCCAGAGAAATAAAGTCTGACACTGTTTCCACTGTTTCCCCATCTATTTCCCATGAAGTGATGGGACCAGATGCCATGATCTTCGTTTTCTGAATGTTGAGCTTTAAGCCAACTTTTTCACTCTCCTCTTTCACTTTCATCAAGAGGCTTTTTAGTTCCTCTTCACTTTCTGCCATAGTAGGTAAATGACTGGCTTTGTAGCTTTGCTTCTGGTTTTAGATAGTAAAGCATTTCTGTAAAGCATTTCTTATTGTCTTTAGCTAATTGGGCATCCCTGGTTGCTCTGTGGTAAAGAATCCACCCGCCAGTGCAGGAGACGGTTTGATCCCTGTGTCGGGAAGATCCCTTGGAGGAAGAAATGACAACCCATTCCAGTGTTCTTGCCTGAGAAATCCCATGGACAGAGGAGCCTGGTGGGCTACAGTCCTTAGGGTCACAAAAGAGTTGGGTACAACTTAGCAACTCAACAACAACAACAACAGACATCAGAAGTTTAGGTTTTTTATGTTTTGCTTTGAAGGTTTTTACATGGTATTTTCTGTCCTGGAGTTTTCAACCTTTTATCATAAAAAAATTTCAAACATTCAAAGAAGTCAAAAGAATTTTACAGTGAAGACCCATTTTACTGGACTTGCTCAATCACGTATCTCTCTACCCTGAATCCATATATCCATCCATCCATTTTATGTTGCGTGTTTCAGAGTAAGCTATAGACATCAATACACTTCTCAGTAAATGCTTGAGCATGTACATCATTAGAATTTGAAATTTGTTTATAGTTTCCAGTGGAGAAGCTTTGACTAGCACATTTGCCTGAGTAACCCAAAAACCTATCCAGATAGAGGGTGTCTTCACCCCTGTGGAAGGTTCCTTGATGCTTCCCAGGGCATCCTGGCCTCCCCCACGGCAGCTACCATAGATTAGTTTGGCAGTTTCCAGGAGTTCATCCAAAGGGCAGTAGAGAATATGTTCCCCTTCCCGTGAGGCTGCTTTCATTCAGGGCATTTTTGAGATTTATCCGTGTTATCCAGGTGGCAGTAGTTTCTCCCTTTTGCTAAGTCATATTCCATTGTATGAATACCACAGCTGCTTGATTCATTCTTCTAATGATAGGTACCTGGGCTATTTCCCATTTTTTTTGGCTAAAGCAGGGGGGAAAGCTATATCTAAGTAGAGATCTTTTGGGGAGCAGAATGCTTTTATATCTCTCGGGCCGACAGAGCAGTGGAATTGCTGCACTGTGTGTTAATGGTATGTTTGACAGTAAGAAACTGACCAGCTGTTTTTCTAAAGTGGCTGTATCATTTTGAATTCATGTGAGCAGTGTTTGTGAATTCTAGTTGCCCCACAGTATTGCCAATGCCTGCTTGGAACATCATTCTCTTTCATTTTAGCCATTCTGGAAGTGTGTGTCATGGTATCTCATGGTTTTTATTTGCATGTCCCCAATGATTAATGAAGTTGAGTCATTTTCATATGCTAGTTTACCATTTGTATGTCATCTTTTGTAAAGTATCTGAGTCTTGGGGGTTTTTGGGGGGGGATTAATATGCTTTTTATTATTGAGTTGTAGGAGTTCTCTGTTGAGGATGCCAGCTTTTTCTCAAACATGTCTTGTTGATCTTTCCTCCCAGTCTCTGAGGCTTGCTATTCTTTTCTTAATGGTGTTTTTGAGTGAGCAGGTAGTTTATTTTGAGGAAACCTAATTTGTTTCTTTTCCTTTACAGTTACCTTCTGTGGCCTATGAGAAACCTGTGTCTGGATCACAAAGATACTGTTTTCCTCTTGAAGCTTTGTGGTCTGGGCCTTTCCATTTGGGTCTTTGTGTGTGGTGTGAGGTGGGGCTGGAGGTTGCTCTTTCCGCTGCCGTGGCTCTGCAGTTATTCCAGCATCATTTGTTTCCCCCAGAGGGGCAGTTTGGTGCCTTTGTTAAAATTGACAATGTAAATGTGGTTTTATTACTAAAATTGTTTCATTGAAATGTGACCAGTGTAAAGGGAGAATGTATTACTACTTTGATTTGTTTATATTTTGTGAAGTATGGTTGCATCTATATTCATGTGGGATTATTGGTTGCTGTTTTCATTTTTTATAATTTCTTACTGTAGCATTATGTAAATTCTTGAAGTCAGATAGTATAAGTCTTCCAACTTTGTTCTCCTACCCCAGGATTTTTTGACTATTCTAATTCCTTTGCATTTCTCTATAGTAAGTTTTATTGTCAGTTTGTCAATTTCTCCCCTAAAAATTGGTGGATTACAATTGGTATTGTGTTGAATTTTTTTTAAAGTAGTCTTATTGAGATATAATTCACAATGCCATACAGTTCATCCATTTAAAATGTTCATTTCAATTGTTTTCAGTATATTCACAGGTATATTCAATCATCACATTTTAGAGCATTCTCATCTCAGAAAGAAACCCTGTACCCTTGAGCTGTTACTTCCTTAGTCCCCTACCTCCCTGCGGATCTACTTTCTGTCTATAGATTTGTCCGTTCTGAACATTTCACGTAATGTAATCATGTATGATACGTGGACTGAAGCTTATGCCCGAAAATTCACATGTTGAAGCCCTGACCCCAGTTGTGCAGTATTTAGATGGGACCTTTAGGGAAGTACTTAAGATTAAATGAGGTCATAAGGTAGGGCCCTGATCTATAGGATTGGTGTCCCTAAGTCTTAAAGACCCCCAAGACAATATCATGTATGTTAGTTTTAAATCATTCTTCGTATTTTAAAGAATTAAGAAAAATAGTCTTTAATATTTGCACAGCTGTTTATTATTTCTGATGCTCTTCATTCTTTTCTAAAGATCCAGGATTCAACCTAGTATGAATTCCTCTGTACCTAGAATTTAAGTCTATACTACATGAACGCTCTTGATTTTATTTTATCTGAAATTACCCTATTTTGCCTTCCTTTTTGAAGAATACTAGTTAGCACTGCCTCATGTTTTCCATGCCTGGTTGGTTAATGGTGAGGGTGATGCTAATTTGGGAATGAAAGTGGAATTGAACTCTGGGTAGAAATTTTAAAAGAGCGTTTAAGAGCGCCTCCCCGCCCCCCTCCACAGCCCCCAATTAAAATTTTCCTTTCAGTCTGTTCTGTGAGGCCCAGGGTTCCTTGCCTTGTTTCAAGGTCCTCTGAGGAGGTAAGGCTAAAAGGAAATAACGGTGGGGTGGGGGTGAGAGAGTGTTCTGTGCACAGAGAATACTTTGTGAAGAAGAAAGAAGTCTGTGGTTAGAAGTTGTTAAATACCCTAGCCCTGCTTTCCCAAAAGAATGGCTTTTTGATACCTGAAGAGATTCGTAAACTTTATATGTCCAAAGGAACCATATACTGAAACGCTCATTTCTAAGTTGTTAAGTTAAGCTCTTTCCACTTATTATCTTGTTAACGTCTCTTTGTCTTGATCTCTGCATGTGCCGTGCCCGTTGCTTCCAGGGCCAGGTGCGCCCTCAGGTGTTGGTCACTGCCTGCTTACTCTGAAGGCTTCACCCCCGCCCCTGAGCCCCCACCCCTGCCTTATTCTTAGTCTGCAAACCATTAGGGACCATGGGAGGAATCTGCCCCAAAAGAAAAAAACCCTTTTAATATCAAGCAAGCTCAGGTTCAAAACTTACAAAGCGGATGAGAGCAGATTCGGAGGAAAAGCCGGGGCGGGGCTGTGGACAGCTCTCCCGGGGCTGTCACTCTCCGTGTCCAGCGGAGGGCATTGTGTGGGAAACACGCATCGCCTTCAGGGCGCACAGGTCCAGAGGAGTGAGGCTGTGGACGGCCTTTAAGAATGAGTCAACCAGTTTAACTTTTCTTTATTTGCTTATAAGAATGTTGTGATACATCATTTTATGTCTAAACCACTGATCTTTCAGAAAGTGAATATAAAAATTCCACCGAAGAATGCATTCTGTCAGATTATAATTGGCAGTATTTTCCTAGTGTTACTTAATGCATATCATGAGTGGAGTCTTGGATTTGACTCCAAATATGTGAATTTGGTACATATATTACCGTTTTTATATTCTGTATCCAGTGACAGTGTTAAAAACAACTACATATTATATCCTAAGGATCCAACAATATATGTAACTAATTCTTTATGTTTGACAAATAGGATGTTACAAGTTTTTTTTTTACCATCTTCAGCATTGCTGTCATAGTTTGCTAACTAAAGTAATTGTATATTTCCATGGTAATTTCTGTACAGTAAATGCTTGTGAGGATAATGACTGTATCAAAGAGAATGCACTTGGAGATTTTTGAATATTTGCACATTTTAGTCCAGAAAAATATGTGGCAGTATGAGCTCTGACCCCATTGAATAGATGCCCTATTCCTGCACTTGTTTGACTGTTTTTTAGACCTTTGTTAATCTAATAGCTAGAGATTGATATATTGCCAAGAAATAGAGATCAGGCTGATCTAGGTAACCTAAAAAGTTCCCTGGAACCAAACACCTAAAACTGGTGTTTGAAATGTGAAAGGGAGTTAAAAAAAAGTTTAAGTGAGAGTCTTGGTCCACGTGAACAAGTCAGCATATAGACCAAACAGCCGAACTAGAGCCTCAAGAATACCAACAGAAGGGCCTTTAGAGAGCACTTCTAAGTGTATTGAAAACAATTAGTGATAAAAGAGTCCAAAATATAAAGGGACAAAGCGCTATGGAAATAAGACATTATTTTAAAGAAGTAGGGAACTTCTGCAAATGTAAAATAAAGTTGTTAAAGATAGATTTTTCATTGTTGAAAGAGAATCACTTAACCCGATGTGATAGGTAGATCAAGAAAAATTAGAAAAGTTCGAACAAAGATAAACTGATGGATGTAACGGACATAAATTGAGATATGGAGCTGAAATAAAAATGGTCAACATACATGTAGTTGTGAAACCTCCAGGAGAAAATTGAACGTAGCTCAGAAATGTTTGAAGAGGAAATAACCCAAGAATTTACCAGAATCGGTGAAAGCAAAATACTATGCATGTCAGATTTTAAGGTACTATCACAAGCATATGGATATGATGCATAACTCCAACATCATGAAAGAACTACCGTAGAGTAAAGAAACTGGTGATCCAGTACAAGGGGAAAGGGGAGGAAACAAGAGGCATAGAGAAAAATAATGAAAATAGAAAATGCAAGACAAGATGGCAGAAATTAATCCGTATATCAGTATAAAAACAGTATAAGTTTAAAACCAAGTCCTGGGTGTTCATTGGAGGGACTGATGTTGAAGCTGAAACTCCAATACTTTGGCCACCTGTTGCAGAGAGCTGACTCATTTGAAAAGACCCTAATGCTGGGAAAGATTGCTGGCAGGAGGAGAAGGGGACAGCAGAGGATGAGATGGTTGGATGGCATCACACCGACTCGATGGACGTGGGTTTGGGTGAACTCCGGGAGTTGGTGATGGACAGGGAGGCCTGGCATGCTGTGGTTCATGGGGTCACAGAGAGTCGGACACGACTGGGCTGAGCGACTGAACTGAAGTGATGAAACAGTTTCTTTTTTAAAGGTAAATTTTACTGGGGTGATTTGCAGTAGATAAACCAAAACATAGATACATAAAAGTTGAAAATAAAGAGGTGGAATACAGGTACTTGAGAGAAATTCTAAGCAAAGTATAGGAAAACCCATATTAACATCAGATATGATAGATTTTAAGACCCTGTGGTTAAGAAAAAATGCGGTTACTTCCTAATGATAAAAAAGAACAAGTCACCAGGAATATAATTCCAATTTTGTATGCTTATTAACAGGACCTCAAAATATATGACAGATATTTTAGAGAATTATGAGACTCTCTGCCACCCCGTGGACTGTAGCCTGCCAGGTTGCTCTGTCCGTGGGATTCCCCAGGCAAGAATACTGGAGTGGGTTGCCATTTCTTCCTCCAGGGCGTCTTCCCGACCCCAGGGATCAAAGCTGCCTCTCTTGCATCTCCTGCACTGTCAGGTGGATTCTTTACCACTGCACCACCAGCTGAAACTGTGCTGTCAGAAGCAAATGTACGGTTCATTATAATTTTTTTGTATTGTAAAATTTGAAAACATGTAAAATAATTGCACGAATCGTTACATGTTTAGTTAAAAGAAACTGGCTCAGTCCTGTCCAGCTCTTTGCGACCCCATGGACTGTACCTGCCAGGCTCCTCTGTCCGTGGGATTCCCCAGGCAAGAATACTGGAGTGGATTGCCATTCCCATCTCCAGGGGATCTTCCCAACCCAGGGATCGAACTCAGGTCTCCCACATTGCAGGTGGTTTCTTTCCCGTCTGAGCACCAGGGAAGCCCTGTTGTTACATGGTGAAGTGTGAACCGTTCATAGCAATGGTAAACGTTGGTGGACATTTGCCCTTCGGGAGGGGGAGGAGCACGTGTCAGTTACACTCGTTCCAGTCAAGCAGAAAGTCGATGGGGATTCGGATGGAATGAGTGACACAAGTGTGTGCACACTGGGTCGTGAGTTTGAGACAGCTGGTTGTATGTTATAACCTATGATTCTCTATTTGAAATATTTGTTCAAATGACTTAGTGTTTTATGACATAGTTCCCCTGGAGGAGGGCGTGCAGCCCACTTCAGTATTCTTGCCTGGAGAATTCCACCGTCAGAGGAGCCTGGCAGGTTTTGGTTCCTGGGGTTGCAAAGAGTCGGACATGGCTTAGCGACTAACACTTTCACTTCACTTTCTTTGATTACCACTGAGATTGCAGCGTTTCTTAGGTTTTTGGCCCCTAAACTACTAACACATGTTTCTTTCTAGCCTTTGGATTTTCAGTTGGAATCCTTATGTTTCTTTAGAGATGAAGTTTTTTCACCCTGTTTTAATTTACCTTAATTTATTAAAAATAGTAAGTTTAAGATAGTTATTACTAAAATAGTTTCAGAATTTCAGATGAAGTCTTTATAGGACTTTGCTTAGAAAGGCCTTCTCCATCAAAATAATTGTGTGTATTTGTTTTGTTTTATGGCTTCTCTCTGTATATTTTAATTCTTAATCTATTTGTAATATATTTTGGAATACGAAATTTTTAAACCACCCCTTGCTATAATGCCATTTATTCAATAATCTTCATCCACTGACTTGAAATAATCTTTATATAGTAAGTTCTTAAACACACCAGAATATTTGGTTTCATGGTTTTTCTGTCTGAATAAGTATCGGTGTCCTAATTTTATCCAAGGTAGTCCCATGCACAGAGGAGCCTGGTAGGCTACAGTGCCTGGGGTCACAGAGTCAGACACGACTTAGCAACTAACGTACACAAAGCACACGCAGATGAACTGAAACAGTAGTGAAGGCTATGGCAAAACAGCTTGTCTCCATCTGTCTCCATAGTGCGTGGTATTGCTCCTCTGTGATTGGTCAGCCTTGGGCATCCCTGAGTTTCAGCTGTGATAGAGGACTCCATCTCTTGAGCTACTGTGTTTTCTGCTTTTTATTAAATATTTTTCATTTTCAGAGTGTCATTCATTTCATTTCAGTCGCTCAGTCGTATCCGACTCTTTGTGACCCCGTGGACTGCAGCGTGCCAGGCTTCCCTGTCCATCACCAACTGCCAGAGCTTGCTCAAACTTATGTCCAAGTTGGTGATGCCATCCAACCATCTCATCCTCTGTCGTCCCCTTCTCCTCATGCCTTCAGTCTTTCCCAACATCAGGGTCTTTGTTCCAGAGAGTCAGTTCTTCACATCAGGTAGCCAAAGTATTGGAGTTTCAGCTTCAGCATTATTCTTCCAATGAATATTCAGGGTTGATTTCCTTCAGGATTGAGTGGTTTGATCTCCTTGCAGTCCAAGGGACTCTCAAGAGTCTTCTCCAACACCACAGTTCAAAAGCATCAATTCTTTGACGCTCAGCTTTCTTAATAGTCCACAACTCTCACATCCATACATGACTACTGGAAAAACCATAACTTTGACTAGACGGACCTTTGTTGGCAAAGTAATGTCTCTGTTTTTTAATATGTTGTCTAAACTGGTCATAGCTTTTCTTCCATGGAGCAAACATCTTTTAATTTCATGGCTGCAGTCATCATCTGCGGTGATTTTGGAACCCCCAAAAATAAAGTCTGTCACTGTTTCCATTGTTTCCCCATCTATTTGCCATGTAGTTTGGTTAAATCCACTTACAAATCATTTTAAAGGTTTTGGATATTTTTATATTTGTAACATATATTTTTGGAAATATTCATAGCTTAAGCATCATAATAGACTATGGTCATAGCTTTTTGTTTTTCCTGAAGTAGATAATTGCTTTTTTTTTTTTTCTCACTTGCAACTTTCTCTCTGTACTATTTGCCACTTCTCTTACCTTCTGATCCACTCTGGGGACAGTTTCCCACAAGGTAATGGCATTAGATGATCTGGAAGGTCCAGAATTCTCTTGGTGACTTCCTCCAGAAACTTCCATCCTCATAGCTGGCTGGCTCTTCGCTTGATTGGTGTCTAAATGGGATCTTTACTCTGGTTTTAACAGGTTTCTGTTGATATTTGGAAACATTGACACTGCCGTATCTTGTAAGAAACTATGTGTTAATAATGACTGTTGACATTGATGATGCCCATTGATTTCCTTGACTTTTCTCCAAGTCACGTTTATAACTACTGCACAAGTGTTCACCAGTCAAACCAAGCTCGAGGGGCTGGTGTCCCTCCTTCTAAATCGAAAAAGGGGCAGACGCCGGGGGGAGCTCAGTTTGTGGGCTTGGAATTGTACAAACGGCTTAAAGAGTTCCTGAAGAATTACTTGACAAATCTTCTTAAGGTAAGATGTTTTACATTTATACTGAACATTTATAATATAATAGAATGTAAAAAAATTAAAAGTAGTGAAATAACAATTGTGAATTAATTTTTCATTGTTCTTGGCACTGACGTGTCTGCGCCTGAAGAGGTGCTGCTCTTAGGTCGTTTCCCCGTTATGAAGATGAAACCTTCCTAAGCCGTGTTCTGTTAACTTCTTAGATTAGAAGTTTCTGATGCCTTTCCCTATAGTAGTACTTTGCTTAAATTACTAACCATTTGGTGTTTGGTGGTTAGAAAGCGATGAACCTATTAATTTAAAGCATATAATTATGAATTCAAGTTACCTATGTGTATTTTGAACCCACTGTAATATTCTGTATTAAGTGTATGAGTGACTAAGGGTTATCCAGCCTCTGGTAATCACACTTTTCCAATGTGTTCTGCACACGTGTGTATAGAGATTTTTGATTTACACAAATAATGTCCAAAAAACTCCAGCATGCTCCAGATTTGTTTTTCTTAATATATTTTGCAAGGTGACTGGAAACTTGAACATCATTTAACAGAGCAGAGTTGAATGAGCACAGTCGTGACCAAGACAATATCTTTTTCACATTCCCAAGCAGTCTTGATGAAGCCACTGTGTCCTCCTGGCTCTGATTCGCAACACTTTGTAAAGTGAACACTGGGATTCATTATTCTTTAGTATCGAAGTGACGAACAGCGTGTTATGTTGTGAAAGGTGTTGATAGGCCTGCCATCAGCGATATTTTTTTTTTTAATTTCTAAAAAAGGTCATCTGGTATCATCCAGAAGAGCTTAGCATTACATGTTCGGGTTCATCCCTTGTTATTTAAATCTAAATGAACACAAATTTGGTTGTATCAAGATATGGTCATGTTTCCACGTGGCTTGTTGGGTCACTTGTGCACCCGTGTGTTTCTGGAGCTTTGTCCTGTAGCCTTTTTATTCTGCCAGTTGGAGGGCCTGAGGCTGAGAAGTTCAGGGGTAGCCCCAGACCCCGAGTTCATGGAGGGGCTGACCACCACCAGTTCCCCCGAGCTCCCGGGATTTCTCTTCTCCTGCAGCACATTTTAATGATATTGCCGTTTAATGCCCCATGTTTAAAGGGTAAGATGTCATTTGTAGATGTTATTAATACCTAAGAAAAAGTTTCAAGTTAGTTTCCTTTCAATAAAGATTTGCGGTTTAAGTTGTAGAAATTTCAGTAAAAGTAATTTTTATAATTTTTAAGTATATTTAATGAAGAAAGAAGATACATTAAAAAATGAAATAGTATTGGCCCCATGACCTAAATTGTTAATTGGATATCTTTTTTAACAGAGGAATTATCAAAAAATAAGGGATTTCCTTAACCTGCCCCTATATGAATATAAAGGAATTACTCTCATATTCTGCAAGTTCAGTCTTTTACAAATGTATATGCATATTTAATACTGTGAAAAAAGTTCCAGTTTGGAATGAAAGTATTTTTGTTAAAATTCTCTTTAGTCTAACCCTCAGGAGTTACATTCTTGTGAGAATTTGTAGTAAATGAGTGTGTTTTGTGTACAGAATAAAGAACCCATCTGTCTAAAACCATGAGCATCAATGTATCTTAATGCAATAGATTGGTTTCAGTGAACTCTTATCTTTAATTCATCACGTGACAAATTAGTCATCTTAAAGCTTTAGTTGCCTTGTTTCTAGGACGGAGAAGATTTGATGGATGAGAGTGTACTGAAGTTCTACACTCAGCAATGGGAAGACTACCGGTTTTCAAGCAAAGTGCTGAACGGGATCTGTGCCTACCTCAATAGACATTGGGTTCGCCGCGAGTGTGACGAAGGACGGAAGGGAATCTATGAAATCTATTCTGTAAGATTTGACCACACACCTTTCAGATGTGTGTTTTTCTTGGAGATGTCTCCTTTCCAGCAGGGATCTAAGCAGCTAGTGAGCAGCTCTCAGACTAGCGAGCTAATTTCAAACATGGCCCTTGGATGTTTTGTGGCAAGACAGGAGGAGAATGAGTAATTGGAAGTTCTGAACTACAGCCTGCACGCTTCTGCAGTTACTGATTTAAAAAGCCGACCGCGGGGCTGAGCCTGGAGCTGTCACCGTCTTAGCGCAGCAGGTCCTGCAGGCAAAGCAGGTCCCCCTCCCCAGGACTCGGGCCTCCGTAGTCAGTCTTGTGGCCTTTCAGGGTCAGGGAGACTGCTTCCAGGAGTGGACGGTGATGTGAACTTCCATCCTGCCCACTCACTTTAGGAAGCAATGACACAGAGTTCAAAATGGATGGGTTTTTAAAAGACTGCAGAAAAATAAATTCTGAAAAGTCAAAGTCTGAATTGTTAAAACACCTTCATTAGTATGTTTCTTCAGTCAAGGAAGCTTTTTCCAAGCCCTGTTGGTTTTCAAAGTATGGTCCCCAAACCCTCAGCATCATTGTGACCTGGGAACTTGTTAGAAAGGCAAATGTTTGGGCCTCAAGCAAGACTTGCTTAACTGAACGCTCTGGGGGTGGGGCTGGCCAGCGTGATGTTAGCAGGCTCTCCAGGTGGTTCTCATGCTCATTCTAGTCTGAGAACCAGTTAAGGGAGGACTTAGACTCCCAGAACAGCCTCTGTGTTGATAATGGGCTCGGATACACAGACAGTACGTTTTTTGAATGGTGTAAAATGTCAGTTCTTTTGAGAACTGGAGATATATGAGATTATCTCCAAACCCACGAGTGCTGCTGTAATAGCAGTGCTTTGTAGCTTTACAAGTTTAATGAAAAGAAAAACATAACGTACCATAGATGCATAACAAATTTTTATCATTTGTATAGCTCAGTTTCTATACCAAACTATTAACTGCTTCTTTATAATATTTTGTAACATAGCTTTAACAAAGCTTTCTATGTTTAGTGTTGATTTGAGCCTCATGTAGTTTGCCTTTTTCGTTAAAAATAACTTCTTGAGACTGAAGATTGTCTGTGGGAATCAGCATGATTTTGATTTCCCCCTGACTGAAAGCACCGTATGTGTGCCCTATAGTAATGTCACAGGCTCCTACAAATCATTATGGTCTTTAAACTTTTTATATACTGTTTTCAAAATTTGACTGCTTTTTTTCTTTTAACTTTCAAAATTCATAGTTTCTACATCCTTAAATGCTGTAGTTGGTTTAGACGTGCACTCTTTAGCAGAGGCCAGTCGACACCCCTGTCTGGAAACAGTGTTTCCTCTGCGTGCTCTTCGTGCTCTTCGGTGAGGCTGTTGAACTCACAGTGCAAGTACCAATTGATACATGAAACGGTTCTCACATGGTGATCTCTTGTTGCATTTTCCAGAATCTCCAGGAGATGGGGATGCTTTGTCATGAATTATAAAGTTTTCCTTTTTTCCTAATAATTTTTTCTTTCTCTTCAGTTACAGAAGGTTGTCAGTTTCCTTTCAAGTCAACCAGAGGACATAAATTAATTTCATTATCCACATATTGAAGTGATGCAGCAGGACTTTCCCCCTGATTCTGTCCCTCTGAACTTCCTCTGGCCTACCTTTGGTCCTGCTCTCTTAATCTTGCCTTTCTTCCTTCAAAGCAACCAGTTGTCCAGAGTTAAATCACATCTGTCTTATGCTGTCTCAAGTTAGAAAAATGTTGGGAAAGAGTTATTTTTGAAGGTGTAGTGTCTTCAGTAGACGTTGATGGCCGCACACGGCATGTTCCCTGCCTCCCTTCTGCACCGAGGAGCCCTGGGGAATTGGAACAGAGGGTGTGCACCTGGAGAGTTACTTCCCAAACCTTGCCCCCCAGGGGGCATTTCTCCTGAAAAACTAAGACTCTTCCCTTCCCAGCATCTTCTTTGACAGACTAGTCCCTAATTCTGAAATCACCTTTTTATTCTAATAGAAGACTTGGGTGTACATTGTTCATATCTTATTAAAGATATTTTCTCTTAAATACTGCTTTCATGCTGCCCTTTTTTTGGCAGAAATTTTTCATTTTGTAAATGAAATTTACATAGAATCTTTTCAGAACTGTATGTATAAACCTAGTTTTATCTGTGGTTAAATTTGGGGGGAAATAAGACTGCATTTATTTAAGTTTCTCAGCAGTTTTTGAGTATTAAATTCCCTTAAGTTTGAATTTAACTGAATAATACTTCTCTCAACAGTTTAAAAGCCATATATGAATTAATATTTCCCTTTTGGGGGGGCGGCGAGCATTTTATAGTAGTCGTCTGACATACCCTCTATGAGAAGTTTCAAAAGCTTTTTTTAAAAATGCGTCATATGCACACACATAAGTAAAATGGGAAATTTGAATACTTTATGTATAATAAAGGTTTCCCAGGTGGTGCACTGGTAAAGAATCTGCCTGCCAATGCAGGACGCACAAGAGACTCAGGTTTGACCCCTGGGTCGGGATCCTCTGGGGTAGGAAATGGCAACCCATTTCAGTATTCTTGCCTGGAAGATTCTTAGACAGAGGCGCCTGGCAGGCTACAGTCCATGGGGTCGCAGAGTCAGACAAAATTGAACAGGCAAGAGAAAAGAGACATTTTTAACTCAAGAGAATGGCTCTCTGATTTCATCATGATTTTTTGCCAAGTTTATAATTTAAAAGATTGATACATATAATCTGGGATTAAGGCTGTCTCCCACAGCTTTGAAAAAACATAGTAAAAGTATAGCCATTTAACACTGTTGCTCTTTCTTTTCATCCAGCTTGCATTGGTGACTTGGAGAGACTGTCTTTTCAGGCCACTGAATAAACAGGTACTACTTGTGCGTGTCGTCTTTTCCTTTTAAAACCCCTCGCAGGTCTCATACCTTAGGCGTTGTCTTCCTCACTTCTTTATAATATCCTCAGAGTACCTCTCATCTTGCCTTTGGCAGATTTAAACGTTTAAGAGCTATGTAGTAACATAATATTGATGCATACCATAGTCTGTAATCTTCATGTCTCTTTCCTATATCTGTTCTAAAGGTAACAAATGCTGTTTTAAAACTTATTGAAAAAGAAAGAAATGGTGAAACTATCAATACAAGACTGATAAGTGGAGTTGTACAGTCTTATGGTAAGCAGTTTCCCTTTAATTTAGTGAAAGCTTTGATATCAGTGGCAGTGATAACAGTGACGCAATAGATTTGTTTTCAAATAGTATTATCAAGAATATTGTTAGCATTTATCAACGTACTCATAATTCTCTTTGTGTCAGTGTGATTATGTTTGATTTTATCCATTATAAAGATTGTTTATCCTCATGCCTTAAGGAGATTTTGATGGACTAGACATTTGACATTTAAATTATTTTCTTTTCTGGTTTCATACTGAATTACTGGATCTATATACCTGTATAGACTGAAAACTAAGCACTTATATATGCTTAGAGTGTCATTAATGGAGCTGAACGATAACCAGAAATCTGTATCATCTTGAACAACTGCCATTGAGAAGCCAATAAAGTAACACAGTGTTTTAAAACTTGAGTAATGTTCTATGTCTTTGAAAGTTTAAAATTAAGCATTATTATTTTTAGGCGTTAGAAATGTTAAGATGTTCTCTTAATGAACTTGGTGAGAACTTTGCAGCGTCCTGGCTGTCGGTCAGAATCACTTGCCTTTGTGTGTCTTGGATTTTTTTTCTTTTATGCAAAATGCACTTAAATACCAGAAAATAAGTTTGCCTTTTGCCCTGCAATTGTATCCTTACCTTTTCAACATAACTTAAACTGAAAGCTACACCTAAAGTAAAATATATATTCCTTAAAATATAACCAAAAATAATGAGGCGGTTGAAACATAGTTCTGTTTACTTCCAGTGGAGCTGGGACTGAATGAAGATGACGCCTTTGCAAAGGGCCCTACGCTAACAGTGTACAAAGAATCCTTTGAATCTCAGTTTCTGGCTGACACAGAAAGATTTTATACCAGAGAGAGTACCGAATTCTTGCAGCAGAACCCGGTTACTGAATATATGAAAAAGGTAAGGTTAAACATACTTAAAGTAGACTTAAGTTAAAAGTTACCACTGCTCAAATAAATTACTCTTTTTACTCATATATGAGCTTCCTTCAGAGTCGTTTCTTGGGCACTGTTATCCGGTGGTGTTTGCAGCAGGTGCACATGGTTTCTCCCCGTTCACTAAGGAGCTTGTATAAATTAGTTTAATAATCGTGGCTCATGTTCTCCTACTGTGTGGAGGATGTAACTGTTACAGCTGAATGACGTACGTGTTTGAACACTCTCTCCTAGAATGTACATGTGTATCTAATGGCAGCCACGGTCTTACATCAATGAAAAAATAGTATTTAAGAAACACATTTTTTTCTGTAAACTTTAAGCTTTTTACTTTTTTGCTTCTGAGATCTCTCCTAAAAATCTGTTTAACACAACCTTCCAGTGTGTATTAGAGAGGTCCTTCTGAAAGAACAGGATCGAAATCTTAGATGAGAAGATTGGGGATTGGTCTCTGCATCATAAATGTTCTACATTAAGTGATGTCACAGTACAATTCTACGAGAATTATTCTAACTTCCCTTCTCGGAAATACCGGTGTCCCAGACTTAAGCTCAGAGGAGTGACCTCAGTCAGAGGTCAGCAGACTTTCCGTGAAGGGCCAGATGGTAAATACTTCAGACCTTGTGCACATGTGGTCTTGTCTGCAACCATTCAGCTCTGCATTGTGGCGCAGAAGCAGCCGTGGCAACATCTAAACCGCGTTCCAGTACCAGTTTCCTTCCAGCAGAATTTTGCCCCCAGGCAATAGTTTGCCAACCCCTGACCTAGATGGGCAAGGAGACTTCCAGGGAGTCTGGGGCTGTGTGTCTGACACCCGCTTCTCCTTTTATTGTCTGTTCACTTGGAGAGCAGAGTCACTGCAGAGTCACTTTCTCCATGCGCTGAGAACCAAAAGTCAAGGAGAGCAACAGCTCCCCTGTCTAACCACATAAAGTCCTTCTCAATTTGTCCATGACGTTCCTAGTACATTTTCCCATAAGAGATAGTAATTATAAGTGGGTCTTACAAGTCTGAAGTTAAAAGTCCTTGACAGACAAATACTTGATCCTTGAAAACCTAACAGAAGTGGAACCCCACAGAACTATTACACTTGGGAAAGTGATGGTTCTTTGTGTATTTACGAGTTAAATTAGCTTTCGTGTGCCAGTCTGGAAGCTAACCAGCTTATTGAGAGTTGAAACAGCTGCCTGACCAATCAGTTTTAAATCTAAGCACTGATTTTTACAGTGTAGTTTTCATAAACACATCTTTTATTGAACTGTACTATATATGGTGAGTCTTTTAAAACTGTGTATGTTTTTTAAAAGTGGCCTTTTATCAAGGTACAAATCCACACGTGTGGTTCAGGCCTTTTCATTTCATGGGCTTCTTAGTGAATTGCAGTTACCTGCTGTCCACACCGAGGAAGGTGGTAGTGCTTTGGTGCATGGAAATCCGCTTTATAGACTTACGGTTTCAACCCAGTCTGAGCCCTGCCTTCAAGGGAGAATGTGCTACCTGCATCCTGGCTATCTTAAATGGGGCTTCTTGGGTTAAAGGTTTGGCCCAAATCTGGTTGGGTCTTAGCAAACGTGACAGCCATTCCATTTGAAAAATTCATCATGTAGAGATTCTGTAGGCTTAAAATTGGAATTTAACCGTCTGAACAATGCTACTGTTACCACTAGCTGTAGGCTTGCATCTCAGCTATGTGTCTAGCTGAAAATTGTCACACTGGGTTATGTGTCTAAGTAAAATGGGGGTTAAAGTCTAGTCCTCAGTTTCCTTATCTGTAAAATGAGGATACTTTATCATCATCATCATCATTATTATGTATTATTTGATGTTTGGCCATGAGTATGCATCAGAACCTCCAGTGTATGCCTGATGATATATAGGGTAAAATATGGAACATTTTATTCAGTAACTTGAGAAATTATGTTTATATCCGAACACTCTATTAGAAAGTAAAATACAAAACTCATGAACAGTATTGAGATAAAACATCAACTTTCAAGAACTACTCTCCTTTTAGCAGCCCGTTTGGGCTAGATGTACAGATTCTCTGGGGTCTGTGTTCCTTTTTCTTGAGTTGTCCTTCAGGGGAAGCAGTTGAGACTCTGTGGCTTCCCTGCTCCTGATGGTGTCAGCAAGTGAGCAAGCCTCAGCCACGTTAGTTTCAGTGTATCTTACTTTCTCCTGTGACTGAGTCTGTGGTGAGCTTCCAACGAATATTTCACCTTTCTAGGTTTCTAGTGTCATTTTTTTTTAAGTTTTAAAAATAAAATACATGTTAGGAATTTTCTTACTGCTTTTTGATCCATTTTTTCATTTTGTTTTTCCTGTATACTGATCCTAATAGAGTTAATAGAGACAGTCTTTGCTTAATTTTATTTAGTCCTTTTGAATTTGTACTCTGATATAATCATCTGCCAAGTACGATGGTGATCACGAGCTTACTTACCGTCAAGTCAACAAAGAATGTAAATCACTGTCCCTCCTAAAACCTAATGACTTCATACCCAGGACTTTGGGTTTTTTGGTTTCCCCGGTCATGACACTTTACTGTAGTCTGTGAAATGTGGAGAATAGCATTATGTCTGAAAAAAAAAACAATGTACATACCTTAATTTGAAAATACTTAATTGCTGCTGCTGCTAAGTTGCTTCAGTCGTGTCTGACTCTGTGCAACCTCATAAACGGCAGCCCACTAGGCTCCTCTGTCCCTGAGATTACTAAATGATGCCAAAACAATTATAATAGCAACATCAAAGATCACTGACGAAAGGTCAGCTTAACAAATAATAATAATGAAAAAAGTTTAAATATTTTGAGAATAACTGAAATGTGGCATAGACACACAAAGTGAGCACATGCTCTTGGAAAAATGGTGTGTGACAGCCTTGCATAATTCAGAGTCACCACAAACCTTCAGTTCCTATTTAAAAAACAAAAACCAGTACCAAAGCACAATAAAAGGAGGTTGGCCTGTGGACAGTAGTCCCCCCTTGTTCACAGTTTCAGTCACCCACAGTCAGCCTCTCTCTGACAATATTGAATGAGAAGTTCCAGAAATAAACAGTCTATACGTCTTAAATTGCAGAGTATCGATAAGGGTATTACCCCAAAAACGTGTGAAACAGCACGTATCTGTAGGAAGAAGATTGATGTAAGGACATTGGATGGTTAATCATGATAACCTCGTTGAAGTCATCTGAAGAGGACTTGGAAACAAAAATATAGGTTACAGAGGAAGTGGTACACTCCAGGGACCAGTTATTGTGGTTAGCATTCCCTCCCCACCCCAGCCCAAATCGAAGGACCCCTTCCCTTCTCTTGTTTTCTTCCTCATACTAGGTAGGGCAGGATTGTGAGTTGAATTTGTCATTATTTTTGTTTAAAAAGACGCAAGTCCAAACCGTTGACCTGAGTTCACTCCCACAGGCGGAGGCTCGTCTGCTGGAGGAGCAGCGCAGGGTCCAGGTGTACCTTCACGAGAGCACGCAGGATGAGCTCGCCAGGAAGTGCGAGCAGGTGCTCATCGAGAAACACCTGGAGATCTTCCACACGGAGTTCCAGAACCTGCTGGACGCTGACAAAAATGAGGGTGAGCCACTAAGATTCGGAGCGCGTGGATGTTTATTACGATCTGTGATCGTGAAGTTGTGTGAACACTAGCCATTCTTTAAGAGGGCTGTGTGTGTGTGTGTACCTTGTGGTGTGTTGCTCTCAGACGTCTGCAGCGTGTTTTGGGGGTGACTTTGGAGGAAGAGCGTCTTTTCAGTTTGGTTTGGAGTCCTGACTTGCCCACACACTCCGCGCTCAGTGATGCTGCCACTGCTTGGTGCGTGCGAGTATGTGACTTTTATGCTGAAAACTCTTAGAGATGAGAGGGCTGCTGTTTTGCAAAAGTATTTCCCATACCCTTCCCTTGTTTTCCTGGAACATGTGAGGAGCTCAGTAGAAGATTGACGCAGGACTTTTCTTCTTTGGTGCTCATAAATCAGCCATGTGCCATGCATATATTAAGTGAAGAATGTGGGGGCCCTTTTTTGGCTGAATTGTTTGTATACTTGAGATGGATATTCATAAATACTCCTTAAATTTATTCATTCTTGTAAAGAATATTTGAGTGCCTATTATGTATTAGGCATAATCAGTTTCTCAATCTTGAAGCATCACCTGTAGTTCCTGCTCATCTTTTTTCTGTTATATCAGTGGTTTCTCCTGGCAAGGGAGAAATATGCTTTCATAATCACATGATTTCATTGTTACTTTTGGCTAAATGTGAAATATTTGAGTACAATTAAGTGCAATTGATTATTAGGTCTAAAAACAGAGTGGTTTTATTTCACTGCACCTTTCATCTCTATAAATACATATTTAGTGGGATGGATTTGCAAAGTTTGTTTTGATGCATAAAGGTGGCACCTTCTTCTTTCAGATTTGGGTCGCATGTATAATCTTGTATCTAGAATCCAAGATGGCCTGGGAGAATTGAAAAAACTCCTGGAGACACACATTCATAATCAGGGTCTTGCAGCAATTGAAAAGTGTGGAGAAGCTGCATTAAATGTAAGTACTGTTCAGCTGAACACCGGTGGGACCTAACCATTCCCGGGCGTGGACTGCAGGCGGGTGTCCTGTCTGCACCTGCAGGTCTAGGGGGTAAGACTTTCGCTGGACTCTCATAGAGAACTGGCTACTGGCTCTTCAAAGTAGGAGTTTCACAAGCGTCTTTGTTGAGTAAATATCTCCAGTAATTTGCCTCTGGCACTTCTTAGGCATTAAGGATGTTATTTCTTGAAATTTTTTTTTTCCTTTCATTGTTTGTCAAAATTACCATTCCTTGCACTAGAAGAGAGAAGATGATTCCATAGACAGAACAGGTTGAAGCCTCCTAGAGCCCTGGCTCTGGCACCGTGTGCCACAGGCTGCCCCATGCAGGAACTTTGGTCTTGAGTACTGCTCTCCATTTGGAGACCTCAGGGCTGTTTGCTCTGGAAAGGCCCTGAGATGTATGGCATTTCTCATACAACCCCTGTCCCCACTGCCACCCCCACTCCAGGAGGTACCAGAATATTTCTGCTGGGTTTTCTATGATTCAGTTTTTGATTTTACGTAGGAAGTATCGCGTGTTTCTGAGAGACAGGTAAGTTGTCTTCAGGTTTGTCCCTGTTGTGCGCTTTAATTTCAATCATGTTCAGGACAGCTAACAGAGAAGAAAAGCTCCTAGAACACAGTTGGTTCTTCTGCCTGAGTCCGAAAACTTTTTGTCCCTGATTTTACTGTGTTTGGTGTAAAGTATTTCGCGTCTGTTTTCCTGTCATCTTTGGGGGCTCCTTTTCCACTTCTCATTATGGGCTTACTGCATCATTTGTTGCCACATCTGTGGATTATCAGAGGGAAGAACGTAAACACACCTTAGAGTTTATAAAACAATACAGTTCATACTTAGCGAACGGCAGAGGACAGGCTTGGTGGTGGGTGCTGTGGAAGGTCTCCAGGTTTCAGGGCAAGGTCCCACATCGAGACTCGCAGTGCCGTGGGGCCCCCACCCTCAGACCCCGGGGATGGTCTGTCCAGGCTCAGATCCAGCTCTGTTGTTCACTGACAGCTGACCGCATTGCTCACTCGCTTGTGCTGTCTGTGGCTGTTAGGAAGAAAGACTAATGATGGTGACCACCTTCTAGAGGTTTTGTGAATAAAGAACACTTAATGCTTGTAAAGGGCTTCTTACATGAAAGCACGCAGTGCTCAGCAGTTGTTCTCAGGTGTCCAGTCCTGTTTTTTTTTTTTAAATTATGTAAAAATTATATGATGATTTTTCTTACATCCAAACTCTGAGTGTTCTTTGTTGAAGAGTCTGACGCACAGACACAGGTACACACACGCACGTGTGCACGTACATGAGACTCAAAAGGGGCCACCTTGATAACTTTTCAATAATGTAAGGTTTTCCCAGTTGTTAACTCAAAACCCAGTTTGGCCAGAAGGGCAGGGTAGCCATCCATTTGGCTGGAAAACATGTTTTACTGCTAATAAATCTGATGTAGGCTGAAATTTTTACAGGTTTTAAATGTGTAATGTGATTCAAATAATAATTATGTGTTACAAACATCAGAATGGCCTTAAGAACTTTCTGAAGGCATATTTTTCATAGTTAAATGGATTTGAGAATCACACGTGTTCCTGGGTACCTGGTGCCCAGGGAATTCCCCTCGTGGGGTTCCCCTCGCTTCACCCAAAGAGGAACTGGCGGTCCTCTCCCCGTGAAGTGTGGCTGAAAGCCTGAACACACGTGCTGCTTTTAGACACGCTGCGTCTTGTACCTGCTGCACCCCGAGGCCGGGGAACACTCGAGAACAAGGCTGGGGATCAGGGCTCCTCTCGGGGGACGAGGGCTTCAGGCCGAGGCAGCTCAGTGAGGTCCAGCCCACCTGCCGTCACGGGAGATTCTAGCGGAGGATAAGAGCTGTCGGCCTTCAGAGGCTGGTGACTGAGGACAGGCGTGCCCAGCCACGCCGCCCACGCCGTCGGCATGCTGCATGGAGGCTCCTGGAGGACTTTAAAACCTTGTGCACCAAGGAATCATCAGGTTTAAACTGCTTTAGAGCTGAACAGAGGATCAGATCATTGTTTTAATAGGCAGGTTTGTTTCACAGGCGAGTCCCCCCACGTCTGGCCTCTGGACAGAAGAGAGAGTGGGCGGCTGGGTCAGTCAGCACATTCCATGTTATGCTTAGGTAGACGGGCCAGAGCCCGACACGTGTGCTCAGTCGCTGGCAGTATAGTGACGGTTTGTAGGAGAATGGTCAGATACAGGAGGAGACTTGAGGGGAGCAGCCTGGAAGCAGAGCCCACACCTTCAGGTTCGTTTACAAAGATTGAAGCCCACGGCGTGGCCGGCTGGGTCCTTGGTTTTATCTGCCACAGCAACCAGCTGCATGATGGTGGCTGGTGCTGTAACTCAAAGGGCCCACGTATGCTGCAGAGAAAATTGAAGTTGTTTTCATTGATTCCGCAAGGATCTGTGACCTGGCTGAGCCCAGGGCCCTGTGCAAGGCGCCGCGCCTCTGTGCTCTCCTCGGGTCTCAGCTTTTCTTCTCAGACCTCCGTGCCCTCCTCCGCCTGCTCCAGTGACTGGATGGCGGGTCTGTTGTGAAACCTCACGTCTTCCCTCCTCCGTCCTTAGCTCAGCGGGGCAGCTGTGGGCTCGGTGCCCCCGCCTTCCCCTTTGCCCCCAGCAGCATTCATCCCCTGGGATGGAGTCATTTCCTACTGAGCCTGGACCAGCCGTGGGTCTTCACACCATCATATACGCGCTGTGCTGGACCTGCCTGGTTCTTCTCTCTGCCTAGATGTATGCCTTCTTTTTCCCCCATGTATTAAACACTTCATCTTCCAATACCCTCAAATGCCATTCCTTCCCCAAAGCCTTTCTCGACCACTCCTTGGAAATAGCATCATGTTGGACTGTTTACATGGCATTCACACTCCTTACCTTTTAGATGTCTGTGTAAATGTCTCCTGCAGAGGTGGCTTTATCCACCGTTGTGCCCTCAGCCCAGCACTGTGCCTCACACAGAACAGGGTCTCAGTACACTTGGGTCTTTGTGATACTCCTCTGTCTCCAGCAGGATTCAGGGGGCTTACACAGTACGTAAAAGGCGGTAGGATAAATGAAACAGAACAGCAAAATAAGGGTTGCAAACACAAGTGAAGCTGAGTGTAGAATAGTGAATGGCACTCAGAATGCATGCAGTGAGGTGGTGAGGTCTGGTCTCTTGATAGACGTGGGTCACAAATTTGCCTCCAGTGTTTTCCATCAGTACAGAAAGCCCGCTGGAAAAGACAGCAGTACTTTGATGTACGGTCAGCTCCTTGATTCACACTGATCATAAGGAACAAGCCCTCAGCTCTGAGGAATGACTCTTATCGGCATTCAAAACTGCTAACACCTTTCCTAATGGTCCATCTAAGTGAACACCAGCTATGTGACAGTCATCCACATACGACATAAATACAAAGTAAAACTATATCAGGTCTGGATGGCTTTGTAATTTCCCTTGACACCAAAATTTTATAGCAGAATGAAGTTCAGGAAAGGAGTCAATACAGACTTGTACGTACTTGCTAATGAATACTTGATGATACTGTTGGTTTCATGTTGAATTTTTAATTAGCACTCTGTTCTGCAGAGTCTGGGCGCTATTGTTCTCTACAAAGAAGGCCTCATAAATCAGGTATAGAGAATGTTTCATTACAGTCTTCAGGGCAGAAATGGCAACAGATAAGCACAGAGTCCTCTTTGAAAGTATCTTGACTGAGTGACTTCAGTCTAACTGGACCTGAAATGTAACCCAGCAAGAGTGGGCTTGTAGATACTTTGATGTCCCGCGGGGCTGTCGGTCTGATGGTGGGAGGTTGGCTGCAGACCTGGACTGGGGCGCAGGGTTGTCAACGTTTATTTGCAGGTTTGGGGAGGGGAAAGTGTTCTCCTGAGATGGAAAGGCGTTTTCAGGAGCGGCGCGGGGCTGCTGGCTCCAGGATCAGGAGTGACGGTGCTTGTAAGAGGAGCACTTAAAGTGGAGAAGGTTAAAGACAGACGTAAAACCAGGGAGCTCTGACAAGCATGTTTTTCAGCATAAGACTAAGGAGTGAGTCTGAGGCCGTATATCAGACTTGTAAAAAAAAGTTCTATGGTTTGGGTTGAGAAGTTGGCTTAGGTGTAATTAGAAGAACTGAATTGTGTACGAACTTAGCCCAGAATAAACAGAGTAACACGGTGCTGGGTGCTTCTGGCAGATGTAGGGTTAAATGATATATCCAAGATTCCCTTTCTCTCTGGAGTAAAATCCCAAATGTAAGAACTTAGTTCTGACTCAGTCTTCCTGTGCATGGTGAGAGAAGAGAGTGATCCACTCAGAGCCACTCCTGCTTGGGAGCCCTGCTTGGGGAGCGTGATGCGGCTCCGTCTGGTCCAGGGGGTGGAGCACTCAGCCTCAGCCAGGTCTTCCCAGAGTACAGAGCGGGTGGGAGAAGGTACTCGACCAGCACTGCTGAATGCTGGGTGATGGATCATGGTGTCTGATTTTACTATTTCTCATTTTGAATATGTTGAAAATTTTCCATAACAAAACTTAAACAGAAAGAAAGAAAAAAAAGAAATGTACTAGTTTTGATGCAGTTGATGTGGGAAAAGAGGGGACCAATGAGCTGTTTTAGGATAAAATGAAGCAGTTTTACATAGTAAGTCCAACTCATCATTTTAATTACAGAGAACTGATAACATGGTGACAATGCAGATTGGTCCAGAAAACATGCAGTTAAATTTGTCCACTCTGTCTTGCCATGAGATGAAGAGAACAACCTTTTTCTCTGAAAAACAAAAAAAAAAATACACAAATGTCCATTTTTAGTCTGTGATCACCAGGCTCTGAGGAGACTCACTGTGTCTTAGTGTAACCAGGAAGCTCCCATCTCTCCTCCACCTGTAGGGGGAACCTCAGTCCTTTCTTCCACAGGCACACCCATCAGGGGAGCCTCCTCTTACCCAAATCGGACTTTATCCCCCACACCGATCTCAGTTGTGGCTTAGCCTTGCTCTGCGCCTGCCCGCCCACCCTGAAGTGGCCGTGCCTGGTTCCCGGCCCAGTCAGAGGAGACCATGAACTTCTCTTGGTGTTTGAGCTCATGCCCAGCAAGGGGGGCAGCCTGAGCAGCACCCCATGACGATGCTGACCATCGTGTGATGGGGGAGGCCTTGCCGTTCAGGGTTCAGGGAGGTGCTCAGAAAATACTGGTGACGAGTCCAAGATTGGCAGCTGGGATCCTACACGGAGCCCCCAAGAGGTCTGCTGGGACAGGAAGCGGGGACGGGGCAGGTACACCTGAGAGGGCGGCCTGGGCCGGCCAGACCAGGGAGACCCCGAAGGCTAGGTCAGCGATCCACCTTAATCCCAAGGACAAGAGGAAACCAGGTTAGGCCATATAAGCCTGAAACTGACAATATGATTTTCTTTGTTTTCTCCTTTTTTTTTTAAATGAAATTGCTACCATGTGAAAAATGGATTGAAAGGAAGAAGAACTGTTAGCATACCAGTTAGGTTTGTTAAGAGTGGTTCAGATAGAAATGACACGGCTGGTGATGGGGACGCAGAGAAGGAATGAGGCAGTTATACTGTAAAGGGCAGGGTTCGTGTCGGATGATTGTTGAAGCCGGACAGTGAATACAGGGGGCGAGTTTTACGGTTCTTTGCGATTTTTAATATATCTGAATCTTTTCTACAATAAAACGTTGACAGAAAAGAAATGTAAATAGCAGTGCAGAGAGCGGCAGAACCAGGGGGCGGTCAGGCCGACTCTGATGCTTCTGAGCGTCAGGAATTCAGGAATCCCCCTGCGTCCATGGCAGGTTGTGTTAGCCGAGTGGGGACATCTGGTCTGGAGAGGAATGTACCAGCCACAGGCAGAAAGATGCCCATCACGTAGGAGTTGGATAAGGTCCCCCCACCACCCTCCCCAACCCCGGGACCAGCTTGAGTGGTGTCGTGTTTTCTTATATGCAGAGAACTCCTGCATAGTAAGAGTAATCACGCAGATTGCTAAGTACTCCATTCGTTTTTTTTTTTTTCTTTAACATCCAAAATTCGCATCTTCATGTTCTTAAAAAAGCACGCATTTCATTCAGCCAGCCTTTCCTCTGCCCTCACCTCTCTTGCTTCTGTGGCCCTGCCATCCGGGGCCCTCGGGAACAGCTCCTGCACATCACCATTTATCTCCTGGTTGCTAAATCACTCACCTTTTGAACGTTTTCTCCTCCATTAGACACTGCCGATGGCTCCTTCCTCAAACTCCTTCCTCTGTGCTACTCCCGTGCGTCCCTGTCTCCATCTGCCCTTGGCAGCTCCGAGGTGGCTTCTCTCAGGATCTCAGAAGCTAATTCAGGTCTCCAGGGCTCAGCGCCTTAGCACAGTCTTCCCTCAGGAGGTTCCATCCACACCCTCACTTCTCACCAGCCAGACTCCTGGCTGGGTCTTCTCCTGTTAGCCGAAAGGATCTGGAATTGGAGTCTGAAGGTTTCTGTTCCCTTAGAGAAGATCTGTCTTTCCATGGGGAGGAATTCATACCTGGCATTTCTTGGGACTTTATGTTTTTTCCAAATCTTGGATCTGAGAAAAATCGGTCAAGAAATAAAGATGACGGAAGAGAGTGTAGTTCACCTGCAAACATAATGGCGACATAGAGGTGCTGCTGGTTCAGAGGACGCCATTGATGAGGGTGCAGAGCGAGGGCGGGGGTGCCGAGGCGGGAACTCCGAGCTTCAGGCCGTCTCTGGGAACCAGGCTGAGGCAGAGGGGCAGTCCAGTGCCCAGTTATAAATGTGTGTGTGTCCTTCTCTGCTCCTAAGAGGCAGTCATTCTTGCAAATGAAGCAAATATTAATCTGTTTATATTCATAATACACTTTATATCAATCCTGTGAGTGATGTTCCAAGAAACAGCAAGGTTTGGAAGCAAATTAAGTCCTTAAATTGGCAGTTTTGATATGTAATTCTTTGTAATGCTGCTAATAACCTTACTGTGTGATAGTGTTTGCTGGCATTTTCCAGTGTTTGGGTACTTGTTGGAGGCGAAAGCTCTTTGTAAATACTTTAAAAGAACCAATGCCAAGAGAAAAACAGTATGAATGATGAGAAATAATTTGACATGAAGTCAGAAAACAATCTAAAATCTGAATTGGCAAAAGCAGTGTCAGTTTCAATGGCAAAACCAAAATTAAGTCAAGCGGACAGTATTTTCATTGTTAAAAAAAAAAAAAAGAACTGAGTTTATATGAAGTTAAGATGTGTGCTGATGGACAGGTATTTTTGGGTGCAGTCTTAGAAATCAGATCATTAATACAGAATGCAAGAACTTCTACACCTGGAATCATTCTCTGGAAACTAAGAGCGGGATTGTACAGTTAGACAGTTAATGCTGTGTGTGTGTGTTCTAAGTTTTAAGATAGAAAAATTTTTAAACATTAAATATATGTGGCATCCGCTTTCAATATTTTAAGTGATTTTTATTTGGCAGTTTTTTGTGTTAAGTTCCCTTTTAACATTTTATCAAATGTCTGCCCAGTAGAGGCCACTTTACATGTCACTAAAATGAAAATCTTGTCACAGTACTTTTATTCATAATAATAATAATAGGCCTTTCATGTTTATTATATCTTTAATAACAGAAAACCTCTGAACCTCCTGGTATAACCCTGTCACAGAAGAATGATTTAATGGTGACCCAAAATCAAGTCAGGTGTCATAGAAATGCAGAATAGTTGGAATTGGGGGAGTTGTAGTTTCTCCTTCCTGAACCAGAAGAGAAATACCTGTCGAGAATTGGGGCGCGCTGGCAGACCATTGATACCTCCCGTCAGTGATGTGCTGGCCGCGGAGCCCTGCGCTCATGCTGAGCCCCGTGTCCAGCAGCACCGCCTGGGCTCCGCCTGTCTGCTTAACCTCTCCCTGGGCCGTTTCCTCTCTGAGACTCTCAGGAGCAGGCTGCCCACATCAGGCTGGCCAGGTGCCCACCCGTGACTTTGTTTCCTCGTTTCTAGGGGGGAGGCCAACAGCCCCGACCCCGCAGTGTGACAGTCAGGCCTGCGAGCTCAGTGCGCCCTCTGACACGAGGCCAGCCCTCGGGGTCGGCCACTCTGGTCTTCGTATGACCCTGGACTGTCCCCTCCGGCCCATCCTTCCTGCCTGCCTTCTACAGCGCTCCCAAAACCTTCCCTGAGGCTGGTTCTCACATCTCCTTTCTGTTCTGTCCAGAGACTCCCAGTGGCCACCCCACCGATCGCCCAGTGCTCTGACGGTCTCTGGGCCCGGCCTTTCCCACCCTAGATCTCTACTTGTCCTCGTCCATCTTCAGATTTCCCGGGTGTACTAGTCAGACCCTCACTGCCACGTGCGACCCACCCCTGCCCTTGCCCACACGTCCTGAGACCTCAAACCTACATTATTCTTGCACTGCCTACTCAGCTAAGTTCTAAGTAACTTATTGACGGGTTTCCCCAGCCAAGAAAAAGTCCAGAATATGAAATTTTCAACAGCAAAAGTAGACAAAGCAAAGCTGTCACTTTGAAAGTTTGTTTTGTGTGGTTCGAGTTTTCAAATAATTTGAAAAATCACTTTTTTGTGTAGTTCGGAATTAGTGTTTCATTTTGAGTGCAGAGAATATATTTTCTTTTATTATATCTATAAGCAGAATGTCCTATGTATTTTGATGATGGGATGTGAAGTATTTCTTGATCTTATTTGTTAGCATCTTTGAAGAAGGAAGCAGATCTTTTGGAATATTTTCCAGTAGCATGTGAGTATACAGTCTAGTCCCCAGGAACCAACTCGTGTCTGTTTTTCTCTCTACCCAAGGACCCCAAAATGTATGTACAGACAGTGTTGGATGTGCATAAAAAATACAATGCCCTGGTGATGTCGGCGTTCAACAATGATGCTGGCTTCGTGGCCGCGCTGGACAAGGTAGGTATGCTGGCCTGTGGCTCCTTGCGGGACCGGGCGGATGGCACACGGGCCTCTGACGGTGTTTCTGTGATCTGCAGGCTTGCGGTCGCTTCATAAACAACAACGCAGTTACCAAAATGGCTCAGTCGTCTAGTAAATCCCCCGAGTTGCTGGCTCGATACTGTGACTCCCTGTTGAAGAAGAGGTACTAGTGCGTTTGTGCATTTTCTTAGTAAACCTGCTTAAAGCCTCGACCTCTAGATGAGGAGTTAAAAGTTCTGTTACGTACGTCACGTTGTAATCTTTTTGTACCTTTTGGGAAGAATACTGTAAACTGAGCACACCTTCTTTGTCCTCCTGAAAGTCATTTCACGATACGTGTTAGTGCCCACTTCACCTGTTCCTTACGGCTGTAATTTCTAACGTCTGTAATTGTAGACGGTGTGAGGGTGACCCTCCTAGCTAAAAGGCTAAAATTTGGAGCTCTATCAAATGAAAAACTTGCGTATTTTAAATACGCAGGCACTCTGGCAGAGCTTGAGTTTGTTTGGCAGGACACGCAGCTGCTTTTTTAGCCATTGTCTTTTCAGAAACTGTCTCATCGAGTCTGTTGATAGGCTGTTCTTTAGTTAAGGCAGCTGACGCAGACAGAGGGGTGGAGAGCTCCAAAGTGCGGCGCTAATGAGCGTGCGTTAGTGACTGGATGCGAGTGGGCACCAAGGGAACCTTTGAGGAGAGGGACACGGCCCCAGCCTCTAAGGGAGAAGCACGGAGCTTCTGGCCAACCGTTCTGAAGCAGGAGCACCTCTTCAGAGCCTGTTTGGTGGTTGGGTCATTTTAGATGAATTTATAGGGATCTCATTTATAGAGGACTCTAAGAGCAAAACCTTTAAATTTTTGTTTGTCCTGAAATCACTTTTCAATTAATATTTGCTCATAGCCCAGAATGAATGAATCAGTTGCTAAAGGACAGCCATCTGTTTTGTAGACATAATGACAAGTGGGAGGCCGCACTGGGGAGGGAGTTTAAAAAGCCCTCCCACTACCTTTAACTGTTAGGCCATTGAATGGCCTTTTATTTTTTCAAAGTTAAGTTCAAGCATATTGAGGAAAGCAATTAGAAAAGTGAAGCTAATTTACTTACATTTAAATGGGTTATCTTAAAGGAAAACTTGATTCAGAATGTTTTGGGAAACTTTTCATTTTTGTTGTGGATGTTCTAAATGATTATTTGGAAGGATAGTTTATGAAATAGAATATAAGATTGCCAAATGGCCACAGGTTAGAAAAGCTAACCTTCCCTCATCCACGTGCTGATCTGAAAAAAAACTCACCGTTTGAACCGCATGTGATATGGTAGTTTGGTAAAGAGGTGCTTGTTTAGTAAACATTTGCTGGGTTTTTTTTAATTAATAAAACACCATGCCTTTTAAAAATTTTCAGTTCCAAGAACCCAGAAGAAGCAGAACTCGAAGACACACTCAACCAAGTGGTAAGGTGCTGGCTAGTTACATCGGTTTTCAGGAACTTTTTCTCTGACAGATGGCTTTAAGGTTATGTATATGAGGCATCTGAAAAGTAGTAGAAACACTTATTTTATTCTAAATCCGACTTTACTTCCTGTACTGAGTTAACTTTAGCATTTGTACCTTTCTCATTAGTAATAATTCTAGACCAACTTAGTGTGATTTAAGGAGTGGATGACAGTATTAAAGATTACGGGGGCAGTATTTTCTGTCCCTCTAAATGTCAGCATACGGGGTGGGACAGACCAAGACCCACGTGTTGCCTCCTGGCCTGTGGCTGGGACCGGTCGTAAGGCGTGTGTGTGCTCTCTGGCGGCTTTCCAGATGGTGGTCTTCAAATACATCGAGGACAAGGACGTGTTTCAGAAGTTCTATGCAAAAATGTTGGCCAAGAGGCTCGTGCACCAGAACAGCGCGAGCGATGACGCCGAGGCGAGCATGATCTCCAAGCTGAAGGTAAGGCCAGCTTCTCTTGGACAGCGCAGCCTCGGACGCCGAGGCTCCCAGTCCCTCCAGGCTGTCGGCTGGGCCGAGCCATCAGCTGTGATGGCGTGGTGTGAGCGCTGCCGCTGCACACCGAGAGCCCACCATCGTTGTCGAGACGCGTCCAGGCCCCAGTCGTAGGGCTGCCTGTGCTCTCCCCGACACTCACGTGCACGCACACACAGGTTCCCAGACACAGACATGCGCCCACACATGCACACACGCGCCCTTCTGCTGCAGCTGAGCCCATCCAGCGCATCCTCTCCCAGCTCCTGTGCACAGCCCCAGCTCTGCACGCCCCCACCCCCCACCACCAGGAATTGCTCCAATTGGCATGGCCTCCACTCCACTCATATGTTTCGCCGGCCTTGAGCAAGTGGGGCTTTTCGTATTTCTCTGGGCTTGGTTGACTGTTGGTAGCCCCACATCTGCGGGAGGACAGGAAGCATCACCTTAGCTGGCTGTTGAGCGCTTTTTCTTAACTCAGCTCCCACTGCACCTGGCCTCTCAGGCACTGTTCCGTGTTTTATGGTGTATTTCACTGTGACCGGAAATCAGTTAATGAGAGTGTTACTCGGTGCAGTTTGCTGTGACAGAAAACTGTAACTGAGTGGCTCACACAGGAGAGAAGTGTTCTCAGAGCTCCAGAGGCTGCCGGGATGCGCAGGTCAAGGTCCAGGCAGCTCAGTGTCCAGTGCAGGCTCTCCGCCCCCCACCCCGCCCCTTCCCTGAGGACGCCCAGCCGGCCCACCTGGCCAACTCTTCCCCGCACAGAGGTCCACCCTCAGGACCTTTCCTAAACCTCGTTATCTCACTGCCGCCCCACCTCCGAGTACCATCAGCCTAGGACTTCAGCATAGGAGGGAGGGGGCAGCGGGCAGGTCAGCCCGCGGCAGCAGGTGAGAGCACAGACAAGCCATGTCGTCTTGGTGTTCTCATGCTCTCAGAAATCCTTGTTCTTCCTGCCCGAGTGGTAGTCACTGTGTTCTCCCACAGTTGCTGACGGTTCTGTTTACAGCTGTGTAGGTTTTGATAGCGTATGGACTTTAATCAGTGCATGTTCATAGCGTGAGCTCCTGTTACCTGCTGCAGCTTCAGTACTGCCGTTCAGCATCTTATATGTGTATGCTCCCCGTCAGACTCCCCTGTATACATCTCTGTCTCTGGAGAAGTTAATAAGGCAGTTGTCTGGGTTTATTTCAGCAAGCTTGTGGTTTTGAGTATACCTCTAAACTTCAGCGGATGTTTCAAGACATTGGTGTAAGCAAAGATTTGAACGAGCAGTTCAAAAAGCACCTAACGAACTCCGAGCCACTTGACTGTGAGTATCCCTGGGTTCCCGAGCTTCCTTGACCATGCAGGGCTCTTGGCGGAGGCGGCGCTCTTTGTAGCAAGTGCGAGAGACAGCAGCTTTATCAGAAATTCAGGGCCAGGCACACAGGAAGTCCGCCCCCCACGCACCCCCGGCCTCCTGCCTCCTGGGTGATGACAGGAGGTGAAGCCGGGGAAGGGGGTTGGCGTTTCCCCGAGGGGCCGAGCCGGTGGGAGTCTTGTGTTCAGGTCCTGAGCCCTGACTTCTTCCACTGGCTGGCGCGGCCGCCTCACCCTGGCCGGTCACCAGCTCAGGGCACCACTTACAGTTTAAGTTTCAGTTAACGTTTCTTCACTTTAGTCTGATTCCATTCTAGCAGTTTCTTCTATTATAAGAAACTTCTGTGGCCATACAGATGACCAGTCAAAACCTGGCTCCTTGATTGCCACTGGGGGTCAGGACAGGCTGGTGTCAGGACACACAGAGGCCCACTGGGCTCCCGCGAGGTCTGACTGCAGCAGGTTTCGCTGACATCATCATATGGTGATTCTCTTGTTTTTAAATGAAGAATGAGGCTGTACTTGCCCCAAATCGAAAGCACCATTCCATTGTAAAACTTGACCGTGGTGCCAGCAGACTTGTTGTCGGCCGTCTGCAGTGATGACATTTTGGTATAATATATAGATTATACGTGTATTAGATACATACAGTCTTTGTGCTGTGCACAGAGTCATCAGTGCCACACAAAGCATACGAAGTCGGCTGACTTGGGCTTCTCATTGTCTTGAGTTTGAGGCTCTCGGGCCATCCAGCCTGAGGAACTCAGGTGTGCCCTGAGTGGACTGAGCGTATTGGTGGCTGAAAACCAGAGCAGATGAAGCCAAACAGGCACATGGTGTTAAAATTCTGAGTTAGACGAGGAATGGAAGACTCACTCTTTGCAGAAGAGAATTTGTGGCTCTTTTTCCCTTTACTTCCCAGGTGGCTCAGCCAGTAAAGAATCTGCCTGCAATGCGGGAGATCCCTGGGTAGGAAAGATCCCCTGGAGAAAGGAATGGCAACCCACTCCAGTATTCTTGTCTGGAGAATCCCCGTGGACAGAGGAGCCTGGTGTGCTATAGTCCATGGGGCTGCAAAGTCAGACACAACTGAGCGACTAACACTTTCCCTTTACGAAATTTAATTGAAATTTAGTGTGTTTCATCCTTAGTTTTATATTAAAGCAGGATTTTTCACTTAGTATGTTTTTCTTTTAATAAAAAGCAATTTAAGTTTACCTGCTCTGTTGGCATTTTCCAGTTTATAAGGCTAATGTATTCCTGAACTTTCCCCCTCCCCCAGTGGATTTCAGTATTCAAGTGCTGAGTTCCGGATCGTGGCCCTTTCAGCAGTCTTGCACGTTTGCCTTGCCGTCGGAGGTAAGGATGGGTTCCTCTTCTGTTCCCTTGGTGTTGGGCAGGGGTAAGGAGGGGCCCCTTCATGGCAGCGTGTCCGCAGAAGGCCTTCCTGCTGGCCGAGCCGCGCCCAGGCAGCCCTGAGCACTGGCCGGCGTGGGGTCGGGAGGTGGCACCTCCGGTCCCACCCAGCGGTGGTGGTTACTCTCAGAAAGTAGGACCTCGTAGTTCTGTGATGAACGCCATCCTGATCCCTACTTGTCTTGAACTAGAGACTTTTTTTTAATTGTACTTTCAAACGTGTAAATTAATGGACTTCTGCAAGATAATAAACACTTGATATTTGTAGTTCACTTTTATGTCAGCATTTTGTCCTGTAAACTAGGGCCAGTGTTTGTGTTTAGAGATGTTGACCATAGGATGTGTTGAGGTACATGTTTCACAAGTGCTCTCCCCACTTTGTACGCAGCTGGAACGGAGTTACCAGCGATTCACAGCCTTTTACGCCAGCCGTCACAGTGGCAGAAAATTGACGTGGTTATATCAACTGTCAAAAGGAGAATTAGTAACAAACTGCTTCAAAAACAGATACACTTTGCAGGTAAGATCACTTTTTATTTTGGAGGTTGGGTTGGTTGGTTTGTTTAATATAAATGAAGATAAGATGAATTATAGAAATCCAACAGTAACATGCAACAGAATCTAGAGTTAAGCTTCTGCAAAATAATACTGAGGTTAAATACCTTGAATTTTATGAGTCGGAGAGGTGAGTTCTCTGTAGCTAAGGGAGAAGTTACTCAGTAATGCTGAACCTCACTTTTCTCCTCCACAAAAGTGGCGGGGGGGCGGTTAGTGTTTGGACTTTGTGTGTGGTGTGAAGACTAAGTGAAATTGAATGTATTTTAATAAGTGTTTGAGGGCTTCCCTGGTGGCTCAGCAGTAAAGAGTCTGCCTGCCAATGTAAGAGACGCAGGTTCAATACCTGATTCAGGAAGATAGGTTGGAGGGGGAAATGGCAGCCCACTCCAGGCTTCCCGTTCTTGCCTGGGAAATCCCATCGACAGAGGAGCCTGGGTGGCTGCAGTCCCTGGGGTCGCAGAGTGTCATTGACATAGCTTCTGCTTGACACACACTAAGTGTTCAGATATTAGCTTTAAAAGCTGGAGTTTCATGTATCTAATTATGATAATAGCTCTCTTCCTTTGACGGGGCAGTTTCATGTTAACAGCAGCCTCAGTGCTCGCTCACCATGGTGCTGAGCACCACGCAATGGTAACTGTCACTTGGTTTCCGGTTTATCGCTGAGAAGCCAAGCATCAGCCTGGCGAAAGGACCTCCTCTGGCTCCTGACTGATAAGAGCCAAAGTTTCCGTTAAGATCTTGTCCTTTAAAGATTCCATCTTGAAGAGGGTTCACTTGTGTGCTTATAAGCTTATAAAAGCAATTATAAATCTATAAGTGTTAAGAAACTTCTGACTGCATTTTGCAGACTCAACCTGCTCACTATACTTTGAGTAATTCTGCTCTGATAAACTAAAGTGTCTGATACTCCGTTACACCAGTCCAGAGATCTTTATCAGCTTGAATATGGATTTCTATACAGCTAACCCTTGAGCAGCGTGGCAGTTTGGGGCACCGACCCCCTGGGCAGTTGAAAATCTGCACAAAACTTAGAGTCAGCACCTCACATCCAACAGTTTCCTTATATCTTCAGATTCAACAAACCTCACATCTGTAGCACTGTCCTATTTACTGTTGGGGGCGTGGAATCCAACGATAAATGGACCCACACAGTTCAAACCCATATCAAGGGTCCCCTATGCAATTGAAATTGTTTTCTTTCTTCCCAAGTATACATAGAAGAATCTCTGAGTTCAGACTTCATTACCTAAAATTTTAGTGCCCCCTCACTTTGGATCAGTAGACATGTAAACTTTATTGAGATCATTTACATAAAAAGACACCCCATCTTAAGTATTCAGTTTGCGTCATTCAAAGGTCCACTGTATTTACATAGACAAAACATGTGGAAGAAAATGCAGAATCCTCGAGTGTCTGTAAAGGTGGGGAGTGGCGTCTTTCAGGAAGAAGCAGATCGTGGTGGAATTGTTAGATGGGTGTTACTCCCGCTTAATGGATGGGCTTTGTTTTTTGCGTCTATTCAGAGCACTGGTTTCCTAAGTAAGTTCTTTTGGGAGTTGCCCAGCATTTAGCTCTTTCCTCTCTTTCCTTCGCATGGGGCCCCGAAGGCATCCACATTCCAGATGGCCATCCTGCTCCAGTATAACACAGAGGACGCCTATGCCGTGCAGCAGCTGACGGACAGCACCCAGATCAAAATGGTATCCCAGCCTCTGCGTCCTGGGGAGGGGAAGGACCCTGAATAGGCTCTTCTTCCAGGGCTCAATACATGATGTGTTAAAAGCTTAATTTTTAAACTCAGTGTAACATAACACACGCACATGTCCACATGGCTCGCTTTTCTCTCACTCATTTAGCTTGTTCTCAGCCCTCTTTCCAGCTAAGCTTTCCCTTACTAAACTTAAATTTTCACCAAATGTTATCCTTCCTGCTAATCTTTTTTTATTGAGTTACATTTCACATAACATTGAATTCACCATTTTGTATGACTCAGTGGTTTTTCACAGGGTTGTACAACCACCATTGTCATACAAATCCAAAACATTTCCATCAGCGTAAAAAGAAACCAGTAACTGTTAGCAATTATTACTCTTTACCTTCATCTTTTTGTGACGGAAAAAATACATTCAAGTATACGGAGGGACCACATCGTGTCTATCCATTTATCGGTTGATGGACATTTGGGTTGATCCTACTTTTTGCTTATTACGAGTAACACTCCTGTGAACATGTGTGTGCAGGTCTTTGGATGGACGTACTTCCAGTTCTCCCGGGTATAAACCTAGCTGCGGGATTACAGTCATGATAACTTACATGTTCTCCCGGGTATAAACCTAGCTGCGGGATTACAGTCATGATAACTTACATGTTCTCCCGGGTATAAACCTAGCTGCGGGATTACAGTCATGATAACTTACATGTTCTCCCGGGTATAAACCTAGCTGCGGAATTACAGTCATGATAACTTACATTTATCTTCTGGAGGAACTGCCAGGCTGTTCCACAGTGGCTACCCAGCTTGTGTTCTCAGCAGCAGTGTGTGAGAGTTCCACTCTCTGCATCCTTGCCAGCACGGTGCTCACCCATTTTAGTGGATATGAAGCAGCGTCTCATTGTGCTTACCTGCGTATCCCTAATGATGTTTATGCCCACTTTTAATTGGGTTACTTGTCGTTTTGTTGAGTTGTAAGAAGTCTTGTATTCTGTGTAGTAGACCCTTTCCGGATAAATGATTTACAGGTATTCCCTCTACTCCGGGCTTTCATTTTCTTGATCACGCACATGGTTTTAATTTTGATGCAGCCCACTTTATTTTTCTTCTGTTGCTTACGCTTTTGGTGTCAGACATCTAAGGAATCATCGCCTAATCCAAGGTCAAAGATTGTTCTTCCCTGTTTTTTCTTGAAGTACAGTTGGCTTATTGTTGAAGTATAACAAGTATAAATTAATATGTTAGTTTCAGCTGTACATCATAGTGATTGGATATTTTTATACATGTGTTTCCCCTATTGGTTGGTACTGGCAACCTTGTCGAAAATCAGTTGGTTCTAGATGTTATTTCTAGATTCTCAGTTCTTTTCCACTGATCTAAATGTCTCTTCTTATGCCAGTACCACATTGTCTTTTTGTAATAAGTTTTGGAATTGAGACATCCAACTTTGTTCTTTATCAAACTTGAGTTAGGTGTTCTGGGTCCCTCATATTTCCGTATAAATTTCAGAATTAGCTTGTCCGTTTCTGCAAAATAGGCAGTTGGAATTGTGGTGGCGATTGTATTAAATCTGTAGGTTGTTTTGGGAGAATTGCCACCCTAACAATATCCAGTCTTCTAATCTGTGAACATGGATGTCTTTCTCTGTTTATTCAGATTGTCTGCAATTTCTTTTAACTGTGTTTCAGGTTTTTATCATGCAAGCCTTTTTACATTTATTTGGTTAAATTTACTCCTAAGTATTAAGTTTGATACTTTGGTGAAATTTACTCCACTGAGTATTCTATTAAGTTTGATGCTGTTGTTAATGAAATTGTGAATTCGTTGCTGGTGTACAGAAATACAGTTACCTGTTGGATCTTGTATGCTGCAGTCTTGCTGAATGCATTTGTTCTGGTAC
This sequence comes from Bos indicus x Bos taurus, assembly GCF_003369695.1. NCBI lineage: Eukaryota > Metazoa > Chordata > Mammalia > Artiodactyla > Bovidae > Bos > Bos indicus x Bos taurus. The sequence continues at coordinate 7,858,748 of NC_040079.1, read as the reverse complement.
TTTTTGTATGGATTCTTTAGGACTTTTTAACTATGCAGTCATGTCATCTATAAATGCGAGTAGTTTTGCTACTGACTTGTACTCCTTGGGTGTCTGTTTTGTTGCTTGCTTGCCGTGGATAGGACTTCCTGTGCAGCCCTGAGCTGAAGCGGTGAGCACAGGCATCCTTGTCTTGTTCTGACCTTGAGGGAAAGCTTGCGGCTTGTCACTGTGAGTTTTTCTTAGATGCAGACATTCCCTTCTGTTTCTACAGTGTTTTGTTTTTTAGCGTTTTCATCATGAAGGAGTGTTGGGTTTTGTTTAAATGGTCTTGCTTCTATTACGATGACTGTGCTTTTGTCTATTGATGTGTGTTGTGTCGATTGTTTTTTTAAATGTTGAACCACCCTTACATTCTTGGGATAAATACCACTTGGTCATGGTATATAATACTGTTTATATGCTGCTGGGTTTGGTTCGCTGGAATTTTCTCGAGGATTTTTGCTTCTTTATTCATAGGGAGCTTGGTCTGCCATTTTCTTGTGATAGCTTTGTCTGGTTTTGGTGTCAGGGTAATATTGGCCTCATGGAACGTGAATTAGGAAAGTCATTTATTTTTGCGTCATGCTTCAAATTAGCCCAGAATACATTTTCAAGTTCTAATAACACAAGAATTTGCTTCTGTGCACATGAGTCTCTTTTTTTCCTTCCCTATTCCTCACCAGGAGGAGGAGGCTTCAGTTACGGTGGAGGCTCAGGTTGCCCCCAGACCACAGGGAGGGCTCTGCTCTCGGGAACTCCCTTTTCGGAGCTGGGTGGCCCCCCGCTCCACTGTTCAGCCTCCGTCCCTCAGCCAGCTGTTCCCCACTTCCCTCTCCTCTCCTGCACGAGGGCTGTTGGCTGCTCAGTCACTCTGGCTCGTGAAGACAGCCTCTGTGGCCGTGCCACGGGCGTGGCCACCTCATCCTCATCCGGCTCCGGGCCGGTCAGCACACCCGGAGGCCTCTCCAGCTGGGCCTCGCCTGGGCCAAAATGGTCTTCCTTTAAGGGCAGGGGGACACGTGAGTGTCCCGGCGGCTGTCCCGCTGTGTGGGGTCCCGAAGCTGGGGCGCTAGAGGAGAGCTGAGACAGGACAGACCACCCGCTCTCTGCGCGCAGAGGCGGCCCGGGGGCATAGGTTCACCAGAGTCGAGTCAGCAGCAGGGTCTCGGGCACCACCTCTGTCGTGTTTGTGAACAGAAGGTGCGTGCAAGGCTGCTGAAGCTCCTGCCCATTCTTTTCAGTGCTGTGTCCAAGATGCAGTCAAGGAGTCAATCTTAAACGTTCTAGTCTTTATTAGTCGAGTTGTGAGTTTTAATACTGGGTGATCAAGAGCAGAAAGGGGTTGCTGCCACTTTTCGGAGTAGGTTTGGGGAGCCGCTGAGGGGCGCGGCCCTCTTTTCCCTCTGGACATATTCTTCTACTTGGGTCATTAATTTTTCCCCAAAAATGGACTCTGTGGGATTGGCTGTGGTTGTTACTGCAAAGAAAAAAATGTATTTTTCTCTTTAATTGCAGGACATTTTGGCACAAGTCCTACAGATTTTATTGAAGTCCAAGTTATTGGTACGTCTTTGTTCTTTGAACGTTAAACTGGAAGAAAGCCGTTTCCTGAGATGATGTACTAACAGTTGTTCTCTTACAGGTCTTGGAAGATGAAAACGCAAATGTTGATGAGGTGGAATTGAAGCCAGATACCTTAATAAAATTATATCTTGGTTATAAAAAGTAAGGAAAATCTGCTAAGTAGATGGTCCTAGGCCGCAGACTCACCCCCTGACCCCAAGCGCACACACGGGTGTCACCGCACACGGGGCTGAGCCCAGTGCCGGCCTCTGCCGGGGCCTTTGACCTCTCTGGCCATCCCGGGTGCTTCTCCAGTTGACTCTCAGTTTTCGGGGTTCTCTTCATTTGGTAAACAGCTCACCTAGAAAGCCTGGCCCTCTGTGCCCCCATGTCCTCATGTTATTTCACTTGGCAGTTGGGGAGAGCAGGTTACGGAGCTGAATTTCCTGGGACACAGCCGTCCCGTTGCTGGCAGAGTAGGACCCCGCCCCGTAGAGAACTAGGGGGCCTTTCACAGAGATGACATGGAAACGGCCTGGGGAGGCGGGAGGTTGTCGGTCACGATCTCCACCCTCTGTCTGGTGGGCAGAGCCCCTCTTTTAAGACCGAAAATAGAAAGCAGCTTTACTGCATGTCTTTGAAAGCAATAGTGACTGGTCTCCTCGATTTTCTTGACAGTAAAAAATTAAGGGTTAACATCAATGTGCCCATGAAAACGGAACAGAAGCAGGAACAGGAAACCACACACAAAAACATCGAGGAAGATCGAAAACTACTGATCCAGGTGACCAGGGCCGGCCCCTGGCGTGGCAGGCGGGTTGCTCGCAGCTGGGGGGCGCTTCCCTCGGGCTGTGTGTTGCCTGGGACTTGGGAGAGGCGGCCTGGATGATGGATGGTTCTGGGTGGAGTAGATGCAATGATGAAACAGATGAGAGCAGTGAGTCCATAAAACGGGCGGGAGCGAGGCTTGTCTGGTGGAGCTCAAGTGCCGTCTGTGGCTTTGAGGCCTGAATTTTTCCTCATTTTAAATGTGTACTCTAGTTGGGTTAAATTACTAAAATTGCTGCTCACGGAACCAAAACACTTGAACGTTTGTTGCGTTGGCCCCGAAACAAGCAGATAGAATCTGCCCCCTGTGTCCTTGGACCTTCACTGTGTTCGTTCCCTGTTCGGAACCCAGTCTTGCACACAGAGCGCACCCTGCAGCCTTATTGCTGCTGCTACTGCTGCTAAGTCGCTTCAGTCGTATCCGACTGTGTGCGACCCCATAGACAGCCTTACTGCTACTTCTCATTACAGGTAAGTTCTGGTTAACTCTGTGGAAAACAAGGTCTGTTTTTCATTCCTTGGTCACATAGGCGGCTATTGTGAGAATTATGAAAATGAGGAAGGTCCTAAAACACCAGCAGTTACTTGGAGAAGTCCTGACTCAGCTGTCCTCAAGATTCAAGCCCCGGGTCCCAGTAATTAAGGTACAGGAATCCCCCAGCAGCAGGATTCAGATGATTATTATCTCAGGAGACAAAAAGAGGCGATGACTGTCACGGAGGAGCTTGGCTTAGTCACGTAGAATAGGTTTCCACAAAAGAAAACAGGCCGAATTCTGAAACGGTCATTTTGAGACGTGCAAAATCCTCAGCATTCCCCTTGCTGAGCTGCTCAGAGCGAACAGCGCCGGCCCGGGAGCTTCCTGCGTGTGCGGAGCCCGGCGGGAGTCTCGTCCCGCGGACGTGGCTCCTCCTGGGGCCCCCGGGGGCCCTGCAGCCCCGGGACACCGACCCCCGGGGTCGTTTCACACAGAAACCGGGCGGCTCCTTCCCCTTCTGAGACCCGAGGGCGGCAGGTTGAGGGGGGCGGTGGGAGACCCTGGGGTGAGGCGCCCCAGGGCGAGGGGGCTCTGCGGGAAGTGAGACGGCGCCCCCCTCAGAGGAGGGGACCCCTGGGAAGGGTGGGAGAATCCCTCTTTCTTCCGTCGGTAAATGTGCTTTTCTCTCTCTTCGTGGCCTCCCTCCTCGGAACACCACGCCCAGAAATGCATTGACATTCTGATCGAGAAGGAGTATCTGGAGCGAGTGGACGGGGAGAAGGACACCTACAGCTACCTGGCCTAACCCAGGGGTCTGAGCGCGGGCGCAGCCCCTCAGCCGCGGGGACGGCAGCCCCGAGCGCGGCGGCCGCGCCCCTGGACGCCCGCCTGGCCCCAGGGCCAGGCCCCCGGCGCGGGCTCGGGCCCCGGAGCTGCTCAGGACCGGCACACTTCACGTCTGTACATACGGACACCGACGCCATTTAACCTAATTTAAGACCGGAGGGGGTACATCCCGCGCCGAGGGCTGCATGCGTCTGCATCCGGATCACCATTGGCCACGCGAGCCCCAGCTGCCGGCCGGGGCCCCTCGGAGGCCGGCAGTCCTGGAGAGCGGGTCTGGAGGGACCCACGTGTAATCTGCTATGAGAAAACCATTTGTATAGTGTGTTTCATTTTTTAATGTGTGAAAATAAAGAAAGTTAAAGGATTTCTGTACAAGTCGCATTGGGTTTTTGTTTTAGGTTTTACTAATTTCTATCTGTAAATAAAAGATATAATGATTGTGCAAACGGGCCTTCCCTGGTGTCTTCCTGAGGCCCCGAGGGCCGCCCTGCCGAGAGGGAACACGTTTGAGCTTTGGCCGTCCAAGCGCTTGTCGCCTTCTCCCGGAGGGTTTGCCTTCATTCCCCTGACTGCCTCCAGTGACCGACGCCCCGCGGCTTCCCTGCGGACCCTTGTGGTGCTGGCCAGGGTCAGCCAGTCGCCTTCTGGAAGAGTGGCCGCGGATCACGGGAGTTCGTCTGAGTCAGGCACACCAGCGCCTCCCTTTCGCCTCCTGCCCATTTTGACTCCTCGTCTGTGGTCCCGGCTGGTTGGCTTGCAGCCCCTGTGCGGTCACTTCCCAGCCTGAAGACAGAAGGAACAGGAGGCGGGAGCAGAAGGCCCGGGCTGGTTTAGTCTTTTGGGCTTCTTGGTCCATTAAAACTACACGCGGCTCTCCTGACCGGAGACGTGGACGTGCTTCTCAACACCTGTGCCGTCTCTACCTGCCCTGAGGCCTGCTTCTGAAAGCAGGGCCAGAGGAAGACACCCAAGCTACTATGTCCTTCCAGTTTTTTGGACCAATCTGGCACCTAACAGGTTAGTTTTTTAAAATGTAATGGTTAAACGGGTTATTAAAAGGAAGAATAATAGACTTAAGCTCTTGTCTAACAGTTCCCATGTTTGTTTTAGTATTATCTTCTTTTTTCTAACAGTCTTAAAAAGAGCCCCAGTGTATGAACCAGGCAAAAAGCAGTGCCACCCCCACTGGAGAACCCCCGCCCCCCAGAGCCTGTAGTGCCCTGGGGCTCCGAGGACCACCTAGAGACTGCCCTGCAAGTCCCCGGCTGGGAGTTGAGACCACAGCTCTGCTTTTCCTGGCAACAGTCCGCCTGCCCCGGGACAGCCGCGCAGTAAACCACCACAGCCGCTTGCCGCCCTTGCGTCCGACTCCCTGCAAGAGTAGGACGGTAAATTGCTTTTTTTTTTAATTTTTATTGGAGTGCAGTTGATATACAACGTGTTAGCTTCCGGTATACACCAAAATGATTCAGTTACCCCTGTTTCCACTCTTCTAGATTCTTCTCCATACAAGTCATTACAGCATATTGAGTTAGAGTTCCCTGTGCTATACAGCAGGTCCTTGTTAGTTATCTATTCTATATGTGGCAGTATGCATATGTCAGTCCCAATCTCCCAATTTATCCCTCCCCTACCTTGCCCCATCTTCACCATAAATTTGTTTTCTACATCTGTAACTCTTATTTCTGTTTTGTAGATACATTCATTTGTACCTTTTTTTTTTAAGATTTCCACATATGAATGATACTGTATGGTGTGTCTTTTTCTGGCTTCACTTAGTGTGACAATCTTTAAGTCTGTCCGTGTCGCTGCAAATGGCATTGTTTCCTTCTTTTTTATGTGACTGAATAATATTCCATCATGTCTAGGTACCCAGCTTCTTTATCTGTTCATTTATTGATGGACATTTAGGTTGCCTTCACGTCCAGCTACTGTAAGTAGCGCTTCAGTGAACATTGGAGTCCAGGTACATGTTCAGATTATGGCTTTCCGCAGACACATGGCCAGGAGTGGGGTTGGCAGATCACATAATAAAGAGCTTCATGTTTTGTTTTGTTTTTTGAACTGAAGTACAATTGCTTTACAATATTGTGTTCGTTTCTGCTGCACAACAAAATGAATCAGATATAGACCCCCTCCCTCTTGAGCTCTCCCCCAAACCCTCGCCCCGTCCCACCCCTCGAGCGATGACCTCGGGGTCATCGCAGAGGATGCCGCGGCACGCCGTGTGGCACAGCAGTTTCCCACCAGCTGGCAGTTTCACACGGTAGTGTATCTGCGCTGATGCTCCTCTCAACTCATCCCACCCTCCCCTTTGAGAGAGGGGAGGGACCTCTTCATGAGACTTTACTTACATCTCTCGAGTTCCTCCAGGATGGAGTGTCCTTGGTAAGACCGAGGACATCTGTAAGCAAAGACGGACTGGAGGTGGGTGATGGGAGGTTCCCTGGACGTGCCCCCAACCCCGATCCCCTCACACTAGGTGAAAGTCCTGTTTAATGGATGTGGAATAAAAGGCAGTTCCAGACTTTGTGTCTTCATTCTGCAAACCACTTCCTAGCCTAACAAGAATGGCCGGGCCTCCAAACACAAGCCACGAGGGTTGAGTTCCCTGGCATCCAGCGAGCTGCATTTTTCAGAACTTCAATAGTAGCCTTTTGAGTCTGCCTAGGGGCTGATGCCCAGCCTCTGAAGGCTGCCTAGTGCCCAGGCGCTCTGGGAAGTTCTCGCCCTGGGAGAGGGGTGGTGGATGGCAGCCTTGGTGTAACCCACAGGGATTGGTCCACTGAAGGAAAGCTGTGTTCCAGGCAGTCGCTGTAGTGCTGCCCCCTGATGGAACCATCTCCTGTCTCCTAGGAGGGGGGCAGCAAGGCAGAGCCCAGGGCCAGGAGCCCCTCTCCCCGGGGCTGGGTTCTCAAGGGTCAAACCTCACACCTGCCTAGAGGCAAACTGCCAGCCATCATCAGTCAGCGCCTTTGTAGGAGGCATCCAGGGACGCCACAACAGGAGATATAGGGCTGAGAGTCACCCGAATTTAAAATATTTTTACTCAGTATTTTAAGATGGCCTACCTATTCATAGAGGTATCTTAATTTTCCTTTGAAAAAAAAAAGATTTTGCCATACTCGGCTGACTCATTTGAAGTAAATCTCTCTTAACTAAATCCTTAAAAAAAAAAAAAATTTTTTTTTTTTTTAGGAATGGCAACAACTTGTCTGGGTGATTTGATTCTATACACATGAAACTCATCTCTTTAGAGGCAGAACAATGATTTGGTCAAGATAGGTGAGGACAGTTTTCCAAAATCTCTTTATGGAGCTTTGGTTCACATATAAAAGGCTGTGTGGCTTGGATGTACTGGACTACTTCTCATCCCAGGTACTACACACACCCCTCCCTGGATCATTTGTAACAGAGGCCAGAGGAATAAGCAAGTGTTGATTTGAGCTTATTCTGGTAAGAGCCCAAAGCCCATGCAACTTCCAACAGAGTGTGTGTGTGTGCGCGTGCGCATGCACACTTAGGTGTGTCTGACTCTGCAATCTCATAAACTGTAACCCACCAGGCTCCTCTGTTCATGCAGATTCTCCAGGCAAGAATACTGGAGTGGGTTGCCATGCCTTCCCTCAGGGGAACATTTCCAACCCAGGAATCAAACCAGGGTCTCCTGCATTGAAGGCAGATTCTTTACCAGCTGAGCCACCAGGGAAGCCCTCTAACGGAATACTTAGGTTCTTTCAAAAGGTCGTTTGAAACCTTTCTTGACGACCTACCTACAAATCTAAAGTGGGCTTCCCTGGTGGCTCAAGAAGTTAAGAATCTGCCTGCAGTGCAGGAGACCTGGGTTCAATCCCTGGGTCCGGAAGACCCTACCTGCAACCTACAAATCTAAATGACACAATTTGTGAATTGATTTTTGGCAGTGGTGGGGCAGTTGAACACCTTGGGCAAAGGTGGGAATCCAGAGTTGGAGTCATTGATTAGCAACACTGAAGTCTGGAGGTTGTGTGATCCAGACAATACTGAGAAATAGGAAGCAGTTTCTAGGTAGAGGATTACATTTTTAATAAACTTCAAAATGTTGATAATTTTGTCATGCAGAACGATGTGATGGCGCCTTCAAGTTAGCCTGTGGCAGTTAGTCGGAGTCCAGGGTGCTGCCTGTACTTGGACGTCAGGACTGTGGTCAGACGTGTGGGTCTTCGTGACCACTGGGGAAAGGCTTGGGGACCACAGACACTGACCAGCTGGATAGCCTGTTGCTGGGCTCTTTCTCCTCAGTGGACAAGGTGTGATCTTCCTAAGCCATGGCAACCATGACTGCATCCATCTCCTGATGTGTATCCATCTCCTGATGTGGTCACTCATTCCACATAGCTCTTCCTGGTTCCCCGCTGGGGAACTAAACCCACCAGGCTCACACAATGTCAATTACTACCTTGGTGGGAGAGTGAGGGGAAAAAAGCACATATTTAAACTTGGTGTTCGTGTGAATTGAATACCTTGTGTCAAGCTCTTTCTCCCCCCGTTCCAGGTGAAGGAACAAGTCAAGCTGACGAGCTAAGGATGCTCTTGATCACACGGGATGTCACCATGGCTGCAGGCCAGGATTTCTGGTCAGGATCTCCGCATTCGTGGTTCCTGGAGGTACGCTGCCTGTCGAGGAATGAAAGCCCGCCGTGCGAAGCGCACACCGGCTGGTGCCCCCAAGCCCTGCCCTCCATCGGGGAAGCCGCTGTCTTCTGCTGCCTCTGGGTCTCTGGTCCTATAACGGGGAACAAACGGGCTTCACAGGGGCCACGTGCCAAGGGTGGCATGTGGTGACCGGGCAAGCTCGGGGGCAACTCTCCCTGAATTGGTCAGCGACGCCTCCTGGGTGGAGCATGGAGACCAGGGGTCTCAGCAGGCGTCAGGGAAGACGAGGGGACACAGGAGACGCACACGTGCAGTTTTTCGCTGCCAAAGCCAAGGGTGAATGAACTGTATCCCAGGACTCAGGCCACAGGGCTTGTGCATCGAGGCAGCAGAAACCAGCCTCGTCCATGTTTGCATAACTGGAAAGGAAGTTGTTTCATCTGAGCTTCCCATTCATGTTACAAATCAGTGAGAACACTGAACGCTGCCGCCCTGGGCGCTCCTGCCACCGCCTGGCTTGAGGAGCAGCTCCCCGTTTCCCGGGACGGTAAGGGTGTTTCTTACTCCTTCAAGATTTAGAAGTAGTCTGGTTGTTCCCGTCACGTTTCTGAGGGCTGTAACTAGTGGGACTTAGAGCTACATCCGTTCGCAGGAAATCTCCTGTCATTTTGGCAGGCCTCGGCACCAGGGACGCGCCCCGTGCACCCTGGTCTCGGACGCGAGCAGTGACCACTACTGTGTCCCGTCTCCTGGGCCAGTATGTGCTGTATATGGTAACATGTTTGCAAGAGTGTTAATTTGCCTAGTACTGGCAACATGTGTTAAACCCAGATTCCCAGGATGGCTTCTGACAAACCCAAGAGGTGAAATGTTTTTCCCATCACTCAATCCTTTTCTAAAACCAGCTGGGGAGGCGGTGTAACAAATGACAAACACAAGGAGAAGTTCAAGTATTCTTTATTCAAAGTTGAAAAATGTACCACACTGCATTATTGCAAAAATTCACTGGTACAAAACACTTTGCAGCTGGTGAGAAGGCAATAAAAAGTTGATTTTTTTAAACTCATTACTATAAATTATTCTTACAGTACTTTGCAAATTCAGAATTTCAAACTGCATTTTCCTTTTCTAAATCGCCCACAGTACTCGAGGTTCCTGAAGCTAAGGCCGCTGTTCCAAGAGGAGGGGGGAAGAGGTAGCACGCGTCAAGGGATCTCCATTTCTCTTTCGATGCCCACGTACTTCAGGGCGTCGGCCTGGCTGTATCTGAGACAGTGGGAGGAACAGGTGAGCGCCCTGCAGCGCAGGGTGAGACCCAGCCCACTCAGCAAGGCACAAACGAGCCCGTTACTGCTGCCTGCACAAAGGCGCCTTCGCAAAAGGGGTGCAAACATCCCAGCTGCAAAGGGGCCGAGCTGGACAGAACTAGCAATAACGCCCCTTCCCCAGCTAGCCCCCTGCCCCTGAAACCAACTGCCCGGGAAGGCAGGCCCACAGCGGGGGGCGGTGTTGAGGCCAGACACAAGGAGCCAGAGAACCTTAGTGAGCGGTCCAGAGCCGGCCACAGGCCCCTTGAAGCCAGGACAGCACAAAGGCAAGAAGAGATAGATGCCTGCGACTCTTGCCACCGGGTGAGAGCCCTACGGGTCCCCCAAAAGGAAGGTGCTCCACCCAGCTGCTGCTTCTGGGAAGATTTGGGTTGGAAACAGCTCCACACAGGCCCCAGTTTAAGACAATTCTACACAGAACACCGAGCTTCTCGATGGGATGTACAGTCAGCCACAGAATTTGTTCAACTAAACATTCCTGACTATATTTAAATATTCTGTAACTTGTCCATTTTCCCCAGAACTTGACAGTATAAACTGCCAGCCGGATGCCCAGCAGCATAACCACCCCCCGGGAGCCTGTGCTCAGCACCCTGATGGCAGGCCTGACCCTGAAGATAAAAATGGAGCTTTCTGCGTTTTTTGAACTTCTAAAAAGCATGACTTTATACTGGAAATGCCATTACCCAGCAGTACACCCTAGCTCCCAGCACTGCCCACGGCAAATCACCAGCCCCGGACAGAAGCCCAGCCCGGAGCCGGAAGCCGGCCTCTGGCCAGAGCTCAGCATCCAGGCAGAAAAGCCCTCGGAGACTAGAAACCAACCTGTAATCGAAAAACAGCTCTTCACCAGTCTGGATGGCTCGCTTAGCAAAAATCCCTATCCTGTGATCGCCGTTGACCATCATCACTGCAGAGAGAGGCGTAGGGTCAAGGCATAGGTGAGGATGACCCAGGAGGGGAGCGGACAGTCAGGTAAGGTGCCCAGAACCACTCACAACGCCCTGCGGGGACTCCACCCGCCTCGGAGCACTTACCTTTTGCATAGCAGTTGGGATTTACTGAGTGATTTGCAAAACGAATCTTGTTACCCTTGCGGGTTGCATCCACCACAAAATCTAAAGAGAAAAAAATAAGCATAACCCAGCAAACAGTTTTAAATCAATAAACACAAAGTTATTGTGATTCTGTAAAAATATAAGTGGTTATTTTCTTTAGAGTTTGCCTTCAAAAGCAAGTAAATCGTTCAACCTGGTTCACTGGGTAAGAAATGACCTCTGGAAGAAAATGCTGCCCTAGGTTAAAATGAAATTCTTCCCAACATCATAAATAAGTTTCTTCAAATTCATTTTTTCATGTTACTGGTTATGGAACATGCAGACCACTTGTTCCCACTGGTTTCAGTGGCGAGACCCCTGGAGAAGCACCGGTGTGCCACCGACTGACCCGACGCCTTCCCCCAGGACCAGGGTCTGCATGCGTGCGTCCCCGTCCGTCCTCGGGACCCCAGGGAAGCTGAGGAGGTGCTTCACAGGGCGGGGCTCCCCTCCCAGGAGAGAGGCACCAACTGGTAGCCATGGCAGGAGGGACGCAAGAGGAGAGCCAGGCTGTGGAGCCAAGGATGGCTGGGGCCGCCACAGCCCCTGCCTGCAACACAGAACCCCCGAGCACTGCAGGACCACCCACTCCACGCGTTACACTCCTCCAACCTGGGGGCAAGTCTCTCAGTCGTGTCCAATTCTTTGTGACCCCATGAACTGTAGCCCCCCAGGCTCCTCCATCCAGGGAATTCTCCAGGCAAGAGCACTGGAGTGGGTACCATTTCCTTCACCAGGGGATCTTCCCGACCCAGGGATCGAACCCACGTCTCCTTCATTGCAGGTGGATTCTTTACCATCTGAGCCACCAGAGAAGCTCGAGAATACTGGAGTGGATTGCCTTTCCCTTCTCCCAGGGATCAAACCCAGGTCTCCCACACTCCAGCTGGATTCTTTACCATTTGAGCCACCAGGGACACCCTCCAGCAAACAGCCTGTTCCTAAGCCCAGCCCCCTTCAAACAGCTGACACCGGGGACCCCTCGTGTCATCTCTGCTGCTTCAGCCCCTGGAGGGACCCGAGGTGCGACCTGGGAACCAGAGGGACGCTGACCCCGCAGCGTACCGTTGTTCAAGTTGAACAGAAAGCTGCACATGTACTTGTCATACACTTTCCCTCTTCTGTCTGCTTCATCTTGAGAAATAATCTGGAAAGACAGACATGGGGTGAGGTGATTCACGATCAGGTTAGCCTGGCAGAACACACCCAGTTCGGCTGGAACATTTGGGACCTTGATGACACTCAACAGAGGGTCACTGGCCAATTTCTCTTTGTCAGAGAACAGTGGTGTTTTAAGGACTCTGACTTAGAAATACTTCCACAGCTTTAAAGTAACTGCCTGGAGAACGTGAGTAACCTTAGTCGTTTTTACTTGGTACAAAATGCAGCCAGCCCCAGGGTTTACCCTAACTTAACCTAGAAAGGATGCTTTAGTTTAACAGTTAGGCTACACATTAAATAGGAGAGACTCGTCGTTGTAAAGTTCTTGTTCTCCCCCTCGTTCCCAGGTGATAAAAAGCTGAATGTGACAAGGACTGAAGCGGTGTAGCTTCCAAACAAACCAAACCCACAAGTCTAAGCTAAAAAGGCATTTATATTCATCTCTAATCAAACCCAGTGGACCTGCCCTATGAAAATCAGTCCAAAGCATATTACAGGTGACTCCACGTGAGCACAGTGGCCACCCCACTGTCTGCGACGGACTGGGGGGCCCGGCCTTACCTCTCCACAGTATTCCGAGATGAATTCATTTTTCTGTACAGGATCCTTGATGAAGATCCCCCAGCCTGCGACATCAGACGGTGCCAACAGTAAATGCTAGAGAAAAAACACAATCGTAATCAAAGGAGAACACAGCTGGACAGACTAGACCACAGGCTGAACCGGGGTGACTCAGACACAGAGGGGTGTGGGGGTCAGTGTCCCCTGTGTGACCAGAGGAGCCGACAAGCTGCAGAAGCCACGTTTTGTTTTTTGTAAACCCAGTACAGAGCCCGAGTGTCTGCCTCACAGGGAAAAGGTGTCACCCGAGCTGGTGGCCCTGAGCTGGTCCGCATGTGCGTCCCCAGCCACCCTCAGCCTCGACTCCCCGACTCCACCGGCAGCTTCACAGGCCGCCTGCCCCCCCTCCACCTCCCCCGGGCCAGTCGCCGCTCCTCCTGGTGGGTCACTAGCCTTTTTTCCCCCCAAAGCGCTGTCCCTCCTTACAGGGCACAGTTCCACAGCCCTTCCTCATGACAGCACAGAACCCCAGGGGCCAGCACTCTTGTGCTCAGCAAGATGATCACCACCGTCAATTTTACAGATAGACAGTGTTTGGGAACTAAGCCCGAAGCCCTACCTTTTCATCAGGCTATCATGCTTTCATTCCACATTTCTTAAGTCTTTAAAGGAGACTCCCTGATGCCCAGGTTCCTGAGCTGTGCTTGACCCGGCCTACGCTCCCCTGTCAGGGCAATTAACCAAGTGCCTCCTTGACCAGCAAGATACTGTTAAGTAAATGAAACCTAATTGGTAAAAAAAATACCTACACAGTTTTCTGTTTGAGGAGGTAAAAGATGTCCAGAAAGATGACAAAGGAGGGTTTTGTTGTACAAGAGAGGAGGTTTGGGACGGGGGGGCGGGGGGGGGCGGGGGATGAAAGTTTTCAGGGCTGAATGGGGGTCCATGGGAAACGCTGGCCTCACTGTGACGTGAGGACCTAGAGTGAAACATCTGAATGCCTGCCAACACCACAGACAAAAAAGGAAAGCCGGCTCCATACATGATTTCTGGCAGAGGTGCCAGGATTTCTGACGACAGTGCCATCTCAGTTACGCTGCTCGCTAAGTCAGGACCCTAGGAGCTGACTACGCTGCACGCAGCACAGGGTCCGGGGCTGAATGCCTGCTCAGAGCCCGGCTCCTTTCCTTCCGAGTCTCAGAACTCTGGGCTTAATGATTATTCCTAATTCAGAGTCTGGACGACCAAGCAGTTAACACACAAAGCACTCAGATCAGCTCGGTCCCTCAGTCGTGTCTTTGCGGCCCCAGGGACTGCAGCACGCCAGGCCTCCCTGTCCATCACCAGCAAACTTACGTCATTGAGTTAGGGATGCCAACCAACCATCTTATCCTCTGTCCCTCCTCCTGCCCTCAACCTTTCCCACCATCAGGGTCATCTCCAATGACAGGTCTTTTTCACGGTCATCGCCTCCCCTAAAAAACTAACTAACCTAGAACGTGCTGTGAGTTTCTTATGCTCAGCAACAAACCCCCTGGTTGGGACAGTTAGTCCCTCCCTGCAGCGCCCACTCCTACCTTCTTGGAGCCCCGCTGGATGCTGCAGTTCTTGCAGGACACGTTCTTGCTGTCCCAGTGGTCGGCCGCGCCGCAGGTGAGACAGAGGTCAGGGTCGCACTCGCGGACAGCCAGGTAGCACGGGCACTGCTTGGTGTTGCATTGGGCTTTGCAGCGGCAGCCAGGAAAGCGGTTCTGACCTTCAGAGAGAGACGCCTCCGTCAGGTGAGAACCGCCCGAAGGCGCCGCTGGAGCTGGGTGCTGGGCCCGACGACCTCACCGAGCCCTCGCGGCCCCTTACTCTCCCACCGTCGTCACACGGGCAAGGGAAGCGAGAGGAACGTCAGAGCCATCCACAGGGACACCGACCGCCGCCTCCTGCTTCGCCACGGGTGTGAGAGGCGGTCTGCGTACTTACAGTGCAGCGACCGTGCACGTGGGGAGGTGGGCTCCAGACTGCGTGGCACCCAGGGCTCTAGGGCCTCCCTGGTGCCCAGGCTTCAGTGCACAACTGCCGTTCTCACCCGGATGCGACTACATTCCTTCAAGAGCGGACCCACTAACTCTGAGAATCTCTAGTGTCTGGAAAGTACTGGGGAGCGATTTCTAGATTTGCCTTCCATTCTGTGCCAACTTTACTATGATTTAAAAGTTAAAATGATCAAAGACAATACAAAGCTCTTTTAATCCATGCCGGCCTCACCTGCCCGCCTACCTGCCTCAGCCAGGCGGACTGGCTGGGCTCCACACAGGCTTGTGGCATGAGTTTCCCAAAGGAAACACCACAGGGGTTGCCATGATGCCCTCGTGTTGACTGAAGTTAGTTTTAAATTCCTGACCAACAGTCAATTTAATTCTCACGCAATGACATCAAGACAACAAGTACTTACACTCTGAACTACACTGACAAAATTTTTCACAAAAATTCTGTGCTATCACACAAGGGCACGAGCTGTCGCAAGGCTGCCGCGGGTGGTCACAGGGTTGATAGTTGTAAACGTGGTTGGAGGAGCCGTCTGCACAGACAAGAGCACGCGTCAGTCCCGGAAGCCAGAGGCGACCACACGCCCGACAGGCACACGTTCCCCCGCGACCCGAGCGCTGGGGGCTGTCCTCACTGCGTCCACCTTACGCGCCCGTCTACATGCCCCCCACCCGCCAAGAGCCAGGGAGCCCCCAGGCCTTGTCACACCTCAGTCAGGCTCCCCGAGTTCTCCTCTAGCCAACAGATGGCCGCCTTCTAAACTGGTTTAATGCACAAAGTCAGGTCTATCTGAACATCCCAAACTCTAATCCAGTTACTATTCTAAGACACGTGAGGAGGAGACAGCGAGTTAATAAGGAAGCCGAATGGAAAGACGCTAACCCTTCTTCAGCTGGATCTTTCTGCAGTGTGCGGCCCACAACCTGCAAAACACAAACGACATCACCCTCGTGAGCTGGGCGCACGTGGAGCAGCCAGCCCGCCACGTGCCGCGGTTCGTTCTCTGTGGAGGGTACTGACACAGAACACTCTAATTTCTGGAATCTTTAATCATTTCAATTGAGCTATCTGGGCAGAAATAAATAATCCAAACAAAAAATGCAAAGGTATCAACTAAAGCTAAATTATTAAATTACTTATCAAAGAAATGTAATATGAACATGCAGACGATTTCTGAGGTATAATCTAAGTGTTCCCTTACCCAACACCCAGCTCTGCTTCTCTCTAAAAACCCTGGAGGTTACAACAGCGCGTCTGGGCACTTTCCATGTCTGTGAGCAGGCGTCGGCCTGCTGCCCTCACTGCACCATCACTTGCTCCGCCGGGCTGACAGCAGGGTGGCCGCGAAGAGTATCTGAGTCAGTGCCACACGCCCGGCATACCCGGGCTCTGGTGTGGAAACTGGCTCTGGAGCTCACAGGCTCCCAAGATAATGCTCGTGCCTTTACTGCAGAGGCTACTAAATAGTTCTCCGAGATGGAAATGTAACCTTGACTATGACTCAACACACCAAACCTACGGACAGCCGCTGGGTCTCAGAAAAATGGCAGCAACAGCCCAAGGAAGCCAGCCAGGCCGGCCCCAGCCTCCCCCCGGCGCGCTCACCGGTGTTTCCTCTTCTTCTTTCGGGGAGGAGTGTCCACGTCCTCGGCAGGGGCCGGCGCGATGACACTGGATTCTTTGACTCGAAACTCATACACCTGGCAGGAGGCACAGCCGCAGTCCGTGAGGACCGCCTGTGTGAGCGACTGGCCCCTGCCATTCCCACACACTCTCCACTTTGTTCCGTGGTGCTGCTGCGGTTACTCTCTATTCAAGCCATGAGTCCAAGCCGCTCCGTCGTGTCCAACTGTTGGCGACCCCATAGACTATACAGCCCATGGATTCTCCAGCCCAGAATACTAGAGTGGGTAGCCCTTCCCTTCTCCAGGGGATCTTCCCGACACAGGGATGGAACCCAGGTCTCCCGCATTGCAGGATTCTTTACCAGCTGAGCTACCAGGGAAGCCCAAGAGTCACAAGGCTACATCTAAATTCTGGGTTTCTGAAACCCACTGCCACCTGCCTGCAGCATCTCTTTCAGTTCCCTCTCAGTGAGAAAAAAAATTCTTTTCACATGAACAGGAACTTAATAACCAGGAATGTTCCTAGGTTTGGACAGTGATCACATACTTGTCCATCTGAAGATCTCTGCTGTTGGCTTTCTCAGCCACGCTCACCTGTCGACATGTTTTGGTCCCGATGAGCCTGGCGATGGCACAGAAATTGTCATAGTAGGTGCCGATGAGGACCCTGAACATGGAGGCCTCAGCGCCGCTCCACTCCACATTCTCGGGGGGCTCCGTGTTGGGCTTCATCTTTATTGGCGTTTGACACCGAGAATTCGCTTCTACAAAACCAAAGTTAATAGGCATTGCTCAAGAAGTGGCAAGTGAAGAAAGGCAGGGAGGGAGGCATGGAATGGCAGTTAGAGAACAGTATTAGGATGCAGAGCTTCGGTGTGCTTCAGAAAACAGGCAGTGAGTCATATGAGAATACACTGAGGCTAGAACTATAAGGAAGCTTTTCCCCGTAGAGACATGAGAGCGGGCTCCCCTGAACAGTCTTCTAAAATGAGAGCAGACGGGGTTCCGCGGCTGCTGTTCACAGTAGGACGCAAAGGGCTGAAAGGACAACCAGGAACACACTAGTCAGGAGCTGGGCTGCCTTCTCCCAACCAGCGCCACCCACCCGCAGACCATCAAGAACGGTCACCTGAATGATCAGACTTCTTTACGCACTGCCTGACAAACTGGCAAAAGGAAAACAACCCAGAGTGTGAGAATACACTGGATCATCAACCTTCAAATAACCCGCACGGACACCACCACAGGCGAGCGCTGGGTGCAGGGCGAAGACAGCAGGAGGGAGCCCACAGCCCTGCTCCTGGGTGTCTCACCGCGCTGGAAACTGACGGCTCAGCAGAGCCCCCGGCGCAGCGCGGACCGAAGCAGCCCGGAGCCCCGCGAGCAGCAGGAGCCCGGCCGCAGCCTCACCCGAGGAGCTTGAGGTCTCGTCCTTCTTCTCCTCCTCGTCCTTGTCGTTGCTCTCCCCGCCAGTCTCGGCCCCCGCCTCCCGGTCGCTGTCCGTGTCCTTCGACTCCAGCACGTTGATGGTGGGGGTGCTGGGCCTGCTGCTGTTGTTGGGAAGCCGGCCTCTCCGGCGGCCCCCCGGGCGCTTCGGGGGGGTCTTGATCCGCTCGGCGGTGAGAGCCGCAGCGAACTCCTTCGCTCCCTCCTACAACAGCAAGAGCGGAGACATCAAAGTCAAGTTCTACAGCTCGTTCCGGCAGAGGAGGAAGAAAAGGATTGGGTAAGCATGTTAGTCAAACTTATCAGTATCTGCTTTTCACAGGCAGTCACATCTAAAGACAATCATTTTCCTATCTGCTTTCCATGGTTTGAAGATTTGAGAAAGATAAATACGGCTTCTACAAACTCAGGCAAGACAGTTCTGTATTAACTGAGATTAGGAGTTAAAATACAGAATATACTTTAGGAAACACAGTCCATTTAAAAGTGAACTTTAAGAGGAGTCACACGCCCAGTGTGCATCTACAGTCAGCCTCTCCTGTCAGGACTTCTTAGGCTAGCACTCGCTTATCCATGGTAGCATTTGAAGTATACAAGAAGAATACAAGACGTACACATGCTCCATCCGGCCCTTTTCTGCCCCTTTTTTCCTGTGAGGGATGCACAGCCCCAGGAAGACATGAAAGGACCTTGAGGGACAGGCAGTGAGGGTCAGTCTGTGTTGCCAGGGGCAATAACCCCGTCTCGCAAAGTATACAACAACGGTAAGAGCACGGATTACAGAGCCACAGACACACTTTAGATGAGCCAAATAAAACGCTGCCTTGTAAAGAATATTATACAACAGTGCTCAAGAATTCCATTTTTAGTGGCAATAGAAGGGAGAAGTTTGAGAGCAGCCAACAGTTTTATACTTCATTCTACAAAAACCAAATTGCTTAAAAATAGGATACCTTCTGTAGGTGCCATTCAATGAATCTTCTGTCCAAAATCCAACAGGCAATATATACCCACTTAGTTCCTAGGTAGGAGTGGCTTGGTTCAAAGAGGGGAAATGGTAAAAATAAGATAGTACCCATAAAAAACAACTTTTCTACCTCATATTTTCCTAAACCCTTACCTTCTCTCCATCATTACAAAAAAAAAAAAAAAACACCACACACACACCCCTCATCTCTGGGAGCTACATATAATGCGCTAAAACTACAGCAGGTCTGCAGTTCACAGAAGGGCGATGGCTCTGAGCAAGGCTCGGAAACTTCTGTGCTTCTGGGGTTTGGGCGGGCTCTCTGCGCTTCCCAAGCTCTAAGGTTGGTGGAAGGCATGAGAGTCTCGGATCCTAAAGACCTGCATACACTGCTGAAGAGACTAACGCTGGTAAAGAACAATGCAAGATAACAAAGGACTAGGATGTGCAGTAGGTACGAGCTCCCGAGAAACGCAGCTGAGAAACCTCTGCCTATTGTATGGCCAGTAACAGTTTGGGAACAACAGCTTACCGCTGACTTCACAGACCTCATGAAAATTCAAAATTCAGACTTCTCCACTCCCTCCAGAACCCCCCGCACATGCTTACCAAGTGCTGGTAACAGTGGGGGCCACAAGGCTTGTTGTCGAGGGCCGTCTCTGTGTTCTTCCGCTTGTAAGTGTTGGGTGTTGCATGAAAAGCTGCAAAATAAACAGAAAGCATCCAAATATAAAGTAAAATATTCTACAAGTCAGCTTCTACGAATCACACACAATTCAAGAACCCGGGGGAGCCTGCAGTCAGCACTTCTGCAGGGAAAAATAGTAGTCAGATAAAACGGCTTTGGCAAGATATAGTGTTTGAAACTTAAGATGCCCAAATAACATACCAGAGAGACTCACACTCCAGCACACGGGTGCCCTAACCAAGTACAAAAGCACAGCAGCTGGACTGTGACAACCTGGGATGCTGGCTTCCAGAGCACAAAGGCAAAGACCAGAAACGCCCTACCCAGAATCACACACGATGAGGAGCAACGTGGGTAAAAACAAGTGACAGATTCATGAAATAAATCATCCCAAAATACATATGTAAGAAGCCATACTTCTATCCATAGAACCTAAATAGGAAATGACAACAGACTGATGAGGAAAGGAAGAGAAAGGAAAAACGAACAAAGTTATGGTTTTAAACTGGAAATTCAAGGCTCAGGTCCCATGTCAAGTATGTGAGTTGCTTTTTCCAGGAACAAGACTCGGATACCATGTGACTGATTTCACCCTGGACCCTTTAGGTGAGGGCCCCTAAAATGTCAACACAAAGGCTGAGCACATGGAAGGTAAAGGCCGCGTAAAGGGAAGGAGTTACATCAGTCCAGACACAAGGCCATCATGAGCCGAAGGCACATGCGGGCTTTGAGCCTGGTCGTCTCCTCCAGTATGAGCTAGGTTTACAGACTGATGTTTGGCCGCAGTTCACGGAAGAAGACATACGCGTGTCTGTACACCCACATGTACACACACTCTGGTCTTGAGAGAGAAGGTGTCACTAAGTCAGGACCAAGTGACAGTAGATGGAGTCACAAAAGAGCCGGACACGACTTAGTGACCGAACAACAAAGAACAACAGCAACAATCATTTTACTTGAGCTACGGAAAGAAAATCTGAAAGGAAATTAAAGAACAAAAGGAGAGTTATCAGACAGTTAGATAGAACCCTTACTTTAAAATGTGAGTTTTACCTTAGGTAATATAAATTTAATGAGATTCCAATAAACACACCTAGCCTCTTTTTAATTTAGACAAACGGATTCTAAAATTTACATAGAAAAATGAGAATGGCCAGGAGATCTCTGAATAACACCCCCCAGACAGACAGCCTCAAGGAACAGGACCCTGGAATCAGAAGCAGAGCCCAGCCCCTGTGCTGACCAGGACCGACGGCAGCTCAGGGCAGCCCCAGAGGGACCTGCAGACAACGGTGGGGAAACAGCAGGCCTGGAGGTGGGAGGGTGAGCTGAGGCCAAAATCCTGACAGAGCAAATGCCAAATGGATCAAAGGGAGAGATGTTTTTAAAAAAAACGTCTAAAACGTACTAAGGAAAAAGGTGAGACAGAGACACCCTTTAAAAGCCTGGAGTAGGGAAAGCCAAATGATAGATTTAACTATTTCTAAATGTTTTGTTTTGTTTTTTAAGTTTGCTACAGGATTTTTACCAAACAAACTGGAAAAAAAAACACTGCAACTCATCACAAAAAAAACTAATTCCCTGACTATATAAAGAACTTCAAGATATCAAAAAGACCACCAAAGCCAAAAGGATAAAAATAGTTCAGAGAAAATAAAACACAAATCTCTTAATCATGTAGAGAAATGCAAATTACATTGTGCTAGAAACCATTTTACTGATTCGGTCAGTAAGATCAAAGTCTGTTGTCTAACACGCTCCAGCGGCTGGGCTCGGGGGAAACCGGCAGTGCCGCTCTGCTGACGGAGCTTTAACCTGGCAGATGCCCCCATATGGCAGGCTGCTGGGCAGTGCCTGAGCACAGCGGCCCAGGTTAACCCACGCTCGCAGGGAGAACACGCGGGCCCACCCCGCAGGGCGATTCACTGAGCGCCGTTCCCGTAAGTGCTGGCCTTCAGGGACAGGGTCTGACACGGGCGGGGACAGTGCAGCTGTCCAGACAGGAATGAATCTGCAAACCTGAGTTCAGAGGGGGAAAGGCTGAGCACGACGGCACCGTGTGAACAGGGTTGCTGGAAAAAGAATGTGTATGTACAATATCTGCCGGAAAAAACTACACAAAGACACAGAAGAACTAGAGGCGGAAGTAGTTCCCTTACAAGGGAGTGAGGATGGGAGCGGGAGGTGGGAGACTCTCCTGGACAGTTTTGAATGCTATTCTGAAATACACGCATGTGAAGGATGATTTAAAAAAATAACAACAGCTAAAAACACAAGCCAGGTGCTATTATTTGAAGTATTTTGCACACAGTAATAAATTTAATCCTCAAGACTGTGTTATCTCCATCATACAAAGAACAAAAAGCACAAAATGCTGTATTTAACAGGTATGTTTCGTCATTTATTTAATGACTTCTTTTACCCAAGAAAAACACAGTGTGTGATCTTTTGTCAGAGTCAGTGTAAAGCGGCGAGCACCTGTAGAACTGTTAGGGCTGCACTGGGGTGAACGAGGGGGAGCAGGAGGCACAGCGGCGAGCAGCACACCCGTCAGGCCAGGGAGGCCGGCCTCAGTAAGCACAGCCCCCGGCTCGTCCTCTCCCCAGCCTGAATGATGGCACGAGGAGCAGGCTCAAGGTTCATCCAAATCACTCAAAACTGGAAGAGCACAAGAAAATAACTCCCGTGATAATGTTTAAAAGGAGTATCCTCCTACCTTGGCTCATTTGTACAACAAAAAGGGTTATCAAATGCTATAGCTGTCCACAAGTTGGACGTTCCACTGATTACAAGGGCTCCTACCAATTTTCTTGCTATAGTGATATCTGAATGCAATTTATGGTATTCTTAAGCAAGAACTGGACAGTATTTTATAAAATGATCATGTGTAAGTAAAGGCGAATTAAATGCAATTCAAGACAACTTCCCTTGTGGCTCAGCTGGTAAAGAATCCGCCTACAATGCAGGAGACGGGTTTGATCCCTGGGTTGAAAAGATCCCCTAGAGAAGGGAAAGGCTACCCACTCCAGTATTCTGGCCTGGAGAATTCCATGGACTGTATAGTCCACGAGGTCGCAAAGAGTTGGACACAAGTGAGTGACTTTCACGTCATTTCAACTACTTCATGGGCTATGTGAAAACAAGGCTGCCAAGCCCAAGTAAGGTATCTCATAACCCTACAATGGCTGGGGAACAAATAGCTGGCTTCTGCAACTACTGAAACTATCAGATCATCTATGTAAACTATATCCGGAGTGTGGGTAACAGCAGCAAGGACGTGGAAGATACAATGATAATTCTGAAGGTCTACTTCAAGGTTTTCTAATAAACCACTCATAGTTCACACACACGACTATTTCCAGACCAAGATACACATCACATAACAAATTATTTGCTATAGAAAATATAAGTAGATAGAGCAAAAACTCAAAATGAGGCAAGATACAGTTGCTTGGGCAGGCTAATTAACACAAGAGGTACCACTGGACACAGGGAAAAAACAACAAAAGGCGGACCCAGGGAACTCTAAAAGGGCAAAGCAACATGAGCCCACTTAGCACATGGACAAAGGTGTTACGCCACAGACGGCCAGCTGCATAAAAGTCTAATACAGAAAAAGCTAACGTGTATTAAGCAAACCCTTCTTATTCAGAACCAGGAGGTATGAAATGTATTTTCACAACGCATGCCTCCAAATTCTCTAGTACTCTTTAAATTGTACTTAAACCTGGAAAATTTACTAAGAAACCTCATTCTCCAGCAGAATCAGAAAAATAGTCTCATACGTGTACATTTCATTAAGAACATTATATGCTTTACCTGTATTCAATGCAGGTGTTTTTAAAATCAACTTATTTAGAGGACCCTCTCCCCAAGTCCAAACACCAGACTTAACGCTCAACAGACAAGAACAGATACATAGACACCTTTTTAGCAGCCTATGGGGTCTTAGCACCCTTGGCAGTGAAAGCGCAGAGTCCCAACTACTGAGCCGCCAAGGAATTCCCTTTAGCCAATTTCTTACTTGACAACACCTTTCATCAGCAGGGAGAACGCTGCTCCGGGCTATCAGCTGGTGCACAGTGAGTTTTATCACAAAACCACCATGAGGTTAACATTTATGGAAAAATTACTGGCCTGTATTCTGAGGGGAGACAGTAGTCCCAACTTAACATGTGCAAAAAGACTTCAGAGAGCAACCTCAAGCAACAAATTTAAAAATACCAATACTTTGATTCTAACATATTTTTCAGTCATAACTGTAATATTAAATGACAGATCCTAGTGGTAATAAATGACAACACTTTCCAAGTTGATTTAACACATAATTCCACAATGAAGATAGAAAATGAAAACGTACAATAACTGCACTTACGATGTAGGAAGCAGTCATATTTAAAACATCGCCTACAGAAAAGCGTATGAAACGAATGCAAGCTCTGCTCCCTCTGGACAGACTTGGCGTTTGGTCCATCTATGTTGGGGGTGCACTCAGGAGGAAGCGCACCTGGGAGCTGCTGCTCCGTGAGTTCTTTGTACCTGACATCAACCAAGAGAATGTCATGTGAGGGTGAAACCAGAACCACATTCTTGAACATAAAAGTTTCTACAAGCTTTCTATGTATTATTTTTGATATTTTATCTTGCCTAAAATACAGCAAAGGGTCTAGCCTACAGCAATCTTTATTTAGATGAAGAGCCAATTAAACATTACACATGGTATATCAAGAAACACTCACAGATGTCATTCAGCTCTGTCATGAATAAATGTGATTATATTCATTAAAACGAAATAGCCATGACAGTAAAATTTCTATGGGTATCCAGAGAAACTTCCTCTTACATACACTCCTACAAATAGTGTGTGTGCGCGCGTGTGCGCACTCACGCACACTTCTTCCATCTATGATAAATGCAGCCCAGGGTTCCACAGATACACACACGTTTTAGTTCAAGTATCTTGCAGACGCTGCACACACACAGCAGTGGGTTCATCAGCTACATTAGCTCCGTTTCTAATAAGCCAGAATGGTGAGTGACATACCACACACAGCAAGACCATCTCAAAAGAACAAATCTTACTTTTCCTTTAGCTCTTCTGCTGTGCCCTTATCTGGAAACATTGAGGAAATAGCTTCAAAAATTTTATCAGAAGGAAATTTCCGAGGTGGACGGCTTTCTTTATCTACATAGGGAAATGT
The DNA here is from genome assembly GCF_003369695.1 of Bos indicus x Bos taurus. Lineage (NCBI taxonomy): Eukaryota > Metazoa > Chordata > Mammalia > Artiodactyla > Bovidae > Bos > Bos indicus x Bos taurus. Next base: position 7,834,263 of record NC_040079.1, on the reverse strand, counting down.
GAAAGGAAAACAGAGTGAAAGTGAACAAGCTCACCAATGTTTCATTTTGTCTACGCTTAACAATGCTGATTTCTCAAGAAATTATCAACTCTCTCACTTCTAACCTATTTTACAAGTATCTGAAATGCTGGTAGGTCAGACAAAACTCAAAATCAAATATGCAAAGTTTCAAGTGCACCGGGAGGCAGAAAAACCCAGGTTCTGATCCCAGCTCAGCCACTGACTGCCGCTGTGACCTTATCCCGTCACCAACCCACATGCATGTGTCATCTGTAAACGAGGGCCCACATGATCACTAAGGCACCGATTATGAGAACGGCACGCTTCTCTGAAACTGCAATTTTCCCCAAAATTCTTCTATGCTGACTTCATGTCAAGTCTCTTCCAACCCCGGCTCTAAGTTGGGACCCTCTAATTTCTCTGGTAATCTGTAATTAGTATACAAGTTAGAGCATGTGCCCTGGGGTCAGTCAGAGCTGGTTTCCAACACAGAACTTTCTGGGCTCTCTTTCTTCCCAATGCTGTGATCTTAAGTTACTTCACCTCACTGAACCCATATCAACTATAAAGTGGATCTGAGGATAAAATCCACCTTATTCCATATGCAATATTAGGAGGATTAAATGTCTATACACATATAAAGTGATATAAATTGACAAGCACATGACCTGCACATAGTCAAAGACTGATGTTACATATTACAATAATTATGATAATTGTCCAGGGAAACCCAAAAACTGTACATTCTTTTGCTAGCCAAGGGAAATAAAAGACTCACAAGTGCAGGATGAAATGTTATAAAAAGTATTCTAATTTTGATTACACTACCCCTGATGTGATATTTAACAGAAGAAAAAGAAAAGTTTATCTGTACTCTATTTTTTTGAAAAACGCTGATATGGCTACACACAAACCTAACAAGACAGAGGTACCTTCTCGACTCTCCTCTAGATCTTTCTGTTTTTCTTCTCTTTCATCAGGATCATCTCCGTCATCATCGTCATCATCATCATTGTACTGACCAAGAGCATTCACCAGCTCCACAAAAATTTCATCATTTATAAACCCACATTCTGAAATTCATCAAATCAAATATTAGAAATACACAAAAGTATACCATGCTTTTTTCTAATTTGTAAGAAACAACTGGAGCCTATCAATCAGCACTGCAACACCATAATTATTATAAAATTTGGGAGAAAGGTCATTTCCAGGACTGGCCTAAGGCAAAGCTGGAAGAAGAATTTACCTCAACACCTGTCATTTTCACAAGTTTCCGGTGCCGGCGACCACAGCCTAATTCTCCAGAAACTAAATACGGCCTTCACCTCCTTCTAAACAACCTATCTACCAGACTGTGCCGTCCACTTGTGAGGGGACGAGAGGCTATTACATGCCACCCGCTGCAGGCACTTTAACGGGTCTTCTGTTAATGCTCGAAGCTGTGGTTCTAATGACAGGACTTCAGGCCCTGTGGGGGCCTAAGAGAAAGTCATTTTGGTCACAAGGCCTTTTGGAGCCCATGTTCCATAAGCAGGGCCCTAATCCTAACACATTTCATTGCTAAAGAGTCTTAAAGTCTATACATATTCAAACAATTCTATTTAATTTGCATGTGATTGACACAGTTTTTTAATAACCAACTACGCATAATTTCCAAGTGGCAAACACAATCCTTCAATTTAAAAATAGACAGGGAAAACACTGAAAATTTATCCCAGGCCAATCCAGCAGTTCTAATTTTTTAAAAATGTTTTTCATACTGGCGTTTGAAAAAACAAATCAAAATATCAATTCTCTGGCCCCTTTTCCAAGAGAATAAACACATGGCTCACCTCTATCCCCGTGTACTTTTCCATCATAATTTTTTATTAGTTCTTCAATGAACGTCCCATCCTGGTCTAAAACTTCATCCCCCATGTATGGAATGTTATGTAAAACAGTTTCATCTTCCACCTAAAAGTGAAATAAATAAATATATTTAAAAAGTAGACACATCCTAAGTACCAACATTTTTTTAAAAGTAAATGTAATATAACAGAAATACAGTATTTTTTCCTAAGCAGATGTCCATACCCAGTTCTCCAGATCTAAAATAATAGCAAACTCTAAAAGCTACAAAGAAATAAATGATGCTTCTCATCAATACTTGAGAAAACTGTTTATAGGAAAAAAACTTAAGAAAAAATAACTCTATTACAGAATCAGTCACTACAATTTACCATCACTTCATGTCCGTCTAAAACAGGAACACACCACAAGTTACGGTGTGGCCCATCAACCATTTGAAGACGTGTTCCTGCTTCAGACATTTAAAAGCATCTCAGGGTCAACAAAATACAGCTTATCAAAGCCAACCATAAAAAACAATGCCCCAAAAGGAAAAAAACTAATTAAGTGAGGATTTCCAAACTTCACTTGATCAACTTATCAACAGTCAACATAATAAATTCTAGGCATGTAAAATATGGATGGTTCATTACAGGTTATCCCAAAAGGATACTCTCATTCATAAAATAGGAACATTCTACAATAACATGTTTCCACACTATGAATGAGGCATATCAAACCTGATAGTGCTAATAAAGATGACAGATGAGTTTATATCAAGGTTTGGAAGATATCAAGAAAGAAAGAGGGTGCTGGCTAAGCAGGAAAGAGCCAGTCAAAGAAAAGTTCAGAGAGGACACAGGACTTCAAGAAAACAAGGGACAGGAAGCTGATGTTCTTGGGGGAAGAGAACTTTCAATAAAAAAATGTTAAAGAGTAATTATTGATAAAGACACAACATTTCTGAAGTCCATATCTAAATAAGGAGACTAATTTAAAACAAGGATAGGTCTCAGTCTGAAGAGGCCTTTGAACAAGGTATTGATTAAAAACAGAATTTTAGAAAGAAATTCTGATAACAGAACAGACTAGCTAAGATTGAAGAGAGGAAATGGCAACTGTTCAAGTGTGAGGTGCCTCAGGCTGGACCATGACTGACATAGAGGAATAGGCTGGGAAAAGGCCAGGACACACAGGAGCTGTCAGGTAGGAGCAGACAGGAAATAGGAAAAAAACGGAATTTTTCAAATAATTCCTACATAACAAATCTAGGACAAGTGCAGAGTTCATAAAGATAAGGGTACCTTAGACAAAGAAAAGGCAAACTGGGAGGAAAAGTGCACAGGGGGTATAAAATGAAAATGTAGATGTTAATGTACTGTTCTATTCAGAGTCAACCTCATATACAACTACTGAGTCTAGCTGCCAGCACACCTCCCCTGCACTAAACCCCATTTAAAACTGGGAAAGTTCATTATTTTGGACACAAGCCAAAATTAAATGACAGTTGGCTATTTTTTGTCTTCCCAATTATATCCATACAACCTTTGCACTGCAGGACATACCCTAGCCATAAAAAAGAAGAGTCTGCCTAATCTGGCTTTCATCACTAGCAAAAGCCATGGCTGATTCATAAATAATACTGACAACTCTGGAGGAGGAGATGAATTACGATGGGAGGGTTGATAGATACACACGACTATCCATAAAACAACAGGGACCTATACTCAATATCTTGTAATAATCTATAAGGAAAAAGAATCCGCAAAGCAATCACTTGGCCATACACCTGAGACTAACAACAGCATAAACTGACTATACTTCAGTGTTTTCAAATGGTTAAAAAAAGTCACTGCCAAGTTTAGAACACTATATTCTTTCAGAATTTCAGTCTGTGAAAATATGAGCCCTCTCAGAAGTTCTTGCAACATGATTCTCAAACCAAATGTTTTTGAATAAAGCCTTAAGTACACAAATCTACGCAATGGCAAAAGAGAATCTCAAGTTTACCTTTAAGCCTCCACTGAGAAAAGTTACTGAGGACGTTAGAAACACCTATTTATTGAAAAATCTAGCAGGCAGTTCTCTAAAGTAGGCTCACCAAGGACTTCCATCAAGATTTCAATAGCCCTATTATTTTACATATCAAGTAAGTAATAAAACTACGTATTCTTAATTTAACAACATAAGAACGCATACTTTAACTTCTCTTTTGTTCCATCCTCTCCTTCATCCTACTTCCATAAAGCATTAAATACTAGCATTTCATAACAAAAGCTATTGTGCCAGTGTTATCTGTGGAAAAATAACTAGCCTTATACTGAGACTATTTCATAGTATACATTATCATTTAATAACATGCTGCCTAAAATTGTTTTAAATAGTAAGTTGTCACTTAACAAAATCTCAAAGTCAGACTGAGATTACAGGATACTAACATCTTTAAGAGCAAGAACTATAAGCTTCACCTTTTAAGTGTATTTTAAATCCCAGGTATGGGTTTTGCTTAATACGTTCCCTTTGGAGAATATTTTAACTTAAAAGGAGTAAATAAAAGCCCCCCCCAAAAAAATTTTAAAAGGACTAAGAGCACCATCAACACTGAGAAGGCTTAAAAATATATATATTAATTGGTTTTAAAAATTACTCCAAGTGTTCCCATTTTGATAGCTATTTTTACTTATACTATCTTGAAGCATTTCTATGAACAAAACTAGTGGAGGTGAAAGAATTCCACCAGAGCTATTTAAAATCCTAAAAGATGATGCTGTTAAAGTGCTACACTCAAAATGCCAGCAAATTTGGAAAACTCAGTAGCGGCCACAGGACTGGAAAAGGTTGGTTTCACTCCAATCCCAAAGAAAGGCAATGCCAAAGAATGTTCACACCGCTGTACAATTGCACTCATTTCACATGCTAGCAAAAACATGCTCAGAATCCTTCAAGCTAGGCTTCAAACCTAGACAACATATTAAAAAGCAGAGACATTACTTTGCCAACAAAGACAGACTCTGCCATCTAATCAAAGCTATGGTTTTTCCAGTCATGAATGGATGTGAGAGCTGGACTATAAAGAAAGCTGAGCACTGAAGAATTGACGCTTTTGAACTATGGTGTTGGAGAAGACTCTTGAGAGTCCCTTGGACTGCAAGGAGATCAAACCGGTCAATCCTGAAGGAAATCAGTCCTAATATTCATCGGAAGGACTGATGCTGAAACTCCAATACTTTGGCCACCTGATACAAAGAACTGGCTCACTGGAAAAGACCTTGATGCTGGGCAAGACTGAAGCGGGGAGGAGAAGGGGACGGCAGAGGATGAGATGGTTGGATGGCATCACCAACTTAAAGGACATGAGTTTGAGCAAGCTCCGGAAGTTGGTGATGGACAGGGAAGCATGGAGTGCTGCAGTCCATGGGGTTGCAAAGAGTCGGACACAATTTAGTGACTAAACAGCAACAAAATCTTGACTGACCTTGACATGAAAATTATGCTTTGGTTAAAAGAAGTAATTACCAAATAAGACGACACATTATTTACATACCATGAAATTCTGCTGTAGAGGAGACCAAGAATACATTATGGGTACTGAAGCAACCGCATTCAGAGTCTTTAATGGGATGACTTGTGTTGGAAAATCCAAGTCACTGGTCACCGAACACTAGAACAGAAAAAATAAAATTGACTCATAAGAATAAAAGGACAACCCGAAGCCTCAGTCATCATATTATAGAGAGATGCTGCCTACTGACATCATTTTGAAAAGTAAATTTCTTTACCTGAGATAGTAAGTTGGTAAAAATCAAAAAGCATTCTCTCTTCTTTTACTTAGTGACCAAAAAAGCTTCAGATTTTGCAAATTTTCCAAAACCTTCCAACACCTCCCATATTTACCAGTACCACTAAGAATCAAATATTATTTATGTTGGCCTCAGATTAACTGCTCTTTGCTTTCACCATAAATTTCCTACCTCACTGCTTAATTTTGTTTACATCTCAACCACATGAAATAACATAAGTCTTACTAAATAAGAATTTAGAAACTTGTTAGGTTCACCTTTATCTTTACCTTCCCTTTTTAAAAAGCCAAGTGTCTGCTGATATTATCAGATGATACACAAATATTAAAGGTAGTAGATGTGAGTTTCAATCACAACAAACTGGATTCAAATCAATTCTGCAGAAGTGTAATCCCTAAATTATTAATAATAGCTAATGTCATTAAGCACTTTCTATGTGCTAGGCACTATTTTAAACACATGTTTCGTATTCAGTCCTCATCACAGCGCTGGAAGATGGGGACTATCCTTAGTGCCCATTTTACAGGTGAGAAAACAGAGAAAGGATACATAACTGGCCCGAAGTCATACACGAGTCAGGGCTAGAATTTAAGCCCAGTAAGTCTGACTCTGGAGCCCCTCTTCTTACCCAAAACACACACTGTCAGGATACCACATCTCTAATACCAATTAAGTACATATATTCCCCTGAAATATTATACCGTATTTCATCCAATTTATGATGACATGAATTTTAAAGCACACCATTACCTTCTGCATCGTTAAGAAAATAATGTTGCCAATTAAACTGTACCACAATACTTTATCATAGTGACTCTAAGATGCATGCCAGTTTCAGATGTTAAAATGTTTAGAAGTTTGCATCTTTGACTTGATGAAATACGGTAGAGATCTGTGGCCAAAGACCACAGCACTTCACCCTGTCTAGGAATCCAGCTTCTCTTAAGGAGCTCCGATACCCAATGGTCAGGTCTCCGGAGCCATCTCAAAAATGCCCTTGACAAATAATCCATGAAAACAGAGCAAAAAGAAGTAGAATTGAAGTAGTAAAATGAAACCAAAAAAGTCATATCTATACGACACACATGATTATTATATGTTTCATTTTCATCTAAGAAGATTTAAAAATAGCAGGGCTAGATTTGGTGAAACCAGAGTGGAAGTCTTTGGCCTCCAGGCCCACCTGGCCCTCAGCATGTCCTCAGGCCAGGGGACAATCTTCCGATAGTCACAGTCACCCGGCACAAAAACAGTTCCTTCCTCAGTGGAAGGGAAGGTTTAAAGATAGAGCAGTTAGGAAAAAACTGTGACAGTTGTTAACCCATTAATTTGCTTTCCAAAAGGGCAAAGATCAAAGGTAACACTAGAGAGCTCATGGCTCGAGTAAGTAAGACAGTGTGAACAGTTGACTAAGCTCCAGAACCCGCAATCTTTCCCCGGGTCCTCCCTTGGCCTCTGATACAATTCCTCATGCATCCATCCAATAATAAGAGCAGTTAACATTTATTGAGCACGTACTATGTTGCAGGCACTGTGCTAAGTGCTTCATATGCATCATCGTAACCACTCCTCATCTTAGCCTTTAGCATCGCGATTGCACGATGAGGAGGAGACTGAGGTTCAAAGAAGTTAAATAACTTGCCTGGTCAGAAAGACCGTCAACTGCCAAGCCAGGATGGAAGCCTCAGTCTGACTGCTACACCCGGGAGCCTCATCCGTGCGCTCCAGCCCTTCCCAGATGCTCGTGCACGAGGTGCTATATGCCGAGCGTCTTCTCCCCCACATCCTCCTCTTCCCCTCTTCCTACCACATCTTCACTCCTTCTTAAGTTACTTAACCAGCTAACAGTGGGGCAAGGAGTGGCTGTAACTACAGAATAAAGTGATATACACTATCCAGCGGTTTTAAGTTCAAAACAATTTCATTCCTTGCTAAACAAATTGGAGTTTTTGAGTTTTGTTTTACACATGGTGGAGGCAAATTAATTCAGTGACTTTAATTCTGAAGACTGGTCCCCTTTAAAGCCTGGGGGACAAGGGAAAGCGGCTGCCTCTCCAACTCTGACAAACCCAAGGTCACACTCAGAGGAGGAGAGAGAGCTGCGTGTCCTACTCAACTACCAGACGGGGGCGGGGCGCAAGCTCCGCCCCGCCGGTCTGCTCCAATGTCCTGAACATGCCAAGTCCACTGAACAAGGGCACATCTCCGTGAACAGAAAGAACTTAAGAGAAGCACAGAAAATAAGATGGCAAAGGCTGCAGCACTGTCTCCCACCCCACACCTGCCACACCCCTATCACCTAGAACTCAATTCTCAGTCCTAAGTGTTACCAAGGGGCTGGAAATAAGCTCTCTGAGGGCAAAAGTGGCTGCGGCAGAGCGTGGTGCTACGTCTGTCTCGCAACAATACTCAGCACAGTGTCTCAAAAAAGAGTAGGCACTCAAAAAATGTTCCCAGAATGAACCGACTGCATTTGCTGACTTTTCCCCGATGGAGACTTTGACTTCCATTTCTTTTAAAGCTGCAAGAACACCTAAGCAACAAATTGAAGGTCTATACCCACCTCGTTATCTATGCATTATCTCTAGAAACTCTATCCCATTCTTTAACTATTAACTAAAAACCATATCCCTTTCGTTTATGAAATAATATTCAAATGCAAAAGCATTTGCTGGTAAAACAAGTTTGGGAATTCTTATTCATTGACTTACAGGAAAATTACTCAAAAAGTCCAGTTACTTACCAGTAACTTTTTTTCTTTGAAAATGTATCATCCTTGACAGTTTACATTATCAAGTCTCATATCACTCAGAGGACTGAATAGGACTTTGACCTCCTGGGTCTCCACAGCCTTTTACCTGATCAAAGCCTTGGGCTCAGGACCTCACTAGGAGACCTATACATCAACCAATGAAATTCTCTAATTCTAGGTCCAACTTGAGGATCACACAAGGAAGCTGTTGCAGGTAATCCATCAATGGTGGTAAAGAAGGAAAACGACTACATGAGTTATCAAGGATGCTACATTTTCAGAGAAACACAGCTTACTGGTAAGTGACCAGGTTCCTCTGAGGATGGATAGACTTACATCAACCAGCTGGTACAATAGGCGACTGTGTGGCTGGACCACTGGGAGCTGGAGAGGGAAGTCAAGCCAAAAATAGTAGTTGTAGGAGTACACAACCAAACTGAGACTCTTGGCAGAAGGCTGGTTCCAAGTAAAAACTGTGTTATGGAAAATCGTAGAGGGAAGAGCAGGTGAGTGGCCTGCAGGGAAGGGAAAGAAATTAACACACCCTACTACGTGCTGAGCACTGTGCTAGAGACTTTACCAAAGTTAATTTCTTTAAAATTCACCACTACCCTAGGAGGCAGGTATGACTCCCCCTCTTACAGTGGGACATCCCAAAGGGCATGGCCACAGCCGTCCGGACTCTCAACAGTCTTTACATTAGGAGGGTTAAGTCCAGCTTCCATATAGTAAGGGGAAAAAAATACACCCAGTTAGCCAAGTTAAAAATATTCTTGGATCCTGGTTGGTCCACTCAATTCAAGCCAGAGACACAATGAACTGTTGATATTGTCTAATATCCTTTAGCTTTTCCGAGTAAAAACAATAAGGACCGTCTTACATCTAAAGTGTAGGAAAGAAAGTATCGGCTGCCACCCAACTTCAGGGAAAAGCTGAGGGTGATTTCTGAAACTACTCATATTCCTCAAGATTTCAGCAGAGACAAGATGATACACCAAGTTTTAAATTAGCTAGCCCTCTGGTGAAAATGATAGTGTACATAACTTAATTTCAGACTGCTTTCATGTGAAGGAAGTACTGAAGAGAAAACTGGAATGAGGTTAAGTATCAAGTTTGGGTCAAGAAAAGCTCACAGCAGAAGTGAGCTCCTAACAGGGGTTAGAAGGATTAGGAGAAGGGTGGCTAGAGGAGGGAAGGGAGGTCAGAAATCAAACATCCTGATGAGATCTTGACACAAAGACCTTTACAGTTAATAAAAGCAGCTAATCAAGGTCATGGGAGCTAAGGAATACAAGAGTGGTTCAGACCAGACTGCAGATTATTTCCTGTTCTGGTGCTGAATATGTGTGCTGCAGAACCACCTGGGCTAGAGGAGAAGCTACGCCCAGGCTCCTGCTCTGAGCTCACTTGAGAACAGAAAGATGTCATCATCCTACAAGCATCTTCTGGGCGGGACACGGGGGCATTTCACAGAGAACAGGTAACACGTGAAGGGCAATGTCAGGATACTGGGACCTTAAAGCTCCTCCCTGCATCTGAGCTCTTGAGTGAGGAGATCACAGATCTATAAATCTAATTAGTAGAGTAACTGTTAAAAACCCAACTCTGGTCTGAATCTGAAGGGTATGTAAGGGTAAATCGTCCCCTCTTAATCTGCAGTTCGGCTAAAATCCTACAGATCAGAAGCAGAATTAATAGTCACAGGACAAAAGTTGGTAGGACCACAAAAACACCCAACACAGCGTGTAAGGCAGGTAACCAGAGTCCTGCTTGTCCGTGAGAGGCAAACTCAAGTACTTAATTCAGTAAGGATCCTATGAGAGGTAAATAAGATCACTTCTATCATTGAAAAAAAAAGAAAAGAAAAACTAAGCAGCAGAGCAAAGAATAAAGCCGTGGTTTCCATCAGCACAGCCACTGTGAAGCCTGGCTCCCACGAGTGGACATGGGGCTGAAGGCCACAGGGCAGAAGGGGCTGAAGTGGAGACAGGACAGTCCCAGGACCTCGGTCTCAAGAGAAGCGCGAGCTCTGGGCTCAGGTGCTGATGCTGATCTTTGCAAAACAGAGGCATGCCTCTCCCCAGTTGCTCAGATTCATCATTTAGTGAATGATGCTAAAACGACAACAAAGCTAAATAGAAAAAAATCGAAAACGAAATCTCCCCACTCACTACGACAGGAAATTCCTAATAGGGTAAATGATGTTAAAACATAAAAATGAAAACAGAACTAGAAGGAAAGATGGGTAATTTATAATCTTGAAGTGGAGAAAGGCTTTGTGAGCCTTAAAGAAACACAAAAATCAAAAGAAGAAAATCTAATTTAACTACATATACATTTAAAACTTCTGTACAACCAAAATATATCAGAAGTAACATCAAAATGGGGAGAAAAAAATCTGCAGAACAGATGGTTAAAACCTAGTATTTATAATATGCAAAAAGTCCTTAAAAATCAGAAGAAAAAGTTCAACCCAATTTTAAAGGATCTGAGCCCTGATAATAGCCAACTCATAAAAGAAACACAAACAAACAACAGATTTTTTCAGTTTTGCTGAAAAAAGGAAGGCAAGCAAATTGCAATAGCGTTTTACCTATCACACTGACAAAGATTAACATTTTGGAAGAACAGAGAAATAGACACTATTATCAGTTGGTGAAAAGTGTAAACAAAAAACTTCTGGGAGTCAATTTGTTAACATCTATTAAAATGTTATAGACGCATATCCTCTTGACCTAGTATGCTGTTTCTAGAAACTTTTCCTACAAACTTACTCAAAAGATGTGTATGAAGAATACTCACAGAAATGCTAACTGCAAAAGAAAAAAATAAAAACCTAAGTGTTCATCAGTTATTAACAGGGCAATCAGTTGTGGCAAAGCCACAGGACCAAGCACTTGCATTGAATCCAAGTGGCAGACATGTTTTATCTGGGAATAATTTTTTTTTTTTAATAAAATTCATCATCATTATTATTACTAACATGTTACAGAAAAAGAAATCTGAAAGAACCAAAATCACAAGGGTTGAATTACAGGGTCCTTTGTCTCCTGTTTCATATATTTCTGTGTTACTTGAATTTTTACAGTTAATATTTTATAATAACCTAATTAAGAAAAAGATTTTTACAAAATTTCATTAACCCACAGATATTCATAAAGGGCTTCCCCGTGGCTCAGATGGCAGAGAATCTGCTTGCAATGCAAGAGACCCAGGTTCGATCCCTGGGTCAGCAAGATACCCTGGAGAAAGGAATGACAACCCATTCCAGTATTCTTGCCTGGAGAATTCCATGGACAGAAATCTGATAGGCTACAGTCCATGGGGTCACCAAGAGTCAGACACAACTGAGCAACTAACACAACACACAGATATTCGCATCAGCTGGTGTGAAAGTACCTCATTAGTTGCCAAGGTAGCTCACGAAATCTACCCACCCTCCCAAAAAGGTACTCAAGTTATATACTTTTATGAAATCTAGTAAGAGAAAATAAAACAGAACCAAGCAGTGGATTTAAGTCAATCCATAATATCAAGCTAAACTGTGACAGAAGTTCTAGGCCTAAAAAATGTTATTTCTTCAGAGCAATAAACAATTTTCAACACTGTAGACTAGACAAGCCTTTCTTTGGGCTTTGGTTCATTCTGTTTGTTTTTAAGATAGCTATCAAAATTTGGTTTTGCATTTTGAGAAGAGACTTTGATCTTTGTAATGGTCAATTTAACAGTTTTTTAAAACACAAACTGTATACACAGTGTTCTTAGAGAAAAACAGCAAATTAAACACAACTTCTGCTAGTCTATTTAAGATTACAAAGTAAACATTTGATATTTCTGAAAAGTTCACTTTTTAAAGTTAAGATATATCATCTTAAGTTTAAAATATGAACTCAAACGTAAGTGTATGATATAACTTTAATATACAATAATAAAATAGAAACTCAAACAACATAAGTGATCTTTCTTTTTTTAAATGGTCTTCTTGGAAAAGCATAAAATGCTTATATTAGCTTCCTTTCAAAAAAAAAAAGTAACACCTCCTTATGGTTACTGAAGTAATGTTCCATCTATTTCCACTGAAAGAAAACCAGAAAGAAAGCGAAGGCTGCCATGATTTGAAAAAGTTACATGGGCAGGAAGGACTGGCAGAGTTAATATAAGATTCAACCAACAAAGGGTTAAAAGAGACAGAGAGCAGCAGAAAGCAATGAGAAACCAGTTCCTTGAGGAACCAAGAAAGGATGGATATACTCAAGCTGAGTGTCAAGACATTCACTTGGGAGCACCCCCTCACCTCTAAGACATGAGAAAAAGGGCCCAGCTCCTTGCCACACTTGCTCAAATGCTGAGCAGGACACACTGGCCCTCTAATCCTGAAATTCGCAAAGGAAAGAAAGCACGTTACTGTGCTGGAGTGAGGAGTAAAGAGTACATACTGGGTACACCAGCATGTTATTTTTCTTTGTATACAGTAATTTCTATTAACAATTAACTGACAAAAGGACACGACCATGTCAATAAATGATGAGGTCAAGTGTTTACAGGTAAACAAGTTTTTTCTTCCCCTTCAATAAAAAACAAGCCCAAATTGCAAACTCATGAAAGAATTCACATGTCCTGCATTAAACAGAAGCTTCCCCCTACCAAAAAAAAATCATTTGTGAATATCAAATGATAGGTGATGAACTTAAAATTCTAAGCTATCACTGGGAAGAGCAAACCTGTATGTACTGACAAGTCCAGAAGACTTTCAATTCCATGAATGTGAGAACCGGGGGCCTTCTGATGCTGCTTGTATGTTAAACATTCTGAAGAAGCCCCACATTTCTCACTCCTTTCATTAGTAAACAAGACACAGAATTCTTACAAGAACATTATATTCTCCTGGAAATCTAAAAATGCATATTGGCAGGATATTTTAAAACTACTACACCAATCATGCCAGATGCCCAGAAGACAGACATCATTTGAGAAAGCCTCCCTTTCATTCACAATATGTACAAGTAAAAAAAATCTTATGAACAATCAGTGAAGAGGAAAAGCGCCTTGTGGTTTTTAGCAAGAAACAGAAAATGTACAAAAAGAAATACATTAGTAAGAACTACAAGAGTAACTCAACCAGCTTCTTCATTAAAACTGGAACAACAGACACACTACAGAGCATGGCCACTGACTACAGGCTTGCAGAGATAAAGTTCTTTACTTATTGATAAAACAAAGTAATGATGTTACCAAGAAATAAGTTTTTGATAAACAGCCACATGTTAAGGCAATATGGTGTATATCCCTTGGCCTGTAAGTATCATTTAATAACATTTTTAAGCTGAGCACTCCTTAAAAAAAGATAAACTGAAGAGCAAAGGAAATAAATGTAAAGTATATATATTATAGTCACTATCTTCAAGAAGTCAGAAGTATTTTCTAAAAGAAAAAACAGACATATCTGCGCTAAAATCCCATGGGCAACAGTTTAGGTTTTGTACCTTCAACACCAAAAACGAAGTCCCGCGAGTCTCCTGGAAGTACGCGTGAAGCAAACAGCAGACTAAAGATGTGGCTGCAGGTCAACTGCAGGACTCCTTGAACCCAAGTCACTTCATCAGATCAGAAAGTAAACTTGTCAGATTTTCTTTACTAAAATAACCTAGATAAAATTGGTCATTTTAAAACCGAGCGTATCACCTACCTTCTACAAGTACAGAAGGGAATAAAGTATTTGAGTGAATGACTGAAAACTGTCAGTGAATCATCATCATGCTCCAAGGATTTAAACTGAAGACAGCCCTTTTATAAAGGATGAGTTTATAAAGATAAGGACTTAATTAAAGCAGTGTCACAACAGCACTTAACAAACGTTCAAAGAAACAGACTTTTCAGGTGTCTGGGTCAACAGTGCAGTCCCAAATTCTGTCAAGCCTACAAGCCTACTGCAAAGAAACTCTTTGCAAAATAGGCTTACTTATCTATTCTTCCTGCTTCTGACCTAGTTGACTCCAACTTTCAAAGCGTAAAAAAGAAATGGATTTTGGAAATGCTCAAACTGAAGAAAAACTAAACAGGGATATAATCTTATCTGAAAAGTAAGGAGACCAGACAGAAATCACTAAAGTCCTTTCCAGCCCTAAAATTCTATCATTTACTATGATAACACCAAAAAGCTTATCACAAACTATAGAAATCTTCAGCTTCCAAAAGTCAGTGATGATGGTTTTAAAGGGGGTGGGAGGCTAGGAGGAATAAAAGATGAATCATTTGAATCAGAATCAGCTGTCAAGAGAGGCTCAAAAACAAGCTTGACCAGGTCAGAGCTCTAGGCAACAAACCCTGAACCCTGAGGCTAGGGGTTTCTTTCCTCCTTTTCCTTCCTATTTTGTGAAAATGCTTCTTCTCAACCTGCATGGAGTACTAAGTTTACAAACCACTTGTTTTTATCAAAATACTAATTTCTTCTTACCATTTGTCCCATAAGCTCAATAAAAAGTTAGGTATCTTTACATTCAATGACTTTTATCTCTACTGACAAAATTAAAAGCAAAATTCAATTAGTAATTATTCATTTGAATAAACTGTACTCTTAAATTTAACACCAAAAATTCTATCATAAGCAATTCCAGTTGTACATAAATAACGAACTTCAATAATTTCTTAATGTGTCTGAGCAAAGTGTACTCTTTCAGGCCCACATCAGATCATTAGAGCAAGGAAACTGACTTTAAGCCCTCTAAGCTACGTTTCCTCACCCGGGAATGGAAAAGGGGGTAACACAGCCATCACAATGATCACATCACAACAGACCTAGCGCCCTGCCAGAAATCACCACTGCTGCGACTTTTATTATAAAGGCAGGCTGGGCTTTCGGCAGCATTTTGAGATTTGTAATGGGTGGTAAAAACGTGTTCTATGTGTTTCCTACTTTATTTCTCCAAATTTCTAAGATTTTTCTCTCTGGGGGAAAAAAAAACACAGGTTTCTTTTTCCTTCACTTCAAAACTTACAGAACATCACCACACAAAACTTGCAAAAGAACCAGTGAGAAGCTGCATCCTGATCCCTTTTGAGAATGTTCTAACCAGCACAGAAAGGAATCCCTTTCACCTTTAGTGATGAAATATTAGTACATTTTATTCATGTATGTACATTAATAAGTACATATTAATAAGTCATTTACCTCAATGTGTAGGTCCTGACCTGTTCCATGTGACTGGAAGGTGTTAATACTTTTTTTCATATAATACATTTAATACAACTGCAAATCAGAGCTTAAAGAGTTATCACTTGACAAAATGTATAAATAACTAAGAATCAGCCCAAGCCATTTTTCACCATCAAGACCATGAACATCATCACTGAAACCACTTCTAGGACCGTATCTGTAGCACTGACCAGTCCTTGAAGCCAGCCCGTCACACAACCTCAATAGGCCTCATATGACAGCAAATTAGTGCTTAGTTGTTATAATACCATATAAAAAATGTCTACTCGTTGAAAACATCACTTTAGAACAAATTCATTCCATTGTTTAGACGCATCCCATGTTTAGACACGCAGGTCAACAATCATCTACTTCGTGGTGTAATTTAAATTTCAACTCACTTTCTTCCCTCTTTCTGCTTCCATGCCCATTCATGCAGCATTTCGTAGGATATGTCATGTCTTCCTGTATAAAACTGGTGCTTAAGTTGAAACACCTTAACCAAAATCCTATTGATTGGTTCATTCTGTGTAAGTTTCTGCCATTTTCTCTTCATCTTACTACTACTACATTTAATGTGTTACTTCATTATAAACCACCATAGATTTATTGCCTTCCTGGGAAAACAGTAATTTTTTGGAGGGATTAAGATCTACTTCGTTCATCCAAAAAAATGCTATTAACAAAGGAAATTCTGACCTCTCAACCCCAAGTTTTAAAATTCCCGGTGAGCCTTAGAATTTAAACAAAATGTGTAATAAAATGCTTGTTAACTCCATGAGTATGCATGAAAAAGAAACACTTCTTCCAGCATGGCTAATTCATATGAAGGGGGAGAAAAAAAGTATGTGTCAGGAAGCCCTGCTCTAACTTTTGATCTGATGAGGACATTTAAGAGTATTTTAAGTTCTTTTTTAACGAACAGTCTTATAAAAGTCTAGGAATCTACCTAATAACAGTGAAAGTAGAATTCTAAACCCCAGAGCTCTGTTATAGGAATAGCTAGAAGCCATTAGCAGTTGCACATTAAAGAGAAACAGCAATAAAACAAGGGACATCCGAGGTCAATGGTTCTCTCTCAATAACCAACCAACACTGCAACAGCAAAAACCAAAATGCACTGATAATCTGAACAGCGCGTGAGTTCACCAACCTCCCTGGTCCCGCGCAATGAGCTCACAGAAGTCAGGATATGCACAGGCTGGATTCTTCGCTGTTTCCACTCTTGGTTTAAGATTTCTGTTCTTTCCAAAATTTTCTGACGATTGGAACTAAACATACTCTTTAAAAAAAAATGGAGGAGAGGAGAGAAGAAATTGTTCATTGTTAGAAATTTTGTAACATCTCTAATGAAAGTTAAAATTGCATGATTTCTCAAAAGTACCAGGGACATTCCTTCAAAAGCATATGATTTTACACTAAAATGTGGCTTCCCACATTCAAATAATACAAAAACACAATATCTATTATTTTACTGACAGTAGAAGGGGAATAAGAAATCATTTTTGTCCTTTGTTAACTGTGTACATATCTTCTTTAATTACAAAGACTACAGGAACGCAGTACCATGAAACACCCCTTTATGCTTGGATCCTGGGTCTTCTCACGCAGTACACAAAGCTATATTGAAAAGACGGTGGCTGCCAAGTAGGCGGAATTAGACTAACAACTTATCATTTCACTATGTGCATGGTACAATTTTTATGTTAGTTAAGACAGACCAAGGACCTCAACTTTCAAGTTTCCATTTCTCTTACAGTAAATAAGGCCATTTTCCCCTTCAAACTAAAACTTAACTTGAGGGGCTGTACACCGCGTGCTCCCAGGAGGCAGAGGGTACCTTGACTTCGTCAGCGCGCCTGAATCTCTTGAGCTGCCGCAGGCGCATGTACTCTGACTTTACGCGCTTCCGCCAACACACTGGTCCCTTCTCAGACTTCTTCCCAGTCTGGCCCATGATTATTCTAAAAGCAATGGTTTCATATTAAAATCGCTGATCTGACCAGCCTGAATATGATCACTTGTGTTTTAACCCCCAGCAAACTAACCACCAACCAAAGAAATGACACATAATTACACTCTTGGTTATTTGCGAGGAGCGTGCTCATTTGTTCTGTGTTGTGAAGTCCTCAAAAACATTTCATTCCAGGTATAAATTTTTATTTAACATAACTTTTCAAAGACATTTTTATTTACAAAGATACTCCACTCCTAAACTGCAGTCATTCTACCAAAACATGACCCATTACAGGAGTTAATTATATACAATAAGGAGCTATGAGATGCACACTTGTGGAGTGAAATAAAAATGTAGACACATGTTCTAAGTTTTTAATCATTAAATTAGCTGATGTAGGCACAAATAAATGACTGGAAAAGAGAAATCCAAAACAGAAGTAAAATCTACATACAGCATTAAAGGTAGAAAATATATAGAACAATACATGATACAGGTACAAATTAAAGTATTTCCTCTACATGCACTTTCAACCATGCTTCTCACCTTCAACACGGTGATGCAAGTCTGTGTTTTTACCTGTGGCCACCTTTCCTTCCACGGGACCTCCCAGAGAAGGCAGGGACCCAGAGGCCCTGGAAGCCAGTTATGTGAAACATGGGCTCAGCCTGCGGTCTACCAGGTGTCCAATTCACACTACAGAGTCTAACAAGTGTCCTCTTCTAGAACATTTTCTCAAGTGCTAAATTTGCACTTGTATCTTGAAAATATCAGAAGGATAGTCCTCTGTCGGATGGTGCAAAGGGGCCGCGCTGTGGATCTGGGCTTTACTTTCTCTAAACACAGTGGAAAGTCATGGAGGGTTTTCAGTCAAGGGGAGGGAAGATGTACACTCTGGAGGGGCCAGCTGGTGGCAGCAGTGACAGAAGGGGCTGCAGGAGACCAAAACGCAAAGGTGAGGCCAGCTGAGACTGGACAGCGGAAGTGTGGCCAGGTGGGAGATGCAGCCTGTACAAACACACTGGGGAGGAGAGCAAGGAAAGGATTTCCATCTGCAGAAGGCGGCTTTCTGGCCGGAGTAACCGAGCAGGGTTTCAGGTACCCGTTTACATACAGCCCTCAGGCACAGAGAAAAATGCCTAAGGAGAGGAATCAGAGAAAGAAAGGAGCCCAGAGGTCAGGGGAACTTTCTGTAGGAATATTCCACCGCCAAGCCACGAAAGACAAAGCCAATGGTGGATGATGATTCAAGCTGAAAGAGGAGCAAAGAGAGCAAGTGATAAATGACTAGTAAGAATTGGGCGATGAACATACAAAGATGAATGGAACACAGAACCTGCCGTGTGGAGCTTATAGCCTACCTAAGAAGGCCTGAAAGAACAGACTTTACAATATGAGATAAACACGCAAAAGTACTGGGGTTGAGGGTAGGGGAGTCAAGTAAGGAGGGACAGGAGGAGGGCAGAAAAGTGACAGCTCAACCTTAACAGCTGAGGCGATTTCAAGAGGCACAGAGAGCAGGCGCTCAGAGCAGGAGCCCGCGGCGGCAGGGTGCCAGCAGACGCTGCAGACAAAGCGCACCCCAAACCCGTGAAGAGCCCAACTACAAGAACTGAGGGAATGAGAAGAATGGAGAGACTTCAGAACTGCAGATAAAGACGGCTGAATGAGATCAGAGATAGTCTGAGTCCTGGAAAAGGTTCAAAGTGCGCCCTTGCCTGGGGTGCTGAGTGGAACAGTCCTGGGAGCTGAGGAGACTAATGGCCACAGCCGACCCCAGCTTGGCAGAAATGGAGAACCCCAGAAGAAGTCAGGAA
This sequence comes from Bos indicus x Bos taurus, assembly GCF_003369695.1. Classification (NCBI taxonomy): domain Eukaryota; kingdom Metazoa; phylum Chordata; class Mammalia; order Artiodactyla; family Bovidae; genus Bos; species Bos indicus x Bos taurus. The sequence goes on along the minus strand of NC_040079.1, from coordinate 7,814,915 downwards.
GAAGGTGAGGCCGGGCCAAAGGGCGCCCGAGTCTAGGAGAAACTCGAGCTCTATTTAAAAGGTGACTCTGTGGCAATTTTTTGCTTTCATATCTGTCGTTAGGTAACGGATGGGCTCAGGTGATTCTATGCAAATTATTTTCAGATATTTAGCACTTCAGAGGCCTACCCAAAAGGGGGAAATATCAGGTAAAAAGGGATTATCACCGCTTCATTAGCTCATAAACTCATCACCACTGCCGCCTCCACAAATTCTTAGTCCCCGGAGGCGGTGGTGGTGCCGAGTACGATGAATCTGCTCCGGGAGCATGGCTCTTGTCCTCTCTGATGTCCAACACGGCTATCACTACGGTTTTTAAAGTGCATTTTTTCTGTCGTGGTGCAAAGGTATCATTAGTTAGCACTTCATGTTTTCAACCCTGGAATATCTTCCAGATGTTTCTACCATTAGTAAGAACACCTCTAGAAAAGTCTGTTGGGACAGAACCAAAGCTGTAACTAAACTACCAAGTCTCACAATCAACAACAGGAAACTTCAAAGCTGATCTGGAACCAACCTCTCGTAAGAGAGCATATGTGGATATGTTTCCACGTTTATAAATTTCACAAAGATCTCCCAAATAATGAAAATGAAGGCTTCTAAGCCATAGAATGATCTGGTAATGATCTGTGATCATTGATCTGTGATTTTATGCACAATAGACAGGAAAAGAAAATCATGATTCATTTAGGGGAAATTATCCAAATATAAGGTTCATGACCTCTGAATTAGGATAACAAAAGTATAGGGATAAACAGGCAGATCCATGAAAAAACTAACAAAACTTAAGGTACCATTAGAAGGATGTTTTACATAAAACAAGCTCCCTCCCTCAGCATTGACAACACATTAAAATCACATTTTCATGTTCATCACCCCACTTCATCCCCACTGGAGGTTCCTCAATCTCAAGAACAGTTTTTCTCCTTTGTAAAACCCCAGGGCCTGGCTGGGTGCCCGACAAACAGATTTGATAAAACAAACAAACAATAAAACCAAAACGCAGGTCTACTAACATGTGCTGATCACGAGCCGCTGTGCCACTAGGAATGAAAGGAAGGCGGACTGCCGTGCTGAGCACAGGAAGGGAGGGGGAGACACCCCATCATGAGAACCCTGGGGGGAGGCCAGTCTCAGGGGCGGTCAGGGCCCTGGGGTCCACCTGCCCTACAACAAATGAACAGACCCTGAGCATAAAACCCGGAGCCTCCAGGATTCCCTTAAGGAAGCTGCTCCTGCCTGAGAGACCTCATCCAAACAACAAACCGGGTACCAGCGCCCCCCACAGCTAGCTGGCTGCAGACACCCAACCCCGCAGGCCCACCCACCTCTAGGCCCAGCAGGCAGAAGCCTTCAAGCCTTCAAATTCGAGCTCCCCCAGCCCCTTCCCGCCCTGAAAGCAGACAAATGAGTCCTTCTGACTCCTTCCCACCACATCTCAGCCCAGTGAGAACTAAGATAGCGCTCGGAGTACTCGTGGATCGGCAGAAAGGAACTTTCATTAAAATGACTTGCTCCTAAATGGATGGGGATGTGTGAGAAATTCAGTTTTTAAATGTCTCACTCAAAAGATCTGTTTAGTCTCACAGATGAAATGACACGAAATATCATTTTTATCCCAGAAAATAAAATAACTTCTCTTATTCAAAGCAGATATAGCTCAAGTCCACCTATATACAATGAAACCGAAACAACAGTTATATGCTTTAATTCAAAAGACAAACCAGGGTATGGCAAGGGACCATCCACACCTTAATACAATGTCGTACAGCCTGTCAGGACTACAAATATATAGATTAAAGTAAGATTACACATAGTTCAGAGTCTATTTTATGAATCAACCAAACCTCAATTGTTTTGGATTAGGCTTTCTGCCACAGGAGACACAGAAGGGACCTGAGGTATATTCTTAGGACTGTGATGAATGAACAGAAGACAGGTTCCGGCCCCATGTCCTCAGGGTCCATAAGCAGCAGCCCCAGGAGCAGACCTACTCCGCCCCTGCCCTCCGGTCTAGACACCCACACACACCTCCACCTGCCGCGACTGGGCCACACAGCCCAGGACTCTCATTCCTGTCTATCAGGTCCAGCCCTCGGCCACTTGTGAGGGGCCTTTATTACCTAAGGTGACATTCCTGCTCCTCCTTACTCAGCTGAGGATGACTGAGGAATTAAAAAAAAAGAAAGAAAACAGGTTCCCTAGGCATTTTCAGTGCCCGTGATGCCCTTCTTTATTTCTCATTCCTAAAGGATTCGCCGCATCAAGTCATTTGCCATCCACTCACCTGAGCTGTGCTTCTACTTGTCTAAAGAAAATTATAAATTACGTGTACTACTTATCCTTCTCAACTAATTGCCTTAACGTTGACTCCTAACTGAAGACCCGACTGAGGAAGGTGAAATCCAAACTCAACAACATTTAAGTACTACGACTGCAATGCTCTCAAAGTCCTCCCCTAAAGAAAACTGCCAAGTTGGAAAAATCACCAATCTTCAATAGTGCTTTTATATTTAAAACACTTTTGAGGGCAGCTCAAAATCTCACTTACCAATTTTATTTATCTTTTTAAGTTAAAAACCACTGTTTCAATAAACTCAAAAGTAAATTAATGATAAATAAGATTTTGTAGGTTAGGATTAGGAGAACTAGAGAGACTTATAGATGTTAACTTTTGGTAAGACATAAAAATTTACCAAAGGAAAGTAGGTCTTACGCCTGAGGAGCTTCACAGAAAACACCCCTATGAGAAGGAGACTGGGAGCAAGGCGTACAGGGAGGCACGCGCGTGGGGCTGCTGCCTGGGCCCCAATTCGGTGGGTTCATGAAAACGAGCAGACACCACTACATGTCACCCCTGCCCCAGCTGCGCAGAAGGGTGCCCTGGTGAGTAACAGCGCTGGTTATGGGCGCGGGGCACCGACGTGGGCAGCATACTCTCCACATTCCACTCACAACTTAAACAGAGGTGCGCGCACGGCCTGCAAAGCCAGTCTCCCTGGGCTGGACCCAGTTCTCCCAGAATGAGATGTGTGAGAACCTGGCCAGGTTCCCACATCTCTTGGTGTCTCCCTGTCCTCACACCCTGAGGAGCGTCCAGGTCACAGAGCTGTCCTGAGAAGCCCGCTCAGGTCAGGCACCGCCCAGTGCCCATCAGAGCAGGCGCGGCACCAGGGAGGTCCCGCCACCATCACCCGCAGGTGAGGGAGAGGAGGACAGGACACCCAGAGAAAAAGTCAAGATGACAAATGGGTGTGAAAAGTCACTTTCTCACATGGGAGGCTGTAGGCAAGTAAATAAGAACAGAACAGGATTCCAGGGATCTCAGGAAGGAATGCAGACCACACAGCGAATCCAAGAGAATTGAAACCTCAGGAGATAAGCCCACGGAAACAGGTAGGCTAAAGGAGCCCACCTAGGAAACTGTGGAAATCTGTGTTTCGACCGGACAGAAGGAGGCTGAGGATGAAAAGAACTGGGCAGAAGCACTGTCCTCTAGCTCAGTTTTCTCCTGGGGAGCCAGGGCCAAACAAGGAAGAGGCGGAGACGGACCAGTATCAGGGACGGCCGCAGAAACTCAGAAAGAAGCAGAGCATCCCCGGGTGAGCCGGCGGGCCAGGCCTTTCCCAGGCCGCAGAGCCCAGCCACAGGACCCCACGTCTTCTTCCCCTGAATCCCATTCGCCGGCACAAGAAGTTGGGCTCCGAGGAGATGGCCGTTGGGGGGCTGGGACCAGGAAACCAGGAGGAAAGCCTGCAGCAGAAAGGAAGGGAATGCTCTGAGGAGGAAAGGCAGGAACCAGACCGAAGGACTCCCAGGGGCCAGAGCCGCAGGGGTTTTAGCAGCAAACAAAATCACAACAGTATTACAACCAAACTAACAAGTATCCATGAGTCTGAGAGAAGGAAGTGAAAGCATAAATAAGTAAATGGGGGTGGAGGGGCAAGTCTTCCTTACACGCAATTCCAAAATCGCAGTGGGCGGGGTCCAATGCAGAAACCAGCAACACCCCCGTCAGGGTTATTAGCTCACTCTCTGCTTGCACCCCATGACACCTGCCACATACAACTCATATCTTCCCCTCAAACCTCACAACCTGTCACTTCAGTTGTTGCTTAAAAATGTATCAACCCAAACTGAAGGATATTTCCACCAAACACAGGACCGACAAGTAAGGTTATGATAACAGAGAAAGACTGAGAAACTGTCACTGATCAGAAGAGACTAAGGAGACAGCCGAATGCAACCTGGTGTCCTGTAGCAGAGTGAGAACTAAGTAGGAAACCTGGGGATATCCAGAGAGAGTCTCCAGGTTAGTTAACAGTAATGTAATAACGGTTTCTTAATTTTTGACAAATATACCATGATTACAGAAATCTAAAATTATTCCAAAATAAAGTTTCTTTTTTAAAGAAGAAAATTAAGTTACACAACAACCTAAAGGCTTTCATTTTAAAAGCAGGCACCTACTTCTTAAAGTGATAAACAAAACAGAAATATATTACAAATTAAAATGCTATGTAAAATGTTAAATAGGAAAAAACAAAAAATATACACAGATGGAATTTGAGGGGGAAATTCCCACATCTAATTCTACTATTTAAAAACTCAGACATCACTTGAGTAATATAAGGGTGGGGGGAATCTCCATATGAGCTTATAAGATGGTGTCTACTTAAAAAGATAATACAGGCTATAGGTTATATTAATAAAAATACAGACTCTGAACCAAGGAAAGTAATTGTTCCACTGATTATACACATACTGACCAAAGAAATCAAACAGTTCTATACAATTCAGGTGTTGTGTACAGCTAGTTGTGTTCTGACCCAGCTGGGAGACAGCAGTAAACACCAATCACAGAAAAGAGCATCTGAGTTTGGGGTTTTAATAGAAAAGTGCTAATACACACTCACCGAGTCATTCAATATTTACTGAACATCTAGCACATTCTAGGTACCCTTGTAGGAACGGAAGGCTCAGAAATAAATAACAGACAAAAATCTATGACCTTACAGAACTTAGTCTATTGGGATGGAAACAAATCAAAAACAAAGAAAAATGTTTAGTATGTAAGATGGTATTGAGGGCTGTGGAAAAAAACAACAACCAAACAGGAAAGTAAGGTGAGCCAGGCCTGTTAGGGTGAGCAAACAAAGGAAACTGCTGGAGGCTCTCAGCACCCTGTGCGGGGTGCAAGCCCACAGGACACAGAGAGCTCACCAACTTGTATTGTTCCCACCAACCCACTCAAAATATGCACTAATATTTTCTAGTAAAGACTCCAAAAATACCTGACTCAGTATCTATCCAATGCAGGTTACAGTAACTCCACAATGCTCCAGAGATCAACACAGCTTTACAGAATTTCCAACTGGCATTAAAGCTGGCATTCAAGGATTGCTAGGTGTCACAGCTCAGGTTAACCACTAGGTCAATTATCCTCAACAAAGACTGAAAGTTAACAGCATTTTATAACACATACATGCTCTCTTTGTTAGTATTAAGCCAAATTAAAGAAATAGATTGGCTATTCATGTTAACAAAACAGCCATCATTAACTATGTGTTGCTGATTGGACTGTCTGTATTTAATCTGTCAATTTGCTTTGGTTATACCATAAGATGTTTATATCTGTACATTTTTAGGGAGCATATAAATAAAACTAAAGTCAACCCAACAGTTGCATTCAACATTCAAGTTTGAAAAATGTATTAGAAACTGGGTTACTGAAGTAATTTAGGAATAAAGTGATAAGAACTTCTGACTGGGTTGGTAGTAGTGTGGATGGAGAAGAAAGACAGCAAGAGACATTCTAACATTGAAAAACCTGATGCACTCATGCAGAGAAAAAACTGAGCAAAAGAAAATAGCCAGGACATGGAAGCAACCTAGATGTCCATCAGCAGATGAATGGATAAGAAATCTATGGTACATATACACAATGGAGTATTACTCAGCCATTAAAAAGAATACATTTGAATCAGTTCTAATGAGATGGATAAAACTGGAACCTATTATACAGAGTGAAGTAAGCCAGAAAGAAAAACACCAATACAGTATACTAACACATATATATGGAATTTAGAAAGATGGTAACAATAACCCTGTGTACGAGACAGCAAAAGAGACACCGATGTATAGATCAGTCTTATGGACTCTGTGGGAGAGGGAGAGGGTGGGGAGATTTGGGAGAATAGCATTGAAACATGTATATGTATGAAACATGTATGAAACGAGTCGCTAATCCAGGTTCGATGCACGGTACTGGATGCGTGGGGCTGGTGCACTGGGAAAACCCAGAGGGAGGGTAGGGGAGGGAGGAGGGAGGAGGGTTCAGGATGGGGAACGCAGGTATACCTGTGGCGGATTCATTTCGATATTTGGCAAAACTAATACAATATTGTAAAGTTTAAAAATAAAATAAAATTTAAAAAAATTAAAAAAAAAAAGAAGCCCTAAGTTAGCCACTGCAACCACTAAGAATCTGAACGTAGGTCCAGACTGAGACATTAATTACTCACATAGCAGTCAACCAGCACAAAGAGCGGGCAGAATGTTCACAGAAAACATGATACCACTCATAAGCTGAAAGGGTCTTAGGGCCCCTTGAGTTTATATAGGGTGTAGCTACTGATATTTTTCATATTAGAAATTTAAAACTGAGAAAGTTTTAAAACATTTATTTAAAAAACAACAGCAGCAAGTCTGTCACATATTAATAACATGTAATGTTATTATAAAATGTTAATATAACACATTTTATTTTTAAAAAACTATTTTCCTTTTTTAAAAAATTAATGAAGGGTACTGTTTTACATTTTTGCCAGTTCTTTAAATATCTGTCTTAACAGAAGACAGCTGGATTCCCATATCTGCTTCTGTATTCAATCTGCTCCAACATGCTGTTTTGGTTGAAGAAAATCCCTTCCCAAACAAATATCTGAGCTACAGCAGGGAAGGGCGTCTGCATGGCTTCTGAGCTCATGGGCAATCTCATGCTAGGACATTACTCCAGAACTGTTTTAAGAGAAAAGTGACTAGAGCAGCTTGTGATTCAACCTCATAGCTGCTTTTCCTCAAGACAACCTCTATCCTTCAGTAAGCAGTGGTTGTTGCTTAAAAGATTAGTTGCAATGAGGAATCTAAAATTGTATCAATAAACGTTCCTACTCTGCTACATTAAAATTCATTGGTCTGTCTCCTTTGACTGCATCTTTAACCCATGCGTGACTTTATAATATCATTTCCTCGATTTGAAAAACACTGGTCCACTGAGTTATGCAAATTTTCCATAAGTTCACATATTTCAAAAAATCATTATTTGTTAAATCCACTGATGTCATCAGAAAAGTCTTTAAGTATTTATTGGAAAAGCTGTCAACCTCACCATGACAGATACCAAGTTTTCTAAAAATTCTAATTTTTGCTCAAAAACTCAAACATTGCCACTGGCAACAAATAACGGTCAGTTGTTCTCCGTCAAGTGACAGGCTCACTTTGTTGAAAACGTCTGCCCCATACCCAAGCTGGAATAATCACGGTCTGTCAACCCCTCTTTCAAGTGAAAATGGCTCCGCGTGAAAAAAGCAGCTGGTGCAGCCTGGAACTCCATCACATAAGTGCGGCTCCCAGAGACCGTTGGACTCCGGCAGCGTCGAAGCCCTGTATGCACATTCCTATCCTGTAGCACAGAATATTAAGATGTGTGCACTCAGGACCAAGAGTATATAAAATTAGCAACTGTTTTCACTTCATCGAGGACATTCTCAAAAAAACATTTTTTTAAAACTCCCAAGTGCTGCATGCCAACAGTCCTTGTCTACCACCGCTTTTCTGCCCCTGGAGCAGCCGTCAACACGTAACATCTTAAATTATTACCAAAATTGGTTTTTACAAGTATCTATTTGGCTGGATCAAGGTCTTAGTTGCTGCATGTGGGATCTGGTTCCCTGACCCCGTGCATTGGGAGGGCAGAGTCTCAGCCCCCAGACCACCTGGGAAGTCCCACTCCCTGCGGCCCACACAGCACACTTGGAGAACAAGTATATCCAGACACCACATGAATCAGAAATCACAACAGTACCCCAGCTTTTCATTTGCCTAACAGAGAGCCTGGAGCTGGCATGTATTCAAATTATATTTCCTAAAAGATAAGTTTGTAAGAATGAAAGCCTAGAAATCACCATTTTTTGCAATTAAAAAAAAGGCAAACAAAACATCTCTGTGAGAGCTTCCCTGGTGACTCAGTGGTCAAGAATCTGCCTGTCAATACAGGGGACACAGGTTTGATCCCTAGTCCAGGAAGATCGCACATGCCACGCATGGGGCAGCTAAGTCCACGTGCCACAACTACTGAGCCCACACGCCCTGGAGCCCGTGCTCCAAAATGAGAGAAGCCTCTGCACCACGGCAAGCGTAGCCCCTGCTTGCCACAACTAACGACGACCCAGCACTGCCAACAATAAATGAATAAAAACTTTGAAATCTATGTTAAAAATATTTAACGAGGGATACTTCGCTGTAACTGTCAACTATAGAATTCAAAAGAAAGGCTGCCATACATCTGTGCCAAATTAAGGGATTAACGTTAACAAAATTTGTCTTAAAAATTTCTTGCTTTCATCCATCTGTCTTACCCTTCACCCTCACAGGAAGGTATCATCCCTGGTCACTGTCTCTCTTCTAATCCCCTACCCTTCTGACCAACTCCCCACGTCACTCACACTTTGCCCTACCCACGTAAGAGAAAGATAAAAGTAAATATCTTGTCCCTTTTCACTTTCTAGCATGCCTGTTTTTATTTAAAAGAGAGAAAAAAGTAACAAAAATAACACAAACTCACTACTGCTGCATCCAAACAGTCCTCCCAAAAGACTTGTGAAAATTTACGAAAAAGAAATTTCTGAAACTTCATTTTGAAGGACTTGGGAAAGCCAGGAATAGAGGTACTATCCACCAGTCAAAATCAATTTATAAAACATTCTGAAAGTGCCTAACACGGCAAGAGACACAAGTTTGCAAGATACAACAGGCTCCTTAGTGCCTAAACTTCAGCAGATCATAGTACACACGATCACTAGTACATACAACTACAGGTGAAAAGTAGTGTGAACGGCATTTGTATCAATAAGTTTTTAGGAAACAAATCTGCCATGACTAGTGATAAGAGAAATTAAAATCCAGATCACATCTGTAGCCCTGGTTTGAGCCCAGCTAAAAAGGCACAGGAAAACTACAGTAATTTAGCAATCTTAGGTGAATGATAGAAAACATTAACTGGATTGTTTCAGCAAAAGTGAGTAGACTCTGCAGTAATGTATTTTCTACAAAAGTCAGATCATCTTCCTTTCAGCAGAAGAGTAAACTAAACCCCGGAGTCTACAGACCAGCATTCCTGTGTTATTCGAAAATCCTATCCATTCACAGACATGTCTTAGAAAAGAAATGGCATATAAATTTACACCAAGTGGAAAACTGAACTATCATAAAGGTCTTAAACAGTTTGCTGGGACAACAGATAAAACAGATTGATTAGCTAAACTGACATCGAGAGGGTGAAGTTTTCTTTGAAAACTGTACAAAACCTGTTTTTATGAGCTAAAATCCTCTCTTCTGTTAGGTACTACTCAGTCTACCGAGACACTGTGGGAGAGGAAACAACAAAAACTGACGCACCAGAACCTAAAACTGACACATAGCTCCCCGTAACTCAAGGACGGGACGTGGGATACTCGTGTCTGCAAAACTCCTTTTGATACTTCCTTAGAGAAGTCGGCTCTAAATCATATCTCAAATAACCCAACATCCAGTGCCTGTTTACCAACACACACTGGGGAAAGTTCTCAGAGACGCCCACATTGGGTAAGTCACCCCGGTGAGCACTGGGTGGGTGACAGGATGCTGCCACCCCGGCCGGCGCTGCAAGGCCCTGCCACCAGTCAGGCGCGCGGCTGCCAGCGCTTCCAACACAGCACGAGCCCCCCGTGCAAACCAGCAACTGTGCTCAAAGAATGGTGGTCTGTGCGCACACTGGAGGAAAACGGGCTGCTCTGGGGCCTGAAGAGGTTTCTGCGATACAATACCTTCCTAGAAACTCTCCATGGGCGATTCTGCCAACATACTATTGTTACCTGAGACAGTGACTCTATGTCTTAATCCCCAAACAAAATTCCCTCTCTCTCTCTCTCTCTTTCTATATATATATATATATATATATATATATATTTTTTTTTTTTTTTGGCTGCACCACACAGCAGGTAGGGTCTTAGTTCCCTGACCAGGGATCGAACCTGTGTCCCCTGCAATGGAAGCACAGAGCCTTAACCACTGGACCGCCAGGCAAGTCCCCCAGTTTCCTCTATATTTGAAGACAGTATCATAAAATGGACTTGGCAGTTCAAACTACTAATCCCCAAGTATTTACAGACTCTCAGAATTTCCAGGCGTTCTACAATCAAGTAACCCTTACCTGGAGATTTCAGCACTGGGGTTCATGTCCACCACAAGGGGATAAACATGTCTGTCAGTGCCATTTCTTTAGCTTGTGGACAAGACTCCTCAGAGACCCTTCAGAAACTCCTGGGGCTCATCTCCACCTTGAAATTCATTCTCTTGCTTAGAAAAGTAGTAGTTTCGTGCCAACATGGAAGTAAAGGAGATAGGGGTCATGATGAGCTCTAAGTCTTTTCATGACTTTCCTATACTTAAGGTTTATGATAAATATAAATATACTGCTGAAGTACTAGAAAATGCCTAACCCTTCAACTATTATTTATAACCAATGATATTTCTAATATGTGTTACCAAACTATATTGTCTATTTAATTATTTTATTACTATAACATCATGTGCTGTGCTTAGTCACTCAGTCGGATCCAACTCTTTACGACCCCATGAACTGTAACCCACCTGGCTCCTCTGTCCATGGGGATTCTCCAGGCAAGAATACTGCAGTGGGTTGCCATGCCCTCCTCCAGGGGATCCTCCTAACCCAGGAATCGAACCTAGGTCTCCTGCACTGTAGGCAGGTTCTTTACCCTCTGAGCTACCAGGGAACCAGCTTATAATTAGCATTAGATGTTTTAGGAATGGGAGAAGTGCACAGAACTCAAATGCCAGCTAGGAAGCATCACAATCACCTGTGAAGGTAATATGAACTCAAGTCCAGTATTTCTCAGTCTCCAGAGAAACAGACATAAGTGCCTACAGAAGCGAAGCACCTAGCATCTCAGTATTTGAGCTAAGAAGCCTAGAAACAGCAAAATCCTATCCTCGAAGGGACCTCTGTCCTCCTGGTTGTATGAATTCAGGCAAGTTACTTACCTCCACCAAGTTCCTATTTCTTTATCTATGAAAAAAGGTACATGGTAGATCCCCAATAATCACAACCTGCTCAGTTTGTTTGCTCATCTCAGTCACTTAGCAGTGGAGATCCATGAAAGCTACTTGCCAAGGAAACACAACTACTTTTAGATGATCATCATACTGTTAAAAGATGATCGATGCTGCTGCTGCTGCTAAGTCGCTTCAGTCATGTCCAACTCTGTGCCACCCCATAGACGGCAGCCCATTAGTCTCCTCTGTCCCTGGGATTCTCCAGGCAAGAATACTGGAGTGGGTAAGTTCATCCTAATAGAATCTTTTAGAATATTCAAAGAACAGATAACTATATTCTCATTCAGCAAATGCTGTATTTTTTTTTAGAATAATTATAATGTATGACTTTCAACAAATTTCAAAAGTAAAATGGTTGGTTTACAGCTGCATGTATATCAGGCACAGAGCAGGCCTGAAGTAAACCATAGCTAGTTCCATGACTTGGAAGCACGCGAGAGCTACTCACACACCTGTGAACAGCATATAGTGAAACTTCACTACAGGTGCCAGCATCAAAAACATACAAGAGCTGCTTTAATGATGATCAAGATTCTTTCAATGCTTAAAGAAAATCAACTAGGCTTTTGTCATTTTTTGTGTTTTGCTTACAAAGCACTTGGTCTTTAGTATCAAAAGCCAAGGCACTAAAATGGATAAAACAGTCATGATGTTCTGTCTTTCTGACACTTTTTTAAAGCTTACTAGAAACATCTTGACATGCTATGTATAAATTTAGTGTGCATAAATGCAACAGAGGGATAAAGACCATCCTGAGATAAATTTGAAGAATCATTACTTTATATTCCTCACTTATTTCCATGTTTCTCAAGCTAACTTTAATCAAGAGTTTATTAGATACATAAATTAAAGCTGCATAATAGTACCTGACAGCAGGTAGCAAAGTTCACTGGGTGATATACACAGTAAAGACAAACAAAACTCACTTTTGAGACTGACTTCTGAAGGCTCTGCTTTAAAGGGTAGGGTGCTATTTAAATAATTACTTACTGAGTTGCTGCTAAAGAAGAGAGGCCGAAGTTTTCAATTTTATTGGTCCTAAATCAATTTCACAAAATGTTATTTCTATCTGCTATGTACAAGACTTTTTTCTAACCTCTACCATGCAGATGAGTAGACCAGAGCTTTGAGTGAAGGGGAGAGGGAGAGAAAGGCTGAACAGCAGCTTGAGATGCTACAACGGTACGGAAGGGATTCCAGAAAGAGGACAGACCACAGACTCCACATGAGGCTTCTTGGAGACCAGGAAGACGACCAGCTGAGCTCAACAGGGGAGAAGGACAAGAAAACTCTTGAACAAACAGCTAGTTCACTGTGTGACTAGTTGAGAAAGCTTAGGCTGTTTCCGAGATAGCCTGGAACACCAGCTTCGGGAGTTTCTCATGGAATCGACGGCCATGGAAGACAACCCACCTGCAGAGGTGTACAACACCCAGCAGAAGCCCTGGTGCTTTTTTTTTCCTTCATTAAAGAGGAGACCATCTCAGGATGGTCTTTATCCCTCTGTTGCATTTATGCACACTAAATTCATACATAGCATTTCAAGATGTTTCTAGTAAGCTTTAAAAAAGTGTCAAAAAGACATTATTTTTGTACCCTGAAGAAAAACTAAAAATTACTGTGCGAGTAAATCAGGTGTTGAGCAAAAGAACTGATACTTTGCAGAAATAAAGCAGTGAACAAATCAAGTATATATAATCTGAAAAACCATTTGATTATATAACAACAAAAACTACTTCACTATCAAAACAGGTAGACCAAGCTTGACAATTTTATTATCACTTCTACATAACCAGATTCTAAGATCAAAGTCACTTTTAATATCCCCATTTACCCTCTGAAGAAAATGAAAGCAAATTTTTAATTCACTAAAAAATGAAAAGGTCCAAACTACTCCAAATGAAAATTTAAAGAATTATTAAATATTATCACTTTCAAATTTTAAAATTCTCCATGCCACATAACTCACATACCTAACACCTCAAGATAAATAATATCCTTTTCATGTTCCTGTTTCTACAAACATGACATTGTGTTATACCAAGAACTAAATGACTTGTGAATTAAGAACAAATTTGTTTTCACACAATTTTACTGAATTTAAACAATTATGCTTCTAGCGTTATTACTTAACTTGATCTATATATTGTCAAAAATACACAAAATCAAAGAGGAAAATTTGGAGAAAAAATTGGAAAACATTAAAGAGAAAACGTTTCCAATACATACATCTGACAGAGACAGTGTACCCAGAATACAGAAACACCAATTTTTAAAATGGGCAAAAGGTTTGACAGAAAAGTACACACAAATGGCCCATAAGCATGTGAAAAGATATCCAGCACCATGAACACTTGGGAAATATACATCAAAACCACAAAAGGACACTCAGCACTCATTAGATGCCAGTGACTTAAGCAACAGCAACACGGGACATTGGTGAAGACAGCAGAACCACAGGTCCCAGGCAGACACCACCCTGACTCCACGCAGGATGGCACAATCGCTTGTGGAGATGGCCTGGCAGTTTCTCATGAAGCTAAATCAGTATTTACCAAGTGACCCCACAATCCAACTACAAGTCCACCCAAGAGAAAGGAAAAGATCCATCCACAAAAAGATTGCCCAAATGGTCACAGAGGATTTACTATAACAAAAGCCAAAAGGGACCAACCCGATCAGCTAGTGAAGTGAAAAAAAAGCATAAGATGTTCACACAGTGACTACTACTGAGAAATAGTGACTCCTGAAACAAGCAACAACACAGATAAACCTCGAGAACATGCTGGATCAAAGAAGCCAGTCACAGAAGAGTATATCCTGCGTAATTCTATTCACATGAAACTCCGGAACAGGAGAAATTGGATCAGCAGCTGAGAGAATGATGGGAAATGAGCGTGAAGAGCTCTGCAATGGCATCAAGGTTACATCGTGACTGAAGTGACAGTCACACAGATGCTTACAGCTGGCAAAACTCTTCCAACTATACCCTCCACATGGGTGGATCCCAATGTATATAAATTACACTTCAGTAAAGCTGATTCTGTACCCCCAAAAAACGGACACCTCTGTAGAAAACAGGGCAACAGCTATTAAAACCTGAAACGTGCATAATCTTGAACCATCGGCTCTTCCTCTAGAAAGCTGTCATGCAGAAGTTCAAAGCTCCGTAAGGATGCTCCCCCCTCAGAGGGCAAGCACAGCACCCACACAGAGAGCTGGTTCATCGCCTGACGACACAGAAGCCGGTACAAGGAGTATTCCACCCAACAACAGCCTGAGAACCTGGAGCAAAGGGCAGTACATTTCTGCAAGGAGCCACGTGGTTAAGCACTTGAGGCTTGGCAGAACACAGCCAGTCGCCTTGCATATTCTTTGGGGGGTTTTGTTGTTGTTTTACAACTCTTTTAAGAAATGCTAAAATCATTGGTAGCTCACAGGGCCTTACGAAAACAAAAAACAAGCGCGCACACATACACCCCCAGGCTGAGAAATCAGGGCTTTGAAGCCCAAATACCGAAATTCAAATCAGTAACCTACCACTTACTAGTAACATAATCCCTTCACCTCTTGTTATTACAGTGTCCGTGTAAAATAAATGAAAGCACTTATAACCGTGTCAACTACAGAGCAAGCTTTAAAGAAATACCAGCTTTTTAAAATGAAACAGACCTCTGTACTGACCTAAAATAATTGTTTTATATCAAAATAACTTAATCCTGCTTGTGTAAAATACATAAATACATGTATAAATATATCACATTGACCAAAAAGTCCGTTCTGGCTCTAGCAGTGTGCTTAGTTGTTCTTAACTTCTTTCGAAACAATTTTGTTAGATTGTACTGTGACAGCTCTCATATCAGTGTGCATTTAAAAAAACTTATCAAAACTGGTCAATTTTTTAAATAAAAGATGTTTTTGTGTGGACCATTTTTTAAAGTCTTTATTGAATTTGTTACAATATTGCTTCTGTTTTATGATTTGGTTTTTTTGGCCCCTGAGGCATGTAGGATCTTAGCTCCCAGACCAGGGGTTGAACCTGCATCCTCTGCACTGGAAGGAAAAAGTCTCAACCACTGAAGAGCCAGGGAAGTCCCAAAATTGGTGAATTTTTATGTAGCCATTTTAATACTGAAGATGGAAGAAAAAAGGAATATTTTCAACAAACTTTGCTTTATTACTTCAAGAAAAGGCAAAAACACAACTGAAACACAAAAACTGATTTGTGCAGTGTATGGAGATGGTGCTGTGACTGACTGAACATATCAAAAGGTATTTTCGAAGTTTCATGCTAGAGATTTCTCGATGGACAATGCTCTACTGTCTGGTAGACCAGATGAAGTTGACAGTGATCAAATCGAGATGTTAACTGAGAAGGATCAATGTTATACCACTCGAGAGATAGTCAAAATTCTCAAAATACCCAAATCAAGCCCTGAAAATCATCTGCACCAGCTTGGTTATGTTAATCGCTTTGATGTTTGGGTTCCACTTAAGGGGGAGGGGAGGCCCTTCTTTACCGTATTTCCATATGCAATTCTCTACTGAAACATAATGAAAACGTTCCATTTTTAAAACAAATTGTGACGGGGGATGAAAAGTGGATACTATACAATAATGTGGAACAGAAGAGATCATGGGGCAAGCAAAATGAACCACCACTAACCACACCAAAGGCCGATCTTCATCCAAAAAGGGTGAAGTTGTCTATATGGTGGGATTGGAAGGAGTCCTCTATCATGAGCTTCTTTCAGAAAAGCAACTGAATAACTCCAACAAGTACTGCTCCCAATTGGCTTTCCAGGTGGCTCAGTGGTAATCACCTGCCAACGCAGGAGATGCAGGAGAATCAACTTCGATCCCTGGGTCGGGAAGATCCCTTGGAGGAGGAAATGGCCACCCACTCCAGTATTCCTGCCTGAAAAATTCCATGGACAGAGGAGCCTCATGGGCTACAGTCCACAGGGTCGGAAAGAGTCTGACACCACTTAAGGACTAAGCACACACACACCCACTGCTCCTAATCAAACCAACTGAAAGCAGCATTCCACAAAAAGCGTCTGGAATTAGTCAACAGCAAACCATAATCTTCCGTCAGGATAACCCAAGACCACATGTTTCTTTGATGACCAGGCAAAAACTGTTACAGCTTGGGTGGGAAGTTCTGATTCATCCACCATTATTCATCAGACATTACACCTTTGGATTTCCATTTATTTCGGTCTTCACAGAATTCTCTTAAGGGAAAAAATTTCAATTCCCTGGAAGACAATAAAAGGCACCTAGAACAGTTCTTTATTCAAAAAGATAAAAAGATTTGGGGAAACAGAACTATGAAGCTGCCTGAAAAATAGCAAAAGGCAGTAGAACAAAATGGTGAATACATTGTTCAAAAAAGTCCTTGATGAAAATGGAAAAATGTGTCTTTATTTTCACTCTTAAAGCTGAAGGAACTTTTTGGCCAAACCAATATATTCGCGTGAATACACTGGAAAGTTTGGGACGAATATACAGCAAACTGTTAAGGGAGACGGAATGGGGTTACAGGGGGTCAAGAAATGTTCACTTGATAAACATCTAAATTATGTATTTTAAATTGAATACATAAGGTCTGTTTTTTTAAACAGTAGACAATTAGAAGTAAACAGATAAATCATATGTGGCATTTTCTTTATATACAGATATTTAAGTTTGGGAAGTGTTTAGTTCCATGAACGAGAAAGTACATCTAGTCTTTAAAAAATAATACTGGCACAGTTACTAAGACTCACTTATTAAACAATTTGTGCCAGGTGTAGTTCTAAGGGCTTCACGTGTATTCATTTATTTAATCCTCTCCACAACCTTATGGAATGAATGCTTATCATTAAGACACCAATTTACAGACAGGGAACTTAGACTTCAAGGACAATGTGACAGGGCACCCAAGTTATATGGCTCCAAAGACCACACTCAAAGCTCTCCTGTCCTCCCCACAGAGTGCACTCTATTAGAATTCTGGCTGAAAAAAAAATCCACAAAGACATCTTTTAGTTAGTCTGGGACATCAGATTCCATAAAACTACAATTCAGTTCAGTTCAGTCTGAACTACAATTTATCTACTTTTAAATATAATTTTCTGATTGATTCAAATAAACTCATTCTTCTTGGAAGCCATGATTGTCTTCAATCATCGAGAAGACAAGTAGATAACATGAAGCTGATAACAGGAGCCAAAGAGAATCTAAGTTTGGATCCTGCCTGCAAATTCCTAGCTGATAATCCTGGGCAAATTCTTAACCCTCTACACCAAAGCTTACTTATCTGTAAATGTTTGCAGAGTGTGCTGCTGTTGTTAAAGTTCTTTTAACTGTAAAATACACATAAAATTTACCATTTCAACCATTTTTAAGCACACAATTCAGCCGCATTAAACACATTCAAAACACTGACCTTCCATGTCCAGAGCTTTTTTCACCTTCCAAATAGCAGCTCTGTCCCAATTAAACACTAACTTCCCATTCCCCTCTCCCCTCAGCCTCTGATAACCCCTTGTTCTACCTTCTGTCTCTGTGAATTTGCCTGTTCTAGCTACCTCCTATAAATGGAATCATAGAATTGTTTCCTTGTGTGTCTGGCTTATTCTCCTTAGCACACCATTTGCAAGTTTCACCTGTTATTGTATGTGCCAGTATGTCATTCCTTCAATAGTTGAACACTCCATTGTATGTCATCGTATATATACAACATGTTTCCTTTATCCAAACCTCTGCTGATGAGCACAAGGTGGTTTTCACAAGAATTAAAAACAAAGCATCTGATGTGAATGTTACCACAATAAAAAACAAACCAAGCAAACGAATGAAGCATCTGGCAAACAGCAGGCTCTTTAATATTAATGTCTTTTTTTCACTTCATTTTGTCATATTTTTGCACCACATAGCGGTGCAATGGCAAGACAAAAACAGTGCAACCATCTTACAAATTTATCAGCTATGCCTTTTGAGATATTATTGGATTTACAACTACATTTATCATCTTAAAAGAATGATGAAGAGCATCCCAATAAATAATCTGTAATTACACTACTTTCTTCAGTTTTAGCTTCAAAACCTAGCTCAAGGTATTCCAATCAAGAACTTATTAATGGTAACTAAACCCCTTTTGATTAAAAGATGTATTCGTCCCCTAAATTTCGGTACAACTCGATCAATTTCAACACAAATTAAGCAGATACTATATGCCAGGTATATTCAGATGATCCATCAAGCTTCTCTCTGGCTGCCTGAAACACCAAATATGAAAACCAACGGTTACATCTAAAGTATATCCGATTTTCAGTATCTTAGGGTGTTAATAATTAGAAACCATGGAACTTGTACACCTTGATAACTATTTTTCGTTGTAACCACTGCCACTCAGGGAGAAAAATACCTTCCAAAGCTCTTCACAACATGAATATACCCTGCTTGTTTTGCAAGTTGCTTTGTCAAAATATTTCCCTACATTTTCAGGATTTCCTTTATTCATTCAACTATTAATCCCTGCTCTCTAGCAACTCAGGTGCACAAAGAAAACTAAGACAGAGCCTCTGCCTCAAGGAACTTCAGAGTAAAAGGAGGGATGCACCAGCAAGAGATTTCAACTGGATACAGGCTACAGTAAAGGTACCAACGAAGCCCTTGAAGAGACATGGAAGGCCTCCAGCAGGTGAAGCTTTCTCTGACCTTAATAAGCTGTTCCTTTTCTGCTCTCCCCAAACTGCACACTTCACCTGCCCACGTAGAATTCATCATTCACAGAAAATGTTTTCTTCATTTGTATGGACATAAAGACTGCAAGGCAGATTCATAAATCATTTCCAACTGACTCCAGAATTCATTAGCTTATCATAGGATTTTTCCTTGCTGTTAGTTTTTAAAAAGCAGATCAACTTTCTTAATCACTTCTTTAGGCCAAGTCAGAAACTAATTCAGACTCCTGGAGCATGCCAGCTCAAAGGATGGAGGATATCCTGGAAAATCTCCATGTGACCTGGGGAAATCTGCCTACACATTTTTAGTGGTCAACACAAAGATAACCACTTTTACGTATGCATGTAAGGCAAAGCTGGTATAAACGAATTTGAGCTTTTTTCTTTGCCTAACTACACTAAATCAACAAGCGTGGTTTTTTTATCACTGCTACTTAAACTAAATACACTCTCAATTCAAATACAAAAAATTTAAAACCAATTCCCCCCAAAACCTTTTCAAACAAAATCTTGTGGCAAGTACAGAGATAGTAATTATCAAATATAATGTACACAAGATGGGGAAAACTGGAATTTTGTGTCCTAAAAGATTCAAATTTTTGCCAAAATCTGCATAACTAGCTCACCTCATAACAATGGGCAAGATTACCAGCAGGACTTTTTGTAATCACCAACAACTAATACAAATGTAGACGATACTTCGGAACAGCACCTGGAGTGTCAGTTCAGTGATGTCAAACTGCAAAATGCGCAATGAAGACTCACACTGCATTTCTTTGTCTCCATTTTTTTGAAACCGTAAAATAGAAGGTTGCACATTAGATCAACAGATAAAACACTGCAAAGAAGAAGAGTGCCTAAGTGTTTCTAAATTTCGTTCCTTTGAATACATTCATTTTCCACAAAAATTAGTATTTAAGATGCCATTTTCCTAAGCGTTTCCGAGACTTTAAACATTACATTCTCTAACACACCTCCAAAAAGAGAATAATAGGATTCTTTATATCTAAGACTAGAACCCCATCTATTCCTAACTTTAGGGAATAGGAAAAGGAAATTAAAATGTATCTTGAATACTTTCGTTTTCTTGCAAATAAAATGATCAATAGTTAGGATTACACACTTGCTCTACATTTTATCTCCAAACATAAAATATTTGCTAATGGTCATGAAAAGTAATAGAAAATAAACTCCACAACCAACCCCCCTAGCTCCCTAGTGATCTAAGAGTTAGGATCCCATCCGCTCGCTCTCAAACCCCCCTGGAAGTATAGACTACATTCACCTGTGTTAGCATTAGTGTTTTTTAAAAGCTTTTTTTAAACTGTTGTTTTAAATGTTGTTTTTGTGTGACACTGAAACGCCACAAAATTAAGCTGATAACGACCTTTAAAACCCAGCAAGCAAACCCTGCAGCATTTAAAACAATTTTAAATACCAAAGACATCTTTATTTCCAAATGAATTAAAATTTTACAGATCCTGTGCGACAAAGAAGTTTAGCTTAACTGCGGACAGCACACGTTCGATTTCTTAGGCAACGAACATTTCTGCAGCCAGTCTTTTCTGACTCAACAAAGCTATTGTTCACGGAAAACAAGTCCAATTACTGAGAAATTGCTAACCATACCATCCAAACACACATATAGCATAAGCGTTTTCTTTGGACTAACTCTACCGTCTCTTCCCCGTTCATCCCCTAGGGATTTGGGGGACACTCTCTCCTCTAAATGACAGCTGATTTCGTTAGCACCTGTCGCCAGTCTCAGTTGCATCACACGAGTTGGCCAAAACAGCATGGACAGTTTTGATTTTTTTCTTTTGGTAAGATGATGATTCTTCAGAAAGTGGGGATTCACCAGGAGTGAGTTCACCAAGTTTTCCAAAATACCGCGCTTCTCGATCCCTCCCGTTCTTCACAAAGTGACCCTGAGGCACCGACTTTTGGGGGAGCGGAGATGGGGGTGGGGGACCCACAAGGACGCGTGAACTCGACGGAAAGCCCTCCGTAACGAACAAAACCACGGAGGTGGGGGCGGGGGGAGAGAACAGCGCGACTCGTCCCTCAAACTTAACGGAGAGCTCCGCCGAGAAGACGGAGGCGGCCGGGGACCGCCTGGTCCGAGCGGGGCTCGGGCCCGCGGGGCTACGGGGCGGCTTTCCGCGGAAATGTCAGCAGACGCGGCCGCCCGAGTCCGGTCTCCGCGCGCCGTCCCGGCCCCCGCGGCCCCGGGCCGAGCCTGCGCGCTCGCGGGGAGGGGGCGTGGGGCCGAGCCCGCCCGCCCGCTCCCCACGCCCCCTCTCCCGCCCGCTGTCAGGCCCCGGTGTCACTGCCCCTGACTCGCGCCGAGCTCCCCCGAGACACAGTCCGTCCTTTGTCTGTGAGTGCGCACTCGGCGCCGAGGTCCCATCAACTTGTGTGCGTCCCGTCCCACCCGGGCGCTCCCGCCGCCGCGCCACTCCACACAAAGGAGACCGGGGCTCGGGCGGCCGGCCCGCCCCGGGCACCCGAGCGCCCCTAGCCCGGCCCCGGTGACTCGGGAGGGGCGGGCGCGCGAGGGAACCCCCCCCACCCCGACACACACACACACCCTCCGCTCGGCGCCCGCCCGGGCTCCCGCCTCAGGTTTCTCTGGCTCCCACACAGCCCGCCCGCGGGGGTCGTGCGGGTCGGCCCGGACCCACAGCCCCTTCCGAGGTGGGTGAGGGGAGGTCTCTTCTCACCCCCACGAGCCCCAGAGGCTCCCCGGGAAAGCCCGCTCAGGGGGGGATTATCCGGACCGGCTGAGCGGCAGCGGGGATGTCCCGCCGCCGCCGCCCCACGCCGAGCTCTGGAGCCCCGCCGGCCGGCCGGCCGGCCCGCCGGCCCGACAGCGGCGCGTTACCTGCGCCCCGCTCCCCAGCCCGCGCCGCTCCCGCGCGCCGCTCCCGCGCGCCACCGCCGCCGCCGCCGCCGCCGCCGGGGCTCCACCGCCTTCTGCGTCCCAGTGGGTGTCGGACGCTCCCGGACCGAGCGCCAAACCAGGCAGCCCAATCGCCATCGCTTTTATTTGGCCCCCCCTGTCCAACCAAGCGCCGCCCCGATTGGCGGGACGCGAGGCGGGCTCCCGTCCAATCACAGGGCCCGCCGGGCTCGGAGGCGCCGAGCCAGCCCCACGCAGAGGCGCCCGCGGGACTCGGCCGGGCCGGGCCGGCGGCGCGTGCGCGCGGGCGGGCAGGCGCTGAGGGACGCTGCCGCCTGAGTGGAAACGCTGCGCCGGCTCTTTGTTCTTTTCGCCGAACGCCCGGCGCCTCTCAGGAAGGCGGCGGGGCCGGCGTTCGGGGAAGAAGGGCCTCCGGAGCCCGAATCCCCAAATCGCGGGCGGGAAGGCGGGCTGGGCGGGGTGGCGGGAACCGGCCGGAGGGCGGGACGGCGCGCTCGCGGCGCTTGGCGGGAACCGCCGCTTCGGTGTTCCCGGGCCGGAGGGGCGGGGCGGGGCCAAAAGCCAAGTTTGAACCAGTTCAAAACTCGGGGGTGGTAACGGTTTCAACCGCCGCGCTCTTTTTCCCCGCGCGCGCAGTGGAGGCCCTGGCGGCCGGCCGGCGGGCGGGAGGCGCCGGACACGAGGGTCCGCGGCGCCCGGTGTACCGGCCAAACGCCCTCTACGGCCCCACCTCCAGCCCGGCTGGTCTCGGGCGGGGAGCCGCGAGCCTCCCGAGCAACGGCGTGGCCAATGCGCCGTCCCCCGAGCCGAGCGGAGCGCCCTGCCGGCAACTTTTGTCTGCTGCCGCCCCTCGGCCGCTTGGCCCGACTCGGGTCCCACTGGACTTTGGCTAGTCGATCCCACAGTGCCATCGCCTTAGAAACCCTGGAGAGAAGTCACGATTATTTCAAATTTCTCATTCAGAGCGCCTTGTTCAGACCCTTTCCAGTGTTTGTAGTGCCAAGCACGTGTCAGCTAGCTTGGCTTGCTTGATAAAAATCATTTATCAAGGATGAGTGCTGTTCATGTCCCTCGTGCTAACTTATCTACAAAGTATTAAGATTCCAGCATTTTTCAGGTATTAAAAAAGATCATGGGGTGAGCCTGTCTCGACCCAGAGGAGTTAGTACTAGTCCACTTAGGATACAGTCGCCCCTTTTGATTTACCTGGCTGTGAAGTTAAGGTTATTCGGATTTTTTTTAATAGGATGCAACTATAGGGCAAAGTAACCCCCTCACCCACATAAACTGAGATTCCATATTGAGAGTTCACGTGCGGGGCAGGGAAAATGGTCACCTATGAGCTCGAGTTAAAAGCCTAACGGAATTATGCTTTCAGTATTTTACTTAATTTTTAAATGACTAAGATTTTTAATAACTAGTTGCTCGCTTTGTGTTCTTAGAGACTGGAGCAGTCATTTAACCCATTAATCTACCGCCTTTCCTAAATCACCATTCCGTTCCTCACATTAAAGTATGAAAGTGAAAGTCGCACAGAGGTGTCCGACTCTGAGATCCCATGGACTGTAACTTGCTGCCCTCCTCTGTCCATGGAATTCTCCAGGCAAGAATACTGGAGTGAGGAAATCAAAAGATAGGAAACAATCATGTGCCCAAATAAAAGCATGAATAAATGATAACAGGGCAAAAGCAAGTTATGCATCTGAGTGCGTGTGTGCTTAGTTGCTCAGTCGTATTGGATTCTGCCCACCCTATGGACTATAGCCGGCCAGGCTATCCGTGGGATTTCCCCAGCAAGAATACTGGAGTGGGTTGCCGTTTCTTTCTCCAGTGCATCTTCCCGACCCAGAGATTGAACCTGAGTCTCCTGCCTCTCCTCCGTTGGCAGGTGGATTCTTAACCACTGAGCCACCTGGGAAGCCCTATGCATCTGAGATGTAACTATAAGCTAATATAACAATTCCATCTGTCTTATACTGGACAGACATTCATAGCCCATGGTACAAGGCTTCCATCTAGACTACTTCCATCTAGACCACTAATTTACAATTGCTTAACCATTGCTTACAAATCTCAAAAGTTAACTTCTTCCCTAAATCACTTATCAAATTATTGATTTTACCTCATATTAAAACAATGTGGGCATTTTTTAAAGAAAGATAAAGGAAATTACATTAGCAGAGACTATAAGCAAATCCTTTTCCAGTGGTCATGTATGGATGTGAGAGTTGGACTGTGAAGAAGGCTGAGCGCCAAAGAATTGATGCTTTTGAACTGTGGTGTTGGAGAAGACTCTTGAGAGTCCCTTGGACTGCAAGGAGATCCAACCAGTCCATTCTGAAGGAGATCAGCCCTGGGATTTCTTTGGAAGGAATGATGCTAAAGCTGAAACTCCAGTACTTTGGCCACCTCATGCGAAGAGTTGACTCATTGGAAAAGACTCTGATGCTGGGAGGGATTGGGGGCAAGAGGAGAAGGGGACGACAGAGGATGAGATGGCTGGATGGCATCACCGACTCGATGGATGTGAGTCTGGGTGAACTCCAGGAGTTGGTGATGGACAGGGAGGCCTGGCGTGCTGTGATTCATGGGGTTGCAAAGAGTCAGACACAACTGAGTGACTGAACTGAAGCAACATACAAACACACAGCATAGCATGAACTGTCATGTGAGTTGCTAAGGCATTTAGAATCAAGAAATGATTTTGGATCAAGATGTTCCCCCAAAAAAATACCTCAGGAAAGGATATTTTAGCCAGACTGTAAAGAAAGCATAAGATTTAGATTGATGGGAGTGAGGGCACTTGAGAATGAACATGTGCTCCTCAGGATTAGGTGGAGTATAAGCAGAGCTGAGAACTCCAGTTGGCAAAGAGTGAGAGAGCAAATTAAGAGAACCAATATTGTAGAATTTATATTTACAATACATATTTATGTTAAATATAATACGAAGGCTAACCTGGAGCAGAAAGTGGGGGTGCCAGTGGATTACAATAGTCTTAATTCAGGGACAACATTATCCAGTTAAGCAAGATGTTTTAGGTCACAGTGTGGCAAAAAAAGAGGATACATTGAAAACATTGCCAAAAGACCTCATTATATATGGAGGACATATGTTATCGTGCAACTCAACTTTGTATATTCACAAATACAGGAAAGTTGGAAGAAGTATTTCATTTTTGATACTAAGAAAAATTATCTAAAGATTTTCAAGCCGGGAAAGAAGAAAGCATGTGTGAACCCCCAATTATTGGGTGTGAACCCCAAATTACTAAAGGGACCTAGGTGAAGCAGAAAGCCAGGCTGAACACAAAGGTAGACGTGAACAGTGAGAGTCACCAAGCGTTTTTACCTCTGTGAAGATGCTCAGATGACAGGCATGCTCCTAATGACAGGTCATTATGTCCTCTGTTAAAGAGAGATTCACTATTACAGGGCAAAATCAGAAAGTGGAGAATTAAACTCTGAAGTCAGGACAGAGCTCAACCTTATTCACTGCTGTTCTCCCAGGGCCCACCACTGCGCACAGTATATCATCAGGGTTTCCAGGGGAGGACAGGAGAAGGTCAAGTGCAAAATTAAGGTTTATTGGCATCACAGAACTTCCCTTTCAAGCCCACGAATGGGATCTACTTCTCACACCTTCATTTGTTCACCTTGCATCCAACAAGTATGGAGGGCTTACTACGTGAAAGCACTGTTCTGGGGTCTAGAAATACAAAGTGAGCAAAACAAAAGTCCCTGCCTTAGTGGAGAGAAACAAACCATAAATTATACAGGATATGAGGTGGCGGCAAGTACAATGGAGAAAAACAGCCTGAAAGGAGAGAAGGAGTGGGTGTTCAGTTCAGTCGCTCAGTCATGTCCGACTCTGCGATCCCATGAACCACAGCACGCCAGGCCTCCCTGTCCATCACCAACTGCCAGAGCTCACCCAAACCCATGTCCATCGAGTCAGTGATGCCATCCAACCATCTCATCCTCTGTCATCCCCTTCTCCTCCTGCCCTCAATCTTTCCCAGGAGTAAGTGTAAATGCTGCCATTTTAAAACCGCTGAGTCAGGGAAGGTCTTACTGAGAAGACGACATTTGAAGAAAAACTTGGGCACTTCCCTGGTTCAGTGCTTAGGACTCTGCAGTTCCACTGCAGGGGACACGGGTTCAATCCCTGGTCGAGGAACTGAGACCCCGAGTGTCCCATGGCATGGCCAAAATAAATAAGTAAATAAATAATTAAAATTGTCAGAATCAACATTTATAAAAGAAGACTGAAAAAAGGAAAACTTGGAGGTGAAGTAGCACTTCCTGATAAAGATGTTCAAAGCAGAGGGGACGGCAGGTACCTGGGCCTGAGGTGGGCACCTGCCCAGTGTTCTGGGGGGTGTGGGGGGAGACAGGAGGTGAGGGAACACAGGCAGCTCTTCTCAGGCCTGTGGACCACTGTGAGGACTTTACTTCAGTGAGAAGATGTGGAGCAGAAATGTGATCTGATCATTCAAACAAGATCCTTCTGTCTGCTGTGCTGAAAGTAGTCCGAAGTGGAGCAGGGCCAGATCAGAGAGAACAGTCAGGGGTCTGTTGTAATAACCCAGGCAAGAAAAGACCATGACTGGGGAAGAAAGTGGTGACGGGGAGCTGGTGACAAGTGGCAGATCCCAGGTATGTCTGGAAAGAACAGCCAGTAGGACCAAGTAGAGGTTTGAAGATCAGAGTTTAGTTTGGGACAGAGTGAGTCTGAGATGCCTGTTTTCAATCAAATTGAGATATCGAATAGGTGGTGAGTCACGGGTGGGAGGAAACACTTGTCCTCTACCAATTTAGAACTGGGTTACCAGTCCCAGCAATTAACTGACAGCAGATTAACGGGATAAATTTTTACTATGCCTGCAGGAGGACTTCTACAGAGAGAATAGTTCCCCAAACAGCACAAGGTAAAGGTTTATATACCAGCTTAACAAAGGGCAGGGGCACAGGGGAGGGTTAAGTCTTTCAAGGATGGAGGTTTTGATGAGGCTTGTTTAAATGGTCTTTTTTTTCTCTTTTGGAATGTCCCAGTGCCTGAGGTAAGTCACCTCCCTGATTGGAGACTTGCTGGGGAAAGGGTAGGGCGGTGGGTGCGGGACCGGTGGCTGACTCGCATGAAGCCCTTGCTTTAATCAGATGAGGGAAGCCCAGTAAGTTCTTTCAGCACCTGTTAGACTCAGATGTTCTCGCTCTGGAGTCGTCTTTATAGCATTTTGGCAGGGGGCGGGGCGGGGTGGGGCGGGTTGCTGCACTAGGGTCTTTCCTGCTGCACACGGACTTTCCAGCTGTGGCTCCCAGGCTTAGTTGCCCCGTGGCATGTGGGAATCTTAGTTCCCTGATCATCAATCAGCCCTGTGTCCCCTGCATTGGAAAGCATATTCTTAACCACTGGACCGCCAGGGAAGTCCCTATACCATTTCTGTTATTAAAAAAATTTTTTTTCATTACATGAGTCTGGAGTTAGGGGTGAGGCTGTGCCTAGGAATGGAAGTTCAGGAATCATCAGCAAAAAAATGGTGTTTAAAACCAAGGGAATAAGGGCAGACAGAAAAGTTGAACATCGTTTTCTACTCTGACGTTTGTGGTGATGAAGAGAAACCAATGAAGACAGAGGGAACAAGCAGCTAAGTGGGAAAGTGTGGCAGCCTGGACGCCTAGGTGTCTTAAAGAGGAGAGTAATCGTTGCACAATAAGTAAGATGTCCAAGACTTAACACTCAGATTTAACAACATGGAGGTCATTGGTGATGATGAAAGCACACTTTCAGTAGACTGGTTGGAGTGGATTTCGTAGCGAATGAAAATTGGAGATAGCAACTGTCACCAACTCTCTCACGGACTTTACTAAAAAAAGGAGAGAAAATAGAGCTAGAACAGTAAGTGGGATTGAAAGATTTTAAGATCTTTAAGAGAAATACCACATTGGTATTCTGATGAAAGATCTAGTGAAGATGAGAAAAGTGATGATTCAGGAAAGAAAGTGTATTGCTGGAGCAACATCCTGGGGTGTTAGATGGAGTCCAGACCAGGTGACAGGAGATGAGTCCTGGAGCCTGAGAGGAGGACTTGGCCTCTGCTGGGTCATGGCCAGGACAGACGGCAAACTACATGGTCGCCAATGCAGGCATGGGGGTGGGTTCAGTGAATCTGGTGGATGTTTCCCTATGATTGCAACAGACACCTGTTGGTAATGACCTGACTGAGAAGAGGCAGTATGTATATGAGTATGCAGTTTGTTAGGGGGGAAAAGACAATGTTTAGGCCATTATATTCCAGCATCGCATTTTTATCAACTCTCCCTTCTTGGTCTTAATGTCTCAGCCCTAACAGAAGTAGAAAACTGATTATTTTGGTTTTAGACATAGAGAATACAGAGCAAAAATGAAAAATCTAAAAGTTTTTGGAGGACAAATGAAGAGCCACAGGATATAAAATCTGGGTGAGAGATTTAAGCTTGTCAACAGAGGGGCAGCAACTGGAGGCCTCAGAAAGATGACTTCTAATAAAGAACAAGAGTGGCCTCGTACTGCAGGCTGGAAGACACCCGGGCCTGAGGCCGGGGAAAGTGTGGCATGGAGGGCAAGCTTAATTAAAAATTATAGCATAATTTGGTCATGATTTAAATTAGGCTGACCTTTGCAGAGCAAGGTTGAAACAGTCACCTCGAGAAAGCCAGAGGGGGAGGTGGCAGGCAGCCTCTCAAATGCTCCCAGTCATTACCGCCTCTTGCTGCTCACACCCTTGTGTAATCTCCCCTTGAGTGTGGCTGGACCCACTGGCTGATTCACTTCTAATTAATAGAATATGGCCACACGAGGAATGGGATGTCACTTCTGTAATTAGGACCACCCCCCACCTCTTTCTCTCATCTCTTGCTCTGCCTGAAACAAGCTGTCACATCAATTGTCTCTCTCACATGTCTACCACCCTAAATTTCAGCCATGTTATATTGATACTCCTCACTATCTCAAACACAAATTCAGCTAAATTGATTAGGCTGTTACCATTTTACATTGACAATTATAAGCGAAATTTGATCAAGTCAAATAGATTAAAATAGATTTAAACATTTAGGCCATCTAGAAATTATCTAGAAATTATTTCAAATCCTAAAAGATGATGCTGTTAAAGTGCTACACTCAATATGCCAGCAAATTTGGAAAACTCAGGAGTGGCTGCAGGACTGGAAAAGGTCAGTTTTCATTCCAATCCCAAAGAAAGACAATGCCAAAGAATGTTCAGACTACCGCACAGTTGCACTTAGCTCACACACTAGCAAAGTAATGCTCAAAATTCTCCAAGCAAGGCTTCAACAGTACATGAACCAAGAACTTCCAGATGTACAAGTTGGATTTAGAAAAGGCAGAGGAACCAAAAATCAATTTGATAACATCTTTTGGATCATAGAAAAAGCAAGAGAATTCCAGAAAAACGTCTACTTCTGCTTTATTGACTATGCCAAAGCCTTTGTGTGGATCACAATGAACTGTGGAAAATTAAAGACATGGGAATACCAGACCACCTGACGTGTCTCCTGAGAAATCTGTACGCAGGTCAAGAAGCAACAGTTAGAACCGGATATGGAACAATGGACTGGTTCCAAAGTGGGAAAGGAGTACATCAAAGCTGTATATTGTCACCCTGCTTATTTAACTTATATGCAGAGTACATCATGCAAAATGCCATGCTGGAGGAAGCACAAACTGGAATCAAGATTTCTGAGAGAATTATCAATAACCTCAGATATGCAGATGATACCACCCTTATAGCAGAAAACAAAGAGGAACTAAAGAGCCTCTTGATGAAAGTGAAAGAGGAGAGTGAAAAAGCTGGCTTAAAACTCAACATTCAAAAAACTAAGATCATGGCATCTGGTCCCATCACTTCATGGCAAATAGATGGGGAAACAATGGAACCAGTGAGAGACTTTATTTTCTTGGGCTCCAAAATCACTGCAGATAGTGACTGCAGCCATGAAATTAAAAGGCACTTGCTCCTTGGAAGAAAAGCTATGACCAACCTAGACAGCATATTAAAAAAGAGAGACATTATTTTGCCAACAAAGGTCTGTCTAGTCAAAGCTATGGTTTTTCCCGTTGTCATGTATGGATGTGAGAGTTGGACCATAAAGAAAACTGAGCGCTAAAGAATTGATGCTTTTGAACTGTGGTGTTGAAGAAGACTCTTGAGAGTCCCTTGGACTGCAAGGAGATCCAACCAGTCAATCCTAAAGGAAATCAGTCATGAATATTCATTGGAAGAACTGATGTTGAAGCTGAAGCTCCAATACTTTGGCCACCTGATGCGAAGAACTGACTCATTGGAAAACACCCTGATGCTGGGAAAGGTTGAAGGCAGGAGGAGAAGGGGATGACAGAAGATGAAATGGTTGGATGGCATCACTGACTCAATGGACACGAGTTTGAGCAAGCTCCAGGAGTTGGTGATGGACAGGGAAACCTGGCATGCTGTAATCCATGGGATCACAGAGTCAGACACGACTAAGTGACTAAATTGAACTGAACTCAGAAATTATCTGGGAGTTTTAAAGGAATCCAAGTATGAAGCTGAGGAACACTTGGCCAAAATATGATTACAAATGACCCCTGGGCAAAATATCATTTTACAAATGTGAAATTTGTCCTACAAAGGAGGACTGAGGATTTGGGGAAGTTGAGAACGGGTAATTCTTACTTACCATTGACTTTGGACTATAACAAGAGAAATGATCAATAAAGACTAAAATATATGAAAGAGAACATGGTTTTAGCAAGGAATAAGAGTTAAAAAGGAAAAAACAAAACTGATCACATGATTGTATACATAGATACTCCAAAATAATCTTCAGATATTAGGATTAATGAGTGAAGTTAGCAAGGTCACTGGATACAAAGTTAGTTTACAAAAATCAATTTCTATATACCAACAATAAAGAAACAGGAAATTAAACCCTTAAAGTAAAACCATTTACCTTTTGAAAAACAAATACCTAATAGTAAATCTGATGAAAAGGCACCAAACCTATATACTGAATATTACAAACTGATATTGAGGAGAAGTTTTAAAAGACCTAAGTAAATAGAATGTCATTTTTGTGACTTAGAAACTGCCTAGATTCAACACAATGCCAATCAGAATCCCAGGAAGGTTTATGGGGGTGTGAGTGTGTTTGTGTCTCTGTGTGTAACTTGCCAAGCTGATTCTAAAATATATGTGAAATGCAAAAGGCTGAGAAGAGCCAAGACAATCTTGAAGAAGAATGAAGCTTGGAGACTTCAGTGCCAGATATCAAAACCTAGCTTTTCAAAGCTATGGTAATTAAGCCAGTGATATTAACACAAAGATGGACGAATGGACCTGTGAGGAACAACACAAACAGTTCAGAAATAGACCCATACATAAAGGTTACCTGATTTATAATAGAGGTGACCAGGCACTGCAGTGGAGAAGGGCAAGTCTTTTCAACAATTGGTCGTGGATATCCTCAGGGGAAGAAATCTTGGCCTCTACCTCTTACCAGATGGGTTACTGATTTAAATGTGGAAGAAAACTCAGAGAAACATTGTTATGATCTTGAAGTAGGCATGAAGTGCTTAAACAAGATGCAGAAAGTACTCATCATAATGAAAAAAAATGATAAAGTTAACTATATTATAATTAAGAACTTCTGTTCTTCAAAAGACAACATTAAGATATTCAAAAGGCAGGGCAAATAATAGATCCACTATACTCGTATCTGACGAAAGCCTTGTCAATAGATTATATAAAGAACTCCTACAAGACAATTTGAAAAAGAAGACAAAATGTTAGAACGTGATCAAATACAACCCACCTTACACTGGCACTCTGAAAGAGTAAATGTACAAATGTATAAAAAGGTACTCGATTTCACTACTTACCAGAGAAATGGAAATAAAACCATAATGTAATACCACTATAGACATACCAGAATAGCTCAAATAAAAAGAAATACAGAAGATACCAAGTGTTAGCAAGGATGTGAAACCGCCAAAATCCTTATACACTGAATTAGGACTGTAGGACTATAAATTGGTACAACCACTTTGGAAAATTAAAGGTTAGCAGCTGCAAAGTTTGAACAAATCTCGAATACTCAATGAATAGCATTCTACTCCAAGGTCTTCATCTGGCAGGTATGTATGTGTGTATGTATATTTACCAAAACACGAGCACAAGAATATTCAAGGGCTTCCCTGGTGGCTCAGTGGTAAAGAATCCGCCTGCCTGTGTAGGAGACACAGGTTCAACCCTGATCTGGGAAGATCCCACATGCCACAGAACAACTAAGCCTGTGTGCCACAACTATTGAGCCTGTGCTCTAGAGCCCAGGAGCCGTGATTCCTGAGCCCACATTCCATGACTACTGAAGCCCGAGCACCCTAGAGCCCATGCTCCACAACAAGAGAGGCGGCCACAAGCAGAAGTCTGCACGTCATAATCAGAGTGGCCCTACTTGCCCCTAGAGAAAGCCTGCACACAGCAATGAGGAGTGAGCACAGCTGAAAATAAATCAGTAAATAAAATTATATAAAAAATGAATGTTAAAAAGAGTGCCATGACTAATAGGCACAAATCGGAAACATGTAAATGTCCATGAACAGTGGAATGAATAAATTGTGGTCAGTTTACAGAATGGACTACCCTACAACAATGCAAACAATCTCCAACTACATACAAGTGAATAAGCCATTAAAAAAGAATTTGTACCATATGATCTTGTCTATTTGAAATTCCTTAATGAGTAAAACTTACCCATGATGTTAGAAGTCGGGACAGCTGGTCATCCTTGGTGAGCTAGTGACTGGGAAGAATGGGAGGGTCATTTCTGGGTGCTCAGGATGTTCTACTCCTTGATTTGGGCACTGGGTAAACAAGTGCATTCCCCTGGTGAAAATTATTTAAGCCATTTCTATTTATATGTTATCTTTCAATAATAAGTTTTCCTTAAGATCAAGGAGAAGAGAAAGAGCCAGCAAAGAAGACTGAGGAGAGTAAACAATGATGGAGGAAAATCAGTGTCATGTCCCAAAAGCCAGGTGAAAACAGTTGATGAAGAAGGAAGAGGTGTACCCATAATATATGAAGAACTCTAACAATTCAACAATTTTAAAAAAAAATCCCAAATGGTATAAATAACAGAAAGACAAATGAAGTGTTAGTCGCTCAGTCATGCCCAAATCTTTGCGACCCCATGGACTTCAGCCCACCAGGCTCCTCTGTCTGTGGGATTTTCTCCTCCTATGGGATTTTCCAGGCAAGGATACTGGAGTAGGTTGCCATTTCCTTCTCCAGGGGCTCTTCCTGACCCAGGGATCGAACCCAGGTCTCTTGCACTGCAGGCAGATTCTTTACCGACTGAGCTACAAGGGAAGCCCCACAAATAGAGGATTTGAATAGACATTTCTCCAAAGAAGACATGTGAGTGGCTAACAAGCACATGAAAAGATGGTTAATATCATCAATCATTAAGGAAATGCAAATCAAAACCACAATGAGACACCACTTCTCACCCACTAGTATGACAACGATGAAAAAAAAAAGACAATAACAAGTGTTAGCAAGGAGGTAGAGAAATCGGAACCCTCAGACATTGCTGGCACAGTATAAAATGGTGCAGCCATTTGGAAAGCAGTCTGTCAGCTCTGCAAAATGTAAGTGAGGAAGTGTTACCCTACGAGCCAGCAATTACACTCCTAGAAGCGTATTTTTCATTTCAGCCGAGAGGAATGAAAACATACAGCCACACAAAACCTTGTATATGAACATTCATAGCAACATTGTTCATAATAGCCCCAAAGTAGAAACAACCCAAATGTCCATCAACTGAAGAAAGGATAAAGCAAATGTGGTATATCCATATAGTGGAATATTATTCAGCAGTAACAGGGAATGAAATACTAATACATGCTACAACTTGGGTGAACCTCAAAAACATTATGGTAAGGGGAAGGAACTAGACACAACAGGCCACAGTTGTATGGGACCATTTATATAAAATGTCTAGGATGTGCAAATATACAAAGAAGGTAGAGTAGTCATTGCCTGGGACGAGGGGGAGGAGAGGATGGAGGAAAGAGGAGTGACTGCTAAATTATACAAGGTTTTCTGAGGCACAATGGAAATGTTCTAAAATTAGATTATGGTGGTGGTGTTAACAGAACACTGTAAATATACTAAAAACCACTGAATTGTACCGTTTCAAAGGGTGAACTTTATGGTATGTAAATCACTTCTCAAAGTTTGCTTTTTTTTTTTAAAGAAGGAAGTGGTGATTACTCAGGAGAACTTTCTTAGGCACCCCTCCCACCAACAGATCCTACTTCTAGAAAAAGGGTATTTGCTCAGGTGGAAAGTTACAGATGACTTATTTAGGGATAAAATAAATCCTCTATGCATTAATAAAGAAGACCTCTGAGCCATTGGTTAAAGACCTGTGGAAAGTTCTCCCGAGGAATCAGTTGCTTGAAAATAAGGGCTTTAAGTCCCAAAAGGCAGTAAAACATTACATCAGACTTAAACACTTTTGAGATTCCACAAAAGAAAATACTAGAAGCATTTTCAATCACTGTACCTAGAAGGATTGAAAGGGAGATGGGGGTTGGAAAGGGAAAAGAAGTTCTGCTGAAAAAAGGACAGCATCAGAGACCTCTCTGGTGGTCCAGGGTCAAAGACTCTGCACTCCCAATGCACGGAACCAGGTTCAATTCCTGGTCGGGGAAATAGATCCCACATGCTGCAACTAAAGATCCCACATGCTACAGCTAAGACCCAGTGCAGTCAAATAAATACATAATAAAAAAAAATTTAAAGACAGCATCAGAACAGTTTAAGCTAAAAGCTCAAACATTGAGAAGTGAATCAAGTGTTCAGATTCTCTGAAAACATATACAATCTGGATAGAGTGAATCCAGGTTTTTTCATTGAATCCCAAGATGTTTCAATTAAAAAGTACTGCCTGCATTCTCTATAACATATAATGAAAACAATTAAGAATGACTTCATTTGGTAAGTAACAAGCTAAAGAACTCATTATGTAAAAATACAGCATAATTAGACAAACATAAAAGAGTTTAAAATGTTTGCATAAATGTTTAAAAGTCTGAGTCACACATGACCATTTATTTATTCATTCAAAATACATTTACTTAATGTTTGCTTTCGTCCATGCCCTGAAGGAATATAGCCGGTGGAGGGAGGGGAGGGATACACAGAAGGATTCCTCAAGAAAGCAAAAGGATCATTAAAAAAAATGAAGAAGCAAGTACACAAGAGGAAAGCAAGGGAGGGAGAGAGGAAGGATGAAAGTATAAAGGGGTGAGGAGCAGAGTCAGCAATGCCAAGAGAAGATCAGGTTGACAATGAGGCAACCCAGACCTCCTGCTCCCAAGAGCATAGTGACCCGGGTCCTTTCAGCAGCCCATTCCCACGACTGGTGGGGATGGGGTGTGTGTGTGCTAAGTCACTTCAGTCGTGTCCGACCCTTTGCAACCCCATGGGCCATAGCTCGCCAGGCTCCTCTGTCCATGGGATTCTCCAGGTAAGAAGACTGGAGTGGGGAGCCATGCCCTCCTCCAGGGGATCTGGTTGGGTGGCAGGAAGTTAATACTCTTGGCCTCTAAAGGCATCATTATCTAGGATCTCAGAGGCAGTGTGTGTGACCAGGACCCTGCAGTCAGGACCAGGCTTGGTGATTTCCTGAGTCGGGGGTGGATGAGCGCCAGCCCTTTGGCTAGTCAGTCTTCCCAATAACAAGATCCTACACCTGATTTCTTCCACTGTTCCAAGTCCACGGTGGTGCCCTCCTCAACCTCTTGTACCTTCTTAGTGGTTTGAGCTGTAAGGTTCCCCACACCCCTCGTCCCCTCCAGCCCCTACAGACAGCTGGGCAGTGCTGTCGTAAACACACGTGCTAACATACACCCAGGGAAGGCAATGCCTCTATTGTTCTGAAGCTCTGGTTTTCTACAAGATTTCGGCAACCTTCTGACATGTTGCTTTGCAATTCTCCATGTTCTAATGACTGTTGACTGAAGACTTACTCCTACTATTCAAAGAAGAGTACGTTCCAAATCAGTATCTTTAATATAAGAAATGTTTCCAACTACAGAAATTCATCCCTAACTTGAGGAGAAAATATTTTCCCACTGATGAAATTTATCAAACTGGTGTATAATCTTCTGGGAAGAAAAATAGTAGCAGAGATAAAGCTTCAGCTGGGAACCATATGTTTCAAAACTCAACCATTTTAAACTAAGGGCAATAAATCCTTGACAGAGTGGGTTCATTCTGCAGTGTTGTCACACTGACACCACCTGTGAAGTGTTTGCAAAAAGTTTCACTGAACTTGGAATACTGCATTAGAAAATTGACCTCATAATTTACTTTTTGAACACTTTCATACAAATACTATTCTAGGATAACCTTAAGAGAATGAACAATTGCTTAATAGTTTATTATCTTATAAAAGAAAATAATGTGTAACAGTCAGTGTACACTGGCAGAAACCTCTCAGTAAAGACATTCATTATACCTATAATTTTATTGTTTTTCATATCATATTGTTTTACAAGCCAATGTCCTTTTAAATTAGGCTGGGTTCTAGCAGAAAATACTTTGGCACCTGATGCAAAGAGCTGGTTCACTGGAAAAGACCCTGATGCTGGGAATGATTGAGGGCAGGAGGAGAAGGCATCGTGGTTGGATGACGTCATCAACTTAATGGACATGAGTTCGAGCAAATTCTGGGAGATAGCAAAAGGACAGGGAAGCCTGGTGTGCTGCCGTTCATGGGGTCACAAAGAGTCGGACATGACTCAGCGACTGAACAACAGCAACTAGCAGAAAATGGTAAGATAAGTTTTTTCTAAGGTATTGTCATTTCTACTCTCAGAGCATAATGATTATATGTGTTTTTAATAGCATTTTCAAGAATCCACTCTAATGTCTGTTCCAGATAACTGTTTTTGTATACTGAATACCAAAACTAGCATCACTGGTTAGTATAAACAAACCAATTCTATTCTATCCGAAGGCTAACTGGACAGGGACTTAACATCTACCTCTCTCTCGCTCGCTATTATTTTCTATAACATTTCTGTTTGAATGTTAGCATCGTTGTTTTTAAATTACTGCCCTTTGTGCAGATCCAAAAGAAATGAAAATTGCCCACAGCCTGTCTTCCAAAAAGAACCACTTTTACCATTTTGCTGCATTTGCTCTCAGTCTTGAAAAGCAACATTTCTATTTAATTTAAAAACATTTTTTTCTCTTAAAAGGTATACATGCTCATTCAAGAAATCTGTGAAACGTTCTTGATAAACTTGTGTTTTTCAAGACAAGATGTTAGTGAAAAACAAAGACCTGAGGAAATAGGACTCATATGTGTCAGGAGTACTAAGTGACAAAATCTTTCAGTAAGGCAGTGTGGTAGTATTTGTCATTAAATACATGTGTACTCTCTGACCTAGAGACCTGTTTCTAGGGATCTTTCTTACAAAAATTCATGTTTGTGCACCTAAAGATAAGAATCACCACTGAAACATTGTTTATAATAGAAAAATCTAGGGGATGGCTTAATATCCATCATAAGTGATTTAGTGAAATGAATTATGTTAGGGGTATACTATAAATATGTATTTATTTTCATATACTATAAATAATATGTAGCTACTAAGATGAATAACATTAAATGAATAGAATTAAATTTAGTTTTAAATATTTAGAAGTAGAAATATGAGTAAAACCCATATACTGATATTTAAAAGTCTCCCAGATCCTATGAAGATAAAAATAAAAAACAATAAAAAAAAGAGGCAACCCTGGAAATCAGATTATCCTTCTCTCCAGCATTTGTTATTGTTGTTGTCTGGGTTTTTTTTGAGATTTGCTTATTTATTTTTTGGCTGTGGTGGGTCTTTGTTGCTGCACGTGGGCTTTCTCTAATGGAGAGCAGTGGCTACTGTTCATCGTGGTGTGTGGACTTCTCACCGCGTGGCTTATCTTACTGTGGAGCAGTCTCTAAGCACACAGGCTCCAGTAGAGCTGTGCCTTGTGGGCTCTAGAGCACGGACTCACTAGTTATGGCACACGGACTTAGTTGCTCCCCGGCAAGTGGGATCTTTCTGGACCAGGGATCAAACCTGTGTCCCTTGCATTACATGGTGGATTCTTCACCACCGTCAAAGAATGAAAAAAATGAAGACAGCCTAAGAGACCTCTGGGACAACATTAAACACACCAACATTCTCATTATAGGGGTCCCAGAAAGAGAAGAGAGAGAGAAAGCCCAAGAAAATATTTAAAGAGATAATAACTGAAAACTTCCCTAACACGAGAAAGGGAATAGTCAACCAAGTCCAAGAAGCACAGAGAGTCCCAAGCAGGATAAACCCAAGGAAGAATACACTGAGATACATAGTAATCCAACAGACAAAAATTAAAGACAAAGATAAAATATTAAAAGCAACAAAGGAAAAACAACAAATAACATACAAGAGAACTCCCATAAGGTTATCAGCTGATTTCTCAACAGAAACTCTACAAGCCAGAAAGGACTGGCACAATATATTTAAAGTGACGAAAGGGAAGAACCTACAACCAAGAATACTCCACCCAGCAAGAGTCTCCTTCAGATTTGAT
This sequence comes from Bos indicus x Bos taurus, assembly GCF_003369695.1. NCBI lineage: Eukaryota > Metazoa > Chordata > Mammalia > Artiodactyla > Bovidae > Bos > Bos indicus x Bos taurus. Next base: position 7,776,142 of record NC_040079.1, on the reverse strand, counting down.
GGAGAAATCAAAAGCTTCACAGACAAGCAAAAGTTAAAAGAATTCAGCACCACCAAACCAGCTTTACAACAAATGCTAAAGGAACTCCTCTAGGCAGAAAACAAGAGAAGGAAAACGCCTACAAAAATAAACCCAAAACAATTAAGAAAATGGTAATAGGATCATACATATTGACAGCCCTGCTGTCTGTTGTTCTTAATGTTTGTGTTTAGTGACTTGCCTGAATGAATCCTATAAAGATCCAAAAGAAGTCTCCCAAGATGCAGTATGAAATGAAAAAGGTAAATCATAAAACAGTAGGCATAGTATGATCACACTTAAGGAAATATGAGAGCATGCTACACACATGTGTACAGATATACAAAGAAGGATGCACACAAAACCATCACTGCTGGGGAGGGGCGTCACCCTCAGCTCTGTGTTGTCATGGCCGGCCAGACTCTTTACAATAAGACTGCATGCATGTATTCTGTGATTTTTTTTTGGCTGCACTAGGTCTTACTTGCAGCATGCAGGACCTTCAGTTGCAGCATGCAAACTCTTAGTTGCAGCATGTGGGATCTAGTTCCCCAAGTAGGGATCGAACCCGGGCCCCCTGCATTGGGAGTGTGGACTCTTAGCCCCTGGACCACCAGGGAGGCCCCTATTCTGTAATTTTAAAAAGCAAAACTGTACAATGCACTTCTTGATTAATTAGAGACCATAATATTTTAAAATAGCCCTTCTGAGATTATAAAAGATATTACTATAAAATGTTCAGATATAAAAAATATATACTCAAGAAGAGAGGTATCACCAGAGACAGTCTCTTTTACTTTATTCATATACATGTGCATATGTACATATAGATACACATATGCTGCTGCTGCTGCTGAGTCGCTTCAGTCGTGTCTGACCCTGTGCGACCCCATAGACGGCAGCCCACCAGGCTCCCCCGTCCCTGGGATCCTCCAGGCAAGAACACTGGAGTGGGTTGCCATTTCCTTCTCCAATGCATGAAAGTGAAAAGTGAAAGTGAAGTCGCTCAGTCTTGTCCGACTCTTCGCGACCCCATGGACTGCAGCCTACCAGGCTCCTCCGTCCATGGGATTTTCCAGGCAAGAGGACTGGAGTGGGGTGCCCTTGCCTTCTCCGGATACATGTATATATGTATCTATATAGCTATTACTTTAAAACAAAATTGAGATCATACTATGTATATATTTTATATCTTATTGATTTCCTTTTTCTTCTGATTTCTTCATTTAATGTTTTATCATGACCATGTCATGTGATTAGAATCTGAAACATTATTTTTAATTATGAAATAATTAAGCATACAAAAAGCATGCAGACTCACACAGTGAAACTTCACGGACCCATCCACCCACCAGCTTCAGAAATAAACATTACAGATTATTAACTCCGTTCAGGGACTTCCCTGGCAGTCCAGTGGTTAAGACTCTGCACTTCCCTGGTCCGGGAACTAAGATCCCACATGAGGCCCACAGCCTGGCCAAAAAAATTAAAATAAAGATGTTTTCTAAAAATAAACAAACTCCATTTGCAGGTCCTGAACCCCATTTTCTCTATTCCCTCTCCAGAAGTAACACCTCAGTTTCAATTTGGCCTTTGTCATTTCCACATTGGTTTCGGATGTTTCCGTGTATGTTTGTATGGAACAATCTTATAGTACTGCTTTGCTGAAAAGCAGATTTTTAATGCCTGCTTCATGTTCTGTGTTATAGAGATGCTATAATTATTTAATGTGTCCCTTAGTAGTGAGCATTTTAGAACAAAGAGCAGTTTTACGTTTCCTTTTTATGTTAAGATTGAAATAAATTGCTACAAAAAGGTACAGTCTCCTTGGGGAAAATCTGTATTATGTTCACAAACTCCGGAGCCAACCCCAGGTTTCCAGTGTCTTCTTTACTAGGCTCTGTGTTCAGAGCCTAGTTTGCAAATCCACAATGACAGGAACATTGCAGGCATGCAGCGTCAGAGAAGCAGTGAGTTACAGCGGAGCTCTTCCCACTTCTGCTCTGGGTTTGTCTCTCTTCCTCCAGACTCCGTCAACTTGCAGCTGACACACGGAAAGCCAACAGCATGGGCTGTGCCCCTAGTGTCACGGAGCTGGTTGGTTTCTCTTTCCAAATTCAACTCTTTCTCCTTTATAACGTGATCGTGGTACACCACCTTTGCTCATCTGACAATACCCTCCCCTTCTCTCCAGACTAAGGTTCCCCAAATAAGTCAGGCATCTGTCATCTGACTTGATATTTCATCAACATGACAGTGACTTCTTGGAAGCCACCATTAAGTATATCAGTCACCAGGAAGTATGACAAAATAACAATACTTGTCTTTGAATAAACATGCCAGAATTTCTGTGTTCTCAACCAGCAGTACCCTTGAAGAAGGAATAACTTAACCCAGTCACTGCTCAAAATCTCTTTGGAAACTTTCTTTTGAAACTGCCTTCAGAAACGGAATTTCCTAAATGGTGACAAATCTTTTCCTTGGACGGCAGATTCTATTTACAAAAGCACCTCCCAGAAGTTTGGATCCAGAGCTGGGGTGATGGGACTGAGTGCCTCTGCTGGTGTGAACTGGAGCGGGGCACATCTGGTCTCAAGGTGACACCAATATGGCCACATAGGCTGTTGATCAAGTGTCCAGGCTGAATGGTCAGCACTCAGGCCATCTTGGTTATAAAATCATTTGAACCTCACCACCCTGCTAACCTTACCCATCTCCAAAGCATCCCCAAGATTATGCCACTCTTGTTAAAGAAGCAAAAATAAATGCTGGTTAAAGGAGTGACCGTTGGCTTGTGAGTCACATGAAAACACTCTTGGGCTTAAGGAGTTTGCTTTACTTTCTCCCACTCATACCAAAGTATTTTTCTTGAGAATACCCTTTTTAAAGGAATTAATTTGTAGAACTTAAAATAACACAAATGATTGCTGAAAGCACTTAAAAGCTCAGATTCATTTTGTTCAGATAGATGAGCAAAGAATGAGATTGAATGCAGACGAGTTCAATTCAGACACAGAAAAAAGCTCCCCATGGACTTGAATTCTGGGGAGGGTCCTCCACTGTTGCTCCATGTGCTGAATTAACACCAGATTTCCGAAAAGAAGACAGAATGCCAAGAATCAAGGAAAGGAAAAGAAAGACTTACAGGGGACATCGGGAACACAAAGAGCCACCTGCAGGCAGCTGTCCACAGGTAAGTGAGGGGCATAGTCTGGCACCTGCCGGACAGGGGCAGCAGGTTACAGGGAGCAAGGCTTTGGGCAGCTAGTCCACTGGGGGCATTGCTGGCCCAGACCACACTGGTGTGAAAAGCCACTGATGCCAGACAAATTGGTGCTCTGGTCAATGAGGGAGCAAAGACTGTTCAAAAATTCACATTCGTTCTGTAATATGCATTCTTCTGCTGACAGTTAACCCAAATCCTCAGGACACTGCACTCAAAAGCAATCTAGGTAAGATATTTTCTGAATTATGACACACAAAAATGTAGTAGAGACACATAATTTGTTTTATTCTACAGCATGTCTATTTCATGGTGGTGGTTTGGGTGCAGTGATTTCGCATGCTGAACTGGACTCCAACAGCACCAGCTCGGCAGTGTCTTCCCTGGTGGGGACAAGGAGCAGCCTGTGTCCTGTTAAGCCGGCAAGTCTTAAGTGCGACTAACTAGGTTTGATTCCTGGCTGTGTTAGCTGTGACCTTCAGCAGGTTGGGGGCTTCCCTGATGGCTCAGACAGTAAAGAATCTGCTTACAATTCAGGAGACCTGGGTTTGATCCCTGGGTTGGGAAGATCCCCTGGAGCAGAGAATGGCTACCCACTCCAGTATTCTTGCCTGGAGAACCCCATGAACAGAGGAGCCTGGCGGGCTACGGTCCATGGGGTTGCAAAGAGTCAGACATGACTGAAGGACTAACACTTTCATTTTTTTTTTCAGTAGGTTGCTTAACGCAGGACTGAGCTTCCTCATCTGTGAGACAGGCATGATGAACAGTTCCTACTTCACAGGATTACTGTGAAGATACAAATGAAAGAATACATGTGAGGAACATGACTACTATTTAAGTTATTGTTATAAATACTGGCCATTACACATCATGGATCTTGTAAATACAATCTCTGTACAATTCCAGCATATGGAGACAATAAGCAACAATGATGAAATAAATTACCTTTAAGGACTGAAAGAAATGGAAAGATAACCCATGATCTTTGATTGGAAGAAGTATTATTAGAATGGTCATACTATCCAAAATAGTCTGTAGATTTAATTCAGTCTGTATCAAATTATCCATGACATTTTTCATAAAACTAGAACAAATTATCCTAAAATTCGACTCAGAATTGCCAAAGTGATCCTGAGGAAAAAGAACAAAGCAAGTGGTATAACCCTCCCAGACTTCAGACAATACTACAAAGCTACAGGAATCAAAACAGTGTGATATTGGCCCAAAACCAGACACATGGGTCAATGGAAGAGAACAGAGAGCCCAGAAATAAACCTACTCAGTTAATGGTCAATTTATCTTTGACAAAGGAGACAAAAATACACAATAGAAAAAGTCTCTTCAGCAAGTGGTATTGGGAAAGCTAGACAGCTGCATACAAATTAATGAAGTTAGAACACATCTTCACACGATACACAAAAATAAACTCAAGTGCCTTAAAGACTTAAAAATATACATCAGGAAACCATATAACTCCTAGAAACGATCATAGGCAAAACATTCTCTGACATAAACTGAACCAATGTTTTCTTAGGTCAGTCTCCCAAGACAATAGAAATGAAAGCAAAAATAAACAAATGGGACCTAATCAAACTTACAAGCTTTTGTACAGCAAAGGAAAATATAAACAAAATGAAAAGAAAGCCTATGGACTGGGAGAAAGTATTTGCAGTTGATGTGACTGAGAAGGACTTAATCTCCGAAATATACAAACAGTTCCTACAACTCAACAACCAAAAAACAAACAACCCAATCAAAAAATGGGCACAAGATGTAGACATTTCTCCAAAGAAGACATACAGATGGCCAGCAGGCACATGAAAAGATGCTCAATGTCACTAATATTAGAGAAAGGCAAATCATAACTAAAATGAGGTACCACCTCACAACTAGTCAGAATCAGTTCAGTTCAGTTCAGTTCAGTCGCTCAGTCGTGTCCGACTCTTTGCGACCCCATGAATCGCAGCACGCCAGGCCTCCCTGTCCATCACCAACTCCTGGAGTTCACCCAGACTCACGTCCATCGAATCGGTGATGCCATCCAGCCATCTCATCCTCTGTTGTCCCCTTCTCCTCCTGACCCCAATCCCTCCCAGCATCAGAGTCTTATCCAATGAGTCAACTCTTCGCATGAGGTGGCCAAAGTACTGGAGTTTCAGCTTTAGCATCATTCCTTCCAAAGAAATCCCAGGGCTGATCTCCTTCAGAATGGACTGGTTGGATCTCCTTATAGTCCAAAGGACTCTCAAGAGTCTTCTCCAACACCACAGTTCAAAGGCATCAATTCTTCGGCACTCAGCCTTCTTCACAGTTCAACTCTCACATGCATACATGACCATAGGAAAGAATAGCCATCATTTAAAAAATCCACAAATGGGAATTCCCTCTGAGTCAAGTAGTTAGGATACAGTGCTTTCACTGCCAAGGGCCAGGGTCTGATCCCTGGTCAGGGAACTAAGATCCGACAGGCCTTGTGGCATGGCCAAAAAAAATGTCCACAAATAACAAATACAGGAGAGGGTATGGAGAAAAGGGAGCACTCTCGCACTGTTGGTGGGAATGTAAGTTGGTGCAGCCACTATAGAAAACAGTATGGAGGATCCTCAAATAACCAGAGTTGTCAAATAATCTAGCAGTCCCACTCCTGGGCATGTATCCAGACAAAACTAAAATTAAAAAAAGATACATGCACCCCTATGCTCATAGCAGCACTATTCACAGTAGGCAAGACATGGAAACCATCTAAATGTCTATCAACAGATGAATGGATAAAGATGAGGCACATACAGACAATGGAATAAAACTCAACTCTAAAAAGAATGAAATAATGCCATTCGCAGCCACAGGGATGGACCTAGAGATTATCAAAGTGAAGTCCATCAGAAAGAGGAAGATTAATACCATGTGATATCATTTATATGTAGGATCTAAACCATGATACAAATGAACTTGCCTACTAAACAAACAGACTCAGAGACACAGAGAACAGACTGTGGTTGCCGATGAGGAGGAGGGGTTGAGGAGGGAGGGATTGGGGGGGTTGGGGATTAGCGGAAGCAAACTATTATACGAAAGACGGACAAACAAGAAAGTCTTACTGTATGGCACAGGGAAGGGAACTATCCTCAATATCCTGTAATAAACCACAATAAAAAAGAATATAACAAACAATGTATATGTGTATAACAATCACTTTTCCATATAGCAGAAATTAACACAACACTGTGAATCAACTAGTCTTCATTTCAAAAGAAGAAAGAAGAGACTTCCCTGAGGGTCCGGAGGCTAAGACTCTGTGCTCCCAATGCAGGGGCCTGGGTTCAATCCCTAGTGAGGGAACTAGATCCCACGTGCTGCCTCTAAGACCCAGGGCAATCAAATAAATAAATTAATTTTAAAAAAGACAAATAATTTATCTATACTCCACAGAAATACTAGGTTAGCTCTACAAAGGTGAATGAATATGATAATGGTGGATGGTGATTTTTTTTTCTTATTTTTACTGAGGAATAATTGACTTACATTATTATATGGCATGGGCTTCCCCTGTGGCTCAGCTGGTAAAGAATCTGCCCATAATGTGGGAGACCTGGGTTCAATCCCTGGGTTGGGAAGATCCCCTGGAGAAGGGAAAGGCTACTCACTCCAGTATTCTGACCTGGAGAATTCCATGTACTGCATAGTCCATGGGGTCACAAAGAGTTGGACATGACTGAGTGACTTTCACTTTCACTTCACTTCACTATATGGGCACCTGCTAAGTCACTTGTCACATCTGACTTTTTATGACCCTATGGACTGTAGTCCACCAGGCTCCTCTGTCCATGAGATTCTCCAGGCAAAAATAGGAGTGGGTTCCCATGCCCTCCTCCAGGGGATCTTCCCAACCCAGGGATCTAACCCACGTGTCTTATGTCTCCTGCATTGGCTGGCGGATTCTTTACCACTAGCACCACCAGGGAAGCCCACATTACTTTATTAGGTTTAAGGTATACTGCATGATGGTTTAATTTACATGTACCGGGAAATGTTTACCACAATAAATTCAGTCAACATCCACCTTCTCATATAGATAGAGTAGAAAGGGATGGTGATCTTTGAAAAAGCATTGTGAGGTCATCTTTCCAAGAATAATGTAAACATGCTCAGTATGAGGAATTTCACCATAGGACTACCACGCATCTCTGTTTCCTAAGAGTCTTCCTTTAATTCTTAGCTCTGTGGGGTTCCCGGAACTGTCAGGACAGTGTCAGAAGCTGGTCCTTTATTACCAACTCTCTTCCCGTCATTGTTTTCAATTCTTCCCCACCCCCTTCCTGTGGCCTCAGATGTGACTTTGCAGTGTCCCCTCCCAGCTGGTAGTAAAGCCCATCTCCCACCCCATGGATATTGGGCTTGGCCCTTTGACTCACTTTGGCCAATGGCATGTTAATGGATGTGATACAAGCAAAGACTTGAAATATACATCTGGGCTGGCCCTCTTGCTTCTCACGCTTTTGTCATCACCACAAGAAAAACATGTCCCAGCCAGCCTGCTGGTCCGAGAAATGCAAAGCAAACCTGCATCCGACCTTCCCCTGGAAGAAAGCCGCAACCAACAGCAGGCTACTCCAGCCGACCAGACACCTAGGCAACAACAGCACTGCTGTTTGAGCCATTGACTCTTGGAGGGGTTTGTTACACGGCTAAAGCTAGCTGATAAACTTCCAAACCTCCACCTTTGGTGAACGACCGATAAAGCTCTTTAAAAATATGCACCCCCCCACACATATATATGTGTATATGTATGTGTATATATATATATATATGTGTGTGTGTGTGTGTGTGCGTGTGTATACAGACATATATGAAGTAACATATAAGTTTATGTAAACAGCATAGAAATATTAATACATGTGACTAACTTCCCTGGAGAAGAATGTGCTAACTAAATTCAATGGCTTTTTCCTTCCTCAAATTTCCTAGAAGACTTTTATATGTTGAAATGTCTTTAATGGAGTGTAAAAATAAATAAATAGAACAAAAATGCAAACCTTAATTAGTAGATTTCTCTTTTATGTTAGTATGTGAGCTATATGATGAAATAGCACAAATATTTACTGATACAGAAATGTCTAGAATAAAAAAAGCCTGGGTACTTCAGAATAATTCCTGAGACTTCCCTGGAGGTCCAGTGGTTAAGAATCCACCTCTCAATGCAGGGGACGCTGGTTCAATCCCTGATTGGGGAAGATCCCACGTGCCACGGGGGAGCTAAGCCCGGGCGCCACAGCTACTGAGCCTGCACGCCTAGAGCCCACGCTCCGCAATGAGAAGTCTGCGCGCCACAATAAACAGTAGCCAGTCGGCACAACCAGGGAAAGACTGAGCACAGCAGCAAAGACCCAGCAAGGCCAAAAATAAAGAAATAAACATTTAAAAAAATTAATTCCCACTTTGGAAGTAGAAATGTACTCTCTTTGCCTACATAATGATTTCTGTTCACTGATTATGGTATCACTAACCAAAAGTAAGGTAAAACCCACTATTCTTTATTTAAGGAAGAATACTGCTTAAGTTCAGAGGATCTCTTTCTTCACTCCTGATTTTTCCATATGTTTCCTGCTTGCATATTTAGAAGGTTAGTATAATAATAGGGTTATTGTCATCCAATGAAAATATCATCTAGCTATAAGCAGTATATTTTTGAACAAACAGAATCAATTAATTTTATTTTAAGCTGAAAAGATTATTCACTGTATACACTAAGATGGCAGAAATCCTCCACTAACTATAACTTAAACCATTAGAATGTTTAGAAAGAAAAGAAAGATAGTGCTAAGTTGTGTCCTACTCTTGCAATCCCATGAACTGTAGACTGCCAGGCTCCTCTGTCCATGGGATTCTCCAGGCAAGAATACTGGAGTGGGTTGCCATTTCCTTCTCCAAGGGATCTTCCGGACCCAGGAATTGAACCCAGGCCTCCCACATTGCAGGCAGGTGCTTTACCAACTGAGCTATGTGGGAAGCCCTTAGAATGTTTATGTTTACTTAACAAGAAACTCAAATACGGTCCATATCAGGATTGGCCTGCCAGCTTGCCAATGTCATTAGACATTAGAGACGCAGACTCTTTCTGTCTTTCCATTTTGCATATTGGCCTATTATCCCCATGCATGTTACCTCAAGGTTACAAGATGGCTGCAGCAGCTCCAACTATCACAGGCAAGGTCAAGGCAAAAAGAAAGGGAAGGGAGGTGAGTCAGTCACTACTTTCTCATGTATAAAGAAAGCAAGAACTGGGAATTCCCTGGCGATCCAGTGGTTATGACTTCATGCTCTCACTGCCAAGGGTTCCAGCCCTGGTTGGGGAACTAAGATCCCACATGTTGCAAGGGACAGCCAAAAAAAAAAAGCAATAACTCTTCAGAATTGTTTTTGATTCTTCTCACCATCAAGAAATGGAACACGTGCTAACGACACCCTCTCTAAGGGAGGCTGGGCAGTTGACAGTCTAAGGCAAAAGGATGGGACTGTCCTGATTGGCGTGCAGTGTCATGAGTCACCCTCTCATGCTGGGCCCACCGTCACCCTGAGCACAGTCAGGGCTCTGCTGGCAGAAAGAAGCAGGAACAGACAGTGTCTGCACATGGTCTCCGTGTCCTTACAGCCCTTGTCTCCTTGACCTGATGGCAGCAGGAAAGCAGAAGACATGGAAATGTGGTTTTACCTTTACTTTCTTTGGCAGGGCAGCCTGAACTCTTCTGAGCAACTGAGTGAGCAACAGACTCACTACTCCCTACTCTCAGAATTTCCAAATAGGGCATTTCAGGGCGTGTCCAGAGCCCATGAGGCCTACCATGGGTGACTCAGTTAAGAAACCAGCCCACAGTCACGCAGCTCCTGGGTTCCACTCTGCTGTCTCGAGTATGTAGTGCTGCGAGGGTAATGGCTGTGGATTCTGAACACAGCGGTGCCTCCTCTGTAATAAGCCTGCGACGGAAGAAACCTGACAGCGTCTAAAATGCCCTAACAAGGGCTTCCCTGGGGGTCCAGTGCTTAAGAATCCACCTTGCAATGCAGGCGACACCAGTTCGATCCCTGGTCCAGGAAATTCCACATGCCACAGAGCAGCTAAGCCCATGCCCCGTAACTACTGAAGCCTGTGTCCCACACAAAAGAAGCCCAAGCACCGCAATGAAGAGTCGCCCCCACTCGCTGCAACTGGAGAAAAGCCTGCACGAAGCAACGAAAACACACTACAGCCAAAAAAAAAAGATAAATGAATAACAAGAAAAATTAAATTTTTCCTCTTTTCATGGCCCATTGTATTGAAAATAAAAAGACCAAACTTTAAAAACTGAGCTCCTACTTTAAAAACTGAGTTCATACTTCAAAGCACGATCATTATCAAGCATCTCAGTGCAAAATATTACACACAGGGAACTGCATAGTTCCAGTTCCTGCTGCTGAGAACCTATAATCAGAGACAGTCTGCTGATAATCCCATTTGGGTCATGGAGGAGGGGCATGGAGGAGTCCTGCCTCCATCTTCCAACAAGTAAAAACCAAAGATCACTCTGATTGCAATACTCAGGGTCAGGTATGAAAAACAAAAAGAAAGAAATACTTTTCATAATAAAAAAGCCCAATATAAACATTATAAATTTAAAAAATAGATTGAACGTCAAGGTCCTACTATATAGCACAGGGAACAATACCCAATATCTTATAATAACTTATAATGGAAACTAATCTGAAAAAGAATATATACGTAACGGAATCACTTTGTTGTACACCTGAAACTAACACAACATTGTAAATCAATTATACTTCAATAATATTTTTTTTTAATTCTGAAAAAATGAGAGCTCACTAATGATGCCCTACATCACATGTGATACTTTAGAAACACAGAAAACGGAGTCAGCTTTTTGAAATGAGATGTAATTGACACATAACATTGTATTGGTTTTATACATGATGGTTTGATATATGCAAGTATTGTCTGTATCTGCTTTGACTATAAAATAAGAACATTGATTTCCCTGCATGGCTTGTGCAATCAGTATCCTTACTTTGTAGTCATACCTGGGACCAGTCTGAGACCCATATCTGATCATAATGGAATGGCAATTCAGAATTCTTAGGCACTCCATACACCTGAAGCTAATACAACATTGTAAATCAACTATACTGCAATTGAAAACAAAAATTCTTAGGCATGCGTAGCCAGAGAAAAGGGTACCTAAAGAGACTTTTCTAACAGAAGACTGTAGAGGAAAGGTAAATTTTTTTTTCTTTCTTCTGACTTCTCCACATGGAAGAATAGGCTCTTCCATTTTATTTCCTTCTTTGTCAGTGCAATAAAGTGGTATCATGTGCAACTTTATGCTTCTTCTTAAAAAAAAAAAAAAAAATCTAAGCTCCTGGTTCAACTTAGCACATTTCCTCTCTAACAGCAGACATTCTCCACAGCTCCTCTTGGTCTCTGTGGGATTCTATGCTTTGCACTAGTTTTGATTTTGTGGAGACCTGAATCATTCTGTAAGCAGTTATGAAATATCTCCTGTAGAGTCGTGGCCCAGGGCAGATGGAGGAATTAACTCTAAGAAGGAAAGAGCGCTCTGAGCTGTCTTATTTTCCAGCAGACAGCTGTCGACATGATCTTAGGGATCATCAGTTCTTCCCCCTGGTCCACGGATCAGTCCCCACAGCCTCAGTCCCATTGAGCGGGGTGTGGGCTCCGATTTCAGCCCAGTGGCCGCAAGATCCTATTTCCTCCATGGCTGAGACCCCTGATCTGAAGCAGATGCTCCATGAAGGCTGCCTGCAATTCAACCTTCCTTCAGCCTCTTTATCATTTCCTTCCGCTCCACCCGGGCTGCCCCAAGTCGTCCTCGAGTTGAGATAAATAACCCCAACCTTTACAGGACTTCCTAAGGGTGGGGAAAAGGCTGGAATTCAAAGAAACCAGGAATGAAATATCTCCCGGAATGTAACCCCAAGTACAGAGACTTCACATCTATTTCCTTTTCTTTTTTTTTTTCATCTATACTTTTTCTTTCCCCCTTTGTAAACACAAACTTATAGCAGAAACCTGCCGTTCTAGAATGTCATTTAAAATCTATTTTACTCTAGTTATTAAAGACGTCCCATATAACAGAGCTTGTAGTTCATTTCATGAAAATTTATTTCCATACATATGAACTAACAGTTTCAAAGACTCCAATGCATATAAAGTTAATAAACCTGAACACTGCTTGACAGCACAACCACGGTGAAATCTACAAATTGAAGTCACGGTTGCAGCCCAAATAGAGTCACATTTTAAAACTAGGTGGCTTTCCTAATCAAATGTGTGCCCTGGCGTGATCAGTCTCAGTACAGGGGTGGGGTGTAAGGGCAAGGTCAGAGGTTCACAGGATGTCTGGGGTAAGTAAGACGGCAGCAGGTCTAGATTTGGGTCCATGGAACTGTCCTGGTGACAGGCTAGAGTGGCACAATTTAGAGCCACCCAGACCACATGGGCTCTCGCATCAGAGGAGAGGATAATCAGCAACTATTAAGTGCCTGGTACCTGAGAAGTATTTTGTATATCAATTCATTTAATCTTCATGTTTCCTATATGAGGGAGGGAGGTTGTCCCTCTTAAAGACACGGAAACAGTTCTCTGGGAATTCCCTGGTCAACAGTCTTCAGCCCAGAAGTCACCGAATGATATAGATCCTGTTTACCTGACTCTGCATCTTTCTACTGCTTTGCCTTGTACCCTGTCTATAAGTTAGTGTCAGTCGCTCAGCCATGTCTGACTCTTTGTGACCCTATGGACTGTTGCCCACCAGGCTTCTCTGTCCATGGGATTTCCCAGGCAAGAACACTGGAGTGGGTTGCCATTTCCTTCTCCAGGGGATCTTCCCAACCCAGGGCTCAAACCTGGGTCTCCTGCATCTCAGGCAGATTCTTCACTGTCTGAGCCACCAGCTCTGTGCCTCATCTATAATAGTGTGTAGTGTTAGTCGCTCAGCCATGTCCGACTCTTTGCAACCCCAAGGACTGTAGTCCACCAGGCTCCTCAGTCCATGGGATTTCCCAGGCAAGAATACCAGAGTGGCTTGCCATTTCCTTCTCCAGGGGATCTTCCTGACTCGTAGATCGAACCCAGGTTTCCTACATTGCAGGCAGATTCTTTACTGCCTGAGCCACCCAGGAAGCTCATTTATAGGAAACCTTTATTTAGTGCTTGTTGGATAAGCGGCCTCCCCAACTGTCTCCCCAGTGAAGCCAGTCCCTAAAGCAGATCTCGCTAGACTTTAATAAGTCCTTAACTAATTAAGGGTGTTCTCTATTTCCCTTGAGGCAGGGGATCATCCCTAAGCCTCGTTCTCTGATACAAATCAGGACCATATGCTCCGGCCACATCTCTGTCTCAATCCAGGGGCTCATATCTGTGAGGGGCTCTTGGGGTCAGGTTCCCGGGCCCACAGTCCACACCCCAGAGTTGATATCTGGGACTGTCTTCATCAGGTTTCTGCAAGCAAGGCAAGCACGTGACCTATAGCATCTTTCCTCTATCTGTCTTACTGCCCTCCCCCACCAGGTATCTTAATAATATCATGTCCTGTATCCCCAAGAACATTTGATAAGAGCCATCGGAACAAATACAGATGCCACAAGGGATTACTGTCTTATTCACTTTGATTTTACATCTACATTCATGAAATTAATTCCTTCTGTGCTGCGATTTATTCATTTCTCACAATCACTATAACGCCAAGCAGAGGATCTTTTCATTTTCTATTATGATCTAGGCAATTCTGTCTTTTTGCATCTAGAAAAAGCAAAAAGATTGTTTTGCAAAACATTTGAGAAATTGAGGCAATTATAATGGAATTTGGTTGCATGACTTCCCAATTTCTTGGTAGCACTGTTGAGTTTGTATTGCTTCCTACCCACCTCCAACACACCACCACCATCACCATGACCACCACCACCCTTTCTCAGCTGTTAAAGTGGTATATGGCATGTATTAAAATTTGGGGGGTTAACTTAACTTTGAAAAAATTTTAGAAAAAATGTTAACAAAACAGTGCGTGACTTCCCCGGTAGCCCAGGGGTAAAGAATCTGCCTGCCAGCGCAGAGGACACGGGGTCAGACCTGGTTCGAGAAGATTCCACACGCCAAGGAGCAACTAAGCCCATGCACCTCAACGACTGAGCCCGCGTGTGCCCTACAGCCCGTGACCCACAAGGAGAGAAGCCATCCCAATGAGAAGCCCACACACGGCAACTAGAGAAACCCTTGTGTGCAGCAACGAAGACCCAGCACGGCCCGAAATAAATAGAGGAAACAAAACAGAAAAACAGGGCAAAGAATTCCCGTCTCCTTCACCGATGTTCCCCAAATGTTAACATTTTACAGCATGCTTTCTCTCAGTAAACATACACATAAAAGGTACTCAATTATTGCACGTTGACCTATTTAGTATTTTGTGGGCATTGGATTATATCACCGCAAACTTTCCTTCTCTAAAGAGTCTATGATCCACCACTTGTATATAAAGTAAGTCTTTTATAATATTTGTAATACGCATTCATACAGAGTCTCAAAACACTCGTAGCTAATCAGTTCAGCCCAGTGATAAGTTAATAGTTCAGATGCAAACATTTGGCATTTCCAGAGTAACGTACCACACTAGGTGCCAGGTCACACAAGAAGGGTCTTGTAAATGGGACGTGAGTGATGGTGAATGACCCCCACCCAAGAAATCAAACATGAGAGAAAAGAGATGCCCCATAAGAGGTAGATGAAAAAATCGGCTGGAAATGAGTCAAAACGGCCCTCCAGTCCAGGATTTACTGGATGGGATGTCCATGTCCAATGTCCATGTCCAGCTGCTGGTCTGACATTCACACCCATGGGTCTCACAAGTGCCACAAACAGAGGCAGCCAACACCAAAGTCTTAACTGTTTTCCTGTGTTCTCACTCTGCTTGGTGATATTCTGACCAATTCTGAAACTTGGGATTCCTCTTCCAAGAAACCTTCTTTTGTCCCCAGCTTCTAATCACTCACTACGTTCTGCTTATCTGGGAGGCTGAGACCTCCCTGGGAGAGTGAGGAGTAGTCCAGCTAAGGGGCTGCATAACTCACATTTAGGGGGTCTTCATCAGAAGATGCCCAGAGACAAATATTTAAGGAAATACAGTCCAGAAAGCTTCCTGGTGAAGCCCGAAGCCTGGTATACTTCTGCGGATGTAGAGGTTTCTGTTCCACTGTGTCGTGTAAGGTTAGTGCCAGCAACAGTCACAGACAGCTTGGTGTGAAAGAACTTGGAAGTGGGGCCCTACATGGACAGTCTGCCACCCCCATGATGGCTCCTCAGACTCAGGGACCATCAGGTCCCCTGGTGGTTTGGTGGGGGCAGTTGTGGTTGGGGCTTCCCTGGTGGTTCAGATGGTAAAGAATCTACCTGCCATGCAGGAGTCCTGAGTCTGATCCCTGGGTCAGGAAGATCCCCTGGAAAAGGGAATGGCAACCCACTCCAGTATTCTTGCCTGAAGAATTCCATGGACAGAGGAGCCTGGAAGGCTATATTCCAGGGGGTCACAAAGAGTTAGACACAACTGAGTGACGAGTGTGCAAAAAGGGGTTGAGGGGTAAGGACCCTGGAGAAGTGAACTAGGAAACAGCACAGAGGACCTACCTGCTTCCTCCTGCGCTCACCACCACGTTGCCAAGGGGTGGTTCCATGTTTCATTGCATTAAAGGTAAGCATTTGACACAGGCATGTGGCCTGATCACCGCTTTCAGACACACTGAATCAGTTCAAGCCTAGGCTAGAAAGAAGTTAGAGTAGGGACGAGAAAAGAGGGAAATCCTTCAGCTCCAAAGCAAATAGACAGGGAAAACGTGGAGACTGACAGATTTTGTTTTCTTGGGCTCCAAAATCACCATGGACAGTGACTGCAGCCATGAAATAAAGATGCTTGCTCCTCAGAAGAAAAGCTATGACAAACTTAGTGTGTTAAAAAGCAGAGACATCACTGCTGACAAAGGGTTCATATTGTCAAAGCTATGGTTTTTCCTGTAGTCGTATACGGGTGTGAGTGAAGTGAAAGCTGCTCAGTCGTGTCTGACTCTTTGTGACCCCATGGACTCTATGGTCCATGGAATTCTCCAGGCCGTTCCTAGTGGGTAGCCTTTCCCTTCTTCAGGGGATCTTCCCAACCCAGAGATCGAACCCAGTCTCCTGCGTTGCAGGTGGATTCTTGAGAGTTGGACCATAAAGAAGCTGAGCACCAAAGACGTGATGCTTTCAAACTGTGGTGCTGGAGAAGACTCTTGAGAGTCCCTTGGGCTGCAAGGAGATCAAACCAGTCCATCCTAAAGGAAATCTGTCCTGAGTATTCGTTGGAAGGACTGATGCTGAAGCTCCAATCCTTTGGCCACCTGATGTGAAGAACTGGCTCATTGGAAAAGATACTGATGCTGGGAAAGATTGAAGGCAGGAGGAGAAGGGGATTACAGAGGACAGATGGTTAGATAGCATCACTGACTCAATGGACAAGAACTTGAGCAAACCCCAGGAGACAGTGAAGGACAGGGGAGCCTGGCGTGCCGCAGTCCATGGGGTTACAAACAGACACAACTTAGGGACTGTACAACAACTAGAGACAAAATACTTAGCCCTTAAGGATTGAAAGTGGGAAATGAGCAGGAGGTGCAGAAGCAAGCAGTTCACCCTGGTTGAGGCCCTACTGTGTGCAGGTGCTGTGTGTACCGTATTCGTATGAGGCAGCCCTCATTGGCCCCATCACATGAATGAGACATCACGCTTCAGAGAGGTGAAGTGATTTGCTCAGGGTCACACAGCTTACTAGTGAGGAGGTCAACGTGCTGCCTGTTAACTTAAAACCTTTTTCTTTGCTTCTTAAGCAGCATGACCTCATCTTCAAAGGAAATCTCAAACAAAAGCCCAATATGTAAACCACATCAGCTGTGGTTAGAAAGGGGTCAGAGAAAAGGCAAAACGACGGAGACAGTAAAAGGATCAGTGGTTGCCGGGGGTCTGGGCAGGAAGAGAGGCAGGAAGAGACCAAGCTCAGAGGATGCGGAGGGCAGTGAAACTACTCTGGGTATTATAACACTGGGATACATGTAATTATACGCTAGTCCATGCCCAGAGAAGACACACCACCAAAAGCGAGCCCTCAGGGAGATTGTGTAGCTTGGGTGTTTATAATGTGTCTGCTGGGGATGCTGATAAGGCGGGAGGCCATATGTGTGTCACGTTGGGAGGTACGTGGGGACTCTTGGTCCCTTCCTCTCAATTTCACTGTGAATCTGAAACTGCTCTAAAAAATAAAGTCCATCTTAAAAAAAAAAACAAAGGATGAGGGTCCTTGAGTCTCTCCCCCAGTCTCTCATCCCTTTGGAGGTCCCAAAGCAGAGACATTACTTTGCCAACAAAGGTCTGTCTAGTCAAGGCTATGGTTTTTCCAGTAGTCATGTATGGATGTGAGAGTTAACTATAAGGAAAGCTGAGTGCCAAAGAATTGATGCTTTTAAACTGTGGTGTTGGAGAAGACTCTTGAGAGTCCCTTGGACTGCAAGGAGATCCAACCAGTCCATCCTAAAGGAGATCAATCCTGAGTGTTCATTGGAAGGACTGATGTTGAAGCTGAAACTCCAATACTTTGGCCACCTGATGCAAAGAGCTGACTCCTTTGAAAAGACCCCGATGCTGGGAAAGACTGAAGGCAGGAGAAGGGACGACAGAGGATGAGATGGTTGGATGGCATCACCGACTCAATAGACATGAGTTTGGGTGAACTCTGGGAGTTGGTGATGGACAGGGAGACCTGACGTGCTGCAGTCCATGGGGTCGCAGAGAGTCAGACATGACTGAGCAACTGAACTGAACTGATGCCACCACAGGCTCTGCAAGGAGCTCCACCACAAGCCATGTAAAAGCCACCGGCCGCCCCATCAGAGAACAACCCCTTCTGTGGAAACCTCAAAGCAGCTCTGTACAGACACGGGGCACTGCTCTTTCTTCCAACCCCTCTGCATGCTCTTCCTGGTCTCCTCCCGCAAATGGACAGCAGGAACCTGTCTCCCGGAGGGGTTCCTTCCAGACCTCACCCCACCTGCAGCCTCTCAGGTCACAGACGGCTTCCCTACCCTGTCGGAGGAAATGGACCAAGAGAGCTAGAACGCGCAGCCCCAGCACCGAGGCCCGGGGAGGTCCCTCGGGCCAGCCAGTCCGTGGGAAGGAAAGAGTGTCTGGGGACAGACACAGCCAGAGTGGCACCGCAACCCAGCATGCTGGCCCCTTCTGCAGCCTGGAAAGGAAACAGGAAAAGGAAGGACCAGAGTCTTCTTGGCTCCATCACCCTAGACTGCAATTTTTTTTTTCTTTCTTCTGAAATTCCTACTTATTTCTTTGTCTCAGCAGCCAACACAATGTGGACCGCTCCCCAGGAGATACCAAAGGCACTTTGAATAAAGAACTGTGAGAATTCTCCCTGAAGGAGAGAATGAAGCTTGCTTCATCTGCTGGGAATGCCTGAACACCGCTCTAACCGTTGCTATAAATGATTTAAAAGCAAGGAGAGAGATGTCTCGTCTAGCCTCCTCCCCTGTGACCCAGGGGTGAGAAAGTTTCTGGGAGAAAACTGGATTGAAGACACTCTCCTTGTGAAGTAGAACCCCCTGGGGGCTTCATTAGGCCTTCTGGGTCCCAGGCAGCGCTGGCTATGGTGAAGAATATTTTCTACAACCTCACCTTGTTAATCCACGTTACCAGTGGGAGGCAATGGCTCAGAACATCTCCAGGAACTGTCCCTCATCACTAAAGGTCAGCTTCAAAGTGGGTTACATCTCCCTGAAGGGTGTGAGGAACAGAACACAGCAGAAGAGTTGTTGCGCCGATTTCCGGCCAGGGCCTCACTGCCTCTTTGGAACGGTCGTTCTTGAGACGCTGCCATGCTGAGAGAAAATGGTGTCACATGTAGGTGCTCCAGTTCACAAGCCCAGCTGAGGCCCCCAGCCAAAGACAGCACCGACCACAGCCATGTGAGTGCGCCATCTTGGACATCCTGCCCGGTAGAGCCTTCACGTGACCTCAGTCCCAGCCGCTATAGAGAGACCCCAAGCAAGGAGGACCCAATTGGGCCCTACTAACCCGCAGAAACACAAGAGGCCTGCTCACTTCCCCGGGCTGCCTTCCACAGACAGTACCGTGAGCTGTGGGGCTGAAAACAACAGAAATTCATTCTCTCACCATTCTGGGGGCTGGATGTCTGAAATCAACGTGTCAACAGGATTATATACGTGCATGTTTGACTCTGGGCAACCCCAACGACCGCAGCCGGCCAGGGTCCTCTGGCCATGGGATTCTCCAGGCAAGAATACTGGAGCAGGTTGCCATTTTCTTCTCTAGGGAATCTTCCCGACCCAGGGATCGAACCTGCCTCTCCAGCACTGGCAGGTGGATTCTTTACCACTAGCACCATCTGGGAAGCCCTCAGCAGGTCCCCCTCCCTCTGAAACCTCTAGGGGAGGATCCTTCCCCATATCTCCCAGCTTCTTCTCTATCTCTTCCCAGATGCTCCTCGGCTTATGGAAGCATCACACCAAGGTCTGTCTCCATCTTCATGAGGCCTTCTTCCCTCCGAGTGTCTTGTATCCAGATTTCCCTCTTTTTAAAAAAATTTTTACTTATTTATTTGGCCATACCAGGTCTTAGTTGCGGCACGTGTGATCTTTAGTTGTGGCACGTGATCTCTCAACTGTGGCACGTGGGATCCAGTTCCCTGACCAGGGATCAAACCTGGGCCCTCTGCATTGGGAGCATGGCATCTTAGCCACTGGACCACCAGGGAAGCCACTTCCCCTAACCAGGGAAGTCTCAATGTGGACCACTTCTGAAGTCTTTATGGAGTTTGTTACAGTATTGCTTCTGTTTTAGGTTTTGGTTTTTTGGCCTTGAGGCATGTGAGATCTTAGTGAGATCCCCCACTAAGGATAGAACTCACACCCCCCTGCGTTGGAAGGTAAAGTCAACCCCTGGACTGCCAGGGAAGTCCCCGGATTTCCCTATTCTTGTGAGGGCACTGGGGATACTAGATTTGGGCCCTGACAAACTCTTCTTAACTTGGTGACATCTGCCAAGATCCTATTTTCAAATAAGGTCCCATTCCCAGGCCCCTAGGATTAGGACTTCAATATGTCTTTTCAGAGGATACAATTCAACCCATCACAAGAGGTGAAGGTAGAGGTTGCGAGCCTCTTCCTTTTGGAGAAGTTTGAGATGCAGTAACAGAAAGGTTGATAATAGAATGGCTGACACTCCTGGTCCACCAGGCATGTGAGCTGGATGTCTAAGGGAAGCTAGCCTACAATGGAAATGGTGTATCTGCAGATAATGGCAGCTTTGTGAAGCTGTATTTCACTTGGTTTTTGTATACAGTTGTTTCATTTTTTTCTCTTCTTAGGATGTTTTCTTCGCTGATCTCCAAGGACTTTTACAAAATTCAAGGTCTTTATTCTAAGCCTATTCTATACAGAGTGATGGCCAAGAGTCAGAAGACATGGGTCCCTCCCTGAGTAACTGTGTGATCCCAAGCCAATCAAGCAGTCTCTCAGGGTGGGGGTTAGTTTCATTCATTCAACAACCACTTATTAGAAGCCTGCAAAATGGTGGTGGTGGGTGGGGATCAAGAGTTCATACAGCCCAGCCTCTCCTTTCACAGACCAGAAAGCTGAACTCTGGGAGGTTAAGGACCTGCGGGCCATTAACGAGCCACAATCATCAGCATTCATCTGCAAAATGATGAGCTGGGAACAGATTTTCTCAAAGGCTCTTTCCAGTCATTAAACTGATTATAAAACCATGAATCTATATTTTACTCGTTTTAAATAAAAAAAAAATACTACATTCAATTCGGTTGCATGCATTTCTGAGACTCAGAAATTGTGACTGTAAAATTATGTCACCACAGTTTCCTTGACTTTGATGCTTATGAATTATGAAGCCAGTGAAGAGAAAGTTTCATCAAACCATCAAAAGCCAAACCATTTTTTTGTACTTTCAATTTGCATGACTTTTGACGATCCTGTTTTTACTGATCTTAAGACTGTCTCCATACCTTTAAAAGCCCCAGAATACCTCTTCATGGCAAAGCTGAGTCACGGGGCTCATTTGCAAAGAGTTCAGTCTTGGAAAGTGTACTCATTGCCTGATTTAACAGAAAAAAATAATAGGAGACTAATATGTGAAAGAAGGTCAGTGTATCATATATTATTTATATGATATACTCAAGTACACATATATCATATACCCGTTTATATATTGAGTATACTCATGTCATTTTCTTTGAAAATAGGAAGAAATCTCACATGCTGTACAGATAGATGTTGGCATTATTTGTGGATTCATCTTCCAATTATGCCTGGTACCAGAGTTTGCAGGCTTAATGATCTGTGGGAACATTTACATGAATGATTTGCTTTTGGAAAGGAAAGCACATCGTATAGTCAGACAGAGACACAAAGCATGTGATGGGGAAAAAGATATTTTTATAATGCATCATGAGAGAAGACATGGGTAAGTAAGGTTAACATACAGTTTAAGACAGCATGTTCTGCCATGGTAGCGAAACCTGAGAATATGAATTAAAATGAAAAAGTCATAAAATGGGGACATCCCTGGTGATCCAGTGGTTAAGACTCCAAGCTTCCACTGCAGGTGCTGGGATTTGAACCCTGGTCGGTGAACTAAAATCCTGCATGCCATATCGCGTGGCCAAAAAGATTTCTAAAAAGACAGAAAATGAGAAGGTATCTGCTACATGATCAGGGCGCAACGTCAACCATCATCAGGTTCCAACAGTGGGAGGCTGAGAGGACCACTGCTTCGTCCCCGGGCACTCATTGGCTTCTCCCTCTTCCCAAACCTTTGGAAAATGTGCTTTTATAGCCCTTGACCCCTGTGTGGTCATTACTAGTTTATAGCTGACATCTTTGTCTAGGCTGTGAGAGTCTATGTGAGAGAAATTAGGTCTGAAGTCTCTCTGTGTACTCAGAGCCAGTACCCAGTACTCAGGGAACAGAAGGTAATCAACAAACCAACTTTCTCCAGCCCCTCCACCAAGGGCAGCAAAGATGCTGGGAGTGGGCTTCCCTGGTGGTGCAGTGGTTAGGAATCCTGCCTTGCAATGCAGGGGACATGAGTCCAATCCCTGGTCCAGGAGGATCCCACATGCCATGGGCAGCTAAGCCGCAACTACTGAGCCCACGTGCCACAGCTACTGAAGCCCCCAACCCTAGAGCCTGCATTCTGCAACAAGACAAGTCACAGCAACAAGAAGCCCGAGCACCGCAACTCAAGAGTAGCCCTCGCAGCAACAAAGACCCGGCACAGCCAAAAATAAAAAAAATTATAGTTTTACAAAAAAAGATGCTGTGGGTGATGCATGCGCGAAGAGGCAGCTGAAATGATGCAGCTTTGGAACAGAATGGATTTTCCCTCCAGGGCAGCTCCAGGTAATTAACAAACTAGTTACTCATTCATCACTTCCCCCTTCCATCCCTGCCTTCAGCGTGGGAACGTCTAGGCTGTGGACTGTTCACAGAGGTGCTGGAGACCCATCACCGCCTGACCCGCAGCCTCCAGTGCAGCTGTCTTCCTAAAGCACCTGCCGCTTACTCAGAACACACCCTGAGAGCGGCGTCGGCCAGGCCCTCTGTCATAAATGCTTGAGCGAAACCCAGAGCATGACTCACTCACAGCAATTATGAAAGACGGGGAAGTAGTCTCAAGAGGGTTTTGGAGGCAGAGACCTGGCAGGGCCTCCACGCTGGCAGACCTCAGGTGTAACTGACAAGGGCCCGCACGCCCCAACTTGTGGGGGGTGCCCCATCATCCCCACCCCACCCCCACCACCATTTCCCTCTCCTCCTCTATGAGCTGTAATTCCTGGAGATCAGCCAGGACAGTGTTTCAGCATTGAGCCCACAGCCAACCTGCACCCCTTCCTTTTTCCTAGAACAGGAACAGGTGAGAGGTTCTGGTTCCCTGGAACCAGGTCAGCAATGCCGGGGCCAGATGCGAGGCCCTGACACTCAGGTGCAGACAGACAGGAGGACAGGTGCCAACTGGAGGGCTGTTTTTTTAAGGTGGAGCTGGAATCTGTTGGGTGAGTTCCCTCCCAAGAGTTCCTTCCAATGCCCGAGTTGGCTGCACAGCAGCGCCTCATGAGCACAGTGAGAAGCTTCTTCATAAAATGTCTTTCTCCCTGACCATTTTTGCCAGTGAACAGATAGGAAGCTGTTTCTGCTCTTCAAACAGCTATTGTTGTTGTTGTTCAGCCCCTCAGTCATGTCCGGCTCTTTGTGACCCCATGGACTGCAGCACACCAGGCTTCCTTGTCCTTCATCAACTCCCAGAACTTGCTCAAACTCCATGTCCATTGAGTCGGGGATGCCATTCAACCATCTCATCCTCTGCCGCCCCATCTCTCTCCTGCCTTCAATCTTTCCCAGCACCAGGGTCTTTTCTAATGAGTTGGCTCTTGGCATCTGGTGGCCAAAGTATTGGAGCTTCAGCTTCAGCATCAGTTCTTCCAGCAAATACTCAGGGTTGATTTCCTTTAGGATGGACTGGTTGGATCTCCTGGCAGTCCAAGACAGCTTTGGGTCTCACCAAGTGCATGGCTTGCTCTCAGGTGGCCAGTTTTGTGGGACTTCTTTTTTTCCCTCCCCTCTGGTTTCCTTTCCCACTGTTCTCTGTGAAGAGCAGCTACTACAGGCTGATCAATACTGGCGGGACCAGCAAGAGGTTCCTCCCACTTGCAGCCTTTCCACTTCACAGGGAATGAGATGAATGTCATCTCATTCAGCTTCCTCAGAAGAGTTAGGCCCTGCCCTTCGCTCATTCACAGATCTGGCCTCAGAAAGTTCCTGCTGGGGCCCACTTTTCTCAAAGGAGGAGAAGATGTGGGCAGTCTCGCTTCAAGCCCCTCCATGGAAATAAAGAGACTGACAAACACCAGTCGTGCACTGGATTCTGGGGACCGGGTGCAGAGTCCTTTGACAGAGGGGTTCCAAGAGAGAATTAATCCAGGGGTGGGTTCTGCTGTGAGTTAGACACTAACTTACACTTAACCTGCACAACAGCCCTACAAAAAGAGTAGTCTTCCCATTGCACAGATAGGTAAACTGTGGCCAGGGCTATTAACCAGCTTTCCCAGGCTCACGAGGCTTGGATGCAGCAGAGTTGGGCTTCAAGCCTCACTCTCACCATCTGCAGAGAGTCATTAGTTCATGTTTCATTTGATTACATCACTAAGCTCCGTTTTCCTGTCCTTGTTCTAGTATATTCTTCATGCAGAAGCCTCACAAATGTCAAGGATTAGAGGATTCTGATTGCAATTTGTCAGCCACCCTCCTGGGCCAGAGTTCAAAGTGAGGACGTTAAGAGCAGTCTTCTCAGAGGCAAGTCTGTGGACAGGGGTCCAAGAATGTTACCAATCTGACCAGTGAGCTGTTTGCTCAGTCGTGTCCGACTCTTTGCAACCCCATGGACTGCAGCACGCCAGGTTTCCCTGTCCATCACCAACTCCCGGAGCCTACTCAAACTCATGTCCATCGAGTCAATGATGCCATCCAACCATTTCATCCTCTGTCATCCCCTTCTCCTCTTGCCTTCAATCTTTCCCAGCATCAGGGTCTTTTCAAATGAGTCAGTTCTTCGCATCAAGTGGCCAAAGTATTGGAGTTTCAGCTTCAGCATCAGTCCTTCCAATGAATATTCAGGTTGATTTCCTTTAGCATTGACTGGTTGAATCAGTCAATCCTCAGTGTCTCCAGGCGTTGCCAAATGTCCCCTGGGGGCAAAAATCACAGAGCCCCCTCCTCACGTCCCCCAAATTGAGAACCACTGTTTAAAAGCAATTTGACACAGGAACTTTATGTCTATTCAATCTAATAAAAATATTGGACCCTGAATTTTGCAAGTCTTGGTGGCTTTTTACATTTCATCTTTGCAGTAACTCATTTTCATTGGTCTTATTAAAGCCTCTGTCTCCAAGGCATTAGGGAAATAAAGAGCAAAAGAGAATTAGGTTTTTACCATCGATGGTCTATTCTAGGAGCCCCACTAGGGGAGAACACAGCAGATGCCCAGGCAGGAGAGGCCACGGGGAGGAAATGGCCTGTGTCCTGTCAGATTCCTGGTCTGTCTTGGCCAGCAGTTGTCATCTGTGAACCTGAGTAGAGCCTTTTAACATTAAAAAAAATTTTTTTTTTTTTTTACCACGTAGCAAAGCGACATGGTATAAAATTGAGAAAGTGCCCCCCAGTGGCACCAGTCCCCCTTGGGGTCACCAGCTTCGTGTCGTGTACCCCACCTCCCCCTGCAGACAGACACACGTTCTTAGGCATGATACACATTCTTCCTCTCCCTTCGACGATAGGCTTGCTTTCCTGGTGGATCTTTTGCCATTTCAGGCGGGGCTGCGGCAAGCGTCCCCGTGTGCGCAGGCAGGAGACGGGTTGATAGATCACGCTGCAACCAGATTCCTTTCAAGCTCGTTGCAGTACTATTTTTATTGTCGATGTCATCAGCTTCAGCTCTGTATGTTAATATATCTTTTCCTGATGACAAAAGCAATATTGTTTCTTATAAAAATTCAAATAGTACAGGAACATGTAACTCTAAATGTAGAAATATGTTATACTCTTGCTCTGCCCTGATCTTCACCAAAGCTACTGTGAAATTAGACATTTAGTCTTCCAGAGTTCTGTGTGTGTATAGTGTGTGTACTTATACACAACATATATACATATATAAACACAGTATATATATACACATGTATATACACACAACATATATACATACGCAATCATATATACATACAGTATATATGCATGTGTATATATACACACACAACATATTTACATATATGTAATCATATACACACATATAAAGACAGTATATATATAGACGTGTATATACACACAGCATACATATATATGTGCAATCACATGTACATACAGTATATATGCGTGCGTATATATACATAC
Organism: Bos indicus x Bos taurus; assembly: GCF_003369695.1. NCBI lineage: Eukaryota > Metazoa > Chordata > Mammalia > Artiodactyla > Bovidae > Bos > Bos indicus x Bos taurus. Next base: position 7,749,828 of record NC_040079.1, on the reverse strand, counting down.
ACAACACATATACATACCCTGGGATTTCTTTGGAAGGAATGATGCTAAAGCTGAAATTCCAGTACTTTGGCCACCTCATGCGAAGAGTTGACTCATTGGAAAAGACTCTGATGTAGGGAGGGATTGCGGGCAAGAGGAGAAGGGGACGACAGAGGATGAGATGGCTGGATGGCATCACTGACTCGATGGACGTGAGTCTGGGTGAACTCCGGGAATTGGTGATGGACAGGGAGGCCTGGCGTGCTGCGATTCATGGGGTCGCAAAGAGTCGGACATGACTGAGCGACTGATCTGATCTGATCTGATATGTGTGTGTGTATATATATCTATATATATATATGTAATCATATACGTAATCATCAGAGAAGGCGATGGCACCCCACTCCAGTACTCTTGCCTGGAAAATCCCATGGACGGAGGAGGAGCCTGGTAGGCTGCAGTCCATAGGGTCGCGAAGAGTCGGACACGACTGAGCGACTTCCTTTTCACTTTTCACTTTCATGCATTGGAGAAGGAAATGGCAACCTACTCCAGTGTTCTTGCCTGGAGAATCCCAGGGACGGGGGAGCCTGGTGGGCTGCCATCTATGGGGTCACACAGAATCGGACACGACTGAAGTGACTTAGCAACAACAATCATATATACATATATAATCACAGTATATACATATATACCAGAGAAGGCAATGGCACCCCACTCCAGAACTCTTGGCTGGAAAATCCCATGGACGGAGGAGCCTGGAAGACTGCAGTCCATGGGGTTGCTGAGGATCAGACACGACTGAGTGACTTCACTTTCACTTTTCACTTTCCTGCTTTGGAGAAGGAAATGGCAACCCACTCCAGTGTTCTTGCCTGGAGAATCCCAGGGACGGGGGAGCCTGGTGGGCTGCCATCTATGGGGTTGCACAGAGTCAGACACGACTGAATCGACTTAGCAGCATACATATATACATGTGTGTATATACACAACTTATATACATATGTAATAATATACACACATATAAACACAGTATATACATATACGCGTGTATATACACACAACATATATACATGTATAATCATATCTACATATATACATGTGTATATATACCCACAACATATATACATGTGTAATCACATATACATATATACACACAGTATATATACATATGTAATCATATATACATAAATACCGTGTATATATACATATATGTAATAATATATACACATATAAACACAGTATATATACACGTGTGTATACACACAACATATACACAAGTGTAATCATATATAAACACAGTATATATACATATACATGTGTGTATACACACACAACACACACACAAGTGTCATCATATATACATATATAAACACATGCATATATACATATACAATCATATATACATAAGCAAACACACACAAATATACATATATACACACACAAATAGGATTATAGTGCATATTCTGTCCTGTAACTATCATCCTTAGATATTAAAGGTGACACACAAAATGCCAGTAAATGGTTTCTGATATTAAAATAAGAACAAATCAAAAGAATCTATTTGCAAAGCAAAGAATTACTGAGCATAAATCTCTCCAGATTTCAGAAATGTGAAAATCCACTCATGTGTAGCCATGTGGCAGTGTTTATTTCCTTGAAGTTCACCCTAAAGGATTGTTCTCATGCAGTATTTATTAAAATGTATGTTTTCTGTCTAACATTATTGAACAAAACAAATATTTCCCTGGACCAGCCTAACCATCATATTAACTGTAAATTGCATTATCTGAAATGCAATCAATACTCTTCTGGTATACAATGCTCCTGATGTATAATTCTAAACCGCATTAGTAGACGGAGAAACCTGCCTAAGATTTAACAGGCTTTGTCTTGTCTAGCTATTGTTCAGATTTCTTCATCCAAACAGCGCAGTCTGAACTGAGCATTAATTACCACCGAGAGCAGGGAAAATGTCATTTGAACAAAGCCACTATTGCCCATTGTAGGTAAAGAAATGGCACGTGCAGGTTTGAGTACCACGATCAAAATTCCCACACAAAAAATATGTTTTGAGCGTGTTTTATATTCTAAGCTCTGAGCTGGGCAGGTTGGTGATACGAAGACGGTTAAAATAGTGTCCTCCCTGGCAGAGATTTTCTTAGGAGATGATTTCTCTCTTTAAGAAAGAATCTACTTTAAAACATTCTATCATTTGGTGGTTCAAGTTCACATACCAGATAACAAGCAAAATTCTTGGCTTCCAAACCAGCATTTCTGTTGCTTACGCGCATATTCATATCCCCTCCTCAGTGTAGAGGTCTCTCATTCAACACAGGGGGGGATGTTTTTTAAGTTTCTCTAAAGTGAAAATCTCTGCTAAATGAAGTCTTCCACAATAAAATCAGATAGGCTTTCTGTAAAACAAAGCACAACAAAAAAGCACTGTATTTGAATGTGAGAAAATTATCATTTAAAAAGCAAGCATCTAAAAATCATGTACAATAGAATGCACGTATGTACATGAATCATACACAGCATGTAGTAAGTTCTTATGCATTTCTGCTGCTGAATTAACATATTAATAAGACTGGCTATACTTTTTAAATTCTCCTTTGTCCATAAAAGTCTTACTCACTTACTAGATCTGACTCAAAAAATGCCAACACAACCAGAAATGCCAACTGCAAAAAGGAAATATATCTATTAATAAATTTATCCAGAAACCCTGATGGTAATTAGGGGTTTCACATCCTAGTCCTGCTAAATGCAGTGTAGTTCCTAGAGTCTTAGGGTTTAGTGAAGTTCTACTTCACCCTCAAACCTCTATGCCTATCAGATGTCGCTCTATAGCAGTTTTTATATATTTTGCTTTCATTCCATTTCTAGAATTTACCTTCGTCTCACCAACTTCCTAGGTAAAGAGGTAAGTGGACTGTCAATTAGGCAACAACATCTAATTTTCTTCTTTTTTAATGTTTATTTATTTTTGGCAGTGCTTGGTCTTTGGCGACGTGCGTGGGTTTCTCCAGTTGTGGCTCCCAGGCTCTAGAGCTCAGGCTCGGTGGTTGCGGCACACGGACTTAGCTGCCCTGCAATATGTGAGATCTTCCCAGATCGGGGGTCGAACCAGTGTCCCCTGCATTGCAGGGAACGAATTCTTAACCACCGGATCACCAGGGAAGCCCCCAAGTGCTCTAACTTCTAAAACCACATCTTTGTCCTTGTTAATCTGGGAACCTGAGCCAAGAACACCACTGTTGCTCCCACTGGAGACACCACTTGGAAATTTCACTATTGCTGTTACCGCCATGGCTGAAAGAACATCCCTATCTATACAGATACATGTAAAACGACCCAAAGCGCTGAGTTTAAGATGACACACCTTTGAGGCAAATTTTGAAATTAATGTTAACTCTAAAACATACAACTGAACCTTTTCTGCTAGTTCTGAACTTTTTTCCTCTAATAGTCTTTATGCTAAAGCTACTCTTTTCCCAGACCTTTATTTAAAAGACAGCCTTTAATCCACCCAAACTCTGCCTTCGATCCCAGGCCCTGGGGACACTGGCCTATTTGCTTTCTGATTCTGTCTGTCTGTCTCTGTATCTTTCTCTCTCCCATCGCTCCCTCTCCTCTATTTAAGAAGTCTTTCCTCTCTTCTTTTAGCTCCAGATGGCTGTAGGAGCCTGGCATTTCTCGAGCTTTCTCTGTTTTTCTTTCTGACTCAAATGTTATAGCCAAATGTCTGTGTCCAGTGGGTATGCCAGGGGAGGGGGCTGTGGGGGTGGGAAGCCTGACTTCCTCTAGTCACTAAAAGAAGAAAGTCACTTGAACCCCAGCCATCTAATTTGCTATAACATCTACATTTATAGGCTTTAGTTGCCAAGGTTTCCCTTCAGAAGAGACATCTAAGTGAAATTCTGTGACAGTCAACTGACATCATCACATCTAAACCTTGACTTCATACATCCACTCAGCAGACACAAACACATACACGCATGTACACAAAACACACTCTCTCACACATACACACTTACAGTCACTCAGGAAGTTTCACGCCTACAGAATTTCAAAACACATCAGCCACGGTTACTATAACTTTGTGGGCTGGTGAGATCCGTGGATGAAGAGTCTAAAGTGCTTTAACAGTCGCCATGGGCTTCCCAGGTGGCCCAGTGGTAGAGAACCCGCCTGCCAATGCAGGAGACACAGGACGTGCGGGTTTGATCCCTGGGTCAGGAAGATCCCCTGGAGAAGGAAATGGCTCCCACTCTAGTATCCTTGTCTGGGAAATACCACGGACAGAGGAGCCCGGCGGGCTACGTTCATGGGGTCACAACGAGTTGGACATGACTTAGTGACTAAACAATGGCAACAGCGGGTTGGTGCTACAATTTCTTGTCAGGAGGTCACCCGACTGGCACATTCCTTGGGGTGTCCGTTGTGAGCACCAGACCCTCCTCCAGGACTTTCCTGCTGCACCCTGTACTTCCCTTACCCAAGTCCATGTAGGATGCTTTTTAAAGGGAGGAGGGACAGGAAATGAATCATTAAAACTTTGGTTTGGTGGGAAGACATGATGGGAAGTTCGGTTCCAGCTCTGACATGTTGTTGTGGGGCTGGATCGTGTCTCCCCAAAAGACATGCTAAAGCCCTACTCCCAGTGCTTCCAGAAGAATGTGACCTTCTCTGGAAACACAGTCTTTGCAGATGTAATTTGTTAAGAAGAGGTCATACTGCAGGAGGGTGGGGCTTTCACCCAACCGGCTGGCATCCTTACAAGAAGAGGGAAGAAGGTAGAGTGGAGACAGACACAGGGAGGACCGTGTGGCGATGAAGGTGGAGACTGGAGGAGGGAGAAATTGGGGTGATGTGTCCAAGAAACGCTGGGCTGGCCGGCTACCACCAGAAGCTGGAAGAGACAAGGAAGGATTCTACCTGGAGTCTCAGAGGGATCATGACCTGCGTCCTATATAGACAGTCTGACATTTTTCACAAGATCTTCACATCGTCATGCTCTATGAATTTTGCACTTTTAGGAATTTGGTTGGGGGTTCAATAGAAACTATGTGTAGGGCTTCCCTGGTGGTGCAGTGGATAAGCATCTGCCTGCCAATGCAGGGGACACGGGTTCACAGCCTGGCCCAGGAAGATCCCACATGCCACGGAGCAACTAAGCCCATGCACCACAGCTACTGAGCCTGTGCTCTAGAGCCCGGGAGCGGCAACTACTGGGCCCGCGTGCTACAGCTACCGAAGCCACATGCCCTAGAGCCTGGGCTCAGCAACAAGACAAGATGCAGCAATGAGAAGCCTGAGCGCCGCAATGAAGGGCAGCCCCGGTTCACCACAACTGGAGAAAGGCCCGTGCAAAGCAACAAAGACCCATTGCCACCAATATAATAATAATTGAAAAAAACTATGTGTAACTGCCGTTTAAAAGGAGTTTTTAAGTTTAGGGTCCTTTCATTACCCTATTCTGTAATATAATACAGGACCCATGACAAATGAAACTGGATGTCATGGAGAAACAGGTAAGCTGTACCTCTAAAGCCAACAGCAATTCAAGTCCACATTTGCCACAAGAGCAAAGTCAGAAGGACTCATGGACGTTCTTTGTGTCAACCACTGCTATCCTGTCCACGAGTTCAGCGATGAGAATTGACATCTTCCAAACAGAGCACAGACTTTCTGAAGATTCTAAAAGCTACAAATTGGACTTGTCATCAAAACAGCCTCCTTGACTTGAGGTTATTATGCCTTTCTTGCTTTTCTGTAGGCTGGCAACCCAGGATCCTTTTAAAATCTTCTTTCCTCTGCTCTCCACACACAGCCCTTCACCAATGCACCTTCTGAAGGTGTGTTGGCTTCAGCCTTCTTCTCCTTCCCCACCACCAGCAGCCTTACCTCCTGGCCTCTCCCCAGCATGGTACCTGCCATCTGCTCATCAGACTCTGGGGCTCAGCATCTTCCCTGCTCCAAGCTCTCTGGCAAACTGGGGCTCTGAACACTTCCAGTCCCAAATCTGGCTGGTTGTGTCATATGAAATCAAGTGGGCTGGGCAGTTTCCCAGGCTGAAGATTTGAAGTATCATCCAATTCTCATGAGAAAAACATGGCCATATCTCTGGCCAAAAACCAGGGGCTCCTTGGGCCACCTCCTCAGGGGTTGATCCACTCTCCCTCCATGAATCCCTGGAAACTATGTATGATGAGAATAAAGGATCGTTTCACAGGGAGGGAGACCCATAATTTTCTCCTACATTCTCAAGGGCATGCTTGACTACATTAAAAAAAAATAAAAAGTGTAAGAACCACTTGAGCTATTAGAATCTCTTCTGAGTTTCAACACTAGTCAGATGCAGACTTAAATTGGTTATTCATTCCTTCACTCATTAGAATAAAGGTGGGGGGACCCAGAGGTGACCTCCAGGATCAGACCTTTATCAGGGTAGATCACACGATGAGCAATGAGAAGGCACCTGTATAATCAAGGCATCTTGAGAAAATAGCCGCTTGATTTCATAGTGGTTGCACTATGGTTCAAGGTCATGAACTTGGCTTTCTTGGCTCAAGCTGTTTTCAGCACTGCATTGTTGAGGGACACTAAGGAGATGCTTATAGACTTGGGGGAGAACCAGGCAGCACTTGCCTGTGCAACTCTGGGAGAATCCCTGAGTCTTCCTAGGTCATGACTGCTGTCACCTGTCTCCAAAATCCCCGTCCTCCTCCCAAACTTCTGCAGGGGCCAAAGGGTTACCCAGAATGACATCTCCATTTGGAACCTGTGAATGTGACTTATTTGAGAAAAGGGTGTTCAGTGATGTAATTAAGAATCTCAAGACGAGACTTTCCTGGACTGGGATGAGCCCTAAATCCAGTGACAAGTATCCCTGCAAAGGAGGAGAGGCAATGCGAGGATGGAACCATGGACTGGAGAGGCATGCCTGAAGACCAAGGGTCACCAAGGCGTCCACCAGAAGCCAGGAGAGAGGCATGAAATGGACTCAGATCCTCCAAAAGGAACCAACCCCGCTCTCATCTTGATGTCAGACTTTATGGCCTCCAAGGCTGCAAGGAGCACACTGCTGTTCTCATAAGCCACCAGTCTGCGGTCATTTATTCCAGCAGTCCTAGCAAGTGAATACACCACATCCAGTTCCAGTTCAGTTGCTCAGCTGTGTCCAACTCTGCAACCCCATGGACTGCAGCACACCAGGCCTCCTTGTCCATCACCAACTCCCAAAGTCTACTCAAACTCATGTCCATCAAGTTGGTGATGCCATCCAAACATCTCATCCTCTGTTGACCCCTTCTCCTCCCGTCTTCAATCTTTCCCAGCATCAGGGGCTTTTCCAATGAGTCAGCTCTTTGAATCAGGTGGCCAAAGTACTGGAGTGTCAGCTTCAACATCAGTCCTTCCAATGAATATTCAGGACTGATTTCCTTTAGGATGGACTGGTTGGGTCTCCTTGCAGTCCAAGGGACTCTCAAGAGTCTTCTCCAACACCACAGTTCAAAAACATCAATTCTTCGGCACTCAGCTTTCTTTATAGTCCAACTCTCATATCCATACATGACTACCGGGAAAACCATAGCTTTGACTAGACGGACCTTTGTTGGCAAAGTAATGTCTCTGCTTTTTAATATGCTGTCTAGGTTGGTCCTGCCTTCTTCCCTTTCTTTCTTGAGTCTATTCCCAACATAAGAGCCACAGTCAGAAGTCATTCTTCTGCTGGAGACCCCAGATGGCTTCCTTCCACTCCTGGTCCCCTCCTCACCACTCCCTCCTTTTTAGCAGGGCACACTTCCACCTCCAGGAAACCACATGGCTCATTTCCTCACACGCTCAGACGTTTATTTCAAAACCCCGCCTCTATGAGAGCGTCCCTGACTGTCCTGCTTAACACTGCACCTGGGGGCTTCCCTGGTGGTCCAGTGGTTAAGAATCTGCCTTGCAATGCAGGGGACAGCAGTTTGATCCCTGGCTGCGAAAGATCCCACGTGCCTCAGAGCAGCTAAGGCCATGTGACACAAGTAGAGAGTAGCCCCTGCTCGTTGCAATCACAGTAAGCCCACACACGGCAGTGACGACGCAGTGCGGCCAATAAGTAAATGTTTTAAATAAAATATGTGCTGTGCTTAGTCGCTCAGTTGTGTCGACTCTTTGCAACCCCATAGACTGTAGCCCACCAGGCTCCTCTGTCCATGGACTCCGACAGTCCATGAGGTCGCAGAGTCGGACACGACTGAGCAAAGACTCCCTCCCCCCTTCTTACTATAAAAATTTATTGAAATAAAATTTCCAAATGGTTCCCTCTTGCCTACAGGAAAGCCCTCGACAGTGTGGCCCCCACTGTCCAGATGTTCGCTTCCCTCTGGACCAGCCCCACCACATTCTGTGCAGACCAAGCCTGAACTCTGACCCACACTTCAGTGAGAAAGTCTCCCCCATCCCACAAAAGGAAACCAGATTGGCCAGGGCAGTTTCAAGGCACAAGGGGCTTCAGAGGCAGTCAGATGGAAGACATATGTTAAAGTTGCAAATCGGACTATGTAAGAGTCCCCGCAGGCAGACACTTGAGTCTCCGTTCTGTTAGTCACTCTCACATTCTGAAATTCCTTCTCCTCACTCTGTTATAATTAATTTGCACTTGGAATGTTGCACTGATTTTTCTCATCGCTTACTTCTGTAATGCTAGCGTGGTCATTGTGTTCTCCTATTCAACAAAGCAGAATTCTGAAATGCAAGTCCTCCTCTGATGATAAATGAAATTGATTTTTTAAAAAACCATTTGGATTCACCAGAAACAACTGCCTTTTAACACTTGTCTCAACTCTTACCTAATTATTTTTGGGGCTTTGGGCTAGGAAGCAAATTGCATTATGTGCTTCTAAAAGTATATACTTACAGAACCATCTGTAATCCCTTCAAAGCAATCTTTGCAAGTCACTGCTGGAATACATAATGTTATAAATTCTATTAGATCATAGAATTACAGGGCTGAACGTGATCTACAAAACTGACGGATCATAGAGCTGACAGATCCCCCACTGTCTTCAAAAACCTCATCTAAACGAGGCCAGAAAATAAATGACCAAATGCGTTTGTTCCAGGATGCCTTCCTGAGCTGAAAAAAAGATCTTCACATTGAGCGAGATGAAGCCATAAACATTTGAATTTCAAAAGGGGACTGGGAAGAACTTTCCAGTGCTAGGATCCATGATTATTTCCCTGACTATGCACATTCGTAGGGATCACATGTAAATACTCTGAAGCCAGCCCCACCCTTTCCTCTCCTTTGGTCACTAGGTTATCAGACAGAGTGAGCTGGTTAGCTGTCAGGAGCCAAATCTAGGCAGCTGAGTTGACCCCCACTGGAAGTTCCCATGATAGAAGCCAGCAGGAAGAAGAGGCAGACTATCTGTCATTTATGTTAAAACAATGGCTTCTTATCACCAAGGCGAGGTTCATTCTAACTTGGGCAGCTGCTAAGAAACATCTTGTATTGATAGGGTAAGAGCAAGTCAGACCGTGTCCCAGATGGAAACGTTTATTAAAACCTCAGTCTCAGACTTCCCGGGTGGTCCAGTGGTTAAGACTCTGCACGTCCACTGCAGGGAGCACTGTTCGACTCCTGCTCGGGGAAGTTCCACTTGCTGCGTGTATGCACACGCTCAGTTGTGTCCAACTCTTTCTGACCCCACAGACTGCAGCCCACCAGGCTCCTCTGTTCATGGAATTTTCCAGGTAATAATACCAGAGAGGGTTGCCACTTCCTTCTCCAGGGGTTGTTCCCGATCCAGGGACCAACCCTCGTCTCCTGTGTCTCCTGCACTTGGCAGGCAGATACTTTGCCGCTGTGCCACCTGGGAGATCCACTTGCTGCATGGTGTGGCCAAAAATAAAAGACCCAGGCTCACTCATCTTTGTTACCACCACTCTCCGCACCTGCCGGCTGGCTTTTGCACCTCCCTCCTCAGACACCCAGACCCATAGAACCTTCCACCATCCCTCAGTCAGAACAGCACAGACTTGCATTCACTAAGCACGTGTGTTTTGGGGCGCCTTCCTGCACTAACCACTTCACCAGGATGCTCTCTCTAATCATCACAAGGGGACTCTGATGTGTGTGCTCTGCTGATCCTCATCCAGCTGGTAAAGTGCTGCACAGAGAAGTTAAGTAATTTGCCCAAGGTCACAAAGCTCGTAAGCGGTAAATGCACAGAGACTTGAACCCGGGCAGTCAGACTTTGGTGGCCATCCTCTGAGGCTGCCTCATTCAGCCTCCTCGCAGGCCTGGTGCCTCTCTGTTGCCAAAAGCAGTGGTACTGAGTGTTAGCAAGAGGTAGAAGGGGCTGAGAGAGTGTATAAGAGGTGCCCTGATCTAGTCTGGGGCTTGGGAATAGCTTCTCCCAGGGTGAGGCATTGAAATTAGGGCCCGCAGATAGGAAAAGCAGCCGCAGAAAGAGGTAGGGAGAAGCGTTTCAGCACAGAAAATGAATTCACTCACTCATTCACTCACTCACCCATTTCTCACTCACTCACTCATTTCTCAGTCATTCACTTACTCATTCACTCATTCATTCATTTACTCACCCATTTCTCACTCATTCATTCACTCACTCATTCATTCACTTGTTCATTCATTCTCTCACTCACCCATTTCTCATTCACTCATTCATTCACTCATCCACTCACTCATTCATGGTGAGATGCTGAAATGCCAGTGAATATTGCTTTCTTGTAGGCACTGCCATCCATGGCCTGTTCCTTGGGCAGGAAGCAGAGCTTGATGTTCACGTTCTCATTACCCTATAAATATTTAGTGATCCCTCAGCTGCACCACTGTTAACCTAGGGAATCAAGAGCTGCTGGATGCTGTTTGGCAAATGAATAAGAACTTTCCTTTCTTCCTGAGATCGTCACATGAAGGCTACTCGGCAGGTGAGGCCAACTCCAGATGAAGGCCCTTGACGTGACTTCTTGGTCAGTAATACTCTTCCCAAGGAAAGAGGCCAGGGTTCCTGACTGGTGGTGCTCAGGGTGCAGAGCAACAGGTGAGCCAACGTCTAGGCCCCTCAATACCCTGCTTTCTGGGGAGGAAGCCATCCAAGAGGACCAAGGGAAGTGATAGTTCAACCAAAAGCCCGCCCCTGCAGTCTGTGTTTGATTCACAGACTCAAAACCCGGACCACACAGGAGGCTTAAGTGATGCGTTCTGTGTTGTTCTAGGCAGTGGTCACGCGAGTGTGCTCACTATCCACAAATGCATCCATTGTGCACCTTCTATATCCTCATCACACTTGAATTTACGAGTTTATTTAAAACATCAGGCAATGCAGTTTACTTTCTGGTTATAATAAGCATGATGGGGAAGGGACCTCTGAGCTTGGCTAGTCCAGCATTTATCAGAGTGTTCCACGGAACCCTGGCCCCCAGAGATGCTCCACCAAGAAGAAATGGATGACGGGGCAGACGAACTTGACAGCTGCTGCATACTATTGACTTCAGGGAGAGCAGAGCTCACTGGTCTCGATGCCTCGTGACTATTCTCCAGGTCAGCACCACAGGCTCCACATTCCAGGCACGAGCACCAGTATCCACCCAACGGCACAAGCCAGCAACCGGGGCATCGCTTCCAACTCCTCTGTTTCCCTGACTTCTTGAAATCACATCTCCAGTTTTTCGCTCCAGTCCGTCCACTTTGGCCCCGTTTTCACTATTATCCAACATCACCAGCATCTCTGATCTAAACACTATGACCCCCTAACAGTTCTGCCTCCATCAACCTAGTCTCTCCAAAGCAGCAGAAGGATCTCTGCAAAATGTAAACATCACACCCCTAATTAAAATCTCCAGTAGTTTTTTCCCCGTCCCCCCCACTGTCCCCCAGGGATAAAGTCCCAGATCCCCCCAAAGACCTCGAAGTTCCCCAGCAATGCAGCTTCAGGCTGAACTCTCAACAGTTCTGTGCCCTTTCACTTAACAGCGCGTGCTTTTACCCTGGGCAGCTCCCACTCCAGCCTCCAGCTTGCAGCACTCCGAGGGCTCCCCCTGCTGTGGGTTCCTGACACCCCGTCACAACTTCCCTGGAACTGACCAGGGTTTGCTCACCGTCTGTCTTCTGCACAGTATGACCTCCACTGCCGAGACCGTGTCTGGGCTTGGGGGCCTTTTCTCTCGCGATGCTTGGTTTAGAGGCACACAGTAAATGCTTCTGAATAAATAATAATATTTATCATTCAAATAAAGAAAAGGAAATGCTTTTTGCATTTTATGTAACACAGAAATTCCCAAAATTGTCTGCAGAATTTCTTTCTCGTTCAGCCCACCAGGCGTGTGGTCCTCGAAAGAAAAGTGTATCCAGCCCAAGTCTCTCATTTTACAGAAGATACTGTGGCCCAAAGAAAACAGAGACCCCAAATCATTTAGCATGTTAGTTCTTAAAAGAGTGCAGTTTATTCTCAGAAAATAACCTACAGCATAGTAAAATGTAGCTATTTTTAACACTACCTGCAGGGGTTTTAAAGCCCAGAAATACCATAGAAATTAGAAATCTTAATTAAGATAAGAGGAAAGAGCCAAGCTAGGAAAATGAGAAGCTGGTTTCTCATTATTCACATTGAAATAAAATTGATTAAAGAGTTAAATGAAAAATAAGAACAAAACCTAGAAGAAAACATAGGTGAATAGTTATGAATTATCAACAGGAAGGACTTTAAGCTTAAAAGCAATGGAAGAAATCACATAGGAAAAGATGTGACAACTGAAAATTAACGTGGGTGTGGCTTCCTGGCCAATTCAGGCAGGACTTCTTTCTCTATGTGTAAACACAACTGGCTGTAGCCCCCTAAGTAATTTAAAAAGAAAAGAGTATCATTAGCATAAGTCCAGGAAACTATAAATGCTTTGGATCATAAGAAAGGAAAAAAGGGCACAGATGTAATGTTAGTCAGTTATCAAAATTTAAACTCTGCAAAATCAAACTCAATAGTCATTAACAAATTAAAGTGAATTTTGAGTCCACATGACAAGTGCAAAACAATAGATTCCATGCCTCTGACCCCCACAGTAACATCTTCTAAGGAAAGAAAGCTGAATGGGGTAAGGAGCAGCACTAGGTGCCACCTTTTATAGCAGTTGGTACTGCAGGAAGTTATTTACTTTGTCTGATTTAACTGAAGCTCAGACTCCAATACTTTGGTCACCTGATGTGAAGAACTGACTCATTGGAAAACACCCTGATGCTGGGAAAGGTTGAAGGTGGGAGGAGAAGGGGACTACAGAGGATGAGATGGTTGGATGGCATCACCAACTCGATGGACATGAGTTTGAGTAAGCTCCGGGAGTTGGTGATGGACAGGGAAGCCTGGTGTGCTGCAGTCCATGGGGTCACAAAAGTCAGACATGACTGAGCGACTGAACTGAGCTGAACTGATTTAACTACCTGATGGAGTTGTTTTGAGGGTGAAATAAGATCATGCTAGTTAAAGCTCGTAGCACAGTGCTTGGCAGGGAGATAAATCTCAATAAAATATTAAAAAGAGCTGACTTAAGTTGGATTCTACAGATCTAGGCCTAAGAACATTTCTATAAAGATCTAAGCTATACTCCTCTCCCCCACATACCCCAGTAACAGCTTTGATCAATATTTGTCCTGATATTTCATGGTATTTCCTTTAGGCCAGTAGGGGAGGGAAAAACTTTTTCTCTACCTCCTCATGTTCAGTTTCTGGGGGCCTGTGAATTAAGTCCAACAAAAGACAGGATAACAAGGGGAAAAAAGGAGTATCCTTATGCGTGCAGGACTCATACATGCAGGAGCAATCAATGAGGAATATAATTCAAAGTAGTTAGAATTTGGAGTTTATACACCTAATTCAATAGAGGAAAGAAAAGGCCAGTACAGGAAGAACAGAAGGGTTTCTTTAGGGAAGGCCAATGGATTTTCAGGAGAACAAACAGGAGATAAGAAAGTTTGTGATAATGCTTGTCTCTGTGGGTATGAGAAGCCTATATGCCTGCTTCAGGGCCACAAAACTCCCCTAGTCAGGACACTTATGAGTAGGTCTGCCCCAAAGAGGAAATTTGTGGCAGGCTTATTTCCCCAAAGTTGGTGCCTTGGGTCAGAAAAGGGAAACTCCGAAACAGCTTCTTTCTTCATCTGTTGACTCTCAACAGTCCTCAGCTCAAAATAATTTTATACCAAAATAGCATATTCTGATTCCCTTCGGCTCTGATAAGTGTAACAAAGAGGGGGGAAAGCTGACATGTGCAACTAGTTACTTAAGACATCAATACTATAATATAAATGAGATAATATACCGGAAAGTATAAATTATAATAGAAACTAAAATGATTATTAATTCCCACCTTAGTCAAAAGGCAAAAATCCCCAAATGTATAAGGATGTCACAAGAGCAATTATCCACATCTGTAACAGAGCATTTGACAACATTCCTAATATCTTTCTTAATCTATTAGATTCTCCTAGATTATACATATTGTTAAAAACCATGAGTCAGCTAGCTTAGACTGAGGGAATCTCTAAGCTTCTTGTACCATCATTTTCTCTAAGACTTTAAAAATATCTTAAATTTGGTGTTTTCTCCATTTTTTTCTAAAATTATCAACCCAGCCCCAATATTCCCAATTTCCCACATTTTTCTCACTAATCATAATAGTCAATTAGAAAGTCAGCTTGGGCCTTTTTCTGAACAATTTCCTGGTTTTGTCCCTACAGGAAGAAAGAACAGTAAGTTACTCGGAAAACCCGAGAAAATACGTTGAATAAGAACTTTATTTTGAGTAAGTGCAGGAAATCTATTAAAGTTTCCCCAAAAGGAGTTTGTTTTTTAAACAGACAACAACCAAAAAAAGCAAAACTATCCTTAGTAATGATTCAGATGATGCCAAAATTCCACAGGGTTTATTTCTTAAATCTAGTTCATATTTTAGTTTCTGGGTATAACTCATACCTGACACATAAAACCGAGGTTAAGCCCCACTTCCTCAGCTGAAACCCTTTTCCTTAAGGAAAATAACTTCATGTTTTTGTTGGCAATGTTTTTTATGTGCAAAATACTTAGGGGTGGGTAATCTCTCAAGTTTGTGCTTAGACTTTCATTATAAATATTTAAAGCTTGGAAAGGTCACCAATGGTTTGCATTTTCCCAATCGGTTTTTGGAAATAAATACCCCAGGCCCTGTGGTAGGCTGAGAAAAGGTGAGTCATTTATGGGTTAATGTAAACCATTGAAGAACTCCCAGAATAAGGTTTTTAGCACACACGGGGTTTCCTGGATGGCAACTTTACCTGAGGGAAAGAGGAAATCTTGCTGGAACCACCTGTTTGACTCCTGCTGACTCACTCTTAATCCCTAACCAGTAGAGACCTGAGTGTAGACATACGGATTTCTGGGAGTAGGGGCTCCTAACGATGAGACGAAAGGAGTACCTGCCAGGGCCGGCGAGAGGGACCCGCAGGCCCACGCCCCGCCGCTCGCCGCCGGGCCTCCGCCGCGCCCGGGTTAGAGCGCGCGGTCCGGGTTAGAGCGCGCGGTCCGGCCCGGCCACGTGCTCCTGACACTGACGGCGCCGCCGCCGGGCCGCAGCCGGAGCCCCCGGCAAGCGCGTGACTGGGTTTCCTCGTCATTTTCCGCGCGGCCCCACCCGCTGGGGCGGGGCGTGGGCTCCCGGCCAGGTGGGCTGTCCTCACCCGGGCGAACCCCCGCTCCCGCAGCCCACGTGGCCAGTGGCCACCCGCTTGCCCGGCTTACTTTCATCTTTAGCCTACCCTCAGTGCTTTCGTAAAAAAATGAAATGCAAAAGAGGTTAGTGGTTAACATAATCCTTACAAATACTACTTTTAGAAAGAGGGATTTTGGTTTTTTCACATCGTATTTAGTCGAGAAGTTGTTCACATCTTACTTCTCATGGTTGCGACATGGGCCATGAAAAGTCTCCTTACTTAAAAAAGTGTCTGGAAAGGGACTATAAATACTCAGAAACCTTTTCATGTCCACAGTTGGTCCGAAAGCTGTGGGTTATCACATTTGTCTCTCCCACAGCCCCACAACCTCACAACCCCACAACCATGATTGACTAACTGTGTTTTGCCTTCATCAAGAAGCAGTAATTGATAGTGTTTACATAGATTAACTAAAATGGAAATTTAAAGAAATTTTTAGTTTATTATCTAAAAATTAAAAGACTTAGGCTGGCCTGCCCGAGACTCACAGCCATAGAAAACAGACTTGTGATAGCCAAGAGTAATGGGGTGGGGAGGGAGGCGTTTGGAGTTTGGGATTAGCAGATGCAAACTGTTATATATAGACTGGGTAAACAAGGTCCTACTATATAGCACAGGGAGCTATATTCAGTATCCTGCAATGAACCATAATGGAAAAGAAAATGAAAAAAATAAAAGAGCCTGCTTGGTTACATTTTTTTTTTCCAGTAAGGTTAACTTTACTGCAGCATTTATACATTTACTTTCAAAGTCCCTGGGGGAGAAAGCTAATGCAATGAAAGCAACTTTGTTTTAATTCGCTTTAAACTTATCAGAGAGTTTATCTGTTTTTAGAAATCTTATATTGAAAACCTTTAATTCATGGTTAAACAGCAATGCATTTCTTATTATAAATCAGGAAAAAGGAGGAGGGAGCCAATTAAAGAAGCTTCCTTTTAAAGCTACACTGGTATGATCTCATATGTCTGTATGTATATATAAATATACGTGTGTTTGTAGGTGGATAGAAAAAACCTGGAAGAGACATACCACATTATTAACAGTGATTACATAACTGTTTGTGCGCGCATGCTCAGTCATGTCAGCCCCATGGACTGTAGCCCGCCAGGCTCCTCTGCCCATGGGATTCTCCAGGCAAGAATACTGGAGTGGGTTGCTATTTCCTCCTCTAGGGGATCTTCCCGACCCAAGAATCCCACCCGAGTCTCCTGCATTGGTAGGCAGATTCTTTACCACTGAGCCACCTGTGAAGCCCTACATAACTCTGCTGCTGCTGCTAAGTCGCTTCAGTCGTGTCCGACTCTGTGTGACCCCATAGACAGCAGACCAACAGGCTCCCCCATACCTGGGATTCTCTAGGCAAGAACACTGGAGTGGGTTGCCATTTCCTTCTCCAATGCATGAAAGGGAAAAGTGAAAGTGAAGTCGCTCGGTCGTGTCTGACTCTTAGCGACCCCATGGACTGCAGCCTACCAGGCTCCTCCGTCCATGGGATTTTCCAGGCAAGAGTACTAGAGTCGGGTGACATAACTCTAGGGAGTAGGATTTCAGGTGAGGGCATTTAAAGAAACTTCCAGAAAGAAAAAAATGTATGCAAACAATGATTGCCAAAAATTCAGTACATTTATAAGTGTCTGTGAATGAGTAGAAAATGAACTTTGGATTATTTCACAACAAACATAAAGCACATACGTTCACAGACCCAGATGGAGACCCAATTTAAAACCACGTGGGAGACCAACGACGCCCGGGCCGGAAGTGACGGCACCGGTGAAGCCTTTTGGGTGGGGCCTGGGTCATCAGCACCAAAGGCCGCGATTTCACATCAGTAAAAAAAAAAAAAACCACGTGGGAAAGGAGGTTTCTAACTCTGGCAAGACTTCCTGACTCCTCATGGATCCTTTCTGTCTGCCAGTTGTCAGCCATAGCGGTCATCTCTTTGGTTCAATTGCTATGATTGGTTAGAGTCTACAGTTAAATTCAATCAACAGGTTCCAACACACTGGCTTTCCTTATTAGCAAAGAAACTTGACTGCTTTGTTGAGATATATGCATCCTCTACCGTAACTTTGGGGAAAAAATTTGGAAAAAAAAAATCAGAGAGAGTAGTAGTAGTAGTGTACTTAGTCATGTCTGACTTTGCGACCCCGTGGACTGTAGCCCAGGAGCCCAGGCTCCTCTGTCAATGGGATTCTCCAGGCAAGAATACTGGAGGGGGTAGCTGTTCCCTTCTCCATGGCATCTTCCCAAACCAGAGATCGAACCCAGGTCTCCCGCATTGCAGGCAGATTCTTTACCACCTGAGCCACCAGGGAAGCAGGTTCTATGTTGACTGAATCTTGATAAATGACAAGGGCATCATTTGTTGGTAAGGATGGTTCTCAGCTAGAGAAAACCCACAGCTCACACTCTCAGGCTGGTGGTAGCTTGTTAAAAATGGGTGCTTTGCATCAGCCAGCCTTGTTGAACTTAATACTAACTCCTGAATTTAAAAGCATTAAGATACAAAGTCCCCAAATTCTAGCCAACTGGTAGTCTATAAATGTTAGAGCGCTAGAATCTTGCTCAGTGTTACTGTCATGATAGGCATTTCCATGTCTATTTCAGATGACTAAAATACCTAGCGAGGTGAGGTCCATTCCAAGGGAAATGGACTAGAATTCACTGATGCAATTTCAACCTATAACCCAGCTGAAGATGACAGTTATTAAAATGGTGGTCTTCAGTTCAGTTCAGTCGCTCAGTCGTGTCCAACTCTTTGCGACCCCATGAACTGCAGCACGCCAGGCCTCCCTGTCCATCACCAACTCCCGGAGTTCACTCAAATTCACGTCCATCGAGTCAGTGATGCCATCCAGCCATCTCATCCTCTGTTGTCCCCTTCTCCTCCTGCCCCCAATCCCTCCCAGCATCATTTTCCAATGAGTCAACTCTTCACATGAGGTGGCCAAAGTACTGGAGTTTCAGCTTTAGCATCATTCCTTCCAAAGAACACCCAGGACTGATCTCTTTTAGAATGGACTGGTTGGATCTCCTTGCAGTCCAAGGGACTCTCAAGAGTCTTCTCCAACACCACAGTTCAAAAGCATCAATTCTAGTGTTAGATAATTTTTTCCCACAAAAATATCTATATCACAGGGGGAAAGGTAACATCCCTACAAAACAATGAAATTTTAAAAAAACAATTGGAGATTATATATACATAGAGAGAGAGGGAAGGAGACAGGAAGGGAGGGAGGGGGAGAAGGGGAGAAAGAGAGAGGTCTTACTGAAATGCATATCATCTTTCAACCCTGTCGCTTCACTTCAGGGATTTATGCAATCATGTCCCCTCCCAGGAGTCATTGCTGCGTATCTGCCTCTCTAAGAGTTCAGGAGACCTGAACTTAGTGACTCATTTCTAAGGAAAAGAACAAGGCAAAAGTAACAGGGTATCACCTCCAATATGAGTTTGAAAAATGACTGTGGATTCTCCCAGGATTCTCTCTCTCCCCTGCCCCTTTCCCCCTCATTGCTCTGGGGGAAGCCAGCTGCCCCACACAGAGCAGGCCAATGCAGAGGCAAGGAAGGGTGTTTGCAGCCAACAACCACTCCAGCCTGAGGCCGTGTGAGTGAGCCAACAGCCAGGCAGAGGGCCTCCAAGCAAGGAAGTCTCCCCAGGGGAGCCTCGCAAGGACCACTGCCCGGGCCAACACCTTCCGTGCAGCTGGGGAGAGCGCCTCGGCCTGAGCGCCAGCCAGCTGTGCCCAGGTTTCTGCCCCACGGATATTGTGAGAAAACAAATGTTAGCTGTCCTAAATCGCTGTCTGGGGTAAGTCTGTTAGACAGCGTGGATAGCTAATACATGTTCTTCACTAAAAGCGCCTCCTCTGCTTAAGCATCCTTGGAAGCCTTGTGTTTTGCAAGTCGCCTTCAGGGTCCAAGTGTGAGCCACACAAGAAGATGGACCGCGTTCCTATAATTGCACCTTGTTTTTGCCAAGATCATCCGTCCCAGCTTGTTCTCATCACATTCACCATCCTTGACTCTGACAGACTTGGGGCTGTTTTCAAAAGCAAATCTGCCTTCCAAAGAGAGAGTCACTGCCCCAAGGAACACTGAAAACGAAGATGCTGTGGTTTCTACGGAGAGTTTCACTTGGTTTCAGATACATTTTAAACCATGGCTCCATCGCTGGGATAATTCTTCCAAGGTGATTATTTTGAAAGCCATTAGTACTTCAGATATTTAATGCACAGATTACTCAATGAATGAGTTGTGCTGTGTTTACTTACTTAGTATCTAACAAACATATGCCACATCCTACCAATAACTATTCTGGGGACTTCCCTGGTGGTCCAGTGGTTGACTTCACCTCCCAATTCAGGGGGGCCAAGTTCGATCCCTGGTTGAGGTGCTAAGATCCCACATGCTTTGGGGCCAAAAAACAGAATGTAACAAATTCAGTAAAGACTTTAAAAATGGTCCACATTAAAAAAAAACCTTTAGGACTTCCCAGTGGTCCAGTGGCTGACTCTATACTCTCAGTGCAGGGAGTCTGGGTTCAATCCCTGGTCAGGGAACTAGACCCTACATGCCGTAATAAAGATCGAAGATCCTGCATTGCCACAACAAAGACTCAGCACAGCCAAGTAATTTTTTTTTATCTTAAAAAAAATTTTTTAATCACTCTGTGCAGTATTACCCCTGTTTTGCAGAGAGGAAACTGAGGCAGAGTAGACTTGCCTAAGGTACGCAGAGCAGGAGTCTAATCTGAGCAGTCTGGTCCAAGTCTTTGCTGTCTTGCTTCTATTAATTCACTTTCTTTTCTACTTAGATCTCATACCATAATAGGATCAACACAATAACAAAGCAGAGTCAGTTTCTTGTTCATTGTAACAACATTTCACCTCTACTCAGATAATCTTCTAATTTGATGGGCTTAGAAAATGTCCCAAGTACCAAAGTGATCTTCCTTCATACATTCTCCTGTAAGGGAAGGAAAAAGAGACCAGAGCATCTGTCTTTGGTCAAATTTAGGAAGGTGTAAGTTCAAAGGATTTTGGTCTTTATGTAAAACCTGATGATTTCTTACACCAGTAATATATCAGACTTTGAGTAGAACTTTCCACGCATTTTTTGGGTGTGGTATGTCTGACCAAAACGCTGACCAAGCTCACACTGGAGCTGGAGTCTGGCGTCTGAGAAGAGGGCTTTGTGGCAGCCACCATGTCCAAGTCTTGACAACAGCTGACTTACTTTGGAGAGGTTTCCTTACTGACAAACCTCGCTTTTTACTTTCTTTTTGGTCTGTGAGGGTGTACAAGCAGAGTGTATCTCCTCTGACTGTAACCAAGGAAAGCGTCCTTTCTGGTTTGGTTTCCTAGGACCCATGTCTCCCTTCAGTCTGCACCTCCTTCCTCCAAACCAAAGATCCTTGTTGATACATTTATTTTGTGTCACCTCTCAACAGATCCTTTGTTATAATAATTTGTAAATTTGTTCCCAGGTACAGTAGAACCCCTTTGGTGGTGGTTACGGGGCTTCCCTGATGGCTCAGTGGTAAAGAATCTGCCTGCCAATGCAGGTGACACAGGAGACTCGGGTTTGATCCCTGGGTCGACAAGATCCCCTGGAGGAGGAAATGGCAATGCACTCCAGTATTCTTGCCTGAAAAGTCCCATGGACAGAGGAGCCTGGTGGGCTGCAGTCCACGGGATCGCAGAGAGTCAGACACGACTAAGTACAGAGGTGGTTATGCAATTGTATTAGTTCCATCAGCCTCACAATGCCTGGTACAAAAACAAATTGCTTTTTTTTTTAATAATGATTATTATTTTTTTAATGAATAGTTTCCATTTACAAGGAACCATGTTATTAACTACAGGATCCAGGTTGGCTTCCAAAGTTAAGCAAGCACCAGGAGATGCTTCAGTCAGCCTTGTAAAGATTCCAAACTGCTAGGACCGTCAGCAAACCTCAGCAGGAAGTGAACCTGACCACTCTGATGAGTTTCCAGACTACTCATCACCGGAAACTATCATTTACAAATGGTTACTTGATTTGTATGCCTTTGTGTATTATTCTGTTGCTGTTGTTATTCAGTCCCTCAGTCGTGTCCAACTCTTTGCAACCCCATGGACTGCAGCACGCCAGGCTCCCCTGTCCTTCACTATCTCCTGGAGTTTGCTCAGACTCAATGATGCCATCCAACTATCTAACTGCACTCAAGGACTTTCTTTGATTCGAGTGCACATTTTTTAATGTCTAAGAAACCGAATTAAAAAGGATTCTGTGAATACATGAGGTCACCCTCGAGTTCTCCTCTTTTTCCATCCTTTCTATGAAGGCATAAACACCATCACTTTAATAAGGAGATTAGCAACAAGTATTCCCTGGGCCCTACCATTAGCAAATGCTTTGGCAAGGAATACACAAGAGAAACAACCTCTGTCCTCACGTAGCCAAGTAAATAATGTATGTGATTTACAAGGTAATACCAAAGCATGATGTAAGGTTCCCAGAGCACAGTTTACAAACAAGGAACGTGAGCCTGGAGAGGTCAGGCGGCTTACCCAGAGATACATAGCTGCTAAGTGACCCAACCATAACTCCACTCTGGTTTTCTGATGCCAACTCCAATGCCCCTGTCCCAAATGAGGCTGGATATGCAGAAATATATCCAGCCTGAGGAATGTCCAAGGAAAGAGTGAGACAATGTATGGGTTGAATAAAGAGGTTTTATTGCATTTTAAAGAAAATTATAGGGGCTTCCCTGGTAGCTTGGTGGTAAAGAATTTGCCTGCAGATGCAAGAGACATGGGTTCGATCCCTGTTCCAGGAAGATTCCACATGACACAGTGCAACTAAGCCCATGCACCACAACTATTGAGCCTGTGTTCTAGAGCCTGGGAGCGACAACTACTGAGCCCAAGAGCTACAGCTACTGAAGCCCAGGAGCCCTAGAGCCTGTGCTCCACAAGAGAAGCCACTGCAGTGAGAAGCCCACCAACCACAACCAGAGTAGCCCCCTCTCACTGCGACTAGAAGGAAGCCTGTGACTAGAGGGAAGCAGTGAAGACCCAGCACAGCCAAAACTAAAGATAATGAATAAATAAAAGTATAAACACAATCTAGTTTGTAAGTAGGTTATTCAGTCTGTGCAAATGACTAAAGAAAAAGAAACTTACATAAAGTTGTAGTCATACATTTAGTAAAGAATGTTAATGGCCAAAATGTATTTCCAAAGAAAGAACATAGGCAACTTTTGGGAGACAATTGCCGATGAAAAGTCCATGCCACCGTCCTGTGCTGGTGTCAGGCTCAGCAGGACATGCTCAAGGCTAGCAGGTTGGCAGGAGGAAGCTGCAGGGGGCAGGGCGGGACCCCCTACAGCAGGGGACATCCATCTCTGTGAGACCACACACAGTCACTTCAGTACTCCGAACAGATAGCTGGACCATCTGGCAGTAATTCCCACTCTAGTCTTGCTTTCCTTGAAATAACTTGTCATTCCCTTTTGTTCCTCTGGGAGTAATTAGCAGGAGGACCCAGCAGGGGTGAGGTCACATGCCCGAATCTCCCTGCTTGCGTGTGTCAGTCAGTCAGTCAGTTCAGTCGCTCAGTCTGTACTCGATGGACATTTTCTACTAAATGAAAACCACGTTCTACAGCATAGATGCTGTCATGTTCCAGTGACTTAACTGCTGATGTCTTGGTCTAAATGTCATACAGAGAAAAGTTCTGAGAGCTAGGGATGGTTGATAAGTTAAAACCAAAGGCTGCTGCCACTTTGATATGGACTGAATATTTATGTACCGCCCTCCAAATCTATACGTTGTGTCCCCAATCCTGAATATGATGGTATTTGGAGGCAGTGGCTTTGGAACATGGTTAGGTCATGAGGGTGCAGCCCTCATGAATGGGATTAGTGCCTTCTAAGACATGAGCAATGACCACTCTCCCCACCACTTGAGGATGCTGGGAGGACAGACATCTGCCAGCCAGGAAGTGAGCCCACACCAGGAATTAAATCATGGACTTTCAGCCTCCAGAACTGTGGGAAATAAATGTGGTCTAAGTCATCCAGTCTCTGGTAGTTTGTTATTGTAGCCTGAGACACAGCTCATCACATTCCATTTCTGCCACTTAATAGGAATGTGATCATGCACAAGTTAGTATCGTGAGGCTCAATTTTCTCATTATTAAAATGAGTATAATAAAACACAGGCAGCTGGACTTCCCTGGTGGCCCAGTGGTTAAGAATCTGCCTGCCAATGCAGGGGACACAGGTTCGATCCCTGGTCCGGGGAGATTACACATGCCGCAGGGGAACTAAGCCTGTGTGCCACAATCACTGAGCTCGAGCTCTAGGGCCCGTGCTCCGCAACGAGAAGCCTGGCACCACAGCTGGAGAGTAGCTCCCACTTGCCGCATCTAGAGAAAACTGGTGCAAAGCAATGAATATCCAGGGCAGCCAATAAATAAATAAATAAATAAAATACAGGCAGGGCTTCCCTGGTGGCTCAGTGGTAAAGAATCCGCCTGCCAATGTGGGAGACACAGGCTCGATCCCTGATCCGGGAAGATCCCCTGTGCCGCAGAGCAACTAAGCCAGTGCACCACAACTCCTGAGTCTACGCTCTAGAGCCCCGGAGCCGCAACTGGTAACACTAAGTCCCTGTGCGGCAGCCACTGAGCCCCAGAGCCTGTGCCTCCCAACAAGAGAAACCACCGCAGTGAGAAGTCTGTGCAAACCAACCAGAGAGCAGCACCTGTTCTCTGCAGCTAGAGAAAGCCTGTGCAGCTACGAAGACCCATCACAGCCATACAACAAATAAACATGTCTTTTTTAAAAAACCACCGATAAGTACTTCAAAATCAAACTTGGTGATGATTTTTCTGGAACTGACACCAAAAGCAAAGGCAATAAAAGCCAAAATAAATCAGGGGGTCTACATCAAATTAAAGGGAAAAAACAAACCCTTCTGCACAACAAAGGAAACCATCAGCAAACCCAAAAGGTGACCTACTAAGAGAGAAAGAATATTCGAAATCATACATATGATAAGTGATTAATATCTGAACTATATAAAGAACTCATACAACTCAGTAGCAAAAATACAAACAATCAGACTGAAAAAGGAACAGAGGACCTTAATAGACATTTTTTCCAAAGAAGATATACAGATGGCCAAGAGGCACAAGAACACGCGCTCGGCATCAGTAACCATCGGGAAAACGCACGTCAAAACCACAGACAGAGACCACCTCACACCCGTTAGGATGTCAACTACCAAAATGACAAGGATGGCAAGTGGTGGGAGGGATGTAGGGAAAAGGGAACCCTTGTGCACTGTTGGTGGGAATGCTAGTTGGTGTAACCATGTGGAAAACAGTATGGAGACTCTTCAGAAAATTAAACACTAGAGCTACCGAAGGACTCAGCAATCCCACTCTAGGTATTTACCCGGAAGAAAATGAAAAACGAATTTAAAAAGATGACCTACATCCCCATGTTCACTGCAGTGGTATTTATAACAGCCAAAACATAGAAACAACTCAAGTGCCCATCAATAGGTGAATGGGTAGAGGAAATATTATTCAGCTATAAAAAAGAATGAAATCTTGCCATTTGTGACACCATAGACAGATCTTGAGGGCACTGTGCTAAGTGAAATAAGTCAGACAGAGAAAGACAAATACCATATGATCCCACATATATATGGAATCTAAGGAGGAAAAAAAATACAGAACTCAAATTCAGGGAACAGATAGATGGTTATGGTGGGCGTGGTTGGAGGGTGAGCAAAATGGGCGTCAAGAAGTACAAACTTTCAGCTATAAATTAGTAATGAGGATGTAATATACAGCATGGTGACTATAGTTAATACTGTATCGTGTATTTGAAAGTTGCTAAGAGAGTAAATTCTAAGTTTTCATGAGAAAAAAAAATGTGTAACTGTTGAAAGATATTAACTACACTTAAGAGTGGTGATCATTTTGCAATATATACAAATACTGAATCATATGTTGTGCATTTAAAAATAATATAATGCTATGTGTCAATTACACTTCAATTTTTAAAAATATTTTCAGAAGGATATAATAATAGTACTACTCATAGAATGATTAGGAGGGTAAATGACTGCATTGAGCATAGTCCCAAACAGCAAGAGCTCAATCAATGCTATTTAACTACTACAATGATAATTATAACTACCTGCTCTTTATTTCACAGGATATTTTTCTACATTGCAGAGATGGGCATTGTTTGGGTGTAAATCAAATGCTTTAAATCATATTATGTGACTTGTTGTGATGGCTCTAGGGACATGGGGCTTCCTGGTGGCTCCGCCATAAAGAATCACCCTACAGTACAGTGGCCCAGTTCGCTTCCTGGGTCGGGAAGATCACTGGAGAAGGGATAGGCTACCCACTCCAGTATTCTTGGGCTTCCCTTGTGGCTCAGCTGGTAAAGAATCTGCCTGCAATGCGGGAGACCTGGGTTGGATCCCTAGGTTGGGAAGATCCCCTGGAGAAGGGAAAGGCTACCCACTCCAGTATTCTGGCCTGGAGAATTCCATGGACTGTATAGTCCATGGGGTCGCAAAGAGTCAGACACGACTGAGCAACTTTCACTTGAGGCCTCAAGGACAAAGATAAGGATGGACTGACGTCTGGCGAGTCCCCGCGGGCTGCCCCGTCCAACCTTCCAGCCGGGAGGCACTCCCATCCCATTGCACAGAGGAGGCAGGCCAGACCCAAGAGAGGATGCTTGCCAAGTCAGGAAGTAGGGTGGGGACACACCCACATCCCGAAGTCCCACCGTGGCTGCCTGAAAGCGGCAACCTTGCAGGGGAGAGGTGTGTCCCAGGACACAGGTTTGGGCAGAAAGAAAGAAACTAGCACACCAGAGAAACAAATAACTTTTTTTTTTTTTTTTTTTGAAACGGAAAAAAGTTCCAGCCGGGGTCCACCTGCCAAACCAGAAACAGACAAAGCGCTCCTGTCTGGGTCTGCGGCGGCCCAGCTGTCTCACCTGACTCCAGATGGACCGACTCTGGGACGAGATGCCGAGGCCCCAGCTCCAGAGCCGGACGTTCCCGACTGCCCGCGGCTCAGCAGCCCCCGCCGGCCCCAGGCCGCCACCGCACCCCCTCCCCACCCCGAGGTTCAGATGGAGCCTGTTGGAAGAGAAGCTTCTCGATGCTGGGACCCACGACCTTCCCGAGGAGACCGGTTCTGACCCATCCCACCTGGCCTTCCCTGGAGTGGCAGAGCCCACCACAGCCACAGGTGGGCTTCTGGGGGTTCCCCCCCTCCGGCTGATGCCCCCTGCCCCTCACCCCAGCCTTCATCCTACATCATCCTTGCCTGCTAGTAGTAACCAGCACCTTCTTCAAAAACCACGTCTCCCCAAGAGCCTTGGAAGAAACACTGGGAAAATATTTCCGTGTGATCTTTTCCTTTTTCAATTTGGAAAGAAACCTTAAGAAGCCTTCAGCCTCGTCACAGAAGGCCAGGACACACTGCTGGCTTAGCTAGGTCCCTTTCCAGGGTCATTTCGAGCTGGGGATCCCATTTGGATCAGACCTAGGGGGTTTATATGGTGGTATTTACACCATGTGGGGCTTTGTTTACTCCGTGTTTCTTTTTTGTTTGTTTGTTTACTCAGTCTTTCTTTTTTTAAAAATTGAATGAAAGATTCTTTAAATTCTGTTTTATAATTTTCAAAAGTTTCACACACACATGACTTCATATAATCACCTAATAAACCCATTTTTAATCCCCTACCCCTATTTTGTCCCTCCTTCCTTCCCCTCTCTCCGCTGGTAACCCCTAGTTTGCTCTCTGTGTCTGTGAGTCTGCTTCTTTTTTGTTTCATTCACTAGTTTGTAGATTCCACATATGTGACATCATACAGTGTCTTTATCTGTCATTCAGTCTCTTTTATTCTAACTGGCTGAGCTGGCTGCAAGAAAGGAACGAGATTCCTTATTTTTACATCAACAGCACTATAATAATACAGCAAAAGAAAAACAGACACGTCCCAATATGTCACACTTTTGATTTTCAGGTGTTTTGCTTATTCCCATATAATTCTCCCATAGGTGTAAGTGCAATATGATTGCTCTCCCACTGAACCTTACATGGAAGAGTTTTCCTTTGTACTACCCAGTCTTAATAACTCTCTATTTTAAATCTGCACAATTTTCCATCTCTCAAATGCATGCATAAAAACATACTTCGTACATTTCCTGTTGTTGGGTGTTTTCTGAGGGAATAGGGTTTTTATGACCGGGAGGAAGGGTTAGTTTTGGGCACTGCTTCCAAAGGCAGCTCTGGGTGGACAAGGAGGTGCAGAAGAGAATAGAGATAAGGCTGGAGGAAGTAGACAAACGTGTCATAGTTTTCCAGTTAGCTGTCAGTATTCCTAAGGTTTAGATCAGATTTTCTTAACGTCTTGATTGGCCCTGGGGACTCATAACACTCTGGCACTGTACACAGAATGTTTGGACGCATGCCATAGTGTGCAACTTTGTGGACACAGATGCATAAATTTCATCAGAGTCCCAAAGAGTGTAATGATTTTTGAGAGATTTTAAGAACTACTGTTTCAAAAGAATAGCTTGAAACAAGTCCCTATGGTTGCTAAGCCTCTCCTAACCCCAAAGATGCATCTGAAGGAGAGCATCTGGGGGTGACACACTGGTGTGTGTCTTGGGGGCTGGACATCACAGGGGACCTGTAATAACACATCTCCATAATTATGGCACACTTGAGAAACTGAGAAGCGCTGTGACGGGGGCATGCGAATAAAACTACATTTGGCATTTAGAGAAGAAAAGAGCCCTTAGGATTGAGGGGAAAAGAGAGACAAGAGAGACAGTCTTGCTGGAAGAGTTGAAGCCTCAAAAACACTTTTAGGGAAACATGTGAGGTGTGGTTTGATGTGGCGAGGACATGGAAGGCAGACCAAGTAAATGGTGGGGTGTGGAATAAAGAGGGGAGGTAGGTCAGGGCCAGAGGGTTTAAGATGTACACTTAAAAAAAACACCTGGGGGCTTCCCTGGTGGTCCAGTGGGTTAGAATCCACTTGCCAATGTAGGGGACGTGGCTTTGATCCCTGGTCCAGGAGTGCAACCAAGCCCGTGCACCACATTTACTGAAGCCAGGGGGCTCTGGAGCCGGTGCTCCGCTACGAGGGAAGCCACGATAATGAGAAGCCCATGCACGCCACTAGAGAACAGCCCCATCTTGCCACAACTAGAGAAAGCCCAGGCACAACAACAAAGACCCAGCACAGCCAAAATTAATTAATTCATTTAAAACCAAAGCCAGGGACTTCCCAGCAGTCCTGAGGTTTAGACTCCGGGCTCCCGATGCAGGGGGCACGTGTTTGATCCCTGGTGAGGGAACTAAGATCCCACATGCCCCGGGGACGCCGCCAAATGAAAGAACCAGTGAGCAAAACGGCTACCTCTGTGGCTTCACCTGTAACTTCGTCACATCCTGGTGACTCGTGGCGAACACCAGGTGACTCTTCTCATTTCCCCGGGTCAGTCGATGTTCTGAGGGCCTCAGAGGAGCCTGCCCCTGTTCCCAAAACGGATGCCGCTTGGGTCCCCTCCAGCCGCTGGGGGTGTGCTGCTGAACCCCTCTGGCTGGCCTCCTACCGGGGTGTGTCCTCTCCTGCGAACACAGAGTATTCACCTGCCTGATAACCAAAATACAGGATTCAAGTGATGAAATTTAAACCAGTCTAGCCCTGACTACAGAGCCCATGAATTAGGCCTTCAGTTTAAGTCTTAGATGACCAGGCTTTCTGCATCACCTTGGCATCTTCCAAGCGCTAACACCAAGTACCTGGCAGGGCCTCAATAACGCTTGTACAGTGACTAAAACAGCGAAGCAGCAGAATCATACTACAGGTTTGTAAAATCTTCTAATTTCTTACCCGTTGCTAAGCTTCTCAGGTGGCTCAGCGGTAAAGATTCTTCCTGTAATGCAGGAGCCGCAGGAGATGCGGGTTCGATCCCTGGGTCGGGATGATCCCCTGGAGAAGGAAATGGCA
Organism: Bos indicus x Bos taurus; assembly: GCF_003369695.1. NCBI lineage: Eukaryota > Metazoa > Chordata > Mammalia > Artiodactyla > Bovidae > Bos > Bos indicus x Bos taurus. The sequence continues at coordinate 7,720,036 of NC_040079.1, read as the reverse complement.
ACCCAGTCCGGTAGTCTTGCCTGGAAAATCCCATGGACAGAGGATCTTGGCAGGCTACAGTCCATGGGGTCGCAAAAAGTCAGACATGACTGAAGCAACTTGAGCACCTATTGCTAAAATCCTAAAAGAGCACTTTAAAGAAGTTTACAAAGAACCTCATGGAGATGTAATCTGTGTGCCATAAAAGTCAGTAATTTTTAGTAAATTTATGGAGTTACACAACCGTCACCACAATCTGGGGCTTCCCCAGTGGGTCAGTGGTAAAGAATCTGCCCGCAATACGGGAAACACAGGAGATGTGGGTTTGATCCCTGGGTCGGGAAGATGCCCTGGAGGAGGAAATAGCTACCCACTCCAGTATTCTTGCCTGGAAAATCTCACGGACAGAGGAGCCTAGTGGGCTATAGTCCACGGGGTTGCAAAGAGTCAGACACAAGTGAGTGACTAAGCACACACACACACGCTACAACCTGGTCCTAAGACACTTTTATTCTCTTCAAAAGGCCTCATGCAATAAGCAACAAGGGCATACTGTTCAGTTCAGTTCAGTCGCCCAGTCATGTTCGACTCTTTGTGACCCCATGGACTGCAGCACACCAGGCCTCCCTGTCCATCACCAACTCCCAGAGCTTGCTCAAACTCATGTCCATTGAGTCGGTGATGCCATCCGGTTCATCCTCTGTCATCCCCTCCTCCTCCTACCCTCAATCTTTCCCAGCATCAGGGTCTTTTCCAAGGAGTCAGTTCTTCGCAAATAAGCAACAAGTTCCTACTGCAGAGCACACAAAAGTATAATCAATACCTTGTGATAAACCATAATGGAGAAGAATATGAAAAAGAATGTAAATATATTTATGTTCTACACTTCACTGTATAGAAGAAATTAACACAACAGTGTAACTCAACTATAGTTCAATACAATTTTATAAAGGCTACACAAGAGTAAATTTTTAAATGAAAGAGACCTACCTGGTCTTCTATCCCTGTCGCATAATTATTGCCTTTTTTTTCATATTCCTTCATGGTCTTTGCCCCAAGGCAGCATTTGTTGCTGCTGTTGTTTGCCTAGTCATATCCTCCTCCTGCGTTTTAGAAGAGGCACTGATTTCTGTCCTGACACAGAGAATTTTAAAAGGAGAAATCATATCAGAGACCCACTTATACAGAGCTGGCTAAAATCACTTTTGGCCACAGAAAGATTCCCCCTCAAATAACAGTCCCCTTCCTGTCCCAGCCTTAGACAGCTGTCGCTTGTCATTATAAATCAGGCTGAAAGGGAGAAGGGACAGCCCGGAGCCACGAGCAGCTCTAGGGGCTGGCTGCAGACAGCCTGCACAGACGAGCCTGCGGAAGACAGGCCCAGAGAAATTAGAGCATTTAAACTTCATCGAAGGGTGTCATGGGATGATTTCCAGCATATTCTGAAGAAAAGCACAGGTATGGTTTTTCCAACAGTCATGTATGGATGTGAGAGTTGGACCATAAAGAAAGCTGAGCGCAGAAGAATTGATGCTTTTGAACTGTGGTGTTGGAGAAGACTCTTGAGAGTCCCTTGGACGGCAAGGAGATCCAACCAGTCCATTCTAAAGGAAATCAGTCCTGAATATTCATTGGAAGGACTGATGCTGAGGCTGAAGCTCCAATACTTTGGCCACCTGATGCGAAGAGCTGACTCATTGGAAAAGACCCTGATGCTGGGAAAGATTGAAGGCAGGAGGAGAAGGGGATGACAGAGGATGAAATGGTTGGATGGCATCACTGACTCAATGGAGATGAGTTTGAGCAAGCTCTGGGAGTTGGTGATGGACAGGGAAGCCTGGTGTGCCACAGTCCATGGGGTCACAAAGAGTCGGATACAACTGAACGACTGAACTGAACTGAACTGATACACACGGGAAGTCACAACCAAGATGGAGAATGGTCTCATCATAACATAAAGTTCCCCCATGGCCCTTCGCGCAGTCCCCCATCCTCAACCTCCATTGTCGGCAACGGCAAGTCTGCTTCTAGTATCATAGACTAGCTTTCTCTTTTCTAGAATTCCATATAAATGAAATCCTACTTTTTGTACACTGCTGTCTGGATTCTTTTATTCATTATTGTTCTTGAGATTCATTCATATTATTGCATATATTAGTAGCTTTTCCCCTTTATTTACAAGTAACTTTTCAAAAGTATTTCTTTCTTTTTTAAAAAAGGTATTTATTTATTTGGCCATGCCAGGTCTTACTGGCAGCACGTGGGACCGTCCGTCTTCGTTGCAGCATGCATATCTTTTAGCTGTAGCATGCGGGGAATGTTAGTTGTGGCATGTGAACTCCTAGCTGAAGCACGCAAACTCTTCACTGAGGCATGGGGACTCTTAGTTTCAACATATGGAATATAGTTCCTTGACCAGGAATAGAACCCAGGCTCCCTGCACTGGGAGGGTGGAGTCTTAGCCACCGGACCACCAAGGAAGTACCAAAAATATATTTTTTAAGAAAACTTTATATCTCCAGTGAAATTAGAAAAATCAATATCAATTACCATAAATGCAAGGAACCATAAATAGGAATACTTTGGAAACAACATTGTTAAAATTCTAGTGAGATACTATTACAGCAAGAGGTACTTCCCCTTTGCTTAAAAAAGAAGCTGACCAAATGGGAGGGGTTAGTGACATATCAAATTAAGATTTTCCCTCCTTGATGTAATCAGAAAGACTGAAAGAAAGTTGGAAGGAAATAATATTCGCATTATAGGTGTGTATGTGTGCTCAGCCGTGTCTGACTCTTTGAGACCCCATAAACTGTAGCCCGCCAGACTCCTCTGTCCATGGGATTTTCCAGGCAAGAATACTGAGTGGGTTGTCATTTCCTTTTCCAGGGGATCTTCCCGATCCAGGGATCAAACCCTCATCTCTGCATCTCCTGTGTTGGCAGGTGGATTCTTTACCAGTACTGCCACCTGTAAGCCCTATTAGAGGGTCAGTGTTATTATTTAAGTCTGTGTATAGTCTTACCTACAATTCATACCTCATCTGGTCTGGGGATGACCAAATGAGGATCTGGTGGTCTGGGGATGCGTGTCCCATGCCTCAGGCACCCTCTTTCTCCAGTTAGGAATACATTGAGCTTCATGTAACAGGAAAGCCAGATCGCAGTGGTTTTAACTCAGTGCAGACTAACTGTCCTCAGATGACAAGAAGTGTGGAGCTAGCCAGTGTCCAGGGCTGGAGCAATGCCCCCACCATGTCATCAATACTGCAAGACTGTTTCTCTTCATCTTATGCTATCCTAAGTGAGGGTGTCTGTACTCAAGGTTTCAGGATGTTTTTTTCCCACTCCAGGCACCAATCCCCATTCCAGGCAGGAGGAAGGAGAGAAGTGCTTCTCCTTTCTCTTTTCTTTTTTAATCTCTTCACCCCATTTTTCATCATTTCACTCTAGATTTAGTTGGATTAGAGAAAGAATTCAGACAAATGCATGCATTCAGGCTGGCCTGTTAAACAGGAGTTGAATGCTTACATTTTGCTAAGAGAGGTCTGAGACCAGAAAAGCCTTCCATCCACATGAACTGGAGGAGCTTTCAAATGTGGGAGAGATGGAAGTAATCTTGGACTGGTCAGCCTTCCAGGAAAACCCAGCCAGCCTACTTTGGCAAGTGGTCCCTAATCACTGCCTGAGAGATGATAAGGATGAGGGCAGATGGTCAGAATAGTCATCACCAAAAAATCCACAAACAAGAAGTGCTGGAGAGGGTGTGGAGAGATGGAAACCCTTCTACACCATTGGTGGGAATGTAGGTTGGCACAGCCACTGTGGAGAAGATAGTATGGAGGTTCCTTAAAAAACTAAATCGGAGCTACCATATGACCCTGCATCCCAGTCCTGGGCATATATCTGGAGAAAAACATGACCTGAAAGGATGCATGTGCCCCAGTGTTCGTTGCAGCCCTATTTACAATAGCCAAGACATGGAAACAGCCTAAATGTCCATCGGCAGAGGACTGAATAAAGACGTGGTGCATATAGACGATGGAGAATAACTCGACCATTAAAGAAGAAGGAAATAACGCCGTTTGTAGCAACATGGATGGACCTGCTGCTGCTGCTGCTGAGTCGCCTCAGTCGTGTCCGACTCTGTGCGGCCCCGTAGACGGCAGCCCACCAGGCTCCCCCGTCCCTGGGGTTCTCCAGGCAAGAACACTGGAGTGGGTTGCCATTTCCTCCTCCAATGCATGAAAGTGAAAAGTCAAAGTGAAGTCGCTCAGTTGTGTCCGACTCTTCGGGACCCCATGGACTGCAGCCTACCAGGCTCCTCCGTCCATGGGATTTTCCAGGCAAGAGTACTGGAGTGGGGTGCCATCGCCTTCTCCAATGGATGGACCTAGAGAGTGTCATACAGAGTGAAGCCAGACAGAGGAGGAGAAATATCGTTAAGACATCCTTTACATGTGGAATCTAAAGAGAAGTGATACAAATGAACTTACTTACGAAACAGAAAGGGACTCACAGACTTAGAAAATGAAGTTATGCTTGCTGAGGGGGAAGGGATAGTTAGAGGCTTTGGGAAGGTCATGCACACACTGCTCTGTTTAAAATAGATGACCAACAACGACCTACTGTGTAGCGCGGGGAACGCTGCTGAATGTTGTGTGCCAGCCTGGGTGGGAGGGGAGTTCCGCGAGAACGGATATGTGTATATGCGTGGTCGGGTCCCTTTGCTGTCCACCTGAAACTATCACAGCACTGTGAACTGAGTCTACTTCAATACGAAATAAAAAGACAGAAGGCTCTACTTCATCTCCAGAAGGCCCAGCCCTTCACTTCTCTCAGCCCCTGGTCCCCAGGAACTATCATAATTCTTATTCTGATTTCTAAAAACAAAGATTTTCTGTTATCAGCTAAGCTCAGGGCAGCTCAATACTGCTCAGTCAGCAAATGTGATGCCTTACAAGGTGGGCCTTTCTTAGCACTCACATTAATCATAATCTTGAACACATATTTTCCTCCATCCTAGAAACCTTCAGTTCATGTTAACGTTTACTATTTTAAAGTACGGACAATTTAAAGCAAGAAAATTAAGAGTTGACAGGCAAAGATAAGAACTAAGACTTAGTGATCATTCTTGAACCCTTCGCATTTCTTTCCTTCTGGTGAATGTGGAATTTCTTACCTGGATTTTAGGGACAGTGCTTATATCTAATTACTGAGTGGGGTTTGATCCCAATGATTAAATCATCGGCCAAAGACTAATTCCACCATTTCATGGCAACTTCCACATCACAGCAGCAGTCTTCCTTAAAGGTGAAGGATATGACCATATAATATAACCATAGTGCACTTGACATAATTATTTGACTTATTATAACTATCAGGTATTATCAAGAAAAGAAGAAAAATCTAGATTGTAACAAGTGTGAGAGCACAATGTATTCTTGCCTGAGAAGTTCTCTAGTCCAGGCTCAACACAGAAGGTGGATGGAAAGTGAATTTTCTGTGTATTACTGCCATCTGCTGCTGCCTGAGTACGGAAGGCGTTTTGCAGATCGCAGACAGAAAGACGAGCTTTAAAAAAGAAAAAAGTCAAAGCTCATTTGGTTGACATTAATTTTTTTTTTTTTTTTGCTAAACCTTTGGCATAAATATGTTCATTAATTTTTTCCCTGTGATCCCTGGACGTCATAAAATATTCATGAAGGACAAGAAGCTTCCATCTGGTCATTTGTCTTTCTATTTCCCATCATGCAACGATATTCATTTTGAATATCAGTTCGTGTTAAGCTGTTTAAAATCCAGGAAAAATAATAAGGCGATGTGTTGCTTTTTGTAACACTCTGCTGTATAGCTCACATAACATTACAACTCTTTGAAAATTATGAAAACTCAACCTAAGCTATTTGGAGTAGCTACTTAAGGGATTTATATAATGAAAGTGAAAGTGGCTCTCTCGGCTGGTCCGATGGTAGTGGGTTACCAGAACTTATTAACGTTAGTGTCACTAAAGTTGGTATACAACCCCCCACTGCTAAATTTGACTGGCTTTTTACTATTTGAGTTTGTATCCAACTAAAAAAAAAAAAAAACTTTGCAAAATATTCCCTTTGGAGGAAAAACATTCTTAAAGAAGTGCACTTATAACAACCAGGAACAATACCGTTCTTTTTCTAAGTTTCGTAACAAGTGTATAATTTTTTTTAAAACCAGAAATGCTCTTCTGCAGGTATGATCCTTCCATTTGTACCTGGCCTGAATGGCAATTTCCCACAGCTTTGGGGATTGGGCACACCTCTCACGTAGCCACTGGAGATGGTATCAGTACAGCGCTACTGCCAAGAGTTAAACCGTCCTGGCAGTGTGTCCAGGGCACTTTTTTGCTCAGAAGGGAGGAGCAGTTTTCGAGGGACCCAGTACAGTCTGGCCTGATCATCTGCTCAGAGGACCAAGGCTCTCCTTGCCATCATGGTTAACTGTTGTTTGAGCTGCAAACTCATGTCAATGATCTATCTCTGTAAGCATCTCTAAGTAGGGTTTAGGGATGAGAGCTAAGGTGAAGGGCAAAATGAGAAATCCACAAGTCTTTCCTTGACCCTGTTCTATTATATTTTGTGGTTATTATTGTTTAGTCGATAAGTTGTGTCCAACTCTTTGAGACCCCATGGACTGTAGCCTGCCAGGCTCCTCTGTCCATGGGATTCTCCAGGCAAGAATACTGGAGTGGGCTGCCAGGCCCTCCTCCAGGGTTTATTCCCGACCTAGAGATCAAACCTTTATCTCCTGCATTGCAGGCGGATTCTTAGCCCCAGAGCCACGGAAGCCCTCTATTACATCTGCTTTAGTTTAAAGTAGTGATGAACATTTTTTTAAATAATAAAACCAGCATAATCTTTCCTTTCTAAAGAATGAGGCTGGCCATTGGAGCAAAGCAAAGAAAATAACAGGGATGTTATTACTTCCCAAAACTGCTGATAATGGAGGGAATAGTACATACTTCTTTTTCTTTTTCCACAGTGGAGTGAAGGGCAATGGTTGGTGGTTGAGTCACTGGAATAGAAACAGCTTGAGTCTCCACAAACAACCCTTTAGACGACCCTGGTCCAAACCCAACATGATCTCAACTGAGGGACAAAGTGACAGGAAACAAAGAATTAAAGCAAATATTTGGATAATTGAGGCAGCATTCCCATCGATCCCCAAATCCTTTGCCTCTTGTATCTGAATAGTGTTTTCTTAGTTGCCTGGATCATGGCCTCTGCTCCTGAGTGTGTATGTGTGTGTGCGCGCGCATGTGTATAGGATGAGAGTTCCCAAGACCAGCACAGCAAGAGCAGTGTGCACACCTCAGGGACCTGCAATCAAGTGTGATAATGGCACCCGAGCTGCTTCTCCTCTCCAGGGTCCGCTGAGGACTAATAGTTGTGTTGATCTGAGTATCAAATGTCTGGCTCTCCCGGGACAGGATGGAAACTGATCCCTTGGAGAGACTATCCTTCTAGGGCCCACCTCTCTGACTCCCCTGCCCCATCTCTGAACCCCCCAGCCACTGCCTCTGACAGAAATCACCCTCCCCTCCCCTCGGGGCAGAATCCCCCACACTATCTTGATCCAGCAGCCTATTGCCTCATATTCTCCTTCTCCGTTCGCATTTCTGGCTCCCCAACTAGACAGGGAGTGTTTCCTAAGTTCTTTCACCCATGCAGTCCCAGCGCCCAACCAACCCCCACATCATAGATCCATAGCAAGTGTTTGGGGAATGAATGAACAACAAAGTGATTAACACTGATTTAAAATTACTGACGGTAATACACAAAATTTTCCAGCCTCGGTTTCGAAGTCAGTTTTTCCCTCATAGGTGGGTGAAGGAGGCTCAGGGCCCCTCTGGGAGCTGGAGCAGGTGTTGGTGAATAATGGGATTTGGGGGGCTGGTGAGGAAAGGACAGAAGGGAAATTGACAGAAACTGATGCTGCCGAAGACACTGGCTACTGAGACCAGATGTGTGCGCACAAAGCCCTCCTCTGACCCCACTCTCTCATCAGCAACCCACAGAAGCACCTTCACCAGTTCTTCCCACCTTCTGGAAGTGGGGGGCAGGCCTCAACACTGTTCCTATCAGCCCGGAGCCTCAGTCAGGGGCCCCTGTTCGCACCATGAGCTCCACTTGTCCCCAGAAGGGTTCACTCAAAAGCCCTGCGTCTGTGCTCTCGTCTTCACCCACAATCTTCACTGCACCTTATCTCCAGAATAAAAGCCGACTCCGAAAGGGTGTGTGTGCTTTAGTTTTCAGCTCTCCTGCTCCATGGAAACTCTGCTTCTCAGTGAAGTGTTCATCAGCCTTCTCTCAGAAGCAGTGTGTTTCCTTCTTGGCTTCTACAGGATGCAATCGTTTGTTCCACAATGCACCAAGGAGCCAACAGCAGAGGTTGCACTGGGAAGAGACAGAGGTGGCTCCGCAAGGCTGGGTTCCTCTGGAGTAGGCCACGACGTCATGGCAGTATCTCCTCACCGCCGGTGAGTGCTGCTTCGGAAAGAAGTCTGCGTGGATTCTGAGCATCGCAGCCTACGTGTCAATTCGTAGCAGTCCCCAGCCGCAGGGGACAGAGGGCCCCTCCCCAGTAGCTGGGAGCAGGCCCATCATGGTCACCACTGTCCGTTGCAAAAAGATCCTGAGACAGTAGCCTGACGTGGGGGGCAGGCCTCGACACTGTTTCCTATCAGCCCGGAGCCTCAGTAGGGGGACCCTGTTCGCACCATGAGCTCCACTTGTAACAGCTGCCAGCCCTCAGCCGCGCCCCACAGCAGACAAACCTTGTTTTATCCATTTATTCATCCCAGGAGTTCACCCAGTCCTGTCTCATCCACTCCCTCCTCAGATTATTTGGAAGCAAATCCCAGACATCATATTTTCTTCAACTGCAAATATTTCAACATAAATTTACAAAGGAAGATCACTCTCTTGAAAAATATAACCACACTACTATCCCCTACCTATTTAACATGGGCTTCACTGGTTGATCAGTGGTAAAGAATCTGCCTGCAATGTAAGAGATGTGGGTTCGATCCCTGGGTCGGGAAATTCCTCTGGAGAAGGAAGTGGCAACCCACTCCAGTATGCTTGCCTGGAGAATCCCAAGGACAGAGAAGCCCGTGGCAGGCTACAGTCGATGGGATCGCAAAAGAGTCGGACACATCTTAGCAAATAAAAGAAACAAAAAGTTAACAACAGTTCCTTAATGTCATCCAATATACAGCCTTGGTATTTCCCTGGCCATCTCCTAATTTTTGTCCAGCTTGTATTTTGAATTTGGATCCAAGTAAGATCCATATACCATAATTGGTTAGCATGTCTCTTAATTTTCTGTTAAAAAAAAAAAATGTAAGATTCAACTTCCTAAAGTATACAATTGAGTTCATTTTCATATAGTCACAAAATTATGCAACCATCACCACTATCAAACACCAGACCATTTTCTTCACCCACATCCATCAGCAAACACTCCCCTTTTCCCCTCCCACCCAGCAACTACTAATCTACCTTCCATCTCTTAATTCTCTTTTAATCTGTAGGCGTCTCCTCTTTCTCTGTCTTATGCAATTTACCTGTTGAGGAAACTGGGTCATTTGACTGCAGAGTCGGCCCAGGCTGGCTTTCCCAGGTTGCTTCCCTGGGGTGTGGTTTACGATATCCCTTTGTTCTGAGTCTGCTGCAAATGGATAATGAGATCTGGAGTCTTGGGCAGATGCAAGTCGGATTGGGGGGCAGGTATTGTAACTGTCTATACAGAAGCACATGATGTCGGTATTAACAGTTGTTGATAATTGTCGCCCAAATCCATTAACTCATCAGGGGTCACACAACGGTGAGGTTTTAATTCTATCTTCCCTTCTCATCTGTGAGTTGGCATGTTTCTACAAAGAGGAACTTTCGTTCAGCAACTAGGAGGTTACTCTGAGGTGCAGTGTGTTGAATAAACGCAGGGTAAATGTTTGAGTCTTTTCCTCTGTTATGGTTGTGAAAAATATGGGTTGGCTCCCAAGTGTTCGCCAAAGCTGATCAGTGAGAATTGGTTGTCTGACTTTATTTTTGGTAGTATCATCATAAACTGTGCATTAAAAAACCCATTATAGGGACTTCCCTGGTGGTCCAGTGGTTGAGACTCCACACTCCCAAGGCAAGGGGCCTGGGTTGGATCCTGGGTCAGGGAACCGGATCCCACGCGCCACTATTAAGAGTTTGCATGCTGCGACTAAAGATGCTACATGCCGCAGTGAAGACTGGAGATCACACCTACCACAATTAAGATCCAGCAAAACCAAATAAATAAACATTTTAAAAAATCCATTATAAATATGTGAAAAGTAGAATGGGTCCAGATTCTGGAGAACCTTAAAATCTGGCAGAAGAGCATAAATTATGGCATTCAGGGAGCACCGTTAACTTCTGACTGAGGTAAAAATGGTGTTGAAGGAATAAGATTAGAACAGGAAGCAAAAGAGAGGATGTGGAGCAAAGGACTCCTTCCTACACTGTTGGCAGGAATACAGGCTGCTATAGCCATGATGAAAAACAGTACGGAGGTTCCCCAGAAAACGAAAACTAACATTACCACAGGGTCCAACAATCTCACTCCTGGGCATATATTCAGACAAAACTCTAATTAAAAAGCTCCATGCACCCCTGTGTTCCCAGCAGCACCATTCACAACAGCCAAGTCATGGGAACAAACTAAATGTCCATCAACAGATGCATGAAGAAAGATGTGGTACATGTATGCAAGGGAATATTACTCAGCCATAAAAAAGAACGAAATGATGCCATTTGCAATGACATAGATGCAACTGGAGATTATCATACTAAGTGCGGTAAGTCAGAAAGAGAAAGACAAATACCATATGATATCGCTTGTATGTGGAATCTAAGATATGACACAAATAAACCTATCTACAAAAGAGAAACCTACTCACGGGCATAGAGAACAGACTTATGGTTGCCAAGAGGGAAGGGGTTGGAGAAAGGATGGAGTGGGAGGTTGGGGTTAGCAGGTGTGTGCCATTATATAGAAAATGGATAAATAATAAGATCCTATGGTATATAATGAGAAACTGTATTCGATATCCTGTGAATATTGGATATTGGGTATTTAAATCTGTCTCTCCCTGGACAAATCTCTTCACACTGGTGGCTTCAGCCCTGTCCATCTATGAGACCTGGTTTTCCCACATGAACAACTCACTCTAACCTCAAGCTTTCCAGTCCAATCTCATCATCCTAACCATCTCCAGAACTGTCTCCCCATCCAGAATCTGGATAGCCATCCAGAGTCAGGCTGGATGAGGAGGGAGTCCCAGCTAAAGGTGCCACCACGGTTGGGTTGGGTTAAGGACAGGGAGAATTAAGAAGCCGCTGGATTTATCAAGATGAGAAAGTAGTGACCCCGGAGAGAGGGCAGGGATTTGGAGAAAGCCAAGCTCGTACGTGCAGAATTCCATATTCACAGGATATTGAATATAGATTCCAATGCTATACCAAAATGGAAAAGAATATTTTTTTTAATGTGTATATATGGACAGCTGAATCACTTCACTCTACAGCAAAAATTAACACAACATGGGAAACCAATTTTACTTCACTTTAATAAAAGATATTGAAAAGGCGGGAGAGGGGCAGCACAGACTCGGGTGAGGGTAGGAGATGAATGAACAAGTCACAGGGATCAGAAAGGACCTGCTGCCATAACTTAATGAGAGAGAATTGCTGAACAAGATCAGCAATGAGGAATAAAGGACACATCTTTTGAAGAACAATTCAGACACTGCGAGGGATTGACAGGGTGTGGGGGGACACGGACGCTCAAGGCTCAGGCCAGGGGCAGACAGAAAGGCTCATTCCTTGGCTGAAAACAGGGAACTTGGATGAGGGAGACAGTTCTGGAGATGGTCAGGACAACGAGATTGGAACCGGAAAGGTTGAGGTTAGAGTGAGATGTCTGTGTGGGAACACCAGATCTCATAGGTGGGCAGGGCTGAAGCCGCCAGTGTGATGGAGAAGGAAACATGGCCCGGCCCAGAGTTAGACAGGACGAGGAGGGAGTCCCAGCTAAAGGTGCCACCACAGTGGGGTTGGGTTAAGGACAGGGAGAATTGAGACGGCCGCTGGATTCAACAAGATGAGGAAGTAGTGACCCCGGACAGAGGACGGGGAGGTGGAGAAAGCCATGCTCATAGGTGCAGAATTCCATCAACTGCGGGAACTCCATCCATCTCTTGGACCAGAATGCCAGCAAGTATCACAGCAACACCAAAAGGATATGCTGAGTGCTGAGTCCACCGGTCTCCCAGGGCTGCCAGCAAAGAGCCACACTGCGGGGGTGGGGAGGCTAAAGCAACAGAAAGTGACCACCTCAAAGCTCTGGAGGCTGGAGGTCCGGAAGAAGTCAGCAGGGCTGGGTTCCCATTGACTCCCGAGAGGAGGGTGCTTGCTCGCTGCTGCCCGGCTTCAGGTGCCGGTTGCTCGGCTGACCTTAGCTTCTCTGCCTGCAGCTGCGCCTCTCCTGTCTCCACCTGTCACCGCATGGTGACACGTGGTGGCTGCCCCATGTGAGTCTGGTCTTCGGCATTGTCCCCCCTTCTTATCAAGACATCAGTCATATGGGATTAAGGGCCAACCCGACTCCTGTACGACCTCATCTTAACTTGACTAATTGCATCTGCAATGACCCTATTCGCAAATCAGGTCACAGTCACAGATGCCGGGCTTAGGACTTCAGCATGTTTTGGGAGACACCTTTCAACCCATAAGGGGGAACCAGGGGCAAAGCAAGGGGAAGTTGCTGAATGACCAATAGGGAGGTCTGGTGGCCGGGCGCCCTCTGCTGGCCAACTCTTAGACATGCGCTGTTCACTCGGGGTGGGCCACCGTTTGGCTCCAATGCAATCAGTCTTGCCCCAAACAAGAAAGAAGGTAGACGCACAAGATTCCACTCAGCTCATTGTAACCACAGCCCGGTTCTGCTGCCCCAAGCTGACACTCAAAATTTCCCATCGTATTAGAAGACAGTTGGGCTTCCCTGGTGGCTCGGTGGTAAAGAATCCACCTGCCAATGCAGGAGACTCGAGTTCAATCTCTGGGTCAGGAAGATCCCCCTGGAGAAGGAAATGGCAACCCACTCCGATATTCTTGCCTGGAGAATCCCATGGACACAAGAGCCTGGTGGGCTACAGTCTATGGGGTTGCAAAGAGTAGGATATGACTGAGCGACTAAACTACAGCATAAGAAAGTTCCTTTTAAAAACAATTTATATTGGAGTGTATCCAATTAACAATGTTGTGATATTTCAGGTGAATAGCAAAGCGACTCAGCCATATGTATACATGTATCCATTCTCCCTCAAACTCCCCACCCATCCAGGCAGCTATAACATTGAGCAAAGTTCCCTGTGCTGTACAGTAGGTCCTTGTTGGTTATCCATTTTAAATGTAGCAATGTTACAAGATAGTTCCTTAGTTTATGCTCATTGGTAGGCTGATTTCTAACAGGGGAATTTTTTTTTCTAATTTCCCTCCTTCCAAGAGTTTAGAAGACACCTCACTGTTACCCCCAGGTACCACCGACATCCATAACTCAAGAGTACAATTGAGAGATGGAAAATTAATGTCAGTGTGCCCAGCAAGGAGAACAGCTGGCTTTTAAAGAAAAACCAGCTTCATGGCCAGAACCCCGCAGACAGTGAGCTTTACAGTCTTGGCTCTGGTTGAAACTCAGTGAATCTCTTACTCAAAGTGCTTTGGTTTCTCTTTTTTTTAATTTTAAATTAATTTTTTTAATTGAAGGATAATTGCTTTACAGAATTTTGTTGGTTTCTGCCAAACATCAACATGAATCAGCCATAGGTATACATATGTCCCCTGCCTTGGTTTCTTAACTCCAAGAGGATGACTTCTGTGATATCCACTCACAAATCATTTTACACCAAAGTAGCTAAACAGTGGTTAACCTTGAGTGGGACTGTTTTTTAAAAGAAAAATTAATATAAAGACAAACTTTATAGAACAGTTTGAGACTTACAGACCGTTGTGAAGACAGTACAGAGAATTTCCATAAAGCCCACACTCAGGGCCCCTATTATTAACATATGACATTGGTAGGCTATACGTGTCACAGTTAGTGAACCAATACTGATACATTCTTGTTAACTAAAGCTCCTACATTCTTACTGGCTAAAGTTCCTACCCTTTCATGGATCACATCCTTGTCATGGCAAAGGGGCTTGCATAACTGGATAAAGCTATGAATCATGCCCTGCAAGGACAACCAAGATGGACAGGTCGTAGTGGAGAGTTCTGACACAATGTGGTCCACTGGACGAGGAAATGGCAACCTACTCCAATAGTCTTACTGCGAGAACCCCATGAACTGTATGAAACAGCAAAAAGGTATGACACTGGAAGATGAGCCCTCTGGAGTCAAAAGTTGTCCAATATGTTACCCAGGAAGAGTGGAGGGCAATCACTAATAGCTCCAAAAAGAATGAAGCAGCTTGGCCAAAGTGGAAACAACGCCCAGTTGTGGATGTGTCTGGTGGTGAAAGTAAAGTCTGACGCTGTAAAGATCAATATTGCATAGGAACCTGGAATATTAGGTGCATGAATCAAGGTAAACTGGAAGTGGCCAAACAGGAGACGGCAAGAGTGAACATCAACATTTTAGGAATCAGTGAACTAAAATGGATGGGAATGGGAGAATTTCATTCAGATGACCATTACATCTATTACTGTGGGCAAGAATCCCTTAGGAGAAATGGTGCAGCCCTCATAATCAACAAAAGAGTCCAAAATGCAGTACGTGGGTGCAATCTCAAAAATGACAGAATGACCTCAATTCATTTCCAAGGCAAACCGTTCAACATCACAGTAATACAAGTCTATGCCCCAACCAGTAATACCAAAAAAGCTGAAGCTGACTAGCTCTATGAAGACTTACAAGACCTTCTAGAACTAACACCAAAAAAGATGTCCTTTTCATCATAGGGAATCACAGTGCAAAAGTAGGAAGTCAAGCGAAACCTGGAGTAACAGGCAAATTTGGCCTTGGAGTACAGTATGAAGCAGGGCAAAGGCTAACAGTGTTTGTCATAGCAAACACTCTTTTCCGACAACCCCTGAGAGAGCTCTACACATGGACATTGCCAGATGGTCAATAACAAAGTCAAATTGATTATGTTCTTTGCAGCCAAAGATGGAGAAGCTCTATACTGTCAATCCACTTCATTGACTATGCTAAAGCCTTTGACTGTGTGGATCACAACAAACTGTGGAATATTCTTAAAGAGATGGGAATACCAGACCACCTTATCTGTCTCCTGAGAAACCTGTATGTGAGTCAAGAAACAACAGCTAAAACCAGACATAGAACAACTGACTGGTTCAAAATTGGGAAAGGAGTATGACAAGGCTATATATTGTCATCCTGTTTATTTAGCTTATATCCAGAGTACATCATGGGAAATGCTAGGCTGGATGAATCACAAACTGGGATCAAGATTGCCGAGAGAAATATCAACAGTCTTAGATATGCAGGTGATAGCACTCTAATGGCAGAAAGTGAAGAGGAACTAAAAGCCTCTTGATGAGGGTGAAAGAGGAGAGTGAAAAATCTGGCCTGAAACTCAACATTCAAAAAACTAAGATCATGCCATCTGGTCCCATCACTTCATGACAAGTAGAAGGGGAAAAAGTGGAAGCAGTGACAGATTTTTCTTGGGCTCAAAAATCACTATGGACAGTGACTGCAGCCATGAAATTAAATGACACTTGCTCCTTGGAAGGAAAACTATAACAAACCTAGACAGCATATTAAAAAGCAGAGACATCACTTTGCCGACAAAGGTCCATATAGTCAAAGCTATGGT
Organism: Bos indicus x Bos taurus; assembly: GCF_003369695.1. Classification (NCBI taxonomy): domain Eukaryota; kingdom Metazoa; phylum Chordata; class Mammalia; order Artiodactyla; family Bovidae; genus Bos; species Bos indicus x Bos taurus. The sequence continues at coordinate 7,704,145 of NC_040079.1, read as the reverse complement.
TTTTCCAGTAGTCATGTATGGATGTGAGAATTGGACCATAAGGAAGGCTGAGCAGTGGAGAACTGATGCTTTCAAATTGTGGTGTTGGAGAAGACTCTTGAGAGTCCCTTGAACAGCAAGGAGATCAAACCAGTCAGTCCTAAATGAAATCAACCCTGAATATTTGCTGGAAAAACTGATCCTGAAGCTGAAGCTCCAGTACTTTGGCCACCTGATGCCAAGAGCCGGTTCATTGGAAAAGATCCTGATGCTGGAAAAGAATGAGGGTAGGAGCAGAGGGGACGACAGCGGATGAGATGGTTGGATGGCATCACTGATTCAATGGACATGAGTTTGAGCAGGCTCCAGGAGCTGGTGAAGGACAGAGAAGCCTGGCATGTTGCAGTCCATGGGGCCGCAAAGAGTCAGACATGACTTATCGACCGAACGACAACAACAAAGCTCCTGCGTTATTCAGTTTTCCCCTAACGTCATTTTTCTAGTCCAGAATCCCCTCCAGGACACCCCATTGCATGTACTCATCGTGTCCCCTGAGGCTCCCCTTGGCTCTAACAGTTTCTCAGAGTGTCCCTGTTTTTGATGACCTCAGCAGATTTGAGGATTGCCGAGTAAATATCTTGCAGAACATCCCTTCACTGGGATTTCCCTGATGTTTTTCTCATGATTAGATCAGTGCTACGAGTTTTGTGGGGAAGACCTCAGAAGTGATGTGCTGGCATCATATTGTATCACTGTCACCTACTGTCACTGTGACTTCTTACTGTTGATTCAAACTTGAACATTCGGTGGAGCTTGGCTTTGTTGAGTTTCTCTTTCTTTTTTCTTTCTCTTTACATACTCTCTACCAGGTGGCTTACTGGTAAAGCGTCCGCCTGCCAATGCAGGAGACAGAGGTTCAATGCCTGGGTCCAGATCCCCTGGAGGAAGAAATAACTACACCCCACTCCAGTACTCTTGCCTGGAAAATCCCATGGACGGAGGAGCCTGGTAGGCTGCAGTTCATGGGGTCGCTGAGGGTCAGACACGACTGAGCGACTTCACTTTCACTTTTCACTTTTATGCATTGGAGAAGGAAATGGCAACCCACTCCAGTGTTCTTGCCTGGAGAATCCCAGGGACAGGGGAGCCTGGTGAGCTGCCATCTATGGGGTCGCACAGAGTCGGACACGACTGAAGCGACTTAGCAGCAGCAGCAGCCAGTCTTCTTGCCTGGAAAATCCTATGGACACAGGAGCGTGGTGGGCTACAGTCCATGGAGTCGCAAAGAGTCAGAAATGATGAAGCACGCATACACTGTTCCCTTTGATGGAATGTCGAGTGGGCATGTTTTTGTGGGGTTTTTAATTTTTTTATTGGAGTTTATGTATTCATTTCTACTGTACAGGAAAGTGAATCAGCAATTCATATACATACAGACATACAGATCTCCTCTTTTTTTGGATTTCCTTCCCATTTAGGTCACCACAGAGCATTGAGTAGAGTTCCCTGTGCTATACAATAGGTTCTCATTAGTTATCTATTTCATGCATAGTATCAATATTGTATGCTTCCCAGTGGTAAAGAATCCACCTGCCAATGCAGAAGATGCAAGAGACTCGGGTTCGATCCCTGGGTCAGGAAGATTCCCCTGGAGGAGGAAGTGGCAACCCACTGCAGTGTTCTTGCCCGGAGAATCCCATGGACAGAGAAGCCTGGTGGGCTACAGTCCACGGGGTCGCAGAGTCCGGCACAACTGAGCGTGCACACATGGCGTGGCATATCAGTAACGTGTATGCGTCAATCCCAATCTCTCAGTTCATCCCATCTGCTCCTTTCCTCTTGGTACCCAGGGGGTTTTAAATGCCGTTTACATTTTAATCCTTGTATCCTTCTGGCGGCTGACTTCCCTTGGTGACAATTCACGTGTGAACGCACACAGCACCCCCACAACACACACTCCCCCTCCGTTCGCCGCTGCAGACACCTCCGCAGTACGGTTTCTCCATCCTGGGCACAGCTCGCTCTTGCGTCTTGCAGTCGGTCTGCATTGCCCTTTGAAGAAATACCCTCATGAAGCAAGATCGCGGCAAGTTTCTGTGACCTGGGTGATGAGGCTGTGAGTTGCTGCGGAGGGTTTGTTTGGTTGCTTTAGTGCTATCAGCTGTGACACATGCAGCAGCTAATCACCACATCAATCGTCTATCGCGTAATTATCACCTTGGCTAAAACATCAGAGCCTGCTAGCAAGTATCATTAAGCTTAAATTGGATCCCTGGGCAATGTTCTAATTACGATATTTGAATTTTTTAAATGAACTCATAGAAAGATGAGTTTCACGCTGTAATTAGTGATTTCCTCCTATTGGACAGGAATATGTGTACAATGCACCCTTGGAATAAATGATCATTCTCTCCTTGAGGCACTAAGATGGGCTTATGTGTATGATTAAAGTAATTACATCTTGCTTCTTACCAGAATATATTTGATTCTAATTATTATATATTATGTACAATATATTCATAAATATATTTATATATTTAAGTAAGTAAAACATAATATAGGGTTTCTCAGGTAGCGCAGTGGGTAAAGAATCCACTTTGCCAATGCAGGAGACACAGGAGATGCGGGTTCAATTCCTGGGTGGGGAAGATAGTATTCTTGCCTGGAAAATCCCATGGACAGAGGAGCCTGGCGGGTACAGTCCAAAGGGTCGAAAAGAGTCAGACACGGTTGAGCATGAGCAATGTCTTCAGAAATGCCCCGATAAACATTTCCCTGCCTCTGTCCACCTCCCCTGACCTTACCCTGACATTATGTCCTCACCCTGACACTGTTTGTGGGCACCGTGCACATGGAGCTGTCTTCCACTCTCCATCTGAAGCTTCCAGGGGTCTGGGCCCATCTCCTATGACTCTCCCAGAGTCTCTGAGAGAGGCAGGTGTTGGCACAACCAAGGAGGGCCCAGAGCTCGTCTTGGCTGAATTGACGCTTATGTGGACTTTGCACCTGAGAGCAAAGCTTTTTACTTTACTTCCAACAGATGGCGCTAGAGCTCAAGCGGTCATCCCATCTCCTTCTAGCCCACCGACTGCTGCCCTTGCCCTTGTTCTAAGGAATTTTAGGAAGACCTTTAACCTCACCCTGTCTGATTTATGCAAAAGTGGTGAGAAGGCTGAAAAAGCCAGGAAGAAAAGGGGTGTGGCTAAGAAGAATCAGGGAGACATGATTAAAAATAGTTGATCAACCTGAGAAGTAGAGAAATGCAGCCCTTTGCGGTTTTTAGGGAAATACTTGGATTCGACATCAGAAAGGAAACAAGATAAAGGGCCCCAGAAATAGACACCAGAGGAAGGAAGGGGCTTCATCCCCTCCTCAGGGACCAGGTGGCTTTGAGCAGAATCACTCAGACCCAACACCCAGACTGAAAAAGACCCAAGAAACAACTCTACCCAGGACCTGGGATTCCCAGGAGAGAAGCACCAGGAGGGCAATGTGCTGGCTCGGGCTTCAGGGCGCCGTCTGAGGGGACCTAAAAACAATCAGGGAACCAACTAGAAGGTGGCCTGCTTCTTCTCAGCACCATGCACTGGCAATTTTAAACAATGCCAGCCACAAAATGCTTCTCTCCCAAAATCTGCTGTTGACTCAAGTTCTAAAACTGCTGGCAGTTACTCTTGAATTTAACAAGATAACCTACAGGTGTGGAATTAGCACATTTTTAAATAGTACTTTTATTTATTTGTTTTGGCTGTGATGGGTCTTCATTGCTGGCACAGGCTTTTCTCTCGCTGCTATGAGCGGGGACTACTCTCCGGTTGCAGTTCGCAGGCTTCTCATTGGGGTGGCTGCTCCTGCTGCAGGGCACGGGCTCTAGGTACGAGGGCTTCAGTACTTGCTGCTTGTGGGCTCAGCAGTTGTGGTTCCCGGGCTCCGGAGCACAGGCTCAACAGTTGTGGTGAACTGGCTTAGCTGCTCTGCAGCATGTGGAATCTTCCCAGACCAGGGATGGAACCCATGTCTTCTTCATTGGCAGGCAGATTCTTTACCCCTGCGCCACCGGGAAAAGTCCCGGGAATTAGCACACTTTAAATGTTTTCTGTAACACATATTATGTGCTACATGGGAGTTAATTTGGAGAACTCTCAGGCATACAGTCAACCAATACATGTGGACTCAGCCCAAGCATCTGTCAGACCAAATTCTTCTGATTCCTCAGGACTCACTTTATTACAAATAAATCACTGACTGACATCCATTGGCTACTTCATTCAGAGGGCGAATTAACATTCTTCGCAAGCTCATAGGAGACATTCACCAAGATTGACCACATCCTGGATTATAAAGTACACCTTAATGAATTTCAAAGAATAGAAATCATAGAAGGGCTGCTCTCAGACCACAACATAATTAAGCTAGGAATCAGTAACAGAATGATGGCTGGGAAATTCCAGACTACTTAGAGATTAAAAAGCACACTTATAAATAAAGCATGGGTCAAGGAAGAAATCTCAAGAGAAAATTTAATATTTGAACTAAATGAAAACACAATATTAAAATATGTGAGATGCTGGGACTTCCGTCGTGTTCCAGTGTTAGGGATTTGGTGCTTCCAATGCAAGGGACACAGGTCCAATCCCTGGCATTAGGGAAATTAAACAGATAGTCTTGTTTAGGCTGCAAAGACAAAGCAGAGCAGGCCTCTGACCTTGCTTCTAACCTGCCTGGACACTGCCCTGACTGGGAGCGACTGCCTGCAGATATGCAAGCCTTGCAGCACCTTAGGTAAGATGGAGGAGAAATCTTGAGATTCTTGAGCCCTGGAAGGAGTCTGGCCAACCATTTTGTTTGTTTGTTCAGTCGCTCAGTCGTGTCTGACTCCAGGCTTCCCTGTCCATCACCAACTCCCAGAGTTTGCTCAAACTCATATCCGTTCAGTTGGTGATGCCATCCAACCATCTCATCCTCTGTCTCCCCCTTCTCCTCCTGCCTTCAATCTTTCCAGCATCAGGGTCTTTCTCAATAAGTTGGCTCTTCTCATCAGGTGGCCAAAGTATTGGAGCTTCAGCTTCAGCATCAGTCCTTCCAATGAATATTCAGAACTGATTTCCTTTAGGATTGACTGGTTTGATTCCCTTTCTGTCCAAGGGACTCTCAAGCCCCACTGTTCAAAAGCATCAATTCTTTGGCAGCGCTCAGCCTTATTTTTGGTCCAACTCTCACATCTCTACATGACTACTGGAAACACTATAGTTTTGACTATCCAGACCTTTGTCGCCAAAGTGATGTCTCTTGCTCTTTAATATGCTGTCTAGGTTTGTCATAGCTTTTCTTCCAAGGAACAAGCATCTTTTAATGCCCCAGGCTTAACAACATTCTAAGTTTTACAAGACACAACAAACAGCATTAACATGAAACCAGAGCTGCAATTTGTTCAGACTGATGACAATATCAGTTTGAATCCTGGGATTATAAGCAGGAACCCCGAACTGCAATTTTTGAAGTCTCACTCACAGAGCAAATGTGCTACCTGGCACTTTTTCCCAACTGGGACTCCAGACATGCTGTGACAGAGGACCTCCCAGTGCTATTTAAGTCTGGATGTTGGTCAAATTCCAGTTTGGTTATGTATCCTCTGCTGTTTCTACTTCTTTTTTCTTTTAATGTTAGTATATTGAAAGTAAGCTAAATAATTATCTAATAAATATTGGTATTATTTATTTGTATATAACAAGTGGCTTATTTTGTTAATAAATCCTTTGGACCTGAGATGAAAGTGAAAGCTTTCTGCAACACACCTGGTCAGGGAACTAAGATCCCACATGCAATGTGGTGAAGCCAAAAAAAAAAAAAAAGAAAACTTGAAAAGATGATATGCAGAGAAGCAGTGATTAGAGGGAAATTTATAGCATTGAATGCATAATTAGAAAAGAAGAAAGACCTAAAATCAATCAACTAAAAATCCACTTTAGGAAACTAAAAAAAACAGTAAATCAAATCCAAAGTAAGCAAAAGAAAAGAAATAATAAATACTAAAGCAGAGATCACTGAAACTGAAAATAGGAAAGCAACAGAGAATATCAACAAAACCAAAAGCTGGTCCTTTGACAGCAATAGATCAATAAGCCGTAGACAGGCTGATTAAGGGAAAAAAAGAGAGAATATACAAATTACTTTATCAAAATGAAACAAGGGACATCACTACAGAGCCCATGGACATTAAAAGGAATATCGTAAGGACTTCCCTGGTGGTCCAGTGGTTAAGACTCCCCCAGTGCAGGGGGCCTAGGTTTGACCTCCTAGTTAGGGCACGCCACAATAAACAGCCTTTTCCAAATGAATATTTTTAAAGTAATATTGTAAACAACTCTATGTCTACAATCGGATAACCTAGATGAAATGGACCAATTCCTTCAAAGACACACTCTGCCAAAACTTATACAAGAAGTAGACAATCGGAATAAGCCTGTATCTTTTTAAAGAAATTGAATCAGTAATTAGTAACCTTTCAAAACAGAAAGCACCAGGCAGAAACGGGTTCACTGGTGAGCTCTACTAAACATTTAAGGAAGAATCTATACCAATTCTCTATAATCTCTTCCAAAATATAGAAGTAGAGGAGACCAGCATTGCCCTAATACCAAAACCAGAAAAAGACATCACAAGAAAACTACAAACCAGCATCTCTTATGAACACAGATACAAGATTCCTCAACAAAATTCCAGCAAATTGAATCCAACAATGTATAAAAATAAGTACACACCACGACCAAATGGGATTTATTCTAGGTATGCGATGATGGTTCAGCATTTGAAAATCAAACATCATCACCCTGGGCTAAAGAAGAAAAGTCACATAATCGTATCAATAAATGCAGAAAAAGCATTTACGAAAATGCTTTGCAAAAGACATTTTTCCAATAAAGGACTCCTATTCAGAGTTTACAAAGAACTCTTAAAAGTCCAACAATAAGAAAGAAAAAAATTCCATTTTTAAATGGGCAAAAGACTTGAATATATACCTCACCAAAGGAGATATCCACATGGCGAATAAGCATATGAAAAGATATTCAACATCATACATCATTAAAGAATCCACATTAAAGCAATAAGACGCTAATGCACACCTGTGAGACTGGTCCAAAGCTAAAACACTGACAGCATCAAATGCCGGTAAGGACGTGAGCGACGGGAATTCTCCTTCGCTGCTGGTGGGAAGGCAAAATGGCACATCAACTTTGGAAGAGTTTGGCAACTTCTTACAAAAACAAACGTACTCTAACTATACGATCCAACATCATGTTCCTTGGTATTTACCCAAACAGCTGAAGACATGTCCACACCAAAACCTGCGTACAGATGTTTATGGCAGCTTTATTCACAACGGCCAAAACTTGGGAAATGTTCTTCTATAGATAAATGGGATAAATAAGCTGTGGCATAGTCAAACAACGAAATATTAGTCAGCACTAAAAGAAGAGCCGATCCACTGGGAAAGACCCTGATGCTGGGAAAGATTGAAGGCAGGAGGAGAAGGGGACGACAGAGGATGAGATGGTTGGGTGGCATCACTGACTCGATGGACACGAGTCTGAGCAAACTGCAGGAGTTGGTGATGGACAGGGAAGCCTGGCGTGCTGCAGTCCATGGGGTCGCAGAGTCAGACACAACTGAGCGACTGAACAACAACAACAAAAAGAAATGAGCTATCAAGCCATAAAAAGCCATGGAAGAAATTTAAAGGCATATTACTAGGTGGAAAAAGCCACTGCAAACGGCTATATGCTGTGTAATTCCAACTATATGTCATCCTGGAGAGGCAAAACGATGGAGACAGCAAAAGGATCACTGGTTGCCAGGAATCAGGCGGGAGAGTGGGATGAATACTGGAGCAGAGAGGATTTTTAGGGCAGTGAAACTACTCTGGATGATATTATAATGATTGATACATATCATTAAACATTTACCCCAACTCATAAAATACAGGACACCAAGAGTGCACCCTAATGCAAACTATGGATGTTGGGTGATAAAGTGTAAATTTGTTGTTGTTCAGTTGCTCAGTCGTGTCCGACTCTTTGTAACCCTAAGGACTGCTGCACACCAGGCTTCCCTGTCCTTCACCATCTCCCAGAGTTTCCTCAAACTCATGTCCATTGAGTCAGTGATGCCATCCAACCACTTCATCCTCTGTTGTCCCCTCCTCCTCCTCCCTTCGGTCTTTCCCAGCATCAGGGTCTTTTCCAACATCGTGCGGCCAAAGTATTGGAGTTTCAGCTTCAGCGTCAGTCCTTCCAATGAATATTCAGGGTTGATTTCCTTTAGGATGGACTGGTTTGATCTCCTTGCAGTCCTCCCCACGGAACCTGAAAGCGTCCTGTCCCAAAGCCGCGCTGCGCGCCCAGCTCTCACTGTTCGCTTCTGGCCGTGGGGACCCCCGGCTACGCAAAGCCACGGGGAAATGGCCTTGCACTTGAAGAAGATCGCGCGGCCGGCGGTGCGAGGCTGGAGGTCCGCGACCTCGGGACCCGCTCTGCCGGAGAAAAGCCAGGCGTCTTCCCGGCTCCGGTTATCACCCGCCTCACTTCTTCTAGGCGTCATTTTTTAAAACCTCACTGCTAATCATACAGATTAATCATACATTCATTACTTTGCCAACAAAGGTCCGTCTAATCAAGGCTATGGTTTTTCCAGTACTCATGTATGGATGTGAGAGAGTTGGACTGTGAAGAAGGCTGAGCGCCGAAGAATTGATGCTTTTGAACTGTGGTGTTGGAGAAGACTCTTGAGAGTCCCTTGGGCTGCAAGTAGATCCAACCGGTCCATCCTAAAGGAAATCAGTCCTGAATATTCATTGGAAGGGCTGATACTGAAGCTGAAACTCCAATACTTTGGCCACCTGATGAGAAGAACTGACTCATTTGAAAAGACCCTGATGCTGGGAAAGATTGAGGGCAGGAGGAGAAGAGGACGCCAGAGGATGAGATGGTTGGATGGCACCACCGACTCAATGGACATGAGTTTGGGTTAACTCCGGGAGTTGGTGATGGACAGGGAGGCCTAGCGTCCTGCAGTCCATGGGGTCGCAAAGAGTCTGACACGACTGAGCGACTGAACTGAACTGAATCATACAGATTTTTAATTTTAGGCTTTAGGGACCAAAGTCACTGTTTCCCTTTCTGCGTAAACAAGGGGGCGGGGATCTCCCTCCAGGAGAGCTGACCGTCCCGGGTTCTCCTAAAACCACAAGCGCTAGCGGAGGACAGGAGCGGACGGCCGCAGAGACGGCGGGGCCTCAGTTCGCGCGGAACTCCCCGCCACGTGCAGGCGCTCCGGCGCCCCGGGGGCTGGGCTCCGCGTCCCGGGATGCCCGGTTCCGGACGGTGACGCCCCCGCGCGTCCCGAGCGAGCTCCCCGCGTCCCAGCCCGACACGCGGGGTGTGGGGCCCCGGGAAGCCGAACCCGCCGGCGCGCGGCCGCCCCCACGCACACGCCCCGATCCTTGGAGACTTCAGACAAACCCCGGGGGCTTCGCACACTTCACAGACCCGCCAGGACCCACCTTCGGGGATTCCGGGAGCTCCGGGCCCGCGCCTCATTTTGCATGCAGATCACCCACAATGCTCTAGCAGGGCCGCCCGCAGCTCCTGCAATTCCACCGAAAAGGAAAAGGCTCTTTTCTTGACAAAGTTCATCTGCTTAATGGTTTTCTTTTTTAAAAGTCAGGGTCGATGAACGAGGCAGACGTTACACGGTGTCAAAAGTGACCTCTCCCCGCTGTAGATAATCACCGTAAGTCTAGAGGGGATGGAGCGCTGGAGGCTTATATAAATAGCCGTGTGCACGAGTTCCTCGGCTGGTCCGAGTGCAGTGGTGTTTACAATTAATTGATCACAGCCAGTTACAGATTTCTTTGTTCCTTCTCCACTCCCACTGCTTCACTTGACTAGCCTTTTACTGCATGTGGGAAAACGGAAATTCGTGTTAAAAAAATGTTTTTTTTTTCTTTGTTGTTTTTTTTCCTCCCCGCCCCCCCCCCCACCCGCCCCCGACCCCAAACAGGACCGCCAAGTACTAACTCCTGCCTGCCTTTTTTTTAAACACAGGGGAAAATACACAGGCGTGGCTGCTTGCCAGGATGACCAGTGGACAGCAGCAGGTGCAACCTTCAGGAGCCTGCAGCACATGAGGCTTCCCTTCTTCACCAACTCCCGAAGCTTGCTCAAACTCATGTCCACTGAGTCGGTGATGCCATCCAACCATCTCATCCTCTGTCGTCCCCTTCTCCTGCTGAAGATTCCTAACCAGGTGATAAGAACTTCAAACCAATAAATAAAGAATGGCCAACTAAACAATGAGGCCAGCCTACAGTCATGTAATAAGTCCAGAAAGAAAAGGGTTTGAGGTTAGTTCTTTGGTAAGACTTGTGTGAGGACGTCAGGGTTGCCAGATACATACAAGCTGCCTCTCAAATTTGAATCTCAGATTACAAGTCTTAGTAAAAATGTATCCCCAATCCTGCTATCATTGCAGACACCACGGTTGAAGCCAAAATAGTCTTAATTTGCAGAAGCTTGTATTTTGTATCTTGCAGAAGCTTGTATTTTGTATCTTGCAGAAGCTTGTATTTTGTATCTTGCAGAAGCTTGTATTTTGTATCTTGCAGAAGAGAAGGGTTGTGGGGTTTTTTCATTTTGCTCCCCAGCCCCATACTCAAATCTTTATTTTTAGTTGGAAAAGCAAAACTTAATGGACCCCAGGTTTCAGTTCAGTTCAGTTCAGTTGCTCAGTCGTGTCTGACTCTTTGCGACCCCATGAATCGCAGCACGCCAGGCCTCCCTGTCCATCACCATCTCCCGGAGTTCACCCAGACTCACATCCATGGAGTCAGTGATGTCATCCAGACATCTCATCCTCTGTCGTCCCCTTCTCCTCCTGCCCCCAATCCCTCCCAGCATCAGAATCTTTTCCAATGAGTCAACTCTTCGCATGAGGTGGCCAAAGTATTGGAGTTTCAGCTTCAGCATCATTCCTTCCAAAGAAATCCCAGAGCTGATCTTCAGAATGGACTGGTTGGATCTCCTTGCAGTCCAAGGGACTCTCCAGAGTCTTCTCCAACACCACAGTTCAAAAGCATCAATTCTTCGGTTCTCAGCCTTCTTCACAGTCCAACTCTCACATCCATGCATGACCACAGGAAAAACCATAGCCTTGACTAGACGAACCTTTGTTGGCAAAGTAATGTCTGCTTTTGAATATGCTATCTAGCTTGGTCATAACTTTCCTTCCAAGGAGTAAGCGTCTTTTAATTTCATGGCTGCAGTCACCATCTGCAGTGATTTTGGAGCCCCAAAAAATAAAGTCTGACACTGTTTCCACTGTTTCCCCATCTATTTCCCATGAAGTGATGGGACCGGATGCCATGATCTTCGTTTTCTGAATGTTGAGCTTTAAGCCAACTTTTTCACTCTCCTCTTTCACTTTCATCAAGAGGCTTTTTAGTTCCTCTTCACTTTCTGCCATAAGGGTGGTGTCATCTGCATATCTGAGGTTATTGATATTTCTCCCGGCAATCTTGATTCCAGCTTGTGCTTCTTCCAGTCCAGTGTTTCTCATGATGTACTCTGCATATAAGTTAAATAAGCAGGGTGACAATATACAGCCTTGACGAACTCCTTTTCCTATTTGGAACCAGTCTGTTGTTCCATGTCCAGTTCTAACTGTTGCTTCCTGACCTGCATACAGATTTCTCAAGAGGCAGATCAAGTGGTCTGATATTCCCATCTCTTTCAGAATTTTCCACAGTTTATTGTGATCCACACAGTCAAAGGCTTTGGCATAGTCAATAAAGCAGAAATAGATGTTTTTCTGGAACTCTCTTGCTTTTTCCATGATCCAGCGGATGTTTGCAATTTGATCTCTGGTTCCTCTGCCTTTTCTAAAACCAGCTTGAACATCGGGAAGTTCACGGATCACATATTGCTGAAGCCTGGCTTGGAGAATTTTGAGCATGACTTTACTAGCGTGTGAGATGAGTGCAATTGTGCGGTAGTTTGAGCATTCTTTGGCATTGCCTTTCTTTGGGATTGGAATGAAAACTGACCTTTTCCAGTCCTGTGGCCACTGCTGAGTTTTCCAAATTTGCTGGCATATTGAGTGCAGCACTTTCACAGCATCATCTTTCAGGATTTGAAATAGCTCAACTGGAATTCCATCACCTCCACTAGCTTTGTTCGTAGTGATGCTTTCTAAGGCCCACTTGACTTCACATTCCAGGATGTCTGGCTCTAGGTCAGTGATCACACCATCGTGATTATCTGGGTCGTGAAGATCTTTTTTGTACAGTTCTTCTGTGTATTCTTGCCATCTCTTCTTAATATCTTCTGCTTCTGTTAGCTCCATACCATTTCTGTCCTTTATTGAGTTTATCTTTACATGAAATGTTCCCTTGGTATCTCTGATTTTCTTGAAGAAATCTCTAGTCTTTCCCATTCTGTTGTTTTCCTCTATTTCTTTGCATTGATCGCTGAAGAAAGCTTTCTTATCTCTTCTTACTATTCTTTGGAACTCTGCATTCAGATGCTTATATCTTTCCTTTTCTCTTTTGCTTTTCGCTTCTCTTCTTTTCACAGCTATTTGTAAGGCCTCCCCAGACAGCCATTTTGCTTTTTTGCATTTCTTTTCCATGGGGATGGTCTTGATCCCTGTCTCCTGTACAATGTCACAAAAGCCAATACAATAAACCTCCTGTTCTCCTCCTCATGCCTGGGACACCCAAGCCTTTTTCTCAGTGAGCAATCCGGAGACCAGGGGACCTCCCTTTTCAGCATCCTCTGTTGCAGGTCTTTGCTAGTAAGTCAGTTCTTCGCATCAGGTGGCCAAAGTATTGGAGTTTCAGCTTCAGCATCCGTCCTTCCAGTGAATATTCAGGACTGATCTCCTTTCGGATGGACTGGTTGAATCTTGCAGTCCAAGGGACTCTCAAGAGTCTTCTCCAACACCATAGTTCAAAAGCATCAATGCTTCGGCACTCAGCTTTCTTTATAGTCTAACTCTCACGACGGTACATGACTACTGGAAAAACCATAGCTTTGACTATATGGACCTTTGGAGGCCATGTGATGTCTCTGCTTTTTAACATGCTGTCTAGGTTCACTGTAATTAAGGTGGTTCATTCCTAAGTATATGCCCCTTTCAAGGAAGCAGTCAGGTGCACAAGGAAGGGCGCAGGACCTGGAACACCCACAGGCTTCCTGACGGTGGTACTCCTAACGCGGCCTTACCTCTCTACCGGGTCGACTAAACAAGATGGTATTTGTGGAAGCACCAAGGAAATCCTCAAGGTACCTCGGATTGCTTGCACTTGTAAGGACAAACCAGTTTCCTTTGTTATATACCCATTTGTGAGAGGTACGCAGTAGTATGTCTCACTTCTGATGCTGTTAGGAATTTACATTTCCATCTAGCTAAGAGGTAGGAAGATACTGTTTTGCACCCCCCACCCCCCACCCCATGTCAGATGGAAGAGGCTGCTTAATGATTTTCTTAAGGTTATGCAAGAAAGTAAGAACAGAACCAGGATGAGAAAATGGCTCCAAGGTCCCACCCCGGAGTCCTACAATGTACTCTGCCCGTCTCTCACTTTCTTCTCTATTTCCAGACTGTCTTGGACTTGGGTTTTCTTTCTCCAAAACGCTTTCTCTTTGAGAATGTTCACGTCTCTATCTTCAAAACTTAACAGGATTGTCAACTTTGAAATGTCTCCTAATTTTGTTGATTAATCATTCATCCTATTGATATTCAAAGCACTTTAAAATCCTTACATATCTTTAAAGACTTTTTCCCTTTTTTGGCAAATGATTTAAAGGATGCAGAAATTAAATTAAAAAAAAAACCCACACCATGAAAAATGGGAAAAATAAAATCCTCATTCACCCCCCCCCCATTGTCCGATTTTCTTTCCTTGACCTCTTAGAATATATACTATCTTTCCCAAATCTATTTGAGTGGGGGTATGGGGGCGTCCCTGAGGGGTGGGGGAGCTTCTGTGCTGGCTTTCCTCAGATTCATTGTTGGCTTCTGGAGGGAAAGAACTATTTTTTTAAAAATTGCATTACCAGCTCTTGTCTCAATGATAAGACAGTGTTGACTTCCAAATTTTTTTAATCAAAATCAAGACAAGAACAATGTATTTAATAATTAGAAAAGGGGACAGATCTGCAAAAGACTAGTCAAGTGCAGTAGTGAGAAGGGGGGAAGAGTAGAACGAGGAGTTCGATCTGTAACTGACTGTGAACAATCAATTGAGATAACTCACTACCTTCGGACCAGCCAATGTACATTGCAGCCGCCTACAGTACTTAAAGCTCAAGTATTCATTCACTTTTACCTTACAGTGATATTTCAGTTGGCATCTATAAAGTACAACACTTGCAATATGAATAATATGCACCTCTTAACACACACACCCCCGCCCCGAGAGCACCTATTTATCAAAAAATAACAGAAATGTGTTTAATGACAAGAATCAGAAGCACTGCTGAGCATCCTGGGAAAGAAACATGCAAAATTAGCATCTCGTCACTAGGGCGTGTCTCAGTCCCGTTGGTCGGGGGAGGCTCAGCTGTCCAATCAGCGCTGACCTCCTTTGTCTGTTTCCCACACGTGACCGGCGAGACCGCTCAGCGAAGTCTGTAGAAAGCTGTGAGCCGGAGCTGATGAAGTCTTGTGCCTCCCCACGTCTGTAAATCCAGGCGGAGCCACCACACCCTGGAAGCAGCACTCTCGCATCTTGGAGTCGGCTCCCTCCAGAAGGGCAGAGGTGTTTCCGGATGACTCAAGATCTGCCCCTCCTCCTTAAATCCCAAGTGACTAAAAAAACAAACAAACCTGAGACCACCACAGGGATGGGAAGACAAGCCTCTGAAACACCCAAACATATTGGGTGCTTCTGAGGATTTCAGAATTTGAAAAGGTCAAAAGACAGAAGCCGAAGGTCAGAAGTGAGGATGACGAAGCGAAGGCAAGAGGGACAGATTTCTGTAAAAGCCTCAGAGAGGCAAAACTCAGAAGGACCTGAAAGTTCACCCCAATGCAAAGAACAGCACAAGGACTGCGGAAATGCGTCTGGGACAGCCAGGTCAGGAATATTCTGGGGCGGGAGGAGGAAGGCAGGAGCCAGAGGGCAAGCAGCTGCCCCTTTGGGAGTTCAAATCTCCAGACCCAGACCAAACACACCCCTTACCCCCTTGAGAAATCAGAATTGCTGGCTGCCTGCCTGACTCCCCTTGTTGCCTGGTGTATGGCAAATGCTCAATAAATGTGGTGAGGGAGTGAATGAGATATGGAAAATGGACAATCCCAGAAAACCAGATGCAGGCAAATGTCCCAATTTTCAAGAAGGGAAAAAGAGTAAGACTTTCATAAACCACAATCTCTAAATTGATATTGGTCTGGGGCAAAACTCCGGAACAGATTATTTAGGACCTCCTAAATAATTGGGACCCAATTTGAAAGTAGTAAGAAAAAGTCAAGCATCAAAATAACTGAATTTCTTTTTGTTTATAAAGGCACTGTTTGACTTGACTAAATTGTTCCCATCTCTTCTGCTTTTTTGTGGGCTGGAAGTCCATTCAACAGCCAGAATCAGAGGCTGCTGATGGGGACTGAGGCCATTCTGGATGTGCCGAGGGGCTGTCCCTTGGCCGGACCTTGTCTAACCTGTTTTCATCATTCACGTGAATGAGATATCTCATTCACATGTATTGAGGACACAGTAGGTAAGATGCTGTGAGAATCAGGAAGGCAGGAGAGATTAACAGCAAGGGCTTATTTCACATTATCTGGGCTTGAGTCCTAGTTTTCATCACCTACTAGTTCCGTGTCTTTGGACGAGTTGCTTACCTTGCTGGTGTCTCAGCCTCTCCACCCTTAAAATGGGCATAATCAGAATATCTATCTTGTAGGAGGTGTGGAGGATGGAGCGAGAAGCCTTGGAGAGAGTTTACTTCTGCACATAAAAATGTTTGGTAAGAATGTTAGGTCTCAAGGTTCAGAAGCATTTCCCCTGGCTGAACAGATACAATCTAATGAGAAACTAAGAGATACAAACTAACAAGATCAGATCAGATCAGATCAAGATAACAGACATAAATTAAATTTCTCTTTTCAGTTATAAAGGAAAGGAAATCTGAGCAGGTACAAGAGAATCTCACAAAAATGCAAAACCAAGTGGAGTTACACAGAGGCTGTCCCCAGGAAGTGTTCTCTGCTCAGGGTGAGCCCAGAGCTCTTTTTTTTTTTTTAATTCAATTTTTATTTTCAAATTGAAGTATATTTGATGTACAAATTACATTACAGGTTATATTATGCAATACTATATACAATATTATATTACAGGTTATGTTACAGGTGTACAGTATAGTGATGCGGAATTTTTAAAGGCTAGACTCTACTGTACAATATATCCTTGTAGCTAATCATTTGTACCTGTTAATCCCAGGGCTCAGTTTTTTAAAAGACACTGGCAAACTGGAGCACCCAGGGGAAAGTGACTGAGGAGGGAACTCCATTTCCTCACACTTTCTTGTCTTTGCAAACATGCTTTCAACTAAGTATTCCATTAGATTTGGCCCTCGTGACAATCCTGAGAATGGAGTAGGATTGACAATATTTTTGCTGGTTTTATGGCCGAGAAAAATGGGCTGGAAGTGGTTCCGGGGTTTGCCCTGTTAGTAAGCTCAGTGGTGGCAGACGGGTTTTGGAAGGGGTAGTACCCGATTCCAGGGACAGCTCAGTCCCCGATGTCCACCCCGATGTCCTCCCTTCTTCCAGTCAGCCAAGGGTCAAGGTGAGCCAGGCTTCCCTGACCCTGCTGGCTCAGAACCCTCCCCCTGGGGCTCAGGCCACCCTGGCGGACAGCCCTGCAGAAGGCGGAGGGGGCTGTCTGCCAAGGTCCGTGCTCCCTTGACGCTTGGATTTGTGGGCCTGGTCAGCCCCCCAGGTTGTCCGCCCCTCAGGTGGGCGCAGTGCAGCCTGTGGTGCTTTCCCCAGGAGGCCGTGTCCGTGGGCTGGACCAAGGAGGACCCACCGGCTGGGGCGGGTCTGCGTGGGTAGTGCAGGGTTGCTTTGAATGTTATCATAAGCAGACAGTGAAAGTACTTCATTGAAAACCTTTTGACTATGTCTGCCTTGAAGTTCTAATCAATTAACTTATGGCAAAGAGAAGAGAGATCACCCTGATTTATTAAAGATTACTCTCCAAATGGTCCCAAAGTGCTGTATGAGGGCAGGATTTTCCCTGTTTCCATCTCTGTGCTCTCCCAGGCCAGGTGAATTCTCTCAACCTTCCCTCCTTCCCTTCATTCTGAATCTATCTGGGAAAGGTCCCCTTTGGTCACATCTCCTCCCCCCGCCTTTCCAAGATGGGGCCCAATGGCCAGCAAGATTATTTGTCCCCAAGGTCCAAGGGTCAGGAGCCAATGGTCACCACCACACACTTACCCAGGTTCCTATTTTTTCAAAGCCCCAAATTTAGGCAGCCTGGGGCCGAGCAGGTGGGTGAGCAAGGCCCCTTAGACACTGAGGTCAGGCAGCCACCCTCAATGGGTCTCAGAATTCGGTGGGGGCACACCATCCACCCTCCTGTCTGAGCATCCTTAGCTCCTCACGTGTTACAGCCCTGGGTCACAGGGAAACAGACAGGGAACCAGAACAAACAATCAAAACCTGGGGAAATGACACTTAAAATTGTATGAATACCAAAGACTGGGGCGGAGAGAAGTCATGTCGTTTTCTTATAACTCACTGATACCCACCTGGGGAATTGGCTGAAAATCAAACATCTGCCTTCTTTAGCCCCTTGTGCCTTTGAATTGTGAAAATAAAGCTAACAATATTTTAAAAATGGATTAGGGACAATCCTATTCATGGTTAAGAATGATTAAGAAATGCCATTCCTTAACCGCTGGTCCAGTGTTTAAGACTCCACACTTCTACTGCAGGGGACTCAGGTTTGATCCCTGGTTAGGGAGCTAAGATCTTGTATGCAGGGTGCAGGGTGCATGGGAGCGGGTCTGACCTTGGCATCCAGCAATGCGAGCCCTGGGGTCTGAGTGGACCACTGCACAGGGATTGTGTGTGGTCAGACCAATAATACCAGTTGTCATAGTTGACTTGGGAGCTATAATGAAACAACAAACTGGGCTGGAGGTCCAAGTCCCAGCTGATTTGGATCTTGGTGAGGACCCCCTTCCTGGCTTGTAGACAGTCAACTTCTTGCTATGTCCTTACATGGCCTTTCCTTGTTGAAGTGCCCGTGGAGACAGAGGAGGTGCTGGTCGTCTTTCTCTTCTTATGAGGACATTAATACCACCATGGAGGCCCCACCCTCAGAACCACATCTAAACCTAATGAGCCCTGAAGGCCCCACCCCCAAATGCCATCACACTGGGGGTTAGGGTTTTAACATACGGATGTTGTAGGGGGGACACAAACATTCGATCCATAACGCTGGTACCCACTTGGATGCTTTTTCTGTCCAGATGGTTGCAAAGCTGGAGTGGTCCCAGGAGTAAAGACAGACCAACTTGGGTGCTCCCTGCTCAGCGCCCTCCCTTTCACCCCCCCCCCCCCCGCCCCGAGATCACAGCTCTCAGTCCCTTGGGTGCATGTAAATCCCAGGCTTGGGCATCTGGAGCACTGGGTCCCAAACAGAGGGCTTCTTCCCCAAGAATCTGTGTCCATGGCTTGACTTGTTCAGTCACTCAGACGTGTCTGACTCTTTGGGATCCCATGGACTACAGCACGCCAGGCTTCCCTGTCCTTCCCCATCTCCCAGAGCTTACTCAAACTCATGTCCATTGAGTCGGTGATGCCATCCAGTCATCTCATCCTCTGTCGTCCCCTTCTTCTCCTGCCTTCAATCTTTCCCAGCATCAGGGTCTTTTCCAATGAGTCAGCTCTTCGCATCAGGTGGCCAAAGTATTGCAGCTTCAACTTCAGCATCAGTCCTTCCAGTGAACATTCAGGACTGATTTCCTTTAGGATTGCCTGGTTTGATCTCCTTTCTGTCCAAGGGACTCTTGAGAGTCTTCTCCAGCACCACAATAGAAAGAATCAATTCTTCGGCGCTCAGCCTTCTTGATGGTCCAACTCTCACATCTGTAAGATGACTGCTGGCTGCTTTCTCATAATCTCTCAAAACACGAAGGCCTTGCCTTTCCCCACAGTCCTGTGCCAACCCAGTGACACCGGTGGGCACAGGGACAGGAAGCTGCAGTGGCCCCGGGTGACTCCTTGAGGGTCCCTGAGGTCCTGCACCCCCACCCCACCCCCAGGCAGCACTTCCACACTCACCCAGGAGGATGAAGACCCCAAGTAGCCCTCCTTAGGCATCTCTGGACTTCGGGTGGACGCGGTCTGGGCTTTTCACGACCTCAGCTGCTTGGTGTCCTCTCCCTCCCAGATTTCATCCGTTCCCCAGGGAGGGCCCGGTCCCCACATCCTCCTTATAAACAGATCTCCTAGGGCCGGAGGGAAGGGCCACGGGTGCCAGCCTGGATGAACGGCGGGCCCTGGAGAGGTCTTGGGAGGACACTACCCTCCTTCCAGCCTGGCCCTGCCTCTGCCATCGCGCCTCCCTCAGGAGAGTTTCCTCAAAGGCCTTCTGAAGAGTCAGGCCCACCTTTCTCTGACCGCCTATGGGAGGAGCGGGATTGTCAAAGCCGCTTTTTGAGAGCAACAGCTCCTTTTCCATGCCTTGGTCTCCAGACTCCGAAGAGGGGAACCAGAAGGGAAGGGATGAGAGGGAGGCAGAGACCTTTCAGTCTGATCAGACTCTTCAGTTGGGGGGCGGGGCATGAGAGGCGGAGCCTGGACATGAGGGGCGGGGCCTGGCATCCCCCAGGTCAGAGCATCCGGAACCTGGGCTGGTGGTAGCAGCCTGTTTTCACCTGAGATAATCCTGCAGTGACAGCCCAAGGCATTGAAACAAAACCGTGGATGGGAGCTCCTGACTCCTCGCAGGTCTGAACGGTTGGAAGTGCCCTGGGCCAGGCCCGCCTCTTCTCTGAGCCTCAGTTTCCTAAAAAGGGTAAAGTTAGAAGTGCTAAAGCTCTGGCAGGAACAGCAGATGTTGATGGGGGTGGGGGTGTTGCCTCCAGCGAGTCCCACCCCCAGGGACCTTCCCTGACCCCAGTTAGCCTCGGGGTGATCAAAAAGCAAAGGGGTGTGCTTCCAGGGTGGGGCGATCAGAGAAATAAGAGGAAGGACTCTGACAAGCACAGCTAGCTGCTCCGGACACCTGTCGAAGTGACCCATGAAAGGCAGTGCTTCTGCCCGGCCAAGTGGCCATTCTCATGTTCAAATGTGGTCGAAGCACAGACCATTCTGTGCACCCAGCAATCCATCTGAGCAACCCTGACAACTCAGCCCAGATTCCAGCAGCAGACTCAACTCTTCAGCTTTTCTAAAAGAATTCCATTTTTAAGCTTTCGTTACACTCAGGGCATCCTCGGTGCTAGTTTCTTTCTTGTGATTATAAAACAATCAGGGGAAAAAAAAAGTGTTGGTTGCTCAGTTGTGTCCAGTTCTTTGAGACCCCATGGCCTGTGGCCTACCAGGCTCCTCTGTTCATGGGATTCTCCAGGCAAGAATACTGGACTGGATTGCCATTCCCTGCTCCCAACTCAGGGAATCAAACCCTGCTTTCCTTCATTGCAGGCAGATTCTTTACCATCTGAGCCACCAGGGAAGCCCCAAACTCTGGGCCAGTTTCTAACCAAACCCAGCTCTCAGATGCCTTTTTTTTTTTTTTTTGGCCTCCACACAGCATTGATACAATAATGTGAATTAGATCCAACACTTAAAAATTAGGGTATTTCCCCTTATATGTGGACTCTAAAAAGAAATGATACAAATGAACTTACTGACAAAACAGAAACAGACTCAGACTTTGAGAAGGGATAGTTAGGGAGTTTGGGATGGGCATGTACACACTGCTGTATTGAAAATGGATAACCAACAAGGACGTACTGTAGAGCGCGTGGAGCTCTGTCCAATGTCATGCGGCAGCCTGGATGGGAGCGGGTTTAGTGGGGGAGGGGTACATGTATCTGTATGGCTGAGTCCCTTCACTGTTCACTTGAAACTATCACAACATTGTTAATCGCCTATATCTTAATACCAACTAATACATTTTTTAAAAATTTAGGGGATTTCACATGACAAGGTCGGACTTTTCTGGAAAAATCAGAATAGCAACGGTAGGACCTGAGTCCTACGGGCAGCAAGTGCCCCCTGCAGGTGGGACCCAGAATCGCAAGTGTGCCCTGGTCACCACCACTCCCTATCACACACCCACCCCCAGCCTGAGGTTCTTTGAACACTGGAGTTTTCAACCTCTGAACTTGAAGGCCTTGTAAGTCTCCAAAGGTATCACTTTTCAATCCAGCCTGAGCTAAGCTCACACTTCTTTATATGAGAAAAGCCAGAAAGAATAGACAAGAGCTCCTTCTCTTGCTAAAAGGCCCCCAATCGCAGTCTTTACCAATAAGTGGTCCTTTGTCCTCCTCTCTCTGCCCCGGTATCTCTGTAATCTAAGGTGGGAACACCATTAATTAGAGAACTGTGCTTTTTCTGTCCAGTGGGGCTGAGCCGAGTGAAAGGCAAGGAGAAGCAGCAGCTGAGGGGGACCGTGTTGGGTGAGGGGAGGGCAGCGGGCCCCTTTCTGCCTGACCCTCGCGCCTGTGGACCCAAGGATCTGAGGTTCTCCACCGGTTCATTCAAATCGGATTCTGGTCTGTGCTTGGTCCTGGGGGCCTCCTGGATCTTACTTCAGCTTCCCGGAGTCCTGTGCTTTGTGCAGCTGGCCACGTGCCACGTGGGTAACCGGACAGACAGACAGTAGGACGGGTGCTTTGCCTTGGGAAAGACACCAGAGAATGTCCTTTCAACATCTCTTCTTCATCCTAACAGGAAGCAAGAAAGCACAGTAACATGCCTTCTCAGGTTTCATACCTTTGCTCCAGCTGATGGGATCTTGAAAAGATGGGGTAAATACACCTGTGACATTGCCGCTGAAGTGCACGGAGATGGGCTCAGGGGTCAGGCTTGTCCTCAGGCTCCTGGAGCCCTTCCTGGCCCACATCTGTGAAGTGGGTGGAGACAGAAGAGAGGGAAGACACCAGTACTTGCTTGTGGCCTGGGGAAGGAGCCAAGGGCTTGTGTGTTGTCACAAAATGCACCTGTGATCACAAGGCTCAGCACCAGGAGCATGGGTCATTGTGGAGCCCCGAGGATCCATGCAGGGGACAAGCCAAGGCAAGTCCCACCTGCCCCAGGGACTCCAGCACACAGGTGCCTTCCAGGCTCTGACAGCTTTAGCAAGAACCGCACAGTTCAGTTCAGTCCCTCAGTCGTGTCTGACTCTTTGCGACCCCATGGACTGCAGCACACCAGGCCTCCCTGTCTATCACCAACTCCTGGAGTTTACTCAAACTCATGTCCACTGAGTCGGTGATGCCATCCATCCATCTCATCCTCTGTCATCCCCCTCTCCTCTTGCCTTCAATCTTTCCCGGCATCAGGGTCTTTTCAAATGAGTCAGTTCTTCACATCAGGTAGCCAAAGTATTGGAGTTTCAGCTTCAGCATCACTCCTTCCAATGAATATTCAGGACTGATTTCCTTTAGGACGGACTGGTTGGATCTCCTTGCAGTCCAAGGGACTCTCAAGAGTTTTCTCCAACACCACAGTTCAAAAGCATCAATTCTTCAGCACTCAGCTTTCTTTATGGTCCAACTTTCACATCCATACATGACTACTGGAAAAACCATAGCCTTGACTAGATGGACCTTTGTTGACAAAGTAATGTCTCTGCTTTTCAATATGCTGTCTAGGTTGGTCATAACTTTTCTTCCAAGGAGTAAGCGTCTTTTAATTTCATGGCTGCAGTCACCATCTGTAGTGATTTTCAGTTCAGTTCAATTCAGTCGCTCAGTCGTGTCCGACTCTTTGCGACCCCATGAATCGCAGCACGCCAGGCCTCCCTGTCCATCACCAACTCCTGGAGTTCACTCAGACTCACGTCCATCGAGTCACTGATGCCATCCAGCCATCTCATCCTCTGTCGTCCCCTTCTCCTCCTGCCCCCAATCCCTCCCAGCATCAGTCTTTTCCAATGAGTCAACTCTTCGCATGAGGTGGCCAAAGTATTGGAGTTGCAGCTTCAGCATCATTCCTTCCAAAGAAATCCCAGGGCTGATCTTCAGAATGGACTGGTTGGATCTCCTTGCAGTCCAAGGGACTCTCAAGAGTCTTCTCCAACACCACAGTTCAAAAGCATCAATTCTTCAGTGTTCAGCCTTCTTCACAGTCCAACTCTCACATCCATACATGACCACAGGAAAAACCATAGCCTTGACTAGACGAACCTTTGTTGGCAAAATAATGTCTCTGCTTTTGAATATACTATCTAGGTTGGTCATTACTTTCCTTCCAAGGAGCAAGCGTCTTTTAATTTCATGGCTGCAGTCACCATCTTCAGTGATTTTGGAGCCCAAAAAAATAAAGTCTGACACTGTTTCCACTGTTTCCCCATCTATTTCCCATGAAGTGATGGGTCCGGATGCCATGATCTTCGTTTTCTGAATGTTGAGCTTTAAGCCAACTTTTTCACTCTCCACTTTCACTTTCATCAAGAGGCTTTTGAGTTCCTCTTCACTTTCTGCCATAAGGGTGGTGTCATCTGCATATCTAAGGTGATTGATATTTCTCCCGGCAATCTTGATTCCAGCTTGTGCTTAGGAGCCCCCAAAATAAAGTCTATCACTGTTTCCACTGTTTCCCCATCTATTTGCCATGAAGGGATGGGACCAGATGCCATGATCTTAGTTTTCTGAATGTTGAACTTTAAGCCAACTTTTTCACTCTCCTCTTTCACTTTCATCAAGAGGCTCTTTAGTTCTTTTTCACTTTCTGCCATAAGGGTGGTGTCATATGCATATCTGAGGTTAAGAACCCCACAGAAGCATTTATTTTCATTCCAGTATTTCCAAAGCCAAATCACCAACAGGATCTAATGTTAACAGAGTATCAGTCTCCTTCATGAGCATTCTGCCAACACATCTTGGGAGATGCTGGTGGAAAGAACACTGGGTCCAAGTTCCTGTTCTGGTTTCTCAGTTTACTGTGTGGCTCTGGGCAAATTATTTAGTCCTCTGATCTCTCTTTACTGCCTTTATTTTGTGACAGAAGTCATAAGACCTGTCCTGCCTACATTTCACATGAAATGTGCATATTTGGAAGCTTCTGAAATCAGATAGTACCCAGTAACCCTGCCGATCTGATTCCCCAGGCCAGAATTGAGGTCCAGAAATCTGTGTATTATACAAACACAGACACACGCCCTCCATCTCGGGTTTATCAGTGTCTGAACAATTGCCAGGTCAATGGCTCCATCCTGGCCCATCAGAACAGGTGGGAGAGGGACTTCTCTGGCAATCCAGTGGTTAAGACTCTGCACCTCCAAGGCAGTGGACACAGGTTTGATCCCTGCTCGGGAAACTAAGATCCAGCATGCCATGAGGCATGGCCACACACACAAAAATAGAATAGGCAGGAGAGACAAAAAGATAAGTGGTTCCCAAAAAAGGGGAGAGGAGAGGCCTTGTATTCAGCATTTCAGGGGCTGATGTTCTTTGTGTACCAATTTCCTCTTTCCGACCCAGGGGATCACATAGCAGGTCAGATGACAAACACTTAGGAGAAGGGCTGTGACTTCTTTAACCAGAACACCCACCCTCCCTGGAATTCCCACACTCCAGGAACAAAGCTAAACCCCGGGGAACACGTCATCGCATTGGAACCTTATGAATACTCTGCAAAGGAGGCTGTGTCTTTACCTTACAGATGGGAAAACAAACTCTGAGAAGAGATAAGTAAATTGCACTATGTCACACAGCCCAAGAGCAGAGTCAGCTTGGATTGCTGCTTTAATAACTCGGAATGGAGGCTAGTCCCGGGCACCTGTCATCAGTCTTATACAATCTGGTACTATTTATTCCTTCTGTCTGGATCTCTTCAATTTCCACATCTCCTAGGTATACCACCGAGACAGTGACCGTTGAACGTTCCTTCCTCAAAACTCGTGCAAAACACAACTCAACTGACCCAAGTCATTGTGCCATTTTCTTCTGAAACTGGAGCAGTTGTGGGAAAAAGAAGAGGTGACAGAGATGCTCTAGCTGAGATGCGACAGCTGATGAACCAAACAGGCTAACTGTAAAAAGACGTTGTTTGAGAAAAGTGGGGAAATCCGGACAGGTACTGGATGAAGTACTGCTTATTTTCGTGACTGTGATAAGGCACTGAGGTTCTGTAGGAAAATGCTTTCTCAAATGTGTCGGGATGAAATGACATATCCTGGCTGTGTCATTAAAAGAGGGGATATGAAAATGTAGCCCTTGGAGTTGCAAAGAGTTGGACACGACCTAGTGACTGAACAATGAAAATGTAGCAAGATTTTTGTAATTGTTTTAGGTGGATGATGAGTAAAGGGCATTGATTATATAATGCTCTTCCTTTCTGGTGTATGCTTGAGAAGTTTCCTAATTAAATAACAAAAAAGTTGATTCAGACCCTGGATGTGATACCCATCTTCTCAGGTCCACTCACTCACCCGCCCCAGCTCCTGCTGGCCCCCGACTGTTAGAGCCACTCGGTCCCAGAGCAGCCTCGCTCCTTGCAGCAGGCCCTGGCTCCCCTGCTGCGACTGCACTGGCTTTTCTGTAAGGGATATGCCCCATTTTGGGGTGGGGCACAAACCCCAGGTCTACCTTTGCAGACACGCACCCTCTTCCCTCCTTCAGCTGTAAAGTGAGCACAAGGGCGTCTCCCTCACAGATCACTGAAGTGGGATATCCAGCAAACTGCTAGACACAGGGCCTGGCTTTGCTAAATGTCCAATAAATATTACCTATGACTCCCGCGATTACTTGATCTGATCACATCACTTACCTACTTAAAACCATCAGTGCGTGCATGCTCGGTCATGTACGACTCTCTGGAGCCCCAGGGGCTGTAGCCCCACCAGGCTCCTCTGTCCTCCAGGGGCATCTTCCCGACCCAGGGATGGAACCCGAGTTTCTCCTTTGTCTCCTGCACTGGCAGGTGGATTCTTTACCACTGAGTCACTTGGAAAACCCCAAACTATCAGTTCAGTTCAGTCGCTCAGTCGCTCTTTGCGACCCCATGGACTGCAGCACGCCAGGCCTCCCTATCCATCGCCAACTCCCAGAATTTACTCAAACTCATGTCCACTGAGTGGGTGATGCCATCCAGCCATCTTATCCTCTGTCATCCCCATCTCCTCCCGCCTTCAAACTTCCCCAGCATCAGGGTCTTTTCCAATGAGTCAGTTCTTCGCATTAGGTGGCCAAAGTATTGGAGTTTCAGCTTCAGCATCAGTCCTTCCAATGAACACCCAGGACTGATCTCCTTTAGGATGGACTGGTTTGACTTCCTTGCAGTCCAAGGGACTCTCAAGACTTCTCCAGCACCACAGTTCAAAAGCATCAATTCTTCGGCGCTCAGCTTTCTTTATAGTCCAACTCTCACATCCATACATGACCACTGGAAAAACCATAGCTCTGACTATAGGGACCTTTGGTTCCCTACAAATGCGGCTCGGTGCCTCTTAGCCTCTGCACCTGCTGTCTCAACCTGGAAAGGTCTCACTCTCCCCTGGGCTCTCGGGGCAGCCTCTCTGAAGGGCTAGTGCAGGCTCCCAGCTTGGACTCCCCGGGCCAGCTTGTCTTCACCCTGGCTCTGATCACACTGGACTGTCATCAGTTGCCTTGCCAGTCCCCTTCACCAGCCTGTCAGCTCCCTCACCAGCCTAGGGTCAGCTCTCCCAGGGGCCTGCTCTCTACAGTCAGTACAAGATGACCTCACCCAATCCTCCATCGGGCCACTTGGCTTCCAGACTGAATATCATAAGTAGACAGATACTTTGACTTCTGCCTCTGGGTGTTTGCATTCACTGTGTTAAAGGCTGCTGGGCTCCTCTTAAAAGTGCAGATTCCGACTCGGCAGGTCCGGGGCCCAGCCCGAGACCATGTGTTTCTGACACACATCCGGCAAATGTTTCTAGTCCCAGGACACGCTGAACTGACTCCCTCCCACCCTCTGCTGGGCTCCAGCCAACTCATCCTCGGGTCTCAGCTCAAACTCCACTCTAAAGGCCATCTCGCCCCTCCCAGCGCCCGGGCCTCCTCTGCGGTCCCACGTGCGCTGTGTGAAGTCTCCCCGACCAGCACGGAAGTCCAGGTGAGCTGCATGAGTGCCTCTAGGCTGAAGGACAAGGTTCAAGCCCCACATCTACACTGCCTCATGTGAGCTTGTGGCCCAAACTCGGGGATGGGGTGGGGTGGGTGGGAGGAGCCCTACTCATCCACCTGTCACACTGGGGGACTCACCGGATACCCTCACCCGCCCAGTCCACCTTGGCCAGACTCAACTAGCAAGCGGATCATCTGGGAAGGCTCATCAGGACTGCCCCTTCCCGTGCGGGCTGCCCTCCACCCTGCCGCGCCCAGCTCCTGCAGCCAACACATCAGCCTCTGCTCAGAGCAGCCTCCAGCTCACCTGTTCTTCTATCAGCAAAATTAGGAGCAGGTGAGCGCAGACAGCACACCTGGGGAATGAACTCCCGAGTGAAGCTCTCATCACACAAATCGTGCAGAGCTCTGAGGGCCGGTCCAGCTTCCCATCCCGGCGGGTGCCCTCCGCCCGGCTCCAAGGCACACCCAGAGCCTTGTCCTCCACCACTGCCCACCCGCACACAGGAGCAGGGCCCACCGATGGCCTCGCCCAGGTCAGGAGCCCCCACCCCAGACGTTCACAACTGGGGTGAAGCCACACGCACGCTGCAGGGTGGGCGGGCTGGGAGCCTCCCCTCCAGGCCCAGACCAGGTTTCTCCGTGTCCAGGGCACCGAGACCCTGGGACAGGATTGTGTTCTCTAAGACAGCGACGGACGCTTGTCTTCAATCATTTTTTTATTCCACCACGTCAGCCTACCTACCCTGTCCTTCCTGCCACCCCGAAGTCTCCACTTGGGCCCTGGCTCATCTCGCCTCGGCCACGGCGGTTCTGAAGGCGGTGCTGCTAGCCTTGGCAGGGCGACCTCTCGGAGGCTGAGCCTCAGGACCTGACTTCAGGGGCCTGGGGGCACCTGCAACAGGCTCCTGCCCGCGGTCCTCGGTCTGGGAGGAGAAGGCACGGTGATGTCCACGCCTGCAGAGATGCTGCTTCTCCCGGTCTGGCGGTGGCTCCGAGTCGGGCCGAAATCACGTCCTTGGCAGGGCGCCTGGTGACCATTCTCACTTCGTGCCCCGACGGGAAAAAAAACAAAAACCAGCAGTCCCATCTTCAGCTAACAATTCCTCAGAAGACGATCAAATAAAAGGCAAAAGGCAACACAATTTGGCAAAGGTTTCTTAATTTTAAATTAAAAAAGGAAAAAAATGCACACAGAATTCAACTTGCCTGCTTTGAAGAAATATATTAAAGATGGTGAAAAGTTAAAAAAAAAAATCAAACCCCAAATAACAATAAAAATAGATGTCTCCTCTGTAAAATTCTGGACTAATCTACTGAGTCATTCATATCTATTTAGTATTCAGAGCATGAAGGCAAAATACCAGAGTATAAAAAAATTAAAACACAAAACTAACCAAAACACTTTGAGATACTGCCTGTGAGCAAGCCCACCAGGCTCGCAGCTGGCGTGGGCCCCGCCAGTGACCGCTGGAAGCTTCGCTGGGTCCGGTCCCTCCCGCACTCGCCCTCTGCAGACCCCCACGGCCTTCAAAGTTCTTCCTTGGTTCTGCTCAGTTTTGTGGCATGTTCTTCTATAAACTTGCTCAAATGCTCCAGGTCTCTGTTTCCGTCCTCAAATTTAATTGGGTTCTTTTTGTCCCCACTG
This sequence comes from Bos indicus x Bos taurus, assembly GCF_003369695.1. Lineage (NCBI taxonomy): Eukaryota > Metazoa > Chordata > Mammalia > Artiodactyla > Bovidae > Bos > Bos indicus x Bos taurus. The sequence goes on along the minus strand of NC_040079.1, from coordinate 7,675,183 downwards.
GGGGCGAAGTAGATGGTGGGGAAGCCCTCGACTTTGTAGCGGTCGCTGGTGACGTCGTTGGCCGTGGCGTCCATCTTGGCGATGACCAGGTTCTTGTGGCCCTTGTACTTCTTGCCCAGGGAGGTGTACACCGGCTCCAGCTGCTTGCAGTGCCCGCACCAGGGCGCGTAGAACTCGATGAGGACGTCCTTCTTAGGGTCCATCACGATGGAGTCAAAGGTCTTCCCCACCACGACCTTGACCGGCCCCTTGTTGTTCTTGGGCACCGGCTGGGATTTGATGACTGGCTTCAGTTTTCCTGCCAGGGAAAGCAAGCAAGGGGGGGTGTGAGAGCCGAAAGGCCAGCCCCTGGTGGCCACGACGGGACCAGGCAGGGAGGCTGGCCCGACGTGCAGGAGGCTGGGGCAGACAGACATCGCCACGGCCAGGCTGGGCCTTGTCTCCAGAGCCCAGCCCCTGGTTCTGATTCCCCCAAATCCTGTACTTTCCAGTCCCTGCAAAGGCCAGAGGGGGTGCAGATGACCAGTCGCACCAGAGACCTAGCAGACACGATCCTCTTTCAGAGGGGCAGTCACAAGAGAGGCTGCCAGTACAGAGGGGTCACTAAGAGGGCAGTGTGCAGGCTGGAAGCCTTGGCGGGCAGCAGACTGAGCAGACAGGATGGGCAGGGAGGTCTGCCCACCTAGCGGGGGCAACAGCAACCCTGAGCCACGTGCCCAGTCAGATCAGAAAGACACTGCATTCAAGGCCAAAGCAAGTTTACCACATACAAGAAACTTATCTGTTGCACTTTAATTTTTAAAATAAGGTTTTTTGAGATTTCTAAGACACCTGTTTCTATTACAAAAACAGAGAAAATGGAGCAAAGAACAGGGATTCTCCCATTCCCATGCTGTGCACCCTTGGGTCCAAGAGGAAGCACAGGCCCGGGTCCCAAAGACAAGCTGGCAGGGGCTGCAGAAGCAGGGTGCGGGTGTGGGTGTGGGGGTGGCGGGGTGCGGGCCCACCTTTCTTGAAGGCGGTGACGAAGTCGCGCAGGGCGTCGGCGTCGAAGTCATCGGGCTCCATGGCAAACCTGCGGCCGCCCTCATCCAGGATGGCCGCGTTCACCTCCTCCCCGCTCTCGCTTAGCCCCAGGTCCTTCAACTCCGTGGCGAAGTCCTCCTCATCGGCCACGGCGAAGGTGTACTCGGGGAAGTCCTTGGCCACCTCCAGGACCTTGTTCCGCCAGAACTGAGTGGCTGAGAGGGGACCGAGGGCTTGGGCTCAGGGCTCCGGGGGCTGGTCCCGCCTGATCGTCCCTGCGGCTCGAGGAGGGCCGACGGGACTCCCAGCTGCCCCCCTGATCAAGCGGGGAGGGTAGGCGGTGGCAACTCCCCTGGGAGGAGGACCCCCGAGGCCGTCCTAACCCGCACCCCCCAGCCTGGGGCTCACCCGCGCGGTAGTCGAAGCTGAAGTCCACGCTGTAGTAGATGACCACCAGGGGACGCCGCGTGTACCGCTTGGCATCAGCAGCCTTGCGGTGGCCAACCAGGGGCAGCGTGTGCTTCACCACGTGCTCCGTGATGGCTGCGGCCTCCGTGGAGTCCTGCGAGAGAGGGGCAGGTGAGGCGCAGCTGTCTGCCACCGGCCTAGGGAAAAGTCTGCCCCTAGGGACGTCACGGGGCTTCCCTGGTGGCTCAGAGGGTACAGCATCTGCCTGCACTGCTGGGACCCGGGTTCAATCCCTGGGCCGGGAAGATCCCCTGGAGGAGGGCATGGCAACCCACTCCAGCACTCTTGCCTGGAAAATCTCATGAATGGAGGAGCCTGGCAGGCTACAGACTATGGGATCACAAGAGGCGGACACAACTGAGCGACTTCACTAGGGACATCACAGGGGCCCTACTCCCCCAGTGAACCCCAAGTGAGCCTCTCGGGTAGCCAGGGCGCCCTTCCCTCTGGGTCAGGGCTGGCTGACCAGGTCAGTTGGGATCTGCTGGGGGGAGGCCTGGCTCCCGGATGACAAAGGTGTGAAGGTGAGCTGAACTGGGCACAAGGTCTCACGTTCCTCTGGCTCAACCCCACAGTAGCCTGTCGGGGACACTACAGGATGAGATGATCAAAGTGGCCGTTGGGGCTCTGGGCTCTGCCTGCAGAAAGCCCACCCCTGACTACTGGTGACAGAAAACCCAGGGGCCTGGGGAAGAGCAAGGGGCCAGACACCTGCACCACAGATGCAGAACCTGAGGCCTAGGAGGGTGAGGCCATCTGCTCAGCAGGAGAAGTGGTGGATGACCCCCTCTTTCCCCTAGAGTCTGAGTCCCATCTGGATGGACGGTCAGGGAGGCAGCAGGGACAAGACACAGCGGGCAGTGGGGGCCTCTCTCATCAGGATGGCCCTGGACCGCCCGTCGCAGAGAAGACAAACTCTGGGGGCACCCAGGATGTATGTGCTCCACCGCGGAGCACTCAGCACCCACGGGCCCAAATGGGAACTCAATGCCTGAGCCCTCCTCACTCACGTCTGCAGCAGACTGTCTCCTCACCTCCAGGCTGTGTGTGCTGACTTTACATCTGGCTTCATCTTATCCGTCCTGCCCTTGTCTTCCCTTTGTCCTAACGCCTAGATCCATTTTTTAAAATTGCATGTTATGTTACGTAAATTTTTACAAAGCAGCCCTTAAATAATTCTGGGGACAAAATTGGTATATAAAAGATACCAATACATTAATAAAAAATGGTGAATGTAAGATCAGGCCGAAGCAAAAAGAGCAAAGTAGCAGTGATGTGTTTAACAGACTGCGGATCTCAACCTTTCAGGGTCAGGGGCCCCTTCGAGAATCTACTGAAAATTACAGACAGACCCCTTCCCTGGGAGCAGGCACACCACACAGAACTGTGTCTGGTTCCTATGGCCCCCAGATCTCAAGTTCATCAGGGCTCCTCTGTGGACCCAGAGTCAGTATCTCTGGATAACAGAAAAGAAGCCGGAGGGGCAGGGGTGATGAAACCTCTCCCGTATGTCTTGGCTGGGGACAGAGCACACCTGCCCGTCACCTTAGTCTCCTCCTAAACGGCTGTGGGACCCTCTAGGCGTTAGTTCACTTCTCTGCATCCCAGTCTCTGCTTGTCAAGTACAACATCTGAATTCAAGATGTAAAGTCAAAGTTGCTTGGTCGTGTCCGACTCTTGTGCAATCCCATGGACTTTGGGAATTCTCCAGGCCAGAATACTGGAGTGGGTAGCCTTTCCCTTCTCCAGGGGATCTTCCCAACCCAGGGACCAAACCCAGGTCTCCTGCATTGCTGGCAGATTCTTTACCAGCTGAGCCACAAGAGAAGCCCAAGAATACTGGAATGAGTAGCCTATCCGGTCTCCAGCGGGTCTTCCTGACCCTGGAATTGAACTGGGGTCTCCTGCACTGCAGGCGGATTCTTTACCAACTGAGCTATCAGGGTAAGGTTTCCTCCAAATGAGAGTATCTGTTCCATGGAGCTCATGGCCCCTGGGAAGCACTTGGAACATGAAGTGGGACCCAAGCTCACCCACCCCTCTTGAGATGAGTGTGTCACCTCTTTAGGAAGACTGAGAGCGGGGGGGCCCCAAGGAAGAGGGAAAGGCCAGGTCCACAGGCCACACCCACAGCTCTACCCAGTGAACAGAGCAGCATGTCAGTGCTTCGTAGCCCTCAGCACCCAGGCCACCTGCCGGCGAGTGAGGCTTCTCTCCGAAGGAGCAGCACGGCCTGGCCAGGAGCTGGCCCATCACGAGGTATGGAGAGGGGGCCACCCTCCTGCAGAAGCAGGTGGAGCTGCGCCAGGGCCTCAGCCCCACGACCCACTGGGCATGTGAGGACCTCCCCCATCCCCGCCACCCCGTGACCCTGGCCTGACCGAGAGAACTTCAGGATGATCGGACGCCCCGGGGCTGGCACCCCTCACCCACCTTGATGTCCATCACGTAGCTCTTGGGCTCATATTTGGACTGGAATTTCTCAGGCTGCATGACGACCAACTTCCCCAGAGAGACCTTCAAGAACTTTGCTATTTCAGTGCTGAAAGTGTGGTGGAATTTGTAATCCTCTCTCAGGCTGTTAGCTGAGGAATTGAACGATAAATAACACACAATTTATTAAACTGCTTAAATGATTTAGATTCAACTCTACCCACATCAGCCAAACCAAATGCCCAGAAAATGGTGTAATTAACCATGAACGCTGTGTGGATAATATCCAGAGCTTAGACACTTGAAAGGAGTTTGGATTAAAAAACCTGGTATAGATGTAATACTTTAAAATCTATGTATATCTGAATTTATTTTTAAAATAAATCTGAAAAAAAAATGAATAAAAATAAACAATCAGAACCTTCACAGAAAAACTTCATCTCTCGGATTGACTGTGGTCTCTGACGCTGAGAAGCACATTAACCCAGACCACCAGCCTGACCCTCCTGAGTCTGGCATGAAAACCCTCCGTCTGCTCAGGAGCTCACTTCTCAAGTGGCCCGTTTGGGCTGCAGTTTTTCTGCTCTACGGATATGTTGTGCTGTACTCAGTTGTGTCTGGCTATCTGTGACCCCACGGACTGTAGCCCGTCAGCCTCCTTGGTCCATGGAACTTTTGCGGCAAGAATACTGAAGTGGGTGGCCACGTCCTCCTCCAGGGGATCTTCTCGACTCAAGGATTGAACCTGCGTCTCTTGAGTCTCCTGTATTAGCAGGCACATTCTTTACCATTGTGCCACCTGGGAAGCCCTACGTATTTTAATTTAAATTTCGGGAAACTCTCAATGCAACCCCATGGAGATACTCCAGAATGGAGGCTGGCAAACTTTCTTAAGGACCGGACAGGAACTGTCTCAGCTTCGCGGACCCCATGGTCTTGACAACTCAGCTCTGTGCTGACTAGCGTGCTGTGTCCCCAGGGAACTTACAGAACCAGGTGAGGGCTGGGTTTGGCCCGTGGGCCAGCCTATCAACCCCTGCCCTGGACCCCGCAAGGGCACCACCTCGGGCCTCCTGCTCTGTCCTCACCAAGGCCTCCGATCCACCCTGAGCAGAGTCTGCGGTCCCAGGAAGGTGGGCCTGTGACTGGGTTACCGAACAGGCAGCTGAGGGCACAGCACGTCTCAGGGGAAGCAGGGAGCAGTCTGGACAAGCTCAGACAGACTTGGACTCAAATCACAATTCTGGAGCTACTAGCTATGACTTGAGGCCTGCCAGCTACTCACCACCCTGAGCCCCAGTCCCTCCTGTAGAAACAGGTCAGGGAGCTCTCAGACCACCGTTAAGAACAAAACAGCCACCCAGAGGAGTGTTGCAGGTCAGTCTCCCACCTGTTCTAAGCTACTAGACACGTGGGTATCTGTGATCAAGTGGCCATGGAGGAGACAGCATCACCTCCAGAGCTTCCTGCCCGGCCCCCTCGCTCACAGACCCCATCCTCCTGCCAGGACCCCCTCTGCTCCTGCCCTGTCAGCCCTGTGTCCCTGGGGCGGTCTCTAGTTCCTTCCCCAAAGTCCACGCACCAGGCCCCGTGACTGTCACCCCTACCTGAGCCTAACCTGCCCGGCAACAAGGGGCCACAGGCATCAGACTGGATATGCGGCGGCTAGACGGGCAGCACTCGGGCCCCCCCAGCCCTGAGCACCAGCACCCACGTATTGACACGATCCCTGGGGATCTACAGGCACCCAGATGTGAGGGCTGGGGCTCCGTGGCTGCCTGTGGCCCTGGGTGGACGAGGGGACCCCCTCTGCAAGTTTTTAGAACAGCTGGATGACCCGGTTCCTGAATCAGTGAAGACTGAGGAAGCACGAATGGACTTCAGCCCCACTGTAACTTTTACAACGTCAGTCTGCAACTGACACATGCACAGCTGGGACCGTGCGGCACAAACATTAACACTAAGTGGCAAGCAGGGCATTTAACAGATCACGATTACGACTTCCAAGTAGAAAACCAAGCCGTTGTGGCGTGTATGATGGGGTGAGGGGTCCAGGGGACTCAGGAGCTGCTGGGGAAGACCAGGAGGAGCCTGCCTGTCCCCCAAAGACCGTCTTTGGTTCATCACCCAGGGGCCATCCAGGGCGGCGAGGACCTGGCCCCCATGGGGCACTGCTGAGACAAGGTGGTGGTTAACTTTGCCTCCCAGACCAGCCTCACTGGGCACTTGGCATCACCGGGCACTTGGCTGAGCACTTCCACCACTTTATCTCCACTAATGTAACAACCTTCCATGCAAGACAGGTCTCCCTGTTGGCTGTGAGATCTGCGGGTTGACCGAGTCACTGACTGCCCACTTGGGGCGGCTAATCACCCACAGAACAGGGACTCCAACCCAGGTCTGACGCAGAAACCCTCCTTTCTGGTCAAGACCCTCCCCTGGCAGCAGGGCTGGCTCTGGGAAGGGGCCCCAGCAGAGGAGGGAAGGAGGTAATGACTTTGGATGAACTTGACAGGGCCCCTGCCCTCCTTTCAGACCCAGGAAGGAGAGAGCACAGCCCTCTCGTCTGCTTCCTGAGAGATCGCATCACTCACGTGCAGTTAAGGCAACCGAGAACCAATCCCCAACCCCAGAAAGGAAAGCCCGTTCCCACATATGCAATCTCGATCCTTCCTCAAGCCTAAATCGACGCCCAGGGGTCTTATACAACAGCAGCAGCCCCAGAAGGCCTGGGCGCGGGCACGCTGGCCTGAGACCCCTCCTCACCCGCATCCTGGTACAGCTGGTAGGCAGGGTCACTCTCCGACTTAAAGACTCCGATGATGATGACATCGTCCCCGTCCTTCAGGAACTCCTGGACCTGCTTGAGGGCCAGGATCTGCTTGGAGGGCGGCCCGGACTGCTCCATCATGTAGTCGACAATCCCTAGAAGCAGAGCGCACGCCTGAGCGGGGCTGGGGGCTCGGGGCTCCGGGGCGCCCGGAGGTACTGGAAGATCCCCGCACCGAGCCCAGAGGCGGCAGCCCTACCGTATTTTTCCCGTGGGCCGTTGTAACTGAAAGCCTTCCCCTTGCGGAAGATCTTCAGGGTGGGGTAGCTGGAGACGTCGAACCTCTTGGCGAGGTCTGTCTCCGCTATGGCGTCAACCTTCGCCAGGGGGATCGGGGGAGAGCTCTTACTCAGCTCTTTGGCGGCCTTTTCATACTCGGGGGCCAGTTTCTTGCAGTGTCCACACCTGCGAGAGTGAGCAGCTCTGTCAGGAGCCTGTTCCAGAGTGGACGCAGCCTCCCAGCTACAGGATGCGCAGACACCCAGCCTGAGTTCCCAGGTGACTTGCAGAGATCTGCCAAGCCAGAGAAGCCCCCAGGCAGTGTGGAAGCCTGACATGGGCTAAGAGATGGGAGAGGCCATGACAGTTCTGTTGGTTGGACAGCTGGAGGCGGGAGTTTCAACCTATCCTATCCCCCAGCAAAGACTCTAAAACCACCCCTCCCAGCCGTGCCCACTTCACCTGGTGCACGGTGGACACTTGGCACCTGCCAGCTCCTCGGCTGGCTCTGCCTCACGTGCAGGGGTCTGTCTCCTGCCACCCCTGCCCCGAGCTACAGCGGGTACAGGATGGGCCTAACCAGTATCTGGTCACGGGAGACCGACACCATCTTACCAGGGAGCATAAAACTCTACCAGGATGATGTCGGCATCATTCACCACTTCATCGAAGTTGTCCTTGGTCAGCACAAGTGTGACTTCTGGTGGAGGCGTCCAGTTCGGCTGGGAGACCTCTTTGACCTTGGCCACAATTTCTGGAAGAAACCCCACAAGACCAAGCACGTGAAGGCCCCTGGCTCCAGGGGAAGGTGGAGAGGGTAGGGAAGAGAGAACATAGGGCCACAGAACAGGACACGCTTGATTTCCTGAAACCCAAGCCCATCTACTGCAAGGAGACCAAACCAGTCAATCCTAAAGGAAATCAACCCTGAAAAGTCACTGTAAGGATTGATACTGAGCTCCAATACTTTGGCCACCTGATGTGAAGAGCTGACTCACTGGGAAAGACCCTGATGCTTGGAAAGATTGAAGGCAGGAGGAGAAGGGGGCCATAGAGGATGAGATGGTTGGATGGCATCACCGACTGAATGGACCTAAGTTTGAGTAAGCTCCGGGAGATGGTGAAGGACAGGGAAGCCTGGCGTGCTGCAGTCCATGGGGATGCAAAGAGTCGGACATGACTGAGCTACTGAACAACAAAGCCCATCTATAGCCAGGGCCCCTCCGCAGTTTGGGGACCATGGTGAAGAGCCCGAAGGTCCAAGGTTTCCAACCACCACCCATCACATGTCCACACACACTGCTCAAGGCAGTCTAGCCCAGCCTGATGAATGAGACTGTTAAGCGCACCCCGAAAGGTCACCTCGCAGTGTTCAACCGCATATGCCTAGTAATAGTTTGGGGAGCATTCCTCTCAAGGCGTACAAATACATCTGTGTTTAGACACGCACACGGAGCACTGGCACGTTACACACAGCATAAAATTTAACTGAAGTTGAAAAAAATGGGAGCAGCAGTAGCTCCAAGGCCACCTAGGCTGCACCAGCATCGCCTGCGAAGCAGTTGCAAAAAGGCCCACTTGTGGCCTAGGTGCCCGGAGACTAAATATATGCTTACAAAGCACTTCCCAAGTGGTTCTCAGGAGCAGCGGCTGCCCACTGTTTCTCTCCCTTTGTGGCCCTGAAATCTGCCCAGGAGCCAGGTCCGAGAAGCACTGCGGCGAAGCGCCAGCTTTCAGACTGGAGCGCGAACAGCAATGCCTCCTGGTGCAGGCAGACTGAGGCCCGGGGGCGGGGGGGGCCCTCAACTTGGGGGAGCCCCTTCTGAAGACACATGGGAGGTCTGGTGCCCAGGGAGCCCGCTGCGCCAAACACTGCCCTCAAGATGCCAAACCGGACCACGTTCCTAGCTGTGAGGTGTCAAGGGCAGACCAACCCCCACACACACACACATGCCTGCCTGCAAAGGTCAGACTCTTGAATGGCTCGAAGCGAACCTTGAGATCAAGTCCACGTGACTCACGCTCGGATGAGGAGCCCAAGGCCCAGCCAGGGGGGCCCTTGTGGGGGACACAGGGCTGTGCGATGGCAAGAAGACCCCAAACCTACTCGGTGCCATGCCCACTGTGCCACACTGGGAGTGGAAAATGCAGCAGAAAGCAATCTATTTTTTTTAAGCCTTCAAAATGCTGAAGGCTACCACAATGTTATCTGTCCACTCATTTAATGAAACTGATGTAGTGCCTGATGCGAGCCAGGTAGAGCTCCAACAGGCCTGGTTTTAGAAATGCCACCTGGCCCCATGCACCTGATTTTAGAAACACCAGTGGTTCTGTGAGCTCTGGACCCAGGGGCTTGGCCAGCCCTGGGTGCTCATAAGAAAGAGACTATTGAGATGGACCTGACGCTCACTGAATCAGAAGCTCTGGGCGAGGGCTCGGCAGTCTGTCTCAGAGAGTCCCCCACCCTGGGTGTCAGGCCCAGCTAGACGCTGGTCCACAACACTAGCGAGGCCCGTGGCCTTTAACACAGCGACTCCAGATCTTGAATTTCACGGCTGTCAAGTGTACCCCCTTCTTGTCCAGGACAAGCTTATTCTGATCCGAGTCACTGTGGACGTTCCAGCAGGTATTGCTGCCAGTCCACTGGGCTGGGCTTCCTCTCTGTTATCCAAGTTGCTCTCCCCTCAACCCCTCCCCTCTCCCTTCATGGGGAGGGAGCCCCGGCCCCCACTTCCTCTGGCGGCTCCGGGCCCTCACCTTCCTGGGTCCTGGAGCCCTCGTAGTCAACCTCCTGGCCCTTCTTCAGGATCTTGATGGTGGGGTAGCCACTCACGTCAAACCTGCTGGCCAGCGCCGACTCTGAGGTCGCGTCGATCTTGGCGACAGGGATGGGAGGGTCGTTCTCCTTCAAGGTGGCGGCGATTTTTTCGTATTCTGGAGCAAACTGTTTGCAGTGCCCGCACCTGAGAATGAGATTTCAGGGCGGAGAAGCAGGTTAACTGTACTCAAGGAGGCTTAAATCCAGCTGTATGCACAAAAACTGGGGCACTGGAAACGTTTGCGGTTAGCGAGAAACGCGAAACGGGGGAGGCTGAGACGGCCCGAAGTCGAACAATCCCAGGGTGAATCCCAGCTCCACCGAGGGCAGGTACTTTCAAGATCTCCACACCCCCACGTGAAGAGAAAAGTCTGCCTGAAAGACACTGTCTTTTCCGCTCGTCTCAGACGTGGATGGCGCTACAGGACCAAGAGCGATGTCAGCATTCTGATGCTGACGAGTAAGGGTGTTACTGCCACTTAGAAATGAACTTTTTCCATTTTCAGTTTTAAGTTCCAATGTGGTAACTACTGATAAACGTGACCCACATAACAAGCTAGCTGAGGTCCTCAGTATTTAAGGGGTTAAGGTGTCCTGAGACCAAAATGCTTGAGAACACATGATCTATAAACCAGGAATGAGGTAACTTCACAGGTTTGCCCTGAGGACTGTTTAGAGACTTTATACGAAGCATCTCATACTATGCTGGTCAGACAACATTATGTATATCTTGACTATTTTTTTCTCCCCAGTGGACTGAGGAGGGCAGGAGAAAGCAAAGACAGGATTATGAGATGGAAAAACAGCAGAAGAAAGGTGAGAGAAGGAGCCCAAGAGTCTCCACGAGCTGCCCGATGAGGGTGAAAGATGGGAAAGGGGGGGCCAGTCCCCACAGGGTCCAGTCTGCGTGCAGCTGGGCGGAGGAGGGGCTGAACCTGCACCAGGGGACGCATCTGTCAGCCCCGCAGGGCTGTGTCATCACAGCTCATGAGCCACCCGCAGCTGCAACTAGCAGAGGACGTGTTCACGTTTTTAACCAACTAGACCTGAAACGAGGCAGGGCGCGTGTCCTCACCACGGAGCGTAGAACTCCAGCAGCACCGTGTCTTTGTCGGCCACAAAGTTATCGAAGTTCGCATCGTTCAGGATCAAGACGCCGTTTTCCTCCTTAACTTCCAAGTCATCGTCGTCGTCATCGTCATCCTCGTCCTCCTCCTCGTCCTCCTCGATGGCATCCTCTTTGTCAGAAGAATCTGTGCAGAAAACACCCAGGCAGGTTAGGAAACTGATGACCTTCCTCCTTAAGTCTTCCCAGGACCCCACACCTTCAAAATGGTCATGAGTCCTGAGTGGTCCCTGAGGGTCACCACGAGAAGAGGCGGTGACCGCGGGCCTCCCGGAGCCCATACATCTGCATGTGGGGTGGGCACCTCAGATTTCACTTAAAGGGAGGTGATGGCTAAAAGATGGTGAAAACTAACTACAGGTCTAGAATTTAGTCTAAACACTGCAGCAGGACTTGGGGGTGAGGTGGGACTGGCCCCCACTCAGATGGAGCCCCCCGGCCCAGCACAGAGAACCCTCCTTCCCGGCACACAGGTCTGATCCGCCCTGTAGCAAAGCCCCTCACCCACATCCAAGCTGTGTGTTCGGGCTCCTCCCTTTGTAGGTCCCCCCACGTCCGTGCTCAAGGTCCAGGCTAACTTCTACAGACATGTTCCCCTTCCTCACCCTCTCTGCTTTCCACAGGAAAGAAGGACTTGCCTCCAAGATCCCATCCTCGCCCCTGCGGATGACTGCCTGGCCCCCCAAATCAGTACAAACAGGAAACAAATCTTGGTTCTCAACTCTTTCTCCCTGGAGGTTACTCGGGCTGACTTTGTAAGTAAAACATGATTCCCCACCTCCCTCCTCCACACACCAACCTTTCCCTGAAGGATCAGAACACCCATGGGGTATTTTTTATGCATATCTCCTAATCCGAGATGGATTAGCAGTCCATCATTCATAACGAAAAGCTGAGAACCGCACTTATTTCCTGTTAATACTTTTGTGGGACACCTGGCGGCAAAGTTCTCTTCCCCAGAACACAAGAATATAAGCACATCTTATCACCAACAAGGCTCGACTGGATTTGCTGCTGAACTACAGGTATGGAAACCCTGAACGGCAGCTCTCGTTACCCAGGTTCCCAGCTGCTTCCACATCAGCAAACAGAAATGCAGGTAGCACGATTTCGTCAACTCCAAAGGCAGAACGTTTCAAGGGGCCCATTACTTCTCTTTGGAGATGCTTCCCGGGAGAGAAGCCAACACTGACAGCGGGGCTGACGTTAGGGCTTGAGAACCTGCCCGGGGACCCGGGAGCCCCCTGGGACTTGCCCTATCTCAGCACCCACGTCCCCAAACCAGACCCACTGCTGCCTCTGCAGCTGCTCAGACACGCCAGGGGCTGCTCTGGGCAGGGCGGCAGCTTTGCTTGTTATCATCAAGATCTACCGACCTGTACACTTATTACCAAAAACAAGCTGAAAACCCACCCCGCCCCCCTGAGCCCCACTTCCCTCCACACTTGTCCCTTCGAACACCCACAGCTTTTTCCTTTCACAAGCCCCTGTCCTCCACTGTGGGGGCTGGAGTAAACAGCTCTAAAATCCAAACAGAAACGCCACCAACTTGAGAAGGTGCCTGTGTACCCTGGGCCAGGCTGCTTCCCCGGCCCCCCATTTTCTTCCTACCCTCCCCGAGCCTGTCAGCACGCCCACTTCTCCAGCCACCTCGCCACCGCCCTCCTCCACAGCGGGGGCCCTGCGGGCTGGACAGGCCTGCAGAAGCCCCAGACCCCCAGCGCTGTCAGCGGGAGGCTTGGGGAGACCGATGAGAACCAGGTTCCCTGGATGCGGAAGGGGCAGGACCCAGAGGAAGACAACCGGGCTCAACCCCATCTCCACCTCCCAGGCTGGTGGCCTAAGCTCATTTCTTTTTTCCTTTAAATTTATTTATATATGTTTTTTGGCCACGCGGTGAGCATTTGGGATCTTAGTTCCCCCGCCAGGGATAGAACCTGCAGCCTCTGCATCAGAGGCTCAGAGTCTTAACGACTGGCCCGCCAGTGAAGTCCCAGGGAGATCTAAGGACCTGATGCTCTTGAGAACCTCTGGGTTTACACCCGCTGGCTCCGGGCTCCTGGTACTTCTAGGAACACTACCCACAGCAACTGGGCAGGGCAAGTACCAGCTGGCCTCTGTTGGCCTGTGGAACCCTAATACCGGCTTTCCAAAAGGCTGGGCCGACGGCCCCTCACCTGAAGGTCCCACCTGAAACGGCCTGCATGGGGACCGCAAACCCAGAGGCTCAATGCGGGGGGCTGTGCAAGGTTCTCTGCTCCGGCCGGGGTCCAGGAGGCAATGTACGCCTTGCCCCAGATCTGGGAGCTGCTGCGGGCAGTGAGGAAGGCCCCAGGGCAGCGCAGCTGCCAGGGTGCTCAGCTCAGCCTGAGAATCAAGCTTATCTGCAGGCAGATGGAAAGACTGGAGGAAGGCTGGAAAGAAAGCTCAGAACTTAATCCTCTCTTCAAGCGAGGAAACAGCTTGGGGAGGAAGAGGGACTCGGCTGCCAGTTCAGTGCACAGAGATAAGGCGAATTTTATAAAAAGGAAAAGCAAAGAGGTTTCCGACCTAGCCCCAGCCCACAGTGGTCTGCAGCACTACAGCGATGGGGTGCTCACGATTAAATGGGGACCATGAGTTATGCTGTGACAGAGCTCCTAATAGGGAACTCCTTTATCGAAACTTTTTTAAGAATGGATTTTCATTCTGCATTTTTAAGGACAAATAAAATGACAGAACGTTCCCTACATAATGAAGGATCCTCAAGCACATTAAGGCACAGCCCCCACCTTCCGCTGCTCCCCAAATTGCCAACAACTCCCAGGGTTGACTCCTCTGCATCTGGAGAGGGTGCTGGCTCCGTATTCCCCCGGACTAAACGCCCCCACCCCCTGCATCCCAACAAGGAAGATATCTCACAGTTTAATGGGGAAACCACCTCTTACAGGGCTCCACTTTTAAAGCTGGACACTCTAGGACAGAAGTATATGCCCAAAGCCTCCCAGCCCCTTCTGGAAGGGTGCCATCCTCCTCCGAGCACCCCTCCTCAACAGGCCTCCAGCATCATCTCTGCACGCTGCTGGGCCCATCCGCCAAGGCCACTCCTGAAATGCGGGCCCCTCCTAACCAGGTCACTGCAACCCCAGTCCACTCCCAGCAGGACACCTGACAACGCCGGATCCCACCCAGCCTGGACGCACGCCACTTCTTCCAGCATCTCCTCACCTGCATCCTCAGCTGGCGTAACAACAGACTCAGGAATAACATCATCTAACTGATCATGTTTCATGGGCCACGCACTGTGCTGAGCTCTTACACAATGCTCTGAGCCCCTCTGGGGAAACATACTACATGCCCTTCACCAAAGAAGAAACAGAACTTCAGTCACCTGCTCAGGAGCACAAGGCTACTGAGGGGAGGGTCTTGACCACTCAACTGCTATGCCTTGCTGGCCCATCAGACTTTCTTCCCAGGATGCCCTAAGTTTTTTTAACCTTGTTTGATAATTACTTCCCAGAAGTGAAAAGCAGGCAACGACCCACATCAAAATATCTCCTTTATACTTTTCTGGTTGGCAAGATGTGAGAACATGTGAGAGGCCTGACAACCCGAGGCTCACCCATCAGGGCTTAAGTTCTATTTAGTAACCGTTCTTGGGGGCACTGATGGGCCCAGACACCACTATGCTGTTTGAGTCTGACATGCACAAGAGGTGGGAAATTCCCAGGTGGTCCAGTGGGTAGGACTCCACTCATTGCAGGGGGCACTGGCTGCATCCCTGGCTGGAGAACTAAGATCCCGCAAGGGGTGCAGTGCAGCAAAAATAAATAAAATGCACAGGAAGCAAAAAAGAAGGGGGGAACCCCTTAAGACTGGGACCATCTGGGGTAAAGGGAAGTGTGGTCCCAAAATAAAATCCACAGGAGGAGTTACCTGTGACAGAAGCTAAATGTGAAGGGAGAGGGATGGGAAAGAGTCAAGGTAACCACTAGAAGCCCCACTCCAACCAATTGACCACAACGATCCCTAGGCTCACCCTAGAGGCAACTGCCTCCCAGGGTCTCCAGTGCATCAGTGGCCTGTGACAAATGACAGACTCAGTCATCCTAATACCCGTGATGTCCATCCACGTCTGCCACTCTTCCAGGCCCCTTGAGGCTCCCCGCAAGACAGAATCATCTGATCGGAACCAAGACAAAGCTACTCTGCTATGTTCCAAAACTACCATCCACCTCCACTGGTCCTCAAACATTAACGAGTCAATGAAATGTGTTTAAAATGCTGACTTGAGGGCCCACCCTTGCGTTCTTCCGGGTGGATATATTCTGGGACTCCGTATTTAAATAAGCACCGGGCAATTTGGATAAAGGTCCCAAGACACACTTATAGGTGACACTGCTCTCTGGTTCTTGTGGGCAGGTGTTCTTTTCACCAAGCGCTGGTTTTCAACTTCCTTTTCTGTGTGGGTAAAGACTCTTGAATAAAACTTGTATAAGAGTTACTCAATCTGAAAGAGTATAAAGTTCGCACTTCCCTTACACACTATCTGAAAAGGGGGGTTATTTATATTGGAACAAACTCAAGAGGAAAAAACACTCTAGTTATGCAGAGAAACGCCAGAGGAAGGAGTTAAGGCCAGTAATGTGCCGTCCTGTTCTCTAGCAATAGCAGTCTTTTCTTAGGTTTTCTAATTCTCAAAGTTCTCACACACCACTTATTTTTAGCTAGCCGATTCCAAAGAAAAATGCAGGACCGATGGCTGGTAGGAGCGAACGTTCCTCCCAGAGCCGGCGCTTTATGGGCAGAGGCCACACTGAGCCCTAACTCCCGGACCTGGCGCAGTGACTAGCACATACAGTCGGTGCCGAATACATGCTTGCCGAAGTGCTACCTACCTCCAGTTTCCAAAAGCCATCCCTTTCCCCCTCAAATCAGAACCCTCGAGTTAACTTCTATCCAAACCTACAGACCACATTTTTCAGGCGTAAAACGCTTGCTGCCCGCGGCTGTCCCCAGGGCTCCCATTCGGGACGTCACGCCCTCGCCCTGTTTTGAAACCAGCGGCCCCCTCTCCCTTCCCACTCCTTGGGCATGTGAACCTCAAATGCTTAACCAGTTCCCAAGCTCCCCTTCCCAGGAGTGGGCAGTCAGCCTGGACCCAAGGAAAATCGGAGCAGAATCAGGGCGAAGGAGCCAGCGTGCAAAGAAGGCACTTTACACCCTCTCCGCGGTCCAAGCCTCGGTGGCAGCCCCGGCCTCCTCGCCGCCCTCCTCTCCCGGAACTCCCAAGCGATCCTGTCGCCCCGCTACAACCTTCCAACTCCAGCAAGTTGCTGGTCCGCGCGGCGCCCCCACCCCGTAACGCGCGGCCCGCAGGCCGGGCCAGACGCCGCCGCCGCTCACCTTCGTCCGGGGCCCCGGCGCTCGCCACGGCCAGCAGCTGCGCCAGGGCCAGGA
Organism: Bos indicus x Bos taurus; assembly: GCF_003369695.1. Taxonomy (NCBI): domain Eukaryota; kingdom Metazoa; phylum Chordata; class Mammalia; order Artiodactyla; family Bovidae; genus Bos; species Bos indicus x Bos taurus. Next base: position 7,658,824 of record NC_040079.1, on the reverse strand, counting down.
GCAGGACGAGCATCCAGGCTTTCCGGGGCCTCATCGCGGTGGTGCTGAGCGTGGCCTCCTTGCACGAGCGGCCACTGGGCGCTCCCGAACCTCGGGCTCCGGTCTCGCGGAGCCAAGCGAGAGAGAGAAAAACCGCCCCGCCCCCGCCGAAGACCTCCCTGGCAATTAACTGGAGGGCGGGGAAAGACGCGGGCCGGCCAATCCCAGTCCGATCTGGGGCGCGGGCCCCGAGCGCCGCGGTGCGCGTCCAAGCTCGGCGGCACCACCCTCCGCGTGGAACCTCCTCCCCGGCCGCCTCCGCGCGCCCCGCGGCTCGCGCGTTTAAAGCTCAGAGCGCTATCGTGAGGTGCCCCCTTCTGATTGGCTGCTCCGCGGCCTCCAATCAGCGGCTGCCACTCGGTTTACCCGGAGCGCACAGGCTGAGAGAGGGAGCTGGGGAGAACAAAGGCGGCGGGCCGGGACCCGAGGGGCGGAGCCGGGCTACGCCTCGGGCAGCGATTGGCAGGCAACGCGGCGGGCGGGGCCTGGGAAGCGCGAGGTGGGCGGGGCTCCAGGCTGCAGAACAGGGCTGGAAGAACACGTGTCCTTAGCGGAGCTAGGGGCAGAGGGGACGTCTGAGCTTACCTAGGGGACCCCGCGAGGCTCAAGGGCTAAGCGGAGGAGGGGCCTGAACTAGTCGGTTGGTGGGAGAGAGAACGGGACTCCCCAGTCGGCTCCCTGTTCGTGATCTTTTTGATTTCTGCTTGAGCGACTGAAAGTTTGCGTTTCTTTCCTGGATTAAAACACAGATTGGCTTTGAGGGCGGGGTAGCTTGCAGTAAAAGTGAATCCAGAACTAGGGTTTGGGAGAAACCTTCTTTCTAGGGTTTTATCTAGGAAAAAGCTATCAGGTGCATGTCTAAACTTGGCTTCATGTCATCAATTTCTCTCCTGATTTTCTGCAAAACTGACATATCGGATAGGCAGTATAGTGGTTTATAGAATTCTAACTATAGACTTCAGGTTTTCCCTCCTGACAATTTAAGAGGAAAAAAGCTAGGTTAAGATAATGACTTTTGTATATAGAGCCGTGATGTGTCTCGGGGTTTGAGGTTTCTTTAACACCTGGAAATTCATATACCTAGAGTTACAGAAGACAGGTCAAAAAACAAAACTGGAGAGTCTAGAAGTATTTTTCTGTGTATATAGATTGTCAGGAAGAAAGAAAGCTAACTACTCAACAGGCTTTAACAGTTAGAAAGTTTTATTAAATTTAACGAATTTCTGTCCAACTACTGAATCTGATAGTACCCCTCTCATTTTTTGTAAGGCAGGAAGACATTACTTAATTAACTTCAAGGACAGGGTGAGTATGCACTAAGTGATTTGTCAGAATGCTATGCATGTAGAATATCAAACAGTTCAGTATCATTTTAAGAAACTCTTCAAAAAGATAGTGTCCCAAGCCAGAATTTTTATCTTTCTTGGTAGTTTCCTCTGAATCCTTATGAAACTGAGGATTTTGAAACCCATTTGTCCAGATGTGGCACAAATACTACCAATTTCATTAAGACCCTTTGTTGATGCAAGGTATGAGACGAAACCTCTTAAAATGCCATATATGTATATATATATATATATTTATTTATTTATGTATACACACATACATGAAATCAGTATCGTATTACTTGTGAGATTAAAGTAATATTTACTTTTTAAAAAAACATTTAGTGTATGACAGAAGCTTACTCAACAGCAAAACATTAGTTTATCAAGTTGAAAAGCTCCTAGGTTTTTTCTTTATCCCCAAATCTCATCCAATTTGGTTATGGGAACAAGTAAGCTGGGAGAATCTGTGTTCAGGGAGAGAGATTTTCCTGATTATCTCCAAGATCCTCATAGCTAGTTGTGAATAAAGGAAGGCTTCCACAAAGAGCTGGCTCCTGGCTTGTCCCCAGGGCTGCCATTTAACAGTTAGCTTATGTTTACAGTTAAATTTGAACATGTGCTTCAAATGCACTCTCTAGAGAAGTGGCCTCTGGGAAAATAATCTTCGCCATCTAGATAGTCTCCAGGTGGATCTGTGACAGTGTCATCACCAGCTTGGCACTTGTGTCAGTTTTCACAGGCCAAGAATATATAGTCAGAAACCTGTAAATTGAACCCAGGCAGCTGCACATCTGCATGCCCTGAAAGCACAAGGCCAATGATCCATCTCTTGGGGACTTAACCCCTGTAGGATGGATCTGTTTCTTCTCTGTGCTGGAGAAATCAGGAATGGTCCTGACTACCCTCCCGTGGTTCTGATACAGTTCTCTTTCAGGAGAGAGGGGAAAAGCTGAAGTTTTTGAAAATAAAGGGATTCATTTGCAGGAAACTCTGCCTCTTCAGGCAAACACCTCTGTAGCCAGAGATACAATTAGCATGGACTTTTCTACATTTTTAACTTAATATCACATCATACTCATTTCCCTCACGTTATCTTTTTTTTTTTTTTTAAGGAACTGAGCTCTTTCTAGAAGGGTCCACCCTGACTCATGAAGATGAGACACTGAAATGAGGTCATGCCCACACTCAGACTTCCTTTAGCTGCTCAGGCAGTTACCTGAGTATGCCTACCATATTCCTTAACTCCATTTCTTGCATAGCTGAGACCTGGTACCAGACTCTGTCATTCTCTTTTAGGCTATAATGTTATTCAGCTGCTGCCAACTTTTATTGCATCTTCCAATGATTTGTGTATTTATTGCCCTTAATGTGATTCAAAATAGCAAAATGTTCACACATACAGGAGTGGCCAACCATTGAGAATAAGACTAAGCTGACATTTTTGCAGGAGATTGTGACAAGACATTCTTTCCAAGTTTGCAGATACAGGTAACTTCCACGGCCATTTTTTTGTTAAGCCAGTAGTCTTGGCCACCATTTCTCACTGCTCTGCACTGTAAGAATTCTTAAGATGATGTTTTAAGACCCAAACTCAGAATATTTTGAGGATTTTTTGATATGGACCAATTTTAAAGTATTTATTGAATTTGTTACAGTATTGCTTCTGTTTTAATGTTTTGGCTTTTTGGCCTCAAGGCATGTGGAATTTTAATTCCCCAATCAGAGTTCGAACCCTCACCCCCTGCATTTGAGGCTGAAGTCTTAACTACTGGACCACCAGGGAAGGCCCAAACTGAGATTATTTTAGTATTCAAGTTTTATTGTCACTAAATGTTAGAAGTTCCAGACATTTGGGAGCTATAACTAAAAAGACCTATGCCCTTGTGGAAATTAAATAGTAAAACTTAAACACAGAATACTTTTATATTAGAAGCAAAAAATATTCACTGTGTTTGCTGTGAAAGGTTAGAAGTAGAGGTTCTGGGGTCAGACTAGATGGTCTTGAGTTTAGACCCTACCAACTTTATTTACTCATTCCATATGTATTGAGTGACAAGTGATTTTCAGTGTGCAGACTTACACATATATTGTCATCAGTTTAGTTCAGTCGCTCAGTTGTGTCTGACTCTTTGTGACCCCATTGAGCGCAGCACACGAGGCTTCCCTGTCCATCACTCCCGGAGTTCACTCAAACTCATGTCTGTCATGTTGGTGATGCCAGCCAACCGTCTCATCTTCTGTCATCCCCTTCTCCCCCCGCCTTCAATCTTTCCCAGCATCAGGGTCTTTTCCAGTGAATTAGTTCTTCACATCCAGGTGGCCAAAGTATTGGAGCTTCAGCTTCAGCATCAGTCCTTCCAATAAATATTCAGGACTGATTTCCTTTAGGATGACTGGCTGGATCTCCCTGCAGTCCAAGGGACTATCAAGAGTCTTCTCCTATACCACAGTTCAAAAGCATCAATTCTTTGGCGCTCAGCTTTCTTCACAGTCCAACTCTCACATTCATACATGACCACTGGAAAAAACACAGCTCTGACTAGACAGACCTTTGTTGGTAAAGTATTGTCTCTGCTTTTTAATATGCTGTCTAGGTTGGCCATAGCTTTTCTTCCAAGGAGCAAGCATCTTTTAATTTCATGGCTGCAGTCACCACTGCAGTGATTTTGGAGCCCCCAAAATAAAGTCTCTTACTATTTCCATTGTTTCCCCATCTATTTGCCATGAAGTGATGGGACTGGATGCCATGATCTTAGTTTTATGAATGTTGAGCTTTAAGCCAACTTTTTCACTCTCCTCTTTCACTTTCATCAAGAGGCTCTTTAGTTCTTCGCTTTCTGCCATAAGGGTGGTATCATCTGCATGTCTGAGGTTATTGATATTTCTCCCAGCAATCTTGATTCCCGCTTGTGCTTCATCCAGCCCTGCATTTCGCATGATGTAGTCTGCATAGATGTTAAATAAGCAGGGTGACAATATACAGACTTGACATACTCCTTTCCCAATTTGGAACCAGTCCGTTGTTCCATGTCCGGTACTGTTACTTCTTAACCTGCATACAGATTTCTCAGGAGGCAGTTAAGGTGGTCTGGTATTCCCATCTCTTGAAGAATTTTCCACAGTTTGTTGTGATCCACACAGTCAAAGGCTTTGGTGTAGTCAATGAAACAGAAGTAGATGTTTTTCTGGAATTCTCTTGCTTTTTCGATGATCCAACGGATGTTGGCAATTTGATCTCTTGTTCCTCTGCCTTTTCTAAATCCAGCTTGAATATGCGGAAGTTCTCGATTCATGTACTGTTGAAGCCTAGCAATTGGAGAATTTTGAGTACTGCTTTACTAGTGTGTGAGATGAGTGCGATTGTGCAGCAGTTTGAACATTCTTTGGCATACCATTGAGATCCCACATGCCAGGGAGCAACTAAGCCCATGTGCCCACCATTACTAAGCCTGTGGTATAGAGTCCAGTAACTGCAACTACTCGGAGAAGACAATGGCACCCCACTCCAGTACTCTTGCCTGGAAAATCCCATGGACGGAGGAGCCTGGTAGGCTGCAGTCCATGGGGTCGCTAAGAGTCGGTCACAAGTGAGCGACTTCACTATCACTTTTCACTTTCATGCACTGGAGAAGGAAATGGCAACCCACTCCAGTGTTCTTGTCTGGAGAATCCCAGGGACGGGGGAGCCTGGTGGGCTGCCGTCTATGGGGTCGCACAGTCGGACACGACTAAAGCGACTTAGCAGTAGCAGCAGCAACTGCAACTACTAAGCCCTCACACCACAACTGCTGAAGCCTGTGCACCCTAGAGCCTGTGAAATTACAAAAATACAAAACAGACAAAAAGGATTCAACGAAGAATTTGGGACTTTCCTGGTGGTCCAGTGGCCAAGACTCCCCACTCCCAATGCAGGGGGCCCAGGTTTGCCACAACTAAGAGCTGATATGCTGCCACCAAAGAAGATCTCACAGTGCCGCAAGGAAGACCCTGTGCAGCCAAATAAGTTGGTATTTTTAACTTAAAAAAGAATTCAGTGAAGAATTTTAAGAGGGAGAATGCCATGGAGTTGTATTCATTTTATAAAGATCACTCTGGTGGGCACATGGCAGTGGAAACCGACTGGAGTCAGGAACACCAGGTAGGAGGCGGTCTCCTGCTAACCCAGGTGAGAGATGGTGGTGGTAGCTGGGATGAAGAAAAATAGTAATATTAAAGTGATAACAAAGATGTGTAAAAATTGGTGATTGACCAAGATGTAAAGGGGAGGGGAATGAAGAGACACTAGCGCAGCTGGTGGTGCCTTTCAATGAGATGAGGAACAAACAGGAGGAACGTGTGACTGGCAGGCAGGGACAAGCGGAGGGGTGAAACCAGCAATGACTTCAGTCTGGGGTGTGTTGAGTTTATGATGCTTGAGGCATCCAAGAAGAGATATACAGTGAGTGTATATGTGGGTTTGGAGCTTAGGAGAAATAGGAGTATATGATGGGCAAGTGAAGTGTGAATGGACGAAATCAGCCATGGAGAGGGTGTTGAGGGAGAAGAAAGTGGAACATGCAAGTCTGGGAAGCAACATTCCAGGGATTGTCCGAGGACACAAGGAGGTAAGAGTGATCATTTTGCTATGAAGGAAAAATTTCATGAGAAAACAAAAAGACAAGGAACAACAACAATGTATATTAGTTTTTCAACAGAGAAAAATACCTTTTTCAACAGAGAAAAGTACCTCACTTTTCATGAAGTATTTAAAAATAGTAATACATGTTATTTGTGGAATATTTGGAAAATACAGGAAGGAATAAAGAAATATCAGAAGGAAAAAAATTCCAAAGATTACTTCTGTGAATTTTGTGGTTTATCACCAATCTTTTTCTGTCAGTGTGCATATATAATAAACACACCCACATTTTCTTTTACAAACTGAGATACTATGAATCCAGTCTTGGATGCTGTTTGTTTTCTTTTTCCATTAACATTATATTTGAAGCATTTCCCCACTTTCATTGGTACTTTAAATAACTGGATAGAAAGAAAAATAGGTACGATTTTTTTTTGAAAAGGAAAACCATTTTAGAGAAAAATAGGAGAAAAAAATCTTCCTTTTAAAGGTAAAGCCTACTCTGACTTAAGGTATACCACCTTGTCCTTGATACTATGCTGAATATCCATCTGAGCTAACGTGTCAGTAACAGAACAGAAAACCCAGATGAGTAGTTTTTTCTTACTTTTTAAAAAATTTGGCTGCACTGGGTCTTAGTTGCAGCAGGCGGGACCTTTTAGCTGTGGCACTTGGGATCTTCAGTCAAGGCAAGTGAACTTGTTGAGGCAGGTGGGATATAGTTTCCTGAGCTGGGTTCCCTGTGTTGGAAGCACAGAGTCTTAGCCACTGGACTACCAGAGAAGTCCCAGAAAACCCAAATGAGATGATCATTTTTAGTGAGGGGAAGGCTTTGGACTGTGGCAAAGCTAGATTTGCACCCTGTAACTGGATGCATAAGTGTAATACCTACTGGGGACTTTCCAGGTGGCTCTAGTGGTACCTAGGCTTCCCTGGTAGCTTGGACTGTAAAGCGTCTGCCTACAATGCAGGAGACCCAGGTTCGATCCCTGGGTCAGGAAGATCCCCTGGAGAAGGAAATGGCAACCCACTCCAGTATTCATGCCTGGAAAATCCCATGGACCAAGGAGCCTGGTGGGCTACGGTCCATGGGGTCGCAAAGAGTCGGACATGACTGAGCGACTTTTCTTCTTCTTCTTCTAGTGGTAAAGAACCTGCCTGCCAACACAGAAGACATGAGAGTTGCAGGTTCAGTCCCTGGGTAGGGAAGATCTCCTAGAGAAGGGGATGGCAACCCACTCCGGTATTCTTGCCTGGAGAATCCCATAGACAGAGGAGCCTGGTGGGCTACAGTCAATAGGATCGCAAAGAGTTGGACACGACTGAAGCAATTTAGCACACATGTACACACACCACCAGATAAGATGCAATGAGATAAACACAGCATCACATCTTGGCTAACTCTCAGAAGGCAAATAAACTGAACATAATCATGAAGATATACCAGGTACACCCAGATTGAGGGACAGTCTACAAAATAACTGCCCTGTAACCTTGAGAAGTATCAAGGCCTTTACAGCCTAAGTTTGTCTTTTTTTCTAGAAACTTACTGAGGGCTGAAAACAAGCAAGTTGCAACATCTGAATTTTTTTTCTTCCTGACAACTCCCTAATGCCCCATATTAGTATGCACATGGTCTAAGTCCCAAGGCACTAGAGATGACAGCTACTACCTAACAAAGACTGTCACCTTCTCAGACCAGGACAGTCATTACTCCTTTTACTCTACTTTTGCTATGCAGCCAAATCCAAATTTTAGGATCAGTTACACACAAACCCCCATCCTGTTAACAATTTCTATGTCTTTTAGGACTCTCCATTTTGTAAGAGAAAATGCAATTCCAAGACGTTTTAAACGATAAGGAGATGTTACTGGTTCACACCTGTGAAGAATCAGGGACAGAATAAGCTTAGGAACTGCCTAATACAGAGCTCAAACAATGTTACCAGGATGAAGTTTCCTGATCTCTCAGTTCTGCTTCCATGTGTTGGTTCAGCATTTCTTAGGGCTGCCTCCTTCCTCATTCATATCCATCAGGAAGGAGAGTGTTTTTTCCCCATGTAAATCATTCTCAAAGGATGAGGTAGTTATAACACAATTCTCAAACAGCAAAAGTATGGGTAGTTTTCTCCTCTCAAAGATGGCATATTCTACCTTTAACATCAGCACCATCAGCATGAAAACTCTAAGTGGATGATTTTCAGTCCAGTTACACTCTTTCACCACTATGTGGATGACTCAATCACTGCTGAATCTTCAACTGCAAAAGTGACTTGACTAAAAATATATGTGACTTTAAAAGACACTGGATGGGTAGGTCAAGTTTGTTGTCTTGTTAAAGGCTGACCAAGTAGCAAACAGAAAGTACGGATGACTTGCTGAGACTTGCTTATCCTTTGATTTCATGAATTACTCTCAGATTTTCAACAAAACACCTCATGTCTACAGAGATCAGTCTCCTCCATACCTCTCATCACACACATGTGAAATTCATTTTGCTGCTTATCCAGATTCTCTTACTCCTGTGCTCAGAAATAGATTACCATGTCATCAAAGGGCACTGCCACCTGGACCCCCAAACACATTTCTTTCTGTCTCAGTAATGTTTAAAAGCCTTCTACCTTTGTTTTTATCAGGCAGGAAGTTATGACATACATCTTGAGAAGCCAGACATGCAAAATGGGCAAGGCTTGCATGACCAGAAAGAGCTTGTGATGGTTTTTCTGGTCGATTTTCCAAAATTTAATGTTTGTTGCAAACAAAGCAGATTTATACCCTGACAGAGGTGGAACATTCAACATATAGGCCCTTGTTTTACAGGAACAGTTATGGGGGGCAGGGGATTCATAAAGAAGTCAGTCACTGGAACTGCCAGAGACACTCATTTCTGACTGGAGAAACACAACTGAAACAAAGAGTTTGATTCAATAAAAAGGACATTTGAGTGCGTCGCCTAAGACACGTCACGTAAGTACCTATAGTATGGCAGAGTTGTGTAAATGTGTTTAAAAAAAAAAAGTGTGATAAAGGACACATAGAACTGTCTTCAACATCTCCTGTGAGAAATCTGAAACACATTTATGTTTCTAAGAAAGTTACATTTACAGAAACTTCTACAATTGGTAGTCTGACTCCACTAAAATGAAATTTAAACTGAAAACTGACCATTTGCCCCGAGAGCACGTTAGGAATGTCAGAAAGAAATGATAAATCATCCACGATCTTTTCAAGACCATTTGCATAATAAAATCAAAACCCCAATTTCCCCAGAAGATGACAAAGGGGAATAAGGAAAATGCCCTCTAGCTTCCTGACAACTTGAAATATGTGAAACAGAAGCTTAATTAAGCAGCCCCAGCCCAAGAGAAACAATACTGTCGGTATTAATATTTACTAAAGGAAAGAAGCCCCAATAAATATTAAATATGTATTGAAGGGAAGGGAGGAGAGCACAGAACTAGAACTCTACAAACAGGCTATATTCTCAATCATGAGCTATGTGGCCTGGGGCAAGTTGCTTCAACCTCTCTGTAACTCCCTTTACTCATCTCTAAAATGAGGGAGTTGGGTTATGATCTCTAAAGGTTCTATTCTAAATATCATTTTTTTGTGTGTGTTAGTGTAAAAGACAGTAAGAAATTGTCCTGTTCCTTGAGAAATATTAGTTTCGATTTAAACTAAGTGTCTGGAACCTGAGTTACTGTCACCCCTGGGGATCTTTGAAAGATTTGAAACTAAAATAAGAGTTGCAACCATCATTATCGTTTTCTAAAGAACTGCACTCCCTACAATTGCAATTTATTAATAGTATTATACTGCATGCCCCCCATGGGATCTCTTTCCCTTTCTCAGCCGTAATTCCTTCAGCTCTCGCTCCCACGCTGTATCTTTACCAACAGTACTCCAGCACACAAACTGAGCTTCAGAGAAACAGGAACATTCAGAAAGCCCTGGACTGACTGTAAAGTCAGTGACTATGCATAGGCCTCTTCCATTCATTGATTCAACAAGTATTTCCAGCTGGGGTCACACATCACATGGGTAACAAAGATTTTTAAAAATTACTTCTCTGCTGCAAGGAACTTAAGTGTACACGGCTGAGAGCATGGATTTCCCTGCACAGCCCCCTCTGGGCAACACACAATCTCGGCTAAAGCTGCAGATTTCAGTCAGTTCGAGCATCCAGGACCGCGCCTCCTCCTGGCCGGCTCCCGCCGGAGCAGGCTTTTACTCCAGCGACGGCGCACTGACCCCTCTGCCAGGCCGAGCGGTTACTGCTCCCAACTGACACCTGCAGTCTGGGTAGCCCGAGATCCGAAACATGGCCGCTGAGCCAACCACCGGCGTGGTGCCGGGCGGTATTCCAGATCTCTGCGGGACGCAGGGTTCCCTTTCCCAAGGCACCGCCGCTACTGCCGCTGAGAACCAGGCTCTAGCGGCCGCTGGGCGGAGGGGAGGGCGGGGCCTGCGCCCCTCCGCCTTTCTGGTCTGGCTTAGGGCCTGGGATCCCACAGCGCCGCCTACAGGCAGGAGGAGCCAAGAATCTCCAGAGACATCCTGGTAGCGAGGCGCCTTCAGCTAGCTGTTCAGTCGCTAAATGCTGTCCAGCTCTTTGCGACCCCAGAGACTGCAGCACGCCAAGCTTCCCTGTCCTTCATTATCTTCCGAGTTTGCTCAAATTCATGTCCATTGAGTCGGTGATGCTATCTAACCATCCCATCCTCTGCTGCCCCTTCCCCTTTGGCCTTCAGTCTTTCCCAGTATCTGAGTCTTTTCCATTGAGTGGCTCATTGAATCAGGTGGCCAAAGTACTGGAGTTTCAGCTTTAGCATCAGTCCTTCCAGTGAATATCCAGGGTTGATTTCCTTTAGGATTAACTGGCTTGATCTCCTTGTAGTCCAAGGGACTCTCAAGAGTCTTCTCCAGCACCACGATTCCAAAGCATCAATTCTTTGGCAGGGTTCAGCCTTCTTTATGGTCCAACTCTCACGTATCTACGTGACTACTGGAAAAACCATAGCTTTGGACCTTTGTTGGTTAAGTGATGTCTGCTTTTTAATAACACCATCTAGGTTTGTCATAGTTTTCTAAGGAGCAAGCATCTTCTAATTTCATGGCCTGCAGTCACCATCTGCAGTGATTCTGGAGCCCAAGAAAATAAGATTTATCCCTGCTTCCGCTTTTCCCCCTTCTGTTTGCCGCAAAGTGATGTTAACAGATGTCATGATCTTAGTTTTTTTCATCCTGATGTTCATCCAGTAGGTGTCCATAACTCCCAGGATGTCTTGACTGGGAGTGCTAAAATTTAATTAAACTCTGGCCTCTTTCTCCTTTGATAATTACACAAGGTTGGACCTAAAATGGACAGGCATATAAATCAGGGAGGTGCATCATGTGTAAGGTTGTCCTTTTTCTGCCTCAACTTTTGGTACTCCAAACTACTCCTTCTTGTCTGTGAAAAAAACTAATCAGTAGTTGACCTCATAGAAGACACAGACATTTTTATTTGAACCAACCTGAGGATTATGACAATGGAGACAGTCCTTCAGAGAGCTCTGAAGACTGTTTCACCTGTCAGAAGTCAAAACACAGTTATACAGGTTTTTGAAACAAAGGGGTATACATCAAAGTACTGTAATGAGAGTTTATATATAGTCCAACAAGGCAACTAGTGGGTTACTGTGACCCCTTTGAGGACAGAGAAAAGAATATTAACTCCTGGGGCGTTACACTGCTGGTGCCAGGAGGAAACTGGCCAGTAGGCACTCCTGTGTCCTCTAAGGGGATCTAGTTAGTGTGTAACGCAGGTGCACAATGCACACTAGAGGGGGGAGAAATCGCAGAGGGAGACTTTTCTCTTTCGGCTATGCTGCATGGCATGTGGGACCTTAGTTCCCTCACCAGATCATCCTGAGCAGTGGAAGCTCAGAGATCTAACCAATGGATGGCTAGGAAGTCCCCAGGGCAGAGAGACCATTTTATGTTTAAAAACTTTCTTGCCCTGTCTTAAAAATAACTATTTCATCACCCTCTTCAGGGCTTTCCAGGTGGGTCAGTGATAAAGAGTTTGCCTGTCAATACAGGAGATGCAGGATCAATCCCCCTGGAGTAGGAAATGGCAACCATCCCCAGTACTCTTGCCTGGAAAATTCCACGGATGGAGGAGCCTGCTGGGCTACAGTCCATGGGGCTTTAAAGAGTCAGACATGACTTAGTGACTAACCACCACCACCACCACCAACTGGTTATCTAGCTGATTCTCTCAGATGTTTCAGGTATATAATCATACAATGCATTCCATAATGTTAATAGCTCAGCAGTGATCTTGATTTTAATGGGAAAAAATGTTTAAACCACTCTGTCACTTTAATATGATCATTGTTGGGCAGTCATATTTATTATTCCTTTGTGTGCTGTGTGTGCTTAGTTGCTGTCATGTCCGACTCTTTGGGACCCTATGTTCTGTAGCCCGCCAGGCTCCTCTGTCCATGGGGATTCTCCAGGCAAGAGTACTAGAGTGGGTTGTCATGCCCTCCTCCAGGTGATCTTACCAACCCAGGGATCAAACCCAGGTCTCCCACATTGCAGGTGGATTCTTAACTGTCTGAGTTACCAGAGAAGCTCAAGAATACTAGAGTGGGCAGCCTATCCCTTCTCCAAGGGAACTTCCCACCCAGGGATTGAACCAGGGTCTCCTGCATTGCAGGCAGAGTCTTTATCAGCTGAGCTACCCAGGAAGCCCATTCCTTTGTAGAAGACAGAACTTTTCTTTTTTTGGAAGTCACAGATTCCACCAGATTGTGGTAGCATTGATTTTTTAAGAAATTTTGGGTAAGAAAGGAAGAGAAGTTTTAGAAACTTGTGCTTAAAATAATACCTTCGTTCCCAGAAATCCCTCAATTCTTTAGACACCACTCTGGTATCTTTTTCATTTGTAATGTGGGCAACCTGGAGTACTTGGGTTTAGCTGGGTGGTGCCCTTTTTCTCAACTTCCTCCACAACACTTCCAGTTTCTAGTAAGATTCAAACACTGGATCTTTTACTGCCTCTGAGATCCTCCAATTCTGTACATATTTAAGATCTACTTAGTCATGCCAGGTCTTAGTTGAGGCACACAGATCTTTGATGCTCACTGTGGCATGCAGGAGCTTTGGCTGTGGCATGCAACTTCTTAGCTGCAGCATGTGGGATCTAGTTCCCTGACCAGGGGTCGAACTGAGGCCCCCTGCATTGGGATTGTGGAGTCTCAGCCACTGGACCACCAGGGAAGTCCCAGGTCAAACCAGTTGTAACAGGCAGTATGTGAGAACACCAAATCGGAGGCCCTGGCCTTCAGTCTCCCTCAAAGCCTCTACCTTATCACATCCTCCTCCTTCCCTTTCCCCACTGGGACCCTCCTCCTCCTGTTCCTCCTGCTCCCTCATCATGGGCCCTCATCTGTATCAGGGCCCCTGACCCTTCTTTCCTCATGCTTGTGAGGCTGGCTGCCCCGTGATCACCACTGAGATAACCATGTATCTCTAGTGATTATGTGTGTGCTCAGTTGAGACTAAGTCTAACTCTTTTCCAATCCCATGGACAAGCTCCTGTCCATGGGATTTTCCAGGCAGGAAGACTGGAGTGGGTTGCCATTTACTCCTCCAGGGGATCTTCCTGATCCAGGTACCGAACTGGCGTCTTCTGCCCTGGCAGGCAGATTCTTTACCACTGATCCATCTGAGAATCCCATAAATCTGGGTAAATCATATCACTTCTTAATATTATCTAATATTATGTAATATCTAACAAATTTGTTAGTGTCTGTCACATAGGAGAGTGAGCTAAAATCAAAGATTTATTCTGATTTGAAGTTCTATTTTGTCACTTAAAACTGAAGGCCTTCATCCTCTGATACTCTCATTATTAACAGACTAAGGGCTACTTGGCTGGAGCCAGGGCTATCCTTCAGTAACGTTTTCCAAAGTTGAGTCCTGCAGAACTCTTATGTCTACAGATCACAGTGTTGGGGTAGGGGGGAGATGGGGGAGAAAGGAATCCCATGATCAAACAAATTCAGAATATTATAATACATAATGTCTTCCTCTTGAGAGTCATAGATTGTGTGTGTGTAGGAGGGAACTGTTTAACTTATTTAAAGTAATCAGCCATGTAATTCTTTTTTCCCAGAATATCTTTGGATGCAGTGTTTCAGAGAAAAAAATCAACTACGAACCATTGCTTTTTTTTTTTTTTTTCCTTCTTTTTCTTGGCAGCGCCTCAAAGCTTGTGGGATTTGAGGCTAGTTCCCCCACCAGGGATTGATTTGGGGCCACGGCAGCGAGAGCGCATGGAATCCTACTGAACCACCAAGAGATTCTCAACCTCTCAATCGTTGCTTTATAGTAATGTCTATTACAGTCTAAAGATGTTTCATTTTCTGTCATCCTGCAGAACTGCAGGTCAGCCATTCTCTTACGTGAAACATGAACCCTCTAAAGTCAGGAATTCTTTGGATGGAGTACAATTCTCTCCCTGAGGTATAAACATTCTGTTCTCATGCAACCTGCACCGAATGTGACAAATGGGGTGTTTTCCTGTATTTCTATTTGTATTATGTTACTTTGAACGTTTGCTTGAAAACTCTCTACACAGAACTGTTGTTGCCTGTCATGCTTCCTGCTTAGCTTTATTACTTTGTCTTAACTCAAGACTTTAGTCATCTGCCTAGAAAGTCACTCCTGGAAATCTTGTTCACTCTCAGTTGCAAACAGCATCTGTGTTCTGGAACTCCCAAACCTACCCCCTGTCTCTATCTCTTATATAAATTCTAATCTGGGGGAGGGGGAGGTAAATGAGGAGTTTGAGATTAATACATACAGCGAAAAGAACCTAACAGCACAGGAACTATACTCAATATTTTGTAGTAACTAATAAGGGAAAAGAATCTAAAAAAAAATAGACACACACACATATATATATATAACTGAACCACTTTGCTGTACACCTGAAACTAACACATTGTAAATCAACTACACTCCATCTGAAAACAAAAAACAAACTCTAGTCCCATATAACTTATCACCTTCAGTTTTTTCTTCAACCCAGCTTAACCAAAATTTTCTTAAATCATCTTTTCCTTAAGGGTAACTATGCATAATCACTGTGGAACCTGCTATGACACTTCAGCATTCACATCGACACACCCCAATTCAGAGAACTCATTTTATTGCTATTAGCTTCAAATAAATGAATCAAACCAAACTCAGTATCATTTCAGACCTGCAACAGAATTCACTGGATTGAAGCCCCTGCTTATGTTCATACTATGAAGAGAAGAGCTGACATTTAACAGTCACCCCATGCTTTTGAGAACAGTACTGGAGGGCTTTCCCGCTGCCTAATTCAAGTCAGGATTTCAGAGTTAGCTTATTAGCATGTGGTGGGAAAATGACCCCATAAGATGGTGGGAAGAATAGATAAAAAAAAATATTAATAGCTGGTGATGTTTTAAATGAGAGAATCTTCGTGGTTTCTCCTATTCCTAACTCGCATTCCATTCTTGCTCTCTTACCAGATGTGGGGTTCGGCTGTGGCTTCCCAGGCAACACCGATTCTGCTGACTGCTTTGGGTGCCCTCAACTCCAGTCGGCCTCGATCATCTCAAACAGCTGGCTGAGCCTTTTCTTAACGTCAGGCTCTCTGCGGACACGGCAGGATTTCGTGTGCACTCGCACGTGTTCGGCCAGTTTCGACTTGTAAATGAAGCCCTTGCCACAGTCCGCACAGGCGAACGGACGGTCGGGCCGGTGGATGCGCTGGTGCCGGAGCATGTGGCCCCTTTCCCGGAAGTTTTTGTCGCACTCAGGGCAGCGGAAAGGCCTCTCCCCGGTGTGCAGGCCTTGGTGGCTGAGCAGCTGCGCCTTCAAGCGGAAGCGCTTGTCACACTGTGGACACTGGAAGGGCTTCTCGCCTGTGTGCGTCCGGACGTGCTCCACGAGCTTGGACTGCTTGGCGAAGCCCTTGCCGCATTCACAGGAGAAGGGCATCGGGCCTCCGTGCAGCAGCTGGTGCGCCTTCAGGTCGGCCTTCACGCGGTAGCTTTTACCGCAGTCGGGGCACGGGAAGGGCCTCTCACCCGTGTGCAGGCGCCGGTGGCTCCGCAGCTGCCCCTGGAGGCGGAAGCGGCGGCCGCAGTCCACACAGCTGAAGGGCCGCTCGCCGCTGTGCACGCGGAAGTGCTCAGCCAGCTTGGACGGCCGCGTGAAGCCCCGGCCGCACTCCGCGCACTGGAAGGGCCGCTCGCGGCTGTGCGTGCGCTCGTGTGCCTTCAGGATGCCCTTGAGGCGGAAGCTCTTGCCGCATTCGGCACAGCAGAAGGGCCGCTCGCCGCTGTGCACCCGCAGGTGCTCGCGCAGCTTGCACGGATGGGCGAAGCCGCGGCCGCACTCGTCACACGCCAGCGGCCTCTCACCTCCGTGCCGCAGGCCGTGGGCCTGCAGCGCGCTCCTCAGGCGAAAGCCTAGGCCGCACTCCGGGCCTGTGCAGGGCGGCTCATGCGAGGGCGGCTGCCGGTGGAGCCGCAGCCGCCCACGTTGGCGGAAGGCCCGACCACACTCAGCGCACCGGCAGGGCCGCTCCGCGCGGTGCACGTGAGTGTGGTCGGAGAGCCTGCACCGCTGGGAGGGTCGCCGGCTGCACGCACCATAGGAGGACGGTCTCTCCCCTCCGGGGCCAGGCTTGAGGGCCTCCGGCCCCCCAGCCCAGCGGCCACACTTCTGACCAGCTAGGTTCGAGCTCGGAGGGAGCTCGTCCTGCTCAGAGGCCGCCCCGGCGCCCTCTCTCGGGGAGACTGGCCTCTCCATGCCCGGGGGGCCCCGGGAGGCACCCTCGTCGCAACCGGAGTATGGAGACGGCCTTGGCGGTGTCACACGGTGGCCACACGTTTCTTCACTTTCGAGGCCCAGCGGGCGGCTCTCCTCAGCCCGGACCGCCAGGGGGCTAAGCAAGTGCGGTTTCCGGCGGAAGCCCCGCCCACATCCCGGGCAGCGGAAGTGAGTCTGGCTCCGAAGCTGCTGTGCCTCGGGTTGTTTGCTGAGTTGCTTCCAGGCCTTCGAGTGGCTCCCCTGGTGCCACTCTAAGAGGTCCTCATTCCAAAAGCTTTCCCCACAGAAGGCACAGGACTGCTGGAGGCCCTCCCCTGAGGCGGTTTTCTGGAAGCCTGGGATACCCAGGGCCCTGGGGCTGGCGATTTTATCTCTTTGGGTGGGTTCCCTGGAGCTGTGGACCGCTGGGAGTAGAGCCCAAGTGTTAGGTCTCTGTGGGTTCACGAGGGCGACGGCTTGGTCAGGCCTGAAAGAAACATCTTCACTTTTTTCTGATAAGGGTTTACAGGAACGGTGGCTCTGAAGAGGATCTACTTGGAAATAGTAATGAGCTTCTTCTGAACTCACAGCTTGTTGGTTTTCTAAAACTGAAAACAAGATTCAGTCAGTGTCCCAGCCTATGTCATGGCTAAGGCTTTTGTGGCCAGAAGGGGTAATCTGAGGTGGCCCAGGAGCCCAACTTTCACTGAACTAAACCAGCAGCTCCTTTCAGTGGCAGTGAGTTTCATGACCAGGAGAATCATGAGCCCTAGTTTAGGACTAAACTGAACAGACCTATCTTAGAATACTAAAAAAAGGACACTTAGGTCACAAGCGTAGGGCCTAGTCTCTGGCATCAGACTGGGTTCAAATCCAGTCTTTTCACTGTGCTGCCTTTGTCAAGCTAACCTCCAGCTTCAGTTCCTTTTCCTGTTAGAAATGGAAACAGCAATACATAACTGTTATGAGGACTGTATGAGTTAATGTGTGTAAAGTGCTTAATGTGGGCTTGGGATGCTGCAGGTACTCTGTAAATGTTCACCATTATTATGACCTGGGGACCACCAGTCTTGTCCCATTTGGATGTGCAGACATTCCTGGTTCAAAAAATAATGACGGTACTGTTCCTGGCAGCATTAAGCCCTGACTAACACTATGGTTGGGATTCCCGAGTGGCTCAGTGGTGAAGAACCCGCTTACCAACACGGGAGATGTAGGTTTGATCCCTGGGTAGGGATCTCCTTCCTGGAGAAGGAAATGACAACCCATTCCATGGTTCTTGCTTGGAAAATCTCATGGACAGAGGTGCGCTACAGTCCTCAGGGTCACAAAAAAGTCAGACACAGCGTAGAGACTACACACCACCACTATGGTCACGTGTAACCCGTGAGCTGCCCTAAGACCAGCTGCTTCTCCCTCCTCACCTCTATTCCTATCAATCTTGTAAAAAGGTTTCTTAGAAGAACTGATAACAGATGGTAAAAAGTGAAATAATTTGTGAGTAAAACTCTTTACTCTCCTGAAAAAGGCAGCTAAAAAGTAAACTATTGACAAGATTTCTTGGAATGATATTCTCATTTGACTTTCCCTTTCCTTACTCTGTTAAAGAATCTGCCTGCAATGCAGAAGACCCCAGTTCAATTCCTTGGTCAGGAAGACCCACTGGCAAAGGGATAGGCTACCCACTCCAGTATTCTTGGGCTTCCTGCATGGCTCAGCTGGTAAAGAATCTGCTTGCAATGCAAGAGACCTGGGTTCAGTCCCTGGGTTGGAAAGATCCCTTGCAGAAGGGAAAGGCTACCCATTCCAGTATTCTGGCCTGGAGAATTCCATGGACTATATAGTCCATGGGGTTGCAAAGAGTCGGACATGACTAAGTGACTCACTTTTTCCTTGCTCTAATACTGACTGTTAAGAATCCAAAAATCTTAGACTTTCTTATCATGACAAGAAACAAAGGAGTTGCTGATTCCCCCTGCCTGAAGAATAGCGCGTATTTGCTGAACTCTTTACTGTGTTGCCAGATATCATTTTAACAATCTACATATATGCTGCTACTGCTAAGTCACTTCAGTCGTGTCCGACTCTGTGCGACCCCATAGACGGTACCCCACCAGGCTCCCCCGTCCCTGGGATTCTCCAGGCCAAAACACTGGAGTGGGTTGCCATTTCCTTTTCCAATGCATGAAAGTGAAAAGTGAAAGTGAAGTCGCTCAGCTGGGCCCGACCCTCAGTGACCCCATGGACTGCAGCCTACCAGGCTCCTCCGTCCATGGGATTTTCCAGGCAAGAGTACTGGAGTGGGGTGCCATTGCCTTCTCCATCTACATATATAAACTCATTTAATCCGACTCTTTGTGACCCCATGTACTATACAGTCTGTGGAATTCTCCAGGCCAGAATACTGGAGTGGGTAGCCATTCCCTTCTCCAGGGTATCTTCCCAACCCAGGGATCAAACCCTGGTCTCCCACATTGCAGGTGATTCTTTACCATCTGAGCCACCAGAAGAGGATGAATAACTGGCCCAGGTTACCTGGAAAAGGCAGGACCCAGACTCAGGATGCAGAACCCATGATCCTAGCTACTGTGCTTTACTGCCTTTCTCTGGAATATACCAGATGTTAAGCCTCAGTTCAGTCAAACAGGAAGGCACCACCAAAGAAATGGAACTAAGAAACATGAATGTGATGTCTTAAGGACAGAGCCTTAAGAAATCATCTTAAAACTCACCTGAAAATGGCTGTCCCTCAATAAGTGGATCAAAATGCAAATCAGCAGCAGAGCAAATTATGTTTCTTGATTCCTGTGATTCTCCCCATTTCTTAAAGAGTTCTCTCCCCTGCTCAATCCAGGATATTAGTTCTGGTTTGGGAAGTCCATTATCTGTACAGAAAAGTCAGAAAAAGTAGTTTGGTTTCCTTAAGCACTAAATTTAGAAGCACAGTAAGTTGTTTTTAAATTTCCTAAATCTACTCCTGGTAAAATATATGAGAAGAGATGTTTGAAAAATAGAGTATAGGTTTACACAAAGAGAAGCAAAACTGCCCACATTTTGTAACACTGCTTCCTAACTGACTGGGACCTTTAGATGAGTTGTATGTTTAATTTTGTTTTGGTCCTTGTAGAGCTAGCAATGCTGCATTCTGTCATGGGTTTATTAAAACTTACCAGTAGTGTGCTTTGAGAATGCTGGAACAACACCTGAGACAACTGGCAATATCTTGGGAATACAGCGTAAACAAAAATAAGAGCAAGAAGGACTATTCTAGGAAATTTCAATGTACCTAGCTTCAGCCAAAACATTCTCTGAGGAGTACTTTCGGTAACATTACAATCACAACCTAAAACACAGTAGACTTCTGCTAGAATAGAAGGGGTTGCAATGAATGAACAGATGAAAATAGTTACAAAATTCTCTAATATATGACCCTAGTCCCCTGGAAGAAAAGTTTACTCTATTTTCAAGTAAAACTTTCTTTCAATTATATTTAAAAGAACCAAAAGTATGCTTCATGGGTTGCTAAAGAGAGATTAACAGAAGGTCCAGATCAGAGAAAGAGGATAAGCTGGGTAATGCCTTAGGGATAAAATGTCAGAGAGTAATCATGTACATGTGGAAACTGAGCACACTGTGCCAGATTCCTCACTAGCCCTCTGAAATCTGACTTCAACCCCAAATTAATGCCAAGGCTCCTTTCATGATAAAAGGAATCACTATCTTTTATTCAAATCCAAATACCTATTCTCAATCTTCATCTGGGTTGAACTCTCTGCATCTTTTAAAATAAAACCATCTTCCTAAAAAAAAATAAGAAAACAAGTCCATGTATAACCATGTCAAAAAGAATAAAATACTACGAATAAATTTAATAAAAAATAAGATACAATAAAAATCATAAAATGTTGAAAGTAATTCTAAAAAGTCCTAAATAAATGAAACGGTATGAATTGGAAGACTTAGTATTGTTTAGATGACAATATTCTCCAAACCCCATCTGCTTTTTCTTTTTTGGTAGAAACTGACAAACTGATGGTAAAGCAATGGTTAATTCAAACAGTGTGGTATTGGCATAAGGCTAGACATAAAGATCGAAGAAGCAGAATTCAGAATCCAGAAATAAACTGCCATTTTTAAGGTGAACTAGTTTTCCAAAAGGCTGTCAAGATAATTCAATGGGGGGAAAGAAGGCTTTCCAAAAAACGGTGTTGGGACAACTGGATATTTATATGCAGAAGAAGTTGGATTCCTACCTCACACCGTGTAAAAAAAATTAACTCAAAATGGATCAAAGAAGGGGAATAAAAAGGATCAAAGACCTAAATATAAGCACTAAAACTATAAAATTCTTAGAAGAAAACATAGGAGTGAATCTTTATGACTTTGGATTTGGCAATGGTTTCTTAGATATGACACCAAAAGCTCAAGAAACAAAAGAAAAAAATAAACTGGACTTCATCAAAACTTAAAACTTCTGTGCTTCAAGGACACAATCAAAAACAGACAACCCAAGAACCAGAGGAAATAGGTGCAAATCACATATATGATGTGGGTCTAGTATTCAGAAGAAATAGAGAGCTCTCATATCTCAACAGTAAAAAAAAAAAAAAAAAAAAATTTAAAAATGGGCCAACTATTAATATTTTAATAAACATTTCTCCAAAGAAGATATACAATGAAAAGATGCTCAACATGATTAACCATTTAGGAAATGCAATGATACACCACTTCACATCATTTGATCTTGATGCTTGAACATTTCTTTTTGGGTGGCACAGTAATCATGACTGGATTATTTTTCTTTCTCTATAGATTCAATTAACTGGTAACAATGAAAATAATATAATATCTTGGATTAATGTTTTAGAAATACTCCATAGAAACTAGAAAGCTTGATTATGGTAATAAGACAGAATGTAAGTATCAGAAATGCTGCAATATAAAAGAAGTGGTCTGGCTGGCAGGTGTTGGCAGGAGAAGCAGAGGGAATATAACAGAACTAATTACCTTATCTTTATAGACTAAAGGGATCAAGAGATATCAAGTTGATGAAACATAATCTAGAAGTTTATCATTTAAATTATAAAGGTAGCAAATAGAGGCAGTAAAAAACTATCAAAATTTGAGGAGATGATAGAAGGAGGATAGTACACAATAAGGAATTAAGGCTGTCTAGATGACACCACCCTTATGGCAGAAAGAGGAACTAAAAAGCCTCTTGATGAAAGTGAAAGAGGAGAGTGAAAAAGTTGGCTTAAAGCTCAACATTCAGAAAATGAAGATCATGCCATCTGGTTCCATCACTTCATGGGAAATAGATGGAGAAACAGTGGAAACAGTGTCAGACTTTATTTTTTGGGGCTCCAAAATCACTGCAGATGGTGACTGCAGCCATGAAATTAAAAGACGCTTACTCCTTGGAAGAAAAGTTATGACCAACCTAGATAGCATATTCAAAAGCAGAGATATTACTTTGCCAACAAAGGTCCATCTAGTCAAGGCTATGGTTTTTCCTGTGGTCATGTATGGATGTGAGAGTTGGACTGTGAAGAAGGCTGAGCGCCCAAGAATTGATGCTTTTGAACTGTGGTGTTGGAGAAGACTCTTGAGAGTCCCATGGACTGAAAGGAGATCCAACCAGTCCATTCTAAAGGAGATCAGCCCTGGGATTTCTTTGAAAGGAATGATGCTAAAGCTGAAACTCCAGTACTTTGGCCACCTCATGTGAAGAGTTGACTCATTGGAAAAAGACTCTGATGCTGGGAGGGATTGGGGGCAGGAGGAGAAGGGGACGACAGAGGATGACATGGCTGGATGGCATCACCGATTCAATGGACTTAAGTTTGAGTGAACTCCGGGAGTTGGTGATGGACAGGGAGGCCTGGCGTGTTGCGATTCATGGGGTCGCAAAGAGTCGGACATGACTGAGCAACTGAACTGAACTGAGGCATATGGACACCACTGTAAAAGCTGACAGGAACATCATCCTGGAGGAGGAACTGGCAACCCACTCCAGTATTCTTGCCTGGAAAATCCCATGAACAGAGGAGTCTAGCTACAGTCCATGGGGTCGCAGAGTTGGACACAACTGACCACAGCACACACACACACAGAGGAACATCATAGGTTAAAGATACACAGGGTAGTTTATGGATATGCATAAGGCATGTGTCCATGTGGAAAATCATGGCAACCTCTGAGCACACAGTGGTTAAAAGTCCTGACGTATATTTAGTCATCTCTGACCATGTTTTATTACACACTGTCATAAGTATTCTCATGCAGCAACATCTACCCTTGAGTAAGGGTTAGCAATACTTACAGATATTAATGAAAGTCTCTGGGTAAAAGTGCCTTTTTGAGTTAATTTCTGAGAAACCTGGCGAACTGAGAAACAGGAGTTATCAAGTGACTGAGACCCCTAACAGGAGCCAGTTCCATGCATTAGCCAGAGTTAAAGACTTCTTACCTAGAGAAAGGAGAATCTCGTAATTGGCTCTCATTACTTGCTTGTAAAGCTCCTTCTGCCATGCCTCTAGATTCTGCCATTCTTGCTCTGAGAAATAAATGGCCACATCCTCAAAAGTCAGAGGTAACTGAAATTATAGACATGATACATATACAGTCATCAGTTCAGTCGCTCAGTCGTGTCCGACTCTTTGCGATCCCATGGACTACAGCACACCAGGCTTATACAGTCATTATTGCTTCAAAACCCCACTGCCTTGTCATCAATTTAAGAATTTCATAGTGTAGTGTTTTTGTCTGTTAGGCAGCTTCTCCCTTGGGAACAGCTCCTCCCCTACTCCCGTCGTGTGGTTCTGTTTGGTGACCACAACCACCCCTTCCACTTTTTTCTCTATGCTTCGCCCAGCTACGAATGCATATGTATAGAATGGAATTCTTTCATTTTTCCTTTAAACAAAAATGGGAACAAATCACTGTGTAACTTCTTTCAATGTCATCTTCCTGAAAAGTGAAAGTGAAGTCGCCCAGCCGTGTCCGACTCTTTGTGACCCCATGGGCTGTAGCCTACCAAGCTCCTCTGTCCATGGGATTTTCCAGGCAATAGTACTGGAGTGGATTGTCATTTCCTTTTCAGGGGATCTTCCCGACCCAGGGATCGAACCCGGTCTCCCGCATTGTAGACAGATGCTTTACCGTCTGAGCCACCAGGGAAGTACTAGGTCAATTTATATAGGCAAAATCGGGTTTTTCTAAATTGCATTATTCATGGGTACACATATCCCACTGATGATACGTATTTTCCATTTCCTTTATAAATTACCAACAATGCTCTGATATGCTTCTTTATATATGAGTGGTTTTACTTCTGCAGGAAAAGGCTAAAAATGAGAACTACTAAATCAAAGGATAGAAACACCTTCTATTTACGAGATATCACTAGATGGCCTTCCCAAAAGAATGCAGCACTTAACCCTTGCCAATAAAGAGAGACATTTTTTAAAAGAGCCCCTTTAGAATGCCTTGTAGGGCCCACTTTAAAAATAAAATTTAGTTATCTGTTTGTGGCTATGCTGGGTCTTGGTTGCCGAGTGGGCTTTTTCTCTCGATGCGGTGAACGGGAGCTATTCTCTAGTTGTGGTGCTTGGCCCTCTCATCGTGGTGGCTTCTTCGCTGTGGCGCACAGGCTCTAGGGTGCAGACTTCAGTAGTTGTGGTTCCTGAGATCTACAGTGAAGGCTCAACAGCTGTGGCGCACTGGCTTAGTTGCTCCGTGGCATGTGGGATCTTCCTGGACCAGGGATTGAACCTGTGTCTCCTGCATTGTCAGGTGGATTCTCTACCACTGAGTCACCAGGCAAGTCCAAAGGTGTAAAGGTTCTTCACACCTTTGCCAGCACAGATGTTCTTAAACTTTGCTTGTTTATTTATTGGCATATGTGACAGGTAAAAAATTTTATTTCATTGTTTTAATTTGCATTCGTGAGACTTTGCAACCTCATTTCATATTTGGGGGGGTTCCCCACATATCTTTGCACATGCTTGCTCTCATCCTTGGCTCAACATTTTAGTGGGCTTTTATAATCTGAATTAACTTTCTTACATTAGGGTTAATAGATGACTTAGAAGACTTTCCCTATTCTAAAATTATAAAAGATATTCTGAAATCTTCATAATGTTTTTTATGACTTTATTAGAATGAAATCTTTTTCCATCTGGGACTTATTTTTATATGTATCGTAACAAGAAGGGACAGAATTCTTTTTCCAAAGAGATATTCAGCTGTCACAAAACATACTGACTAGTCTGTTTACCACGGATTTGGGATCATTTTTTCATAAACTAGTTTTCCATTTATACTTGGTTATATTTTTGTTCCACTGGTGATTCTGTGTATTCTTGCTGCGATACTGCACTGTTTAGTTCTTACATTTTTATCAAATTATTTGCCATTTAAAGGGATATGGCCATCTACCACCACCTAGATCCTGATCTTTTAATTGGAGGATACTTGCTTTACAATGTTGTGTTGATTTCTACTGTACAACATTACAAGTCAGTCATATATATATATGTGTGTGTGTGTGTATACATATATGTGTGTATGTATGTACACACTCCCATTCCATTGAGCCTCACTCTCATTACCTCCTTTTTTTAAAAGGAAATTGTCATGACTTTTCTTGTCTGTTTTCTCTTTTAAATAAACAGAGAAAATATTCTGTCAAAGTTATACAAATACTATTGGGATTCTGATGGGAATATACTAAATACGTGAATTTTTATTGAACTGGATCTCTAAATTATGAGATCTTCCCATCCAGAAACATATCTTTCATTTACCTAGATTTTTTGTGTTAGTAAAATTTAATGTTTTCTTTGTACAGATCTTATATAAGTCTTGCCAGATTCATTCCTAGGAATTTGAGAGTTCTGGTTGCTACTGTGAGAACTGAACCGAGTAGGAATATACAAAGTGCACACATGCATCCCCTTAACACCGTCTAGCTGCCTTAGATTACCCTGTGGTGAGCCCTACCTATTCCCACTTGGTGTGACAACCTTCCCTCTGAGTCCAGATAATGCTCCTTCACTACTTTACACTAATTCTAAAGCTACACCCCTTCTAATACCCACTTTTACAAGCAAACTTCAGATCAAGGAGTAATTTTGACTTGCAAGTCTTATTATTTAAGGAATACATTTCATCAGGCTAAAGTACTTCCTCTGATGTGTCTGGGCAAAGTAAATAGAAAATCTAGAAAAAATTTATCCTTCGAGGTGCCACAAAGAACATTCATGATTCATGAAAAGAAGTCAAAATATCGACATTAACAGGAGTTTGGAAGAAGTTGACTCCAACCATCATGGATAACATTGAGGGGTTTGAGATTTCAGCAGAGGCAGTAACTGCAGATGTGATGGACGTAGCAAGAGAACTAGGATTCAGAGTGGAGGCGAAGGTGTGACTGAACTGCTGCAAACTCGTGATAAAAGTTTAACAAATGAGGAGAGGCTTCTTATGGATGAGCAGACAGTGGTTTCTCCAGATGGAATCTACTCCTGCAGAAGATGCCATTTAGATTGTTAAAATGACAAGAAAGGATTTAGAATATCATAAACTTAGCTGATAAAGCAGTGGCAAGGTTCAAGAGGACTGACTCTAATTTTGAAAGTGCTACTTCAGGTGAAATGCTATTAAACAGCATTACATGCTACAGAGAACTCATACCTGGGAGGAAGAGTCAATCCATCCCCCAAACTGCACTGCTATCTTATTTTAAGAAATTGCCAGTCATGCCAGCCTTCAGTAACTACCACCCTGATCAGTCAGCATCCATCAACATGGAGCAAGACCCTCCAACAGCAGTAAGATTACAACTTCCTAGAGGCTCAGATGATGGTGAGGACTTTTAGCCATAGAGTATTTTTAATTAAGGGTTGTACGTTGCTTTTTAAGACATAATGCTGCTGGAAACTCAACAGACTATAGTGTAAACATAATTTTTATACATCGTGGGAAACAAAAAAAAGAAAAAGACTTCTTTTATTGTGATATTTGCTTTATTGCAGTAGTTCTAAAACCAAACCCAAAATATCCCTGAGGTATGCCTGCATCTGTAATTTTCACTATAAATGTGTTGCATATCTTTTGCATATTTAGGAATTACAGTTTTTGCTGAGATTATTTATTATATTTTTCGGTCTTTTTTGTTGTTGTTGCTATGTTTTGTTTTGCTAAGGTCTTTAACAATACCTTAAAAGTAATCATCTTATGAGTTCATTTAGTAATCAGCTATAGCCTTATGAAATGTATTTCTTAAGCAGTAAGACT
Organism: Bos indicus x Bos taurus; assembly: GCF_003369695.1. NCBI lineage: Eukaryota > Metazoa > Chordata > Mammalia > Artiodactyla > Bovidae > Bos > Bos indicus x Bos taurus. The sequence goes on along the minus strand of NC_040079.1, from coordinate 7,631,698 downwards.
TGAAAGACGAAATTACTCCTCCATCTGAAACTTGCTTGTGGAACTCGGTGTAAAAACGCTCAATACGTAAGCTTATAAAACACAGGAAGACATAAAACCTCAATTTCAACGAAACACTAAATAAAATTATGTATATCCTACTTAGGTCTTTATATTCGACTTCTATTCTTTCCAACGTGTCCTCCTTCCTTCTTAACACACTTCAACACATTAGGGTTTAATTTTGACCTTGCCAGCTATCATTTCAACCATTCATAATCTAAACTTTAAAAAATATTTATTCTAAATTCGGTAACTTATAATGTAAAAACCGACTTAACTTTAACACCCAGCGCTCGCCCCACACGAATTTTGATCCCTTCCCTCGTCTGGCCCCATCACTCACGGGCTCCCATGGCCCAGACTCTGCAGTTTCTCGGTCGGCTTTGTTCAGGGTTGGCCACGGGGGAGCGGAGGTCACCGGCTCGGTCCAGGGTCCAGTCCCCACACCATGCGCCTAGCGCGAGCCTCACCCCGCCCACCAGTCCGCGTCCGCCGCGCGAGGACCCCAGGACGCTGACCCACGGAGCCGGAACCCGCGGGCCCTCCCCGAGCCTGGGTCTGGGCGTCCGCGCGGGGGGAGCCCGTCTTACCGGAGCCGGCTCGGCCATGGGCTCTGGCGGTCCCACCAGGTGCCCGGTGGCACCGGGCTACCGCCAAGCCAAGCTCCAGGCGGCCCCGCGGCACCTCCCCCGCGGCGGCCTCGCGCCCCGCTCCGACCCGCAGGCCCGGCCCGGGCGCGGTGCACGCTGGAACTCGCGGGCACCTCCGCCCCACAGCGCCCCCTGCGGCCGGGAGGAACGGGCGCCGCCCATTCTGTGCGGACCTGGCATCTGGTGCAAGCTGGATGACCAGTCCTGGCAGTGTGTTGGGAGAGTCAGGGGAGGGAGACCGAGACGAAAAGGGTGTGCGGTGGGGGAAATGCAACGTCAACTGCAAATGGAAGGAGAGGAGACTTGCTCTTTAATGAGACGGAGACAATGAGAATTAGTGCAGGGGTTTGATTCCTCGCCAAAGCCTTCCTTAGTCAAGGATTAGTTTCAGGGGGTCATCTGTGAAGTGGTCCCAGGAATCAAGTGAAGGAGGTGAGAAATCAAGGGGGATTAACGAGCAGGTCTCCCCTGCGGGCAACTGGGAGTCCATCTTGCTGGGGACTCAGGGTGCAGGCCACTCCTGAGAACAGTTCTCCCAAGGGAAAGGAAGCTCGGTATTCATCCTCAGGATGTCAGGCCGGGGCAAGGCATCACTGACCCCATGAACTTAAAGTAGGAACACGACTCATAGTCTGTAAAATCCAGGAAAAGGTCTATAACCTAAATATGAAATGGATCTTAAATTTACTCTGCCTTTCACTTTTAAATGGAGTATAATCTATAAAAATATTGAATCACAGTGCTGTGCACCTGAAGCTAATATAATATTGTAAATCAACTGTGCACGCGTCTGTGTGTGTGTGTGCTCAGTCACTAAGATGTGCCCGACTCTTTGCGACCCCATGGACTCTAGTCTGCCAGGCTCCTCTGTCCATTGAACTTTCCAGACAAGAATACTGGAGTGGGTTGCTATTTCCTTCTCCAGGGGATCTTCCTAACCCAGGGATTGGACCCGCATCTCCTGCATCCTGCGTTGGCAGGTGGGTTCTTTACTACTGAACCACCTGGAAAGCCCAAAGCAACTGTTCCTATCAGTTCAGTTCAGTCCTTCAGGTGTGCCTGACTCTGCGACCCCATGGACTGCAGCAAGCCAGGCTTCCCTGTCCATCACCAATTCCCAGAGCTTGCTGAAACTCATGTCCATCAAATCAGTAATGCCATCAACCATCTCGTCTTCAATAAGATGAAATGAGACTGTCCTTCCCTTCTCCTCCTGCCTTCAATCTTTCCCAGCATCAGGGTCTTTTAATGTCAGCCCTTCCCATCAGGTGGCCAAAGTATTGGAGCTTCAGCTTCAGCATCAGTCCTTCCAATGAATATTCAGGATTGATTTCCTTTAGGATTGACTGGTTTGATCTCCTTGCAGCCCAAGGGACTCTCAAGAGTCTTCTCCAACACCACAGTTCAAAAGCATCAGTTCTTCTTTATGGTCCAACTCTCACCATAAATCAATTGTAGTTAATTGAAAAAAAAAGATTTAAAACTTTTTCCATTGAAAAACATCATAGAGAAAACTATGTCACAGATTGAGAAAAAAAATACTTGCAACACGGAATAGCATATAAATACATATAAATAACTGCTAAAAATCATAAACTACCCTAGAGGAAAATGTGCAAAATTCACGGAAAAGAAAAAAAAATGAGTAGGCAATAAATGCACCACAATGTTCCATCTCATCATTAGTCAGGCAAATGCAATATGTTTATGAAGATGTGCATATCCTGTCATCTGGCAATTCTTATCTCAGGGCTATTTTTGCACATATACACAAGAGCCATATCCTAGGATCTCTAAAGGACCATTATTTTTAAAGTAAAAACAGGAAAATAATTTAGATGTCCAATCACCCAGAGGATTGATATCTTATGGGTTGGTTTTTTTTTTCCCTATACTCTGAAAACTAGCAGTAGAAATTAATGAACTATAGCTAAAGGCAGCACAAATGAATAGTATTAACATAATGCTGGGTGAAAAAACATGTTAGAGATTACACGCACTATGGTCCCATTTACAAAGACTTTAGGACATATAGAACACTGTATATTATTTATCAGTAATATATATATAGGAAAATGATGAAGATCTGTTCAGGAATAAGCACCCAATTTGGGATAGTGGTGACTGATAGGGACTGGGGCGGAGGAGGAGTGCTGAAGAGGTGGTAGCAGAAACCAGAGCTGGTCACACAGGTGCTCCGTCAGTTTGACTAATGCCTTACATCTTAAGTTGGGCCAAGGGCACAGAGGCAAACATCCTTTACACCCTTTAAATAGCTTGAATGTTTCAAGGTGCATTTACATAAACTGATCAAGTTATTGGGGTTTCCCAGGTGGTGCAGTGGTAAAGAATCTGCCTGCTAATGCAGGAGATTTGGGTTTGACTCCTGGTTTGGGAAAGGTCTCCTGGAGAAGGAAATGGCAACCCACTCCAGTATTCTTGCCTGGGAAATCCCATGGACAGAGCAGCCTGGCGGGCTGCAGTCCATGGGGTTGCAGTCAGACACAACTGAGCAACTGAGCATACATCTATTTACATATGGTAATGTATATGTTTCAGTGTTACTTTCTCACTTCGTCCCACCCTCTCCTGCCACAAGTCTCTATGCCTGCATCACTATTTGCTACGCTGCAAATAGTTTCATCAGTATAATTTTTCTAGATTTCATATACATGTGTTAATACACGATGTTTTCCTCTTTCTGGCTTATTTCAGGCTCTAGGTTCATCGACCTCACTAGAAATGACTCAGATTCATTCCTGTTTATGACCAAGTCATATTCCGTTATATATATGTATCACAACTTCTTTATCCATAAATTCATCTGTTGATAGACATCTAGGTTGCTTCAGATGTGTTAATTTTTAAGGAAACATTTTACTTTGAAATGATTTGATTCACAGAAAGTTGCAATGGTAGTAGAGAAAAGTGCATTATTATAGTACACTGTCAAAACCATGAAACTGACATTGGCACTGTGTGCAAAATTCTAGTGGTTTCATCACATGGGTTGGCTCATGTGACCACCCTGCAATGGAGGAAAAAAAACCCATGCCATCACCAGAGGTCTCCTTTGGGCTACTCCTTCATAATCACACTCACCATAACTATGTATAACTATCTGTAACTTTGTCATTATAAAAAATGAAGTCATAGCATACAACCTTTTGAAATTGACTTTTTTTCAGTCATTATAATGCTCTTGACATCCATCCAAGTTGTTTTTATTCATTATCAATATTTAATTCCTTTCTATTACTGAGTAGTATTCAATGGTATGGATGTACCATAGTTTGGTTAACCATTTACCTTTTGAAGGATGATGTAGCTGTTTCTAGTTTTTTACTATTACCAAAAAAGCTGCTGTAAACAATCCTATACAAGTTTTTGAGTTGGGGTACATTTTCATTTTTCTGGGACAAATGCCCAGGACTATAATTGCTGGGTCATATGGAATGTTATTTGTTTAGGGTTGGGTTTTTTTTTTTGGTATTGGAATTGTTTAGTTTTTTAAGAAACTGTTTTCCAAAGTGGTTGAACCCTTCTACATTGCTACCAGCAACATATGAAAGATCATTTCTCAGCACCCTCACCAGCATTTGGTAAGATTGCTATTTTTTATTTTCACTATTCTAGTAGTTCTGCAATGATCTCATTGTGGTTTGAGTTTGTGCTTCTCTAATGAATAATAATGATAAACATCTTTTCATGTGCTTATTTCTCATCCACATATCCTCTTTGGTGAACCGTCTCTTTATGTTTTTTACCCATTTTCTAATTTCATTTTTTGTTTGTTTTGTTAGTATTGTGTTTTGAGAGTTTTTTACATATTCTAGATAGTTGAGTCCATACTTGGCAAGTTATATTTAATTGATTGTAGAGTTTCCTGGATTAGGTTTGGGATATGTCTTTTAAACTCTAAAACCAGTATTCAAATTTTTCATTAAAACGTTATTGTATTTATGGTAACTCTGAACTCGAAAAATCACTCAAACTGGTTAAGTTTTCCATCCTTTCCTAGAGGAAGCAGTCTCCAGTCTTCCTCCTAGCTTTTCCTCATTTACTGATGAAGATGGTCTTCTTGGAGGCTACATTCTTCAGCAGCACTCAGAACTTGAGCTCAAGAGAAATCAGGACATTCACAGGGCCCCGGCACAAGGCCAGAATAGCGCAGAAGCGGAGTGGACCACGGGCGAGGCCCCAGGTTTCTGCACGAGGCTCCAGCTATCATGTTGCCTTCTCCCTGAAACTCCCAGGACATGCAAAAAATTTCTGTAATATGTGCTACCTACTACAGCTCTTTTTATGTCATGTTTATATCTGTCGGGGTTGAATTACATGCCCTCAAAGATATGTTGAAGTCTCAATCCCTGGTGTTTGTGAACGTGATTTTATTTGCAAACGGGGGCTTTGCAGATATGACTAAGATGCAAGTTGAGATGAGGTCATATGGGAGTAGGGTGGGCCCCTCATCCAGTGTGACTGGTGTCCTTATAAGACGGGCGAAGTGCTGTTGGTCCAGTGGCTAAGACTCCATACTCCCAATACACGGGCCTGGGTTCGATCCCTGGTGCCACAACTAAAAGACACAGCATACTGCAATTGAGCCAAATAAATATTAAAAAAGAAAAAAAGAGGAGGAAAAGAGAAGCAGGGACACAGAGGCACAGGAAGGGCACTATGGGATGACACTGGCAGAGACCGCAGTGATGGTGATGTGTCTACAAGTCAAGAAACACCAAGAATTGTCAGAAAACCACAGAAGCTAGGTAGGAGCAAGGAAGCTCCCTTCCTGGAGCTTCAGAGGGAGCATGGCCTCGTGGACACCTTCATTTCAGTATTACAGCCTCCATTACTGTGAGAAACTAAATTTCTGTTTTTTTAAGCCACCCAGTTGTGGTACTTTGTTGTGGCCACCCTAGGAAATGAGTTCAGTTCAGTTCAGTTCAGTTCATTTCAGTTGCTCAGTCCTGTCCGACTCTTTGCGACCCCATGAATCGCAACACGCCAGGCCTCCCTGTCCATCACCAACTCCCGGAGTTCACCCAGACTCATGTCCATTGAGTCGGTGATGCCATCCAGCCATGTCATCCTCTGTCATCCCCTTCTCCTCCTGCCCCCAATCCCTCCCAGCATCAGAGTCTTTTCCAATGAGTCAACTCTTCGCATGAGGTGGCCAAAGTACTAGAGTTTCAGCTTTAGCATCATTCCTTCCAAAGAAATCCTAGGGCTGATCTCCTTCAGAATGGACTGGTTGGATCTTCTTGCAGTCCAAGGGACTCTCAAGAGTCTTCTCCAACACCACAGTTCAAAAGCATCAATCCTTTGGCGCTCAGCCTTCTTCACAGTCCAACTCTCACATTCATACATGACCACAGGAAAAACCATAGCCTTGACTAGATGAACCTTTGTTGGCAAAGTAATGTCTCTGCTTTTGAATATGCTATCTAGGTTGGTCATAACTTTCCTTTCAAGGAGTAAGCGTCTTTTAATTTCATGGCTGCAATCACCATCTGCAGTGATTTTGGAACCCAAAAATGGGTACATCATATAATTACACATTATGCATTGAGTTGAAATTATTTGCTTTCTTGCCACTTCCCACTCCTAAGTAAAGCTATGGCCCCTGAGGAGAAAAAGTTTGTCTTACTCTACTCTTTATTCCCTGTACAATAGCTGGCACTTGGAAGTACTCATGAATGATCTTAAAACTTAAAAGAAATGTTGTGATGTCAATGGTCATTGCTGACTCTTCCAAAACCCAAAAGTTGTTCATCTGTTTATGCGTGCATGATCAGTTGCTTCAGTCCTGTCCAACTCTTTGCTACCCCATGGACTCTAGCCCGCCAGGTTCCTCTTCCATGGGATTCTCCAGGCAAGCATACTGGAGTCGGTTGCCATGCCCTCCTCCAGAGGATCTTCCTGACCCAAGAATAGAACTCGCATCTCCTGCATCTCCCGTATCACAGGCAGATTCTTTACCCACTGAGCTGCCTGGGAAGCCCTCATCCATTTATACCTGGTAGGAAAAAGATAATGCTGCATACTACTGAATGTTTTAAATAATAATGTCTTTGCAATGAAAAATCTGTAGCCATCTTCAGCCATCTCTGGTAGGCTCTCTCTTCTTACCTCGTTCAGTTAACAATTTCACATTAATGTTGGTTTAAAGGCCATAAAGGAAGTAGTGCAGCAATGTGGTCAAGAACTTGGGTTGTGGGGGCTTCCCTGGTGGTCCATTATTTAAGATTCCATGCTCTCAATGCAGGGGACCTGGGTTCAATCCCAGGTCAGGGAACTAGATCCCACATGCCACAAGTAAAGATTCCTCATGCCTCTGAAGACTGAAGATGCTGAGTGCTGCAACTAAGACCTGGCACAACCAAGTAAATAAGTAAATATTTTTTTAAAAAAGGGCTTGGGCTGTGGATAAAGAACAAGGTCCTACTGTATAGTACAGGGAACTGAATTCAATATCCTGTGATAAACCATAAGAAAAAAAAGAATATATATATACACGTATAGCTGAGTCACTTTGCTGTACAGCAGAAATTAAACACTACATTGTAAATCAATTCTATTACAATAAAACTAAAAGAAAAAGAAAATTTGGGGCTGGGAGGTTAAAGGAACTCGTATTTGAATTCTGATCTGTGCATTTCTTAGTCCTGTGACCTTGGGCGAATTATTTCACCTTTAAGGCATATTATCTCTATTATAAACTAGTTGAGAAGGCAGGAGGAGAAGGGGACGACAGAGGATGAGATGGTTGGATGGCATCACTGATTCGATGGACATGAGTTTGAGCAAGCTCCGGGAGTTGGTGATGGACAGGGAAGCCTGGCATGCTGCAGTCCATGGGGTTGCAAAGAGTTGGACACGACAGAGTGACTGAACTGAACTGAGAAGATTGGATTATATAATATATTTAAAGAGCAAAGAATGGTCTCTGACATTTGGTACTCAATAAATGTTAGTGGTTATTGCTATAACAAATCATTCAAGGGAAAGACTTGAAGTTTTTTTTTTTCCCATTACCAGAAGAAAATTTAAGAATTTTCTTTATACTTTTAGATTAACATGACAAAACACAAATTTAGATGGCATGAAGGGAAACACCAAAAGATTTGAATACATAGAAATAAACTTTGGGGAACTTCCCTTGTGGTCGAGTGGTTAGGACTCCCACTCCCACTGCAAGGGGCAGGAGTTTGATCCCAGGTTGGGGAACTAAGATCCTCCATGCCACATGGTGTGGCCAAAACCAAAATGAAACTTTGGAACATTAAAAGACACAACAACAACAAAAATAAAGCAAAAGTGAGATTTATATATTGCTGGTGGGAATGTAAACTGGCCTAACTTCTCTGGATAGAAATCTAGTCATATATCTCAAGAATCTAAAATAGTCATACCTTTGCCCAGTAATCTCTTATTCCTGACAACTGCATCTAAGGAAATGATAAAAAAAAGCTTATAAAAATTATGAACTGAGACACGAGATAGATGGTCACCCCACACCCCCCAGGATGAGCAGTTGGAGTTCGTCCTCTGTGGACCAAAATCCAAAGCGAAAATAGCAGGGCAATCGAGAGAGCAAGCTGAGCCCTGCCCAGATAAAGATAAGAGGCCACATATTTCTTATTCTCGAAGTCCAGGAGACCTTCCTGACTAGAAAACTCCTTGGAGGTCAAAAGGGGAGTGATGTCAAGTTTACCCATAGGCCTCTTCGCTGGAATCCATCTTGGTTGAGGGATGCACGTGCACACATGGGAAGATCCTGAGATAAACCAAATATGGACTCAGAACCAGATAAAGCAAGATGACTGGCCGAAGAAAACCCAGAAGAATGCGCCCTGCAAGTGATTTAAACTACCACTAGGGCATGACTCTCCCTCTGAGTCCTCCTATGTGTCTATCCACATGTATTCGACTCTTTCGCCTCCTAATAAACGCTTTACTTGTTTTAGTACTTTCCATCTTTGTGGGAATCCTTTTCTGTAAAGCCGAAGGGCCAGGGTCTTGTCACTGACCATTGGCCTAGTGGCTAGGATAGGGTGCTCTCACTGCGGCGACCTGACTTTAATCCCTGGCCAGAACCAAAACCCTGCTTCAAGCTGCTGCAGACCGAGGCCACCCGAGATCAGGAAAAGGAGACTCATCTTAAATGTATGTACTGGTAAAAATTAGAACCTAAATGTATAAATAAATTATTAAAACCTGTACAATGAAATAATGTGCAAGCAATTCATTTATATCTTAAAAGAATATTTAATACTGGGGAAGATATTCAAGTACACTTAGTAACAAAGGCAGCTTGGAAAATAGTACTTCTGGTTCCAACTATGTTAAACAAATAGACAAACAAAAATACAGAGGAAAAAAGAGGCCTGGAAGGATAGACACCAAAAGGCTGAGTGATTATCTCTGAATAAGTGCAGTTATAGGTGGCTTTTGTCTTCTTTATGAAAAAGTAAAAGTGTTGGTCACTCTGTCGTGTCTGACTCTGCAACCCCATGGACTGTAGCCCGCCAGGCTCCTCTGACCATGGGGTTCTCCAGGCAAGAATACTGGAGTGGGTAGCCATTCCCTTCTCCAGGAGACCTTCCTGACCCAGGGATTGAAGCTAGGTCTCTGCCACTGCAGGAAGACTCTACCATCTGAGCCACCAGCAAAGCCCCTGTCTTCTTTCTACATCGCTGTGTATTTCAAATATTCTGCAAAGCATGAAAAAGTATAATAAATGTTACTGGAGAAAGACAAAAGGCAAAAGTAGGGACTTCCCTGGCAGTCCAGTGGTTAAGACTCCATGTTCCCAGTGCAGGGGGTGCACGTTCAATCCCTGATGGGGGAAGTAAGACTCCACATGTTGTGCATGGCATGGCCAATTTAAAAAAAAGAAAATGTAGAGGTGTCAATTTCAGAATTCTGGTGGTCACTGGTGGCAAAAACAGAAAATGATTCAACCTATTTACATAATATAAATATAAAATATTTAAATAATTTAAAAATAACACCCATTCTTTCAACTGAGATGAATAATAGCCACTTGGAGATTTCCATCTACAATCATAATAATTTGATCACGTACAACTCCCAGGCCTTTTGCATATTCCCAGATGAGAACTACATGCACGTGTACTGGGAGGGTACTATTTTCTCTTTCGGAGAAGGCGATGGCACCCCACTCCAGTACTCTTGCCTGGAAAATCCCATGGAGGGAGGAGCCTGGAAGGCTGCAGTCCACGGGGTTGCTGAGGGTCGGACACAACTTCACTTTCACTTTCATGCATTGGAGAAGGAAATGGCAACCCACTCCAGTGTTCTTGCCTGGAGAATCCCAGGGACGGGGCATCCTGGTGGGCTGCCGTCTATGGGGTCCCACAGAGTCGGACATGACTGAAGTGACTCAGCAGAATTTTCTCTTTGGCTTCAAGTTCAGTGTTTGGCCACATTTTGCTGTTTAGCTGTGGCTTCAGCCTTGGCTGGGCTTCCCTGTTGGCTCAGATGGTAAAGTATCTGCCTGCAATGTGGGAGACCCGGCTTCGATTCCTGGGTTGGGAAGATCCCCTGGAGAAGGAAACGGCAATCCACTCCAGCACTCTTGCCTGGAAAATCCCATGGACGGAGGAGCCTGATAGGCTACAGTCCATGGGGTCGCAAAGAGTCGGACACGACTGAGCGACTTCACTTCACTTCACTTCAGCCTTGGCTATTGTAAAGTGGAATAGGTGAATGCTTGTGCAATACCATTTCTGGCGTCCTTAAACCTGTAAATGAGTAAGACTGTACTGTGGATAGATTTCCATCGAATTCCATCAGTGCACCAATCTTCAGTAACGTCAACAGGGTATGTCATTCATTGTTAGTAAATGAATATCTACTTTCAAACTTAAGTATTCTAAATTCTAGTTTTAACTTGAGGTGGCAACTCTATTGATCTGCTTTAGATGTTGAAATTCTAACAGTCAGTTGAAGTATACAATGAATGTATGTTTAATATTGCCAAAGTAAAATGCTACAATAATTACTGACAGTTATGATAGGTGTGTGTTGAGTGTATGTAATAAATGAAAACTTTCAAATAAACATATTACCAGTTAATATGAATACTGAAAGAATGTTAGCCGGATAACTTATTATATCCTTTATGAGCCTACAGGTGTTCAGAAAAATATAAATATGACCACAGGGCAAAATAATAAAGATTAGATCATATCACAATTCTAATTAATGTAGAATTATTTGGTGAAATTGCATGCATAACACAAAGTAACCTTTAGAAACTAATGTTTAATTATTTAATTCCATGTAGTCTGTGGCTCTTTAAAAAGAAAAAGCCCTTTTTGGTAATTTTTCACATATTAGGAGGGTAAAATTAAATGCAGAATGTGAACATGGCTACATCAAAATTTCACAAGGATAAAAAGTCATGTACAAGACATGATAAATCATCTTTGATTGAGATGTGATTAAAAATATAGAGACAGCAGGGGGAGAAAAGGGGAGAGTTTAGATAAAACGAGACACCCAGTATACATTCTTCTCTGTAAACAATGGACTTTACAAGAATCCTTTTAATAAGACAGTGGCTCATAACCTGGGATCTGTGAAGGGTAATATTTTTTAAAGCTTGTAGAAATAATTACTGTAGACTGATAACCAGTTTTCAGCAATTGAAGAGAAAGGATTTTTGAGATTAGCCCAAGCTATGAATTCTAAATATTGATTCATCTTAGAAGCATTCCCAAAATCTTTTTCCTGATTTATACTTTGTTGTGCCCCAAAAGGTTATTGAAATTACAAAATATGCTACCACAGTATGTATTTCTGGACATGAAGAATCAAACTTAATTTTTTTTTAAGGTTTGACAACATAGAGGACTAAGGATTACTTCAACTGTGTCACCTCTTTCCTTATTTGATGAAAGATTCCCAGGTCTCACACACATAGTGAACTGGACTTTGAGAAATGTTCATGGAATGTAAAACTTGTAAAAAGAAATGCATAAAATTATAGACTAAGAAACAAATACGGTGAAAGCAATGAGGACAAGTGTACTATAATTTGTTTACGCTCTTCAGTTCTATATCTGAAAATGGTTATGCCTTAAGAAGATGTAATAGAAAATAACTGGCTTCAGTGATTTTGTAGACATATTGTAGAAAGATCATAGACCACTTTCAAAATTTCCATTCAGCCAATGACGAATGATATGTCACACAACAATTTTTGAAATTGTCATGTCCATATGCAAGATACTTAAACAAGATAGAACAACAGCTATTACATCCTTCAAAGGCTCATGGAATACAGAAGGCCTTAATTTTGTCTTTTCCAGAGAACATTACTAATGCAGCAACACTTACTAATAACCAGTGGTGGTCTGCATGGAAAGCACTTTGTCTGTTGATACTCGCTGAATAAACTTGAGAGTGGAAGCCTGCCCTGAGAGTGCAAGCATGGCCTACAGCGCCACTGCTGAAAAAATTTCCCTTTGATTCTATTCCAGGGAAGATGCTAAAATTGATGTGCATACAAAGAAAGCCAAGATGCATATGGACACTTCGATTATTTTCTTAACTTGAACCCAGTTAAATTGTTCCACTGTCCCATTTCTAGATCCCAGCTTTAAGAACAATTTTTCTCCAGTGATTATGTGTAGCAGCAAGAACATATAAAAATATTAGTGAAGTGAAAGTCGGTCAGTTGTGTCTGCCTTGTTGTGAACACATGGACTGTACAGTCCATGGAATTCTCCAGGCCAGAATACTGGAGTGGGTAGCCTTTCCCTTCTCCAGGGGATCTTGCCAACCCAGGGATTGAACCCAGGTCTCCTGCACTGCAGGTGGATTCTTTACCAGCTGAGGCACAAGGGAAGCCCCAAAACATTCAGTTCAGTTCAGTCACTCAGTCGTGTCTGACTCTTTGCAACCCCATGAACTGCAGCACGCCAGGCCTCCCTGTCCATCAACAACTCCCGGAGTCCACCCAAACCCATGTCCATTGAGTCGGTGATGCCATCCAACCATCTCATCCTCTGTCATTAGGGTTTAGAAATAAAAAATATGAGTATGACCATCTTGAATTTGCTTCTGAAAATATGCATTTTCTTGAAACAGTTTGTAAAACCTCAGTCATTAAAATTACTTCAGTAAAATGTCATCACCATCCCCCCAAATTTTGAAGGCCAAGAATTAAAAAAAAGAAAAGTCATTACCTTAATAAGCTCTTATTTGTGGTCACTCACCTAGAGCCAGACATCCTGGAGTGTGAAGTCAAGTGGGCCTTAGGAAGCATCAAAGCTAGCGGAGGTGATGAAATTCCAGCTGAGCTATTTCAAATCTTAAAAGATGATTCTGTTAAAGTGCTGCACTCATTATGCTAGCAAATTTGGAAAACTCAGCGGTGGCCATAGGACTGGAAAAGGCCAGTTTTCATTCCAATCCCAAAGAAAGGTAATGCCAAAAAATGTTCAAATTACCGTACAGTCGACTCATTTCACATGCCAGCAAGATTATGCTCAAAATCCTTCAAGCTAGGCTTCAGCAGTGTATGAACTGAGAATTTCCAGATGTACAATCTGGATTTAGAAAAGACAGAGGAACCAGAGGTCAAATTGCCAACATATGCTGGATCATAGAAAAAGCAAATTCCAAAAAACGTCTACTTCTGCTTCATTGACTATGCTAAAACCTTTGACTGTATGGATCACAACAAACTGTGGAACATTCTTAATGAGATGGGAATACCAGATCACATTAAATGCTTACTGAGAAACCTGTATGCAGGTCAAGAAGCAACAGTTAGAATCTTACATGGAACAACAGACTGGTTCCAAATTCGGAAAGGGGTACATCAAGGCTGTATATTGTCACCTTGCTTCTTTAACTTATATGCAGAGTACATCATGAGAAACACTGGGCTGGAAGAAGCACAAGCTGGAATCAAGATTTCCAGGAGAAATATCAATAACCTTAGATATGCAGGTGATACTACTCTAAGGGCAGAAAGTGAAGAAGAACTAAAGAGCCTCTTGATGAAGGTGAAAGAGGAGAGTGAAAAAGCTGGCTTAAAACTCAACAGTCAAAAAACTAAGAACATGGCATCTGGTCCTATCAGTTTATGGCAAATAGACGGGGAAAATGTGGAAACAGTGTTAGATTTCATTTTCTTGGGCTCCAAAACCAATGCAGATGGTGACCAGAGCCATGAAATTAAAAGACACTTGCTCCTTGGAAGAACAGGTATGACAAACTTAGATAGTGTATTAAAAAGCAGAGATATTACTTTGCTGACAAACATCCATCTAGTCAAAGCTATTGTTTTTCCAGTAGTTATGTACGGATGGCTACATACATAGTTATCCATATGTGAGAATTGGACCATAAAGAAAAAGAGTTACACCATAACCTATAAATTAATGCTTTCAAACTGTGGTGCTGGAGAAGACTCTTGAGAGCCCCTTGGACAGCAAGGAGATCAAGCCAGTGAATCCTAAAGGAAGTCAACCCTGAATATTCATCGGAAGGACTGAGGCTGAAGCTGAAGCTCCAATACTTTGGCCACCTGATGAGAAGAGCTGACTCATTGAAAAAGATCGTGATCCTGGGAAAGACTGAGGGCAAGAGGAAGAGGGGGAGACAGAGGATGAAATGGTTAAATAGCATCACCGACTCAATGCACATGAATTTGAACAAACTCAGGGCAATAATGAAAGACAGAGAAGCCTGGCATGCTGTAGTCCATGGGGTTGCAAAGAGCTGCAACTGAGCAACAACAACACAAGAGGAAAGAACATTTAATGGTAATGTTACCATATTATGCTGTCAGAACTAGCCTTATGCCCAGAGAAGTTCAGCTGAAAATGTATTTAGTAATACAATTGTTTCTGTGCCCAGCAGTTGACAGGCTGGTAATTGCCATTCTTGCCTTGTAAGTTAAACTTTAAAATTTTAGCTTTTCTGTTGTTGTTCAGTTATTGAGTCGTGTCCGACTCTTCGAAACTCCAAGGACTGCAGCAGGCCAGGGTCCTCTGTCCTCCACTTTCTCCCAGAGTTTGCTCAAATTCATGTCCATCAAGTCAGTGATGCTATCTAACCATCCTATCCTCTGCTGCCCCCATCTCCTTTTGCCTTCAATCTTTCCCAGCATCAAAATTTTAAGTGCTGCTGCTGCTAAATCGCTTCAGTCGTGCCTGACTCTGTGTGACCCCATAGACGGCAGCCCACTAGGCTCCTCTGTCCCTGGGATTCTCCAGGCAAGAATACTGGAGTGGGTTGCCATTTCCTTCTCCAATGCATGAAAGTGAAAAGTGAAAGCGAAGTCGCTCAGTCGTGCCCGACTTTTAGACCCCATGGACTGCAGCCCACCAGGCTCCTCCATCCATGGGATTTTCCAGGCAAGAGTACTGGAGTGGGTTGCCATTGCCTTCTCCGAAAATTTTAAGTACTACATTTTAAATAATAAATGAATTTCCTTATCAAGAAAATTCAGATTTCCCTCCCCTTTTTTTTTCTCTCTAGAAGTTCATTCTGTCATGGTGATATTCTGATTCAGAGAATAGCAACTTTTAACTGTCATTAGTCATCTGACCAAAATATGTTTTCCTTTGCGGTAGACCTCAAAGGACACACTGCAGGTATAGCTAGTCTAAAAATAGCTTTGTAGGCTCAACAGTAGGTGCCCCAACAGGACCCTTCTCATACTTTTAGAGGTGATTTGCATCTACTTTGCCTGTTAGGGGCATTGACTTGAATCGTTTACTGAAATACAGATTCAGGAGGACTCCAGTCAGGTTCAGCCTGTTTGAAGGAGGACTGGGCTGGAAACAGAGTTATGTGTTTTATGGTTTTTTGTTTTTTTTTTTTTAACTGTAACACACGCTCTGTCAGCCTGAAATCCACAACCTTCGTAGATAACACTTAGTTCTTCGCTGTCGGTTAGCACAGACCCAGCAAACCGCAACTCCCGTCATCCGAGATGTAAAGACCACTGCTGAGTAAGTTTTGCTCTTGACACCGTCCACGTGGGATGGGAACCGCTTCCACTTGGGAGCCACATTTGCAGTTTCTGCCAATGATGAACGTGGTTTTCATCACAGATCTTTGTATCTTGTCCCTCATTCTAACCCACTGGCTCCGGTCGCCCCGGTCCAGCACTTAGCCCTGGCACTCCGCCCATTTCCACCTTCCTGCAACCGGCGGCCCTCCCCCTGGCGCCTCCCCTCAGGCGAGACCCGCTGATTGGGGTCTAGGAAGAAAAACACTTCCCAGAGCGAGCCCCGGTTTGTGGCTGGGCCCCGAGTACCCATCTGTGGAGCACTCCCGGTGACTCGTGAGAAATCGGGACCACCTGGGTTCCAGAGCGGAGCCGAGCGACGCCGAGCAGAAGCCCGGTGGGGCACAAGTGGCCGCCGGGGCCGGCAGGGGGCGCGCTGCCGCGGCTTGCGGGCGGCGCGTCTAGGCCCGAGTGGTCCCCGGGGTGCGCTCGGTGCCCACAAAGCGCCAGCTGAGGGGTCGCCGCGGGCCCAGCGAGTGGGGCCGAACCCGCCCGCCACCCGAGCTCCGCCGCACGGCCGCCCGCGTCTCCACCGCGTCCCCGCGTCCCGAGCAGGCCGGGCCCGACGGGCTAGCGAGAGCCCGGGCCGGGGAAGGCAGGGCCGGGCGCGCGCCGCCTGCGGAGAGGCCGGGGGGCCGGCCTGCGTGGGGCGGCGGCGGCGACTCCGGCTCCGGGCCGGACAGCGTAGGGGCCATGGCCGAGGCGGCCCCCGCTCCGGTAAGGGCGGCCCGCGCCGCGCTGAGCGCAGAGAGCCCGGGAGGGTCAGGGCGCCTCGGGCTCTGAGACCCGGACCCAAGGGGAGGCGGGGGGAGGGCGGGAAGCCGGCCTCCTGTCAGGCGCGGGGCCCCGGAGTTGGGCGCAGCCCCGACGACTGAGCAGAAGACGCCTCTCTCGGGGTCCCGCCGGCAGGGGAGGGCCCGGGAGCGGGGGGGACCCCGACGCCGGGCATGGGTCTGGGACCGCTCGCTCTCCGCTTCCTGCGGTCTCCGCACCTCCGTGCGAGTCCCCGTCTCCCCATCCCGTTTGGAGGTTTGCAGCAGAGACAGCCTCTTACCCCAATGGGAGGAATGAGTTCAGAGACAGTCCCCCCGCCTGGTGCCAGCCCCGCTTGCAGCCCCGCTGCAGGACACGGGGGCAGGGGAGGGTGGTGGCTTGATTTGATGTTTTCATCAGCTGTTCTCCAGCCCTGGGAGCGGACCCCACAAGAGTCACCCTCGCTGCAGCCCCCGACCCCCACACCCCCACCCCTACCCCGAGCCTCGTGCAGCCACAAATGCGGGGTGACGGCAACAGTTAGGTGTGTTGAAGGACCGCGGGAGCGCAGTGATCCCCAGTGCCCAGCGCGTGTCGGGGGATGCCGGACACACAGGAGGCCCTCTGTCGGGATTGCAGAGTGCTGGTTTCCGAGCGCGGGATTACCTTCTGCGTGTTTATTCATCCAGCGGATGTTTACCGCAGGCCGGCCGCGGGGCCAAGCCGGCTCTATCCGTGGCTAAGCCAGCCGCGCTGGCCAAGACCGTCCCTGCACACAAGAGCCTCGTGAGAACCAGCCAGGGACGCGTCAATACCAGGACCGGATAGGGAGGCCCAGGATTTGCCAGCTAAGAAGCCTCTGCGCACCCCAAGTTCAGCCATTGTAATGGCTCAGGAGCCAGACTGGCCTACTGAGTTGCTAAGTGAGAGGAGGAAAAGGGGAGCAGCAGCAATGGGGCTGGGGACGGAGCAGAGGGGACCTATTTTTTCCCTTTCGGATCTTGTTTTTCCAATATGGTAGAGACGATCGTGTGTCTGTGCTAGCCCTGTCCAATAGAAATATAATGGAAGCCATATAGATAACCTTAAATTTTCTAGTAGTCACACTTTGTTATTTAAATTTATTTATTTATTTATTGCCAGACCCTCTGCAGTGAAAGCTGCAGAGTTCAAACCACTAGGCCGGCTGGGAATTCCCAGTGGTCACATTTTTTAGAAGTAAAGAGAAACAGATGAAATGAACTTTCATGATATGTTATTTAGCCCCGTGCATACAAAATATTTTAGTATGTAATTAGTATTAAAAAATTATCGATGAAGTTTTACATTTGCCTCCTCATAATACGTCTTCGAAACCTGGTGTGTGTTTTATACTCACCGCACATCTCAATTGAAATGAGGGCATTTCGGGTTTTCAGTAGCCACACGTGGCTACCATATTGAACAGTGCAGGTCTATCCCATGGAGAAGACTCAGGAGGGATTGAAATATTGACTGTAAAAAAGAGATAAGATCAGTGTATTTTAAAATGTGGAAGGAGGTGGCATTTAGAGCACAAGGGTTTGAGAAGGATGAATCTTTTTCCTGAGGGAAGGAAAGAAGAAAGCATATATACTAAGCGACTGATGAATTTGAAGTGAGGAGTGTGAAGAAAAAGAAGAGAAAGTTGAGAGAGACTCCCCCCATTCCCACTCTCCAGGGTCTAATTACTCTTAATTCTCCAAGTAGGAGGTCATGTCATCTCCTGAGAGGCAGGGGCCTGCAGCAAACAGGAGGCTTACTGCTCAGCCTGCAATCCCTGAACCAGCAGTGTTGGCATCACCTGGGAGCTTGTTTAAAATGCAGACTGTCAGTTTTCCTCCCAGACCTACTGAGTCAGAGTCTGCATTTTAAGGGGATCTCCAGATGTGCTCATTAGTTTGAGAAGCACTTTACACAAAGTTGAAGAGGGCCAGGGGCTTGTAGTGGCCAGTATGGTGGAGGGGGAAGAACCAGGCAGTGTGGTGTCCCTGCTGAGCTTAGAGACCAGGGGTGTGTGGTGACACCAGTTTACCCTGTTATGCGACTTCATTTCCTTGGGCTTCCCAGCCTCCTTCCAGGAACAGAGAATAAGAACAATTGATTCAAAGCCGGAAGTTAGCCGAGCCGCTGAGGCAGAAAGACAGAGAAGTGAAGGGTTGAAGTTAGCTGAAATGATCAGCCAAGGAAGAAAGCAAAGCCTGGAGCAGGCTGGTAAACCAGAAGCAAATGGAAGGGTCAAGGGTTCAATGGGATCGCAGAGCAGGTGAAAGAAAAGTAAGGTTGTGGGAGCCAGAGAGATCAGAGGTTGTGGCCAGAGAGTAGGTTATCAAATTCATAGCCAGAAAGCTTTGCAGAGATATCCTCCTCCAACCTCCTCTGTTGTAGGAATTTCATTTTTTAAAAAAACTACACTGATGTTTCAAAGTATGCTCAGTGAACGGGGGAGGGGGGAGCCCGTTATTTTCTTGGAAAGACCTAGTTCCATACTCATTTATACAGACCAGTTTCCCTTCCCTAAAATTCTATGTTGGTTCTAGTTCTGTCTGCCCTCTGGAGTAACACAGAGTGGATCAGATTAAACAAGTCTGTTCTGCCTTTGGTTTTATAACCTGCAAGTATTAGAAAAGAGCCACTGTGTTTTCTCCACATGCAACATTCGTAGCTTATTCAACTACTATTTCATGGTGTGGCTGTGGTTGTCAGCTAGGTGGTGGACGGGCAGGAGCTTAATTAAGTCAGTAAAGAAGGGGTCTATCAGAGGGCACGGAGCTCGGTGAAACCTGGAGAGATCCTGGTGCGCTTCGAGCTTTTGCGGAGGCAGAGGATGCCACCGCAGCCTGGCCCCTACGGGGCTGGCTCAGGGCCTTCCACCCCAGGGAATGCCCCAGGCCACTGCTTGATCCAGTTTCACCTGGTCACTGTCTTAGCTCATCCACCCCTGAGTTCTCTTGCCTTTTGGTGCCACTGAGCTCCACAAAGATGAGGCTTAAGCAGGCAGTACTAAAGCTGTACTTAGAGTAATCGCAACTGGCCACGGAAGCAGTGCTTATCTGATTTTGCTTTGGATTAGGGCCCCTTCTAACACTAAGTGTCTCCTCCCATCTCCCCACTGCGCACAGACTTCCGAATGGGATTCCGAATGCCTTACCTCCCTGCAGGCGCTCCCTCTTCCCGCAGCCCCAGCGGCAAATGAAGCTCACTTGCAGACCGCGGCCATCTCCCTGTGGACAGTGGTGGCGGCCGTGCAGGCCATTGAGAGAAAGGTGGAAGTCCACAGCCGGCGACTGCTGCACCTGGAGGGCCGGACGGGGACGGCAGAGAAGAAGCTGGCCAGCTGTGAGAAGACAGTGGCGGATCTCGGAAACCAGCTGGAGGGCAAGTGGGCTGTGCTGGGGACCCTGCTGCAGGAGTACGGGCTGCTGCAGAGGCGGCTAGAGAACTTGGAGAACCTGCTGAGGAACAGGAACTTCTGGATCCTGCGGCTGCCCCCGGGTATCAAAGGAGACATTCCAAAGGTAGGCCTTGCACTTGGACGTGGGGAGTGCAGCCCCTTGTCCTTGCTGTTGTTCAGTCGCTCGGTCATGTCCGACTCTTTGTGACCCCATGGTCTGCAGCACGCCAGGCTTCCCTGTCCTTCACCATCTCCCGGAGCTTGCTCAAACTCATGTCCATTGAGTCTGTGATGCCGTCCACCTGTCTCATCCTCTGTCGTCCCCTCGTCCTTAGACTGTTAGTAACGGGTGGTCTTGGTCAATCAGTGAGGCTGGAGGAACCAGAAGTGGCTCTGTGTCTGTCTATCTGGGAAGCATTCCATGTTCAATTTACATGTTCTGGTCATGGGAAATGTCAGACTTCAAACTGGAAGACTCTTCTTAGCCCAAAGCTATCCGGCAGATGGTTTTTTTTTTTTTCTTTCTCCTACCCATTATCCCCAAGTCAGTTTTTTTCTGTATTAACCTGTCTGCTGCAATCTTGATTGGAAACAAAATTAAATATCATTGAAATCAGTCAATTTGAATTTGTTGGGAATCCTGGTTTAAAAAAAAAAAAAAAGAGGACAGAGGAATGAGATGTAGAGTCAAATGGTTGGTGTGAAGATGGGGGGCTGTCTGTGGGGCTGGGATCCACGGGGGGCCTGTCCTTCACTCTTTACAAGGTGCGCTCTAGTGCTTGGGCCCAGCCTCTCCAGAGGGAATAGCCCATAAAACAACAGGAAATAAACGCCATTCTTGAGCTCTGGAAGACAGAGGCAGCTAGTTTCCAAACATGCCTGTTTATTTATTCATTCATTCAACAAGTATGTCTTGAACACGTACTGTTTGCTTGGTATCTAGTTCCTGAAGGCACAGCAGTGAACAATTCATGCAAGCTCCCCTGGAGCTTAAATTTTACGGGGAAAGACGGTACAAATAAACAAAATAAATCCATTTAAGTGCCTCAGTGAAAAATAAAAGTGTTATCTGGTGATTTCTTTTTTAGATTGGATGTCAGAGAAGGTCTAGTAAAGTATTTAGGCTAAGAGTAAATGACAGGAAGGACCCTAGTGGGAGAAGGTCTGAGCAGGAACGTTCCAGGCAGAAAGAATACCTAGTGCAAAATCCCAAAGGCACAAACAAACTTGGATCGCCAAGAGGAAGGAAAAAGACCAACTGGCTGGTGTGCCGTGAACAAGTAGAGCATGTCCAGAGACACGGGGTGACTCGTTAGGGCAGGGCTTTTCAGCCCTGGTTCTACAGGAGTCATCTGGGAGACTTTGAAAATTCTGATGGGCATCATGGCTAGATGTTCTAACTTAGCAGGTTCAGGATGGGGCCTAACCATTGATCTTAAAACTCCATAAATGATTCTAGCATGCGATTCTGGTTATAAACCACCAATGTAGGGCCCTGGAGACCAAGGTGAGGAATGTGGTCTTTATCTGAATTAGAATGAGAAGGTTGGAAGGTTTTAAGTGGAGGAGTTGTATCTGGTTTATATTCTGAAAGAATCTCTTTGGCTGCTACCTGGAAAATGGCTCACGGGGGTAAGAACAGAAGCAGGGAGAAAAACCCTAAGGCAGCTGTCAGGGCAGGAGGGCCAAGAGCAGCTTGGCTGAGGGTAACAGCAGTGCAGGGGGAGACAAGTGGGCAGATTCAGGATGTTTTGATGGTGAAATTGACAGTAAGATTTACTGATGGGAATTAGGGAATGACAAATTAAGAACAATACTAATTGTAAATTTACTGCATGATAATTTCTGAGCACTTACTGTTGTAAGTACTTTGGTTACTTTCATAAGAAGCCTAACTTGCCCAAGCTCATACAGTTAGTAAATATAAATAGTAGAGTTAGATTGTGACACAGTTGGCTCCAGAGCAGGTGCTCTTAACCACAGACTCTCGGGTTTTTGACTTGGAGGTCTGGGGGGATGGTGTTGGCGTTTACAGAGGTGGGGAAGGAATTAGTGCCCCTTTGGCGGCGTTAGGTTTGATATGCCTAGGATATGTTCAGGAATGATGCTAAGCAGTCTCTGAAGCTCAAAGGTGAGAAATATTTGGAAATCATTGATGTGCAGATTGTATTGCAAGTTATGAAGGCAGAAGCGATGACCTTGGGAGAGAACGTGGAGAGGCAGGACAAATGAGTCCAAGGGCCAAGCACCAGGGGCGGGAGTGGTGGCCAGTGTGTGGGTCACAGGGTCAAGGGATGGTGGTCGTGTGGGCTGATATGTTGCTGAGAGGTCTAGAAAGATGAGGATGGTGAATGTAGTTTGACAGCACAACTTCACCGGGGACCTTGCAGGAGCTGCTGCAGGGCAGAGTGGGGGATAGAAGACTGAGTGTGGGGTGGGGAGCACACAGAGGAGATGGAGACTCCGTCAAGGAACAGGTGAGCAGCTGGCCGGGAAGGTCAGAGTCAGCATCTGAGAGAGAACCTTCCCCTCTGTATTTTGTGTGTGTACCTGAGTGCTTCCTGAATTTCTTTGGAGTAATTTAAACTTGGTGTTGGGCTATAAGAATAGCAGAGAAGGTAAGTTAAAGTTACTTACTGTCTTACATGGGTAAATGAATAACATTTAAACTGTCCCTCTTAAACTTCCAATTTGTATATAAAATAATGTGATTCCTCTCAAAGATTACTTCATGAAATTAAAATATATAGAAGATTTACTAGATTGAAATATGGGCCATAGGGACACTTTCATGTCCTTGATTTGCTGAAAATCCTCCTACTCTGCCCTTGTTTTTGAATGTCAAGTTCAAAATAATTCTCCCTCAAAAATTGTTTCTTAATTTTCATTTTTTGAATTGTGGTAAAATATGTGTGACGTAAAATTGACCATTTTAGGGGAGGGGGGTAAAAGAAAAAACATTTACCATTTTAACCATTTTAAACAGACAGTTCAGTGGCATTAAGTACATTTCCCTTGTTACGCAGCTATCACAAGCATCCATCTTCAGAACGTCTTCATTTTGAAAAACTTTAGTGATGTACCTATAGATCCTCCCAGGACCCCCTCCCCTAGCCCCTGGTGACCCCCGTCCTGCTTTCTGTCTCTGTGAATCTGTCTGCTCCAGGTCCTCATCTAGGTGGGCTCATACTGTATCTGTTTGCTTGTGAGGGAGTATTTTCCTGGGCATGACACCTTCCAGATTAATCCATGTCCTGGCAGGTGTCAGAATTATCTTTTTAAGGCTGAGTAATATTCTACTTCTCTCACTGTTTTAAAGGCACCAGTCCTTTTTTTCATTACATCAAATGCCATTGGTGAAAAGTTTAATAACAAATCAATTCTCGTTTGTAAGAAATATTTTTTTTTCTCTATCTGGAAGCTTTTATCTTCTGTTTGTACTTGTTATGTCTTGGGTGTAGGTCTTTTAAAATTTATGTTGGGCACTTGGTGTCACCTTTCACAATCAGAAGACTGATTTTCCGCTCTGGGAAATTTTATTCTTGATTCTGTTTTTACAGTCTTTTGTTTCCCCCGTCCACATTTGTTTTTCTGTCCTCTTTGTGGATTACTGTTTGACAGATGACGGATGCTTGTCTTTGTCTCTTTAACTTTTCCTTCATATTTTTCACCTTTTAAACTGGAGTTCTGTTAGTTTTCTTTCCAGCCTTTCTGACTTTTAACAATTACATATTTAATTGTAAAGAGTATTTATTTTCTCCTTTTTAAAAGCAGCCTGAATTTTTCTTTTTTAACGGATGCAATATCGAATGTCTCTGGGAATATGTGTTAGAGCTTTTTAAAATATATTTTTTTAACCTAGGATTTTTTTGTAGTGTATGTTCATCTCGATGCTGTTAATTTTACTTACTTATTCATTCATTCATTTATTTTATTTCTTGGCTGCACTCTAGAGCACAGGCTCTAGGCACATGGACTCCAGTAGTTGCTGCACGTGGGCTCGGTAGTTGTGACTTGCTGGCTCTAGGGCACGTGGGCTCAGAAGTTGTGACCTGTGGGCCCCAGTGTGTGCAGGCTACAGTAGTTGTGGCACACGGGCTCATTGCTCCACAACATGTGGAATCTTCCCAGACCAGGGATTGAACCCGTGGCCCTTGCTTTGGCAGGTGGATTCTTAACACTGTTCCACCAGGGAAGTCCAGTTTTACTTTTTTTTTTTTTTAATTTAGCTACACTGAGTCCTAGTTGTGGCTCGCACTCTTAGTTGTGGCATGTGGGATCTAGTTCCCAGACCAGGGATCGAACCCAGGCCCCCTGCATTTGTGAGCTTGGAGTCTCGGCCCCTGGACCACCAGGGAAGGCCAGTTTTACTTTTTTAATATTGAGTAATCCTTGGTTGGTTGTTCATATTTATAAGTGAAGGATTTGATTAATAGGGTAATTAGTGGAACCTTGCATTTTTCTCTACCACCGTGTCAGTCTTTTTAAGCAAAGGATCTTTCCTTTTCACGAGAGGCTCTCTCCTTAGATGCCCCATATAGGTGGGCTTTGCTTTAGGGTGCCATGCACGGAGCAAACAGGCAGTGCGGGGGTCACCAAGAGGCCAGGAGTGAGGCAGGACTCTGAGATGTCAGCCACACCGGGATGGGGTAGGATGGGCCAGTATGGGTACTGTCTCCAGACAGGTTTTTAGATTTCTTTAGAGATGAAGTCTGGGTTTCGGCTTTGGGGTAAATGCTTCTTTACCAGGGCTGATGAGGACAAGAGAGGGGGCCCTGCTGTTCCAAAGATAGACCTTCAGACTGCAGTTTCTAACCACTGTTACTCCTACTCGGTGTCTCTGCCAGCTTTGAGCTTGCAGTTCTCTGCATTCCTCGCTGCAGTCCCTGTGCGTTGTCAGAGACGCCGTTTCCTTGTACCCAGGCCCCAGCACTGGCGCATCCTCTAGGTCTCAGTGAGAAGCTTGTCAGAAATTCTGATTGGGGCATACCCTCTCCTTCTCATTCTTGGTACTGTTACTAATATTTAGTCGCTCCTGGTCTGACTTACTGTCATTTCAATGGAACTTGGGTGGGAAAGGAAGTACATGTGTGTTAAGTTCACCATCTTGAACCAGAAACCCATCCTGATTCTTCATTTTGGTCATCGTTTTATCATATGTGTTTCTGTTGTAAACCTTCACAAATCTTTTGTGTAGTGAGGTTAGATAAAACTTGACTATTGAGTTCATCTACATTTGCCCTCAGCTTGATTCTAGATGCTGAGCAGGATGTGAAATGAGTAGTTTATGATGCTAGTAGCTCCTAAGGAACAAAATTTATGGTTGATGACACAGATGAAGCAATTAGAAAATGTAACTGCCTCACAGAATTGTATAGACCTTTGTATTTTAAAGGATATTGAAGTTTATGAAGATGAGTATCTTTTTATTGAATTTTTTAATTTGGGGAGAAAAAAAATACACACACACACACACACACACATATGTATCAAATTACCAGGAGTCTTTCTCATTCTCTTTCCTTTTTCCATAGCATCCTGTTTTTATTTTATGGATTTAATCTCTCTCAAATCCTTATGTTATTACTAGTAAGGTTTTTATAAAGATTCTGTTGCCTAGGTATTTCTATTTTTTCCACACTCATCCTCCCCCTCTTTTCATTTTAGTCTTTCTTGATCATGCTGTAGGATTTCTCAGTGGTCACTGATACTTAAAAGTTAATTCATACTTAAGAATAAAACTGTGGAAAGCTCTCAAGTGGGCGAAGGAAGAATGAGCCGTTATGATGATGGCAGAAGTAGAGAAGCTTTCCACTAGGTGACAGTGCCCACACCTGGTACCTTAATACCCCAGGCCCCCCTTTGGTTTCTCTACAGAAAGACATATCCATTTGCCTACGGATAAGCTCCTAGCTTTAGACAGCATTATGCTGGAAGGTGGGGTTCCTTATGACCATTCCCTTCATGCAACTTGACTCTAGCTAGGCAGAATCCATAATTGTTCTCTGAAAGCATTCTCTAATTTTCCATGCTTAAGTGTTCTTCCCATTCCCATTAGGCCTGTTTATAACCTACCTATTAGGACTGACCAAAGTCCCACCTTTTCTAAACTTAGTCCAGCCTCTTTATAGCTGTTTCCAAAATCTGTTGTCAAGGTCATTAAGCTGAATATAGTCGTGTACTTCTTTTAGACTGAAACTGTATATTTATAATCTTGCTGCTTAAGATAAGCCTCGTACTTCACGGATATTCACTATAGGCTCTGTTCTGTGAATTAAACACTGCTTTGCATTTGTACCTCTCTCTATTGGTGACTAAAACTCACAGCCTTAAAGTTTGTCACAGTGAAAACATCATCAACTCTTAGAAGTTAGATCTGTGTCTTAAGTCTTGCCTGTATCCTTTTGGCATCTCACATAGGTTTTTTGTAACTAGTAGACATATATATATAGTTGGAGAAGGAAATGGCAACCCACTCCAGTATTCTTGCTTGGAGAATCCCACGGACAGAGGAGCCTGGCTGCCTGGCTACAGCCCTAGGGGTGCACAGAGTCGGGCATGACTGAAACCATTTAGCATGCACACAGGCATGTAGTAGAGATGTGTTTGTAGTAGAGTGATTGAATGCGGTGAGAGGAGCTAACCCCAGTGTGTCATAATTGCAGGTGCCTGTGACATTCGATGATATCTCCATCTACTTTTCCACTCCAGAATGGGAAAAATTAGAAGAATGGCAAAAGGAACTTTACAAGAATATCATGAAGGGAAACTATGAGTCTCTCATCTCCATGGGTGAGGCTAAGTTGGCACGGTTTGAATGACGGGACAGCATCTCCGAGCAGTCTCAGAGCAATCCCTTTTCCTCCAGTGTCTTCATTTCCCTCTGTCCTCATGCATTTCTGGTTCCAAGCCAAAGATGTCCAATTCACCCTTGCTAAATAGGAAGTCACAGTTTCTCCTTCTGCCAAGTCAGGGGACAGAGGGTGAAGTTCAAGGTTGTGGGTGTGCCAGCTGCAGTGATCTCCATGGTGTCCTTCCTATTTATGGCCTCACGTCTCCTTGCTGAGGCGCCCTCGCTCTTACTCCATGGAGGCAGCAGTCCATGGGCCTCGCCTCTCCTCGCTGAGGCACATGCACTCTTAGTCCATGGAGGCGGCAGTCGGTGGGCCTCGCCTCTCGTTGCTGAAGCGCCCTGCTCTTACTTCATGGAGGTGGCAGTTGGTGGGCCTCTCCTCTCCTTGCTGAGGCACATGCACTCTTAGTCCATGGAGGTGGCAGTCCACGGGCCTCGCCTCTGCTCGCTGAGGCGCATGTGCTCTCACTCCGTGGAGGCAGCAGTCGGTGCTCAAGGAGCACACAAGCCTTTCCCACACATCACCTCTCCTCCCACTGGTTTCCCAATAGACACCGTCCATGGTTGGAGGTGAATGGATGGGGAGAGCGGTCTAGACCAGCTGTCCCCAACCTTTTTGACAACAGGAACCGGTTTCGTGGAAGGAGACAATTTTTACACGGATGGGGTTGGGGCTCATGTTTCAGGTGATAATATGAGTGATGGGGAGCAGCATATGAAACCTCACTGGCTCACCGGCTGCTCACCTCCTGCTGTGTGGCCCGGTTCCTAACAGGGCACAGACGTACCAGACCAGGCCTTGGGGACCCAAGTGATAGACTCAAAGAAATTCCCTGGGACTGTGGGCCTCACAGCCTTCCGTTCAGCTTCGATGGCCATTAGTTGGCATCCTCACTGATCACTTGTCATACCCTCTTTCCCATTTTCCTCTCGTAGATTATGCCATGAATCAACCCGATGTCTTATCTCAGATTCAGCCAGAAGGAGACCGCAATACAGAGGACCAGACTGGGCCAGAGGAGAGTGGGATTCCCACCGACCCCAGTGAAGGTGAGTGGAGGAGAGATATCCACTCTTTGTCTCCCTTTCCTGGTCAGAGGTGATAGCTCGGAGCAAAGGTAAGCAGGGGCTTCTGGAGGCTCTCGGTCCTAAAGCAAGGAGACTGTGAATGGGTCAGCAGGCCCTGGAAATCACCTTGTCCAAAGCCTTCACCCGTCAGTAGCACATGCCTGAGAGTATTGAGGGAGCATGTGTCCAGCTGTTCAGAAGTGTTGAGGGGCTGGGAGTCTGCATGGTCCCTCAGGGATGCACAAAAAGGGCAGACCTGATGATGTCCACCTGGGTGAAGTGGATTTTTGCCCAGTTTGGGAGCCAGTTATCACTAATTAACTCCCCCTAGTTTTTTTTTTTTTTTTGGTTGGCAGCTATTTGATATTATGGGGGGAAGACTGCTAGCCCAAGTACAGTTGTTATTTCTCTCAAGTCCCACCTGTTACCAGAAAAATTTCATATAGATTTTGTTTGCTAGATAGAAATTTCATCCTCCAGACATCTCTGTGAGATGAACATCTCTGACAACCCACCCCTATTCCATGCACTGGTATTTTTTTCTAGCATTTTACTATGAAATTTTCAGTCAGAAAAGTTGAAATGATTTTGCAACAAACACTGAGAGACCAAGCACTTAGATTCTATCACTGACATTTTATTCTGCTTCCTTATTACATGTGTGTCCATCTCTGCATCCCTCTGCCATCCATCAACACATCCTATTTTCTGTGTATTTCAAAATCAGTGCAGATAGCAAGACATTTCCTCCTAACTAGTTCAGCATGGATATCATTAACCTCGAGTTCAATGGAGAAGGCAATGGCACCCCACTCCAGTACTCTTGCCTGGAAAATCCCATGGACCGAGGGGCCTGGTGGGCTGCAGTCCGTGGGGTTGCTAGGAGTCGGACACGACTGGGTGACTTCACTTTATTTTTTCACTTTCCTGCGTTGGAGAAGGAAATGGCAACCCATTCCAGTGTTCTTGCCTGGAGAATCCCAGAGACGGGAGAGCCTGGTGGGCTGCCGTCTATGGGGTCGCACAGAGTCGGACACGACTGAAGCGACTTAGCAGTAGCAGCAGAGTTCAATATTTGTTTATATATTTTGTGATACACATTTTATATACAATGAAATTCTCAAATCTCAAGTGAACTTTCTCTGAATTTTGAGGAATGTATGTCTGCCACACATTGTTTTTAAGAATGTGTAGGTGATTATATTTAGGCAGTGTAACAGATTGAATTTTATTAATCTCTATACCTTGGATATAAATAATGAGTCTAAAATCATATCACAAGTAAAGATGGGTTATTTGATTGCAGAAAAATACCTGACATAGACCTCAGTGAGAGAAAATGAGGATGTCATTTTATTGTTTGGGGATGAATGGAAATGGTGTAATTTGGTTTTGTGATGATACCTGAAAGTTTCATTTAGCTGCCTTTTTGTCAATTTGTTTTTACCTTGGTTTTCAAGACTCCATTTTTGGGTAGTCACCTTTTATGCTTTAATATACTTTTACTTAAAATTAACAGTGTAAGCATTGAATTTATTTAATACTCTGGTTTTAGTCTTTAGAATTTTAGTTTGCATTGGTAATTACCAGCCTAGTTTTTTACCTGAACTTAAAGATAGGAGTCATAGAATTTAGACTGATTAATATATAGCATTAAAAAAAATCATGCATGTCTAACCTTTAGAACCCTTAATATTTTCCCCCTTTTAGGTTTAATTATATTTTCATGACTTTTTATTCATTTAATTCAATTGTTTTCTTTTGGTTGCTCAAATTGTCAACAACTGACTTTTAAACTATCTCCTATGTCCTTTCAGTACTGCCTCAGTACTTGTTTTCATAAAAAAAAAAAAAAAAAAAAAGTTCCAGACTGTGTTGGAGTTTCCAAGACTTCTACACTCAAGTAATTCGCTGGGAGAACACAGGCCCCAGCATATAGCCATGCTTAGGGCTGAGATTTATTACAGCAAAAGGACACAAAACAAAATCAGCAAAGATCAAAGGTGCTCAGGATGCAGTCTGGAGGGAACTGGGGGCCAGCTTCAGGGTCCCCTTTCAGTAGAGCCTCATAGACCACACTTAATTTCTCCAACAACAAGTTGTGGCAAACGACATGGAGTGTCGTCTCCCAGAGAGGCTCTCCAGAGACTCAGCACCCATGGCTGGTCCCATAGGCCCCCTCTGTCTGGCATGTACCAAGATTCCAGACTCCCAGAATGGGAGTGGATCTTCAGCATAAACCACAATGTAGAAACAGCTGAGACCCAGCGAGGCACTCTTAACATTGAGGAGAGCTTGAGATCAGTACATGGAACTACTGGTCAGCCAAGGGCCAACCTTGGGAGCAGGCCTTCCAAGGACAGGCAGTCTCAGGCCTGCTGTGTTGACATGGGGCTACTTTAGATTTTCCTTCTCCTAACCCATTAAAAACGTCCTGATTCCTTTCAGTGGAGAATAGTGCTAAGTGTCTGGTCGTCAAGGTGCCTAACAGACTGTCCTCGTGGATGCCAGGTGGATACTAATGCTGGGCCACTTCAGAAACAGGACTAATCAAATATTTTTTTCATTGATTATTCTTCACTCTGTTTATATCATTTTCCCCATCTTGTTCTAATAGGAAAAGAAAAGAAGAAAAACTTCTCATTATTGAGCAAGCAGCTGTCCTCTTCTTTAACATCATCATCTTTTTAAAGTTAAAAAATTTTTTTTTAATTTTATTTATCTATAGATTTTTGGCGGTGCTGGGTCTTTGTTGCTGTGCTGGCTCTTCTCTAGTTGCAGCCAACGAGGGCTGCTCTCTAGCTGTGGTTTGAGGGTTTCTTATTGCCGTGGCTTCTCTGGTTGCAGAGCACAGGCTCTAGGGCACTCGGGCTTCAGTAATGGCAGCTCCCGGGCTCTAGAGCACAGGATCAGTAGTTGTGGCACAGCGGGTTAGTTGCTCCTCAGCATGTGGGATTCTCCCAGATCAAGGATCGAACCTGTTTCTCCTTCATTGGTAGCTGGATTCTTTACCACTGATCCACCAGGGAGGCCCTTCAAAATTAACTTTAACATACTTTGTAATTTGTTAGTAGTATGTTTATATTAAAATATTGATGTATTTTTAGAAACAATTTTCTAAAATATGTTTGGATTTTATCTTTATTTCTTATAAGCCCATAATTTATTATCTTACTCCATTTTAGAGCTTTAGAAAGAACTGTGCATTATAATTAAGTAAAAATATATACAGGTAGAATAGATTTGGGGATAGTAAGGATACCGTGTGGCACCCCTTCTTTTTATGTCCAAATATCTTGGATTTCATTTTATATTCTGTCTTAGTCACCATTATCTGAATCTGATGAAGAAATTATTATTCCTTCCAGGGAGCAGTCATTGGTGCCTCATATCTTGGATAAAATTGCTTCCAATTAGTAGAAAATAGTAATGAATGAGAGAATGCAGAAAAATATAAACCTGAGATTTTCTGAAATTCTTCTTCATTACTAGGGCCAAAATGCAGACCAGCTCTGTGTGTGTGTGTGGCCATTATTTGGTCACTGATAGTTGTAATATTGAACTCCAGTATTTTAGAATTCTTTGGAGAAAAGCCTTAACCAAGAAGTTCAAACAGAATAACAATCAAAAGCCCATTATCTAGCCCGTCTTCTAGTTTGGAAGCCATGGACCTGAGCCAACATTCTAGAAAAGTAAAGTAAATTCATTCCCAAACTTGCGGTCCTGAGGAGACTTCTTTGCTCATTGATTAGGGTCCATGGCCCTTATCTCCTTTGTCACTGGTCACTCTTGTCCAGCAAGACCATCTTTTCCTAGACAAAATCAGTGACTAAGACATCCCAATATGGTAAATCTTTATTTTTGTTTAGCCTACATGCAGACAAGAATTACCCGGGAAATAAAACTTAGCTTAGTACACAAATACACAACATAGTCACCTGCTGTGTTACAGTTCCAGATCTGCTTCATGAAAGTTGCAAAAAGAGTTTTGTATCTTTACCAACGGTAGTTTCGTGTACCAGGCATTTTCATTGTCTGCTTAAGAATTCATAGCTCAGCATCAGTTCTAACTCACTCAGTTCATAACACCTTTGTACACATCCCAGAACCTCAAGGCTCCAGCTCCTTCTCAGACAGCTTGGGCCCTACCTGCTTAAAGTACACATGATAACATTCAACCAGTGTAGACAATTAATTTTATATTTTCTTGTGATTTGCCTTTCTATTTTAACCACCTCTCGAACCTAAAACCTCAGCATTTCTTGATTTCCTCTTACCTGATCAGTATTTTCAGTTTCTCTCTTCTCTAGCTTTCCCCAAAGCCTGCTGCTTGCATGAACCAGTGATTTGACTCTTCTGTGTCTCTTTAAGTGTCCACTGTTCGGGCCCCCCAGGCCTGTGAGGGTGTACTCCAGGTCCCCTTGTGACTGGGCCAGCAGTTGCCCTTCTGTCACCAGGCAAGTGACTGCATGAGGCCCCCTGACCACTCCAGTTCTCCTGCTCCTTTCATCTCACTTCTAAAGGTACTCAGCCCTGCACTCCCACCACTCCCACCAAGTGTAGTAGACACAGCCATGTTCCCTGCGCCCAGTGACAGCAGTGCTAAGACCCAGTTATTTAATAAAATAAATACTTACGTCGTTGCACTAATCTAGTTAGTTAAATGATGGGAGGAACTCATTTTAGCATCAGTATTCAAGAAGACCCTGGGTTACTTTCCCGGGGTTCCCCAGGTTCAGTGAAGGCACACTGAACCAGTGACGGGAACAATAGCCACCCCATTTCTAGAGAACTGCCTTGGTGTTTCAGTCCTCCTCAGCTTTTATGGTTGGCTACTGACTAATACTGTAACAAACAACTGGAAAGAATCCACATGCCCATCCGGGGGAGATGCTGAGTGCACAGTGGTGCAGCTACAGAGAGGAATGAGGAGGGTCTCTGTATAATGCTGGAGACACGCATCCCAGAATATATTGTGAAGTAAAAAAGGAAGATCCAGGACAGTTGGTGTAGTATGCCTCTTAAAGAGGGAAAAAATGAAGATGTATGGAAGATTAAAACAAAAGCCAAGGAGGATGGCTACCTACACAAGGAAAGAGACTAGAGATGGAAGCTAGATCTCTTTGAATGTATTTTATACTTTTGATTTTGGAGCCTTGTAAATATTTTACATAGAAAAATAAGATATAAAATCAAACACATGCTGAAAAAACTAAACTGTATACCACAAAACATCGAGTCCATATTTTTGTTAATAATACTGGTATAGTTTTGAAATGTACATTCAGATAAAGCAAACATTGTGCAGTGTTATTAGGAACCAAGATTCCTAGGATAAGAGAGAACAGATACAAGTATTAAAGCAGTTAAACACTGTAGTTTTAAATATGGTCATAAATATTAATGTACATTCATTATATTTGGTTTTTCTAAATGGTATTTTATAGCTCTGTCTATTGAAAAGACCTAGAAGCAGTGACAACCTATTAACAGTTAGTGTCCTTATCATCCAGATTATGGTCTCTAAATTCCATTTCTCAGATTATTGATTGTGTGCTTGGAGCGGAAAACATATCAGATGAATCTGGTCTAGTTTGTTATACCAGAAATGGACGAAACTAGATATTTGATGATGTGAAAAGACATAGAACTGATCTGAAGGGGCTCCCCCTAGCCAAAAAGGGACAATTTGAGCATCAAAAAGAATAATGACTTGAACTTACTTCTGGAACAGAAACAGATTCACAGACACAGAAAACAAATTTAAGGTTACCAAAGGAATTAGTGGGGGGTGGGGAGAAGGAAATAAATGAGTTGGGATTAACATATACATACTACTATATATAAAATAGATAAACAACAAGGACCCACTGTATAATGCAGGAAACTATATTCAGTATCTTGTATTAACCAATAATGGAAAAGAATCTGACAAAAAATACATATATATATATATATATATATATATGTGTGTGTGTGTGTATAACTGAATCACCTTGCTGTATACCTGAAGCTAACACAACATTGTAAATTAATCATACTCAATTTTAAAAATGGTTTCAGAAAAGAATAATGACTGCAATTGATTGAAACTCACCAAATATATAACATTCTATGAGTTCATAATGATAAACTAGAGAAAAAATAGTCAAAACAACTTGAATCACATTTGGAGGTTCTAGAGCACCAACTCGTCATTTAGAAGACTGATGAATGAAGCAGTTAACATATATATTATATATATATGTTTATAATATATATAAACATATGTATAATATTTATAAAGTCTTGGAGGAAGATAAGGTTGGACTGTAGTTAGTACACTTCAGCCTTGTAGCTCAAAGTAGGAAGTGGGAAAGGCAGCCCACAATGTGTACAGAACCCTGTATTCTCCTGTCTGTCTGCATAACCTGACAGTCTGTTGGGCCTTGTCCAACCTCTTATTTCTGCTTTGTGTATACCTTTAGATCCCAGCAGTCTAAAATTTAAAAGGCATTGAGCAATAACAGTGAGTTCTGTTCATTCACTAGGAATAAAACCATAACCTGTATACAAGGCTTTTTTGATAAATAATATAGAGAGCTTGAATTTACTCTCTGGACCCTGTCAATGTGCCAGCTTGTTCTTTTAGGCCAAAAAAGGCTATATAGACCTTGGCTGGAATAGCAAGCACAGCTGTTTCTGTGCTGAACAAATGAGGCATGTTATGTGCAAAATCTTTAGAGGCTGTTCTTTTTTATTTTCCAAAAGAATCCCCAAGGCCTGAGGAACTTGGAAATACTATTCTCCCTACTCTCAGGGTTTAGGAAACAAAAACCTGTGTCATTAATAAGCAAAAGTAATATGTTGTCTTAAAAAGAATGTGACATTGGGAACCTGAAAAATGTTTCTGAGCAATCAGATCTGTGCTTAAACCTGATTTTGTAATTCTGATAATATATTTGTTTTTAAATTAACATTCTTAAAAAGTTTTTGGTCAGTCTTGTTTGTTTGGTTGTTGTTGTTGTTTCTGTATTTTAAAGTAAACCTTTGATAATATAGTGTTTTACTGTAAATGTTTCCTTACTGGAAATTTACTTAACCTCTGTGGGCCCCCTCTAACTTAAATGGAGAGGAGATCCTCTGCTTCCTTATCTCATAAAAATGCTGTGAGAGAAAAATATGAAAACACTCTGAAAGTAAGTGTGTTGATGAAATGAAAGGTACTCATGCTTCTAGGTGATTTCAGGATCTCCAAAATAAAAATTTTGATTTGTTTTGAAGGGTCGGGAAGGTCCCATGGAGAAGGGCATGGCACCCCACTCCAGTATTCCTGCCTGGAGAATCCCATGGACAGAGGAGCCTGGCAGGCCACAGTCCATGGGGTCGCAAAGAGTCGGACACGACTGAGCGACTATCACTTTCACTTTTCACCACCAAAAATAGTGAATCAAGGTGAGTCTATCATGGAAAGATTCATACATTTGGTTTCATTTTGAATTGGTTCTCTGGATGTTACATGTGTTTTTGTTTTTTTAAGCCTGATTTTGTTTTGTTGTTATAGTTAATTAGAGATAAATATTGGGGCAAAATGTAGTATTCAGCACACCAGCATGATTATTTCCACTTTCTGAGTCAAGCCCTGAAGACGTTTCTCTCCGCCCCGCCCCCCCCCCCCGCCCCCCCCAAACAGAGCCTGGCATTTCAACATCAGATATTCTGTCTTGGATTAAACAAGAGGAAGAGACCCAGGTTGGTGCCCCGCAGGAGCCCAAGGAGAGTGACATGTGCAAAGGTACCTATGCTGGTGAGTACCGAGCCACCCAGGCTCAGGGTATGTCAGACCACTGAGTAGAAACCGCAGAGGAAGTGGGGTTGTGGAAGCAAGGAAGTGGGTGAGGAATGAGAAAAGTGGGCGGGGGGAGGCTTGTTCAAGTAAGAAATGAAACTAAAATCCAACTAAGATAAATTTTAAGTGAGAAAACACACTCTTAAATGTGAAGACAAATTAGAATTGTCAGAGGAAGGAAAAGAAGTGCACACGGATGAAAAGTATGAGGGGAGAGAAGGGCAGAACATTGGAGGGTCACGTAGAAAGGGCCGAAGTGGGATGGGGGTGGGGGAGACAAGCCAAGGCACCAATGAGGGTGTTAGTGTTAGTGAGGAGCTCTCCCTAAGGACAAAACCATGACAGGAGAAAGCGCCTGTCTTCTAAGACACTTAGCGCCATCTGTATTTTGCCATCTGAACAGAAGAGAATCTCAAGGTCAGAGGAGACACAATAGTTCATGCAACTGAATGCAACCTATTTATCTTTTGTGCTCTGTGCTTAGACCCTGGAAAATAAAAATTAAAAGAGAAAAAGAGTTTCTGCTCTTCCAGAAGTTTTGTTGGAGGGACACATTTCAGTACTAGGCATGCCTATTATTGAACATCAAGGGTGAGTGGGATGGATGACTTAACTTATACACAAGAAATAAGGAGTCTGGAGGACATTCCATCAGTTATCCTTTAGGTATTTAGATAAAGCCTGAGAAGGACGTGAAGCTGGAACTGGCCTTAGAAAACCGGTACCAAGTGTTTGGGTGTAACCCAGGAAGCTGGGAAGAGAGGGGTGCATTCTACAAAAGGGAGGGCAGGGTGAGCAAAGATACAGGAGCAGAAATGTGTACTGTATTTTCCAAAAGACAAAAGGACAGAGAACTATATTGAGGGGTTCATCTGACAGAGTAAGGAGGAACAGGATTAGATAGAACAGATGAGTTTAGGCCTGGTCACAACAGGCAACAGAGAACACCTCAGAGTGTGCGTGCCAGGAATGAAACAGTGAAAGTCGCTGGAAAGACAGATGCTAGGGCCCTTCCTGTCCAAACGGAAGCACCGCAGAGGCTCGGTAGCGAACTCTCCGGTGATGGACCACGAGCCCTGCAGACACCCTGGTGGTTTTCTCAGCCCTTTGCTGACTTCCTGCTTTGCGCCAGGCAGGGACCCGGGAGAGCTGCGGGGAGCCTGGGGGGTGGCCGGGGGTGACCCTGAGCCCTTTCTTGCAGACGAAGAGCTGGTCATCAAGGCCGAAGGCCTCGCCAGAGCCTCCCTGTGCCCCGAGGTGCCCGTCGCCTTCTCTTCACCAGCAGCCGCAGCTAAGGAGCCGTTCCCAGACATGGCCTTCAAGAGCCCGCAGTCTGCACCCTTGGCGCCGTTTGGTCGTCCAGCCACCGACCTGGCTGAGGCCTCGGAGGGACAAGTGACCTTCACGCAGCTGGGCACCTACCCGCTGCCGCCCCCAGCCGGGGAGCCGGTGTTCTCCTGCCACCACTGCGGCAAGAGCCTCAGCCAGGACCTCCTGCTGACCCACCAGTGCGGCCCCCCGGGCGAGCACGCCGCCCCCTGCGCCCAGTGCCCCAAGCACTTGCCCACGCCAGCTGACGGCGGCCCCCCAGCCCCCGCCCGCGAGACGCCCCCCACCTGCCCGCACTGCGCCAGGACCTTCACGCACCCGTCCCGACTCACCTACCACCTTCGGGTCCACAACAGCGCCGAGCGCCCCTTCCCCTGCCCCGACTGCCCCAAGCGCTTCGCTGATCAGGCGCGCCTGGCCAGCCACCGGCGAGCGCACGCCAGCGAGCGGCCTTTCCGCTGCGCGCAGTGCGGCCGCAGCTTCAGCCTGAAGATCAGCCTGCTGCTGCACCAGCGCGGCCACGCTCAGGAGCGGCCCTTCTCCTGCCCGCAGTGTGGCATTGACTTCAACGGCCACTCGGCCCTCATCCGCCACCAGATGATCCACACGGGCGAGCGTCCCTACCCCTGCACCGACTGCAGCAAGAGCTTCATGCGCAAGGAGCACCTGCTCAACCACCGGCGGCTGCACACAGGCGAGCGGCCGTTCAGCTGCACGCACTGCGGCAAGAGCTTCATCCGCAAGCACCACCTGATGAAACACCAGCGCATCCACACTGGCGAGCGGCCCTACCCCTGCGCCCAGTGCGGCCGCAGCTTCCGCTACAAGCAGACGCTCAAAGACCACCTGCGCGCGGGCCACGGGGGCGGCTGCGGCGGAGACCGGGACCCCTCTGGACCGCCGCCGGACCCCCCTGGGCCCCTCCTACCCGGGCTGGAAGCCTCGGGCCTGGGCGTGAACCCCGAACGTCTGGAGGCCAATCAGTGGTATGGGGAAGGCAGTGGGGGCGCGGTTTTGTAAAGCTGTCTCCTTTCAGGGTTGTCTGTGTGGGCAGGGTAGGGGAAAGAGGAAAGCCCCGCCACCTCTCACCCCGCGGTAAGGACTGCTTGGCACGTCGAGGAATGTGGGGTCCTGAACACTTGACAAGAGCCGTGTGTGAGTTTCGGAACTTCACAAGAGCACCACGTTGCGAAACCCAGGAAGACCTGGAAGAAAGCCCAGCTTCCCCATCTTTTCAAAAAAAAATATGACCGAAGCAGAAGTTAGAAGAATGTCGCAGAGGTTGGAAAGCAAGGTTCAGCCTCTGATAATCCATCACAGGTTAATAAGTTGAGAGTGGTTGAGCTCTATGTAGAGTCAGGTGCATGGAAGAGCCTCCAAGCTCTGAAGCCCACCGTGAGGCAGAGAATGTTTGCCCTAACCTTGCTCACTTCCTTGGTCGTGTGATGGCTGCTGGAAGCCAGTACCCAAGCCCTCCCCCTGCTCCTGCTCCCCTAGCAGAGCTCCAGTGTCCTGCCCCGCCCGAAATGATGACTCAAGACTGCCTTCCTAGGTCTCCCGGAGTACTCATTCTAATATATTTTGTTTAATATTGAGTGAGCAAAAATCTTGATGTTAAAAGCTTCTTAAGGAGAACAGTTCTTTCATTAGCTTAATTTGAAGCATCCAGGCTTTTACTGCCATTTAAGCTACTAGAAAGCTTTGCCAAGGTCCTAGTTAAGAACTTGGAGGCAGGATATGCAGCCCCAGCTTTAAAAGCTAGAGATCCCAGAGAAGTGACAGAACAGCCTAGAGTTTGTGCCTGAACCATGTTCCCGAGAGCCACTATATGCCATATTCTTCCTATCATTTCCAAGCCAGTAGGCTGGCTTTTCCATTCCTGGTGTCTGATATTCTGACAATCATCAACGGAAAAGGCTACAGCACCTTCTAGAAGCATTACAGAGTCCTGGAAAGTGCCCAAGGCCTCTCAGCTTTTGCTTCCTCAGTGGTGAGATGACAGTTACAATGCAGCTTTCTTGAGCCGGCTCAACCCCCCCGCCCCCGGTGATGGACAGATTGAGGGGCTTCATAGACCCCTGAGAGCTAAGCACCAGACGGGGCAAGGGCAGCCTCTTCCGCTGGCTTTGCTTCTGGGGAGATTTGCCACCATGTGTACCTTTGTAAGGGTCGGTCAGTCACCAGGAAGCATCTGAGCCTGGTCCCGTTCCTAAGTGACTTTGCAGTCTAGCCACTTTCCCTTTACAGATCTCACATTTTCATCTGCAATGCAAGGCTGGTGAAAGGGAAAAAGTGAACCTTTAGGATTAAAAAATATATATATTGTGGTACATTCCTTCTGCCAAAATCCTATCTATCTCTGGTTGTTATCCAAGGAAAGCAAAACAAGACAGCAAAATCAAGGCAGAGATGTTCTTGCTGAAACTTGCCTGAAATCAGTTTGATTTGTTGTTGACTCGGTTGGAGACTGGGATAGAAGAGAAGCGCGCAGAAGCCCCAGGTCCTGAGCAGAAAAGTTGTTTGTACCTCTGGTGCTCTCCTGTTTCCCCGGAACCTCCCTATGGTGACTGGGACAAGGTCTTTGAGCATTTAGGCAAGGCACTCTCTTGACGAAATGATACAGGAAGGACCCGTTTTCCCCGTCGTCACCCAGCGCACACTTCACCCTGCCTCGTTAGGTGTGACTGCACTAGGAAAAAGTGTCAGCCCAGCTTTGCTCCTGGGAGGGTGCTTCCTGAACATGCTGCTTTCTGGATAATCACAGGTATAAAATATCTGCTCTGTGACATTCACAACACCACGCGTCACAGGAGCCCTAAGAAATGTGTGTGAGACCTAGTCCCCTGTCATTACTACAGTTGGAAGGCAAGGGTATGGAACACACCACGAGAGATGATGAACAGAACTTTGACATACTGGATTGAAGAGTTTTCTAGCTAGAATCTGGATCCACTACCATGGAAACGGGGAGCCCTGGGGATCTCAGTCTGAGTTCCAGCTTCACGGGTAACCACCTCCCCACCAGGAACTCAAGACTGAGATCAGCTCTGGTTTGCGTGTCCCTAACGAAAAAGAAGAGTCACAATGCTGTCCCCCGTGGTGAGCTCCCTTCTGAAGAAACGGACTTGCACGTTCTCCAGGGTTTGCCGGAGAAGGCACCCCTCCCTGCACTAGATGCGGTGATGGGTAAAATGACCTGGAGAATCCTTTTACTCGAAGGTTTCCTGAGGACACAGAGCTTATTAATGAAAGAGACCTGGGGATTGAAATACTGCAGAGAGGTCCCACAGTCCCTGTTGCAAGGAACTCTAGCCACAGTTTGGCAAGAAGTGAAGAGTTCACATACCCACGAGGCAAGAGCCATGAAGCTGAGTGAAAGGGAATGGCAGGGTCCAGCCAGAAAGATAGAAGTGGAGGTTATCCAACTGTCAACCATGAAACAGACCAGGGTGCAGCCACTGTACCTTCTGGTCTCCTTTCCCTCCACAGTCTTCTCACCATGTAGAAATCCAGTCCGGGTCTAAATTAGAATTTGTTTGCTTGAGATGCAAAAGTGGATAAGTGGGAAAAAAAAAAAAAAAGACCATTGGGAAAGATAAGTCCAACAGAGAGGTTCCAGTGTGTGGAGAAACTTGGCTCAGCAGGGGCTTCTGAGACAAACCATACCTTTAACAGAATCTGAGGATTGGTCATCCCGACTGGGCTCAGTAGGAAGGAAGACTGAGAAACGTGCGCTCCATCAGTCTGCCCTCTGGCCGGGAAGTGTGTACTGTCACACATCAACAGGCACCATCTCCGGGGGGGTGGACCCAGCTGTTGACTGTAACCAGATTCACGCTTTGCTTCCTTACTAGATTTTTGTTATCACCGTAAGATGAACCTCTGGTTCCGCCCCCCATGTGAACCTAAATGGAGTTGATCGTCTGGAAAGTGAAAGAAGATGACTCTGATCTTTCTTGCTGGGTGTTTGTTACTAGAATGCCCTGGCCGGGTTCTGGCTGCTTTATATAGCTTCCTAGCAGTGCTTTACAGAACTTCCCTCACCATTAATAATAGCCTGCAGACTTCCCATTGGGGGACTCCGCTGGGCTTCTTTGTGGAGCATTTTAAAATATTTGGGTATCCATGGCTATCTCAGCCAGAACCAGACTCTAGAGCTTACCCGGGAGTAATAAATGTTTACTGTCTCAGTCTTAGAAAGTCTGGTTGATAAGAGAGAACCCGAGTCCCTTTATATTTGTGCATTCCAAATGGGATGGAGAACCCACATTTCCGCTCACATGTCATTTGGAGGAGGAGCAGAACACACTGGGTCCCCGCCCCCCCCTCCCCCCCGCCCCTACCCTATATCCTACGCTGTAGCTTCTTAGACAATAAAAAGCATCCTCCTCAGCTGCCTGAGGACCACTGAGAAGCAGGGAGGAAAAGTGAGATTCTCCCAGAATGCTTTCCCAGACCAGGAACTCTTACCATCAGTGCCGTGTTCTCTGCTCTTGGTGGAAACCTTTGACCCTGCTCTCTTCACCCTACAAAGGAAGCAGTCTTCTCACAGGGTTTTACACAGAGGACATTCTTTGACTTGGGAAGTGTCAGACTCTTATAAGCGGAAGATCCTCCAGGTGGGGCACATGGGCGGGAGATGGGGGCAGGGAGTGCTCGGGCCTCACAAAGACATGTCTTGTGGGTTAATGCAGCTTAGTGGTGTAGGGCGTGGGTTTGGTCCAGACCTAGCGAGTCCTGACGTCGTAAGAAGTGACATAACAATTTAATCATCGTGAGTCTAGTTTTCCTATCTGTAACATAGAATGATGCTAGGTCTTGGATGTGTCAGGGTTTGGGGGGAAACTGTGAAAGTACTTGGCACAGAGCCTGGCACACAGAGGTGTCAGATCGGCAGCGGTCAGGAAAGGTGCAGGCCAACTGGAGAGGGAACTGAGGCCATGCTGCGGAAGCGCGTGGCCACTTGATGACTTAGCTCCTGCCTCCCATCTATTGCTTCCATTTAGCCTGTTCTTTTACCTATTCTGTATCTCCTGACTCCCTTAAGTTTGTGTGTGCCGTGACACCAGCTGGTTCAGATTCTAAGGTGGGGAATCTGGCCCTTCTCTTGCTATGTGTGTGTGTGTGTGCTCAGCTGCATCCGACTCTGCAACCCCACGGACTGTAGCCCACCAAACTTCTCTGTCCATGGGGTTCTCCAGGCAACAATATTAGAGTGGGTTGCCATTTCCTACTCCAGGTGATCTTCTCAATCCCAAGGATCAAACCCCTATCTCTTGCATCTCCTGCATCTACAGGCGGATTCTTTACCACTGCCCCGGGGGCTTCCCTTCCTTTTTCTATACCAGGCCACAGAAGTCTCCAGCCTGCCCTTGGACTCCCTGCCCTTGGGTCAGGTGCTCATCTTGGCTTAGTCAGCCATGTCAGGAGGGAGGGTCCTAGGTCCCTCCACTTGATCTGGGGTTGGTAGACTCTTGGGAATGGGCAGACGGTAGGGCGTTTCTAGTACTGCCTGGAGAGGAAAGACTCTGCTTCCCCTGTGTCGGGCTTCCTTGAAAGACTTCTGCTTCGGCAGCACAGTGCAGACCAGAGCCCATGGCCAGTACAGAAAGGACCTGGAGGATGCTATTGCTGTATCTTGCAAAAGAAGTAATTTGTTACTTTCTGGGGTGTTATTCTGCCTTCCCAGCCAGGCTCCACTTCCTTTTCAAATAGGTGACTCAGGCCATAATTCCATCTCTACACACATACACAATGACTTTTGTCACATTGCCTCTTGAAAACAAAAAATTACTCCGCCCCTTAAGACCAACCCCCACTGAAGAATGCAGAGAGATACAGTCAAATCAGAGAGGACTCAAAAGCACCGTCCTGCAATGTTCCTAAAATTGCCAGGTTACATTTCAAATAAAATATCTGATAAAACCTCATTGGGCTTTGTGGCTTTGTGTCTGCTATTAGCAAAGCCAGCATTTACTGAGAAATCCTGCAGCTGATCTAAAAATGAAGCTACCCAAGAACTGGGGCCACGTCTTGTGTGTCCCTCCTGGTGCCGCATGCTGTCAGGAATGTGGATCCTTGATGGATTAATATGACTGTGCAGTAGGAAGACCACCTGTTGTTATTTAGTCGCTCAGTTGTGTCTGACTCTGTGTGACCCCATGAAGCCCTCCAGGCTTCCCTGTCCATGGAATTCTCCAGGCAAGGATACTGGAGTGGCCTGCCGTTCCCTTTTCCAGGGGAACTTCACACCTCCTGCATTGGCAGGCAGATTCTTTACCACTGAGCCACCCAGGAAGCTCCGAAGAGTAGGGATTCTGGTTGAGATTAACATTTTCTACCTACTTGGTACAATACAAGCCACTTCGATTGTGTAGATTACACTATCCTAATTCTAATGGGCAGAT
The DNA here is from genome assembly GCF_003369695.1 of Bos indicus x Bos taurus. NCBI lineage: Eukaryota > Metazoa > Chordata > Mammalia > Artiodactyla > Bovidae > Bos > Bos indicus x Bos taurus. The sequence continues at coordinate 7,588,295 of NC_040079.1, read as the reverse complement.
TGAACAAGGTGGTAATATAACTACAATAATTGAATTCCAACTCTACAATCATAGAATTTAAGGTTTTACTAACTAGGACTGTTTTCGTTGCCTGGTTTCTCCCCAAATCCTGCCCTATCGAGTGATGCACACAGCAGAATGAACACCTTGGAGAGGTATGCATTATTACAGATTAAAGTGTCTCATTCTAACTATAGTAAGATTATTCCAAAGCCACACAGATGGACAAAATTCTAGCAAAACTATAAGAATTCATTTTAAATACACAGTATATGTTTGCATTTTTAAGCATAGGAAAACAAAATAATGATTGTTCTAGGGTGCTGGGGTCATTCAGTGAATGACCCTGAATTTACTTTTTCCTGTAAATTTTGGGTCATAAGAAACATTTTGTATATAGCATTTCTAAAGTTTTTGTAAGAATAAGGATTATGCTAATGATGAGGTCCTGGAAGCAAGTCAGGGAGGCCAGAGTTTCATCTTGGTTTGGTTTTCTCATTTGTAGTATGAGGACAGTACATGCTTTACCGAGTTAACCCAAGGTGTTGTGAGGCTCAAATGAAGGAAGGTCTTTAAAAGTGCTGTGAAACATACTGCAGGCCTAAAAAGGAAGTGTCCATATAGGAAGTACAGGAGAATTACTTGTTGATCAGTCAAACAGTTTCCTGGGTGTTCCTTAAATGATGCTTCTCTTCATTCAAGAATGGGCAGTGGTTGTTGCTTCACTTCCAGTTTGCTTGCCTTTGCTGGGGGGAAGCTAGCTTGAGACTGCAATTTGGGAAGCAGTGAGAGAGCAGAAGTACTTGCGGGCAGAGACTGAAAATAAAGTTTGGTGCAAAAAACATCAGATTGACATATATAACGTGACCTATATAATGTGTTGACTTCTACCAGCAACTCAGGCAAGATAACCAGTTTTACGTATATGTGGAATGATAAAACTGGAAAGGCAGGCACATTACTGGAGAGTGTGTGTGTGTGTGTGCGTGCACGCTAAATCACTTCAGTCATGTCCAACTCTTTGCGACCCTATGGACTGTAGCCCACCAGGCTCCTCTATCCATGGGGTTCTCCAGGCAAAGAATACTGGAGTGGGTTGCCATGCCCTCCTCCAGGGGATCTTCCCGACCCAGGGATCGAACCCACGTCTCTTACATCTCCTGCGTTGGTGAGCGGGTTCTTTACCATTTGTGCCACCAGGAAGTGGTTAAACAGAATTCAAAATTAAGGATGTATGTGAAGCTGTGTACAGCAAACCAGTTCTTGGCTTTCCAATTATAGTTTTAAAAAATTATGTAAGAAAAATAATATCTGCAAGCCAACCTCAAAGAGTAAACAGCAGGACAAAAGCAAAAGAATAGTTATGTCAATAATATTTTATTAGTAGGAAGTAATAATTTAGGATGCTTATGTCCCCAGGGAGATCTTGTGGGGCTGAGACAAGGATCTGAGGACCAGCAGGGAGCTTTCTTTTTATGCTGCTTTGTTCTTGGAAGAATATTAGAATAACATGGGGAACTAAAAAAAAAAATATGTCGGGGCTCACCTTGGCATGATTGAATTAATCTGGGGTTGTGGTAGGGGGGCCTGGATGCTTTGTTTTTAAAGTTCTCCCAAGTGATTCTACATCTTTCCAGATGGCTCAGTGGCAAAGAATATGTCAGTGCAGGAGACTCAGGAGGTGCGGATTTGATCGCTAGGACAGAAAGATCCCCTGGCGGAAGAAATGGCAATCCACTTCAGTATTGTTGCCTGGGAAATCCCATGCACGGAGGAGCCTGGTGCATGGACTACAGTCCATAGGATCGCAGTCAGACATGACTGAGCGACTGAGCATGCCCACAGGTTACGTAATTCTACTGTGCCTGCAAGTTTAGAAGATCATAGAAAGGAAAAGTAAATTATGGGACTGGAAATGACCAGTTAACCTGCTTTCCTAAAACGGAGCTGTGGACTGAAGATGAATAAAGAATCTTTGAATCCACAATAGAAAGTCATGATTTGATTGTACAGGCAGGACTCAGAAGGAAACAAGGCTATAGGAAAGGTTGTTAGAAAAGTGCTGACGGATCTCAATAGTCAAGTGAGGCCCTCCAGAGGCAGCATTCACTTCAGCTGTGCCCACTGCAGGCTCTGTCCAGAGACCCGGTATCAAAAACACAGACAGGAGGCTGGATGGGCACAGATGGGGACGGTGCCAGCATCTGCATCATGGTTCTCTCTCACCTTCATCAAGGTGAGGCCAGCACCTCTGTGTGAGAAAACTTTGCTAAAGAACCAAAAGGGACTGGGGGTGATGTTATTACCAGCTCAGGCTTAACACACGTTTTAATACCTTACTTGTTGCATTTAGAAAGTATTAGTCGCTCAGCCATGTCCAACTCTTTGTGAGCCCATGGACTGTAGCCCACCAGGCTCCTCTGTCTATGGGATTCTCCAGGCAAGAATACTGGAGTGGATTGCCATTCCCTTCTCCAGGGGATCTTCCCAACCCAAGGATCAAAGCTGGGTCTCCCGCATTACAGGCAGATTCTTTACCATCTGAGCCACCAGGGAAGCCCATTTAGAAAAATTGGTATTATTCTGGATGAACACTAGACTTCATTTTAAATGAATTCTGGACATTTTAAATAATCAATCCACACTTATGTGTTGAAGGGCTGCCCGCTGGGAAGATTCAAGAAAACATAGTGCAGTCATCGCCAGCCTGCAGCACATCTTCTGCATAAAGGGTTTCTATGCCCTGGTGCCTGTGTGTTAGGACTGTTGAGTAGTTGGCTTAGTCACCAAGCAGTCACGTATTGAGGAGAGTACCACAGAGTCAGTATGAACTGAAGAGAAGCCAGGGAACTCCTGTGAACTCATCTCCTGTGTCAAGGCTCACAAAGAAAGTGATGGAATGCCTATTTCCAGTAGGCTGAAAATGAACTCAAGAGGGAAAAAGTTGTATTTTCTCCAAACTTGGCATAGGTATAAAACAGAAGGTTACTGAGAAAGAGAGGGAGAGAGAGAAAAACGTGTGTGTGTGTGTTTGGACATCTAAAGTTTGAATTAAAATGTTGGCGAAAGGTGGATCTGAAAAAGGCAAGGGCACTGAAAACTCATTAGCAAGAGCAAATGGACCTTAAAACTGTAAAATGCAAAATATTTGACTGGGATCCACATTAACATTTTCTGCCTCTTCTAAGTTGTCTAGAGCTTCATCATCTTACCCCCAGCAACCCTCCCCTTCATAAAGTCTTGCCTCTGATTTTTAGTTATACTTAGGATGTCAATGGCTTTGAAATCTAAGGTGTTATTCTTCCTTGGAGGTCGGCCTGGAGTGTCTAAAAGTGCAGATAAGAAGTTGTAACCATGGAAGCATCAGTGGGAGAGGCGAACTTGAGGATTACACTTAGTCCTTAAGCCTGCTTGTTAAATTAAGCAAGGAGCGACACGGAGATAAAAGGGCAAATCTGGTTACCCTCTTCACTTAGCTAAGAGGGAAGATAGAGGTTTTCTTCCTCAAAGCTTGTGGTTGTTGCAAGGACACGGAGTATACAGGAAGCACCAAGAGTTGGAGTGGTAGACACATGTATTAGGGTTCTCTAGAGAGACAGAACCCACAGGATACAGAGAGATATTTAAGGGGAGATTTATCATAGAAATTAACTTATGCAATTATGGAGGCTAAGAAGTCCCATCACCTGCCATCTGCAAACTGGAAAACCAGGAAACCAGTGGTGTCCATTCATTCTGAGTTCAAAGTCCTAAGAACCAGGAGCACCAATTTTCAGGGGTAGAAGAAGGTAGCTGTCCTAGCGCAAAGAAAGAGCCAATTTGCTCTCCTTATGCCCTTTTGTTCTCTTCAGGCCCTCAACGGATTGGATGGTGTCCACTCACATTGGTGAGGACAACTTCTTTGATCAGTCTCGGATTCAACGCTAATTTCTTCCAGAAATTAGACCCACAGACCCACCCAGAAATAATGTTTTACCAGCTACGTGGTCATCCCTTGGTTCAGTCAAGCTGACACATAAAATCAGCCATCACGACACACAGATATTCTGGCATTTTTGAATTCCCTCTCCTTTGTCCTCTCTGATATCCTTTAGCTCAGCACGTTATCACTTCCAATACCCGGTCCAGAGCATATGCTATCTAATTCCTGGGTGAGGAGATGAAAAGCAGCCCGTTGAGAGACTGAAGTCCCAGCCCCGGGTCCTCCCCCTTCAAATGTTTATTAACAGTGACGCTTGACATCTATAATCCACTCCATCCAGTTGCTCGTTCTGCTCCTCGGTAAGTTAGATAACTGCCTCGTAGTTACTCAGTGAGTCACAGAGACAAGTCTGAGGACTGGCCACCTCTCCCAGCGAGGCTCTCTCCCACGCACGCTGGGTGGGATCTCTCACCCCCTTCAGCCTTTTGGTCACTGGAGTCCATGATTCCATGAACCTGTGTTGCTATAGCAGCCCTCTCCTCCTGCCCTTCTTGTTTTCCCTCCATTCCCCCCACCCCACCATTCACCACCCATATGCTGTATCCACTACTGGCTTTTGTGATCCGTGGTTGCTAGGATTGGGAGCTATAAAAAGCCCGTGCATTTAAATTCTGTTTGAGTTGAGTAGCTTTGCTCATATCTCATGACAGTGAACTGAACTCGGGCTGCCAGGGGTGAAAGGGTGATGGCTGGCTGCAATGTGCAAAATTCATCCTCCGTGAAGGAGAAATGTAAAGTGGAAGTACTATACGGTACCTTATTGTGTAAAAAGAGAAGCAGTTATTATAATTAGTTTAATGCTTAAGAAGGGAAGTAATTTTACCTACTTAATACTGGAAAGACAGCTTAAACCCTTGGGACTAACCTAGCCTCTCTTCCACCTCTAGGAACAAGGGAAGATGCTGATGATGTATATAGATCAGAATATATGCTCTGAAATGTGTCTCATGGGCGGAAATGAATTCACCTGGAGCTCTTTAGACTCTACTTGTCTGGTTCCCCTAAAAATAGTGACATGATATTTCCAATCAGGGGCAGCCCATGGCCAGGGAACAGAGGGAAGGAAATCACTGACTTCTGGGAACATAGCCTTTGCTAACCTGTAAGCTCCTTGAGATAATAGTAAGTCCGTGAGATGCTCAGTCTGTATCCTGGACGCATGCACAACAGAGAAAGTACTTGATAACTGTCCTTAATATGGTGCTCTAAGCACATGCCTCCCTTGGGCCAATAATGCCCTTTACTAAGTGCAGTGGAAGAAAAGAGTACTAGTTCGTGGTGGTTCTCTGGCCAGGTCTGCCTCTACACAGGGCAACAGTAAGCTTTGGAGATCTCTGTCTTAATAAGACAGGGACCAGTCATTTAGGAAAACAGTGTAGACACTATTTTGAGGATAATTACAAGGACTTACCTTTTAGAAGTAAATACCTTTGTTGAGTGCCTATAAGCACTGTTGTCATCTCATTTGATTTTATAACTGTGGAATGTCTCATTAGTTTCTTCATTTATATACGAGGAGACCAAGTGAAGCTCAGAGAGGTGAAATTGCTCAGTTACAGCTAGTGAGTGGTGATTTTGGAATTTAAACTCAGGTACGTGTGCATGCTAGTTGCTTCAGTCATATTTGACTCTTTGTGACCTCATGGACAACAACACTGGAGTGGGTAACTGTTCTCTTCTCCAAGGGATCTTCCCGACCCAAGGATCAAACCCAGGTCTCCTGTGTTGCAGGTGGATTCTTTACCATCTGAGCCACCAGGAAAGCCCTGACACTAGTAGGTGCTCAGTAAATAGTTGTGGAATGAGTGAATGAGTTTCCCCTTCCCACTTTTTCTCCATCAGCCTATCTTGTCTTCTTCCCCCATCCTCCTCTGACTTGGCCTGGTGTTCCAAACTGCCGTTGACCTGCATTTAAAGGTGCCGGATGAGGCTGCTGTTAAAACCCAGGGCTCCTTTCCTGGCTGGAAGGGTCTGGCCCTTTTCTAACCCAACCCAGGTCACTTCTCTGGCATCCAGGCAAAGGCCCAGAGTTGATCCAGGTAAATCTGGATCGAGAAGAGGGACAGTGGGGGAGGTGAAGCCTGCAAAGGAGTGAGGCAACAGGCAAGGCCAGAACAAAGGTGGCTGAAGACAACTGCAACATTTTCCAGAAGGGTCAGGTCCTTTGGGATGCCCAGTAGATATTAGCCCAACGGACAGAAATCCCGCCCCGGGCTCAGGACCCTGCGCGGTTGGGGACTTTGGGGCAGGCCACCCGCACCGAGGGGCCCACGGGGCTGGAGGGCCACCTCGGGGCGGCGGTGGCTCCGGGCCTCGGAGCGGCCCCCGTCGGTCCCCGCAGGCGGGCAGGAGCTCGGAGGCCATTGGCTGGCGGCGCGGGCGGCGGAGGGGCGGGGAGCGCCGCCGAAGGGGACTGTTTGCTCCTACGGGCTGTAGATGGAGCTGTCCGGCCCCGGCGAGGGGGAAGGCGCCTGGAAAACGTTCTTCTTCTCCCTGGCCGGCCCGAGCGGGGGAACAGCGCTCCCAGGATGCAGTTTGTGTCAACACGGCCGCAGCCTCAGCAGCTGGGCATCCAGGGCCTGGGGCTGGACAGCGGGAGCTGGAGCTGGGCGCAGGCCCTGCCCCCGGAGGAGGTCTGCCACCAGGAGCCGGCGCTGCGCGGGGAAATGGCCGAGGGAATGCCGCCCATGCAGGTGGGTGCACCCCCGCCCGCGCCATGGCCGCCCGCCTGCCGTGGGGGCGGGGCGCGGGGCCGGGGCGGCGGGGGGCCCCGGGTCGCGGGCGGGGGTGGGGTCGGGGGGACGGGGGCTCGCGCGGCAGGCAGGGCCCGGCGCCCTCGCAGGCCCCCGCCCGCACCCCGGAGCGGCGGGCCCCCGAGGCCGCGTGCCGGCCGGGCCCAGAGCTGGCGCCCCGGGGAGGCCCCCGCGGGGCCGGGGATTTGCGGGGGGAGGGCCCGGAACGCGCGGTCCCTGCCGTGACCGCGTCCCCCACCCCGGCCTGGGCTCGCCTAGGGGCTGGCCGGCCGCCTCGCGCCGGGCCGGGGACGTGGGCGCGCGGGGTTCCTGGTCAGATTTTACCGCTGCGGCCAACTCAGACAGAAAGGTGTGTTTAAATGTTGTACGGCCATCATCTCTCCCCAAGTGTAACAGCGATTCACCGTTTCCCCCTGGCACCGGCTGTGATCGAGGAAGGGGCGGGTGAGAGGTGCTTTTGCCCTCTTGCCAGCGGTGGGCAAACTTGGCCGCACTGTTAGAAGCACCTGAGCACCTTTCAAGACTCCTGACGCCCAAGCCTCCTCCAGACCGGTGAAATCGGAGTCTCTGGGGTTGAGAGTGGGCACCAGTCCGTAAGGAGCTCAGGGTGCAGACGAATTGGGGAGCCAGAGCTCCAGGGCTGTGTGTGAGGCGGAGACAGGCCTCGATGGCCTTGCCAGGGGCAGAGGGTGGGAGCTGACCTCGGCTGGACTCCGCCAAGCCCCCCTCTGTCCCTGGCCTGGTTCTCAGCCAGCCAGGTTCTGACACGTCGGCCAGGAGTTGCTGTGTCCTGTCTGACCATGTTTCAGCCTTACGTCTCCAAACCTGTTTAGGGGAGCAGAATCTGCTGCCCCAAAATCTGCCTCCTTGGCACCAGGATTATTTTAAGATGGTTATTTTAGAGGAGCTGCAGGCACAGGAGACGCTCTGAAAACCAAGTAGGAGTTCCCTTTGTAGAAGAGAAACCTCCATCGCTGTACCAGGAAGAGGGCATGACTCAATCGCTAAAAACTCTTTTTCAGAGGAGAAGGCAGCGACTTGTATCTGCATTAACCTGTGCCCTTGCATCCTGTCCTTTCCCTGGTCACCCCCATAACTAACTCCCCAGCCCCACAACATCATCCTTTGTCCTTAGCTGTAGATGGTACTTCATACAGTGGTTTGGGTCATTTTGGCAGATCACTCAGTTTTCTGGGTCTTGCCCATGTTTACAGGAGGTATGTTTGTTTGTTTAGTCGCTCAGTCGTGTCCGACCCTTTGCGACCCCTGTGGACTGTAGCCTGCCAGGCTCCTCTATGGGATTTCCCAGGCAAGAATACTGGAGTGGGTTGCCATTTCCTTCTCCAATGCAGGAGGTATACGTCTTACTAAATTTGTTTTTCTCATGTTGATCTGTCTTATGGCAATTTGACTGTGAGACCAGGGAAGAACCTAGAAGGGTAGAAGGAAAATTTTTCTCCCCCAACACCTGTGAAAAGTAAACTGGGCCCAGTGACGTTCTGAACTTCCACCCATTAGCCCTTGACCCGTTCGGTGGGCCAGGCTGGAATGACACCTCTGTGTGCCTAGGGCACGGCTTTGCTGGAGATGCTAGGACGTCTCACCCACGCCCTGCTGCCTTTTCTCCCATGTCAGGAGTCGCTCCCTGGAACCTGTGTGATCTTCCTCTGTGGCTGCCACAGCCACTGTCAGTCTGAGAGGGCCGTGAGCGTGTCTGTCCTGACCTGCCCAGCTCTCACCTCTGAGTAACAGGTCTCCACTTCACCCATCCTGAGGGCCCCTTCAGCAGCAACAGAGAGAACAGAAAGTGACCTTTCCCCTGTCACATGGCAAGGAGGGACCATTTCAGCCCTGCTGTCCAGCAAGCCCCGGGCGCTGGTGGGGTATGGGGCCAGTCCCCGGGTCAACAGTACACGGTGACCACCCCTCTCTTGGTCATAGGGATCAACTCTTAACTTGCATCCTGGGGACTTTGCCTTTCTGGGTGAGGACCCAGAGCTGGGGGTACTGGAGGACCAGGGCCATTGGGCACCCCTCCCCCAGGGAAGCAGGAGGGGTGGGGGGATCTTCTCTTCCTCTTAGAGATGCTCCCCCCTCCCCCCTCCTCCGGGAATGACATTTTCAGGCACATCCACTTTGGGAAATATGAATACACAGTTGTGTGAGGAGACAAGGCTGCTCGCCTGTTCTCTGGCTCGGGCTCCCAGTGTCTCCCGTGCCCCCAGCCCCATTATCTGAACTGTGTTTTTGTCAACCTGCAGCACCTAGAACCGCTGCAGTAGGCGGTGCAGAGCCGTGCTCTGGAAAGGCACTTCTCTGGGCTTCTATTTCATCATCTTTAAAGCAGAGCTCTAGGATAATCGTTCTTGCCCTAACCTGCTTAGAGATTGCTGGGACGATTAGGGGCGCGTGACTGATGTGAACATTTTTGCTTTGAAGCAGCAAACGCTGGGCAAGCTCTGCGGAGTTCACCATTAAGTCTAGCCCATGAAGACAGCAGCTGGTCTCGTCAAAGAGAGGTGGCCTGTGACAGTTTAGGACAGGGTCCACCACCTTGACCTGCCATGGGTCAAGGTGGGTGGTAGACTAGCGACCAGCCTGACTCCCGCAGGCCGGAAGTGGGAAGGTCAGGTGGGTGGGTGCCCACTAACTGCTGCGGACGTTAGTGAACACGCTGTAGCCAGAGAGGCAGGGGCTTGGCAGGAGAACGGGGATCTGCAGCATTTGACGCGTTGTCCCCTGCTCTCAGGCCACCCTCGCTCCTCACACGGGGTCTCATGCCGGCCGTCACTTCCCCTCCTCTGCCCGCAGGCTCAGGAATGGGACATGGATGCCCGGCGACCGATGCCTTTCCAGTTCCCGCCCTTCCCAGATCGGGCCCCCGTCTTCCCCGACCGCATGATGCGAGAGCCCCAGCTGCCCACAGCGGAGATCTCGCTCTGGACCGTGGTGGCCGCCATCCAGGCCGTGGAGAGGAAGGTGGACGCCCAGGCCAGCCAGCTGCTCAACCTGGAGGGCCGGACGGGGACGGCCGAGAAGAAGCTGGCCGACTGCGAGAAGACGGCCGTGGAGTTCGGGAACCACATGGAGGGCAAGTGGGCCGTGCTGGGGACCCTGCTGCAGGAGTACGGGCTCCTGCAGAGGCGGCTGGAGAACATGGAGAACCTGCTGAGGAACAGGAATTTCTGGGTCCTGCGGCTGCCCCCAGGCAGCAAGGGCGAGGTCCCCAAGGTAAGCGGTAGTCCCCAAGGGGCAGGGAGGACGGTGAGGACCATCACCTTGATTTCATTTTGTCAGGCCTTCTCACAAACGTCTCTGACGCCCTGTTGCCCAATGTCAGTGTCCTCTCAAAGCCGGCCTCCACTTAAACAACCTCGTCTGGAATGTTCTTCTGCAGGGAGGCTGGCCTCCACCCGTTCCCCAAAGAGCCCGCGGGTTCTGTCTGTGAGCCTTTTGCCCTCTCTGCTCCCAGTCCCTCCCGAGGGGTCTGGGTGTCTGCAAATTCCTAAAGCTTTTCCCGCCTGGGTTTTCGCCTTGACACCTTCAAAGACCGTTTGTCATTGGCTGTTGTCTGTGCGGGCTCCTCTGCACGCAGCTGGAGAAGACCCGAAACCACTCTGAGCAGAGTCGCTAGAGTCATGACCATCACCAGCGGGCCCATCTCACGATCAGAATTCACGCTCCGTTTCCTGTTCTATTTTCCCTCCCACCTTCTCCTGGCCCATCAACCCTGCACTCTTGGTCAACGGGCTGCTCTCCAGTCCACTGAGAAGACGGGGTCCCCCTACAGAGACTTCCACGTCCAGCCATGTGTATTCTGCCTTTCTGTGGGCTCCACCCCTTCACCTGCGCCAGGAGTCACGCAGCCTCTCTCCCCTTCGCCCCCTGCACCGTCACCTCCTCCCCCTCCACTGGCTCGTCCCCACCAGCCTGTAGACATTCTGCACTGCCGCCCATCTCTGGAGTAAAACAGCTCCCTAGACCAGCGTCTCCCGCCACTGCGACTTCATCTCTCTGCTCTGCTTTAGAGCAGTCTGCATTTGCTGTCACCAGTTCTTTCCCTCCATTTTCTCTCCTTCCCTTTTTATTATAGAGAATTCAAACCTATATAAAAGTAGATAGAATTGCAAAATGAACCCTCATGAACGCATCGTCCAGCTTCAGTGGTTACCAGCTCTTGGACAGTCTTCTTTCATCTCACTCCCTACCCATGTCTCCGTCCCATTTTATCTTGAAAAACATCTCAGACAGCAGTTGTGGTTTTGTTGGCCGTATTGTGACGCGTGAAAGTGTCCGACGTCAAAGTGTCAGTCTCTTTGTGACCCCATGGACTATACAGTCCATGGAATTCTCCAGGCCAGAATACTGGAGCGGGTAGCTGTACCCTTCTCCAGGGGATCTTCCTGACCCAGGGATTGAACCCAGGTCTCCCGCATTGCAGGCAGTTTCTTTACCAAGGGAAGCCCATCGTGAGGCATGTGGGATCTTATTTCCCCAACCAGGGATCGAACCCAAGCTCCCTGCATTGGAAGGCTGAGTCCTAACCCTGGACTGCCAAGGAAGTCCCCAGCAGTTGCTTTAATTGTAAATATTTCAAAGTGTAGCTCTAAAAGGTAAGGACTCTCTTTTTAAAGTAAAAATCTCAATACTGTGGCTACCACAACAAAGACCTCAGCCTACTCAAATATCCAATCAGTGTTCCGATTTTCTTCCAAAAATATTTTGTTCTATAGTCCAGTCTAAGTACTTAAGGCGTGCCTGACTCTTGTGACCCCCATGGACTACAGCCCGCCAGACTCCTCTGTCCATGGGATTTCCCAGGCAAGAATACTGGAGTGGGTTGCCATTTCCTTCTCCAGGGGATCTTCCTTATCCGGGGATGGAACCTGGGTGTCCAGCATTGCAGGCCAGTTTTTTACCAACTGAGCTGCCCAAATGTGAACTTAAATAAGTCTACACACTGTGATTGCTATGTCTCTAAGTTTTTTCCCCCTGTAAGTGCCTCCTTTGTCTCTCCCATATTCCCTTGTAGTACTAGGCCATCTGACCTGTGGACTTCCTCACTGTCTGGACTCTGCTGCTGCATCCTCCCTGCTCTCATTTATTGTGTTCCTCTCTTCTCAGTCTTCCAGTAAACTGGGGATTGGGTGATTCTCCCTGAACTCATGTAGCTGAGGTTCTTGCCACCACCTCGTCATCCTGTTGGCCTTGCCAGAGCTCTAATGGTGTCCATGATCATAGAGCCAAGGATCATTAGAACCACAGTATTAAAGTCCCAGTCTTCGTCTTCCTGCCCTCTCAGCAGCGTTTCATGCAGGAGACCACCCTTCCTAGAAACACCCTTTGGCTCCCAGACACCCCTCCCCACCTTGGTTCTTTCCCTACAGCACCAGCTGCCGCTTCTCAGTCTTCTTTGCAGTTTCCTCTCCTTTTCTTATGTTTGGAGTGGGCCCGGGCTCCTCCTGACCTGCCTGCAGTCTCTCCTCCCTCCCTCGTGATTTCACCCAGGCTCAGCGCTATAGATACAGTCTGTGTGCTGTCAACTCCCGAGTGCAGTCTTTCCCTCCCACTCTTGCTCTCTGTATCCTGCCTAGACTTCCTTCTCGAATGCCAGATTCACATTCCTGCCTGCTAATTCAGTATCTCTATCAGGCTGTCAGTAAATATCTTAGATTTAACTCAAACCAAACTGGGGCTTCCCTGATAGCTCAGTTGGTAAAGAATCCACCTGCAATGCAGGAGACCCCGGTTCGATTCCTGGGTTGAGAAGATTCCCCTGGAGAAGGGAAAGGCATACCCACTCCAGTATTCTTGGGCTTCCCTTGTGGTTCAGCTGGTAAAGAATCTGCCTGCAATGCAGGAGACCTGGGTTCAATCCCTGGGTTGGGAAGATCCCCTAGAGAAGGGAAAGGCTACCCACTCCAGTATTCTGGCCTAGAGAATTCCCAGTTCATGGGGTCACAAAGAGTCGGACACGACTGAGTGACTTTCACTTACTTACTTAAACTGAACTGATTTCTGCCTGAACCCTGTTCTCCTCAAAGTCATCCTCATCCTTCCAGCTGCTCAGGCCGCAAGCCTCGGGGTCATCCTCGCCTCCTCTCGTTCTCACGCCTGATTTCCATTATATTAGTAAATACTATCTGATTTTTCTTCAAAATATACACACAGCCCCCCTCCCACCCCCTGCTGCCTCCACTGTTCCCACCTTCGTCTAATTGTAACCACCACTGCCTCCTGCCTGATTCCTGCTGTGGCCTCCTCGCTGGTCCCCTTGTCTCCATCCTTGGCCCCCACCCCAGACCATCTATTTTCAACAGAGCAACCAGACTGATCCTTTTGAAAAATATATCAGTCATATCACCTCTGTTTAAAGCCCTCAAATGGCTCCCCAGGTTATTCAGTTTAAAAACCCCCATTTTGTCAGTGGTCCCCTCCCTCAAACCCACCCTTCTGACCTTATCTCCCTTCACCCCCTCTTGCCCACTCCTTGATGCCAGCTCACCACAGGGTCCCCCTGGCAGGGACTTTCCTTCACTGAAGCCGCCCTCCACCCCAGGTCTCTCCCATCAGGGGTCTGCTAGCTGTCACTGGATCAGTGTCCCCTTCATGGCCACCCAGCCCAGCACACTCTTTCCTGGGTCCCTGCTCTCATTTCCTCCAAGCAATTAAGCATTCAGGTATCTGAAATACTTTCTCTGTGTCTCTTGGTTGGCTTTCCTCCACGTGGTTCATTGCAGCATCCCAGTGCCTGTGACAGGACCTGCTTGTAGCAAAACATGTGTGCCGAGTGACTCTTCAGCTGGAGGGCTCACGCTTCCACGTAAGGGCCTGGCCCTTTTTTATCTTTGGTTCTGGCAGTTAAGCCAGTGGCTTGGCCAGAGGAGGTGCTGGACAGTGATCCATCAAGGCCTCGCAGAGCTGAGTCCTAATAGCGGTTCCTCCCTAAGCTGCCTTCTGCCGCTGCAGCCCACGGGGCTGTTCTGTGTAGAGTTTGGCGTATATACTGTGTTGCTGTGTCCATCTCCCCACACACCACCCTTTGCTCTTGTCTGTGCTCTGCACTCTGACTCAGTGCCGAGTCCTGGCCCCACTGTGCATTCTGGGGGGTGAACCACGTGTCGGGGTCTTGATTTGTACCTCACGGAACATGGCTTACTTGTGGGGTCCGGAAGCAGAAAACTTGGGTTTGAATCTTGGCTTTACCATGTATCAGTTTTCCTACCACAGGTCAAGTATGTTTTTTGTTGTCTCTGGGCCTCCTCAATTCCTCTTAGGAAAGAAGTGACCTTTAAATAAGTCATTCAGCAAGTGAATTCTCAGTGGGTCCCTCTGAGCTTCAGTGTTCTTATCTGTAACATGAAGATGATAATACGCTTGATTTGTGGAGCTGCAAGGACTGCTGTGACAACACCGGGTAGCTCATTGTATTAGTTATCCACTGCTGTGTAACAAATACCCCGACACTTAGCAGCCTAAAAAAAATTATTTTTTATCATGTTACAGTTTCCATGGGTTAGGAATTCAGGAGCAGCTTGGCTGAGTGGTTCTGGCTCAGAGTCTCATGAAGTTATAGTCAAGCTGTTGACCGGGGCTACAGTCATCAGAAGGCTCAACTGAGGCTGGAGGATTGGCTTCCAGTTGCTCCTTCCTTCCTGGCAGGAAGCCTCAGCTAGTTCCTCACTGCTTGAACCTGTCCCGTAAGGCTGCTTAAGCATCCTTATAACATGGCAGCTGTCTTCCCCCAGAGTGAAGGATCCAGAAAGAGAGACCAGGATGGAAGCTGTAGCAACTTTTATGACCCAACCTCAGAAGTTGTTTTACAAATTTGTTGACATACTGAGTGCAGCACACTAACAGCACCATCTTTTAGGATATTAAATAGCTCAACTGGAATTCCATCACCTCCACTAAGACGCTTGCTACTTGGAAGGAAAGCTATGACAAACCTCGATAGTGCGTTAAAAAGCAGAGACATCACTTTGCTAACAAAGGTTCATAGAGTCAAAGCTATGGCTTGTCCAGTAGTCATGTACAGAAGTGAGAATTGGACCATAAAGAAGGCTGAACACTGAACAATTGATGCTTCCAAATTGTGATGTTGGATAAGACTCTTGAGAGTCCCCTGGACTGCAAGAAAATCAAACCAATCAATCCTAAAGGAAATCAATTCTGAATGTTCATTGGAAGAACTGATGCTGAAGCTCTAATACTTTGGCCACCTGATCTGAAGAGCTGACTCATTGGAAAGATGCTGAAGCTGGGAAAGCTTGAGGGCAGGAGGAGAAAAGGGCGGAAAAGGATGAGATGGTTAGATATCATCACCAACTCAATGGACATGAATATAAGCAAACTCCAGGAGATAGTGAAGGACAGAGGAGCCTGGTGTGCTGCAGTCCATGGGGCTGCAAAGAGTTGAACATGACTTAGGGACTGAACAACCAAACAGCAGAAGTTGTACACCATCACTTCTTTTTTTATTAGAAGCAAGTCACTCAATCTTGCTCACACTCAGTGGGAGGAGAATTAAGCTCTATTTCTTGAAGGGACAAAGAATTTGTGGATGTATTTTAAAATATCCACAACCATAAGGCACCATGAGACTTAATATTGTGGGCCATAGTTTTCATTCCTTGTAGACTCTTGGCCTTGTTAGATACATTCTCTTTGTCAGATCCAAGGAAGGCCGTTGTCTCTCAGCTCCTCTGTGCCTTGTGGGTTCTATTAATTGTGTAATTATTCATGATGATTCATGGATAGTCTTTTCTGTCTGGCTGAACTGTACGCTGCCCGTAGTCTTGGACCATGTTTCAGACTTCTGCCACATCCTAGCACAGTGAAGTTTTTACAAAGTGATATCTTTTTCCACCTGGGAGACTATGGTCCTAGAATTCTGACTGGTGAAGGGAGGCAGAGGGGTTGGTGTGTTGGAAAAGGTAACAGATTTTTTTTTTTGGCTGCACTGGGTCTTTGCTGCTGCACACGAGCTTTCCCTAGTTGTGGTGAGCAGGGGCTACTCATCATTGTGGTGCGTAGGATTCTCTCTGTGGTGGCTCCTCTTGCTGTGGAGCCTGGTATGTAGGCACGCGGGCCCAGTAGATGTGGCACACGAGCTTAGTTCCTCCGCGGCACATGGACTCTTCCCGGACCTGGGATCGAACCCACGTCTCCCGCATTGGTAGGTGGACGCTGATCCACTGTATCTCCAGAGAATTCCACCGACTTGGTTTTGAATACATTTAGTGTGAGGTCCTTAAAAGATGAATAAATGAAGCCAGTCAGAAGGCCGTTGAAATGTGAACTCTGAAGGGAATGTTGAAGAGTGTCATCTACAAAGAGGTACCCACAGAACTTGTAAAAGACAAAAGCAAAAAAAAAAAAAAAAGGAAATTGCCAAGGGGAAAGGAAACAGGGAAGAGTGAGGGCCAGACCTTGATCTCGGAGGGAAGAAGGAGGAGCTGTAAGGAAGATGAGAGCCAGGCTCCGTGGCTGTGGGAACCAAGCAGGAGATTTCAGGAAGGTGCTCTGGCCTCTGTGAGGACTGAGGGGTCGAGGGTTATCGGCAGGAAACTGACAACCTCCCAGAAGGTGGTTTCAGACAGAATGGGGCTCAGGGGCAGATTTCAGGGAGTGAGGAATGTGTGGATTGTGAAGAAAACACAGAGCGTGCATCTTGGGAATGTTTCTTTTTTTTTTTTTGAGCCATGCCAAGTGGCATGTGGGATCTTATTCATAGGTACCTGACCAGGGATGGAATCCATTCTCCCTGCAGTAGAAGCATGGAGTCTTCACCCCTGGACAGGGAGGTCTCTGGAATGTTTCAGGAGAAGAAGGCTCGTAGCCTCACTCAAGGTGACAGAGTGGAGGGCTGGAGGCCCTGCAGTGAGAGCAGGGTGGGGAGAGATGGAAGATGCCTGAGGGAGAAGCTGGTGTGGACTGCGTGTCACCAGCAGGAGGAGGAGGAGAAATGAAGGGCACGTGTGGGGAGTCGGCTCGCCGGGGAGACGGGCCGAGCCAGGAGCTTGCGACCAGCAAGCTACCGTCAAAGGGAGACTGGGGGTGGCTGGGGAGAGTGAAGAGTTGGAAAGAAGCCTCCCGGGGAACACAGTGAGATGGAAACAAGCCGGCCAAGAGGCTTGCGAAGCAGCCTGGAGCCTCAGCCAAGAGGTCAGAGTGTATCTCGATTGTCACCTGCAGAATTTCGTGACCTTTATCTTGGGCAGGGAATTTAAATGAAGACGGCGGTCTGCCTCAGTTTTCCTAGGTTGGGGGTTCGCCCAAGTCTGTGGAAGGTCCGGGGGACTTGAAGTTCTAGTTCTGTTTCTACAGATGGGAGTGCGCCGCCAGGCAGTAGGAGGCATCCAGGTGCTACATGGCACCTGACCCTGGCACCTCTCCTCTGTGTATGGGCACTGCCCACTCACCAGACAGCACGCCCGTGGGCCTGACCCCAAGAGGGCAGCTTTTTCTAATTCACACCAAGGTGCCATGTGTCAGGTACCAAGAAGGATGGTACCAAGAGTCAGGGCTTGGGGAGAACTGAGGGCTTGGGTTTCAGGGTGAGGGGGAAAGGCTGGTCCAGCAGGAACAGAAAGTGGTAGGAAGTGAGGCTGGTGGTCAGCACAGGGCAGCTCAGATCCTAAAGTCACGGAACTGAAACCATCCTGAACGATGCTGTGCAGATGAGGCCACAATGGTTAGTGACCGCAATCGGCACAGGAGGCCTCGCCCACCTGAGATGACAGCTTTATGGGGCAGACGAGATGCCCCTGAACCTTGTGACTGACATTAGACAACTGATGACTCAGGCTCCAGCAGGACCTTCCTAGTGTGGGCAAAGACCATTCAACACATCCAGCAAGTGCTTACTGACTCCGAACTACGAGCTTCTAGATGCTTGGGACATAGTGGTGCCCAAAGCAGATCAAGAGCCTTAGCACCAGCAAGTTTTAGTGACAAAAATGTAGCTGTGTACCTAGAGGTGACAGAAGTACAGCTTCTCAACAGGATTTTATTGTACTTGATTCCCTGAGACTCTAAGAACCTACCCTATGTCTGTCACCCTGAACACCAAAAGCTTGACTTTTGGGTACCCAGTTGACCTTAAAGTGAATTTACAAAGGATGTGGTTAAATGCCTCATTTTTAGTTTTTTATTCTATTTTTTTCAAACTTTTAAACTTTTCATTTTGTATTGGCATATAGCCGCTTGACAATGCTGTAATAGTCTCAGGTGAACAGGAAGGGACTCAGCCATACATATGCATGTATCCATTCTCTCCCAAACTCCCCTCCCATCCAGGCTGTCACATAACTTTGAAATGCCTCATTTTTAAAAGGCAGTGGTGACCATCCTGTTATTGGAAGCTCAGGAGAATCAGAGTAGACTGACTCCACTGAGACAGGCCAAGCAGGATGGGCAGGTTGGGGCCATGGGGACTGGGGCCAGAGTCTGGGGTGGAGCGGTCAGTGCCCCTCCCGGGAGCTGGGGAGGAGCAGCAGGCAGAAAGCACCAGACTAACGCTGTTGTTGGCCCAGGTTCCAGTGACCTTTGTGGACATCGCTGTTTACTTCTCCGAGGACGAGTGGAAGAACCTGGACGAATGGCAGAAGGAGCTTTACAACAACCTGGTTAAGGAGAACTACAAAACCCTGATGTCCCTGGGTAAGTGTGCCTTTCGTCCCCCAGGCAAGCATCTCTGGAGTGAGGGGTGACATGCTTCTCAACCCAGGATGCACCCCTAGGCAAGGTGTTTCGTGTTTATACTTCATGGAAATTCAAGAGACAATGTGCTTCTCTGTTAGGAAGTTAGAGCAATTGATAAGAGTATGGAAAGTACAGACCCAGGAACAGGGCCTGTTACTACAGAACTGAACACTCTGCTGCTACTATGCTGGAAATACAGCCCAACAGCATCCCTAGGCGCTACCTCCCAGCAGCCCTGGAGAAGCCACTGGTCTCTCTGCTGCTATTTCTGGGTTCCAGAACCCAGCTAGTTCTCCACCAGGAACTGGAGCATCCATTGACTTAGACTCTCCTGAGAGATGACCTGACATAACGGGCCACCCGCTGAGAGGGGCGCCAGGGTACGGGAGGGGAGGGCTCCCCATCGCTGTTGATGGAGACCCTTTGGTGAACGTCCCTCAGCCCTTCCTTGCCTTCCACTTCACTCCAGACTCGGAGGGACCCGTGTCCAAGCCGGAAGCCCCATCTCAGGCTGAGCCCCGGGAAGAGCCCTGCGTGTGGGAGCAGCGTGACCCAGAAGAGAGAGAGATCCTCATGGATCCAGACACAGGTGATGGCAGCTGCAGACAGCCCCAGGTCGGGGTGGGGCGGGAGAGAAGCCCCCATCCCAGCATGAGTTCTGGGGGGCGGTGGGGCGCAGCTTCTCTTAGTTGCTCGTGGGGCCGGTTCTGCCGCCTTGCAGATTTGGCAGTCACGTACAGGAAGTTTCAGGGCCAGAAAGGCCGCCATGGAGGTCTGTCTTTTGGGTTAGAGGCATGTCACTTGAGATGCCCAGGTGAACTGGAGACGATGGGGAGGGGCGGCCTCCCAGGCCTGACTGGGGCTCTAGACGTGGGAGCGGCCTGCCCAGGCAAGTGGGCAGAGAAGGCTCTGTGTGGGTGTGTGGTGTGCGTGGGTGCATAGTGTGCGTGGCTGT
This sequence comes from Bos indicus x Bos taurus, assembly GCF_003369695.1. NCBI lineage: Eukaryota > Metazoa > Chordata > Mammalia > Artiodactyla > Bovidae > Bos > Bos indicus x Bos taurus. Next base: position 7,568,899 of record NC_040079.1, on the reverse strand, counting down.
GTAGTGTGCATGGCTATGTGGGGTGTGTGGTGTGCGTAGCTGCGTAGTGTGTGTGGCTGCGTGGTGTGCGTAGTGTGCGTGGGTGCGTAGGGTGTGTGGTGTGCGTGATATGCATACGGTGCGTAGTATGCGTGCTGTGCGTAGGGTGCGTGCTGTGTGTGGTGTGAGTGGTGCGTGTTGGTGCACGTGGCCGGTTGCTTTGTGCCCGGCTGTCATCCCCAGCATTCTCAGCCTGTTCTCACAGGCAGCTTTACCCTCCAAGGCTGTCCCCTCACCCGAGGGGAATCTTAAATTCTAAGAAACCAGTTCCCTGAGAACATCACACCAAGTGACAGGAAGTATGCGGGTTCTCGGGGACTTGGCTCTCCTGACGGTGTCGGACCAGGTGAAATCTGGTCCTCCGACCGTATTCTCTGCCTCGTCACAGCAGCCTTCCTGTCGGGGCCCTCTGCTCCTCCTGTTTTACACGTGGAGGGCGTATTTACCAAAACCTCCCCAGAAACTTGCTCGAAGGCAGCCCCCTCCCTCCCAGTGTGCTCTCCTTCAGTTCAGTTCAGTTGAGTCCCTCAGTCGTGTCCGACTCTGCGACCCCATGAATTGCAGCACGCCAGGCCTCCCTGTCCATCATCAACTCCCGGAGTTCACTCGAACTCACGTCCATCGAGTCGGTGATGTCATCCAGGCATCTCATTCTCTGTCGTCCCCTTCTCCTCCTGCTCCCAATCCCTCCCAGCATCAGGGTCTTTTCCAATGAGTCAACTCTTCATGAGGTGGCCAAAGTACTGGAGTTTCAGCTTTAGCATCATTCCTTTCAATGAACACCCAGGACTGATCTCCTTTAGAATAGACTGGTTGAATCTCCTTGCAGTCCAAGGGACTCGCAAGAGTCTTCTCCAGCACCACAGTTCAAAAGCATCAATTCTTCGGCACTCAGCTTTCTTCACAGTCCAACTTTCACATCCATACATGACTACTGGAAAAACCATAGCCTTGACTAGACAGACCTTTGTTGGCAAAGTAATGTCTCTGCTTTTTAATAAGCTATCTAGGTTGGTCATAACTTTCCTTCCAAGGAGTAAGCGTCTTTTAATTTCATGGCTGTAATCACCATCTGCAGTGATTTTGGAGCCCAGAAAAATAAAGTCTGACACTGTTTCCACTGTTTCCCCATCTATTTCCCATGAAGTGATGGGACCAGATGCTATTATCTTTGTTTTCTGAATGTTCAGCTTTAAGCCAACTTTTTCACTCTCCTCTTTCACTTTCATCAGGAGGCTCTTTAGTTCCTCTTCACTTTCTGCCATAAGGGTGGTGTCATCTGCATATCTGAGGTTATTGATATTTCTCCCAGCAATCTTGATTCTAGCTTGTGCTTCCTCCAGCCCAGCATTTCTCATGATGTACTCTGCATAGAAGTTAAATAAGCAGGCTGACAATATACAGCCTTGACGTACTCTTTTTCCTATTTGGGACCAGTCTGTTGTTGCATGTCCAGTTCTAACTGTTGCTTCCTTACCTGCATATAGGTTTCTCAAGAGGCAGGTCAGGTGGTCTGGTCTTCCCATCTCTTGAAGAATTTTCCACTGTTTATTATGATCCACACAGTCAAAGGCTTTGGCATAGTCCATAAAGCAGAAAGATGTTTTTTTGGAACTCTCTTGGTTTTTCGATGATCCTTATTGACATGTAATTCACATTGCCATAAATTCACGTTTGGAGTGTAGGATTTAGTGGTTCACAGGCTGGTGCAGCCATCAGCACTATCTAATTCCAGAATATTTCCTCATAGGGAACCCCACACCCGGGAGTAGTCACTCCCGTTCTCCATACCCCCCAGTCACTGGTCACTGTGGATCTGCCTATTCTGGGCATTTTGTTTAAATGGCTCCTTCCCTGGCTTAAGCACCCCACACGTTTGAGGTCAGCTGTGATGACCTTTCCCATGAAAGCAGTGTAACCTCTATCCGTGTGTCACATAGAACAGAGACCACGGTGTCCATTTAAGGGGGGACAGAGCAGACTGAGAGCCAGAGAGGCCAAGTGACTCATCCGCTGGGCGGAACGCAGACCTGAGACCCAGATCCATCTCTTTCCTCCTGCCTGAGCTGTCTCCTGCCAGGGCTGGTGGTGTAAGCCACACCAGAGAGCCTCGTAAGAGGAAGATGCCCTGTGGTGGCGCCTTGGGGTCTACATGGAAGGTGCATTATTGTCCCTTGTGCATAGGGTGCTGTGCGTTAGCCATCCAGGAATGGGGCTGGGCTGCTCCCCTTTGCCCAGTCTAACTTCCTGCTAATTGTGTGTGTGTGTATGTGTATGTGTCTGTGAGTATGTCTGTGTATGTCTGTGAGTGTGTCTGTGAGTGTCTGTATGTGTCTGTGTGAGGGTGTCTGTGCGTGTCTCTGTGTGTGTGTCTGTTTGTGTTGTTGTGGGTGTGTGCCTGTGTGTGTGTGTCTGAGTGTGTGTGTATGTATGTGTCTGTGTGTGTGTCTGTTGGTGTGAGTGTGTGTGTGTATGTGTGTGTCTATGTGTATGTCTGTGTGTCTGTGTCTATTTGTGTCTGTTGGTGTGTCTGTGTGTGTGTATATTTGTCTGTGAGTGTGTCAGTGTGTGTCTGTGTGTGTGTGTCTGAGTGTGTCTGTGTGTGTGTATGTGTCCGTGAATATGTCTCTGTGTGTCTGTGTGTGTATGTGTTTGTGAGTATGTCTGTGTGTGTCTTTGTGTGTGTGTCTGTGAGTGTTTATGTGTGTGTATGTATGTGTGTATGTATATATGTCTGTGTGTCTGTTTGTCTGTTGATGTGTCTGTGTGTTTATCTGTGTATCTGTGTGTCTTTGTATCTGTGTCTGTGTGTCTGTTGGTGTGTCTATCTGTGTGTCTGTGTATCTGTGTGTCTGTCGTGTCTGTTGGTGTGTGTGTGTGTCTGTGTGTCTATGTGTCTGTGAGTGTGTCTGTGTGTGTGTATGTATGTCTGTGTGTCTGTTGGTGTGTCTGTGTGTGTATGTGTCTGTGAGTGTGTCTGTGTGTATGTGTATATGTCTGTGTGTTTATCTGTGTATCTGTGTCGTGTGCCTATCTGTTGGTGTGTCTATCTGTGTGTGTCTATGTATCTGTGTGTCTGTGTCTGTTGGTGTGGGTGTGTGTGTCTGTCTGTGTCTGCTGGTGTAGGTGTGTGTATGTGTGTGTCTGGCCCGATCTTTCTGACTGGGGTGCAGAATGAAGCCGGATGTCTCCCATGCGGAGGGAGCCCTGTGGCCTATCCTGATAGTACCCACCCAGCACGGGCTGTCTCCATGCTCTCTGCCTTCCTTCTCTTACCTTACTCTGCGGCATGGCCCACCCCCTTGTCCTGGAGGTTGATCACCCCCTGCTCCCATGCCCTTCTGCTCCCCAGGGTTCCTAGGTGCCCATAGGAACTCAAGGCCCCTGTGCTCTCTTCCCTGGTGAGCGCTGTCAGCTGTGCCCCTGACCCCTAGTGACGATCATTCCTGAAAACGGTACCGACCGTGTGACCCTCTGTCCTCAGGAGCAGAGCCCCTGGGGCCAGCACCGGATGCGTCCTCTCAGGTGAAGCGGGAGGAGGCCCTGTGTGCCCGGGCTCAGCGGGGCCTGGAGGAGAGAGCCATCCCCACGGAGTCCATAACCGGTGAGTGAGCCGCCTGGCCGCCTGGGCTGAGTGGCAGAGGGAAGAGTCTGCATGGTCTACAGGCGCCCATCATTCTCTGACGGGTGTGCCCAGCCAGAGGCCTGAGCTGAAGATGGAGTGTGGGTCCACGATTGATGGATAGGAAAGACAGGGTTTCCCACGAGGCACAGACATGGTGCGTGATGGGGATGAGGGGCCAGCACCTCTAGCCTTAGCTGTTCTGTTTTCTCTTCTTTGTAACATCAGGTTTTAACTATTCCTTTCTCCCCTCGAAAAACAGTGTCTGCCGAAGTACTGAGAGTGAGGCATTTTAGAGGTTCGGTGGGTGGGGAATCTGTGGGTCCCTAAGACCTGCTCCCAAGTGGGAAGAACTGATTGTTTTAAACAAACACAGCTGTTGCCTCTGTGCCAGCCACCCCCCTGCCCTAGGCGCCGTCCTGACGGGCAGTCTGGGTACTTCCTCTTTGACAGCATCCATCCAACATGTGTACGTGAGCGCTCTGTTCGAGAAGATGTGGCTTAGTCAGAGTTCTCCAAAGAGGAGCAGGGTGTGCACACACATGTGTAGAGAGAGAGTGATTGAATTGAAGGAGTTGGCTTTTGCCAGCTGGAGACCGGGGGCAGCCTGCCGGTAGGATTCACCTTTCCTCGGGGAGTCAGTCTTTTCCTGTTTGGCGGTCAGCTGGTGGGAGAGGCCCACCCACATAATGGAAGGTAATCCACCTTATTCCAAGTCTACGGGTTAAGTGTTAAACTCCTCAAAACAAAACAAAACAACATAACAGCATCTAGAGTAATGTTTGGCCCACTATCTGGGTACTGTTGCCTAGACAAGCAGACACATAAAATTACCCATCAAAAGATACAGTAATGTCCTGTGACTATAAGTTAAGATGATAGTATAAGTTAAGATAAGCTCTTAACTTACCCGTGGGTTAGACCTCCACAAGCCTCATCCCCTTAGTCAAAGCCTCATACTCATAGGCGAGTGGTAACAGCCCCCCAGCAGAGGAAAACAGCTTTCCAGTTCATCCAGCTCGTTCCTCGAAAGCCTATATAGCCACATTACTATCTCCAGTGGGGTCTTTGAGATAAGATGGCAATAAAAGGTAAGTGAGGTTTAATGGAGTCTGCAGAGGAAAGAACAGGTAGGTTACATCTTAGAAAATTCCCGCTAAGATGGTGAAGATAAAAGGCTTTCTTGTTGTTCAGTCGCTCAGTTGTGTCCGACTCTTTGCGACCCCATGGACTGCAGCACGCCAGGCCTCCCTGTCCTTCACCGTCTCCCAAAGGCTTCCTGGAAGTGTCATTTCCCTGGCTGGTCCTTGCAGGAGGAAGACCTCCGTCACCGTGGAAGGGGTTACATTCCTGAAGGACAGACAAGCTCTCTCAGCGGCATCCCTGTGATGTCATCACTCATAAGTAGTTTCCACTTATTCTCAGCAAAAGCACGAGCAGTGGAGGCCAAGCCGACCTAAGGCTTTAATGGCCTCGAATGATTACCGCTGACGTTTAGGGAAAAGAACCTATCGAGAGACGAGAGACGTAAAGCAGCACCTGGCGGGAGGGCCCGTGTCCCCTAACCCCTTTGCTGCTCTGTCCCCTCAAGCAGACTCGCCGGCCTCCGCGCAGGATCTCCTGTCCCGGATCAAACAGGAGGAGCCCCCGTGCGTGTGGGACCAGCAGGACTTGGCGGAGAGGGACATCCCAACGGACCCCAACTCAGGTGAGCGGTCCGCCAGTGCACGTGGAGGGTGATGTGCCTATCTGCCAGGAAATCAACCCGACTGAGTCACTTTGGTCAAAGGCCAGTGAGAGACTCAGGGAATGAACCACTGCGTGTTCCCCAGAGGATGACTTTGTACACATTTTGGTGTGTAACTACTAGAAAAGCGAGGATTTCTCTAAAGGAATCCTTACATCAATAATTTGTCCTGTCAGTGAACTGATACTGAAATGACATAGCTGATTTGTGAAGTATAATCGACAAGCCTTTTTATTTATTTATTTTGTACTTTTTTTTGGCCATGCCACGCAGCATGTGAAGTCTTAGTTCCCTGTCCCAGGATCGAACCTGCACCCCAGTGGAAGCACGGAGTCTTAACCACTGGACAGCCAGGGAAGTCCCTAAAAAGCCTTTTAAAGGTGCATATTTCTGACAGAAAGTAATTAACATTTTCTGGAATTTTCCTTGAGCGAATACTAGCTAGGTGACTCCCAGAAAATTTCTGAGGGTAGTCCAGGCATAAAAGGAAGCATAAAAGAGCAGTAGGGAAGCTCTGCCCACCCAGGCTGCACGTGCGTGTATGTGTGTGTGTGTGTGTGTGTGTGTGTGTGTGTGTGTGTGCACGCACGTGCATGCGTGTATATGTGCTTATGTGTGCACACGTGTGTGTGCACGCATATGTGCATGTGTTCACGTATACTTGCAGAGTGGAGGAGGCCAGCGTCATCTCATCTGGTGGTTGTAACCCCTGGGGACACCAGGCAGAGAGGCCGATGTAGAGTCTGGGGTTCCGTGCAGTGTGTCAGCTCTACAGCTTCACACGGTTTGGGGTGGGGAGCTGAAGGGCTCCAGGACAGAGGAGAAAGCCTGATAAGAGAGGCGAACGTTCTGCTACAGTTCTCATTAATGACCCTTGTCCACCGCCTCTGCTGTCGCTGATCATGAAGGCCTCGCCCTCCTCCCTCTGTCCTGTGGGCTGTCAGAGGCTGGGCTCCCCTCTGGCCTGGTGCCACAGATGGCCCTGGGGCTCCCAGGATGCCAATCCTGGCTCTGTCGCCACACGGGCCTCCTGAGAGACGGGCCTCCTGCCTGGCTGAGCCCAGGTGCAGCAGCACCAGTGAGGTCCATTCAGGGAGGCCTCACGGAGGGTGGGGGCACAGGATACCCAGACTGCACACACCCTCTGGGCCGAGCGGCGGCCTCTGCGTGTGGTGGTGTTTGAGCCTTAGGTAGGATGCTCAGCGAAATGAACAGGCTCTAAGTCTGCCTTCTTTCCCCAAACAGAGTCTCTGATCTCCGCCCACGATATCTTGTCATGGATAAAGCAGGAGGAGCAGCCGTACCCGTGGGGCCCACGCGACTCCATGGATGGGGAGCTCGGGTTAGACTCTGGCCCCGGTGAGTGGGGCACCCAGCCGGGCCCCTGGGTATTTGGTCCAGAGGGATGGCCGCTCACCCAGCCTGCCCCTTACAGGGTGATGCTCTGTCGTGGCGGCCTTTCAAAGGCCTGTATCAAAGCACTGACCCCTTTCCTTTCGAGGATTCAGGGCTGTTAGTTTCCTAGGATTGTCTTAACAAAATACCAAACAGTGTGGCTTGAAGCAGCAGACATTTATTCTCATAGTTCTGGAGGCCTGAAGTCTGAAGTCAGAGGTGTGGCACGGCCCTGCTCCCTCTGAAAGCTGTGGGGGACCCCACCTTGCCTCTTCCTAGCTTCTGTGTTTGTTGGTGATCTTTGCTGTCTTTTGATCTGTGGATGTATCACCCTAATCTTCTGTCTTCACACCGTCTGTGTGTCTGTGTTTTGTAAAGTCAAGGAGTCACGTTAGATCAGGGGCTTGCCCTCCTCCAGTATGACCTCATCCGAACTAATTACCCCTGGAAAGAGCCTGTTTCCAAAGAAGGTCACACTCTGAACCACTGGGGAGATGCAGATTTTGACATATCTTCTTGGAGATATGTCTGTCTTGGAGATAACATCTTCTGTGTTGCTGTTGTTCAGTTGCTAAGTCATGTCTGGCTCTTTGCTACCTCATGGACTGCAGCACACCAGTCTTCCCCATCCTTCACTATCTCCCAGAGTTTGCTCAAACTCATGTCCATTGAGAGGATGATGCCATCCAACCATCTCATCCTCTGTTGTCCCCTTCTCCTCCCGCCTTCAATCTTTCCCAGCATCAGGGTCTTTTCCAGTGAGTCGGCCCTTTGCATCAGGTGGCCAAAGTACTGGAGCTTCAGCTTCAGCGTCAGTCCTTCCAATGAATATTCAGGGTTGATTTCCATTAGGATGGACTGATTTGATCTCCTTGCTGTTCAAGGAGCTCTCAAGAGTCTTCTTAATAGCCAGGGAAAGGAGAGTGGACTGGGAGCGAGCGGACCTGAATGTTGACAAAAGTTTCGGTGGCATGCTGGGACATGCTGCCTGATTGTGAAAGTCTGAAAGAGAATGGAGGTAAAGAAGTAGTGAAAGCAAGTATAGCTAACTTAAAAAAAAAAAGGAACAGAGAAATGAGATAAGCTGGTAGCTGGATAGGGGGAGCACATGAAGTCAAGGGAGGGTTAAGTTGGGTGAAGCTGTGCCATTGTGTCTGGAAGGATACGCACTGCTTTAGAATCCTCATTCAAACTGCCTTAAAGAATAAAGACAAAAAAATAAAACTAAAAAAGAGAATTGCAGTAGCTGAGGACAGAAGCCCACCCACCCACACTCAAAGAATAAAGACATTTATTCTCTTACGTAATGAAGAGGTGGTCTGGTTTCAGTCTCAGTTAGTTCAAGGATTCAGCTGTATTATCAAGGCCCCAGTTTCTTTCCAATCCTTGCTCGTCCACCCTTGGTGTGGATGGAGCAACATGGCCACAGCTGTTCCAAGCATCACCTCCAGCCCCAGAGGGGAAGGAAAGACCATCTTTTTTTCCTTACACTGTCTCCAGGGAGTGAGGAAGCCTTCCCAGCAAACACATCTCATCAGCCAGAACAAGGTCATGTGCTTGTATCTGAATCAGTTACTGGCCAGGGATTTCCAGAGTTATCAAGTCCTCACGTTAGACGCTGGAGGAGAAGGTGTGACATCGTTTCCATGGAAAATGGAAAAATGGGACACACTGAGCTGCAGGGTAGGAGGCCAGGGTCTGAGACATGTGGTCTTCTCCAGCAGTCTTCAGCTCCTTGAGTCCCCTGGGCAACCCCGACAGAGGAAGGGTCAGAGGGACCCAGGAGCTAAGCTGGGTCAGGAAGGTAGAGCACCAAAAAACGTGCCACACCGAGCGTGATGCAGGATCAGAGGAGGATTGGGACCGTTTGGGGTTGGGTTTCCCGGGAAACAGTCCCCGAGATGGAGGTTTCCTTGGGGGTCCTCTTGGGAATAACACCTATGAAGGAATGAGAGGAGCAGATTGCGGAGAGGGAGAAGCAAGGCCCACAGTGCAGCGGTGACAGAGGCCACAGCCGGACCTACCGTCAGTGTGGGCTGAGATGGGGGGTGGGGGCGGGCTCAGCCCAGCCTGTTTAGGAGCAGCTGGTAAGGAACACGGGTCACAGTTTGGGGCTCCTGTAGGAAGAAGGGACTGTGAACGACGGATCCAGGAGGTGATGATGGAGGGTGTAGGAAGGAGAAGGCTCCTGAACGCAGTCATCAAACCCAGTGGTTCCTCGGGGGTCGGAGTCCTGGGCCTGAGGTCACTGCTCTGATTGACGCTCTGGGCTTTGTGTCCCTCTGACCCCACGGTAGTGCGGGAGCATGGACTATGGAGAGGCAGGGATGCAAGCAAAGAGCATCATTGCAGGAGCAAGACTGGTGCTTCCTGGAGAGGCTGGCCAAGCAGCCACTTCCACAGCAGGAGGTGCAGAGTGCCATGATGTCTGCTCCCCACAGACAGGGTCTGAGGCCAGATGGGACTCGCACCAACCCAGTTGACCCCACTGCTGTAGGAGGCCAAAGGCTGCGTGCTAGGTGGAGATGCAACCGCACATGGGAGGTGGGAGGCATGCCCCCAGCTCCCTGCATTCCACTCCCCTAGGCCTTTAGACAGGCTTTTCACCTGGGATGGTGGTGGTGGTTCAGTGGCTCAGTCGAGTCCGACTCTTTGCCACCACCCCATGGACTGTGGCCCGCCAGGCTCCTCTGTCCATGGGATTCTCCAGGCAAGAAGACTGGAGTGGGTTGCCATGCCCTCCTCCAGGGGATCTTCCCAATCAAGGGATCGAACCCCGGGTCTCCTGCATTGCAGGCAAGTTCTTTACTGCCTGAGCCACCTGTGTGGTGGGTTCACCTGGGATAGGTTCTGGCAAATTCTTTCCCTCTTGTCAAGAAATTCTCTTTAGATAAATTAGCATGGAACATACAGTTAAGTCTATTTCCGGGCAATTCTGCCTTTCAAGGGAGCTTTCTCAGAGCACCGCTCTTCCCAGCATCTGGGGGTGTTTCCTGACCTAGCTGCGTGACCCCCACCTACCCACTTCGGGGGCCTCCGGTTCACGGCTCTGTGCGGGTCCAAGGGTCAGGCAGCCGTGTTTAATCCCCTCATCCTCGAGGGAAGCTGGGGGCCCGCCAGCCCATGATTCGCAGGAGGCCTCAAAGGACCTAATCAAGGACCTGGGGGCCCCCCCTCGCAGGGACGGTTGTGGGTCCCCCGCGCCCCGGACGAGCCGTATCAGCATGTCGCTTCTTCGTGTCTCTCCCCCCAGGTGACAGCCTGCTGATGGTGAAGAACCCGGCCCCGGCCCCGCCGCCGCCGCCGCCGCCGCAGCCCGCCCCGCCGAGCCTGCCCCCGCTGCCGGCGCCCCCGGAGGACGCGGGCGGCCCCCCGAGCCGCGGCGGGGGCGCGCTGCTGGACGACGGCTTCCCTGCGCTGCCGGGGGAGCGCGGCGAGGGCGGCGGGGCCTCGGGTGGCTGTGGCGGCGGCGGCGGCGGCGGCGGGGGCGCGGGGACGGCGGGCGGGGGTCCGGGCGGGGGCTGTGGCAGCTGCTGCTCCCCGGGCGGCCTCCGGCGTAGCCTCCTACTGCACGGCGGCGGCGGCGGCGGCGGCGGCGGTGGGGCGCGCAGCAAGCCCTACTCGTGCCCGGAGTGCGGCAAGAGCTTCGGCGTGCGCAAGAGCCTGATCATCCACCACCGCAGCCACACCAAGGAGCGGCCGTACGAGTGCGCCGAGTGCGAGAAGAGCTTCAACTGCCACTCGGGCCTCATCCGCCACCAGATGACCCACCGCGGCGAGCGGCCCTACAAGTGTTCTGAGTGCGAGAAGACCTACAGCCGCAAGGAGCACCTGCAGAACCACCAGCGGCTGCACACGGGCGAGCGGCCCTTCCAGTGCGCGCTGTGCGGCAAGAGCTTCATCCGCAAGCAGAACCTGCTGAAGCACCAGCGCATCCACACGGGCGAGCGGCCCTACACGTGCGGCGAGTGCGGCAAAAGCTTCCGCTACAAGGAGTCGCTCAAGGACCACCTGCGCGTGCACAGCGCCGGCGGCGGCGGCCCGGGCGGAGGCCCGGGTCTGGGCGCCCCGCGGCCCTTGCAGCCGCCGCCGGAGCGAGATTAGGGCCTGGCGGCGGCGGCGACAAGAACAGGGCCGGGGCCGGGGGTCGGGGATGGCGGGGCGAGCCTGGGGGGCGCGTCCTGAGGCTCTCCCCGTCCCCCCCCACCACGATCCCGCCCTCGGTTCTCCGGGCGCCTTCCCTCCCTCGAGCCGCCACCTGCTGGAAATCGGGAACAGGAATTGCACTCCAGACGGGGTATCCCCTTGAGGGTGGGAGGGGCGGGCTGGGGTCCCCATGAGGGTGGCGAGGGCGGGGCAGGGGTCCCCTAGACCTGTCCGGCTGAAGGGGCAGCCCAGCTCTTCTCACGGGGTGGACCGAGGGGCTTCCTCCCACAGGGACGGTCCTGGAAGGGCAGCGAGGAGGCCAGCACACACCCCCCACCACCCTTCGGGCACCTAGCCTGCCCATTCGGCCTCTGGGGCTCTGGGGTCTCAGATTGTGGTCAGGGAAAGCCACCCGGGAGTCTCGGCCCCCTGCTGAGATGAAGAAATAGGGTCCTAAGGGTTAAAGCGACCCTAAAAAAGGAAGCCGAGGTGTCCAGGTGAAAGAGGAGGGACGTGCTAAGGGGTGGATCTCCGTGATGACAACACTGCCTCGCGTTTGAATAGCGCTTTATACTTTTTTTAAAAAACACGTTTTTCTATCAACTTTCACCCTTAGCCTGTCCCTCTGAGGTAGGTGGGGTCGGAGTTTCCCGACTGGATAGCTGAGGAAGGGGAGACATAGCTGAGATGGTTTAGAGAGGCGGGCGGGGGACCAGGGCCAGGCCTCCAGCGGAGTGTCCACCCCACCACACACACGCTGCCTACCTCTGGAACTGGAGAGACCTCTGTGGTCTGGTCTCTCTGCCCCTGACCCACCACACATAAATCAGAAGCAACAGGGGGCCCACTCATGGGGTCATGGGGTGGGGAATGGGCAACGGGTTGACTACAAAATGCCCCAGGAATGTGCTTCTGGAAGGTTCTCGGTGTTGGGGCACCACTGGGCAGGAGGCAGGTTCCCCCCGCCTCGGACCTCCAGCTTGTCCCTCCCACCTCCAGCCCCTCAGTGTGGTGCCCCTGGCCCTCCAGAGGCAGCTGGTGCCCCAGCTCAGACCTCGTCCTGACAATTTCCTCCTTTCCTGGGGCTATGGGGTGAGGGCAAGGCTCCTGCTGCCAGAGCAGCCAGGCAGGACGTGAGTCTCATCCCAGGAGGGCCCAGGCCAGTAGGTGCTAGCCTCTGAGAGCCTCTGTCTCTCTCCTGCCCTGAGCCTCCCAACTGGTGCTATCTGTTAACCGGCCATGCCCCGTGGACTCGGACACAGACCCTCCTGGGCTCCAGACCCTGCAGGCGCCTGTGGGGGGTCGGGGGGTCGGGGGGTGGCCCCCAGGGGACTCCCCACCAGTCGGTGCATCTCTTCCGTGGTCCTGATGGGCCACAGTCTCCATTTCTGCGTCTTGCATGGCCAGGCACTGGGGTGGGGTGGCGTGCCCCAGGCCCCTTGTTTGCATCAAGAATGACTTCTCCTCCCCTGGATCCCACTTCTCTCCCAGCCGGGGGGGAGGGGGCCACAGTTCCTGAGTGCTCTGCCTCTGCCCTTCCCCTCATCTGTGCCGCTCTGCTTTCCTCAGACCCCTTTTTGCCATGCAAAGGGAGTTCCTGAAATTAAATAAAAGGTGTCCAGATCGCAGACTGCATGTTCACAAGGCTGGAGGGTTCTCCAGCGTGGCTTCCTATAGTAAACCCTCAATGAACTGGAATCCAGTTAACTGGGATTTTTTTTCTTCTTCTTCTATTCTACTTTCGGAAGGAGGCACATCTTAAGAAAATGAGATATAGACAAGCTCAGTGGAGTTTTGTTGGAGCAGGAGGGGAACCCTCTAATCTGGTTCTGGTTGGGAGGCAGCAGTATTCTGCTTTTCAAAAGCATGTGGAGAAAACCACCATTTTCATAACCTAAATCATGGGAAGTGAGACCAACAGGGTCGTATTTTGCTTTTTGGCTGCTGAGTGTGTGAAGGAAGGGGGAGAAACCCCTATTGAGACATGAGTTTTGTCTGTGGCCATACCACCCTGAATGCACCTGATCTCGTCTGATCTAGGAAGCTAAGCAGGGTCGGGCCTGGTTAGTACTTGGATGGGAGACATGAGTTTGAAACATCTGCACCCACAGCTCGAGTCTGTCCCTTTATTTCACCTTCAAGGAGCTGATTTCCAAAGAGGTTTAGTGACGGATGATAAGCGAGAGAGCCAAGTCTGGGTTTGCTTTCTTGCGTCCTCGTCCGGTGGACCCCACTGCACTGAGTGCCCCATCGGTTACGCCACAAGTCAGCCCAACCCCCAGCACCGGCCCCGGGGGAGCCCTCGTGCGAGCCGACCAAAGCGGGTGACAGTGTGGACCGCCCCCAGACAGCGAGGATCCTCGGTGTGGACCCGGCAGGCCACCTACGGGAGCAGGGTGGTCCTGCTCTGGGGTGGGTTTTTATTTTCCTTCTGCTGATGTGTTAATTAAAAAGTATTTTAATTAAAAAAAAATGAATGCATGCAGTAAAAATTGGTTTTAAAAAAAATTATGAAGAGTAAAACTCTTTCCTACCAGATTCCCATTGAGAAGCATCCGCTGCTAAGAGCTTATATGTCCTCTTGGACCTGGAGGAGTCGGGGCGTAAAGGAATGACCTGAGTGGAGCAGGGGAGGAGGGAGAGGTGATGTGGGATGTGGATGGGACACGCCAGGGAGGCAGGAACAGGAGCTGAAAGGCAGGAGGCTGGCCTGGCCAGAGCCGGGCTGTGTGAAGTTGTAGGTGGTGAAGATGCAAGGTGAGTCATGGCCAGGTCACAGCCAGCCTTCAATGCCAAGACCTTTCCATAGCAGGCTGCCAATCAGGCTGAGACCCGTGGTGCCACAGACCCACTTGTAGCCCCTTCAGATCAGATCAGATCAGTCACTCAGTCATGTCCGACCTTTTGTGACCCCATGAATTGCAGCACGCCAGGCCTCCCTGTCCACCACCAACTCCCTAAGTTCACTCAGACTCACGTCCATCGAGTCAGGGATGCCATCCAGCCATCTCATCCTCCGTTGTCCCCTTCTCCTCCTGCCCCCAATCCCTCCCAGCATCAGAGTCTTTTCCTATGAGTCAACTCTTCGCATGAGGCGGCCAAAGTACTGGAGTTTCAGCTTTAGCATCATTCCTTCCAAAGAAATCCTAGGGCTGATCTCCTTCAGAATGGACGTTGGATCTCCTTACAGTCCAAGGGACTCTCAAGAGTCTTCTCCAACACCACAGTTCAAAAGCACCAATTCTTCGGCACTCAGCCTTCTTCACAGTCCAACTCTCACATCCATACATGACCACAGGAAAAACCGTAGCCTTGACTAGACGGACCTTTGTTGGCAAAGTAGTGTCTCTGCTTTTGAATATGCTATCTAGGTTGGTCATAACTTTCCTTCCAAGGAGTAAGCATCTTTTAATTTCATGGCTGCAGTCACCATCTGCAGTGATTTTGGAGCCCAAAAATATAAAGTCTGACACTGTTTCCACTGTTTCCCCATCTATTTCCCATGAAGTGATGGGACCGGATGCCATGATCTTCGTTTTCTGAATGTTGAGCTTTAAGCCAACTTTTTCACTCTCCACTTTTACTTTCATCAAGAGGCTTTTTAGTTCCTCTTCACTTTCTGCCATAAGGGTGGTGTCATCTGCATATCTGAGGTTATTGATATTTCTCCCGGAAATCTTGATTCCAGCTTGTATTTCTTCCAGTCCCTTAGCATGGCTCAAAAGCAGCGAGTGGCTTTCTGAGAGAGGAAATCTAGAGATGACAAGGTTAAGTTAGATGCTACTGAAAATGAAGAGCCACAGATGAACAAGGTTATCCTATGGTTCGGGATCTGGGCACCATTCCTGGTTGAGATCCAGTCTGGGAATATCGGGTGATGGCAGAGGGTGAGGGGGAGATGAATCAACTTCCCATCAGGCACAAGATGAACCAGCCTGTGTCTGGGTTTTCCAGTATTGGTCTGTCTGATTGTTATTGTTAGAAAAACACGTAGGGAATTCTCTGGCGGTCCAGTAATTAGAACTCTGTTCTCACTGCCAAGGGCCTGGGTTCAGTCCCTGGTCTGGGAACTAAGATCCCACAAGCTGCGCAGGGTGGCCCCCCAAAAAAAAGGAGTGGGGGGAAGAAAATTTGAAAACGTAGCAGCCTTTTATCATCCTGGGACCCTAACAGTTTGGGCAAGGCCATGGCTGTTACTCCAACACTGACTCCTTAGGGAACCGCCATGGAAGGACATCTCTAGAATGGTAATTCTCAAGGAGTCCTGGGTATGAGACAGAATCTCATGTCCCTCCACGCCATCCACTGAGATTCCCATAGGTCTCCTGTAAGTCTCCTAGTGAGATGCTGGCATCATTTGCCGAAGGCTGAGAACCTCTGCTCATACCCGTTTAGACTTATTTTAAACCCATATCATCCCTCAGCATTATAATTGCTATCAGCTGACTGTCTCCTATTACAAGAGTAGACACCCATTTAAAAGTCAAGAAAGATCTATATCCAGTCTTAGAAGATCTATATTCAGTTTTAGAAGTGTAAGCTAGCATTGGTTACCTGGGTGCATCCCAATGGGATCAATATCCTCTAATGGTAACATAGAGTGTCAAAATCAGCAGTCCTGCCCCACCTCTCAACGATTTGGGGGTGAGGAAAGGTTTATTTTCCTTAGTTAATGCATGCTTTCTGGATTCTCAAATTTACATATCTCTGCCTTAGCTCCCTTCCCCCTTCTGCGGTTCGTCACTCCTAGGATACCCAGAGAAACCCCCAAATCCTAATTTACTCTGGAGGGCAGTTTAGTTTTATCTTTGCTCACGTTCTGCCTTCCAAGCCCTGCCCGGGAGCCCATTTTTTCACAGTTAAAATGCCCAGTAAAACTCTTTTGGTGAACAAAATACTGTTTTCCCTCTAAAAGGAGTTCTGCACCAGTTTTTAATCAATCAATGAAGTTTTGAATAGATTTTACATTGATCCATTCAAAATTCAAAAGGGATAAAAGGATATGCAATAATAAAAAAAATCTTGTCACTCAGATACCCAGTTCCCCTATCTGAGCCTGACCAGTCAACCAAGGAGGAAGGGGAAGTTTCTGGGAGGAATCCAGAATTATTCACAGACGCAGAGGAGCCACTGAAGCATCAGTCCCCCACGGGGACACAAATGACTCATCTCTGCTCCTTTCTCTGTGTTGGGAGCGTTCTTTCAAGCTAACTTACTCCAAAAAATGGGGGACAAGACTCTTCCTGACTCACATTTATAACTTCACCAGGAAGGAAATTAAGCTGCTTCCTCAGCTCAGATTAAAAGGATTCCAGGGATGATCTTAAGTCACAGGCCCACCCCTGGCTCAGTTACTGTGGCCGGGAGGTGAGGGTGCTGTGACTGGGCTGCTTTGAGTCAGATGCCTGCCGTTCACACAGTCACTGTGGGGCTTCCTTGGGGGCTCACTAGTAAAGAATCCACCTACCAGTGCAGGAGGCATGAGTTCGATCCCTGGTCTGAGAAGGTCCCACAGGCTGTGGAGCCACTAAGCCTGTGCACCACAACTATTGAGCCTGTGCTCTTAGAGTCAGAGCCGCAACCACTGAGCCCACGTGCCTCAGCTAGTGAAGCCCTTGCACCCTAGAGCTGGTGCTCCCCAGCAAGAGAAGCCACTGAGATGAGAAGCCAGGCGCCGAAACTAGAGAGTAGCCCACCAATGGCTGCAGCTAGAGAGAAACCCGTGCTGTGAGGAAGACCCATCACAGCCAAACATAAATAAAAATAAATAAATAAAACTTTATATTATATACATATTTAAAATTTTATTTTTAAAATACATTTTTATAGAAATAAAATTTTATATTTAAAATTTATGTATATTTATTTTTATGTTTAAATTTTAATATTTTGATTATATCTCTCTCTCTCTCTCTCTCTCAAACAGTCACTGTGACCTGGCTGGAATTGTCACTGAACAAGATGGTGGCAGCCCTTTGAATTACATGACTAGAGCCTAGATGAAGCCGTCCCCAAAGGGGAGGGGGTGCCTATATGCTCAGAGGAAGGGAGACGTGCTAGACCAAAGAGGTTAGCAGACGTGCTAGGCCGACGAGATTGACAGACATCCACTACACAAATACAGACACTTGAGGTTGGGGTGGGGCAGCTTGAGCCCAAGAGTGTTCATTCTGGGATTCTCACTGACCCAGAAGCTGCGTGGAGCATGCTCCCTAAAGGGTGATTGGTGGGAAAGGAGCAAAAAAGCCATGGTCCCTGCCAGCTAGAGATCTGCAAGGTGGTAAGGGGAACAGACTACAGAGGCAGGTCTCAAAGCTGTGGTCTATAAACGTTCTTGAGTTGAAAAAGACGTTTGGGCGTATGCATATATACATATATATGTTGATATGTATGCTATAAATCATATGATAGACAATTTAAGGGACAAGGTAAGTATTTTAAAGCATTATTTTATTTTTATAATTTTATAGATTTATTTTTGGTTGTGTTGGCGCTTCATTGCTGCACGGGCTTTTCTCTAGTTGCGTCCTGCAGGGGCTGCGTTTCGTTGCTGTGCGAGGGCTGCTCATTGCAGTGGTTTCTCTTGCGGGGAGAAGGCGATGGCACCCCGCTCCAGTACTCTTGCCTGGAAAATCCCATGGATGGAGGAGCCTGGTAGGCTGCAGTCCGTGGGGTCGCGAAGAGTCAGACACGACTGAGCGACTTCACTTTCACTTTTCACTTTCATGCATTGGAGAAGGAAATGGCAACCCACTCCAGTGTTCTTGCCTGGAGAATCCCAGGGACGGGGGAGCCTGGTGGGCTGCCATCTATAGGGTCGCACAGAGTCGGACACGACTGAAGCGACTTAGCAGCAGCTCTTGTTGCGGAGCACGGGCTCTAGGGTGCGCAGGCTTCAGTAGTTCCGGCTCCTGGGCTCTAGGACACAGGCTCAGTAGCTGCGGTGCACGGGCTTAGTTCCTCCTAAGCGTTTGGGATCTTCCCAGACCAGGGCTCGAACCCGTATCTCCTGCATTTGTAGGTGAATTCTTTACCACTGAGTCACCAAGGAAGCCCTAAAGCATTATTTTAAACTTTGTATAATTTGTGATTCGAAGAATATTTTTCCATCACTAAAAATGATGGTTTGAGTAAGATAACATCTAAGGTTACATTCAGCTCTGAAGGTTACATTCATATTCTACAGACATAGAGATGACAGGATCCAAGTACTAAGAGTAAATTTCCTTGATTCCTCTAACACCACTGCCACCAATGGGAATAATTGTGAATGGCACCAAGGTTCATTTAAAGGCTTGTGTCAAGAGCTGAGTGTCATTGGGGAAGGAAGATGGGTGGCTTCTAAGAGATGCAACAAGATGACATTTATCTTGGTGAATTCATTGCAGGTAAGGCATAGAGAGCTTGCCAAAGTGAAAACAAGCCAAAATGAGAAATTACTCGTCACTGAGTGCTTGCTCTATGGCAGGCATTCCGTCACACAAGCACCTTTACTTGTATCTGCTATTTCACAAAGAGTAGTGGGATGAAGCTTGCTTCTTGAGCTCTTAACCTGGGACAGGCACTGTTCTAAGCACTTGATTTCAACTAACTCATTTAATCTGTAAACTCACTTAATAACTATGAAATATGTGCCACTATTATTCCTCACTAATAGTGAGGTCATGGAGGTGATGAGAAGTTCAAGACTTGCCCAAGGTCCGCATCTAGTAAGTGGCAGCGCTGGGTTATAGACCCAGGCGCTCTCACTCCTTGGCCCACTTTCTTTTCTTTTTCTTTGTTTTTACGATTTATTTATTTCATTGTTTCTGGCTGCAGTGGGCCTTCGTTGCTGCACACAGGCTTTCTTTAATTGTGGCCAGCGAGGGCTATTCTTAGTTGCAGAGCACAGGCTCTAGGGTGTGTAGGCTCAGTATTTGTGGCTCATGGGCTCTAGGGTGCACGGGCTTCAGGAGTTGCAGCACATGGGTTCATTAGTTGTGGCTCTCAGATTCTAGAGTGCAAGCTCAGTGGTTGTGGTATGTGGGCTTAGTTGCTAGGTGGCCTGGGGGATCTTCCCAGACCAGGGATTGAACCGGTGTCCCTTGCATTGCAAGGAGTCTTCTTAACCGCTGGACCACCAGGTGAGTCCCTCAGCCCACTTTCTAAACTGCCGCACCATCTCTGCAAGCCGATCAGACTGCAAACCTCTGCTTGGTGCTGCCTCCCTTGACACTGGAAATTTGATGTGAATATTTTTCTAGAGTTTCAGGCTTGGATGCTGAATCCAGCTGACTCAGAAACTGATGGATAAGCCAGAGTGTCAGTTTAATAATGTCCATGGGTGGTCTGGATATTTGCATCAGCCTGACCGACATGTTTCCCAGAAGCTACACGGGAACCTACATTAGAAGTTTCATTAGAAGTCTCACTGGTGCGCACGTGAATTCAGTAACTGAACCATTTAATGATCTTGGTATCCTATGTCCTGATATGTCTGCCTTCACAATCTTGATACTTTTTTTTTTCTATCTGACAGTAAATTTTTGTTGGTTTGAGACATATCTCAGCCAATTTTCTCAGCCCATCCCATTTTTTCTTTAGGTATATTAATGATTCAATTGCTTGTGGATCTGGTTGCTCTGGGCATCATGCCTGCTCTTGGAGTTGACTTTTCCTAGCCCTATTTTTTGATTCACCATTCAATCATCCAAAACTATTTATGAACATTTCTGTGTGCAAGAAATGGAGGATAACAGTGGAGGGCTTATCCACTGTTATGGATTATCCACTATCCATAATTACATTATGCATAGTAATTAGTTTGCATAATTACTATGCAAACTAATGGGAAAATGAGGTTATTTCAGATAGTGACAAATACCCTGAAAAATTATTAGGTAACAACACTGAGTGTTGGGATGGAGGAGGGTGTTGGGCTGTAGACAGTGTGGTCAGGGGATATCTCTCAGAGGAGGTAAAGTCTGAACTAAGCCCTCATGCTAAGGAGTCAGTCACATGAACATACTTTTCTGTTGATCTTAAGATTTTAGTTCTCAGGGAAAGTGCTTCATGCCTATCATTCAAAGTGGAAATTCATCGCCTGTCTCTATGGAGACAATGCGGCATGAATCACACAATCATCATTGCATTAGTGCTGTGTATCGTGTGCTCAAACGGTAAAGCAGCCATGCTTTTCAACCCAAAACTCAGAATGCGTAGTTTAATATGAAGCATGTAGGCTGGATGTGCTCTCTTGGATTTTCTAAAGCATGATTACTATCACTGATAGGCTTCAGTGGGATGGTCTGGGCACCTAACCCCCTGTTGATATGAGAAATGTGTTTCTGGTTTCTAAAAAGCAAAGTAACAGGTGTATTTTTGAATAAAACTGCTTGCCGTTTGGGAGCATGTCTCTTTTCCCCAACCAGATTACAAGTTCTTCCCTCAGAGAAATGTCTGAGTTTTACATTTTTAAAAAACTTTTTATTTTATATTGGAGTATCGCCAACAATATATATACCACAATATGGACTTCCCTGGTGACTCAGATGGTAAAGCATCTGCCTGCAATGCGGGAGACCCGGGTTCAATCTCTGGGTCAGAAGATCTCCTGGAGAAGGAAATGGCAACCCACTCCAGTATTCTTGCCTGGAAAATCCCATGGACAGAGGAATCTGGTATGCTACAGCCTATGAGGTCGCAAAGAGCCGGACACGACTGAGACTTCACTTTCACTTTCATAGCCAATAATACTGTGATAGTTTCAGGTGGACAGTAAAGGGACTCAGCCATGGGTATACATTTATCTATTCTTCTGCCATGGGTTTCCCTTGTGCTCAGCTGGTAAGAATCCACCTGCCGTGTGGGAGACCTGGGTTTGATCCCTGGATTGGGAAGATCCCCTGGAAAAGGGAAACGCTACCTACTCCGGTATTCCGGCCTGGAGAATTCCATGGACTGTATAGTCCGTGGGGTCGCAAAAAGTCGGACACGACCGAGCGCCTTTCACTTTCACTTCTTTCATTCTCCCCCATGAGTTTTATACGTTTTTTAATCCGTCAAAGCACCTGCCAGAGTGCTGGAAAAGCAGAGGTCTATGTGTTGTGTTAGTATTAGTCACTCAGTCGTGTCCGACTCTTTGCGACCCCATGGACTGTAGCCCAACAGGCTCCTCTGTCCTTGGGATTCTCCAGGCAGAAATACTGGAGTGGGTTGCCGTTCCCTTCTCCAGGGGATCTTCCCTACTCAGGGATCAAACTTGGGTCTCCTGCATTGCAGGCAGATTCTTGACCGTCTGAGCCACCAGGGAAGCTCTCCAAACCACTGAGAGATGAATTTAAATGGAATTAAATGTTTGATAAGAAGTGGTAAACGTATCACAATAAAAACTTAGACAATTGCTTGTTTGGGGTTCATTAATGAAGCTGTGCTTATAGGAGGTTCGTCTTAAATTTGCAACCTGCCCTTGTCTTGGAAAGTCCTCGTCCTCCGTCCCTCTCGGGCTGAATGCCGAGGTGTTGTTCACCCTCCTGCCGCACGGAGGCGCCAGGGGAAACCCCGCGCGGCGAGGATCGGCGGGTGGCGCCCGTCTTGGCCCGGGAGGGCCGGACTCCCACAATGCACCTTGCATCAACACGGCGCTGGGGGCGGTTGCCAGGAGGTGCCGGCGGGCCCCCCAGGAAACCCCGCACGCAGCCCGAGGCGTATCAGACGGGCCCCGGGTGGCAGCCATGGCGGAGCTGGCACCTGCTCGGGTAAGAGTCCTCCTCGTGCGGGCCCGGGTGCGTGTTGAGGGTGGCGGAGCCCCCGGCCGGGGGCTGGACTTCGAGGTGCGGCCCCGGCGGGGCTGGGCGTCGGTAGTCAGCGGCTGGCACGGATCCACGCTGACCTTCCCCCGACGACCCCAGAGCCCTGCCCTTTCCCGGACGGTTCCCTCCGCGTCGGCCGTAGCCCCGGCGTCTTCCCGAGAAACTTCTCCGAGGCTTGTTTCATGTTCTTGGATTTGCTACCGTCCCGACCTGTTTCCGTCGCGCCCTGAGAGCCCGTTTTCTGGCTGATGAGACGCGGAAGGGAAACCCTGGGTCCCCGTCATTGCCAGCGAACTTGCCCCGTGTTCCGGGACCCCAGGACTCTGCTTCTCTGTGACCAGCTCGTCCTCGGCCTGATGGGGTTGCTCTCGTTCCTTCTGCCGTGCTCTCCTGCTGCAGACTCTGCCCTGGGTTGCAGCCGCGCTGGTTGAAGTTAAGGCTGGGCTTTCTCTCCCCGGGGGGCAGGTGTTACCCTCACGGTGTAAGTTGCTGGCTTTTTGTGTGGGAAGCTGTCGATCTCTTTCCATCTCCTCTCCCACATGTCCCCATTCAGGGAATGGCAAGACGTGGAGCTTGGGCACGGAGTCGGGAAACTGGGTTTTAGCCCGTAACTCAGCTCTCAGCTATCCAGTCTAGTGATTTTAGGTAACTGAGTTCACTTTAAGCTTCTGTTTCCTTAGCTGTAAATTGAATGTTTGGCTAGTTACTAGATGATCTGGTGGCTCAGACAGTAAAGAATCCGCCTGCAATGCAGGAGACCCAGGTTTGATCTCTGGGTCGGGAAGATCCTCTGGAGGAGGCCTTGGCAACCCAGTAAAGTGTTCCTGCCTGGAGAATCCCATGGACAGAGGATACTGGCGGGCTGTAGTCTATAGGGTCTCAAAGATTAGGACGTGACTGAAGCGACTGAGTTTGCATCACACAAGGTTCTTGGCAGCTCTGACATTCTCTTATTACGAAGTGTTGGTTACTTTGATGATATAAGATTTGCTGTAGAAAGGGCAGATGGAGTTCAGTTGGTCTTTAGGGCAGCATTTCTTTATCTAGAGACACTTTCAGAATCATGTGAGAGGGCTAAGGAGATCCTGTTGTGAAAATTTGACCATGAGCTGGGTGTCTTGTATTTGATTCTTGTGGGAAGTTGTTAAGAACTAAGAGGGGAAGGATTGGGAGACTTGATACAGTGTGTGTTTTCAATGAATTATGACAAGACACAAATGTTCACAATATCACTATATTTACCTCATTTGATTCCTTTAAGCTAAGGTGATCTAGTCAAAGACCTGCCTTTTCCTCAAGACCACGTTGTAATTCTAAAGTTGGGCTGGAGGATACATTACTAACTTCCAAAATACTTCTTCCTAACTGTTCAGTGCAGTTTCCTACATGTCTTCAACAGATCTTGTTAAAAGGAAGTCTTGTCCTCCAAAATCCCCAAGTATGCCTTAATTAATTTATGGATCTATCAATGCAGAACATATTTAAATTGTCCTCAAGTGTATTTCGTTTCTCGTCTTCAGATAAAGGATTCTGTAACTCTTATTTGACAGTATGGCCAAAGGGTGCCCTGATGAAAACAACCAAAAATTCTGAGGTGGGGGAGGGAACAAATATATTTGAAATGTAGTTAGTAGAGCATATGAAAGAGCAAGCTCTTAAGAGATAAGAAGGATTTCTGAAGCCAACTCTGAGGACATTTACTGAACATTCATTGGTAGTGTTTATAACCTCAAGGGGCATTGGAAAATAGACAAAACTCACAGCCTAAGATGGGAAGTCTCAGACGCCTTCAACTCCAGTCTTGTAACGTTGAAACTTCAAAGGGCAACCTTAAGGGTGAACTGGAAGTAAGCTCTTACCTCTAGGGAGTAATTGCAGAGAAAATCATGACAAACCTTGGTGCTGAGAGATGGGTACAAGGTGCCCCTTGAGAATTCATGTTGACTCTCCAGTGGGCTTATTGCCTGAATTCATATGACCTCAAATCTTCTCTGAAGTATTCAGCACTTAACTCAGACTTCAAATAATTCTCATAGATAAAAATCTAAGAAAAAATGAATTCCCAATAAAAGTTATGCAAAAAGTAATGAAAAACTGAGAAAAAGCCAGTAAAATGACAAAAAATTAGTCATTCAGAGATTTCAGAGGTTGCAATTTCAGAAGAAAAACATTGGAATTCCAATAGGAAACACACACAATCTGCACTGGAGGCCATGTTTGATGAGTGGTTAATGGGCGAGGGTATCATAGGACTGATGCAAATACAAACACTTAGAAGCCCAGTAGATCCCAATCAGGATAAACATAAAGAAATCTCTACCTAGACACATAATGGTGAAGGTACAGAATACAATGCAGAGATAATTCTTTAAAAAGATTGGCTTCAAATGAACCATTCTTAAGACTGATGAGGTTCATCTCAACAACTCTGGAAGCCAACCAGCAGTAGATTGGCATTGTGGAAAGGCTAAAAGAAAATAACTATGTAGTCCCATATTTATACTTCTCAAAAGTATCTTTTAAAAAAATGGTAAAATATTTTCAGACAACTGACAATTTGTTATTAGTATACTCATTAAAGAAATTCTAAAGAATGTACTTAAGGTACAAGGAAAATTATCCTAAGTGGAAAGTGATAATGTAATAAAATATCCATTAAAATGGGTAAATCTAAACAACTATTGTCTGAATAAAAGAGTAATACTCTCTTGTGGGTTAAAAACAAAGATAGAATTAAAATACATGGCAGCGTTGATATAAATGTTAGGAAGCCGCTGCTGCTGCGTCACTTCAGTCGTGTCCGACTCTGTGTGACCCCATAGACGGCAGCCCACCAGGCTCCTCCATCCCTGGGATTCTCCAGGCAGGAACACTGGAGTGGGTTGCCATTTCCTTCTCCAGTGCAGGAAAGTGAAAAGTGAAAGTGAAGTCGCTCAGTCATGTCTGACTCTTTGCGACCCCATGGACTGCAGCCTTCCAGGCTCCTCCGTCCATGGAATTTTCCAGGCAAGAGTACTAGAGTGGGTTGCCATTGCCTTCTCCAACGTTAGGAAGAGATGATCGAATTTCAGATGTTTGAAGTCTTTGTAAGCAGTTTCTAGGATGGTTGCTAAAAGCCTAGACATTGGCTATATAACCTAAATTCAAAAGGGAGAATAATAGAATAAGAAAAAAATCAATCTAAAAGAAGGCAAGAAACAGGATGAGATAAATAGCACAAATAAGGTAAAAATAAAAATAGACCAACAATTACAATAAATGTAAATGGACTAAATGTTTTAGTTAAGAGGCAGAGATTGATCTGCCCATCTGGGTTAAAGTTTGGCAAATGATTTATAAGAGATAATGACTAAAAGATTAAGCTATAGAAACGTTTCACTATAAGAGGATATGAAAACATGTACCAGGCTAATACTAACCATGGGAAAATCCCTGGTGGTTCAGTGGTTAAAAATCCACCTGCCGCTGCAGGGGACACGGGTTCAGTCCCAGTCCAGGAAGGTTCCACATGCCGTGGAGCAGCTAAACTCATGTGCCACCGCTATTGAGTCCTTGTGCTGCAACTCCTGGAGCCAGTGCTCCACAACAAGAGAAGCCCCCACAGGGAGAAGCAATGAGGAATCGCCCCCACTTGCGGCTGGAGAAATCCCATGCACAGCAACAAAGACCCGGCGCAGCCAAAAATAAAATAAAAAAATAAACAGTATTTGTTTAAAAAGGAAAATTGACTTAACTGTATTAATATTGCTAGAGATAAAGGGCTACTATTGCTTTTATTATGGTAAAAGACTTAATTACCATCCTGATAGAATGTTTCTAATCTTATGTGCATCTAATTATATAGCCTCAAAATATAGTAAACAAAAATTGATAGAACTACAAGGAAAATTCACTGTCATAGTAGAAATTTTAACACAACCTTAGTATTTTATGAATAAAAGACTAGTAAGGGTGTAGTGCATTCGATAGAGCTTTCTGAGATGATGGAAATATTCTCTGCCCTGTTCAGTATAGTAGGAACAAAGTACATGTGGCTGTCAAGCACTTGCAATGTAGCTCACTAGCTGAGGAACTGAAGAACTCCATTTTTAATTAATTCTAATTAAATTTTAGCATCCGAATGTTTCTGGTGGCGGTTACTGTAGGGTAAGGGAGTTAGAGAAAGCAAGGTTCGGAAAAAGAACAAGACCGGCACTTTACAGGAACAGATCACCTTTAATGAGGCGAGAAGGGGCACCAGTCAGATCAGTGAGCTGCTGCACTAACCCAAGAAAAGAGTAAGTATGTATAGGCATATATGTGGAAATCTACTGTCTTAAGGGGGCCTCTTCTTCTCTAAGGTTGTTTGGAGTAGTTAGCTCTTAAATGGCTGGGGCAAGGAATTCTGGAGATTGGCCAGAGGCTGGACCGGCTGGGAGCTGGGCGTAATCAACCTTAATGTCCATTTCTTTTCTTTGGGTGAGAGAATTCTTTGTTTTGCATAGAATGGTGGGGAGGACCCGGAGGGGAGTTTTAACTCCAGGCTATTTTGAGCTGTGTAACTTTCCTTCAGTAATACTGTGCAGCACGGACACAGAGGATAATAATTTTTTATCCACATAGCTGCTACTGCTGCTAAGTCACTTCAGTTGTGTCCGACTCTGTGCGACCCCATAGACGCAGCCCACCAGGCTCCCCCATCCCTGGGATTCTCCAGGCAAGAACACTGGAGTGGGTTGCCATTTCCTTCTCCAATGCCTGAAAGTGAAAAGTGAAAGTGAAGTCGCTCAGTCGTGTCGGACTCTTTGAGACCCCATGGACTGTAGCCTACCAGGCTCCTCCGTCCATGGGATTTTCCAGGCAAGAGTACTGGAGTGGGGTGCCATCGCCTTCTCCGTCCACATAGCTATCAATATATAATTTCAATGTTTAGAGAGATTAATGAAGAAAAAAGAGAGAAGGCAAAAATGCCCTATTAGAAATGCAAGTGTGTTCTAGTGGTTGATGCTGACTGCAGACTGGGACCTTAGGCAGAGTTGTCGAACAGAACATGTAGACCAAACTGTCCCTGACAAAGCCTCCTCTAGTTGCAGATTTGTGAGCAAAATACATGTTGTTGTCTTAAGCCACTACGTTTTAAAATTATTTATGATATAGCAATTGATGATTGGAACAGATACCTATGGAATATGTTTAAATAGCAAAAGATATTAAAAACATGTTAGGAAAGGAGTATGTACTGTGAGTGGATTGAAACATTTTTATTCTAAAGATGTCATTTCTCAGATTTATCTATGAATTTGATGCAGTGCCAGACAAAATCTCTAAAGATATTTTTGTGAAATCTTTCAAACTTGTAGACTATCACCAGCCCAAAAATAATCAAGATACTCCTGTGAAATAAGTAAGAGGGACTTGTACCAGGTATCAATAATTATCAAAAAGCATAGTCATTAGGATGGTAATTTTGGTAAAGCAGTAGAAAATTGACCCATAGAACAGAAGAGAGATGCCAGAAACAGACTGATTGCATGTATGAAAACTTGATTTATGACAGAGATAACAGGTAAATGATGGGTTTTTCAGGATATAGTATTAGCTCTGTTGACTTCCATATGAAGATTGAGGCTTGCACTCTACACAAATACTGTCTCAATTCTAGTTGAGATAAATAATTAAATATGAAAGTCAAAACTGTCAAGTGTTTAGAAGACAGTATCGTGTGATATAGATGTTTTTTATATGCCTGACGTGAAAGTGCAAACCACAAGAGAATTAATACTGAGAAAAAACTCACCTACATTAAAACTTTATATTGAACAGTAGTAAAGAGAATTTTAAAATGAGGCACGAATAAGGGAAGTGATTTGTAATACATATAACTGATAGATTAGTATACAGAATTTACAGACAAACTGTATCAGACAACCTCATAAATACTTAGAGAAGTCAGATAACCCAAAAGATAAATGGACGAAAGACTTCAGCAGTGAAGGGGAAATTTGAATGGCCAGTAAACATTAAGGAAAGATGTTTATCCCTTGCTAGTTAATAACAAAAATGAAGGTGAAAACCATAATGAGATATCATTTCAGATCTATAGAGGGACACGCACAAGGGTTTCCCTGGTGTGTCAAGTCAGAAGGTAAAGAATCTGCCTGCAGTGCAACAGACCTAGGTTCGATCCCTGGGTCCTGAAGATAGCCTGAAGAAAGAAATGGCTTTCCACTCCAGTATTTTTGCCTGGAAAATTCCATCGACAGAGGAGCCGGGGGGCTACAATCCATGGGGTTGCAAAGAATCAGACACAACTGAGCAACTATCACTTTCAGTCTGCTGCTGCTGCTAAGTCGCTGCAGTCGTGTCTGACTCTGTGCGACCCCATAGACGGCAGCCCACCAGGCTCCCCCGTCCCTGGGATTCTCCAGGCAGGAACACTGGAGTGGGTTGCCATTTCCTTCTCCAGTGATACAGGGACACAAATTTTAGTTTGACAGTAACAAATGTTGATGATATTGTGGAACAGCCAGAATACTTACAGACTTCTGATGGGAGTGAAATTGGTACAACTGCTTTGGAAACCATTTGACGTTATCTATTTAAGTTCAGGATGTGTATATACCCTATGAGCCAACAGTTCCCTTCCTAGCACTATGCCTTGGGAAACTTGCCCATATCCACTAGAAGCCAGGTACAGTTCTATTCATCACAGTACTGTTTGTAATGACGAAGATGAGGAAACATCAGTAGTGGAAGGGAAAAATAAACTGTGGTGTAGTCACATGGTAGAATATTATACAGCAGTGAAAATGAATTAATCAGAGCCACCGGCAATACCAAGTTGTTCCCTGGAGTTGTAGAAGAGTGACTTGTTTATATAAAATACTAAAACATGAAAAATTAGAAGAATATATTTTTTGGAAACAAACGTAAAAAAAAATGAAAAAGGGCAGTTAATAGTGAAAAAACGAATTCGGGATAGTAGTTACTTCAGAGAGTTGCACGAAGGACTGTAAAGTGATACATAGATAACACAGGCACACACGCACACGCGCGTGTTGTGCTTCACTTTACTGCACTTGGCAGTGTTGCTCAGCAGTTGAAGTTTCTGGCAACTCTCCATCAAGCAAATCTGTCATCTGCCAGTTTTCCAGCATATGTGCTCACCTTGTATCTCTGTGTCACGTTTTGGTGATTCTCAAAATATTTTGAACTTTTTCATTGTTACTATATTTGTTATGGTGATCAATGATCTTTGCTGTTAATACTGCAAAAAGATTCCAACTCCCTGGAGGCTCAGATGATGGTTAGCATTTTTTATCAATAATGTATTTTTTAATTAAGGTATATACTGTTTTTTAGATGTAACGCTATTACATTAGATTACAGAATAGTGTAAACATAACTTTTCATATGTACTAGAAAATCAGAAAATTCATTTGACTTGTTTATTGTCATACCTGCTTTATTGTGGTGGTTTGGAACTGAACCCACAGTATCTCCAAGGTATTCTCTGTGTGTGTGTACACATATGTGTTTAACTTTAATTAAATAGCTTTTTTACCTGAATGCTGGTTACATGGAGATTTATTGTCACGACTTTATATATTTTATGTATTATGTAAATATTCTTTTTTTAATCTGTTCAATACAAAAAGTCATCTATCTCAGAGTCAGAAGCAACCTTAAATATCATCTTGTCCAGCTTTGTCGAGTGTCACTTTAAGACTGTGCTTTAGTGTTTTACTCAAGCAGCTTGTAGGTTTCCTAAGAGCAGGCCATAGCTGCAGGCCCGGTGTATGATACATGATCTGACAACAAGATAGAATTTGCAAGCAGGATTGTCCCAGAAAATCCAGAAATGTGGTGAGTGTAAGTGTACTTTTAAAGGTTTCTCATTGCCTTCAGGAGTATTCTTATGTATGAAAGCTAAGGAAAAAATTATAGAGAAGTATGTGTTCAGTGAAAAAGTCAAACAAGCAATAGTTTATAATCAAAGATTAAAATCCCTCTTTCTCACATCCTGAGGCTGACTTGTGTTAGTATAGTTTGGTGAATATCTTCCCACACCTTCCTGTGTGCTAAAACAAACATAAACACTTATGTTGTCTCTTCTTTAGGAAAATGAAGTCATAATAAATGTATTTCCCTCAGAGTTGGCTTTATCGTATCAGTGTATGATGAACATTCTTCCAGATCATACATGTGGGTCTCACTCATTCTTTTTAACAGTTGTGTAACATCATCTTTGTGCCACGATTTATTTAACCATCCTCTTCTTAATAGACATCTAGAGGGAGTCCCTTGCGGTCCAGCGGTTAGGACTTGGCACCGTCACCGTGTCCCTCATCACTTCAGTCGTGTCTGGACTCTGCGACTCTGTGGACTGTAGCCCGCCAGGCTCCTCTGTTCATGGAATTCTCCAGGCAAGAATACTGGAGTGAGTTGCCAGTTCCTATTTCAGGGGATCTTTCCAACCCAGGGATCGAACCTGCATTTCTTGCATCTCCTGCATTGACAGGTAGATTCTTTACCCACTGAGCCCCATGGGGAGCTGGTCACTACTGTGGCCCAGGCTCAGTCCCTGATCGGGGAATTATCCTATAAGCCACTTGGTGCAGACAAAAAAAAGACATCAAGATTATTTCCAGGTTTGGGCTCTTCCAAAGTATGTTGCCAGTAATCAGTCATCTTCGTATGTATGTCGCTGAATAATAATCTGTTTATTTTTGAAGAGTCCCTTGGTGGTATCACTAGGTGAAAGGGCTTTTAGTGACCTTTTGGATATTTTCTTCCCTCAAGTTTGTAGTATTTTTCATTGCTTCCAGGAATGTTACGAAGGTACCAGATTACCAGTTCATAATCGGCTCTGGTTGTTGTTCCCTTGCCCTCTCTCTCATATTTCTCAACCAGGTTTATGAAAAGTGATTTCACTTGGTTGTATCTGCTTTCCTGACCGCTCATGTGGTTGTCTTTTCATCTGCTTAGTGACCACCTACATTTCCACTTTTGCAAATAATTTATAGTCTGCAGTTTTATGTTTGGGTTATTTATCTTTTCTTCCTGATTCATATCCTGTTTACAAATATTCTCCCTGTTTGTTTCTAGATTTTGTTTATGGTATCTTTTACGATAGCTAACATTTTCTCCTTCCTTGATACTCTGCGTCCTATTTACTGAGATGTAATTTACATACAATAAAATTCACTCCTTAAGCATAACTGTAGTTCAGGGAGTTTTGAAAAATGTGTTCAGTTCAGTTCAGTCGCTCAGTCGTGTCCAACTCTTTGCAACCCCATGAATCGCAGCACGCCAGGCCTCCCTGTCCATCACCAACTCCCAGAGTTCACCCAAACCCACGTCCATTGAGTCGGTGATGCCATCCAGCCATCTCCTCCTCTGTCGTCCCCTTTTCCTCCTGCCGCCTGTCCCTCCCAGCATCAGAGTCTTCTCCAGTGAGTCAACTCTTCGCATGAGGTGGCCAAAGTACTGGAGTTGCAGCTTTAGCATCAGTCCTTCCAAAGAACACCCAGGACTAATTTCCTTTAGAATGGACTGGTTGGATCTCCTTGCAGTCCAAGGGACTCTCAAGAGTCTTCTCCAACACCACAGTTCAAAAGCACCAATTCTTAAGCACTCAGCTTTCTTCACAGTCCAACTCTCACATCCATACATGACCACTGGAAAAACCGTAGCCTTGACTAGACGGACCTTTGTTGGCAAAGTAATGCCTCTGCTTTTCAGTATGCTATCTAGGTTGGTCATAACTTTCCTTCCAAGGAGGACATATGTGTAGCCATCATATTACCAAGTTACAGAATATTGTCATCATCATCCCCAAAAGTACCCCCTAAGTAATTAATTTCCTCCAGTCCCAGCCCCAGCAACCACTGGTCTGTTTTGTGTCTATAGTTTTACCTTCTCCTGAATGTCGTGTAAATGAATGCAGTATGTAGCATTTTGTGTCTGGTTTCTTTCACATTTGTGATTTTGAGATTCATCCATGTTGTTACAGGTATCAATAATTTGTTCCTTTTTATTGCTGAGGAGTATTCTGATATAAGGTGGAGAAGGAAATGGCAACCTACTCCAGTATTCTTGCCTGGAGAATTCTATGGACAGAGAAGCCTGGTAGGCTACACTCCGTGGGGTCGCAAAGACTCAGACACGCTGAGTGACTAACCCTAACCATTCTGATATAAGGTGTATCTTTCGTAGGGCTGCTGTAACAAAGGCCCACCAGCTAGGTGGCCTAACCAACAAATTGATTGTCTGTCAGCTCTGGAGGCTACTAGAAGTCTGAAATCCAGGGGCCCGAAGGGTTGGCTCTTTGCAAGGACTGTGGGGTGGCATCTGACCCCTGCTCTCCCCTGGCTTCTGGTGGCGCCAGGTGCTTCCTTGCCTGGTGGCAGCGTAACCCCGACCTCTGCCTCCAGAGCCGCGCAATCACCTGCTCCCGTGTGCCTTCGCACCGTGTCTTCCCTCTGTGTCTGTTTGTCTCCATGTCTGTGTTTCTCCCACATTCTTAGGAGGCCAGTCACTTTGGATTAGAGCCCACCCTCCTGACCTCATGTTAACTTGATAGGCAGTGAAGACTATCTCCAAGTCAGATCACATTGTGAGGTACGGGGGTTAGGACTTCCTCCTGTCCTTTTGGGGAGACATAATTCAACCCATAACAAACAGATGGACCACCATTGGTTTGTTTATCCGTTCACCAGTTGATGGACATTCACATTGTTTCTGTCATGATAGATAATTTAAAACAAAAGAAAAGAGGAAGCTTGGCTTGCCTGCTCTTTTTAGCCTTTGACGACATGGAAGAGGAGGGATGTTGTTTCTCTGCTTAGATCCCAGCCCACCTTCCTGTTTGGAAAACAGTGCTAGCAAGTAACACAGTGCTGGGCCACAGAAGGGAAAGAGATGCCAATAAACTAGAGACTTAGGAACAGAATGTGTGGTGAAATGAATTTATCCAGTAATCGAATTTTTTGGTTTCATTTGTATTTTTCGTTTACATTAAACTTTTCTTTACATGTTTTTTAAGGGGGATATTTAAGCCTTTGACTTAAATAGCTCAGTAACGGACTGAGTTGGTTACCTGGAGTAGGTCACGGCCAAACTTAAGCGTTCAGTTCTGTGCCACTGGTTGGCCTCATCTCATCCCCTCTTTCTCTAGACCGTAAGCTCAGGCCCTGGCAGTTCTTCTAAAAGTATTTCCTTCCAATGTCTTGTTCTCCATGTCCTCATTATAGTTACAGAAGCAGCCTTGAATAAAGTGTGTGCCATATAAGAGAATATGGAGCTTTGGGGGTTTAAGACTGCCATGAACACAGAGTGGGCAAGACAACAGCTCAGGACACTTCCCAGGTGCTGGTTTTATTAATTCTGAGCCTCAGCCGCTGTCAGGGACAGACCCTAAAAATGTGAAGCCTAGGACAGTGCCAGAGGACTCAGGTCATTTAAGTAAATGTTTCTGAAGGATTCAGTTTTCACTCTCCTGGTTGGTAAGGTGCAAAGGTGGATGTGGTGAGTCTTGTAGGTCCTGCTAAGGAATTTTGTCTTGATTGTGGGGAGCCACCTGCAGAGCTGACGTGATCCACTGCGAAGTCTGGCAGGAATGTGGAGGTGAGAGTGGATGGGAATCACATCATTTATCATAGCAGAGTATCACACATACTCTAAAATATCAAATAGAAAAAAATTGGCTTAAAAACATGAATACTGACACGGGAAAGTCATACTGAAACGCAGGTAACAAAACATTTACAATATGATGGCAGTTTTGTTGAAAAATAAAATAAGTTAGAAGTTGGGGGAGAGGGGGGAAACCTTGTAGACAACATACCAAAATTTCAACAGCCTATTTCTGGATGGTGATATTTTACATACATGTTTCTTTCTTTCTCCTTTTCAGTTTTTTCTTGTTATGGCATATACGTGTAATTTGAGGTATCAGAATATAAAAGCACATGCTTTTTAAACTAAAAAAAAGGTAGAAACTGGGTGCCGTAGTGTTCCTGGACCCCTTGTGTGTTTTTAACCTGTTGTTTGGAAGAGCCGCTGACCGCCTGACCCTGCACCTGGTTCTTCAGCACAGGAGGAAGCACCGCTCCAGCCCTCTGACTTCCTCCAGGCCACCCCCACAAGCAACGGAGAAAAGCTCCTACCTGGAGACCACAGAGATCTCGCTCTGGACCGTGGTGGCCGCCATCCAGGCCATGGAGAAGAAGGTGGAGTCCCAGGCCGCCCGCCTGCTGACTCTGGAGGGGCGGGCGGGGACAGCCGAGAAGAAGCTGGCTGACTGCGAGAAGACGGCCGTGGAGCTCGGGAACCAGCTGGAGGGCAAGTGGGCCGTGCTGGGGACCCTGCTGCAGGAGTACGGGCTGCTGCAGAGGCGGCTGGAGAACGTGGAGAACCTGCTGAGGAACAGGAACTTCTGGATCCTGCGGCTGCCCCCGGGCAGCAACGGGGAAGTTCCCAAGGTAAGCCGATTCTCAGGGGCTGTCTGAAGATTTCCCAGTGGCCGGCTTGTCCTTTGTATCCTTGATTGGAGGCCCTCACTGTGTGACGTTTGTGATTCCAGGTGTCCAGGTCACTTGAAAATGATGGCGTCTGCTTTTCAGAGCAGGAGTGGGAGAACCTGGAGGACTGGCAGAAGGAGCTCTATGCCAACGTGATGAAGAGCAACTATGAGACTCTGGTCTCTCTGAGTAGGTAGCGGTTTCCTCCCCGGACCTTGCCCTCAGACGTCCTGCAATTCCTGACCGAGGCGTTTGTGACCCAGGCCACACCTGGGATTCTCGTGGCTGTGGGTCCTCTCTTGGCCTCCGCCGGGTTGAGTAATGGGAATCTCCAGGCCCTCAGTTTAGGAAGACTCTTGGAAAGGTTTTGTATTCATGTAGTCAGTCCTTGATAGTGTTTATACTAATAGATAAGATGTCATCATGTGCATTAGAGTGTAACACAGCTAGGATACCTCAAGCTGGTTTTAATATTTAGGACGGCTTGACAAGAAATCCTTTGTTACCTGGGATGGGCAGGCAGCAGGGACTCACCAAACAATGTTTCTTGGCATTTTCCTGGAATTAACAGCCAGTCCTGTGGTTTCAAAGTTCATACTGTGTTTATTAGAAGTGCTGCTTGATAGGTAAAATAATAAACGCATTTTGTTTGGTTCTAAACTCCTTTAGAACCGAGGTCCGTGGAGGCTTGTCCAGAAGGCCGCTGTGACCAGAGCAGAGGGAGGGAGAGGGAAGGGGCAAATGGTTAGAGAGGAGACTGTGACCTTGGCTGGGTCACAGGTGCTGGTGGCTGTTGCCTTGTCTGTCCCGGTGGGGACAGCAGTCCTGACCTTGCCTTGCAGCGCTGTGGCCCAGATGAAGTTAGACCCCTGGAAAGGAGCCCCCGACCGTGGGAGGTGGGGGTGGTGGTGGGAGAAAAACAGGGAGCTCTAGGGCCTGGCCCCCAATGGCTGAGAAGGAGCGTGAAGACAGCTGTTAGCCGAGTGGCTCCTTCAAATCGGCCATAATTTTCTGAATTGTCTGAAACTGCTCAGGGAAAGTGACAGTGAATCTTCTGAAGTTTTACCATCAGCTCCTTGACCTCGGTCGCCTTGTTCACTGGCAAATGACCAGTCCTGTCTTCTGGGCTCACACTGTGCCCTTTCCAACCCAGAGGTGCTTGGCCAGCCTGAAGGAGAAGTGGAGTTGGGTGCAGAGATGCCGGGTGACTTGGAGGAGGAAGAGTCTCGTGGTGTCCACCCAGGTGAGTGGCTCCAGAATATTCCATGCCCATCCCGCCCCCGGCAGCCTGTTGTGAACTTTGCCACCACCAAACTGCCCCATGCCGATCGGCAGTCACCTTGTCCGGCGTTTGTTGTAAACTCCTTTATGGTTGTCATCAGTTCACCTCTTATACGTGGCTCTTACCTCCTTCACAGCTGCGGGGAGTCCTTAGGACTCGAGGCCACCTCGCCCTTCCGTGTGCCGTACAGGGTAGAGTGCCTAATAGACCTGAGTCAGAACCCAGCGGAGACTGAGAACAGGGTGGGTCATATCCGCAGGAGTGAGGCTCGCTGGGTAAGAGGCAGGAGAAGCCACTGGGAACCAGGTCATCTGGGGAGACTAGGCAGGAAGAACGGAGCTGGATACATGGATTTCTAAGCTACAGGTTTAGGTGTGTGTTTGTTTTATTATTCACATTTATTATTTTAACACTTAACACTTAAAGTAGCTTATGCGTTACCTGTGTTTATCTAGCCATTTTCTACAGAGGTTGAAAGCAAATTTGTGGACAGGCTTGGAGAACTTATAACAGTGTCCTGTAAGCATACTGTATTTAGAGTCCAGTCCAGTCTCTACCTGAGTATAGGTTTAGTTTTTCAGGTCTTGCAAGCCACTCAGTCTCCTCTTTCAGATTGTCCCAGTTCACTTGGTCCTGGGGTACTCTGACTGGAGCCCTTCTGAAGCTTGCCGAGGTGTGTTTAGCTCTGAGACAACCTAGACTGTGATCTCTTTTGTGGCTCTCCTTTTTCTTGGCAGTGGAGGAGGTCGTGGTCAAGCAGGAGACCCTGTACACGCAGGACAGCT
This sequence comes from Bos indicus x Bos taurus, assembly GCF_003369695.1. Classification (NCBI taxonomy): domain Eukaryota; kingdom Metazoa; phylum Chordata; class Mammalia; order Artiodactyla; family Bovidae; genus Bos; species Bos indicus x Bos taurus. The sequence continues at coordinate 7,532,590 of NC_040079.1, read as the reverse complement.
CCGCGGACCTTCCTGGAGAGTGCTCTGGCTTTGCCAACGAGCAGGCTCTCCTGAGCCCGGAGCAGGCTGAGCTCTGGGATGGGCAGGGCAGTTCCATCCTCTTGGAATCGGGTCCTGCGGACACTCGTCTGCAGGAGCCCACTGACGGTGGGAGAGACCCTGGCAGTGGCAGAACTCTGGGCTGCCCCCCGAAGCGCAAGTGTCACAAGCAGCTGCAGCCGGGTCGGGAGTGTGGACAAGGCCTGCAGCTGAGAAGGGACAGCGCTGGCCCCTGCGGATGTCCCGAGTGTGAGGCCCCACACCCGCAGACCCCCTCGGAGCCAGAGGCGAGCCCCCGGCCCCGGCCCCAGCTTAAGCCGCCAGCCCGGAAGGCGCAGTCGCTCCAGTGCGATGCATGCGCGAGGAGCTTCCGCTGCCGGGTGAGCCTGCTGACCCACCAGCGCTGCCACCTGCAGGAGGCCGCCCGTGCTGGCCACCCAGCCCAGGAGCGGTTCTCACCCAACAGCCTGGTCGCCCTGCCTGGCCACATCCCCTGGAGGAGGAGCCGGGGCTCCCTTCTCTGCGGTTACTGCGGCAAGAGCTTCAGCCACCCGTCGGACCTGGTGCGGCACCAGCGCATCCACACGGGCGAGCGGCCCTACAGCTGCCCTGAGTGCGAGAAGAGCTTCGTGCAGAAGCAGCACCTCCTGCAGCACCAGAAGATCCACCAGCGGGAACGGGGTGGGCCAGCCCTGCAGCCCGCCAGGCCCAGCGGCCTGCTCTAGGGGTGCCAGCCCCTCACCCAGCGGAGGGGGGGGTGGGGGGAGCTGGCACTGTCCCCCAAAAGACACTGCAGGGTCGGGGACTGACTTCTTCCTGAGGGGGCTCTTTTTCATTTGCTTTCGTGACCAGGCGCCAGGCCGAGCCCAGAGGCAGTCCTGAAATCCAGGGGAGGTGGGGAGCCTGGGCCAGGCCTCTCCTGCCATCTCTGGTTTTCCCGTTGGAGCCAAAAGTCTCGGGCTGGGGGTGGCTGTCTGACCCCGCCGGGCCAGTGGCCTCTCCCAGCCTCTGGGTCTTCCCAGGGGTTGAATCAGGCCAGAGGAGTGAGCAGGCATGTGGGAGCACAGCCCCATGGGTCCTCCTCTTCCGTGGTCTGGTTCCTGACAAGTAGAGGAGATAGTTAAAGGGAACTGCTTACCCTGCTCTGAAGAACCTTTTTGCGGGGAGAGGGGAATTACATTTTAGTTGATGAAGAAAGCCCGGCGCTGTTTAAATTTTCAGAGTCGTAGAAGTTGTTCCTAACAAGGGGACCTGGCTTGCCCTCCAAGAGGGAGTCACTCACAGGCTCGCTCAGCCTGCTTACGTTCAGTCAAGCCAGAGGCCGGGACGCAGTGCTGAGGCCCCTGTTGTGGGGGTCCTGGGCTCTTCGGGGGGCTAACTGACCACGAGGGACAGCATAGTGAGGGAGCCCCCAGAGCGCCTGCTGGGTGTGAAGGGTCCAGGAAAGGAGCTGGGGTACGGCTGCTGTTGCGAGGGCGACTCCTCCCTGCCCTTCCAGCCCCTCCCTGCTGTGGTTCCACAGCCTCCCGGGGTGGAGAGCTCCGTTTTCACTTCGGTGGTTCAGCTTGTACCGTGCAGTGGTCCCTTGAGTTGGTCCCGGTTACACCAGTTGTTTCTTGAGGTTGTTCAGATCACACACACTCCACACTTGTTCTGGGCCTGACTTCCTGAGAAGATGGAGAAAAAGCGCCGTGTCCCTCAGGGGTGTTGAATACCCACCTGCCTGTTGTGTTGGGGAGGTGGGAGCGGGCTCCTGGCTCCTGTGTGAGTGTCCCCTTTGATGATTTGCAGTTGCCTAGAATAAAACTTGCTACTGGCAAAAAAAAAAAAAAAATGTGCTCCCGTTTGATGTCTTTCTCCATTTGTTGAAAATTCCCTCCTGGGGCCAGGGTGAAGGCCTAGTGGCACAGCCTGGCCCGCATCTTCCTTAAACCCGGGCAGCAGAGAGGAGGGCACGTGGGGGATACTCGCCAGTGTCTCTGGTGGTCGAGGGCTATAGACAGGCCGAGTGTCTGAGTCGTTGGGAGGTAGGCGATAGGGAGGGCAGGTGAAATGCTGTGGTACACGAGGAGTCGTTGGGAGACAGGAGTGTTGGCTTAGGTGTCTACGTAGCCGTGTGGGTCCATCTTAAGTACTTGGTGCTGATGGGGAATGTAAGAAATTGAATGAGATCTGTAACACAGTACTATTTCAGCAAATGAAAAATGTACATGTATGTATGTGTGCATTGCCCAGTCGGGTCCGACTCTTGGCAGCCCCATGGGCTGTAGCCCGCCACGCTCCTCTGTCCACGGGATCAAGTCATTTTGTAAGAACACACAACTGAAAAGTTCTATACAGGCTTTATGGTTGCCCGTGAGGTGAGTGAGAGGGATGTGGAGATTAAATAGAAACGAGCTTGGTCTCTGTAAGGTAAGGGGTAGTCTTGATATAGAGACACAGTGGGGAGGGAGGTTGTCATAGGACAAGGCCCTGAGAAGTGCTCAGCTCCACCATGTGCAGGAGACCTCTGGAGCACCTCCTGAATCCCTTCTCCAGCCTCCTCCCCATGACCTTTTGCGTTAGAGACACCCCCTTATCCCATCCCAGGAGTGCTTTAACGTGACCGGCCTTTGCTTTGCATCTTGGGGAGAAAAGCAAAATAGGAGATAGGGTCCTGTTTCTCCAGCAAAGTCAGGTTCTTCTTGAGGAAGGGAAATGATTGTATCACTCCATTGGACTAGTGTAGTAGCGGCACCCAGGGAGCAAACCCACATCTCCTGTATTTCTTACATTGCAGATACCTTACCCATTGAGCCATAGGGGAAGCCCAGTGTTTTCACTGGAAAAGACCCTGATGCTGGGAAAGATTGAGGGCTGGAGGAGAAGGGGATGGCGAGAATGAGATGGTCGGAGGGCATCATTGACTCAGTGGACATGAGTTTGAGCAAACTCCAGGAAGTAGTGGAGGACAGAGGAGCCCGGTGTGCTGCAGTCAGTGGGGTTGCAAAGAGTTGGACAGGACCAAGTGACTGAACAGCAACTGTTCCAAGTTCTTCACGTCAAAATGAACTTCTTCCTCACAAGACCCTACATGGTGGGTATTACCCCATTTTCCACGTGAGATGTGAGGAGAGACCCGAGAGGTGATGTAGCAGAGTTGGCTGTGACCCAGGCCATCTTGCCTCAGAGCCCACACACTTGACCACAGGCTCTGTTGCTTCTGGTGGACCACGATTAAGGACCTCGTGTCTGGGTTGGATTCTAAGTCCTTGTTACCCGAAGCGTGGCCTCTGCACTGGCAGCATCGGCCTTCCCTGGGAGCCCAGTAGAAATGCAGACTCGGAGCCTCACTGCATCAGAAACTGCCTTTTCACAAGATCTCCAGGTCATGCTCTGCTCACAGAATGCCCTGTTTGCCAGTGATACAAAAAAATCTTGCCTGCTTCAGCTGTCCATTGAAAGCCTGCTCTGTTGGGTGATGAGAAGGTAACAGGCAGTGCAGCTGCCTGAAGGACAAGGATGATCAAGTTAGCTTGAAGAAATGCCAAACACCAGCGACTAATCTGTACTATCTTCTTGCTGTTCCTGCAGGTAAGGTCCTCATTGTCGTCCACCTAGCTTTTCATTCAGTAACCTAATTGATCTCCTATTCCTAATCACATCCTTTTTCCTACCAGAGTTATTGTCCTGGAACATAAATTGGATATGGCCTTTCCTCAAAGCCTTAGGGCAAGCTTTTAAGTGTAGAACTCAAGACTTGGACCACCTAACCTGCTCCGGGTTTCTTCACCTTTCATACTAAATTCTCTGTGCTGCTGCTGCAGTGGGAGTCCTGTCATTTAATCAATAAGCCGTACTTCCCCATGACCACATTGAGCTCATGTGTTGCCTCTCCTGGGAATGCCCTTCTCTGTGAGCCAAGTATTTGATACCATCCCCTTGTGGCTCAGCTGCTAAAGAACCCGCCTGCAATGCAGGAGACCTGGGTTTGATCCCTGGGTTGGGAAGATCCCCCAGAGAAGGGTAAAGGCTCCTTACTCCAGTATTCTGGCCTGGAGAATTCCATGGACTGTATAGCTCACGGAATCACAGGACATGACTGAGCGACTTGACACTTTTCACTCAGCTTGTAGACCCGCTTTTATGAAAGCTTCCCTCGTTCGTTTCTTTTGTTCAGCAAATACATGTCGAGCACCTGTTACTGAAGCACTGTTTTAAATACTTGGGCTAAGGCAGTGTAGAAAAGAACAATCTTCGCCTGGTTGAATTTCAGTTCAGTCACTCAGTCGTGTCCAACTCTTTGTGACCCCATGAATTGCCAGGCCTCCCTGTCCATCACCAACTCCGGGAGTTCACCCAAACTCATGTCCATCGAGTTGGTGATGTACATTCTATCAAAATCTGTTTCCTTAAAAAAAATTTTTTTAATTGAAGTATAACGATATCCCTGGTGGTCCAGTGGCTAAGACTCCATCCTCTGAAAGCAAGGGGCCTGGGTTTGATTCCTGGTCAGGGAACTAGATCCCACATGCTGCAACCAAGTTCACGTGCCATAGTGAAGATCAAAGACCCTGAATGCCACAACTAAGACTCGGTGCGGCCAAATGAATAAAATACTACAAAAATACACCATGTACTGTAGCAGTAAGATAAAAAGATGAGAAAGTTATTTTTAAAAAAAGAACAAAAGAATGAAGTATAGTTGATATACAATATGTAAGTTATAGGTGTACGCTATAGTGATTCACAACTTATAAAGATTATACTCTATAGTTATTAAAAATATTGGCTATACTCCCTGCCCTGTACAATATATCCTTGTAGCTTATTTTGTGCATAATAGTCTGTACCTCTCAATCCCCGACTCCTATGTTGCTTCTCCCCGCTTCCCTCTCCCTATTGGTAACCACTAGGTTGTTCTTCGTGAGTCAGTTTCTGTTACATTCACTAGTTTGTTGTATTTTTAAGATTCCACATATACGTGATATCATAGAGTATTTGTCTTTCTGTATCTGACTTACTTCACTTAGCATAATACCCATCAAGTCCGTCCATGTTATCACAAATGGCAAAATGCTACTTTTTAATGACTGAGTAGTATTCTGTTGTGTATATGTACCACATCTTTTTCCACTCATCTGCTGATGGGCGCTTAGGTCGCTTCCGTGTCTTGGCTATTGTACACTGCTGCTGTGAACACTGGGGTGGAAATCTGTTCCACTCGTGTACTGTACATTTGCACAGCCTTAGATTTTGTTCACTCATGAATATCCAAGTCTCCTCCATGTGCAGTCTCCAGAGGGAGGGATAAAAGGTTAATAAATCTGAGACTTTGTTCTTGGGCTTACAGTTTGTCAGGGATATCTAATAGAAGATCGAAAACGATATGTCCTAAGTGAAGCTAAAATCTGTAAGAATTCAGAGAACAATTACATTCAGCTGTGGGACATTGCGAATGGCATTATGAGATGCCTTTGAGCTGGAAGAGATGCTTTTGAGCTGGACCTTTAAGGATAAGTTGAAGTACATTCTAAAAAGGAGTGATATGACCAAACTAGATGTTATGGGGTGTGTACCAATAAACAGCAACTCATTTGACTCAGCTGAGGGTGCGGTGGGAGGAGGGGAGTAGTGGGGACGTAGTTGGAAAGAGAGGTTGGGGTCAGACTAGGGAGTTTGGACTTTACTGAGTTAGTAATGGGATGCTGAGAGTTTTGAGCAAAAGGGTGATTTGTATCTAGCTGCGAATTGGGACGATTACCCTAATAAGAGCTTTTGCTTTTGTTGAGGGCGGGGGCGCACGGGGGATATGTGAGAGGCTTTTGAGTGAGACCAGCAAGAGCCGATGAAGGTCTGATTGGGTGTCGCTGCGGCCGGAAGAGAGCGGTGCACGAGATCACAGAGGTAGAGTCAACAGGAGGCGATGCTTTTTGAAGGCAGGGACCAGGTGTGAATCGTATCCGGATTCCACAGCTCCGAGCTTGGGGGCCTGGCATGGAGGTTCTCACCGAACGTCCGCTGAGTGAATAGGTCTGACAGTTCACAGAACAGGGAGCCCAGTGCTGGGTCAACAAGGGAGGGCTTCATGGTGCAAGGGGATTTGCTTACCCTTCTGGTCTCCCTCTGCTAATACCTCCCCTCTTGCTGCTTTAGAGGAGGGTGTCCGCTTCCTAATCTAAAGGTAGGGGGCGTGGGAATTCTCTGCCCCATCTCCTGGTGGAGGATGCGGTGGTGGGGTCACTAGCATCAGAGTACCTGGACCCTTCCCTCACCCTACATGACCCTAGGTATTGTTTGAGTGGCCCTCAACCTCTGACAAGCCCACCTTCTGCCGCAGAGGCCGATGGTTGACTGTGCAAAGAGTGGCCTGTACCTGGTTGGAGTCACCCCTCCCTCCAGGGTCTGTGCCTCTACTGTGGAAATCCAGTGTTGTCAGCTCACCCAGAGGTACTCAGGCCCTGGAGACCTGCTCCAGAAAGGAGCAAATCCACAAGAGAAAGATTAATAACTAAGGATGCACATCATCTTAATTTATATTAGAGCTGCGCCTGGCCTGACACCCAGGCTGGTCTGCTCAGGAAACCACATGATGGTATCACATTTTTGTATTTTTTGTTAATATGTTTATAAAATTGGAGCCTAGGACCGGGAAGCAGCTTTGGGAGCTAATGGGCAGGGCAGTGTGATCACTCAACAGCAGAATCAACATCTCATGGCAAACAGAAACAAAATTTTGTATGCGCCCCTGCCCCGCCCACTCCAGCCCCAGACTGGAAATTCTGAGACCAGTGCCCAGCAATCTGTATTTTAATAAGCACTCCAGGAGATCAGGATACTAAAACTTGAATACTGACTTACGGAAACTTTTCTAAAAAACTCCGACCAGCTGTCAAAAATGAAAGCACTCTTCCTGGAGCAAAGCCTGTGAAATTCTAACATTTCTTCCTCTCCCATCCATTTTCCAGACTCTTTCTGTTTGCCTTGGACACTAACTCTTATTTTATGAGATCACAACTTATAAAATTATAAGAAATTTGTAATCCTTAATACATTGGTCTGCCTGACCCCTGCTGAGACCTGAGGGGCGCTCTTTTGTTTGCAAACTGTCTTAGATCAGGTTATTTCAACAAGGATTCCCAGAATGAACCATACCATATATAGATTTGATTTCTTGTTACCTTAAAGTAATACTTCCTAACCTTGTCCCAGATTCTAGGGGTGAACCTGACCTGAAGAAGGTATCAATTCATTTGTGTTCCTACTATTAACTGATCTCTCTTTTGCTTGGATCAGATATATGAGCTAATCATTTTCTCCCTCCCTCCCAAGAGAAAAAAGAGAAAACATAAAGAAACAAAACTGCAGACTGATTTCTAACTCTTCCAAACCTGGAAGAGTTTCCAGGCTTGTTGGACAGAGTGAGATTATTGTGAAATGCAGAAAAGATAGAAGGTAAACTTGAACTGTATACAGCATATTTTATTTTCTGGCCGCCCTGCACCTTAGTTCTCCCAACAGGGATCGAACGCACACCCTCTGCATTGGAAGGGCGGAGTCTTAGCCACTGCACCACCAGGTAAGTAAAGCGTGTTTTACTCTAGGTATATGCACATGAGCGCAGACTCAGTCACGTTCCACTCTTTGCAACCCCACGGACTGTAACCCACCAGGCTCCTCTGTCCTTGGGCTTTTCGGGGCAAGAATACGGGAGTAGGGTATGCTCTCCTCCAAGGAATCTTCCCGACCCAGGGATGGAACCCGAGTCTCCTGTTTTGCAGACGGATTTTTTTACCACTGAGCCACCTGGGAAGCCCATTTAAGTTTACATTCTGTGATTAAGAGGTTTTCCAGAGTAAGGCTCTGTGGGTTGCAGGTAAGGGGAAAGTAGGTCCCAGATTGAGTCGTTTATTCCAAATGCCTCAGGGCCTGAGTTAGTGGTGGATTTAGTCCTCCCGATCCAGAGGACCCCCCAGCTGGTGGCTGGCAGGCGAGTGGCAACTGGGTGTGGTAGAGCGGGCCATCCAGCCGCGTACCTGCTGGGAAGGCGGACCCCAGGGAAGGCGGAGGAGACCCTGGATCCCCAAAGGGAACGAAGGAAGCAGGGTTGGTTTATTTAACGAAATGCAGTTTTCTTGAGATCCTTCTCTTTATTCCGGAAAACTAATAAAAGTTTAAAAATACTTATCGATCCCTCCCACTCCACCTTGGCTTTCCCCGCGCAAAATGTATACCCAAACTAACATCAGAGGTGTTAAAACGGCAGATCAAGTGCATACACAGTTGAGGTCACCTGGCGATGACTGAACGTCTTGCCCCAAAGCCTCGAAGTTTCCAACGCGTTTCCTTTGTTAGCTCACTGGCTGGATTCCACCCGCCCCCCCCCCCCCCCCCCCCCCCGCCGCCAAGCACCCCGCCCGGCCCGGGGGCGAGGGTCGGCTTCGCCCGACGGAAGCCCGGCCGGTGGGCCCCGCGGAGCGTGCTGCCCCGGCGTCGACTCCCGCGGCCCAGGCGAGGGCGGGCAGCCGGCTCCCCCTACGCCCGGCGGGACCCCCGCGGCCGCCCGGGGCTGGTGGGCACCGAAGGCCGCGGGAGTGCGGTCCTTCGGGCTGCAGGGGGCGCTGCGCGCGGCCTCTGGCCCGGCCGCGAGCGCAGCTCTTGTTTAAAGGGCCGGCGGGGCACGTGGCTCGGACGCAGCTCGCGGCCGCCCCGGCAGGAGCTCCGAGGCAGGGCGGCTCCGCTCCGCCTCCGCCGCCGCCCCGCGCCGGCCCCCGGGAGGAGAGCCGCGGAGCGAGGGACGCGGGCAGCCATGGCCGAAGCGGCGCCCGCCCCGGTAAGCGCCCCGCGCGCGGACGCCCAGCCGCGCCGGGCCGCCGCATGGACCCGCGAGGGTCTCGGTCGGGCGGCGCCCCGAGCGGCCGCGGCGCGGCCTCCTCTCCGCCGCCTCCGTCCCGCGCCCGCGCGTCCGGCCCGCTCGGGCCGCCCGGCTGCTCTAGTCCCGGCCGGGCCTTGGGCGGCCCAAACGCCAGGCCGTGCGCGGCGGGTGGGCGGCCCCGACGTCGGGGGAGCGGCCGGACTTTGCGGTCACACTTAAGATGACAAGCCCTCGTCTTGGAACCGAGTGGCGGTCTCCTCCCGTCCATTGTCTCACTGGAGGCCTGGAGGCCCGGCGGCCCGGAGACAGGCCGGGGGGTGGGGCGGGGTGGGGGGGGGGTGGACAGGCACCCCGGCCCCATCGGTTCTGACGACCGAGGTCTGAGGCTGCGCGGGGAGGGGGGCGGGACGCGCCCAAAGTTGCACACCGAGTCGAGTCGAGGCCAGAGCCTGACGCCCACCTGGGGCTCCGGAGTTGGGTCCCCTTTCGGGTGCACACGTGCGGTGACAGCAAAGAGAAGGTGTTGAGTGCTGTTTGCTGCAGGGATTGTAGGCGGGTGTTTTTGTTTTTTGTTGTGGTTCATAAAAGATTAGCAGATACTGAAATTTTGGCTGATAATATACAGTGTGTCCAGTTTGGAGAAAATAACCTTTTGGCCCTTTTTTTTTTTTTTTTTTTGGACATAGTAGAAAAACATTTGTGAAGAGCTCAATCCACCGTGCACACGGGCTGAGTCTCTCAGTCGTGTCGGACTCTGTGACTCCGTGGACTGTAGCCCACCAGGCTCCTCTGTCTATGGGGTTCTCCAGGCAAGAATACTGGAGTGGGTTGCCATTTCCTTCTCCAGGGGGTCTTCCTGATGCAGGGATCGCGCCGGCCTCTCTTGGGTCTCCTGTGTTGGCAGGCGGGTTCTTACCACTGCGACATCAACCCGTATCTACCATTATTAATACATCTTAACAAGGTTTTTGAAGCCTTGATTTTTCTAGATGCTGATTACTTTGGATACTTTTTAAGGAGGAACTTTTCTTCTTTAAGGAGGACTTCCCTGGTGGCTCAGATGGTAAAGTGTCTGCCTACAATGTGGGAACCCCTGAGTCAGGAAGATCTCCTGGAGATCCATGGCCTCACAAAGAGTCAAACGTGACCTCACTTTTACTTTCCTTTTCTTTCCTCTTTGGTGAGTTTGGTGTCTGTGTGTTGGTAAGGGCTCTCTGAGTGCAAGGGCGAAAAAGAGGATGGGCCTTCTTGGGACTTACAGCCCTGCTCCTTGGGGGAAGCCCCCAGCAAGGCCTTTCCCTGGGGCTACAGGTGTCGTCTTCAGCTCCCACTTAGCCCAGGACCACTTTCTCAGCACTTTTCCTGGCCCTTCTCATCTGCCTCTCTCCTTCTGCTCTCTTGCAGCAACCTGAGATCCCCAAAACATTCACCCAGCAGGATAGACTTGCCCTCAACTTTGATTAGCCCCTGGTATCACACTGTTAATTTGACTGTCTATGTACACAACTTTTCTCCAGCACAAGGAAGAACTGCATTTTTTTCTGCATCCCCATTGTACTGACTGTTGACAGGTGTTTAGTCATTGTTATTGAATGACTGTGTTTAATTGTTTAGTCATTCACTCATTCACTCAGTAGGCATTTACTGAGCATCTGCTATGAATGAGGCACTCTTTTAGAAGCTGGGAATACAATGGTGAATAATATATACCTTCATGGAGCTGATGTCCTCATGGATCTTATGTTCTCCTGGGGAACAACACAAGCCATAAAACAGCGTGAAGGAAGGGCTAGCAGGGGGCCTAGTTTAGATGTGTTAGTTGGTGAAGGTCTCTGTGAGGCAGTGTTTAAGCTGGAGTCTTAACAGAAGAGGGAGCCAGGCGTAAAGAGGGGTGAGGGAAGCGCTCAGGCAAAGGGAGAGGAGAGAGCCAGGTACGTCATAAGAATCCCAGAGGCTAGGGGAGCTGGCTGGTAGTTAGTACCCAGGAGGATATAAAGTCAAGGAGGTAGGCTGGGATATGGTAAGATGTTTAGATTTTATTCTGAGTACACCAGGAAGCTGTCAGTCAGGGGACTAAAATGCTCTAGTGTGTATTTAAAAGATTCCTGGTCAGCCTGTGGGAAATTGATTGCGGGGAAGAAGGGTGACCTGGGGAAACCAGCTGCGCAGAGCAGCAAGGGTTCCGGGCAAAGGGGCCTGGGGCCTGGACTAGTCCCCAGAGCAGGAGAGGCAAGGGCGGACTTGACGTAGTTTTAGAAGATGCACAGATAGGACTTCATGGTGAGCTGACCATGGGGATGAGTACAGAGAAGGGGTGAAGTGGTCCCTCTGTCCAGCGAGGCTTTTAGCGAGACGAACTGGGGCTGAGGCCTGGTTGTCAGGCCCTGAGGTCAGCTGAGAAACTTCAGAAGCTCTTTTCCAAGACATTGAGTTCAGTTCAGTTGCTCAGTCGTGTCTGACTCTTTGTGACCCCATGGACTGCAGCACACCAGGCTTCCCTGTCTATCACCAACTCCTGGAGCTTACTCAGACTCATGTCCATTGAGTTGGTGGGTAGCCATTCCCTTCTTCAGGGCATCTTCCCAACCCAGGGATCAAACTCAGGTCTTGCGCACGGTGGGCAGATTCTTTACCAGCGGAGCCACAAGGGAAGCCCAAGAAGACTGGAGTGGGTTGCCATGCCCTCCTCCAGTGGATCTTCCCAACCCAGGAATCAAACCGGGGTCTCCTGCATTGTAGGCAGATTCTTTACCAACTGAGCTATCAGGGAAGCCCCCAAGACATTGAAGGACAATGTAATGAACAGGGTGGAGTAGAAAGGCCATGTGAACGACTTACTGCACTCCTGACTTGGACCCGCCTTCAGCTCAACATCCTCCTCATTGTCAACAACACAGGGCTCACATTTATTGAGTGTTTGCCACATTGGACATCATCATGTTAAGTGTTTTTTTACTAAGACAGTATCATTAATTCTCACAATCCCATCATGTAGGTATTATTATTACCCCTTTTTACAGATGTGGGGTTGGAGTTAAAATGCATAACAAACTTTGCAGAGCTCAGCCAGCTTGTGAGTAGTACCACTGCCACTGAGCTTCTGAGTGCCAGAGGACAAGACCAAGACCAGGAAGGGAAGTCACCTGTGCGAGGTGACAGATGCTGTTCCTCCTGATTCCCACTTGCTAACACCCTGGTCCAGCCTGTCCTTGAGGATGGATATCCCCCCTGCTCCTCCCTCTCCTCCGCTTCCTGCTGGGTCCTCAGGATCCCAGGTGGGGCTTCACCTGGGAAGTGCCATTCTGAGGTTTCTCTTTGAGATGGACATCTCACTGGATAATTGTGATCATATTTCCCCTTGCTTTTGCTGGACAGGCTCCAGAGAGGGACAAACCAACAGGGGATGAAAGGCCTTCGACTCCTTCTCCATCACCCCAGCCGGCCGCTGAGAAGAATTCCTACCTCTACTCCACGGAAATCACGCTGTGGACGGTGGTGGCCGCCATCCAGGCCTTGGAAAAGAAGGTGGATTCCTGCCTGACCCGCCTGCTGACTCTGGAGGGGCGGACAGGGACGGCTGAGAAGAAGCTGGCCGACTGCGAGAAGACGGCCGTGGAGCTCGGGAACCAGCTGGAGGGCAAGTGGGCCGTGCTGGGGACCCTGCTGCAGGAGTACGGGCTGCTGCAGAGGCGGCTGGAGAACATGGAGAACCTGCTGAGGAACAGGAACTTCTGGATCCTGCGGCTGCCCCCGGGCAGCAAGGGCGAGGTCCCCAGGGTAAGCCCTGGACACCGGGGGTGGGATAGCCCACGTTCCCTGCCCATCGGCGTGTGGGTGAGCCTGCGTGACCCTGTGGTTCCAGGTGCCCGTGACCTTTGATGACGTGGCCGTGTATTTCTCTGAGCCAGAGTGGGGCAAGCTGGACGAGTGGCAGAAGGAGCTGTACAAGCACGTGATGAGGGGCAACTACGAGATGCTGGTCTCCCTGGGTAAGGCTGTCTAGATGATGCTCTGGGCCCTGCCCACAGATGGGCCTCCTGCAGGCTGTGTCTCAGCTTTGGCTTCTGTTCCTCCAGGTGTCGCTGCGTCTCTGGGCACCTGGGTGGCGGGTGTCCAGTCTTGACCCAGCTCTCTCTGTACTCTGCACGCAGATTATGCCATCTCCAAACCAGACATCCTCACCCGGATGGAGAGGGGAGAGGAGCCTTGTCCTGAAGGCCCGTGGGGCCGGGAGGAAGGGAACGAGAGAGAGGAAGTGTGCCCCAGGAGGCCAGGTGCAGGTGAGTGGGGGCGTGGCCGGGGCTGGGGACAGTCCATGCGTGTCCCGCCCTTCTGCACTTCCCACAGTGCGAGGCCAGGAAGGAGCGCAGGCCCCTTAGCTCAGGGCAGGCCACGCTCTGGCTGCTTTCACCCGTTCTACCTACCCCCTACCCCTCACCTCTGGCAACCCCCAATCTGTTCTCTGCATCTGTGATCTTGTTTTTGTTTGTTGTTTAAAGATTTATTAATTAATTTTTGGCTTTGCTGGGTCTTTGCTCCTGCATACGGGCTTGGTCTAGTTGCAGCAAGCGGGGGCTGCTCTCTAGTTTCGGCACATGGGCTTCTCAATGCGCTGGTTTCTCTAGGGTGCATGGGCGCAGTAGTCGGGGCAGGTGGGCTCGGTAGTTGTAGCTCACAGACGCTATAGAGTGCTGCCTCAGTAGTTGTGATGCAGGGGCTTAGTTGCTCTCTGGCATGTGGGATCTTTCTGGACCAGGGATCGATCCTATATGTCTTTGTGTCTCCTGCATTGGCAGACAGATCTTGACCACTGGACCACCAGGGAAGCCCCTCTTTGTTTGTTTTTTTGTTTTTTCTCCTACTGCTATACATTTATTAAAAAGGTCAAAAATTTTAAAAGACCAAACACACTGGCAAGGATATGGAACAATTGGAAGTCCCAAAGTCTTCTGGTAGGAATACAAAAGGAAACAACCATTGTAGATCATGGTATGTGCTGATGTGCTCAGTCGTGGCTGACTCTTTGCGACCCCATGGACTGTAGCTTGCCAAGCTCCTCTGGTCATGGAACTTTCTAGGCAAGAATACTGGAATGGGTTACCATTTCCTACTCCATCTTGGTTTGTTTTAAATAGATTCCATGTATGAGTGAGATCGCTTTCTCTGTCTGACTTATTTCACTTAGCGAAATACCCTAAAGTTTGTTGCAAATGACAGGAGTTCATTCTTTTTTATGGCTGAATAATATTCTGTTTATATGTGTATATATATACACACACACATACACACATATACATACACACACACAGATACACACCACATTTTCTTTATCCGTTCATCTGTCGGTACCCTCAAGTTATTTTCGTATTTCAGCTGTTGTAAATAATGCCGCGGTGTGCAGTGAACGTTGGTGTGCAGATACCTTTTTGAGTTAATGTTTTTGTTTTCTTTGGGAAAATGCCTGCGTCGCTGGACCTTATGGTAGCTCTCTTTTTCATTTTCTGAGGAACCCCTATACCGCTTTCCCTTGTTGCTGAGACATTTTACCTTCCCACCAATAGAGCACACAGTTTTCCTTTTCTCCACATCCTTGTCGTTTCCTGTCTTTTTGAAAATAGCTATTCGGACATGTAAGGTGATGTCTCACCATTTCCCTGATGGTTAGTGATGTTTAGCATCTTTTCATGTGCCCACTGCCCATCTGTACATCTTCTTTGGGAAATGTCTGTTCAGATACTCAGATCTTCAAATGTTAATTGATTTTTTTTTTTGCTATTGAGTTGTGTGAGTTCTTTATGTATTTTGGATCTTAACCCCTTATCAAGTGAATGACTTGCAAATATTTTCTTTCATTCCATAGGTTGTATTTTCATTTTGTTGATGGTTCCTTTTCTGTGTAGAAGGTTTTTAGTTTGATGTATTTCCCCTTGTTTATATTAAGTTTGATGTCCCTTTGTTTATATTGAATCCAAAAAAAAAATCTTTGCCAAAACTGATGTCAAGGAGCTTACCGCCTGTGTTTTCTACTAGGAGTCTTACAGTTTCGGGTCTTATTCAGTTGCCTTTCTTTTTGTGATTATCAGCTTTATCCTTCTATTATAAAATTCCCCATCAACTTTTCACCTAATGAGTTTAATGGCCATTGAAGACTTCCCTGGATTCATTACTGAATTAGGGGTTGTAAAATGGTGAAATTTGGTCATTACTTTGGCACCTAATAGGGCTTCCCTATTAGGTGCCCTGGCCTGCTGCAGTCCATGGGGTGGCAAAGAGTCAGAGGCGACTGACTGAACTGAGGGCTTCCTAGGTGGTGCAGTGGTAAAAAATCCACCTGCCAGTGCAGAAGGTGCAAGAGACGCAAGTTCAATCCCTGCATCAGGAAGATACCCTGAAGGAGGAAATGGCAACCCACTTTAGCATTCTTGCCTGGAAAATTCCATGGACAGAGGAGCCGAGTAGCCTACATTCCAGGGGGTCACAAAGAGTCAGACATGACTGAGCATACGGGCATCGGCACCTAGTAGCTGAAATTCTTTTATAAAGAATAATTTCCCTAACCAGCTCTTTTAATTACCTTGAAATATGGTCTGTACAGAAAAGGCAGATTAGCTGCTTAAATATTTCTTGTCATCAATTTTTGGAATGCCAAAGGTGACCAATACCTGGGCTTTTCTTTCTTCCTTTTTTTATTATTATAACTTTGTAGGTGAATATTTTATACATGCAGTCTTTTGCAACCATTATTTTCATGCTTACATTGTCCCATTCTTGGCTCTTGGGAACCCCTTCAAGTTGACCTATAGGTCATTTTGGTGTAACTTCAATGGCATTCAGACGCACAAGATGTTGTATCATTTACATTTCCATCAGTGTTGTGAAAGAGGGCCTCTTTCCCCACAGCCTTGCCACTAGGGAATGTGGTCAGACTTGTAGGATTTTAGTCTGCGTGATAATATTTCAGTGTAGTTTAGGAATATTTCAGTGTAAGGAATATTTCAGTGTAGTTTAAAAAAAGATTTTTTTAGAAATAATTCACAGACTATACAGTTCACCCATTTAAAACATACAATTCAGTAAAAGTGAAAGTGAAAGTTGCGTCTGACAGGAATTCTCCAGGCCAGAATATTGGAATGGGTAGCCTTTCCCTTCTCCAAGGGATCTTCCCAACCCAGGGATTGAACCCAGGTCTCCAGCATTGCAGGTGGATTCTTTACCATCTGAGCCACTAGGGAAGCCCAAGATTACTAGTGTAGGTAGCCTATCCCTTCTCCAGTGGATCTTCTGATGCAGGAATTGAACTGGGGTCTCCTGCATCGCAGGTGGATTCTTTACCAACTGAGCTATGAGGGAAGCCCCCTTTCACTTTCACTGGTTTCTAGAATATTCATAGATAAGTGCAGCCACAGTCAATTTTAAAATATTTTTTGTCACCTCAGAAACAAGCCCTGTATCTTTCAGCTATCACCTGAAGCCCTGCCAAGCCCCCTAGTCCTAGCAACAACAAATCTGCTTTCTGAGTCTATAGATTTGCTGATTCTGGACATTTCATATAAGTAGAATCATATAATACATGATCTTATGCGTCTGTCTTCTTTCATTTATGTTTTCAAGGATCATGTGTATTGTACTGTGTATCAGCACTTTATTTTCTTACTTTAATCAAATACGTATAACATAAGATTGACCAAATTAACTGTAAGTGTACAGTTTAGTGATACTAAATACATTCACATGTTGTGCAGCCGTCACCAACATTCATCTCTTACTCCTTTCATCTCGTCAGACTGGAATTCTGCTTCATCAAACAATAACTCTCCCCCTTTCTCAGCCTCTGGCAACCACAATTCTCCTTTCTGTCCCGTTGAATTTGAGTTCTCTAAGTAAGTACTTCATGTAAGTGGAATCACAGAGTATTTGTCTTTGTATGACTGGCTTATTTTCCTTAGCGTGACATCATCAATGTTCATCTACGTCGTAGCATATTGTTTGAATTTCTGCCTAATTAAGACTTTTATTGTATTGAGGTAGTTTCCTTCTAGTCTTAATTTTTTGAGTGATATTTTTTCATAAAAGAGTATTGAATTTTGTCAGATGTTTTTCTGCATTAACTGAGATAATCATGTTTTTTTTTCTCCCCATCATTCTTAATGTGGTGTATTCCATTGATCTAGTTTCACATATTGAACCATCCTTGCATTCCAGGAGTAAATTTCTACTTGGTTATGCTATTTAATCTTTTTACTGTGCTGTCCAGTTCAGGTTGCTAGCATCTTGTTCAGGGTTTTTGCATCAATGTTCATAAAGAATATGGTCTGTGATTTTCTTGTAGTGTCTGGCTATGGAACCAGCATAGTCTTATTTGTTTATGGGCCATTTTAATTTTTCATTCTGGGAAATGTTCATGTGTCTTCCACTCAGAAATATTCATGTCTCTTCCACTCATTTTTTAAAAATGCATACTTCCTAGGCCCACCCAGAACTTACTGAGGGGAATCTTGGGGGTGCTCCCCAGGGGATCTTTATACACCAGCCCGCTAGAGGACTTGGGATTGGGAACTGCTGTTAAACTGTTTCCAGCCAGGACTCCCTAAAAAAAGCCAGATCTTTGGTCCTGTATGTCATGGTACTATCGGATAACTTAACATACTACATGTACCATTTCTTTTTCTCTTTAGCCTGGAATAGTTCCTAGGCGATCAGTGAGGTTCACTTCACTGTCATACCCTATGGCCAGGTGACTGCGGTCAGCCGCTCCCCAGCGTCCTGGGAGACCTCTGTGTCGCCCTTAGTGTCACTGATTTGCATTCCCCAGGCCTGCCTCCGTACCCAGAGCAGATCCCCAGCCCGGTGAGCCCTGCCCAGGAGGAGCCAAAAGAAGGTCAGGCCCTGGAGCACCAGCCAGACTGGGAAACAAGGGTGACCCCACCGGAAATGGGCACTGGTGAGTGAGGGCCTCTGGGCAGCCGTGCGAACAGGGCCCGACAAGCGAAACTGAGAAGAAGCATTGCAGCTCGAGGGTGGGGGAGACAGCTGGGGGCGGGCCAGGCTGCTCTGTGCCAGACAGGCTTCCCAGGAAATGGGCCCCGAGATGGGTCTTAGAGGTGGATTTTGCTGGGAACATAGGGTATT
This sequence comes from Bos indicus x Bos taurus, assembly GCF_003369695.1. Taxonomy (NCBI): domain Eukaryota; kingdom Metazoa; phylum Chordata; class Mammalia; order Artiodactyla; family Bovidae; genus Bos; species Bos indicus x Bos taurus. Next base: position 7,514,568 of record NC_040079.1, on the reverse strand, counting down.
TTCAGCAGGAGAACACAGTCTGAGCAAAGGTGTGAGTTCCTCAGGTATGTTGGGGGTGAGATACACCAGTTTGGCTAGAGTGAAGAAGGGCACAAGAGGGGGATGCGGGGCCTCTTCAGGAAGTGAGGACCATCAGGTCAGTGGAGCAGTACGACTTATGTGTCTGGCACAGTGCCAGCGTGAGTGTCCTCCTTCCAAAGGTCTCCGAGGGCTCTGTGGCTCCAGTCATCCCTCCCAGTGTTCTCTGCTTTTGTTTAAAGGAACATTCTTGCCCATCCTGTCACAAAAATGGCTTATAATCCAGAGAGCATCTAGCAGATAACCCAGAGCCTTGTTTTCTGTCTCCAGACTGCTCTTTTGCTAACTTGGTGATCCCCCTCCATGCCAACCTGACCATTCAGTCTCTGGGGTGCTTTCTGTCTGTTTACTTCTGTGCTTCTTCCCCACTGGCTATGGGCCCCTCTGAACATGGGTGCCCCCCCCCCCATTCCCTGTGTCCGTCCTTCCCAGCCAGTGTGTCAGAGGACTAGACCTTCTTATTGTCCTTGCTCTGGCGCTGGGCCCTGGGGCCTCCCCAAACCTTCTGTCCTTTTGAGGCCCATCAGGGTGACCTTCCGAAGCTTAGGGGCCAGTTGTTAGCACCACCTGCATGGGAGCTGGGGGCACAGCCTTTGCCGCACTCTTCTCACCTCTGAGGCAGAGGTTGGGGGGCTGGAGGTGGGGAGCCGCTACCCTCGGGACAGAACGTGGTGCTTCCTCTTCCTGAGCCCGGGAGCTGGAGCACGTCCTGGGCCTGCTAGGGGATGGCCATGTCTGCTTCCAGGCTGGTGGCTGGGAAAGGCCTTCACGGGACTCTGCCTCACAGGGCCCCCAGCCAGTGTCAGCATTTTGTCTTCAGTTAAACGGGAGGAAGACTCTTCAGATGGGGAGTCACCAACCTGCCCTCCCAGGGACATCCTGCCCAGCTTGGGGCCAGGTGAGTGAAGGGAGGAGGCCCCATGGCCTCAGCAGAGCCTCGGGAGACCTCGGGGCCCCTCTGGGAGAGGGGGCGGGCTTGCATGATGGACCTGGGGAGCGCTCTCCTCCGGAGGGCGCCTCCCTCACCCCCAAGTCTTACTTCCTGGGGTTCTGAGGACCCGGGTCACCTGTGGTCTGGCTCTTCCCCATCGCCGTCTGCTCTGGCTGGGAAGGTGCTGCTTGCAGACAAGCCACGAGCTGCCAGGGGGCGGTCAGGTGTCACGGCTGCCCTGTGACACAGCCCAGCTGGACCGCCTCTCACGTCTTACAGTTTGATCATGGAGGCTGTGATTGAAATTAGTTCTTTCTGCTGAGAGTCTGTGCATATTCTGTGAACCGGCCTTACACCTCGATAAGCAGGAAAAAGTAAAGCAATTATTGCCTATTCTGGCCCAATAGAAAGGGATCCAGCCTGCCCCCATTCCACCCGGGTTCTGGCTTTGGGGGAGGCACGTGCGTGATCTGGGTCCCCCTTGGGGTTGTGGGTGGCCTCAGATGAAGAGACCTGGGAGCCTTGCCTCTTCAAAGAAGAGGGCCTGAGACCCTCACTAGTTCCTAAGCCTGAGGATACCGTGGCAGCCTATTCAGTGCAACAGGGTTTTTTACCTCAAAGTTTAGATGATTCTTAGACTCTTAATGATTCTGTAGCTGGAGGACTAACTTAAAAACAGTGGGTCATTTCTAACATAGAAATGAGGTTCTGCCATGAGTTATCTGTGAGGACTCCTAGGTGAGCCTTGAGCAGAGAACCCACAGTCTTGCTGTCGGGTGCTGCCCTGGGGGCTCACCAGTTAACAGCTCTCATCCTCAGTGGTCTCCCAGCTTGTGGTTTAAGCTCAGGCTTCAGCAACATTGGAAATCACTCCTGTCCTGAACCTTGGAAGTTGCCCGTTGAGGGTGGAGGTATTCATTCTCATAGGCGGGGGGCCAGGTTCGCTGTCACCGGGAAGCCGACTCTGGTCTGGCAGCTAAGGCTGGCGGATTCTGGTCTGGGAGTCGGGGGCGGTCAGAGAAGAGTGTGGTTAGGGGCTGGCTCCAGAGGAAGCCAGAGGAGCAGCAGTTGGAGGATGTGGGGGAGAACACAGGGCTCCAGGCAGGACTGAGGCCAGGCCCTGCCTCCCCAGCCATGGCGACCCCTGCTGGCTGGGGCTGAGACCGTTGGTCGCTGCCTCAGTCCCGCCTCAGAATCAGTGGGGGAAGCCCAGGCCTCGCGCCTGCTTTCTGTCACCTAAGAGCGTGGTGCGGGGCAGGCAGTGGACGCTTGGTGTAGATTTGTCACGTGGCCCAGTAGATCTGAGCCGGCCAAGTCACCTGCCAGGTCCAGGCATGAAGCATCTTACAGTCTAGGAGCCGTGAGGGCCTGCAGGGCTCATTGTCCTAGATCAGAGCTAAAATCATCAGAACTTTAGAGGGTTCCATGAGGCCAGCGTGTCTCAGGGTTAAGGATATGGGCCGGTCTTTGTCTCCTCTTCATTTTCCATCCATCTGTGTCCCCTGGTCTGAGCCCTGACCCCGGCTCCTGGTTTTGCAGCGTGGTTTATCTGCCCCAGGCATGAGCACTCTGGGGCCAGGGGCTCAGGGAAGGCGGTGTGGGCCGGCCTGGTGTATCTGGAGCCTGGCTTGGGTCGGGGGGTGGGCAGGGGGGTAGCCTGCTGGGGGGCGGGGTGTGGCCGGCCCCGAGATCAATGCAGACTCCATTTGCCAGGGGGTGATGCTGTGGTCATCAAGACGGAAGCACCATCTGAGGACGAGATGACGCCAGAGCCGCCCTTCCCCGGGGCGTCCCCGAGCCGGGCCGCGTGTGGAATCCCCAAAGGGCCCAGGAGCAGGACCGGGGGTTCCAGCCGGCTTCACGCAGGGGGCGTCCCCCGGGCGCGGGCCGGGGACTCCCGGTCCACGGGGGCTGGGACCCAGCCACCCCGCGTCCTCCCGCGTCGGCAGGAGCGGGCCTTCCCCTGCCCTGACTGCGGCCAGAGCTTCCGCCTGAAGATCAACCTGACCATTCACCAGCGGAGCCACGTGGAGGAGGAGCACCGGGAGGCCCGGGGCGGCTCGCCCACCGGGTGGGGGGATGCGCACTCGGCTCTGGAGCCGGGGGAGGTGGTGGTGCCCGGCCCAGTCATCCGCTGGCTCCCGGAGGAGCGCGAGGGCCGCCGGCCCTTCGTGGGGCGGAGGCCGGCGACAGCCAAGGTGTACCACTGCAGCGAGTGCCTGCGCTTCTTCCAGCAGCGGAAGAGCCTGCTGCTGCACCAGCGCCTGCACACGGGCAACAGCCAGGGCTGGCCCGCCTGCCCCTACTGTGGCAAGGCCTTCCGCCGGCCCTCCGACCTCTTCCGGCACCAGCGCATCCACACCGGCGAGCGGCCCTACCGGTGTCCTCAGTGCGGCCGGGCCTTCAACCGCAACCACCACCTGGCGGTGCACATGCAGACGCATGCCCGGGGCCAGGTGGGCCCGCCCTGCCCCGGGCCCCCCGCCCTCCTGGGGAGCCCGCCCCGGCCCCGGCCCAGCCGCTTGGAGGAGGGCTGACCAGCAGGAGCCTGCAGGGTCATCCTGGGCAGGACCTTCTCTTCCCCGCCCCTACGGAGCTTTTCCACTCGTGCCTGATGCTGGTTCCTTCTGGGATGGCTCTGGAGAGATCCCGCCCCGCCCCCCCTTTATTCAAATGGGAAGCAGTGGCCTTTATGGTGACAGAGTGTATAGGGTGACCAGATGCCTCAGTTCCTTGTCACTCTTTGCTGCCCTTTCTACATTCCTGACTTACAACGGTTCCATTAAGGCTTAGGGGAGTCCACACTTTGGTGGGGGCCTTTGACTAGTAGCATGGAGGGACAAGAGAGCCAGGGTGATAGGGACATTGAGGGCCTGGGGTTTCTCCATCAACAAGAGAAACAGCAGAGTGGACAGAAAGCCTGAAGAATAGGTGCTGGAAATTTGAATTTGTTACTATTATTTTGAAACTTCCTTTTTTATAGTTTTTCTAAGTGCTTTTGTAAGTATTATGTGTGGTTGTAAAGGGGACCAAGATCTCCTGAGGGATAGGAATTACCCTGCCGCCTCCTTGAGAGGGGATGGCAGAGGCACTGTCCAGACCAGCCTGGGGGTGCCTGCTGATAGTGGTGCCTTGGCTGCTGCCCTGGAAACCAGGTGTCTTCCTAGATGTGTATGCTTGGCCCAGAGTGATTCCCAGTATTTCCCGTTCTTTCCTCAGTGGGTGTTTGCATCCGTGATTAACTCTGGTAATCAGCTGAGACGGGGGAACTAAAGCCTGGAGTGGATGACATTTCCCCCAGGGTCTCAGTGTTCATGCATGCTCCATGGACCCCACCTGATACCTGGGGGGTTGTGTGGGGGGTCAGGTGCACCATGGGCCCAAGAAGCCCTTCCCCTAGGGGAAGGTCCTACTCAGAGTGAGGCTGGTGAGCCAGTGTGGACTGTGGGGTTGCCAGGCCTGACTTGTCATGTTAAAGGACGGAGTGTCTTCTAGAACTTGGGGCTCATGGCAGAGTTAGGCCAGGGGATCTAGGTGAATCTTTTAGCCACCACCAGCCTCACGTTCCTTATCGGTCGAAGGTGACCCACCTGCATCCTCCACCTTAGATTTGTCACGGTCATAATAGATTTGGAGTCAGCGGAATCATAGGAAGCCTAGTTTTTGACCTTTCTTTCACCTTCAGGGCCCCCTTCATCTCCACCCTTTTTCCACTCAGAATCACTCAAGAAGGACCTTTATTTTCTGGAGTGAGTGGAAGGTCCTTCGAGTGCAGAGTGAGATGAGACTTTCCCTTTGGGCTATATCCCACAGGTGCCCTCAGTACCTCAGTGGAACAAAACTCTTACCAAAGCAGAGGTTCAGACGGGTGGTTTGGACAATAGCATCAGGCCTCAAGGAGACGTCCTGATGGCAGCTAGCTTCTTGTGCCTCTTGAATCACACCACTTTGGGTGCTACCTGGAGACCAGCCCTTGGTTTGGCTGATTTTGAAGCTGCAGTCATGGGTCCTCAGCTGTTCTGATTGTTATCTTGTTTGTCTGGCACTGTGTGGAGTGTCCTGTGTTCAAGCCTGCTTCCAGGTGCCTGGGTCCCTAGCTGTGCCACTTCCTGTTGCCCCCCTCTGACATTTCCTACCTCTCCTAAAGTCCTGAGCAGAGTTGGGGGCGGGTGGAAACACTGCTTTCATTTCTGGGACAGAGTATACACGTCAATGACAGCTCAGCCAGGCCTGCCATAGATTCTGTTTGCTCTTGCATCCTCCAGCCCTTCCCAGAGGCCCCACAGTCCGGACTGGGCTGTCAGCAACTGTGCAGACAGGATGTGGTGCTAGTGTAGCTGATGAGAGCTTAACCCTCAGCTACAGAGTTAGTCTCAGGTGTTTCCTTGGGGATGCTTCAGGGCTCAGAGCTTCTAGGCCTTTCTAATGCTTAATGCCCTATGTAAATACAGAGACTCAGACCGAAGGAGTGATCGCTATGCACTGGTGCTCCCCCCTTCTTCCAAAGCACTCAGTGTGCCAGGCTCCAGGCTAGGCCCTGCGAGTTTGCATGGCACTCAATAGGTGTTCAAAAGACCTTTCTTTACACTAAAATGAATCAATGGAGACTGCGTGACCTGGAAGGATGGAACCTGGTTTGACTCCAGCTCTGGGTCTCGGGTGCCTTGTTCGTAAAGGAGAAGTTGGGGTTCTGGTGTTAAAGGCCCTTAAGAACTGTGACGGTGGCGGAACCTTGGCTGCATCCTTGCTCAGTAAATATGCTGAACTCAAATGAGTGCACGTGATCTGGTTCCTGCTCTCTGGGAGTCAGCGGCGGTGTGGGGAAATCTCCGCCCCGCCACGAGAGTGAACCGCTCAGCAGGACCCTGGGAGCCGCGTTAGGGCTCACACCGCAGGGGCGGGGACTCCGGGCCGGCCAATTGGGGGGTGGGGTAGGGGGGGCTCTGGGATTGCACGGGGGGCGGGGTTTCCTGGTCCGGCCAATGGGGAGCTGCCTCTGGCCGGGGGGGCGGGACCCTGCACGCAGACCTGGGGCAGCCTTCGCGGCGCTCAGTTGATTGACTTGCTGTGTCCTTCCAGGAGGTTCTTGTGTTCCCACGTGCTTCGAGCAGCGCGCCAACCGGGGAGCCCAAGGGCTGGCCTGCGTGGGGCGTCCGCAGTGGTGGCGGCGACTCCTTGGCCTGGCCTCACAGTGTTGGGCCATGGTGGGTGGCCCAGCTCCCGTGAGGGCGGCCCTCACAGAGGATAACCCTGCCCTTCTGGAATTGGAGAGGTTCAGTCTGGGTAGTGTCAGTCGCTCAGTTGTGTCTGACTCTTCAGGACACCCATGGACTGTAGCCCACCAGGGTCCCCCGTCCATGGGATTCTCTAGGCAAGAATACTGGAGTGGGTTGCCATTTCCTTCTGCAGGGGATCTTCTCAACCCAGGGATCGAACCTGGGTCCTCCGCATTGCGGGCGGATTGTTTACCATCTGAGCCATAGCCTGGGTAGAGGAAGGGGAGGTAAACAGTACTTGAGGCTGAAGGGTGTCTCAGCTCACAGGATAAAAATCCCCTTTTTCTCGGCCCCAGTTTGCTCACCTGTAGACAACCACATTTCCGAGGTTCCCTCCAGCCTTGACATTCTGGGATCCTGCTCGGGATCGGGGTGTGGGGCGGATGAACTGACTGTCCTCACTCCAGAGATGCTCCAGGGCCCGCTTCCTGGATCTTTTAGCTGTCACCCCTCTGAGGGCTTACCTGTGGCTCAGGCAGTAAAGAATCTGCTTGCCATGCGGGGAAACCCAGGTTTGACCCCTGGGTCTGGGAGATCCCCTGGAGAAGGAAATGGCAATCCACTCCAGTATTCTTGCCTAGAGAATCCCATGGACAGAGGATCCTAGTGGGCTACAGTTGGTGGGGTTGTGAAGAGTCCGACACGACTGACACTTTCACTTTTCCTCTGATGAGCTCAGGGAGATCATGACCCCATTCGCATCCCCTTCCTAAGCTAAGGTCAGTGATGTCGTCTGGGGAGGTGATTTCCACTCCAGTCCGGACCCTTGGCTTCCTTCTGTCAGCAGTTTTGCCTCTAGCTGTGTGAGGATCCCGTAAAGCTCTTCTAGGTCTCAGCTCTGATTCCTGTCAGGATGTATTTGGGTGCCTGCTCACTCTTTTATGCAAGTCACCAGAGTGTTCCTACTATTGCTGCAAGAGGGGGGTCTGTGTCATAGAGGATTTGGGGCTACTGTCTCAGCCTCTGGTTTTTTTTTTTACCGAACTTGCAAGCCCGTGTGCTGGACACACAGTGAGGCCCATCAATACCAAACAGAGTTTGGAACAGAGAAAGGCTTATTACAAATTTGTACAAGGAGATGGGTGGCTCCTGCCCTAAGAACCCCAAAGTTACTGAAAGCTTTCAGCAAGTCTCTTTAAAAGCAAAAAGTGAGGGATGGGTGTGGTTAGTTGCAGACTTAGTGTCAGATCTTTTGTTCCTGAGAGCTGGTCATGGTCAGGTAACATTCCTATAAATCTCTACCAGATGAATGCTATTCTCTGTTCTGACAAGAAAGGGCAAAACCCCAAGGTACAATTTTCACCCTCCCAGGTCCCAGACCTGACTAAGAGAAGGCAGATCTCAGTTGGCAGCTCCTTCAGGGCCAGGTTCCACACCCTGCCCAGCTGTCTGAGGGAGTCAGGCATTCAACCCAACTGGCCCCCAGTCTCCTCAGGCAGCCCAAAGAGGGAGACCAGGTCTCAAAGACTATGACCAGACAGGTGGTCACTGCTATTAGGTCACAGAGGGGAGAGGTTCACCGCTGCCTCAAGGCCTGGAACGAGGCTGATGGAGGGCCTTGGTAAGGGCTCTGGAGCCCCTCAGGACACAGCCCCCAGTCTGTTCCCTGAGCCCTCCTGCTCACCCTCTGGCCCAACAAGGATGGGTAAGCTGAAGGGCCTCCAGGAGAAGGCCTGAATCGCCCTCTTAGCTCACTCTCCACCTGATGGGCCCACAGCACTGACCCTTGACTGAATCACTTCCCCAGTGGTCCCTCACCGACAGTTACCAGTGGGCAGGTAACCAATAGCTGAGCAGGACAACTAATGGTGTGGCTCACTGCCGGTTGGATGCTTGTGGGCGGGGCCCACTGAGGCACCACGCAATGGCTGAGCAAGACCTGTTGCCTAGTAACAGGGTGCAGCGTAATGAGGCCCAGCAAGGGCTGCCTGCCAAGGGCCGTGCTCATCCTGCTCTGTTAGTTTGACTGAGCCCATCCCTGGCCAGTGCGACAAGGGCTATCAAGATTTTTGTAACAGAGCTTAGCCATTATTGTGTGTGCCCTTAACCTGTGCCCCGTTGCCAGGCAACGGTTATGAGGGGCGGGCCCATTAGTGGTCCTGCTCAGCCATTGGTGGGGAGTCCTGCTCCCCCATTGCTGCAGTGGGCCCCTCCCACAAGCAACCAACAGCAAATGAACCACCGACCGTTAGTGGGCCGTTCAGCCAACTGTTGGTAGAGTGGTGGTGGTCAGGTAAAGAGTGAGGCGAGCGGGGGGCACCCCGGGAACAGGCTGGGGGCTGTGTCCAGCAGGGCTCCAGAGCCTTCACCAAGGCCACTGACAGGACCCAGGCCTTGAGGCAGTGCTGAACCTCACCCCCTTCCCCGCCTCTGTGATCTAAAGGCAGCAGCAGTCTTTATAGGATGCCCCCGCCATCTGGGCAGCCTGAGGACCAGCTGAGCCATGGGCACAGTCTCCCTCAGCGATAATGGCAGGCATGGTCCGGATACCCGGCCCTGAGGGAGCCAACTGGGATCGGCCTGTTCAGCCAGGACCTCGGACCTGAGAGGGTGAAAGCTGCCTCTGGGGACCGTGCCCTTTCTTGTCAGAACAGAGGATAACATTTGTTAGAGGTTTACAGAAATATGTTTACCTGAGTGTGACCTGACCTCGGAGCACAAAGGATCTGACACCAAGACGTTTGTAACAACTCACCTGGCCCGTCCCTCACCTTTCCTAGAAAAGGGCTTTGCTGAGGCCTTTCGGGGAGTTTGGGCTTTTTAAGGCATGAGCCACTTGTCTCCTTGTGGGACCCTCAATAAAATCTTTCTCTGTTCCAAACTCTAACATCTTGGTATTGTTTGGCTTCACTGCATTGAACACATCAACTTGTGTTTCGGTAACAATTTTTCTGTTTCTGAAGGTAAAGGAGTCACCTCCTGGTAGACACAACTTCAAAGTGGTTTAGATCCATGCCTGGAGGCCAGACTTGTGAGGAGATCAGCTGTTGTTCCCTACCCTGTGAAGACGGAACCTGCCTCCTCCAAGCTACACCTTACACTGGGCAGAGACCAGACTCCGAGATGGAGCAGTTGTGCTGTGGGAGAACGCGGGAAGGGACAAGGGTGTGGTGGCCGACCACATGGGCCTGCAGAGCTGACCCCACCTCCTCCCTTTCCTCCCTCATAGAGGGTGCCACCACCAACCCTTGCTGCCCACCCTTGCGGAGATGGTGGGGGAAGGCCCTGGAGCCTGGGTCTCAGGATGAGGGCGGGCCTGGCTCCCACCTTTGCCTGCAGAGGGCAGCCTGGCATCAGGGGTCCATGTTTCTGGAGAAACAGAGACAGAGGAGGGTGGGATAAGCCGCTTGCAGTCACATGGCCAATTGTTAGGGCAAGATCCAGGGAGCGGCGTGCCAGTTACCACACAAACGTCACCGTGGCCTGAGATGGTCCTGGGAGCATGGGGGAGGGCAGACCAGACACCCCGTCCTGAGGTCTAGAAGGGTGTCACACAGCAGAGTCCTGATGGCAAGGTGATCGTGGGCTGGAGGGTGGCCTGCCTCTGAGACCTTCTCTGACCTGTGTCTGCCCCCACGTCTCTCCGCACCTGCTCTCAAGTCCTCACTCTGAGCTCCAGTTTCTGCTTTCTTCTGTCTTCTCCTCGGCTTCAGTCTCCTTGTGAGACGGCGCTGAGTCTTCCTGGAATGTCCCCAGCACTTAACACAGTGCCTGACATATGTGAGTAACAAATAATGAGTGCTTATTAAATGAAAGAAAGAAAGAAAGTGAAGTCGCTCAGTCATACCCGACTCTGCGACCCCATGGATAGTCTGACATTTTCTTTGGGGAGAAAAGTTTGCCTTTAAGCTGGTACTTTGAACAGGTAAACTAAATCACCATGAGCTCAGACGTGGAAAGAAAGTGGTGTACTCAACCAGGGTATTGAGTAGGTCGCATATACGTTTGATGGTAAAAGTAGCATTTCAGACTCCTCCTGGGGCAGGGTGGCCCCTGTGGTTTCTGACCTGTCTTTGAGTGCTGTTATTGCAGGAACCGGGGTGTCACTTCCTCCACAGCAGGGCGTGGAGTGAGCTGGGCCCCGCACTGCGGTCAGCCTGTAGCCACCAAGGCTGGGTTCCTACAGCAATTGTGGAAGAACTGGGCCGTTTGGTGGTTCCCATGGAGATGCCAAGCAGCCAACGCCTGGTTGAGGTGCCCTGGGAGCAGAAGCCCCCAGCCCAGGCTCAGCTCTGCTGAGCTGTGGAGCCTGGGGGTTTGCTCCTGAGTGGGGGCTCAAGTGAGCACTGGGAGGTGGAGGCATGAGGTCCAAGGGGGACCTGGGGTCCACCATGGGATCTGGGAGGCCCCTGGGGTTTCAGCAATTACTTTCTTGCATTCCACCCACTCTGGAAGCTTTTCCAGATTCATCAGGAGATAACTCTGCTTTCTGCCTGCCCCTCCACCCCCTGACCCCCAGAACAGGCCCTGCTCTTGGGAGCTGCTTCCACACCCCCGGCTCAAATCTTGGGCTGACAGTGCGTGTGCAGATTGCTTTATTTACTCATGTTTCCAGGGGCCAGCTTCTCCTACTGGGACTCTAGGCAAGGTGCAGACTGCATTCTCCTTCAGGAGATCTGGGTTGCAAAGTTCCAGCATGTTCCTCAGGGGATTCAGAGGCAGGTCCACATTGGAGAACCAAGGCTGGAGAACCCTCTGAGCAGACACTAACCAGCCTCTAACCTTTGAAAGTGTGTTTTTTTTTTTTTTTTTTGATTCTGCAAATGTGTTTTCACAAGAGTACATTCTCACCAAGAAAATGTGTGCAGATGAAGCTGAAGGGCTCTCTGTGCCTGCCACCCTCCATCCCCCACCCTCTCCCCCAGGCCCCCACTATTTTCCTTCTGGTGTGTAGCCTTTCAGGCTTCTTCCTCATGCATTTTCATACAGGTAGGTAGTGCAGAAAAACACAGGGTTTAAAAACCACACATACCATACTCTGTGTATCATTCTGCAGCTTACTGTCTTCACTGAGGAATATGTCTTAGGGACCTTTTCCTGTTGGCACCTTGTGATCAGCTGCACCCTTGGAGCTCCTGGATTTGGCTGCTTGGTAGGAACTTGGTTGTTAGAGTCCTGATCTAAGTGTGGCAGCCAGTAACAGTAAACGACTAGAATTCAATGAATTCAGTAAAGTTGCAGGATATAAAATTAATACACAGAAATCTGATGATATCTATACACTAGCAAAGATCAAAAGGAAATTAAGGAAACAATCCTATTTACCTTCACATCAAAAATAAAATATCTAGGAATATACTGACATAAGAAGACAAAGGACCTATATTCTGAAAACTTTAGGACACTGATAAAGGAAATTGAAGACAACACAAACAGATGGAAAGATATAGCCTGTTCTTAGATTGGAACAATCAAATTCTTAAAATGCCTGTACTAACCAAGGCAATCTACAGATTCAATGCAATCCCTATCAAATTGCCAATGGCGTTTTTCACAGAACTAGAACAAAATGGCAACCCACTCCAGTGTTCTTGCCTGGAGAATCCCAGGGACGGGGGAGCCTGGTGGGCTGCCGTCTATGGGGTCGCACAGAGTCGGACATGACTGAAGCAACTTAGCAGCAGCAGCAGCAGCAGCAGAACAAAATAGTTTAAAATTTGTATGGAAATGAAAAAGACCCTGAATAGCCAAAGCTATCTTGAGAAAGAAAAAGAAACTGGAAGAATCAGACCTCCTGACTTCAGACTATCCTACAAAGCTACAGTAATTGGAACAGTATAGTACCGGCACAGAAACAGACGTCTAGGTCAAAGGAGCAGGATAGGAAGCCCAGGAATATACCCACGCACCTATGGTCAATTAATTTTTGACAAAGGAGGAAAGAAAATACAGCGGAGAAAAGACAGTCTCTTTAATAAGTGGTGCTTGGAAAACTGGACAGCTATATCTAAAAGAATGAAACTAGAACATTCTCTAATACCATATTAAAAAATAAACTCAAAATGGGTTAAGCACCTAAATGTAAGGCCAGACACTATAAAACTCCCAGAGGAAAACATAGGCGGAACACTCTTTGACACAAATTGCAGCATATCTTCTGAATCTGTCTCCCAGAGTAATAGAAATAAGAACAAAAAATAAACGGGACCTAATTAAACTTAAAAGCTTTTTCACAGCAAAGAAATGATAAACAAAACAAAAACCTACAGAAAAGGAGAAAATAGTTACAAATGATGTGACCAATGAAGGATTAATTTCCAAAATATACAAACAGCTCATGCAACTCAGCAGCAAAAAAAAGAAAGAAAGAAAATAACTCAATCAAAAAATGGGCAGATGACCTACATAGCCCTTTCTCCAAATGCTCAAAACAGATCAAAACGACAATGAGGTATCACCACACAGAGACCAGAATGACCATCAAAAAAGTCTACAAACAATAAATGCTGGAGAGGGCGTGGAGAAAATGGAATCCTCCTATACTGTTGGTGGGGATATAAATTGGTACAGTCACTATGGAAAAATGGTATGGAGGTTCCTTAGAAAGCTAAAAATAAAATTGTCATATGATCTTGTAATCTCAATCCTGAGCACTTATCCTGAGAAAATTATAATTCAAAAAACACACCAATGTTCATTGCAGCACTGTTTAGGCAAGACATGGAAGCAACCTAAATGACCATTGACAGATGAGTGATGTGTGTGTGTGTATATATATATTTAAAAAGAATGAAACAATGCCATCTGTGGCAACACAGATGGACCTAGCAGTTATACTAAGTGAAGTAACCCAGACAAAGACAAATATCATAGTATCACATGATATTGCTTACATATAGAATCTAAAAAGATGCAAATAAACTTATTTACAAAACAGACATAGACCCACAGACACAGGAAAGAAGCTTACTGTTACCAAAGTGGAAAGGGGTGGGGGAGGGGTAAATCAGGAGTTTGGGATTAACATATACACACTCCTATATATAAAATAGATAACCAACAAGGACCTACTGTATAGTGCAGGGAACTATACCCATTATTTTGTAATAACCTATCAGTTGTGTCCGACTCTGCCACCCTATGGACTCTAGCCCGCCAGACTCTCTGTCCAAGGGATTCTCCAGGCAAGAATACTGGAGTGGGTTGCCATGCCCTGCTCCAGGGGATCTTCCCAACCCAGGGATCAAACATGGGTCTCCTGCATTGGCAGGTGGGTTCTTTACCACAAATGCCATCTGGGAAGCCCATAAGGGAAAGAATCTGTAAAAGAAAATATATGTGTCTATACTGAATCAGATTGTTATACACCTGAAACTAACTCCACATTGTAAGTCAACTACAATTTTTTTTTAAAGTGTGGCAGCCAGGAGCAAGTGGCTGGGCTAGCTGTGTCAAAATTTCCTCCATGAGCTACAGAAAGGGAAGAGCTGTACCCTGTAGTCCTGGGGACACGATCTGGCATAGTGTTTCAAGATCTGGGTGGCCATTAGATACTGGTGATCTGGAATGATCTCCATTCATTCATTTATTTAATAACAACAACAAAAAATGCCTACCCTGGGCAGGAAAAAGGAGCAGTAATGAATCCCTGCTCTTAAGATGGGCCTTAGAAGTTGGCACAGGGCTTCCCTGATGGTCCAGTGGTTAAGAACCTGTCTGTCATTGCGGGAGACATGGGTTCAATCCCTGATCCAGAATGATCCCACATGCCCGCAGAGCAACTAATCTGGGTAGGGCGTCTGCTGACTGCTCTCCTCTTTCACGCGGTAGACTTGACCGGTGAGCCCAGAGCTGCAGAGTTGGCCCCCTGGGCTGTGTCTTGGCTCCCCTTGACTTCTTTCAGGGGAGTCACCCTCCCTCCCTGTACTGCAGACATGGATTCTGAGTGGGAACAGATACATTCTTACGTGACATCACTCCTGAAATGGTTGTGTCACTCAACTCCCCTTGGCTGTGCTAGAACCCCAGCCAGGCCAATAAGGGTCCGGCTCTAGGATTTTTCAGAATTAAACACTTTTCTCCCTGGCATCCCAAGTGTGGAGATGTACACCTAGAGGTGTTTGGTGTAGGAGTCTCAGCTGCCTGGAGAAGATTGTTTGAGAGATTAAAGGTGATTTGAGAAGGAAGCAAAGAAAAAAGCTGAGAGTCCTGATAACTTTCGAATTTCTGGAAGTCAGTTTCTTCTCTGCTCTAAATTTCTTAAAGATTTGTTTTCGTGTTCATCCTCAGTCCTGTCCAACTCTTTGTGACTCCATGGACTGTAGTCCACCAGTCCATGGGATTGTTTAATCCCTCTGTCCATGGGATTCTCCAGGCAAGAGTCCTGGGGTGGGTTGCCATTTCCTCCTCTAGGGGATCTTCCTGACCCAGGGATTGAACCTGAGTCTCCTGTGATCTCCTGCATTGCAGGCTGACTCTCTACCCACTGAGTTTCTTTAATCAGTTGATATTTAACTCTGCCACTGATTGTCAGTATTAGCATGATATGATTCTGGACATGAAATATTAGCTAGGCAGTTGTGACTGGGGGTATAGCTCAGTGGTAGAGCATTTGACTGCAGATCAAGAGGTCCCTGGTTCAAGTCCGGGTGCCCCCTTGTTTTCTTCACTCACAGAACCCACCTTAGGGCTCATCTTTCAGAAGAGAGTATTTGGGGGGAAAAGGTGAGAAACGGGAGATTAATAAAGAGCTGGAGAGATGGATGCTGGGTAAACAGACTCAACAGACGTCCACTAGAGGGAGTGAACAGATTGAGACTTGAGACAACAAAACCACGTCTGGCCCTGCACGCTCTGGGCTGGAGGAGACAAGACAGGAAGGAGAGACGCTAGACTGCTGCCTGATGGCAAGATGAGCTGACCCTAGCCCTGCTCCCTCTCCTGGGCCAAGGCTCTCTCGCTGCCTTCTCTTTCCCCTTCCTCTTGCTGTGCACAAGGGTATTTGCAAGAAAATCATTTCTCATCAGTCTGCACATCTCGGCTCAGTTCACAAAGGACTCTGGGGTTTAGGGGCAAAGGCTAACCCTGAAATCACAATGATCACGCTGTCCCTTGGCAGTTATATCTGCAGTGGGCACAGTTCTCTAAACCATGAACCTCCTTAATCAGCCAGGGGTCCTCAGCACCTGGCACAGAGGGGAACACGGTAGGGGCTCAAAGGATGTCTGTTGAGGGACTTCCCTGGTGATCCAGTGGTTAAGACTCCACGCTCCCAATGCAGGGGGCACAGGTTTGATCCCTGGTGGGGGAGCGAAGATCCCAAATGGCACAGCCCAAGATAAAAAGAAATATCTGTTGAAGACATGAACTGGCTACAGGCCCCTCCCCACTCTCCCCTTCTCCATGTTTGACCTCCAGAGTCCCTTCAGCATCCTTTCCCTTCTCACTACAGCCTTGCCCCCAGCCTTTCCCGGGTGCAAATCTGGAAAGGAAGTCCTTGCTGAAAAGGCTCAGAGAGAGGGTGGGCACCTGGAGAAGGTCCTGCAGGTCAGCACCAGGCTCTGGGGAATCCAAGCTGGTAGAAAAACATTGAGCTTGTACAGAGGTACCTGGAATTTTTCATGTGCGGTTCAGCCACCTGGCCCAAGTCCTATCCTTCGTTCAGCCCTAAACTCAGAGGAGATCATTTCCCACCTTGAGGAGGTAGGGGCACTTCGCACAGCTGCTCATGTAGGATTTATTTCCCTACATTTATTTCTTTCATTCAACAAATATAAATTAAAATACTTACTATGTTCTAGATTTGGAGCTTCCCAGATGGTGCTGGTGGTAAAGAACCTGCCTGCCAAAGTAGGAGACACAAGAGATGTAGGTTTGATCCCTGTGTCAGGAAGATCCGGGAGGAGGGCATGGCAACCCACTCTAGTATTCTCATCTGGAGAATCCCATGGACAGAGGAGCCTGGCGGGCTACAGTCCATAGGGCCGCAAAGTTGGACACGACTGAAGTGACTTAGCACACACGCATGATGTACCAGGGAGAAGGAGATGGCACCCCACTCCAGCACTCTTGCCTGGAAAATCCCATGGATGGAGGAGCCTGGTAGGCTGCAGTCCATGGGGTCGCGAAAAGTCGGTCACAACTGAGCGACTTCACTTTGACTTTTCACTTTCATGCATTGGAGAAGGAAATGGCAACTGACTCCAGTGTTCTTGCCTGGAGAATCCCAGGGACAGGGAAGCCAGGTGGGCTGCCATCTATGGGTTGCACAGAGTTGGACACGACTAAAACGACTTAGCAGCAGCAGCATCAGCATGATGTACCAGATTCAGGCTCAGGGTTGAGCATCCTTAAGAAAAGTGAGGCGGGATCCCTGTTCTCAAGGGGCTCGTGGAGCAGCGGGCGGGTCCACTGTGGTACAGAAAGTAGGCACCTGAGATGTGTATCTTGTGCTCATCAGTGAGGCTGCTGCCTTCGAGGTCTTGATTTCAAACACAGTATTGGACCATCACCACTGTCTGCTGACCTTGCCAGGTCTTCTTTCAAGGTACCATATGGCTTTTCATCACCTGCCTCCCCGCCCTGTGTTCTTTCCTCTTGTCCACACAGCTTGGATCCGGTGACCCAGAGAATCAACAGCTCTCTTTCAAATCTCTTACGTATCCGGCCCTCTCTCCCTGTATGGAATCTGCCTGGCAAAATCACAGTGCAGGTATTCGCTTATTCCATGCCCACATCCAAGCAGCCGGACGTTGCTGGGGACAATCACACAGCCATCTTGACAAACTTCACCTGTAACCAAAATCTCGTCTGTATTGAATGTAGCTCGGGTGGCAGTAGTGATAAAGAATCCGCCTGCCAATGCAGGAGACACGAGAGAGGCAGCTTCAGTCCCTGGGTCGGGAAGATCCCCTGGAGGAGAAAATGGCAACCCATTCTCGCCTGGGAAATCCCGCAGACAGAGCCTGGTGGGCTACAGTCCATGGGGTCACAGCGTCAGACGTGAGTGAGCACACAGCACGCGCGCGCACACACACATACACACACACACACACACACACGGAGGAGTCTTGTATATGCTTGCTTTCTCACTTTCTGAGACGGCTTCTTCACCTCTTCTATGCTCTTTTCAAATTCTCAACACTCCCTCCCTCTCCCCTACTGTAGCTGAATATCTTAACTATTCAGACAATGGATGCAATTAGATGAAAACTATTTCCACCTTTCTCCATTAATTCCAAGCAACCAGTCTGTCTGCATTCATAGCAGCTGCCTTCGCCTCTGTTAAGAAGAAATGTTTTCATTCTCATCTGTCAAGGTCAATCTATCACTTGTGAATTAAACTCGCTTCTTGCCTCCTCAAGGACCCCACTGCGTTTTCTCTCTCCTGCATCAACGTTTAATTCCTCTCTACAGGATTGTTGTCTTAGGCACACCACGTGCCTTAATATCACCCGAGTTTTTAACCACTGGACCACCAGGGAAGTCCCTGATTGAGGCTTTGGGTTGTTTTTTCTTTTTAATATTTATTTTTGGCAGTGCTGGGTCATTGCTGCCCTCGGGCTTTCCCTAGTTGTGTCGAGCAGGGGCTACTCTCTATTCGTGGTGCTCAGGCTTCTCACTGCGGTGGCCTCTCTCGTTGCAGAGCACAGTCTCTAGGGTGCGTGGGCTGCAGCAGTTGCCATGTGTGGGCTCAGCATATCCAGCCCCCCAGGCTCTAGAGTTCAGGTGCAGTAGTTGTGGCGCACGTACCTAGTTGCTCCGTGGCAAGTGGGTCCTTCCCGGGCCAGGGATCGAACCCGTGTCTCTTGTATTGGCAGGTGGACTCTCTACCACTGAGCCACCGGGGAAGCCCTAGCACTTACTTTTGGAAAAACCTCTCTTGATCCATGACCCCTCTAGTTCCTGCCCAGTTTCTCTGCTCCCATTTCCCAGAAAACGACTCAGAAGAATTGTCTGTACCTGCCGACTCCACTTTCTTATATCCCAGTCCAGTCCAGTTTTCATTTTATTAATACCTGGTCCATTGAAATGGCCTTCATCAAGGTCATCAGTGACCTGTATTTGAGTAATATTTTGCTGACAGCAGAGACCAGCTCTCTCTGCTCTCTACTTAGCCTCTTGCACTTTTACAAGGATGACCACTCCATCCTCAAAACTTGTGAAGGCTAAGTTTTCCAGACACCTCACTTTGCTTCCATCCTGCCCCACGGGATGCTATTTCTCTGCCTTCCTGTCTGGCTCTCCTCTTCCACAAGCCTGGAAATATTGGGACACCCAGGGCGGTATCCTGGCCTGACTTCTCACCTCTTAGTCCTGTGGCTTCAAATTCCTGTGACATGTCAGTGACTTACGTCCCCAGCGTGGACCACTCCTTACCCTCCAGACTTGAATACCTACCTTCCCTGGGTTACCTAATGGGAATCTCTAGCTTAATTTATCCCATCCTCACCCCAGTCTGCTCCTTCCTAACCCTACTACAGTGGAGCACAGGGGCCCAAACCTGCCCACCTGCCCCACAAAGAGCCTAGCAGGCCCCTGACTCTCCTCCTCCGGGTTCACACCCAGCAGCTGACTCCCAGCAGCTCCTTCTTCAGAACACTCCCCACCCCACCAACTGTCTCCAGCCTCATCTCCTGGGTTGCACTGTCCTCTTCTTGAGTCCATTCTCCCCACAGTGGCTGGAGCGAGATTCCAAAACCATGGGTCTGATCTCGTTCCCCTGCCACTCCAAACCTCCGATGGCTTCCCCTTGCCCAGACTGAAATAGGAATTAAATCCAGGAGCTTGACAGTAACCCTGGCATCCTGCAGGGAGAGCAGCCATCTGGGGGGCCCCCTGGAAGGCTCTCCAGGTGGAGGCAAACACACCCCACCTCAATGAAACTGCGTTGTCACCCACCCCTTCCCACCCAGATACCCTGGGAACATCCCTCTTTTCCTAGAACAGGGCTGCAAATGCCCAGGACACTTCACCACCCGCCTCTCTCCTCCTCGGGCTCCATCAGTCACCGCACAGAGAGGACCACAAGCTCTGATGTTCCTCCTCGAATCGCCAAGACCTCCGAGGTGAAGGCGCAAGTGTGGCTGCGCTGACGGTGTCTGCCATGATTCACGCTAGCAGTCCTGGCCCCAGCCTTGCTTCCCAGTGCGGGTCCAGCCATCAGGAATATAGAGACGTGTGTGACAGTGGAGGTGTGCGTGAGGCCCCGAGGGAGTCAGGGCAGGAGGCAGTGGGGGAGTGGGGGGTCTCTACAGACACAGTGACACGTGACCTTGGCTTAACCAACAGTCGTTTGAGACCAGAAGGGTCTGGTTGGTGGATTCTGGGGGTGGAGAGTGTGGAACAGTCCCACGAGGTCAGCAAAAGAGCTTGGTCATGGAGCCAGGCTGGAAAGACAGGGAGGGGTTTTCCATGTCATCCTCTGATACACCTGACTTGTGTGGTTACCTAAAGCTTGAATATTTAGGTCATTTCAAATTCTTTTCCATTTTAAGGAGCCTTGTGATGGATAGGGAGTTTGTTAAGGAATCTTCCCTGGTGGCTCAGCTGATAGAATCCTCCTACAATGCAGGAGACCTGGGTTTGATCCCTGGGTTGGGAAGATCCCCTGGAGAAGGGAAAGGCTACCCTCTCCAGTATTCTGGCCTGGAGAATTCCATGGACTGTATAGCCCGTGGGGTCACAAAGAGTCGGACACGACTGAGTGACTTACACTTTCACTTTCACTTGGCCACAGATGCTGCGTTTGTTTTTAAAATTTTATAACCTTTTAGCAATAGTCCTGAGAGCTAATGTTTGTTGAATGTTTACTCTGTTCCAGGGACTTCTAAGTGACCTGTTTCGTTTAACACCCACATGAGCACCAGCACAGGTACTACTGGTTTTCCCATTCTGTTGTTCAGTCACTCAGTCGTGTCTGACTCCTTGCAACCCCACGGACTGCAGCATGCCAGACCTCCCTGTCCCTCATCATCTCCCAGAGTTTGCCCAAGTTCAGGTCCGTTGAATCTGTGATGCCATCCAGCCATCTCATCCTCTGCTGCCCACTTTAAAGATAGGGAATTAGAAGCTCATAGAAGTGAAATGACTTATACATGATCCCACTGCTAGTAAGTGGTTAAAACCAGGATTGAAACTCAGGACTGGAGTCAACCCCAGTTCTCTCTGATTCCAGGGCCCTAGGATTCCTGCTGCTGTTCTGTTGTTGTTGTTATTATTATTACTGTATGCTCATATGCTCACTGGAGAAGGCGATGGCACCCCACTCCAGTACTCTTGCCTGGAAAATCCCATGGACGGAGAAGCCTGGTAGGCTCCAGTCCATGGTGTTGCTAAGAGTCGGGAATGACAGAGCGACTTCACTTTCACTTTTCACTTTCATGCACTGGAGAAGGAAATGGCAACCCATTCCAGTATTCTTGCCTGGAGAATCCCAGGGACAGAGGAGCCTGGTGGGCTGCCGTCTATGGGGTCGCACAGAGTCAGACACGACTGAAGCGACTTAGCAGCAGCAGCAGCAGCAGATGCTCACTTGGTTCTCTTGCTCCAATCCTTTGTGACCCCCATGGAATGTCGCCCACCAGGCTCTTCTATCCATGGACTTTCCAAGCAAGAATACTGACGTGGGTTGCCAGTTCCTACTCCAGGGGATCTTCCCAACCCAGGTCTTGGGTCTCCTACATTGGCAGGCAGATTCTTTACCACTGGCGCCCCCTGGGAAGCCCATGTTCCCTTGCTAGGTGTCCCTTTTGTTTTCCCACAATAACTCAGGTCCCCCAGAGGCCAGGACTCACAACAGCTTCATCCCCTCCATCCCCCCTACTGTCCTGGGTGTCCTTCCCCAAATGGGATAATCGAGGTAGCTTGAGAAGGCATAGAGCTGACCCAAGGTCAGCAGAGGGAGGTTTGGGGAAGGGTGTTGGCCAGAGGGTGAAGTTCCTGTAGGATACTTCCCGAGAGCAAAGGCACCTCATGACATCTAAACATTGGGGTGCAGATCTCAGCACAGGGAGAGGTCCCTGGTTCTAAAGCTCATGTGAAGCTGGGCCCTAGAAAGCTCATGACTGCCCCGGGGTGCCTCACCCCTAGAAGGAAGGCAGGGAGCCTGATGAATTGTGGGCTGAGGTCCCACCGGGGTGAGGGGGTAACCCAAAAGGTATGTATTGGGCTCTGTAAGGAGAGGGCTCAGTTTTGCACCGAGGGGACTTATTGCAGAGATTCAGAAACACATAAGGAAGACAGGAGTCCTGGGTTTGACTGATGTAATGAGTAGATGATTAGACTGAGGGCACAGTTGGTGGAGGTGGGTGACCCACCTTGGCGTCAGTATGGGTGGGAAGGTGGGCGGAAGCCAGGAAGAGGTGAGCAGCTGGGAGAACAGAAGACAGAGGGCGGAGCAAGGGGATGGTGCGGGGAGGAGAGGAGGCTGTAGTGGCGTAGAGACCAGCAGAGGCCACGACTGTGGGGCAGTTTCTAGGGATGACCAGTCCCAGCTGTGTCCTCTGGCCAACGAGGAGCTGAGGTCAAGGCGCTGGGGAACCAGGGATGGGGGGCCCACCAGCCTGGTTGCAGAGGCCACCCGGCACTGCCAGAGAGGTGGAGAGGGGGGAGCAGAGGCTGCTGCATCCAGGCTGGAGATGGAGACTCTGGGGGCCGCCCAGCCTTCGTCCAGTGAAGGGGTGCAAAGTGGGCTGTGCCAGTAGCAAGTGGGAACTTTTGAAAAGAAGTTCTTGAAAGACAGTGTGGCAGCCAAAAGGAGATGAGCAGGTGGGGACCATGTCCTGGGAGTGAGAGGTAGCAAAGACTGGCGAATAGCTTGAGAGATGGTCAGAAGAGAGGGAGGCTGATATCCACCGCTCACCTGGCCTTGGGGAGCTGGGATGACCTCCCTGAGAGGCTCATAAGCACCCAAAAATGCCATCAGCATCATTAGTAGTTAGAGAAATGTACATTAAAACCATAATGAGAGGCTCAGGGAGATGGGAAGCGGGGAGGCACCCAGAGGCTGTGGACCCCATAAGCACAGATGACTCCAAGGGTTGACCTAAATCCCTTCTGCTTTCTTCTGTTTTCCCCATAAGATGGGTGGACAGGAGCAGCCAGTGCCCCTTCTAGGCGTGAAAACAAATGCTCTGCCTGCTGCTGACAGTGCTGATGGGGGGTAAGGGGAGGGGGAGGCTGCAGAGATTAGGGGAAGGTGGGTCGGGGGGAGATGAACCGGCATGTGTGTCCAAAGTGGAGCCCAGAACCTGCCTTTCCTCTGCTTTTTCTCTCCATACTATTCAGTTCAGTTCAGTCGCTGAGTCCTGTCTGACTCTTTGCAACCCCATGGACTGCAGCACGCCAGGCCTCCCTGTCCATCACCAACTCCCAGAGTTCACCCAAACTCATGTGCATCGAGTCGGTGATGCCATCCAGCCATCTCATCCTCTGTCATCCCATTCTCTTCCTGTCCCCAATCCCTCCCAGCATCAGGGTCTTTTCCAATGAGTCAACTCTTCTCATGAAGTGGCCAAAGTACTGGAGTTTCAGCCTCAGCATCAGTCCTTCCAATGAACACCCAGGACTGGTCTCCTTTAGGATGGACTGGTTGGATCTCCTTGCAGTCCAAGGGACTCTCAAGAGTCTTCTCCAACACCACAGTTCAAAAGCATCAATTGTTTGGCACTAAGCTTTCTTTATAGTCCAACTCTCACATCCATACATGACCACTGGAAAAACCATAGCTTTGACCAGATGGATGCTATTAAAATACTATTAATAGTCCCTTAGACTATTGTCAACACCCCAGGCAACGACTGATCTTGCCACAGATTCATTTGAGTTTTGAAAATTAATTTTCTAGAATTTCATATAAACGGAATCAAGCCATCTGTACTCTTTCTCTCTCTGTGCATACACTCTCTCTTCTGGTCTGGTTTCTTTTACTCAAGGTAATTATTTGAGATGCAAGCCTATTGTAGTGTGTATTGATCATTCATTGTTATTGAGGAGAAATGTTCCATTTCATGCATACACCACAATTTGTTTATTCCCTCACCTGTGGATAAACGTTTGAGTTGTTTCAATTTTGGGCTTTACCGAAAACATTACTGTGACTTTTGTGCACAAGCACCTGGATAAATGCTTTCAATTCTCTCAGCTAAGTACTTAGGAGTGGAACAGCTAGATCCTATGCTAGGAGTATGTTTCATTTTTTAAGAAACTGCCAAACTGTTTTCCAAAGTGGTTATACCATTTTGTGCTTGCACAGTAGCGTATGAATCTTCTGGTCTCCCCACATCCTCACCAACACTTGTTATGGTCAATCTTTCTCATTTATGTTCCAATGTAATGTAGTATTGGGTTGGCCAAAAAGTTCAGTCAGTTATCTCCATGCAATATTATGGGAAAACCTGAATGAACTTTTCAGCCCAACTCATGTAGTAACTCATGTGGTTTTAATGTGCATTTCTCTAACTACTAATGACGCTGATGGCATTTTTGGGTGCTTATTGCCATCATATATCTTCTGTAGTGAAGTATCTGCTCACATCTTTCATCCATTTCTTCATTTGGGTGGTTTGTCTTCTTATGACGAGTTGTGAACATATTATGGTGCTGGGCTTGTATCAGCTATGGCTTGCTAATACTTTCTCCCGGACTGTGACTTGTCTTTTCATTCTCCTAACGGTGTCTTACAAAGAGCAGATGTTCTTAATTTTGAAGACAAATCAATTGAGCTTCTGGCATCATATCTGAGAAATTTTTGTCTAACTAAAAGCCACACCACCAACCTAAAGACGACAGTTTTCCTTAATGGTTGAAAATATGATATAATAATGAAACATTTCATGAAATTTGTTAAGTAAAAGTCAAAATATTTCTGTTTTATGGTGTAGCAATGTAAAAACTGTCAGGTTCTTTTCCAACATAAAGCATCCTTTGAACATTTTGTGCAACAAATGGGTAGAGGGCCCTCTGGCTGCTCATCTCTGTCCTCTCTCCCATCAGAGGAGTGGTTCTTGTGACTGCGGCTCAGCAAGAACCCTCTCTCTCTCTTTTTAAACATTTATTTATTTATTTGGCTGCACTGGGTCTTAGTTGCAGCATGTGGGATCTAATTCCCTGACTGTGGATCAAACCTGGGCCCCCTGCATTGGAGTGCGGAATCTCGGCCACTGGACCACCAGGTAAGTCCTAAGAACTCTCTTCACTTGCACAGAGCTTAGAACCCAGGTTTTGCTTTCCTGAGTAACTGAACATACTGAACATTTCGACTCTGCTTTATTAACTAGAACAATCTGGGAGAACTACCCCTTCGTATCGCAGTGTCTCTGTGGTTTGGTCTTTCTCACAGACTGTCCTCAGGGTGTATCCTCTTGGTGGCCCTACCTCCCAAGGGGAGCCCATGGAACGCTGTCTCCCCTGGGCCTGTCCCTCCAAGCCTGGGATGCATGCTCTTTGCTACTTCTGCCCGTTTCCTAGCAGAGCTTGTCAAAGAAGTCCACTTCCTGGGGGGTCTGGAGTGGCAGGCAGCGTCATGGGGTGGAGACTGCAGGCTGGGGGTCTGACGTGGAGCAGGAGCTGGCCAGTGACCTCCTGCCAGGTCTTTGCCAGGCTGTGCTGCCAGGGAAAGTGCCCCCCAGGCTGGGCTGACCTGGGCTCACCTGGCCAGGGAGAGGGCTCATATAAGGGGTTGGGCCCCAGGACACCTGGTCAGGGACCAGTTCCAGCTCCGTCAGCTGTGCTGGAGCTGGTGCCACCTCCCACCCCTCCCCCCGCTCGCCCCACTCTTCCCACCCCCTCCCCCTTCCCATATGGAAGCTTAATCTGAAAATATCAATGGAGGAAGGTGGGTCCCAGTGGCCTTAAGAGATGCAGAGGGCACAGTAGGTGTGCAGTCACTTCAGGTGCCAGGAAAACTTGCCACAAAACAGTCCATGGGGACTAGGTCCCTCTTCAGTATTTCTGGACAAAATAGCTACTTCCCCAACTGCCTGAAATGCAGGAGACCCGGGTTTGATCCCTGGGTCAGGAAGATCCCCTGGAGGAGGGCATGGCAACCCACTCCAGTGTTCTTGCCTGGAGAATCCCATGGACAGAGGAGCCTGGTGGGCTACAGTCCATGGGGTAGCAAGAGTTGGACACGACTTAGAGACTAAACCACCACAACCACCAAAGCCCATGAGCCTTGTAGACTTTCCTGCAGACACTTCCATGTGGAGAGGATGGGGCCCTGGGAAGAGTTGATGGGGGACTCAAAGCCTGCTTGGGCTTCTCCGTCAGTGGTGGGGGACGGGGAGTCCAGCTCTCTGCCACACCGACACCCAGCCTTTCGGATGAGAGGACCCCCCTCCCCAGCTGCCTCCCTGTTCCCACTGCTCATGCAGAGCCGCCTGCCCTCTGCTATGAAGCTTGTTGCCCACTGTCTTCCATACCCTGGGAATTTACCAGCAAGTTCTCATGGTGTTTCACCCCCTCCGCAAATCAATTTCCTCCTGGAGATGGAACCCAGAGCTGGCTCACCTTATTTCTCCACCATATTTGCAGGTTGAGCGGATGAAGGGGGCTGAGAGAATGAAGTGCATGGTAAAGGGAGAAGGAGGGGGTCAGCTGTCCTCGGGGGTGGAGTTCTGGCCAAGTTCTTGTCCCTGCTCCCCTGCCTGGGCAGGGGCCCCTCTGCTCCTCAGCACCCTAGTGCAGGAGAGGACGAGGGACCACAGTTCTGTTAGGTGGGGAAAGCCACTGACCGCCCATTGCAAGGCAGATGGCACTGGGGTGGCCCAGGTAGACAGAGCCAGAGAAATGGAAGGAGAGGGGTGTATCTGGCACACAGAAGCTGGCGAGTAGGTGTTTAGGGGTGGATGAGTGAATGAGCGATGGCAGGGAGAGCCAGGCTGTCATGGGGCAAGCTGCCTGCTCTCGGGAGCAGGGCTGTAAGAAAGTCAGGTGCCCAGATCAAGAGGTGCAATTAACACTAAACACAGATCTGGGGGTATAGCTCAGTGGTAGAGCATTTGACTGCAGATCAAGAGGTCCCTGGTTCAAATCCAGGTGCCCCCTTGTTAACACTTTTTCTGTGACAAGTAGTAAATATAAAAAAATACAAAACCAATTAGGAAGCCCTGGGGTACTCCATAACGCACTGTTCAGTTGTGTCAGCTCGTTGTCACTCCATGGACTGTAGCCCACAGGCTCTTCTGTCCATGGAATTTCCCAGGCAAGGATACTGGAGGGGGTTGCCTTTTCCATTTCCAGGGGATCTTCCTGACCCAGGGATTGAACCCACGTCTCTTGTGTCTCCTGCACTGGCAGCTGGATTCTTTACCACTGTGCCACCTGGTTTCCTGGGGTACACCATAATGGTGTTCTAGTACACACGAAAGGGGTTCTTCACATTACCTGGGCAAACCTGTGCACCTCCTCGTGTCTAGAATTAGACATTAGGGTTTTAATTAACTGGGGTTATGACTGGTTGCGCTGTGTCACAAGCCTTCCTCCACTGACAGTCGTGATGGCTGAGTCCCTCTCATTAGCAGTCCCCCTCACTGACTTCTGTAGTGTCTCCTGGGCTGATGAGCATAGTCTCCGTGTGACGTCAGCCTCGAGCCTGTCTGAGCTCCAGACACACCTGACCCAGTTATGTGTCTGTGTTTTCACTCCTCCTTTGTCTGGAAAGCCTCTCCAGCTGCTTCTTCCAGCAAATTCCTCGACCATTGCCTCTGGAAGCCCCTCCTGACTTCCCAGCTCTCCCTTCCGGCTCCTACAGCTCTCTGCTTGGGCTTCCGCCACTCTTTGCAAATACTTCAGTTCATAGACTCGTCTTCTATTTGAATTAAGACTCTGAAGAACGGGAACAATGTATTCGTCTCTGTGGCCTCAACATGGATGATAGAGCCTGGCACCTAACACCTTCATGAGTGTCTGTTGAGTGAATGAACGAGTGAGTGAAACCATGAGCACCCTTCTTGAGTCCTCAGAGTATAGCGGAGGCACCGAGTCTGAGGTTCACTAAAGACCCAGAACCAACCAGTCTTGTCTTGATGCGAATGTGCTGGCTGAGGTAGAAACACTAGTATAGACTCAAATGACCTTTCCAGGTGTAAAGGGTGGTGCCATGACCATGGCCTGAGGAAGAGGAGGGCTGGAGGGGGGAGATGGGAAAGTAGACTACAGCAGAGAAGACTTGCCACCTCCTGGGACGTGTGGAAACAGCAAAGTGAAGGCTAGGCACAGAGCCTGGCTGCAGTGCCAAGGGTGAAAAGGTGCTAATGCAAGGTCAGTCAGAAGAGGGGGTATAGCTCAGGGGTAGAGCATTTGACTGCAGATCAAGAGGTCCCTGGTTCAAATCCAGGTGCCCCCTGCTTTGCTGACATTTTTCAGTTACTGAAGCAGAGGCTGTAATTTCAGCCCCTTCCCTTCCTTCCCACATTTGAACATTAAATTGACATGCTATGTCTTGTTACAAAAATTCAGGGTTCACACTAGGACTAGCTCCAAGTATTTTCCCCTGACCATGATACAGACAGTAGATTAGGGGGTCATATTTCTCAGAAGAGGCTGAAGAAGTGGTCTTCTTCAGGGGGCTGAAGCCCACCCCCAACTCCCCCAGGGGCTCTTGTCCTTCCTGGCAGGTGTGCAGACTGCACATTCTCATCTCCTCAGCCTCACCGTAGCCTCCAGGCAGAAGGTTAGCTGTTTGCTCTTGCTGCTACCCCTTGAGAAGTATGGAGGGTGCTTATACATCTTCCTAGTTTCCAGAGGTGACTGTAAAGATTGGAAAACCATGGTAAAAGCAAAACCTCTTTCCTCTCCCTGGGAATTTCTCGAGGTGTTGCTCCCACAACAGATTTGACCACTTCACCCTCCTTTTTCTCCTACCGCATTTTCTTTCTTTCTTTCTTTTTTTTCCTTTGATGAGGACCAATTTTAAAGTCTTTATTGAATTTGTCACAATACTATTTTTGTTTCATGTTTTGTTTTCTTGGCCATGAGGCATGTGGGATCTTAGTTCTCCTGATGGGATGGAACCCACGCCCCTGCATTGGAAGGCAAAGTCTTAACCACTGGACTCCCAGGGAAGTACCCCACACTTTCTAGTTTTTTACTCTCAATCTGTATTTCCTTAGTGAGAATGCCTAGAAGTAGCTGTTCAGTTGCTAAGTCGTGTCCAACTCTTTGCAACCCCCCAAGGACTGCAGCACGCCAGGCTTTCCTGTCCTTCACCATCTCCTAAAGCTTGCTCAAACTCATGTCCACTGAGTCAGTGATGCCATCCAACCATCTCATCCTCTGTTGCTCCCTTCTCCTCTTGCCCTCATCATCAATCTTTTCCAGCATCAGGGTCTTTTCCAAAGAGTTGGCTCTTTGCATCAGGTGGCCAAAACAATGTATCTAAAAGTCCAGATGAAATTTTTAAGACATATAAATGGTATAAGGACCCATGTTAAAATTATATTTTCTTTTTTTACTACTAGCATGGAGAAATAGAATGGATTTTTGTTTACTCACCATGCTTCTGGCAAACTTGGTATTAATTTATTAGTTCTAATAGCATATCAGATTCTATGTCTATATTCACAATCATGTCTTTGGCAAATAATGATAGTATTAAAAAATTTCCAGTTGAACTCTTTGCTCCTTTATTGAACTGACTAGGAACTCTAGTTCCGTTATGCTGTGCCTCTCCTACTACTCCCTTAACTCGATTTCGGAAGACTACATATGCTTATTGTTAAATGCATTATATTTCTCAGCACTGTCTCTTCACGTCACTTGGTATGACTATGTGACGTCATTTCTCCTCTAATAGATTGACTATAAGCTCCAAGAAGGCAGGGATGGTGTGTTCTTTGTTTTCCATTTTACGTTTTTCATTGTATCTAGACAAAGTAGATGCTCAATGAATACTTATATGTTCAGGCAATGAATAAATGAGAAAAACGTTAGTAATGAAAAAAAAATCTTAGTAAAACAAAACAAAAGAATAAATGGTATAAAAGATTCCCTCGTAGCTCAGTCAGTAAAGAATCAGCCTGCAAAGCAGGAGACCTGGGTTCAGTTCCTGGGTCAGGAATATCCCCTGGAGAAGGGAATGGCAACCCACTCCAGTATTCTTGCCTGGGAAATCCCATGGACAGAGGAGCCTGGTGGGCCATAGTCCATGGGGTCACAAGGAGTCAGACATGACTGAGCGACTAAGCACAGCACAGCATTCCTTAATGCACAAGGTAATTTGAAGCACTCTTTCCTATGAAGACAAATTAAAAGGCTGGAAAACTATTAAAAGCAGCTCATTAAAAGAATCAAAGAGCTAACTTTAGACAGACAATGCGAGGTGGAGATTTGAAAATGATGGGAAAACAGGAAGGTAAAGCTCCAAACTACAGGCTGCTTTGGCCCTGAGTGTGAATTTTTCAGTCCAAAAGAGGCAACTGGGATGCTCATGGAACTTGTGGAAGCCTCTCAGGACCAGGGGGGTGAACGTCAGGATTCTGCCCCACCTGGAGTAGAGACACTGGGAGAAGCGTCTCTGTCTTTGGGCTGGGATCCTGAGTCAGGTGAACTGGAAGAAAACAGTCACTGCAAGAACTCACAGCTGGGAACTTCCCTGATGGTCTAGTGGTTAAGACTCTGACTCCAATGCAGGGGGCACAGGTTTGATCCCTGGTCAGGGAAACACAATCCCTTATGCTGTGTGACACCACCAAAAGTTTTTTAAAAATGAAGTTGAATTGTTTTGTTTCTTCAAGAAAAAAAGTCCTCAAGTTTTTATTTTAGATTCCACATATGATACCATACAGTATTTGTCTTTTCCTGCCTGGCTTATTTCACTTAGCACAACGCCCTCCAGTTCCATCCATGTTATTGTGGACAGCAGGATTTCCTTCTTTCTAATGGCTGAATAATAATCCACTGTGTATATAGACATACCACATTTTTGTTATCTGTTTATCCATTGACAGATACTAAATCACCATTTAGAGAAATACAGCTTTGAGGAATATACTAGAAAAGAAGAATAAACATAAATCAAGAATCCATCTAAAAAGTTAGGGGGAAAACTGGATTAAAGAATACTATGAGAAACAGAGGAAATACAGGAAAAGAAATCAATGAAATGGAAAACAAACACACAGCAGAGATGACTGCCAAAACCAAAAGTTTGCCTTTGAAGAGCAAAATTAACTTTTGATGAAACTGATAAGAAAAATAAGACAGCAGACAAAATTAACCAAAAGCAGGAATTAGAAAGAAAAGCTGCACAGTCTTTAGACTTCAAAATAATAATCATAGAACATTATGAAAACTAATGTACAAAATTTTAAGTCTAACAAACCTGTACAAAGAACTTACCATGTGAAAGATACTATTCTATAGACTTAAAAAATACTAAATTTATTTATTCTCACAAAACTCCACAAACTAGGCTCTATTATTTTGCTCATTTCTATTATCATGCCCATTTTATATATGACAAAGCTAAGACTGAGAGAGTTAAACATGTTTGCCAAGGTCACTCCGTTACGATCTAGAGTCTGAATCCATCCGTCATGTTTTAAGAATACAAGGACTTTATGATTACGTTATGTGGAAATTTAGCAAGTACTTTAAAAACACTACAACTTACCAAAGCTGACACAGGAAGAAACAGAAAAGATGACTAGTCCTCTAAGTCTTAAATAGTTATTTTATTAAAACAGTTATTTGAAATTCCCCCTCCCCCAAATTCAGATAAGGGTTTTACTGGTGAGTTTTATGACATACTTAATGAGAAATAACTTTATTTTTACATAAAAATCTTTCTAAGAATAGAAAAAATGTATATATTCTAAAATTTCTTTTATGAGACTAGCACAAACTTGATACCAAAACCCAACAAGAATAGTATAAAAATGTATGTCAATATCACACATAAACATAGGTGCTGTGCAAAAAAGTTTAATTATTGTCTAACTGAATCCACAAATATATCAAAATGAGTAGGTTAATATCTGGAATGAAAATTTGTGTTTAATTTTATAAAATACAGTAAGTGTAATTCACCATGTTACTAGACTAAAGGAGAAAAATTATACGAGTATCTCAATAGATACAAAAAAGGTGTGGTTTTGAGAAAATTCTACATTGATCCATGATAAAAGAAGTTTTTTTGCAAACTAGAAATTGAAGTAAAATTCCTTAATGTGATAAAGACCATTTACAAAAAGTATAGTACACAACATGTACTTAATGGTGCAATGTTGAAAACTTTTCATTTGAAATCAGAATAAAATAAGATACCCACCATCAACACATTAATTCAACATGATATTTGTGGTCCTAGTCATTATAATAAGGAAAGAAAAAGAGGAGAAATAAAGATTGGAAAGAAGAAATAGAAATTTCAAGTTTCTTAGATGACATGATCATCTGCATAGGAAATCTAAAAGAATCAACAAAATATTAGAATTAATGAGTGCTTAGCAAGACTACCAATATATACCCTCCATTTCCATACCCCCTTTTGCTTGGCAAAATTACAACTTTTAGAATGATACACTAGAAATTTCTGCATGTAAACTTTAAAACTCTAAAGTTAGTATCTTCATCTTCTTCCCAGATGACATAAAGACATCTTAATTCTTGTCAGCGCTTTCCTAAAATATTATTGTTAGCCAGTATTTTCATTCTATCTTTTTAAAAAAAAGTGTATAAATTAAACATTAACATTCTTTGGGCAATGACTTTTAGATCTACTAGCATATCTACCAGTTTCATTGTTCAACATCCCTTTTGCATCTCAGAGCTCCCATATGGAATCATTTTTCTTTTCTCCAAAGCATGTATTTTAGAATTTTCTTTAGTGAGCGTCTGTTGGCCGTACGCTCTCCAACAGCTTGCGTCTGTTCGCAAAGAATGGTTTGGCTGTGAATAGAATTCTAAGCTGGCTGTTGTCTCCTCTCAACATATTGCTTGTGTTACTGCAGTAGCTTCTGGCTTCTTTTGCAATTGTTGAGAAGTCAGTCAGCAGTTCAGCTATTCTTCCTCTGTCGGTGATCTCAGATTTCCCTCTTGCTACCTTCAAAGGACAAAGTCCTCATCTTCAGCCAGGAGATCAGCGTACACACTGGATCTTGTGGAAGACCTGGGGAGGATCAGAGGAGGAGGACAAATGCATCATCTGAGCAGAGCTGCCTTGCAAGGGTCAGAGGGGTCTCCTCTGCACCTGCTACAGAAGCAAGAACCAGCAAGAGGAGAGAAAATTGGAACTCTCCCACTTTAAGTGACTAAAAGAGTAGGGGGCACCCAGATTTGAACTGGGGACCTCTTGATCTGCAGTCAAATGCTCTACCCCTGAGCTATACCCCCTGCCATGCTAGCCAGGTCCAATTAGCACCTTTGCCTGTGCTGCCACACCCCGAGCTGCCCGAGGTGCCCGTCAGGATGGGTTTGCTGGGTGGCCTGACCTGCTCTACTGCTAACTCACCTCCCTGCCCCAGTAGAAGCAACAGGTTCCTTTCTCCCAGAGCTCATAACCTCTGCACTGTCAGTCCTGGAGGAGGGCGTAACCTGGGGAGCATTGCCCTGAGGCTGGAAGGACCAATAGAGGTTTCGTGCTGAGCGCCTGAAACCCAAAGTCCCCAGTGGCCTGGCCAAGCATACAGCACCTTGGAGACAGGACACACACGGACCGGATATAGGTCAGAGGTCTCTGCACAATGCCACACCCTAGGACGCAGGCTGGCTTCTCTCTCGTTGCCCCAAATCTCCATAGAGTCAACCCTTTCACTGTTGGGTGAGATGAACTGTCGGAAGCAGTGACTGTCTCTAAGCTCTCAGTCCGAGTTCCCATGTCCTGCTTTGGGATCTGGTCTCTGTAAACCTCTCTTGTCCTTTGCCAGCTGGCTGCCTGGTTGGTCCTGCCCCAGGGCTCTGGGGAACGCTGCTGGGCAAGAGTAGCTGTCCTTCCTGCCCGCTGGGTTCCTGTCTGTTTCACCTGGCAGTGACAGTCCATCCCAGAAGATTGCCGCCTGCAGATTGGTGCTCACAGGCCAGCTTTGTCGGGTCTCCCCAGGGACACTAGCACCTCCCTAGGGGTAGGAGTCCTGGATCTACAGAGATTCTCCCCGGACTTGTAAGACCAGACTTCATCCTCCTCTTACTGTGTCCACAGCCCGGGAGTGGGAGAGGCTTCTTGCAGATCCTCCCTCCCTGATACTTAGGCTTCCTCTCGCCCTTTCTGTTCTCTGATTTCTGATTCAATTTTGTCCCCCTCCCCAAAAAGATGTGTTGAATCCTAGCCTCCCAAACCTCAGAATGTGTCCTTACTCACAGAAGGGCATCAAAGATGTGGTTAGTTAAGACGAGATCACGGCGGATTCGAGTGGGCCCTTAATCGAGTCAGATGGAGTCCTTATAAGAAGAGGAGAGACACACGGGGAGAATGCAGCCATGTGAACACTGAGGCTGAGATTGGTGTGATGTGTCTACAAGCCAAGGGATGCTGAGGATTGCCAGCCACCACCAGATGCTAGGAGGAAGCCAGTTAGGTGCCTCCCTGAGAGTCTGCAGAGGGACCCCAGTCCTGGATTTCAGTCTTGTAGCCTCCATAACTGTGAGACAGTAAATGCTTATTGTTTAAAGCCATCTATTTTGTGGCACTTTGTTACAGCAGCCCTAGGAAACTGACACACAGAGTAGCAACTATTTATATTAAATTCTGTTAAAATGACCAGTGCAGTTTTTGTCTCTGGACTGGACCCTAGATAATACAGAATCTGAAACCACTAGGGCCCCAGGAAACAGGGGATGGGTTTGGTCTTGTCCTTGATCAAGGTAGTGCTGAGTGTCTGACTGGAGCCTGAATCATAAGGGTGGCCATCTGGGTATTCCAGCCGGGCTCTCCTTTGAGAGTGGTCTCTAAGACTCCATAGTGTCAATTCAGCACAAGGAGGAAAAGGGAACTCTCAAAGGGGGCACCCGGACTTGAACCAGGGACCTCTTGATCTGCAGTCAAATGCTCTACCACTGAGCTATACCCCCAGGTAACAAAAGGAGTGTGTAATTACCAAAGTTCTTTACAATTCCACTCAGACAGGCTGCCATTCAGACTCAGGAGAGTCATCAGTCCTGCTCAACTGTACACGTCCCCCTTTATACCATAACCATCCTCTTTTTCCGAAAAGGACCATCATTTCTTGCCTCCGACTTGGAAGGTCCCTGAAGTCTCTACCTTAAGATGAAGCCCAGATGTTCAGCAGCAGCTTTTCAGTTGCAATCACTTTCAAATAACTTGTAATGTAGCTGAAGGTAGCTACATTCTGTAGGTCAGAAAGCTGACCCTCTCTCCCAGCTCACCTCCAGATTCCGTGTCTGTATAAGGCCCTTGAATTTTTGAACCGTTACTTCAGCCTTCAGTCTCATGTATCCTTCCCACCACCGCTCACTTCTCCTCCCTGTCTTTCCTTTAGCAATCCCCTGCCATCCACGCTGATGTCAATTTTCAGAACTTTTTGTGTCTTTGGGTTTCTCTCTCATTGCCCAGTCATCGTCTTTTGTGTCATTCCCCAAAGTGTTCCAGGGGTTTGGTTGATGCTAGGGCAGTGTGGGGTTGAAGGTAGAAGGACTCGATATTAACTCGATATTGGTGCCTAACAACATACCCCCAAACTTAGCGCCTTAGAGCAGTAAGTCTTCATCATATCATGCAAATTTCAGACTCTGGAATCTGGGTGTGGCTGAATTGGGCAATTCTGGTTCAGAGTCTCTCATGAGGCTGTGGATAAGATGTCAGCTGGGGCTGCAACCATCTGATGGTTCAATTGGGGTGGGAGGAGTCACTCTAACCTGCTCACTCTCACGACTGTTAGAAAAAAGGACTATTCCTCATGAGCTGTTGGCAGGAGGCCTGATTCCAACACAACAGGGCATCCTCATGATACAGCAACTGCCTTCCCCTGGCATCAATCTCATCCAAAAACACCCTCACAGACCCACCAAATTTGACGAGGTATCTGGGCACCCCGTGGCCCAGTCAAGTGGACACACAAAATTAACCATCACATAGATAAGCATACATTTAGTTTTGTAAGAACTTACCAAACGGTTTTCCAGAGTGCTTGTCCCACTTTACATTCCTGCAGTACACAAGTGGCCCAGTTTGTCTGAATCCTCACCAGCATTTGGTGCCATCACCTTTTTAATTTTGGTCATGCTCTAGGTGTGCAGCGACACTCCACTGTGGTTCCAGTTTGCGTTTCCCTGATGGGTAATGATGATGATGCTTCTTCAAGTGCTTCTTTGCCATCTGTATATCCTTTTCTCTGAAATGTCTGCCCATATGTTTTTGCCCATTTTCTAATTGGATTTTTTTGGTTGAATTTTGACCACTTCATGTATTTGAGGTACAAGTCCCATTTTTATTACTTCTATATTCAGTAACAGGATTTAGCGTTGTTCTCTGTATCTTTACTAAATCCAAATGGGGTAATGCAGAATCTATTGTTCTGCAGGGCTCTTAGCTCCCCCAACATGGATCAAACCCAGGCCCCCTGCAGTGGAAGTGCAGAGTCCAACCCCTGGGAATTCCAGTAGCTTGAATTCTTTTGCACATGACATCATATTTTTGAGAGCTATCTTTGTTGCTCTTGTATCTAGTACATTGAACTTGTAGAACAAAAGTGTAATAGTAAAAGCAACTTCATTTTTGCTTTCACTATCCCTTTAAACTTTCTCAATGAGCTGTTTCTATTGCCCAAGTGACTTTTTAAACTTTAGTTGTGCCATGTGGCATGCAGAAACTTCCCTGACCAGCAGTGGAACCCCTGCCCCCTGCAGTGGAAGCGTGGGGTCCTCACCACTGGACTGCCAGGGAATTCCCCTGCCAAGTGATTTAAAGATCATGCATAGGTAGCAGAAAGTCCTGCGGTTGCCTCCTGAATTCGTAATTAAAACGGCCAATCTCGAGAGTTCCCTGGTGGCCTAGTGGTTGGGGTGCTTTCAGTGCATGGCCAGTTCAATGAGATCCCACAAGCTGCGTGGTGCTGCTAAAAAAAGCTCCGCCTCCTGTAATAATCAATAACCTGAAGCCTTCTTCCTTCCGTTTTTTCCTTGGTCATTAACTCCACACCCAGGGATGAAACCTGGGCCTCTGCCCTGACTGCGCAGGGTCACTACCACTACACCACCAGGGGATTCCTGCAGGACTGCCTTCAACTTCTCTCCACCCCTAGAAGTGGGAGGAGCTGAGACATAGCCCTTCCTCTTTCTCCTCCTCCAGACTTCTTTCCTGGCCCAAGGAGTGGGGAGAAGGGAAGGGACAGAGGTGAGGAGAATGAGAAGGTTCTCCCTTGATCAGAACTGTAGTAAGATAATATTTGCTTTCCCTGGGCCTGGCAAGTATTTGAAATGACTCCTCCGGCGTTTCCATGAAATTCCTCCCAGGCCTCCATCGGGACCATTCCACTGCTCCCGTGACCTGGCAAAGCATTCTTCTCCTGGCGTTCCACGACCTGTGTTGCTCAGACTCTCTCTGCTGGGGCCTGTGATCGTCATTGCACAGAATTTGATTTGCTGCAAAAAGGCTGTCTCCTGCATGGCCTGGGGGAAAATACTCTGGTGCCTTCTATTTCCACCCATTCCGGTCAAACAAGTGGATTCCCAAGAGCAGTCGGCTCCTCTCCACCTGCAGAGCTTTGTGCTGGACACACCTCACTGCAAACCCCAACTCTGGGATATGTGGACCAAGGCGCTGAGTGGACCTTGTGAAGCCCCTTAGCTAGACTTAAGGATGATCTTCAGGACTCAACTCTTCAGAAAAGTGTTCCTCACCAATGCTCTGACCTACTGCAACCTGACCCTCTCACACCCACAGGGTGGAGACTCACCTGGTTATCAGTCCTGACGTTCAGGACCCGTTTCACTCCTGCCCTTAGGACCTAATACCTATTGTCTCTTGGTCACTCAGTTTAAACTTCCTTTTAAGTGTTTTATTTTCTACATTATTAGAATTCAGGAAGTTTTATTTATCTATTCTACTATTAAAGGACACTGAGGAAGGCTTTCTTATCTCTCCTTGCTATTCTTTGGAACTCTGCATTCAAATGGGAGAGTTCCAAAGAATAGCAAGGAGAGATAAGAAAGCCTTCCTCAGCGATCAATGCAAAGAAATAGAGGAAAACAACAGAATGGGAGAGACTAGAGATCTCTTCAACAAAATTAGAGATACCAAGGGAACATTTCATGCAAAGATGGGCTCGATAAAGGACAGAAATGGTATGGACCTAATAGAAGCAGAAGATATTAAGAAGAGGTGGCAAGAATACACAGAAGAACTGTACAAAAGAGATCTTCATGACCCAGATAATCACGATGGTGTGATCACTCACCTAGAGCCAGACATCCTGGAATGTGAAGTCAAGTAGGCCTTAGAAAGCATCACTATGAACAAAGCTAGTGGATGGTGATGGAATTCCAGTTGAGCTATTTCAATCCTGAAAGATGATGCTGTGAAAGTGCTGCACTCAACATGCCAGCAAATATGGAAAACTCAGCAGTGGCCACAGGACTGGAAAAGGTCAGTTTTCATTCCAATCCCAAAGAAAGGCAATGCCAAAGAATGCTCAAACTACCGCACAATTGCACTCATCTCACACGCTAGTAAAGTCATGTCAAAATTCTCCAAGCCAGGTTTCAGCAATACGTGAACTGTGAACTTCCATCTGGTTTTAGAAAAGGCAGAGGAACCAGAGATCAAATAGCCAACATCTGCTGGATCATCAAAAAAGCAAGAGAGTTCCAGAAAAACATCTATTTCTGCTTTATTGACTATGCCAAAGCCTTTGACTGTGTGGATCACAATAAACTGGAAAATTCTGAAAGAGATGGGAATACCAGACCACCTGACCTGCCTCTTGAGAAACCTATATGCAGGTCAGGAAGCAACAGTTAGAACTGGACATGGACCAACATACTGGTTCCAAATAGGAAAAGGAGTACTTCAAGGCTGTATATTGTCACCCTGCTTATTTAACTTATATGCAGAGTACCTCATGAGAAACGCTGGGCTGGAAAAAGCACAAGTTGGAGTCAAGATTGCCAGGAGAAATATCAATAACCTCAGATATGCAGATGACACCACCCTTATGGCAGAAAGTGAAGAGGAACTAAAAAGCCTCTTGATGAAAGTGAAAGAGGAGAGTGAAAAAGTTGGCTTAAAGCTCAACATTCAGAAAACGAAGATCATAGCATCTGGTCCCATCACTTCATGGGAAATAGATGGGTAAACAGTGGAAACAGTGTCAGACTTTATTTTTTTGGGCTGCAGATGGTGATTGCAGCCATGAAATTAAAAGATGCTTACTCCTTGGAAGGAAAGTTATGACCAACCTAGATAGCATATTCATTTAAAGCAGAGACATTACTTTGCCAACAAAGGTCCATCTAGTCAAGGCTATGGTTTTTCCTGTGGTCATGTATGGATGTGAGAGTTGGACTGTGAAGAAGGCTGAGCGCCGAAGAATTGATGCTTTTGAACTGTGGTGTTGGAGAAGACTCTTGAGAGTCCCTTGGACTGCAAGGAGATCCAACCAGTCCATCCTAAAGGAGACCAGTCCTGGGTGTTCATTGGAAGGACTGATGCTGAGGCTGAAACTCCAGTACTTTGGCCACTTCATGAGAAGAGTTGACTCATTGGAAAAGACCCTGATGCTGGGAGGGATTGGGGACAGGAAGAGAATGGGATGACAGAGGATGAGATGGCTGGATGGCATCACCGACTCGATGCACATGAGTTTGGGTGAACTTGGGAGTTGGTGATGGACAGGGAGGCCTGGCGTGCTGCGATTCATGGGGTCTCAAAGAGTCTGACATGACTGAGCAACTGAACTGAACTGAACTGAACTGAACTGATTTAAGGACACACTAAGACTGTTTCTTTTTTTTTGCACATTAATGATAGTACTGCAATGAACATCTTTGTACATATCTCCGGATGCATTTATGTAGAACTTCTCAAGGGAAAATACCCACAAATGAAATATCTGAATTTTACACACACTTATAATTTTATGATGACAGTTTTATGTAGTTTAATATTTATTTTACTATTTTTATTGCCAAGACTTTCTCCATGAGTGTAGCAATTATATTCACATTGTTAGCGAATGAAAATACCATTGTCCTCCTCACCAGTTTTTGATCTAGTTAGACTTCAACTTATCCTAAATTATGAAAGAGGGTAAAAATGGTGCTTCTTTATCATTTTAACCACTTTCCATTTCTTTGATGTCTAGCAATGTTGAGCATCTTTTCCTGTGTTTATTTGTCATAAAGATACCTCTTCTGTGGGGACTTCCCTGGTAGTCCAGTAGGTAAGACTCCTCATTCGCAACGCAGGAGACCTAGGTTCTATCCCTGATCCTGCATGCTGCAACTAAGACCCATCCCAGCCAAAATAAATAAATAAACAAATAAAACATTTTAAAAATCCCTGTTCTG
The DNA here is from genome assembly GCF_003369695.1 of Bos indicus x Bos taurus. Taxonomy (NCBI): domain Eukaryota; kingdom Metazoa; phylum Chordata; class Mammalia; order Artiodactyla; family Bovidae; genus Bos; species Bos indicus x Bos taurus. The sequence goes on along the minus strand of NC_040079.1, from coordinate 7,474,881 downwards.
TGAACTACTTATTCTGTCTTTGTCCATTTTTCTATTGGGCTAACTTTTTTTTTTTTCCCTGATGGCTCTATAGGAATTCTTATCTTTTAAAATAATTATAAAAATTTAAATGGTGGTAAAAAGCACATGAAAGTTACCATCTTAACCATTTTAAAGTGTACAGTTCAAGAGTGTTAAGCATATTCATAATATTTTGCAAACGATCTCCACAAACTCTTCATCTTGCTTATATTCTAGTGCATATCTATTCTCTAATCATGTGTGTTACAAAATTCAGAGTCTCTTGTTTAAGGAATGTTTTGTCATATAAAAATGTAAATTTTGATACAGCCAAATTTATCTTTTACAGTTTGTGATTTTGAAGTTGTGTTTAAGAAAGCCTTCCCTGAGTTATACATATATTATAAACAATGTTTGTGGGCCTCCCTTACAAAATTCGTACACTGAAATCTAATCCCTATGTGTTGATATTTGGAGGTGGGGCCTTAGAGAGGTGATTAGGTCGTGACGGTGGAGCCCTCCTGAAAGGGATTAGTGCCCTTAGGAAAGAGACCCAGGAGAGCTCTTTTGTTCCCTCTGCCACTTGAGAACACAGCAAGAACACAGCCACCTACGAACCAGAAAGAGGGTTATCACCAGATGCCAAACATGATGGCACCTTGGTCTTGGACCTCCCGACCTCCAGACCTGTGAGAAACAAATTTCTATTGTTTATAAGCCACCCTGCTGCTGCTGCTGCTAAGTCGCTTCAGTCGTGTCCGACTCTGTGCGACCCCATAGACAGCAGCCCACCAGGCTCCCCCGTCCCTGGGATTCTCCAGGCAAGAACACTGGAGTGGGTTGCCATTTCCTTCTCCATTGCGTGAAAGTGAAAAGTGAAAGTGAAGTCGCTCAGTCTCATCTGACTCTTCGAGACCCCATGGACTGAAGCCCACCAGGCTCCTCCATCCATGGAATTTTCCAGGCAAAAGTATTGGAGTGGCTTGCCATTGCCTTCTCCATATAAGCCACCCAGTCTCTGGTATTTGGATATAGCACCCCAACAAACTAAGACAATTGTGTTCTTTATGTTCTTCTAAAAGTCTGAGTTTATATTTAGGTCTTTGAAAGTTAGTTGCTCAGTCACGTCCAGCTCTTTTCAATCCCGTGCACTATAGCCCGCCAGGCTCCTCTGTCCATGGAATTCTCCAGGCAAGAATACTGGAGTGGGTTGCCATTCCCTTTTCCAGATGATCTTCCTGACCCAACTTGGGTTTCCGGAAGTGCAGGCAGATTCTTTACCCTCTGAGCCACCAGGAGAGCCCTATTTAGGTCTTTCATCCATCTGAAATTTTTTTTGTAATGGAGTGAAGTAGGGATTTTATGAGACTTTTTAAGAAGCCAGTTATCCCACCACCCCTAATTATACAGTCCATCCTTCCACACTGGTGACACTATCTAGGTGTTATATTCTGAGGTCATACTTCATCTGGAGCTACACTGTCCAGCAGAAATATAATGCAAGCCCCAAGTACAATTATATATTTTCTAGCAGCTACATTATAAAACAAAAATAGTTGTTGAAATTAATTTGAATCATCTATTTATTTAACACAAGATATCTAAAATATTATCACTGCTACATGTAATTAATATGCAAAATCAATAATGAAATCATTTGCATTCTTATTCTTGGTATTAAGTATTCAAAAATCTGATGTAATTGCAAAGGACATTTCTATGTTTTCTGATTGTGCTGCTGCTGCTGCTGCTAAGTCGCTTCAGTCGTGTCCAACTCTGTGCAACCCCATGGGCTGCAGCCCACCAGGCTCCCCCATCCCTGGGATTCTCCAGGCAAGAACACTGGAGTGGGTTGCCATTTCCTTCTCCAATGCATTCGAGTGAAAAGTCAAAGTGAGGTCGCTCAGTCGTGTCCGACTCTTAGCGACCCCATGGACTGCAGCCTACCAGGCTCCTCCATCCATGGGATTTTCCAGGCAACAGTACTGGAGTGGGATGCCATTGCCTTCTCCCCTTGTTGTGTATGGAGAATTTCTTTCCTTGCAAGACCTGTACTCTCAAAAAAGAAGTTATAGAACTCTGTTCTCAGGCTCCTTTGAGTTTCTGGAATAAGTCCAGGCTTCCACCACTTCATGGCAAATATAAGGGGAAAAAAATGGAAGCAGTGACATACTTTATTTTCTTGGGCTCCAAAGTCACTGTGGATAGTGACTGTAGGACCAAATTAAAAGATGCCTGGTCCTTGGAAGGAAAGCTGTGACAAACCTAGACAGTGTATTAAAAAGCAGAGACATCACTTCGCCAATAAATGTCTGTACTATCAAAGCTATGGTTTTTCCAGTAGTCATGTACAGATGCAAGAGTTGGACCATAAACAAGGCTGAGTGCTGAAGAATTGATGCTTTCGAACTGTGATGCTGGAGAAGATGCTTGACAGTTCCTTGGACAGCAAGGCGATCACACCAGTCAAACCCAAAGGAAATCAACCCTGAATATTCATTGGAAGGACCGATGGTGAAGCTGAAGCTCTAACACTTTGACCACCTGATGTTAAAAGTCAATTCATCAGAAAAGACCATGATGCTCAGGAAGATTGAAGGCCAAAAGAGAAGGGGGGAGCAGAGGATGAGATGGCTAGATAGCATCACTGACTCAATGGAAATGAGTTTGAGCAAACTTTGGGAGATAATGAAGGGTAACGGAGCCTGGCATGCTGCATTCCATGGGGTCACAAAGAGTTGGACACGACTTAGTGACTGAACAGCAACAAGCAATAATAAGATATGCTTGTGTAGGTGTTGAAAAGGGGAGAGGGAGGTGTAGAGTCCAGTTTGCTTGCAAGGATGGGGTCATTGTCCAGCATTCAGGGCTTGAGTGTTTGGTGAAGGTGTGGTGCAGAGGCCGGTTTCTGGTGAGAATAGAAACTGCTGGGCGACGCCAGCCCAGTGCTGGTGGTTCTCCATCAGGCCAGTTCTGCAGCTTAGCTCAGGGCGCTGTTCCTGGAAGGTTAGTCTGGAGACTCATTTTCCACCACTCCTACCTAGGGAGATATATACGCTTAAAATGTTTACAGCTTAATCTACCTTCTGTGCACTTACTGGCACCCAAGTGGCCCGAGGGCCACAGCAAGTGAAAGCCTGTCGTGCTGTACTGCAGCAGCCCTAGGATGCTGAGAGAAGGGCCTTGAAGGACATCAATGAAAGCAGTGTTTCCCACTACCTTTGGTGAAGGACAAGCTTTATTTTTATTATCTTAAAAAGCTATCACAGCTCAGTACGAGTACATCAGACCTGTGGACTTTGAGACCCACTGCAACCAAAGCTGGCCAGTGTCAGATGGTAGAATTTCTGAACATAAATGAAGGGGTGGTGGGCTCGTTCTTGGACCCCACTTTGAGCAGCACTGGTCAGAGGGCTGTGCTGACCACGAATTCCTCTGGAATCTGGGGATGACGTTCACTCTGCTAAGTTGTCCTTTCATACTATTCATGGGGTTCTCGAAGAAAGCATACCGGAGTAGTTTGCAATTCCCTCCTCCAGTGGACCATGTTTTGTCAGAAGTCTCCACTATGACCCTTCCATCCTGCGTGGCCCTGCATGGCACGGCTCATAGCTTCATTGAGTCACACAAGACCCTCCAACACAACAAGGCTGTGATGCATGAAGGAGAAAGTTTGAAGGCAAAAGGAGACGCGGTGGCAGAGGATGAGATGGTTGGATGGCATCACCGACTCAGTGGATGTGAATGTGAGCAACCTCCAGGAGAGAGTGAAAGACGGAGGAGCCTGGTGTGCTGCAGTCCCTGGGGTTGCAGAGTCAGACACCACTTAGCAACTGAATAACAACAACAACTGCTCAGTTATTGTGCCTGACCTCTGTAGAACTCTCTTTTCCAACTGCTGGAAGAACTACATTCAGCTGCTAGTAATCGATTAGAAATGAGAGTGGCTATTGCACTCCTGCGCTCTCTCACCATAAGACCACGCATTTTTTTAAAAAATTTTATTGAAATATAGTTGATTTACAATGTTATGTTAATTTCTGCTGTACAGAGAAGTGACTAAGTTATACATATGTATTCTTTTTCATATTCTTTTCAATTATGGTTTATCAGAAGATACTGAATATAGATCCCCATGCTATACAGTAGGACCTTGCTTATCCATCCTGTGTAGTTTGTATCTGCTAGTCCCAAACTCTCAATCTTTCCTCCCCTCCCTGACCCCAGCCACCACAAGTCTGATCTCTGTGCGTCTGTTTCATAGATACTTTCATTTGTGTCACATTTTAATTTTATTTACTTTATTTCCTTTTTGGCTGTGCTGGGTCTTCCTTACTGCATGGGCTTGGCTCTACTTGTGGTGTGCAGGCTTCTCATTGCGGGGGTTTCTCTTGGTGTGGAGCACAGGCTCTGTAGAGTGTGCGGTTTCAGTAGCTGCGGCACGTGGGCTCAGTAGCCACAGCTCCTGGGCTCTAGAGCACACGCTCAGTAATTGCAGTGCACGGGCTTAGTTGCTCCGAGGCAGGTGGGATCTTCCCGGATCCGAGATTGAACTCCTGTCTCCGGCATTGGCAGGCGGATTCTTTACCACTGAGCCACTAGGGAAGCCCTGTGTCATATTTTAGATTCCACATATAAGTGATATCATGTGGCACTTATCTTTCTCTTTCTGACTGACTTTGCTTAGTGTGATAATCTCTAGAGCCACTGATGCTGCTGCATTATCCATTCTTTTTAATGACCGAGTAATATACTCTACCAGAGAAGGCAATGGCACCCCACTCCAGTACTGTTGCCTAGAAAATCCCATGGATGGAGGAACCTGGTAGGCTGCAGTCCATGGGGTCACCAAGAGTCAGACACGACTGAGTGACTTCACTTTCACTTTTAACTTTCATGCATTGGAGAAGGCAATGGCAACCCACTCCAGTGTTCTTGCCTGGAGAATCCCAGGGACGGGGGAGCCTGGTGGGCTGCCGTCTATGGGGTCGCACAGAGCTGGACACGACTGAGTGACTTAGCAGCAGTAGCAGCAGCAGTATACTCTACATTATATCACATCTTCTTCATCCATTCGTCTGTCAATGGACATTTAGCTTGCTTCCGTGTCTATTGTGGATAGTGCTGCTGTGAATATAAGGGTACATGTATCTTTTTGAAATAGAGTTTTATATGGCTCTATGCCCAGGGGTGGGATTGCTGGCTCATGTGGCAACTCTCTTTAGTTTTTTGAGAAACCTCCATACTGTTTTCCACAATGGCTGCACCAATTTACATTCCTACCAACAGAGTGAGAGGGGTCCCTTTTCTTCACACCCTCTCTAGCATTTAGTATTTGTAGAATTTTTAATGATGATGTGAGGTGGTACCTCCCTGTAGTTTTGATTTGCATTTCTCTAATAATTAGTGATGCTGAGCATCTTCTCACGTGCCTTTTGGACATCTGTATGTTTTCTTTGGAGAAATGTCTATTTAGGTCTTTTGCCCATTTTTTGATTGGGTTGTTTTTTTAAAAAATTGAATTCTATGAGCTTTTTGTATATTTTGGAATTAAGCCCCTGTTGGTTGCACCACTTACAAATATTTTCTCCCAGCCCAAATGCATGGTTGTCCTGCCCCATACATTTCTATTGTGCAAGAAAGCAATTTCTTGGGGTGGGGGGACTTACAGGCAAGGAGGGCTTCCCAGGTGGCACTACTGGTAAAGAACCCGCCTGCCAATGCAGGAGACATATGAAACTCGGGTTTGACCCCTGGGTTGGGAAGATCCCCTGGAGAGGGGAACAGCAACCCACTCCAGTATTCTTGCCTAGAGAATCCCAGGGACAGAGGAGCCTGGTGGGCTACAGTCCACAGGGTCACAAAGAGTCGGACACGACTGAAGGGACCTAGCACACAGACACAGGCAAGGAAGCAGCCAAGTGCACACGGTCCCCTGGGCTCTTTATCCTGCAGAGAGGTGGGTGTGCACCGGGAAGAACTGGGCGCGCCACGGAAAGCGCATCTGTAGCAGGACCTCTCCCCTGCACTGCTTCACCTCCTTACAGGGGAGCTAAGAGGGCCTTGGGCACCTGGTTACCGTAGTAATGGGAGGTTCCTGGTGTAAGAAATGGCCCTGTTAGAAAAACCTTTTTTATTGGCTATCTCAGATCTACTGAGCTAGGTCATTGATGATGAGCTTGAAAAGTCATTGATGGGGAAAGGGCATAAGCCTCAGAATCATTTGGATTTGTGTCTTCTCTGAGGGATGAACAAGCTAGAAATGTCTGTCTTTCTTTTGAAAAAGAGCGTGTGGAGGAGAGCAGACCAGGGCTGTCTGGTGACCTGGCCACTCCAGGTGCCTTTAGGGACACCTGCTCTTTTCATCTTTTTGATCAGTCTTCTTTTAAATGTGGGTTCCGTTCTCAAGCTTGACTCATGGTCCAAGTTGGCAGCTGGCATTCCAGCCATCACATCTATGCTCCAAGTAGGAAGCATGAGTTAAGGTCCCAAAGGGGACATGTTTGTTCTTCTTTAAAGCTTTCTCAGAAACCTTGTCTGCTGACTGCTTCTTATTCTTCATTTGCCTGTCCTAGCCAAAGAGAGGCCAGAAAATGTCATCTTTTAGCTGGAAACATAACTGCTTAGTATAAAATAAGAGTTCTTTACTAAGAGGAAATAATGTATTTTAGGTAGTTAACTAGTAAGTCTGCCACATATACACAACACATATATTTATACACACACGTGTGTGTGGAACACAGTTTATGCTTTTTTTTTTTTTGTAAAGGGGATAAACTATGGCCAATACCTAGGGTCTGTATGTTGCATAACTCCAGGGACTATGCGACTGGGGGAGTTGTGCAATACACAACCTGTGTGACTGTACTTGGCTGCCCTGGAAATAACCATTATCTCACCAACCTTCTGTCTATAAAGACCTATCATATGGATGCCTGGTGTTTTTAGGAGCTAATAAAATATTATGCTCTGCTGACGAATTGGTGTGTTCTCACTTCTGTTCAATTCCCCCAAACTCAGAGATACTTCCCGTATTCAGCAGCAGTGTCTTCTCCTGACCTGGGCTCTCGGGAATAATTATTTGCATCCTCTTCAAATGTTTAGTTCTTGCCTTATTTATTCCCTTCAACTTTTAAAAATTGTGGCAAAATACATGTAGCATGAACCTTATCATCTTAACCAAATGTTTAAGTAAGGACTTCCCAGGTGGCACAGTGGTAAGGAATCTGCCTGTAATGTAGAAGATCCAGGTTCAACCCTGGGTTGGGGAGATCCCCTGGAGAAGGGAATGGCACCCCACTCCAGTATTCTTGCCAGGAAAATCCCATGGACAGAGGAACCTGGCAGGCTACAGTCCATGGGGTGGCAAAGAGTTGGACACAGCTGAGCAACTGAGTATTATAGAATAGAGTCAGTGGTATTAAGTGCGTTTATGTTGTACAGCCATCACCACTGTCCAGAACTTTTTCATTTGCCAAACTATACCTCTGTCCCCACGAATCGATAGCTGGTCATCCCCACCTCCGCCAACCCCTGGTACCCACCAGTCTCCTTTCTGTCTCTATGATTTTGATGACCTCATATAAGTCAGCCCTTGCCTTTTTATACTTGTCCTGTTGGTGGACTTTTATTATATCTTTTATTGCAAGCTGCCTCAGATCCTATTTTTTGAAGCTAGCTTGGTATAAACAAATAAAATCAGGATGGTAGTAATTAGACACAAGGGAAACACAGAGAAAGCTTCAGGCAGACTTCCTCTACCCCTCCAGGAAATCAGTGTGGCTGAGGAGGCGAAAACACAGCACACGAGAAATGTCACAGGAGGAACTGAAGACTTTACGACTTGTTAGAAATTTAGATTTCATGAGGCTAAATGCATAAGAAGGAGGGCCTCTGTATAAGTAGGAGGTATAACTTCTACTGGGGTTAAAAAAAAAAAAAAAAAGGAAAGCAAGGCACAGGGGGCACCTGGATTTGAACCAGGGACCTCTTGATCTGCAGTCAAATGCTCTACCCCTGAGCTATACCCCCAGCCACCCACAGGGATATCATAGAACAATTCCATAATTGCAGTCTTTCCCAAGCTGCACTCTCACCATTGTGTGTCTCCCTAGGGAGTTACCTGAGCTGCTTCTCTAGGTGCCCACCTCCACACCTGTCAGAACTGCTCCCCTTCCTCAAAGTCTCCACTCCTATGCCCACCAAACATCCCTCCTCCCAGAGACCTTCTCACCCACTCCCTCACTATTATCATTATACTGAGGGCAAGAGGAACTCTACCCAGCCCCTTAATGTCTAAGATGCTTTGTTTCTTTTTCCTTTTTCTCCATCTCCCACTCTCTGGTTCGGTTTCCTTTTCCAGGGATCAAGGCCTGGGACCTATAGGAGGCTGTCACGTCTTGGTTTACTTTAGGAGAGGCGCCTGGCCAAGAAAGCTGCAGCCCCAACTTTCTAGCAGGTGAAGAGTGGGCAGGGATGAGCCAAGAGGTCAGCACAGGTCCAGGGTCTGGGACACGGCTCCAGCCTGCTTCTTCTAGAACTCAGACAGCCCCTGCTGTACAGCCACGCAGTCTCTAGGATTAAGACATCATTGCATTTCTGTTTGCGTCTTTCTTGGTTATATTGTGCCATCCAATTGGGTAAGATTTTCTACTCTTTCTTTGAGATTATTCTGAAGTGAAATTACCCTTCAAGGGCTTCCCAGGTGGCTCAGTGGTAAAGAACCCATCTGCCAGTTCAGGAGACATAAGAGACCTGGGTTCGATCCCTGGATCAGGAAGATCCTCTGGAGAAGGAAATGGCAACCCACTCCAGTATTCTTGCCTGGAGAATCCCCATGGACAGAGAAGCCTGGTGGGCTACAGTCCATGGGATCGTAAAGAGTCAGACAGGACTGAAGTGACCTAGCACGCACATAAAGGAGGGTGGTTCTTTGGCTAAGAGTATGGGAGTAGCTATGCTCCTGCTAGGACCTCCAAACAGACTCTTGAGATCCATTTGTAGGAGAATGTGGGCTTGTCAAGACTCCAAGACTCCACACACATCCAATGAGGCGCTGCAAAGCAGTCTGCCCTTCTTGGGGGGATTAAAAAAAAAAGGCTAAGAGTTTGGTAAGAGGGTGATTTTTTCCAGATTTATAAAACACTGGATGAACACGCACATACATCTTGGCGCACTTCTCAAATGATTTCCCCAGAGTGGACTCCTAAGAGTGCGGATGCAGGGCCCGGAGGAGCTGGCTGGTGCTGTGTCCTGCAGCCCATCAGCAGGCACCAATCCCAGGGGTTCCCCTGAGCCCTGCCCTTCACCTCCCAACCCCCACCGTCCTGCCCGGTTAGGACGTGCGCTCTGCCCAGGGCTGGAGTCTGAACCTGGCGGCATCTCGGTGTGGTCATCAGGTCTGGAGCTCAGCTCACAGACCTGCAGCGTCAGACCCCTTGGGCCGGCTCACACAATCTCCCTAATCAGGCTCTGAAGGCCCGATGCACAATAAGCCAGAATGCCCTGGAGGTTACCCCGGAAACCAAATTAGCTATCTAAGGGTTGCTTCCTGAGGCTGCAATCAGAGCAAAAGGGAATTGAATGCTCTTGAGGGTTTCTCAGGCCACGGAAAATGATTATGCATTATTCCTGTTCCAAAGTACCGTTCCTTCTTTAGAGGCCAGAATGCTCCGTCACTAAACTGGGAACGTCAGTGTGTGCACAGGCATCTTTCCGGGATCCCTGCATCCTGCCATCCCGCCTCGACCACGCGCCTCCCTCTCCCCCACCTAGTGTCTCAGCTCTATGATCTGCTCGTTGTTGATATACAGTAATCCACGGATTGAGGGATGGAGATAACTGTTTTTCTACAAAAACAACTCAATCTCTATTTTGTGCCCCATTATACCCAGCAGCAGAAATTTAGTTAGTCACCTCAGGACTCCCCCAACCATCACCACCCCATCCCATGTCACACCAGAGTTATGAAAGGGCTTTCCCAGTACCACAGTGCTGGGGTGAGTGGGATCTGGTCCTGCATGCCGTCTGGACCACGCTGTGACCTTCTGATCCCACCCTGGTCCTCGCCACGTCTCCTCCCAGGTTCCCTGGCTCTCCCGGCCACACCCAGGAAACCTCCCCCAGCTTCTGCAGGCACCGAGTGGGCGCCAATCTTTATTCCCCTAATCCCCTAGCACCCACACTTTTGGCATTTGAAAATGGAGCACTGACAACTTAACTTGCCTTCCACACGGTCATCCCTCCCCGTGTTGTTAAAGACATAAGATTTACCCAGTTGGGTGGGGGCGGGGTGGGGAGAGCAGCCTTCAAAGACAGGAAACCTGGCTTATGAGCTCTGTTAAGACCCAGCTTCCTAACTGAGCTCTTTGTCTCCCCTCCATGACCCCATTACTCTCCATTCTTCCCAGATGGCTCTGGGTCTTCCTAGGAGGACATGTTACTAAACGTTTGCCATGAGTCATCACCTTTTGTCTTCAAGCCAAGCCCATGACATAGGTACTCAGCAAGTCCTCTACTTGAGAACCTTCAAGTTGCAAGCTTTCAGAGATGTGAGCCTGCTCTGTCATGGCCTATCACATCAGCTGCGGACGACACTGCAGCTCGCCATCCATCTCCTATTGCAGAGGATCCTTCAGCTCTACCATCTCCCACGTCTTCTCCCTCCTCCAGTCAGTCAGTCTTCTTGCCTGTTCACTCAGTGCCAGCCCCTGTATGCCAGCTGTTCCTCCTGGACTACTGTACTTTTCAAAGAACTGTACTATCAGATTAAAAATGTTTTTTTCTGTTTGTTTGCTTGTTATGTATTACTTATGTGAAAAGTATATTATAAACCTATTAGAGTATAGTACTACATAGCCAATTGTGTTAGTTGGGTACCTAGGCTAGATTTATTGGACTTATGAACCAATTGAACTTACGAATGCACTCTCAGAATAGAACTCATTCAAATCATATGCAGGGGACTTACTGTAATTATTATCCCCGATTTACAGATAAAGAAATGAAAGTTTAGAGGAATTCAGTAATCCAGATAGTCTAACTCCAGAACTAAAGCTGGTGACCATATTGAAAGAATTCTCTCTAAAACACAGACTGAATTGGGTATCTGCCTGGCAGTGCTAGGTAAAACATCAGCCAATTCCTTACTGTTTGATTTCCTTCTAGAATATTTGGGAGATAACGGCTCATCACCCACTTTGTTGGGCCATTAGGTTGTGATCCCCGCTGATCAAGACAGAGGTCATGTTCATGACAAACCCAGTCTCCAAAAGTCACTCTGGGCCCCCTTCTCATAGACAGACCTCTGGGGCAGCCCTGCTGATGGCCAGTTGCACCACTGCCTGCTGACTCTAGTTTCTCTTTCCTCTTCAAGTGTTGGGGGTATCATCATCCCGAATAGTGGGGCATTCTAGAACTAGAGGTAAGCACTTCCCCCAATCTCTGGGTGAGATGAGCTGTGGGGGGGAACCCTTGAGAACAGGGCCCACCTGGCCTACAGCAGCAATACTGATGCTCTCCCAGGTGTCACACATCTGTCACCTCACCTGTGCTGCTGGTGATGGCACTGAGGCCACTCAGGAGCCAGAAACCACAGTGACCTGTTCAAGAGGAACTAAGATCCTGCAGGGAATCTTAGGGGAATAAAGCCCCCCAAAACCAAAAGCTCTTTAAAAAAGAAAAAGATTAACTGGTGTGTTGAGGTGTTGTTAACCTCATTTTAAATTCCCCCATCAAACATTCATCTCATCATTTTGGTAGGCTTTGGGGATGCTGGCTTATGACCATTGCCTCCTTAGGAGTCATGAGTGGTTCTATTCCAATCCTCTACCTTTATTAGCTTAAATTCTTTTATAAAGAAGACTTTTTTTTTTTTTTTTACTTGTTAGTTCTGTTGGAATATAGTTCATATAGAAGAGGTAGAACAAATGCTTGATTCTTCCCTTTATGAGCTTTCAGGATACTGAATTGACGCCTTCACCATCTCCAAATTTGACAGAGGGCTCCAGGAGTCTTTGAGCATTCCCTTGTTTTATTGTGAGTGTGAACCTATGTGTGTGTGTGTTCGTGTGTGAGCAGACCAAATGAAATTGCCAGACTGGGTGGGCTGCCCTGGAAAAGCCTTTAAATCCTTTTACCAAAAAAGATTTTTTTTCTTACATTTTTTTAGCCATGCCACATATGGGATCTTAGTCTCCCCACCAGGGATTGAACCCCCTGCCCCTGCATTGGAAGAGTAGAGTCTTAACCACTGGACCACAGGGGAAATCCCAAAGAGAAGACTTTAAATAGAAATCAAGTCCAGTCGTGGAGAGTGATTTGTGTGCAAGGTGGAAAGGCTCAAAAGCTTGATGCACGGTGCAGGGAGATGGGACTCACTGGAGAACGGCTGGTTGGAGCCTCCCAAGATGGGAAGGGACCATTGGAGGAGGCTGACTTCTAACAGCACACAGAGTCTTTAGGAAGAATTCCTGCAGAACCAGGAAGGGCCCTGCAAAAGTTCTGGGCTCGGCTCTGAGGGGGTGTGGCCCTGGAGGTGCTGCTTGCCTCAAAATGAGCATGCCTGGTCTCGGAGCGGACCTCTGCACAGACTCTGGATTCTGGCAAAATGCATCAGAAAGGGGAAGGATGTGCAAACTACCCATGCTGGATTCCCCACCAGTCTTAGTGGGTGAGACCTCATTTAATTTGATTATTTTAAAATATTGTTATCTTAAAAAGATAAATATGAACTCACAGAATTCATATGCTACAATGTTCAAAAGATATGAAAACGTATGCAGCTGGAAGCAACCAAAAGTCCTTCAGTAGTTAAAGAGTCCGTATCGAATGGATAGATGAACCATGGTTCATAGGACAATGGAACAGCATTCAACACTAAAAAAGAAATGAGTTCTCAAGCCTAGGAAAGACCTGGAGGGAACTTTCATGCATATTACTGAGTAAAGGAAGTCCATCTGAAAGGCCACAGTAATACTGTACAACATTCAGGAAAAGGCAAAACTATGGAGACAGTAAAAAGATCAGCGGTTGCCAGGGATTTGAGGGGATAGAGGGAGATATACAGGTAGAGCACAGAGGATTTTCAGGGCAGTGAAAACACTCTGCATTATACTGTAATGAGGCATGTGTGTGTGTTCTCAGAGTGCTCAGGCCTGTCTGACTCTTTGAGACCCCATAGACTGTAGCCCCCAGGCTCCTCTGTCCATGGGATTCTCCAGGCAAGAATACTGGAGTGGGCTGCCGTTTCCTTCTCCAGGAGCTCTTCTCAACCCAGGGATCGAACCCGCATCTCTTGAATCGCCTGCATTGGGCACCACTGTGCCACCTGGGAGGCCCATAATGATGGATACGTTTGTCCAAACCCATAGAATGTACGACACCAGGAGTGAACACGGTGGACTTGGTGACTATGATGTGTCACCGTATGTTCGTCCCCTGTAACAAATGTCCTGTTCTGGTGGGGGATGTTGATAATTCGAGAGGTTATCCCTATGTAGGGGCAGGGGATATGTGGGAAATCTCTGTACATTCCTCTCAATTTTGCTGAGAACGTGAAACTGAAAAAAAAAAAAAAATCTTAAGAATACATTTAAAGATTAAAATGAAGAAAAAAGTATGCAGTGAAAATTCTCCCTCTCTCATCTAACAAGACTCTCTACAAGCATCCCGGGGAACCTGTGTTAACATTTTTTTATGTCCTCTTCCAGATAGTCTGCACGTCAGTAAGGAATGCACAGTGTCTCCTTGGCTGTATTTATAAACACAAATGGCAGCATAACAGTCCTATGCTATTGCATCTTGCTTTTCTCATCTAATTTAATTTTGTGTAAATCATGGTATTGCTTACCTGGGAACATTTCTCTTTCTAGGACTCAAACCAGCCCCCAGTGCTATGGGGAATATAGTCCCAAGTAAGAATGAAGGGTGGGAGGCTGGGGCTAGGGGCGGTGGATAATTCCAGGCAATAATGAAGGAAAGCTTCCATACCCTCAGCCTTGCTGGTTACACAAGGTCCAGCAAAGGGAAATTTGGGATAATTATAGGGGGCACCCGGATTTGAACCAGGGACCTCTTGATCTGCAGTCAAATGCTCTACCCCTGAGCTATACCCCCTACTGGGAAAATTAGCCTCTCTCCTCACAACTTCTCACTTTGGTGAGACACCTGTGACACCACTTAATAATTTTAAGACCTGATGTTTATTGAGCATTTATAATATGCTAGATAAACTGTTCTAAATTTTTATACACTGTATATAATTTTTTACTTTTTTACCATATATAGTTTTAAAAATTATTGTGGTAGTGAGTGCTATCTCCACTACCACCCTCTTTATAGGTAACAATGACACAAGGAATTGAAGCAACTTGTCTGGAGAGTCCCATGGACAGAGGAGCCTAGCAGGCTACAGTCCATAGGGTCACGAAGAGTGGGACATGAATGAAGCAACTACACACACACCCCCAAATCACAAAGCTTAAGCTCAGTTGGTAAAGAATCCGCCCGCAATGTGGGAAACCTGGGTTCGATCCCTGGGTTGGGAAGATCCCCTGGAGAAGGGAAAGGCTACCCAGTCCATTATTCTGGCCTGGAGAATTCCAGGGACTGTATAGTCCATGGGGTTGCAAACAGTCGGACACATCTGAGTATGTCTCACTTTTTCTAAGTAACAGAATTAAGAGGTAAAGGACCACCACTATGTCCTGCCTCAGCTCAGCTGCCCTGGAGGGTGAATTTCAGGGCCTTGGTGCTTCAGGGCCAAGCCGCCTCCCTGCCCTGTGAACCCAGCAAATGCTCCCCATTTTATAACGGAGTTTTAGGGAACAGACCTAACCAGTGCCTTGAGACGACCCACCTGGAGCTTCTGGAAGTCAGATTGCTTGAAGTTTCCTAAATTTCTGAATGAATTAACTTTTTTACAAGTAACACTTTCACATGGCACAGAATTGAAAATGTATGAAATAGGAGCTTCCCTGGCAGTCCAGTGGGTAAGACTCCATGCTTCCACTACAGAGGGCATGGGTTTGATCCCTAGATGGAGAACTAAGATCCTGCATGCCACACAGCCAAATAACAATAATAAATTAAAAATAAAACGTACAAAATAGCATCCAGACAAAACTCAAGACTCCATTCCATCCCAGTCTTCCAGCCACCACATAACCATTTTACTGGTTTCTTGTTGCACGTGCACCTTTGAAAGGGAACATTTTCTCTTAGTACCCCAGGGTTAGCTTAATTTTCATTTATGGTACTGCTTGTATCTGTACATACATGTGTATACACAGCTAGATATAAATGCTTCACACTCACAGTTTTATACACTTTTAAGACAAAACAATTTTAGAAGATCAATACAAACAAAATCACAAACCCAGGAACATTCAAGTTAACAGCAATTTGAATAGCAGATGAAATCATTTTGCTAGAAGAGGCTCTTTGCAATGTGCTTGTGAAGCTGCTCACGCCCAGAGACGCAGGGGTCCCCCAGCTCCTCTGCTAACTGCCTCTATTAACACGCCCTCTGACTCTCAAGGCTCATTTCTCATAGGCTAAAGCTGTTACCAAACTCAGGGGTGGCTGCTCACTGCTCAAAAGCCAATTATCGAGAGGCAAGTGTCAGTAGAAAGGAAATATGTTTTAATCAGAAAAGCTGGAAGTCTGGTGGATTCATGAGAGGGTGGACTCATGTCCCGAGACCGGCTCCGAACTGTCTGCTCATCCCTGACAGTTTGTAAAGGGGAAAAAAGCGGAAAGAATCTCAGTGAATCGTGGAGGCAGGAGGCAGGAGGCAGGAGGTGCTCCGTTGTGTGTAACTCTCTCTCCAGGTGTTATCCTGCCCGTCTGATCTGCCTGCAGGATTGCTAAGGGGGTTGTGGGGGTAGAGGACTAGTCATCTTTTAATTCTTCTTTTAATCTAGGAAAAGAATCAACAGGTTAGGCAAGGCATGGAGAGCACAAGTCAGGAGCTAGGTTCAACTGCCTAGTGATCTCATTCCGACGAGGAGGTTTTTTCAAGGTTAAGCAGTCAGGGATTTCCCTCGTGGTCCAGTGGTTAAGAATCACATGCCCACTGCAGGGGACATAGGTTCAATTCCTGGTCAGGAACCAAGATTCTGCATGCTGTGGGCAAAAAAATAAATAATTCTTAAAAAAAAAAGTTAGAGGGGGACAGAAATGGGCAAAGAGGGAAGGGGCACAAGAGCTGCTTTCAAAGTCGGCCTCTGATCTTTGGTCATCAGTGTTACAGTGAGGCATGGTGACAGGGCATGGCAACCCACTCCGGTATTCTTTCCTGGAGACTCTCCTGAACAGAGGAGCCTGGGGGCTACAGGCCATGGGGTCACAAAGAGTCACGACTGAGCGACTGAGCACATGACAACATGATTAGAAACTTGAGTACATGCATCACACTGGGCTCTGATTATAAAATGGCCCTGCAAACCAGCCACCGTGTACCTATATTAAGACAGTTAAGACTGTTATTAAAATGTGAATAGAAACTTTGAAAGAATCGTAGGGGAACTCAAACCACTGAGAAGCACTAGTCTGCGGTCCCCTTCATGCCTGGGCACATCCAGGCTGCCCACAGAGTCAGGACCAGGCCCAGAGGTTTTGACTTCTGCTCCAGAATCTTGTCAAGCCTCCTCTCTTTCATGAATCCCACCCCTCTTCCAACCTCTCCACCAGCCAGCGAGAGGAGCCCTTCTGAGGAGCACCCACATCCCAGGGAACACGAGCTGATAAGCTGAGGAACTACATCAGTCTGGTTAGACGGGGCCACTTAAGTCTGTCTCTGGGGACGGTCCTGCTTTTGGGTCTGTTGTCTCAGCATCCAGTTCATGGAATCAAAATGAAGCTTTGGAAGTTCATTTTGTCCAAGGTGAAATACCTGACATTGTCAAGGCTGTTATAAACTCCATTTAAGAGTTCAGTAGGACTTCCCTGGTGGCCCAGTGGTTAAGACTCTGCCCCCCACCAATGCTGGGGGCCCAGGTTCAATCCCTGGTCCATCAGGAAAAAGCAAAAAAAAGGGAGCGGAGAGTGAATTCAATAGAAGATAGAACTTTGTTTTTGCTATAATAATATAAGAACGCAAGTTTTGAAGCCCAAGATTTTAATGTAAACAATGTTCTTAGCAGGGATGCTGTCAGTAAGTTCTAAACAAATGAAGCAGAAATGTTGTGGGCACGGTGGTGCACACATAATTCACAAGTGTATCTAAACAGGCTGTGATATTCGACCAATTTATATAAAAGCTGAATTGTTTTTAAGTTTTTAAAAAACTAAATTGTTTTTGTGACACGGCTGATTTAATACAAGAAAAGATTTCATGATGGCTGCATGTGGGTGTGCGTGGTAAGTTGCTTCAGTGGTGTCTGACTCTTTGCGACCCCATGAACTGTAGTCCAATAGGCTCCTCTGTCCATGGGATTCTCCAGGCGAAGATACTGGAGTGGGTTGCCATTTCCTCCTCCACGGGATCTTCCTAACTCAGGGATCAAACTCAAACCTGAAGCTCTTATGTCTCCTACATCGGCAGGTGGGTTCTTTACCATTAGTGCCGCCTGAGAAACCTAGCAGTGTGTGTAAGAAAGTACAAATAGTTACTGAACAGACCTGTATTGTAGGTCTACCAGTATAGTCACTGTCTTAGACACATCTGTCCCCAGTAGCACTAAGATTTTAGAAATGTTTGAGCCTTTGAAGAACTGCTTTGTGAAATTAACCCAAGTGTTCTGCAATGGTATTGGTATTAAACCTTTTTTTTTTTGTAAAAATATGCACCCAGAATTGTGTTTTGCACAAACCTCCACTGGTGGCTCAGATGGTAAAGAATCTGCCTGTAATGCAGGAGACCCAGGTTCGATTCCTGGGTCAGGAAGATCCCCTGGAGAAGGGAATGGCCACCCACTCTAGTATTCTTGTCTGGAGAATCCCATGGACAGACGAGCCTGGTGGGCTACAGTCCATGGGGTCGAAAAGAGTCAGACATGACTGAACGACTAACACACTACACTTACACAGACCTGTTGGAAATCCTTAATCAAAGTTTTCAACAAATGGTGTGCCCCAGAACTTCAGCTTTTGAAACCTTTAGAGAGTTGCAATAAATGAAAATAAAATTTGCAAACAGAAAGACATTGAGACGTCTTGCAAAAGCAAGAGAGAAACTGAGCACATTAAACAATGAAAGTTCACATGGTGTGCAAGAGTTAGTTCTGAATTTCTAAAATTGTGCTTACAAAGTCTCAAAAGAATCTTTGGCTGAAGTTCTTCGTTTCAATTGAATAAATTTACATTCTGTACCTGAAGGGAATGAAATTTTCAAAGCTTGGGACTTTACAACATCTAAATTTGGTGAAATATTCAGGAGAATCATACTCATCTCAAGAGCTTTGTCTAACAAATATTTTTGTAGAAGAAATGTACTTTGAGGGACTTGCCTGGCTGTTCAGTGGTTAAGACTCTCTGTGCTCCCAGTGCAGGGGACAAAGTTTCAATCCCTGGTTTGGGAAATAAGATCCCACATGCCACATGATGTGGCCATTAATTTAAAAAATTAAAGAAATGGACTTTGAAGGGAAGCAAAAAGACAAGAAAGACCTGTGAAATTATGTGGCTAAAATGTTTATATACTGCAATATAAGAAAATTGCAACTGGGTACTTTTAAAAGTGCTTCTTAATATTTTTAAAATTTTTCTTTTGTGTTTTGGCTATACACCATGTAGCATGTCTGGTTGTAACTCCCCAACCAAGGATTGAACCTGTGACCCAGGCATTGGGAGCATAGCATCTTAACCACGGGACTACCAGGGAAGTCTCTGAGAATACTTTTCAATTAGCCTACTTTGCTCTGAGCTTACTGGTTACTCCAGCACCTGAATCAGAAGTATTTTCATTACACATACTTGGTCTGCAGAAAAAAGACAATTGAAAGAGGCTGTCCAGGGACCTGGAAACCTGTGGGTCTCCTATGTCTCCCCAGAGCCACCTTGGATTCCAGTCTTACATCTGTCCTGTGGGGAGCAGCCCTCCCTGCTCCTGGCTAACTTCCCTTGTGATAATGAGGAAGGTGGGGCAATGGCTCCTCCCTGGGGCTCTTTCCATCCATCACACCCTGGGGAGCAAGAGGAGCCTCCTGGGACCCTGACCAGCACCTGGCTCCCCATTTCCTTGAAAACGGCAAGAAGCCAGTGAGGTTTCCCGTGCTGCAGAGTGTCCCAGTCCACAGGTGGCTGGTCCAGATAAGCAGGTGCCTTAAGAGGACACTGCAGCCAGATTTCAAAGATTTACCTCATTTATAAAGTTTTATATTGGTCATATGCTGAAATGAGTATGTTTTGGATATACTGGATTTTAAAATGTGGAGGGTTGGGGCATTCCTTGGTGGCCCAGTGGTTAGGACTTGGCACTTTCAGAGTGCGGGGGTTTGCTCCCTGATTGGGGAACGAAGATCCCACAAGCTGCAGAGCATGCCCCCTCCACAATAGGAGATTCGTTTTGCTGATGTCGTTTTACTTTATTTTTATGAAAACATTTCCCAGTTTTAATGAGATATAATTGATATACAATGTAATATCAAAGGTGTACAACATGATTTGATACATGTATATATTGACAAATGATCACCACAATAAGTCTAGTTAACATCAGGCACCTCACATAGTTACACTTCCCCCCTTGTTATGAGAACTTTCAAGATCTACTCTCTTAGCAACTTTCAAATATACAATAAAATATTGTTAATATAGTGACTATAGTCACCATGCTGTACATTGCACCCCAAGACTTATTTATGTAATTCTGTACCTTTTGACCCCCCTTCACCCATCTTCCCTTTTTTACTTTAAATATTTAAGGTGGCTACTAGTGAATGTAAATTCAGATATGTAGCTTGCATTCCGTTTCTGGAGGGAGCACTGGTGGAGACCTTGGCCTTGGGAAAACCAACCTGGCTGGTGGGCTGAAAGGATTGGATTGCCGGTCATCCCCAAATCCTGATCTTGTGGGTCTCCTGTGGGGATGAAACGACAGTGCAAAGACAGGAAGGAATCTCTCTTCTGATGGGAAAGAGTCGGTGAGTGTTGTTTTCAGGGTGCAGGGGTTGCTTGAACTACAGGGAGAGTTACAGGGACGCAAGGAAGGTCGACTATGCCAAACTCCAAAATGGAGCATAAGAAGGGGGCACCCGGATTTGAACCGGGGACCTCTTGATCTGCAGTCAAATGCTCTACCCCTGAGCTATACCCCCTAATGTTATATGACACTCTCAACTCACACCTTTATGCTGCTGTAGCTACATCTGGACCCTGCCAAACTCCACAGCCCCTGCCATGGGCTCCAACACCCATGGTCATTCCAGACTGGTCCTCCTGCTCTGAAACCCAACCGGTCTTCCTCTTCAGGTTGGTGGGAAGATTGATTTGGTCACGGTCTTCAGCCCACACCCGGAAGTGCAGAGGTTGAGGCCCTCTGACCCGGAAGTGCAGAGGTTGAGGCACTCTCGGGTTACCAGGAGAAAACGCAGGTGGCTCGGAACTCTCCCACACTGCCAAACTCGGGTCCGAGCCCGGCCCGCCTTGTTCGTCCTGCTCTATCTGCCCTTTGCCCTACGGTCTCGTCCTCCGTCTCCTCTTCTTCACTGCCTATCCTTCCTCTTCCCACCGCCCTCCAAGCCCCTCAGGGCTCTGCTCTCCTAACCGCCAGACCTCGACTATTCCTCCTTCCTCCAGCCCAATCAAGCAGTGCCCTTCTTTCAAACTCATTCCTTGAGAAGTAATCGGAAGACCAGGCCTAATATATACAAGGCAGACCATTTATTTCCAAAAATGAAATAGGAAGCTAAGAAAATTGTGAGTATAACAGGAGCGATACGGGAGGACATTTCCATTGTAATTGTTGCTGCTGCTGCTGCTAAGTCGCTTCAGTCGTGTCCGACTCTGTGCGACCCCATAGACGGCAGCCCACAAGGCTCCCCCGTCCCTGGGATTCTCCAGGCAAGAACACTGGAGTGGGTTGCCATTTCCTTCTCCAATGCAGGAAAGTGAAAAGTGAAAGTGAAGTCGCTCAGTCGTGTCCGACTCTTAACGACCCCATGGACTGCAGCCTACCAGGCTCCTCCGTCCATGGGATTTTCCAGGCAAGGGTACTGGAGTGGGGTGCCACTGCCTTCTCCGTTGTAATTGTTAGAACATCTAAAACAGCAGAAGGACAGAACACCTGACACCCGGACCCGGGAAAACATTACAAACGTGATGAAAGATCGTCACAAGTGCCTGAGCTGTGTCACAACAACCCTCTGACGCAGAGCTGTGATCAGTACCCCGGCGGCAGAGCGGAGGAACCAAAGGCGCAGGGATGTGCAGTAAGCTGTCCAAGGAGACGTGATTACTCAGCCGGATGCAAACTCAGGCCGCCTGGCGCTGGAGCCCACACACTTAACCCCGTGCTTTACTGCCCAGAGTTAGAGCAGTCGTGAATTCAGACGGGAAAGGAAAGGTTATTTACATAAATGAAACTGGGAGAGTTTAATTAGCTATTTGGGAAAAAATAATTAAAGTAGCAACGCACCTTCTTTTTGTACATCAAAACACAGCCCAAGAGGATTAAAGCATTGTGTATAACAAAACCAAACATATAGGAGAAGAGAATATAACTGAATACCTAACTAATGTCTGAACAGCAGGGAGGGTATGGAAGAAATTCCAACAGAAAATATCAGTAGTTTTGGCTACATAAACATGAAGAGTTTAGGAATATGAACAAAACTGGGAGATTAATGGCAAGTTGGGAAAATATTTTTGTAATTTACCACAAACTATTGCAAATAAATTAACGTGTAAAGGGCCCACTTAGGCCATCAATGCATTGATGGTGCATACTCAGTTGCGTCTGACTCTTTGGGACTCCATGGGCTGTAGCCTGCCAGGCTCTTCTGTCCATGGAAGTTTTCCAGGCAATAATACTAGAGCAGATTGCCATCTCCTACTCCAAGGGATCTTCCTGACTGAGGGATTGAACTTGTGACTTGTGGAAGTGTCCTGTAAGTCTGCTGCACTGCAGGCAGTTTCTTTACCACTGTGCCACCTGGGCTTCCTTTCAGTGAATCAGGGTAGATCTCAGACCAAAGAAATGCAAATTAAAATATAACATTTACCACCTATCAAATGAGGAAAAAATTAAAATAATATTATCATACTAGTAGTATACATTGGGACTGTAAATTGGTACACAATCTTTCTTGAGGGGAAGGGCAGTGTCAAACCAGAGATTAGTTAAAATAATTAATTCCCTTTGACTTGGTAGTAATTTCCTTTGTTGGAATCCATCCTTAGAAAAACCTGAAATGTGAACAAACGTTGGCTCAAGGATATATAAGACCCTGTGTTATTTAAAATATTTAAGCAAACAAAATAGAAACTGCTATGCCCAATACTAAAGAGATAGTTAAGTGAGGTATGCTATATCTCCATGATCAAAAACTATTGGGACTTCCCTGGCAGTCCAGTGGTGAGGACTTCACACTGCAGGGGGCACCGGTTCACTCCCTAGTTGGGGAACTAAGATCCCACGAGCTATTTAAATTTCATATAGTTCACAACAATGCATAAATTACATGCTGTCGTTTCTCAGTCCTCACCATATTAGAATCTGTGTGTGTGTGTGTGTGTGTGTGTGTGTGTGTGCACATGCTCAGTCACTCAGTCATGTCCAACTCTTTTCTATGCCATGGACTGTAGTCTGCCAGGCTCTTTTGTACATGGAATTTTCCAGGCAAGAACACTGGAGTAAGTTGCCATTTCCTATGCAAGGGGATCTTCCTGACCCAGGTGTCGAACCTGTGACTCTTGCATCTCCTGCATTGGCAGGTGGATTCTTTACCACCAGCCACCTGGGAAGCACCATTAGAATCTCCAAGGGAGGTTTAAAAAACCCCAATGCAGGGAAGAAGGGAACAGCTCAGTTGAATGAATGACAAGGTCACTGATATTTTTAAAGCCAGGGGATTGTGTTTAAATGACAGAGAGCATTATCTCAAATGTAAAAATATTTTCAGTAATGTTTTATTTTCATAAACTACCTAGAAATGTAAAAAAAAAATTGTTTTTAAGGACGTGCAAATATTTCTGAATCTGAATCAGGCCTCTTAATCTATACTCAAATGCCCTTCTCAGGCCACAG
The DNA here is from genome assembly GCF_003369695.1 of Bos indicus x Bos taurus. Classification (NCBI taxonomy): domain Eukaryota; kingdom Metazoa; phylum Chordata; class Mammalia; order Artiodactyla; family Bovidae; genus Bos; species Bos indicus x Bos taurus. The sequence continues at coordinate 7,451,693 of NC_040079.1, read as the reverse complement.
CCTCAAAAGACCAGTCCCTCCTCCTGACCTCTTCTCCCGCCTAGTCATTCCTGAGACTCCATCACGCAGGTACTTTCCACGGCTTTTCGGGAAGTGAACCTACCTGCTGGGATGCCCAAGTCCATGGACCTGCTGGCGTCACTGTTCCTCTTGCCGATGCATTTACATTTGCATTGTTCATTCCGGGGCATAAAGATGAGGACTAAAAGCAGGGGGGATTATGGCTGATTTTAAAACTTTCGTCTTCATACTTTCTACATCCTCCAAATTTTCTGCAATATAATGTATTACTTTCAAAATCAGGAAAAAAAAAACAAATTTAAGTGTATTCCCTTCTAGTAATTGCAAGCAATACCATTTGCTATGATATAATTAATCAATAATTGCTTTAAGACAAAAAATCTGGATACTAATTTGGGAAATATGCATTATAATTTATGTATAACCCATGTAAGCTTTGATAAGGAATAATTATGTCCATTTTGCAGATGAGGACACAGTCTCAGAAAATTTCCAAGACACTCAATTTCAAGACCTCTTGGTCCAAGTTCTGGGCTGTTACCATACTTCTTCCATCCTTTTGTAGTAAAGGTTGGGTAACTGAAGGAACAGGAGGGTTGAATCAGCCTCTGTAATCACCCCCAGGGATCTGAAATAGTTACCGACACATCTGCCCTATGGTCCCCCTCCATGTTAGGCTGGATGTCAATCTAAAATATTGATAAAGGCTCCAATATGTTGAGTGTTTACTACTTTGGCGGTACTGCACGTACCTCTTCCAATCCTCCCTTTGAGGTAGGTACAATTATTATTTCCTATGAAGTAGCTCAGATTATACCCATTTTGTAGACTGAAAAACAGATACTGGAGGGGTTAACTGTCATTTAGTCATTCAACAAACACTTGGGAAGCACCCACGGTGTTCTGGGTTCTAGTCTGGCACTGAGGGTTCAGCAGTGAACAGGCAAACAAGGACTTCATAGAGCTTATATCCCGAGAGGTTAGAATGACAAACAGGAAAACAAACAAATGAACAAAATCATTTCGGATACTGAAAATGTTGTAGGAAAATAAAGCAGGTGGATGTGATGGAAGATGACAGGGTGGGGCGGTAGTGAGATGGGGTCATCAGGAAGTGATGATTGGAGCTGAAGTCTGAATGGTAAGAAGCCAGAGTGTAGAAATTTGGATGCAGAGCACTCTGGGCTGTGGGTAGAGACCACCAAGGCCCTAAGAGGGAGCTGGCTTGGCAGGATGGATGGAGGAATGTAAACAGTATAAAGGGACAAGACAGAGATACGAGCAGAGGGCACTGAGATGGGGTAGGGGCAGCCTACAGAAGTCTTGTAAGTTTTGACGGGGTAGGAGTGGAGCCTGCACTGACTGCAGGTCTGTTTCCCTTTGGGTCCAGGGGCCACTGCTTTGGAGACCTTCCTGATGGGCTCTTCAGTGGGCCCAACACAGGGTCTGTCCGATTGAGACAGACTCCCCAGCTCAGTCTGTAAGCGCCTATGGCCACGCGTTTCGGTTTGTTCGTGTTCACCCAGGCGGCCTGGCTCCTGCTGTCACGGGGGCGACTTTCCGGAGGAGCAGGCCCATGGGAGAGCCACACGCTGTGACTCATGCACTTCCTCAGATGTCCTCGTGATGAGTGCCGGGAGCCCGAAAAAAAGAACAGGGCGACCCTCGTCTGTGCAGCTGGAGAGAGCTTCCCCGAGGCAGTGACATCTCCAGAACACCCTGCAGGAGGGGACATGAGGTGGACACCGGTGGTCCAGGATGGGCGAGGGGGTTGGGGCTGAGCCAGGGGAATGGAGAGAAGGCAGGACGCTGGAGTGCGGGGAGAGGGGATGGGCTCTTGTGGGTTGGGCAGCGTCCCCTCAAACCCTTGTCCTTTCAGGAACCTGGGATGTGGCACTCCTTGGCAGTAGGGTCCTTGCAGATAGTTAAGTAGGATGAAGTCGTACAGTATCCGGGTGAGTCCTTTATCTAACATGACGATTGTCCTTATACAAAGAGACACAGAACTAGAGACACATGAGAACGCCGGGTGAGGACAGACGCAGGAGTGATGTGTCCACAGGCCTGGGGACACGTGGGGTTGCTCGCAGTGAAGGGAGGACTGAGGCGTGGAACAGTCTCCCTCAGAGCCTCCAGGAAGAACCAACTGTCCTACCACCTAACCTTGATTTGGGACTTTTTTAGCCAATAAATTTCTGTCGTGTGAAGCCACTCAGTTTCTGGTACTTTGTTACATAGCCCTAGGGAACTAATACGATTCCCAGCCTAGGGCTCGAGAGGCAGGCAGGGTCCTGATGGAATTTTGGATTTCACTGACAGAGCCAAGAGAGGACCTGCACTTGTAAAGGCTCCCTCTGGCTGCCCAGTGTTCCAGAAGCGCCGACATCTACTTAGAGTCCGCCCCTCAGTATGACCCAGGGCACGGTCTCCAAGACACTGCCTGACCTGGTCATCACATGTGGCCTTTAAATGCCGGGTGATTCTCAACCCCCATCCTGCCCAAGGGACCACCTTCCCGGTTTCCCAGCTTGGCCAGGTGGTACCCTACCTAACCTTCCCTCCACCCCACAAGAAGCTGAGCCGGTGTCCCTCCTGGAGAACGGTTTGGTAACAAACATCAAAAGCCTTTAAAAAAAAAAAAAAGCCAATACCCTTTGACAGGGCAATGCCAACTCTTGGAAATAACTACACATATTGGAAAATACATCAAGAAGCAAACAAATAACCAGTCGGGGCCCATCGTCAGCTTCTCTAGGTCCGCCTCCGCCTGGTGTAAATACATCTGCCACTAGCTTAACCGACTCGAGTCGGAGAAAAGTGGGCGAAACAGAGCGCAGTGCGGGACAGGGTCCGCGTCTCTAATTCCCGGGTCCATTGCGGGGGCCACCCCTTCCTCCTTCGTTCCCCGCGACTCGCGGGGATTTCCTTTCCGTGCTTCTCCTCGGAGCGGCTTGGAGCCCTCGGGGTGGGGCACGTCTCGGCGCGCCGCTCTCCTCAGAGCCGAGGCCTCCCCTCCGCACCCGCGGGCTCCTAGCACCCGGATCTGCACAAAGAACGCGCCCCGCGACGCTCGGGGGCCGGCCGGAGCGTGGCGGGGGCGGGGGGCAGAAACACAAGAAAACCAGAGCGGCTTCGGCCCCAGAGGGCTGGTCCCCGGGCGCGCCAGGACGGCGCCGGGCCGCCAGCTCGGTAGGGGGGGCCGCCAGCTCGGTAGGGGAGGCCGGGCGCGCCTACGAGAAGATCCCGCGCAGTGGACCCCGGGCTCCCGGCACAACCCCTTCCTGGGCGCGCGACGGCGGCCCCGCGCCACCACCGAGAGGCCCCCGCGTTCCTAGAGCGGCCGCGGGCGGCCAGGTGCGGCGCGGCGGCCTCCGGGCTCCGGGCTCTGGCCGGCAGGGGGCAGCACGCGCCGGCCGCCGTCCCACGTGGCGCCCGCGCCCCAGCGAGGCCCAGGGCCTGGCGGTGGCCTGCGCGCGCTCAGGGAGTTCGGGCCGGCTGGTGAGCGGGGAGGGGTCGGGTCGACCGAGGAATCTGAAAAATGCAGGTCCCTAGAAATTAGGTTTACAAAATAATACACATTTATTTAGAACATAACTATATAAAGCTATAAAAATCCAATCTGTAACTTAAAAATATATAGATTAAAATTAAGGCCTGGCTCCATTATCCTGCGGCGTCGCTCACAGAGCCCTGGGGAGACAGACGCTGTTCCCATTTCACAGGGGCTGACTCTTGGGGCCCAGATTGATGGACCTGGGAGGCCGGAGAGAGAGGCTGAGGACAGGTGCGGCTGTACCCCCAGGGAGCCCAGGCGGGCTCGGAGGGTCCCCAGGGAAGTCTTCAAGGGGCTGGGGGCCTGGGATTGGGAGAGGACTCTACACAGGGGGTCCCAGTGTGTGTGTGTATGTTACGTGTTGCCCCTGGAATCGCTGCTGTCCTGTGCAAACACAGGAGTGACAGTCTAACAGCTTAGCCAGCCCCGGAAAGGGGGGAGGCCTCCCTGAATGCCAGGGAGATGGCACTCCTCCGTGCCCCTGCAGTCCAGCTCTGCTGCCTGCCTGCCCTTGGACTCCTTATCGGGTCGCTGGGTGACCTTCCTTGGACAGGCAGGGCAGCCCAGAGGGATTTCTGTCATCACCCTAAGCCACCCTGCGACTGGTTAAGAGGATCAGGCAGTGACCTGGGGACTCTACCTGAAATTTGGGCTGAGATATCAGAGGGAAGGATAAATTTTCTGTGCCATCTTTTACAGGCTTGGATTAGCTTGAATGAGGAAATCATCTGCATCCCAACTGGACAGAAGTTCTGGGTTTTATTTGTGTATTTTACTTGTTTCTTTCCTGCACATTTTCACCTGTGTCTTATTCCCTGGTTAATTTAACAGTAGAGTGCCTTGCTTGGACCAGATGCTGGAGCCAGCATGGGGATGACCTGAAGCCTGCCCTTGAGAAGGTCGAGTACATGTAGGCTGCCCAGGGCCCATGCCAGGGATGGGACGCCCTGGAGCCCAGGACAGCCCAGAGGAGAGAGACCCTCAAAGCTCCCCCCCAACCCCCTGCCCTCCGCAGTCAGGTTGTGTGTTCGAGGTCCTTGGGCTGCAACTTGGCCTGATCCTTGCCTCTGCAGTGGAAGTAAGTGATGGCTGTAAAAATAACTTCTGGGATCCTTACAGCTTCTGACAGGGCTTTTCTGGACATCTGTGCTGCTATTTCCTTCAGCCTTCCAGGAATTCGTGGTGGGTGTTAGCCCGCCAGACTTCTCTGGTGAGATTTATAGGGACTCACTGCAGAACCTGATACTGACATCTGCCTGGTAATGTAGAAGTTATAAAGACTAGAGAGGTGCTGTTGAGTTGCTCAGACACGTCCAAAACTCTTGTGACCCCATGGACTGTAGCCGGCCAGGCTTCTCTGCCCATGGGATTTCCCAGGCAAGAATACTGGAGTGGCTTGCCATCTCTGCCCATGGGATTTCCCAGGCAAGAATACTGGAGTGGCTTGCCATTTCCTTCTCCAGTAGACGTGTAGGTGTATCCTAAAAGGAAGAAATCAGCTTAAACCCTGTGCCCTATCAAAGGAGTAAGCACGGAATGTGTCAATGGATACATTAAACACACAGTTTGGATTGAGGCTGGGAAATACTGAAGCAAGGGAGGGGGTTGACAGAACTTGTGGTGGGGGGGGCATGGGGTGGGGTTTAAAGCAGCTTCCTTCTCAGAGACCCCCTCAGTGCAGCCCCCAAGGCTGGGAGGGCTGAACAGGTAGGTTTAGCAGCCCACCCCGCCCCCAACCCCAGCCCCTCTGCCTCCAACTATTTTACATATTTAGCTTCTGAAAATGGTTTTATTTAAACAGGGAATTCTGGGGCTAAAACCAAAAGCTTGAAAACAGACAGATGACGTGCAGAAAACTTGGCTGATCGTTACAAATTTGATGAAGATTTTGTGTCCTGACTCTGAAAGAGTTTCTAAAATATAGATTTAGTTTTTACAGAGAGAGAGGGAACACTTCCAAGCAAGCTGTTTAATTTCACAGGTGCGGAGATGGCTTCAAGTCTTCCTACTGGGTGGTAAATAAAATGAACCTCTTCTGGTACGTTTACGGATGAGACTTAATAATTTCTCTTGGAGAAATAATGGGCTCATTCAATTCAGAGATAAGTTTTTATTCTCTGGGACTCAGACGTTTCCTTTACAGTAAGTAAAAAAAACAACAATGCTATTTTCATTTGGGGGGGGAAAGTGTTGTAAATTAAATTCTGAAATTCAGTTATATGACAATAACATGCTAAGGCAAGTTAATCCTTTTGGTAAAATGAACACCCAAGCATGTTTGTATGCAGTTTAGTTTATGCTTATTGCTAGACTCTGAAGAGCTGGCACAGATCTGGGCAAGAAAAATGTGTCTATTTCTTCTCAATATGTCTACCCTTTGAATTAAATATACTAGAGGTTGATGTTACTTGGATGTCGACTTTTTTAGTAGTACTATGAGACATGAGGTTTAATTTTTTTCCAAACTTATTTCAAAATGTGTCACAAACCTTTGGCTTGGTAAGGCATTGATAAATTCAAGATAGAGTGGGAAATGAGTAATAACTTTAATTGGACATTTGTTATTAAATTGTTTAGGGTGTCGCTTTGCAAACCAACTTGCTGTTTTTGCTTTTGGACAAAATCAATGAGGCGGTTTTCAGTGATGATACTCAATCCATGTAAGATAATACACACCACAATTTTTTATCTTAGGTTTTAGAATTTGTATACTTGATGTGCAGAAAATTTGGCCATGGAACCATGGTTCTTGGATCATACCTTCAGTGGAAGAAAAGCAAATGTCATGCTTCATAACCTGTTTAATTTTCTTAATTGAATTTAGCTCAATTGAAATCCAGTGAATTTCAGTCCTTTGAGGGCGTAACTTTAGTATTTGTGTATTCTGTAAACAAAGAATTGATTGAATGTAGTTCTTAAAAAGCTTTTATGCTTATTAGACTATAGTGATTCTAGAAGGAAACAATTTGTTGCCCCACTATTCATTATTTAAATTAAATTGCTAGTGAGGATAGAAATTTTCATTGGCACATTTTGTCACTAAAATTCAACTTTTCAGGAATTTCCTGGCAGTCCAGTGGTTAGGATTCAGTGCTTCCACTGCAGGGGGCCCGGGTTCAATCCCTGGCTGGGGAACTAAGATCCAGCAAGCCGTGTAGCACCTCTTAAAAAAAAAAAAAAAAATTAGCTTTTCCTTATCCTAGATAACGGTCAATAGTGATGCTCCTGTCTTATCGTCTTCAAGTTATTTTGAGAACTGGTTTGATAATTTCACAAAGAGAAGCAGTGAGTTTCATTTATCGGTTGTAGCGGAAGGAATGGTGTGGACCCAAGAGGTAGCCCAAGCCCGAACCAAGTGAGTTAGGGCAGGAATTCGGTTTGATTGTGGAGCAGATGCATGGTCCTGGTGCTCATCTCCGTCGCCCAACTCCTTCTCTGACTGTCGAATGGCTTCGTAGGTCCCAACATAGAAACACACACAGAAAGGGAGCCCCTCGCCTGAGCAGTTAAGCCTCTTCCCAAAGTCCCCACAGAAGAGGGGAACTTGGTCCAGAACGAGGGGGGCTGGCTTGGCGCTCAGCATCTCTGTCTTCGTGTTTGGTGGGCCTGGTGCTGTCCCCAGGTTGCTGGGCTGGCCTGGCCTGTCTGCCGTGTCCACGGGAGAGTCAGAGCTGCAATTCGAGAAAAAGGACTGTTTCGCCTTCTGTATTGAGGTTCCACGGAGAAGAAACTGGGAGGCGGGCTACAACAGCAGTTAGCAGCACCCACTCTACGTTTAAATTCTGACCACATGACTGACCTGGGGCTAATCGCTTCACCTCTGTGAACTTTATCTGTAAGAGGGACTATGCATCCAAGAGAAAATGAAAGTATTTACTTAGCACAGTGTCGGGAACGTGGTAGGACCCAGTGAATCATACTGATAATCACTATTAATGCCTAATAAACTCAAGGCTAGGGTCTGATTTCTGACTGGAAGTTTTCACAGTAGGTCCCTTACTATCTTAGCCCTTGATTTAACTCAGTGTTTTTTCTTCTGCCCTCCTGCCTTCCCTCTCTTTCCTTCCTTCCTTGTCTCCCTTCTTTCTTCCTTCCTGTCTTTTCTTGCTTGAAAAATTATTTTAGCCTGGAGTTACCTTTGGTAGAAAGCAGAAATAGAAGGGTTAGTTGGTGTTTTAACTAAAAACACCCATTTCAAGGAATCCAACGAGAAGTGGTCAGTGCAGAACTGATTGCAAATCTACATCTAGAAGTCCCCACGACGCCGGGCGAAAACAGTAAGAGGCTTCAGCAGCTGAAAATGCTTTCCAGAAAGCCCGAGGAGAGGCCTCGGCCTGACTCACTGTTGCCCTGGCAACAGGAGGGCCTGGAGGCCTCCGTCCTTGATCCCTTAATCTGAGGAGCCGCCACAACACCGCCCCCGGAGAGGTCCCCACAGACACCTGGCTCGTTACAGCTACCCTGCCTGAAAGGAGCGTCAGGGGAGAGACGGCAGTGTGGCCCTTCCTGCCCCTGACAGCGGCCTAAAGGTCTCCGTCAGCCTGCACAGGCCTCAAAGGAGAATCAGGCTGCAGTCTGCGGTGGCTTCTGAGTGCTGTCAAGGCAGCGTAGGGTCTCCTAATCCTTTTGTGTTTCTCCATGGAGCCCAGCACAATGCTCTGCACACAAGGGGTGTCATAAGTACGGCGTCTGCGTGGTGCCGAGCGCCTGCTCCAGTGCCAGTCCCGCGGCCGGCTCGTTCACTGCCCTCTCCTGGGTGAGCCAGCCGGCGGGCAGCGACCACCCGCTCCTCCCCGTCTCCGTTTCTGCAGCTGCAGACAGGGGCTCCCTGACCCTAAGGCCTTTCTGGCCCCTAAGATTCTTTTTTTTACTCTCTTGCTACGTGTGTGATTTTGGCAAACGTTCGGCACAGGCCAAAATTCTGCTAGGTATACGGATTCCCCTGATTGTACCTTAAATTTTAAAATCTGATGGTAAAACGGAGTAATTTTGAAAAGAGGGGCTCCGACTTCTCTCTTGTCAATAACCATAAAGGTTATTTGGTTATGAGGCCAAACACTTGGGCTTTGGTGCCAAGATGGCTTGAGTTCACGTCTTAGCTCTGCCACATGATGGCTGTGTGACTCTGAGCAAACCAAACCTCTCTGGGCCTCAAACATTTCACTTATAAAATGAGCATGTGGTGTACATATCCGAGCTACAAGGCCTTAGAAGGTACGTAAAACCTTCAAAAGTGAAAGGACTTCAATACATGGCAGTTGTTCTCTTGGCACACAACCCCGTGGGGACCAATGCCAACTGCCAACTGAGGAATTTGAGTCTGGCTTCTAATAAGTTAAAGGTCCTGGGGAAGTGCCACGAGGGTCCTGCTACCCAGGAAGGTGGGTCCTACCCGCCGCAGGTGCTGGCGTGTGGCTGAGACGTGAGTTTAAATCCCTGTCCACTCCCACTTCAAGACTAAGTGCAGTTGTCTGTGTGATTTAATTTGAACGTCTTTCCACCAAAGTAATTTTCTGGCTGGTGGGGAAATTGCCTTTCTCAGAGATTCATTCTTTTAGGACACAACACCAGTTCACTACCTGCCCAAACTTTTGCTTTTACTAAAATTAAGCTATCATTGGCTTCCCGGGTGGCTCAGACGCTAAAGAGTTGGCCTGTGATGAGGGAGACCTGGGTTCAATCCCTGGGTTGGGAAGATCCCCTGGAGAATGGAACGGCTACCCACTCCAGTATTCTGGCCTGGAGGAGTCCATGGACAGAGGAGCCTGGCAGGTTACAGTCTTTGGGGTCACAAAGAGTTGGACATGACTGAGTGACTTTCACAGCCATAAACTAATCTGAAATTAGCAAACTTTCATTCAGACCTTGGGATGTGTCAGCATCTTTGCTACATATTTACTTTATTGTTATTAAGCCTCAGAACAATGGTTTAGTGTCCCCGGTTCACAGGTGAGGACAGGGTCAGTTAATTAGCTTGTTCAAGGTGACACAGCTATCATGTTTAAATCCACATCTGTTCGACTCCAGGGTCCGTCTATACTTATAGTGACCCCTCTGTTTGATGCTGGTCTGTGGCTGCTGTTGGGCAGATGGAGAGTGGGGATCACACAGGTGTCCAGGAGTCAGGAAAAGGGAGGAGTGACCTGGAGTCCAGGGTGCTGGGCTGCAAGGAGGAATGAGCATGAGGAGGGGGTTAGAGCCAAGGAAGGGGAGGGGGTCTCCCGATCAGGTCTGAACAGCCCAGGTACCCTCAAGGTCTCAAATTCCAAGACTTGTAAAGAATTTGAGCAGCAGTGAACTTCCACCAAACCTCTCCAGAACACCTCTGCTCACATCTCTTCAAGGTGTCAAACATCCCTGTTTCCTCTGTCACACTCCTCACCCCCAGCAGCAGATAGTCCACAGACCCATCCTCTGACCACTGCCGGTTCCCCGTCAAGTCTGACTCCGGACCGTTCCCATCGCAGCAGCCCCCTGATACCCACTTGCCCCCATCTCTCTCCTGTTCAGCAGTCGGCAATGGCATCTCCTACAAGATCAAGTTCAAACTCCACACTCTCCAGTCTCAGATCCCAGACTCCCTCCACAACACTGTCTACCCCCAGCCAGCCTGTCTGGCTCCGTTTTCTCTCCACAAGCCCTTTCTCCAGTTCACAGATTACATCAGGCACTGATCCCGGATTCAGCTGGGCCCACTTTCCACGCTTCAGCCATCGAGAATACCCACAGCTGGAAGGCCTTCCTCCTGCCTCAAATCTGTGAAAGCCTCCAGCTCAGATCCCACCTCTGCAAGCAGAACTGTGCTGTGTCTAGGCCGTCCCCTTCCGAGATTGCCCATGCATTTATGACGGGCTTGGCGCTTAAGTGTTTCCCGCACACACACCTAACGACTTGTTCCTGGATCTGAATCTGCTCTCCAGCCGGTTCTGCAGGTCAGGGCCTGACTGGCTGCCTCTCCAGCCCTTCACGCCAGCCCAGGGGCCTCTGCCCCGCCTCTGGCCGCTGGCCCTAATGTCCTTCCATCCTTTTAGAAAGTTTCAGTGGAAACGAACATATCATATCCTTTCCAGTCTGCGCTCTTGGGCCGTCACGTCCCCTCTCTCATGCCTTACTTCATGCATCTTTATAAAGGAGGGTGTTGATGACCCCCAGTGGTAAAGAACCTACCTGCCAATGCAGGAGACGCAAGAGATGTGGGTTTGATCTCTGGGTCGGGAAGATCCCCTGGAGTAGGAAATGGCAACCCCTTCCAGTATTCTGGCAGAGAGAATTCCACAGACAGGAGCCTGGTAGGCTGCAGTCCATGGAGTCGGAGTCGGACACAACTGAGCGCACATACACATGGCCCCTTCAAAGCCAACCTTTTCCTTCCCCTTTCTGAATTCCCTGAAAGAAGATCTCATCCTCTGCTCTCCGCTTAGAGACTCAAGACTCAGTCCTCGACCTTCAGCAACTGTTGGCTCTCAGGCTCTCTGCCTTCAGAAGTCTGGCTTCCCCAGGTCCCACCGCTGAGCCAGGCACTCTGCTCGCCTCCATGAACTGTCCCTTCAAATGGCCTGAACCCTGCCAAACTCAGGAGCGGAGCGAGAGTAGACCGCTCTGCGGGCCAGTAACCCGCCCGAAGTTTTCTTTCTGAGCCCCACTGGAGGACGACTGGAATCAATACCTAGCGCAATGAAGGTACACTGGCGCCTTTAACAAGTCCAAGGAGAGCAACTTGGATGCAACATACACATGGGAAGTGTTCTGACTGGTGCCTTTTGTGGTTTTCCCAAATTGGCACCAGGTGCCTCTGCACCCCTTCCCTTACCCACACCCCTCCTCAGTCCTGGGCCACAGCCACACCTCCACCAGCTGCGTTTCCAGCCAGGCAGGAGGGCTGCCTGGTCCAGCTTCTGCTGTCGGTCTTCCAGCCTCGTCCAAACCTGTGCCCTCTCCCTGCCTCCCACCTAAGCCCCACTGTCCTCTGACGCCCGGGCAGGGATGGTGTGCGCTGGGGGCTCCACCCTCCGGTCGGCTCATTCACGTGTCAGGCCTGCCTCTCCGTGCCCCCTGGGCCACCCAATACGAGGAAGCGGCACAGCAAAGGACTCCACGGAACCTGGCCACTGACACTGGGCACATGCCCCTTGGCCATCTCCTCAACCCCTCCCCTTTCACGACCAAACAAAAACGGCAAACAGGAAACGCTCGTCTTTTAAAAATTACTCTATTATTATCAAATAGAACCACAGTATCCAAAATGTCATTATAAAGTTCTATCCCCAACTAAGTGGCCCCGCCCCGCCCCTCCGAGTGGCCGGCGGCCAAATCACGCCCCCCGTGCTGATTGGTTTCATCCATTTTATTGTCAAGGAAATGAACAGCCCAAAGGGGGTTCCCCAGGTCCGCGCTAGCCCCCCCGCCACTGGGGTCTCCCGGGGGAGATGCGGCCACCCTGTGTCGGGGCGGAGGGGGGAGAGGAGGGACGAAGGGAGAGGGGGTGGGGGAGGGCTCACGACAAAGGGGCTGGGGTGCCCCGTGCCCGCCCGCTGGGCTTGGGCCGGGCGGTGGGCCGGGCCGCGCTCACTCGCCCGTGTGGGTCCGCAGGTGGTACTTGAGCGACTGCTTGTAGCGGAAGCACTTGGCGCAGTGCGTGCAGGGGTAGGGCCGCTCGCCCGTGTGCGCGCGCTGGTGCTCCAGCAGGTGGTGCTTCTGCGTGAAGCGCTTGCCGCACTCGGCGCAGTGGTAGGGCCGTTCGCCCGTGTGGATGCGCCGGTGCTCCAGCAGGTGGTGCTTGCGGATGAAGCTCTTGCCGCACTCGGGGCAGGCGTGCGGCCGCTCGCGCGAGTGCACGCGGCAGTGGTTGGTGAGCTTGGACTTCTCGCTGAAGCTCTTCTCGCACTCGGGGCACTTGAAGGGCCGCTCGCCCGTGTGAGTCCGCTGGTGGCGCAGCAGGTGTGAGGGGCGGCTGAAGCTCTTGCCGCACAGGCTGCAGATGAAGGAGACCTCGTGCTTGCCCGCGTGCACGCGCTGGTGGATGACCAGGCTGATGTGCAGGCGGAAGCTCTTCTTGCACTCGGGGCACGTGTAGGGCCGCTCGCCCGTGTGCGTGATCTGGTGCTTAGTGAGGCTGGACTTGTGGCTGAAGCTGCTGTCACACTCGGGGCACTTGTAGGGTTTGGGGCCGCCGCCGCTGCCACCACCAGAGCTGGGCGACTTGGGGCGTGGCTTGAGCGCGTGCTTGGGGGTGAAGCCAGGGCCACGCTCGGGTGACGCGTAGCCGCCGCGGACGCGGTGGATGCGCTGGTGCAGCGTGAGCTGCTGCTTGTGGCGGAAGCTGACCTCGCACTCGGCGCACTCGTACGGGCCCTCCTTGATGTGGTTGCGCTGGTGGATGATGAGGTTGATCTTCAGCCGGAAGCTCTTCCCGCACTCCATGCACGTGAAGGGCCGCTCGCCGCGCCGGTTCCGCTGCTGCTGGCTGCCCGATCCCCGGTTCTCGCCCGGGTGCCGCTCGCCGTGCGACGGGGGCGCCAGCCGCTTCACCGCCGGGTTCCCCAGCTGCAGCGGCGGGGGGCTCTCTTCGCCCTCGGGGGACAGCTCCCCCGGCAGCGGTGTCGGGTACAGGCCGGTCTCGTACCTCCCGGACAGCTGCCCAAGGGACTGCAGGTGCTGCGGCAGCTCATCGTCCTCCTCGTCTTCCTCCTCCTCCTCCTGCTCCTCGGTCTTGATCACGATCCCCTCTGCTCCAGGGGGCGGGGAACGGGGGGGAGAGAGACAAGACGTCGTTAGGTGTTGCCTGGCGCCCCTGACCTGGGTGAGGCAGACCCTTTGCCCACACCTCCGGCCCCGAGCCTTCATGCCTGCTCGCTCCCCGCCAGGGAACCTGGGCTAGCCGCGGGGCTTAGCTCAGGAAAGGGCCCATTCGGGCCGGTCCGACCAGGCCCAAAACAGGCGGGTCGGAGCCCTGTTTTGGAATTTTCTGCGGGGAAGCGGGAACGACGGGATCCTTGTGGTGGGACGTGGGCGCTATGTGTGCCCATCGCCTGGCACCTCTAGCGGGCAGGGACTCGCAGGTAAGAAGGTACTCGCACGCGGAGCCCTCCTGGAGGCGCTTGGGTCCAGGGAGCCAGAGGTTGGTACCCTTAGGACCCACGACGCTCCAAGCCCATCAACACTCCTGTCTTATTTTGGCCACTTGAGGGTCGGGTTTCTACCACGTAAGGGTCCTGACTCATCAAGTTGGCTACCTCTCCCCCTCTGCGGTCTCCTCTGCCTGAACTCGGCTCAGCCTCGTTGGCCTCCTTTCCGGTACTCACCTGGAGATTTCTCCTCCATCAAATCCCCCCTTCTGAGGAGGGGTGGGGGTGGGGGTCTCCAAATCCTGCCCATTGCTTTACACCCAGCCCCAATCCTGTCTCCCCCAGAAAACCTTCCTTGGCCTTCCCAACCTGTATCCCTCAAGCCCTCCTGAGCCCACAGCAGGCGTGGCGGTGCCTCCTGAGGTAGCACCTCACCTACATGGGTGGATGGCTCACTGCAGGCGGACTCCACCAGTCCTGACCCTGGAGCTGGCTGGGGTCTGAGGTAAGTGTTCCATGAACACCCCAAACGGTGATGTCCTCCTCCTAGGGCTCTGCCCTCTAGCCTAAGAAGTTGTCTGTTTTACAGGGTTCCTGGAGAACCTAAGTTGGAGAGTCCGCCAGCATCTGTGTGAATTTTCTCAAGCGCCTTGTTCTTACCTGGCCCTCTCTAAACACTGAATTGGGGAGCTCTATTCTTAGTGGCCAACTTTGTGTGACATGAGAAAGGCATTCACTTTTGAGTCTACCTGTGAGATGGAAGATGTGACAGTCTGACATTTGTGGAATTCTCAGGAGCAAACAACTAAACTTTTCCAGAACACTTTCCACCTACGCTCTCTCCTGTTCCCAATATCCTATCACAGGAGACGTCAAGCAAGAATGATCCCTGTCTCACAGACACGGGGCACCCAAGCTTGCCGCCGTCATGTAACGTTTCCAAATAAAGTAAATAAACTGAGACCTCTTCAGCAGTTGCAACTGAAGGACCAGCTAGTCTGTCCCCTCAACTGACAGGGAAACTGAAGCTGGCAATGTTCGTGAGCTGGCCAAAGTCTTGTAAGTCTGTCAGTGACCGCTAGGCCACAGCACTTCCAGCTACTCCTCTGCACCCTGTAAGTGGCAGTGTTAAAATTAGAACACAGGTGTGCCGAGTCCCAGCTCAGGCCTCCCCGGCTATAAGACAATGCTGCCTCAGTCCAGTCAGGACGCTCAGCAGGAAGTGACCCAGAACATCCCTGGAACATGATGCTTAAAAGATCAGGAAGGAGGAAGCAGCTTCAGAGGTTGGCAACTCATTGCCCCGGTGTTGATCCTGAAAATAGCGTTGTTATGAAAGGCAGAAGGGAAATACGGGCCTTAGAATATTGGAACTTTCCTTGGGTTTCAAAGTTGTATTTTCTCAACAAAATAAGAAGAAACAGTTGGCCCTAAAATTCAGGACTTGAAATCCCACAAAGAATCTTAGACTATTACTAAGTGGTACTAATAAAACTAAAGGGAATGTTCACAGGGCAATCAATGCAAGGTGGCCTCACAATTTGCCTTGTGTCTTTCGCTATTCTCTAATGAAGGACAACATGGTATGTTAAAAAGGTTTCTCTACTATCATGCAATTATTTAAAAATAAAGAGTTAGATCCACATCGTTTGACCAAGAATAATGTCCATGATAATTTATTATTGTGTGCAAAAAGACAAACTGCAAGGAAATAAAGTGAAAAAAATTTAAATCATTTCTCCGTATAAATATTAACTGATACGATGGCTAATGACTCCTAGTATACTAGACTTTGATAAGTCTAGTATAATCTTAATGATGATTCAAGAAACGTTCAGGTTCATTTCATTTCTGCATACAGTTGTACAATTCCCGAGTAAAACAGTAGCTAAGTAGACTTAGTAGCTAAGTCTAGTAGGATATTTAAAAAATACACCATGAGGATCACATGGGGCTTTTCTCAGGCCTGCATGGACGGGTCAGCATCACAGAAGCCGTCCTGGCAGCGCTCCTGAGAGCACACGTCCTCACAGGGAGCAAGGGTGTGCAGCCTGGTGACCCCGAGGCTTTGAGAGTAAACAGAAACGAAGCCTAGATTCCGCCAGAAAAAGACAGCATGGTCTCAGCCGTTTGCAAAGACGTGTGATCCAAGGTGGAAATCTTCAAGCCAGTTGAGGCTTCTAGTGTGACACAGGGATGACCAAGGACAGACATATCAGGAGACGGAAGTTCTCGCCTTGCCACCAGTGTGTGACCTTCTCGGCCTGCCGAGGGAGGGGCCGGAGAGATGATCTCTGCCATCCCCAGAGGTCCTCATCTGACCTGGTCTTTGGCTGCAACGCCCTCTTTCCTTGCCCGGGGATGCTTTTAAATCCGGGGGCAGGGGACCTGGACCTATGGCCCTGCTTGGTTCGGTCACAACTGTTGAGCCCTCGGTGTCACACAACCTCTCTGAAGGAGACCTCGGCTCCCCCCCAGGACCCCCCACCCTGCCCCCTCTGCAGGCCTGACGACACCAGCTCCCCCCACTCACCTGCACAGTTCCTCTGCTGCACCAGCATCTGCTTGAGCTCGCTGAACTCGCCTGAGCCCTCCGTGGATGCCTCCAGCGGGTTTTCCGGCTCCTGCATGTCCAGGTCCGGCTGCTCGCCACACGGGTCCCCCAGCTCCGAGTCCTGGAAGCCATGCTCCTCTACCTGGCCCATCAGGGGCTCCGGCGTCTCCAGGCTCTCCGAGCCCTCGTCGTTGGTCTGCACCTCGATCTTAATCACGATCCCATCGTGAGCTGAGAAGGCGGGCGGGTGGGGGCGGGAGAGGACAAAAGATGCCAGAACATGTTCATTCCACCTGCTCAGGTTTTTGCAGCCCTGGAATTTATATTTTCAAAAAGTCTTATTTTAGAGACCCTGAAGAAATATCCCGAGTTGGCGGTGAGTAGGCTTAAAATTCTCTGGACACCGTGTAGCCTTGAATATAAACTGGAGTCAAGTTAAAATAGAGGCAGTTTGTTTCCACGACCCCCTGTAATTTTATAAGATAGTCATGGTTTCTTTTAAAAAGAGACCCCAATTCCTTTTCCCAGGTTAGGCCAGAACAAAGCCAACAGCAACTCTCTCTCTCCACCTCAACCAAGTTAAAGACAAGGCTAATCATGTGGTTGGGCTTCCCAGGTGGCTTAGTGATAAAGAATTTGGCTGCGATGCTGGAGATCTGGGTTCGATCCCTGGGTGGGGAAGATCCCCTGGAGGAGGACATGGCTACCCACGCCAGTATTCTTGCCTGGGAAATCCCATGGACAGAGGAGCCTGGCGGGCTGCAGTCCATGGAGTCTCAGAGTCGGACATGACTTAATCACTAAACAATGACAACAGTCATCTGGTCATTTGCACACCCTTTCAAGTCCTGGCCAGGTGTCCTATACCGACAGACCAGAGGCCCCCACCCCCACCCCCGGCCCTGCCCCAGTCCCCTCTCCCAGCCTCCATTTATAGGCACAAGAGGGGGCCGCGGGGTTGTTTTTAGTTAAATAGCATCCGATTACACACATGGCCCTGACATTTTTTTTTTAATCTACTTGTATGTCTGTTGTAGGCTAATTTCAAATGTTGTTACACACAGGCATTGCTTTACATAAATGGGATTATAGCACACATTTCTGGTTTTCAGTGCAGTATTTTTCCCCTTTTAATTTGCCGCCCCTTCCCCTCGCTCCTCACTTGACAAGTACAAGCATCTCAGGTCACTCCCGTAATGGACCTCACACTTTTCCTCTGTGCTTATGGATGATTTATCACAGCATGTTTATAGTCATGTTTCTTTTCTAGCCATTGGTTGCAAAAAATAAAACTGCCTTATACATAATGCTCTATGTTCCTTTTCTCACTCAAATATACTGTAGAAATCCCTTCACGGCAATTTCTGTACGCTAATGCATCCTTTTAAAAGCTGAGAATATTCCACAGTGAGGATCATATAGCAATGTGTTCAATCATTTCCTTATTGACAACATTCACTTTTTGCTCCTAGGCTTTTGCCCTGGTGAACAGTACTGCCATAAACATGTGTTTATTTATATCTCTAACCAAAAGGAGTGCTTTTATTTTTAGGAGAGTGGCGGGAGTGGGACTTCAGGGTCAAAAATTAAAAATATTTTCGATTCTGACAGATGTCATCAGCCTGCTTATCCACAGGGCTGTGACAATTCACATCTCTCCCAGCACTTTCCCCACATCCCCGCCAGCAAAAGACATCACTGCTCTTTTTAATTTTCCTCGGTCAGATGGGTATAAAGTGATAACTTACTGATACTTTAGTAGTTCTGCTTCCCTGATGAGGATAATGTGAGTGTCATTTCTTGGTCTTTCAGAGTGGATTCTGTGTGAACTGTGTTCTGTCAATTGGTCAGAGACCTTTGATTCCTGTATTAAAGATAACCCATTTTTCTTACTGGCATTTCAAATTTTCCCCCAAATTCATCATTTGTCTTTGCCTTTGTGTTACCTTTTATCATAAAACTTTCCTAAAGTTTTCATCTCATCAGTTATGTCCCTTTTCCTTTTTATGGCTTGTGGGTTTTCTATTTTACCAGAGGTAAGCAGGAGGTCTCCTCTGGCCCTAGGTGGTTCATCTGGTCTCCCAGATTTTATTCCCAGGTCCTTATAATTTAATTTTTACCTTTAGCTCTTTATTCCACCTGAAATTTGCTTTCATCTTGTGTGTAGTGTGGGGTCTCCACTTTATTTTCTTGCTTATGGATACAGCTATGCCAGCATAAACCCCCTCAAATCACTGTGTTAATTATGGAAACTGTAAATGTACAATGCGTGAACATACACATTCTTTGAACATTTATCCCACAGCTATTGACTGAGCACCAACGACGTGCCATGTGTGTTCCAACGGTGGAACACACGAGGCAACAAAACAGAGCTCCCTGCCTGCCTACATCTCACATAAGGCAATAGCATAATCAATAAACTAGATGGTGTGTTACAAGGTGTAAGTGCTGTGTTAAAAGAAACGGGACCAGGATCCCAGTGGACGAAGCTCCTCACTGTCCTTTGCCATGTTCCCTTGTCCCGCCCGAATGAAGTGGATCACATCACCAAGAAAGCAGACCGCTAATCATACTAGCGACTGATGGCACATGGCCTAACGCTGGGTTCTTTCTGATGCCTGGCAATCCTTTAATTCCTCTCTGATCAGCCGCCTATTAAGTCCCAAACGATGGGGAGTGCACCGCACAGCCAACAGTCCGACAGCCTTCCACGCGGCCTGAGCCTGCTTTCCCTCCGAACTGAGCTGCCAGAGATGTCTTCATCCTACTCTCTGTCTTACAAAAAAGATAAATCATCCACACTCACACCCTGGCTTCCTCCTGCTCCAGCTTGACGTCATCACCTGGCCTCCTGTGTCCCTCCTCTGGGCTCTCTACTACATCACAACCGTGGCTCCAGCATCAGAAAAATACCTTCCCTGACTTCAAAAACTCCTGGAAATATTTTGCTTGCCTTCTCCCTAAGATAATTTTTTAAAACCAGGTACTCATTTGCACCTTCCTGAATAAATACATAAAATGCTTCAATCGCTGCAAAAGATGTAATTTCTGGAGTATTGTAAATATTGATATTTTAAAATAAACTCTTCCATTGCCATTTAATGTTGCCAATGGAATCTTAGAACTCTGGCAATTTAAAACCCACCATTATTCACTTAAAGAATACATGAACAAGTTCTTCTTTGATACTTGAAATTTTAATATCATTCCTTTTCACCTTGGACTTCTATTTCCATTCCCACTTTACCCACAGAATTTTATCCTAATAGAACATATTTTTGTGCTCAGATGCCTTTTACTGATCACCTCATCTACCACTCTGCCACAGAAATGTGCATGTAAATGGAAAGATTAATTTTGCTTTCATTTCTAATAACCACAGGGCTCTAAGAGTTACTTTTCTGCCTGGTTTAAGTCATCCTTAGTTATTACTATTGTGGAATGAAAAATAATTATTCAAGATGGGAAACCAAAAACCTGGAGGAAGTGAATCTCTTACAAGGATGGATAGGGACTTTTCCCCCAATTAGTTCACTTATCTGAGAGTGAATATTCTTATCTCTTGAGTGAGACAGAGTTCAGAATAAATTCTATTCCTACTTTTCATTTTTATAAATATAACCATTGGGAGAGCTCATTTGCATAGATCTGGAGATGGGCTGGCGGGAGCTTTGTTATGGAATCATCCCTCTATTCTGTGAACTTCTGAATTACAATGCTGCAAAAGCACATGGTTAACATATCATCAAAAGCTGTTTTTAATGACCTATTAGCTGACAACTTAATTAGGTTCTCTTTCAATTTTGTTGAAAGCCAGGTATTCCAAATATCTGACTTCCAAATGAATTCGCCATCCAGGCCCCTGAGCCATGCACTTCTGGTCCCCATCCCCGCAACAGTCTGGCTTGTGCCTTTGTTTCACGACCCCAAGGGCGTTTTATGCCTCAGAGAAACACTCCATAGTAAGGCAAGATGGGCAGGAGGTGCCTGTTCTTTATTTTCAATAGTGGGAGACCCGGGAGCTAAGGAACAGCACTACTGGGACCGCAAGCGTCCAGCGGCCTCGATGATGCGTTTTATGAAGGAGAACAGATGGACGAAGACTTGGAAACGGGACCCACAAAGCCATCTGTGTTGTGCCTTCTGGGAATGCCACTTGTACCCCCAGGCATGGGTGTTCCAGCCTGAAGACCAATGCCTTCCCATCCCTTTGTTGTTCAGTCACTAAGTCATGTCCGACTCTGCGACACCATGAACTGCAGCATGCCAGGCTCCTCTGTCCACCACTATCTCCTGGAGTTTGCTCAAACTCATGTCCATTAGGTGATGCCATCCAACCATCTCGTCCTCTGTCATCCCCTTCTCTTCCTGCCCTCAATCTTTCCCAGCATCAGGGTCTTTTCCAGTGAGTCAGTTCTACACAGCAGGTGGCCAAAGTTCTGGAGCTTCAGCTTCAGCATCACTCCTTTCAATGAATATTCAGAGTTGATTTCCTTTAAGATTGACTGGTTTGATCTCCTTGCTGTCCAAGGGACTCTCTTGAGTCTTCTACAGCACCACAATTCGAAAACGTCAATTGTTCGGCGCTCAGCTTTCTTTATGGTTCAATTCTCATACCTGTACATGACTGCTGGAAAAACCACAGCTTTGAGTATGTGGACCTTTGTCGGCAGACTGATGTCTCTGCTTTTTAACATGCTGTCTAGGTGGGCCATAGCTTTTCTTCCAAGGAGCAAGCGTCTCTTAATTTCATGGCTGCAGTCACCACCCGCAATAATTTTGGAGCCCAAGAAAACAAACTCTGTCACTGCTTCCACTTTTCCCCCTTCTAGTAGCCATGAAGTGGGGGACCAGATGCCATGATCTTCGTTTTTTGAATGTTGAGTTTTAAGCCAGCTTTTTCACTCTCCTCTTTCACGTCCTCCTTTAAGACCTGCGCTCCACCAGACATCCTAGGCTGCTCTCAGCCCATCGTGAGTGTGATTCTCTGTGAACCCAAGCCGTTGTCTGCTCCTCTATGGCATCTAATTCTTTTCCCCTTGAAATGGGCAGCAGGTAGACATTTTTGTGCCTCTCCCCTACTTTCTGAGCAGCAGAGAAGCCAGTGTTTCCCACTGAAAAGTTCTCTCTGCACTGAACAACTTTTGAAACAGTACTGACAACCAACAGCCAGACTGCATTCATAAGCAGTAATCTGTTCTCCCATTTAGAAAAAATTAATCAAAGACTAATACATTGTGGGAACATAGTTTATGACCAAAGGTAGCATTTCAAACCATCGGAAAGGGATTAGGTAAGTGGAGTGCAGACAACTGGCTTCCTGACTAGAAGAAGAAAAAAAAAATCTTCACATGTCTCACATCAAAATAAATTATGGATGAATAAAACTTTAGACATAAATAATGAAATCACACTAGGATTAGGAAAAAAAAAGCACAGTTTTCCCCCCCTCCCCCGTCCCCTCTTCCTTCCTTTCTATAAACAATGTCGAGCTGAGGAACTGGTTACTCCGAGACCCTCTGGGACTTCAAAGATTCCTTCCAGAAGCTACCTGGTCAGTTACACCAAAGATATTGAATATGCACAATACTATAATCTTTAGTATAATGTGCAATCAACTATAACCTTTTGGTGTAAATTTTCTGGAAAAAAAATTTGTAGATTTGCCTTGACATTGTTTGGTGATAAATATTTAATTTGTGATTGGTTTTTCATCTTGTAACTACATTTCTTCATCAGAACTCTTCTGAGATGGGAAAAATCTCTGCTACAAATTGTTTTCAAAGGTATTAAATGTTGTGAACACATTTAATTATTAATGAAGCGGGTATAATGTTATTCTGGCAGACAGTTAAACATTTAATTATTTACTAATTTTCAAATAAAGACGTCAAAGATATATTTTTGAAAAAGCAAGTTGCTAAACAATGTACTTCTATACTGTCTGAAAAAATTTTTCTTAACAATGAGAAAGCATTTATTACATAATTAAGGCTCTGTGTATATGTGTTTGACTACATGCACATAAAGTGAAAGGAATAAGCTGCTCTTTTTTTTTGGGCTGTGCCGTGCAGCTTGTGGGATCTTAGTTCCCCACCCAGGGATCGAACCTGGGCCCTCCGCAGTGAAACTGTGGAGTCCTAACCACTGGACCTCTAGGAAGTCCCGAGCTGTTGACTCTTGAAAGAGAATTATGGAAACTTTCACTCTTTCAGCTTTTTTTCTTTTTGAATTATGTTGCTGCAACTTCAGAATTTCATTGGAAAGTGAAAACCAGCATTGCCACGTTAACTTTCTCCACCAGCTCAAAGCACAGAAATGATGGCTGACACGGGCTTTCCAACCTTCTCATGGGTACACTTTCTGTTAGATTTTTTAAACTTTGGTATATTAATTTTTAAAATCATCTTTAAAAAGTTTATATATGCACATAGGTCAGAGGGTTGAAGAGTTCTTAAAAACTCACTTTTAAAAAGCTCCCCACCATCCTTCAACTTGCTCCCAGAGGCAGTCACTTCCCATCCTTCTAGCTGATTCTTTTGTCATTCACCTTTATACCTCTCTGTAACATAATGACACTGCTACTCCTTGAGTTTTCAGTTTTAAGCATCATCTACTGACTTCCTAGAGCTGGAGAGGACCATCTCTTCCTCATCCATCCACATCTTGTCCAAATCTTTGATTCTTCCCAGTTTGTAATTCTGATTGGATTAACAATGGGTGTTTTTGTTATTGGATTATGTAAATGCTACTTAAAATTGAATCATGTAGCACACTTATAAATACTTTTCTATACTTGTAAACACTTTTCGATTTCCCTGGAGGTAGTTTTCTTTTGTTTATTGGTGTTTAGTCGCTCTTGTGACTCCATGGACTGTAGCCCGCCAGGTTCCTCTGTCCGTGGGATTTCCCAAGCAAGAACACTGGAGTGAGTTGTCATTTCCTTCTCCAGGGGATCTTCCTGACCCAGGGATCAAACCCAAGTCTCCTGCAGGTCTCCTACATTGCAGGCAGAGTATTCTTGCCTGGAGAATCCCATGGACAGAGGAGCCTGGCAGGCTGCAGTCCACGGGGTCGCAAAGAGTCGGACACAACTGAGAGACTTCACTTCACTTCCTTACCACTGAGCCACTGATGAAGCTCCTTCTTTTGATTAACCTACTGTTAATTACCACTCAGTTGGCTCCAAAGTCTCCGCAAACCCTTCCTAAAACCCTCCTCTCAAAATATCCAAGCATAATGGGTATTTCTCAGGTTTACCGACTTGAAAATTTTTCTTCAAATTTATGCTCCAGTCTGGACTTGTGCCTCCAGATCCACAATGTCTTTTGGGGATCCCCTTTGGTGCACCCCAGGGATTCCTTCACCTGTCTTATGTTGGAGCTCCTTACACCTCTTCCTTTGTTTATTTCTTCACTTGGCAAAGTATATGCCCCAGCTTGAGGAAGGGAGTGTGGCAGACCTTGAACATCTCATTATCTTGATTTCATTCTCATATCTAATTAGATGATTCCAGTTAGATACCAAATTCAAGAATGTTGGAAAATACTTTCCAATTTTATAATGTAAAGAACTTTAAAGGCATTGCTCTGCTGGCTTGTAGTTTTCAATACTGCTGAAATGTCCAAAGTCATTCTAATTCTCGTTCCTTTGTATGAACCTGGATTTTCTCCCAGAAGTTTATCAGATCTCCTGGGTCCTCAGCTGTTTTGCAATTCCTTGCTCAAGTATTTAAGGTGACATCAATTTTTACCCGTTGTTCTGGACAGTTGGTGGCTCTTAAACCTGGAGAGTTATGTCTTTAAGTGCTGGGAGTTTTCCCTGAGATCTTTCATCACTAATTCTCTCCTCCCTGAAAATCTGTTATTCTTTTTTTTCTGATTTTTCTATTATCTGGATGGTGAACTTCCATCTTTTGATTTTCTTATTCTCTATTTTCTTTTCTGTTGTTTTGTTCTATTTTCCCAGGTCATATACTCAATTTTATTAAACACTGCTCAGTTCAGTTCAATTCAATCACTCAGTTGGGTCCGACTCTTTGCCACCCCATGGACTGCAGCAAACCAGGCTCCCTTGTCCATCACCAACTCCCGGAGCTTGCTCAAACTCATGTCCGTAGAGTTGGTGATGCCATCCAACCATCTCATCCTGCGTCGTCCCCTTCTCCTCCGGCCTTCAATCTTTCCCAGCATCAGGGTCTTTTCCAATGAATTGGCTCTTCCCATCAGGTGGCCAAAGTATTGGAGTTTCAGGTTCAGAATCAGTACTTCCAATGAATATTCAGGACTGATTTCCTTTAGGATGGACTGGTTGGATCTCCTTGCAGTCCAAGGGACTCTCAAGAGTCTTCTCCAACACCCCAGTTGAAAAGCATCCGTTCTTCAGTGCTCCGCTTTCTTTATAGTCCAACTCTCAATGATTACTGGAAAAACCATAGCTTTGACTAGACAGATCTTTGGTGGCAAGGTAATGTCTCTGCTTTTTAATACGCTGTCTAGGTTGGTCACAGCTTTTCTTCCAAGGAGCAAGCATCTTTTAATTTCATGGCTGCAGTCACCATCTGCAATGATTTTGGAGCCCAAGAAAATAAGTTTGGTTCTCGATTATCCATTTATATTAAAAGTTGAGTACTCAAAAGTGAATTGCAAGTCTGGTGCATCCAGGTAGGCCGTGGTTTCCCAGCAGGATGGTTTGGCTAGGTCATTTCACTGGGAAATCTTTTGGGCTGGCCCTGAGAGTCTCCAGATAAGAGTTTCCCAGTACCCTGCCCTGAGGGTTAAACTTGGATGGGAGCATAATTTGAGGAGTCAGGTTAGGGAAAAAAGCTGGAGATTTCAAGATCTGTCTGTAAGCTTCACTCATTCCCTTGTTTTCAACGTGGTACCCATCTTCTCAATTGTGCCTGGTGTCCACGTCCAGAGATGCTTCTGTCTTCAGAGAATAAGCCTTGGTCACCCAGCAGGGTTGGGTGAGGCCGTGGAGGGAAGCGGCAGTGTTTGATGGACTCTTAAGATGTTTGACTAGTGCTCTGTTTTTAGCCTCACCTTTACCGCCATTTCCAAAGCTACCTGGTATCTCCAGTGGTGCTAGTTGCCGGGTCTTGAGCAGGGTTGGGGTGGACTGCAGATTGGGTTTCCTCCCAGCTTCCTTGACACCAGTTTTGGATTCAGCTTTCTAAATCAGTGACCGCTCAGCCATCTGCTCTTAGCCTTCCAAAACTCAGCTGCTGCCGTCTCCTCGTCCATTCCTTTAAAAAGTCCCTTCACTCTTGTTTTAGGAGGAGGGGGGGAGGTGGGAGTAAGCACATGTTCAATCTGCCACCTTTAACTTGGAGTTTTTCTTCATTTTTTAAAAATTATTCTTAGTGAATAAGAAGTGATATATGCTCACTTTAGAAAATGCTAGAAAGCATAGTGAAATATGATTTGGTTTATATTTCCACCCAGTTTTTCCCCTATCTTCTGTGGACGTCGTTGACTTCCTACTGCATTTACATTATCTGCTTCTTTTTTGGCTATGCCGCCCGGCTGCTGGGATCTTGGTTAACCCAGCAGGGATCGAACCTGGACCCTCGGCAGTGAAAGCACAGAGTCCTAACCACTGGACTTCCAGGGAATTCCCTACATTACCCATTTCTATATCCATGTTTCATATCAACTGGCTTCAAACAGGCTTGGGCAATCCTCATCTTAAGCAAACAAGGCTCCTTACCCTACCCACCCCGCCAGCGTTTCTGCTCTGCACTCACAGCTACACTGGATAACCTCAACTTCCTCATCATCTGTCCACTCTTCAGCCCACTCTACAGGCCTCCACCCTGGCCATACCACCAGTGCTTCTCTTGCTAAGACCACTGATGCTGCTAATGTGCAAATCCAGCGGATGCTTGGCAGTCTTTGCCTTGAAAGTGAAAGTCGCTCAGTCATGTCCGACTCTTTGCAACCCCATGGCCTATTCAGTCCATGGAAGTCTCTAGGCCAGACTACTGGAGTGGGTAGCCTTTCCCTTCTCCAGGGGATCTTCCCAACCCAGGGATCGAACCCAGGTCTCCTGCATTGCAGGTGGATTCTTTACCAGCTGAGGCACAAGGGAAGCCCAGGAGTACTGGAGTGGGCAGCAGATTCTTTACTGACTGAGCTATCAGGGAAGCCCATAAGTAAGTAAGGAAGAAAGTCTTTGCCTTACTAAACCACAATGCAGCATCAACACTGTTCACCCTGCTCCCTCCCCAGGGAAACATTCTTCTCTTGAACGCTGACGCACTATCCTAATTTCTTACTACCTTTCTGGCCACTCCTCCTATTTCCTGCGATTCCTCTGGTTTCTTCTTCTTTTCCCAAACCCTACAACAGTGGTTTTCCACCTTGGGCTGCACATGAGAATCACCTTGGAAGCTTTTTAAAAAATACTAACACCTGGGCCCCACCCGGCCCACTATATTCCAAATCTGCTCTGAAAGTCAGGACTCTGGGGGCACATCCTGTGCTCCTGCTCTTCCCCCATCCAGGCTGGGAAAGATGATCCTGTCCACACGATTGAGGCCCCCAGGTCCATCTCTAGCTCAGGTCTCTGCTTGGAGCTCAGGTCTCCATCACTCAGTACCAGCTCATGGATGTGTCCTGAGATCTCACGCCTAATGTGTTGTCTTTCCTCCGAGTCGGAGCCTCCCACTGTCCTACCCCCTCACTCGTGTCATGGCCTGGGAGTCATCCTCAAGACTCCCTGTCCTTGTACTCAACATCCACCAGCCACACTTCACGGACATCCACATCTGTCCCTGGCTTAGGCAAGGTCCTACCCGGCCTACGGAGAGAGCCTCCTGGCTTCCGGTCCTCCTTCTGCGTGAGGAGTTCTCCTCCAGGAACTCCCACTTGTGTTTCCACTAAAAATCCCACCTCCTCCGAGGCTTCTGCCAACCACCTGGGCTCAATAAGGCCTTCACCAATGTATGTCCCAGAGCCCTGGAGCCTGTCTGCACGGCACTGCCATAGTGGCCGACTGTATTTTTCTATACATGGGGCGTTTAGGTTGTTAACACCATTCTCTTGACATAGTACAGGGTACAAAAAGTATTGGATGATCTAAATAACAGACAAGTGAAAATACGGTGCAAAAATGCTTCACATGTGTTTCAGTGGCTGTATGACCGTCTATCATGGTGTAATATAGTATTTGTTCATCCTTATTTTTAAAAGATTTTTTTGACGTGGACTATATTAAAAGTCTTCATTGAATTTGTTACAATACTGCTTCTCTTTTAGGTCTTCGTTTTTTGGCTGTGAGGCGTGTGGGAATCTTAGCTCACCACTGCTACTGCTAAGTCACTTCAGTTGTGTCCGACTCTGTGCGACCCCATGGACTGCAGCCTACCAGGCTCCTCCGCCCATGGGATTTTCCAGGCAAGAGTACTGGAGTGGGGTGCCACTGCCTTCTCCCTGAGCTCCCCAACTAGGAATCAAACCCACACTCCCTGCATCGGAAGGCAAAGTCTTAACCACTGGACCGCCACGGAAGTCCCCTGATATTTGTATACCTTAATCCATATTTTGGGATTTTTTCTAGGCTACAGACTCTCAGAAAGGAAATTATCAGGCTAAGTAAATGAATATTTTAAATATTTAAAACATATTTTAAGTCCAAAAAATATCAAATTGCTTTGTAAAAAGGCTGAAGCTACATACAATATATGAGAATCTGGATTTCAGCCATGGCTTCTGGTGTGTTTGCTTCACTCTACTAATCTGCCAGGTGACAGTGGTCTCTGGCTCCCCCAGTCCCCATTCACCCTTACAGGGCTGTGAACAGGAGCCCCGGCTCCGGGGAACTTGAGCAGGGCCAATATCTGAGTCACCTTCAGGCCTCCTTGCCCTTAGGAATCCGAACCATAAATGACAGCTTATAGACTGCATTCACTCAACCAATTCATAGAATGGTGATGTTCGGTGTATTTAGAACCATGACAGTTCTGTCTTCTAGCTGTTTCCCCCTTGGTATCACACTTTCAGGTCTGGCCCAGGGCTGGCCTTGTGGCCGCCCTTCCGAGGGAGAGGACACGCAAATAAGACGTGACCGCTGGCGTGTTTGGGGTTCTGATAACTGAACTCATAGGGCAAGCCTGCGGCCCCGAGGCCAGGGCCCCACACACAGGGGTGCCCTGTGGGCAGTGCTTCCCGTTCCGCTCCTGTCCTCCGCTCCAGTCAGGCTCCTGGTGGCTGAAGACGGTTAGTGGAACAAATGGCACATTCCAGCCACACAAGGCAGCCTCTGTGAGGCCACCACTGCCCACAGACGCTCCAGCTCGGACGCACTTGTGCCAGAACCAACCCCGCCTGGGGCGGAGCCGGTTGAGGTTAGTTATTTGCTCTTGATTCTGGCCCCACTCAGTGGGAGGCCCACCTGTGATGAGGGTGTGAACAGGCTGACCGCGGACAGGGTCCATGTTCCCGTCCAAGCTCTTCTAAGAAGATGCTAGAAAGGCAGAACCTGGACTACAAAACCCCACGGAGACATCAGCGGGGTTCTAGGATCTTTACCACAGACCACCTCTCCTCTCTCGTTTTCTGCCTCCCAAGTCCTCTTTCTGATTTCTCCTCTTTTGCATCTCTCCATTCGCAGTGATACTGGTTTTGGATGTGGCCAATCAATCCTTTGACATCCAGACTTATTTTCCTCCAAACAAATGTCACATCTTGTCCCCAAACCCCTCTCTCACCTCATCTACTTTTAAATCCATCTTTCCGCCTGCCAGAATGAACTCAGGACCAGCCTCTCCCCTCCATTTAAATCTCTAGGCAAATGTCTAGAAAGTATCGATGCTTTAGGGTTTCTCTGAAACACGCCAGCATTTATTTTTCCTTAGGGTCCCACCTCTTCCTGAAGTTACTTCCGCTCTTACTCCACGTGGCCACCTCCTCCTGGTCCCAGAGCCAGTGACATTCCTTCATACAAGACCCGGCTTTTGACCCCAGTGGGCTCTTCAGCCAGATTATCCTCCTTTTGCAAAAGACAGGATCACCAATGACATTTAGCTACAAAAGACAAGGACTGCCCCCACAGAAGACCTTCAGGTGAGTGACGCAAGCCCAAGAGCAATGCCGAAGAAGGGGCTCTGAAACCACCTGTACCCCGAGAACACCGCGGTGCCAGTGTGGGGGCTTCTGAGTGACCTCTGTGTAAGGAACCACTCCCCATGCGGACAGACAGTGCCTGGCGTCCCAGGCTGCTGGCCCCTCCGGGTCAGCACACCAGGCCCTGGCTCTCAGTACCCCTCCTGTTTCACAGATGAGAAAGCAGACCTCCAGAAGGCTCAGCAACTAAAACTACACAGCGAGGACGCAGCAAGGCCGGGGATCAGGGGCAGGCAGCCTGACACTGGGTCTGCTCCCGAGCCCATGGCGGTCCTGCCTGCACCTCCCTGCCACCGCCACCTCGCCGCCTCGTCTGGACCCCGCCCGCACACTGGAGGACGTTCAGGTCAAGTCCCTCCACTCACCGGCCGCAGGCCCAGGGACGTGGCCCTTCTCTGGGGAGCTCGAGGCTGCACCAGCGTCAGCATCCTGACAAGGGAACGCCTTTCTGTCAGTTCTGGTTTTGTTTCCAACAGAGAGTGAGGTGACGCTCGGTCAGGTCAAAAGCTCCCCGAGACCACGGTGTTTTTCTAGTTCCGCCACCAGGGCTGCTGGTGACCTGGAGGCCCCAGGGCCTCTGGGCCGCCCTCCTGCACTGGCCTGCTGACATAGCCCGCTGGGGTCTCCTGTGGGCCACACACCCCACATGGGGCCTCCCGGGCGCCAAGGCCACGATCGCCTGCAGCCACTCACCGGTACTGGGATCGGCAGGCGCCTCGCCCTCCTCAGAGTCCTCCTGCTCCTGCATGGCCGGCCTCTCCCCTCGTTCCATCTGTGACATGAGGTCTGGTTTGGAAATTGCATAGTCTGGGCAGGAGGAAGAAAAGAAGATGTTCTATGGGGTGATGTCGCACTGAATGCTATAAAACTGTCCCCTGTGTGCATGTGACACCAGGAGCAGCTGCCCTACTTGAGGCCGCAGTGCTGCAAACCGAAGGGCCAAGTTTCCAGCCCTTCTCCTCAGGGTGTGCTGAGTGTGCCATTTGCACACACGTGTGTGTGTGTGTGCTGAACCCATCTCAGGTCCTCCCGGCGGGACCAGCAATGGGCCGCACTTGCCGACTGATGGAAACCAGCCCTCGGTCATCTGTGGCTCACAGGTGGCCAATGCCTGCTCGGACTTTCATGACAAAGGCAGAAGATACTTAACATTTTATAAATGAAAAAACTAACCTTAATAAAATCTAGAGGTCACGAAACAAAACACTGACAGGTTTTTTTACATTACAAAAAGTTTCAAGTTCTTTGGAAATAAAGTCAAAAGATTATGAAACTTGAAGAAAACAGTATGTCACATACATTTGTAAAATATAAGGCCAAGGGTTAACATCCACAATTATATATATATATATAGCCTCTATGGTTACTGAAATAAAAATATCAAAGGTACGAATAGGTAATTCATAAACACATAAAAAAACGCACAAGTTCCCATACCGATACAAGTCAGTATCATTTTTTGTCCACCAGAAAAGACAAATCTTTACAACAGGAGAACCGCGGCTGGGGTAAGGGTGTGGAGATGGCGCTGTCACACTGCTAGGCAAACACACACACACAGCCCTGGGGACGGCCCATGGAAGCGCCTGTGACACTGTACACGAGCACCTCTTTCCTTGGCAAGCCCACCTCCCTGAATCCATCCTGTTGAAATACTCGCGGAAGTGCACAAACACAGAGAAATCCTGACTGCAGCCCTCTGCAGCAGGGCTGCCGCTCATCAATAGTTCAATATCGACAGCACAACGGTTCAGCAGGAACACTGCACTGCCCTTCAAGCGGGCCTGTGGGCTGACACAGGAGCTGTCTCTGGCTACCGTTGGTAAAATAAGTGAGGGATCCCATTTGTGCAAACCACAAACCACACTTGCACGAGCGCACAAAATGATGGGAAACAGTATAGGCCCCAGGGTCCACGGTGGTTCCCTCGGGGGAGCAGCACTGACTAGAGGGTGGCGGCTGCTCGTTATTATACAAACCTAAATTGTTGCATTCACACAATTATGTACATACTTTAAAAAGAAAAGTGGGGGAAAAAAAAGGTACCCCATGGAGAAGTATAGATGGATAAAAGTAACAGTTCCAGCAAGGATCAAATTCTCTATGCAACAGCATATTTAATGTTTTTCTAATTTTGTGTGTGTGCGTGTGTGTGTGGGTGTGGGTGTGTGTCCAAAGAGTTCCCCACATCAGAGAAAAGGATACATACAATACTAAAGCTTATCTTCCTAAGTCTTCATCCTCAAATACTCTTATTAACAAAGATAACAAGAATATACAGATTTGGGGGGAGGAGAGATCTCGGTGAAATTGTGACCTCCCGGTGGGGACCTAGGATGTTCCTTTAATCCCCGGGGTCACACCTCATCTCTGCACAAGGGGGACAAGAGATCTCAATCAATGGCAGTATTCATGGCTGATACCTGTTCTAACTCCCGCACGGGAAAGGTGTGCTGTTTAAGTGCCATTCTCACAAGGCATCTCACACTTTGTTCAGTAAGGGTCTGCTGGACAAACTAATTTTAAGGTTTATATATATATATATATATAAACACCACTGATGTCCAAGTTTGTCCCCCGACTCCTGTGGCTTCTCCATAGAGTGGTTTCTCTGTTTACAAACTGTGCTGATCTATGCTGCACTGCTGTATGTGGGTATATGGGTGCCTGTTCTTTCTTATTGGGCTCTTGAAAATGATTTCTGGGCGTTCAGAGGCCCCAGAGGTTCCTAACGAGCCCCCAGCAGGCCGGCAGGAAGCCGTGGGCAGACAGCCGTCTTCTTACCCATGGAAACCAGAGACTCGTAGTTGCCGCGCATCACATTCTTGTACAGCTCCTTCTGCCACTCGGACAGGTTCCCCCACTCCTGCTCCGAGAAATGGACGGCCACGTCGTCGAATGTCACAGGGACCTGAAACCACACAATAGGCTCAGTGTGGACCCACTGGAAGGTGTCACTGGGCCTGGGGCTGCCGGATCCCAAAGCCGAGAACAGCTCCGGCCCCCTAGGCTTGGGTAAAAACTCTCAGGCCTGAAGCAGAAAAGGCCCAGCTATGAGTTTTCACCAGGGACCTCTCTAGAAATCAGAAGGCTTCAGCCACTGTCCTGGCCCGAGATAGTCAGGGCCCCGGGCTGTCTGGTCCCCTTCTCCTCTAACAGGATAATCCCTGCTGCTGTACAGCGTGGTCTGCAGACCAGCAGTGGCACCACCGGAGAACATGCTGGAAATGCAGACTCTCGGGCTTTACTCCAGACCCTCTGATTCAGACTCGGCATTTAGTAAGATCCCCAGGTGACTCAGCCACTTACCCTGGTGGCTCAGATGGTAAAGAATCTGCCTGCAATGCAGGGGACCTGGGTTCAATCCCTGGCTCGGGAAGATCCCCTGAAGGGAATGGCAACCCACTCCAGTATTCTTGTCTGGAGAATCCCAGACAGAGGAGGCCCGGGAGGCCACAGTCCTTGGGGTGGTAAAGAGCTGGACATGACTGAGCGACTAAGACACACACTTCCAGGTGATTCATATACACAACACAACTGCAAAGCACTGGCCTAGACAACGGTCCATGCATCGTCCCCTGTCCCCACCCCGGCCCTGCCTTGAGGCTGCGCAGAGAGGCAGTAGTATAAAAAACAAAAAACAGAAAGAAAACCAATCCACTTTCAAGTGCTCTCCTCTGGGAAACAATATTAAAACCTAACTGTCCTCTGGTGTTTTAGAACATCTCTGAAAATCACATTTTTACTGGCATTAACATGACTTTAAGTTAACTGATACAAATGTTGCAAGCAACAGGGCCCTGTAACATTTCACAGTCTTCCTTCCACCCCCACGGGAAACCACACCGGTCCACACTTGTCCACAGCTCAGCCACTTGGCCTTCAATGCGCCTTTTATCCCCAGATGTCACGAATGAACTTCCTTCTACCCTGACAGCTCCCGTCACTAGGACGTCCCTCTGATCTATAACCTATGCTTTTCATCAACAGGAGGAATCATTTGGTATGGGTGTGTCCTGTTCTTAGTGGAGTTGGGGACCAGACATTATCAGATTCTTTTCCTTCTTACCTACGGCTTTCCCTTTCTTTGATACTAAATTCCTAAAATCCATTCCAGTCCCGGTCACTCCTTGGGAAGCCCCGGCTGGGATAAGGTTACCTTGGGAACTTCCCCGTTGCTGCCTGGGGGCAGCCGCAGGATCCAAAAGTTTCTGTTCTTCAGCAGGTTCTCCATGTTCTCCAGCCGCCTCTGCAGCAGCCCGTATTCCTGCAGCAGGGTCCCCAGCACGACCCACTTGCTCTCCAGGTGGTTGGCGAACTCCACGGCTGTCTTCTCGCAGTCGGCTATCTTCTTCTCATTTGTGCCGGTCCTGCCCTCCAGGGTCAGGAGCCTCATGGCTTGGGCCTCCAGTTTCCTCTCCACCGCTTGGACGGCAGCCCACACGGCCAAGCGGGTGATCTCTGCCGTTGGGAGTGGGGTGTCCTTCTGGGCCGCAGCAGAGATCTGGAAGGGGGTGTCCTTTTGGGAAACTGGGCTCTGGAGCAGGGGGTCCATGTCGGTCTCGGGCACGGTGGGGGACAGGGTCAGGGGATCTCTCTCAGGAACTTCGGGGGAGTGGAGCGGGGCTTCTTGATGGTGGGCGGAGTGGGAGAGAAGGGACATCTCTTGTTCGGCAGCGGCAGGGGGCGGATATGGGGGCTCTTCTGGGGAAGTGAGGGGGCCCTGGATCCGAGTCTCTTGCTCGGGAGCGCCAGGATACAGGAGTGAGGGTCCCTTCTGGAGCACAGGCGGCATTCGGCCAGAAGTCTCTTGCTTGGGGGCGCCAGGAGTCTGGGGTAGGCAGCCTTGCCGGGAGACAGCGGGAGACAAAGAAGGGAGTTCTTTGGGGGGAAGCACGTGGGATTGGAACAGAGTTTCTCGAGGGAGTCCGGCCGGGACCTGACGTGGAGCTTCTTCCTGCAGGACGTTGGGGAATGACAGAGGGGAGGAGCGTTGGGTCTCCATGTCCAACTGCTGGACCTGTGTTCAAGGAGAGAAAGAACAGTGTTGAAGGCCAAGAGTCTCCAGCAGGCAAATAAATTCCGAAGATAAACATCCACATTAAAGGGGCTTCAGGCTTTGTAACAATACGATACGCTCCATGGACATGAGTCTCTTCTTGAGACCCTCACGCTGATCTACGTGTGGATGATACAACTACATTAACAACAGATAAAAGATGGTAACACCACCTCTGCTTCCACAGAGCCGTCTCCTTTCCACAACATACACTTCACAGGAGTCATCTCGCGAGTAGAGGTGTGGGAGAGGAGAAAGGATACTGGCCTTGAACTGGAACACTCGGTCTTCGGCCCCATTTATACCAACGCTGTCTGGGTCCCCCTGGCCCGGCTATTCGACTTATCTGTTCTCAGAGTCCTCAGCCAATAGACAGGGTCATAATATCTCACCCACCTGCTACGTCACTGAGTTCTTCAAGCAATGAGCACTAAATATAGAGTAAAGCTCTGAAAAGCAGTAGAGCAGAATCTTGTCAATGCCAGGCTAGCCGAAAACTGCCAGCAAGGTGGGGCTGGTTCTACGAAGGAACTTACTTCCAAGGTGAACCCGACACCCAGCCCCCCCCACTTCTATTTGTATCATCAGGCAGTCATGGCACCCATGTTCTTTCCCTTGTTTTGTCCAACGGTAAGGACACACAATTATCTTAAGCTTCCCAGACCTTTTGATAAAAGCTGAATTGTTGACTTAATAACATTTTTCAGAGTTGATACAGTATAGGTTTGCCTTTGAAACACTGTGGACACAGCCCCTGCTGGAGAGGCTGAATGGGCTACTGGGCACCCGGGCTGGCTCCTGTGACATGCAGAGAAGACAAACACTGACACAGGTGTGGGCATGGCAATTCAGAGCCAAAGTTCCCTGGCAGAGGGTCCCCAGCGGTAGGTAGACCCTGCTTGTCGGGGTCCTCCCCATGGTTCATGAGGTGGGAAGGAGGAAAAACAGGCCTGGCAGGATGGGAAACAGAGCTGAAGTCAGTCAGTTCTGTGACCTGTGTCATGGTTGGTGGGGACTGGAGCCAAAATAAAGACCAACTCCTTCAATTACTTGAAGGGGGTTTCAATTATTCACACTCTCCCCATTCCCTGACTTGCTATGGCCATGTTCAAGGAAAGCTTGTATCATCATGGAGGTGAAACCAAGGTCTTCTGAGTGATCAGCGCTGTTTCTATCTATCCAGACAATCAATATGTTTATTGGAACTGAAAAGAATTTCTTCTTTATCTATGTTTGTCAAGCACACTCTTCTTTCAGTGAACTGCTGAAAGGCCAGTTATTATGTGCCAGATAGAAGTTATCTTTAAAGTAACTGAAATTCCTTTTTTCTTCATTTGAAAATTAGCATATCCCTGGTGTCCAGTCTGAAACACAGTATGTGCTCAACACATGTCTGCTGAATGAAAAGTATAAATGACAGGGTTACAAAATGTTACTAGAGTTAAAAATAATGAGCTTAGTTGGTAAAGAATCTGCCTGCAATGCAGGAGACCCCGGGTTGATTCCTGGGTTGGGCAGATACCCTGGAGAAGGGATAGGCTACCCACTACTGTATTCTTGGGCTTCCCTTGCAGCTCAGCTGGTAAAGAATCTGCCCACAAAATGGGAGACCTGGGTTCGATCCCTGGGTTGGGAATATCCCCTGGAGAATGGAAAGGCTACCGACTCCAGTGTTCTGGCCTGGAGAATTCCATGGACTGTATAGTATAAAGTAGGAAAAATATAGAGTTAATAATGAAGTTCTTTGAATCATCAAAGATGATTAATCTAAACTTATTTATACCTTCTAATGCTTTCTTTCATTTGTTCATTCCTTCATTCATGTGTAGCATAACTGAGACAGCATCAGGCTTTTAAGACAAGGACTGAAGATTTAAGACCTTGTTCAGGTAAAAGGTTTCTGAGGTAGTACAATCCAACAGCTTCGCAGGGAACCAGATGTGAGGGCTAATTAGTCAGGTAAAAGCTGACAATTATTTGGCCTTTATTATGTGCCATGAACTGTGTTTTACAGGGTTTATCTAATTTACTCTTCACAAAACCCTATGTTGCTGCTAAGCCGATAAGTCACTTCAGTTGTGTCCAGCTCTGTGCGACCCCGTAGACGGCAGCCCACCAGGCTCCCCCGTCCCTGGGATTCTCCAGGCAAGAACACTGGAGTGGGTTGCCATTTCCTTCTCCAACGCATGAAAGTGAAAAGTGAAACTGAAGTCGCTCAGTCGTGTCTGACTCTTGGCGACCCCATGGACTGCAGCCTACCAGGCTCCTCCATCCATGGGATTTTCCAGGCAAGAGTACTGGAGTGGGGTGCCATTGCCTTCTCCAACAAAACCCTATAAACAGGAACAATTAGAATTCTTATCCAGACTTAGCACAGGAAGGCGCGGAGGTTTGGAGAGGCTAAGGAACTGGCGCAAGGTCACACAGCCGTCTGGCTCCGAAGTCTGAGTTTCAGCCTAAGCTGTAGGTCGCCTCTGGGCCTCACGTACCAACTGAGACAGCTGGTCAGTGTGTGTTCTGAATCCTTTTTACCTCTAAAATTCGAAGGCTTGGAGATTAAACAAAGACCTGTGGGAAGGCCCTGCCCACGGACATTCCGATTTAATGGTGGGGTCAGGGACCCCTTCAAAAAGCTCGTGTAAACTATGGATTCTCCCCCTCAAAAACACACATGAGCACACACCCAAAATTCAGCAAGCACTCTCAAGGGCATCACAGACCCCTGAACCCGAAGGCTCGTCAACAACTAAGCCACCTCTCAACTCTTCACAGGCGAGGGAGTGACTAGATAGGAGTCTCAGACACAGGGAAAGTGACCAGCCTAACACAACACAATAGGTACAGGTATGGCCCTGTCCTCACGGGGGTTTAGGGTATTTGCCTACATGGTAGGAAGAAGGGAAAATCCCCAGGGGCGAAGCGAGTCTCTCAGGCGTGATCCAGGGGTTTAACTGGAAACAATGAAGAAAAGCTTCAGGACAGTATATAAAGCCATTAGAGCAAGGCATCTTTACTAAGTAGTCTAATCAGAGCTCAAAGGAAAATACCAGTTATTTGCTCTCTATTATTAGAGTGTCTCTATCCATTTCCGGATTCTGAGCACTGTAGAGCCATGAGGGGCCACAGAAGCGCATCCCTTCCACTGCCCCCAAATAAAAGCCCCTGGCTCTATTTTCATCAGTCCCAGTAAACCTATGGCTTGATATTACGCTAAGCAAAAAGAAATGGCCAAAGGGAGAAATGGAGCTTGTAAATATGATATGTAAGATTAATAAGCTTACATTTTCAAACTGTTAGG
Source organism: Bos indicus x Bos taurus (assembly GCF_003369695.1). Taxonomy (NCBI): domain Eukaryota; kingdom Metazoa; phylum Chordata; class Mammalia; order Artiodactyla; family Bovidae; genus Bos; species Bos indicus x Bos taurus. The sequence continues at coordinate 7,414,014 of NC_040079.1, read as the reverse complement.
GACAGGGAGAGAATTCCTCTGGTTCTTATTTCATAGGATTTAACCCCACCCCCACCTCCCCCCATGTATCCTAAACGGATGGGGTCTCCAGGATTCATTCATTAGCAGAAAAATTCATCATACCTATCTTGACTTATAAAGCCATGCCATTGTCTCCTATTACCCAATGTGGTTCACCCAGAATTATATACTATTCAAGGGTCCTGGAGACCTAGGCACTTAACAACCATTTTGTTTTATTTTTCATAGCGTTGCTTTTATTGTTATCATTATTATTATTTTAAGACCTGAGGCTCTTCAGAAAAGCCCTATATCCCGACCCCTTCCTGTACCCAACAGGAAACTGAGGCTCCGGGCTCTGCCTCCCATGCAGCAATCCTCCTCCCAGCACGACTACTGCATTTTAAAGAGCAGGTCTGCGGGGAGCTCTGAAGACTGATTTTTAAGAACGGCCCCTGATAGGGGCACACCAACCCCCAAACCCTTCGTAGCTCGCTTCCCCAGACCCCAACCGTCCGGACACCCAGAGTTCGACCGAGCCTCCGGACGCAGGGAGGCTGGAGGCCGAGGCGCCCGAGCCCGAGGGTCACCTGCTCCCCACGCCGGAGACGCTCGGGTGGGCGCTGCCCGGCCTCCCACCCGGCCATCACCTCCCCACGACCCCGACGGGCCGCGGCCCCAGCGCGCCGGCCCAGGCCCCCGCCCCAGAGGAGGCCGCCGCCAGGGCCGCCCCCCTCCCCGTCCAGGCCCGCGGCGGCCCGGAGGCAGGTATTTCTGCGGACGCGGGCGCCGAGCCACGGATGACTCGCTACGTGACCTTGGGGGCAGGCAGGGCCGGTCGCCGCCAGAAGTCCGTGCCTCAGTGTCTCCGCTCTGCGAAATGGGGAGAGCCGCGTCAGCGCCGCGCTCCGGCCGCGGGAGGCTCGGCGGGGCCGAGCTCTGCGGAAAACGTGCGGCGGCAACCCCGACGGACGCGGCGCCGGCTCCGCAGGGAACGAGGCGCGCCGCCTCGGCGCCCGCCTCCGGGCCCGCGTGCGTGCCAGGCCCCGGGCGTCCCCGCAGGCGCGCCCGGACGGCCGCCGGCTCCCCGGCCCGGCTCCACGCCCGCAGCCACCCCCCTAACCCCCCGCCTTCCCGAGCAGGGGTGCGCGAGCCCTCCGGGTCCCCCGCCCCCACGTCGCGGCGCTTCCGTCCCTTACCGAGACCCCAGGCCGGGCCGCCGAGCCCGGGACACGCAGGCCGTCCCCAGGGCCCCGAGTCCGCGCGTCCGTGCGAGCGCGGGCCGCCCTCGCCGGAGCCGGGGCCGCCTCGGCCATGGCCCTGCGCTGTCCGGCCCGGAGCCGGAGTCGCCGCCGCCGCCGCGCGGCCCCACGCAGGCCGGACCCCCCCACCCCACCCCCCGGCCTCTCCGCAGGCGGCGCCTGCCCGACCCGGCCTTCCCCGCCCGGGCTCTCGCGGCCGTCGGGCCCGGCCTGCTCGGGGCGGGCGGGGACGGAGCGGCCGAGCCCGGCAGCGGCGTCGGAGCGGGGCGCGCGGCGGTGCGGGTGGCCCCGGCGGGCTGCGCCCCGGCCGCGAGCTGGGCCCCGGCCCTCAGCACCGGCCCGCGCGCGCGCGGCCCCTCAGCGGCCGCGACTGCGACCCCCCGGCTCCGGCCCCGGCCCCGGGCTGCGAGCTGCGCTGCCGTCCCGGCGCCTCTTCAGCAGGGGAGCTGCACAGCAGCTGCCATGTTGATACAAACTGCATCCTGGGAGGCATGTCCCTCTCAGGCCGTTTAAAGAGAAACACTCCGAGGCTCGTCGGAGGCTGCAGGAACCCAGACAGCTCCATCTACAGCCGGTAGGAGCGAACAGTGTCGAGCGAGCAGCCGGGGCGGCGACGGACACGCCCTGAGCCCCGGGGCCAGCCCGTCGTGCCGCCCGGGCCGAACCGCCCGGGCCTCCCGCCTCCCCGACCCCCGTGGGCCGCCCCCCCGCCCCTCGGCCTCTCACCTGGGGTCCTCGCCTTGCCGGCCACCCTAGGGCGAGACCCGGAGGCGGGAGAGCGGAGGAGGAATAACCGCGCGCGGCCGAGAGGCGACGTGCTGGGGTCTGGAGGCGGCTTGATTGGCTCCGACAGCCTTCCTCCCGCCGGGTCCCCCCCGGCTCCTCTCAAACCCAGAACCCGGGTCGTTCCCTTTTCAAAAACCTGCGCCTCACAAAGGGATCTGAGAAGCCCGTCACACCAAAGAAAAAAAAAAGCCCGGAGTTCATGTGACCGGGCTCTGTGCAGCCGGGGTTCCCGGGGAGCCAGCGGGTTGGGTGCTTTTTTTGTGAGACGCGCCCGGGGTGTTTGTTTTCGACCTGAAAGGACGGGATGCGGAGGGGGGATCGGAGAGGGCCTGGGGGGCTGGCGGGGAGGGGCGGGGGGCCCGAGCCGGCGTCCGGGAGGAAACTGAGGCCGGGTCGCGGGGCGTGACTTGTTTGCCTCCGGTGCCTCTTTTGGTCCCTGGGAGGAATGCTCTTTCGAAGGGTGGGGGAGAGCGATCCCAAGAGGAATGGTGGGGAGAGCGTGGACTTGGCGACTCCCTCTTTCCTGGACAGGTTCACCCCCACACACGTATTTATGAAGTACCTACCGAGGTAGCAAGGGCGGGAAATGACACGGAAAAGAAAGTATAGGCAGGCGATGAAAACCCAACTCGAAGTAACTGAAGGAGAGAGAAAAGTAGAGTCTATTTGTTTACCTAAAGGGACCCCCGGTGGGGGCGGGGGGAAGGGGTGGTCAGGGCCGGTGGGCTTGCCCTGAGAGACAACAAGAACCAGACTAAGTCGGCTGTCAGATCTCTCTTTAAAAAATGGAAAAATAAGCGGTGGAGAGAAGGCCAGGGCCACCGAATCCTTTTCTTCCCTTCCCTTCCCCGGTGCTTTTCCTACCATGTGTCAGTAAACAGTGCGTGCGCTGGTTTCCTATCCAAGACTTTTACTTGAATAATGTAGGTCAGTCCATATCCTGTTGGAACTTGCTTTATTTCCATGCATCATTGTTTCTGAGATGGAGTCATGCTTGAGCAAGCATGCCTGGGTCATTCGTTTTAACCACTGTATAGTATTTCATTGACTGAATAACCTCGTTTACTTTCCACTCCCCACAGGGGAATCCCCGTAAATGTCTCTTTGCCCACTGGGCACAGTGGCTCTTGGAGGGACACTGAGACACAGATCCTCGGGGCTGGGGACAGGAGCGCTTTCATCTTCCTTGGACTCCCCAGAGCGCTCACCAAAGAGAGGGGGGCCCAGTGACACACCCACCAGCAGTGCCTAGGTCCACAGCCTCACCAACACTTCCTGATGATGGACATTAACCTTTGCCAGCAGGATGAGTGTGGAATGGCAGTTCATTATTTTACTTATTTATATTTCCCTGGTATTAAGGAAGTTGAGCATCTTTTCATGTTTGCTAGATATTTGGTTTCTTCCTCTGTGAATTTTCTCTTCATATCCTTTGCTGTAAAGTCTTATTGGTTTACAGGCTTAAAAAAAAAAACATATTCTGGATATTAATTCTATCACCAAACACTTAAGGTGATCCATTTAAGTCTCCCATCTTACTACTTACTCACCATAGTTGTTTGCTGTGTTCCATGCATTCAGTCATATTTTTTCCTTTTCTTTTGCCTGTTTTTGGATTGAGTACTTTTCTTAGTAATTCTATTTTCATCAGTCACTAATTAGTTATACATCATTTTTAATGGTTGCCCTACGTTTTACAATATACATCTTTAAGTTTCAACAGCCTGCTTCACATAAATTATACCACTGCACCTGTGTGCTTTAACCTTATAGTTTATCCACCGTCCTTTGGGCTGTTGTTCTTAGACGTTATAACCAGCATACTACATTGTTGGTCGTGCACATAGCAAATATCTTCTCCCAGTCTGTCTCCTGTCTTTTTAAATTTTTCAGAAAAGAAATTTCTTTCTTTTTAAAAAATATTTATTTGGCTGCGCCGGGTCTTCTGCGGAATGCTGACTCTTTGGTTGTGGCATGTGAACTCTTAGTTCAGGCATGTGGGATCTAGTTCCCTGACCAGGAATGAAACCCAGGCACCCTCCATTGGGAGCTGGGAGTCTTAACCACTGGACCACCTCGGAAGTCCCTGTCTTTTCTGTTAACGTTTTTCATGGTTATATATCTTACACAAATATTTATATTTAAATATAATTAAATTTAGTACTTTAACTTTAGGGTTTGTACTTTTATTTTTGTTTATTTTCTTCCCTATCCAATGCCTTAAGGATATGTCTCAATTTTTTATTCTAAATTGTTTACAGTTTAACTTGTACACAGATCTCTAATCTAGAATCGATTCTTTTAGCTTTTAATAAAAGTTGCATCTCTACTGAGATATAATTCACATAGCATTAAATCCCTTCATGTAAGGTGTACAGTTTGGTGGTTTATTATGTTCACAGAGTTATGCCCCCATCACCATGGCCCAAGTGTAGAATATTTTCATCACTCTAAAAAGAAACCCTGTACCCAAAAGCAGTCATTCTCCATTTGCCCCTACAACTTCCACTCAGACCTGGGTAACAACTAATCCACTGTCCGTCTATATAGATTTGCCTATACGGATATTTCAAATAAATAGAAATGTAATATGTGGTCAGTGTTTACTGGCTTTTTATACTCGCAAAGAGTCGGACACGACTGAGCGACTGAACTGAATGTTTTTAAGGTTCATCCACGTTGTAGCACGAGAGTATATCATTCCTTGTTATTGCCAAATAATGCTGTGTTGTATGGATAGACCCAATTTCAGTTATCAGTTCATCACTTGCTAGGTTTTTAGATTGTTTCTACTCTTTGTTATCAAAAATGCTGCTGTGAACATTTGTGGACAAATTTTTGTATGGACGGATATTCTTATTTCTCTTGGGTATAAACCCAAGGGTAGGATTACTCTTACTTGGACCAACTACTTAATATTTTCAGGAACTGCTAAATTGTTTTCCAAGGAAGCTGCACTTTATATTCCCACCAGCAGTGTAAGAGGGTCCTGACTTCTCCATATCCTCACCAATACTTAATTATCTTTCTTATTATAGTGATCTCTGGGTGTGGAGTGGTATCTCACTTTGCTTTTTCAAAAAATAATTTTATTTTAATTTATTTTTAGGTATTCTGGGTCTTTGTAGCTGCTTGGGCTTTTCTCTAGTTGTGCCGACTGGGGGCACTCTTCATTGTCGCAGGCTTCTCATCGCAGTGGCTTCTCTTGTTTTGTTTGGGGCATGAGCTCCAGGGCAGGTGGGCTTTAGTAGTTGTAGCGTGTGGGCTCTAGAGCACAGGCTCAGTAGTTGCGACACTCGGGCATCATTGCTCCACGGCATGTGGGATCTTCCTGGACCAGGGGTGGAACCTGTGTCTCCTGCGTTGGCAGGCGAATTCTTTACCACTGAGCCACCAGGGAAGCCCCTCAACCATAGATTTCCAGTTCCTTAATGACTAATGATATTGAGCATCTTTTTATGTGCATGTTGGTCATTTGTATGTCTTCTTTGGAGCAGTGTCTGTTCAGAATCTTTGCCCATTAAAATTTTTTTAATTGCTGTGAAGTACACATGATATAAAATTTAGCATTTTAACCATTTTAAAGTGTACACTTCAAAGTGAGTAGTATTTAGTACATTCACACTGTTGTATAGCCAATCTCCAAAACTCTTTTTATCTTGCAAAACTAACACATCATACCCATCCAACAATTACTCCCCATTTGCCCCAGCCCCAGCTCTGGGCAACTACCTTTCTTCTTTCTGTCTCTATGAATCTGACTATTCTAGGTACCTCATGTTAGTAGAATCATACAGTATTTGTCTTTTTGTGACTGGCTTATTTTACTTAACATAATGTCCATCATCAAGATTGATCCTTGTTGGGAATTCTCTGATGGTCCAGTGGTTGAGACATAGGCTTTCACTGCTGTGGGTCCAGGTTCCATCTCTCGTTGGGGAACTAAGCTCCTACAAACAGCCAAGTGCAGCCAAAAATAAATAAATAAATAAGCACAGACTCCTCGGGGACATCCCCCATAGTCCACACCGGTTAAGACTCTATCTTCCAATGCAGGGGCTGAGTGTTTGATCCCTGCTCCAGGGACTAAGGTCCTACATATGACCAAAAATTAAAAAAAAAAGATTTATCCATGTTGTAGCATGTGTCACAGTTTTCTTCCATTTTAGAGGTGAATGATATTTCACTTTATGTGTAAATCATATTTTGCTCATCTGTTCCTCCGTGGCTATTGTGAATAATGCTGCTATGAACATGGTTGTATAAATATCTCTGAGACGCAGCTTTCAATCCTTTGGGGTATGTACTCAAAGCTGAATTGCTAGATCATATGGGTTCCATTTTTAATGTTTTGAGGAACCACCAAAAGTTTTCCATAGCAGTTGCACCATTGTACTCTCCTATCAACAGTGCACAAGGGGTCCAATTTCTATGCATCCTCACCAACACTAATCATCTGTTTTGTTTTGTTTTGATAGTAGCCATTCTAACAGGTGTGAGGTGGTATCTGATGGTGCTTTTGATTTGCATTTCCCTGCTTCCCTGGTGGCTCAAATGGTAAAGAATCTGTCTGCAATGCAGGAGACCTGGGTTCAATCCCCGGGTTGCAAAGATTCCCTGGAGAAGGGAATAGCAATCCACTCCTGTATTCTTGCCTGGGAAATCCCATGGACAGAGGAGCCTGGCGGGCTACAGTCCCTGGGGTGGGAAAGAGTTGGACACAACTGAGCGACTAACACACACGTATTTTTCACTATGAATTTAGTTCTATAGTTGTATAAACTTTTGCTATATTTTCTCCCTCAAGATTAACAGTTGTATATTTGATACATTAATAGTAAATATTGTATAATCAGTTGAAGTTTTTTGCTATGAACTTATTACATAGGAATTGTTCCAAAAACCAAACATGTAAGGCAGTATTAAAATGTCAGCAAAATGTGTTTTGTTTTTCTTCTTTAAAAATGTTTATGTATTTGACTATGTGGGGTCTTAGTTGTAGCACAGGGGATCTTTTAGCTGTGGCATGTGGCATCTGGTTCCCTGACCAGGGATCAAACTCAAGTTCCCTGCATTGGGAGCTTGGAGTCTTAGCCACTGGACCACCAGGGAAGTCTCTGTTTTTTCTTAAATAAGTGGTTAATCTTAAAAAAAAAAAAAAAATTTTGTATATCATTTTATTATTTATTTCTTATTTTATTCCATTATGATTATAAACAGTGATCTGAATAAAATTATTTGGAATTTGTTGTAATTTGCTTTGCAGCCAATTTTTGTAAATATTCTATGTATATTTAAAAAGAACATAAAATATCTAGTTGTTTTTCAGATTTTCTATATTCTTACTAATTTTTGTCTGTTTTATCAATTACAGAGAAAGAGGTGCGTAGATACATGCCATGGTGATTTTTTCCTACGTTTTCCTCATTCTGTCGTTCTTTGCTTTTTGTGTTTTAAGTTCATGCTGTTGAGTACGTTGTGCGTGCTGAGTCACTTCAGTCGTGTCCAACTCTACGACCCCGTGGACCATGGCCAGCCAGGCTCCTCTGCCCGTGGGATTTTCCAGGCAAGAGCACTGGAGTGGGTTGCCATTTCCTTCTCCAAGGTACATTGTACCTTACTTTTTTCACAACATCCTTTCAGTTCAGTTGCTCCATTGTGTTCGACTCTTTGTGACCCTGTGGACTGCAGCACACCAGGCCTCCCTGTCCATCACCAGCTACCAGTGATGAGTTTAATTAAACTCATGTTCACTGAGTCAGTGATGCCATCCAACCATCTCATCCTCTGTCGTCCCCTTCTCCTCCTGCCCTCAATCTTTCCAAGCATCAGGGTCTTTTCAAATGAGTCAGTTCTTCACATCAGGTGGCCAAGGCATTTGAGTTTCAGCTTCAACATCAGTCCTTCCAATGAATATTAAGGACTGATTTCCTTTAGGATGGACTGGTTGGATCTCACTGCAGTTCAAGGCACTCTCAAGAGTCTTCTCCAATACCACAGTTCAAGAGCATCAATTGTTTGAAACTCAGCTTTCTTCACAGTCCAACTCTCACATCCATACACGACCACTGGAAAAACCATAGCCTTGAGTAGACGGACCTTTGTTGGCAAAGTAATGTCTCTGCTTTTTAATATGCTGTCTAGGTTGGTCATAGCTTTTCTTCCAAGGAGTAAGCGTCTTTTAATTTCATGGCTACAGTCACCATCTGCAGTGATTTTAGGAGCCCCCCAAAATAAAGCCTGCCACTATTTCACAACATCAGATCAGATCAGTCAGATCAGTCGCTCAGTCGTGTCTGATTCTTTGTGACCCCATGAATCGCAGCACGCCAGGCCTCCCTGTCCATCACCAACTCCTGGAGTTCACTCAGACTCATGTCCATCGAGTCAGTGATGCCACCCAGCCATCTCATCCTCTGTCGTCCCCTTCTCCTCCTGCCCGCAATCCCTCCCAGCATCAGAGTCTTTTCCAATGAGTCAACTCTTCGCATGAGGTGGCCAAAGTACTGGAGTTTCAGCTTTAGCATCATTCTTTCCAAAGAAATCCCAGGGCTGATCTCCTTCAGAATGGACTGGTTGGATCTCCTTGCAGTCCAAGGGACTCTCAAGAGTCTTGTCCAACACCACAGTTCAAAAGCATCAATTCTTTGGCGCTCAGCCTTCTTCACAGTCCAACTCTCACATCCATACATGACCACAGGAAAAACCATAGCCTTGACTAGACGGACCTTTGTTGGCAAAGTAATGTCTCTGCTTTTGAACATGCTGTCTAGGTTGGTCATAACTTTCCTTCCAAGGAGTAAGCATCTTTTAATTTCATGGCTGCAGTCACCATCTGCAGTGATTTTGGAGCCCAGAAAAATAAAGTCTGACACTGTTTCCACTGTTTCCCCTTCTATTTCTCATGAAGTGCTGGGACCGGATGCCATGATCTTCATTTTCTGAATGTTGAGCTTTAAGCCAACTTTTCACTCTCCACTTTCACTTTCATCAAGCGGCTTTTTAGTTCCTCTTCACTTTCTGCCATAAGGGTGGTGTCATCTGCGTATCTGAGGTTATTGATATTTCTCCCAGCAATCTTGATTCCAGCTTGTGTTTCTTCCAGTCCAGCATTTCTCATGATGTACTCTGCATATAAGTTAAATAAACAGGGTGACAATATACAGCCTTGACAAACTCCTTTTCCTATTTGGAACCAGTCTGTTGTTCCATGCCCAGTTCTAACTGTTGCTTCCTGACCTGCATACAAATTTCTCAAGAGGCAGATCAGGTGGCCTGGTATTCCCATCTCTTTCAGAATTTTCCACAGTTGATTGTGATCCACACAGTCAAAGGCTTTGGCATAGTCAATAAAGCAGAAATAGGTGTTTTTCTGGAACTCTCTTGCTTTTTCTATGATCCAGTGGATGTTGGCAATATGACCTCTGGTTCCTCTGCCTTTTCTAAAACCAGCTTGAACATCAGGAAGTTCACGGTTCACATATTGCTGAAGCCTGGCTTGGAGAATTTTGAGCATGACTTTACTAGCGTGTGAGATGAGTGCAATTGTGTGGTAGTTTGAGCATTCTTTGGCATTGCCTTTCTTTGGGATTGGAATGAAAACTGACCTTTTCCAGTCCTGTGGCCACTGCTGAGTTTTCCAAATTTGCTGGCATATTGAGTGCAGCACTTGCACAGCATCATCTTTCAGGATTTGGAATAGCTCAACTGGAATTCCATCACCTCCACTAGCTTTGTTCGTAGAGATGCTTTCTAAGGCCCACTTGACTTCACATTCCAGGATGTCTGGCTCTAGGTCAGTGATCACACCATCATGATTATCTGGGTTGTGAAGATCTTTTTTGTACAGTTCTTCTGTGTATTCTTGCCATCTCTTCTTAATATCTTCTGCTTCTGTTAGGTCCATACAATTTCTGTCCTTTATTGAGCTCATCTTTGCATGAAATGTTCCTTTGGTATCTCTGATTTTCTTGAAGAGATTCCTAGTCTTTCCCATTTTGTTGTTTTCCTCTATTTCTTTACATTGATCGCTGAAGAAGGCTTTCTTATCTCTTCTTGCTATTCTTTGGAACTCTGCATTCAGATGTTTATATCTTTCCTTTTCTCCTTTGCTTTTCGCTTCTCTTCTTTTGATAGCTATTTGTAAGGCCTCCACAGACAGCCATTTTGCTTTTTTGCATTTCTTTTCCATGGGGATGGTCTTGATCCCTGTCTCTTGTACAATGTCACAAACTTCCATCCATAGTTCATCAGGCACTCTATCTATCAGATCTAGGCCCTTAAATCTATTTCTCACTTCCACTGTATAATCATAAGGGATTTGATTTAGGTCATACCTGAATGGTCTAGTGGTTTTCCCTACTTTCTTCAATTTCAGTCTGAATTTGGCAATAAGGAGTTCATGGTCTGAGCCACAGTCAGCTCCTGGTCTTGTTTTTGCTGACTGTATAGAGCTTCTCCATCTTTGGCTGCAAAGAATATAATCAGTCTGATTTTGGTGTTGACCATCTGGTGATGTCCATGTATAGAGTCTTTTCTTGTGTTGTTGGAAGAGGGTGTTTGTTATGACCAGTGCATTTTCTTGGCAAAACTCTATTAGTCTTTGCCCTGCTTCGTTCTGTATTCCAAGGCCAAATTTGCCTGTTAGTCCAGGTGTTTCTTGACTTCCTACTTTTGCATTCCAGTCCCCTATAATGAAAAGGACATCTTTTTTGGGTGTTAGTTCTAAAAGGTCTTGTAGGTCTTCATAGAATCATTCAACTTCAGCTTCTTCAGCGTTACTGGTTGGGGCACAGACTTGGATTACTGTGATATTGAATGGTTTGCCTTGGAAATGAACAGAGATCATTCACAACATAGTAACCTTTTTATTCTAGTACTGGTTTTTGCTTTAAAGCGTGTTTTTTCCAGTCGTATTGCTGTGCCAACTGTATTTGGATCAGTGTTTGGTGATGTGCCTTTTTTCCTTCCCAGTTCTTTACTCTGCACTATACTGTGTCCTTAGGTTTTAGGTATTTAGTCACATGCTGTTTACATAATATCAAGTGTGTTTTTACCCTTATCTGGGAATCAAGGCTAAGGCCCAGAGCTGAGGACAAAAAGCATTAAACCACCCCACATTTTGATTTCGTGCAGCCTGAAGGCATGGGGACAGTCACCTACAGAACTTATGAGGAGGCACTACTTTCAAACTGATACTGTCCCTCCTGCTGCTCCCCTACCCCCACCCCAGCATAAACAGGACTGCAAGAGAAGGGGTTTCTGGGCCGTCCCTCCCCTTCCACCGTGTAAGAGAGATCTGGGTCCCCTTTTGTGGAGCCCGGGAGTGTGGCTCAGGGCTCTCTTCCATTACAGGGAAGATGAGGCAGGTACGTGATACATGTTTCCTGAAGTGTGTGGGAATGGTGGAACATGGAAGCAGACAGTTTTTAATGTAGCCATTTCTGAAGGCTTTATACATGACCAGGAAAACATGACGCTACTCCCACCTGATTCAAGTTCCCCTCAATCCCTGATGGTGCAGTGTAAAGACCCAAGCAGCTTCCTCGACTTCTTGTAGAGCACAGAGGTTAGACGGGGTGGGACAGGGACCCTGCCACTGTCCAGATCTACACAGGGCCACAGACCAAGTAATGGGCACCTACCCCTGGGAAGAATTAGGGGCAAACGTTTCTAGTTACCCCTCTGGGAGTGAGTCTCAGTGTGAGAGAAGGACAGGGTGAAGCTGAGCCCTGCCCCAAGATAACCTCCCCTATCGCGTCCCTAGAAGCCAGTAGCAGCACAGGCCTGTGGCCTCCAGGTGGCACCCAGGGGAGGGAGGGCTCTGGTCAGCACACACAGCCACGTTCTCCTTCAGCTCCCTTCTGAACGCTCCATGCCTTGGCCCCAAGTGAGGCTTTGCAAAGGTCTAAGCTAGAGTGTGGGCTTCCCAGGTGGCGCTCGTGGTAAAGAACCCTCCTATCAATGCAGGGGATGTAAGAGACTTGGGTTCAATCCCCGGGTTGGGAGGATCCCCTGGAGGAGGGCACCGAAACCCACTCTAGTATTCTTGCCTGGGGATTCTCTCAGACCGAGGAGCCTGGCCGGCTACAGTCCATGGCGTCACACAGAATCACACACGACTGAAGTGATTTGTCACACACACACACAACCTAGAGTGTGGATTAAGGAAGCTGGGAAGACAGGACAGAGAAAGGAGGAAGGGTTTGATGAGCAGACCACGTGGTTTCCTCACTCACTAGTGTCCCAGACAGATCTAACCTGAACTGGGGTAGAAGGGGCCCCGGCTCTGACTGAGTTCAAACATGGTTCAGACTGGAGGCTGGAATGAGACTTTCTGACAACAGAAAGTTTTTGAAATATTTTGGAATCTCAAAAAAATGTCATTATTGTACTAAATAACTGGTAAGGAAAGAAGGGTTGACATAACACAATTGTGGGGCAGTCATTGGAAAAGGGGAAACTATTTTATGTTTATGCCCCCAATGAGTTAATATTTCTCATAAAACTTCAAAGCATAGAGCTGGATTTTTGCATAGTTTTATAATCTGATAATATGTCTCCTTGACATTTATTTATTTGGCTGCACCAGGTCTTAGATTTGGCGCATGGGACCTTTGATCTTCATTGCAGCGTGCTGGATCTTTAGTTGCAGCATGTGAACTCTTGAGTTGTGGCTTGCTGGGATATAGTTCCCTGACCAGTAATGGAACCCAGGTCCCCTGCATTAGAAGTGTGGAGTTCTAGTCACTGTACCGCTAGGGAAAGTGAAGTCGCTCAGTCGTGTCTGACTCTTTGTGACCCCATGGACTGTGGCCTACCAGGCTCCTCTGACCATGGGATTTTCCAGGCAAAAATACTGGAATGGGTTGCCATTTCCTTCTCCAGGGGATCTTCCCGACCCAGGGATCAAACCCCAGTCTCCTGCATTGCAGGCAGACACTTTACCCTCTGAGCCACCAGGGAAGCTAGGGAAGGCCCTGACAATTTGTCTTTCAAATGAAGAGCTTATTTTCTTTGTAGTGAATATAGATATATTTGGATTTTTTGTCTGTCATCTTATTTTGTGATCTTTATTTTACTGTAACTTTGCTTCTTCCCCCCTTTCTCTACCTTCTGTTAAATTAATCAGATTTTCTTTAGTCACCTCTTCTCTCTCTGCTATGAGCCATTCTACCTCTTTCCTTTAGCAGCTATTATGAACATAATAAATATGTATGTTTGACTTAGTCTAAATGTAGTCTCTCTCTCTGCCCTTCTAGTGAGATCACCAGGGCTTTCATTGAAGTTATGCTCCATCCTTCTTAAATGTTGTCTGCTGTTATAGTTCCATTTGTTTTGTATCTCCTAGACTTGTCTTTATTATTGTCTTATAAAGTCAATGCATATTGAGATCTACCCATGATTACTAAATTTATTTTGCTCATCAGCTTTCTTGTGTCCTTCTTACTGCATTCAAGTTTCCTCTTCTCAAAGTATAGTCCTCAGTAGTTTTTCAGTGAGGTTTTATAAATGGTATATTTGAAATTTTTATCTTCTGAAAATGTCTTTATTTGGCTTTGCTTGTGTGTGATAAATTGATCACGGTGTGAAATCTAGGTTGACAGTTATTTCCCCTCACCACTCTTGTGGGTGTTTGTCCATTGTCTTCTGACCTCCACTTTTATCACAGAAGAGCCTATTGTCAATCTAATAGTTCTTTCTTTGATGTCAATCTGCCTTTTTCTCTGGCTGCTTTTAGGATTTCTGCTTTGCTTTTGGTGCTCTAATTTCACCACAAAGTTTATACATGTGGATTTACATTTGTGTCTCTTAGATTTGAGGATTTATGTCTTTCATTAATTCTTGAAGAAAGTTAGTTATTCTTTCAAAAATATTTATTTTCTTCTAATTTCCTAATTATCTCTTTCTGGATGAGAAAATCTGATCTGATAGATGTACGGTAGGTGTTCCTAGTCTGTGTTCTCAACATACGCTGTGTTTCCGTCCATCATTATATCTGTCTTTCATTCTGGGTACTTTCTTCGTCTATCTTTCATTTAAGTAATTCTTCCCATCTGTTTCTAGATGTGCTGCTTAACCTTAACAAGTCCATTGATTTTTCAGTTTTCAGTGGCTCTATTTTCTTCTCTGCATATCTGAGGTTATTGATATTTCTCCCAGCAATCTTGATTCCAGCTTGTGCTTCTTCCAGCCCAGCATTTCTCATGATTACTCTGCATATAAGTTAAATAAACAGGGTGACAACATACAGCCTTGACGTACTCCTTTTCCTATTTGGAACCAGTCTGTTATTCCATGTCCAGTCCTAACTGTTGCTTCCTGACCTGCATTCAGGTTTCTCAAGAGGCAGGTCAGGTGGTCTGGTATTCCCATCTCTTTCAGAATTTTCCACAGTTGATTGTGATCCACACAGTCAAAGGCTTTGGCATAGTCAATAAAGCAGAAATAGATGTTTTTCTGGAACTCTCTTGCTTTTTCTATGATCCAGCAGATGTTGGCAATTTGACCTCTGGTTCCTCTGCCTTTTCTAAAACCAGCTTAAACATCAGGAAGTTCACGGTTCACATATTGCTGAAGCCTGGCTTGGAGAATTTTGAGCATGACTTTACTAGCGTGTGAGATGAGTGCAATTGTGTGGTAGTTTGAGCATTCTTTGGCATTGCCTTTCTTTGGGATTGGAATGAAAACTGACCTTTTCCAGTCCTGTGGCCACTGCTGAGTTTTCCAAATTTGCTGGCATATTGAGTGCAGCACTCGCACAGCATCATCTTTCAGGATTTGAAAGAGCTCAACTGGAATTCCATCACCTCCACTAGCTTTGTTCGTAGAGATGCTTTCTAAGGCCCACTTGACTTCACATTCCAGGATGTCTGGCTCTAGGTCAGTGATCACACCATCGTGATTATCTGGGTTGTGAAGATCTTTTTTGTACAGTTCTTCTATGTATTCTTACCATCTCTTCTTAATATCTTCTGCTTCTATTAGGTCCGTACCATTTCTGTCCTTTATTGAGCCCATCTTTGCATGAAATGTTCCTTTGGTATCTCTGATTTTCTTGAAGAGAAAGACCCTTATGGCAGAAAGTGAAGAGGAACTCAAAAGCCTCTTGATGAAAGTGAAAGTGGAGAGTGAAAAAGTTGGCTTAAAGCTCAACATTCAGAAAACGAAGATCATGGCATCCGGTCCCATCACTTCATGGGAAATAGATGGGGAAACAGTGGAAACAGTGTCAGACTTCATTTTTCTGGGCTTCAAAATTACTGCAGATGGTGACTGCAGCCATGAAATTAAAAGATGCTTACTCCTTGGAAGGAAAGTTATGACCAACCTAGATAGCATATTCAAAAGCAGAGACATTACTTTGCCAACAAAGGTCCATCTAGTCAAGGCTATGGTTTTTCCTGTGGTCATGTAAGGATGTGAGAGTTGGACTGTGAAGAAGGCTGAGCGCCAAAGAATTGATGCTTTTGAACTGTGGTGTTGGACAAGACTCTTGAGAGTCCCTTGGACTGCAAGGAGATCCAACCAGTCCATTCTGAAGGAGATCAGCCCTGGGATTTCTTTGGAAAGAATGATGCTAAAGCTGAAACTCCAGTACTTTGGCCACCTGATGCGAAGAGTTGACTCATTGGAAAAGACTCTGATGCTGGGAGGGATTGGAGGCAGGAGGAGAAGGGGACGACAGAGGATGAGATGGCTGGATGGCATCACTGACTCGATGGACGTGAGTCTGAGTGAACTCCGAGAGTTGGTGATGGACAGGGAGGCCTGGCGTGCTGCGATTCATGGGGTCACAAAGAGTCGGACACGACTGAGCGACTGATCTGATCTGATTTTCTTCTCTTGTTTTCTTTTTAAAATGTTTCTTTTTAATAGTATCTTGTTTTTTCTTAAGGTTTGTTGATTTGTATTAACTTTACTTTTTCTATGCTGCTTCCTTTTTGCCCGTGTTTTGCTTTTTCTTTAATAACAATGTAAGAAGTTTATTTACTTTTAGTTGCACAGCTCTCAGGATCTTATATTCCCAATTAGGGATTGAACCTGCATCCTCTGCAGTGAAAGTACAGAGTCCTAACCACTGGGTGGCCAGGGGATTCCCTGTTCTTAGTTTTTATAAAGTATAAAAATATTAACATTCTAGTCTATTTTGAATTATTTTACCTAAATTCAAGTTCTTGGATAGTTACTCTTGCTCTTTTGTTTCCTTGTGGATTTTGCAATTTCTGATTGTGAGCTTATATTGAGCCAGGTTTGTGGTCTGGACTGTGGGATAGTTCCTCCTGTTTTTGTTTCTTTCAGCCAGAAACCTCAAGTGCTTTCATTGGCCTAGGTCCGATTTTAATGTCAATGTATCAGCCCTGAGGGTAATATAAACTTGAATCCCGGTCTCCGTAAGGTACTAGCTGTGGTTTTGGATTCTCAAGGAAGATATCACCCCATCCATTACCATCACTCAGAGCTTCAGTTCAGTTCAGTTCAGTTGCTCAGTCATGTCTGACTCTTTGTGACCCCATGGCCTGCAGCACACCAGGTCTCCCTGTCCATCACCAACTCCCTGAGTTTATTCAAACTCATGTCCATTGAGTTCATGATGCCATCCAACCATCAGGTAAGCTCAGAGCTTAGCTTGAGATAGAAAGCCTTTTGTCATCTGTGGCAGCCATGGAGTCATGCCACTGAGATCTCTGTTCAAGAGCTTACCATTCAGTTACAAGAAGTGCAGTTAACTGACCAGTTACTAATGTTGTTGTTCAGTCACTCAGTCATGGCTCATGGCCTCCAGCATGCCAGACTTCCCTGCTGCCCTTCACCATCTTCCGGAGTTTGCTCAAACTCATGTCCATTGAATTGATGATGCCATCCAACCATCTTGTCCTCTGTTGTCCCCTTCTCCTGCCTTCAATCTTTCCCAGCATCAAGGTGTTTTCTAATGAGTTGGCTGTTGGCAACAAGTGGTCAAAGTATTAGAGCTTCAGCTTCAGCATCAGTCCTTCCAATGAATATTCAGGACTGATTTCCTTTAGGATTGACTGGTTTGATCTCTTTGCCATCCAGGGGGCTCTCAAGAATCTTCTCCAACATCACAGTTCGAAACCATCATTTCTGCCCAACACAGGACTCATCTAATGGGCAATATTTGCTCTAGAATCCTTTGTTCAGTTGGCTGAAACTTTGTCAAGGCTGCATCATGGTCTATTTCTGCTTCCCAAACCTGCTTCTTCTCCTCCTTCCTTTCACAGATGCTGGACCAGTGTCCTGGTCTGAGATGTTGCCTGCAAAACCCCGTTTCCTCCTCCTTTTACCTTTATAGGCATCATTCTCCAATAATCCTCTTGTACTTCAAACTATGTCTCAGCACCCACTTCCCGAGGCCCAAAATAACATGTTGTCTTTTTGGGTTAGGATGCATTTTTTTCTGATCCATACATTTTCCGAAGATGAGGCCTTGAGGGGACTTTATCTGGAGGTGTTAGCTCCAACTTCTCACCCTGAGGGGCCCAAGGCCTATTTACTCTTCTCTCCACCCCACTCCAGGTACCTACGGCTGCTACTCTCAGGCTTCCAACATGGCTGCTCTCTTTTATCTTCATTTCCGGCACAATATGATTTCCCTTTATTCCTTTTTATATTAGCTCTCTGTTTGAAATTACATTTATTATATCACATCTGGAATTTCTAGGTATTTGTATCAGGAGTGTGCTCAGTATTTTATATTTATTACTTTTTGACTAAGAACTTTCTTAAGATGGAAATTATTAAAGTATATATACTTAATGTCTAAATTGTGCTTTTAAGATTTTTAAATAATCATGTATAAATTGTACAATACTCAGGGTGAAAAGAAATTTGATATGCAAATCAGGAACTTTGTTTTACAACTGTCAGGGAATAGTCTTCCTTATGACTTGTAAGTCTATTGCTTTTTTTTTTTTTTAATTGAAGTATAGTTGATTTACTGTATTGTGTTAGTTTCAGGTGACAGCAAAGTGATTCAAATTTTTTTCCATTATAGGTTATTATTAGATATTAAATATAGTTCCCTTTGATCTATAGTAAATCCTTTTTGCTCATCTATATTATGTATAGTAATATCTCTGCTTTTCAATATGCTATCTAGGTTGGTCATAACTTTCCTTCCAAGGAGTAAGCGCCTTTTAATTTCATGGCTGCAATCACCATCTGCAGTGATTTTCAAGCCCCCCAAAATAAAGTCTGACACTGTTTCCACTGTTTTCCCATCTATTTCCCATGAAGTGATGGGACCAGATACCATGATCTTAGTTTTCTGAATGTTGTGCTTTAAGCCAACTTTTCCACTCTCCTCTTTCACTTTCATCAAGAGGCTTTTTAGTTCCTCTTCACTTTCTGCCATAAGGGTGGTGTCATCTGCATATCTGAGGTTATTGGTATTTCCCCCGGCAATCTTGATTCCAGCTTGTGCTCCTTCCAGCCCAGCGTTTCTCATGATTACTCTGCATAGAAGTTAACTAAGCAGGGTGACAGTATACAGCCTTGACTACTCCTTTTCCTATTTGGAACCAGTCTGTTGTTGTGTGTCCTGTTCTAACTGTTGCTTCCTGACCTGCATACAGGTTTCTCAAGAGGCAGGTCAGGTGATCTGGTATTCCCATCTCTTTCAGAATTTTCCACAGTTTATCGTGATCCACCCAGTCAAAGACTTTGGCATAGTCAATAAAGCAGAAATAGATGTTTTTCTGGAACTCTCTTGCTTTTTTGATGACCCAGCAGATGTTGGCAATTTGATCTCTGGTTCCTCTGCCTTTTCTAAAATTAGCTTGAACATCTGGAAGTTCATGGTTCACGTATTGCTGAAGCCTGGTTTGGAGAATTTTGAGCATTACTTTATTAGCATGTGAGATGAGTGCAGTTGTGCGGTAGTTTGAGCATTCTTTGGCATTGCCTTTCTTTGGGATTGGAATGAAAACTGACCTTTGCAACAAAGGTTCATCTAGTCAAGGCTATGGTTTTTCCAGTGGTCATGTATGGATGTGAGAGTTGGACTGTGAAGAAAGCTGAGCGCCAAAGAATTGATGCTTTTGAACTGTGGTGCTGGAGAAGACTCTTGCGCGTCCCTTGGACTGCAAGGAGATCCAACCAGTCCATCCTAAAGGAGACCAGTCCTGGGTGTTCATTGGAAGGACTGATGCTAAGGCTGAAACTCCAATACTTTGGCTACCTCATGTGAAGAGTTGACTCATTGGAAAAGACCCTGATTCTGGGAGGGATTGGGGGCAGGAGGAGAAGGGGATGACAGAGGATGAGATGGGCTGGATGGCATCAGCGACTCGATGCATAAGTTTGGGTGAACTCTGGGAGCTGGTGATGGACAGGGAGGCTTGGCGTGCTGCGATTCATGAGGTTGCAAAAAGTGGGACATGACTGAGTGACTGAACTGAAGTGAACTGAATGGATGTATAGTATTGTGTATCTGTTAATCCCATACTCATACTTTCTTTCTCTTCACCTTTTCCCCTTTGGTAACTGTTAATTTGTTTTGTATGTCTGTGACTCTACTTCTGTTTTGTAAATAAGTTAATTGGTATCAGTTTTTTAGATTCCACATATAAGCGATATCATATGGTATATGTCTTTCTCTGATTAGTATGATGATCTCTAGGTCCATCCATGTTGCTGCACATGGCAATATTTCGTTATTTTTTTATTGTTGTTGTTGTGCAGTCGCTAAGTCATGTCTCTTTGTGATCCCATGGACTGCAGCATGCCAGGCTTCCCTGTCTTTCACTATCTCCCAGAGTTTGCTCAAACTCATGTCCACTGAGTCAGTGATGCCATCCAACTGTCTCATCCTTTGTTGCCCTCTTCTTCTTTTGCTGAGTAATATTCCATTGTGTGTGTATAACACATCTTTTTAAACCAGTCATCTGTTTATGGGCATCTGGGTTGTTTCCATGTCTTGGCTATTATAAATAGTGCTGCTATGAATGCTGCAGTACATGTATCTTTTCAAATTAGACTTTTTGTATTTTCTGGATATATGCTTAGGAATGGGATTGCCAAATCATATGGTAAGCCTATTTTTAGTTTTTTTAAGGAACTTCCATACTGTTTTCCATGGTGACTGACCAGTTTATATTCCCACCAACAGCATAGGAGGGTTCTTTTTTCTCCAGACTGTTTCCAAAATTTATTATTTGTAGACTTTTTGATGAGGGCCGTTTTGACCAGTATGAGGTAGTACCTCATTACTGTTCTGATTTGCATTCTCTAATGATTAGTGATGTTGAGCATCTTTTCATGTGATTGTTGGCCATCTGTATATCTTCTTTGGAGAAATGTCTACTTAGCTCTTCCCATTTTTTCATTGTTTTTTTTTTTTTTTTTTCCTTTATTAAACTGTATGAACTGCTTGCATAGTTTGGAAATTACCCCCTTGTTGGTCGCATCATTTTATTGCTTCATTTTTACACATTTACCTTTATACTGTTTCCAGGAACACATGATATGGAGAGAGTCCAATGAAATGACAGATGGTGTCTGAGCAAGTGTCTATGGAAAACAGGGGAGGCATTAATCCCACCTGCAGAGACTGGGGAAGGCTGGGTGACACGATGATCTGAGGGGTAAGAAGGGATACACTAGGTGGATGAGGGTGGTGGGGCAAAGGGAGGGAGGACATGGTCTGTAGGGGGAACAGCACTTGCAGAGCTTAGGAACAGCATGATGCTCTCAGAAGGGCAGGTGGGTTTGGTTCACCTACAAGGTCAGATGCAAGGGGAGCTGCAGGAGATGCGGCAGGGAAGGAGCCACCTGAGTTGCTGCACTGAAGTTTAGATTCTCAATGCAGGTGACGGAGTCCCTGGAGGACTTTAATTGGGAATGAGAGGGATCACATCTCCCGGTTAGAAAGGTTACCCTGCGTCTATGTGAGGGAAGCAGCAGTGCAAGCTGGGGTCAGAATCACAGACTTGCCCAGAAGGACTTCTGGCAAGCCTTTGCTGATGTGGAAAAAGACTGATAAACAGAGAAAAAGAGACAAGGTGTCAGGAACTTTAGAGGAGGGGACATCTTCCCCAGCAGGGAGACATAAAAGAGTAATGGTTACATGCAGCCAGCACAGTCTCCGAGGATCTTGGTGCTGTTGCGGTGGTTAAGGTGCAGCTGACCCACCTTGTCCTCAGTCTGCTGTAAACACGACAAGGATGTAGCACCACTACTTAACAACGGAGAGTTGGACAGGATGCAGACCATTTTTGGAAGCATAGGAATGAGAACAAAGTCGTAGAAAGATGAAGGTAAAGAGAGATGTCAACAGGGGGCAGGCAGCAGATGGGTACCTTTTGATGGGGAACAGAGGGTGGCCAGGATGAAGGAATGACTGGGGATGATGAATCTCAAACGTTCTCACTTTGGCACGTTATTTCAGTGCCAGAACACACCCGAGCATCCCAGGAGGATTTGGCCTGGCCTAGGAGAGGTGCATGAAATGTTCCCTTGGTATCTCTAATTTTCTTGAAGATATCTCTAGTCTTTCCCATTTTGTTGTTTTCCTCTATTTCTTTGCATTGATCGCTGAAGAAGGCTTACTTATCTATTCTTGCTATTCTTTGGAACTCTGCATTCAGATGTTTATATCTTTCCTTTTCTCCTTTGCTTTTCGCTTCTCTTCTTTTGATAGCTATTTGTAAGGCCTCCACAGACAGCCATTTTGCTTTTTTGCATTTCTTTTCCATGGGGATGGTCTTGATCCCTGTCTCCTGTACAATGTCATGAACCTCATTCCATAGCTCATCAGGCACTCTATCTATCAGATCCAGGCCCTTAAATCTATTTCTCACTTCCACTGTATAATCATAAGGGGTTTGATTTAGGTCATACCTGAATGGTCTAGTGGTTTTCCCTACTTTCTTCAATTTCAGTCTGAATTTGGCAATAAGGAGTTCATGGTCTGAGCCACAGTCAGCTCCTGGTCTTGTTTTTGCTGACTGTATAGAGCTTCTGCATCTTTGGCTGCAAAGAATATAATCAATCTGATTTTGGTGTTGACCATCTGGTGATGTCCATGTATAGAGTCTTCTCTTGTGTGGTTGCAAGAGGGTGTTTGTTATGACCAGTGCATTTTTCTTGGCAAAACTCTATTAGTCTTTGCCCTGCTTCATTCTGTATTCCAAGGCCAAATTTGCCTGTTAGTCCAGGTGTTTCTTGACTTCCTACTTTTGCATTCCAGTCCCCTATAATGAAAAGGACATCTTTTTTGGGTGTTAGTTCTAAAAGGTCTTGTAGGTCAGGATGTGGTCTTGTAGGACAGAATGTGGTCCACTGGAGAAGGGATTGGCAAAACACTTCAGTATTCTTGCCTTGAGAACCCCATGAACAGTATGAAAAGGCAAAATGATAAGATACTGAAAGAGAAACTTACCAGGTCAGTAGGTGCCCAATATGCTACTGGAGATCAGTGGAGAAATAACTCCAGAAAGAATGAAGGGATGGAGCCAAAGCAAAAAGAATACCCAGTTGTGGATGTGACTGGTGATAGAAGCAAGGTCCGATGCTATAAAGACCAATATTGCATAGGAACCTGGAATGTCAGGTCCATGAATCAAGGCAAATTGGAAGTGGTCAAACAAGAGATGGCAAGAGTAAATGTCGACATTCTAGAAATCAGTGAACTGAAATGGACTGGAATGGGTGAATTTAACTCAGATGACCATTATATATACTAGTGGGCAGGAATCCCTCAGAAGAAATGGAGTAGCCATCACGGTCAACAAAAGAGTCCGAAATGCAGTACTTGGATGCAATCTCAAAAACGACAGAATGATCTCTGTTTGTCTCCAAGGCAAACCATTCAATAGAAAGCATCACTGTGAACAAAGCTAGTGGAGGTGATGGAATTCCAGTTGAGCTATTCCAAATCCTGAAAGATGATGCTGTGGAAGTGCTGCACTCAATATGCCAGCAAATTTGGAAAACTCAGCAGTGGCCACAGGACTGGAAAAGGTCAGTTTTCATTCCAATCCCAAAGAAAGGCAATGCCAAAGAATGCTCAAACTACCACACAATTGCACTCATCTCACACACTAATAAAGTCATGCTCAAAATTCTCCAAGCCAGGCTTCAGCAATATGTGAACCGTGAACTTCCTGATGTTCAAGCTGGTTTTAGAAAAGGCAGAGGAACCAGAGGTCAAATTGCCAACATCCGCTGGATCATAGAAAAAGCAAGAGAGTTCCAGAAAAACACCTATTTCTGCTTTATTGACTATGCCAAAGCCTTTGACTGTGTGGATCACAATCAACTGTGGAAAATTCTGAAAGAGATGGGAATACCAGACCACCTGACCTGCTTCTTGAGAAACCTGTATGCAGGTCAGGAAGCAACAGTTAGAACAGGACACACAACAACAGACTGGTTCCAAATAGGAAAAGGAGTACGTCAAGGCTGTATATTGTCACCCTGCTTAGTTAACTTCTGTGCAGAGTAATCATGAGAAACGCTGGGCTGGAAGAAGCACAAGCTGGAATCAAGATTGCTGGGAGAAATATCAATAACCTCAGATACGCAGATGACACCACCCTTATGGCAGAAAGTGAAGAGGAACTAAAAAGCCTCTTGATGAAAGTGAAAGAGGGGAGTGGAAAAGTTGGCTTAAAGCTCAACATTCAGAAAACGAAGATCATGGCATCTGGCCCCATCACTTCATGGGAAATAGATGGGGAAACAGTGGAAACAGTATCAGACTTTATTTTGGGGGGCTCCAAAATCACTGCAGATGGTGATTGCAGCCATGAAATTAAAAGACGCTTACTCCTTGGAAGGAAAGTTATGACCAACCTAGATAGCATATTAAAAAGCAGAGATATTACTCTGCCAACAAAGGTCCGTCTAGTCAAGGTTATGGTTTTTCCAGTGGTCATGTATGGATGTGAGAGTTGGACTGTGAAGAAAGCTGAGCGCCAAAGAATTGATGCTTTTGAACTGTGGTGCTGGAGAAGACTCTTGAGAGTCCCTTGGACTGCAAGGAGATCCAACCAGTCCATCCTAAAGGAGACCAGTCCTGGGTGTTCATTGGAAGGACTGATGCTGAGGATGAAACTCCAATACTTTGGCCACCTCATGAGAAGAGTTGACTCATTGGAAAAGACCCTGATTCTGGGAGGGATTGGGGGCAGGAGGAGAAGGGGACAACAGAGGATGGATGGCTGGATGGCATCAGTGACTCGATGCACATGAGTTTGGGTGAACTCTGGGAGCTGGTGATGGACAGGGAGGCCTGGCGTGCTGTGATTCATGGGGTCGCAAAGAGTCGGATACGGCTGAGGGACTGAACTGAAATGAGGTGCTGGGGGTTATCCTGAGATCTGGGTAGCTGTCCACACCCTAATTCCCAGAACCTGTGGCTGTGTGGCCTTATAGTATGGCAAAAGGGACTTTGCAGATATAATTAAATTAGGATCTTTGGATGGAGAGCTCATTTCTGATTATCGAGGCAGGCCCAAGGAAATTGCAAGAGGCTTTATGAGAGGGAGGCAAGAGAATCCAAGTCAAAAAGAAATGTGATGACAGAAGCAGAAGTTGGAGTGATTCCCTTTGAAGATGAAGGGGCCATGAGCTAAGGAATGCAGGTAGCCTCTAGCAGCTGGAAACGGTGAGGAAATGGATTCTCCTCTAGTCTCCAGAAGGAATGCAGCCCTTGATTTTAGCTACAGGGACTCTTTTGGAATTCTGACCTCCAGAAATGGTTTAAGCCATTTAAGCTAGCTCAAGCCACAAAGTCTGCGGTAATTTGTTAAAGCAGCGATAGGAAACTAATACAAAGGACCACTGTGCTCGGGCCTCAGTGGGATTCCTAGAGTAGTGGCAGAGGAAGGTTTCCCAGGAATCCTTTGGGAGTTATGCTGGAGGCCCCCATTCCACAGTGTGTCTGGTCTCCCTGATTGAGTGCTCCCTCTGGATGTCTGAGACTGAACTAACTCCTAAACCCTTTCCTCCCATGCTGTCTGTTTGGAGACTGCACCCAAGCCAGAATGTAGGAGTCGTCCATTCATGAGCCATTGGGTTGTAGCGTAACAGGCATGCAGCGTGTAGGTCAGGGGATATGAGGACACCGTGAAGATGGGTGAGGGCGTGGTGGTGGAAGAGAGGTACTGCGAGCTGGGCAGACACCAGAAGTGTCCCGGTTGACTTCCAAGCACTTGGGACATGGCCAGTGGGGGCCAGGGTGGGCCAGAAGCACAGGAGACAGGTCAGAGCTGCTAAGAAGGAAAGAGACGCCATGGCCTGTTCCCGCCATCTCACCATGGGTCTAGATGACTTCCACTCCCCTTCCTTCTCTGCCTCCCATGCCCTCGGTGACAAACGGGTGGATTTTTTAAATCTTTTTGTTTTCTTAAACAAAAAACAATGATCAAAACAAGAGAGTGTAACCAAAACATGAGATAGGATTGCTAACAACTGTCAACTCTGGTTGGTGGGAATATGGGTGTCAGCCAGCCTGGCTCAAGTCCCTCAGGTAGACTTCACTCCAAGATCAGGGTTAACGGCCACTACAGGCACCCAGGATCCTCGCCTCTGCCCAGCCAAGAAAAGACGCAAAGAGAAAACATCTGGCTTGGCTTTTTTTTTTTTGATATCCTGCAATTTTTTTTTCTTCCTGTCTTCATGTACATGGTATCATATTATATTAAACTCAATGACAAAAACCATTACTATATCCTGAAGCAAAGGGACTGGATGTGGCTTTATTTTCTCTCAGATATCAGTTTTATCACCACAAAGTCAAACTTCTCTGGATTCTCCCATCCCAGCTCTCAGAAACAGTCGCCTCCCTGGGCCCAGCGACCCTGAGCAGAAGGAGGGTACAGAAGTTGACCACGGGTGATGCGTGCAGAGAGGCACCAGCGCCAAAGACCAGGTTTAAGAATGGAACCCACCAAACCACCTTGGTGCTGGTTAGGTTTTATTTTTAACAGGATGTCTCCTCTTCATTTGTTTTTTCCAAAATATCAGTTATATCAATATTAGAAGTGTAAACAGGTACAAAATATACAGTACATAGAAACAATTTTCTTAACTAGTCTATTGCCTAATAAAAGTACACACAAGGGAGCTGAATGAACAGGAGCCGTGGTCTCCCTGTCCTCGGGGAAACGAGATCCTGGCGGGGTCAAAGAACCAGCGTCTGCCTCAACAAAACAGGAATGGATACTCGTGTGGCAGGGACAGCGTTGGGGTGGGATCAAGAAACCTGAGCCCATTTCTGATTCCACCTTCTTTTAAGATGCCAGCCAGGGGGCAAGCAAGCCCTGCCCTGGCCCCTGGGGTGGGAGGGAAAGGAAGCGCAACCACCAGTCACAGAGGCCGCGGCTCAGCTGAAGTGTGAGGCCTGACACTTCCGGCTCGGGCAGTTAGGGGTCAAATCTTTTAAGAGGGCAGCGTGAAAAGCTGTCCACCCCAGACTGCCGGCCCAGGAGGATGAGCCTCGTGCCGACCCGTCTGACCCAAGGCTCTTGCCAGCTGTCTGCACTCACTGTGCACACGGAGAGGGGGGCGTGCGAGGCTGAGCTGAGTCCCTCCTCCGAGTTAACTTTCTGCCTCTTCTCTTATGGGAAAGGATGCTCCTCTGGGCGCTTCACTAGGTCACAGGAACAATCAAATGAGATTCGGAGCGGAAGCGTTTGGACAGAGAGAAGACACCGCACGAGGAGAAAAGCGGGCATCGGGCTGGAGCAGAGGGCAGCATCCCCCGTGGCGGGGTGGTGGGCAGGCCTGGCTCTGTGGCCGGCTGTGCTCCCGCCGCCCCCAACCCCGCGCCTCACCTCTGCAGCCCTACCGGTGTCTTCAGACAGCCCTCCATCACGAGGCCCCGAGTCACATGCGTCCCAGGGCCATGAGGCGGCAGGTGCCTGCCGCAGGGCCGGCACTTGTGCAGGGGGGGTCTTTACAGGTGCTGGGAGACGCCGGCCCGCTCTGGCTCAGTCCTCCTCGCGCCCGAGCTGCTGCTGGACGTCCATGGCGCCCTGCTGGCCCCGGGCAGAGCCGGATCTCCACTCCCCTGGGGCTGTGTGCGCGCTGAAACCGGCCCGTCCCCCGGGGGTCACTGGGGCCAGGGAGGTCGGAGTGCCTCCTCGCCCGCATCCCCGGCCGGCCAAGCTCCCGGCAGCTCTGTCAAGACTCCATAAGGACACAGCCCACAACACACACGCAATCCAGAAACCAAAGGTACACTGTTAAAGTTTAAACTGGTACTACTACTATTTTCCAGCTTTGTCTTCCAAGAATTAAAAAAAAGTTTCGTAATTAAATTACTTAAGATTCTATGCTGCTCAGTTTCATAATCAGAGAATTCTACTTTGTTTAGAGGTGGAAGCTGGGCCGTCTGGGAGTTTCTCCTGCTCCGGTGAGCAGTTCAGCAAATGGGAATCTGGTTTCCCCTCCAGGCTCCATCCGTCCGGCTTCGAGGCTTTGCGCACACCGCCCGGCCGTCTGGAGAGGCGATTCTTAACACCCGGGCCTGCGGGGGCCCGAGGGCTGGGCGGCCGCGCAGGGCTCAGAGGTCTCCACCGTCGGTGGGTCCCAGGACACTCAGGCCACAAGTCCAGTCGGTCACGAGGTCCGTGGGGGCCAAGGGTCCTTTGGCGGCGGGGCTTTTGAAGGGGTCGGGGGGCACGGCGGGCAGCTGCGGCAGGGGCTGTCCCCGGGCCGGCTTGGCGCCCGCCGCGTGGTTACGCTGGTGCTTGCGGAGGTGGTCCTTGCGGATGAAGCTCTTGCCGCACACGGTGCAGGTGAAGGGCCGCACGCCCGTGTGCGTGCGGTAGTGGTCGATGAGCTTGGAGCGCTCAGTGAAGCGCTTCTCGCACTCCGTGCAGGGGAAGGGCCGCTCGCCTGTGTGCAGCATGCGGTGCCGGATGAGGTGGGCCGGCCGCGTGAAGCAGCGGCCGCACTCGCCACACCGCAGGCCGCTGCCGTCCCGTGCGCTGCCCGCCGCCCCGGGCACCCCATCGGGCTGGCCCCCACAGCTGCGCTGGTGTGCGCTCAGGCTGACCTGCAGCTGGAAGCTCTTCCCGCACGTGGCACATGTGAACGGCCGCCCCCCCGGGGGGGCTGCCGGGTGCTTCTTCAGACCCGGCTTGTGGCCGAAGCCTTTGGTCCGGCCGGGGTATTTACAGGGGTCGTTGAAGGGTCTCGGGGCCTGGCCGGGGTCCAGCACAGCCTCTCCGTTGTCGGAGGAGGAGAAAGGCAGCCCCTCGGGCCCAGTCCTCGGGTTGAGGCCCGCAGGAGGCTTACACCTGAAATTCCAGCCCCACCGGACCCCCCCGAAGAGCCAGTCCCCTGGAGAGGTCTCGTCCTGGGTCACTGTGGGGGTGGGATCCCCCAGGTCACGCTCGGGCCGGGCGGGCTCTCTCAGCCCCAGCACGGGGTCCTGGCTGGGGAACGAGCTGCCCTGGCTCTCCCAGGCTCCTTCCTGGACAGGACTGGGGAAGAACCTTGTGGCCTGGCCTGGTCCAAACAGTGTCCCGTGGGCTTCTAGGTCAGTAGGGTGCACTGGTGTGGCCACCACTTCTTCTTCTTGGACTTCTGTTTTTATCACAATTTTTACATCTGCTGAGAAAGACAGAAAAGACCAGGTATCATTCTGTCCCCCTTCCTGCTTAGAAAGGGAAGATCTGATACTTTATTCTGGATATTCAGCCCCACCAAGGCCACTCTGAGCCCTAGTCTCCAAGGCTCAGGATCTAGTTCAGCAGAGGTGCCCAAGGTGGTCAGGCAACTGCCTCAAACTGTGGGTGAGGACATCGTGTTCCAGAACTTTCTCTACAGGTAAAGCAACCATCATATCTGCTCACCTTGTTCTAGAGCCTTCACCACAGGTAAGGAACCATTGCATCTCCCCATCACTTCTCATTTTCACTTTGGCTGGTAAGGCTAATCATGAAGCTATTCCAAGGAAGGAACTCAGACCACTGGTGGCAATGCACAGAGCTGGGCTCAGGCACATCTGAGACTGGACCCTGGCTCCCCACAGATCAGCTGCAACTTCAGGCAAGTTCCTCTGTGAATACCCTTTTCCACAGGGTTGCATGAAGATTAAACCAGGCAGCACACGTGAAAGCACTGAGCATGCTGTTTTTGCATGCAGCAAGCATTCAGTAAATGCAGCCAGCTAGCTGCATTTAATGATATATATTTAATGATATATTTAATGATAAAAATACTCATGAAATAGTAATGTTTGATTTTACTTAAATGTACTTGAATTTCACACTTTCAAGTTTTATATCAGAGATCTAGGCTTTTAGCACAATTTGGGGGTGTTAAAATATGACAGAAATTATTGAAGTAACAGCGAATTGTTTTTCAAAACAGAAAATTAATACATAAATATGGCAGTTCTTTTGAAAAGACTCATTTGAAAAGACCCTGATGCTGGGAAGGATTGGAGGCAAGAGGAGAAGGGGACGACAGAGGATGAGAGGGTTGGATGGCATCACCGACTGGATGGATATGAGTTTGAGTAAGCTCCGGGAGTTGGTGAGGGACAGGGAAGCCTGGCGTGCTGCAGTCCATGGGGTTGCAAAGAGTTGTAAACGACTGAGCGACTGAACTGAACTGATGGCAGTTCTTTCCAATTTGAGCTGGTGGACCTCTGTCTTTGGTAGTGCTAATACCTAAGAATTGGTTCCGGTTGGGTTTGGCTTTTCCAGGTCAGAGAGGGGCCAGGATTGCTGAGTCTGGGCAAGAGGTATATATTCTCTCACGGGATCAGCCTGTCAGGACTGACTGGTTAATAACACAAGAAAGGAACTGTGGGAAACATGGACATTCTCAAGAAAGGCTGTTCAAGTCTAACAATGTGGAAGGAGAGAAGGCCAGACTGCACAGCGTTCTCGCATCACTGGCCCCTAAATGCCTCCCGGCTGGCGGGTCTGGTGCCTCAGAAGCAGACGCGAGCACTTCCGGTCCCCATGAGCACTTCCTTTCCTCCCTCTTCCAGTCCTCCCGCCATACCCCGTACCTTCTGTGGAGGCGGCTGTGCTGAGTTTCAGCGTCCCGTCCGAGCAGGCGGAGGAGGGGTGGTGGGGAGGGAGGTCGGCCTGCCAGGAGGTGGGCGGGATAGTGGTTGAGAAGTTGGCGTGGACGCCTGCAGTGAAGAGAGAGCGGGCGAGCGGGTGGGTCAGGGAAAGTGCGGGGAGGCAGGCGCCCGGGGACCCCACCAGCGGCAGCTTTCCCGCCCAAGCATCATGGCCCCACCTCTCCTGAACCAGTTTTTGCCCTCTTCTCTGAGGCACCAGGAAACGCAGATGTGGCTGACTCTTGTCATACAGCCCCCTCCCCCCCTTTTTTTCTCTTTTTTTGAAGTACAGTTACTTTACCATGTTGTGTTAGTTTCTGCTGTGTTAGCAGTGAGTCAGTTATACGTGTACACATATTCTGTCTTTTTCGGATTTCCTTCCCATTTAGGTCACCACAGATCACTGAGTAGAATTCCCTGTGCTGCACAGTACGTTCTCATTAGTCGTCTATTATACATAGTGTATACATGTCATTCCCAAACTCCCAGTTCATCCCACCTCCCCGTCCTTACCCCCTTGGTAACCCTAAGTTTGTTTTCTACCTCCATACAGCGCCTCTTAGGAGGCAGCTGGTGATTTAAATGCTCAGTGCTAGGGCAAGAAGAACAGGGGTGTGGCTGGTGAGAGTGAAGCAGAGAAATACCAGGACAAGAGCATCTCAGAGACAAGAGGGACTCGAAAGATGTCATTTGGAGCAACCCCTGCCACGAGGTGGGAAACCTAAACTAGTCAGGCTAGATGTTCCAGAGCCCGCAGTCCCGCCACAATGCTTCCAGGAACTCCTCCTCCCAGGCCTTGCCCTCAGTCTCTACATCTGGTTCCTGTTGTCTGCTCGCAGCCTCAGCCACTCACCAGAGGCAGCGTCGGTAGAGACATCTCCTGCTCCAGAGTCGAGCTGGCTGAGGCCCCACGGCTCCTCCCCAATATCTGGCTGTCCGGCTGCCCATGCCTCCACACCCAGAGCCTGCTGCTCCTGGAGCTGGAGCTCACCTTCTTGCTTGATCTGCATTAAGAGGTCAGGGGCAGGAACGGGGGGCCCAGAGCCTGAGAAAATAGAGAATGCGTGAGCGACAGCATCAGTGGCCCTGGGGTAGACACACTTCCAGCCAAGGCAAGGCACACAGGGCCTTGCAAAGGTCAAAGAGCCTGGTGGGAAGGGAAGGCAAGAGCTCAAAGAGGAACTGAGGGGCCTTCCAGGCAAAGCACGAGGTCACATGGTATGGAGCACATGGGTCAGGTAGGAAGACAGAACACACGCTCAGAGCTGGATCTCTGGTCCATGAGCAAGGCTGAATTGCCCTAGGGAGGTCCTGTTCTCATTAAACACATAAAATCTACCCCCTGCCCCCACAGTCTTACCCATACACATGTACTTACGCAAGCACAAGAGAAAGAGTCCAGGTATATAAGAGTCAAAGGAGGAACACAGAGTCAAATGAAGAGTTTGGGTGAGGAGCCAACTAGAGCTGCTGAAACAGGATGCAGGTCTTAGGGGCTGGGCTGTGATGTCCAAGTGAGCAGGCAGCAGGGCTGAGCTGCCTGCATCATCAGGATGCAGGTCTTAGGGGCTGGGCTGTGACGTCCAAGTGAGCAGGCAGCAGGGCTGAGCTGCCTGCAGCATCCAGCCAGGGGGCTCTGTCCCGTTGGGGAGATGGGGACTAAGACCATCCATGAGGAAAGGCAAGCTATGAGGAAGCTGCCTCTTGTCCAGGGCCATGGGTAGGGAAGCCATCCAGAAGAAATTAAAAGAAATTAGAAAGTAACTTCATACGACCCATATGGTGCAGAAGCCTTAAGTTGAGAAATTCACAGAAAAGTTGACTGAAAACCATGGCAACCCAAGAGACACCCAAACCAAGGCAAATGCAAACCTGCCCATTAGGGCATCCCCACAAGGCAAGCCTTACAGGGCCCCTACTAAAAGGCTAAACCTACAAACCAGAAGTGGAGCCAACTGGCATGAGAGCCAGAGCAGAACTCACTCCCACAGACTACAGGAAAAAAAGAATAGCTAGAAGGATACAATAGCATATGTATGTTTAAAACAGTCAAAGAAATGAAGGGAGACTCTCTAAGGCAAGGACAGAAAATTATTTTTAAAAAGGCAGATTTGAAAGAGAACCATGCAGACATTCTAGAAATGACAGAAGCAGTCACGGGTATGAAAAAGTCAATGGCTGGCTTAACAACAGAATGAACATAGCTGCAGAGAAACTTAGTGACTCAGAAGACGGAACTGGGGAAACAGTCCAGAGCACAACACTGAGAGATAAAGAAATGAAAATATAAAAGAGAAGCTGAGACACAAAGGATTCAACGAGAAGTTCCAACATAAGCTGGTAGAAATCTAGGAGGGAATGAGAAATGGATACATGGCAACGGGTAGAAAGAAATAATGGCTGATAATTTTCCAAAACTGAAGGTATGGTGAGCCCATGGTTTGAAGGAACACACCAATTTCTAAGTAGGGAGTAAGAAAGAATACAAACCTAGACAGTACTTGTGTGAAATGGAATAAGAGCAAAGTCAAAGAGAAAATTTTAAAGGATACCAAAGATAAAAGAATGACATTCAGATTGAAAGCAGATTTCTGTCAGCAAGATAATATCTTCTGTAAGAAGATAATATCTTCAAAATGCTAAGGGAAAATCACTTTCAACTCATTTTATGAGGCTGGTGTAATTTTCATTGCATGAACTAGAGAAACAATTTATAAAATGATCATTTATGAACAGATACACAAAGATCCTAAATGAAAAATTACAAATTAAGTCCAGTGATATGTTTTTAAAAAAGAAAACAGACAATACATTAAGAACAAACCAGATTTATCCTGAGAACTCAAGAAGAAGCTACTCCTGGAAAATGCAGTAACACAACTCACAAACAGATTAATGGAGAAAACCATACAGTCATTTCAACGGACACAGAGGCAACATTCACTTCTAATGTTTCTGTCTGACTGGTTAGCTGTGCAGAGGAACTCTTCTCAGTGTGGAATATAAAAAATGATGGGTAAAGCGTAAAACCCCCAAAGTTTTTAACCATGGATGACCTCTAAGAAAGGTAAATTGGTAACCATGGTAAATTGCCAGGCGTTTCCCGCTCTACTGCTGGGCTGTGATGGACTGGGCCCACCTGTGAGAAGCCTGGGGCTCAAGCAGGGTGGGAGGTTGGGCTGGAGACCCCTCACCACCACCACACACATAAACCTGGGCCCAAAGGCAACATTCCCAGTGCACTAAACTTAAAGGTGAAAGCCTGTCCCGTGGAAGGAGACTGCCCATTCTGGCCTTTGGTCTTGGCTGAATGGGAAGAACAGCCTCCCCGGGAGTTGACACAGCCCAGGTGGGTGCTCAAGGGTTTCTGGTGCTGGGCCTCACAAAACAGCATGGCCCCAAAACCTCGAGGCCAACACTGTAGTGACCTGATGACAAGCTAAGGCAGAGAGAGATTCTCAGGACAAGATTTTAAATAGCTCTCAGGCATTAAAGAACTCCCAAATATAAACCACCACCTCAACAGGAAAACTAGTCACCTCAGTCCATCAGAAATCATCAGCTGCAGAATACGAACTGCAAAAACTGGATATGGAAAACCTCATACACAGAATCTGAAGTTTAATACACTCACAGAAATAAATAGAGTGAGAGCATAATGAATAAGAGATGGACAAAACAGTGGTAACATAAAATAATTGAGATTTAGAAACCCAACCTGGAGGTTAAACAACAGAATGGAAACGACCGGCTACAGCGAGGTGAACCAACTAGAAGAAAAGATCAGAAGAGATGTTTCAGAGCTCAGTGAAGGGACGGAGAGGAAGATGTGAAGAGAAGGTCAAAGTTATGAACTGATGTGAACCATTCCAGAATAGGAGAGCAGAGGAAATGGGGCCAGGTAGTATTCACAAAGACAGTGCTGCAAAACTCCCAACTCGTTGAAAAACATCAGTGATTGGAGCAGGATAAAGAAAGAGAAATCCACACCTTGATACACTGTAGTGAAACTGCAGATGACCAAGACCAATATCTAAAAGGCAGGGGAAAAAAGATTTCCCACAAGAATACTGGCTAGCAAATTATCTTCAAAGGGCTAAAAGAAGCTAACAATCAAACTAGAATTACGTCCTTCAAATGTAGAAATGGAGGAAGGACATTTTCAGGCACATATAAACACATATACAAACCTACACAACTGAGAGTTTTTATCATCACCAGATCCACACACACACACACACAAATAACAAGTGTGTATTTTAGAAGATAAACATCTCCAGATTACTTCTAAAAGAATAGAAACAATACATAACTTCCAAACTAATTAAAAATAATAGAAGGTCCTATAACTATTAAAGAACTTAAATCAGTAGATAAAAATCTTCCCTAGAAAGAAAAACATTCAAAGAATAGATAATTCCAATATTACAGACAGTCTATGACCAAATTAAAAAAAGAAGGAATGCATCATAACTTTTATCTTTAATATCAAAACCAGACAAAGCCAGTCTAAGAAAGGAAAAGTATAGGCCAGGCTCACTCATGAAGAAAGATTCCAAAATTCTAAACAAAATACTTAGCATATTAAGTCTAGCACTGTTTATAGAGGATCATGAGTAACTTAGACTTTTCCCCAAGGTTGCAAGCGTGGTTCAACATTAGAAAAATAACATAATTTACCATTATGAGGAGGTTTAAGAAGAAGAATCATATAATTGTCTCTCTTTGCGACCCCATGGATTGTAGCCTGTCAGGCTCTTCTGTCCATGGAATTCTCCAGGCAAGAGTACTGGAGTGGGTAGCCGTTCCCTTCTCCAAGGGATCTTCCCAACCCAGGGATCAAACCCAGGTCTCCCACATTGCAGGCAGATTCTTTACCATCTGAGCCACTAGGGAAGCCTATAATCATCTCAATAGATACCAAAACAGCATTCCATAAAAATTCACAGCTATTCTTTTTTTTTTTTTTCCAAATTAATCATTCTATTTTATTCATGTTGAGTGTTATGAAAGAGTACAGAGTATAATGAGTGCTTGACTTGGCCATTAAACTACATGAGGATCTGAAGGTTTTCTTAGGAATTTATGATTCTATTGAGATCTGATAAATGAGTCAAAGCTGGATAAAGAGACGACTAAGGTTCAGCTGTTCTTGTTAGAAATATCTAGTCAACCAGAAATAGAGAAAACTCTTTTAGCCTGATAAATGACACTGATCAACAAAACCTTTAACAAATATTAGACTCAGTGTGAAAAGTTAAAAAGCATCTTCTTTAACATCATGAACCAATTGGACACCTGTTGTCATCACTTCTGTATAAGAATTTTCTGCGAGCTCTCAGCTAGCACACAAGAGAAAACTAAAAGATTTGAAAACAAACAAAAAATTCATATTACTCATAGGGGATATGATGATCTTTTTAGAAAACCTGAGAATCATCAGACAACTATTATAAAAGTTATTAGGACTAATGAGAATTTTAGCAAAGTTCTTAGAAATATCAATAAATAAAAGACAACTGCATTTTCGTTTACTCCTAGGGTTTTAAGGGAGCATAGCAATCACCATTTTTCTTCCCTGTCATGGATCTTAACAATCAGAGAACTAAAACCCAAGAGGAAGGCTGGTGAGGATAAACTCTTCTTATAACTGATAAACAGGGATGCAGCTTTTATCTGTGGCAAGAGGGGTCCTCAGTACTGACCCTGGATCAGGAAGTCACCCACTGGACCATGGTGAAGGAGGCTTTCCCCAGTACAGCAGCACATCCCTGGGGGCGGCCAGCTGCCCAAGGGAAGAAGGGTGGGCAGGGACTGTGCATGTCCAAGCCTTGCTCCCAAACTCCCTGACAAGGTGCGTCCCTGGTGGGATGCCTAACTGTGTGGGAGACGGTGGGATGTTACATAACCGAGCCCTGTCCCAGAAGAAAAAGCACTGGGAAAGGGTGCTCCCTGTCCCAATGACCCCAGCACACAGCAGCAACAAACAGAAAATGCACCTTAAAAAAAGGCACCATGACAACAGTGATTCAAAACATGCAAAGAATGGAGGAATATAAGATATAACAAAAAAATGTTATAAAACTTCACTGAGACATTACAGATGAGCTGCACGGAGGGACTTAACGATCTTCACAAATAAAACCCTTAATATAGTAAAAAGGTCAGTTCTCTCCAAAATGATTAACAGAATACGTGCAATTCCAACCACAATCCCAACTGGATTTTTTATGGAATTTGGTAAGGCAATTAGGACGTTTACCTTAAAGGACAAAGGAAAGGAAGCCCAGAGTGCCAGTAAAAAAGTACCAGCATTCCAACCTCCCATGGCCATAAAAGTTTGTTCCGGATGGATTAAGAACTTGACCATAAAAGGCAACATTTTAGAAGAAAAATAAGATGGTGTATCATGACCTTGAGGTAGGGGAAAATTCCTTAATTAAGATATAAAAAGGACAAACCGTAAAGGTAAAAAATTAGAAAGTCCAGGTATGTTAAAATAAAGAGCATCTGTTCTTTAAAATCTACCGTAAATGGAGAAAATATATATGTGGGTGGCTCAGAGGGTAAAGCGTCTGCCTGCAGTGCAGGAGACCTGGGTTCGATCTGTGGGTCAGGAAGATCCCCTGGAGAAGGAAATGGCAACCCACTCCAGTACTCTTGCCTGGAAAATCCCATGGACAGAGAAGCCCGGTAGACTACAGTCCACGGGATGGCAGAGAGTCGTACATGACTGAGCGACTTCACTTTCACTTTCATATATATATAGGGAAAGAATTAATATTTAGAACAGTAAAGAACTCTTACAAGTCAATACAGAAGGGGAAAACAAAAGTATACAGAAGGCGGTAAGAAGCTTCAGCTTGCGAGGCGCAAGCAGCTGCTTGGGGCCGTGCACCTGCCAGTTCCAAGGCTGTTTTCACCTCGAGAGGAAAACAGGCCCCTTCTCTTTTCTTTTCACGGGCCCCCCCCCCAAAAAAAAAAAAGTATACAGAAGGCATAAGCAGGCATTTTACAAAAGAGAAAGATAAGTGGCCCATAAACAGAGGATATAATGTTCATTGATTAGGAAAAGACACATTTGAAACTATAAATTTTAAACCATTTCACTGCCACCAGATGGGCAGAAATAAAAATAGACAGCATTTCTAGGGCTGAGGACAGGGTGCGCTACTGCTGGAGAGCACACCGAGACGCTACCGGGAAGAGCCACGTGTGCGCTTTCCTATGACCCAGCAGTTCTGCTGCCCGGCCTCCACCTTGAGAAACTCTTACACGTGCGTAAGACTTTCCACCACAGCATTGTTCCTGAAAGCAAAACAGTTAGAAACAGCACAAACACCCATCACCAGCAGAAGGGAAAAACACATCCTGTGTTACATTCAAAAATACAAACTATAAAGGGGTGAAAATCATGAAAAGGAATGAACTACAGCTATACTACATCAACGTGGATGGCTCTCAAAAACTTAAAGTCAAACGAAAAAAGCGAGTTAAAGAAAAAAAATATATATATAGTATGATCTCATTCATAGAAAGTTCAAAACTGGTTAAACAATGTTACTTAGGAATATATACACAGGTAATAAAAAGGCAAAGAAAAGCAAGGGACTGATCTCAGAGGTCTGCATTTCTGTTTATCTGTGAAGAGTAAGGGAGGGTGTGGGGTCTGGAAGGGACAATGGGTTCTAGAAGGTTAGAAGGTTCTGGTTATGATCTATTTCTTATGTTGGAGGTTGGGAATATGGGGGATGTTGACTAATTGTTCTCTCAACTTTACGTATTTTGTTTATGTTATGTATATTTATTCTGTATGTATTTTTTATGTTATACAATACACAGTAACAATGTATGAAAGAAATAAAACAATATTTAAAAAAGAAGCATTTGGTATAATATGACGAATTTGTTCAGGATTAAAAACCATAGCCAGAAGTGGAAGGAAACATCTTTAAACTAATAGTTATCTTCAAAAGTCTATGGCAGATTTTTTAATGATGGCCATCCTGACCCGTGCAAGGTGATACCTCATTGTACTTTTGATTTGCATTTCTCTAGTAATGAGCGAAGTTCAGTGCTAATGAGGTGGATGAACCTAGAGCCTATTATACAGAGTGAATCAGAAAGAGAAAGACAAATACTGTATATTAACACATGCATATGGAGTCCAGAAAGATGGTGCTGATGAACCTATTTGCAGGGCAGCGATGGAAACGCAGACGTAAAGAACAGACCTGTGGCCACAGTGGGGGAAGGAGAGGGCGGGGCACACAGACAGGAGCATGGAGACAGATCCATGACCGCATGTAAAATAGGCAGCAAGTGGGGATTCGCTGCGTGACACAGGGAGCTCAACCCAGTCCTCTGTGACAACCTCGAGGGCTGGGGTGGGGAGGGAGGTGGGAGCAGGGTTTAGGAGGGAGGGGACATATATATGCTTGTGGCTGATTCATGTTGATGTATGGCAGAAACCAATACAATATTGTAAAGCAATTATCCCCCAATTAAAAAACAAAAAGTCTATGGCAAAAAAATCACCCTAAATGCTGAAACTCCACAGACAAGGACGCCAGCTATCGTGGCTGCTACTAATATTTAACCATGTCCTATACCCACTGCGAAACCAGAAAAATAAAGTTAAGACAATTTCAAAAGAAGAGGTAACTTTTGTGCTGTCCAGGGACGGCCCAACTGTCTATGTAAAAAAAAAACCTGGGAATCTAAATTGACAAGTCATTAGACGTAATGAGAGGTTGAGAAAATGTTTTCTTTCACTAAACAGAGTCAGCGGCATAACTGCACACCTGCAACAACTATTTAAAACGTGTAATTAATTTAAAAATCTCATCCACAATAGAAACAACGAGCAGGAGAAAAGCGTTAAAGCCTTATTCAGGCACACGCAGAAGGCGACAATAAACGAGTCTTCCTGTGGATAAGGGGGCTCCATATTGCAATGACAGGAGTTCTCCAGACGTGAAATCACAAAGGAAATGCAATTCCAGTCAAAATTCCAAGAGGATTTCTGAGAACCTGACGTAAAGGTTCTGAAATCCATATAGAAGAACAAAGGTCCAGGAATAGCCAAGAAAAGTTTAGAAAAACAAGTAGGGAACGTGTAGTCTCCTAGATTTCAAGGCTTATGATGAAACTAACAACAGTGAGAATTGGTACAGAGACAGAGACAGAAGAAATGAGTGAAGACAGAGAAACGGTGCACGCGTGTACGGAAATCTGGTTCATGATGCGACGGACATTACACACGGAGAAAAGGAAGAACATCCAGTGAACTCTGCTGGAAGGTCAGATGTCTTGTGGGGAAACTTTGAAAGAATTCTCCCTTGCAATCTACACAAATACGAATTCTAGTCGGATTAAAGACTTTAATGTGAAAAGCAAAACTAGAGGGAGGCAGGAAAGGATATTTTAAGGCAGAAAAAGCACAGATCGTAAAGGCAAAGGCTGGTGTTAATGACTCCGCCAAAAATTAAAACTTCTACCCAAGGACTACAAAGTTAAAAGACCTGCCACAGCCTGGGAGAAGATAATCTGTAATGTAAATAACAGATAAAGGGTTCATATCCCAAACTACATAGAGGTCCTGAATCAGTAAGATAATGAAAACAGCAGAAAAACAGAAAAAGATAATTCACTGGAGAAGAAACCAAATAACAATCTGAAGAAGGTGCTCAGCTCCACTCACAACTGGGGAAATGCAAATTAAAACAAGATACCATTTCATTTCCATCAGACTGGCAAACATCTAACTCTGAAAACTGGGCAAGGAATTAAGAAGACAGGCACCACCCGTAAGGGCTGGGGAGCACAGATGCCCAGGGTGGGTGATCTGTGGTTAAGCGCAAAGGCAGAGGTGCAGGCTGGCACGCCCTTCCTGGTCTGTTCCCTAGAGGAACACCAGCACCTGGACACGGAGAGACGCCTTTGAATGTCCACTCGACTACCACTTGTGACGGCGAGAAATTAGAAACCACTTATGCACAACTCAACAGAGGGATGGATAATAAATTGAGATATAGTTGCTTTTGGAATACTAAGCATCCATTTTAAATGAATGCACTTGATTTATATGCATCAATAGAGATAAGTATGAAATACAGAGTACTCATAGATAGTATGACATTTATGTGATGTTTTCAAGACACACAGAACCATATTCTGTATTGTTTATGGCTACATATGTACATAATAGAAGTTTTAAAATGTGGATAGAGAGGACAGACATCGACTTTTGGACAACTGGTTACCCTGGGGAGGAATGAGACTGAGAGAGCTGAAAAGGAATTTAGATTACATCAGAAATATATTTTTTCACACATACATACAAATGATGAAACACGGCACACGTTCAACAAATATTAAATTCCTACTCTGTGCTATATATATACACTCTGTGCAGTATTCCAGGAGCCCAGATTATATGAACAAAATCAATAGAGGTTCTTATCCTCTTGAGATTTATATCCTAACGAAGGTGGGGGTGGTTACCAGACAAGCAAATCTATAAATACAAAACATGTATCTTCTATAAATACGAAATATGTTTTATTTCTACATACTTAATAATATCTTTGTCCACATAAAACCTGTGAATATAAAACAGTATCTGGAGAGCACGCCTGGCAGAAGGTAGGACCAGGAGCAAAGGCTCAGAGGCTGGCCCAGTGGAGAGCTCTGGGAGAACAGCAGGGAGGCTGGGACAGGAGTGGAGCGCCAGGGGGATGAGCCCAACGGTGCGAGTCGGTGCATGGCCAGCAGGGCTGTCTGCTGTAACGCGGGAGAGCAGACCCTAGAGGGTCAGGGAGACGGGCAGGAGGTGCCTGCCATGAGGCCACGCAGGAGACCAGGGACCTGAGAGTCTGCAGGCAGTGCTAGCAGGGTTTCCCTGATGGGACGGACGGGTGTGGATAAGGGTCAGAGACGACCATGGGTTTGGGGCTGCAGCGGAGGATGGAGGCTGCCTACTGCCTGGGAGGAGTGGGTTTTGATGGCGGACGAGGAGCTTGGCGAGGCACGTGTTTCAAACAGGACGTCCGTAACCTGTCCATGGGGACATGGACCCCACAGAGTTCAGGGGAGAGGTCCCAGTGAGAGCACCCGCCAGGATGACTGGGTGTGGGTGTGGGAGGGCACACTGAGGGCACCCCAACCACGAAAGGTCAGAAAAGGTTGGGGGGCTGGAAATAGCAAAGGACAGGCAGGAGGAAAACCAGGAGAAGCACCCCTGGTGCCCAGGGGAGGGGAGGGGAGGGGAGGGGAGCAGGCGGGACTCTTGGGGCAGAGCCTGAGGATGTGAGGTCGGGGGTGGGGGGTGGGCTTGCTGGGGACTGAGTTCCACAGAGCACTACCGTGGGAGGACTTCAGGGTTGCAGAAAAGTGGAGAGGAGGTCTGTCAAGGGGCTGCACCAAGCCCTGAGCTGGGGAGGGCGAGCCAGGGACCAGGCTGGGAGGGGATGGGGGGCCACCTGGCAGGGGTTCCCGCAGAGGAGCTCAAGGCCAAGAGAGGGGAATGTGAGTGCCCGGAGGGGGCAAGGGGGAGGGTCTCGCCAGAATCCACCGCATTTCCAGACCCCTATTTCACTCTCTTAGCGTGCTGGAGAAGCCAGGGAGGCCTCCCCACAGATGTTGTCAGTGCAATAAAACAGACCTACGGGGAGCCTCCCACCCTGGCAAGCGGCTGGCTGCCCATGTGTCCTAACTGTCTTCCCCATCCAGGCAGCACTCTGCTCTTCGTCAAGGTCTTGCTTTTAGCACAGTCCCTGGCACCCGGGAGACTCTCAAAAAAAAACATGTTTGTTGACCTAGACGGGTGAATGCTTTCTGGGCACAGCCTGCCCCTGGGAAATGGCAAATCCAACTGTGGTGATAACGGCACACATGGAAACACATTTCATAAATCACAAATTAAACACAGAAGACTGTTTACTAAGACAGGTGTTCAGACAAGAAGGAAAGCCCCAGGCAGGTGGTGCAGACAGACAAGAGGTCTTGGGAGGAGGCTGGCTTGAGGCTGCAGGGGCTGCCCCCTGCTTACGGACAGACTGTCGCAGACCCCCGGCCCAGCAAGGTCTTCCCTTCACCCGTTTGGCTTTTCTCGTGTGTCCACCTGTCCTTCTCTTAACTTTCAAAGGTGCTGACTGGCCCAGGAAAACCTGAGAATGTGGTGTCGGGTATCCAGATTCACCTGAAATAAATCGGTGGCTCTGGTCAGACTGAAACGTGACTAACGGGTCAATGTTCTGTGATTGCTAATGCGTTTCAGTGAAATCTGGTTCTCGGGTGGAGGCAAGGCTGACTCTTTGAAAAGCTATGAATGAACTAAATCCTGTCTTCATGACCTTCTACCTTCCTGTCTGCTTCCTGCTCCCTCTTCCCCTAATTCCGAGCCACAGACACCATCTCTTTCCTAAAAACTAGGTTTGCTACCTGTTTCCATGCTGGGAAGCTGAACGGCTAAAGGTCATAAGAAAACTCGTGTTTAAAGCATTGCTGTTTTTCCTTAGCTGTCCCTGGAAAGAAGGTCATACCCGCCCTGGCCATGTCCTCCCCTGGGTCCATCCGACCCCCTGCTGTCTCCCCGGCCATCCCCACCCCTCACCTGGACTCGGGTCCACGGGAACATCTGGAACCTTGGGGCCAGCACGACGCCAGCTGCACGGCTCCTTCCCCTGTTCAATCTGAGAGAGGACCTCGGGCTTGGAGATGGCGTAGTCTGAAGAAGAACAGAAGGGTTAGCTTTGGCCACGTTCCACTTAAGAGGTGGGGATAGGCAGCCCGGGAAACCAAGATGGCCTAGAAACCACACCTCTCGATTGGTACAGGGCAGTGATTCTCAAGCACAGGTGAGTCTGTCTCCCAGGGGGAAAATGGTCAGAGTCGGAGATGTTTTTGGTTGTCGAGACTGGGGACGGGGCAGAGGTGCCGCTGGCATCCGCTGGCAAGAGGCTGATGGCCGTCCTACAAGGCCCAGGATGGTCCCCAAAACAAAGCCTCATCTGGCCCAAGATGCGGTGCTGAGCATAAGACACGTTGATACAGGGTCTCTGGGTTAAGAAGCAGTTGTTGTTTAGTCGCTCAGCCGTGTCTAACTCTTTGCGACCCAGTGGACTGTAGCCCTCCAGGCTCCTCTCTGTCCATAAGATTCTCCCAGCAAGAATACTGGAGTGGGTTACCATTTCTTTCTCTAGGGGATCTTCCCAACACAGGGATCAACTGCATCTCCTACACTGGCAGGTGGGTTCTCTACCACGGAGCCACCAGGGAAGCCCCTAAGAAGCAGTGCATTCCTGCAAACCGGAATATAACCTCACACCTGTTCCTGCTCCCACCTCATAAGCACGCCTTGTTGCCTTCAGACCTGCGATCACACAGACATCATCTGAAGAGGTAGTAAGTCCAGAAGAAACAGTCCAGGCCTTCTTGGGGGGTATTGCATGAGGGTAGCGGCAGCAGGCCCAGGGTCAGGGAAGCCGCCAGGTAAGAGGGCAGCACTGGCTGCGAGAAGCCTGGGCTGCCCATACTCTCCTCGGTCAAGGCCTCATGTCTCAGTAAGAGAAGGCGAGAGCAAAAGCACTCCTCAAACGTGGACTGATCGTACAAGATCTGAGAAGTGGAGGAGCCTCCTCCGCTCCAGGACTCAGCAAGAGACAGAAACGGCTGTGCTCTGGGCCTGGTTAGGAGAGGGGTCGCTATGCCTCTCAGTTTGGCAATCCGTGAACTTCACTGGGCAGAAGACAGCCTTTGACTCAGTCACCCTGGGCTCACCTTCAGTAAGAGGAGGGAGATAACTGTCCATGGTCAAGGGTCCCAGTGATTTACGTGTCCTTGCGATAAAAAACCACCAGCAGCAAGAAAGAGGTTGAGATCTCCCCGTGCTGTCTGTGCTTAGTCGCTCAGTTGTGTCCGACTCTTTGCGACCCCATGGACTGCAGCCCGCCAGGCTCCTCTGCCCAAGAGGATTCTCTAGGCAGGAATACTGGAGTGGGTGGCCATGCCCTCCTCCAGGGGATCTTCCTAAACCCAGGGATCGAACCCAGGTCTCCCACATTGCAGGTGGATTCTTTACTGTCAAGGAAGCTCAGGAATACTGGAGTGGGTAGCCAAGCCCTTCTCCAGGGCATCTTCCTGACCCACGAATCGAACTGGGGTCTCCTGCGTTGCAGGCGGATTCTTTACCAGCTGAGCTACCAGGGAAGCCCTGAGACCTCCTTAAATCACATTTAACCAGGAAATGAATCGCATGCC
Source organism: Bos indicus x Bos taurus (assembly GCF_003369695.1). Lineage (NCBI taxonomy): Eukaryota > Metazoa > Chordata > Mammalia > Artiodactyla > Bovidae > Bos > Bos indicus x Bos taurus. The sequence continues at coordinate 7,369,650 of NC_040079.1, read as the reverse complement.
TTACCCAGGGAGACCAGCGTCTCATAGTTGCCCCTCATCACGTGCTTGTACAGCTCCTTCTGCCACTCGTCCAGCTTGCCCCACTCCTGCTCAGAGAAATACACGGCCACGTCATCAAAGGGCACCTGGAACCACAGGGTCACGCAGGCTCACCCACACGCCAACGGGCAAGGGCCGTGGGCTGTCCCACCCCTGGTGCCCAGGGCTTACCTTGGGGGCCTCGCCCTTGCTGCCCGGGGGCAGCCGCAGGATCCAGAAGTTTCTGTTCCTCAGCAGGTTTTCCACATTCTCCAGCCGCCTCTGCAGCAGCCCGTACTCCTGCAGCAGGGTCCCCAGCACGGCCCACTTGCCCTCCAGCTGGTTCCCGAACTCCACGGCTGTCTTCTCGCAGTCGGCCAGCTTCTTCTCGGCCATGCCCGTTCGGCCTTCTAGGGAAAGCAAGCGGGCGGCCTGCGATTCAATCTTCCTCTCCATGGCCTGAATCGTGGCTGCCATTGTCCAGGGAGAAATCTTTCAGAAACAAGAGAGGAGACCAGCATCAGTCATTCCATCTGCTGTGTTCCAGGAGCCCCCTCTCCCCGAGGCGTCAGGGAGCTGTGCTGGGAGGGGGGAGCAGTGCGCATGGCAGGATGGGGGTGGTGTTCAGGCCGGAACTCCGCCTGTGGGGTCAGCTCCTCTGGGTGGGTACCCTCCCTCCAGGCCTCTGCAGCCCACCTATGGAGACCCCAGTCACGGCACTCAGCACCCTGTACAGTTAAGTTACCTCCCGCCTCTGCCTCTGAAGGCAGTGCTGTATCTGCTCACAGCACACGGGGCCCATGGTAGGCGCTCGGTGCAACTGTGTTAGATAAATAGTGACTGCAAGCTGCTGGTATGTTTTAGTGGAGAAATAGTAAACTGCAGGTTTATTAGCGCCTAGCCAGCACCTCCCATCATAACCGCACAGGATCTGTCTACTGACGATGACCTAGCAAAAAAAAAAAAACAGCTGGTTCACTGAAACAACACAAACACGAGCGTTGCTCAACTGCTCTTTTTAAAAAAGCATCTCGTGTCTCTTTAATAAACATGGAAATCCAGCGACCAATTCTTCTCCACCCTAGGACAATCTGATTTTGTCCCCTTCCCAATTACTACCCCCCTCAAACTAAAAATCACCATGACTGCAAATCTCCCCCCCTCCCCCGGCTCTGCCCCCAGCCAAGAGTTAAGACTCCGATCCAACATGAACACCCTGCCCGGGTGAGACTGACTGTCTCCTCTTACTGTTCCCACCACTCATAAGGGGAGAACCAGTTTCAGACATTTTTGGTGCTGCCCCAGGATCAGTGACACACCTTACAGACAGATGAGGAAGGTAAGACATTTGCCAACAGGTTAGACTTCATATGTGCTGCAACCATCATAAAGACACGGAGACTCCCCAGTGACCTGCCTGGCACATTTTGCTTTGGGTGGGCTAGACCTCTAGACACCCCCTACACACACACACACACACACACCTGAAGGTAGGCTAGACCTCTAGACACCCCCTACACACACACACACACACACACACACACACACACACCTGAAGGTAGGACCCATGGGTCAGGGAGGAAGACCTGATATTTATACCTTCTGGCAGCGTCTGAGGATCAATGGTCCTCAGAATGACCTTACAACATTCTAAAAATCATTCCTAACCAAATGTTTGGTGACTATTTGCAAAGTTAAAAAGTGACTCATAGGAACCAGTGAGGATTCATTTAGAGAGTTGCTGAGAACCAAGACACGGGTGGACACCTCAGAAAATAGTGACAAGACAGTTTGAAAACAGGTTGGAAAAACTGTTCAGGACGGAGCATCTGGGATCGTGGGGTTGTCTGTAAGGCCGCTGGACCAATGACCTCTGACCTGAAGAAGGAAGACAGATCTCAAAGGATGGAGAAGCTGGACTGGCAGAGAAACAACTGGATGTGGGTGGGTCTCTTGCTCAAGAGGTAGGTGGTTCTGCCCTGAGGCTGTGGGGACTGCACCAGCCTGGCACCTTGGGCTGGCTCAGTCCTGCCTCTGAGTGCAAGGCGCCCCTGGGCGCCGGGCCACGTTTCTTCCGTTCCCCTCAGTCCTCCTCTGGTGACCAGTCCCTGACACAGGGCCCCGGACACTAACAAGTGTCTTCACTTTATTGCCCAGCTCCGTATCCCCTAAAAGCCTACTTAACCTCCTCCAAGAGCATCCGACTGCCATTATCATCATCTTTGTGTTGCAAAAGGGCCTTTGCATAAACTCTGACCTTATAGACAAAGGCACCACCCAGTTTTCTGACATTTTAACGGGGGCCCAGGGAGCCTCCTGGAAGGCTTCCACACTATTTGGTGGGAGGAGGCCACTGCTCAAGGACCCCTCCTCACTGAAGGGTGAGCGGACGACATGGGGCTGGCCTCAAGGCTCCTGCCAGGGAAGCAGAAACCCTCCGCCTGCGAGCGGCCGATGGGAAGAGAACGGCCAAAGCCTTCAGTGGCTCCCCACCCGGGATGATGCAGTCCAGGTCCTCACACCCCTTCCAACTCTCCCTGCGGCCTCTTCTCCCCCTGCCTCCCTACCGAAACCTCCTTTTCCAGGCAAACGGACTCCTCCTCGAACACACCGGCCGGGGCCCGCCTCTCCGTGTCCAAGCCTCCTATCCTATCCGAAAAGCTCCACCGGGTCCGCGCACAGGCTGGTGAAACCCGAGCCTTCCCCTGCAAGCCCCACTCACATCTCAGCAGCCCAGGCCCAGAAGGTGTCCTCCCCTGCCTCTTTCGTGTTTTCCTTCGCCATCACCAAGTGTACCTGTCTGCTTGCCCCGAGGCGTCGAGTGTCCCAGCACACAGAGCGACCCTCTCTTCCCACGCACTTGCCAGCTGTGCGATCCTGGGCAAGTTAACTTCTCTAGGCCTCGGGTTTTTTCATGACAGTGAGGACCTACCCCCGCCCTAGGTTTGCTGCGAGGACAAAATCACGCCTAACGGCTGGTGCGGCGCCTGCCTCTACGAAACCGGGGGGAGCAGCTGTCTCCCCGCCCCGAACCGCACCCCCACCCCCCCGAGGAGCTGGGCGCGCAGAGGGGGACTCGGTGCCTGCGGAGTCGCGGCCGCTCCGGACACCTCCCAGGTGCCACCAGGCCGCTGGGGGGAGCTGGGGGGTAGCGAGCGGTGGGCAGAGAAAGGAGACGCGGGGTGGTGGTGGTGGGGGGCGCGCGCGGAGATGGGGGGTGGCCAGCGGATGGGGCGGGGGCAGGAAGCCCCGGAGGGCAGCAGGAACTCGGCGAGGGGCGGCCCGCGGTGCGGGGACGACCGGTTCCGCCCGGCTCAGGCTCGGCCCAGAACGGGGAGGGGGGGCGCCCAGCCGGCGGGCGGGCGCCGTAGGCCCCGGCGGACCCCGCGTCCCGCTCGCCCGGAGCCCCAGGCCCGGCGGCCAGGCCCAGCCACCGGAGCCCTTCCCCAGGGCCTGCGGCGCCGTGTGCTGGGCCCCGGCCGCCCCGGGGGCCCCCGAGTCCGCGCGTCCGTGCGCGCGGGCCGCCCTTACCGGAGCCGCGGCCGCCTCAGCCATGGCCCTGCGCTGTCCGGCCCGGCCCGGAGGAAGTCGTCGCCGCCGCCGCCGCCGCGCGCGGCCCCACGCAGGCCGGCCCCGGGCCTCTCCGCAGGCGGCGCTCGCCCGGCCCCGCCGTCCCCACCCGCGTCGCCGCGCTCCTCGCTGGCCGGCCCGCGCCGCTCCGCCCGCAGACGCGCCGCCGCCGTCAGCGCCCGGCCGGTCCACACTGCATCCTGGGAGCCGGCGCAGGCCCGTGAGGCTTCCTGGAGGCAGCGCGGCCGCACAGCCCCACCTGCAGCCCGGAGAGGCGAACGGCAGGCGCGGCGTCCGCCCCGCCCCGCCCCGCCCCGCCCCGCCCCACCCCACGGCCCGCCTGCCTGCCGAGCCCCCAGACGCTGCCCGGCCCGCCGGCCCAGCGAGTCCCCAACTCCCCCAACCCCTGCCCCGCCGACTTGCCCACACTCCCCCTCACCCCAACCCCCGGCCCCCGCCAACCCATCGACTCACCGGCCGCCCGATCCACCGGCCCGCCGATTCTCCGGCTCCCTCGATCTACCGGCCAACTGGCCCGCCACCCCGCCGACACCCCGATCCCCAGATTCCCCGACGCCGGGACCCACCGGCCGCGGCCGGGCGCGCGCGCAGAGTCGTGGCCTGGACGCAGCGTCCGACCTGCCTGCGGGGCCGCGAGCGTCTCGGGCTTCCGTCCCCCTGCGCCCCGAGGGGCTCAGTGACCGAAAAGAATCTCCCCGCTGCAGGGAACAGCCGGGCCGCCCCCCGCCCCGCCTGGTGACCGCGGCGACGGCAGCCGCCCCCCCTCCCCCCCACCCCATGCCAGCCCCGGGAGGCCCGCGCCGTCTCCCCAGGGGCAGGAGGCCACGTCGCCTCTGCGGCTTTGGGTCCTGGCCCCCGTGCTCGGGGCTTCTGCGTGTTCACTTCCTTGGCCAGCCGTCCCTCCTATTCACCTTCGAGTTGAAATGAAAAACGTCCTTCCAGCAATAGGAATGTAGTTCACTATATCCCGGTAGGCAGCACTTGCAACTTTCTCTAACGTGTGGGTGACCTATAAAAATGTTTTTTTAATGCAGTGGACAAGGGAACACAACACCAATACCTGAAATTATTTCGCTCAAAAAGTTGGTAAGGGAAGATGTTCATGACACTTTAAGAGAAGTCTGTCAAGGATGGTTATATGATTTTATATATTATGTATATAATATATATTAGGTATATCATGATTACGTAGATAATCATTGGAAGGTTTGGAAGCATATGGTCTAAGTAGTTCTCTAACAATCAGACCACAAGCCATTTTTATGCATTTTCTAACTTAGATGCTTTACGTTTTGTAGTAACGACAGTAATGTTTTAAAAACATTTTGTAATAACAAGAATAGTATTTTTTTAAACGAGGAGAGAAAAATAAGTCTCAAAACTCTAAAGGCGAACCGGAGCGGGCGGACAGAAAGCGCCTTTGACTGACGCCCCCGTGTGGCCGTGCAGATGCATTGCCGCCCAGCATTTCCTCTTAACCGGACTCTGGGCTGAGAGGGACCTGCGCACCACGTGCTCGGTACTCCGCAGGGCTGCGGCTCTGGCCGTCCCGGGCCTTAAGGTGCCCTTTGTTTTCTCACCATCACCTGGAGCTGAACATACCGCAAGGGGGTCATCCCGCATGCGTACTTTGTGTATGAAATTGGAATCTCCCCAGGAGGAGCGGGGGTGGGGAGGCGACACTTTACTCACAGTGTTGCCATTGCGGGAGGTCTTTTCCGGTGCCTGACTTTCTTTTTCTCACTGATGCTAGCCCAGCTGGTTTCTGATGTGCGCCCCACCCTCCGACCCTGCCTCTCAAATATGGGAGTGTGATGGGGGATAAGGGTTTCCCAATTGGAGCCCCTGCATCCTTTGGCCTTTTGGAGGTAATTCGTGAGCTGGCAAAGTCGACCAACTCACTGCAGGAGAATGTTCTGGAATCTGCCCCAGGGTCCTTTACCTTTTTTAATTTTTTTCTTTTTCTTTTCCTTTTAGCTTTTCTTCCATATCATCTTTCCTTCCCAAATAACCCATCCCCTGTACCAAGGGTGCACACCTGAAGCTTGTATAATTGGGGAATATGAAGAAAAAAATCTTCACCAAATTCCAAGTTTTAAAAAGTCTGTACTCAAGTGACACAAGGGATGCTGTCTGAAGCTTCCTTAGCTTCACAGAAGTCCTTGATTTAAAAAAAAAAAAAAAAGGCCATCAGAACCTAGCCAAGTCTTGTCTAGGTTGGGACTTGTGCAATGGGGTTACTGTGGGGAGAACTCGGGTTCTAGGACGTGAAAGTTCTATTATTTACTGGTTCTATTATTTACTTGGGCCCATCTGCCAGCCTCTCCCCGGCTCTCCTTGCTCACATGTAGACCCAGATTACATCAGGTTATTCTGCAAACCTTCCTGGGTCTGGGCTTTCTTTTGCACTCATCTGCTTTGACACTGGTCCCAGCTGAACACTACTGGGTCTGCTCCTCTCACTGTGGCCTGTCTGATGGTGACTCATGTACTAGCTTGGGCTTCCCAGGTGGCATTATGGGTAAAGAGCCGCCTACCAATGCAGGAGACATAAGAAACTCGGGTTTGGTCCCTGGGTTGGGAAGATCCTGGAGGAGGGCAGGGCAATCCACTCCAGTATTCCTGCCTGGAGAATCCCATGGATAGTGGAACCTGGCAGACTACAGTCCACAGGGTTGCAAAGAGTTGGACATGACGGAAGCGACTTAACACACACATACTAGCTTGCTTATGTTCTCATGACACCATGTGTCAATCAGCTCCCAGATTACCTTGGAGAAGGGGCTTCTTCATTCTCAAGGAAACAGAGTGGTGATGTGTCCCCTCGGGGTCCCAGTGCTTCTAAGATGGGACCCATCACCTGCCTGTGGAGGAGGAGAACAGCATGGGGCAGATGCAGCCTGGCCTCCAGTGACATCTGTGTGAATCTTCCCGGGAGAGAGGATCTGATCAGGTTGGTTCTTTCATCTAATAGGCGGTGCCCCTTTTAAGCTGAGTCAAAAGCCAAGGCCCCCAAAGCTGGTTGGAGGCCAGAAGAGCACTGCTAGGCTAACATTTTGTACTTGGCAAAATAGCCAGCAGCTTTATGTAGCGAGATCTACCACGGATTCAGTTCAGTTCAGTTGCTCAGTCGTGTCCGACTCTTTGCGACCCCATGAAACGCAGCACGCCAGGCCTCCCTGTCCATCACCAACTCCCGGAGTTCACTCAGACTCACGTCCATCGAGTCAGTGATGCCATCCAGCCATCTCATCCTCTGTCGTCCCTTTCTCCTCCTGCCCCCAATCCCTCCCAGCATCAGAGTCTTTTCCAGTGAGTCAACTCTTCGCATGAGGTGGCCAAAGTACTGGAGTTTCAGCTTTAGCATCATTCCTTCCAAAGAAATCCCAGGGCTGATCTCCTTCAGAATGGACTGGTTGGATCTCCTTGCAGTCCAAGGGACTCTCAAGAGTCTTGTCCAACACCACAGTTCAAAAGCATCAATTCTTTGGCGCTCAGCCTTCTTCACAGTCCAACTCTCACATCCATACATGACCACAGGAAAAACCATAGCCTTGACTAGATGGACCTTTGTTGGCAAAGTAATGTCTCTGCTTTTGAATATGCTATCTAGGTTGGTCATAACTTTCCTTCCAAGGAGTAAGCGTCTTTTAATTTCATGGCTGCAGTCACCATCTGCAGTGATTTTCAAGCCCCCAAAAATAAAGTCTGACACTGTTTCCACTGTTTCCACTGTTTCCCCATCTATTTCCCATGAAGTGATGGGACCAGATGCCATGATCTTCGTTTTCTGAATGTTGAGCTTTAAGCCAACTTTTTCACTCTCCACTTTCACTTTCATCAAGAGGCTTTTTAGTTCCTCTTCACTTTCTGCCCTAAGGGTGGTGTCATCTGCATATCTGAGGTTATTGATATTTCTCCTGGCAATCTTGATTCCAGCTTGTGCTTCTTCCAGCCCAGCGTTTCTCATGATGTACTCTGCATAGAAGTTAACTAAGCAGGGTGACAATATACAGCCTTGACTACTCCTTTTCCTATTTGGAACCAGTCTGTTGTTCCATGTCCAGTTCTAACTGTTGCTTCCTGACCTGCATACAGTGGAAGTGAGAAATAGATTTAAGGGCCTAGATCTGATAGATAGAGTGCCTGATGAACTATGGAATGAGGTTTGTGACATTGTACAGGAGACAGAGATCAAGACCATCCCTGTGGGAAAAAAATGCAAAAAAGCAAAATGGCTGTCTGGGGAGGCCTTACAAATAGCTGTGAAAGGAAGAGAAATGAAAAGCAAAGGAGCAAAGGAAAGATATAAGCATCTGAATGCAGAGTTCCAAAGAACAGCAAGAAGAGATAAGAAAGCCTTCCTCAGCTTTCAGTGCAAAGAAATAGAGGAAAACAACAGAATGGGAAAGACTAGAGATCTCTTCAAGAAAATTAGAGATACCAAGGGAACATTTCATGCAAAGATGGGCTCGATAAAGGACAGAAATGGTATGGACCTAACAGAAGCAGAAGATATTAAGAAGAGGTGGCAAGAATACACAGAACTATACAAAAAAGATCTTCACTACCCAGATAATCACGATGGTGTGATCACTGACCTAGAGCCAGACATCCTGGAATGTGAAGTCAAGTGGGCCTTAGAAAGCATCACTACGAACAAAGCTAGTGGAGGTGATGGAATTCCAGTTGAGCTCTTTCAAATCCTAAAAGATGATGCTGTGAAAGTGCTGCACTTAATATGCCAGCAAATTTGGAAAACTCAGCAGTGGCCACAGGACTGGAAAAGGTCAGTTTTCATTCCAATCCCAAAGAAAGGCAATGCCAAAGAATGCTCAAACTACCGCACAATTGCACTCATCTCACATGCTAGTAAAGTCATGCTCAAAATTCTCCAAGCCAGGCTTCAGCAATATGTGAACCGTGAACTTCCTGATGTTCAAGCTGGTTTTAGAAAAGGCAGAGGAACCAGAGATCAAATTGCCAACATCCGCTGGATCATAGAAAAAGCAAGAGAGTTCCAGAAAAACATCTATTTCTGCTTTATTGACTATGCCAAAGCCTTTGACGGTGTGGATCACAATGAACTGTGGAAAATTCTGAAAGAGATGGGAATACCAGACCACCTGATCTACCATGGATTACCTTCCTCCAAAGGGAGTTGTGGGCATGAACAGCCTATAGAGTTTGTGAGCCTCATCCAGTGTCAGTCCTCGTCTCCTACTCTGGCCCTTTGCACTGGGTACATCTCTGGGCAAGGACAGTGACTTGCTCCTCTTTGTATTCCTCAAGACTGGTAGACAGCCTTGCACACAACTGGTAAGAAAGTGTATGTGTGTGTGGATGTATGCATGCATGTGCACACACATATAGTAAATATATATATATATATATATATATGTATATATTTTTTTCTTTTTCTTCAGAGTCAACCTTGTAAAGTAGATAATGTTTGAACTGGATCTTGAAGGATGTTAATCATCAGAGAGCATTCCAGACCAGAGGATGGTAGCAGAGATGTGAGCTGGGCAACAGCATAGGAAAAAGGGGGGCCAGAGGGTACAAAGCGCATTTTGGAGAAGGAACATGATCAGTTAGGACTTTGAGTCACAAAGGAAAATAGACTGAGTCGTATTATAGCAAGCTTTACAGACTTTATTCTGGGGGTGGGGGGTGCTGGGTCGGATAACTGCGGTCAAGCAGGGAATAAGCTGGTCATGGTGCTGACATGGAGATGTCCCTGAAGGTGACGGGCAGGAGGGGTCGAGAGGGATGTAACATTGGTCAGGTGGCTGCTACTGCAAGAGTCCAAGTGTGAAGTGAGGTGAGTTCTGACCAAGCATAGCAGGAGTGGGATACAAAGGACTGAACAGACTGGAGACCAGCACTTCACAAATGTTTGACACCATGGTGCTCAAGGCTGGACACAAGACTGTGTGTGTCCTATGGGTCTGGGCACTGCCTGAAAAGCCCTCAGCAAACCGGAAGTTGTATGGAGTGGCCATGCTTTAATGATCCAACCTAGACAGCATGTTAAAAAGCAGAGACATTACTTTGCCAACAAAGGTTAAGGCTATGGTTTTTCCAGTAGTCATGTATGGATGTGAGAGTTGGACTATAAAGAAAGTCAAGTGCTCAAGAATTGATGCTTTTGAGCTGTGGTGTTGGAGAAGACTCTTGAGAGTGCCATGAACTGCAAGGAGATCCAATCAGTCCATCCTAAAGGAAATCAGTCCTGAATATTCATTGGAAGGACTGATGCTGAAGTTGAAACTCCAATCGTTTGGCCACCTGATGCAAAGGACTGACTCAGTGGAAAATAACCTGATGCTGGGAAAGGATGACAGAGGATGAGATGGTTGGATGGCATCACCGACGCAAGGGACATGACTTTGAGTAGGTTCTGGGAGTTGGTGATGGACAGGGAGGCCTGGCGTGCTGCGGTCCATGGTGTCGCAAAGAGTTGGACACGACTGAGTGACTGAACTGAACTAATAAATCTTGTAGTCGCTCTGTAACACTCCTATGATTGTTTGAATTTTTAAACATTGTTTGCCATATGAACCACTGAAGAAGGTTGGTGATTCAGTGCTTCCTGTAGCCTCCTTCGCTCCTCCCCACCTTCAGTCTGGGCCTCCCTCCTTGCCTTAGTCTGAGCAGCACAGCTCCAGGGAGGCTCAGTTTCCCCGGTGATGGCATCACCCTCAGCCAACCTGGAGGGAGTCCCTGGTGTGGCTTTAGAGAGCCGGGGGCAAGGTGGGCATGCGGCCGATGTTTGGGGATGCTTCAGTGCCCTGGCATCCATGACTGCGCCTCATGCTTTCTAGAACCTTCCATGGCCTCAGTTATTTCTATACGCAGGTGTCAGCTTGCCTACACTGAGGATGTCAGTACCTGACAACAGCTTAGACACTGACTCATCCCAGGGTTCCTGCATCTTCCCTGGGATCAGAGCTATGAGCCTCAAGAATGAAGGATCGAACCCCAGGGGATTCCAGGCTCCCTCAGCAAAGGCAAAGCCTCTAGGCCTGGATCACCCCCTGAGCAGAGGTGAGGTCACCTTGAGCCAGTAAAGGTGAGAAGAACAGCAAAAGGATTTCAGGGGGTCTTGTGTGTGTGCTCAGTCGTGTCCAACTCTTTTGAGACGCCATGGACTGCAGCCCACCAGGCTCCTCTGTGCATGGGATTCTCCAGGCAAGAATCTTGGAGCGGGTTGCCATGCCCTTCTCCAGGAGATCCTTCCAACCCAGGGATCGAACCCTCATCTCCTGCATCTCGCACATGGATTCTTTACCACTGAGCTGTCAAGGACAACCCTTAGGTGGGTTTTACTTTAAGCAAACCCCAGATGTGGAGAAATCCAGACATATTTTCATACAAGCATCAGAGTTTGTTTTCAGGTTTATTTTAAAGAATGGCTAAGGTTATTGAATTTCCCCATAACTAAATTCCCCACAGCTTTTGGGAATAGTGTTTCAGTTAAAAAACAAAAAACAAACATTTCTCACCATGTACATTAAGGAGCACTTACTGTGCAGATCATGGCCTATCCCAGCAATGACATTATTAGTTATAAGAGAAACAAGCTTATTCCTCAGATTATGACTCATATTTACAAGTGACGTTGAAGTTTTATAAGGCTGACCTTTGAGTCAGCCATTTTTGATGACCTTGTAATGAGAATAATGCCGCCTCTGGCTTTCAAGGTGAAGCCTGTCACATCAAAGGCTAGTCAGATGAAATTAGGAGTGTTTTATAGGGACACCGAGTCCTTTCTAGCTTGGCGAGGGGCAAACCTTAGTAGCACTTAGTCAACAAGCCCATACTGAGTACCTGAAGGTCGTCAGCCTGGAGAGTATATAGTCAAGACGACCACATTTTGTAAACAAAACTCCCAGGTTTTCAGTATAACAAAGAATTTTTATGTCACTTTCTGGTGCTAAGAGATCGTCTGGGTAATGTAATTTGGACCCTCAAAGTAGAAAAACCTGGGACAATTCATGGATTCATTTGCATAAAGGAGAACATCTGAGATGATGATTGTTCCAGAAAATAAGCACGAAGGAGGTTTGCTCCACTGACACTGGTCCGGCTGAAGCTGCACGATGGACGTGGAGACATTCCGTCTCTCGCAGGAGGTGTGCTAGGTCCTTCCTGCGAGCGCAGGGCGGTTTCTTAGAGCATACAGGGTCAGTAGGGATTTGCTAAGCAGACAAAGGGTGGGGGGCAAGGAACATTCCAGACAGGAACAGAAAGTCTGAAGCATGGGGAATGGTAGATTATGACACTCTTCTCAAGAACTCACAGAAATTAGAAAATACTTTGAAACGAATGCTGATAAACATAGAACAGATGTAAAATTTGTGTGTTACACCTCAAGTCATCCTTAGATGGACTTAAAATTTTTAATTTCTTTTTGGCTGCACTGGGTCTTCATTGCTGGGCCCAGGCTTTCTCTAGTTGCGGCAAGTGGGGTCTATGCTTCAGGGTGGTGCACGGGCTTCCCGTTGCAGTGGCTTCTCTTGTTGCAGAGCACGGGTTTTACGTGCGCAAGCTCAGTAGACATGGAGCACTGGCTTAGTTGCTCCGAGGCGTGTGGGATCTTCCCGGACCAGGGACTGAACCTGTGTCCCCTGCATTGGCCGGTGGCTTCTTAACTACCGGACCCCCAAGGAAGTCCCCTCATTATTTAAAGTTCAGTATCTTAGCAAAATGACCACACAAGTGATATTATGTCTTTTGTGCCTCACATCAAAAGGAAATGATGAAAAAAATTTTTTTAATTAAAAAAAAGGGAAATGATGTTACTTTGTTACATTATTGATGAAGTTGAATTTGGATAATGAATTGAAGTAGTGTTTAGCAGATTTTTCTGTATCCTGTTCCCTGATATTCTTCATCTAACAAATTAAGCATCTGTTAATGATTCTTATCTAAGTTTTTACAATGATGGTCATAAATTGATGATTTTGTATTTCGATCCTGCTTTTTACCTTTATTAATTGACTTGTTGGTAAAGGTTTTTGTAAAGCTTTCCTTTCTCTACCTAAAAAAGTTTTAAAAACCTCAGTAACGTGGATTTATGGATTCTTTAATGAGTTAAAACGTTCGTGTGTGTGTGCTAAGTCACTACAGTCGTGTCCGACTCTTTGCAACCCTGTGGACCGTTGCCTGCCAGGCTCTTCTGTCCATGGGATTCTCCAGGCAGGAATACTGGAGTGGGTCGCCATGCCCTTCTCAGGGGATCTTCCCGACCCAGGGTTCAAACCCACATCTCGTATGTCTCCTGCACTGGCAGACAGGTTCTTTACCACTAGCAATGGCTGGAAAGCCCCAGTGAGCTATAACACATTCCTCTGTTTGTTTTGATGCTCAACTTGTCCCAAATTTAGCTGGTGGTGAGCCTCTTCAAGCTGGCCCTGTGCTCTGTTGACGTGTCCCCATTGGTTTCGGGGCACTCTCCTACTTTCTAGCATGAAACGTTCCATAGTTCACCTTTTAGGTTTTTTCCCCGGCCCTGGAATCAGCCAGATCTCCAAGTTTCTGGCTCTTTTTAATGGTATTTAATAACTACAATACGGGCATCAGGCACACTCACTGCAACTGAGATGTTTCTAGTGCTCTTCAGAGAGCAGAGTTAGGAAGTGTCTGTGTGTACTTGCGTGTGAGTGTGTGCATGCACCGTGCACACGTGTGTTCACATAGCTACTTACAATTCCAGTCCAGCTCCACCGTTCTTCCTTGCCTGTCTCTGTTCCATATTTGTATCTCCTGTCTCAGGATTAGAACCCTGGTTCCCCCAAATATCAAAACTTTATTCATTTGCTCAAAAACATAGGTTTTGTAAGTTATACCAAACAATTTTCAGTTCAGTCGCTCAGTCGTGTCCGACTCTTTGTGACCCCGTGAACTGAAGCACGCCAGGCTTCCCTGTCCATCACCAACTTCCAAAACTTGCTCAAACTGTGTCCATCAAGACAGTGATGCCATCCAGCCATCTCATCCTCTGTCGTCCCCTTCTCCTCCTGCCTTCAATCTTTCGCAGCATCAGCGTCTTTTCCAATGAGTCAGTTCTTCACATCAGGTGGCCAAAGTATTGGAGTTTCAGCTTCAGCATCCTTCCAATGAATATTCAGGACTGATTTCCTTCAGAATGGACTGGTTGGATCTCCTTGCAGTCCAAGGGACTCTCAAGAGTCTTCTCCAACACTACAGTCAAAAGCATCCATTCTTCAGCGCTCAGCTTTCTTTATAGTCCAACTCTCACATCAAGTAAAGTGAAACAACTTTACTTCTAAGTAAAATTCAGTATCTCTTTTTCCCCTTAGTATATATACCACTGAATGTACTTTCTTCTTTGTGGTCAAATTATCAGTGTGACATACCATTGGGTTTCTGGGTTTTGTTTATATTTTCAGGTTCGTCTTTCCATACTTAAGTTTTTTTTTTTTTTTGGAAATGTAATAAAACATTAAAATGATTCAAATTTGAAGCTATATAAAAGTGTACACTCAGGAAGGACCAATTCTCTACTCTAGCCCTTACATCTCATTTCCATTCTCCCCGAGTCATGTTTTATTTCTTGATCTGGATGTGAGATTACATGGTGTATTTTTTATTATTATTCATAAAGTGGAACACCTATGATTTATGCATTTTCTGTACATTTTATACATGAACGAAAAAGTGAAAAAAATAAACCCAGTGAGATGTGCCAGTCAGTATTCATCTGAGAAGCAAAATCACCCTAAGTATTACTGAACAAGGGAATTATAGGGCCTTACACAATTTATCCTGAAGTAAAAGTCCAGAAGGGGGAGTTGGAGGATCAAAAAATAGTCAAGATCTTGCCGAAAGTCAAGACATAGCTGCAATGAGAGGAAAGAAGAGGGGAAAGGCTGAGATGGGCAACAGAGCCCCCCAGTCCACCCCTCAGGACTGGGGTGAAGGTGGGGAAGATGGAAATCGAGCTGGGGGCAAGTTGGTAGATGGAGCTGCTGAGGAAAGGGAGGAAGGCAAAGGAGGGGCAGCGCTTAGCAGTGATTTTTCCAGCTGGTGCCTTCACGGTAGTACCAAGAAAAATGAGACTGCAAAATTGTGAGTAGCGGTTTCTGGGGGCTAAAATTGGGAGGGAGGTCTATGGGGAAGAGGAGGGCCAAAAGGTGCGAATTTCCTGTCAGGCAAAATTTCCATATCTTCAGAACTTTCTGAGAATCGGTAGAAATTTCAGTGCACAGGGGGTGTGGGCATTTCAACACAGGTGAGAAAGTATTTATTAGCTACCACTTATAAGCAAGGGGGTATAGCTCAGGGGTAGAGCATTTGACTGCAGATCAAGAGGTCCCTGGTTCAAATCCAGGTGCCCCCTCAAGTAAGTCTTATTTTAGTACCCACACCAAATTACACCTTCAGGTGGGCTTTTCTCGGTGGGCAGATTGAGGGGTGCAACAGTTGGTAAAGGAGATGGTGGCAAAGGAGTTGGTAAAGTAGAAAGGAAGCTGTCGAGCTCATCTCCTGGGCTGGGGCAATGGAAAGTCCCAGAACCAGCAAGATGATTCTATCCTAGACCACGGGGACTCCAGGCTCATCTGAGCACTAGAACTACCCGGAAACATATAAACATATACATCCCCCTCTAGGCCTGTCTCCAGAGATTCAGGTTTTGATCGGCTGTTTTCAACAGTAAAACATCTCCTGATGTTCCTTTCTGAAACTTCCTTTCAGTTCCATGCTGAAACTTCCTTTCATCCACTCACATCACAGAAACATCAGAGATGATTTCTTTTTCTGGGGCCTCATTTAGCAGCTCCTGTACTCGATCATCCTGAAAGCCCTTCTCGGAGAACGGCAGTCGCTTTAGAGGACTTGGCATGAATTGAAGGCTGGGGAGAAGCTTCAGGGCCGCCAGGCTGGAGGGGGTCCACGCTCGGGCGAAGGAGAGGGAATGGGTTTAGTTCACAGTGGAGTTGTCCTCATGGGCTGATGGAAAGTAAAAAAAAGGTGCTGCTGAGATTACAGTTATAACAAGGGAAGGGCCTGTGGGGTTGAACCACAGGGACCCCATTTTCTCAGCTCCATCTCAGGCCGGCAGTCTTATCCCCTCCCCTCCTTTAGCCCACTTATAAGGAATGTGTCCAAGACAGATAAATTCTCCATCAGCTTTTACCCTTGCTTCCATCTGAGATAAACCGCAGAAGAGTGCCTTTTGCTGATCCTGGTCATGAGTTCTGGTCATGAGATCCCCATGGGGGAGGACAAAACCCTGGTTCCCATCAGTGTGGATGTCTTCCTCCTGTGGTGGTCAGATTGTCTTCAGCTTTGGTCCCTATAATTCTCCTGGTACCCCATCAGCGGCGCAGGGCGCCACTCTGAATGATGCTGGATCGTTGTCCGCCAGGTCCTACCCGTGCAGGTCATCCACAATAAACTTTCGTATTTGTACTTTATGGAGTCATCTGCTTCTTTTTTCATTCTTAAAGTTCCTTCTCAGTTCAGAGGATGTGATTTGGTCTCTCCACCTTCCAACAACTCCCTTTCAGTTAATTTTCTGTGATTGAAAAAAACGTCTTTTTTTAGCCTCTGGTCCCGTGGAATGAGTCTTCGTAGGATGGAGGAGAGGTCGGATAGTTTAGGTCTTTGCCAGAAAGCCTCTCTAGCTTCTTGCAGCCCCAGGTGAACTTCTCCAGGGCTGACTGGATGCCCATTAACACTTACCTTAGAGCCTTGCAGACGTCACCTTTCCTGCGGGTTCATCCCCCCTTCACCGCGCACATGCACCGCCGTGGCGGGGAGCTGGGAGCTTTGATGCCTCTCCTATGCTCCCCTTGTAACCAATCACAGTGAGGTGCTTATAGGAGGTCCTCGGGGCTCCAGTCGCTCCATCCTGAGCTGCTTCAGCAGGGTCTGCACAGAGCGGAGACTAAAGAAAGGGCAGTGGTGGCAGTGATGGGCACTGTTGAGGGAGCATGCGGACGGTGACTGGCGGCTACACAGTAGGGGCTGCAATCCACTTTCAGTCATGCGATCCGTGCCACGCCCCAGGCTACTTTTCCATCAGAACCTCAGTCACCTGCCTTTAACAGGGACCCTGGAAATGTACTGTGGACGTTGGCTTTCAGCCCGAGCAGCAAAGACTCACAGGGCCCGTGGTCGGGGGGCAGGGGTGAGTGGGCTCCAACATGTTTTCTCAGGAAGATGATCCAGGTGACTGCTTCCGTTTGAGTTTGATAGGAATAGGTTGCCAATCTTACCAGCTCTCCAGAAATAAGTAGAAACTTTCAGTGTGTTACAGGAGTCCTGGGTGTGACCATGAAGGTGAAAGGTGGTTGTATGAGTGATAAGTCTCTTCAGTTGTGTGACCCCGTGGACTGTAGCTCACCAGGCTCCTCTGTCCATGGAATTCTCTAGGCAAGAATACTGGAGTGGGTTGCCATGCTCTCCTTCAGGGGATCTTCCCGACCCAGTGATCAAACCCGAGTCCCCTGCCTTGCAGGTGGATTCTTTACTGCTGAGCCACTGGGGAAGCATGAAAGGTGGTTATTAGACACCCATAACAAGTAAGGGGGTATAGCTCAGGGGTAGAGCATTTGACTGCAGATCAAGAGGTCCCCGGTTCAAATCCGGGTGCCCCCTACTACACTGGACTTTTTATGGAATATTGGAGGAAAGCTGGCAAAGGCAGTGGTTTCCATTCTGTTCTAATGGATGCTCAGTTATTCACAGTGGCAGCTTGTATACAGTGGGCCGGTTGTCTCCCGAGGAAGCTCTTGCATGCATGCATGCTAAGTTGCTTCAGTTGTGTCTGACTTTTGTGACCCTGTGGACTGTAGCCCACCAGGCTCCTCTGCCCATGGGATTCTCCAGGCAAGAATACTGGAGTGGGTTGCCATGCCCTCCTCCAGGGGATCTTCCTGTTATTTCAGGTCAATAAACTCACATCATGACCACCTGGGGGCGCATCTAGCTAGTTCACAGACTTCACTGCCCTGTTTATTCCACTTGAAATTCCGGGTCCTCTCCCTCCACTCTTCCTCTCCATTTCTTCATCAACAATTTGTTGTTCAGTTGCTCAGTCCTGTCCGACTCTTTGCGACCCCATGGACTGCAGCACAATAGTTAAAAGCGAAAATCATACTGTCTGACAGGTTTTCTCTTCCAAAGCGAGGGAATAATAATAACCACCAATAATATAATTGTGGGCTTCCCTGTGGCTCAGATGGTAAAGAATCCACCTGCAATGGAGGAGACCCGGGTTTGATCCCTGGGTCATGAAGATCCCCTAGAGGAGGGCATGGCAGCCCACTCCAGTATTCTTCCCTGGAGAATCCCACGGACAGAGGAGCCTGGAGGGCTATAGTTCATGAGGTCCCAAAGAGTCAGACACAACTGAGCAACTAACGGTAATATAATTGTAGCTGCAAGTTGCTTAGTTATATAAAATATTTGCCTAAGAGGCATGAGGTTACCACTAGCTTTAGGAAAATAAAAAAGATACAGGTTAGGGACTAAGAAGTTCACCAGCCTCCCCAGTGTCCCCACCAGCACCCCCAGGTTTAATGCACAGATACACAGGCTGAAGAGACACCTTCTGGTGGTACTGCATGTGTCTCCCAAGAGATTGGCAGGATCTCTTCGACTTGCTGTTTTGTAGTGCAGAATAAGAGAAAGACAAATTCTAAAGGCCCTTCCAGCAATAGATGTCCATGCTTCTCCAGGCTGCTGCTGTCACCACACATGGAGGAGAAGGGGGAGATGCAGGCATGTGAAGGGGTAGGGTTGTGGGACTCCAGGGCCTGGGAGGGAGACCTCTATGGGCTGAGCTTGTGGAGGAATAAGTTGCTGGTCTTACCAGCTTCCTAGAAACCAATAGAAACTTCCAGTATGTTACATGAGTCCTGGGTGTGACTATGAAGGTGAAAGGTGATTATTAGACACCTATAATAAGTAAGGGGGTATAGCTCAGGGGTAGAGCATTTGACTGCAGATCAAGAGGTCCCTGGTTCAAATCCAGGTGCCCCCTGCCATATTGGATTTTTCATTCATGGAGACTGTTACTCGTTCCATTTTTCTTCATTTTTCCACCAGTTCGGATCCTCCTTGAAACAGGAAGCTCCAGGTCGGCACTAATACAGGAGCAGCCTGGGTGGACACCCCTTCCTGTGTCTTCCTGCACTAACACTCCAGGTATCCCGCCTCCTTGTGGCATCTGCGTTTTCTTCTTCTGTGTGTTTCTCATTTCTCCAGCTCTGTTGGATCCTCAAAGAGAAGGCAAGGCCCCCGATACAGACTGATGGGTGTTTTTAGGGCAGGCTAGAAAGTTGTAGATACAGCTGACTTCCCAAGAACAGACAATAAATGGTAACCCTAAATTACCACCCTCATCCAAAACAGTTTGGCACAGCAGAGTGGGGGTGGGGGTGGGGGTAGGGTCAGACCTATGGGAACAAGGGGCCAGGAGCCCAGGGAGGGGTGTGTGGGCAGTTATGGAGACCTTTGGGCAGCTCTTGGGCTAAAGCAAGGCGATCGGAAGTGGGTTGGGGGTTCATCAGGCACCTGCTCTCCCTTTCTCCTTGTTGATGACCCAACACACCAACTGAGGCCTGAAAAGTTGTAGACTGGATGGAAGATGTCTTACTAGGAGCCAGGTCTGGCAGCTTCCAGAAAGTCAGTCCTGAAGGAGATCTATAACTTAATTTTGTAGAGTTTAGTGTCACCACACGGATGAAAGGTGTTCCTCAGAATGTGCTGGTGTTCCTGGGGGGATAGCTCAGGGGTAGAGCATTTGACTGCAGATCAAGAGGTCCCTGGTTCTGGGACTGGCACAAAGGTGGTCAACAAAGGCACAAATGTAGATCAATGCAACAGGATAGAGAGCCCAGAAATAAACTCAGGCGTCTACAGTCAGTTACTCTGCAACACAGGAGGCAAGAGTCTACAATGGGGAAAAGACAGTCTCTTCAATAAGTGGTGCTGGGAAAACTGGACAGCTACATGAAAAAGAGTAAAATCAGAACATTCTCTAACACCACATACAAAAATAAACTATAAATGGATTAAAGACCTAAACGCAAAACCAAATACTATAAAACTCCTAAAGGAAAACATAGGCAGAACACTGCTTGACATAAATTGCAGAGATATTTTTTTGGACTGGTCTCCTAGAGTAATGGACATAAAAACAAAAATAAAACAAATGAGACCTAATTAAATTTAAAAGCTTTTGTACAGCAAAGGAAACCATAATAAACAAAATGAAAAGACAACTCACCGAATGGGAGAAAATGTTTGCAAAAGATACAATAGACAAGAGATTAATTTCCAAAGTATACAAACAACTCATACAGCTTAATGTTAAAAAAAAAAAAACTCAAAAAAAAAATGGGTGAAGATCTACATAGGCATTTCTCCAAAGAAGACAGCAGGCACAGGGAAAGATACTCAATGTCACTAATTATTAGAAAAAGGTAAATCAAAACTAAAAAGACAGTTACCATACGATCCTGCAGTCCTGCTCCTAGGCATGTGTCCTGAGAAAACTCTAATTCAAAACAATACATGCGATCACAACATTGTTAATCAGCTATATCCCAATACAACATAAAAGATTTTTTAAAAAGATGCCCCTCAATGTTGATTGTTCACTGCAGCACTATTTACAATAGGTAAGACAGGGAAGCAACCTAAATGCCCATCGACATGAATGGTACATATATTTGTTGTTGTTCGGTCACTAACTAACTGACTCTGCAACCCCGTGGACTGTAACACTCCGAGCTCCCCTGTCCTTCACTATCTCCTAAAGTGTGCTCAGATTCATGTCCACTGAGTCAGTGGTGCTATCTAACCATCTCATCCTCTGCCCGCCCCTTCTCCTTTTGCCTTCAATCTTCCCAGCGTCAGACACGTGCAGCATAAATGGCAGCTTGCAGCAAGCGCTGTGAGCAGTGGTTGGAAGCAGGGTCTTAGTTTCCCAGACTGGGAGTCCTAAAACTGGGCCAGAGGAGCCAGCAGTTAGGGCTAAGGTCCCTAGTAGTGTCTGCCTAGTCAAGACGAATTCAGGCAAGGAGGCAGAAGGAAACGAGTAAAGTAAAAAATTTATTGAAAAGAAAAGTACATGCTGAAAGGAGATGGGCAAGCTCAGAGAGAGAGTTACGCCTTTGGGAAGTTTAAATCCTTTATAAGGGGGCAGTTCTGTGAGTCTTTGTCTTCCCGTGCCTTATTCCCCCCTGGTTAATTTGTCTCAGGACCTTCCCCTGGGGTGTGCACACCTTAGCCAAGATGGATCTCAAAGTGAAGGCTTCTGGGAGGAACAAGACTCATTCTGGCCTGGAATTATCCTCTGACTTTTGACTCCAAGTCTCTCTGAGCATGTGGAGTGTCCCCTTATCTTTTACTCAGGAATTTTTTCTTCTCTTTGTCCTTGTCATAATTATTCCCTTGAGGTGTTTACAAGAGACTAAGACTGGCTACTTACCAGTCAACAGAGGGCTGATTGTAAATTCCTCAACTAAAGCCCACCTATCTCTTATCTCAGGAAATGCAAAGAGGAGGCTGGCTGATGGTAAATGTCCAACGTGGAGCCCATCTATCTCCTAACCTCAAGAGGAGGGGAAGTAGTTGCTGGGGTGTCAAGGCCTCAAAGGGGAAGCTGATGGGTGAGAGGGAGAGATTCCAAAGGTGGGAGAGACAGCTTGCAGCAAAGAAAGTTTACCCGCTCCCTGGCGTGGAGATGGAGGGGGCCAATCAAAGTGAGTTCATCTTACACATTTGCCCACAGATCACAGAGCCTCTGGTAGAATGTGGTTCTTCTCCAGCAGCATTTCTTGGTCTTAGATTTATGTTAGCTTAGGTCCATTCATGATCTAGGGGATTCCTAAATCTACTCAGCCACCTTACACTACATTACATTCAGTCGCTCAGTCGTGTCTGACTCTTTGCGACCCCATGGACTGCAGCATGCCAGGCCTTCCTGTCCATCACCAACTCCTGGAGCTTGCTAAAACTCATGTTCTTTGAGTAAGTGACGCCATCCAGCCATCTCATCCTCTGTCGTCCCCTTCTCCTCCTGCCTTCAATCTTTCCCAGGAGCAGGGTTCTTCCTATCAGATGGCCAAAGTATTGGAGTTTCAGCCTCAGCATCAGTCCTTCCAGTGATTATTCAGGACTGATTTCCTTTAGGATTCACTGGTTTTCTCTCCTTGCAGTCCAAGGAACTCTCAAGAGTCTTCTCCAACACTGTTAGGGGAAGCACACTGATTGAAACCGCCCACCCTGGCCAGGCACCACAGTAACCGTTTGCATGAGCTGTTTTACAACAGGAGGTCCTGGTAAGCCTCCACCAACCAGAAGAGTTTGGGAAAGGTCAAAAGGAGACACCACCTGTCCGACCACCTCCTAGAATCCTTCTCTCTGGCATCCATCTTGGCTGAACAAGGCGTGCACCAACAGGAAGGACTCTGAGTCAGAAGGATTGGCTAAAGACAACCTGGAAACTAATTCATCATCATAAAACCCGAGACAGCAAGCCATGTGACAGAGCTGTTCTCCTGGGTTCCCTTACCCTCCTGCTCTCCACCCAGGTGCCCTTTCCCAATAAAATCTCTTGCTTTGTCAGCACATGTGTCTCCTCGGACAATTCATTTCCAAGTGTTAGACAAGAACCCAGTTTTGGGCCCTGTAAGGGGTCCCCTTTCCTTCAACAACACCACAGTTCAAAAGCATCAACTCTTCGGTGCTCAGCTTTCTTTATGGTCCAACTCTGACATCCATACGTGACTTCTGGAAAAACTATTGAACATATGGACCTTTGTTGGCAAAATAACATCTCTGCTTTTCAATACGCTGTCTAGGTTTATCATAGCGTATCTTTCAAGGAGCTGCTGCTAAGTCACTTCAATCATGTCCAACTCTGTGCGACCCCATAGACGGCAGCCCACCAGGCTCCCCCATCCCTGGGATTCTCCAGGCAAGAACACTGGAGTGGGTTGCCATTTCCTTCTCCAATGCACGAAAGTGAAAAGTGAAAGTGAAGTCGCTCAGTCATGTCTGACTCTTAGCTTAGGACCCACCAGGCTCCTCTGTCCATGGGATTTTCCAGGAAAGAGTACTGGAGTGGGCTTCCATTGCCTTCTCCATTTCAAGGAGCAAGTGTCTTTTAATTTCATGGCTGCAGTCACCATCTGCAGTGATTTTGGAGCCCCCCAAAATAAAGTCTGTCACTGTTTCCACTGTTTCCCCATCTATTTGCCATGAAGTGATGGGACCAGATGCCATGATCTTAGTTTTCTGAATGTTGAGTTTTAAGCTAACTTTTTCACTCTCCTCTTTCACTTTCATCAAGAGGCTCTTTAGTTCTTCACTTTCTGCCATAAGGGTGGTGTCATCTGCATATCCGAGCTTATTGACATTTCTCCCAGCAATCTTGATCCCAGCTTGTGCTTCATCCAGCCCAGCATTTCCCATGATGTACTCTGCATAGAAATTAAATAACCAGGATGACAATATTTAGCCTTGATGTACTCCTTTCCCAATCTGGAACCAGTCTGTTGTTCCATGTCCAGTTCTAACTGTTGCTTCTTGACTTGCATACAGATTTCTCAGGAGATAGGTAAGGTGGTCTGGGATTCCCATCTCTTGAAGAATTTTCCACAGTGTGTTATGATCCACTTGCAAACCATTTCATTATTCTTGCCTTGAGAACCCCATGAACAGTATGAAAAGGCAAAAATATAGGACACTGAAAGATGAACTCCCAGGTTGGTAGGTACCCAATATGCTACTGGAGATGAGTATAGAAATAACTCCATAAAGAACGAAGAGACAGAGCCAAAGCAAAAACAATGCCCAGTTGTGGATGTGACTGGTGATGGAAGTAAAGTCCAATTCTGTAAAGATCAATATTGCATAGGAACCTGGAATGTTAGGTCCATGAATCAAGGTAAAATGGAAGTGGTCAAACAGAAGATGGCAAGAGTGAGCATCAACATGTTAGGAATCAGCAAACTAAAATGGACTGGAATGGGTGAATTTAACTCAGATGACCATTATATCTACTACTGTGGGAAAGAATCCCTTAGAAGAAGTGGAGTAGCCCTTATAGTCAAGAAAAGAGTCCAAAATGCAGTACTTGGGTGCAATCTCAAAAATGACAGAATCATCTCTGTTCATTTCCAAGGCAAACCATTCAATATCACAGTAATCCAAGTCTATGCCCTGACCATTAATGCTGAAGAAGCTGGAGTTGAACGGTTCTATGAAGACCTCCAAGACCTTCTATAACTAAAACCCAAAAAAGATGTTCTTTTCATTATACAGGATTGGAATGCAAAAGTAGAAAGTCAAGAGATACCTGGAGTAACAGGCAAATTTGGCCTTGGAGTACAGAATGAAGTAGGGCAAAGGCTAACAGAGTTTTGCCAACAGAACACACTGGTCATGGAAATCACTCTCTTCCAACAACACAACAGAAGACTCTACATATGGACATCTCCAGATGGTCAATACCAAAATCAGATTGATTATATTCTTTGCATCCAAAGATGGTGAAGCTCTATATAGTCAGCAAAAACAAGACCGGGAGCTGACTGTGGCTCAGATCATGAACTCCTTATTGCAAAATTCAGACTTAAATTGAAGAAAGTAGGGAATACTACTAAACCATTCAGGTAAGGCCTAAATCAAATTTCTTATGATTATACAGTGGAAGCAAATACATTCAAGGGATTAGATCTGATAGACAGAGTGCCTGAAGAACTATGGACTGAGGTTTGTGACATCCTTCAGGACACAGTAATCAAGACCATCCCCAAGAAAAAGAAATGCAAAAAGGCAAAATGGTTGTCTGAAGAGGCCGTACAAACAGCTGAGAGAAGAAAAGTGAAAGGAAACAGAGAAAAGGAAAGATAGACCCATTTGAATGCACAGTTCCAAAGAACAGCAAGAAGAGATAAGAAAGCCTTCTTAAGTGATCAATGCAAAGAAGTAGAGGGAAAAAATAGAATGGGTAAGACGAGAGATCTCTTCAAGAAGATTAGAGATACCAAGGGAACATTTCATGCAAAGATGGGCTCAATAAAGGACAGAAATGGTATGGATCTAACAGAAGCAGAAGATGTTAAGAACAGGTGCTAAGAATACACAGAAGAACTATACAAAAAAGATCTTCATGACCCAGACAACCACGATGGTGTGATCACTCACCTAGAGCCAGACATCCTTGAAAGTGAAGTCAAGTGGACCTTAGGAAGCATCGCTACAAATAAAGCTAGTGGAGGTGATGGAATTCCAGCTGAGCTATTTCAAATCCTGAAAGATGATGCTGTGGAAGTGCTGCACTCAATATGCCAGCAAATTTGGAAAACTCGGTAATGGCCACAGGACTGGAAAAGGTCAGTTTTCATTCCAATCCCAAAGAAAGGCAATGCCAAAGAATGTTCAAACTACCGCACAATTGTACTCATCTGACATGCTAGCAAAGCATTGCTAAAAATTCTCCAAGTTAGGCTTCAACAGTACATGGAACTGTGAACTTCCAGATGTTCAAGCTGGATTTAGAAAAGGCAGAGGAACCAGAGATCAAATTGCCAACAACTTGGATCATAGCAAAAGCAAGAGGGTTCCAGAAAAACATCTACTTCTGCTTTATTGACTACACCAAAGCCTTTGACTGTGTAGATCACAACACACTGTGGAAAATTCTTCAAGAGATGGGAATCTCAGACCACCTTACCTGTCTCCTGAGAAATCTGTATGCAGGTCAAGAAGCAACAGTTAGAACTGGACATGGAACAACCGACTGGTTCCAAATTGGGAAAGGAGTACATCAAGGCTGTATATTGTCACCCTGCTTATTTAACTTATATTCAGAGTACATCATGGGAAATGCTGGGCTGGATGAAGCACAAGCTAGAATCAAGATTGCCGGAGACATATCCATAACCTCAGATATACAGATGATACCACCCTTATGGCAGAAAGTGAAGAACTAAAGAGCCTCTTGATGGAAGTGAAAGAGGAGAGTGAAAAAGTTGGCTTAAAACTCAACATTCAGAAAGCTAAAATCATGGCATCTGGTCCCATCACTTCATGGCAAATAGATGGGGAAACAATGAAAATAGTGACAGACTTTATTTTGGGGGGCTCCAAAATCACTGCAGATGGTGACTGCAGCCATGAAATTAAAAGACACTTGCTCCTTGGAAAAAAAGTTATGACCAGCCTAGACAGCATACTGAAAAGCAGAGACATTACTTTGCCAACAAAGGTCCATCTAGTCAAAGCTATGGTTTTTCCAGTAGTCATGTATGGATGTGAGAGTTGGACCATAAACAAAGCTGAAGGCTGAAGAATTGATGCTTTTGAACTATGGTGTTGGAGAAGACTCTTGAGAGTCCCTTGGACTGCAAGGAGAGAAAACCAGTGAATCCTAAAGGAAATCAGTCCTGAATGTTCATTGGAAGGACTGATGCTGATGCTGAAACTACAATACATGTGAAGAACTGACTCAGTGGAAAAGACCCTAATGCTGGGAAAGATTGAAGTCAGGAGGAGAAGGGGATGACAGAGGATGAGATGGTTGGATAGCATTGCCAAGTCGATGGACATGAGTTTGAGCAAGCTCTGGGAGCTGGTGATGGACAGGGAAGCCTGGTATGCTGCAGTCCATGGGGTCACAAAGAGTTGGACATGACAGAGACTGAACTAAACTCAACTGTTGTGATCCACAAAGTCAAAGGCTTTAGTATAATCAATGAAACAAAAGTGGATGTTTTTCTGGAACTCTCTTGCTTTTGGTATGGTCCAAGGGATGTTGGCAATTTGATCTCTGGTTCCTCTGCCTTTTCTAAGTCCAGCTTGAACATCTGGAAGTTCTTGGTTCATGTACTGTTGAAGCCTAACTTGGTGAATTTTTAGCAATGCTTTGCTAGCGTGTGAGATGAATGCAATTGTATGGTAGTTTGAACATTCTTTGGCATTGCCTTTCTTTGGGATTGGAATGAAAACTGACCTTTTCCAGTCCTGTGGCCACTGATGAGTTTTCCAAACTTGTTGGTATATTGAGTGCAGCACTTCCACGCATCATCTTTCAGGATTTGAAAAAGCTCAGCTGGAATTCCATCACCTCCACTAGCTTTGTTTGTACCGATGCTTCCTGAGGCCCAATTGACTGCACTCCAGGATGTCTGGCTCTAGGTGAGTGATCACACCATCGTGGTTATCTGGTTCATTAAGATCTTTCCATAGCTTTGCCTTTTTCAGAATGTCATATAGTTGGAACCATACAGGATGTATCCTTTTTAGATTGGCTTCTTTCACCTACTTCTGCCTGTTCCTAGGAGTGGTGACTCTCCGTGGTCACATCTCTATTAACTGAAGAAACAGAGGTTGGTACGGTCATCTGTGTCCTTGACTGAGTTTACTAGAAAGTTCCCTGAGCTGAGTGTCAGCCCCTGAGGGTTAGATGCTCATGTAGTGAATTTGGACAGATACCTCCCTCGCCTCCAGTTTCTGTTCTTCAGGTGCCCACCGTGATGGGCACAGTCATCTGACTCTGAAGGCCATTTTGCAGTCAATGTCTAGGCTTCTCCAGGCTGCTGCCCACACCCTGGGGCTATAGGCTGGGGGCAGGGCTGGGTGAGACGGGGACACAGGCTGTGTGGTTTTTGAGGAGAGAGCTGGCTGCCTTTTCTGTAGCAGGTTGATGAGTTTGCAAGCAGCAGATTTTGCAGTTTCCAAGAGAGGTCCATCCTGAAGTGGCAACTCACAGGTTTACAGGTAGTCTGGGTGTGGCTGGATAGACAACAACATTAATTATCACAACATCATCACAGAAGGGGGTATAGCTCAGGGGTAGAGCATTTGACTGCAGATCAAGAGGTCCCCAGTTCAAATCTGGGTGCCCCCTACTTATTCTTAACTTTTCCCTTTTGGTACAGCATTTCAACTTCTTCCTTATTAGATGTCAATGTAAAGTTTTTTGTTTTTGTTTTTTTAAAAAACCAGAAAATTGTGAAGCTTTACTATGATAGTTGGCAGTTCTTAACTTTGAGTATAAATTGGAATCCCTTGAAGAGTCTATAAAAGTACCATTTCCCAGGCCCCACCCTGGACCAATTAAATCAGTGTATATGAGGTGGAGCCCAGGTATGGTAAACTCTCCCCAAAGCTCCTAGTCTGCAACGAAGTTGAAGCCAGCTTTAGCAGAGATTTCAGAAGCTTTCTCAGAGTGGTTCCCTTATCCCAGCTCTGTCTGTTACTGAGTCCAAGTGAATCCAAGAGACAAGTTATTGAGGCAAGGAATATTTTATTTGGAAAGCCGGCTGACCAAGAAGATGGCAGACTAATGTCTCAGAGTAACCATCTTGTTAGGGTCTGGATGCCAAGTTCTTTTACAGAGTCAGAGGGAGACAAGCAATGAAGAACTAAAGTCAAAAGGCAGAATAAAGAGGGAGAGGCAGTGGAGAAGTAAAGTGAAAGGGTCTTCAGCCTTTCAGTCTTCAAAAACATCTCTGGGAATGGCCAGCCTTTGGCGGGGTGCATTAATCTCTTCTTTTTCTTGTAGCTATTCACAAGGTGGTCAGGATCAGATTATCACTCTAGGAGCTGAGCAAAGGCACTTTAGTTTACAGTCAGGCAGAGGGGCACGGTTCTCTGAGGCAGGCTATTATGTATGATTGCAGGTGGCGCTAGTGATAAAGACCCCACCAATGCAGGGGACAGAAAAGGTTCGATTCCTGGGTCGGGAAGATCCCCTGGAAGAGGTCATGGTAATCCACTCCAGTATTCTTGCCTGGAGAATCCCATAGACAGAAGAGCCTGAGTTCATAGGGTCCAGAGTCGGACGTGACTGAAGTCCTAACACACACACACACACACACACACACACACACATGCATAATAACAAAAGCAACCAAAAACAAACCAAAGAAACAGTTTCCAACATGGAGTCAGAATTGGCTTCTTCCCTGCAATATGTCTGCCCAGCATCTTGTGTTCTGGAGTTCCTCCATTCTGAAGGGTATCATTTGTCACTTGACCTTAAAGTCATCCTCCAGGAACAATTGCTGTTTCAGCATTTTTTGGTTTCCTTAATTTTTCCCTGTCTCAGTCCAGTCATTCTCTGTGGGACGAGGTGGAACTGATCTATTTCCAAGCCAAACCACCAGGACCCATGGTTCTCAGGGAATGAGCCCTCCCTGAGAGGGGCTCAGAGAGTGCGTGGAGGATGAAAAATCCACATGTGAAAGTGTAAGTTTGGGTCTTGTAATTATTAAAGACAATTTTATATCTTGTTCAAGCTTTACAAGTAAACGTCTGCAGAAGGAACCAGTAAATTATATCAACTATCTCAAAACTAAAGAACTCCATGACTTTCTGGCTTGGAGAACAAACGTTTTGGTTGATGATCTGAGAATTCACTGTAGGTTCAGAGCTTAGCATGTAATTCAGAAGTACAGTTCATGGGAATTTTGTCATTTGAATTTATTATCCCTGACACTAACCATCTTTTATGACCTTTCTTACAACTACAACAACAGAAGTCTATATGGGCTAAAAATAGCCTCCCATAATAAAACTATTTGACTGTGAGAAAGTCTTAATCTCTTTCTATTGAGAAATAGCCATTTAAGACAGAGCATGGCCAACTCTAGTTTTCCTCCAGACTTTGTCTAACTTGATAAGTTGGCAAATAGCTCTTTGTCTAACTTCCTGTGTTGTAACTATTCTGTTCAACACGAGTTATCTTATCAACACATGCATACGTGCCTGTAAAAACAAAACTGTAATTTTCAGGGCTGTGCTTTAATTCCTCTTTCATTAAAGCTCATTGATTTTGTTAACAAGAGACTTGAATTTTTACATTAGTTTTTTTTTCCTCAGGGAGGTGGCGATTGTTATTCCAGTTCATAAGCGCTTGGACTTTTGGCTTAGAATCTGGTTGCTGGTCCCTTTCCTGTCCTTGCCCTCCCTGGATGCCTCCTGAGAGTGAAGGTTATCTCACTGATGGCCACCTCTGTCTTGCCTCCTCTTCGCTCCTTTTGGTCCTGCAACCTGACCCAGCAGCCCTGAGCTCAGTCTGGAACCCCATTGACTGGGGTGATTCCTTCCTTCTTAACCTTTCCCATAATGTAATGGTCTGTGTGCTCAGTCGTGTCCAACTCTGCGGCCTCTTGGACTGTAGCCCGTCAGGCTCTTTTGCCCGCGGAATCTTCCAGGCAAGAATGCTGGAGTGAATTGCCATTACGTCCTCCAGGGGATCTTTTTGACCCAAGGACTGACCCAAGTCTCCTGAGTCTCCTGCATTGGCAGGAGGATTTTTTTTTTTTTTAACCACCAAGCCATCAGAGTCGGACAGGACTGAGCATGCAGGCTCTGAGTGGGAGGCAGTTGCATCTGCCTGTCTCTTGCCCTTTAGGAGGCTCCCTAGGGCCCACCCCACCCCCAGCTGTCTCCCTCTGGCTGGGGGGAGGCCTTGTCAGTTGTGTATATCATTTCATCACTTAGCTGGGACCAGGCCCTTCCTTGAATACCTTGCTCCAAGAATGAATATGAAAAACTTTCTCTGCCTTTGAAAACACTGCCATTCACATTTCGATTTACAGTAAGTCCCCTACATACAAATGAGTTCCGTTCAGAGAGCGTGTTCATAAATCCAATTTGTTCCTGAGTCCAGCTAAGTTAGCCTGGGTGCCCAACTAACACAGTCGACTATCTAGTACTACATTGTAATAGGCTTATAATACTTTTCACACACGTAATATGTACATAAAAAACAAACAAAAAAGAAAACATTTTAATTTTATAGTACAGTACCTTGAAAAGTACAGTAGGGAACTACAACAGCTGGTATACCAGGGCTGGCATGCATGTGCTCATCTTTGAAAGTTCAAAACTTGAAGGTTCGTATATAGAGGACTTACTGTATTGCAAGGCTCAACTAGCCTCAGAGTTGAGCTTTCCTCTAATTGTTCTCAGACACTTACATGGGGATGGATGCAGGAACTCTGTTTCCTGACCAAGGATTGGACCCGAACCTGAACCTGTGTCTCCTGCATTGGGAGTGTGGAGTCAACCACTGAACCACCAGGGAAGTCCTCACAGTAGCTTTTTAAAAAGCCCAAAT
Organism: Bos indicus x Bos taurus; assembly: GCF_003369695.1. NCBI lineage: Eukaryota > Metazoa > Chordata > Mammalia > Artiodactyla > Bovidae > Bos > Bos indicus x Bos taurus. The sequence continues at coordinate 7,338,920 of NC_040079.1, read as the reverse complement.
GAACTTACTATACACGCATTTGTCATGCAATTTGGTTTTTTTCACTTAATGGTATTGTTAAGCATCTTTCCATGACACACTCTGGACCAATTTCATCCTTTCTTGTTGCATCATATTCCTATGACTGCAGCATAATGTTTATAGCCTGTCTCCCTGTCACTGGATATTAGGTGGTTTCCAGTTCACTGCTAATACAGAAAGAGGTTGCAGTGGGTCTCCACCACTCGCTGTGCATTCATGAGTATTTCTGAAGGATATATTCCTACAAGTGGCATTCTTCTAGAGTATCATTTTTCCTAAGAAACATTTTTTTTTTACAATGGCAACATGCTCAATATAGAAAAGTTGAAAGAGAAAACACACAAAAAGTTGAAATCACCTATAATTCTTCTCAGACACACTTTTGTAACTGCCTTTTCACTTGAACTCTCATAAAGATTATTCTATGTCTTTAAATAACTCTTGGGCATAGGCTGTGAACGTCTTTCAAGTGGGAGAAGACAATGTCATCATGTCACACTTACATTGTCATCCCAGCACGCCTGACACACAGTAGATGCTCAGTGCCTGTTAGCACCCAAGAGGATTATTTGGAGGATTTGAAATGTTTCCCAACCTGTAAAGGTCAACCAGGCTACCAGGGGGCCCCCAGCCAGACGCACATAGAAGTGACAGGGAAACAAAGGCTGGTCCCTGACAGCTAGGAGGCCAGGGTTCAAAAAAGCAGAGCTGACCTGGACATCTCAACCAGCAAGATGGAATACTGGTATGTCAACACAGTAAAAGGTGTTAATTGTACCTTCCTACCAGGTCAGGGGGTATAGCTCAGGGGTAGAGCATTTGACTGCAGATCAAGAGGTCCCTGGTTCAAATTCAGGTGCCCCCTCCTTTTTCTCATTTTCAATCCCAGAGTGGGTCTGACATTACCTGTCCGCACCCCTCTTCCCCAGATCAGGACACCTGGGGAAGAAAGACAAAGCCGTTCGAACCCTTTGATTCACAACTCCTGGGAAAGTACAGACCCAATCTGAATTTAAAGGTGCTCCTTCAGCTGACTTGTATGAAACTGGAAGTGCACAAGGCACAGATCCCTGCCTCCTCCAGCCCTTCTGGCTCTGCCTCAGCTCCAGCCAGAGATTTCAACCTTCCACAGATCCGCACGTTCTCCACAGAGGTGGCTGGTGAGTCTCCATCACACCCGATGTGGGTTACGACACAGAAGTAGTTGAACCGACAGGAGCCTCTGTATTAGCTTCCTGAGCCCCTCACGCTGGGCTGCAGGTCAGAGGTCCTGGACTGAGGGTCCATGTCCCCAGGTCCTAAAGCTCCCACTGGGTCTGCTGTGATTCACAGACCCAGACAGAGCAGGGCCTGGGGAAGAACAGGATCAGCCAATCCTTCTTGGCTGTGGGATTGAAGCCAAGGAGCGAGGGGATGGCGGAAGGACTTGCCTGACCCTCCTTGCCTCTTTTCTCGCTCTCCTCTGTGCCACATGATCGGCTCTGGCCAGGGAAAGGAAGCCAGAATCACAATAAGAACAGGGAAGACGCAGCTGTCCTTAAAAGCTCATCTCTTTGTTTTGGCCAAATGGAGACCCCTGGCCTCTGTGATTGTACCCAGCACTCCTCCAGACACTGAGCTGCTCTGCGTCTATTGAGCCCAGGAGCCCTGCTCGATTGCACTTGGAAGACATCCCTGCTTGTCATCCCCTCCTGCACCATCCTCTGCCCCCGGCCAGCCATCCAGGGCCAAGCCATCAGTAGAAGTCCATGGCTGTGTCATGGAGGGCCTCTGGACTAGACTGAGGCCACAGTGCCCCAGCTGGGCTGCCAGTCACACACAGGCCTGTGAGTTAAGAAAGTAGGATGTGCTTTCATGGACATGAAGTTCAAGGCTCCAGGTCAGACCTCGTGAATCAGAAGGGTTGGCCATGAAATCAAAGGACTCCTTTTTTTTTTTTTAATTATTTATTTATGGCTATGCTGGGTCTTTGTTGCTGCATGGGCTTTCTCTAGTTGTGGCAAATGGGGGCTATTCTCTAATTTCGGTGTGTGGGCTTCTCATTGCGGTGGCTTCTCTTGTTGCAGAGGATGGGCTCCAGGGGATGTGGGCTTCAGTAGTTGACACACTGGGGCTTAGTTGCTCTGCAGCATGTGGAATCTTCCCAGACCAGGGATCAAACCCGGGTCCCCTGCAATGGCAGATGGATTCTTAACTGCTGGACCACCAGGGAAGTCCTCTATATTTTTAAATATAAACTTTTTGGCAAGATCATTTCTTTTGAATTAAAAAAAAATTATTTGGCTGCACCAAGTCATAGCTGTGGCATGTGGGATCTAGTTCCCCGACCAGGAATCGAACTTGGGCCCCCTGCCTTGGGAACACAAAGTCTTAGCCATTGGACCAGCAGGAAAGTCCCCAAAGATTCTATTTTTAACAAACTCTGGAGAAGATCCCCAAAGAAAGGGAGAATTGGGAATCACCAATTTAGTTTTGTGTTCCACATTATAGGCTCAAAAAGAGGCCATAATTAAGAGATGTGCCTGTGCACACACGCCTGATTAATAATAGGGTTGGGACCAGATCCACATGGCTGGTTCTCAGGCTCTTCCTGCCCCCAATACCCCGGGGCAGGGCACAACCTCGCCCACTGCCTTCATCTGCTGCCCATTCCTGTGGCCGAGCCCTGACGGGGTGGAGTGAGATAGACCTTCCCCAGAGATGACCTGAAAGGTTTCCACTTGAGGTGTGTGTGTGTGTGTGTGTGTTCAGTTGTTCAGTTATGTCTGACTCTTTGCGACCCTGTGGGCTGTAGCCTGCCAGGCTCCTCTGTCCATCGGATTTCCCAGGCAAGAATACTGAAGTGGGTTATCATGCTCTCCTCCAGGGGATCTTCCCGACCCAGGGACCGAACCTGTGTCTCTTACGTCTCCTGCGTTGCAGGTGGAATCTTTACCACTGAGTCACCTGGGAAGCCCTCCACCCGATGTCCGGTACTAAATGAAATAAGCTTGCAGGGGCCTGAAAATCCAACCCTTTAAACCTGCAGTCAGAGGCCCCTCCCCTGAGCCAGGAACCCACTTCGGACCCTTTCCTATGTGACACTGTTTCATGATTGTGGCCTCCCCAGGGAGGGTCCTCCAGTCTCCCAGTCATTGTATTTTAAGTTTGTATTTTTTAATCTGTTACAATATTGTTTGTTTTATGTTTTCCTTTTTTGGCCTAGAGGTATGTGGGATCTTCACTCCCCAATCAGAGACTGAACCTGCTCCCCCTGCGTTGGAAGGCAAAGTCCCAGCCACTGGAACACCAGTGGAAGTCTCTCCGAACCCCAGTCATTTCTGTTTCTCCCTGGTCAGCTCTATGGCCTGGTTGAGCCACCCTCTTCTTACCACAAGCTCTTGTTCCTCCAGGCTCCTCATTTGAGCACTCAGAAGCTTCTTCTGCTAAAATAGAGGAAGAACGTTCCGATGATGGGTTGGCAAAAAATAAGACAAAAGTCCGCCTGAAGCCACAAGAAAGGGACTGACCTAGTGCAGCGGGGTTGGGTGTTGGAACCCATCTGGCTTTGTGACAAAGGACCTGTAACCATGTGATTCTGACCCCACCCCTTTCTCTCTTCCTAAGGTTGGGGGGACAGAGCTGTTTCAGTGGATAAAAGTAGGCTCATTAGTGGGCACCCAGATTTGAATCAGGGACCTCTTGATCTGCAATCAAATGCTCTACCCCTGAGCTATACCCCTTTCCTGGGGAAAGGGTGGTTTATTGCTGTTAATCAGTGTGCTCCCCACCCTCACCAGCACACTGTCGTTCCTGTTCGTTCCTAGTCTGTTCCTGGGCACCTGGCAGAAGGACCTCACTGCAAACTGACCCTTCTCTGGCCATGAGCTCAGTTCTCCTGTGATCATGGGGCCCGGACACTCCTCTGCCCTGACCTGAAGCTCCTCCCTCTCAACACCCACCTGGGGCCTCCACACCATGCCCTCTAGAAGCGCGGAGGGACTTTGGGTCTCCATGGCCATCTCCTCCTCTGTGGTGTTTCCCTCATCCGTGGCCAAGTCCAGGGCTTTGGCAGAGTCTGCAGAGACTTGGTGGACACCAGGGCAGGTATTTGGCCATGAAACCTGCAGGCTCCCCACGAGGCCCAAATGCAGCTCCAGCTTTCCGCAGGAGGCCCCAAACCAGCAGGTTGGCCTGGCTGAAGAGCTGACCCTTCTGGGGCCCTAGAGACAGGCCTCTCTCCTTGCCAAGCCCTGTTCTGCAGCAGGACAGACCACCCACCACCAAAGGACAGGCTCTGGCGATGTTACTGACTAATCTTCTTAGCAGCTAAAACATCGGATGGCTACCACCCAGGGGGCCATGGAGGACCGTGGCAAAGGTGTGTTAGGAACAGGACTCATTATTCTTGTAACACAGCTAAGTTCTGGGAGGTAAAAAGAAGAAGGGGGTGGTGGGAAGAAAGAAAATCTTCTTCTTGTAGTCATCTCAAATTCCAGGCTGAATGCACTGCTTGTAAAGCCATGGCTTGTAATTGGTACTGAGACTCCCTCCATCCTTCAATGTATCTATTCTGACCCCTTCAGGACCCCGCCTCCCGCACGACTTCCTCCTGGGCTCCACCAGACAGACCTAGGCTTCAGCTCGCATCTGCTGCCGTTCTTCCTCCCTCTGGTCCTTGGCTTTGATGGGATCCTCCAGGGGAAGCTATTAGCTGTGACTGTGGTGGTTCAACAGAGTGAGGTATAGGATGTCGTCATTCCTGGGATATGCTGATGTTCCCTCAAATATTAGACCTCCAGAAGTTTCACAGAGGCAATAGAGACCAATAATCTGGAAGATACATGGGTATTTGTCTTTCTCTAGTAAAGAGTTTCCAGGTAAACGGCTGAAGGGCGCTTTGGGGAAATCTAGGAGTAAGTTCACATCCCACGGTTGAATATTTTGGAAGAATCCTTTACTCAAGTGTATTCAGATTTCCCTTTCAAGGGATGCCAGGCCTCTGAACTGATTCAGATCTGGGAACCGAGTGAGAGGTCAGGAATCTCCTTGTGCTACAAGTCGAGGAGGATGGGGGTGGGCTTCCCATCGTCAGCCCCAAGGACCTCAGAACCAATCAAGCACAGCCACGCTCTGTGTGGCACAGACCAGACAGTAACCTCCAACTTGCATCTGGAGGTGAAGAGTCACACTTGAACTCTAACACCCTAGGATCCTCCCGTCCCCACTGAAATCAGAGAATCCCTCTCCACTGTAAGATCTCCAGTGAGCATCCCTGTCTATAGAGAACAGTTACTAAAATGTATTTCAAAGATAGATGCTCCACACACCCATGCATCTCCTAAGACTTTAGTGAAGGGAATCATTGTTTGAATGGGCAAGTCACACACGATAAATAAGTAATTTTTCTAATCTGAGAGCATGGGATATCTTTCCATTTCTTTGAATCATCTTCAGTTTCCTTTGTCAATGTTTTATAGCATATGTCTTTCACCTCCTCACTCAGATTTATTCCTAGGTGTTTTTTAAAATGCGATCTTTAATGGGATTTTTTTCTCCTTCTGATATTTCATTGTTAGTGTAAAGAGATGCAATAATTTCTGTATGTTAATCTTGTATCCTGCTACTTTGCTGAATTAATTATCAGTTCTAGTAGGCTTTGTGTAGAGTCTTCAGGGTTTTCTGTATAGAGTATCATGTCATCTGCATATAATAATAATTTTACTTCTTCCCATAATCTGTATTTTGACTAGGGATTTCACAGTAAGTTTTGAAAGGCTTTATTCAGACTACATGTGAACTTGGTATATGTTAATAAAATGGAATGATTTCTAATCTGCTAAAAAATGATAAGGAAGTCAGTGGAAATATTACAATTCTAAATCTGCTGCTAAGTCACTTCAGTCGTGTCCGACTCTGTGCGACCCCATAGACGGCAGCCCACCAGGCTCCCCCGTCCCTGGGATTCTCCAGGCAAGAACACTGGAGTGGGTTGCCATTTCCTTCTCCAATGCATGAAAGTGAAAGTGAAGTCACTCATCGTGTCCGACTCTTAGGGACCCCATGGACTGCAGCCTACTAGGCTCCTCCATCCATGGGATTCTCCAGGCAAGAGTACTGGAGTGGGGTGCCATCGCCTTCTCCAACATTTCACCCAATAACATAGTATCAAAACATATAAAATAAAATGGACAGAAATAAAAAGGAGAAATAAACAAAGCCTCAATCATAGGATTGAGGAGACTTTACCTTTCTCAATACCTTACAGAACAGGTAAACAATATGGCGGTGGGGTGTGGAGGGCCAATAACAGAGCTGACAAACGTGGCCTCATTGATACACACACATCATTTTCACAAAGATCAGGATGCAAGTTAGAAGGGAAGATGTCGTGATAAGTAAAGGGGACACAAATGGACCCTAGGTGGCCTGCAAGATTCTCAGGGGATCTTCCTGCAGAGGGATCTTCCTGCAGGGGATTGGATTGCTCCTGCAGGGGATCTTCCTGACCCAGAGATCAAGCTCACATCTCCGGTGTCTACTGCATTGTACGCAGATGCCTTGCTGCTGAGCCACTGGGGAAGAGGGTGGCTAGCAATGTTTTATTTTTCCCTCAGCAGTGGATATACATGGGTATCTATAAGTATTTATTAAATACTGTATTAAATAGTACATATAAGTTTTCTATATTTATATTTCACAATGAAAATCTATTTGCTGGTAATTTCAGACTCTGCTGTTGACAGTATGTGTCAATATGTCTTTTCTGGAGAAAAATTTCACAATATAACGGCTTAAACATGCATATGCATAAATTCCATGTCTAGGAATTTATGATAAAGCAAAGTAAGATGAAAAACAGAGACACATCTTCAACAGGACGCTTCGCAGAGCTGTCTATAGGAGTGGAATTAGAGACTGCACAGATATCCAACAAAGATGGGCTGGCTAAATAAATGGTAGCAGCAGCCATATAGAATACTATGCAGCTACTATGAAAGGTGTCCTGAAAGGTTTTTTTTTTAATTGGCATGAAAAAGTAATCAAGACTTCTATTGTTAAAAATCATCATGAAACAGGAAGAAGAGTTAATTGTTGTAAGAAAATTATACACATATTATAAATATGTATTATCTCTGAAATGACTTATTTGCTTTTTTCCAGACAATTCAGTCTTGCTTTTAAAAAAATGCAATGGTTTCAACTGTCAGTGTCACTTAAGAAATGCTTTTATCTGAAAATAAACTGGTTTGAATAAGGATTGAAATGGGTCAGCGGAGACAGGTCCTGGCTGCCCAGATTCCACCTTTCTTCCTGATCGTGTTGCACAGAAGACGCAGCATCCAGGCTGCTGTCTCATCGTGCAGTGACACCTGATTCAGGATCTCTGACCTCATTTTGGTAACTTCAGTGGTTTTATTTTTTGAGAGAGTCTTTGCATTTCTGCAGAACCAGATAGGTTTTTCTCACAAAGCTTCTCACTCTCACCCACCGCTGGTCCAAGCACATCACCGCTTGGATCTTCCAGTTGCCAGAAAGTAAGAAAAGCGTGAAGACAGCTGTATCAATTTTTCAGCAAACTTCTTTTCCTAATTTAAGAGAGTAATTTATTGGAAACACATCACAAAATTGCTACGACAATGTGAAAGGCAAGACCAAGTCAAACTCCAAAATTCTGAGGTCAGCTTCAAAGACTGCAGTAGCAATCTCACTGTGAGGCTGGAGTAGTCAGGGAAATGTATTTGCAGAATCCAGAACCAGCCAATCTGGGTGCTTTGTCTCTTGCCCAAGGCTTGGGTTCCTTCCAAGGAGGGATCATTTGCATGACCTAGTTAGTATCAAGGCATGCCCACTTCTTAGTTATAGAAGGCCTGAGATTCCAGTCTTACCAGACTTGACCCAAGTGGAGACCGGAATGCTGTTAGGATGGGGAAATGGAGGTTGAGAAGTCAGAGTACTCCCCCCCATCCACAACGTTAGTTACTATTGAGATATTTGCATCAAGAAATGTGAAGCAGTCGCTGTGTTTGCAGTATAGGAATAGTTGTTGCAACTGGACATCTGAGAGGATAGAGAAATTGGGAGATCAGTGCTTTCCTAGTCTGTACTTTTTGCTTCTGCCAAATATCCCTTTGAACTCAATACCAAGGCTCTTTCTCTTACTGTTGTGGTTTAGTTGCTAAGTCGTGTCTGACTCTCTGTCCATGGGATTTCCCAGGCAAGAATACTGGAGTGGGTTGCCATTTCCTACTTCAGGGGATCTTTCCGACCCAGGGATCGAACCCACGTCTCTTACATTGCAGGCAGATTCTTAACCACTGAGTCACCTGGGAGGCCCTTCTCTTATTAACAAGTTCACTTTATTATTAGATGTTATTGGATGAGAAACAGAAAGTCTAAGTCACCACAGACATTCAAATGGGAGATGTCAAAGTTGTGTGTGTGTGTTTGTGTGTGCGTGCGCACGCATGCGTGTGCATGTGTATGTATGAGTTAAATATTTTTTTTAAAAAAGCTTTGGGATTACCACGAATATAAAAACATGTACATAGATGTAGAACTTGGCAACTAGTAACCACTGGCTCTACACAACTACTCAGGGAGACCGTGTTTGTGTCTAAGTATTTTAACATCCTTGGTACCATTACCTGAGGGACAGAAAACACTCCCAACAGAAGCTAAGGTGAGGGCAAGATGCAGCAACTTGTGTTTCGAGTGTGAGGAGTTGTCCTGAGAGTCTCTGAAACTTTGCGGGAATGGCCGTCACTGAAGTGGCAATTGGTACCAGAAACGGGGAAAACAACGAACCCAACTAGGATTGTAATTTGGCAGCTCTGCCTTCATTTACCAGCAGTCCCCGTCATTCAGCAGCACGAGCTGAGTTTTTCAGTGCAGTCATTGGGAAGACTGACCATCTCCACCTGAGTCAGAGAAGAGAATGCAGACATTTGAGCTTTCCAGCATGTATCTTCGAGCTTCCCAAAGCCTTCGGACTCAGCCCTTCATACCGTTCTCAGAACAACAGCTGGTCTTTAAAAGTTTTGTTCAAGAAGGGGTGATACTCAAAACCTTCAACTGCAACCACAGACACTGACCAATCAGAATGGATGCCAGATATAAATAGTCATTAAGTGCCTTCCGGATGAATAACCAGCCTTGAATCCAGAAGGTTAGTTGCATCTGTGTGATGAGCTACTTTGCCACTGAAGCCCTGGGCTCCTGGTTTCTTGGCCCTGAAGAATCAAAGGATTTCCACTTTCTTCAATCCCAATTAGGACAGAAAACCAGTCCTACATCTGCCCTATTTTTCTTTAAAGTCTTTTGTCTGCAACCCACTCCAACTGTTGCATTACCCTAGGCACAGCGTTACAGAAAGCGAAACTGGTAAGACAAGCATTGTCTGATGTTGGAGAGTTCATGGCACTGAAGGAAGGTTGGAGACACGGGTTCGTGAACCAGGGATGGTCCAAGGGAAGGAACCCAGCCAGCTTGCTGGGCAAGTCATGCTGGTTAGGGCGCTCCTGGACGGTGCTTGGGCTCCGCCAACCCTGGGGTGTGTGCCACTCAGTCTATGGATATCATGTGAGTCGGAGATGCCAGGAGGATGGAGGGAGGAAACAGCCTTTGATTTTGGCTTCTGCAGCTGCCAGCAGAGCCATTTCTTCCACCAGGGTTCATGCTCACACAATAGGGAACCCTCAAAACATGGAAAAGGGTTGAAAGGCTGGGGTAAAATGGAAAAGGAAGCAACACATCCGCCTATAAACAAGGATTCTCTGAATCATCAATCAGATGTTTTACTCAGACACAACCAGTGGTGTCTATAAGCCTGTTTCAATTCTGCACTTTAATGAAGGGAGCTGAGTTACTACTTATGGGCAGTCACCCCAGCTGGCAATACTGTGCCGCTATAACCTGTCACCACTCCACCATGCCTGTGCCCTCCTCCAGTCCCACGTTCTCCCACCTCTGCACACCTGGCCATGGTCTATGCCTACAGCCCTGCACCCTGTCTTCCCTCAGTCCTGGGCTGAAGGCACCAGCTGGACCCTTGAGGTTTGCCACCAGAGGTTCTTTAGCATCATACAGGGGTATAAGTTCCAAAGGGCATCCCCGGTGGCTCAGCAGAAATCCAACTGCAATGCAGGAGCCGCAGGAGACCTGGGTTCAATTCCTGGGTCAGGAAGAGCCCCTGGAGGAGGGCATGAACCCCCTCCAGTATTCTTGCCTGGAGAATCCCAGGGACAGAGGAGTCTGGCGGGCTACACATAGCGTCACAAAGAGTTGGACACAACTGAATGACTTAGCATGCATACTCAAGTTCCAAAATAGTTTTCTAGCCACTTAGAATCATTGGATTTTGGGGTCAAGGTTAGCAGGGGAGTGTGTCCTTCCTCAAAACAAAGCTCACATGCCCTCATTAGTTCTACTAAGTCAGGATTTCTGGGGCTAATCTGTATTTCAAAAATTTTTAATTTTATTTTTGATTGAAGTAGAGTTGTTGTACAATACAATATATTACAGGTGTACAGTGTAGTGATTCACAATTTTTAAAGTCATACTCCATTTACAGTTATTATAAAATATTGGTTATATTCCCTGTGTTGTACAATATCTTTTTGTAGCTTCTTTTATAACCGAATAGTTTGTACCTCTTAATCCCCTACCCTACATTGCCCCATCCTGCTAATCTGTATTTTTAATAATGTCCCTAAGTAATTCCAGTGCAGTCAAGCGGGGTACCTTGTGATTCAGTGTGTCCTCCATAATGTAAATTTTAAAGAAGAGGAACTCATTAAGAAGTGAAACACACACAGATCATCAAAGACAGAACTATGAGGAGCCTGGTGGGCTACAGTTCATGGGATCGCAAACAGTCGGACATGACTGAAGCGACTACACATATACACCATGATCTGTGTCAGAGAACACAAGGGACCTGAGAAAGCTGACAAGGACCATGGAAGAGTGGTGACGATGGTGACGGTGGTGAAAAACGCTAAATAGGCTCATTTATCTGTATCTGCTAATAAAGCAAGCTGCCAGCAGGGGGCACCCAGATTTGAACCAGGGACCTCTTGATCTGCAGTTCTACCCCTGAGCTATACCCCCTTACCTAAAGGAAGGTCCTCCTTAGCTTATTTCACCTGTGTTGCCACACCAACCAGTTCCATAGTGTGCTATAAACTTTGTTCATTCCCAATCAGACTGTGGACATTGGCAGACCCACCACAAACTGAGTAGAGACTGACTTCTGTCTATGAGTTCATCTTTTTTCCATTCCCCAGAGACCCCACACTGTCTAATGAACACTTTTCCACCCTCTAGCCACAAACCAAATTTCTTCAGAAACTGAAGTCTCATCCTCTCTCCTCACTCAGAACCTGGTCAGCACTGTAGTGGGGGACAGAAAACTGTAAGAACCATAGTTGTATCAGTCAGCGATGCCCACGGTAATGCTTCAAGACAAATAATCCCAGGATTCTGATTCATGCAACAATAAGCATTTATTTTCATGTTCATAGGGCAGCAGCACAGATGCCAAACAATGATGGATCTCAGCTGGACTTTACCTGGTGGCCCCACTTCAAGCTGTGGGTCCATCTGTGCTCGGTTTCTGTGAACTGGGCTCGGGTTTGTTCCCTGTCTGTTCATTCCAGAGTCCCAGTTGGAGGAATAGCAGCTAGCAGGGGAAGCTTTCTCTTGGAAATGGCAAAAATGCAAAAAGTCAAGTCTGACGACGCAAGCAGATCACAAGCCTCTGTTTGTATCAAATATGCTAACATCCCATCAGTCAAAACAAGTCACAGGACCAAGCCCTAAAGCAAGTGCAGGGAAACATACCTCCTTCTAATGGGAGGATCTGAAAAGCTTTGTGGCAAAGGGCACAAGACAGAAAATGTGAACAAGGCGGGGGAAAAGTTTAATCTACCATGATCTGCCCTCTCGGTCATAATTACTTACAGCTCTACCACATGCAAAATATACTCAGCTTTATCCCAAGTCCTCAAAGTCTCATTCAATCAGACAAAGTTCAGGATCTACTTTAGGTCCGGGTGAGGCACCTGGAAACCTATGACAAGTTATCCACCCCTCACACAGCCCGAATCCACTGACAGGACACTGCAGACACACAGTAGTGGATCACTTGCAGTAGACTTACTGCAATAAACATTATTTTCACAGGCTGGACAAGACAGGAAGCAGGTATGAGTATGCAGAAGAAACCACCACGTGCCCTTCTACCTTTGGGTACAGCCACAGCCTCCTCCGAGACACCGATTTCAGTACTGGCTGGTCTTATTCACAAAAATGCTGCATAACAAGCCACCCCCAACCAGTAACACACAACAATAAGCATTTACTGTCGCCTCCATGGGTTTGCAGGAATCAGCTGGTCTAGGCTGGGCTGGGCTGGGTGAGTGGGCTTCAAGCTCTGGGCCAGCTGGCCTTGGTGCCTCTCAGTGAGCTGGGCTCAGGGTTGGGTCTGGTGTGCTCATTCAGGGGCCCGGCGGAAGGAGAGAAGCTTACAGGGTAAGCCCGGCTCAGGGTAAGGGCAGAAGTGCCAGAGGGCAAACCCAACCTTGCAAGTAGATCTCGGGGCGCTGCGTGCATCATATCTACCCACATCCTGTTGGCCAAAACAAGTCACATGGTGTGCCAGTTATCAGGACTCTCAGCTCCAAATTCACCCTTCCATACCTGCGGTGGGATAATGGACTGGGTTCTCTGTCTCTCCTTTAAGTGAGCACAATATTAACAGTTGTCAGTAGAAGGTGCAGGGGGACACTGCCGGAGAAAGCGGTCCCCTGCCTAGTTCCTCCTGCAGCTGTTTGCCCCTGGCCCTCCTGTTGCAAGTTGGGCAGTGGTGTGGGTGTGTAAGGACACTTGGTGATGCTCTGCCCCAGGTACACACCCAGAGGACGAATCACTTGGTGACCTTGCAGCCCCAGCTGAGCGGATGACCACTCCTGTACCTGTCAGCCGCCACCCACCCCCGCCCCACCATGCACCTGCCTGCCAGCCTCAACTTGCCTCTGCCCAGAAGTCTGATTTCACATCCTCCCAGTGTGGACACTGCACAGTTCAGGCCTCACACCTCAACACGGCTTACCTGTGTCCCCCAAGGCTGCTTCCTGCTTGCCTGGAAACCATGAGCTGGTCTGGCTGGGGCAACGTGGTTAGCGGGCTATAACCCCACCTTCCTCGATGAGGTCTGAATCCGATCTTTGGTGAAGGGTTCCCCTTCCAAATTCGCCCTTGACTGGGCCCTTCACCCCAGGGATATCTTTAGGGTTTTCTTTGTACCTTTATGGGGCTTCCCTGGTGGCTCAGACGATAAAGTGTCTGCCCTCAATGTGGGAGACCCAGGTTTGATCTCTGGGTCAGGAAGATCCCCTGGAGAAGGAAATGGCAGTCCACTCCAGGACACTTGCCTGGAAAATCCCATGGTCGGACACAACTGAGCAACTTCACTTTCACTTTCTTTCACTTTTGCACCTTTATAGTTATTCCCTCTTCATAGCACAATCGTTGTTTAGCACAATCGTTCTTAGCACAATCATTCTTTATTTTAAACGTCCCTGTGTAAATTACTGTGTAGTTTCTGTCTCCTGATTGGCCTAGACTGAAAACTGCAGCAGAGCCCAGCGCAAAGGGACGCAGAGGACACCGGCTTCTGCAGCAAAGACAGGTCACAAAACAACAGGGGTAGAAACGACGACAGAGGTGAATTACAGCCAATAGCTCAGTCTACCTCACTTCTCTCTGACACAGGAGAGAAGGCACTTGGAAAGACAACAAGTTCTGGGGAAGAGCGGTGGCAGAGTTATGACAAATCTGTTGTCAGGGAAGCCATTTGGCAATAAAGGAAGTTGCCAGGGGGCACCCGGATTTGAACCGGGGACCTCTTGATCTGCAGTCAAATGCTTTACCCCTGAGCTATACCCCCTTGCTCCACAATGGTTTCTCAATACCCTACTTCAAGTGTGTTACCACACCCAAGCATTCCATAGCTACTGTAAATTCTATTCATTCCTCACCGCCTCTGAAACTGGCAAAGCCACCACAAACTGACTGGAGTCCATTCTCGGGCCATGAGTTCACCTGTGCAGCCCCCGAGGCCCCGCCCTTGTCCAAGAGGTACCTTTCCATTCTAGTTGCCACCAGCACTGCCGGCAGCGGGGAGGGAGGCACCAAGTTTGAGAACTAGGGCTTTTAGGGTTGAGACCCCGCCCCCTCAGCGTTCTTCCTCCCTTTCCTCCTCCCTCAGCTCCTCTGACCCCGCCCCCCGCTCTGCGCCAGCCTCCTTGCCTCAGCCTCCTGCCTTCCCTGACCCTCCATGGCACACTCAGCCCTCCCGGCCTGGTCCCCGCCTGAGGCGGTGTCCTAGGGGCTGAACCCAGGGGAGACTCGAGGAGAGGTGGCGCCAAGATCCTTCGGGGAGCACAATCGGGGAACCTAAGACCAGGCGTTCAGTTCAGTTGCTCAGTCGTGTCCGACTATTTGTGATCCCATGGACTGCAGCACTCCAGGCTTCCCTGTCCATCACCATCTCCCAGAGGTTGCTCAAACTCGTCCGTCGAGTCAGTGATGCCATCCAACCATCTCATCTTCTGTCGTCCCCTTCTCCTCATGCCTTCAATCTTTCCCAGCATCAGGGTCTTTTCCAATGAGTCAGTTCTTCACACCAGGTAGCCGAAGTATCAGAGTCTCAGCTTCAGCATCAGTTCTCCCAATGAATGTTCAGGACTTTATTTCCTTTAAGATTGACTGGTTGGATCTCCTTACAATCCAAGGGACTCTCAAGCGTCTTCTCCAACACCACAGTTCAAAAGCATCAATTCTTCAGTGCTCAGCCTTCTTTATGGTCCAACTGTCACATCCATACATGACTACTGGAAAAACCATAGCTTTGACTAGATGGACCTTTGCTGGCAAAGTAATGTCTCTGCTTTTTAAATATGCTGTCTAGGTTGGTCATAGCTTTTCTTTCAAGAAGCAAGCGTCTTTCAATTTCATGACCAGATACGTAAAGGTGGTTATCTGGGGGCCTACAGGCTGGGACCAAGGGGCGCTGCTATGTGGTCAGAGCTCTTTCCTTCTAGCCTGCGGTGGGAGATCCTGGGTCCTGTGTGTGCCTGTCCCCTTGCAGACTTCCAGACACCCCGTATCAGGTCCAAACAGAGGAATATTATTCAGTGATGAAAAATAACTAGCTATCAAGCCACAAAAAGGCATGGAGGAATATTACATTCATATTGCTAAGTGAAAGAGGCCAGTTTGAAAAGGCCATATAGTGTACACTTCCGACTAGATGACATTCTGGAAAAGGCAAAACTGTAAAGACAGCAAACAGATCAGTGGTTGCCTGGGATTTAGGGTGGGAGAGTGGGATGAATAGGTACAGCAGGGGAATTTTTAGGGCAGTGAAACTATTCTGAAGGATATTGTAATTGTGGGTACATGACATTATGCATTTGTCAAAACCCACAAAACCATATGATACCAAGCATGGACCTTAATGTTAACCATGGACGTTGGTTAATATTAATGCATCAACATTCATTTGTTATTTTTAATAAAGGTCACACTAAATCAAATCCCTTACCATTATAAAATGGAAGTGACAGATTGAAGGAATTAGATCTGATAGAAAGAGTGCCTGAAAAACTATGGATGGAGGTTCATAACATTGTACAGGAGACTGGGACCAAAACCATCCCCAAGGAAAAGAAAAGCAAAACGGCAAAATGGTTGTCTGAGGAAGCCTTACAAATAGCTGAGAAAAGAAGAGAAGTGAAAGGCAAAGGAGAAAAGGAAAGATATATCCATCCACTGCAGAGTTCCAAAGAATAGCAAGGAGAGATAAGAAAGCCTTCTTAAGTGATCAGTGCAAAGAAATAGAGGAAAACAATAGAATGGGAAAGACTAGATATTTCTTCAAGAAAATTAGAGATACCAAGGGAACATTTCATGTAAAGATAAACTCAATAAAGGACAGAAATGGTATGGAGCTAACAGAAGCAGAAGATATTAAGAAGAGGTGGCAGGAATACGGAAGAGCTATACAAAAAAGATCTTCATGACCCAGATAACCAAAATAGTGTGATCACTCATCTAGAGCCAGACATCCTGGAGTGGGAAGTCAAGTGGGCCTTAGAAAGCATCATTAGAAACAAAGCTAGAGTATGTGATGGAATTCCAGCTGAGCTATTTCAAATCCTAAAAGATGATGCTGTGAAAGTGCTGCACTCAATATGCCAGCAAATTTGGAAAACTCAGCAGGACTTTTCATTCCAAAGTCTCACAGGACTTTTCATTCCAATCCCAAAAAAGGCAATGCCAAAGAATGTTCAAACTACTGCACAATTGCACTCCTTTCACACATTAGCAAAGTAATGCTCAAAATTCTCCAAGATAGACTTCAATAGTAAATGAACCAAGAACTTCCAGAGGTTCAAGCTGGATTTAGAAAAGGCAGAGAAACCGGAGATCAAATTGCCAACATCTGCTGGTTCATAGAAAAAGCAAGAGAATTCCAGAAAAACATCTACCTCTGCTTCATTGATTATGCTAATGCATTTAACTGTGTGCATCACAACGAACTGTAGAAAATTCTTAAAGAGACGGGAATACCAGACCACCTTACCTGTTTTCTGAGAAACCTATATGCAGGTCAAAAGCAACAGAACCACATATGGAACAATGGACTGGGTCCAAATCGAGAAAGGCGTAAGTCAAGGCTGTATATTGTCACCCTGCTTATTCGACTTCTATGCAGAGTACATCATGTGAAATGCCAGGCAGGATGAGATACAAGCTGGAATCAAGATTTCTGGGAGAAATATCAATAACCTCAGATACACAGATCACACTACCCATATGGCATAAAGTGAAGAGGAACTAAAGAGCCTCTTGATGAGGGTGAAAGAGAAGAGTGAAGAAGCTGGCTTAAAACTCAACTTTCAAAAAACTAAGATCTTGGCATCCAGTCCCATCACTTCATGGCAAATAGATGGGGAAACAATGGAAACAGTGACAGACTTTATTTCACTGGGCTCAAAAATCACTGCAGCTGGTAACTGAAGTCATGAAATTAAAAGACTTGCTCCTTGGAAGAAAAGCTATGACCAACCTAGACAGCATATTAAGAAGAAGAGACATTACTTCGCCAACAAAGGTCCATCTAGTCAAAGCTATTGTTTTTCCAGTAGTCACGTATAGATGTGAGAGTTGAACCATAAAGAAGGCTGAGCACAGAAGAATTGATGCTTTTGAACTGTGGTATTGGAGAAGACTCTTGAGAGTCCCCTGGACTGCAAGAAGATCAAACCAGTCAATTCTAGAGGAAATCAGTCCTGAACATTCATTGGAAGGACTGATGGTGAAGCTGAAACTCTAATACTTTGGCCACCTGATGTGAAGAACTGACTCATTGGAAAAGACCCTGATGCTGGGAAAGACTGAAGGCAGGAGGAGAAGGTGATTGACAGAGGATGAGATGTTTGGATGGTATCACCGACTCAATGGACATGAGTTTGAGCAAGCTCCGGGAGATGATGATGGACAGGGAAGCCTGGCGTGCTGCAGTCTATGGGACTGCAAAGAGTCAGATGTGACTGGACGACTGGACAACAACAACAACACTAGTATAAAATTTAATAATGGGGCAGCTGGGAGGGGGCAGCTGAGGTGAGGGGATGGGGGGGAGCTCTCTGTATTTTCTGCTCAGTTTTTCTTTAAAATTAAAACTACTCTGAAAAATAAAGTCTATTAATTTTTTAAAGTGACAGCAGTAAGGTTACTTGGATTATGAATCAGAGACCTCGTGATCTGTGTTTAAATGATCTGTGAGCCATTATTATCTAAAGAGCACCTTTCCACCCACAGCACAGCCAGTCACCCAGGTGGTTGTGGCTTCCAGAACCTGGGGGTCTGCCCCCTGGCAGAAGCACGACTTTCCCACCAGGTCTGCCCTCTCCCTCTTTGCTCCTGGCCCTGTCGAGGGCACTGGCTTTGATAATCATATTTGCGTGCTAAGTCACTTCAGTCGTGTCTGACTCTTTGCGACCCCATGGACTGTAGCCTGCCAGGCTCCTCTGTCCATGGGATTCTCCAAGCACGAATACTGGAGTGGGCTGCCATGCCCTCCTCCAGGGGATCTTTCCGTCCCAGGGGTTGAACCTTCGTCTCTTAGTCTCCTGCATTGGCAGGCAGGTTCTTTTATCACTTGCACCATCTGGGAAGCCTGTGTTCAGGCAAAATGCGCTTGAGAATCATCCAGTATCATCTCTCCCCCAAATGTGTCTGATCGGGTAGATAGTGCTGGTCGGGTAGGAAGAGCAGAGAATGTGTTGTTTTTCAAATAAAAGTATTCAGATTCGTCCCCAGAGTCTGTGGGGCACAGCTGCTAATTCAGTTGGCTCCTTGGACCTTCCTAACTCACTTGAAAAGAGAAATAATAATATAAACAGCAATTGGAAGAGGTGACCAAACACACACAGCTCTTAGGGTCAAGACAAAGCCTCTAAAGCTGGATGAGGAAAACTTCCAACCATTTCCTGAGTCAGAAGATGACCTTTCCTACCTTTCCTCTCCTCTCCTTACTCCTTCCATGTTCTGTTTGCTAAGCCCCCCTAGAGGAAAGTAGCCTAATTTAAAAAGCCTCCCAACAAGCGGGGTTGGGTGGAGGTGAAGGTTGGTGGTACTCAGATCTAATCTACAGTGACCACGTGTGTGGTCTCCAGATGGAAAGAAAATCAGCAGGGGGCACCCGGATTTGAACCGGGGACCTCTTGATCTGCAGTCAAATGCTCTACCCCTGAGCTATACCCCCAGGCCATTCTAGGTTCTGAACTAGCACCAATTCACGATGTCATAACACCCAGGTATGCAGTAGATGGCAATTACCATCCATTCTCTGAGAGCCAGTGGGAACCTGTAGAACTGCATCCCTCAGTAACACCCTCTGGTCTCCAACCTCCCCTGCGCCTCCCACAGAAGTGCTTACTTCTTGGATGATTTCTCTACAGACTACATTAGCTGTTTTGTTTTTTCCTTCCAGGTGAAACTAATTATCTCATCTATATACTTTTTGTCCTGTGGGTTTATACCTTTTTATGGCTTTATTATAGTTCTTGTTCAGTTGCTAAGCTGTGTCCGACTCTTTGTGACCACACAGATTGTAGCACACCAGGCTTCCCTGTCCTTCACCATCTCCCCGAGTTTGCTCAAACTCATGTCTAGTGAGTCAGTGATGCCATCCAACTATCTCATCCTCTGTCATCCCCTTCTCCTCTTCTCCTCAATCTTTCTCGGCATCAAGGTCTTTTCCAGTGAGTCAGCTCTTTGGATTAGGTGGCCAAAGTATTGGAGTTTCAGCTTCAGCATCAGTCCTTTCAATGAATATTCAGGGTTAATTTCCTTTAGGGTTCACTGGTTTGATCTCCTTGCAGTTCAAGGGACTCTCAAGAGTCTTCTCCAGCAATCACAATTCAACACCATTAATTCTTTGGTGCTCAGCCTTCTGTACGGTCCGACTCTCACATCCAGACATGACTACTGAAGAAACCATAGCTTCAACTATACAGACCTTTGTCGGCAAAGTCATATTCTGCTTTTTAATATGCCATCTAGGTTTGTCACAGCTTTCCTTCCAAAGACCAAGTGTCTTTTAATGTTGTGGCTACAGTCACTATCTGCAGTGATTTTGGAGCCCAAGGAGATAAAGTCTGTCACTGTTTCTACTTTTCCCCCATCTATTTATCTTGAAGTGATGGGACTGGATGCCAAAATCTTAGTTTTTTTGAATGTTGAATTTTAAGCCAGTTTTTTCACTCTAACTGTTGCTTCTTGACCTGCCTACAGGTTTCTCAGGAGACAGGTGAGGTGGTCTGGTATTCACATCTTTTTAAGAATTTCCACAGTTCGTTGTGATCCGAACAGTCAAAGGCTTTAGAGTAGTCAAAGAAGCAGAAGTAGATGTTCTTCGGGAATTCTCTTGCTTTTTCTATGATCCAATGCATGTTGGCAATTTGATCTCTAGTTCCTCTGCCTTTTCAAAATCCAGCTTCAACATCTGGAAGTTCTCAGTTCATGTACTGCTGAAGCCTAGCTTGAAGAATTTTGAACATTACTTTGCTTTCATGTGGAGAAGGCACTGGCACCCCACTCCAGTACTCTTGCCTGGAAAATCCCATGGACAGAGGAGCCTGGTAGGCTGCAGTCCATGGGGTCCCTAAGAGTCGGACATGACTGAGCGACTTCACTTTCACTTTTCACTTTCATGCATTGGAGAAGGAAATGGCAACCCACTCCAGTGTTCTTGCCTGGAGAATCCCAGGGATGGGGGAGCCTGGTGGGCTGCCGTCTATGGGGTCGCACAGAGTTGGACACAAATGAAGTGACTTAGCAGTAGCAGTTGCTTTCATGTGAAATGAGCACAATTGTACGGTCATTTGAGCATTATTCAGCACTGCCTTTCTTTGGGATTGGAATGAAAACTGATCTTTTCTAGTCTTGCGGCTGCTGCTGAGTTTTCCAGATTTGCTGACATACTGAGTACAGCACTTTATTATTATTTATCATAATTAGGAAAATGTTATTTTTTAAAATTGTGTAAGTGAAGATATAGGCACAAATAAGTAAAATTAAATAGCTGTGTGGCCAGACCCAACTGTGCATACATTTCAAAAAAATTTTTAATGTGATACTTTGGTGAGAAGAGCAATTGAATAATAAAGTTGTCTTTACTGATACTTTATAGTATTATAAAATAAATTTTTTAGGTATAAAGAAAAAAAACTTCCAACCTAGAATTCTGACAAGATTGGGTGCGTTCAGGGTGCTACAGCTGTAGACTCAATCTAGAATTCTGAACCCAGGTAAACTGACATTCAAGCAAGAGGACAAAAGAAAGACATTTCAGATATGCCAAACCTAAGAGCATTAACTGGATCAGAACCTCAATGAATTAAGGAGAAAGAAGGGAGATGAACCCAGAGAGAAACAAGGAAGTGCAAAGCTGAAGGATGACTCCGCTGGGATATCTGGAGCCGCCTTCTCTCCTGAGCGACTTGCCTTTGTGGGGCCAAAGATACTCTCCTGTCCTCTGTTTCCTCATCTGCAATATAGGAGTCACAATGCAACCCCCTGGGCTGAATTTTTCTGAGGCAGACTGAGGATCTTCAGCTTGAATCGGGCTGCTCTGGACAGAAGAGCTGGATCTCCTTGACTCCCTTGAATGAGTTTTCCCCGTATTGGCAGAAGCTTCTTTAGATTTAGTTTCCGGAACGGTAAACTGGGAAGAGAGCTAATCCATGACAAAGAAGACCCTCCCAGGGGCTCCCAGCAGGCAATGGGAGGAAAGAGTGGGGGGGTCTCAGGATATGGATCTTTGATGGAGTGGAGGAGGCACCAGTGCTCAGTAAACACTCAGATGAGGCAAGGGTGAACAGGTGCCCTGGGTGTGGCTGCGAGTGTGAAAGGGCCTGGTCACAGATGTGTGGATCTAGAGCAGTGGTTCTTAAAGCATGGCCCCAGACCCCCAGGATCAGCGTTACCTGAGAATTTGTTAATTAGAAACTTTCAGGGGGAAGCCCAAACATCCCTGTTTTAACAAGTCCTCCAAGTGATTTTGACGCACCCTACAGTTAAGAACCAGGGGTCTAGAACAGAGTTCAGAGGATGAGCAATCTGATTGTGGTCCTTAGTTTTCATCCTGCCTCTGCCCACCAGCTCAGTCTGACCCTGGGGCAGGCGCTAGAATTCCTAACCCATCCCTTCCTGGGGGTTCAGTACCTAAGTCTTCCTGCAGGTGGCGCACAAGGGAGCCGATATAGATCTGTGACAGGTGTTTCTCAAAGTGGGATCCCCCAGACCCTCAATAAGAAGCTTGTTCCTAACCCCACATCACATCTGCATGTTTGACAAGCTCCCAAGATGCTTCCTGAACACAGGAAATCTGAGGACTGGCCCGAAGGGTGCAGCATGCCCAAGGTCAAATTCTGGTGTCCCCATTAGCTTTTCCTTGTGCTCTGCTAGGCCCACACTCTAGTTCCCCTGATGGTCCCAACTCCTCATTAATCTATTAAAACGCTCCTCTTCTGTAGCCTTTACATTTTTTGACTGATAGAGGATAGGGAAAAGAGGAAGATAAGAGACTCACTGGCTTAGTTATAAGGTCCTGAACCCAAAGTCAGGAGAAGTGGATTCAGGTCCTGAGTTTATCTGTGAGGAGCTGTGTGTGCTTGGGCAGACCAGTAATCCTGAATCTCTGTGTCCAGATGCCCACTGTGAAGGGCATAGACCGGTGACCCTGAAGGCCCCTCCTGCCATAAACACCAGTGTCAGTGCTTTTCCAGAAAGAGCAGGGAGGTGGTTACAGGGAGGGGGAACCCGGTGCTTGTTTTGCATCAAGGGAGTAAAATTATAGTGAGGCTGGTTTGGCAGCTTTGAGCAGGCCCAGCCTGGTGAACACCTTGTGGCAAAAATTTATAGGGATGTTGGGCATGGCTACACAGGTAAAAGGTAGTACTAAGGCCTCCACTTACATCAGGGGGTATAGCTCAGGGGTAGAGCATTTGACTGCAGATCAAGAGGTCCCTGGTTCAAATCCAGGTGCCCCCTGCTGCCCTTCACTTTTGCTAGCTGGAGCTGGTATTGAAGATTCGGCTTCTTTCCCCTATCCAGGGCCTCAGGATACCAAGTCTTCTCAAATCTGGGGTAACTTAAAACCCTATCTCTGAACACCACAACTCTAGAGTGATACGTTCCTCCAACTATGACTTTTTATTTCACTTACCACTGGTCTTGTTCTACATAGGCATGTTTCTACATGTTTTCATTGCCCTAAGTCAGTGCTGTGTTGGTAAGTGTTTAACAACCAGCTCTTGAGGGGAGGGGAAGCATTGATTTGCAGTGTTTTCCAACTTCACAGTATAAATAATCTCACCAAATCCAATGTCAAGCCACAAACATAAGATCGCTGATCATGGTGTTGGGAAGACATGCTGAAGTGCCTCTCTGGTGCAAGTAGGCTCAAGCACACCACTGCTCCTAACCCATCTTCCCTGTAGTGGCATGGGCTCTTTGACCCCCACGCTATCCCCACAAAGCTTACAGAAATAAGAGCAATGGCTCTCACAGAATCATCCATTTACTCAAGACATATTTGTGTTCTACTTGATGCCAGACACAGAAGAGACAGAGCACAGCAGGAACGGTCTGTGGTGAGCAAGGGAATCAAGTGAAGAACTGGTCAATTGAATGTAAGGATAACTAGATAAATGAAGAAAGGTGCTAATTTAAAAGAAAAGGAAAAAAGAAAAGAAAAGGATTTCTGTAATCAGCAATATGCTAGACTTGATCTTCTAAAACTCCTCCTGCCTCAGAATGTCCAGAAATGTAAAGTGAAAGAGAGCAAATATCCATTCATAGGTCTTGCTGAGCTCTCACAGCAGTAAAGATCTCTTAGGAATGGGGGTGGAGGGTGAACTAAAACCCTCCAAGAAGGACTGTGATGGTTGTGGTGATATAACCTACTTACCTGAGTCTTAATAGCCATTTCAGTCCAGGAAATTAGGTTTTTATCCCCTCTAGCCACACCATTAGTGAAAGGGTGGACTAGGAAAACACCAGCACAAAGAAGACAAGGGGCCTTTCTCTCTTCAGCAGGAAGGAGGCATCTCCCCTGAGAATTCATAGCCACAGATTTACTCCCACATATGTTATGGCTTTGAATTTACAGTAGCTGCATGCTTCAGACACTTCCCAAGCTGAAAGTTAACCTTAAACGTGCACTCAGGCTAACAGTGATTCTGGAGTACCCAGAAGGAGCAAACACAAACTCTTACAGGCATGCCTTCAAGAGGCCCCACAGAACTCTGCTGATGAAACCTGGATTAAGATGAGTTCACAGTTCAAAATAGTAAAATATATGAGGAATCCATCTACCATGAATGAACACCATTAGACAAATAAAGAATGTCAGATAGCAGAATTATCAAACAGATATTATAAATTAAGTATGGTTAATGTTATTGGAGATATAAGGAATTGAATATATGAGAATAGATGATTTCTAATGAGATGAAGGGCATTCATTTAAAATAAAAAATACAATAATTGAAATTAATAGTTTAGAGCAGTTTAGACAGAGAGAGAGAGAAAAGAGAAATCTGGGAATGAAATGGGATAGAAATCTTAGAAAAAATGACCAAGAACAAAGCACAGAAGTCTAAAAGAATGCAAAACATAAAGGAGTGGCTAAGAAAGGTGGAGAATAAAATTGAAAGTTCCAACAAATATCACATATGAATTCTACAAACAGAAAAAATAATGGAGGAGAGGCACTATTAAAAGATACAATGTTTGACATTTTCCAGACTTGTACAAAAATACAATGCCTCAGATTTAGGAACCATGAGTTCCAAGAAAGATAAATAAAAATAAATCCATACCTAGGTACATTGCAGAGAAACTTCATAATACCCAGACAAAGGATGATTTTAAAAGCAGTCAGACAGAGAAGACAATTCTTGTGAGAAGGACTAATAATTAGACTGACAGCAGACTTTTCAACAGAAGCAATGAACGTTGGAAGACAATGAAACAAAATATTAAGTGTGTAAAAGTAACTGGAGCTTCCCAAGAGGCTCAGTGGCAAAGCATCTGCCTGCCAATGCAGGAGACGCAGGAGACATGGGTTCAATCCCTGGGTTAGGAAGATCCTCTAGAGGAGAAAATGCAACCCACTCCAGTATTCTTGCATGGAAAATCCCATGGACACAGGAGCCTGGTGGATTACAGGCCATGGGGTGGTAAAGACTAAGCACAACAATAAGAGTAGCTAACTGGGGATTCTCTACTTAGCTCAGATATTAAAGAGTGAGAGAATAATAAGGTATTTAACTGAAGTCCTTTACTTCTCACATATCTATCTTTGCTATAAGAACTTTGAAAAGTTGTACTTCAGAAAGAAAAACATAGAACCCAGAAGAAAAGAAAAAGAAGAGAAAAAATAGTGAATGAAGATACTAGCAACCATGGTAGTAAATCTAAACAGCATAGATTATACAAATTAATATACTAAAGTCCTTCTATTGTTTAGAAGGAGAGTGAATTACAAAATATAATTAGACTATATTCAAACAAATATGTGTATAAGAATTTTAAAGAGTAACTTCTAAAAGCATAGAAAAGGAAGGCATAAATTTCAAATCAGTAGAATAAAAAAGGTGAGTAAAGAAAAATTAATCAATCCAATAGAAGGAAAGAATGTAGAAAAGGCACCGAAAAAATCATTATCAATAGAAAGCAAGAAATAAGATGATAGAAATGAAGTAAAACATATTACTAAACACAATAAAGGTAAATAGACTACTTGGCAATTAAGATAGAGATTGTCATATTGGATTATACAACAACAACAAAATGTAGCTACATGCTCTTATAAAACACACAACTGAAATATAAATATCCAGAAAGTTTGAAAGTAGGACGGCAAAAGATATATTAAACAAATACTATCAAAAATAAAGTTAATGTAGCAATACTAAGTCAGGCAAAATGGAGTATAGATTAAAAGTATTATTAAGGATAAAGAGAATTAATTCATAATAATAAAATAAACACTTTCCCAGGAAAATACAATTCTAAACTTGTAAACACAGTCTCGAAATATGTAAAGCAAGAATTGTCAGAAATACAGGAAGAAATTGACAAATGCACAAGATTGACAGGAGGTTTTAACACATCTTTCTCAGTAACGAATAGATCAAAAGTTAAAAAAAAAAAAGATATAGAAGACATAAATAACACAACCCAAGCTTGATGTAATAGAACTAACTTGATCTCTACACACACACATACACACACACACACACATATGTACTCTTTTGAAGCAAACATAGAATACTTTGAAACATTTATTGCATAACTTGAACATAAAGTGTGTATCAGAAAATCCTTAAAAATATGAGCATCACATACTACATTTTTTTAATGCAAGGCAAAACTCAGTTACAAAAATATAACATCGTTAAAGACATACATTCAGAAACTAAAAAGTACTTTAATAGATAAAAAAGGAAATAACAAAAATCAGAAAATATTTAAATACTCAAATTGATTGTGGCTGTTTTCACAAGGAGAAGTAGACAGCATCTCTACAGGAAGCTAGCTAAATTATTTGGGAAAACTGTAGCTGGCTAGTTCACCAAAAGCCAATTCACAGAATGACCAGAGAGCTAAAAGCAAAGTACATGAAAGTTAAACCACTGAACATTGAGTTGCTGAAAAACCAATCTGAATTATTGAAAATCTTCAAAAATTGTGTTCCATTTGCATTCCTCCCTTTGTTTGTGTGCAGAATTGCCAAATAAACACTGATCTACATTCAGGACAGTTCTCCACAATCATTTTACAAGGCAGTTACAGAAGCCAAGGTGGATGCCGGCCTGGGGTGGGAGGTACAACTACAATTTAAAGGTAGGAAAGAGGTTTCTCAGGCACTGGGAGAACTGGCCATTTGCAAATTGATTTTTGGCAACAGGGTCATTCAGCACATAGGATGTTGGTGAATTGCTTCAAGCAATTGTTGACCCAGAGTCTACAGTTGGGGCCCCAGCCTGGTCAGGTAAGGGGGAGGTTGAATCAAAGAGGTACCAAGCCTGTACATGCTTAAGGAAACATATCTTTCTTGGGTAGAGATATTCCTTTTTTTTTTTTAAGTGAAGGGATTTTAAAGTTTACAGATTCTGAAACTAAGGGTGGCATGTGGGATGAGCTGAGAGAAGGGATACCTACCAGGAGAAAGCTGACCTCAGCAAGAAGGGCCCTAGGCACCAAGCACAGGTAAGGTACTTACCAAGGGGCACTGTGGCCTTGAGGAATCCTGAGAGCAGATGTGGAACTTGCACCTGCCTTTTTCCACCGCCTGACACCTTGTGATATCTTCAGATCTTCAGGACCGTGGGCTTCACAGACATGGGTCCTGTGTCAGTGATTCCCTGGGTGTGGAGAAGGGGGCTTTGTCCAAGGAAGGGGCTGGACAGTCACTGGGGGTGTTCTACCCACGCAGTCTTTCCTTGGAGGCCAGGCCAAGGTGGTCAACATTGTACCCCAAAGTTCTGGGAGGCGACCCGCAGCAAGGCCAGCGGAGACCCACGGAGGTTAGACCCTCAGGGACCAACACTGGGATTTCTGGGCAAGAAATTCCCTTTCTCTGAGTCCAGAGGAAGAGAACTGTCGGGGGCGCAGGCGTGGGGAAAGGCTCTCCGGGCGGCAGGCGTCGCCTCCTATTGGACCCCGGCTTCCTCGGCCTCTGCAAACCGCAGGTTTAGCCCCACGAGCCCGCCTTCTCTAAGCTGTTCTAACAAGGGTCCACCAGACCTGGGATGAGGCCCAGCCAGGGATCGTCTCCGCCGCACCGAGTCCACAACTCTCCTCCAGCCTCTCTGCGTCCTTTCTGACCCATAGAATGGTGGGCTCGCGCTTCATTCATTCAACACATTTATCTGAGGGCCTACTCCTTGCCAGGAACGTCTACAAATCAACAAAACAGAGCAGCAAATAGTCACACAGGTACGGTGGCTCCCTGGTCAAGGCGAGGGTGAGCGCGGGAGCCGGGGGACAGACCTGAGCGCGCGCTGGGGTCTGGCGGCCACTCCGGCCCATCCACCACCCAAGTCACGGGGTCCAGCCTGCAGCCCCCTCCGCCCCTCTCGGGGTCCGCTTCCCCCACCCCTTCCCTAGTCACGGTCGGCTTGCGGGATGCGTCCTTTGGCAGAGACGGATCCCGTTTAATCCGAGCATCCCCACCTGGAGGATAGGAATCGTTCAGTAAAAGTTGGATGCAAGAAAGGATGGATGGATGGATGGATGTGTGGATGCACGGGTTTAGTCCGGCAAGCACACAGCGAGCTGGCCACAAGGCCGATCCCGGCGCCAAGCCCCTCCCCTGGCAAGCTTCACCGGGTCTAGGCATAACCAGTGGGGAGGGGGCGCCGCCAGGCTCGCCCCGCCCTCCCCTTGCCCCCCGCCTTCCTGGCCGGCTAGGCGGCGCCTTCTGGGAAATGTAGTTCGCGCCTGCGCCCGGAGGGCCGCGGGGGCTGGTCCCACTCTCCTGGGATGCGGTGCTCTGGGCTGCTTCGGACGCCCACCTACCCCTGCCCCCTCCCCTGCGGCCCGCTCCCCGGGGCCCGATTTCCTCCTGCGCCGCCCTAGATCGCTGACGGAGCGAGTGCTCCCCCCGCCGTGCCGGAAGTCGGGAGCAGAGACTGAGTCCGGGATGGCGGGCCAGGTAAGGCAAGCCAGGACAGCGCCGCGCGAGCCGGGATCCCGCCGGCAGCCGGGGAGGACAGACGATCGCCTTGGCCGGGCCTGCCCTGTGCGACGCTGTGCGGGCCTCGAGGGCGGGGGGCGAGCCTGGGACCCGCTAACTTTGGCCGGGCGAGGTGCGTGGGGGGTTGGGGTGCGCAGGATTTGGTGCAGGGAAGTCCAGGATCTGGGACCCCTCCTCTTCCCTTCTCCCCGTCCCCTCCGTGTAAGGGACTTGGAGCCGGAGCTCCATCTTTGGAAACTCCTTTGGGTTAAGCCTCACACTGTCTTGGCGTGGCTTTTAAAAATTATCCTGGGAGCGATGGGCATGGAGGCCCAAGGAGAAAGAGTAAATCTGGGCACTTTCCTTCTTGGTAGGATCCTGGGGTCCCGGCTGGGGGAGGGCATGAACAGGGCCCCAGGTTTTTAGCCATTAGGTGAGAGAGCTACAGGGGGAGCCCCATCTGTCATAGCCTGGGACCAGTGTGTCGGGTGCAAGTTGTGTGCAGGGCTGTGAAGGTGCTAGGAAACCTGAGGATACCAGTGGGGAGTTGCTGGACGTCCTTTTGGGGGAGCCTGGAGCCAGCTCTGTAATTGTGGCTCGTTAGCTTGGGCCAACCTCAGGCAACTGCCGACTCCATGGTTTGAGGGCCCAGGAGCGGGTGGTGATGAGGGGCTAGGGCAGTCTGTGGCCAGGCAGAGCATCACTTTGCCAAGACCTTGATGGCGTTAATGCCCCACAAGCTCCTGGGAAAAAACGAGAAGCCAGGGCTACAGAGGATGAAATGGTTGGATGGCATCATCAACTCAATAGACGTGAGTGTGAACAAACTCCGGGAAATGGCAAAGGACAGATAAGCCTGGCGTGCTGCAGTCCATGGGTTGCAAAGAGTTGGACACGACTGAGTGACTGAACAACAACAACAGGCAGATTGGCTGCTGTGGGAGCAGGGGCAGTCTCCTTTTCAGATCTGGCCGTACAGTTAGGAAGCCGGACACCCTCCACCATCACCCCCATCTCTGCTCAGATGTGCCCATGGGCCCCATGTTCAGGCCTCCTCCGACCGCAGTTTCCTTCTCTATACAGCGAGGGGTTGGATCACTGATCGTTCAGATCCAGTGTCCTGGGGTGTGTCCTTACGCTGTGTGTCTTCATTGAAAAGGGCCTGGCCGTGGCCTTGGGGGCTAGTAGGTCACAGTCAGATGGAGAGGAACAGGGTGCGCCTCCTGTCTTCCTGCCTAACGTGACTCCCAAATGCCCAGGGGCTGTGGGAGCACAGCCTACAGGTGGGGGCAGCAGGGCTCAGGGCTGAGCCTGAAACATGCCAGGAAAGTGGGTTTGCCCTGGGAAGGACCCGCAGGCCAAGTCTGTGGCCTGAGGGTTTGCACATTGTGCTTGCTCCCTACCTTTTTTGTGCACGTGCACACACACACACACACACACACACACACACACACACACTCCTCTGTTTTTTCTGGGTGGGGGCTGCTACTGATGGACCCACTTACCCTGGCCACAGTCAGTTCCTGTTCCCAACTTTGTTGGACAAGAGTTTATCTTCTGGCTGAGGTGGCGAGTGGCCTGGAAACCATCTCTTCCGGATGTCTAAAAGAGCTGGTATATTTAGCCAGGAGACAAAGAGGCGTTTGGGGTCAGGAGTGGTGTGTGAGGTGGCCGACTGTGACCTGCCAGTGGATGTGAGGCAGACAGATTTGGCTGCAGGAGCAGGAATCATAGCACTTAACCACATCCCAGCATTTGTTCTGAGCACTTTTCTCACAGTAATTCATTTACTCTTCACAACATCCCTATGAGAGAGGTTCTTATGATCCTCCTTTTATAGATGAGTTTACTGGGCCCAGAGCTAAATGGAAGCAAAGCAGGGATTGGAATTCCAGCCACCTGGCTCCTGGGGTAAGCTCAAACCTCCACACTCTGCTTGTTTGTGTCCCAGAACTTCTTAATGCCAGATTAGGCCAGCCATAGGACTGTGGTGAGCCCCCATAGTTGCTATGGGTATTCAAGTAGAAATTGAAGAGCCCCCTATTGTAAATGGAAAAAAAAAAAATGAACGAGTTAGTCACTCAGTGGTATCCAACCCTTTGCAACCCTGTAGACTGTAGCCTGCCAGGCTCCTCTGTCCATGGGATTCTCCAGGCAAGAATACTGGAGTGGGTGGCCATTCCCTTCCCTGGGGGATCTTCCCGACTCAGGGATTGAACCCACATCTCCCTGCGGCTCCTGCATTGCAGACAGCTTCTTCACTGTGTGAGCCTAGAAGTTGGCACTAAATGTTCACTACCCTGTAAAGGTATTCTGCAGTTGTCGGTGAGTTCTAGTTCACAGACATGCTATAGTGGACAGCTCTCCCCTGCGGGGAGGAGAGGGTCCCGTTTGCCGGAGTAGTTTTCATTTCTGGCAGCCCAGGCAGGTCTACCCAAGTCTTGAGCCAGTAACTGGACAGCAGCTCTTCCCCAGCACTCTGATTCTAAACTTAGAATGTGTCAGAATCATCTGGGAAGCTTGAAGATGTCAGCTTCTGGGTTCTGAAAGCACTGAACACCATTGTGATTTAGTCGATCTAAGATCAGGTGAGAAATTCAGTCCTCAATAAAGGGAACTGTGAACCTTATTTGAACCTAAAAGCTCTTTTGTGTTTTCAGTGGTTAGGTAGTAAACTCTGATGGGAGAAGATAAGGACACAGAGTATTTTTTACCTGGTTTGCTAAGTAGAGAAGCTATCTGTTGGCATGAATTAGCTGGTCAACAGAATCACCACTCAGCTCTGCTGGGTTCCCCGCCTGCTGCTACAGCCAGGGCCGTGCTATTAAACTCAGCCATTTAGCAGTGGCTTCCCTGGTGGCTCAGATGGTAAAGAATCTGCCTGCAATGCAGGAGCTGTTGTTCAGTTGCTAAGTCGTGTCCAACTCTGCGACCCCATGGACTGCAGCACACTAGGCTGCCCTGTCCTTCACTATCTCCTGGAATTTGCTCAAAGTCGTGTCCAGTGAGTCGGTGATGCCATCCAACCATCTCATTCCATTGCCCCCTTCTTCTCCTGCCCTCAATCTTTCTCTGCATTGGGGTCTTTTCTAATGAGTGACTCTTGACATTGGGTGGCCAAAGTGTTGGAGCTTCAACTTCAGCTTCAGTCCTTCCAGTGAATATTCAGTGATTGGGAAGATCCCCTGGAGAAGAAAATGACAACCCACTTCAATATTCTTGCCTGGAGAATTCCACGCCCAGAGGAGCCTGGTGGGCTTCAGTCCATGGAGTCATAAAGAGGTGGACATGACTGAGCGACTAACACACACACACACATTTATTTGTATTTATTTATCATTTATTTGTACTCAAGAGCCATCCTGTCTCCTCCATCACCATCTTAAAAAACCTGTTATAGCATGGTGAATTCAGGGCTGGCTGGAGTTCCCATCCTGGAGTCGATGTTTTCTTGGGCCCGAGCTGCAGGCCACGAGACTCTCTGTATTAGCTTCCCTGGATTGCCATGAAAGTACTTTCACAAAGCGGGGGTGGGGGCTTAAACAACAAATTTAATCTCTCACAGTGCAAGAGGGGAGAAGTCCAAAATCAAAATGTTGGGGAGCCCATGCCCTCTCTGAAGACTCTAGGACAGGATCCTGCCTTCCTCTTCCAGCATCTGGTGGCCCTGGGGATTCCTTGACTTGTGGCCCCATCACTCCTGCCTCCCTGGTCATGTGGATTTTTCCTCCCTGTGGGTCTGTCTGTGCTCCTCTTCTTAGAAAGACACCAGTCATACTGGATTAAAGTGAAAGAAAATGAAAGTGAAGTTGCTCAATCATGTCCCACTCTTTGCGACCCTATGGACTGTAGCCTACTAGGCTCCTCCATCCAAAGGAATTTTCCAGGCAAGAGTATTGGAGTGGGTTGCCATTTCCTTCTCCAGGTATTGAATTAAAGACCTACCTTAGTCCATTATGACCTTAGCTTAACTAATTTCATCTACAGCGACCCTAGTTTTGAATAAGGCCACATTCTCGGCTACCGGGGTGAAGACATCAGCATGCCTTTTTGGGAACACATCTCTTGTCCCGTTGCCCCTTTGCCTGTTTCCACGTGTCAGGTGCCCACGCCGTGTCCACCAGGGGATGCGGGCTGGGTCAGCACGCCGAGGACCACTCCTGGGCGGCCTTGCTGGGAGGGAACGAGCCAACTGCCCTGAGGTTGTGCCCACAGGTGTCGATCGCCTTCCAGGACCTGGCCGTGCGGTTCTCCGAGGACGAGTGGCGGCTGCTGGGGGAGGGCCAGAGGGCGCTCTACCTGGACGTGATGCGGGAGAACTACGACACCCTGGCCTCCCTGGGTGAGGAGCAGGGCCGTTGTTGGATGGGAGGGTGCCGGCGCAGCAGCTCGAGGGTCCAGGGTTGCCTGGGAGCTCGGGTGTCTTGTGGGGCCTTAGTCTTCGTTCACACGGCAAGGTGGCGTCAGAGAGCGGGCGCTGAGCTGGGGGCGCCTCTCGGGTCTTTCATGCCATTGATACTGTGGACAGTACCAAGGGTCTGGGTGTGATTTGGTGGGGGTGCCAAACAGCTGGCACAATGGCACTGGTCTTGGAAGTTCTGACGGTCCCTGGGGTTTGGGTGGTCACACAGACACACATATGTACACACATGTACACAGGTTTGGGATGGTCATACAAACACACTCATGTACACATGCACACAGGGATTGGGTGGTCACGTACACACGTGTACATGGAGTTTGGGTGGTCACATGGATAGACATGTACATGCATATATATGGGGTTTGGGTG
The DNA here is from genome assembly GCF_003369695.1 of Bos indicus x Bos taurus. Taxonomy (NCBI): domain Eukaryota; kingdom Metazoa; phylum Chordata; class Mammalia; order Artiodactyla; family Bovidae; genus Bos; species Bos indicus x Bos taurus. Next base: position 7,305,804 of record NC_040079.1, on the reverse strand, counting down.
ATCACACAGACATGTGTGTACACATGTACACAGGGTTTGGGTGGTCACATGTACACACATGTACATGGAGTTTGGGTGGTCACACAGATAGACGTGTATACACACGTACATGGGATTTGGAAAGTCACATGGATAGACTTGTAATGCATGTACACACATGTACATAGGTGCCTGGATGTCTGGGTGCCTGGGCCTCTGGTGTGATGATGTAGAAGGGTGGAGGCCGGCTTCCACTCCCAGGGACGGTCCCTCTTTTCTTCCCCAGGGACGGCGGAGCCGCTCCCCCTCTCGGCCTTCCTATCTCCCTCAGAGCCTGGAGGAGCTGTGGGGGCCCGGAGCCGTGCTGGAGACCGGCAGGAGCCACCCCAGGGAGGAGGCCCCCTGGGTGAGTAATCTGTGCAGATGAGAGCCCCTCGGGGCGGGGTCCTGGACCCCCTGGGTCGCCTGGGCCCCGGGTGGACTCACTCATGTCCCTTCCCACCGCGTGGTCCTCGGCCCCTGGATTCATTCCGTACAGGATACTGTGACCTCAGCACTCCCCACCTTGCCACACTCACCCCTCCCTGACCTTTCACCCCGACCCCTCTGGACCAGGAACCTGGTATACTGTTGCTTATTGTGTGAAGCGCTCAGAAGCAGCCTGGGCTCGCCCTGGGAGAGTCTTTGCCCCTCAGGCCCCCTCCCCCGCCATCCAAGCAGAGCCAGTTGCAGCCCTTGAAGGTCCAGAGAGCTCGGGGGTGGGGTGGATGTGGTCCAGGGGTTGGCAGGAGAGGCAGGAGTCCGGATGGTGGCCGGAGATGGGGAGGCAGTCCTCCCTTGGTGTCCCCTCCATGGCCCAACAGGGACTGAGGGACAGAGCAGAGAGGAGCTCTGTTACCCTCAGCCCCCAGCGTCTTGGTCCTGCTGCGCCCACGCGCGGGGCACCTGCCTTGAACCCAGGTTCTCTTTGTTTGTGGACATCAGTGTCTCCTTTGCAGCCCCTCCCGTGGTGGGAGGATTACGTGAGACGCAGCACGTGCCGACTGATGTTGGGGGAGGGGGCGGGAGTTCACTGTGGTCTCTTGGCAGGAGGAGCCCCCCAGCACAGCCTGCACCTCAGCGCCCTGGTGCAGCTCGTGCAGGAGATCCCCGAGTTCCTGTTCGGGGAAGGCAGCCCCGAGAGTAGTGGGGGAGCCAGCCTGGATGGGGTGGCTGTGAGCTCCCAGGGTGAGTCTGACAGTGGGCCCCGCTGCGTCCCACAGATGAGTTCAAGCTGCTGGCCTGGCCCCTGGGTGGAATTACCTGTTAATGTGAATACCCGGGTGGCAGGCCGGTCCCCTGAGAGGACATGGACGGGGGAGAGACTGTGGCCTCTGACTTTCTCTAGTGGTTTCGACCCGGCTTCATCCACGCCCTTGTGGTCCCCGTCGCGTCCTGCCCTACAGTGGCGGATGAGGCCGTCCCTGTTGTGTAGATGAGTGCCCAGCGGCCGAGTCCCCCACAGCCTGTGCTCCCCCCGTCTTACCAGACTTCTTCCTCCCCCAAGCTTGCAAGGCTCTCCCGCCTCCCCAGAAGTTTCTCCCCCCAGCCCCAGCCTGCAGGGTTTCTTTGCGTCCCCTCAGCTGATGGTCAGCTGGGGACGATCTTATCAGAACAAGGCCACAGACTGAATCTACATCTCGGAGCCCAGGGATGGCAAGGCAGAGGTTACTGACGTCCTGGTCGTTGTTAGTGGAACATGGCAAGGAAGGGCCAGCATGGGGCAGTGTCGGGGCATTGTACCTCCTGCCAGGCTTAATTCCAGTACCCCTCACCCCCCTCAGCAGCTGTGACGGAGGACACGTGCCCTCTTCGAGACCTGCTCCGCTGCCTTCCAGATACACCCGTGGGCCTGCTTGGCCTGGCCGCCACGCCCAGCGGCAGCTCGTCCAGCAGCACCCCCGGAGCCGGGGGGCCGGGGAGCCCCCTTCCCATCAGTGAGTAGGACTCAGTGCAGGGGGCCCACACCCTCTTGATTTTTTTCCAGGACTTGGTTTCCTTTATACCTGGGTCCAGCTCCTCAGTGGGGCGGAGTTGGGGGAGGTGCGGAGCAGGCCTGGTGCTGGCCTCTGTCTGGGGACCAGAGAGGATTCAGGATGCTCAGCCTCACTCGTGGAGTGCTGTGTGCAGCGTGTCTGCGGACCTGACTCTCAGACCTCTCATCAGGGCAGCCCTAACAGCGGGGCAAGACAAGGCTGGCCTTTGGAATTTCTCTGGGTCTCAGTTTATTTTTAAAATGCGTGCAGATTTTACATTTGTCTAAATGTCTATTTTTATCTAAACTGTTTTAAATTAATATGGCATAAAATAGCCAGTGCTTTCATGCACTGGAGAAGGAAATGGCGACCCACTCCAGTGTTCTTGCTTGGAGAATCCCAGGGACGGGGGAGCCTGGTGGGTTGGCGTCTATGGGGTCACACAGAGTCGGACACAACTGAAGTGACTTAGCAGCAGCAGCAGCAGGGGCTTAACCCTGGTGGTCCAGTGGTTAAGACTCCGTTCTTCCAATGGAGAGGGCGTGGGTTCAATCCCTGGTCAGGGAACTAAGATTCCACATGCCGGTGGCCACCAAAAAAAAGAAAAGCATGCCCCACTTAGCTCGTAGTTTCAGGCATCAGCTGGCACCTTTGCTCTGGAGTCCCACGTGTCCAGCTTTGAGAAATGTTGAGTGCAAGGCTGGGGCCTGACTTGAGGAGGCAATCAGAGACCCTTACGGGAGGGTCCCCGGGGCGAGCAGTCTTGTGCTTACATTCACACCGGAAGGAAATGGGGAAGGACCCTGCACCTTAGGATGGACTCTGGGAACAAGCCCGTCGTAGCTGGCTGAGCCACCGAGTTCCCAGGACTCAGCTGTCCCTCGGGGAGCAGTTAAAAGCTGGGGAGGCCCATCCTCTGTGTGTGTGTTGGGGAGGGGCAATTTCTCAGGGTCTGGAGCCTGGGCTGGAAAGGCCTGCCTGTCTCTGCTGCAACAGAAACTGCCAACAAGCCAAGGCCTGTGGAGGAGGGGAGCCCAGGAGCCCCTGGCCGGGAGCCCAGCCCCGCCACCTGCAGTCAGGGCAGTAGCAAGAGCCTCAGGAATCCGGAGAGAGGGACCCCGGGGGCAGGTGAGGGGCCGGCTTTCCTGAGGGTGGGGCTGAGGATGGGGGGCAGGTGGGGAGGCATCATGTGGCCCTCACCTGGGGCCTCCTGATGGTCCTACCTGGCAGATGGCATCCCTGTGGTCATGGGTGGGAAACCTGACCGCAGCTGGCCTTGCAGGAGCTGTGAGCATCTCTCCTGGGCACAGCCCCTTGCAAGGCCTCATCAACTGCCTGAAGGAGATCCTCGAGCCTGGGCCCCAGGGCCCCGAGGGACCACGGAGCTCGCCACCGCCACCTGCCCCCAGCCTGGGTGCCTCCCAGCTGACCAGGGCAGAGCTGGGGCCTGGGGGCCCGCCCTGGGCCGGTGAGTCCCTGCGGACCTGTCTCCTTGGGCCAAGGTTTCTGAGCCTGTGGAGAGCTCCAGTTGCTCTCTGCAGATACTTCTCTGTAAAATATGACGTCTTCCCTAAGGATCCTTGCCAGCTTGGCTGCTCCAGTATCTCTAGTGTCACATTTCTGGAGCCAGATGGCTGTGTTAAGGGAACAGCGTGGTCAGCATAATCAACTTGTGGAAGAAAACCAGAAATAGATTTTGCCCTGGATTCTTATGGGTTCTTGACTCATCCTAAGGTGGGACATCTGAGAATAAGAGGCTGAGGGGTACTTCTTGTTGACACTATGCGGGATCCCTGGGATGGGCTTTGGGGATGGGGGTGATATGGTGGGGACTGGAGCCCCAGCCCTGAACTCTGAAGCTTGGTAGCCGGGCAGAATGAGAAAAGCTCCTTGAGGCTTCGAGCCTCGGTTTCCCATCTGTAAAAAGGGTAACTGTTCTCACCTTAGAGGACTGTCCTGAGGCTTAGGCACACTAATGATGTGTGCATAAGTGTTTGTAAAACGCTTGGGCGTCCTCAAATTAAATCCTGCTCAAGGCCAAGAGAACCATTTCCAAGTAGTGAGCCAGGCCACCCACTTCCTTCATTTGTTCTCAGAGCAGAACCTCATCTTCCTTTTACCCAGCCAGCTCTGGGAGGTGTAGCCAGGCATTTTTAAACCAAGCGCTAAGAAGACAGTGGCCCCACGCAAGGCTGAGTGAGTTGCAAGAAGACCCACATCCCTGGGTTTCTGGCCTTGGACCTTTAATTGATCCCTCTTTCGGTTGTTGTCACCAAGACTGAGGTCACTGGGTTAGGGGGACGCGTGTTCCTTTTTTCCTGTAGTGAAGACAGAGGCAGCCTCGGGAGATTGTCCCCTCCAGAGCCTGCTGAACTGTCTGAAGGAGATCCCCGAGGCTCGGGACAGGCATCCCAGCCCCTTAGGAGCCAGTGACCCACGGCTGCAGGAGGACCCAGGGGCCTGGAAAAGGAATTCTGGAGGTAAAGGCCGCTGGCTGGGCAGGGAGCCCCTGGGCATCGCTTGTTTCCTTTCTCTGCTCTAAGCAGACCTTCCACCACCAGACACTCGGGCCCGCATGTCAGTGTGTTGGCTGCAGTGGCCAAACGTTGGGGCTCACGCTATAAAAGGAGCTGGGCTTGTGGGAGGTGCATCAATGTGAAAACGTTCCAGATTGGCTCTTATAGTAGGAGCTGAGGGTTCCAAAAGGAAGGAGGGAATCACTGGGAGGGAGAGACAAAAAGCAGAAGGCAGAGCTCTGGGCAGTGCACATTCCGGGGCTCATTCTGATGCGGGGGTTCTTGTGATCGTTTGGGTTCACCATGGGTTGTTGGTGTTCCAGAACTCTTGAGAGTCGTTTGGCTGCTGGCCTCGGAAGCAGGACCCTGACTCAGTGCTCCTGGGGTGGGCTGGTTTGGCATCACCCCTCGGTAGAAACCTCTAGACGTGGAGGTGGGATTTGGTCCATCTGCTGATGGTTGGGCAGTGACTGTCTTGGAGCTGAGATGGCTGTGGAAGCTGGGGGCTGTGGAAACCCCATCCTGACCCTATAGAGACTTCATGAGTGACTTCCCACAGGACTCCAACCCCTCCAGACTCCTCCTCCGGGGCCTGGGCCTGGAGCCGGCAGCATGCTCTCTGCAGTGAAGGTGGAGGACAGCTGGCCCCAGGGACCCCTGGAGCCCACATCCTGTCAGCTCAGCAAGCAGCCCCACGGCCCCTCTGCCGCCAGCAGCCTCAGGAATGTCAAAGACATTGCCCCCACCCAGGTCCGGGTGCCCAGCTGGGGCCCTGCAGCTCAAGGTGAGGCCTGGACTCATCTGCTCAAATCCTCCCGGGTGGGGTTCTCAGGCCCCCAACAAGGTTCTGCCAGCCCACAGGGAAGGGGCACCTGGGTGTCTCATGCGTGGACAGAGGCGTCCACCTGGGCATCCTTCCCAAGAGGTGGTGGTGGTGGTGGTGGTTTAGTCGCTAAGTCGTGTCCGACTCTTGTGACTCCATGGACTGTAGCCCGCCAGGCTCCTCTGTCCATGGGATTTTCCAGGCAAGAATACTGGAGTGGGTTGCCATTTCCTTCTCCAGGGTTCCAAGTGGTTCGTCCCATCCCTTAATCTCCATCCTCCTTAACCCAGGCCCTTGCCCAGGGAGCCTTCCATTAGAAGGGCCTTGGTTTTGCAGAGAATCCCCAAGTGTCAGGAAGCTGCCCACTGCGTGTGGCTCTCTCTCCACCCACCCCTGGGCCTGGGTACAGCTGGCTGGCATCACTCCTCCAGACTGGGGAGCAGAGAGCTGATGGGAGCCGGCCCTGAGGGAAGGGCGTCCTGCCTGGCAGGCCCCACGCCTGGTGTGGGACTCACCACCCCTGAGGAAGGCAGGCAGGCCGGGCAGTCAGCCGGGGCTGGGCGGGGGGGGGAGATGGGCCAGAGATGGTGACGGGCCATCTCCCCGTCCCAGCCGGCAGCGCCTCGAGCTCACCCCTGGAAGCCCTGGAGGCCTGTCTGAGGGGCATTCCCCTGAGTGGGTCGTTGCCTCCCCAGCCACCGGCCAGCTCTTGGTCCCGGAGCCCCCAGCCAGGAGACCCCGGGTCTCAGAGGCCCGAGCTGCCGCGCCTCGGACCACACAGCAAAGGTAGCCCGCACCATGGGCTCAGGGTGGCGTTTGTCCTTGTGCACGGAAGGGGGTCAGTGGGGGGAATGCTGAGGATGCCATTAGGTCCCCCCTCCTCATCCCAGGCTAAAGCGGGGGGCACACATGCCCCTGTCTCCCAGCCCCTTCTCATGCCTGCCCCCCAACAACCCCTGTGTTGGGTGGAAGCCAGTTAAACTCTGCCCCCTGCCACCTCTGAGAGCTTCACTGACCCTCTAGGCCCCTGAGGCCAGCAGTTGGGTTTATGTGGGTTAACAAGCTACTGGATTTTAATCAGGGCCATGAGCACCCTAACCTTAGGGGAGATTGCACGGGAGAGGCGTTGGGGCGAGGCGGGGCGCCTGTCCGCAGCCCAGTGCCCAGGGGATCTCTTGGCCCGTGGTTTCCTCTCGATGCCAGCTGTGCCGTTTCCCCACAGAGGTGGTCATAGGGCCTCTCCCAGCTCTGGGCCTGCAGGGCTGCATGAGAGACAGCCCGGCCCTGCCCCTGGGCTCCCAAGGCACCCCCAGCAGCTTCTCGTCATCTAGCAGCTCTGACGGGGACCTAGATTTCCAGAGCCCTGAGCGCAGCCAGGGGCATCGGCCCGGAAAAGGTGAGATGGCCAGCTTGAGGCTGGGAGTGGGTCCTGGGGAAGGGCGGCGGGGAGCGTCCTTGCCCACTGCCATGTGTCTGACCCGACCAGTGTCCAAGCCAGGCTTCCGCGCCTGGAGAGGCCGCAGAGAGCAGACGCAGGACTTGTTTTGGGGGGTGGGGGTCTGTTTTAGTGACTTGGCTCAGAAGAGGCAGGACAACATCTAAGATCTCTAGAAGGCATTTGATGCTTCTTACTAGAAGCATTCTTACTAGAAGCATCAAATACTTCTTTATCCCAGCCTTGAAGAAGTCAGTGTCTGTAACATCTGACTGACTCTCCAACTTAGGGAAAACATGTAAAACCATCTTGGAAGGGTGTGTTTGGTGCGTGCTCCCCCGGGTCCCTCCGTGAGGGGACCTTGCAGGACCTCAACCCTTTTCTCCACTTGAATAATGCCAGGGCTCCCCATCTGCCTTGTTCATGGACACCCGGTTCCCCGGGGCTCACCTTGTGTCCTGGCCTCACTCTGTCAGTGGAAAGGCCTGAAGCACCCCCCGGGGCCATCGGATGGGCTTGGGGCCCGCGTTCCTGCGCCCACCACAGCTCAGCCCCTCGGGTAGGGGAGCTTTTAGCTCCCAACAGGCAGCTGACTTTGCTTTTCAATTTTTAGTAGGTACTGTGCTCGTTTCGTCTTGTTGAAAAGCTGCGGTTAGGTTGCAGAGGGTCGGTGGCGTCTGCCTCCCTCCCCTGCTCTCCAGCCACCCCTGCTGCCGGTTCCTGCACTTTCAGGGATGCTGCGTGGGCGAGCATCCCTCTCGCAGTTTCTCCACCGAGCTCCCTGTCTTCCCGCTTCCCTTTGGCCTTAGGGTCCTCGGCGCTGCGCGGGCCCCCTTCCCTCTCTCCTGCAGCTGCTCAGTGTCTGTGGTTCCTTCTCGAGTGTTCTCTATCGGCAGACCTGTTTTCTGAGTCACCCAAACAGCAGGCGACTTCATGCCGCCTTGTGGATGCATCCAGCCCCGCCCCCTAGCTCTCCTTGTGCTGCCCCAGAACCCCGCAGCATCCGTGGGGAAGCCACATGCAGGACTCCTCTCGAGACACTGAGGTCCCAGCCCCACGATGCCTGGACCTCTGGCAGCTTCTCTTTTCTCCTCTTCTCTGCCTGACGCCCGCATCAGCAAAGATGCTTTTCTGGAAAGAGCTTGGCTGAGATGTGGAAGGGGAGGGCTTTTCCTTTATCTAGAATTTCAGTTCATGTAGTGGCTATAGCTTCTCCAGCGCTGTCACTAGAAATAGGATTTCTGCAGTGTGTTTTTATCCTCGAGTTGAAATGCATTCATGTTCTCCTTCTTCACCTGTTGCATCTGTACCCTTTTCCCTCTTTGACTAGTCATGTGAATAGTGAATAACTGACAACATTCCAGCCTCAGGGCCCATCTCCCCCGTCACTGGCCCGGTGGCCTGCTGACTGGCTTCTCTGTGTAGGTGGTCAAGATGAGGGGGCCTCTCCCAGGGCCACCCAGAGGCAGGGCTGACATGGGTCTGGGGCCAGGTCTCCCTCTGGGTGCCCTGAGCTGGTGTGACAGGTCCAGGGCCCCAGCTGCAGTGGACCCGGGACACGGGCAAGGCTCCTGGGGTTCACAGGACGGAGCTCTGGCTGGCCAGGACCGTGAGTGTTGGGTTTTCACAGGAAGCCCAGTGGGAAGCTCCCCGCTCCAGGGCCTGGAGAACTGTCTCAGAGAGATACCTGAGCCCCGGCTGCAGCCTGCCTGGCCCTGCTCCTCAGCTGGAGATGGAGGGCCACGGCGAGCGGAGCCCAGGAACTGGGCAGCAGGCATGGAAGGTAATGTGGGCAGGCCCACGTCCCGGCCTGAGATGAGTCAACCTTCTGGAAGCAGCCTGGCCAGAGGTTCGTGGGAGGCCGCAAGGCCAATAGCGCTGTTCTCCTGGGTGGAGGGGTGCGGTGGGCCTGGACACCCAGCCCCCCAGTGCTGCTCCGAGTCCAGGCCTGAGCTGGGGCCTTGACAACAGGGTGTCTGTATGCTGGCCTTGGTCTCTGGCATGGCGCTGAGCTGTGGGGGCTCCCGGGAGGCTGGGTAGCTGGGTCCAGAAATAACGAGATCCTGGAGGATGAGGGTGGCCCTGGGAACATCTGCAGGGCCAGGGTGTGTCCCACTTCGGTAGCGTCATCCAACGTCCTGGACCAGAGTTTGTCTTCTGAACAGCGCCTCCCTGGCCTGCGTGCTAACTCAAGGCTCCCAGCTGATGGGCCTCTTGGCTTCTCATTGAAACAGGACTGAGGGGCGAGGCCTGTGAACCAGCCCACCTGGGACAGCGTGGGGGCGACGTGCCCGCCAGGAGCCTCCGACTGGCCAGCCCGCAGGCCCTTGCCTCTGGTGCCCTGCCCACCTGCTCCCCACGAGGCCCCAGAGACCTCGGGGCGGCCAGGCCAGGACAGTGGAGGTGGCTTCGAGACGGTGAGCGGGATTCTTGCCTAGGGACTCGCTTGCATGTCTCCTCCCCTCAGTGTAAAATCTTTGATGAGAGAATAGACTTTCCCTTTCCCCTCCTATTCCTCCACTCCTTCACTGTCTCAGCCATTCCTGGACTGCTGGCTGGAGGGTGTGTGCGTGCGTCTCCGGAAGCCTGCTGGCTGGAGCGCTCCGAAGTGTGCTGAAAGCAAGTGGGGAAAGCACTGCTCTCATCCAGAGGCTGGGTTTCTCTGGGCGAAGGACCGGTTATTTCCTTAATTCTAGTTGCCTGGGGATGGAGGTTGAGGTTGGGGGGTGGGGGTCTCCTCCTTCTGCTGCTGCAGTTCAGTTGAACTTACAGCGGAATCCTTGCCTAGATTTGCTGAAGTGGGCGGGTCAGGCCTGACCTAATTGAGAAAGTGCAGGTATTTGTCATACTCCCTCCATGCAAGCGCTGTTCCGGGGGGCCTCCTGTGGACTTGACTGAGCCTCTCCGTAGGCTGCTGGTCCTGAGTGAACACAAGTAGAACGGGCCGCCTGGCTTATGAGACTCAGAGCCTGGCTGGAACCAGACTGTTAGTGGCCTCCAGGGTCACTCGGAACCCGAGCTTCTGGAATTTCTGCTGCGGCCTTCCAGAGTGGCTGGGGGCCAGACCAGCATCTGACTTTGCTTCCTTCCGCTTCCCGTGGCCATGGGATGCTGTTCAGGCTCCCCCAGGGCTTGTTTGGGGCTGAGCTGGAGGGGGACCAGCTCTGTGTGCCTGCCCATGGAGGCCGAGGCCCTCCGGCCTGTCCTTGGGCTCATGGACAGAGGGCTCTTTGGTTGCCATTTGCCTAGGGCCAGCCACCAAGCCTTCCCCGCTTCACTGCCTGGAGAACTCTCTGAAGGGGATCTTGCCTGGGGGGCCCTTGCGCTTTGCCTGCCTGGCCGGCCTGGGCCCCAGCCCACGCTCCAGCTCCAGCTCGAGCATCAGCAGCTCAGAAGGAGAAGACCCGAGGCCGGAACCCGAGCTCTGGCAGCACCCCCTGCAGGGTGAGCTTGTTGGGGGGAGAGGGGGACCAGGAGCCCGGCCTCGGCGTGTGAGCGCCACCCTGACCCCGGCTCTGTTTTTGCCAGAGAGGGACCATCTTCCCAGCAGCAAGGGCCTTGGCACCCTGTCCCCACAATGTGGTGGCCCCCGTGCTGGCTGCAGCCCTGGGGAAGGCTCGAGGAGACGCGAGCCCAGGCACCGCTGCGATTTCAGTGCAGGTGAGCCCGGGGTCTCTGGAGGAGGGGAGCGTGTCCCCCAGGAGGGCCATGGGTGCAAAGACAGTCCCACACATCACTTGGCCTGACTCTTGCCAGAAGGCTCTCTGCCTTTGTCACACTTGAGTTCCCTGTAGGATGAGCCGAGTCCAAGAAAAGAAGGTGGAGATGTTGAGGCCCCTGGGGCCCCAGGGGTGTCAAACGAGTGTGTTTAAAGACCTGGTAATCAACTTGGAAAGTCGAAGTGTCCATTGCTCAGTCGTGTCTGACTCCTTGCAACCTCATGGACTGTAGCCCACCAGGCTCCTCTGTCCGTGGGATTCTCCAGGCAAGAGTACTGGAGTGGGTTGCCATGCCCTCTGCCAGGGGATCTTCCCCACCCAGGGATTGAACTCGAGTGTTGTGCATTGCAGGCGGATTCTTTACTATCTGAGCCACCAGGGAAGCCCAGTAAACTTGATATATATAATAGGAGAAGGAAATGGCAACCCACTCCAGTATTCTTGCCTGGAGAATCCCATGAACAGAGGAGCCTGGCGGGCTACAGTCCATAGGGTCGCAAAGAGTCAGACACGACTGAAGCGATTTAGCATGCATGCATGCATATACGTATGTATATATATATATATATATACATATGTATCAGAGAAGGCAATGGCACCCCACTCCAGCACTCTTGCCTGGAAAATCCCATGGATGGAGGAGCCTGGTGGGCCGCAGTCCACGGGGTCGCTAAGAGTCAGACAAGACTGAGCGACTTCCCTTTCACTTTTCACTTTCATTCATTGGAGAAGGAACTGGCAACCCACTCCAGTGTTTTTGCCTGGAGAATCCCAGGGACGGGGGAGCCTCGTGGGCTGCCGTCTATGGGGTCACACAGAGTTGGACACAACTGAAGTGACTTAGCATACATATATATATATGTATCAACGCCTCCTTGCTTCTCAGTCCAGTCCTGACCCAGTGATCATTCCCAGCAGGAAAAGCAGAAGAGAAGGTGGGAGGCAGGTCCCATTCGCCCTGGAGAGAGGTGTGCTTGGAGACCCTGGGACTGCCTGGCCCCCTGGGCAGCGCCGGAGGAGGTAGGGGTGGGTGGGTTGCCAGGTCTGGGAAGGGGGCCCCCCTGCTGTACTCAGGCCAGTGACTCCACCCAGTCCTTGACCTCTGAACAGGCCCTGGCTGGTCCCCATGTTCCTTCCTGCCCGTGGGCCTGACAGGAGACAGCAGAGTGGGCCGGGCATGGATCCACAGGGCCCCTAGCACGTCCCTGGAGGAGCCTCACCGGGGGCTGGACCTGTGGGCATGGCCCTCTCCATCTGCTCTCTCCAGCCTCCTGGGAGAGCCAGAGGCCTCATGCTAGAGCCGCAGAAGATTCTGGAAACAATGTCCACCCTCACTCAGCCCGCGGGCCCTAGCCAGCCATTCAACCAGAGATGGGCTTCCTGGTAAGCCCAGTGTAACCCTCTCGCGTCTCATTTCACCAGTGCTTGAAAGTTTCGTTTTGCTTTAGGCCATGTCCAAGTGTCCCCCGTCAGTGTGGCCATGGCGAAGCAGTGCGTGGCCACACCAGAAATGCTCTGTGCTCTTCCTGAGCGGTCCGCTGTGCATCCCTGCCCTGCCGGTCAGCTGGGAAGAAGACCAGGGCCTGGGCCCTGCCAGCCTCCTGGTTCAGCCCACGGGCCCCAGTCCTGGAAGCCGACGGCCGGTGAAGAGTCCAGGGGCCTGGGGCCTGGGGACGGAAGACCAGGTGTGACAGGTGAGCTGGGGCTTCCCCGGCCCCCCAAGTATCGGGAGCCCCACAGGCACGGGGTGGGGGGGCGGCTGGGGCTCAGCGTCTGCACGGTCACCCCTCCCTCCTTCCCCGCTGCTCAGTTCCTTTTGGCAGGGTGGGCTGGTGAGAACCCCCGGGGCCACAGCCTGGGGTAGGCTTTCTCTGAACAGCCTTCCAGGCTCCTTTGGGTCCTAAGTAGGAAGAGCCTCACGTCGAGTCCCCTTCAGCTGGCTTATTTCATTTCAGGGTTTTCCTATAGGAATAGCTGGCTATTTTATGAAAGGACGCAGACACTTCTTAGAGGCAAAAGAAACACTGAATAGATGCATCCAGGATCAAAGGTTGGGGTTTGAGGGGACTTTAGAGAACAGGTAGGGATAATGAGGGTCAGTAGTGAGTGACCAGGCGGGGAGGTCCCCAGAGAGGCATCTGTACCCTGAACCCTGGGAAGGTCTTCCAGACTACAGCAGAGGTGGGCGGGCGGGGCTCGGTGCCCGGTCCATTCTGGGCCATGCACCCAGATCCTCACGCTTGAAGCCTACAGTGGGGGCTCCAGCGTGTCATGGGCCTGGCCTGGCTGGAAGTGCAGCTGTTTGTTAGGAGTGCTGAGCTGGCCCAAGGCCCATGGACTCACTGCCCCATCTTGGGTAGAAAGACACCTGGGACAGCAGCACCGTTGCTGACCCTTAGCCGAGATCTTTCCTGAAGAACGTGGCTGGGCAGCGTTTGAGTCCTTGGGCTCCAGTCTCCACTTTTGCTGTTTGAAGCCCTGGGGGTCCTGGGAGATTCAGGCCGGAGCCGGTCTGGGGACTCAGACATGGCTGAAACCAGGTCTGTCCTGCAGCTCCAGGTGGTAACGGGGCTTCCTTATGAGGCTGGCCTTGGGTGAAGACCAGGTCCGGGAGAAGTTTGGGTGAAGGAGTAGGTGACTTTTTTTTTTTTTTTTTAAAGTAACTTAAGTCCTATGTCTGTAATTTGATTAGGGAGGGTAAAGGTCAGGAGGGGGTGGGGACCCCTGTGGTTTGCTTATGACTACGACCTTGATGCTGAGAAAGATTGAAATCAGAAGGGGACGACAGAGGATGAGATGGTTGGACGGCATCACTGACTCAGTGGACATGAGTTTGAGCTACTCAGGAGATGGTGAAGGCAGGGAAGCCTGGTGTGCTGCCGTCCATGGGGTCGCAGAGAGTTGGACACGACTTAGGGACTGAAGAGCAAATAGTGCTAGGTGCTGATGCGGCCCCCTTTGTCTCTCGGCTAGAGACACCTGGGCCCTCTCTAGACACTGCACACGGCCCTGCCCGCTGACCCTCCAGAGGCAGAATTAGCTGCTCTGAGGCAGCGGTTGGGCCCAGAGGTAGCATAGGAACCCACCAGTCCTTTTCCTAGGAGGTGGGGAGGCCACTGTCCTAAGCCAGCTTGGTTTCTTTGGAGACCCAGCCTGTGATCTATCTTGCCCGTGAATTAGGTGGGCAGCCTTCCATGCTGCCCAGCCTGAGTCACCAGGACCCTTCCTTCCCTTAGTGGGCAGGGTGACAGACACACCAGCTGGAGGGCCTCGGGGGAGGGAAGGTCCCGGCAGTTGAACACACTCACCGCATCCTGCTCTGGTTTCAGCCGGGACCGACGGGGAGCCCCTTCCTGGGGGTGTGCCCCAGCCAGCGCCTGCAGCCGCCGTCCCTGGGGCCTTACCCGGTACCTCACCGCGGCCGCCGTGCCCCTGTGGGGCTTCTCTGCAACAGGAGCTCCACAGCCTGGGCGCCGCCCTCTCGGAGAAGCTGGACCGTCTAGCCGGGGCCCTGGCCGGCCTGGCTCAGGAGGTGGCCGCTGTGAGGACCCAGGTGGATCGACTCGGGAGGCGCCCTCGGGGCGCGGGGCCCAAGGGACTCCCCCGGGGCCCTCGCTTGTCCAGCGGCCCTGCCCACAGACACCTGCCCTACTGGAGGCACAAGGGCCCCCCCAGGCCGAGACCGAAGATCCTGCGGGGGGGCCCGGCCGAAGGCTGCAGGGCCGGGGACCTGTCATCAGGCCTATCCAGTGAGAGGCTCCGTCGGGTGCCTCCGGACACCCCCTCAGCAGAGCCCCCCGGGACCGGCTCCAGCCCTCCCTGGCAGCCTCACTCCTCGGCCTGCAGTGGCCCTGCTGTGCAGACTGTACGTCACCCCCTCGGGCACCCCGAGGCCCGCCAGAGCCCCCCTCCCCTTTCACTGCCGGCTGCCCCGCCCCCCCAGGTGGCTGCTCCAGTGGGCACTGCAGAGGCAGAACCGAGGGGTGTGGTGGCTGCCCCCGCCAGGATCCCAAGGTGGCCCAAGGATCCAGGTGGCGTGTTGGTGGGGCTCCAGAGAGCCCTCGAGGGTGAACAGTGGGTTGGGGAGCTCAGGGACCCAGCATGGGGACCCCCCAGCCACCACCTTCATGGACTCAGCCCCACGGAGGGTGCCCCACCTCCGGCCACCTCGCCCCCCTCCAGCAGAACCTTCCCCACATTGAGGCCGTGAAGGGGCCCGCTGACTCCAGGGTGACCATTGCTCAGGGAGGCCGCCGTTTGAGGGGGTTGCGTTTCCCAACCATGCCTCTGGCTTCTTGACTCAGGTTCATTTGAATGTTGCTTCCCCCTCTGGCCCTTCTCACTGGAACCGCCAAGGCGGGCAGGAGGGTGGTGTGCGTCCACATGTGTGTGTGTGCCATGTGCGGGCACGCCACATGTGCCCGGGGTGCCCTGGGCTACTGCAGAGGGGCCACGAGACCACCTCGTCTCAGCACCTGCCATCCTGACCTCAGCGCTGGGGAGCGTGCTGCCCGTCTTCCTGGTCCACCCGGGCTTAGCTTCCCTTTGAGGCAGATCTCCACCACCCCCTGGCTGAGGCTGGGAGTACCTGTGTGCATTCTGAGTTACTCAAGGTGGTTGCCAAGGGGAAGAAAGGCACTCAGAGGGGCCGCAGCAGAGTGTGGCTGTGTGGTTGTCACCAGTACTGGGGACAAGCTGGCTCCTGCCTTCCCGCCTCCTCCGGAGAATCCAGCAGTCTGCCCGATGTTACGGGAAGAATCCTGCCGACTCCAAAGGAGACAGCGGCGCACGTGTTGGCTTCGCGTAGTGACAGTCCACAGCCCAGGAGCCTCCAACAACACACATTTACATCCTCCCGGTTCAGAGGCCAGAGGTCCAGGATGCAGGTGTCGGCAGAGTTGGTTCCTTCCAAGTCTGCCCTAGGCCCCTCTGCGGGGCTGGTCGCTGACTGTCCTCGCGTTCCCAGGGCGCTTTCCCTTTGCTCATGCCCCTCAGTGTCCCTTTTGTCTAAGGACACCATCCTCACGCCCTCCCTCTAACACGATTGCTTCCGTAAAGACCTCATCTCTAATTCAGGTCTCGTTTGTGGTCCTGGGGTTGTTAGGGTTCCAGTGTGTGAATCTGGGGGCGGGAGCGCACAATCCAACCCCCGACACACATGAGGGACCGAGCTCGTCTTGGTCCTGGTGGGAGGAGGGAGTGTCACCAGGGTCACCAGGCTGCCCTGGGCCCCACCCCTCACTTGGGGCATGAGGAGTGACCTGCTTGTCATCACTGCATTTCCCATCTTTTTTCCCGATCTTTCCCCACCAAGCCCTTACCTGATCTGAGGAATCCTCGGGACGGTCCATGCACTCTGGGAAGGCCTTGCCTGGCTGTGCTGTCAGGGAACCGGGCGCAGCACTGAGGCCTGAGCTGGCTTGGGACCCAGAGGGGCTGTAGCCACAGTGAGTGCTCAAGGGGGGCCCACTGGCTGGTTTGCCCAGTGTACCCCTAAAATCGGGTTTTTGGGGACACGCAGGGCCTGGCCTGTGCTGCTCATGGTCCCTGTGGAAGGAGCAGGCACTGATGGCAACGGCAGGAGAGGCAGGTTCTGGGTAAACAGACTATCAAAACTGAGTGTTAGAACGTTTCCAGGACTGGAGCAAGTCCCTTGATGACCGTCTCAGAAGCTAGGTGTATGAGATCATGTAAGTAGGTTGTTTAAACACGCAGCCTTCACAGCTAGCCATAACTTGATGAAGAATAAGGAACAGAAAGAGGTCTAGGCCTTCTTCCTAGAAAGATGAGTCCAGCTGTCTCCAGGCTGTGTAGGGAGTGACGCTGGGCCGTTTCAGAGCCATCGGAAGGGTCTGATGGAGTCAGCGCTGTGGACCAGGGGCTCGGGCTGGAAGGAGGAGGGCTTGTCCGGCCCTTTGCTCACCCGCCGTAGCAGGAGTCAGGGGGTGGCCTGCCGTACACGCCCGTGTGGCATTTTAGGGCTCGTTTTTGTGGGCTTTGCAAATACCAGCCTTTGCACCACCCTGTGCTGCAGGCGCGGAGGAGCACACGGGCTCAGACAGGGCGAGGGGCTTGCTCGGGGATGCACAGCCTTCCTTCGGCCGAGTTAGGACAGTGCGTGCCCTGATGCCGCCCAGGCCGGGGAGCTCCCAGTCCAGCTGGCCCTTGTGAGAAGTTCAGGTCCTTTTTTAAGAATGTGGAAAGCCAGCCATGAAGTGAACGGTGGGAGGTTCCACGAGCCGCAGCTGTGTTCGCCCCCAGATCCACTGCTACGTGGACAACACCCTTCCCAAGGCATGAATTGAAAAGCCTTCTAGAACCACTGATCTGGTAGAGAAACCTGTCGGCAGTTTAGGAGTTTGGTCCTGTGTCCGTCTCCATCTACTTGGTGAGGAAATGTGGTCGGTTTGGTAGGAGAAACCACAGACTGTTGTGAACTCAGGAATTCCCGGGGTCAGGAGGTGGGGGGCAGAGAACCTTCCCTCCCCGGGCGCTCGCACACATGAGGGTCCCCTGTGTCCCGACCACCGCTTGTCAGCCCGAGGCCACTGTGAGGCAGGAAAGCGGGAAGGTCCCACCTGGGCGGGTCAAGGCAGGGCCCCACAGCCTCCAGATGACACCCCCCAAGGGTCCGGTAGAATGGGGGGCCTTAGCCCCCTGAGACACCCCACGACATCACCACTCTCCGGAAGGAGCTCGTCAGGAGGGCGGACCAGGCTTGCTCTCCACCCTCTTGTGTCCTTATGTTTTAGATGTGGCTTCTGTAAACAGCCTCCTGTTGGATTTTGTCTTTTAATCCAACTTGACAAATTTTATTCTTTAGTCGGAGCCCTTAATCCACTTCTGTGTAATGTTATTGTTGATATACTGAGATTTGAATATACCATCTTATTTTTGCTGGTGTTTTTGTTTCACTCGTTTCGGGCAGGAGGCTTCTTTCCTACTGGCAGTGTTGTGGGTTTTGAGTCATTCTTCCCCCCGCCTTGATGAGCCTCAACATTTAAAGAACTAAAAGGTGAAACATTCAAATTTACAATTATATTTGGGAAGTTTTAGCATAGTTTTTCTTTTTTAGAAACTGACTGGACAAAGCAGGAAGGATATGGAAGATTTGGGCAAACCAGGTAACAAAATTGGCTCGACTGATGAATAGTTAGAACGTTGCACCACAGGACTACAGAATATTCCTTCTTTTCAAGCATACGTAAAACAGTTACAAAAATTGACATTATACTAAGCCCAAATTTAAACAAATTTAAAAGTATTAAAATTATACAGAGTATGTTTTCTGGCCATACTTTAGCTTTAAGCTAGAAGCAAATAACAAAAAATTAAAAATTCTTATATATTAGAGAAGAATTATTCTGAATAATCTGTGTGTCAATGAGGAATTCATAAGAGATATTTTGAAATGAACTATAAGTACCACATATCAAAACTTGTAGGATTAAGCTAAATTAATACTTAAAAATGGGTAGGCCTAAGTGAGTACAAAAAAAGGTAAGGCTGAGCATTTACAAACAGGACAATGAAGGAAATTCCCCCAAAGGTTAAGGAGATGTAAAGGTAAGAGAAATTTGGGGAGATACAGGTGCACCCATGGCTGATTCATGTTGATGTATGGCAAAAACCATTACAATATTGTGAATAATTATCCTCCAATTAATTTTTAAAGAGTAGAAATTACTGAAATAGCATAAACATAAATATATAGAGAGGCTTCCCTAGATAGCATATTAAAAAGCAGAGATAGATTTTGCCGACAAAGGTCTGTATAGTCAAGGCTATGGTTTTTCCAGTAGTCACATACGGATATGACAGTTAGGCCGTCAAAAAGGCTGAGCATCAAACAATTGATGCTTTCTTACTGTGGTGTTGGAGAAGACCCTTGAGAGTCCCTTGGACTGCAAGGAAATCCAACCAGTCCATCCTAAAGGAAATAAGTTCCTAAATATTCCTGGAAGGACTGATGCTGAAACTGAAGCTCCAATACTTTGGCTACCTGATGCAAAGAGCTGGCTCACTGGAAAAGACCTTGATGCTGGAAAAGATTGAGGACAGGAGGAGAAGGGGATGACAGAGGGTGAGATGGTTGGATGGCATCACCGACTCAATGGACAGGAGTTTGAGCAAACTCCGGGACATAGTGAAGGACAGCTGGTATGCTGCAGTCCATGGGGTCGCAGAGTTGGACACAACTTAGTGACTGAACAACACAAAGAGATATAATTAAGGAAGCCAGAAATTTTGGTTTCAACAAAACTAATAAAATTAACAAGTTTGTGGTGTGATTCATCACTGGAAAAAAAAAAAAGGCAGAAATCACCCATCTCAAGAATGAAAGAGATGATGTCACTGCAGATTCTGGTATAGGCTATATGACGATAAAGATATTGCAAACTTTGCCAAAAATTTGAAAACTCAAACAACTCCCACAGGAATACAACTTATCAAGAGAGACTCAGGAAGACATAGCAAACCTGACTAGTCTCAGGCCATTAGAAAAATTGCATTGATGATCAAACACCTTCCCCAAAATGACAGACCTAGAAAGCTTCACTGGTAAATTCTACCTCATTTAAGGAGAGTATTTCAGTAATATGTAAAGTAGTCCAAGAAACAGAAAAATATAGAATACTTGGATTCATTTTGTAAAACTAGCATAATCTTGAAACCAGAACTTGAGAACAGTACAACAGAAGAAAGTCACACGCTAATTTCCAAAAATGTTCAAAGACGCAAAAATCTCAGAGTATTATCCAACAATCAGCAGCTTATAAAAAGAAAAAAAACATCATGACTGAGTTGGGTTTGTTGCAGAGATTCACAGATGGTTTTAACATTTGGAAATCACTAGTCATAACCCATCGTCATAATAAAGAAGAAAGGTCACATGATCAATAGCTGCATAAAAATCATTTGATAAGAGCCTACATCTATAGATACTCTAAGCAGACTGGGCTTCCCAGGTGGTGCTAGTGGTAAAGAACCCGTCTGCCAACTCAGGAGACGTACGGGAAGTGGGTTCAAGCCCTGGGTCAGGAAGAGAGGAAGGCATGGCAATACTCCAATATTCTTGCCTGGAGAATCCCATGGACAGGGTCCAGGGCCATAGGGTGGCAAAGAGTCGGACACAATTGAAACACTTAGTCATGGACACGACTTAGCACGTCCAAGTCGTGCTAAGTGAGAATGGACAACATTTAGAGCAGAGAAGATGGAGTGTCGGGTCCATGACGGGTGGACACAGATGCTCCAGGACCAGGAAAGAATGTTTCTAACTTCCTTCCTATAATAACATGATGTCCTTTTGAAAGGACATTGCTTTATTTGATAAAGATTATCTACCCCCCAAAAGGGGGGGATCTTAACAGCAAACATAATACATAATGATGACATATTGAACAAGAAAAGAAGGCTGGCTTTCACACTGTAACTCAGCACTGCAGGGAATGTCCCAGGCAGGACAGCGAGCAAAGATGAAGTTTGGAGACTCAGAAAACAAACAGGAGTCGTTTCTCACAAGTGACAGGACTCTATACATACAGTTGAAAAAGGATCTATAGATAACCTATTAAAATTAATGAGAGAGTTTATAAGGTAACTAGCTAAAGACCAGTACATGGAATGTTGTATTTGCATATAACAACAGCTGGCATTTAGAAAACAATTTTTACCTTTAGTAAAAAATGCAAATATCTAGGAATAAATCCATCAAAGATTTATATGGTAAAAACTGCTGAGCACTTTTTATGAGTTCCTTCATTCCTCACAACAGTTTAGATAGCTGTAAATACTACTATTATCTCATTCTTATTTTACAAATGAGGAAACTGAAGCACAGAGAGGTTAACAAACTTGCTCAAGGTCACACAGCCACCAGGGGATGAAGCTGTGCTGAGAGCTTGGGTAATCTGGATTTGGAGCAAAGTTAGGCCTAAAACATCTGGATCGAGGGCATACTGAAAGCTGCACCTTCACGTTGGAGGCAATTCAGGGAGGAAGAGAAAAGATTTTTACAATTACTAACTTAAATATTTATTTGTACATTATTTGTTGACTGTCTGCTCCCCATCCCCAACTGTAAGCTCTATGAATAAGCGTGGATACATATCGTATCTCTGTACCAACACTGGGTTAGGGACATAGTAGGGCTTCAATCAACATGTACCGAAAGCCTGGATAATGTTCTTATTTGGATTTGAGACACCAGAGAACGAGGGTATTGATATGAATTCATTGAAATTTCCCAAGAGTTTATAGAACCTCCAGATTCTAACAAACTGTGAGCTTGTACCATCAACACTTGGGGTTCAGCGCTGTGTTTCTGCTTCCCCCATGTTAACAGCTTGTGTGTGCTTAGTCGCTCAGTTGTGTCCAATGCTTTTGCGACCCCACAGACTGTAGCCCACCAGGCTCCTCTGTCCATGGAATTTTCCAGGCAAGGATACTGGACTGGGGTGCTACTTCCTTCTCCAGGGGATCTTCCCGACCCAGGGACTGAACCTGTGTCTCTTGCATTGGCAGGGGGGTTCTTTACCACTGCACCAGCTGTTAACAGGCTGGCCACACATTATTACAAGTAACAGGTTAGGAACTTTGCTTCCTGGTCTTGGAGCATCTGTGTCCTCCCATCACGGGACCTGACACTCCATCCTCTCCGCTCTAAAGGTTGTAAATGTTTCCGGCTTGGCGGTGGTCTGGCCTTTAAGGTGACGAAGGACAGGACCCTAGAGCAGCGGCCCTCATCCCTGGGCACACAGATTCCATTGTTCTGGAGTGGGCCTGGCATTGGGGTCTGTCTATCGCTCTATCACCCCTTGACTCGCAGGCAGTGGTGAGCAGAAAAGGAGGCTCTCCTTAGTCTGGGGTGCCTCTCACCGTCCATCACCTTGCATGGGGACCACCTGCTCTGTCAAACCAAGGCAGAGTGGCTGCGTTTCTGGAATTCCAGTTTAGGAGGCAATGGCTGGCAACTGGTTGAAGGGGCGTCCGTCCCAAGGCCTCGGCGCCACCTGCAGGGAAGGGTAAGAAATTACAGATCAAAGCTGCAACCAGTGTGGTCCTAGGGCTGAAGGGAAGGCTGAGAAGCCATGACCTCGGCCCCTCCTATTTCCGAACAAGCTGAAGGACACCCTCAAAGCTTCCGCTGCCCACACATGAGCTCATCCTGTGTGTGCTTCCTGGATGTGGGGTGAGTCCACGTCTTACTGTTGCCAGGCTTCTCTCCCTAAAGCAGGGCTGGATAGAGCGGCCACCTTGCTGGGGGCGGAGGTTGGGGCTGGGGGCGGAGTTTGGGGTTGGGGGCGGGGTCAGCATCCTTCCGAGACTCCGCCTGGCGGGCGGAATCAAGTCCTACGCCTCCCGCTGGTATCCACAGCCTTCCATGGGCGGCCTCTACTTAGCTGAACAATCTTATCAGGCACTGACTTCTCTCCAGAACTAACACTTCAGCCAGGCTCCTTCCGCATACCTGAGCCCACGCATTCACTGTTTTCCTTGCTGTTCCCCCTGCCAGATATATCCTTTCTCAATTTTCACATTTTATTTTACAAAGTCCATTGTATTAGCAAGGGGCTTCCCTCGTGGCCCAGATGGTGAAGAATCTGCCTCCCAATGCAGGAGACACTGGTTTTAACCCTGGGTTGGCAAGATCCCCTGGAGAAGGGAAAGGCAGCCCATTCCAGTATTCTTTCCTGGGAAATCCCGTGGACAGAGGAGCCTGGTGGGCTATAATCCATGGGGTCACAAAAAGCCAGACACAAGTCAGCGACTAAGCAACAACAACATTGGTATTAATAAATCCCAAAGTTGTTATAAAGCCCTCCAGTATGATTCCTGCAGCCAGAAGTGAGTCTATCCTGAGTGTTTAATGTGACTGTGTGAACCATTTCACATTACAGTTCTAATCACTGAACAATATTCCATGCAACTGAGGCACCATCATTTGTGTGGACATATTTTTACTGTTGGTATTTGGCTTGCAGTGCCCAAGGCTTTTCTCCTGTTTTGAAGTCCCCTGAAATAGAATCACTGAATATGCATCTTAGGGCTCTGGACAGGGGAAGTCAAATGTTTTCTAAAAGACGTTCAGCACTAGCTGCTGCTGCTACTGCTGCTAAGTCGCTTCAGTCGTGTCTGACTCTGTGCGACCCCATAGACGGCAGCCCACCAGGCTCCCCCGTCCCTGGGATTCTCCAGGCAAGAACACTGGAGTGGGTTGCCATTTCCTTCTCCAGTGCATGAAAGTGAAAAGTGAAAGTGAAGTCGCTCAGTCGTGTCCTACTCTTAGTGACCCCATGGACTGCCGCCTACCAGGCTCCTCCGTCCATGGGATTTTCCAGGCAAGAGTACTGGAGTGGGGTGCCATTGCCTTCTCCGTCAGCACTAGCAAAACATATCAATTCCACAAAATATATCATGTAGTATAGTGGAATTGATATGTTTACCTTTAATTTCAAACCTACAGAAAATGTGAGAGAATGGTATTATGAAATACAAGCATGCTTCACCTAGAATTCACCAGTTGTTATTTAGCTACAGCTTCAGCAATATGTGAACCGTGAACTTCCTAATGTTCAAGCTGGTTTTAGAAAAGGCAGAGGAACCAGAGATCAAATTGCCAACATCCGCTGGATCATGGAAAAAGCAAGAGAGTTCCAGAAAAACATCTATTTCTGCTTTATTGACTATGCCAAAGCCTTTGACTGTGTGGATCACAATAAACTGTGGAAAATTCTGAAAGAGATGGGAATACCAGACCACCTGATCTGCCTCTTGAGAAATTTGTGTGCAGGTCAGGAAGCAACAGTTAGAACTGGACATGGAACAACAGACTGGTTCCAAATAGGAAAAGGAGTAGTCAAGGCTGTATATTGTCACCCTGCTTAGTTAACTTCTATGCAGAGTACATCATGAGAAACGCTGGACTGGAAGAAGCACAAGCTGGAATCAAGATTGCTGGGAGAAATATCAATAACCTCAGATATGCAGATGACACCACCCTTATGGCAGAAAGTGAAGAGGAACTCAAAAGCCTCTTGATGAAAGTGAAAGTGGAGAGTGAAAAAGTTGGCTTAAAGTTCAACATTCAGAAAACGAAGATCATGGCATCTGGTCCCATCACTTCATGGGAAATAGATGGGGAAACAGTGGAAACAGTGTCAGACTTTATTTTTTGGCTCCAAAATCACTGCAGATGGTGACTGCAGCCATGAAATTAAAAGACACTTACTCCTTGGGAGGAAAGTTATGACCAACCTAGATAGCATATTCAAAAGCAGAGACATTACTTTGCCAACAAAGGTTCGTCTAGTCAAGGCTATGGTTTTTCCTGTGGTCATGTATGGATGTGAGAGTTGGACTGTGAAGAAGGCTGAGCGCCGAAGAATTGATGCTTTTGAACTATGTATTGGAGAAGACTCTTGAGAGTCCCTTGGACTGCAAGGAGATCCAACCAGTCCATTCTGAAGGAAATCAGCCCTGGGATTTCTTTGGAAGGAATGATGCTAAAGCTGAAACTCCAGTACTTTGGCCACCTCATGCGAAGAGTTGACTCACTGAACAAGACTCTGATGCTGGGAGGGATTGGGAGCAGGAGGAGAAGGGGACGACAGAGGATGAGATGGCTGGATGGCATCACTGACTCGATGGACGTGAGTCTGGGTGAACTCCGGGAGTTGGTGATGGACAGGGAGGCCTGGCGTGCTGCAATTCACGGGGTCGCAAAGAGTCGAACACGACAGAGTGACTGAACTGAACTGAACTGGGACTTCCCTGGTGGTCCAGTGGCTAAGATTCTGTGCTCCCAATGCAGGGAGCCTGAGTTCAATCCCTGCTGGGGGAACTAGATCCCACATGCTACAACAAAATCCCACATGCCACAATTAAGATTTGGTGCAGCCAAATAAATTTTAAAAAAGAAAAAACTTAGCCACAGTTGCTTTAAATCTCTCTCTCCATATATATATATATATATATATATTTTTTTTTTTTTTGCTGAATAATTCATAAACATAGTATCATGGTATTTCATTCATCATGAAATACACTCATCATGGTATTTCTCTCTGAAATATTTCATCATGTATACCCTAAGAATCCCTGGAGGAGAGCATGGCAACCCACTCCAGTACTCCAGTATTCTTACCTGGAGAATCCCATGAACAGAGGAGCCTGGCGGGCTACAGTCCATGGGGTCACAAAGAGTTAGACACGACTGAGTGACTAACGGGGGGACTGGACTGATACCCTAAGGACAAACTTCTCCATAATCATAATGCTACTACAACCCCCAAAATTTAACTTTGACATATCATTGTATAATGCAGTCTATATTCAGATTTCCCCAGTGGTCCCAATAATGACTTACAATTTATCTTTGTCCAAGGTTCAACTGAGTGTCATGCATTGCATTTGGTTGGCCCATCTCTTGTCTTCTTTCATCTAGAACCTCTTCTGTACTTTTTTCTTCCATGACATTGACAATTCTTTTTTCTCTTTTCAGTGAAGTATATAATTGATTTACAGTGTTATGTTAGGTTTAGGTGTACAGCAGAGTGATTCAGTTATATATATATATATTTCAGATTCTTTTCCATTATAGGTTATTACAAGATACTGAATATAGTTTCCTGTGCTATACAGGAGGTCCTTGTTGCTCATCTATTTTATAGATAGTAGTATCTGCTAATCCCAAACTCCTAATGTATCCCTCCCGCCACTTCCCCTTTGGTAACCATGTGTTTGTTTTCTGTGTGAGTCTGCTTTGTAACTAACTGAGCTCATTTCTACTATTTTTTAAAGATTTCACAAATAAGTGATAGCATTTGATATCTGTCTTTGTCTGTCTGACTCACTGAGGTGTGATAATCTCTCGGTCCATCCACGCTGCTGCAAATGCCTTTGTTTCATTCTCTTCTACGGCTGAATAGTATTCCATCGTGTATGTCTCATCTTCTGTATCCATGCATCTGTCAGTGGACATTTAGGCTGCTTCCGTGTCGTGGCTATTATAAGCAGTCCTGCTATAAACACTGGAGTACATGTATCTTTTTTAATTAGAGTTTTCTCCAGATATATGCCTGTATGTTTAGAGATATCTCCAGACACATGCCCAGGCATGGGAGTGCTGGATCACATGGTAACTCTATTTCTGTTTTTTAAGGACGTTGACAATTCTTCACGGGTCAGTGCATTGTCTTGTACAACATCCCATTATCTGAATTTGACTCATTATTTCTTCATGACTGATCTTGTGTTCAAGACTCTCATCCAGTCCAGGGGGTGCTGAGTGCCCTCCATTGTTTTATATCAGGCTGTTCAGGGTCTCTGGGTGCAGGGAAGAAGTTGGGGAGAGGAGAGGCTTCTGCTGAGAACCATGATTTCCAACCAGCAGAGCGCCCCTGGCTCATGGCTGGGGGTGGCGGGGCACGTGGGAAGTACAGTCTCCTCCCTGAGCCTGGGGAAAGGATGCGGATCCAAGCAGAGGGGCCGGGGAGGGGTCCTGAGCCTTTGTTCAATTCCTTCCCCCAGGAAAGGGAGAGGGGGCAGTGCAGCCCCGGGCAGTGGCATGGACCACTGTGGAGCTGGGGGTGGGTGGCTACTGGCCCTCGTGCTGCTCAACCCCCTGGCCCTGCCAGCCTCCTCGGCCGTGTGGGGCCAGCCAGGCGAGTGGCAGCCTGTGTGCCCGCCGTGGGCATAAGGGCAGGAGGGAGCCTCAGCTGCCACCTCCAGCCCCACCCCATCCCACGTGCATGTTAGGTGGCCTACTGTTTACCCATGGCTGGCACCTGTCCAGCATGTACTGACGAAAGCTGGTCTGCTGTGGGGATCAGACTTTTGTCTGATGCTACGAGGGAGGGCATGGGGACAGAGAGAGACGGAGAGATGCCTCCACCAAGAGGGACACTGCAATGTCAGAGTACTTGGCTGGTATGTGAACTTGGGCCTTGGACTGTGTGACCTACTGCTGGTGACCCTCACATGAACTACACGCCCCCAAACCTATGCACGTTTCTAACCGGCAACTTTTCTCCTAAAATCCATCCTGTTTTCTTTACTCTCCCATCATCACGGCTCTTCACTTGGGGCCTCTCAACCCTGGCCGTGACCTCTGTTTGTGAAGCCCTTTATCAAGACACATTCAACGAATGTGCCTCTGACCCTGGCCTGACCTTCAGCCACAGCACCCACTTGTCACTCACAGAGAACTGGCCTGTGCCAACCCAGTGCCCCCTCCCTTTCTCCTACTGACCAGCTAAACCAGCCATCCATACAGATGTTCCTGCCTGCTGTGGGGACTTCTCTCAGGTCAGGAGCTCTCAGTCATCCCCACCTTCCTGCTCACCACTCTGCAAATTGCTCCCCGTCAAGATGCTCACTCCCTTCCCCAAAGAAGGAGCCAAAGAATCCTGAAAAGCTGGGGACTTCCCTGGGGGTCCAGTGGCTAAGACTCTGCAATCCCAGTGCAGGGGCCCGGGCTCAATCCCAGGTCAGGGAACTAGATCCCAAATGCCACAACCAAAGATCTCACACGCCACCACAAAGGCCCCTGAAAAGAAGACTCCTAAACAGATGGATGTGCCCTAACCCACCCCAACGTGCCCAGGCTTTATGCATCTGCTGAATGACTCAGCCCTGCCACCCACTCCAGGCTCCTGGGGCCCTTCCTACCCCCATCAGCATCAATAAAACCTCCTGTCTCCTAGGAGAAAACAAAATGAACAAAACCATCACTGGCTACCACTCACTGAAGGTGAAAAGTGAAAACCACTCAGCCGTGTCTGACTCTTTGTGACCCCATGGACTGTATAGTCCATGGGATTCTCCAGGCCAGAGTACTGGAGTGGGTAGCCACTCCCTTCTCCAGGGGATCTTCCCAACCCAGGGATCGAACCCAGGTCTCCCGCATTGCAGGCGGATTCCTTACCAGCTGAGCCACAAGGGAAGCACTTACTTCTGCAGCTCACAATCATGACGCTCCGTGAGGATTTAGGTTGGAAAGATTTGAGAATAGTTCTGCCCCAAATGAGTTTTATAAAATAAGAATGAATGTGCTTTTTAATTAACATTAGATAATTTCAGACCCAGAATGCAGTAGGCCCTGTGCTCCATCAATTACACACTATTCCATTTCCTCCAGTGAAGCATCACTTTGTCCTCATTTTGCCGAGAGGAAGTGGAGGCTTAGCTAAGTCACCTGCTCAGCTAGGGTGAGGGGAAGGGCTGAGTTGGTGTCAGACAAGCTCTCCCTGGGTCCTCTCCTCCCAGTTATGCTGGAGGCACATTGAATCACATCCTTTAAGAGTGGAGAGCTCTCCCTCTTGTCGCACAGTCCTGCCAGGGGTCTCCTCTTCCTTCACAGGCCCCACTCCAGGGAAGATTTTCCTTCTCTTCTATTTTTTGCTTGAGGCTGCCAGAGGCCAGTCTTTCCAGTCAAGAGGGAGGGCTGCCTCACCCACAGGCTCTCCCATGTTTGCCTGAAAATGGCTCCAGGTGGTCCAGGAAAGGTTGTATCCCTGGCTCCAGGCCCTGGCCTGAGGGCCCCAGTTATCATTTCTGTCCTTGTGGTATCATGGCTGGTTTGGTTTGGAGGATGGTTCTGGAATTGATGCTTCTGAATTGTGGTGCCGGAGAAGACTCTTGAGAGTCCCTTGGACAGCAAGAGATCAAACCAAAGGAAATCAACCCTGAATGTTCATTGGAAGGACTGATGCTGAAGCTCCAGTACTTTGGCCACCTGATGGGAAAAGCCAACTCATTGGAAAAGACCCTAATGCTGGGAAAGATTGAGGGCAGGAGGAGAAGAGGGTGACAGAGGATGAGATGGTTGGATGGCATCATGGACTAAATGGACATGAGTTTGAGCAAACTCTAGGTGATGGTGAAGGACAAGGAAGCCTGGTGAGCTGAAGTCCATGGGGTTGCAAAGAGTCGGACACGACTAAGCGACTGAACAACAAAAATGGTTCTGGAAGGCAGGCTGATGAAAAGGAACTAAGAAATGAAGTGAAAAGTGAAAATGTAGTTGCTCAGTTGCATCCAACTCTTTGTGACCCCATGAATTGTAGCCCGCCAGGCTCCTCTGTCCATGGAATTCTCTAGGCAAGAATACTGGAGTGGGTTACCATTCCCTTCTCCAAAGGATCTTCCCAACCCAGGGATTGAACCCAGGTCTCCTGCATTGCAGGCAGATTCTTTACCGTCTGCTGTATCAGTAAACAAGGATGCCACTGTCATCAGCGATTCCAGCCATCCAAAGATGAATCTGTGAGTCCTGAAGGCGCCCAGGAAAGAGAATAAAACCTGAGATCCAGCAGACACCAGGCTGAAGCCACTCCTAATGGTGAGCACTGAGGAACTCAGGATGTACTGGCCTCAGATTGGTAAGATAGTATGAAAGGAATGATTTTGGTGAGCCCAGACTCTTGCAACTTCCTATACATAGATAAGTGCTACACTCCTTAACTTGGGATATCTTATTTCCTTTAATGAACAATAATCTCTTGATGTTCAGCCTACCTGCCCTTTGTTGTAAAACTTCTATATAACCTGGCTCTTCCACTCGCCTCCTCAGAGCAGTTTTCTCAGGGTCACCAGAGGTGCTGTCTGCTGCGCTTGAAATCTTAAAAATTTCCACCAAATAAAACATAACTCTCAACTCTTAGGTTGTGGCTGGGTTTTTGTTTTGTTTTGTTTTGTTTGTTTGTTTCTTTGTTTTTAAGTTGACAGAACTTACAGGGCCCATTGCTGCCACCTTCTTTTTCTGCCAGGGTCTTCTGTCCATGGAATGCTCTAGGCAAGAATATTGGAGTGGGTTGCCATTTCCTTCTCCAGGAGATCTTCCTGACCCAGGGATTGAACCCACATCTCCTGTGGCTCCTGCATTGCAAGGGCATTCTTCATCTGCTGAGCCACTGGGGAAGCCCTCTTTTCCTTTAGCAGTCGGGCATGCAGTGACGTCTCCAGCGGTGGCATCCCCAGGGATGGTCACCGCCTGGACGTCGGGCACAGTGGGGTATTAGTAGCCTTGAGCCCAGCTGGAAGCTTGCAAGTACCGGACTCTGCCACCCCCGGATAGGCCTGCACATAACTGGGCTCACATTGAGTAGGGCTCTTGAGCCTGTCCACTGCTGTTTCACCTGGAGGAAGGGGAAGGGGCAAGCCTCCATCTTCTGAGAATCAGTGGCTAGGAGGAGAGGGGAGTGGGTTTTTCCACGAATCTGTGTTCCTATCTTCCAATGAACATCACAGGAATGGACCCTCTGCTGATGGAGCAGAGCTCTGGACTCCAGCCAGTAGGAACAAGCCGGGGTCGGGAGGGCTATTCTTTGAATTGGAAACCAGGCCAGCTGGGTCCTCTGGTGGTGGGAGGAGACGATTCCAGGAAGCGCAGGAGTCCTTGGCAAGAGGCTGGGGAACCTACTTCATGTTTTTAATACTGCTTGTGTAAGCCAAGAAGAGAATGTCAGGGTTCTTTTGATTGCAAGGTCAGAAGCCCAGCTCAACTAGCCAAGATGAAAAGGGAAATATATTGGCTCATTGAATTCATAGGAAGGGGTGTCAGATAGGCCCTTCTGAAAGCAGGCAGAGGCGGGGGTAAGAGATATATTGGAAAGTAATTCCTTTGAAAGTGAAAGTGGATGTTGCTCAGTCATGTCTGACTCTTTGTGACCCCATGGACTATACAGTCCATAGAATTCTCCAGGCCAGAATACTGGAGTGGGTAGCCTTTCCCTTCTCCAGGGGATCTTCCCAACCCAAGGATCAAACCCAGGTCTCCCGCATTGCAGGCAGATTCTTTACCAGCTGAGCCCAAGAATACTGGAATGGGTAGCCTATCCCATCTCCAGGGGATCTTCCTGACCCAGGAATAGGGTCTCTTTACCAACTGAGTTATCAGGGAAGCCCAATTCCTTTGAAAGATCTTTTTAAAAGGGAGCAAACAGTCTCAGGCACAATGTGGCTCTGACACCTTGGAAAGGAAAGTGAGGGAACAGAATCGTGTAGGTGGGACTTCAGATGGCCATGCCCGAGTCCACGTAGACAGGAACGGCCAGGCACGAGTGACCACCACCCTCCAGTTGCCAGGGACTTCCTGGGGAGAGCTGGGTCTCAGCTCATAAGCTGAAGGGGACTCTAGAGACACTGGCAGCGGCAGGCTGACCGTGCCCAACTCACCCACGTGGAATGGCCTTGGTTTGGGAGGGAAACCCACGAGGTGCATCTCATAGCTGTCACAGAAAGCCCTGAATGCAATTTGGCCTCAGAAATGTCAGGAATCTATGGTTCACTGGATGCCAAGTTTCTCTCCATCTCTCAGTCCCATTCTGCTCTGTGGTCAGCTCCATGGTCCTTCACTAAAGACCAGCCTTGTCCACATGATAAGAAAAAAATGTCCTAGAAGCTTCAGAGTTTGACAAGTACAGCCTCTGCTGCTCCACTCATGGTGCAAAGTCCTGTGCCCTGCGGAAGGGCTCCAACGGGCCCAGCTGGAGTTTGGGGGCGCTCACCCAACTGGTACGGGGAGTAGGACCATGTGAGTACATGGCAGCTCCACCCGGCCACGTCGGTGAAGCAGGAGGAATATCGGGGAAGCTCTCCCCAGAAGGACAGATGTGCTGGATGAGTGAAAGATGTCTATTCCGAGCAGTCTGGACACCTTTTTTTTTTTGGTAATGTTTTTTACTGTGGTAAAGGTCACATTCTTGCACTCCAAAATCACTTTGGATAGTCACTACAGCCATGAAATTAAAAGACACTTACTCCCTGGAACAAAAGCTATGACAATCTAGACAGTGTATTAAAAAACAGAGACATCACTTTTCCAACAAAGGTCTGCACAGTCAAAGCTATGGTTTTTCCAGTAGTGGTGTATGGATGTTAGACCATAAAGAAGGCTGCGTGCTGACGAAGTGTTGCTTTCAAATTGTGGTGGAGAAGACTCCTGAGAGTCCTTGGACTGCAAGGCGATCAAACCCTGAAAAGGAAATTTCCTGTAAAGGAAATCTACCCTGAATATTCATTGGAAGGACTGATGCTGAGGCGGACACTTCAATACTTTGGCCTCATGATGCGAAGAGCCGACTCACTGGAAAAGATCCTGATGCTGGGAAAGATTGAGGGCAAAAGGAGAAGGGGGTGACAGAGAATGAGATGGTTGGACGGCATCACCAACTCAATGGACACGAGTCTGAGCAAACTCTGGGAGATGGTGAAGGACAGAGAAGCCTGGCGTGCTGCTGTTCATGGGGTCTCAAAGAGTCGGACACAACTGAGCGACTGAACAACAATAAAAGTCATGTAATCTAACACATACTCTTTCAACCATTTTTAACTGCACTGTTTGGTGGTGCTAAGTACATTCACATTGTTGTACACCTCTCACCATCATCCACCTCCTGAATTCTTCATCTTCTGAAACTGAAATTCCATCTCCATTAAACAACTAAGTGCCCATCCTCGCTCCTCACCTCCCCCACCAGCCCCCAGCATCTACCAATGAACTTTCTGACTCTATGAATTCAAGCAGTCTGTAAATGTTGCCTCCACTTCCTTGCTCCAACTTACCTTCAGCCACTCATAATCTGCTTTTTGCTCCCACCACTTTGCTGAAGAAGCTTTCTAAGTAACCACCAATTATTTTGGAATTAATCAGCCTGATGGGCTTGTGGGAGCTGTTATCGTGAGTGGTCAGCTAGGGGCTGGTTCTGGTCTCAGTGCCCACTGCAGCACATGCCTCTTGGGCTTGTCTGTCCAGCCTGGGAGCCCATGGCCACGTGTCTCCCTGGGAAGTTCCATTTCTGCCGTAAACAGAGCAGAACATGACACTTGTATAACAACCATGAGACCGCATCCGCCTGGTCATGGCTGATCAAACCTGGATAAACTTGACTTAACCTGTCCCATGTTCTCCTCTAGGAATCTGGAACTGAGAAAGCCAGTCAGTCGTCTGATTGATGGTGGCAGTGTGCGTGAACGCTCAGTTGGCTTCAGTTGTGTCTGACTCTTTGCGACCCCACAGACTATAGCCCGCCAGGCTCCTCTGTCCATGGGAGTCTCCAGACAAGAGTACTGGAGTGGGTTGCCAAGCCCTCCTCCAGGGGGATCTTCCCCACCCGGGGATCGAAACCTCATCTCTTGCATCTCCTGCATTGCAGCCAGAAGCCCCAATGGTGACAGTGGGACCTTGAAAACATGGAGGCAGTGTCATGTCCACGTGAATGAAGCAGCAGGAAAGCTGGGGCAGGAGGGGGCCTAGCTGAGCTAGCACCAACCACCAGACACATGAACCGGGCCATCTGGAGCCATCCAGGCCCCATCGAGCCTCAACACCACAAGACAAAAACAACAGCATGAAGGACCCCAGGTGGCACCAGCCGAAAACCTGTCCTTTGGGGCCTGTCTCAAGTTGCTAATCCGCAGGACCGTGTGCACGTGAGAGGTGGTTGTTTTCAGTCACTCGGTGTTGGTATAATCAGGCAGCAGTGGAAATCTGGTTAGTAAAGAAGGCGGGTCTGACAGAAGGGGGTTGAACGTGATGATGGAAGAAAAAAAAAAAGTTGCCTCTTGCTTGCCACCTGCCTGGTCCAGCTCATTTAATAAACCAGATACATTTGCAAAAGGCAGGTCCCCATGGTGACAGTGGATAAGTCCTTGATTTCCCCCAGGTTCTCTCAAGTGCCTACCTGACCTCAGACAGACAACGAAGAGTTTCTGAGCATCTCCCTGACCCCACAGAGATGGGTCCCCAAACAACCGGTTTCACAGAGCTGTGGAAAGCTCAGAAGACTGTTCTCGAAACCCTGATAAGAGATGACTAGCACTGACCCCAGGAGGAGAGGAGAAGCCTGTGACCTTGACTGAGAATAGAAGTGGGGGCGAGCAATCACTGCTTCCTCTTCTTCCTGAAACAAAGCACAGCAGAGCCAGATGAGATGGAGCGGGTGGAGCCGGCAGCTGCTGCAGCTGCGAAATGAAAAGCCCTCATCAGACTGTTCACGAGGAAGGGGCAACCCACGGGCAGGCAGGCCCTGGGCTTCCTGGTTCTGACCCAGGCAGGACCTCCCAGGGTGTACTCCAGCCTCCAGGCCCAGCCAGATAGCAGGGAGCCTTCAATCTGGGCCCAGAGGCGAGGGTCTTGGGGTCCTCTGGCTAATGGTGACTCCCGATCTGGTCCCAGTCTCAGCCCACTTAGCTGTAGGCTTGCATACCCAACGCTCCCAAGCCTGCAGAACAAGAAGAGGGTTGCAGAGCTGGGGAGCTGTTTCCTTTGGCCCCACACAGTTTCCCAATTACCTTCAGGCTCCTCCTGTGGTGGGTGATCCCAAGCCCAGGGTCACAAGGAGACCCGAACACCTGCCAGCAGGGCCCGCCCTGGCAAAACTGCAGATTCCATCTTTCCTTCCCTCCCACCCTCAGCCCCAGGGGCCCCTCTCCTTTTAAAGGCCTCTGTTCTTATATGTGCAGGATGAGGGGTTAAAATTTCAGAGCTTCAGAGACTCTGAAGGTGATGGGTGGGCTTGGGTGGGGGTGGGAGGATCCACGTGCCTTCTGAAATTACATGCAAATTCTTGGTTTTGTTTGTTTTAAATATTTATTTATTTGACGGTGCCATGTCTTAGTTGTGGCATACGAACTCTTAGCTGCGGGATCTACTTCCCAGACCAGGGATCGAATCTGGGCCCCCTGCATTGGGAGCTCGGAGTCTTAGCCACTGGACCACCAGGGGAGTCTCCAGTCTGCTGTTTTTATGCACATTTTTCTGGAGACAGTTTTCAAATATCTTACCCACCGGCTTGGTGGTCCACAGAAGTTTAAGGACCACTGGTCTATTCCTAGGCTCCCCCAACACCAGCGTTCTTACTTTCCCTTCCTGTCCCCTCTGCCAAGTGAGGCTCTTTTCTCCTCTGCGTCTGTGT
This sequence comes from Bos indicus x Bos taurus, assembly GCF_003369695.1. NCBI lineage: Eukaryota > Metazoa > Chordata > Mammalia > Artiodactyla > Bovidae > Bos > Bos indicus x Bos taurus. Next base: position 7,271,396 of record NC_040079.1, on the reverse strand, counting down.
GCCTGTCTTCTCATCTGCTACCGCAGGTGTAGAGCATCTGGAGGAACGACGAACAAAGGCCATATGTTACCATACGGCTAGTAAAGCGTAAAGTATGTGAGCTACACCAGACATCTGACTCCGAGAGTGGCACTTGAGCAGTAAATTTAGCTTTAAGCATTCTGGCAGCCAAGGGAAAAATGGATCGCTGAATATTCATTCTCTCTCCAGGATCTGTGCTTTGGCTGTTACCCTGACTTAGTCAAAGCTCTGACTGATAAGGTGGATTCTAGGCACCAAAGCTCCCAGGAGAGAACAGATGGGTGTGCTCCTCTTCCACAGCTCAACAAGCACCCAGTGGAGTGGGTCTGGGAATCCAGATAGTAAACAAGATGGCCTGCCCTGGGGCTGCCCCCAGCTGGTCTGGGGAGACAAGGCCCTCACATCCCTACGCGCTCAAGTATGCTAAACCTCTGTTTCCTTACCTGTGGAATGGGGATAAGCCAAGGGGACTTTGGAGAATTAACTAAGAGCCTAGGTCACAATAAGCACTCAGAACATTTTGTTGTTGTTGTTCAGTAGCTCAGTCTTGTCTGACTCTTTGCAACCACATGGACAGCAGCACACCAGGCTCCTCTGCCCTCCACTGTCTCCTCAAATTCCTGCCCATTGAGTCGGTGATGCCATCCAACCATCTCATCCTCTGCCACCTTCTTCTCCTCCTGCCTTCAGTCTTTCCCAGCACCAGGGTTTTTTCCAATGAGTCGGTTCTTCCTATCAGGTGGCCAAAGTACCAGAGCTTCAGCTTCAGCATCAATCCTTCCAATGAATTCAGGACTGATTTCCTTTAGGATTGACTGGTTTGATCTCCTTGCTGTCCAAGAAGAGTTTCAAGAGTCTTCTGCAGCTCTCCAATTCAAAAGCATCAATTCTTTGGCACTCAACCTTCTTTATGGTCCAATTCTCACATCCATACATGACTACTGGAAAAACCATAGCTTTGACTAGATGGACCTTCGCCTATAGTTGGAGGCCAGACCTGATAGGAGGAGAAATCAGTAGTCCAGGTGGTCAGCAAGCCTGGGCTTTGGGGGTGGCCTGGGCTTGGGCGAATGTGCAGGGGGACCAGTCAGCGTGGGGAGGGCAAGCACATCGGGATGCACGGGCCTGCGTCCCGGAGGAGAGGATCCCAGGGCCGGCTACTTAGATAGTTGGCCTTGTCCACCGAAATACAGCCCTTGGAAGCTGGGCCACAGGGCAGTCTCTGGGGGACCCTGAAAACCGTCCAGGGAAACTGCAAGTAGAGAAAGCCCGGCGAGGGAAAAGGGGCTCTGAGCTACGCAGGACTGCCTGGCTGGGCTGTAGGGCCGCGGGGTCAGGCATCTGGACAGCCTGAAGCGGAACCCACTGTGATACCCCAAGGACGTTATGTAATGACGTTCGTTACGTCAATCTATGACGTCAATCCAATTCCTGGTCTTGACCAAGAACGTCCCTGCTAGGAGGCTGCACTCATCCTAGCCCACAGGTCTGTTCTCTGTCAAGCAGTTGGGAAAGTGTTTCCTAAAAGCTTTCAGTCAAGCCCCCTCTGATGGCAATGCGTTGTCGTGAGGACCCCAGGGCCCCTTCCTCTGAGAGCCCTGCTTCTCCTCTGCCTGAGACCACAGTACATTACTCTGCTGCCTAATTTCCCCAAATTACTACCCCCAGGAAAGGACAGGATGTCTTGCATAGTGGAATGTAGACGTGTCTCTGGTTAAGGAAATACCCTTCAGGCAGAGCAACCTGTCTCCCCTACTATGAGGCAGGGTGAAGGTCTCCACCAGCCTTTGGGAACCACTTCCTTCCCAGAGAGTGTCCGCCATGCTAAGACCACAGGCCACACCCCACCACAGCTCCCAGGAGGGTTCTTGACTCTCGGGGGCAGAAAAAATGTTCACTGTGGGAGACCAGTTCATCCCCAGTCTGCCCATCCTCTGTCCCTCAAAATGCCGTCCAGAAGCACCTTCCCATCTCAGCCCATCTGTCTGACCTGCATCCCTAGCCTTCAAACCCACTTACCCCTCAAGGCAGTATCTCCCCATTGGACTCCTCCATCTTATATCTCCCCACAAATAAACTGTAGAACAGGCGCATGCGTGCGCATGCACATGCACACACACACCGCACGCACACCCACACCGCACGCACACACAGAGTTTATAGAAACACTGAACAAAACAGTCACATTTGATGGAAGATCGCTCATATCTCAGCTCCTCCTGCAGTCTCCTAAAAGTCAACTGTGCTTTTTCTTTGTTTACAGTCATGTCAAGCTGTTTTACTGCTAGAAAAGTAAGAAAATATAAATTTTAAAAATCACTTGTAGAGTCAAGGAACTCAAAGTGACATCTTTGTTATCATTGTTTAGCCTGTTTGAACGCTCCACTGCACATCCCCAAAGCTTGTTTCCCAGCCTGTCACCCAGAGGCAAGAGCTCTGGGGACCAGTCGAGTTTGATCTGAACTATGCAGTGCTCGCCCCCCTCCCACCTCTGTGGAGCCAGCCCATCCCCTCCCAGCCTGTGTGTCAGTTTCACCTCCTCCACGGTTGGCACAGTATTCTCTGTGAAGGTCCCTGCGATGGGCAGAAATGTGTCCCCTAGAGAGGCTGAAGCCCTTGCCCCGAGGGCCTGTGACCGTGACCTTATCTGAAAACTGGGTCTCTGCAGATGCAATTGAGTTCAGATGAGGATGTTGGGTGGCCCTAATCCACTAGGACTGGGTCCTTAGAAGAAGAGGAGAAGAGACACACACACTGACAGACACACAGACAGAGAGAAAGAAGGCCATGCAAGAACAGGAGGCGGTGGCTGGCTGGATGCGGCCACAAGTCGAGGCAGAGCGAGGCTTGCCGCAACTCCAGAAGCTGGGAGGGAGGCCTGGAACAAACCCACCCCAGAACCTTCGGAGGGAACATGGCCCTGCCCACACCTTGGCTGTGGACTTTGGCCTCCAGAGCTGAGAGGAGGAATGTTTTCCATCCTCCAGTGTGTGGGGCTTGGTTCCAAGAGTCCCAGGAAAGAGTGTCTTTGGTGAAGGAGTCCCTAGAAAAGACTTGGCTTTTAAGTTCCCCTCTGTGTGTGCAGCGGGCAGGCCACTGTCAGGCGGTTCTCAGATCCCGGGCTGGGAGATGGGCTGTGCTGGGCGGTGTCACTAAAGCCCGTGTGATACAGGCTCTTGTCCCAATTACAAGTTGGTTCTAGCTGACAGCCACCCTTCTATACAGACATTCATATCCCTACTTCGAGGTGACTCCATAATTCACCATCACTTCTGGAAAGGGGACATTTTGTAACCGATACATGAGCTTGCTTTCAGTTGCTTCCTCCTTTTTCTCAGGGCTTTGCCCCTGAAAGTGGTTTGCTGCCTTGGACAGAAGCCCCTTCTCCTCTCCCAGGAGACAGACACCCATTATTATGGGGGGTGAAGGTGACTATGGCACCGAGAGCCTGCTCCAAGGAGGTGAGGTCTTAGCGAGTCACCGCCCCCGCTTGCAGAGACCCCTCCTGACCCTCCACATGTACTTCGTCGCTCTTCACCTTCATCCCATGGCCCTTCGTGTAAAAGTCCCCTGCATGCTGATCACCAGACCCATCCACTGAGTGCCCTGAAGACCAGGAACATGAGGGACCTCTCTGCAAGGAAACTGAGTCTGGTGTTGAAAAATACAGGCTCTATGGGAATGAAGGGCTTTCCTCGTAGCTCAGTTGGTAAAGAGTCTGCCTGCGACACAGGAGACCCAGGTTCCATCCCTGGGATGGGAAGATCCCCTGGAAAAGGAAATGGCAACCCACTCCAGTATTCTTGCCTGAAAAATCCCATGAACAGAGGAGGCTGGCAGGTTGCAATCCATGGGGTCACAAGAGTCAGACATGACTTAGCGACTAAATCACACACACACACACACACACACACACGGGAATGAAAGTCAAAACCCCAGTGAGAGGTCACTGCATACCTGTTAGAATGGCAAAAAAACAGCCAGTGTTGGCTAGGAACAACTGGAGCCCTTATACACTGTTGATGGAAACATAAAATTTGCTTTTTTATAAAGTTTTTTTTAATGTGGATCATTTTAAAGTATTTATTGAATTTGTTATTAATACAATATTACTTCTACTTTATGTTATTATCTATTTATTTTTTTTGGTCCTGAAGCATGTGGGAGCTTAGCTCTCTGACCAGAGGGATTAAACCCACACCTCCTGCACTGGAAGGCAAAGTCTTAACCACTGGACCACCAGTGTTAGTCACTCAGTCATGTCCATCTCTTTGCCCCCATGGACTGTAGCCCACCAAGCTCCTCTCCCATGGGCTTCTCCAGGCAAGAATGCCAGAGTGGGTAACCATTTCCTCTCCAGGGGATCTTCCCGACCCAGGGATCGAACCCTTGTTTCCCACACTGCAAGCAGATTTTTTTTTTTTTTACCTCCTGAGCCACCTGGACCACCAGGGAAGTTGCCCCAATTTTTTTTTTTTTTAAAGCACAGGCTCTTGAAGCAAACCATTGGATTGCTTTCATCACATACTCTGGGTCACGTGTGCAAGTTCCTTGGACTCTCTGAGCTTCTTTTACCTCATGAGAAAAACTTGACCAAGGACAAGGATGCCCACTCACAGGGTGGTGGAAAGAAAAACAGGGCAACACTTGTAAAGCCCTTGATTCACTTAGGGCTTTACTGAGTGTGCTAAGTACACTTGAGAGTACTTAGCAAAGAGTAAGTATTAAACACATTTTAGTTTATAACGAGTATTTCTATTCCCGGCATCTCACAATGCCGGACACACAAGCAGGTACTCAGTGCATGTTTGCTGAATAAACGAAGGAAGGAATGACCTTGTTCAAATGACCTAATTGCTCTGTACTGTTTCCACATCTATAAAATGGGGATAATAATGGTAGTGATTGTGAATTTTGGCTGTATTTCATAGGAACGGTCTACTTTCAGATACTGGGGGAAACTATATTTAAAGCACAGCAGGTTGGCTCCTTCACTGACCAAAGTGGGAAGGCAACAAGTTAGGAATGGTGGATGCCTCTTCACTGGTGTGGATGCTTGAAGAAGCCCGCTAAGCCATAGAGATGGTCTCAAAGCCCCAGGCTGGTATGAGGAACTGTGCTCTGTTCACCACTGTGCTCTGACTCGGGAGGGCAGCCTGGCTGTTCACCTTTCTCCACCTTCCCCAGCACAACAGTCATCAGAATGTCTGTGTGGTTAGCTTCCACCTAAGGTCTCCCAGGTCTTGCATATTTAAAACAACTGGAAGTTTACCTTCCTCTGTAATTTTCTGGAAGAGTTTGAGTAGGACTTCCCTGGTGGCTCAGGCTGTAAAGCGTCTGTCTACAATGCAGGAGACCTGGGTTCAATCCCTGGGTTGGGAAGATCCCCTGGAGAAGGAAATGGCAATCTATTCCAGTACTCTTGCCTGGAAAATCCCATGGACAGGGGAACCTGGTAGGCTACAGTCCATGGGGTCGCAAAGGACACGACTGAGTGACTTCACTTTCACTTTCACTTGAGTAGGATAGGTGTTAGCTCTTCTCTAAATTCTTGGTAGAATTCAGCTGTGAAGCCATCTGGACCTGGGCTTTTGTTTGCTGGAAGATTTCTGATTACAGTTTCAATTTCTGTGCTTGTGATGGGTCTGTTAAGATTTTCTATTTTTTCCTGGTTCAGTTTTGGAAAGTTGTACTTTTCTAAGAATTTGTCCATTTTATTGGCATATAATTGCTGATAGTAGTATCTTATGATCCTTTGTATTTCTGTGTTGTCTGTTGTGATCTCTCCATTTTCATTTCTAATTTTATTGATTTGATTTTTCTCCCTTTGTTTCTTGATGAGTCTGGCTAATGGTTTGTCAATTTTATTTATCCTCTCAAAGAACCAGCCTTTAGCTTTGTTGATTTTTGCTATGGTCTCTTTTGTTTCTTTTGCATTTATTTCTGCCCTAATTTTTAAGGTTTCTTTCCTTCTACTAACCCTGGGGTTCTTCATTTCTTCTTTTTCTAGTTGCTTTAGGTGTAGAGTCTGGTTATTTGTTTGACTTTTTTCTTGTTTCTTGAGGTAAGCCTGTATTGCTATGAACCTTCCCCTTAGCACTGCTTTTACAGTGTCCCATAGGTTTTGGGTTGTTTTCATTTTCATTTGTTTCTATGCATATTTTGATTTCTTTTTTGATTTCTTCTGTGATTTGTTGGTTATTCAGCAGCATGTTGTTCAGCCTCCATATGTTGGAATTTTTAATAGTTTTTCTCCTGTAATTGAGATCTAATCTTACTACATTGTGGTCAGAAAAGATGCTTGGAATGATTTCAATTTTCTTGAATTTATCAAGGCTAGATTTATGGCCCAGGATGTGATCTATCCTGGAGAAGGTTCCATGTGCGCTTGAGAAAAAGGTGAAATTCATTGTTTTGGGGTGAAATGTCCTATAGATATCAATTAGGTCTAACTGGTCTATTGTATCATTTAAAGTTTGTGTTTCCTTGTTAATTTTCTGTTGAGTTGATCTATCCATAGGTGTGAGTGGGGTATTAAAGTCTCCCACTATTATTGTGTTATTGTTAATTTCCCCTTTCATACTTGTTAGCATTTGTCTTACGTATTGTGGTGCTCCTATGTTGGGTGCATATATATTGAAAATTGTTATATCTTCTTCTTGGATTGATTCTTTGATCATTATATAGTGTCCTTCTTTGTCTCTTTACACAGCCTTTGTTTTAAAGTCTATTTTATCTGATATGAGTATTGCTACTCCTGCTTTCTTTTGGTCTCTATTTGCTTGGAATATCTTTTTCCAGCCCTTCACTTTCAGTCTGTATGTGTCCCCTGTTTTGAGGTGGGTCTCTTGTGAGGCCACCATCACCTTAATACCAAAACCTGACAAAGATGCCACAAAAAAGAAAACTACAGGCCAATATCACTGATGAACATATATGCAAAAATCCTTAACAAAATTCTAGCAATCAGAATCCAACAACACATTGAAAAGATCATACACCATGACCAAGTGTGCTTTATCCCAGGGATGCAAGGATTCTTCAATATCTGCAAATCAATCAATGTAATACACCACATTAACAAATTGAAAAATAAAAGCCATATGATTATCTCAATAGATGCAGAGAAAGCCTTTGATGAAAGTCAACATTCATTTATGATAAAAACTCTCCAGAAAGCAGGAACAGAAGGAACATACCTCAACATAATAAAAGCTATATATGACAAACCCACAGCAAACATTATCCTCAATGGTGAAAAATTGAAAGCATTTCCCCTAAAGTCAGGAACAAGACAAGGGTGCCCACTCTCACCACTACTATTCAACATAGTTTTGGAAGTTTTGGCCACAGCAATCAGATCAGAAAAAGAAATAAAAGGAATCCAAATTGGAAAAGAAGAAGTAAAACTCTCACTGTTTGCAGATGACATGATCCTCTACATAGAAAACCCTAAAGACTCCACCAGAAAATTACTAGAACTAATCAGTGAATATAGTAAAGTTGCAGGATATAAAATCAACACACAGAAATCCCTCGCATTCCTATACACTAATAATGAGAAAACAGACAGAGAAATTAAAGAAACAATTTCATTCACCATTGCAATGAAAAGAATAAAATAGTTAGGAATAATTCTACCTAAAGAAACTAAAGACCTATATATAGAAAACTATAAAACACTGGTGAAAGAAATCAAAGAGGACACTAATAGATGGAGAAATATACCATGTTCATGGATCGGAAGAATCAATATAGTGAAAATGAGTATACTACCCAAAGCAATCTATTGACTCAATGCAATCTCTATCAAGCTACCAACGGTATTTTTCACAGAGCTAGAACAAATAATTTCACAATTTGTATGGAAATACAAAAAATCTTGAATAGCCAAAGCAATCTTGAGAAAGAATTAAACTGGAGGAATCAACCTGCCTGACTTCAGGCTCTACTACAAAGCCACAGTCATCAAGACAGTATGGTACTGGCACAAAGACAGAAATATAGATCAATGGAACAAAATAGAAAGCCCAGAGATAAATCCATGCACATATGGACACCTTATTTTGACAAAGGAGGCAAGAATATACAATGGAGAAAAGACAATCTCTTTAACAAGTGGTGTTGGGAAAACTGGTCAACCACTTGTAAAAGAATGAAACTAGAACACTTTCTAACCCCATACACAAAAATAAACTCAAAATGGATTAAAGATCTAAACGTAAGACCAGAAACTATAAAACTCCTAGAGGAGAACACAGGCAAAACACTCTCCGACATAAATCACAGCAGGATCCTCTATAACCCACCTCCCAGAATACTGAAAATAAAAGCAAAAATAAACAAATGGGACCTAATTAAAATTAAAAGATTCTGCACAACAAAGGAAACTATAAGCAAGGTGAAAAGACAACCTTCAGAATGGGAGAAAATAACAGCAAATGAAGCAACCGACAAACAACTAATCTCAAAAATATACAAGCAACTCTTGCAGCTCAATTCCAGAAAAATAAACGAACCAATAAAAAAATGGGCCAAAGGACTAAACAGACATTTCTCCAAAGGAGACATACAGATGGCTAACAAACACATGAAAAGATCCTCAACATCACTCATTATCAGAGAAATGAAAATCAAAACCACAATGAGGTACCATTTCACACCAGTCAGAATGGTTGCGATCCAAAAGCCTACAAGCAATAAATGCTGGAGAGGGTGTGGAGAAAAGGCAACCCTCTTACACTGTTGGTGGGAATGCAAACTAGTACAGCCACTATGGAGAACAGTGTGGAGATTCCTTAAAAAACTGGAATAGAACTGCCTTATGATCCAGAAATCCCACTACTGGGCATACACACTGAGGAAACCAGAATTGAAAGAGACACGTGTACCCCAATGTTCATTGCAGCACTGTTTATAATAGCCAGGACATGGAAGCAACCTAGATGTCCACCAGCAGATGAATGGATAAGAAAGCAGTGGTACATATACACAATGGAATATTACTCAGCCATTAAAAAGAATACATTTGAATCAGTTGTAATGAGGTGGATTAAACTGGAGCCTCTAATGCATATATATGGAATTTAGAAAGATGGTAATGATAACCCTGTATGCGAGACAGCAAAAGAGACATAGATGTATAGAACAGTCTTTTGGACTCTGTGGGAGAGGGAGAGGGTAGGATGATTTGGGAGAATGGCATTAAAACATGTATAATATCATATATGAAATGAATCACCAGTCCAGGTTCGATGCATGATACAGGATGCTTGGGGCTGGTGCACTGGGATGACCCAGAGGGATGGTATGGGGAGGGAGGTGGGAGGGGGGTTCAGGATGGGGAACACATGTATACCTGTGGCAGATTTATGCTGATGTATGGCAAAACCAATACAATATTGTAAAGTAAAAATAAAATAAAATAAAACAACTGGAATTACAAGACCTGGATAGGAAGGAGGTGGGAACCCAAGAAAAGGACCAGGAAGAGGAGTTAGTCACTTGCTGCGTGCGCCCATCCTTCAGGGCTCCCTCTAGAGGTGTCTTCAACCTGTGAACCTCCCTTGACTTTTCCTAGATTTTGGGATCCACTCGCAGTGCCCTCTGCGCTGGCCCTAGCCCCACAATCCTCCTGTTTTCTGTAAGCTCTGTGAGGGCAGAGGGGCCTGTCTGTCTTGCTTACTATTGTTGCCCATGCCTAGTGCAGGACTTGGCACAAAGCAGTTCACTTCAGTCATGTCTGACTCTTTGCAACCCCATGGACTGCAGCACACCAGGCTTCCCTGTCCATCACCAACTTCCAGAGCTTGCTCAAACTCACGTCCACTGAGTTGGTGATGCCATCCAACCTTCTCATCCTCTAGCACAATGTTGGCACCCAGTAAATATTTGCTAGGGTTATTCTGAAACCTTTGTGCTAAGTTGCTTCTTTGTGACCCTATAGACTGTAGCCCCACAGGCTCCTCTCTCCATGGGATTCTCCAGGCAAGAAAACTGGAGTGGGTTGCCATTTCCTCCTCCAGGGGAATCTTTCCTAGACAAGAATTGAACCCATGTCTCATGTCTCCTGCATTGGCAGGCAGATTCTTTACCACTAGTGCTACCTTGCTGATCGTGACATTAGAATTGGAAAAAAGCCTCAGCCCTCATCAATATCAACAATCTTATTAAAATGAGAAAGCAGAGACCCAGGAAAATGAAGGGCTCTGGTCCAAGTCCTAAACAGACTGAGGAAAGGTCAAGTGTAAGACTTCTCACTCCAAGTTCAACACATTTCCCCCATCATCCTACCCCTCCGGGTCACTCAGCTCTCCTGTTGGCCTCGGCTAGGGCAGCTCAGCTAGAGATGTCTGAATCAAGACGACATCATAAAGAGAACTTACAGGAACCTTCATCTGTCACTCACGTCCTTCCCCCTGCTGCCAGGCAGAGTGGCAGGTGGGGCTGCTGTTCTGAGATCCCCCTGGGAAAGCTGCAAACCCAGGCAGAGCCCTGGAGCTCCAGAGCCTTCGGTGGCACCCTGTCTCCATGGGAACGGCCAGGGGCACCCTGCTTCCTCTCTTTGTCTTCCCTACGGTTTAGCCTTCGATCCCTGGCATGAGAAATGTATACCGATGCTTCTTCCTTGTCAGATTTGAGCTAAGGTCAGGGAGCAAGAGAGCAATTCAGCAATTAGCTGTATCATATTTTGATTTGAGAAAGCCCATTATTGGCAGCTGGCTAAATTGAACTCACCCAGATAGGATGGGAAGGAGTGTGTGTGTGTGGACTAAGGTAGAAAAGGGTGGGTGAGAAAAGTCAGGGGTTCCATCCCCAACTCATTCCACAGCCCCAGAACCTTTGGATTGTAATTTTAATGAAACTTTCAGTACACAGATCGCCATTCTTTCCCTGCTCCTGTAGAGGTTCCTGACTCAGTCCTCGGTCGGGAGTGGTCCAGGAAACATCATCTTTCCCACGGGGTCTCTTAGTGGGAGATTTCCAAGGACTCAGGCCTAAACTGTTCCCATCAAGGGTTTACTCTTAGCCCTGTCTCAGACACAGAAGGCCAAAGCCAGGTATCCTTTCCAGACTTTTCCCCAGCAGGATGGAGAAGAGAGGAAAACGGCCACGGGCAATCCAAGCCACGGTGTTCAGGAGATGTCCGGCATGGGTCTCTGGAACCAGGGAGCAAAAGAAGGGAAAGGCCGGGTCCGGCCTAGAACGAAGCTCAGAAGAAGAGCGCGGGTGCGGTCACGTCGGTGGACGTGGGCCAGGCTGGGCTCGAGAGGTCAGATCCGGAGGCCGGGTGGGCGGCTCCTCCATGGATGCGCTGATGTCGCACCAGGTGGGTCTTGCGGCTGAAGCTCTTGCCGCACTGCGGGCAGGGGAAGGGGCGGGAGCCGGTGTGCACCGCCTGGTGGCGGACCAGGTTGGTCTTGGAGCTGAAGCTGCGGGCGCACACGGCGCAGGCGTGGGGCCGACTGCCCGTGTGCACCGCCTGGTGGCGACCCAGGTGCGACTTGCGGCTGAAGCGGCGGCCGCACTGCGCGCAGGCGAAAGGCCTGGCGCCGCTGTGGGCCCTGGAGTGGGCCACCAGGTTGGGCCGCGAGCCAAAGCGGCGGCCACACTGAGCGCAGGCGAAGGGCCGCTCGCCCGTGTGCACCCGCCGGTGTCGCGCCAGGTGCTGCCCGTGGGCGAAGCTGCGCCCGCACTCGGGGCAGAGGAAGGACCGCTCGCCGCCCGGAGTGCCCGGGAGCGCCGGAGTGCCTCGGGGCGCGCAGGCCAAGGGCTCGGGGGCCGCGGGGTCTACAGGGGCGCCCAGCGCGCACTCGTCGCACCCGAAAGGGCGCTCCTCGCCGCTGTGCAGGCGCTGGTGCGTGGTGAGGTTCTTCTTCCAGCCGAAGCTCAGGCCGCAGTGGGAGCAGGAGAAAGGCTTGGGTCCGGGAGGGGAGGCGGTGGGGGACGAGGCAGAGAACGTGGGCGAGGCCGGCGCGCCGGGAGAGGGCGGGGTGCGGCCGGCCGCCGCGTGCACCCTCTGGTGCCGCACCAAGTGCTGCTTGTGCGTGAAGCTGCGGGCGCACTGCGCGCACTGGTAGGGCCTCTCGCCCGTGTGGATGCGCTGGTGGCGGATCAGGTGCGTCTTTTTGCGAAAGCGCTTCTCGCACTCGGGGCAGGGGAAGGGCCGCTCGCCCGTGTGCGTCTTCTGGTGCGAGCCCAGGTGGATCTTCTGGCTGAAGCGCTTGCCGCACTCGGCGCACGGGTAGGGCCGCTCGCCCGTGTGCGTGCGCAGGTGGCGGGTCAGGTGCGCCTTCTTGCTGAAGCGCTTGTCGCACTCGGAGCAGGGGAAGGGCCGCTCGCCGCGGTGGCTGCGTTGGTGCAGCAGCAGGTGCGCGCGCTGCGTGAAGCTGCGGCCGCAGTCGGGGCAGGCGCACGGGCCCTCGCCGCGGTGCAGCCGCTGGTGTAGCCGCAGGGTCAGCTGGTCCCGGAACCGGCGCTCGCACTCCCCGCAGCCGTAGGGCTTCTCCGAGGCGGTCGGGACCCACCCGGCCAGCGCGAGCCCACCCAGTGTCCCTGGGGTCCCCGACTCCAGCTTATACGCGGCGGCCAGAGACCCCAGGTCAGGCGGGGGAAAGGGGCTGGGGCGTAATGCCAGATGCTGGGGCCATTCCGCCTCCTTGTGGGCCTCCCGATCCTCCTCCTCCTCCTCTACCTTCACCTTCCGAATCATCCACTCGTCCCCTGAAAGGACAAAACAAGGCGAGTCTGTTAAACCCCACGTTTGTGGCTCAGCTGGTAAAGAATGCGCCCGTCCTCAATGCAGGACACCTGGGTTCAATTCCTGGGTTGGGAAGATTCCCTGAAGAAGGGAAAGGCTACCCACTCCAGTATTCTATCCTGGAGAATTCCATGGACCGTATAGTTCATGGGCGTCGCAAAGAATGGACTGACTGACTTTCACCTGATCTGTTTGTTTGCCAATAGGACCACCACTTCCTGAAGTCCCTAAGCCTAGCTCCTGCTCCTTCCACTGGAAAGTTCCTGGAAATGTCCAAATCGGAGGACCACCCTAAGTCCTCCTCCCAGGCTCTCCAAGCCAGGGGGTGCTTTCCCCTTGGCTTGCCTGCCTCCTTAAGGAGACCCTGCCGCTATGGTGGGCACCCCTTACCCTCAGGGTTCAGTCTTCAGCTTTCACTCTGAGGGGTCAGAGGCCCATGCGAAGGGGGGCCACCCCCATCTTGCTGTCCAGCCCACTCCTTTCTGGAACCACAGTCTCCCATCTGCAGATGAGCAACTCCCCTTTGTGCCCTGTGAATCCACTGCAGCTCAGCAGGCTTATCAGCAAACACCCCACCTTCCTGGATCTACTCCACTGCCCTCAGGAGAAGGTCTTCCACATCCTCCTGTGGGCTGATCTTGACACTCACCTTGTTTCTGTGATATTTGCTCAGTTGTGTCCGACTCTTTGCGACCCAGGGGACTGTATAGCCCGCCAGGCCCCTCTGTCTGTGGGATTCTCCAGACAAGAATACTGGACTGGGTTGCCATTCCCTTCTCCAGGGGATCTTCTAACTCCTTGCCACTGACCAGAGACCTTTGCATTCCTCCCTGTGGTTTCTCAAAGGCTTTCCCCCTGCTCCTACTCCCTTCACGTCTAGGGCCAGGTGGGAAATCCCGGTTTAAGAAGAGGATTGAGTTTACAGGACATGGGGAACCAATGGATGGTGCCAACCTCTGGAGACACAGGGAAGGCCCTCTGGGGGAAGCAGGTTTGATACAGGTTCCCCTGGTGCTCTGCCCTTCTTGGGCACTGAGATGACCCAGCCAAGAGGAAGGATTTCAGGACCCAGACTGGGAGGGTCCATTTGGGTTTTTCTCTGCCACTAAGCAGCAGTGTGACCACGGTTGAGTCACTTAATCTCTTTGAATTGAGTTTTCTTTGAGTTGAGTTTGTTAGCTTGCTTAGGCGTAAGCAATGGACCGGTTCATGGTGCCTAAATCTTGTGCCATGTCCTAATCTCCTGGGGAACCTTTTAAGTGCATCTAGGGGACCCAGGCCCATGAATGTTTCCTTTCTTTCGAGCTCCCAAAGTGATTCTGGTTTCAGAGCCTTGGAACCAGCTGATTGGACTTCCTGTCTGGCTCTAAAAGTCTGTAATAAATAGCATGGGGCTTGAACTATCACAATTAGATTTCCTTCCAGTTTCTTTTACCCATCCATCCATTTCAAACAGCTCTTTATCATACTGCGCTATCACTTTCATTTTCTTTGTGCAACTTTGCTACCAAAGAACCATCAATAGCTCTCCATTATTTAGAGTATAAAGTCTGCTCTAGCTGCATCTGAGACTCACCCCAACCCAGTCCAACTCTCTCAATACTCCAAGGCATAAACCCCTCACTTCAGGCAAGCTGGTCTCCTATAACCCCAGTTATTAATATGTCAACTTGCCTACTTCTAAGTCAGCCAAGGATGTCTTCCCATCCTCCAGCCTCATCCAAGTTGAAGTCTACACCTCTCTCAACATGGAGCACAAACCAACAAAAGCTTTGACAAATCCAACACATGAGGGTCTCATATAAACACGGTTGACTCTTCTACACTTCCTTGTGATGTGGCTTTATCGTTATTTGTTCTTTTCTTTCTTTCTTCTAGCTCATATTGGTGTCAGATTTCAGTCTCTGGAGGGCAGACAGCTTGAGGATTGCCATCATGTACTGAGAGCCAACTGGAGATGAGGCACTGTGTGTACACTCTCACAAACCTTCACCCAAACCCCTGTGCAGAAGTTACCCTTCCTCCTTGTGAACAAACTGAGGCTCCTGTAGCCTATCCAAGATCACTCAGCTATAAACACGTGGAGCAGGGATTCGAACCCAGGACCACATCACTCTACAGCCCATCTCTTTCTGCTCTACCTAAAACAGCTTAGCCCGAGTGGGCACCAAATAAGCCCTTGTGGAATAGGTGACATCACTCAGGCAAGAGGTGATAAGGCTGGTGGTGATGGAAGGAAGTGATGGGTAGGGTTATGGAGAGAGAACCAACTGTTTGATCACCGTGGATATGGGGGAGATGCATCAAGTACAACAGTTCATCTGGGTAGCACCAAGGTCAGTGGAGATTTGGGGGAGGGAGCAGGTCTGGGGATGACAATGAAAAGGTTGATCGACACTGACACCACGTGTCTTCGTGGGAATCATGATTCAAGCTGTCAACAAGTGTGAACATCGACTGGGGGAGAGAGAATGGAAAGGTAAGACTTCCGGAAGACGTGGAAGTTGAGAGCGTATTTCTCTTTGGTGACTAGCCTCTCTGATTCCTGTTGTCTGTGGATGCAGAATTCCTGCTGGGTGCTGAAGCTCTACAGCAGAAAGGTGGCAGGGCCTGATTCATCTTGGGTTGGAAGGCCCTGGGGTGGCTTTCTTTTTACACGATGCCTGCACACCCCTGTTCCCTCCGCCTGGCCCCCTGGTAGGATGGACTGCTGGGAAGACTCACCTGGGCAGGAGCCCGTGGGCTCAGGCTTGCGTGGTGCACACACCTGGTCTTCTCTGCAGGGAGTTTCAGCTTGTTCCGTGCGGGCACCTTTCTCCGGCCTGGGGGCCTCGCGCCCTGGCAGAGAACAGGCTACCTCAAGGATGCTGCAGACACCAGAGATGGAGAGAGGTCCCCCCTGTTGCCAGGAGGCAGGGGCTTCTGAAACCCCGGCTCCAGCCCCACAGGCAGGACTGGTCCCATATCAAACCTGCAGGGGCTGAATTCCCAGCTGCCCCAGGCCATGCAGGTTGCAAGAGCCACAAGTGTGAGGGGCTTCAAACATGTAAGTGTAAGAGAGTGGAAGCAAGAATGGTCCCTGTCCTGAGGCTTCCAAGAGGCCCTAGGAGGAGAGATGGGGAACTTCCTAGCTACCAGATGGGCCCCAGTTTCCAGGCAAATCACTGGAGAAGATGGGAAAGTCAGAAGGCCAGGTCCACGCCCGCTTTAGGCTTCTTTTCCCTGTATCTGCTTAGCCACCTCTTTCAATCTTACTTTCCCAATGAGGCCGACTCTCACACCTCTATTCAATCCTCCTGCCTGCCCCACCCGCAAAGCCTCTTCCAACCCAGGTTATAAGTGCATTTATTCCTACATTTGTTGTCTGCTAGTCCTCTGTCCTCACTAGGATTAAGCTCCTGGAAGGCAGGTATCTTTTGTCTCCTTGGTCACTGAGGTATCCCTGGTATCTAGAATAGCGTGGGGCACTTAGTAGGTGCTCAATAAATACTTGACGAAGGAAGGAGGACTCCGTCCTGAGCCAGCTTCCATGGTCCCCACTTACCTGAGCTTGTACCCAGCACTCTCTGTTCCTGGGGAGGAGACATCCGCTCCTGGGCATCGTGGGACTGTTCCCCAGGCTCACTTTGGGGGGTCATCTCCGGCTGTCCCACAGAGAGTCCTATTACAGGCAAAAGGATGGGTGCAAGTCAAGCATGTCGTACAGAAGAGGTGATCCAAGACGGTTGCTCTTCCCTGTCCCAGCCCAAAAGAGTTTTCCCTGGGCGTTAAGGAAAGCGAGGTCTCTAACCATCACGGACAAGGGACAACCAGCTTCCCCAGCAGCCTGACCAAATATCAACCTTAGCTGCTTTACATCAAATCAAGGACAGAGATGAATAGATTTAGAGACAGAATAGATTTAACTATCCTGGTGTTCTGTTAGTACTAGCACAACCTCCAGCATGGACCAGGCAGGCATTCTTTGTGATGAAACCAGAAAGGATGCTGCCCTAAAGGCCCCCAGGGTCTCAGGGGTATCAGGGTCGCAGCCTCCTGGGGATGCTCTACCGTCTGAATTAGGGAAGCAGCAGGCCTGGTAACAGTTCATGAGGTTCTCATGGCAAGTATACTGGGGTGGTTTGCCATTCCCTCCTCCAGTGGATCATGTTTTGTCAGAACTCTCCATTTTGACCCATCCGTCTTGGGTGGCCCTGCAGGGCATGGCTAATAGCTTCATTGTGTTATGCAAGCCCCTTTGCCACGACAAGGCAGTGATCCGTGAAGAGCCATCTCTGATGCAATGGACATGAACTTGGGCAAACTTCCGGGAGATGGTGAGGGACAGGGAGGCCTGGTGTGCTGCAGTCCATGGGGTTGCAAAGAGTCAGATTCGACTGGGCGACTGAACAACAACAGGCATGGTATGCCCTTGAAGCTTCCTACTCCCCTGCCCCCCACCCAAGTTCCTCCAGTTCTGTCGGCTCACCCAGGGAGCTGAGGGCCTCCAAGGTCTCTCTCATGGCAACCCAGGGTGACTCCTCCTGGGGATCTGGCCACGGACCCTAAGGAGAACATACATCCTTGTTCAGATTCTCCTCTGCAGCTTCTACCTGGGCCCTGGCTCTGCCCAACCTCTTCCCATCAGCTAGCCCCAGGGGCTCCGAAAGGGATGTCCTCAGGGACGGTGAGGGAGTTGAGGGACCGTGGATTTCAGAAAGCAGATGCCTTTGAAGGTGAGGAAAAGGGCTGAAGCCATTTCTACAAGCTAAGCTCGGGGTCAGCGCTGGAAATCAGCTTCTCACCCCCACCTGCACGTCACTGGGGTCCAGTACCAGCGCATCAGCGCTGCCCACCACCACCCCCTCCTCCCCAGGGCCCTTGCCTGGGGGTGTCAGGAATCAACCGACTCTCTGGGAAGAGGGTGGAGGGTGGGAGACCTGCGGTGAGGAGCAGGGAATTTCGTCTCCTTGGCCCTCCAGCTGTCATCGCAGGAGCTGGTGAAACAGGAGCCAGCCTGGGGTGGGGGTGGGGGGCGGGCCGGAGGTATCACTGCTTGGGGCCACGAGTTGGGGAGGCCGTCGGAGGAGGGTCCTCCCCGAAGGCAGGAAAGAGCTCTTGACAGCATTACCCCAGAACCCGACCTCAAGACCATCGCCCCTCCCCCGCGGGGCTTTCCGAGGCCCGGACACCCGACCCTCAAAGCCCCCAAGGCGGCTCCGGCTCCTGCGGGTCCCCTGCCCATCCCCCAGCAGACTCCCCTCCCCACCCCCACCCCACCCCCGACAGCCTCCCTGGCAGCCGTCCCTGCACCCCTCCCCTCTCCCTCGCCCTCCGCCTTCCGCCCTCTCTCCCCAAGGGAGCTGGCTGGCTCCCCAGCTCCGCCCCCGGCCCCGCCCCTGCCCACAGCCCGCCGGCTCCACCCCTCCCGGCCCCGCTCTGGTCTGCGCTGCACTGCCACCGCCCCCTGACCCTCCGCCGGGGCAGCCTCCGCGGCGGCGGACCCCTCCCCCTCCCCCTCCCGGGGTCCGGGGCCGCCTCCCCCGCCGCTCCGGGCTCTCCCTGCTCGTCCCCCGCCTCCTCACCCCTCCCGACTGCACACTCCCTCCCTTCCTTCCCCCTCCTCTTTTCCTTCCTCCCCTCCCCGGCCCTCTCCTCCCCCACCCCGGCTTCCCTTCTCCTCTCCTCTCTTCACCTCGGTTCCCTCCCCCTCCGAGGCCCCGTCTCCCTTCCCCCTCCGCCTCCCCGGCAGCCTCTCGCTTCCCTTCCCTCCCGAGTCCCACTCCCCAGAACGGCCCCCGCCCCTTTCCCGTCCGCTTTCCGAGCCCCCGCCCCGCCGCCTCCTTCTCTAGCCGCCCCCCACCCAAACCTCGGGGTCTGCGGCTGGGCCGCTCACTCTGGCCCCCGTGCCCGGCCGTGCGCCCCCCTCCCCAGCCTCCCAGCTCACCTCCGCTCCCGCTCGGTGGCCCCCTGCCCCATTTTTTTGCTCCCCGCCGACTTCTCAAGTTTCCCTCCCCTAGCCCAGGGACCCCTTTCGCCTCCCCGCCCCCCGCGCCCGCGTGGCCCCCCGCCCCGGCCCCTCCGCCCGGATCTCGCTCTCGCCGCTCCGGGCTCCCGGGCTCACCTGTCAGCGCCCTTCTCGCGCCCCTCCCGAACGCCGGGTCCCCGCGCCTCCCCTTCCTCGCCTTCCCCCGGGCCCCCTCCCCTGAGCCCTCCCCCTCCTTTCCTTGAGGGCCTCCCACCCGTCCCCCTCTCTGGACCCCCACGCGGCCCCCGGTCCCCGGCGCCAGCCCAGCCCTCCGGGTCGGTCTCTCCGCTCTCCGCGGAACCCTGACCTCCCCCACCCCAGCCAGGCCCTCCTCTTCCCCCGTCCCAACACCCAGCTCTCCCCCAGCCCCCGCCCCTCCTGTGCCCTCGGGGCCCCCCTTTCCCAGCCGCTCCCCCCACCCCGCGCTCTCGGCGCCCGCACCCCGGGGGCTGTCACCTGCGCGGCGCGGGCGGCGGCTGTGGGTGCGGCGGGAACCGGCCCCGACCCGGCCCCGACCCGGCCCCGACCCGGGCGCCCGGTTCTCCTGCTCCCCCTCGCGGGCTCTGCAGCTCGGGTGCGGACGGCCCCAGAGACTTGACAGACTGACAGCCCCGAAACTTTGCGGGGAGGGGGAGAGGAGAAGACGCAGAGGGAGAGGGAGCAGGGGAGCTGCGGGGGAGGAGGGGAGAGGGGAGGCGGGTCAGGGACCGGGTGCCCTGGGGGAGGAGGGGGTGCCCAGCGGGGTCCCGGCGGGCAGGTGACGGTCTGGACCAACGACGGCCCGCGGTCGGTGCCGGAAAGTGGGAACGCAGGAGCGGGGAGGGGAGGGGAAGGGAAGGGAAGGGAAGGGAAGGGGTGGGGGAGAGGGATGGGGGAGGGGAGGAGGGAGGGGAGGACGGGCACTCGGGCGGCGAGGGAGGGCGCTGGCAGGCGTGGAGGGAGGAGCCCGGGGAAGGTGGCGCGCGGGGCGTCGGGGGGTGGGGTGGGGGAGGAGGTGAGGAGTTGGGGGGAGAGGAGGGGGGCCTGCTCGGGGGAGGGGAGCTAGCGTCTGGGCTGCGGTCTTTGAATCGCGAGGCCCCGCCAGGAGTGTGTGTGCGTTCGCTGCGTTCCGGCGGCATTGGGGATGGAGTCCCCCGACTGTCGGTCGGTGGGGTCTGTCTGGCAGGCTCCGGCCCTGTCCAGCTCTCCAGCGGATCCCGCTCGGACCCACCCCGACTCGTACCCGCTCCCCCTCCCCCCACCCCATGGTCCTCGGGGCCTCGAGGTGAGCCCGAAGGAGACCAGGCGTGGGCCCCGGTGCCTGCGAAGAACTTGACCTTCGGAGTGGAAATGGGGGTCAGGGCTTCCAACTAGGTCACCTGGGACAAGGCAGGGCTGGTAGGGGGAGGAGGTTCAGGGGTGTGGCCGGAGTCGCTTGGTGTGAAGGCCTGAAGAAGCCAGGGCATCATCCAGGGGAGCCTCTGCCTCCCGGGGGCGGGGCGGGGGGGGGCGGGTACTCCCCTGGGCGTGATGGGCCGGAGCCTCCTGGCCGGCTGGAGGGATGCCCTCAACCCTCAGAGGACCCCGCCCTGGGCTGTGATGTTTCTCTAAAGCCTTGCCACTGGGACACCACCCCAGTCCCTGAAAGCTCCCCATATCCCATCCTCCTCCATCCAAACTGTGGGCTGGTTCTTCCAGGCCTCCCTCCCTAACCTCCTTCTCCAGTCTCTTCAGGTTCCCTAGAGCAGGGCATGGGGAGGGAGGTTGGCTCTTGGAGCAAAGAGCAGGCTCCCCTGACTGTACCCCCCCATCACTCGGAGGGGATCCTAGGGGACAGAGAGGCACGGTGAGCCACAGGGCCACACCAGTGTTTCTTGATGTCTAGGATGATGGAGACAGGGACAGGGTACCTGGAGGAGCGCAGGGTTCCTCGGGGTCAGCTGTGAAGGGCCCTTCTACCTTCCCTTCTGGATGCGCTGCTTCAGCCAGCAGGGCCGGGCCTGCTCTCTAGACTGCAGGATGGCCCTGGGAACAGAGCACACGGCCCGTGTGCCTGTGCAAGGCCAGAGCACCCGCGTGAGTCCTTGTAACACCTGCAGCAGAGTGTGAGGGCGTGAGGTGCCGGAGGGTGTGTCCAGGTATGCATGTGTGAAAGCTGGGGACAGCTGGGTGTCCAGGTCCTGACCTGGGACCTTTCCAGAGACCCCATCCAGGAGCTCCTGGAGAGATTCACTGCATTCCCTTTTGGCCCAGAAGAATGCCTGGCACGGCTCTGGTTCCTGACAGCCACCTCCTCCTCCCACCACCACACACACACACCCCCACAGGTGCAGTGATTGTGGGGGATGTTTGGAGTCAGGCACATCAGGCTTGGGGGCTGGAGGGTTATGGGATACCAGGCCCAAGGCACTTTCTGGCCTGGGTGTCCTGGGAGCTGGTAACCGGTAACCAGGATGTAACCAGGATCCCCCTGGGGACCAGTAACCAGGATGTAACCAGGATTCCCCTGGGGAGCGAGCTGCTGCTGGCTTCTAACCGGATGCTCCAGATTATTCCATCCGGTTGCCTGGCCCCCAGGGCTGGGAGAGCTGTCTCCAGGGCCCCTCTGCCTCCTGCAGTCCCCCCTTCCTACCCCAAACACTCTTCCTTGAGGCTGGCTGTCATTGCCCTGTCTGAGCTTCCTGGTTCTGGATCCCATGAATCCTAGGGGACCAGGGTGGACCCAGCTGGCCACACGTCATCACCCTCACTAAGAAGTCAGACCTTACAGAGGGACCCCTGGCCCCAAACAGTCCAACCACCCTGGAAACCCCATTCCTTCTGCTCACCGACCCTCGTTTCTGGAGTGCCTGGTTTGTGGGGTTGCGGGGGCAGGAGATACAGAAAAGGGACAGGGGAGAGGCTCAGATACTCTGGACTTGAGGGCCGGAAGGCGGTGGCCTTGTGACTCAACCCTGGAGTGGGTTCATGGCTCCCCTTGAGAATCTAATAGAAGTTGTGGAACTGTCATCAGAAAAGCACTCACACACACAATTTCAAAGTATTCATGGAGCCCCTGTCCCACCCGCCATGATTTCCTGGAGGCCCTGAGGTTTTTACTAGTAAGGAAACTGAGGCCCAGAAAGAGTGTGGTTTGTCCATGTCCACAGTAGTTGGTGGTAGGGCTTGAGAGTGTGGGCTATCAGAGGCCCAGAGTATCTGGCTGTGGCCCCTCATTACACACACAGACACACACACACACACACGTGGATCCCCTTATTACACACACACACACACCAGGAAGGGCACTGTTTCCAGGGAGTGTGGGCTCTCGGAGGCCCAGAGTTTCACACATACACACACATACCCCCCAGGAAGGGCACTGTTTCCAGGGAGTGTGGGCTCTCGGAGGCCCAGAGTTTCACACACACACACACATACCCCCCAGGAAGGGCACTGTTTCCAGGGAGTGTGGGCTATTGGAGGCCCAGAGTGTCACACACATACACACACACACACACACCCCCCCCCAGGAAGGGCACTGTTTCTAGGGAGAGTTGGCATTGGAGGGGACCATGCCATGTGTAGGCAGGTCCAATGTGTTTCTGGGCAGCTGGTGCTCTGGGGCACAGGGCTGAGATAAAGCCTGCCCAGTCTCCCAGGCCTCGCCCTCACTGCCTCAGGCTGCCTTGGACCCTCGAGGCCAGGCTGCAGCAGCCACCAGCTTGTGGGGGGCCGGGGAGCCCTGGCCTGGCCTCTCTGCATCCCTGCCGCAGCACGGCCTCCACAGAGCCTCAGAGCCCCCCGACAGGTGACCGGGGGTCACCATGCTGCTCCCTGCCCTCCTCTTCGGGGCGGCATGGGCACTGGCTAATGGGTAAGGAGCCCACCTCAGGGCCTTCTCCTCCCGCCCCGAGATTAGGACCTTCTGGGGTGGCCAGACTCCCTCCTCATCTCCCTCAGCCAGCTTAAGTCAGCCTCCTCTTCGGTAAACTCTCCCAGGGAGTGGGGTCGCGGGACAGGGCCTCTCGGGCAGAGGGGGACGGTGGTCGCAGCTGTTGGTCCTCGTCCGTGGGCAGGCGGTGGTGTGAGCAGACAGAGACCGTCCTGGTGGAGGAGGAAGTCACCCCCCGTCAGGAGGACCTGGTGCCCTGTGCCAGCCTCCAGCATTACCAGCGCCGGGGCTGGCGGCTGGACCTGACCTGGAGTGGCCGTGCGGGGCTCTGTGCCATCTACAAGTGAGCGACGAGGAGCCCGCTGGGCTGGCGAGAGCAGTGGGGTGACCTCCTGAGAGTGGGGGAGGACTGGGGGGTGGCCTGGTGATGCAGGCATTTGGCAAGCAGGTCCGGGGTGGACTCAAGGGGGGCCAAATTGGGGAATGGGGTGGTGGATGAGTGGGCACATCCATGGGCAGTGCCGGGCAGGGTCAAGATGCCTGCTGCCTCTGCCTACCCCTCAGTCTGCCTTCCTGAGATCATTCTCGCTTTGGAAATTGACACCAAGAATGGAAAATTACACATTAAAGCCTCTTAGAGAGCAGGTGACCAGAGGCAATGTCCCAGGCCATTCCCAGGGATGGGGCTGAATGCTGCCATCTTGTTCCCTCCCCCTGCTCCATGGACCCAGACCGCCAGAGACCCGGCCTGCTGCCTGGAACCGGACAGTGAGGGCCTGCTGCCCAGGCTGGGGGGGCACCCACTGCACCCTAGGTAAGCACCCAGGATCAGCCCAGATCCGGGGTTTCCTGGAGGCAGCAGGCTGCCTGGGGAGGGAAGCCGGGTCCAGGCGGAATATCTGGGTCCACCCCATTCTCTCTTTCCATCCACCGCAGCCCTTGCAGAGGCCAGCCCTGAGGGCCACTGCTTTGCCACCTGGCTGTGCAACCTGGGGGCAGGCTCAGTGAATGCGTCTGCAGGAAGTCTGGAGGAGTGCTGTGCCCAACCCTGGGGACACAGCTGGCGGGATGGCCGTTCCCAGACCTGCCACAGCTGCTCCAACCACAGTCGACTGGGTGGGTCCGCAGAGTTCCAGCCTGCGTGAAAAGCACAGCCCCAGCCAGGACCCTGTCCCCGACAGGCACCCCACTTAGAATTCTTGAGCTCTGGATCCCTCTGTGGAGCCCACTGCCCTCTTTGCTCAGAAAAGCCGCCCGCCACTTTTGGTCACCGTTGGTAACCGCGCACTGACCACCTCCACGCCGCTTCCTGCGCTCAGAGGTCACCGTTGGTGTATCTCCCCCAGGCAGCACACCCTCCCCAGCCATCCTGCAGCCCCTGGCGGGGGCTGTGGCCCAGCTCTGGAGCCAGCGCCAGCGTCCCTCGGCCACCTGCGCCACCTGGTCCGGCTTCCACTATCGCACCTTCGATGGACGCCACTTCCACTTCCTGGGCCGCTGCACCTACCTGCTGGCGGGTGCGGCTGATGCCACCTGGGCCGTCCACCTCCAGCCCATGGGGCATTGTCCCCAGCCTGGGCACTGTCAGCTGGTGAGGAGGGAGATGGATCCGGACAGAGAGAGGGAGCTGGACACAGGAGGAGGAGGGCCACTGACCTTGACACTTCCTTGACGTGTCACCCGCCCCCTCGCCCCCGCAGGCCCGGGTAATGATGGGACCAGAGGAGGTGCTGATCCGGGGTGAAAACGTCACTGTGAACGGGCGGCTGGTACCCGAGGGGGCGTCTCAGCTGCTCCCTGGTAAGGCGGGTGGGCACCAGGAGGTGGCCCAGGGCCCCATTCACTTCTCTGGAACAGTCTGTCTATCCGCAGGGCGTGGGTCAGAGGGCAGCTGAAGTTGGGCAGCTGGGTGGGCGCCTGCAGCCTCCCAACACCCCCACAGCTGTTGGGAGTCAGCATTTGGAGATGAGGGAGCCTGCTGAGATGCCAGGAGGTCGTGGTCCTCATCCCCTACCCCAGCAACCCGCCCCCTCACAGGGTGACCTGGGGAAACTCCCTCTACTCACCCCCACACCCAGGCCTCAGAGGCGGGGCTTTTATGCTGCTAGATGGGTCAGGCTCCTCCCAGAATTCTGTCTTGCCTCTGGTCTGGGGAGTGAGGTAGGGGTGTGTGTGTGTGTGTGTTGTAGTTTACCTGTAGTTTATTCTCAAGAGTGCATCCATAGTGTTCATGAACTTCTCAAAAGAGGTCTGTGATGGGAAACCAGTGGCTTCTGCTTTAAAGGGTGTAGGGTGCAGAACTCTCTAGGATAGTGAGAAGCCCTTTTCTCCTTCCCAGGGCAGTCTGAGCCCTGGTGTGATGGTGGGAGGGGTGGGGCTGTGACTCCCCACTTCTCCTGCCCAGGGCTCAGCCTGCAGTGGCAAGGGGACTGGCTGGTGCTGTCGGGAGGCCTGGGGGTCGTTGTGCGGCTGGACCGGTCCAGTTCCGTCTCCATTTCTGTGGACCAGGAGCTCCAGGGACAGACTCAAGGCCTCTGTGGGGTCTACAACGGCCAGCCTGAGGGTGAGTGGGGGTGAGGCTTGGTTGCTGCTGTGGGAAGGAAGGGGAGACAGGAGTCCCCAGACACAGCCGCTCTGCCTCAACCTCCCCCAGATGACTTCCTAGAGCCTGGCAGGGGACTGGCTGCGTTAGCTGCCACCTTTGGGAATTCCTGGAGACTCCCAGACTCAGAGGTGAGACTGCAGTGCTGGGTTCCCTCGCTTTCTGCCTGCTCACCCACCTGGTCACCAACAAGCTTTGGTTCACTAGCTAGTTATCTAACCTCCTCCCTGTGGGTTCACAGTGATCCTGGCCCCCCACATCCACTTGGGCTTGCCACTCTGCTGCCCTCCACAGTCCCAGGATGTCTGGGCTGGTGGCCATGAGGGTGGGGTCTTGAACCAGCTGCCAGGGCAATGGCCATTTTCCTGATGTCCTGGTTAATATCCCTCATCCTCGCTCCTTGGCCTGACTCCCATTGTCCCTAGCTTGGGTGTCTGGATGCGGTGGAGGCAGCTCAAGGCTGTGAGGACCCCCTGAGGGGCACAGAGACGGGCACGGAGGCTGGCCAGCTTCGGGCTGAAGCCCAGGATGTGTGCCACCAGCTGCTGGAAGGCCCATTCAGAGAATGTCACACCCAGGTATGGATGGGGGTGGAGGTGGCATCAGGCATTAGAGAGGTGACGAGTGCTAGGGTGGTGCCAAACGGGGCCCCTGGTCCTGCCACCAAATTGCTTTGGGGCATGGGTCAGGGCACCCCGCCCCACTTGCCTTGATTTGATCTCTGGGAGATGAGATGGCCCCAATATGTTATCTCTAAGGTCCTTTGCAGCGTTCACATTTTTGATCGTAAAACAAAGGTGTTTGAGAAGCAAAAGGAGGGAGGCGCTGGATGCTGGTTGCTGAAGGGCTGTCTTGTCTTGGCAGGTGCCCCCTGCAGAGTACCACGAGGCCTGCCTCTTCGCCTACTGTGCTGGGGCCCCAGCGGGCAGTGGGCGGGCAGAGCGGCTGGAGGCTGTGTGCGCCACCCTGGCCAGCTACGCCCAGGACTGTGCGGCTAGGCGCATCGCGGTGCGCTGGAGGAAGCCGGGCTTCTGCGGTAGGGCGGCTGCCTGCCCGTCTCTGCCCAGCCTCTGGCCTCCCCTCTCTGTGGAATCCGGGGATTGACCGAGGGCCCTCGCGTGGCTCCTTTTTCCCTGGGGTGGGGTTCCGCCACTGGGCTCTGGCCGGAGGCGGGGAACTCCTTGGGTCTTACAGCCCACTCCTATACCCCGCAGAGCGCCTGTGTCCGGGGGGCCAGCTGTACTCCGACTGCGCCTCGGCCTGCCCGCCCAGCTGCTCGGCAGTGGGGGAGGGAAGCGAATGGAGCTGCGGGGAAGAATGCGTGAGCGGCTGCGAGTGCCCGCCGGGTCTCTTCTGGGACGGCGCCCTGTGCGTGCCCGCCGCCCGCTGCCCCTGCTACCGCCGACGCCGGCGCTACGAGCCCGGGGACACCGTGCGCCAGCTCTGCAACCCGTGGTGGGTGCGCGGGCCTGGCGGGCCCCTTCGCGGGGGGCTGAAGGGCTACCCGTAGGTCACTTCTGATTCCTCTCTTATGCCATCTGCTCTGCAACCTGCCTCCGTTTTGGAGGAGCCTCCCTCGCAAGTGACCTGTGACCTCTCAAGTTATAATTGACTGTCCTGCTTAAAAACCCAGCGGTCGACCTCCATCAGCAGACCTCTAGTCCTAACGGGAGGGAAGGGAGCGCCGGGGGAGGGAGGGGAAACCAGAGTGTTGGGGGGGTGGGGGTGGGAGGGAGTCTCCAGCTCGGTACCACCCCCACTCCCGAACCCCGGCGGCGCGGACCCTGAGCGCGGTCTCTCCGCCCCTGCGCCCGCAGCGAGTGCAGGGACGGCCGCTGGCTCTGCGCGCAGGCGCCGTGCGCCGCCGAGTGCGCGGTAGGCGGGGACGGGCATTACGTCACCTTCGATGGGCGGAGCTTCTCCTTCCGCGGCCGCGCCGGTTGCCGCTTCATCCTGGTGCAGGTGTGCCGCGCGGGCAGACGGCGGGAGCGGAAGCGGGGGGTCGTGCCAGAGTCCTAGGGGCCCTCGTAGGGGTGCTGGTGGGGGTGGGGGAGAGCAGTGACTGTAAGGAAACCGCTGAATAAACGAGACAGCCGTCCGGGGAGACTCTGAGACGGCCCGGCTCCGGCGGGAAGATGGCAGCCGTGCACACCCTCGAGCCTGCCCTCCGGGTTCTCGCCGCCGCCTCAGGTTCCCGTGGAAGTCTCTCTGTCGGCGCCGCCGCAGGCCGGGGGCGCCACGCAGAACCCACCCGCACAGCCCTTTTCTCACAGATGGGACGGCTGGGCTTGTCACACACGCTCCTTCCTGCAAAACGACCCCGGGGGCGGGCGAGGGGCGCAAATAAAGAAGGGTCCGCCTTCGTCCCCAGCCCTCCTCCCCCGGTAAAGTGAGGTGACTTCCCAGGTTCCGACCCGGCACCTTCTTACACACGTGGACACAAACAGGGGCTCCTGCGACGCTCTCATACGTGTGCACCCTTGAGGGCACTCAGAGACGTGAGCATATGTCCCCACAGGGAGGGAGGGGGAGGAGGCATGTTGCCCGAACCTGTGCATGCGCGCGCGCACGCGCGCACACACACACTTCCACATGTGCACGTGCTTACACACACAGTCACACACTTCCACATGTGCACGTGCGAGTCACACATGCCACAGTCACACATCCCAGCCCTTGGTGAGGGTTAAGCCCCTCACCTCATAGAATGTGGCTGGCTGGCAAGCGGTCAGCACAGTTCTGTGGGAGCTGTCCGGGGTGTGGGCTATGGGTGTCCAGTAAAACAGGAGAGGCCCAGGAGGGACCCTCCCGCACCATCCCCACCACGTTCCTCACCATCTGTCCAGGACTTTGCCAAGCGGCAGCTGCTGATTGTACTGGAACACGGGGACTGTGACGCTGGGAGCTGCCTCCATGCCATCTCTGTCTCCCTGGGGGACACCCTCGTCCAGCTCAGGGACTCAGGTAGCCCCAGCTCTCAGGGTTCCTGCCTTCCAGGCCTTCCGCACCCAACAGCCCTCCGGAGTGGCCTCCTTCCAGCTCCCCTCTCCCCGTGGACTCCGCTTCTCTCCAGCACTTTCTGGCCACACTGCCCTGTGGTTCCTGAACCCAAATTCTCCAGCTATACTCCCACAACCGAGGTCACTGTCTCAGCTTTCCCCTCACTCTACCATCTTCTGCCTGCCCCATCTCAGGGGAAAATACAGTTCAAAGGGTTCTGAAGGAGCTGAAAGGCTTCACGGTATACCTAGTCCAGGCAGGCCCTTCCCAGCTCCTCCTGCACACTGACTCCAAGGGCAAAGGCCAAGTGGGTGCCAAGTGTCCCATGGGGGTTGCTCAGGTGGGATGGGTGACTTCCCAGGGGTCACTTTGGTTCCCCTTGCTCAGGGTGAGCGGCCCACTGAGACAGAGCTCCCCACCTCCTACCCTGGGTCCTTCCCTTTCTTAACAGCCCCATCCCGAAATGTGCCTTCCCTCCACCTCATCGGCCTAGCCCAGCCCTTTGTAGGTGGCCCTCTCCTCCTATTCCAGGAGTTGTGCTGGTCGACGGTCAGGATGTGGCCTTGCCCTGGAGTGCAGCTGGGGGCCTCAGTGTCTCCCGGGCCTCTTCCTCTTTCCTGCTGCTGCGCTGGCCTGGTGCCCGCATCCTCTGGGGAGTGTCTGACCCTGCAGCCTACATCACCCTGGACCCCCACCACGCCCACCAGGTGTGCCCAGAGGGTGGATGAGTGGCTGGGCCCGGCTGCTGTGGGCCTGGGTTTGACTGTCCTGTGCCCACTCCTGCGGCCCAGGTGCAGGGTCTGTGTGGCACCTTCACCCGGAATCAGCAGGATGACTTCCTGACCCCTGCTGGCGATGTGGAGACTAGTATCACCGCCTTTGCTAGCAAGTTCCAGGTGGCAGGCGGGGGAACGTGCTCCTTGGAGGCCAGCACTCCGCTTTCCCCCTGCAGCACCCACACTGAGCGCCAGGTTTTCGCGGAGGTAGCCTGTGCCATCCTGCATGGCCCAACCTTCCAGGTAGCCAGCTTGGGGGCACTCGTCCTGTTTGCCCCTGTAAGATGGGATCAATACCTACCCTGCCATCCTTCTGGGCTGCTGGGAGGGCCTCGCTCTGAGCCATGCTGAGCACCAGGAGGTGGCAGTGGGGAATCCATAGGAAGGAGCTGACCCATTTCCTTGTCTCCCTCCAAGGAGTGCCACGGGCTGGTGGACAGGGAGCCGTTCCACCTGCGCTGCTTGGCAGCTGTGTGTGGCTGCACCCCTGGCCGGGACTGCCTGTGTCCCGTGCTTGCGGCCTATGCTCGGCGCTGTGCCCAGGAGGGTGCCCTGCCTTCCTGGAGAAACCAGACCTTCTGCCGTGAGTCTGCTCAGCCAGCTAGCTGCACCCTTACTGCATCCTTCCAGCACAGGGGGATCCAGGGGCTTTGCAGCAGGGGAGGGTCCCAGAAGGATCTCTGACCTCTGCAGATTGCTGGCTTTGCTTTCTTTGGAGGCAAGGGGACAGAGCAGCCCTTGACCTGCATGTGTCTCTGTGCCCAGCTGTCCTGTGTCCTGGTGGCCAGGAGTACCAGGAGTGCGCCCCAGCATGCGGTCGCAACTGCGGGGAGCCTGAAGACTGTGGGGAGCTGGACAACTGTGTGGCCGGCTGTAATTGCCCCCTAGGGCTGCTGTGGGACCCCGAGGGCCAGTGTGTGCCCCCCAACTTGTGCCCCTGCCAGCTTGGGGCCCATCGCTATGCCCCTGGCAGTGCTACTATGAAGGACTGCAACCACTGGTGAGAGCGGAGACCTGTGGGGGGAAGCAAAGAGCTTGGGGGTGAAAAGGTGGAGCTTAGAGAAACAGGGTGACAGATGTGGGGAGGATGGCATGCCCATCAGAGCACTGATAACATCCCTCAGTTGTGGAGCACTTTAGGGCTTATAAAGCACTTTTATGTACATTACCTTATTTACTCTTACTTCTTGTGTGTGTGCTAAGTTGCTTCAGTCGTGGGATTCTATGGACTGTAGCCCTCCAGGGTCCTCTGTCCATGGGATTCTCCAGGCAAGAGTGCTGGAATGGATTGCCATGCCCTCCTCCAGAGGATCTTCCCCACCCAGAGATCAAACCTGTGGTCTCCTGCAGTTTCTTTGCCTGCTGAGCCACCAGGGAAGCCCAATACCCTAATAAAGTAGGAAGTAGAAGAATTGTTGCCATTTTGCAGATGAGAAAACTGAGGTGCAGATAGGCTAAACAGCTTGCAGAGTCACAGAGCTTGTTAATGACTAAGGACAGAACCCAGGTCTCTGAATTCCAGTTGAGTGTGGTCCAGAGGCTCCTCTAAGAGTTAGGACATAAAGAGAAGTTGCAGATCTACAGACACTGTGCCAGAGTCCAGGGTTTGGTGGGTGAGACTTCAGTGAAACCCTTCTCCCACCCGTACTGGGAGTAGGGTTGTTCAGTATCTTGGCCCCTCCCCAAAGCCCAGAGAATGGCCCCTATTGGTGTTGGGGCAGGCTGGCAGTGTGTAATCCCAGGTGTGGCCAGGTGCTTGTCACACTTCTTGTGCTTGGGGCAACTGGGGTTGGGGGTGAGACATTCAGGTATCCAGCATCGGAGCTGGACCTTCCCACAAGGTTAGGGGCTCTGGACCCCCTGGGATCCTTAGGCTGTCCCAGGGCAGGTCAGGGGCCTGGAAGTGAGGTCTTTTCCTTGCCTCCCAACTTTCGGCAGTGTCTGCCAGGAGAGGGGCCTCTGGAACTGCACTGCTCACCACTGTGCTCCGCCCCGGACCTTCTGCCCCCGTGAGCTTGTCTATGTCCCTGGAGCCTGCCTCCTCACCTGTGACAGCCTTGATGCCGACCGCACCTGCCCCCCAGGCAGCCCGGGGGGCTGTGTCTGCCCCCCAGGCACCGTGCTGCTGGTATGTCTGGGAGGGGCTCCGCTAGCCAGTGCCCTGCCCTGGTCCCTGGCTGGGTGTAACTGGCAGGGAGGGGGCACCAGGCAGTCCTCCATGGAGCCCTTTGTCCCTGGCCTCTGCTAGGAGGAACGCTGCGTGCCTCCTGAGCTCTGTCCCTGCCGTCATGGCGGCCAGTGGTACCTGCCCAATGCTACAATCCAGGAGGACTGCAACCTGTGGTATATAGGCCCCGCCCTGTGACCTGTGACCCTGTGACCTAGTGACCCCTGGCTGGGGGTTGGGATGATGGGTGGGGCGGGATATCCAGACAGGCCTGGACAGTGGAAGCTCCCAGCATCTCTCTGACCTGAGGGTTTGTCTGGCGTTGCCTGGAATCCGGACTGCTGCCTCTCTGGCATTCAGCCCATTGCCCCCCGACCCTCTGCAATGGGTCCTGGTCTTCCTGATGGTTTCCTCTCCCCTGTTGCCCACAGCGTGTGCCAGGGTCAGCAGTGGCACTGCACGGGCCAGCGGTGCGATGGACGGTGCCGGGCGTCAGGCGCCCCTCACTATGTGACGTTCGACGGGCTGGCCCTCACCTTCCCCGGGGCCTGCGAGTACCTGCTGGTGCGAGAGGCCAGTGGCCAGTTCATGGTCTCCGCCCAAAACCTGCCGTGCGGAGCCAGTGGCCTCACCTGCACCAAGGCGCTGACTGTGCGGCTGCAGGGCACCGTTGTGCACATGCTCAGAGGTGGCTGTGACATTGAAGGATGACGTGGGCCAGGGAGGAGGGCCTCCACCCGGGTGGCATCACAGCTCTGCGGGAACAGCTGAGGCCTGGGGTTTCACACATCTCCCCACTGCTAGCCATCAGTCCCGGGGTGGGGAGCTGGTGACTCTTCTCTTGGTTGGGAATCCTGATTCTGGAAGGCTCCAGGAAATTAAAGCCCAGAGAGGTCTAACGATTTGCTCCAAGTCACATGGCTGGAGAAGCAAAGGAAAGGCTGGAGGGGAGGGAGGCTGGGAGGGCCTCATGGGGATCTCGGAGCCCCTGGACCCTGAGGCCGGGCCTGAATGCCTCTGCTCCCCCACAGGCAGGGCAGTGATGGTGAATGGGGTGAGTGTGACGCCCCCCAAGGTCTACTCAGGCCCCGGGCTGAGCCTGCACACCGCCGGCCTCTTCCTGCTTCTCAGCACCCGCCTGGGCCTCACCTTGCTCTGGGATGGAGGTCAGCACCCCATCCCCCAGTCATCTGACCCATGCCCTGCAGCTCCCCCCCTACCCTGAAAGTCTTCCTCTTGTGCACATCTGATCGGAGTCTCCAAATTACGCTTTCATCATTACGTCTTTCTGCCTTATGAAAGCAATACCTCCTCGCCAAAAGAAACAGTTGGAAAAAAACCAGCAAGTTTTAGAGAGAAGAAATAAAAAGAAATCTCCTAACAGCCCACCACCCAAACCCAAGCAGTGGGTGATTTAGAAGTAACTTGTTACTGAGAAATCAAAGGAAATCCAAACAGCCCCTGGTGTGGGAAAAGTCATCTGCAGTGAGGCCTCTGGGACTGGAGGGTGTCACAGTCTGTCCTGGACTCGGGAATCCCGCCCTCTGGAGATTTTCCTTACCCCACCTCCAACCTGAGTTTAGTTAAGAAAGTAGGCTCTCACTTCCTGCCCTGAGTCCCCCATAGGTAGGTCTCATGTCTGTCACCGCCAAGCATCTGCCCCAAATGTGAGGGAGCCAGCTCCCCCACTGAGGGGTTGGTACCTTTGTCAGATGGTCAAACCAGCCCACATAATATATGTGTCTAGGTCTTCTCCCCACTCCTTGTAGCTCAGTTAGTAAAGAATCTGATTGCAATGTAGGAGATCCGGGTTCGATTCGTGGGTCAGGAAGATCCTCTGGAGAAGGGCATGGCAACCCACTCCAGTATTCTTGCCTGGAGCATCCCATGGACAGAGGAGCCTGGTGGACTGCAGTCCATGAGGGTCGCAAGAGTCAGACACGACTGAGCGACTAAAGCACCACCACCAGCAGGTCTTCTCCCCACTCCCAGCCCTGAAGAAGGCCCCCAGATCCATCTCCAGAGCCCCCCTGCCACACTCTCTGTCCAGGCACCCGGGTCCTGGTGCAGCTGTCCCCCCAGCTCCGCGGCAGGGTGGCTGGCCTGTGTGGAGACTTCGATGGAGATGCCAGTAACGACCTTCGGAGCCGCCAGGGGGTCCTGGAGCCCACAGCTGAACTGGCCGCCCACTCCTGGCGCCTCGGTCCTCTCTGCCCAGAGCCAGGGGACCTGCCACACCCCTGTGCAGTGAGGATGGCTGGAGAGGGGGGGAGGGTGGAAGGGGGCAGCTGCTGGAACCCGGGGTGGGGGGTGGTTCCAGAGGTGGGGTGCTGTGGAGGGGTCTGGCTGGTCCACAGGGGCATCCCTGCAGGTGAATGCCCACCGGGCTGGCTGGGCCCGCGCCCGCTGCGGGGTGGTGCTGCAGCCGCTCTTTGCCCGGTGCCACGTGGAGGTGCCCCCGCAGCAGCACTACGAGCAGTGTGTGTATGATGCCTGCGGGTGAGAGGGGCAGGCCTGGGGACCCAGGGTGGGTGTGGGTGTGTCAGCAGGGGAGTGGCAGGGGGGCTGACCGCTCCCTCCCACAGCTGCGATTCGGGGGGCGACTGTGAGTGTCTCTGCTCGGCCATTGCCACCTATGCAGATGAGTGTGCCCGGCACGGGATCCACGTGCGCTGGCGCAGCCAGGAGCTCTGCCGTAAGTGTGCCCAGCCCTCGGTCCTCGATACCCCATCTCACCACCTGCTCAGCTCCTTTGGGGATACTTCTGGCCTGAGAGCCATTCATTCATTCATTCATTCCTGGAGTGCTTACTATGAGCCAGACGCTGTCCTAGATGAACCAAACATGCTGAGATCACTGCTCTGTTGCAAATAGCCTTGGCAGGCACCCAGCAAGACATCCACACCATTCATACACCTAGGTGCCCTCCACGGGCCTCACTTTGGGCTGGCTTGCCCACTGCTGTTGCTTCCTGGGGCCCTCGCCCCATGGTGACACAGGCCTCTCTCCTCCACACCCAGCTCTGCAGTGTGAGAGGGGCCAGGTGTATGAGGCCTGTGGCCCCACGTGCCCCGCCACCTGCCACGACCACCGTCCTGAGCCTGGGTGGCCCTGCCGGGCCGTCGCCTGTGTGGAGGGCTGCTTCTGCCCTGAGGGGACTCTGTTGCATGGTGTGTAGGGTCAGAGTGGGCAGAGGGGAGGGGGCTCTGGGTAGGGGGGTGCAGAGGGGCCACAAGGCCGTGGTGATGGGGTGCCCCTTTGGCTGGAGCCCTGCCGTCTTTGCCCTCAGGAGGTGTCTGCTTGGAGCCGGCTGCCTGCCCCTGCGAGTGGGGGGGCAGCTTCTTCCCACCGGGCACGGTGCTGCAGAAGGACTGTGGCAACAACTGGTGAGCAGGGGCGGGGGGGTGCCCCTGTGCCCTGGGCTGCCCAAGCCCAGTGCTGCCGCTGATCCCCGGACGCCCTGTCCTCAGCACGTGTCGGGAAAGTCAGTGGCTTTGTGGGGACGATGGCGGCCGCTGTGTGGAGCCCGGGCCTGGTTGTGCGGAGGGAGAGACCCCATGCCGCGAGAGCGGGCACTGTGTGCCCCACGGGTGGCTCTGTGACAACCAGGATGACTGTGGCGATGGCTCAGACGAGGAGGGTGAGTGTCCTAGGTGGCACTTGTCACTACAAGTGGTGGGTCAGGCCTCCGATGGAAGCACGAGTCCTAGGGCTGCTTCCTAAGCTGCGGGTCCAGTTGCCAGCCGCTTGTGGGCAGGGTTCAACCCTGGTTTCTGATGTTGGGGCTTCTCTGGGGGCCTCTGTGGGTGTCCTGAGCCTGCTGGCCCTCTCTGCCCCAGGCTGTGCCACCCCGGTCTGTGGCGAGGGGCAGGTGTCTTGCAGCTCCGGCCGCTGCCTGCCCCTGGTCCTGCTCTGTGATGGGCAGGACGACTGTGGAGACGGGATGGATGAGCAGGGCTGCCCGTGCCCCCAGGACTCGCTGACCTGTGCCGACGGGCACTGCCTGCCCCCGGCCCGGCTCTGTGACGGGCACCCCGACTGTCCGGATGGTGCTGACGAGGAGTCTTGCCTGGGTTAGTGGTCCCTATCCCGGGCTCCAGCCCACGAGGCATCTGTCTCGTGAGCCCCAACCTGCCTGCCTCCCCTCCTTCACCAATGCAGGTTCCTGCTGAGAAGTGGGCACCTGTGGGCATGTTAGAGAGGGCATCCCAAGGAGCAGTACCCTGGGACCAGCCCCTCTCTCTGGCTACAGGGCAAGTGGACTGCGCCCCTGGGGAGGTGTCCTGCGTCGATGGTACCTGCCTGGGGGCCATCCAGCTGTGTGATGGAGTCTGGGACTGTCTGGATGGTGCCGATGAGGGGCCTGGGCACTGCCCCCTCCCCTCTCTGCCCACTCCTCCTGCTGGTACCTTGCCTGGCCCCTCTGCTGTCTCCTGGGAGACTGCACCTACCCCCCTGGCCAGTGTCGGCCCTGGTGAGCCTCCTGGAGGAAAAGGCATTAAAAAGCTGGCATCTGGAGGCCTGGGATGGAGGGGACAGGGTCTCAGGGGGAGACCTAGGGGCACATGGTGGGGAGTGGGGGAAGGAGCAGGGTCCAGACCAGCTTCCTGGAGACAGCGGAATGAAGGAGGCGAAGGGAGAGAGGACTGAAAAGAGTCCAAATCTTCCCAGGAGTTCAAAGCCGCCTCTAAACGGAGTGGCGTCTTTTGGGAATTCTTGGATGAGGGGAGAGCTTTAGGAAAACCAATCGGTCATCAAAATGCGAGAGGGACTGGACTTGGGGAGGGGCCCAAGGTGGGGGGAAGGCCGGGCGCAGGGAGGGGGCCCGGAGGGGCTTGGAGAGGGGCGGCGGCGGTGGAAGGGCCCGCCGGCCTGCGGGGAGTTGGTCCGCCCCGCCGGGGTCTAGCGAGGACGTCCCCGCAGCGCTGCCCTGCGGCCCCTTGGACTTCGCGTGCGGCAGCGGCGAGTGCGCGCCCCGGGGCTGGCGCTGCGACGGCGAGGAGGACTGCGCCGACGGCAGCGACGAGAGCGGCTGCGACCGGCCCTGCGCGCCGCACCACGCGCCCTGCGCGCGCGGCTCGCACTGCGTGGCCGCGGAGCAGCTGTGCGACGGCGTCCCGCATTGCCCGGACGGCTCAGACGAGGACCCGGGCGCCTGCGGTGAGAGCCCGGGCGCGACACGCGCTGGCGGGCGAATCGCCCTCTCTTCCCACCCCAACCCGGGCGCCCCCGCTAGAGAGAGTGACTTAGGTCTAAGGCATCCGAGCCTGGAGCGAGTTTTGTGCTCCTTGAATCTCTTCTGGGAAACTGAAAACTTCTGCTCGCCCACCCAGCCTGGGGAGGGTGGAGGAGAGTAGAAAGGGCTTTCTGTCTTTGATAAAAAGGCGGCCTAGTGGCTGTGCCGCAGGGGGTGGACCTGTTTGCGGGGGCTCCCCTCAGCCTCTTCCCACCAAAACTGGGGGCTCCTTTTGTGTCCGTGCAAGTCAGATCTTCACTGTCCTGACTACCTGCGGGGGGTGGGGGGGGGGTGGGGGGGGTGGTGGCGCTGTCCATAGGCTCCATTTGCTGCCCTCCCCATGGCCTGCCTTCCTGCACCCTCCCAAAGGTGTCTCTGAGCCAGGCTGGATCCCCTGTGGTTTTTATCTCATACTTGGCCCCCTCCAGGGTTCCCCTGTGACTCAGTGGTAAAAGAATCATCCTGCAAGGCAGGAGATTTGGGTTCGATCCCTGGGTTGGGAAGATCCCCTGGAGAAGGAAGTGGCAACGGACTCTAGTGTTCTTGCCTGGAGAAGCCCATGGATAGAGGAGCCTGGTGGGCTCTAGTCCATGTGGTCACAAAAAAGTCAGACACGACTGAGAGATTAACATTTTGGGCTTCCCAGGTGGCGCTAGTGGTAAAGAACACTCCTGCCAGTGCAGGAGACACAGGAGACTAGGGTTTGATCCCTGGGTCGGGAAGATCCCCTGGAGGAGGGCATGGCAACCCACTCCAGTACTCTTGCTTGGAGAACCCCATGGCCAGAGGAGCCTGGTGGGCTACAGTCCATGGGATCGCAAAGAGTCGGAAGACTGAAGTGACTTAGCATGCATACAACCCCTCCATGCCTTTGGAGCCCCACCCCTTACAGGCTCCACCCAGCTGTCCCCTTGCAGGGGTCTCTTCCCCTGTGATTTGACTCCCCAATTGTGCCCGAACCCTCAGTGGCTCTGGGATGGGCTCCCTGCCTGTCTCCAGGGTGAGGACAGGGTGGGCATGCTGTTCCCCTGATGGAGGCCAAGTCTGATGAGGGCTGGGGACGTGGCTCTCCCTTCCACCTAAGTGTTTTCTCTTCTCTTCTCTCAGAGAGGCTGCAGGCCCCAGGAGGCCCCAACCGGACAGGGCTTCCCTGCCCAGAATACTCCTGCCCGGATGGCCTCTGCATCGGTTTCCAGCAGGTGAGGCTGGGGAGCGGGTGGTGCGGCAGGCCAGAGCCCCCAGTGCCATCAAAGCACGAGTCGCCCTGACCCTGCTGTTCTGACCCCAGGTGTGCGATGGGCAGCCCGACTGTGAGCTGGCGGGGACAGCAGGGCCCTCCCCAGAGGAGCAGGGCTGTGGGGCCTGGGGGCCCTGGAGCCCCTGGGAGCTGTGCAGCCGGACATGTGGGCCCGGGGTGCAGGGCCGGAGTCGCCGCTGCTCGCCCCCGAGCCTCCCGGTGCTGTGGCACTGCCCCGGCCCAGAGCGCCAGACTCGGGCCTGCTTCGCGGCCGCCTGCCCAGGTAAGGGGTCGCTTGGGTGCCAGGAGCCCAGTGTGGCGGGTGGGGCCTGTGGAGAGCAGGGGGGAAGAGGAGGAGGGCGCTGGGCCTCCCCCAGCCTCACAGCCGCCCCCCACCCCACTGGCCGGCCCTTGCTCCCAACAGAGGACGGTGCATGGACCTCCTGGTCGCGCTGGTCTCCATGCTCTGAGCCATGCGGGGGCGTCACAGCTCGCCACCGGGAGTGCCATCCGCCCCAGAATGGTGGCCGGACCTGTGCCACGCTGCCTGGGGGCCCTCCCAGCACCCGGGAGACCCGTGAGTGGACGGGAGGCGGGCACGGTGGAGGGAGGGTGGAGGGGCAGTGGTGGGGGGAGCTTGTCCCTGATGGGGACCCACCCGCGATGACCTCCTCCCAGGGCCCTGCCCTCAGGATGGCTGCCCCAACGTCACCTGCTCTGGGGAGCTGGTGTTCCATGCCTGTGTTCCTTGCCCTTTGACCTGTGATGACATCTCTGGTCAGGCCACGTGCCCCCCCGACCGGCCCTGTGGTGGCCCAGGTAAGGGGGCTCTGGACCTGGGGTGCGGGGGGCCTGTCTGCCCGGCCGAGCTCTCTGCAGGGAGGCCTCACTCCGGGCCTCCCTCAGGCTGCTGGTGCCCTGCGGGGCAGGTGCTGGGTGCCCAGGGGCGGTGCGTGTGGCCACGGCAATGCCCCTGCCTGGTGGACGGCAGCCGCTACTGGCCCGGGCAGCGTGTCAAGACTGATTGCCAGCTCTGCGTCTGCCAGGACGGGCGGCCCCGGCGCTGCCAGCCCAGCCCAGACTGTGCAGGTGAGCCCCACCCCGAGCCTTCCTGAGGGGCTCTGGTCTCCCCCAGGGGCCTCTGGTCTCCCCCAGACTGCCCCACCTCCCCCAGCCCTGACTCATGGCCCCTCCTCAGTGAACTGCGGCTGGTCAGCGTGGTCCCCCTGGGCTGAGTGCCTGGGCCCCTGTGGCAGCCGGAGCGTCCAGTGGTCCTTCCGGAGCCCCAACAACCCCCGCCCGGCCGGTCGAGGGCACCAGTGCCGGGGCCTCCACCGCAAGGCCCGCAGGTACCGTACCCCAGGAACCGCACCTCCAGCTCCCAGCTGGGAAGCTGCCTGTGTGCGCCCTTCCTCACTCGAAGTGCTTCCACGGGCCGGAGCCCAGATGAGGACCACCCCCATTGTGTGCCCTGTTAGTCTAAACACCAGGACTCCCAGCACATCTTTGGGGACCCTTGGCCTTCTACATCAGTTTTATGCCCAGTAGGTCCAAAAGGGGGATGTAGGGAGCCCACAGGTCCGCGGGTGGGTATGGACCCTTTGGTCTGCACCCTGTGCGTCTGGAGGTACCTAGGTTGAGGCTTGTGGTGGGGAGTAGCCATATCTGCCTGCCCAGCCCACTTTGAGACTGGCTTTACTGGCCAAGGGCCTTGGCACAAATTGCTTCCACCAGCCTCTCCTGGGTCAGCTGTAGTCGCTCTGGTTCAGGGGTGGGGTCAGGGTGATGGGATGACCAAGTGTCCCCTGTGGCCCAGGACTCTCCAGGACTTGTTATCACCGAAAGTCCCGAGTCCTGGGAAATGCCTTCCTCAGGCAGGCCAGGGTGGGCTGGTCACCAGGTGAGGGGTGGCCCCCCTTCCCAGGTGCCAGACAGAGCCCTGTGAAGGCTGCGAGCAGGACGGCCGGGTCCACCGCGTGGGGGAGCGCTGGCGAGCGGGCCCCTGCAGGGTCTGCCAGTGTCTGCACGACGGCTCGGCACGCTGCTCCCCCTACTGCCCACTGGGCAGCTGCCCCCAGGTGAGGCGGGCCAGGGGGCGCCCAGGTGGCCAGCAGGGGTGGGGCGAGGAGCGGTGTGTAGAGGCCAAAATTGTGGGTGGCAGTTGATGGAGCGGGCCGGGGACGGGCAGGTGGCCAATTCCGCACGTCCAGCCCGGCTCTTGCATCCGTAGGACTGGGTTCTGGTGGAGGGAGTGGGGGAGTCGTGTTGCCACTGCGTGCCGCCTGGTGAGTGGGTCTGGGGGGCGGCAGAGGAGGTCCAGGGGGAGGATGATGCAGGGAGTCAGAGGTGGTTGCACCAAGTCCCGGGGGGTGGGGGTGGCACTGGCTACCCCAGCCTCAGGGTGAGGGGAGCCTGGGTTGTGGAAGCTGGGCAAGGAAGGGGCCCTCTGGGTGGGGGGGGGCCCCTAAGACCGGGCCTCAGTCTCTGCCTGCCTCCTCTGACCTCCCCAACGAGGTCACCCTTGAGGGTACTTTCCTTTCTCCGGTTACGATGGGCTGGATCTGGTTCCTTTCTTGTTCCCTCTAAGAGCAACCATGACCAAGTTGGACTTTTCAAGATCGTCTTTACTTGGAAACTGAGTCATAAATAAAACAGAATAC
This sequence comes from Bos indicus x Bos taurus, assembly GCF_003369695.1. Classification (NCBI taxonomy): domain Eukaryota; kingdom Metazoa; phylum Chordata; class Mammalia; order Artiodactyla; family Bovidae; genus Bos; species Bos indicus x Bos taurus. The sequence continues at coordinate 7,231,077 of NC_040079.1, read as the reverse complement.
AAAGGCTCAAAAACGGATGCACTTTGGGGCCCAGATTTCATATCTTTAAAGTGCACCTACAGGCTGCTGAGGTTAGGAGAGCGCCCACCTGCACAGTGGCACAGGTGGCTGACTGCACAAGTTATGTGGCGAGTGGGGACCAGACTTTAGCTTGAAAGACCTCTTTCATCCAGAGATGCCCTTTTCTGGTGCCCACAAAGGTCCCCTATTAGCGACAGCAGCCCTGATCAGGAACTGAACTGCAGCCGCTCGGTCCTGGCCCCTGAAGTGGCTTTGGGCAGGTGGCTTTAGTTTGTGTTCTCTAAATACATTCAGTGGAAGCGAAAACCCCTGACTCACTTGGGGATGGACCTTTCCCAGCTGTGGGAGGGGGGCGCTGTTGCCAAAGCTCTCAGGGAAGTCTTGGGAGATACAGTGCTCCAACATGTGGAGAGAGGTGAGGGCCGGGGCCTGGTGTGAGCCTGTCTCTCCTCCCCCGCCTCCAGGAGAGAACCAGACGGTCCACCCCATGGCCACTCCCGTGCCCGCTCCGACCCCCAGCCCTCAGATCGGAGCCCCTCTGATCACCTACCTTCTGCCTCCCCCCGGAGGTAAAGGCCACGGGCTGTTGGGCCGAAGGGGGATGTTGCTGAGGGGTTGTCCAGCCTGGGAGGGGAGACCGGATCACTGGACTGTACCTCTTGCCTCCCATGGGGAGGACGGTTATCCTAAGGATCTAGAACCTCAGCCCAACCTGTTTCCTCCCTACCCCTGCCCTCCCTGGACCAGCCTCCAGTGACCCTACAAGGTCAACCAGGTGGGCTCTCAACCCTCCACAGCACCCCTTGTGCCTTCCTAACTATGGCCCCGGCAGGCTCCAGCCCCTCTCTTGTGCACCCAGATCCTTGCTATTCACCCCTGGGCCTGGCCCGACTCCCCGAAGGGAGCCTGCCTGCTTCGTCCCAGCAGCTGGAGCACCCCGCCTGGGCTGCCATCCTGAGGCCTGCCCTGGGGGCGCCAGGCTGGAGCCCCGTGGAGCACGCTGATACTCAGGGGCACACCCCGCCTCCCTACCTGCAGCTCGACCTGCTCCAGCCCAGGAACCTCACTGGTCAGTGGGGAGACAGCAGAGGCCGGGGCTGGAGAAGGAAGGGGTGGAGGATGGCAGGCTGGGGGTGGCACTCGCTGCTTTAGCTCTGCTCCCTGCCCCTCCCCCAGGCATCATAGTGCAGGGGGCTGGGTCCTCAGACTGGCTCCAGGTCAGCAGTGATGGTCTACACTGGCACAGCTATCGTGACATCCAGCCTGGCACTCAGCCTGCACCCCAGGTACCACCCACTCGGGCCCCCTGGACCAGTGGCCCACCATGCCCTTTTGTGTGGGGCCCACAGTCTATGTTCCCAAGGGGTTTCTTGTTTCTGGAGGGACATTTCCTACTTTAGAGGCTTGTTCAGCACCTGTTAGTAGCAGGGACAGTGTTCTGTGGGGCAGAAGAGCCACAGTCGAAAGGGCATCAGACACGATCGAAGTGGCTCAGATGGGGGGCGGCTGTGAGAAGCCCTACTGTGGAGGGAGGGAGTTTGGGGTGATAGCGAGTTCAGTGAGGGCCTTGGGGTGTGCAGAGAGTAGCTGGGCACAACTCTGCCCTCCTGGGGCTAGCATCCTCCCCAGGGAGACTCAGATGGTAAAGAATTTGCCTGTAATGCCGGATACCCGGGTTCAATCCCTGGGTGGGGAAGATGCCCTGGAGAAGGAAATGGCCACCCGCTCCAGTATTCTTGCCTGGAGAATCCCATGGACAGAGGAGCCTGGTAGGCTACAGTCCATAGGGTCACAAAGAGTCAGACATGACTGGGAGACTTCACTTTCACTTTCTTTGCCACGTGTGGGCACTGGCCTGGCTCTGGGGACACTGCAGTGGGCACCCTGCCCTCAGGAAACTAGGACCGGAGCCCCTCAGCCTTGAGGGGCCCGGATGACTCATACTGGGAGACCATGATCGCTGGGATGGCCCGGTCCATGCCATGCCATGGAGATTGGGGGGATGGGCAGAGGGGGGCGCGCAATGGGCAGGGTCATGGTGGCAGCCTGAGCAGACACCCCTATGCTCGTAGCTTTTCCCCAAGAACTGGAATGGCCCCTCCACAGTGTGGATGTTTGCCCAGATGGTGCAGGCGCGGCACGTCCGGGTGTGGCCTTCTGATGGGCACCACCAGGCTGCCCCCAGCAGTGATGCCAGCCTGGACGGCCCCCTGCGGGTGGAGCTGCTGGGCTGTGAGCCAGGTACAGGCTGGGCTGGGGGAGGGAGAGATGGCAGTGGGCAGGAGGGATGGGCAGGAGTCCTCAGCCATCCCCCACCCTGCCATGTCCCCACTGGGCAGCGCCCCTGTGCCTAGGGGTTGGGCACCGTTGTGTCAGTGGCGAGTGTGCCCCCAGGGGGGCCCCGTGCGACGGTGTGGAGGACTGCAAGGATGGCTCCGATGAGGAGGGCTGCGTAACGCCACCTGCAGGCGCTGGCAGGTATGGGGCACCCTGCCACCCGGCCTGGCCTTGGTTGGGGGCCCAGCCTGGTGGGAGGAGCCTGTGTCACCTTCAACCCAAAGTGCCCGTGGGTCTGGATGTGCTGAGTCGCTGTAGCTGGGCGCCTTCAGAGGCGCCTTCCCACGTGGGATTCTGTGCCCTTGTCCTGGAGCTGGAGATCAGTGGTTCTCAGAGGGTGGTCCCTGGACCAGAGGCATCAGCATCACTTGGCATTTGGTAGAAATGCAGACTCTCAGGCCGCAGCCTGGACCTGCTGAGGCAGACACTGGGGGGTGGGGGTGCCCAGCCCTCTGCTTAACAACGCCTGCAGGGGACTCTGACCTTTGGGACCACGGTGGAGGGCATCCCTATGTCTAGTCTCAGCGGACAGTGCCCTCCCCAGGCCCGCCCAGGGATGACCCCCTGCTGGGATGGTGCTTCCGAAGCTGGGAGGGCCCCTGGAGCCCCCGTGGTTATTTTTCTCTCAGAATCGAGTCCACAGCCTGGAGCTCCGCGCCCTCCTCCGCCCAGCCTGGACAGCTGCCCCCTCAGCCCAGCGAGGTGTGTGGGGAGACGCGAGCCCAGCGGGTAGGGCGCAGAGCCTGGGGCACCCCAGCATCTCAGCAGCCCTGGTCCTCACTCCCTTCGCGCTGTCAGACAGCGTGGCCTCCCTGTGCAGCCCTGGTATTCCTTTCTCCATCGGGGCTTCGGCCTTGGGCCTCCTGGGGCCAGCCTGGTGCTGGGCTGGGGGCCAGAGGGTGCAGGGAGCACTGGGCGGATGCTGGGCCAGGAGGAGTCAGGGAGACGGGAGAGGTGTAGAGGCCCATGTACCTGTAGCGTGGCGATGCCCACAGGCCGGTACCAGGGCATCAGGTGCTCAGAGCCAACCCGAGCCCATAGGCCCCGGAGGCTTCCTGGACAAGGCTTGAAGGATGGGAGGTGGGGGGTAACGTAGAGATGGGGGCCGGGCACTTGTCCCACAGGAGAACAGCCTGGTGGGGACCCCAGAAGGGAGAGTGACTCCAGCACTCAGGCACAAGCCTGGGCGGGCAGGAAGAACAGCTCCTGAGCTCCTGGCACTTGGGGGGTGTGGAGCCCGACATCAAAACTGCACACCCCAGCTCTGCCCTGCGCCGTGGAGAGGGTTGGAGCTGGGGGTCCGAGTGCACTCCCGGAGGGGATGAGAAGCTGGACACCAGGCTGAACTGCCCCCGGGCTGGGGCCTCACCGGCAGCTGACCATCTCCTATCTCTGCAGGGTCTGGCAGAAGCAGAAGCTGACCACTGGCATCCTGGGCGGGGGTCACCCGTGCCCCCCACAGGTAATGTGCCCAAACTCCAGGCCGCCTTCCTGGCCACACCCCCCCTGACCCCTGCCAGCCTTCCTGTTCTTTCAGGGCAGGGGGCTGTTACATCTCTGGAGTTCAGTTTTTTGACCCTTCTTGTCCTCTGACTGAGCAAGGGGGGCTCAGGGAGGCAGGTGTGGTCCCCGTGGACTCCTTGGCCAGGTCCAGCCCCTGCCCACCATCCTGGACTCCAGGGTACGAGGCTTCTGGCTGGTCCCTGGGGCTGAGCCTGTGCCCTGCAAGGGGTGGCTGCCTTCCCCAGGCCCCTGGCCCATCTGTGGGCTGCTGCCCAGAACTCCCTCTACTCCCCACCCCTGCACACACCCATTTCAGAAGCGTTTGCAGGCAGCAGATGTCTGTCAGTGGGCACGGGAAGCCAGGGTCACCCAGTTAGCGGGGTCCTAAATAGGACAAGGAAGGGGCTCCCGTTGTGTGCCAGCCCCCCCTGCAACCATGGCCACCTGGCCCTTCACCTGCACGAGGGCCCAGGAGAGCGAAGGTGGCCAGTGAGGGCTATCAGGGCAGCTGGGAATGACCTTCTCTCTTGGGACGTGTTGGGTCCATCTCACCACCTGCCCGGAGCCTCATTTTCCCCCTCTGTGAGCCCAGGAGCACTTATAATTGGTGCATATGGTCCCTTCCAGAAAGTTCTGAGTATAGCTATTCAGAAGCCTGGCTAGCAGTGCTTCTGCATCTCTTGTGAGAAGCCGCTTGAACCATCGCTTGGGTCCACAGAATGCAGACCCCCATGACGAAGGCTGCTCTCATCCCAAGTCTGGTTCTAGAAAAAAGGCTGTCTTTTTAAGCATGAATCTCTTGTACAAAATAGGTTCATCCCTCTTTTCCCTGTAGCTGCCAGGAGGCTCCTGGCCGATTTCTCTGTACCTGCAGTAAAGGGCTGGTGCTGAGTCTCTGGCCAGGCAGCTCCTCCTGCTGCCGTTTGTGTTTCTCCATAAACGTTGACTTAATAGTGAGTTTCACTTGGAGGCTGCTGTGTGTGTCTTTGTGAGTGGAGAGTACACATCTCACTCAAAACTCAGCTTTTCTTCTGCATTCAGTTAAAACCCTTCTTGTGCCCCTGGGACGACCGAGTCCCTTTTCCATTTTGATCTGAAGCCCCTCAGAAGGTGGGGTGTCACCTGTCACCACCCCAAGACCTGGAAAACCCTCTGGAGGGCCCGCGTCGGCCTTATCTCAGGGACAGGGAACTGATGGGCTCCCCCTCCCTCCTGCACTCCTAGGCAAGGGGCCAGCGAGTCTTGGGTCCGAGCCTCACCCAAGTCCTGGGGGATCTGTGCAGACTGTGACCCCCACCTCCCAACCGGAGGCACAGGCCCTGAGACCGGAAATGGCAGCTGTGACGGTGCTCCCCCCACACCCCATGGTGACGCCCGAGGTTCCTGCTGGTGAGATGCCTCCTGCCCTGTAGAGACGGCGTCCCCGTAGAGGAACCGAGCCCCTGAGAGCTTGGCTGCTTTGCTCCAGGTCACATAGCTTGAGCTTAGGGGCTTGGGAGGATCAAGCCTAGGATCCAAGTCTCCCGAGACCACTCCCTGCTTTTCCGTAATCCCACGAGGGGCAGGCAGGGAGGGCACAGCGGATGTCAGGAGGGAGGCTGGGGGCTGCTAGGAGGTGACAGAGGAGAGAGGACAGGGCTGGGGAGGGGGCGATGGCCGGTCAGCTGGCTGCGGTGGCGCCCACAGGACGGAGCACCACGCCGGGGCCCTTCCCGCATGTGCAGTGCAGCCCAGGCCAGGTGCCCTGCGAGGTCCTGGGCTGCGTGGAGCTGGAGCAGCTGTGTGACGGGAGAGAGGACTGTCTGGACGGCTCTGATGAGAGGCCCTGCGGTGAGCACCCTGGAGAGTCTGGTGCCATGTGGGTGGTAACAGCAAGATGGCTGTAGGTTTGTGGAGGTGCCTACCTCTGTTTTTAGCATATATGAGAAGGTCCTGGGAAAGTCCTGGCCACGGGGAGTGGAAGGAAACCGACTGGGTTAAAACAACCAGCAGTGTGTGTTTTGGCTGGTAGTGAAGGGGCGGCATGGGATAGGTGTTTTATAAAACCTCTCTGACCTTGGAGGTTGTTCATCCATCCATCCATCCATCCATTATCAACCCATCTATCCATCCATCAAAGTAGACCAATATGCTCAAAGCCTAGTTTTCAATCAAGAGAAGAACAATCAAGTATAAGCCAATAAGGGGAAGGATGGAGTGTTAGCCAGTTACTCTGGGGAAATCCATCAGGAAGGGATACCTGGGGAGTGAACTGTTCTGGCTTCTCTTGGGACATTCAAAGAGCTGTTGACAGAGAGACTGAGATGGTGTGTGGATGGAAGACCACCCCACTCATAGCAGAGGGAGGCCTGGGTGCTGGGCTGGGTGGGTGTGGGAGGAATCAGGAGGAAGGGAAGGCCAGGCCAGGGTCAGCAGGTTCAGTTCTGCGCTGGGCCTGGGGTTGAAGGGGTCAGTTTATCACCGGCCAGAATGACCTGTGCCCTTGCCCTTCCCCACCCCAGCACGGGCAGCGGGCACCGTGCCCTTCACCGTGCCCACCACCACCCTGCCGGGGTTGCCGGCCTCCAGGGGCCTCTGCTCCCCGAGCCAGCTGACCTGCGGCAGTGGGGAGTGTCTGCCCGCCGAGCGGCGCTGCGACCTGCAGCTGGACTGCCAGGACGGCTCGGACGAGAATGGCTGTGGTAGGGGCGAGGCTGGTCCGGGTCAGGCCGGGGGCCGCCCTGGGGAGGGCCCGCTCCCGCGTGAGTCCCTCTCTGAACTCGGCCGGCCCGTCCCTGCAGTGGACTGTGGCCTGGCGCCCTGGTCTGGCTGGAGCAGCTGCAGCCGTAGCTGTGGCCTGGGCCTCGCCTTCCAGCGCCGGGAACTACTGCGGCCGCCCCTGCCCGGGGGCAGCTGCCCACCGGACCGGCTCCGCAGCCAGCCCTGCTTCGTGCAGGCCTGCCCAGGTAACCGGCCTCCCCTCCCAGGCCTCCCCGCACCACCCCCCGCCCTCCGCCCAAGGTGGGACACCCTCACGGGGAAATGCCCCTGCTCCCCCTTGGGACCCGTGTGTCCGGCTCCCGGACTCTAGGAGGACAGCCCCCTCCGACATCCCAGCCTTGCCTCCCCACTGAGGGCTTGTCCGAAGGCGGCTCCCCGCCCGGCCCCCTTCCTGCCGGAGTGTGGGAACTGGAGCCGCGGCCGGCCCGCCCCAGAGGGAGGCTGTGAACAGGCGGCCCCGCTGGTCCCGGGCTCTGCGCCCGAGGCCCCGCGGCGCTTTTGTTCAGGGAGGGGCCCCAGCCCGCCGCATCCTTGCATCCAGGGTTTCCCACGCGGGCCTTCCTCCGCCCGCAGGCAGCCTTTGTAACCCCGCTTCTCACCGCTGCCTCCAGGGGGCGCGCCGCCCCGGGATTCCCTTTTCGGGGACCGGAGCCTTTATCCCCAAAGGCCTTTCCACACGTCACCCGCCCTACCCACCTAAGGGGGCTTTCCTGGGACACGAGAGGAAGCTGCGGAGGCCTTGGGGCGCTGCCTTAAGCCACCCCGCTGGCCACTGCCCAGATTCCCCGGCCCCTTGGCCCTGCTCTCTCTAGCGGGGTGGCAGCTCTTGGGGTTCACCGCCTGGTTCACCCCCGTTCTTCCTCCCGCTCCCCCGCAGTGGCTGGGGCGTGGGCTGAGTGGGAGGCCTGGGGGCCCTGCAGCGTCTCGTGTGGGGGCGGCCATCGGAGTCGTCGGAGAAGCTGTATGGACCCCCCGCCCAAGAATGGTGGTGCCCCCTGCCCCGGGCCCCCCCAAGAGAGGGCACCCTGTGGCCTGCAGCCCTGTGCAGGTGGCACAGGTGAGAGGAGCTGGGCTGGGGCGGGGGGGCATCTGAGGGGGGAGCCCCGGGGTGGGGGTGGGGCTGTGGGACCCTTCGCTGGGCCTCTCAGTGTCTCCTGCCTGGTGCCCATCCTCCACTCCCCCCCACCCCCATCCCCCAGACTGCGGGCAGGGCCGAGTGCATGTGAGTGCTGAGCTCTGCCGGAAGGGGCTGGTGCCACCGTGCCCACCCTCCTGCCTGGATCCTGAGGCCAACAGGAGCTGCAGCGGACTCTGTCTGGAGGGTGAGGCGCACCCAGCAAGCAGGGGTGCTGCGGGCAAGGTCCTCGGGGGTGGTGGGGGAAGTGTGGGCGTCCAGCAGGCCCACTAGCCCTCCGTCTCCATCCCACCTCCCTGCTGCACCCCATTCTCTGGCCTGAGAGCCCCCTCCCCCACCCAGGGTGTCGCTGCCCCCCCGGGCTCCTTCTCCAGGACGCAGGCTGCCTGCCCCTCTCCGAGTGCCCCTGCCTTGTTGGCGAAGAGCTGCAGCAGCCAGGCGTGCCCTTCCTCCTGGATAACTGCAGCCGATGGTCAGGTCGCCTGCCCGCCGTGGGGGGCGGGGGGGGCGGGGACGAGGCGGGGGGGGGGGGCGAGGAGGGGCGGGGTCAGGGGCCACTCCCCGCCTTCCGGTCCTGACCTCCGCCCCCTGCCCCCCGCCACCCCCCCAGCGTGTGTGAGAAGGGGGCCCTGTTGTGTGAACCAGGGGGCTGCCCCGTGCCCTGCGGCTGGTCAGCCTGGTCGTCCTGGGGTCCCTGCGACCGCTCCTGTGGCTCTGGCCTGAGGGCCCGGTTCAGGTGTGCAGGCAGAGGGGCGATGGAACCGGAAGGGATGGGGCGGCACGGGGCGAGCGGAGGGCCTCGGGGTGGGGAGCGGTGCCCACGCTGCCTCTCTCCTCAGGTCCCCCTCCAACCCTCCGGCTGCTTCGGGGGGCGCCCCGTGTGAGGGCCAGAGGCAGGAGCTGCAGGCCTGCTACTCGGCGTGCGGGGCAGGTGGGTCCCCGCCAGCCTCCGTCCTCCAGATCCTGCCAGGAGAGCGCGGCTGGGTCGAGCCTGCTGGTCACTCTGCTGGGTGGTCAGTCCTGGGTGGTCGGCGCAGCCTCCCCCATTCAGGAGGCGCCCTCGGGAGGAGATGAAGGCCTGGGCAGGGGCGCAAGTGTCTGACAGCAGGATGGAGGCGTGAGGCTGGACCTGGGGGCGGGGGCAGGAAGAGAGGGCTAGTTCAGGACCTCCTGGAGCCCAAGACTGATGCCCTTGTTCCATGGCGGGGGGGGGCCCCCAGAGCCATCCCAGCGGAGGTCTGTGGGTCTTTTGTGAGCAGGCAACTGGGCAGGGTGAGAGCAGGGAAGTTGGGGTGCAGCTGGGGGCCCAGGGGATCTGGGTGCAGTTTCTGAGCAGGAGAAGGAAGGAGGGGCTGTTGGAGAATGGCAGCTGGCTGTCTGAGGGGTCTCTAGGATTTCCTCACTGAGGCTGAATGAAGGACCGTTGTTTAGAAGGCTCTGGAAGAAATCATGAGGGCTTTTGGAGGTACCTTCCAGGCCCCCAGATAGAGGTGGGGGCCCAGTGAACCAGATTCAGTTCAGTTCAGTTCAGTCGCTCAGTCATGTCCGACTTTTTGCAACGCCATGGATTGCAGCATGCCAGGCCTCCCTGTCCATCACTGACTCCCGGCGTTTATGCAAACCAGATTCAGCAGGAAGCTAAGCTCTGAGAGGAAGATCTGGGTCCACGTTTGGGGGCCCGCAGGGGCAGAGACCACGCCTGCCCTCACGAGCCCTTCTCTTGCCCCTGTAGCTTCTCGGACCTCACCCCGGTTGCCCTGAGCCACTCCCGCCTTGCAGGGCCCCATTCAGCCTCCCACCTTTTTCCTTGCAGAGGTGCCCGGCTGGACACCCTGGGCTCCCTGGTCTGCCTGCTCCCAGAGCTGCCTCGTCCCTGGAGGGGGCCCAGCCCTGCGCAGCCGTTCCCGGCTCTGCCCCGGCCCCGGGGACACGTCCTGCATAGGAGAGGCCACCCAGGAGGAGCCCTGCAGCCCCCCTGTGTGCCTAGGTATGGCACCTTCTGGGGGGGGGGGCCCTCGGGTGGGGTGAGGCATGGATGAAGAGAAGAACACTTTGGGAAGGGTGGAGGCAAACCTGGCTGTTGCCCAGAAGCTTCTCCCTGGCCCCCAGTCATAGCCCCCCCGGAAGCCCAGCGGAGGATACACAGGGTGGACCTGGCCTGAAAGCGTGTTGAGGGCAGCCCTGGAGGTGTGGGTGTGGTGGGGGCTGAGGCTGCTGTTCAGACCCTGCAGACCTCCGGACCGCCCCCCCCCCCCCCCCCCCGCCCACCCTGGCCATCCCCCATCTCTGCCACGTCCCTGACCGTTGTTGGCTGTCTCTTCCTCCCAGGGCTGGGTGTCTGGGGTCAGTGGGCCGCCTGGTCCGCCTGCTCTGCCCCATGTAATGGGGGCGTCCAGACCCGAGGGCGCAGGTGCTCTGCCTCGGCTCCTGGGGACCCCGGGTGCCAGGGACCCCACAGCCAGACCAGGGACTGCAACACGCAGCCCTGCACAGGTGAATGTCCCCTTCCCGTTCTCCAGCCCGCTTCGACCAGCCGGCCCCCGGGGGGTGCTGACCTTCTCCCCACCCACCTTCGCTTGGCACTGACCTCTGCCTCCAGGAAAGGCTGTGCCTTGAGCTGACTTGGCCCTATTTCCTGTCTCCTTCAGCCCCCAGCTTCCTCCCCCACACACCCTCCCATCTCCCAGGCCCTTCCGTGTGCCCCCTGCCGAGACCTGCTCTGTCTTCCCTGTGCAGCCCAGTGCCCGGGCGACATGGTGTTCCGCTCAGCAGAGCAGTGCCGCTGGGAGGGGGGCCCGTGCCCCGGGCTGTGCCTGGCGCGGGGCCCTGGGGTGGAGTGCACTGGCGTCTGCACCGCTGGCTGCGCCTGCCCTGCGAGCCTCTTCCTGCACAACAGCAGCTGCCTGCCTCCGAGTCAGTGCCCCTGCCAGCTGCGCGGGCAGCTCTATGCCCCCGGAGCAGTGGCCCGGCTGGACTCCTGCAGCAACTGGTGGGCATCAGGGTCGGGGAGCGTGGAGTGGGGAGGCCCGTAGCCACGAGGTGGGTGGGCGTGGACTCCCACCACCAGCGGGGGTGCTCAGCATGCCTCCATCCTGACGTGAAGCCCGGAAGGGCGGGTGTCTGTAGGAACTATCTAGCTTGTTTACTTATGGGGAGACCGAGGCTCAGTTGAAGGAGGTGATTTATGATGGATCTAGAGCCTAGAGTTGTTCTGAGAGTTGGTGCTGGACAGGGAGGCCTGGCATGCTGCAATCCATGGGGTTGCAAAGAATTGGACACGACTGAGCCACTGAACTGAACTGAGAGCCTAGAGTTAGGCGAGCAGGTCTACGTTCTCCTTCCAGTTGCCTCTGTTTCTCTTTCCTGAGTATAATTGACTTCCTGGGACCCACTTGATTTCTGCACAGAAACCTTGAATCGCCCAAGTCACAAAGCTGATACCAGGAATCCGCCAGCAGAGGGGGCACTAACCCCATTCCTTTTTTTGTTATTATTTTTCTTTATTCAGTTTATTTTTATCTTCCTTTTTACTTTCTATGTCCTGGTCCTCCCCCAATCCCCACCTTCATTCTTCCTGTCTCCCCTGCCCCTTTCTCGTTTTCCTTTCTAGATTTTTTTTTCTGAAATGTCAACATTTTTGAGGAGTGGGTTTTGAAACATTTACTGGAGAAAAACAAAAAGGAGGAAAACCTCAAAAGAGAAATCCAGGAGACTCAAACTAGTATCTACTCCTTCTGAGTAGCTCCTGACTGGCCTGGAAGAGTCACTCAAAACCATCTCTACAGTGTTTAATAAATATAAATGGAATAAAATTACAAAAAGGCAAATTCTTTTTATCAAGGCAATAAAACCATGGGACAGAGGGCAGCATGGTGCTTGGGGGTGTCAGGGAGCTCGTGGAGGGTGGAATTGGGGGAGGAGGCTGGGTGAGAATCCTTGGTCACTCACGAACTCCACGTGGGATGTAGGGCAACTTGCTTTACTTCCCAGACCCTCGGGTTCCTCTTCTGTGTGGTGGACACCGCGTCCCGGCCTCTTCTCCCTGGGGGCAGGTACACAGGGGTGCAAGGGGAAGGCTGACTGTGGCCTCCCTGGGTCCTCTCTCTGCAGCACCTGTATCTCTGGTGAGATGGTGTGTGCCTCGGAGCCCTGCCCAGGTACCCCCATACTCGGGGCCAAGGAATTGGCAGTGGTTGGGTCTCAGGGATTCTGGTCCCTTCAGTAATCAACCTGGTGGTGTCGGGGGTGCCCTCAGGAAGGTGGGGTCCAGGGAGGACTTGACCTGTCTCACACATCCCGTGTCTCTCCCCCACACCCACCCTGGTAGTGGCCTGTGGCTGGAGCCCCTGGACCCCGTGGAGTCTCTGCAGCCGCAGCTGTAACGTGGGCATTCGGCGGCGCTTCCGGGCAGGCACAGCTCCCCCTGCTGCCTTCGGGGGGGCTGCGTGCCAGGGCCCCAACATGGAGGCTGAATTCTGCAGCCTGCGGCCATGCGGAGGTGAGAGCCGCAACTGGGGTCCTCAAACCTGGGGACTCCCTGCCCTGGATCCCGGGACAGGTGCAAGGGCCTGCCCAAGGAGATGGCATGAGGGTGTGGTTCCCCAGGAGCTCTAAGAGGGGTCCTCCCTGGAAGCCCTGTTCCAGGTGGTATCCTGGGGCCTCCTGAGGAGGGGTGAGGTGTCCGGAGGTGGGTGTGAGGTTGCTGGGGCCTGGGATCCGGGGGGTGGAGTGACCGGGGGGGCCTGGGTGTGACGGGCAGGGCCTGCAGTGACCTGGGTGTCACCCCAGGTCCTGGTGGGGAGTGGGGCCCCTGGTCTCCATGCTCTGTGCCCTGTGGGGGCGGCTACCGGAATCGCACCCGAGGGAGCAGCGGGCCCAGCCCCGTGGACTTCTCCACCTGTGGTCTGCAGCCCTGTGCGGGTGAGGGCACCCACCTTCTCCTCCCTACCCCTCCCAGAGCTCCGTCAACCACTCCCTGTCCCCCCAGGAACTCCTATTTTGGAGCTTCCGGGGAACCCCATGACCTTCCCGGCCACACCTAGAGCTGATGCCTTCCCCCCGGGGGGAGATCCTGGGGGAGAATCGAACGTGCCTGGGCTGAGCTGTCCACCTGTGTCCCCCAGGGCCAGTGCCCGGTGTGTGTCCCCCGGGCAAGCGGTGGCTGGACTGTGCCCAGGGGCCTGCGTCCTGTGCAGAGCTCAGCGCCCCAAGAGGGGCTGACCAGCCCTGCCACCCTGGCTGCTACTGCTCTTCCGGGATGCTCCTGCTGGTGAGTGTCCCCTGCCTGGCCTCCTCAGGGCCTGGGCAGGGGCAAAGCCAAGAGTGTGGGGCGGGAGGGAGGGAGAGCCTGCAGGGTTGAGGACAGAGTGCTGAACTTGGGACACGTGGTTCTGCTCTGCCAGCTCCATGACCAGCACGTGACCCTGGGTGAGTGGCCATCAGGTCTTTTCTCCCAGAAATTGCGGGTCCATGCCCCTCCCCATGGCCCTTGCACCTGATGGTGTGCATTTACCCAGTGCTGGAAATTGGGAAGAAATGGGTGTTTGGAAGGAGTATCCGTGACATTTGAGGGTGGGTGCCTGCCAGGTGGGTGCTGAGCTCTGCTTTGGGGGAGCGTGGGCAGAACGCGCTGGAAACCAGAAGGCAGTGGAGGGTTTTTGATTCCAGAACAACGTGTGCGTGCCCACCCGGGACTGCCCCTGCACCCATGGGGGACGCCTCCACCCCCCAGGCAGTGCTGTGCTTCGTCCATGTGAGAATTGGTGAGGATGCCGCCCCCTGCAATGGCCCTGTGATCCCAAGGACCCTCTGTCTCTCCTCTGCATTGGGGGTGGGGGAGTCTTGGCCTCCATGGGCCACAGAGACGCCCCCTCTCACAGGCACAGTGTTCAGTAAGCCTGCGTGTGCCCCTCGCCTGCCCCCTCCTCATCAGTCTCCCTCTTCCCACCTGTCTCTGTCTGCTGGGGCTGATCCCAGTCCCACTCATCTTGTGGAGTTTGTGGACAATTCCTGGCCTCCCCTGGCCTGTGGCTGCATCCCTCCCACCAGCTTCACATGGCCATCTCCTCCCTGGGTCTTCACATCCCCTCTGTCTGTACCTTTGTAGAAGGACAGCAGTCACATTGTGTTGGGGTCACCCTAACGGCTCCATTTTAACTCGATCACCTCTGCAAAGACCCCCCTCTCCAAACAAGGTCACAATTCTGCAGTCACGCTCACATGTTAGGGCTCTGACATGTGAATTTGAGGGGACACATTCAGCCTGTAAGAGCTCCCCCACCATCTGCTGCTTCTCCACCAGCTCCTGTGTCTCTGGGCTCATCACTAACTGTACCTCCTGGCCCTGTAAGGAGGGTGAGAAGGGGGCCTCTCCTGACTTCACTCCCCCTGCCCCGCCAGAGTGGGTCTGTGCAGGGGTGGGAGGGAGGTAGCACTGGGGAGGAAAGCCCTTGGGAGAGGGGGGCAGGGAGGGGGCGGCCTGTCCTATGCACCCTGCCCCTTGCCCTTTGGGCCCCTTTGGCCTTCCATTGCTCTGTCCTCTCTGCCTCTCCCTGCTGCGCACCCCAGGTCAGCCCACGTGGTCACCCTGGACCCCATGGAGCGAGTGCTCGGCCTCTTGTGGCCCAGCCCGGCGCCATAAACACCGCTTCTGCACCAGGCCCCCCGGTGGGGCACCGTCCAGCATGGCCCCGCCACTCCTGCTGTCCTCGGTGCCCCCTCTTTGCCCAGGCCCTGAGGCAGAGGAGGAGCCCTGCCTCCTGCCAGAGTGTGACCGTGAGTCCTGTGGAGCCCAGACGTGCCCACCACCTTGCCCCAGTCAAGCGCAGCCCCTCGCCACTGCTTCCTCTTCTGTTCCCCAGGAGCTGGAGGCTGGGGCCCTTGGGGACCCTGGTCCAGCTGTAGCCGGAGCTGTGGAGGGGGTCTCCGGAGCCGGAGCCGAGCCTGTGATCAGCCCCCACCCCAGGGCCTGGGGGATTACTGCGAGGGGCCTCGGGCCCAGGGGGCGGCCTGCCAGGCTCTGCCATGCCCAGGTACCTGCCAGGGACGGCGGTGGGGGTCAAGGAGGAGAGGTGGGAAAGCTGTGGGGGGCATTCTGGGGAGGCGAGCAGGGAGGTGGAGGGGCGTGAGATTGAACCGCACAGCTGTCAACCCACCCGGGTGCCCTCCTCCCCCCCACCCCACCCACTCCGCAGTGACCAACTGCACCGCCATCGAAGGGGCGGAGTACAGCGCCTGTGGCCCTCCCTGCCCTCGCTCCTGCGATGACCTCGTGGTGAGTCTGGGCTCCTGATGGTCACATTGCTGGACGGCAGGTATGGCCCCTCTGACCTGGGGCCGTCCGCGGTTGGAGGGAAGAAAAGGGGTCAGCGCCCAGCCGGCCTGGCTCCTGATTCTAGACAGCAGCGGGAGTGAGCCTCATCCAGCAGCCCTTGTCGTCCTTACACAGCATATACGTTTCTCGGTTGACACGTTTTATGATGTCATAAAGGAAAAGGGCAGTCCTTTTGATGGATCATCCATCCGAAGCCCCCCGCCCAGGCGCGTTGGTGCGCAGACCTTGGCCCTGTGCGCGCGTGAGTGCGCACGCGCCTGCCGGGGCGAGGGGCCAGTCCAGGACCATGGAGAGGGACCCAGGCCGGCTGCCGCCGGGGGTGGGCGCGGTCCAGTGGCGCCTGCGCAGTGGCGAGGACGCGGCCCCGAGTCAAAAGATGCTGGAGCAAACAGCTAGGGCGAAGGGACGGCGCTTTGAGAAGCCTTGCTTGGGCCTGTCCAAGGGGGACGGGAGGCTCCACACGGAGGCGGGAGGACCAGGACACGGTGTCTGGTCCCGACCTCTCCCAGGGAGTCCCGGCGCCTTCCCAAACGCCCGCCGCTCCCGCCAGCTTTCCGGTCCCCGGCTCCTTCCGTCCTAGGAGATCTGCCTTGGTCCCCACTCAACCCTCCACGGGGCCCAACGTCTGGAGGATACTCCATTCAGGGAAGCTCCTCGCAGGCTGTCCCTTCCCCACTCTCCTCCCCTGGAGGAGAAACTCCAGTGGAAACGCGGCATAAACTGTGTTTAGAAAAGACAGCTATGACCTGGAGCATCGCACTTCCTCTCCTCTGCACCCCTCTCCGCCGCGCCCCCCTCCCCACCCCCGCAGCCTCCTTCTTCACTTCATCGTGGCTCCCGGAGGCCCCCTCCATTCCGCAGCAGTCCCCTTGCGCCCCCGGCTTTCCACTGACCTGGGCCCTCCCTTCCTGTCCCCCAGCACTGCGTTTGGCACTGCCAGCCCGGCTGTTACTGCCCGCCAGGCCAGGTGCTGAGTGCCGACGGCACCGTCTGCGTGCAGCCCGGTCACTGCAGCTGCCTGGACCTGCTGACTGGGGAGCGGCACCGTCCAGGGGCCCAGCTGGCCAAGCCTGACGGCTGCAACTACTGGTGAGGGCCGGTGGGGGCGAGGGGCGGCGTGCGGGCAGGATGCCACGGGTGAGGGCAGGGCTAGTCTACTCCTTATCTCACACAACTGAGCTCTCCCGGTCTCAGCTGATGCACACTAGGCTCCCACAAACTCTGAGAAGATGCAGCAGGTACCCTAATCCCTGGTCTGACAGGTGGGGAATCTGAGGCAGCCAGCTCTGGGGATCTGGGAGACTTTGAAGAGCTGGGCTTGTGCTTTGAGGGGACAGGGGGTGGCGGTGTGGTGTTTCCTCCTGCTGTCTGGCTTCCTTTAGCCACAACGACCTGTGGTCACTTCCCCATAGGACTGAGTCCGCAGGATCCCTGGGCATGCCTGGAGTGGGTCAGGGAGCAGGGACTAGAGGTGCTGGAGAGTGGGGAGGGGGACTGAGACCTCAGAGGCTGGAGGTGGGGGAAAGGGGAAGGGGAGGCAGACGGGGAGGGGTGTGTGTGGAGGGCACGGTGCGAATGAGCTGCCCTCTCTCTCTGTCTGCGTGCCCCGCCCAGCACCTGCTCCGAGGGCCAGCTCACTTGCACAGACCTGCCTTGCCCAGGTATGTACCCTGCTCAGAGCGAGGTGAGAAAAAGCAGTGTCCTGGGGTGCAGGGAGGGCTGGGACTGGGGGAGGGATGGCTGCACCCCAGGGCTCACCATTCACCCCCACAGTGCCTGGTGCCTGGTGCCCGTGGTCAGAGTGGACAGCGTGCTCCCAGCCCTGCCAGGGACAGACGAGGACCCGCTCCAGGGCCTGCAGCTGCCCGGCTCCACAGCATGGCGGGGCCCCATGCCCCGGGGAGGCAGGGGAGGCGGGGGCCCAGCATCAGAGGGAGACCTGTGCCAGCACCCCCGAGTGCCCAGGTGAGACGCCCCACCAGGTGGCACTAATCTCAGTGGGCTGGGACCTCTCGGGCCTCCCAAGGCAAAGGGATGCTTTTGTATTTTTGCCGCAGTGGATGGAGCCTGGAGCCCGTGGGGACCGTGGTCTCCCTGTGACGTGTGCCTGGGGCAGTCCCATCGCAGCCGAGCGTGTAGCTGGCCCCCCACCTCTGAGGGAGGCCGGCCCTGCCCTGGGGGCCACAGGCAGAGTCGCCCCTGCCAGGGCAATTCCACTCAGTGCACGGGTGAGGATTTCTGCAGAGATGGCAGGTGGTGGTGGTGGCTTGTAAGGCTAGGGAGATGCTGCCTCTGACCTTTGATCCCCTGCATCTGACCCGCCCCCCCACCTCACCCCCGCCCCCGCCCCGCACCACATATACACATGCATACCACTTTCTTTGAGGGAGAGCCCTTAGGGCACTCACCGCATGGAACTGGGCAAGTGAAGGTCCTAGCAGGTGGTGGGCATGGCAGGAGGGCTGTCACCCAACTCTGTGGACGCGCCCCCCCCCGCCAGGGTGGGACCCCCCCAAACCCACCCTTTCTGCTTCCCTCCTGCTGCAGACTGTGCAGGTGGCCAGGATCTTCTCCCCTGTGGGCAGCCCTGCCCCCGCTCCTGCGAGGACCTGTCCCCTGGGGTCGAGTGCCAGCCAGACTCGATGGGCTGCCAGCAGCCCCGCTGTGGGTGTCCCCCTGGCCAGCTGTCCCAGGACGGCCTTTGTGTGACCCCCGCCCAGTGCCGCTGCCAGTACCAGCCTGGAGCCATGGGTCAGTGCCTCCCCCAGCCCGCCCCCGAGCACAGCAGTGCCCTCCCGCCTGGCCCCTGCCACTTTGCCCACGGGGGCCAGCCTGGGACTGTGGGACAGGAATGAGCAACTCCCACGTCCCGGGGCTGGTGCCTGTTGGGGCTTCTGTGTCCTCCGCCCGCCAGGACCTGGGTCCCCACAGGTGGAGACAGCGGGGTAGAGCCCTGAGCAGGATTGGTGATTGGCTGAGCCATCTGAAGCACCCGCCCCCTTCCTGTGCCCTCAGGGATCCCTGAGAACCAGAGCCGCTCTGCGGGGTCTGGGCTCAGCTCCTGGGAGAGCCTGGAGCCCGGTGAGGTGGTGACGGGGCCGTGTGACAACTGGTGAGCCAAGAGCGTCAGGGAGGTGTGGGCTGCCAGCCGGGCAGGAGGGCCCCGGGGGAAGCGGGCAGGGCCCTGTCTTCTAACACCCCACCCTTGTCCCCAGCACCTGTGTGGCAGGCATCCTTCAGTGCCAGGAGGTGCCCGCCTGCTCAGGGCTGGGGCTGTGGGGCTCCTGGGGCCCCTGGGAGGACTGCAGCGTCTCCTGTGGTGGAGGGGAGCAGCTGCGCTCCCGCCGTTGCCCGCGCCCCCCCTGCCCCGGGCCTGCCCGCCAGAGCCGCACCTGCCGCACCCAGGTCTGCAGAGGTGAGCCCCGGCCCAGACTCTGTCACTCCTGATCCCCATCCTGGCCTTTGACCCTGACTCATGGGTTGCCTTTTGACCTCTCCCACCCCATCGCCACATGCCACCCCTCACCCAGGCCAGTGGTGGGCAAACAGAAGAGGAAGCAGGTGGATTTGGGGGGCAGGGGAGACAGTAGGAGAGGGCGTGACCCAGGGCCCGGCCCAGGGAGGGTGTGGTCCGCAGGACTCCGGGGGGACACAGGAGGGGATGGGCACTGGGGGGAGCGGAGGTGGGCACAGGAGGCTGCGAGGGCGGTGTGGTGCGGGTGCTCACTTGAGGGTTCCCTTCAGAGGCAGGCTGCCCGGCTGGGCGTCTGTACCGTGAATGTCAGCCCAGCGAAGGGTGCCCCTTCTCCTGCGCCCACGTCACGGGGCAGGTGGGCTGCTTCTCCGCTGGCTGCGAGGAGGGCTGTCACTGCCCCGAGGGCACCTTCCTGCACCGTTCGGCCTGTGTCCAGGTTAGGACTCCCCCTGCCAGCAGCCCAGGGCCCTCCCCTCCCCCATCAGCTCTTGCCTCTGCAGACCCTGTGGCCTCTGGACGGCCTCTAAGTGTCCTGACTTAGAGCTGGTGGCCCTGAGCCCCCAGGCAGGGGAAGGGACACACCGAGTCGGGGACAGTTCCCAGCAGAGCTAGACTCAAACGCAGGCGTCCCTGTTCCTGGCTCAGGCCCTTTCCACCTCCCTTGCTCTCCTCTCGCGGGTTCCATCCAGGAAGGTACCTGGCCAGCTCTGGTCAAGCCATAGCCTTACATTGCTCATGGTCAGCTCCCTGACGCAGGTACACAGTCCCACTTGCTATTGGAAGTGCAGTCTTAGGACCCAGAGCTGTCAGGAGCATCTTTCCCACCCATCTCCTTCTCCCCATCCCGCTTCCGAGGATGTCCATGGGGGTGAGATGGGGCAGGACTGGCCCATGGCAGGTGGCTCCAGCCTGTGTCTCTGCACTTTCTCCCCCATCCCAGGAGTGCCCCTGTGTGCTCACCGCCTTGTGGCTGCAGGGGCTAGGAGCTGCCGGCGCTGACCTGGGGGCTCACCTGTCTGTTCTGGGAGAAAACGGTCAGCCTCTTGGGCCTGGCGATGAGTTGGGCTCGGGTCAGAGCCTCCGTACAGGCTGTCACAACTGGTGAGGGTGTGAGAGATTTGGGGTGGGGGGAATTTGAGGGGGATGATGAGAGTGTAGGGGATTTGGGGCGGGGATTTGAGGGTTAGGGGGTGAGAGGATGTGTCGAGGGGCCCTGGGCAGCCCTGCACCCCTTCTTCCACCCCCCGCCCCAGCTGCTTGACCCCAGGCTCACCCTAGCTCTGTCTCCTCGCCCTTGGGGGCTGACGTGTCTGCCTGCACCCCTTTCTCCTGGGGTCCGAGCTGCCGGCCCCTCATCCTCACACCCTCTCCCCAGCTCCTGTGTGCATGGGAAGCTGTCCTGCTCCGTGGAGGCCTGCTCCAAGGCTGCTGGTGGCTTCGGCCCCTGGGGTCCGTGGGGCCCCTGCTCCCGCTCCTGTGGCGGGCTGGGCACCCGCACCCGCAGCCGCCAGTGTGTGCGCCCCACGCCCGCTCCTGGTGGCCAGGGCTGCCACGGGCCCCACTGGGACCTCGAGTACTGTCCCAGCCCGGAGTGCCCAGGTGAGGGAAGGGGGGCGGGGTGGGAGGCGTCTGGCTGGCCCTTTGTCCCTTCCTGTCTGTCCATCCCTGTCCCCGCTCTGGGTCTAGCTTAGTGTTTCTCTTCTGCTCAGATACATTCAACCAAATTTCTGGAACTCTTGCCGAATGTGTGTGGGGGGGTGGGTAGGAGAGTGAGGACCCTGACCTTGGAGTCCAGGGGCTCAGATAACCCATTTCAGCATGGGGGATGTGCCCTGTAAGAGAATGCATGTGCTCAGGAAAATGGGGGAGGTTGAGAATTCTCCTAGGGGTACGGTCTAGGAGGGCTTCCTGGAGAAGGTGGCATCTGAGGGGGTCTGAGGGATGGAGAGGACTCAGACAAGCGTTGGAGGAAGGGATGCCAGGAATCAGGCATGGCCTGAGCAAAGGCCTTGCTACTATGAGCAAGTGCTGTGCTGGGGGCCTGGGGTGTCTGGGCTGAACCAGAGAGGGACAGGTTTGGGGAACTTGACCACCAGCCCTGGGGCTTCGGCCTCATGCACTTCTGTCTGGGAAACACTTCTGAACAGGTTTCCTTTGGCACAGGGGCTGCAGGGTCCACGGCGGAGCCAGCGACAGGCCTTCCAGGTATCAGACTCCCCAGGTTCCCACCCCGATTCCCTGCACCCCTCCCTTGGGGAAGAGCAAGCCCCGGGCCTCCTCCCTCCCCAGCCCTGCTTCGAGCCCAGGAGCCCAGGGCTGACTCCTTGGGGGTCTCCTCTCCCCACCCAAGGCGGCTGGGGCCTGTGGTCCCCGTGGTCCCCCTGCTCCGGCACCTGCACAGACCCGGCTCACCCAGCTTGGCGCAGCCGCAGCCGCCTCTGCCTGGCGAACTGCACTGGGGGTGCCGCTTCCCAGGAACGCCCCTGCAACCTGCCCTCCTGCACAGGTGTGCCTTCTGGTCCTGACCTCTGACGCTGCCCCGGGTCTGGACCCTGAACCTCCCCTCTAACGCGTCATTCTAACCCCAGCCAACGTCCAGCCCCAAGCCCCACATCTAATACTCCTTGTGCAAATACGGAGTTCTCAACCTGACCCTGGGCCTTCTTTGTGAACCCCAACAGCTGTTGGAGAGCCCTGCCACCTTCCACCCATCCTCACTCATGTGGGTACCAAATACTCCCCCCTAAAAAGGTCCCATCCAAATCCCTCAGCCACCCTGGGAGTCTGGGACTACTGTCTCCCCGCCCTGCGCCACTGTCACCCTGAGAGAGGGGAAACCGAGGCCCGGTTGCCAAAGCCACACGACAGTCAGGGTCAGATCTGAAAGGGGGCAGGATGGGGCATAGCCAGCCCCCGCTGAGGAGGTTGGCACTTGAGCTGGGGCGGGGAGGGTGGGGGTCAGGGGGCTGGCTGCAGCTCAGCGGCGTCCTGTCCCGCCCGCAGAGTTGCCCCTGTGCCCGGGCCCTGGCTGCGAGGCCGGGAACTGTTCCTGGACTGCCTGGGCCCCGTGGGAGCCGTGCTCCCGCAGCTGTGGGGTGGGCCAGCAGCGCCGCCTGCGGGCCTACCACCCCCCAGGGCCCGGTGGACACTGGTGCCCTGACGTGCTTACAGCCTACCAGGAACGCCGCTTCTGCAACCTGCGAGCTTGCCCAGGTGCGGTGGGCGGTGAGCGCCTGGCCAGACTGCCCTTCCTGAGCATCAGTGCCCCACCCGACCCCGGGCCCTTCCATCTCCAGCGTGGGACCTCGCCCCAGGCTCGGGGGACACGTGGGGGTCCCTGCCTGAGCCAGACCCCTGGTGCAGCCCTTCTCTGGCCCATTCAGTGCCCGGAGGCTGGTCACGCTGGAGCCCCTGGTCCTGGTGCGACCGGAGCTGCGGAGGGGGCCGGTCCCTGAGGAGCCGCAGCTGCTCGAGCCCCCCACCCAAGAACGGCGGCGCCACCTGTGTTGGGGAGAGGCATCACGCACGGCTCTGCAATCCCACGCCCTGTGGTACGGCAGTGGTGACAGCCCTCCTGCCCTTGCTCCCTGCGAAGCTCTCCCCACCCCCTCCTCTAATTTCACCCCCCACATCGCTGTGCAATGTGGATGGGGGGCAGGCTGCTACCTCATCGGCCAGTGAAGGAAACCGAGCCCCACAAGGGCAGATGGTGGTGGGGCCCGGGCTTTGGGCAAGGACTACCAGTGGCTAGGGCTGAGCTGCCCAATCCGCCCCCACTGCCCACCCCCACCTGGGACTAGAGCTCATCCTTTCAGCTGTGACCCCCCCCCCCCCCCGCTTCAGTTCCTGGAACCACCCGGTCAAGAGTTTCAGGGGGTTTGAGGATAACAGTCTTGAGATACCTGGTGCCTGGGAGGTCCACTGAGCCAGCCAGGTTGTCACCCCTGCCCCCCACTCCGAGCTCCAGCTCCCTCTGAAGTTGGTACTTCCAAGCTCACTGACCCTATGGACCCTGTACTCTAAGGCCCACCACCTCTATTAGGATCACCCCCGACACTGATCACCCCCCATCCCTTCCATCCTTCTCTGGATGAACACAAAGGAGCCACATAAGTGAGAACGCTGGCTTTTAGATGCACGCATTCAGTCCACCTCACAAACACTTCTCAGGAGCAGGCTAGGTTCTGGGCACTCACAGTGAGAGGAACTGACTGTCACTCAGTGTGTCCTCAGGACCCCCAGGGTCTCCCCAGGACCCCAGGCTTCCCTGGGCACCAGCCTGGGGGAGGGGAGGGACGGGTCATACGGTTTCACGGAGGTCAGGGTGGCCCCCATGGGGCAGGGGGAGGGTTCCCGAGTCCCAGGGCTCAGGGCCTCTTGACTCTGGTCTTCCTGTCTGCCCAGAGGAGGGCTGCCCTGCAGGCATGGAGGTGGTCAGCTGTGCCAACCGCTGCCCCCACCGCTGCTCAGACCTCCAGGAGGGGATCGTGTGTCAGGAGGACCAGGCCTGCCAGCAGGGCTGCCGCTGTCCCGAGGGTAGGTGCTCCCTTCAGGCACGGCGGGGCAGCTCAGGGGGAAGGCAGAGGGGGGCCCTGGGGCGGGGGCATCAGCTCTGGAGGGCCGCCCCCTGCAGGGTCCCTGGAGCAGGACGGCGGCTGCGTGCCCCTTGGGCACTGCGAGTGCACGGATGCCCAGGGCCACAGCTGGGCCCCGGGGAGCCAGCACCAGGAGGCCTGCAACAACTGCACGTGCCGGGCGGGGCAGCTCTCCTGCACCACCCAGCCCTGCCCGCCTCCTGCCCACTGCGCCTGGAGCCGCTGGTCAACCTGGAGTCCCTGCAGCCGCTCGTGCGGGCCCACAGGGCAGCAGAGCCGCTTCCGGTATGGGGCAGGGCCAGCCTGTGTCACCTCGCTCCACCGGGGCCTCCCGCAGCCTGGACGCGGCCTCCTGGACTGCCGGGGTTCCTGGATCCTGTCCCCGCCGGTGACTTTGTGCCACCCCGTGACCTGGCCTTGGCTTTGGTCCCTGGTCATCCCTGACTTTCCTTAGCCACCTCCACACCTGCGCTGGGCTTCCCCACGGGTGGTGGGAGGCGTGACGAAGGGCCCGGAACCATCTCTCACCTTCTCCGCCCCGGGGCCCCACCCAGGTCTTCCACGTCGGGCTCGTGGGCCCCGGAGTGTCGGGAGGAGCAGTCCCAGAGCCAGCCCTGCCCTCAGTCCCCGTGCCCACCCCTGTGCCTGCAGGGCACTCGCCCCCGCTCCCTGGGGGACAGCTGGCTGCAGGATGGATGCCAGCAGTGGTGAGCCCTGGGGCAGGGGCGGGGGGCAGACAGGGGAGGGTGCCATGCTGCTGGGCAGCAGGGTCCCTGAGTCTGGGCTCCTCCCTCAGCTCCTGCACCCCGGAGGGCATCATATGTGAAGACGCCGAGTGTGCAGGTCTGGGGGTTCATTCCCAAACCCCCTACCCTGCTAGCCTTCCACCTTGGCCTCCGCTTATCAGCTCTGTTTGTGTTTCCCTCCCGCCGTGTTTCCAACCGCCGGCCCCTGTGTGCTGAGGGTCCCGTCCAACCCTCTGCCTCTTTGCTCCTCTGATTTCTCTAACCTCCCTGCTGCCTCCTGCAGGGCTCGGGGCCTGGACGCCGTGGTCCCCCTGGTCTGACTGCCCTGTCTCCTGTGGAGGTGGAAACCAGGTCCGCACCCGGGTCTGTGTGGCCTCGGCCCCTCCCCGAGGGGGCTCCCCCTGCCTGGGTCCCGATGCCCAGAGCCAGCGCTGCGGGCTGTGGCCTTGCCCGGCGCTGCCAGACGCCTGCTCCTGGGGCCCCTGGGGGCCCTGCTCCCGCAGCTGCGGTCCGGGCCTGGCCTCTCGCTCTGCATCCTGCCCCTGCCCGCTGGCTGAGGCTGAGCCCGCCTGCAACAGTACCTCCCTGCGCCTGGACACCCAGGCCTGCTACGCGGGGCCCTGCCTGGGTGAGTGCGCGTCAGAAGCGAAGCCCCCTTCTCTGTCTCCTACCTGCGCAAGATTCAGAGAATGTTTATTACTATAATCAAGTTCCAGATTATCTCCCCAAAATACACGTCTGTTTATTTCCTCCCAAGGGATTCCCAGGTGGCTCAATGGTAAAGAATCTGCCTGCCAGTGCAGGAGCCACAGGGGACCTGTGTTTGATCCCTGGATTGGGAAGATCCCCTGGAGGAGGGCATGGTAACCTACTCCAGGAATCTTGCCTGGAGAATCCCATGGACAGAGGAGCCTGGCAGGCTACAGTCTGTGGGGTCACAAAGAGTCAGACACGACTGAGTGACTGAGCAAGCATGCACCTCCTCTCAAGACTTTTTTCAGTGTTTTCCCTCTTCCACCATCAGTCCTTTAGAGCCCTGTGGCATGTGACCCTCACTGCTGGGTGGCAGGGAAGCCCGCCAGCTGGGACCTTTCGGAATTCTTGGCTTCCTTTGGCCCTTTGCCTGTTCAGGGTGTTGGCTGGGGCTGGGATGAGAGGGGAGGGTGGGTGGGAGAGAGGCTGGGGAGCTCAGAGAGGCCCTTGGCTGAGCCCTGGCCCCACTTGGTCCCTAGAGGAGTGTGTGTGGAGCAGCTGGAGCAGCTGGACGCGGTGCTCATGCGAGGTGCTGGTGCAGCAGCGCTACCGACACCAGCGGCCCGCGCCCGGGGGCGCCGGGGCGGGCCCCCCTGCACTCGACTGGACGGCCACTTCCGGCCTTGCCTCACGGGAAACTGCTCCGGTGAGGCCCCGGGAGCGAGGAGCCGGGGAGACGAACCCTGGCAGGGGCCTCCTGGGGTCCCCAGGGGGCACCGCCAGCTCTTCTTAGAGTGATACTCAGGGTGCCCAGGTCCTCAGAGGGGTTGCCCGCGCCTGCATGGACTCTGCCCTTGGCTGGGACCCTGCTCCAGCTGCTCCCTGCCTCACCCTCACCCCCACCCTGCCCCACAAGCCTTCACCGTGGTTTTCTCACTTTGCAGCCACAGGCCCAGCTGTGCCTGTGTGTGTGTGTGTGTGTGTGTCTTTTCTGTAGTTGCAGCAAGTGGGGGCTACTCTCTAGTTGCAGTGCTTGGTCTTCTCACTGCGGTGTCTTCTCTTGTTGCAGAGCACATGCTCTAGGGCACGTGGGCTTCAGTAGTTGCAGCACATGAGCTCTGTAGTTGTAGCTCTTGGTCTCTAGCGCACAAGCTCAATAGTTGTAGTGTACGGGCTTAGTTGCTTCTTGCCACATGGGAGCTTCCCAGACCAGGGATCGAACCTGTGTCTCCTGCATTGGCGGGTGGATTCTCTACCACTGAGCCACCAGGGAAGCCCCCCAGCTGTGGCTTTGTGTCCACTGGTAGCTGCCCCAGGCATGGTGGGTCTTTGCCCACTTATTACTCCAGCTGCCCTCCATCTCCACCCCTCTGCCTCCCACCTGCCAATCCTGGAGCTACCTGCCAGGGCTTGAACCCCCTGCGGCCCGCTGGCTCTCCTGGGTCCAAACAGTTGGAGGTGCCTACAGGGACTGAGTGGGCATGGATGGGGCAACACTGGTCTGCCCTTACCTACTGCAGGGGGGCAGTATCCTGCACTCTTACTGGGTGACTTCAAGGAGAGGTGACGGGACCACGCACTGTGCCCTCTGGGTTTGGGGGGCAGACGGTGTCTCTGGGCTACACCCTGCACCAGCCTGTCTGCCTGCCTGCCTCCCCCTGCAGAGGACAGCTGTGTGCCTCCCTTCGAGTTCCAGGCCTGTGGCTCCCCCTGCACTGGACTCTGTGCCACATACCTGAGCCCTTGGCTCTGCCAGGACCTGCCGCCCTGCCAGCCTGGCTGCTACTGCCCTGAGGTGAGGAGTGGAGCCAGGGGAGATGCCCCAGGAGGAGGGGTCCCCTGTCCATTCTCCCGCACCTCCTACCCTCCCCTCCGAACCTGTCATCCGGACAGCACTGCACATTCTGCCAGGCGGCCGTTTGCCCACACCATTGACTCGGCAGCATGCACGGCACCTGCTGGGGGCCAGGCATGGGTGGGCATTAGGGTGACGATGAGATGCCACCAGGCCTTGTCCCCTGTTCCCTTCTGCACAGGGGCTACTGGAGCAGGCCGGAGGCTGCGTACCCCCAGAACAGTGTAACTGCCAGCACGTCTCAGGAGAAGGAGCTGGGGTGACCCTGGCCCCCGGGGACCGCCTGCAGCTGGGCTGCAAAGAGTGGTGAGTGTTGGGGGTGAGGGAGGTGGCACCAGAGGCCTGGGACCAGGGACTGGACCGGGGAGGAGGAGGGGTTCCACAGGGTGGCCTGACCCCCGCAGAGAAGGCCAAGCAGAACCCCAAGGTCCCAGCCTCCCCCTGCTCCAAATGAGCCCAGAGTCCAGGTTACCCCTACATGAGCCCCCCACCCACCAACCCACCATTCTGGGCTGGGTCCTGCCTCCTGGAGCCCACCCTGACCACCCCCTCCCACAGTGAATGCCAGCGCGGGGAGCTACAGTGCACCAGCCAAGGCTGTCAAGGTAACTGGACCGAGGAGACCAGCTGTCCCTCTTTTTCCAGGACTCGGGTAGGGGGCTGGATTTCTGCCCAGGATTTGGGTGGGGGTGGTTTTTTGCCCAGTACTGGGTGGGAGTGGGACTTGGAACGTTCATTTCTAGGACTGGGACAGTCCCAGACAAACCAGGATGGTTGGTCCCCCTACTCCAGCTCTCCTGTTTCTGGAACTTTCTGGTCACAACAGGAGCCTCTTGTTCCCCATCCACTGTGGTCTCTGGGTCTGGTCGGGGGAGTCCCTGGGAAGGACGCTCACAAGCCGCCCTTCCTAGGTCTTCTGCCTCTGAGCGGCTGGTCTGAGTGGTCACCCTGTGGGCCCTGCCTGCCCCTCGGTCTGCTGGCCCCTGCCTCCAGGGCTGCCCTAGAGGAGCGCTGGCCCCAGGACACAGCTGGCCTGTCCCCCACCTCGGCCCCCACGCTGGCTTCGGAGCAGCACCGCCACCGCCTCTGTTTGGACCCTGAGACAGGGAGGCCGTGGGCCGGGGACCCAGACCTCTGCACTGTGCCCCTCAGCCAACAACGCCTCTGTCCAGACCCTGGAGCCTGCCAAGGTGATGGGGGAGGCGGGCCACGTGGGGACGGGGCCCGTGGGGGCGGGGCCACGTGGGGCTGGGGATGGGCGGGGTCTGGTAAGGGGCGGGGCCACGTGGGGCTGGGGATGGGCGGGGTCTGGTAAGGGGCGGGGCCTGGCCGGGTAGGGCTGGGCTTCGCTATTCATGTCTGTTGGTGGGGGGGCCCTTAGCTGGCTGGCTCATCCTCCTGCTAGACTCCAGGGTCTGCTGGATTTGAGGTTGGGAGGGGGCAGCAGCTGGAAGAGGAGGAAGGGGGCTCAGGGCTGCAGAGGGAGCCAGGGGGCGGGGGGTGGGCCTGGACACTGACTCCCGTTTTCTCTCCCCAGACTTATGTCAGTGGGGTCCCTGGGGGGCCTGGAGCCCCTGCCAGGTGCCCTGCAGTGGGGGATTCCGGCTGCGCTGGAGAGAGGCCGGGATCCCCCCTGGAGGAGGCTGCCGGGGGCCATGGGCTCAGACTGAGAGCTGTAACATGGGGCCTTGCCCAGGTAATGGATCCAGCATTGAAAGAGGGGCCGGGGATATGGCCTCTGGGGTGGGGTGGGGGCTGCTGCTTCAGCCCCTGGAGGTGCCCGTGGAAGGCTGGGGACTCGAGAACACCCCAGCTCAGACTCCGACCTTCTGGTCTGCAGGAGAGAGCTGCGAGGCCCAGGACACCGTGCCCACCCCTGACTGTGCCAACCAGTGCCCAAGAAGCTGTGTTGACCTCTGGGACCGCGTGGAGTGTCTGCAGGGACCATGCCGCCCAGGTGGCCAGGCCATGCCCACCGCCTGGCCCAGGGACTCTGGGGAAGCCCACTGCCTCCTGCTGCCCAAGAGCTTGTGACCTGGGGCGGGTGGACGGCTGGGTCATGAGTTACAGGGCAGCAGAGTGGATCCCTGGGTCACTTTTAGTGACCAGCTGGGGGTCCTGACTGAGTGAGCCTTGGTCAAGATGTGCTGTGTCCTTGGGGTGCTCTGGGGCAGCCTCAGAGGTCCCCAAGGTGGGTCTCCACACACGGGGCAGCCTAGAGAGGCCTGATCCTGTGGGAGGGGCGGGAGGGAGGGCACACCAGGGCTGCCCTAGGCACTGGAATCCCTCTTGCTGAGAGAGGGCTCCCCGTGTGCACCTGCCACATCCTGCTTGTCCCCCCACCCCCTCTCCCAGGCTGCCGCTGTCCCCCTGGCCAGCTGGTACAGGATGGGCACTGTGTGCCTGTGTCTTCTTGCCGTTGCGGCCTCCCCAGCCCCAACGCTTCCTGGGCGCTGGCCCCGGCTGAGGTGGTGCGGCTGGACTGCAGAAACTGGTACGAATGCCCTCCAATGGCTACACGGGGATGGGGAGCTTTGGGTGGGAGGCTCGGGCCAGCTCAAGGAATGGGGCATTGTTAGGGAGCAAAGGCTGTTCACCCTGACTCTCGGGGCTCTGAGCCCTTTCTGCACACCCCTGCCCCCAGCACCTGTGTCAACGGGTCCCTGGCGTGCTCCTCCCATGAGTGTCCAACCCTCGGGCCTTGGTCAGCCTGGAGCAACTGCTCTGCTCCCTGTGGTGGGGGCACCACCAAAAGACATCGGAGCTGCAAGGAGGGCCCCGGGGTGACACCGTGCCAGGCCCAGGACATGGAGCAACGGCAGGATTGTAACCTGCAGCCCTGCCCCGGTTAGTGCCCAGGGTGGTAGGTTCCTGCCCAGCCTGGGGCCTGTCCTGAGGACCCCCCTTGGACTCCACCTCACTCTCTGCTTCCCCTCCACCCCCAGAGTGCCCACCCGGCCAGGTGCTCAGTGCCTGCGCTGTCTCGTGCCCGCGCCTCTGTTCGCATCTGCAGCCTGGCACCCCCTGCATGCAGGAACCCTGCCAGCTTGGCTGTGACTGCCCCAGAGGGCAGGTGGGTTCGGGCGCTGTGCCCTGACTCTCGAGTCGGGGACCAGGCTGGTGGGGGGGCAGGAGTGGTGGTCACATGTAACTCGAACTTGCCCCGCCTCAGCTACTGCACAACGGCACGTGTGTGCCCCCTGCCGAGTGCCCCTGCACCCAGCTGTCTCTGCCCTGGGGCCTCACCTTGACTCTTGAAGAGCAGCATCGAGAGCTGCCCCCAGGGACTCTGCTCACCCAGAACTGCACCCACTGGTAAGGGCCGGGAGTGTGGGTGGGGAGAGTGTCAGGGTGGGGTGCTGGGAGTACGGGTGGGGAGCTGAGAATGGGGGTGGGGAGGAAGGCATGGCAGGCGTCTGAAGAGAGCATTTGTCTTCCCAGCATCTGCCAAGGTGGAGCCTTCAGCTGCTCCCTCACTGACTGTCAGGGTGAGATGTGGGCTGCCCAGTTTCCTGCTGGTCCCTCCAAAGCCAAGGCCAGGCTGCCCTGATGAGGGGAGAGGGGCCAGTGCTACCCTCCAGCCACCAAGCTGGGCCCCACTACTATATGGGAGGGTGGATAGAAGCTGAGAGGTGGGTTTGGAGACCAGGATATCTGGAGGCTGCTGGAGCCGAGTGGGCAGTGCTGAGGAGCGGGGAGGGACCTGGGGTGCCCAGTGTGGGAGGGGGAGGGTGGAGGCTGGACCCAGGGCTGACCTGAGTGGTGGGATGGGTGGTCTTCCCTGGCAGAGTGCCCCCCCGGAGAAACGTGGCAGCAGGTGGCCCCCGGGGAGCTGGGGCCCTGCGAGCAGACGTGCCGGGAACCCAACGCCACAGAGACCCAGGGCAACTGCAGTGGGAGGCAGGCCCCGGGCTGTGTGTGCCAGCGCGGGCACTTCCGCAGCCAGGAGGGCCCCTGCGTGCCCGTGGATCTCTGCGAGTGCTGGCACCATGGGCGCCCCCACCCGGTGAGCCACTGTGGCCCTCAGTGCCCCCTGGCCCTTCCTGACCCAGGGCTCTGGACTACTGGTTTGTCCCTGGCTCCTACCCCTGTACCCGGACCCGCAGCAGCAGGCAGCTTGGCCAGCGGCTGGCACACTTGGACCATCTCTGGCCCCCAGGGGCCCACCTCCCTCCTGAAACCCTTGCTGCCGACGCTGGTCTCAGGCCACTGCCCTGGCCAGGCCCCTGGGTGGGCTCGGGGTGGGGGCTGGGTAACAGAAAAGTCTGTGATGGGGAGGGGGGTGTGGAGAGCAAGTTCTGCCCCCCTTCCCCAGCCGGGATCCGAGTGGCAGGAGGCCTGTGAGAGCTGCCGCTGCGTCAGCGGGGAGAGTATCTGCACCCAGCACTGCCCCCCGCTCACCTGTGCCCAGGTACCCACCTGAGCCCCGTGGCCCTGGGCTCCTTCCTGGGTCCCTCCCTGAAGGGTGGTCTCAGGGCCTCAAGCAGGCAGTGTGGGGCACTGGGCCTTCCTCCTGAGCGGACTGGGGTGCCCCCTCCGTCTGCAGGGTGAGACGGCCGTGCAGGAGCCTGGAGGCTGCTGTCCCACTTGCCGCCAGGAGGCTCCGGGTACGCCGGGACGGGGGGCCCCTCCTGCCTGCTCTGGGCCCTTCTCCCACCCCCACCCCCTGCCCTCGGGAGGCCACCTTCCCCCGTCCTCCCCACCATGTAGATTAGCAGAGTGAAGACCCCCCGGCACTGCGTCACAATACCAGGCCACCCCACCCAGCCTGCCCTGCTCGGGTCCACGCTCTGTTGCCTCATGAAGTCCCCTCATCACGGTCCACTCCCTGCCCTGCCCCTCTCCTACAGAAGAGCAGCCCGTCTCCTGTAGGCACCTCACGGAGCTTCGCAACCTCACCAAGGGCGCCTGCTACCTAGAGCAGGTGGAAGTGAACTACTGCAGCGGGCACTGCCCGTCCAGCACCAACGTCCTGCCTGAGGTGAGCATGGGGCGGGGGGCCTGCCGGCTCAGGGAGGCAGCTCAACCGGCAGACACCCAGGGCCTGCGGCTGCGAGCCCAGAACCCAGGCAGAGCCCAGGGGACATGAGCGACAGAGTCATCTCGCAGGCCTACAGCTGATCAGAGCCAGGTGGCCTGGCGACCTCAGTGGGGCTTGGGCTCTGGAGCCTGCTGCCTGCCTCCTGCCCCTCCTGGGGCTTTTGTCCCGCTCCTCCCTACTGTGGCCCCACACAGCCCCTGGCACCTACTTTTCGGCCCACTGTGCCCCTCAAGACAGGCCAGCCAGAACAACAGAGAAGGGCAGGGAGGCGCTGAGTTAACCCGTGATACAGTGAGCGAAGGCTGAAGGGCAGATGTTATCCACGGTAGTCTCATCCTGGACGTTGCCCAGAAGACTGAGACAGAGCTCCGCTCTGTGTTCACCCTCCTGGTGCCGACCTCCTCAGGAGCCCTGTGTCACCCTGACTCCCCCAGCCCTGAGCCTGGAGAGCTGTGGCTCCGACCTGCCCGGCATCCAGCCAGAGTGGAGCCTCACTCGGCTCCTGGCCCTGCCTCAGCCCACCTGGCCAAAGTAACCTATGCCTGGAAGACAAAGGTGCTTTCCCACCTGGTCCTCAACCTGTGGCCACTCTCCTGCTCCTCCGAGCACTCCTGAAACCTTTTGGAAATGCCTCTCAAATCACTTTTTGGGTTTTTTTTTAAAAACACAGAGTGAGGAGAGGACAGTTAATACATTTTTTTTTTTCTGGGGAGGAAAAAGTAAGTGGCAGTGGGATACAATCGGGGGAGAATATTTTTCTGTTGTCGATCTTTAACTTGGTATTGTGTGAATGTATGATCTACTTAAAAATAAAGTTAGAATTACACGTAAAATTAAATCAAACGTTCAGCAGGACTCACAGAGTTACTGTATAATCATAAAGCAAGAGTGCCTGCTTTGGAGTGAGAACTCACTTTGCACTTAGGATCGGACTGTGCAGTTGAGGACTTCATTATTTGTAGGTTCAGAAATTACTACTCTGTCTCTTCAACTAGACTTAGAAGTAGACCCGTGTTTTTCCCCACTGCTACCAGGATGCAGTGATGAGCGTGTTAAAAAAGCACTCGTTTAACCTGCAAGTTGTTGGATGCTCAGACGGGTGGGGCCTGGAATGGAGGAGGTGGGCTTCTTGGAGAACTGGGGGCTTGGTGGTGACACGCCCCCCGCCTGGCTTCCCTATTTGGCGAAGAGGTCTGGGAACTGAGATCTTGGGATCTGGTTCTCCCTGCACTCTGCTGTCTTGGATAGGAAAGGCCAGGGAAGGCAGGTGGCTTGGGCAAACTCTTTGCCCCTCCCCAGCTCAGCCATCCGCTCCCTCTCGCCCAGGAGCCGTACCTGCAGAGTCAGTGTGACTGCTGTAGCTACCGCCTAGACCCTGAGAACCCGGTGCGCATCCTGAACCTGCGCTGCCCTGGCGGCCGCACAGAGCTGGTGGTGCTGCCGGTCATTCACAGCTGCCAGTGCAGCGCCTGCCAGGGTGGGTGTGGGCGGGGTTCCCGGAGGGGCGGGGTTCTTTGTGGGCGGGGTCTTGGGTGGGGCGGGGGCGGGGCCGGGGCTTAGGCCGGGGTCTGGGGTCACCTGAGGCCAGGAGCTGGCCAGGCCGGGCGCGTTACCCGACAGCCCCTCGCGGGAGTTTCCTCCTCCGAGTCCTTCTGCTCTGCTCCATTCCCCTTCTTAGCATTCTTGTTGGTTTGTTCTCTAATCACACTTAAGCCCAGATGTTCGGGGTCAGGCACATCAGGTTCGAATCCCAGCTCATCCATTTCCTTCCTTGTTGAGGTTCCATGACCTCGTCTTTACACCCAGGTGACGATCTGCACAGGCTTGTTGGGAGGACTTGGTGAGAGGCTGTATGCGAAGTGCCAGGTTCTCTATAAACACCTGGTACAGGTTAACCCGAGGCCACCACACAGTGTGGGGGGTGAGAAAGAGATGGAAGGGCGCTGAGAACGCCTGGGGCAGAAGCTTACCGTGACTGCGGTCTTCCTCCTGGCGGCTCTCCCTTCCTCTCCTGCCAGTTTGCTCAGCACCCTCCCTCTCTCCAGCCCCATCCCTTCCCAGCCCGATTACCCTGCCTTTTTTGATAGCGCATCTCCCTCTTATTTGTCCTCCAGGAGGTGATTTCTCAGAGCGCTGACAGCTTCCCTGATGATGCCTGCACTGGCCATCATGACCCCTCCTCCCATGCCCCGTCCCCCATCCCCTATTCTAGTTCTAGCATATTCCAAATAAAGTGACATTGGCAGCAAGCCCGTGTACAGAGTCTGCATCCCAGGATTCACAGGGGAGGGGAGGTGGGCTGGGAGTTGTGGGGGTGGGAGGGTGGGTTCTGCGCCCTGGCCTGGACCTGCACAAGGACTGCCACCTGGGAAACCTCTGCGAATCGCTCATGCTAGTGAACTTGGGCAAGTCACTTCCCATATCTGAACCTCAGATTCCTCATCTTTAGCAGTTGGGATGTAAAGTCTTAAGATTTCTGGTACGAGACATCTCTAGGGCCCCAGGTCCCATCCCTCACCCCATCTGATAGCAGTTGCAGCTCTGGCAGGCATTTCCATGCAAGATACATTCATCTCATGCTGAGGTCTGCTTCTCTTCCTCCTTCTGAAAAGTTTTATTGAGATATAATTTAGATCCTATGAAATTCACCCATTTTGAGTTTACACTTTGATGACTTATGGAAAACACACAAAGTTTTATAAAAGTTGACTTTCATAGAAAACACACACAAACATCACCACAGGCTAGTTTTAGAACATTTGCATTATTTCAAGCCAATTTATGATACATTCTTCCCACCTCCAGGCCCAGTGATTGTATAAAACAATCCATTTTATTGGGTCCGTCTAGTCAAAGCTATGGTTTTTCCAGTAGTCGTGTATGAATGTGAGAGTTGGACTATAAAGAAAGCTAAGCACCAAAGAATTGATGCTTTTGAACTGTGGTGTTGGAGAAGACTCTTGAGAGTTCCTTGGACTGCAATGAGTTCAAACCAGTCCATCCTAAAGGAAATCAGTCCTGAATATTCTTTGGAAGGACTGATGCTGAAGCTGAAGCTCCAATACTTTGGCCACCTGATGCGAAGAACCGACTCATTGGAAAAGACCCTGATACTGGGAAAGATTGAGGGTGGGAGGAGAAGGGGCAGACAGGATGAGATGGTTGAATGGCACCACCGACTCTATGGACATGAGTTTGAGCAGGTTCTGGGAGCTGGTGATGGACAGGGAAGCCTGGCCTGCTGCAGTCCATGGGGTCTCAAATATTTGGACACGACTGAGTGACTGAACTGAACTAAGATGTGCCTGTTCTGGACACTTTATATAAATGTCTGGCTCCTTTGTATTAGCATGATGATTTTGAGATTCATCTGTCAAGCAAAATAAATAATACAGGAGGTTGCAAATAAATTTATTGGGAACCTTAAGAATTACAATTCAGGAGACATGGATACGGGTAACCCTGAAGGAGTGTTCTGAGGAAGAGAAAGATTTGGGGGCTAATAAAAACAAAGAGCCACGAGGTTGTTTAAAGTTGCCTGGAGAGAGTGGATTGAGTCTGATGTGAGTCAGAAAATAGTTGTCGATAAGTAATCAGGTGGTGCTAGTGGTGAAGAATCCGCCTGCAAATGCAATCCCTGGGTTGGGAAGAGCCCCTGCAGTAAGAAATGGCAACCCATTCCAGTATTCTTAGCTGGAAAATTCCATGGACAGAGGAGCCTGGTGGGCTACACATGGGGTTGAAAAAGAGTCAGACATGACTGAGCATATTACTAATACTAAGAATCAGGAGTCATTTTAAAGAAGGCCTGTCAACGGAAGAAAAACACGCTACCTAAAAATTGCCTGTTTTATTTGGAGCCCTTACTGAGGACTATGTTTTGGGAGACAGCCTTTCAGACAGCTCTGAGGCAGTGGAGGAATAATAGGAGATTTTTCTGAGGAAAAAAAAATGTAGTTGAACATCAATTGATTATTGCTAATCACAAAATACTGATATCTCCAGTTAATGATTGTAGTGCTTTTCTATGTATGGGGAGATGCAAGAGTCTGGGTTCATTGAAATTATCCCTTACCTATGCATCTTAACTATTTGGGTCAGTACCCTGTTTTCCTCCATCCTGAATCCCCTCAGGGTACACCATGGGGCTGTGGCTACAGTTGTTGATGGCTTGATGGCAGCAACAATTATTGTTAACTAAAATAGCATGCAACATTGCTTTGTCCGTGGATCCAAGAAGTAAACAGATGATCATATTTTAGGGTAAGGGTCTGGTTAGTATCTTGAGTTTCTGGACGGTATTCTGGACCCTGTATTCCCCAAACCAACAAATCAACAAGACCCTGTATTCCCCAAGCCAACAAGTCAAAAGATCAGATTCCACCCAGGCTGAGAAATGAATAAGTCACACGTCCTTAATGGACTCTCAGCTCCATTTTCAAGAGCTCTCTTAGCAATACCAACTCCATTTTTATTTTCCTTTCCTTTCACACTTTCATATTATAGCATGTGCCAACAGCTTGTTCCCTTTTGTTGCTGAATAGTAATCCATTGTGTGGATATGCCATATTTTATCTACGCATTCATCAGTTGATGGACAGTTGAGTACTTCCTTGTTTTTGGTCTACTATGAATAAAGCTGCCATCAATTCAGTTCAATTTAGTCATTCAGTTGTGTCTGACTCTTTGTTACTTCATGGACTATAGCATACCAGGCTTCCCTGTCCATCACCAACTCCTGGAGCTTGCTCAAACTCATGCTATAAACATTTAAAGCTGCTATAAACATTCCTATACAAGTCTTTGTGTGGTCATGTTTTCATTTCTCTTGGGTATATACCTAGCAGTGGGAATTGCTAGGTCATATGGTAAGTTTAACCTCTTAAGAAACTTTCAAACCGTTTCCCAAAGTGGTTGCACCATTTTACATCTCCCTCCCCTGCCCCTATGCCATCCCCACTTCTGCCCCAAAATGTACCAGGGCTCATTTCTCTACATCCTCTCCAACACTTGCTGTTATCTTTCTTATTT
This sequence comes from Bos indicus x Bos taurus, assembly GCF_003369695.1. NCBI lineage: Eukaryota > Metazoa > Chordata > Mammalia > Artiodactyla > Bovidae > Bos > Bos indicus x Bos taurus. Next base: position 7,194,552 of record NC_040079.1, on the reverse strand, counting down.
TTTTTTTATTACCCATTCGGTGGGTATGAAGTTGTGTCCCATTGCAATTTTAATTTGTATTTCCTTAATGACTAATGAAATGGCTGGATAACATCACTGACTCAATGTCCATGAATCTGAGCAAACTCTGGGAGATACTTAAGGACAGGGAAACCTGGTATGCTGCAGTCCATGGCGTCGCAGAGAGCCGGACACGATTTAGTGACTCCACAACAAATGACCAATGATGCTGAGCATTCTTGTTCATGTGCTGATTTGCCATTATATAGATTCTTTTCACGGAGAAGGCAATGGCACTCTACTCCAGTACTTTTGCCTAGAAAATCCCATGGACGGAGGAGCCGCTAGGCTGCAGTCCATGGGGTCGCTAAGAGTTGGACATGACTGAGTGACTTCACTTTCACTTTTCACTTTCATGCATTAGAGAAGGAAATGGCAGCCCACTCGTGTTCTTGCCTGGAGAATCCTAGGGACGGGGGAGCCTGGTGGGCTGCCGTCTATGGGGTCGCACAGAGTCTGACACCACTGAAGCGACTTAGCAGCAGCAGCTTCTTTTCAAGCTTCTTTTGCTTTCTGCCCCAGGGCTTTCTGACCACAGAGTGTCCACCTGGCCTCCATACAAGCACAGCTAGAAGTACAAGTGTGAGGACCGAGTGCAGTTACCGTCTCGTTGGGCAACTCTCAACTTCTGGGGATGGGAGCAATGGATGAATGCTGAGCTCTCCTCCTCCCATTGTTCAATGGACTATTATGGGGAGGGGCATTCTGTATAATTCTTAGAAGTGGAATGAAGCTCCCAATACCTACAGCAGTGACCTCGAAAACGCATCCATCCATCAATTTTTCCTCTTCCCTGCTTAACCCTCCCAAGTCCCAAGGTCTGCTCTCTTGGGTCACTTTCCAGGACCAAACCTTGGTCTCCAGCTCTGCTTCCAGGATGGGGTGGAGAGGGAGGAAGCCAGGCTGGACACTTCTGCTCCAATGCCCAGTGATTCTGTATTTACCCTCTGTCCCTTCATGTTCCTCAGACCACCCCGACAGGAGAGTCCTATGCAACTGCAGTTACTGGCAAAAATGGGAAGGAACAGACGCAAGAACAAGCAATCTTATAGCCCAATCAGAGCACTCTGCCCTTACTGTTGGGCCCTGGAGAGTGGAGAGGGTAGAGAACGAACCGCTCTGTCCAACCGAGACCCTGTATTCCCCAAGCCAACAAGCGGCTCTCGGAGCCGCTTACTGAGCCTGGACTGCGCTTCCCATGATGCCCCGGGCTGGGGGGGTGCCGTAAAGTGGTTCGCCCGGTGCGACGCGAGTACCGGCCGCGCGCCTCTCCGGGAGCCGCGAGCGCCACCGCCCCCTCTGAGGAGGCACTGCCGATTCCGGGCCGCGCTCCCTCCCTCTCGGGCACCCTCCCCTCAAGGAATCCGGGTTGTCTCAGGTGGTCGCGGCGGCGGCTGCGGCGTCCTCAGGCCAGGCCGCGGGGGGAGGGGGCGGCCTGACGGCAGTGGCGGGGGTAGCACGGGCCACCGAAAGCGGGGCCATGGAGCCCAGGGAGTCGGGGAAGGTAGGCCTGGACGGGCCCCGGGGCCGTCACTCCCCTCCCGTCGGTCCCAGGTCTGGGCTTCGGCGAGGCGGGCGCTACAGGCGGAGTCCGCGCAGATGAGCCCCCCTTGCAGGGAAGGACTCGCCCGCTCGCCCGCCTCTTCGTTCGCTCTCCCGGCGAGTCCCGCGCAGCCTTCCGCTCCCTCCCTCCGCGGCTGGCTCAGCCGCGCTCTGCCGAGTGGTCGCCCCGTTGGTGCTGGGTGGGTGACCCGCGTAGTGGAGTAATGCGTAAGGGCTTCCCGTTTTTCCCAACGTTGGCGTTTAGAGGCCTGTGGTGTTTTAAGGCTTTGAGGCTGGATAAGACACCAGTGCTGGGAGCCAGGGGAGGGCAGGATGAGGGCTTGGCCCTGCCTAGATGTCTCTTCCCAAGAAAGGGCTGAGAAGCAAAAGACTTGGCATCTGGAGTATTTCTTGCCAATTTCTACTTCGTGGAGTATCTGAATATTTCTGAGAAGCATATTCCCGTAAATTTTTCTTCAGGCTTTGGGCAAGAAGCTGAGTTGCTAGAAAAGGTGGGGAAGAGTGCTTAAAGACAGAGTTAAGTGGGTTTGGCAGGATTGCTAAGAGCTCAGAGTCTGTCAGCAAAGACCAGCGTGGTCGCATGCTCTTGACTTGGAGACCATGGCAGACTTTGGGGACTAAGATCTTTCTGGATATTCTTTGATGCTAGTTCTTGAGGGTTGTTTCTTCTCTGGCCAAAGAGGAATGTCTTCAGCAAACATTTTCGAATGCGGATTGAGTCTCTTTTTTAAAAAAATTGCTCGTTTAATAAGCCTTTGTGGTCAGGGATTTAAGTTGATGGAGAATCTGGAAGTACAGGATAAATATGAAATGACCACTTTCCTCCAGGAACTCTCCTGCAGTTTCACCTCAGTAACATGGACAAGCGCGGCAGGGTGGCCCCACAGACAAAAGAGAGAAAGAATCAGGAGGGTATTTTGATGCTGTACTTATTCCTGGGAAGACTGGGAAAGACTTTGAATTACAAAAGAAGTTACTCCTTGCTTAAGCATCTTTTCCTTACTCAGCCCTCTCCACAATGCATTTTCCAGATGTAACAACCTATAAACAGTCCAACAACCTAACCAGAGGAAGATTGAAGATGCCCTGCCTGCTAGCCTCATACTTAGCACTTTAGGGCAGCGGTCTGCAGCGTTTTTGGTGCCAGGGACTGGCTATCTGAAGGACAGTTTTTCCACGGACCAGAGGGGAATAATGTTGGGGGGAGGGTGGTGACAGTTGTGGGAGATGGTTTCAGGATTATTCAAGCACATTGTATTTATTGTGTACTTCTTCTTCTTCTTACATCAGCCTCACCTCAGATCATTCGGCATTAGATCCTGAATGTTGGGGGACCCCTGCTTTGCTGTGCTGTGCCATGCTAAGTCACTTTAGTTGTGTCCAACTCTTTGCAACCCTAAGGACTGTAGCCCGCCAGGCTCCTCTGTCCATGGGATTCTCCAGGCAACAACACTGGAGTGGGTTGCCATGCCCTCCTCCAGGGGATCTTCCCAACCCAGGGATCTGACCATTGTCTCTTATGGCTCCTGCATTGGCAGGTGGATTCTTTACCACTAGCACCAACTGGGAGGGCTTTCCTGGTGGCTCAGACGGTAAAGAGTATGCCTGCAGTGCAGGAAACCCAGGTTCGATCCCTGGGTTGGGAAGATACCCTGGAGAAGGAAATGGCAACCCATTCCAGTATTCTTGCCTGGAAAAACCCTGTGGATGGAGGAACCTGGCAGGCTACAGTCCATAGGGTCACAAAGAGTTGGACACGACTGAGCGACTTCACTCAGGAAGGGGGAAGCCCCAACTCACTCACTCAGGAGTTGGGAAGCCCCAACTCCTGCTTTAGGGGATACAAAAAAAGTAAAGGAAATGGCCCTTGCCCTCAGGTAATATCCGAGGTTTATTTTAAACTGAACCTGATTTTGGACAGGGGAAGCAAAATGTAGTGGGGAAGAAGGGCTATAAACAATTGGCATTGCAAATTGGAATTAGTGATTTGAGGTTGATTTCAAGCGATTCTGTCCATTTGTAGACTTTCTTAGTCTTTAGTTTGAAAAGAGAGAACTACAAATATTTTGGGAAGTGGAAGAGAAATTTTATGTCCTTTTCAGGAAAGTGAAAGTCACTCAGTCATGTCCGACTTTTTGCATCCCTATGGTCTTCCATGGAATTTTCCAGGCCAGAATACTGGGTAGCCTATCCCTTCTCCAGGGGATCTTCCTGACCAAGGAATCAAACTGGGGTCTCCTGCATTGCAGGCAGATTCTTTACCAACTGAGCTATGACGGAAATCCTTTTCAGGCCCAATCACTAATTGAAAACCTTGGGGACTGGAAATTTCATTCTTGATTCTAATCTTGATTGCAGGATATCAAAAGGACACCCTTTCCAGGTGTATGCGTTTTTTTAGCTTGGGGAATGAGAATGTTATTCAAAGATAAAGTGATTACAGAACAAACTAGACATGTAAGATGATATGCAGATGACTGATGATAACTAAGGCCTGGGTAGAATAGCTGTGCTATTCTAAAAGTGAAAGTATTAGTCACTCAGTTGTATTCGACTCTTTGCAGCCACATGGACTGAAGCCTCCTAGTCTCCTCTGTCCATGGCATTCTCCAGGAAAGAGTACGGGAATGGATAGCCATTCCCTTCTCCAGGGGATCTTCCCAATCCAGGGATTGAACTGAGTTCTTCTGCGCTGCAGGCAGATTTTTTACTGTCTGAGGTGCCAGGGAAAGTTCCATTCTTTATATCACTCTTTTGGCTCAAAGCTGGAAGACTGGGGGGTCCATGTGAGGTATTATTGATCTATTATTAGAATCTTCCTTTGATGCTATTTTGTGATATTTATTAAGTAAAGGCAGTCTTGGCCTATAGGATTGGGTGTGGGGTGTCTTGCTTGTCACTGGCAGAAGAATGGATAGAGGTCAAAGACTTCCCTGTCACTCTATACCATTATCCTGTTTCATTTTCTTCCCAGCCCTTATTACTGTATAAAATTCTCACATTTATTTATTTACTCACATGTTTGCTGACTCACTGTATGCTATACCCCAGCTAGAATAGTGGAGCAATATATGGCATGTAATAGGTTCTTAGTATTTTTTGAACATTCAAATGACTCAAGATAACATGTCTGCAGAGGCCTTTCTGCTATAGGTGTGGGTGCTGTGACGAACACCATGTTCTGTGTCTGCTGGGAGATTTGTTGGTGCTGCCAGATAGGGGTATTTATTGTATATTTGTTTATTGCCTCAACAACATCTCTGGTTCCTGGTCACCGACCTCTAGCAAACCTCCTCCCCTTCCCCTAGAAGTGATTATTCCCTTCTCATTTGCTCTCTGGACCCAGTTTTGTTGTTGCACTTATATCATAGTTGTCTGTCACCTCCCAAGGGGTTTTATTCTCCTTGATGAATATTGTGTCTTTTATATATTAGGATCTCCAGGCACACACAGAAACAAATAAAATGTGTATTCAGTGAACAAATGAATTAATGCCTATGAAATCCTGTGGTGGTGATGGGAGGAAGGGTGGTGATGGTGAAGGTGGTTATAAAATAAGATAATCAGTGTAAGCTTCCGAGCACCAGGCATCATAAGGGCTTCCTGCTCAGGGGAAGAAGTGCTTTGCTCGGTGGACAGGAAATCCCTTGAGAAAGAGATGGACTGTGAGTAGGAACTTAAGTGGGTTGGTGGAAGTGGGCAGAATCGGGGAATCTGAAGACTGGGTGTGTGGAGGGAAGAAAGGAGTAATATAGGGTTGTGATTATAATTATATTTACCTGACCTGACTGCAGTAGAGGTTCCAGGTGGGGCAATGTCTAGAGCTGAGGAAGGGGAGTCAGGCTCAGATCCAGGGAACTTGGTGCTGGGCTCAGAACTCAGCTCTACCTATAGACAGTAGGAATCACTAAAATAGAACATCCAGGGATATTCCTTGCTGTCTGTGTAGGTAAGAAAGTCCTCCTGTTCAAGCAGATTTGTGTGTGTGTGTCTGTGTGTAGGTGTGTGTTTTACATTGCAGTCATCACAAGGCTTTTGTGGGAAGATACTTCTTTAGTATCTAAACATTCAGCCCTGGCCGTGTTCTCCATCCTTGTGGCACTCATAGAGTGATGGGTCCGGTGGCTTTCATTATGCCCACCTGTTCCCTCAGGAAGGCAGGGTGTGTGGAATGAACAGGGAGCCCTGCTTGCCCTTGGTCACACACTGACCTGTCCTGGTCGGAACAGCTTGCCCTGTCGCCTTGGTGTGCAGTAGTCCTGGGATTTTCCTTCGTTATAATCTTGAGGGTTTTCTACCCCCTTTCCCGCACTGACTCTCCTTAGGCCATATCCTGTGTGTACCTGTTTCCTGTCTGATTGCCTGCTTTTAGTGGAGTCCATCCTGCAGTGTGCTTGCAGCAGTTTTTTGGAATTATAATCATATTTTGCTTTGGAAGACACTCTGAGAATGAATAGTTATTTAAAACATACACATTGGCAGTACAATTCTATTGTTACTTTAAAAACTGTTCATACATAGTCATAGACAAAAGACTTGCAAGTTGCATATCAAATGTAAATACTAATTCTTTTTCATTGGGGAGATTGTGGATGATCTTAAAGCATTTTTTGTTTTTGTTTTTTGGCTTTCTGTCTAAATTTTCTGCAGTAAATATTGATTTACAAGAAAAATGCTCAAATTATTTTTAAATATACAAATCAATAGTGACTTATAAGAATTATGTATACTGTTTTTCTCAAGAAGCTTCTTTGCTGAAGTTAGATATTTCATGTACTTAAAATTGGAATATAAAGTTATAGGCAAATTTTTAAAAATGTACTATAACTTGCTATAAATGGAAATAGCCATTGGACTATTTGGACTTACCAAATAGTCCCTTCAGTGTTGTCACTTTGAAACGGCCGATACCCCAAGGATGTGATTTCCCAAAATGTTTTTCTTTGGGGGAGGGTTTTTTGTTGTTGAGAATTTTATTTATTAATATTATTTCTTTGAGTAGCTGATAAATGTTGGTGGTACAAAATTTAAAAGGATAACCAGCAACAGATTCTGAGTGTTTTCTGATTATTTCTTTTATAACCACTTGGTTCATGGCTGCAATATCTTACTTCTCTGGGGCTATTGATACTTTTGTTTTTTACAGACTGTTTTCCTCCCTGCCTCACATCCATTTCCTCAGATCCTTCTCCCCCTGCCCTCACCCCCACACCCCCATCTGTTTTGGACTCTGTCAGGTGTAAAAGAGCCTTTTGCTATGTCTTGGTAGTCCAGTTGTTTGCTGACTCTAAACAATGGAAAACCAGAATTCTAACTTGAAGCTCTGATCATGTGGGAAGGAGGCTCTTGCAATCTTGGAGCCTGTGTAAGGGGTCTGGCATTTGTTGGCAAACAGTTTTCCCCCAGCTCTTGTTATTTTAGCCTTGCTGCCTTCACTCCCAGGCCAATGGTTCCTGGGGCGGCCAGGGCCTGAGTCTCTCTCTAGAGAGACTCAATAAATCCTCTGATTTACTGGTGTAACTTGGGTTGTTTGTCTGCTGTTGGGTGAGAATTCAGTTTTCTTGGATCTGCTCAGTTACTACTTTTTCATCTGCTTTTCAGTTAGCACAATTATATTGCTATTGTCCCTTTGTTGTGTTGTCCATCCTAGTGGGTGTATCGTTTGGGGTTTTTTCATGGGAGAAGGGTGTCTTTTAAATTCACAGGAGGAAGCAAAATTCAGTGTACTTGTTGAACTTGCCATCTTATTCCAGAACTCCTTGAAACATTTTCTGAATTTCCTTGCCCCTTTCTGGTGGAACCGCGCTCCTTTACAAGCCCCATGGAATGTAGTTCTCAGTCTTAAAGCCTTGCCCATCTTGATCATTGACACATTCACAGTCATAGTTCTCAGTGACATTTGACTATTTCTAGAAATTGGATACATCTTCCTAAGTGAATATTTACCATGTTCAAGATTTTGCAAAAAGAAGCACTGTTGGTTGTTTCTGATGCACTGGCTGAGAAGTAATGGGTCCTGTGGGACAGCAGGCGAGGAGCGTGCAGGGAGAGGATTGTGAGAGTCCAGAGTCAGCCTTTGTTACAGCACTTTGGTTTCAGGGTGTGGCCCTCCCTAGAAGAAGGGGGTCTCGTCCCCTCTGTGACTTGCACTCAGTGGGGGAGAGCGATGAGGTGCACTCCTGTGTGTAGACTGACGGTGCCCCTTCCTCCAGTCTGATCTGTTTCCAGAGTAGATCCCAGTAGATCCCACCTCTGTTCCCAGGGTGCCCTCAGGTGATTGTGAACACAGCCGTGGAAGACTAAGGAGGAACTTGGTGCTTACCTGGTGTCATTTTCCCTTCCAGGCTCCTGTGACGTTTGACGACATCACGGTGTACTTGCTTCAGGAGGAGTGGGTGCTGCTGAGTCAGCAGCAGAAGGACATCTGTGGTTCTGACAAGCTGGTGGCACCCCTGGGTATGGCTCCTGTTCACTTCCCCACAGCATTCCCAACCATGTCTGACTGTGACATGCTTGCGAATTGTCTGGAATCTGACCATTTATCCCCCAGCATCTTGATGCTGTTTATCCACTCAGTCCTCTATCTGTCTTAACTGCCTGTGGATTCACACATCATGCTTTCTCTTTTCCACTTAAACTGGCCAAGAGAAGTGGGGAAATTTGGTGTGCCAGGGCTAGACCTGGATGCCTCGGCATATCCCAGGGCACCGGGGGCAGGGGGAGCCCCACCTGTGGACTGTGCTGCTGGAAGGTGGGTTTTGTTTCAGTGCCCAGAGGACACTGGAGGTGGTGGGCAGTGGTGGAAGAAGCCTCAGATCTGCAGCGTGGAAATCTGGTCTCAGTGCCGGCTCTGCCACAAGGCCTGGCCAAGCCCATTAGCCTTTTTGAGACTTGGTGTCTTTCTTCACAAGCTTTCCTTTTTCACAGGCTTGTTGTAGTGGTTTAATGAAATGAAACAACTTAAAAATTTGTGCCCAAGTAGATAGTTTTCATCTTTTTTATTTTCTGAATGTCCTTTCTCTCCTCTGTGGATAGACTTCCAGTACCATGGACAGAGGTGATTGTAGTTCATTGTGTCTATGTGCATATATATTCTTCTGATTTCAATTTGATGATCATCACCATGCATTTCCTTACTTCTTTTCATCTTGGCCCTTGTCTAAGGTTTATGGGGCCAACAGTCTCAGCTCTCTTTGGATGGAGGGGTTGCGTTCTTTGTGTCTACTAAAAAGTTTAAAAACTGATGATTCTTTTAAACGAGAAGTTGCAAAGTAGCACTGGGCCAGATTTGGCTTACACCTTTTTTCTCTTTTTTTTTTTGGTTTGACTTCTTTAAAATGCTTAAATAAGGGGCTTTCCTGGGGGCTCAGTGGTAAAGAAATTGCCTGCCAATGCAGGGGGCACAGATTTGATCACTGATCCAGGAAGATCCCACATACCTCAGAGCAACTAAGCCCATGCACCACAAGTATTCAGTCTGCGCTCTAGAGCCAAGAAACAGCAACTACCAAAGCCCACCCACCCGAGAGCCTGTGCTCCGCAAGAGAGGCCCCTGCTACGAGAAGCCTACACACCATTAACTCAACAGTAGCCCCTGCTTTCTGCAACTAAAAAGGAAGCCCATGCAGCAAAGAAAACCTAGCACAGCCAAAAATAAATCAGTAAAATTATATATTAAAAAAAGTACTTAAATTAGTTGTCAGTATATAGCCATGGAGGGGAACACATAGAAATAAGATTTCTGGCTTCTCTTGAAAACTGGGATGGTCTGGTCGTGCTGACCCTGCATTTATTTATTTTTTTTTTTTACATGAAGCACCAAAGGCATAGATCCAGCAGCTGACTGATCCGCTGGGGGCTGGGCATCGCGGCCGCCCTTCGGAGCTTCTTCCGCGGTCCCGAGGCCGCTGACCCTGCATTTAATTGATGGCCTCTCCTGAATTTGAGCAGCTGCCGCTACCTGGGCTCAGATCCACAGCCTCCCCTGCTTCCCCCTCCTTCCCCCACCCCCGCACTTGGTTTCCTCAGATTATTGTCTGGTCCCCCCAGCATTTGAGTTTGAGCTTCTGTTCTGAACCAATAGTTTTCATAACCTTTTTAACCTGTGTGACCTGGATTCAACCTCATAGTGCTTTTCTCTGTTCCTGACTCAGGATCAACTATTGCCAGCCCGGAGCTGTTCTATAAATTTGAGCAAGGGCCAGAACCGTGGCTCGCCAGTGTCCAAGGTCAGAGGAGTCACTTGAGCCCCAACCCAGGTGAGCCTAGACCTGCCCCAGGAGGAGGGGTGCTTTGCTGGAGGGAGGGAGCAGGAAGCTGGGCCCCAGGCCTCTGGCCTCGTCCTCTGCTTCTCCCTGTGCACCAGTTATACACGAACGCTGCTACCGTCCCCTCCTACCGGAGAAAAGGGAGGTGGAGCTACTTCCTCCAGGAATGGCATCAGGGAAGATTGCTCTCCCTTGTAGCCTGTCTCAGATGGACCACACAGAGCCCTAGACTTCACAGACACTGACTTGTTTTGGTTTGTGTTTGGCTCTTAACTTTGGACCTATTGAGTCTATTAGTAGATTTGTGCTTCTGGGATTGGTAATGGACCATTTCGTGGTCCAGTGGCCTGGAGCAAATACTGTCAAGTCCTTGCCTACTGGGCATCTGAACTTGTTGGTGCATAAGAGCAGTTAGAGGTGTCTAAGCTGCATTTCAACTAAGGCGTGAATAAAGAAACTTCTGGTTTAGCTTAAAGAAGAAAAATCTTAGTGAGGTCCTGGGAGTTTTCGCCTCTCAGAAGGGATGTGGTGTGAGAGAGGGCTGAAGTAGCCCTCCCAGGGGGGAGGTGCTCCAAGATGGATGCAGCTCAAGGAGAACTCTCTGGGGGCCAAAATTGTCTGCCCAGTAGCGGGGTGGGGGGTGTTCTCTCACTCTGAAGATACATGAGCCAAGTGCAGATGCCTGTCTGGCAAGGGCACCAAAGAGGGGGATTCCTGCTAAGTGTGGAGTGGTGGTGTTTGCTTCAATTACCTCTTTAACCCTACATTCTCTGAGTTCAGTGTTCAGTCTCTAGTAAATAAGTCTGCTCTCCTGAAGGCTGTGCCACTGTCTTAGGCTGCACAGGTCAAATTGTGGAGCTCTCTTTTTGAGCAGGTGTATCTGTCCTTTATATTAGGGAAAAGAACTTTTTCTTAAAGTCCATTTGTTTCTTTGGGGTTAGGCAAAGTGAGCCTGGGGGGCTGGGAGCTGGAGAGAAGAGAACAGGGACATAGTGGGTCACTTTGTGGCTATGGTTCCAGCTTTCATAGAACGTGGATCTGAGCACCTCTGAGTTGCAGTGACTCAACCTGTAGGATTTCAGAGAAAATTCCACCTGTCTCTTTTCTCTATAGGAAAAACCAAGATGGGCTTCGTGGAGGAAATGGACATGCAGAGCTCATCCAGAGAAGCTGGACTCTACCTGCCTCCTCAGAAGGAAGCCTGTCTGTCCCACTTCAGCTCAGAGAGAGGCAGCCTCCAGGGAGACTGTGCAGGAAGAAGCAGCAAACCCTCCAAACCCCGATCCATCCAGAAGTCGTGGTTTGCGCAGTTCCCGTGGTTGGTCATGAATGAAGAGCAGACGGCTCTCTTTTGCTGTGCTTGCCGGGAATACCCATCTGTCAGGGACAAGCGGTCAAGATTAATAGAAGGTTATACCGGACCATTCAAGGTGGAGACTCTCAAATACCACGCCAAGAGCAAGGCCCACGTGTTCTGTGTCAAGGCCTTGGCGGCACGGGACCCCCTCTGGGCAGCCCGTTTCCAGAGCACCCAGGAGGTGTCTGGTGATGTACTGGCCAGCCAGGGGCCCTTCTTCCCTGCAGATTATCCCATATTTTACCCCCCAGGGCCTCTGGGGGCCTGTGATAACGTAGCCCAGCTCCTGCCCAGCTCGAGAGCTGCTCTGGGGGACCCTGGAGGGAATGGAGCAATTCCTGCATTGTACCTGGATCGCATCCCTGATTTCAGGCAAACAGAAATCGTTGATGACATCCGCAGTTCCTCAGATGATAACATTTTATGTAATGATTCTGCTGAACCCTGTGGCCAGGTAATATGTTTATAATGATGGCTCAAGGGGGAGGATTCCGTGCTGACAACAATGTATATTGCATGATGATGGTGGAACAATTCCATTAGCCACAGCTGCTGCTAACATTATCACGTTACCATAAGCTGCCATGCTTCAGCTGTGCCAGGTCTTATTTTAAGTGCTTTACATGTATCAGCTCCTTTACTGACCACAACAGCCCTACTACTATTATCTCCTTTTGGCAGATAACAAAACATATTAGTGGGGCCAAATACTCTAACTTCTGACATTAAGAGAACAGCTACATTCAGAAAAGCCATCTTTATCCAGAATCTAAAATGACCACAGAACTCCAGAAATAACCCACAACCATAAAAACAGCTGCAGAGCTCTTAAATAATCAATGTAAAAGATATGTTTCAGCTTTAACTTTGGACTCATGTTTCTTCAGACTTTGTGTAATGTGTTTTTAATGCTGCACAGAAGGGGGTGGAGCAAGCGTAGTTAAACTCACCTTGTTGGGCAAGAGCTAAGATGTAGCCAGAGAACAAGGGCTCGTGGTGCTGCCCTCCTGCTGAGCCCCTGGCCGCCAGCCCAGGGCTCTCCTCCCAGCCCTGCTGCACTGATGAGACCTCCAGACTCCACTTCTCACCTCAGGCCTGTTTATCAAATGCAACAGGTTTAGTTTCTGATTCTTTGGAAAATTGCCCTGCAAGGAAGCTGTGTTAATTGAGGTCTCTGAGTAGCCAGATCCATCCCCCTTTCTCAACTCCGCCCCCCACCATATAAGCGGGGTTTTACTACAAGTCATTTTGAGCAGCCCCTTTTAGTATTCTGTTGAGAAGAGCTCAGACGTTCCTTATTCCTAACATTGTAGGTAAAGTTAGTAAGTTCGGATTTTTATGGAATCCAGAAAAGGGACAAAGCTCATTTCCCTTCATGTTGCCTCAGTGTTTAGGATTAGAAGATGATAAACAGGTCTAACCTTTTATAGCCTAAATTCCTTTAGCAGTAAAGTGTGTGTTAACCTAGTCACTGAACAGGATCATCTTTACTTGTTGTTTTACTGCTCTTTCCATCCTGATGGGGAAACTCAGCAGTGGCTCAGAGACAGCGGCCACCTTTGCAATGGTAGATGAGCAGAAGGTGCTCTCGAGGACGGGTGCAGCCACGAGGCTCTGCGAGACCCTCTTCCTCAGTGCCCTGTCCTTTCCTTCCCAGAGAGAAGAGGAAGGGTCTTCCCTTTCTTCTAGGATCACGGTGAGGTTTGTGTAGTTGTTACCTACCGACTCTGGGCCACACGTTTGCTCTTTTGACTTTGGTGGACAGCTGAATTCTTCAGAGAGCGTCTGGGCCTCTTGGCAGGCTTCCCAGGAGAAACAGGCCATGAGCAGGATCCCTGGAGCATCATGCTGGGTGTCTGATGTGAGAGGAGTACTGAGTACCTGCTACTCTTTGTTGCAGGATCCTTCTGAGGAGGGGCTGTTGGAGGAGCTCCCGGTGGTGTTTGAGGATGTGGCGGTGTATTTCACCCGGGAGGAGTGGGGCGCGCTAGACAAGTGGCAGAAGGAACTGTACAGAGACGTGATGCAGATGAACTATGAGCTGTTGGCGTCCCTGGGTAAAGATCCGAGAAGCCTCTCTATCTGTGCCATCACTGGATATGGGGACCCGCGAGGGTGGCTCCACTTGTCCTTGTCGTCCCCTTTCTGCCCTCTCCCTGCATGTAGGCAGAGAGCGATTAGATCTTTGCATCTCAGAACTCTCCCTGCCTCGGGGTGCTGTGCTCTTTCTCCTCTTCATCCACCCGTCGTCATCCATCTTCCACCAAACACCTGCTGAGCGCCTACAGTGTGCTGGCTGAACGGGCACGAGTCAGGGCTCTGCTTCCAAGAGACAAGCAAGTGTGGGAGAGACAGGCACTTTAAGAAGAAACTGGAAAATAACACAAGCTTTGTAAAAGAGGTTCAGGAAGCACCCTAGGGCCGCTGGAGACAGTGACTTAATGTGGCCAGGCATCCGAGGGAGGGGTAAGGACAGGCTTTACAGAGAATGAAGTGCTTTAATTGCGCTGAAAACCAGGCGCAGAAGGAGGACAGGCTTCCAGACATGACAGAGCTGGGGACGGCGGGAGCGGAGGCAGGGAGGCGAGAAAGGGTGTCCGGCTGGACTCCTGGATTCCTACCTCTGCTTTGGCCAGTGCTGCTTCATCCCGGGGCCAGCGGGGTGGGCAGGGCCGGCCCGGGTGTCCCTGGGCTATAGGCCCCAGAGCATGATCCGCACGCGCTGCTGCCACCTTCCCGGAACAGCCTCCTCTCTTGCATTTGCTCCTTGTTCTTCTCTTTGCCTCCTTTATCCATCAGGCAGCCCAGATTTTCACGTGGCACGAAAAAGACAACTCTTCATCTTAAACGTTATTATTACTAGCCTATATTGTAACAAAAGCCTTGCAGAACAGGCTGCTGTACCTAACTTAGGAATTCCACCAGCGACCTGGGTCATGACTTCTACAGAATAAGGAATCCGAGTATTTGTGGCTTACCTGGTGTCATGTTGCCGGCTCACAGCGCCCTTTCCTGGGCACCTGAGTATTTTCTGTACATCCTTGACCAATATACAACTTCTTATCATTGTTCACAGTTTTAAATGGCTCCTCAAATGTTGAGAAAGGATGTGAAAAATTGTTTCTTTCATGAGGACAGAGGTATTGTACTCGTGTCCTGGGCCAAGGCCTTTGAAGCACACCTTCAAAGAACATTACTACCATCCACAGTGCCTGAGAGAGCCATTGAGCGAGGGGGAGACTGGTTTGTAAGAAACCAATCTCACAGGAAGTTGGCTTTTCCTGTGAAGGAATGAGCAGCAGTGGTGCCCTCTGCCCTCTGGGCCCCTGCGGAAAGTCATGGGGAAGACGGGTGACCGGTGGTACAGCAGTGTGTTTCCCATGGCGTGGGCCTGACTTGGGTTGTTGAGCTGGACCATGTCATCTAAGCATGTTTTATCCTTTTCTTTTTAACTTCTATATGTTCGGAAGTGGGGAAATCTTCAGTAAGTAGGCCTCTCCTCCGGGAGAACTGAGGTGCAGAAAGGGGCTACTGCCCTGGGGTGAGGCTGGGGTTGGCTTGGGTCCTGGGTCTCTGTGGTCCGGTGGGCCTCAGACTGCATCGCAGCACATTTGCGCTGTCGATTTCCTTGTGCTCTTTTCATTCGAGGAAACCCAGCTAGTTCTGTAGTTTTTCTTGTTAGGACTTACAACTAGTAGATTTGTTCTTTTAGATTTTATTATTATGGTACCTGTTTTTTAAAAAGACAGTCTCAATTTGATGCAGTCAGATTTAATGTTAATCTGTCAGTTGTGCAGCAGTTAAACTGTTGTCGACTAAAGCTTTTCAGCTGGTATTTTCCAGGTCAGGTTCAGCCTCCATGGCCCCACCAGTTGTCTTATCAATAGGACTGAACTTGTAGAGGACAGTCACTTGATTATGGAGAAAAGAAGAGGTTTGTGCTTTGATTTTAGTGCTTTCCTCTGCCAACCTTTACTTTTGTGGACTTGCTCATTTAGAACTGTTTATCACTATGTAGAGTTCCAGCTGTTCTTTTATTTCAGTATTTTAAATTCTGGTTTCAAACTTTGGCCATATTTGGTGATATCTCTTGCTCCCCTCACCCCCCAAAAAAGAAAATTCAGTTACATTTCACTGTTAAGAAATTAATAGTTGTCATTACAGAAACAGACAAGCCAATACAGGCACTATGTGGTAACCCTTGTTTTTACTAGTAAAGGTGTCATCGTATGCGGAGTAGCAGGTCACTCACTTCAGGTGTGCAGTGCCTTTTCTACAGGTGAGCTCGTCAGCGACAGCTGGACCTCACAGCTGGGAGAAGAAGTCAGGTCACCAAGTGGAAAGAAAACTGAGTGGGAGAGCCCTCAGTGACATGAGTGGGAGTTAGAGTGGCTTATGTGTTGTTTGGGAGGCTAGCTGCTGCATGGTGAGCCGTATCTGGCCTCCCGGTGGGGCCCTGCTGAGCTAGAGAGAAAGAAGCAGTGCCAGGAGCCAGAGGGGCTGTCTCTAAACCGGTGCGGGAGCCAGCCTGCCAACCCTGGGGTCAGAGTAGCCTGAAAGGGTCAGAATCTGTCTTTGCAAGCCAGGCCATTTTTCTGGACTTCGTGTGTGTGTGTGTGTGTGTGTGTATCAACATGCACATGCGTGCACGTGATATATTTATATCTCTTCAGTCACTTTTCCATTATTAAGACATGGAGAATCTGTTTGCAAATTCCCTCTGTTTCACTTGTTCTGAAGAGATCAAAAAGAAAAGGTTTTTTAGCACCATTTCAGCCATAGTTTCAAAGAGCCGTGCCTGGGGTTCAGCACTTCTGGGGCCACTGCTGCAGGCAGTCAGAGGTGACCGATCCTCAAGGGAGCGTAACTGAGGCAAACATTTTCAGGGATATTCAGTCTCATGTACGATTTCAGTTAGTCTTTAAAAATATTGCTTCATAATTATGTTTTTTAAAGACCTTTATTTATCTATTTGATTTTTTGGCTGTGCTGGGTCTTTGTTGTGGTGGGCGGGCTTCGCACTGTGGTGGCTTCTCATTGTGGAGCACAGCCTCTAGGCGCGCAGGCTCAGTAGTCGTGGCTCACCAACTTAGTTGCTCTTCAGCATGTGGAATCTTCCTGGACCAGGGATCGAACCCGGGTCCCCTGTATTACAAGGCGGATCCTTAACCACTGGACCACCAAGGAAGCCCAATAATTATATATTTTTTTAATTGAAATAATTCTCATATAACAAAAAAATGACAGTTCCTGTCCCACCAATCTCTATCACTGAGTCCTCCTCACCAAAAATTTTTAGCTGTTTTTTCCAGTAACTGGTTTCATTATGCCTAAGAAACACACATATATAGACATTGTTTTTAAAAGCACAAACTTCAGCAGGATGCATTTCTAAAACAGCTTCAATTCTTTTCCATCACCACTTGCTTGGGTCACCTCTTTGGGGATTTTCTTTTTTACCCTTTGCATTGTTAAAAGAAAATTAAGAGAGCTTTCCTGATAGGAATATTTTATTGAGGAAGAAACAAACTGTTCATGAACTGGGAGACTTCACACCCAAAGTGGTTAAAAGTTTGGCTCTCAGCAGGTAATGCTCGGTTTATAAAATGTGAATTAAGGAGTATTTTTTTTATTGTGATTATATTCTCTCTAGGGTAGTAGCACTGTTAACTTTTTCTTGTGTGTAGCTAATTGTCTCAGAAGCTGTATAGTCACTCTGACATGAAAGAAACTTAAATCTTGTTTAAAACCAGAGTCAGCATTTTGAGGAAATTAGGACAGTTTAAGATTTGGTTATGTGGTTATGAGTGTTTGGTCCAGGGGTTTATTCAAAAGGTGGCCCCTGGGACTTCCCTGGTGGTCTAGGGGTTAAGACTCTGCCCTACCACTGCAGGGGACATAGGTTCAATCCCTGGTCAGGGAACTAAGATCCCGCATGCTGAGGCCAAAAATAAAAGCAAATTGTGGCCTCCATTTTGGCTTTCTTATAGGGTGAAACCTTGAGTGGGGCCCATGACTTGTCACACTCAGGTAACAGATAGGCCTCCAATCACTTTTTAGTCACATTTGTGTTTTCTAATTTTAATTAATAAAATGACCAATACTGTACTCTTCAAAACTGTCCTGATTAGGAGGAGAACTCTGGGAAGAGCACCAAGAATCTGTTTCCTTACCTGGACAACAGTTGCACTGGTAGAATCTGTCTGGTGTAGCTATTTTGGAACTCTGAAATCTGTCAGAGGCTTTCAGCTTACAGGGGAAGAGTTGGAAAGTAAATTGTGGTTAAGTTTTGTCAATTTCAGCTCTTAGCACAGTAGCAGCTGCCCATCTCTCTCTCCTACCACAGTGCAAGCGGCTGTACTGTATGACTAGAGCAGGTTGAACAGAGTTGGCAGGAATTGGGGTGGGCCAAAAGGGCACTGTCCTCTAAATATCAGTCAGGGGTCAGTGCTCTGATCACTGACTGCTGCTTCTCATCACAGAGGTGCAGACCAAGAAGTAAGCAGCCAGTGTTGTATACCTCCCCTATTGCTGCAGATTCTTCCCCCTCCTCTTTTTCTCTTTTTCCTTTTTTGGAAACCAGACATTAGAGACTAGGACATTCAAAACCATATAGGAGGAAAACTAAGACAGTGAATTTGCATGACTAGGGAAGGACTCGAAAAGACCTGAGAGGACTTTAAGTTTACACCTCAGGCTGATATTTGGCACAGAGATAGCCTATAATGATTAAAAAATTAAAAAAAAATAATAATGGTAACCCAAATCAATAAAAACAGCAAACCTTGGGGACAGGGGAGAATCTTGATTTCCAGAATTACCACATTATTAAGATTCAAATGTCCAGTGTTCAACAAAAAAATCACAAGGCACACAAAGAAATAGGACAGTATGACCCATTCAGAGGCAAAAATTAAACAAAAACTGTCCCTGAAAAAGACCTGATGGCAGGTATACTAAATAAATACTTTAAAACAACTGTCTTAAACATGCTCAGAGAACTTTAGGGAGATGTGGAGAAAGTCAAGACAGAAATGTATGAATAAAATGGAAATATCAATAGAGAGAAAACCAAAGAAGTATCCAAAAAGAAGATTGAGAGCTGAAAACTACAACTGAAATGAAAAATTAACTAGAGGAATACAAAAACAGATTTGAGCAGGGAAAATAAAGAATCGGCAAGCTTGAGGATAGGACAATGGAAATTATGGAGCGCCTGAAACAAAAAAGTCAAAGAAAAATGAACAGAGCCCAAGGGACATGTAGGAAACCATCAAGTGGACCAACATGCACATTGTTGGAGTCCCAGAAGGAAAAGAGAGAGAGAAAAGGAAAGAAAGAATGACTAAAATCTCCTCAGATTTGATCAGAGACATGGTGGCTCACACTGGAAAGAATCTGCCCACAGGGTGGGAGACCTGGGTTCGATCCTTGGGTCAGGAAGATCCCCTAAAGAAGGGAAAGGCAACCTACTCCAGTATCCTTGCCTGGAGAATCCCATGGACAGAGGGGCCTAGTGGGCTACTGTCTGTGGGGTTGCAAAGAGTTGTACAGGACTGAGCGACCTACACTTTCACTTTCACTTCATGAATACAAATATCCAAGAAGCTCAGTAGACTTCAGGTAAGATGAACTCATACCCACACTGAGACACACTGTAGTCCAACTTTCAAAAACAAAGAGAACCTTGAAAGCAGCAAGAGAGAAGTGAATCATCTCATACAAGGGACCTCAATAAGATTATAAACAGATTTAACTTCCAGAGGCCAGAAGGCAGTGGGCAGGTATATTCAAAGTGCTAAATGAAAAAAAAAAGTCAACCGAGTCCCATATCTGGCAAAACTGTCCTTCAAAGGTCAGGGTGGAATTAAGAGATGTCAAGCTAAACAAAAATTGAGGGCGCTCCTTACCACTAGTTGTTCCTTGCAAGTAACACTCAAGGGAGGTGTGCAAGGTGAAAGGAAAGGACACTAGACAGTAACTTGAAAGCTTATGGAGAAATGAAGATCTCAATCAAGGTAAATACATGGGCAGTTATAAAAGCTGGTGTTATCATAACAGTGGTTGGTAACTGTACCTTTTGTTTCCTGATGATTTGAGAGACTGGTACATTTAAAGGAAAAAAAAAACAATTATTAATCTATAAGCTAGTATTTTCTAACTTTTGCAATTCCATATCTTATTTTCTACATAATTTAATACATTTAAAAGAATTACTAGTTTATATTTTGGGACACATGTATATAAAGATGTAATTTTGTGACATCAATGATGGAAAGAGATGGGGAAAGTTGTAAAGGAGCAGTTTTTGTATACTATTGAAGTTAAGCTAAATTGAAATTAAGAGTGTTGGTACTTTAGGATGTTAAATGTAATTGCCATGTTTGTTGTTGTATAGTCACTAAGTCATGTCTGACTCTGTGATCCCATGGACTGTGGCCTGCTAGGCTCCTCTGCCTGTGGGATTTTCCCGGCAGGAATACTGGAATAGGTTACCATCTTCTTCTCCAGGGGATCGTCCCTACCCAGGGATTGAATCCCTTTCTTTTGCGTTGGCAGGCTGATTCTTTACCACTGAGCCACCTGGGAATTCCTAAATGTAATTCCCATGTAACCAGAAAGAAAATAGCTATAGAATATACACAAAAGGGAATTAGAAAGGAATTTAAACGTTTTCACTACAAAAATAAACTAAACACAAAAGAAGACGGTGATGATGGAAATGAAGGGCAAAAGCCTAAGGCATATGGAAAACAAATAGCAAAATGACAGTCATAAGTCCCTTCTTATCAGTAATTACTTTAATTGTAAATGGGTTAAACACTCCAATCAAAAAACATTGTCAGAACAGATAAAAACACATGATCCAACTTTTTGCTGTCCATAGGAAACTAATTTTGTACCCAAAGACACAAATAGATTAAAAGTGAAAGCATGGAAAACAATATTCCATGCAAATAATCAAAAGAGAGCAAGAGTTGGCTATACAAGTATCAGAAAAAATAGACTTTAAATCAAAAAAATGTATAAGAGACACAGATATTATATATTTATAAAAGTTTCAATATAGAAAGAAGATATAAAATTATATATATAAACCTAATGACAGACTCTCAAAATTTGTGAAGCAAAAATTGCTAGAGTTGAAGGAAGTAAACAGTTCTATGATAATAGTTACAGACTTCAGTATCCCAGTCACAATAATGAGTAGAAAAACCAAAAAGAAGATAAAGAAATAGAGTACTTAGACAATAACCAACTAGATCTAATAGATATCTACTAGATACAGCACTCTACCAAAAAGTAGCAGTATTCACATTCTTCGCGTATGCACGTGAGGCATTAGATTATGTTTGGTGACAAATTAAGCCTCAATAGATTAAAAAAATAGATATTAAACAGTATCTTCTCCAAATATAATGGGATGAGGTTAGAAATCAATAACAAAGAAAACTGGAAAATTCACAAAATTGTGGAAATTAAGCAACTTTAAACAACCAATGGATTAAGGAAGAAAATCACAAGAGAAATTAGAAGATACTTAAAGATGAGTGAAAACAAAAACAACATATCATTTTGATGTGGGACAGAATAAGTGGTGCTAAGGGGGATATTTATAGCTATAAATGCTTCCATTAAAAACAAGAGAGATCTTAAATCAACAACCTAACTTTACAACTTAAGGAACTAGGAAAAGAAGAATAAACTAGACCCAAAGCTGACAGAGGGAAGCAAATGATAAGGGTTAGAGCAGAGATAAATAGACAATAGAAAAACAATAGAGAAAAATCAGTGGAACCAAACGTTGAAAAGATCAACAAAATTGACAAACCTTTACCTACATAGACTAAGAGGCACAAGCAACAGAGAAAAAAATAGACAAGTTGGGCTTTACGAAAACTGTAAAATTTTGTGCATCAAAGGACATATAACCCAGGGATTGTCTAGTGGTCCAGTGGTTAAGACTTTGTGCTCTCACTTTAGAGGGCCTGGGTTCAATCCCTGGTTGGGGAACTAAGATCCCACAAGCCATGTGGCATGGCCAGAAAAAGAAAAAAAAAATACAACACATAAACCTAATACAAAGTCAGCACACACAATGGGAGAAAATATTAGCAAACCATATATCAGATAAGGGGTTAATACCAGACTATACAGAGACCTCCTAAAACTCAACAGCAATAAACCTGATTAAAAATGGATACAGGACTTGAATAGGCATTTCTTCAAAGAAGATGTACAAATGGCCAGTAAACACATGAAAAGATAATATCACTCATCATTAGGGAAACATAGATCAATGCTACAATGAGATACCACCTCACACCCATTAGGATGGCTACTATCAAAAAAAATGGAAAACAAGTACTGATGAAGTTGTGAAGAAATTAGAATCTTTATGCCTTGTTGGTGGGAATATACAATGGTACTGTCACTCTGGGAAAGAATATGGCAGTTCCTCAAAGAGCTAAAGAGAGAATTATCATGTGTGTATGTGTCAGTTGCTCAGTTGTGTCTGACTCTGTGACCCCATGGATTGTAGCCCACCAGGCTCCTCTGTCCAAGGGATTCGCCAGGCAAGAGTACTGGAGTGGGTTGCCATTTCCTTCTCCAAGAATTATCCTACGACTCAGCAATTCTACTTCTGGGTATATATCCAAAATAATTGAAAGCAAGGTTTAAACAGAATAGCAGCAATATTTTCAGAATATTCTGAAAACAGAATAGCAGCATTATTCACAATAGCTAAAGTGTGGAAGGAACCCAAATGTCCCTGGATGGATGAATGGATGAGCAAATGTAACCTATACATACAATGGAATATTATTCAGCCTTGAAATGGAAGGAAATTCTGACACATGTCAAAACATCGATGAACCTTGAGGACATTATGCTAGGTGAAATAAGCCAGCCACAAAATGATAAAAACTATGATTCTGTTTACAGTAAATAATCTGAAAAAGTACTTAGAATGGTCAAATTCAGAGAGACAGGGACTTAACTGGTGGTCCAGTGGTTAAGAATCTACTGTCCAATTTAAGTGATGCCGGTGTGATGCCTGGTCAGGGATCTTAAGATTCCACCTGCCTTGGTGCAGCTAGGCCCATGGGTCAGTTTATGTCTTCAATTTTTTCTAGGCCCGGGTTCCTGAGTAGTCCCACAACTCCAGGAAATGCAGGTCATACGTCATTCCCATTAGGCAGAGGAAAGAAGCCACCCCACTCTACCCTTCCCCATGGTAGTGTGGGGGACTCAACAGTACACCCAACAGCTCTTTCCAGAAACATCTCTAATATCCAACTCCCTGACATCTTCATGTCCAGTGTTCTGACTCCCTCTTGGTGGTGGAGCTTTGGGTTACAGCCCAGTGTTTCAGCCATTCTTTCCAAGTAGGGCTCCGGTGGTCTAGCTTTGGAATGGGGAAAGAGTTGGCTCCTATTTTGAGGGGGCCTTTAAAACAGGCAGACAGAACCACACTTTAATATCCTGTTGCATATATTTATTGCTATTCCTGATTTATTGATTTTAGATATTATCTATTGATTCCAACTGTGGAGGATGAAGATATGGCCCTCTTACATCACCCCAGACCCCCACTTCTCTTCCTTCCATCCTCTCAGAACAGGTATATCATACTTTTTTGGTTAATTCAATGTGAATTATTTGCCTAATTATGTATTATTTACTTTTAATCAAAGTGACATATGATGATGTTTCCTCTGCTGTAAGATTCCCCTCCCCCCCCCCCCCCCCCGCCGGAATTGAATTTTTTCTTATTTTTTATTTTTTTAGTTTTCTGTGCTATCACCACTTCTTCTCAAGTTCTCCCTGGAATTATACAACTCCTCAAAGAATTTCTTCCACATGATCGAACATCCTGTGACTTATCTCACTTTTTTTCTGGAGATGTCTATCACTGAGTCTTCCGTCCCTCTGCTCTGCCTAAGCTAGTTATTCTTTAGGCCTGCTGCATATCTGTGGCCTTGGACTTTCTTTTGTCTCTCTCCTATTTTCCAGATCTATTGTTTCTTTTAGGTTTACGTCTTCATTTTATTGGAGCACATCCTTCAGTAACTTTCTAAGAAAGGGTTCATGGGAGGAAATATTTTAGAATCTGTATGTCTAAAAATGCCCTTATTCTGCTCTCACAATTGATAACTTAGTTTGGGTATAGAGTTCCAGGTTGGAGATGATTATCTTCAGAATTTTGAAAGCACTGCTTTTAGGTTTTACAGGTCCTGTTGAGAAGTCTAATTATATTTTTATTCCTAAATCTTTGAACACTGCCTGTTTTTCCACTCTTAAAGGTTTTAAGATCTGTCCCAGTGTTTTGAAGTACTTAGTGCTTAATGATATAAATGTTTTTTCATCATCTTTTGTTCTAGGTATCTGGTGCTTCCCTTCCATGTGGAAACATACTTTCCAGTTTGAGGAAACATTTTTGTATTATTTCTTCCTTCCTATTTTTTCTTTCTCCCAAGTCCTATTAGTTAGATATTAGACTTTCTAAATCGAGTCCCTGGTTTTGTTTTACTTTTTACTTTTTTTCCTGTTTTCTGCTTCTGTGTTTTTTCTTCGACTTTCCTAGAGATTTCCTCCATTTTATTTTCTAACAATTCTATTTAATTTTTAAAAATTTCTTCTATCATATTTTTAATCTCAGAGTCTTCATTGCTCTTTTCATGGATAACTATTATGACTTTTCTTGGTGGGAATATTCTCCTTTTTAGGGGAGGGATTGAAATTTTGTTTTGCTTCTATCTCTAGTTCCTTTCATTCTTTTTCCTTCTTGTTTCATGTTCACAGTTTGTCTTGAATAAATATCTTTAGGTTCATTCATATTTAAGAATAAAGCCTTAAAAACTGACTGGAATCTCTGTGTGCATGGCTGGGACTCAAGGGGTAGGTTATGAAAGGTTGCTGCTAAGCCGTGAAAGATGCTGGATTCTTGGCCTCTGGAGGAGAGGATTTCAGTCCAGGGCCAGTGATGAGGCTTAATTGCTCAGAGCTTTTGTGTAATAAAGTTTTATTAAAGTATAAAAGAGATAGAGAAAGCTTCTGACATGGACATCAGAAGGGAGCAGAAAGAGTGCCCACCTGCTAGTCTTTTGCAAGCTGTTTTATGTCTGTTAGAAAGCTATTAATCAGATAAGAGAGACACTTCAAGGCTGAGGGAGTTTCACCAGGCCCCTCTTCCACAATATGCATTTTTGAGATAGGATGGCCCCCAGCCATAAAACAATTGATATGAAATCAGCCCAAGGTTTGAGAAAAGAAAAAAAGTTAGTCTTAGGTGGAACCATTTTGAAGAAAGGCAAATTCCAAAGCCAATACATAGTTTCATTAACATAGCTTAAGAAAAATATTTCCATAAGAAAAATGCATTGGTTAGCTCAAGGTTTGAGAAAAGTTAAGTTCAGGTGGGACCAGGTGTCGTCATGGCAACACAGAATTTTAAGAAAGACCGCCTTTTAATTTTGTATAGAGAAGGAAAAAAATCTGACCCTTGTAGTTTGTTTCCTCCTGCCGCTTACGGGAGAGATAAGAAATGTCTGACACTTGCAGCCTATTTCCTCCATTTGGAGACCCCTGGCCTTCCTGCCTGTTAACCTCTCAGTTACATTCACTGTAGGGTGACCATCTGTGAACCTGGATGTTTCACTGAAACACCTTCCAAAGGCTGGATCCGTAGGTATTTTGGTGAGGGGGGCTGGGGAGGGGCAGGTCTGTTTCTCTAAAGAAAACTTGTGGTCTCCTGCATGGCTGTATGCCAGGCTGGTGTTTCTGAGCCCTGGAATACAACTTCTGGTCTGTAGGCTGTCTTCATCTATTTGCATTGCAGTGGTTCTCCTTCATCTTTCACTCACCCCACCATCCCAGGGCCTAGAACCTTTCTGGTTAAGTTTTTCTGTGGACTAATCTCTCTTCTCCCCGAGGGAGGGTGGTGGTATTTTCCGGTTTCCTGGACTAGGTGAGAGGAGCTGGACTTGAACAGGTCTCTTCTTGGCCACCACCTTTTGCTGTGCCTGGTGCCTCCAGGTCCTGGCTCTTGTGGGGACTCTGAGGTCAGCCTCACTTTTTTCTCCTTGTTATCCCCTCTGCTGGTGTTTGGTGTTCAGCTCTGTCAGTTCTTCTCTTTTATCTCCTTTCCTTCTAAAGATGCATTAACATTTCTAGTGCAGTGTCTCTCTTGGGCTTATGCTTCTTTTTACTGCTATTTTTCATTTGCCCTCATTTAAGAGATGTTTTAAGAAGGATATGTGTTCAGTCTACCACAGATTAATAATCTATTATATTTTCATTAGTAATAATATGTGGGTACACACACACACACATGAACATATAAATATATCCCAGTGATCTGAAGATGAATAGTGAAAATAGTCTCCCTTTACCTTGTTTTTCAGTCCCTCAACAGAAATGCCCACAGTTACCAGTTGCTTGCATATGTCTTTCCAAAAAAGTTTATACACCCATTCACATTGATACATAAAAAGCATGTAAGTAGAGATGATGGATTTTATTTTAAATCAAGAGAGAAATTTTTTCACATACCCCTGAAGACTATTTATGTTTTCAGTAAAGGGCAGTACTTAACCCAAAGACATGAATCTCTTTGAGGCGGATTTCAGGGCCCACTGCTGGTGTAGACACAGCGTTAGGGGCCTTTCAAGTGCCCCGTGTAGTAGCCACCTGCACCAAGGCCAGCCATGGGTGTCTCTGAGAAGCACGTACAGGGGACAGTTGTTGGTGACCCTCTCCCACTTCTTGTGTGACTTTATCTTCCCTGTCTTCTTTACTTTTGGCCTCTGTATTTCTTCCTGTTTTCACCCTTTCCCCTCTAGATGTATGTAGCTGACTCATGGCTTCCATGTCTGGCCCATGGAGCTAAGGGATACCCCTAATCTGGCTGCCTTTTTTGGGTTTTAAGAATCAATTGGAACCCTAGACAGGTATGCTTTCATTGCACCCCTAGTTGAATAGATTTTATCAGGAAATACACCCGAGGCCTCCCCAGGTCTTTTGCGTGGGTTGCTTGACTTGATAGTCCAGGGCCGTGACGTCACTATGACTCTTTGTCCCTGAAACAGGGCCTGCTGCTGCCAAACCAGACCTGATCTCAAAACTGGAGCGGAGAGCTGCACCCTGGATCAGGGACCCACATGGGCCAAAGTTGGGGAAAGGCCGTCCTCCTCCAGGTGGGTCTTGATCTGCCAAGCACTTGAATTGTCTGTCCAGGGGCCAGGCAGCTACAGGATGTCACACAGTGTCAGTTCAGCCACACTCGTGTGACTCTATTGTGCATGGGGCCCTATGTTAGGCCCTGGGTAGAAAAACATGAATATGAAACTAACCCTGCCTTCAGAGCATAGAATAGTCTGAGAAACTGGGACTGTTTGGGAAAAGTAAGGAGCTTCGATGAGTGGAGGTGAAACCAGGATGGTGTGGTAGAGCTGATGGGGGAGATACGTGGTGGACACTGGTCACGAGGAGCCATGTGACCCACAGGCCGTGAGCCTCGCCTCCCTCTCCCTGCTCCTCTGTGTTTAGCGTCAACACTGCTGGTCTGTGGGAGTTAGCAGGTCTGCATATGTCCGTCAGTAACTTATTGGCCCCTAGCTATTGTGTTGGAGAAGGCAATGGAACCCCACTCCAGTACTCTTGCCTGGAAAATCCCATGGACGGAGGAGCCTGATAGGCTGCAGTCCATGGGGTCGCTAAGAGTCGGGCACGACTGAGCGACTTCACTTTTACTTTTCACTTTCATGCATTGGAGAAGGAAATGGCAACCCACTCCAGTGTTCTTGCCTGGAGAATCCCAGGGACGGCAGAGCCTGGTGGGCTGCCGTCTATGTGGTCACACAGAGTCGGACACGACTGAAGTGACTTAGCAGCAGCAGCTACTGTGTAAACCTCCATGCCCCCTTTGTTTCTCAGGCTAATAAGAAGACTTATGGATGTTTGCCCTCATTTCTTTATGGTGCCTTGAAAGAGGATTAAGACCATCCAACAGCATCTACGGCCAAGGTGGTTAATTAAGCTTATGAGCATCTGATGTCACGTGATCCCAGGGTAGCTGTGTGGGTAGAGAAGGGGCGGCTGGCTGAAGCAACCATGAGGATTAGCACATAACCCGTGGGGAGCCAGACTGGCTTTCAGAGAAAATAATGGGAAAGGGTTTCAAGAGAAGCCACTCCTGGGAAGATCCCCTGGAGAAGGGGACAGCTACCCACTCCAGTATTCTGGCCTGGAGAATTCCATGGACTGTATAGTCCATGGGGTTGCAAAGAGTCCAACACGACTGAGCAACGTTTCACTTTTCACTTTCTGATTTCTAGAAAGGTGGAGCCCATCCATCTTCTCTGCTTTGCATAAGGGGTACTTACTGAATTGGGGTGTCTTAGCTGATAGGAGGCTGCAGAGTCCTGGGCAGCAAAACCAAGCACAGTCTGATTTGCCCCAAAGGGAAAAAGAAGACGGTGGCCGTTAGAGAGGCGCACATACAGGCTTCGGCTGTAGAGTCCTCGTGGCTTCCAGTTCCTTCTGTGGAGACGTGTACCTCCTACTGCAGGCCCCGCCTTTGTGAACTGGAGGCAGATGGACAGGCGAAAATCAAGAGGACTTACAGACCCCGCTCAATTCAGAGGTCGTGGTTTGGGCAGTTCCCGTGGTTAGTGATGGACCCCAAAGAGACCAAGCTTTTCTGCTCAGCTTGCAAAGAAAGGCCTAGTCTCCATGACAGATCATCCCGGCTGGTCCGCGGCTACACAGGCCCTTTCAAAGTGGAGACTTTAAAGTACCACGAAGTCAGCAAAGCACACAAGCTCTGTGTCAACACCGTGGAAGTCAGGGAGGACACCCCACAGGCCGCCGCAGTCCCCGAGATCTCCAGTGACCTGATGGCCAACATGGAGCACTTTTTCCACGCCGCCTACTCAATCGCGTACCACTCAAGGCCCCTGAACGACTTCGAGAAGATCCTGCAGCTCCTCCAGAGCACGGGGACCATGATTTTGGGCAAGTACCGAAACCGTACCGCCTGCACGCAGTTCATCAAGCACATCTCCGAGACTCTGAAGAAGGAGATCTTGGAGGACGTGCGCAACTCCCCGTGCCTGAGCGTGCTGCTGGACGGCGCCACGGATGCCTCCGACCAGTCCTGTGTGGGCATCTACCTGCGCTATTTGAAGGGGACGGAGATGAAGGAGTCTTACCTCACGCTGGCCCCCCTCCACAGCGAGACGGCCGACGGATACTTCGAGACAATCATCTCGGCTCTGGACGAGCTGGACATCCCCTTCCGGAAGCCGGGCTGGGTGGTGGGCCTGGGAACTGACGGCTCCGCCCCGCTGCGCTGCGGGGGCGGCCTGGTGGAGAAGCTCCAGGAGATCCTGCCCCAGCTGCTGCCAGTGCACTGCGTGGCCCACCGGCTCCCCCTGGCCGTGGTCGACGCCTGCGGGGGCATCGGCCTGGTCAAGAAGTGTGACCGGCACATCCGAACCGTCTTCAAGTTCTACCAGTCCTCCAACAAGAGGCTGAATGAGCTGCAGGAAGGCGCGGCTCCCCTGGAGCAGGAAATGGTCCGCCTGAAGGACCTGAATGCCGTCAGGTGGGTGGCCAGCGAGAGGCGCACGCTGAACGCGCTCACCCTGAGCTGGCCCGCCCTGGCCAGGCACCTCCAGAGCGTGGCGGACGCGGGTGGGCAGGTTGGGCACAGGGCCCAAGGCATGCTGAAGCTGATGAAGGGCTTCCATTTCCTCAAGTTCTGCCACTTCCTCTTGGACTTCCTGAGCCTCTACCGGCCTTTGTCCGAGGTATGCCAGAAGGAGATCGTGCTGATCACCGAGGTGAACGCCACGCTGGGGCGGGCCTACGTGGCACTGGAGACCCTCCGTCACCGGGCAGGCCCCAAAGAGGAAGAGTTCAATGCTGGCTTCAGGGACGGGCGGCTCCACGGCATCGTGCTGGAGAGGACTGAAACGTCAGAACAGTGGTTCCAGGCAGACAGGGAGAGAGTGGTCCTGACGGGGATCGAATACCTCCAGCGCAGGTTTGACGCTGACCGTCCCCCGCAGCTCAGGAACATGGAGGTGTTTGACACCAAGGCCTGGCCAAGTGGGATGGCCCTGGCCAGTTTCGGGAATGACGACATCCTGACCCTGGCCAGGTATTTTGAGCTCTCACTCCCCCCAGGATACAGCGAGGAGGCTCTGCTGGAGGAGTGGCTGGGCCTGAAGGCCATGGCCCAGAACCTGCCCTTCTCCATGCTGTGCAAGCACGCGCTGGCCCAGCACCGCCGCTTCCCCCTGCTCAGCCGGCTCCTGGCCCTGGTGGTCTGCGTGCCTGTCTCCACCTCCTGCTGTGAGCGCGGATTCAGTGCCATGAACCGGATCAGGACCGATGAGAGGACCAAGCTCTCCAATGAGGTGATCAACATGCTTATGATGACGGCCGTGAATGGTGTGGCGGTCACAGAGTATGACCCCCAGCCGGCCATCCAGCACTGGTACCTGACCTCCTCAGGCCGGCGGTTCAGCCACGTCTACACCTGTGCCCCGGTGCCGTCCCGCTCCCACGCAAGTAAGTATGCACAGCAGAGCTCCTAGACGCAGGGACGCCAAAGAGGAGAACCTCAGCTTCCCAGCCCCGCCCTGAGCTGACAGCCTGGTAGATTCCACTCAAGTCAGCTGTTACCACAGGCTTGCTCCAAGGGGTCACGTGCTTAACTGTTTGCTAGACCGGTGGGTGCTCAGGACAGGTCACCTTTATAATTCAGCTAGACAGGCTGGGCGCCCACACTGCAGGCTGCAGGGCGCAGCGCTAAGAGCAGGAAGTTCCAGAGCCAGGCTGCCCAGGTTCAAGTTCTAGTCGTGCCGCTAACTAGCATGTGACCTCGGGCAACTTAATCTCTCTGTACTTTGGTTTTTCATCTGTAAAGTGAATTAATGACTCTGGGAGATGGGAAGGGACAGGGAAGCCTAGAGTGCTGCAGTCCATGGGGTTGGGAAGAGTTGTTTACAACTTGGTGACTGAACAACAACTACAAAGGTGCTTAGAACAGTGTCTGGCGAGTAATACCCATGGTGTCCGTTAGAGGCTCAGCTATGACCAGGACTAACTCGAGGACTGGACGAGTGAGGGCAGGGACACCACCTTGTCATGGGCTGTGGGGACCCTGTGTGCAGCAGGAAGAGGTCAGTGCAGGTCAGAGGGGCTGTGAGGACTGTGCTGCGTGGAGGAGAAGGTTAGAGGTTTCAGGCAGGGGAGGGGTCCATGAGGAGAGCCTCTCAACTCGCTTGGAGGGCTGGGCCGGGACTAGGTTTGAGGGAAGTGATATTATCCTGGAGACCCAGTTACTGAAAGTCTTAAGCAAGAAATTTTCCTCTTTTCAAGTAGTCACTGAACAAAGAAAACCAGAGCTTCTCCAGGCTGTGCACGGGTCTCCGTCCTGTTGCTTCCACTCTCATTCTGTCTCGGGGTCTGTGGTCATCAGCAGTGGACTGGCCTCAGGGTTGACAGGCTCCATGGGTAGCAGGGTGGCCCTGGGCCTGCTGCTGGGCAGTGGGTGCAGGGAGGTGGGTGGCAGAAATGGGGAGAAGGAAAGAGGGTGCTTCTGAGATAGGGTCCTTCACCCAGCATCTGTTGAACGAGTTGCTCTTTGAGCCTGGCCCCCAGAGGTGGAGGAGAAGGTGCCCTCATCCATGCCCTTCTGCAGGTTGTAATCACAGGGCAATGGGACTGTACCTCTGAAGCAAACAGAGAACCCAGCCAGATTTTATATAACAAAGCCTTCCTCCCCAGGCAGTTTCTCAGCCTTGGCACTGTGGACATTCGGGGCCAGATAGTTTTTTGTTGTGGGGGCCCGTCCTGTGCTCAGCCAACCCCGGCTTGCCCACTACACACCCACTGGTTACCAGCAGCACCTTCCGGGTTGTAGGAATCGGAAATGTCTCCCTCCAGACTCTGCCTAGGGTCCCCTGGGGGCAGAATCACCCCATGAGCTCCGCTGCCCTCGGGTGGAAGAGTCCGAAGAGTGGGACTCACTTGAGCCCTGGAGAGCAGTCCTTGTCCGCCTCCAGTCTGTTCTGCCGGGGGTTACTCTCCCAGCCTCCCTTGGGTGCAGCTGGATGTGGGGGGGATGGATGATCACCTGAACTGTTCTCTCCTGCTCACTGTGGCTTCTCTTTCCTCCCACACGAGGGGCAGGGCTCAGGAAGAAGACTGGTGCACTCTGCAGGGAGGAGCCCACCGCCTGGAAGCCGCCTGGCCCGTCCTGCAGGGAACCAGTGGAGGTCCTGACGGCCTGCGTCTTGGAGCCTCCTGAGAGGCTCCCATGTCCCCTCCTTGGCCAGGAGGCCCCAGGCTGTCCTGCTAAAGCACTCCTGTAGTAGGAGCAGGAATCTGACGAGTTCATTCCTTGGAGCCCCATGCTGCCCTGGCCTTGTGATCGTGGTGACAGGCCCTTGGATTCGAGGCCACCCGAGTCTTCATTGGGTGGGACGCTAAGCACTGGGAGGTGGGCAGTGACAAGGCAGTTAAAGCCACACCCCGGGGAGGCCGGGGGTCAGGAGGTGCACGGCCTGTTTCCCGGGGCCCTTCTCCAGGCCCAGGGGGACCTCACAGCACTTAAATTTGCATAGAGATTCTATCTCAAGCTCACTTTCAAGATGCTTCAGTACGTAATCCCATCATGAAATCCTCAGCTTCTGGTGGCAAGAAGACTTTTCTGAAGTGGGAATGACAGCTGGGGGAAGGGCTTGAAGGAGCACTCCGGCCCCTGGGTAGTTGGGGAGCATCCAGGGGGCCACCCACAGCCTGAGGCATGAGGTGAGGGCAGGGGGTGAGCAGTACTGGGGCCGGCCTAGCTCTGGGCTGTGTCCCCCTGGCTCCATAGCAGAAGCAGGGAAGTCTCAACACACAGGAGACCTGCCTCAGAGGCTGTCTCTGCCTCGTCTCGGGGCCTGCCTCTAGGATGCAGCAAGCAGAATCCCTGCACCCTGAGCAACCAACAGCTCCTAGACGGGAGGAGTGTCTCCCTGGAGGGGCCTGGCGCTTCCCACCAGTCCAGCCTCTGTGTCATGCCAAGCCCTGGATTTCTGCGGAGCAGAGCGTATGGATGAGTTTGCACTTGGGGGGCTTGGGATCCAGCCCCAGCTCTGCTTCAGGCAGTGGGTCAACCATGATGGCCCCCTTCCTGTCCTGTGCCTTCACGTCCCTCTACGTGAAACGGCAGCAGAGAAGCCAAGTGCCTGTTAGTGCCCGGCCTCCGCGGGACTGCTGGCTGACAGCTCCTCTGTGGGCAAAGACGGGCCTCAGGAGGCAGAGTGGACTTGGCTGTCATCAGCTCTTGTCCCTGTCCCTTGCTACCCATGTCCTTATTGTGGGAGGAGGTGCCCTCAGCATAATGGTCTAGTCCATTCTTCCCAGAGGTGCTCTGGGGACCAGCCTGGGAATCAATAGGGGTGTTGGTTTAAATGTTTCAACGCAGACCCACCTGATCAGCTCCCCGGGACTGTTTCCCACAGGCCCCCCAGGAACTTTGCGGGCTCACTGAAGCCTGAGAAGACCACCCCGGCAGCACAGAGGGTGTCCCACATGATTCGGTTCCCCTTGCCTCTCCCCGTCTCCCTTTCCACCAGGAAGTAGGGCATGTTTCCTTCCAGGGCAGCTGCTCTGGGGAGGCCTAGGCTGCTTGACTGGCCAAGTACGACGTGGTGTCTGCCTCCTGCCTTCCTTCCCACAGGTGGGAAACCAGGGGAGCTTGGAGGGAAGGCTTCTGCCTTTCTCTGGCTTTAGACAGGCAAGATGTAGCGCTCCATCCTGGCTTGCTGCTGGGCCCCAGGTGGGGTCCCTGCTCTGTGCTTCAGGCCCAAGCAATCGGACCCTTGAGCAGACCCTGGAAGGGTGCTGAGAGCCCCTGAGATGTTGGTACCGAGTGCCTCATGGGCAGAACCTATGGTTCCCAGTGTTCCTGACTCTGCCTTACTGCCATCACTTTCCTGTTTTCTTCAGCTTTGAGCCAAGAATTTTGTTCTCGCTTCCTGCCTTTTAACCTTTGGCAGTCTCCAGCGCTGTGTCCTGGGGGCTGAGCTGTACCGTGGGCCCTTGGAGCTCTGGCCTGGCCACTGTCCACACAGCCAAGATGGAGCCCAGGCCTCCCGACCCATTCACATGGGGCTCTACAGGGAGTTGAGGGATCCGCCCTTGGCCAGTTGCCGAGGGTATGAATTGGCGGGGTGGAAGAGAGAAGGGCCCTTTCAAGTGGGGGTTTTATAGCTCCCACCATTGGGATTCCCATTGAATGACATTCCCGCAGCATCCTCCCCGTGGCAGCTGCCATTCTTTAAGACTCCTCAGAGCAAGAGACTAGTCCTGTCAGCCCCACTGTGCGTTAGCGCCACTGCACAAACCCCATGTGAGGCGGAGGCCCACCAGAGCCGCCCCTGCCCCTCCACACCTGTGCTCTCAGGAAGCCTCCAGTGCCAGCTGTGAGAAACTTGGGCCCCTTGGGCAGGGGGACTACTGAAAATGCTGTTTATCATGGGAAGTTACGCTGCCCAGTTCCTCAAGGAGCACAGCCATGCTCTGGCTCCCCTCTGTTAGCTCATGGAAAAGAGGACGCTGGCCATTTTGGGGAGGACCCCAGGGCCGAAGCATGGCGAGACCCCCCCAACCCCTACCCTTGCCCAGGCTGGCTCCTGCGTTTTGTTTCAAGAGTCTGGCAGCCTTCAGACCCCAGGGCCTGGAGACCCCACTGTTAGAGAGCCTGCCTACTTTTTCCTGGAGAAAACAAGCTGAAGGGCGCTGGGAATGGAAGGAGCGAGCGCTCTGTCTTTGGCCAGAGCCCTAGCCCTGCCTCCACTCTCGTTCCGCCTGTGGTCTCCATAGCGATGCCGAGAGGGCTGACAAGCTCAGTGACCAGCGGTATAACCGACAACGTGAGTTCAATAGCCATAGAGACCAGGCAGGAGCTGAGGGCCGGCCCCCGCCCTCGCCAGACGCGGAGGAGGTCAGCTCCTCCAGACCTTTTCCTTCCCTCAAACCCACGTTGAGTTCCTAGGGTGCTAAGGACCAGGTGATGATGGGCCTGTTCCCTCCATCCAGGGGTCCGTCTGCCGAGGTCCACTTCTCTGGTTTCAAAGATGTGCAAAACACGGTTTAAGAAAACCATGTTCGATTCTCAACCTTTGTGCTATCCGAATAAAGCATAGCTTTTCCCCATATGTGCCTCTATCCCGTAAATCCTATAGGAAACCGGCTGGGCGGATCAAAGTTCCCTTCCGTCCCGAGTGTCTAGCTGCCGCGCATGCGCGAGCGGGGCGGCAGAACGCGCTCTTTCGCGGCGGCAGGGTCCTGCTGCGCATGCTCGGAGTCCCCTGCCCGGCCGTGACAGGTACCCAGCGGAGCATCCGCAGCTCTGACCCGCATCCCGCACCTGGCCATGACGGCGCACTCCTTCGCCCTCCCGGTCGTCATCTTCACCACGTTCTGGGGCCTCATCGGCATCGCTGGGCCCTGGTTCGTACCCAAAGGACCCAATCGCGGGTAAGGATCGCGCGCGGCCCAGCCTCCCTGGGGACCCCTCTGCGCCTGGGCCCACCCCTCCTCCGGCGCGAGGCGGCAGCGGGGCAGCGGGCACTGGTCCCGGCGCGCGGCGCCCCAGTCCTCCTCCCGGGTCCGCGCTGGGCCGCGTACAACCGGGAACAGGCGGGCTGTCGGGTCCAAAGGGCAGAGAAGGTCGTGCTGTCGAAAGGAGGAGACAGCCAAGCCCGCGCCGCCCCCTGCCCCCGCGCCTGGGAAGGTAAAGTCTGGTGAGCCACTGATGCAGCTTGTCCATTCCTGCCCAGCTGTGACCTTGAGCGTCCCTCATCCCTTCAAGCCTCACTTTCTTCTTGGGTCACTGGGGGTGATGATGACTCCTGCCTTTTAAGGCTGCTCTGAGGATTACACAAAATAATGTATATAAAACTGTTAGTTGTGCATGGCACATGCTGTATGGAATAATTTTTAGCCAGTGTCAATATTTCTTGGGGGCTCCCAGCAGGTTTCTATACCTGTTGCACCACTCACGGGTTTTTGCTTCATAGTCTCTTCAGCAGTGATGGGCCCTCACCCTTTGATGACAAGTTCCTCAAGGTGGAAGACTGCCTTTTCACCACTGTAGACCCCAGTGCCCAGCTCGGGACTGGCCCATGGTGCTTGGTAATGTTGAGAGAATGGATCAGATGCTGATGTGTCTGGCACCAACCTCAAGCAGAGGTCATAGGGCCTGGTTTGGGTTAGGGTTAGCCTCAGCCTGAGGCTGCATATGGATGTTGCCTCTGTTTTTCAAGATTCTCGGGGCTGAGGTCCCATGGCCTCACCTTGTAAACCGTTTTAGTCCATCAACTCTCCTACACACTGGTGAGTTTTTTCTTCTAACTGAAGTCTCTCCTGCTGCATTTAAAGCCTCTGTTTCCAGTCTTGGAGTGGGACTCAAGGCAACAAGTCCCTATTCTCAGCGTAACTGCTTACTCTGCCTCAGAGATGACCCTCGGTCTCCTTGCTTCTTGCTCTGTCTTCTGTCTTCCTTCCCTTTGCCCAGTGAATTTTGGATCCCGGAGACCACTCCACGGTGGGTGGCTGCAAATGCAGCTGTGTGCAGTGTCGTTCTCCAACATGACTCCTCTACGATGGAGAAACAGTGGGTGATGGAGAAGGGAGATAGGTGAAGGGAAAGATTGATAATGTAAGTTGGATGTGGTCGAGGTTGGCTTCCCCAAGAGGTGACACTTAGAGTTTTTCTTTTCCATCTAGCAATTCTTACCCAAGTAGATCTCAGCCTCCTTGTGTTCAGGTGGCATCAAGAAGGCCAGAGGGAAAGAGGTTGGCACCAGGAGCTCTTTCTCTGGCCTTGGCCTTGGCCAGGCCAGATGGAGGGTGCTGCTTCCATCCATCCTGACCTGACATCCTCTTCCATTGCAGAGTGATCATCACTATGCTGGTGGCCACTGCTGTCTGCTGTTACCTCTTGTAAGTACTGCTCTCCCAGCTCCTAGTCCGCGGGGGCCCTTGTCCTCCCTTCTTTCCTCCTCTCCCAGCCCTGCTCTCGCCTCTGTCCTGGTACCGACACATTCAGCTCTTGAAAGGCTGAGTCTGTAAACCACAGAAGAAGAGGGGTTTGGAGTAGCAAAGAGAGCGACGGGCTGGGAGTTATGAACTCTGGGTTCTGGTTCTGAGTGTATCATCTGGACAAGCTCTGCCATGTCCATGGGCTGCAGTTGTCTAATCTGTGACACGAGTGAGTGGGGCCCACTCGGTGCCTGTTGTCCCCGATGGGCATCAGAATCCCCTGGAGAGATTGTAAAACACAGGTTTCAGGGTTCCACCTTGGACTCACTACATCATAGTTCTCACAGTCTGCACGTGGGAATCTGTATTTTTATTTAAAATTTATTTATTTGTCTGCATCAGGTCTTAGTTGCAGCACACAGGGTCTTTTGTTGTGGCATGAGGGGATTAGTTGCCCCACATGTGGGATCTTAGTTCCCCAACCAGGGATTGAACTCACATCCCTAGCACTGGAAGGCAGATTCTTAACCAGTGGACCACCGGGGAAGTCCCTCCAGGAATCTGTACTTTTAATGCATGCCCCTGAGTGCTTGTGATGCTGACTATTTAGAACCACTGGGTGAACAGTGGTCTTCAAAGTTGGCAAAGTCAGTACATATAGAATACTGTCCTATATTCCAAGTCCTGGGATACAGAACACATACCAAGAGATGGGAGTGCCTGACCATGTGAGGGGGTCAATTTCCACATCAGTAGGGTCTAGGTGTTCTCTTTCTGTAAGTGCCTTTCATGGTAGCCCCTCCCCTTTTACAAAAGAGACACTCCACCATTGCTCCCCAGTTCTGTCAGCCTGCTCCATGTTTAAATCTCCCTGGCTGCCAAACTGACGAATAAGTCCAAGCTCTGGTTTTGAGGGAGGCCTCTCTCATGAGCAGTTGGTGGTGGCGGTTTACTCGCTCAGTGGTGTCGGACTCGTGCGACCCCATGGACTTAGCCCACCAGGCTCCTCTGTCCATGGGATTCTCCAGGTAGTTAAGCCATCTTAAGTCAGAATGGCTTCCCTCTGTGCCCCTGGGGGCCGTCTTACCTCTTCTCTAACACCCTGAGTCCAGCCCCAACACAGGGATCTTATAAATCTACAAAACAAGTCACCAAACCTAAACCCAAACCCACGTGCCCTGACTGAGCCCCGGAGCTGGCTGCAGTGCGGATGTCTCCAAGGGACCCTTCCCTCTCTGGAAGCCAGACCATCCATGCGCTGGGTGGGTCATGTGACCACTGGCGTGACGCACAGTGGAGTTCCCGGTGCCCTGGGCTCACCCGCGCTGTGCTGTCCCTGGCAGCTGGCTCATTGCCATCTTGGCTCAGCTGAATCCCCTGTTCGGGCCCCAGCTGAAGAATGAGACCATCTGGTACGTTCGCTTCCTGTGGGAGTAACCGTCGCCTCAGCGGCCCCAGGTACTGCTGGGCAGGCGGGTGGGCGGGCAGGCAGGGGTGGGGAGGACGAGTCAGGCAGGGTTGCAGGACTTTGCGTGTGGACGAAGGCTGTCATTTATTAAGAAGAACAAGCCCCTGAGCATCTGCTCCGTGCCCCGCACCCCGCCAACCCCACGCTGTGCTGGGCAGCACAGACAGAAGATCAGGGTCCTGGGGGGAGCACGTGGGCCCAGCCTCACTCGTGGGTTTGCAGACCCCTGAGGAGGCAGCAGAATCTGTTGGGAGGGCGGGCTCAGGGGTCGTGGTGAGCCCCGCTCCCCAAGGCGGGGCTGGGGGACGGGGTCTCCACCGCGAGGCCGTGACGCTGTCACGTGATGTGCTTTCAGGTGCCCCTGCTGTCCGGATGACCGTGGCTCCACTGTCCCTGATGACTCTTTTGTCACCGTCCCCCGTCTCCGTCCCCCTAGCTGTGTCTGGTCCCTCTGGGCCCCCTCCCCTAAGGCCTGCCGGGTTCTGGAAAGTCCCGCCTTCCCCAGCTCAGGAAGGCCGGGCTCAGAGCCAGCCAGAGCAGCCGATGTCCAGCCCTCAAGTTCCCTCTGCCTGCTCCTCCCTGAGTAGGTCCTGGCCGGGAGCTGACTAGGGTGGGGGCTGCCTTGTACTACAAGGGGGAGCCCAAGGCCAGCCAGGCGTCCTGGGGAGGAGGGCTTGGAGCCAAGATGCTCCGAGGCTGGAGAGGAAGCCCTGGGGAGGAGGCCGGGTCCTGCACCAACGGGTTCTGTGATCCTGGACCATCTGCCCATGTGAGTTCCTCACCTGTGAGATGGCCGT
Source organism: Bos indicus x Bos taurus (assembly GCF_003369695.1). Lineage (NCBI taxonomy): Eukaryota > Metazoa > Chordata > Mammalia > Artiodactyla > Bovidae > Bos > Bos indicus x Bos taurus. The sequence continues at coordinate 7,155,987 of NC_040079.1, read as the reverse complement.
GGCGAAGGCCCCTCTTGGGAGTTCTCCTTTGATTTTCTGACATGCTTTGATGTGAAATTTCTGGAAATGTTGACATAACGGACAAACATTAACACACAAAAAGCACCACAGTAATTTGGATCAAGATTGAAAAGCTTTATGTTCAGCATCCTTTATCCTCTGAGTCACTCAAAGGGGCTTGCTCAGGAAGTGGCATCTTCTCTGCATGTCCTTTCCCCGCTTCCTCCCCGACCTGGGCCTCCCTGTCTGGGGATCAGGCTCCCTCCCTTTCCCAGGGCTCAGCCTGAAGCAGCTACCCCCGCACCCCAGGCCTAGACTCCCTGTGAGAGGAGGATTTCTGAGCCCCTCGAGGTCGCCTGGATGGAGGGAGGGTGAAGACAGACAGTTGTGAGTGAGGTGTGGGCGGTGCCGTTGGCCCTGAGGACTGTCCCCAGTGTGGGCTGGGGAACCCCTGGCCTGGTGAGGACCGGAGGCAGAGCTTGCGGGCATCGGACCAGAGGGAGCCTGAGGCCCCAGCCCATGTGCTCACTTCCCCCAGCAGAGTTGGGGCAGACACCTGACAGTCCCAGAGCTGACTCGCTGTGCTGCCTCCCCGGGGCGGGGGAAACCAGTCTCTTGTATTTATTGACTATTTATTTGATTGGCATTTTGTTCAGCGGGCATCTGTTTTGGCGCGGTGGCAGAACATGGTACATCTCCCCTGGATTTCTTGGCTCTGGGCTTGGCCTGTTGCTCAGATGGGGGCCTCCCTTTGACATTCCTCCACCCCCTTTCCAGCTCTCTTGCTGTGCTGAGCTCTGTGGCCCCCTTGGAGTGGGGTGCTGAGTCTTGCGGCCATGTCTAGTGACTAATGAATGAAAGGTGGGGAAACTCCTGTCTAGGGGCAAACTCCTGGCTGAGGCCAAGTTTGCTGCCTGCCGCACCCCTGCCCACCCAATTCCTGGTTCCTCGGTGGGTGGATTTGAGGGGCAGGAAAGGGGCCTGGCAGCTGCTTGGAGCTGCAACCCTGGAGTATGGACATCAAGGACTACGTTTTCCTGAGACCTGAGAGTGAGTACAGCTTCCCGGATTCTGCCCAGAACCAGGCCTGGCAGGAGGAGGAAAACGGAGGACTCGTTCAAGTGGAACCTTTGCCCACCTCCCAGCTGTGATTACAGAGAGTGCACGGCCTCTGGGGCTCTGCAATAAAGCCTGTCCCCAAATTGCGGAGCATGGCCTGCTCTTTCCTAAGTGTTCCTAAATATCCGTGGTTCCCTGCACAGGGGAGGGTGATGGAATGAGCAGAGAGGGGAGCTCCTGGGAGGAGCAGCTGGGAAGCTAGGGATGGGGTGCGTGGAGAAGGGACTGGGAGAAGCGAGGAGCCTGGATTCATCCAAAGCAAATATGGAGCCATGAAAGGGATGGGGGGCGTGGGATGTGACGCCACTAGGCTTCTAGGATGATCTCTGCTCTGGGCGTAATGGGCCCCAGATGAGAGTGGTGGGGAGGATGGGGCCCCATGAATGGGTGAAGGGCTAGTTAGGAGCTCAAGGGGCCCAGCGAGGGCTGTGGGAGGAGGGATGAGGCAGGATGCACCCTGCAGGGAGCCGTGGACAAAGGGGTGCCCAGGACCTGGTGGCTGGAACCTTTCAGCAACAGACCACAGAGGAGAAGTGATGACCTGGGGCATCCTGTATGTCCTGGTGAGCCCAGTCTCCCCATGGAGATGCCCAGCAAATGGTTGGATGCTTGGGTTTGGAGATCAGGATGAAGCTGTGGCCTGAAGACCTGAGGTGTGTGTGTGTCTGTCCCTGAGTTCTCGCTGAACTGGGCAGTGGCCTCTGTCCCGGGGAGCCCCCACCCCTGACTCTCCCAGGGCAAGCAGACCCCTCCCAGCAGGCTGCCTCCCCTCCCCTCCCTTCCTTCCTGCCTTTGCAGCCATTCAAGGAGAGCGAGCTTGGGACACCCTCCCGGGGTCTGTGCCCACTTTGTGTGGATGCTGCTGCTCTCAAAGCTCGCATCCCACCTCAGTGCAGGGACGAGGGGGGACCACAGGGCGAGCAGGTTTTGTCAGAAATAAACACAATCAGACATTAGTTAAAGCTGTGAAAGCACGTTTTATTCTGTAACAACTGACAGGGAAATGAGAACACTGCGGGGTCTGGGCATTTTGGCAGGAAGGTGAAGGCAGAGGGGAGGTGTGGACAGGGCCCAAGCAGAGCCAGGAGTGAAAAGTCACGAAGGGTTGGTAGGCACAAGTGCAGCTAGGCCACTGAGACCGGGACACGGGCCCGGGCCTTCCTGAGTTCATCTCAGGAGGGTTCTTAAGAGCCGCCCCTGGGCTGCAGGAGATACATCTCTCTCCCAGAGGGACCGAGGAGGATCCATGACCATGAATGCGCTAAGAAAGGGTGGAGGGGTGGGGATCAGAGGCCCGGGGTTGGGCACTGGCTAGAACAGACAGTATATTCTAACAGTACATCCTTCTGACGGCTCAGAGCTTGGTCAGACAGGAACCCGACGTGGCCGGGTTGTCCCAGGGATGCGGCTTAGGCAGCCAGAAGCCAAGCCAGGTTGGTCGAGTCTCCTAGTGCCGGGTGTGGATGGGCTTGTTGTTTGTTTCAAGCAGGAAGTACTCTCCTACCCACCTTCCCTTGCCAAGTGGGATGGGAATCAGTAAATGACTTCCTCTGACACAGACACTCACTACATGAAGCAAACGATCCCTGAAGATGGGCAGTGGGCAAGGGTGGGACGCCCCCGCCCGCCCCTAGTGTCATAGTGGGAAGCTTAGCTCAGCTGCACGCACAGAGGCTGGCCAGCAGAGGGCGGTGCTGCCCAAAGAATGGAGACCTCAGACCAGATTATGCTGTCATTGGGGGTACAACTGCTTTGCACTGATGTTGGAGGGTGCGGCAGTTGTAGGGAATAGGGAAGATTTTCCAGATGGTACTGGAGCATGGATGAAATGTCACTGAACGATATGTAACTGCAACATCCAGGTATTTCTGGGGAAATCCAAAGGGCAGAGAACTAAGGGACCTTGACAACTGGATGCTCCTGTAAGGCCTGGCTTCCTAATGATCTTCCGTGACTTATCCCCACCTCAACATCCTGAGACCTGGCACATTCCAGTCTACGGTAGGGACACCCATTGGCCCAATGGGGAGGATGGAGGTGTCTGTTACTGCAGGCTGCAGGGCCACCCTCCCTGCTGAAACACCTAGAGCAAGGCCTGTGATGAGGGCCTTTGGATTGCTTTGAACAAAAAATCAGTGTGCAGATAACACTGGGAATGCGAAGAGCAGAGAAATCAAGTGGGGGTGATCACTATCCGCTCCTGAGAACCTCCAAGGTCATGTGCGGGGCATGATCTTTGTTTATACGCCTTGGGGTTTCCAGGAATGGAGTCAGTTGGCAGCCACTGCAGTTCTGCTTGACTCGGAGCCAGAAGGGTGAGGGCTGGTGACCAAAGTCTGCGCTAGCTCAGCCCACGCTCCGTGTAATGAACCTGGATGAGAATCACCCAGAACAGACAGGCCCATAGAATGGTGGGACTAAAGCCAGGCCCATCATGACAGGGTCTCCAGGGCTGGAGCGAGGATCCCAGACTTTTAATCCCAGAACTCTGGGTTGTTCTTAGGCAGGCCCACACAGGTCTTAGGACCCGAGTTTTGGAATCATGCAGTGGTATTTCTGTGCTGAGACATAAAGAGCCAGAGCTCCGTGGAGCCCCTGGAAATGCCATCTAGCAGTTTCAGGAACACCAAAGCCTTCGGGGATTACGGGGTGTCTGAGTGGACTCTAATCCCAGTGCCACGTGGTCCAGCAGAGGCCAGGTGAGGGACGGGGTGTCACACAAGCCCAGCTGAACTTTGGCTCACCCTGCAGGCATCTGCTCCGAAAAGGGTTGGGGTGGATATTCTTAGAAACCCATACAGCCCCCACCTCAGCTCCCTGATCTGGGGATTAAGGGCTGTGATGGCAGCAAGGCTTTCCCTTTGCAGTAAAGGTCAGCCTTTCCTCCCCTGACAAAGACCCGGGAGACATCAATGAGTGATCCTCTGTGCCTGACCACTCCCAGTCTAGTACAACGGGAGCATGGGGCCACAAGGACTGTTGCCAAAGTCTGGGCTCCCTGTCCCCCAATGCCGAATAGAAACATGGAGACAGAGTTTGGAGGAAATTGAAAAGAGTAGCTTTATTATTTTTTGCCAGGCAAAAGGGATGCATAACAGGCTAGCACCTGAAGAGCTGTGTCCCCCTCTCTTAGGAGTAGGGAAGAAGATTTATATCCTCTTGAAGGTCTTGCATTTTTTTTTTCTTCCTTTTGCAAAGTTTCAGAGTGACTACAGCTGGCATCAGGCAACTCAATAGCTGGGTCTGGTGTCCCTGAAGTTATTGGCCTGTGACCTTCTTTCTGAAATGCAGGGTGCTACAAGAGGATATATGGGGGGAGAAGAATGCCAGGTGCAGGGTATAACCTGCACCCTGAAGATTTTTGGTTTTATGGAGTCAGAGAGTAATTAGCTTGGTGAAGGACAAGGCCAGATACAAGTGTCTGTTAGTGGTAACAGCTAAAGAATACCCAAGGTTGTTTAACTTTTGTAGGCCTGTTTGGCCGGTATGTGCCAAAGGCTGTTCACTCATTTCTGGTTTTGTGGCAACAGGATCATGGCATAGCCTGCAGCCTTCACCCGTGCTGATACCAGGGGTAACAGCTGTGCTCTTGGTCTGCAGCAATTGATTCAGCAAACAAGTTTTTCTCTTTTTTTCTGTCTGCTCAGCCTCCCAGAGGCTGTTCACCTTGACTGAGCTGCAGGAACTGGGCTGCCTGAGTTCAAAGTCCAGCTTCTCCAGTAATTAGTTGAGTGAAAGTTATTTAATCTTTCTGAGCTTCGGTTTTATCACCCAGTTGGAATGATACTACTAGTGCCTGCCTTGTAGAGGTTCTGAGTGAAGAGTGAAGTCGCTCAGTCATGTCCGACTCTGCGACCCCATGGACAGTAGCCTACCAGGCTCTGCCGTCCATGGGATTCTCCAGGCAAGAATACTGGAGTGGGCTGCCATTTCCTTCTCCAGGGGATCTTCCCAACCCAGGGATCGAACCCCGGTCTCCTGCATTGCAGACAGATGCTTTACCGTCTGAGCCACCAGGGAAGCCCTGTAGAGGTTGTGACTGTGTGATAAATGGGTTAATAGTGCCTGCCTCCTCAATAAATGCCATCAACCAATCACCTGACTTTTACATAGTAACTCTATTTTCATGGTTCCCTTCATTCTGCCAGGATCTCAGCTTCCTTCACCTTTTCTTATTCCCATCACAGACTCTACACCGATCCACCTTGTGGAGCAGAAAGTGGCAAGCACCCTGAGTGCTTTGATGTGTGAGATAGAACCTGGGAAATACATGCCACAAAAAATACCCAGAGCTTGTTTATGCAGTTGTATTTCTGTGCTTTGCATTAAATGTTCTTAACGTAGTCTATAAATGTACTGTCCTCTTGATAAAACACTCATGCTTTGGGGGTGTGGGGATGAAGAGGGAATGGGTACTAGACTAGATCTGCTGAATCTAAAGTTCTTGGGGAAAATAAATGTTTAAGAAACAACCAGGAGATTTCTTAAAAAGCAGAATATTGATAAGAACACTAGCCCTCCTAGATATTTAAAAGTATTATGAAGTCACAACATGAGAGGCTACAGAAATGAAAACAATGGTGTTAGCACATGAATAGACAAGTCAATAGAAGAGAAGAAGAGTCTAAAAATAAACTCAAATTGATAAACATGCAAAGCAAATCTGTGAGGGGAAGATGAGTAAAGGCAATCAGGAGTGTGGGGACTCTCTCCCTCCTGGACACAAAATTACTACCGGCTGCATCAAAGATTTAACAAATGTGAATGAAACTATAAATGTACCAGAAGAAGACGTAGGGGGATTTAAAAAATCACCTCCTAATGGGAAAGGTCTAAGTAAGAGGGGAAACAAAGAAATCCAGCAGTGATGAAGATGAAATGGATGAACTTTAATTAAAATTTAGATTTTCTGCAAAGCAAAAAGAACAACCTGGAGAAAAAAGATGAATGGAAGACAAGGGAAATGATTTGCAACCCATGACATATACAGAAGAACTGTACAAAAAAGATCATGATGACTTGGATAACCACGATGGTGTGATCACTCACCTAGAGTCAGACATCCAGGAGTACGAAGTCAAGTGGGCCTTAGGAAGCATCACTATGAACAAAGCTGGTGGAGGGGATAGAATTCCAGCTAAGCTATTTCAAATTCTAGAAGTTGATGCTGTTAAAGTGCTGCACTCAATATGCCAGCAAATTTGGAAACCTCAGCAGTGGCCATAGGACTGGAAAGGTCAGTTTTCAGTCCAATCCAAAAGAAGGGCAATGTCAAATAATGTTCAAACTACCACATAATTGCACTCATTTCATATGCTAGCAAAGCAATGCTCAAAATCCTTAAAGCTAGGCTTCAACAGTATGTGAACCAAGAACTTCCAGATGTTGAAGCTGGATTTAGAAAAGTCAGAGGAACCAGAGATCAAATTGCCAACATCCAATGGATCATAGAAAAAGCAAGAGAATTCCAGAAAAACATCTACTTCTGCTTCACTGACTATGCTAAAGCCTTTGACTGTGCAGATCACAACAAACTGTGGAAAACTCTTAAAGAGATGGGAATACCAGACCACCTTACTTGCCTCCTGTGAAACCTGTATGCAGGTCAAGAAGCAACAGTTAGAACTGACAAGGGAAAAATGGATTGGTTCCAAATTGGGAAAGGAGTATGTCAAGGCTGTATATTGTCACCCTTTAACTTCTATGCAGAGTACATCATGTGAAATGCCAGGCTGGATGAAGCACAAGCTGAAATCAAGGTTGCTGGGAGAAACAGCTATAACCTCAAATACGAAGATGACACCACTTGTAGAAAGTGAAGAGGAACTAAAGAGCCTCTTGAAGAAGGTGAAAGAGGAGAGTGAAAAAGCTGGTTTAAACTCAATATTCAAAAAATGAAGATTATCACTTCATGGCAAATGGATGGGGAAACACTGGAAACAGTGACAGATTTTCTTTTCTTAGGCTCCAAAATCACTGCAGATGGTGACTGCAGCCATGAAATTAAAAGACACTTGCTCCTTGGAAGAAAAGCTATGACAAGCAATGTATTGAAATGCATATTCAAATTACTTTGCCAACAAAGATCCATATAGTCAAAGCTATGGTTTTTCCAGTAGTACAGATGTGATAGTTGGACCATAAAGAAGGCTGAGTGCCAAAGAATTGATACTTTTGAACTGTGGTGTTGGAGAAGATTCTTGAGAGTCCCTTGAACTGCAAGGAGGTCAAACCAGTCAATCCTAAAGGAAATCAACCCCGAATATTCATTGGAAGGACTGATGCTGAAGCTGAAGCTCCAATACTTTGGCCACCTAATGGGAAGAGCTGGCTCATTGGAAAAGACCCTGATGCTGGGAAAGATTGAAGGCAGAAGGAGAAGGGGCCAACAGAGGGATGAGATGGTTGGATGGCATCACTGACTCGATGGACATGAATTTGAGCAAGCTCCAGGACTTGGTGATGGACAGGGAAGCCTGCTATGCTGCAGTCCATGAAGTTGCAAAGAGTCAGACACGACTGAGTGACTGAACAACAGACATATACAGAGGTCATCAATAAGACACAGCAGGTTAATGGCAAAGGAGACAAGCAGGCAATTCACAAAAGAAGTGGTAGAAGTGACTTTCCAGCATGAAAAGATGCTTCCCATCATTTATAAGCAAGGAAAGCAAATGGAAACAACAATGTAACCCCATCATTACCTGTTATGTTAACAGAGGTCAAAACTGCTGACAAACTATAACAGACATGTCTCCTAATAGTCACAGTCAGTGTCGCCTGCAGCTCCCCTTGCTCTGAATACTTCCATGCACACTAGCTGACTTCCAGCTGTCAGCACTGTCTTCCTGCCCTGTGCTGCAGGCTGGAAGTGCTGTCAGGAAGATATTGCCATCAGCACACTCTTTGATTGATAGGGCTTGCATGTACATGCTCCTGCGGTTTCTCCAGCTCTGGTGGCCCCCTGAGTGGATGGTTTGTGCTTCTGTCTCCATCATGAGGTGTGTTCCCTGGGCAGCCTACCAACACCATAGAAGAAACATGGAAAACAGACCAACCACAAAATGACCTGGAGCCCAGTGTTGCCAAACCTCGGCAGAAGCAGAGTCACATGAGTGAAATATAAATGCTTATTGTTCTGAGTCAGGGTTTTCAGGCGTTTGATATGCAGCATCGTGGTGGCATAGCTGACTGATCAGCGTAATGACAGGTCTAGCACAGGGTGACATACATGTTGTGTTTCTACTCGCTTGTTGATGATGCTCGAATTACTCCAGGTTCTCCTGTTACAATGAGCATCCCTCCATAGGTCCTTGTGCACAGGTGCTGGAGCTTCTCTAGGCTGTATGTCTCCATGTAAAGAGCAGAGTTGTGGGTGGTGTTTACTTTCAGTGTCACAAGATATTACCAAATTGTCCTCCAAAGAAATTATTTACACTCTGACAAAACTTACAGGAACTCCTGGACTTCATTTGTTACTCAGCCTTTTTTATTTTTTCAACCAGATAATGTGTGTAAAATGGTATCTTGTTTTAACTTACATTTCACTAATAATACCTGATGAGCCTGACTCCCTTCATCTGTTTGTTGGCCATTTGGATTTCCACTTCTCTAATTTGTTCATATTGTTTGCTTGATTTTCTATTAGACTTTTTGGGTCTTTTTCTTACTGATTTATAGAATTTCTTTATGTATTTTAGCTACAAGTTCCCCTAATCCCATACAGCTAGTGCCAGGAAGAGAGATGGAAGAAGACAGTGTGTGTTGGCGGGGGGTGGGGGGTGGGGGGGTGGAGTTCAGTTCAGTTCAGTCGCTCAGTCGTGTCGACTCTTTGTGACCCCTGGGCTGCAGGATGCCAGGCTTCATCACCATCTCCCGGAGCTGCTCAAACTCATGTCCATTGAGTCGGTGGTGCCATCCAACCATCTCATCCTCTGTCTTCCCCTTTTCCTCCTGCTTTCAATCTTTCCCAGCATCAGGGTCTTTTTTAATGAGTCAGCTCTTCACATCAGGTGGCCAAAGTATTGGAGCTTCAGCTTCAGCATCAGTCCTTCCAGTGAATATTCAGGACTGATTTCCTTCAGGATTGACTGGTTTGATTTCCTTGGAGTCCAAGCAACTCTCAACCAGTATATTGCTGGTAACTGAAGTCCTTTTCTTTCTTTTTCCCCCCTTTTCTTTTAAATTAGCACCTTTCTTCATTTATCTAGTTATCCTTACATTCAACTGACCAGTTCTTCACTTGATTCCCTTGCTCACCACAGACAGTTCCTGCTGTGCTCTGTCTCTTCTGTGTCTGGCATCAAGTAGAACACAAATATGTCTTGAGTAAATGGATGATTCTGTGAGAGCCATTGCTCTTATTTCTGTAAGCTTTGTGGGGATAGCGTGGGGGTCAAAGAGCCCATGCCACTACAGGAAGATGGGTTAGGAGCAGTGGTGTGCTTGAGCCTACTTGCACCAGAGAGGCACTTCAGCATGTCTTCCCAACACCATGATCAGCGATCCTATGTTTGTGGCTTGACATTGGATTTGGTGAGATTATTTATACTGTGAAGTTGGAAAACACTGCAAATCAATGCTTCCCCTCCCCTCAAGAGCTGGTTGTTAAACACTTACCAACACAACACTGACTTAGGGCAATTAAAACGTGTAGAAACAAGCCAATGTAGAACAAGACCAGTGGTAAGTGAAATAAAAAGCCATAGTTGGAGGAACGTATCACTCTAGACTTGTGGTGTTCAGAGACAGGGTTTTAAGTTACCCCAGATTTGAGAAGACTTGGTATCCTGAGGCCCTGGATTAGGGAAAGGAGCTGAACCTTCAATGTCAGCTCCAGCTAGCAAAAGTGAAGGGCAGCAGGGGGCACCTGGATTTGAACCAGGGACCTCTTGATCTGCAGTCAAATGCTCTACCCCTGAGCTATACCCGCTGATGTAAGTGGAGGCCTTAGTACTACCTTTTACCTGTGTAGCCATGCCCAACATCCCTATAAATTTTTGCCACAAGGTGTTCACCAGGCTGGGCCTGCTCAAAGCTGCCAAACCAGCCTCACTATAATTTTACTCCCTTGATGCCAAACAAGCACCAGGTTCCCCCTCCCTGTAACCACCTCCCTGCTCTTTCTGGAAAAGCACTGACATTGGTGTTTATAGCAGGAGGGGCCTTCAGGGTCACTGGTCTATGCCCTTCACAGTGGGCATCTGAACACAGAGATTCAGGATTACTGGTCTGCCCAAGCACACACAACTCCTCACAGATAAACTCAGGACCTGAATCCACTTCTCCTGACTTTGGGTTCAGGACCTTATAACTAAGCCAGTGAGTCTCTTATCTTCCTCTTTTCCCTATCCTCTATCAGTCAAAAAATGTAAAGGCTACAGAAGAGGAGTGTTTTAATAGATTAATGAGGAGTTGGGACCGTCAGGGGAACTAGAGCGTGGGCTTAGCAGAGCACAAGGAAAAGCTAATGGGGACACCAGAATTTGACCTTGGGCATGCTGCACCCTTCGGGCCAGTCCTCAGATTTCCTGTGTTCAGGAAGCATCTTGGGAGCTTGTCAAACATGCAGATGTGATGTGGGGTTAGGAACAAGCTTCTTATTGAGGGTCTGGGGGATCCCACTTTGAGAAACACCTGTCACGGATCTATATCAGGTCCCTTGTGCGCCACCTGCAGGAAGACTTAGGTACTGAACCCCCAGGAAGGGATGGGTTAGGAATTCTAGCTCCTGTCACAGGGTCAGGCTGAGCTGGTGGGCAGAGGCAGGATGAAAACCAAGGACCACAATGAGATTGCTCATCCTCTGAACTCTGTTCTTGACCCGTGGTTCTTAATTGTAGCGTGTGTCAAAATCACTTGGAGGACTTGTTAAAACAGGGATGTCTGGGCTTCCCCCTGAAAGTTTCTGATTAACAAATTCTCAGGTAAATTCTCTGATCCTGGGGGTCTAGGGCCATGCTTTAAGAACCGCTGCTCTAGATCCACAAATCTGTGACCAGGCCCTTTCACACTCGCAGCCACACCCAGGGTACCTGTTCATCCTTGCCTCATCTGTGTGTTTACTGAGCACCGGTGCCTCCTCCACTCCATCAAAGATCCATATCCTTACACCCCCCCCCCCACCCCTTTCTTCCCATTGCCTGCTTGGAGCCTCTGTGAGGGTCTTCTTTGTCATGAATTAGCTCTTTTCCTAGTTTACCATTCAGGAAACTAAATCTAAAGAAGCTTCTGCAAATATGGGGAAAACTCATTCAAGGGAGTCAAGGAGATCCAGCTCTTCTGTCCAGAGCAGCCCGATTCAAGCTGAAGATCTCAGTCTGCCTCAGAAAAATTCAGCCCAGGGAGTTGTATTATTACATGTATATTGCAGATGAGGAAACAGAGGTTGGGAGAGTATCTTTGGCCCCACAAAGGAAGTCGCTCAGGAGAGAAGGCAGTTCCAGATATCCCAGGGGTGTCATCCTTCAGCTTTGCATTTCCTTGTTTCTCTCTGGGTTCATCTCCCTTCTTTCTCCTTAATTCATTGAGGTTCTGATCCAGGTAATGCTCTTAGGTTTGGCACATCTGTAATGTCTTTCTTTTGTCCTCTTGCTTCAATGTCAGTTTACCAGGGTTCAGAATTCTAGATTGTGTCTACAGCCATAGCACCCTGAACGCACCCAATCTTGTCAGAATTCTAGGTTGGAAGTTATTTTTCTTTATACCTAAAAAATGTATTTTATAAAACTATAAATTATCAGTAAAGACAACTTTATTATTCAATTGCTCTTCTCACCAAAGTATCAAATGTAAAAAAAATTTTGAAATGCATGCATGGTTCATGGGTCTGGCTACACAGCTAATTAATTTTACTTATTTGTGCCTATATTTTCACTTACACAATTTTTAAAAATAACATTTTCCTAATTATGATAAATAATAATAAAGTGCTGTACTCAGTATGTCAGCAAATCTAGAAAACTCAGCAGTGGCCACAAGACTAGAAAAGGTCAGTTTTCATTCTAATCCCAAAGAAAGGCAATGCTGAATAATGCTCAAATGACCATACAATTGTGCTCATTTCACATGAAAGCAAGGTAATGCTCAAAATCCTTCAAGCTAGGTTTCAGCAGTACATGAACTGAGAAATTCCAGAAGTTGAAGCTGGATTTAGAAAAGGCAGAGGAACCAGAGATCAAATTGCCAACATCCATTGGATCATAGAAAAAGCAAGAGAATTCCAGAAGAACATCTACTTCTGCTTCATTGACTAGTCTAAAGCCTTTGTGCGGATCACAACAAACTGTGGAAAATTCTTAAAGAGATGTGAATACCAGACCAACTTACCTGTCTCCTGAGAAACCTGTATGCAGGTCAAGAAGCAACAGTTAGAGTGAAAAAACTGGGTTAAAACTCAACATTCAAAAAAACTAAGATTTTGGCATCCAGTCCCATCACTTCATGATACATAGATGGGGAAAAAGTGGAAACAGTGACAGACTTTATCTCCTTGGGCTCCAAAATCACTGTAGAATAGTGTCTGTAGTAACATTAAAAGACACTTGGTCTTTGGAAGGAAAGTTGTGACAAACCTAGATGGCATATTAAAAAGCAGAACATCACTTTGCCAACAAAGGTCTGTATAGTTGAAGCTATGGTTTCTTCAGTAGTCATGTCTGGATGTGAGAGTCGGACGGTACAGAAGGCTGAGTGCCAAAGAATTAATGGTTTTGAATTGTGATTGCTGGAGAAGACTCTTGAGAGTCCCTTGGACTACAAGGAGATTAAACCAGTGAACCCTAAAGGAAATGAACCCTGAATATTCATCGAAAGGACTGATGCTGAAGCTGAAGATCCAATACTTTGGCCACCTGATCCAAAGAGCTGACTCACTAGAAAAGACCTTGATGCTTAGAAAGATTGAGGACAGGAGAAGAAGGGGACGACAGAGGGTGAGATGGTTGGATGGCATCACTGACTCACTAGACATGAGTTTGAGCAAACTCGGGGAGATGGTGAAGGACAGGGAAGCCTGGTGTGCTGCAATCTGTGCGGTCACAAAGAGTCAGACACAGCTTAGCGACTGAACAACAACTATAATAAAGAGGCAATAAGAAGGTATAAATCCACAGGACAAACAGTATATGGATGAGATAATTAGTTTGACCTGGAAGAAAAAACCAAAACAGCTAACGTAGTCTGTAGAGAAATCATCCAAGAAGTAAGCACTTCTGTGGGAGGCGCAGGGGAGGCTGGAGACCAGAGGGCGTTACTGAGGGATGCAGTTCTACAGGTTCCCACTGGCTCTCAGAGAATGGATGGTAATTGCCGTCTACTGCATACCTGGGTGTTATGACATCGTGAATTGGTGCTAGTTCAGAACCTAGAACCGCCTGGGGGTATAGCTCAGGGGTAGAGCATTTGACTGCAGATCAAGAGGTCCCCGGTTCAAATCCGGGTGCCCCCTGCTGATTTTCTTTCCATCTGGAGACCACACATGTGGTCACTGTAGATTAGATCTGAGTACCGCCAACCTTCACCTCCACCCCAACCCTGCTTGTTGGGAGGCTTTTAAAATTAGGCTACTTTCCTCTAGGGGGGCTTAGCAAACAGAACATGGAAGGAGTAAGGAGAGGAGAGGAAAGGTAGGAAAGGTCATCTTCTGACTCAGGAAATGGTTGGAAGTTTTCCTCATCCAGCGTTAGAGGCTTTGTCTTGACCCTAAGAGCTGTGTGTGTTTGATCAGCTCTCCCAATTACTATTACTATTTCTGCTTTCAAGTGAGTTAAGAAGGCCCAAGGAGCTACCTGAATTAGCAGCTGTGCCCCACAGACTCCGGGGAAGAATCTGGATATTTTTATTTGAAAAACAGCACATTGTCTGCTCTTCCTACCCAACCAGGACTATCTGATCAGACACATTTGGGGGAAGATGATACTGGATGATTCTCAAGGGCATTTTGTCTGAACACGGGCTTTCCAGATGGTGCAAGTGATAAAGAACCTGCCTGCCAATGCAGGAGACTAAGAGACGAAGGTTCAATCCCTGGGACGGAAAGATCCCCTGGAGGAGGGCATGGCAGCCCACTCCAGTATTCTTGCTTGGAGAATCCCATGGACAGAGGAGCCTGGCAGGCTACAGTCCATAGGGTCGAAAAGAGTCAGACACAACTGAAGCGACTTAGCACGCACATATGATTATCAAAGCCAGTGCCCTCGACAGGGCCAGGAGCAAGGAGGGAGAGGGCAGACCTGGTGGGAAAGTCGTGCTTCTGCCAGGGGGCAGACCCCCAGGTTCTGGAAGCCACAAACATCTGGGTGACTGGCTGTGCTATGGGTGGAAAGGTGCTTTTTAGATAATAATGGCTCACAGATCATTTAAACACATATCACGAGGTCTCTGATTCATAATCCAAGTAATGCTACTGCTGTCACTTTAAAAAATTAATAGACTTTATTTTTTTAGAGCACTTTTAGGTTTACAGAAAATCTGAGCAGAAAGTTTAGAGAGCTCCCCTCCATCCCCTCACCTCAGCTGCCCCCTCCCAGGTGCCCCATTATTAAATTTTATATTAGTGTTGTTGTTGTTGTCCAGTCATCCACTCATGCCTGACTCTTTGCAGTCCCATGGAGCACATGCAGCACATGCAGCACACCAGGCTTCCCTGTCCATCATCATCTCCCGGAGCTTGCTCAAACTCATGTCCATTGAGTCAGTGATGCCATCCAACCATCTCATTCTCTGTGGTCCCCTTCTTCTCCTGCCTTCAGTCTTTCCCAGCATCAGGGTCCTTTCCAATGAGTCAGTTCTTCCCATCAGGTGGCCAAAGTATTGGAGCTTCAGCGTCAGTCCTTCCAATGAATATTCAGGACTGATTTCCTTCAGGATTGGTTTGATTTCCTTGCAGTCTAAGGGACTCTCAAGAGTGTTCTCCAACACCACAGTTCAAAAGCATCAATTCTTCGGTGCTCAGCCTTCTTTATGACCTAACTCTCACATCTGTACATGACTACTGGAAAAGCACAGCTTTGACTAGATGGACCTTTGTCGGCGAAGTAATGTCTCTTCTTTTTAATGTGCTGTCTAGGTCTGTCATAGCTTTTCTTCCAAGGAGCAAGAGTCTTTTAATTTCATGGCTGCAGTTACCATCTGCAGTGATGTTGGAACCAAAGAAAAGAAAGTCTGTCACTGTTTCCAGTGTTTCCCCATCCATTTGCCATGTAGTGATAATCTTCGTTTTCTGAATGTTGAGTTTTAAGCCAGCTTTTTCACTCTCCTCTTTCACCCTCATCAAGAGGCTCTTTAGTTCCTCTTTGCTTTCTGCCGTAAGGGTGGTGTCATTTGCATATTTGAGGTTATTGATATTTCTCCTGGCAATCTTGATTCTAGCTTGTGCTTCATCCAGTCTGGCATTTCACATGATATACTCCACATATAAGTTAAATAAGCATGGTGACAATATATAGCCTTGACTTACTCCTTTCCCAGTTTGAAACCAGTTGGTTGTCCCTGTCCAGTTCTAAGTGTTGCTTCTTGACCTGCATACAGATTTCTCAGGAGGCAGGTAAGGTGGTCTGGTATTCCCATCTCTTGAAGACTTTTCCAGTTTGTTGTGATCCACATGGTCAAAGGCTTTGGCATAGTCAGTAAAGCACAAGTAGATGTTTTTCTGGAACTCTGTTGCTTTTTCTATGATCCAATGGATGTTGGCAATTTGATATCTGGGTTCCTCTGTGTGGGGGTGATGGTGGTGAGATCAGACAGTGCCATCTCTACTACTGGTCTTCGAAACATTGTTAAGAAAATTTGGAGAAAATATCTGCAGTGCATATGTCCAGAATATATAATGAACTGAACCAAATATAAATATATAAAGAATTCAGCAGTAAGACAAACCCAATGTTTTAAAGTAGGCAAAGAATTTGTAACCACACTTCACAAAAGAAGACATACAAATGGCAAAAAAGCACCTGAAAATGTAATCACCATTATTATTCACCTGGAAATGCAAATGACTAAAATGAAAAGGGCTGACAATAAAGTGCTGATGAGGATTGGAGGCAATTTGAACATTGTTCCTAGGAATATAAAATGGCACAAACACTTTGGAGAATAGTTTGGCAGTTTCTTACAGAGTTAAGCATTATTTACCATAGACCCCACCATGGTCACTCCTATCTTACCAAAGATAAATGAAAACTTCTGCCCTCACAAAGACAGGTCTGTTCATAGCAGTTATCTCACACGCTAGTAAAGTAATGCTCAAAATTCTCCAAGCCAGGCTTCAGCAATACATGAACAGCGAATTTCCAGTTGTTCAAGCTGGTTTTAGAAAAGGCAGAGGAACCAGAGACCAAGTTGCCAACATCCGCTGGATCATGGAAAAAGCAAGAGAGTTTCAGAAAAACATCTATTTCTGCTTTATTGACTATGCCAAAGCCTTTGACTGTGTGGATCACAATAAACTGTGGAAAATTCTGAAAGAGATGGGAATACCAGACCACCTGATCTGCCTCTTGAGAAATTTGTATGCAGGTCAGGAAGCAACAGTTAGAACTGGACATGGAACAACAGACTGGTTCCAAATAGGAAAAGGAGTACGTCAAGGCTGTATATTGTCACCCTGCTTATTTAACTTCTATGCAGAGTACATTATGAGAAACGCTGGGCTGGAAGAAGCACAAGCTGGAATCAAGATTGCCGGGAGAAATATCAATAACCTCAGATATGCAGATGATACCACCCTTATGGCAGAAAGTGAAGAGGAACTAAAAAGCCTCTTGATGAAGGTGAAAGAGGAGAGTGAAAAAGTTGGCTTAAAACTCAACATTCAGAAAACTAAGATCATGGCATCTGGTCCCATCACTTCATGGGAAATAGATGGGGAAACAGTGTCAGACTATTTTTTTGGGCTCCAAAATCACTACAGATGGTGACTGCAGCCATGAAATTAAAAGACGCTTACTCCTTGGAAGAAAAGTTATGACCAACCTAGATAACATATTGAAAAGCAGAGACATTACTTTGCCAACAAAGGTCAGTCTAGTCAAGGCTATGGTTTTTTCAGTGGTCATGTATGGTTGTGAGAGTTGGACTGTGAAGAAAGCTGAGTGCCAAAAAATTGATGCTTTTGAACTGTGGTGTTGGAGAAGACTCTTGACAGTCCCTTGGACTGCAAGGAGATCCAGCCAGTCCATCCTAAAGGAGATAAGCCCTGGGATTTCTTTGGAAGGAATGATGCTAAAGCTGAAACTCCAGTACTTTGGCCACCTCATGCGAAGAGTTGACTCATTGGAAAAGACTCTGATGCTGGGAGGGATTGGGGGCAGGAGGAGAAGGGGACGCCAGAGGATGAGATGGCTGGATGGCATCACTGACTCAATGGACATGAGTCTGTGTGAACTCTGGGAGTTGGTGATGGACAGGGAGGCCTGGTGTGCTGCGATTCATGGGGTCGCCAAGAGTTGGACACGACTGAGCAACTGAACTGAACTGAAAATTGAAAAGAATCCAAGTTGTTAACAGGGTAAATGGGTAAACAAATTATGCTACATTCATATAAAGGAATTCTACACAGCAATAAAAATGAATGAGTTCCTGATTCATACATCAGCATGGCTGAATCCCAGAAACATTGCATTAAGCCAAAGAGGCTATACATAAAAACTGCATAGTGTGTAGTGCCATCTTTATGAAGTATTAGGGAATGTAAACCTAGTCTTTCATGACAGATGGCATATTAGCTGTTACCTGGGGCACAGGGTGGAAAGTTCATTGGGAAAAGGTGAAGTGGTTTATTACTTTATTATTACTGGATGTGTGTGTGGATAGACATATCCCATACCTTAATTGTGAAGGTGGTACTCCAAGTAAACAAATTTGTCAAAATCCACTGCAATGCACACTTAAAATTGGGACATTGATTGGATCTAAATCATGCCTTAAAAAACCAGAAATGTATTCCTGCTGGGAGAGACTATTAGAATAGAATAGAAATGCATTAGAATATGGAGCCTAGAATAGATTCCTACGCATATGGGAGTGAAAGAAGGCTGGGGTGGGGGGGCAGAAGTAATCAGCGAGGAATACACACTGCAGGAGGATCAGCTCTAAATGAAAAAAAGGTCAGATGAACCCCCCGTCTCAAATCATGCACAAAGGTCAAGTTCAGGTGGGTTAAAGGCCCGGGGGTGGAAGGGACCTTGGGGATCGGTCAGTGGACAAGGAAGACTTGGTCGCCATCGGCCCGAAGCTCATGCCAGCGCTTCTTCCAAGACCATAGAGCTAAACTAGCACGATTATAAACAAGCAAACAAGTCTCTCCCCGCCCCTTCCAAACTAGCACCCTTAAACTAGAACAAAGTCTATTTGGGCAGAGCAGTGAGCGACTTCCGGCGGAGGAGCCGGCGGGACCCCACCGTTTCCGGTCGGGGCCCGCCGCGCCTGCGCACTCCCTGCTGACTGCTGGTAGGAGGAACTTAGGCGCCTCGGGACGCGGGTGGGCGCAGAGGATCCCTTGGGCTGTCGCTTCCGGAAGTCCGCCCCGGAACCTGGACTCCTCCCCCTTGGCTGTGCTGGGCCCTGGGCGCCTCCTGGTAGGTCCAGCTGCTGCGCTGCGCGAGGGAGTGGTAGGCGGCGCCCTGTTCCCAGCTGCGGGGCCGCGGCCGGTTGTTGGTGGAGGGGCGCGGGCGTCCCGTTTCCGTCGGCCCCGCCGGCCGGCCTGACCCTCGGCAGTAGGTAAGCCGGGGAGCGGGCGTGGCGGTCCCTGGATTCCAGGGGCCGAGGCGGCTTGTCTTGACCTCGGCCCAGCGGGCGGCCCGGTCTCCCCGGTCTTCAGAGTCCGTGCTGGACAGCGAGCTCATGTCCATCAGTCAGTCTATGCCTGGAACTGTCGCTCGATACCTTGATGCGAAGAACTGACTCATTGGAAAAGACCCTGATGCTGGGAAAGATTGAGGGCGGGAGGAGAAGGGGACGACAGAGGATGAGATGGCTGGATGGCATCACTGACTCGATGGACATGAGTTTGAGTGAACCCCGGGAGTTGGTGATGGACAGAGATTCCTGGCGTGTTGCAGTCCATGGGGTCACAAAGAGTCGGACACGACTGAGAGACTGAACTGAACTGAACCGAACGTCACTAATCCTTCACAAGTCAGTGAGGCAGGTGCTGTTCTCCGTGTTGTGTAGACGGGGAAACCGAGGCTCAGTAGTGGGAGGAGCACACAGCTCTTCGCCCACAGGCAGGATTTAAGCCCCCATAGACTGGCTCTGGAACTTGATGCTCTCAATCCACTATGGAGAGCAGCCTCGCAGAAAAGAGCCAAGTGTGTGTAGTTTAAAACACCTCATTTTGTGTCACTTTTTGCATATGACGAAACCTAATGATGCGTGTTTGTTTCAAGCCTCTTCTTTAGGGTTTGCGTGCAGCCAAGTGTGCACTTGGGACCAAAGCCGGAAATGTACAGTGGTTTGCTCTAGGCTTTCACATCCATGTGTTCCTATAGTCCCATCCTCTTCTTCACCATCTTCTATCTCCTCCTAGCTTGAGTGGGTAGGGGGATGAGAAGCCCAGGACTTGGAGGCTCATCCAGTGCTTTGAAGTCCCCTGCAGGTCTGGCGGGGATGGACTGGCACCACCCCCCACCCTCCACCCCCCAGTGCAGGGGCTCACAGAGGTGGGGGCTGGTGACTGAGCAGGGTGAAAACGTCTCTCTGGCATAGGTCCTGAATGCCCAGGGTAGGCTGAGTTGCAAATGAGGCGCTGGGGTGAGGCGGGCCTAGGAGAAATAGAAAAGTGCCCCCTTTCCTTCTGGGCCTGCGCATGGGAAAAGGCCTGGTAAGAGTTGTTGTTGAGGTGCTAAGGCATGTCCGACTCTTTGCAACCCCATGACTGTAGCCCAACAGGCTCCTCTGTCCGTGGGATTGTCCAGGCAGGAATACTGGAGTGGGTTGCCATTTCCTTCTCCAGGGGATCTTCCTGACCCAGGGATCAAACCCACGTCTCCTGCCTGGGCAGGTGTATGCTTTACCCCTGAGCCACCTGGGAAGCCACTGGTGAGGGTGGTGAGGAAACCTCTGATGCATGGAGGCAGCGCCTGTGCTGAGGCCCCGCCTGCCTCAGGCTCAGCCAGCAGGTTGCTGCCTCTCTGAGTATATGGCTTCCCCTTGGGAGTCTGTAGGCTCCTGGGCATAAACTGCCTGGGTCCTCCCCGTGCCCTCACTCAAGGACTTGCCTGCCACCCCAGCATCCTTCTTTGCTGTGTCAGGGGGGGAAAAAAATAGATTCTTTCTCGTCTCTGATAACCCCTTCCACCTCCCGGCCTGACATGCACCTGTGCCTCGAGCCCCTCGCCCTCCGGAGGCTCCTGCCACCAGGCCTTCCTATCTTCCCACTGCACCTTTGCTCTGTCTTGAGATGGAGCTAAGCCTTTCCCCTCCTGACCCTTTGACACTGCAAGCGCCCGCACCCCCTGCTTCTCATTGTGTAGCTGGGGGCTCCAGCCACCTCATCCCACTGAAGTGACCCTGTCTGTGCTTTCTGGAAGGGCTTCCCTTGGCCCTCCCTAATATCACTTAGGTGTTTCTCTGCCCTCTGCCCATAGGGCACCTTTGGAGTCTGCTCCTCCTCTACCCTCCCCACAGTGTGTTGCCTGGGCAACCACCCTCCCCTCTCTTCTCCTGCCAGTGTTTTCCCTCCGTTTCTATGGGGACTTTTCCGTGGATCTGCATCTTTAGCTCAGTACCTGTCATGTCTACTCCTGAAGACTTGTTGCAGGAGAACCTTAAAATCGCCACATCTGTAGCTGATCTGGGTTACTGGGGAGGACCACTGTCCACTCCTCCTCCACGCAGCGGCCCAAGCACACCTGCCCCCCCACATGGCTCTCCAAACTGTACCTTCACCTGCAGCCCCGCCGCCATCACCTGCTCCTCTCCCCCCCGCCCCCCATTCGCTTCTCAGGGCGAGGCCTGCCTCTGTGGGGTCCCCCCCACCCTCCAGCTCAGCCCCAGACTGTCCATCTTGTCATCATCCTCGAAGGTGCGTGTGTCAGCTGTTATGAGACGTGTCACAAACGATCTCTCACTAATAACCAAAGTCTTGGAGTTTGTGGGTGACTTTCTTTTTAAATTTTACACTTTGGATGCGTGTAGACTCGAGGCCAGCTTTCGGCAGCTCTCATCCTGCTGTGCTTCGTTGGAGAGAAAGGGGCGCTTTACTGTGGGTGCCGCCCATCGCCCTGGGTTCCTGATCTGCCCAGGGCTCTCTGTCCAGAGACGGGGTTCCTCAAGAGGTAGCCCAAGGGGAGCCACCCTTCGGAGACAGCACTAAACTCCGGTGTCATAGACTCGGTGTGCCTCCCGGGCAGCCCGCCCGGGCTCTGCAGCACTCGCTCCGCTTGCCTCGCTGTTCCCAGGTTGTCTTGTCGTCCTGAGCCCCGCGTGCCAGCTGACAGCTCCTCTCCCGTGTGTGTATGTTTAGGGCACAGTGCTGGCTCACGGTAGATATTGACGAAGTTTTGTTAAATAGTCAAGTGGATCAAAGTTGTCTGCAGAATACACACAGACTGGTGGGATGAGGC
Organism: Bos indicus x Bos taurus; assembly: GCF_003369695.1. NCBI lineage: Eukaryota > Metazoa > Chordata > Mammalia > Artiodactyla > Bovidae > Bos > Bos indicus x Bos taurus. Next base: position 7,134,304 of record NC_040079.1, on the reverse strand, counting down.
TGGTCGGGGACGGAACAGGATTGGTGCCCTGGGGTCCACTCGGGCCCTCGGGTGAAGGTGTTGGGGTGTGCCCCGGGCTGCAGCCTGACTCACAGGTGTTATGCTTTTCTCTGCCCTCATCCGTGAGCACAGGCGGGACACAGGCCCGCCTCCGGTACCCTGCTCTGCGGGCCCAAGAGCGACGGAGCCGACAGACTGCTCGGGTCCTCTGCTGTGCCACGGAGCATCACGTTGCTGCTCTGGGTTTCCGTTTCTTCAATCAAAATAAGAGCAGAGGGGAGTCCCTTCTGGTTCTGACATCTAGAGCCCTTCCTCTGGACCACGGCAGTGTCTGGCCCTTCGTCTGTGCCTTGACCCGGCCCCTCCGCGGCTTCCCCTCCAGCGGGCTCCAGGTGCCTGGTGTGGTGGTGGCTGACTTGGTTGTCTAGTGATGGGCTGGGGCGGTTTCCTCTCGGTTCTCCTGAGGCCTCTCCCACTGGACAGGGCTCCTCGGTGGCAGGAGACAAGGGAGCAGAGCGGGCTCCGAGGGGAGGAGATGCTGAGTTGCCCTGATGGAGGCTTGGGAAGCCTCAGGCTGCCTTGCTCCGCAGGACTGAGTGATGTCCCTGTTTTCCTGGACCCTGTGGGTGCCCAGGACGCCAAGCCTGGCCCCCTCTGCTCCCATGGCCTCGCTGACAGTGTGGGCACCCATGGCTCTCCCCGGGAAGCCTGCCCGGCGCCTTGGAGCCCTACGTCATGGTGAGGTCAGCCCCCCCCGGGGTCCCACGGCCCCGCGGTGCCCCCATACAGCCCACAGTGGGGCTCTCCTCTTCTTGTCGTGCGAGTGAGAATTTCATTCACGTCTGCCTCTCCCGCCAGCCTGGGGGCCTACCTGCATGCAGGGGCCTTGCCTACTGTATACTGTATTCAGCATGCAGAAACGTTGTCAAGTGCCTACTAGGTTCTGGATAAACATTGAAAAAAAAAAAAGAAACAGTGTTAGCGTGGCAAAGAAGACGGACACAGACACCACTCAGGTGCCAAGGGCTGTGGTTCTGCTGGGTCCGGAAGAGTGAATGTCAGGCCTCCCTCGCCAAGGAGGGAGGGGTCTGGAGAGCTCTGTCCTTTGATTGATCTCCGGTGGTCATGACTCCTTAGGTCCTCCAGCGTTCCCTTCTCCCCACCTCTGGCCTCACGTCCCCCCTCAATGGTGCCCACGGTCAAGAGCCCACTAGGCGAGAGCCATCCTCTTCCGCTTGCCTTACAGCCCGGGCCCACATTCTCACTGCCCCAAGCTCCCAGGCCTGTCAGAAGTAGAAAAAGTCATAAAGCCCTGCAAGAAGCAGACGTCCTCAGGATCCGTGGGGCAAGAGCCCCCGATGTATGCTGACTCTTCCAGGACTAGACCCATGACCCCACCCACCATTCCGGCTCCTCCCGGCTCCAAGTTCGATGCCAGAGCTACCAGCGCCCCTTATGGGCTCAGCCAGGGTGCCAGGCAGCACCTGCTGGAGACTGAGGTCAAGCTTGAGTTTGCAGACGTAGAGGAGAAGGCCAGCAGTGGCCCCCAGAAGACCAGAAGCTCCAGTGCCCAGAAGATGGGTGGGAGGGACCCTTCCCAGCAGAGGAAGAGAGCCCGCCCCCTGCCCAGCAGCCTGTGGGTCCCCGTGCCTGACCAGGCTTTCCAGGAGGGGCAGGAGGGAGGTCTCCTGGGCCTCGATGTCCTCAGTGAGGAGACGGGCCCACTGCCTGGGGAGGCCTGGCCCTGGCTTGGCTGCCCCCTCTGCAGATTGTCATGCCCTTGGCCAAAGGAGAGACTCCAGGCCCTGCGGCCTCCTATCCGTGCCAGGGCAGGGGTGCCCTGTGCAGCAGGGGGAGAAGGTGTGCAGGTGTAAGGCCTGCGGACGGTGCGAGGTGGGGGACCCGGTGCTCAGCCCTGGCCAGGCCGGATGGGCTTGGAGGCAGGCCAGCCCAGCAAGGCTGAGGAGGCAAGGCTGGCCGGCATCCTCATAGCCCATCTGGCCAGAGAGACACGTCACCTCAAGAAGCAGAAGAAGAGACACTTGCTTCCTGGTGGGGGCGAGCAGCCGCCTGGCCCTGAAGCCGCTGTGCCTGCAGAAGCCGGGGAGAACCGTGCAGGCCGAGGCCAAGGGCTGCGCCCCCAGGCTGTCCCCGGGTCAGCGGCCCTCCCCGACATGAGACACTTCTTTACTGTCAACTTGCAGGAACGTCGGCTGGGTCACCCGCATCCCATGCCAGTTGAGTGTCAGGCCTGGTGAAGTGAAGGGGCAGCCCCAATGTTCGCGTCTGTCCCATCACTTGGTGGGGAAGCACAGGGCTAGAGGCAGGAGGCCCCAGGGGGCAGCGGGGAGGGCCACCCGAGAAGCAGCAGAAGGGCCTGGCCTTGGTGGGCCAGCAGCCGTGTCCCTGAGGGCCGCCGTCACCATGCCAGCGCCCGTTACCTCACCTCTGGAAGATAGGGACAGACAGGTGATTCCGCGTGGGCCTCCCCAACCTGCTCCCCCTCTAGAGATGACCCTGCCACTCCCCTGATTGTGGTCGGGCAGGACCCAGGTGGCACGTATGCCCCCCAACCAGCCCCAGGCCCGGGCCTGGAACCAGAGCACCGCGGAGCTCCTTTGTAGCCCAGCCCTGCCGCTCTCCTTTGTCTGGTCTCCACCCTTTCAGGAGGTTCGTGGCCCAGGGGAACCCTTGCCACCGCCTCCTGCCTCGGGCCTTCTCCCACAGAGCAGAGCCCCTGCTCCACGAGGCGATGGGTGAGCAGGTGCCGGGCCGAGGGCGTCTGAGTCCACCTCACCGTTCCGTGGCAGCCGGGCCAAGGACGTGAACTCCGTGGATGTCACTGCCCACCAGGGGGCCCGAGGAGGCAGGCGGTGCTTGGGGTCCGCGGGCTGACCCTGGGCCGCACTCCGGAGGACAGGCTGCGGGGCCAGCTCGGCCTGTGGCTCTCGGACCCGTCTCCCCGTGCCCAGGCTTCCTGGAAAGAAACTTCCACGGACCACTGGGTGTCCGTGCACTGCCGGCCAGAGTGGCTGGTGGGTGCAACAGCGGCCGCCTGCTCGAGTTTACGAGAATTAGCGGCTGGGCAAGGCGGGGGCCGCCCTGTCTCCAGGCCACCTCCTGGAGCCTGACTGACAGACCAGTCATGTGCCCACGACCCTTCTGGGTGGCAGCTGAGGAGGTGTGCGCCGCCCAGGCCGCATTCCGCCCGGTGCCACCCCAGCTGCGCTACCCGCATGTCTCCTTGGAGTGGAGCGCGGGCACTTCGAGGAGCAGAGTGCCTGGGAGATGGGTGCGGCCGTGCAGCCAGCCGAGGGCCTGGCCCCTGCAGCTCTCCACGGACCACCAGCTTACTGAGCTCTTCCACCGAGAGGACCGTGCCAGACCCCTGCTTAAAGGGCAGGATCGAGACCATCCTCCCCGAGGGGGTGGACATGTACCACTGGAAGCAGGGTCTTGTGTACAAAGTGAAGGAGCTCATGCTGTCTGAATAGCCCGTGCCACCCTCCCCTTCCCTGCAGGGCCCCAAGGCTGGGCGGGTGGAGGCCACCCTGAGCGACAGAGGAGCTAGGAGCCCCGGGTCAGAAGGGAAGGGCCTGGGGGAGCCAGTGCAGAGAAGCCGGCCCCCGTCCTCCGGGTCCTCACTGCTGGGCCAGAGCGAGAAGAGCCTGTTGGAGCGGCTGGAGAGCGTGGGGCTGCTGGCCTCTGAGTGGAGCGATGCCTCCCGCTCCACGGAGAGCCACCTGGCTAGCATCATCGTCAAGAAGCACCTGCGTGAGAACAAGACAGTGGGTGCCCAGGGGGACCCCTTGGCTTACTAGAAGAAGTGGTGGGACATCTGGCCAGCCCTGGCGAGACTGGCCACCACCTACCTGTCCTGTCCTGCTCCCCCTGCTGACAAGCGCCTCCTCTGCAAGTGTCTTTGCCTCCCTGGGCAGCCCCACCATCATGGAGTACAACTCCCTGCTCCTGGTGGAGACGGTTAAGCGTCTTCTCTTCTTGAAGACCAACCTGGAGCATTTCTCCAGCTACACGCCCCCTGCCCCTCATTTTCCCCTGTGGAGATCTGGCCTGGGAGAGGCAGAGCTGGGAGTCTGAGCGCTTGGAAGCCCCAGAAAGCTGCCCTGGGGGATGGCTACCTAGATGAGAGAAGTGGGCAGAGCGTCCTGTCCTAGGATGGCCAGATTCTGAAGCCTGTTTGAGAAGAATGAGGACGGTTTCTCAGTTATGGCCAGGTTGCCAGTTTTGTTTTCAGGGAGAAGCCGTTTTCCATCTGCCCACTGCTTGCGTTACTGCCGGCGGCATGTGTGTGGAAAGGTGGGCCATGTTCCTCAGTGACTTGAGCCGTCCCGCCCCGTGTACGGGCGTGGTGCCCCTTTAAAGTGTTGCCGGGTAGGGAGGGCCCACATGCAGCTAGTCTGTGTCGCCTGTGACGGCCCTGGAGGGCGGCTTTCTCAGAGGGGCCGGGGCTGGGGAGGTGGGGGTGCCACGGGGAATGTCCTCAGCTGCCCTTCCTGGGAAAGGAAGATACAGCAGCCACCTCAAGAGGGAGGTGCCCATGCACCCGCTGGTCTCCTTCGGCTCCGTCCCTTCCAGGGCATCCCGGGTGCCAGAGCCCTGGGGGGCTGGACCACGCGGCTCCTGTCGGCAGGCGTGCAGTGGAGCAGACCTGAGACTCCTCTCACGGCCGTTGTCACCTGTAGTTGTTGCCAGGCTGCTGGGAACCTCGGGGTTTCTTGTTTGTACAGTGAAAGTGGTCTCAGGAAGCCAGAAAGGGCGTGTGTTCTGGTGCCCACTGGCCTGAGTTCCTTTAGGGCCGGGCACAGGCCCTGGGGGTGTGGGAGTCCCAGTGCTGGTGGGATTGGGTGGGAGAAGGTGAAAGGGTGAGGCTGGAGGGCCCGTTCGTCCCACGAGGCGTGAGTCCGGCTCTCCTGAGGCGCTGGGCCGCTGGGAGCCGGGCTCTGAGGAGGGAAGGTGGTGGAGGCCGGGAGGCAGCAGGCTCGCCTGCACTCTGGCCCCGGCCATGGGGGCGAGCCCCGGGAACCTGTCCCCTCTTCCCCGCCGAGTCACTGTGGCTAGTTCACTGCAGGACATTCAGGAGAAACTCACTGTGATCGTTTTTGCTCAGTAGCCCTCGTGAGCTCTTTACCTTGTGATCGTAACCCTCTGTACTAGTCGGTCTGCTGTGTGCTCATTTGAGCAGGGTCACCTGGCTCCTTGAAGAAAGCCTTGTGCAGCTGTGTTCAGTGGTTGCAACAGCGTGACCTGAAGTCATCTCCACTCTCTGCTCAGGTGGCGTCTTCTCCCCCGCTGCTGGAAGGCATGTGTGTGTGGGGAGGGGACGCTGTCCTGGGGGCCATGTATTGGTCGGTGCCGCCATCCCTCAGTCAGCTCTCAGGAGAGGCACCCTTGTGGTGTGGCGTCACCCCCAGTGGCTTCTCCACGTTCCCGGAGAGGGGAAACCTGGACTAGAGAGGCAGGGGGGCGTCTGAGGAGGCAGGCGGAAGGCAGGGGTGAGAGGCTTGAGGGTCCTGAGCTCTCGGAGGCTCAGGCTCTGGAGCAGCCGTGCCCCACCAGGGGCAGTTTGGTCCCCCAGATGCTTGGACGGTCGTGGCTTGTGGGGGGTCACTCCTGTCCTCTTGTGGGTGGGAGATGGGCACACAGCAGAGGCAACACCTCGTTCCCAGGCGGCGCCCGGACCCCATCTGCCTGGACTCAAGCCGGCCTCCTGAGGCTGGCGCCACGGGCACCCCACCCCTCATCCTTTCTGCACCCACATGCCTGAGATGGAGCTGGGCGTCTGGTCACGTGGCCAGGCTCCAAGGCCACATTCTCCGTCTCCGTGGCTCCCTGACCGCCGCGGGGTCGTGGTCTCTGGCTCCTGCGTTTATGGCAGGACTCCAGTGCCCCTCACCTGCCCCCCACCTTGTGGGCCAGATCAGGTTTAACCTGACGTGGCAGTGACTGCGTCGCCCCGCTGCTTACAAACAAACCCTAGCAGACGCTTCCGTGGAGTGAGCCAGGCTTCTCAGCAGGTACCTCCGTGCTTTGGGACAGAAACTTTGCTAGAAATGAAGGTGGAGCTGGGCTGCTGCGGATTAAAGATATGGGACCCCCTTCTCAGAGGTGGGGTGGGGGCGGGATGTGTTGGCAGCCCCCACAGCTTCCTAAGGGGTGTGGGAGGAGCTCTAGGTCTGGTTTCCTTGGTGGGGGGGAATGAGAAGTGACGTTGCTATGGAGACACAGCCTGGGAGCCTGACCACGGCCCTGGAGCCCCGGGCTTTGTAAACAGCAGGATTGAATGGCCCTGTGGTTCTCCGTGGGCACCACCCTGCCTGGCCTGGGCCTGGCTGGTCTGCAGGTTGGGGAGCTGCCACTTGGAACAGAGGTTTCTGCTTGTTTTCCTCTCTGCCTGAACCCTGACCCCTCTGTGCTCCTCTGGCATGGCAGCCACCCCTCCCCCAGGCTGCCTCCCTTGGGCTCTGGGCTTTCGGTGGCCCCTGGGTCTCTGCCTGTCCCAAGGCCACTGGCGGCCTGGAAGTCCCCTCCCTCCCCTTTTCCAGAGCCAGCATCGGGGCCACCCTGTCCCTGCCTCCAGGATGGCTTCCCGGACTGTTCCACCTTCCCTCTCCAGCCCCTTTGCCTACTTGGGAAACGGCATCACGTTTGTGGCTGGAATCATGCTCTCTGGCTTACGGGAAGGGACATTCTGTTGAGGCCAGAGTGAAGAGCTGGTCTTGTCAGGCAGGGGTCGGGGGAACAAAGGCGTGGGGCCTGGTGGTGCTGCCACTCACTCCCTCGACCCCAGCTTCCTCGTCTAGGACTGAGGGCTGGGCGCTCAGCCCCCACAGCTGCCACCAGGGTAGACCATGGAACCCTGAACCCATTTTGAGTTCATTGCTGATGTTGAAAAAAAATCGAGTCGAGAACACCTTGGAGGGAATAAGGCAAGGCCCAGGTGCTCTGAACTATGTTTGCAAAAGCAGGGCACTCCCAGGAAAGAAGCAAAGGAGATTGGCGACTCTGGGGGCCTGTGTCTATTCAAAAATAGATTGAAAGGGTTTGAGACGAAACGTCTAAATTCATGATACTCACAAGCAGTTACTGAAAAAGGAAAGGAATGAGATTGTGCACACTGGGGGCCGTGGAGGGATTGTAGTGTCGGGCCTGAACTCCATCCGGGACCCCCTCAGGTGGGGGCCTGTGCCTGGCTGGCTCCTGCTATGGGGTCTTGGCCCTTCTGTGCCTTGGGCTGGAGTCCTCCGGTCCTGCCGGGCCCCTGCTGAAGGTCCGTGGTGCTCAGAGGTCCACTCACTGTTCGATTGTCTCTCCTTAGGGACCTGCTGGCCCTCGAGTGAGGGTGTCGGAGACGTGTCCAATCCGGGCCCAGGCTGAGTGGAGGGGGCGACCCGTGGGGTGAGCAGCCCGCTGACCACCAGTGGCACCTGCATCGCAGCTGCCTGACCCCCCGGCCCCCTGGCCCCATTTGGTCTCATGGAGCCTCGGGGCGAGAAGTCAGGAGAGGCTGACGGGGTGCGCGTGACGCCCCAGCTGCTCAAGGCGCGCTCGGGCGAGTTCGCCCTGGAGTCCATCCTGCTGCTCAAGCTGCGGGGCCTGGGGCTGGTGGGCCTGGGCTGCCTGGGGGACTGCCTCGGCCTCGAGTGGCTGGACCTGTCGGGTAACGCGCTCACCCAGCTGGGCCCGCTGGCCTCCCTGCGGCAGCTGGCCGTGCTCAACGTGGCTGACAACCGGCTGACGGGCCTGGAGCCCCTGGCCGCCTGTGAGAACTTGCAGTGTCTCAATGCTGCAGGCAACCTGCTGGCTGGGCCCGCGCAGCTGCAGTGCCTGGCGGGGCTGCGGGGTCTGGAGCGCCTGCGGCTCCGAGACCCGTTGGCGCGGCTCAGCAACCCGCTGTGCGCCAGCCCCTGCTACTGGGCCTCAGTGCGTGAGCTGCTGCCCGGCCTGAAGGTCCTCGACGGCGAGCGTGTGAGTGGGCGCGGCAGCGACTTCTACCAGCTGTGCCGGGACCTCGACAGCTCCTTGAGCCCCGACCCTGGTGCCCCTGGCCCCCGGCCCATGGAGGCCCAGCCTTGGGTGGAGCCTGGCTACTGGGAGGCCTTGCCCCCACGCAGCAGCTCCATCCTGGAGGAGGCCTGCCGCCAGTTCCAGGACACGCTGCAGGAGTGCCACGACCTGGACCGCCAGGCCCGGGACAGCTTGGCCCAGGCCATGCGGGCGCTCAGCCCCGCGGGCGCCACTGCTGCCTCCTTCGTCTTCTGAAGGCGCCCCGGGGCCCTCGGTGGCCTCCCTGCTTGTCTGGACAGTTTTGTCCCACTGCTTGTTGCCCTTCAAGGAAAACTCCCCACGTCCATCAAAGATGTACCTCCCTCGGGCCCTCCCCAAGCAGCGGGCTCAGCCTGAGGCTGTCCTGCTACCACCTAGAAGAGCGCCTGGGAGGAGGTCCCTGGCCCCTTCCACGGCTACAGCTGCTGCCTGTCCCAGCTGCATGAGCCTGAGGCTCGGAGGAAGAAAGCAGCTTGGTCCTAAGTCTGCAGCTGGGGGAGGAGGGGAAGGCCAGCCTCCTGCCCCTCCCGCCCTGGGAGACGCCGTGGCTGAGCTTGCTGGCGTGGAAGCTGCATTTACCCACCTCCCTGGTTCTCCTGCTGTGTCCCTTGCTCCTGGGTCTCCCTGGAACCTCCACTGTCCCCATTCCCACCCATGCTCATCCCTATTAAATTGTTTTAATTAGTATCAGTACACGTGGGCGTGCTTGGTTTTCCCAAGAGGAAGCCCCTGAAAGCAAGACTGGGTCCTCCACCCCCACGTCTGGTCTCCCCTGGGCAAGGAGGAGGTGTCTGCAGCTTTCTGGGTGTCCAGGCAGCTGGGTCCTGCCCCCTCCCCACCCCCCACCCCCTCACCTCGGGGCTTTGCTTCCTCCCTGTGAGGCCGGAGGACCAGGGCCTTTGCTCACACACAGGCTGCCCTGCAGCTGAGCTGGGGGAGGGAGGGAGGGAATTCGAGGGAGCGTGAGAACTCAGCTGAGCACAGCTTTATTAGCTCAGGGGTCAGGGGGTGGCCCCTCCCCGGGCCCAGAGGAGGGAGGCGGGCTTTCACTGGCGACCTCCCTTCCTTCCAGGAAGCCGGGTGACTTCTAGAGGAAAGGGAAGAGAAACAGGCCAGGCGTGAGGGAGGCGGTCTTTGCAGGCTCCCAGGCCCTGTTCCCCTGCCTCCCGCAGCCCAGCTCCAGCGCCCTCTCAGTCCTCCCGTTCCCCTCCCTCCTGGCCACCTACCTGCCAGGCCTCAGCTCAGGGGGACAAGGCTTTGATGAAGGCAAACTGTCCGGGGAGGTAGTAGCTGTGGGGGTCCTCGCCGGCGCGCTCCACCCTGCTGCACTGGGCGTCCTGGGCGTCGTCCAGCTCCTGCCAGCACAGGGCCACTCAGGCGCCCTGTTCCTGCCAGCGCCTACCACCCCCGCCCCCCCTCCCAGGGAGTGTCTGGGCTGAGCCCAGAGCCCCTCCTCACCATGCCCCTCCCCAACCTCTCCATCCAGGCCTCTCCCAAGGCCCAGTCTCTCCACACCTTAAAAGTCCCCTCCTCACCCGTTGAACCTGAGTCTGTATGGGACAGTGCACCATCCGGCCCAGGACTTGATCCTTTGAGTCCAGCTTGATGCAGGCCAGGCATTTCCGCTTTCTCTGGGGAGGGGGCGTGGGGGCCAGAGAGGAAAGGGGTGAAGGGAGGCGTGCAGCCCTGTGAGGGCGGAACCTGGGGCCAGCCTGCAGTGGGGCCCGTTCCTTTGGCAGGCCAGCTGGGTCCAGGCGAAGCCTAGCTCTGGATTGGGAATTTTCAAAAGTCAGAACTATCCTGCAGTTTTCAAACTGTGTGTTTGTGTGTGTGTGTGTGTGTATTTGTGTGTGTGTGTATTTGTGTGTGTGTGTATGTGTCTGTAGGCGGCACTTAGTTTTCAAACTCTGTGAGTTTGTGTGTGTGTGTGTGTGTGTGTGTCTGTGTGTGTTTGTGTGTATGTGTGTGTGTGTAGGCGGCACTTAGTTTTCAAACTGTGTGTGTGTGTGTCTCTGTGTGTCTGTCTGTGTCTGACACAGCCAGGTTCTCCCCACCTGGCTTCCACTGTGCTTCCATCTGTTACATTTATTTGTGTTTTCTGTTTTCTTGCAAGATTTGAATTGAACACAGGGATCCTGGTGTAAAAGTCCAGAAAAGCACTAGTCTAATCCAGCACTCCTTCAGCAGAGGGCGGTGACTAAGGCCTTGACGAGCCAGTGCAGGAACAGGACTGGGGGTTGGCAGAGGTGGTTGTGCTCCGAGCCCAGGGATCACCCCCATGGCACTGACTTGGCCCCCAAAGTGGCTGATGACAGTCAAGCCCTCTTAGGAGTCGGCCCAGGCCGAGCCATCCTCCCCTTGAAAACTCATGTGAAATGGGAAGTTCACCAGGCCTAAGGTGGGGACCACGGCCTCCTTCCACCAGTGACCTGCAGCCTGGGTGGACCTGCTCTGGAGCCTGTGTGTCCGTCTTCTTGCCTGTCGCGGCCCCCTCAGCCCACCCACAGCCATCACCGCCATGGGCGCAGGCAGGCAGGCCGGTCAGAGCCAGGGAGGCTGCCCCACCCCAGGGTCTCCAACCTCAGGCTTCTCCAGCTGTGAAGCCCGCCGCCCACTCCTGCCCGGTGCACGCGCCCTGCCATCAGCTCACCCCGTTGGGCTTGACTTTGCAGTCTTCTTTCCTCCAGTCTTTCTTCCGACAGCTCGTCTGCTGGAGCTTGAACTCCAGCCTCACAAACTGCCCAGCCGGGAAGAGCTGCCAACAGACAAGAGAAAGCCCGCGGCCCAGCTGAGCGGGCAGAGCTGTTGCGGGTGTGACCTGTCCCTGCTCCCCAGCGGGCAGCAGCACACCCTGGGGCGGGGGCCGGTGGCCTCTCTGGAGAGCTGGGCGGCTTGCTGGGGCCCAAGTATCGGTGCACCTGCTCTCGGTGGGGGGCACGTTCTGGTCTCCCGATCCCCGTCCCCACCCTCCCCTCTCTGGGCTGGCGCTCACCGTGTCTGCCGCATTGTCCACGCTGGTCACCTGGAAGGCCCACAGCACGGGTGGATGCTTGTGGAACTCCTCCAGGGCCACCTGCAGGCCCCGGTGCTGGGCCGTCGTGAGCTCCGCCCTGCCCAAGCCCATGGTGCCCAGCCCCAGGGCCAGGGGGAGCAGCAGCTGCCACATGGCTTCACCTCCGTCTCCTGGACCCTGCAGAGGGCTGTGTGTGGGTCCGGAGGAGGAGCCACCGCTCCTGGGCCCTGTGGCTCTGGGGCCCTGTCTGGTGGGCTCCGGGCAGAGGTGGGGGGACACGGAGTGGCCCTGCAGACCCCCATCCCCACGCCCTGGTGTTCCCCTGGCCCGTCCCTCTCCTCCCACCTGGCCCCACTGTTCCCAAGCCCAGCCCAGGTTGGCCCTGTCCGAGGTAGGTGCTGGGTCTGCTCCAGTCCTTGGGCCAGCAGCTGGGGAGCAGGGCCTGCTCCCGCCTCCACCTCCCTGCCCCTCCCTGCCCCCGCACCCCCCCCCCCCCCCCCCCCCCCCCCCCCCCCCCCCGTCACCCCCTGTTTTCTGGTACACAAGGCTCCAGCCCCGGATCCTCACCATCGGGGCCCGAAACTGGGGGTGGGGTGGGAAGGAATGGAGGCTGGCTGGAGGCTAAATATTTTGGGGAGGATCTAAACAGGAGGGGCCCAGGGCGGGTGGGCTTTAGGAGCCCACTTAACCCTCGCTGTGCTGAAAGAGCCCGTTGCCATCAGCCCCACCGCCTCCGCCCGCCCCCCCCCCCCCGGCCACTGCCCCCAGAAAATGGGGGTCCCTCCTCCGCCCCACCTCCTCTGTCTTCTTAGGCAGAGTTTTTCTCCCTTGCCTTGTTCTTTTCTGGAGCCTTCTTCCTCTCTCAGCCCGCCAACCCCGCACCTCAATCCGTGTGACTGGGGTTGGGGGCGCCTGAGGGCCGGACCCTCCCCGAGAAATCTGCCCGAGAGCAGCCTCCCGAGGACCAGAAAGCCCCAGGTGTGGAGATCCAGGTCCCGCCGGGCAAAGGTGCCAAGCCGTCGCCTCGAAGACAGGACCGGGCTCGCGGAGCAGCCAACAAACACCAGCCTCCGGAGCTGCGCCCTTTACCCTCCCCGCGCTCCCCCCACACTCCTCTCCCCCGCCTCGAGGTCTCCCCTCTCCTCCTCCCCCGCGCCTCGGGGTCTCCCCCCTTCCCCTCTCCCGCGCCTCGAGGTCTCCCCCCTTCCCCTCTCCCGCGCCTCGGGGTCTCTCCTGCTCACCTCCTCTGCTGCGCCTCGGGGTCTCCCCTGCGGCCCCGGCCTCTTCCCGGCACCCGTCAGGCTCCCCCGGCGGCGCGCCCGTCTCCTCCCACCTCCTCCTGGGCCCCCTCCAGCGCCCCGCGGCTCCTCCCCGCCCGCCGGGACCGGCCTTGGCGACGGCCCTCCCGGGATTCCCCTCCTCATCCCCGCCCTGCACTGTCCCGCCCTGCCCTCCCGTCCCCTCCCGCTGGCCCAGCGGGCCGCCCCAGCCCGGGCGCTGCCCTGCCCCCAGGAACAGGGCGACCCCTTCCCCTCAGGCCCCTCCAGGCCGTCCCCAAGACACTCATTCCAGAAAATTCTTCCCAGAAATTCAGACATCCTCAAACCCCAGGAGACTTCGACGAGTCATTTGAACCGTCCCCCTGCAGCCTGGAACCACACTGAGAAGGAAGGGGGTCTCCAACACCAGCAAACATGTCAGGCGTGAAGGATCACGTCCCATCTGTGGTGGCAATGGTCTCCCAGGGTCTCACATGTGGGTGGAGGGCGCGTGGTGGGGTTCTGAAGGCTGCTGGGGGGTCAGGGGAAAACAGGCGCTCAGCTCCTGCTCAGTTCAGTCACTGAGTCGTGTTCGACTCTTTGCGACCCCATGAATCGCAGCACACCAGGCCTCCCTGCCCATCACCAACTCCCGGAGTTCACTCAGACTCAGGTCCATCGAGTCAATGATGCCATCCAGCCATCTCATCCTCTGTCGTCCCCTTCTCCTCTTGCCCCCAATCCCTCCCAGCATCAGAGTCTTTTCCAATGAGTCAACTCCTCTCATGAGGTGGCCAAAGTACTGGAGTTTCAGCTTTAGCATCAGTCCTTCCAAAGAAATCCCAGGGCTGATCTCCTTCAGAATGGACTGGTTGGATCTCCTTGCAGTCCAAGGGACTCTCAAGAATCTTCTCCAACATCACAGTTCAAAAGCATTAATTCTTTGGCACTCAGCCTTCTTCACAGTCCAACTCTCACATCCATACATGCTGCTCCTGAGCAAATAAGAACAAGCCCTGGGACTTGGTGTGTCAGCCACCAGGACCACTGCTACCTAAGTCCCGGGCCCTCTGCCCGTTGCCCACGGAGAGCGAGTGAAAGCCGCTCAGTCGTGACCGACTCTGCAACGTCCATGGAATTCTCCAGGCCTAATACTGGAGCTGTTTCCTTCTCTAGGGGATCTTCCCAACCCAGGGATCGAACCAGGGTCTCCTGCATTGCGGGCGGATTCTTTACCAGATGAGCCACCAGGGAAGCCCGCACGGAGACGACCTGGTTTAACCACCAGGACCCCTGCATCTTCTGCTCCCTTCTCTGCAATGTGGGGGCCAGAGGCCCTCCTGCTAGGGGGTTGTTTGGAGGATTAAACAGGAAGATGTATGGAGAGGGACAGATGACCCGCCTTTGGTCCCCTCCCAGGCACCCCTGGCAGGATTCTCCACCTGGAGCCCAGAGCTTCCTTTGCAATGTCCCCTGGGGGTTCCAGAAAGATCCTCGCCTTCAATTAGCCAGTACTGGGGGCTGAAATCCCACCTTGGACATTTCAGTCCCATCTGCGAGTTGTCAGCAATCACTAAGCAGAGATGAGAGCTGGGGGTCTTTGTTCTCCAGGAACTTCCTCTGGGCCTAGAGAAACAGCAGGGCCACGTGCTGGGGGAGGCCCAGGAAGTGGGTGACCAGAGAAAACTTCTAAGACAAGGTGGACTTGCTCTGAGGAAGGCAGGCAAGTGACCCTGCTTTCAGCTGGGGCTGCCTCAGGCCTGGGGCGAGCGAGGAGGGCTGGAGCAAGCAGCGGGCAAGGCAGGAGAGGGGGCCAGGCGCAAACACAGGAAGGTCACTCAGCCAGACAGAACGGCCTGTGGGCGAAAGGAGCATGAGTGGCGGGCAGCACAGGGCTGATGAGGGCGGGGCTGCCATGCCCTCCTCCAGAGGATCTTCCCGACCCAGGGATCAACCCCGCACCCTTGTCTCCTGCATAGGCAGGCAGGTTCTTTACCACCAGTGCTGCCGGGAAGCCCCGTTACTGTTCAGTTCAGGGGTTACTCAGGGTACAATCGTGAGCTCAGAGTCAGGTGACCCAGGCGAGCAGCGACAGCGCTTAGCTGTTTACTGGTGGTTAATGATCTTCCCGGACATCACAGTAGAAAGCAGAAATTCACATATCCGGGTCCTTCTGACAAAGATTTCAAAATGTGCCCAGTTGCTCAGTTGTGTCCGACTCTTGGCGGCCGCGCGGACTGTAGCCCACCAGCCTCCTTTGCCCATGGAATTTTCCAGGCAAGAATACTGGAGTGGGTTGCCATTTCCTCCTCCAGGGGATCTTCCCTACTCAGGGATTGAACGCACGTCTCTTACATCCCATGCATTGGCAGGTGGATTCTTTACCACTAGTGCCACCTGGAAAGTCCTTGGTTATAGGAGTGTTATATTGGTGAGAAAACTTACAGTAATTTAAAATTTTTGATTGTTGAATATCTGGTTAAAATTATTTTTGAGATTTTTTTTTTTTTTTTGCATTGCCACATGGCATGTGGGATCCTAGCTGTCTGACCAGGGCTTGAACCCATGACACCTGCACTAGAAGTGCAGAGTCTTAACCCCTGGATCCCCAGGGAAGTCTCAATGTTCTTTTAGTTTCAGGAAAATATTGGTACATGTTTGCTCATGCTAAGTCACTTTAGTCGTGTTTGTGACCCTATGGACTGTAGCCCGCCAGGCTTCTCTGTCCATGGGGATTCTCCCAGCAAGAATATGGGAATGGGTTGCCATGCCCTCCTCCAGAGGATCTTCCCGACCCGGGATTGAACCCGCGTCTCTTGTCTCCTGCATTAGCAGGCAGGTTCTTTACCACTGGTGCCACCTGGGGACATCTCATTACTGAAAACCTTAGTAAAACCCTTCCATGACTCAAGCAATGAGTGTTGGCAAAAAAAAACTTATTCATTGTCTTCTACTTCTTTCAACAGTCTCATAAACCAGTGATGTTTCATGGCATTTGCCCTTAAATACTAAATGATTTTAACTGTAACCATGACACTTGCATAGAGCCTGTTCAGAAAAGTGAACACAAATATTTTCAATATTCAGTGGAATGAAGCAACACGGGAAACATTGGTCTCTTGTTTGAAAACTCCAAGACCTCAGCCACATTGGCCACATGTCAGGTGCTCATCACGAACGACGTGTGTCTACCTGTGCTCACACATGCGTAGAATGTTTCTAGAAGGAGAAGCAAAACGCTGTGGCAGTGGTTGCCTCTGAGGAGAGGAGCTGTCTGGCTCAGAGAGGGGAAAGACGAAGGAGAGAGGAAAGCAAAACAGCACGCCCTTTGTATCTGTACAGTCTCATACCGTCCGGTTAATTTGTTGATTGCAGTGTAAAAGTAATTTTTTTAAAGTTTAAAAATCACAAAGCAAATAGAGTCGTTGAAAACTCACTCTGGCCAGCATGTGGAGGGTAGACAAGAGGGGAGACAAGTTCAGGTGCAGGATGCCCTCAGTAGGAAAGAGACAATGGAAGCAGGTAATGAACGTGGCAGAAACCAGGGTGATGAAGATGGAGACAAGCAGACGGGTAAGAGGAGGTTAAATCCTTCACCTTTATTTACCGTGTGCACTAATTTCTGATCCAGTTATGTGTAATTTGCTTTTCATCAGGCTATTATGTTTTAAGTTCCATTAAAATTTTTCTGGACGTTCTATTTGCTTCTTTTTCAAATCTTCCTATTCCTTTCGGCTGCTCTTTTGGGCTTATTGGCCATTCGTATACCTTCTTTGGGAGAAGGCAATGGCAACCCACTCCAGTGTTCTTGCCTGGAGAATCCCAGGGATGGGGGAGCCTGGTGGGCTGCTGTCTGTGGGGTCGCACAGAGTCGGACACGACTGAAGTGACTTAGCAGCGGTAGTAGCAGTATATCTTCTTTGGAGAAATGACTGTGTAACTCCTTTGACCATATTTTAACTTGTCTGTTTGTTGTTGAGTTGTTGGAATTCTTTATATGTCCTGCACGTTAACCCCTTGTCAGATATATGATTTGCAAATACTTTCTTCCACTCTATGGGCTGCTGTTCTACTTTGTTCGTAGTGTCCATGAGCTTTACATTTTCCTGAAGTTCAGCTTATCTACTTATTGCTTCTTTGCTCAGTTGCTCTGTCTAGAACTTCCAGTATTTTGTTGACTAGAAGAGGTAAAAGCAGACATTCTTTCCCTTGTTCCTGATCTTCAAGGAGGTTTCAGCTATTTTTGTCATTGGAGTATGATCTTCACTATGTGTTTCTTTTTTTTGTTTGTTTTGTTTTGTTTTTTGTTTGTTTGTTTTTATTTTATTTTTAAACTTTACATAATTGTATTAGTTTTGCCAAATATCAAAATGAATCCGCCACAGGTATACATGTGTTCCCCATCCTGAACCCTCCTCCCTCCTCCCTCCCCATACCATCCCTCTGGGTCGTCCCAGTGCACTAGCCCCAAGCATCCAGTATTGTGCATCGAGCCTGGACTGGCAACTCGTTTCATACATGATATTTTACATGTTTCAATGCTATTCTCCCAAATCTTCCCACCCTCTCCCTCTCCCACAGAGTCCAAAAGACTGTTCTATACATCAGTGTCTCTTTTGCTGTCTCACATACAGGGTTATCATTACCATCTTTCTAAATTCCATATATATGAGTTAGTATACTGTATTGGTGTTTTTCCTTCTGGCTTACTTCACTCTGTATAATAGGCTCCAGTTTCATCCACCTCACTAGAACTGCTTCAAATGTATTCTTTTTAATGGCTGAGTAATACTCCATTGTGTATATGTACCACTGCTTTCTTATCCATTCATCTGCTGATGGACATCTAGGTTGCTTCCATGTCCTGGCTATTATAAACAGTGCTGCGATGAACATTGGGGTACACGTGTCTCTTTCCCTTCTGGTTTCCTCAGTGTGTATGCCCAGCAGTGGGATTGCTGGATCATAAGGCAGTTCTATTTCCAGTTTTTTAAGGAATCTCCACACTGTTCTCCATAGTGGCTGTACTAGTTTGCATTCCCACCAACAGTGTAAGAGGGTTCCCTTTTCTCCACACCCTCTCCAGCATTTATTACTTGTAGACTTTTGGATCGCAGCCATTCTGACTGGTGTGAAATGGTACCTCATAGTGGTTTTGATTTGCATTTCTCTGATAATGAGTGATGTTGAGCATCTTTTCATGTGTTTGTTTATGTGTTTCTTATGTATGGTTTTACTAAGGAGATAATTTCCCTCTATTGCTGGTTTGTTGAGTGGTTTTATCATGAATGGGTATTGAATTTTGTCACATGCTTTTCCTGTTTCAGTTGAAAAAAATTTTTTTTTCCCCTGCCCTGTGAGGCTTGTGGGATGTCAGTTCCCCGAGCAGGGATTGAACCTGTGCCCTCCACAGTGAAAACACAGAGTCCTACCCACTGGACCTCCAGGGGATTCCCTATGTGGCTTTTCCCTTCATTCTGTTAATATGGTTTTTACATTGATGAATTTTCATATGTTGAAATATTGGGTGGGTCAAGAAATTTGTTCATTTTTTCCCCCTTATAAGCTAGTTCTAAGAGCACTGAATTGTTTTTAACTTCGTTTGAAACAATTTTGTTAGGCTGTATTGTGATAGCTGTCTTATCAGCATGCATTTAAAAAAGAAACTTACCAAAATTGGTGAATTTTTGTGTAGCCATCTTAATATGGAAGATGGAAGAAAAGAAGCAATATTTTTGGTGTATTATGCTTTATTATTATTTCAAAAAAGGTAAAAATGCAAAAATAAAAGACTTGTGCAGTGTATGGAGAAGGTGCTGTGACTGATTGAAAGTGTCAAAAGTGGTTTGCAAAGTTTTATACAGGACAATGCTCCCTGGTCAGGTAGGTCAGTTGATGTTGATACTGATCAAATCAAGACATTGATTGAGAGCAATCAACGTTATACATCTTGGGAGATACCTGACATACTTGAAATATGCAAACCAAGCGCTGAAAATCACTTGCACCAGCTTGGTGATGTTCATTCACCGCTTTGATGTTTGGCTTCCATGTTAAGCAGAAAAAAACCTTCTTGACTGTATTTTCACATGCGATTCTCTACTTAAATGTAAATGTTCCACTTTAAAACAAATTCTGACGGGCAATGAAAAGTGGATACTGTACAATAATGTGGAACAGAAGAGATTGTGGGGCAAGTGAGATAAACTACCACCAACCATACCAAAGGCCAGTCTTCATCCAGAGAAGGTGTGTTGTGTGTATGGTGGGAATTCAAGGGAATCTTCTATTATAAGCTCATTCCAGAAAACCGATTAATTCCAGTAAGTACTATTCCCAGTTAGACCAACTGAAAGAAAAGCATCTGGAATAAGTCACCACAAAATGCTGACTTCCATTAGGGGAACTCAAGACCGCGAGTTTCTTTGATGACCAGGCAAACACTGTTACAGTTTGGCTGGGAAGTTCTGATTCATCCACTGTATTCACCAGACGTTTCACCTTCAGATTTCCATTTATTCCAGTCTTTACAAAATTCTGTTAATGGAAAAAACTTCAATTCCCTGGAAGACTGTAAAAAATCACCTGGAGCAGTTCTTTGTTCAAAAAGATAAAAAGTTTTGGGAAGATGGAATAATGAAGTTGCCTGAAAAATGGCAGAAGATAGTGGGAAAAAATGATTCCACCACCATTTTGGTGAATATGTTGTTCAATAAAGTGCTTGGTAAAAATGAAAAATGTGTCTTTTATTTTTACTTAAAAAGAAACTTTTTGGCCAAGCCAATATTTTTGCATTCCAAGAATAAATCTCACTTGGCCGTGATGTATAATCTTTTTAATAGCTGCTGAATTTTGTTTGCTAATATTTTGTTGAGGTTTTTCGTTTGCATCAGTGTTCATGAGGGATATTGGTCTATAGGTTTCTTATAGTATTTTTTTTTTCCTTCCTGGCTTTGGTATCAAGGCAATGCTGCCTTCATAGAATTATTTAGGAAGTGTTCCCTCTTCTTCAATATTTTGGAAAAGTATGAGTAATAACTCATATTACTTCTTTAAATGTTTGATAAAATTCACCAGTGAAGCCATCTCATCCTGAACTCTTTGTTGGGATAATTTTGATTACTGACTTAATCTTCTTGCTAGTTATAAGTTTAATCAGATTTTTTATTTCTTTGTGATTTACTTTTGGTAGGTTTTGTGTTTCTAGAAATCTGTCCATTTCATCTAAGTTATCCAATTTGTTGGCATACAATTGTTCATAGTAATCTCATAATACTTTCTATTTCTGGACAATCAGTAGTAATGTCTCTACTTTCATATCTGATTTTAGTAATGTGAGAGATATTCTTGACTTTATCTTTTAAACCTTTCATTGTGCTTTTAAGTTAAAATTTCATTTGTGTTTTTTAGCATCCAAAACTCTTTCCTATTTAAAAATACCATCCTGTAATGATAGTATTTCTTTATAAAAGTTCCATCTGCTCATTATTTCAGTTCATAGTTTTGGTCTTTCATGTCAAAAGCATTTCTCAAATGAAAGTTTTGTGGGAAATTTGAGGCCTTGTCTACTGGTGGGCTGCCCTATAGGATAATCAGGTGGTAAGCCTGAATTTTTATTATTGTTTGAACGATTCCCAATATTGGAATTATTCATAGGTCTTTTCTTTGTAGCCATCCAATTTTTCCAAAAAAGAGTCCTCTGAGTTCTTGCGTGTGGCTGGGGTCGCCAGCTGGTTGTGTTCTGGGTGCCCGGTGGGGTCAGGGGCTGAGAGCCATCATTGGCACAGGGACTCTGACTTGCCGCTTCCCCTCTCATTTGGGCCACTCACCTGGTTCTGAGCACCCTGTGGTCCTTGTTGCTCCGTGTCCTCTGCCTGCCTTTTGTCTATGGAAAACTTTAGTCAAAGAATAAGTGTAATCAGATAAGAGAGACATGTGGAAACGAAGACAGTCCGAGGAGACTAAATAATAATAATGTAGTCGTTAAGCACAGTCAAGGACCTTGAGTTCTCAAGGGCTATAGATAATATTCTGAGTCATATCCTGTGAGCTGTCTGATGGATACCAAAACCCCAGGTGGAGAAGTTAACTACACAAAGACCAGACTGTACCCACAACGTACATAAGCTGCCACAATTCTGAGAACTGGCCTCAAAGAAATGGGAACCAACGGACCCTGGAACTGAAGATTAACTGGACCTAAAGAGGACACTGATCAGACCACCGAGGACCAATTGGAAGAAGACTGCCGGAGCTGACGGTGCTGTTTCTGCTTGTAGTTCCTCCCCCGCCGCCTCACTGCCTCTGCTGTCTATAAAAGCTCTCGCCCCACTGATTGCCAGTGGGGGGATGTCGGCCTTTGGACAGGTGTCCGCCACTCTCTCCCCCTAGTTGCCAGCATCTGAAATAAAGCAAACTTTCCTTTCCCCCAACCTGGCCTGTTTATTGGCTTTTGTGCAGCGAGCAGCCGGACCTCGCACACTCCTCTAGGTACCAATTCTATTTTTACAGAGCAAAGCCTCCAGTCTGCAGCAGAGTCTAGGTCCTATAACTTGGAGCTATGCACTCAACTTGATATTTTGAAAAGCCAAGTTTTTGTCTGTGACTCTATAATCAGGTATGTTTGTGATAGAAAGAACAAGGCTTGGATGGATAAGCTGAAAAAATAAAAATCTCCTGCTTGAGAATAAATGTATGGAAGGATAAGAAATCAGGGGGCCATTTTTAATGTTTTCACGTGGCTGGAGACGAAACCTGGATTTTAATCAGTGGATGCACCTTCCATTAATGTAACCTACCATTATGATGACTCTTTCAGGGAAATTCAGCAAACTGATTGCACCTTTATCAAGTGCATTTAAAAAGTCAGCTTGATGAGTGCGAAATATTTTCCTAAATCAAAATGGTCAGGAGGTTGTTTGTCCAAAAGTTCCCAATGAGCCCGTTAAACGCACCCCAGGATCTACCACTAGAGGGTGATGGTGAGCACAAGCTAGGTCTGCACTTACAAAGAGTTCCCTATATTTTTCAAATAACAAGGCTGTGGAATTATTTTTCCTACATCCTTGCAGTAGCCTATCATTGCGTTTTGATGCCGGGTTTGCTGGGAAAGATTGAAGGCGGGAGAAGAAGGGGACGACAGAGGATGAGATGGCTGGATGGCATCACTGACTCGATGGACGTGAGTTTGAGTGAACTCAGGGAGTTGGTGATGGACAGGCAGGCCTGGCGTGCTGTGATTCATGGGGTCGCAAAGAGTTGGATACGACTGAGCGACTGAACTGAACGAAACTGAACTTAACCCTAAGGACTTCTCATAACTCCCTCTGACTCATAAACCATGCCAATCTGTTGCAATGATTTTGGATATGACTTTCTGTTATGTATATAGATATAACCTGTCTGTTATGACTGTAAAGGGGCACACAGCAAGGACAATATTGTAAGCAGCATCTTGGTGAGTGAAAAACACTTAGGGTACTTGAGATGCTATGAAAGGCAATACTTTTCAAGTGTTCTTTTTTTAATGGAGCTAAAGCTTGCTTTATTAATTTAATTTTAAATTTATTTTTAATTGAAGGATAATTGCTTTATGGAATTGTATTGGTTTCTACCAAACATCAACGAAAATCAGTCAAGTGTTCTTTTTAAAATGAATTTTACTTGGTATATTATTTATTGAATGTAGTAATTTAATGCTGATAGAATGTTACCATGTAGTAATGCAACATGTTACAGTGTTTTAATGTCTAATAACATCTCCAAAATGAGCCTTATTAAATCCTGCTAAGGGGAAACTTCCTTCTCATGTTTTGAGACAGAGAAGGCAAACAAGTTCTGAGACTATCAGAGATTTCTCTGGCCAGCTCCAGAGGCACCAAATTTATCTGTGACCCAGATTTGATCTGGAGCTGAGCGGAAGGATGCCAAGTTGAAGCCAAGTTTACACTCTGATTCCTCTGACTCAAGTGGCTTTATTCAAAAGGAGCTGAGTAGGAATGAGCTGAGGTTAGAGGCAACATTTTTGTTATTTGGTCTGAAAGTCCAATACTTTGGGAACCTCATGCAAAGAGTTGACTCATTGGAAAAGACCCTGATGCTGGGAGGGATTGGGGGCAGGAGGAGAAGGGGACGACAGAGGATGAGATGGCTGGATGGCATCACCGACTCGATGCACATGAATTTGAGTGAAGTCCGGGAGTTGGTGATAGACAGGGAGGCCTGGCGTGCTGCGATTCATGGGGTCGCAAAGAGTCAGACACGACTGAGCGACTGAACTGAACTGAACTGAAATAGGCACAGATGGCATATTCATAAACAGCAGTATGTGGCATTCACAGGAAACAAAACACTTGAAAATACACCTGCCTTTCTAAGTTGCAGGCCTCCCAAAGGATTGTCTTGTGCTTCTGAAATGGAGCAGGACCCTGTAGTCCTTGCTCCCCACAGTCCTCTGCCTGCCTTTTGTCTGCAGAAAACTTTAGTCAAAGAACAAATTGAACCAGAGAAATGAGAACATACACAAACAAAGGAAAACAGTCAAAGGAGACCAAGTAATAACAATAATAATGTAGTCACTAAGCATAGGTGACGACCTTTAGTTCTTTCTCAAGGACTCTCTGAGCATATCCTGGGAGCTGTCTTATAGATACCAAAACAACAGGTGGAAAAGTTAACTACACGATGTCCAGACTGTACAGAAGCTGCCACGATTCCGAGAACTGGCCGCCAAGAAATGGGAACAGATGGGCCCTGGACCTAAAGATTAACTGTACCTAAAACAACCAAGATGATGCAGGTCAGACCACCAGTGACCAATCTGAAGATGACTCTCAGAGCTGACTGTTCTGTTCCTGCATGTAGCCCCCTCCTTCTGTCTATAAAACCTCTTGCCCCACTGGTTACCGGAGGGAGCCGGGAGTCGGCCTTTGGACAGATGTCCGCCCTCCCCTGCCCCCAGTTGCCAGCATCTGAAATAAAGCAAACTTTCCTTTCCACCAGCCTGGGCTGTTTATTGGCTTTTGAGCAGCGAGCAGCCAGAAGGTCACACACACTCTTTTGGTAACTCTTCCAAATCAAGCTTGGCTTTAAGCTACCCACTCCACTATTCTGGCCTGGAGAATTGTATGGACTATTATAGTCCATGAGGTCACAAAGAGTCAGACACGACTGAGCGACTTTCACGTTCACGTTCAAGCCAAGAATGGATACACCTTGGCCTCTGAATCCATCTTTTGAATTTAGTTGAAGAAGACAGAGCCTGATGCCAGTCTGCAATAGAAAAAGACATAGATAAGGGACTTCCCTGGTGGTCCAGTGGTTAGGACTCTGAGCTCCCAATGCAGGGGGCACAGGTTTTATGCCTGGTTAGGGAACTAAGATCCTGCAGGCTACTTGGTGCTGCCGGGAAAAAAAAAAACCAAACCAGATATAGATGAGATTTGACAGTGAAAGCGTGAAAATGTCAATTTCTAGAGGAAATCAAGTACTTTCTCTCTTGGCTGAGACACCAAGGTGATTGATTCATGGCAGCTCCTCCTGGCAATGAGTGATGCCTGGACCAGACCCCTAACTGGGGGTAATAGTGGTCGCCAGGATGTGGAGCACCCTTCTCCCCGCTGAATGGGTGACTCTAGCCACTTTCATCCCCCTTGGAGCCAGAGGTTCTTCAATGATTCCTGCCCTTCAGTTACTCTGCAATAATGTTCCAGATAAAACAGTACATTCACAGCACCGCTACCAACAATCAGAGCCCTTCTAGTGGGAAAGCTACAAACTGAAGTTTTCTCCCAGGTTCCTTGTTCTTTGCCTCACTCACATACTGATTGGAATTTTTCTGCAAGAAAAAAAAGTTTTTTTCCCCCTCTCACTAAAAGTTCTGTCCAACTCCAACGACTGCTTAACAAGCAGTAGCCAAGGGAGGAGGTTTGAAGGTCATTGGTTGACAGCTGGGGGTGCTCTTTGGCTGCTCTGAGTGGTCTAATTAAACTCACCTCACCATGGAGTTGAGAACTCACATTTCCTATTTCATTTGGTCCGCAAACACTCCTGGAGTTCCTGCCAGGGGCTGGCACCTTTCTAGGGGCTGGCTGTCTAGAGGATTCTCTGGTGGCTCAGACGGTAAAGAATCCGCCTGCTGAGCAGGAAACCCGGGTTCAATCCCTGGGTGGGTAAGATCCCCTGGAGAAGGGAATGGCAACCCCCTCCAGAATGCTTGCCTGGAGAATCCCATGGACAGAGGAGCCTGGAGGGCAGAGTGGGACATGACTGAGCGACTAACACTTTCACTTTCACTTTTCATGTAGTGCATAAAAAAGGTCAAATCCCCGACTTCATGTGGCTTATATTGTGCTGGGTAACTGAACAAGAGTTATTCAACTGAAGTGAGTGAGTGAAGTTGCTCAGTCATGTCTGACTCTTTGTGACCCCATGTAGCCCACCAGGCTCCTCTGTCCTTCCTGGATCTTCCCTACCCAGGGATCGAACCCAGGTCTCCTGCTTTGTAGGCAGATGTTTTACCGTCTGAGCCACCAGGGAAGACCCCTATTTAACTGAACACATGTCCAAATAATGTCAGGTAGGTGATCAAACCTATGAGAGCAATAAAACTGAGTAGGGGGCTAGAAGGGGATGGGGTGGGAGTGGGCAGTGGGCTGAATCAGGGCTATAATCCCTTTCCAGACCCTAATCCCTGCCCAACCCTAATCCCTACAACCTGGGAATGTTACCTCCTATGGCAAAAAGGAGGTGGCTGCGCGGGCACAGGAGGGCCTAGAGGAGCTATTCTATGTTGAAGGTCAGGAAGGGCGGCAGTGAGGAGATACCCCTCATGCAAGGTAAGGAGTAGTGGCTGCGGTTTTCTGGAGCAGCCGTGAAGAGATACCCCATGCCCAGGGTAAGAGAAACCCAAGTAAGATGGTAGGTGTTGCAAGAGGGCATCAGAGGGCAGACACACTGAAACCATATTCACAGAAAACTAGTCAATCTAATCACACTAGGACCACAGCCTTGTCTAACTCAAAGAAACTAAGCCATGCCTGTGGGGCAACCCAAGACGGGTGGGTCATGGTGGAGAGATCTGACAGAATGTGGTCCACTGGAGAAGTGAATGGCAAACCACTTCAGTATTCTTGCCTTGAGAACTCCATGAACAGTATGAAAAGGCAAAATGATAGGATACTGAAAGAGGAACTCCCCAGGTCAGTAGGTGCCCAACATGCTACTGGAGATCAGTGGAGAAATAACTCCAGAAAGAACGAAGGGATGGAGCCAAAGCAAAAGCAATACCCAGTTGTGGATGTGACTGGTGATAGAAGCAAGGTCCAATGCTGTAAAGAGCAATATTGCATAGGAACCTGGAATGTCAGGTCCATGAATCAAGGCAAATTGGAAGTGGTCAAACAGGAGATGGCAGGAGTGAACATTGACATTCAGCAAACTAAAATGGACTGGAATGGGTGAATTTAACTCAGATGACCATTATATCTACTACTGCGGGCAGGAATTCCTCAGAAGAAATGGAGTAGCCATCATGGTCAACA
This sequence comes from Bos indicus x Bos taurus, assembly GCF_003369695.1. NCBI lineage: Eukaryota > Metazoa > Chordata > Mammalia > Artiodactyla > Bovidae > Bos > Bos indicus x Bos taurus. The sequence goes on along the minus strand of NC_040079.1, from coordinate 7,108,427 downwards.
AAAGAGTCCGAAATGCAGTACTTGGATGCAATCTCAAAAATGACAGAATGATCTCTGTTCGTTTCCAAGGCAAACCATTCAATATCACAGTAATCCAAGTCTATGCTCCAACCAGTAAAGCTGAAGAAGCTGAAGTTGAATGGTTCTATGAAGACCTACAAGACCTTTTAGAACTAACACCCAAAAAAGATGTCCTTTTCATTACAGGGGACTGGAATGCAAAAGTAGGAAGTCAAGAAACACCTGGAGTAACAGGCAAATTTGGCCTTGGAATACGGAATGAAGCAGGGCAAAGACTAATAGAGTTTTGCCAAGAAAATGCACTGGTCATAGCAAACACCTTCTTCCAACAACACAAGAGAAGACTCTACACATGGACATCACCAGATGGTCAACACCAAAATCAGATTGATTATATTCTTTGCAGCCAAAGATGGAGAAGCTCTATACAGTCAGCAAAACGAGACCAGGAGCTGACTGTGGCTCAGATCATGAACTCCTTATTGCCAAATTCAGACTGAAATTGAAGAAAGTAGGGACAACCACTAGACCATTCAGGTATGACCTAAATCAAATCCCTTATGACTATACAGTGGAAGTGAGAAATAGATTGAAGGGCCTAGATCTGATAGATAGAGTGCCTGATGAACTATGGAATGAGGTCCGTGACATTGTACAGGAGACAGGGATCAAGACCATCCCCATGGAAAAGAAATGCAAAAAAGCAAAATGGCTGTCTGGGGAGGCCTTACAAATAGCTGTGAAAAGAAGAGAAGTGAAAAGCAAAGGAGAAAAGGAAAGATATAAGCATCTGAATGCAGAGTTCCAAAGAATAGCAAGGAGAGATAAGAAAGCCTTCCTCAGTGATCAATGCAAAGAAATAGAGGAAAACAACAGAATGGGAAAGACTAGAGATCTCTTCAAGAAAATTAGAGATACCAAGGGAACATTTCATGCAAAGATGGGCTCAATAAAGGACAGAAATGGTATGGACCTAACAGAAGCAGAAGATATTAAGAAGAGGTGGCAAGAATACACAGAAGAACTGTACAAAAAAAGATCTTCATGACCCAGATAATCATGATGGTGTGATCACTCACCTAGAGCCAGACATCCTGGAATGTGAAGTCAAGTGGGCCTGAGAAAGCATCACTATGAACAAAGCTAGTGGAGGTGATGGAATTCCAGTTGAGCTTTTTCAAATCCTGAAAGATGATGCTGTGAAAGTGCTGCACTCAACATGCCAGCAAATTTGGAAAACTCAGCAGTGGCCATAGGACTGGAAATGGTCAGTTTTCATTCCAATCCCAAAGAAAGGCAATGCCAAAGAGTGCTCAAACTGCTGCACAATTGCACTCATCTCACACGCTAGTAAATGCTCAAAATTCTCCAAGCCAGGCTTCAGCAATATGTGAACTGTGAACTTCCTGATGTTCAAGCTGGTTTTAGAAAAGTCAGAGGAACCAGAGATCAAATTGCCAACATCTGCTGGATCATGGAAAAAGCAAGAGAGTTCCAGAAAAACATCTATTTCTGCTTTATTGACTATGCCAAAGCCTTTGATTGTGTGGATCATAATAAACTGTGGAAAATTCTGAAAGAGATGGGAATACCAGACCACCTGACCTGCCTCTTGAGAACTCTGTATCCAGGTCAGGAAGCAACAGTTAGAACTGGACATGGAACAACAGACTGGTTCCAAATAGGAAAAGGAGTACGTGAAGGCTGTATATTGTCACCCTGCTTGTTTAACTTATATGCAGAGTACATCATGAGAAACCCTGGACTAGAAGAAACACAAGCTGGAATCAAGATTGCCAGGAGAAATATCAATAACCTCAGATATGCAGATGACACCACCCTTATGGCAGAAAGTGAAGAGGAAATAAAAAGCCTCTTGATGAAAGTGAAAGTGGAGAGTGAAAAAGTTGGCTTAAAGCTCAACATTTAGAAAACGAAGATCATGGCATCCGGTCCCACCACTTCATGGGAAATAGATGGGGAAACAGTGGAAACAGTGTCAGACTTTATTTTTCTGGGCTCCAAAATCACTGCAGATGGTGACTGCAGCCATGAAATTAAAAGACGCTTACTCCTTGGAAGGAAAGTTATGACCAACCTAGATAGCATATTCAAAAGCAGAGACATTACTTTGTCAACAAAGGTCCGTCTAGTCAAGGCTATGGTTTTTCCTGTGGTCATGTATGGATGTGAGAGTTGGACTGTGAAGAAGGCTGAGCGCCGAAGAATTGATGCTTTTGAACTGTGGTGTTGGAGAAGACTCTTGAGAGTCCCTTGGACTGCAAGGAGATCCAACCAGTCCATTCTGAAGGAAATCAGCCCTGGGATTTCTTTGGAAGGAATGATGCTGAAGCTGAAACTCCAGTACTTTGGCCACCTCATGCGAAGAGTTGACTCACTGGAAAAGACTCTGATGCTGGGAGGGATTGGGGGCAGGAGGAGAAGGGGACGACAGAGGATGAGATGGCTGGATGGCATCACTGACTCGATGGACGTGAGTCTGAGTGAACTCTGGGAGTTGGTGATGGACAGGGAGGCCTAGTGTGCTGCGATTCATGGGGTCGCAAAGAGTTGGACATGATTGAGCGACTGAACTGAACTGAACTGATGGCAAAAAGGATGGCAGATGTGATTAAGCCAAGAATTCTGAGATGGGGAGATTATGTTGGGGAAATAAAATTAAAAACAAAATCACCTGCTTGCGCTGGAAAGCTCTGTACCAAGGTAGAGGAGAAAGAAAACAGTTTTATTATTGGATAAGCATTAAGCCAGCAAGATGCACATCACAGGCGATGCACAAAGAGACGGCAAAGACAGAGAGAAATGTCATGCTACCTAATAGCCCAGCAGATGCGACCCCACTACACACGTGTTCTCGAGGGAAAGCATAACCGGTTCTGGGTGAAGGGACCTGATAGCACCATTCGTCACACAGAGTTCGCCCTACATTCACCTGGAATTGGCGGCCACCCGGGAGAGCTAACTGCCTTCCTGCAAAGGAAGCACACACTTCCTGGATCTCGGTGACGATGGAGGAGGTTTGCATCTTGGAGCCGGGCACTGCTGAGTTAGGCTCCTACCTCCCATTGGAGGGGACACTGGCTGCTGTTCCTCTGATGTTTGCGCTTCGAAGAGATGGCTCCCAGATCCTCAAGAAACACAGTCCTGGATGTAAATCTGGCAAGAGGCTTAGTGAGTTTTTCAAAATATTTACATACACCTCAAAGGCACAGAGAAAGGACTTCCAATTAGAAGTTTCTAAAGAAAATGCCCCTAGGGATAGGATGGGAGGGGGACTTTTCCCGCTTTTCGCACCAGGGAGAATTAGAATGTTTTTCTTAGTCTGCACTTGTATCTTCCCTTACATTACCCTGAGAGATCTGGGTCCCCCCCCCCGCCCCGCCCCCAGTGTAACCACAAGTGTCCTCATTAGAGAGACGCAGAGAGAGGGTTGACTACAGCAGAGACAGATGTGGCCACAAACCCAGATTGCCACCCTGCTGGCTCTGATGCCAGAGGAAGGGGCCCCGAGCTGCAGAGCACATGGGAGGCAGCGCTGGGAGCTGGAAAAGACAGGCCCAGCTTAGCCCTGGGAGCCTCTGCAGGGAATGTGGCCTTGCTGGCACCTTGCTTTTCACCCAGTTGAAACTGGTTTCGGGGACTTCGGACATCCAGAACCGTGAGAGAATAAATGTGTGTTGTCTGAAGCCACGGATTTTGTGGTCATTTGTCATTTGTGATCTCACCCAGGTCGGGGTGCAGAAGGGAGAAGAGGGTCATTGGGGAGCATGTTGTGAGGAGATGAGGTGTGTGAGTTTGTTAGTTGCTTGGTCGTGTCCAACTCTTTGTGACCCCATGGACTGTAGCCCACGAGGCTCCTCTGTCCATGAAACTCTCCAGGCAAGAGCGCTGGAGTGGGTACCATTCCCTTCTCCAGGGGATCTTCCTGACCCATATTTGAGCCCAAATCTGAACAAAGTGAAAGAGTAACTACAAAGAGCTGCAGAAAGAACAACCCAGGCAGACGAAGCAGGGACTCCAGAGGCTCTCCCTGCGGTGGATGGGCTTTTGAGGTCACCTCAAGTTGCTGGTGGGAGGTCAGATCCTGCAGAATCTTAGAGGCCCTGGCAGCCCATTGCCATGTTGTCACATGGGCAGAGCGCCACCCGATGTCTGTTTAAAAGGATCACATGGTCTGGGAGACTGGGCTCAGGGTGGCCGGGGCAGGGTGCGGAGAGCAAACGGCAGCTCGCCGGGCAGGAGCAGTCAGCTGGCAGGAAACCCGGTTTTCTTTGGACCAACTGTGTTCTTTCCTTTCAGGAGAGCGGACCCCTGGAACTAGACCCACAACAGAAGCGCCTTGTTGGCCCTTGGCCACAGGGCTGGGGGTGACATTTGACCTCGACCTGGGGATTCTGACAGGGTCTGTCCTTGCCTTGTGTCCTGAGGTCACGTTCCTGCATTTAAGAATGGTTTGGGAACTGCAGAGCGAGGAGCACTGTGACCTTTTCCTGAAGTTTCCACAGGACCCAGCAAGACCCCTTTCATGCAGGATGCTGACCTTGGACAGTCTGGCTTTCACTCCCGCTCTCCCTGTGGGAGGCTGGGAAGACTCCGGGGGTCGAGGGCTGCGGGAGCACCTGGGGGTGACAGCGCCCCTGTGAGGCCTCCCCTGCAGACGTGTCCTCCACCATGGTCGGTGGGGAGGAGCTTCCTGCCTCGTCCCCTCACTGTCTGCTGCCTGGGAAATGAGCTCTGAGGGTTTCTGAATTGGTTTTGGGGATGCTGTGTGAAGCCAGAGAAAATGATACAGTGGACCAAAGTTTTCTATCTCTTCTCTTGCCTCCCTATTGGTTCTTTCAGAAATCAGCAACACGTATTTGGCTTTATTTCATATGAATTACTAACTCAAGAGGCTTCCCAGGTAGTGTTAGTGGTAAAGAGCCCACCTGCCAAGGCAAGACACATAAGAGACATGGGTTTGACCCCTGGGTTGGGAAGATCCCCTGGAGAACGGAATGGCTACCCACTCTAGTATTCTTGCCTGGAGAATCCCATGGACAGAGGAGCATGGTGGGCTACATCCATGGGGTCGCAAAGAGTCGGACATGACTGAAGTGACTTAGGATGCATGCACACGAACCCAAGAGGTACTTCCATCGTTAAACCAACTTCCTCTAAGCATCCTTCTGCACCAAGGGGAAGCAGCACGGACCATTTCTGTTGGGCTCTTGGTCAGGCCCAGCAGCAGGTAGTGGCACTGATAACATATTTGCTGGGTGTCATGGGCAAGACCCGTGAGCAGGGCCAGGATGCTGTACCTGCTAGAGGGATGCAGTTTTCCTTCTTGTGGATGCGAGCCTCCTGCTAACCAGTACCTGGGTGTCTTGGAACTGGGCAGGACCCTGTGGGGACTTCTTGGGGACAGACCCCTCCACCAAATTCTCGGCTGTAGCATCTCTCTGAAGTACCTAGATAACAGTATCTGATGCACATTTCCTGAGTTGTTTTACAGCTACAACCCCCACCAAAAGGAAGAATTTAACTATTTGATGACCATGAGCTTGAGAGTTGATCATGCGTTAACTCCCGTGACACAGCTCTATTACTCCACTGCCAACCAGAGACTGACCACCCACCAAGACTCCCCTCCCTCACCTGGCCTTTAACAATGCTTGACTCATGAGGAGGGAGGGGGGAGGGGGGGTCAGGATGGGGAACACATGTACACCCATGGCGGATTTATGTCAATGTATGACAAAACCAATACAATATTGTATAGTAATTAGCCTCCAAAAAAAATAAATAAATAAATCAAGTGGGAAAAAAAACCAGAAACAAAAACGCTTGGCTCTAAAGTGGAAACAGAGGCACAGACATAGAGAAGAAGCAGACGGATGCCAAGTGGGGAAAGAGGATGGGATGGATTGGGAGATGGACATTGACACGTATACACTACTAATACGGCATGTGTGCTAAGTCGCTTCAGTCCTGTCCGACTCTTTTTGATCCCATGGACTGTAGCCCACCAGGCTCCTCTGTCCATGGGATTCTCCAGGCAAGAATACTGCAGTGGGTTGCCATGCCCTCCTTCAGGGGATCTTCCCAAACCAGGGATCAAACCCAGGGCTCTTACATTTTCTGCATTGGCAGGTGGATTCTTTACCACTAGCAACACCTGGGAAGTCCTTTGTATTAATATAAAATAGATAACTAGTGAGAACCTACTGTATAGCAAAGGGAACTCTTACTGTTCTATGGTGACCTAAATAGGAAGGAAATCAGAAAAAGAGGGAATACAGGTACACGCATGGCTGATTCACTTTGCTGTACAGCAGAAACTACACAACATCATAAAGCAACTATACTCTAATAAAAACTAATTTTAAAATATTCTTATTAAAGCTTCAAAAAGTGCATTGCTGAAGCCCATCAAGGAGTTTGGGTTTTTTGAGCACTAGCTGTCCTGGACTCCTTGCTTGGCACCTGAATTAAATGCTGCACTTTACTTCACCACAATCTGGGGTCGATTGGCTTCACAGCGTGCAGGGAGCAAGTGGATCCAAGTTTGGTTCGGTAATGTCTTCACAGGGGATTTCTGGAGACATTGCCCCCTGTACCCCTGGCAAGCCCACCTACCTTGCCATGTAATCCAGTAGTGGGGGTGGTCGTGGGTTCACAGACCAGTAAGAGGGAAGAAGAAGCCTCCCAGTGTCCCTCTCTAGTTCCACTGTCCACTGGGCCCCTGACCCTGTACAGGCCTCTCTTTTTCTTGCAGGCGTGTTGAAGCTGAGACTGTGTCCACGGGGCTAGGCCATTTGGCTGCTTGGATGGTCGTAGAACTGTGCCTCCCTAAAGTATGTTGAGCGGTGAATCCCCTAATGCCAAGGTTCTAGAATGTCTGCCTGAGTGAAGGTCAGGAGTCCCTCTACATTCCTGTGCGTTTCCTCTCTGCAGAGGGAAGACCCTGTGGTTCTATATTAGTTCCCTTCATCTTTGCCAAAAGGCAAAGGTACAGTGGATGGAAAACTTCTGACTGGACAAGAGATACTTCTAGTCAGGACCGGGGACTGTAGAGTAAGTTGCTCTTGTTGTTCAGTTGCTAAGTTGTGTCCAATTCTGCAACCCCGTGGACTGCAGCATGCCAGGCTTCCCTATCTTTCACTATCTCCTATAGCTTTCTCAAACTCCATTGAGTCAGTGATACCATCCAATCATCTCATCCTCTGTCGTCCCCTTCTCCTGGCTTCAATCTTTCCCAGCATCAGGGTCTTTTCCAATGAATCAGCTCTTCACATCAGGTTGCCAAAGTACTGGAGTTTCAGATTCAACATCAGTCCTTCCGATGAATATACAGGACTGATTTCCTTTAGGATGGACTGGCTGGATCTCCTTGCAGTCCAAGGGACTCTCAAGAGTCTTCTCCAACACCACAGTTCAAAAGCATCAATTCTTCGGCACTCAGTCTTCTATATGGTCCAACTCTCAAATTCATACATGACTACTATAAAAACCATAGCTTTGACTACACAGACCTTTGTCAGCAAAGTAATATCTCTGCTTTTTAACATGCTATATAGGTTTGTCAAAGCTTTTCTTCCAAGGAGCAAGGGTCTTTTAATTTCACGGCTGCAGTCACCATCTGCAGTGATTTTGGAGCCCAAGAAAATAAAGTCTATCACTGTTATCATTGTTTCCCCATCTTTTTGCATGAAGTGATGGGCCCAGAATCAAGGCAAATTGGAAGTGGTCAAACAGGAGATGACAAGAGTGAATATCGACATTGTAGGAATCAGCGAACTAAGATGGACTGGAATGGGTGAATTTAACTCAGATGACCATTATATCTACTACTGTGGGCAAGAATCCCTTAGAAAAAATGGAGTAGCCATCATAGTCAACAAAAGAGTCTGAAATACAGTACTTGGATGCAATCTCAAAAACGACAGAATGATCTCTGTTCATTTCCAAGGCAAATCATTCAACATCATGGTAATCCAGGTCTATGACCCAACCAGTAATGCTGAAGAAGCTGAAGTTGAACGGTTCTATGAAGACCTCCAAGACCTGCTAGAACTAACACCCCAAAAAGATGTCCTTTTCATTACAGGGGACTGGAATGCAAAAGTAGGAAGTCAAGAAACACCTGGAGTAACAGGCAAATTTGGCCTTGGAGTACAGAATGAAGCAGGGCAAAGGCTAACAGAGTTCTGCCAAGAGAACACACTGGTCATAGCAAACACCTTCTTCCAACAACACAGGAGAAGCCTCTACACATGGACATCACCAGATGGTCAACACCGAAATCAGATTGATTATATTCTTTGCAGCCAAAGATGGAGAAGCTCTAGACAGTCAGCAAAAACGAGACCGGGAGCTGACTGTGGCTCAGATCATGAATTTCTTATTGCCAAATTCAGACTTAAAGAAAGTAGAGAAAACCACTAGACCATTCAGGTATGGCCTAAATCAAATCCTTTATGACTATACAGTGGAAGTGAGAAATAGATTTAAGGGACTAGATCTGATAGATGGAGTGCCTGATGAACTATGGACGGAAGTTTGTGACATTGTACAGGAGACAGGAATCAAGACCATCCCCAAGAAAAAGAAATGCAAAAAAGCAAAATGGCTGTCTGGGGAGGCCTTACTGAGAAAAGAAGGGAAGTGAAAAGCAAAGGAGAAAAGGAAGGATATACCCATTTGAATGCAGAGTTCCAAAGAATAGCAAGGAGAGATAAGAAAGCCTTCCTCAGTGATCAATGGCAAGAACTAGAGGAAAACAATAGAATGGGAAAGACTAGAGATCTCTTCAAGAAAATTAGAGATACCAAGGGAACATTTCATGCAAAGATGGGCTCAATAAAGGACAGAAATGGTATGGACCTAACAGAAGCAGAAGATATTAAGAAGAGGTGGCAAGAATACACAGAAGAACTGTACAAAAAGGATCTTCATGACCCAGATAATCACAATGGTGTGATCACTCACCTAGAGCCAGACATCCTGGAATGTGAAGTCAAGTGGGCCTTAGGAAGCATCACTATGAACAAAGCTAGTGGAGGTGATGGAATTCCAGTTGAGCTTTTTCAAATCCTGAAAGATGATGCTGTGAAAGTGCTGCACTCAATATACCAGCAAATTTGGAAAACTCAGCAGTGGCCACAGAACTGGAAATGGTCAGTTTTCATTCCAATCCCAAAGAAAGGCAATGCCAAAGAGTGCTCAAACTACCGCACAATTGCACTCATCTCACATGCTAGTAAAGTAATGCTCAAAATTCTCCAAGCCAGGCTTCAGCAATATGTGAGCCATGAACTTCCAAATGTTCAAGCAGGTTTTAGGAAAGTCAGAGGAACCAGAGATCAAATTGCCAACATCTGCTGGATCATGGAAAAAGCAAGAGAGTTCCAGAAAAACATCTATTTCTGCTTTATTGACTATGCCAAAGCCTTTGACTGTGTGGATTACAATAAACTGTGGAAATTTCTGAAAGAGATGGGAATACCAACCCACCTGACCTGCCTCTTGAGAAACCTATATGCAGGTCAGGAAGCAACAGTTAGAACTGGACATGGAACAACAGACTGGTTCCAAATAGGAAAAGGAGTACGTGAAGGCTGTATATTGTCACCCTGCTTATTCAACTTATATGCAGAGTATATCATGAGAAATGCTGGGCTGGAAGAAGCACAAGCTGGAATCAAGATTGCCAGGAGAAATATCAATAACCTCAGATATGCAGATGACGCCACCCTTATGGCAGAAAGTGAAGAACTAAAGAGCCTCTTGATGAAAGTGAAAGAGGAGAATGAAAAAGTTTGCTTAAAGCTCAACATTCAGAAAACGAAGATCATGGCATCTGGTCCCATCACTTCATGGGAAATAGATGGGGAAACAGTGGAAACAGTGGCTGACTTCATTTCTCTGGGCTCCAAAATCACTGTAGATGGTGATTGCAGCCATGAAATTAAAAGATGCTTACTCCTTGGAAGGAAAGTTATGACCAACCTACATAGCATATTAAAAAGCAGAGCCATTACTTTGTCAACAAAGGTCCGTCTAGTCAAGGCTATGATTTTTCCAGTGGTCATGTATGGATGTGAGAATTGGACTATAAAGAAAGCTGAGCACCAAATAATTGATGCTTTTGAACTGTGGTGTTGGGTAAGACTCTTGAGAGTCCCTTGGACTGCAAGGAGATCCAACCAGTCCATCCAAAAGGAAATCAGTCCTGGGTGTTCATTGAAAGGACTGATGCTAAAGCTGAAACTCCAGTACTTTGGCCACCTGATGAGAAGAACTGGCTCATTGGAAAAGACCCTGATGCTTGGAAATTTTGAGGGCAGGAGAAGGGGATGACAGAGGATGAGATGGTTAGATGGTATCACGGACTCAATGGACATGGGTTTGAGTGGACTCCGGGAGTTGGTAATGGACAGGGAGGCCTGGCGTGCTGCGGTTCATGGGGTTGCAAAGAGTCGTACCCGACTGAGTGACTGAACTGAACTGAACTGATGGGCCCAGATACCATGATCTTCATTTTTTCAATGTTGAGTTTTAAGTCAGCTTTTTCACTCTCCTCTTTCACTTTCATCAAGAGGCTCTTTAGTTCCTCTTCGTTTTCTGTCATAACAGTGGTATTATCTGCATATCTGAGGTTACTGATATTTCTCCTGGCAGTCTTGATTCCAGCTGTGCTTCATTCAGGCCGGCATTTTGCGTGATGTACTCTGAATATAAATTAAAAGATGCTTACTCCTTGGAAGGAAAGTTATGACCAACCTAGACAGCATATTAAAAAGCAGAGACATTACTTTGTCAACAAAGGTCCATCTAGTCAAAGCTATGGTTTTTCCTGTGGTCATGTATGGATGTGAGAGTTAAAGAAAGCTGAGTGCAGAAGAATTAATGCTTTTGAACTGTGGTGTTGGAGAAGACTCTTGAGAGTCCCTTCGACTGCTTGGACATCCAACCAGTCCATCCTAAAGGAAATCAGTCCTGAATATTCATCGGAAGGACTGATGTTGAAGCTGAAACTCCAATACTTTGGCCACCTGATGTGAAGAGCTGACTCATTTGAAAAGACCCTGATGTTGGGAAAGATTGAGGGCAGGAGGAGAAGGGGATGACAGAGGATGAGATGGTTAGATAGTATCACCAACTGAATGGACATGAGTTTGGGTAAACTCCGGGAGTTGGTGATGGACAGGGAGGCCTGGCATGCTGCAGTTTATGGGGTTGCAAAGAGTCGGACATGACTGAGTGCCTGAATTGAACTCTGCATATAAATTAAAAAAGCAGGGTGACAATATACAGCCTTGACATACTCCTTTCCCAATTTGGAACCAGTGTGTTGTTCCATGTCCGGTTCTAACTGTTGCTTCTTGATCTGCATACAGGTTTCGCAGGAGGCAGGTAAGGTGGTTTAGTACTCCCACCTCTTTTAGAGTTTTCCATGGTTTATTGTGATCCACACAGTCAAAGTCTTTAGGATAGTCAATGAAGCAGAAGTAGATGTTTTTCTGGAATTCTCTTGCTTTTTCTATGATCCAATGTATGTTGGCAATTTGATCTCTGGTTCCTCTGGTTTTTATAAATCCAGCTTCAGTTCAGTCGTTCAGTTGTGTCCGACTCTTTGTGACCCCATGGACTGCAGCACGCCAGGCCTCCCTGTCCATCAGCAACTCCCAGAGCTTTCTCAAACTCATGTCCATGGAGTCGGTGATGCCATCTAAGCATCTCATCCTCTGTTGTCCCCTTCCTCTCCTGCCTTAAATTGTTCCCAGCATCAGGGTCTTTTACAATGTGTCAGTTCTTCACAATAGGCGGCCAAAGTATTGGAGCTTCAGCATCAGTCCTTGCCATGAATATTCAGAACTCATTTTCTTTAGGATTGACGGGTTTGATCTCCTTGCAGTCCAAGGGACTCTCTAGAGGCTTCTCCAACACCACAATTCAAAAGCATCAATTCTTTGCTGCTTAGCTTTCTTTATAGTCCAACTCTTGAACATCTGGAAATTCTTGGTTCATGTACTATTGAGCCTAGCTTGGGGAATTTTGAACATTACTTTGCTAGCATGTCAAATGAGTGCAGTTGTGTGGTTGTTTGAACACTTTTTTGCATTGCCCTTCTTTGGGATTGGAATTAAAACTGATCTTTTCCAGTCTTGTGGCCACTGCTGAGTTTTTCAAATTTGCTTGTATATTGAGTGCAGCACTTTCCCAGCATCATCTTTTAGGATTTGAAAGAGCTCAGCTGGAATTCCATCACCTCCACTAGCTTTGTTCGTAGTGATGCTTCCTAAGGTCCCCTTGACTTCGCATTCCAAGATGTCTGGCTCTAGGTGAGTGTTCACATCATTGTGGTTATTGCATTATGAAGATCTTTTTCGTCTAGTTCTCCTGTGTATTCTTGCCACCTCTTCCTAATATCTTCTGCTTTTGTTAGGTCTGTACCATTTCTGTCTTCTATTCTGCCCAATAATATTAACTATTATTATTAAGCATCTTAGGGTCCCTGGTCGCTCAGATGGTAAAGAATCTGCCTCCAGTGTGGGAGACCTGGGTTCAATCCCTGGGTCAGGGAAGATGCCCTGGAGAAGGGAGTGGCTACCTACTCTAGTATTCTTGCCTGCAGAATTCCACGGAGCCTGGCAGGCTATAGTCCATGGGGTCACAAAGAGTCGGACATGACTGAGCAAGTAACACACAGTAAGTATTTCAGTAAAAACTCAAGTATTTTCTGATTGCACGCATAGAAAAATCCATTCTTCTATAATCATCAAACTTGGCTTACGTGCTACAATATCCATTCTACCATATTTTCTGAACCTTAAAACTCTGACAAAGTTTCTGACAGAATTTTTTCATATTTGTAAATTTTGTATGCTGCTAAGTCACTTCAGTCGTGTCCGACTCTATGCGACCCCATAGACAGCAGCCCACCAGGCTCCTCCATCCCTGGGATTCTCCAGGCAAGAACACTGGAGTGGGTTGCCATTTCCTTCTCCAATGTGTGAAAGTGAAGTTGCTCAGTCGTGTCTGACCCTCGGCGACCCCATGGACTGCAGCCTTCCAGGCTCCTCCATCCATGGGATTTTCCAGGCAAGAGTACTGGAGTGGGGTGCCATTGCCTTCCCCAAATTTTGTATAGGATAAGTATAAAAGTTACACTATTTAATCAGCAAATAGAAAACGACTATGAGAGGTAAAATAAAGCCTGGAAAAATGGAGGGACATGAATCTTAAATCTCTTCATCTGGGTTTTTTTTTTAATAATGACAAGAAAAAATGTTAAATATTGACAGGAAATTCTAAAGTTTATTTAGAAGAATAAATGAGTGATTTTTATTTATTCATTCAGGTAAGAAGTGGATTTATGGAGAGAGAAACACACTCCACAGACAAAGTGTGGACCATCTCAAAAGGAGAAGCGATAAATGAGTCATTTTAGCTAAGAAAGTTTTGGGGAGAAAAAGGAAATCTGTGTATAAGGGGAGTACTTACACTAATAGATATTAAAACATTTTCTGTCATAAAAATACAAATATAAAATTGAATTTGGGGAGGGGTGGTGTGATCTCTCTAAATATAAGGCAGAAACCATAGAAGCCTTTTACTTTAAAAGCGGTGCCCTCCACCCCCAAACAAAGTGAAATAAAACCAATTTCCCAACTTTTTTTTTGAGGTATTGATTTACTATATCATATTTGTTTCAGGTATACAGCATGGTGATTCAAAATTTTTATAATTTATACTCCATTTATAGTTATTATAAAATATTTGGTATATTCCCTGTGATCTTATATGAAATAAAATAAAGGATACAATGTATCCTTGTAGCTTATTCTTATCTCTGTAGTATATCTACCCTTATCTTGCTCCTCCCTCCTTCCCTCTCTTTATTGGTAGCCACAAGTTTGCTCTCTGTATGTGTGAGTAAGTTTCTTTTTTGTTATATTCAGTAGGTTCTTTTATCTTATGTTTTAGATTTAACTTATAAATGATAACATAACAGTATTTGGTTTTCTCTGTTTGATTTATTTCACTAAGCATAATATCCTCCAGGTCCATTCACATTGTGGCAAAGGGTAACATTTCATTCTTTTAAGGCTGAGCAGTATTCCATTATTTATGTACACCACAACTTCTTTATCTTTTTTGTCTGTTGGAGGACACTTAGGATGCTTCCCTATCGTGGCTATTGTAAATAATGCTGCTATGAACATTGAGATGCATGTATCTTTTTGAATTATTTCCAGATATATACCCAGGAGTCAATTTCCCAACTTTTTAAAATGAACAAACAGAAAAGTGGGCAAAGGGACATAAGCAAATTCACAAAAGAGAAAATACAGTTAATAAATAACTACATGAAAAACAAGCCAGTTAGCTAGTAATTTAAGAAGCAACATTCAAAACAACGAGAAAGAACAACTTTAAATTTGAAAAAACAGCCTGTATTTTCAAGGATATGGAAAAGGGGGCATTTCTCATAATAAAACCAATAAATTTTTCTCGAAGATAGTTTAGAAAACGTTTGAAAAATATACTTTGCCTTTGACCTGCCAGTTCCCCACTTCTAGAATTTTTAAATCAGGCATCTGCAATAAAATATGAATCCATGATACAGAAAAGTAGAAAATGTATATGCAGTTATGTTGCAATTAAGAATCTTGTTATAAAATAATATTTTATTGTAAATTCACAACATTGTTAAGCGGAAAAGGCAGAATACATCTGTGTAAGGCATTACCCCAACCTCAAACAGCATAGATAAACCTAGAAAAAAATGCCCGATGATGCGTATGTTGTTCAGTCGCTAAGTCGTGTCCGACTCTAGCATGACAGGCTTCTCTGTCTTCCACTATTTCCTGGAGTTTGCTCAAACTCACATCCAAAAGGATTCCTGATGGTGATACATACCAAGGCATTAAATGTAATTGACATTTTACATTACATTTAATGTAAATGTATGAGGTAAGTATGAGAAATCTGCATATTTTATATCCTATTAATGCAACAGACTTTGTGTTTTAAACAATAATTGTACAGAACGGATACGTGTATGCGTACGGCTAAGTCTCTGCTGTCCACCTGAAACTGTCACAACCTTGTTAATCAGCTACACTCCCCAATACAAAATAAAGTTTTTTAAAAATTGTACAATTATAAAGTTGCCTGTGTTGAAAAGCATAAGACTACGTGAAACTGTCCAAGTCTAGAAAACCCAGTAAGTGTTTCGCTGGGAAAGCCAAGGCCACCTGCTAGACGGTGAGTCAGGGACGCAGACTCGCACCTGCCTCCGCACTCGCCCTTGGGATGCGGTGCGTTTCCAAGCACAGCGCCCCGGGTGCCAGGACCGCCCGCGCCCCGGGTCCCGCAGGCACGGAAGCCGGGGAGCCTGCGCTCGGCTGATTTCTGAAGCGAGGGCAGCCCGTTTTCAAAGTTCATCCCATCGGGCCTTTCCTTTTTTCCAGCTCTGAACTACCCAGAAGCCGACTTTCTCGGGTCAGCCGTGCCCCTAGCCCGGGCTCAGCCGCTGCGCTATTCGTGTTCTGCGGCGCGGCCAAAGGTCCAGGTGGCCGGAGAAGCGGAGGGGGTCGACCGGGTGGGTGGGGGTCGAGGAGCGCCCTCGCCAAGGCTCGGGCCAGCGAGGCCGGGTCTCGCCGAGTGACCGCGGTCCGGCCACGCGGTCGCCCAGGGATGCGCGCTCGCCGGGAGGGACAAAGGGTCGGGGAAACCTGAGCCGGGCCAGTCCCGGAAAAATCCGGCCGGTGGAAGCCATGGCAACGGAGTCTGGGCCCCCGCGCGGCCCGCGAGGGGGCGCTGGGGGCGGGAGAGGGGCCCCGCGCGGCCGGCCCCGCGGCCCGCCCCGCCCTCCGGCCTCGGCCGCCGGCCCGAGCCCGCGACTGACCCTCGGCAGCTCCTGTAGTCACGTGGCGCTGGGAACCGGCGGGGCGGGCGGGGGTGGGGGGGCTGGGCACGGGCCTGGCGGTGGTGAACCCGAACCTGCTGCTGTCGCCGCGGCGGGGTGGCGAGCGCGGCCGGCGCCGGTCTCGGGCCTCATGGACGCGCGACGCGCCTCCGTGCTCCCCGCCGGAGAGGTTCGTCCCGGGCAGGGCGCGGGGTTCCACGCGGGCCCGTGGTGGTGGTGGTGGTGGTGGTGGCGGGGGGTGGGGGGCGGCCCTACCTGCGGGGCGCGTGACCGGGTGCGCGCTGTGTTGGGGCGGGGGAGTGCACTGCTGGACCGAGTCCGGGGGCGAGTCCGCGCACCTGCGCGCAGGCTCCGCGAGCCGCGCTCTGCGTGGGGACCAGAGAGGGGGGCCCCCTTCGGGGAGCGCGGAACCGTGTGTCCGCGAACGTGGACGGGGGGGGGGGGCGGAGGGGGCCAAAGCACAGGCTCGAATACAAAAAGGTGGGGGGTGTGGGGGTCTGCACGGCCCTCTGCCACCTGGGACGCGGCAGGGGACTCTGCCCGAGTCCTCGTCACAGGAGCACGCCTGGCAGCCCCCCCTGGGAACACGGCCTGGAATTCCTGTCGGGAGGAGGGTGGGGGAAGGGGAGCCAGCGGGGATTTCAGAGTTCCTGCCCTCGGCCCGGGGGCCATTGGCCATTATCATGGACAGTTCGTGCTGTGACCTTACCGGGGGAGGAAGTGAGCCTCCAACGCAGCCCCGGGCTTCCTTGGTGTAGGGGGCACGTTCAGTTATTAATCTATGGCCACTGAGGTCACTCTGCCCGGCGGGGTGCCGGGGTGGGGGAGGGGGCCGTGGCTGCCGAGGACACAAAGATGACTTCCCTAGGGGAGCCCTGAGCCTCACGCACGCGTCCTCTCCCCTCCCCGCAGGTAAGGCTGGCCTCTCTGCCACCGGAGGTCTGAGGTCTGCCATGGGGGTAGGGGTGTCTTTACTGCTGCAGTTTTCGCTGACATCCGGGGGCTACCCGAGTGTGGGCCGAAGCAGGCGCTCCAGCCGCAGAAGTATCCCGGGAACAGCCCCAGGAGGAGCTGGGCCAAGCCTCATCTCCAGCTCCACAGCCTCCAGGGTAGAGTGTGGCCTTCTTTGTTGGCTTCTCGCACCATTTCGTGGCCCCAGTGCCCCGCTGCGGGGTGGGGGGTGGGGGGGGGTGGGGTGGGGGGTGGTGGAGCGGGGAGAAGGGGGGCCGGGGACGGGGGAGAGGGGGGAAGTTTCACGTTCATCACATCCTGGGAGTCTTCCCAGGGCTCAGTCTGGCCGCTGGGAATGAGTCATGTCTGTGCTCCTGGAGACGAGTACAGGTTCGGGGGAACTTCGGGGTAACTTGTGAATAGGCAGTGAAGGTCCCTTAGGAGTCTCCTCACCACCCCATCTGGCAGTGAGTGTAGGAGACTCCCCTGCAGGAGTCTGGGTTCTCCCCGCTCTGGAAGAGCTGCCCATGGGGCAGCCTCTGGCGGGGCTGGGGCAGGCCGGGACAGGGGACAGAGATTACAATCTCCTTCCCTTTCCTTGCCCCAGTAATCCCAGTCCCCCGAGGGAAGGCAGCGAGGCAGGCTCACCCCCGAGGGCAGCAAGCTGTGGGTGTTCTTTGGATTCAAGAGCGCTCTCCTTCCTGCAGTGTCCTCATCACGTGCGGGGGCGGAGGGCAGGCGGGCAGAATGCGGGCACAGTCTGGGCAGGCAGTGGCCTGGCATCGCGCTGGGCTGGCAGTAGCATCCGGAGCTCTCTCCTGCTCCCGAGAAGGGGCGGCCGTTCTCACTGGCTCTCCTGGCCGTGGGAGGCTGAGGCTAGGGAGATCAAAGTGCCTTCCCTAAATCGGGATTAGATTGGAGCCCTTGTCCGGGTTCTGCCGTAGGTTTACTCTGTGCCCCCGGGGCAAGTCCTATCACCCTTTCGTGCCTAACAGTGGCTTCATCCATCAGACAGGGAGTTCGTATCTCTTGACCAGCCTCACTGAGTTGCTGCGAAGCTCAGATGTGACAAGAGCAAATAGAAACAAGGAGAGGGAAGCACTTGGGAAAGCATATAAAGCGCTGAAGGGGGAGGTGACTGCGTGTTTTGGTGAGTCCCAAGGCAGCAATCCGACTTCCCTGGTGGCTCAGACGGTAAAGCGTCTGTCTACAATGTGAGAGACCTGCGTTCGATCCCTGGGTTGGGAAGATTCCCTAGAGAAGGAAATGGCAACCCATTCCAGTACTTCTTGCCTTGAAAATCCCATGGACGGAGGAGCTTGGTGCAGGCTACTATCCATGTGGTCGCAAAGAGTCGGGCACGACTGAGCGACTTCACTTCACTTCAAGGCAGCAATCTTTGTGCAGCCAGCCCTGGCGTGTTTACTCCATGCCGGAGGGGGATTCCAAGAAGGGTCAGGGTTCTTCCTTCTAGTCGTTTCCAGGGCCAGTAAAGACATAACAGCAGATTTACTTGAAATGCTTTCTAGAAACCCAAGATGGAAATAACATAATAGGAGGAAGCAGAAGAGTAGTCTAGTGGTCCTAATTCCAGGGCTGGAGGAGTGGAGGGGGCAGGCTCCTCTTGGGTCCGCTGGGAGGGGCTGGTGGGGGGGAAGGTTGTGTGGTTCTCCAGCGTAACTGTGCCTTTCCACCCTCAGCAGAGGAAGAACCGATGCTGGAACGTCGCTGCAGGGGCCCCGTGGCCATGGGCCCGGCCCAGCCCCGGCTCCTTTCCGGGCCCTCCCAGGAGTCGCCCCAGACCCTGGAGAAGGAGCCCCAGGGGCTAAGGTCGCGAGGCACCGCCGCGGCCCAGTCCGGAGGCCAGGCCCTAGGTCGGGCCCATCGCTGTGCCCACTGTCGGAGGCACTTCCCTGGCTGGGTGGCCCTCTGGCTTCATGCCCGGCGCTGCCAGGCCCGCCTGCCCCGGCCCTGTCCCGAGTGCGGCCGCCGCTTCCGCCACGCCCCTTTCTTGGCATTGCACTGCCAGGTCCATGCCGCCGCCACCCCAGACCAGGGCTTTGCCTGCCACC
This sequence comes from Bos indicus x Bos taurus, assembly GCF_003369695.1. NCBI lineage: Eukaryota > Metazoa > Chordata > Mammalia > Artiodactyla > Bovidae > Bos > Bos indicus x Bos taurus. The sequence continues at coordinate 7,089,443 of NC_040079.1, read as the reverse complement.
TCTGCGGGCAGAGCTTCCGAGGCTGGGTGGCCCTGGTTCTGCACCTGCGGGCCCACTCGGCGGCGAAGCGGCCCATCGCCTGTCCCGCCTGCGAGAGACGCTTCTGGCGGAGAAAGCAGCTGCGGGCCCACTCGCGGCGCTGCCACCCCCCGGCCCCTGAGGCCCGGCCCTTCATCTGCGGCAACTGTGGCCGCAGCTTCGCCCAGTGGGACCAGCTGGTGACACACAAGCGGGTCCACGTGGCCGAGGCGCTGGAGGAGGCAGCGGCCAAGGCCCTGGGGCCGCGGCCCCGGGGGCGCCCGGCGGTGACCGCGCCCCGGCCGGGTGGGGACGCCGTCGACCGCCCGTTCCAGTGTGCCTGCTGCGGCAAGCGCTTCCGCCACAAGCCCAACCTGATCGCTCACCGCCGCGTGCACACGGGCGAGCGCCCGCACCAGTGCCCCGAGTGCGGGAAGCGCTTCACCAATAAGCCCTACCTGACCTCGCACCGGCGCATCCACACGGGCGAGAAGCCGTACCCGTGCACCGAGTGTGGCCGCCGCTTCCGCCACAAGCCCAACCTGCTGTCGCACAGCAAGATCCACAAGCGCTCTGAGGGGTCCGCGCAGGGCGGGCCCCAGCCGCCCGCCAGCGCCCCCGAGCGCACCCCGGAGCCCCCTCCGGAGCCGGCCCCCGAGCCCGCCGAGGTCCCGGTGGGGCCCGGGCAGCCAAGCGCCGCGGCAGAGGCCCCACCCTCTCTCCACACCTGCGCCGACTGTGGGCGGGGCTTCCGGCTGGAGCGCTTCCTGCGCGCGCACCAGCGGCAGCACGGCGGCGAGCGCCCCTTCGCGTGCGCCGAGTGCGGCAAGCATTTCGGCAAGAAGACGCACCTGGTGGCGCACTCCCGGGTGCACTCCGGCGAGCGGCCCTTCGCGTGCGAGGAGTGCGGGCGCCGCTTCTCCCAGGGGAGCCACCTGGCCGCCCACCGGCGCGACCATGCGCCCGAGAGGCCCTTCGTGTGCCCGGACTGCGGAAAGGCCTTCCGCCACAAGCCCTACCTGGCCGCGCATCGGCGCATCCACACCGGCGAGAAGCCGTACGTCTGCCCCGAGTGCGGCAAGGCGTTCAGCCAGAAGTCCAACCTGGTGTCCCACCGGCGCATCCACACGGGCGAGCGCCCCTACGCCTGCCCGGACTGCGACCGCAGCTTTAGCCAGAAGTCCAACCTCATCACCCACCGCAAGAGCCACATCCGGGACGGCGCCTTCTGCTGCGCCATTTGTGGCCAGACCTTTGACGACGAGGGGAAGCTCCTGGCCCACCAGAAAAAGCACGACGTCTGAGCGGGCCGGGGCGGCAGAGGCCGAGGGAGGGCGGGCCCGGGCGTCGTTCACACTGTGCCCTCTGCTGCTGCTGTCGGCGAGGGGGGTGGCGAGGTGGGGTGAGCCGGCCCCATTAGGGAGGGAGGTGCCCCGCTGTAATCAGGGAGTCCACTTGCAGAGCAGGGACCCCGGCCTCCCGCTGGTGTTTGCTAAGGTTCGGTCCCGACTATCCTGTGCCCTAGAAAAGTAGCAATAGCAGCTCCACCCACCCTTTAGAGCCCTCCGGCCGGAGGGGCCACCAGTGGACAGGAGGACCCCTCTGGTGTTAACGCCTTAACGTCCCGTCTCTTATTATGAGTTCCTTCGGCTCGTTGTTTTTTTTTTTTTTTTTTTGCAAGTAGGTGTGGTTCAGCCCTTAGTGAATGAATGCCCGGGAGGATCAGTGGAGCAGCTGGACACACCTGGCAGAACCTGCCGGCCTTGTTGGGCAGCACCTGGGTCTTTTCCAGTCCTGGGAGGCAAAGCCGAGCTCCTCCAGCCTGCCCCAGCCCGGCCCCTCGCTCCTGCTGCTGCACAGGCACCCAGATTTGGAGAGACCCGTCTACTGTTAGTGCCCTGGCTCCCCTTCCTCCCCCGAAAGATCAGTTCCGCACCACCCCCCCCCACTCGCCCCCCCAGAGCATCTTCCCACGCTGCGACTGCCTTCATCCAACCACCCTCACAGCACTTAGAGCAATCCCATGGCTGTCAGCCGCCCTGTGTTAGGGCTTTTGTCCGTACACCCCAGCCTGCCTTCACTCCCTTCAGAGCTCAGCACGTTGTGGGGAGGACTGCCCCATTGCTAACAGAAGGCCAGCTGATGGGAGGTGGGGGTGAGTTTCCCTTCCAGCATTCTAGCGTGTGGATCCCCAACCTCTGCTTGAACACTTAGGTGACAGGGAATCTCCTGAGGCCCTGGTTCTATTGTAGGATAATTCTAATTGTTAGAAATTCTTCCTTATAATGAATGAAGTCCGCTTCCCTGTAATTTCTACTGTTGGGCCTTGTTCTCTGGAACTAAACACAACCACTTAACCCTCCTTTTCCAACTAGAGAATAAAGATCTGGTTTTAGAGCTGGTGGCTGTAAGTGTTCCTTTGTCCTGGGGAGCTGTGGAAATGGAGGGAGGGGCGGCTGTTCCACACCACCAGGGGCTGGGATGGGTGAAGCCTGGATTCAAGCTTCTCTACTACCCCTAGCTGTAACCCCCGCCCCGATCTAGGGTCAGGCACCCTCAGCAAGTGGACTCTAGGAGTCCAGCCTTATGTGGGGTCAGGTCAGCCCCACTCAGTGTCAGTCATCTGGGAGAGAAGGTCTGACTTGCTGCTGTCCTGATGCGCCTCCCTGGCTGGCCTGAAGGAATGCTCATGTCTGTTACAAGGTATGCTTTGCTGCACTGGTTGTTTCACATGCATTTGAGTGCCTGTTTTTGACAGGCTCTTCTGACTGTCTCACTAGTTTCTACATAGATTTCCAGCACCTAGCACAGAGTCGGGTGCAACCACCATTTGTTTGTATGACTGGCACCTTGGAAAGAAGTTTACCTAAATTATCTAACAACTTAGAGTTCAATAGGTACTCGCTTTTTTTTTTCTTTGCAGATGAAAACATTTGCTCAAGGTCATATAACCATTCCTCACCAGAAGCAATTCAAACCCGGGTCTGTTCAACCCGAAAACCATGCAGTTGCCCACCGCTGCGTGTTTAGTAGCCAAACGCAGTGCTGCTGCTTTTGGTGTAGACAAGTATTAAATATCTATAGTGTGCTTGATGCAGTGGAAACTGGGAGTTTACAAAAATAAGACCCAATCTTACCCCTAAGAGGCCTAAGTCTGGGAGGACCTATTCCTATACACAGATTGTGAATTTGAATAGAGAGAGATGGATGTGGGGTGGGGTGGGTTCTAAATGCGTAGGATGGAAGCAGACAGCTTCAAAGTTTCTTAGAGGTTTATGGGGTTATGGGCCCACTTCAAAACCTGTGTCATGGAGGGCAAATGATCTCTCAAATGACCTAGGAACATGACTCAAGAAAGCCCCACCTAAATATGTCTTTTTAAGGGAGCTCAGGTGGTACCAGTGGTAAAGAATCTGCCTGCCAATACAGAAGGTGCAAGAGATGCACATTCCATCCCTGAGTCAGGAAGATCCCCTGGAGAAGGAAATGGCAACCCACTCCAGTATTTCTTCCCTGGAGAATTCCACAGACAGAGGAGCCTGGTGGGCTACAGTACCTGGGGTTTCTAAGAGCTGGACTCGACGGAGTGCTCTCGTGACTGAACAGGCACATGACTGAGAATGCACAAGCCATGCCAGGGCAGCGCAGTTTCAAGGGAAGGGAGCTTTTTTTTCAAGTGATCAGGAGAGTAGCTAGATGTCTGAGGGTGATGGCAGGAAACAGGTCCTCAGGCATCAAGGGTTGGGATGGGGTGACTGGGGAAAAGGATGAAGGTGAGGGAATGTGATCAGGGTTCCTGACTTCCTGAGAAGTCATTACTTGTAAAGGAAATGCCTGGTGGTGGGTCCCCTAGAAACATGCCTGCCCACTGCTTTGGGGCAAAGGGTGAGGAGAGGACCGAAGTTCAGGGAAAGCCACAGAAGTGACCTTAAGGGGGCAAGGACAAAGTGAACTTGCCCATGGCTCCTTCCCAAGTCCCTCAGGGGGCCTGGTGGGAGCTGAGTCCTTGCTCAGCAGGGCATGTGAGGGATGGCCCCATTGGAGGGGTCAACATGCTGCCAAGAGGACCTCCCCTTCTAAAGAGTCCAGGGTTTTTTTTCCCCCTCCTTCTACAATTACAAAGTATTAAATTATCAAATTTAACAATGAAGAGATATTTAGGTTTTTTAAGGTGAAAGTTATCCTTTACTTTCCCCCACTCCAGCCCCCCACCCCCACCCCCCCTTGTGGCTTTTCTCTCTGCATCCAGTAAAGAGTGCGGGGGTGGCCTTCCTGACATTTTCCCTGTGCCTTCACAAACACGCATGTGCAGCCTCCCTCTTGTTTTCCATCAAGGGAAATAGGATCCCAGATGTGCTTCGTTGTTTTCCACCCTTGAAGCAGGCTTGGTCATGAAATGTCCATCTGGAGGAAGTCTTTCACTCTGTTGAAAGAGGGAGCAGGCCAGAGAGTGGAGATGACTTTCCCACTCACAGCCAGTGGCAGAGCGGAACTATAACACAGGAATTCCGTAAGTCTTGGTTGAACTTCCTCCTAGGTACTCTAGAAAATAAGATGACGGAGACTCTTTAAAGGGTTGATAACCTAGTGATGGATAGGGAGGCCTGGTGTGCTGCAGTCCATGGGGTCGCAAAGAGTTGGACATGACTGAGAGACTGAACTGAACTGAACCTAGGGATGTCTGGCCACTGGGTAGGGTTTTACACTTTACAAATGCTTCTGTAGACCATAGAACCAATTAGGGTCCTGCAAAAACCCAGGGTCTCTCAGGATCTTCAGGGGATTATTTCCAGGACTCCCCTGGATAGCAAAATCTTTGGATGTTGGAGTCCCTTCTTTAAATGGTATTGCATTTTCATATAACCTTACTCACTCATGTCCTCTTGTATACCTTAAATTACCTCTAGATAATTATAATACTTAATGTAAATGCTATATACAGTTGCCTGCACCCGGGAAAATTCAAATTTTGCTTTTTTTGGAACTTTCTTTTATTTTCACCTGCATATTTTCATTGGGCTATTGGTTGAATTCATGGACGTGGAATCGGCAGATGTGGACAGCTGACTGTAACTAGGAAATTATTAACTCTTACAGATGAATAAGTCAAAGTCCAGGGACAGAAAGTATCTTTTGTTAAAAAGAAAACAGAACAAAACTGCACACGAAGACTGTGGCAAAACATAGAATCTTGGGCTCCCGGTTCCTCTTGTGATATGAGGCTAAACAACAGCTGAGCTCGCGGGCAAACGCTTAGTAGACAGTTGCTGACTGATTAGAGTAAGATCCAACGGTTTAACAGTAAGGTTTGTAGGAAGTCTCAGAGTGAGGCCCTGGCTTTTCTCTGTATCAACCTCATGTCCCAAAGGCGGTTTCTAAGCAGTTCCAGACAGAGTGTGCCCGTGGGAGTTGCCCTAGCTGGCCGGCCCATTTTGAGCTGGCAATGAGGAATTTTATTGACTTTATAAAGGAGCATTTCCTTCCGATCAGGGTGGGTAGATGAGAAAATCCTCTCTTCTGAAGGACTAAGACCCTGCTTGGCCATCTGAACGCTGCCTCTAAATCAGCAGTCGCACTCCACTCAGGAAAGTTAATTCATTGTTTCCTCAACTGCAGGGCGAAGGGTTGGATTTAATGATGTCTAAGTCTCTCCTGGAAACCCCGGAGTCGTTTATCACGCACTTACGACGTGCCTAGGGCCGCGCGGGTGCGGAGGCTGATATCTCTCTGGTCACACGAGACGCGAACATCTCTCTAACACCTGGTGTGCTGTCGTGCAAAGTGCCACCACCATGATACATGCACACTCGAGTGTGAGCATTGGAGCGGGCTCTGTGTATCTTTTTTTTTTTTCCTCCAGATTCTGGCTCCTACGGCGGTGCGGGCGCGCAGCTGGCGTCGGACCGAGAGTGGCCCAGCGACTGGAACGGTTTCAGAGCGCGCGTCTGCGGGGCAAGGACCGGGAGGGGAGAGTTCGGCGGATGGGAGGAGCGGGTGCTGCGGTACCGTCAGGTCACCAGTTACCAGACATCGCCTTCATCCCTCCTCCCCCACTGGGCGATCAGAGCCCGGCGCCCGCCCGGCGGCCAGAGCTTTAAAGTCCGGCTGGGCCGGAGCTGGATTCACTGGAGGCGGGGTCAGCCGGCTCGCCCCAGCCATTGGCTCTGGAGAACAAAGGGGCCGCCCCGCAGGCTGCTCCGATAGGGCTAAACTGGTCATCTGAGACGCTCAGCCAATCAGATGGCGGGGCGGCCCCGGGGATGGCCGGGCCCGCCAGCCAATCAGGGGTACGGGCCCGCCCCGCCCGCCCCGGGACTGGCGGGGGCCAGGGGAGCTCAGTGCCCAAGTCGCCCCGGGGTGGCAGTTCCCGTTAACCTTAGCCACAAAGTCAAAGGTATTTATTCCCGTCCCCTCCCTCCGAGTCCCTCTGAATCTGGGCGGGGAGGGGCGTGCGGAGGGACGGGCCGTGTCGAGGGCCAGCGCCCGGCTCCTCCCGCGCCGTTTACACCCAGCCTCGGGCTGGGGGCGGCCTCCGGGGTCCCTCGAGACCCCCGCCCCTCGCGCTCTCAGTCCCGAACTTTCCCCAGCCTCGCACAGCTCCCCGGGAAAAACGGGCTCGGGTCGTGCGTGGAGAGGGGCTGCAGGCCGGGGCAGAGCTGGAACGGGGGGCGTGAGAGCTGGAGAGGCGGGGAGGTGAGCTTGGGGTTGGGGGGACTGCCCCTCGGCCTCCCCTGCCCGCCTCTGGGCGCGCTCTGCCAGAGACGGTCCCGATGTTTGGGAGTGATGCCAGCCTCCCCCAGAGACCGAGTTCCTGCAGGGGCGGGAACCCCAGTGCTCGCCGCAGAGTGACACATAGTAGGTGCTTAATAAATGATTAAATGAATGGGCCCGAGCTTGGGGGCGAGAACAATGAGAGGGAAGCACCACGGAAATCGAAGGGGCGCGCGCGCGCGCGCGCGTGTGTGTGTGTGTGTGTGTGTGTGTGTGTAGGGGTCTCCCCGAAACCTCCATTCCAGGAAGACCGGCACAGGAAGCCAAGATCTTAGTGGGGATGGGGGTCGGCGCTGGGGGTTTCTTCCCTCCTGAAGGTGGAGATGCGGTCCCGCTCCAGCCCTTTGGGAGGATGGAGCCTGGTGCGTGCTTGGTCCTCCCGACCTGGGATGGGGTGTGGCCAAAGCCCCGAGGCAAGGCCCGTGATGGCCAGACTCCACTATGAGGTGTCCATTTTGGGTCCCAGGGTTCATCTGTAAAATGAAAAGGTTAGAGGGTATTAGTCTCCTTTCAGCTCTAAGGTTCCCTGGTTCTGTGCTTCTAATCTGTTTTGGACTTACGTTTCTTTTATTTAAATATTCCTTTGTTAACATTTATATTAATGGTTTACAGCATGCTGGATCTTGTGCCGGGTGTTGGGGAGAGAAAGGCTCCCTGTGTTTAGATGTTTACAGTCATGCTTTTGAGACAAATTATATTATTGTACCATGTGGATGGTACTGGGTTGGGTGGGTGCACAGGTTAAAAGGAGAAGGTCCTTGCTCTGAGCCTGGTGAATCCACACGGGCTTCCTGGTGAAAGTGATCCCTGGTTTGGTCTGGGCAGAGAAGAGTTGGGCAAGGGTATTCCAAGACTGATGACAGGTGTTCCAGACACAGCAAGGTCAGGGAGCTGCATTTGGGGACAGTGGGGTAGGTTGATGGTGCAGTGAGAGGTGCTCAGAGGCCAGATTTTAAATGGTCTTGGCAAAAATTTGTAGAAGTACCTGAAAGTACTGGGGACCCGCTGAAGTTTTTAAGCAAAGGAGTATCATGTTTAAACTGAAATTTGAGGAAAATTGCTCTGAGTCTGGATGGTGGATGGATTGGAGAGCAAGGTGAGCTGTAATATGGGTGCTGCTTCCAGGTGAGCTGAAGCTTGTAGCCATGGCAGGTGTTGGAGGTATTAAAACAGCACTAGTACGATTTAGTGGCTTGTGAACTGTGAGGGCTGCACTCTGCAGTAGTGAAAGGTGGTGAGAGTTTTGAGAGGCCTGGAGAGTCCCCCCTGGAGGGGCAAGGGATGCCCAGGGCAAAGTGTAGAGCTGGTCCGTGCACCCCTTGGTGGAAGCTTACCCCATTGGTGAGGGGTAAGCTGTGGAATCTCAGGTTTCCTAGGATGGGGGTGGCCTGCAGGAAAGGAGCAGACAGGCTATGCAGAAGGAGACCTGAGCTCTAACTCATCCAAAAAGGGGAAACACTCCTTATCCTTGTCATGCTCCTGTGAATACAGCGCGGGATTGGAAAAGCGTTTATGAATTAAAATGTGATAACACTTCCAAGTACTGTTAGCAGCCGGTTTCATTCCTTGTCTTCGGTCAGGTAACTGGGGTCCCGAAATCCTGGCAGGCTCTTGAGTCTTGGGCTGGGGCAGAAGAATATGTGTGCTGCTCTGTCTTCTGAAAGGAAGTGGGCAAAAACTGGCAGTGTGGATGCCATGGGGGGGGGCAGGCCTGGGGCGGGCAGGCGGGGAGTGGGGCGGTCCCGGCAAAGGTCGGGCAGGGCTGGTGGGGCAGGAGTCCCAGAAGGCGGGCCCTTGGGGACTGGTGTGGGGTTGAACCCGGGACCTCTGGGAGGTAGGTGGGCGTGACGGGATAGGTTCCCAGGGGATGTTGAGACTGAAGTCCCTAAATTGGGCTGTTCCTATCAGGGCAGCCATGAGGTACCATTCTGAGGTCCAGCTGAGGAGCAGGGAGCGGGTGATGGCCATGCAGCGACCTAAAAAGAACTTTTGCACCTCGTGAACCTTTCCCAGAGTCCTTTCGCAATGTTTGCCTGCACTGCTTGGTGGAACAATTCTCCGCAGAGGACCAAGAGTGATTTCTGTTTGCAGATGGAGACAGAGGCCCAGGGAAGGAGACTGGCTGGTCCAGGGCCACCTGGCTAACCAGAAGCAAGCCGGGTCCCCAGGTCTCAGGCCTCCCGGTCCTAGGCTCCTCCTTCCTACCGCCTGGTCTCTCTATGGGGTGCTGGCCTGCCCCGTCCCCTTGCTGCCTGCCTCGTCCCCTCTCCTGGGACTGAGGACCACGGTGTTTGGGAGTCCAAGGCCTGAAGATGCTGGCGTAGGAGGAGGGGATGGGGCGGCACTTAGGAGCCGTAACAGTAGGCGGTGCAGGGGAACACCTGATCCAGTGGTGAATAGACCCCAGGAATGAGGGTGGAACAGGGAGGGCGATGAGACAGGGAGATGGGGTGGGGGCCCTGGAGGGGCTTGGGAGGTGCTGTGGGACTTGTAGAAAGATGCTGGGCATGCCTGATGCTGGCATGTGGGATGGAGGCAGGCCTGCAGGTGGGGGCGGAGGTGATGCTCACGTGGCCTGGCCTAGTCTGCCTGCCTGTCTGTCCTCAGCACAGGGCCCTAGAAAGTGGGAACAGCAGTTGTCCTGCCTTTTTGATATCATTTAAAAGCCACTTGTTGGGGATTGGTTTGCGTGTCCTCCTTGGTCATAAACTCTGGAGGAGAGGGAGGTGTGAGGTCTGGTGGGTCCTGGGATGGGGGTTCAGAAAGGGTGCTGATTATCCAGGGGCCAGCCAGAGCCCATGCCCAGGAACCAGGCCTCCTGTGCAAGTGGCCTGCCTGGGATCGGCTTTGGAAGAGGGCCTGGGGACTGTCTCCTGGGAGACAGAGGCTGGACGAGCCCCTTTCCCCCCAGTAAAGTCGGGGTGTGAGGTCCTGGGGCTTGCCTGAGCTGAGCCGGTGGAGTGTCCAGGGCTCTTTAGTCCAGCCCCCTGCCTGGCTCTCAGGCCCTGCCCCACTCAGGCCGGAAGAGACCATCCTCCCGGCTCAGCCTCCATCTCCTGGGAGAGATGGTACCTGGAGCTGCTTTGTGGAGCCTGGCTCTGCAAGCAGCCTTGCCCCTGAGAGCTGTCTACGCCCTGCTCCCCTGGGAGGCCAGCTCCCGTTGCTGAGCAGAGCGTGGGGTTCCTGTGTGGGCTCCAGGGGCCTCTGGAGACTCTGAAGCCGCTTAAAGAGGGCCAGTTTAGAGTGAGCCGGTAGGGAGGGTGTCTGGGGAGAGGGCTCAGAACCTTTGGGCGTGGGTTGTTCTCAGGCCCCGGTGATGGTAGAGAAAAGACGGTTTACAGGCTTTTAGGAAGTTGAGTGTTTCCCCACCTGATGTTGGCAGCAGACCCCCAGAGCAGGCGTTTTCTGTCACCTTCACCACTGGGAACCCAGGCCGAGAGGAGCAATCATTTGCCCAGGGCAGCGGAGCTAGAACTCAGGGCCCCTGTTTCTGGGTCCCTGCGTGCCTGGGCCTGAGTACGGGCAGCGCTGGGAGCAGACTGCAAGGGGCAGACTCGGAGGCTCAGCTTCCCATGGGAGTGGGGGCGGCCTGCTGTCGCCTCCTGGCTGGACCCCTCCAGCCTGGCCTTGAGTCTCGGGCTGCCCTGGCCTGCTGGGCCCAGCCTCATCTTCTTTCTAGAGCTTTCTGCGCCCTTCCAGCTTCTCCCCATGCTGACTGACGCCGCCCCTGCCCTCAGCTCACCCCACAGGCAACCCAGCAGGTGACTGTTCCCTATTGCTTCCCAGCTCCCTGTGGCCTCGGTGCCCCCCGAGTTCCGTTCCTTGGAGCAGTGGACCTGGAGGGCTGGTCGTAGCTCCCGAGGACACTTGTGTCAGCAGGGAGTCACAGTGCTGGAAGGGTAGTGACTTGTGCTCATGCGGTCCATGGTGGCACACTTGTCTCTCAGTGGATCTGTAGTTTGTGGATTTCTTCATATTTCAGTTTCTCTGTACTTTGCATGTGCAGTTTTGCAAGCGTTCTTGTATGTGTGAGTATCTCTGCATTTCTGTATCTTTAAACTTGTGTGTAGTCAGCCGTGATGGATGTGAGATAGGATTATGTCCGGATGAGTTTGTGTGCATTGAGTGTTCAGATCAGTTTCTTCTCATGTGCCTATGATTGTATTTTATCAATATCCTTTTAATTGAAGTATAGTTGACTCACAATGATGTAACTTCTGCTGGACAGCAAAGTGATTCAGTTATACATATATATACATAATAAAGAAGGTATATATACATGCATATATATACATTCTTTTTTTACTATTTCCCACTGTGGTTTATCACAGGTTATTGAATATAGTTTCCTGTGCTCTATAGGAAGACCCTGTTGTTTATCCATTCTCTGTATAATAGTTTGCCTCTGCTAATCCCAAACTCCCAATCCATCCCTCCCCCGATGCCCTCCCCCTTGGCAACCACCTGTGACTGTAAACCTTAAATGAAATATCCATTGATGTGCACTGAACTCCGTTTTCCAGGCAGAGGACATCGTTAGCTCATCCTGAGGTGTCTGTCATTTGTGATGAAGCCCTGGGGCCAGGGGACCCCCCCTGGTCAGTCCTCCCATTCCATGCACTCATTCAGTATAAACTGAGCACCTTCTCCATCTCGGGCCCAGGCAGGCAGGACCCCCCCACCCCCACTCCCTGGAGCTTTATATCTCGAGCAGAACTTCATGAACTTGGAAATCTTCTCTTCCATTGGATGTTATGCTAGCTCTAGCCACATGTGGGCATTGAGCACTTGAAACGTGGCCAGCATGATTGAGAAACTGAGTTTTTAACTTAATTTATAGACACTTAAATAACCACATGTTAGTACAGGGGCCAGACTCCTGAACGAGGTCCTGGTAGCTTAAGGTTTGATGCATCCCTCACCTTCTCTTAGAGACGGAGTGGTTCAGGAGAAGGCACGGTCCAGGAGAAGGCACAATGGCTGGGGTGGGCCAACCCACCTGGCCTATCCCAGCTTGTTAGGTTCTGGCTGCAGCCTTCCTAGCTGTGTAACCTTGAGCAAATTGCTCAACGTCTTGGAGCTGGAGCCGTGTATCCTTAGGATGAAGTGGGCGATGCTTGCTGAGTGCTTGGTACACTGTCTGTCTCCCGGTCCCTAATGAGTCTTGGCTGGCCAGCCCCTCTTTCTCCCAGAGCCAGCTCAGTACCGAGGTGTCCAGGGAACACCCCCTCCCCAGTGAATGAGGTAAGGACAGACAGGGTCTGTGTGTCCCCAGAGGACTCTGAGAGCACATTGTCAGGGTGGAGGCTGGCTGGAGCCCGCGAGCCTTTGCCCATCCCCTGCCAAACACTGGCCTGCGCTCCTTGCTGGGGGTCTTGACTGCTGGTATGAGGGCAGGGGGGCAGTCAGCTTGATGGGGAGAGTACCTTGAGAAGACTGCCCCCTGTCCACAGTTTCCCATGGGGAGGGGTCTGGGCAAAGCCAGCAGTGGCTGAGGATGAAGACCTAGGTATGGCCCTGGAGGGGAGCCGGCCTGGGAGCTGGGCTTTGGCTGAAGTTTGGGTGGTGCCACCCTGGAAGCCTCAGTTCCCGGTGGAGGGCACGTGGCCAGTCCCGCTCCACTGGTGACAAAGGCCACACGAGTTGCCACCTGCTTCTTCCCCACCTGGGGCCTGAGTCTGTGAAGAGAGCTGTCCTGGGCTGGTGGGGAAGATCCAGGGCCCTGAGATCAGGCGGATGTGGCGGGGTGGCCTGGACATGTCCCTGCACTGCCCCTTCCAGCCCATGGGCTTTGTCCAACAATGGCCACTGAGCGCCTCCCCCTCCTCAAATTCCCGCTGAGCCCAAAGCTCCTCTGTTACCTCCCCTGTCCCCCCAGACTGCAGGCCCTGCTGTGGACCACAGTCCCTCATCATGTGGCCTGGCGGTTGTCATGGCAGCTGCCCGAGAGGCCTTCCCATCCCGGGGCTCTCGTCCCACGGGGGCCTGACCCAGAGCCAGGGCCGGGAAGGGGGAGGCGACAGGGCCCTGAACCGAGACCTGGCCCTGGTGGGTGTCCTGCCCCCAACGGGACCTGCCAGGCCGGGAGGGGAGAGGTCATCAGAGGCCAGAGTCGGGGTGCTGGTGGATGGGGACCAGTCCCCTCATGGCCGGGGTGTTCTGCTCACTGGGGCCCTGGGCATGTCTCCCTCCAGCCAGCAGAGCGATGTGTCTCGTGGGTGAGAAGGAGCAGCCAGTGCCATGTGGCAGGCTGAGGTGTGCTGTGGCCTTGCCGTCCTGGAAAGATACCACTGCACGCTGGGCCCTTCCAAGGTCTGGCCATCTCAAGGGTTGGCCTGCAGGGCTCCTGTCGGCCTGGGTTCCAGACACATCCCCGCTGAGTACACAGGTGGAGGTGGGCCCCCGAGACACAGCCCCTGTCTCCGCTCTTGTTCCCTGTGCCTCTCCTCCTGTGCCCTGCCCTGTCCTTTCTCCCTTCTTCCCCTCGGCCCATGAGGGTCCCTTCCTTCCATTTCCACTTCTGGTCTTTGTTGGACCATGAGCCGCTTGGTGACTCCCTGTGAACTGGTCACCAAGAATCGAAGCCCTTCTGCCATCTGAGACTATTTTGAGTTCCTGGATATCTCCTAAGACACAACGGATCAACCAGGATAGATTTGATTTGGCTGGAGAGGCCTCAGTTGTGTTGTGTAGGGGTTTCATGAATGAAGCCAAGACCCACCCACTGTCCTTGTCCTGAATTGTGGCCTGAGCCTCCACCCTCCCTCTGAGATTCCCTGCGTTGAGGTGACCTCCCTGTTCACCAGCAGTCTGAGTCTCCTTGGGCAGATGTTGAATCTCCAGTTGGTGAGAAGCTGCCCCACAGTTCCAGGGCCCTGGATCTTTCCCACCAGCCCAGGACAGCTCTCTTCACAGACTCAGGCCCCAGGTGGGGAAGAAGCAGGTGGCAACCTGGAGGGAAGAGGTGGTGCTAAGGCAGGCGCACCAGCATCCATCAGGGGCCCTGAGGCCCTGTTTCTTCTGCACCTCAGGCAGGTTTCAGCATCTCTGAGAACCCACAGCAGGAGTATATAACAGATTCATGTGGGAGAAATAGAATTAAAAACAAAATCTCCTTCCTACCCTGGAAAGCTCTGCACCAAGATAGAAGAGAAAGAAACAGTTTTATTACTGGATAAGCATTAAGCTAGCAACATGCACGTCACAGGCGACACACTAAAAGACTACAAAGACAGAGAGAAATGTCATGCTACCTTATAGCCCAGCAGATGCGACCCCACTACGCACGTGTTCTTGAGGGAAAGCATAACCGGTTCTGGGTGAAGGGACCTGATAGCACCATTCGTCACACAGTTTCCCCTACATTCACCTGGAATTGGCAGCCACCCGGGAGAGCTAACTGCCTTCATGCAAAGGAAGCACACACTTCTGGATCTCGGGGAGGATGGGAGGAGGTTTGCATCTTGGAGCCGGGCACTGCTGAGCTAGGCTCCTACCTTCCATGGGAGGGGACACTGGCTGCTGATCCCTTGACATTTGCACTTCGAAGAGATGGCTCCAGGTCCTCGAGAAAGGGTCCTGGCAAGAGACTGAGTGAACTTTTCAAAAGATTTACATATACATTGAAGGGGGAGAGAAAGGGCTTCCAGTTAGATTTCTAAAGAAAAGGAAAGAAAGGGGAGGGAGTCTCTTTCCCTTTTCTCAACAGGGAGACAGACTTTTCTATCAGATTTGTATTTCCCTGACACCCTTGACCCCCCACTCAGATTCCCAGCCTGGGTCCCTGCCCCAGAGTGGCTGCTGGGAGGGGAGGGGACTTGGGAGAGGGAAGTGGGGAGGCTGTCTGGGGCCTGAGGTGCAGAGCAAGTGGGGGCTGGGCCCCTGTGCCTGAGTGGTGGTGGAGCCCAGGTATGTGGGGCAGAGGCTGGGGCCCACTGGGAGTGCAGGGAGGCCAAGGGGCTACTGGCCCGGGAAATGAGATCCGTGTCCTCAGGAGGGGCCACCCACAGCACCACGGGGCAGCTGCTGTACCTCTGGTGCCCGCAGCTGGCAGCCTGTTGGTGCCACACACGGCTGTCTGGTGCCAGACCCCGACATGGACGTGTCGGGGATAAGCAGACAAGGAAATACCCTGTCGGATGGCGGAAGTGTCGGGGAGGAATGGGAGGTGGAGCCAGGATTGTGATTGTACACAGGGTCTCCAGGGAAGACCACTCAGAGCTGGTGACCTTCGGGCCTGGAAGGGGCAGTGGCCACACAGGGACCTGGGAAGGGGGCACCCCAGGTGGAGGCGACAGAGCAGCAGGATCCTGTCCTGGTCGTGTTCCAGGCACCAGATGAGCCAGTTGGGAGATGCTCCAAAGACCCAAGCTTAATGCTCACCGTGAGCCCAGAGTGGTGGGTGAAGGACCAGGCCACTGGGACCCAGGTTGGCCGTGTGTGTGTTCCCATGCTGGTAGGGGGGATGGCAGGGAGGCCTCAGGAGGGTTTTTCACTGGGACATGGATGGGGGCTTTGAAAGACAGGGGGCTGGTGATTTTGGAGGGACAGTTCTGCCCCCCCTGCCAGGGTGTCCTCATACCCATAAGGGGGGGTCTCTAGACTTAAAGAGTTTCCTGATTCTCACGTGTGGCCTCCTGCATCCCTCACCCTGCAGGTGTTGAGAGTGTGGACATCAGAAGCCCCAGGACCCTGCCCAGCTGTGCCATCCAGCCACCTCCGTGACTGGGCGCATGTTGAGGGGTTCAGTTTTTTCTTTAGAAAGTGGGAATTGTACACATTTTACCTGCTGAGTAGCTATATACGCGCTATGAAAATTCTTGCACATTTCAATGGAAGCCATAGGTAGAGAGACGTGAAAGAGTGGGACTGAGGACTTCCCTGGTGGTCCAGCGGCTAAGGCTCCTGCTTCCACTGCAGGGAGCACAGCTTCCATTCCTGGTTGGGGAGTTAAGATCCCACATGCTGTGCGATGTGGCCAAATTAAAAAAATAAAAGGGACCACCCTGTGTGAGGTCCATTTGTCCATTTGTCTCGGGCCAACCCTCTTCTTCTGCTTCCATCCCACCCACAGACGGCCGGGCGGGGAGCCAGGCTGATGCAGACGGACCTCCAGGGATGGAGAATGGCCTGGCTGGTGGCACAGGTAAGAGCATGTGGGCAGGTGGGAGCCCCCCGCTGCCTCCTCCCCTGCCCTGTCCCTCTGCAGCTGAGCAGAGCTTGCTGGTGGCCAGTAGGCCCACAGTCTGGGAAAGGATGGAGCAGACACAGACTAGGGGGCTAAGAGCTGGACAAGCCCAGCCCCTGCTTGTCAGGAATAGGTGCACACACATACACACCCCACATACATACACACCCCACATATACACACCACCACACACCCCGTTAGTGCTAGATCAGGGAGTACACCGTGTTCTTGTTGGTCGTGTACTGAAAGCCAGAGCTCTGGGGAAGACACGTGGTTAGAACAAGCAAGCCCTGCTGTCTGTCTGTCAGGAGAGCATCTCCAGTTCGGTCCATGAAAGCTTCCTGGGTCTGTCTCAGCTGATGCACTTAGAGCCGGTGGTGGTGGTGGGAAAACACAGCCGTTAGTCCTGGTGTCTCCCGGGCAGGGGGCGGGCACCACTGAACATGGGAAGTGCCCTCTGGAGACCCCTCCCCAGGTGCCCGCTTCCTGCTTCCAGGATGGAGCAGCCCCAGGTCTAAGACCCGCTCTCCCAGCCTCTGCAACAGGCCCTGCAGAGGGTGCGGCTGGGCTGATGGGAGCTCTGAGCCTGAGAGAGGGGACGGGACCTGGGCACTCTGCCCCTCGTGGGCACAGTGACAAGGTTTCTTTACCTCCTGTTCCCTCCAGGGGAGTTGCCCCGAAGGCCCCAGAGCAGCCCCCGCCCCCAGGACAATTACTACGGTGGACCTAAGGTGAGACAAAAATCAGGCAACAGAATAAGAAAGAAAGAAAACACTGGCTCACAGAGGGCCAGTATGCTCTATGACACTCTTCTGTTCTGCGACTGAGTCCTGACACCTGGCAGTGAGCTGAGCCACCCACTTCCAGTCTCCCCACCCGCCCAGGCTGTCACTTTGAATGCTGAGAGCACTCGTGTGTGTGTGTGTGTGTGTGTGTGTGTGTGTGTGTGACACCGACATTAAAGTAGTTACAGGAAAACCTAGGGCAGATGGTTCCAAACGTTTTAGCTGAAGGGCTCCTTTTTTTTCCCCCCAAATTTTAATTTTTTAACACCAAAAACATTTTGCATTGGGGTATAGCCAATTAACGATGTTGTGATATGTTCAGGTGAACAGTGAAGGGACTCGGCCATACAGATACGTGTATCCGTTCTCCCCCAAACCTCCCTCCCATCCAGGCTGGCACATAACATGCAGCAGAGGTCCATGTGCTGTTCAGCAGGTCTTAGTTGGTTAGCCATTTTAAATATAGCCGTGTGTCCATGACCTTCCCCAAAGTCCCTAACTGTCCCTGCAGGACCCTTTTGCCCACATAAACTAATAAGGGGGATCCTAATTCAGACACGAGCAGTGGGCTCCACCAGGCTTTCTCTGCCCATACGGCAGCTCCTCCACCAGGAAGAGATGGGAAAACCCTGGGGCCTGGGGACCCCTCGGGCCGCAGCCTTCCAGGCTCCCACGCCTGCTGGCCGGGCTGAAGGAATGACTCTTCTGGACGGCTGAAGGTTTGAACATAATTGAGACTTTACCTCTTTTAAGCACCCTTTACTTTTTTATTTGTATTTGAATGTATTTTTAAAACCGTGGTGAAACATACAAAACATGAAATCTACCACTTTGCCCCCTTTGGAGGGTACAGTTCAGTGGCACGAAGGACATTCACGTAGAGGCACAGCATCATCACCATCCATTTCCTGACGTGTCCCGTAACGTCAGAACCTGTACCCATGAAGCGACAGCCCTCTGTTCCTCTCTGTTTCTTCTGAACCATGAAGACGTTTTAAAAATGATGCATCTTTATGCTGACTGAGCAGCAGTACCCTTGGAACCGGCAGGCAGAGGCCTGTTTCCCTCTGTGTCAGTGTCTGATCCCTAGGGGAAGGTGCCCAGGACGACCGAAGTCCCAGAGCATGAAGGTCAAGGGTCCATACCCACCATCGCGGGCTTCAGGGCCTCCCCATACAACTCAGCCATGTATGCCCCCCCAGGGCCCTGGAGCAGTGGATTCAGGCTTTCAGGCTCCACTATACATCTGGCTGGGAGGGTGAGCCTTCTGAGGCATCAGCCAGCGTGATGGATGTTAGGCTACGTTTAATCAGGGAAAGGCAGTGGCTTTTGTGGGGTTCTGGGGGCATTTGTGGGCTTCTTTGGCAGTGTGGTGTGGTAAAGAATCCACCTGCCAAACAGGAGATGGGGGTTTGATCCCTAGGTCAGGAAGATCCCCTGGAGAAGGAAATGGCAACCCACTCCAGTATTCTTGCCTGGGAAATCCCATGAACAGAGGAGCCTGGTGGGCTATAGTTCTCAGGGTTGCAAAGAGCTGGACACGACTTGGCGACTGAGCATGCACACATGGGGGCATTCATGGGTGCCTCGTCACTTGGGGACAGTGGTGCCCCTCTGACCTGATTGTACTTTGGATTCACTACTCAACCACCAATCTGGACAGCCGGGCCTGTCAAAGACGTCCACTGGCCAACAAGTCAGTGCATCTAAGGGAATGTTTTATAATTGATGAAACTCATTACACATGTGTTTTTGATTGCTGCCAGTACACAATTTAAATCACTGCTTTCATTTTCAAATTACTACTCCTGATAAAATGATTTCTCACAAGCAGCACCTGGGGAGGACCCATGGCATTGCTTTGCCAGGAGGAAAGCTGGCCCCTTACGGGTGCTTTCTGTAAGGGAACCCCCACTTCCCTCCCTCGCCCTACCACCAGGGTCACCACATTGGTTTCTATGCTCTCGTGGGGCCAGTGAGGCTGTGGAGTGGAGCAGAGCTCTTTGGCCTCAGAACTAAAGGCCACTGGATTAAAGGGAAGGTTTTCTCTTTATTTCCTAAGATAGTTAAAAGATGTACAAACTATAATGTTTGAATTTTTATGAGAATATTCAAATAACACATACAAAATGCAAGTCCCCTCTGCCTGTCCATCTATTCCTGCTGTGGTCCACATCACCTGCCTGGTGACCACCATCGTGGGTTTGGTGTAAACTGGCCCGGATTGAGCATGTGAATATCCACAGAGAGGCATGGCTTTATTTTCCATAAATTGGAGCATACTTCTGATACTGATTTTTAATGTGTCATTGTTTTCTCTTAAAATCTTTTGGAAATCTTCTCACATGAGCACATATAGCTCTTTTCAGTCTCTGCACAGTTCCCCACATTATGAAGGGAGAGAACATTGTATTAGATTGTTATTGATAGGTAATTTCGTTGTTATCCTCCTTTTTGCTTATTACAAATAGCACTTCAGTGAATATACTTGGACATTCCTCTTTGGACTCACATGTATTTCTTAGGATAAATACCTAGAGTGAAATTGCCGGGTGGAAAAGGTGAAGGATTGTTGTTGTTCAGTCGCTCAGTCAGTGTATCAGTCATGTCTGACTCTTTGCGACCCCATGGACTGCAGCACGCCAGGCTTCCCTGTCCTTCACCATCTCCTGGAGTTTGCTCACATTTGCATCCATTTAGTCAGTGATGCCATCCAACCATCTCATCTTCTGTCATCCCCTTCTCCTCCTGCCCTCCATCTTTCCCAGCATCAGGGTCTTTTCCAATGAGTTGGCTCTTGGCATCAGGTGGCCAAAGTATTGGAGCTTCAGCACGAGTCCTTCCAATGCAAATTCAGGGTTGATTTTCTTTAGTATTGACTGGTTTGATCTTCTTGCAGTCCAAGGGCTCTCAAGAGTCTTCTCCAACACCACAGTTCAAAAGCATCAATTCTTCATAAAGCTTTCTTTATGGTCCAACTCTCACATCCTTACATAACAGAAAGATAGAACACATTTATAATTTTAATAGGCATTGTCAAGTTATCCTCAAAGAGTCTGAATTCATTTATGCCCCCAGCATATCCATGTTGTGCTTATCCTCCTGTGTAGTTTTCACGTGTATCATGAAGTCAGGATATTATTAATTTCTTCAGTATTTGCTGGAGTGATGGGTGAAGAGATGCTACACTGTTATTTGGCACTTGTTAATTACTAGTGATGGTAAGCCTCTTTTCATCTATCTATGGAGGTCCTTTAAGTGAAAGTTGCTCAGTTGTGTCCAACACTTTGCAACCCCATGGACTATACAGTCTATGGAATTCTCCAGGCTAGAATACTGGAGTGGGTAGCCTATCCCTTCTTCAGGGGATAGCTGGATAGTTCGATTCCTAAGCCAGGAATCGAACCAGGGTCTCTTGCATTGCAGGCAGATTCTTTACCAACTGAGCTATCAGGGAAACCCCCTTGGTCTATTAATATTAATCCTTGGTCTATTATATATCTGCATATGTGTTCTCCTAGACGTGCGCTATCCAGTAGGTGGCCAATAGCCACATGTGGTTATTTAAATTTAAGTTAATTTAAATGAAAGAAAAGAAGTTCAGGTCCTTGGTTGTATTCGCTACATTTCAAGTGCTCTGGAACCATGAGTGGCTAGAAGCCACATGTGTTGGGCAGCTTGGATGCAAGAAAACATTTTCACTCTTGTGGAAAGCTCTGTTGGGAAAGGCTGCCCCAAACAATCATTTCTACTTGACTCATATGTGGGACTTCTGTCATACAGGTGTTTTAAATTTAGTTTTTATGTTTTGCATCCTATTTAAGAAGATTTTCAATTACTTCTGGATTCTAAACAAATTCTCCTAATTCTTCTACTACTTGTATTTGCTTCTTTTAAACCAGCACTTAAATCCATCTGGAACTGATTTTTATAAACTGTATGAACTAGAAATCTAACTTGAATATTTCCCCCAAATAATTAGTTGGTCCTAAACTGATGGCACCCCACTCCAGTACTCTTGCCTGGAGAATCCCATGGTTGGAGGAGCCTGGTGGGCTGCAGTCCATGGGGTCACAAAGAGTCGGAGACGACTGAGCAACTTCACTTTCACTTTTCACTTTCCTGCATTGGAGAAGGAAATGGCAACCCACTCCAGTGTTCTTGCCTGGAGAATGCCAGGGACGGGGGAGCCTGGTGGGCTGCCGTCTATGGGGTCGCACAGAGTTGGACACGACTGAAGTGACTGAGCAGCAGCAGCAGCAGCAAACTGATGGGTAGGCCAGCCTTTCACTGTTGACTTGGAATGCTACTGTGTATAATGCTACCGTGTATCACTTATCAAATATTTCTGTTCTCTTGATCTATCTGTTGGTTATGTGTATTCAACGCTTATAATTGTTTTTAGCTTTTTTTTCTTTTTTTTTTGGTGGGAAAGACCCTCACTCACAGCCTCACCTTACCTGGCTCACTTTGGAGCAGCCATGTCAATAACAACTGCATCTGTCAAGACTTCTTAAAAATGGACTTTATTTTTTAGATCAGTGTTACATTTACAGGAAAAAATGCAGAAAGTTCAGGGAGTGCCCTATGCCCCCTCTCTCCAGTTTCTCCTATTAAAAAAATTTTTAAGATTTTTTTTTTTTAATGTGGGCCATCTTTCCAGTCTTTACTGAATTTGTTACAGTATTGCTTCTGTTTTATGTTTTGGTGTTTTGGCCCTGAGGCATATGGGATCATAGCTCCCCAGGAATTGAACTTGCACCCCTTGCATTGGAAGGTGAAGTTCTAACCCCTGGACTGCCAGGAAGTCCCCATTTTCTCCCATTATCAACATGTTGCATTAGGGTGGTGCATTCGTTACAACTGATGCACCTTTATTCATACATTTTTATTACATAAAGTCCATAGTTTACCTTGGGGTTCACTCTTTACGTTGTGCATTCTGTGGACAAACGCTTAACGTCCTATACCCACCACTATAGTATCATTCAGAGCAGTTTCACTGCCTAAAAATCCTCTGTGCTCTGCCTCCTTCATCCCTTCCCCCTGATCCTTCAACCCCTGGCAGCCACTGATCTTTTTTTCACTGTCTTCGTAGTTTTGCCCCTTCCGGAATGTCATATAGTTGGAATCATACAGTGTACCTTTTCAGATTGGCTTCTTTCACTTAGTAATATGCATTTACATTTCCTCCGTGTCTTTCCATGGCTTGAGAGCGCATTTCTTTCTATCACTGAATAATACCCATTGTATGGTACACCGCTGTTTATCCAGCCCCCCACTGAAGGACATCTCTTGGATGCTTTGGAGTTTTGACTGTTACAAATAAAGCTGCTGTAAACATCTGTGGGGAGGTTTTTTTGTGTGGACATAAGTTTTCAACTCCTTTGGGTAAATATATAGGAAAATGATTTGCTGGATTGTATTGTAAGGGTATATTTAGTTTTGTAAGAAACTGACAATACTGTCTTCCGAAGTGGCTGTACCATTTTGCATTCCTGCTAGCAATGAGTGAGAGTTCCTGTTGCTTCACATCCTCGCTAGCATTTGGTGTTGTTGGTGTTTTGGATTTTAGCCATTCTAACAGGTGTGCGGGGATAGTATTTTAGCTTTTAATGTTGCATAAGCCAGATTCTTCCTTTATCATTTTTAGACTTTGTGGGTGACTTACTACACAGTAAATTTTATAAATTACCTAATTAAGATTATACTGAATTTGAACGTTGGTTTGGAGTGAAAAGCTTCTTATCTAGAAATATGATGTACCTGTTCTTTTATTTACATTTTTTATTCATTCAGTAAAGTAACAGTTTTCTTTATGTTTTGCTTATACATTAGGTATACTTACAGTTATTTTATTGCCATTAAAAAAGTTATGAATTTTAATTTTTTTAAGCTGGTAGTTTTGTTGAAACTTTTTATTTCTAATACAAACTTCATCAGTGGATTCTCATGCAAATGGTAATTATAGGTTAATAATAATCAGCAAATGACAGCTTTCTTTTAATCTCCAATATTTATATATATCTTTCTTTTTTCTCTTTGTTCCTAACTGGACTAGGCTTCTAATCTTTTGCCTTTGGTTATTACATTTGCTACAGTTTCTAGTGCAACTCCTTTGTCAACTTCAGGAAATTACCTTATGTTCCTAGCTTGCTAAGAACCTTCTTCCTTTCTTTTTCCCTCCCTCCCTTCCTCCTCCTAACTTCTTCTTCTCCTTCTTTTCCTCCAGAAATGATGTTGAATTTTATTGTGAGCCTTTTCCACCTCTATTGAAATGGTTCAGTTCAGTTCAGTTCAGTCACTCAGTCATGTCCGACTCTTTGCGACCCCATGAATCATAGCACTCCAGGCCTCCCTGTCCATCATCAACTCCTGAAGTTTACCCAAATTCATGTCCATCGAGTCGGTGATGCCATCCAGCCATCTCACCCTCTGGCGTCCCCTTCTCCTCCTGCCCCCAATCCCTCCCAGCATCAAGGTTTTTTCCAATGAGTCAACTCTTCGCATGAGGTGCACAAAGTACTGGAGTTTCAGCTTCAGCATCAGTCCTTCCAATGAACACCCAGGACTGATCTCCTTTAGAATGGACTGGTTGGATCTGCTTGATGTCCAAGGGACTTGCAAGAGTCTTCTCCAACACCACAGTTCAAAAGCATCATTTCTTTGGCACTCAGCTTTCTTCACAGTCCAACTCTCACATCCATACATGACCACAGGAAAAACCATAGCCTTGACTAGATGGACCTTTGTTGGCAAAGTAATGTCTCTGCTTTTTAATATGCTATCTAAGTTGGTCATAACTTTCCTTCCAAGGAGTAAGCATCTTTTAATTTCATGGCTGCAATCACCATCTGCAGTGATTTTGGAGCCCAAAAATATAAAGTCTGACACTGTTTCCACTGTTTCCCCATCTATTTCCCCTTAAGTGATGAGACCAGATGGCATGATCTTAGTTTTCTGAATGTTGATCTTTAAGCCAACTTTTTCACTCTCCTCTTTCACTTTCATCAAGAGGCTTTTTAGTTCCTCTTCACTTTTCTGCCATAAGGGTGGTGTCATCTGCATATCTGAGGTTATTGATATTTCTCCTGGCAATCTTGATTCCAGCTTGTGCTTCTTCCAGCCCAGCGTTTCTCATGATGTACTCTGCATATGTGTTTGGTATTTAACAAGTCAGTGTCATGAACTGTGTTGAGGCATCTTTGTTTTCCTGGGGAAGATCCAGCAAAGTCATGATAGGTTGTTCTCTTAACATTGCCAAACTTGCTTTGCCAGTATTTTTGCTTGTTTTTTTACATCTACTTTCAAAGAATGATAAACCTATAATTTCCTGCGTACCGCACCCTTGCCTTGTTTGGGGTCATGTATCATGTAAGCTTCCCCAGCACATTCCCCACCCCCCCCACCCCCCGGCCTGCCTAGTCATGGTCATGGTCTATATAAGCTGGGAACAGTCCTTCCCTTGAAGTTTTAGTAGAATTTGTTTGCACAGTTAAGTGACCTGTTAGCCACTTTTGAGGTCTAACTTTAGCTTTCTTTTCAGTCTCTTCTATGTTTATGCAGACATGGTTTCTACCTCGTCTTGAGTCAGATTTGTTAATTTATTTTCTCACAAAATCCATTTTACATAGGTTTTTCAAATTGATATGTCTATACATAGGTTTTGGGGATTCATCAGAATCCTTTCTATATCTTTCTGTTCCCTTTATCCTGTAATCTCTGCTTTTGTCTGTGTTGATTCTTTCCTCTTACTTCCTTTGGGTTTGTGTCACTGTCTTTTTAAGATGGGCACCTGTTGCTTAGGGTTTCTCTCCTTTGTTCACAGTTATTTTTTTTTCAACTTTTTTTTTTTTGGCTGCACAGCATGTGGAGTCTTAGTTCCCTGCCTGGGGATCAAACCCGTATCTGCTGCTTTGGCAGCATGGAGTCCTAACTACTGGACTGCCTGGGAAGTCCCTGTTTCATCTATTTTTATAGGCCATAAACTTTTTATTGACATATAACACACATAAGAGTGCACAGGTCTCAGGCTCTATAAATTCTCAAAGTGAACATGCCTGTGTAACCAGCACCCAGATCCACAAGAAGAACATATATATATATATATATATATATATATATATACACACACACACACAGAAAACACAGAACATATATGTATATACATATATATACACACATATATATGTGTATATATACATATGGATATATATATATATATACACCCCAGAAGTGCCCCAGGCCCACTTCCAACCACAGCACCCTCTGTCAGGGACATTAGTCTTAACTCTAACTCATCCTTTAGTTGCCAGCTTTTGACCTCTGTATAAATGGAATTCAGATAGCCTGTATATGTGGTGTCTGTAGCAGACTTTTTCCATCATGGCTTATGTCCAGGAGCCTGGAAGCAAATTTCCCGGCAGACCTGAGTCTGGTCTAAAGGGTGGGTTAGTAACAGAGTGTGCCGCTGGTGTGTAGGCTTCCTTTAGTACAGGACAAGGCAACACTTAACCTGTTCCGGGTGCTGAGAGCTTTCTGGCTGGCTTTCTTGTTCTTGGTTTTGTTGAAGAAAGGAGAAGTTGCCAAGCAGGTGAGGTGATCATGCACCACAGCTGTTGCCCGGGAGCCACCTGGCAGTGATGTCAGCCTTGGTTGCCCAACCTCTGGGGTACTGGGCATGTACTCACCCAGCAAGCGCCCAGCATGTCCATCCTCTTAGGACGAGAACCAGATGTTTTGAAACTTGGCCACTTTCTGCTTGCTCCCTAAGTCAGAAGACTCCCCTGGATTGGCTTCTTTATCTTCTTAGACTCTCCTGGGCCTCAGGGTAGAGGAGGCGGGCAGCGATGTGTTTGACACCTGCAACACGCTCCGTTTCTTTCTTCTCTGCCCTCCTGCACATTCCAACTCCTCTGACTTTATTGTCCTTCCCACTCTCCCTCGTCTCTCCTTTCTCCTTTCCCCCATTTCCTCTTCTCCCTTTACTATATTCCGTCTGCATCCTTTTCTCCTGTCCCGTTTTCTACCCTGCCCTACCCTCCTGATGCTCCCTGCCCCCCACCCGCCCTTTCCCTCCATCTTAGGAGCACAGCACTCACCGAATGACTCTCCCTGATCTCTCTCCCTTTGCCTCCGGCAGGAGATGGGCTGGTGATGAAGATCAAGCAGGAGAAGCCAGAGTGGCTGCTGCAGACGCAGGCCGCGCTTTCGCAGAAGGATAAGGAGAACATTTTCCGGCCTCGTCGGGTCCCCCCGCCATGCCAGACGGCGGCGGGGAAGTCTCAAGCCTGGGGGCACCCGGACGGGACTGGGGGTCCAAGGTGGGCCCCTCCCTCTGAGCAGGCCGTGGGGCGGGCAGGCCGGGCTCCGAGGGCGGCCTCCGGCCCCCTGAGCCCAGCTCTTCCTGCTGGCGAGGGTCACTTCGTGTGCCCGGACTGTGGGAAGAGGTTCAGCTGGTGGTCGTCGCTGAAGATCCACCAGCGCACGCACACGGGCGAGAAGCCGTATCCGTGCGGCAAGTGCGGCAAGAGCTTCAGCCAGAAGCCCAACCTGGCGCGCCACCAGAGGCACCACACGGGCGAGCGGCCTTTCTGCTGCCCCGAGTGCGCCCGGCGCTTCAGCCAGAAGCAGCACCTGCTCAAGCACCAGAAGACCCACTCCCGGCCCGCCACCCACCCGTGCCCCGAGTGCGCGCGCTGCTTCCGCCACCAGGTGGGCCTGCGCATCCACCAGCGCGCGCACGCGCGGGACCGCCAGGGCCCCCGCGCCGGGTTGCAGGCGCTGCGGCGGGACACCGCAGCCCCCCGGGGTCGGCGCCCGCGGCCGGGGCCCCAGAGGGGGCGCCCCGAGTGGGCTTGGCTGGGGCTCGGCCAGGGCTGGTGGCGCCCGCCCGGGGCCCGGCCCGCCGCCCCCGGCGAGCCACGCCAGTTCATCTGCAACGAATGCGGCAAGAGCTTCACGTGGTGGTCGTCACTGAACATCCACCAGCGCATCCACACAGGCGAGCGGCCCTACCCCTGTCCCGAGTGCGGCCGCCGCTTCAGCCAGAAGCCCAACCTGACGCGCCACCTGCGCAACCACACGGGCGAGCGGCCGCACCCCTGCGCGCACTGCGGCCGCCGCTTCCGCCAGAAGCAGCACCTGCTGAAGCACCAGCGCACGCACCAGCCCGGCGCCCGGGCCGCGCCCCGCCCCGGCCGCGCCGCGCTGCGGGCCTACCCTCGCGCGCGCCCCGCCGCCCCCGCCCAGCCGCCGGCCCAAGCCGTCCCTGGCCTGTCGCCGCCGGCCCGGGGTCCCTCGCCCGCCCGGGGACCCGGGGACCTGCCGTGGGGCCGGGCGCGGACTGGGGCGCCGGGTGAGCCACGTCAGTTCATCTGCAACGAGTGCGGCAAGAGCTTCTCGTGGTGGTCGGCGCTCACCATCCACCAGCGCATCCACACTGGGGAGCGGCCCTACCCGTGTCCCGAGTGCGGCCGCCGCTTCAGCCAGAAGCCCAACCTGACGCGCCACCGGCGCAACCACACGGGCGAGCGGCCCTACTTATGCGCCTCCTGCGGCCGCGGCTTTAGCCAGAAGCAGCACCTGCTCAAGCACCAGCGCGTTCACCTGGGGGCTCTGGCGCCCACCCTCAGCGCCAAGGGAGACGCGCTCTAGTGAGGCTGGACCCACGCAGGCCCGTGGGCGGGGTGGGAGGAGGCTTGCCTGGTGCTTGTGGGCGAGTGACCAGGAATGGTGGCGCTTAGAACTGCAGGGGCTGAGACCCTCTCCAAAGGTGCCTTCCTCAAGGCTCCGAGACCTGACAACAAATTCCTGGAGCGTCCCCAAAAGGGGATCGGGAAGAGTCCCGGGAGGGGCCGAAGGCAGAAATAAGATCACATCCCACACTGTGGAGCCTGGATGTGTCCTTCCTTGGAGGTGGGACCCCAGCTCTCAGGCATTGAATGAGGGGGCTGTCGGAGGCCTTGGGTGAGATGGCCCAAGTCTGGACTGGTCAGCTGTGGCCGTCCAGGGTCAGTCCCTGGGGGGGAGTCTCAACAGACTGAGCGATACCCAGATGGGAGCTAGAAGCAGCAGCTGGCGAGGGGCAAGCATGTCCCCAGTGCAAGGCCAGCGCCCAGCACTTAAAGGCCACTCAATACATGTGTTAGGAAGGCGTGAATGGCTTGATGGCCCTCAACCCTGAGTACCCCACTACCCTGGGTGCTATCCTGGGCGGCCTGAGCCTAGGACTGGGTTGTGTGTGTATGATGGTCACGGCTGGGACTCGGAGGGTGGTCTCACTGGGCTTTGGTTCCTTGGGAAGGGCCCTGCAGAGGGAGAGCGCCCAACGTGCTGCTCCCACTCGGTGGACGCTGCCTGGGACCCTTATTGATGCTGATGTCACAGAAGAGAGAAATGAAGGACTGCCTGCCTCACGTGGTCTCCTTGTCCTTTCTAAGCTGCCCTCCTGAACTCCGGGTTCCTGTGTGCTCGGAGGCATCCATTTGTCCCCCACCCGGGCCGGGGCAGCCAGTGGCCAGTTCTTGCTGGGGGTGGAGGGAAGGATTCTCTTCCCCCTTTCCCTAAGACAATTTGATCGCTTCACACATAACCCCCTCAACCTCTAGCCCCCCTGAGGTCACTGCTCACACCCTTCCAAAAGCAGAGTCATCTGGGGCCCTAGTGCTAACAGAGAACCCAGGGCTCCAGCCTGACTGTGGCCTTGGACCAGGTCTTCCCACATGAGAGAGGAGGGAATTGCAGAGGGGGTGGGTATGGGGTTGGGGAAAGTGGGAGGGAAAAGGGGGACCCTAGGATGATTCTGTAGGAGGAGCTCTGCCTTCCTGCCTCCCAGGGGCCCACCGGGTTCTCCCTTGAACTCAGACAGTGTGACCTTCTCTGGGATCTGTGTGGTCACCCTGGCTTCCGGCCACCCCTCTTTTCAGGTTTTATTTAATCCCTTTCATCTGGCAGGAGCATCACAAAAAGACATGGAGGTGATCCAGCTTCCCTGGGTAACACAATGCTGGGGATGGTTAATGTGCAGCCAGGGCTCCTGACTCGTGGTCCCGGCCTTTGATTGCAAACCACGCTGTGTGAAACCTCATGAATGGGCGAGGTGTGTCCATCCGGGAGTTCAGCTCTGAGGACCAGCTGGAGGCCAAGTCAGAAGGGTTTCCCTGGGCAGCCTCTCTGGCCCTCCCCAGCCCCAGGGGCTCTGCTGTCTCCCTGTGATGTCCTGCCCTCCTCCTGCAGTGCCTCCCCCAGCTTGCCCTGCTCAGGGAAACCGGGTGCCTGGGATCCCATCAAAACCCACTTTAATGATGGGGAACTTGCTTCCTCAAATCCTGAGGCCAACGCATGCAAGCCCTCCTCCTCCAGGAAGCATCCCAGAGGTACCATGTCTGTGATACTGAAGAGATCAGCTGGGCAGGAGTTTCTGTACAATGAATGTGTTACCATTCACAAATGTCCTGTGTTTGATGATCAGATCAATCAAACAGCTGTATTGGTAGGATTTGGGGTTAGTGAGGTTGGTTGCAGCACCCCATCCACTGCCTCTTCCCCCCACCCCCGGCCACCAAAGTCATGAGAATGAATGCCTGTTCACTGACCCCAGGTGACCACCCCCTCACAAATGGGTGCTCTGGGTCACAATGGGGACAGGACCAAGTCCGTCAGACCAAGAGTAACTGAGGTGCAGGTCCCATTGGCCAGGTCAGGATGGTGAGATGGCAGAGCACTGATTTCCTAAACAAGCCTCTAGTGTGCCAGACACTGTGTCAGACCTCAGGGACGGTGTGATGAAGAAGCCACTGTCTTCGTCAGCTCAGGTCAGCAGAACACCACCACAGGCTAGGCGTTTCAATGATGGACACGTGCTTCTCACAGTCTGGGAGGCTGGAAGTCCAAGATGAAGGAGATGGCAGGTTCTTTTCCTGGTGAGGGTCTGCTTCCTGGCTTGCAGACAACCACCTTTTCTTGGTGTCCTCATGTGGTGGGACGGAGAGGGAGAGGGAAAAGTAAAGAGAAGGAGGACCTGGTCTCTCCCTTCCTCTTCTTAGACACTCATCTCACCAGGCGGACCTCACTCGCATGACTTTTGTTGTTGCTGTTCAGTCGCTCAGTCGTGTCCCACTCTTTGCGACTCCGTGGACTGCAGCTCGACAGGCTTCCCTGTCCTTCACCATCTCCTGGAGCTTGTTCAAATTCATGTGCATTGAGTCAGTGATGCCATCCAACCATATCATCCTCTGTCGTCCCCTTCTCCTGCCTTCAATCTTTCCCAGCATCAGGTGATGCTGATGAGTGATTTCTAGTGAGTCGGCTCTTTGCATCCGGTGGCCTAAGTATTGGAGCGACTTTGTCTAGACCTAATTCCTATTGCCTCCCAAAGGCTCCATCTCCAGATGCCATCGTACTGGGGGTCAGGAATTCAATATACAAATTTGGGGAACACAGTTCAGTCTACAGCAGTCATAGTCCCTGCTCTCTAGTTCATTTTGATACATAGCTTGGAACAATCTGTATACAGTTAATTCTTCAACAAATCATTCCCAGCCCTGGCTCTCCCAACAAGGTTTTCTTATTCGACATCTCACTGTGAGCTGTGAACTGGGCAGGACAGAGATATAGGGCAGTGGGTGGGGATGGTGGGACTAGTTCACCAAGAGCCCTTGCAAGTGGATGGTAGGTCCTAGACTTCCTGTTAGCCTAAACCTCTTCCACCTTCACAAGGCTCAGGCTTCTCCAAGGGAGGTCTGGCATCGTCAGCTTCAATTTTTAATTCCCTTTCATTTAAAAATAATCAAACTAGGTCAGAGAAAATTTAGGAAGAGGCACGCCATAAAATCAAAGACAAGAAGATCAGACCTGGCCTTGTGTTTTACAGTTCAAAACGTTCCAGAGCATGCTGAGATTAAAGGCTTGCGTGGGGGAACAGAAAACAACCATGAGTAAATAAATCAGGATCCTCAAAGACTTATTTATAGCCTATCCACAGCCGGGTAAGTGCAAGTCTGCAGTGGGGACCCGGGGCCAAGCTTCCAACACAACGGATGAGCTTGGTGAGGTGGGGTTCCAGGAACTGCCTACAGCATCGTTGTGTCTTTTGTTAGGAGCAGGCTGGGAGTTATAACAAATGACTTAGGTACTGGGCAAATGCTTGTCCTTGGCAAGCATCATGAGCTTCGACTCAGCCAGGCAGATGGCAGCCTTCTTGGGAGAGTGTGGTTCCCCACTGCCCAGCCCCAGGGAGCAGTCCCAGGACCAGGGGAGAGAGGAGGACCAGCAGGGACTAGGCAGGAAGTGCATTGCAGGAGTGAAGCCTCTGCTGAGCTTTTTACTTTTTCTTTTTTAAAGTAGTTTGGGTTTGCTAAAGAAATAGCCTTGACCTTTTGGCAAGAGGAGTCCTTGGGGCTGAAAACAGTAGGCTTTTACATGATCCCAGCAGACAGAGGGAAATGAATGATCCCAGCATAGGTTGATCTTTGGGTTAAAAAGAGACCAGAGTCTCCCAGATCTGGAGGGGGAGGGGCCCTAGACCAGTACTGTTCAGAAGAAGTTTCTGTGATGATGACATGTTGTACATCCGTGCCCCCCAATGCCATGGCTACCAGCTATGTGTGGTTGTGGAGAACTTAACTGTAGCTGGTGGGGTGGAGGACCTCAGAAAACATGAATTTTCCATTTTACTTGATTTTAGTTAATTTCAATGTAAAGAGCCACATGTGGCTATTGGACAGTACAGCCCTAGGAATAATGCTCCTATTGAGAAGAAGTAGAAATGTTTTCTCTTGTCCCCATCTCTCACCCCAGTCTAAAAAGAGCTTTCTTTTGTTTTTGGGAATAGCGGATAGATTCTGTTCTGGGGCTAAATTCTGGCCTTAACCATGTAAGCTGGGGGACCTTGGGCAAGTCACCTAGGAGCTCACCTAGGTGCTCCAAGTCACCTAGGAGCATGTAGTATGGGTTCCTGGTACACAGCACTCAGTCAATAAATGATTGCTGTTGTCATTTAAAAAATGGCCCCCATGTCTGGCTACTTGCCCGGCATTTGTAGAAATGGAAGTCGTACCATGGAAAGAGAAGAAAACATTTTCCCCAAACAGAGCTCAGTTGCCATAGAAATTAGCTGGTATCAAGCAGGCTGCAAGCTAAGGGGTTGAATGGATGTCCTAGGTCACATCTTGGGTTTTAATTTCAAGGAAAAAGAACATGGGAGCAGATGAGAACTCATGCCCAGAACCCCACAGCACCATCCAGGTCTCGCAGTGCCTCCTGGCCTTCGGAGCCGTGGCCGGGGCTGTAACTTGCCTGCAGTCCCTCACCCCTTACACATCACATCAGCACACCTGCTGGCCGTGGCCCGCCCCCCCCCCCACCCCAGGTGTAATTGGCAGACATGCATTCATTCATTCAGCAGACACTGACCGAGGGTCTATGATATGCTGGGCTCTTGGGATACAGAGACGTTGAGAACACAGTCCCTGCCCTTTGAAGCTTGTGGGAAAACCTGGTGGGAAAACCAAACTGAGCTAAGTCCCCTTGGAGATGGAGGTTAGGGATCACCGTTCAATCTGGGGAGATGGGATGAGCTGATGGAGGCCGGTGGCATGGTCACTGAACTGAGTGCAGAAGTGCTGGGGCTGCAGCCCAGAGCTGGGGGAGCCAGAGGATGACCAGGCTGACCTCTGTGAGAGAGCACACGTGTCCAGGGGAGTCAGGGGGATCACTGGTCCAGCCAGTGTGCCCCGGAGGTGGGGGAGGGAGGGAATATAGGGCCCTGGGCAGGACTCAGCTGAGCTGGACACACCTCTACCCAGAGGGGGCTCACGGGCCAGCTGTTCTTGGCTGTGAGCAGCCTGGGCCTTTTTTTTTAGGGTCCAGAGTCCAGCTGTCACATGAGCCTCGCGGATGGTGGGGATCTCCATGCCAGCCCCTGGCCCTGCCTGGACGGAGAAGCGTGACTGCGTTTGCAGAATACTTCCTCGCTGCCATTCTATTGTGCTCACGACAGCACATGCCAACGGCAGCAGGAGATGTGTGCGGGGGTGTATGTGTATGAAACCAGAGACGTGAAGTGAGTCAGCAGAAATCACACACAGGCAGGGCAGAGGAAGGAGGCTTCCCGGAGCCCTGGGCATTCCACTGGGAGCAACGAGTTTTAGGTGGTGGTGTCTGCCTCCCCCACCCCCCTGGCTGTGTTCCTTCCCTTTCTGTGTTAGTGTAGCTTACCCGGAAATATGGCACAGCTGCTAAAAATAAGGGTGATGTCCTCAGGTATATTATTTTGCTTTTGAGGAATCTGGTCATTTCCTAAGTGTTCCCATTTCTCCCGAAGCCTGTGGGAGAGATGAAAGCTGGTCGCTCTGACGGGTGATGTTTGCAACCAAAGAGAGCTGGGTGGCATGGCTGTTCATGAACCAAGTCCACGGGCCAGGTGGGGTGTGGGTGTGGGTTATCGTCAGTGGTTAGAGGTCCTTTTGTCAATGCCATGGGAAAGCTACACTTGGCCCTGGAGTAAACATCTACCTTGGTGGCTTAACGTCTTTGGCTTTCCCAGAATTCCTCCCCCACCCCACAACTGACTGTATTTGAAATACCAATCTCCTTGGGATGTCTCCTCTGGGGAGCTCCACAAACCTCAGTGAGGGGCTACTGGAGCAGCGTGGATGGGGTGGGTCTGTCAGAGGCTGAGAGTGACCCAAGGGGGGACCTGCTGGGATGAACTGGTCCACGGGGCGAGCTGTGAAAGCTGGTGTTGGGAGTGAGGGATTGGTTTTACTCCCAGATGGACCCCCCCACCTGGAATTCATTTCCCAGGCCCTGGAAGGGACCTTGGGTGCCTGCAGGGCTGCGGGGGGCACCTCCTGAGGCTGGGGGACTCATGCCTCCCAGAAGCCTTCATCAGGGATAATGCCACCCCAACAGCCATATCCACTGTCTGTTGTAAGGAGCCCTGCCTGGGCCTTCCGGAATCCTAGCAGTATTTTCCACCCGGCAGCTGCAGAGGGCCAGGGCAGAAAGGGCCAACTAATATTCCTCTGCGTGCGTGCATGCACGCATGCTAAGTCGCTTCAGTCTTGTCTGACTCTTTGTGTCCACCGCACCCCCCCCACCCCGCCCCCCGCCAGGCTTCTCTGTCCATGGGATTCTCCAGGCAAGAAAATACTGGAGTGAGTTGCCTTGTCCTCCTCCAGGGGATCTTCCTGACCCAGGGATTGAACCTGAGTCTCTTATGTCTCCTGCATTGGAAGACGGAGTTCTTTACCGCTAGTGCCACCTGGGAAGCCCAGAATGTTCCTCTAGCACTTTTAATTTAAAAAATCATTTTCCTTCTCCAGCCTCAGTTTCTTCATCTGTAAAATGTAAATTTGAGGGTATTTTCCCCTTTGGGATGAGATTATTCCTTCCGATCCTGGTCAGCACAGTTTCTGTTTCTCCACTGAGGGACCAGGGTGATGCCACGGAGAGGGAGCTGGGCCTGCCTTTCCACCTGGACTCTGCCACATGGAGCAGTGGGGAAGGGGGGATGGGGAGAGGCAGGGGTGGGGTGTTGGCAGAGCCACTCTGTGTTTCAATTTTATTTTATTTTCCCATCTATGAAATGGGATAATAACACTTGTATAGGTCAGCCGGCACTGGTTATTGGAAGGCTCCCGTGAGATAATACATGGGAAAGGGCTTTGTAATGAGAGAAGTAATGTCTAGGTAAGGTGTATTATTAAGTGACATTTGGAAGCTGGAATTCAGCCCAGCTCTGTCCACACCAGCTGCCTCCCCGGGGTGTTACAAGTGACTCTTGCATGGGTTGTCTTTAGCTTGACTGTAATGGGCTCCTTTGTGGGAAGGATGGGATGGTAGGGGAATAAGTATCTCTTCTATTCCACCCAGTCATCTAGTCATCTTGATGGCATAACCTGATGGTAGACTGGGCTCTGTCTCCCACCCATGAAGCCCCTGCTCAGAAAGGTTCCCCGGGGGTGGGGTGGGCAGCTTCCTGCGTTCACACCTTTCTCTCTTTTGCAAGGAAAGGCTTTGTCCTTTCAGCGCCCCCAGACCCGGCTTCTCAGGCGCTGGGGCCAGTCTGTGGGCCTGACTAGGGTAGCTCGGCTTCCCTGGTGGCTCAGACGGCAAAGAATCCACCTGCACTGCGGGAGACCCTGGTTCAATCCCTGGGTGGGGGAAGACCCCCTGGAGAAGGGAATGGCAACCCACTCCAGTATTCTTGCCTGGAGAAGCTCCATGGACGGAGGAGCCTGGCGGGCTACAGTCCATGGATGGGGTCGCAAAGAGTCGGACACGACTGAGCGACCAAGCACAGCACAGCCGTAGGATGAGGGAGGCGAGGCTGTAGCTCTAACTGCTGAATCGGGGGGCCTCAGGGAATCCTGAACCGGGAATGGCTGGGACAAGGGGACCTGGGGCGATCCGCCCGCCTAGGCGTCCTGACAGCCCCTACCCCCCGGCGCCCCGCCTGGTTCCTTGTCTTGCCCCGGGCGGGAGCCGCGCTCGCAGCCCTCCTCGGTGCTCCAGCCAGGCTGTGGGCGAATTAGACCTCCCAGCCTCACGGGGCTGCTGTGCGGCTGCGGCGACGTTGGCGGCTGCGGCGCTGCGAAGGAGCGGCGGGCTGCGGGGAGGCGGCGCCTCGCGAGCCCCGGGCCGGGTCCGGGGCGGAGGCCGCGGAGGGAGGTTACCGTATTTACCCAGGCCGGTGCCGGACCCTTGGGGGCGGGTCACTGCGGGCGCGCTACCGTATTTGCCGGGAGCCGCGCAGACCCTTTCCGGGAGTGGCGAGCGCCGCGACTTAATTACGTATTTATCCGAGGTGGCGTGGTTCCCCCCCCCCCCACCCCACCCCCGGCGTTGCGGGAGCGGGGTGGGTTGCACAAATTCCCAAAGGGAGCCAGGGCTTGCAGCGGAATGGGGTGGGTTGCTGCAGCAGAGTGGGAGGCCTACATATTTTCGTGGGGGTGGGGTTGCGACGCAGAGTTTACCATATTTCTCCAGGATCTCGCTCTGGCCCGAGGAGCTGGCAAGGTTGTGTGCGGGGGTTCGGGTGGGTGGGGTCAGCTCTTCCGATTCACGCCGCGATCTGATAAGAAGAGCGGTGTTGGAGGCTGGCCGTCTTTTTTGGGGTGAGGGAGAAGGGGCCCCTGGAGGCTTTGCGGAGAGTTACCGTATTTGCCTTGAGCAGCGCAGACTCGAGGAAAGAGCCACTGCTGGAGGCCGGAGGACCTGGGGCGCCGCCTGGGCTGTGAGTGCGGGATGGGATGGAGGAACTTGCCGCCAGAGAGACTGGGGACCGTGGCCTGAGACCCTCTCGGCGGGCGGGGCCCTCGGCCAGGGGTGTAGCTGGGGGAGTGGGGAGGCGGCTCAGAGGCAAGGCCAGGCTGAGATTGGCCCAAGGGGACAGAGATGATCTGTCTTTGCAAACATCCGTGCAGCTGCCTGGGGAAAGATTTGGGGGTGGGGTCTGTTGCAAGTAGTCCTTGTCCCCTTCCCCGGGGTGAGTGGTGTTCCCCGGGGGCCTGAGGGTAGGGGGAGACAGAGGGGGTGCCTCTGGGACCCCACTCTGCTGGTAGGTCCACTGAGGCGGTGGTAAGCAGGGAGATCTGCAAGTGTGGAGAAGGCCTGCATGGAGGTCCAGGTGAAGGGCCAGGAGGCTTCCCTGATAGGGGTGGGGGATAGCATGGGGAGAGGTCAGCTCGACCCCTTGAAGCAGGCCTCAGTGCTCTGCAGAAGCTGGAGCCCAGGAACTGGGGAGGCGTGAGGGTGTTGGCCACAGACAGCGCCCCACAGAAGCAGTGGTCCTTTGGGTCCTGATAACCTGTGGTGGCCAGGAGAGCGGTGGTCTTCTGTGTGTGTGTTTTGAGGGGCACTTAGCTGGTGAGCAGCTAGTACATTGAGAAGAACTTTTGACAGTGAGGAAATTTACAGTCTAGTCCCGGTTCACCTTGCTGGGCGACCTTGGGCAAGTAAGTCGACCTCACTGAGTCTTGGTTTCCCCATCTATAAATTGGGGTTCAGTAAGCCTGCCCCTTCCTCGGGGCTGTTGTGGCCAACAATTTAAGAGGGACACAGTGCTCTGGGAAAGAGGATCCTTAGGAGAAGCAGTGTGAAGGAGATGGAACTGAACTTGGGGGTGTTTGTTGAGCTGAGAGTGTTCCTCAGCCTTGGGCCAGGTTTTCCTGGGGGGATGCCAAGAGGAATCAAGCTGAGACCCGCCCCCTGCGAGCTTACACTGTGGTTCAGTGACTTGCAAACCTTTTACAGGCATGCCTCATTTTGATAAACAAAGAGCTGCTGCCTTTAATGTTTAACTGAGGTTACTTTCAAGTTTACAGGGCTTTTGTTTTGTTTCTTCTTTTAAGCTTTGCAAAAATATCTTTAAACCACTGTTGACCCCACCCTTCCCTCCAGATTGGGGATGTCTGTCCCTCCCCTCCTCCTTGAGACTCTGGTTGGAGGGATAAGGCGCACCCGGGTTCAGGACAACTTATAAGACTGGAAGCCCCTGAGTATTACTCATCAGCATTTATTCCATGCCTTGTGTGGTAGGCACAGCGTTTGATGTGGGTCATAAAAGGAAGCAGGTCTGTCCTTAAGATGCTCACAGATTAGGGAGACAGAGGTGGCATGACCGACCCATGTGCTGTGTGATGTATGAGGGTCACAGGGTTGGGCCACGTGGCTCAAAAGAAGCTGGAGGGGTCAAGGAAGGTTTCTAGCAGGAGGTGTCATTTGAGAAAGGCCTGAAGGAGGGGTAGGATGTGATTAAGGGGTAGAGAAGAAAGAAGGACATTCCAGCAGGGGGACACTGGCTCGAACAGGACTGGGGAGTGATGGGCACTGAGGTTGGGGGCTGGCCGACCCTCGGGTGCCCTCTGACTCCTCTCTCTGCTTCTGCCTCCTCAGGGGCCGGTGATTGCAGCTGGACGTGCCCATGACCGAGCTGGCATCCTCCGGGGTCGGGTCCCCTACGGGGGACGGGGAGGAGTGCCTGGGGGACGATCGAGGCCTGGTCATCCACCACCCGGCGGAGGAGCAGCCGCACCGCTGCCCGCTGTGTGGCCAGACCTTCGCCCAGCAGCCCAGCCTGGTGCGGCACCAGAAGGCGCACGCCGGGGCGGGCCGCGCAGCCGCCTTCGTGTGCCCGGAGTGCGGCAAGGCCTTCAGCGTCAAGCACAACCTAGAGGTGCATCAGCGCACCCACACGGGCGAGCGGCCCTTCCCCTGCCCGGAGTGCGGGCGCTGCTTCAGCCTCAAGCAGAACCTGCTCACGCACCAGCGCATCCACAGCGGCGAGAAGCCGCACCAGTGCGCGCAGTGCGGCCGCTGCTTCCGCGAGCCGCGCTTCCTGCTCAACCACCAGCGCACCCACGCGCGCATGCCCGCGCCGCACCCGCGCCGCCCCGGCGTCTTCGGGGAGCGCAGGCCCTACTTTTGCGCCCGCTGTGGCAAGAGCTTCGCGCGCGAGGGCTCGCTCAAGACCCACCAGCGCAGCCACGGCCACGGGCCCGAGGGTCAGGCGGGCCATTTAGGCCGCGTGCTCTGATACGCACAGAACCTGCCGCCGCCGCCGACTGTTTTCCGCCCCAGAGCCGCATCTGTGACCCCTGGAGATGCTGCTGGGCTGGGGCCCCCTCTCTGGATGGGATCCTGGGAGACCGTGAGGGCTGGCTTGGGAGGGGGGAGGCTCTCAAAAGGAGTGGGCCGCTGCCGGGCTTGGGCCGCCGCCTTCCTCTCATCCTCCAGGACCCTCCGGGTGGCTGCACCCGGCTGCTTTGGGCCCCAGTGTTGGTTTTCCTCCACAGGCACATCCAGCTTAGAGCAGGTGAGACCTAGCGCTGGCCAGAGCCCTCTCGGTCTTGTTGGGGGTCATGTGGGGAGGGTGGGGCAGA
Source organism: Bos indicus x Bos taurus (assembly GCF_003369695.1). Lineage (NCBI taxonomy): Eukaryota > Metazoa > Chordata > Mammalia > Artiodactyla > Bovidae > Bos > Bos indicus x Bos taurus. The sequence continues at coordinate 7,050,795 of NC_040079.1, read as the reverse complement.
CAGGGCTTCTAGGTGTAGGACTGTCTTCTTACTAGATCCTCGTTCCCTGAATGCCAGAGTTGAAAGCCACCCGGAGAGGACACTCTCCGCAATCCTCAGGCCTCCCCCAGCCCCAAGGTCTCCTGGCACAAGTGCTTCCTACTTAGTGCCTTTGAGAAGTCATTTCACTTCACGACACAGTTTGCTTATTTATAAGTAGGGGCTAAAGATGAGGAGGGCCTCCTCCTCCCGGGAATGTTGTGAGGACTGTTAAGTTTAGCAGATAAGAGGAGGTGACATCATTAACTGAGTGCCCCAGTGTGCCAAGCTGTGTGCTGAGTAGGGTCCTTGGGAGGAGCACAGCCCTGTCCCTGGGGTGCTCATACAGGGTGATGCCGCCTACTGTAGGAGACAGACTGAAAGTGTTCTGGGGGGTGGGGCGGTGACTGGCGACACCCAAGGCAATTTGATGGTTTGAGCTGGGTCCTGGGGACTCATAGGGAACATAGAACCTTCCATAGAGTGTGGAAGGTTTCTAAGGTGGGTGTCTGAACTCGGAGGCTTATATTTGCTCTACAAAGGATTTGTGGCAGGGAGAGGGGACACCAAAATATTTAATGGAAAGAGCCCAGTGAGTGCGAGTGCATTCAAGGACAACTAGAGGCATGGAGGAGAGATGGAAGTAGGACCCGGGTCCTGGGGTCGTCCGGGCAAGGGAATTGAGGTCCCCCGAGCGGCTTGGCCAAAGTCATGCAGTGAGAAAGGGGCGAGCCATGACCTGTCCCCCAGGCCTCAGATTCCAAGCTGATGCTTGGGCTTCTCCGCCATGTGGTCAACAAGGAAAGTGAGGCTCCCCCAGGCTGGCCCTGAGTCACACATAGGAGTTAGTGGTGCAGCAGTGCAAGCCTGGACCTCATTTTGAATTCTGGACCCCAAGACCCTGTATCTCTCCTGTACCATCATTAAGAGATGCTACTACAGGTGGGAAAAATGTGGCTTTGAGGAAGCGGGACCATGTAGTAGGAGGATGGGCAGGGGCATTGGTGGGAGATATGGGTGTCTGCAGGGGACATGACCTCCTGGGTGGTGGGGTGGGAGGAAGGCAGCCGGGGGCTGGGAGAGGACCTGCCTCCACAGGGCCCTTGCTCCACACCCAGGCTGGTGCTCAGTGCTGGAGACCCGTCTCTGCCCTCCCTCCTTTCCTTAGAGCCATGTGGCTTCTCGGGGATCAGTTGTCCTCTGCCTGCCGCCCGTATGTGGCTGTTGCAATGTGGACTAGTGCTTAGTGGTGGAGATTAAGAGATTAAGTCGGGACCCAGGACATCTGGAACCAAAAGTACCCTGAACCCACGATGTCTCATTGGTAAATGGGAGTATAATCCTGGGGGTGCTTGGTAGGGGCTAAGAGGATGCAAAATTCTGAACTGGGTGCAGGGGGCCCATGACTGCTCCCTCCTAGCCCTGGCTGAGTGGGGGCCAGGTGGGGGCTGGGTGGGGCCATGTTCCACCCCAGACCTGACCCTGGTCTCTTTGTCTTTACGCACAGATGTGGAGTGGTCAGGAGCTCTGGGCATGTGCAGGGCACCTCTGACACAGAGACTTGGAATGGGGCCCTGGGCCTGCGCCCCAGCATGAGGACACGTCCCCTAAGAAGACCTACCTTGGGAGGTGAAGGCAGAGGGTCCGATGGAGCCTGGAATTGGAGACAGACTTTGTGCCTTGGCGGAAAAACTCCCCGGGCTTGCTGGGAGTTACAGCCAGAGAAGAGGTGGTCCTGGCTGCCCCGCCTCTCCTGTGGTAGCAGCGATGGTGCCTGTGTGGGGAGCCCACTTCTGTGCTCCCGCCTGGCCCACCAGAGACAGGAAGTCAGCTGCTGGGGAGGACACAGTGAGTGGAAGCAGACACCCGGCTCCAGAGGCAAGACCAGCCCCCCATGGATGAACACGCCTGCAGGCTTCCCTCTCCTTTTAGGGCAGTGGTTTCTTCACACTTTTGGGCTCATGAAGCCCTCTGGCAAGATGGCAAAGGTTATGAACCTTCTCCCCAGGAAGACGCACACATTCACGGGGAAGCAGAATCTACGAGGGATTCCAGGAGCTCCGGGACTCCAGGCCGAGATCCCCGGGCCCTGGGGCTAGCCCGCCGCTCCTTCTTGAGCTGACACAGAGTCCTGGGTCAGGATCTTCGTTCGAGTCACATTTCGTTTCCCCCATTCCGCACCCATCGACCTTCCTTCCCTTTTCAGGAATAAAGAATTCTGAGGAGGGGCCCTGAATAGTCATTCTGTTCTCCCACAGCCCACAGTCGGCACATCAGGAGCCCCAGTTCCCTTCCCCAGCCGTCGTCATCATTGGGAAGCTTGGAGGGGGCTGGTCTGCTCTCCTCTGGTTTGGGGTTGCTTGTTCTGGCTTCCAGAGTGCTGGCGAAGAGGGCGAGGTGGGAGGCTGGGGAGGAAGCGGCACCTCCCTGCTGGTGGCCGCGAGCTCCAGGCAGGGAGAGAAGCTGGCAGACAAGCTTCTGTGTGTCCACAGGGCACAGAGGAACAAGAGGAGGGCGAGGCTGGGGCCAGCTGCAGGGCAAGGGCTCCTCCAGGCTTCACACCTGGCCTGGAGCTCCCTGGCCTCCCCAGAGTGGACCACCTCTCAGAAAGGAGGGGACTGACTACGGCCGGGCTGGGGTTTTGGGGACAACCAGACTTTGTAAGGTGAGTTATAGGGAGTGAAACCCTTGAGGGTGGGAGAGGCCTTTAGTTATGACATGCAGGTCAAATCCCAGGGATGTGAGTGCCGGGGTGCTTGGGAGTTGTGTTGAGGTGGGGGCTGAGGTTCCCAGGGCTGAGCTGGGGTTCAGTCAGGGTTGCTGGGGGGCTCCCATGGGTCTCTGGTGCAGTTTGCACAGGGGTTCTTACCGACCACCTGCCATGCGCTGGCTTCTGGGATAACAGGCTGCTCTGCAGGGATGAGGGAACAAGGCCCCATGCTTCTGGAACTCCCCTCACTTGGGTCCTTGGCCCACCTGGGGGGACCCTTGCAGACGCCCCTGCTCTGCTCATCTCCTGCCTCCACTGGTGCCGGTCTGACCTGTGCCCCTCTGCCCACCTCCGCTCTGCCCTCCTGAGCCCTCTTCTCCGCCAGGCCTGCCTTCCGGAACCACCTAGCACACACCCCTCCCTCCTCGGAACAGTCCCTGTGTTAACACACCATCTCACCCCTGAGAGGTGTGTGCGGGCTTATATTCCAGTTTCCTCTGTGTGTGTGTGATCTCTGTTGAGACGGGGTGCACGCGAGGGGCTCCCTGAAGGCAAGGGCCGTGTCCTTCCTTCTTCAACCCTGGCAGGGTCTAGTGCAGGGCTTGGCTCATACACCCAGAAAGTAGTTGCCCACTGGCTGGTGGATCCAGGGCTGGAGGCCATGGGGTGGGAGGTGGATGGGGGAGGTGTGCCCACTGAGTGCATTTTACTGGGCTGTGGGCTGGTCTCCCGGACAATAATGGGAGGTCATGGGAGGCCTCCAGTTCTCCCCTCCTTGGGGCAGTGGGACAGGAGAGACCCCATCCCCGCCAACGCCCCCCCCCCCCCCGACCCCACCGCAACCCCGTCTGGCTCCTCAGGAGTGTGTGGCATTGGATGTCCAGGGTGGATGTCTCCCTAGGTCACCGATGCCTGCCGGAGCTGACTAACAGGAATTGATGTTTTCGCAACATCAGCTCATGTGAGGAGTGATCATTTGAGCTCAGCTGGGAGCAGGGAAGCCTCTACCTTGGCCTCCTTCATTTTCCCTCTCCCCGAGGGAGTTACGTTCAAGGTCACAGAGCTCCAAAGTCACAGCAGTGAGTCAGCTTGGGCTCCCCACAGCTGGCTAATGACTGCTACTGGATTTGGGTAATAGATGGATATCAGGGCGTCTTGGAGTAAGCCCCCACAGCTTGCCCAGCTTGCGGTCAGGCAGAACTGCTGAGAACCTTCGAGGTGGTTCCCTCTGCCAGTCCCTGAGCACTGGGATGCCTGGGCTCCAGCCCATCCCCACCGGGAGGCCCTGGCCAGTCCTGTCTCTCTTCTGACTCTGCTCCTCCTGTGTCACGGGTTGTGAGACTCGAACGAGTACGTGTGTAAACCGCGTGCACTGAAGAAACCATGCAGAGGCAGGGCCGTGTCCTGCTGTGTCTCCCACCAAAAGTGGGTCCGGCTGCTAACACCCCGCTTCACAGCCTGGAGTCTCCTGCTGCAGAAGGCGCTGGAGCGTGGGGTTGTTGAGGCCTGCCGCCAGGCTGCCAAGACTTGGATGAGTGATTTCCCCTCCTGTCCCTGGTGAGGGCGGGCCTGGTCATGGCCCATGGTCATGGGCTCATTCCCGAACTTTCCTTCCATGCCTTGCTCTTCGACTCAGACCTGGGGCTGCGTCAATCACGTCTATCAGCCGACGGGGGTCCTGAGTCAGGGTAACTTGTGGACAAGGGCCTGGGAGACCTGGCTCAGGTCGGGGTGAGTCAAAGCAGGAACCTCGTTCAACTCAGATCCACTGACACCTTAAAGGGGAACCATGGGATCTGTAACTGAGAAGGGCGGGGACTTGACCGTGTTGCAGGGACCCAGCCCATCTCCCTCTGCTGCCTCCCTGTCTCGCAGGGCAGGAAGGAGCAGGCAACAGCTCTGCTTTATGCTTGCCCAGGCTCACTTCCTTCCCTGAGGGTCAGAACCAGCTGCAGGGCTGACCGTCCTCGGCCGGAATCTGTTGATGGTTTTGCCAGAGCAGTGGCTCCGCCAGATCTGGGGAGGGCCACATGTTGGACGGCTTGGCCTGGGCACACGCCGCCCCAGGACGCTCAGCTCCACCTGGAGGCCATGATGTGTGTGTTTGTGGAGGGGAGGGACGAATCACCAGGGAAAACCAGAGTTGAGAGGGCGGGCGAGTGGACTCCAGGTGGCAGTCCAGCACCCCTGCTATGCCCAGCAACCTCGTGGTTTGTTATAACTGCAAAATTGCAGCCCCCTCCCAACTCTAATCAGAAACGGCCCTTTAACAAGAGGTCCAGGCTGTCATGTGTGCAGGTGGTCTGCCCTACCGCGCTTTCCCACCTCTCTCGGGTGGGCCTTTTGACTCCGACATGACATCAACCCTACTGTGCAAAAAGGCGGGAGACTAAAGCATGTCATTTGTCTTAAGCAGCTTGTGGGGTGTAGAGACAAGACGCTGTCTCCGCCTCCAGGAACCTCCAGGGTCCAGGACCCCAGACACAATGCCCCTCCATCCCACGTCCCCAGGGACCAGAGCATTCATCGGCGGTGCCCAGCCTGGCCTGGCCAGCCTGGCTTTATGAGAATTTTCCATCAGCACAGAGCACAGCACAGGAGAGAAAGGTCCAGGAAAGGGCCGGTCCTGGGAAAACAGAGCAGCTCCTCCACCCAGTCTCTGCACCCTCCCTGACTCCCCTCTCCACCCTCCTTCGAAGCATCACTAAGCCTCCCTCTCCTCACCCTAGTAATGCCCAGGTGAGAGGATGTCTGTGGCGGAGGCTGCTGGGACCCTGTGGATTCCCTTTGCAAGCTGCTTCCAGCGCTGACTGCTAAGGTTTGCAGCTGCTTAGCCTGGGGGCTGCTCCCAGACCATCCCTGCCACTGCGAGTGAGTACTGACCCAGCAGTCACTGTGTCTGGGTGTGGGGCCAGATCTGAGGGCAGCCTGTGCTGGGGATCAGGCGACACCGGGCTCCTGCTGCGACCACATCCCTGGCTCCTTCCCCAACCTGAGCCTGCGTCCCACTCCCCTTCTCTTGAGAGGCCTTCCCAATACTTCTCATTCCCCTTGAACAGAATCTTTGGCTCAGGCTCCACTTCTTAGGACCTCGATCTAAGACAGTATCGCTGAGACATACACGCTCAAGTACATGATCAAAGCATCTCGCGCAGACGAGATCGTGACTAGTATCGAGTTCTGCCTGCTGCTATAGGCTTTCATCAAAGAGCGCTGATGGACAGATTGGAGGTGGTTGTGTCCTTTGTGAGGTGGTGAAACCCACATAGAACAGATAGCCACTGCTTTTCTCATGCCAGCCTTAGACTTAGGTAGCATTGCAAACACAGATGCTTCAGACCAGCATATTAGCTTGTTGTGTTTGGACACACGTGCTAAGCTGCTTCAGTCGTGTCTGACTCTTTGTGAAGTCGCTCAGTCGTGCCCAACTCTTAGCGACCCCATGGACTGGAGTCTACCAGGCTCCTCCATCCATGGGATTTTCCAGGCAAGAGTACTGGAGTGGGGTGCCATTGCCTTCTCCGCCTGCATCGGCAGGTGGGTTCTTTACCACTAGTGCCACCTGGGAAGCCCTTTGTGTTTAATAAAAATCATTTTTAAAAGGCTATTGTTAGGCAGATCACCAGGGGACCAAGGTGGCTTGGAGATGTGGAAAAGACCCCAGGGGCTGAGCTGGTCCTTCTTTGCCCCTGGAAACCTGCGAGCAGACAAGTGGCATCCTAGATCAGGGTTCAGGCACGTGGGTTCTGGAGAGCCTGAGTTTATAGGAGCAGCATGAACTGTGCCCAGGTGTGGGGACTGAGGGATTTGGGAGCGGGGTGGTGTGATGGTGCCTGTGGGTCCCCAGAGGTGGCAGAGACAGTGGCTGGGGGATAGAGGGGACAGGCAGCCTCAGGCGCACGTGAGCACCCCCAGAAATGACTGGGGGGTATGCACCGTGGGCTCCTGGGGGAAAAGTGGGCTCCTGGGGGAGAAATGGACCCCGCAGAGTCCTGGGGGCGGGGGAGCGCTTGGTCTGTATGTAACAGCCTGTTCAGGCTGCTGGAGCAGGACGCTGGCCACTGCTTTCCCACCTCGCCTCTGTGCTGGCTCAGGGGGCCTGTTACCGTGTTTTCTCTGCCAATGCCCTTGACAGCCCGGCTGCCTGCTCTGTGTGCCCCTCTTTATTCCAGCTGCAGAATTCTCCCCTGAGAATTCCAGGGACAGGATTGATGTGACTAGTCACCGTCCCTCGGACGGAGCTCATTCTCCCCATGCTTCCCATGTGACCTGTGAGCCTGGAGCTGGCATCCCAGGCACAGGCCCAGTGGCTCCGCTGAAAGTTCCAGTCTCGGGAACTTGGAGATGCTTGAGCACGTGTTCTTGGAAGGGGGGGTCAGCTGACAGGCTCCTGGGGTCTGACTTGTCCAGCCCCGGACTCTGGTTTCTCCCTCACTTTTATGTGCAAATCTCTCTGCCCCTGCCCCCACCCACCCCCCGGGATAGGTGGGGGGCATGTTGGTTTTGATTGGATTCGAGCTCTGGGTAGGGTGCTGGAGTTGGAACAACAACAACAAAAATCCCCTTTGGATCTTCTTTCTGTTCTCATGACCTCTGCCTGGCTGGTGTATGTTAATATTTGCAGTCGCTTCTCCTTAATGCCTGGAGAAGGTTATATAAAGGGGGACTGTTAGCTTGGCCAGCACTCCGAGTATATTCAGGAAATCCTGCAATATGAGAAAATCAAGGGACAGAGCCAGTGAATACAACAGTCCCACTTATGGGATGATATTAAAAAAAAAAAAAGGTATCATTGAGAGGTTGTATTCTGTGAATACAATGAAATTAGAAATGCAGGCACACCTGCGAGAGATTGTGGGTTTGCTTTCAGACCGCTGCAATAAAGTGCATATTGTAATGAAGCGTCACGTGAATTTTTTGTCTCCTAGTGCATATAAAAATTCTGTTTACACTATAGTCTGTTTAGTGTGCAATAGGATTATATCCCAAACAAAACAATGTATGCCAACTTAATTTAAAAATACTATATTACAAAAAAATTCTAACCATTATCTGAGTCTTCAGTAAGTCCCGGAGTAACATCAAAGATCACTGATCACCAATCACTGTAAGGTAATATGTTAACATTATTTCATGTCACGATAATGAAAATGTATGCAATATTGTGAGAATTAGAAAAATGTGACACAGACATGATGTGAGCAGATGCTGTAGGAAAAATGATACAGGTAGATTTGCCCAACACAATATTGCCATAAACTTTCAGTTTGTAAAAAATGCGTCATCTGTGAAGTGCAATAAAAAGATGTACACCTATAATTAACAAAAAGATGACAAAATGAATGAATGACGGTGAAAACACCACCTTACAAACCTTGTGTCACGCAACTATAATTTACCCTTAAATATATTCATCAGAAGAGAGGACATTTTGAAAATCAAGAAGTCAAGAGTTTAACTTAAAATGTTAGGAAAAGAACAACAGAATATGCCTAAAGAAAGAGAAAAAATAATAAGAAAGGTAAAATTTAATTAAAATAGGAGCTCAGATTGCTTTATTTGGGAAGGCTTTTAACCTCTAATGATTCTTCATATATAAACAAAGAATAGTGGGGAAAATATCCCAAAATGTTTTAATGAGGCTGGTATAACCTTGAAAATGAAACCAGACAAGGACAGGACAATGAAGGAAAATTTTCAGCCCTTCTCACATATGAGGATCTCCACAAAAATCCAAAATAAAATATTGGCAAGTCAAATCCAGAAATATATTTAAAAATGTATCATGACCAAAAGGCTTTATTAAAAAAAATAAAAAGGTTTCAACATAAGGAAAATCTATTAAAGAAATATGCCACTGCAACAGATTAATGGGGACAAAGCATGGCCATCTCAGTATATTCAGAAAAAGCAGTCTTCCTCCTCCTCATCTTGGTATACCTTCCTCCTCCTCATCTCAGTATACCTTCCTCCTCTGCTATTTTTTTAAAGTGAAAGTATAGTTGATATTTGGAGAAGGCAATGGCACCCCTCTCCAGTACTCTTGCCTGGAAAATCCCATGGATGGAGGAGCCTGGTAGGCTGCAGTCCATGGGGTCGCTAAAAGTCGGACATGACTGAGCGACTTCACTTTCACTTTTCACTTTCATGGATTGAAGAAGGCAATGGAAACCCGCTCCAGTGTTCTTGCCTGGAGAATCCCAGGGACGGTGGAGCCTAGTGGGCTGCCGTCTATGGGGTCACACAGAGTTGGATACGACTGAAGCGACTTAGCAGCAGCAGCATAGTTGATATTAGCATTATGTTACTTTCAGATATATAACATAGAGATTCAAATTGTTTATAGATTATACTCTAAAGTTATTATAATAAAATACTGGCTATATTCCTATGCTGTACAATGTCTCTTTGTAGCTTATTTATTTTATACCTCTAGTTTGTACCTGCGAGTGGCTCAGACAATAAAGAATCTGCCTGCAGTACAGGAGACGTGGGTTTCTGGGTCAGGAAGATCCCCTGGAGAAGGGAATGGCAGCCCACTCCAATATTCTTGCCAGGAGAATTCCATGGACATAGGAGCCTGGCAGGCTACTACCCCTGTCTTGCCCCTCACTCCTTCCTGCTCCCCACTGGTAATGGTGAGTTTTGTTCTCAATATCTGTGAGCTTGTTTGCTTTGTTACATTTATTCATTTGTTTTATAGTTTAGATTCCACGTATAAGTGATAACGTACGGTATTTGTCTTTCTCTCTCTGATTTATTTCACTAAGCATAATGCCCTTCAGGTCCATCCATGTTGCTGTAAATGACAAAACTTCATTTTTAATGGCTGAGTAGTATTCCATTGTATATATATACATATCTTCTTAATCCATTCATCTGTCAATGGACGCTTAGATTGCTTCCATATCTTGGCTATTGTAAATAAAGCTCCTATAAACATTGTGTGTGTGCTCAGTCGCTCAGTTGTGTCCAATTCGTTGTGACCCCATGGACTGTAGACCACCAGGCTCCTCCATCCATGGAATTCTCCAGGCAAGAACTGAAACAGGTTGCTATTTCCTTCTCCAGGGGATCTTCCCGAGCCAGGGATCGAACCCTTGAGTCTTGTGTCATCTGCGTAGGCAGGGGCTTCTTTGCCACTGCACCACTGCACTGGGTGCATGGATCCTTTCAAATCAGGGTTTTCATTTTCTTCAGATACATACCCAGGACTGGGACTACTAGATCATATGGTAACTGTATTTTTAGTTTTTTGAGGAATCTCCATACTGTTTTCCATAATGATGGCACCAATTTGCATTCTCATCAACAGTGTAGGAGGGTTCCCTTTTCTCCACATCCTAATACTTGTTATTTGTGCTCTTCCTACTCTTCTTTATCTTTTAAAAACTCACACTCTCATGGGTAAGACTTTGCCCCTGTTCCCGCTTCCTGGAATATTCTGGAAAATTCTGCTCCAAGACATTCCCAGTGCTCTCTTGTCACTGAGATATCTGTATAGCTGTCATCTCATGGAGACATTTCCTAAACACTTGACTCAGGAGCTCCCTATCTGTGCTTTTCCCTAACAGCCAGCTTTATTTCCTCTGCCACAGTGATCACAGACTTGACCTTGTTTATTTATCTGTTGGCTTGTTCATTATCTTTCTCTTCAAATGTAAGCCCCAAGGGCAGTGGGACTCTGTCCATCCATGGCCCAGAACAATGCCTGGTACAGGTTAGGTGCTCTATAAATACTGGTTGCATCAGCTGACTTGAGTTTCTTGGCCGTTCAGTTCAGTCAGTCAGTTCAGTCGCTCAGTCGTGTCCGACTCTGCGACCCCATGAATCGCAGCACGCCAGGCCTCCCTGTCCATCCCAACTCCCGGAGTTCACCCAAACTCACGTCCATCGAGTCAGTGATGCCATCCAGCCATCTCATCCTCTGTCGTCCCCTTCTCCTCCTGCCCCCAATCCCTCCCAGCATCAGAGTCTTTTCCAATGAGTCAACTCTTCACATGAGGTGGCCAAAGTACTGGAGTTTCAGCTTTAGCATCATTCCTTCCAAAGAAATCCCAGGGCTGATCTCCTTCAGAATGGACTGGCTGGATCTCCTTGCAGTCCAAGGGACTCTCAAGAGTCTTCTCCAACACCACAGTTCAAAAGCATCAGTTCTTCGGCACTCAGCTTTCTTCACAGTCCAACTCTCACATCCATACATGACCACAGGAAAAACCATAGCCTTGACTAGACGGACCTTTGTTGGCAAAGTAATGTCTCTGCTTTTGAATATGCTATCTAGGTTGGTTATAACTTTCCTTCCAAGGAGTAAGCGTCTTTTCATTTCATGGCTGCACTCACCATCTGCAGTGATTTTGGAGCCCCAAAATATAAAGTCTGACACTGTTTCCACTGTTTCTCCATCTATTTCCCATGAAGTGATGGGACCGGATGCCATGATCTTCATTTTCTGAATGTTGAGCTTTAAGCCAACTTTTTCACTCTCCTCATTCACCTTCATCAAGAGGCTTTTTAGTTCTTCTTCACTTTCTGCCATAAGGGTGGTGTCATCTGCATATCTGAGGTTATTGATATTTCTCCTGGTAATCTTGATTCCAGCTTGTGTTTCTTCCAGCCCAGAGTTTCTCATGATGCACTCTGCATTTAAGTTAAATAATCAGAGTGACAATATATAGCTTTGACGTACTCCTTTTCCTATTTGGAACCAGTCTGTTGTTCTATGTCCAGTTCTAACTGTTGCTTCCTGACCTGCATACAGATTTCTCAAGAGGCAAATCAGGTGGTCTGGTATTCCCATCTCTTTCAGAATTTTCCACAGTTTATTGTAATCCACACAATCAAAGGCTTTGGCATAGTCAATAAAGCAGAAATAGATGTTTTTCTGGAACTCTCTTGCTTTTTCCATGATCCAGCAGATGTTGGCAATTTGATCTCTGGTTCCTCTGCCTTTTCTAAAACCAGCTTGAACATCAGGAAGTTCATGGTTCACGTATTGCTGAAGCCTGGCTTGGAGAATTTTGAGCATTACTTTACTAGCATGTGAGATGAGTGCAATTGTGCAGTAGTTTGAGCAATATTTGGCGTTGCCTTTCTTTGGGATTGGAATGAAAACTGACCTTTTCCATTCCTGTGGCCACTGCTGAGTTTTCCAAATTTGCTGGCATATTGAGTGCAGCACTTTCACAGCATCATCTTTCAGGATTTGAAAAAGCTCAACTGGAATTCCATCACCTCCACTAGCTTTGTTCATAGTGATGCTTTCTCAGGCCCACTTGACTTCACATTCCAGGATGTCTGGCTCTAGGTCAGTGATCACAGCATCATGATTATCTGGGTCGTGAAGATCTTTTTTGTACAGTTCTTCTGTGTATTCTTGCCACCTCTTCGTAATATATTCTGCTTCTGTTAGGTTCATACCTTTTCTGTACTTTATCGAGCCCATCTTTGCATGAAATATTCCCCTGGTATCTCTAATTTTCTTGAAGAAATCTCTAGTCTTTCCCATCCTGTTGTTTCCCTCTATTTCTTTGCATTGATCACTGAGGAAGGCTTTCTTATCTCTTCTTGCTATTCTTTGGAACTCTGCATTCAGATGCTTATCTTTCCTTTTCTCCTTTGCTTTTCGCTTCTCTTCTTTTCACAGCTATTTGTAAGGCCTCCCCAGACAGCCATTTTGCTTTTTTGCATTTCTTTTCCATGGGGATGGTCTTGATCCCTGTCTCCTGTACAATGTCACGAACCTCATTCCATAGTTCATCAGGCACTTTATCTATCAGATCTAGGCCCTTAAATCTATTTCTCACTTCCACTGTATAATTATAAGGGATTTGATTTAGGTCATACCTGAATGGTCTAGTGGTTTTCCCTACTTTCTTCAATTTCAGTCTGTATTTGGCAATAAGGAGTTCATGATCTCAGCCACAGTCAGCTCCCGGTCTTGGCCATTACTGGGGCATATCCAGGAAATTCTACTGTATGGATAATTAAACTTGTTAATTGTTTTAAGTATAAGGAAGTCTTTTTGAGACAGTTAATAGTTAGCAAATTTGATATGTCACTATCTTTGACATTCAGTTGAAAGTTTATTGATGTCAGTTTTTCAGTTTTCTTTGGGTATTGTGGAATGATAAGAGTCCTTAACTTTTTTATAATTTTGCAAAACCTGTAAGCCCTAGGCATTCTACCTGCGGTGTCTAATGGAAAAATGGACCTTTTGGGGGGAATTATGTAATTTCTGTATTTCTCTTTTTGCCCGTGAATCCAATAAATGGAATTTACTTCGTTTTAGGGGGCAAGTTGTGTGCGATTATAGGTTGACTGTGTCCTGAGGTGTAGGCTGCACGTAGAGGTAGCCACGCCGCTTGTCAGATGCCAACGGGAAAGACGCGCCCTCTAGCGCACATTTCGAGAACTGACGTGGCGTGAATTGGACTTTGTTCTCTGAGGCTTGCCTGGCTGCGTTTTCATTACAGTGTACAAGTCAGGGACTATGTAGGCCGTTAGTAAATATTTGCTGGATGAATAAATAGAACCACGAGGCTTTCAGAGTGCCCTATGGAAGTGAGTAAAAAAAAAAAAGCAGAGCTGTAAACTGTCCCTTTAGAGATGAAGTGAAGGTTGATGATAACACAAAGGTTGATGAGAAGAGAAATATGGAGGTAATGAATTTCAACATATATTTCTTGTCTGAGTTTCAAGAGGGGAGAAGAAGAAAACATGGAGTAACTTTCCAAAGAGAATGAGCCAAAAATCCGGCAATGAAAGTTTGCTCATCAAAGTTTATTTAAAGGGACTTTTTAAATGGGAATAGGCCCCAAATGGGGCGAGGCACAAACTCCACAGGCTGCTGAGTCGACCACAAGGTGAGAGAAAAAAAGAATGTAATAAGAGTGGGAAAAACAAAGACCAGCTGAAAACGGTGGGTTGTTTTCATCTGTAAGCAAATCTTTAAAATATAGATGCTATACTTACATGTGGAATCCAAAATATGACACAAATAAACCTATGTACCGTGGGCTTCCTTGATAGCTCAGTTGGTAAAGAATCTGCCTGCAATGCAGGAGACCTGGGTTCAATTCCTGGGTCGGAAAGATCCGCTGGAGAAAGGATAGGCTACTCACTCCAGCTGTTGGGCTTCCCTTGTGGCTTAGCTGATAAAAATCTGCCCATAACGCAGGCGACCTGGGTTTGATCCCTGGGTTGGGAAGATCTTCTGGAGAAGGGAAAGGCTATCCACTCCAGTATTCTGGCCTGGAACATTCCATGGAGTGTATAGTGCATGGGGTCACAAAGAGTCAGACACGACTGAGGGACTTGCACTTTCACTTTCACTCTCATAGGTGGCGCTAGTGATAAAGAACCCACCTACCAATGCAGGTTAGACTTAAGAGACTGGATCCCTGGGTCAGGAAGATTCCCCTGGAGAAGGGAATGGCAATCCACTCCAGTATTCTTGCCTGGAGAATCCCATGGACAGAGGAGCCTGGCGGGCTACAGTCCATGGGGTCGCACAGAGTTGGGCATGACAGAAGCAGCTTAGCGTGGCAAACCTATCTGTGAACAGAAACAGATTGGCGGACATAGACAGCAGACTGGTGATAGGAGCAGACTCCTCCAAAGAGGAGGGGCTTGAAGAATGGGTGGACTGGGAGGCTGGGGCTAGCGGATGTAAGCTTTTATACACAGCACGCATAAACAGCAAGGTCCTCCTATATAGTACAGAGAACTATATTCAGTATCCTGTGATAAACCATAATGCAAAAGAACACATTAAAGAATGTGTATAAACATATAACTGAAACACTTTGCTGTACAGCAGAAATTAGCACAAAATTGTAAATCATCTATATGTCAATAAAAAGATTGATAATATATAGCTGTTATTAGGAAAACTTGAATACTTATTGGATATTTGATAGTATGGAATTAGTAACTAGGTACTGTGCTTGCACAATGAAAGAACACTAATGTTTAGAGATACACAGGGAATGAAATGCTTTCTGAAATTTGCTTCAAGACCTTCTGGAGCATGGGTGTGAGAAGGTGCAGCTAGAGATGAGGCAGTATTGACTGTGTGTTGATGATTTGAAGCTGGGTAAGGGGTCTGGGGGTCATTACAGCCTTCTGTCTACCATTGTCATGTATTAGAAGATTTCTGTAATAACAAGTTGAAGTATCGTTGAGCCCAATCCTTCAAGCCCTTAGAATGTTCCCTTCTTAATACTTCTGAAAAAGCAGAAGTGTTGGGGTGGGGAGGAAATGGTTGAGGCTGATTTAAAGTCTTAGTTTTGAGCCCTTTCCTTTTGTCCAAAAGATGAGGATGGGGAGGAGTCCAGAGGATGCCCTCTTAAGGGGTGATGCCATATAACGGGTCTCTTCAAGATGAGGAAAGATGATCTAGTTATTAAATAGGTAATTGAACCAAATTACTTCGTGGTCGGATCGACTTAAGGATACATTAACTGGAAAATTTGAAAACTTTCCCGAATGCTACTGAGGAAATAAAATTGCCTCAAAGACAATCAGCTAGTTGAGTATGAATCAATTTTTGACCTCGAGAATGGCAATCCTAATCTGGAATGCCTTGAGGGTTTTTGTTGTTGTTGTTGAACTGAATGTGTTTAAAAGGAAAACTGACATAAAGCACTTCTGAGAGAATCCTAGGTCTTTGGTGTGATTATGATCACAGAGGAGTCTGATCCCTTGGGGTGGAGGTGGGGTGCAATGCCTGTGAAATACCAAGAGAGCTGGTGGGGGATGCTGAGCCCCTGCCTGGATTTCAGAGGCTGATGCTCAGCTGTAACAGAGTTCTTTGAGTGAATGGCTGCTCTTTTGAATTTTTGGAAGTCATTTCCGTGTTTGCTTGAACTTAGAAAAATTCTAAGGAACGCTAGAAATGACTAGGGAGTGCATCGAGAAATGCAGTGTTAATTCAGCTTCTAGTAGAGACAGGTTCTAGGCTCCACACTCTGGATCTTCTTTCTGGATGAGGTGGGATGGGCAGTGGGATGCCATGGGACTGCTGTTTGCATTGCTGGTGCTTCCGCTGACTTTTCAGTGACCACCATACAGAAATGGCTGAGGTTGGAAGAGCGTGGGTCTCGGGATTAAAACTGGGTTAGAATCCCAGCTCTTCCACTTCCAGGTGTGATCTTGGGTGAACTGGCTCCTAACAGGAATTTTCTGTTTCTCTGCCCGAAGAAAGGCATGAGTGCCTGTTGGGGAGTGTCTTCCTATTTTTTTGTTATTTCCTAACTTTAAAAAACAATTGAGGTATAATTGATTTATAGTGTTAGTCTCAAGAGTATAGCACAATAATTCAGTTATATATATATATATATATGTGTGTGTGTGTGTGTGTGTGTGTGTGTGTGTGTGTGCACTCGCGCGCTAATTTGATTCAGTCATGTCCGACTCTTTGTGACCCCATGGTCTGTAGCCCACCAGGCTCCTCTGTTCATGGGATTCCCCAGGTAAGAATACTGGAGTGGGTTGCCATGCTCTCCACCAGGGCATCTTCCCGACCCAGGGACTGAACCCAAGTCTCTCATGTCTCCTGCACTGGCAGGCGGATTCTTTATCACTAGTGTCACCTGGGAAGCTCTCTCTATATATTCCTTTTCAAATTCTTTTCCCTTATGGGTTATTTCACAATATTGGGTTGAGTTCCCTGTGCTATACATTAGGTCCTTGTTGGTTATCTATTTTATACATAGTAGTGCGTATATGTTAATCCCAAACTCCTAATTTATCCCTCCCCCCATTACCCTTTGGTAACCGTAAGCTTGTTCTCTATGCTGTGGGTCTATGTTTTGTGAATAAGTTCGTCTGTGTCATTTTCCCAGGCTTCACCCCTAAACGATAGCAGGTGGTATTTGCCTTTCCCTGTCTGGCTTACTTCACTTAGTGCGATGAGTCCCCCTCTTTCCAAAGCGCTTCCTTCAATGTCCATTTTGGGGCTGCACCCCTGAGTCCTTGTCCCAGTGTGGGACAGGTACCACCCCACCCTGGCCGCCTGCACCCCACCTGGCAGGCGGAGGAGATGCATGGCGGGGAGAGTCGGGGGGACCCTTGAGCAGGGAGGGCCATGGCTGGCCCTGGGGATCTGCACCTGAGCAGGGGTGTGGAAATGCAGTGATCAGCGGGTCGGGATTTCCAGGACTTCTAAAAGGCCCCTGATAAACCCTCCAGAACTTCCACTCAGGCTGGAAGAATAAAACGAGCAGTTTCTGTTTCTCTAATTTGAGGAGTTTGAGAAATGGCAGCCAAACTTTCTTCATTTCTGCCGTGAACAGGATGGAGGTGAGTTTTCCTTGCCTGAAACCTTTCTGCTAGTGCCAGCTGTTAGTGCCCCCCTCGCATGGGGTGTTAGTGCTGAGTCTCAAGTGTCCCCGCCTCATCTTTCCCTTCGAGATGCTGCAGATCCGGTGAGGCCCAAACCCTCCTTTCTGTGGGGAATCACTCTGAGACCAGATGAGATCTGAGGAGGCCTGGGAGTTGTGGTGGGCACAGTGCCATCCAGAAACTGGGGAGCCGAGGGGGACTAATTGGGCTGAAGAGACCCCACTCCCGGGGGTCTCAGGCCTCACCTGGAACAGGCGCATCTCAGGAGAAGGCAACATACTAGACATTTGGGGGAGGCGATGGAAGCTCACATGTGCAGAGCTGCAGGAAGAGGCCAGACACCTGCTCCTATGTTGCCACCTGGGACCCTGTAGGTTTTTCCTTCACCTCCCCAGGCAACCTTCCACTTTCCAGAAGCAAGATAATAGAACGTGCTTCCTATTTGTACTGATGCAGAATGTGATTTCTAGGTGGGTTATTTCTAGAAGAGTCACCAACATCTTCTGATGAAAGACTAATTCCAGGTGCTCTGTGGGGCCCTGCAGAAGCCTCTGGAACACTGCATGCCTGGGCTGTCTTATAATTCATTAGGCTTCTGGGACGCATCTCATCAAAGACAGGAGACACTGTGACTGGGAGTCAGGGGACCTGAGTGTCATATCTTTGCGGTAGCTTTATGTTTTTAAATAGAAGGGTGACTTCTTAGTTTTTAAGTTTTTCCTAGCTTTATTGAAATATTATTGACATATAATATATGTAAGTTTAATGTGTATGATTGAGCTTCCTAGGTGAGTCAGTGGTTAAGAATCTGCCTGCCAGTGGAGGAGACGCAGTTCCCCTCCCTGGATCGGGAAGATTCCCCTGGGGAAGGGAACGGAAACGCACTCCAGGATTCTTGCCTGGAAAATGCCAGGGACAGAGGAGCCTGTGAGCTACAGTCCACGGGGTCACGAAGAGTCGGACACGACTGAGTGACTAAACACACAACAAAGGTGTACATGGAGATGATTTGATTTTTGTATATACTGCAACATGCTTGCCGCAGTGAGGTTAGTTAACACCTCTCTCCCTCACCTTTTTGTGTGTGTGGCAGTAACATTTGTGATCAAATCTCTTAAGGACTCCCAAGTATATAATGGGATTAACCTCCTTCTCTGCTTCTCAGAAAGTGCTGACTCAGTCCCGGGCACAAAAGAAGGTCTTGTGGGAATCTCAAGGCCACCATCGGCAAGCTAGGCTTCTGGGGACATTTTTGTTTAGCTCAGATGTTCTTAGGAGTGTTGAATTGTTCTTCATTATCTATCAGTATTTATCTAAAATGCTCTGGAAGGTGGGCCATGGCTGGGCTGTGGTTTGTCTGAGCCTGGGACCTGGCCCTTAGCCCCCGAAGTCGGAACACCTGCAGCTGAGATGTAAGAAGCAAGCGGCCTCCGAGGCCCCTCCTGGCTTCCTACTTGTGTTCTGGCCTCGCTGTTGCTCTCGGTGCCCCCGAGTGGCCTCTGTGCTTGTGCTTAGTCGCTCAGTCGTGTCTGATTCTGTGACCCCGTGGAATGAAGCCCACCGGGCTCCTCTGTCCATGGGGATTCTCCAGGCAAGAATGCTGGACTGGGTTGCCATTTCCTTCTTCAGGGGATCTTCCCAACCCAGGGATCGAACCCAGGTTTCCCACATGGCAGGCAGATTCTTTACCGACTCAGTCACAAGGGGAGCCCAAGAAGACTGGAGTGAGTAGCCTATCCCTTCTCCAGGGAATCTTCCTGACCCAGGAATCGAACCAGGGTCTCCTGCACTGCAGGTGGATTCTTTACCAGCTGAGCGACCAGGGAAGCATGTGGCCTTAGAGCAGGATTTTTTAATAATTAATAACGTTGCCTTTATCTGCTTATTAAAAATCCTGCTCTTGCATCCCTGCCAGCCAGCAGCCCGGGCAGCAGGGACAGATGTTCTTTTGATAAAATCCTGTGGGTGTGATGATAACACCTGCGGATGGAGCAGCTGCCTTCGGCATTCATCATCCCGTCTCCTTTCCAGCAAGGGGATTACAGCACCTCAAGACGCCCAAATCTAGACAACTACATCAGTAATACATGCCGCAAGAAAGAAAGTGAAGTGAAGTCACTCAGTCCTGTCCGACCCTTTGCGACCCCATGGAACGTAGCCTACCAGGCTCCTCCGTCCCTGGGATTTTCCCGGCAAGAGTACCAGAGTGGGTTGCCATTTCCTTCTCCAAATACATGCTGCAAGGGGGAGAGAAATTAGATGGTTGCTGGAGGACAAAGTGGGTTGAGAAAATATTCTTTTTTAAAGATGGGAGAAGAGAAGGTCGGAGAGGGTTGATGGGGGTGAGGGGAGTGAATGGACTACAACACAGAGAGATGATGCCCTCTCAGAGTCCGCTGAGAATGGTGATCTGGCTGTAGAGACAGGGCAGGTTCTTGTGTCTCCGATGGGGCCATCTGCGTTGCAGACGGAGGCATGGTTGATGGAGAGTTGGGAGACTCGGGCCACCTTTTGCCTAGCTCGTTCATGTTCTCCTCTACCTGACGGCTTCAGACTTGTCTCTTCCTGACTCTTGACCTCCCTTTCCTTGGATCATTTATTTGAGAAAACTTTTAATTACAAATTCTTTCTCTGCCTCTTTGAGATGTAACTCTTTTTAAAAGCCTCCTGCTAGTTTTACAACCCAGAACTGTCTTTCTCAAGGCCATGGGAGCTGTCTACCCCTTTGAAATGTAGCCACCTATCTCTCTTCTGCCCAGGAGGGTCAAGCCTGGCTTTGATGGGCTCCAGTGAGCAAACACACACGGCCTCATCACAGTGACAGGCTTCCCCAACATCCACCAGTACTTTTCCAGCGGCTCACCCCGGCCCTGAACATCCTTCCTAGTGTTTGAGTGGTTGAGTTCGGTCTTAGTCCCTGTTATCAGAGCCTTGAATAGTTTTCCTGGCCTGGTTGCCTTTGTCTGCTGCAGTGGTTGCTATTGTTGTTGTTTTTATTCTTAATTGGAGGATGATTACTTTACAATATTGGGTTGGTTTCTGCCATACATCAACATGAATCAGCCATAGGTATACATATGTTCCCTCCCCCTTGAATCTCCTGCCCACCACCCATCCCACCCCACATCTCTAGGTGGTCACAGAGCACTGGATTTGAGCTCCCTGCAACATACAGGAGATTCTCACTGGCTATCTATTTTGCATATGGTAATCATGGTTGTTGTCTTAATTTATCTTATTTACTTAGAGTTGACTTACAGTGTGGCGTGTGCTAAGTCACGTCAGTCATGTCCAACTCTTTGCGACCCCATGGACTGCAGCCCACCAGGCTGGGTGTCCTTGGGTATTCTCCAGGCAAGAATACTGGAGTGGGTTTCCATGCCCTCCTCCATGTATCTATATCTATGTATTCTTTTCCAGATGATGGTTTATCGCAGGATATTAAATATAGTTCCCTGTATTATACAGTAGGACCTTGTTGTTTATCTATTTCTATATACAAGAGATTGCATCTGCCAAGCCCAAACTCCCAACCCTTCCCTCTCTGCTTGGCAAACATAAGCCTGTTCTCTGTGAGTCTGTTTTACAGGTAAATTCATTTGTGTCATATTTTAGGTACCACATATAAGTGATAGCACATTGTATTTGGCGTTCTCATTCTGACCTACCTCATTTAGTACGAAATCTTGAAGTCCATCCATATTGCTGCAGATACCATTATTTCTTTCTTTTTTATGGCTGAGTACTATTCCATCGTATATACCTATACATCACATCTTCTCTAGTCAGTCATCTGACGATGGACATTTAGATTGCTTCCACATCTTGGCCATTGTAAATAGGGCTGCTGTGAACACAGGGCTATGGATCTTTTTGAATTACAGTTTTGTCTGGACATATACCCAGGCGTGGGATTGCTGGATCCTATGGCAACTCTAGTTCTAGTTTTTTGAAGATCCTCTATACTGTTTCCACAGTGGCTGCTGCAGTTGGGTTTGACGCCTCCCCTGGGGTTTGGCTTCTGTTGCCCTTTGCTGTGGAGGCTACAAGGACAGATCCTCGTCTTCCGGGCTGACCTCATGCCCACGGGGAAAAGCATGCCTCCGAGGTCCAGGTTTTTGCTTTGACCTGGTAGTTGCTTATTGCCTTCTTGCTTTTTGGATGTTTTTGAGAAGATTTAAGCATATTTATCCTGTTTAGTTTTAGTTATTTTCAGTGGGAGGTTGGTGTGAATAATGTGGTAAATAGGGAACAGTCATTACCTTTTGGATGTCTCTGCCTGCCCTGACTCTAGAGCCTTAACCTCAGTGTCCACAAGCTCATCTCCCCAGAAAACCCCAGCCTCTCATAGCCTGAGCTCCACAAAGGCCACTAGAAAGTGTGTGATCCCAGCCATCCCACAGCTGGTCAGCCTTTATATAAAATGAGAATATACCTCTTCTTCAAGTTAAGTGTTTATAAATAGGCATGTTATTTCCTAATAATAAATATTGTAGCAAACAAGGACTCTGTTTGAGTAAGACATTTAATTTCATCCCAAAACCGTCAAAATATACAAATTTAGTTACAAGACACTTTTACTGCCATCTGCCAAAATTGTAGTAAACACACATGTCCTGTCTTTGAAAGAAAACAACATATAATTTTTTTTTCTGAAATAAGAAATGTCTATGTTGTAAGTAGCACTCCCTTTGATCTGGCAACTCGAACACTTGTAACAGCCATGCTGAATGAGTCTTTTTTATTCTTGTGCCATTTCTAGCTCCTAAATCTGTTCCTTTCTCCATCGTCCATTTTCCTGTCACTGTTTTAGTTCGGGTCTTTATTCCTAGCTTGGACTATTGTAGTAGCCTCTCACTGGTCCTGCAGCCTGACCCTGTTCCCTCCATGGGCTCGAGCTGCTGTCCTTACTCTGCCTGCCCGTCGCATTGACCACTCTCCTGCCTCAAAGTCCTTTCCCGGGAAATTTCCAGATGCCTTTCAAGACTGTGGCTGGGCTGGAGCGCCCCTATGTAGTCTCCTCCTCCTCAGTGCATGCTGCTCCCCTCATTCTAGTACCTGCTGCAGGAAATGGCTGGTTTACAGGTTGGTTGATGAGTTTTTTTTCCCACTTGTTTTTTTCCTCCATCTTGCAGGGTTGACAGGCTTCCTCTTTGCTTCCATGGCCCCCTGAACACACCTCTATAGCAGCATCTACACATATTTTGTATCCACACATTTAGTCTCTTTTCCCTCATTTGATTGAGCTCCTTGAATCAGAGACACATCTGGAGAGTCTTTGAACCTCTGTGTCTGACACTGTGCTTGGTCCTGGTAGCTTCTTCCTTTCTTGCAAAACATGTGCCTTCCTGGCTTATCCTGTTTCTGGAAGTCCAGCCCCTCTTCCTCCCCCTGCCGGGGGGAGAGCCCTTGCAGAACCCCCCTCACTTCAGTTCAGTCGCCCAGTCGTGTCCAACTCTTTGAGACCTCATGGACTGCAGCACGCCAGGCTTCCCTGTCCATTACCAACTTCTGGAGCTTGCTCAAACTCACGTCCATCCAGTCAGTGATGCCACCCAGCCATCTCATCCTCTGTCCTCCCTGTCTCCTCCCGCCTTCAGGGGAGTGGTTTTGCTGCCCTTGTCATTACCCTCAAGGCCACTAGGGGGCAGAGAAGTCCCATCCTTCCCTGGATCAGGGCCCAACCAGAATCGCTGCCTTCCCTGAAGAGAGGTCCATTCTCCAGGAGCCAATGTGTTGAAGATCATTTTGCAAACTGGTCGACTCAGCAAATAACCAACTTGCTAAATCATGGATGAGTTATCTGAAGCTTTGATATTCCTCAGAGTGCTTCCCACAGCTTCTATTTCATCTAAAAAGGAGGGAGTTTTTCTTGATCTCAGTTCATCGTCTTCTCAATTTTGGGGACATGAGATCCCATGAGGCCTGTGACCCTGCCATGACCTGACCTCCACTGCCGGCAGTGACACAGCTGGGATGTTGACTGACCAAGTGGCAGGCTTCTACCTGATGATTTTTAATGAGTCTATTTTATGTGAAATGACCCAGTGCCCCAGGCAGGATGAAGAGAGTCTTCTTGGAGGAGGGTCCTCCTTACTAAGGAGTGGTATTGGAGAAGATTCTTGAGAGTCCCTTGGCCAGCAAGGAGATCAAACCAGTCAATCCTAAAGGAAATCAACCCTGAATATTCATTGGAAGGACTTACGCTGAAGTTGAAGCTCCAATACTTTGGTCACCTGATACAAAGAGCTGACTCATTGGAAAAGATTCTGATACTGGGAAAGATTGAGGGCAGGAGAAGGAGGCGACAGAGGAGGAGATGGTTAAATGGCATCACCGATTCAATTGAGGATGTGAGTTTGAACAAACTCAGGGAGATGGTGAAGGACAGGGAGGCCTGGTGTGCTGCAGTCCATGGGATCACAAAGAGTTGTACACGACTGAGTGACAGAACAGCAACAAGCAGGATAGGTGATGGGCGAGCCTTTGTCAGTTTCCCCTCCAAGGTGTGTCCCTCTTGGTGGCAGACTGAACTTGAAGACCAGCCCAGAGGGGAGGGGGACCCCACGGGGACAAAGCAGCCCCTCAAACCCGGTGCAGTTCCCACTGCTCCTCCTTCCACGGGTTGGTCCCTGGAGGCTCAACCCACCTCAGACATTTCAAGGACTGCAGCCTGGTGTAGCAATGCGAGCTCAAGGGCCTCTGCACAGTGACTGAAAGTCCTCTCCCTGGAAGGACATTAAGCTAAGCGGAAAAAGTCAGTCACAGAGGACAAACACCGTCAGATTCCAGTCTCAGGAAGTATCCAAAGTTGTCCAAAATCATAGACGCATAAAATAGAAGGTGGTTACCAGGGGTTGGAGGAGGGGCATTTGCATTGAATGGGCCTGGGCTTCAGGTATTCGGATGGAAAAGTTCTGGAACTCTACACAACGTGGAGAAGACACGTGATGCTGCTGAGCTGTACACTTAAAAATGGTCAAGATAGTGGATTCAGTGCTACACAGTTTGAGGTGGGGTTTTTTTTTTTTTAACCACAATAAAATAAAATAAAGTCTTCCTCTGCGTTCGACCTCCTCCTCTAGTAAGAAGCTTTGAACACTTATGGCTCAGGGAAAAGGGTTTTGTTTTATGAACTCTAGGAAAGCATCGGAGGTCTAGCATTTCAAATGTTTGACTAGCTCCGGGCAAAGAACTTGACTTCCTCCGGGAAGCAGCGCAGGTCCGAGGCCCCAGTTTCTCCGGGGATGGGATTCAAGGAGGGCCCTCACCTCGGAAGGCAGGAGAGCCGCTGTTACAGGAAGCCGGGAGCGCTCCTGCAGGGCCGACGGAGGGCAGGGACACGGTGGGAGAAGGTAAGCTGTGTTTGCGGGTTTCCATCCGGATCCACAGGAAAGCTGCGGGCGGGGTCCTGCGGGCCCTCCCCACCGCTGGCCCGCTGCCCCCAGAGGCACCCCGTCCTGGGCCCTGGGCACAGCCAGCTTTCTCCTCCGAAGGCCCTTTCAGAAGCTCGGCTGAGGCTCAGCGCCTCGGCCCCGCGGGGGCCCCCGCCTGTGGGCGCGCCGAGCTGGGTGGGCGCCGTCCCTCCCCGACTCCGACCGCCCTGACCCTGACGTTCTCACCCTGCTGATGCGGCGTAGCTTACTGAACTTCCCCTCCCACCGCCCTCGAAATCTATTTCTAGAAACCTCTTCCTCTTCCGAATTGCTCCTGACTCTGCCCTTCTCTCCTCGCGCGTCTCCTCCATCCCCTGAGCGGACCGAGCGGCCTCCTCACCCAGCGCAGCGGCAGGCGGGACCCGGCGGCGCTGAGGCTGAGAGACCAGGGGACCGAGGTGCGTGTGCTGCGGGGTGCCTGGGCACGGGGCGGGGGGCGGGGATGGGGCAGGGGAAGGCGGCTGACCCCCAGGGCGGGACACGGCCACCTGGAGGGCTTGCTTTCAGGGGCTCTGGGATGTCTCTCCCGCTCCAGCCTGCGGCGCCGGGGTTTTCGGGGAGGGGGCACCCAGAGGTTCCCGCCGTCCCAGGAGTCATGCCCGAGGGCAGCCTTCCCAGGAAGGGGCAGGTCTGGGAGGGGCTGCTCTCCCCACCTATGAAGGCCTGGAAGAAAAACAAGGGGCGCGATCCGCTCCTCGAATCCCCTAATTTCACGACTGTGACACAGAGTACTATGCCCCCACCCCCGCCCTTGGGAATTCAGCGATAGCTGCCTGCCTCCTTGAGAAGCAGGGGGCAGGGAACCTGGCCATTTGGACACTGATTTTCCACATTCACTTTCCTGTTATTTCTCAGTTCATTTCAGTTCAGTCGCTCAGTCTTGTCCAACTCTGCGACCCCATGGACTGCAGCACGCCAAGCCTCCCTGTCCATCACCAACTCCCAGAGTCTACTCAAACTCACGTCCCTTGAGTCGGTGATGCCATCCAACGATCTCATATTCTGTTGTCCCCTTTTCCTCTCACCCTCAATCTTTCTCAGCATCAGGGTCTTTTCCAATGAGTCAGTTCTTTCAATCAGGTGGCCAAGGCTCATTTGGAGCTTCAGCTTCAGCATCAGTCCTTCCAGTGATCATTCAGGACTGATTTCCTTTAGGATGGGCTGGTTGGATATCCTTGAGGTCAAAGGGATTCTCAAGAGTCTTCTCCAACACCACAGTTCAAAAGCTCAAAAAAAAAAAAAAAAAGTTCAAAAGATATTTCCTAGCCCTTGCACAATTAAGATTCCATTAACTGTGCATTGAAAGTGGTCAGTGTTTGGTCAGAAAGACAAAATACTTTCAGATTTTATCTAAATTTAAGCCTCCTAGGCTGTCGCATGTGAACTCTTTTCCTTCCTCCTGCTGGGCTGGGACTGAGATCTCTCCAAGAAGGGCTCCAGAAGCTTCTCTGACCACCTTTTTCAGTACGCGTGGACTGCCCTTGATATGGGAGGAAGCTTTGGTTGGATGAATGCCTGAAGCCATGTTCCCCTTTGGGCTATATCCTGAGAAGAAGGTGGAGGCTGCCTCAGAATGTCAGCAGGAGTTCTGGAGAAAGTCTGTTTGTCTGTCCTTTTCTCTCTGTTGCTCTCTTGGAGTCTCCAGAGTGGTCTGGCAGATGATGAGAAAATGTGAGTTATCAAGGAGAGAGTGGGAGTGGGTTGGTTCCCTTTTGTCCTTAAAAGGATTTTCTGTACCCTTGGGAGAAAATGGTACAGGTTGGACAATTGTATGTATGTATGTGTGTGTGTGTGTATATATATATATATATATATATATATATATTCACACACAGAGGGAGAAAGAATTAGTTCTGATTGAATATGGCATCATTGGCTGGAAGGGGTCTAATAAACACTCATCCATTTCATCATGATGAGGAACCATATGAAACAATGATGTGTACTTGGGAAATAAATTCCTTTTTTCTTTGGCCTGCTGAAGGTCTCTGCTTCCTCAAGCTTATTTACTCACTAATCTTTTAAAAAATTTAATGTGCAAAAATATACCACTTCTTCACTTGATCAGGAAACAATGTAAAGTCACTTCTCTTTTATTATTCAAAGTTATTCAAATTATTACTCTTTTGTTATTTATTATTCAAAGGGACATCACTTCAGTCTCCCTTTCCACTTCTAGAAACAATTTTTCTTCCTTTCCTCACATCTGTCACTCTCACCATTTGTTGCACACCATTCATTGAGCATGTACTATATGCCAGACATAATATTAGGACTCAGGGACATAGAACAAGACAGGCATGGTCTCTGCTTATAGAGTTTCATGCTAAGGGCAGCAAAGAGAAAATGAAAAAAGTAAACACAATAAATAACACTAGATAGAAGCAGTGTTAAGATGGCAATAAGGAGAGTCAGGATATGGGGAATTATGGTGAGGATGTCTTTGTACAGGGGTGTGTCTGGATCAGAAGAGGCTCTTAGAAGGGTCCCAACAGTGACTGGGCTTCTCTCCTTGCCGTAACCTTGGAGGTGCATGTTTTGAGCTGAGATGGGCTTTGCCTCTTGCATCATGTGGAGATCCAGCAGATGCCTGTAGGGAGGAGCCAAGGCCTCCATCCATGGCCCTGATGAACTTCTCCTCAGCTCAGCCCTATATTTCCTCTAAGGGTGAAGCTTCTTGAGGGCAGGTGTATGTCCTTCCTTTGCTGCCTTCTCTGATTCCTTCCTCACAGTCCACCAATACTCTTCTCATAAGAGGCGGGAACTTTCAAAATAGCTGCACAGAATAAGGGCTTTTCTCCTTCACTTTCTTCAGCTGTGGTTCTTTGTCCTTCAAGTCAGTAACCATCTGCTCAGTCATAGCGAGTATTTATTGAATGTCTTCTTGACGTTGTAGATATGTTAGTGAATGAAACAGAACAATTTCCTTCTAGTAATGGGGAGACAAAACAAGAAAGTGATAAGCAAGTGAATGCACCTTTCATTGAAAATGGGTACTGTGTAGAAAAATAAAGCAGGGCAGGGGATGGGGTGTGTTTGTGGGGTGTGGGGGGAGAGTAACTTTTAAATATAGGATGACTGAAAAAGGCCTCTTGAACCACAGAAACAGGTCTGGTGGAGACCTAAAGGAAGTGAACCTGCCTGGCATAAGTCTGGGGGGAGAATGTTCTAGCTCAGGTAAGCCACCAGCATGAAGCCCCAAGGTCACATATTTGAGGACTATCAGGGAGGCAGACAAAGCAAGGTGGAAACAGGTGGTGGATGAGGCCAGATCAGGCAGGGTCTTGTTCAGTTCAGTCACTCAGTCGTGTCCGACTCTTTGCGACCCCATGGACTACAGCACGCCAGGCCTCCCTGCACATCACCAGCTCCCAGAGCTTGCTCAGACTCATGTCCATTGAGTTGGTGATGCCACTGTGAAGGCTTTACCTGCTCTTTGAATGGGTAGGAGGCCAATGGGGGACTTGGGGCGGATGAGTGATACCGTCTGTCTCAGTGTAGAAGGATGACAGATTCTAGGAGAAGGGTAGAAGCAGGAAGTTAAGTTATTGAAGTCCAGTTCAATCTGGAAAAACCAGGAGGGGCTTGACACAGAGGTGACATGCTGCTGCTACTGCTGCTGTGTCGCTTCAGTCCTGTCCGACTCTGTGCGACCACATAGATGGCAGCTCACCAGGCTCCCGCATCCCTGGGTTCTCCAGGCAAGAACACTGGAGTGGGTTGCCATTTCGTGGTGTAAAATGGAGGGTTTCCAGGCAGACAGGAGGTGGGGGTGCATACTAGGGGACTGGAACTAAGGGAGCAGATGTGAGGTGGGGTCCCCGATTGTGAAAGGCACCTATGATTACAGGCCACACATTCCTTCCAAGCCCACAGGAGACATTTACAAAAATTTTATTCGGCCAAAAAGTAAACCTCTACCAGTGACAGCTATTTCATACAGATGTTGTTCTCTGACCATAGAGCAATAAAATTCAAAAATAAATGAAAAGATAGTTAGTCTCCCAATGTATTTTTTAATAATCGCTTTTTAAAATTTATGGGTTGGAAAGAAATCACAGTTGAAATTAGAACATATTTAAAACTGATCAACAAAAAGCAGCAGCATTGGGATGTCAGTTCTTCTCAACCAAAGCTGTGAATTCAATGCAATAATGTTCAGCATTTCATCAGGAAAGTGACAACTGATTGAAAAGTTCTAGAGAAGATGAAAAAGCTAAGAGTAGCAAGAAAATTTTGAACACGTGCAAGGGGTTAGGACTTGCTCGATCAGAAAAGTAGGACTTATTTTAAAATTATACTAATGGAGTCATATTGATTTTGGTGATTAAGGCTTTCTGGTTCACAAATGGACCAAATCCAGGGGACACAACAGAGAACCTTGGGGCACACTTGGACAGTAGGGTCCCTGGTACCTGACAGAATCATCTGGGAAGGATGGACTACTGGAGAAATGGATGAGGAAGCTTGGTTCTTTCTGTGGATTCTGAATCAGTTAGGAACTAAAGATGACTCCCACCCGGGCTTCTCAAACGTGAAGGTTCACGGGAATCACCTGGAATTTGTGAAACTACAGGTGCTGATGCAGGGGACTGGGGTGGGGCCCAGGACTCTGGGTTTCTAACAGGGACCCAGTTGTTGGCAATATTGCTAGTCTGTGAATCCCATTTTGAGTAGCAGCAGCTTAACTTGTAAGACTATTGATTGTTTATTTAACCAAGGGGTCCAGAGGGTGTTCCAGCAGCTCAGTGACATCATCAGGGACCCTCTTTATCCTTCTGCTCTGCCAACTTTAGCTTGGTGATAAACGTTGACTTCTCGTCCCTCCTATTTGTTGCCCCATTGCCCACAATATCTGCTGTGATTTCCTGCAATCACATTAAAATTTCATGCAAGAAGGGGCAAGAGGTGACAACAGGAGCTCTCGACTTGAGTCTGCCCTTACCATCAGGAAAACAATAGCATTTCCAGAAGCCCCAAGCAAGTATTCCCTAAGCTCTCACTAGGGAGAAGGGGGTCCCATGGACACCCTTAGCTGGAAGGGAAGTTGGGAGAGAGAATGTATTAGTTTCCTACTGTTGCTGTTACAAATTGACACAAACTTAATTGCTCAAAACCCAAAGATTTATTATTTGACAGTTCTGGAGGTCACATGTCCTAAAATCAAGGTGCTGGGCAGGGCTGTGATCCTGAGAATCTGTTTTCTTGCTTTTTCAAGCTTGGCTCATGACCTCTTCCTCCATCTTTAAAGTCAACAATGTAGCATTTTCGAGCCTCTCAGTCTCTGATCTCTGCTTCTGTTCACCCATCTCTTCTCACTCTTGAACCTCTCATAACGTGATTATATTGGACCCACCTCAGTGACCCTCATAGCTAAGTCGGTAAATAAGATGCCTGCAATGCAGGAGACCCAGGTTTGATTCCTGGGTTGGGAAGATCCCCTGGAGAAGGAAATGGCAACCCACTCCAGTATTCTTGCCTGGAGAAACCCATGGACAGAGGAGCCTGGCGGGCTACAGTCCACGGGCTTGCCAAGAGTTGGACACAACCTAGCGACTAAACTACCACCACCATGGTGACCCAAGGATATCTCCCCATCACAAGGTCCTTAGTTATACTGGCTAAGCCCTGAACCAGGTAAAGTAATGCACTTGGTCACAAATTCCAGGGATTAATTAGCACATGGCCATCTGTGTCCCCCCTGTATCTCAGTGAGTGTGTAGATTTCCTCCAGCATGTAGAGTTGGTGATGTGTATTGAGAAGGGGTTGGTGTTTGTTTAGGCAATCAACAATATTTTGACATTTTTACCAATATGGATTTATTTTTTAATTTATTTTCTTTCTGCTTTTTTTTTTTTTGGTGTTGGGAGTACAGAAGAATTTCATTTTCTCCTTCATCATTTTTAAGGTTTTCCCAAATTTTACAACAAACACTTATAACTTAATAAACCCCACTCCTCCCAGTCTGATTTTCAAAAAGGAAACTAGAGGGTGGTAAAATACCCAGCTCTGAATTGAGGTCTAGCTAGCAAGAACATGGGTTTGTTTTAGAGACAAGAGCACAGAGAAGAATCTGGGAAACAGGATTCCTTGTCCCCGTCTAGTCTGAGTCTAGGACTTCAGTTGTCCAAATCCTCAGAGAAAAGAGTCAGAAAGAGAAGGTACTTTCATGCTGTTCCTCTATTCATTCTGTGAGTTGATTACTGAAAGTGAAAGTGGCTCAGTCGTCCGACTCTTTGCAACCCCATGGACTGTAGTCCATGGAATTCTCCAGGCCAGAATACTGGAGTGAGTAGCCTTCCCCTTTTCTAGGGGATCTTCCCAACCCAGGAATCAAACCCAGGTCTCCCGCATTGCAGGCAGATTCTTTCCCAGCTGAGCTTTGATTACTGATGTGTTTCTTTTTTGTCCCAACAGAAGCACTCGAAGCCCAAGTCAGGAGAGCGAGTCAGAGCAGGGCTCCTCCACAATGGAAGTGAGGCTTCTTCTCTTAGGGAAGCGTGGCGCAGGGAAAAGTGCCACAGGAAACAGCATTCTGGGCAAAGCCGTGTTCAAGTCCAGGTTCAGTGAGCAGCCGGTGACTAGAAGCTGCCAGAGAGAGAGTGGGATCACGCAGGGGAGGGAGGTTGTGGTCATCGACACCCCCGACCTTTTCTCTTCAATAGATGACATTGCTTTTGTGGATAACATTAAGTGCTGCTTGGAGCTCTCGGCTCCCAGCCTCCATGCTCTGCTTCTGGTAGTTTCCCTTGGCAACTATACGGTGGAGGACAGACAAACAGCCGAGCACATCCAGAAGGTGTTTGAAGAGAAAGCCAGAAGGCACACCATTATCGTCTTCACTCGAAAGGACGAAGATGGCTCGCTGGAGGACTATGTTAAGAACAACACATCTCTTCAGGACTTGGTTCAGTGCTTTGGTGGTCAATACTGCGCTTTCAACAACAAGGCAAGTAAGGATGAGAATGATGCCCAGGTGAAGGAGCTCCTCGGCAAGGTCAAGTATTTGGTGGAAAACAACGGACCATATGCGGTGAACTTAAGGGATGAAGACCGTAGCCTCCAGGTGAGAATTCTTGTTAAGGTCTCCAAGGATCTCTGTTGTTAAAGCTGGTGAGATAAAGACACAAATAAGTGAAATGTTGCATAGGATTTTTTTTTTTTTTTTTAAGGACACGGCAACCCACTCCAGTATTCTTGCCTGGGAAATCCCATGGACAGAGGAGCCTGGCAGGGCTCCATGGGGTCATGAAAATGTTGGGCACGACTTATCCACTAAACAACGACAGCAATAAGGGGATATTTATCCATAAACTGGAAAGATGAGGCTACTTTACTTGCAAATTAATAGATACATTTAAGTCCTTTTCTGACTTTACCCTTCATAGTACTGGACACACAAATGACTCATTAGACCCTCTCTTCCCTTGGCTTCAGTAAAATCACACTCTCCTTGTTTTCTTCTCCTCTCTTGCTACCGAAGAGTTTGCTGAGTCCACCTCTACGGTCTCTAACAGCTGACATCTTCAGGGCTTGATTCAAGCCCTTCCTCCACTCTTGACACTTTTTTCTCCCTCAGGTGATTCTGCATTTTTACAGCTTTGAGCTTTAGCTATGGCTAATAGTTTCCAAATTAATCCCTTCAGTCTAGGTCCTTCCTCTGAGTTCTGATTCCTTTATCCATCCAATTGCTATTTGACGTTGCTCTCGTAGTGTATCTCAAAATTAACATGTCCAGAATTTTGTTTTTCCCTCTGAAATCTGTACAACTTCAGTTCTCTTCTCAATGACTGTCTTGCTCACCATGCTTTTCAAACCTAAGCGCAGATGTCAGCTTTGAAACCACTGCCAGCTGGCATCTGGCTTCCAGGGTGTCATCGTCTTGTGTGACTGAGGCACCTGGAAGCCACCTGCTTCTCTCTGTCACCATGACTACCATCTGATCCAGGTCAGCCTCTGCTCCTGCCTGTTCAGTTCAGTCGCTCAGTCATGTCTGACTCTGTGACCCCATGGACTGCAGCACGCCAGGCCTCCCTGTCCAATACCAACTCCCAGAGTTTACTCAAACTCGTGTCCATCGAGTCAGTCATGCCATCCAACCATCTCATCCTTTGTCATCCCCTTCTCCTCCTACCTTCAATCTTTCCCAGCATCAGGGTCTTTTCAAATGAGTCAGTTCTTCACATCAGGTGGCCAAAATATTGGAGTTTCAGCTTCAGCATCAGTCCTTCCAATGAATATCCAGGACTGATTTCCTTTAGGATGGACTGGTTGGTTCTCCTTGCTCTCCAAGGGACTCTCAAGAGTCTTCTTGCCTGTACTATTTTACAATTACTCTTTTCCCCCCTTATTCATTCTTGTGCCTTCCCTTCCTGCACCCATCCATTTCACACAAATAGGTGGAGTGCTATTTTAGTTGATTTTAAGACTTCTGATTTCATGCCAATTTAAGAAACATTTTATTTATTTATTTTTTATTTTTGGCTGTGCTGGGTCTTCATTGTCGCCCATGGGCTTTTTCTAGTTGTGACAAATGGTGGCTACTCTAGTTGCAGTGCACGGGCATCTCATTTCAGTGGCTTCTCTTTTTGTGGATCACGGGTTCTAGAGTATTCAGGCTTCAGTAGCTTTGGGACTTGAACTCTAGAGCACAGGCTCAGTAATTGTGGCACCTGGGCTTAGTTGCCCTGCAGCGTATGGAATCTTCCTGAACTAGGGATTAAGCCCATGTCCTTTGCATTTTCAGGCAGATTATTAACCACTGGACCACTAGGGAAGTTTCATGATTTCATGCCAGTTTAACTGTGGGGAGTGAGGCTTCTCCAGGCAGTTGAAGGGGATGTTAATTATGTGTTTGGCTGTCCATCCTTCATTGTCTCCAGTTGCCTGTCTGGATGGGGAAGGATTCAAATTGTGCTGGATCTCACGTTAGAAGCATCACCTCTCTCCTGGGGGTGCAGTGAAGGAAGAAGACCTTGGAGATAACATGGGAAGCTTGATTTCCAATCTTCTCCCTTCCCTGTCCTTCAAAGGCACTGCACAAGCCTCACTTGACTGGTTTCTTCTTCCAGGGAGTCCAGAAGCTCTCCTTAAGCTTCTGGATTTTCTCCAGGAATAGCAAGGACCCTGGGAGACTTTGGAAAGAATTACTGTTACTAGTGGAAATAGTATGGGCTTCCCTGATGGCTCATAGGGGGGACTGTGGGAAAGTAAATTTAGAAAGTGCTTTAGGAACAATCCCTGGGTGAGATGGCATTTAAGCCCCACAAATCCACCTAGACATGGAAGTAATCCAGATGTCCATCAAAAGATGAATGGATAAAGAAGCTGTGGTACATATATACAATGGAATATTATTCAGCCATAGAAAGGAACACCTTTGAATCAGTTTTAATGAGGTGGATGAACCTAGAATACAGGTAGATGAACCTAGATACAGAGTGAAGTAAGTCAGAAAGAGATAAACAAAGAGAAACCCAACCTTCTTACTTCTGGGAAGCCTATTGCAGCAGTAGCAACAGTGGGGTCCCAAGATCAGTTTCATCATGGATGAAACTACACAGGCCAGCAGGGACCATGACCGTGACCATGACTGATTTGCCCACATTCTAATCATCAAATTACTCTGAATTATATACTTGTGTCTCCATTCCTTTACATTGTGAAAAACAGATTTTAGATCTGTGTGCCTCATTTCCCCTTTTCGTTTTCTTTCTAGGATTCTGTGAATGAAGACACATCTCAGCATAGTATGAATGAAGACACATCTCAGAGGAAGGACCATCCACATGGTAAGATAATCCTTAAAAACTGTTAAGCTCATATCTGTATTCTTTTGAATGCATCATGCATCAAAATAAAGTGGAAAATTATCTAGATAAGTTAGAACAAAAACTCATCCTGTAATAATGAGCAATGTTGAGCATCTTTTCATGTGTCTATTAGCTATCTGTATGTCTTCTTTGGAGAAATGCAAGCTTAGGTCTTCTGTCCACTTTTTGATTTGGTTGTTTGTTTTTCTGGTATTGAGTTGCAGCACTATTTGCAATAGCTAGGACATGGAAGCAATCTAGATGTCCATCAACAGATGAATGGATAAAGAAGTTGTGATACATATATACAATGGAATATTACTCAGCCATGGAAAGGAACACATTTGAGTCTGTTTTAATGAGGTGGATGAACCTACAATATAGGTAGATGAATCTAGAATACAAAATGAAGTAAGTCAAAATGAGAAAAACAATTATTGTTTATTAATGCATATATATGGAATCTAGAAAGATGGTGCTGATGAACCTATTTGCAGAGCAGCAATGGACACACAGACACAGAGAACAGACCTGTGAACATGGTGGGGGTGGGGAGGAAAGGGTGGGACGAATGGAGAGATTGTAGCATGGAAACATATACATTGCCCTATGTAAGATAGATAGCTAGTGGGAATTTGCTGCATGACTCAGGGAATTCAAACCGGGGCTCAGCGGCAATCTAGAGGGGTGGGATGGGGTGGGAGGTTCAAGAGGGAAGGGCCGTATATATATACCTATGGCTGATTCATGTTGATGTACGGCAGAAATCAACACAATATTGTAAAGCAATTATCCTCCATTTAAAAATAAATATTTTTTTGGAAAAAGCTGGAAAAAAATAATGCATCCTGGAGCCCTAGCTGAGGCTGGGGCCCACAGTTTGTCCCCGAGGGAGTCTCAAACATTTGTGAGTAAGTGCAGCACCAGCAGAGGCTCTGGACATGGCACAGGTGCCCCCAGCCTTCTTGCAAATGTTTCAGAGCTGGGCTTGCCTCTTGCAGCTTCTTTCCTGCCTCAGCCTCTTCTTCCAGCCTGGCATCCCAATGTTGGACTCCTGCTGGAAGCAGAAATAAATCCACATGTATGCCTGCTCAGTGGTGCCTGACTCTTTGCAACCCCATGGGCTGTAGCCCACCAGGCTCCTCTGTCCATGGGATTCTCCAGGCAAGAATATTAGAGTGGGTTGCCATGCCCTCCTGCAGGGGATCTTCCAGACTCAGGGATTAAACCCTAGTCTGCATCTCCTTCACTGGCAGGCACATTCTTTACCACTGGGCCACCTCAGTTCAGTACAGTTCAGTTGCTCATTTGTGTCCAACTCTTTTGGACCATGTGGACTGTAGCACGCCAGGCTTCTCTGTCCGTTACCAACTGCTAGTCATGGTGGTGGTGGTTTAGTTGCTAAGTCGTGTCCGACTCTTATGATCCCATGGACTTTAGCCTGTCAGGCTCCTCTGTCCATTGGATTCTCCAGGCAAGAATACTGGAGTGAGTTGCCATTTCCTTCTCCAGGGGATCTTCCTGACCCAGGGATCAAACCAGGGTCTCCTGCATTGCAGGCAGATGATTTACCAACTGAGCTATGAAGGAAGCTGAGTAACTCCTGGAGTTTGCTCAAATTCATGTCCATCGAGTCAGTAATGCCATCCAACCATCTCATCTTTGGTCATCCTTTTCTCTGCCTGCCTTCAATCTTTCCCAGCATCAGGGTCTTTTCCAGTGAGTCAGTTCTTCACATCAGGTGGCCAAAGTATTGGAGTTTCAGCTTCAGCATTAGTCCTTCCAATGAATATTCAGGACTGATCTCCTTTAGGATGGACTGGTTGGATCTCCTTGCAGTCCAAGGGACTTTCAAGAGTCTTCTCCAACACCACAGTTCAAAAGCATCAATTCTTCAGCACTCAACTTTCTTTAAAGAAAGCTTTCTAAAGAAAGCTGTGCCACCTAGGAAGCCCAAAATAACTTCATGGATAACACTAAACAGAATAACATCTGCAGAATTCCGAGATGGAGCTCAGTATCCATGTGGTGATTGCTTTTAATGGTGTATCGTGCACAGAGCATGAGTCAGTATGCACAGATCTGCCTCGTTTTGTTCAGTGGATGTAACTGGTTCATGGTATGGGCATACACAACTAATTCAGCCATTTTGTTGTTGTTGTTGATGGACTCCTGGGTTATTTCCAGGCTAGTTCTGTGCAAGAACTGAATATTTCACACTAAGATAGATGAGATCTGTGTTCTTGTAATTGTAAATCAAACTTACAATTTTAATAATGAAAATTATTGCAGCTGAGGGCTTCCCCGGTGGCTCAGAGAGTAAAGAATCTGCCTGCAATGCAGGATCGACACTGAAAATGAAAGTGAAGTCATTCAGTCGTATCTGACTCTCTGCAACCCAATGGACTGTAGCCCACCAGGCTCCTATGTCCATGGGATTTTCCAGGCAAGAATACTGGACTGGGTTGCCATTTCCTTCTTCAGGGGGTCTTCCCAACCCAGGAATCCAAGTCGGGTCTCCCACATTGCAGGCAGACTCTTTACTGTCTTGAGTCACCAGGGAATCCTGACATTATGTGCTGGGAAATACATTGGGTTGGCCAAAAAGTTTGTTCAGATTTTTTTCATCACATATCACATTTTATGGAAAAATCTGAAAGAACTTTTGGACCAAATATATATATATATATATATGTAAAGCCCATAAATTATTTAATCTTCATAGCATATAATATATAATTCTCACAATAACCCAACAATATAGTCCTCATAACAATCCTATAAAGAAGGTGCTATTTTCATTATTCTCATTCTACAGATGAGTGAAATTAGCCAGAAATACGTGAATTTAGACAGCGATAGGGAGTTAAAGTTCTGTCGATGGCCTTCAGCCAAGACCCCCAGAAATATTTCTGTTATTGAACAAAATTGGGTTGAATGATTTGAGACAGTAAGGGAATATCACACATGATGGGGACCAAGAAGCACCATAGAAATGATGGGGTTGGGGAAGACTTTCCATAGGACGTTGGCTTGTGTGAGGTGATTTTGGGGAAAGTAGTAACTCTTCCAGGCTTCCTTGCTGGTTCAGCACTGAAAGAATTTGCCTGCAATGCAGGAGACCCAGGTTTGATCCCTGAGTCAGGAAGATTCCCTGGAAAAGGGAATGACAACCCACTCTAGTATTCTTGTCTGGGAAATCCCATAGACGGAGGAGCCTGGTGGGCTACAGTCCATGGGGTCGTGCAGAATCAGACACGACTGAAGTGACTTAGCAGCAGCAGCTAAAAATACGGGGCATTTCCATCACCTTAGGAGTTCTTACTCTCCTTTCTTGAAAGGAGCCTCTCTCTAGACTTCCATTGATATGAGTTAATTTTGTGTGTTCTTGAACTTCAGATAATGACATTACATAGCATGTGGCTTTGTGTTTGGCTTTCTTCACTTAGCGTGTTTTGGAGACCCATCTAGGCTGCATATCAGTCCATCACTTTTTGTTAAATTCCTGAGTTGTGTTCTATTTTATGAATATACCACTAAGATGCATTTTAAACTCACTCTCCATGGTTCTGCCTTAGGCCATGAACTTCATGCCCCAGTACTTAACTTTGGTAGCAAAATAAGAGGAATTCCAAGGCTCAAGACCAGTGAAGGCCACGTTTAACGTTTTCACGTTCCTGAGAAATCTCAAGCCCTTTACACCTCTCTTAAGTTGGTCATGGCCCTTTTCATGGCTTTCACTTTGATGGGTAGCTTCTGGCTGGGACTACAGGTCTCCTGGTTCAGAGCATCATGGCCGTTCTCTACAAAAACTGGCAACAAGAGATTTTCAAAAACGCAAAAGAGGTTTATGAGCTATCCTAAAAGCTGTCCACATCTCTGTATTCTACTGTGAGAATCAACTCTGAATCTGTCCTTTTGTCCCAGGGTCAGGGGAGCAGCATCAGCAGATGACAGGATGGGAACCGAGCCCCTGGCCGCCAGCCCTGAAGGTCCTGCTGGTGGGGAAGCGTGGTGTGGGGAAAAGTGCAGTTGGAAACAGCCTTCTGGGGAAGCGGGTCTTTGAGACTCGATACAGTGAAAAGCCAGTAACCCAGAGGTGCATGTCTGAGAGCAGAATCTGGAGAGAGAGGCAAGTTTTGATCATTGATACTCCAGACTTCTCATCTTCAAAGGACATTGAACAAGACCTTGTGAACAACACCTACCCAGGTCCTCATGCTTTCCTGCTGGTGACCCCCCTGGGCTCCTTCAATGAGAAAGATGACATGGTGCTGAGCACCATCCAACGCATTTTTGGGGACAAATTCATCGAGTACATGATCATTCTCCTCACCAGGGAAGAAGATATAGAGAATCCAGACCTAGAAAAGTTCTTAGCCAGAAGTAAAAGGCTCAAGGAGCTCATCAACAAATGTAAAAACCAATACAGTGTCTTCAACTACAGAGCTACGGAGGAGGAGAAGCAATGCCAGGTGGATAAACTCCTGCAGGAAATTGTGAGCATGGTGCAGCAGAATGGGGACAAGCCTTGTACTTTCAGAGAGAAAGGTAAGTGAGGTCTAGAAAATCTTTTATGCATACTTAAAAAGTAGACCTAAATGTCCAAGAACTTTATTTTCTGAAGGGCAGAGAGGACATCAAAATGACAGGTATCATCTATTGACCAACTCTTCTCTCTTTCTCCTTTATTTCTCAAAAATTTTTTTAAATTTTATTTTATTTTTAAACTTTACATAATTGTATTAGTTTTGCCAAATATCAAAATGAATCCGCCACAGGTATACATGTGTTCCCCATCCTGAACCCTCCTCCCTCCTCCCTCCCCATACCATCCCTCTGGGTCGTCCCAGTGCACCAGCCCCAAGCATCCAGTACCGTGCATCAAACCTGGACTGGCAACTCGTTTCATACATGATATTATACATGTTTCAATGCCATTCTCCCAAATCTTCCCACCCTCTCCCTCTCCCACAGAGTCCATAAGACTGTTCTATACATCAGTGTCTCTTTTGCTGTCTCGTACACAGGGTTATTGTTACCATCTTTCTAAATTCCATATATATGCGTTAGTATACTGTATTGGTGTTTTTCTTTCTGGCTTACTTCACTCTGTATAATAGGCTCAAGTTTCATCCACCTCATTAGAAGTGATTCAAATGTATTCTTTTTAATGGCTGAGTAATACTCCATTGTGTATATGTACCACTGCTTTCTTATCCATTCATCTGCTGATGGACATCTAGGTTGCTTCCATGTCCTGGCTATTATAAACAGTGCTGCGATGAACATTGGGGTACACGTGTCTCTTTCCCTTCTGGTTTCCTCAGTGTGTATGCCCAGCAGTGGGATTGCTGGGTCATAAGGCAGTTCTATTTCCAGTTTTTTAAGAAATCTCCACACGGTTCTCCATAGTGGCTGTACTAGTTTGCATTCCCACCAACAGTGTAAGAGGGTTCCCTTTTCTCCACACCCTCTCCAGCATTTATTGCTTGTAGACTTGTGGATCGCAGCCATTCTGACTGGCGTGAAATGGTACCTCATAGTGGTTTTGATTTGCATTTCTCTGATAATGAGTGATGTTGAGCATCTTTTCATGTGTTTGTTAGCCATCTGTATGTCTTCTTTGAAGAAATGTCTATTTAGTTCTTTGGCCCATTTTTTGATTGGGTCATTTATTTTTCTGGAATTGAGCTGTAGGAGTTGCTTGTATATTTTTGAGATTAGTTGTTTGTCAGTTGCTACATTTGCTATTATTTTCTCCCATTCTGAAGGCTGTCTTTTCACCTTGCTTATAGTTTCCTTTGTTGTGCAGAAGCTTTTAAAATTAATTAGATCCCATTTGTTTATTTTTTATTTTATTTCCAATATTCTGGGAGGTGGGTCATAGAGGATCCTGCTGTGATGTATGTCGGAGAGTGTTTTGCCTATGTTCTCCTGTAGGAGTTTTATAGTTTCTGGTCTTACATTTAGATCTTTAATCCATTTTGAGTTTATTTTTGTGTATGGTGTTAGAAAGTGTTTTAGTTTCATTCTTTTACAAGTGGTTGACCAGTTTTTCTAGCACCACTTGTTAAAGAGATTGTCTTTAATCCATTGTATATTCTTGCCTCCTTTGTCAAAGATAAAGTGTCCATATGTGCGTGGATTTATCTCTGGGCTTTCTATTTTGTTCCATTGATCTATATTTCTGTCTTTGTGCCAGTACCATACTGTCTTGATGACTGTGGCTTTGTAGTAGAGCCTGAAGTCAGATATGTTGATTCCTCCAGTTCCATTCTTCTTTCTCAAGACTGTTTTGGCTATTCGAGGTTTTTTGTATTTCCATACAAATTGTGAAATTATTTGTTCTAGCTCTGTGAAGAATACCCTTGGTAGCTTGATAGGGATTGCATTGAATCTATAAATTGCTTTGGGTAGTATACTCATTTTCACTATATTGATTCTTCCAATCCATGAACATGGTATATTTCTCCATCTGTTAGTGTCCTCTTTGATTTCTTTCACCAGTGTTTTATAGTTTTCTATATATAGGTCTTTAGTTTCTTTAGGTAGATATATTCTTAAGTATTTTATTCTTTCTGTTGCAATGGTGAATGTAATTGTTTCCTTAATTTCTCTTTCTGTTTTCTCATTATTAGTGTATAGGAATGCAAGGGATTTCTGTGTGTTGATTTTATATCCTGCAACTTTACTATAATCATTGATTAGTTCTAGTAATTTTCTGGCGGAGTCTTTAGGGTTTTCTATGTAGGGGATCATGTCATCTGCAAATAGTGAGAGTTTTACTTCTTTTCCAATTTGGATTCCTTTTATTTCTTTTTCTGCTCTGATTACTGTGGCCAAAACTTCCAAAACTATGTTGAATAGTAATGGTGAAAGTGGGCACCCTTGTCTTGTTCCTGACTTCAGAGGGAACGCTTTCAATTTGTCACCATTGAGGATAATGTTTGCTGTGGGTTTGTCATATATAGCTTTTATTATGTTGAGGTATGTTCCTTCTATTCCTGCTTTCTGGAGACTTTTTATCATAAATGGATGTTGAATTTTGTCAAAGGCTTTCTCTGCATCTATTGAGATAATCATATAGTTTTTATTTTTCAATTTGTTAATGTGGTGTATTACATTGATTGATTTGTGGATATTGAAGAATCCTTGCATCCTTGGGATAAAGCCCACTTGGTCATGGTGTATGATATTTTTAATGTGTTGTTGGATTCTGATTGCTAGAATTTTGTTAAGGATTTTTGCATCTATGTTCATCAGTGATATTGGCCTGTAGTTTTCTTTTTTTGTGGCATCTTTGTCAGGTTTTGATATTAGGGTGATGGTGGCCTCATAGAATGAGTTTGGAAGTTTACCTTCCTCTGCAATTTTCTGGAAGAGTTTGAGCAGGATAGGTGTTAGATCTTCTCTAAATTTTTGGTAGAATTCAGCTGTGAAGCCGTCTGGGCCTGGGCTTTTGTTTGCTGGAAGATTTTTGATTACAGTTTCAATTTCTGTGCTTGTGATGGGTCTGTTAAGATTTTCTATTTCTTCCTGGTCCAGTTTTGGAAAGTTGTACTTTTCTAAGAATTTGTCCATTTCTTCCACATTGTCCATTTTATTGGCATATAATTGCTGATAGTAGTCTCATGATCCTTTGTATTTCTGTGTTGTCTGTTGTGATCTCTCCATTTTCATTTCTAAATTTATTGATTTGATTTTTCTCCCTTTGTTTCTTGATGAGTCTGGCTAATGGTTTGTCAATTTTATTTATCCTTTCAAAGAACCAGCTTTTGGTTTTGTTGATTTTTGCTATGGTCTCTTTTGTTTCTTTTGCATTTATTTCTGCCCTAATTTTTAATATTTCTTACCTTCTACTAACCCTGGGGTTCTTCATTTCTTCCTTTTCTGGTTGCTTTAGGTGTAGAGTTAGGTTACTTATTTGACTTTTTTCTTGTTTCTTGAGGTATGCCTGTATTGCTATGAACTTTCCCCTTAGGACTGCTTTTACAGCGTCCCACAGGTTTTGGGTTGTTGTGTTTTCATTTTCATTCGTTTCTATGCAAATTTTGATTTCTTTTTTGATTTCTTCTCTGATTTGTTGGTTATTCAGCAGCGTGTTGTTCAGCCTCCATATGTTGGAATTTTTAATAGTTTTTCTCCTGTAATTGAGATCTAATCTTACTGCATTGTGGTCAGAGAAGATGCTTGGAATGATTTCTATTTTTTTGAATTTACCAAGGCTAGATTTATGGCCCAGGATGTGATCTATCCTGGAGAAGATTCCATGTGCACTTGAGAAAAAGGTGAAATTCATTGTTTTGGGATGAAATGTCCTATAGATATCATTTAGGTCTAACTGGTCTATTGTATCATTTAAAGTTTGTGTTTCCTTGTTAATTTTCTGTTTAGTTGATCTATCCATAGGTGTGAGTGGGGTATTAAAGTCTTCCACTATTATTGTGTTATTGTTAATTTCTTCTTTCATACTTGTTAGCATTTGTCTTACATATTGCAGTGCTCCCGTGTTGGGTGCATATATATTTATAATTGTTATATCTTCTTCTTGGGTTGATCCTTTGATCATTATGTAGTGACCGTCTTTGTCTCTTTTCACAGCCTTTGTTTTAAAGTCTATTTTATCTGATATGAGTATTGCTACTCCTGCTTTCTTTTGGTCCCTATTTGCATGGAAAATCTTTTTCCAGCCTTTCACTTTCAGTCTGTATGTGTCCCCTGTTTTGAGGTGGGTCTCTTGTAGACAATATATGTAGGGGTCTTGTTTTTGTATCCATTCAGCCAGTCTTTGTCTTTTGGTTGGGGCATTCAACCCATTTACGCTTAAGGTAATTACTGATAAGTATGATCCCGTTGCCATTTACTTTATTGTTTTGGGTTTGAATTTATACACCCTTTTTGTGTTTCCTGTCCAGAGAATATCCTTTAGTATTTGTTGGAGAGCTGGTTTGGTGGTGCTGAATTCTCTCAGCTTTTGCTTGTCTGTAAAGCTTTTGGTTTCTCCTTCATATTTGAATGAGATCCTTGCTGGGTACAGTAATCTGGGCTGTAGGTTATTTTCTTTCATCACTTTAAGTATGTCCTGCCATTCCCTCCTGGCCTGAAGAGTTTCTATTGAAAGATCAGCTGTTATCCTTATGGGAATTCCCTTGTGTGTTATTTGTTGTTTTTCCCTTGCTGCTTTTAATATTTGTTCTTTGTGTTTGATCTTTGTAAATTTGATTAATATGTGTCTTGGGGTGTTTTGCCTTGGGTTTATCCTGTCTGGGACTCTCTGGGTTTCTTGGACTTGGGTGATTATTTCCTTCCCCATTTTAGGGAAGTTTTCAACTATTATCTCTTCAAGTATTTTCTCATGGTCTTTCTTTTTGTCTTCTTCTTCTGGGACCCCTATGATTCAAATGTTGTAGTGTTTAATATTGTCCTGGAGGTCTCTGAGATTGTCCTCATTTCTTTTAATTCGTTTCTC
This sequence comes from Bos indicus x Bos taurus, assembly GCF_003369695.1. Lineage (NCBI taxonomy): Eukaryota > Metazoa > Chordata > Mammalia > Artiodactyla > Bovidae > Bos > Bos indicus x Bos taurus. Next base: position 7,007,000 of record NC_040079.1, on the reverse strand, counting down.
TTTTTTCCTCTCTGATTCATTTATTTCTACCATTCTATATTCCAATTCACTAATCCTATCTTCTGCCTCTGTTATTCTATTTGTTGCCTCCAGAGTGTTTTTAATTTAATTTATTGTATTCTTCATTATATATTGACTCTTTTTTATTTCTTCTAGGTCCTTGTTAAACCCTTCTTGCATCTTCTCAATCCTTGTCTCCAGGCTATTTATCTGTGATTCCATTTTGATTTCAAGATTTTGGATCAATTTCACTATAATTATTTGGAATTCTTTATCAGGTAGATTCCCTATCTCTTCCTCTTTTGTTTGGTTTGGTGGGCATTTATCCTGTTCCTTTACCTGCTGGGTATTCCTCTGTGTCTTCATCTTGTTTAAATTGCTGAGTTTGGGGTGTCCTTTCTGTATTCTGGCAGTTTGTGGAGTTCTCTTTATTGTGGCGTTTCCTCACTGTGTGTGGGTTTGTACAGGTGGCTTGTCAAGGTTTCTTGGTTAGGGAAGCTTGTGTCGGTGTTCTGGTGGGTGGAGCTTATTTCTTCTCTCTGGAGTGCAATGAAATGTCCAGTAATGAGTTATAAGATGTCTATGGTTTTGGGGTGACTTTGGGCAGCCTGTATCTTGGAGCTCAGGGCTCTGTTCTTTTGTTGCTGGAGAATTTGCATGGTATGTCTTGCCCTGGGACTTGTTGGCCCTTGTGTGGTGGTTGGTTTCAGTGTTGGTATGGAGGCGTTTGATGAGCTCCTGTCAATTAACGTTCCCTGGAGTCAGGAGTTCCCTGGAGTCAGGGTTTGGACTTAAGCCTCCTGATTCCAGTTATCGGTCCAATTTTTACAGTCGTTTCAAAACTTCTCCTTCTATACAGCACCATTGATAAAACATCTACCTTAAAGATGAAGAGTTTTTCCACCGTGGGGGTCACCCAGAGAGGTTCACAGCGTTACATGGAGAAGAGAAGAGGAAGGAGGGATTTAGAGGTGACCCGAATGAGATGAGGTGGAATCAATAGAGGAGAGATTGTGCTAGCCAGTAATCACTCCCTTATGTGCACTCCACAACTGGACCGCTCAGAGATGTACACGGAGTTATACAGAGAAGAGAAGAAGGAGGAAGGAGACAGAGGTGGCCAGGAGGATAAAAGGGGGGAATGAAAAGGAGGGAGACAGATCCAGCCAGTAATCAGTTCCCTAAGTGTTCTCCACCGTCTGGAACACACAGAAATTCACAGAGTTGGGTAGAGTAGAGAGGGGTTAGGGAGGAGACACAGGCGACCTGGTGGAGAAAAAGGAGAGTCCAAAGGGAGAGACAGCAGTCAAGCCAGTAATCTCGCTCCCTAGTGAAAAATGGGTCCTGAAGATTGGGTTCTTAAAGGTACAAAATTGGTAACAAATACATAAAAGCAAAAATTAAAAATCTAGAGTAGAGTTTGGAATTTCAAAAATACAATGTTAAAGAAAAGAAGAAAGAAAAGAAAGAGAGAGGAAAACAAACAAACAAACAAAGTCATGAAAATTATAAAGAAAATATAGGTACAAAATTGATAACAAATACCAAAAAGCAAAAGTTAAAAGTCTAGAGTAGAGTTTGGAATTTCAAAAATACAATGTTAAAAAAAAAGAAGAAGAAGAAAGAAAACAAACAAACAAACAAAAACAAAGTCGCAAAAATTATAAAGAAAATATAGGTACAAAATTGATAAAAAATACCAAAAACCAAAAATTAAAAATCTAGAGTAGAATTTGGAATTTCAGATATACAATGTTATATAAAAGAAGAGAAAGAAAGAGAGGGAAAAAAAGTCACAAAAATTATAAAGTATGTATATATATGGGTACCAAATTGATAACAAATACCAAGAAGCTAAAATTAAAAATCTAGAGTAGAGTTTGGAATTTCAGAAATACAGTGTTAAAGAAAAGAAGAAGAAAAAAAAAAGTCAAAAAAATTATAAAAAATATATATATGAAGTTTGCTGTTAAAAAAAAAGGGGGTCTTTTTTTTTTTTTTGCTAAGTAATAGTAGGTTATAAAAGTGAAAATTGAAGGAATAATAGAGGACTTAAAATTCTTTAAAAATTAAAAAAATAAAAGAAAGAATGATCGTAAGAATAGCAAAAATATATCTAGAACTTTCTCTAGTTTTGTTGTGGGTATTGTGGGTTCAGTTCATTTTTGGCTAGTTCCTTGGTCCAACTTACATTTCTCAAGATCTATAGGCCCCTTCCTATGAAGTTGGTACTAACCACAGGGTTTTAATCTATTGCCTGTGGCTTCCAAGGCGGTTCCCTCTGTTATAGCTTCTTCTGTTTGCTGATCTTTTTAGTGTCTGCTTTCCTCTCTGACACAAAGGTGACAGTGGAGGACACTTTTTTTTTTTTTTTTTTTTAAGCTCACTTGTTGAGTCGTGCTGTGGGGAGGGAGGGACGCTGCAAACAAATAACACTGGCGTGTGCTCTCAGTGCCTCAGCCACACTGGGCCTGCCCCCACTCACTGCGCATGTAGCCTCCCTGCCCACACTGCTCAGGCTCTAGGTTGCTCCACTGGGAACCATCCGTGTCCAGCCCTGGGCTGCTTGCACCTCCCAGGTCCAAGCCGCTCAGGTTCAGGCACTCAGGTAGTCCTCAGAGGCGCAGACTCGGTAGGGCCTGCATTTTGTGCCCTTACCAGGTCCGAGCAGCTTAGGTGATGAGGTGTTTGGCAAGCGTGATTGCTGTGACTTATTGCCTCCCTGCTGCTCAGTTATCTAGGTGTACAACCAGTGCATCTTCTCAGGTGGATGTTGACTGTCCAGACCCCCAAGAAGTTTTAGTTAGCAAAACTTGGCTGCTTACAGTTTTATAGATAATGTCTCACTGGGGCTGCGAATGCCCCCTTCCGGCTCTAGCTGTCTGTCACCAGAGGGGGATGGTCTGCAGCCGGCTATCTCTGTTCAGTCCTTTGTTCCGTGCGCGGGCCTGGCGGTGTCTTAGGTTAGGGCTGGCTTTTTGCGTGGTAGATACCCCACAGTCTGGTTTGCTAGCCCAAATTATTTCTCTCAGATAGTGCTCGGGTTATTCAGGCCAGATCCTTACTCTAAGTGATGCAGCCCACGCCGCGCTGCGCCTCCCTGCCCAGCCCCCGCTTGCTAGTGGCGTGTACAGGCATCTGCGCTGCTTCTCCGCTGGGGGAGTTACCGTAGGGCTCCTAATCTGCAGGTTTGAATTGTTTCTTTATTTTTCCTCCCTGTTATGTTGCCATCTGTGCTTCCAAGGCTCGGCACAGATTCGGCAGTGAGATGGTTTCCTGGTGTTTGGAAACTTCTCTCTTTTTAAGACTCCCTTCCCAGGACGGAGCTCCATCCCTCCCTCTTTTGTCTCTTTTTTTGGCTTTTATATTTTTTCCTACCTCCTTTCGAAGACTTGGGTTGCTTTTCTGGGTGCCTGATGTCCTCTGCCGTCATTCAGAAGTTGTTTTGTGGAATTTACTCGGCGTCTAAATGTTCTTTTGATGAATTTGTGGGGGAGAAAGTATTCTCCCCGTCCTACTCCTCCACCATCTTAGCTCCTCCCCTTCTCAAATTTTACTAAATTATTTTCTAAACTATTTATTTATGGCTGTGCTGGGTCTTTGTTGCTGCCAGGGCTTTTCTCTAGTTGCAGGAAGTAGCCCCAATGAGATCAGAGGCTACTCTCTCATTGTGGTGGGCTCAGTAGTTTCAGCTCCTGGGCTCTAGAGCACAAGCTCAATAATCGTGGCATGTGGAATCATCCCAGATCAGGGATTGAACCCATGTCTCCTGCATTGGCAGGCAGATTCTTTACCACTGAGCCTCTAGGGAAGCCCACATTTTACTAAATTTATGTTCCTTTCCATGCAGTGTCCTGTAAGTAAGTTAGCAAGTGTTAGTCACTCAGTCGTGTCTAACTCTGCGACCCCATGGACTGTAGCCCACAGGCTGCTCTGTCCATGGGATTCTCCAGGCAAGAATACTGGAGAGGGTTACCAATCCCTTCTCCAGAGGATCTTTCCTACCCAGGGATCAAACCTGGGTTTCCTGCATTGCAGGCAGATTTTTTACCATCTGAGCCACCTGGAAGTCCTGACTTGATCTCTAATTCTCTCCTGACTCTTCTCCTGTCTTCAACTGGATGGTGAGCATCTTGAGGGGAAAAGTTGACCTTTTCCAGTCTCTTGTCTTCCCTGTAGTGTATCTGTTGCCCAGGCCTTAGCACTTAGTGCTGGTGATGAGACAGTAAAGAACCAAGAGAGTGGATAAAGAGGTCAAGGCGGGGGAAAGGTAGAGGCAGAGGGAGGGAAGGAGAGGAGAGGGGAGGAAGAAGAGAAGTGTAGAACCAATGACCCAGGACTGCCTCCTAGCTCTTTACTCTTCCCTCTGTTGGAGAAGGGGGGCCATTTTACTGGACAAGCACAGGGAGCCTGGGTGCTCCTGAGGGTCATGCCCCACATGGCCCTACATGGGTTTGATTAATCCAGCCACACTACCCTACCCACAGCTAAAGCAGAAGTCCCCATCTACTCAGTGCTACAAGTCCTATTGACCTGAGCTCAGATTCTTCCAGCCTAGTTCTACTCATCCCATCCTCTTCTGCTTCAAAGATCCTCACTTGGAAAGAACATCAGACCAAGAGGAGCATGTCTGTTCAATGTGCCTTTTCACATTCTTAATGGAGATCCTAAAAGCACAGGCATGTGGGAAAGTCAGAGGGGCTGCGTGGAGGAAGCCTGACTTGAAACAGGCTTTGGAAAATGGATAGAGTTTAGATGACTGAGCAGAACGTTCCAGAGGGTACACTAGCAACTTGAAGGCAGGATGTAGAACTGAGCATCTACTTGTGAGGGGACCAAGGGGCATGGTCTTGATGGAGATGAAGGGCTCACACCTGTAGATGTGGAATGGGGACGTGAGACAAGATTGTAGAGGTAGGTGGTAACCACATTCTCTCAGGGTATGAGAGAGGGACTTAAGATATATACATATATTTTTATCCTGTAAGTATAACCATGAGATTGTGGGTTCAGGATAAATAATTCAATAATTTCTCCTGGAGAGAAGAGCATGAGATAGGCTTCTTTCTCTCTTTGTTTTGAGGTGGATATTAGTAACTTGGTAAAAATTCTCAATTGAGAACTATGAGGCCTGAACGGAAGAGTGAGATCGCAGTACAAATGCAAAGTCATAAGGAAAACCCCAATAAAATGTATTGTAAGAGCTCTGTGCATCTCTGATCTCATTTATAGGGTAATGTCTCCTGCTTTCCTTTCCACAGAGCCCCTGCACATTATCCTCGTGGGGAAGAGTGGGACTGGGAAGAGTGCCAGTGGGAACACCATCCTCGGGAGCCCGGAGTTCCGCTCTCAGCTGAAAGCACAGCCAGTCACCACGAGCTGCCATGTTGGCAGGAGAACATGGAACGGGCAGGATGTTGTGGTTATGGACACTCCAGCACTCTGTCAGGAGTCCAGAGCTGAAGGGGACCTATCCCAGCTGGAGACGGCAGTCAAGGACTGTAGGTCCTACTATAAAGAAGGGAGTACAGTTCTGGTTTTGGTGTTACAGCTGGGACGGATCACTACAGAGGACAAAAAGGCAGTGGGGGAGCTAGAGTGCATCTTTGGAGCAGAAGTTATGGAATACATGATCGTGCTGTTCACCAGGAAGGAAGACCTAGAGACTGGGAAACTTGACGATTATGTCAATAACACAAATAACAAGTATCTTAAGAACATAATTGCAAGATGTAAGGGGAGATATTGTGCTTTTAATAACAAAGAAACTGGCCAAGCCAGAGAAGACCAGGCAAAAGAGCTTTTGACAATGGCTAGTGAAGTGATAAAGGGCGGTGGACAGCATAAACATCCCCGTACATGGAATGTAGGCAAAATAATGAAAAATATTCAGGAAAAGCCCTCCAAATTACTAAGTAATTTAAAGGAAAGGTTCTAGGAAAATGAAATGCCTGGGGTCTCCTTAAGTTGAAGATACCCTCAGGCTACAATCATGGGGGAGGAATGGCAGGGGGATGGGAAGAGGGACCATGACTTTGAGAGCTTGAGAGATGAATGCGTCTCAGCTTGTGATGCTTCAGCTCTTTGTAGGTAAATAGACAGGGCATGTAGTAGGGGATAATAAAGGAGAAAAACGAAATAAGGTAGGGAAATCTTGGAAAGGGCTTAAGGTATTAGGCTGATATTAAGGATCAGAGTCAAGTCACAAGAATCACTTCACCTATGTAGGTAGACTGGAGTCAGGACAGACACTGGAACTAAGGCCAAGGCGAGCCTGGGGTCAGAATACAGATATCACATGAGAACCAGGGGATTCAGCTACATGAGAGTAAGACAATGTCCTGCCAACTCCTGGGCATGGCAGAATGGAGAAGTTGGACTCTTGTGAGCCTCTGTTGCTGGGCACTGCTTGCCAGGTTCTCCTAGCTCCCCAGCTCCCACAGGGGAGCTCTCAGGACCGTCTTTTCCTTATGTGGTTACTCCTTACTCCTTTGTTCCAAGCTGGAGTGGAAAGTGGGACCCAGTCTACCCTTCTTTGCTCTCCCTAAGGAAATGGACATGAATCTGTGAAGTATCAAAAGATTTTATTGCTAATCAGTCATGGTGACACAGACTAGAACAAAAATTAGAAGCATGGTAAAATTGCTAATTAGATAATCTTGCAAAATTTAAAATTCTAAGTAAAATTCTAGATTTCCTGTAGAATTTTCAGAAAAAGTTACTGAAAACTCCTTTGTATTTATTTTTCTCTTTGTCTCCCTTTCTCTTTCTCTCCACCCCCATCCCATTCCCTGAGGCTTATGCATCCATGCTCAGTCATGTCCAACTCTTTATGACCCCACGGACTGTAGCCCACTGTGGACAAGCTCCTCTGTCCATGGGATTTTTCCAGGCAAGAATACCGGAGTGGGTTGCCATTTCTTCCTGCAAGGGATCTTCCCAACCCAGAGAATGAAACCAAGTCTCCTGTGTCTCCTGCATTGGCAGATGGATTCTTTACCACTGAGCCAACTGGGAATCTCCTCCCCAAGGCTTAGGAACTCAAATAATAATGGCTTAAACACATTAAGGGTTTATTGTGTGTCTTATGTCAAGAAATCCAGGAGTAAGCAGTTTGGGGCCAGTGTAGCACTGACATTCCAGTGTCTTTCTACCTTTCTGCCCCTAGTCATTGGCATGGGTGTCTCCATACTTAAGGTTGCTTCTTGGTTCCTACTCATGGCTAGGCAGATTATGTTGAGAGCTATCTAGTGTGGGTGATAAATGAGAACTATGAAATCTCCCAGTTAGGTGTAAGGTCAGATATTTTCAATACTAACCATGTTTTGAGGACATGATCTATGTCATCTGCTTTTTTAAAATTTCAAAATATCAGGTTATCTCAAGATTAACCCATTTATAAGAGCATGGATTGTCATCATTAATACTTTTGTACTCTGTATAACTCTTAATAAATTCTGGAAGGTGTGTGTAAATATATTCAGTTGAGTGAAATAATAAAGATGAAATTTATTATGAATTCATGTCCTCCTCATGATTCCTATTTTTCTGACTTGGGGGAAGATCATGCTTCCATATAGAGGAAATGAAGATGTTTAGATTCCTTGACTCTGAAGTTTTTGTATCTTTGATGCATGAAGACCTTTAAACTGGGTGACAGTCACTTTACTAGCCTCTGCCAACTCAAGAATCTTCTACTCTGAGCATTTCACAACAGCGAGGACAAACAAAAGTAACTGGTATTAGAGGCAGGTACATAGAAGCCATTCTGTGCCTCTTGCCACAGCTTCCCTTTGGCTTACATGTGGGAACAAATCCCAAGGTGCTACCCATGATTGAGCAGGTGACATCGGGGGCCTGCATGAGGTGGGTACTGTGTGGGCTGAGCAACATGATGTACATTGCCAGAGGAGAAGAGAAAGAGGCAGGAAGAATATTTGAAGAACTAATGGCTGCAAGCTTCCAAAATTTGATGAAAAACATTAATCTACACTTTTAAGAAACTCAATGAACTTCATGTAGGATAAATTCAAAGAGACTCATATCCACTATAAATTACAAAAGACAAAGACAAAGAAAGAATCTTGAAGGCAGAAAGAAAGAAGTGACATTGAATTCAAGGAATCCTCAACAAGATTAACAGCTAATTTCTCATCAGAAACCGTAGAAGCCAGTGGTCCTTAGGATGGCACATTCAAAGTACTGAAAGAAAAGTCTGTCAACCCCATAGGATTTATCCAGCAAAACTGTTCTTCAAAAATTAATATTTAAAATATCCTCAGATAGAAGTGGAAATAATTTATTGACTTCAGAACTACCCTACAAGATAAGATCCTGAGAAAAAAGAACAAAGCTGGAAGTATCATGTTCCCTGACTTCAGATTATACTACAAAGCTTTAGTAACCAAAACAGTATGGTACTGGCACAAAAACAGATACATGAAAATGAACTCAAAATGGATTAAGTATCTAAATGTAGGACTGGAAACCACAAAATTTCTAGAAGAAAACATAGTTATTATAACACTCTTTGACATGTCTTGAAGTGAAGTGAAGTGAGTGAAGTGTTAGTTGTTTAGTCATGTCTGACTCTTTGTGACCCCATGGACTGTAGACCACTAGGCTCCTCTGTACATGGAATCCTCCAGGCAAGAATACTGGAGTGGGTAGCCATTCCTTCTCCAGGGGTTCTTCCTCACCTGAACCTGGGTCTCTTGCATTGCAGGCAGATTCTTTACCATCTAAGCCACCAGAGAAGCCCAGCCCTAAATGTAGGGCTGGAAACCATAAAAATTCTAGAAGAAAACATAGTTAGAACACTCTGACATGTCTTAGTAATATCATTTTGGATCTGTCTCCTCAGGCAAGGGTAACAGATACAAAAATAAACAAATAGGACCTAATTAAGTTTAAATGCTTTTGCACAGCTAAGAAACAATCAACAAAACAAAAAAGTCACTTACTAAATGGGAAAAGATATTTGTAAATGATGTGCTTGATAAGGGGTTATTACCCCAAAAATATAAAGAACTCATACAACTTAATATGAAAAAAAACACAACCAAACCATCTGATTAAAAAATGGATTGAATTATTATTGACAGGAATATGTGGAAATTAAACAGCACATTCCTCAATAACCAATGGGCCAAAGAGGAAATCACAAGGAAATTTAGAAAATATTTTGAGATGAATGAAAATGAAGACATACCAAAACTTATGAGATGCAGATAACACAAGGATGCTTAGAGGGAAATATAAAGCTGTAAATGCCTTTATTAAAAAATTAATAATATAATCTTCTCACCTTAAGAAATCAGAGAAAGAAGAGTCACTAAACATAAAGCAAGTTGAAGAAAGAAAACAATAAAGCTCAGAGTAGAAATAAATGAAACAGGCAATAGAAAAGCAATAAACAAAATGAATGAAACTACAACTTGGTCCTTTGGGGAAAAAAATCAACAAAAATTTTGTGGCTAGTCTGATTAAGCAATAGAAGGCTAAAATTACTAAAATTAAAAATGAAAGAGAATACAGTGCTATTGACCTTACAGAAATAAAAAGGATATAAGCAAAAACAAAGACAACTGTATGCTGACATATTAGATAACTTGGGTGAAATGGACAAATTCCTAGAAATACACAAGCTACTGAATGTGACTCGAAATAAAATCTGAACATATCTATAACCTGCACATAAGAGATTAAATTAGCAATTAAAATAACTACCCCCAAAAGAAAGCCAGATGTTTTCATCAATGAATTCCATTAAACATTTAAAGGGAGAATTAACACCAATACTTTTTTCCAGGAGTCATGTATGGATGTGAGAGTTGGACTATAAAGAATGCTGAGTGCTTAAGAATTGATGCTTTTGAACTGTGGTATTGGAGAAGACTCGTGAGAGTCCCTTGGACTGCAAGAAGATTCAACCAGTCAATCCAAAAGGAAATCAATTCTGAATATTCATTGGAAGGACTGATGCTGAAGCTGAAACTCCAATACTTTGGCCACCTGATGCAAAGAACTGACTCATTGGAAAAGACCCTGATGCTGGGAAAGATTGATGGTGGGAGGAGAAGGGAATGACAGAGGATGAGATGGTTGGATGGCATCACCGACTCAATGGACATGAGTTCGAGCAAGCTTTGGGAGCTGGTGATGGACAGGGAGGCCTGGCGTGCTGCACTCCATGGGGTCGCAAAGAGTCAGACATGAGTGAGCGACTGAACTGAACTGACTGAACACTAATACTTCTCAAACAAAAAGTAAGAGAGAAGAAAGTACTTCACAACTTTTGTATGAGCTCAGTATTATCCAGACAAAGATATTACAAGAAAAGGAAACTACAGACTTATGAATATAAACATAAAACCCTCAACAAAATACTAATAGAGTACAGCAACTTATAAGAGCAAGTACATTCCTGGATTTACCCCAGGAAAGCCAGATTGATTCAATATATGAACGTCAGTCAATGTGTTCCACCATATCAGTAGAATGAAGGGCAAAAATCACTTGATCATCTCAATAGATACAGAAATATGTTTGACAAAATCCAAGACCCATTTAATGATAAAAACACTCTATAAACTAGGAAGAAATAGAGTCATGATATCTTTTCACTTATTATCCTTGTATGCTTCTCAACTGTTTTACAAATTCTAGACTTCTTGGTATTTTAAGCAAAGCTCTTCATGGTGGGGCATCCATTCAGATCTCCACTATTCTTAGTCCTGCAGTCATACCCGAGGCTCCTGCCCTTCTGCCTGCATTGCTTCCTACAACAGCTCTCACACTTCTCCCAGTCCCCCCACCTTCCCAGACATACACACATATGCTGTGGATGACTACGACCCCAGTTCATCATGGAATATTCATTTTAAATCTCACTTTTTTTTTTTTTTTTAGGTTCTTGCCATGTGTTACATGAGATATTAGTTCCTCAGCCAGGGGTTGAACCTGTGCTCCCTGCAGTGGAAGCCTGGAGTCTTAACTCCTGGACAACCAGGGAAGTCCCTTAAATCTCATATTCTAAGGGAAAGATTTCTGGCTCACCCAAGACTGACTGAAGTGCCTCTATTTGATTCTATCACGTTTATTGCACACCCAGATCAGGCTTGCTATGCATATTTCTTGTCTGTATCTCCAAGTATATTGTAAAATCCTTGGTGACAGAAGACTCCATTTTGAATTATATCCTGATATTTAATATGTCCAAGACCCTCAATTTATGGTTTGTCACTCAGATGTCACTTGACATCCCCTACTCCTTGATGAATTGGTGAAATTTGGTTCAGGCTGAAATTATCACAAATGTAAGAGTTCAAAGTCCTTCCCACAATTTCTGAGTTCTTTTTACCTCTTCCTCAGCTTTTTCTGTTTCCTCATTCCTATGAAATTATGCACTGTTTCTATTTCAGCCTATGACTCTAACGCAGAGTTTTCACTGATTTTTTAAAAACCAGCATTCACACACATTTATTCATATTCAGCCTTTTCTTTCTTTTTTCAGTTTTAGACAATTTACCAGAGACTCTGCAGAGTACAAGAGTCAGCACACAGGATTCCTCTCCCTTTTTGGTCACTCACTTTTCTTTGCTCTCCTCTCTTAAAAACAAACAAACAAACAAAAAACAAATAGAGACTTCCTTGGTGGTCCAGTGGTTAGGAAGCCTCCTTCCAATGCAGGGGATGCAGTTTCGATCCTTGGTCAGGGAACAAAGATCCCATGTATCGTGAGGCAATTAAGCCCATGAGCCACAGCAAAGATCCTGTGTGCCACAGCTAAGACTCAACACAGCTAAATAAGCAAATATTTACAAAATCTTTTTAAGATGTTTTAACTCATGTATGAGATCCTGTCCCTGAGTAGATAGTAATATCTCTCTTTTAGTTCAACAAGCTTTGGTTGAAAAAACAACACACCTTACTCCTTATCCTCCCCACATTGGAAAAAAAATCAATTGAACAAACATTAGAACCTTTCCTGTGTATTCAGAATATTAAATAAATAACAGGTGAACAACAAATGTGGGCCAAAGAATATTCAGAACATTCCATCAGGTTTAACAAGAAGATATATTTGTACTGATTTCTGGTATGCAACTTGTTTTCTATGAATATGTAAAAGACTCAATTCTAAATCTTTTAGCTGCTGGAGAAGATCTGTCTCTTTTTAAATTTTCTCCTTTTTTTCCCCCTCCAGTTGTTTGCTGCCTGTTATTTCAGGCTGTTTGAGTGCTGAAAGCACTGAAAGTGTCTTCTCTAGGTTCCTGATTTCCCCCTTACTTGATGATGCACTTCCTGTTTCACAGATTTTGGCCTCCTTTGCCCTTTATTTTGTAGGGGCTGTTTATGATAATGGCTTACTATTTCTCCCTTGTGGTTTCATATTCTGGGGTGGTTTCTCATACAGCTTGAGAACAGTACTTGTTTGTTTCTTATTGCTGGATTTCTTAAAGTCTTTCCAATCTTAGCTCCTCACTGGGTACTTCACTTAGAATTGCTTTGTAAATAACTGATTTCACTGGAAATACTATGCTCCCAAATTTATACTTATACTGTGGCCATATTTCTCTATTTGATGGCAGGTCGTGCCTGTGAAGAACAAAGCTGGTAGAATCCAATTGTGTAGTCATTGACACGTAACCTGGCAGCACATGTAGCCATTTACACTGTGCTCCTCTGCATTTGGGTACCAAGGAAAGTCTTTATAAGTAGAGGCCACTGGTTTGGAAATATCTGTTTTTAACACCCCTTGCCTCCCTTAGTCTCCTTGATTTCCAAACCCAAACAGTACTAATACGGCTGTATGAAAGTTTCAATAGACTGCATATCAAGAACCAGGTCCAAAGTGAAATTTACAACCACATAACAAGTGGCAACAAGCAAATTTTTGCTTTGACAAGAGTTTGGCTAGAAGGCCAAGATCATCATCAATGGTGTGTTTTTTTTTTGTTGTTGTTGTTGTTACAGAGTTTATTTTTTAATTTAGAGAACCTTGGGTATACTGACAAGCTCATGGAGTTTTAACAGCCAGGGCCTGTTTCAAAAGTGTAATCTGATAGGAAGGAAGAAGTAAGCAGAGAGCTCTTTGCTTCCCTCTGGAGTTGATGACAAGTGGCCCCACCAGTGTTGCTCAAAATATTCTGGAACCTGTGCTTCCAGTTTGACCAATACAGTCCATTTGCCAGGTTTGCTCATGGTTGTGTTGGCAAGTATGGGTCTGAGCAAAGAACTGATGGGAAAGTAGACACAAAGGCTGAAAAAGCAGAAAGAACAAAGGTTGGGACCTCAACAAACCCAGGCACCCCTCACTGCACCAAGACAGTCAGACAGTAAAGCTGTTGGCATTTCTTTCTTTCTTTCTTTTTATTTATTTTACTTTACAATATTGTATTCATTTTGCCATACATCAACATTAATCCACCATGGGTGTACAATGTTCCCCATCCTGAACCCCCCTCCCACCTCCCTCCCCATATCATCCCTCTGGGTCATCCCAGTGCACCAGCCCCAAGCATCCTGCATCCTGCATCAAACCTGGACTGGCGATTCGTTTCATATATGATATTATACGTGTTTCAATGCCATTCTCCCAAATCATCCCACCCTCTTCCTCTTCCACAGAGTCCAAAAGACTGTCCTATACATCTGTGTCTCTTTTGCTGTCTCACATACAGGGTTATCATTACCATCTTTCTAAATTCCATATATATGCGTTAGTATACTGTATTGATGTTTTTCTTTCTGGCTTACTTCACTCTGTATAATAGGCTCCAGTTTCATCCACCTCATTAGAACTGATTCAAATGTATTCTTTTTAATGGCTGAGTAATACTCCATTGAGTATCGGTACCACAGCTTTCTTATCCATTCATCTGCTGATGGACACCTAGGTTGCTTCCATGTCCTGGCTATTATAAACAGTGCTGCGATGAACATTGGGGTACACGTGTCTCTTTCAATTCTGGTTTCCTCGGTGTGTATGCCCAGCAGTGGGATTGCTGGGTCATAAGGCAGTTCTATTTCCAGTTTTTTAAGGAATCTCCATACTCTTCTCCATAGTGGCTGTACTAGTTTGCATTCCCACCAACAGTGTAAGAGGGTTCCCTTTTCTCCACACCCTCTCCAGCATTTATTGCTTGTAGACTTTTGGATAGCAGCCATTCTGACTGGCATGAAATGGTACCTCATTGTGGTTTTGATTTGCATTTCTCTGATAATGAGTGATGTTGAGCATCTTTTCATGTATTTGTTAGCCATCTGTACGTCTTCTTTGGAGAAACGTCTGTTTAGTTCTTTGGCCAATTTTTTTATTGGTTCATTTATTTTTCTGGAATTGAGCTGTAGGAGTTGCTTGTATATTTTTGAGATTAGTTCTTTGTCAGTTGCTTCATTTGCTATTATTTTCTCCCATTCTGAAGGCTGTCTTTTCACCTTGCTTAGAGTTTCCTTTGTTGTGCAGAAGCTTTTAATTTTAATTAGGTCCTATTGGTTTATTTTTTATTTTATTTCCAATATTCTGGGAGTGGGGTCATAGAGGATCCTGCTGTGATTTATGTCAGAGAGTGTTTTGCCTATGTTTTCCTCTAGGAGTTTTACGGTTTCTGGTCTTACATTTAGATCCTTAATCCATTTTGAGTTTAGTTTTGTGTATGGTGTTAAAAAGTGTTCTAGTTTCATTCTTTTACAAGTGGTTGACCAGTTTCCCCAGCACCACTTGTTAAAGAGATTGTCTTTAATCCATTGTATATTCTTGCCTCCTTTGTCGAAGATAAGGTGCCCATAGGTGCGTGGATTTATCTCTGGGCTCTCTATTTTGTTCCATTGATCTATATTTCTGTCTTTGTGCCGGTACCATACTGTCTTGATAACTGTGGCTTTGTAGTAGAGCCTGAAGTCAGGTAGGTTGATTCCTCCAGTTCCATTCTTCTTTCTCAAGACTGCTTTGGCTATTCGAGGTTTTTTGTATTTCCATACAAATTGTGAAATTATTTGTTCTAGCTCTGTGAAAAATACCGTTGGTATTTCGATAGGGACAGGGAGGCCTGGCGTGCTGTGATTCATGGGGTTGCAAAGAGTCGGACACGACTGAGCGACTGATCTGATCTGATCTGCACTGAATCTATAGATTGCTTTGGGTAGTATACTCATTTCCACTATATTGATTCTTACAATCCATGAACATGGTATATTTCTCCATCTATTAGTGTCCTGTTTGATTTCTTTCACCAGTGTTTTATAGTTTTCTATATATAGGTCTTTAGTTTCTTTAGGTAGATATATTCCTAAGTATTTTATTCTTTTCGTTGCAATGGTGAATGGAGTTGTGTCCTTAATTTCTCTATTTTCTCATTATTAGTGTATAGGAATGCAAGGGATTTCTGTGTGTTGATTTTATATCCTGCAACTTTACTATATTCATTGATTAGCTCTAGTAGATTTCTGGTGGAATCTTTAGGGTTTTCTATGTAGAGGATCATGTCATGTGCAAACAGTGAGAGTTTTACTTCTTCTTTTCCAATTTGGATTCCTTTTATTTATTTTTTCTGCTCTGACTGCTGTGGCCAAAACTTCCAAAACTATGTTCAATAGTAGTGATGAAATTGGGCACCCTTGTCTTGTTCCTGAATTTAGGGGAAATGCTTTCAATTTGTCACCATTGAGGATAATGTTTGCTGTGGGTTTGTCATATATAGCTTTTATTATGTTGAGGTATGTTCCTTCTATTCCTGCTTTCTGGAGAGTTTTTATCGTAAATGGATGTTAAATTTTGTCAAGGGCTTTCTCTGCATCTATTGAGATGATCATATGGCTTTAATTTTTCAATTTGTTAATGTGGTGTATTGCATTGATTGATTTGAAGATATTGAAGAATCCTTGCATCCCTGGGATAAAGCCCACTTGGTCATGGTGTATGATCTTTTTAATGTGTTTTTGGGTTCTGATTGCTAGAATTTTGTTACGGATTTCTGCATCTATGTTCATCAGTGCTATTGGCCTGTAGTTTTCTTTTTTTGTGGCATCTTTGTCAGGTTTTGGTATTAGGGTGATGGCCTCATAATGAGTTTGGAAGTTTACCTTCCTCTGCAATTTTCTGGAAGAGTTTGAGTAGGATAGCTCTTCTCTAAATTTTTGGTAGAATTCAGCTGTGAATCCGTCTGAACCCGGGCTTTTGTTTGCTGGAAGATTTCTGATTACAGTTTCAATTTCTGTGCTTGTGATGGGTCTGTTAAGATTTTCTATTTCTTCCTGGTTCAGTTTTGGAAAGTTGTACTTTTCTAAGAATTTGTCCATTTCTTCCAAGTTGTCCATTTTATTGGCATATAATTGCTGATAGTAGTCTATTATGATCCTTTGTATTTCTGTGTTGTCTGTTGTGATCTCTCCAATTTCATTTATAATTTTATTGATTAGATTTTTCTCCCTTTGTTTCTTGATGAGTCTGGCTAATGGTTTGTCAATTTTATTTATCCTTTCAAAGAACCAGCTTTTGGCTTTGTTGATTTTTGCTATGGTCTCTTTTGTTTCTTTTGCATTTATTTCTGCCCTAATTTTTAAGATTTCTTTCCTTCTACTAACATTGGTGTTCTTCATTTCTTCCTTTTCTAGTTGCTTCGAAAGTGAAAGTGAAGTCGCTCAGTCGTGTCTGACTCTTTGGACCCCATAGATTGTAGCCTACTAGGCTCCTCTGTCCATGGGATTTTCCAGGCAATAGTACTGGAGTGGATTGCCATTTCCTTCTCCAGGGGATCTTCCCAACCCAGGGCTCGAACCCAGGTCTCCCACATTGTAAACAGATGCTTTACTGTCTGAGCCACAAGGTGTAGATTTAGGTTATTTATTTGACTTTTTTCTTATTTCTTGAGGCAAGCCCGTATTGCTATGAACCTTCCCCTTAGCACTGCTTTTACAGTGTCCCACAGGTTTTGAGTCATTGTGTTTTCATTTTCATTTGTTTCTATGCATATTTTGATTTCTTTTTTGATTTCTTCTGTGATTTGTTGGTTATTCCACAGCGTGTTGTTCAGCCTCTATATGTTGGAATTTTTAATATTTTTTCTCCTGTAATTGACATCTAATCTTACTGTATTGTGGTCAGAAAAGATGGTTGGAATGATTTGAATTTTTTTGAATTTACCAAGGCTAGATTTATGGCCCAGGATGTAATCTATCCTGGAGAAGGTTCCATGTGTGCTTGAGAAAAAAAGGTGAAATTCATTGTTTTGGGGTGAAATGTCCTAAGGATATCAATTAGGTCTAGCTGGTCTATTTTATCATTTAAAGTTTATGTCTCCTTGTTAATTTTCTGTTTAGTTGATCTATCCATAGGTGTGAGTGGGGTATTAAAGTCTCCCACTATTATTGTGTTATTGTTAATTTCCCCTTTCATACTTGTTAGCATTTGTCCTACATATTGTGATACTCCTATGTTGGGTGCATATATATTTAAAATTGTTATATCTTCTTCTTGGATTGATCCTTTGATCATTATGTAGTGACCGTCTTTGTCTCTTTTCACAGCCTTTGTTTTAAAGTCTATTTTATCTGATATGAGTATTGCTACTCCTGCTTTCTTTTGGTCTCTATTTGCATGGGATATCTTTTTCCAGCCCTTCACTTTCAGTATGTGTGTGTCCCTTGTTTTGTGGTGGGTCTCTTGTAGACAACACATATAGGGGTCTTGTTTTTGTATCCATTCAGCCAGTCTTTGTCTTTTGGTTGGGTCATTCAACCCATTTACGTTTAAGGTAATTATTGATAAGTATGATCCTGTTGCCATTTACTTCATTGTTTTGGGTTCGAGTTTATACACCCTTTTTGTGTTTCCTGTCTAGAGAAGATCCTTTAGCATTTGTTGGAGAGCTGGTTTGGTGGTGCTGAATTCTCTCAGCTTTTGCTTGTCTGTAAAGCTTTTGATTTTTCCTTCATATTTGAATGAGATCCTCACTGGGTACATTAATCTGGGCTGTAGGTTATTTTCTTTCATTACTTTAAGTATGTCCTGCCATTCCTTTCTGGCCTGAAGAGTTTCTATTGAAAGATCAGCTGTTATCCTTATGGGAATCCCCTTGTGTGTTATTTGTTGTTTTTCCCTTGCTGCTTTTAATATTTGTTCTTTGTGTTTGATCTTTGTTAATTTGATTAATATGTATCTTGTTGTGTTTTGCCTTGGGTTTATCCTGTTTGGGACTCTCTGGGTTTCTTGGACTTGGGTGATTATTTCCTTCCACATTTTAGGGAAGTTTTCAACTATTATCTCCTCAAGTATTTTCTCATGGTCTTTCTTATTGTCTTCTTCTTCTGGGACTCCTATGATTCGAATGTTGGGGCATTTACCATTGTCCTGGAGGTCTCTGGGATTGTCCTCATTTCTTTTAATTCGTTTTTCTTTTTTCCTCTCTGATTCATTTATTTCTACCATTCTATCTTCCACTTCACTAATCCTATCTTCTGCCTCCATTATTCTACTATTTGTTCCCTCCAGAGTGTTTTTGATCTCATTTATTGCAATATTCATTATATATTGACTCTTTTTTATTTCTTCTAGGTCCTTGTTAAACCTTTCTTGCATCTTCTCAATCCTTGTCTCCAGGCTATTTATCTGTGATTCCATTTTGATTTCAAGATTTTGGATCATTTTCACTATCATTATTCGGAATTCTTTATCAGGTAGATTCCCTATCTCTTCCTCTTTTGTTTGGTTTGATGGGCATTTATCCTGTTCCTTTACCTTCTGGGTATTCCTCTGTCTCTTCATCTTGTTTAAATTGCTGTGTTTGGGGTGTCCTTTCCGTATTCTGGCAGTTTGTGGAGTTCTCTTTATTGTGGAGTTTCCTCACTGTGGGTGGGGTTGTACGGGTGGCTTGTCAAGGTTTCCTGGTTAGGGAAGCTTGTGTTGATGTTCTGGTGGGTGGAGCTGGATTTCTTCTCTGGAGTGCAATCAAGTGTCCCATAATGAGTTATGAGATGTCAATGGGTTTGAGGTGACTTTGGGCAGCCTGTATGTTGAAGCTCAGGGCTGTGTTCCTGTGTTGCTGGAGAATTTGCGTGGTATGTCTTGCTCTAGAACTTGTTGGCTCTTTGGTGGTGCTTGGTTTCAGTGTAGGTATGGAGGCATTTGATGAGCTCCTGTCAGTTAATGTTCCCTGGAGTCAGGAGTTCTCTGGTGTTCTCAGGATTTGGACTTAAGCCTCCTGCTTCTGGTTTTCAGTCTTATTTTTATAGTAGCCTCAAGACTTCTCCATCTATACAGCACTGTTGGTAAAACATCTAGATTAAAGATGAAAAGTTTCTCCATAGTGAGGGACACCCAGAGAGGTTCACAGAGTTACATGAAGAAGAGAAGAGGGAGGAGGGAGTTAGACGTGACCTGAATGAGATGAGGTGGAATCAAAAGAGGAGAGAGCAAGCTAGCCAGGAATCACTTCCTTATGTGCTCTCCACAGGCTGGACTGCTCAGAGATGTTCACAGAGTTATACAGAGAAAAGAAGAGGGAGGAAGGAGACAGAGGTGGCCAGGAGGATAAAGGAGGGAATCAAAAGAAGAGAGACAGATCCAGCCAGTAATCAGTTCCCTAAGTGTTCTCCACCATCTGGAACACAAAAAGAGAATCCAGAGTTGGGTAGAGAAGATAAGGGGAAGGGAGGAGATAGAGGTGACCTGGTGGAGAAAAAGGAGAGTCCAAAGAGGGAGAGAGCAGTCAAGCCAATAAACTTGCTCCCAAGAAAAAATGGGTACTGAAGATTGGGTTCTTAAAGGTACAAAATTGATAACAAATACCAAAAAGCAAAGATTAAAAATCTAGAGTAGAGGTTGGATTTTCAAAAATACAATATTAAAGAAAAGAAAGGGAAAAAAGTCACAAAAATTATAAACAAAAAATATATATGAAGTTTGCTTTAAAAACTGGGGTCTCTTTTTTTTTTGAAAATAATAGTAGGTTATAAAAATGAAAAATAAAGGAGTAATAGAGGACTTAAAATTTTTTTAAAAATTTAAAAAGAAGAATGATAGTAAAAATAGTAAAAATATATCTAGGACTTTCTCTGGTGTTGTTGTGGGCAGTGTGGGGTCAGTTAATTTTCGGGTAGTTCCTTGGTCCGGCTTATGTTTCTCAAGATCTATAGGCCCCTTCCTATGTAGTCGGTACTAACTATAGGGTTTTAATCTATTGATCTGTCACTTCCAAAGTGGTTCCCTCTGTTTGAGCTTCTTCTGTTTGCTGGTCTCTTCAGTGTCTGATTTCCGCCCTGACACAAGGGGGCGGTGGTGGACACTTTTTTAGGCTCACTTGTTTAGTTGCGCTGTGGGGAGGAACAGAGGCTGCAAACAAATAACACTGGCATGTGCTTGCAGTGTCTCAGCCACAGTGGGCCTGCCCCCGCTCACGGGGCATGTGCCCTCTCTGCCCACACTGCTCAGGTTCTAGGATGGTCTGCTGGGAACCATCCAAGGCCGGCCCTGGGCTGAATGCCCCTTCCAGGTCTAAGCTGCTCAGGTTCAGGCACTCAGATAGTCCTCAGAGGCACAGACTCGGTTGGGCCTGTATTTTGTGCCCTTCCCAGGTCCAAGCAGCTCAGGTGATGAAGTGTTTGGCGAGTGCCGTCGCTGCGACTTATCGCCTCCCCTGTCCCTGACGCTTGGTTTTCTGGGTGTACAACTGGCACACCTTCTCAGACGGATGTTGACTGTCCAGAAGCCCAGGAAGTCTTAGTTAGCAAAGAAGCCTGCTTGCAGTTTGGTAGATAATGCCTCCCTGCAGCTGCGATTGCCCACTTCTGGTTCTGGCTGCCTATCACCGGAGGGGAATGGTCTGCAGCCGGCTAGCTCTGTTCAGTCCTTTGTTCTATGAGTGGGCCTGGCAGTGTCTTATGTTAGGGCTTTTCATGTGGTAGCTATCCCAAAGTCTGGTTTGCTTGCCCAAGTTAGTTTCCTCAGATTGCACTTGAGGCATTCAGGCCCGGTCCTTACTCTAAGCAATGCAGCCCCTGCTTGCTAGTGGCAGATGCAGGGGTCTGTGCTGCTTCTCTGCTGGGGGAGTTACCTTTGGGCACGTAATCTGTGGGTTTTATTTTTTTATTTTTCCTCCCAATTATGTTGCCCTCTGTGGTTCCAAGGCTCACCACAAACTCGGCAGTGAGAGTGTTTCCTGGTGTTTGGAAACTTCTCTCTTTTTAAGACTCCCTTTCAGGGACAGAGCTCCATCCCTACCTCTTTTGTCTCTCTTTTTGTCTTTTATATTTTTTCCTACCTCCCTTTGAAGACAATGGGCTGCTTTTCTGGGTGCCTGATGTCCTCTGCTGGCATTCAGAAGTTGTTTTGTGAAATTTACTCAGCATTTAAATGTTCTTTTGATGAATTTGTGGTGTAAAAAGTGGTCTCCCGTCCTTTCCTCTGTCATCTTAGGACCGGCAATGGTGTCATTTTTGGTAGTTGGCCCAAGGCACTTTCTTCATTTGTTCCAATGTAGAAGGATGTTTCTTGTCCACAGTTGGAAACTATTGTTTTGCTGACATCTGTACTAGCTATTATCAGCACAGTAGTAGCTTTACATTCTATATGTCTGAATTTTTATTGTCTATAAACAGATTTGTGGCTAAAGTTTCATGATACCTATCACACAGTAAGGTACAGATTTACTCTAATAAAATAAGGTGCACCCTTATTTTTAGGAACATACACATTTGACTGTATGGTTGAGGTCCTGGGGATAATAAGTCTCTCATGAGGTTGAAGTAAGATGGTAACTGAGATTGGAGTATCCCTGATGGCCTCTGTCCTTTCATTCTTGAAGGATGTTTTCTCTGGTTATAGAATTCTGGGTTGACAGTTCTTTTCTTTCAATACTTGGAAAATATTGTGTCACTTCCTTCTGGCCCCCATGATTTCTGATGAACAGTCTGGAAATGGTTCTGAACCACCATAGAGGCAGAGCATGACATGTCTCTCAAGCATCTGCCATTTCTGTCTCCCTGTCTAAAGAACAGTAGGATCCAGGCACTACTCCCCATCCCACTATGTAAGTAGGGTTGGGGGTAAAAGTCTCCTGTTGTTTCTGAGTTTGGCCTTGCACATTAGCTACTTCATGATCATAGTTTACTTGAATGTCACTCAGCTCTGGAGTGAGTCTCAGCTTGATTTGGTTTTGGTCAGCAGCTGACCTCCAGGATCCATGTCCTCCCTAGGTGATTGCTGCCACCACCATGCTATTCTCAGGGGAGACTAATGTGGAGGCAGCCTGCATTCCCCTTTAGTGCCCTGCTGACCCACACCTATGGAAGACCTGCCATTTCATCTCCCTGAATGGCAACAAGATGTAATTTTTGTGTGTTGACCAGGGGTAACTAGAGAAAATCACCAGAGAGGGACATGTTCATTTCCCAGGGCTGTCATAACAAAGTAACACAAATGAAGTGGCTTATAATAACAGATAATAAATAATTTTTATAATAATTTATTTTCTCTCAAGTCTGGAGGCCAGAAGTCCAAAATAAAGGTGTTGGCAGGGCCATGCTCCTCCTGAATGCTGTCAGGGAGGATTCTTCTGAGAGGGTAACAGGCAGTAAGCCTAGGGGTCCTCCCAAGGGGAGGAAATAGACTGCAAGTGTCAGATGGTTTTTCCTCTCTCTTAAGAGGCAGGAGGAAACAAACCACAAGTGTCAGATTTTTATTCCTTTTCTATTAATTAAACGGACTTTTAATTTTAACAAAATTAAAAGGAGTTTTCTTTTAAAATTCTGTGTTGCCCAGATGACACCTGGTTCCCCCTGAACATTTCTCAAACCTTGAGCTAACCAATGCATTTTTCTATGAAATGTTTTTCTTAAGCTGTGTTAATGAACTATGTATTTACCTTAGAATCTGCCTTTGTTCAAGATTCATGTCAATTATTTCATGGTCCAGGATGACTCACCTGGTGCCAATGCTATCTCAAAATGCATGTTATGGATGAGGGGCCTGGTGCAACTCTCTCAGTTTTGAGGCATTTCCTTTCTCTAATTAGCGTCTTGCTAATAGGTATATAACCCCTTACTATAAACTAGCAAGGGGGCGCTCTTTCTGCCCCCTTCTGATGTCTATGTCAGAAGCTCTCTCTATCTCCTTTATACATTAATAAAATTTTATCGCACAAAAGTTCTGAGTGACCAAGCCTCATCACTGGCCCTGGATCGAATTCCTCTCCTCCAGAGGTCAAGAATCCCGGTGTCATTCATGGCGCATGGTGACAACCTTCCTAGCCTCTTCTAGCTTCTAGTGGCCTCAGGCAGCCTTACTTCAACCTCTGCTTCTGCCTTCATATGACTGTCTTCCCAATGCATGTGTCTGTGTCCAATATCTCCCTTCTAATAAGGATACCAATTGTATGGATTAAGGTTCATCTCAGCAGCTTTACCTTAACAATCAAATCTGCTGAGACCTTGTTTCCAAGCAAGGTCACATTTGTATGGTTAGGTCTTCAGTATCTTTTGGAGGGGAACACAATTCAAACCATAAGAGAGAAGAAAGGCTTAAAAAGTGAAGCTGAATATAAATGTTAATAGAGTACAAGAAACTAAAGCTAAAACCTTCCGAAGGACACTCTCATGAGCTCATTGTAATTTCTGGACATTCATGTAAATATAATCATATCTTTATGTATCTTTTCCCTGGTTTCTTTCACTTAGTATAATGCTGTCAAGGCTCATTCACATTGTAGCATGTAGACAGACTCTATTCCTTTTTATGGTTAAACGATACTCCACTGTATGCATATATCCATTCATCTGTTGATGTGCACTTGGGTTGTTTCCACTTGTTTTGGACTATTATGAATAATGCTGCTTAACCATTCATGTAGAATCTTTGGTATGAACACGTCTTGGCAGTCCTCTTGGATGGACACTTAGGGAGTGGAATCACTACATCATGTGGTAATCTATGTTTTAATTTTTTAAGGAACACCGAAGAGCTTTCCATAGCAGCTGTGTCATGTTATATCCTCCCCAGCAGGGTATAAAGATTAAATTTATCCACATACTTATCAGTATTTATTATTTTTTCTTTTTAAAAGATTATAATCATCCCACTGAGTATGAAGTGGTATGTTATTTGGTGCAGATTTACATTTCCCTAATGACTGATAATGTTTATCTTCTTTTCATATGTTTATTGGCCATTTGTGTATCTTATTTGAAGAAATTCCTATTCAAATCTTTTGCCCATTTACAAATTAGGCAATTTGTCTTTTTATTGTGGAGTTTTTAGAGTTGCAACTTCCCTGGCTGCTCAGTCGGTAAAGAATCTGCTTGCAATACAGGAAACATGGGTTTGATCCCTGGATTGGGAAGATCTCCTGGAGGAGGGCATGGCAGCCCACTCCAGTATTTTTCCCTGGCGAATCCCTGCAGACAGAGGAGCAGTCCATGGGGTCGCAAAGAGTCAGACACGATTGAGCAACTAAACACAGCAAAAGAGTTTGTTATATATTCTGGATATTAGATCTTTATCAGATATATGATTGGCAAATTTTTTCTCTCATTCTGCAGGTTATCTTTTCACTTTTTGGAATGCAAAGTGTTTTAAATTTTGTATAAATATAAATTATCTGTTTTTCCTTGGTGCTTTTGGTGTCATATATTAGAGTTGGACACAACTTAGCGACTAAACTACCACCACCATTAGAAACTATTGCCTAATCTTACTTACCAGACATTTAGTCTCTGCAGATCAGAAATGCTACCCCTATTGGTAAGATACTATACTCTCGATGATTAACTGTGGGGAGAGGGAGCCTCATCTTCTTGGCCAAGAATGGAGTTTCTGTCAAACTGAGGCTGGGTTGGGGAGGGAGGAAGTAGGTCATGGTTCAAGTATGATGCAGATGCTCACTGTTCTTTCTAAGAGTTAGTATATTTTTTTCTGAATAAATGTTTCTTCATTTCTTATATGAACATAGGACAATATTTAGAGACTTTTTAATTTTTTTCTTTAAATAATGTTTGTCAGTTATGGATGTTCATCAGTGTAAGTTTGCAGGGCTCCTCTCAATGTTTTGGAGGAGACCCTGTCAGTAGCTGAAATTAAACATTGGCCATGTTGCTAGCTCCCCTCCTCTTCCTTCCTGCAGTGTGCCTGGGCTTTGGCCAGTTTAGTTTCCCCTTCTTGCTGTCCTTCATTGTAGTTGAATGAAACAGAGCTAATGGGGACCTAGGTGGCACTGTCTTCCAGATTGCTATTTTATTGGGAATCTTTGACTCTCCACTAAACACAAATATGTTATACTTGCAGAGGATAAGAGAAATGCTAGTGTCACTTTTCATTTCCAAATAGTCACCTGTGACCTCTCAAAGCTTAATGTCACTTAAGTACCATTCTAGAGGTTTTTTTTTTTCATGATAAACAACAGTCAAAAGCCACGAGGCTGCTCAACTATTTATTATCCATCTCATTTATTTATTTATTATTTATCTTAGGCTTTGAGAACTTCATTGTTAGGATCTTGAAAGATGGAAATATTCACACACTATTCCAGTTTACAACAGAGTTTATTTCGTTTCATTCATGTGGAACTCAGAAGTGCTGCCTGCTGGGCCTGCTTTGAATGAGTCCTGATGTGGGTTTGGAGACTTCCAGGAAAACCCTTTCACTTCATCCTCAGGCCAGGTCTGCCTGAGGAGGGGTCTGAAAAGGATTCTAAAGACAGTTCAGTGCAATTTTCATGATGAGATTTCTCCCTGGCCCAGCCTTTCTCCTCCTATCCCTTCTGAACACTTCAGCAGGTATAACCAGGGGGACCCAGGCCTGTAACCTAGGCTGTCTAGCCTGTGCTATGACCTCGTGGTGACAAAAGTGTGCTGTGACCTTCAAGTGTCAAATAAGAGAGCGTAGTTTCTGAGGCAGGATGTGTATTTTTCTCTGCACAAGTGAATTTACAATAAATCACCCAGTTGCCCATTTCTTGAAAATATAAGGGTTTACAAGAAGCAGAAAGAAGTCTGTGCTGTGATATACTGTGGTGTACATTGCAGTTGTTCCTTTGAAAGTGAAAGTGGCTCAGTCCTGTACAACTTTTTGCGACCCCATGGATTGTCCATGGAATTCTCTAGGCCAGAATACTGGAGTGGATAGCCTTTCCCTTCTCCAGGGGATCTTCCCGACCCAGGAATCGAACCGGGGTCTCCTGCATTGCAGGTGGATTCTTTACCAACTGAGCTATCAGGGAAGCCCAGTTGTTCCTTTACTAAGAAACACCTGGAGTAACAGGCAAATTTGGCCTTGGAATACAGAATGAAACAGGGCAAAGTTTTGCCATGAGAATGCACCAGTCATAGAAAACACTCTCTTCCAACAACACAAGAGAAGACTACACATGGACATCACCAGATGGTCAACACCTAAATCAGATTGATTATATTCTTTGCAGCCAAAGATGGAGAAGCTCTATACAGTCAGCAAAAACAAGACCAGCAGCTGACTGTGGCTCAGATCATGAACTCCTTATTACCAAATTCAGACTTAAATTGAAGAAAGTAGGGAAAACCACTAGACCATTCAGGTATGACCTAAATCAAATCCCTTATGATTATACAATGGACGTGAGAAATAGATTTAAGGGACTAGATCTGATAGATAGAGTGCCTGATGAACTATGGAATGAGGTTCGTGACATTGTACAGGAGACAGGGATCAAGACCATCCCCATGGAAAAGAAATGCAAAAAAGCAAAATGGCTGTCTGGGGAGGCCTTACAAGTAGCTGTGAAAAGATGAGAAGCGAAAAGCAAAGGAGAAAAGGAAAGACATACGCATCTGAATGCAGAGTTCCAAAGAATACCAAGAAGAGATAAGAAAGCCTTCCACAGTGATCAATGCAAAGAAATAGAGGAAAACAACAGAATGGGAAAGACTAGAGATCTCTTCACGAAAATTAGAGATACCAAGGGAACATTTCATGCAAAGATGGGCTCAATAAAGGACAGAAATGGTATGGACCTAACAGAAGCAGAAGATATTAAGAAGAGGTGGCAAGAATACACAGAAGAACTGTACAGAAAAGATCTTCATGACCCAGATAATCATGATGCTGTGATCACTGACTTAGAGCCAAACATCTTGGAATGTGAAGTCAAATGGGCCTTAGAAAGCAACACTACGAACAAAGCTAGTGGAGGTGATGGAATTCCAGTTGAGCTATTTGAAACCCTGAAAGATGATGCTGTGAAAGTGCTGCACTCAATATGCCAGCAAATTTGGAAAACTCAGCAGTGGCCACAGGAATGGAAAAGGTCAGTTTTCATTCCAATCCCAAAGAAAGGCAATGCCAAAGAATGCTCAAACTACTGCACAATTGCACTCATCTCACATGCTAGCAAAGTAATGCTCAAAATTCTCCAAGCCAGGCTTCAGCAATACATGAACCGTGAACTTCCTGATGTTCAAGCTGGTTTTAGAAAAGGCAGAGGAATCAGAGACCAAATTGCCAACATCCGCTGGATCATGGAAAAAGCAAGAGAGTTCCAGAAAAACATCTATTTCTGCTTGATTGACTATGCCAAAGCCTTTGACTGTGTGGATCACAATAAACTGTGGAAAATTCTGAAAGAGATGGGAATACCAGACCACCTGACCTACCTCTTGAGAAATCTGTATCCAGGTCAGGAAGCAACAGTTAGAACTGAACATGGAACAACAGAATGGTTCCAAATAGGAAAAGGAGTTCGTCAAGGCTGTATATTGTCATCCTGCTTATTTCACTTATACACAGAGTACATCATGAGAAACACTGGACTGGAAGAAACACAAGCTGGAATCAAGATTGCTGGGAGAAATATCAATAACCTCAAATATGCAGATGACACCACCCTTATGGCAGAAAGGGAAGAGGAATTAAAACGCCTCTTGATGAAAGTGAAAGTGGAGAGTGAAAAAGTTGGCTTAAAGCTCAACATTCAGAAAATGAAGGTCATGGCATCCGGTCCCATCTCTTCACGGGAAATAGATGGAGAAACAGTGGAAACAGTGTCAGACTTTATTTTTTGGGGCTCCAAAATCACTGCAGCTGGTGACTGCAGCCATGAATTAAAAAGATGCTTACTCCTTGGAAAGAAAGTTATGTCCAACCTAGATAGCATATTCAAAACCAGAGACATTACTTTGCCAACAAAGGTCTGTCTAGTCAAGGCTATGGTTTTTCCTGTGGTCATGTATGCATGTGAGAGTTGGACTGTGAAGAAGGCTGAGAGCCGAAGAATTGATGCTTTTGAACTGTGGTGTTGGAGAAGACTCTTGAGAGTCCCTTGGACTGCAAGGAGATCCAACAAGTCCATTCTGAAGGAGATCAGCCCTGGGATTTCTTTGGAAGGAATGATGTGAAAGCTGAAACTCCAGTACTTTGTCCACCTCATGCAAAGAGTTGACTCTTTGGAAAAGACTCTGATGCTAACAGGGATTGGGGGCAGGAGGAGAAGGGGATGACAGAGGATGAGATGGCTGGTTGGCATCACTGACTCAATGAATGTGAGTTTGAGTGAACTCTGGGAGTTGGTGATGGACAGGGAGACCTGGCATGTTGCGATTCATGGGGTCGCAAAGAGTTGGACATGACTGAGTGACTGAACTGAACTGAACTGAACTGAAAGTTTTACTTATAGCATCTGTCTTTACTAAGAAAGCACTGAAGAAAATTCTCTTTAGGGAAGGATTGAAACAAAGCAACAAAAGTTGTCAAATTGAAACCAAAAGGAATAAATGAAAATAATAGCAGAAATCATGCAAACCAAATGACAAACCCCAGAAAGAAGGCAAATTATGGGATGATGTCTGATGGTTATGGCAGCCTCCACATTCTTTCCTCAATTCCTGTTCTCCTAATCAACCTCTTCCATCATTAGGACCACGGAATGGCTAAGAATTCAGGGGATAGCTAAGCAAACACTGTGGATTTTGGAGGTGTGGGACTAGAAACCTAGGTAGGCAGGTAAGGATGGGGACTGTGGATTTCCTGAGAGAAATAGAAAACTGTGGGAGAAAACCCCATTTCCTTGCTTCTTGCTTTCTTGGCTATTGGAGCCAAGTGGCAAATAAAGCTTATATCTGTAACTGTCTGTAACCATCCATGGCTCTGATGACCCTTGGGACTCAGGAACACCAGGAGGAGTGAGCCTGGACTAACAGTGATTCCTCATGCCAGACTCCTGGAGCCAAGGGCCCTACGAATGGTCCCTTTTAAAGGGAGACTAAAAGTCTCCCGTTTAGTACCACTGCTCTCTGTTCCACTGCTGGAGGTTTATAACCATAACCACCTACGTCTGAGAATCCATGTGAGTAAGCACACCAGGTTCACTGGTGTGAACTGGTTCCTGCCAGTGGGAGTCTGGGGATTTGTTCTCGTTGGGTGAGGCTTAAATAATAGAGTTGATACTATTCCATTGGCTTCCCTGATAGCTCAGTTGGTAAAGAATCTGCCTGCAATGCAAGAGACCCTGGTTTGATCCCTGGGTTGGGAAGATCCCCTGGAGAAGGGGAAAGTCTACCCACTCCAGTATTCTGGCCTGGAGAATTCCATGGGCTGTATAGACCATGGGGTCACAGAATCAGACATGACTGAGTGACTTTCACTTTCACTTCACTTTACTATAACCCCAAACAACAAGTAAATTTTTCAAAATTCTGGTGTCATAGCAGGCACATGGAGAAAAAGCTTTCAACTTGGCAAAACTGAAGTGAAGTCACTGACTCGTATCCGACCCTTTGTGACCCCATGGACTGTAGCCTACCATGCTCCTCCATCCATGGGATTTTCCAGGCAAGAGTACTGGAGTGGGTTGCCATTTCCTTCTTCAGAGGAGCTTCCCGACACAGGAATCGAACTCAGATCTCCCGCACTGTAGGCAGACACTTTACCATCTGAGCCACCAGGCAAAACTGAACCACCCATCAAATTATGGGGCAACATTTCTGTCTTTTTAAAAACAAAACACTTTTTTCACTGGCCCCACCCAATCTGCTTCCTGGCTCCAAGGTCTCAGAGGTGCAGCAGTTAGAGCAAACGCAGGGGCTCAAACAGCTTCTCTGGAGGAAACCAGACAGCTCATCAAGTCCTTAAATCAGGTGAGCCTGGCTGAGAACAAATCCCAGGGAGACAGAGCTGCAGGGACAGTAAGGTAGGGGAGTCTGGGGAGGGTGTGGATTCTGGCCTGAGAAGGGACCAGGTGCTGTGCAAACAAGTCAGGAGGATGCTACCAGAGCAGGGGAGGTGGCGGTAGGGAGGGGACTAAGAATGTCTGTTAACACATTGTCCATGCATCTCATTTTAACATGACAACCTTTTGCTGTTGTTGTAGGGATAGACATTGAGTACACTTGATAACCCAGACATTTCTTTTAGTAGGAAATGTGTCCCCAAGGTCTTTAGAGTTGGAAGGCAATTTAGAGACCACTCAGGCTAAATCTTTTTTTTTTAATTTAATTGTTATTTTATATTGCACTGCAGCTGTTGTTTAGTCACTGAGTTGTGTCTAACTCTTTACGACCCCATGAACTATAGCCCGCCAGGCTTCTCTGTTCATGGGATTTCCCAGGCAAGAATACTGGAGTGGGTTGCTGTTTTCTCCAGGGGATCTTCCTGAACCAGGGATCAAACCCGGGTCTCCAGCATTGCAGGCAGATTCTTTACTGTTGAGCCACCAGGGAAGCTCATACTGCAGTATGTGTAAATCAACTAATGTTTTGGCAGGAAATGGGCATTTGAAGACTGCAGTCTGGCACTAAGGGTACTCATTTCTACTGGGCTTATCATTGTTTTGATGTCTTTCCAATGGACTTCAAAACCATACAAACACACTTACTTGCACATACACACAATGAAGAATAAGATTCCTGAAAATTCTTTGCAGATATTTTGGGGCAAGGGTTGGGGGGACTTAAAGTACTTCCCACTGGAGATGGACAGAGAAATGACTGCGTTATCAAGTCTCTTGGAACAATTTTTTGTGTGGTTCATTCATCACACAAAATACAATTAGGCCTGTTTGTTACATTTGCTTTTGATTTTTACTAGGATTTTAAATATAATTTTTGCTGTATGATTATGTAAACTATTTATATGGTTTTAAGATCAAATCAATGAAATATAAGTATATCCAAACAAGTCTGATTCCCAGTTTCTGTCCCTGTCCTCTCCCTCCTCTTTGTCCCATGCCCATATAAGTAACTTTTTTGTTTGTTTAGCTTTCAGATTATTCGGCCATTGTTTTTATGGATGAATTAAAAATATATGTATTACACATTTTATATATGTAGATCATATTCCTCCTGGTTAGAGAAATGCTAGTAAACTGTGCATTACTTTCTTCTTTGCTTTTTCTGCTTAATGCTATATCCTGGAGATGTCTTCATACTAGGATATAAAGATATACCTCCTTTT
This sequence comes from Bos indicus x Bos taurus, assembly GCF_003369695.1. NCBI lineage: Eukaryota > Metazoa > Chordata > Mammalia > Artiodactyla > Bovidae > Bos > Bos indicus x Bos taurus. The sequence continues at coordinate 6,975,589 of NC_040079.1, read as the reverse complement.
TCTACAGTTGACCAGTGCTTCACTGTGTGAATATACCTTAGTTAATTCAACTGGGTCCCTACCCTAATGATGCATGATAGGTTTTTGGTGTCCTGAGATTCAAATAGTGGCACAGTTAACAGACTTCTGTGGGCTTCCCAGGTGGCCCAATGGTAAAGAATCTGCCTGCCAATGCAGGAGATGCAGGAGACGTGGGTTCAATCCCTGGGTCATGAAGATCCCTTGGAAATGGCAACCCACTCCAGTATTCTTGCTGGGAAAATCCCAAGGACAGAGGAGCCTGGAAGGCTACAGTCCATAGGGTCACAAAGAGTTGAACATGACTGAGCACACACGTGTGCATACACACACACAGAGCTTTCTGCATAATTTTCTTCCATATTCTTGTTGGGTACCTTTGGAATAAATCCTAAAATTGAGATTGATAATAAAAGGGTAAAGGCATATGTAAATGCACATATACAAGACCTTGCTAACTTCTCCTCCAGTAGTTTTAGACTGTTCTTTTATTCCCAACAGCCATGCAGGAGAAGATCTGTTTCCCCTACATCTTTTACTTATTAAAAAACATGTATTTATCTATTTGGCTGCATTGCATCTTAGTTGCAGCATACGGGATCGTCCTTGCCTCGTGTGGGATCTTTCACTGTGATACACGGACTCTCCAATTGTGGAGGGATTAGTTGCTCCGTGGCATGTAGTATCTTAGTTCCCTGACCAGGGATTGAACCCACATCCCCTGCATTGCAAGGTGGATTCTTAACTACTGGGCCACCAGGGAGTCCCTCCCCTATACCTTTTATCAACAGATTATGCCAACTAATTTCTGGGTTTTTTCAAACCTGTAGGTGAGAAATAGTATCCTAGTGCAATATTAAATAATTAATTTTAGTTTTTATATGTTTTGATATGTTTATCTCTATTACGAGTGGATGTTGATATCTTTTTACATATTCAAAGGATATTTACATTTTTATTTGGACTGTTTATTCTTATCTCTTACTCCACTTTCTATCAAGTTGTTGGTCTTTTCTTTCTCTACTTTTAGATATTGTTTGTTTGCTAAAATATTTTTATTGAAATATAGTTGATTTATTATAATTATAGCCAAGCCACTCAGTTTTATACATGCATGTGTCCGTGTGTGTGTGCATGCTCAGTCGCTTCAGTCATATCCAACTCTCTGCGGCCCCATGAACTGTGACCCTCCCGTCTCCTCTGTCCATGGAATTCTCCAGGCAAGAATACTGGAGTTGGTCGCCATGCCTTCCTCAAGGTGATCTTCCTAACCCAGGGATCAAACTTGTGTCTCCTGTGTCCCCTACATTGCAGGCAGATTCTTTACTGCTAAGTTACTGGTGAAGCCCATATATATATGTATATAATATATATAATTATATATATATATATATTCTGATTTTTTCCATTATAGGTTAATACAAGATACTGAATATAGTTCCTTTCCACTATACAGTAAATTCTTGTTGCTAATGTATGTTATATATAGTGGTATGTATACGTAATGTATATGTAACATACCACTATATATAACAAAAGGTCAGCTTTCATTCCAATACCAAATAAGGGTAATGGCAAAGAATGTTCAAACTACTGCACAACTGCATGCATTTCACATGCTAGCAAGGTAATGCTTTAAATTCTCCAAGCTAGGCTTCATCAGTACATGAACCAAAAACGTCCAGATGTACAAGCTGAATTTAGAAAAGGCAGAGGAACCAGAGATCAAATTGCCAATATCCATTGGATCAAAGAAAAAGCAAGAGGATTCCAGAAAAACATCTACTTCTGCTTCATTGACTATGCTAAAGCTTTTGATGGTGTGGATCACAACAAACTGTGGAAAATTCTTCAAGAGATGGGAATACCAGACTAGCTTACCTTCCTCCTTAGAAACCTGTACGCAGGTCAAGAAGCAACAGTTAGAACCGGACATGTAAACAGACCAGTTCAAAATTGAGAAAGGAGTATGTCAAGGCTAATATTGTCACCCTGCTTATTTAACTTATACGCAGAGTACATCAAGCAAAATGCCGGGCTGGGTGAAGCACAAGCTAGAATCAAGATTGCTGGGAAAAGTATCAATAACAGATATGCAGATGACACCACCCTTATGACAGAAAGTGAAGAGGAACTCTAGAGCCTCTTGATGAAGGTGAAAGAGGAGAGTGAAAAAGCTGGCTTAAAACTCAACATTCAAAAAATGAAGATAATGGCATCCAGTCCCATCACTTCATGGCAAATAGATGGGGAAACAATGGAAACAGTGACAGACATTATTTTCTTGGGCTCCAAAATCACTGCAGATGGTGACTGCAGTCATGAAATTAAAAGATGCTTGCTCCTTGGAAGAAGAGCTATGAGCAACCAAGATAGCATATTAAAAAGCAGAGATATTACTTTGCTGACAAAGGTCTGTGTAGTCAAAGCTAAGACTTTTCCAGTAATCATGTATGGATGTGAGAATTGGACCATAAAGAAGGGTGAGTGTCAAAGAATTGATGCTTTTGAACTGTGGTGTTGGAGAAAACTCTTGAGAGTCCCTTGGACTGCAAGGAAGTCAAACCAGTCAATCCTGAAGGAAATCAACCCTGAATATTCAGTGGAAGGACTGATGCTGAAGCTAAAGCTCCAATACTTTGGCAACCTGATGGAAGACCTGACTCATTGGAAAAGACCCAGATGCTGGAAAAGATAGAAGGCAGGAGGAGAAGGGGACAACAGAGGTCAAGATAGCTGAATGACATCACGGACTCAATGGACATGAGTTTGAGCAAGCTTTGGGAGATGGTGAAGGACAGGGAAGCCTGGCATGCTGCAGTCCCTGGGGCCAGAAAGAATCTGACAGGACTGAAGGACTGAACAGCTACGATGTATCCATAAACCCCATACACCTAATTTATCCCTCTTTCCTGATTTTCCCCTTTGGTAGTCGTAAGTTTATTTTCTGTGTCAGTTAGTCTGTTTCTGTTTTGTAAGTAAGTTTACTTGATTTATTTTTGATTCCACATACAAATGATATCATGTAATATTTGTTTTTCTCTAACTTCCCTCAATATGATAACACCTCAGTTCATACATGTAGTTGCAAATGGCATTGTTTCATTCTCTTTTACGGCTGAGTAATACCCCATTGTATATATGAACAGCATCTTCTTTATGCATTCATCTGTCAATGGACATTTAGTTTGTTTCTGTGTCTTGGCTATTATAACAGAACTGTTATAAAGCTGAAACTCCAATACTTTGGCCACCTCATGCAAAGAGTTGACTCATTGGAAAAGACTCTGATGCTGGGAGGGATTGGGGGCAGGAGGAGAAGGGGACGACAGAGGATGAGCTAGCTGTATGGCATCACCGAGTCGATGGACGTTAGTTTGAGTGAACTCTGGGAGTTGGTGATGGACAGGGAGGCCTGGCATGCTGCAATTCATGGGGTCGCAAAGAGTCGGACAGGACTGAGCGACTGAACTGAACTGAACTGAACTGATGAACATAGAGGAGAAGGAAATGGCAACCCACTCCAGTATTCTTGCCTAGAGAATCCTGTGGACAGAGGAGCCTGGTGGGCTGCTGTCCATAGGGTCGCACAGAGTTGGATACGACTGAAGCGACTTAGCATGTATGCACGCATTGGAGAAGGAAATGTCAACCCATTCTGATATTCTTGCCTGGAGAATGCCAGGGACAGAGGAGACTGGTGGACTGCTGTCCATGGGGTCACACAGAGTCAGACACGACTGAAGTGACTTAGCAGCAGCAGCAGCTATGAACATAGAGGTGAAGGCATCTTTTCAAATTAGAATTTTGTCTGGATATATGCCCAAGAGTGGGATTGTTGGATCATATGGCAACTATATTTTTAATTTTTTGAGGATTTCCAGACTGTTCTCCATAGAGGCTCTACCAATTCACGTTCCCACCAACTGTGTAGGAGGGTTCCCTTTTCTCCACACTCTCTCCAGCATTTATTGTAGATTTTTTGATCATGGCCATCAAATCATCGCTGTGAGGTGATACATCATTATAGTTTTCATTTGCATTTCTTGAATAGTTAATGATACTGAGCATCTTTTCATGTGCTTATTGGCCATCTGTACAGATAGTCTTTGTATAAAAGTGAAATGACCCCTCTTTTACATAACCAGGAAAAAAATTTCCCCTAGTTTGACAGTTGTGTTTTAATTTGTGTATGGTGGCATTATTCTCCCACATTATATTTCTGATTTTTATATAACCAAATTTAGGAGTCTCTTTCCTTGTGGCGGTTTAGTAGCTAAGTTGTCTGACTCTTTTGTGACCTCATGGACTGTAGTCCACAAGGCTCCTCTCTCCACTGGGTTTCCCAGGCAAGAATACTGAAGTGGGTTGCCATTTCCTTCTCCGGGGGATATTCCTGACCCAGGGATTGAACCCCAGGTCTCTTGCATTTCATGGCAGAGTCTTCACCGACTGAATCACCAGGGAAGCCTGTCTCTTTCCTTACTCTATTTCAAATTTCAGAAATATTTTCCTGACTTCTAAGTTACAAAGATTTATCCATGTTTCTTCTATTATTTATAGGGAATTTTCAACATTGGAAATTCTACCCTATTTGGAGTTTGAAAGGCATCAGGAAATGGATACAGTTTTGTCTTTTTGTATATGATTGTCTCCATGTTGCTTATTAGTCTATCTTTCTTCCTCTTGATGTGAGATGCTACATTATTGAATATAAATGTTGCATAATGTAAATGAATTGAATATGAATAAATACAATGTGGTTAATTTGGTCTGTTTCCAAATTTTCTGTTTTTGCTTTGCTGTTCTCTCTATTCAGGGACCAACATCATACTGCTTTAATGATAGAAACTGTGATGGTAAGTCATAAGGGGCTTTCCCTCCCTGGCTCCCCATGCACACTTCATTCAGACTGACACCAGCTATAACAGGCCTGTTCAGCCATTGGTCAGGCATCCGAGTGGGTCCCTCCTCCCAAGCACGTGAGCAACTGGTAACCAGCGACCAGTTAACAACCTCCTTCTGCCACTGGTGAGGCCACTGAGAGTCCCTTCCCCCTCTCTATTGTATATAAAAGGACCCTAAATGCTGAGTGAGATGAGAGGGTTCTTAGAGACGCTAGACTGCCATCCCCTCGGTCTACTGGCCTTCTGATTAAAGTCTTCATTCCTTGCCCCAACAACTGGTATCCGGATTTATTGGCCTGTGGTGCAGTGAGCAGAACAGCTTGGGCTTGGCAACAGACCTGACACTCCTTTGTGGGGATACTGGAACTACTTTTCTGTTTTATCCACAGCAATTAAACTGTTTAATTTTTCTGTTTCTTTTGCGAACAATGTTGGTAATAGAATATTACAAATTTCAGGGAGGCTGCTGCTGCTGCTGCTAAGTCACTTCAGTCGTGTCCGACTCTGTGAGACCCCATAGACGGCAGCCCACCAGGCTCCCCCATCCCTGGGATTCTCCAGGCAAGAGTACTGGAGTGGGATGCCATTGCCTTCTCCATTCAGGGAGGCAAAGGAAGTTAAAAAAAGACTTGAGAATGGTTCCTACTTGCCTAAATTGACTCTTTCCCCCTCTCCTTCCTTTTCTTAAGGTGGAGTCTGGGTACCCCAGAGCCTCTTGATGTTAACATGGCTGCCACCCCTAACAACGCTCTGAGGATAGTGCTGGTAGGGAAGACCGGAAGTGGGAAAAGTGCGACTGCAAACACCATCCTCGGGTACAAAAAATTCGAGTCTAAGATGGCTGCCAACGCTGTTACCAAAACTTGTCAGAAAGCGTCCCGGGAATGGAAGGGGAGAGAGCTTCTTGTTGTTGACACCCCAGGGCTCTTCGACACCAAAGACAGCCTGAACACCACCTGCAGGGAAATCAGCCGATGTGTCCTCGCCTCCTGTCCCGGCCCTCATGCCATCGTCTTGGTCCTGAGGTTGGGCCGTCACACACAGGAAGAGCAGCAAACCGTGGAGTTGGTCAAGAATCTGTTTGGGAAAGCAGCCATGAAGTATATGATCATCTTATTCACTTGCAAAGAGGAGCTGGAGAACCAGAGCCTGAGCAATTTTCTGGAGGATTCGAATGGAAACCTACAAAGCCTCCTACAGGAGTGTGGAGACCGCTGCTGTGCTTTCAGTAACAGCAAAAACACAGAGCAGGCTGAGAAGGAAGCTCAGGTGCAGGAGCTGGTGGAGCTGATAGACGAGATGGTGCAGAACAACCAAGGGGCTTACTTTTCTGACCCCATTTACAAGGAAACAGACCAAGAGCTGAAACAGCAGGAGGAATACTTGATGAAAAGCTATGCTGATACATTTAACAAGCAAATTGAACAAGTAGAAGTGGAATATGCCCAAAATCCATCAGAAGAAAAGATGAAAAAAATAAAATCGATAACAGATGAGTATAATGAACAAATGATGAATGTAAGGGAAGAAGCTGAGAAGAGAATATTGCAAGCTGTTTTCGACAAGATTAAAAACATGCTTTCAAAAATATGGCAAATGTTGTGGAAGTAATGTACTGTAATTTTATTTTTACTTCTCAATTTACTATAGCTTGTTAATATGAAAGTAAAAGTGAAGTCGCTCAGTCGTGTCCATCTCTTTTCAACCCTATGTATTATAGCCTGCCAGGCTCCTCTGTCCATGGGATTTTCCAGGCAGAAATACTGGAGTGGGTTGCCCTTTCCTTCTCCAGGGGAATCTTCCCAACCCAGGGAACTTGGGTCTCCCAAATTGCAGGCAGACTCTTCACCATCTGAGTCACCAGGGAATCCCTTTCTTGTTGATATGATACTTTGTATTTTCCTAAAATGGTTAAAACCATATCTTATTTCTGATTTCTTCTTACAGTCTAACCTTACTCTCTCCATTGAGTTAGGGGTCTATGTCCCCTACCTTGAAATTGAATGGACTTTGTGACTGTTTTGAGAAATAGTGGGTGGCTGAAGCAACACCATGTAACTTCTAAGGTTCAAGGAGATCCAACCAGTCCATTCTAAAGGAGATCAGTCCTGGGTGTTCTTTGGAAGGAATGATGCTAAAGCTGAAACTCCAGTACTTTGTCCACCTAATGCAAATAGTTGACTCATTGGAAAAGACTTCTAAGGTTAGATAGGGAAAAATGCCTCCTTGCTCCCTCATGGTGGTTACCCTTGGAATTGCCCACCATATTGTGAGGAAGCCCAAGTAGAAGCCAAGTCACCCTGGGGAAGAGGACCTGAAGTCACTGGCCCACTGCCTGGCTGATATTTCATCTGCCAGCCAAAACCACTTGCTGGCCATGCAAGTGAGGCAACACAGAGTGAATTCTCTAGCTGCCAACTGATGAAACTGTGAAGAGCAAAGATAAGCCATTTCCATGGGGTCCTACCCAAATTGCAAATTCATGAGAAGAATAAATGATTGCTGTTATTTTAAACCACTAAGTTTGGGGATGGTTTGTTAAGGAGTGAGCGTCAACTACAATTAAATGTCTTTGTAGCTCATTGCCCAGCACTCCTGGCTCCCACCTGTGCTCACACACAATGCCAATGAATTTAAGAGTTTATGAAATTGACATAACCAGGTAATAATTCATTTTGTAGAGTTCAGAGATTCAATTTAGGAAAATTCAAATAAGAAACCCTGCATACATTAAGTGTAGGTCCCACTGGTGTGTTATTTCAATCCACACACCTATGAGAACTTTGTTAAGAGAACCATGCCAATGCAGCATGGGCTTCTCTGGCACCATTATTCTGTGGTTGGTGGGGATGTGGAAGTAAATTCTCTTAGTGTTTTTCTCTCTCCTTTTTAAAGGTGCCATCCTAACTTAAAGTGTTCCTGACTGTAACTTAAAAAAATCTCTTCTGTGCCAAATATTTTTCATTTGCCTCTGCCACATCCACACTTCACCCCTCTTCACTCTAACTTCTTGCATGGGAGGCTGATCTACATGGACAGCATCAATGGTATCTCTTGCTCTCTGACCTCTGCTTGGTTTCTGCCAAACAGAATCCAAGCAGAAGATCTCTTGAGGGCAGAAAAGTAAGGTCAGGGTATCTGTTCTCCATTCTCCCTACCTGCAGGTCATCTCTGACTAGTTGCCAAAGGTCATAGCTCCTCTCCTGGAGGCCTTACTACCCAACTCTCCTGCATTCCAGCTTTGTTCACCCCTTAGGGTATGGATTTTTTTCCTCACTGTTACTAGCTCTCTCCCTTGTCATTTCTAAACCTCGTAGCCATAGCTTGTAGGTAACCCCTTCACTAACGTCTCCTCCAAGTACTTCATTATACTAAGTCATCTCTTTTCTGCTAGAATCCTGACAGATACATCTTATGATGTGTGTGTGTGAAAGTCACTTAGGCATGTCCAACTCTTTGTGACCCCATGGCCTATACAATCCATGGAATTCTCCAGGCCAGAATACTAGAGTGTGTAGCCTTTCCCTTCTCCAGGGGCTCTTCCCAACCCAGGGATTGAACCCAAGTCTCCTGCATTGCAGGTGGATTCTTTACCAGCTGAGCCTATGATACTGACTTCTTTTTCTGTTTCAAAGCATTTCCTGATTTTTGTTTCATTTTGTTTTGTTCTGTTTTGTTTTTTTCATCCCTGCCAGCAAGAAAGTCTCACCTCACTGTTGAAACCTCTGGGAAAAGTTTACCCACATACACTGTGACATTGGCAGTGAGCAGATAAAAGTTTCTGACCTGCTAAAATAATTGCAAAGATTCAAAAATAGAGGAATGACTGTACAGTATTTATAATTATGGCAGATAACTCAAACTCAAATTGCAAATTTTCAGTGATAGAGGGATATTTTATATTATAAATAATTATGGCAGATAACTCAAATATCTGGAATTTTTACAGTTGTCCTTTGTTTTGTCTCTGAAAGGGACTGAGGGTATCTATTGCATCGGTGAAACTTAGGGAGAAAGGGATTGGAGATTAAATCTGGAGGAAATAACATCTTAAATACATGCTTTTTACAAGGTTCATAATAAATATTATGAGTGAAGTAAAGACACATGGAAGGGAAGCCCATTGTGAGAAAACATTCATAGTATATGCGAAATAACACTGCAAGCCCCAATGGCTATTTGCTATAACACAATTCTTATAGTTAGTTCCTTGTGAATGATTCATTCGGTCAGTTCAGTTCAGTCGCTCAGTTGTCTCCGACTCTTTGCGACCCCATGAACCGCAGCACAGCAGGCCTCACTGTCCATCACCAACTCCCGGAGTCCACCCAAATCCATGTCCATTGAGTCGGTGATGCCATCCAACCATCTCATCCTCTGTCGTCCCCTTCTCTTCCTGCCTTCAATCTTTCCCAGCATCAGGGTCTTTTCAAATGAGTCAGTTCTTTGCATCAGATGGCCAAAGTATTGAAGTTTCAGCTTAAGCATCGGTCCTTCCAGTGAACATTCAGGACTGATTTCCTTTAGGACGGACTGGTTGGATCTCCTTGCGATCCAAGGGACTCTCAAGAGTCTTCTCCAACACCACAGTTCAAAAGCATCAATTCTTTGGTTCTCAGATTCTTTATAGTCCAACTCTCACATCCATACATGACCACTGGAAAAATCAAAGCCTTGGCTAGACAGACCTTTGTTGACAAAGTAATGTCTCTGCTTTTCAATATGCTGTCTAGGTTGGTCATAACTTTCCTTCCAAGGAGTAAGCGTCTTTTAATTTCATGGCTGCAGTCACCATCTGCAGTGATTTTGGAGCCAGGGAAAATAAAGTCAGCCACTCTTTCCCCATCTATTTGCCATGAAGTGATGGGACCAGATGCCATGATCTTAGTTTTCTGAAAGTTGAGCTTTAAGCCAACTTTTTCACTCTCCTCTTTCACCTTCATCAAGAGGCTCTTTAGTTCTTCTTCACTTTCTGCCATAAGGGTGGTGTCATCTGCATATCTGAGGTTATTGATATTTCTCCTGGCAATCTTCATCCCAGCCTGTGCTTCCTCCAGCCCAGCATTTCTCATGATGTGCTCTGCATAGAGGTTAAATAAGCAGGGTGACAATGTACAGCCTTTACGTGCTCCTTTTCCTATTTGGAACCAGTCTGTTGTTCCATGTCCAGTTCCAACTGTTGCTTCCTGACCTGCATACAGGTTTGTCAAGAGGCAGGTCAGGTGGTCTGGTATTCCCATCTCTTTCAGAATTTTCCACAGTTTATTGTGATCCACACAGTCAAAGTCAATCAAGCAGAAATAGATGTTTTTCTGGAACTCTCTTGCTTTTTCAATGATCCAGCAAATGTTGGCAATTTGGTCTCTGGTTCCTCTGCCTTTTCTAAAACCAGCTTGAACATCTGGAAGTTCACAGTTCATGTATTGCTGAAGCCTGGCTCAGAGAATTTTAAGCATTACTTTACTAGCATGTGAGATGAATGAAATTGTGTGGTAGTTTGAGCATTCTTTGGCATTGCCTCTCTTTGGGAGTGGAATGAAAACTAACCTTTTCCAGTCCTGTGGCCACTGCTGAGTCTTCCAAATTTGCTGGCCTATTGAGTGCAGCACTTTCACAGCATCATCCTTTAGGCTTTGAAATAGCTCAACTGGAATTCCATCACCTCCACTAGCTTTGTTCCTAGTGATGCATCCTATGGATCATTTGACTTCACATTCCAGGATGTCTGGCTCCAAGTGAGTGATCACACCATCGTGATTATCTGGGTCATGAAGATCTTTTTGTACAGTTCTTCTGTGTATTCTTGCCACCACTACTTAATATCTTCTGCTTCTTTTAGGTCCCTACCATTTCTGTCCTTTATCGAGCCCATCTGTGCATGAAATGTTCCCTTGGTATCTCTAATTTTCTTGAAGAGATCTTTAGTCTTTTCTATTCTATTGTTTTCCTCTATTTCTTTGCACTGATCACTGAAGAAGGCTTTCTTATCTCTTCTTGCTATTCTTTGGAAGTTGGCATTCAAATGGGTATTTCTTTCCTTTTCTCCTTTCCTTTTCGCTTCCCTTCTTTTCCGAGCTATTTGTAAGGCCTCCTCAGACAGCCATTTTGCTTTTTTGCATTTCTTTTTCTTGGAGATGGTCTTGATTCCTGTCTCCTGTACAATATCATGAACCTCCACCCATAGTTCACGAGGCACTCTGTCTATCAGATCTAGTCCCTTAAATCTATTTCTCACTTCCAGTGTATAATCCTAAGGGATTTGATTTAGGTCATACCTGAATGGTCTAGTGGTTTTCCCTAATTTCTTCAGTTTAAGTCTGAATTTCACAATAAGCAGTTCATGATTTGAGCCACAGTCAGCTCCTGGTCTTGTTTTTGCTGCTTATAGAGCTTCTCCATCTTGGGCTGCAAAGAATATAATCAATCTGTTTTGGTGTTGACCATCTGGTGATGTCCATGTGCAGAGTCTTCTCTTGTGTTGTTGGAAGTGGGTGCTTGCTATGACCAGTGCATTCTCATGGCAAAACTCTATTAGTCTTTGCCCTGCTTCATTCTGTACTCCAAGGCCAAATTTGCCTGTTACTCCAGGTGTTTCTTGACTTCCTACTTTTGCATTCCAGTCCCCTATAATAAAAAGGACATCTTTTTTGGGTGTTAGTTCTAGAAGGTCTTGTATGTCTTCATAGAACCCTTCAACTTCAGCTTTTTCAGTGTTACTGGTTGGGGCATAGATTTGGATTACCGTCATATTGAATGGTTTGCCTTGGGAATGAACAGAGATCATTCTGTCATTTCTGAGATTGCACCCAAGTACTGCATTTTGGACTCTTTTGTTGACTATGATGGCTACTCCATTTCTTCTAAGGGATTCCCGCCCACAGTAGTAGATATAATGGTCATCTGAGTTACATTCACCCATTGCAGTCCATCTTAGTTCTCTGATTCCTTGAATGTCGATGTTCACTCTTGTCATCTCCTGTTTGACCACTTCCAATTTGTCTTGATTCATGGACCTAACATTCCAGGTTCCTATGCAATATTGCTCTTTACAGCATCAGACCTTCCTTCTATCACCAGTCACATCCACAACTGGGTGTTGTTTTTTTTTGGCTTCATCCCTTCATTCTTTCTGGAGTTACTTCTCCACTGATCTCCAGTAGCATATTTGGCATCTACCAACCTGGGGAGTTCCTCTTTCGGTGTCCTATCTTTTTGCCTTTTCATACTGTTCATGGGATTCTCAAGGCAAGAATACTGAAGTGGTTTGCCATTCCCTTCTCCAGTGGACCACATTCTGTCAGTCCTCTCCACCATGACCCATCCATCTTTGGTGGCCCCATATGGCATGGCTTAGTTTCATTGAATTAGACAAGGCTGTGGTCCGTGTGATCAGTTTGGCTAGTTGTCTGTGATTGTGGTTCCAGTCTGTCTGCCCTCTGATGCTCTCTCCCAGTGCCTTCCGTCTTACTGGGGTTTCTCTTACCTTGGGCGTGGGGTGGACGTGGGGTATCTCCTCGTGCCACTGCTTCTGACCTTGGACGTGAGGTATCTCCTTTCAGCAGCTACTTGTAGTGCAGCCGCTGAAGGAAGGATCTAGAAACTGGTTCTGTGAGGTTTAGTTCTTCAACTAATTCAGTAGGTATTTGAAGAGTTCAAGAGAAAAGTGCTTTTTTAAAAAAGAGGACTTTTTGATGATAAGGACAACTTCTAGGACTGAGAAATTCTTGGGGTTCTTCTCTAGAGCAATGGCCTTCTTAGTCAAGAGGGTGATCTGTATGTAACCATGTGATTTAACAAGGGAGGCTCCACATGGACTCCACTGTGTGCCCCACTCAATAGGATGACGGTTGCCTCTCACCTGACTGTTCTTAGAGATCACAACTTGACCTACTGAGAACGGATTTACTTTTTGACAGCATCTAAACTTAGTGAATAGGGTCAATGATCAAATGTGGAAGCATGCTTCTGGATGAAAATAAAAAGAATCTACAAATCAGACACAAGTTTTCCACTGTGGCATTTAAGTTCAAAGATGACTCCCTCAGAGGAGTTTCAGAAGTGTTGAGTAATGAGCCCTCAAGGTCAAAGGAGGCATGTTCCTGACACAGCAGTCAGTTGTAAAGTTATGTGTACATAATCCATGAAGAACCAAAAGTTCATTTCAATCATAATTTATTGAATACAGGTGCAAAATTACTTAATTTCTAGAAGGTATAGAATACACAGAAGTCCTTGATAAATTCGCCTAACAAGTCTAGAACGGAGGCCAACAAAGCCTTTTCTTACTGTGTGCTTGTTCAGTTGCTAAGCCTTGTTCAAATCTTTGCAACCCATGGACTGCAGCATGCCAGGCTCCCTGCCTGTCCTTCACTATCTCCCAGATTTTGCTCAGATTCATGTGCATTGAGTTGATGATGCTATCTAACAATCTCTTCCTCTGCTATCCCCTTCTCCTTTTGATTTCAATCTTTCCAAGCATCAGGATCTTTTCCAATGAGTCAGCTCTTTGCATCAGGTGGCCATAGTATTGAAGCTTCAGCATCAGTCCTTCCAATGAATATTCAGGGTTGACTTCCTTTAGGATTGACTGGTTTGATCTCCTTGCAGTCCAAGGGACTCTCAAGAGTTTTCTCCAACACCACAGTTCAAAAGCATCAATTCTTTGGCACTCAGCTTTCTTTATGGTCCAACTCTCACATCCATACATAACTACCAGACAAACGATAGCTTTGACTATATGGCCCTTTGTTAGCAAAGTGATATCTTTGCTTTTCAATATTTTAATATGCTGTCTAGGTTTATCATAGCTTTCTTTTCAAGGAGCAAGTGCCTTTTAATTTCATTGCTGCAGTCTTTGTTCACAGTGGTTTTGCACCCCAAGAAAATAAAATCTGTCACTGCTTCCACCTTTCCCCCTTCTGTTGGCCATGAGGTGATGGGATGCTGACATGCCTCTAATGAGAAAAGCTGACCTCCAAAGTACACTGGCCTTGGACATGATCACTGCCTTGCAAGGAAACATTGGTGTCATTATCCAAATTGAATGTAGTGTGTTCCTACTGATGAGGCTGTTAATGTGTCATCTTTATTAAGTTACTAAAGGGCACAAGTTAACACCATGAGTGATCCCACTTCCTACGTGGGGGAAGTAGTAGGTCAATGGTTTGGATGACAAGATTCTTGGCAGAAAAAGTTGTCATTGATTTGGGGAATCACTGTCTTCACTTGTGTTCTCTCTGGCAAGTAACTCTATTGTTGCTGTGGCATATACCTCCAGTGCAGCCAGGGAGCCACCAGAGGAGTCACCTCCATGCTAGTGAAAGCCCAGGGAGAGGGGAGCCTCTGAGATCGTGAGAGTTGAGATCATGAGATTGTTCACGGGTTGGAGAGGTGAACCAGCAAACTGGACCCATGCAATTGAGGGCTCCCCAGCCACTCGCCTGTCCTAGAAATGTGCCTTCTGCTTACCTCTCCCACTCCCAGTTGTTATTTTTGTTCAGTCCCTCAGTCATGTCTGACTCTTTGCAACCCATGGACTGCAGCATACCAGGCTTTCCTGTCCTTCACCATCTCCAGGAGCTTCTCAAACTCATGTCCATTGAGTCAGTGACGCCATTCAACCATCTCATCCTCTGTCATCCCCTTCTCGTCCTGCCTTCAATCTTTCACAACATCAGGGTATTTCTAATGATCCGGCTCTTTGCATCAGGTGGCCAAAGTATTGGAGCTTCATCATCAGTCCTTCCAATGAATATTCAGGGTTGATTTCCTTTAGGATTGACTGGTTTGATCTCTGTGCAGTAAAAGGGACTCTCAAGAGTCTTTTCCAACACCACACTTCAAAACATCAATTCAACCTTCTTTATGGTCCAACTCTCACATCCGTACTGACTACGAGAATAAACATACCTTTCACTATACAAACCTTTGTTGGCAAAGTAATGTTTCTGCTTTTTAATATGCTGTCTAGGTTTATCATAGCTTTTCTTCCAAGGAGCAAGTGTCTTTTAATTTCATGGCTGCAGTCACTATTTGCAGTGATTTTGGAGCCCAAGAAAATAATGTCTGTCACTGTTTCCATTGTTTCCCCATCTATTTGCCATGAAGTGATGGGACCAGATGCCATGAGCTTCATTTTTTGAATCTTGACCTTTAAGTCAGCTTTTTCACTCTCCTTTTTCACTTTCATCCAGAGGCTCTTTAGTTCCTCTTCCCTTTCTGTCACAATGGTGCTGTCATCTGCTAATCAGAGGTTATTGATGTTTCTTCTGACAATCTTGATTCCAGCTTCTGCTTCATCCAGCCTGGCATTTCTCATGATGTACTCTGCATATAAATTAAATAAACAGGGTGACAATATACAGCCTTGACATACTCTTTTCCCAATCTGGAACTAGTCCACTGTTCCATGTCTGGTTCTAACTGTGGCTTCTTGACCTGCATCCAGACTTCTCAGGACACAGGTAAGCTGGGTTGGTATTCCCATCTCTAAGAATGTTCCACAGTTTGTTGTGATCCACACAGTCAAAGGCTTTAGTGTAGTCAATGAAGCAGAAATTGATGTTTTTCTGGAATTCTTTTCTGTTTTCTATAATCCAGCGAATGTTGGTGATTTGATCTTTGGTTCCTCTGAATCCGGCTTTTACTTATGGAAGTTTTTGATTCATGTACTGTTGAAGTCTAGCTCAGAGAATTTTGAGCATTACTTTGCTAGTATGTGAGATGAGTGCAATTGTGCAGTAGTTTGAACATTCTTTGGCATTGCCTTTCTTTAGGATTGGAATGAAAACTGACCTTTTCCAGTCCTGTGGCCACTGCTGAGTTTTCCAAATTTGCTGGCCTATTGAGTGCAGCACTTTAATAGCATCATCTTTTAGAATTTGAAATAGCTCAACGGGAATTCCATCACCACCACTAGCTTTGTTCATAGTGATGCTTTCTAAGGCCCACTTGACTTTGCATTCCAGGATGTCTGGCTCTAGGTGAGTGATCACACCATCGTGGTTATCCGGGTCATTAAGATATCTTTTGTATAGCTCTTCTGTGTATTCTTGCCACCTCTTCTTAATATCTTCTGCTTCTTTTAGGTCCATACCATTTCTGTCCTTTATTGAGCCCATCTTTGCATGAAACGTTCCCTTGGTATCTCTAATTTTCTTGAAGAACTCTCTAGTCTTTCCCATTCTATTGTTTTCCTCTATTTCTTTGCATTGTTCACTGAGGAAGGTTTTCTTATCTCTCCCTTCCATTCTTGGGACTCTACTTTCAGATGAGCATATTTTCCCTTTACTCTTTTGCTTTTTTCTTCTCCTCTTTTCTCAGCTATTTATAAGACCTCCTCAGAGAAACATTGTGCCTTTTTGCACTTCTTTTTCTAGGAGATGGTCTTGATCACTGTCTCCTATACAATGTTATGAAGCCCCACCCCAAAGATAGAACCTTGAGTAGAAACTCACACTATCTGGATGGTATAAGTGACCGAACCCACTTAAGGACTCTATGTAAGTGTTTTAGGTTCTGGCAGACAGGTGTGGAGACCCTTCTCCTTGTGGTCACCCAAGACAAGCATTGTGAGTCAGTTCCCTTGTGTATTAAACCTGCCAGCTTCCAGCCTGGAGTGGTTGGCCTCACCATCAGGTTTCAGATTAAACCTGGATAAATCCTGAGGAAGCTGCAAACCAATTTATGTTTTAAGTGTCATCTATATTTATAAACAAATGCAAAAATGGAATATCCAAGGCAATAGTTCTCAAAGTTCTTTCTTCTTGTGAAAAAGCATCCTGATTATCTAAATTTCTTCCTAAATTGGATTACATTCTCCGTGATTTGGAATCTACAAATTGCCTTGCTAAAGAATGGTTCTTGGTAGGTCTTCCATTTCCACACTGTTGAAGTTTAACCTGCCTTCTCGCTCTAAGTCTTTTTTTAATTTTATAAGTGAATATTTTCTATAATTATTCTATAATTTACAAATTATTCCATTTTTATTTATTGTCTGTCCTTTCAAGGAGCACTGAGAGCTCTGGCAAGGCAGGGATCTTTACCTGCTATCATGTGCTAATACATCCAGTTGCCTAGAATAGCACATGGCACATAATAGGCACTCAATAGACACTGAATGAAAATTCTATTTCATTTGATATTTTGTTCGTGTTTGTTTAGAATTAGATTGCTGTATTTGCCTATACTTCTGATTTCAACCTATCTCTAGTTTCATGTTTTAGATTTCGATTTCTTTTGCAATCCACTCCAAAAACTGTTTTTTTATAACTAAAATCTTTGGTGTGTTTATCATAACTATATTTTATGATCTAACTGGATGCATTGATAATTTTATTTTTTGCTGTCTACTTGTCCAATCTGTTTCATAATTTGTGTTTTATTTCTTCTTTGTACCTTAATTTGGATTATTTGATTATTTTTCACATTCTATTTTTTGCCTCTACTTGTATGGAAAGTTTTAATTTTTTTAAAGGTTTTAGTTTTGAAAGGTTACACATCATTCATAGTTATTACAAAATATTTGTTTTATTCCCTGTATAACACATATTCTTATCAAAATTATAAAGCAATCTATGCTTTTATCTTCCTGTTATACAACAAATAGTTTAGAACATTTAATTTCCATTCTCACCTAGCACCCCTGTGTGTGTGCTAAGTCTCTTTCTGACTGTTTGTTACCCCATGAACTGTAGCCTGCCAGGCTCCTCTATCCATGGGATTCTCCAGGCAAGAATACTGGAGTGGGTTGCCATTTCCTCCTCCAGGGGATTTTCCCCACCCAGAGATCAAATCTGAGTCTCTTACATCTCCTGCATTGGCAGGTGGATTCTTTACCACTAGTACCTGGGAAGCCCACCTTGTATTCCTATGTACACATTGTTGGTGTTGGGTATTTTAATTTTATTGTTTTTTCCCTTTTAAGCCATAAAAGTTATTACTATTATCTTTCCTTTCTTCCTTCTTTCAAGAATCTTTTTCACCTCTCACTTAATTTCTGGGATTACTTTCCTCTTTCTCAAGTGCACTCTTGACAAATTCTCTTAATGAGGCTGCGCTGGTGGCAAAACTGTCTGTGTTGTCTGAAATGTGTTTCTTTTGCACTTATTTTTGACAGCTATTTTCCCTGACTGTAGAATTTTAAGTTGACTGTTATTTTCTTTCAGCACATTTGAAACCTGCTTCCACTGTTTTGTGGCTTCCTTTGTCGTTACTAAGAAATCAGCATAGTTCCTACCTTCTCTTCTTTAAAGGTCATCGGTGTGTTCTTTCTGATTACTTTTTTAGACATTCTCTTTGTTTTCATGTCCCACAGTTTCACTATTACATGTTATGGTTTGATATCTTTCTTAATGATCTTCTTTAACATTCAGTTCAGTTTAGTCGTTCAGTCGTGTCTGACTCTGCGACCCCATGGACTGCAGCACGCCAGGCCTCCCTGTCCATCACCAACTTCCAGAGTCTACTCAAACTCATGCCCATTGAGATGGTGATGCCATCCAACTATCTCATCCTCTGTCATCCCCTTCTCCTCCTGCCTTCAATCTTTCCCAGCATCAGGGTCTTTTCCAATGAGTCAGTTCTTCACATCAGGTGGCCAAAGTATTGCAGTTTCAGCTTCAGCACCAGTCCTTCCAATGAATATTCAGGACTGATTTCCTTTATGATTGACTAGTTGGATCTCCTTGCAGTCCAAGGGACTCTCAAGAGTCTTCTCCAACACCACAGTTCAAAAGCATCAGTTCTTCAGCACTCAGCCTTCTTTATGGTCCAACTCTCACATCCATACATGACTACTGGAAACACCATAGCCTTGACTAGATGGACTTTTGTTGGCAGAGTAATGTCTTTGCTTTTTAATATGCTGTCTAGGCTAGACATAGCTTTTCTTTCAAGGAGCAAGTGTCTTTTAATTTCATGGCTGCAGTCACCATCTGCAGTGATTTTGCAGCCCAAAGAATAAAGTCTCTCACCATTTCCATTGTTTCCCCATCTATTTGCCATGAAGTGATAGGACCAGATGCCATAATCTTTGCTTTTCGAATGTTGAGTTTTAAGCCGGCTTTTTCGCTCTCCTCTTTCACTTTCATCAAGAGGCTTTAGTTCTTCTTACCTTTCCTCCATAAGGGTGGTGTCATCTGTGTATCTGAGGTTATTGATATTTCTCCCAGCAATCTTGATTCCAGCATGCTTCACCCAGCGCAGCATTTCACATGATGTACATTGCATATAAGTTAAATAAGTAGGGTGACAATATACAGCCTTGATATACTCCTTTCCCAGTTTGGATCTAGTCTGTTGTTTCATGTCCAGTTCTAACTGTTCCTTCTTGGCCTGCATACAGATTTCTTGGGGGGCAGGTAAGGTGGTCAGGTATTCCCATCTCTTTAAGAATTTTTCACAGTTTGTCATGATGCACACAGTGTCACAACAGTCTTTGGTATTAGCTTTCTGGAATGTTTTGACTGTTGAATTTCATAAACTCAGAAAAAAAATCAAACATTATCACTTTATTTTTTTTTCTTGTGAAAATAAGGAGTTTATTTCTGCTACTTAGTCAGTAGTATTTCATTACCTTTGAAAATTGATTAATTCAAATGAGTTTTATATTGGCTCTTTTTAATGAAGCTGTCAAATTCCTCAGCATGGCAAAATTAGCCTCATAAAGTAGTCCTCATAGTTTTACCAGGGTTTAAATTTCTTAAAACATGTAATTTTGAATGGCTTCTTTAGGAATTTATTTCCACCAGAGAATATTCTGTTATAGTTTGACGAAAACACTTATCATCTTAGCTTGGTTTTGTTGTCTAAATTTATGTTTCATTTCCCTAAACCTGCCCTCTTCCCCAAGTTCAGCTTGTTAGCTGTGTTGAATCTAGTTTATTTTATTTTATTTTATTTTATTTTTAAACTTTACATAATTGTATTAGTTTTGTCAAATATCAAAATGAATCCACCACAGGTAAACATGTGTTCCCCATCCTGAACCCTCCTCCCTCCTCCCTCCCCATACCATCCCTCTGGGTCGTCCCAGTGCACTAGCCCCAAGCATCCAGTATCCTGCATCGAACCTGGACTGGCATCTCACTTCATACATGATATTTCACATGTTTCAATGCCATTCTCCCAAATCTTCCCACCCTCTCCCTCTCCCACAGAGTCTATAAGACTGTTCTATACAGTATACTAACTCATATATATGGAATTTAGAAAGATGGTAACAATAACCCTGTGTACGAGACAGCAAAAGAGACACTGATGTATAAAACATTATCACTTTAAAGTCTACCTGGGTCTTCCCTGGTGGTCCAGTGATTAAGACTTTGCTTTCCAATGAAGAGGGTGTGGTTTCAATCCCTAGTCTGGGAGGTATGATCTCACATGACTCAGACCAAAAAACCAAAAGCAGAAGCAATATGTAACAAATTCAATAAAGACTTTAAAAATGGTCCACATCAAAATAATCTTTAAAAAATTAAATAAAGACTTCCTCTACACTGTTCTCTTTCTCCTTTTTTTCTATAAGCATCTTTTGCCTCTTTAAATTGCTTTCTTGTAATTTCTCTTTCAAATCTATCATCCCCTTCACTAACTAGAAACCATTGACTTTGTATAACCTTTCATTGAGGGAGTGGCCCCTTGGAGTCAGTGGTAAAAGTTCCTCTATTAGATACCACCTTGAATCTCCCATTGCCTTTGACTCTGATTTTTATGTAAATGTGGCTAAGAGAAGCAAAGTGTCAATCCTCCAAGGCTGGTAATGTATCCTCAGAGAGACAGCCTGCTGCTGTACTCCACTTGCCACCTTCACTTTGTTCTGTTCTGAGAAAGCTTATTATTTACCTCTCTCTTATGCTTTTAAGAAAAGGTATGAAATATGCTTTCAGCATTTTTAGTTAATTTCAGTGGGTGGATTAATAATGTAGATATCTGAAAGAGAAACTTATTTTCATTTGGTTAGTTTTTTTTTTTTTTTTTTTTTCCTGTTTTTGTTTGTTAATGGCACCCCTAGGTGTTTTTTTTTTTTTTTTTTTTTTTTTATGTTTGTCTTTGTCTCTTTCATCTCTCCATCATATTGCAGTTTGTCCTCAAGTGGCAGTTCCCCCGATTGCCTTTTCATATTTTGGAATAAATAATTAGAAAAGCTGGAAGTTTCACCTGTGAGTGAGGGTTCTGAGTGCAGGCCTCACCTGAGGTGACTGCAGGACAGGATGTTATAGAGAGGGAACCCAAAATGCCCGAATGTGGAGGATTTTCTCTGGAGATGCTCTAATCTCTAGGGCAGAATCCTTCAGTTATGCACTCAGGAAGAGTGACCTTGAAGTGTGAGCCTCTGAAGAGGGGCAAGTGAGGAGATAGTTGGGCCCGCTGTCTTATGGTCACATCCCCAATGGATCTGCAGCCCCATCCCATCACAGCTGAAGTGTCTGATGCCCACCTCTCCAGGGTGCTTCTGTCTCCTCCGCAGATGCCTCAGCTCTAGCCTCTCTGGGGCCATGCTGACTGTGGATGTTCTGCCCCAGGGCTCCTTCCAGAAATTGCTGTATCCTCTTGTATCTGATATATATGCTCCTAAGTTCTCTATGCAAAGAAATAGAGGAAAACAATAGAGTGTGAAAGACTAGAGATCTCTTCAAGAAAATTAGAGATACCAAGCGAACATTTCATGCAAAGATGGGCTCAATAAAGGACAGAAATGGTATGGACCTAACAGAAGCAGAAGATATTAAGAAGAGGTGTCAAGAAAACATAGAAGAGCTATACAAAAGAGATCTTAATGAATACGGATAATGAAACCAGATAACCACGATGGTGTGATCACTCACCTACAGCCAGATATACTAGAGTGCAAAGTCAAGTGGGCCTTAGAAAGCATCACTATGAGCAAAGGTAGTGGAGGTGATGGAATTCCAACTGAGCTATTTCAAATTCTAAAAGATGATGCTGTGAAAGTGCTGCACTCAATAGGCAATCAAATTTGGAAAACAGTAGCGGCCACAGAACTGGAAAAGGTCAGTTTTAATTCTGATCCCAAAGGCAATGCCAAAGAATGTTCAAACTACTGAACAATTGCATTCATTTCACATGCTAGCAAAGCAATGCTCAAAATTCTCCAATTTAGACTTCAGCAGTACATGAACTGAGAAATCTAGAAGTAAAATCTGGATTTAGAAAAGGTAGGGAGACTAGAGATCAAATCACCAACATTCGTTGGATCATAGAAGAAGCAAGAGAATTCCAGAAAAGCATCTACTTCTGCTTCATTGACTACACTAAAGCCTTTGACTGTGTGGATCACAACAAACTGTGGAAAATTCTTAGAGATAGGAATGCCAGACTATTTTACCTGCCTCCTGAGAGACGTGTATACAAGTTAAGAAGCCATAGTTAGAACCAGACTTGGAACAATGGGCTGGTTCCAATTTGGGAAAGGATTACATCACGGCTGTATACTGTCATCTTGCTTATTTAACTTATATGCAAAGAACATCACGTGACATGCTGGGATGGATGAAGCATGGAATCAAGATTTTGGGAGAAATATCAATAACCTCAGATATGCAGATGACACCACCCTTATGGCAGAAAGTGAAGATGAACTAAAAAGCCTCTTGATGAAAGTGAAAGTGGAAAGTGAAAAAGCTGGCTTAAAACTCAACATTCAAAAAACGAAGATCATGGTATCCAGTCCCATCACTTCATGGCCAACAGATGGGGAAACAATAAGTGAAAGATTTTATTTTCTTGGTTTCCAAAATCACTGCAGATGGTGACTGCAGCCATGAAATTAAAAGACACTTGCTCCCTGCAAGAAAAGCTTTAACAAATCTAGATAGCATATAAAAAGCATAGACGTTACTTTGGCAACAAAGGTCCATCTAATCAAAGGTATGATTTTTTTAGTAGTCATATATAGATGTGAGAGTTGGACCATAAAGAAGGCTGAGCACTGAAGAATTGATGCTTTTGAACCATGGTTTTGGAGACTACTCTTGAGATACCCTTGGACTGCAAGGAGATCCAACCAGTCCATCCTAAAGGAAATCAGTCCTGAATATTCATTGGAAGGACTGATGCTGAAGCTAAAACTCCAGTACTTTGGCCACCTGATGCGAAGAACTGACTCCTTGGAAAAGACCCTGATGCTGGGAAAGACTGAAGGCAGGAAGACAAGAGGACAACAGAAGACGAGATGGTTCGATGGCATCACTGACTCGATGGACCTGAGTTTGAGCAAGCTCCGGGAGTTGGTGATGGATTGGCCAGCTGCAGCCAATGGGGTCGCAAAGAGTAGGACACGACTTAACAACTGAACAACAAGTTCTCTGTGACATCCTGATTTTATGAGGGTTTTCGAAAAGAGTATCTGTGGTCTATAATTGATCTCAGTTCATTTTCTAGAATGGCTGGCATATGGTCAGTTTGCCATCTCAACGCTGAAATCCCTGATCTCGTGTTACAAAGAGATAAAACATAGTAAAAGAAAACTAGCAAACTACTTTTACATGTTTATACACAGATTTTTTTTTTTTTTTTGGTCGCCATTTACAGCTTGGAAATAGAGAAATTCTAATGCAAATTTCATGCTGCTTCAAAATAGGCAATAATAAAAAATAATTGAGTTGTTAAGTTTTCTATAAGCAGTTTAGACTTTTAAAACTCCATTGTCAGGATTCTAAAAGGCATAGGAAAGCAAAGCAACCTGTGTGCACTGATTGCACTGATTCTCCACTCAGCTCACAACAGAGCTGTGACTGTCCTCAGTCAGGCCTCCTCAACATGTCTGAATCCATTGTAAGCATCACCCCGTGTAGTGGGGAAGTGGACCTTGCAGCTTAAGCTTTCTATCCTGTGAAGTGACCGCAGCTATGAGTGACAGGTAAGGTCAAAGGTGAAGGAGATGAGGCAGGAAATGGTTTTGGCTGTTTACTGGAAATTTTATAACAGCCATTCTTGTTATTGTGAGAAGATTCTGAGAAAGGGGTAAACCACAGACTTCCTGGGGACAGTGCTGTTACATGTGTGAAAATCATCCTCTTTACCACAGAATTTCTAGTGAATAGGTACAGATATTTTTACAGGCATGAGAAGGTAGTTCAGTTCAGTTCAGTCACTCAGTCGTGTCTGACTTTTTGCAACCCCATGGATTGCAGCACACCAGGCCTCCCTGTCAGTCACCAACTCCCAGAGTTTACCCAAACTCATGTCCATTGGGTTGGTGCTGCCATTCAACCCTCTCATCCCCTGTTATCATCTTCTCTTCCTGCCTTCAACCTTTGCCAGCATCAGGGTCTTTACCAATGAGTCAGTTCTTTGCATCAGATGGCCAATATTGGAGTTTCAGCTTCAGCATTAGTCCTTCCAATGAATATTCAGGGCTGATTTCCTTTAGGATTGACTGGCTGGATCTCCTTGCTGTCCAAGGGACTTTCAAGAGTCTTCTCCAACACCACAGTACAAAAACACCAATTCTTCAGCATTCAGCTTTCTTTTTAGTCCAAATCTCACATCCGTACATGACAACTGGAAAAACCATAGCTTTGACTAGATAAACCTTTGTTGGCAAAGTAATGTCTCTACTTTTTAATATGGTATCTAGGTTGGTCATAACTTTTCTTCCAAGGAGAAAGCGTCTTTTGATTTCATGACACTTGTTCTCAGTTCATTTTCTAGAATGGCTGACATATGGCCAGTTTGCCATCTGCAGTGATTTTGGAGCCCCCCAAAATAAAGTCTGTCATTACTTCCACTGTTTCCCTATATATTTGCCATGAAGTGATGAGACCAGAGGTCATGATCTTAGTTTTCTGAATGTTGAGTTTTAAGCCAACTTTTTCACTCTCTTCTTTCACTTTCATCAAGAGGCTCTTTAATTCTTTGCACTGATAAATATAGATGCAAAAATCCTTAACAAAATTCTAGCAAACAGAATCCAACAACATATTAAAAAGATGGACCATCTTTTTAATGGTCTATTAAAAATTATTTAATGGTCCATTAAAAGTCTAATAGACCATCATGACCAAGTGGGATTTATCCCAGGAATGCAAGGATTCTTTAATATCCACAAATCAATCAATGTAATACACATTAACAAATTGAAAGATAAAAACCATATGATTATCTCAATAGATGCAGAAAAAGCCTTTGACAAAATTTAACATCCATTTGGATAAAAAACTCTCCAGAAAGCAAGAATAGAAGGAACATACCTCAACATAATAAAAGCTATATATGACAAACCCACAGCAAACATTATCCTCAATGGTGAAAAATTGAGAGCATTTCCCCTAAAGTCAGGAACAAGGCAAGGGTCTCCACTCTCACTACTACTATTAAACTTAGTTTTGGAAGTTTTGGCCACAGCAATCAGAGCAGAAAAAGAAATAAAAGGAATCCATATTGGAAAAGAATAAGTAAAACTCACTGTTTGCAGATGACATGATCCTCTACAAAGAAAACCCTAAAGACTACCAGAAAATTACTAGAGCTAATCAATGAATATAGTAAAGTTGCAAGATATAAAATTAACACAGAGAAATCCCTTGTATTCCTATACACTAACAATGAGAAAACAGAAAGAGAAATTAAGGAAACAATTCCATTCACCATTGCAATGAAAAGAATAAAATACTTAGGAATATATCTACCTAAAGAAACTAAAGACCTATATATAGAAAACTATAAAACACTGAAAAAGAAATCAAAGAGGACAGAAATAGATGGAGAAATATACTATGTTCATGGATCAGAAGAATCAATAGAGTGAAAATGAGTATACTACCCAAAGCAATCTATAGATTCAGTGCAATCCCTATCAAGCTACCAAAGGTATTTTCCACAGAGCTAGAACAAATAATTTCACAATTTATATGGAAATACAAAAAACCTCGAATAGCCAAAGCAATCTCGAGAAAGAAGAATGGAACGGAGGAATCAACCTGCCCGACTTTAGGCTCTACTACAAAGCCACAGTCATCAAGACAGTATGGCCCTGACACAAAGGCAGAAATATAGATCAATGGAACAAAATAGAAAGCCCAGAGATAAATCCACACACCTATGGACACCTTATCTTTGACAAAGGAGGCAAGAATATACAATGGAGAAAAGACAATTCTTTAACAAGTGGTGCTGGGGAAACTGGTCAACCACTTGTAAAAGAATGAAACTAGAACACTTTCTAACACCATACACAAAAATAAACTCAAAATGGATTAAAGATCTAAATGTAAGACCAGAAACTATAAAACTCCTAGAGGAAAACATAGGCAAAACACTCTCCAACATAAATCACAGCAGGATCCTCTATGACCCACTTCCCAGAGTAATGGAAATAAAAGCAAAAATCAACAAGTGGGGCCTAATTAAACTTAAAAGCTTTTGCAAAACGAAGGAAGCTATACGCAAACTGAAAAGACAGAAGAAAATAATAGCAAACAAAGCAACTGACAAAGAATTAATCTCAAAAATATACAAGCAACTCCTGCAGCTCAATTCCAGAAAAATAAATGACCCAATCAAAAAATGGACCAAAGAACTAAACAGGCAGTTCTCCAAAGAAGACACACAGATGGCTAACAAACACATGAAAAGATGCTCAACGTCACTCATTATCAAAGAAATGCAAATCAAAACCACAATGAGGTACCATTTCCTGCCAGTCAGAATGGCTGCTATCCCAAAATCTACAAACAATAAATCCTGGAGAGCATGTGGAGAAAAGGGAACCTTCTTACACTGTTGGTGGGAATGCAAACTAGTACAGCCACTATGGAGAACAGTGTGGAGATTCCTTAGAAACTGGAAATAGAACTGCCTTATGACCCAACAATCCCACTGCTGGGCATACACACCAAGGAAACCAGAATTGAAAGAGACACGTACACCACAATGTTCATCACAGCACTGTTTATAATTGCCAGGACATGGAAGCAACCTAGATGTCCAGGAGCAGACGAATGGATAAGAAAGCTGTGGTACATATACACAATGGACTATTAGCCATTAAAAAGAATGCATTTGAATCAGTTCCAATGAGGTGGATGAAACTGGAGCCTATTATACAGAGTGAAGTAAGCCAGAAAGAAAAACACTAATACAGTATTCAGTTCAGTTCAGTTCAGTCACTCAGTCGTGTCCATTCTGAAGGAGATCAGCCCTGGGATTTCTTTGGGAGGAATGATGCTAAAGCTGAAACTCCAGTACTTTGTCCACCTCATGCAAAGAGTTGACTCATTGGAAAAGACTCTGATGCTGGGAGGGATTGGGGGCAGGAGGAGAAGGGGACGACAAAGGATGAGATGGCTGGATGGCATCACTGACTTGATGCACGTGAGTCTGAGTGAACTCCAAGGGTTGGTGATGGACAGGGAGGCCTGGCGTGCTGTGATTCATGGGGTCGCAAAGAGTCAGACACGACTGAGTGACTGACCTGATCTGATCTGAAACAGGGGTGTCAAATTATGAAGCACAAACAGGAAATGCTTAAAAGAGCAGAAACTATTGAAAGTAAAACTGCAAAGGCTTTGTGGCTTTGAGCTTCAAGAGGTGGAAAAATAGATCCCAACTCTGCATGGGTAGAAATCCAAATTTACATTGTAAAAGGGCCTGGAGACAAGGTAGTGTGACAACTTGGGCCAGTTTTACAATCAGTCTCCTATAAATGAGTATCCTGCTCACATCCAATTGTGCCTAAATTGTGTATTTTTCTTCTTTATTGAATTTTAATTTGCATAAAATAAAATTTATGGATTTTTTTGCAGTATATTCAAAAATTAATTAAAATATTTCTAAGTCTTGGTATTTCTCATTAGCTTATATATGTGTTTACATGTTGAAATGGACGTTCATTTTACTTCATTTGTCATTTTATTAACGTCATTTGTTTCATCTATTGATTTGTGAATGTGGCACCATCCTTGCATCTTTGGATAAGTCTCAGTTGATCATGGTGCATGATGGTCTTAATGTATGTTAAATTTGGCTTGCTATTAATTTTTTGAATCTATATTTGTTAGGGGTATTGGCATGTATTTTTTTTGTAATGGCCTTGTATTTAAAAAAAAAAAAAAATATATATATATATATATATATATATATATATATATATATAGTATTGGTCTATTTGGCCTCAAAATGTGTTTGGAAATGTTCCTTTCTCTTCAGCTTTTTGGAAGAATTTGAGAAGGCTTGGTATTAATTTTCAAAATGTTTGGTTGAATTCACCAGTGAAGCCATATGGTATAGGCTTTTCCTTGTTGGGAGGTTTTCATTACTGTTTCAATCTCTGTATTCATTATTAGTCTGTTCAAATTTTCTGTTTCTTTATGATTAAGTATTTGTAGGTTGCTTATTTTTAGGAATTTATCTATTTCTTCTAGTTTATCCATTTTTCTTAAAAAAAAAAAATCCATCTCTTAGTTTTGTTGATCTTTTCTATTGAAAAAATGTACCTAGATGGCTGCAATTTTTCAGCTTTATTGAATTTTTTAAAAGATTTATTTTTCAAAAAAAAAATAAAAGATTTATTTTTCATTCAGCACAGTGTGTGGCTTGTGGAATCTTAGTTCCCGGACCAGGGATTGAACCCTGTACCCACTGCAGTGAAAATGAGAAACCCTAACCATTGTACTGCCAGGTAATTCCTTCCATTGTGATTTTTTTTTTAAGATTATTTTTTATGTGGACCACTGTAAAAGTCTTTAACTTATTACAATATTTTTTCTTTTTTATACTTTGGTTTTTTGGTCACCAGGCATGTGAAATGTTAGTTCCCTGGCCAGAGATTTGAATGTGTGTCCCTGCATTGGCAGTCAGATCCTTAACCACTGGACCCTCCATTGTGATGTTTAAATGCATTGTTTTCTTCAATGGTTAAGGCAGATGAACCATATATGTCTAATAGATCACAAAATGGGCTGTTTTAGTTAAAGTTCAAGTTAAATCGTGTATAAACCAGTGTGAATTTCCCATGCCCCTCTTCCATCATGATGATCTGTGATCATTGGTCTTTGAAGCTACTGTTGTAATTGTCTTGGTGTGCCATACACTGCACCCATATAGGGCAATGAACTTGACTGGGAAATGTGTGTGTTCTGATTGCTCCTCTAAGCAGCCCTTCACCTGTCTCTCTCTCTTTGTGTCTCCCTATGCCCAAGAAACAACAACATTGAAATTAGGTAATTAATAACCCAACGCTTGCCTCTAACTGTTCAAGTGAAAGGAAGGGTTCACACATCACTCAGTTCAAATCAAAAGCTAAAAATGGTGAAACTTAGTGAGGAATGCATGTCAAAATCCAAGACAGGCTGAAAGCTAGGTTTCTTTTGCCAAGCATTTAGCTGAATTATGAATGCAAAGGAAAAGTTCTTGAGGGAAACTAAAAGTACTACTCCAGTGAACTTAGAATGATTAGAAAATGAAATAGCTATTCTGATATGGAGAGAGTTTTAGTAACCACAGCATTCCATTATGCTAAAGCCTAATCCAGAGAAATGTCCAAACTCTCTTCAATTTTCTAAAGATTAGGAGAGGTGAAGAAGCTGCAGAAGAAAAGTTTGAAACTAGCAGAGGCTGGTTAATGAAGTTTAAGGAAAGAAGCCATCTCCATAACATAAATGTGCACAGTGAAGCAACCAGAGCTGATGTAGAAATGCATGTAAGTTATTCAAAAGATTTAGCTAAGATAAACAACAGATTTCCAGAGTAGGTGAAACAGCTTTATCCTGGAAAAAATGCTGTCTAGAACTTTCATAGCTACAGAGGAGAAGTCAATCATGTATGCATGCTTAATTGCTAAGTCATATCTGACTCTTTGCAATCCCATGGACTTTAGCCCACTAGGCTCCTGTGTCCATGGGATTCTCCAGGCAAGAATACTGGAGTGGGTTGCCATTTCCTCCTCCAGAGGATCTTCCTGACCCAGGGATCGAACCTGTGTCTCCTGCAGGTGCTGCATTGGCAGGAGGATTCTTGACCACTAGCACCACCTGGGAAGCCCAGAGAAGTCAATGCCTGACCTCAAATCTTCAAAGGACAGGCTGACTCTCTTGTTAGAGGTTAACATAGCTGGTGACTTTAAGTTGAAGCCAATGCTCATTGACCATTGTGAAAATCCTAGGGTCCTTAAGAATTATGCTAAATCTACTTTGCCTGTGCCTTACACATGGAACAACAAACCTTGGATGACAGCCTATCTGTTTGCAACATGGTTTGCTGAAGATGTTAAGCCCACTGTTGAGACCTACTGCTCAGGGAAAAAGATTCCTTTTAAAATATTACTGCTAATTGACAATGCCCCTGGTCACACAAGAGCTCTGATGGAAATGTACTGTGAGATTAATGTTGTTTTCATGCCTGTGAACACATCCATTAGTAGCCCTTGTATCAAGGGGTAATTTTGACTTTTGAATCTTATTATTTAGGGAATACACTTCATAAGGCTGTAGCTACCATATATAGTGATTCCTTTGATGCATCTGGGCAAAGTTAGTAGTAAACCATCTGGAAAGGCCTCATCAATCTAGATGCCATTAAGAATATTCATGATTCACAGGAAGAGGTCAAAATATCAACATTAACAGGAGTTTGAAAGAAGCTGATTCTAGTCCTCATAGGTGATTTTAAGGGACTCAACACATATAATTAAAAGATGCTTGCTCCTTGGAAGAAAAGCAATGACAAACCTAGACAGTATATTAAAAAAGCAGAGACATCACTTTGCCAACAAAAGTCCGTATAGTCAAAGCTATGGTTTTTCCAGTAGTCATGTAAAAGAAAGCTTAGCACTGAAGCATTGATGCTTTGGAACTGTGGTGCTAGAGAAGACTCTTGAGAGTCCCTTTGACAGCAAGGAGAGCAAACCAGTCAATTCTAAAGGAAATCAATCCTGAATATTCTTTGGAAGAACTGATGACTTCCCTGGTAGCTTAGCTGGTAAAGAATCCACCTGCAATGCAGGAGACCCTGGTTTGATTCCTGGGCTGGGAAGTTCTCCTGGAGAAGAGATAGGCTACCCACCCCAGTATTCTTCAGCTTCCCTGGTGGCTCAGACATTAAAGAATCCACCTGCAATGCAGGAGACCTGGCTTTGATCCCTGGGTTGGGGAGATCCCCTGAAGGAGGGCATGGCAACCCACTCCAGTGTTCTTGTCTTGAGAATCCCCATAGACAGAGGAGCCTGGTGGACTATGGTCCATGGGGTCCCAAAGAGTTGGACACAACTGAGTGACTAATCACAGCACATGCTGTAGCTGAAGCTACAGTACTT
This sequence comes from Bos indicus x Bos taurus, assembly GCF_003369695.1. Taxonomy (NCBI): domain Eukaryota; kingdom Metazoa; phylum Chordata; class Mammalia; order Artiodactyla; family Bovidae; genus Bos; species Bos indicus x Bos taurus. The sequence goes on along the minus strand of NC_040079.1, from coordinate 6,944,392 downwards.
TGGCCGCCTGATGCAAAGAGTTGACTCATTGGAAAAGACCCTGATGCTGGGAAAAATTGAAGGCAGGAAGAAAAGGGAGAGACAGAGGATGAGATGGTGGATGACATCACCGACTCAATGGAAATGAGTTTGAGCAAACTCTGGGAGATAGTGAAGGACAGGGAAGCCCAGAGTGCTGCAGTCCATGTGGTCTCAAAGAATCAGATACAACTTAGTGACTGAACAATAACAACAATTGATAAAGTAGCAGCAGAGTTTGAGAAAATTTATTCCAATTCTGAAAGAAGCTCTACAGTGGGTAAAATGCTGAGAAATAGCAGTGCATGTTACAGAGAAATCATTTATAAAAGGAAGAGTTAATTGATGTGACAAACTGCATTGCTGTCTTATCTTGAGGAATTGCCCCAGCCATGCCAGCCTTAAGCATCCACCAACTTCACCTTGATTAGTCAGCAGTCCTCAACACTGAGGCAAGACTCTCCACCAGCAAAAAGATTATGACTCACCAAAGGCTTAGATGATGGTTGTCAGTGATTTTAAATTCAGGTATGTACATTGTTTTTTACACAAAATGCTATTGTACGCTTAATAGACTACAGTGTAGTGCGAACAGAGCTTTTATGTGCACTGGGAAGCTAAAAACTTGGTGTGATATTAACTTGGTTTCAGTGATCTGGAACCAAATCGACAATGTTTCCTGGTATGCCTGTGTAAGAGGACTGTTTCCAGACACTGAGCAACAGGCTGCTCTGGACTGATCCATAGATGGGTCAGATGGATGGAAAGTGGAAGTGGATGACAAGTGGGATCGACACAAAAGAATGACAGGCGATAGCAAATAACTGGATAAATGAAGAAAGATTATTTTTATCATCTAAAGTTTTCCTAAAGATAGTTGGCTTTTAAAGACAAAGCTAGAAGAATATATTACTGAGTTTATATCATGTTGTTCTTTAGTCACTAAGTCATGCCTGACACTTTTGTGACCCCATGGACTGTAGTCTGCCAGGCTTCTCTGTCCATGGGATTTCCTAGGCAAGAATACTGGAGTGGGTTGCCATTATTTTTCTCCAGAGGATCTTCCTGACCCAGGGATTGAGCCCTAGTCTCCTGCATTGGCAGGTGAATTTTTTACCACTGAGTCAACAGGGAAGCCTGTTTGTATTTCACTTAAATGTAAAAGGTATAATATAAGTAATGCAGAAGATGGGAGGGAGGAAATAAAGAGTGTTCTAAAGAACTCCCAGTATATGTGAAGTGATATAACCCTCTCTGAAGAGAGGATGAGAAATTAAATGTACATATTCTTGAGAGTCCCTTGGACTGCAAGGAGATCCAACCAGTCCATCCTAAAGGAAATCAGTCCTGAATGTTCATTAGAAGGACTGATGCTGAAGCTGAAACTCCAATATTTTGGCCACCTGATTCAAAGAGCCGACTCATTTGAAAAGACCCTGATGCAGGGAAAGATTGAAGGTGAGAGGAGAAGGGGATGACAGAGGATGAGATGGTTGGATGGCATCACCTCAATGGGCATGAGTTTGAGCAAACTCCGGGAGTTGGTGATGGACAGAGAGGCCTAGCATGCTGTAGTCCATGGGGTTGCAAAGAGTCGGACACGACTGAGTGACTGAAGTGAACTGATTGTAAATTGTGGAGCAATCACTAAGAAAATAAAGTCAGGTATAGCTAACAAAGCAATAGTGGAAATAAAATGAAAACTTAAAAATTCATCATAAAAAAAAGCAGAGAAAAAGAAAAAAAAGACAGGTGGGATAAACATAAAGAAGGAAATAGCAAGATGATGAATTTAAACACAACTATATCAATAATCATATTAGATGCAAGTTATCTCAACTCTTCAAGTATAAGACAGATGGGGTGAAAAAGCAAGACCTACGTGCAAACTGTCTAAGGAAATCTCACCCTAAATATCAAGACACAGAGAGGTGAAAGTAGAAGAGATGAAAAAGATATATGATGCATAGATTAAGAATATGAAACCTACAGTGGCTATAATATCAGTGGTTTCAGGACAATACTATCTCTACCTCAGGGCTAAAGGAGGACACTTCATCTTGGTAAAAAGGCTAATTCATCAACAAAACACAGTCATGTTGAATGTGATGCTCCTCATATGTAACTGAGATTCAGAAAAATCCCAGAGAACTTCAAAATTCAAGAAGTAAAAACAGACAGAAATAAATGGGGAAAAATAGACAAGTCCACAGTTAGAGTTGGAGATTTAAACACTCATGTACCAATAACATTTATTATTTCCTTTTTCTTTTAAGATTGAACACAAACGAGGGGAGGAAATTGTGTTTTGTAATTCATATTTCTTCCCATCAAAGACTTATGGTTTCATTTCCCCATTTCCCACAATCTATCCTTGAGTGAGTGTGTTGGGATGAAGAGATGCATGGAGGAACAGAAGGAGAATGAATTCAAAGACTTATACTGTGGCTATAAGTCAAAGCTAGTGGAGGTGATGGAATTCCAGTTAAGCTATTTCAAATCCTGAAAGATGATGTTGTGAAAGTGCTGCACTCAATATGCCAGCAAATTTGGAAAACTCAGCAGTGGCCACAGGACTGGAAAAGGTCAGTTTTCATTCCAATCCCAAAGAAAGGCAATGCCAAAGAATGCTCAAACTACCGCACAATTGCATTCATCTCACACGCTAGTAAAGTAATGCTCAAAATTCTCCAAGCCAGGCTTCAGCAATACATGAACTGTGAACTTCCAGATGTTCAAGCTGGTTTTAGAAAAGGCAGAGGAACCAGAGATCAAATTGCGAACAACTGCTGGATCACGGAAAAAGCAAGAGAGTTCCAGAAAAACATCTATTTCTGCTTGATTGACTATGCCAAAGCCTTTGACTGTGTGGATCACAATAAACTGTGGAAAATTCTGAAAGAGATGGGAATACCAGACCACCTGACCTGCGTCTTAAGAAACCTATATGCAGGTCAGGAAACAACAGTTAGAACTGGACATGGAAAAATAAACTGGTTCCAAATAGGAAAAGGAGTACGTCAAAGCTGTATATTGTCACTCTGCTTATTTAACTTATATACAGAGTACATCATGAGAAACGCTGGGCTGGAAGAAACACAAGAGGGAATCAAGATTGCCGGGAGAAATATCAATAACCTCAGATATGCAGATGACACACCACCCTTATGGCAGAAAGTGAAGAAGAACTAAAAAGCCTCTTGATGAAAGTGAAAGTGGAGAGTGAAAAAGTTGGCTTAAAGCTCAACATTCAGAAAATGAAGATCATGGCATCCGGTCCCATCACTTCATGGGAAATAGATGGGGAAACAGTGGAAACAGTGTCAGTCTTTATTTTTTTGGGCTCCAAAATCACTGCAGATGGTGACTGCAGCCATGAAATTAAAAGATGCTTACTCCTTGGAAAAAAAGTTATGACCAACCTAGATAGCGTATTCAAAAGCAGGGACATTACTTTGCCAACAAAGGTCTGTCTAGTCAAGGCTATGGTTTTTCCTGTGGTCATGTATGGATATGAAGTTGGACTGTGAAGAAGCCTGAGTGCCAAAGAATTGATGTTTTTGAACTGTGATGTTGGAGAAGACTCTTGAGAGTCCCATGGACTGCAAGGAGATCCAACCAGTCCATTCTGAAGGAGATCAGCCCTGGGATTTCTTTGGAAGGAATGATGCTAAAGCTGAAACTCCAGTACTTTGTCCACCTCATGCAAAGAGTTGACTCATTGGAGAAGACTCTGATGCTGGGAGGGATTGGGGACAGGAGGAAAAGGGGACGACAGAGGATGAGATGGCAGGATGGCATCACTGACTCGATGGACGTGAGTCTGAGTGAACTCCAGGAGTTGGTGATGGACAGGGAGGCCTGGCGTGCTGGGATTCATGGGGTCGCAAAGAGTCGGACACGACTGAGTGACTGAACTGAACTGAACTGTAGGTCCTGCATAGGGGGGTGCTTTGTGCATGCCATCTAAGATTTCTGGGCCTCAGTTTGCTCCTTTTTAAAAAAAATAATCTTAGTTTCTCTTCTGGCTGAAAGTAAAGCCAGAGCCCCTGAAATCAGTCAGCAGTCGGAGGTGGATGCTGGTTCATGGTGCTTCCACCTAGTGTCCCATGAGGCTGATTCTTGGCATGGCCTAGGTGCGCACCCCTGAGCAGTCAGCTGTTTCCCACATACAGTGAAAGGTACAAGACTAGAGTCATCTGAAGACAAATGCTTTCCCCCAGGATATAGAGCTTACTAGACTATTTGCTGTCATGCTCTCCTTACTGAGGGTAAGTTTTTTTTCAGATAAAACTCTGCTATCTTGTAAAACAGAGACCAGGCAGGGATGGGAGGAGTTGAAAGCATGGGACAAACAGTTAATTCAGTGGTTGTAGGAAGTTCTGAGCATCAAAGAGGCTTCTGGTGGAGGCAGAATAGGAAGAAGGTTCTGGAAAGGTTGGAAAAATCCAATAACCGCAAAGGACTGATCCTAAAGACTTTGGCCATCTGGGATGATTTATTCCACCAGCACTGTGTGAGCTCCCTTTATTCTCTATGTAAGAATATCTACTCTGAGCCCAGGCCTGTGGTGGGAATAAAGGGTGTGATAGCTGAATTGATCCAGGGGTGCTAGTCCTTCTAGGCCTTTTCCTTTTTATCTTTTCTTATCTTCCTCCTCAAGAGGCATTTAGTACTCCTTTTGTCAGTTAAGGTTGCTAAAACAAATAGCAAAGACTAGGTGGTAATCAAGAAATATTTATTTCTCACTGCTCTGGAGGCTGGGAGGTCCAAGATCAAAGTGTGGGAGATTTGCTGTCTGGGGAGAACCCACTTCCTGGTTGCTGTGTCCTCATCTTGTAGAGAGAGAGATCTAGTTTCTTCCTTTTCTTTGTTGTTGTTGTTCTTCAGTCCCTAAGTCCTCTCCAACTCTTTTGTGGCCCCATGAACTGTAGCCCACAGGCTCCCCTGTCCCTGAGATTTCCAAGGCAAGAATACTGGAGTGGGTTGTCATTTTTTTCTCCTGGGGATCTTCCCCATCCAGGGATCGATCCTGTATCTCCTGCACTGGCAGGTGGATTCTTTACCACTGAGCCACTAGGGAAGCCCCCTAAAAAAAATGTACATAACTTTAAAAATACTTTATTGCTGAAAAGTGCTAATCATCATCTGAGGCTTCAGCAAGTCCTAGTAGCAACATCTAAGATCACTGACCACAGACCAGCGTAATAAATACAGTACGTCTCCTACATGGGAATCTTCAAGTTGTGAACTTTCAAAGATGCAAAGAATAAACAAGCAAACAAACTTCTCTTTTCCTAGTATCAGGAAGGACCTCTGTGTACAGCCAAAGCTCCTGCTTAGAGAGTCAACATCCACTGAATCCTGAAGGGGCTTCCCTGGAATCTTGAAGAATGTGAAAAATCCGTGGAGCTGAACTATCCTAACAATGACAAAGGGAGAAGCAGAGGAAATGGGATGGTCCTTGGGTGAGTCTTTTCTGTGCTTCTTTCACCCTTTGGTTAGGGTCAAACTGCCTGACTGCACACTGACTGAAACTGCCCACCCTGGCCAGGCACCACAGTAAATACTTGCTTGAGTTACTTTATCATAGAAAGTCCTGTTAAGGAACACAAACTAATAAGCCACCACCAACTGGAAGAGTTCAGGAAAGGTCAAAAGGAGAAGCCACATGTTCTACCACCTCCCAGAATCCTTCTCGCTTGCATCCATCTTGACCAAGCAATGCATGCACCACCAGGAAGGACCCTGAGCCAGAATGATTGGCCAAAGACAACCGGGAAACTAATCCCATCACCATGAAACCTGAGACTTCGAGCCACATGGCAGAGCAGTTCTCCTGGGTTCCCTTACCCTACTGCTCTCCCCTCAGGGAGGGGGGTGGGGAAGGGGGCCCTTCCCAATAGTCTCTTGCTTTATCAGACAATTCACTTCCGAGTGTTAGACAAGAGCCCCCTTTCAGGCCCTGGAAGGGATCCTCTTTCTGTAACACTTTGAGGGAGAATTAGAGCTCATAGTTGAACACTTTCAAAGGAATTACTTTGGCGAACATCCAAGGTGGAGCATGACCCTGTCTTCTCTACTGTAAAATATTCCTGGGTTCTTCCTCCAGCTTTACTCCCCTAGAAAGTCAACAAAGGTGGAATGCCATATGGCTCACTGAGAAACGCTGCTCCTGGGGCGAGAGATAATTTCTCATTGCAGGGAGGCCTGGGAACTGACCATCTGCATCCTGGGAGGGAAGCCATCCTCCCACAGCCCTGATCCCGAATACTTTCTTTAGTGAGTTTCCCTGGTCCAGTGCCTTCCCTGGAGGGAGGAGGAGACCACCCAGCCCAGAGGGCTTCAAGGTGGACTCCACCAGATCTGAAGTCTCCGCCCTCTTCTGCTCAGCCCAGTCTCCTCTGAGGGCCCAGGCAGTGGGGGGAGCCAGGGTCCCCAGGAGGCTGACAGAAAGCTGGCTCCCTCCCAACCTTGATATCAGTGCCACTCTGTGTCAATTCACCCCTTTGGTGTCCCCATTCCTGTCATATCCTCTCCATCCCCACACCTCCTGTTGCAGCTCAGGCCCTGATGGATGGCTGAGATGGAATTCTTTCATTCTGAATGTGATGCCATGTTCCTAGGCTCACACTTATTTTTTCCAACCACCACATTGCTACAGCGTGAACTTCATGAAATTCCTAAGCTGCTTAAAAACCTCGGGGAGAAAGCCCTTGAACCCATCCAGCCAGGTCCCTCCCTGCCTCCTCCAGTGATTCTCAATCTCCTGCCTGACCCAGCATTACTGGTTGGGGCACAGACTTGGATTATTGTGATTCTGAATGGCTTGCCTGCTCCCTCTGCCTGAAGTCAGTCCTGGAAGGAGGGGCTGGCATGTTTCTAGAAGCCCCGGCCCCACCCTGGCCAGGGCGCCTCTTCCCCCCAAGCCTATACTCTTCTTCTGGTTGACATCCCACCATGGACAAATTTCTCTCACACCCATTTTTAGTTTAATTTATTCATTGGCCACACTGGGTTTTTGTTGCTGCCCGGGCTTTCTCCAGTCATGACCAGTGAGGGCTACTCTTGCTTCCCTGTGTGGACGCTCACTTCTGGCTCACCCTTGTTTTATATGCCTTCCTCCCTCTACTATACAGGTGCCTTTGGCCTTACTTCTCTCAGATCCCTGGTGACCAGCAGAGACCCCGACATTGGGCACTCAGCTACATGTGGGTGGAGTGGGACTGGATGAAGTCAAGGAAGGGAGAGGCCAACTTGGGTCAGACAGTTTGGGAAGACTGCACTGAGGAGGAGGTTGCTTGGTGTTTCAAGGGTTTGAGGAGCTCACACATAACACTCCTTGCACAAGATTGGAATCGGCTATGGGATAGCACTGTTGAGATAAACTGCACCTTTATCACCAGCGGGGATATGGACAATGAGTTGGGTGTCACAGAGAGTTCATCACCTACCCACCCAGTCACAGAATGCCTGTGCAACCATGGGTGTCCCCTACAGGGTTTGAAGGGACGGGCAGCTATTCCATAGAAGAAGAAGTTGGGAAGGGGTCACCCATACCCTTCCTCATCTGATTTCTTCTTTCCACTGACTTGGTGACCACCACTCAGACTTCACCCTGGTGTCTTTCCACTTCTCTTTCCTGCCACTGAAATTTGCAATGCCACCCTTTCCCCAAATTCCTACAGGTATTGCACACAACTGTGCTGACCTTGGGGTTCAAGATGTTCCACTACATCCAAGCTCAACCCATGATGGAAAACCTCCTCTAAGATGGGGGTGGGCAAACGACAGCCTGCAGAGCAAATCCAGGCTGAGGCCAGTTCTGTGAACTGAGGAATGTTTTTACAATTTTGGATCATAGAAGAAGCAAGAGAATTCCAGAAAAACATCTACTTCCGCTTCATTGACTACATTAAAGCCTTTCACTGTGTGGATCACAACAAACTGTGGAACATTCTTAAACATATGGGAATACCAGACCACCTTACCTGCCTCCTGAGAAACCTGTATGCAGGTCAAGAAGCAACATTCAGAACTGGACAGGGAACAATGGACTGGTTTCAAATTGGGAAAGGAGTACATCAAGGCTGTATATTGTCACCATGCTTATTTAATGTGTATGTGGAGTACATCATGCAAAATGCCAGGCTGGATGAAGCACAAGCTGGAATCAAGGTTGCTGGGAGAAATACCAATAACCTCAGATATGCAGATGACACCACCCATATGGCAGAAAGTGAAAAGGAACTAAAGAGCCTCCTGATGAAAGTGAAAGAAAGGAGTTAAAAAGCTGGCTTAAAACTCAACATTCAAAAAACAAAGATCATGGCATCTGGTCCCATCACTTCATGGTAAAATGATGAGGAAACAATGATAGCAATGGCAGATTTTCTTTTATTGGGCTCCAAAATCACTGTAGATGGTGACTATAGCCATGAAATTAAAAGATGCTCCTTGGAAGAAAAGTTATGACAATCCTAGACAGTGTATTAAAAAACAGAGATATTACTTTGCTGACAAAGGTCAAAGCTATGGTTTTTCCAGCAGTCATGTGTTGATGTGAGAGTTGGAGTATAAACAAGGCTGAGCACCAAAGAATTGATGCATTTGAACTATGGTGTTGGAGAAGACTCTTGAGAGTCCCTTGGATTGCAAGGAGATCAAACCAGTCAGTCCTAAAGGAAAGCAGTCCTGAATATTCTTTGGAAGGACTGATTCTGAAGCTGAAGCTCCAATACTTTGGCTACCTAAGAGCTGACTCATTAGAAGAGACTGAAAAAAATCTTTCAAAAAATCTTTGCTGGGAAAGATTGAAGGCAGGAGGATTCAGGGATGACAGAGAATGAGATGGTTGGATGACATCACCAACTCAATGGACATGAGTTTGAGCAAGCTCCTGGAGATGGTGAATGACAGGGAAACCTGGTGTGCTGCAGTCCATGGGGTTGCAAACAGCCAGACAGGACTGAGTGACTGAACAACAACACGGGTCAAAAAATAAAGAGAAGCATAATGTTTCATCACCACATATGAAAAGTCCATGCAATTCAAATTTCATAAACTTGTAGGGAATGCAGTCTTGCAGGTCACTTCCTTCTTCTCCAGGGTGGCTTTCATGCTACAAGGAGATGGTTGAATGTTGAAGGAGACCAGATGGCCGGCTAAGCCTGAATTCCTACATTCACCATCTGGCTCTTGTCTAGCCCTGCTCTAAGGATTAAGGTTCTCTAATTTCCCAGTGGCTGACTATGCAGAGATTTTCCTCCCCACCCCGTCTCTAGGGCCTTCCTCCTTTCTCCCCCAGCCTCTTCACACCCCAGAGATATCCCAGAACACCCTAGTCTTTCTCTTTTGTGTGGTGTCTTATTATTACTATTTTTTTTAAACCTACAAGGAAGTCAGAGTATGTTTCTGAATAAAATAAGGAATTCCAACTGTAAAAAGGGGGTCCCTGGTGAGACGCTCGCTCACACATGTCAGTCCATTCACTTTCCTCTCTGCAAGCTCCACAATATTTCTTGATGGTGTGCAGTTAGTTTATTATTTGTCTTCACCATTTTTTTGAAAAGATTTTGCTCTTAAATTTATTTATTTGCTTTAATTTTTGGCTGCACAGCATATGGGATCTTAGTTTCTCAGCCAGGGATTGAACCTGCACCCTTTGCATTGAAAGCACAATCTTAACCACTGGACTGCCAGGGAAGTTTCCACCTTCACCATTTTTAACACAACAGAAAGCGGAAATTTTTTTTCCTTTTGGATTTTATTCCTAAAAAGGAACCAAAGAAAAGGGATGGTGTGTCTGATGCAAGGAAGCAAAATTGAAAATGAAATTATGTAAAAAGCAAATAAAGTTTCTGATCAACACAGACAGGTATGCCGACTGAAAAAATGGAAGCCAAGGACAGGTGTCATCTGAAAATGCTCAATGTTGATGCGTACTATACAAGCTAATTACAATGGCAAGAAAAATCAAAAGGCATAGGACAAGAACAAATATTTTGGCATGAGAAACGATCCAGGCTTTGAGTCAGAGGAGCGCCTTGAAGGCAGAGTTTCTCTCCGCCTCTTTCAGGTCTTGCTTTTGCTTTGCAACCTGCAGCCGTACCTTGTCCAGGTAGCGCCTCTGAACTTCTCCATGGGCGCCACCCCCCATCTGCTGGAGCATCTGTGCATCAAAGAAGAGCTCGTTGGTGAGGAAGGCACCCTGGTGCTCCCGCTCCAGCCCCTCAATCACAGCCATCAGCTGGGCCAGCTGCTCTCTCTGCTCGTCCCCGGAGGCCCAGTTGTTGAAGGCGCAGTACCTCCGCCTGCACTTCTGGACCAGGCTCCTCAGCCTGAGGTTGTCTGTGTTTGCCATGTACTCATCCAAGGATCCGCCTGCCAAGTCCTCCTTGTGGGTGAAGAGGATGACCATGTATCTCTCAGCTCCTGCCCCAAAGACCTCCTTCACCCTGGTCACGGCCACCGCATCCTGCTTGGTGAAGTGCCCCAGCTGGGTCACCAGCAGCAGCACGTGGGGCCCTGGCACTGACAGCAGGTAACAGGCTCCGATATTCTCATACACCTCTTGATCCTGGGCTCTGGACTCAAAGATGGGGGGCATGTCCACCACCAGGATGCTCCTCCCATTCCACGTGCCTGTTGCCCTCTGACACTTCCTGGTCACCGACTGGGCCCCCAGCTTGGATTCAAACATGGGCTGGGAGAGGATGCTGTTCCTGGTGGCACTCTCCCCGCTGCCTGTTTTGCCTACCAGGATAATCCTCAAGGAGGAGGAGGGTTCAAAGCCCTGATGTTCTATCCTGCCTGTAAAAAAAAAAAAAAAAAAAAAGAATTTTTCCGGTTTTACTAAGTTTGTGATTCTTTTTTAAAAGTTTTTATTTTATCTTGGAGTATAGTTGATGATAGGCTTCCCAGGTGGTGCTAGTGGGAAAGAACCCACCTGCCAATGCCGGAGACATGGAACACAGGTTTGATCTCTGGGTTGGGAAGATTCCATGGAGGAGGACATGGCAAGCTGCTGCAGTATTCTTGCCAGGAAAAGCCCATGGACAGAGGAGCCTGGTAGGCTGCTGTCCATGGGGTTGCAAAGAGTTGGACATGACATAGTGACTAAACAACAACAGACAACAACAAGAGTTGGCAAGGGTGACACTGTGCCAAGAGCTAAAATTTTCAAGAGATGGAGTGAGAATCCAAGGACTTCTGGAGTTCTAATGAGCCCACGTGAATTAGGTTCATTCCAGGCTCCTAAAATCTTTTATTTTGTTCCTTTTACTCTGTGTCGGTTCTTCCCTTACTTAAGTATTCTGAAATTTTATTTTTCAAACATGATTACTAAATCTCTATGTGGAACTTTTCCTCTTTTCAGCTGAGCACAGGCAGGGGAAGATTTCATTTTCACAATTTGGTTCCAAATCCACTGACTTCTGACTTGAAGTTTTGTTTCCACATTTCCCATACATCACCACACGGGTCAGAGTGTCATATCAGAGTGTCATACTCGGGTGTGTAGGGTGTGATGACAGTAGGGAAGATAAAGAACGTGATAGCTGCCTTTTTCTCCTGCAGTTTAAAGTAACTGGGTTCCTCTTCTGTCTCAGTTTTTGAGGTCAGGGAGTGGAGGAGGGAAGACAGTAACTGTCGCCTGGTGTCCAGAGTGCTTGAGAATTTGGAGGGTTTCTTACCTTCAGCCATGGTCCATATCTGCTCCTCTGCAGCGCTTCCATTCACTTCTAGAATAAAAAGAAGGAAGGAATAAAAGCAAGTGTCCTTATAGGAGTTGGTATAGACCTGAGAACACCTCCAATTCAGACAGCTGAGAACAATTATCCTTAGATGAGCCATTTCCATTGCTAATTTTCTAACACATTTTATTTTCAAATATCCATATAGAACTTTAAGCAAGCCAGGTGATGCTAGGTTATGTTAACACAGTGAACTCTTGTTTTCTTCCTCATTCTGCAGGAAAGCAAGAAATGTTTGAATACATATCAGTTGATTATCTCCCTTCAAACTGAAAAGGCATGAAATAAAGAAAGCCTTCTTATATGGAATAAGAAGCAAGACTTTAAAATTATTTGTTATTATTATTGGAATCAAAGCAAACTTGCTAGACTAGAGAATAAAAGTTGCCTTACTGTAAATGAATAGTGGTTTGTTTGAAGTACTGGGCATTTCCAGTCCCAGAAACTCTTTGTATCAGATGGACATCCCAGTGGCAAAGGGGAAAGTACAATGCACCTTCCAGTGGGAATGTTGAATTGGGGTCCAGGGCTCCTTTGAGGATGCACATGAGAGGGAGAAGGGGAAGAGGCCCGAGTGTGGTCACCACCTCCTTCCCTCTGAGCAACTGGGGGAAGAGAAACTGGTGCCTTGACTGAGGGACAGCAGCAACATTTGGGACAAATTCAGGATAAAGTCCTTTCCTGATCTGTTTTAAATCAAATGTCTTTCCTTGTGGGTCTCCCAATAACAACTTAAGAAAAATCCCAGTAGACATAAGCAGAAATCGGCAAAACCATGGAGATAAATGTTTCATTCAGATGAGGCATACTATTGCGTCATTCTTGGTGCTAGAAAAGGTAAGCATACATTGGAAAAGGCAAGTATGCACTCTGCAATTATAATTAAGATGAACTCTGAGCCTGTGGGCTTCCCTCATAGTTCAGTTGGTAAAGAATGGGCTTGCAATGCAGGAGAACTGGGTTCGATTCCTGGGTTGGGAAGATCCCCTGGAGAAGGGAATGGTTACCCACTCCAGTATTCTTGCCTGGAGAATCCCATGGGCAGAGAAGCCTGGCAGGCTATAGTCCATGGGGTCACAAAAGTCGGACACAACTTAGCAACTAAACCACCATCACTGAGCCTATATTTTATTTATTCAGTTTTAAAGATTATGCAGTTATGAAATAAATATTTTAAGAAGAGAAATAAATACACTGAGTAATGAAACAAATTCCACAATGTGCAATGAACAAATCTCAGTATTTTGGCATTTTTATTACTGCTGTTCAGTTTGGTTGAGAAAGTTAAAACTTTACACATATAGTTTCCTTTATTTACTTTTGGACTCCCCCAACCCTGAGTCTCATTCTCCCTCTCCCTTTAGAGGCAAACAGTATTGTGAGATGTTTATGTGTCTATCTCACTTGTGTATTTACACTTGTACATACATATCTATCTATAATTAAGATACAGTACTTTTTGGTATTTTAATCTTTTACAGAAGTGACATTATTTATGTAACATTTTATCCAGTTCTTTCTTAACGAACAGTTGGTGTTCCAAATGCATCTTTGTTACTGCCAACTGTAGTGCTACTACCAACATGACAATCTCTCTGGAATGTCCAACTTCCTCCTGACTGCTGCTGCTGCTGCTGCTGCTGCTGCTGAGTCGCTTCAGTCGTGTCCAACTCTGTGCAACCCCATAGATGGCAGCCCACCAGGCTTCACCGTCCCTGGGATTCTTCAGGCAAGAACACTGGAGTGGGTTGCCATTTCCTTCTCCAATGCATGAAAGTGAAAAGTGAAAACGAAGTCACTCCGCCTGACTAGATGTTGCCAAGTCTGACTCCATGAAACTTGTGCTGAGTCGTGCTGGCAGCAGCCACGTACCAGCATCCTGCAAATCTTCTCCTACACTTGGTAATACTATATTTTTAATTTTTTGGTCACCCTGTTGGGCATACAGTAGGATGTCTTAATTGGTTTAAACTTGCATTGTATTGATTAACATTGAGTTAAAAATGATTTTCATAGTTGATTTGCAATTCAGCAAATTTCTTATTTCTACCTTTACACATTTTTCTATTCACTCAGTCAAGATGCATAGAAATGGTCCTCATTAAGGAAACCATCCCCTGTCACACTATCAGAATACACTAAAATAACTTCTTTCCTTTCCTTAACCCTTGAGAAGAGCATTTTCCTTACCACCTTCTCCCACTTGGTGTACTTGCCTCTGGTAAATTATACTCCAGCCTCTGCTAAAATTGCTCAAATTCTCTGACGTCTTTTCTGTCTCAGATGACATTTTCTATTGGAACCAGTATACTGAAGTAGTAAAGACAATGACGAGTCATGACAATGTTGATGATGAACTTCACCATCATAATAACCCTCTGTTCAGCCGTTTGTGATTTTCAATTTTGCTTTCATATCCATTATTTTAATTGTTTGCCCTAATTCCCTATGAAGTGATTGAGATAGGTATTAAAATTTCTGTTAAAATATTAAGAAACTGAGTCTCAACTAACATGCCCATGTTCACACAACTGTCATGGAGCTAAGAACAAAAACTGGCTCATTTTGCCTGCATATTCTCCTAGGTTCATTGGGGAGGAGAAGTGACGATAAAGTCATTGAGCCTCTTGGAACACCACATACCATGTTGCCATCCATGGTCAGGACATAAACTGAAGCAGTTAGGCTGGAAGCTTGCCCTAAAACCAACAAACAGAACTGTATTGCAAAATCTTGAAATCTTGGGTGCCTTTTTTTTTTTTTAAAGACTATTCAAACATAATATCGTAGGGGACAGAAGTTGCTCAGAATGGAAAGATTTCAGTTTAAATAATCTGGTGTTTTTACATGACTTGATGATCAGTGTGACCCAAATGGGGCTCTGTGGCTGCCACAAAACACCATCAAAGTCCCAAATTGGGGGGCAGAGGTGCAGCACCGTCCTCCTGAAGCATCTTCTGAGTGGGTCAGGTTGCCAGGGGGAGACATGTCTCACCGAGGAATAGATTTTTGGGGGTGGATATTAACAAATATTAAAGTGTCCAGAGGCTAGTCAAAAAGGATATTGATGGAAATGCTGAAATGAAAGGATATTAAAAGGACTGAATCAAGCCTAGGAAGACATCCGGAAGCATTGTAAACCTGAAGCAATGTGACACGTGTCAATTGCAGAACAGACAAAAGTGGGGGAATGAAGAGTGGAGGCAGATTTCTTCTCCACAAGGAAAATCCGAATCTTCCCCACATGCGATCAGGAATCATGAAAGAGCTGGTGTGGGAGCAGAGATTATACGGGTATCTGACAGGAACAGCAGGGGGATCTAGCTTATGGAGGAGGTTGAAGCAAATAAATGTCATATACCTTTGGATCTTTAAATTGGATGAACCTGATGTTATCTTGATCCTATCTCATTTTATCAAATCAGTAGAAAGTAGGCTCTTTCCTGCTGTTTTAGGAAAGGTAAAACTGTTTTTTGTCTGCCTCATTCATGAGTCTTTCCTTCCCCATTTGCTTGAGTCCCTCTGTTTCCCGGCATCACTTGGTTTCACAGTTTAGTCTCAGGACTTCATAACACGGCTTTCACAGGGGGTTGACAACAGACCAAGGGATGGTTCCTGTACACGCTGGGGTCTCTCTGCCATAGTGTCGAATTCTACATCGTGTGGTGGGAAACGTGGCTATCTGGGGAAGAATGGGGTGGCTTTCAGAAGATCAAGGTCTATGGAACAATGTCCACTGAGAGGTTTCGTTGTGAACGTGGCTCAGTGAGGGTTCTCGTCGTGTGGAGCCCTAGGAGTGGATTCCTGCACCAGGCTTCTCTGGGAGGTGGTGCTGGTCAGGGCCCGGGCGGGGGTGGTATGGGTGAAGTTACGAAGGTAAAACTTAAGATGTTCGCTCTACTTAGTTAGGGCTTACTTGTGAGTTTCAGTTTTCTCATCTGTCAAATTGTTGTTCAGTCGCTCAGTCCTGTCCAGTTCTTTGCGACCCCACGGGCTGCAGCACGCCAGACTTTCCTGTCCTCCACTATCTCCCGAAGTTTGTTCATGACCAATGAGTCCGTGATACTATCTAACCATCTCATTTCCTGCAGCCCCCATCTCCTTTTGCCTTCAATTTTTCCCAGCGTCTGAGAATATTAGCGAAGCTTTGTGAAATGCTGTGAAGCTTAATGAAAATCAAAAGAGCTCAGAAGTAGGCAACTAGACATAAAAGACTGCAGCACTGTGGAAAGCGATGGGCGGGAACGCGGAGTAAGCGGTCCGGTCCCCAAATCCGCCTGGTTCGCACTGGGAACCTGCTGTTGTCCATAAGCTTTCCACCGGCGCCCGGTTTCACTGACAGGAGACCCCAGAAGCATGGAACCGGTTAGAGGACCCACCAGAAATCAGTAGCCCTGACTCAACCGCGGCCTCCAGAACCCTCCCTCTTCGCCCGGCTCCCAATCCTCCAGGACGCAGGGACCCCCGCAGGGGTCCCCTTACCAGGCTCGGCTCTGCGGGCTGGATGCCGGCGGGTCGGCGGGAGCGCGCGGCCGAAGGCTGCAGGGCACGACTGCTGGGCTAGAAGGAAAGCGGCACTGACCGAGCGCGCGCGCCTCCTGTCCCCGCAGCTGGGGACACCCCTCCGGGCAGGGCGAAACTGCTGCCGCGGAAACCGGAGAGCGGCGAGTTCGCAGCGTGCGCACCCCCAAGGGATGTTTGCCCTCTGAGACCACGAGCGCCTCGCCCCCTCCCATTTCCTCTTTAAGAAGGGTGAAAAGAGACCACTCTGATCCCAGTCTCCCCGTGAAAGCACGTCTGCTGCTGCTGCTAAGTCACAGTCATGTCCGACGTTGTGCGATCCCATAGACGGCAGCCCAACAGGCTCCCCCGTCCCTGGGATTCTCCAGGCAAGAATACTGGGGGTTGTCATTTCCTTCTCCAACTCATGAAAGTGAAAAGTGAAAGTGAAGTCGCCCAGTCGTGTCCAACTCTTAGCGACATGGACTGCAGCCTACCAGGCTCCTCCAGCCATGGAATTTTCCAGGCAAGAGTACTGGAGTGGGTTGCCATTGCCTTCTCCGTTAAAGCACCTCCAAAGAGATCAACTTAGAAAGCTAGTTATTTTCTTTGGCGCAAGAAAGAATCACAGACTTTTCACGGAGGACTTCTCTACCTTCGTGCAAAGCTGGAGCCAGGTGTGGAGCAGGTTAGAGTGGAGCCCTCCTCCTTTCCAGAAACTCCGCAGAGCTGGGAGCCAGAGAGCCACTGTTCTTTGCCTTTTGTCTCTTGGGGTTGAGGTGTCTGTTCTTAGGAGGCGTGTATGTGTATGATTTCTGAGGAGTGATACGCAGTTCTCTTTGGTGTATCCTTGAGCTATTTCACCAGCGCGTGGAAGAACAGATCTTAGATGTTTTCAGACGTAATAAGTCAAGGGATATACACGATTTAAGTCTATTTTTGAAGTAAAAAGGAGTGCCTAAACTTCATGGGATAAAGTGTGAAGGGAAATACAAAATAAGAATTGGACCAAGAATGAGACTGAATGTAAGGTATAAAAATAATTATGACCCAAAATAATAAAAACAAAACACTACATCATTCGGGAAGATATTTAAAAGAGGTAAAAGACAAATTTAGGGGAAAAAAATCTCAAAATATTTTATTGCTGGAATAAGCAAATACTTATTCACTTGTATAGAAAAGGCAACATTGTCACTATCATATTAAGGCTCCCAGAGCAAAAAAAAAAAAAAAAAGACCTAACGTCATTACACAACAATAAAAGACCTAACTGTAAGGCCCAGAAGTATAAAACTTTTAGAGGAAAACATAGGCAGAACACTCTTTGACATAAATCGCAGCAAGATCTTTTTGACACACCTCCTAGAGTAATGAAAATAAAAACAAAGATAAGCAAATGGGACCTAATTAAATGCAAAAGCTTTTGCATAGCAAAGGAATACATAAATGAAATGTAAGGGCAACTCTCAGAATGGAAGAAAGTATTTGCAAATGAAGCAACTGACAAAAGATTAAACTCCAAGATATACAAACAGCTCATGCAACTTCATATCAGAAAACCAAGTAACTCAATAAAAAAAAATGGGCAGAAGACCTAAACAGACATTTCTGCAAAGAGAACATACAGATGGCCAGGAAACATGTTCAGCATCACTAATTATTCAGGAAATGCAAGTCAAAACTAAAATCAGGTATCACCTCACACTGAACAGAATGGCCATCACCAAAAAAATCTACAAACAATGAGTGCTGAAGAAGGTGTGGAGAAAAGGGAACCTTCCTACACTGTTGGTGGGAATGTAAACTGGTACAGTCACTATGGAGAAGAGTATGGAGGTGCCTCACAAAATTAAAAATAAAACTATCATATGACCCAGAAATCCCACCCCTGTGCCTGATTTGAACAAAGCCATAATTCAAAAAGATACATACACTCCAATGTCCATTGCAGCACTGTTTACAATAAGCAGGATAGGGAAGCAACCTACATGTTCATCAGCAAAGGAATGGATAAAGAAGATGTGGTACATATACACAATGGGATGTTACTCAGCCACAGAAAGAAATGAAATAGTACCATTTGCATAGACGTGGATAGACCTAGAGACTGTCACGTAGACTGAAGCAAGTCAGAAAAACGAATACTGTATAATATCAATATATGGAATCTAGAAAAGTCATGCAGATGAATTTATTAGCAAAGCAGAAATAGGGACACAGATATACAGAACAAACTTATGGATACCAAGGGGGGATGGGGGAGTAGGATGAATTGGGAAATTGGGATTGAAATATACACACTACTATGTATGAAATAGACAACTAATGAGAATCTACAGTATAGCACAGGGACTCTACTCAAGGCTCTCTGTTGACCTAAATAGGAAGGAAATCTATAACAGATGGGGTGTATGTATAAGTGAAGGAGGAAACAGAACAGACTCTCTTGAGGGCGGGACTCCATCTTGGGCTGGACTGTGGACTTTGAGCTATATGCCCAGTATCTATGGAAATGACATACCAACTGGAAAACCAGGCCCCTGGCAGGAAGAGCCCCAGGGCTCTCTATCGTCTAAAAGAATACCCTAATTATCTGTGTAACCCAATAGAATCATACATTCAGTTATGCTTATTGGGGTATGACCACAGGCCTATTGATAATTGCCCACTGTTAACTACCTAGGCTTAAGGCATATGATCACGGGTTAACTTTGATTGTATCTTTCTTTTTCTTTTGTTCAGACTAGTTTCAGGGAACCTTATACACTTAGGGTATATAAGCTTTTCACAAAAACTGGTCAGGGTCCTTGGCTAAGAGAAGACTCTGCCTTGGACCCACCGGTGTAATAAACTTCACTCCACTATCTGCATTGTCCTTCTGAGTGAGTTTGTTTCCCGGAATGCATGGCTACAACATACATACAAGTGATTCACTTTGCTGCACAGCAGAAACTAACAACACAACATTGTAAAGCAACTATACTCCAATAAAAATTTTTTAAAATAAATTCAAAAAAGCTTAAAAAAAAAGTGAGTCTTAGATCATAGTCTAGCTCTGGATTCCCCACGAATTTACAG
Organism: Bos indicus x Bos taurus; assembly: GCF_003369695.1. Lineage (NCBI taxonomy): Eukaryota > Metazoa > Chordata > Mammalia > Artiodactyla > Bovidae > Bos > Bos indicus x Bos taurus. The sequence continues at coordinate 6,925,040 of NC_040079.1, read as the reverse complement.
GTATTCCTCTTCTAGGGAATTCAACCCACATGGTATTCACTGGAATGAGTAGTGGCTTCTGTCCAGCCAGGCAGATGAATATTGTACATTGTACAATACTGAATATGGTACAAGACTATATAAGAGGGTACGGATTGTTTGAAATCTGCTCAGAAATCTGATCATGGCCAAAAACAACTCTCAGAAGTAAGCCAAAGATGAACCTCTTTGGGTAAAATAACAGTTGATCCAGGCAGCAGGACACGAAAATATGAAATAAACTTCATCAACACACAATCAAAGATGTTCACAAAGAGGAGATAAAAGAAAAGGTGAGAGAAGACATACCTAGTTGGTATGAATTTATAGATTCACTTAAATAGACAGCTTTTGAGAAGTTATAATATTTTGACCCTGTGTCTGGTGACTCAGTGGTAGAAAATCCGCCTGCCAGTGCAGGAGACGTGGATTTGATTCCTGGGTTGGGAGGAGCCCCTGGAGGAGGAAATGGCAACCCACTCCTGCATTCTTGCCTGGGAAATCCCATGGAGAGAGGAGCCATAGGGTTGCAAAGAGTCGGACATGACTGAGCAACCAAACAACCACAACTCCTTAAGGAAACTCTTCCTATCAGTTCAGTTCAGTTCAGTTCAGTCATTCAGTCGTGTCCGACTCTTTGCGACTCCATGAATCGCAGCATGCCAGGCCTCCCTGTCCATCACCAACTCCCGGAGTTCACTCAGACTCACGGCCAACGAGTCAGTGACGCCATCCAGCCATCTCATCCTCTGTCGTCCCCTTCTCCTCCTGCCCCCAATCCCTCCAAGCATCAGAGTCTTTTCCAATGAGTCAACTTTTTGCATGAGGTGGCCAAACTACTGGAGTTTCAGCTTTAGCATCATTCCTTCCAAAGAAATCCCAGGGCTGATCTCCTTCAGAATGGACTGGGTGGATCTCCTTGCAGTCCAAGGGACTCTCAAGAGTCTTCTCCAACACCACAGTTCAAAAGCATCAATTCTTCGGCACTCAGCCTTCTTCACAGTCCAACTCTCACATGCATACATGACCACAGGAAAAACCATAGCCTTGACTAGATGGACCTTTGTTGGCAAAGTAATGTCTCTGCTTTTGAATATGCTAGCTAGGTTGGTCACAGCTTTCCTTCCAAGGAGTAAGCGTCTTTAAATTTCATGGCTGCAGTCGCCATCTGCAGTGATTTTGGAGTCCAGAAAAATAAAGTCTGACACTGTTTCCACTGTTTCCCCATCTATTTCCCATGAAGTGATGGGACCAGATGCCATGATCTTCGTTTTCTGAATGTTGAGCTTTAAGCCAACCTTTTCACTCTCCTCTTTCACTTTCATCAAGAGGCTTTTAGTTCCTCTTCACTTTCTGCCATCAGGGTGGTGTCATCTGCATATCTGATATTGATATTTCTCCCGGAAATCTTAATTCCAGCTTGTGCTTCTTCCAGTCCAGCGTTTCTCATGATGTACTCTGCATATAAGTTAAATAAGCAGGGTGACAATATACAGCCTTGACGTACTCCTTTTCCCATTTGGAACCAGTCTGTTGTTCCATGTCCAGTTTGGTAAATAAAAAATAGGTTCAAGTTCTGATTTGCTGCCTTTTCCCCTTAGAGAGTCACTAGGCTCTTGGTAGATTATTTTCCTCTTCAAATAAAAGGCTGTTAGTGATAATTATCCTTCAACCTCATCAGGTAGCTTTCATCATAAAATATTAACCAATAAACCTGTCATCCAGAACTGGTCCCTATTTGACAACTTAAGGAGCCTCTGCCTTTTCCCCCAGATATTCTTCTACCAAAGAAAGTTGGGGGTGGGGTGGGGGTGGTGGTGTGGCAATAGGCGTGGCCATGAGGGCTGCCTGAGGTACCACACCCCTGGTTCATAGCCCCACTCTCTGTCAGCTCTGTAATCCTGGGAAGCTGTTTAATCAAAGTGTTAAATCTCTTCTGCACAAGTGAGATCAATACTGTAAGTACTGTCCTCGTTGGCTATCAGAAAAATAAGAGGAGACCATCTCCCTTCCTTCCCTCCCTCCCTCCCTCCCTCTTCCTCTCCTCTCTCTTAAACCTGCTGCCTAATAACCTCCATCCGTGTTCCCTAACACCTTCTACCTGGTGCATCATGTTCCCTCTAATACACGATCTGATGCCCTCTACATCCCTTTCTGTTTATTCATTTTACTTTGGGAACAGAGCTGCAGGTTAGTCAAAGAACTTAATATCTCACAGCAGGGCAGGAGTAAAGATCCAGGTGAAGTGCCAGCCCTAGGCCTCTTGCTGCTTCACCCCAGCATCGAGTCACCTCTTGGCTTCTCTCTGTTCAGTCTTGAGTGAGCCCTTCCCCCTACTACCCAGAGCTCATACCTGGGGGCAAACATGCATTATGAGATGTGTTCTTACCATAGGCATTTTCTTCATCTCTTGCCACCTTCTGTCTTCCCATGATTAACTGAAAGAGTCCCAGACACTGTTCATTCACTCATTCATCAAATAGGTATAACTGCCTACAATGTATCTGGCCAAATCCAAAGAGCTGGTGACCCCACTCATAGTTTCTCCTCTCCCCTGAGCATTGGAATTTAGGGAAAGCATTGGAGGAGCCTTATCTGAGTTGGGATGATGCTATGAGAACACCTGGTGAGCTCGACTTTGTCTTCTTTGGATCTCCAAATGCAAAAAGCAGACGGGAGATGATAACATTCCATGCCAATGAGTAAGCTTTTGGTTCAGTTCAGTTGTTCAGTTGTGTTGGACTCTTTGCAACCCCATGGACTGCAGCGTGCCAGGCCTTCCTGTCCATCACCAACTCCTGGAGCCTACTCCAACTCATGTCCATCACATCGGTGATGCCATCCAACCATCTCATCCTCTGTCGTCCCCTTTTCCTCCCACCTTCAATCTTTCCCAGCATCAGGGTCTTTTCAAATGAGTCAGTTCTTCACATCAGGTGGCCAAAGTATTGGAGTTTCAGCTTCAGCATCAGTCCTTCCAATGAATATTCAGGATTGATTTCCTTTAGGATGGACTGGTTGGATCTCCTTGCAGTCCAAGGGACTCTCAAGAGATCTTCTCCAACACCACGGTTCAAAAGCATCAGCACTCAGCTTTCTTTATAGTCCAACTCTCACATCCATACATGACTAGTGGAAAGCCATAGCTTTGACTAGATGGACTTTTGTTGGCAAAGTAATGTCTCTGCTTTTTAATATACTGTCTAGGTTGGTCATAGCTTTTCTTGGATTACTGTGATATTGAATGGTTTGCCTTGGAAACGAAGAGAGATCATTCTGTCATTTTTGAGATTGCACCTAAATACTGCATTTCAGACTCTTGTTGACTATGAGGGCTACTCCATTTCTTCTAAGGGATTCTTGCCCACAGTAGTAGATATAATGGTAATCTGAGTTAAATTCACCCATTCCAGTCCATTTTAGTTCGTTGATTCCTAACATGTTGATGCTCACTCATGCCATCTCCTTTTTGACCACTTCCAATTTGCTTTGATTCATGGGCCTAACATTCCAAGTTCCTATGCAATATTGTTTTTTACAGCATCGGATTTTACTTCCACTACCAATCATATCCACAACCGGGCATTGTTTTCACTTTGGCTCCATCTCTTTATTCTTTCTGGAGTTATTTCTCTACTCTTCTCCAGTAGCATATTAGGCATCTATAGACCTGGAGATTTTATCTTTCAATGTCATATATTTTGCCTTTTCATACTGTTCCTGTGGTTTTCAAAGCAAGAATCCTGATGTGGTTTGCCATTCCCTTCTCCAGTGGATTACGTTTTGTCAGAACTCTCCACCATGACCTGTCCTTCTTGGGTGGCCCTACACTGCATGGCTCATAGTTTCATTGAGTTAGACAAGGCTGTGGTCCATGTGATCGGTTTGATTAGTTTTCTTTGATTGTGGTTTTTGTTCTGTCTGCCCTCTGAAGGATAAGGATAAGAGCTTATGGAAGCTTCCTAATGGGAGAGACAGACTTTAGGGGAAACTGGGTCTTGTTCTGATGGGCAGGGCCCTTCTCAGTAAATCTTTACTGAACAAGGGAAGCAGAGTGGGCAGAGTAAGGAAAAATAATGGGAAAGTGAGAGAAAAACAGGAGTTTGTGTGGATAGATGGTAATTTCCCTCTTGTCCCTGTTTTGCTTCTTTAATCACCGCTTACCAAATCAAGATTATGCAGCTCAGCTTTATCCCATGTCTGTTGCTCAAGAGACTCCCTCTGTATGTCACAGATCATACCCCTTGGTTGGAATTGACAGATTTATCCATTCACCTGTTGATGGACATTTAGGTTCACACAATGTCTTTTTTAACACTCTTGACTCCATGTCCTTGCCTCACTACATCAGGGAGTCTGAAATACCCAACCCTATGAGAATACTGTTTCCTTCAGTTCTGGTTTTGGGTCCCAACAGATTCCAGAACTGATGAGTCTGAGGGTCCCAAAGAGTCGAGCAGAGGCACTAGCTTTTGGGATATGGCATTGCAAACTGCATGCTATCACTCTGTGATGAGAATACCCATATCTTGATCTGTGATCAGGAAAAGCCATGGGTGAACTCTCTAGAACATCTGGCTTATCTTCTCATCCTCCTGTGTGAGATTCTATTCCCGAGGGCAATGCCTCATCTCCCAATCTTCACCCCTGGAAACCCAGAGCTCACAAGCTCCCTTTTGGTGTCTTGGTTCCCAAAGAGAAAGGGCGTGGAAACCACTGTTGGTGTCTTCTTGGCACACCTCGTGTAGCCCTTCTAGATGATCTGGCTCTGGAAGACAGAGGGAGCCTGGTCAGGAGGTCCTGAGGCTTTGGTCAGAAAAACCTGGATGCTGAGGACAAGAAGGGACCTTAATGCATCACTCAAACCTCAGCTCAAGAAGCCCCAGGGACCTGAAGCAGTGAGAGAAGAGGAGGCCCGGGGGATGTCTGTCAGGGAAGGGGTCCTTGTTAGATTGTAAGGAGGGATGGGGTGTGGGTGTAGTGGGGGCAGCCCAAAGAACAGGATCTACGCTCAAGACCCGTAATTCTAACAATTTTTTTTGCCCGTGGCTACTCTTTGTCAGCAAGTTTATATCTCATAAGGGACATGGAGGGCATGGTGTCCGCACCAGAGTCCTCATGAGCAAGGGGCTCCCTGCAAGAGTCCGTGGAAAGTCCTGCCTCTGCTCATGGACTGGACAGGCTCTGTCCATCCCACCCTTTCCTCCTCTTTCCATTTTGTTCCATTTTATCTCATTCCTTCACACCAGTATTCACTGCACACCTGCTATGTGTTCAGCTCTGGGCAGTGGTGTTTATAAGAGGAGATCTCAGCCTAGTCGGGGGGAAAGTCTCAGCACAGGACATAGAGGGTAAAATAAAGCAGCGATTTGTGTGGGACCCAAAATGCATGAAACAGAAGTCAGGGGCTAGGGGAAGAGAGCAGCAGGAAGCCGGCCTGTGTTACAGGGACCGGTGATGTGAAAAGGCAGCTGATAGTTCTTTAGGGAGTAGGGCCCTGCTGGGGGTTCTGAGAATCTCAGACTTGAGATTCTCAGACCTATTGCAAACTTGAGATTCACCCCACCCCCCCTTTTCTGCTTCTCTGCACATCACCCTGCCCTGGCCCTGCAGGGAAGGCTGAAGGAAGACCACCCAGTTAGAACAGGTGTGAAGTCCAAGTCAGTGCCATGTGTGGATAAACCAGGGCTCCCACCCCATTTTGTGCCTGCCCGCCTTCACCCCCTGTGTATGTCCTTAAACTACCTTTATATCTCCTGCTCATTGATACACTTCTCACTGAAATTTCAAAGATATAAGTGAAAATGGAGTAGAGGGAATTCATGTTTTATTAGAAATCAGAGCAGAGTGGTTTGTAATTCCCTTAATGAATACAACTACATGGAGAACTGAATAACAATGAAATAAAACTTTTGGGTTAAGCTACAGCAGTATTTAGAGGGAACTTAATAATCTTAAGTATGTATACTCAAATATAAGAAGCCAATTAAAAAAAGAAGAGCTGAATAAAACCAAAGAACTCAAAAAAAAAAAAAAAAAAGGAAATAATAAAGGAACAGAAATTAATGAACTATAAGACAGCACAAATAAGCATATCAAAATTTAAAAACTAAGCTGATTCTTTGGAATGAATCAGTATGATTCAATTGAAATAAAAAAAAGTGTATAATGGAAATACTAAACATTATAAAAGGATTATAACTATATATTCAAAGGAGATTTAAAATTTTTGAAGAATTTAATGAATAAATTTATGTCAATAAATTTGAAAATACAGATAGTAGATAATTTTTAAAAATAAACTATACAATTTTAGGTAACAAGGAAACCAATAGCATTATTAATCCCATAAGAAAAAATACTTTCTCACTATTTCCCAAATTTTATCCTTTAAATATCTGACTCCTTTATGTTTTTCTAGAAATCTAGACAGACCTATTGCAAACAAGACCATTGTGCTAAGAAACATACCAGAGGAACTTCTCTGGTGGTCCAGTGGTTAGGACTTTGCCTTCTAATGCAGGGGATGTGGGTTTGATCTCTGATTGGGGAGCTAAGACTCCACATACCTCCTGGCCAAAAGGCCAAAACATGAAACAGAAGCAATACTGTAACAAATTTAATAAAGACTTTAAAAATGGTCCACATTAAAAAAAAAATCAAAAAAAAAAGAAACATACAGGAAACTAGGCATACATTCTCAACAATTACTTTATTTTAACAAAGCTTTGTTTTGTTTTGTTAAATTATTGCCATCATTCAAATTCTCCCCCCTTTGAGCTAAGGCACATATTCTAAGCCTCTTTCCACATTTCACAACACAACTGAAACCTTTCCAGAAGCATTGACTTTAGACTTAAGGATCCTATTTTATGACTATCCCTTACAACTTTACCATTTACCCTAATCACCAGATTGGGCATTTTTGAAAATTAAAATTCATTCTTGGATCAAGCTGTGATCTCTGGAAACAGTCAAAAGTTTTGTTTTAGACACACTACAGGTACAACAGGATTCCTATACAGGTGTATTCTACTGGTCAGATCTAAGAGCCCCCAGTGCCTGTGGCTGGACCTTTGGTTGAAGGTGACAGCTAGTCAGATAGGACTGAGCAGAGAGGCATCCAGAAGACAAATGTCCTCATATAATTCTCTGGCTCCCATAGATCCTCTGTTGGCCTTCTCACTGGTGGTGTCTGAGAGAGTCAGAGAACATTGCACCCCAGGATGCAGGCCCCTGGCAGGGCCAAAGGACTAAAAAGGGAAGACAGTGGATCTGCAGGGGGAAATGGAACATTCTGGCACAGAGCTATCTGAATTTATAGGCAGAAGAACTTTAAGCCAGCACCTAGAAAAGGAAAGTGAAGACAAATAAGACAATTGTTTTTGAAATGGCCCTTTGGAATTATTGTTTGTTGGAGAATATTACAAATGTTATTATTTATCTCTTTGTTCATTGGTTGAATAAACAATATGCTGAAATGGATCAAAGAGTATATAGTGAAAAGTAAGTTTCCTTCCACCCCTGATTCTCAGAAACTGAAAGTTCCCTTCCCCAGAAGCAAGTGGCCAGTATTTAAAGAAATATTTTATATATATGTATTAACATACATCTTGTACTAGTTATCTACTGCTGTGTAACAAATTACCACAAAGTTTAGTGGCTAAAAACAACAAACGTTTATTATCTCATCTCTCATGAACCAGAGAATGATGCTGGGGGGGGGGGCGGACCGGAAGCTTTGCTGACAGTCACACAATGTTCACAAGGGGCCTGTGTAATGTGTTTCACAGGCAGTGGTAAGGCTCAATGCAGGATGCATTTCAGCCTTGAAATTCCTTTCATTTGAGTCTTTACCATGTGTAATGAGCTAGCACTCAAACTTGGCAATTTTGTAATTTCTTAAACTGGCTGATGTCTGTTGGTGGGGAGGCAAACATGGAGAGGGTAGGGAGTGAGCTGGAAAGATGCTTTGCTAACCATAGTAAACTGAGAGAAAATAGTTAATTCTTAAACCAATTACTTATTCTTGAAAGAAAATTCATAGGTCCATCATGTTTATCTCTGAAGATACTGTTTTGGGCCTCCTCCCTAACACATCTTAGTTTTTCTTCGTATTCCATCTTTAGTAACTTAATTTTTCTCTCTTTTTCCTGTATCCTATTCTTGTACGCCTGAGCATACTTCACTTCCACTTTTTGGATATCTCCTTTTAATTGATCATCATAGATTTTCTTCAAGACTTCTTCCCGCCTCCTCAGTCTTTCCACTGTGTTCTTGTATATGGCATCAAAGAAGTAAGTCCCTTGGTTGTTCTGCACCATGTTCTCTATCAGCTCTACCAGCTCCTGTATCTGAGCTTCCTTCTCAGCCTGGTTTGTGTTTTTGCTGTTACTGATGGCACAGCAGCGCTCCCCACACTCCTGGAGGAGGCTTCGTAGGTTTACATCCGCATTGTCCAAAAAGTCGCTCAGGCTCTGGTCCTCCAGCTCCTCCTTGCGGGTGAATAAGATGATCATATACTCCATGGCTGCTTCCCCAAACAAAGCCTTGATCAACGCCACGGTTTGCTGCTCTTCCTGTGTGTAGCGGCCCAACCTCAGAACCAAGACGATGGCATGAGGCCCAGGACAGGAGGCGAGGACACATCGGCTGATTTCCCTGCAGGTGGTGTTCAGGCTGTCCTTGGTGTCGAAGAGCCCTGGGGTGTCAACAACAAGAAGCTCTCTCCCCTTCCATTCCCGGGACGCTTTCTGACAAGTTTTGGTAACAGCTCCGGCAGCAATCTTAGACTCGAATACTTTGTACCCGAGGATGGTGTTTGCAGTCGCACTTTTCCCACTTCCGGTCTTCCCTACCAGCACTATCCTCAGAGCGTTGTTAGGGGTGGCAGCCATGTTAACATCAAGAGGCTCTGGGGTACCCAGACTCCACCTTAAGAAAAGGAAGGAGAGGGGAAGAGAGTCAATTTAGGCAAATAGGAACCATTCTCAAGTCTTTTTTTAACTTCCTTTGCCTCCCTGAACGGAGAAGGCAATGGCATTCCACTCCAGTACTCTTGCATGGAGAATCCCAGGGATGGGGGAGCCTGGTGGGTTGCCGTCTATGGAGTCGCACAGAGTCGGGCACGACTGAAGCGACTTAGCAGCAGCAGCAGCAGCCTCCCTGAAATTTGTAATATTCTATTACCAACATTGTTTGCAAAAGAAACAGAAAAATTAAACAGTTTAATTGCTGTGGATAAAACAGCAAAGTAGTTCCAGTATCCCCACAAAGGAGCGTCAGGTCTGTTACCAAGCCCAAGCTGTTCTGCTCACCGAACAACAGGCCAATAAATCCGGATACGAGTTGTTGGGGCAAGGAATGATGACTTTAATCAGAAGGCCAGTAGACCGAGGGGATGGCAGTCTAGCGTCTCTAAGAACCCTCTCATCTCACTCAGCATTTAGGGTCCTTTTATATACAATAGAGAGGGGGAAGGGACTCTCAGTGGCCTCACCAGTGGCAGAAGGAGGTTGTTAACTGGTCGCTGGTTACCAGTTGCTCACGTGCTTGGGAGGAGGGACCCACTCGGATGCCTGACCAATGGCTGAACAGGCCTGTTATAGCTGGTGTCAGTCTGAATGAAGTGTGCATGGGGAGCCAGGGAGGGAAAGCCCTTTATGACTTACCATCACAGTTTCTATCATTAAAGCAGTATGATGTTGGTCCCTGAATAGAGAGAACAGCAAAGCAAAAACAGAAAATTTGGAAACAGGCCAAATTAACCACATTGTATTTATTCATATTCAATTCATTTACATTATGCAACATTTATATTCAATAATGTAGCATCTCACATCAAGAGGAAGAAAGATAGACTAATAAGCAACATGGAGACAATCATATACAAAAAGATAAAACTGTATCCATTTCCTGATGCCTTTCAAACTCCAAATAGGGTAGAATTTCCAATGTTGAAAATTCCGTGTAAATAATAGAAGAAACATGGATAAATCTTTGTAACCTAGAGGTCAGGAAAATATTTCTAAAATTTGAAATAGAGTAAGGAAAGAGACAGGCTTCCCTGGTGATTCAGTCGGTGAAGAATCTGCCAGCAATGCAAGAGACCTGGGGTTCAATCCCTGGGTCAGGAATATCCCCCGGAGAAGGAAATGGCAACCCACTTCAGTATTCTTGCCTGGGAAACCCAGTGGAGAGAGGAGCCTTGTGGACTACAGTCCATGAGGTCACAAAAGAGTCAGACAACTTAGCTACTAAACCGCCACAAGGAAAGAGACTCCTAAATTTGGTTATATAAAAATCAGAAACATAATGTGGGAGAATAATGCCACCATACACAAATTAAAACACAACTGTCAAACTAGGGGAATTTTTTTCCTGGTTATGTAAAAGAGGGGTCATTTCACTTTTATACAAAGAATATCTATATTCAATATCTTGTATTGAACTACAAGAACTATATTCAATATCTTGTATTAACCTATAATGGAAAAAATCAGAATATATATATATATATATATATATATATATAATTATATATATTATATACATATATATATGGGCTTCACCAGTGACTTAGCAGTAAAGAATCTGCCTGCAATGCAGGAGACACAGGAGACGTAAGTTTGATCCCTGGGTTAGGAAGATCACCTTGAGGAAGGCATGGCGACCAACTCCAGTATTCTTGCCTGGAGAATTCCATGGACAGAGGAGACGGGAGGGTCACAGTTCATGGGGCCACAGAGAGTTGGATATGACTGAAGCGACTGAGCATGCACATACGCATGGACACATGTATGTGTAAAACTGAATGGCTTGGCTATAATTATAATAAATCAACTATATTTCAATAAAAATATTTTAGCAAACAAACAATATCTAAAAGTAGAGAAAGAAAAGACCAACAACTTGATAGAAAGTGGAGTAAGAGATAAGAATAAACAGTCCAAATAAAAATGTAAATATCCTTTGAATATGTAAAAAGATATCAACATCCACTCGTAATAGAGAAAAACATATCAAAACATAGAAAAACTAAAGTTAATTATTTAATATTGCACTAGGATACAATTTCTCACCTACAGGTTTGAAAAAACCCAGAAATTAGTTGGCATAATCTGTTGATAAAAGGTATAGCGGAAGGACTCCCTGGTGACCCAGTGGTTAAGAATCCACCTTGCAATGCAGGGGATGTGGGTTCAATCCCTGGTCAGGGAACTAAGATACTACATGCCACGGAGCAACTAATCCCTCCACAACTGGAGAGTCCGTGTGTCACAATGAAAGATCCCACACGAGGCAAGGACAATCCCGCATGCTGCAACTAAGATGCAATGCAGCCAAATAGATAAATACATGTTTTTTTAATAAATAAAAGATGTAGGGGAAAGAGATCTTCTCCTGCATGGCTGTTGGGAATAAAAGAACAGTCTAAAACAACTGGAGGAGAATTTAGCAAGGTCTTGTATATGTGCATTTACATACGCCTTTACCCTTTTATTATCAATCTCAATTTTAGGATTTATTCCAAAGTACCCAAAAAGAATATGGAAGAAAATTACGCAGAAAGCTCTGTGTGTGTGTATGCATACGTGTGTGCTCAGTCATGTTCAACTCTTTGTGAGCCTATGGACTGTAGCCTTCCAGGCTCCTCTGTCCTTGGGATTTTCCCAGCAAGAATACTGGAGTGGGTTGCCATTTCCAAGGGATCTTCATGACCCAGGGGTTGAACCCACGTCTCCTGCATCTCCTGCATTGGCAGGCAGATTCTTTACCATTGGGCCACCTGGGAAGCCCACAGAAGTCTGTTAACTGTGCCACTATTTGAATCTCAGGACACCAAAAACCTATCATGCATCATTAGGGTAGGGACCCAGTTGAATTAACTAAGGTATATTCACACAGTGAAGCACCGGTCAACTGTAGAAAAAATGAGGTATATCTTTATATCCTAGTATGGAGACATCTCCAGGATATAGCATTAAGAAGAAAAAGCAAAGAAGAAAGTAATGCACAGTTTACTAGCATTTCTCTAACCAGGAGGAATATGATCTATATATATATAAAATGTGTAATACATATATTTTTCATTCATCTGTAAAAGCAATGGCTGAATAATCTGAAAGCTAAACAAACAAAAAAGTTACTTATATGGGTATGGGAAAAAGAGGAGGGAGAAGACAGGGACAGAAACTGGGAATCAGACTTGTTTGGATATACTTATATTTCATTGATTTGATCTTAAAACCATATAAATAGTTACATAATCATACAGCAAAAATTATATTTAAAATCCTAGTAAAAATCAAAAGCAAATGTAACAAACAGGCTTAATTGTATTTTGTGTAATGAATGAACCACACAAAAAATTGTTCCAAGAGACTTGATAACGCAGTCATTTCTCTGTCCATCTCCAGTGGGATGTACTTTAAGTCTCCCGAAACCTTGCCCCAAAATATCTGCAAAGAATTCTCAGGAATCTTATTCTTCATTGTGTGTATGTGTATGTGTGTGTGTTTGTATAGTTTTGAAGCCCATTGGAAAGACATCAAAACAATGATAAGCCCAGTAGAAATGAGTACCCTTAGTGCCAGACTGCAGTCTTCAAATGCCCATTTCCTGCCAAAACATTAGTTGATTTACACATACTGCAGTATGAGCTTCCCTGGTGGCTCAACAGTAAAGAATCTGCCTACAATGCTGGAGACCCGGGTTCGATCACTGGGTCAGGTAGATCCCCTGGAGAAATCAGCAACCCACTCCAGTATTCTTGCCTGGGAAATCCCATGAACAGAGAAGCAGGCAGACTATAGTCCATGGGGTCATAAAGAGTTAGACACAACTTAGTGACTAAACAACAGCTGTCAGATTAGATCAGTCACTCAGTCATGTCTGACTCTTTGCAACCCCATGAATCACAGCACGCCAGGCCTCCCTGTCCATCCATCACCAACTCCTCGAGTTCACTGAGACTCACATCCATCGAGTCAGTGATGCCATCCAGCCATCTCATCCTCTGTCATCCCCTTCTCCTCCTGCCCCCAATCCCTCCCAGCATCAGAGTCTTTTCCAATGAGTCAAATCTTCGCATGAGGTGGCCAAAGTACTGGAGTTTCAGCTTTAGTATCATTCCTTCCAAAGAAATCCCAGGGCTGATCTCCTTCAGAATGGACTGGGTGGATCTCCTTGCAGTCCAAGGGACTCTCAAGAGTCTTCTCCAACACCACAGTTCAAAAGCATCAATTCTTCGGCGCTTAGCCTTCTTCACAATCCAACTCTCACATGCATACATGACCACAGGAAAAACCATAGCCTTGACTAGACGAACATTTGTTGGCAAAGTAATCTCTCTGCTTTTGAATATGCTATCTAGGTTGGTCATAACTTTCCTTCCAAGGAGTAAGCGTCTTTTAGTTTCATGGCTGCAGTCACCATCTGTAGTGATTTTGGAGCCCAGAAAAATAAAGTCTGACAGTGTTTCCACTGTTTCCCCATCTATTTCCCATGAAGTGGTGGGACCGGACGCCAGTGCAATATAAAATAACAATTAAATTAAAAAAAAAAAAAGATTTACACTGAGTGGTCTCTAAATTGCCTTCCAAATCTAAAGACCTTGGGGACACATTTCCTACTAAAAGAAATGTCTGGCTTATCAAGTGTACTCAATGTCTATCCCAACAACAACTGGATGGAAGGTGCAATATTCAGCAAAAGGTTGTCTTGTTAAAATGAGAGTGCATGGACAATGTGTTAACAGACATTCTTAGTCCCCTCCCTACCGCCACCTCCCCTGCTCTGGCAGCATCCTCCTGACTTGTTTGCACAGCACCAGGTCCCTTCTCAGGCCAGAATCCACACCCTCCCCAGACTCCCCTACCCTACTGTCCTTGCAGCTCTGTCTCCCTGGGATCTGTTCTCAGCCAAGCTCACCTGATTTAAGGACTTGATGAGCTGTCTGGTTTCCTCCAGAGAAGCTGTTTGAGCCCCTGCGTTTGCTCTAACTGCTGCACCTCTGAGACCTCGGAGCCAGGAAGCAGATTGGGTGGGGCCAGTGAAAAAAGTGTTTTGTTTTTAAAAAGACAGAAATGTTGCCCCATAATTTGATGGGTGGTTCAGTTTGGCCTGGTGGTTCAGACGGTGAAGCATCTGCCTACAATGCAGGAGACCAGAGTTCGATTCCTGCGTCAGAAAGCTCCTCTGGAGAAGGAAGTGGCAACCCACTCCAGTACTCTTGCCTGGAAAATCCCATGGATGGAGGAGCATGGTAGGCTACAGTCCATGGGGTCACAAAGGGTCAGATACCTTTGAAGTGAGTGACTTTACTTCAGTTTTGCCAAGTTGAAAGCTTATTCTCCATGTGCCTGCTATGACACCAGAATTTTGAAAATTTTTACTTGTTGTTTGGGGTTAATAAAGTGAAGTGAAAGTGAAAGTCACTCAGTCATGTCTGATTCTGTGACCCCATGGTCTATACAGCCCATGGAATTCTCCAGGCCAGAATACTGGAGTGGGTACCCTTTCCCCCTTCTCCAGGGGATCTTCCCAACCCAGGGATTGAACCGGGGTCTCTTGCATTGCAGGCAGATTCTTTACCAACTGATCTATCAGGGAAACCTATGGAATAGTATCAACTCTAATATTTAAGCCTTACCCAATGAGAACAAATCCCCAGATTCCCACTGGCAGGAACCAGTTCACACCAATGAACCTGGTGTGCTTACTCACACGAATTCTCAGATGTACGTGGTTATAGTTATAAACCTCCAGCAGTGGAACAGAGAGCAGTGGTACTAAAAGGGAGACTACATGGAAGGGACCATTCGTAGGGCCCTTGGCTCCAGGAGTCTGGCATGAGGAATCACTGTTAGTCCAGGCTCACTCCTCCCAGTGTTCCTGAGTCCTAAGGGTCATCAGAGCCATGGATGGTTACAGACAGTTACAGATATAAGCTTTATTTGCCACTTGGCTTCAACAGCCAAAAAAGCAAGAAGCAAGGAAATGGGTTTTTCTCCCACAGTTTTCTATTTCTTTCAGGAAATCCACAGTTCCTTTCCTTATATGCCTACCTAGGTTTCTAGCCCCACACCTCCAAAATCCACAATATTTGCTTAGCTATCCCCTGAATTCTTAGCCATTCCGTGATCCTAATGGTGGGAGAGGTTGATTAGGATAACAGGAATTCAGGAAAGAATGTGGAGGCTGCCATAACCATCAGACATCATCCCATAACTTGCCTTCTTTCTGGGGTTTGTCATTTGGTTTGCACAATTTCTGCTATTATTTTCATTACTTCCTTTTGGTTTCAATTTGACAACTGTTGTTGCTTTGTTTCAATCCTTCCCCAAGGAGAATGTTCTTCAGTGCTTTCTTAGTAAAGACAGATGCTATAAGTAAAACTTTAACAAGTAGTAAAGGAACAACTGGGCTTCCCTGATAGCTCAGTTGGTAAAGAATCCGCCTGCAATGCAGGAGACCCCAGTTCGATTCCTGGGTTGGGAAGATCCCCTGGAGAAGGAAAAGTCTATCCACTCCAGTGTTCTGGCCTAGAGAATTCCACGGACAGTCCATGGGGTTGCAAAGAGTCAGACACGACTGAGCCACTTTCACTTTCAAAGGAACAATTGCAATGTACACCACAGTATATCACAGCACAGACTTCTTTCTGTTTCTTGTAAACCCCTATATTTTCAAGAAATGGGCAACTGGGTGATTTATTGTAAATTCACTTGTGCAGAGAAAAATACACATCCTGCCTCAGAAACTACACTCTCTTATTTGACACTTGAAGGTCACAGCACACCTTCATCACCACGAGGTCATAGCACAGGCTAGACAGCCTAGGTTACAGGCCTGGGTCCCCCTGGTTATACCTGCTGAAGTGTTCAGAAGGGATAGGAGGAGAAAGGCTGGGCCAGGGAGAAATCTCATCATGAAAATTGCACTGAACTGTCCTTAGAATCCTTTTCAGACCCCTCCTCAGGCAGACCTGGCCTGAGGATGAAGTGCAAGGGCTTTCCTGGAAGTCTCCAAACCCACATCAGGACTCATTCAAAGCAGGCCCAGCAGGCAGCACTTCTGAGTTCCACATGAATGAAATGAAATAAACTCTATTGTAAACTGGAATAGTGTGTGGATATTTCCATCTTTCAAGATCCTAACAATGAAGTTCTCAAAGCCTAAGATAAATAATAAATAAATAAATGAGATGGATAATAAATAGTTGAGCAGCCTCGTGGCTTTTGACTGTTGTTTATCATGAAAAAAAAAAAAAAAAACAAACCTCTAGAATGGTACTTAAGTGTCATTAAGGTTTGAGAGGTCACAGGTGACTATTTGGAAATGAAAAGTGACACTAGCATTTCTCTTATCCTCTGCAAGTATAACATATTTGTGTTTAGTGGAGAGTCAAAGATTCCCAATAAAATAGCAATCTGGAAGACAGTGCCACCTAGGTCCCCATTAGCTCTGTTTCATTCAACTACAATGAAGGACAGCAAGAAGGGGAAACTAAACTGGCCAAAGCCCAGGCACACTGCAGGAAGGAAGAGGAGGGGAGCTAGCAACATGGCCAATGTTTAATTTCAGCTACTGACAGGGTCTCCTCCAAAACATTGAGAGGAGCCCTGCAAACTTACACTGATGAACATCCATAACTGACAAACATTATTTAAAGAAAAAAATTAAAAAGTCTCTAAACATTGTCCTATGTTCATATAAGAAATGAAGAAACATTTATTCAGAAAAAAATATACTGACTCTTAGAAAGAACAGTGAGCATCTGCATCATACTTGAACCATGACCTACTTCCTCCCTCCCCAGCCCAGCCTCAGTTTGACAGAAACTCCATTCTTGGCAGGGGTGGCCAAGAAGATGAGGCTCCCTTTCCCCACAGTTAATCATCGAGAGTATAGTATCTTACCAATAGGGGTAGCATTTCTGATCTGCAGAGACTAAATGTCTGATAAGTAAGATTAGGCAATAGTTTCTAATGGTGGTGGTGGTTTAGTCGCTAAGTTGTGTCCCACTCTAATATATGACACCAAAACACCAAAGAAAAACAGATAATTTATATTTAATCAAAATTTAAAACTTTCCCATCAAAGAGCACTATCCAAAAAGTGAAAAGACAACCTGCAGAATGAGAGAAAATATTTGCCAACCATATATCTGATAAAGATCTAATATCCAGAATATATAACGAACTCTTGTGCTGTGCTTAGTTGCTCAATGGTGTCTGACTCTTTGCGACCCCATGGACTGCAGCCCGCAAAGCTCCTCTATCTGTGGGGATTCGCCAGGCAAAAATACTGGAGTGGGCTGCCATGCCCTCCTCCAGGAGATCTTTCCAGTCCAGGGATCAAACCCAGGTTTCCTATATTGCAAGCAGATTCTTTACCGACTGAGCAGCCAGGGAAGCTGTAACTCTAAAAACTCCACAGTAAAAAGACAAATTGCCTAATTTTTAAATGGGCAAAAGATTTGAATAAGAATTTCTTCAAATAAGATACACAGATGACCAATAAACATAAGAAAAGAAGATAAACATCATCAGTTCAGTCAGTTCAGTTGCTCAGTCATGTCCGACTCTTTGCGACCCCATGAATTGCAGCACGCCAGGCCTTCCTGTCCATCACCAACTCCCGGAGTTCACTCAGACTCATGTTCATCGAGTCAGTGATGCATCCAGCCATCTCATCCTCTGTTGTCCCCTTCTCCTCCTGCCCCAATCCCTTCCAGCATCAGAGTCTTTTCCAATGAGTCAACTTTTTGCATGAGGTGGCCAAACTACTGGAGTTTCAGCTTTAGCATCATTCCTTCCAAAGAAATCCCAGGGCTGATCTCCTTCAGAATGGACTGGTTGGATCTCCTTGCAGTCCAAGGGACTCTCAAGAGTCTTCTCCAACACCACAGTTCAAAAGCATCAATTCTTCGGTGCTCAGCCTTCTTCACAGCCCAACTCTCACATCCATACATGACCACAGGAAAAACCATAGCCTTGACTAGACGAACCCATGTTGGCAAAGTAATGTCTCTGCTTTTGAATATGCTATCTAGGTTGGTCATAACTTTCCTTCCAAGGAGTAAGCGTCTTTTAATTTCATGGCTGCAGTCGCCATCTGCAGTGATTTTCGAGCCCCCCAAAATAAAGTCTGACAGTGTTTCCACTGTTTCCCCATCTATTTCCCATGAAGTGATGGGACTAGATGCCATGATCTTCGTTTTCTGAATGTTGAGCTTTAAGCCAACTTTTTCACTCTCCACTTTCACTTTCATCAGGAGGCTTTTAGTTCCTCTTCACTTTCTGCCATAAGGGTGGTGTCATCTGCATATCTGAGGTTATTGATATTTCTCTCAGCAATCTTGATTCCAGCTTGTGCTTCTTCCAGCCCAGCGTTTCTCATGATGTACTCTGCATTTAAGTTAAATAAGCAGGGTGACAATATACAGCCTTGGCGTACTCTTTTTCCTATTTGGAACCAGTCTGTTGTTCCATGTCCAGTTCTAACTGTTGCTTCCTGACCTGCATACAGGTTTCTCAAGAGGCAGGTCAGGTGGTCTGGTATTCCCATCTCTTTCAGAATTTTCCACAGTTTATTGTGATCCACACAGTCAAAGGCTTTGGCATAGTCAATCAAGCAGAAATAGATGTTTTTCTGGAACTCTCTTGCTTTTTCCATGATCCAGCAGATGTTGGCAATTTGGTGTCTGGTTCCTCTGCCATTTCTAAAACCAGCTTGAGCATCAGTAAGTTCACGGTTCATGTATTGTTGAAGCCTGGCTTGGAGAATTTTGAGCATTACTTAACTAGCATGTGAGATGAGTGCAATTGTGCGGTAGTTTGAGCATTCTTTGGCATTGCCTTTCCTTGGGATTGGAATGAAAACTGACCTTTTCCATTCCTGTGGCCACTGCTGAGTTTTCCAAATTTGCTGGCATATTGAGTGCAGCACTTTCACAGCATCATCTTTCAGGATTTGAAATAGTTCAACTGGAATTCCATCACTTCCACTAGCTTTGTTCATAGTGATGCTTTCTAATCAGTCATCAGGGAAATAAAAATCTACATCAAATAAGATACCACTTCATACTCAGTGGGATGATTATAATCTTTCAAAAAGAAAAAATAACAAATACTGATAAGTATGTGGATAAATTTAATCTTTATACCCTGCTGGGGAGGATATAACATGACACAGCTGCTGCAGAAAACACTTCAGTGTTTCCTTAAAAAATTAAAACATGGATTACCACATGATGTAGTGATTCCACTCCCTAAGTGTCCATCCAAGAGGACTGCCAAGACGTGTTCATACCAAAGATTCTACATGAATGGTTAAGCAGCATTATTCATAATAGCCCAAAACCAGTGGAAACAACCCAAGTGCACATCAACAGATGAATGGATATATGCATACAATGGAGTATCATTTAACCATAAAAAGGAATGGAGTCTGGCTACATGCTACAATGTGAATGAACCTTGACAGCAGTATACTAAGTGAAAGAAACCAGGAAAAAGATACATAAAGATATGATTAATTTACATGAATGTCCAAAAATGACAATGAGCTCATAAGAGTGTCCTTAGGAAGGTTTTAGCTTTAGTTTCTTCTACTCTATTAACGTTTATATGCAGCTTCACTTTTTAAGCCTTTCTTCTCGCTTATGGTTTGAATTGTGTTCCCCTCCAAAAGATACTGAAGCCCTAACCCTACAAATGTGACTTGCTTGGAAATAAGGTCTCTGTAGATTTGATTGTTAAGGTAAAGCTGCTGAGATGAACCTTAATCCATACAATTGGTATCCTTATTAGAAGGGAGATATTGGACACAGACACATGCATTGGGAAGACAGTCATGTGAAGGCAGAAGCAGAGGTTAAAGTAAGGCTCCCTGAGGCCTCTAGAAGCTAGAAGAGGCAAGGAAGGTTGTCACCATGCGCCGTGAATGACACCTGGATTCTTGACCTCTGGAGGAGAGGAATTCGATCCAGGGCCAGTGATGAGGCTTGGTCACTCAGAACTTTTGTGTGATAAAATTTTATTAACGTATAAAGGAGATAGAGAGAGCTTCTGACATAGACATCAGAAGGGGGCAGAAAGAGTGCCCCCTTGCTAGTTTATAGTAAGGGGTTATATACCTATTAGCAAGATGCTAATTAGAGAAAGGAAATGCCTCAAAACTGAGAGAGTTGCACCAGATCCCTTACCCATAACATGCATTTTGTGATAGCATTGGCACCAGGTGAGTCATCCCGGGCCGTGAAACAATTGACATGAATCTTGAACAAAGGCAGATTCTAAGGTAAATACATAGTTCATTAACACAGCTTAAGAAAAACATTTCATAGAAAAATGCATTGGTTAGCTCAAGGTTTGAGAAAAGTTCAGGGGGAACCAGGTGTCATCAGGGCAACATAGAATTTTAAAAGAAAACTCCTTTTAATTTTGTTAAAATTAAAAGTCCGTTTAATTAATAGAAAAGGAATAAAAATCTGACACTTGTGGTTTGTTTCCTCCTGCCTCTTAAGAGAGAGGGAAAAACCGTCTGACACTTGCAGTCTATTTCCTCCCCTTGGGAGGACCCCTAGGCTTCCTGCCTGTTACCTTCTCAGAAGGATCCTCCCTGACAGCATTCAGGAGGAACATGGCCCTGCCAACACCTTTATTTTGGACTTTTGGCCTCCAGACTTGAGAGAGAATAAATTATTATAAAAATGATTTATTATCTGTTATTATAAGCCACTTCATTTGTGCTACTTTGTTATGACAGCCCTGGGAAATGAACATGTCCCTCTCTGGTGATTTTCTCTAGTTATCCCCAGTCAACACACAACAATTACATCTTGTTGCCATTCAGGGAGATAAAATGGCAAGTCTTACATAGGTCTGGGTCAGCAGGGCACTAAAGGGGAATGCAGGCTGCCTCCACATTAGTCTCCCCTGAGAATAGCATGGTGGTGGCAGCAATCACCTAGGGAGGACATGGATCCTGGAGGTCAGCTGCTGACCAAAACCAAATCAAGCTGAGACTCACTCCAGAGCTGAGTGACATTCAAGTAAACCATGATCATGAAGTAGCTAATGTGCAAGGCCAAACTCAGAAACAATAGGAGACTTTTATCCCCAACCCTACTTACATAGTGGGATGGGGAGTAGTGCCTGGATCCTACTGTTCTTTAGACAGGGAGACAGAAATGGCAGATGCTTGAGAGACATGTCATGCTCTGCCTCTATGGTGGTTCAGAACCATTTCCAGACTGTTCATCAGAAATCATGGGGGCCAGAAGGAAGTGACACAATATTTTCCAAGTGTTGAAAGAAAAGAACTGTCAACCCAGAATTCTATAACCAGAGAAAACATCCTTCAAGAATGAAAGGACAGAGGCCATCAGGGATACTCCAATCTCAGTCACCATCTTATTTCAACCTCATGAGAGACTTCAGCTGATGCCAACATGAAGCAGAAGAACCATCCAGTCAAGCCCTGTTCAAATTTCTGACCCACAGGATTGTGAGCAAATAAAACACTTCTTTTGGAAAACAAAAAAAAATGAATGAAAGGACAGAGACTACCCTGGTGGTCCACTGGCTAAGAATCTACCTTGAAATGCAGGGCGCATGGGT
Source organism: Bos indicus x Bos taurus (assembly GCF_003369695.1). NCBI lineage: Eukaryota > Metazoa > Chordata > Mammalia > Artiodactyla > Bovidae > Bos > Bos indicus x Bos taurus. The sequence continues at coordinate 6,903,393 of NC_040079.1, read as the reverse complement.
TCGATTGCTGGTTGGGGAACTAAGATCCCACATGCCTCAGGGCAACTAAGCCCACCCACCTCAATTAGAAGCCCACATGCTTAGAGGTTTCCCTGGTGGCTCAGATAGTAAAGAATCCGCCTACAATGCAGGAGACCTGAGTTCAATCTCTGGGTCAGGAAGATCTCCTGGAGAGGGAAATGGCGACCCACTCCATTGAAAATTCTTGCCTGGAGAATTCCATGGACAGAAGAGCCTGGCAGATTACAGTCCATGGGGTTGCAAAGAGTTGGACACAACTGAGCAACTAACATATTACATTACATTATGCAACTAAGACCTGATGCAGCCAAATAAATAAATAAAATAAAAATAACTGCACGCATGTACAGTCAAAGTTGGGCAATTATGAACAAATAAGATACACTTCTGAATAAAGTACTGCTCATGATCACTGTGCCCAGCACCACCAAGAAGGTGGGCAGACCACCTAAGCTGCCCCTATGGTCAACCTGCTGATCTGCCCCCACCCTCACTCCTTTTAGGAACCAGACTGTCCTCCTCAGATAGTGAGCCAGGGCACCTGTTTTCTCTTATCACTCCCCCCTACTATAGCATAGGTCCCAGAAAATCTGTGCCTGAATTTCTCATCTGACTTCTTACCAGTTTCTATTGATTAAAGTGTCCAAGGACTTGAGTCGGTAATTGTGTCATCTTTGTTTTGTTTCTATTTTTTAGTTTTAGTCTCTGGTTGAGCCCTTGTGATGAATAATTTAAATGAGTACATTTTGGATGAGAGGGAAAAAAAAAAAAAAGAACAGACCAATTTGCAAAGTTTCAATTAAAAAAAAAAAAAAAAGCACAAATTTGCAAATTTTCATCCAAAGCACAGAGCTTACTAATGCTGGGGTGAAGAAATGCAGCAGGAATCAAAGGTAAAAATGCCGTTTTCCAAACCTCCCTTAACAGAAACGGATTCCCTGGTGGCTCAGACAATAAAGAGTCTGCCTGAAATGTGGGAGACCCGAGTTCAATCCCTGGGGTGGGAAGATCGCCTGGAGAAGGAAGTGGCAACCCACTTCAGTATTCTTGCCTGGAAAATCCCATGGGCAGAGGAGCCTGGCAGGCTACAGTCTATAAAGTTGCAAAGAGTCAGACCCGACTGAATGACTTCACTTTCACTTTTCAGTTGCTCAGTTATGTCTGACTCTTTGTGGACCCATGGACTGTAGTCCACCAGGCTCCTCCATCCATGGAATATTCCAGGCAAGAAAACTGGAATGGGTTGCCATTTCCTTCTCCAGGGAATCTTCCCAATCTAGGGATTGAACCTGCGACTCTTGGGTCTCCTGCATTGGCAGGAGGAGTCTTTACCACTAACACTATCTGGCAAGACATATTAGATTATATTTTACACATAAAATTAAACAGCAGAAAGATCAATACTTTTGTATTATCCCCAGGACCTCAACCATACAGTCAAATGTGTATGTTCCTAAAAATAAGGGTGCACCTTATTTTATTAGAGTAAATCTGTACCTTACTGTGATAGGTATCATGAAACTTTAGCCACAAATCTGTCTATAGACAATAAAAATTCAGACATATAGAATGTAAAGCTACTACTGTAATACCTAGTACAGATGTCAGCAAAACAATAGTTTCCAACTGTGGACAAGAAACATCCTTCTACACTGGAACAAATGAAGAAAGTGCCTTGGGGCAACTACCAAAAATGACACCATTGCCGGTCCTAAGATGGTGAAGGAATAGGACGGGGAGACCACTTTCTACCCCACAAATTCATCAAAAGAACATTTAAATGCTGAGTAAATTCCACAAAACAACTTTTGAATACCAGCAGAGGACATCAGGCACCCAGAAAAGCAGCCCATTGTCTTTGAAAGGAGGTAGGAAAAAATATAAAAGACAAAAAGAGAGACAAAAGAGGTAGGAATGGAGTTCTGTCCCTGAAAGGGAGTCTTAAAAAGAAAGAAGTTTCCAAACACCAGGAAACAATCTCACTGCTGAGTTTGTGGCGAGCCTTGGAACGACAGAGGGCAACATAACTGGGAGGATAAATAAATAAATAATTAAAACCCACAGATTACGTGCCCAACGATAACTGCCCCAGAGGAGAAGCAGCACAGATGCCTGCACCTGCCACTAGCAAGCAGGGGCTGCATTGCTTAAAGACCGGGCCTGAATGCCCCAAGGGCAATCTGAGGGAACTAACTTGGGCAAGCAAACCAGACTTTGGGATAGCTACCACATGAAAAGCCCTAACATAAGACACTTCCAGGCCCACTCATAGAACAAAGGACTGAACAGAGCTAGCCGGCTGCAGACCATTCCCCTCCGGTGCTAGGCAGCCAGAACCAGAAGTGGGCAATCGCAGCTGCAGAGAGGCATTATCTACCAAACTGCAAGCAGGCTTCTTTGCTAACTAAGACTTCTTGGGCTTCTGGACAGTCAACATCCGTCTGAGAAGGTGTGCCAGTTGTACACCCAGAAAACCAAGCGTCAGGGACGGGGGAGGCGATAAGTTGCAGCGATGGTGCTCGCCAAACACTTCATCGCCTGAGCTGCTCGGACCTGGGAAGGGCACAAAATGCAGGTCCAACCAAGTCTACGCCTCTGAGGACTATCTGAGTGTCTGAACCTGAGCGGCTTAGACCTGGAAGGGGCATTCAGCCCAGGGCCGGCCTCGGATGGTTCCCAGCAGAGCAACCTAGAGCCTGAGCAGTGTGGGCAGAGAGGGCACATGCCCCGTGAGCGGGGGCAGGCCCACTGTGGCTGAGACACTGCAAGCACATGCCAGTGTTATTTGTTTGCAGCGTCTCTCCCTCCCCACAGTGCAACTGAACAGGTGAGCCTAAAAAAGTGTCCACCACCGACCCCTTGTGTCAGGGCAGAAATCAGACACTGAAGAGACCAGCAAACAGAAGAAGCTCAGAGGGAACCACTTTGGAAGTGACAGATGCAATAGATTACAACCCTGTAGTTAGTACCGACTACATAGGAAGGGGCCTATAGATCTTGAGAAATATAAGCCAGACCAAGGAACTATCCGAAAATGAACTGACCCCACACTGCCCACAACAACACCAGAGAAAGTCCTAGATATATTTTTTACTATTTTTACTATCATTCTTCTTTAAAAAAAATTTTTTTTAATTTTTAAGTCCTCTATTACTCCTTTAATTTTCATTTTTATAACCTACTATTACTTTGCAAAAAAAAAAAAGGCCCTATTTTTAAAGCAAACTTCATATATATTTTTTGTTTATAATTTTTTGTCTTTTGTTTTTCCTTTCTTTTCTTTAATATTGTATTTTTGAAAATCCAACCTCTACTCTAGATTTTTAATCTTTGCTTTTTGGTATTTGTTATCAATTTTGTACCTTTAAGAACCCAATCCTCAGTACCCATTTTTACTTGGGAGCAAGATTATTGGCTTGACTGCTCTCTCCCTCTTTGGACTCTCCTTTTTCTCCACCAGGTCACCTCTATCTCCTCCCTCCCCCTTATCTTCTCTACCCAACTCTGTGAATCTCTTTGTGTGTTCCAGATGGTGGAGAACACTTAGGGAACTGATTACTGGCTGGATCTGTCTCTCTTCTTTTGATTCCCTCCTTTATCCTCCTGGCCACCACTGTGTCCATCCTCCCTCTTCTCTTCTCTGTATAACTCTGTGAACATCTCTGAGCGGTCCAGCCTGTGGAGAGCACATAAGGAAGTGACTACTGGCTAGCTTGCTCTCTCTTCTTTTGATTCCACCTCATCTCATTCAGGTCACGTCTAACTCCCTCCTCCTCTTCTCTTCTCCATGTAACTCTGTAAACCTCTCTGGGTGTACCTCACTGTGGAGAAACTTTTCATCTTTAACCTAGATGTTTTATCAACGGTGCTGTATAGATGGAGAAGTCTTGAGGCTACTATAAAAATAAGACTGAAAACCAGAAGCAGGAGGCTTAAGTCCAAATCCTGAGAACACCAGAGAACTCCTGACTCCAGGGAATATTAATTGACAGGAGCTCACCAAACGCCTCAATACCCACACTGAAACCAAGCACCACTGAAGAGCCAACAAGTTCTAGAGCAAGACATACCACACAAATTCTCCAGCAACACAGGAACACAGCTCTGGTCTTCAATCTTCAGGCTGCCCAAAGTCACTCCAAACCCATTGACATCTCATAACTCATTACTGGACACTTGATTGCACTCCATAGAAGAAATCCAGCTCCACCCACCAGAACACCAACACAAGCTTCCCTAACCAGGAAACCTTGACAAGCCACCCGTACAACCCCACCCACAGCAAGGAAACTCCACAATAAAGAGAACTCCACAAACTGCCAGAATACAGAAAGGACACCCCAAACACAGAAATATAAACAAGATGAAGAGACAGAGGAATACCCAGAAGGTAAAGGAACAGGATAAATGCCCTTCAAACCAAACAAAAGAGGAAGAGATAGGGAATCTACCTGATAAAGAATTCCGAATAATGATAGTGAAAATGATCCAAAATCTTCAAATCAAAATGGAATCACAGATAAAATAGCCTGGAGACAAGGATTGAGAAGATGCAAGAAAGGTTTAACAAGGACCTAGAAGAAATAAAAAAGAGTGAATATATAATGAATAATGCAATAAATGAGATCAAAAACACTCTGGAGGGAACAAATAGTAGAATAATGGAGGCAGAAGATAGGATTAGTGAAGTGGAAGATAGAATGGTAGAAATAAATGAATCAGAGAGGAAAAAAGAAAAACGAATTAAAAGAAATGAGGACAATCCCAGAGACCTCCAGGACAATGGTAAATGCCCCAACATTCGAATCATAGGAGTCCCAGAAGAAGAAGAAAAAAAGAAAGACCATGAGAAAATACTTGAGGAGATAATAGTTGAAAACTTCCCTAAAATGGGGAAGGAAATAATCACCCAAGTCCAAGAAACCCAGAGAGTCCCAAACAGGATAAACCCAAGGCAAAACACACCAAGACACATACTAATCAAATCAACAAAGATCAAACACAAAGAACAAATATTAAAAGCAGCAAGGGAAAAACAACAAATAACACACAAGGGGATTCCCATAAGGATACAGTTGATTTTTCAATAGAAACTCCTCAGGCCAGGAGGGAATGGCAGGACATACTTAAAGTGATGAAAGAAAATAACCTACAGCCCAGATTACTGTACCCAGTGAGGATCTCATTCAAATATGAAGGAGAAATCAAAAGCTTTACAGACAAGCAAAAGCTTAGAGAATTCAGCACCACCAAACCAGCTCTCCACCAATTGCTAAAGGATCTTCTCCTCAATGGTGAAAAATTGAAAGCATTTCCCCTAACTGCAGGAACAAGACAAGGGCGCCCAATTTCACCACTACTATTCAACATAGTTTTGGAAGTTTTGGCCACAGCAATCAGAGCAGAAAAGGAAATAAAAGGAATCCAAATTGGAAAAGAAGAAGTAAAACTCTCACTGTTTGCAGATGACATGATCCTCTACATAGAAAATCCTAAAGATTACACCAGAAAACTACTAGAGCTAATCAATGAATGTAGTAAAGTTGCAAGATATAAAATCAACACACAGAAATCCCTTGCATTCCTATACACTAATAATGAGAAAATAGAGAAATTAAGGAAACAACTCCATTCACCATTGCAACATAAAGAATAAAATACTTAGGAATATATCTACCTAAAGAAACTAAAGACCTATATACAGAAAACTATAAAACACTGGTGAGAGAAATCAAAGAGGACACTAATAAATGGAGAAATATACCATGTTCATGGATCAGAAGAATCAGTATAGTGGAAATGAGTATACTACCCAAAGCAATTTATAGATTCAATGCAATCCCTATCAAGCTACCAAGGGTATTCTTCACAGAGCTAGAACAAATAATTTCACAATTTGTATGGAAATACAAAAAACCTTGAATAGCCAAAGCAATCTTGAGAAAGAAGAATGGAACTGGAGGAATCAACCTGCCTGACTTCCAGCCTTTACTACAAAGCCACAGTCATCAAGACAGTATGATACTGGCACAAAGACAGAAATATAGATCAATGGAACAAAATAGAGAGCCCAGAGATAAATCCACGCACCTATGGGCACCTTATCTTTGACAACGGAGGCAAGAATATACAATGGAGAAAAGACAATCTCTTTAACAAGTGGTGCTGGGGAAACTGGTCAACCACTTGTGAAAGAATGAAACTAGAACACTTTCTAACACCATACACAAAAAATAAACTCAAAATGGATTAAGGATCTAAATGTAAGACCAGAAACTATAAAACTCCTAGAGGAAAACATAGGCAAAACACTCTCTGACATAAATCACAGCAGGATCCTCTATGACCCCACTCCCAGAATATTGGAAATAAAATAAAAAATAAACCAATAGGACCTAATTAAACTTAAAAGCTTCTGCACAACAAAGGAAACTCTAAGCAAGGTGAAAAGACAGCCTTCAGAATGGGAGAAAATAATAGCAAATGAAGCAACTGACAAACAACTAATTTCAAAAATATACAAGCAACTCCTACAGCTCAATTCCAGAAAAATAAACGACCCAATCAAAAAATGGGCCAAGAACTAAACAGACATTTCTCCAAAGAAGACATACAGATGGCTAACAAACACATGAAAAGATGCTCAACTACACTCATTATCAGAGAAATGCAAATCAAAACCACAATGAGGTACCATTTCATGCCAGTCAGAATGGCTGCTATCCAAAAGTCTATAAGCAATAAATGCTGGAGAGGGTGTGGAGAAAAGGGAACCCTCTTACACTGTTTGTGGGAATGCAAACTAGTACAGCCACTATGGAGAACAGTGTGGAGATTCCTTAAAAAAAACTGGAAACAAAACTGCCTTATGACCCAGCCATCCCACTGCTGGGCATACACACTGAGGAAACCAGAATTGAAAGAGACACATGTACCACAATGTTCATCACAGCACTGTTTATAATAGCCAGGACATGGAAGCAACCTAAATGTCCATCAGCAGATCAATGGATAAGAAAGCAGTGGTACATATACACAATGGAGTATTACTCAGCCATTAAAAATAATACATTTGAATCAGTTCTAATGAGATGGATGAAACTGGAGCCAATTATACAGAGTGAAGTCAGCCAGAAAGAAAAACATCAATACAGTATACTAATGCATATATATGGAATTTAGAAAAATGGTAATGATAACCCTGTATGCGAGACAGCAAAAGAGACACAGATGTATGAAACAGTCTTTTGGACTCTGTGGGAGAGGGAAAGGGTGGGATGATTTTGGAGAATGGCATTGAAACGTGTATAATATCATATATGAAACGAATCGCCAGTCCAGGTTCGATGCAGGATACAGGATGCTTGGGGCTGGTGCACCAGGACGACCCAGAGGGATGGTATGGGGAGGGAGGTGGGAGGTGGGTTCAGGATGGGGAACACGTGTACACCCGTGGTAGATTCATGTTGATGTATGGCAAAATGAATACAATATTGTAAAGTAAAAGAAATAAATAAATAAATCAACAACAACAAAAAAAGAAATGCCAATGGCTTTACTGTCTGACTGTCTTGGTGCAGTGAGAGGTGCCTGGGTTTGTTGAGGTCCCAATCTTTGTTCTTTCTGCTTTTTCAGCCTTTGTGTCTACTTTCCCATCAGTTCTTTGCTCAGAACAATACTTGCCAACACAACCATGAGCAAACCTGGCAAATGGACTGTCTTGGTCAAACTGGAAGCACAGGTTCTAGAATATTTTGAGCAACACTGGTGGGGCCACTTGTCATCAACTCCAGAGGCAAGCAAAGAGCTCTCTGCCTACTTCTTCCTTCCTATCAGATTACACCTTTGAAATAGGCCCTGGCTGTTAAAACTCCATGAACTTGTCAGTATACCCAAGGTTCTCTAAATTAAAAAATAAACTCTGCCACAACAACAACAACAAAAAAGACACCATTGATGATGAGCTTGGCCTTCTAGCCAAACTCTTGTCAAAGCAAAAATTTGCTTGTTGCCACTTGTTATGTGGTTGTAAATTTCACTTTGGACCTGGTTCTTGATATGCAGTCTATTGAAACTTTCATACAGCCATATTAGTACTGTTTGGGTTTGGAAATCAAGGAGACTAAGGAAGGCAAGGGGTGTTAAAAACAGATATTTCCAAACCAGTGGCCTCTGCTTACACAGACTTTCCTTGGTACCCAAATACAGAGGAGCACAGTGTAAACGGCTACGTGTGCTGCCAGGTTACGTGTCAATGACTACACAATTGGATTCTACCGGCTTTGTTCTTCACAGACACAACCTGCCATCAAATACAGAAATATGGCCATAGTATTAGTAGAAATTTGGGGGCATAGTATTTCCAGCGAAATCAGTAATTTACAAAAAAGTTCTAAGTGAAGTACCCAGTGAGGAGCCAAGATTGGAAAGACTTTTAGAAATCCAGCGGTAAGAAACAAACAAGTACTGTTCTCAAGCTGTATGAGAAATCACCCCAGAATATGAAACCACAAGGGAGAAATATTACGCCATTATCATAAACAGCCCCTACAAAATAAAGGGCAAAGGAGGCCAAAATCTGCAAAACAGGAAGTGCATCATCAAGTATCTTCGCTCAGTCAACAGCAGGAGATCCTGAGACACAGGGGAAAATCAGGAACGTAGAGAAGACATTTTCAGTGCTTTCAGCACTCAAACAGCCTGAAATAACAGGCAGCAAACAGCTGGAGGAGGAAAAACAGAGAAAATTTAAAAAGAGACAGATCTTCTCCAGGAGCTAAAAGATTTAGAATTGAGTCTTTTAAATATTCATAGAAAACAAGTTGCATACCAGAAATCAGTACAAATATATCTTCTTGTTAAACCTGATTGAGTGTTCTGAATATTCTTTGGCCCACATTTGTTGTTCACCTGTTATTTATTTAATATTCTGAATACACAGGAAAGGTTCTAATGTTTGTTCAATTGATTTTTTTCCAATGTGGGGAAGATGAGGAGTAAGGTGTGTTGTTGTTTTTTCAACCAAAGCTTGTTGAACTAAAAGAGAGATATTACTATCTACTCAGGGACAGGATCTCATACATGAGTTAAAACATCTTAAAAAGATTTTGTAAATATCTGCTTATTTAGCTGTGTTGAATCTTAGCTGTGGCACGCAGGATCTTTGCTGTGGCTCATGGGCTTAACTGCCTCACTAAACATGGGATCTTTGTTCCCTGACCAAGGATCGAAACTGCATCCCCTGCATTGGAAGGAGGCTTCCTAACCACTGGACCACCAAGGAAGTCCCTTTATTTGTTTTTTTGTTTTTGTTTTTTTTTTTTGTTTTTTTTTTTTCTTTTTCTTTTTCTAAGAGAGGAGAGCAAAGAAAAGTGAGTGACCAAAAAGGGAGAGGAATCCTGTGTGCTGACTCTTGTACTCTGCAGAGTCTCTGGTAAATTGTCTAAAACTGAAAAAAGAAAGAAAAGGCTGAATATGAATAAATGTGTGTGAATGCTGGTTTTTAAAAAACAGTGAAAACTCTGCATTAGAGTCATAGGCTGAAATAGAAACAATGCTTAATTTCATAGGAATGAGGAAACAGAAAAAGCTGAGGAAGAAGTAAAAAGAACTCAGAAATTGTGGGAAGGACTTTGAACTCTTACATTTGTGGTAATTTCAGCCTGGATCAAATTTCACCAATTCATCAAGGAGTAGGGGATCTCAAGTGACATCTGAGTGACAAATCATAAATTAAAGGTCTTGGACATATTAAATATCAGGATATAATTCAAAATGGAGTCTTCTGTCACCAAGGATTTTACAATATACTTGGAGATACAGACAAGAAATATGCATAGCAAGCCTGATCTGGGTGTGCAATAAACGTGATAGAATCAAATAGAGGCACTTCAGTCAGTCTTGGATGAGTCAGAAAACTTTCCTTTAGAATATGAGATTTAAAGGACTTCCCTGGTGGTCCAGGAGTTAAGATTCCATGCCTCCATTGCAGGAAGCACGGGTTCAACCCCTGGCTGAGGAACTAAGATCTCATGTGACACATGGCAAGGACCAAAAAAAAAAGTGAGATTTAAAATGAATATTCCATGATGAACTGGGGTCGTAGTCATCCACAGCATGTGTGTGTATGTCTGGGAAGGTGGGGGGACTGGGAGAAGTGTGAGATCTGCTGTAGGAAGCAATGCAGGCAGAAGGGCAGGAGCCTCGGGTATGACTGCAGGACTAAGAATAGTGGAGATCTGAATGGATGCCCCACCATGAAGAACTTTGCTTAAAATACCAAGGAGTCTAGAATTTGTAAAACAGTTGAGAAGCATACAAGGATAATAAGTGAAAGGATATCATGACTCTGTTTCTTCCTAGTTTATAGAGTGTTTTTTTCATTAAATGGGTCTTGGATTTTGTCAAACTTATTTCTGTATCTATTGAGATGATCATGTGATTTTTGTCCTTCATTCTACTGATATGGTGGAACACATTGACTGACATTCATGTATTGAATCAATCTGGCTTTCCTGGGGTAAATCCAGGAATATACTTGCTCTTATAAGTTGCTGTACTCTATTAGTATTTTGTTGAGGGTTTTATGTCTATATTCATAAGGTTATTAGTCTGTAGTTTCCTTTTCTTGTAATATCTTTGTCTGGATAATACTGAGCTCATACAAAAGTTGTGAACTACTTTCTCCTCTCTTACTTTTTGTTTGAGAAGTATTAGTGTTCAGTCAGTTCAGTTCAGTCGCTCACTCATGTCTCTTTGCGACCCCATGGACTGCAGCATGCCAGGCCTCCCTGTCCATCACCAGCTCCCAAAGCTTGCTCGAACTCATGTCCATTGAGTCGGTGATGCCACACAACCGTCTCATCCTCTGTCATCCCCTTCTTCCACCATCAATCTTTCCCAGCATCAGGGTCTTTTCCAATGAGTCAGTTCTTTGCTTCAGGTGGCCAAAGTATTGGAGTTTCAGCTTCAGCATCAGTCCTTCCAATGAATATTAGGGTTGATTTTCTTTAGGACTGACTGGTTTGATCTCCTTGTTGTCCAAGGGACTCTCAAGAGTCTTCTCCAGCACCATAATTTGAAAGCATCAGTTCTTCAGTGCTCAGCCTTCTTTATGGCCCAACTCTCACATTCGTACCTGACTATTTGAAAAACCGTAGCTTTGACTATATGGACCTTTGTTGGAAAGTGATGTCTCTATTTTTTAATAGGCTGTCTAGGTTTGTCATAGCTTTCCTTCTAAGGAGCTAGTGTCTTTTAATTTCATGACTGCAGTCAATGCAGTGATTTTGGAGCCCAAGAAAAGAAAATCTGTCAGTGCTTCCACTTTTTCCCCTTGTATTTTCCAGGAAGTAATGGGACCTGATGCCATGATCTTAGTATTTTGAATGCTGAGTTTCAAACCAACTTTTTCACTCTCCTCTTTCACCCTCATCAAGAGGCTCTTTAGTTCCTCTTCACTTTCTGCCATAAGGGTGGTGTCATCTGCATGTCTGAGGTTATTGATATTTCTCCCAACAATCTTGATTCCAGCTTGTGATTCATCCAACCCAGCATTTCTCATGATGCACTCTGTGTGTAAGTTAAACAAAAAGGGTGACAATATTTAGCCTTGTACTTCTTTCCCAATTTTGAACCAGTCAGTTGTTCCATGTCCAGTTCTGTTGCTTCTTGAGCTGCATACAGGTTTCTCAGGAGACAGGTAAGGTGATCTAGTACTCCCATCTTTTTAAGAATTTTTGACACTTTTTTGTGACCCACACAGTCAAAGGGTCTTGTGGTTGAAGAGCCCCCCATGAAACAGCATCAGTCTCATATGGTTTCACAGGAGAATTCTGCTAAACCCTCAGCAATCAAAGAATCCCACTTTTAACTAAGTTATCCCAGAATATAAGGAAATAAGGGAAAACTTCAAATTCTAAAAAGTAAATGTAACTTTGAGCTGCAAAGCTGATAAAGTCTGTATAAAAAAAATCTAGTTATATATCTCATTAATGAATGTCAGTTCAAAAATCTTAATAAAATATTAACAGAATCTGACATTTTTAAAAGGGTTCAATCTTTACCAAGTGGGATTTATTCTAGAAAACTAGAGTGAGGGAGAAGTTTCAATAAGAGGAAAATCATTAATATAATCTACCAATAGTCATTCATGGTAAAAACATTCTACAAAATGTGAATTGACATGTACTCTCTTACCTATTTCTATACTCACCTACTTACTTAATGGGGAAATACTTTGTTACTAAAACTAAAACCATCTCCACCTCACTTTCCCATGGTATTTGAGAAATCTGTCAATGCAAAGAGAAGAAGAAGTAACTATAGGAATGAGAATAAAAAAAAAGAACAAAGAGGGAAGCCAGAATATAAATAATATGGAAAAGCCCCTTAGAGTTCTGGCACGCAAATAGAAAAATCAGTGGAAGAAAACAGAAAATCTAGAAAAATACTCATTTGCCTAGGAAAATTTAGTATATACTAAAGGCAATATCCTATATCAGTGGAGAGAAGATGGACATTGTAATTAAATAATCGTTTTAAAGCATATAAAAGTGGATTCATCCCTTGTGTCAACCAAAGAAATGTACCAAATGCATCAGATATTTGTTAAAACATTAAACTATGTACTTTTGGAAGAAAACAGACAAATTCTTTCAAAACCTGAGAGTGAGGAAAACTTTTTAACTTACTGAAAGCACAGATGGAATATGGAATCCAATTGACAAAGTTGACCTCAAATTTCTAGTTACAGGTCCAGAGCTTGGAAGTCACTACTCCATTCAAAGAATTAGTCAAAAGCTGAACAGACTGAAAAATCAACTCTTAAATCCTTAACAGATTCCTTTAAGGACACAGGGCAAAGTGCTGCCCCCTAGACTGGAGAACAGACAGGCAAATACAGGGAGTCATGGCTTAGTTGAACAGAGACTGACTCACCATGGACACTGTGCTGGGGCAGGAAAACCTAGGCTGTGATTGACCAATTGCTTGACAGTCAGGATGACCCATTCATAGAGTGACCCCACACTTTTGTGTGTTTTAATCCTGGAAGCCCCACTAGGTTCTGATAGTACATATCCAAAAAATCCCCTGGTGCTTCCTGCAGGGGAGGGGAAAAGAAACCAGTTTGATACAGGACAGGGTATCTTGTTCTTCTCAAAAGGCCTGCCTTCAGAGGAAAGCAGTTAACCAGGCTTTGACCTTCTGTGGTTTTATCAGAGCCTAACTCACCATTAACCACAGCACAGAGCTACCAGAACTTACACAGGACTGAGAGATAAACTCTTGGAGGGTACAAACAGAAACTTGTATGCACCAGGATGCAGGAGAAAGGAGCAGTGACCCCACAAGAGACTGACCAAGACTTGCCCAGGAGTGTCTAGGAGTCTCCAGCCAAGTCATGGGTCAGTGGTGGCCTGCTGCAGGGTTGGGGGCAGTGTACTACATGTGCATGCATAGGATCTTTTAAAGGAGGTCGCCATTATCTTCATTACCTCCACCATAGTTTGGCTCCAGGTAAATAGCAGGGAGGGAACACAGCTCCAACCATCAACAGAAAATTGGATTGAAGATTTACTGAGCATGTCCCTGCCTCAGAACAAGACCCAGTTCCCAACCCATAGTCAGTCTATCCCATCAGGAAGCTTCCATAAGCCTCTTATCCTCCTCCATCAGAGGGCAGACAGAATGAAAACTAACCAATCTGATCACATGGACCACAGCCTCATCTAATTCAATGAAACTACGAACCATGCCATGTAGGGCCACCCAAGATGGACTGGTCATGGTGGAGAGTTCTGACAAAATGTGGTCCACTGGAGAAGGGAATGGCAAACCACTTCAGTATTCTTGCCTTGAGAACCCCATGAACAGTATGAAAAGGCAAAAAGAAAGGACACTGAAAGATGACCTCCCAAGTTGGTAGGTTCCCAATATGCTATTGGAGATCAGTGGAGAAATAACTCCAGAAAGAATGAAGAGATGGAGCCAAAGCAAAAACAACACCCAGTTGTGGATGTTACTGGTGATATAAGCAAGGTCTGATGCTGTAAAGAGCAATATTCCATAGGAACATGGAATGTTATGTCCATGAATCAAGGCAAATTGGAAGTGGTCATACAGGTGATGGCAAGAGTGAACGTTGGCATTTTAGGAATCAGCGAAATAAAATGGACTGAAAGACAGTGAAAGTGAAGTCGCTCAGGAAACAATAGAATGGGAAAGACTAGAGATCACTTCAAGAAAATTAGAGGTGCCAAGGGAACATTTCATGCAAAAACGGGCTCAATAAAGGACATAAATGGTATGGACCTAACAGAAGTAGAAGATATTAAGAAGAGATGGTAAGAATACACAGAAGAACTGTACAAAAAAGGTCTTCATGACCCAGATACTCACGATGGTGTAGTCACTCACCTAGAGCCAGACATCCTGGAATGCAAAGTCAAGTGGGCCTTAGAAAACATCTCTACGAGCAAAGTTAGTGGAGTTGATGGAGTTCCAGTTGAGCTATTTCAAATCCTAAAAGATGATGCTGTGAAAGTGCTGCACTCAATATGCCAGCAAATTTGGAAAACTCAGCAGTGGCCACAGGACTGGAAAAAGTCAGTTTTCATTCCAAGGGTTCAGGATGGGGAACGCATGTATACCTGTGGCGGATTCATTTTGATATTTGGCAAAACTAATACAATTATGTAAAGTTTAAAAATAAAATTAAATTAAAAAAAAAAAGTCAGTTTTCATTCCAATCCCAAAGAAAGGCAGTGCCAAAGAATGTTCAAACTACCACACAATTGCACTCATCTCACACGCTAGTAAAGTAATGCTCAAAATTCTCCAAGCAGGCTTCAACAGCATGTGAACCATGAATTCCAGATGTTCAAGCTGGATTTAGAAAAAGCAGAGGAACCAGAGATCAAATTGCCAATATCCATTGTATCACAGATAAAGCAAGAGAGTTCCAGAAAAACATCTATTTCTGCTTGATTGACTATTCCAAAGCCTTTGACTGTGTGGATCACACCAAACTGTGGAAAATTCTGAAAAAGATGGGAATACCAGACCACCAGACCTGCCTCTTGAGATATCTGTATGCAGGTCAGGAAGCAGCAGTTAGAACTGGACATGAAGTAACAGACTCTTTCCAAACTGGGAAAGGAGTATGTCAGGGCTGTATATTGTCACTCTGCTCATTTAACTTCTATGCAGAATACATTATGAGAAATGCTGGGCTGGATGGAACACAGGCTGGAATCAAGGTTTCTGGGAGAAATATCAATAACCTCAGGTATGGAGATGATACTACCCTATGGTAGAAAGCAAAGAAGAACTAAAGAGCCTCTTGATGAAAGTGAAAGAGGAGAGTGAAAAAGTTGACTTAAAACTCAACATTCAGAAAACAAAGATCATGGCATCTGGTCCCATCACTTCATGGGAAATAGATGGGGAAACAGTGGAAACAGTGAAAGACTTTATTTTTGGGGGCTCCAAAATTACTGCAGATGGTGATTACAGTCATGAAATTAAAAGACACTAGCTCCTTGGAAGAAAAGTTATGACCAACCTAGACAGCATATTAAAAAGCAGAAACATTACTTTGCCAAAAATGTTCTGTCTAGTCAAGGCTATGGTTTTTCCAGTAGTCATGTTTGGATGTGAGAGCTGAACCATAATGAAGGCTGAGCAGCAAAGAATTGATGCTTTTGAACTGTGGTGTTGGAGAAGACTCTTGGGAGTCCCTTGGACTGCAAGAAGATCCAACCAGTCCTTCCTAAAAGAAACCAGTCCTGATTATTCATTGGAAGGACTGATGTTGAAGCTGAAACTCCAATATGTTGGCCACCTGATTCAAAGAGCTGACTCATTTGTAAAGACCCTGATGCTGGGAAAGATTGAAGGTGGGACGGAAGGGGATGACAGAGAATGAGATGGTTGGATGGCATCACCGACTCAATGGACATGAGTTTGCATAATCTCCGGGAGTTGGTGATGGACAGGGAAGCCTGGCGTGCTGCAGTCCATGGGTTCTCAAAGAGTCGGACACCACTGAGTGACTGAACTGAACTCACTTGGAGGAAAAAAAGTATACAACTACAGTCAGCTCTAAGCCGCTCACATAGGAAAAGGGAAATATCCACTTCCAGTCTACTTGAACTCTCCTGTCCCACCTGGGGTGGGGGAGAAAAACACTTGTGAAGCTCACAGTCCAGAGGCAAAGGCTCACTAGAACAGAAATGTGCTCGTAGTACAATAGACTATGTCCCCTCCCCAACCCTGTCACCACGTTACTAAAGTCTTTACAGCAGCAGTTCTGTTTACCCAGTACATCAGGTCCAGCTGATGAGAAAAATGAACAGACATAATAAAGAGCAAATAATAATAATAATAATTTGAGAAGACAGAGCAAGCATTAGGACCAGACATGACAGGCATCGACTGAACAAAAATGCACAACCTACAAGTTAAGAAAAATGTTGTATTTGAGGAATTACTGAGGACTATAGCTTGGGAGACACTCTCTCAGATGACTCTGAGGAACTGTTCCAAAGAAGTAGTGGAGGAGACAGGATATATAGGAGTCTTTTTGAAAACAAAACAAAAGAAAAGAAAATGCATGGTCAAACATCAGAAGATCACTTCTCATCACAAAAAAACCAGACACTCAAGTTAATGATTGTAGAGCTTTTGTATAAATGGGAAGATGTAAGAGTCTGGGCTCATTGAAACCACTCCTTTGATATGCATGTTAGCTATCTAGGGCCAGTATCCTCTTTTTTTCCATTCTAAATTCCCCTCAGGGCACACTATCAGAGGCTGCAATGCTGATGACCTGATGGTGGGCAACATTCATTGCTTATTGAGATGGCAGGCAAGCTTTCTTTGTCCACAGAGGGATCTTGGAATGATTAGACCAGGAATTTAAAACAACTAAGATGAATATTCTAGGGCTCTAATGTAAGAACAGATGGGCCATATAGGCAGAGACAAGAAATCCTAAGAAAAAAAACAAAAATAAATGCTTTCAATTAAAAGTAATATAACAGGAAAGAAGAACATACCTTTGATGTTCTAGTTAGACCAGTCCAGATTATAGTCTTCAGGACCAGTTACTGCTGAAAAAACCAAGCCAAAATGACTGGTTGGAGAAATGAGTGATTCATAGTCTGAGGCAGGAAATACATAAAGTGACCTGGGGTCATCTTATTCAACTTATATTTGCATCTTGATGCAAACAAACTAAACTGTAAACAAATCATGAGATAATCCATGAAATCTAATGAAAGGATAGTTGACAATATAAAAAATTTATACTACCTTTTAATTTGTAGTTATATTTTTCAAACTTTTTGTTTTAAATATGCATCCTAAAATATTTATAGGTAAAATGATACAATGTCTATTATCTGCCTCAAAATAACCCAGGATTAGGATGGAAAGTATGTTGAATACACATGAAACATGAATGGTCAGGAGTTGATAACTGTCAAAGCTTGATGATGGATATATGGAGGTTTTTATACTATTCCTTTGTAAATGTCTGAAATGTTCTTCAGTAAGAGATTTAACATGTATGTATGCCTTTGTAACTACTATTAATATATATTATATTCCAGACACTCCTATATGCATTTTTTACAGGAATATTTATTCCTTATAAATACTCTAGAATGAAGGTACTATTATTCTGATGTTATAAGCAAGGAAACTGTGGTTCAAATACTGAGAAACATGCCCAAGGTCATCATATTGGGCCAAACAGTGATGCAATTCAAAGTACGTCTGACTACCATGCTCATTCTTAACCACTACACACTACAGCCTCTCCTAGGTTCCTTCTCAGCTCCATCCATTCTGTAGTTTATACCAGCTCAAAGGTAGATGAGAGGAAAATAGTTCACTCTTTTTCCCAAATGGTGAATGAGTAGCAAGCCTGCAATTAGGGAAGGCAAGGAGGATGCTTTCAGACTTCATGGATCTTATTTAGTCTCTGTCCAATATCGGGAAGCCAAACATGGGAGACATAGTCGGGGACAAAAATCATTAAAAAAGTTTCTCCAGTGGTTTTAAGATGTCAAGCACCCCCAGCTGAAGGAAAGGCTATAAAATGAAAAAACCCAGTGCTTCAGGAAAGAAGTGACTTATGCCGTGAGCCCAGATCCACCACTTCTAGAAAATTCCTTCAGCTACCCAAGGTTCAGTTCCCTTTTCAATGAAAAGGGACAATAAAACCAATCTTGCAGGCGTGTCATGAGGCTTTTGTAGAATGATTTCTACAAAGATCTCTAGGGAATGGCAGCCACTCAATAAGCAGGCAGTGCTGCTAAATGCATTGAAATATTGATATAAGAAAACTGTGGACTGAAACCTAACAGCAATAGATTAGAACACATTGTAGTTTAACGATCCAGCTGCAGTTACAGGTTATATTCTTTCTTCAGAGTAGCTCATCTGCTCCCTATAGCCACCCCTCCTTCACCCCATACCTTGCGCCTTGAGGGATACAGGGTTTCTTGTGAAGTGTTGGGTGAATCAAAACAGGAAGTCAGTAGGGAAGGTTCTAATCCTCTCTTGTCAACCTCTACGAGCCTTGGAGAGTCAGTTGTTCTCTGGAATTTGGTTATTTTTCAGTGTAAAGGGAGTTAGAATAGGTTTAATGGAATGTTGTTTAAATTGTCTTCCAGTTCTGAAGGGTCTGCTGTGGGGTCACTAACGTGTCTTAAAGGAAAACCACAGGTTTCTAGGTAACGTTATCACAACAGACACTGGCTAGAAAGTTCACTGTTAAGACAAGGTCAGCCCCTCCTAACAAAAGAGTAAGTGTACAGTACATTACCCATCCCACAGCCTCTGCCAACCACCATTCCACTCACTGATTCTGTGACTTTGCCTAATTTGTATATAAGTGGATTCATACAGTATTTGTATTTCTGTGACTGGTTTATTCAACTAAAGAATAATGTTCTCACATTTCATCCATATTGTCTCATAATGGCATGATTTCCTTCTTTTTTAAGGCTGAATAATATTCCACTGCCTGTCAATACCACACTTTAATCCACTCATCTGTCAATGGACATTCAGGTTGTTTCCACCTCTTGGCTAGTATTGGCTACGTCTTGGCTAGTATTGCAAGCTGCCACTTGGAACAGTGCTGCAATGAACATGGAAGTGCTAATATTTCTTCAAGATCCAGTTTTCAATTTTTTTGGATAAATGCCCAGGAGTGGAATTGTTGTATCATATAGTACTTCTAACTTTAAGTTTTTGAGGCACCTCCAGACTGTTTTGTGGTTAGATCTCATCTTAAGTAGTCTTACCATAATAAAATAAAATTTAAAAATTTGAAAACTATGATGGTTTATGTAGTGGTTATAGGAATGACTATAAAACCATAGGCCTGTGAGACAAACAGATCACAATACTACGTAATATTGGGTTGGCAAAGAAGTTTGTTTGGGTTTTTCTGTAAGTATGGAAATCCTCCAATGAACTTTTTGGCTAATAGAAAACAGAAAGTTATCATGATGAAAAAAAAAAAAAAAATCCCAATGCATCAACTGGGCAAACACCACTCAAAATATGAAAAAGGAAGAAGTTAAGCAAAATTTGTGTGTACACCTACACACATGTACACATGCATCTCTCTCCACATACATGTATATGATACATAAAATGGAACCAAATTACAGAGGCCATAACCAAAAGTAGAGAACACTTTTGTAAGTGTTTTAGACTATGAAACATTATAATAAGAACACAAACTCAAAAACACAAAGTTCCAAGAGGAGATGGTAGAACAAAGAAAGAGAAGAAACTACAAACTTGAAGAAACAAAGTGAAGACAAAAGGTATTATCATTACAGGATCCATCAAAGAGTTAGAAGCAAAGTGGTCAGAAAACATATAAGTCAAAAATAGATGTCTTATTAATAGGAAAAGCTTAATAAGAAACACAACAGATACAAATCTGAAAGGCTAGAAGATACAACAGTTAGAGAAAAACTAAAACATGAGTAGAACCGACCATAAATTCTACTTAAAAAGGACTGGTGTTGCTAGAGTAAACAAATCAATAAATACAACTGAGGAAGCATAATCTAATAACTTCTCTGAAATGGGAAAAATATCCCAAACTAAAATCTAACTCTCTAGAAAAAAAGAGCACATTTCATTCCTGGGAAACTTGATACAGAATATTCAATATTGAATTTTCATCTGATATAACATATCACATTCCAAGCACAAAGAAGAAATTCTTAAGTTATCCAAGAAAAATGCAAATGAGGAACTGTGAAAGGGGGTCAGGCTAGCTTCACAATTTTCTATAATCAACATAGAAACAGTAGCACTGGTGGTTTCACAATAGAATGTTAATATTCTACACCTGAAAAAAGTAAAAATAATACATAGCAAAAAGTGGGAGGTTGGAGAGAGGAGATGGAAAAATATCTGCAGCTTTTTCTTTGTATAACGTCTAAACAGAAACCACTTAGTGTTTTGCATAAATTCTTAATCCTTGAAACTTCTTTCTGGAATAAATAAATCATCAACTTACCAAGGACCAAGGTCTGGCTCTGAATATAAATGTGTGTGTGGTACAAACTAAGGATGAGCTATAGCTTGCCCTGTTCCTTTTGAGTTACATTTGCTTCCAGAATATGCATGTGAAACTGGACATATTTTCAAGAAAAAGAAGTTGATTATCACTTAGTATAAATCATTTATTAGAGTTGCATTTATTACTCTTAAACAGGAGTTGGCAAATTTGAAGAGGGCCAGCAGTTAGACTTTTGCAGTCACAGCCTCTCAGCCCTGGTTGGAACACAAAAGCAACCCCAGATCACAGTAAACTCGTAAATGGATTAGATAACTGTGTTACACTGAAACAGGTGGCAGGCTGTATATGACCCATGGAAGGTAGGTAGTTTGTGCACTCTTGCTCCAGAGGAGAATCTTGTGTGTATTGTGCCATCAAAAAAATTTTTTTTAAGTGTTAAATGTTCTAAAAACACAAACTTTTGTCTACCTTTTGTGATAAATGTTCATCACTAAAATAGGGGCACATTGTTGAAATAACATAGAGACAAGTTTGTGACTAGAATAAAAATTATATATAGTCCCACCCCTAAATTAGAGGCTATTTTACATGAAAATCTTTCCTTCTTTTTGTGTGTCTTGTTTTTCTAGTGGTAACATATTAATGATTTTATATCTTGACTCTTATACATAACATTATATCATAGAGAATATTGAGAACAACTAAAACTCTTATAAGCATGAAAAAGGCCTGTCCTATTAAATATGAGATGTATGGCATCACATGAATAAATCCCTCAGCTTCCCCTCCTACAACCTTTCCACTCCCATGTGGGCGGCCCTGTCTATTCCTCTTCCCTCTGCCCCTTCCCGTAGCCCTCTCATAAGCTCCATTGGCCTTGTCTTGGCCAGTCTCACCTTCTCTGGCAGAACTGGTGAGATCTCAGCTCCTCTCCAGGAAAGCTACCTGATCTGGTATTTGCTTTATTTGAAGAAAATTGTGTTTTCTACTCCTGCAGTCTCTGACCACAGGAAGGTGAGGCTGGGTGGAGTGAAGACTACATTTTGTGGTTAAATAGAAACAGAAAGCATTTCCCAGTAATTTGCTTGGTGCTTCAGTGTTGCTCTCTGAAACCTTTACCCCCATGCACCTGCTGAACCACTAAGATTCCAAAATCTTAGCCATTGCTTTGGATTATAGCCCTGGCTCCAGAAAGCCCTGTGAAATGGTCCCAATTTTTTTTTTAAATCACAATTAGCATTGATTTATAATTTTTGTTACTTTCAGGTGTACAGCAAATTTATATATATATATATATATATATATCTTCGAAGATGGTTGGATGTCATCACTGACTCGATGGACACGAGTTTCAGCAAGCTCTAGGAGTTGGTGATGGACAAGAAAGCCATGGTATGCTGCACGCATGGAGTCGCAAAGAGTCGGACACGACTGAGCAACTGAACTGAACTGAACTGGTGACTCAGAGATAAAGAATCCACCTGCCAATGCAGGAGACATGGATTCAATCCCTGGGTTGGAAAGATCCTCTGGAGAAGAAATAAAAACCCACTCCAGTGGTAAAGAAACTGCCTGCCAGTGCAGGAGACGTAAGAGATGTGGGTTTGATCCCTGCATTGGAAAGATCCACTAGAGGAGGTCACTGCAACCCACTCCAGTATTCTTGCCTAGAGAATCCCATGGACAGAGGAGTCTGGTGGGCTACAGTCCATAGGGTTGCACAGAGTTGCATATGACTTAGCAAATAAACAACAGAATATATATATATATATATATATATATATATATATTCAGATTCTTTTCCATTATAGGTTATTATAAAATATTGAATGTAGTTTACTATACTATGCAAGTAGGTCCTTGCTGTTTATCTATTTCATATACAGTAGCTTGTATCTGTTAACCCCAAAGTCATATTTTATCCCTCCTCACTTCCTCTCCCCTTTAATAACCATTAGTTTGTTTTCTATGTCTGTGAGTCTATTTATGTTTTGTAAGTAAGTTCATTTGTATTTTAGGTTTCACATATAAGTGATATTAATATTCATTTTTCTGTGACTTACTTCACTTCATATAATTTTTAGCTCCGTCCATGTTTCTGCAAATGGCTTTATTCTTTTCTACTGCTGAGTAATATTCTATTGTGTGTGTGTGCATATATATATATCACATTTTCTTAAACCATTCATCTGTTGATGAACATTTAGGTTGTTTCCATGTCTTGCCTATTATAAATAATGCTGCTATGAACACAGGGATGCACATATCTTTTTGATTTAACATTTTTATATTTTCCAGATATATGCCCAGGAGTGGGAGTGCTGGTTCACATGACACATCTATTTTTAGTTTTCTGAGGAACCTCCATACTCTTTTCCATTCAGGCTGTACCAATTTACATTCCCAACAACAGTGTAGGGTTCCCTTTGCTCCACACCCTCTCCAGCATTTGTCATTTGTAGACTTTTTGAAGATGGTGAAATGGCCCAAATTCTGCTCAGTATAGTATCTGCTGTCGTCTGCCACTGAGATCCACCCCCACCACAGTTTCAGGACTGAAGCCTCCAGTCTCCCTGCTGACAGGAGTGTTCAGTTCAGTCGCTCTTCGCCTTTTCATACTGTTCATGGGATTCTCAAGGCAAGAATACTGAAGTGGTTTGCTGCCAGGAGCCGGCGAGAGACATTCCACTCGTGACAAAGGTCGTGAGGAAGGAGGCTCGGCATACGCAAAGGCGGGATCGAGTCTCAGGAGTCCCCCTGGATATTCTCGAGCATCTACCCCCAAAAAACCAGAGTCTGCCTACTTTATTGCTTTGTGCTCTCACCTCTGACTTTACTGGAGGCTGTCCCCCACCACCATCTTGCTCTCTCTGTCAAAGAGTTAACTTACAGCTCCAATTAATAAAGTTCCTGGGCAACTAGGAGTGTTTAAATCCAAACCCCTCAGGTAGCTCTCTAACTCGCCTGACAAGTTTACCCGGACTCCTACAGCTATGCATACGATTGTTTACTGTCTCCCAGCCTCTAGGGGCACGGGAAGCTTAAGATATCCAAATAGCTTAGAGCCTCTCAGAGAGTTAGAAACTGTCAGAATAAAACTAGTAAAAGATTTCATTGATGAGCCAATGCTTGCTGCCAAGTTTTCACATCCCCTGTATTGTATCCTTGAATGTGTATTAATTAATATAGTTGGTATGTAGAAAAAATATAGGTAGTGGCCTTGGTGTTAGCAACTTTAGACCTTTAAGGTAATAAATTCTTTCCTTTGTTGTAAACCCATTACACATCCGCCTATAGGAATGAAATTTTATCTAACACCTTCAGAAGATGGTGCCAAACCTTAAAATAATTACTCTTAGAGAAAATAAGTCTTTGTCAAGAGTCATAAAATGTTAATAGGCCTTCTGGCCAGAAGATGATGTAAATCACCTAAACCATTTGTATACGATAAATTTGCAGGAAAGAAACCCTGGTTTTTGATAAGGATCAAAGACTGCTGACTTTGCATCCCCTATTATCCTCTATGTGTAACTTAGGCTATATAAGCCCCTGTTGAAAATAAAGCTACGGGCCTTGCTCGCCAAAGCTTGGTCTCCCCATGTCATTCTTCCCCTCAATTTCCAGCTGAGTCTCCATCTGGAGCGTGGAAATCCTCTGCGACCATTTATTTGACTGGGCTTCTAAGACCTACTCAAGAAGGTGTCTAAGGTGGGGCACCTTCCGCTATTCGAGAGGGCGCCTGCGGCCTCCGTGGTCAGAGCTAACCTGGTGTCACAGGTTATATTGATTTTCCGCGTAAACCAAGCTACTCAGCTTCTTTTCTCCACTGAATTTTCCTACTGAGCTATCCTCATTCTATTACTCTTTATATCTCTAATTAACATTTGAATAGGTCGCCGAAGTCGTCTTTCCTTTGAATACCCTGGATCAGCCGGGGCTGGACCTTGGCAGTTTGCCATTCCCTTCTCCAGTGGACCATGTTTTGTCAGAACTCTCCAACATGACCAGTCCTTCTTGGGTGGCCCTACACAGCGTGGCTTATAGCTTCATTGAGTTAGACAAGGCTGAGATTCATGTGATGAGCTTGGTTAGTTTTCTGTGATTGTGGTTTTCATTCTGTCTGCCCTCTGATGGAGACAGCTAAGAGGCTTGTGGAAGCTCCCTGATGGGAGAGACTGACTCTGGGGCAATCTGGGTCTTTTTCTTATGGGCCAGCCAGCACCCTCCCACAGCCTTATGGCATCCCCTCAGGGTTATTCTCAGCTGAAGAGACTCCTCTCTTCCGAGATGGTCCCCCCTACTCCCACAGCACTCACATTTTAGGACTGGTCCCTGCAGAGGCACAAGGATCCCAGTTTGGGACCCCTCTGCCCCACCCTCCAAGCTCCAGAACCAGGTGATGCGGTTGCAGCCTCTTGTGACTCATCACAGCTCAGCGTCTCCTTCCGCCCTGTCCTACATCTTTCGGGGCCGCACAGGTTTCCATCCCAAGAGCTCTCCTAAAGAAAGTTCACTCATGCAGCATTTTTATCTCAGAATCTGCTCCTGGTGAACTCAGCCAGTGACACCCGTGCAAGCACACAGTGTGATCTTCCTCCCCCAGTTGAGCAGGAAGCGGGGAAGACCTGGGGAGGTGGGGCCTGGCTTAGCATCCTGCGGACCCTGTTGTGGACTCTGTGGTGGAACGTAGGGCTTGGGGCATTTTCTGGTGACTGCATCCTTTGAGATTATTTTAGTCCTTCTGGAAGCTGGCTATCCTTACAAGTGTACTTTCATACTTCAGAACCAATGTCCCTATCTAGTATACAAAACCAAAGTTACAGAGGACTTAAAAAAAAAAAAATCAGAATTGAATTAAATGCATTCGAATACCTAGGAAGGTGTACCGATAGTTTCATGATAGTTTTCTTTCCAGGCATGTTGCTTTTTTTTTTTTTTTTTTATTCTGCGCTCATGTGTGTTCATCAGTAACTTTCTTCTTTTTGTTTTTAATCTTAAGTTGTTTGTGAAATATAGTATTAATAAAGGAAAGGGCTCATATAAATTTCAGTTCAGTTCAGTCTCTCAGTCGTGTCCAACTCTTTGCGACCCCATGAATTGCAGCACGCCAGGCCTCCCTGTTCATCACCAACTCCCAGAGTTCACTCAGACTCATGTCCATCGAGTCAGTGATGCCATCCAGCCATCTCATCCTCTGCCGTCCCCTTCTCCTCCTGCCCCCAATCCCTCCCAGCATCAGAGTCTTTTCCAATGAGTCAACTCTTTGCATGAGGTGGACAAAGTACTGGAGTTTCAGCTTTAGCATCATTCCTTTCAAAGAAATCCCAAGGCTGATCTTCAGAATGGACTGGTTGGATCTCCTTGCAGTCCAAGGGACTCTCAAGAGTCTTCTCCAACACCACAGTTCAAAAGCATCAATTCTTCGGCGCTCAGCCTTCTTCACAGTCCAACTCTCACATCCATACATGACCACAGGAAAAACCATAGCCTTGACTAGACGAACCTTCGTTGGAAAAGTAATGTCTCTGCTTTTTTTTTTTTTTTAATTTTATTTTATTTTTAAACTTTACAATATTGTATTAGTTTTGCCAAATATCGAAATGAATCCGCCACAGGTATACCCGCGTTCCCCATCCTGAACCCTCCTCCCTCCTCCCTCGTCTACCCTCCCTCTGGGTCGTCCCAGTGCACCAGCCCCAAGCATCCAGTACCGTGCATCGAACCTGGACTGGTGACTCATTTCATACATGATATTATACATGTTTCAATGCTATTCTCCCAAATCTCCCCACCCTCTCCCTCTCCCACAGAGTCCATAAGACTGATCTATACATTGGTGTCTCTTTTGCAGTCTCCTACACAGGGTTATTGTTACCATCTTTCTAAATTCCATATATATGCATTAGTATACTGTATTGGTGTTTTTCTTTCTGGCTTACTTCACTCTGTATAATAGGTTCCAGTTTCATCCATCTCATTAGAACTGATTGAAATGTACTCTTTGTAATGGCTGAGTAATACTCCATTGTGTATATGTACCACAGCTTTCTTATCCATTCATCTGCTGATGGACATCTAGGTTGCTTCCATGTCCTGGCTATTATAAACAGTGCTGCGATGAACATTGGGGTACACGTGTCTCTTTCCCTTCTGGTTTCCTCAGTGTGTATGCCCAGCAGTGGGATTGCGAGATCATAAGGCAGTTCTATTTCCAGTTTTTTAAGGAATCTCCACACTGTTCTCCATAGTGACTGTACTAGTTTGCATTCCCACCAACAGTGTAAGAGAGTTCCCTTTTCTCCACACCCTCTCCAGCATTTATTGCTTGTAGATTTTTGGATCACAGTCGTTCTGACTGGCGTGAAATGGTACCTCATAGTGGTTTTGATTTGCATTTCTCTGATAATGAGTGATGTTGAGCATCTTTTCATGTGTTTGTTAGCCATCTGTATGTCTTCTTTGGAGAAATGTCTCTGCTTTTGAATATGCTATCTAGGTTGGTCATAACTTTCCTTCCAAGGAGTAAGCGTCTTTAAATTTCATGGCTGCAGTCACCATCTGCACTGATTTTGGAGCCCAGAAAAATAAAGTCTGACACTGTTTCCACTGTTTCCCCCATCTATTTCCCATGAAGTGATGGGACCAGATGCCATGATCTTCATTTTCTGAATGTTGAGCTTTAAGCCAACTTTTTCACTCTCCACTTTCACTTTCATCAAGAGGCTTTTTAGTTCCTCTTCACTTTCTGCCATGAGGGTGGTGTCATCTGCATATCTGAGGTTATTGATATTTCTCCCGGCAATCTTGATTCCAGCTTGTGCTTCTTCCAGCCCAGCGTTTCTCATGATGTACCCTGCATATAAGTTAAATAAGCAGGGTGACAATATACAGCCTTGACATACTCCTTTTCCTATTTGGAGCAAGTCTGCTGTTCCATGTCCAGTTCTAACTGCTGCTTCCTGACCTGCATACAAATTTCTCAAGAGGCAGATCAGGTGGTCTGGTATTCTCATCTCTTTCAGACTTTTCCACAGTTTATTGAGATCCACACAGTCAAACGCTTTGGCATAGTCAGTAAAGCAGAAATAGATGTTTTTCTGGAACTCTCTTGCTTTATCTGTGATACAATGGATATTGGCAATTTGATCTCTGGTTCCTCTGCCTTTTCTAAAACCAGCTTGAACATCAGGAAGTTCACGGTTCACATATTGCTGAAGCCTGGCTTGGAGAATTTTGAACATATAAATTTACAGCACATTAAATTTTCAGTTGTCACAAACTGAACACTCCCAAGTAACGAGCACTCAACTCAAGACACAGAATGTTGTTGGCAAACCAAAACCCCTTATGCCCTCTATGGGTGACCTCTCACTGAACTTGTGATAGCATAGATTAACATTAGCTGTTTTTCTACTTTATAGCAATGAAATCATGCATGAGGTATTCTGTTGTATCTGGCTTTTTTTGCTTACCATTGTATTTTGAGATGTATCCATATTGTTATATGTAGCAATAAGTTGTGTATTTTCACTGCTGTATACTATTTCATTGTATGACTATAACCCAACATATTTAATTTGTAATATGAAGATATTTATATAGTTAACCCCATTAATTTGGACCATGCTGTTTTGCTTTTTCATTTTAAAAATCAGCTTTTTTTCCCCCAGATGTTTTACTTCTCAGGTTTTATTGGGGGTAAAATTGGCAAATTATAATTGTATATCTTTAACATATATACAACTTGATGGATTGATATGTACAATGTGAAATAGTCAACACAAGCTAATTGACATATCCATCACCTCACATAGTTAACATTTTCCTTCCTTCCTTTCTTTTCTTGTGGTGAGAGCATTGACACTATGTCCAGTGGTTTGCTATTCTGGATATCCTGCTATAAATACTGTGGACATTACCTTTGGTTGACAAGCACACATTTCTGTTGGCTATGAACCTTGTGGTAGAATGGTGAAGGTGGCCTGTGTGTAATATTCAGGTTTCTGAGATACTCCACAGTGTTTTCCAAAGTGGTTCTATTAATATTTATTGTTATTCAGTCCCTTGGTTGTGTCTGACTCTTTGCGACCCATGGACTGCAGCACACAAAGCTTCCCTGTCCATCACCAACTCCCAGAGCTTGCTCAGACTCATGCCCATTGAATCAGTGATGCCATCCAACCATCTCATTTTCTGTTGTCCCCTTCTCCTGCTGCCTTCAATCTTTCCCAGTATCAGGGTCTTTTCCAGTGAGTCAGTTCTATTCATCAGGTGGCCAAAGTATTAAACTTCAGCTTCAACATCAGTCCTTCTAATGAATATTCAGGGTTGATTTCCTTTAGGATGGACTGATTTGATCTCTTTGCAGTCCAAGGGACTCTCAAGAATCTTATCCAAAACCACAGTTCAAAAGCAGCAACTCTTCAGCGCTTAGCCTTCTGTATGGTCCAACTCTCACATCCATACACGACTACTGGAAAAACCATAGCTTTCACTAAACAGATCTTTGTTGGCAAAGTAATATCTCTGCTTTTTAATACACTGTCTAGGTTTGTCAAAGCTTTTCTTCCAAGGAGCAGGCATCTTTTATTTTTTATTTATTTATTTTTGTGTGTAATAAAGTTTATTAAAGTATAAAGGAGACAGAGAAAGCTTCTGACACAGGCATCAGAAAGGGGAAGAAAGAGTACCTGCTTGCTAGTGTTAGCAGTGGAGTTATATACTCTCCAATGAATCCAAAGAATGTCTGGAGGTTGTAAAGACCTCACCAGACCTACTCCCATAATTTACATTTTAAGATAACAGAATTAGCCAGAAGGCTTAATCCAGAGACTGTCCTTAGGCAGAATACATTACTGTTATATAATCTTTGTAAAGACCAGACCTATTCCCATAATTTACATTTTAAGATAACAGAATTAGCCAGAAGGCTTAATCCAGAGACTGTCCTCAAGCAGGATATTTTATTGTTATATAATCCTAAGGGATGTAGAGGGAAAAAAAGGTTTGTCCTTTCTTCCTCCTTGAGAATTCCAGACCCTTCTCTCCTTGGGGACCCCTAGACTTCTTATCAACATGCCTAGGTAATGACTCTCTCATTCCCCCCTTTTCTTTTAGGAGAATTATGTTGCCAAGGGAAAGGGGCATCGTTTTCATTCAATAACTACTTCCTGTTGTTTAGGAGTGTAGTCCCTAAATTGTTGAGGCAACATATTCTCCTAACACTCATATTGAGGGTCTCTGACCCAGGGGGCCCAAGTAATAGTTGAAGGAGGCTGTGGCACTCATAGGAGCTTGGACAATCATTTGTAACTTAAAAGCTTTTAGATGGTTAGAAAACCCCATTATACAGTTACAGACGTAAGGCAAAATAGTCATTAAACCAAGTTAAAATCAAAATGAAAAGTCACATTATGTCCGTAGTTACATCAGTCCATCTTAAGGTTGTTAGATGTCATCAGTTCAAGAAGAGGCATCACATACGATTGTTGTTGAAGGTATTTGCAGACTTGGAGAAAGTTTTTTCCTTGAAGTGGAGATGTCCACCATGGGGAGCCTTCCACTGACAGAGGGGAGCACTCCACAGACCCAGCAGTTAGACTGATTGTGGAATTCAGCGTAGGAGTGAGCCCAGGACAGGAGGGCATTGTTTTGAATATCAAACGGCAGACTCAGGATTTTTGGAGTCAGCAGAAGTAGGCTCTCGTAGATTATCAGGCCCATCTTTTGGCTCATCCAGTTCAGTTCAGTTCAGTCGCTCAGTTGTGTCCGACTCTGCGACCCCACGAATCGCGGCACACCAGCCTTCCCTGTCCATCACCAATTCCCGGAGTTCACTCAGACCCACATCCATCGAGTTGGTGATGCCATCCAGCCATCTCATCCCCTGTCATCCCCTTCTCCTCCTGCCCCCAGTCCCTCCCAGCATCAGAGTCTTTTCCAATTAGTCAACCCTTCGCATGAGGTGGCCAAAGTATTGGAGTTTCAGCTTCATTCCTTCCAAAGAAATCCCAGGGCTGATCTCCTTCAGAATGGACTGGTTGGATCTCATTGCAGTCCAAGGGACTCTCAAGAGTCTTCTCCAACACCACAGTTCAAAAGTATCAATTCTTCGGTGCTCAGCTTTCTTTACAGTCCAACTCTCACATCCATACACGACCACTGGAAAAACCATAGCCTTGACTAGACGGACCTTTGTTGGCAAGGTAATGTCTCTGCTTTTGAATATGCTATCAAGTTTGGTCATAACTTTCCTTCCAAGTAGTAAGTGTCTTTTAATTTCATGGCTGCAGTCGCCAATGCAGTGATTTTGGAGCCCCCAAAAATAAAGTCTGACACTGTTTCCACTGTTTCCCCATCTATTTCCCATGAAGTGATGGGACCAGATGCCATGATCTTCATTTTCTGAATGTTGAGCTTTAAGCCAACTTTTTCACTCTCCTCTTTCACTTTCATCAAGAGGCTTTTTAGTTCCTCTTCACTTTCTGCCATAAGGATGGTGTCATCTGCATATCTGAAGTTATTGATATTTCTCCCAGCAATCTTGATTCCAGCTTGTGTTTCTTCCAGCCCAGCGTTTCTCATGATGTACTCTGCATATAAGTTAAATAAGCAGGGTGACAATATACAGCCTTGATATACTCCTTTTCCTATTTGGAACAAGTCTGTTGTTCCATGTCCAGTTCTAACTATTGCTTCCTGACCTGCATACAGGTTTCTCAAGAGGCAGGTCAGGTGGTCTGGTATTCCCATCTCTTGAAGAATTTTCCACAGTTTATTGTGATCCACACAGTCAAAGGCTTTGGCATAGTCAATAAAGCAGATTGGCTCGTCCAGACAGTCCCATTATGGAAGTGGATCGGGAAGAAAATGGGCCAGGGGCTTCAGTAAGCACGGAGTAAGTTGCCCCAGTATCTAAAAGGAAATCAATGGATTGCCCCCCCCCCCCCCCCACACACACACACACAGTTATTGATACCCGGGGTTCCTCAGGTGTAATTAGGACAGGAGCTTGCGTGGGGCCCCCCAAGCACCTTCAGTCCTGGTTGTCTTGAGAGTCCGACCCCTGAAACCTACGCCTCTAGGGGCAGTCTCTCTTCCAGTGTGGTCCTTTGCAGACCGGACATGGAGCTGGGGATGGCTTAGATGCCTGAGGGCAATTTCACTTGAGATGCCTCTCCTTTCCACAGTAGTAGCAAGCCCATCCCTTTTCACGTGGGTCCCTGTGGGCATTTTTCTCAGGCTGTATAAGAATGGTTCTCATAACCATTGTGAGGGCTTCCGCCTGTTCCTTTGTCTTTTTCTGCCTTTTCTTCTTTTCCCCACATTCCCTACCATAATAGACTGTCTGAGCCAGTTGTAGCAGAGTATCTAAAGACTGATTTGGTCCATACTCCCGTTTTAATAGCTTACAGCGGATATCTGGAGCCAATTGAGTGAGAAATCTATCCTTTAAGATAACTTTTCCCTCTTCACTTTCGGGATCAATCTCGGTGAATCTGTGAAGGGCTTCTTTCAGTCTATCTAGGAATTTACCAGGAGCTTCCATCTCCTCCTGTTCTAAGTTTGCCAATTTGCCATAGTTCACAGGCTTAGCACGTGCCTGCATGAGTCCTTCAAGAATACATCTGATGTGGAAACAACCTAGATGTCCATCAGCAGATGAATGGACAAAAAAGCTGTGGTACATATACACAATGGAGTATTGCTGCTGCTGCTGCTGCTAAGTCACTTCAGTCGTGTCCGACTCTGTGCGACCCCATAGACGGCAGCCCACCAGGCTCCCCCGTCCCTGGGATTCTCCAGGCAAGAACACTGGAGTGGGTTGCCATTTCTTTCTCCAATTCATGAAAATGAAAAGTGAAAGTGAAGTCGCTTTGTCATGCCTGACTCTTAGCAACCCCATGGACTGCAGCCTTCCAGGCTCCTCTGTCCATGGGATTTTCCAGGCAAGAGTACTGGAGTGGGGTGCCATTGCCTTCTGCCAATGGAGTATTACTCAGCCATTAAAAAGAATACATTTGAATCAGTTCTAATGAGATGGATGAAACTGGAGCTTATTATACAGAATGAAGTAAGCCAGAAAGAAAAACACCAATACAGTATAATAACGCATATATATGGAATTTAGAAAGATGGTAATGATAATCCTGTATGCAAGACAGCAAAAGAGACACAGATGTATAGAACAGTCTTTTGGACTCTGTGCGAGAGGGCGAGGGTGGGGTGATTTGCGAGAATGGCATTGAAACATGTATATTATCATATGTGAAACGAATCTCCAGTCCAGGTTCGATGCATGATACAGGATGCTCAGGGTTGGTGCACTGGGATGACCCAGAGGGATGGTATTGGGAGGGAAGTGGGAGGTGGGTTCAGGATGGGGGAGGGGGAAGAATACATCTGGCAAAATGACTCTGATCCCATCTTCCTTTAGCTGTGTTGTAGTCCCAGTCTGCTTCTGTAATTGGGACCGCCTGATTCCCAGTGGAGAGGGCGGTTATCTCCTCCTCCCTCTTCACTACTGATTCATTACCAAACCATTCATCTCCATAAGCAACCGCTTTTCCCAAAACTCAAGTTTTTGAGTCAGAAGTCAGCGTTTGTCCCAAGATATATATCACATCCTTCCAAGTAAGGTCATAAAGCAGAGTAACACCTTTAAAAGCTCTAATATATTTTTTCTGGGTCCTCTAAATAGTCTCCCAGATCCTCCTTGATTCTTTGTATTTCTTGATAAGAAAAAGACTTATTAACTCTCATAGACTGATTATTTCTCCCGGTGGATGCTTCATGAAGAGGCAACAGCTTGTGTGGCTGTTCCTCAGTCTCTCTGGCTGCTCTGCACATATAATCCCAGGGGTATTTGGAGAAATCTGCTTTTCTTTATCTCTTTGTCTCCTGTCTTCCATCTCATCTCACAAAGTAGGAGGACAGGAGGGAGCTGAAGGAATCACACCCAAATCTATACCCTTAGGACATAGGTCTGGCATATTTCGCAGAGAGAAAAAGGGCAATACATATGCTACTTCTACCCATTTCCCTTGTTTTCTACAGAACCGGTCTAATTGTAAAACAGTATTATACTTAAGAGACCCTCCAACCGGCCACCACTCACCATCCTCCAATGGATAACTGTGGCCATGCAGTATCACATAGGAAGACCAGGTGTGTCTTCTTTAAACCCTGGGGATCAAATCTATCCCAGTTTTTCAGGATACAGTTCAAAGGAGTGAGGGTGGAATTGTTATCTTCCATCTGTAAGAGATAAAAAAAAAAAAAAGCAACCAGTGCCATCTTTCTATCGGAGGCATCCCTCCCTGCTCTAGACGGGGGTGTAGACAGACTTTACACCAAAGCTTTCCTTCCCTGGTCGGACTTAGTCTGTCCCTTAGTGACACAGGCGACATACTCGTCCCTCCAGGTTCTACCATCGAGATGGGGTGGAGATGCACCAGGGGTAGACCTGATGGCATCCCTGACTGCTGTCCAGCTCCTCACCATTAAAACCTTGCTTACCTCTCATGCCACCCGGGGTGCAATCAGAGTAACCTTCCAGAATGCCTCCCAGGCTA
Source organism: Bos indicus x Bos taurus (assembly GCF_003369695.1). Classification (NCBI taxonomy): domain Eukaryota; kingdom Metazoa; phylum Chordata; class Mammalia; order Artiodactyla; family Bovidae; genus Bos; species Bos indicus x Bos taurus. The sequence continues at coordinate 6,869,238 of NC_040079.1, read as the reverse complement.
AGCCACTGGGGGAAATATTTGTCACCTGAGTGCCTGTGCATGACCCTGAGTATATTTCTGACCACAATAAGACTGATAGGAACATAAAACTGAGATGTTTCTTCCAAGCGTCACCACACCAGTATAAGAGCCTCCTCTGGTCTACTAAGAGCCAGTGTTACCAAAGTGGGGTGGGGGGGGGGGGGGGAAGGACCATTGTAGTTCCAATCTGAGTAACCTTTAACCTCAGAGACGCTGTTGTAGCTAAAGCTCCATCTAACCTCTGAACGTTCAGTTCCTAGTGAGGCTAGGCGCTTCCTGACTACCAATCCAAGTTTGGGACCTAAGTCACAGGACACAGTAACAGCACATATCACCAGTCCCTTGAAAGTCTATGATCCGATAGATTAGGTTAGTACTTCTAATTTCCAAGGAGTTATGAAATAGTCAAAGAGACTGAAAAGTTTGACGGAGAAAGGAGAGTTCGGTCCACATACTTTGTCCATTTATGCTCGGGCCAAAGGAGACATTGGGTGCCTCTTGGCATTGGCAAGTCGGTATAAACCCCCAACAGGTTTCTGCCATAAGCTGTATGAGGTCACCGCAGAACTGCAGAGCAGGGCTCCTCACTTGCTTCATGCAGGGTGTTTCATTCACTCACACAAGCACACCATAGAGTTAGTAAAGTACAGCAGAAAACGTGTTCACTAGGAGAACAAAGAACTAGAGCTCCAAGCATCCTTACCTTGTCCAGAAGGATCCTGGACAAGCCCCCAAGATGAAAGGTTGTTGCTGAACCATGCAAAGATGCCAGGATTCTTGGCCTCCAGAGGAGAAAAATTCAATCCAGGCCAGAGACGAAGCTTGATCACTCAGAGCTTTTGTGTAATAAAGTTTTATTAAAGTATAAAGGAGATAGAGAAAGCTTCTGACATAGGCATCAGAAGGAGGCAGAAAGAGTACCCAGGCATCTTTTAATTTCATGGCTGCAGTCATCATCTGGAGTGATTTTGGAGCCCAAGAAAAGAAAGTCTGTCACTGTTTCCATGGTTTCCCCATCTATTTGCCATGAAATGATGGGACCAGATGTCATGATCTTCATTTTTTGAATGCTGAGTTTTAAGTCAGCTTTTTCACTCTCCTCTTTCACTTTCATCAAGAGGCTCTTTAGCTCCTCTTTGCTTTCTGCCATAAGTGTGGTGTCATCTGTATATCTGAGGTTACTAATATTTCTACCAGCATTTTTTTTAACTGAAAGCAGCAGAGTATTTTATTTTATTTTTTAAAAAACCATCATTCAGTAAATGTTGTTACACTATAAAACATCTAGTTTTCAACTGAAAGGTTTTCTAACGAGATTATTTGGAGCCTTCCACATTTATCATATGCGTTTTCATTATTGTTTTCCATTTTTGCAATTCTGGATCCAAATTGCATGGCCCACTTTGGCAGAAGAACAGAGGCTGTTTGACCAAGTTCCACTGCTGCAAGACGCAAAATTAGTTTTTCACCAATCCCACAGGGTAAAGTCAAGTTTGCCTTTTCCCAGACTGGTAGGGAATTTAGAAAGGAGACAACATTTTCATCCAGGAAAGAAAATCTTGCTTCTTTTCCGTGATCACTGATACCTCTATCATCATGACCAAGATTTCTAGAAGAAATTCAACCCAGTTTCATTTCAATTTCCTTATTCAGTCCTTCCAGCCAATGTGTCAGGAAGCAGACATGATGACAAGAATAACCTGCAAGCTGCTCATCTGCACCAATTCCAGTAAGAACTACCTTTGCACTGCTCTGATACAGTTTTGCTCCATCTTGGGTCACTAACCAACCAGCTCCTCTGGAAGCAAACCAGACTGCACAGCCAATGCTATCATCCAGGACTGTATCCAAGGGCTAGATTAAGTGCGATATTCGAGTTATTCTTAATCTTTGCAGTTCTTCTAGAGAAACATTAATTTCAACAAAATTTCAAATCTGTTAGGGTTGGCAGCTTGCAGTTCCTTCAGTCCCGCTCTTCCTGTGACTCGATCTGGTGCATTGAACTGTTCACCAGGGCTAGCAGCAGCAGCAACACGTTTGGAGAATTCTTCAGAGGGTATTTCACAATGATTTTTCTGTTTTCTTTCTTTTTTGTTAAAATTAACTGGTATGGTCATTTCTTTAGTCATGAAAGCCACATTGAGAAGATCAATTGGTTCATCTAAAGGAATATGATGGTCAGCAAGGGCTGTGATGACCATGGAATCAATCCTTCCAGAAAACAGAATTGCAACATTTGCTTTCCTATTACTAGTTTTCAAAACTTCGCTTGGCGTCAGGTTTTCATCCCTAGGTAAACACAAGACACGTCTCTTGACTGCGATACTCAGGACACCAATGAACTGCTGAACTACTTCCTTCATGTGTCCATCAGTAAGAAAGACCTGAAGGGTCTCTTGTCAGTGGCCTCCTGGAAATGCTGCTGCAATGGGTCTCAAATGCGGCTTGTGGCAATGCCATACTTAAAGGGACAACAGGTTCTTTAAGATACAGTTTGGCTTCATTTGCTGCCACCAAGACAAATGTTGGCAAGTCTGCTGAAATCTCAGTCAGGCTATTAACACATTCTCTGATATCATTCCCTCCCCGCCCCCTGCCCCCCCCCCCCCCGCCCCCGCCCAGAATTGTACTTCCAAGGATACAACTTTTAAACTACAGATTTGGAAATGGAAACAGACTTGAGATCAATTCTGAAAATTCCAGATGCTGGAACATCCTGCCACTGACCAGCCACTCCAGATGCTTGAGCACCAACTGAAGAGAGGCAGAAACTCTTGCCCAAGTTACTAAAATGCCAAAGCAAGCTACGATGACCAAAAAAGTTTCTACAAAACCATAAAGAATGGCTAGATGCTTGATAATATATAAAAGACCAAGGACCTTGGACTTTTGAGAAGAGCGACAAAATATCAGATTCATTCTTACAAGAGGAAAGATAATGAAACATGATTTGAGTATCATTCTCTTCGGCTTAGACCTTGATCCCACTAAAGACTTCTCCATTCCACAGGAATACATTGCCTCTTTCATCTTCCACAGGCTGGGCAGTCAACACACCTCTTAAGTAAAGGACACAGCCAGAGAATAAACACTGGTAGTTAACATTGGACCTTAACAACTGTTTACTACTATTGGGCCCCCGTCGTTTAAGATTACACAGTAAATCCTCTTTCAAACCTTTGCAAAATGCTCAACAGAAAAGCTTACTGCACAACAAATGCCACACATTGCTATGTAAAATCAAGTTGACTATTTCTTGATTTTGGTCTTCTCTGAGTTTTCTATTTCTTGATATTCTTTCCTTAGCTCATCCAATATATTTTTGCTTTCAAAAAGCATTTCTGTTCGGTCTGCAAGAAAGAATATGTTGCTATTCTGTTGCTGCCTATGTACTTTCCTGTTCTTCTTCAGGTTAGAAAGTTCATCCACAACAACTTTTTGTTCTTTAATCTTTGTTGAGCTCTTCCTTGTGCAGGATCGAGCTCTCAGCAGGGACCAGCCCAATGCAGTCCTCAGGTCACTCACCCCGGCTGGGCATCTCCGAGAAGAACCAAATACTCTCCCAGCAATCTTGATTCCAGCTTGTGCTACATCCAGCCTGGCATTTCACATGATGTACTCTGAAAATAAGTTAAATAAGCAAGGTGACAATATACAGCCTTGACATACTCCTTTCCCAATTTCGAACCAGTCCGTTGTTTCATGTCCAGTTCTAACTGTTGCTTCTTGACCTGCATACTAATTTCTCAGGCAGCAGATAAGGTGGTCTGGTATCCCTATCTGTTTAAGAATTTCCCACAGTTTGTTGTGATCCACATAGCAGTCAAAGGCTTTAGCGTAGTCAATGAAGCAGAAGTAGATGTTTTTCTGGAATTCTCTTGCTTTTTCTGTGATACAACGGATGTTGGCAATTTGATCTCTGGTTCCTCTGCCTTTTCTAAATCCAGTTTGAACATCTGAAAGTTCTCTAGTTAATGTATATTTTCACTAAACATGGGAGAATTCAGTTTGCTTCATAGTCTCAGAAGTTTCTCAGGGTTTTCTCTATTATATTTTTAAAACAATTTTTAAATTATTCTTGGGCTTTTAATTTTATTTTGTATTGCAGTTGTTTTAAAAATCACAAGTTATTTGTACTTGGCTATTGTTTGTAAGACAAATTTTATGTTTTTTTTTTAATTTTGCATCCATCGGTTTACTAAATTCTATTGTTTGCATAGTTTATTAATTTATTCTCTTAATCTTTCCCAGATATATAATCAAAGCACCTACAAATAATGATAATTTCACATCCTTCTTTACATTTTTATACATGCAGCTTCTTTGTCTTTTATGGTTTCAGTATATATTTCCTCTAGAAAAAAGATTAAAATAGTGTTAATAGTGAACATTTGAATCCTCCGAAGCACCACTAAACCTCCAAAATCTTAATTGAAATCTTTTTATTAATAGAATACACTCCCTGAAAAATCTTTTAGTACCAGCTGTTTGCAGCAGTTCCAGAGAATAAAGGTGGAAATGAAGCATTCAAGTAACCAAAGATGTTCTTGAAGGCCAGACCATCAAAGAAAAGAAAATCTTAGGATAAAATAAGGTGGGAAAGGTCAGAAGTGACCAGACATGGCCAGTAACACTTAAAGGGGGAAAAGAGGAGGAAAAGAAAAAACAAACAAACAAAAAAACACTGTGATGCCCACAGCCCAGGAACACAGACCCACTGAAAGAGTGAGATTCAATCCCCAAATAATGCTTCCCTCCTCACTCCTCCCCACATCACAGGACACAGGATGAAAACAGTGAATAAAGAGGAGTGAACAGCAAGATACAAGTTCTATTTAAGAAGGGGTTTTAGGGAAACCCACAGACAACTGGGGAGACAAACAAGGGCACCAGAGGAGAATGAAGCTCCAGCAAACGTTAAACACAGCCCAGCTCCCAGCCAGGTCAACATAAACTCTCACACCACAGGCCTATTCACCTTAATTCCTCATATCTGATATTATCATGTCTGACTTTCAACAACATTACAGCATGTGCTAAAGGCAGGAGAAAACACAGAAAGCAAACCTTAGACCCAGACTCTGATGTGACACAGATCTTGGAATGTTCAGGCACAGAATGTGTGTGGATATACACAGGTACAGAGAGACACTTATTGTAAAGAATTGGCCGGTGAGGCTCATGGGATGATGGAGGTGATGAATCTCAAGATCTAGGGTCAGCAAACTGGCAACCCTGGAGCCAATGGAGCAGCTGAAGGAGGAGCTGGGGATGGAAGAGAGTCAGGGAGTATGTGTCATGATGGAGAAGACAGAGGATGTCTGCAGGAAGGGGAATTCTCAAAAAGGGAGGAAATCAGTAAAAAATCATTCTGCTGGCAGCACGTTTTCTGAAAGATCTGCTGCTTTGGTTTAAGCCTCTGAGTTCCACTTGTCCTAATTCAGGATAAAAGTAATGACAACACTAGTGTTCCTATTTCCCCTGCTGATGTTACCAGTGAAGTCACTCAGTCGTGTCCCACTCTCTGTGACCCCATGGACTGCAGCCTGCAATGCTCCTCTGTCCATGGGGTTTTCCAGGTGAGAATACTGGAGGGGGTTGCCACCAGGGCTTCAGACAAGTGCAGCCTGCAGAGCTTTCTGAGTAGGGGGCCTTGCTGGGGGGCTCCGCCCACTTCCTCTTCCCTCTTCTCACGGCTGATGGCTGCGCTCTCAAGGGCAGTTCTTGAGCTGAGTGTCTGGATCACATATTACTGAAAAAATATCCCCCATGTCCTCTATGTGTGTGTACGTCTGGGGCACTGTCACTGATCTCCTCCATTCGGCCTGCAGCGTGTTAGCTCTCAAAGGAGAAACAGAATGTTCAGGAGAGCACACGGCCCCAGGAGACACAAGACATGGGCATTCCTCCTGTCCCACGGACAGCAGGGTGGTAAGTCCAAGGCCGTGGTGACCGTGCCTGTGTGTGTGAGTCTGTGTGTGTGTATTGTGCTTGAGAGTGTGTTGTGGGGATGCTGTGCATAGTGATTTTGTGTGTATATGTGTATAAATAAGTGTGTGTGTTATGTGTGTATGTGAGTGTTGTGTGTGTCTATTTGTACATAGATGAATATATGTGTGTTTTCTGTGTGTGTTATGTTTGTGTTGCATGTACGTTTATACATGTGTTTGTATGTTTGTGAGTGTATGCATGAATGGTGTATGTTGTTACTATCTATTGGTTGTTTGAATATATGTGTGTGAATGGTCTCTGTGTCTTATGTTTGTGTGCTGTGTACGTATGTTCATATGTTTGTGAGTAAATGTGTGTTCACGTGTGTCGTACGTGTGTGCTATGTTTCTACTTCTGTAAGTGCATGTGTGTAGTGTCTGTGTTGTGTTTATATTTATATTTTGTTTGTATGTTTGTGAGTGTCTGTGTGAGTGTGCCTATTTCAGGAGCAATGGGAGGAGCCAGGGGAATCAAGAGGACCTTGCAGCCTTTGGGCTCTGCCTGGTGCTCCCCGTTTATCCTTGGGCAGGATGCTCTGTGAGTCTCACTTTTCTCCTGAGAAACCTCACAAGGTGACAGATCTGCTCCATGTTGGAGACAAACAATGGCTCATGGTGCATGTGTGGTGATGCCCCATCGGGCAGGGTCTGGGGTGAGGGGGCCGGGGGCTGGGCAGACAGCTCTCTGGGCTTGAGAGTGGATGACAGGAGTTCCTGGTGGGTGACAATGCCCTCCTTGGCAAAGAGGACTGGGAATTGCTCTAGAAAACATCATAAAATGTCCTCGAATATTCCAAGGGGACAAGATCTTAGGAATATGTAGTTTGGACTCAGCATCCACATCTCCGGGGACACGGAGGCCCCAGCAGTGTGACCACCCGAGTTGGTGCCCTGGAGCTGAGCGCTGAGGACCCGGGGCTCCCAGCAGGACTGGACCCCACGTGGAGAGGGAGCCTGTGCGTGTCTGCCACCCTCCTCACCACCCAGCACTTGGCCTCTGCGGCCCTCACTGCCAGGCTCCCCCCACAGATTGTTCTGGCCCCATGAGCTCCTCACCAGCCCCTCCAGCAACATCCTGCTCACGTCCACCCAGCACCCTGGCCACTGCTCCCAGGACAGTGTCTGTCAGGACACGTCTCTGGTCATTTCTCCCCATCACAGAATCTCCCCAAGTGGAGAACAAGTGCAGGGGAAGGAAGGGGGAAACAGGGTCCCTAAAGGAGGTAGCGGGTATCTCAGACACCCTCTTATGCAGTCCCATGCCAACAAACCAATGCAAACAGCTTCCATGGGCAAGAGAATGACAAAAGTCAGGAGCCCCTGAAAGCTCAGAGGAAACATCAGTAAGACACATTGTGGTTTTTTTCTAGATTGAGGAAGAAGAATTCAAAATCCTTTTCCTGGAGTAACCTGAAGAAGGCGCATCTCAGGATCCTTCTCCAGATGGGTCAGGAGGTAAAACAACTTTCTAGCAGACATGAACTTGAGAGAGGCGGGCCTGGGGCCTGAGGGGCAGGTGGTGTGCTGGGAGGGGCAGCAGGAGTCTCCCCAGTCAGAGATTCGCCCACCGGGGTGGCCATCACTGGGCATTTGGGTTGGGCCTCCCTTCACCCCAGCCAGACAGAAGGGAAGAGTCCCTGATGGTGCTCTGGGTCAAAAGGGATGACAGACCACAGCCACTGCCCCTTCACTGAGTGTCAGGAAGGATGTGTTCGTGGGTGTGACAGATGACTCGCCCCAGGCCCCTGGTGGGTGTCGTGCTGGCTCTGCTGTGAGACTCTCAGGACCACAGAGGCTGCAAAGCACTAGTGAACACATAGGATGCAATCAAGGGCCCACAGGTCTGGGCTCTGTCTTCCCAAAGGGCTCCCTCCCTCCAAAAGCTGTTTCATCAGGGTCAGGGGCTTCACTTTCATGGGCTCAACTTACCATCTAACCTGGAGAGACAGAACTTAGGAATTTAGGAATGCTGGAAATCCATCACTTTCCTGGATAAAGGAATTGATTGGCAATTTATTATGCAGTTCCATGCACCTATGTTTTTATTAGACAAACTTCAGTGGCCTGAGCCATTGGGAGAAACCCATAATATTAAGCTGCATAGAAAGTGACAGTCCCTTGTTCACACCTGATTTACCCTTTTTGCAGCAATCGGGGTTAAGTATTACTTTAAAATTCCTCTTCCATGCTCAGTGTATTTGGCTTTTAAGTCCAAAGGCGTGGCATCAGTGTCTCCAGGCTTGCCCAGGCAGGAGACCACTGTCTTCCTCCAGCTTTGCATCTGAGAGTACAGACGGACATTGCCCTTTCTTCCTTCTGTGGAACTCCCAGTCATTCAGGTCACCTGCAGAAGCTGGAGGGAGCCCAGATCTTCCAGTCAGAGTTGGTGGGTGGGTCAGTCCACCAAGGCAGAAAGGTAGGAGAAACCACACCCCTGCTTGGGGAGACCTGGAAGAAGACAGTGCCAGTCTTGGCTTCAAGAGGCTGAGGGCTCTGCACTGAGACACAGCAGTGTTTTCCCTGGGAACAAGTTGGAAATCAGCTAGGTTTTGGTGCTTCTCTATGTGTTGTGGGTCCTGATACCTGCAAGGCCAGGAGAAGGGAATTACCTTCGTGCCCTCCAGCTGCGGTCATTTCTAAAATCTGGATGTAGAGTCCTCAGTATTAGATGGGCATGAAACACACTCACAGCTGATGGTTCTGATATTCTCCTGGGTGAGGGTGTCCAGCCCAAACTTCAACAGTGGTGCTTAGGACTGTGACCCCAGTGTGAGCTGTGCTGTGGAGCTGGGGGTCTGGCTGAAAGGACCCCACCCTCACAACACTCCTTGACGGGAAAAGTGAAGGTAATGTGGTGTGTTCAATTATGGCAGGGAGAGGATGGAAACAGAGGGTGTGTGCTTCCAACTTCACCCTCTTCCTGGGAAAGGTCTCCAACCAGAGGTGCTTGAGGAAGCTCAGGCTCCCAGTTCATGAGGGGATGATCCCACCTGGTGGGAATAGGTGGCTCGAGAAGAAGTTTCAAAACAGAAGCATAAAATGTGGCATTCTACCATATGATCCCACAATTCCACTTCTGGGGAATATACCCCATAGAGTTGAAACAGATACTGAATATATGTGCGCTGAGGTGCACAGCAGCATTATTCACAATAGCAAAAAGTGGAAACAACCCCCTAACTCCATATCATATATATATGAATATGCATTCATATATACACCTACATTCATATATACACCTACACCTAAGTAAGTGAAGTCGTTCAGTTGTGTCCAATTCTTTGTGACCCGTGCTGTAGCCTATCAGGCTCCTCTATCCATGGGATTTTCCAGGCAAGAATAGTGGAGTGGGTTGCCATTTCCTTCTCCAGGAGATCTTCCCCACCCTGGGATCGAACCCGGGTCTCCCTCATTATAGACAGACGCTTTACCATCTGAGCCACCAGGGAAGTCTACACCTCCACCTACAGTGGAATATTATTCAGCCTTAAAAAGGAAGGCAATTCTGACACTTGCTCCAACATGAATGAAGCTTGAACACATTATGCAAAGTGAATAAGCCAGACAAAGTAGGGCAAAAATTGCCTGATTACAGCAATGTGAGGTCCTTAGAACAGTCAAACACATGGAGGCAGAAAGAGCAGTGGACGTCAGGTGGTGGGGAGGAAGGATGGGGAGTGAGTGTTTAATGGGACAGGGTGTCATTCGGGAAGACAGAAAGTTCTTGAGATGCTCAAGTGATGACTGCCCAGCAATGTGAATGTACCGAAGGCTACACCTAAACGTGGTTCAAACAGTACATTTTATATTATGTATTTTCTACCTTATTTTCACCCAAAAAATTCAGAAAAGAGAAAAGGAAGGAAAGCATGTGAACCTAGGGCACATCTCGGATGCAGACACTGGTCTTCCTTTGTCCTGCCCGCACCCAGACGTCTGCCCCAGGGAGGCTAAAGTGGGGGACAGGCTCTAACCGCGGCCCTCCACCTTCTCTTGATGCTTCCAGGGCTGCGGGGGGATGAAGGGACTCCGCAGGTGCTGAGGCTCATCCTGGTGGGAAAATCTGGGAGCGGGAAAAGCGCCACCATCCTCTGGAGGAGAATGTTAGAGTCCATGCTCAGTGCTCGCCTGGTGACCCAGGCCTTCCAGCAGGGGCGCCACCCGTGGGCAGGGAGGGAGCTGCAGGTCATCTACACACCTGAAATCCTGTCCCGCTGGGCGGCGCCGAGGGGGACCACTCAGGGCGTAGGCGAGGCCGGGGCCCACTTCCCACCCGGGCCTCACGCGGTGCTCCTGGTGACTCAACTCTGCCGGTTCACCAAGGAGGACCAGTGGATGGCTGGGCGCCTCCAGGAGGTGTTCGGGGCGGGCGTCCTGGCCCGCACCATCCTGGTGTTCACGCAGAACGAAGACATAGACGGCTGCTCGCTGGGGACGTACCTGCGGGAGACCGACAACAGGGCGCTGGCCAAGCTGGACAAGGTCTGCTCAAGGCGACACTGTGGCTCCAACAACAAGCGGGACGGAGCCGAGCAGGAGGCCCAGCTGAGGGAGCTCATGCGGCACATCGAAGGGGTCCTGTGGGAGCACGAGGGCCGCCCCTCAGCCCCGCACCGCGCCCCATGAGAACTGGGGCCTCTGGTGGCTGGGCGCCAAGGAGGGGCACAGGGACCAGGCCTGGCTGTGGGGCCTGCACCGCATACTGAAGGAGCCCGAGCAAGCTGGACGTCACCTCCCGCAGAGCGTGCCCATCTGAGGTGCAGTCCTCCGCGGCTTCCTGCCTGCCTCCCTGGGGAGTCCGGCTCCCAGGCCCCTCACTTGGCTCCATTCCAGGGGTCCCTGGCCCCTCCTGTCTCCAGGGCAGCCTCTGGTCAGGCGAGAGGAGGTGAGTGGGCTCCTGAGTTCTCAGGTCCTTCATCACACCTTCCAGAACACAGGGGCCCTCCTGCTCTGCACCCCCAGCCATTCCTCATGTATCTCTAGGGTTCCCTCTCTGCAACAGAACTCTGAGAGAAGCCAAGCCTCCTGAGGCAGGCCTGTGTTCCCTTCTGTCGTAGAACCCCGGCAGCATCCCGGCCATTGGAGTCTTGGCTTAAAACTCGATGCAGCAGATCAGCATGGTTGTGGACCGGGCAACTCTGCATCTCTTGGGCTGTGTCCTTGCCTGTTAAGAGGAAGGCATGACGGTTTTTAAAGCCCTGTGCCAGTGGGGCAGGACAGGCTCTGGACTGGGGAGGAGAAGGCAACTAGAAATGGGGGAGGGCCACAAGGAGCTGCTCTTGATTCGCTCTTGAAAGAGGCCACCACCTGCAGCAAAGGGACCCCATGGGAAGGAGCAAAGCAGGGCAGGGGTATCCAGGGGCCAGGTCTGCTCAGGGAATGGGGCCTAGACCTGGCTGCAGAACACGCATCCCCCTGGAGGTCCAAGTGGACTTGGGCATCGGAGGAGCTCTTCCCGGGGAGGCTTGGACAAGGGAAGTCACATACCTGATACCGCCCCTCTGATGCCCACCCTCCCGCATGGAGAACAGAGCCTCTGCCTGACCTGCAACCCCGTCCCTTCTCCCCTGAGAGAAGGGAGAAAGCGTGGGGTGTATGGGCGTGTACCCAGGTTCCCCAGCCAGGTGTTTGGGGGTGTAGAATGGAGGGAGGAAGGAAGGGAAGCTGCAAAGAAAGAAGCAGGAGACCATGTGAACCTCCTTGGGAGCAGCCTACGGGCCTCCGAGAGTCCTGCAACTCGGGGTGTCATCTCGTCCTCACCCAGAGGACCCATGAGAAAGCTGGAGCAGGTCTTTAGCTAAAAGGGTCTGGAGTCAGAACAGAGACACATCTGAGTATGCTTAAGATAGCCTTTGTGCCAGACCATTTACTAAGTCGGTGATCATCTCCTGCTGAACTGAAACAGCAGTTATCATATGGTAAATTTTCAAATTCCCTATGATTTCTGTGAGAATTTTTGCCTCTCTTCTTGTCTTCCATCTTCTCAACTCCTATGTGAATAAAATATTGACTTGATTCCTGTGGCTTTGATTGTAATGTCAACTCACCCCCTCCACTTCCGATTTCCTCCCCAGTCACCATTTTTGTATTTCTTTTGTTATTTTCAGGCATTTCTTCTTCTGTGTGAAAATTAAAATTACTTGTTGAATTTTCTAAAAAGTACATTTTTGGTATTCCAGTTAGAGTTGTCTTATGTTTATGTATTGAATTTGGGAGAATTGGAAGCAAGATAAGTCAAAGAAGGACAAGTACTGTGTAATATGTGGAATCTAAAGAGTCAAACCTGTTTTAAAAAGGAAGAGAATGTTGGTTACCAAGACGTGGGGGCACAGGGGATAAGACTGATGGTGTTCCAGGCACAAACTTGTCACAAGCACTAAAAAGCCATAGAGGTCTATAGTACAGTAGATTGAATGTAGACAATAATATCGTAGTATAAGTATGTGATGTGCTAAATATTGTTAAAATGAAAACCAACTACAATATACCAGTCTACCAAAGTAAGACAGAGCGCACCTTAAATTTACACAATGAGAAAAGAAAAAATTTAAAGTCACATTAAAAATCTGAAACATTTAAAAAAAAAAAAACTGGGAGAATCTGTAAATTCTTCAAGGATAAGTGAAATAAAGTCATTTTTTCCCTAAGTGAATAGACCCATTACTTCATAGCCACTAAACTAACAGCTAAAATCATTCGCATTTCCTTTAAGATAAGAAGATAAATATCTTTAACTTAGGTACTTTTGTTTTAACCCTGTTGGCTTAATTGATCTCATCCTAGAAAATAAAAGTATTGACCAAATGACAGGCACTGTCACTCACAAAATGTCAAGTCACTAAATGGCAAGTCACTCAAAACACGTCATTCATTAAAAATTCTAAAGGAATTGCTTAAAATTTTTCGGAATATGGGGTTTTCTCTCCTTTACTACTAAAAATCAAGGAAAATCCCTCCCATGACATTTCAGAAGGAAGGGGAGCTGTTGCTTCACACCATCACTCCCTGAGCATCAGAGAACAGGGAAAGCATGGAAATCCCATGGTCTGGGAACCAGAAAGAAAGAGGTGCTGAGGATGAGGTCATGGGTAGGGGGAGGAGAGGGGGTTGTCTTGGCCAAAGCTGTGAAAATAGTGACCTTTGGAATTCATTATTCTCAAAAAAACCCCTACGCAGGAGCAAAGCATGAAAGAGAGAGATCTGGAGAGTCTGAAGTGACCAGTGAGTCCACAGGCTGCTTCCTCCTTGGTGGTCAAAGCAGTGGCTAAAAATCTCAGGGAAGCTTTCCAGCTTTGAATTATCCTGTAATAACTTTCATACACTCTGTAGAAAATTCAAAATAATGAGAGTTTTAAACAATTGTTGGAAGACCCTGAGAGGTGACCAAGTACAGGGAGAGGCTATAGGGAACTTGACACAGAGGCATCGACCAGTAATTTAAGTGCCTGCTGGAGCAAACCCAGGATCCTTCAGAAGAGCATAATAATATCCCGAGTCTCTACAACATGCTATGGACAATATCCTGTAAACTATTAAAAGTTATTATTTTCTAACACGAAGGTAGAAAGTTATAAAACTTCCCTCTACACATGCTTATCTGCATCTCATTATGTTTTGTGTGTTCTCTTTTCACTATCACTCAGTTTATGATATTTTGCATATTCTTTGTGATATCTTTTGTTACTCATGGATTATTAAGGAGAACATATTTAATTTCCAAATATTTGAGTATTTTCTAGAAATTGCAGTATCCAGTATGGTAGACACTAGCCATATGTGGTTATTGGGAATTTGAAATATAGCTATACCTGGGAAACTGAACTTTTATTTCATGATAATTTGCTTGAATTTAAATTTACACTGTAAAATATTTTACTATTCAACACAGTTCTGTTGTTTGGGTAGAAATACACTTCACTCTAACTGTTGTATCACATATTATTGTTGTATTGCAATGTAAACCTTGGGCACATTTACCGTTTCTAGTGTCAGAACATAATAAGCACATCATCACCGATTTAGTCGATGTCTGAAGACTGTTTCCCTTTGAACAATCTTCCTAATGAGTGCTGTGGTACTTTTATGAACACTTTGTGTAGACAACATGGGTTACAGTGACACAGAGCTACATTTATTGGTTATTAAATTTAAATCTTGATGATTATTTACTTATAATAGATTCAGATTAAGTTTTAGTTAAAAGTAAGCATGGAGAAAATTTAAGCTTCAAAATGAAGGCATGATATTGGTGCAGAATGAATGGAGATGACAAAGCAGGTACTAAACTGGAACAGGAGAGAGGAAAAGAGCCGGGAAGATGTTTCACAACATTCACGATGAGTGGTAATTGCAGTGTGCTGCAGTGCAGTGAATCCAAGAAAAAAGAAACCAAAAAAAGGTGTTAGAGATCTTTTCAGTAAATACATACAGGGTTAGATAAGAGGTTTCCTCTTAGCCATCAAAAACAGACTTGACAAAACTAGTAACGGAAGCCAGAATTGAATGGCCAACAAAAAAAACTGGACGGCTTTTAATAGACTCAGCACTTGGAACTTGGGCCAGATATAAAACAGCTTGGATTATTGGGTGAAAAAAAGAATTTCAATCGGAGAGATGATGAAAAATATTATTACTTTGGTTATGAAAAGTTTTCTTGCAAATTTTTAAAGAAAAAACTAAAAATTCTAATGTATACAAAACATGAAAGACCTTTTACCAAATAATTGCCCAGAGAAGACCTTTACAATAATAACAAAGATTAATGGACTTAAAGTTTTAAAAATTGCAAGTCTTTTTCTTTAGAGCTACATGAGAAGTGTGACTTTAGACAAGATCGATGTAACACTTTGCGTATGTCTTGATTTTTTAAAGCCTTTCTCCTCTTTATTTTAGCAATGGATGGAAATGTGTGGTTTTCTCTTGACATGAAAATATTTTCAATGCACAGTGATCTTGCCTGATGGGTTTAGTATTTTCTGCATAACTGATACAGGAACTCCTATACGACTCTCCTCCATCCTGCTTTAAAAGTCAGAGAAAAAAAAAGCAGCATTTATTGCTTGTAGACTTTTGGATCACAGCCATTCTGACTGGGGTGAAATGGTACCTCATAGTGGTTTTGATTTGTATTTCTCTGATAATGAGTGATGTTGAGCATCTTTTCATGTGTTTGTTAGCCATCTGTATGTCTTCTTTGGAGAAATGTCTGTTTAGTTCTTTGGCCCATTTTTTGATTGGGTCATTTATTTTTCTGGAGTTGAGCTGTAGGAGTTGCTTGTATATTTTTGAGATTAGTTCTTTGTCAGTTGCTTCATTTGCTATTATTTTCTCCCATTCTGAAAGCTGCCTTTTCACCTTGCTAATAGTTTCCTTTGATGTGCAGAAGCTTTTAAGTTTAGCAAAAGAGACACTGATGTATAGAACAGTCTTAGGGACTCTGTTTGAGAGGGAGAGAGTGGGAAGATTTGGGAGAAGGGCATTGAAACATGTATAATATCATGTATGAAACGAGTCACCAGTCCAGGTTCAATGCACAATACTGGATGCTTGGGGCTGGTGCACTGGGACGACCCAGAGGGATGGTATGGGGAGGGAGGAGGGAGGACGGTTCAGGATGGGGAACACAGGTATACCTGTGGCAGATTCATTTCGATATTTGGCAAAACTAATACAAAAAAATAAAATAAAATCAAAATTAAAAAAAAAAAAAGCAGCAAACTGGGAGGGAAATAGCTTATCCCCAGAGTAGTAATGTTTGAAGGCTTTCAAAATATGTTAGTTTTTCCCTCCTTCCAACTGCATGTCTCCATTTTCTTCTTACAGCTCACAAAATGTAAGGGTCTTATTGTTGTTATCAGTCATTCCTTGTAGGTTTTTTTTTCTTCTCTCCCCAGATGAAAGTCCTATCTCTCCTTCTCTATGCAGTATTTGACTTGCTCAGTTCTTGCCTGATTGCGTCAATGAGCTCTTCTTTTAGCTGTGCTTAGTCGCCCAGCATTTCGCATGATGTACCCTGCATATAAGTTAAATAAGCAGGGTGACAATACACAGCCTTGATGTACTCCTTTCCAAATTTGGAACCACTCTGTTGTTCCATGTCCAGTTCTAACTGTTGCTTCAAGATTGCCAGGAGAAATATTAACAACCTCAGATATGCAGATGACTCCACCCTTATAGCAGAAAGTGAAGAGGAACTAAAGAGCCTCCTGATGAAAGTGAAAGAGGGGAGTGAAAAAACTGGTTTAAAACTCAACATTCAAAAAACGAAGATCATGGTATCCAGTCCCATCAGTTCAGTTCAGTTCAGTTGCTCAGTCGTGTCTGACTCTTTGTGACCCCATGAATCGCAGCACGCCAGGCCTCCCTGTCCATCACCAACTCCCAGAGTTCACTCAGACTCACGTCCATCGAGTCAGTGATGCCATCCAGCCGTCTCATCCTGTCATCCCCTTCTCCTCCTGCCCGCAATCCCTCCCAGCATCAGAGTCTTTCCCAATGAGTCAACTCTTCGCATGAGGTGGCCAAAGTACTGGAGTTTCAGCTTTAGCATCATTCCTTCCAAAGAAATCCCAGGGCTGATCTCCTTCAGAATGGACTGGTTGGATCGCCTTGCAGTCCAAGGGACTCTCAAGAGTCTTCTCCAACACCACAGTTCAAAAGCATCAATTCTTCAGCACTCAGCCTTCTTCACAGTCCAACTCTCACATCCATGCGTGACCACAGGAAAAACCATAGCCTTGACTAGATGGACCTTTGTTGGCAAAGTAATGTCTCTGCTTTTGAATATGCTATCTAGGTTGGTCACAACTTTCCTTCCAAGGCGTAAGCATCTTTTAATTTCATGTCTGCAATCACCACCTGCAGTGATTTTGGAGCTGAAAAAAATAAAGTCTGACACTGTTTCCACTGTTTCCCCATCTATTTCCCATGAAGTGATGGGACCAGATGCCATGATCTTCGTTTTCTGAATGTTGAGCTTAAGCCAACTTTTTCACTCTCCACTTTCACTTTCATCGAGAGGCTTTTTAGTTCCTGTCCACTTTCTTCCATAAGGGTGATGTCATCTGCATATCTGGGGTTATTGATATTTCTCCTGGCAATCTTGATTCCAGCTTGTGTTTCTTCCCGTCCAACATTTCTCATGATGTACTCTGCATATAAGTTAAACAAGCAGGGTGACAATATACAGCTTTGACGTACTCCTTTTCTATTTGGAACCAGTCTGTTGTTCCGTGTCCAGTTATAACTGTTGCTTCCTGACCTGCATACATATTTCTCAAGAGGCAGGTCAGGTGGTCTGGTATTCCCATCTCATGAAGAATTTTCCACAGTTTATTGTGATCCACACAGTCAAAGGCTTTGGCATAGTCAATCAAGCAGAAATAGATGTTTTTCTGGAACTCTCTTGCTTTTTCCATGATCCAGCAGATGTTGGCAATTTGATCTCTGGTTCCTCTGCCTTTTCTAAAACCAGCTTGAACATCAGAAAGTTCCCAGTTCATGTATTGTTGAAGCCTGGCTTGGAGAATTTTGAGCATTATTTTACTAGCATGTGAGATGAGTGTAATTGTGCGGTAGTTTGAGCATTCTTTGGCATTGCCTTTCTTTGGAATTGGAATGAAAACTGACCTTTTCTAGTCCTGTGGCCACTGCTGAGTTTTCCAAATTTGCTGGCATATTGAGTGTAACACTTTCACAGCATCATCTTTCAGGATTTGAAATAGCTCAACTGGAATTCCATCACCTCCACTAGCTTTGTTCATAGTGATGCTTTCTAAGGCCCACTTGACTTCACATTCCAGGATGTCTGGCTCTAGGTCAGTGATCACATCATCGTGATTATCAGGGTCATGAAGATATTTTTTGTACAGTTCTTCTGTGTATTTTTTCCACCTCTTCTTAATATCTTCTACTTCTGTTAGGTCCACACCATTTCTGTCCTTTATCGAGCCCATCTTTGCATGAAATGTTCCCTTGGTATCTCTAATTTTCTTGAAGAGATCTCTAGTCTTTCCCATTCTGTTGTTTTCCTCTATTTCTTTGCATTGATCGCTGAGGAAGGCTTTCTTATCTCTTCTTGCTATTCTTTGGAACTCTGCATTCAGATGCTTATATCTTTCCTTTTCTCCAGTCCCATCACTTCATGGCAAATAGATGGGGAAACAATGGAAACAGTGACAGACTTTATTTTTCTGGGCTCCAAAATTACTGCAGATGGTGCCTGAAGCCATGAAATTAAAAGACACTTGCTCCTTGGAAGAGCAACCTAGACCAACCTAGACAGCTTATTAAAAAGCAGACACATTACTTTGCTGACAAAGGTCTGTCTAGTCAAAGCTATGGTTTTTCCAGTAGTCATGTATGGATGTGAGAGTTGGACTATAAAGAAAGCTGAGCGCCAAAGAATTAATGCTTTTGAACTGTGGTATTGGAGAAGACTCTTTTTTTTTTTTTAATTTAAATTTATTTATTTTAATTAGAGGGTAATTACTTTACAATATTGTGTTGGTTTCGCCATACATCAATATGAGTCCACCACGGGTGTACACGTGTTCCCAATCCTGAACCCCCCTCCCACCTCCCTGCCCATACCATCCCTCTGGGTCATCCCAGTGCACCAGCCCTAAGCTTCCTGTATCCTGCATCCAACCTGGACTGGCAATTCGTTTCATATATGGTATTATACATGTTTCAATGCCATTCTCCCAAATCATCCTGCCCCCTCCCACAGAGTTCAAAACACTGTTCTATACATCTGTGTCTCTTTTGCTGTCTCACATACAGGGTTATCGTTACCATCTTTCTAAATTCCATATATATGCGTTAGTACACTGTATTGGTGTTTTTCTTTCTGGCTTACTTCACTCTGTATAATTGGCTCCAGTTTCATCCACCTCAGTAGAACTGATTCAAATGTATTCTTTTTAATGGCTGAGTAATACTCCATTGTGTATATGTACCACTGCTTTCTTATCCATTCATCTGCTGACAGACATCTAGGTTGCTTCCATGTCCTGGCTATTATAAAACAGTGCTGTGATGAACATTGTGGTACACGTGTCTCTTTCAATTCTGGTTTCCTCAGTGTGTATGCCCAGCAGTGGGATTGCTGGGTCATAAGGCAGTTCTATCTCCAGTTTTTTAAGGAATCTCCACACTGTTCTCCGTAGTGGCTGTACTAGTTTGCCTTCCCACCAACAGTGTAAGAGGGTTCCCTTTTCTCCACATCCTTTCCAGCATTTATTGCCTGTAGACTTTTGGATCACAGCCATTCTGACTGGCATGAAATGGTACCTCATTGTGGTTTTGATTTGCATTTCTCTGATAATGAGTGATATTGAGCATCTTTTCATGTGTTTGTTAGCCATCTGTATGTCTTCTTTGGAGAAATGTCTGTTTAGATCTTTGGCCTATTTTTTGATTGGGTTTTTTATTTTTCTGGAATTGAGCTGCAGGGGTTGCTTGTATATTTTTGAGATTAGTTCTTTGTCAGTTGCTTCATTTGCTAATATTTTCTCCCATTCTGAAGGCTGTCTTTTCACTTTGCTTATAGTTTCTTTTGTTGTGCAGAAGCTTTTAATTTTAATTAGATCCATTTGTTTATTTTTGCTTTTATTTCCAATATTCTGGGAAGTGGGTCATAGAGGATCCTGCTGTGATGTATGTCGGAGAGTGTTTTGCCTATGTTCTCCTCTAGGAGTTTTATAGTTTCTGGTCTTACGTTTAGATCTTTAATCCATTTTGAGTTTATTTTTGTGTATGGTGTTAGAAAGTGTTCTAGTTTCATTCTTTTACAAGTGGTTGACCAGTTTTCCCAGCACCACTTGTTAAAGAGATTGTCTTTTCTCCATTGTATATTCTTGCCTCCTTTGTCAAAGATAAGATGTCCATAGGTGCATGGGTTTATCTCTGGGTTTTCTATTTTGTTCCACTGATCTATATTTCTGTCTTTGTGCCAGTACCATACTGTCTTGATGACTGTGTGGAGAAAACTCTTGAGAGTCACTTGGACTGCAAGGAGATCCAGTTAATCCTAAAGGAACTCAGTCTTGAATATTCATTGGAAGGACTGATGCTGAAGCAGACACTCTAATACTCTGGCCACCTGACATGAAGAACTGACTCATTGGAAAAGACCCTGATACTGGGAAAGGTTGAAAGCCAGAGGAGAAGTGGAAGACAGAGGATGAGATGGTTGGATGGCATCACTGACTCAATGGACATGAGTTTGAGCAAGCTCTGGGTGTTGGTGATGGACAGGGATGCCTGGTGTGCTACAGTCCATGGGTTTGCAAAGAGTTGGACACAACTGAGAGAATGAACAGAATTGGACTGGGCTCTCTTCCATTTCCAGGAGAAGGAGGACTCCTAACTGTGGTTTCTGTTATGTCTCCACTTCATCTTTACTAGGGAGTCCTAGGATATTGCTAACAATATGGTGTTTTGCTTTATTAGATTCAATTCTTTGTGCGTATACTTTTCCTTCAGAATCCTGAAGAGGAGAAGGGTCTTTGGCACCCTGGATCTAGCTGGTAATACTTGGAGCAGAGGAAATGCTTTGAAAAATTTTGAAGCCACTGTCCCTTGCTTTGTCAAAAACAAGATATTTGCTCCAGTGTAATCACTTCCAAATCACTGTTGAGGACCAGCCGCATTGGCAATGCCAGGGAAATGTTAGGAGTGCAAATTCTCAGGTCTACTCACTCAGTAACTTTGTATGTTAACAAGTCTTCCAGGTGACTCGGATGCATGCTAATGCTTCCCAAAATATGGAAAAATCTGAATGATCAGATTGCAATATTTTTAAAAATATTAATCGATTTTTTTTTCAAAAGATGATGGCCTTGTCAACCAATGGATTGTCCACATCCTATCACTTCTCCAATTTTCCGAAAAAGGTGTAGTCACTAGACACTAACATTTTACACAGTAGTTTAGTTCAGTTCAGTCACTCAGTCGTGTCCGACTCTTTGCGACCCCATGAATCACAGCACACCTGGCCTCCCTGTCCATCACTAACTCCCAGAGTTCACCCAGACTCACGTCCATCAAGTCAGTGATGCCATCCAGCTATCTCATCCTCTGTCATCCCCTTCTCCTGCCCCCAATCCCTCTCAGCATCAGAGTCTTTTACAATGAGTCAACTCTTCGCATGAGGTGGCCAAAGTACTGGAGTTTCAGCTTTAGCACCATTCCTTCCAAAGAAATCCCAAGGTTGATCTCCTTCAGAATGGACTGGTTGGATCTCCTTGCAGTTCAAGGGTAGAAGTCCAGCTAATTAGAGTTGAGAACAGTCACTCCCCTTCTAGGGGAAAGGAAACAGGAAGGCAGAGGAATAAGCAATCACATATGGTCCTAAACTTTTCTCCCCAGCTTCAGGAAATAAGAGGTATATGTATTAGATAGCAAAGTTCTGGTCAGTTCTTGCATTGTGGTCTGGGGAGTGCCGTCTGGAAAAAACTTTTCAAACATGGATTTCCCTTATGTGGTCCTTGTTTCAAAGATGGAAATACTTTCCCTTTTATTTACTTTAGTGGCTCTTCAGTAATTTCTAGTATTTGTTCTTTGTTCACTTCAGTTGAGTTCAGTTCAGTCACTCAGTTGTGTCCAACTCTTTGTGACCCCACGACTGCAGCATGCCAGGCCTCCCTGTCCATCACCAACTCCCAGAGTTTACCCAAACTCATGTCCACTGAGTTGGTGATGCCATCCAACCATCTCATTCTCTGTCCTCCCCTTCTCCTCCTGCCCTCAATCTTTTCCAGCATCAGGGTCTTTTCAAATGAGTCAGCCCTTCACTTCAGACGGCCAAAGTATTGGAGTTTCAGCTTCAACATCAGTCTTTCTAGTGAACACCCAGGACTGATCTCCTTTAGGATGGACCAGTTTGATATCCTTGCAGTCCAAGGGACTCTCAAGAGTTTTCTCCAACACCACAGTTCAAAAGCATCAATTGTTTGGTGCTCAGCTTTCTTTACAGTCCAACTCTCACATCCATGCATGAGTACTGGAAAAACCAAAGCCTTGACTAGACGGACCTTTGTCAGCAAAGCAATGTCTCTGCTTTTGAATATGCTATCTAGGTTGGTCATAACTTTCCTTCCAAAGAGCAAGTGTCTTTTAATTTCATGGCTGCAGTCATCATCTGCAGTGATTTTGGATCCCAGAAAAATAAAGTCTGACACTGTTTCCACTGTTTCCCCATTTATTTGCCATGAAGTGATGAGACCGGATGCCATGATCTTCATTTTCTGAATGTTGAGTTTTAAGCCAACTTTTTCACTCTCCTCTTTCACTTTCATCAAGAGGCTTTTTAGTTCCTCTTCACTTTCTGCCATAAGGGTGTTGTCATCTGCATATCTGAGGTTATTGATATTTCTCCCAGCAAACTTGATTCCAGCTTGTGCTTCATCCAGCCCAGCATTTCTCATGATGTACTCTGCATATGAGTTAAATAAGCAGGGTGACAATATACAGCTTTGACGTACTCCTTTTCTATTTGGAACCAGTCTGTTGTTCCATGTCCAGTTATAACTGTTGCTTCCTGACCTGCATACATATTTCTCAAGAGGCAGGTCAGGTGGTCTGGTATTCCCATCTCATGAAGAATTTTCCACAGTTTATTGTGATCCACACAGTCAAAGGCTTTGGCATAGTCAATAAAGCAGAAATAGATGTTTTTCTAGAACTCTCTTGCTTTTTCCATGATCCAGCAGATGTTGGCAATTTGATCCCTGGTTCCTCTGCCTTTTCTAAAACCAGCCTGAACATCTGGAAGTTCACGGTTCATGTATTGCTGAAGCCTGGCTTGGAGAATTTTGAGCCTTACTTTACCAGCATGTGAGATGTAGTTTATTCCAAAGTTTATCTGCAGGATATTTAATATGTTACAAGACTGTGTTTTTTGGAACCAGACTTGGGCACTGAGGTTCTATTTTCTTGTTCTTTCCTTGGTTCATGTGTAGAATGAGGAAGAGTTTAGGACTGTAGGAAAGTTTGGTTGGGAATCGTCAAAATAATTCACCATACCGTTGAGAATGAGGTCTCTCTAGGGCGAGATGTGTACAGCAAATTCACCCCAGCTCATAGGACAGGTGCTGCTAGTCATCAGCTCACTAGCATTTGTCCCTCCTCATTACTAACAAAACTACAATTTTTCTTGTCACAGCAATGTACCCACATGAAATGCTGAGGTGTACTGTGTTTCTCATAGCTGGGGTAAGCATATGACCAAGAAGTGGTAGAAGAAGCCCTGTGGGTTGGCTTTGCTTTTGCAGTAGAAGTGTCATCCTGTCTTCCTTCTTGTGTCTGTGTTCTTTCTGCCTGCAGTTCTGACATGAGGCTGAAGCTGAAGCAGCCATCTTGCCACTCTGAGGACAAAAGATACCAGAATGGGTGGAAGAAAAAAATCAAGTTCTTTGGATAGTTACATCAGCTCTGGAGTACCAGCTGTAAACTCCTTGTATCAAAATTGAACCTTTGTTAAACTACTTTGGTGAAGTTGTATTTTCTGCAACCACATGAAATATCACCCTCTAGCTGATATTCCAGGGCTGAGTGAGAGCCACTGCCTGATCAGCCACAGAGAACATAGACCATCTGGAGCTGTGGTCAAGTCAGTTGAGGAGCCCCTGGAGTGGGAAATCCACTCACTTGGTGCCTTTACACCAGCCTGTGAACTTTCTTGTTCAGGACCAGCAGGCCTTCAGAGGCTTGACAGACATGAGACATCGCCCAGCAAGTAGGGGAGACAGAGGCTGAGGCTGGAGACCCCATATGTACATGCATGTGTGTGTGTTCAGTTGTGTCTGACTCTTTGTGATTCTATGGACAGTAGCCCTCTGTCCATGGAACTTTCCAGGCAAGAATACTGAAGTGGGTTTCCACTTCCTTCCCCAGGGGATCTTCCCAACCCAGGGATCGAATCTGTACCTCCTTCATTGACAGGCAGATTCTTTACCACTGGCACCACCTGGGAAGCCTGGAGAATGCCATCTTTCTCCACAAACCAGTGTCCCATAAGGCATCCAAAGTCCATGGGAGGAAATAAATACAATGGTTGCAGAAACTGTCTGAGTCACCTACATGGAGAGTGAACACTATCTAAAGGGGCCATTTCTCCACCGCCCCCCCCCCCCCCCCTCCCCGGCAAAGTCTTTACTGAATTTGTTACAGTATTTTTTCTGTTTTCTGTTTTGGTTTTTTGGCTGCAAGGCATGTGGGATATTTAGCTACCCAGGCAGGGATCAAACCCGCACCACCTGCATTGGAAGGCAAAGTCTTAACCACTGGACCACCAGGGAAGTCCCTAAAGGGGTTCTTTAACACAGCAGATTGGACTGGTTTTTACACAAGAGCAGACATTTAATTATGTGTTTTCTCTGGAAATAATGGATAGGACCTAGGAAAGACAATGAAATTATAGACAATGTGAACATGTAACTTTTCTCTGTATTCCCTAAGCATAGTATATGTTTAATTTTGCCACAGAGGCCGTTTCCAGTGGATTCGAAATTGTTCCACAGGGAGTGACTGACTTATAGTCTCAGAGGACTCCTTTCTGTACACTTGTTCAAAACTTTAGGTCTGTAAAGGTAACTATTACCTCAAGAGGAATTAAATATAAACAACATTTTCCCATCTCATTATCCTTTCTTCCAAATCCTACATCTACAATACAAAGCTTAAGAAAAGTTCAGTTCAATTCAGTTGCTCAGTCATGTCTGATTCTTTGTGATCCCATGGACTGTAGCACACCAGGCTTCCCTGTCCATCACCAACTCCTGAAGTTTGCTCAAACTCGTGTCCATCAAGTTGGTGATGCCATCCAACCATCTCACCCTCTGTCATCTCCTCTCCTCCTGCCTTCAATCTTTCCCAGCAACAGGGTCTGTACCAATGAGTCAGTTCTTCGCATCAAGTGGCCAAAGTATTGGAGTTTCAGCTTCAGCATCAGTCCTTCCAATGAATATTCAGGACTGATTTCCTTTAGAATTGACTGGTTTGATATCCTTTTAGTCCAAGGGACTCTCAAGAGTGTTCTCCAATACCACAGTTCAATAGCATCAATTCTTTGGCACTCAGCTTTCTTTATAGTCCAAATCTCACATCTTTACATGACTACTGGAAAAACCATAGCTTTGAGTAGATGGACCTTTGTTGGCAAAATAATGTCTCTGCTTTTTAATATGCTGTATAGTTTGGTCATAGCTTTTCTTCCAAGGAGCCAGCATCTTTTAATTTCATGGCTGCAGTCACCACCTACAGTGATTTTGAAGCCCCCCAAAATAATGTCTATCACTGTTTCCATTGTTTCCTCATCTATTTGCCATGAAGTGATGGGACCAGATGCCATGATCTCAGTTTTCTTATTATTATTTATTTATTTATTTTTGGGTCCTCATATTCTTTTTATTTTTTTTAATTTATTTATTTTAATTGGAGGCTAATTACTTTACAATATTGTAGTGGTTTTTGCTATACATTGACATGAATCAGCCATGGGTGTACATATGTTCCCCATCCTGAACCCCCCTCCCACCTCCCTCCCCATTCATTCCCTCAGGGTCATCCCAGTGCACCACCGCTGGGCACCCTGTCTCATGCATCACACGTGGACTGGTAATCTGTTTCACATATGATAATATACATGTTTCAATGCTGTCCTCTCAAATCATCCCACCCTTGCCTTCTCCCACAGAGTCCAAAAGATTGTTCTATACATCTGTGTCTCTTTCGCTGTCTCACATACAGGGTTATCATTACCATCTTTCTAAATTCCATATAAATGTGTTAGTATACTGTATTGGTGTTTTTCTTTCTGACTTACTTCACTCTGTATAATAGGCTCCAGTTTCATCCACCTCATTAGAACTGATTCAAAGGTATTCTTTTTAATGGCTGAGTGATATTCCATTGTGTATATGTACCACTACTTTCTTATCCATTTGTCTGCCAGTGGACATCCAGGTTGCTTCCATGTCCTGGCTATTATAAACAGTGCTGTGATGAACATTGGGGTACATGTGTCTCTTTCAATTCTGCTTTCCTTGGTGTGTATGCCTAGCAGTGGCACTGCTGGGTCATATGGCAGTTCTATTTCCAGTTTTTTAAGGAATCTCCACACTGGTCTCCATAGTGGCTGTACTAGTTTGCATTCCCACCAACAGTGTAAGAGGGTTCCCATTTCTCCACATACTCTTAAGTTTTAAGCCAAGTTTTTCACTCTCTTCTTTCACTTTCATCAAGAAGCTATTTAGTTCCTCTTTGCTTTCTGCCATAAGGGTGGTGTCATCTGCATATCTGAGGTTATTGATATTTCTCCCAGAAATCAAGAAAGTGTATGCACCACATAACATAGCATTGTGTTTATGAAGGAAAATCTACAAAAAGGCAAGGGGATATGGATTAACGGTCCTAAAAAATATAAGACTTTAATATACCATTTTCAGAAAAGACAAATCAAGTATACAAAAAATAAAGTAAGGAGACAGAAGAATAAATATAATGAAGAAAGTAGTTCTCTTGAATTTATAGAGAATACATTCTTTTTTGCATAATAGTGGAGAATACATCTTTTGGAGATAGATGCGCATAGAACAGTCACAAATACTGATCATATATTAATAAATATCAGCAAACATCAGTGAGTTGCATAAAGTAAAAATATGATAAACAATATTTTCTGATCATAATGAGATAAAACCAGAAATTACTTCTGGGAAAACGTGCTTCCTTCTAGAAACTGAAACACATTGTATTAAACAACTCTTGTTGAAAACAAAAATACAAACTGAGCCTTTAGAATTTCTTAAAGATCACACTAATGAAAACATTAAATATCAGAAGCTGTAGGCTTCATTGGAAGAAGTGATCAGAGTAAAATGCATTGCACTAAAAACTTCTTCAATAAAATGTAGAAGAAAGAAAGGGCTTCCCTGGTGGCTCAGCTAGTAAAGAATCTCCCTGTGATGTGAGAGACCTGGGTTCAATACCTGGGTTGGGAAGATGCCCTGGAGAAGGAAAAGGTTACCCACTTCAGTATTCTGGCCTGAACAATTCCATGGACTATACAGTCCATGGGGTTGCAAAGAATTGGACACAAGTGAGCTACTTTCACTTTCACTTTCACTTTCAAAAGAAGGAAAATAAATTCTCACTTTAAAAAAAAAACTGGAAAAAGTGAAGTAAGGTAAATTAAAAGTAAGTAGAAGTACAAAAGACAAAACTTAAAGAAATAGAGAATAGATGCCAACACCACCATTAAGAATGTGATACCTCATGACCAAAAAGGATAGAAAACAAAGAGGCTGGTTGAATATTGGGAAATCTGTTAATGTCATTCATTCAATTATTTTCACAGATAATTTTTTAGAAGTCTTTAATAAAATTCAATGGCCATTCGTGATAAAAAAAAAAAAACAAAACAAGAAAATAGTGATTGAGGAATACTTGCTTAATTTGATTACACACACACACACACACACACACACACACACACACACACACACACATACACATACTTGTAATACCCTGCTGTAGTTCAGCCGCTATCTCACTTGCTTAATTGGTAAACACTCAAAGTGGGTTCAATCCCTGGGTCTGGAAGATCCTTTGGAGTAGGAAATGACAACCCACCCAAGTGTGCTTGCCTGGAAAATTCCATGGACAGAGGAGCCTGGTGGGCTGCAGTCCATAGGGTTTCAAGAGTCTGACACAACTGAGCAGACACGCACGCATGCACAAATGAAGACATTTCCAGGAAGAAAGCAAGCGTTCCCACCCACTACTATTCAACGCTATAATGGAGGTTTTAGCAAACAATGAGCAATCAATTAGGGGTGTAAGAATACATGGAGCCATGCATGGCCCTGTGGGGCTCCTGGGCCCAAGGCCTTTGTGTCCCCTCTTTCTCTGATCACAGGAAACAGCCTTCACTCAGCCTCCATGACCTTCCTTGAGCTCCAGTGGGCAGATTCAAACAGTTGTCAATTAGGGAAGGAAGGAATTGGGAAACCAGAGAAATAGTCAAGAGGAGCATTGGGGTAAGGTCTTGCTTCCCCATCAAAGGATACACACAATAAGGCTTTGCGCTTGTTTACAGATACTGAAACCCCTCCTGGTGGCAGAAGTTAACGATTAACCATGGTATGCTCCCCACAGCATGTAGACCCTAGACCAGTTGGACCAGAAG
Source organism: Bos indicus x Bos taurus (assembly GCF_003369695.1). Lineage (NCBI taxonomy): Eukaryota > Metazoa > Chordata > Mammalia > Artiodactyla > Bovidae > Bos > Bos indicus x Bos taurus. The sequence continues at coordinate 6,841,035 of NC_040079.1, read as the reverse complement.
GACGATGATGCTGACTCTTGCCTCACCACCAACCCACCAGAAGATTGTCCAAGAGCTGATCACGCCGTCTTTGGACAATAAAAGTTCTCACTGTCTTCCCCAAGTGGGGATAGAGGACTTTGAGGGCATGAGCCCACTGTGTCCCCTTTTGCTTGGCAAAGCAATGAAACTCTCCTTTTCTACCCAAAACTCTGTCTCCAAGATTTGACTCAGCATTGGTGGACAGAGAAGCTGAGCCTTCTGTGGTGACCCAAGGACAACAGAGTAGATAAAACCAAGGCAGGTCTTGGAATGCAGGAACAGAAGAACAAGACCCTGATCATCCTTCCTTCTCCCATGTGGTAACTATTAATGGATTTCAGGTCCTCCTGAGCAGTATAACCTGTCTCCCCTCCTACCACATAGGGAGAAGGCATCTGCCTTACTCTTTCCCCCCATCTAGTATACGTGACTCACCCAGTCAGCAAATGACCCGCAAGACCCCTATCCCGCCCCTTGCACTCTGGGTATAAAAGCAGACTAAGGACCCCTGTTTAACATCAGTTCTCCCTCGAGGTGGCCTGCTGTTCTAACAGCGTCTCCCACTCTAATAAACTTTATTTCCCTCTCATTCTGTCTCATGTCTGAAAATTCTTGTCCAACCTGTGCCCAGACCATGGCACCTTCTGCATCATAAGTGAAGGAGAAGTGAGAAGCTGGGATACATGTAAGGTATAGTTCGGGCCGATGCAGAAAGAGGAAAGACGACCTCAACAGAAGTAGTTTACCTTTATTCAGGCAAGGAGGGGCGAGAGTCGGCCTAACGACCAGGCTGAGCACGGAGAGGAATCAGGGAGGCTCCATATGTATAGGGAGGTTTGTGGAAGCGATAAGGAAAACATTAATCAGACAGGATGTTTTGGGTATTCTTTAGTTGAGATGGCATTTGTACTTGGGCAGGGGGTGATTAGTCTTCTGGGCAGGTGTAGGTAGTGCAAGGTTTCTGGACAGGGGGTGATAAATCTTCTGGGCAGGTGTAGGGGTGGAAGGTTTCTGGACAGGGGGTAATAAGTCCCAGATAGATGCAACCGGCCTGGAGCATCAGGGCGGGACCTAAATTCTGTTTTATTTTCTCCGAAGTACGATGATTCAGCAAGGGCCTTTGAAACTGTTGTTTTCTTTTCTAGGCCCAAAAGACTCCTTCATTCCAGACGCTGAAATCATTAAAAAAAAAAAAAAAAAAAAAAATGGGGAAAAGGGCGCCGTATCTCTCTGGCTACTTCCTGCTGGATAGGGGCAATGATTTGGGGTCTGGAATGGAGGATTGTCTTAGGGCCCAGGGTTTTTCTGAGCTTGGGGTGAGGCTCTTAAGAAGAAGAATGGTATTGACCTGAAATTGAGAGATGATCTGAATCCGTTCTTGGAGAAACCTTTGAAAGAGATTGAAGAGACAGGGTCCAAATAAAAGGAATAGAATGATAAGTACCAGTGGTCCCAGGAAAGGGAGCAACCAAGGGAGGACCTGTTGGAATAGGTTTTGGGGACTGTAAAGGTTTTGTAACTCTTTTCTGCTGCATTCAATTCTGTCTCTAAGTTCTTTGACTCTGCCCTGGACTATGCCCATTTTATTAACAAAATAGCAGCAGTCCTCTCCTAGGAAAAGGCAGGCCCCTCCCTTTTCTGTGGTGAGAAGGTCCAGGGCTTGCCTATTTTGTAGGGCCACAGAGGCTAATGAGTTAATTTGTTTTGGGATTGAAACGAAGGACTCCACTACCTGCTCCGTGTCTTCATTAAGTTCTTGGGACAGCTTGTAGTAGAAATAGACAGAGGTCGAGAGGCCTCCAAGCCCGGTGCCTAGGGCTGCTGCTATGCCAGTCCCGATCAGGAGGGGGGCTATGACAGCTCGTCTTTTCCTGTGGCAAAGTTCCCCTTAGGGGTAGACTATTTGTTCTACCTCTTCTTTGAGGAATGTTAGACCGGGGTCAGGAAGACCAAGATGCAAGGTCCAGCGGGGTCCAAGGGGAGACATGAATATGCATAGGTCCCGCAGAGAATGAAGATTCCCAGATTGGTGCAATTATTTGTGCTGTTCCAGAGGACCCCAGTGGAACCGAAGGAGGGAGCAGAGTTTGTAAGATCAGTGTAGTTGGGACTAGAGTAGTTAATACAGGTTAGGTTTGAAGAGGTTGAGAGTAGGACATTGTCAGAGACTGGCCCAATGAGTTGTGTAGTTTTTTGTTGGGAAGGGCAAGTATAGTTGCCCTATAACAGCCAGGTTGAAGGTAAAGGAATTGCTATGTGTGGTGAGGGAGACAGTGACATGCATATCCAACACTGGGATATGTGTTGTGTGTATTGGAAGAATTGGAAGGAAGAGTTTAGAAGGTGGGTAAGGTGTTGGTTGCCAGAGGGAGGTTTTAGGAGAGGCCATAATTGGGAAAGAAGGTCTAGGCATTTATATGTCTCAGGGGTCACCTGTAACCAGGAAATTATGTTCTTTATGACTTGTTCTTGTTTCTTTTCCCGATTTTGATCTAGTACCCCGCCCCTGTCTGAGTACCCCCAGTGGGTAATGGGATAGAAACATATGTTTCTTCCATTTGGCTTATGGCAGGTACTCATGTAACTCCCTTTCTTTTGTACTTTAACAGTGAGTAGGGATTTGGACTTCCCACACCCGAGGTTCATGGTGCATGGTTTTGGAGCTGTATTATAACATGAGGAATGTACATAGGAATAAATGTCACAGCAGGGGCAGGGAGTAGCCAGAAGGCTGGGGAGTGCAGCAAAGATAAGGAACAGAGGAGTCATGGAGCTGTTAGTTAGGCAGTGCAGAGGAAATAGCACCCTAGGAGTAGAACACAACTAGCAATGTAGGCAATACCCAAGGAAAGACGAAGGATAGGTGGCCAGTCCTGAGGGGAGACAGTTACTAGGCCTACAGCAAGGATTAAGATTAAGAGTACTATTATAGTTAGAGAAACAGGGAGAGGCTAGTCAGGGCGAGGGGAAAAAGGCCCCAAGTTGGTGGTTGTTTGAATCTGAGGGAGAACAGTGTTCATTAGGATGTAGAATGATGGAGAGAATGAGAGTAAAGAAATCAATTTCGTCTAGAGTCAGGTTGTAGGAGGTTCCCTGGAGCCACAGTTGAGACACCAGTGTAGTCAGATCTTTGAAGGAGGGTCTGTCAGAGCACTGGTCCAGAGGTCTTGTAGTAGTTGGGTCAGGAACAGTTTTAGGTTGAAGAGAGTCCAGGTCATTCAGTGTCCTCTCGGATGGTTGACAGAGGTTGTCGCTGGGTGAATTTTAAGGAGGTGTGTCCTGTGAGGGAGACCTGATAGGGGTCAGTTAAGGAGGGCAGCACAGGATCGGAGGTGACCCGTTTCAGGCAAGACAGGTGTACCCAGGAGGTGACCTTCTCGAGTTTTGCTGCAGTTGGAGTAAGGAGGATGATTTTGAATGGTCCCTGCTACTTTGGGGTTAGGTCACTCTGGGGATTATCAGACAGATAGACCATGTCCCCAGTTTGTAAAGGGGGCAGGGAGGCTTGGGGGTCAGGGGCAGGCAAGTTGTGGTTGACATATTTCCAGAGGGCATTGCGGAGTTCCACCAGCAGAAGGGAGTGTAAGAAGCTTGGCATGGGAGGAGGTTCAAGGGGGGGTCCAGGAGGGAGCATGGGCCTTCCATACATCACCTCAAAGGGGCTGGGCCCAGGGGCTTTCTGGGCAAAGCCCGTATTCTGAAGAGAACAATTGGCAAAAGTTTAGTCCAATCCAGATGTACTTCGAGGGTTAGTTTGGTAAGTGTTTCTTTGATTATTCTATTCATCCTTTCTACATTTCCTGAGGACTGGGGACGGTATGGAATGTGAACTTTCCAGGGTATCTGTAAGAATTGGACAAGTTGTTGGGTGACCTTGGATGTAAATTCCAGGCCATTATCAGACCGTAGGGATGAAGGCAGGCCAAACCTGGGATAATTTCTGTGAGGAGGATTTGGGCCACGGTATGGGCTCTTTTGTTTGTAGTGGGAAATGCTTCTACCCATCCCGAAAAGGTGTCCACAAGGACCAGGAGGTATCTGACTCTCCCGACCGGGGGCATATGAGTAAAGTCATTTGCCAATCCTGTGCTGGGAGGCTGCCTCGCATTTGATGGGTTGGAAAGGATGTCAGTTTAAGGTTGGAATTGGGGTTAGTACGTTGACATGTTTGACAGGAGCAGGTAAGATTATCTAAATATTGTTGGTCAGCATTGGATATGGGGACGTGGTTATGGAGGAACTGTTGGAGTGTCTTGGATGAGGGATGAAAAAGTGAGTGTAGACAAGAAAGGATTTCTCTGGTGGTGGGAGGGTCGGGAGGAGTCAGACCTAAGATGACAGGGGACTGGAGGGAAGGATGGGACAGGGCTATCTCCTTTGCCTTCTGGTCTGCCGCATTGTTGTAGGCTGATATGAGACTTCCCTTTTGATGTCCCCTACAGTGGAGGATGGCAGCTTTGTTTGGTAAGAGTGCTGCCTCTAGAAGTTTGTGGATCAGGTCTGAATTAATAATGGGGGATCTCTTTTGGGTTAGGAAACCTCTTTCTCTCCATATTAGGATGTTTGAGTGAAGTATGTTAAAGGCATATTTGGAGTCTGTGTGGATGTTAACCCTTAGATTTTTAGCCAGAGTTAAAGCTCTGGTGAGAGCTATCAGTTCTTCCTGTTGGGAGGTGATGTGAGGTGGCAGAGGTGAAGCTTCAATTGTCTGGGTTCTGTGATTGTGACAAAGGTCCCCCTGGATGATGGCATATCCTGCTGCAAAGGGTGGGGATTTTTGAGAACTGCCATCAATAAACCAGTGTGGGGTGTCTGGGTCTAGGATGGGCTGACCTGTTAAATGTTGGAAGGGGTTTTGGGTAAGATTGAGAGGGTAACAGGTAGGAAGGCCAGGGGTCTCCAAATGGAGGAAATAGCCTGCAAGTGTCAGACATTTTTATCTCTCTTAAGCGGCAGGAGGAAACAAACTAGCAATATTTTTTCCTTCTCTATACAAATTCAAAGGGAGGTTTCTCTTAAAATACTGTGTTGCCATAATGACACCTGGTTTCGCCTGAAGTTAGCTATTCTTGAGCCTAGAGATAACCAATGCCTTTTTCTTATGGAAATGTTTGTCTTAAGCTATGCTAATGTACTGTGCCTTTACCCCAAACTCTGTCTCCAAGTCGGTTCCCCTCTTGGCCCAGAACCTACTTGACAAACCAGTATGTTATACTCAGATATTGTTCCCCTAATCTATGTAAATGAAACTATATGGTGGTCTGCCCTTCTTCAAGATTCAAGTTAATCATTTTATGGCCCAGGATAAACCATTTGGCGCCAAGATTATCCCAAAATGCATCTTATGGGTGAGGGGCCTGGTGCCATCCTGAATTTTAAGACATTCCTTTCTTTCATTAACAGACTGCTAGTGACTATATAACATCCAGCTGAAGACTAGCAGGGGGGTACTCTTTCTGCCCCCTTCTGATGCCTATGTCAGAAGCTTTCTGTATCTCCTTTATACTTTAATAAAACTTTATTACACAAAAGCTCTGAGCGATCAAGCCTCGTCTCTGGCCCCAGATTGAATTCTTCTCCTCCGGGGGCCAAGAATCCCGGTGTATTCACGTGATTCAACAACAACCTTTCATCTTGGGGGCTCGTCCGGGATCCTTCAGGACAAGGTAAGGATGCTTGGAGCTTTAGTTCTTTGTTCTCTTAGCGAACACGTTTTCTGCCGTGCTTTACTAACTCTACGGTGTGCTTGTGTGAATGAATGGCATGCCCTGCATGAAGCAAGTAAGGGGCCCTGCTCTGTGGTTCCACGGTGATCTCATACGGCTTATGGCAGAAACCTGTCGGGGCGTTATACCGACCTGCCAATGCCAAGAGACACCCAATGTCTCCTTCGGGAACCGACCAGAAATGGGCAAAGCGTGTGGACCGAACTCTCCTTTCTCGGTCAAACTTTTCGGTCTCTTTGACCATTTCATAACTCCTGGGGAATTAGAAGTACTAACTTAATCTATCAGATCATAGACTTTCAAGGGACTTGTGATCTATACTGTTACTGTGTACTGTGGCTTAGGTCCCAAACTTGGATTGGTAGTCAAGAAAGTGTCTAGCCTCGCTAGGAATCGAAAGTTCGGAAGCTAGATGGAGCTCTAGCTCCCAGAACATCTCTGAGGTTAAAGGTTACTCAGATTGGGACTGCAATGGGTTTTTTCCTTTGGTAATGCCGGCTCTTAGTGGATCAGAAGAGGCTGTTATACTGGTGTGGTGATGCTTGGAAAGAACATCTCAGTTTTACGTTCGCGTCGGTCTTATTGTGGTCAGGAAATACTCAGGGTCGTGCACAGGCATTCAGGTGACGAATGTTTCCCCCGGTAGTCTTAGCTTGGGAGGCATTCCAGAAGGTTACTCTGATTCACCCCGGGTGACATCAGAGGCAAACAAGGTTAAGGGTGAAGAGCTGGACGTCAAGTAGGGATGCTATCAAGTCTACCCCTGGTACATCCCCACCCCATCTTGGTGGTAGAACCGGGAGGAACGAGTATGGCGCCTGCGTCGGTAAGGGACAGACTAAGTCCGACCAGGAAGGAAAAGCTTTTGGTGTAACGTCTGTCTACACCCCCATCTAGAGCAGGGAGGGACGCCTCCGGGAGAAAAAATGGCGCTGGTCGCTTTTTTTCTCTCTTACAGATGGGAGCTAACAATTCCAGCCTCACTCCTTTGAACTGTATCCTGAAAAACTGGGATAGATTTGATCCCCAGGGCTTAAAGAAGACACACCTGGTCTTCCTATGTGATACTGCATGGCCACGGTATCCATTGGAGGACGGCGAACGGTGGCCAGTTGGAGGGTCTCTTAAGTATAATACTGTTCTACAATTAGACCGGTTCTGTAAGGAACAAGGGAAATGGGTAGAAGTAGCATATGTGTTGCCCTTTTCTCTCTGCAAAATATGCTAGACTTATGTCCTAAGGGTATAGATTTGGGCGTGAAATCTTCAGCTCCCTCCTGTCCTCTTACTTTGCCCCCGTACCGGGGACTCCAAACTGGGATTCAAACTGCCCACATGGAGGTCCAAACAACTCCTGTCTCAGTACGACCTCAGACTACTCTGGTTTCAGTAGAAACTCAGACCATCGAAGTAAGAGATGAGATGGAGGACAGGAGACAAAGAGAAGGGGAAAAACAGGTTTCTCCAATCTATCCCTGGGATCATATGCGCAGAGCAGACAGAGAGACTGAGGAACAGCCACACAAGCTGTTGCCTCTTTATGAAACACCCACCGGGAGAAATAATCAGTCTGTGAAGAGTTAATAAGCCTTTTTCTTATCAAGAAATACAAAGAATCAAGGAGGATCTGGGAGACTATTTAGAGGACCCAGAAAAATATATTAGAGCTTTTAAAGGTGTTACTCTGCTTTATGACCTCACTTGGAAGGATGTGATGTATATCTTGGGACAAACGCTGACTCCTGAGTCAAAGACTAGAGTTTTGGGAAAAGCGGTTGCTTATGGAGATGAGTGGCTTGGTAATGAATCAGTAGGGAAGAGGGAGAACGGGATAGCGGCCCTCCCCACTGGGAATCAGGCGGTCCCAACTATAGAACCAGACTGGGACTACAACACAGCTAAAGAAGATGGGATCAGAGTCATTTTGTTAGATGTATTCTTGAGGGACTTAGGCAGGCACGTTCTAAGCCTTTAAACTATGGCAAATTGGCAGATATAGAACAGGAGGAGAAGAAAGCTCCTGGTAAATTCCTAGATAGACTGAGAGAAGGCCTTCGCAGATTCACTGAGATTGATCCTGAAAGTGAAGAGGGAAAAGTGATCTTAAAGGATAGATTTCTCACTCAGTCGGCTCCAGATATCCGCCGTAAGCTATTAAAACAGGCGTATGGACCAAATCAGTCTTTAGATACTCTGTTACAACTGGCTCAGACAGTCTATTATGGTAGGGAATATGAGGAAAAGAAAGAAAGGCAAAAAAGACAAAGGAAAAGGCGGAAGCCTTAGCCATGGCTATGAAAAACGTTCTTAAACAGCCTGAGAAAAATGCCCAGAGGGGCCCAGGTGAAAAGGGATGGGCTTGCTACTGCTGTGGAAAGGAGGGGCACCTCAAGCGGGATTGCCCTCAGGCATCTAAGCCGCCCCCGGCTCCATGTCCGGTCTGCAAAGGACCACACTGGAAGAGAGACTGCCCCCGGAGGCGTAGGTCTCCCGGGTCGGACTCTCAAGACAATCAGGACTGAAGGTGCCCGGGGGTCCCCACACAAGCTCCCGTCCTAATTACACCTGAGGAACCCCGGGTATTAATAGTTGTGGGGGGCCAATCCGTCGATTTCCTTTTAGATACTGGGGCAACTTATTCTGTGCTTACTGAAGCCCCTGGCCCACTTTCTTCCCGATCTGCTTCCGTAATGGGACTGTCTGGATGAGCCAAAAGGTATTATTTCAGTTATTCTTTATCTTGCAACTAGGATTCTGTGCTGTTTTCACACGAGTTTCTGATTGTGCCAGAATCTCCCTCACCCCTTTTGGGAAGGGATATACTGAGCAAGGTCCATGCCTCTGTTTTCATGAATATGGAGCCCTCCCTTTCTCTCCCTTTAGTTGAATAAAATGTAAATCCTAGAGTATTGGCTGATGGAAAATCTGTGGGTTGAGCACAAAATGCTATTCCTGTAGTTGTTAAGCTCAAAGACCCACACATATTTCCACATAAGAAGCAGTATCCTCTGAAACCTGAAGTTAAGGCAGGGTTAAAACCCATCATCGAAAATTTAAAGGAGCAGGGACTATTAATTCCCTGTAACCGTCCTTGCAACACTCCTATTTTGGGTATAAAGAAATCGAATGGTAAATGGAGACTAGTTCAAGATTTACAAATAATAAATGAGGCTGTAGTTCCTTTACACCCCATGGTGCCTAATCCTTATACTCTTGTCTAAAATTCCTGAACGGGCCAAATATTTCTCAGTAATTGATTTAAAGGATGCCTTCTATTCAGTGCCTTTGGCGGAAGAAAGTCAATTCCTATTTGCCTTTGAAGACCCTACGCAGCCAGCTTCTCAGTTAACCTGGACAGTTTTGCCCCAGGGATTTCGTGACAGTCCTCACTTATTCGGACAAAGTTTGTCACGGGATCTACAAAACTTTAATACCTCTGAAGCAGTGGTGTTACAATATGTAGATGATATTTTGCTCTGTGCTGAGACAGAGGAAGCTTGTTCGCGAGCCTCAGAAGATTTCTTAAACTTTCTGACAGACTGTGGTTACAAGGCATCAAGAGAAAAGGCTCAGCTTTGTCAACAATCGGTTAGATATCTGGGCCTAATCATATCAGAAAGGACTAGAGCCATAGGCCCTGAGAAAATTAAACCTATACTAAATCACCCCCTACCTATGACTTTAAGACAACTGAGAGGATTTTGGGGAATCACAGGTTACTGTCGCATTTGGATTCCGGGTTATGGGGAACTTGCCCGGCCTTTATATAAACTTACAGCTGAAACTCAGCAGGCCCAAACCGACAAACTTGTTTGGTCTCCAGAAACTCAAAAGGCTTTTAAGGTTCTTCAGACTGCTCTCCTGCAAGCTCCAGCTCTGAGCTTGCCCACAGGGTCAGAATTTAATTTGTTTGTCACTGAAAGAAAAGGTGTGGCATTGGGAGTTTTGACACAACCCCAAGGGCCTCACCAACAACCTGTTGCTTATCTAAGCAGAGAATTAGATGTAGTTTCACGTGGGTGGCCCCACTGCCTAAGAGTAATTGGGGCAGCGGCTTTATTAGCACCTGAAGCTTTAAAAATAATTAATGGATGAAACCTTACTGTACTGACTTCTCATGATGTGAGTGGAATCTTAAATTCTAAGGTTAATATTTGGATGACAGACAGTAGGCTTCTTAAGTATCAGTCATTGTTGTTAGAAGGACCAGTAACTAAGCTTAAAATTTGTGGAAATTTAAATCCTGCCACTTTCCTTCCTGAGAAGGAAAATGAAACACCTGATCACGATTGTTCTCAATTCCTAACTTTGAACTATGCAGCTCGGGAGGATCTAAAGGATACCCCATTAGACAATCCTGACATGGAAATATTTACAAATGGCAGTTCTTTTGTTCAGGATGGAAAGCGTAAAGCAGGTTACGCCGTGGTGACTGCTGAACAGGTTTTAGAAGCAAAATCTCTCCCCCAGGGAACCAGTGCTCAGTTAGCGGAGCTTGTGGCCCTGACCCGAGCTCTAGAGTTAAGCAAAGGGCAGCAGGTAAATATCTACACAGATTCTAAGTATGCTTATTTGACTTTACATGCTCATGCTGCAATATGGAAAGAGAGACACTTTAAAACAGCAACAGGAGAACCTATTAAGCATTTCAGAGAGATCAAGAGACTTTTAACTGCTATATATTGTCGTAAAGAAGTAGCTGTTATGCACTGCAAAGGGCACAGCAGGGATGGGAGTAAAATAGCCAAAGGTAATCATCTGGCTGGCTGTCAAGCCAGAAAAGCGGCACTTTACAAAACCCTTCACTACAGACGCCTTTGATCTGGACAGGTCCTGTGGAACAGGAAAGACCACAATATACTGAGGAAGAATTAGAAAGATATGAGAAACGAGGAGCAAAGATTACTGATAAAGGATGGTTACAGTCTGAGGATGGACGATTAATAATTCCTGAAAATGCTCAGTGGAAAATTCTTAAGGGTTTACATCAGAGTTTTCATTTGGGTGCTGAGAGTACTTACCAAATGGTTTCTCGTTTGTTTGAAGGTAAAAATGTAATGAAAACTTTAAAGAATATTATCAAAAGGTGTGAGATTTGTCAAAAAAAATAACCCAAAGACTGAAAAGCTAGCAAAATCTGGATTACAACGAAGTGGGAAGTATCCTGGAGAGGATTGGGAAATTGATTTTACTCATATGCCAAAAGCGAATGGATATTCTTGCTTACAAGTTTGGGTAGATACCTTTACTGGATGGACTGAGGCTTTTCCCTGTCGTAGTGAACAGGCTAAGGAGGTTATAAAGATTTTAATCCATGAAATTATCCCCAGGTTTGGGCTGCCACGGAGCCTTCAGAGTGACAATGGCTCCGCCTTTAAAGCTGCTGTAACTCAGGGGGTATCTAAAGCTCTAGGAGTAGAATATCACTTACACTGTTCCTGGAGACCCCAATCCTCCGGAAAAGTTGAAAAAGCTAATGACATTATCAAAAGACATCTGCGCAAATTAACTCAAGAGACACAGGACAAATGGATTAAAGTCCTACCCATAGCTTTAATGAGGGCTCGAACTACCCCCAAAAAGGAGGGACTGTCCCTCTTTGAATGTATTTATGGAAGGCCTTTCTTACACACAGACATTGTTATAGACCCTGAAGCCTTGGAATTAACTAATTATGTAACTCAGCTCTCAGCTTTTCAACAGACATTAACAGAACTCCGGGAGATGACTCCTGACCCAGCCTCCGAGACAAGCAAGCCTCTATTTGAGCCAGGAACCGAGGTCCTCATAAAAACACTGGGATCTGGGGGCCCATCCCTCGAGCCTGTCTGGGAAGGTCCTTACCAGGTTATTCTTTCTTCTCCCACAACTGTCAAAGTGCCAGGAATTGATTCGTGGGTACATCATACTCGAGTTAAGAGGTGGCACCCTGACCAAAATTAAGTGACTTCATTTTATGTCTTTACTTTCTATGCTCTGACTTTGTACCTTTTAGATGGGCCTGATAACCTATGTGAGCTTACTTCTGCTGACTCCAAATATCCTGAGTCTGCCGTTGGATCCTCAAGACAATGTCTTCCTGTCCTGGGCTCACTCTTATGCTGCATTCCACAATCGGTCTAACTGCTGGGTCTGCGGAGCACTCCCCTCTTTGTCAGTGGAAGGCTTCCCGTGGTGGACATCCCCACTTCAAGGAAAAGACTTTCTCCAAGTCTGTGAATACCTTCGACAACAATCACATGCGATGCCTCTTCTTCATCTGATGACATCTACCAACCCTAAAATGGACTGGTGCAACACTTTGTACTCTAACTATGGACATAATGTGACTTTTAATTTTGATTATACATTGTCTCGGTTCAACGACTATTTTGCTACATATAAGGTAAATAGGTCTAGATCTAATGGTTTTTTACCTGACGTTTATCAAATACGGGATGAGGTTACATGGCTAATTCCTGAAAAAGGACGTTTAATATCTACTGCCTCTATATGCTGGGAACAAACAGAGCCGTCCCCAAAAGTTAGCCAACAACTTAATTACAATGATTGGAAACAAGTGAGATATTTGTCTCAGGAAACATGCAATGTAATCATTCCCGTGTTTTCCAATCCCAGTTCAGGTTCTCCCTTTGTCTGGCCAGGCACGAATTGGGACTAGATATCTCAGTCGTGCTGGCTTGCTCCAAATGGGACTTATTGGACATGTGGCTCTTACCTATGGGCATGGCTTCCCCCTGGTTGGATAGGGAGATGCACCCTGGGTCTAGCCTTTACTCATGGCTTTATATTTTCAGAGCTTCCAGAAAAGCCTGCTAATTTACCCCACCTTAGAACTCTGTGGGCAAGGTCTGTATTTTATTGGTATGATTATTTGGCTACAGCGTTTGTTCCCTCTTTGGGAACCACAGATGTTAGGAGTGGATGCTTTGACTAATTTTACTTAACAGGCATTACAAGATTCTCAAAAGGCTATTTCAGCTCTTAATGCTGAACAAGCACAAATTAGAAAGGTGGTTTTACAAAACAGATTGGCTCTAGATATTCTGACAGCTGCACAAGGAGGAACTTGTGCCATTATTCATACCCAATGCTGTATATACCTGATATGAGCACGAATGTTACTCATTTTACTAACCACATGAACAAGATGATTAGGGCCTTGGACACTCCTGAAGCCTCAATTGCCTCACTTTGGGAAACGTTAACTAGTTCCCCATGGTGGACAACTATCTTAATTACAATAATTCTGGTTGTTTTGTTCTTGCTGTTTGCTCCCTGCATCTGTAATTGTATAACTGGATTTGTTTCTAGCCGCATGAAAGCTTTTAAGTTACAAATGGTTGCTCAAACTCCTGCTACTGCTGTAGCTTCCTCCAGCTACTATTTGGGGCCCCTGGATCAGATATCCTCAATATGAGGATTAGGAGAATATGTTGCCTCACCAATTTAGGGACAACGCCCCTTGTTCAGCTCGGAAGTAGTTATAGAATGAGAACGATGCCCCTTTTCCCTAGGCAACATAATTCTCCTAAAAGAAAAGGGGAGAATGAGAGGGTAACAGGCAGGAAGGCCAGGGGTCTCCAAATGGAGGAAATAGCCTGCAAGTGTCAGACATTTTTATCTCTCTTAAGCGGCAGGAGGAAACAAACTAGCAATATTTTTTCCTTCTCTATACAAATTCAAAGGGAGGTTTCTCTTAAAATACTGTGTTGCCATAATGACACCTGGTTTTGCCTGAAGTTAGCTACTCTTGAGCCTAGAGATAACCAATGCCTTTTTCTTATGGAAATGTTTGTCTTAAGCTATGCTAATGTACTATGCCTTTACCCCAAACTCTATCTCCAAGTCGGTTCCGCCTCTTGGCCCAGAACCTACTTGACAAACCAGTATGGATATTGTTCCCCTAATCTATGTAAATGAAACTATTTGTATGGTGGTCTGCCCTTCTTCAAGATTCAAGTTAATCATTTTATGGCCCAGGATAAACCATTTGGTGCCAAGATTATCCCAAAATGCATCTTATGGGTGAGGGGCCTGGTGCCATTCTGAATTTTAAGACATTCCTTTCTTTCATTAACAGACTGCTAGTGACTATATAACATCCAGCTGAAGACTAGCAGGGGGGTACTCTTTCTGCCCCCTTCTGATGCCTATGTCAGAAGCTTTCTCTATCTCCTTTATACTTTAATAAAACTTTATTACACAAAAGCTCTGAGCGATCAAGCCTCGTCTCTGGCCCCGGATTGAATTCTTCTCCTCTGGGGGCCAAGAATCCCAGTGTATTCTTGTAATTCAAAAACAACCTTTCAAGATCTACTGTTAGGCTGCAGCTATGTAGAAGGGAGTCTGTTGCAGAGGACATGGGTAATAAGCTGGCGGGGTTAAGGGGAGAGCAGGGGGAGAATGAGAGCCGAGGGTCTAGGAGAAAGGCAAATAGGACCTGTACCCTGGAAGGGGGAAGGGAGAGGAAAGCCCGATGTGATAGTAAGTCTCGGAAGGTGTGTGGAGAACAGATGGTTAAAGGGGCATGTCTAAAGAGTTTATTTGCTTCAGGTATGAGGGCTGCGACAGCAGCCATGGCCTGTATACAGGGAGGCCACTCCTTGGTCACTATGTCAAGGTGTTTTGATTGATAGGCTTTGGGAGCCCAGGTGTCTCCGGTCCGCTGACACAGAAGTCCCAGGGCCTGTTCTTGGTTGGAATGTGCAAAGAGAAAGAATGGTCTGGTGTGATCTGGCAGGTGGAGAGTTGGCACTCGAAGGAGGCTCTGGGTGAGCTGATGAAGAGGATTGGCCAGTGAGGAGGGGTTAAAGAGGGGCTCATCCAGACATCCTTTAGTTGCCTTATAGAGCGGCTTTGCAATGAGGGAGAAGTTAGGGATCCAGATATGGAAAAAGTTTAGGAGGCCGAGGATTGACAGGAGCTCCCTTTTCGTTTTTGGAACTGGACAATTAATTAAGGCCTGGATTCTATCTGGGGGAATAGTTCTTTGTTGATGGGATATGGCGAGCCCCAGGTAGGTGATGTTTGTCTGGGCTATTTGGGCCTTAGATTGGGATACCCAGGGCCCCAAGGAGTTTGGCAGTATGTTGGAGGCAGAGTTTTTGGGTTGGGCTACAAAGGAGGAGGTCATCTACATATGAAGGAGATGACTCGGGGCTAGGTTGAGTGTCTGTTGGTCCTTTTGTAAAGCCTGTCCAAAAAAGTGGGGACTGTCTCTGAACCCCTGGGGGAGAACTGTCCATGTTAGTTGTTGGGAAACGTGAGTGTCAGGGTCTTGCCAAGTGAAGACAAAAAGGGGTTGGGAGTGGGGGTGGAGGGGGATGGTGAAAAAGACATCTTTGAGATCTAATACCGTGAAGTGGGTGCAGTCGGGGGTATGGTAGACAGAAGGGTGTAAGGGTTAGGGACTACTGGGAATGTCGATGTGATGGCCTCATTGACTTTTCACAGATCCTGGACCAGTCTCCAAGAGTTTGGTCCCTCCCTTACTGCCAGAATAGGGGTGTTGTGTGGTGAATGGGTAGGAATTAGGCTAGAGGCTTGAAGAAGATGGTCTATGATAGGCTTACGTCCCTTGTGGGCCTCTGCGGTGAGAGAGTACTGTTGTTGGGTGATTATAGTCGAGGGGTCTTTTAGGGTAATGTGGGCTGGGGGTTGATGTTTGGCTATGGATGGGTGATCAGTGTCCCAGAGTTGGGGGTCTAAGGCGGGTAGATCTAAGGGAAGGTCAGGGGTGAGGGATAGGGACCATCTAGGTGTCATCTGCATGCAGAATATATAGACTGTATCAAGGTGGGGTATGGTAATAAAGACCCCTAATTTGGATAACAAATCTCTCCCTAGGAGTGCCATTGGGTACTGAGGCATTATGAGGAATGAGTGTATAAGGGTCGATTTTCCAAATTGACAGAGTAATGGAGGGCTGATTTTTTGCCTTAGGGGAACTCCAGAGACCCCCTTGATTGTGAGTTCTGAGTCTTGAGTTGGGCCAGAGTAGGAAGTTAAGAGAGAGAAAGTGGCTCCAGTGTCTACTATAAAAGAGGTCTTTTCCCTGGCCACTACCCCGTCTACCCTAAGTTCCAAGCTCGTGTTCAGGACACGGGCTTGGGGGGCTGGAACCCAGCCCCTGTCATTGCAACAACTCTCGTAGGGTTGGGCTGGGGTTCTGGGGAGAAGTGGGGATCTCCCCAGGGGCACCAGGGTGTCCCTGTGGACATTCTACTCTCCAGATCTGGGAGGTGGGACCTCCCCAGGGGTCCCAGGGCATCCCTGGGGACAGTCCATCTTCCAGTGTCCCCATTGGCCACAGGTTGGGCATGCTTTTGCCCAATGTCCTGACTGGTTGCATCGGAAGCAGGGTCGGGGGGAGGGGGTCTTAAGCCCCGTTCTGGGATGACTTGGGCCAAACTGATCTCATCCCTTAATTGCTGCCACCAAAAAGGCATATTTAGCTTTTCTCTCACGTTCTTTTTCTCTCTTAGCCTCCTCCTCCCTATTATTGAACACCTTGAAGGCTACTTCTAGAAGGTCTCTTTGGAGGGTCTCAGGGCCCTTTTCTAGTTGTCGAAGCTTGTGTCTCATGTCAGGGGCAGACTGGCTGATGAATTGAACTTGAAGGTAGAGTAACCCAGCAGGGGTGGTGATATCTAGGTTGGTATACCTCTGGACTGCCTCTGTGGGGCGTGCCAAGAATAAGGCTGGATTTTCATCTGCCCCTTGGGTGATTTCTCTGACTTTATCATAATTGACATGGATATGAGTATTTTTCTACATTCCTTCTAGAATGCAGGTAATCATATGATTGAGTCTCCTGATACCTGGGTCACTGGGCTGGTAAGTCCAGTGGGGATCTAATTGAGGCATCACCTCATCAGCCACTGGGCTATCCCAGTCTTGGTTATGGAAATGATCACCGTGGGCTTTTGCCACTTGCCAGATATGGTCTTTTTCGTCAGGGATGAGAGTGGCATTTAGGATATAATAGACATCACTCCATGTGAGGTTATAGGCCTGGGAGAGTCTCAGGAATTCTCTTCTGTATCTGGTAGGATTTTCAGAAAATGATCCTAACTTTTCCTCTATCTGGCTCATATCTGACAATGAAAATGGAACATGGACTTGGGTGGGGCCCTCTGGTCCTGCCACCTCTCTCAGGGGAAATATGTGTTGGGTACGTGACCATGTGGCAGGGGGGGAAAAGGGGAGGGGGAGTCGGGGAGATGGGGTAGCGGGGTCAAGGGGGAGTCAGGAGAGGTTTCCTGGCCAGTAGGTGAGTTGGATGAAGGGGAAGGAGAGGGTTGGTGGGGTAGCGGGTAGGGAGGGGGCTCGTCCGCCGGGTCGAACTCCGGGGGTGCAGAAGGTCACAGTCTGTGGTTAGTTGAGGAAGAAGAGCCCTTTTGCTTGGGAGGCAAGGTGCATAGAAGGATCTTGTGGGTGGAGCAAGCCTTGCATAGGGAAGGCCTGCTCCAAAGGGCCCAAAAGGCTTGGCATAGGGCACCTCCGACCACTTGCCATTTCGTTTAAGGAAGTCTGTGAGATTTTGAAGAATGTTAAAATCAAATGTGCCAGCTTCAGGCCAGCGGTCTTGATTGTCTAATTGGTATTGAGGCCAAATCTGTGTACAGAGTTGTTTTAAATGGTTAGCTTTGAGTTCAGTGAGTGCAAGTGGTTTGAGATTTTTGAGAACACAGGTCAGAGGGGAATCTTTTGGGACAGATTGGCCAGACCCCATAATTGAAAGGCAAGCAGAGGCTCCTATTGAGAGCTTGAGTCATCACCCGTAGTTGCAATAGGAGTTATGAGAAGAGAGCTCTGTGTTGAGGTGGAGCGTCCCCCACCGTCGCCTACAGAGTGGCCCTGGGCCAGGGGTCCCTGGGACCCAGAGAGGACTGAGTTCTAGGGTGCCTCTAGAACACCGTCCGGATCTTACCTTAGTCTAGGGGCCGGCTTGAGTGGAGTGTTGCATGTAGAACAGTCGAATGGCAAGAGTTCCCTATTCCGGAGGTCGTCAGAGAGAGAGAGAGGGAAAGAGGGTAGAGCCGAGGCCTACCCTGGAGAAGGGAACAGCTACCCACTATAGTATTTTGGCCTGGAGAATTCCATGGACAGAGGAGCCTGGCAGGCTTCAGTCCATGGGGTTGCAAAGAGTCTGACACGACTGAGTGACTTTCACTGTTACTTTTCAGTTCTCTGCTAAAAGTTCAGAGTTGTCTTTTATTTATCCTATCACAGAAAACAAAATTGTTTTTTGGTCTACATCTGATAATTCCGATTTCTTAAGTTATTTCCTTACCCCCTTTTCCTTTTTGTTGTTTCAGATAATTCTTATTCCTTTTTAGTTTCCTGTGCATTCCATTATCTTTATCTGGGCCTTGAATACTACATTTGAAAAGTTAAGAATATTTTTTGGGCCATAGAGTATATACTTAGGAAATTTACATTTGCTTTTGACAGACACTTTGGGAGTATTGCAATCCAGGATGCAGTTTATAACCCAGGTTTACAGTTTGAGAAAAGCAGTTTGACCCAAAGTTGTTATCTGCTTTGGGTTATTCTCACTTAAGGTTGTATCTCTTTGGAATTCCAGCTTCTTATGAGAGGGGCTTAGGCCCTCAGTTTTATTTCTGTATCAGTCACCCTGATAATCAATAAAAACAAAGGTTCTAATTTTTCAAGATCAGCAAGGACCCTTCAGAGAAAATGTGGCTTTAGAATTTGCTTTCCATGCTGAATTTTCATTCCCATTTCACTTAAAGGAAAATTGTGGTAAAATATACATAATGTAAAATATATAACATAAAATTTACCATTTTAACTGTTTTTAAGTGCATAGTTCAGTGGCATTAAGTATAATATATTACCATTGTACAAACATCAGCACTATCCGTCTCCTGAACTTTTTCATCATCTCATACTGAACCCATTACACAATATTCTCCTTATCCCACTCACTTCAGCCCCTGGTAACTGCTGTTCTACTTTGTATGAGTTTGATTATTCTAAGCACCTCATGTTAGTAGAATCATGCAGTAGTTGTATTTTTGTGTCTGGCTTGTTTCACTTAGCATAATGTCATTAAGGTTCATGTTATAACATGTACCAGAATCTCACTCCTTTTTAAGGCTGAATAATATTCCTCTTTCTGTGTGTATGTTTGTGTGTACTCATACCACATTTTGATTATCAACTCATCTACTGATTGGAAACTTTACTTGTTTCTACTTTTTGGCTGTTGTTTATAATGTTGCTATGAACATGGGTGTACAAGTATCTGAATCCTTGCTCTCATTTCCTTTGGGTATATACCCATGGGTGGAATTGCTGGATCATATAGTAATTCTATTTTTAATTTTTTGAGGAATCAATGCACTATATTCCACAACAGCTGCACCATTTTACATTTTCATTAGCAGCACACAAGGGTTCCAGTTTCTCCACATGCTCATCAATACTTGTTGTTTCCTGTTTTTTTTTTTTTTTTTAAATAACTTTTAATGGGTGTGAAGTGGTATCTTATTGTGATTTTAATTTGCATTTCCCCAGTGATTAGTGATGTTGAGCATCTTCTCTTATGCTTATTGGCTAGTTGTGTGTCTTCTTTGGACAAGTGTCTATTCAAGTCCTTAGCCCGTTACATTTTTTTTGTTTGTTTATTTTTGGCTGTGTGGGGTCTTTTTTGCTGCATGGGCTTTGTCTACTTGTGGTGAGCAGGGATTCTCTCTAGTTGCAGTCCATGGGCTTCTTATTGCAGTGGCTTTTTTTATTGCAGAGCATGGTCTCTAGGGTGCATGGGCTTCAGTAGCAACAGACTCAATTGCTCCATGGCATGTGAAATCTTCCTGGACCAGGGATTGGGCTCATGTCCCCTGCATTGACAGGCAGACTCCCAACCACTGGACCACCAGGGAAGTCCCTTAACCCATTTTTTAATTTGCCCTATTTTAATTTAGTATTAGGAGTTGCTTCCAGATATGAATTCTTTATCAGGTATGTAATTTTCAAATATTTTTTCAGTTGCCTTTTTATTCTATTGATAGTATTCTTTTATCCACAAAAGTTTAAAATTTTGATTTAGTCCAGTTTATCTATTTTTTTTCCTTTTGTTGCCTATGTTTTTAGTGTCATATCTAAGAAATCATTGTCAAATTCAGTATCATGGAACTTTCTCTCTATGTTGTCTATGAAGAGTTTTATACTTTTAGCTCTTACATTTAGGTCTTTGATCCATTTTGAGTTAGTTTTTGTAAGGTATCTTTATCTTTTTTTCTTCAAATGTAAATATTTAGTATTTCCAGCACTATTTTTTGAAATCCCCTCTTACTTTTCTGACTTGATGATTTTTTTACTGTCTTATTATTTTTCAGTGCTTTCAAAAAAATGTTTTTAAGTACTTTTACAGGTCATTAAGTTATTTGTAACAGGAAGATTGATGTGCAAAACCTAGTTCACCATTGTACTTAAAATAGGAAAATTCATTAAGATTTTAAATCAGTTTGAATGAGAGTACAAGTAATAACCTAAATCCTGTAAAACATGTGGAGGGGTGTAGATAAAGCTCCTATCCTTAGCTTTCAATACTATTTGGTTGCAGTTTTTCAGTTTTCATGGGAAAAAGGTACAGCTTATCACCATATGTGTTTTTTAAATAACCAAATAATTCTTTAGTCTAAATCTTATTTTCCTAGGTTATAAGTCTTACTTAGGATTGAATTACTAATGAAAGAAACAAAGACACAGATGTATAGAACAGCCTTTTGGACTCTGTGGGACAGGGAGGGGGGGATGATTTGGGAGAATGGCATTAAAACATGTATAATATCATAGAAGAGAAAAAAAAGAAACAGACATAATTTACTACCAAGAATTTGATAATCATGAAAGTATTCTCATCGCTTTTTAGTGGTTTTAAGTTTTCCCCACAATAGTGAATGAATAAGGATTAGATCCAAAATTTTAATCTGTCATTTAAATAATGATGTTTAATTAGGTAGATGGAGGAGCAACCTCTCTGTTTTAAAAAATTCAGCAACAAAGTAAATATTAGTCATACCATCTTCAAATGATACACTGCTAATGTTTTTTTTTAATTTGTTTTTTATTGAAGGATAATTGCTTTACAGAATTTTGTTGTTTTCTGTCAAACCTCAACATGAATTAGCCATAGGTATACATATATCCCCTCCCTTTGAACCTCCCTCCCATCTCCCTCCCCATCCCACCCCTCTAGGTTGATACAGAGCCCCTGTTTGAGTTTCCTGAGCCATACAGCAAATTCTCCTTGGCTATCTATTTTACACATGGTGATGTAAGCTTCCATGTTACTCTTTCCATACTTATCACCCTCTCTTCCCCTCTCCCCATGTCCATAAGTCTATTCTCTGTGTCTGTTTCTCCACTGCTGCCCTGTAAATAAGTTCTTCAGTACTATTCTTCTAGATTCTGTATATATGTGTTAGAATATGATATTTATCTTTCTCTTTCTGACTCACTTCACTCTGTATAATAGGTTCTAGGTTCATCCACCTCATCAGAACTGACTCAAATGCATTGCTTTTTATGGCTGAGTAATATGCCATTCTGTATATGTACCACAACTTCTTTATCCACTCATCTGCGATGGACATCTAGGTTGCTTCCATGTTCTAGCTATTGTAAATAGTGCTGCAGTGAACAATGGGATACATGTGTCTTTTTCAATTTTGGTTTCCTCAGGGTATAATATGCCTAGGAGTGGGATTGCTGGGTCCTATGGTGGTTTTATTCCTAGTTTTTTAAGGACTCTGAATACTGTCTTTCATAGTGGCTGTATCAATTTACCTTCCTACCAACAGTGCAAGAGTGTTCCCTTTGCTGCTAATGTTTTATTTCTTTTAGAAATTTCTTCTTTGTACATGAATAGGCAAGTATAGGATTCTCAGAAGTGAGAGCTAGAATCAGTCAGTATTCATAGGTAGTAATTTTCAGAGATCTGTTGAGCGGTGCATTAATGATTTTATTCAGATGTTTATAGCATTTGACTTTGTTCAAACTCATCATAGGATTCCTTGATAACATTTTCTTTCCTGTGAATCCTCTTGAACTGTGTACCAGTAGCACTTTTCACCCCCAAAGTGTACCCCTTCTGTGTGACATTGCATGTGTGTGTGCTTAGTTGCTCAGTCGTGTCTGACTCTTTTCGACTCCTTGGACTGTAGCCCGCCAGGCTCCTCTGTCCATGGGGATTCTCCAGGGAAGAATACAGAAGTGGGTTGTCATACCTTCCTCCATGGGATCTTCCCAACCCAGGAATCCAACTGAGGTCTTCTGCATTGCAGGCGGATTCTTTACCAGCTGGACTACCAGGGAATCCCATTATCCTCTTTAATTCACAATAGTAGTTGGTTGTCATGTATTTAG
The DNA here is from genome assembly GCF_003369695.1 of Bos indicus x Bos taurus. Lineage (NCBI taxonomy): Eukaryota > Metazoa > Chordata > Mammalia > Artiodactyla > Bovidae > Bos > Bos indicus x Bos taurus. The sequence goes on along the minus strand of NC_040079.1, from coordinate 6,818,887 downwards.
CAGGTAATTTGTTACATCTAAGAATTGAATTAAAATTTGTAATTACTTTTACAATACAAATTAGGGTGGATTTACACATAATCTTATTGTTTCTTGCTTCCTTGAGAGGAGAGAAAGAGATGGTGTTAAAATATAGTGAATGTACTTATTTATTCTATAGCCTGGTAGGGTATTTGCACTTGTAAATGTCATATATTATGTGTGTTGGAGAAGAAAAAAACATGAAGGGCTATTTTAATATAGAGGGTATCTGTGAAAAAATATCTGTGTAATATTTGTTGGGAAAAAAATTGACTAATGACCTTTAACTTTTAAAATTGCTTTCAACCAAGACATTTTATCAGTTTGTCAACAGTTTTAACGTACCTGATACTTGTGCCATGGTTCAGCTATGGAGAGAGTGCAGTGTGGGCTGAAGAGCAGAGCGTTAGAGTGGTCACGGGAAGCCTGCCCTTATAAGTCTTGAAGATAAGCCCTGATACTGGGTTGTGTATATTTACTCCCTCAATGACTAATTCAATAAAGCCTATTCATTAAGGAAAACTTGTCCTTGACTCAGGTCCATGTGTCACAAATCACACTTTCCAATTTTAGGATTACGTCAGGCTGAAATCATGGACAAAGCATGTTGCTATGTTCATTCTTTCTTTTATAACACAAGGAGCGGCTTATTATCAAATTGCCCACAGCAATTTGATCATCAGCAATTTTTATATATTTAGGGTGATTACTCCAACATTTCCTTAAAGCTATCGAGCTTTATAAAGCCCTTTCACTTTTTGGAACAAGAAAGAAAGAATTTTGGTTATATATTAAATGCTTACCACTTGCCACACATTGTATTATATTGAATCCAAGACAAGTAACACAGTTTCTCCTTGCAGGTTAACAGTTTTCTAGGAAAGTACAACACACAAAGCAGAAGAAAGGTTCACTCAGCTGAATTTTAAGAATAGTTTTGGTTTTTATCAAAAATCATCTTAATCACTGAAGATTTATAATCTATAAAACAGAAGTGTCAGAACTATTATTGGATGGAGGAAGAGGAAGACATTTAAACATTCTATTTAAGAAGCCATTATTGATCCTTTTTTTTTTATTTTAAAAACTCTGATGGCTACTGGGATTACAAAGACCTGATTATGCCCCCAAGATATGTAAAATGTAGGAGGATAAGAGTTAACTCAAAGCTGTCTTGCCCTTTATAGAGTGCACATTGCTTTTATGGTGTAAGTTCCATTATTCTTCATAACAGTATTGTTTGGGTTTACAACTGGGGTAATAAAGGCCCACAAAGACCAAATGAAGAATGGAGTGGGTATTTAGCCCTGCTTCTGTGTTTCTGCAATGTCTTTTTGAGATACTGCTGCTGCTGCTGCTAAGTCGCTTCAGTCGTGTCTGACTCTGTTTGACCCCACAGACAGCAGCCCACCAGGCTCGCCCGTCCCTGGGATTCTCCATCTCCAGGCAAGAACACTGGAGTGGGTTGCCATTTCCTTCTCCAATGCATGAAAGTGAAAAGTTTTGAGATACTGAGTGAGGATTAAATAAGCTTTGTAGAGTAGCACGTGGAACTGTGTGGGACCTTTAGACTATATCTTGTGTTGGTGTTTCGTCACATTGCTAGAATAAAATGGCAAAGCAAAACCATTTAGTATTTGGATAATACTGAATACATGAGATTTTTAAATTTATTTTTGTGACAGATTAATTGCATAATGTGTGTCAGACATTCTATTCATTGACTGTTCTATTTGGTTCTGCTGTCACTCTTAGTAATTTAAGCATCCTTAATGCAGAAGATTTGTAAATGCTATTAAGCATAAAGATCCAGAAAGACATTATTTATTTACTCTGCCTCTCATTTTCTAGAAGGAGTCATTGTGAGCATTTTGATTTATTTCAAGTTATTCTTTATCCATAAAAATAAGTCCTGTTTTATTGAGACCATGCGGCATATAATGATTGAATTCTATTATACTTTTATTTAAATACTTTACCCTCACAATAAAAATAATTAATATTTCTTGGGCATTTACTATATTTTTGGCATAGAGCTAATATATAATTATTTTATACTAAAATTTTTTGTATTTTAAAAATATGTATCACTCAAAACATGGCAAAGAATCTACATATATAAATTATGGATTTTTGTGAGCTGATCACCCAGAGTAAGAACAATGTGAGAACCAATACTATTGAAGGAATGACAAAATATACCACTTTGGCATAAGGATTATTTTGAGCTAAATGCACTTAAAAAAATGGCAGGTGCAAGAAGAATGCTCTGACCACAGCCCCCTCCCCCTGCCCCGCTCCACCCCATTCTTCCTGAAAGCAGAAGATAAAACTCTTCTCAAGTGAAAATGCCTTCCATACCATACTAAGAGGAAACATTTTTATCAGGGGAGCCAGGGGTTGAAACTGAGTAGTCTGTACAAACAAACCTTGTAAAAATAACTCCTGTCTCTACTCTTTTCTCACAGTTGCTTCTCTTTGTTTACCTAATATATAAGCACTTAGATTTTGCCAATTTGAGAAGTCTTCATTTTCTTGTGGACACTTACATGTATGTGAAAAAATAATGTGTTTTCTTCTTTTATAGTGTCATAGTTCTAATAAAATTTTTTCTTCTTTTAATCTGTCTGAAGTCAGTTCAGTTCAGTTCAGTTGCTCAGTCGTGTCCGACTCTTTGCGACCCCATGAATCGCAGCACGCCAAGCCTCCCTGTCCATCACCAACTCCTGGAGTTCACTCAGACTCATGTCCATCGAGGCAGTGATGCCATCCAGCCATCTCATCCTCTGTTGTCCCCTCTCCTCCTGCCCCCAATCCCTCCCAGCATCAGGGTCTTTCCCAATGAGTCAACTCTTTGCATCAGGTGGCCAAAGTATTGGAGTTTCAACTTCAGCATCAGTCCTTCCAGTGAACACCCAGGACTGATCTCCTTTAGGACAGACTGGTTGGATATCCTTGCAGCCCAAGGGACTCTCAAGAGTCTTCTCCAACACCACAGTTCAAAAGCATCAATTCTTCGGTGCTCAGCTTTCTTCACAGTCCAACTCTCACATCCATACGTGACCACTGGAAAAACCATAGCCTTGACTAGACGGACCTTTGTTGGCAAAGTAATGTCTCTGCTTTTGAATATGCTATCTAGGTTGGTCATAACTTTCCTTCCAAGGAGTAAGTGTCTTTTAATTTCATGGCTTCAGTCACCATCTGCAGCGATTTTGGAGTCCCAAAAAATAAAGTCTGACACTGTTTCCAGTTTCCCCATCTATCTGCCATGAAGTGATGGAACCAGATGCCATGATCTTTGTTTTCTGAATGTTGAGCTTTAAGCCAACTTTTCACTCTCCTCTTTCACTTTCATCAAGAGGCTTTTTAGTTCCTCTTCACTTTCTGCCATAAGGCTGGTATTGTCTGCATATCTGAGGTTATTGATATTTCTCCCAGTAATCTTGATTCCAGCTTGTGCTTCTTCCAGCCCAACGTTTCTCATGATGTACTCTGCATATAAGGGAGGCAATGCCAAAGAATGTTCAAACTACTGCACAACTGCACTCATCTCACATGCTAGTAAAATAATGCTCAGAATCCTCCAAGCCAGGCTTCCATGATATGTGAACCGGGAACTTCCAGATGTTCAAGCCGGTTTTAGAAAAGGCAGAGTAAGCAGAAATCAAATTGCCAACATCCACTGGATTATCAAAAAAGCAAGAGAGTTCTAGAAAAACATCTACTTCTACCCTATTGACTATGCCAAAGTCTTTGATTGTGTGGATCACAACAAACTGTGGGAAATTCTTCAAGAAATGGGAATACTAGACCACCGGATCTGCCTCCTGAGAAATCTGTATGCAGGTCAGGAAGCAACAGTTAGAACTGGACATGGAACAACAGACTGGTTCCAAACAAGAAAAGGAGTACGTCAAGGCTGTATATTGTCACCCTGCTTATTTAACTTATATGCAGAGTACATCATGAGAAGCGCTGGGCTGGAAGTAGCACAAGCTGGAATCAAGATTTCCAGGAGAAATATCAATAACCTCAGATATGCAGATGACACCACCCTTAGGGAAGAAAGTGAAGAAGAACTAAGGAGCCTCTTGATGAAAGTGAAAGAGGAGTGAAAAAGTTGGCCTAAAACTTAACATTCAGAAAACTAATCATGGTGTATGGTTACATCAATTTGTGGCAAATAGATGGGGAAACAGTGGAAACAGTGAGAGACTTTATTTTGGGGGGCTCCAAAATCACTGCAGGTGGTGACTGCAGCCATGAAATTAAGAGATGCTTGTTCCTTGGAAGAAAAGCTATGACCAACCTGGACAGCATATTAAAAAGCAGAGACAGTACTTTGCCGACTAGGTCCATCTAGTCAAAGCTATGGTTTTCCCTGTAGTCATGTATGGATGTGAGAGTTGGACTGTAAAAAAGCTGAGCACTGAAGAATTGATGCTGTTAAACTGTGGTGTTGGAGAAGATTCTTGAGATTCCTTTGGACTGCAAGGAGATCCAACCAGTCCATCCTAAAAGAAATCAGTTCTGAATATTCATTGGAAAGCCTGATGTTGAAGCTGAAACTCCAATGCTTTGGCCACCTGATGTGAAGAACTGACTCACTGGAAAAGACCCTGTTGCTGGGAAAGATTTAAAGCAGGAGGAGAAGGAGATGACAGAGGATGAGATGTTTGGATGGCATCATCGGCTTGATGGACATGAGTTTGAGCAAACTTCAGAAGTTGGTGATGGACAGGGAAGCCTGATATGCTGCAGTCCATGTGATAGCAAAGAGTTGGACACAAGTGAGCAACTGAACTGAACTGACCAGGCTGAATGCCTTCTTTGTAGTCTCGAAATGACTTACTACACAGCATCAGTAAATTGGTTAAAAAAAAAAAAAAAAAAAAGGCCAGACACCAGAGAGGAAGATTCTTATGCAGTATTAATAAAGTATATATATTTATATATGTGTGTTTGTGCATTTTGGAGAGGGGCATGGCCACTCATTCCAGTATTCTTGCCTGGAGAGTCCTCATGGACAGAGGAGCCTGGTGGGCTACAGTCCATGGGGTCACAAAGAATTGGGCATGACTGAACAACTAAGCACATATGTGTGTGTGTGCGTGTGTTCATGTATATATATATATATATATATGGTTGTTCAGTCACTTAGTCATGTCCAACTTTTTGCCACCCCATGGACTGCAGCACGCCAGGTTTCCCTATCCATCACCAACCTCTGAAGTTTACTCAAACTCACGTCCATCAAGTTGCTGATGCCATGTAACCATCTCATCCCTTGTTGTTCCCTTCTTCTCCTGCCTTCAATCTTTCCCAGCATCAGGGTCTTTTCTAATGAGTCAGTGCTTCACAACAGGTGACTAAAGTATTGGACCTTCAGCTTCAGCATCTGTCCTTCCAATGAATATTCAGGCTGTATTCATTTAGGTTTAACTGATCTCCGTGCAGCTCAAGGGTCTCTCAAGAGTCTTCTCCAACACCACAGTTCAAAAGCATCAATTCTTCAGCAATCAGCCTTCTTTATAGTCCAACTCTCACATGACTACTGGAAAACCCATAGCTTTCACTATATAGACTTTTGTTGGCAAAGCGATATCTTTGCTGTTTAATACACTGTCTAGATTTGTCATACTTTTCCTTCCATGGAGCAAGCATCTTCTAATTTTATGGCTGCAGTCATCATCCACAGTAATTTTGGAGCCCAAGGAAAGAAAATCTGTCACTGTTTCTCCTTTTTCCCCTTTCTACTTGCGATGAAGTGATGGAACCAGATGCCACGATCTTTGTTTTTTGAATGTTGAGTTTTAAGCCAGCTTTTTCACTCTCCTCTTTTACCCTCATCAAGGTTCTTTAGTTCCTCTTCAATTTCTGGCATAAGGGTGGCATCATCTGCATATCTGAGGTGATTGATATTTTCCTGGCCATCTTGATTCCAGCTTGTGCTTCATCCAGCCCAGCATTTCTCATGATGTTCTCTGTATATAAGTTAAGTAAACAGGCTGAGCCTTGTCGTACTCGTTTCCCAATTTTGAACCAGTCTGTTGTTCCATGCAAGGTTCTAACTGCTGCTTTTTGACCCACAAACAGATTTCTCAGGAGACAGGTGAGGAGGTCTGATATTCCCATCTCTTGAAGATCACAGTTTGCTGTGATTCACACGGTCAAAGGCTTTAGCGTAGTCAATGAAGCAGAATTAGATGTTTTTCTTGAATTCCCTTGCTTTCTGTGTGATCTAATGGATGTTGGCAATTTGATATCTGGTTCCTCTGCTTTTTGTAAACCAGGCCTGGAAAATTGTAAATATTATTTTATATATATTATATATGTGTATATATATCATGCATATCTTTTTTAAAAGTCACATTCCTTAAGTATCAGGGAAGGGAGCCAAGTCCTTGGTAATTAGTAAAGCTAGGGGAGGTGATGGAATTCCAGCCAAATCCTGTTAATGTGCTACACTCAGTGCGCCAGCAAATCAGGAAAACTAAGCAATCGCCACAGGATTGGGAAAGGTCAGTTTTCATTTTAATCCCAAAGAAAGCCAGTGTCAAAATATGGCAAATAATTACATTGCTCCTGTTGCTGCTAAGTCACTTCAGTCGTGGCCAACTCTGTGTGACCCCATAGATGGAATTACATTGAATACATTTCAATCCATTCTTGGATGTGTCTCAGGGACTTTTAAACTGTACATTCTTATAACAAAACAAGTATCCATATACTCATGTTCAGATTATTTTGATGAAATGATTTAAAGGAATGAGATGGAAAATAAATAGCAGAATGATTTTCTTTGTCTCATCTACAGCATTAACCTGGGATGCAAGAATAAGAATAATTGAATGCATTTATACTGAAAATTACCACTGCAGCTAGCTTTTTTTTTTTTTTTTCATCTTAAACCTGAATTTAATTTTCTTTGAGGGGTATGTGTTGTTCTTTGGTGGAATATTTGCTTGTGGAAAGTTGTAATACAATAGCATGTTAAATTCACACCTAAGAATTTTGACTGAAACACAAATGATGAAAACTATAGAGACTAAGTTCTCCCATATTCTGCAGAGTGAAACGGAATCTGTCCACTCAGAGTGACCGCCTCTGCTGTAGTCCTGTGCTTCTTTGCCAGGTGCTTCTCATATCCTTGAGCCTTTGCTAACTTCCCCGGTGGCACAGACAGTAAAGTGTCTGCCTACAATAGGAGAGACCTGGGTTCAATCCCTGGGTCAAGAAGATCCTCTGGAGAAAGACATGGTGACCCACTCCAGTACTCTTGCCTGGAAAATCCCATGGACAGACGAGCGTGGTAGGCTACAGTCCATGGGGTCATAAAGAGTCGGACATGACTGAGCAACGTAACTTCACTTTAGTGACTGAACAACAACAGCAATAGTTTCTTTCCAATAGTATGTTAGTTTCTATTGTACAGCAAAGTAAGTCAGCTATTGATAGATAGCAGCTGTGTTAAGGGTACAGTCCTGTGTGTTTGGGGGAAGTCAGTGCAAGGCATTATGTCCTCTTTTGGACAGAATGGGTTAGGGCATGGAGAAGATGATTTTAAGATGACCAAGCAAGGAGAGTTGGCATAGATCACGTGTGACCTTCAGACCATATTGGAAGAACATGGGAATGTGCTTGGGGAAAGCCTACAATTAAGAGGTGAAGAGGACCCATTGGAAGAGGAGAAAAGGGACAGGGATGTCTCTATTTTATCCATAGATTTAAAAGAATTTCTGCAGCAGGAAAGCCACAAAGGTCTCAGAAACCTCGGTTACACATAATTTCTACCAACATAATGGATGAATCCAAGGAGAATGTAGACTTTGACTGACAGAGGCGTTGAGAATGTGGCTCAAATCTTCCGGGGTTGGGGGGAAAGGGGAGGGGAGATGTCTGGAGGGTGGACCAAGTCTACACCAAAATCATCTTGAACTTTTACCAAAAAAACCTGAAATTCACCCCTGTTCTTAGAAGGAATAGTGGTGCTTTTCAAGGAAAAAAAAATTTTCCAATTTGCACAAGTATGAGAGAACAGAAGCATTTTATTAAAATAACAGTAAGCAAACAATTCATCTGCATGGGGCAGCTGTTAGTTTCACAGGAAAAGGAGAGAACTGGTTATTCAGCAAACTGTTTGTTGGTCAAAGACTTCCTACAGATACATCTGAACACACCAAGCATTATTCCCTTATCTGTTGAATATGTTTTGTGCCATTTGGCATTTCAGGTAGTTAAGTTCTGAAAGATCTATTTGCCAGAGAACCTTTGTTAGTAATGCTCAGCTGATAAGGAACAATTTGAGGCCTTCAGTAAAATTATAAGTGAACAAATTTCCATTCATCTAGAAAGATTTCTATCAGTATCTCCTTCTGTAAGTTTAACTAATGGAAAGAATTGATCTTTCTAATAAACTATAAGGGTAAGATGATCAATGCTGTCTAAAGACAAAATAAGTGAGAAAAAGCTGTAAGGGAAGATCACCCACCAATCTAGAAAGAATCTAGCGGAGAAATCTTTTCTAGGGATAAAGAGAGAAAGCTTGGGGTCATCTTCTTTGGTCTCCTGCATTCCCTGTCTTGGTGTCTCTGAGGAAGAATTCACAAATAAGGAGCATCAATACTTTCTGCTTTGGAGTTTCACAAGTTGAGAATTTATCCCTTTCCTGTTAAATCAATCAAACATATACCAATTATCAATACTGAACTTACTCTCCTTAGCCCTGAGAGTCTCAGAGAAAAAGGAGAATGCTCTGAGTTACGTGGGGCAGGACCACCCCAAAATATGCAGGAAATATAGAAAGATTTTCATGAAGTTTAATCCCTAAACAGAGGGAAGACAAAGGAAGCAACCTGTAACAAGGCATAGATGATTTCAAATATCTTATTCTGACGCAAAACATCATCTCTGGCTGTTTGCTGCCTTGAAACCCAGTGAGCCTCCATTTCTGCCAATTGCCTTTCCATTTCCACCTTCCGCTTTTGCTGTTCTAGTTCATCCTTCAGCTTCCTGATTTCCTCTTCAAGCTCCTGTTTTATCTGAGCTTTCACTCTCTCGAGCTCTGCTCTGTAATATTCTTGTAACACTTGGATTTGTTTCTGAATCTCCTCCTCGGTCTTCTGATACAGGCTATTCGTGTAGTATCGACCATTGCACTTGTCCACCACATCCTGGACCAGGGCCAGCAGCTGCTCCCTCTGGTTCTCCTGCTCGGCTCCTGTGGCCTTGTTGTTGAAAACACAGTAACGATCTCTGAACTCACGAATCAGCTCTCGGATGGCTGTAGGAGCGTGCTTTAAGTAATCACGGAAATCCATGCCTTTTAAGTCATCTTTCCAGGTGAATAAGAGAATTATGTGTTCCCTAGCTCTCTCTCCAAACATCGTCAGGATCTTCTCTGTGGCTTTCTGGTCTTCCAGCGTGTAACGGCCCACTGGGATGACCAGGAGCAGAGCGTGAGGCCCCGGGGAGGTCAGCACCATGCAGCGGGTAATCTCCTTGAGAGTCTCAGAGTCTGGGACCTCCGTGTCAAAGAGGCCAGGTGTGTCCACGATGACAACTTCTCTCCCCTTCCAGGTGCTGCTTCCTTTCTCACAGTGCTTGGTGATGGATACAGCCGAAAAGCTAGACGGAAATACTTCCTCTCTGAGGATGCTGTTTCCTGTTGCGCTTTTTCCTGCCCCAGTCTTACCCACTAAGACAAGTCTCAGCTGGGAATCTCTGGGGTTTGCAAGCCCTGGAACATCAGGAAACAGAAGACCCAGTGTTAGAATGAACTTCAAATGTCTCCCCTGCAAGGCTCCCGCCCACTGAATAAATATTCAACCCTGAATGTTCATTGGAAGGACTGATGCTGTAGCCGAAGCTCCAATACTTTGGCCACCTGATGCAAAGAGCAGACTCACTGGAAAAGATTCTGATGCTGGGAAAGTTTGAAGGCAAAAGGAGAAGCGGGTGGCAGAGGATAAAATGGCTAGACAGCATCACCAAATCAATGGACATGAATTTGAGCAAACTCCAGGAGAGAGTAGAAGACAGAGGAACCTGGCAAGCTGCAATCCATGGGCATGACTTAGCAAGTGAACAACAGTAACAACAGGTATTTTTCAGGATCCCTTTCAGCTTCTTACTCTGACCTTGTGGAAGCAAAAGCTCATAGAGGAGGAAACAATGTGATTAAGAAGAGGACTCTGAGTTGCTACCAGTAGCTGTTCTTCATAAGATAGGGGATAACACAAAATTGACTATGCATATTCGACTTCCTAGGAAAGTTGAAAGTTAATATCAGAGCAGTAGAGCACAGCAATTGAAACCTGAATTTAAACACCAAATCATCTACCAGCTCTTTCTGTGTTTGTATTTAGCAAGTCTCTGCATGTCTCTGCAATGTGTCTATAAAGTCAAAGTCCCCTGGATTTGTCAGGCATAGACCCAGGACCAGAGGGAAGGCAATTGACAGTCACATGTGAAAGCCTGTTTTTCCGAGAAGGCAGACCTTGCCAGGCGGCCCTTGAACTTAAGGGTCTGATTCCTGCATGAGGAATCCTATGTTATATTTACCCATTTCTGCTTTGAGACAATGCCTACATTATCCCACATACAACATCATAGACACTGTTACCAACTCCAGGTTATTTTCAGAGGCATCACCATTCACCCAGGCCCTCAGACTAGAAACCTAGGAGTCACCCTTGACTCCCCTCTTTCCCCTACCTTCCAGACCCAACCCATCAGCATGTTCTCTTGGCTCCAAATCTGTTCACCTGTCTCTGCTTTGAAGATCATCATTCCAGTCCAGATTCCATCACCACCCCTGCCTCAGCAGTCTCCTAACAGGTGTCTCCACTTCTACATTGTCCCTTTCAGTCTATTCTGTGAGGTGGGCTAATCTTTAAAAAATAGCAATCATGCTTGGGGCTGGTGCACTGGGATGACCCAGAGGGATGGTATGGGGAAGGAGGAGGGAGGAGGGTTCAGGATGGGGAACACATGTATACCTGTGGTGGATTCATTTCGATATTTGGCAAAACTAATACAATATTGTAAAGTTTAAAAATAAAATAAAATTAAAAAAAATATATCAATCAAACAGAACCAGGAACTTGAAGAAACCCCTACTGTGATGTCCACAAAATCTGTAGTTAATCTCCATCTCCCACACACTTTCTGATGAAGTGTTTGCTGCTGCTCCCTGAATCCCTAAGACAGAGTTTTACCCATTTCAGAACCAGAATCCTGGGATAAAAGAAGTAACCCAATGCTGCAAACACTGGATATGGGATGGCTAAGATTTATCTAAAAAAAAATGTACATGAGAATTCAGAGTATTCTTAATAGTTAGCCTCACAATAGAAGCTCCAACCTAAGGAGATCCCAGGGCATTGGTTGGCCTTAGAGAGAGGGTATAGGAAATTCATGGCCTGGCAGTGAAAAGGCACCAAGGACAGTGCCAACACCACAACCATTGCCCAATGCTGATATGTGGCCAATGGATGGCAAACTCTGAAGATGGCAGCCATAGCCACGAAGGAGTCCATCTCTGCACTCGTGCCTTTTGGGAAGGTGGATTCTCAGCTCCTCTCATCAGGATGCTGAGTCTGTTTCTCCAACCCTTCAGTCTGACTGGGCCATGTGACTTGCTTTGGATCATAGGATCATGAAAACATGGTTAAGCAGAGAATCCAAAAGCACTGACACATTGTGCTTTGCCTTCTCTTTCTGATTTTTGGAACCCTACACCTGCCCTGGACTAGCCTACTTGGTGAGGGCACAAGGCCCTGTTATCCCTGTCTGCCTGGCCGACCCAGAGCTTGCTGACCACCAGACATGTCTGTGAGGCTATCCAAGATATTGTGTTGCATCCTGAACCACCAGCTGAGCACCCACACATGAGTCAATCTGGCTGAGATTAGCCAGGTTGGTCCAGACCCAAGCACAGCCCAGTTCAGTCGCTCAATTGTGTTCGACTCTTTGCAACCCCATGAATCGCAGCACACCAGGCCTCCCTGTCCATCACCAAGTCTTGGAGTTCACTCACACTCACGTCCATCGAGTTGGTGATGCCATCCAGCCATCTCATCCTCTGTCGGCCCCTTCTCCTCCTGCCCCCAATCCCTCCCAGCATCAGAGTCTTTTCCAATGAGTCAACTCTTCGCATGAGGTGGAAGTGACCCTCAAAATTAAGAGCCAACTAAATGGTTGCTGTTTTAGGTTCCTAAATTACAGGGTGATTTGCTGAACCAGCATAAGCTCAAATGATAGAATCTATTCCTAGGATAAAGGGGTAGAGGGAGGGTTATATGAGAAATGGAGTGATCAGTCTGTTGAGTGTGTTTCTTAGAGTGAGGCCACTGGGAGCAGGGAAATTAGGGGCCTGAATGAGGCATTGATCACCCCCACGCTCCTCCTTCCCAGTCCTCTCGGGCTGAAGAGAGGGGCAGAGAAACCACCTGGGAGGCCACAGCCCCTGATCCACGTGCCCACATGGCAGGAAGTAGCAAGTAGGAAACCTCATCAAGCCCGGGAGCAGGCAGGACATTGGAACTCTCCTCCTGCTCGCTGTTAAGCTACATCACAAGGAGGATGGATAGAGGGTGGAAAGAATGAGAAAGCAGAGCAAATGAGGGGAAAATGAGAAATGTGGTTGAAGATGTTTCACTCTTGTACAGGTTGGCTGGATGACAGGGCAAGAGAGTCCCAGCCCTCCCCACCAAGCCTGGCTGCCCTCCCCAAGCAGCCTCTCACCGTGGCTGGTCCTGGGTTCTCTGAGGTACTGGGCTGCCATTGTGGTTTGGATTCCTGGGAATAGAGAGACAGAACTATGTTATGTCAGGGAAATGCAGAACAAACCAGAAACATTGACCTCCTGTAAACAACACTTTCTTCATAAACTTGCTGCTCGATCTCTCCTCTATTTCTCAATACTTCTTAATTCTGCTTTCAGTCTCATTTTCAGACTGTCAAGTTTCTTTACACAGATGTTAGTGCTTCAAGTACTTCCTTGGCACTGGTTCTGGGTGCCCCTCCCGCCTCTATTCAATTATTGCTCTGAATGCCATTTATATGTAGTCTGCAGCCTGGACCCTTCCCAGTGTTACAACCTTTTCTATCCCAGTCAAATTCTCCATTTGGCAATTTTGTGGGCATCTCCAACCGATTTGGATAAAATGAAACCCTGACTTCCATCCCTGGCCTAACTCAAATTTCAGTAAATGGCATCACAAAATGGCTCATGAAGAACCTCGGGGCCATCTCTGAAACACTTCTTTCCTCACTTGCTCACAGTCCATCACCAAATCCTATAGATTTTAGTTCCCCAAATGAAAAAGTATCCATTTCTCCCCATCTCCATGTGAATCCAATCCTATCATTTGATTGCAATGCAGTAGGCTCCCAAATGATACTGTATCTTCAATCCCTCCTCTACTCAATAGTCAGAGGCCTTTTTAAAATTTGTAATCAAAGGATAATTGCTTTACAGCATTGTGTTGGTTTCTACCAAACATCAACATGAATCAGTCATAGGTTTACCATGTTCACTCCCACTTGAACATCCCTCCCACCTCCCTCCACATCCTGCCCCTCTAGGTTGTTACTGAGCCCCAGTTTGAGGTCCCTGAGTCATACAGCAAATTCCCATTGGCTATCTATTTTACATATGGTAATGTATATTTCCATGTTACTCTCTATATACATAGTCAGATGTCTTTTTGATATTTGGTTTTTTCTCATTTAGATTTTCTAATGGATTGTTTTTGTTTTTTATTTTTCAAATAGTTGAAAGCCCTTGGAATGATCCCAAAGGCCTTGCACGATCAATTTCTCTCTCTCTCTCTCAAAAAGCTTTAATCATACTGGCCTCCTCAGTGTCCCCTATATCCCCTAAGCTCCCCCCAGCTCTTAGATCTTTGAGGAGCACCTCCCCCTCCCTGGAGTACTCCCACCCCCACCCAATGGCCAACTGGTTTCTGCTCAGCCCTGAGGCCTCAGTGTTTTGTTATTTCTCCAGAGGGGGCCTCTCCACCCACATCATCAACCAACAAGACAGGTTTGGTCTGAAGTTTGTTCTAACTACACCCTAGAGTTTCTATAGAATACATACCACAATAGGAAGTGGTTTGATTTTTTTTACTGTCTCCTTGTAGACTGCTAGCTTTGTGATGGTGAACTGTCTGTGTCTTGCATACCCCCTTATTCCCGAGGAAGAAAGCACAGTATTGGACAAAGCATGGATCTCAAAAACTATTTGTTTAATGAATTACTTGATTAAAAAATACCCCACTGTTTCTTGCCTCCTCTGTGATTGAGCTTTATATCTCGCTTGCATCTGGCTGTGAAAAAACTTATCTTTTACTTATTAAAACCACATTGCTCTTGAAACATTGCATTACATTTTAGATGCTTTCTTTTATCACTACCTACTAAGGTTGGGCAATGGAGAAAGCCATTTGAAGAATTCTTAGCAGAGCAGATTTTAACTAGAACAGGCTGAAAACGCTATTTGCTAAAGATAGAGTCATCTGGTAGGAATGCATCAAATACAAAGTTGAAGCACTTTCTTTTGAAAGTCGATTAGGAATAAGAGTAGGAAATAGCTTCTTATAAACTGGGAACTGATATCACTGAATTTTAAAGAATAAGCTTTGTTCATAAAGTTCATGTTGGTTGTGGGCGTTAGGAGGAGTAAGATACCAGAAATAGGAACATACAAGGTTTGGGTTATTTCTTAAAGTCTGCTGTCCAGTCTGTGGACTCTGCCTCAGCATTCTTTAATGCTGTTCTGTTTATCCTAGTTCAGATATTAAACCAGAGGACTGACCTTGTCTACACACTGACACTGGATGGCTGAATTCTCCTCCTACTGTTTAAGGAACAAGCATCAGTGGGTCCCCTGCTTCTCCTGAATGGTAGATAGTAACATGGGTTGGCATCTCCCTCCTCCTGTCTTCTAAAAGCTTCTTTTCCCCAACTCGGGGTGAGGCCCAGGAAGAGACTGTCCCTGAGGAGGCAGGTCCAAAGGGGCAGCTCTGAGCAGAGAGTTAACTGGGTAACAGACTCACTGGTCCTGCTCTGCGTGCTGGTTTTGCAACAGGGGAAGTGCTGAGCTGTGCCTCTTACATCTCCTCGAGCTCTTCTCAACACCAGCTTCCCACAGAATGAATTCTGTCTGCTTGGTCAATGCTAACCCTGAAAACTTCAAGTTTTCTTATAAATTCTATGAATGGTGAGAGGAATCATTTGTTTGTACAAGTATCCTCTGAGCCATCACCATGGAAAGAGGCATCAATTTGTAGGGCTCAGCCTTCAAAACAGATTGCAGCCTAAAATCATCAAAAACAGCAAACAGAAACCCAATGAGAAATATATTCTGAGAGCAAGTTTGCAAGGAGATTTAAGATACAGATCCAGGGGAGGAGTCCCCGTCCATCAAATCACACATTTCCCTCCCTCCCTCTCACCCCCACAAACACACCTCTTTCCTTACCTAGAAAATCTGGGGTCTGCTCCCTTCTCTTACTTTGAAGACAAGGCTGAACCAGGAGGTGATGCAAAGCTATTAAAAGGAGGAGACAGGAAGTGAGGGAGGAGCCACCCAAACTCACCCAAAAGACCTGCTGCCCCTGTGATCATCCAGGAGAGTTAGAACTCTTTGCAAAGATGAAACTGTTTTGTGTGGTTCCATATGGTTGCCCTGAGCCACATGGGTTATTAAGCTCATGAAATATAAGAAGTGTAATTGAAGAACTGATTTTTAAATTTTATTCCAAATTGTCTAATTGAAAGTTACAGTTGAATGGCCACACCTGCCTAGTCACTACCATACTAGGCCTTGCAGAGATTACAAAAGGGAGGGAAACAAGATGGGTCACGCTGTGAAAGTCGAGAAAAAACTACTGGGTCAAAACCAGAGTGCTGACGCTCAGAGTGTGGCCAAGATGGCAGGGTAGGAAGACCCTGAGCGTAACTCCTCCTATGGGCATGCCAGAATTATAAGCATCTAGAAAATAACTATGATCTAAGAACTAGTAGAAAAGATTTTCCACATCTAAAGGTAAAAAGAAGGAACCACAACAAGACAGATAGGAGGGAGTAAGGTCAAGACCTGCATCCCTAGGTAGGTGACTCACAAATGGGAAGATAATCACAACAACAGAGGTTTTCCCCAAGGAGCAAGGGATTGGGCCCCACTTCAGGCTCCCTGGAGGGGGGGTGTCCTGCACTAGAAAGATGAGCCCCCAAAATATCTGACTTTGTTGTGTCATTGCTAAGTTGTGTCTGGCTCTTTGTGACCCCATGGATGGTAGCCCGCCAGGCTCCTCTGTCCATGGGATTCTCCAGGCAAGAATCTTGGAGTGCGTAACCATTCCCTTCTCCAGGGGATCTTCCTGACCCAGGGATTGAATACACGTGTTCTGCATTGCAGGCAGATTCTTTATGACTGAGCCACCTGAGAAGCCCCAAAACATGTGACTTTGAAGGCTACAGGACTTATGCATGGGAGAGCGAGAAGGCATGGAAGCAGAGACCCCACTCTCAAAGGGCATGGACAAAATCTCTCATGCTCTGAGACCCAGTGCAGAAGCAGTGATATGACAGAAGCTTGAGGGAGACCCACTTGCTGATCTTGGAGAGCTGCCCAGAGAGGCAGGAGGCAATTGTATATATATATATATATTTTTTTTCAGGGATTGGAAGAATCAATATTGTGGAAATGTCTGTAACGATACTGTTCTACACTATCCAATGTAATCTACAGACTCAATGCAATTTCTATCAAATAACCAGTGGCACTTCTCACAGAATTAAAACACAAAATTTTACTATTTGTATGGGAACACAAATGACCCTGGATAGCTAAAACAATCTTGCCAATAAAATGAACATGGAAGAAGAGGACAAATTCTTAGAAATGTACAATCTCCCAACAGTGAACCAGGAAAAAATCAAATATATGAATAGACCAATAACCAGTTCTATAGTCTCCCTATTGGGAAATCTAACCGGGTCTCCCACTTGACAGGTGGGGATACTGGTAAAGAATCCACCCACAATGCAGGAGACCAGGGTTGAGAAGATCCCCTGGAGAAGGAAATGGCTACCCACTACAGTATTCTGGCCTGGAGAATTCCTTGGACTGTATAGTCCATGGGTTCACAAGGACTCGGACACAACTGAGTGACTTTCACTTTCACAATAACTAATCATGAAACTGAATGTGTTATTCAGACCAAGAAACAAAGTCCAGGACCAGATGGCTTCACAAGTGAATTCTATCAAACATTTATGAAAATGTTAGCAGCTATCCTCCTCAAATGATTTTTAAAAATTGCCGAGGAAGAAATACTTCCGAACTCATTGTATGAGGCCAGCATCACTCTGATATCAAAATCAGAAAAGATAACACACAAAAAGAAAAGTATAGGCCAATATCACTGATGAACATATATGCAAATGTCCTCAACAAAATATCAACAAACCATGCTGGGCTTTCACTCTAGAGTCACCTTCTGCACCTCCTAGATGGTGCTTGCATGCCACTCCCCTGCCCTGCCTGGCTGGGCCCTCCTCTTCCAGGGACCAGGCAATGGGTGGGCAAGGGGTCGATGGGTTAAAGGGACGCTGGCCTGGAGGTGGGCTGCCTCTGCCCACACCACCTTATCCCCTCAGTCCTGCCATGGTGGAAGATGCTCCTTGAAGGCAGGTTGTGTGTGGGTGGCCCAGAATCAAGCAGTTTGGAAAAGTCTCTTGACCCAGAAATCACAGAGAGCTATTCCAAAGTAGAAGGAATGCACTCAAACTAGCTTGGCCTGAAGGTAGAAAGTGAGAAGAGAGTCCTGCACCAGTTGCATTGAGAGATGAAGAGCTCCTATGTGAATTCGCCGATCTGATTTCTTGCTCAGCGAGGCTGGAACATCTATCTCCAGAAATGTCTTTGAAAAATAAAAAGCAAGATAACCTTTCATCTGAGGACTCCGTTAAAGGAAATAACCAATACAGGTCTCATGTAGGATCCCCCCTGGAGCATGAAGAGGAATCACGTAACAACTTTCAGCAATTTGAGACCAATGATCATTGCAGACCTTATCCTAGGGTCCGCTTGGAGCCTTAAGAGAAACCAGATACTAACTTCAGGCAATTTGCCACAAAAACCTACAATTTCCAGTGCAATCCAACCAAACCCCAAAATATCATTTTTGGTTTCCTTCCTGTTTTGCAGTGGCTCCCAAAATGTAATCTGGAGGAAAACATTTTAGGAGATGTGATGTCTGGCTTGATTGGGGGCATCTTGTTGGTGCCCCAGCCCACTGCTTATTCTCTCTTGGCTGGCCAGGAAAATACCGATGGTCTACACACATCTTTTTTTGTCGTCTCACTTTACTTCCCATTGGGTCCTCCATCACATCTCTGTGGGCATCTTTGGAGTGTTGTGCCTTATGACCAGTCAGCTGTAGTTGACTGAGAATTGTACAGAGCTGGCAGTGACACTGCCCATGTTGCTCCTTCTTTGGGAATGGTTTCAGGTGGGAACACACTATTAAGCCAGACATCAGGCAAGATATGTAACACAAGTAGCTATGACATTATAGTTGACAGTATGGTCACCTTTAAGGTTGGAGTTTTTCAGGCAGCAATGCGCTCTATCAAGTGGGCTTTGTTTCAGTCTCTCTCTCAGATGCCTTGCTGAGTGGATTTGTCACCTGTGCCTCCTTCACAGCTGTTACATCTCAGGCCAAGTATCTCCCTGGACTCAGACTCCATTGGAGTAATGGTGGGGATTATTCATTAGTGAAAGTGAAAGTGTTAGAAGCTCAGTCATATCTGACTCTTTGTGACCCCATGGACTGTAGCCCACCAGGCTCCTCTGTCCATGGGACTTCTCCAGACAACAATACCGGAGTGGGTTCCCGTGCCCTCCTCCAGGGGATCTTCCTGACTCAGAGATACACTCTGCGTCTCTTAAGTCTCCTGCATTGGCAGGTGCATTCTTTATCACTAGTGCCACCTTGAAAGCCAAATCCCTGGAGAGCCCTAAGTAAATTTAAGAATCTGCCCAAGATGTGGTGCTTTCCTGGAAGCTCAGCTGGTAAAGGATCCGCCTGTGATGCAGGAGACTCCTGTTCAGTCCCTGGGTTGGGAAGATCCCCTGGAGAAGGGGACGGCTACCCACTCTAGTATCTAGAGAATTCCATGGATGATGTGGAGGATTAACTGAATGGATACAGTTATCTCATTTGGTACTGTGCTGTCCTCTGAACCAAGTACTGAAATAGGCCTGCTTATTGGAGTTGGTTTTTCTTGTTTTCGCTCATCCTCTACACTCAGAAGTCAAAGACTTCATTGCTTGGCCCAACAAAAAAGCCTGAAATCTTTGAATCCATGTCTGCCTACAAGACCTGTCAGGCTAAGTCAACCATCAAGGTTGTCCACTAGAAATCCACTCTCTATTACATGAACAGAGAATATTTTAAATCTTTTTTATAAGCCACCACCCCCCAATCCAGTCTTAGTAACCAGTTAAGTTCAGTCACTCAGTTGTGTCCGACTCTTCGTGACCCCATGGACTGCAGCCCGCCAGGCCTCCCTGTCCATCACCAAATCCCAGAGCTTGCTGAAACTCGTGTCCATTGAACCTGTGATGCCATCCAATCATTTTGTAGGCAGCTCAGAAGAAGGTAGCAAAGAAAAAGATCAAAAGGGAAATAGCCGCTCTCAGTGGAATCCAGGATGAAGTTTCAGTGCGACTTTCCCATTCCTTAGAGTTCCACACCATCGTGACTGACTGCAGTGCAATACAGCTTTTAGATCCAGCAGGGATCCACGTGATGAAAGAAGTTCTCAGGGTTTATGAAGCCTTTGGCATCCAGGTTCTGCTGGCTAAGTGCAATCCCTCTGTGAGGGACTCCCTGGCCCAGGGAGAGTACTGGAGAAAAGAAGAGGAAAATCTCTTTTACAGTGTATGTGAAGAATGACTTTTGCAGAAGACTCTCAAAACTCGAAAGATGTTCCCACTGGTCTGAGCTTTTCCAGTGATTGAGAAAGTAGATGGAAGGAAGGAATACTGTCTAGCCAGTTGTTTAAAAGTTCAAGTGTGCAGCATGTTGTGCCGTGGACCTGGAAATTGTCCCCTCCTGGAGATTTTGGCCTTTTGGCTGGACAGAACTGTGCCTTTGAAGCTGATGGCCGTCGTCAATACATAAATGCAGCAGAGCTTTTAGTTAGGCAGAATCAAAAAGAAGAAACTACCGAGGTTTTCAGCTTTCTTGCACATATGGAATTATATGAGTATCTGTTGAATTGAACTGTAATTCAGTTCAGAGGCTCAGTCATGTCCGACTCTTTGTGACCCCATGAATTGCAGCACACCCGGCCTCCCTGTCCATCACCAACTCCCACAGTTCACTCAAACTCATGTCCATCGAGTCGGTGATGCCATCCAGCCATCTCATTCTCTGTCGTCCCCTTCTCCTCCTGCTCCCAATCCCTCCCAGCACCAGAGTCTTTTCCAATGAGTCAACTCTTCACATGAGGTGGCCAAAGTACTGGAGTTTCAGCTTTAGCATCATTCTTTCCAAAGAACACCCAGGACTGATCTCCTTTAGAATGGACTGGTTGGATCTCCTTGCAGTCCAAGGGACTCTCAAGAGTCTTCTCCAACTGTAGAGTAGCCCCCAGATTTAATGACCATCTTGTTTTAGGAGATAAGCATCTGGACTCTTCCTTTCTTAGGAGGTGAAGGGGTAAAGATGGCATTTACATGAGAAGTCCTGGAGCCTGTTTGGCAGGGTTCCCTAGAGAGGGAGTAGAACGGATGTAGGGAAAGAATACTGTGTCTGGTCCTGCAAGAGCAGGTCAAGAGGCTTCCCGAGTGCAGGTTAGTAATTAGACAAGCTTGTGTTCACTTTGGGCTTCCCTAGTCCTTGTCTTCCCTGACCACCCCGCCCTGCCACCCCCAGATGGCACTCAGGTCTCTGACAATTCATCTCAGGCAAAGTCTTACCAAGAGTCTAATGGCTAAGCAGGTTTGCAAAATCCTACCAGTCAGCCGAACTTTATACAGAATACTCTTGACGATACACTTGATGCTTTTAGTCAGTCTTTTTGTTAGGGTAAGTAGGTAAGAAAAGAGCTCCTCAAAATCAGCCAACCCAATGAGAATCCTCCCTGTCTCTTCTGTGATCCCTACCTGTCCCTGTTTCTGAGGACTTCTTCCCATTAAGCGCTGTGTGCTTCCCATGGAATCTGTCCTAAACTGCTGTATCTGATGAGCAGTGAGTAACGAGTTGGCCAGGCAAAAGGTAAAATGCTGGCTGGGTAATTTTGTGTAGCCTTTACTTTTTTTTATTTGGCTGCACTCGGTCTTTGCTGCTGCACCTGGGCTTTTCTCTAGTTGCAGAGAGTAGAGCTAATCTCCAGTTGCAGGGAGTGTGGGTTTGTCTTGCTGGGAAGCATGGGCTCTAGGGCACGTGGGCTTCATTAGTTGTGGCACAGGAGCTCTAGAGCACAAGTTCAGTACTTGTGGCACACAGGCTTAGTTGCTCTGCAGTATGTGAGATCCTCCCAGACTAGGGATGGAACCTGTGTCTCTTGTATTGGCAGGAGGATTCTTTACCACTGAGCCACCAGGGAAGCCCATATGTAGCCTTTTAAATGAGCCTGAAGCAAATTGTTCAGGATAGATTGCAAAAAGGCATGATTGACAGCTTCCCTTAAGAATTTATTTATTTAGCAGTGAGTTGTTTTTTCCTTCCCATGATATTTTAGCAAGGGTCAACTGGGAATTGACAGTCTTTTGCATATTGAGAAGCTGCTGGTCGTCTTTATTTACTCAGCAAGAAAAATTTATTGTAACCAATGGAAAAGAATGAACATAAGTGTAGTCTGCTTCCCAAAGAACATCAATAATTAATCTACAGATGTTTTTAGTGAAAACAGAGTGAAAGCTTACTGCCATGCACCCTATTGATATACAAAGAATACTGATGACAGTGACAGCTTTCAACTCTATGAAACAAGGTGAAAATGAAAGTCACTCAATCATGTCCAACCTTTTGCGACCCCATGGACTGTAGCCCGCCAGGCTCCTCTGTCCATGGAATTCTCCAGGCAAGAATACTGGAGTGGGTTGCCATGCCCTTCTCTAGGATGTCTTCCCAACCCAGGGATTGAACTCAGGCCTCCTGCATTGCAGGCTCTTTGAATCCTCTAAAACTATTATGTAAGAGGATTTAGAAGCATCACATTCATACAACCCAGATTCTGTGGGTGAATTATTTATGATAGCTGATCACAGGTTGTGGCATAGCAAGATTTCCTTTTCAAAAGCAAGTATGCCCAACATTGAAAGCTTAAAGTTCTGTATCTGGGCTTTTATGGGTGAAGAAAATAAACAGATTTTCCAAAGCTAGGACTAGGAGACTAGTTTATGTGAAAATAAATAGCACACTATTTTAAACAAATGAGATAAAAATAGCAAAAATGCAACATCAATTTTAACCCACTCCTACATTCTAAAATGACTACTGGTTTTTCCAGTAGTCATGTATGGATGTGAGAGTTGGACCATAAAAATGGCTGAGTGCCAAAGAACTGATGTTTTTGAACTGTGGTGTTAGAGAAGACTCTTGAGAGTTCCTTGGACTGCAAGGAGATCAAACAAGTCAATCCTAAAGGAAATCAATTCTAAATAGTTATGAGAGGGATTGATACTGAGGCTGAAGGTCCAATACTTTGGCCACCTGATGCAAAGAGCTAACTCATTGAGAAAGACCCTGATGCTGGGAAAGATTGAAAGCAAGAGGAGAAGGGGAAGAGGATGAGATGGTTGGATGGCATCACCAACTCGTTGGACATGAGTTTGAGCAAGCTCCAGGAGTTGGTGATGGACAGGGAAGCCTGGCATGCTGCAGTCCATAGGGTTGGAAAGGGTCAGACACCACTTAGTGACTGAACAACAACAACATTCTAAAACGTTAAAGTATTCATGAAAAGCAAAACTTATGAGTAGAGCACCTATTAGAGGGGGAGACTTAAAAAAATTTTTTTTATATTTTGTATTGGAGTATAGCTGATTAAGGAGTGGGACACTTTTAAAATATCTTTTTTGTTGGCTCCATAAATTGCAAGTGTTGCTTCTCTTTGGGGAGAGCTCTGCCCATCATGAAAAATGCCTTTCTGTTATTAAAGCAAAGCAGTTTCTCATGAGCTAGATTTCTGTTTTGAGGTGATTGACATCATGATTCCATGTCATAGTGTCCTGAGTGTTGACATCCTTTTAGAACTTAAGTCTAGAAATTCAGAAATGTTAGCTGCTCTTTGTATTTGTCTTTTGTTCACTGTTTGTAGCCAATATTTGCTCTTTCTCTTCAGTCTTATGAATAGTAAAATTAAAAAAATTAGCAAACCAAATCAAATAATACATTAAAAGGGTCATATACCGGGATCAGGTGGATTCATCCTACGGATATGAGGATTTTTCGATTTCTGCAAACCAGTGTGATATGCCATGTTAACAAATTGAAGAATAAAAAAAAAATTCAATTATCTCAATAGATGTAGAAAAACTTTTTGATAAAATTCAGCATCCATTTATAATAAAAAATCTCCAGGAAGTGGACATAAAGGGAACATCAGTTCAGTTCAGTTCAGTTCAGTCACTCAGTTGTGTCCAACTCTTTGCAACCCTATGAACCGCAGCACACCAGCTCTCCCTGCCCAGCACCAACTCCTGGAGTCCACCCAAAACTGTGTCCATTGAGTCGGTGATGCCATCCAACCATCTCATCCTCTGTCATCCCCTTCTCCTCCCACCTTCAATCTTTCCCAGCATCGGGGTCTTTTCAAATGAGTCAGCTCTTTGCATCAGGTGGCCAAATATTGGAGTTTCAGCTTCAACATCAGTCCTTCCAATGAATATTCAGGACTTATTTCCTTTAGGATGGACTGGTTGGATCTCCTTGCAGTCCAAGGGACTCTCAAGAGTCTTCTCCAACACCACAGTGCAAAAGCATCAATTCTTCGGGGCTCAGCGTTCTTTATAGTCCAACTCTCACATCCATACATGACCACTGAAAAAACCATAGCCTTGACTAGATGGACCTTTGTTGACAAAGTAATGTCTACCTCAACACAATAAAGGCCATATATGACAAACCCATGGCTTTCCTGGTGGCTCAGTGGGAAAGAAGCCACCTGCCAGTGCAAGAGATGTGGGTTCAATCTCTGGGTGGGGAAGATCCCTTGGAGAAGGGAATGGCTACCGACTCCAGGTGTTCTTGCCTGGGAAGTCCCACAGACAGAAGAGCCTGGCAGCTACAGTCCACCGGGTCCCAGAAGAGTTGGATATGACTTAGTGACTAAATAACAACAATGACAAACCCATAGCAAACATCATAGTCAACAGTCAAAAGCTGAAAGCACTCAGTCTAGGATCAGGAGCAAGTTGATAATGCCCACTCTTGCCACTTTGGCTGAACATAGTTTTGGAAGTCCTAGCCACAGTAATCAGAAAAGAAAAAGAAATAAAAGGAATCTACATCAGAAAGGGAGAAGTAAACCTGTCACTGTTTGCAAATGACGTGATACTATATATAGGAAATCCTAAAGAAAACTACTAGAGCTCATCAGGGAGGTCAGTGAAGTGCAGGATACAAAATTAATACAGAGAAATCTGTTGCATTTCTATACACTAACAAAGAACTATCAAAAAGAGAAATTAAGGAAACAATCCCATTTATCTTTTCATAAAAAAGAAATAAATACCTAGGGGTAAGACTTCACTTTGACTTTTCACTTTCATGCATTGGAGAAGGAAATGGCAACCCACTCCAGTGTTCTTGCCTGGAGAATCCCAGGGACAGGGAAGCCTAGTGGGCTGCCGTCTATGGGGTCGCACAGAGTCGGACACAACTGAAAAGACTTAGCAGCAGCAGCAAGTCTACCTAAAGGAGATGAAAGACCTGGACTCCGAAAACTATACCACATTGATGAAGGAAATTGAAGACAACACAAAGAGATAGAAAGACATATCACGTTCTTAAATTGGAAGAATTAACATTGATAAAATGACCATACTACCTAAGGTGATTTACAGATTCAATGCAATCCCTATCAAATTACCAATGGCATTTTTAAAGAACTAGAAGAAATAATTTAAAATTTTTGTATGGAAACACAAAAGATTTTGAGAAGTCAAAACAATTTTGAGAAAGAACAAAGTGGGAGGAATTATGCTGTCTGTAATCAAAACAATATCAACAGTAATCAAGACAGTATGGTATTGGAGCAAAAACAGACACATAGATTAATGAAATGACCCAAATCAGCCAAAATATTGCACAAGGCCTCAAGGTCGGTGATGCCATCCAGCCATCTCATCCTCTGTCGCCCCCTTCTCCTCCTGCCTCCAATCCCTCCCAGCATCAGAGTCTTCTCCAATGAGTCAACTCTTCGCATGAGGTGGCCAAAGTACTGGAGTTTCAGCTTTAGCATCATTCCTTCCAAAGAAATCCCAGGGCTGATCTCCTTCAGAATGGACTGGTTGGATCTCCTTGCAGTCCAAGAGACTCTCAAGAGTCTTCTCCAACACCACAGTTCAAAAGCATCAATTCTTTGGCACTCAGCTTTCTTCACAGTCCAACTCTCACATCCATACATGACCACTGGAAAAACCATAGCCTTGACTAGACGGCCCTCTGTTGGCAAAGTAATCTCTCTGCTTTTCAATATGCTATCTAGGTTGATCATAACTTTCCTTCCAAGGAGTAAATGCTTTTTAGTTTCATGGCTGAAGTCACCATCTGCAGTGATTTTGGAGCCCCCAAAAAATAAAGTCTGACACTGTTTCCCCATCTATTTCCCATGAAGTGATGGACCAGATGCCATGATCTTCATTTTCTGAATGTTGAGCTTTAAGCCAACTCTTTCACTGTCCTCTTTCACTTTCATCAAGAGGCTTTTTAGTTCCTCTTCACTTTCTGCCATGAGGGTGGTGTCATTTGCATATCTGAGGTTATTGATATTTCTCCCGGCAATCTTGATTCCAGCTTGTGCTTCTTCCAGCCTAGCGTTTCTCATGATGTACTCTGCATAGAAGTTAAATAAGCAGGGTGACAATATACAGCCTTGACGTACTCCTTTTCCTATTTGGAACCAGTTTGTTGTTCCATGTCCAGTTCTAACTGTTGCTTCCTGACCTGCATACAAATTTCTCAAGAGGCAGGTTAGGTAGTCTGGTATTCCCATCTCTTTCAGAATTGTGTACAGTTTGTTGTGATCCACACAGTCAGGAATAGCGGCTGGAATTGGAACCGGAACTGCCAGCCTAACCACCTCCATCCAAAACTATCAGGCACTATCTAAAGACGTATCAGACAGCCTCCAGGAAATGCCCCAATGTCTAATAACTGTTCAAAATCAACTCGATTCCTTGGCGGCTCTAGTGTTACAAAATAGAAGGGGATGAGATCTACTCACTGTAGAAATGGGAGGTTTCTGCCTTTCTCTGGATGAATGCTGCTGCTTCTATGCCAACCAGTCAGGTGTTGTCCAGGAAGCTGCAAAAAAACCCTACAGATCGAGCCTATCAAATTGGCCAGAGATTAAGCCACCTCTGGCAGTCATGGTTGGCGGATTGGAACTGGATGCCTTGGGTTTTGCCCCTTCTTGGACCATTCATGTTCATTATCCTCCTATTTACGTTTGGACCTTGTTTCTTTAATCTTTCCAGGGATTCCTCCAGGACTGAATTTGAGCCATTTCTCTAGATCAAGTCAAGACTGTTCTTCTGTTTGAGACCCTGGCAGCTAGGATAGAAAATCAACATTATGGGCCTTAGACTTCCTTCCTCCCAGACCACAAGCCCCGGCCCCTCATTTAGCACAAAGAAGCCCTGAACATTGACAACGCCCATCTCTCTTTCTCTTTCTGTATATTCCTTAGGGTCTGGAATGAAGGAAAGCTACCTGGCTCAAAATAACCTAGAGTTAAAACTCCCCTCTAGGTCCTCCCCACCATTTTATACAGAATAAAGAACTTTCTACCTGAAGAAAGGAATGAACATGAAGATTGGTTACGTTCAGCTCCTAGCCGATCCCAGTCTGTGGCCCGTCTCAGGAATTCCTTGCCCCAGTTGTTGAAAGTGAACTAATCAAAAGCAATCTTGAGGAAAAACAGACCCCCTCAAAACAATATATCTCTGCATACATATGTTTTCCATATATACCACTCTCTTCTTGACTTAGTGCAGCAGTTCCCCTGGTCTGACTGTTGCACCTTCTCGCCTTATTAAAGGTGATCTGTTTCTGTAGAGTATCAGTCTCATTCTTTCTCCGAACCTTGCCTTCTCTAGTTCCTTTACCTTACAATGACTACATCAAAAAGCCAAGAAACAACAAATGTTGTGAGGAAGTGGAGAAAAGGGAACCTCATGTACTATTGATAGTGTTAGGTAGTTAGAATAGGAAATAGGAGTCCAAAATGGAGGTGGCTAAAAGACAAGGAAGGGGAAAGCCCATGAAAATAGAACAAAGCAAGGTCAAAGGAACGTCCAAGGACCTGAGTGAGGACCTCAGGTAGAACAAACAACATTCCTGTCTAGCCCAGTTTATATAGGGCACGCCCACGGGGAGGAAAAAAACAAATGAAAAGAGGAGCCAAAGGGCTCTCTCTCGCTCTCGCTCTCTCTATCTCTTTCTCCCACCTGTTGGCTCGCATCTTTGGGTTGACATGCCCTCACGCCTGGATGATGGATTTTCCTGCTATTTTCTAAATACAATAGAGGTGTAACACGGAGCTGTAACACTGATTTGTCTAAGAGCTACAACACGGTCTGTTAGATACCTGAGAGCTATAACACAGTCTGCCCAAGACCCGAGAGCTGTGACGAGCTGAGGACTTTAATGTCTGTCACTTCAAATCTTTGTTGTGATGAGACAGAACTGAGGAGCATACACTCACCTGATATCTATGGTGCCATGACTCGGATTTACCCTGGCTGAAAGAACCTCCGTGTGGCCCCAGGAAGGTGGAGGCCAAGCACAGCAGGAGCCCAACTCAGCAAAAGCTCCCACAGTAGAAGCAGAACAGTAAGAAACCTAAGCTCAAGGGAACTGACAAGAGGCCCATCGTGCTGGAAACTGGGACAGAGAAAAACGAACTCAGCAGAAAGCTCACGCAGCTCAGTCTCAGATTCCAGAAGACCTCCGGTTAAGGTAGGAGGTCCTCGCTCCTATGGCTGTAGGGACATATGCCTAATGAAATCTCATTTCCTTTACAATCTCTAGTTTCTTGTTTCCTCAAACCCCCCGTGAACAGATGGGCAGCAGTGGGCACAATTGAGGGACTCTCGAGAGGCTACTCTTTGGTACGTCCCAAAGGCACTATCTGCTGGGCCCCAGTAGCTGTTACCCAAGCCAGTGGGGGTTCTTCTGTCCTTACTCTTCTTTGTGCCAAGGATCAGGCCAATGAAAACTGTGAGCACCAGTCAGATTTGAGATATTTAGCAGAATTTTCAGCAGGCTATGAAGGGGATTCCTTGGCATGGTTTTCCCACTGCTTTTTCCTCCTGTCCTTCAGATCTCTCCTGAGACTTGAGCCTGGCCAAAACCCAGAATGCCTGGCTTCAGGACCTAAGGAAGCTCGGGCTCTGATGTCTCATTGCAAAAATTCAGTGAGAGACAAAGCGATAAGTAAGAGGTGGATTTGTTAGGATTCAGAGAGAAGCGCAGTCTTCAGGGTGTGGGCCATTGCTGAGGACAAGGGCTCTGGCCATGGAATGCTGCCTGGCTAGGTTTTGCTAGCCAAAATGAATTCATGTGCTGATGAGGGGGAGGATCATCCCAACCATTGGGGAATCACCCCCTCCTCCATCTTTTGACAGTGCCTTGGAGCTCTGGGTGTGTCTTTTGGCTTACAGATTGGGGATTAAGGTTTACTTGAATTTGACTTGTCATCTTGGACCCAGTTGATTTTAATCGATTTACATTATGTCCCTGTGCTATGTGCTTCTTTCAAAGGTCGTGCCCTGCCCCCTTCCCTCCTGTTTCATGCTCGTTTCCTAAGCCCCATCCAGGCCCACAATGTCACCTCTACAATCTTCTGGAGGGACAACCAGAAAATAGCTGGCCCTTGGAAGGGAAATACTGTATAATATCCAATCCATCTAGATATTCAAGCCTTCATCTTCCATGTTTCCTACAACATGTGCAACATCAGCATCTCTCAGTGAACCCCCTAGGGTGGGGGACAGGCACACAATGCCTGCTATAAGTCCATCAGTTGGCATCCCTTCAAAGGCAATTGGACTTCCAGGGATAATGTTTGCCACTTTGGGAGTTAGCCCTGCAGGCCGTTTGGGCTCAAACCCTTACCACCATTCTCCTAAATTTACAATAATACCCCTGGATCAAATCTCCACTCCACTTTTACGGAACATTTGGTCTGTTGCCTCTTGACAAATTTGTTCTTAAGCCAATGACTAACTCCTACAATCAGGACCCTGCCCCCTTGTAGGCAATGTTGCTCCACCCAGCCTATTATTAAAATACCTTCATGTCCCTAACAGGGCCAGATAACCCACTCATTTGTCACTACTTCCGTTATTACCTAACGTGGGTCTATGACAACGAAATATTTACCTGTGGAGACACCCTAACCTGCTCTTAAGGAGGACTAGGGGAAGAAATCAATGACTTAAATCCCTTAGAACAGTAAGAGGACAAGGCTTGTGACTGTTTCACTGTTTCCCAGTCTCAGGGCACAGGCTTGGATTGCTTTACATCATGATATCTATTCCCATCTGTCGTGAACAAACTGGCAATGAGTTAAAATCACAACCTCTTAATCCTACCCAGCACTGGTCATGCTGGAGACCTTGGAGATGCCCAACTCCAGCCTGGGGGTCCCAGGAGGTCAACCTGCCTTGACCTGCCTAGGGGTCTGGTCCTCGAAAGGTTGTCACACCTAAACCTGCTCAGGGATCTGCCAGTCCAGGGGTCCCAGGAGGTCGTCACACCTCGACCTGCCCAGGAACCCAATTCTCGGGAGGACCTCGAGCCTTGACCTGTCCGGGGATTTGATCTCCAGGAGGCTGTCATGCCTCAGCCTGCCTGGGGATCTTCACCCTGACCTGGGGATGCCTGGCTCTCAGGTTGCAACAGTACTGGGTAGGATAAGCTTCAGAATGACTCACCCCTAAGAAAGTCCACCCATGGAAATAGAAGGAAGCCTATTACTTGTGGGACTATGCCCAGTCTCAGCAATAACTCGAGAGCCCAATGAGAACCCCATTGCCTTTCTGGAAAGGCTAAAAGAAGCCCTCCAAAAGTTTACCAATCTGGACTTAGACTCTTACGAGGGACAGGTGATTTTAAAGGACAAATTCCTGTCCTAGTGTGCATCAGATTAGCAGCAGGACCCTGCTTCTCCTTTAGATGAGATGGTCCAGACAGATGAGATGGTCCACCAATACCTTTTATAACAGAGAACAGGAGAAGGAGGCCAAGGCCCAGGAGAGGGAGAGAAGGAAAGAGACAAGGCATGCCCAGATGCTGGCCGCCCTACACGGAAGCCCTATTTCAAACCCTGAGTCCTTAAAGGACAAGGCACGAAGCAAATGCCTAGTCTGTAGGCAGATGGGGCATTAGGCCAAAGAGTGTCCAAGCCGTGACAAGTCTCCTCAAACGGCTTGCTACAAATGCCATCAACTGGGACATTGGGTGGCACTTTGCCCTGGGGACCCAAGAGCCTCAAGGTCAAGCACCAAGCCTTCCCTCATGATGGTTCAACAGGACTGAAGCAGTCCACCTCAGCCAGCCCACCTGTCACAGATAACCACCATGAGGATGGAGCCAAGGGCACAATTGGATGAGGCAGATAGGTCCAAGAATTTCTTGGTTGACACAGGGACTGCTACTCTGTCCTGACTTCCTACTCGGGAGCCTTCTCCTCCCATATCTGTACTAGTTTGGGTGCTCCAGGAAAAACAATTACCAAAAGATTCACTTGAGGACTTCTCTGTTGCTGGGATGGACAAATATTTTCCCGCCAGTTTCTGGTGGTCCCTGAGTGTCCTACTCCCTTAATGGAAAGAGATACACTCACTAAACAGGAGACCACCCTTGTGATGGGAAGCTTTTCAGCCCCTAGAGCCCTACAGCTCCTGGTTACTACTGAAAATCCCATTACACCTTCTCCAATAGAGAGGGACCAAAAACTATGGGAGGACAAAATTAGCCCCCAGATGTGGGACCAGGGGATTCCTGGACGAGCCCACCAAGCTGAACCAGTCATCATTGTCCTCCGAGATCCCATTCGGTTTCCTAACCGGAAACAATATCCCCTCAAAAGAGAGGCTTGGGAGGGACTACAGCCTTTAATAAATAAAATCTTTGTTGTGGGCTATGGGTCCCCACCAATTCACCATGTAATACCCCAATCCTCTCAGTAAAGAAAAAGGATGGAACCTGGTAAATGGTTCAAAATCTCTGGATCATAAATGCAGCTGTAGTCCCCCTCCAACACACAGTACCCAATCCCTATGTAATCTTGGGAGAAATCCCACCCAGTGCCAAGTGGTTTACAGTCTTGGATCTCAAAGATGCTTTTTTTTTTTTTTTTTTTTTGTATACCACTGGATAAAAAATCCCAATATCTTTTTGCCTTTGAGTGGGAGGCCCCAGGAGAAAAACACCAACAGATGACTTGGACAATATTACCTCAGGTGTTCAGAGATAGCTCCCACTTGTTTGGACAGGCCCTTAGCCGGGATCTCCTAGATCTGGGACCTGGAACATAATGGGAAAATATTACAATACGTAGATGACCTACTAATCTGCTCTCCAGATGAGAAAAATGCCCAACAACATGCAATTCACGTTCTAAACATTTTGGCAAAAAGGAGATATAAAGTCTCCCGTGCTAAGGCACAGATGGTGGAGACAAAGGTCACTTACCTGGGAGTTCAGATTACATCGGGTCCAGGAGGCTGTCTTCTGATCAGGTACAGTTGCCCTCCCCCATGACTCGAAAACAACTGCGAGCTTTACTGGGGCTAACTGGGTATTGTAGAATCTGGATACCCAACTATGGTCTAATTGCCCAGCCCTTATATGAAAGCTTAAAGGGACGAGATGATTCAATCCCATTGATGTGGGGAACTCCTCAAAAGAAGGCAGAGGCTACACTAAAACAAGCCTTAACTCAAGCACCTGCCTTAAGGTTGCCAGACCCAGAAAAAGCATTCCAACTTTATGTCCACGAAAGAGAGGGAATAGCCTTGGGAGTGTTAATTCAAAGGTTGGGATCTGAGCCCCAGCCTGTAGCTTACTTATGCAAGAGGCTCGATCCAACCACCTGAGGCTGGCAACTGCCTTCGAAATCTTGCAACTATTGCAGTCATGATAGAATATGCTTTAAAACTCTCCTTGGGGGGCAAACTAACTATTTTTACCAGCCACCAAGTAAAACAACTCCTACATATGAGAGGCCATTTATGGATGTCTGATCAAAGAATCCTCAGATATCAAGTAATGCTGATGGAAAATCCAGGCCTCACTATATCCCCTTGTGAGGTTCTTAACCCAGCCACCCTCCTGTCTACCCCTGAGGGCTCTCTCCCCTTCCACTCTTGTCTAGAAACCTTGGACTACTGGACAAAACCCCAAGAGGGATTGTCAGAAGATCCTCTGACCAATCCTGAGGAAATCTGGTACTCTGATGGAAACAGCTTTATCTTAGATGGAAAAAGAAGAGCTGGATATGCAGTAGTCTCCAATTTTGAGATCATAGAGGCTAAGCCTCTGCCACCAGGTACTTCAACCCAATTAGCTCAGCTCATAGCCCTGACTCAAGCTTTAGAACTGGAAAAAGGAAAAAGAATAGCCATTTACACTGACTCCAAATATGCCTTTCTGGTGCTACATGCACCTGCTGCTGTTTGGAAAGAAAGGGGCCACTTGACCACCCGAAGGTCCCCAATCAAATATGGGGAGCAAATTCTTAGACTCTTGGAGGCAGTCCATCTGCCCACTGAGGTTTCAGTCTCCCACTGTAAAGGACACCAAAAAGGGAGTACGGAAGTGGCACGAAGGAACCAAGCAGCTGATCAGGCAGCTAAGAGAGCAACATTACAGAACAATGACCTAATAGGGGTTGCCACCCTAGTTCCACAGACTAATCTGCCAGAAACTCCTTCATATCCTGAAGGCGAGACTCTTATAGCTAAGAGTGAGGACTTTCAAGAAGATCATATGGGGTGGTTCCAAAAGGAGGGACTCCTTTTTCTGCCTGGGAACCTCCAATGGAAGTTGGTTAACTCCTTACATGCCACCACTCATTTAGGAGAAAAGGCCCTCCAAAAATTACTAGAAAGGTCCTTCAGAGGAACAGGCCTCCAAACAACCATAAGGCAAGTGGTCTCCGCTTTTCCCACTTTCCAATTAAACAACCCCCAAGGAGCTCGAAGATCCCAGCTGGCTCAGCCCATCCAACGACAGGGGACCTACCCAAGAGAGAAATGAAAGATGGATCTAGTAAGTCTAGTAAGATGGGTCCCCAAAGGCTCAACTCCAGCCCACATGGAAGGGCCCCTACCCTGTAATACTTTCCACCCCTACAGCAGTCAAGGTACCAGGACATGACTTCTGGATTCACTACTCATGAGTTAAGCCATGAAAGAAAACAGAAGAGGACACTCAATACACCTGTGAGCCCCTGGGAGATCTCAGATACCTATTCAGAACTACCAATGAGTGCCATTCTAATAAACACCCCAAAATCTAGTTTCTGGAAATAAGATTTCTCAGGATAGCTCCAAAGAGACAACACAGCTTGGTAGAGACTGTACTCCAAAACCGGCAGGAGACATATCTTCTGATCCCTGAACAAGGAGGGACTTGAGCCATCCTGGCGATGGGAATATGAAATTGGCTAATGCCCCTACTAGTCCTTGTTATGCCATATTGATGTTGGTTGTGATTGTTCCATGTATTATCTATTGTCTAACCTGGTTGTCTCTGACCAGGTCAACAAGCTACAACATGCAGTGCCAGTTCAACAAAGATATAAAACTAGAGCCGGCCAAAGGAAAATATCACTCACCCTTAGATGGACACCTCTATAAGGACTCTGAGGCCTTAGACTAGCAAGAGGCAGAGGCCCAATGCCCTCGCCATCCCAGTTCAGCAGGAAGTAGCCAGAAAGACCTCGGCGTCCCTATTCCCAAAGAGTTGGGCCTTCCGTCTCTTGAGGGGGGAATGTTAGGTGGTTAGAATAGGAAACAGGAGTCCAAAATGGCGGTGGCTAAAAGACAAGGAAGGGAAAAGTCCATGAAAATAGAACAAAGGCAGATCAAAGGAGGGTCTGGAGACCTGAGTGAGGACCTCAGGTAGAACAAACAGCACTCCTGGCTAGCCCAATTTACATAGGGCAGACACAGGGGAGGAAAAAATATATAAAAAGAGGAGCCAAAGGAGGAGCCAAAGGGCTCTCTCTCAATCTCTCTTTCTCCTGCGCACTGGTTTGCATCTTTGGGTCGTGATCACTCACCTAGAGCCAGATATCCTGGAATGTGAAGTCAAGTGGGCCTTAGAAAGCATCACTATGAACAAAGCTAGTGGAGGTGATGGAATTCCAGTTGAGCTATTTCAAATCCTGAAAGATGATGCTGTAAAAGTGCTGCACTCAATATGCCAGCAAATTTGAAAGACTCAGCAGAGGCCACAACTGGAAAAGGTCAGTTTTCATTCCAATCCCAAAGAAAGGCAATGCCAAAGAATGCTCAAACTACCGCACAATTGCACTCATCTCACATGCTAGTAAAGTAATGCTCAAAATTCTCCAAGCCAGGCTTCAGCAATATGTGAACTGTGAACTTCCAATGTTCAGGCTGGTTTTAGAAAAGGCAGAGGAACCAGAGATCGAATTGCCAACATCTGCTGGATCATCGAAAAAGCAAGAGAGTTCCAGAAAAACATCTATTTGTGCTTTACTGACTATGCCAAAGCCTTTGACTGTGTGGATCACAATAAACTGTAGAAAATTCTAAAAGAGATGGGAATACCAGACCCCCTGACCTGCCTCTTGAGAAACCTGTATGCAGATCAGGAAGCAACAGTTAGAACTGGACATGGAACAACAGACTGGTTCCAATAGGAAAAGGAGTACGTCAAGGCTGTATATCGTCACCTTACTTATTTAACTTATATACAGATTACATCATGAGAAACGCTGGACTGGAAGAAGCAAAAGCTGGAATCAAGATTGCCGAGAGAAATATCAATAACCTCAGATATGCAGATGACACCACCCAGGCAGAAAGTGAAGAGGAACTAAAAAACCTCTTGATGAAGGTGAAAGAGGAGAGTGAAAAAGTTGGCTTAAAACTCAACATGCAGAAAATGAAGATCATGGCATCTTTTCCCATCACTTCATGGGAAATAGATGGGAAAACAGTGGAAACAGTGTCAGACTTTGTTTTTTGGGGCTCCAAAATCACTGCAGATGGTGACTGCAGCCATGAAATTAAAAGACGCTTACTCCTTGGAAGGAAAGTTATGACTAACCTAGATAGCATATTCAAAAGCAGAGACATTACTTTGCCAACAAAGGTTCATCTAGTCAAGCCTATGGTTTTTCCAGCGGTCACGTATGGATGTGAGAGTTGGACTGTGAAGAAAGATGAGCACTGAGGAATTGATGCTTTTGAACTGTGGTTTTGAAGAAGACTCTTGAGAGTCCCTTGGACTGCAAGGAGATCCAACCAGTCCATTCTGAAGGAAATCAGCCCTGGAATTTCTTTGGAAGGAATGATGCTAAAGCTGAAACTCCAGTACTTTGGCCACTTGATGAGAAGAGTTGACTCATTGGAAAAGACTGATGATGGGAGGGATTGGGAGCAGAGGGAAAAGGGGACGACAGAGGATGAGATGGCTGGATGGCATCACTGACTCGATGGACATGAGTCTCAGTGAACTCCGGGAGTTGGTGATGGGAAGGGAGGCCTGAAGTGCTGCGATTCATGGGGTTGCAAAGAGTCAGACACGACTGAGCGACTGAACTGAACTGAAATGAACTGCCCTCACCCCTGGAGGATGGATTCTCCTGTTATTTTCTAAATAAAATAAACGTGTAACACGGAGCTGTAACATTGATTTATCTAAGAGCTACAACACAGTCTGTTCAAGACCTGAGAGCTATAATACGCTCTGTCCAACACCGGAGAGCTGTTGCCGAGGGCTTTAATGTCCGTCACTTCAAATCCTTGTTTTGACGAGACAGAACGGAGGAACATACACTCGCCTGACAATAGAATACAAAAAAGTGCAGCCACTGCAAAAAACATGGAGGCTCCTCAAAAGTCTAAAATAGAGCTCCATATGATCCAGAAATCTCAGCTCTGGGTATTTATCTAAAGAAGATGAAAATACTAACAAGTAAAGATGTTTGTGCCCCCACGTTCATTGCAGCATTATTTACAATAGTCAAGATATGGAGACAACTTCCGTGTCAGTCATGGATGAATGGATAAAAAATTTAGTGTACACACACACATACACACACGAATGGTATTCAGCCATAAGAGAGAAGGAAATCTTGCCCCTTTGACAACATGGATAGATGGGAGGGCATTATGGTAAGTGAAATAAGTGTAACAGAAAAACAAAGTCTGTGCAAACAAATTTGTATGTGGAATGTAAACAAAACAAACGCCAAACTCATAGATGTAGAGAACATATTGGTGGTTGCCAGCGGTCGGGATTGATAGTGGAAGTGGGAGAAATGGGTGAATGGGATCAAAAGGCAAAAATAATAAAATAAAATAAAACGCATACTCAATGCAACATGTATACACATATATAAGCTAATGGGAAATACCAAGACTTAGAAATATTTTTGATTGATTATTGAATCTCCTGGAAAATGCATGAATTTTTATTTCATGCAAATTGAAATTCAATAAAGTTGAAAAGTCAAATGTAAGAGATTGATTGTAAAATTCGTCTAAGTTGTCAAACTACCTTGTCTCCAGGCCCTTTTAAGATGTTAATTTGGATCTCTTCTAATGCAGAGTTAGGACCTATTTTTGCACGTCTTGAAGCTCAAAGCTTCAAAGGCTTTGCAGTTTTACTTTCAATAGTTTCTGCTCTTTTAAGCATTTGCTGGTTTTGTATTTTTCATTTCCTGTTGTTTTTCAGCCCACAGACTATCTTCTCATGCATGTAAAAATATCTGTACCTATTTGCTAGAAATTCTGTGATAAAGAGACCAGAGGATGATTTTCACGCACATTACAGCACAGTCCCCAAGAAGTTTGTGGTTGACCCATTTCTCAGAATCTTCTCACAATAACAAGAGTGGCTGTTATACATTCACATGTACACACACCCATTTCCTTCCTGCCTCACCTCCTTCACCTTTGGCCTGACCAAGGTCCCCTTCCCTCCTCTTCGTGGGGTGATGCTCACAGTGGACTCAGACTTGCTGAGGAGGCCTGACTGAGGCAGTCGCAGCTCTGTCGTGAGCTGAGTGAAAGAACCAGTGCGATCAGTGGATGCAGGTTCTTCTGCCTTCCTGAGGATGGAGTTTTAAAAGCCTGAACATAATAGAAAACTTAAGAAGCCAATTTTATTTCTCTTTGCCTATTTTGAAGTAATAAAAATTTGAAATTAGTATTAGAAAGTCTTTACCTCCAAGTTGTAGATGACCACAAATAATTCTGTGTATAAGTATTGATTGAGAGGGTAACAGGCAGGAAGGCCAGGGGTCTCCAAATGGAGGAAATAACCTGCAAGTGTCAGACATTTTTTATCTCTCTTAAGCGGCAGGAGAAAACAAACTAACAATATTTTTTTCCTTCTCTATACAAATTTAAAGGGAGGCTTCTCTTAAAATACTGTGTTGCCATAATGACACCTGGTTTCCCCTAGAGATAACCAATGCCTTTTTCTTATGGAAATGTTTTATGCCTTTACCCCAAACTCTGTCCCCAAGTCAGTTCTGCCTCTTGGCCCAGAACCTACTTGACAAACCAGTATGTTATACTCAGATATTGTTCTCCTAATCTATGTAAATGAAACTATTTGTATGGTGGTCTGCCCTTCTTCAAGATTCAAGTTAATCATTTTATGGCCCAGGATAAACCATTTGGCGCCAAGATTATCCCAAAATGCATCTTATGGGTGAGGGGCCTGGTGCCATTCTGAATTTTAAGACATTCCTTTCTTTCATTAACAGACTGCTAGTGACTATATAACATCCAGCTGAAGACTAGCAGGGGGGTACTCTTTCTGCCCCCTTCTGATGCCTATGTCAGAAGCTTTCTGTATCTCCTTTATACTTTAATAAAACTTTATTACACAAAAGCTCTGGGCGATCAAGCCTCGTCTCTGGCCCCGGATTGAATTCTTCTCCTCCGGGGGCCAAGAATCCCGGTGTATTCGCGTGATTCAACAACAACCTTTCAGTATGTAAGAGTAGTTTGCACATTCTCTCTTACTGCACTTTATTTCTATGTAACAGGAGATCAGAGATTTCAGCATCAATTTAGCAAACTAGTCATATGCCAACCATTCTGGAAAATGGATTGAGATCAATTATAGACCACAGACATTTTCTTTTTGAAATCCCTAATAAAACTGGGATGTCACAGCGAACTTAGGAGCATACATATCAGATACAAGAGCATGCAACAATTTCTGGAAAGAGCACTGGGGCCAAACATTCACAGTCAGCATGGGCCCAGAGAGGCTATCGCTGAGGTATCCATGGAGGACACAGAAGCACCGTGGGGAGGTGGGCTTCAGACATTTCAGCTGCGAAGGGGTGGGGCTGAGGATTCGTTGAGGATGTGACCATGAGACTGCTGGCCCAACTGTCTCCTCACGTCCCCCTCTTCAGAGGCTCACACTTCAAGGTCTGTCTTCCCGAGTGCATAACTGAAGGATTCGGCCCTATGATTAGAGCATCTCCAGAGAAAATCCTCCACATTTGGGCATTTTGGGTTCCCTCTCCATAACAGCCTGTCCCGCAGTTACCTCAGATGAGACCTGCACTCAGAACCCTCACTCACAGGTGAAACTTCCAGGTTTTCTAATGATTTATTCCAAAATTTGAAAAGGTAAACAGGGAGAACTGCCATTTGAGGACAAACTGTAATATGATGGAGAGATGCAAGAGACAAAGATAAACAGAAAAATTAACCCTAAGGGGGCCATTAACTCAGCAAACAAAAACATGAAAAAACTAACCAAGGGAAAATAAATTTCTCTTTCAGATATCTAGATTAATCATCCTCCCACTGAAATCAACTAAAAATGCCGAAAACATTAGATACCTTTTCTTAAAAGCATATGTGAGTAGGCAAGTAATAAGCATTCTCAGACCAGAACTAAGTGGGTGACAAGTAGAGTGCAACAGCAGGCTGTCCCTCTGAGGATACTTTACCAGCTCTGGAGAATTGAAACTTTACTTCTGGAAGCCACATTGACATGGAAATCATAGTCAAGGCAAAGGGGGATTCAAGGTGGGAGGGGGCGGGTAGCTAGTAGAGGAACCTGTATCACTAAGTCCAAAGGGACACGCCCTCAGTGAAGGGTGACATAGGGGTCAGTAACTTCTAGTCAGTGAAATGGATGAGAGATTTGAAAAAGAAAAGATCGGAATGAAGTTTAAGGAGCAAAAGATGCTTATAGAAAAAGAGAGAGAGAGAATAGGCTAGAGGAAGACTGTAAAGTAATAATGGTTGGATTTTTTTTTTTCCTGAGCTGATGAAATTCAGCAATTAACACATTCAAGAAATCTAATACCAAAGAATTTCATTAGGAAAGAATTCACTCCTTAATGTATAGCAGTGAAACTGTGGGGAAAGAAATGCACCAGAATGAACAGACAGATGACCTTTGAAAAAAGAAAGGAACTGGGCTGATTTCTTAGTAATGACAAAGGAAGCCACAAAACAGTAGAAGCAGGCTTTCAGTGTGGTCAAAGAAAATAACAGTCAACTTAAAATTCTATACCCAGGGAAAACAGGAATCAGAAATAAGGCAAAAGAAACACATTTCAGACAATACAGACTGAGAGTCTTACCACCAGCAAAACTTATCTAGAATTTGTAAGAGTGTACTTGAGCAAGAGAAAAGTAATCCCAGATGGTAAATCATATGTGGAAAAGAAGCAGAAAGAAAGAAAAAAAGAAGAGATACTATTAATAACTTCTAGGGCTTTCCTGGTGGCTCAGTTGGTAAAGAATCGACTGTAATGCAGGAGTCCCAGGTTCAATCCTTGAGTCGAGTAGATCCCCCGGAGAAGGAAATGACAATCCATTCCAATATTCTTGCCTGGGAAACCTTATGGGCAGAGGATCCTGGTGGGCTATAGTTCATGGGATCATAAGAGCTGGATTCGACTTACAGACTAAATCACCAGGGCTTAAAAAGGAAAAAAATAAGAAAATTAAAATACACAACAGCAATAATGTAGAGATAGGGGTGGCGGGTGGGAATAAAGACTAAAATATTCTAAAGTATTTGTTGTATAACAGAGAGATGAAAACATGAGATGAAAACATAGAATTACCTTTAAACTTTGACAAATTAAGAATATATGTTATATAGGGAATAAAGCCAATATTTTGTTATAATTGTAAGAGATTTGTAACCTTTAAAAATTGAAGGAACATTAAAAATTTCCATACAAGTAAAGGAAAAATTTAGAAGTGAAAAAAATAGCCAGATAATCCAAATTAAGATACAAAGAAGAAAGAAAACACAAATTATGAAAGAGGTTGGACATGTAGACAGCAGAAAATAAAATTATGAATGTATCCAAATAGATTACAGATTATAATTATGATAAACACAGCACAGACTTCAGTTACAAAAATAAATGTTTTTTTAAGTGGATTACAGAAGTAATCTGAATCTAAAATATGAAACTAGAGGTAGTTTGAAAGCAGAAGTAAAGGCAAAATACAGCAATACAATTCTAAACAAACACAAACAATATATCAAATGAAATAGGCCTTTCAGTGTCTAGTGAGAGCCTATTTCATGCCAAGTGCTGTTCTAGCCAACTGGATATATTAGCACATGATAGCAGATAAAGATCCCTGCTTCTCCAGACCTATCAGTGCTCCTTGAAGGGAAAAACAACAAACAGAAAAGGAATAATTGATAAAATAAAGAATCATTACAGAAGACATTCCCCTATGTAAGAATAAGAACTCAGGGAGCATGGTAGAGAGGACCCAGAGCGGGAAGGCAGGTGAAACTTCAACAGTGTGGAAAGCAAACACCTACCAAGTCCTATTCTGCAACGTGGCAACTTGTTCATTCCATATCCCAGAGAATGCAGCCCAGGTTCAGAAGGGATTTAGATAATAAGAATGCTGTTACACAAGCAAAAAATATTTGAGAATGATTTCCCTAGATATTCCAACAAACATTGTTTATAAATATAGATAAGACTGATTTTTAAAAATGTACGTTGATTTGCAGCTTCATTGGGATCTATCCAGGTTTCATCTGAAACCTGATGGTGAAACATACCACTCCAGGCTGCAAGCTGGCAGGTTTAATACACAGGGGACTGACTCAAGATGCTTGTCTTGGGCAGCCCCAAGAAAAGCAGTTCTTCACACCTGTCTGCCAGAATCTGAAAGATTCTGAATCTGAAAGATAGAGAGGCCTTAAGTGGGTTCAATCACTTATATGATCCAGACAGTATCAGTTTCTACCTGAGGCTGCATCCTTAGAGGGGCTTCTGGAAGTGGGGAAGGCAAGCAGAAGGCACATTTCTAGGACAAGGCTGGGGAGTCCTCGATTGCATGGGTGCAGTTTGCTGGACCACCTCTCAACCCCGTGACCAGCTCTCGCGATCTCACAGGCTCCCCTCTCCCTGGCCTTTCACCAGCATGGAGACGGCTGCTCTGGTGGCTCCCTGGCTGCAATGCAGGCAGATGCCACAGCAACAATAGAGTCACATGTGAGAGAACATGGGTGAAGTCAGTGATTCCCAACGGAATGACAACTTTTTCTGCCGAAAATCCTATGACCTGAATCTTGGATTTACAACGTCCCACACATAGGGG
This sequence comes from Bos indicus x Bos taurus, assembly GCF_003369695.1. Lineage (NCBI taxonomy): Eukaryota > Metazoa > Chordata > Mammalia > Artiodactyla > Bovidae > Bos > Bos indicus x Bos taurus. The sequence goes on along the minus strand of NC_040079.1, from coordinate 6,776,778 downwards.
CTGGGATCCCTCAGGGTGTTCACTGTGCCCTCGTGTGACTTAATAAAGAGGACACCTTAACAGTTTCATCAGTAGGAACACACTATATTCTGTTTGGATAATGGTGCCAATGCTTCCTAGGGAGGAAGTGACCATGTCCAAGGCCACTTTTTCAGTTCAGTTCAGTTACTCAGTCATCTCTGACTCTGCGACCCCATGAACTGCAGCACGCCAGGCTTCCCTGTCCTTCACTATCTCCTGGAGCTTGCTCAAACTCATGTCCATCAAGTCGGTGATGCCTTCCAACCATCTCATCCTCTGTTGTCCCCTTCTCGTCCTGCCCTCAATCTTTCCCAGCATCACAGTCTTTTCTAGTCAGTCAGTTCTTCTCATCAGGTGGTAATATTTGAGCTTCAACTTCAGCATCAGTTCTTCAAATGAATATGCAGGATTGATTGCCTTTAGGATTGACTGGTTTGATCTCTTTGCAATCCAAGGGACTCTCAAGAGTCTTCTCCAACACCACAGTTCAAAAGCATACATTCTTTGGTGCTCAGCCTTCTTTATGGTCCAACTCTCACATCCATACAGGACTACTAGAAAAACCATAGCTTTGACTAGACAGATTTTGTAGGCAAAATGATGTCTCTCTGATTTTCAATATTTTGTCTAGGTTCGTCATAGCTTTTCTTCCAAGGAGCAAGCGTCTTTTACTTTCATGGCTGCTGTCACTATCTGCATTGACTTTGGAGTCCAAGAAAAGAAAGTCTGTCACTATCTCCATTGTTTCCACATCTATTTGCCATGAAGTGATGGGACTGGATGCCATGAGCTTCATTTTTTGAATGTTGAGGTTTGACCCAGCTTTCTCACTCTCCTCTTTCACTTTCATCAAGAGACTCCATAGTTCTTCTTTACTTTCTGGCATTCAGATAGTGTTTTCTGCATACCTGAAGTTATTGATATTTCTCCCTGCCATCTTGACTCCAGCTTGTAATTCGTCCAACCTGGCATTTTGCATGATGTATTTTGCATAGAAGTTAAATAAGCAGCGTGACAACATACAGCCTTGACATGCTCCTTTCCCAATTTGGAAACAGTCCGTTGTTCCATGCCGGTTCTACCTGTTACTTCTTGATCTGCATACAGATTCCTCAGGAGGCAAGTAAGATGGTCTGGTATTCCCATCTCTTGAAGAATTTGCCATGGTTAGTTGTGATCCACACAGTCAAAGTCTTTAGCATAGTCAATGAAGCAGATGTTCCTCAGGAATTCTCTTGCTTTTTCTATGATCCAGTGGAAGTTGGCAATTTGATCTCTGGTTCCTCTGGCTTCGCTAAATCCACTTGAACATCTAGAAGCTCTCAGTTGATGAATTGTTGAAGCCTAGCTTGGAGAATCTTGAGCATTACTTTGCTAGCATGTGAGGTGAGTGCCATTGTGTGGTAGTTTGAACATCTTTGGCATTGCCTTTCTTTGGGATTGAAATGAAAACCGACCTTTTCCAGTCCTATGGCACTGCTGAGTTTTCCAAATTTGTTGGCATACTGAGTGCAGCAGTTTGATAGAATCAATTTAAAATAACTCAGCTGGAATTTCATCACCTGCATGAGATTTGTTCTTAGCGATGCTTCCTAAGGCCCACTTGACTTCACATTCCACAATGTCTGGCTTTAGGTGATTGATTACTCCATCATGGTTATTTGGGTCATGAAGATTTTTTTTTTTTTTTTGTATAGTTCTTCTATGTATTCTTGCCACCTCTTCTTAAAATCTTCTGCTTCTGTTAGATCCATATCATTTCTGTCTTTTATTGTGCCCTTCTTTGCATGAAATATTTGCTTGGTATCTCTAGTTGTCTTGAAGAGATTTCTAGACTTTCCCATTCTATTAGCTTCCTCTCTTTCTTTGCATTGACCACTTAGAAAGGCTTTCTTGTCACTCCTTGCTATTCCTTGGAACTCTGCATTCAGATGGATATATCTTTCCTTTTCCCCTTTGCCTTTAGTTTCTCTTCTTTTCTTAGCTATTTGTAAGGCTTCCTCAGACAACCATTTTGCCTTTTTGCTTTTCTTTTTCTTGGGGATGGTCTTGATCACAGCCTCCTGTACAAATGTTATGAACCCCCGTCCATAGTTCTTCAGGCACTCTCTCTGTCAGATCTAATCCCTTGAATCTATTTGTCACTTCCACTGTATAATCATAAGGGATTTGATTTAGGTCATACCTGAATGGTCTAGTGGTTTTCCCTACTTTCTTCAATTTAAATCTGAATTTGGCAATAAAGAGTTCATGATCTGGGCCACAGTCACCTCCAAGTCTTGTTTTTGCTGATTGTATAGAGTTTCTCCATCTTTGGCTGCCAAAAAATATAACAACCTGATTTTGGTGTTGACCTTCTGGTGATGTCCATGTGAAGAGTCCTCTCTTGTGTTGTTGGAAGATGGTGGTTGCTATGACCAGTGCATTCTCTTGGCAAAACTCTGCTAGGCTTTGCCCTAATTCATTTTGTACTCTAAGGACAAACTTGCCTGTTACTCCAGGTATCTCTTGACTTCCTCCTTTTTCATTCCAGTCCCCTACAATGAAAAGGACATCTTTTTTTGCTGTTAGTTCTAGAAAGTCTTCTAGGTCTTCATTGAACCATTTAACTTCAGCTTCTTCAGCATTAGTGGTTTTGGCATACACTTGGATTGCTGTGATAATGAATGGTTTGCCTTGGAAACGAACAGAGATCATTGTGTCATTTTTGAGACTGCTCCCACGTACTGCATCTCAGGCTCTTTTGTTGACTATGAGGATTAGTCCATTTCTTCCCCACAGTAGTAGGTGCAAAGGCTATCTGAATTAAACCTGCCCATTCCAGTCCATATTAGTTCACCAATTCCTAAAATGCTGATGTTCACTCTTGCCATCTCCTGTTTGACCACTTCTAATTTACCTTGATGCATGGACCTAACATTACAGGTTCCTATGCAATATTGTACTTCACAGCATCGAACTTTACTTCCATCACCAGTCACATCCACACCTGGATACTGTTTTTGCTTTGGCTCAGCTTCTTCATTCTTTTCTGAGGTATTTCTCCACTCTTCTCCAGTAGCATATTGGGTTTCTACCGACCTTAGGAGTTCATTGTTCAGTGTCATATCATTTTTACTTTTCATACTGTTCATAGGATTCTCAAGGCAATATTGAAATGTTTGCCATTCATTTCTCCAGTGAACTAGCTGATTCACAAGGGAAGCCCAAGAATACCAGAGTGGGTATTCTCCAGTGGATCTTCCCGACTCAAGAATAGAACATGGGTCACCTGCATTGCAGGCAGATTCTCTACCAACTGAGCTATCAGGAAAGCCCCTCCAGTGGACCACACTTTGTCAGAATTCTCCACCATGACCCATTCATCTTGGGTGGCCCTACACGGCATGGCTCATAGTTTCATTGCATTAGACAAGGCTTGGATCCATGTGATCAGTTTGATTACTGTTTTGTGATTGTGGTTTTCATTCTGTCTGAACTAACAGACGTGGTAATTTTGAGGCCAGCTTTTCTCAATGGAGACATGTCAATGTTCAGTAAGGACAGGCTTTGTTGGCTACCATTCAAGACTTGCTGGGTGAAGTCATCAGGGTCGTCTGTATGTGCTATCTTCCAGGAATATGTAATTTTGAGTCTACATTCAACAGATTATGATTGTGACAAACGTTTGGTTGTTCATTGGTTCTGTACACAGCATTTTACAAATGACTGCTACATTTCAGACATGCTTCCTTAACCTTGAGGGCTCATTACTCAACATCTCTGGAACACCTCTGGTGGAGTCATCTTTGAACTTAAACGCCACAGTGGACAGAAAACAAGTCTGTGATTTGTAGCTTCTTTTTATTTTCAACCAAAACATGTATTCAAGCTTGGTCATTGACTTTATTCACCAGACTGAGACTCTGTCAAAAACTAAAGTCATTCTCATGAGGTCAAGTCATGATCTCTAAGGACAGTGAAAGCGTTTGCCAGAGTTATCCCCTACACTTGTTGTGAGAGTCTCCACTCACCTGTTTTCTATTCAGTCACAAGGACGTGAAGACTCCACCGCATGGATGCTTAGCTGGTCAAGGCTGGTCTTTGACTGATCTTGAGTACATAAGGATCAGGGCTCTGAGGGACACTTCTACCATTTCACACATGCAGGCTCTACTCCACCTCTATGACTGTTCTGACTGTGGGATTTACATATAATTACCAGTCTGTGAGAGGGACGTGGCCACCTCAAACTTCTTCCTATAATCTTAAGGAGCACAGTGCTTCTCTGGACTCCTGCTACACCACTCAGAGCACCCAATGCCACTATTTCAGGAATAGAAGGGGAAGATCTTGGGTTCTTCTGTAGTGTGCTCTCCTCCACAGCAAACGAGGTGATCTATATCTAAGCCCTGCATTAAGTAAGAAAGACATCACAAAGAAGGAAGACATTTATTCTTTTCTCCTACAGACCCATCATGTTGGCTCCATTAGTGTCTCATGAAGGAAATCTTGGATAGCTGCTATCCTAAGCAGAAACTCTCTCCAATCCCTGCTCATCCATTGTGTAATTAAAGCTTCCAACCCAATAATCAAGCTGAATTTCTTTGAAGGGTAAAGCCTCTCCTTCCCATGGCTTTTGCCAGCTTCTGCTGAAGGCCGAGCAGTGTGGACAGGGCTGCTTCCATCTGCACCCCTGCCCTCACCTCCTCCTCCTCCAGCCACTGGCCTTGCTTCTGACTCCTCCTTGGTTGGAGGACAGAAAAGAAACCACTGAAGACAAGTCCGGTGCAATCTGGTCTTTGGGGAATGGAGACACACTTAGTGGCTCTTTTCCTCATGGAGCTCCATTAATGACTCGGCAGATAGCCTCCCCTGGAAATCTACCATTACATGTCCAACTGCTGACTGCTATCTGCCCTCCAGCTGGTCATTTCAACTCCAGTTCCTGGCAGAGTTGGGATCCCTGGTAGACTTCCAGTCAAGTCCCCTTTAAGCCAGCTTTGGCTGGCTCCATCCTGTGTGGCCTACAGCTGACTTGTGGGAAGAACACACTTGGGTCCCACAGTCAGTGAAAGCTATGGTTGCTTCAAATCAGCCTCCTCAATCATTATCCTCTGGCACATGGCAACATCTTTTATATTTCACCCAAGAGCATCTGGCTCTAAAGTTTCACTCCAGAGGACACTGGTCTTGTCCCCCCAGGAATCTTACCCTGCAGTACTCATGTCCTCAGGCAGCACCAAGACACAGGGTGCCACCTTATTGGTGTGAGGTAAGAGAGAACTCTTGTCCTATTAGGTAGAGCACAAGAGGATTCCCCGTGAAGCCTCCCTTATGAAATGCCATGGTTACAGAGAGATCACCCTCTTGACTAGGGGAGCCACTACTCTAGGCATAAACCCCCCAAATTTGCCAACCCTGAAGGTTGTTGTCCTTCCAATCAAACTGTCCTCTTTTACAAAGCCCTTTCTTCATAGCTCAATTGGTAAAGAATCTTCCTGCTATGCAAGGACACCCCTGTTCAATTCCTGGGTCAGGAAGATCCCCTGGAGAAGGGAAAGGCTACCCACTCCAGTATTCTGGCCTGGAGAATTCCATGGACTACAGTCCATGAAGTCGCAAAGACTTGGACACAACTGAGCAATTTTCACTTTCACTTTCCTCTTGAACTCTTCGAATATCTACTGAATTATTTGAACAACTACACCTCACAGAACTGATCACCACCTGCTTCCACTCAGTCGTGTCCGACTCTTTGCGACCCCATGAATCCCAGCACGCCAAGCCTCCCTGTCCATCACCAAGTCCCAGAGTTCACTCAGACTCACGTCCATCGAGTCAGTGATGCCATCCAGCCATCTCATCCTCTGTCGTCCCCTTCTCCTCCTGCCCCCAATCCCTCCCAGCATCAGAGTCCAAAGTACTGGAGTTTCAGTTTTAGCATCATTCCTTCCAAATAAATCCCAGGGCTGATCTCCTTCAGAATGGACTGGTTGGATCTCCTTGCAGTCCAAGGGACTCTCAAGAGTCTTCTCCAACACCACAGTTCAAAAGCATCAATTCTTTGGCACTCAGGCTTCTTCACAGTCCAACTCTCACATCCATACATGACCACAGGAAAAATCATAGCCTTGACTAGACAAACCTTTGTTGGCAAAGTAATATCTCTGCTTTTGAATATGCTTTCTAGGTTGGTCATAACTTTCCTTCCAAGGAGTAAGCGTCTTTTAATTTCATGGCTGCAGTCACCTTCTGTAGAGATTTTGGAACCCAGAAAAATAAAGTCTGACACTGTTTCCACTGTTTCCCCATCCATTTCCCATGAAGTGATGGGACTGGATGCCATGATCTTTGTTTTCTGAATGTTGAGCTTTAAGCCAACTTTCTCACTCTCCACTTTCACTTTCATCAAAAGACTTTTTAGTTCCTCTTCACTTTCTGCCATAAGGGTGGTGTCATCTGCATATCTGAGGTTATTGATATCTCTCCCAGCAATCTTGATTCCAGCTTGTGCTTCTTCCAGTCCAGCGTTTCTCATGATGTACTCTGCATATAAGTTAAATAAGCAGGGTGACAATATACACAAATCTTTTAGTATGTAAGACTGGAATGTGGGGATATTGTCAGTACTGAGTCAGTTGAAATGAATATTTATTGTTATTATCCTGCCACATTCACCCTAAGCCTCTCACATAACCTTCAGTTCAAAATTTTAATGTCAGACCCTCCCTTTGACTCTGATACTCACCTTGTCACAAACCTAATTGAAGGCTGTCACTTCTGAGTCTACCCTGATGGTCTCACCTCCAGACCCTAACTTTCCTCTTTCTGCAAAGAAAGGGGTTTATCATCCCATCATCCACATGCACACATCCTATACATCCTTCAGAGTAGACCTCAAACCTGGAATTCTTCCTCAAGTCTTCTCCTATGAATCCTACTTTCCCCAACTACAGATCATGGCTGTGGCATATTTCAACCATAGGAATAGTACACACAGTGACTGCGGGAACTTCCTGAGACCTCAGGGTTCAGAACCACCTTCAGAGAAAACTGGGATATGATGAAAGTGAAGATAATCTAATGGTCAAGAATTCATGCATCAAGGAAAAGATGATACCTATATGATTCACTTCAATTACTCATTTTTCTTCTGAGTATGTTTTACCTTCAATAATAGAACATAGGTTTGAGAGAAAAGAAATCAACTCCTTTAAGTTGCATCTTCATTAGGTCCTAACACAAGCCTAGAAACACACAAGCTAACTGACTTCATAATGCTTCTGCAAATCCCTGAGAGAAAATATCATCCAAATGGTTTATAAAGGAAATATGTCTGGGCAGTGCATGATTGTTCACTCTCTAGAGATAATGTAGCACTGATGAATCACTCACAAGGAACTAACTATAAACATAAGATTCTTTTATAGCAAATAGCAGTTGGGGCCCACAGTGTTATTTCACATATACTATGAATGTTTCTCACAACAGACTTTTCTTCCATGTTGTCTTACTCCATTCATAGTATTTGTGATGAACCTTAGAATGAGCAGGTATTTGAGATGTTATTTTCTCGAGATTTAATCTCCAATCCCTGTGTCCTTAAGTTTCATGGATGCAGTAAACACTCTGTCACTTTCACAGACAAAACAAAGGACAGCTGTAAAATTCCAGATATTTGAGTTTGAGTTATCTGCCATATTTATTTTAATATAAACTCATCTCTCTATCACTGAAATTTTGTAATGATTTTAGCAAGAGAGAACCTTTAATGTGCTCACTGCCAATGTCATAGTCTACGTGGGTAAAATTTTCCCAGAGATTTCAACAGTCACGTGAGACTTTCCTGCTGTCAGGGTATTGAAAACAAAAACAATAAAAATCAGGGAATGCTTTCAAATAGAAAAAGAAGTAGGTATCATAAGAGGTATCCACCAGGATTCTAGCAGAAAATAAGATGGTCTATAGTGATATACTTGAAGCTGAGTCTAGTGAAGAGGCTTCCTATGAGAGATGGATACAAGGTTTGGAAACGACAAGGGAGAGGTCCAGTAATAGTGAGGAAATTGTATCAGTAACCTAAGTGGTGAACAAAAGGCGGAATCCAGAAGGAGAGTTGGGTGGAGAGATCTCAAGAAGAGGAGCTATAACCTTCAAAGTAGGGTAGCAACTACTCAGAGATGACCCTGAAGGGAGAGAGGCATGAGAACAGATATACTGATCTTGCTTTTCTACCTTCAAGAGATCTCCTGCTTGGATTTCCTTTGGCAGAAACCAAGCAGAGGACCGATAGCAAGAGATCCCACTGATGTAGTCCATGCAGATCAGTCTCCCAGGCAATGAGTTAGACTGAAGGGGAGAGGGGGGGTGAAGTGTGGATGTGCAGGGGCAAACGAAAACTATTTGATAGAAAAGAGGTTTTTATTTTACAGTTAGGAGCACTTGAAGTTTGGACAGTACTTTAAAAGAGGGAGAGAGCCCATTGGTGGGGTTGGACCAGTGTCTTGTGAAAGTTTCCTAGTTTGAAGGACTTGTGCCTCTGCTCTGGTGGATGGAACTGGACTTTGTCTCTCTGAAAGGCAGTGCTGTGTCTAGCAGTGTGTGTTCGGGTGTCTATGGGCTTGATATGGTGTTGGGGGCCAGCAAGAGGTGCTCTGCCCGTGGCAAAGGTCATGAGGAAGGAGGCTCAACATACACAAAGGCGGGATCGAGGCTCAGGAGTCTCCCTGGAAATTCTCGAGCATCTACCCCCATAACCAGAGTCTGCCTACTTTACTACTTTGTGCTCTCACCTACACCTCTGACTTGACGAGGGGCTGTCCCCCACCAACTCTTTCAGAAAAAGAGTTAACTTACAGCTCCAGTTAATAGTAATTCCTGGGCGTGATAGGAGTGTTTCAACCTACAAACTCCTCTGAAGGTTCTCTAGCCTGCCTGACAGGCTTGTCCGGCCACATGTGATTGCTCACAGCCTCCCAACCATGAGAGGCATGAGATGCTTTAAACCTTCTAAAAATAGGTTCTTTAGAGAAGTTAGAAAACTCTTAGTGTAAGTATAGTGGGCTGATTAGAAATTGTATTGGTGAAGGGTTTTTCATTTGTTGAGCCAATGTTTGCTGCTAAGTCTCCACATCCCCTGCCCTTATACACATTAATGAATATACAGAAGAAAAAAGTATTAACCTTTGATATTAATCACGTTGGACCTTAAGCTAAGTAAATTCTTTTCTTAATTAAAACCCACTACACCCTCACCCTATAGGAATGTAACTTTATCTGGTACCTTCGGAAGGTGGCATCTGTTTTAAGAATAATCACCCCTGGAGAAATAAGTGTTCTGGTTCACTGACCGCTGTCACAAGGAGAGGATCATAAATTGTCAGCAGGCCCCCTGGCCAGAAGATGATGTAACACCCCTAGGACCTCTGTATACATTTGTATGAAGCACCTGACTTTAATAAAAGTCAGGACTGCTGACCCTGCGTGACTTTTGTATAACATCTCAGTGTATAAAAACAGGCCCTGGAAAAATAAAAAATGGGATCAGTTCCTCGAAAGACTGGTCTCCCCATGTCATTCTCTCTCTCAAACTCTGGTTGAGTTTCCATCTGGAGCGCAGAGCCCGCCAAGCTTACTAATTTTGCCTGGGCTTCTAAGATCTGACCGGGGAGGCCTCAGTGTCTCCTCTCCTTTGGGAGAACAGAAGGACGCCTGCGGCCTACGTAAGTGGTGCAAGCTTCTTGTCTTGAAGTCTTACTGGTTTCCCGTGTAAACCAAGCTACTCAGCCTCTTTTCTCCCTGAATTTTCCTGCTGAGCTATCCTCATTCTATTACTCTTTATATCTCTAATTAATATTTAATTAAAGCCAGTGTATTCACCAATGCCATCTCTCCTTCGAATTTCCCTGGATCCACCTGGGCTGGACCCCAACAATATGGCTTTGGGCAGTCCTTCTGCTCCTGGTCAGGGTTGTGTTTCTGTTTTGCAAATGGTTTGGCATGAAGTGTCCAGGACTGGAGGTTTCAGGTCTTTGGGTGGGCCTGGGTCTTAGTGTTTATATGGAGGCCTTTGGGAGAGCTCCTGTCAATTAACTTTCCATTAGCAAATGTGCTGTTTGATGCAGAGATCTCAAATCCCTAGGTTGTGCTCTGTGACAACCAACAGGGGTGGAAAGGGGGTTCAAGAGGGAGGGGACATATGTGTACCTATCACTGATTCATGTTGAAATATGGAAGGAACCAACATAATACTGGAGAGCAATTTCTTCCAATTAAAAAAATTAAGATGTCTAAAAAGATCGAACTAGTGCCTTTGAAAGAGCTTTAACTTTAAAAGCCAGCAGATATGAATCAAAATTCAGCTCTATTGATCTCTAGGCAAGAATTCAGATGGCTCTAGTCAAATTACTTATAATCCTGAGACTCACTGTCATCTTTTCTATAAGGTTGTTATAATAATTAATTTAAATAAAATGACATATAAAATATTTATGTATAGAATAACAGTCATGTTAATCTGTACTATACTTAGATGGCATTGATAGCAAAAAAAGAGATACATTTAATAGCAAAAAGAGGAGAGAATAAAACAAGAGAATTTGCCAACTTCCACATCTCCATGAACCATAGAATAATGGTGCCAGAGAAGCCCATGCTTCACAAACAAAGTTCTCATAGGTGTGGATTCAAATAATACATCAATTATTACATCAGTGGAGCCTACACTTAACATAGGCAAGGTTTCTCATTGGAATTTTCCCAAATTGAATCTTTGAACTCTACAAAATGGATCATTACCTGGTTATGTCAATTTCATAAACTCTTAAATTTATTGGCATTGTGTGGAAGGACAGGTGGGAACCAGGAGTGCTGGGGAATGAGCTGGAAAGTTATTTAATTCTGGTTAACTCTTACTGCATGGGTTTCCCAGATGATGCTAGTGGTAAAGAATCCCCCTATCAATGTGTGAGATGTAAGTGATGTGGGTTTGACCCCTGGTTCAGGAAGATCCCCTGGAAGGTGGCATGGCAACCCACTCCAATATTCTTGCCTGGAGAATCCCACGGACAGAGGAGCCTGGTGGGCTACAGTCCATAGGGTTGCAAAGAGTAGGACAGGATTGAAACAACTTAGCCTGCTTGCATGCAGTCCTCACTGCATAACAAATCATCCCAAAACATAGTGGTTTAAAAGAATAGCAATCATTTATTTTTCTCATGAATCTGCAATTTGGGTAGGACCCCGTGGGGATGGCTCATCCTTGCTTTTTGCAGTTTCATCAGTTGGCAGCTGAAGAATCCACTCTATGTTGCCTCACTTGCAAGGCCATCAAGCTGATTCTAGATGGCAGATGAAATATCAGCCAGGGGAGTGCAGCAGTGACTTCAGGTTCTCTTCATGGGGGCGACTTGGGCTTCTACTCAGGCTTCCTCACAACAGGGTGGGCAAATTCCAAGGGTAACCAATGTGGAAGAGCAAGGAGGCATTTTCCCTATCTAATCTTAGAAGTCATATGGTGTTCCTTCAACCACCTACTATTTCTCAAAGCAGTCACAAAATCCCTCCAATTTCAAGGTTAGGGACATAGACGCATAGTGCAAGGGAGAGAGATCATAAGAGGAAGTCAGATTGTAAGAAGTCAGAAAATATTGTTTTAACCATCCTTGGAAACTATAAACTACCGTATTAACAAGTTATAGTAAAATGAGGAGTAAAAATAAACTTTGTACTACCAGAACATGTGCCATATGTGTGAAAGTGTATTTCTAATCATGTTGAATGCAACTTGAAATATATTCATCTCAGCTTCTCCCCTTATATTTTTCATTCGTTCCTCATGCTTCTGCATTAGCAACATTATTTGTTTCTCCTTTTCTGCTGGTTGTTTATGGGCATATTCCTTTTCTACTAGTTTAATTTTGTTTTGTAATTCATCAACATAGACTTTCTTCAAGTGTTCCTCCTGCTGTCTCAGCTTTTGGTCTATGTCCTTGTAAATGGGGTCAGAAAAGTAAGCCCCTTGGTTGTTCTGCACCATCTTGTCTATCAGCTCCACCAGCTCCTGCACCTGAGCTTCCTTCTCAGCCTGCTCTGTGTTCATGCTGTTACTGATGGCACAGCAGCGGTCTCCACATTCCTGGAGGAGGCTTCGTAGGTTTACATCTGCATACTTCAAAAAGTCGCTCAGGCTCTGGTCCTCCAGTTCATCTCTGCGAGTGAATAAGATGATCATATACTTCATGGCTGCTTTCCCAAACAGATTCTTGACCAACGCCACGGTTTGCTGCTCTTCCTGTGTGTAACGGCCCAGCCTCAGGACCAAGACGATGGCGTGAGGCCCGGGACAGGAGGCGAGGACACATTGGCTGATTTCCCTGCAGGTGGTGTTCAGGCTGTCCTTGGTGTCAAAGAGCCCTGGGGTGTCAACAACAAGAAGCTCTCTCCCCTTCCATTCCCGGACCGCTTTCTGACAAGTTTTGGTAACAGCTTCCGCAGCAATCCTAGACTTGAATACTTTTTCCCCGAGGATGGTGTTTGCAGTTGCACTTTTCCCACTTCCGGTCTTCCCGACCAGCACGATCCTCAGAGTGCTGTTTGGAATGGCAGCCATGTTTATATCAAGAGACTCTGGCGCGCAGGCACCCACACCACCTAAGAAAAGGAGGGAGGGGGGAAAGGGTCAATTTAGGTAAGTAGGAACCTTTTCCATCTCTTTCTTCTTCTTCTTCTTCTTCTTCTTCTTCTTCTTCTTTTCCTCACTGATAGTTTCTAATATTTGCTTATGCATATTGACCCCGGTAGCGACAGAAAATTTAAACAGTTCAATTGTTATTGAAGAAATAACCAAGTAGTTAAGAGTATCTCCACAAAAATGTCAGGTCCTGATAGTTTCATAGGGAACTCACTGAAACCTTTAAAGACCTGATAATCTCAGTGCTACTCAAACTATTCCTGATCACATAGCAATAAAGGAAAATTTTCAGTTTTTTTTATGAAGCAAGTGTAATGTTGATTTCAAAGCTAACAAAGATTTCACAATAAATAAAGCTATAGACATGTCTCATGTGTAAATATTGATACAAAAGTCCTAAATACATTATTAGATGCGAAAAGCAGCATCACATGAGTAAGTACGATTGTCAAATATACTAGGGTGATTCAACATGAGGATTTTCATTGTACAATACATCCCATCAAGAGATTAAGAAGAAAAGTAGGTGCAGAAGAGTCATTTGGCCAAATTCAATCCTGATTCATGTTTAAAGAAGTTCATCAAATTTAAATTAATTGATTCTTCTTTAACACGATTGTATGTATATATAAAATTAAAAATTTTGTTATCACTTTTTTTTCCATGCAACTAAGATTGTTTTTTGGGCACTAAGTTGTGTCAAACTCTTTTGTGACCCCATTTTTTATAGCCTGCCTGGCTCCTCTGTCCGTGGCATTACCCAGGCAAGAATACTAGAGTGGTTTGTCATTTTCTTCTCCAGAGGATCTTACAGATCCAGGGATCAAACCCGAGCCTCCTGCATTGGCAGGTGGATTCTTTGCCATTGAGCCACCTAGGGAACTCAGCAACTAAAACAGTTGATTATAAAATTTATTTGGATGAAGGAAAAATAATTAGCCTGGGCAAACAAGCCAAAAAAAAAAAAAAAAAAATGAGGTAAGACTAGCTTTGCCAGATAGTAGAATATAACAGTTTCTATAATTAAAGCAGTATGATATTGATGCATGGATAGACAGAACAGTGAAACAAAAACAGAAAATTCAAATATAGGCCAAGTTGATCACACAATATTCAATTATATTCAAATCATTTACATTATGCTACATTTATATTCAGTAAGGTAGCATCTCACATCAATGCAAAGAAAGATGGACTAATAAGGAACATTGAGACAACCATATAGAAAAAATAAAACTGTGTCCATTTCTTCTTGCTGTTCAACTTCCAAATAGATTAGAAATTTAAATGTAGAAAAATTTAATCCATATAAATAATAGAAGAAACATGAGTAAATCTTTGTAACCTAGGTATAGGTAAAATATTTATAAGATTTGGAATAGAGTAAGGTTGTGTGAAAATCACTTAGTCATGTACCACACTTTGTGATCCCATGGACTATACCACCCATGGAATTTTCCACGCCAGAATACTGGAGTGGGTAGCCTTTCCCTTCTCCAGGTTATCTTCCCAACCCAGGGATTGAACCCAATCCCACGTTGGAGGTGGATTCTTTATGAGCTGAGCCACAGGGAAGTCTAGAGTAAGGAAAGAGACTCCTAAATTTGATTACATAAAAATCAAACAGATATTGTGGGAATATACAAATTAAAACACAAATGTCAAACCAGAGGAAAAAATTTTCCTACTTTTATAAAAGAAGGGTCATTTCCCTTTTATACAAATAATATATGTACAAGTGGTCAATAAGCACATTAAAAGATGCTCAGCATTAGTAACTACTCAGGAAATGCAGTCAAAAATACCTTGGTGTATCACCTCACAGCAGTCAGAATTGCCACCATCAGAAAGTCTACAAATAATGCTGAAGAGAGTGTGAAGAAAAGGGAATCCTCCTCCACTGTTGGTGGATACATAAATTGGTATAGCCTCTATGAAGAACAGTATGGAAGATCCTCAAGAATTTAGAAATAGAGTTGCCATATGATCCAGCAATCCAACTCCTGGGCATATTATCCAGATAAAGCTCTAATTTGAAAAGATACATGCAGCACTATTTACAATAGCCCAGACGTGCAAACAAACTAATTGTTCGTCTACAGATGAATGTGTAAAGAACTCTGGTTTGTATGTACAATCGTATATTACTCAGCCATAAAAGAGAATGAAATAATGCCATTTGCAGCAACATGGATAAAACGAGATGTTTTCACATTAAGTGAAGTAAGTCAGTCAGAAAAAAACAAATATTATATGGTACAATTTATATGTGGAATCTAAAAAAATAAATTACCTTATTTACAAAACAGGAACAGACTCACTAACACAGAAAACAAACTTATGATTACCAAATAGCAAAGTCAGCTGCTGCTGCTAAGTCACTTCAGTCGTGTCTGACTCTGTGCGACCGCATAAACAGCAGTCCACCAGGCTCCCCCATCCCTGGGATCCTCCTGGCAAGAACACTGGAGTGGGTTGCCATGTCCTTCTCTAAAGCATGAAAGTGAAAAGTGAAAGTGAAGCTGCTCAGTCGTGTCTGACTCTCAATGACCCCATGGACTAAAGCCTATCAGGCTCCTCTGTCCATGGGATTCTCCAGGCAAGGGTACTGGGAAAAGGGATAAATTAAGAGTATCAAATTTATGGATACATACCACTATATATTCCTTGTGGCTCAGCGGATAAGAATCCGCCTGCAATGTGGGAGACCTGGGATCTATCCGTGGGTTAGGAAGATCCCCTAGAGAAGGGAAAGGCTACCCACTCTAGTATTCTGGCCTGGAAAATTCCATGGATTACAGAAGAATTGCACAAAAAAGTTCTTCATGACCCAGATAATCACGATGGTGTGATCACTCACCTGGAGCCAGATATCCTGGAATATGAAGTCAAGTGGGCCTTAGAAA
Organism: Bos indicus x Bos taurus; assembly: GCF_003369695.1. Taxonomy (NCBI): domain Eukaryota; kingdom Metazoa; phylum Chordata; class Mammalia; order Artiodactyla; family Bovidae; genus Bos; species Bos indicus x Bos taurus. Next base: position 6,761,178 of record NC_040079.1, on the reverse strand, counting down.
GCATCACTACAAAGCTAGTGGAGGTGATGGAATTCCAGTTGAGCTATTTCAGATCCTGAAAGATGACACTGTGAAAGTGATGCACTCAATATGCAAGCAAATTTGGAAACCTCAACAGTGGCCACAGGACTGGAAAAGGTCAGTTTTCATTCCAATCCCAAAGAAAGGCAATGCCAAAGAATGCTCAAACTACCGCACAATTGCACTCATCTCACACGCTAGTAAAGTAATGCTCAAAATTCTCCAAGCCAGGCTTCAGCAATACACGAACTGTGAACTTCCAGATGTTCAAGCTGGTTTTAGAAAAAGCAGAGGAACCAGAGATCAAATTGCCAACATCCACTGGTTCATGGAAGAAGCAAGAGAGTTCCAGAAAAACATCTATTTCTGCTTTATTGACTATGCCAAAGCCTTTGACTGTGTGGATCACAATCAACTGTGGAAAATTCTGAAAGAGATGGGAATATCAGACCACCTGATCTGCCTTTTGAGAAATCGGTATGCAGGTCAGGAAGCAACAGTTAGAACTGGATGTGGAACAACAGACTGGTTCCAAATAAGAAAAGGAGTATGTCAAGGCTGTGTATTGTCACCCTGCTTATTTAACTTATATGCAGAGTACATCGTGAGAAATGCTGGGCTAGAAGAAGCACAAGCTGGAATCAAGATTGCTGGGAGAAATATCAATAACCTCAGATATGCAGATGATACCACCCTTATGGCAGAAAGTGAAGAAGAACTAAAGAGCCTCTTGATGAAAGTGAAAGAGGAGAGTGAAAAAGTTGGCTTAAAGCTCAACATTCAGAAAACGAAGATCATGGCATCTGGTCCCATCACTTCATGAGAAATAGATGGGGAAACAGTGGAGACCACGGCTGACTTTATTTCTGGGCTCCAAAATCACTGCAGATGGTGACTGCAGCCATGAAATTAAAAGACGCTTACTCCTTGGAAGGAAAGTTATGACCAACCTAGACAGCATATTAAAAAGCAGAGACATTACTTTGCCGACAAAGGTCTGTCTAGTCAAGGCTACGGTTTTTCCAGTGGTCATGTATGGATGTAAGAGTTGGACTATAAAGAAAGCTGAGCACTGAAGAATTGATGCTTTTGAACTGTGGTGTTGGAGAAGACTATTGAGAATCCCTTGGACTGCAAAGAGATCCAACCAGTCCATCCTAAAGGAGATCAGTCTTAGGTGTTCATCTGAAGGACTGATGTTGAAGCTGAAACTCCAATACTTTGGCCACCTGATGCAAAGAGCTAACTCATTTGAAAAGACCCTGATGCTGGGAAAGATTGAGAGCCAGAGGAGAAGGGGATGACAGAGAATAAGATGGCTGGATGGCATCACTGACTGGATGGACATGGGTTTGGGTAGACTCCGGAAGTTGGTGATGGACAGGGAAGCCTGGCGTGCTGCAGTTCATGGGGTCACAATGAGTCAGACACGACTGAGTGACTTTCACTCACCACTATATATCAAATACATAAGTAACAAGGATTTACTGTATAGTAAAAAGGAACTATCCAACCAGTCCATTCTAAAGGAGATCAGTCCTGGGTGTCTGTGGAAGGACTGATGCTAAAGCTGAAACTCCAATACTTTGGCCACCTCATGCGAAGAGTTCACTCATTGGGAAAGACCCTGATGCTGGGAGGGACTGGGGGCAGGAGGAGAAGGGGACGACAGAGGATGAGATGGCTGGATGGCATCACTGACTCCATGGACATGAGTTTGAGTGAACTGCGGGAGTTGGTGATGGACAGGGAGGCCTGGCGTGCTGCAATTCATGGGGTCACAAAGAGTCAGACACAACTGAGTGACTGAACTGAACTGAAAAGGGAACTATATTAAAAATCTTGTAATAACTATAATGGAAAAGAACCAGAAATGTATACATATATATAAAACTAAATCACTTTGCTGCAATTATAGTAAATTGACTATACTTCAATAAAAATATTTTAGAAAACAAACAATATCTAAAAGTAGAGAAACAAAAGACCAATAACTCAATAGAAAATGAGATAAGAGATATGAATGAACAAGTTCATGAAAAAATGTAAAAATCCTTTGAATATATGAAAAGATATTAACATTCACTCATAGAAAAACATATCAAAACATAAAAAACCATTAAATTAATTAATTAATTAAAGTAATACTATGACACTATTTCTCACATACAGGTTTGGCAAAATTCAACTTTGTTGGCATAATCTATAGGTAAACGGTATAGGGGAGGGACTCCCTGATGGTCCAGTGGTTAAGAATCCGCCTTGAAATGCTGAGGATGAAGGTTCTACCCCTGGTTGGGGAACTAAGATCCCACATGCCATGGAGCAGCTAATCACACCACAACCAGAGAGTCCGTGTGTCCCAAGGAAAGATCCCACAAGAGGCAACAAAGATCCCGCATGCTGCAACTAAGACCCAATGCAGGCAAATAGATAGATAACTATTTAAAAACAAAAAGATTAAGGAAGACAGGTCCTCTCCTGCATGACTATTGGGAAGAGAAAAACAGTCTAAAAGAACCAGAGGAGAAGTTAGCAAGAAATTGCAACGGTACCTAAGCATTTACTCTTTGATTATCAATCACAGTTTTAGGACTTATCCCAAAGGTACACCGATAAAAAAAAAAGAAGAAGAAGAAGAAGAAAATTATGCAGAAGGCTGTTAACTGCACCACTGTTTGAAACCTCAAAAGACCAAAAACTTATCAAATGACCATCATTAGGGACCTGATTGAATTAACTAAAGTATATTCACACAGTGAAGTACTAGCCAACTGTAAGAAGGAATGAAGTATATCTCTATATCCCAGTATGGAGACATCTGTAGAATACATGATTAAGCAAAAAAAAAGCAAAGTGAAGAAAATAATGTACAGTTTATGAGCATTTCTCTAACAAGGAGGAATGTGACCTACATGTATAAATGTAATATATGTGTTTTTCATTCATCTGTACAAGCAATGGCAGAATAATCTGAAAACTAAACAAATAATAAGTTACTTAGATGGGGATGGGAAAAAGAGGAAGGAGGGCACGGGGATAGATGCTGGGAACTAGACTTGTTGGGATATACTTACATTTCACAGATTTGATCTTAAAGCCATATAAATAGTTTAAACAATTATACAGAAAAGTTATGTTTCAAAATACTAGTGAAAATCAAAAGCAAATGAAGCAAACGAGCCTAATTGTATTTTGTGTTGTGAATGAGCCACACAAAAAATCGTTCCAAGAGACCTGACAAAGCGGTCATTTCTTTGTCCATCCCCAGTGGGATGTATTTAATTTCTCCCACTACTCTCCCCGCAGAAAGACCTGCAAAAAATTATTTTCAGGAATCCTATTCTTGGTTGTGTATGTTTGTATAGTTTTGAACTTCATTGAAAAGGCATAAAAACAATGAGCCAAGTAGCAACAAGCACTCTTAGTGCCAGATTTCAGTCTTCAAATACCATTTACCCCCAAAAAAGTAGTTGATTTACAATCAACTATACTGCAATATAAAATAGAAACTAAATTTTAAAAAAGAGAGATTAGGACTAAGTGGCCTCTATTTGCCTTCCAGCTCTAAAGACCCGCCTTGGGAACGCATTTCCTCTTAAGAGACATGTCTGGGTTATCAAGTGTACTCAATGTCTATCCCAACAACAACTGGATGGAAGGTGTAGTATTCAGCAAGTTTGTCATGTTAAAATGAGATGCGTGGATATTATGCTAACAAACACCATTACTCCCCTCCCTACCCTCCACCACTCCCGCTCTGGCAGCATCCTCTCGGTGGAGTTGCTTGCACAGCACGTGGCCCCTTCTCAGGCCAGAATCCACGCCCTCTCCAACTCCAGATATCCTACTGCCCCTACAGCTCTGTGCTCTGGAACCTCTTCTCAGCCAGACTCACCTGCTTTTGAAGGATTTGATGAGCTGTCCGGTTTCTTCCAGAGAGCTGTTTGAGCCCCTGTTTTTGCTTTAACTGCTGCATCTGAGACCTCAGAGCCAGGAAGCAAATTGGGTGTGGTTAGTGAAGACACTTTTTTTTTTTTTTTAAAGAGACAGAAATATTGCCCATAATGTTTAGGTTTTCCAGGTTGGAAGCTTTTCCTCCATGTGCCTGCAGTCACAGCAAAATTTCCCAAAATTACACTTGTTGTTTGGGGTTATAGTAAATGACTTAAATCTTGCCCGGAAAGCCAGACACAGTGTCTGATCATCTCTCCTGGGAGCTGTGAGAGATCACAGGGCGCTTCAGGAAAGAAGTAAGTCAGACACATGGCTCGCTGTTTCCTTGGGATACTGCCTGTTTTACTGTTGGGTGGAAAGTAGAACTTGTAACTGATGAACCTGACCATTTAGCTGAAGTGATTTCCAAGCAAAGTGTGGAAGGTGCAGCCTGGTTCCTCCTTCTGCTTATAGTGAAATGCAAGAGGAAAGAGGTTGCAGTGATGCGTCTAGAAGCTGAGGATTGCCGGCAGCCCCAGAAGCCTGGAAGAGGCCAGAAAGCAGCCTCCCTAAGACTCTTCAGAGAGCACGGCTCTGCCAGCATCTTGAGTTTGAACTCCCAGAACTAGGAGGTAATAAATGTCTTTATTTTAAGCTCCATAGTGAAAGTGAAAGTTGTTCAGTCATATCCCACTCTTTGGGACGACATGTACTATACAGTCCATGGAATTCTCCAGGCAAGAATACTGGAGTGGGTAGCCTTTCCCTTCTCCAGGGGATCTTCCCAACCCCAGGATCGAACCCAGGTCTCCCACATTGCCAGCGGATTCTTTACTAGCTGAGCCACCAGGGAAACCCAAGAATACTGGGGTAGGTAGCCTATCCCTTCTCCAGTGGAACTTCCCAACCTAGGAATCGAACCAGAGTCTCCTGCATTCCAGGTGGATTCTACCAACTGTGCTATCAGGGAAGCCCTTTCAAGCTCCATTCAGTTCAATTCAGTTCAGTCGTTCAGTCGCATCTGACTCTTTGTGACCCCATGGACTGCAGCACGCCAGGCTTCTCTGTCCATCAGCAACTCACAGAGCTTACTCAAACTCATGTCCATGAGTTGGTGATGCCATCCAACCATCTCATCCTCTGTCATCCACTTCTCCTCCCATCTTCAATCTTTTCCAGCATCAGGATCTGTTCCAATGAGTCAGTTCTTCACATCAGGTGGCCAAAGGATTAGAGTTTCAGCTTCAGCATCAGTCCTTCCAATGAATATTCAGGACTGATTTCCTTTAGGACTGACTGGTTTGATCACCTTGCAGTCCAAGGGACTCTCAAGAGTCTTGTCCAACACAACAGTTCAAAAGCATCAATTCTTCAGCTCTCGGTTTTCTGTACAGTCCAACTCTCACATCCATACATGACTACTAGAAAAACCATAGCTTTCACTAGATGGACCTTTTTCGGCAAAGTAATGGCTCTGCTTTTTAATATGCTATCTAGGTTGCTCATAGCTTTTCTTTCAAGGAGCAAGCATCTTTTAATTTCATGGCTTCAGTCACCATCTGCAGTGACTTTGGAGTCCAAGAAAAGAAAGTATGTCACTGTTTCCATTGTTTCCCCATCTATTTGCCATGAAGTAATGGGACTGGATGCCATGATCTTTGTTTTTTGAATGGTGAGGTTTAACCCAGCTTTCTCACTCTCCTCTTTCACTTTCATCAAGAGGCTCTTTAGTTCCTCTTCGCTTTCTACCATGAGGATTGTGTCATTTGCATATCTAGGGTTACTGATATTTCTCCCAGAAATCTTGATTCCAGCTTGTGCTTCTTCCAGCCCAACATTTCTTGTGATAAACTCACCATATAAGTTAAATAAGCAGAATGAAAATACACAGCCTTGATGTACTCCTTTCCCAATTTGGAACCAGTCTATTGTTCCATGTCCAGTTCTAACTATTGCTTCTTGACCAGCATACAGAGTTCTCAGGAGGCAGGTAAGGTGATCTGGGACTCCCATCTCTTGAAGAATTTTCCATGGTTTGTTCGGATCTATACAGTCAAAGGATTTAGCATAGTCAATGAAGCAGAAGTAGATGCTTTTCTGGAATTCTCTGGCTTTTTCTATGACCCAGCAGATATAGGCAATTTGATCTCTGGTTCCTCTGCCTTTTCTAAAACGAGCCTGAACATCTGGAAGTTCACAGTTCATGTACTGTTGAAGCCTGGCTTGGAGAATCTTGAGCATTACTTTGCTAGCGTGTGAGATGAGTGCAATTGTGTGGTAGTTTGAGCATTTTTTGGCATTGCCTTTCTTTGGGGTTGGAATGAAAACTGACCTTTTCCAGTCCTGTGGCCACCGCTGAGTTTTCCAAATTTGCTGGCATATTGAGTGTAACACTTTCACAGCATCATCTTTTAGAATTTCAAATAGCTCAATGGGAATTCCATCACCTCCACTAGCTTGGTTCATAGTGATGCTTTCTAAGGCCCACTTGACTTCTTATTCCAGGATGTCTGGCTCTAGGTGAGTGATCACATCATCATGGCTATCTAGGTCATGAAGATCTTTTTTATATAGTTCTGTGTATTCTTGCCAAGTCTTCTTAATATCTTTTGTTTCTGTTAGGTCCATAACATTTCTGTTCTTTATTGAGCTCATCTTTGCATGAAATATTCCCTTGGTATCTCTAATTTTCTTGAAGAGATTTCTAGTCTTTCCCATTCTACTCTTTTCCTCTATTTCTTTGCACTGATCACCGAGGAAGGCTTTCTTATCTCTCCTTGCTATTCTTTGGAACTCTGCATTCAAATAGGTATATCTTTCCTTTTCTCATTTGCCTTTCACTTCTCTTCTTTTCTCAGCTATTTGTAAAGCCTCCTCAGACAACCATTCTGCCTTTTTGCATTTCTTTTTCTTGGGGATGGTCTTGATCACTGTCTCCTGTACAATGTCACCAACCTTCATCCATACTTCTATTAAATCTAATCCCTTGAATCTATTTGTCACTTCCACTGTATAATCGTAAGGAATTTAATTTAGGTCATACGTGAATGGTCTAGTGGTTTTCTCCACTTTCTTCAACTTAAGTCAAAATTTTTCAATAAGGAGTTCATTATCTGAGCCACAGTCAGCTCCCAGTCTTGTTTTTGCTGTCTGTATAGAGATTCTTCATATTTGGCTGCAAAAAATATAATCCAGCTGATTTTGATATTGACCATCTGGTGATGTCCATGTGTAGAGTCTTCTCTTGTGTTGTTGGAAGATGGTGTTTGCTATGATCTATGCATTCTCTTGTCAAAATTCTGTTAGCCTTTGCCCTGCTTCGTTCTGTACTCCAAGACTAAATTTGCCTGTTACTCCAGGTGTTTCTTGACTTCCTACTTTTGCATTTCAGTCCCCTCAATGAAAAGGACATCTTTTTTGTGTGTTAGTTCTAGAAGGTCTTGTAGGTCTTCATAGAACCGTTCAACTTCAGCTTCTTCAGCATTAGTGGTTGGGGCATAGACTTAGATTACTGTGATACTGAATGGTTTGCCTTGGAAAGTCAGAGATCGTTCCGTCATTTTTGAGAATGCACCCAAGTATCACATTTTGGACTCTTTTGTCTACTATGAGGGCTACTCCATTTTTTCTAAGGGATTCTTGGCCACAGTAGTAGATATAATGGTCATCTGAGTTAAATTCACCTATTCCAGTCCATTTTAGTTCACTCACTCCTAAAATGTTGATGTTCACTCTTGCCATCTCCTATTTGACCACTTCTAATTTACCTTGATTCATACACCTAATATTCCAGGTTCCTATGCAGTATTGCTCTTTATGGTATTGGACTTTACTTCCACCATCATTCACACCCACAACTGGGCATTGTTTTCACTTTGGCCCCATCTCTTCATTCTTTCTGGAGTTATTTCTCCACTCTTCTCCAGTAGCATATTGGGTGCCTATTGACCTGGGGAATTCATTTTTCAGTGTCATATCTTTTTGCTTTTTCATACTGTTTATAGGGTTCTCAAGTCATGAATATGGAAGTGGTTTGCCATTCCCTTCTCCAGTGGACCACATTTTTTCAGATGTCTCCACCATGACCCATCAATCTTGGGTGGCCCTACATGGCATGGTTCATAGTTTCATTGGGTTAGACAAGGCTGTGGTCCATGTGATCAGTTTATTTAGTTTTCTGTGGTTGTGGATTTCATTCTCTCTGCCCTCTGAGGGATAAGGATAAGAGGTTTATGGAAGCTTCCTGATGGGAGAGACTGACTGTGGGGGTGGAAACTAGGTCTTGTTCTGATGGGCAGGCCATGCTCAGTAAATCTTTAATCCAATTTTCTGTTGATGGGTGGGGATGTGTTCCCTCCCTGTATTTGACTTGAGAGCAAACTATGGTGGAGGTAGTGAAGATAATGGTGACCTACTTCAAAAGGTCTCATGCACACACTGCCACACTCATTGCCCCCGACCCTGCAGCAGGCCACCACAGACCCATGCCTCTGCCAGAGATTCCTGGACACTCACAGGCAAGTTTGGGTTAGTCTCTTGTGGAGTCACTGCTCCTTTCTCCTGGATCCTGGTGCACACAAGGTTTTGTTTGTGCCCTCCAAGAGTCTATTTCCCCAGTCCTGTGTAAGTTCTGTAATCAAATCCCACTGGCCTCCAAAGTCAACTTCTCTGTGAGTTCTCAGTCCCTTTGCCAGATACCCAGGTTGAGAAATCTGTTGTGGGCCCTAGAACTTTCTTAATAGCATGAGAATTTCTTTGGTATAATTGTTCTGCAGTTTTCAGGTCATCTGCTCCATGGCTCTATGGCAGGGTTAATGGTGATCTCCTCCAAGAGGGCTTATGCCACAGGCTCAGGTAGCTGCACTCAGAACCCCTGTCCCTGTGACAGGCCATTGCTGTCCTGTACTTCCACAAGAGACTCAAACAGAGATCTGGCCCAGTATCTGTGGGGTCTATGGGTCCTGGTGAGCATGAGGTTTTGTTTGAGCCCTCCAAGCATCTCTGGCGGGTATGAGATTTGAGTCTAAACACAATTTCGCCCCTCCTACCATCTTTCCAGGGCTTTTCCTTTGCCCTTGGGTGTGGGGTACCTTTTTTTTTTGGTGGGATCCAGTATTCCCCTGTCAATGGATGATTGTTCAGCCATGGGTTCGATTCTTGGGTCTAGAGGATCCCCTGGAGGAGGGCATGGCAACCCATTCCAGTACTCTTGCCTGGAGAATCCCACACACAGAGGAGCCTGGCAGGCTACAGTCTATAGGTGGCAAAGAGTTGGACATGACTGAAGTGACTTAGCATGTACACCCACACAACAGTAACTAACACAATACTGTAAAGAAACTATGCTCCAGTAAAAATTAATTTTAAAAAACTTCCAGTGTGAAGTAGTTTTATAATATTCTCTGAAGGTAGGATGTGATAAGTTAAAGGTGCGTATTGCAATTATGAAACAACCGCTAAAATAATAAAATGAGGTACAGATAATAAAGCAATAGTAGAAATAAAAATTTTAAAATTACCCAGAAAAAAAGTAGAGAAAAGGGGGGAAAAAAGAACAAATTAGATGGGACAAACAGAAACAAATAGCAAGATGATGAATTTAAACACAACTGTTGTTGTTGTTGTTGTTGTTTAGCCACTAAGTTGTGTCCAACTTTTCTGTGACCCCATGGACTGTAGCCCACTAGGCTCCTCTATCCAAGAGATTCTCCAGGCAAGAACACTGCAGTGTGTTGCCATTTCCTTCTCCAGGGGATCTTCCCAGCCCAGGAATCAAATCCATGTCTCCTGCATTGGCAGGCAGATTCTTTACCCGCTGAAACATCAGGGAAGCCCCAAACACAGCCATAGAAGTAATCATAGTAGATGTAAATTATCTACATTTTTCAAGTATAAGACAGATGGAACAAAAAAGTAAGGCCTACCTTCATGCTGTCTAAAGGAAATCCCATGCTGAATATAAAGATACAGAGAGGCTAATGTTCAGTTTAGTTTCGTTCAATCACTCAGTCGTGTCTGACTCTTTGGGACCCCATGGACTGCAGCATGCCAGACCTCCCTGTCCATCACCAACTCCCGGAGTTTGCTCAAACTCATGTCCACTGAGTCGGTGATGCCATCCAACCATCTCATCCTCTATCATCCCCTTCTCCTCCTGCCTTCAATCTTTCCCAGCATCATGGTCTTTTCAAATGAGTCAGCTCTTTGCATCATGTGGCCAAAGTATTGGAGTTTCACCTTCAACATCAGTCCTTTCAATGAACATTCAGGACTGATTTCCTTTAGGATGGACTGGTTGGATATCCTTGCAGTCCAAGGGACTCTCAAGAGTCTTCTCCAAAACCACAGTTCAAAAGAATCAATTCTTTGGTGCTCAGCTTTCTTCACAGTCCAACTCTCACATCCATACATGACTACTGGAAAAACCATAGCCTTGACTAGACGGACCTTTGTTGGCAAAGTAATCAGCCTTACAGAATGTCTCTGCTTTTTTTATGCTGTCTAGGTTGGTCATAACTTTTCTTCCAAGGAGTAAGGGTCTTTTAATTTCATGACTGCAATCACCATCTGCAGTGATTTTGGAGCCAAAAAAGAATAAAGTCTTCCACTGTTTCCACTTTTTCTCCATCTATTTGCCATGAAGTGACCGGACTGGAAACTACTATCCAATCTGATCACATGGACCACAGCCTTGTCTTAACTCAGTGAAACTAAGCCATGCCATGTGGGGCCACCCAAGATGAACCGGTCATGGTGGTGAGGTCTGACGGATGTGGTCCACTGGAGAAGGGAATGGCAAACTACTTCAGTATTCTTTCCTTGAGAACCCCATGAACAGTATGAAAAGGCAAAACAATAGGATACTGGAAGAGGAACTCCCTGGGTCAGTAGGTGCCAAATATGTTATTGGAGATCAGTGGAGAAATAACTCCAGAAAGAATGTAGTGATGGGGCCAAAGCAAAAACAATACCCAGTTGTGGATGCGACTGGTGATAGAAGCAAGGTCTGATGCTGTAAAGAGCAATATTGCATAGGAACCTGGAATGTCAGGTCCATGAATCAAGGCAAATTGGAAGTGGTCAAACAGGAGATGGCAAGAGTGAACATCGACATTCTAGGAATCAGCAAACTGAAATGGACTGGAATGGATGAATTTAACTCAGATGACCATTATATCTATGACTGTGGGCAGGAATTCCTTAGAAGAAATGGAGTAGCCATCATGGTCAACAAAAGAGTCCAAAATGCAGTATTTGGATGCAATCTCAAAAATGACAGAATGATCTCTGTTCGTTTCCAAGGCAAACCATTCAATATCATGGTAATCCAAGTCTATGCTCCAACCAGTAATGCTGAAAAAGCTAAAGTTGAATGGTTCTATGAAGACCTATAAGACCTTTTAGAACTAACATCCAAAAAATATGCCCTTTTCATTATAGGAGACTGAAATGCAAAAGTAGGAAGTCAAGAAACCCCTGGTGTAACAGGCAAATTTGGCCTTGGAGTATGGAATGAAGCAGGGCAAAGGCTAACAGAGTTTGGCCAAGAGAAACACTGGTCATAGCAAACACCCTCTTCCAACAACACAAGAGAAGCCTCTACACATGGACATCACCAGATGGTCAACACCAAAATCAGATTGATTATATTCTTTGCAGCCAAAGATGGAGAAGCTCTAGACAGTCAGCAAAAACAAGACCAGGAGCTGACTGTGGCTCAGACCATGAACTCCTTATTGCCAAATTCAGGCTGAAATTGAAGAAAGTAGGGAAAACCACTAGACCATTCGGGTATGACCTAAATCAAATCCCTTATGATTATACAGTGGAAGCGAGAAATAGATTTAAGGGACTAGATCTGATAGACAGAGTGCCTGATGAACTATGGACGGAAGTTCGTGACATTGTACAGGAGACAGGGATCAAGACCATCCCCATGGAAAATAAATGCAAAAAAGCAAAATGGCTGTCTGGGGAGGCCTTACAAAGAGCTGTGAAAAGAAGAGAAGCAAAAAGCAAAGGAGAAAAGGAAAGATATAAGCATCTGAATGCAGAGTTCCAAAGAATAGCAAGAAGAGATAAGAAAGCCTTCCTCAGCAATCAATGCAAAGAAATAGAGGAAAACAACATAATGGGACTAGAGATCTCTTCAAGAAAATTAGAAATACCAAGGGAACATTTCATGCAAAGATGGGCTCGATAAAGGACAGAAATGGTATGGACCTAACAGAAGCAGAAGATATTAAGAAGAGGTGGCAAGAATACACAGAAGAACTATACAAAAAAGAGTTACACGACCAAGATAGAGCCAGACATCCTGGAATGTGAAGTCAAGCGGGCCTTAGAAAGCATCACTATGATACTTTACCATTCGTGTAGAATGTTTGGACTGAACATGTGTTGTCAGTCCTCTTGGATATATACCCAGGAAGTGAAATTACTGCATCATATGGTAATCTATGTTTAACTTTTTGAGGCAATGCCAAACGGTTTTCTACAGCAGTTGTGTCATTTTACATTCCCACCAGCAGTGGACAAGGGTTAAATTTATCCACATACTCATCAGTATTTGTTATTTTTTCTCTTTTAAAAAAACCCAGGGAGTATGAAGTGGTATCTTGTTTTGATTTGCATTTCCCCAATGACAAATGATGTTCATTATTTTTTTTTCATGTTTTTATTGGCCATTTGTGTATCTTATTTGAAAAAACTCCTAATCAAATCTTTCACTCATTTAAAAATTGGATTATTTGTCTTCTTGTTGCAGAGTTGTAAGAGTTCATTATATATTCTGGATATGAGATCTTTATCAGGTTGGCAAATATTTTCTCCCATTCTTTAGGCTGTGTTTTCACTTTCTAGATAGTGTTACTTAATGAGAAAAGGTTTTTAATTTTGATTAAATATAACACCTGTTTTTCTTTGGTGCTTTTGATGTCATATATTAGAAACTGTTGTCTGATACATGGTCATGAAGATTTGCACTTGTTTTCTTCTAAGAGTTTTATAGTTTTAACTCATATTTAGGTCTTGGATCCATTTTGAGTTAATGGTTTTATATCATGCAAGATAAGCATCCAAATTTACTACTTTGCTTGTGAATATCCAGTGGTCCCAACACTATATGTTGTTTCTATCCATTAATTTGTTACAGACATTCTTCATGGCATTCTTTATCCTCTTGTGTATATCCCACATATATACAGACAGCTCTCTAGTGTTGAACTAGGCAATTACCTACCCTCTGGGATCCCTGGCATGTTCCTCCCCACATGCCCATCAGCTCAACCAGGGTCACTTAGGAACTTCCTAGCCTTCATTCCTTCCCAAAGCAGAAGCAAGAATCAGATGTTTCTCATTATTTGAGTCATAGATTAAAACTATCCATTGTTCACATGGGGCACTTTGTCATTCTATTTTCATCCTTTTTTCACATTTATTTTCACCAATCACCATCCCTTTTCTCAGAGGAGTGACAATGGCAGAATATTTCTCTGTTTACTCTAAGAGTGTATCGAAAAGTGAACAAGAAAAAAAGCAAGATCCCCTATTAGGACCTCTACTGAGATCCGCACACAACTCCTTAAACCAAAATGACCTTTGCAGCTGAGGAAATTTCAAGCCTCAGCATTGGGCATTGGTGTTCCTATTAGTGTTTGCAATGGCATCCATGCAGAGTTTGTGGGCCTCACAAACCCTCACAGGATTTGAGGGCCTCTTAGGATTTGTGGGCCCAGTTGTTGCAGATCATTTTTCCTTTTTACACATCTCTTTAGTGATCTCAGGGCTTCCCTGGTGGTTCAGCTGGTAAAGAATCTGCCGGTAATGTGGGAGACCTGGGTTTGACCCCTGGTTGGGAGGATGCCCTGGAGAAGAGAAAGGCTACCCACTCCAGTATTGTGGCCTGGAGAATTGCATGGGCTTTATAATCCATGGGGTCACAAAGAATCGGACACAACTGAGCGACTTTCACTTAGTGATCTGAGGTCATCAGTAGCCTGAGAATCTCTGGCTGGTAGGCAATAGGTAGAGGATACTGTAGGGAGAGACCTGGAAGTGCAAAGCTGTATTAGAGATGGGCTTCTGTTGGTGTGTGAAGACGGTGGTGTTGGGGATAAAGCAAATGTGAATAAAGAGATAGGGAGGCACACCTAGGACTGATGACACAGGCTAACCTGGCTCACTTACCTGTGCCAGACACCTGATTCTCCCAGGCATGCCTGGCACAGGGGTGACTCTCTACTCCATGATCATATCACCAGTTCTCAGCCCACAAAGACCTATTTGCCTTTTGAGATTCACACAAAATAAAATCTCCAATCCGCTTAAACCTTTAAATTTATCCCTGAATTGAAAAGCCATACCCTTGCTTACCCTGTGAGTTGGTCAGCTAGTGAGAAAACCCCTCCTTGGGAGGAGACTTTCTGAAGGACCTCCATGGGCCCTAGGGAACCAAGGCTCCAATGACAGTCTCTTTGGACGTGCAGAAACATCTGCATTCAAGCTGCTGGGGGGCGACAATCCCCTGCCGGTACAGAGGGCCAGGTCTGCACTAATGTCTTCCCTCCTTGCCATCACACACCTGAGTGAGTGTGTGGGTGCATGGTTGTTTGCCAGTGGGGTCAGGAATGAGACAGCAGCATCTGTGTTCAATGAGTATATGAAGTGGATGAAGAAACAGCTGCAAATACTGATTTCTTTCAACACAATGTGACTGTCCAGTACATTTATTTCTTCCATTCAGTTCAATTCAAACAAATGAATATGTACTCAGACTCTGCCCTGGGGCAGTTCTGCCCTTGGTTCACCGGGGAGTCCAGGGGTGAGAGGGAAAATGGTCCTCATCTGCTTTCAGGAGTAAAAGCAGTTCAGTGACAGGATGGAGTCAAAGGCAGTCTGAGGTCAGGTGGAAAACACCTAAAATTAACAGTGGCTGTTGGGCTCTGAGGAAAGGGGAGTTCAGGGACCACCAGGTAACAGAGGAAGGTTTCAGGTGGGAGATTTGCCTGGCACGCCTCTGAGGTTGGTAGATTAGGCGAGGTGAGGGAGAAAAGAAGGGAATGCGTGCCCTGAAGCAGCAGCGCACCTGAGATGACCGTGATTATCACTGCAAGGGACGAAGTGTTATTTACAATGTGTCAGGGCTGACCCACCAAAGGCATCAGGCAGCTACCTGCAGAGCAGGTACAGCAGGAACAGGGCGCCCAGCAGGGCCACCAGGCCCAGCTTACACCAGGTCTCCGGCGCTGCTTTGGGCCACCGCCACAGCCCGGCCAGCGGCCAGCGCTCCGACCACGACGGCGCTCGGGCGGCCAGTCGCTCCGCCACCCTGCGCAGCCTCTCCTCGGGACTCAGCCCGCCCAGGGTCTGCGCCAGGCGGTACACGTCGTTGGTGTAGGGGGCGCCGCCGTGGTCCCTCACCAGCTCCTCCACCAGCCCCATCAGCTCCCTGACCTGCGCCTCCCGCTCCCCGTCAGCCGCTCGGTTGTCGAAGGCGCAGCAGCGGCCCCCGCACTCGGCCACCAGCTCCCGGAGCGCGCGGTTGTCGGTGTCGCGCACGTACTGCTGCAGCGAGCCCCCGTCCAGGTCCTCCCTGCGGGTGAAGACCACGACGGCGCGCGCCGCGATGCCCGCCCCGAAGAGCGCCTTCACCCCGCGCCAGGCCTGCAGGTCCTGGGCGGTGAAGCGGCCGAGCTGGGTCACCAGGAGCACGGCGTGGGGCCCCGGGGCCGACAGCAGGTAGCAGCGGCCTCTCTCCTTGAAACCCGGGTCTGCCTGGGCGACCTCAGGGCTGAAGAGGTCCGGGGTGTCGAGGACTTCCACGTCCCACGAGGCCCAGCAGCAGCTCCCCGTGGCGCAGGCCCTGGTCACCGCTGTGGTCGCGAGCCTGGAGAGGAAGTGCTTCCGCTGGAGGATGCTGTTGCCCGTGGCGCTCTTCCCGGTCCCCGACCTCCCGGCCAGGAGGAGGCGCAGCCGGCGCTCCTGCAGGGCGGACCTGAACTCCTGGAAACCTGTGGGCAACGGTGGTCTGTAAGCTTCGGAACCTGAGAGCAACGTGTCCCGGTTCCTGGGTCTCCTGGACGCTTTGTGAGCAAAGGAGAACAGAGCGCTTCCACGGTTGTCTTTGGGACCAACCCTTTACTGGTTTCCCTTGTGGCTCAGCTGGTAAAGAATCTACCTGCAGTGCTGGAGACCTGGGTTGGATCCCTGGTTTGGAAAAATCCCCTGGAGAAGGGAAAGGCTACCCACTCCAGTATTCTGGCCTGTAGAATTCCATGGACTGTATCATCCATGGGGTCACAAAGAGTCAGACATGACAGCGACTTTCACTTTCCCTCTACTGAGTGACCTGGTGTGAGATTTGGGCACTCCAAGGGGGTCTCTATCCGTCTGTTTCTCCTCTCTTTGGCGTCACACGTGCGCCTATAGGTGCTCCAGCAGCTGCTGAACCTCTTTCTAGAGGATGCGCCTTTGTAATACAGGCCATTACTTCGTCTGATATGATCTGTCATCCAGGCTATGCGAAGCTGGTCCTTCTTTTCCCTGCTGCCCTCCCACTGGGGAAAGGGGTGGGGCAGTGGGCCCAGCCGAGAGGGCTATCTGGAGTCCCATAGCCGGGGTTTGAATCATAGACCTGTCCTCTACCAGCCTTGTAACCCTGGGGAGCTGCTTAATCTAAGTGTTAAACCTCTTCTACACAAACGCAATCAATACTGTAGCACTGTCCTCATAGGACACTGTCAGAAAATAAGATGAGATCAACTCTCTTCCTTACCTTCCTGCCTCCCTCCTCCTCCTCTCTTGACTCTTAAACCTGCTGCCTAATAAGACACTTGTGTAGCCCTCCATCCTTGTTCCCTAACATCTTCTACCTGGTGAACCATGTTCCCTCTAATACACGACTTGATGCCCTCTACATCCACTTCTGTTTATTCATTTTATTTTGGAAATGGAGATACAGGTTAGTCAAAGAACTTGATATCTCACAGCAGGGTGGGGGTAAAGATCCAGATGAAGTGCCATCCCCAGGGCTCTTGCTGCTTCACCCCAGCATCAAGTCACCTCTTGGCTTCTCTTGTTCAGTCTTGAATTAGCCCATCCCCCTACCATCCAGGGTTCACACCTGGGGGCAAATATGCATTGAGACGTGTTCTTACCATAGGCATTTTCTTCATCTCTTGCCACCTTCCGTCCTCCCATGATTACCTGAAAGAGTCCCAGATACAATTTGTTCATTCACTCATTTATCAAATAGATGTAACTGCTTACAGTCTGTCAGGCCAGGTCTAAAATGCTGGTGACCCTACAGTGAGAAGGTCGTAGTTCCTGCCTTCCCTGGGGCATTGGAAAGAGATTGGAGGAAATGTTCAGCAAAGACATTTGGAGGAGCCTAGTCTGGGGTTGGGATGATGCTGTGAGAGCACCTGGTAAGCTTGACTTTGTCTTCTCAGGGCCCCCAAATGCAAAGAGCAGAGGGGAGATGATAACATTTACTCTGTGTCAAGACGAGCCCCTTAGCTGGTCTGGAAATCAGTAGGGCTTATTGTGGGGGCTGTAAGATACTGAGACCCTGGTCTTGAAGAGCATGTACAGCTTGCTTGCCCCCAGTCCCAGTGCAGAGGCAGTAGACTGAACACTGCCTGGTGTTCTGGCCAGCCTGCCAGGACTGCCCCCAGAGCACCTCCCAGCACCCGATATCTTATTCCATCCCTTACTGCTCCCCTCAAAGGCAGAGGCCACCACTGCCAATGGGTAGGTGAGCACCAGGGAAGGAGCAGAGAAAGCTCTGTGGTCTGGCTCCAACTCTTTGGTTCCCCATCCTGCCTCAGTGTGTACCCCTTGGTACACACTGAGGAAAAAATGAAACCAGCTCAGAAGTGAGGCCCCAAGCCCTCAGGCCCTGACTATGACCCCAGCCAAGGTGAAGACAGTCATCAATCTGGGGGAAGATTAAGCTCCCTTAAGACTCCCGCTCCTGCCACTTGGCTTTTGACTCCTCCCACAATAGGGTGGCAACTGGTATGGAGCCTAGGAGAAGCCCTGGCTGGCACCTGGCTCTGGCTGTCGCCCCTCCGACTCCAGCCCTGCCTCCCACCGCTGCGTTGGCTGCCAGCACACCCTGGGAGAAGACACAGTCACCGCTCACTTCTGGTCCAGCTCTCCCACCAAAGCCACCAGGCACATGCACACTGCAAAGGGACACTTCCACGCAAGGACATGCCTTCAAGACCAGGATAGGTGACTGTTTCACCTAACTTCATAGCAGCAGACTGAGAAAGTTAAAGAAAATGAGAAACAGAGGCCTATATTTTAAATGAAAGAACAAGATAACAGAGACAAATAATTTGCCTGCCAAAGAGTCCAAAGCAACAGTAATGAAAATGCTAACTGAACTTGAGAAAACAATAGCTAAACACAGTGGAAACTTCAGCAAAGAACTAGAGAATATAAAAACCAGTCAGAGCTGACGATTATGATAACTGAAATGAAAAACGTGCTAGAAGGAATTCAGGCCAGCTGAGGTGACACAGAAGAACACATAAGACAGAAGAGTGGAAATCACCTAACCAGAACAGCAACAAGAAAACACGTTTAAAAAATGGATGATAGTTTATGGGTCCTCCAGGACAACATCAAGTGTACTAACATTCACGTTATAGGTAGAGACGAGAGAGAAGTGGGTCAAAAATGTGTTTGGTGAAATTATAATTGAAAAGTTTCCTAACTTGAGGAAGAAAACAGATATTTGGGTACAAGAGGCATGGGGCACCGCTGTCAGAATGGCTGTCATCAGAAAACAAGAAATAACACATGTTGGCAAGGATATAGAGAAAAGGGATCCCTAGTGCACTGATAGTGGGAATGTCAGTTGCTACAGTAATGGTAGAAAACAGTGTGGTGGTTCCTTGAAAAATTAAAAATAGAACTTCATATGATCTAGCAGTTTTACCTCTGGGTATATATCCAAAGGAAACGAAAACACTACTTCAGAAAGATGTATGCACTCCAATATTCATAGCAGCATTATTGATAATAACCAAGATAGGAAAGCAACCTAAATGTCCATCAATAGATGATTGGGTAAAGAAGGTGTTTTATATATACATGTGTATTGGCTTCCCTGGTGTTCAGACAGTAAAGAATTTGCCTGCAGTGCAGGAGACCTGGGTTTAATCCCTGGGTTGAGGATCCCCCTGGAGAAGGGAAAGGCTACCCACACCAGTGTCCTTGCCTGGAGAATTCCATGGACAGAGAAGCCTGGTGGGCTACAGTCCATGGGATCCTAAAGAGTTGGACACGACTGAGTGATTAACACTTTCATTTTTGATTCTCTCTTTTTTTGATATATATATATATATAATGGAATAATCCTCAGCCATAAAAAAGGATGAAATCTTTCCATTTGCAACAACATGCATGGACCTAGAGGGTATTACATTTACTGAAATAGGTCATACTTATTGCAATAAGTCGTATTATGCTTATTGAAATAAGTCATATGAAAGAAAAAATGCTGTATGTTTTCACAATCTGAAAAAAAAAAAAAAAAGTTGAATATAACAAAAGAGAAACAGACTCACCAGTACAAAGAATGAATTAGTGGTTACCACTGAGGACAGGGCTGAAGGGGGAGGCAAGATCGGAGAAAAGGATTAAGAGGTAAAAACTATTAGGTATAAAATTAAGATAAGGAATTCCCTGGCAGTCCAGTAGTTGGAGATTTCACTGCCAAGGGCAAGGATTTGAACCCTGTTTGGGGAACTAAATCCCAGAAGTCACAGGGTGTGGCCAAGAAATAAAAGATACAAAAATGTAATGTACAAAAAATATAGTTAATATTTTATATTAACTTTACATGAAGCATAACCTATAAAAAATGTCAAATCACTATGTTGTACACTTGAAAGTACTATAATATTTTAAGTCAACTGTATGTCAATTAAAAATAAGTAAACAAATAAGTCTAAGTACGATCTGTGTGCTAGAGAGACTGGGATGCTCCCCTCCCCCTCTTTATCCTCTTGCCCTCATATCTGAGGCTTCTCAAAACTCAAATTTGAGGTTTCTCAAAGTAAAGTGATTATACTCATTCAAACATTATTTAATACAATTAAACATTCTGTGATCAAGTTTGCCTGATCCCGTGAGCACCTGAACAAGAGAGCACAGTCTCTCCTCAGCCTACTTCTCCAGCCTCATTTCCAGTGAATCCCCGCCCACCCCCACCCCACCAGTCAGCCACTCCAGACACAGATTTCAGCACCTTTCCCAACCCACCTCGTGCTTTCCCTCCTAGGACCCTTCATCCCACCCCACATTTCTGCCTGAGTCCTGTCTGCTTTACCGTCCATTTCAAACTCTACCTCTTACAGATAGCTGTGTTCTTACAGATAGCTGTGTTCTCCCCCATTGGCTCCAACAACAAAGGAAAAGCAAAGAGAGGCTGGCTCAGTAACCCGTCTCAAAGAACTCAGAGGGCAGTTTTGTCTAAACTCAAGCCAAAGCTGTTTGCATTTCTACAGTATCTCTCCTGCACCCCCCACCCTCCAAAGCTTTCAGTAAAGTTTGTCCCAGGGGCAAATCCCTTGATGTGATTAGTTATGTTGTATCTAGAAATCAACAGGCTCCCTTAATTGACACCAGAGGTGAAATGAAGAAAGAGCTACAAGATTCACAACCAAGAAGAAGACTTTACCTGAAGCAAGGTGTCCCCTTCAAAGGTGGAAATGAGAATGTGTGCTACAGGAAATCCACAAAACTCTTGGGTATGCTGTTTGGAACTTCCTGCAAAGTTTGAAATGGAATTTGGAAAGTTCTTCTGAGGTTCTTAACAGCTAAAATCTGGGGTTACAAAGGTATACAGTTATTGGAAAAAGTAAAACTTGTACAATCCTTTCTTTTAAAATTTCAAGGAGTCAAGTTTTATTTAGCTAGTCCAGTACTCATTGAACCTGACATCTTTTGGAATTATTTAGGAGATTGTTAAAAATGTATGTATTTTTATCTTTTGCAATACTTTTTATTTTCTATAGTTCCTTTGATCTTATTGTCCATGTGCAATGTGCATTTTTATGTAGCTGCAACGCAATCACATACACTATTCACAATCTGTGTTTTTTCTTAATGTTATACACACTTGCCATATTGCTCCAATCTTTATTTTATGGCTGCAGAAATGCCATTGTGGTGATTCACAGTATATAAAAATGTGTATTTCTTAGATTTATATTCCTACATCTGTACTTAAAAATATTAAGTTCCCCTCCATGCCAAATTATTTTTAATCATTCAGCCCATGACTTGAGTTTTTCAATCAGTTATCCTAGTCCCATCCCTCAGTACACAGTTGCGATGAGGAAATTAACATGGTACAGCAGCCCGCAAAGTACCCAGTTTGACTTGGGGAGAAGATATTCAAGAGTCCCTGCAGGGCAAGGGGTGAAGGCCAAGTTCATAACCTTAGTTGTTTCCTGCACTATTGTGGATAGTGTTAAGGAGAGTGGAGGTTTTAGGAGAATTGCAGAATTTTCACTTTGTAACTTGTTCTGAGGTTAGCTTTCCTTATAACTCCCCAGCAGTACCTTTTGCCTGCGCTGAATATGCTTTTGGGGTGTGTTTGTTGACTTTGAAAATGTGTTTTGGTGTCTGCAGTAGTTCTAGCAATCGCCCTTCTTATTTACTAGGGGACTAGGGAAGGATAGGGGCTTCCCAGGTGGCTCAGTGGTAAAGAATCTTGCTGCCAATGCAGGAGTCACAAGAGACGTGGGCTTGATTCCTGGGTCAGGAGGATCCCCTGAAGTAGGAAATGGCAACCCATTCCAGTATTCTTGCCTGGAAAATTCCATGGACAGAGCCTGGTGTGCTACAGTCCAGGGGGTCATAAAGAGTCGAACAAAAGTGACTGAGCATGCACACATACAGAGAAAGAGAGAGAATTTAGTCCCACATAAGAGTATGTGCCTAGAGAAGGAAATGGCAACCCACTCCAGTACTCCTTCCTGGAAAATTTCATGGATGGAGGAGCCTGGTGGGATACAGTCCATGGGGTCCCAAAGAGTCGGACATGACTGTGTGACTTCACTTTCACTTTCAAGAGTATATGCATCATGTAGCATCACTGATTCAAGGAACATGAATTTTGAGCAAACTCTGGGAGATAGTAGAGGACAGAGGAGACTGGTTGGCTACAGTCCAGGGGTTGCAAAGAGTTAGACATGACTGAATGACTAAACAACAATAGGAGCATGTGCAACAAGAGCTGGAGAGTGATGCTTACCACTTCTGAACTTACTCTATTTGACACTCAAAACATCCTTACTAACCTATGCATGTGAAGTTACTGTTTCTAGGTCTTGCTTTCCTTTCTCATACTTACTAGAATGCACATGCTCGCTAGTCAGTTTCACATGGGCTCTTCCTGTTCCCCACAGGTCCTACTCCCGGACTGACTCCCTTTCCCTTACACTCACCTTTCCTGCAGAATTGGTGACAGGCTCTAACGTTAGATCCAAGAAGCTCCTGATCTGCTGCCTGCCCTTGGCTATGGGTGCAGTGACTGGTTTCCTCCCCACCAATGAGGAAGTCTCTGTGCCACTCAGAGCTCAAGAAGCTCAGAGAGGGGAGGGCCCAGTGGTGATGACTTAAAGAGACAGCAACATTAACCAGTGAACCGGTGGGTATGCAGTATTGTCCCTGCATATCCTATCCGATGCTGATTCCCTGGTAGCTCAGCTGGTAAAGAATCTGCCTGCAATGCAGGAGACCCTGGGTCAGGAAGATACCCTGGAGAAGAGATAAGCTACCCACTCCAGTCTTCTTGGGCTTCCCTGGTTAGCTCAGTCAGTAAAGAATCTGCCTGCAATGCAGGAAACCTGGGTTCAATCCTTGGTATGGGGAGGTTCCTGGAAGAGGGCATGGCAACCTACTCCAGTATTCTTACCTGGAGAATCCTCACAGACACAGCAACCTGGAGGGCTGCAGTTCGTGGGGTCACAAAGAGTCGGACATGACTGAGCAACTAAGAACATCCTATCCCATAGCTCTGGGCTATGGTAATGTTTTCCAAAGGTTCCTGTGACACCAGCATCTTGTCCCCAACAGGGGCTATAACATCAGTGAGGAAGAGCATTTTAGGTTTCTGAGATCTCTTTTTATTTCCAACTTTTGACCAATAATCTTATCTCCAGTTGTCTCTTGCTTTTTAGGTATTTTTAAATAAAATGGCCCCTTGAGTGTCTCCTAACCCAGGACAGGAATTTTTGAGTGAATAATGCCACAAAAGTGGTTCTACCTGCCAGGAACATCACCTTCTAGGTTTATTGAGACATAATTGAATGTAATATCATCTACATTTAAAAGCCATGATGTATTGATTTGATATGCTTATATATTGCAAAATGATTACCATCACAACATTAGCTAATATTTGCATCACTTCACATAATTACCATTTCTTTTTGGTGGTGAGATGTACTATCTTGGCAATGTTCAAGTTCAGTTCAGTTCAGTTCAGTCGCTCAGTCGT
The DNA here is from genome assembly GCF_003369695.1 of Bos indicus x Bos taurus. Classification (NCBI taxonomy): domain Eukaryota; kingdom Metazoa; phylum Chordata; class Mammalia; order Artiodactyla; family Bovidae; genus Bos; species Bos indicus x Bos taurus. Next base: position 6,737,696 of record NC_040079.1, on the reverse strand, counting down.
GTCTGACTCTTTGCGGCCCCATGAATCCCAGCACGCCAGGCCTCCCTGTCCATCACCAACTTCCGGAGTTCACCCAGACTCACGTCCATCTAGTCAGTGATGCCATCCAGCTATCTCATCCTCTGTCATCCCCTTCTCCTCCTGCCCCCAATCCCTCCCAGCATCAGAGTCTTTTCCAATGAGTCAACTCTTTGCATGAGGTGGCCAAAGTACTGGAGTTTCAGCTTTAGCATCATTCCTTCCAAAGAAATCCCAGGGCTGATCTCCTTCAGAATGGACTGGTTGGATCTCTTTGCAGTCCAAGGGACTCTCAAGAGTCTTCTCCAACACCACAGTTCAAAAGCATCAATTCTTCGGCACTCAGCCTTCTTCACAGTCCAACTCTCACATCCATATATGACCACAGGAAAAACCATAGCTTTGACTAGATGAAACTTTTATGGCAAAGTAATGTCTCTGCTTTTCAATATGCTATCTAGGTTGGTCATAACTTTCTTTCCAAGGAGTAAGTGTCTTTTAATTTCATGGCTGCAGTCACCATCTGCAGTGATTTTGGAGCCCCAAAAAATAAAGTCTGACACTGTGTCCACTGTTTCCCCATCCATTTCCTGTGAAGTGATGGGACCAGATGCCATGATCTTCGTTTTCTGAATGTTGAGCTTTAAGCCAACTTTTTCACTCTCCTCTTTCACTTTCATCAAGGGGCTTTTTAGTTCCTCTTCACTTTCTGCCATAAGGGTGGTGTCATCTGCATATATGGGGTTATTGATATTTCTCCCAGCAATCTTGATTCCAGCTTGTGTTTCTTCCAGTCCAGCGTTTCTCATGATGTACTCTGCATAGAAGTTAAATAACCACAGTGACAATATACAGCCTTGACGTACTCCTTTTCCTATTTGGAACCAGTCTGTTGTTCCATGTCCAGTTCTAACTGTTGCTTCCTGACCTGCATACAAATTTCTCAAGAGGCAGATCAGGTGGTCTGGTATTCCCATCTCTTTCAGAATTTTCCACAGTTGATTGTGATCCACACAGTCAAAGGCTTTGGCATAGTCAGTAAAGCAGAAATAGATGTTTTTCTGGAACTTTCTTGCTTTTTCCATGATCCAGTGGATGTTGGCAATTTGATCTCTGGTTCCTCTGCCTTTTCTAAAACCAGCTTGAACATCTGAAAGTTCACAGTTCATGTATTGCTGAAGCCTGGCTTGGAGAATTTTGAGCATTACTTTACTAACGTGTGAGATGAGTGCAATTGTGCAGTAGTTTGAGCTTTCTTTGGCATTGCCTTTCTTTGGGATTGGAATGAAAACTGACATTTTCCAGTCCTGTAGCCATTGCTGAGTTTTCCAAATTTGCTGGCATATTGAGTGCAGCACTTTCATAGCATCATCTTTCAGGATTTGAAATAGCTCAACTGGAATTCCATCACCTCCACTAGCTTTGTTCGTAATGATGCTTTCTAAGGCCTATTTGAATTCATATTCCAGGATGTCTGGCTCTAGGTGAGTGATCACACCATCGTGATTATCTGGGTTGTGAAGATCTTTTTTGTACAGTTCTTCTGTATATTCTTGCCATCTCTTCTTAATATCTTCTGCTTCTGTTAGGTCCATACCATTTCTGTCCTTTATCGAGCCCATCTTTGCATGAAATATTCCCTTGGTATCTCTAATTTTTTAAAAGAGATCTCTAGTCTTTCCCATTGTGTTGTTTTCCTCTATTTCTTTGCATTGATTGCTGAGGAAGGCTTTCTTATCTCTTCTTGGTATTCTTTGGAACTCTGCATTCAGATGCATATGTCTTTCCTTTTCTCCTTTGCTTTTCGCTTCTCTTCTTTTCACAACTCTTTGTAAGGCCTCCTCAGACAGCCATTTTGCTTTTTTGCATTTCTTTTCCATGGGGATGGTCTTGATCCCTGTCTCCTGTACAATGTCACGAACCTCATTCCATAGTTCATCAGGCACTCTGTCTATCAGATCTAGTCCCTTAAATCTATTTCTCGCTTCCACTGTATAATCATAAGGGATTTGATTTAGGTCATACCTGAATGGTCTCGTGGTTTTCCCTACTTTCTTCAATTTAAGTCTGAATTTGGCAATAAGGAGTTCATGGTCTGAGCCACAGTCAGCTCCTGGTCTTGTTTTTGCTGACTGTCTAGAGCTTCTCCCTCTTTGGCTGCAAAGAATATAATCAATCTGATTTTGGTGTTGACCATCTGGTGATGTCCATGTGTAGAGTCTTCTCTTGTGTTGTTGGAAGAGGGTGTTTGTTATGACCAGACGGCTGCGACCAGCACACTAAGCGCAGGCGGCTGCGACTGGCTCACTAAGTGCGGCAGAGAGGAGCTACCCCATGTCTGAGGTCAGGGGCAGAAGCCGAGAGGACCCCATGCCCGAAGGTCGGGGGCCAAGAGGAGTTACCCCAAATCCGAGGTCAGGGGCAGCAGCCAAGAGTGCCAGGCTGTGATGGCGCAGGAACGGCCGAGAGGAGCTACCCTGCATCCGAGGTCAGGGGGGGCAGCCAAGAGGACCTACCCCGAGTCTGAGATCAGGAGCGGTGGCTGGGAGGACCAACCCCACGTCCAGAGAGCCATGGCTGTGCGGGTGCAGGAGGGCCTAGAGGAGCTATCCCACATTGAAGGTCAGGAAGGCCCATGGTGAGGAGACACCCCTCGTCCAAGGTAAGGAGCGATGGCTGCACTTTGCTGGAGCAGCCGTGGAGAGATAACCCATGCCCAAGGCAAGAGAAACCCAAGTAAGGTGGTAGGTGTTGCAAGAGGGCATCAGAGGGCAGACACACTGAAACCATACTCACAGAAAACTAGTCAATCTAATCGCAGTAGGACCACAGCCTTGTCTAACTCAATGAAACTAAACCATGTCTGTGGGGCAACCCAAGATGGGCGGGTCATGGTGGAGAGATAGGACAGAATATGGTCCACTGGAGAAAGGAATGGCAAACCACTTCAGTATTCTTGCCTTGAGAACCCCATGAACAGTATGAAAAGGCAAAATGACAGGATACTGAAAGAGGAACTCCCCAGGTCAGTAGGTGCCCAATATGCTACTGGAGATCAGTGGAGAAATAACTCCAGAAAGAATGAAGGGATGGAGCCAAAGCAAAAAGAATACCCAGCTATGGATGTGACTGGTGATAGAAGCAAGGTCCAATGCTGTAAAGAGCAATATTGCATAGGAACCTGGAATGTCAGGTCCATGAATCAGGGCAAATTGGAAGTGGTCAAACGAGATGGCAAGAGTGAATGTCGACATTCTAGGAATCAGCAAGCTCAAATGGACTGGAATGGGTGAATTTAACTCAGATGACCATTATATCTACTACTGCAGGCAAGAATCCCTCAGAAGAAATGGAGTAGCCATCATGGTCAACAAAAGAGTCTGTAATGCAGTACTTGGATGCAATCTCAAAAACGACAGAATGATCTCTGTTCATTTCCAAGCCAAACCATTCAATATCACAGTAATCCAAGTCTATGCCCCAACCAGTAACGCTGAAGAAGCTGAAGTTGAACGGTTCTCTGAAGACCTAAAAGACCTTTTAGAACTAACACCCAAAAAAAGATGTCCTTTTCATTATAGGGGACTGGAATGCAAAAGTAGGAAGTCAAGAAACACCTGGAGTAACAGGCAAATTTGGCCTTGGAATACGGAATAAGCAGCACAAAGACTAATAGAGTTTTGCCAAGAAAATGTTCAAGTAGGTAATACCAAATTGCACTAGAATCACTGTGTGTGTACCTACTCATCTTCTCCCTGGAGGTTTGTACTCTTTGACCAACATCTTCAAATTTCTCCCACCTCCCCCCTCTACCAGCCCTTAGTAACCACCATTCTACTCTCCATTTCAAGGAATTTGACCTTTTTAAATTGCACATTAAAAAGTGATACCATATAGTATTTTTGGTTCTCTGTCTGACTTATTTCACTTAGTAAATGCTCTCAACTGCACACATTTGCACTCATCGCACATGCTAGCAAAGTAATGCTGAAAATTCTCCAAGCGAGGCTTCAACAGTGCATGAACCATGAACTTCCACATGTTGAAGCTGGATTTAGAAAAAGCAGAGGAACTAGAGATCAAATTTCCAACACCCATTGGATCATAGAAAAAACAACAGAATTCCAGAAAAACATGTACTTCTGCTTCATTGATGACACTAAAACCTTTGACTGTGTGGATCACAAACAACTGTGGAAAATTTTGAAAGAGATGAGACTACCAGACCACCATACATGCCTCCTGAGAAAGCAAGGAGCAACAGTTAGAACTGGATGTGGAACAACGGACTGGTTTCAAATTGGGAAAGGAGTATGTCAAGGCTGTATATTGTCACCCTGCTTATTTGACTTATATGCAGAGTACATCATGCGAAATGCCAGGCTGGATGAATCACAAGCTGGAATCAAGATCACTGGGAGAAATATCAATAACCTCAAATATACAGATGATACCACTCTTATGGCAGACAGTGAAGAGGAACTAAAGAACCCCTTGGTGAGGGTGAAAGAGGAAATTGAAAAAGCTGGCTTAAAACTCAACATTCAAAAAATGAAGATCATGGCACCTGGTCCCATCACTTCATGGCAAATAGATGGGGAAACAATGGAAACAGTGACAGACTTCATTTTCTTGAGCTCCAAAATCACTGCAGATGGTGACTGCAGCCATGAAATTAAAAGAAGCTTGCTCCTTGGAAGAAAAGCTATGACCAACCCAGGCAGTGTATTAAAAAACAGAGACATTACTCTGCCAACAAAGGTCCATCTAGTCAAAGCTATGGTTTTTTTAGTAGTTATATATGGATGGGAGAGTTGGACCATAAAGAAAGCTGAGCACTGCAGAATTGATGCTTTTGAACTGTGGTGTTGGAGAAGACTCTTGAGAGTCCCTTGGACTGCAAAGAGATCCAACCAGTCCATCCTATAGGAAATCAGTCCTGAATATTCATTGGAAGGACCAATGCTGAAGCTGAAACTCCAATACTTTGGCCACCTGATGTGAAGAACTAACTCATTGGAAAAGACCCTGATGCTGGGAAATACTGAAGGCAGGAGGAGAAGGGGATGACAGAGGATGAGATGTTTGGATGGCATCACTGACTCAATGGACATGAGTTTGAACAAGCTCCAGGAGTTTGTGATGGGCAGGGAAGCCTGGCATGCTGCAGTCCATGGGATCACAAAGAGTCAGACATAACTGAGTTACTGAACCAAACTGAACTGAAATACTCTCAAGTTCCATCCATGTTGTTGTAAACAGCAAGATGTCTTTCTCTCTTGTGGCTGAATAATATTCTGTGTGTGTGTGTGTGTGTTTATATATATACATATATATATATATATACATATATATATATATACATATATATATATATATATATACACACACATACATATATATACACAGCTTCCCCGATGGCTCAGTGGTAAAGAATCTGCCTGCAATGCAGGAGCTGCAAGAGACATGGGTTCAATCCCTGGGTCAGAAAGACTCCCTTGAGGAGGAAATGAGAACCCACTCCAGTATTCCTGTCTGGAAAATTCCATGGACAGAAGATCCTGGTGGGCTGCAGTTCATGGGGTCACAAAGAGTCAGACCCCACTGAGCACACACATATATATATGCACACACTCTACATCACCTTTATCTATTCATCCATAGACAGAACCTTAGGTTGTTTATGTATCTTGGCTACGTGAATAATATTGCAGTGAAGATGGGAGTGCAAATACCACATCAAGATTCTGTTTTCCTGTCCTTTGGATAGATATCCAGAAGTAGGATTGTTCAACATATAGTAGTTATGTTTTTAATTTTTGGAGGAATCTCCGTACTGTTTCCCATAGTGACTGCACTAATTTGCTTTCTTACTAACAGTGCACAAAGGTTCCCTTTTCTCCATATCCTCGTCAACACTTGCTATTGCTTGTCTTTTTTAAAATTTATTTTTAATTGCAAGATAATTGCTGTATATTGTCACCCTGCTTATTTATCTTATATGCAGAGTACATCATGAGAAATGCTGGGTTGGTGAAGCACAAGCTGGAATCAAGATAGCCGGGAGAAATATCAATCCCTTCTGATATGCAGATGACACCACCCTTATGGAAGAAAGCAAAGAAGAACTAAAGAGCCTCTTGATGAAGTTGAAAGAGGAGAGTGAAAAAGCTGGCTTAAAACTCAACATTCAGAAAACTAAGATCATGGCATCTGGTCCCATCTGCTGCTGCTGCTAAGTCGCTTCAGTCGTGTCCGACTCTGTGCGACCCCATAGATGGCAGCCCACCAGGCTCCCCCGTCCCTGGGATTCTCCAGGCAAGAACACTGGAGTGGGTTGCCATTGCCTTCTTCAATGCATTAAAGTGAAAAGTGAAAGTGAAGCCGCTCAGTCGTGTCCGACTCTTAGCGACCCCATGGACTGGAGCCTACCAGGCTCCTCCACCCATGGGATTTTCCAGGCAAGAGTACTGGAGTGGGTTGCTATTGCCTTCTCCGGTCTAGTCCCATCACTTCATGGCAAATAGGTGGAGAAACAGTGGAAATAGTGACAGACTTTGTTTTGGGGGGCTCCAAAATCACTGCAGATGGTGACTGCAGCCATGAAATTAAAAGACATTTGCTCCTTGGAAGAAAAGTTATGACCAACCTAGACAGCATAATAAAAAGCAGAGACATTACTTTGCCAACAAAGGTCCATCTAGTCAAAGCTATGGTTTTTCCAGTAGTAATGTATGGAGACTTGAACCGTAAAGAAAGCTGAGCATTGAAAATTGATGCTTTTGAACTGTGGTCTTGAAGAAGACTCTTGACAGTCACTTGGACTGTGAGATCCAACCTAAAGGAAAGCAGTCTTGAATATTCATTGGAAGGACTGATGCTGAAGCTAAAACTCCAATACTTTGGCCACCTGATACAAAGAACTGACTCATTTGAGAAGACCCTGATGCTGGGAAAGATTGAAGGTGGGAGGAGAAGGGGATGACAGAGGATGAGATGGTTGGATGGCATCACCAACTCAATGGACATGAGTTTGAGTAAACTCCCAGGAGTTGGTGATGGACAGAGAGGCCCCCGTGCTGCAGTTCATGGGGTCGCCAAGGGTCGGGCACGACTAAGTGACTGAACTGAACTGACTCACTTGCTTTACAGTATTGTGTTGGTTTCTGCCAAACATCAACATGAATCAGCCATAGGTTTACCTTATTATTGATTGTCTTGTTGATGATGGCCATTCTAACAGGTATGAAGTGATATCTCATTGTGGTTTTGATTTGCATTTCCTGAATGATTAGCAGTGTTGAGAATTTTTTCGATTATCTGTTGGCCATGTGCATGTCTTCTTTGGGGAAATGTCTATTAAGTTTGTCTGCTCATTTTTAAATTGAATTGCTTATTTCTCTTGTTAGAGAGCTGTAGGAATTCCTGGTATACTTTTTTACTTTTACCCCTTATCAGATATTTGATTTAACAACTATTTTCTCCTGTTTCATAAGTTGCCTTCACATTTTGTTAATTGTTTCTTTTGTTGTGCAGAAATTTTTTACATTGATATAATCTCACTTACTGACTTTTGCTTTTTTTTTTTTTAAGATTTTTTCCCCAGTATTTATTTATTTGACTGCACCGAGTCTAAGATTTTTGCTTTTGTCACTTGCGCTTTTGATGTCAAATCCAAAATATCATTGCCAACCTGATGTCAAGGATCTCACCCACTATGTTTTCTTCTAGGAGTTTTGTGGTTTTAAGTCATACGTTCAAATATCAGTGCATTTTGAATTGATTTTTGTTTTTGGTGTATGATATGGCAACCCACTCCAGTGTTCTTGCCTGGAGAATCCCAGGGATGGGGGATCCTGGTGGGCTGCTGTCTATGGGGTCGCACAGAGTCAGACATGACTGAAGCGACTTAGCAGCAGCAGCAGCATAGGCATCCAATTTCATTCTTTTGCATGTGGCTGTCTAGTTTTTCCAAAACCATTTATTGAAAAGATACTTATTTCCCCACTGTATACTCTTGGCTCATTTGTAGTAAACTGATGGACCATGTATACATGGGTTTATTTCTGAGGTCTGTGTTCTGTTCAATGTGTGTGTTTTTGTGCCAATACTATACCATTTTGATTAGTATAGCTTTGTAATATGGTTTGAAATCAGAAAGTGTGATGCCTCTAGTTTTGTTCTTCTTTCTTAAAACTGCTTTGCCTATTTGAGATCTTTTGTGCTTCCTACAGGTTTTAGCATTGTTTTTTTTTTTTTTCTATTTCTGTGAAAAGCACCATTGGAATTCTGATAGGAATTGCATTGAATCTGTAGATCTCTCTGGGTAGAATGGACATTTTTACAATATTAATTCTTTCAATTCATGAACATAGAATACCTTTTCATTTATTTGTGGCTTTTAATTTCTTTCATCAATGTCTTGTTTTCAGTGTACAGGTCTTTCACCTCTTTGGTTAAATTTATTCCCAGGTGAGTTATTCCTTCTGATGCTATTGTAAATGAGATTGTTTTCTCTTTCTGATAAATCATTATCAGTGTACAGAAATGCAACTGATTTTTGTATATGGTTTTTTAACCTGCAATTTTACTTAATGTGTTTATTATGTATCACATTTTTGGTGGGGTCTTAAAATTTCCTGTATATAAGATCATGTCATTTGAAAATAGAGACAGTTTCACTTCCTTCTGACCTAGATGTCCTTTATTTCTCTCTCTTACTTAATTGCCCTGCCTAGGACTCCCAGTACTATATTGAATAAAAGTGGCAAGAGTGAGCATCCTTGTAATTTTCCTGAGTTTAAAGGAAAAGCTTTTCACTGTTGAGTATGACAGCTGTAGTCTTGTTGTATATGGCCTTTGCTATGACAGGTATGTTCCCTTTGTATCCAGGTTGTTCAGAGTCTGTATCATGAAAGGACATTGAATTTTGTCAAATACTTTTTCTGTATCTATTGAAATGATCACATGGTTTTTATTCTTCACTGTGTTAGTGTAGTGAATCACATTGTGGATGTTGAACCATCTTTGTAGCCCTCATTTCCTTGTTTTTGAATAGTGTATTTTCTTACCTAATTGCTCTAGTTAGAACCTCTGGTAAAAAGTTGAAGTGATGAGAGCAGATATCCTTGTCTTATACCTAATCTTAGCAGGAAATTTTTCAGTCTCTCATCATTAAGTATGGTACTAGTTAGAATTTTCACAGATGACTTTTTACCAGGTTGGAAATTTCTTTCTCTTTCTAGTTTGAGTGTTTTTATTATACTATGAAATGGCATTCATTTTTCTCAAATACTTTTCTAAATCTATTGAAATAATCTTTCTTTATACTATTGATATGGCTTGCTATATTAATTATTATATCAACTGATATTGAGCCAATATTTCTTCCTAAGATAAATTTCACTTGTTCTTGGTGTATACTTTTCATATAATTGCTGGGTTCACTTTGCTTTTATTTTGTGGGTGATTTTTGCATCTATATTCATAATATATATTGGCACGTAATTTTATTATATTGTTGTGTCTTTTTCTGACTTGGTATCAGAATAATACTGGCATCATGGAATGAATTTAAAAGTGTATTTTTCTGTTTTTAGAAGAGTTTGTGAAGAATTGATATTAATTCTTAGATACCTGGCATGATTTATTAGTGAAATCATTTGGGTCTGCATGTTCTTTTGCTTTGGGTTTTTTGGTAGAAATACTTTTTATTGGTACTTGAATTTCTTTATGAATTATAGATCTATTCAGACTTTCTATTTCTTCCTGATTCAATTTTGATAGTTTATTAATTTGTTCATTTTATCTAAGTTATCTAATCTTGGGAGCATAAAACTGTTCATGATATTTCCATGTAATTGTTTCATTTCTGAAAGCTCAGTAATAAAGTTTCCTCTTTCACATATGATTTTACTTATTTAATTATCTTCCATATATTTTTGGACAAGCTATCTAGAGATTTATCAGTTTGTTCATATTTTTTAAAAAAACAAGTTTTTGTTTTGTTAATTTTCTATTTTCTAGATCAATATTTTCCATTCTAATCTTTACTATATCCCTCTTCTGGTTGCTTTAGATTTAGTTTGCTTTTATTACTATTTCAGTGTGAAATATCATGTTACTGGTTTGAAATCTTTGTTTAATATAGGTATTCCCAACTATGAAATCTCCTCCAAGCATTGTTTCAGCTGCACTCTCTAAGTTCTGCCATGTTGGTTTTTCATTTTCATTCATCTCAAAGTATTTATAATTTCCTGTTTGATCTCTTTTTTGACTCACTGGTTATTTAAGATTGTGTAGTTTAATATCCATATATTACTGAATTCTTCATTTTTTCTGTTATTTTACTCTATTTTGTCTGGAAAACTTACTATGTATGATTTCAAGCCTCTTGGGCTTCCCTGGTGACTCAGTGGTAAAGACTCTACCTGCTAATGCAGGAGACATAGGTTTGATCCCTGGGTTGGGAAGATCCCCTGGAGAGGGAAGTGGCAACCCATTCCAGTATTCTTGCCTGGGAAATTCCATGGAAAGAGGAGCCTAGTGGGCTACAGTCCATGGGATCACAAAAGAGTCAGACACGACTTAGCAACTAAACAACAGTGACAACAACACAAACTTATTGAAGTTTGTTTCATGTCCTTATCAGTCAGTTCAGTTCAGTCACTCAGTCGTGTCCTACTATTTGCAACCCCATGAATCGCAGCATGCCAGTCCTCCCTGTCCATCACCAACTCCCAGAGTTCACTCAGACTCACGTCCATCAAGTCAGTGATGCCATCCAGCCATCTCATCCTCTGTCGTCCCCTTCTCCTCCTGCCCCCAATCCCTCCCAGCATCAGAGAGACTTTTCCAATGAGTCAACTCTTCTCATGAGGTGGAAATGATCTAATTAGGAGAATATTCCTTGTGTACTTGAAAAAAATGTGTAATCTGCTGCAGGTGGTGGAGTATTCTTGTATTAGACCTCGTTGATTTATAGTGTTTGTCACATCTTTTATTTCTTTGTTGACCTGATTAACTGATGTATGCATTATTCATAGTGGAATATTGGAGTTTACAGCTATTATTGTGGAATAATCTATCTCCCCTTGATTTTGGTTATTTTCTGCTTCATGTGTTTCAGGGCCCAGTTGTTACATTCATATGTTTGTAATTGTTATATTTTCAAATTCATTGAATCATTCATCTGTTGGTTCATATCTGTCATTAAGCCCCTAGAAGTAAAATTTTAAATTTCAGTTCTATTTTCAAATATCAGAATATTTATTTTTTTCTTTCTTAAAATATAATTTCTATCTCTTTATTGACATTCTCTACTTGATGAGATATTGTCATCATAACTTCCCTAATTTTTTAGGTGTGATTCTTTCTGTTCTTTAAATATGTTTATATTTGCTGCTTTGATGCCTTGTCTTCAAATCCAGTATCTGGTCCCTCTAACAGGCAGTTTCTGTTGTCTGATTTTTTTCCAGTATATGGATCATAGTTTTCTGTGTCTTGTAGTTTTTGTTTAAAACTTGACATTTTAGGTAATATAGTGTAGCAACTCTGGATACTGATTCACCTTCTCTTCTTCTGGGGCTTGATTTGCTGCTCTTCCCTATTTGCTAGATGACTTCGCTAGGCTCTAGTCCACATGTCTCTGTAGCTCAGTTGGTAAAGAATCTTAAGAGCCTCTTGATGAAAGTGAAAGAGGAGAGTGGAAAAGTTGGCTTAAAACTCAACATTCAGTAAACTAAAATCATGGCATCTGGTTCCATCACTTCATGGCAAAAAGATGGGGAAACAGTGACAGACTTTGATTTTATGGGCTCCAAAATCACTGCAAGATGGTGACTGCAGCCATGAAATTAAAAGATGCTATCTCCTTGGAAGGAAAGTTATGACCAACCCAGACAACATATTAAAAAGCAGAGACATTTTTTTAATTGGGTCATTTATTTTTGTGGAGTTGAGCTGTACATTTGAATCAGTTCTAATGAGGTGGATGAAACTGGAGCCTATTATACAGAGTGAAGTAAGCCAGAAAGAAAAACACCAATACAGAATACTAACGCATATATATGGAATTTAGAAAGATGGTAACAATAATCCTGTGTACTAGACAGCAAAAGAGACACTGATGTATAGAACAGTCTTATGGACTCTGTGGGAGAGGGAGAGGGTGGGAAGATTTGGGAGAATGGCATTGAAACATGTAAAATATCATGTATGAAACGAGATGCCAGTCCAGGTTCAATGCACGATACTGGATGCTTGGGGCTAGTGCACTGGGACGACCCAGAGGGATGGTATGGGGAGGGAGGAGGGAGGAGGGTTCAGGATGGGGAACACATGTATACCTGTGGTGGATTCATTTTGATATTTGGCAAAACTAATACAATTATGTAAAGTTTAAAAATAAAAAAAAAATTAAAAAAAAAATGGCAGAGACATTACTTTGCCAATAAAGGTCCATCTAGTCAAAGTGATGGTTTTTCCAGTAGTCATGTGTAGATGTGAGAGTTGGACTACAAAGAAAGATAAGCGCTGAAGAATTGATTCTTTTGAACTGTGGTGTTGGAGAAGACTCTTAAGAGTCCCTTGGACTGCAAGGAGATCCAACCAGTCCATCCTATAGGAAATCAGTCCTGAATATTCATTGGAAGGACTGATGTTGAAGCTGAAACTCCAATACTTTCACCACCTGATACAAAGAACTGACTCATTTGAAAAGACCCTCATGCTGGGAAAGGTTGAAGGTGGGAGGAGAAGGGAACAACAGAGGATGAGATGGTTGGATGGCATCACCGACTCAATGGACATGAGCATGAGTAAACTCCAGGAGTTGGTGATGGACAGGGAGGCCTGGCATGCTTCAGTCCATGGGTTCACAAAGAGTCGGGCACGACTGAGTGACTGAACTGAACTGAACTGAACTGCCTGCAGTGCAGGAGTCCCTGGGTTGATCCCTGGGTCAGGAGCATCCCCTGGAGAGAGAAATGGCAGCCCACTCTAGTATTCTTGCCTGTAAAATCCCATGGACAGAGGAACCTAGTGGGATCACACCATGAGATCACAAGAATTGGACTAGTTGCTAAATTAAACCACCACCAGGCTCTTTTGGTGAAATACGTTTCTCCCACCCATTCCTGTCCATTTTGCTGTTGGGAGAAATACCAACAAACTGAGATATGCAGATGATACCACTCTAATGGTAAAACGTGAAGAGGAACTAAAGAACCTCTTGATGAGGGAGAAAGAGGAGAGTGGAAAAGTTGGCTTAAAACTCAATTCTCAACAAATCTAAGATCATGGCATCTGGTCTCATCACTTCATGGCAAACAGGAGAAAAATTGAAAACTGTGCCAGATTCTATTTTCTTAGAATCCAAAATCACTATGGACAATGATTGCAGCCATGAAATTAAAAGACACTTGTTCCTTGGAGGTAAAGCTATGACAAACTTGGACAGCATATTAAAAAACAGAGACAGCACTTTGCCAACAAAGGTCCAAACAGTCAAAGCTATAGTTTTTTCACTAGTCATATATGGATGGATATGAGAGTTGGACCATAAAGAAGACTGAGCACCAAAGAATTGATGCTTTACAATTGTGGTGCTGAAGAAGATTCTTAAGAATCCCTTGGACTGCAAGAAGATCAAACCAGTCAATCCTGAAGAAAATCAACCCTGAATATTCATTGAAAGGACTGATCCCAAAGCTCCAATACTTTGGCCACCTGATGCAAAGAGCTGACTCATTGGCAAAGATCTTGATGCTGGGAAAGATTTAACGCAAGAGGAGAAGGGGGTCACAGAGGATGAAATGATTAGATAGTATCACCGGCTCAAAGGGCATGAAGTAAGCAAACTCTTGGAGATAGTAGAGGACAGGGGAGCCTGGCATGCTACAGTCCATGGGGTTGCAAAGAGTTGGGCATGACTTGCTAAGCTGCTAAGTCGCTTCAGTCGTGTCCGACTCTGTGCGACCCCATAGACGGCAGCCCACCAGGCTCCCCCATCCCTGGGATTCTCCAGGCAAGAACACTGGAGTGGGTTGCCATTTCCTTCTCCAATGCATAGAAGTGAAAAGTGAAAGTGAAGTCGCTCAGTCTCGTCCGACCCTCAACGACCCCATGGACTGCAGCCTCCCAGGCTCCTCCATCCATGGGATTTTCCAGGCAAGAGTACTGGTGTGGGGTGCCACTGCCTTCTCCGTGGGCATGACTTAGCAACTGAATAACAACAATAACAATAACAAAAATTTCCCCTGCAGTATGAAATCTCTGATGTTGCTCCTCAGAAGGTGCAGTCACTGGCATTCACACAATTACCTGGGATGACAATAGTTTTAGCAGTGCTCTCTCTGAAAGTTTCTTTCCTTAATCTCTCTGCTTACCTCTGTGTCTCTATTGGTATTATACCCAGCTGTTAGGCTTACTAGTTGCCAGTTGATTGCACTCTAATTTTTAACAATGCCCATGGACATAAATTGGTCCACAGTCTTATCTAATTAAATTTGGTTTACTTTGCAGGGATAGTTTTCTTGGCCAGCTTTTCAGGTTTCTCTGATCCTAGACGGACTCTTCTCACCTGTTTTTCTAGTTCTTGCTGGTAAACTTGCTGGCCTATGGTTTCTCTTATGGCTCTCAAAGGATTCCCCTTTAAATTGCTTAGCATTAAAATCTGTATCACTTGCAAGAGAACACTTTGACCTGAGCTTACTACCCTATGTTTCAAATTTCCTTTGGGGAGGGCTAGAGCATGACTACGAACAACGCTAGTGGAGGTGATGGAATTCCAGTTGAGCTACTTCAAATCCTGAAAGATGATGCTATGAAAGTGCTGCACTCAATATGCCAGCAAATTTGGAAAACTCAGCAGTGGCCACAGGACTGGAAAAGGGCAGTTTCATTCCAATCCCAAAGAAAGGTAATGCCAAAGAATGCTCAAACTACCGCACAATTGCACTCATCTCACACGCTATTAAAGTAATGCTCAAAATTCTCCAAGTCAGGCTTCAGCAATATGTGAACCGTGAACTTCCTGATGTTCAAGCTGGTTTTAGAAAAGGCAGAGGAACCAGAGATCAAATTGCCAACATCCGCTGGATCATGGAAAAAGCAAGAGAGTTCCAGAAAAACATCTATTTGTGCTTTATTGACTATGCCAAAGCCTTTGACTGTGTGGATCACAATCAACTGTGGAAAATTCTGAAAGAGATGGGAATACCAGACCACCTGATCTGCCTCTTGAGAAATTTGTATGCAGGTCAGGAAGCAACAGTTAGAACTGGACATGGAACAACAGACTGGTTCCAAATAGGAAAAGGAGTACATCAAGGCTGTATATTGTTACCGTGGTTATTTAACTTCTATGCAGAGTACATCATGAGAAACGCTGGACTGGAAGAAACACAAGCTGGAATCAAGATTTCCAGGAGAAATATCAATAACCTCAGATATGCAGATGACACCACCCTTGTGGCAGAAAGTGAAGAGGAACTAAAAAGCCTCTTAATGAAAGTGAAAGTGGAGAGTGAAAAAGTTGGCTTAAAGCTCAACATTCAGAAAACGAAGATCATGGCATCTGGTCCCATCACTTCACAGGAAATGGATGGGGAAACAGTGGACACAGTGTCAGACTTTATTTTTTGAGGCTCCAAAATCACTGCAGATGGTGACTGCAGCCATGAAATTAAAAGACACTTACTCCTTGGAAGGAAAGTTATGACCAACCTAGACAGCATATTAAAAAGCAGAGACATTACTTTGCCATAAAATTTCGTCTAGTCAAAGCTATGGTTTTTCCTGTGGTCATGTATGGATGTGAGAGTTGGACTGTGAAGAAGGCTGAGCACTGAAGAATTGATGCTTTTGAACTGTGGTGTTGGAGAAGACTCTTGAGAGTCCCTTGGACTGCAAAGAGATCCAACCAGTCCATTCTGAGGGAGATCAGCCCTGGGATTTCTTTGGAAGGAATGATGCTAAAGCTGAAACTCCAGTACTTTGGCCACCTCATGCGAAGAGTTGACTCATTGGAAAAGACTCTGATGCTGGGAGGGATTGGGGGCAGGAGGAGAAGGGGATGACAGAGGATGGGATGGCTGGATGGCATCACTGACTCGATGGACGTGAGTTTGAGTGAACTCCAGGAGTTAGTGATGGACAGGGAGGCCTGGCATGCTGCATTTCATGGGGTCGCAAAGAGTCAGACACGACTGAGCGACTGAACTGAACTGAACTTGGAGTTTTCAGTTATTATGAACTTTTTTTCTTCCTGAACAAAATCTTTGAGTCCAGCTCTAGGCCAAGAGCAGGGGATTGTAGCCTTTCGTCTTTTAAACTTGCCTCTCCTAGCATAAAATGTCCATCCTATGAAGGAGCTGGACCTGTCATGCCTGGAGTAGAACCTCTGCTCTACCAATAGAGAAGCTGCAGGGTACTGCTAGCTGCACACCATGAATTTAGTCTCTGGAACTCAGAGTCGGAGGGAATGCTGTTCCTATTGGTAAGATACTATACTCTTGATGAGTAGCTATTGGAGAGGGAGCCTCATCTTTTTAGCCACCCTTACCCAGAATTCCTTCAAGCTTAGCTGATGGTGATTTGGGGAAGGAGGAATTTGGTCATGGCTCAAATATAATGCAGACTCTCACTGTTCTAAGATTCAGTAGACTTTTTTTTGAATAAATGTTTCTTCTTCATTATATAATCATAAGACAATGTTTAGAGATTTCATTATTTTTTTAAATAATGTTCACCAGTAATAAGTTTACAGGGCTTCTCATGATGCATTGTGGAGCTGGAAACTCTGTCAGTAGTTTTAAATTAAATTTTGGTCACTTTGCTAGCTCCCCTCTTCTTCCTTCCTGCCATGTGCATGGGTTTTACATAATTTACTTTCCCCTTCGTGTTGTTCTTTATTGTAGTTGACTAAAATATAGCTAACAGGGACCTATGTGATGGCTGCCATTGTCTTCCTGGTTGCTATTTTATTTTGAACTCTTGATTCTCCACTAAATGCAAATACGTTACACTCATAGAGGATCAGATAAATTCTAGTGTCTCCTTATATTTCCAAATAGTCATGTGTGACCTCCCAAAGTTTAGAAATGAGTCATTTAAGTACCACTTTCAAGTTACCTATTTTCATGATAAACAATAATCAAAAGCAATAAGGCTGTTCAGCTATTTACTAGCTATCTACGCTTTGAGAACTTCATTGTTAGGATTTTGAAAAAAGTTTGTGGTGTGATATACTGAGATGTCCATTGCAGTTGTTCCTGCACCCCTTGTTAAAACTTTATTTATAGCATCCATCTTCAGTAAGAAAGCACTGAAGAACATTCTCTTTAGGGAAGGATTGAAGTGAAGCAACAAAAGCTGTGAAATTGAAACCAAAAAGAAATAAAAATAATGACAGAAATTGTGCAAACTAAATGATAAATCCCAGAAAGAGGGCAAGTCATCAAATGCTGTCAGATGATTTATTGCAGCCTCTAAATTCTTTTCCCAATTCCTGTTTTCCTAATCAGCCTTTTCTTCCATTATTAGGATCATGGAATGGCTAAGAATCCAGGGGATATCAAAGTAAACATTGTGAATTTTGGAGGCGTGGGACTAAGAAACCTAGGTAGATAAATAAGGAAGGGAACTGTGGATTTCCTGAGAGTAACAGAAAAATGTGAAAGAAAAACCTATTTCCTTGCTTCTTGCTTTTTTGGCTGTTGGAGCCAAGCAGTAAATACAGCTGATATCTGTAACTGTCTATAACCATCCAAAGCTCTGATGACCCTTGGGACTAAGGAACACTGGGAGAAGAGGGCCAGGACTAACAGTGGTTCCTCATCCCAGGCCCATAAATCCAAGAACCCAAGAAATTGTCTGCACATGGTGGTTGCCCTTTTAGGACCTCTGTTCTCTGTACCTCTACCGGAGGTTTAGAACTATAAACAACCAACATATGAGAAGCAATGTTGGTAAGCAGGCCAAGGTGCATGATTCCTACCAGTGGAGACTCTGGGAGTTCATTCTCATTGGCTGAGGCCAAAATATTAGAGTAAATTCCATTCCATAAGTGTTAGTCGCTCAGTTGATCCCATGGACTATAGCCTGCCAGCCTCCTCTGTCCATGAGATTCTCTAGGCAAGAATACTGGACTGGGTTGCCATTCATTTCTCCAAGGGAACTCCCAGACCAAGGGATAGAACCTGGGTTTCATGCATTACAGGCAGATACTTTACCATCTGAGCCACCGGGGAAGCCCATTAACACTCCATCAGTTCAGTTCACTTCAGTCGCTCAGTCATGTTCAACTCTTTGTGACCCCATGGATTGCAACAAACAGGCCTCCCTGTCCATCACCAACTCCCAGAGTTTACGCAAACTCATGTCCATTGAATCAGTGATGCGATCCAACCATCTCATCCTCTGTCGTCCCCTTCTCCTCCTGTCCCTAATCCCTCCCAGCATCAGGGTCTTTTCAAATGAGTCAGCTCTTCACATCAGGTGGCCAAAGTATTGGAGTTTCAGCTTCAGCATCAGTCCCTCCAATGAACATTCAGGACTGATCTCCTTTAGGATGGACTGGTTGGATCTCCTTGCAGTCCAAGGGACTCTCAAGAGTCTTCTCCAACACCACAGTTCAAAAAGCATCAATTCTTCAGTGCTCAGCTTTCTTTATAGTCCAACTCTCACATCCATACATGAGTACTGGAAAAACCATAGCCTTGGTGAGACGGACCTTTGTTGGCAAAGCAATGTCTCTGCTTTTTAATATGCTCTCTAGGTTGGTCATGACTTTCCTTCCAAGGAGCAAACGTCTTTCAATTTCATAGCTGCAGTCACCATCTGCAGTGATTTTGGAACCCTAAATAATAAAGTCTGCCACTGTTTCCACTGTTTCCCCATCCATTTGCCATGAAGTGATGGGACCAGATGCCATGATCTTCGTTTTCTGAATGTTGAGCTTTAAGCCAACTTTTTCACTCTCCTCTTTCACCTTCATCAAGAGGCTCTTTAGTTCCTCTTCACTTTCTGCCATAAAGGTGGTGTCATTTGCATATCTGAGGTTATTGATATTTCTCCTGGCAATCTTGATTCCAGCTTGTGCTTCATCCAGCCCAGCATTTTTCATGATGTACTCTGCATATAAGTTAAATAATCACAGTGACAATATACAGCCTTGACGTACTCCTTTTCCTATTTGGAACCAGTCTGTTGTTCCATGTCCAGTTCTAACTGTTGCTTCCTGACTGGCATACAGGTTTCTCAAGAGGCAGATCAGGTGGTCTGGTATTCCCATCTCTTTCAGAATTTTCCACAGTTGATTGTGATCCACACAGTCAAAGGCTTTGGCATAGTCAATAAAGCAGAAATAGATGTTTTTCTGGAACTCTCTTGCTTTTTCCATGATCCAGCGGATGTTGGCAATTTGATCTCTGGTTCCTCTGCCTTTTCTAAAACCAGCTTGAACGTCTGGAAGTTCATGGTTCACATATTGCTGAAGCCTGGCTTGGAGAATTTTGAGCTTTACTTTACTACAATGTTAAATGAGGGCAATCGTGCAGTAGTTTGAGCATTCCTTGGCATTGCCTTTCTTTGGGATTGGAATGAAAACTGACCTTTTCCAGTCCTGGGGCACTACTGATTTTTCCAAATTTGCTGGCATATTGAATCCACTACATAGAAAAGCACTAAATTCATTAAGTTGAGGTGTCTGGTTTTCTTTAATTAACAGTAATCTTTTGATGTTCCTGACCACCTGGTTTTTGTTGCAAAATCCTACACATCCTGGCTCTTCCTTTGAGTCTTGGGAGCAGTCCCTCAGAGCTACCTGAGAGGCTTCCTCCTGGACCGAAGCCCTCAGGAAGTCCATCAAATAAAATATTATTCTCAACTTTTAGGTTGTGCACTTTTCCCAGTAGATTTGTTGTAAGAACTGTTGACAAAAGCTAAATTCTCCTGAGAATTTGAAAGCTAAACTCTCCTGAGAAAACCACAACTTCTCGAATCACTAAGCCTTCCATGGCCCATCCTGGCCAGATGTGTGGGTAAGGAATGGGGAAGGACACATTATAGTAATCTTACACCAGTCAGACCCTGTAAAGCAGGAGGAGAATATGTGGGTCAGTAAGAGAAACAAAAAGCAGGCAGGAGAAAAGGTAGAGGAAAAGAGAGTGGTGATCGATTAGATTCCTAGAACTTCTCTATCAGATTACTACAAACTAAAAGCAGGGACATTTATTTGGTAATAGTTTGAGAGTTCAAACTCGAAATGTTGACAGAGCCGTGCTCTCTGAAGGCTCTCAGGTCCTTCCTGGTCTCTTCCGGGCTTCTGGGGTTGCTGGCAACCCTCAGCTTCTAGACATATCACTGCAACCGCTTTCCTCTTGCATTTCACTATAAGCAGAAGGAGGAACCAGGCTGCACCTTCCACACTTTGCTTAGAAATCTCTTCAGCTAAATCATCTACTTTCCACCCAATAGTAGAACAGGCAGTATCCCCAGGATACAGCAAGCCACGTGTCTGACTTCCTTCTTCCCTGAAGGGCCCTGTGGTCTCTTCCAGCTCCCAGGAGAGATGATCAGACACTGAGTCTGACTTTCTGGACAAGATTTAGGTCATTTAACAAGGGTCTTTTGGATCTAACATGATAACTCCAAACAATGAATATAATTTAAGAAATTTTGGTGCTATATCAAGCACATGAAGAAAAAGCTTTCCACTTCACAAAACTGAAGCACCCACCATATTATAGGGCAACATTTCTGTCTCTTTAAAACAGTTTCTTCACTGTCCCCACCCAATCTGCTTCCTGACTCCGAGGTCTCAGAGGTGCAGCAGTTAGAGCAAAATCAGGGGCTCAAAAAGTTTCTCTGGAGGAAACCAGACAGCCCATCAAGTCCTTAAATGAGGTGAGCCTGGCTGAGAACAGATCCCAGGGAGACAGAGCTGCAGGGACAGTAGGGTAGGGGAGTCTGGGGAGGGTGTGGATTCTGGCCTGAGAAGGGACCAGGTGCTGTGCAAACAAGTCAGGAGATGATGCCAGAGTGGGGGAGATGGCAGTAGGGAGGGGAGTAAGGATGTCTGTTAACACATTCTCCATGCGTCTCATTTTAACAAGACAACCTTTTGCTTAATATTGCAACTTTCCTCCAGGAATCCCCAGAGGCTCAGCGGTAAAGAATCCACCTGCAATGCAGGAGATGCAGGAGTCCCTGGGTTGGGAAGATCCCCTGGATGAGGAAATGGCAACCCACTCCAGTTATTCTTGCCTGGGAAATCCCATGAGCAGTGGAGCCTGGGAGGCTGTAGTCCACGGGATCACCAAGAGTCAAACACCACTCAAAATACATGCAGGCATCTTCTATCCAGTTGCTGTTGGGACAGACATTTAGTACCACTTGATAACCCAGAGTTTTCTCTTAGTGTCTTCAAGGCAGGTCTTTAAAACTACAAGGCAATTTAGGCCATTCAGTCTAAATCCCTTGTTAAATTTAATTTTATATTGCAGTACCATTTATTTTTAATGTATTAGTTTCTTGTGTACAGGTAAGCGACTTAGTTATACATATACATATACCCATTCTTTTTCAGATTCTTCGCCATATAGGTTATTACAGAGTATTGAGTGGAGAAGGAAATGGCAATCGTCTCCAGTATTCTTGCCTGGAGAAACCCAGGGTTGGGGAGCCTGGTGGGCTGCCATCTATGGGGTCGCACAGAGTCAGACACGACTGAAGAGATGTAGCAGCAGTAGAGTATTGAGTAGAGTTCAATATGCAACATGCTTTACAGTAAGTCCTTGTTGATTTTATGGAAATAGAATCCCTGAGAGCCTGGTGACTCCATGAGACCTTGGTGAATTCATGAGACAATGGATTACCCAGGTTATTTATGGCAGAGGAAACCTAGAACTCAGTTTGAATTCTTTTCAATACTTAACAGAGAGAAGTTGTGTCCCTAGGAAGATGACAGATAAGTTGAGGAGCAGGTGCTTTGTGGACAGGGTTAGCTATTCTAAAGAAACAATATTTGTGAAACCCTCCCCTTGCCTTCTCTAATTCTACCTGTTAGAATTCTGCTACCTGTTCACCATTTGGCAAAGAGAGTGAACTATTTTCCCCGATCTACCTCTGATCTGATGTAATCTATAAAATGATGAAACAGAGAAGGAACCTAGAAGAGGCTGGAGTATGCAGTGGTTAAGTGTAACCATGGTAGTCAGACAGACTTTGAATTGGATCTCTCTCTGCTCAATACCAATTGGCACCATGACTGTGGGCGAGTGTCTCAGAATTCTTAAGCCACATCAGTTTCTTCATTTAAACAATTCTGATAATAAAATTAGCTTCCCTGCAGGTCTTTTGGGGGAGTGAGACACAATTATCTCTTGAATAACACAGGTTTGAATTGTGTGTACTTTATATATTGTGCATTATTTTTGCATCACATTATCTTCTTGATTTTTATGTAATCAAATTGATATTCTCTTTCCTTACTCTTTTTCAAATCTTGGACATATTTTCCCCCCTCCTCACATTACAAAGATTTACCTATGCTTCTTCTGTTATTTATATGGATTATTTTTTTTTACGTTTAAATTTCTAATTCATTTGGAATTTGAATGGCATCAGGAAATGGATGCAGTTTTATCTTTTTCTATATCATTATTTCAATATTGCTTTTTCAGTTCAGTTCATTTCAGTCGTGTCTGACTCTTGGCAACCCCATGAATCACAGTATGCCAGGCCTCCCTGTCCATCACCAACTCCCACAGTTCACTCAAACTCATGTCCATCGAGCCAGTGGTGCCATCCAGCCGTCCCATCCTCTGTCGTCCCCTTCTTCTCCTGCCCCCAATCCCTCCCAGCATCAGGGTCTTTTCCAATGAGTCAACTCTTCGCATGAGGTGGCCAAAGTATTGGAGTTTCGGCTTTAGCACCAGTCCTTCCAATGACCACCCAGGACTGATCTCCTTTAGAATGGACTGGTTGGATCTCCTTGAAGTCCAAGGGACTCTCAAGAGTCTTCTCCAACACCACAGTTCAAAGCATCAATTCTTCAGTGCTCAGTTTTCTTCACAGTCCAACTCTCACATCCATATGTGACCACAGGAAAAACCATAGCCTTGACTAGATGGACCTTTGTTGGCAAAGTAATATCTCTGCTTTTCAATATGCTATCTAGGTTGGTCATAACTTTCCTTCCAAGGGGTGTCTTTTAATTTCATGGCTGCAGTCACCATCTGCAGTGATTTTTGAGCCCCCCAAAATAAAGTCTGACACTGTTTCCACTGTTTCCCCATCTATTTCCCATGAAGTGTTGGGACCAGATGCCATGATCTTAGTTTTCTGAATGTTGAGCTCTAAGCCAACTTTTTCACTCTCCTCTTTCACTTTCATCAAGAGGCTGTTGAGTTCCTCTTCACTTTCTGCCATAAGGGTGGTGTCATCTGCATAGCTGAGGTTATTGATATTTCTCTCGGCAATCTTGATTCCAGCTTGTGTTTCTTCCAGTCCAGTGTTTCTCATGATGTACTCTGCAGATAAGTTAAATCAACAGGGTGACAATATACAGACTTGATGTACTCCTTTTCCTATTTGGAACCAGTCTGTTTTTCCATGTCCAGTTCTAACTGTTGCTTCCTGACCTGCATATAGGTTTCTCAAGAGGCAGATCAGGTGGTCTGATAGTCCCATCTCTTTCAGAATTTTCCACAATTTTCTTATTAGTCCACCTTTTTTCCTGCTCATGTAAGATGCTGCTTTAGTGAATACAAATATAGCATAATATAACTAAACTGAATATAAATGAGTATAGTGTGATCAATTTAGTCTATTTCTGAATTTTGTTTGTGTTTCACTGTTCTATCTATTCATGCACCAGACTGTTTTAATTATAGAAATGATAATGTTCTACTATCTGGTAAAGCTTCTGGTCTTTCTGGTCTTCCTTCATTGATGACTTTTCTTGACTGTCAAGGCTACATTTTCTATTTTCTTCATTCAAATGAACTTTATAATTAACTGTATTAGTTGCATGAAAAAAAAAGTGATGACAAAAATGTTTTAAATTTATATTTATGTAAAGACATGCTAAAGAAGTATCTAATGTAAATTTTGTAAACTGCCTTAAACATGAATCAGTGTTGAATTTGGCCAAATGACTCTTCTGCACCTAGTTAGTTTTCTTCTTAATCTATAACTAGAATGGTTGTAAGAATCAATTTCTTCATGTTGGGCCACCCTAGTGTTTCTGAAATGATCATACTACCATGGTGCATTCCTTTTTAGTGTCTAATAATGGCCTCTTCTTCCACCATCAGGATCATGGAATGGCTAAGAATTGAGGGGTTATCAAAGTAAATATGGGTTTTGGAGGTATGGGACTAAGAAACCTTTCTAGGCAAATAGGGAAGGGAATTGTGTCTTTTCTGAGAGTAATAGAAAAATGTGGGAGAAAAACACATTTCCTTGTTTCTTATTTTCTTACTGTTGGAAACAAGTGGTAAATAAAGCTGATATCTATAACTGTCTGTAACCATCCATTGCTCTCATGACTGCTGAGACTCAGGAACACTGGGATGAGAAGGCCTGGACTAGAAGTGGTCTCTTACCCCAAGGCCCCTGAAGCCAAGGGCACCAAGAACAGTCCCCTTCATGTAGCCTCCCTTTTACGACCACTGTTCTCTTCACCACTGCTGGAGGTTTATAACTATAACCACCAATCCTGAGAAGCAGTGTGGGTAAGCAGACCAGGGTTCCCAATTCCTGCCAGTGGAAGTGTGGGTATATGTTCTCGTTGTTGCTGTTGTCTTTGTTGTTCAGTCACTCAGTCGTGTCCAACTCTTTGTGACACCATGGACTGCATCACAGCAGGCTTCCCTGTCCTTCACCATCTCTCAGAGTTTGCTCAAACTCCCATGTCCATTGAGTCGATGATGCCACCCAACTATCCCATCCTCTGTCGTCCCCTCTCCTGCCTTCAATCTTTCCCAGCATCAGGGTCTTTTCCAGTGAGTCACCACTTCACATCAGGTGGCCAAAATATTGGAGTGTCTGCTTCAGCATCAGTCCTTTCAATGAATATTCAGGATTGATTTCCTTGAGGATTGCCTGATTGAATCTCCTTGATGTCCAAGGGGCTCTCAAGAGTCATCTCCAGCTCCACAGTTCAAAAGCTTCAATTCTTCAGCACTCAGCCTTCTTTATAGTCCAACTCTCACATCCATACATGACTACTGGAAAAACCATATCTTTGACTATACAGACCTTTGTCCTCAAAGTCTCTGCTTTTTAATACACTGTCTAGGTTTGTCATAGCTTTTCTTCCCAGGAGCAAGTTTTTCTCCCAAGGAGGGGCCTCTGAATGGAAACAAATCTGCTGCCTGCTGTGGTGCCCTCAGCCACTGCAGTCAACCCCATGGAGCACCCTGAGGGCACTCGATGTGAAAGTACCAGATACTGGCCCCAGATAGCTCAGTGTACATCAAAGGAATCAAAGAGCCCCATTCTTGCACGTTTCCTACATAGAAAACTACTAAATTCACTAACTGGAAATATCTGATTATCTGTAATTTACCATAGTCTTTTGATATTTCTGACCACCTGATGTTTGTTGCAAAATCCTATACATAGTGACTCTTCCCTTGTCTCTTAGGAGTGGACTCTCAGAGCTATCCGAGAGGTTGCCTGCGGGGAGCGAGCTCCGCCCGTGGCAAAGGTCATGAGGAAGGAGGCTTGGCATACTCAAAGGTGGGATCAAGCCTCAGGAGTCTCCCTGGAAATTCTCGAGCATCTACCCCCAAAACCAGAGTCTGCCTACTTCCTGCTTTGTGCTTTCACCTACACCTCAGACTTTATGGGGGCCTGTCTCCCACTACCTCTCTCTGAAAAAAGAGTTAGCTTACAGCTCCAGTTAATAATTCCTGGGTGTGACAGTGTTTCAACCTACAAACTCCTTTGGAAATCCTCTAGGCTGCCTGAATAGGTTTTTCCGGCCACATGTGATTGCTCAGAGCCTCCCAACTGTGAGAGGCATGAGATGTTCTAAACTGTCTAAATACAGATTCCTTTGAGCAGTTAAAAGATTGATTAGAAATTGTATTGGTGAAGGGTTTTTCACTTTTTGGGCCAATGTTTGCTGCTAAGTCTCCATATCCCTTAACTGCTGTGTCCCTGGCAGTGTATTGATTAATATAATTGGTGTAAATAGTAGCTTTAATGTTTGTAACCTGGGACCCTTGAGTTAATTCTTTTTCTTGTTATAGCCCACCACACCTTTGCTGTGTAGGAATGCAACTTTATCTAATGCTTTTGGAGGGTGGCGCTTGACTAATCACCTTTAGAGAAAAATAAGTTTTCTGAAGAAAGGGTCTTAAAATGTTAACAGGTCTCCGGGCCAGAAGATGATGCAAATCACCTAAACTTTTGCATATGATAAGTTTGCAGGAAGAAAGCCTGGCTTACTGCATAACTCTACCCCTTCCCCCATTATCTTCTATGCATAACTTAAGGTATAAAAACTACTTTGGAAAATAAAGTGCGGGCCTTGTTCACCAAAACTTGGTCTCCCCATGTCGTTCTTTCTCTCACCTTCTGGCTGAATTATTCAGCCTCTTTTCTCCACTGAATTTCCTCACTGAGCTATCCTTATTCTATTACTCTTTATATCCTTAATTAAAGTTTAATTAAGCAGTTGTTTCCTGATCCTCGCCGACGCCGTCCCCGCTTCGAATTCCCTAGATCCACTGGGGTTGGACCCTGGCAGTTGCCTCCTGGGCCAAATTCTCAAATAAAATTAATTCTCAGCTTTTAGGTTATACACTTTTTTCAG
Source organism: Bos indicus x Bos taurus (assembly GCF_003369695.1). Classification (NCBI taxonomy): domain Eukaryota; kingdom Metazoa; phylum Chordata; class Mammalia; order Artiodactyla; family Bovidae; genus Bos; species Bos indicus x Bos taurus. Next base: position 6,710,848 of record NC_040079.1, on the reverse strand, counting down.
TCAATTTCTTGTTTAAACTGTTGAACAAGACAGATTCTCCTGAGAATTTGGAAGCTAAACTCTCCTGAGAAAGCCACAACTCTCTCGTCACTGAGACTTCCATGGATGGCCCATCCTGGCCAGAGGTGTAGGTAGGGAATGAAGAAGGACACAATCTAGTAACCGTGTACCGTCGGACCCTGTAAAGCGGGAGGGGAATGTGTGGGTCAGTAAGAGGAACAAAACACAGGCAGAGCAAAGAGAAAGGTGATAGATTAGATTCCTAGAGCTGCTCCAACAGATCACTACAAACTATGGAGCTTGAAAGCAAGACATTTACTGCCTCACAGTTCTAGTTCAAACCCAAGATGGTGGCAGAACCGTGCTCTCTGAAGGCTCTCAGATCCTTTCTGGCCTCTTCCGGCTTCTGGGGTTGCCGGCAATCCTCAGCTTCTAGACGCATCACTGCAACCTCTTTTCTCTTGCATTTCACTGTAAGCAGAAGGAGGAACCAGGCTGCACCTTCCACACTTTGCTTGGAAATCACTTCAGCTAAATGGTCAGATTCATCACTTACAAGTTCTACTTTCCACCCAACAGAACATGGAGTATCCCCAGTATACAGCAAGCTTCTTCCCTGAAGCACCCTGTGGTCTCTCACAGCTCCCAGGAGAGATGATCAGACACTGTCTGGTTTTCTGGGCAAGATTTAGGTCATTTACTATAACCCCAAACAATAAGTATAATTTTGGAAATTTTGATGTGACTGCAGGCACATGGAGAAAAAGCTTCCAACTTGGCAAACCTAAGCGCCACTTGTGGGCAATATTTCTGTCTCTTTTTTTAAAAATGGTCTTCACTAGCCCCACCCAATTTGCTTCCTGGCTCTGAGGTCTCAGAGGTGCAGCAGTTTAAGCAAAAGCAGGGGTTCAAACAGCTGCTCTGAAGGAAACTTGACAGCTCATTAAGTCCTTAAAGCAGGTGAGCCTGGCTGAGAAGAGGCTCCAGAGCACAGAGCTGTAGGGGCAGTAGGATACCTGGAGTTGGAGAGGGCGTGGATTCTGGCCTGAGAAGGGACCACGTGCTGTGCAAGCAACTCCACCGAGAGGATGCTGCCAGAGTGGGAGTGGTGGAGGGTAGAGAGGGGAGTAATGGTGTTTGTTAGCATAATATCCACGCATCTCATTTTAACATGACAAACTTGCTGAATACTACACCTTCCATCCAGTTGTTGTTGGGATAGACATTGAGAACACTTGATAACCCAGACATTTCTCTTAAGAAGAAATGTGTTCCCAAGGCAGGTTTTTAGAGCTGGAAGGCAAATAGAGGCCACCTAGTCCTAATCTCTCTTTTTTAAAATTTAGTTTCTATTTTATATTGCAGTATAGTTGATTGTAAATCAACTACTTTTTTGGGGGTAAATGGTATTTGAAGACTTAAATCTGGCATTAAGGGTGTTCATTGCTACTGGGCTCATTTTTATGCTTTTTCAATGAAGTTCAAAACTATACAAACACACACAACCAAGAATAGGATTCCTGAAAATAATTTTTTTGCAGGTTTTTCTGGAGGGAGAATACTGGGGGAAGTTAAATATATCCCACTGGGGATGGACAAAGAAATGACTGCATTGTCAAGTCTCTTGGAACAGTCTTTTGTGTGGTTCATTCATAACACAAAATACAATTAGGCTCATTTGTTTCCTTTGATTTTTTACTAGTATTCTGAAATACAACTTTTGCTGTATAGTTGTGTAAACTATTTATATGGCTTTAAGATCGGCTCAGCTGGTAAAGAATCTGCCTGCAATGTGGGAGACCTGGTTTTGATTCCTGGGTTGGGAAGATCCCCTAGAGAAGGGAAAGGCTACCCACTCCAGTATTCTGGCCTGGAGAATTCCATGGACAAAGTCCATGGGGTCTCAAAGAGTCAGACATGACTGAGAGCCTTTCACTTTTTATTTTCAAGATCAAATCTGTGAAATGTAAGTATATCCCAACAAGTCTAGTTCCCAGCATCTATCCCTGTCCCTGCCTTCCTCTTTTTCCCATCCCCATATAAGTAACTTATTGTTTGTTTAGTTTTCAGATTATTCTTCCATTGCTTTTACAGATGAATGAAAAACATATATACTACATTTTCTATATGTAGGTCTTATTCCTCCTCGTTAGAGAAATGCTAGTAAATTGTACATTATTTTCTTCACTTTGCTTTTTTTTCTTAATGATATATTCTGGAGATGTGTCCATACTGGGATATAGAGATATACTTCATTCCTTTTTACAATTGACTAGTACTGCACTGTGTGACTATACTTTAGTTAATTCCATCAGGTCCCTAATAATGGGCAGTTGATACGTTTTTGGTCTTTTGAGTTTTCAAACAGTGGTGCAATGTCAGGGAATGTTTAACAGGAGGATTCTTACATGCTGTTTCTCATAAATCCTCTGTTCCTTATTAGTTTCTGCTGCCAGAAAGGAGTAGAGCTGCACGCAGTTCTCAGGACTGAGGTCATAGGATGAGACAGGCTTGAGTCTCCTTCAGTAAACATTCTCCTTACAATAAAACTGCTTAGTCTCGATCCTCTTTCTTGAGATATGGTTTGTCTTCTGACCTTGTGACCATTATTAATCCCTTGTTCCCTTGGTAATGGTTGCTGTACGTTTGGTTTTCTCATCTTTATCATTGTTGAAAGAAATTTCTTGTATAACAGCCTATATATACTCAGAGAAAGATCATTAAAGCACATTTGCTCCATCAGAGCTTGGGTCCCCGTGTCTTTCTCTCTCTCTCTCTCTCTTTCTCTCTCTCTCTCTCTCCACCCCCTCCTCCAGCTCTCCCTTTCACTTTCTTATCATTGACTCCAGACCACCAGGTTCCGGTCTGCCCCAACAAGTGGCAACCAGAACAGGGACTCTGGTATACGTGGCATTTCAGACGGAGTGACTCAGGGCCTATTGAGGTCAGGACATATTGAGGTCAATAAGTACTAAGACATGGGTCAAACGGCTGGAAAGCCCCATCATTTCTGTACTTTATCTCACCATTTATTTAAGCTCAGGGACTTTTGGTTTCATGCCAATGAATAGAGGCTTGCTTTCAAACAGTGGTTAAATGTAATCCTTGATTCCCTGATAAAGGCAGTTTTGATTTAGAAATCTGGCATCGGGTCAAAGACAATGTTGAATGAGCCGCCGGGCAAGGAGAAAATATTCCAATTGATTTCTGGCCCCTATGGTCTCTCATCTGGAGAAGGCGATGGCACCCCACTCCAGTACTCGTGCCTGGAAAATCACATGGACGGAGGAGCCTGGCAGGCTGCAGTCCATGGGATCGTGAAGAGTCGGACACGACTGAGCAGCTTCACTTTCACTTTTCACTTTCTTGCATTGGAGAAGGAAATGGCAACCCACTCTAGTGTTCTTGCCTGGAGAATCCCAGGGACGGGGGGAGCCTGGTGGGCTGCCATCTATGGGGTCGCACAGAGTCGGACATGACTGAAGCGACTTCGCAGCAGTAGCAGCAGCATGGTCTCTCATTAAAGCTGTAGTTCTGCCACTTCAAAGTAAATTCTAGCCCTCCCAATATTCAACAACTACAGAACACTTATTACATGAATATAAATTAAATAATAAAACTTTACAAAAGGCCCAATTAAAACAACATAAAATATTTCAAAAATTTCCTACTAATCCTACCCCGGCTACTCCAAATGCTCCTCCTCTCCCAATAGACGCAACTCCAAAAGTCTCTCCTTTGCTAGAACCTAATGATTCTAACAATGACTCTCCTGAGATACTTTTTGACATCAAAACTGGCAATACTTTTTTAGATAATAATGATAAGTCCTTAGCACAGACTCATATTTGCAAAAAATCGGCACTTACTCGCTCTCCTCCACAATAGAGGCTCTCTGAATTACTGGCTTTGCAATCACAAGTCTCTGAAGCCAGTGGTTTCTTTGCCTTTCCAGTTTTAAGAAATCCTAATGCTCAAGAGCACATAATACCTCAATATGAAGGTATTAATTTTTTTTTCATGCAACAAATGAAAAAGGCTGTAACTATGTATGGCCCACATTCACCTTTTATTAAAGAGCTTCTAAATGCTGTGGCATTTTCTATTGGAAACTTTATTCCCTATGATTGGTGAATTCTAATAAAAGCTCTCCTTAAACCAGGAGAATATCTTCAATGGACAATGTGGTTTCATGATATAGCCAGAGATCATGCTAACAAGAATGCTCGAGCTGGCACTCCCCAAAACCAAATTACCTTTGAAATGTTAACTGGTGCCAAACAATTTGATACCATAGAAGCTCAAATACAATGCCCTCCCTTGTTACATGAAGAATTAAAAACAGTGGCCCTTGAAGCTTGGGATCAAATTACTCAAGAAGAGTCTACAGGTAGCTACACTAAAATATTACAAGGACCTAATGAAAATTATGCTGATTTTTCCATACTGTAATCAGAGAAGAAACCAAAAAACAGCTAGAGAAATTACTTGCTTTTACAAATCAGAAATGTCAAAAAGGTATCTTTCCAATTCATGAGACTGGGACTATTATTGATTATTTGAAGGCTTGTCACAATCTAGGATCAGAAACTCAAAAGATGCAAAGCTAGCTGAAACAATGGCTGCTACCTTTAAAAAGGGAAATAAAGGATATTTTACATATGGGGATAAAAACCATTTAAAAAGAGACTGCCCTAAAAAGGCTAATAAAAAAACATCCAAGAATCTGCCTTCGATGCCATAGAGAAATGCATTGGGCCAAAGATTGTAAATCTAAATTTAATATTGAAGGGAAACCTATTCCAAGAAACTCCAAGCAGGGGACCACCCGCCGCCCCCCCCCCCCCCCCCCCGCCCCAGGTCCCCTTCAACAAAAACCAGGGGCAAATTCCATCTTTTCCCTCAAACCCTCACCATCCAGCAGTGCTGCCATTGATATACCAGCCCTAAATACTTTTCTCCTTTACCCTCAAGCAGTCCCTTCTAGAATACCTACCAGACTTTTTGGGCCCTGCCCCCACAAACCATTGGTCTTTTACTCGGCCAATCTAATTTGACTTCTTCTTTTTTTTTTTTTTAACTTTACAATATTGTATTAGTTTTGCCAAATATCAAAATGAATCCGCCACAGGTATATCTGTGTTCCCCATCCTGAATCCTCCTCCCTCCTCCCTCCCCATACCCTCACTCTGGGTCGTCCCAGTGCACCAGCCCCAAGCATCCAGTATCGTGCATCGAACCTGGACTGGCGACTCGTTTCATACATGATATTATACATATTTCAATGCCATTCTCCCAAATCTCCCCACCCTCTCCCTCTCCCACAGAGTCCATAAAACTGATCTATACATCAGTGTCTCTTTCGCTGTCTCGTACACAGGATTATTGTTACCATCTTTCTAAATTCCATATATATGCGTTAGTATACTGTATTGGTGTTTTTCTTTCTGGCTTACTTCACTCTGTATAATAGGCTCCAGTTTCATCCACCTCATTAGAACTGATTCAAATGTATTCTTTTTAATGGCTGAGTAATACTCCATTGTGTATATGTACCACTGCTTTCTTATCCATTTATCTGCTGATGGGCATCTAAGTTGCTTCCATGTCCTGGCTATTATAAACAGTGCTGCGATGAACATTGGGGTATACATGTCTCTTTCCCTTCTGGTTTCCTCAGTGTGTATGCCCAGCAGTGGGATTGCGGGATCATAAGGCAGTTCTATTTCCAGTTTTTTAAGGAATCTCCACACTGTTCTCCATAGTGGCTGTACTAGTTTGCATTCCCACCAACAGTGTGAGAGGGTTCCCTTTTCTCCACACCCTCTCCAGCATTTATTGCTTGTAGACTTTTGCAACGCAGCCATTCTGATTGGTGTGAAATGGTACCTCATAGTGGCTTTGATTTGCATTTCTCTGATAATGAGTGATGTTGAGCATCTTTTCATGTGTTTGTTAGCCATCTGTATGTCTTCTTTGGAGAAATGTCTATTTAGTTCTTTGGCCCATTTTTTGATTGGGTCATTTATTTTTCTGGAGTTGAGCTGTAGGAGTTGCTTGTATATTTTTGAGATTAGTTGTTTGTCAGTTGCTTCATTTGCTATTATTTTCTCCCATTCTGAAGGCTGCCTTTTCACCTTGCTAATAGTTTCCTTTGTTGTGCAGAAGCTTTTAGGTTTAATTAGGTCCCATTTGTTTATTTTTGCTTTTATTTCCAATATTCTTGGAGGTGGGTCATAGAGGATCCTGCTGTGATGTATGTCAGAGAGTGTTTTGCCTATGTTCTCCTCTAGGGGTTTTATAGTTTCTGGTCTTACGTTGAGATCTTTAATCCATTTTGAGTTTATTTTTGTGTATGGTGTTAGAAAGTGTTCTAGTTTCATTCTTTTACAAGTGGTTGACCAGATTTCCCAGCACCACTTGTTAAAGAGACTGTCTTTTCTCCATTGTATATTCTTGCCTCCTTTGTCAAAGATAAGGTGTCCATATGTGCGTGGATTTATCTCTGGGCTTTCTATTTTGTTCCATTGATCAATATTTCTGTCTTTGTGCCAGTACCATACTGTCTTGATAACTGTGGCTTTGTAGTAGAGCCTGAAGTCAGGTAGGTTGATTCCTCCAGTTCCATTCTTCTTTCTCAAGATAGCTTTGGCTATTCGAGGTTTTTTGCATTTCCATACAAATTGTGAAATTATTTGTTCTAGCTCTGTGAAGAATACCCTTGGTAGCTTGATAGGGATTGCATTGAATCTATAAATTGCTTTGGGCAGTATACTCATTTTCACTATATTGATTCTTCCAATCCATGAACATGGTATATTTCTCCATCTATTGGTGTCCTCTTTGATTTCTTTCACCAGTGTTTTATAGTTTTCTATATATAGGTCTTTAGTTTCTTTAGGTAGATATATTCCTAAGTATTTTATTCTTTCCGTTGCAATGGTGAATGGAATTGTTTCCTTAATTTCTCTTTCTGTTTTCTCATTATTAGTGTATAGGAATGCAAGGGATTTCTGTGTGTTGATTTTATATCCTGCAACTTTACTATAGTCATTGATTAGTTCTAGTAATTTTCTGGTGGAGTCTTTAGGGTTTTCTATGTAGAGGATCGTGTCATCTGCAAATAGTGAGAGTTTTACTTCTTCTTTTCCAATTTGGATTCCTTTTATTTCTTTTTCTGCTCTGATTGCTGTGGCCAAAACTTCCAAAACTATGTTGAATAGTAATGGTGAAAGTGGGCACCCTTGTCTTGTTCCTGACTTTAGAGGAAATGCTTTCAATTTTTCACCATTGAGGATAATGTTTGCTGTGGGTTTGTCATATATAGCTTTTATTATGTTGAGGTATGTTCCTTCTATTCCTGCTTTCTGGAGAGTTTTTATCATAAATGGATGTTGAATTTTGTCAAAGGCTTTCTCTGCATCTATTGAGATAATCATATGGTTTTTATTTTTCAATTTGTTAATGTGGTGTATTACATTGAGTGATTTGCGGATATTGAAGAATCCTTGCATTCCTGGGATAAAGGCTACTTGGTCATGGTGTATGATCTTTTTAATGTGTTGTTGGATTCTGATTGCTAGAAATTTGTTAAGGATTTTTGCATCTATGTTCATCAGTGATATTGGCCTGTAGTTTTCTTTTTTTGTGGGATCTTTGTCAGGTTTTGGTATTAGGGTGATGGTGGCCTCATAGAATGAGTTTGGAAGTTTACCTTCCTCTGCAATTTTCTGGAAGAGTTTGAGCAGGATAGGTATTAGCTCTTCTCTAAATTTTTGGTAGAATTCAGCTGTGAAGCCGTCTGGACCTGGGCTTTTTTTTTGCTGGAAGATTTTTGATTACAGTTTCAATTTCCGTGCTTGTGATGGGTCTGTTAAGATTTACTATTTCTTCCTGGTCGAGTTTTGGAAAGCTCTACTTTTCTAAGAATTTGTCCATTTCTTCCACGTTGTCCATTTTATTGGCATATAATTGTCTCTTATGATCCTTTGTATTTTTGTGTTGTCTGTTGTGATCTCTCCATTTTCATTTCTAATTTTATTGATTTGATTTTTCTCCCTTTGTTTCTTGATGAGTCTAGCTACTGGTTTGTCAATTTTATTTATCCTTTCAAAGAACCAGCTTTTGGCTTTGTTGATTTTTGCTATGGTCTCTTTTGTTTCTTTTGCATTTATTTCTGCCCTAATTTTTAAGATTTCTTTCCTTCTACTAACCCTGGGGTTCTTCATTTCTTCCTTTTCTAGTTGCTTTAGGTGTAGAGTTAGGTTATTTATTTGACTTTTTTCTTGTTTCTTGAGGTTTTGGGTTGTTGTGTTTTCATTTTCATTCGTTTCTATGCAAATTTTGATTTCTTTTTGTATTTCTTCTGTGATTTGTTGGTTATTCAGCAGCGTGTTGTTCAGCCTCCATATGTGGGAATTTTTAATAGTTTTTCTCCTGTAATTGAGATCTAATCTTACTGCATTGTGGTCAGAAAAGATGCTTGGAATGATTTCTATTTTTTTGAATTTACCAAGGCTAGATTTATGGCCCAGGATGTGATCTATCCTGGAGAAGGTTCCATGTGTGCTTGAGGAAAAGGTGAAATTCATTGTTTTAGGATGAAATGTCCTATAGATATCAATTAGGTCTAACTGGTCTATTGTATCATTTAAAGTTTGTGTTTCCTTGTTAATTTTCTGTTTAGTTGATCTATCCATAGGTGTGAGTGGGCTATTAAAGTCTCCCACTATTATTGTGTTATTGTTAATGTCTCCTTTCATACTTGTTAGCATTTGTCTTACATATTGCAGTGGTCCCGTGTTGGGTGCATATATATTTATAATTGTTATATCTTCTTCTTGGGTTGATCCTTTGATCATTATGTAGTGACCATCTTTGTCTCTTTTCACAGCCTTTGTTTTAAAGTCTATTTTATCTGATATAAGTATTGCTACTCCTGCTTTCTTTTGGTCCCTATTTGCACGGAAAATCTTTTTCCAGCCCTTCACTTTCAGTCTGTATGTGTCCCCTGTTTTGAGGTGGGTCTCTTGTAGACAACATATGTAGGGGTCTTGTTTTTGTATCCATTCAGCCAGTCTTTGTCTTTTGGTTGGGGCATTCAACCCATTTACGTTTAAGGTAATTACTGATAAGTATGATCCCGTTGCCATTTATTTTATGGTTTTGGGTTCGATTTTATACACCGTTTTTGTGTTTCCTGTCTAGAGAATATCCTTTAATGTTTGTTGGAGAGCTGGTTTGGTGGTGCTGAATTCTCTCAGCTTTTGCTTGTCTGTAAAGCTTTTGATTTCTCCTTCATATTTGAGTGAGATCCTTGCTGGATACAGTAATCTGGGCTGTAGGTTATTTTCTTTCATCACTTTAAGTATGTCTTGCCATTCCCTCCTGGCTTGAAGAGTTTCTATTGAAAGATCAGCTGTTATCCTTATGGGAATTCCCTTGTGTGTTATTTGTTGTTTTTCCCTTGCTGCTTTTAATATTTGTTCTTTGTGTTTGATCTTTGTTAATTTGATTAATATGTGTCTTGGGGTGTTTCACCTTGGGTTTATCCTGTTTGGGACTCTCTGGGTTTCTTGAACTTGGGTGATTATTTCCTTCCCCATTTTAGGGAAGTTTTCAACTATTATCTCCTCAAGTATATCCTCATGGTCTTTCTTTTTGTCTTCTTCTTCTGGGACCCCTATGATTCGAATGTTGTAGCGTTTTAATACTGTCCTGGAGGTCTCTGAGATTGTCCTCATTTCTTTTTATTCATTTTTCTTTTATCCTCTCTGATTCATTTATTTCTACCATTCTATCTTCTAATTCACTAATCCTGTCTTCTGCCTCTGTTATTCTGCTATTTGTTGCCTCCAGAGTATTTTTAATTTCATTTATTGCATTATTCATTATATATTGACTCTTTTTTATTTCTTCTAGGTCCTTGTTAAACCTTTCTTGCATCTTCTCAATCCTTGTCTCCAGGCTATTTATCTGTGATTCTATTTTGATTTCAAGATTTTGGATCAATTTCACTATAATTATTTGGAATTCTTTATCAGGTAGATTCCCTATCTCTTCCTCTTTTGTTTGGTTTGGTGGGCATTTATCCTGTTCCTTTATCTGCTGGGTATTCCTCTGTCTCTTCATCTTGTTTAAATTGTTGAGTTTGGGGTGTCCTTTCTGTATTCTGGCAGTTTGTGGAGTTCTCTTTATTGTGGTGTTTCCTCGCTCTGTGTGGGTTTGTACAGGTGGCTTGTCAAGGTTTCTTGGTTAGGGAAGCTTGTGTCAGTGTTCTGGTGGGTGGAGCTGTATTTCTTCTATCTGGAGTGCAATGAAATGTCCAGTAATGAGTTATGGGATGTCTATGGTTTTGGGGTGACTTTGGGCTGCCTGTATCTTGGAGCTCAGGGCTGTGTTCCTTGTTGGTGGAGAATTTGCTTGGTATGTCTTGCCCTGAAACTTGTTGGCCCTTGTGTGGTGCTTGGTTTCAGTGCAGGTATGGAGGCATTTGATGAGCTCCTGTCAATTAATGTTCCTTGGAGTCAGGAGCTCCCTGGAGTCAGGATTTGGACTTAAGCCTCCTGCTTCCAGTTATCGGTCTTATTTTTACAGTAGTTTCAAAGCTTCTCCTTCTATACAGCACCATTGATAAAACATCTACGTTAAAGATGAAAAGTTTCTCTACCATGAGGGTCACCCAGAGAGGTTCACAGCATTACATGGAGAAGAAAAGAGGGAGGAGAGATTTAGAGGTGACCCAAATGAGATGAGGTGGAATCAATACAGGAGAGAGTGGGCTAGCCAGTAATCTCTTCCTTATGTGCACTCCACAACTGGACCGCTCAGAGTTGTTCATGGAGTTATACAGAGAAGAGAAGAAGGAGGAAGGTGACAGAGGTGGCCAGGAGGATAAAAGGGGGAAATGAAAAGGAGGGAGACAGATCCAGCCAGTAATCAGTTCCCTAAGTGTTCTCCACCGTCTGGAACACACAGAAATTTACAGAGTTGGGTAGAGTAGAGAGGGGTTAGGGAGGAGACACAGGCGACCTGGTGGAGAAAAAGGAGAGTCCAAAGGGAGAGAGAGCAGTCAAGCCAGTAATCTCGCTCCCTAGTGAAAAATGGGTACTGAAGATTGGGTTCTTAAAGGTACAAAATGGGTAACAAATACATAAAAGCAAAAATTAAAAATCTAGAGTAGAGTTTGGAATTTCAAAAATATGATGTTAAAGAAAAGAAGAAGGAAAAGAAAGAAAAAAACGAACAAATAAAAACAAACAAGGTCGCAAAAATTATAAAGAAAATATAGGTACAAAATTGATAACTAATACCAAAAAGCAAAAGTTAAAAATCTAGAGTAGAGTTTGGAATTTCATAAATACAATGTTAAAAAAAGAAGAAAAAGAGAGAGAGAGAGAAAAAAAAAAACAAACAAGAACAAACAAAGTCACATAAATTATAAAGAAAATACAGGTACAAAATTGATAACAAATCCCAAAAAGCATAAATTAAAAATCTAGAGTAGAGTTTGGAATTTCAGATATACAATGTTATTTAAAAGAAGAGAAAGAAACAGAGAAAAAGAAGAAGAAAAAATAAAAAAGGGCCACAGAAATTATAAAAAAAAACTATAGGTACAAAATTGATAACAAATACCAAAAAGCTAAAATTAAAAATCTAGACTAGAGTTTGGAATTTCAAAAATACAATGTTAAAGAAAAGAAGGAGAAAAAAAAAAAAAAAAACCAAGGTCAAAAAAAAAGTATAAAATATATATATATGAAGTTTGCTTTAAAAAAAAATAGGGTCTTCTTCTTTTTTTTTTTTTTTTGCAAAGTAATCGGTTATAAAAGTGGAAATTAAAGGAATAATAGAGGACTTAAAAATTTTTTTTAATTTAAAAAAAATTTAAAAAAAGAAAGAAAGAATGATCGTAAAAATAGTAAAAATATATCTAGGACTTTCTCTGGTTTTGTTGTGAGTATTGTGGGTTCAGTTCATTTTTGGCTAGTTCCTTGGTCTGACTTATATTTCTCAAGATCTATAGGCCCCTTCCTATGTAGTTGGTTCTAACCACAGGGTTTTAATCTATTGCCTGTAGTTTCCAAGGCGGATCCCTCTGTTATAGCTTCTTCTGTTTGCTGGTCTCTTCAGTGTCTGGTTTCCGCCCTGACACAAAGGGGACGGTGGAGGACACTTTTTTTTTTTTTTTTTAGGCTCACTTGTTCATTCGCGCTGTGGGGAGGGAGGGAGGGATACTGCAAACAAATAACACTGGTGTGTGCTCGCAGTGCCTCAGCCACACTGGGTCTGCCCCCCGTTCATGGCGCGTGTAGCCTCCCTGCCCACGCTGCTCAGGCTCTAGGTTGCTCTGCTGGGAACCATCCGTGGCCGGCCCTGGGCTGCCTGTGCTTCCCAGGTCCAAGCCACTCAGGTTCAGGCACTCGGGTAGTCCTCAGACGTGCAGACTCTCGGTTGGGCCTGCGTTTTGTGCCCTTCCCGGATCCGAGCAGCTCAGGTGATGAGGTGTTTGGCGCGCGTTGCTGCGACTTATCGCCTCCCCACCGCTCGGTTATCTAGGTGTGCAACCAGTGCACCTTCTCAGGCAGATGTTGACCATCCAGACCCCCAAGAAGTTTTAGTTAGCAAAGAAGCCTGCTTACAGTTTTATAGATAATGTCTCTCTGGGGCTGCGATTGTCCCCTTCCGGCTCTGGCTGCCTATCACCGGAGGGGGATGGTCTGCCACCGGCTATCTCTGTTCAGTCCTTTGTTCCGTGTGCGGGCCTGGCGGTGTCTTAGGTTAGGTCTGGCTTTTTGCGTGGTAGATACCCCACAGTCTGGTTTGCTAGCCCAAATTATTTCACTCAGATAGTGCTCGGGGTATTCAGGCCAGATCCTTGCGATGCAGCCCGCGCCACACCTCCCTGCCCAGCCCCCGCTTGCTAATGGCAGATGCAGGTGTCTGTGCTGCTTCTCCGCTGGGGGAGTTACCGTAGGGCTCGCAATGTGTGGGTTTTAATTGTTTATTTATTTTTCCTCCCAGTTATGTTGCCCTCTGTGCTTCCAAGGCTCGGCACAGATTCGGCAGTGAGAAGGTTTCCTGGTGTTTGGAAACTTCTCTCTTTTTAAGACTGCCTTCCCAGGACGGAACTCCATCCCTCCCTCTTTTGTCTCTGTTTTTGTCTTTTATATTTTTTCCTACCTCCTTTCGAAGACGGGTTGCTTTTCTGGGTGCCTGATGTCCTCTGCCAGCATTCAGAAGTTGTTTTGTGGAATTTACTTGGTGTTTAAATGTTCTTTTGATGAATTTGTGGGGGAGAAAGTGTTCTCCCCGTCCTACTCCTCTGCCATCTTAGCTCCTCCCTCTAATTTGACTTCTAAAGAAATTGCTGTTCACCCTGAAGTAATTAATTCAGATTATAAAGGAAAAATTCAAATCATGATGTCATCTCAGATTCTATGGCAATTTAGAAAAGGGGACAAAATTGCTCAATTACTTCTTTTGCCTTACATTTCTATTAACTGCTCTAATGATGTACAGACAGGCAGATTCAACAGTAAAGATCAAAAACAATCCTTATAGACATCATTGGTATCTGAATATGCCTGACTAAATATAAATATCAAAATTAATGGTAAAAGATTTTCTGGTCTCCTCAACACTGGATCTGATATTACTATTATTTCCAAAACACTCATGGCCCAAATCCTGGCCTATACAAAAAAAATCTCTTGCCAAATTGCAGGAATTTCTCAAACCAAAGTACAAGAAATTTATCAAAATGTTCAAATCTACCCATATGAAGAACCAAAAGGCAAGCCTACAACATTAAGACCTTATGTGATAGATTCACCCCTTAATCTAATAAGAAGGGACTTACTTATGCAATGGAAAATTCATATATACATTCCACATTTTTTCTAGGGGCCACTGCTCATTTAACAAACAAAGCAATTATTAAAATAATAGCTTATAGACACACAATTAGAATTGAAACATATTGAAGAATCTTGCTCTCCTTGGAATGCTCCTATTTTTGTTATAAAAAGGAAATCTAACAAATAGCATCTCTTAACAGACCGTTAAAAAGTTAATGCATCTGTGAAACCTATGGGTGCATTACCACCAGGGATCCCATCACCTACTACTATTCCTTAAAATTGGCACATTATTATTACTGATTTACAAGATTGCTTTTTAAATATACCTTTACACTCTTTAGACCAAGAGAGATTCACTTTCTTTCTCCCTTTTCCTAATCACATCAGGCCTCATAAAAGATTTCAATAGACTATGTTACCTCAAGGTATGCTTAACAGTCCTACTATTTGTCCAAATTTTGTAGCCAAGGCTTTACATCCAATGTGATAGCAATTCCCACATTCATATAGCATTAATAATATACTGTAACTTCCAAAAGGAGAAATGATATTTTGACACTGAATGTCCATGATATTCTTTAGACTCCAGAGAAAACTGATTAAAATAAAATCTTTTTTGAAATTGCAAAACTGGTTCTTCTTACACGTGCAGTCAAGAAAAGGTTAACTTGTTAATATATTTTTTGGAGTTCCAATTCTGCCTGGGAAACAAAAAGAGGCTTAAGAAAAAACTTAAAGTTAACTCTTATCATGTCCTTGGGATACACAGCCCACTCTATCCAGGACTCGAACCATAAACAAATTGGTGGAACTCAAAAAAAAAAAAAATATATATATATATATGTATATATATATATATATCTCAAAAAGATATTTTAAATTTCAAGCAGAAAACTATGTCTATCTATCTAAATTTATCTATGTCTCAATGTCTATCTTTGTTTTTAAATAATATGAAATTAATTTATAAATGAGCTTTGTTTAAATTCAGGTTCACATGAACTGAAAAATATTCAATATTAAATATAATGTTTATTTAAATATAAATATAATTTAAATTGTTTACTAACGTAATTAAGACATGTCTTAAATCATCAACATTATGTAATACTTTTATTATGCCTAGGTTTAAGGTAAACTAAATTTGTCAACAAAAAGGTAACTCTTTATATATACATATATATATATATAAATGAGATGAAAACTTTTAAACTCTATTTAAAATAATTATATTTATTTTATATATATATAAATAAAATTATATATTATTTTCCACAGTTTGTTGTGATCCACACAGTCAAAGGTTTTGGCATAGTCAATAAAGCAGAAGTAGATGCTAAAAAAAATAAAAATAAAAATAAAATAAAATAAAATAATTATATTTAATAGAGTAATCTATTATTATAATCTAAAATAATCTATTATTATAATCTAAAATAATCTCTTAATATTGGGGTAACTTAAATTTCCAGAGTTGTACTAAACTAAATAATAAAAGTTTATTAAATAGCTAGGTCATTTCCAAATAAAGTAAGATTTTAAAACATTAACTACTGAACACTAACTTCCTCTTACAAAAAGTTTTTCTTACCGAAAAACTAAAGAGATTTTAGACTATTAATAAATATATATATAAATAAATATATAATAATACATAATATAATAAATATATTCACCAATCTATAAAATGCTAACATACAAGACATTTCATAGTTGCTAAAGAAAAGTAAGACATACACTTTTAATAAAAAGATATAAGAAATGGCAAATAAAATGATTAATACAAAAATATAAAAAAGGTCTATGACAAATGAAAGAGAATTTTATGACAAATGGATATAACTCATTCCCCTGAACTTTCTTCCTCTTCCTTCTTACATGTCTCAATCGATACAAATTCTTCTTTTACGTGGGCCACACGTCTCCAAGGTGAAACTACACAACATGTTATAACCCCCCTGTTAGCTTACTTTGCAATAATGAGAACACCTGATTCTATAAAAACAGACAATGGCCCTGCCTATATGTCTAAGCAGTTCAAACAATTTTTACATTCATTCTCTATTAAACAGATTATAAACATTCCTTATAATCCACAAACACAAGACATAATTAAACAAACACATTACATACTGAAACTACAAATAAAAAATTAAATAAGGGGGAATACACAGGAACACTTTTATCTTCCTTATCCACAGCAAACTTTACTAGATTCTAATGCAATATATTCTTTAAGCCTATAACTATTGTTAATATAGCTTTATTTCTGTTTCCAGTCTGTAAGATTCTTAAAACAAAATAACATCAGCTTCAGTGCCTGTTTCACAATACAAAACAAAAACAACATAAAAAAGACACCATTTGCTGAATAAGTTATTTGTTCCTAAGAGTACCAAAAGTGCAAAATATTCACCTTCTTTTCAGGTCTGTCTTGAAAGTATAATCATCTTCTTTGACACACTGAACAGAGAGATTCAACAGCTGCTAGGCTGAGTTTCTTTTCCCAGGACAAGATCAGGTACTTGGATGTGAGCAGCGTTTCATTCGTCAAGTTGTTCTGCATCAGCTTTTCAGTAATTTCACTTAGGATAAAATGTTTGAGTGTTTGCTCCTAATCCTTTGCCCCAAATAACACAAACCACTTAAAACACAGTCAGATCCCATTTCTTTTTATATCAGGAAAAATGTATGTACTGAATGAAGAAAAAATCAACCCATTATTTCAAAACCACATCCAAATTTTCATGGTTAGTCAGTGATGGCAGCAAGACTGTGGTGCCTCATGGGAGTTAGGGCAGGCTTGCTTACTGACACGTTGCTTGGTTGGAGCTGATGAACTCTACATTAGACAGACTGTGCCACCGACACCTGGGCCTAATGAAAAAATATTTTTTAAGTGGGTGTATATGTCTACAAAGGCTTGTTTTAGGCCAGTGACTGTCCCATCTATTAAACATGAGACATAAACTGTATCAACCAGACAAACCTACCTCTAACACCATCAGTGTTGTCAGTTCCAAGATACCCAAAGACCAAGAAGTTAACTTAGAGCCAAAATTGGGTCTATTTGATTTACATATGTGAAAAAGAGAAACAATAGCATTGGCTGAGCAAGATGGTGGCTCATACATTTGACATGGAAGTAAACAAATTCATGGAAACAACATTCGGGAGGAAAGGCTTAGGTAGTCAAGAGTCAAGGTCAATTTAAAATGAAAGCTTCTCAGTGTCCTCTTGGAGGACATTATCTACCAGTCCCCAAACAGATCTCTAGATGATTTTTTTTTGGACTGAAATATTTCCTAGGAATGTTTTCATCATTATCACTTTCCTTTCTTTCTATAACTATTGTTAATATAGCTTTATTTGTTTTAAATTTACTGCAAGGAGATATTTTGACAAAAGAAGAAAAGCATTTCGAGACATTGAAGGACACCTCCCTTCCTTTGCCCATGTGGTATCAGGACGGGTTGACTAATCAATGGGAATCTAGGAAACTAATCTTTCAGGGAAAGGGGTATGCTTCTATTTCTCCAGATGGATCCAGCGAACTCACATGGCTTCCTCTTTGGAAGATTTGACCTAAGGGGGCCCCCAACATTCAAACTAGAGATGAAACAACAAAAACCCCAAGAGGAAGAAATTCCAATACAAGCCATGACAACTTTAAAAATTTCCAAAAAATACTGCACTCAATGTCATCGACCTTAGGATCTCCTTACTTGGGGGACAGATAAAAACCCTTACTAATCAAGCTGAAAATCTGATTTCTCAACAGGGAATGCCTCGGAATCCTGAAACTATTTTTGTCGCTATGCTTGCTTTGCTTGCTTTTGCTTCCCCTGCTCAGGCTGACTTGATTGATCACACTTATTGGGCTTATATACCTAACGCCCCCCCCCCCACCTTTTTATTGTAGGTTGTAGAATGGACAGATATAGGACCAATCGTATCCACTAATGCCACTAGTCAACATATATGCTCCTTCCTTGGAGCTTGGAAGGGCCCTTTCATCCTGAGGAAGAAGGAAGACTAATTAACATTTCTCTAGGCTATGAAATCCTTTCTTTATGCATGGGCCCAACAAAATTACGTATTTAATGTTAGTCAACAAACATGGGCTTTCATTCTGCCTCCAAAAAGGAACTTCCACACATTGCTTGGACTGTTTACTGCCCTGTTCTTTCATAAAAATCATATCAATACTATCAAAACTCTAGGAAAAGGACAAAAGTTAGAATGTAAGGGGTTTATTTATAAAGACTTTAAATATACTCCTGTTTATTGAGATAAATGTCAAGCTAAATCAGGGAAATTTATGTTTTTGGCCAATTACACCATTGTTGATTGGGGACCCCATGGTATATGGCTACCTAACTGCTCAGATGATATTAACAGTACTATATGTGATTATGTCACTTAAGTAACATAAAAGATTACCAACAGTTCAATGAAACACTTCCATGAAAAGGACTCCTTGGCTGGCTTGATGGCGAAATGACAATTTCTCACCCTCAAATCATCCTCAATAAACAGATTGGGCTTAAACAATGGGACATCTGGAAACTTGCTGCAAGCACCGAAGAACTTGGGACTTAGACTGGACATTTCACAGAGACCACTCATAGTCATATTAATTATTTCTTTCGCTATAATCAATCATATTTCATACAAGCCTGTGTTCCACTTCCTTTTGTTGTAGCTATAGGAAATTTACAATTCAATAAGACTTTATGTTCTGTAACTTGTATAAACTGCAAATTATATACTTGTCTTAACTCCTCTATTTCCTTAAGAAATGATTCCCTTTTTTATTCTTCTATCTCGACGTAATCCGTGGTTACCAATAAATCTCCAGCAGCCCTGGGAAGCAGGTCCCATAGCTGAACTTGCTTCCCAGTTACTTACTAAGTTGCTCTGGTGATCTAAACGATTCATTGGATGGCTGATTTTTGGCATTTTGGGATTAATAGCTATTTGCACCACTGCTGCTGTCACTGGCATTGCTTTACAAACCTCAATTCAAACACATAATTTTATCCAAAATTGGACTAAAGATGCTCATTCTATGTGGGCCACTCAGGCTCAGATAGATGAGGATATTCAAGATGAAATACAGGAACTAAAAACAGCCATCAGATGGGTTGTACAAAATAGATAGATGTACAAAATAGATAGATGTACAAAAACAGGTGATGCTAAAATGTGATTAGAATTCTACTCAATTTTGTGTTACTCCTGTGTAACTGGGAACAAATCAAATTTCATTCACAAAACATACATGATAATTCCTCTCTGAATGTACAATTATTACAAAAAGAAATCTTTGAAACCTTTTCTAAAAATCTGTCCTCTTCCACTAATTTGCAAACTTTAGCTGAACAACTAGCTGATCAATTATCTGGGCTAGACCCACGCGGATGGTTTCAAACCTTTACTCACAGCATCGGGTCTAGAACTGTAATTTTGGTGATTGTCTTGACAATTATATTTGTCATCTACAGTTGCCTTCATGCAAAAGTTGTTAAAACTAAACAAACTCAAATGGTCAGAACCCTTTTTACAAACATTATAAATAAATAAGGGGGAATTGTCAGGGAATGTTTAACAGAAGGATTCTTACATGCTGTTTCTCATAAATCCTCTGTTCCTTATCAGTTTCTGCTGCCAGAAAGGAGTGGAGCTGCACGCAATTCTCAGGACTGAGGCCATAGGATGAGACAAGTTTGAGACTCCTTCAGTAAACATTCTCTTTACGACAAAACTGCTTAGTCTCGATCCTCTTTCTTGAAATGTGGTTTGTCTTCTGACCTTGTGACCATTATTAATCCCTTGTTCCCTTGGTAACGGTTGCTGTACATTTGGTTTTCTGATCTTTATCATTGTTGAAAGAAATTTCTTGTATAACAGCCTATATATACTCAGAGAAAGATCATTAAAGCACCTTTGCTCCATCAGAGCTTGGGTCCCCGCGTCTTTCTTTCTTTCTTTTCTCTTTCTCTCTCCCTCCAGCTCTCTCTTTCACTTTCTTATTATCGACTCTGGACCACCAGGTTCCAGTCCATTAAAGGATCCCAACAGTGAAGTTAACAGCCTTTTGCATAATTTTCTTCTGTTTTGTTTGTTTGTTTGTTTGTTTGTTTTGTTTGTTTGTTTGTTTTGTCGGGGTGCCTTTGGGATAAATCCTAAAATTGTAATTGATAATCAAAGGGTAAATGCATATGTACTGTTGCAAGTACTTGCTAACTTCTCTGTTTCTCTTAGACTGTTTTTCTCTTCCCAATAGTCATGCAGGAGAGAAACTATTTTCCCTAAACCTTTTATTTTTAAATATTTATCTATTTGCCTGTGTTGGGTCTTAGTTGCAGCATGCAAGATCTTTGTTGCCATGTGGGATGTTTCCTTGGGACACACGGGCTCTCTGGTTGTGGTGAGATTAGTTGCTCCATGGCATGTGGGCTCTTAGTTCCCCAACCAAGGGTAGAACCTGCATCCCCCACATTGCAAGGTGTATTCTTAACCACTGGGTCACCAGGGAGTCCCTCCCCTATACCGTTTACCAATAGATTGTATCATAAAACTTTCAAGTTTTTGCCAAACCTGTACATGAGAAATAACATCAAAGTATAACATTAATTAATTAATTTTAGGGTTTTTTCTGTTTAGATATATTTTTGTCTATTATGAGTGAATGTTAATATCTTTTTATATATTCAAGCGATATTTACATTTTTTTCTTGAACTTGTTCATTCAAATCTCTTACCCAATTTTCTATTGAGTTATTGGTCTTTTGTTTCTCTACTTTTAGATATTGTTTGCTTTCTAAAATATTTTTATTGAAGTATAGTCTATTAACTATAATTGCAGCAGAGTGATTCAGTTATATATATACAGATAGATAGAGAGATAGATAGATATTCTGATTCTTTTCCATTATAGGTTATTATAATTTTTTGAATATAGTCCCTTTTTATTATAGAGTAAATCATTGTTGCTTATGTATTTTATATATAGTGGTTCAGTTCAGTTCAGTCACTCGGTCGTGTCCGACTCTTTGCCACCCCATGAATTGCAGCATGCCAGGCCTCCCTGTCCATCACCAACTCCCAGAGTTCACTCAAATACACATCCATCGAGTCAGTGATGCCATCCAGCCATCTCATCCTCTGTCGTCCCCTTCTCCTGTCCCCAATCCCTCCCAGTATCAGGGTCTTTTCCAATGAGTCAACTCTTCACATGAGGTGGCCAAAGTATTGGAGTTTCAGCTTCAGCATCAGTCCTTCCAAAGAAAACCCAGGACTGATCTCCTTTAGAATGGACTGGCTGGATCTCCTTGCAGTCCAAGGGACTCTAAAGAGTCTTCTCCAACATCACAGTTCAAAAGCATCAATTCTTCAGACCTCAGCTTTCTTCACAGTCCAACTCTCACATCCATATATGACCACTGGAAAAACCATAGCCTTGACTAGACAGAGCTTTGTTGGCAAAGTAATGTCTCTGCTTTTCAATATGCTATCTAGATTGGTCATAACTTTCCTTCCAAGGAGTAAGCATCTTTTAATTTCATGGCTGCAATCACCATCTGCAGTGATTTTGGAGCCCAAAAAATAAAGTCTGACACTGTTCCCACTGTTTCCCCATCTGTTTCCCATGAAGTGTTGGGACCAGATGCCATGATCTTAGTTTTCTGAATGTTGAGCTTTAGGCCAACTTTTTCACTCTCCTCTTTCACTTTCATCAAGAGGCTTTTTAGTTCCTCTTCACTTTCTGCCATGAGGGTTGTGTAATCTGCATATCTGAGGTTATTGATATTTCTCCTGGCAATCTTGATTCCAGCTTGTGCTTCATCCAGCCCAGCATTTCTCATGATGTACTCTGCATATAAGTTAAATAAACAGGGTGACAATATACAGCCTTGACGTACTCCTTTTTCCTATTTGGAACCAGTCTGTTGTTCCATGTCCAGTTCTAACTGTTGCTTCCTGACCTGCATATAGGTTTCTCAAGAGGCAAGTCAGGTGGACTGGTATTCCCCTCTCTTTCAGAATTTTTCACAGTTTATTGTGATCCACACAGTCAAAGGCTTTGGCATAGTCAATAAAGCAGAAATAGATATTTTTCTGGAACTCTCTTGCTTTTTCCATGATCCAGCAGATGTTGGCAATTTGATCTCTGTTTCCTCTGCATTTTTCTATATAGTGGTATGTACCCATAAATCCTATATTCCCAATTTATCCCTTTTCCCTAACTCTCCTATTTGGTAATCGTAAGTTTGTTTTCTGTGTCAGTGAGTCTGTTCCTGTTTTGTAAATAAAGTCATTTATTTTTTTAGATTCCACATATAAATTGTACCATATTTTTTTTTCTGTATGACTTACTTCACTCAATATGAAAGCATCTCATTTCATCCATGTTGCTGCAAATGGCAATATTTCATTCTCTTTTATGGCTGAGTAATATCCCACTGTATATACAAACCACAGCTCCTTTACACATTCATTGTCGATGGACAATTAGGTTGTTTCCATGTCTTGGCTATTGTAAATGGTGCTACTATGAACATAGGGCTGCATGTATCTTTTCAAATGAGAGTTTTATCTGGATAATATGCCTAGGAGTTGGATTGCTGGATCATATGGCAACTCTATTTTGAGTTTCTTGAGGATCTTTCATACTGTTCTTCATAGAGGTTATACCAATTTATGTTTCCACCAACAGTGGAGGAGGGTCCCCTTTTCTCCACACTCTCTCCAGCATTTATTATTTGTAAAATTTTTGATGATGGCAATTCTGATTGCTGTGAGGTGATACATCAATGTAGTTTTGATTGCATTTCTTGAGTAGTTAGTGATGTTGAGCATCTTTTCATGTGCTTATCAATCATCTGTATAGATATTATTTGTATAAAAAGGTAAATTACCCCTCTTTTATATAAGCAGGAATAATTTTTCCCCTAGTTTGACATTTATGTATTGTGTATGGTGGGTTTTATCCCCACAATATCTCTTTGATTTTTATGTAATCAAATTTAGGAGTCTCTTTTCTTACTCTATTTCAAATTTTATAAATATTTTACCTATAACCAGGTTACAAAGATTTACCCATGTTTCTTCTATTATTTATATGGATTAACTTTTTTATATTTAAATTTCTAATCCATTTGGAATTTGGAAGGCATGAAGAAAATGGATGCAGTTTTATTTTTTCTATGTGGTTATCTCAATATTGCTTACTAGTCCATCTTTCTTCACATTGATGTGAGATGCTACCTTACTGAATATAAATGTAGCATAATGTAAATGATTTGAATATAAATGAATATAGTGTGATCAATTTAGCCTATATTTGAATTTTCTGTTTTTGTTTCACTGTTCTGTCTATCCATGCACCAACATCATACTGCTTTAACTATAGAAACTGTTGTATTTTACTACCTGGTCAGGAAACAACAGTTAGAACTGGACATGGAACAACAGACTGGTTCCAAATAGGAAAAGGGGTACCTCAAGGCTGTATATTGTCACCCTGCTTATTTAACTTATATGCAGAGTACATCATGAGAAACACTGGGCTGCAAGAATCAAAAGCTGGAATAAAGATTGCCAGGAGAAATATTAATAACTGCAGATATGCAGATGACACAACCCTTATGGTAGAAAGTGAAGAGGAACTCAAAAACCTCTTGATGAAAGTGAAAGAGGAGAGTAAAAAGTTTGCTTAAAGATCAACATTCAGAAAACTAAGATCATGGCATCTGGTCCCATCACTTCATGGGAAATAGATGGGGATACAGTGGGAACAGTGTCAGACTTTATTTTTTGGGCTTCAAAATCACTGCAGATGGTGATTGCAGCCATGAAATTAAAATACACTTACTTCTTGGAAGGAAAGTTATGACCAACCTAGATAGCATATTCAAAAGCAGAGATATTACTTTGCCAACAAAGGTCTGTCTAGTCAAGGCTATGGTTTTTCCAGTGGTTATGTACAGATGTTAGAGTTGGACTGTGAAGAAAGCTGAGCACTGAAGAATTGATGCTTTGAAGTGTGGTGTTGGAGAAGACTCTTGAGAGTCCCTTGGACTGCAAGGAGATCCAACCAGTCCATTCTAAAGGAGGTCAGTCCTGGGTGTTCTTTGGAAGGACTGATGCTAAAGCTGAAGCTCCAATACTTTGACCACCTCATGTGAAGAGTTGACTCATTGGAAAAGACCCTGATGCTGGGAGGGACTGCGGGCAGGAGGAGAAGGGGACGACAGAGGATGAGATGTCTGGATAGCATCACCGACTCGATGGACATGAGTTTGAGTGAACTCCAGGACTTGGTGATGGACAGGGAGGCCTGGGGTGCTGCAATTCATGGGGTCCCAAAGAGTCGGACATGACTGAGTGACTGAACTGAACTGAAAGCTAATCTTCCCTCTTTTTTTTTTTTGGCTTCATTGCCCAGGCTAATTTTTTTTTCTTCATCCAAATAAATTTTATAGTCAATTGCTTTAGTTGCTGGGTTTCCCAGCTGTGAAAAGTGAAAGTCATTGAATCATGTCCAACTCTTTGCAAACACATGGACTATACAGTCCATGGAATTCTGCAGGCCAGAATACTGGAGTGGGTAGCTTTTCCCTTCTCCAGGGGATCTTCCCAATCTTGGGATCAAACCGGAGTCTCCTGCATTGCAGACAGATTCTTTACCAGTTGAGCTATTAGGTCCCAGCTGGTTCACCAACTGAGTCAGGTGGCTCAATGGCAAAGAATCTGCCTGCCAATGTAGGAGACTTGGGTTGGATCCCTGGGTCAGGAAGATACTCTGGAGAAGGAAATAGCAACCCACTCTAGTATTCTTGCTTGGGAAATGCCATGGACAGAGAAGCCAGGCAGGCTACAAAAGAGTTGGACACAACTTAGTGGCTGAACAACAAACAATTTTAGTTGCATGAAAAAGCAAGTGATGAAAATTTTTAAATATATATATATATATATAATCACATTAAAGAAGAATCAATTAACCTAAATTTGATGAACTGCTTTAAACATGAAGCAGGATTGAATTTGGCCAAATGACTCTTCTGCATCTAGTTACTTTTCTTCTTAACCTCTTAATGGAATGTATTGTAACAGTCAAAATCCTCATGTTGAATCACCCTAGTATTCCTAAAAGAATCATACTTACTCATGTGATACTGCTTTTCACATCTAATAATTTATTTAGAACTTTTTACCAATATTTATACATGAGACATGTCTATAGCTTTACTTATTGTGAAATCTTTGTTAGCTTTTGGAGTTAACATTACACTTGATTCATAGAAAAAACTGAACATTTTCCTTCATAGCTATGTGATCAGGAATAGTTTGAGTAACACTGAGATTATCGGGTCTTTAAAGGTTTCATGAGTTCCCTGTGAAACCATCAGGACCTGACACTTTTGTGGGGACACTCTAACTACTTGGTTATTTCTTAAATAACAATTCAACTGTTTAAATTTTCTGTCTCTACCGGGGTCAATATGCATGAGAACATTAGAAACTTTCAGGGAGGAAAAGAAAGAGGGGGAAAGAGAGTGGGAATGGTTCCTACTTACCTAAATTGACCGTTTTCCTCTCTCCTACCCTTTCTTAAAGTGGTGTGGGTGCCTGTGCGCCAAAATCTCTTAATGTAAACATGGCTGCCACGCCAAACAACGCTCTGAGGATCCTGCTGGTCAGGAAGACCAAAAGTGGGAAAAGTGCGACTGCAAACACCATACTGGGGGGAAAAGTACTCGAGTCTGAGATTGCTGCCCAAGCTGTTACCAAAACTTGTCAGAAGCATCCCTGAAACCGAAGGGGAGAGAGCTTCTCGTTGTTGACACCCCAGGGCTCTTTGACACCAAGGAGACCCTGAACACCACCTGCAGGGAAATCAGCCGATGTGTCCTCGCCTCCTGTCCCGGGCCTCACGCCATCGTCTTGGTCCTGAGACTGGGCCGCCACACACAGGAAGAGCAGCAAACCGTGGCGTTGGTCAAGAATCTGTTTGGGAAAGCAGCCATGAAGTATATGATCATCTTATTCACTCGCAGAGATGAACAGGGGGACCAGAGCCTGAGCGACTTTTTGAAGTATGCAGATGTAAACCTACGAAGCCTCCTCCAGGAGTGTGGAGACAGCCGCTGTGCCATCAGTAACAGCATGAACACAGAGCAGGCTGAGAAGGAAGCTCAGGTACAGGAGCTGGTGGAGCTGATAGACAAGATGGTGCAGAACAACCAAGGGGCTTACTTTTCTGACCCCATTTACAAGGACATAGACCAAAAGCTGAGACAGCAGGAGGAACACTTGAAGAAAGTCTATGTTGATGAATTACAAAACAAAATTAAACTAGTAGAAAAGGAATATGTCCATAAACAACCAGCAAAAAAGGAGAAACAAATAAAGTTGCTAATGCAGAAGCATGATGAACGAATGAAAAATATAAGGGGAGAAGCTGAGATGAATATATTTCAAGTTGCATTCAACATGATTAGAAATGTGCTTTCAAAAATATGGCACATGTTGTGGTAGTATAAAGTTTATTTTTACTCCTCAGTTTACTAAACCTTGTTAATGCGGTAATGTTTATTTTCCAAAGATGGTTAAAACCCTATCTTCTGACTTCTTACAATCTGAATCCTCTTATGATCTCTCTCCCTTGAGCTATGGGTCTATGTCCCTAACCTTGAAATTGGAGGAATTTTGTGACTGCTTTGAGAAATAGTGGGTGGTTGAAGGAACACCATATGACTTCTAAGATTAGATAGGGAAAATGCCTCCTTGCTCTTCCACATTGGTTACCCTTGGAATTTGCCCACCCTGTTGTGAGGAAGCCTGAGTAGAAGCCCAAGTTGCCCCCATGAAGAGAACCTGAAGTCACTGCTCCACTCCCCTGGCTGACATTTCATCTGCCATCCAGAATCATCTTGCTGGCCTTGCAAGTGAGGCAACACAGAGTGGATTCTTCACCTGCCAACTGATGAAACTGCAAAGAGCAAAGATGAGTCTTCCCCATGGGGTCCTGCCCAAATTGCAGATTCATGAGAAAAATAAATGATTGCTATTCTTTTAAACCACTATGTTTTGGGATGATTTGTTATGCAGTGAGGACTGCATGCAAGCAGGCTAAGTTGTTTCAATCCTGTCCTACTCTTTGCGACCCTATGGACTGTAGCCCACCAGGCTCCTCTGTCCGTGGGATTCTCCAGGCAAGAATATTGGAGTGGGTTGCATGCCACCTTCCAGGGGATCTTCCTGAACCAGGGGTCAAACCCACATTACTTACATCTCATACATTGGTAGGGGGATTCTTTACCACTAGCATCATCTGGGAAACCCATGCAGTAAGAGTTAACCAGAATTAAATAACTTTCCAGCTCATTCCCCAGCACTCCTGGCTCCTACCTGTCCTTCCACACAATGCCAATAAATTTAAGAGTTTATGAAATTGACATAACCAGGTAATGATCCATTTTGTAGAGTTCAAAGATTCAATTTGGGAAAATTCAAATAAGAAACATTGCCTATGTTAAGTGTAGGCCCCACTGATCTAGTAACTAGTATATTATTTGAATCTACACCTATGAGAACTTTGTTTGTGAAGCATGGGCTTCTCTGGCACCATTACTCTATGGTTCATGGAGATGTGGAAGTTGGCAAATTCTCTTGTTTTATTCTCTCCTCTTTTTGCTATTAAATGTATCTCTCTTTTTTTTTTTTTTTGCTATCAATGCCATCTAAGTATAGTACAGATTAACATGACTGTTATTCTATACAAAAATATTTTATATGTCATTTTATTTAAATTAATTATTATAACAACCTTATAGAAAAGATGACAGTGAGTCTCAGGACTGTAAGTAATTTGACTAGAGCCATCTGAATTTTTGCCTAGAGATCAATAGAGCTGAATTTTGATTCATATCTGCTGGCTTTTAAAGTTAAAGCTCTTTCAAAGGCACTAGTTCGATCTTTTTAGACATCTTAATTTTTTTAATTGGAAGAAATTGCTCTCCAGTATTATGTTGGTTCCTTCCATATTTCAACATGAATCAGTGATAGGTACACATATGTCCCCTCCCTCTTGAACCCCCTTTCCACCCCTGTTGGTTGTCACAGAGCACAACCTAGGGATTTGAGATCTCTGCATCAAACAGCACATTTGCTAATGGAACGTTAATTGACAGGAGCTCTCCTAAAGGCCTCCATATAAACACTAAGACCCAGCCCCACCCAAAGACCCGAAATCTCCAGTCCTGGACACTTCACGCCAAACCATTTGCAAAACAGAAACACAACCCTGATCATTAGCAGAAGGACTGCCCAAAGCCATATCAAGCCCATAGACACCCGAACACACACTTCTAGGCACAGCACTGCCTTTCAGAGAGACAAGGTCCAGTTCCATCCACCAGAGCAGAGGCACAAGTCCTCCCAACTAGGAAACTTTCACAAGACACTGGTCCAACCCCACCAGTGGGCTCTCTCCCTCTTTTAAGGTACTGTCCTAACTTCAAGTGCTCCTAACTGTAATATAAAAACCTCTTCTCTATCAAATAGTTTTCGTTTGCCTCTGCACATCCACACTTCACCCCCCCTCTCCCTTTCAATCTAACTTGTTGCCTGGGAGGCTGATCTGCGTGGACTACATCAGTGGGATCTCTTGCTGTCAGTCCTCTGCTTGGTTTCTGCCAAAGGAAATCCAAGCAGGAGATCTCTTGAAGGTAGAAAAGCAAGATCAGTATATCTGTTCTCCTGCCTTTCTCCCTGTGGTGTCATCTCTGAGTAGTTGCTACCCCTAAGTTGAAGGTCATAGCTCCTCTCCTTGAGATCTCTCCACCCAACTCTCCTTCTGGATTCCGCCTTTTGTTCACCACTTAGGTTACTGATATAATTTCCTCACTGTTACTGGACCTCTCCCTTGTCATTTCCAAACCTTGTATCCATCACTCATAGGAAGCCTCTTTACTAGACTCAGATTCAATTATGTCACTACAGACCATCTTTTTTCTGCTAGAATCCTGATGGATACATCTTATGATACCTACTTCTTTTTCTATTTGAAAGCATTCCCTGATTTTTATTTTTTTCAATCCCCTGACAGCAGGAAAGTCTCATGTGACTGTTGAAATCTCTGGGAAAATTTTACCCACATAGACTGTGACATTGCCAGTGAACACATTAAAGGTTCTCTCTTGCTAAAATCATTACAAAACTTCAGTGATACAGAGATGAGTGTATATTAAAACACATATGGTAGACAACTCAAACTCAAATATCTGGAATTTTTACAGCTGTCTTTTGTTTTGTCTGTGAAAGTGACAGTGTTTACTGCATCCATGAAACTTAAGGACACAGGGATTGGAGATTAAATCTCAAGAAAATAACATCTCAAATACCTGCTCATTCTAAGGTTCATCACAAATACTATGAATGGAGTAAGACAACGTGGAAGAAAAGTCTGTTGTGAGAAACATTCATAGTATATGTGAAATAACACTGTGGGCCCCAACTGCTATTTGCTATAAAAGAATCTTATGTTTATAGTTAGTTCCTTGTGAGTGATTCATCAGTGCTACATTATCTCTAGAGAGTGAACAATCATGCACTGCCCAGACATATTTCCTTTATGAACCATTTGGATGATATTTTCTCTCAGGGATTTGCAGAAGCATTATGAAGTCAGTTAGCTTGTGTGTTTCTAGGCTTGTGTTAGGACCTAATGAAGATGCAACTTAAAGGAGTTGATTTCGTTTCTCTCAAACCTATATTCTATTTTTGAAGGTAAAACATACTTAGAAGAAAAATGAGTAATTGAAGTGAATCATATAGGTATCATCTTTTCCTTGATGCGTGAATTCTTGACCATTAGATTAGCTTTACTTTCATCATATCCCAGTTTTCTCTGAAGGTGGTTCTGAACCCTGAGGTCTCAGGAAGTTCCCGTACTCACTGTGTGTACTATTCCTATGGTTGAAATATGCCACAGCCATGATCCGTAGTTGGGGAAAGTAGGATTCATAGGAGAAGACTTGAGGAAGAATTCCAGGTTTGAGGTCTACTCTGAAGGATGTATAGGATGTGTGCATGTGGATGATGGGATGATAAGCCCCTTTCTTTGCAGAAAGAGGAAAGTTAGGGTCTGGAGGTGAGACCACCAGGGTAGACTCAGAAGTGACAGCCTTCAATTAGGTTTGTGACAAGGTGAGTATCAGAGTCAAAGGGAGGGTCTGACACTGAAATTTTAAACTGAAGTTTATGTGAGAGGCCTAGGGTGAATGTGGCAGGATATTAACAATAAATATTCATTTCAACTGACTCAGTACTGACAACATCCCCACATTCCAGTCTTATGTACTAAAAGATTTGTGTAGAACTTGAAAGGAAGCAGGTGGTGACCAGTTCTGTGAGGTGTAGTTGTTCAAATAATTGAGTAGATATTTGAAGAGTTCAAGAGGAAAGTGAAAGTGAAAGTGGCTCAGTTGTGTCCAACTCTTTTCGACCTCATGGACTGTAGTCCATGGAATTCTCCAGGCCAGAATACTGGAATGGGTAGCCTTTCCCTTCTCCAGGGGATCTTCCTGACCCAAGAATTAAACAGGGGTCTCCTTGCATAGCAGGCAGATTCTTTACCAATTGAGCTATGAAGAAAGGGCTTTGTAAAAGAGGACAGTTTGATTGGAAGGACAACAACCTTCAGGGTTGGCAAATTTAGGGGTTTTATGCCTAGAGTAGTGGCTCCCCTAATCAAGAGGGTGATCTCTCTGTAACCATGGCCTTTCATAAGGGAGGCTCCACGGGGAATTCTCTTGTGCTCTACCTAATAGGACAAGAGATCTCTTGCTTCACACCAATAAGATGGCCCCCTGGGTCTTGATGCTGCCTAAGGACATTAGTGCTGCATGGTAAGAGATTCCTGGGGGGCAAGACCTCTGGAGTGAAACTTTAGAGCCAGATTCTCTTGGGGGAAATATAAAAGATGTTGCCACGTGCCAGAGGATAATGATTGAGGAGGCTGATTTGAAGCAACCATAGCTTTCACTGACTGTGGGACCCAAGTGTGTTCTTCCCACAAGTCAGCTGTAGGCCACACAGGATGGAGCCAGCCAAAGCTGGCTTAAAGGGGACTTGACTGGAAGTCTACCAGGGATCCCAACTCTGCCAGGAACTGGAGTTGAAATGACCAGCTGGAGGGCAGATAGCAGTCAGCAGTTGGACATGTAATGGTAGATTTCCAGGGGAGGCTATCTGCCAAGTCATTAATGGAGCTCCATGAGGAAAAGAGCCACTAAGTGTGTCTCCATTCCCCAAAGACCAGATTGCACTGGACTTGTCTTCAGTGGTTTCTTTTCTGTCCTCCAACCAAGGAGGAGTCAGAAGCAAGGCCAGTGGCTGGAGGAGGAGGAGGTGAGGGCAGGGGTGCAGATGGAAGCAGCCCTGTCCACACTGCTCGGCCTTCAGCAGAAGCTGGCAAAAGCCATGGGAAGGAGAGGCTTTACCCTTCAAAGAAATTCAGCTTGATTATTGGGTTGGATGCTTTAAGTACACAAATGGATGAGCAGTGGTTGGAGAGAGTTTCTGCTTAGGGTAGCAGCTATCCAAGATTTCCTTCATGAGACACTAATGGAGCCAACATGACAAGTCTGTAGGAGACTAGAATAAATGTCTTCCTTCTTTGTGATGTCTTTCTTACTTAATGCAGGGCTTAGATATAGATCACCTCGTTTGCTGTGGAGGAGAGCACACTACAGAAGAACCCCAAGATCTTCCCCTTCTATTCCTGAAATAGCAGCATTGGGTGCTCTGAGTGGTGTAGCAGGAGTCCAGAGAAGCACTGTGCTCCTTAAGATTATGGGAAGAAGTTTGAGGTGGCCACATCCCTCTCACAGACTGGTAATTATATGTAAATCCCACAGTCAGAACAGTCATAGAGGTGGAGTAGAGCCTGCATGTGTGAAATGGTAGAAGTGTCCCTCAGAGCCCTGATCCTTATGTACTCAAGATCAGTCAAAGACCAGCCTTGACCAGCTAAGCATCTGTGCAGTGGAGTCTCCATGCCCTTGGGACTGAAGAGAAAGCAGGTGAATGGAGACTCTCACAACAAGTGTAGGGGATAACTCTAGCAAACACTTTCACTGTTCTTAGAGAACAGAACTTGACCTCATGGAATGACTTTAGTTTTTGGCAGAGTCTCAATCTGGTGAATAAAGTCAATAACCAAGCTTGAATACATGCTTTGGTTGAAAATAAAAAGAAGCTACAAATAGACTTGTTTTCTTTCCACTGTGGCATTTAAGTTCAAAGATGACTCCACCAGAAGGGTTCCAGAGATGTTGAGTAACGAGTCTCAAGGTCAAGGAAGCATGCACAAAATGCAGCAGTCATTTGTAAAATGCTGTGTACAGAACCCATGAACAACCAAACATTTGTGACAATCAATCTGTTGAATGTAGACTCAAAATTACATATTCCTGGAAGGTAGCACACATAGAAGCCCCTGATGACTTCACCCAGCAAGTCTTAAATGGTGACCAACAGAGCCTATCCTTACTGAACGTTGACGTGTCTCTAATGAGAAAAGCTGGCCTCAAAATTACCATGTCTCTTAGTGAAGACAGAATGAAAACCACAATCACAGAAAACTAATCAAACTGATCACATGGATCCAAGCCTTGTCTAATGCAATGAAACTATGAGCCATGCCATGTAGGGCCACCCAAGATGAATGGGTCATGGTGGAGAATTCTGACAAAGTGTGGTCTACTGGAGGGGATTTCCTGATAGCTCAGTTGGTAGAGAATCTGCCTGCAATGCAGGTGACCCATGTGCTATTCTTGAGTCAGGAAGATCCACTGGAGAATACCCACTCCAGTATTCTTGGGCTTCCCTTGTGAATCAGCTAGTTCACTGGAGAAATGAACAGCAAACCATTTCAGTATTGCCTTGAGAATCCTATGAACACTATGAAAAGGCAAAATGATATGACACTGAACAATGAACTCCTAAGGTCGGTAGAAACCCAATATGCTACTGGAGAAGAGTGCAGAAATACCTCAGAAAAGAATGAAGAAGCTGAGCCAAAGCAAAAACAGCACCCAGGTGTGAATGTGACTGGTGATGGAAGTAAAGTTCAATGCTGTGAAGTACAATATTGCATAGGAACCTGTAATGTTAGGTCCATGAATCAAGGTAAATTAGAAGTGGTCAAACAGGAGATGGCAAGAGTGAACATCAGCATTTTAGGAACGGGTGAACTAATATGGACTGGAATGGGCAGGTTTAATTCAGATAGCCTTTGCACCTACTACTGTGGGCAAGAAATGGACTAATCCTCATAGTCAACAAAACAGCCTGAGATGCAGTACGTGGGTGCAGTCTCAAAAATGACACAATGATCTCTGTTTGTTTCCAAGGCAAACCATTCAGTATCACAGCAATCCAAGTCTATGCCAAAACCACTAATGCTGAAGAAGCTGAAGTTAAATGGTTCTATGAAGACCTACAAGACTTTCTAGAACTAACAGCAAAAAAAAGATGTCCTTTTCATTGTAGGGGACTGGAATGAAAAAGTAGGAAGTCAAGAGATACCTGGAGTAACAGGCAAGTTTGTCTTTAGAGTACAAAATGAATTAGGGCAAAGCCTAGCAGAGTTTTGCCAAGAGAATGCATTGGTCATAGCAACCACTACCTTCCAACAACACAAGAGAGGACTCTTCACATGGACATCACCAGACAGTTAACACCAAAATCAGGTTGTTATATTTTTTGGCAGCCAAAGATGGAGAAACTCTATACAATCAGCAAAAACAAGACTTGGAGGTGACTGTGGCCCAGATCATGAACTCCTTATTGCCAAATTCAGATTTAAATTGAAGAAAGTAGGGAAAACCACTAGACCATTCAGGTATGACCTAAATCAAATCCCTTATGATTATACAGTGGAAGTGACAAATAGATTCAAGGGATTAGATCTGACAGAGAGAGTGCCTGAAGAACTATGGACGGGGGTTCATAACATTTGTACAGGAGGCTGTGATCAAGACCATCCCCAAGAAAAAGAAAAGCAAAAAGGCAAAATGGTTGTCTGAGGAAGCCTTACAAATAGCTAAGAAAAGAAGAGAAACTAAAGGCAAAGGGGAATAGGAAAGATATATCCATCTGAATGCAGAGTTCCAAGGAATAGCACGGAGTGACAAGAAAGCCTTTCTAAGTGGTCAATGCAAAGAAAGAGAGGAAGCTAATAGAATGGGAAAGTCTAGAAATCTCTTCAAGAAAACTAGAGATACCAAGCAAATATTTCATGCAAAGAAGGGCACAATAAAAGACAGAAATGATATGGATCTAACAGAAGCAGAAGATTTTAAGAAGAGGTGGCAAGAATACAAAGAAGAACTATACAAAAAAAAAAAAAATCTTCATGACCCAAATAACCATGATGGAGTAATCAATCACCTAAAGCCAGACATCGTGGAATGTGAAGTCAAGTGGGCCTTAGGAAGCATCGCTAAGAACAAATCTCATGCAGGTGATGAAATTCCAGCTGAGTTATTTTAAATTCTAAAAATTGATTCTATCAAAGTGCTGCACTCAGTATGCCAACAAATTTGGAAAACTCAGCAGTGCCACAGGACTGGAAAAGGTCAGTTTTCATTCCAATCCCAAAGAAAGGCAATGCCAAAGATATTCAAACTACTACACAATGGCACTCACCTCACATGCTAGCAAAGTAATGCTCAAGATTCTCCAAGCTAGGTTTCAACAATTCGTCAGCTGAGAGCTTCTAGATGTTCAAGTTGGATTTAGCAAAGCCAGAGGAACCAGAGATCAAATTACCAACTTCCATTGGATCATAGAAAAAGCAAGAGAATTCCTGAGGAACATCTGCTTCATTGACTCTGCTAAAGACTTTGACTGTGTGGATCACAACTAACCATGGCAAATTCTTCAAGATATGAGAATACCAGACCATCTTACTTGCCTCCTAAGGAATCTGTATGCAGATCAAGAAGTAATAGGTAGAACTGGACATGGAACAATGGACTGTTTCCAAATTGGGAAAGGAGCATGTCAAGGCTGTATGTTGTCACGCTGCTTATTTAACTTCTATGCAAAATACATCATGCAAAATGCCAGGTTGGATGAATTACAAGCTGGAGTCAAGATTGCAGGGAGAAATATCAATAACCTCAGGTATGCAGAAAACACTATCTGAATGCCAGAAAGTAAAGAAGAACTACGGAGTCTCTTGATGAAAGTGAAAGAGGAGAGTGAGAAAGCTGGGTCAAACCTCAACATTCAAAAAATGAAGCTCATGGCATCCAGTCCCATCACTTCATGGCAAATAGATGTGGAAACAATGGAGATAGTGACAGACTTTCTTTTCTTGGACTCCAAAGTCAATGCAGATAGTGACAGCAGCCATGAAAGTAAAAGACGCTTGCTCCTTGGAGGAAAAGCTATGACGAACCTAGACAAAATATTGAAAATCAGAGAGACATCATTTTGCCTACAAAATCTGTCTAGTCAAAGCTATGATTTTTCTGGTAGTCCTGTATGGATGTGAGAGTTGGACCATAAAGAAGGCTGAGCACCAAAGAATGTATGCTTTTGAACTGTGGTGTTGGAGAAGACTCTTGAGAGTCCCTTGGATTGCAAAGAGATCAAACCAGTCAATCCTAAAGGCAATCAATCCTGCATATTCATTTGAAGAACTGATGCTGAAGTTGAAGCTCAAATATTACCACCTGATGAGAAGAACTGACTGACTAGAAAAGACTGTGATGCTGGGAAAGATTGAGGGCAGGACGAGAAGGGGACAACAGAGGATGAGATGGTTGGAAGGCATCACCGACTTGATGGACATGAGTTTGAGCAAGCTCCAGGAGATAGTGAAGGACAGGGAAGCCTGGCGTGCTGCAGTCCATGGGGTCGCAGAGTCAGAGATGACTGAGTAACTGAACTGAACTGAAAAAGTGGCCTTGGACATGGTCACTTCCTCCCTAGGAAGCATTGGCACCATTATCCAAACAGAATATAGTGTGTTCCTACTGATGAAACTGTTAAGGTGTCCTCTTTATTAAGTCACACGAGGGCACAGTGAACACCCTGAGGGATCCCAGCCCCTATGTGTGGGACGTTGTAAATCCAAGATTCAGGTCATAGGATTTTCGGCAGAAAAAGTTGTCATTCCGTTGGGAATGACTGACTTCACCCATGTTCTCTCACATGTGACTCTATTGTTGCTGTGGCATCTGCCTGCATTGCAGCCAGGGAGCCACCAGAGCAGCCGTCTCCATGCTGGTGAAAGGCCAGGGAGAGGGGAGCCTGTGAGATCGCGAGAGCTGGTCACGGGGTTGAGAGGTGGTCCAGCAAACTGCACCCATGCAATCGAGGACTCCCCAGTCGTTCCCTTGTCCTAGAAATGTGCCTTCTGCTTGCCTTCCCCACTTCCAGAAGCCCCTCTAAGGATGCAGCCTCAGGTAGAAACTGATACTGTCTGGATCGTATAAGTGATTGAACCCACTTAAGGCCTCTCTATAAGCGTTTCAGATTCTGGCAGACAGGTGTGAAGAACTGCTTTTCTTGGGGCTGCCCAAGACAAACATCTTGAGTCAGTCCCCTGTGTATTAAACCTGCCAGCTTGCAGCCTGGAGTGGTATGTTTCACCATCAGGTTTCAGATGAAACCTGGATAGATCCCAATGAAGCTGCAAATCAACGTACATTTTTAAAAATCAGTCTTATCTATATTTATAAACAATGTTTGTTGGAATATCTAGGGAAATCATTCTCAAATATTTTTTGCTTGTGTAACGGCATTCTTATTATCTAAATCCCTTCTGAACCTGGGCTGCATTCTCTGGGATATGGAATGAACAAGTTGCCACGTTGCAGAATAGGACTTGGTAGGTGTTTGCTTTCCACACTGTTGAAGTTTCACCTGCCTTCCCGCTCTGGGTCCTCTCTACCATGCTCCCTGAGTTCTTATTCTTACATAGGGGAATGTCTTCTGTAATGATTCTTTATTTTATCAATTATTCCTTTTCTGTTTGTTGTTTTTCCCTTCAAGGAGCACTGATAGGTCTGGAGAAGCAGGGATCTTTATCTGCTATCATGTGCTAATATATCCAGTTGGCTAGAACAGCACTTGGCATGAAATAGGCTCTCACTAGACACTGAAAGGCCTATTTCATTTGATATATTGTTTGTGTTTGTTTAGAATTGTATTGCTGTATTTTGCCTTTACTTCTGCTTTCAAACTACCTCTAGTTTCATGTTTTAGATTCAGATTACTTCTGCAATCCACTTAAAAAAACATTTATTTTTGTAACTGAAGTCTGTGCTGTGTTTATCATAATTATAATCTGTAATCTATTTGGATGCATTCATAATTTTATTTTCTACTGTCTACGTGTCCAACCTGTTTCATAATTTGTGTTTTGTTTCTTCTTTGTATCTTAATTTGGATTATCTGGCTATTTTTTTCACTGTCTAATTTTTTCCTTTACTTGTATGGAAATTTTTAATGTTCTTTCAATTTTACAGTTCAATTCAGTTCAGTCGCTCAGTCGTGTCTGATTATTTGCGACCCCATGAATTGCAGCAAGCCAGGCCTCCCTATCCATCACCAGCTCCCGGAGTTCACTCAGACTCACATCCATCCAGTCAGTGATGCCATCCAGCCATCTCATCCTCTGTCATCCCCTTCTCCTCCTGCCACCAATCCCTCCCAGCATCAGAGTCTTTTCCAATGAGTCAACTCTTCACATGAGGTAGCCAAAGTACTGGAGTTTCAGCTTCAGCATCATTGCTTCCAAAGAAATCCCAGGGCTGATCTCCTTCAGAATGGACTGGTTGGATCTCTTTGCCATCCAAGGGACTCTCAAGACTCTTCTCCAACACCACAGTTCAAAAGCATCAATTCTTAAAGGTTACATATCTCTTACAGTTATAACAAAATATTGGCTTTATTCCCTATATAACATATATTCTTACTTTGTCAAAGTTTAAAAGGAATTCTGTTTTCATCTTTCTGTTACACAACAAATATTTTAGAATATTTTAGTCTTTATTCCCACCTGCCACCCTTATCTCTACATTATTGTTGTTGTGTATTTTAATTTTCTTATTTTTTTCCTTTTTAAGCCCTGGTGATTTAGTCTGTAAGTCGAGTCCAACTCTTATGATCCCATGAACTGTAGCCTAACAGGATCCTCTGTCCATAAGGTTTCCCAGGCAAGAATATTGGAATGGATTGTCATTTCCTTCTCCAGGGGATCTACCTGACCCAAGGAATGAACCTGGGACTCCTGCATTACAGTCGGATTCTTTACCAACTGAGCCACCAGGAAAGCCCTAGAAAGTATTAATAGTATCTTATTTTTTTCTTTCTTTCTGCTTCTTTTTCACCTATGATTTACCATCTGGGATTACTTTTCTCTTGCTCAAGTACACTCTTACAAATTCTAGTTAAGTTTTGCTGCTGGTAAGACTGTCTGGGGAGGCCTTACAAATAGCAGTGAAAAGAAGAGAAGCAAAAAGCAAAGGAGAAAAGGAAAGATATAAGCATCTGAATGCAGAGTTCCAAAGAATAGCAAGAAGAGATAAGAAAGCCTTCCTCAGGGATCAATGCAAAGAAATAGAGGAAAACAACAGAATGGGAAAGACTACAGATCTCTTCAAGAAAATTAGACATACCAAGGGAATATTTCATGTAAAGATGGGCTCAATAAAGGACAGAAATGGTATGGACTTAACAGAAGCAGAAGATATTAAGAAGAGATGGCAAGAATATACAGAAGAACTGTACAAAAAAGATCTTCATGATCCAGATAATCACGATGGTGTGATCACTGACCTAGAGCCAGACATCCTGGAATGTGAAGTCAAGTGGGCCTTAGAAAGCATCACTACAAACAAAGCTAGTGGAGGTGATGGAATTCCAGTTGAGCTATTTCAAATCCTGAAAGATGATGCTATGAAAGTGCTGCACTCAATATGCCAGCAAATTTGGAAAACTCAGCAGTGGCCACAGGACTGGAAAAGGTCAGTTTTCATTCCAATCCCAAAGAAAGGCAATGCCAAAGAATGCTCAAACTACCGCACAATTGCACTCATCTCACACGCTATTAAAGTAATGCTCAAAATTCTCCAAGCCAGGCTTCAGCAATATGTGAACTGTGAACTTCCTGATGTCCAAGCTGGTTTTAGAAAAGGCAGAGGAACCAGAGATCAAATTGCCAACATCCGCTGGATCATGGAAAAAGCACAAAAGTTCCAGAAAAACATCTATTTCTGCTTTATTGACTATGCCAAAGCCTTTGACTGTGTGGATCACAATAAACTGTGGAAAATTCTGAAAGAGATGGGAATACCAGACCACCTGATCTGCCTTTTGAGAAATCTGTATGCAGGTCAGGAAGCAACAGTTAGAACTGGACTTGGAACAACAGACTGGTTCCAAATAGGAAAAGGAGTACGTCAAGGCTGTATATTGTCACCCTGCTTATTTAACTTATATGCAGAGTACATCATGAGAAACGCTGGACTGGAAGAAACACAAGCTGGAATCAAGATTGCCAGGAGAAATATCAATAACCTCAGATATGCAGATGATACCACCCTTATGGCAGAAAGTGAAGAGGAACTCAACAGCCTCTTGATGAAAGTGAAAGAGGAGAGTGAAAAAGTTGGCTTAAAACTCAACATTCAGAAAACGAAGATCATGGCATCTGGTCCCATCACTTCATGGCAAATAGATGGGGAAACAGTGGGAACAGTGTCAGACTTTATTTTTCTGGGCTCCAAAATCACTGCAGATGGTGATCACAGCCATGAAATTAAAAGATGCTTACTCCTTGGAAGGAAAGTTATGACCAACCTAGACAGCATATTGAAAAGCAGAGACATTACTTTGCCAACAAAGGTTCGTCTAGTCAAGGCTATGGTTTTTCCTGCGGTCATGTATGGATGTGAGAGTTGGACTGTGAAGAAGGCTGAGTGCCGAAGAATTGATGCTTTTGAAGTGTGGTGTTGGAGAAGACTCTTGAGAGTCCCTTGGACTGCAAGGAGATCCAGCCAGTCCATTCTGAAGGAGATCAGCCCTGGGATTTCTTTGGAAGCAATGATGCTAAAGCTGAAACTCCAGTACTTTGGCCACGTCATGCGAAGAGTTGACTCATTGGAAAAGACTCTGATGCTGGGAAGGATTGGTGGCAGGAGGAGAAGGGGATGACAGAGGATGACATGGCTGGATGGCATCACTGACTCGATGGGCGTGGGTCGGGGTGAACTCCGGGAGTTGGTGATGGACAAGGGAGGCCTGGCGTGCTGTGATTCATGGAGTCGCAAAGATTCGGACACGACTGAGCGACTGAACTGAACTGAACTGAAGACGCTCAGTCTGTATTGTCTGAAATGTGTTTCTTTTGCTTTATTTTTGATACCTATTTTCCCTGGGTGTAGAATTTCAAGTTGAGTCTTATTTTCTTTGAGCACACTGAAAGCCTACTTCTACTGTTTTGTGGCTTCCTTTGTCATTACTAAGAAATCAGCCCAGTTCCTTTCTTTTTTCAAAGGTCATCTGTCTGTTCATTCTGGTGCATTTCTTTCCCCACAGTTTCACTGCTATACATTAAGGAGTGAATTCTTTCCTAATGAAATTCTTTGGTATTAGATTTCTTGAATGTGTTAATTGCTGAATTTCATCAGCTCAGGAAAAAAAAAATTCCAACCATTATTACTTTACAGTCTTCCTCTAGCCCATTCTCTCTCTCTCTTTTTCTATAAGCATCTTTTGCTCCTTAAACTTCATTCCGATCTTTTCTTTTTCAAATCTCTCATCCATTTCACTGACTAGAAGTCACTGACCCCTATGTCACCCTTCACTGAGGGCGTGTCCCTTTGGACTTAGCGATACAGGTTCCTCTATTAGCTACCCGCCCCCTCCCACCTTGAATCCCCCTTTGCCTTGACTATGATTTTCATGTCAATGTGGCTTCCAGAAGTAAAGTTTCAATTCTCCAGAGCTGGTAAAGTATCCTCAGAGGGACAGCCTGCTGTTGCACTCTACTT
Source organism: Bos indicus x Bos taurus (assembly GCF_003369695.1). Taxonomy (NCBI): domain Eukaryota; kingdom Metazoa; phylum Chordata; class Mammalia; order Artiodactyla; family Bovidae; genus Bos; species Bos indicus x Bos taurus. Next base: position 6,669,897 of record NC_040079.1, on the reverse strand, counting down.
GTCACCCACTTAGTTCTGGTCTGAGAATGCTTATTACTTGCCTACTCACATATGCTTTTAAGAAAAGGTATCTAATGTTTTCGGCATTTTTAGTTGATTTCAGTGGGAGGATGATTAATCTAGATATCTGAAAGAGAAATTTATTTTCCCTTGGTTAGTTTTTCCATGTTTTTGTTTGCTGAGTTAATGGCCCCCTTAGGGTTAATTTTTCTGTTTATCTTTGTCTCTTGCATCTCTCCATCATATTACAGTTTGTCCTCAAATGGCAGTTCTCCCTGTTTACCTTTTCAAATTTTGGAATAAATCATTAGAAAACCTGGAAGTTTCACCTGTGAGTGAGGGTTCTGAGTGCAGGTCTCATCTGAGGTAACTGCGGGACAGGCTGTTATGGAGAGGGAACCCAAAATGCCCAAATGTGGAGGATTTTCTCTGGAGATGCTCTAATCATAGGGCCGAATCCTTCAGTTATGCACTCGGGAAGACAGACCTTGAAGTGTGAGCCTCTGAAGAGGGGGACGTGAGGAGACAGTTGGGCCAGCAGTCTCATGGTCACATCCTCAACGAATCCTCAGCCCCACCCCTTCGCAGCTGAAATGTCTGAAGCCCACCTCCCCACGGTGCTTCTGTCTCCTCCATGGATACCTCAGTGATAGCCTCTCTGGGCCCATGCTGACTGTGAATGTTTGGCCCCAGTGCTCTTTCCAGAAATTGTTGCATCCTCTTGTATCTGATATGTATGCTCCTAAGTTCACTGTGACATCCCAGTTTTATTAGGGATTTCAAAAAGAAAATGTCGGTGGTCTATAATTGATCTCAATCCATTTTCCAGAATGGTTGGCATATGACTAGTTTGCTAAATTGATGCTGAAATCTCTGATCTCCTGTTACATAGAAATAAAGTGCAATAAGAGAGAATGTGCAAACTACTCTTACATATTTATACACAGAATTATTTGTGGTCATCTACAACTTGGAAGTAAAGGCTTTTTAATACTAATTTCAAATTTTTATTACTTCAAAATAGGCAAAGAGAAATAAAATTGGCTTCTTAAGTTTTCTATTATGTTCAGGCTTTTAAAACTCCATCCTCAGGAAGGCAGAAGAACCTGCATCCACTGATCGCACTGGTTCTTTCACTCAGCTCAGGACAGACCTGCGACTGCCTCAGTCAGGCCTCCTCAGCAAGTCTGAGTCCACTGTGAGCATCACCCCACGAAGAGGAGGGAAGGGGACCTTGGTCAGGCCAAAGGTGAAGGAGGTGAGGCAGGAAGGAAATGGGTGTGCCTGTGTACATGTGAATTTATAACAGCCACTCTTGTTATTGTGAGAAGATTCTGAGAAATGGGTCAACCACAAACTTCTTGGGGACTGTGCTGTAATGTGTGTGAAAATCATCCTCTGGTCTCTTTATCACAGAATTTCTAGCAAATAGGTACAGATATTTTTACATGCATGAGAAGGTAGTCTGTGGGCTGAAAAACAACAGGAAATGAAAAATACAAAACCAGCAAATGCTTAAAAGAGCAGAAACTATTGAAAGTAAAACTGCAAAGCCTTTGAGGCTTTGAGCTTCAAGAAGTGCAAAACTAGATCCTAACTCTGCATTAGAAGAGATCCAAATTAACATCTTAAAAGGGCCTGGAGACAAGGTAGTTTGACAACTTAGACAAATTTTACAATCAATCTCTTACATTTGACTTTTCAACTTTATTGAATTTCAATTTGCATGAAATAAAAATTCATGCATTTTCCAGGAGATTCAATAATCAATCAAAAATATTTCTAAGTCTTGGTATTTCCCATTAGGTTATATATGTGTATACATGTTGCATTGAGTATGCGTTTTATTTTATTTTATTATTTTTGCCTTTTGATCCCATTCACCCATTTCCCCCACTTCCACTATCAATCCCGACCGCTGGCAACCACCAATATGTTCTCTACATCTATGAGTTTGGCGTTTGTTTTGTTTACATTCCACATATAAATTTGTTTGCACAGACTTTGTTTTTCTGTTAGACTTATTTCACTTACCATAATGCCCTCCCGTCTATCCATGTTGTCAAAGGGGCAAGATTTCCTTCTCTCTTATGGCTGAATACTATTCGTGTGTGTATGTGTGTGTGTACACTAAATTTTTTATCCATTCATCCATGACTGACACGGAAGTTGTCTCCATATCTTGACTATTGTAAATAATGCTGCAATGAACGTGGGGGCACAAACATCTTTACTTGTTAGTATTTTCATCTTCTTTAGATAAATACCCAGAGCTGAGATTTCTGGATCATATGGAGTTCTATTTTAGACTTTTGAGGAGCCTCCATAATGTTTTTTGCAGTGGCTGCACTTTTTTGTATTCCTATTGTCAGGCGAGTGTATGTTCCTCGGTTCTGTCTCAGCACAACGAAGATTTGAAGTGACGGACATTAAAGCCCTCGGCAACAGCTCTCGGGTCTTGGACAGAGTGCGTTATAGCTCTCAGGTCTCGAACAGACTGTGTTCTAGCTCTTAGACAAATCAGTGTTACACCTCTGTGTTACACGTTTATTTTATTTAGAAAATAGCAGGAGAATCCATCCTCCAGGGGTGAGGGCAGTTCATTTCAGTTCAGTTCAGTCACTCAGTCGTGTCCGACTGTTTGCGGCCCCATGAATCGCAGCAAGCCAGGACTCCCTGTCCATCACCAATTCCCAGAGTTCACCCATACTCACGTCCTTCTAGTCAGTGATGTCATCCAGCCATCTCATCCTCTGTTGTCCCCTTCTCCTCCTGTCCCCAATCCCTCCCAGCATCAGAGTCTTTTCCAATGAGTCAACTCTTCGCATGAGGTGGCCAAAGTACTGGAGTTTCAGCTTTAGCATCGTTCCATCCAAAGCAATCCCAGGGCTGATCTCCTTCAGAATGGACTGGTTGGATCTCCTTGCAGTCCAAGGGACTCTCAAGAGTCTTCTCCAACACCACAGTTCAAAGCATCAATTCTTCGGCGCACATCTTTCTTCACAGTCCACTCTCACATCCATACGTGACCACTGGAAAAACCATAGCCTTGACTAGACGGACCCTTGTTGGCAAAGTAATGTCTCTGCTTTTCAATATGTTATCTAGGTTGGTCAAAACTTTCCTTCCAAGGAGTAAGCGTCTTTTAATTTCATGCCTGCAGTCACCATCTGCAGTAATTTTGGAGCCCCAAAAAACAAAATCTGACACTGTTTCCACTGTTTCCCCATCTATTTCCCATGAAGTGATGGGACCATATGCCATGATCTTCGTTTTCTGAATGTTGAGTTTTAAGCCAACTTTTTCACTCTCCACTTTCACTTTCATCAAGAGGCTTTTTAGTTCCTCTTCACTTTCTGCCATAAGGGTGGTATCATCTGCATATCTGAGGTTATTGATATTTCTCCTGGTAATCTTGATTCCAGCTTGTGCTTCTTCCAGCCCAGTGTTTCTCATGATGTACTCTGCATAGAAGTTAAATAAGTAGGGTGACAATATACAGCCTTGACATACTCCTTTTCCTATTGGAACCAGTCTGTTGTTCCATGTCCAGTTCTAACTGTTGCTTCCTGATCTGCATACAAATTTCTCAGGAGGCAGGTCAGGTGGTCTGGTATATCCATCTCTTTCAGAATTTTCCACAGTTTATTGTGATCCACCCAGTCAAAGGCTTTGGCATAGTCAGTAAAGCAGAAATAGATGTTTTCCTAGAACTCTCTTGCTTTTTCGATGATCCAGCGGATGCTGGCAGTTTGATCTCTGGTTCCTCTGCCTTTTCTAAAACCAGCTTGGACATCTAGAAGTTCATGGTTCACATATTGCTGAAGCCTGGCTTGGAGAATTTTGAGCATTACTTTAATAGCGTGTGAGATGAGTGCAATTGTGCGGTAGTTTGAGCATTCTTTGGCATTGCCTTTCTTTGGGATTGGAATGAAAACTGATCTTTTTCAGTCCTGTGGCCACTGCTGAGTTTTCCAAATTTGCTGGCATATTGAGTGCAGCACTTTTACAGCATCATCTTTCAGGATTTGAAATAGCTCAACTGGAATTCCATCACCTCCACTAGCTTTGTTCATAGTGATGCTTTCTAAGGCCCACTTGACTTCACATTCCAGGATATCTGGCTCTAGGTGAGTAATCACGACCCAAAGATGCAAACCAGTGTGCAAGAGAAAGACAAAGCAAGAGAGAGCCCTTTGGCTCCTCCTTTGGCTCCTCTTTTTATATGTTTTTTCCTCCCCCTGGGCCTGCCCTATGTAAATTGGGCTAGCCAGGAGTGCTGTTTGTTTTACCTGAGGTCCTCACTCAGGTCTTCAGACCCTCCTTTGACCTTCCTTTGTTCTATTTTCGAGGTCTTTTCCCTTCCTTGTCTTTTAGCCCCCGCCATTTTGGACTCCTGTTTCCTATTCTAACTACCTAACATTCCCCCCTCAAGAGACGGAAGGTCAAATTCTTTGGGAATAGGGACACTGAGGGCTTTCTGGCTACTTCCTGCTGAACTGGGACAGCAAGGGGCATTGGGCCTCCGCCTTTTGCTAGTGTCAGGCCTCAGAGTCCTTATAGCGGTGTCCATCTAAGGGTGAGTGATATTTTCCTTTGGCCGGCTCTAGTTTTATATCTTTGTTGAACTGGCACTGCATGTTGTAGCTTTTTGACCTGGTCAGAGACAACCAGTTTAGACAATTGATAATACATGGAACAATCATAACCAGCATCAATATGGCATAACAAGGACTAGTAGGGGCATTAGCCAATTTCAAATTCCCATTGCCAGGATGGCTCAAGTCCCTCCTTATTCAGGGATCAGAAGATTTATCTCTTGCCTGTTTTGGAATACAGTCTCTACCAAGCTGTGTTGTCTCTTTGGAGCTGTCCTGAGAAATCTTATTTCCAGAAACTAGATTTTGGGGTGTTTATTAGAATGGCATTATTGGTAGTTCTAAATAGGTATCTGAGATCTCTCAGGGGCTCATAGGTATATTGAGTGTCCTCTTCTGTTTTCTTTCATGGCTTAACTCGTGAGTAGTGAATCCAGTAGTCATGTCCTAGTACCTTGACTGCTGTGGGGGTAGAAAGTATTACAGTATAGGTGCCCTTCCATATGGGCTGGAGTTGAGCCTTTGGGGACCCATCTTACTAGACTTTAATTAGGATTTGAGTCCCTGGAGCATATAGTGGTGACTCTTTAGAATCTTTTGGGTCTTGGTTCATACCCCACAAGCGCATATCCTGTTGGAATTTCCCAGTGGCCATGGTATAAGTCTGGAGGGTTTGAACCTCTGGATCTAGGAAGAGGTCATTGACATAAACAAAAGGTCTCCCATATAGCATCTCATAAGGAGTAAGACCAACTTGTTCCTTAGGGGCATTATGGGTGCAGGGGAGAGCTATTGGTAAAGCCTCTTTCCATCCCAGGAAGGTCTCCTGGGTTATCTTTTTTATCGCTGATTTTAAGAATTGGTTGGCTGTTTTGACGTTTCCTAAGGACTGAGACCTCCAGGCACAATGGAGATAATAAGTAATGCCCAATGCTTTAGAGACCCCTTGGGTGACCTTCAAAGTAAATGATGTCACTTTGCAATGACCTGGGCAGACCAAATCTTAATGATTTCATGGAGCAGTTTTTTTACCATCTCCTCAGCCTTTTCAGTCTGGGTGGGAAAGCCTTCAATCCACCCTGTGAATGTATCTATCATGACTAATAGGTATTTTTATCCTTGAGAAACTGGCATCTGGGTGAAGTCCATCTATCAGTTCTCTCCTGGGTAGGTCCCATGTCGTTGGATGGGCTGAGCCAGCTGGGGTCTTTGAGCTCCTTGGAGGTTGTTTAATTGGCAAGTGGGACAAGAGGAGACAACTTGCCTTATAGTTGTTTGGAGGCCTGTTCCTCTGAAGGACCTTTCTAGTAATTTTTGGAGGGCCTTTTCTCCTAAATGAGTGGTGGCATGTAAGGAGTTAACCAACTTCCATTGGAGGTTCCAGGCAGAAAAAGGAGTCCCTCCTTTTGGAACCACCCCATATGATCTTCTCGAAAGCCCTCATTCTTAGCTTTAAGAGTCTCACCATCAGGATATGAAGGAGTTTCTGGCAGATTAGTCTGTGGAACTAGGGTGGCAACCCCTATTAGGTTATTGTTCTGTAATGCTCTCTTAGCTGCCTGATCAGCTGCTTGGTTCCTTCGTGCCACTTCCGTGCTCCCTTTTTGGTGTCCTTTACAGTGGGAGACTGAAACCTCAGTGGGCAAATGGACCGCCTCCAAGAGTCTAAGAATTTGCTCCCCATATTTGATTGGGGACCGTCGGGTGGTCAAGTGGCCCCTTTCTTTCCAAACAGCAGCAGGTGCATGTAGCACCAGAAAGGCATATTTGGAGTCAGTGTAAATGGCTATTCTTTTTCCTTTTTCCAGTTCTAAAGCTCGAGTCAGGGCTATGAGCTGAGCTAATAGGGCTGAAGTACCTGGTGGCAGAGGCTTAGCCTCTATGATCTCAAAATTGGAGACTACTGCATATCCAGCTCTTCTTTTTCCATCTAAGATAAAGCTGTTTCCATCAGTGTACCAGATTTCCTCAGGTTGGTCAGAGGATCTTCCGACAATCCCTCTTGGGGTTTTGTCCAGTGGTCCAAGGTTTCTAGACAAGAGTGAAAGGGGAGAGACCCCTCAGGGGTAGACAGGAGGGTGGCTGGGTTAAGAACCCCACAAGGGGATATAGTGAGGCCTGGATTTTCCACCAGCATTACTTGATATCTGAGGATTCTTTGATCAGACATCCATAAATGGCCTCTCACATTTAGGAGTTGTTTTACTTGGTGGCTGGTAAAAATAGTTTGCCCCCAAAGGAGAGTTTTAAAGCATCTTTTATCATGACTGCAATAGTTGCAATATTTCGAAGGCAGTTGCCAGCCTCAGATGGTTGGATTGACCATCTTGCATAAGTAAGCTACAGGCTGGGGCTCAGATCCCAACCTTTGAATTAACACTCCCAAGGCTATTCCCTCTCTTTCGTGGACATAAAGTTGGAATGCTTTTTCTGGGTCTGGCAACCTTAAGGCAGGTGCCTGAGTTAAGGCTTGTTTTAGTGTAGCCTCTGCCTTCTTTTGAGGAGTTCCCCACATCAGTGGGATTGAATCATCTCGTCCCTTTAAGCTTTCATATAAGGGCTGGGCAATTAGACCATAGATGGGTATCCAGATTCTACAATACCCAGTTAGCCCCAGGAAAGCTCTCAATTCTTTTCGAGTTGTGGGGGAGGGCAACTGGAGGATTCCTTGTACCTGATCAGAGGACAGCCTCCTGGACCCATGTGTAATCTGAACTCCCTGGTAAGTGACCTTTGTCTCAACCATCTGTGCCTTAGCATGGGAGACTTTATATCTCCTTTCTGCCAAAATGTTTAGAACCTGAATTGCATGTTGTTGGGCATTTTTCTCATCTGGAGAGCAGATTAGTAGGTCATCTACGTATTGTAATATTTTCCCATTATGTCCCAGGTCCAGATCTAGGAGATCCCGGCTAAGGGCCTGTCCATACAAGTGGGAGCTATTTCTGAACCCCTGAGGTAATACTGTCCAAGTCATCTGTTGGTGTTTTTCTCCTGGGGCCTCCCACTCAAAGGCAAAAAGGTATTGGGATTCTTTAGCCAGTGGTAAGCAAAAAAATGCATCTTTGAGATCCAAGACTGTAAACCAGTTGGCACTGGGTGGAATTTCACCCAAGATTACATAGGGATTGGGTACTGTGGGTTGGAGGGGGACTATAGCTCATTTATGATCTGGAGATCTTGAACCATTTACCAGGTTCCATCCTTTTTCTTTACTGAGAGGATTGGGGTGTTACATGGTGAATTGGTAGGGACCAATAGCCCACAACAAAAATTTTATTTATTAAAGGCTGTAGTCCCTCCCAAGCCTCTCTTTTGAGGGGATATTGTTTCCGGTTAGGAAACCGAATGGGATCTCGGAGGACAATGATGACCAGTTCAGCTTGGTGGGCTTGTCCAGGAATCCCCTGGTCCCACACCTGGGGGCTAATTTTGTCCTCCCATAGTTTTTGGTCCCTCTCTATTGGAGAAGGTGTAATGGGATTTTCAGTAGTAATCAGGAGCTGTAGGGTTCTAAGGGCTGAAAAGCTTCCCAGCACAAGGGTGGTCTCCAGTTTAGTGAGTATATCTCTTTCCAATAAGGGAGTAGGACTCAGGGACCACCAGAAACTAAGGGGAAAATATTTGCCCATCCCAGCAATAAAGAAGTGTTCAAGTGAATCTTTTTGTAATTGTTTTTCCTGGAGCACCCAAACTAGTACAGATTTGGGAGGAGAAGGCTCTGCAGTAGGAAGTCAGGACAGAGTAGGCAGCCCCTGTGTCAACCAAGAAATTCTCGGACCTATCTGCCTCATCCAATTGTGCCCTTGGCTCCATCCCCATGGTGGTTATCTGTGACAGGTGGCCTGGCTGGAGTGGACTGCTTCAGTCCTGTTGATCCATCGTGAGGGAAGGCTTGGTGCTTGACCTTGAGGCTCTTGGGTCCCCAGGGGAGAGTGCCGCCCAATGTCCCAGTTGATGGCATTTGTAGCAAACCATTTTAGGAGACTTGTCATGTTTGGACACTCTTTGGCCCAATGCTCCACCTGCCTACAGACTAGGCATTTGCCTCGTGCCTTGTCCTTTAAGGACTCAGGGTTTGAAATAGAGCTTCCCTAGAGGGCGGCCAGCATCTGGGCATGCCTTATCTCTTTCCTTCTCTCCCTCTCCTGGGCCTTGGCCTCCTTCTCCTGTTCTCTGTTATAAAAGGTATTGGTGGCCATCTGGACCATCTCATCTAAAGAAGAAGCAGGGTCCTGCTGCTATAGCTGTTGTAACTTAATTTTGATATCTGATGCACATTGGGACAGGAATTTGTCCTTTAAAATCACCTGTCCCTCATAAGAGTCTAAGTCCAGATTGGTAAACTTTTGGAGGGCCTCTTTTAGCCTTTCCAGAAAGGCAATGGGGTTCTCATTAGGCTCCCGATTTATTGCTGAGGTTGGGCATAGTCCCACAAGTAATAGGCTTCCTTCTATTTCCATGGGTGGACTTTCTTAGGGGTGAGTCTTTTTGAAGCTTATCCTACCCAGTACTGTGGCAACCTGAGAGCCAGGCGTCCCTGGGTCAGGGTGCAGACCCCCAGGCAGGCTGAGGAGTGTCAGCTTCCTGGAGATTGAATCCACAGGCAGGTCAAGGCGTGATGGCCTCCTGAGAATTGGGTCCCTGGGCAGGATGAGGTGCGACGACCTCCTAGGACCCCTGGACTGGCAGATCCCTGAGCAGGTTTAGGTGTGACAACCTTTCGAGGACCAGACCCCTAGGCAGGTCAAGGCAGGTTGACCTCCTGGGACCCCCAGACTGGAGTTGGGCATCTCCAAGGTCTCCAGCATGACCAGTGCTGGGTAGGATTAAGACGTTGTGATTTTAACTCATTGCCAGTTTGTTCACGACAGATAGGAATAGATATCATGATGTAAAGCAATCCAAGCCTGTGCCCTGAGACTGGGAAACTGTGAAAGAGTCACAAGCCTTGTCCTCTTACTGTTCTAAGGGATTTAAGTCATTGATTTCTTCCCCTAGTCCTCCTTAAGAGCAAGTTAGGGTGTCTCCACAGGTAAATAATTCGTTGTCATAGACCCACGTTAGGTAATAACGGAAGTAGTGACAAATGAGTGGGTTATCTGGCCCTGTTAGGGACATGAAGGTATTTTAATAATAGGCTGGGTGGAGCAACATTGCCTACAAGGGGGCAGGGTCCTGATTGTAGGAGTTAGTCATTGGCTTAAGAACAAATTTGTCAAGAGGCAACAGACCAAATGTTCCGTAAAAGTGGAGTGGAGATTTGATCCAGGGGTATTATTGTAAATTTAGGAGAACGGTGGTAAGGGTTTGAGCCCAAACGGCCTGCAGGGCTAACTCCCAAAGTGGCAAACATTATCCCTGGAAGTCCAATTGCCTTTGAAGGGATGCCAACTGATGGACTTATAGCAGGCATTGTGTGCCTGTCCCCCACCCTAGGGGGTTCACTGAGAGATGCTGATGTTGCACATGTTGTAGGAAACATGGAAGATGAAGGCTTGAATATCTAGATGGATTGGATATTATACAGTATTTCCCTTCCAAGGGCCAGCTATTTTCTGGTTGTCCCTCCAGAAGATTGTAGAGGTGACATTGTGGGCCTGGGTGGGGCTTAGGAAACGAGCATGAAACAGGAGGGAAGGGGGCAGGGCACGACCTTTGAAAGAAGCACATAGCACAGGGACATAATGTAAATCGATTAAAATCAACTGGGTCCAAGATGACAAGTCAAATTCAAGTAAACCTTAATCCCCAATCTGTAAGCCAAAAGACACACCCAGAGGTGGCAGGACAGCTCTAAGGCACTGTCAAAAGGTGGAGGAGGGGGTGATTCCCCAATGGTTGGGATGATCCTCCCCCTCATCAGCATATGAATTCATTTTGGCTAACAAAACCTAGCCAGGCAGCATTCCATGGACAGAGCCCTTGTCCTCAACAATGGCCCATGCTCTGCAGAAAACAACAAATCCACCTCTTATTGCTTTGTCTCTCACTGAATTTTTGCAATGAGACATCAGAGCCCGAGCTTCCTTAGGTTCTGAAGCCAGGCATCCTGGGTTTTGGCCGGGCTCAAGTCTCAGAAGAGATCTGAAGGACAGGAGGAAAAAGCAGTGGGAAAACCGTGCCAGGAATCCCCTTCACAGCCTGCCGGAAAATCTGCTAAATATCTGCTAAAAATCTGCTAAATATCTAAAATCTGACCAGTGCTCACAGTTTTCATTGGCCTGATCTTTGGCACAAAGAAGAGTAAGGACAGAAGAACCCCCACCAGCTTGGGTAACAGCTACTGGGGCTCAGCAGATAGTGCCTTTGGGACGTACCTAAGAGTAGCCTCTTGAGAGTCCCTCAATTGTGCCCACTGCTGCCCATCTGTTCATGGAAGATTTGAGGAAACAAGAAATGAGAGATTGTAAAGGAATTGAGATTTCATTAGGCATATGTCCCTACAGCCATAGGAGCGAGGACCTCCTACCTTAACCAGAGGTCTTCTGGAATCTGAGACTGAGCTGCGTGAGCTTTCTGCTGAGTTCGTTTTTCGCTGTCCCAGTTTCCAGCACAATGGGCCTCTTGTCAGTTCCCTTGAGCTGAGGTTTCTTCGTGTTCTGCTTCTACTGTGGGAGCTTTTGCTGAGTTGGGCTCCTGCTGCTCTTGGCCTCCACCTTGGGGAGGCCACGCGGAGGTTCTTTCAGCCAGGTTAAATCCGAGTCACGGCACCATAGATGTTAGGCGAGTGTATGCTCCTCCGTTCTGTCTCATCACAACAAAGATTTGAAGTGACAGACATTAAAGCCCTCGGCTTGTCACAGCTCTCAGGTCTTGGACAGACCATGTTATAGCTCTCAGATCTCGAACAGACCATGTTGTAGCTCTTAGAGAAATCAGTGTTGCAGCTCCGTGTTACAGCTCTATTTTATTTAGAAAATAGAAGAAGAATCCATCCTCCAGACAAAGGCATGCCGACCCAAAGACGAGAACCAGCGGGCGGGAGAAAGAGATAGAGAAAGAGAGAGAGAGAGAGAGCCCTTTGGCTCCTCCTTTGGCTCCTCTTTTTATATGTTTTTTCCTCCCCTTGGGACTGCCCTATGTAAACTGGGCTAGACAGGAATGCTGTTTGTTCTACCTGAGGTCCTCACTCAGGTCCTCAGACCTTCCTTTGACCTTGCTTTGTTCTATTTTCATGGGCTTTCCCCTTCCTTGTCTTTTAGCCACCTCCATTTTGGACTCCTGTGTCCTATTCTAACTACCTAACACTATCAATAGTGCATGAGGTTCCCTTTTCTCCACTTCCTCACAATGCTTGTTTCTTGGCTTTTTGATGTAGTCATTGTAAGGTAAAGGAACTAGAGAAGGCAAGGTTCGGAGAAAGAACAAGACCGATACTCTACAGAAACAGATCACCTTTAATAAGGTGAGAAGGTGCAACAGTCAGACCAGGGGAACTGCTGCACTAAGTCAAGAAGAGAGTGGTATATATGGAAAACATATGTATGCAGAGATATATTGTTTTGAGGGGGTCTGTTTTTCCTCAAGATTGCTTTTGATTAGTTCACTTTCAACAACTGGGGCAAGGAATTCCTGAGACGGGCCACAGACTGGGATCGGCTGGGAGCTGAACATAACCAATCTTCATGTTGATTCCTTTCTTCGGGTAGAAAGTTCTTTATTCTGTATTAAATGGTGGGGAGGACCTGGAGAGGAGTTTTAACTCCAGGCTATTTTGAGCCATGTAGCTTTCCTTCATTGCAGACCCTAGGAATATATAGAAAGAGACAGAGATGGGCATTGTCAATGTTCAAGGCTTCTCCATGCTGGTAAATGAGGGGTGGGGGCTTGTGGTCTGGGAGGAAGGAAGTCTAAGGCCCGTAATGTTGATTTTCTATTCTAGCTGCCAGGGTCTCGAGCAGAAGAACAGTCTTGACTTGATCTCGAGAAATGGCTCGAATTCAGTCCTGGAGGAATCCCTGGAAAGATTAAAGAAACAAGGTCCAAACGTGAATAGGAGGATAATGAATATGAATGGTCCAAGAAGGGGCAAAACCCAAGGCATCCGGTTCCAATCCGCCAACCATGACTGTAGAGGTTGCTTAATCTCTGGCCAATTTGACAGGCTCGATTTGTAACGTGTTTTGCAGCTTCCTGGAAAACACCCGACTGGTTGGCATAGAAGCAGCAGGATTCATCCAGAGAAAGGCACAACCGCCCCCCCCCCCCCCCCCGCCCATCTCCTTTTCTACAGTGAGTAGATCTCATCCCCTTCTATTTTGTAACACTAGAGCCGCCAAGGAATCGAGTTGATTTGGAATAGTTATTAGAACTTGGGATCCTTCCTGGAGGCTGTCTGATAGGTCTTTAGATAGTGCCTGGTAGTTTTGGATGGAGGTGGTAAGGCCGGCAGTTCCAGTTCCAATTCCAGCCACTCTTCCTAGTCCCACTAAGAGGGGAATAAATGAATGGCTCGCTTTGTTTGCTTGCGAATGAAAGGAATAGGTAGGGGTTGATCATTGGGGGCTATAAAAATGTTAGGACTGGAATATATCAGGGTGCAGGTTCCAGTCCAATTAGTAGGTAAACAGAGGTATGTAGATGCCGCACACAAGAACAACAGGCCAGGTGTCTCAATACAACAGCTGAAGTCGATGGCGAAGAGGAGTCAAGGGAAAGGGGGTTAGATCATTCGTTCAAGAATGGTCAGGGACCCTGCTAAAGTGGCCCCAACGATGGGAAAAGTGGAGGACTATGCTGAGGGAAATCGTCCTATAAAGGTTAAAGATTGTCCTGTGGGACCAGAAATATTATATATAGCCTTTCCAGTGGCAAAGAGTAAAGTGAAGGTATGGTTACACATGGGTTTAGGGATTATGCCCAAGGATTGGTCATATGAACTGTTTTGGGAATTTCTAAATATGCAAAAAGGAGCTGGTTGTAATAGTCTTACTTTCTAGGTGATAGGGCCTCATATTGGAGGTTTTCTGTTGTAGGAGGGAAGGTCAGTGAGCAAAGATTCTAAGAGTTTGTCCGAATTCCAGATTTGATCACTCGTGTGAAGATGTTTAAGATGTTTAAGATGAGATGAATAAAGGCTCCCCATGATATGAGTGGTATAAGGATATGTTACCAGTGGTCCAGTCGAGGATGGATATGGGGAGGGCTGAATCTCCCAAGGAGTTATGGATGGATATATCCAGCAGTCTTTAGCCAATCGTGGGTTAGAAGCATTGAGAGTATGGGTTAAATTAAGGGTCCAGAATAGATAGTTGTGGTTAGGGTTTTGAAAGAGTTCTGGGGTCAGAGGAAAGAAAAAAGATAAGATGATGCTAACCAACATTTGTGTAAGTAAATATAAGATAGACTACTATGCACAATTGCACTCATCTCACACCCTAGCAAAGTATTGCTCAAAATTCTCCAAGCCAGGCTTCAGCAATACTTGAACTTCCAGATGTTCAAGGTGGCTTTACAAAAGGCAAAGGAAGCAGAAATCAAATTGCCAACATTTGCTGGATCATGGAAAAAGCAAGAGAGTTCCAGAAAAACATCTATTTCTGCTTTGTTGACTCTGCCAAAGCCTTTGACTGTGTGGATCACAATAAACTGTGGAAAATTCTTCAAGAGATGGGAATACCAGGCCACCTGACCTGCCTCTTGAGAAACCTGTATGTAGGTCAGGAAGCAACAGTTAGAACTTGACATGGAACAACAGGCTGGTTCCAAATAGGAAAAGGAGTATGTCAAGGCCTTATATTGTCACTCTGCTTATTTAACTTCTATGTAGAGTACATCATGAGAAATGCTGGGCTGGAAGAAGCACAAGCTGGAATCAAGATTGCTGGGAGAAATATCAATAACCTCAGATATGCAGATGGCACCACCCTTATGGCAGAAATGAAGAACTAAAAAGCCTCTTGATGAAAGTGAATGAGGAGAGTGAAAAAGCTTAACTGAGCTGGACTGACTATGGAGAAAAATTGGATTTCAAAAGGGTAAAAGTTATAAATGGTTCCCTGCAGCCACAGGGTGAAGATGTAATGTTCAACGTGTTCAAATGTGGATCCTTGAGGACTCAAGATCCCAGATACCTGCCGGAAGTTGGTCCAGAAATAATTGTAACCGTGAAACCGACAGGCTTATCCGTCGGTGGAAGCCATGAGAACTTTAGAGTTGTAGGGTCTGTGTGAGAAACTTGATAAGTATTAGTCTGTAAGCATTCTCATCATTGGGCTGAATAACCTTTTTTAGCTGAGTGATGTGCTCCCAAGGGGTGATTTCTTTTAATTTTGCAGCGGTAGGGGTCAGCAGAATTACCATGTAGGGTCCTTGCCATTTAGGGGTTAGATCTGAGGGAACTGAACTGTCATAAAGACTTTGTCTCCTATTTGGAGGGATGGGTATGGAAGATTGGAGAGTGGTCGAGGTCATCCATATGTTGCCAAAGGGCATCTCATATCTGGGCAAGTAAGGGAAAAGGAAGGTGGGATGGCAGTTTGGGACCGTCCTGGGAAGGGAGGGTCCTAAAGGTACTATTGGCCGCTGATACGTGGCCTCGAATGGACTGATATTTAGAGGGGTTTTTGGTAAGGCCCGGACCTTTAAGAGGGCTAAAGGGAGGAGTTTAGTCCAATCTTGATGAAGTTCGATTGTTAATTTGGTCAAAGTTTCATTTAGGATTCGCTTGGCTCTCTCAACCTTACCAGAGGACCGGGGTGATAAGGAATGTGAAACGTCCAAGGAATTTGAGGCCTTGTGCAATATTTTGGCTGATTTGGGTCATTTCATTAATCTATGTGTCTGTTTTTGCTCCAATACCATACTGTCTTGATTACTGTTGATACTGTTTTGATTACAGACAGCATAATTCCTCCCACTTTGTTCTTTCTCAAAATTGTTTTGGCTTCTCAAAATCTTTTGTGTTTCCATACAAATTTTTTAAGTTATTTCTTCTAATTCTTCTAAAATTCCATTGGTAATTTGATAGGGATTGCATTGAATATGTAAATCACCTTGGGTAGTATGGTCATTTTATCAATATTAATTCTTCCAATTCAAGAATGTGATATGTCTTTCTATCTCTTTGTGTTGTCTTCAATTTCTTTCATCAATGTGGTATAGTTTTTGGAGTCCAGGTCTTTCATCCCCTTTAGGTAGGCTTACCGCTAGGTATTTCTTTCTTTTTTATGAAAAAATAAATGGGATTGTTTCCTTAATTTCTCTTTTTGATAGTTCTTTGTTAGTGTATAGAAATGCAACAGATTTCTCTGTATTAATTTTGTATCCTGCTCTTCACTGACCTCCCTGATGAGCTCTAGTAGTTTTCTTTAGGATTTCCTATATATAGTATCAAGTCATTTGCAAACACTGACGGTTTCTTCTCCCTTTCTGATATGGATTACTTTTATTTCTTTTTCTTCTCTGATTACTGTGGCTAGGACTTCCAAAACTATGTTCAGCCAAAGTGGCAAGAGTGGGCATTATCAACCTGCTCCTGATCCTAGACTCAGTGATTTCAGCTTTTCACTGTTGACTATGATGTTTGCTATGGGTTTGTCGTTGTTGTTAGTTAGTCACTAAGTCATATCCAACTCTTTTTGGGACCCCGTGGACTTTAGCTGCCAGGCTCTTCTGTCCGTGAGACTTCCCAGGCAAGAACGCCTGTAGTGGGTAGCCATTCCCTTCTCCAAGAGATCTTCCCCACCCAGAGATTGAACCCAAATCTCTTGCATTGGCAGGTGGCTTCTTTCCCACTGAGCCACCAGGAAAGCCCAAGGTTTGTCATATATGGCCTTTATTGTGTTGAGGTAGACATTACTTTGTCAACAAAGGTCCATCTAGTCAAGGCTATGGTTTTTTCAGTGGTCATGTATGGATGTGAGAGTTGGACTATAAAGAACGCTGAGCCCCAACGAATTGATGCTTTTGCACTGTGGTATTGGAGAAGACTCTTGAGAGTCTCTTGGACTGCAAGGAGATCCAACCATTCCATTCTAAAGGAAATCAGTCCTGAATATTCATTGGAAGGACTGATGTTGAAGCTGAAACTCCAATACTTTGGCCACCTGATGCAAAGAGCTGACTGATTTGAAAAGACCCTGATGCTGGGAAAGATTGAAGGCAGGAGGAGAAGGGGACGACAGAGGATGAGATGGTTGGATGGCATCACCAACTCAATGGACATGGTTTTGGGTGGACTCCAGAAGTAGGTGCTGCATAGGGAGGCCTGGTGTGCTGCGGTTCATGGGGTTGCAAAGAGTCGGACACAACTGAGTGACTGAACTGAACTGAACTGATGTTCCCTTTATGTCCACTTCTTGGAGATTTTTTATTATAAATGGATGCTGGATTTTATCAAAAACTTTTTCTACATCTATTGAGATAATTGGATGTTTTTTTATTTTTCAATTTGCTAACATGGTATATCACACTGATTGGTTTGCAGAAATTGAAAAATCCTCATATCCCTAGGATGAATCCCACTTGATCCCAGTATAAGGCCCTTTTAACGTATTATTTGATTTGGTTTGCTAATTTTTTTAATTTTACTATTCATAAGACTGAAGAGAAAGAGCAAATATTGGCTACAAACAATGAACAAAAGACAAATGCAAACAGCAGCTAACATTTCCGAATTTCTAGACTTAAGTTCTAAAAGGATGTCAACACTCAGGACACTATGACATGGAATCATGATGTCAATCACCTCAAAACAGAAATCTAGCTCATGAGAAACTGCTTTGCTTTAATAACAGAAAGGCATTTTTCATGATGGGCAGAGCTCTCCCCAAAGAGAAGCAACACTTGCAATTTATGGAGCCAACAAAAAAGATATTTTAAAAGTGTCCCACTCCTTAATCAGCTATACTCCAATACAAAATATAAAACAAATGTTTTTAAGTCTCCCCTTTTAATAGGTTCTCTACTCATAAGTTTTGCTTTTCATGAATACTTTAACATTTTAGAATGTTGTTGTTGTTCAGTCACTAAGTGGTGTCTGACCCTTTCCAATCCTATGGACTGCAGCATGCCAGGCTTCCCTGTCCATCACCAACTCCCGGAGCTTGCTCAAACTCATGTCCAATGAGTTGGTAATGCCATCCAACCATCTCATCCTCTTCTCCTTCCCCTCCTGCTTTCAATCTTTCCCAGCATCAGGGTCTTTCTCAATGAGTTAGCTCTTTGCATCAGGTGGCCAAAGTATTGGAACTTCAGCCTCAGTATCAATCCCTCTCATAACTATTTAGAATTGATTTCCTTTAGGATTGACTTGTTTGATCTCCTTGCAGTCCAAGGAACTCTTAAGAGTCTTCTCTAACACCACAGTTCAAAAACATCAGTTCTTTGGCACTCAGCCTTCTTTATGATCCAACTCTCACATCCATACATGACTACTGGAAAAACCAGTAGTCATTTTAGAATGTAGGAGCGGGTTAAAATTAATGTTGCATTTTTGCTATTTTTATCTCATTTGTTTAAAATAGTATGCTATTCATTTTCACATAAACTAGTCTCCTAGTCCTAGCTTTGGAAAATCTGTTTATTTTCTTCACCCATAAAAGCCCAGATACAGAACTTTAAGCTTTCAATGTTGGGCGTACTTGCTTTTGAAAAGGAAATCTTGCTATGCCACAACCTGTGATCAGCTATCATAAATAATTCACCCACAGAATCTGGGTTGTATGAATGTGATGCTTCTAAATCCTCTTACATAATAGTTTTAGAGGATCCAAAGAGCCTGCAATGCAGGAGACCCGAGTTCAATCCCTGGGTTGGGAAGACATCCTAGAGAAGGACATGGCAACCCACTCCAGTATTCTTGCCTGGAGAATTCCATGGACAGAGGAGCCTGGAAGGCTACAGTCCATGGGGTCGCAAAAAGTTGGACATGATTGAGTGACTTTCATTTTCACCTTGTTTCATAGAGTTGAAAGCTGTCACTGTCATCAGTATTCTTTGTATATCAATAGGGTGCATGGCAGTAAGCTTTCACTCTGTTTTCACTAAAAACATCTGCAGATTAATTATTGATGTTCTTTATGAAGCAGACTACACTTATGTTCATTCTTTTCCATTGGTTACAATAAATTTTTCTTGCTGAGTAAATAAAGACGACCAGCAGCTTCTCAATATGCAAAAGACTGTCAATTCCCAGTTGACCCTTGCTAAAATATCATGGGAAGGAAAAAACAACTCACTGCTAAATAAATAAATTCTTAAGGGAAGCTGTCAATCATGCCTTTTTGCAATCTATCCTGAACAATTTGCTTCAGGCTCATTTAAAAGGCTACATATGGGCTTCCCTGGTGGCTCAGTGGTAAAGAATCCTCCTGCCAATACAAGAGACACAGGTTCCATCCCTAGTCTGGGAGGATCTCACATACTGCAGAGCAACTAAGCCTGTGTGCCACAAGTACTGAACTTGTGCTCTAGAGCTCCTGTGCCACAACTAATGAAGCCCACGTGCCCTAGAGCCCATGCTTCCCAGCAAGACAAACCCACACTCCCTGCAACTGGAGATTAGCTCTACTCTCTGCAACTAGAGAAAAGCCCAGGTGCAGCAGCAAAGACCGAGTGCAGCCAAATAAAAAAAAGTAAAGGCTACACAAAATTACCCAGTCAGCATTTTACCTTTTGCCTGGCCAACTCGTTACTCACTGCTCATCAGATACAGCAGTTTAGGACAGATTCCATGGGAAGCACACAGCGCTTAATGGGAAGAAGTCCTCAGAAACAGGGACAGGTAGGGATCACAGAAGAGACAGGGAGGATTCTCATTGTGCCAGCTGATTTTGAGGAGTTTTCTTACCTACTTACCCTAACGAAAAGGCTGACTAAAAGCATCAAATGTATCATCAAGAGTGTTCTGTATAAAGTTGGGCTGGCTGGTAGGATTTTGCAAACCTGCTTAGCCATTAGACTCTTGGTAAGACTTTGCCTGAGAGGAATTGTCAGAGACCTGACTGCCATCTGGGGGTGGCGGGGCGCAGTGGTCAGGGAAGACAAGGACTAGGGAAGCCCAAAGTGAGCACAAACTTGTCTAATTACTAACCTGCACTCAGGAAGCCTCTTGACCTGCTCTTGCAGGACCAGACACAGTATTCTTTCCCTACATCCGTTCTACTCCCTCTCTAGGGAACCCTGCCAAACAGGCTCCAGGACTTCTCATGTAAATGCCATCTTTACCCCTTCACCTCCTGAGGAAGGAAGAGTCCAGATACTTATCTCCTAAAACAAGATGGTCATTAAATCTGGGTGCTACTCCCCAATTGGAGAAGACTCTTGAGAATCCCTTGGACTGCAAGGAGATCCAACCAGTCCATCCTAAAGGAGATCAGTCCTGGGTGTTCTTTGGAAGGAATGATGCTAAAGCTGAAACTCCAGTACTTTGGCCACCTCATGTGAAGAGTTGACTCATTGGAAAAGACTCTGATGCTGGAAGGGATTGGGGGCAGGAGGAGAAGAGGATGACAGAGGATGAGATGTCTGGATGGCATCACCGACTCGATGGACGTGAGTTTGAGTGAACTCCAGGAGTTGGTGATGGACAGGGAGGCCTGGCGTGCTGCGATTCATGGGGTCACAAAGAGTCGGACATGACTGAGCCACTGAACTACAGTTCAATTCAACAGATACTCATTTAATTCCATATGTGCAAGAAAGCTGAAAACCTCGGTAGTTTCTTCTTTTTGATTCTGCCTAACTAAAAGCTCTGCTGCATTTATGTATCAACGACGGCCATCAGCTTCAAAGGAAGAGTTCTGTCCAGTCAAAAGGCCAAAATCTCCATGGGGGGCAATTTCCAGGTCCACGGCACAAAATGCTGCACATCTGAAATTTTAAACAACTGGCTAGACAGTATTCCTTCCTTCCATCTACTTTCTCAATCACTGGAAAAGCTCAGACCACTGGAACATAGATATCTTTCAAATTTTGAGAGTCTTCCGCAAAAGTCATTCTTCACATACACTGTAAAAGAGATTTTCCTCTTCATTTCTCCAGTACTCTCCCTGGGCCAGGGAGTCCCTCACAGAGGGATTGCACTTAGCCAGCAGAACCTGGATGCGAATGGTTTCATAAACCCTGAGAACTTCTTTCATCATGTGGATCCCTGCTGGATCTAAAAGCTGTATTGCACTGTAGTCAGTCACGATGGTGTGGAACTCTAAGGAATGGGAAAGTTGCGCTGAAACTTCATCCTGGATTCCACTGAGAGCGGCTATTTCCCTTTTGATCTTTTTCTTTGCTACCTTCTTCTGAGCTGCCTATGAAATGATTGGATGGCATCACCGGTTCAATGGACATGAGTTTCAGCAAGCTCTGGGATTTGGTGATGGACATGGAGGCCTGGCGGGCTGCAGTCCATGGGGTCGCAAAGAGTCGGACGCAACTGAGCGACTGAACTTAACTGAAGTTACTAAGACTGGATTGGGGGGGGGGTGGGTAGTTTATAAAGAAGATTTAAAATATTCTCTGTTCATGTAATAGAGAGCGGATTCAAAGTGGACAACCTTGATGGCTGACTTAGCCTGACAGGTCTTGTAGGCAGACATGGATTCAAAGATTTCAGGCTCTTTTGTTGGGCCAAGCAATGAAGTCTTTGACTTCTGAGTGTAGAGGATGAGCGAAAACAAGAAAAACCAACTCCAATAAGCAGGCCTATTTCAGTACTTGGTTCAGAGGACAGCACAGTACCAAATAATATAACTGTATCTATTCGGTTAATCCTCCACATCGTCCATGGAATTCTCTAGGCCAGGATACTAGAGTGGGTAGCCGTTCCCTTCTCCAGGGGATCTTCCAAACCCAGGGATTGAACAGGAGTCTCCTGCATCACAGGCGGATCCTTTACCAGCTGAGCTTCCAGGAAAGCACCACATCTTGGGCAGATTCTTAAATTTACTTAGGGCTCTCCAGGGATTTGGCTTTCAAGGTGGCACTAGTGATAAAGAATGCACCTGCCAATGCAGGAGACTTAAGAGATGCAGGGTGTAATCCTGAGTCAGGAAGATCCCCTGGAGGAGGGCATGGCAACCCACTCCGGTATTGTTGCCTGGAGAAGTCCCATGGACAGAGGAGCCTGGTGGGCTACAGTCCATGGGGTCACAAAGAGTCGGATATGACTGAGCTTCTAACACTTTCACTTTCACTAATGAATAATCCCCACCATTACTCCAATGGAGTCTGAGTCCAGGGAGATACTTAGCCTGAGATGTAACAGCTGTGAAGGAGGCACAGGTGACAAATCCACTCAGCAAGGCATCTGAGAGAGAGACTGAAACAAAGCCCACTTGATAGAGCGCATTGCTGCCTGAAAAACTCCAACCTTAAAGGTGACCATACTGTCAACTATAATGTCATAGCTACTTGTGTTACATATCTTGCCTGATGTCTGGCTTAATAGTGTGCTCCCACCTGAAACCATTCCCAAAGAAGGAGCAACATGGGCAGTGTCACTGCCAGCTCTGTACAATTCTCAGTCAACTACAGCTGACTGGTCATAAGGCACAACACTCCAAAGATGCCCACAGAGATGTGATGGAGGTCCCCAGTAGGAAGTAAACTGAGCCAACAAAAAAAGATGTGTGTAGACCATCGGTATTTTCCTGGCCAGCCAAGAGAGAATAAGCAGTGGGCTGGGGCACCAACAAGATGCCCCCAATCAAGCCAGACATCACATCTCCTAAAATGTTTTCCTCCAGATTACATTTTGGGGGCAACTGCAAAACAGGAAGGAAACCAAAAATGATATTTTGGGGTTTGGTTGGATTGCACTGGAAATTGTAGGTTTTTGTGGCAAATTGCCTGAAGTTGGTATCTGGTTTCTCTTAAGGCTCCAAGTGGACCCTAGGATAAGGTCTGCGTTTATCATTGGTCTCAAATTGCTGAAAGTTGTTACGTGATTCCTCTTCGTGCTCCAGGGGGGATCCTACATGAGACCTGTATTGGTTATTTCCTTTAACTGAGTCCTCAGATGAAAGGTTATCTTGCTTTTTATTTTTCAAAGACATTTCTGGAGATAGATGTTCCAGCCTCGCTCAGCAAGAAATCAGATTGGTGAATTCACACAGGAGCTCTTTATTTCTCAATGCAACTGGTGCAGGACTCTCTTCTCACTTTCTACCTTCAGGCCAAGCTAGTTTGAGTGCATTCCTTCTACTTTGGAATAGCTCTCTGTGATTTCTGAGTCAAGAGACTTTTCCAAACTGCTTGATTCTGGGCCACCCACACACAACCTGCCTTCAAGGAGTGTCTTCCACCATGGCGGGACTGAGGGGATAAGGTGGTGTGGGCAGAGGCAGCCCACCTCCAGGCCAGCGTCCCTTTAACCCATCGACCCCTTGCCCACCCATTGCCTGGTCCCTGGAAGAGGAGGGCCCAGCCAGGCAGGGCAGGGGAGTGGCATGCAGGCACCATCTAGGAGGTGCAGAAGGTGACTCTAGAGTGAAAGCCCAGCATGGTTTGTTGATATTTTGTTGAGGACATTTGCATATATGTTCATCAGCGATATTGGCCTATACTTTTCTTTTTGTGTGTTATCTTTTCTGATTTTGATATCAGAGTGATGCTGGCCTCATACAATGAGTTCAGAAGTATTTCTTCCTCAGCAATTTTTAAAAATCATTTGAGGAGGATAGCTGTTAACATTTTCTTTTCTTTTTTAACATTTTCCTAAATGTTTGGTAGAATTCACTTGTGAAGCCATCTGGTCCTGGACTTTGTTTCTTGGTCTGAATAACACATTCAGTTTCATAATTAGTTATTGTGAAAGTGAAAGTTGCTCGGATGTGTCCACATCTTTGTGAACCCATGGACTGTACAGTCCAAGGAATTCTCCAGGCCAGAATACTGTAGTGGGTAGCCATTTCCTTCTCCAGGGGATCTTCTCGACCCTGGTCTCCTGCATTGCGGGTAGATTCTTTACCAGTATCCCCACCTGTCAAGTGGGAGACCTGGTTAGATTTTCCAATACGGAGACTATAGAACTGGTTATTGGTCTATTCATATATTTGATTTTTTCCTGGTTCACTGTTGGGAGATTGTACCTTTCTAAGAATTTGTCCACTTCTTCCATGTTGTTCATTTTATTGGCAAGATTGTTTTAGCTATCCAGGGTCATTTGTGTTCCCATACAAATAGTAAAATTTTGTGCTCTAATTCTGTGAGAAATGCCATTGGTTATTTGATAGAAATTGCACTGAGTCTGTAGATTACTTTGGATAGTATAGAACACTATCATGACAGACATTTTCACAATATTGATTCTTCCAATCCATGAACATATATATATATACAGTTGCCTCCTGCCTCCCTGGGCGGCTCTCCAAGATCAGCAAATGGGTCTCCCTTAGGCTTCTGTCATATCACTGCTTCTGCACTGGGTCTCAGAGCATGAGAGATTTTGTCCATGCCCTTTGAGAATGGGGTCTCTGCTTTCCATGCCTTCTCGCTCTCCCATGCGTAAGTCCCGTGGCCTTCAAAGTTGCATGTTTTGGGGCTACTCAGGTGGCTCCAGAGAAGGCAATGGCAACCCACTCCAGTACACTTGCCTGGAAAATCCCATGGACAGAGGGGTGGCTGCAGTCCATGGGGTCGCTAGGAGTCGGACACGACTGAGCGACTTCACTTTCACTTTTCACTTTCATGCATTGGAGAAGGAAATGGCAACCCACTCCAGTGTTCTTGCCTGGAGAATCCCAGGGATGGGGGAGCCTGGTGGGCTGCCGTCTATGGGGTCGCACAGAGTCGGACATGACTGAAGCGACTTAGCAGCAGCAGCAGCAGGTGGCTCAGTCATAAAGAATCTGCCTGCAATGCAGAACATGTGCATTCGATCCCTGGGTCAGGAAGATGCCCCGGAGAAGGGAATAGCTACCCACTCAAGGATTCTTGCCTGGAGAATCCCATGGACAGAGGACCCTGAGGGGCTACAGTCTATGGGGTCACAAAGAGCCAGCCACAACTTAGCAATGACACAACAAAGTCAGATATTTGGGGGGCTCACCTTTTTAGTGCAGGACACCCCCCCTCCAGGGAGCCTGAAGTGGAGCCCAATCCCTTGATCCTTGCGGAAAACCTCTGTTGTTGTGATTATCTTCCCATTTGCAAGTCACCTACCTAGGGATGCGGATCTTGACCTTACTCCCTCCTGTCTGTCTTGTTGTGGTTCCTTCTTTTTACCTTTAGCCGTGGAAAATCTTCTACTAGTTCTTAGATGACAGTTATTTTCTGCTGCTGCTGCTGCATCACTTTAGTCGTGTCCAACTCTGTGCGACCCCACAGACGGCAGCCCATGAGGCTTCCCCATCCCTGGGTTTCTCCAGGCAAGAACACTGCAGTGGGTTGCCATTTCCTTCTCCAATGCCTGAAAGTGAAAAGTGAAAGTGAAGTCGCTCAGTCGTGTCCGACTCTAGCGACCCCATGGACTGCAGCCTACCAGGCTCCTCCGTCCATGGGATTTTTTAGGCAAAAGTACTGGAGTGGGGTGCCATTGATGCTTATAATTCTAGTGTGCCCATAGGAGGAGTTACGCTCAGGGTCTTCCTACCCTGCCATCTTGGCCACACTCTGAGCGTCAGCACTCTGGTTTTGACCCAGTAGTTTTTTCTCGACTTTCACAGCATGACCCATCTTGTTTCCCTCCCTTCTGTAATCTCTGCATGGCCTAGTATGGTAGTGACTAGGCAGGTGTGGCCATTCAAATGTAACTTTCAATTAGACAATTTGGAATAAAATTTAAAATTCAGTTCTTCAATTACACTTCTTACATTTCATGAGCTCAATAACCCATGTGGCTCAGGGCAACCATACGGAACCACATAAAACAGTTTCATCTTTGCAAAGAGTTCTAACTCTCCTAGATGATCACGGGGGCAGCAGGTCTTTTGGGTGAGTTTGGATGGCTCCTCCCTCACTTCCTGTCTCCTCCTGCCTCCTCCTTTTAATAGCTTTGCATCACCTCCTGGTTCAGCCTTGTCTTCAAAGTAAGAGAAGGAGCAGGCCCCAGATTTTCTAGGTAAGGGAAGAGGTGTGTTTGTGGGGGTGAGAGGGAAGGAGGGAAATGTGTGATTTGATGGACAGGGACTCCTCCCCTGGATCTGTATCTTAAACCTCCTTGCAAACTTGCTCTCAGAATATATTTCTCATTGGGTTTCTGTTTGCTGTTTTTGATGATTTTAGGCTGCAATCTGTTTTGAAGGCTGAGCCCTACAAATTGATGCCTCTTTCCATGGTGATGGCTCAGAGGATACTTGTACAAACAAATGATTCCTCTCACCATTCATAGAATTTATAAGAAAACTTGAAGTTTTCAGGATTAGCATTGACCAAGCAGACAGAATTCATTCTGTGGGAAGCTGGTGTTGAGAAGAGCTCGAGGAGATGTAAGAGGCACAGCTCAGCACTTCCCCTGTTGCAAAACCAGCACGCAGAGCAGGACCAGTGAGTCTGTTACCCAGTTAACTCTCTGCTCAGAGCCGCCCCTTTGGACCTGCCTCCTCAGGGACAGTCTCTTCCTGGGCCTCACCCCTAGTTGGGGAAGAGAAACTTTTAGAAGACAGGAGGAGGGAGATGCCAACCCATGTTACTGTCTACCATTCAGGAGAAGCAGGGGACCCACTGATGCTTGTTCCTTAAACAGTAGGAGGAGAATTCAGCCATCCAGTGTCAGTGTGTAGACAAGGTCAGTCCTCTGGTTTAATATCTGAACTAGGATAAACAGACCAGCATTAAAGAATGCTGAAGCAGAGTCCACAGACTGGACAGCAGACTTTAAGAAATAACCCAAACCTTGTGTGTTCCTATTTCTGGTATCTTACTCCTTCTCCTAACACCCACAACAAACATCAACTTTATGAACAAAGCTTATTCTTTAAAATTTGGTGATTTCAGTTCCCAGTTTAACAGAAGCTGTTTCCTACTCTTATTCCTAATCGACTTTCAAAAGAAAGTGTTTCAAATTTGTATTTGATGCATTCCTACCAGATGACTCTATCTTTAGCAAATAGCATTTTCAGCCTGTTCTAGTTAAAATCTGCTCTGCTAAGAATTCTTCAAATGGCTTTCTCCATTGCCCAACCTTAGTAGGTAGTGATAAAAGAAAGCATCTAAAATGTAATGTAATGTTTCAAGAGCAATGTGGTTTTAACAAGGAGTTTTTTCACAGCCAGATGCAAGCGAGATATAAAGCTCAATCACAGAGGAGGCAAGAAACAGTGGGGTATTTTTTAATCAATTAATTCATTAAACAAATAGTTTTTGAGATCCATGCTTTATCCAATACTGTGCTTTCTTCCTCGGGAATAAGGGGGTATGCAAGACACAGACAGTTCACCATCACAAAGCTAGCAGTCTACAAGGAGACAGTAAAAAAAAGTCAAACCACTTCCTATCATAGTATGTATTCTACAGAAACTCTGGGGTGTAGTTAGAACAAACTTCAGACCAAACCTGTCTTGTTGGTTGATGATGTGGGTGGAGAGGCCCCCTCTGGAGAAATAACAAAACACTGAGGCTTCAGGG
Organism: Bos indicus x Bos taurus; assembly: GCF_003369695.1. NCBI lineage: Eukaryota > Metazoa > Chordata > Mammalia > Artiodactyla > Bovidae > Bos > Bos indicus x Bos taurus. Next base: position 6,642,793 of record NC_040079.1, on the reverse strand, counting down.
CTGAGCAGAAACCAGTTGGCCATTGGGTGGGGGTGGGAGTACTCCAGGGAGGGGGAGGTGCTCCTCAAAGATCTAAGAGCTGGGGGGAGCTTAGGGGATATAGGGGACACTGAGGAGGCCAGTATGATTAAAGCTTTTTGAGAGAGAGAGAGAGAGAAATTGATCGTGCAAGGCCTTTGGGATCATTCCAAGGGCTTTCAACTATTTGAAAAATAAAAAACAAAAGCAATCCATTAGAAAATCTAAACGAGAAAAAAACCAAATATCAAAAAGGCATCTGACAATGTATAGAGAGAGTAACATGGAAATATACATTACCATATATAAAATAGGTAGCCAGTGGGAATTTGCTGTATGACTCAGGGACTTCAAACCGGGGATCAGTAACAACCTAGAGGGGCAGGATGTGGAGGGATGTGGGAGGGATGTTCAAGTGGGAGCGAACATGGTAAACCTATGACTGATTCATGTTGATGTTTGGTAGAAACCAACACAATGCTGTAAAGCAATTATCCTTTGATTATAAATTTTATAAAGGCATCTGACTATTGAGTAGAGGAGGGATTGAAGATACAGTATTATTTGGGAGCCTACTACATTGCAATCAAATGATAGGGTTGGATTCACATGGAGATGGGGAGAAATGGATACTTTTTCATTTGGGGAACAAAAATCTATAGTATTTGGTGATGGACTGTGAGTAAGTGAGGAAAGAAGTATTTTAGAGATGACCCCAAGATTCTGCATGAGCCATTTTGTGATGCCACTTACTAAAATTTGAACCAGGCTAGGGATGGAAGTCAGGGTTTCATTTTGTCCAAATCGGTTGGAGATGCCCACAAAATTGCCAAATGGAGAATTTGTCTGGGATAGAAAAGGTTGTAACACTGGGAAGGGTCCAGGCTGCAGACTACATATAAATGGCACTCAGAGCAATAATTGAATAGAGGCGGGAAGGGCACTCAGAACCAGTGCCAAGAAGCACCTGAAGCACTAACATCTGTGTAAAGAAAAATGACTTCTGAAAATGACACTGAAAGCAGAATTAAGAAGTGTTGAGAAATAGAGGAGAGATCGAGTAGCAAGTTTATGAAGAAAGTATTGTTTACAGGAGGTCAATGTTTCTGGTTTGTTCTGTGTTTCCCTGACATAACATAGTTCTGTCTCTCTATTCCCAGGAATCCAAACCACAATGGCAGCCCAGTACCTCAGAGAACCCAGGACCAGCCACGGTGAGAGGCTACTTGGGGAGGGCAGCCAGGCTTGGTGGGGAGGGCTGGGACTCTCCTGCCCTGTCATCCAGCCAACCTGTACAAGAGTGAAACATCTTCAACCACATTTCTCATTTTCCCCTCATTTGCTCTGCTCTCTCATTCTCTACACCTTCTATGCATCCTCCTTGTGATGTAGCTTAACAGCGAGCAGGAAAGTTCCAATGCCCTGACTGTTCCCAGGCTTGATGAGGTTTCTTACTTGCTACTTCCTGCCATGTGGGCACATGGATCAGGGGCTGTGGCCTCCCAGGTGGTTTCTCTGCCCCTCTCTTCAGCCCGAGAGGACTGGGAAGGAGGAACGTGGGGGTGATCAATGCCTCTTTCAGGCCCCAAATTTCCCTGCTCCCAGTGGCCTCACTCTAAGCAACAAACTCAACAGACTGATCACTCCATTTCTCATATAACCCTCCCTCTACCCATTTATCCTAGGAATAGATTCTATCATTTGAGCTTATGCTGGTTCAGCAAATCACCCTGCAATTTAGGAACCTGAAACAGCAACCATTTAGTTGGCTTTTAATTTTGGGGGTCACTTGGGCTGTGCTTGGGTCTGGACCAACCTGGCTAATCTCAGCCAGACTGACTCATGTGGGGTGCTCGGCTGGTGGTTCAAGATGCAACACAATAATCTTGGATAGCCTCACAGATATGTCTGGTGGTCAGCAAGCTCTGGGTCGGCCAGGCAGACAGGGATAACAGGGCCTTGTGCCCTCACCAAGTAGGCTAGTCCAGGGCAGGTGTAGGGTTCCAAAAATCAGAAAGAGAAGGCAAAGCACAATGTGTCAGCACTTTTGGATTCTCTGCTTAACCATGTTTTCATGATCCTATGATCCAAAGCAAGTCACAAGGCCTAGTCAGACTGAAGGGTTGGAGAAACAGACTCAGCATCCTGATGAGAGGAGCTGAGAATCCTCTCATCCACTCAAGAGGCATGAGTGCAGAGATGGACTCCTTCGTGGCTATGGCTGCCAACTTCAGAGGTTGCCATCCATTCATTATCAGCATTGGCCAATGGTTGTAGTGTTGGCACTGGCCTTGGTGCCTTTTCACTGCCAGGCCATGAATTTCCTACACCCTCTCTCTAAGGCCAACCAATGCCCTGGGATCTCCTTAGGTTGGAGTTTCTATTGTGAGGCTAAGTATTAAGAATACTCTGAATTCTTTTTTTTTTAAGTTTTATTTTATTTTTAAACTTTACAAATTATATTAGTTTTGCCAAAATTCTTATGTACATTTTTCTTAGATAAATCTTAGCCATCCCCTATCTAGTGTTTGCAGCATTGGGAAATTTACTTCTTTTATCCTGGGATTCTGGTTCTGAAATGGGGAAAAGTCTGCCTTAGGGATTCAGGGAGCAGCAAACACTTCTTCAGAAAGTGTGTGGGAGATGGAGATTAACTACAGATTTTGTGGACATCACAGGAGGGGTTTCTGCAAATTTCTGGTTCTGTTTGATTGATATTTTTTAAAGATTAGCCCATCTCACAGAATAGACTGAAAGGGACAATGTGGAAGTGGAGACACCTGTTAGGAGACTGCTGAGGCAGGGGTGGTGATGGAATCTGGACTGGAATGATGATCTTCAAAGCAGAGACAGGTGAACAGGTGAACAGGAGCCAAGAGAACATGCTGATGGGTTGGGTCTGGAATGTAGGGGAAAGAGGGGAGTCAAGGGTGACTCCTAGGTTTCTAGTCTGAGGGCCTGGGTGAATGGTGATGCCTCTGAAAATAACCTGGAGTTGGTAACAGTGTCTATGATGTTGTATGTGGGATAATGTAGGCATTGTCTCAAAGCAGAAATGGGTAAATATAACATAGGATTCCTCATGCAGGAATCAGACCCTTAAGTTCAAGGGCCGCCTGGCAAGGTCTGCCTTCTCGGAAAAACAGGCTTTCACATGTGACTGTCAATTGCCTTCCCTCTGGTCCTGGGTCTATGCCTGACAAATCCAGGGGACTTTGACTTTATAGACACATTGCAGAGATATGCAGAGACTTGCTAAATACAAACACAGAAAGAGCTGGTAGATGATTTGGTGTTTAAATTCAGATTTCAATTGCTGTGCTCTACTGCTCTGATATTAACTTTCAACTTTCCTAGGAAGTCAAATATGCATAATCAATTTTGTGTTATCTCCTATCTTATGAAGAACAGCTACTGGTAGCAACTCAGAGTCCTCTTCTTAATCACATTGTTTCCTCCTCTATGAGCTGTTTGTTTCCATAAGGTCAGAGTAAGAAGCTGAAAGGGATCCTGAAAAATATCTGTTACTGCTGTTCAGTTGCTAAGTCATGCCCATGGACTGCAGCTTGCCAGGTTGCTCCTTCCTCCACTCTCTCCTGGAGTTTGCTCAAATTCATGTCCATTGATTTGGTGATGCTGTCTAGCCATTTTATCCTCTGCCACCCGCTTCTCCTTTTGCCTTCAAACTTTCCCGGCATCAGAATCTTTTCCAGCGAGTCTGCTCTTTGCATCAGGTGGCCAAAGTTTTGGAACTTCAGCTTCAGCATCAGTCCTTCCAATGGATATTCAGGGTTGAATATTTATTCAGTGGGCGGGAGCCTTGCAGGGGAGACATTTGAAGTTCATTCTAACACTGGGTCTTCTGTTTCCTAATGTTCCAGGGCTTGCAAACTCTGGAGATTCCCAGCTGAGACTTGTCTTAGTGGGTAAGACTGGGGCAGGAAAAAGCGCAACAGGAAACAGCATCCTCAGAGAGAAAGTGTTTCCGTCTAGCTTTTCGGCTGTATCCATCACCAAGCACTGCAAGAAAGGAAGCACCACCTGGAAGGGGAGAGAAGTTGTCATCGTGGACACACCTGGCCTCTTTGACACGGAGGTCCCAGACTCTGAGACTCTCAAGGAGATTACCCGCTGCATGGTGCTGACTTCCCCGGGGCCTCATGCTCTGCTCCTGGTCATCCCAGTGGGCCGTTACACGCTGGAAGACCAGAAAGCCACAGAGAAGATCCTGACAATGTTTGGAGAGAGAGCTAGGGAACACATGATTCTCTTATTCACCCGGAAAGATGACTTAGAAGGCATGGATTTCCATGATTACTTAAAGCAAGCTCCTACAGCCATCCAAGAGCTGATTCGCAAGTTCAGAGATCGCTACTGTGTTTTCAACAACAAGGCCACAGGAGCTGAGCAGGAAAACCAGAGGGAGCAGCTGCTGGCCCTGGTCCAGGATGTGGTGGACAAGTGCAATGGTCGATACTACACGAATAGCCTGTATCAGAAGACCGAGGAGGAGATTCAGAAACAAATCCAAGTGTTACAAGAATATTACAGAAGAGAGCTCGAGAGAGCGAAAGCTCAGATAAAACAGGAGTTCAAAGAGGAAATCAGAAAGCTGAAGGATGAACTAGAACAGCAAAAGCAGAAGGTGGAAATGGAAAGGCAATTGGCAGAAACGGAGGCTCACTGGGTTTCAAAGCAGCAAACAGCCAGAGATGATGTTTTGAATCAGAATACGATACTTGAAATCATCCTTAATGTGTTCCGGGCTATTTACTCTCTGTTTAAGGATTAAACCTCATGAAAACCTGTCATATTTCCTGCATATTTTGGGGTGGTCTGCCCCATGTAACTCAGAGCATTGTCCTTTTTCTCTGAGACTCTCAGGGCTAAGGAGAGTAAATTCACTATTGATAATTGGTATATGTTTGATTGATTTAACAGGAAAGGGATAAATTCTCAACTTGTGAAACTCCAAAGCAGAAAGTATTGATGCTCCCTAATTTGTGAATTCTTTCTCAGAGACACCAAAACAGGGAATGCAGGAGACCAAAGAAGATGACCCCGATCTTTCTTTCTTTATCCCTAGAAAAGATTTCTCCTCTAGATTCTTTCTAGATTGGTGGGTGATCTTCCCCTACAGCTTTTTCTCACTTATTTTGTCTTTAGATGGCGCTGATCATCTTACCCTTATAGTTTATTAGAAAGATCAATTCTTTCCATTAGTTAAACTTACAGAAGGAGATACTGATGGAAATCCTTCTAGATGAATGAAAATTTGTTCACTTATAATTTTACTGAAGGCCTCAAATTGTTCCTTATCAACTAACCATTATGAACAAAGAGTTCTCCAGCATATAGATTTTTCAGAACTCAACTACTTGAAATGCCAAAAGTCCCAAAAGATATTCAACAGATAAGAGAATAATGCTTGGTGTATTCAGATATATCTGTAGGAAATCTTTGACCAACAGCAACCAGTTTGCAGAGTAACCAGTTCTCTCCTTTTCCTGTGAAACTAACAGCTGCCCCATGCAGATGAATTGTTTGCTTATTGTTATTTTAATAAAACTTTTCTGTTCTCCCATATTTGTGCAAATTGGATTTTTTTTTTTCTTGAAAAGCACCACTACTCTTTCTAAGAACACAGGGATGAATTTCAGTTTTTTTTTTTAAAGTTCAAGATGATTTTGGTGCAGACTTGGTCCACCCTCCAGACATCTCCCCTCACCGTTTTCCCCTGGAAGGTTTGAGCCACATTCTCAACCCCTCTGTCAGTCAAAGTCTACATTCTCCTTGGATTCATCCATTATGTTGGTAGAAATTATGTGTAACCGAGGTTTCTGAGACCTTTGTGGCTTTCCTGCTGCAAAAATTCTTTAAAATCTATGGATAAATCTGTCCCTTTTCTCCTCTTCCACTGGGTCCTCTTCACCTAGTAATGTGTAGGCTTTCCCTAAGCACATTTCCATGTTCTTCCAACATGGTCTGGAGGTCACATGTGACCTATGCCAACTCCCCTTGCTTGGTCATCTTAAAATCATCTTCTCCATGCCCTAACCCATTCTGTCTGAAAGAGGACATATGCCTTGCCCTGACTTCCCCCAAACACACAGGACTGTACCCTTAACACAGCTGCTATCTATCTATAGCTGACTCACTTTGCTGTACAGTAGAAACTAACATACTATTGGAAAGAAACTATTGCTGTTGTTGTTCAGTCACTAAAGTGAAGTTAAGTCGCTCAGTCATGTCCGACTCTTTGTGACCCCATGGACTGTAGCCTACCACGCTCATCTGTCCATGGGATTTTCCAGGCAAGAGTACTGGAGTAGGTTGCCATTTCCTTCTCCAGAGGATGTTCTTGACCCAGGGATTGAACCCAGGTCTCCCCCATTGTAGGCAGACACTTTACCATCTGAGCCACCAGGGAACTTAGCAAAGGCTCAAGGATATGAGAAGCACCTGGCAAAGAAGCACAGGACTCCAGCAGAGGCGATCACTCTGAGTGGACATATTCCGTTTCACTCTGCAGAATGTGGGAGGACTTGGTCTCTATGGTTTTCATCATCGGCATCTCAATCAAAGTTGTTAGGTGTGACACTGAGGAAACCAGAAGGGAAAGAGACACGTGTACCCCAATGTTCATCGCAGCACTGTTTATAATAGCCAGGACATGGAAGCAACCTAGATGCCCATCAGCAGATGAATGGATAAGAAAGCTGTGGTACATATACACAATGGAGTATTACTCAGCCATTAAAAAGAATACATTTGAATCAGTTCTAATGAGATGGATAAAACTGGAACCTATTATACAGAGTGAAGTAAGCCAGAAAGAAAAACACCAATACAGTATACTAACACATATATATGGAATTTAGAAAGATGGTAACAATAACCCTGTGTACGAGACAGCAAAAGAGACACTGATGTATAGATCAGTCTTATAGACTCTGTGGGAGAGGGAGAGGGTGGGGAGATTTGGGAGAATAGCATTGAAACATGTATAATATGTATGAAACAAGTCGCCAGTCCAGGTTCGATGCACGGTACTGGATGCTTGGGGCTGGTGCACTGGGACGACCCAGAGGGAAGGTAGGGGAGGGAGGAGGGAGGTGGGTTCAGGATGGGGAACGCGGGTATACCTGTGGCGGATTCATTTCGATATTTGGCAAAACTAATACAATATTGTAAAGTTTAAAAATAAAATAAAATTTAGAAAAAAAAGAAAAAAAAAAGATAAAGATTAAAATTCCAGACTTACAAAACATAGGCGATCCATATTAAAGAGAGAGAGCATTGTAAACAATCACTTTTACCGTATGGTTCACAAGAAGGAAGAGGGTACTTATCTCCGTATAGAAAATCTAATGAAGGAAATGCCTGGATTCCTCAGCCCCGAGGAGACGCTTGAGTATTTAGGAATTAATAAGGAACAGAGAATTTCTGACAGATCCAAAACAGCACACAGGAAGCCTCCTGTTAAATGCTTCCTGAAAACTAATTACCTTATTTTCCTGACAGTTTCAAAGCATTTGTGGGGACAGGGGTAGAGGAGGAAACTCTTATTTCACTAAATAAAAGGCAAAACTGTAAGAAGAAAAAAAAAAAAAAAGTTGTTAGGTGCGAATTTAACATGCTATTGTATTACAACTTTATTGTATTACAATAAATACAATATTGTATTATTAGTAATGTAATATAATGTAAATTATAAGAAATTGTTAATTAATAAGATAATATTGTATTTATCATATTAAAACTTGTATTGTATTATAACACAAGCAAATATTTAACCAAAGAACCACATATACCCCTCAAAGAAAATTAAATTCAGGCTTAAGATGAAAAAAAAAAAAAAAACAAGCTAGCTGCAGTGGTAATTTTCAGTATAAATACATTTCAATTATTCTTGCATCCCAGGTTAATGCTGTAGATGAGACAAAGAAAATTGTTCTGCTATTTATTTCCCATCTTATTACTTTAATAATTTCATCAAAATAACGTGAACATGGGTACATGAATACTTGTTCTGTTATAAGAATGTGCAGTTTAAATGTCCCTGAGACACATCCAAGAATCGATTGAAATCTATTCAATGTAATTATTCGCCATACTTTGGCACTCACTTTCTTTGAGATTGGAATGAAAACTGACCTTTCCCAATCCTGTGGCGATTGCTGAGTTTTCCAGATTTGCTGGCACACTGAGTGCAGCACGTTAACAGTATCATTTTTCAGAATTTTAAAGAATTCGGCTAGAATTCTCTCACCTCCACCAGCTTTACTAATTAACAAGGACTTGGCTCACTTCCCTGATACTTAAGGAATGTGACTTTAAAAAAAAAATATGCATGATATCATATCAGATCAGTCCCTCTGTCGTGTCCGACTCTTTGCGACCTCATGAATCGCAGCACGCCAGGCCTCCCTGTCCATCACCAACTCCCAGAGTTCACTGAGACTCACGTCCATCGAGTCGGTGATGCCATCTCATCCTCTGTCATCCTCTTCTCCTCTTGCCCCCAATCCCTCCCAGCATCAGAGTCTTTTCCAATGAGTCAACTCTTCGCATGAGGTGGCCAAAGTACTGGAGTTTCAGCTTTAGCATCATTCCTTCCAAAGAAATCCCAGGGCTGATCTCCTTCAGAATGGACTGGCTGGATCTCCTTGCAGTCCAAGGGACTCTCAAGAGTCTTCTCCAACACCACAGTTCAAAAGCATCAATTCTTCGGCACTCAGCCTTCTTCACAGTCCAACTCTCACATCCATACATGACCACAGGAAAAACCATAGCCTTGACTAGACGAAACTTTGTTGGCAAAGTAATGTCTCTGCTTTTGAATATGCTATCTAGGTTGGTCACAACTTTCCTTCCAAGGAGTAAGCATCTTTTAATTTCATGGCTGCAGTCACCATCTGTAGTGATTTTGGAGCCCAGAAAAATAAAGTCTGACACTGTTTCCACTGTTTCCCCATCTATTTCCCATGAAGTGATGTGACCAGATGCCATGATCTTCATTTTCTGAATGTTGAGCTTTAAGCCAACTTTTTCACTCTCCACTTTCACTTTCATCAAGAAGCTGTTGAGTTCCTCTTCACTTTCTGCCATAAGGGTGGTATCATCTGCATATCTGAGGTTATTGATATTTCTCCCAGCAATCTTGATTCCAGCTTGTGTTTCTTCCAGTCCAGCATTTCTCATGATGTACTCTGCGTATAAGTTCAATAAACAGGGTGACAATATACAGCCTTGACATACTCCTTTTCCTATTGGAACCAGTCTGTTGTTCCATGTCCAGTTCTAACTGTTGCTTCCTGACCTGCATACAAATTTCTCAAGAGGCAGATCAGGTGGTCTGGTATTCTCATCTCTTTCAGAATTTTCCACAGTTTATTGTGATCCACACAGTCAAAGGCTTTGGCATAGTCAATAAAGCAGAAATAGATGTTTTTCTGGAACTTTCTTGCTTTTTCTATGATCCAGCAGATGTTGGCAGTTTGATCTCTGGTTCCTCTGCCTTTTCTAAAACCAGCTTGAACATCAGGAAGTTCACGGTTCACATATTGCTGTAGCCTGACTTGGAGAATTTTGAGCATTACTTTACTAGCATGTGAGATGAGTGCAATTGTGCAGTAGTTTGAGCATTCTTTGGAATTGCCTTTCTTTGGGATTGGAATGAAAACTGCCCTTTTCCAGTCCTGTGGCCACTGCTGAGTTTTCCAAATTTGCTGGCATATTGAGTGCAGCACTTTCACAGCATCATCTTTCAGGATTTGGAATAGTTCAACTGGAATTCCATCACCTCCACTAGCTTTGTTCGTAGTGATGCTTTCTAAGGCCCACTTGACTTCACATTCCAGGATGTCTGGCTCTAGGTCAGTGATCACACTATTGTGATTATCTGGGTTGTGAAGATCTTTTTTGTACAATTCTTCTGTGTATGCTTGCCATCTCTTCGTAATATCTTCTGCTTCTGTTAGGTCCATACTATTTCTGTCCTTTATCGAGCCCATCTTTACATGAAATATTCCCTTGGTATCTCTGATTTTCTTGAAGAGATCCCTAGTCTTTCCCATTCTGTTGTTTTCCTCTATTTCTTTGCATTGATTGCTGAGGAAGGCTTTCTTATCTCTTCCTGCTATTCTTTGGAACTCTGCATTCAGATGCTTATATCTTTCCTTTTCTCCTTTGCTTTTTGCTTCTCTTCTTTTCACAGCTAATTGTAAGGCCTCCCCAGACAGCCATTTTGCTTTTTTGCATTTCTTTTCCATGGGAATGGTCTTGATCCCTGTCTCCTGTACAATGTCACAAACTTCATTCCGTAGTTCATCAGGCACTCTATCTATCAGGTCTAGGCCCTTAAATCTATTTCTCACTTCCACTGTATAATCATAAGGGATTTGATTTAGGTCATACCTGAATGGTCTAGTGGTTTTCCATACTTTCTTCAATTTAAGTCTGAATTTGGCAATAAGGAATTCATGATCTGAGCCACAGTCAGCTCCTGGTCTTGTTTTTGCTGACTGTATAGAGCTTCTCCATCTTTGGCTGCAAAGAATATAATCAATCTGATTTCTGTGTTGACCATCTGGTGATGTCCATGTATAGAGTCTTCTCTTGTGTTGTTGGAAGAGGGTGTTTGTTATGACCAGTGCATTTTCTTGGCAAAACTCGATTAGTCTTTGCCCTGCTTCATTCCATATTCCAAGGTCAAATTTGCCTGTTACTCCAGGTGTTTCTTGACTTCCTACTTTTGCATTCCAGTCCCCTATAATGAAAAGGACATCTTTTTTGGGTGTTAGTTCTAAAAGGTCTTGTAGGTCTTCATAGAACCATTCAACTTCAGCTTATTCAGCATTACTGGTTAGGCCATAGACTTGGAATACTGTGATATTGAATGGTTTGCCTTGGAAACGAACAGAGATTATTCTGTCGTGTTTGAGATTGCATCCAAGTACTGCATTTGGGACTCTTTTGTTATACATATATATTATAAATACATAATAATATTTACAATTTTCCATGCTAGGTTTACAAAAAGCAGAGGAATCAGATATCAAATTGCCAACATCCGTTGGATCACAGAGAAAGCAAGAGAATTCAGGAAAAACATCTAATTGTGCTTCATTGTCTATGGTAAAGCCTTTGACTGTGTGGATCACAACAAACTGTGATCTTCAAGAGATGGGAATACCAGACATCCTCACCTGTCTCCTGAGAAATCTGTTTGCAGGTCAAAAAGCAGCAGTTAGAACCTTGCATGTAATAACAGACTGGCTCAAAACTGGGAAACGAGTATGACAAGGCTGTATATTGTCACCCTGTTTACTTAACTTATATGCAGAGAACATCATGAGAAGTTCTGGGCTGGATGAAGCACAAGCTGGAATCAAGACTGCCAAGAAAATATCAATCACCTCAGATATGCAGATGATGCCACCCTTATGCCAGAAATCAAAGAGGAACTAAAGAACCTCTTGATGAGGTTAAAAGAGGAGAGTGAAAAAGCTGGCTTGAAACTCAACATTCAAAAAACAAAGATCATGGCATCTGGTTCCATCACTTCATCACAAGCAGAAAGGGAAAAAGTAGAAACAGTGACAGATTTTTTTTCCTTGGGCTCCAAAATTACTGTGGATGATGACTGCAGCCATGAAATTAGAAGATGCTTGCTCCATGGAAGGAAAAGTATGACAAATCTAGACAGTGTATTAAACAGCAAAGATATCACTTTGCCAACAAAGGTCTATATAGAGAAACCTATGAGTTTTCCAGTAGTCATGTATGGATGTGACAGTTGGACTATAAAGAAGGCTGATCACCGAAGAATTGATGCTTTTGAGCTGTGGTGTTGGAGAAGACTCTTGAGAGACCCTTGGACTACAGAGATCACGTCAGTCAAACCTAAAGGAAAACAGCCTGAATATTCTTTGGAAGGGGCTGATGCTGAAGCTGAAGGTCCAATACTTTGGCTACCTGTTGCGAAGAACTGACTCATTAGAAAAGACCCTGATGCTGGGAAAGATTGAGGGTGGGAGGAGAAGGGAACAACAAAGGATGAGATGGTTGCATGGCATCACTAACTCAATGGACATGAGTTTGAGCAAGCTCCAGGAGAAGGTGAAGGACAGGGAAGCCTGGCATGTTGCAGTCCATGGGGTGGCAAAGTGTCAGACATGACTGAACAACTATACACACACACAGACACACACACGCACATATACACATATGTGCTTAGTAGCTCAGTCATGTCCAACTATTTGGGACCCCATGGACTGTAGCCCACCACGCTCCTCTGTCCATGAGGATTATCCAGGCAAGAACACTGATGTGGGTGACCATACCCCTCTCCAATATACACAAATACACATATATCTGTATCTATATATATATAGATATGTATATGTATATTATTAATGCTGCAGAAGAGTCTCCCTATCTGGTGTCTGGCTTTTTTTTTTTTTTCACCAATTTAGGCTTTTTTTTTTTTTTTTACCAATTTACTGATGCTGTGTAGTAAGTCATTTCCAGACAATAAAAAAGGCATTCAGCCTGGTCAGTTCAGTTCAGTTGCTCACTTGTGTCCAACTCTTTGCTATCACATGGACTGCAGCATATCAGGCTTCCCTGTCCATCACCAACCTCTGAACTTTGCTCAAACTCATGTCCATCAAGTCAGTGATGCCATCCAACCATCTCATCCTCTGTTGTCATCTTCTCCTCCTGCCTTCAATCTTTCCCTGCAACAGGGTCTTTTCCAATGAGTCAGTTCTTCACATCAGGTAGCCAAAGCACTGGAGTTTCAGCTTCAGCTTCAGGCCTTCCAATGAATATTCAGGACTGATTTCCTATAGGATGGACTGGTTGGATCTCCTTGCAGTCAAGGAGACTCTCGATAGTCTTCTCCAACACCGTAGTTCAAAAACATCAATTCTTCAGCACTCAGCTTTCTTTACAGTCCAAATCTCACATCCATATATGACTACTGGAAAAACCAAAGCTTTCACTAGATGAACCTTTGTCGGCAAAGTAATGTCTCTGCTTTCTAATATGCTGTCCAGGGTGGTCATAGCTTTTCTTCCAAGGAGCAAGCATCTTTTAATTTCATGGCTGCAGTCACCATCTGCAGTGATTTTGGAGCCCCAAAATAAAGTCTGTCACTGTTTCCATTGTTTCCCCATCTATTTGCCATGAAGTGATAGGACTGGATACCATGATCTTAGTTATCTGAATGTTAAGTTTTAGGCCAACTTTTTCACTCTCCTCTTTCACTTTCATCAAGAGGCTCTTTAGTTCTTCTTCACTTTCTGCCATAAGGGTGGTGTCATCTGCTATCTGAGGTTGTTGATATTTCTCCCAGCAATCTTGACTCCAGCTGTGCTTCATACAGCCCAGGATTTCTCATGATGTACATTGTATAGAAGTTAAATAAGCAGGGTAATAAGATACAGCCTTGAGGTACTCCTTTTCCTATTTGGAACCAGTCTGTTGTTCCATGTCCAGTTCTAACTGTTGCTTCCTGACCGGCATACAGGTTTCTAAAGAGGCAGGTCAGGTGGTCTGGTATTGCGATTTCTTGAAGTATTTCCCACAGTTTGTTGTGATCCACACAGTCCAAGGCTTTGGTGTAGTCAATAGGATAGAAGTACATGTTTTTCTGGAACCCTCTTGCTTTTTTGATGGTCCGATGGATGTTGGCAATTTGATGTCTTCTTCCTCTGCCTTTTCTAAAACCAGCTTGAACATCTGGAAGTTCACAGTTCACATACCTTTGAAGCCTTGCTTGGAGGATTTTGAGCATTACTTTACTAGCGTGTGAGATGAGTGCAATTATGCAGTAGTTTGAACATTCTTTGGCATTGCCTCTCTTTGGGATTGGGATGAAAATTGACCTTTTCCAGTCCTGTGGCCAATGCTGAGTTTTCCAAATTTGCTGGCATATTGAGTGCAGCACTTTCAAAGCATCATCTTTTAGGATTTGAAATAGCTCAACTGGAATCCCATCACTTCCAAAGCAAAAACACCCAACTGTGGATGTGACTGGTGATGGAAGTAAAGTCCAATGCTGTAAAGAGCAATATTGCATAGGAACCTGGAATGTTAAGTCCATGAATCAAGGCAAATTAGAAGTGGTCAAACAGGAGATGGCAAGAGTGAACATTGACATTTTAGAAATCGGTAAACTAAAATGGACTAGAATTGATGAATTTAACTCATGGGACCATTATATCTACTACCGTGGGCAAGAATTCCTTAGAAGAAATGGAATAGCCATCATTGCCGGGAGAAAGCGTGAGGACCTCTGCCCATGGCAAAGGTCATGAGGAAGGAGGCTCAACATACGCAAAGGCGGGATCGAGCCTCAGGAGTCCCCCTGGAAATTCTCGAGCATCTACCCCCATAACCAGAGTCTGCCTACTTTACTACTGTGTGCTCTCACCTACACCTCTGACTTTACGGGGGGGTGTCCCCCACCACCTCTTTTGGAGAAGGAGTTAACTTAGAGCTCTAGTTAATAATAATTCCGGGGTGTGACAGGAGTGTTTTAACCTACAAACTCCTCTGAAGGTTCTCTAGCCTGCCTGACAGGGTTATCCAGCCACATGTGATTGCTCACAGCCTCCCAACCATGAGAGGCATGAGATGCTTTAAACCTTCTAAAACCAGGTTCTTTAGAGAAGTTAGAAAACTCTTAGTATAAGTATAGTGGGCTGATTAGAAATTGTACTGGTGAAGGGTTTTTCATTTGTTGAGCCAAAGTTTACTGCTAAGTCTCCACATCCCCTGCCCTTATACACATTAATGAATATATAGAAGAAATAAGTATTAACCTTTGATATTAATCACTTTAGACCTTAGGCTAAGCAAATTCTTTCCTTAATTAAAACCCACTACACCGTCACCCTATAGGAATGTAACTTTATCTGGTACCTTCGGAAGGTGGCGTCTGTTTTAAGAATAATCACCCCTGGAGAAATAAGTGTTCTGGTTGACTGACCGCTGTCACAAGGAGAGGGTCATAAATTGTCAGCAGGCTCCCTGGCCAGAAGATGATGTAACACCCCTAAGACCTCTGTATACATTTGTATGAAGCACCTGACTTTAATAAAAGTCAGGACTGCTGACCCCGCGTGACTTTTGTATAACATCTCAGTGTATAAAAACAGACCCTGGAAAAATAAAAAATGGGATCAGTTCCTCGAAAGGCTGGTCTCCTCATGTCATTCTTTCTCTCAATCTCTGGCTGGGTTTCCATCTGGAGCGTGGAGGCCCACCAAGCTTACTAATTTTGCCTGGGCTTCTAAGATCTGACCAGGGAGGCCTTAGTGTCTCCTCTCCTTTGGGAGAATGGGAGGATGCCTGCAGCCTACGTAGGTGATGTAAATTCCTTGCCTTGGAATTTTACTAGCTTTCCATGTAAACCAAGTTATTCAGCCTCTTTTCTCCACTGAATTTTGCTGCTGACCTATCCTTATTCTATTACTCTTTATATCTCTAATTAATATTTAATTAAAGCTATCGTATCCTGATCACCGAAGCCGTCTCCCCTTCAAATTTCCCTGGAGCCACCAGGGCTGGACCCCGGCACATCATAGTCAAAAAAAGAGTCCAAAACGCAGTACTTGGATGCAGTCTCAAAAATGACAGCATGATCTCTGTTTGTTTCCTTAGCAAACCATTCAATATCACAGTAATCCAAGTCTATGCCCCAACCAGTAATGCTGAAGAAGCTGAAGTTGAATGGTTCTATGAAGACCTACAAGAACTTCTAGAATTAACACCCAAAAAAAGGTGTCTTTTTCATTATAGGGGACTAGAATGCAAAAGCAGGAAGTCAAAAGATACCTGGAGTAGCAGGCAAATTTGGCATTGGAGTACAGAATGAAGCAGGTCAAAGCCTAACAGAGTTTTTCCAAGAGTACACACTGGTCATAGCAAACACCCTCTTCCAACAACACAAGAGAAGATTCTACACATGGACATCACCAAATGGTCAATACTGAAATCGGATTTATTATATTCTTTGCAGCCAACAATGGAGAAGCAAGACAGACAGCTGACTGTGGCTCAGATCCTGAACTTCTTATTGCCAAATTCAGGCTTAAATTGAAGAAAGTAGGGGGAACCACTAGACCATTCAGGCAGGTAAATTAGTTCTTTAAGTCCTAGTGTGTGAGTTAGTAGAACAAGAACTGTAGAACTGGAAGCTCTCTAGAGAAGATGTTGTCCAACCCCCTATTTTGCAGTTCAAGTGACACACGCTTAAAGCAGTCATGACTTGCACAAGCACAGTTGGTTCTGCCACTCTTACTGTAACTTCTGGCAAGTCCTTAACCACGTCTGGATTTCTGCTCCCTCCTCTGTAAAATGAACTGGTGATCATCACAGCTAACAACTTCCAGGTGCTTCCTGTGTGCCCAACACTGTCCTGAGTACTTTAAGCACATTTTCTAATTCTCCCAACTTTCCAGAAATTATTTATGATTGATTACCTTCTATTACAGAGGGAAATATCAAAACACATAAAGCTTAAATAATTTGCCCGAGATAAGACAATTAGAAAATTTTGCAAAGCTAATCTAGTAACCCAGGAAGAACTGCCTCCCAAATCCTCAAATTCCAATTCTTAGATTTCTTCTAAGAAAACCGGTTCTGCTCTTGAGCATCATGGGGAAGAGGAGCCCATGTGACATATCCTGAGAGCAGTATTGCCCATTGCCTCCCAGGGTAGAAGGCAGACAGATTAATACTATGCATTGTGATTAGTACAATAGAAGAATGAAGCTTATTTCCTTCTCTCAAGAGTTTTAGAAATTTGTGCCTGCTCATCTATTTATTGACATTGATTGGTTGTTTGCACTGGCTGGTAGGTTTTATACTAGACACTGAGAATCTAGAGATAAGGAAAACAAAGTCCATTTTGAGTTTGACTTCATTCACTTAGCATAATGATTTGGGGAATCATTCAAGTTGTATGTGCCAAGAGCTTGTTCTCCTTTATCGCTGCATAGTGTTCCATCTTACGGATGTATCCCAGCTTCTCACTTCTCCTTCACTTATGATGCAGAAGGTGCCGTGGTCCGGGCACGGGTTGGAAAAGAATTTCCAGACATGAGACAGAATGAGAGGGAAATAAAGTTTATTAGAGTGGGAGACGCTGTTAGAACAGTGGGCCAGCTCAAGGGAGAACTGATGTTAAACAGGGGTCCTTAGTCTGCTTTTATACCCAGAGTGCAAGGGGCGGGATAGGGGTCTTGCGGGTCATTTGCTGACTGGATGAGTCATGTATACTGGGTGGGGGGGAAGAGTAAGGCAAATGCCTTCTCCCTATGGGGTAGGAGGGTTGACAGGTTATACTGCTCAGGATCACCTGAAATCTATTAATAGTTGCAACATGGGAGAAGGAAGGATGATAAGGGTCTGGTTTTTCTGTTCCTGCATTCCAAGACCCACCTTGGTTTTACCTGCTCTGTTGTCCTTGGGTCACCACAGAAGGCTCAGCTTCTCTGTCCACCAATGCTGAGTCAAATCTTGGAGACAGAGTTTTGGGTAGAAAAGGAGAGTTTCATTGCTTTGCCAGGCAAAAGGGGACACAGCGGGCTCATGCCCTCAAAGTCCTCTGTCCCCACTTGGGGAAGACAGTGAGAAGTTTTATTGTCCAAATAGGGCATGATCATCTCTTGGACAATCTTCTGATGGGTTGGTGGTGAGGTAAGCAAGTCAGCATCATCGTCCTTCAGGTCCAACTGGTCTAGGGTCTACACGCTGTGGGGAGCATACCATGGTTAATTATTAACTTCTGCCACCAGGAGGGGTTTCAGTATCTGTAAACAAGTGCAAAGGCTTATTGTGTGTATCCTTTGATGGGGAAGCAAGACCTTACCCCAATGCTCCTCTTGACTATTTCTCTGGTTTCCCAATTCCTTCCTTCCCTAGTTGACAACTGCTTGAATCTGCCCACTGGAGCTCAGGGAAGGTCATGGAGGCTGAGTGAAGGCTCTTTCCTATGATCAGAGAAAGAGGTGACACAAAGGCCTTGGGCCCAGGAGCCCCACAGGGCCATGCATGCCTCCATGTATTCTTCTGCCCCTAATTGATTGCTCTTTGTTTGCTAAAACCTCCATTATGCTGTTGAATAGTAGTGGGTGGGAACACTTGCTTTCTTCCTGGAAATGTCTTCATTTGTGCATGCGTGTGTGTCCGCTCAGTTGTGTCAGACTCTTTGATACCCTATGGACTGCAGCCCACCAGGCTCCTCTGTCCCTGGAATTTTCCAGGCAAGCACACTTTTATGGGCTGTCATTTCCTACTCCAAAGGATATTCACGACCCAGATATCACACCCACCCTGAGTGTTTCCCAACTAGGCAAGTAAGATAGCAGCTGAACTACAGCAGGGTATTACAAGTATTTGTGTTTCTGTGTGGTGTGTAATCATATTAAGCAAGTATCCCCCAATCACTATTTTCTTGGGGGTTTTATCATGAATGGCTATTGAATTTTATTAAAGACTTTAAAAAAATCATCCATGAAAATAATTGAGTGAATGACATTAACAGATTTCCCAATATTCAACCAACCTCTTTGTTTTCTATCCCTCTTGGTCATGAAGTATCACATTCTTAATGGTGGTGTTGGCACCTATTTGCTAATACATAAAGTTTTGTCTTTTGTACTTGTACTTGCTTTTAATTTACCTTACTTCACTTTTTCCAGTTTTTGTGTTTTTAGTGAGAATGTATTTTCTTTCTTTTGAAAGTGAAAGTGAAAGTATCCAATTCTTTGCAACCCCATGGACTGTATAGTCCATGGAATTCTCCAGGCCAGAATGCTGAAGTGGGTAGCCTTTCCCTTCTCCAGGGCATCTTTCCAACCCAGGGATTGAACCCAGGTCTCCCAACATTGCAGGCAGATTCTTTACCAGCTGAGCCACCAGGGAAGCCCTTTGTTTTTTTTACTTTTATTGAAAAAGTTTTTGGTGCAATGCATTTTACTCTGGTCACTTCTTTCATTGAAGCCTACAGCTTCTGATATTTAGTGTTTTCATTATTATGATCTTTAAGAAATTCTGAAGAGTCAGTTTGTATTTTTGTTTTCAACCAGAGTTGTTTAATCCAATGTGCCATTTTAGTTTCCAGATGGAAGCACATTTTCCCAGAAGTAATTTATGGTTTTGTCTCATTATGATCAGAAAATGAAGAAGAACTAAAGAGCCTCTTGATGAAAAGTGAAAGAGGCGAGTGAAAAAGTTGGCTTAAAACTTAACCTTCAAAAAATTAAGATCATGGCAACTAGTCCCATCACTTCATGGCAAATAGGTGGGGAAACAGTGACAGACATTATTTTGGTTGGCGGGGGGGGGAGGGGGGGGGGGACTTCAAAATCACTGCAGATGGTGACTGCAGCCATGTAATTAAGAGATGCTTGCTCCTTGGAAGAAAAGTTATGACCAACATAGACAGCATATTAAAAAGCAGAGACATTACTTTGCCAACAAAGGTCCATCTAGTCAAAGCTCTGGTTTTTCCAGTAGTCATGTATGGATGTGAGAGTTGGACTATAAAGAAAGCTGAGTGCCGAAGAACTGATGCTTTTGTACTTGGCATTGGAGAAGACTATTGAGAGTCACTTGGATTACAAGGAGATCAAACCAGTCAATCCTAAAGGAAATCAGTCCTGAATATTCATTGGAAGGCCTGATGCTGAAGCTGAAACTCCAATACTTTGGCCACCTGATGCAAACAATTGACTCTTTTGAAAAGACCCTGATGCTGGGAAAGATTGAAGGCAGGAGGAGAAGGGGACCACAGAGGATGAGATGGTTCGACAGCATCATCGACTTGATGGACATAAGTTTGAGCAAACTTCAGGAGTTGGTGATGGACAGGGAAGCCTGGTGTGCTGCAGTCCATGGGATTGCAAAGAGTTGGACACGACTGAGCAACTGAACTGAAATGAACTTTTCTTAAACTTCATATTGTTGATGTAGGATTTGTAATAAAAGATAATGAGATGGGAAAATGTTGTTTAGGTTTAATTCTTCTTGAAGTAATAATTGCCTTTACAGACCTAAAGTTTTGAACAAGTGTATTTTGAGTCCTTTGAGACTATAAGTCAGTCACTCCCTGTGGAACAATTTTGAATCCACTGGTAATGGCCTCTGTGGCAAAATTATACATATACTATATTTAGGAAATAGAAAGAAAAAGTATATGTTTGCATTGTCTCAAATTTCATAATCTTTCCTAGGTCTTATCCATTATTTCCAGAGAAAACACAAAATTACATCTTTGCTCTCGTGTAAAAACCTGTCCAATCTGATGTGTTAAAGAGCCCCTTCAGGGACTTCCCTGGTGGTCCAGTGGTTAAGACTTTGCCTTCCAATGTAGGTGGTGGGGGTTTGATCCCTGGCCGGGGAGCTAAAGATCCCACATGCCTTACAGCCAAAAAACCAAAACATAAAAGAAAAGCAATACTGTAACAAATTCAGTAAAGACTTAGGGGGAAAAAAAAAAAGAAATGGCCCCTTTAGATAGTGTTCACTCTCCATGTAGGTGACTCAGACACTTTCTGCAACCATTGTATTTATTTCCTCCAATGGACTTTCAATGCCTTACGTGACACTGGTTTGTGGAGAAAGATGGAGTTCTCCAGGCTCCCCAGGTGGTGCCAGTGGTAAAGAATCTGCCTGTCAATGCAGGAGATACAGATTCGATCCCCGGTTTGGGAAGATTCCCTGGAGAAGGAAATGGAAACCCACTTCAGTATTCTTACCTGGAAAATCCCATGGACAGAGGGCTACAGTCCATAGAGTCACAAAGAGTTGGACACAACTGAACACACACACACATGCACGTACATATGGGGTCTCCAGCCTCAGCCTCTGTCTCCCCTACTTGCTGGATGATGTCTCATGTCTGTCAAGCCTCTGAAGGCCTGCTATCCCCAACAAGAAAGTCCACAGGCTGGTGTAAATGCACCAAGTGAGTTGATTTCCCACTCCAGGCAGTGCCCTTTCAGGGGCTCCTCAACTGACTTGACCACAGCTCCAGATGGTCTACGTTCTCTGTGGCTGGTCAGGCAGAGGCTCTCATTCAGCCCTGGAATATCAGCTAGAGGGTGATATTTCATGTGGTTGCAGGAAATACAACTTCACCAAAGTAGCTTAACAAAGGGTTCAATTTTGATACAAGGAGTTTACAACTAGTACTCCAGAGCTGATGTAACTATCCAAAGAACTTGATTTTTTTCTTCCACCCATTCTGGTATCTTTTGTCCTCAGAGTGGCAAGATGGCTGCTTCAGCTTCAGCCTCATGTCAGAACTGCAGGCAGAAAGAACACAGACACAAGAAGGAAGACAGGATGACACTTCTACTGCAAAAGCAAAGCCAACCCACAGGGCTTCTTCTACCACCTCTTGGTCATATGCTTACCCCAGCTATGAGAAACACAGTACAACTCAGCATTTCATGTGGGTACATTGCTGTGACAAGAAAAATTGTAGTTTTGTTAGTAATGAGGAGGGGACAAATGCTAGTGAGCTGATGACTAGCAACAACTGCCATATGAACTGGGGTGAATTTGCCATACACATCTCACTCTAGAGAGACCTCATTCTCAATGGTATGGCAAATTCTTTTGACGATTCCCAACCAAACTTTCCTACAGTCCTAAACTCTTCCTCATTCTACACATGAACCAAGGAAAGGTCAAGAAAATAGAACCTCAGTGCCCAAGTCTGGTTCCAAAAAAAAACCAGTCTTGTAACATACTAAATATCCTACAGATAAACTTTGGAATAAACTACAAAGAACAAATACTAGAAATACTGGGGAGCCACCAAAGCAGATAGAAATGGAAAGTATTTCCATCCTTGAAACAAGAAGCACATACAGTGACATCCATGTTTGAAAGTTTTTTCCAGAGGGCACTCCCCAGACCACAATGCAAGAAGTGACCAGAACTTCACTATCTAATATATATCTTGTTTCCTGAACCTGGAGAGAAAAGCTTAGGACCACATCTGATTGCCTTATTCCTCTCCCTTCCTGCTTCCTTTCCCCTAGAAGAGGAGAGACTCTTCTCAAATCTAATTAGCTGGACTTCTATTGTGTAAAATGTTATTGTCTAGTGACTAAACCTTGGAGAAATGATAGGATAGGACAAAAAAAAAAGTGAATGGATAGGACAATCCATTGGTTGACAAGGCTGTCATCTTTTGAAAAAATCTATTAATATTTTTTAAAATAGTGGAAACTGATTATTCAGATTTTTCCATATTTTGTGAAGCATTAGCATGCATCATCGAAACAGCAAAAGAGTCCCAGAAAAACACCTATTTCTGCTTTATTGACTATGCCAAAGCCTTTGACTATGTGGATAACAATAAACTGTGGAAAATTCTGAAAGAGATGGGAATACCAGACCTGACCTGCCTCTTGAGAAACCTGTATGCAGGTCAAGAAGCAACAGTTAGAACTGGACATAGAACAACAGACTGGTTCCAAATAGGAAAAGGAGTATGTCAAGGCTGTATATTGTCACCCTGCTTATTTAACTTATATGCAAAAAGCATCATGAAAAACGCTGGGCTGGAGGAAGCACAAGCTGGAATCAAGATTGCCGGGAGAAATATCAATAACCTCAGATATGAAGATGACACCACCCTTATGGCAGAAAGTGAAGAAGAACTAAAGAGCCTCTTGATGAAAGTGAACGAGGAGAGTGAAAAGGTTAGCTTAAAGCTCAGCATTTGGAAAATGAAGATCATGGCATCCGGTCCCATCACTTCATGGCAAATAGATGGGGCAACAGTGGAAACTGTGGCTGACATTATTTTTCTGGGCTCCAAAATCACTGCAGACGGTGATTGCAACAATGAAATTAAAAGACACTTACTCCTTGGAAGGAAAGTCATGACCAACCTAGACAACATATTAAAAAGCAGAGACATTACTTTGCCAACAAAGGTCGCTCCAACACTTTGGCCACCTGATGCAGAGAGCTGACTCATTTGAAAAGACCCTAATGCTGAGAAAGATTGAGGGCAGGAGGAGAAGGGGATGACAGAGGATGAGATGGTTGGATGGCATCACCGATTCAATGGACATGGGTTTGGATGGACTCCGGGAGTTGGTGATGGACAGGGAGGCCTGGCGTGCTGCGGTTCATGGCGTCGCAGAGAGTCGGACATGACTGAGCCACTGAACTGAACTAAACTGAGCGTGCATCAGAGTCACCTGGAAGACTTGTTAACATACAAAGTTACTGAATGAGTAGACCTGAGAATTTGCACTCCTAACAGTTCCCTGGCATTGCCAATATGGCTGGTTCTCGACAGTGATTTGAGAGTGATTGCATGTCTATGGGGTCGCACAGAGTTGGTCACAAGTGACTTAGCAGCAGCAGCAGCACTGGAGCAAATACCCTGTTTTTGACAAAGAAAGGGATATAGTAGCTTCAAATTTTTTCAAGGCATTTCCTCTGCTCCAAGTATTACCAGCTAGATCAAGGGTGCCAAAGACCCTTCTCCCCTCCAGGATTCTGAAGGAAAAGTATACACACGAAGAATTGAATCTAATAAAGCAAAACACCATATTGTTACCCATATCCTAGGACTTCCTAGTAAAGATGAAGTGGAGATGAAACAGGGACCAGAAACCACAGTTAGGAGTCCTCCTTCTCCTGGAAATGGAAGAGAGCCCAGTCCAGTTCTGTTCAGTCACTCAGTCGTGTCTGACTCTTTGCAACTGCATGGACTGCAGCACACCAGGCATCCCTGTCCATCACCAACACCCAGAACTTGCTCAAAATCATGTCCATTGAGTCAGTGATGCATGCCCTCCTCCTCTTGCCTTCAATCTTTCCCAGCATCAGGGTCTTTTCCAATGAGTCAGTCCTTCTCATCAGATGGCCAAAGTATTGGAGTGTCTGCTTCAGCATCAGTCCTTCCGACGAATATTCAGGATTGATCTCCTTTAAGATGAACTGGTTGGATCTCCTTGCAGTCCAAGGGACTCTCAAGAGTCTTCTCCAACACCCCAGTTCAAAAGCATCAATTCTTCGGCACTCAACTTTCTTTATAGTCCAGCTCTCACACCCATACATGACTACTGGAAAAACCATAGCTTTGACTAGACAGACCTTTGTCAGCAAAGTAATGTCCCTGCTTTTTAATATGCTGTCTGGATGGCATCACCAACTCGATGGACGTGAGTTTGAGTGAACTCCGGGAGTTGGTGATGGACAGGGAGGCCTGGCATGCTGCGATTCATGGGGTCACAAAGAGTCGGACATGACTGAGCGACTGAACTGAACTGAATTGAATTGGGTTGGTTATAGGTTTTCTTCCAAGGAGCAAGCATCTTTTAATTTCATGGCTGCAGTCACCATCTTCAGTGATTTTGGAGCCCCCAAAATAAAGTCTGTCACTGTTCTCATTGTTTCACCATCTATTTGCCATGAAGTGATGGGACTGGATGCCATGATCTTCATTTTTTGAACGTTGAATTTTAAACCAGTTTTTTCACTCTCCTCTTTCACTTTCATCAAGAGGCTATTTAGTTCCTCTTCACTTTCTGCTATAAGGGTGGTGTCATCTGCATATCTGAGGTTATTGATATTTCTCCCAGCAATCTTGAAGCAACAGTTAGAACTGGATATGGAACAACAGACTGGTTCCAAATTGGGAAAGGAGTACGTCAAGGCTGTATATTGTCACCTTGCTTATTTAACTTATATGCAGAGTACATCATGCGAACTGCTGGGCGACTAAGCACAGCTAAATGAAGAGCTCGTTGACGTGATCAGGCAAGAACTGAGCAAGTCAAATACCGCATAGAGAAAAAAATAAGACATACTCAAAGTGTTATGTCGATTGTGTCTAAAGTCACACTTCTCATGTAGCTCTAAAGGAAAAGACTTGCAATTTTTAAAACTTTAAGTCCATTAATCTTTGATATTATTTTAAAAGTCTTTTCTTCTCTGGGCAATTATTTGGTAGAAGGTCTTTCATGTTTTGTATACGTTAGCATTTTTAGTTTTTTCTTTAAACATTTGCAAGAAAACTTTCCATAACCAAATAATATTTTTCATCATCTCTCCAATTGAAAAAAATTTTTTTTCACCCAATAATCCAAGTTATTTTATAGCTGGCCCAAGTTCCAAGTGCTGAGTCTATTAAAAGCCGTCCAGAGTGTTTTTTGTTGGCCATTCAATTCTGGCTTCCGTTACTAGTTTTGTCAAGTCTGTTTTTGATGGCTAAGAGGAAAGCTTTTATCAAACCCTGTATGTATTTACTGAAAAGATCTCTAACACCTTTTTTTGGTTTCTTTTTTCTTGGATTCACTGCACTGTAGCACACTGCAATTACCACTCATCGTGAATGTTGTGAAACATCTTCCCGGCTCTTTTTCTCTCTCCTGTTCCAGTTTAGTACCTGCTTTGTCATCTCCATTCATTCTGCACCAATATCATGCCTTCATTTTGGAGCTTAAATTTTCTCCATGCTTACTTTTAACTAAAACTTAATCTGAATCTATTATAAGTAAATAATCATCAAGATTTAAATTTAATAACCAATAAATGTAGCTCTGTGTCACTGTAACCCATGTTGTCTACACAAAGTGTTCATAAAAGTACCACAGCACTCATTAGGAAGATTGTTCAAAGGGAAGCAGTCTTCAGACATCGGCTAAATCGGTGATGATGTGCTTATTATGTTCTGACACTAGAAACAGTAAATGTGCCCAAGGTTTACATTGCAATACAACAATAATATGTGATACAACAGTTAGAGTGAAGTGTATTTCTACCCAAACAACAGAACTGGATTGAATAGTAAAATATTTTACAGTGTAAATTTAAATTCAAGCAAATTATCATGAAATAAAAGTTCAGTTTCCCAGGTATAGCTATATTTCAAAGGCCCAATAACCACATGTGGCTAGTGTCTACCACTGGATACTGCAATTTCTAGAAAATACTCAAATATTTGGAAATTAAATACATTCTCCTTGATATCCATGAGTGATAAAAGATATCACAAAAAATATGCAAAATATCATAAACTGAGTGATAGTGAAAAGAGAACACACAAAACATAATGAGATGCAGATAAGCATGTGTAGAGGGAAGTTTTATAACTTTCTACCTTCGTGTTAGAAAATAATAACTTTTAATAGTTTACAGGATACTGTCCATAGCATGTTGTAGAGACTCGGGATATTATTATGCTCTTCTGAAGGATCCTGGGTTTGCTCCAGCAGGCACTTAAATTACTGGTCGATGCCTCTGTGTCAAGTTCCCTATAGCCTCTCCCTGTACTTGGTCACCTCTCAGGGTCTTCCAACAATTGTTTAAAAACTCTCATTATTTTGAATTTTCTACAGAGTGTATGAAAGTTATTACAGGATAATTCAAAGCTGGAAAGCTTCCCTGAGATTTTTAGCCACTGCTTTGACCACCAAGGAGGAAGCAGCCTGTGGACTCACTGGTCACTTCGGACTCTCCAGATCTCTCTCTTTCGTGCTTTGCTCCAGTGTAGGGGTTTTTATGAGAATAATGAATTCCAAAGGTCACTATTTTCACAGCTTTGGCCAAGACAACCCCCTCACCTCCCCCTACCCATGACCTCATCCTCAGCACCTCTTTCTTTCTGGTTCCCAGACCATGGGATTTCCATGCTTTCCCTGTTCTCTGATGCTCAGGGAGTGACAGTGTGAAGCAACAGCTCCCCTTCCTTCTGAAATGTCATGGGAGGGATTTTCCTTGATTTTTAGTAGTAAAGGAGAGAAAACCCCATATTCCGAAAAATTTTAAGCAATTCCTTTAGAATTTTTAATGAATGACGTGTTTTGAGTGACTTGCCATTTGCCATTTAGTGACTTGATGTTTTGTGAGTGATGGTGCCTGTCATTTGGTCAATACTTGTATTTTCTAGGATGAGATCAATTAAGTCAACAGGGTTAAAACGAAAGTACCTAAGTTAAAGATATTTATCTTCTTATCTTAAAGGAAATGCGAATGACTTTAGCTGTTAGTTTAGTGGCTATGAAGTAATGGGTCTATTCACTTAGAAACAAAATGACTTTATTTCACTTATCCTTGAAGAATTAACAGATTCTCCCAGTTTGTTTTTTTTTAATGTTTCAGATTTTTAATGTGACTTTAAATTTTTTCTTTTCTCATTGTGTAAATTTAAGGTGTGCTGAGTCTTACTATGGTAGACTGGTGTATCATAGTTGGTTTTCATTTTAACAATATTTAGCACATCACATACTTATACTACGATATTATTGTCTACATTCAATCTACTGTACTATAGACCTCTATGGCTTTTTAGTGCTTGTGACAAGTTTGTGCCTGGAACACCATCAATCTTATCCCCTGTGCCCCCACATCTTGGTAACCAACATTCTCTTCCTTTTTTAAACAGGTTTGACTTTTTAGATTCCACATATTACACAGTACTTGTCCTTCTCTAACTTATCTTCCTTCCAATTCTCCCAAATTCAATACATAAACATAAGACAACTCCAACTGGAATACCAACAATGTACTTTTTAGAAAATTCAACAAGTAAGTTTAATTTTCACACAGAAGAAGAAATGCCTGAAAATAACAAAAGAAATACAAAAATGGTGACTGGGGAGGAAATCGGAAGTGGAGGGGGAGAGTTCACATTACAATCAAAGCCACAGGAATCAAGTCGATATTTTATTCACATAGGAGTTGAGAAGATGGAAGACAAGAAGAGAGGCAAAAATTTTCACAGAAATCATAGGGAATATGAAAATTTACCATATGATAACTGCTGTTTCAGTTCAGCAGGAGATGATCACCGACTTAGTAAATGGTCTGGCACAAAGGCTATCTTAAGCATACTCCGATGTGTCTCTGTTCTGACTCCAGACCCTTTTAGCTAAAGACCTGCTCCAGCTTTCTCATGGGTCCTCTGGGTGAGGACGAGATGACACCCCGAGTTGCAGTACTCTCCGAGGCCCATAGGCTGCTCCCGAGGACATTCACATGGTCTCCTGCTTCTTTCTTTGCAGCTTCCCTTTCTTCCTTCCTCCCTCCATTCTACACCCCCAAACACCTGGCTGGGGAACCCGCCTACAAGCCCAGATGAACCTTGCTTTCTCCCCTCTCTCAGTGGAGAAGGGAAGGGGTTGCAGGTCAGGCAGAGGCTGGGCTGGAAGTCTCCTCTGCTCTCCATGTGGGAGGGTGGGCATCAGAGGGGCAGTATCAGGTATATGACCTCCCTTGTCCAAGCCTCCCTGGGAAGAGCTCCTCCACTGCCCAAGTCCACTTGGACCTCCAGGGGGATGCGTGTTCTGCAGCCAGGTCTAGGCCCCATTCCCTGAGCAGACCTGGCCCCTGGATACCCCTGCCCTGCTTTGCTCCTTCCCATGGGGTCCCTTTGCTGCAGGTGGTGGCCTCTTTCAAGAGCGAATCAAGAGTAGCTCCTTGTGGCCCTCCCCCATTTCTAGTTGCCTTCTCCTCCCCAGCCCAGAGCCTGTCCTGCCCCACTGGCACAGGCCTTTAAAAGCCATCGTGCCTGCCCTCTTAACAGGCAAAGATAGCCCAAGAGATGCAGAGTTGCCCAGTCCACGTTCCACGCTGATCTGCTGCATCGAGTTTTAAGCCAAGACTCCAGTGGCCCGAATGCTGCTGGGGTTCCATGGCAGAAGGGAGCACAGGCCTGCCTCAGGAGGCTTGGCTTATCTCAGAGTTCTGTTGCAGAGAGGGAATGCCAGAGACACATGAGGAATGGCTGGGGGTGCAGAGCAGGAGGGCCCCTGTGTTCTGGAAGGTATGATGAAGGACCTGAGAACTCAGGAGCCCACTCACCTCCTCTCGCCTGACCAGAGGCTGCCCTGGAGACAGGAGGGGCCAGGGACCCCTGGGATGGACAGGGCAAGTGAGGGGCCTGGGAGCCGGACTCCGGGCCAAGGGAGGCAGGCAGGAAGCCACGGAGGCCTGCGCTTCAGATGAGTGCGCTGAGCGGGAGCTGGCATCCAGCTTGCTCGGGGTCCTTCAGGATGCGGTGCAGGCCCCACAGCCAGGCCTGGTCCCGGCGCCCCTCCTTGGCGCCCAGCCACCAGAGGCCCCAGCTCTCACGGGGTGCAGCGTGGGACTGAGGGGCGGCCGGGGAGCTGAAGGCGGGGACCCTTTCGACGTGCCGCATGAGCTCCCTCAGCTGGGCCTCCTGCTCGGCTCCGTCCCCCTTGTTGTTGAAGCCGCAGTGTCGCCTTGAGCAGTCCTTATGCAGCTTGGCCAGCGCATGGTTGTCGGTCTTCTCCAGGTATGTCTCCAGCGAGCCGCCGTCCAGGTCTTCTTTCCGCGTGAACACCAGGACGGTGCGGGCCAGGATGCCCTTCCCGAACACCTCCTCGAGGCGCCTGGCCACCTGCTGGTCCTCCTCGGTGAAGCGGCCGAGCTGTGTCACCAGGAGCACCGCGTACGGCTCCGGCGGGGAGCCGGCGCCGGCCTCGAGGCCGACGCCCTGAGCGGTCGCCGGCAGCCCCGCAGCCCAGGGGGACAGGATGTCGGGGGTGTCGATGACCTGCAGCTCCCTCCCCTCCCACGCGCGGCGCCCCTGCTGGAAGGCCTGGGTCACCGGGCGAGCGCTGAGCTTGGACTCGAACACTCTCCTCCCGAGGATGCTGTTTCCCGTGGCGCTTTTCCCGCTCCCGGATTTTCCCACCAGGATGAGCCTCAGCGTCTGCGGGGTCCCTTCATCACCCCACAGCCCTGGAAGCATCGAGAGAAGGTGGGGGACCGCGGTTAGAGTGCGTCCCCTGCTTCAGCCTCCCCGGGGGCAGACGGTCCTAGTGGGGGCTGGACAAAGGAAGACCAGCGTCTGCATCCGAGATGTGCCCTAGGTTCACATGCTTTCCTTCCTTTTCTTTTTTCTGAATTT
Source organism: Bos indicus x Bos taurus (assembly GCF_003369695.1). NCBI lineage: Eukaryota > Metazoa > Chordata > Mammalia > Artiodactyla > Bovidae > Bos > Bos indicus x Bos taurus. The sequence continues at coordinate 6,612,846 of NC_040079.1, read as the reverse complement.
TGTTAGGGGAAAATAAGGTAGAAAATACATAATATAAAATGTACTGTTTGAACCACGTTTAGGTGTAGCCCTGGGTACATTCACATTGCTGGGCAGTCATCACTTGAGCATCTCAAGAACTTTCCATCTTCCCGAATGACACCCTGTCCCCATTAAACACTCACTCCCCATCCTTCCTCCCCACCACCTGACGTCCACTGCTTTTTCTGTCTCCATGTGTTTGACTGTTCTAAGGACCTCACATTACTGGGATCAGGCAATTTTTGCCCTACTGTATCTGGCTTATTCACTTTGCAGAATGTGTGCAAGGTTCATTCATGTTGGAACAAGTGTCAGAATTGCCTTCCTTTTTAGGACTAAATAATATTCCACTGTAGGTGTAGGTGTATATATGAATCCATATTCAGATATATATGGAGTTCAGGGGTTGTTCCACTTTTTGCTATTGTGAATAATGCAGCTATGCACCTCAGTGCACATATATTCAATATCTGTTTCAACTCTATGGGGTATATTCCCCAGAAGTGGAATTGTGGGATCATATGGTAGAATGCCACATTCTATGCTTCTGTTTTGAAACTTCTTCTCGAGCCACCTATTCCCACCAGGTGGGATCATCCCCTCATGAACTGGGAGCCTGAGTTTCCTTGAGGACCTCTGGCTGGAGACCATTTCCAGGAAGAGAGTGAAGTTGGAAGCACACAGTCTCTGTGTCTGTCCTCTCCCTGCCGTGATGGAACACACCACATCACCTTCACTTTTCCCATCAAGGAGTGTTGTGAGGGTGGGGTCCTTTCAGCCAGACCCCCAGCTCCACAGCACAGCTCACACTGGGGTCACAGTCCTAAGCTGCACCCTTGAAATTTGGGCTGGACACCCTCACCCAGGAGAATATCAGAACCATCAGCTGTGAATAGATGTTTCATGCCCATCTAATACTGAGGACCCCACGTCCAGATTTTAGAAATAACCGTGGCTGGAGGGCACGAAGGGAATTCCCTTCTTCTGGCCTTGCAGGTACCAGGACCCACAGTACATAGAGAAGCACCAAACCATAGCTGATTTCCAACCTGTTCCCAGGGAAGACACTGCTGTGTCTCAGTGCAGAGCCCTCAGCCTCTTGAGGCCAGGACTGGGACCGTCTTCTTCCAGCTCTCCCCAGCAGGGGTGTGTTTCTCCTGCCTTTCTGCCTTGGTGGGCTGACCCACCCACCAACTCCAACTGTAAGACATTGCCTCCCTCCATCTTCTGCAGGTGACCTGAGTGAATGACTGGGAGTTCCACAGAAGCAGGGAAGGGCAATGTCCGTCTGTACTCAAATGCAAAGCTGGAGGAAGACAGTGGTCTCCCATCTGGGCAAGTCTGGAGACATTCATGCCATACCTTTGGACTTAAAAGCGAAATACATTGAGCGCAGAAGGGAATTTTAAAGTAATATTAACCCCAATTGCCGCAAAAAGGGTAAATCGGGTGTGAACACTGGGATTGTCACTTTCCTATGCAGCTTAATATTATGGGTTTCTCCCAATGGCCCAGGCCACTGAAGTTTGTCTAATAAAAACATAGGTGCATGGAACTGCATAATAAATTGCCAATCAATTCCTTTATCCAGGAAAGTGATGGATTTCCAGCATTCCTAAATTCCTAAGTTCTGTCTCTCCAGGTTAGATGGAAAGTTGAGTCCATGAAAGCGAAGCCCCTTACCCTGATGAAACAGCTTTTGCGGGGAGGGAGCCCCTTGGGAAGACAGAGCCCAGACCTGTGGGCCCTTGATTGCGTCCTATGTGTTCACTAGTGCTTTGCAGCCTCCGTGGTCCTGAGAGTCTCACAGTAGAGCCAGCGCGACACCCACCAGGAGCCTGGGGCGAGCCGTCTGTCACATCCACGAACACATCCTTCCTGACACTCAGTGAAGGGGCAGTGGCTGTGGTCTGTTGTCCCCTGTGACCCACGGCACCATCAGAGGCCCTTCCCTCTGTCTGGCTGGGGTGACGGGAGGCCCAACCCAAATGCCCAGTGATGGCCACCCCGGTGGGCGAATCTCTGACAGTGGGAACTCCTGCTGCCCCACCCAGCACACCACCTGCCCCTCAGGCCCCAGCCCCGCCTCTCTCAAGTTCATATCTGCTAGAAAGTTGTTTTACCTCCTGACCGGTCTGGAGAAGGATCCTGGGATGCACCTTCTTCAGGTTCATCTGAGAGAAGGATTTCAAATTCTTCTTCCTCAATCTAGAAAAAACCGTAATGTGTCTTACTGATGTTTCCTCCAAGCTTTCAGGGGCTCCTGACTTTTGTCTTTCTCTTGCCCATGGAAGCTGTTTGCATCGGTTTGTTGGCATGGGATGGGTGAGAGGGTGTCTGAGACACTCGCTACCTCCTTTAGGGACCCTGTTTCCCCCTTCCTTCCCCTGCACTTGTTCTCCACTTGGGGAGTGGGGGGGATTCTGTGATGGGGAGAAATGACTAGAGATGCGTCCTAACAGACACTGTCCTGGGAGCAGTGGCCAGAGTGCTGGGTGGACGTGAGCAGGACGTTGCTGGAGGGGCTAGTGAGGGGCTCATGGGGCCAGAACGATCTGTGGGAGGAGCCTGTCAGTGAGGGCCGCAGAGGCCAAGTGCTGGGTGGTGAGGAAGGCAGCAGACACGCACAGGCTCCCTCTCCACGTGGTGTCCAGTCCTGCTGGGAGCCCTGGGTCCTCAGCACTCAGCTCCAGGGCACCAACTCGGGTGGTCACGCGGTCGGGGCCTCCGTGTCCCCAGAGATGTGGATGCTGAGTCCAAACTACACATTCCTGAGTTCTTGGCCCCTGGAAGATTCCAGGACATTTTACGATGTTTTCTAGAGCAATTCCCAGTCCTCTTTGCCAAGGAGGGCATTGTCACCCACCAGGAATTCCTGTCATCCACTCTCAAGCCCAGAGAGCTGTCTGCCCAGCCCCCGGCCCCCTCACCCCAGACCCTGCCCAACAGGGCATCACCACACGTGCACCACGCGCCATTGTTTGTCTCCAACATGGAGAAGATCTGTCACCTTGTGAGGTTTCTCAGGAGAAAAGTGAGACTCACAGAGCGTCCTGCCCAAGGGTAAGCAGGGAGCACCAGGCAGAGCCCAAAGGCTGCAAGGTCCTCCTGATTCCCCTGGCTCCTCCCATTGCTCCTGAAACAGGCACACAGACACAGACACTCTCACAAACACACACTCACAAACATACAAACAAAAGATACACACAAACACAACACATACACTACTTACACACATACACGTACAAAAGTACAAACACAGCACACAAACACAAACATAAGACGCAGAGACCACTCACACACATATATTCACAACAACCAATAGATAGAAACACAACACACACCATTCACGCATATGCTCACAAACATACAAACACACATATCAACATACATACAAACATAACACACATGGAAAACACACATATACTCATCTATACACAAATAGACACACTCAACACACAGATACACACCAACATAACACACACACATATACACACAAACACACTATGCACAGCACCCCCACAACACACTCTCAAGCACAATACACACACACAGACTCACACACACAGGCACAGTCACCACGGCCTTGGACTTACCGCCCTGCTGTCCGTGCAGCAGGAGGAATGCCCGTGTCTTGCTTCTCCTGGGGCCGTGTGCTCTCCTGAACTCTCTGTGTCTCCACTGAGAGCTAACACACTGCAGGCCGAATGGAGGAGATCAGTGACAGTGCCCCAGACGTACACACACACAGAGGACATGGCGGGTATTTTTTCAGTATACGTGATCCGGACGCTCAGCTCAAGAGCTGCGTTTGAGAGCGCAGCCTTCAGCCCTGAGAAGAGGGAAGAGGAAGTGGGCGGAGCCCCCCAGCAAGGCCACCCAGACAGAAAGCTCTGCAGGCTGCACTTGTCTGCAGCCCTGGTGGCACCCCTCTCAAGTATTCTCACCTGGAAAACCCCATGGACAGAGGAACCTGGCAGGCTGCAGTCCATGGGGTCACAGAGAGTGGGACACGACTGAGTGACTTCACTGGTAACATCAACAGGGGAAACAGGAACACGAGTGTTGTTATTACTCTTATCCTGCGTTAGGACAACTGGCTCAGAGGCTTAAACCAAAGCAGCAGATCTTTCAGAAAACGTGCTGCCAGCAGAAGGATTTTTTACTGATTTCCTCCCTTTTTGAGAATTCCCCTTCCTGCAGACATCCTCTGTCTTCTCCATCATGACACATACTCCCTGACTCTCTTCCTCCCCCAGCTCCTCCTTCAGCTGCTCCATTGGCTCCAGGGTTGCCAGTTTGCTGACCCTAGATCTTGAGATTCATCACCTCCATCATCCCATGAGCCTCACCGGCCAATTCTTTACAATAAGTGTCTCTCTATACTTGTGTATATCCACACACATTCTGTGCCTGAACATTCCAAGATCTGTGTCACATCAGAGTCTGGGTCTAAGGTTTGCTTTCTGTGTTTTCTCCTGCCTTTAGCACATCCTGTAATGTTGCTGAAAGTCGGACATGATAATATCAGATATGAGGAATTAAGGTGAATAGGCCTGTGGTGTGAGAGTTTATGTTGACCTGGCTGGGAGCTGGGCTGTGTTTAACGTTTGCTGGAGCTTCATTCTCCTCTGGTGCCCTTGTTTTCTCCCCAGTTGTCTGTGGGTTTCCCTAAAACCCCTTCTTAAACAGAACTTGTATCTTGCTGTTCACTCCTCTTTATTCACTGTTTTCATCCTGTGTCCTGTGTTGTAGGGAGGAGTGAGGAGGGAAGCATTACTTAGGGATTGAATCTCACTCTCTCAGTGGGTCTGTGTTCCTAGGCTGTGGGCATCACAATTTTTCTTTTTTTTTTTTTTTGCTTTTCCTCCTCTTCTCCCCCTTTAGGTGATACTGGCCAAGTATTAGTCACTTTCGACTTTTTTCCTCTTTGTTTTCTAAGAGGATCTTTCTTTTATTTGATGCTTGGACCTTGAAGAACTTTTCAGTTACTTGAATTCCACATTCCCATCTTTATTCTCTGGAACTGCTTTAAAGAGCTGAAACCAAAATATTTCTCAGGGGGTGTATTCTATTAATAAAAATATTTCAATAAATATTTTGGAGGTTTAAGGATGTATGGAAGATTCAAATGTTCACTATTAACACTATTTTAATTTTTTTTTCCAAAGGAAATATAAACTGTAGACAATATTTCTTCTAGACAAAAAACTGCATGTATAAAATGTAAAGGTGGATGTGAAATTATCATTATTTGTAGATGCTTTGTTTGTAAGTCTGGGAAAAATTAACAAAGTAAGCTGATAAACTATTATGAACAATAGGAGAATTTAGTAAACTGATGGATGCAAAAATAAATAAAAATCATAAAAATCGTCTACCATACAAACAACTGTCAATTAGGTCTGACTTGTGATTTTTAAAACAACAACAACAATAAAAATACAGAAAATAAAAAGTCTGAGAATGAACTTTTAAATTGCATAAAAATCTAATGAAGAAAACTCTGTGAAACTTCCAAGGATGTGAAGCAAACAGAACTCTCCTATGCTTAGTGAAAATGTGTATTAGTAGAACCACTTTGGAAAATGCTCTGTAGTACCTCAGAAACCTGAATATTACACATAGTCAACCTTCCCCATTCTACCCCAAGGTGCAAAGCAACAGAAATGTGTGCTTGCCAACAAGGTAGTATACACAAAATTTATAGCAGGATATCCAGAATAGCAAACCACTGGACATAGTGTCAATCCTCTCACCACAAAAAACAGAAAGAAAGAAAAATGGTAACTATGTGAGGTGATAGATACGTTCATTGGCTTGATTGTGGTGACTATTTCACAAACTATGTATCAGATCATCAAGTTATATGTACCTTGCTGCTGCTAAGTCGCTTCAGTCATGTCCGACTCTGTGCGACCCCATAGACGGCAGCCCACCAGGCTCCCCTGTCCCTGGGATTCTCCAGGCAAGAACACTGGAGCGGGCTGCCATTTCCTTCTCCATGTATGTACCTTAAATTGGAAAAGACTCTGATGCTGGGAGGGATGGGGGCAGGAGGAGAAGGGGACAACAGAGGATGAGATGGCTGGATGGCATCACTGACTCGATGGACGTGAGTCTCAGTAAACTCCAGGAGTTGGTGATGGACAGGGAGGCCTGGCGTTCTGGGATTCATGGGGTCACAAAGAATCAGACATGACTGAGTGACTGAACTGTACTGAAGGCAGCTGAATGCCATGATATTAGTTTTTTAAATTTTTTTATTTTATTTTTTAGCTTTAAGCCAGCTTTATTGGGGGTATAAATGACAAATTATAATTATATAATTATGTATGTACCTTAAACATATATAATTAAGCCGACTTAAAGCTAAAAAATAAAATAAAAAAATTTTAAAAACTAATACCATGGCATCCACCTGCCTTCAGTTCAGTTCAGTCGCTCAGTCATGTCTGACTCTTTGTGACCCCATGAATCCCAGCACGCAAGTCCTCCCTGTCCATCACCAACTCCCGGAGTTCATCCAAACTCACGTTCATCGAGTTGGTGATGCCATCCAGCCATCTCATCCTCTGTTGTCTCCTTCTCCTCCTGTCCCCAATCCCTCCCAGCATCAGAGTCTTTTCCAATTAGTCAACTCTTCGCATGTGGTGGCCAAAGTACTGGAGTTTCAGCTTTAGCATCATTCCCTCCAAAGAAATCCCAGGGCTGATCTCCTTCGAAACGGACTGGTTGGATCTCCTTGCAGTCCAAGGAACTCTCAAGAGTCTTCTCAAACACCACAGTTCAAAAGCATCAATTCTTCGGCACTCAGCCTTCTTCACAGTCCAACTCTCACATCCATACATGACCACTGGAAAAACCATAGCCTTGACTAGACGGACCTTTGTTGGCAAAGTAATGATGTCTCTGCCTTTCAATATGCTATCTAGGTTGGTCATAACTTTTCTTCCAAGGAGTAAGTGCCTTTAATTTCATGGCTCCAGTCACCATCTGCAGTGATTTTGGAGCCCCCCAAAATAGTCTGACACTGTTTCCACTGTTTCCCCATCTATTTCCCATGAAGTGATGGGACCAGATGCCATGATCTTCGTTTCCTGAATGTTGAGCTTTAAGCCAACTTTTTCACTCTCCTCTTTCACTTTCAAGAGGCTGTTGAGTTCCTCTTCACTTTCTGCCATCAGGGTGGTATCATCTGCATATCTGAGGTTATTGATATTTCTCCCAGCAATCTTGATTCCACCTTGTGCTTCTTCCAGCCCAACGTTTCTCATGATGTACTCTGCATTTAAGTTAAATTAGCAGGGTGACAGTATACAGCTTTGACGTACTCCTTTTCCTATTTGGAACCATTCTGTTGTTCCATGTCCAGTTCTAACTGTTGCTTCCTGACCCACATATAGGTTTCTCAAGAGGCAGGTCAGGTGGTCTGGTATTCCCATCTCTTTCAGAATTTTCCACAGTTGATTGTGATCCACACAGTCAAAGGCTTTGGCATGTCAATAAAGCAGAAATAGATGTTTTTCTGGAACTCTCTTGCTTTTTCGAAGATCCAGCATATGTTGGCAATTTGATCTCTGGTTCCTCTGCCTTTTCTAAAACCAGCTTGAACATCTGGAAGTTCACAGTTCACGTATTATTGAAACCTGACTTGGAGAATTTTGAGCATTACTTTACTAGCATGTGATATGAGTGCAATTGTGCGGTAGTTTGAGCATTCTTTGGCATTGCCTTTCTTTGGGATTGGAATGAAAACTGCCCTTTTCCAGTCCTGTGGCCACTGCTGAGTTTTCCAAATTTGCTGGCATATTGAGTGCAGCACTTTCACAGCATTATCTTTCAGGATTTGAAATAGCTCAACTGGAATTCCGTCACCTCCACTAGCTTTGTTCATAGTGATGCTTTCTAAGGCCCACTCGACTTCACATTCCAGGATGTCTGGCTCTAGGTGAGTGATCACAGCATTGTAATTATCTGGGTCATGAAGATCTTTTTTGTACAGTTCTTTCATGTATTCCTGCCACCTCTTCTTAATATCTTCTGCTTCTGTTAGGTCCATACCATTTCTGTCCTTTATCGAGCCCATCTTTGCATGAAATGTTCCCTTGGTATCTCTAATGTTCTTGAAGAGATCTCTAGTCTTTCCCATTCTGTTGTTTTCCTCTATTTCCAGCTGCATTACTTCATGGCAAATAGAAGGGGAAAAGGTGGAAGTAATGACAGATTTCCTCTTCTTGGGCTCTAAAATCACTGCCGATGGTGACTGCAGCCATGAAATCAGAAGACCATTACTTCTTGGCAGGAAAGCTATGACAAACCCAGAGAGTGTGTTGAAAAGTAGAGACATTACTCTGCCAACAAAAGTCCATATAGTCAGGGCTATGCTCTCCCCAGTGGTTATGTACGGTTATGAAAGCTGGACCATAAAGAAGGCAGAGTGCCAAAGAATTGATGCCTTTAAACTGTGGTGCTGGAGAAGACTCCTGAAAGTCCCTTAGACAGCAAGATCAAACAAATCAATCAACCCTGAATACTCATTTAAACGACTGACACTGAAGCTGAAGCTCCAGTATTTTGGTCATCTGATGCAAACATCAGACTCATTGAAAAATTCCCTGATACTGGGAAAGATTGAGGGCAGGAGGAGAAGAGAGTGTCAGAGGATGAGATGGTTGGATGGCATCACTGATGCAACGGACATGAATTTGGGCAAACTCAGGAGATGGTGAGGGATGGGGAGGCCTAGCGTGGTGCAGTCCATGGGGTTGTAAAGTGTTGTACACGACTGGGTGACTGAACAACAAAGCCAGGAGAATAAAGTAGCTGATCCAAATTAATGGGGTTATCTAAATTATATCTTTATATTATAAATTATGGGGCTTCCCCAGGGGCTCAGCAGTAAAGAATCCCCCTGCCAGGGGAAGAAACACAAGAAATGCAGGCTCAATACCTGGGTTGGGAAGATCCCCTGGAAAAGGAAATGGCAATCCACTCCAGTATTCTTGCCTGGAGAATCCCATGGACAGAGGAGCCTGGCAGGCTACAGTCCATGGGGTCACAAAGAGTCAGATATGACTGAGAACACATACATTATAAATTATATATAGTGGGTTTTATTCATACAATGGAATAGTACATAGCAATGAAACTGCATGATTTATTGCTACATATAACAAGGTGGATGCATCTCAAAACATAATGGTAAGAAAAAAGAAAAGGCAGATACAACAGAATACCTACTGCATGATTTCATTGATAAAAGATACAAGAACAGATAAAGCTAGTCTATGCTATCACAAGTTCAGTGAGAGGTCACCCCTAGAATGTATAACTGGGGCCTTTAATTTGCCAACAACATTCCGTGTCTTGAACTGTGTGCTTGTTACTTGGGTGTGTTCCATTTATGACAACTGAAAATTCAGTGAGCTGTAAACTTATATGAACCCTTTCCTCTTTTAACACCATACTTCTCACACACACACACACATACACACAATCAAAACTGAAAACAAACAAAAAAAAGAAAGTGACTAATGAACACACACACACACACACACACACACACACAAGTGCATGGACCAAAAAATGCAACATGCCTGAAAAAAAAAAAAAAAATCATGAAATTCCCCATACACCTTCCTAAGTGTACTAATGCATTTAATTTAATGCTGATTTTTTTAAGGCCTCTGTAACTTTGGTTTTGTATACTAGATAGGGACATTGGTTCTGAAGTATGAAAGTACACTTGTAAGGATAGCCAGCTTCCAGAAGGACTAAAATAATCTCAAAGGATGCAGTCACCAGAAAATGCCCCAAGCCCTACGTTCCACCAGAGTCCACAACAGGGTCCACAGGATGCTAAGCCAGGCCCCACCTCCCCAATTATTCCCCGCTTCCTGCTCAACTCGGGGAGGAAGATCACACCGTGTGCTTGGACGGGTGTCACTGGCTGAGTTCACCAGGAGCAAATTCTGAGATTAAAATGCTGCAGGCGTGAACTTTCTTTAGGAGAGCTCTTGGGATGGAAACCTGTGCGACCCTGAAGGACGTAGCATGGAGCGGAAGGAGACGCTGGGCTGTGATGAGTCACAACGAGGCCGCAGCCACATCACCTGGCACTGGAGCTCGGAGGGCGGGGGGGCAGACTTGTCCCAAACTGGGGTGCTTGTGCCTCTGCAGGGACCAGTCCTAAAATGTGAGTGCCCTGGGAGTAGGGGGGGACCATCTCGGAAGAGAGGAATCTCTTCAGCTGAGAATAACCCTGAGGGAATGCCATAAGGCTGTGGGAGGGCGTCACCCCGGCCCATAAGAAAAAGACCCAGATTGTCCCACAGTCAGTCTCCCCCATCAGGGAGCTTCCACAAGCCTCCTATCCTCATCCATGAGAGGACAGACAGAATGAAAAGCACAATCACAGAAAACTAACCAAACTCATCACATGAATCACAGCCTTGTCTAACTCAATGAAACTATGAGCCACACCATGCAGGGCCACCCATGAAGGACTGGTCATGGTGGAGAGTTGTAACAAAACATGGTCCACTGGAGAAGAGAATGGCAAACCACTTCAGTATTCTTGCCTTGAGAATCCCATGAACAGTATGAAAAGGCAAAGAGCGACTGAATTGAACACTCCTGTCAGCAGGGAGACTGGGGGCTTCAGTCCTGAAACTGTGGTGGAGGTGGATCTCAGTGGCAGATCATAGCAGATACTATACTGAGCAAAATTTAGGCCATTTCACCATCTCCAAAAATGCAAATACCAGAGAGGGTGTGGAACAAAGGAACCCCTTCTACACTGTTGGTGGGAATGTAAATTGGTACAGCCACAATGGGAAACACTATGGAGGTTCTTTAAAAAACTAGAAATGGGGTTGCCATATAATCCTGTAATCCCACTCCTGGACATATAACTGGAAAAGACAAAAACCCAAATTTGAAAACATTCATGCATCCAGTGTTTGTTGCAGCACTAGCTACAATAGCAAAGACGTGTAAGCAACCTAAATGTTCATTATATACATGGACTGCTGGCCATAGAAAAGAATAACATAACGTCATTTGCAGGAACGTGGATGGAGCTAGAGGTTATCATAGTAAGTGAAGTAAGTCATAGAAAGAAAAATATTTTATAATATCACTTACATGTGGACTCTAAAATACAAATGAACTTATTTGCAAAACAGAAATAGACTCACAGACATAGAAAACAGAGTTACCAGAGGGGATGGTGGGGAGGGATAAATTAGGGGTTTGAGATTAGCAGATACAAACTACTGTATATAAAATAGATAAACAAGGACCTACTGTATTGCACAGGGAACTGTATACAATAGCTCAACCTATAATGGTTATTATATATAATCTTAGCCTATATATAACCATATATATATAAAGTGAAAGTGTTCGTGACTCAGTCGTGTCTGACTCTTTGCAACTCCATGGACTGTAGCCCACCAGTCTCTGCTGTTCATAGGATTTTCCAGGCAAAAATACTGGAGTGGGTTGCCATGCCTTACTCCAGGGGATCTTCCTGATCCAGGGATCAAACCTGGGTATCCTGCATTGCAGGCAGACTCTTTACTGTCTGAGCCACCAGGGAAGCCCTATATATATCGATTTATTGTACACCTGAAACAAAACATTATAAAGCAAGTTTAGTTGTCTTTTTGAAAATCAGGCGAACTTCAATGGGTTTTCTGAAGCCAACACTATAATCCAAAGCAATGATTCAGATTTTGGAATCTTGGTAGTTCCGCAGGTACATGGACGGAAAGGTCCCTGCATGGCAACACCGAAGCACCAATCCCATTACCAGGAAATGCTTTCTCTTTCTATTTGACTACATCTTCATCACCCCACCCAACCTCAGCTTCCTGTGGTCAGAGACTGCAGAGGGAATGAACACACTTTTCTTCAAATGAAAGCAAAAACCAGTTTGGGTAGCTTTCCTGGAGAGGAGCTGAGATCTCACCAGTTCTGCAAGAGAAGGTGAGACTGGCCAAGATGAGGGCAATGGAGATTGTGAGAGGGCTATGGGAGGGGGCTACAGGAGGGGGCAGAGGGAAGAGAAATAGATGGGGGCCCACATGGGAGTGGAATAGGAGGGGAAGCTGAGGGGTTTATTCATATGATGTCCACACATCTCATATTTAACCAGACAGGTGTTTGTTTTTTTGTTTTTTTGCTTACAAAAGTTTTAGTTGTTCTCAAAAGTCTTTATGATATAATGTTAGGTATAAGTATCATGATATAAAATCATTAATATGTTAGCGTTGGAAAACAAGACATACAAAAAGAAGGAAAGATGTTTATATGAAATAGCCTCTAATTTGGGAGTAGAACTATATATAATTTTTATTTATTCTCTTTGCAAACTGCTCTCTATTTCACTGAGTTTTCAAAAATGTGCCCATAGTTTAGTGATGAACATTTATCACAAAATGCACACAAAAGGTTAGTGTTTTTAGAACATTTAACACTTAAAACTTTTTTTTTTCCTGCATGATGTACACAAATTTCTGACTCTGGAGCAAGAGTACACAAACTACCCTCCATAGGCCATATACGGCCTGCCACCTCTTTGTAAATAAAGTTACAGTGTAACAGAGCAACCTAATCCATTTACTAGTTTACTGTGATCTGGGGCCACTTTTGTGTTCCAACTAGAGTTGACTGGCTGTAACTACAAAGTCTAAAATATTGTATTTACTGCTGGTCCTCTTCAAATTTGCCAACCCCTGTAGAAGAGTAATAAATGCAATCCTAATAAATGAATTTATACCGTGATGTCATTTTCTTTCTCTTGAAAATATGTCCAATTTCACATGTGTATTCCGGGAGCAAATGCAACTCAAAGGCAACAGGACAAGATAGAGGTCATCCTTAGTTTGTAACATGCATGCCTTCATATTCAGACCCTGACCTTGGTCCTTGATAAACTGATGATTTATTTATTCCAGAAAGATCTTTCAAGACTAAAAACTTATGCAAAATACCTAGTAGTTTCCTTTTAGACATTAGACAGTTTAAAAACTGCAAACATTTTTAAATCTCCTTTCTCCAACCTCCTGCTATTTGTTAAGTATTATTATTATGTATTATGTATTATTTTTACATTTTCCAGGAATCTTAACATTCTGTTATGAAACCACTGTTTCTACTGTGTTGCTTGTAAAAAATTGTGATGCCAACTCAACCCCCCTATTATTTACTTTTTTCCTTGAGTAACTTAAGAATTCCTTCTTTGTGCTTGGAATGTGGTATGTCACATCAAATGAGAATTCAGTGTTAAATATCCTACATCAAGTTTCCAGGGAATGAAATGTAGTCTTCTTTTTCCTAAAGAGTTAGATTTTTGAGGGGGTTATTTCTCCCATTTCAAGGAAACTACTGGATTATGCTTCCTGGGTTTTATTTATTGATTTTTAACTTCAGCAACATCAATCCTTTTAAAGTAGGATTTGTTGTTGCTCCTACTCACATTTTAGTTGTTCTCTAACTGTTGAACCTTCTGGTATTTCAGATTTTCATTTGCTGTGTTTCTTACTAAGGCTTTCCTATTAATAAGACATTTACTTTTGAGTTATATCTTTTCTGATCTCTTTGCTTCTAAGTCATTTATGGGTCCTAAAATGATTACACTTTTGATCTTCACTTTGTTTCTTTGAGTCTGCATTTTCTTCTCATTCTTCATTCTAACATCTCCTCATAGGAACTTTGTTTTTGAGTTTGTATTCTAATTATAGTGTTTCATAGTTTAAAGCACATAAGGGAATATTCTTTACATTGGGTTATGTTCTCCTGTGATTTGATTCCATTTTTATGTATCATATTCATTTATGTGTAGAGAAATAGTGTGCAAACATTTTTGTTTAACTTCTTCCTTTCTCATTTTTTGATGTTTGCCCAGCTGATGCACTGGGGTTTTTTTTATTTATTTTGATAACTTTCTGTTTTCTAATTATATAGTGTTGTGATCTGTTCCCCCTCTCAGTCCTATGGTCCTATAGTCATTGCTATAACTACCACATTATTCATAGTTTTAATTTTTTAAACTTTATTTTATTATGGTAAGAACACTTAAGATGAGCTCTAACCATAAAACAGTCTGGAGGAGTCTCAAAAAATTAAAAATAGAGTTATTAAATGATCCTGCAATTTCACTTCTGGGCATTGATTCAAAGAATTGAAATCAGAATCTTGAAGAAACACTAGCATTTCCACATTTATTAGAGCACTATTCCCAACATTCAAGAAGTGGAAACAGCCTGAATATCCATCAACAGATGAGTGGATTAAAAAATGCATACAGTGGAATATTATTCGACCTTAAAAAAGGAAAATCATGCCATATGAGACAATACAAATGAAATGTGAGAACAGTATGCTAACTGAAATGAGCCAGTCACAGAAAGACAGATACTGTGTGATTCCATTTATGTACAAAATAGTCAAAGTCATAGAATCGGTGAGTGGAAAGTGGCTGCCAGAGGCTGGAACATAGGTAATGTATTGTGCACTTACTCTTTCGTCAGGTGGGGCTGAGCTTGTCTTCATAGTGTACTTTTTAGCCAGTGTATGTTGCAATAATGTTACCTGGAAACCTGTTGTTTTCCTTCAATACAGGTTAGTGACCCCAAGGCAGACTTTCAGAACTGGAAAGCCATTTGGACAGCATTCCATTAAACCTACTCTAATTCTCTTTATTCACTGAAAAAAGAACCAAATACCAGAGAACTGGTGACTCTGCAAGGCTCAAAGAGGTTGACAAGAGAAGATGAGAACCTTGCCCACTGACTTATCATCTAGATTCCCACAACACTTCACTAGAAGGTGGCTGCAAATATTTTAGGATGCATAGAAATAGAAAGATTATTTTCTAAAAAATATAACCACAATATCAAAGGTAGTATACATTTTTAATTTTATCAAATATCCTTTCATTAGATTTCATGGATTATCTCATAATTTATTTATAGTTTACTTTGTTTGCAGCAGGATGCAAAAAAAAAAAAAAAGTCCAATAAAATGATCCAAGGTCATTTTATGCATTTCCTGCCTCAGATTTTAAATCAGTCATTTCTCCAAGAGATCCTGGTTTATTTGAGCAGAAATTGATCCTGAAGACTATAATCTGGGCTGGTCTAATTAGCTCATCCAAGGCATTCTTCTTTTCTGTTACACTATTTTTGATTGCAAACATTTATTTTTGGTTCTTAAGGTTTCATGTCTGTGCTTACATGGCCCATCTATTCTTACATTAGAGCCCTAGAATATTCATCTTAGTAGTTTTGAATTCCTGGTCTAATCATTCCAAGATCCCTGGGTGGACAAATAAATCTTGCCTGCCCTTTCAATAAGTAATGAATATTGCCCACTATCAAGTCATCAGCGTTGCAGCCCCAGACAGTGTGCCCTGAGGGGAATTCAGATTGGAGAAAAACAGGATACTGGCCCTAAACAGCTAAGATGCATATCCAAGGAATGGTTTCAATGAGCCCAGACTCTTGCATCTTCCCATATGTAGAAAAGCACTATAATCATTAATTTGAGTGTCTGGCTTTTTGTGATTAGAAGTAATCTTTTGATGCTTGACCTTACATTTTGTTTTCTTTTGTTTTGTTTTCAATGAAGGTTCCTATATATCCTGTCTCCTCCACTACCTCTTTGGAACAGTTCCTCAGAGCCAACTGAGAGAGTGTCTCCCAAGCTATAGTCTTCAGTACTTCCTCAAATACAACATCATTCTCAACCTTTAGGTTGTGCATTTTAGTTCGGTTGACACCTGCCGTGTCTAGTACTGGTGCTTGCTCTGTATTTTCAAATTATGTTTTTTTCTCTTTAGTATGTCTGGTAATCTTTCTCATCAGCTGGACACATCCTGGGTAAACAGAACTGCTGCTGTAAAGAAGCCTTTAGTACTGCAGTGCTGGGGTAGGGGAGGGAACATAGTCTATTGTCTATGAGCACATCTCAGTTCTAATGAGCCTTTGCCTCTGGACTGTGAGCCTCACAAGTGTTTTTCTTCCCCACCATGGGTTCGAGCGTTTGAGTGGACTGGAGGTGGGTATTTCCCTTTTCCTATGTGAACGGCTTAGAACTGACTGTACTAGTATATTTTTCTTTCTCTAAGTGAGTTAGGCTCTGATAAAACCCAAGCAGGTCAGGCTCTGGTTAACTGCTTTCCTCTGAGGGCAGGCCTTGTTGAAAAGAACAAGATGCTTTGCCCTGTTTCAAAATGATTTCTTTTCCCCTCCCCTGCAGGAAGCACTAGGGGATTTTTTTGGATATTTACTATCAGAACCTAGTGGGGCTCCCAGAAGTAAAACTCACAAAAGTGTGGGGTCGCTCTACGACAGGACCCTCTTGGAACTTTAACTCCATGCTGACCATCGAGCAACTGGTCAATCCCAGTTTTGCTGCCCCAGCACTGGTGCCCACGGTGAGTCTCTGCTCTCCTGAGCCATGGCTCCCTGTATTTCCCTGTCTGTTCTCCAGTCTTGGGGGCAGCACCTTGCCCAGTCTCCTCAAAGCAACCTCTGAAGTATTCGAGAAAAGTTGATTTTTCAGTTCATTCAACTTTCACTTATTCTTAGGATGGAGTAGTGACTTCCAAGCTTCTGACATGTAACCAGAAACTGAAAGTCCAATTTATCAATTGGATTCCATATTGTATCTGTATTTTGGGCTCAGTTTAGAAATGTTTTCCTCACTCTCATGTTTTGAAAAAATGTGTTTGCTTTCTTCCAATAGAATATAGTTTTTAACAAATACTTGATGAATTTGGGATACTTCTTGCATTGGTATGAGGAATGAATCCAATTTTATGCTTTTTCAAATGGTTAATCAGTTATTTCAGTACTTCTTATTACAATGTCCATCTTCTCTCCACTGATATGAAATGTTGCCTTTATTATATACTGAATTTCCCTATGCAAATGAACATTTGTAGAGATTTTCTGTTGTTCTGCACCACCCACCTACACTGGCCTATTTGTGCACCAATACCCTAAGAGGCTCAATGATGTTATTTACTATCTGGCCTCTCCTTTTTTCTTTTTCTAATTCTCATTCCTATAGTCACTTTCTCTTCTATTTGCATTGATGGATATCACAGAAACCATTGAAAAGTGAGGTGGGATGATTATAGTTTTAGTGAGAAAGTATTTCTTCATTAAGTAAGTTGCTGGCTTTCAGGATGAGTAGAGAAACAGATAAGAAAGTATGTGTCAATTCATATTTTATGAAATGTTTTTACTATGAAAGGCTATACTAATATAGTAATTTTCCTCTTATCAAACCTCCCCCCTCATGCTAGTGTCCCAGAGTAAATCCCACATAGTTATGATATAACATTTTTAAAATGTAGTCAGATTCTGAGGATGTCCCTGGTGGTTCACCCTCCCAATGTACGGACCCCAGATTCATTTTGGTGAGGGAAATACATCTCACATATCACAATTAAGAGTTCAACTGCAATAACTAAAGATCCTACATGCTACATTTAAAAAATATGTCACAATGAAGATTGAAGATCCATGTGCTGGTGTGGCCAAATAGGTAAATAAATATTTAAAATAATTTTTTAAAATGTCAGATGCTGTTTTCATTAATACTTGATTAGGATTTTGTATTGATATTCATACATGAGATTCACCTGTAGCTTTCTGTTTGATAAAATCTTTGTCAACTTTGTGGCTCAAAGTTACATTTACTTCTTAGAATTTTAAGGTTTACCTTATTTTCCTATATTCTGGAGTAATGTAAGTAAAATTGGGATTCTCAGAAATAAAGTCCCCATGATTCTTGAGGGTTTCATGGAATTATCCTGTGAAACCATGTGAGAGCTGATGCTATCTTCCGAGGAGCTTTTCCACTACTTTCTCTATTCTTCCTTCCATGAATCCCGTTCTACTTCAGTGTTATATCTCTGTTGCATTTTTCAGTTGCTAAGTTGTGTCCAACTGCAGCCTTCCAGTCTTCCTTGTCCTTCACTATCTCCCAGAGTTTGTTCAAACTCATGTCCACTGAGCTGGTGATGCCTCCAACCATCTCATCCTCTGTCACCACCTTCTTGCCCTCAATCTTTCCCAGCATCATGGTCTTTTCCAATGAGTTGGCACTTCACATCAGGATGTCCAAAGTACTAGAGCTTCAGCTTCAGCATCAGTGGTCAAAGTATTGGAGCTTCAGCTTCAGTATTAGTCCTTCCAGTGAATATTCAGAGTTGATTTCTTTTAGGATTGACTGGTTAGATATCCGTGCTGGCCAAGGGACTCTCAAGAGTCTTCTCCATCACCACAGTTCGAAAGCGTCAATTCTTCAGTGCTCAGCCTTATTTATGGTCCAACTCTCACATCCATACATGACTACTGAAAAAACCATAGCTTTGACTATATAGACTTTTGTCGGCAAGGTGATGTCTCTGCTTTTTAATATGCTGTCTAGGTGTGTCATAGCTTTTCTTTCAAGGAGCAAGTGTCTTTTAATTTTGTGGCTTCAGTCAATATCCACAGTGATTTTGGAGCCCACCAAAATAAAATCTGGCACTGTTTCCACTTTTTCCCCATCTATTTGCCATGAAGTGGTGGGACTTCGATGCCATGATCTTTGTTTTTAGAATACTGAGTTTTAAACCAGTTTTTCCACTCTCCTCTTTCACCCTCATCAAGAGGCTCTTTAGTTTATCTTTACTTTCTGCCACTAAAGTGGCATCATCTGCATATCTGAGATTGTTGATGTTTCTCTCAGCAATCTTGATTCCAGCTTGTGATTCATTCACCCCAGCATTTCACATAATGTACTCTACACAGAAGTCAAATAAATAGAGTGGCAATATACAGCCTTGAGATACTCATTTCCCAGTTTTGAACCAGTCCATTTTTCCATGTCTGATCCTAATTGTTGCCTCTTGACCAGTTAAAACCAGAGACATGTAAAGTGGCCTTGTATTCCTATCTCTTTAAGAGTTTTCCAGTTTGTTGTGATCCACATTCAAAGGCTTTACTCTAGTCAATGGAGCAGCAGTAGATGTTTTTCTGGAATTCTCTTGCTTTTTCTATGATCCAGCATTGTTGGCAATTTGATCCCTGGTTTCTCTGCCTTTTCTAAATCCAGCTTGTATATCTGGAAGTTCTTGTTTCATGTACTGTTGAAGTCTAGCTTGAAGGATTTTGAGCATTATCTTGCTAACATGTGAAATGAGCACAATCGTACAGTAGTTTGAACATTCTTTGGTGTTGCCTTTCTTTGGGACTGGGATGAAAACTTTTTCCACTCCTGTGGCTACTGCTGAGTTTCCAAAATTTGCTGGCATATTGAGAGCAGGACTTTAACAGCATCATCTTTTAGAATTTTAAATAGCTCAGCTGAAATCCCATCACCTCCACTAGTTTTGTTCACAGTAATTCTTCCTAAGGCCCACTTGAGTTCACACTCCAGGATGTCTGGCTCTAGGTGACTGACCCCATGTGATTATCTGGGTCATTAAGACCTTTTTTGTATAGTTCTTTTGTGTATTCTTGTCACCTTTTCTTAATCTCTTCTGTTCTGTTAAATCCTTGCCATTTCTTCCCTTTATTTTTCCCTTCTTTGCATGAAAAATTCCCTTGTGAGTCATTCAGTCATGTCCAACTCTTTGCAACCCCAGGACTGTAGTCCACTGTAGCCCACCAGGCTCCTCTGCTTATAGAATTCTCCAGGCAAGAATACTGGAGTGGGTAGCCATTTCCTTTTCCAGAGAATCTTCCTGACTCAGGGATCAAATCCTGGTCTCCTGAATTGCAGGCAGGTTCTTTACTGTTTGAGCCACCAGGATAGCCCAGTTATCTTGAAGATACCTCTAGTCTTTCCCATTCTATTGTTTTCCTCTATTTCTTTGCATTGTTCACTTAAGAAGGCTTTCTTCTCGCTCCTTGTTATTCTCTGGAACTCTGCATTCAGTTGGGTATATATTTCCCTTTCTCCTTTGCCTTTTGGCTCTCTACTTTTCTTATCTATTTGTAAGGCCTCCTCAGACAACCACTTTGCCTTCTTACATTTCTTTTTCCTGGGGATGGTTTTGGTTACACCTCATGTACAGTGTTACAAATGTCTGTCATAGTTCTTCAGGCACTCTGTGTAAGAAATCTAATCCCTTTAATCTATTCATCACCTCCACTGTATACTCATAAGGGATTTAATTTATGTCAAACCTGAATGGTCTAGTGGTTTTCCCTACTTTTTTCAATTTAAGCCTGAATTTTGCAATAAGGAGCTCATGATCTGAGCCACAGAGAGCTTCAGGTCTTATTTTTCCTGACTGTATAGAGCTTCTCCATCTTCAGCTGTAAAGAATATAATCAATCTGATTTCAGTATTGACCATCTGGTGGGGGTCAATATTGATAAGCTCTATTTGCCCACAATAGATGTATGTAATTTAAAATTTCAACATTAGCAGATCTGTTTTCTCAGTCACTGCAGGATTATTGTCTCAACTATGTAGCCCAATGACCATCAAACCCACTTCAAACATTTTATGTTATGATAAATCATACGGCACCCATTATTGCTTCTAAATATTAGAGTACTTTTACAATAAGAACATCAAATTTATCTTCCTTCATGCAACTTGAAAAATAAGACTAGGTTAGTTCTATGTGGCACGTGCAAATTTCAGGACAGGTTTCACACGTCTCACCATGTGGTTGTTTTCCTTCCATATTGAGAGTCTCCATGTGGGACTATTGTGCTGTCTCCTCCATCCATGTTTTCTTTCTGTTTGAGTCTAGATTATTAGTGCTTTTCAATGGGCACTCTTTCATAGGATAGGATGCTAACTACTGCCCCC
The DNA here is from genome assembly GCF_003369695.1 of Bos indicus x Bos taurus. Lineage (NCBI taxonomy): Eukaryota > Metazoa > Chordata > Mammalia > Artiodactyla > Bovidae > Bos > Bos indicus x Bos taurus. Next base: position 6,591,990 of record NC_040079.1, on the reverse strand, counting down.
AGGATTCCTCAAATTCAATTTTTAAATCTGGAATTTTTCGAAAACAAAATGTATATATTATTTTGTTAAATGGAAAAAAAATTACAGTTAAAAAAATTTTTTAACATGCAAATGCTACTTTCATTACAGCAACACAAGAGAGGCATTTAGTGGGAATTCAAATAATAAATAGAAGATATCAAAGAACGAATCCTCCGTGAAAATACTTCACCTGGCTTAGAAGACTTGGAATGATTTATATATTCAGTAGAGTAAGAAATCAGGGTTGAGAGTGGTTTCAAATTAATCTAAACACTTTTTTTCTTTTCTTTGTAAACTATAACTGACTTGCCTACACTCCACAGCCTCTGATGTGGACATGGCTGTCACTCAGGACATTAGTCTGAGGATCTTGCTGGTCGGGAAGATCGGAAATGGGAAAAGTGCGACTGCAAACACCATCCTCGGGGGAAAAGTATTCGAGTCTAAGATTGCTGCGGAAGCTGTTACCAAAACTTGTCAGAAAGCATCCCGGAAATGGAAGGGGAGAGAGCTTCTTGTTGTTGACACCCCAGGGCTCTTTGACACCAAGGACAGCCTGAACACCACCTGCAGGGAAATCAGCCAATGTGTCCTCGCCTCCTCTCCCGGGCCTCACGCCATCATCTTGGTCCTGAGGTTGCGCCGTTACACACAGGAAGAGCAGCAAACCGTGGCGTTGGTCAAGAATCTGTTTGGGGAAGCAGCCATGAAGTATATGATCATCTTATTCACTCACAAGGACGAGCTGGAGGACCAGAGCCTGAGCGACTTTTTGAAGAATCAAGATGTAAACCTACGAAGCCTCGTCAAGGAGTGTGGAGAGCGCTGTTGTGCCATCAGTAACAGCGGAAACACAGAGCAGGCTGAGAAGGAAGCTCAGGTGCAGGAGCTGGTGGAGCTGATAGACAAGATGGTGCAGAACAACCAAGGGACTTACTTTTCTGACCCCATTTACAAAGACACATTGGAAAGGCTGAGAAAGCTGGAGGAAGTCTTGAGTAAAAGATATATTGATCAATTAGAAATGGAAATCCAAAAAGTGGAAAAGGAGTGTGCTCAAGCATGCGAGAAGATTATGCAGGAAAAAGAGGGGGAAATTGAATTACTAAAGATGGAATATGAAAAAAAACTAAGAAACATTAGGAAGGAGGCTCAAGACAATGTATTTAGCCATGTATTTGATGACATTATGAAGGTGCTCTCAAGAATATTTCCTTTTTTCAGGAAGTAACTATTTTTTCACAGTTTACTATGGTTAGCAAAGCATCTCTCCAGCTCACTCCCTATTGCTGTCCATGCCTGCCTCCCCTCCAACAAATACCAACTACAAAATTGATTAGTTTGAGCTCTGGTTCATTGGACATGGTTCAAAGACTCAAATGAAAGGAATTACAAGGCTGAAATGCATCTTGCATTGAGCATTAGCACTACCTGTGAAACACATTACACAGGCCCCTTGTGAATATTGAGTAAATATCAGCAAAGCTTCCAGTCCCCCCAGCAGCATTTTCTCTGGTTTGTGAGAGATGAGATAATAAATTTTTGTTGTTTTAAGCCACTAAACTTTGGGGTAATTTGTTACACAGCAGTAGATAACTAGTACAAGGTGTAATGTATGTTTATGCATATATACAAAATATTTCTTTAAATATTGGCCACTCTGCTTGCCACTGGGGAAAGGAATTTCAGATTCTGGGAATCAGGGGTGGGAGGAAACCTATTTTGTACTGTAGATCCTTTAATCTATTTCAGTATAGTTTTTATCCAACAAATGAACAAAGAGACAATAACATTTGTAATAGCCTCAAATAAACAATAATTCCAAAGGCCCATTTCAAAAACAGTTGTCTTATTTGTCTCTGCTTTCCTTTTCTAGGTGTTGGCTTAAAGTTCTTCTGCCTATAAATTTAGATCGCTCTGTGCCAGAATGTTCCATTTCCCCCTGCAGATCCACTCTCTTCCCTTTTATGTCCTTTGGCCCTGCCAGGGACCACATCCTGGGGTGCAATGTTCTCTGACTGTCTCTCAGACACCACCAGTGAGGAGGCCAACAGAGGATCCATGCGAGCCCGAGAATTAGATGAGGATGTTTGTCTCCTGGATCCCTCTCTGCCCAGTCCTATCTGACCAGCTGTCACCTCCAACCAAAGGTCCAGCCACAGGCATTGGGGACTCTCAGATCTGACCAGTAAAATACGCCTGTGTAGGAGTCCTGTCCTGCCACACCTGTGGTGTGTCTGCAGCAACACTCCTGTTTCCAGGGATCACAGCTTGACCTGAGAATGAATTTTAATTTTCAAAAATGCCCAATCTGGTGATTAAGGTAAATGGTAAAGCTGTAAGTGGTCGCCATAAAATAAAAAGACTAATCCTCTTTTAATATCCCTAACTCCAAAGTCAATGTTTCTGGAACAGTTTCAAATGTGTTGTGGGAAGTGGAAAGAGGATTAGAACACAGGCTATAGCTCAAAGGGGACAAGTTTGAAGGATGGTAATAATTTGACAAAAACAAAAGAAAGCTTTGTTTTAAAAAAGTAATTCTTGCAAATGCATGCATAATCTCTAGTATGTTTCTTAACACATTGGTCTTGTTTACCACTAGTTTGTCTAGATTTCTAGAAAAATTTAAAAGAATCAGATATTTAAAGGATACAATTTGGCAAATATCAAGAAAGTATTTCTTCCCAGGCAATTAATAATGCCATTGCTTTCTTTGCTACCTGAAATTCTATAGCTTGTTTATTTATCTTTTTGATTTATCATCTATTCATTTATATTTGCAAATTTATTGCCATAAAAATTTATGGCAGAGAATTCTCTAAAAAAATGTTTTAATCTCCTTGAATATATAGTTGCAATCCTTTTTATAATGCTTAGTATTTTTATTATGTTCACTGTCTTTTTTATTTCAATCAGTATTAGCAGAACTTTGTCAGTCATTCCAAAGAATTAAGTTTAGTTTTCAAATTTTGATATGCTTATTTGTGCTGTCTTATATTTCATTAATTGCTGTTCCTTTATTATATATCCTTTCTCTGAGCTCATTGGTTTTACTCTGCTCTTCTTTTTTATTGCTTTCTTATATTTGAGTATACATATTGAAGATTATGAATTATCATCTAAATACTGCTGTTGTTGTTCCGTCACCAGCTCACGTCCAACTCTTCAAGACCCATGGATAGCAGCACCTCAGCTTCCCTGTCGCTCACCATCACTCAGAGTTTGCCCAAGTTCACATCCGTGGTGTCAGGGATGCCGTCCAACCATCTCATCCTCTGTTGCCCTCTTCTGCTTCTGCCTCAGTCTTTCCTAGCATCAGGGTCTTTTCCAATGAGTTGGCTCTTCACACCAGGTGGACAAAGTATTGAGCTTCAGCTTCAGCATCAGTCCTTCCAACGAGTATTCATAATTGATTTCCTTTGGGATTGACTGGTTTGATTTTCTTGCTTTACAAAAGACACTCGAGAGTCTTCTCCAACACCACAGTTCGAATGTATCAATTATTCGGCACTCTGCCTTCTTTATGGTCCAACTCTCACAGCTGTATGTGACTACTGGAAAGACCATAGCCTTAACTATACAGATCCTTGTCAGCAAAGAGATAGCTTTGCTTTTTAACACACTGTAGCTTAGTCCAAAAGTTTTATTTAGTTGTTATTCAGTTCTCCATGTAGTTTCGTTCATTAAGGGAATTACAAACTGCTCTGATTTCTAATAAAACATGAATTCCCTCTACTCCATTTTCACTTATATCTTTGAAATTTCAGTGAGAAGTGTATCAGTGAGCAGAAGATATAAAGGTAGTTTAAGGACATACACAGGGGATGAAGGGGGGGCAGGCACAGAATGGGGTGGGAGCCCTGGTTTATCCACACATGGCACTGACTTGAACTGCACACCTGTTCTAACTGGGTGGTCTTCCTTCAGCCTTCCCTACAGGGCCAGGACAGGATGATGTGCAGAGAAGCAGAAAAGGGGGGTGGGGTGGGATTCAAGTCTGAGATTCTCAGAACCCCTAGTAGCAGGGCCCTACTCCCTAAAGGACTATCAGCTGCCTTTTCACCTCGCAGGTCCCTGTAACACAGGCCGGCTTCCTCCTGCTCTTTTCCCCTAGCCCCTGACTTCTGTTTCATGCATTTTGGGTCCCACACAAATCACTGTTTTATTTTACCCTCTATGTCCTGTGCTGAGACTCTCCCCCTGACCAGGCTGAGATCTCCTCTTATAAACACCACTGCCCAGAGCTGAACACATAGAAGGTGTGCAGTGAATACTGGTGTGAAGGAATGAGATAAAATGGAACAAAATGGAAAGAGGAGGAAAGGGTGGGATGGACAGAGTCTGTCCAGTCCATGAGCAGAGGCGGGACTTTCCACCGACTCTTGCAGGGAGCCCCTTGCTCATGAGGACTCTGGGGTTGACACCATGCCCTCCATGTACCTTATGAGATATAAACTTGCTGACAAAGAGTAGTCATGGGCAAAAAAAAACCGTGAGAAATATGGGTCTTGAGCATGGATCCTGTTCTCTGGGCTGCCCCCACTGCACCCAAACCCCATCCCATCCCTCCTTACAGTCTAATAAGGACCCCTTCCCTGACAGACATCCCCCAGGCCTCCTCTCCTCTCACCCCTTCAGGTCCCCAGGGCTTCTTGAGCTGAGGTTTGAGTGATGCATTAAGGTCCCTTCTTGTCCTCAGCATCCAGGTTTTTCTGACCAAAGCCTCAGGACCTCCTGACCAGGCTCCCTCTGTCTTCCAGAGCCAGATCATCTAGAAGGGCTACACGAGGTGTGCCAAGAAGACACCAACAGTGGTTTCCACACCTTCTCTCTTTAGGAACCAAGACACCAAAAGGGAGCTTGTGAGCTCTGGTTTTCCAGGGATGAAGACTGGGAGATGAGGCATTGCCCTCCAGAATAGAATCTCACACAGGAGGATGAGAAGATAAGCCAGATGTTCTAGAGAGTTCTCCCATGGAGCTTTCTGGTCACAGGCCAAGATATGGGAGTTCTCATCGTAGAGCCATACAATGCATTTTACAGTGTCCTGTTCCATGGTCAATGGTATTCTGTTTCTTAAATTTCATCAAACTTGGATTACTTTCTCTGGACTTAGGGATCCACAAAGCACCGTGTTGCAGAAGATGATCATAATGGCAATGACTATTATCATCTTTATCACTTTCTTACTTATCCTTCTCCATGAAGCAGTTTATATTTTTGAAAATGGTCTTATTTTCATTATTTTAAGTTTACTTCTACAATCCCTGTGATATGGTCCAATTAGATATTAGAATTCCTGCTAACATATTAGGAACATGAATTCAAATGATGTATTAAGGTAACACAGTTAGTTATGGAGATGACATCTAATCCAGGCTTCTATTTTCCATATATTCTCCTTCAATCAGTCAGTTCAGTCGCTCATGACCGATTCTTTACTACTCCATGGACTGCAGCACACCAGGCTTCCCTGTCCATCACCAACTCCTGGAGCTTGATCAAACTCATGTCCATCGAGTCGGTGATGCCATCCCACCATCTCATCCTCTGTCTCCCCTTCTCCTGCCTTCAATCTTTCGCAGCATCAGGGTCTTTTCTAAGGAGTCAGTTCTTCACATCAGGTGGCCAAAGTATTGGAGTTTCAGCTTAAACATCAGTCCTTCCAATGTATATTTAGCACTGATTTCCTTTAGGTTGGACTGGTTTGATCTCCTTACATTCCAAGGGACTCTCAAGAGTCTTCTCCAACACCACAGTTCAAAAGCATCAATTCGTCAGACCTCAGCTTTCTTTACAGTCCAACTCTCACATCCATACATTACCACTGGAAAAACCATAGACGAGACGGACCTTTGTTGGCAAAGTAATATCTCTGCTTTTGAATATGCTATCTAGGTTGGTCATAACTTTCCTTCCAAGGAGTAAGCGTCTTCTAATTTCATGGCTGCAGTCACCATCTGCAGTGATTTTGGAGCCCAGAAAAATAAAGTCTGACACTGTTTCCACTGTTTCCCCATCTATTTGCCATGAAGTGATGGGACCAGATGCCATGATCTTAGTTTTCTGAATGTTGAGCTTTAAGCCAATCTTTTCACTCTCCACTTTCACTTTCATTAAGAGGCTTTTTAGTTCCTCTTCATTTTCTGCCATAAGGGTGGTATCATCTGCATATCTGAGGTTATTGATATTTCTCCCGGCAATCTTGATTCCAGCTTGTGCTTCTTCCAGCCCAGCATTTCTCATGATGTACTCTGCATATAAGTTGAATAAGCAGGGTGACAATACACAGCCTTGACATACTCCTTTTCCTATTTGCAACCAGTCTGTTGTTCCATGTCTAGTTCTAACTGTTGCTTCCTGACCTGCATGCAGGTTTCTCAAGAGGCAGGTCAGGTGGTCTGGTATCCCCATCTCTTGAAGAATTTTCCACAGTTTATTGTGATCCACACAGTCAAAGGCTTTGGCATAGTCAATAAAACAGAAATAGATGTTTTCCTAGAACTCTCTTGCTTTTTCCATGATCCAGCGGATGTTGGCAATTTGATCTCTGGTTCCTCTGCCTTTTCTAAAACCAGCTTGAACATCTGGAAGTTCACGGTTCACGTATTGCTGAAGTCTGGCTTGGAGAATTTTAAGCATTATTTTACTAGCGTGTGAGATGAGTGCAATTGTGTGGTAGTTTGAGCATTCTTTGGCACTGCCTTTCTTTGGGATTGGAATGAAAACTGACCTTTTCCAGTCCTGTGGCCACTGCTGAGTTTTCCAAATTCGCTGGCATATTGAATGCAGCACTTACACAGCATCATCTTTCAGGATTTGGAATAGCTCAACTGGAATTCCATCACCTCCACTAGCTTTGTTCATAGTGATGCTTTCTAAGGCCCACTTGACTTCATATTCCAGGATGTCTGGCTCTAGGTGAGTGATCACACCATTGTGATTATCTTGGTCATGAAGATCTTTTTTGTACTCTTTATTTTAAGGTCTATTTTGTCTGATATGAGGATTGCTACTCCAACTTCTTTTGTTTCCCATTTGCATGGAATATATTTTTCCATCCTCTCAGTCTATATGTGTCTTTAGGTCTGAAGTGGGTTTCTTGTAGACAGCGTATATATGAGTCTTGTTTTTGTATCCATTCAGCCAGTCAGTCTTTTGGTTGGAGCATTTAATCCATTTACGTTTAAAGTAATTATAGATAAATATGTTCCTATTTCCATTTTCTTAATTGTTTGGGATTGATTTTGTATATCTTTTTCTTCTTTTGTATTTATTGACTATATAAGTCCCTTTAACATTTGTTGTCAAGTTGGTTTGGTGGTACTGAATTCTCTTAACTTTTGTTTGTCTGAAAAACTTTTATTTCTCCATCAATTTTGAGATCCTTTCTGGGTACAGTAATCTTGGTTGTAGATTTTTTTTCCCCTTTCAGTACTTTAAATATATCCTGCCATTCCCTTCTGGCCTGCAGAGTTTCTGCTGAAAGATCAGCTGTTAAACATATGGGGTTTCCCTTGTATATTACTTGTTGTTTTTCCCTTGCTACTTTTAATATTCTTTATTTGTGCTTAGTATTTGTTAGTTTGGTTAGTGTATGTCTTGGCATGCTTCTTCTTGGGTTTATCCTGTATGGGACTCTTTGCACCTCTTGAACTTGATTGACTATTTCCTTTTCCATCTTGGGGAAATTTTCAATTATAATCTCTTCAAAAATTTCTCATACCCTTTCTTTTTCTCTTCTTCTGGGACCCCTATAATTTGAATGTTTGTTCTCCCACTCCAAAGGCTCAGGGCTTGAATTCAAACACAGGAATGTCAACTATGGCAATGATGTTGCTTTTTTTCTTTTAAATAATTTGTGTCAGTATCTCCTCTCTCCTTGGTGCAGGTTCCACAGCTATGACTGGGGAGTTTGGACAGCTTCTACCCTCCTTGTATTCTTTTTCTTGTGGGGTACTGGGGAGGGACACTGGACTGCAACCATCTCCAATTATCCCCTCAAATGGGTGTCACAGTCACTGAAAGAACTTCCTTCTCCTCCCTAACCCAGACTTTATTAACAGTAGTCCAAATCTAATAGGACATAGTACTTCCAACTCTCTGAGTTGACCAAGCAACACATAGAAACACAAAGCCAATTCCAAGGACTAGATCTTGGATGGTATTGACAATTTGGAGTATACAGTGGAAATTTGCACCCTATAGCCCCACTTTACTATTAGAGATCCTGTTTTCTGTTCTTCCAGTGATTTTTGCCCAGTTTTGTCCATATTCTCAGTATTTGCCCATTTTTGCAGTGTTATTTCATGAACAAACACATACCAAGGGAACAGTTATATTCCAAACTACCAGTAAGTAATAATTACCCAGAAACTTGGCTGACAGATTCCATCACTAACTCCTGACATGAACAGTTGATGGTATACATTTACTAAACTGTGCCCCAGAGAAGGCAATGGCACCCCACTCCAGTACTCTTGCCTGGAAAATCCCATGGATGGAGGAGCCTGGTGGGCTGCAGTCCATGGGGTCGCTGAGGGTCGGACACGACTGAGCGACTTCACTTTCACTTTTCACTTTCATGCATTGGAGAAGGAAATGGCAACCCACTCCAGTGTTCTTTCCTGGAGAATCCCAGTGACGGGGGAGCCTGGTGGGCTGCTGTCTGTGTGGTCACACAGAGTCAGACACGACTGAAGTGACTTAGCAGCAGCAGCAAACTGTGCCCACCTGTTCTACATGTTTGCCCACAGGCTAAGCTCAGGTCCTTCTAGTGACAACTTTGGCTCAGGCTAATAGGCAGAATGAAGGCAGAAGAACTCATTCCAACTAAGTGGCCATCTGCTTGCCCACAAGAGTCTAAAATGTCCATTGTTGTGCCTGCTCTGAATGAAGCCCTGGTGGTATTTGAAGACTCAGAAGAAAACAATCCTGTTTCACCATTGGGCTACCACCAACCTGAGGGAGTCTCCAGATAGTTATACCACCTGCAAGTAGTAGCAGATTTGTTTTTTTCTTTTCCAATTGTTGTGACTCATTTTTCCTGTCTTATTGCATTGGCTAAGACTTCCAATGTAGTAATGGATAAAGGAAGTGGTAGAGGACATCCTCGCCTTGTTGCTAACTTTAAAGGGAAAACTACAGGTGTTTCAGCATTTAATTATAAATAAATATGGACTTTGATTTCTTTCTTGTTTTCTGCTTTCTGCCTTACAGATTACTTAACTTATTTAACTCTCCTTTATGCTGTAAATTATAGATTATAATTTTATTCTTTTAAAATCTACTCTTAAATTTTAAATATATAAATTATTGAGAATTGAAGTTAATCAGTAGCTCTATGCTGCTCCTAATCAGTGACAGTCTTAGTCACTTTGAGATCTTGGGTTTCAGTCTTTTTTTGTTGTTTTTGTTTCTCTTCGCCTTATTTCTTTACTTATTCTTCTTTTTTAAAGTATAGTTTTGAAGTCTAGTTGATTTATAATATTTTTAGTTTCATGTCTACAGCAAAGTGATTTAAATACATACATAATTTTTTCAGATTCTCTTACATTATAGGTTATTACAAGATATTGAATATAGTTTCCTGTGCTATACAATAAACCCTTGTTATCTGTTTTACCTAGAGTGGTTTGCATCTGTTACCTCCATACTCCTAATATAGCACATTCCCTACATTTCCTCTGTGGTAATCATAAGTTTGTTTTCTATGTCTGTGGGTCTGTTTCTGTTTTGCATATAGATTCATTTGTATTATTTTTGAGATTCCACATATAAGTGATGTCCTATAATTTTATCTTTCTCTGTCTGACTTACTTCACTTAGTATCATAATTTCTAGCTTTATCCATGTTGTTGCAAATGGCAATACTACATTCATTTCTATGGCTGAGTAATATTTCTGCTGCCACAAAATTAAAAGAAATTTGCTCCTTGGAAAACAAGTATGTCAAACATAGACAGTATTTTAAAAACCAGAGACACCACTTTGCCAACAAAGGTCCATGTAGTCAAAGCTATGGTTTTTCTAGTCATCATGTATGGCTGTGAGAAGTCGGATCATAAATAAGACTGAGCACCAAAGAACTGACACTTTCAAACTGTGGTGCTGGAGAAGACTCTTGACATCCCTTGGACAACAAGGAGATCAAACCAGTCAATCCTAAAGGAAATCAACCCTAATATTCATTGGAAGGACTGATGCTGAAGCTGAAGCTCCAATACTTTGGCCACCTGTTGAGAAGAGCTGACTCGTTGGAAAAGACCCTGATGCTGGGAAAAACTGAGGGCAAGAAGAGAAGGGGGTGACAGAGATGAGATAGTTGGATGGCATCACTGCCTCAGTGGACATGAGTTTAAACAAATAGTGATGGACAGAGAAGCCTCTGCTGCAGTTCATGCAGTCACAGAGTTGGACATGACTTAGCAACTGAACAGTAACAACAAATATTTCACCGAGAATATTTATATTCTATTTAAACCAATTGTCTGTTGATGTGCTTTTAGATTGTTTCAGTGCCTTGACTATTGTAAATAGTGCTGCTATGAACACTGTGGTGTGTGTATTTTTTCAAATTAGTTTTCATCTTTTCTGCATACCTGCCCAGAAGTGAGGTTGCAGGATCAAAAGGTAGCTAATTGTTCCACATGTAGATGTATTTTTAATGTGTTTGTTGCAGGAGGGAGGTGAGCTCCATGTCCTCTTACTCCACCATCTTGATCCCTCTCCTTAGGTGTCATTCTTGATTTGGGGTGGGGCGGGGGGGGGAACAGCTCAGTGAGATCTCTGTGGTGAGATCAGTTGTCCTCTCCGTGGTAAGATCTCTCCTCTCCCCCCAGCTTTCCCACTCTCTCTCATTCTAAGTACCATCTCACATAAAGAGTAAAAGGCACATGGCCCAATACTTTAACTCTCTCCTGTGAAGTGGCCATAACATTTTGTGATAGGGAAGGAAAATGGTGGAGGAGTTGAGGTAGAAAACAGCTGTGGCAAAGACAGGAGGTAATGTAGCTGCACACAGATAGAGTGACAAGTCTGGTTCCTACCATGTGAGACAGTTCTGGGAAATGGCCTAACCTCACTTGTACACACAGACTTCCTGGGGACATGCTGAGATGCACAAACAAACCCCTCAGCATACTGTTAAAGTCAAAAACAAATATAGACCAGCCTTAGAAATTCCCTGGCAGACAAAACCAGTGTTGTCATACAAAGTTTAATTTATCTTATCTTGAAAGACTAACTTGGACTGGGTCATTTCTTGCTTATGTCTCTGGAACTCACAAGCAAACCTTAAACTGTGCCCCAAAACTGATATGAGGCAATCACTCACCAATTCCCCATCATTTAAGAAAATCCTAATATTGTTACCATCACTTTGAAAAATAGTCATTGCTTTGTCACTATCCTAAGCTGTCTTGTAACAACGTACCCCTGAGCCCCTTGCATGTTCTCCTTTGAGTGCTCCCAGCTTTCAAATTGTCTTTTTGGTATGGGCAAAATAAACCTCTACAATGACTGTTTCAGCGATTCATTGGTTTTACTTCTGTAGTTTCTGAACTTTCGACAGTATCCATAGTAGTAAAGAGGTACAAACTTCGGTGAGTGATAGAGAATCTGCATCAAGCAAAGATAGTAATTTGCAGAGGGGAGAACTGCAGACAGTAGAAGACATTGTCCAGACCTAGTGTGGAACCTTACTGGTGGCACATCACTAGGCTGTTGATTCTTCCATGCCTGTCCAGGATCTCCTGGATGGAGTCTGCTCCCACCACCGACATTAAGGAATTGGTAAGAATTCAGGGGCTATTAAAGTGAATAGTGTGCTTTTTGGGGAAGTGAGAAACTTGGGGCTACCTGGAAGGGGGCACATACACCCTTGCCTCCTTGTTTGAAAAAGTGAAAGTGTTAGTTGTTCGGTCTTAGCCAACTCTCACGACCCCATGGACTGTGGTCCAACAGGCTCCTCTGTCCATGGAATTCTCCAGGCAAGAATACTGGATTGGGGTGCCATTCCCTTCTCTCAGGGATCTTCCTGACCCAGGGATCAAACCCAGGGATCTCCTGCATCGCAGGCAGATTCTTTACCATCTGATCTATCAGGGAGGCTTGCACCAAAAGGTGGGTATAAATGACTTAATTTACCCTTGAATGTCTCCAACTAAACATTTCTGAGATGAATCTAGGAATCAAAACCCCAGGACCCAGAAGGCTGGCTTTTATTGCAATTGCCCTGGTAGGACTCTTTATTGTAAGTTTCCCAGATTTGTCACTGTCCCTCCCCTGGACTGGTCACCATCTAGGATCTCTCATCAGGGAGCACTGATCCTCTGAGCCAGCCCTGCAAAAAGAAAAGTGCATTCTGACCAGCTTTCTTCGGACTTATTGGGTTTGTGAGGAAGAGATCATGCTCTTGGGTGAGCTGGACTCTCATGCTCACTGGGTATGCTAAGAAATATTGGGGAACTTAAATGTCACCATAGGAAGAGACCTCAGACCATTGGCCACAACCTTCATTTTAACCATAAACAAATGCTGCTCAGAAACTTTATGAGCCTTGCCCATAAAATACAGTGGCAGCCTGATGCCCACAACTTTCATCTTTTGATCTCAACACATATTTTTTTCACTCTATTTGTGTGTTAACAAGAGGCACAAGTGCTGAGACGACAGTGGGAAAGTCCAATGCTGAGGGAGCTCACAGGAGCAAACCAGCAACTCTGAGCTGACGCAAAAGTCTTAAAGTCACCCACAGGCATAGTGAATACTGAAGGACACTCAGAGAGGGAAGATCTAATGTATTAATAGGAAGAGGCAGAGATGATTTTAGGGGAAGACTGGGGGAAAGCCCCTATATATTTTAATGCAGCAGAACAAGGGCTTTTTGAGTTAATACAGCCCCCTTTGGTAACCACAATACAGTTTTTTCTAGGTAGGAATTCAAGTTCCTGCCATTGTGTCAATGTGTCTCACTGCCAGTAGGCCATGCTTCTAAGAAAGGGGATTTTGCAACCATCTCTGACCACCCTAGCCTAACAGTCAGCCTGCTCCCTGAAATGTCCTTCGTCTCTTAAAAAAGAAAATCTTTGCCAGTATCCAGATTAAATTAACCTTTGAAAAACATTCTTCCATAAGGATGCTAATTGCTAAGTCGCTTCAGTCGTGTCCGACTCTGTGTGACCCCATGGACGGCAGCCCACCAGGCTCCCCCGTCCCTGGGATTCTCCAGGCAAGAACACTGGAGTGGGTTGCCATTCCCTTCTCCAATGCATGAAAGTGAAAAGTGAAAGTGTAGTCATTCAGTCATGTCCGACTCTTAGCCACCCCATGGACTGCAGCCCACCAGGCTCCTCCATCCATGGGATTTTCCAGGCAAGAGTACTGGAGTGGGGTGCCATTGCCTCAGAAAGAATAAGACCTGAAAGCAGGACAGGCTGGGAACAGGCTGGGGGCTGAGCACCAGAGTTTGTGTGGTGTGTTGTGTGTATGTGTGTGTGTGTATGTGTGTGTGTGTACTTTGGTTGGAGCAGTCTCTGAGGAGCAGCTTGGGCAGAGTCTGGAGCAGCCTTTCCAGAAAATCTAGTGCCTCTGTACTCTTTGTGACCCTCAGACTCATCAGTTCTCAAATCTGCCAGGACCCCAAACCAGGACTGAAGGGAAGGGTGTTCTCATGAGGTTGGATATCTCAGACTCCCTGGTGTGGTGGGATCAAGAACTGGGGTCAAAAGTTAAAAAGACGTGTGTGAACCTAAAAGTCCATCGACAGACGAATGGATAAAGAAGATGGGGCACATACATACACTGGAATACTACTCACCCATAAACAAGAATGAAATCTTGCCATTTGCAGCAACATGGATGAACCTAGAGATTATCAAACTAAGTGAAGTAAGTCAGACAAAGACACATGATATCACTTATATGTCAAATCTAAAAAAAAAAAACAAGTGAGCTCATTTATAAAACAGAAATGGATTCACAGACATTGAAAACAAACATGGTTATCAAAGGGGAAAGAGGGGAAAGATAAACTGGGAGTTTGGGATAAACAGATATACACTGCTATATATAGAATAGATAACTAACAAGGGCCTACTTGTAGTTTTTTGTGCTACAACAAAAATCTTGTAGCACAGGAAACTATATTCCATATCTTGTGATAATCTATAATGGAAAAGAATCTGAAAAAGAATACGTATGTATGTATAACTGAATCACTTTGCTGTTCATCTGAAACTAAGCATGTACATGCTCAGTCACTCAGTCCTGTCCAACTCTTTGCAACCCCATGGACTGTAGCCTGCCAGGCTTCTCTGTTCGTGGGATTCTGCCATCAAGAATACTGGAGTGGGGTGCCATTCCTCCTCCAGGGGATGTTCCTGACCCAAGGATCGATTGAACCCGTGTCTTCTGCAAGAGATTCATCAGCAGGCAGATTCACTGAGCCACCTGAGAAGCCCCACAAAACTAAGACAACATTGTAAATCGACTATACTTCAGTTTTGTTTGTTTAAAAAAGACCTTGTGCAAGAAAGATAGGAGAGGAAGTGGAAGAGATACCTAGACTGATACTGGGTAACACAAGATTGGTGGAGTCAGAAAAAAAGGGAGAAGAGAAAGAAAAATAGGAATTTCAGTGGATAGATGGTAACTTACTCTTGTCTTAGTTTCTCTTCTTTAATCTCCTCTTACCAAATCAAGATTATGCAACTCAGCTTTATCCTGTGTCTGTTGCTCAAGAGACCACCATTGTAGATCTCAGGTCATACTTCTTGGCCTGGAATTGACAGATTTACCTCAGGCTGCAAACTTTTCTTCATGGCCCCATCTCCTTACATTTTGCTACACATGGTAGCCCTGGGGACACAGCAATAGGCCTGGGGTCCTCCAAGTCCCCTTCCTGGCTCTAACCCCACACTTATTCTCTGAGTTGTTCAAGTTATTCACTTTTCTGAACCTTGTTTTTACTTATGTAGCTATGGATATAATAATCTGTACTTCCCAGTGTGGCTGTAAGTATTAAGTAAGAAGAAGATATAAAACATAGTGTTTCAGTTCAGTTCAGTTCAGTTCAGTTGCTCAGTCATGTCTGACTCTTTGCAACCCCATGAATCGCAGCACGCCAGGCCTCCCTGTCCGTCACCAACTCCCAGAGTTCACCCAAACTCGTGTGCACAGTGTTTAGTCCAAAGTAATTAAATGGTAGTGGTGTCTGTTTCATAGTTCACTTGTGCTCTTCTTCCCACCCATATGCTTCTACCTCCAAACCATCATTCATGCCACTTCCTCCCACCTGTCTGCTTATCCCCAAAGCACTCCATGTATCCCATCCTCCCATCCTTTAGAGAAAATCTCCTCCATGACCTCCTACGTGACAACTTTAGATCACTGATCAGCCCTCCTCCCATCAATCAGACACTGCCTCCTGGACGCCACTATTCCACCACTGTCAGTTCTTGTCTCCTATCGATATATGAAGACATGTGTAGAAAGGAAGTCATATAGGTTTCTTCTTTTTTCCCTGACCTTATCTTCTGACACACGACAAGCATATCAGAGACATCTGAATCTACCTATAGTTTATCTAAATGGCCACTTACTCTGACCATCTCCCAAGTCATGCAAAATGCTACTATCAACTACTTTGCAGACTTACTGCATAATAGACCAGGGCTTCTCAAAATGTGGGCCATGGACCTGCAGCATCAGCTTGAACTGGAGACTTGTTAGAAATGCAAAGTCTTGAGCTCCATCCCAAACTTACTGAACCAGAATCTCTGGGATTAGAGTGTAGTCATCTGTGTTTTTACAAACCCTCCAAGTGTGTCTGATGCAAGGTAAAAATCTGAGCACCACGGGGCTAAGGCATTTTCTGTAAAAGGTCTTTCACTTCAGATTAAATCAGCTACCAGGAGATCTTAAAGGGGATAGACAAAGCACATGTGAAATGTAAAGGCTTTGGGTGAGAAAGTCAGACCTGGACCCTCTCATCTAGAATGAACCTCAAAGAAAGAAAATGTAGGAGTGCTTTGGACAACCAGGAAATGTCCCAGGAAATCTCCATGTACGGAGAAACCAGAAACTAAAAGTGTCTCAAAGACACAACTCCTACTTCTGTTTACAGTTGGTTCCGGGCACACGATGGTAACCCAGCTTCAATGCAAATGATGCCAATGACCTAGGGCAGTCATCCTCAAAGTGAGGCCCTGGGACCAGCAGTACTCATATCACCTGGGAATTTGTTAGAACTCCCACATTTCAGGCTTCACCAAATCCTGCTCATTCAGAAACTAGGAATGTTGCCTAGCCCTCTGTGTTTTCACAAGTTCTTCAGGCACTCTGGTGCAAGTTAAGGCTTCGAAATCACAGTGGTAGGCACTGGGGCAACGTGTTTTCCATACATTTTTCCACTTAATTCTGATAATTCTGTCAATAGTTGAAGTTTTTTATCATTTGAAGATGAAACAAATTAAGGTCAGATTTGCCTTAAGGTCACGTAGCAGGTCAGCGACCAAACAGGGATGAAAATGGCCCATTTCCAAAACCCCACTGAGTATACGGAGGATATGTTTTGGCCATCCGTGGTCACTGATGGGCCCTGGGGAACTAAAACCGACAGAAGGTAGGGGTGGGCAGGTGAGGACAGCAAGTTAGAACTAGAGCAAATAGAGCCATCCCTACAGTTTCAATGGAGTTAAATACAGTTGAATGGAGTTGAATACAGTTTCAATGGAGTTGAATGCTTCAATATAGTTTCAATATTCAAACCCAGGATCTGGCAGCAAGTTAGATCTGAGATATTCACCTCTTTTAAAATACCCTGTACATCTGAGAGTAAAGGGCCATAGGCTACAATAGCCGAAACTTTCAGACTATATAATGGTGTTTAGAGGACTTGAAGCTTTAACTCTTTGCTTGAACTCCTTCAATCTGTATTCGGCCCCATTTGAATTCCGTCTCAGTCTCTCTCCCTGTACGCTGTTTTCTTTGCCTAAGCACCTCCTGGAAGAGCTTTACTTGAAAGAGAGGAGAGGCAGGTGGTGTTTGGTAGAGGGGGTTTCAGCCCCTTTGGATCACACCTGATAAATCGGTTTTCCTCTCAGAGGAAGGAGCTTGCCTCAGGAAGAGCTCTGGGTCTCGTGGTTTCCTTTTGCAGACAGAATCACAAACAGTTATTTTTCTCTCTTGGTTCAAAAGAAATGCCCCCAAACCAAGCTCTTCTCAAGACATAGATGAACTTAGAACAAGAGGTGAAACACGAAAGCGTTTTATGCAGGAAGTGGTTGGAAAAAACTGAAGTGTTGACAGGGTCCTGAGCATGGGGAAGGGTATCAGGAAATAGTCGCGGTAGAGGGCTCACCTCAGAAGTCACACCCACTGTACTTCTCCATCTCACCTGAACCACATAGAGGTCTGTTTCCACGCCCTGAAGGAGTGGAGTGGGTGGGGAAGCAGAGGAAGTGAAAGAGAATATCGAGGAGGACCCCAGGAAAGATCCCCAAATACAGATCATATAAAGAAGGACAAGGGACAGGACTTTCCTATCCATTCTTCACACAACTCATATTCAGGGCCAGGACACTACAGCCCCAAGTCAGTCCCAGAGGGAGTTTCCATTGTTTTGCAAGAAAACATTTAGGACCAAAACTTGACAAATCCCTGCCTTGATCTCCAGCCTCATTTCTACATAATCTGACTTTCTGCCTCTGGGTTCTAGCCATCCTTGGCTTCCTTTAAATACCTGAGGACTCCATGTGGTCACTTGCCTTGGAATGTGGTGTTACTTATTCCTGGAAATACCTCCAATCCCCACCTCCCTCACTTTTCAAGTTCAGCTCAAGCAATGTTGGGCTTCCATAACAGCTCAGTTGGTAAAGAATCCGCCTGCAATGCAGGAGATCTGGTTCAATTCCTCATCTGGGAAAATCTGCTGGAGAAGGGATAAGCTACCCACTCCAGTATTCTTGCCTGGAAAATTCCACAGACTGGTATAGTCCATGGGGTCACAAAGAGTCAGATGCAACTGACTGACTTTCACTTTCAAGCAATATTACTTTTTCTCAGAAGTCTTTCCCAACAACCCCTCTCCAATCAGTTAAATTCATCTGTTATACATTCCTGATGCACACTGACATTTTCCTTAAAAACATTCAGTATGCTATATAATCTTCATTCAATGTCAAACTTGCCTAAGAAAAGAAGAGATGATGGAGAAAGGTGGTGATGGTAAAAAAATCTTATTTTCTTAAAAGACAGAACCAGGATTCTTCTGCAGTGCAAGTATCTATTCAAGGAAAACACCATAGTTGATAGTTCAGAAGGAAAAGGAGACCCCAAAACCAGGGTAATCAAAGGAAAAGAATCTCTTTGTTTTAGAAAAGAATAAAATCACTCACAAAGGAATGCAGAACCTCAAAATTGGCTATTATCAAATAGAATCCAGCAATAACTTAGATGATAAAGATTTGTCCTAGGTGTGCAAAGAAGTTTCAATATGAGGAAATATTTTCATATAATTTAATGTATTATGAAGCTATGGAGCAACATAATTCAATCATGGCCTTAGCTGTTGGAAAGTAATTTGGTAAAAATTTAGCATCTAATAATTGGCCAACAAAGGTCCTAATAATTGCCAACAAAGGCCTGTCTAGTCAAAGCTCTGGTTTTTCCAGTAGTCCTATATGGATGTGAGCTGCTGCTGCTGCTAAATTGCTTCAGTCATGTCCGACCCTGTGCGAATCCATAGACGGCAGCCCACCAGGCTCCCCCGTCCCTGGGATTCTCCAGGCAAGAATGCTGGAGTGGGTTTCCATTTCCTTCTCCAATGCATGAAGGTGAAAAGTGAAAGCAAAGTTGCTCAGTCGTGTTCGACTCTTCAGGACCCCATGGACTGCAGCCTACCAGGCTCCTCCGTCCATGGGATTTTCCAGGCAAGAGTACTGGAGTAGGTTGCTATTGCCTTCTCCAATGGATGTGAGAGTTGGACTATAAAGAAAGCTGAGCACCCAAGAATTGATGCTTTTGAACTGTGGTGTTGGAGAAGACTTTTGAGAGTCCCTTGGACTGCAAGGAGATCCAACCAGTCCATCCTAAAGGAAATCAGTCCTGAATATTCATTGGAAGGACTGATGCTGAAGCTGATGCTCCAAAGCTTTGGCCACCTGATGAGAAGAACTGACTCATTGGAAAAGACCCTGATGCTGGGAAAGATTGAGTGCAGGAGAAGAAGGGGACAATAGAGGATAAGATGGTTTGATGGCATCACCAACTCAATGGACATGAGCTTAAGTAAGCTCCGGGAGGTGGTGATGGACAGGAAAGCCTGGCGTGCTGCAGTCCATGGGGTTGCAAAGACTCGGTCATGACTGAGAGACTGAACTAAATAATTGGTTACATTTTTACAATAATAATTTCCATCTCAACCTCAAAGCTTGTACTTTATTTAACTGGAAGCATTGAGCTATTGCCACAAAAGTCAGAAACAAGTTAAGGAGGCCTACTATATGGTGATTATTGAACATTCTTCTAGATTTTGTTGTTGTTGTTCAGTCACTAAGTTGTGTCTGACTATTTGCCACCCCATGAACTGCAGCACACCAGACTTCCCTGTCCTTCACCATCTCCCTGAGTTTGCTCAAAGTCATGTCCATTGAGTCAGTGATGCCATTCAACCACCTCATCCTCTGTCATCTCTGTGGATCACAACAAACTGTGGGTTCTTCTAGATACTAGCTACAATAAACTAACAGTGAATGAAATCAGATTTTTTTTTAATCCAAGAAGAGGAGGTAAAAATGATCATTTTGACTGCATAAAGAACTTCTCCAAATCAATATCAAAAGAATTAACAAAATTTAACCATGAGCAACAAATATATTCTGAGCTTCTCATGTGGCTCAGTCATAAAGAATTCACGTGCCAATGCAGGAGATGTAGGAGATGAGGGTGTGATCCCTGGGTCAGGAAGAACCCCTGGAGGAGGAAATGGCAACCCACTCCAGTATCCTTGCCTGGAAAATCCCATGGACAGAGAAGCCTGGTGGGCTACAGTCCATGGAGTCACAAAGAGCCGGACATGACTGAGCTACCAAGCATGCACAGCACAAAAAACAAATATATGAGAAGATATTAATTAAAAAGACATAGTTCTTTAACAGTGGAAAAATAATTTGACCACATGCATATTGAGTGATACATGTTACCAACACATGAATTTGCCACATCCTGACCAACACTTCTCTCCTGTCTTTGTAATAATAGCCATCCTAACGGGTGTGAGATGCAATCTCATGATGGTTTTGATTTACATTCCCCTGATAAAGTACCTGTTGGCCATTTGTATGTCTTCTTTGAAACAATATCTATTCAGGTCCTTTGCCCATTTTTAATTGAGTTATTTGTCAGGGTACTTACATTATCCAATACCTTTCTTTCATAAACCAAAAACATTTGAGGTATTCAAAACAGCAATATTTTAAGCTTTTTTATCCTATGGAAAGTTTTTATAGAGGTGCTTTACTGAATTTTACATACAATTTAGAAAATCAGTGGGCTTTGAATTCGATGTTGCATTATATTTGCTTTCATATAAAACAATTGGAAATAGGTCCCTGTTAGCGTTTTGACACAGAATGTTTTGTTTTTAGGAAGAGATTACTGTTATTAAGTAGAAGACTACAAAGTAAAGGATGTGGAAGAATTCAAAACAGTGATAATAGTGTGTGACAAAGACAGTGGTGTCCCCCTGGGTCCCAGGGATGCACTGTGTTTTCCAGCCTCTCATATGATGAGGTCCAGGCCTGGGAATCGTTTCTCATCAACAGTTGGTAGGGAAAGCGAAGTGCATCACTACTGATCTAGGATATTTAAAGGCTGTCTAAGAAGTCCCACATTTCCTCTGTCCTTACTGTGCTGAATATCACAGAAATAAAGATAAAAACATTTGAGTGATTTCAAATTTAATGCTTTGGGTCGTTCCCCCTGACTGTAGACACTCAGATCATTACTGTAGACATTGCCTAGATCATTGTAGACACTGCCCGGGTCACTGGTCCCCCAGGGAGGCTGCCCTGAACTGCATAGCTGAGCAAAGGGAAAGCAAAGAAACCATGAATGAGTCGTTTCCAAATGCATTCAGACAGACATCTCCCTCTTTCAGTTCGCCTTTCTGTACTCTCCCCCTGCACAGTGCCCTGTCTTGTGCCCCCACACCCATATTTTCTCCCCCTGCAGTGGCATTTGCCTTTAGAACAGTCACCGCTAAGTGTGGATAAGGTTATTCCTCCTGGGAGGCCTTGGAGGGTTGCATTCAGGCAAACTTGTAAATGTAGGGACACAGACTCAGGATGGGGGAAGGAATCAAATCTACCAGCATCATCAGCCTCCCCTTTATTCCAGCTTAAACGATTCAAACGTTGTTTGTTTTTTCAATTGAGGCAAGTCCACAAGACAACAAATGACTCATTAAATTTTGCCATTTTAACTGTTTATTTTTGAAAAGAGAATTTCAGATAGTCATGGTGTAGGGGCTCTGTTGCAGCATGGAAGCTCACTGGAGATTCAAGAGAGGAAGAAGCAGACTAGATTTTCAGCTTTTTTTTTTCCCTCTCTCTCTCTTGAAGCTGAACTGTCAAGTCACAGATCTGAACAAGGAGGCATCTATTTCTTTCAACAATAACTCAGGTAAGCCCACACTCGTGAAAGTTCTGTGCTGTTCATTCCTAGTTTTCAGGCTATGGTTGAAAAAGAAAAAAAAAAAAAATTAAACAAATTTGCCCTGTTTTCAGGGAAACAGAGTGATGGCATTTGGCTTAAGTGAGGCCAGTTTACAGGACCTGTAATCTTGGAATTTAGTTTACCCAATAGTGGCAAAGAGAACATTACACAAAAGGGCTAACTGGGAAGAACTTTCTCATTAACACAAGAGTTTTCTGTGCCATGTCACTTAGTACAGGTTGCCAGTTTTTAAGATACTTCCCTCTGCATAGGAAAGGGAACTAAATGGCAAGGCTTCTTGTGGAAAGAGGAAAATTCAAGTAAGTAACAGATCAAATGAAGCACGTTTCTGGTTTGAAGAAGAGTGCACTTTGCCGAGTTGGGTTTTTAATTCACCGAGTCTCTCAGCAAGGACTCGTGTGAGGGCAGGCATTTGGCGGCAAGGTGGAGAACTAAGGAAGGGAGCAGATGGGGAGGAGGGAAGGAAAGAGGACTCAGCCTCGGACAACCACGGCAGACCTAGAAAGGAAACAAAGGAAGGCCACGGAAAGCAAGAGAGGGGGTGGGGTGGGTGGTCCCCCACGGAGGAGGGACCCTAGGGGAGAGGTGGGCGTGGGGGTGAGAAGCAGCAAGTGGGGCCACAAACAAACCCAATCTTCTGACTCACTGAGTGAACTCTGAGCAAGTGACTATATTTCTCTGTAAACCAGCGATCGTAATTCTTCCCACCCACCTCCTCAGCTTTGTGCAGACAACTGAGGCATGGTTGTGAACATGCTCAAGAAATGTAAGGTTCTTTCATGCGTTGTAACTCAAAAATGATCGTTTTTTTAATTGACCTCTGGTCTCTCCGTCCCTCAGGAATAGCCATGGGCCAAAATGAAGGCAGTCCCTCTGGTAAGTGACCTCCTGCGTGTGCCATTTCTGTCCTACTCTGTGCCTGAAGTGAAAGGGGAAGTCGCTCATGGACTGCACAGTCCATAGAATTCTCCAGGCCAGAACACTGGAGTGGGTAGCCTTTCCCTTCTCCAGGGGATCTTCCCAACCCAGGGATAGAACCCAGGTCTCCTGCATTGCAGGCGGATTCTTTATCAACTGAGCTCTCAAGGAAGCCCTATTCTGTGCCTAGTTTGTATAAAAATCATGCTATCCTCTAGAATCACAATATGAGCCAGCAACTGTTTCTTCATCAGAGAGAATAACTTTGCACTGTTCATTTCAATTTCCCTGGCCCAATCATTTCACTGGTGATCATGACTACACCTCTGCCCAGCCAAGGTCAGAGGAACCATCTCTGGCTCTGGAACAAGCAGGTTACTTACCCACCTGGAGATGGAACCACCATCTTGGCTACACATTTCTGATCTTCAGAAAATTTGCCTTTTAGGGGGCCAGAACAGAGTGATATAGACAAACTTTGAATGACAAGATACATTTCTAATTCTATCTCATCCCCCAATTTTCTTGGATCCAATATGACAATGCCCTGCAGACCTAGAGAAAGCTAGATGCTTTAAAATCATTATCTTATTTGATAATAGAGTCAGCTTCTACTTTATAAATACAATATATTATGAGAGTATCTTCTCCCAGATATTTCCTTATCATTAAAAATATTCCATTGGCATGACAGTATGGTGATAACAAAGTAAGCTTGCTCTTTTTTCACCTTTTTTTTTTTAATTGAAATACAGTTGATTTACAATCCTTTGTTAGTTTCAGGTATGCAACGAAGTGATTTAGGTATACATACAAACACAAATATATTCTCTTTAGATTCTTTTACATTACAGGTTATTACAAGATATTGAGTACAGCTCCCTGTGCTCTACAGTAGTCTTTGTTTGTTATTTTATATACAGTATTGTGCATATTTTAATCCCAAACTCATAATTTACCCTTCCCATGCCCCTTTCCCTTTCAGTAGCCAGAAGCTTGTTTCCACGTCTGTGACTCCATGTCTGGTTTTCATGATTCATTCGTGCTGCATTGGGTTCGTTGCAGCACACGGGGCTCTTGGATGCATTGTGCGGGCTTCGCTGGGTACAGCACACAGTCTTCTCTTCTTGCAGCACGTGGGCTTAGTTGCCCTGCAGCATGTGGGATCTTAGTTCCCCGACCAGGGACTGAACCTGTGTCCTCTACATTGGGTCATCAGGGAAGCCCCTATATCTGTTTTGTAAGTGAGTTCATCTGTATCCTTTTTTTTTTTTTTGGATTCCACATATAAGAGATATCATGTGGTATTTGTCTTTCTCTTCTAAGTAAACTTGCTCTTAGCAGGACCTTCTACAAAGAGTCACCCAGCTCACTGTGCCAGAGGATCAGAGCTGAGAATCATTCTGGTGGGCAAAACGAGAACTGGCAAAAGTGCGACAGAGAACAGCATCCTCTAGAAGCCAGCATTTGAGTCCAGGCTGAGTGCCTGGTCCTTGACGCAGACTTGCAGTAAGAGTCGGGGCAGCTGGGGAGACAGAGAGGTGGTGGTTATTGACACACCAGATATGTTTTGCAGGAAGGACCCCTCTGACTCCCTGTTCCAAGAGATGCAGAGGTGCTCCCTGCTCTCTGCCCCAGGACCCCACGTGCTGCTCCTGGTGATGCAACTGGGCCAATTCACCACGGAGGACCAGCAGGCTGTTCAGGGGGTGAAGGAGATCTTTGGAGAGGGTGCCACGAAGCACACAGTTGTCGTCTTCACCCGCAAGGAAGACCTCAAGGGAGGCTTCCTGAGGGATTTTATCCAAGGCGCAGACAACAGAGCCCTAAGCGAGCTGGTGGCAGCGTGTGGGGGGCGAGTGTGTGCCTTTGACAACTATGCTACAGGGAGCACCTGGGATGACCACGTGAAGGAGCTCATGGACTTGATTGAGGGCCTGGGGACAGTGGAAAGGGGTGTCCGCTACACTAACAGGTTGTACAGCCTTCTAACAGTCAGAATGTGGGCCTGTACAGTCAGAGGAAAGATTGCAGGATTTCAAAGGGACCTTTATAAAATACATGGAAATTCAGAGACGTGGTACAATCGTGGCCAAAGCGAATTGCCTGAGAAAGCCCTAATCCAAACAGCGCTGTGTGCTCAGGTGTCTGCCGCATTGCTCAGTCAGTTATTTTGTGTATTCCACAAGACATGCGATTTCTTTTGCTGCTTACCCTTTAGTATGTGCCGTTTATTCTGTAGTTTACTATTAGTCATACCCAAAAAACTATTGATGATTTTTAGAAAGACCGGTAGACTGGAATGCAAGACTCCTGTGTCATAGTTACTGACCACTGCCTCTTCATTCATTGTCATATCCTGAGTAAGTTACAAGGCAATGGCACCCCACTCCAGTACTCTTGCCTGGAAAATCCCATGGACGGAGGAGCTTGGTAGGCTGCAGTCCATGGGGTCGCTACGAGTTGGACATGACTGAGAGACTTCACTTTCACTTTTCACTTTCATGCATTGGAGAAGGAAATGGCAACCCACTCCAGTGTTCTTGCTTGGAGAATCCCAGGGACGGGGGAGCCTGGTGGGCTGCCATCTATGGGGTCACACAGAGTCGGACACGACTGAAGTGACTTAGCAGCAGCAGCCTGCCCCGGACAGTCAGTGTCCGCTAAATGTTTGAGATTCTGTGAACTGTTTAGATCTCAACCTCATCCTATTTGTTAATGAATCAAATGATTTTAAAATTTCCTGTTTGTTTTGAAATATAATACCAAAACCTTCTGAAAGTTATAAACATAAAATTCTTCTCATTTGCAAGTCTCTATCTAAAGTCAGTTTTATGCTCCTGAAAACGCCTTTTCTTCTTTATACTATCACTATTTCTTCTGAATATAATAAAAATGGCAATAAAATTTCTACAAGGTATAGTAAATTAACAAGTGAGCTGTAAAGTTCCTGAGATCACATGTCTTTAACTCCATGCTATGGTTTTATCTTCTGAAGATGGTAAATGGACATATGGCTTATTTCTCTGATGCAACCAACTCACGCTCAACAATCATACACAGACACACACATCAATAGTCTGTTTTATGTGCATCAAAAGGGGCTCAGCTAGATTTTACCCCTTGTGTCCAATCCCAGTCAGGATTGAAACATACTAGAGGCTTATGTTTCAGACAAGAGTGGACCTAGTATTTTGCATTTTGCACTTGCAATATTTTACATTTAACATCTTCCTGTTAAATGCAAACTAGAATTTATTAAAATAAACACAGTCTTTATGACTGATGAGCTCACTAGATAATTAGGAAAACTCCAAGGATGCAGCAAACAATACACATAAAAGAGGTGGGAAAATGTAAGAAGGATTAGAGCTAAAAGCACCCTGTTGTAAGCAGGTAAACCCTCAGGCAAAGTCACAGGTGGTGAAGGAAGATTCCACATGCGTGCATGAGAACA
Organism: Bos indicus x Bos taurus; assembly: GCF_003369695.1. Classification (NCBI taxonomy): domain Eukaryota; kingdom Metazoa; phylum Chordata; class Mammalia; order Artiodactyla; family Bovidae; genus Bos; species Bos indicus x Bos taurus. The sequence continues at coordinate 6,565,856 of NC_040079.1, read as the reverse complement.
CTGAAAGGCAAGGAGTTATCAAAGAAACACTGGAAGCATCTTCATGAAAGGTATACGTTGGGTAGCAAAGACTTAGTCAAGACTGGTCTATGTGGTTCGGACTTGGGTAAAGCCAGTGAGGAGCCATATTCACCTCAGTCTTAAGGAAATACTCACTCCCGGGGTCATTCACCTGTAGGACTGGCACTTGAGAAACCTTGGCAGTGTGTCTCCTTCAACTCTGTGCCCTGGACACCAAACTTTCCTCACACTTGTCCTGGCCCCACTACTCTAGTGGGAGAATGAGAGACTCCAGTCTTCAATAATGCTGGAAAAAAAATAATAATAATAATGCTGAATGGGAAAAAAATGGGGGTGTCAGTCATTCAAGAGACATTGTACCTGGAAAAAAAAGAACGGAAAACAGTTGACCTTGGGTCTCTTTCCTACCTGAAAAAATGGGCTGGAAAGAAAGATGAAATAGCAGGTCCCAGCCAGTAGATTAGGGCTCAGGACAGTCATCCTTCCCACATCCAGCGATAGTCAACTCTAAAAAGCTTGAGTTGGATTGGTGACCTGACCAGTTCTAGAGCCAGTCCTTTGGTACCTGTTCACCACACCACTGGGTCTTTTACTGACCTCACTCTCATGACCCTCATGAGAGGAGGCAGAATAACTAGAATCAGTGATAACAACACAGATGACCAGAGTAAGCCTCTACATAATGCTAACTTAGGAATGGTGTAAACGCATGGTGGCTCAGCAGTAAAGACTCTCCCTGCCAATGCAGAAGACACAGGCTCCATCCCTGGGTTGGGAAGATCCCCTGGAGGAGGAAATGGCATCCCACTCCAATATTCTTTCCTAGAGAATCCCATGGACAGAAGAGCCAGGCGGGCTAAGTCCATGGGGTCACAAAGAGTCTGACATGACTGAGTGACTAAACAGCAACAGCAATTCACCCTCATCCTCAGTACATCAGCTAGCTTCAAGTCCTCCCACAGCTGAGAAGACATCCTTTCTCAGATAAAACTCTGCTTCTGGACTTTTCTGACAGGCTGGACCCTAGAGGGGCACTGGCCATAGGGCTGTCCAGTCAATGGACGGCTGTTGAGAAAAGCTATCATGTTCTTTGTTCTGGAGCAGGAAGCGCTCTGGACTTTTTTCATATGGGGGAAACGCTTACACAGTAAAAAGTAATTGAAGATTAGATCACTAAGCAGTTCTAGAAGGAGACTCAGGCCTTGGGGGTCCTACAACAAGATATTTGGTATGGGGGGAGGGGAGGGCCCTGCTAGAGAACACAGAAGATTAGTCGCAACAGGAGAGAGGTTTTGTAAGATAAATGCTTTAAGCCTACAATCAATGTTCCTGTCTCTTTAAATCATCACCACCTAACCCTCCCTCGAGGCTTACAGGAGCTGTGAGTCTCAAAGACTTCCTTTATGCAGAGTGGAAGGAAACAGCCTGCCACACTCAAAACTGAAGGGAAAGCAGAGATCAGGGCCTTCTTGGATCACTGGTGAGAGCCTGTCACCAGGAAAGGTGAGCCCCGCAGGGAGCAAGAGCTACAACTAACCAGAAGGAACATGGTTCTGAGAGCATTTACTGTCTGAGCACCCAGGCTCCACCAGGCACCTTTCGGGTGAGTAACAGCTGGACTCATTAAGATGGGGCATCTGGATTTGTAAAGATGTTCAAAGTTTCCAATACAGGAAGTTCAAAAAAGGTTTATGAGCATGGTCCCCAGTCTGGAGGGCACACATGTCTGTCTCCTTCCACACCTCCCCCATACAGTAAAAAAAGTCTGTACTGGAACCATGTCCAGGAGTAAAATGCATTTTAAAAGGCATTCAACGTTGCTCAAACTGCACGTTCAGCACAGGCAAAAGATCTTTCCTGTGGCCCCAAAGCAATCTAACTTAGAGCAAGTTACAGTGTGTTGAGTCAGGAAACCATCAGAATTCAACCCCGCCCCAGATGCCCCCTCTCCCCTCTGTCCACAGAAAGGGACCCTCAAGAGACTAAAGAGGTTAGGAACCAGGTCTTCAACCCCTCGTCCTCATGAGCCCTGACACGTTGGCTCCCTAATTCAAGTCTCTCCCACCCCTGCTGTAGGAACACCTCAGTTTCCTCATCTGTACAATGAAGGGGTCTGAATAAACGGCTCATTTCTTAATTCTGATGTGTGGACTGATGATATCAGATACACTGGATTCATAAATCAGAATTTCTGAGCATGGTCCCCCCAGAATTGACATTTTTAAAGAACATTCAAGTAGTTCTGAAAAACAACATATTTGAGAGGCACTGAGATACATGAACTTTGAATTTTCAGAGTATTCAAAATACAGGAATTCAAATGCTTTACAATAAAAAAGAGCTATTTATCACCCCAAATTTCAGGAAGAGCTTATCACCTTCTTAAAATTTATTTTAAATGATTTTAACCCACATTTCAAACTATCTGGAAATCCCAATGACCTACTCGAGAGTTTTGTGGATTCCCTGTAGCACACTTCCTCATTTCCACCTTTGGTGAGGACCTCTTGCTTTAGCTACTCTTCTTCTAGGGTTTGAATCTTATGGCTCTTTCTTCATTTCTGCTCTGATGTCAATTATGGGACTTTGTTGATGCCTAGACACAAAATAACTAATCATATCATGTGATTTGCCCCGGGGTAAACTTTACTGAAAGCTTTGCATGGGGCAGCAGGAGAGTGACTGCAGAAACACAAACAGCTTCGGCTTGAGTTCTGGACAAATTTGCCCTCTGAGTCCTCTGGCCAGAGAGAGGTTATTCACCCAGCCTCTCCCTTTGCTTTTCCTTCCCTGTTGGTGCCAAATGGGATTGAATACAGTTACCTGCAGGAAACAGGTGGGTGACATGAGGAGGTAGAATTTGAAATGGATGTTGAAGTACAGACAGGACTCAGGCAGAAATGTAGGGTGGGATGAAGAGTCCTGGGAGGGAAAGCCCGAGGTGGGTTGGGAAAGGGTGCTGAAATCTGTGTCTGGAGTGGCAGACTGAGGGCAGGGGTGAAGAGGGGGCAGGCGAGGTGGGATTCATTGGAAATGAGGCTAGAGAAGTAGACTGAGCAGAGACTGTGGGCTCATGTTCAGAAGCTTGCATGATCAGGCAAACGACCACAAAATGTTTAATTGTATTAAATGATGTTTGAGTGGGTGTAATCATTGTACTTTGAGAAGCCTCAGACTCAAGGGCCAGAACATAAAGAGCTGGAGGAGAGCATCCCAGTCTCCCCATATTTAGATACATAAGGAGAAGTCAAACTATGTTGTTATCTAAGAGTAGAAACTCTCCAGATGAGTTTGGGAAATACGTCTGTTTTCCAATTTTCTTCTTGCTTGTTTCACAGGCCAGCGACCCTAAGGTAGATCCTCAGTCAGTGAGCAAACTCTTGTTCTCGGGGTTTTCTCAAGCCCACCCTCCATCACCACCCTCGCTGCTGAAACTCCTGGGAAATCTTGTTTCCAACAGCTTACGTCACTGACATAGGTGCTCAGTCTCTTAGTCGTGTCCAACTTTTGCTGACCCTTTGGACTGCAAACTAACAGCCTCCTCTGTCCAGGAATTTTACAGGCAAGAATACTGTAGTGGGTTGCCATTTCCTTCTCCAGGGGATCTTCTTGACCTAGGAATCGAACCCGCATCTCTTGCATCTCCTGCATTGGCAGGCGGATTCTTTACCATTAGCACCACCTGACATGGAATCACCTGGAGAAATTAACATCTTAAGTTTACTCATTGGCATGGATGGGATTAAGTGTTATCTCCCCTTTGCTCTTTGCATTTGGGGGCCCTGAGAAGACAAAGCCAAGCTCACCAGGTGTTCTCAGAGCATCATCCCAACCCAGACCAGGCTCCTCCTTCCCTAAACTCCGATGCTCAGAGGAGGGCAGGAACTATGACCTTCTCACAGTGGGGTCACCAGCATTTTGGACTTGACCTGACATTGTAGGCAGTTACACCTATTTGATGAATGAGTGAATGAACAAATTGTGTCTGGGATTCTTTCAGGTAATCATGGGAGGACGGAAGATGCCAAGAGATGAAGAAAATGCCTATGGTAAGAACACGTCTCACAATGAGTGTTTGTCCCCAGGAGTGAGCTCTAGGTAGTAGGGGAATGGGCTAATTCAAGACTGAACAGAGAGAAGCCGAGAGGCATCTCAATGCTGGGGTGAAGCAGCAAGAGGCCTGGAGCTGGCACTTCACCTGGATCTGTACCCCCACCCTGCTGTGAGATACTAAGTTCTTTGACTAACCTGCAGCTCTGTTCCCAAAGTAAAATGAATGAACAGAAGGGGACATAGAGGGCATCAGATCGTGTATTAGAGAGAACATGATTCACCAGGTAGAAGGTGTTAGTGAACATGGATGGAGGTATTAGACAGCAGTTTAAAGAGAGAGAAGAAGAGAGGAGGAGGAGGGAGGGAAGAGAGATGGCCTGGTCTTATCCTCCCAACAGCCTTTGAGTACAGCGCTACAATATTGATTCCCTTTGTGCAGAAGAGGTTTAACACTTAGATTAAGCAGCTCTCCAGGGTTACCAGGCTGGTAGAGGACAGGTCTATGATTCAATCTCCGGCTTTGGGACTCCAGATAGCCCTCCCGGCTGGGCCCACTGCCCCACCCCTTTCTCCAGTGGGACAGTATCAGGGAAAATAAGACAGAAATTGTCACTGGGGACCAGCTCTGCACAGCCTGGATGACAGATCATATCAGACGAAGTAATGGCCTGTATTACAAAGGCGCATCCTCTAGAGAGACATTCAGCAGCTGCTGGAGCACCTACAGCTGCACGTGTGACGCCAAAGACGGGAGAAATAGACGGGTAGAGACCCCCTTGGAGTGCCCAAATCTCACACCAGGTCACTCAGTAAAGGTCTGGCCCCAAACACAACCGTGGAAGCGTTCTGTTCTCCTTTGCTCGCAAGGCGTCCAGGTGACCCGGGAACCGGGACATGTTGCTTTCAGGTTCCGAAACTTACAGACCACCGTTGCCCACAGGTTTCCAGGAGTTCAGGTCCGCCCTGCAGGAGCGCCGGCTGCGCCTCCTCCTGGCCGGGAGGTCGGGGACCGGGAAGAGCGCCACGGGCAACAGCATCCTCCAGCGGAAGCACTTCCTCTCCAGGCTCGCGACCACAGCGGTGACCAGGGCCTGCGCCACGGGGAGCTGCTGCTGGGCCTCGTGGGACGTGGAAGTCCTCGACACCCCGGACCTCTTCAGCCCCGAGGTCGCCCAGGCAGACCCGGGTTTCAAGGAGAGAGGCCGCTGCTACCTGCTGTCGGCCCCGGGGCCCCACGCCGTGCTCCTGGTGACCCAGCTCGGCCGCTTCACCGCCCAGGACCTGCAGGCCTGGCGCGGGGTGAAGGCGCTCTTCGGGGCGGGCATCGCGGCGCACGCCGTCGTGGTCTTCACCCGCAGGGAGGACCTGGACGGGGGCTCGCTGCAGCAGTACGTGCGCGACACCGACAACCGCGCGCTCCGGGAGCTGGTGGCCGAGTGCGGGGGCCGCTGCTGCGCCTTCGACAACCGAGCGGCTGACGGGGAGCGGGAGGCGCAGGTCAGGGAGCTGATGGGGCTGGTGGAGGAGCTGGTGAGGGACCACGGCGGTGCCCCCTACACCAACGACGTGTACCGCCTGGCGCAGACCCTGGGCGGGCTGAGTCCCGAGGAGAGGCTGCGCAGGGTGGCGGAGCGACTGGCCGCCCGCGCGCGGACGTGGCCGCTGGCCGGGCTGTGGTGGTGGCCCAAGGCGGGGCTGGGGACCCGGTGTAAGCTGGGCCTAGCCGCCCTGCTGGGCGCCCTGTTCCTGCTGTACCTGCTCTGCAGGCGTCGGCCCGAGGCGGTGACGGTGTGACCTCAGTCTTGCAGGTCACCTGGCAAGAAAGGACCTGGACACTTGGATGTGAAGGGGGATTTCAAAGGAATCAGTTTTCAGAAATTTCATGCTTACTCCAGCACATAGTTTTAAAATAAAGTTTACCACTTTAAAACATCCTTAAAAATGTGTTTAGTTATTTTGAGGTATTGATCATCTGTGAGAAATTGTAAAATGGCAGTTTTTGGTAGAAAATGGATTCCTAGCAAAGGAATCCCACTCTTTATTTTGAGCTTGTGTGTGTCTGTTTGCTGGTTTGTTTGTTTAGACATTGCCTTCCTCTCTTTGGACCGCTATTTTAAACACACACACACACACACACACACACACACACACACACACACACAGTCTGGGTGGCTTAAAAACTACAGACATTTATTCCTCACAGTTCTGGAGGCTGGAAGTCCATGATCATGATCGGGTTTGGGGGAGAGTCCTGAGATTGCGAATGCCAACTTCTGACTGTGCCCTCACACTCAATTAGAACAAGGCACTAATTCCAATCATGAGGAATCTACCCTCCTGACCTAAGACCTTCCCAATGACACCACCTCCTAATACCCTCCTCTCCAGACTAGGTTTTCAACCTGTGAATGTTGAGGGGGGAGGGGGCGGACACAAGCATTCAGACCATAGCCTATACAGACTCTTCTTGCTATTTTGTAGTTCTTATAGGTAGTGATCTCCCTTCAGTGACCTTGCAGATTTTTATTATCATCAAGGAAAGAGAAATCACAGTCAAACATGTTAATGTTTAATTCCAGGTGACATTGCAAGTCCTGTCCAATTCTTTGCAACCCCAGAGACTAGACAGTCCATGGAATTCTCCAGGCCAGATTACTGGAGTGGGCAGCCTTTCCCTTCTCTAGGGGATCTTCCCAACCCAAAGATCAAACCCAGGTCTCTTTCTTTACCAGCTGAGCCACCAAAATAATCCACCTAGCAATGCAGGAGACCCATGAGCTGCGTATTTGATCCCTGGGTCAGGAAGATACCCTGGAGCAGGGAATGGCAACCCGCTCCAGTATTGTTGCCTGGAAAATCCCATGGACAGAGGAGCCTGGTGGGCTACAGTCCATGGGGTTGCAAAGAGTTGGACACGACTGAGCGCACACACACATACATCAGTTTATTTACCAGTACAATGACTTAGAACCAAGAAGTTAAATGTGACTGTACTGAAAATAACACAATTTCAAATTTTCTAGCATGTGTTATGGTTCATGTCTGTCCCAAATGAAGTAAGATTTGGGGAAAATAACATGCAATGTCTTCAATGTAGTTATCTATCTGGATTTTTATGCAAATAATAATAAAGTTCCTGTTTCAGAGAAGACAGGAAGCCGCAGGTGCATCAGCAGAGAGCCACAGAGAACTCGAGGTTAGGTGTGGCTGCACCGTTATGGGTTTTTACAGAGGGTGGGTCAACCCACCTAAGTCCTTGAACCACATCCTTACGTTGTGTAAACAGTCGTTATCGTTATCGTTTCCTTATTTCTGAAACAACACTTTAAAGGGAAGCCTTTCTATCAGCCACACCCTAGTTAGGTGGTGTGGATGCAGAAGGATGCAGATACCCCAAGACTATCAGGGCTCAAGTGTGCTAAGGGGGAGGGTGATGTGCGGGGGGCATGGAGCAGGCCAGAGGGATAATGGAGGGCGGGGGGGGGGGGGGGGGGGGCGGGGCGCGTAGTGAGGTTGTGCGCAGGCATCCTAAGGCCATCCCAGTTTCCGTGGAGCAGGAATCTATGCGCATGCGCTTCAATGCCACCTCAGAGTAAAGTTCTAGGGAGACTTGGGATGGACTCTGGCCTTAAGGCTGCCTGCAGTTGGAGGGGGGCCTGAGGGCAGTGATTTAGACTCAGTGAAGTTTAGCTGGAAAAAAATTTATTATCAATTCCTTCTTTAGCTGCCTGCTGGGCCCATGCAGGGACTCTCAGCCAGAGAGAAAATCTTTCTACAAACTGAGGCGCCCAGGAAAGGGCCGTTGTGGCGGGGACCGCCAGGTCTGCAGCTTGCCCTTCCAGGACCACGTGTGCACGAGCACGCGCTGTGGGCCAAGACTGCTTACCACAGGACTGAATTTAACCTGCTGTTCTTTCATTTTTTCATTTTCTCACATCCAAATGTACATCTATACCCTCCAATTTCTATCATTACTTATTGTCTTGTTTGTAAATGTAAATACGATTTTTAAGACAAATATGAGTGTTAGTTGCTCAGTTGTGTGCGATTCTTTGTGACCTGACGGACTGCAACCTGCCAGCCTCCTCTGTCCACGGAATTCTCCTGGCAAGAATACTGGAGTAGGTTGTATTCCCTTCTCTAGGGGATCTTCCTGACCCAGGGATTGAACCCAAGTATCCTGCATTGCAGGCAGATATTTTACCATCTAAGCTACCAGGGAAGCCCCAAATATGAGTGTTAGGATTGTCAAATTCTCGTGCAAACTGTAGCATCTAGAAATGTATAGGATCAGAAGAAGGCTTGACATTGTGGGTAAAATGCCCTGTTTGTGTATCAGTGGGACCGCTGTGGGGTACAGTAGAAAGAGCAGGAGATGTGCAGAGGGCTTGTGTTCTAAAACCCACCCCTATGAACTTGCTCAGAGACTTTGTGGCCAAGGGGCTTCATCTTTTCTTGAGATGTGTATATTAAAATTAATCTTAATATGTATGATGAACTAATGCAAAAGAAAGCACTTTGTAGGTTAAATTCCATAAGAATATGATACAGAAATGAAAAGTGTAGAGGAAACATCATAATAATAATCTTCATAAATAAATTTCATACTCATACTCAGAAATACATAAATTTCATACTCGTGAATACTCCACACTTAGTATTTATAATAATAACTATTCCATATTATTCTATTCCACAGAGTTGGGTGCTAGTGGTAATAAAAAGTCCGTATGATTAGTCATCAAATATATTTACAAAGTACAATCAAAGTTGTACTTATTCTCTAAAATATTGCTAGTTTCTAATTCTTAGATTTAGAGCTATATAGACTCATAAGTAGGACTTCCCTGGTGGCTCAGACAGTAAAAAATCCACCTGCAATGCAGGAGACCTGGGTTCGATCCTTGGGTTGGGAAGATCCCCTGGAGCAGGGCTTGGCAACCCACTCCAGTATTCTTGCCTGGAGAATCCTCATGGACAGAGGAGCCTGACAGGCTATATTCCATGGGGTTGCAGAGTCAGACACGACTGAGTGACTAAGCACAGCATAGCACAGACTCATAAGTAAACGGAAGACACAATTTTTAGTTTTTTAAGTGTAATGATGTCAGAACTTCCCTGGAACCTGCATGTTTCCACTGCAGGGGGCATGGGTTCAATCCCTTGTCTGGGAACTAAGATCCCACATGCTACACAGCACAGCCAAAAAAAGTTTAAATATATATAATTTAATAATACACATGTAATACAGTGGTCATGTATGGATGCAAAAGTTGGACTGTGAAGAAAGCTGAGCACTGAAGAATTGATGCTTTTGAACTGTGGTGTTGGAGAAGACTCTTGAGAGTCCCTTGGACTGCAAGGAGATCCAACCAGTCCATTCTGAAGGAGATCAGCCCTGGGTGTTCTTTGGAAGGAATGATGCTGAAGCTGAAACTCCAGTACTTTGGCCACCTCATGCGAAGAGTTGACTCACTGGAAAAGACTCTGATGCTGAGAGGGATTGGGGGCAGGAGGAGAAGGGGACGACAGAGGATGAGATGGCTGGATGGCATCACTGACTCGATGGACGTGAGTCTGAGTGAACTCCGGGAGTTGGTGATGGACAGGGAAGCCTGGCGTGCTGTGATTCATGAAGTCACAAAGAGTCAGACATGACTGAGCAACTGAACTGAACTGAATTGAATACAAAATAGATAATAAAGGAAAATAATGCAAGATTGATCATAAAATAGAAAACATAATTTTAGAGAGAATACTATAATAATTTATTGATTAATATTTTATGATAAAAACTACCTCATGAAGTATGAAGGATAATTATCATTAAGAACCTTTTATTTGCAGAGGAAAGTAATCTACTGAGAATCAAGTGATTTTCTAAAGGCAAAAAGTGGCAAATCAGAACCTGAAACTATTTTTCCTGTCATATAAAAAGAGCTTCCTTAACCAGACACAGGATCAAAACACTATAACTTCTCAAAAATGCTCTAAGTGAATATATATTCATATCATTTACATAGGTCTCCTCTCACCTTTTATTCCTTGTTAATGTGTTGGTAAGCTTCTTTCATATTTCCATGCCCTACTGCCTGAATCAGCTTCATTTTACACAGAGAGGTTCATCTTTGGCTTACTTCTGAGAGTTGTTTTTGGCCATGATGAGGTTTTCAAGCAGATTTCAAACACTGCATACCCTCTTACCTAGTCTTGTACCATTTTCAGTGTTGTACAAGATTCAATAATTATGCACAATATTCAGTATTCATCAGCCTGGCTGGACAGATGCCACTACTCCTTCCAAAGAATACCATGTGGACTGAATGCCCTAGAAGAGGAATTCCTATAAGTCCTTGAGGAAGCCAGAGCTAGACTATGACCCAGAACTTTTTTTTTCCTGCCCTGGAGCCTTCATGTAATAGTGGTAATATATGCCTTTTCTTATAGAACTGGATTTGTGCTTGCTTATTTCAGCAATAAATATTTTAAGGTTTTTTTTTCTAAATTTGTCTTTTACTTTTTCTTTTAAAGTAGTTATCTTCCAAAATAATGTAGTATTTTGTTTTATTTTATATCTTATGAAAGTGAAAGTCGCTCGGTCGTGTCCTACTCTTTGCGATCCCATGGACTATACAGTCCATGGAATCCTCCAGGCCAGAATACTAGAGTGGGTAGCTTTTCCTCTTTCCAGGGGATCTTCCCAACCCAGGGATCTGTCAAGGGAGTGTATAATTTCCTCCGTTCTGTCTCGTCGCAACAAAAATTTAAGGCAACAGACGTTAAAGCCCTTTGACAGACCATGTCTCAGCTCTCAGAGAGACTGTGTTACAGCTCTCGGACAGATCAGTGTCACAGCTCTGTGTTACAGCTCAGTTTTATTTAGAAAATAAAGGAAAATACATCCTCCAGTCGTGAGGGCATGTTCACCCAAAAGACTTCAAAGAGGGGAGAGAGAGAGAGCAAGGGAGGGATGGAAGGAGGGAGAAAGTGCGAGACAGAGATAGAGAGAAAGGGGAGAGAGAGAAAGAGGGAGGGAGAGAAAGAGAGAGAGAGGAAGGGAGAGACCTCCCCCCGCCACCCCGCCCTTTGGCTCCTCTTTTTATGTTTTTTTCCCTCCCCTGGGCCTGACCTATGTAAATTGGGCTAGCCAGGAGTGCTGTTTGTTCTACCTGAGGTCCTCACTCCAGTCCTCAGACCTTCCTTTGTTCTTTTTTATCAGGCTTTTCCCTTCCTAGTCTTTTAGCCACCACCATTCTGGGCTCCAGTCCCCTATATTTTTGCATTCCAGTCCCCTATAATGAAAAGGACATCTTTTTTGGGTGTTAGTTCTAAAAGGTCTTGTAGGTCTTCATAGAACTGTTCAACCTCAGCTTCTTCAGCGTTACTGGTTGGGGCATAGACTTGGATTACTATGATATTGAATGGTTTGCCTTGGAAACGAACAGAGATCATTCTGGCGATTTTGAGATTGCACTGAAACACCCCAAAAAGATGTCTTTTCATTAAAGGTGACTGGAATGCAAAAGTAGGAAGTCAAGAAACACCTGGAGTAACAGGCAAATTTGGCCTTGGAATATGGAATGAAGCAGGGCAAAGACTAATAGAGTTTTGCCAAGAAAATGCACTGGTCATAACAAACACCCTCTTCCAACAACACAAGAGAAGACTCTACACATGGACATCACCAGATGGTCAACACCAAAATCAGACTGATTATATTCTTTGCAGCCAAAGATGGAGAAGCTCTAGACAGTCAGCAAAAACAAGACCAGGAGCTGACTGTGGCTCAGACCATGAACTCCTTATTGCCAAATTCAGACTTAAATTGAAGAAAGTAGGGAAAACCACGAGACCATTCAGGTATGACCTAAATCAAATCCCTTATGATTATACAGTGGAAGTGAAAAATAGATTTAAGGGCCTAGATCTGATAGATAGAGTGCCAGATGAACTATGGAATGAAGTTCCTGACATTGTACAGGAGACAGGGATCAAGACCATCCCCATAGAAAAGAAATGCAAAAAAGCAAAATGGCTGTCTGGGGAGGCCTTACAAATAGCTGTGAAAAGAAGAGAAGAAAAAAGCAAAGGAGAAAAGGAAAGATATAAACATCTGAATGCAGAGTTCCAAAGAATACCAAGAAGACATAAGAAAGCCTTCTTCAGCGATCAATGCAAAGAAATAGAGGAAAACAACAGAATGGGAAAGACTAGGGATCTCTTCAAGAAAATCAGAGATACCAAGGGAACATTTCATGCAAAGATGGGCTCGATAAAGGACAGAAATGGTATGGACCTAACAGAAGCAGAAGATATTAAGAAGAGATGGCAAGAATACACAGAAGAACTGTACAAAAAAGATCTTCACGACCCAGATAATCACGATGGTGTGATCACTGACCTAGAGCCAGACATCCTGGAATGTGAAGTCAAGTGGGCCTTAGAAAGCATCACTACGAACAAAGCTAGTGGAGGTGATGGAATTCCAGTTGAGCTATTCCAAATCCTAAAAGATGATGCTGTGAAAGTGCTGCACTCAATATGCCAGCAAATTTGGAAAACTCAGCAGTGGCCACAGGACTGGAAAAGGGCAGTTTTCATTCCAATCCCAAAGAAAGGCAATGCCAAAGAATGCTCAAACTACTGCACAATTGCACTCATCTCACATGCCAGTAAAGCAATGCTCAAAATTCTCCAAGCCAGGCTTCAGCAATATGTGAACCATGAACTTCCTGATGTTCAAGCTGGTTTTAGAAAAGGCAGAGGAACCAGAGATCAAATTGCCAACATCCGCTGGATCATGGAAAAAGCAAGAGAGTTCCAGAAAAACATCTATTTCTGCTTTTTTGACTATGCCAAAGCCTTTGACTGTGTGGATCACAATAAACTGTGGAAAATTCTGAAAGAGATGGGAATACCAGACCACCTGATCTGCCTCTTGAGAAATTTGTATGCAGATCAGGAAGCAACAGTTAGAACTGGACATGGAACAACAGACTGGTTCCAAATAGGAAAAGGAGTCCGTCAAGGCTGTATATTGTCACCCTGCTTATTTAACTTCTATGCAGAGTACATCATGAGAAACGCTGGACTGGAAGAAACACAAGCTGGAATCAAGATTGCCAGGAGAAATATCAATAACCTCAAATATGCAGATGACACCACCCTTATGGCAGAAAGTGAAGAGGAACGCAAAAGCCTCTTGATGAAAGTGAAAGTGGAGAGTGAAAAAGTTGGCTTAAAGCTCAACATTCAGAAAACGAAGATCATGGCATCCGGTCCCACCACTTCATGGGAAACAGATGGGGAAACAGTGGAAACAGTGTCAGACTTTATTTTTCTGGGCTCCAAAATCACTGCAGATGGTGACTGCAGCCATGAAATTAAAAGATGCTTACTCCTTGGAAGGAAAGTTATGACCAACCTAGACAGCATATTGAAAAGCAGAGACATTACTTTGCCAACAAAGGTTCGTCTAGTCAAGGCTATGGTTTTTCCTGTGGTCATGTATGGATGCAAGAGTTGGACTGTGAAGAAAGCTGAGCACTGAAGAATTGATGGTTTTGAACTGTGGTGTTGGAGAAGACTCTTGAGAGTCCCTTGGACTGCAAGGAGATCCAACCAGTCCATTCTGAAGGAGATCAGCCCTGGGTGTTCTTTGGAAGGAATGATGCTAAAGCTGAAACTCCAGTACTTTGGCCACTTCATGTGAAGAGTTGACTCATTGGAAAAGACTCTGATGCTGGGAAGAATTGCGGGCAGGAGGAGAAGGGGACGACAGAGGATGAGATGGCTGGATGGCATCACTGACTCAATGGACGTGTGTCTGAGTGAACTCCGGGAGTTGGTGATGGACAGGGAGGCCTGGCGTGCTGCGATTCATGGGGTCGCAAAGAGTCGGACATGACTGAGCAACTGATCTGATCTGATCTGATCTGATGCTGGACCTCTTTTTCCTATTCCAACTACCTAACAGATCAAACCTAGGTCTCCCACATTGCAGGCGGATTCTTTACCAGCTGAGCCACAAGAGAAACCCCAGTATAGTCCATGTGGTACCCATTCAAGTGGGTAACTTATCCCTTCTCCAGCAGATCTTCCCAACCCAAGAATCAAACCAGGGGTCTCCTGCATTGCAGGCGGATTCTTTACCAACTGAGCTATGAGGGAATATCTTATATTCAACCTCATTCTTGGCCCAATTCTTATTTTGTATTTCCTTTCACTCTTTACTCCCATTAAGTTTCAGTTCAATTCAGTTCAGTCACTCAGTCGTGTCCGATTCTTTGTGACCCCATGGACTGCAGCATGCCAGGCCTCCCTGTCCATCACCAACTCCCCGAGCTTGCTCAGACTCATGTCCATTGAGTCGGTGATGCCCATCCAACCATCTCATCCTCTGTTGTCCCCTTCTTCTCCCACCTTCAATCTTTCCCAACATCAGGGTCTTTTCCAATGACCCAGCTCTTAACTGAAGAAGGCAATGGCACCCCACTCCAGTACTCTTACCTGGAAAATCCCATGGGCGGAGGAGCCTGGTAGGCTGCAGTCCATGGGGTCACAAAGAGTTGGACACAACTGAGCGACTTCACTTTAACTTTTTACTTTCATGCATCAGAGAAGGAAATGTCAACCCACTCCAGTGTTCTTGCCTGGAGAATCCCAGGGACATGGAAGCCTGGTGGGCTGCTGTCTATGGGGTCACACAGAGTCGGACACGACTGAAGCGACTTAGCAGCAGCAGCTCTTAACATCAAATGGCCAAAATATAGGAGCTTCAGCTTTAGCATCAGTCCTTCCAATGAATATTCAGGGCTGATTTCCTTTAGGGTTAACTGGTTTGATCTCCTTGGTGTCCAGGAGACTCTCAAGAGTCTTCTGCAGCACCACAATTTAAAAGCATCAGTTCTTCAGTGCTCAGCCTTCTTTATGGTCCAACTCTCACATCTGTATATGACTACTGGAAAAACCATGGCTTTGACTATATGAACCTTTAATGACAAAGTGATGTCTCTGTTTTTTAATATGCTGTCTGGGTTTGTCATAGCTCTCCTTCCAAGGAGCAAACATCCTTTAATTTTGTGGCTGCAGTGATTTTGGAGCCCAAGAAAATAATATCTGTCACTGCTTCTACTTTTTTCCCTTCTATTTGCCATGAAGTGATGGGACTGGATGCCATGATCTTAGTTTTTTGAATGCTGAGTTTTAAGCCAACTTTTTCACTCTCCTCTTTCACCCTCATCAAGAGGCTCTTTAGTTCCTCTTGGCTTTGTGCCATTAGAGTGGTATCATCTGCATATCTAAGGCTGTTGATATTCCTCTTGGCAATCTGGATTCCAGCTTGTGATTCATCCAACCCAGCATTTCACATGATGTATTCTGCTTATAGGGCTTCCCAGGTATCTCAGCTAGTAAAGAATCTGCCAGCAATGCAGGAGAAAGTGAAAGTGAAGTTGTTCAGTCATGTCTGACTTTTTGCGATGCTGTGGACTGTAGTCCGCCAGGCTCCTCTATCCATGAGATTTTCCAGGCAAGAATACTGGAGTGTGTTGCTATTCCCTTCTCCAGGGGATCTTCCCAACCCAAGGATCACACACGGGTCTCCCACATTGCAGGCAGACTCTACCGTGGCAACATAGGAGACACCAGTTCAATTCCTGGCTGAGGAAGTTCCCCTGGAGAAGGGATAGGTTACCTACGCCAGTATCCTTGGGCTTCCCTGGTGACTCAGATGGTAAAGAATCCACCTACAATGAGGGAGAGCTGGGCTCAGTCCCTGGATTGGGAAGATCTCCTGGAGGAGGGCATGGCAACGCACTCCAGTATTCCTGCCTGGAAATCCCCATGGACAGAGGAGCCTGGTGGGCTTCAGTTCATGGGGTTGCAAAAAGTCAGACAGGACAGAGCAACTAAGCAAAGCACAGCACATTCTGCACATAAGTTAAATAAGCAGGTGACAATATACAGCCTTGACATATTCCTTTCCCAATTTTGAACCAGTCAGTTGTTTCATGTCCAGTTTTAACTGTTGCTTCTTGACCCACATACCAGCACCACAATTCAAAAACATCAGTTTTCAGGAGACAAATAAGATGGTCTGGTATTCTCATCTCTTGAAGAATTTTTCAGAGTTTGTTGTGACCCACACAGTCAAAAAGAACTGCCTACCACTCCTCAAAAATCACACACACACACGCACACTCCCTAAGAACAGAAACTTCTACCCCAAAAACAAAAGACAAGGACAGTGGCTCTCTGACCCCCAGTTCTGCGGAGTTTCTGGAAAGGAAGAGGGTTCCGTTCTATCCTGTTCTGCACCTTGCTCCAGCTTTGCACTGAGGGTAAAGAAGTTCTCCGCATAACCAAACACTCCTACGGAGGCAACCAGTGGGCTTTAGCAACGAGGGGGTGAGGGACGGGGAGTTGGCGGGGGTCCATATTTTGTTCTCTCACAATCCAAGCATCAGTTCTTTTCTTCTCTCACGTCTTAAAGAGGAAATGAGAGGGGGCGAGGCGCTCGCGGTCTCTGACAGGAAGCATCCCTGAGTGCAGTCGGGGTTGGGGAGTAGAGGCTGAGGGGCGGGGGGTGGCGCACGCTCTGAACCCAGTGCTCTCGAGTTTCGGCGGGCAGCAGTTTCTCCCCGCCCAGAGGGGACAGGGGGCGCCCTCCGTTAGCCCCACTTTCTTTCTTATCCTACAGTCGTGCCCTGCAACCTTCTGCCGCGCGCTCTCGCCGACCCGCCCGCACCCAGCCCGCTGCACCGCGCCTGGTAAGGGGACACTGGCGGGGGTCCCGGGGTTCTGGGGAGACCGGGGGGTGAGCGGCGAGGAGCAAAGCAGGAGGGGAGCTGGGGCTGGGGAGGGCGTCTGGAGCCAGCAGTTCAATCAGGGCTACTGACTTCTGGTGCGACCTCACACCGGATCCATGCCTCTGGGCTCGCCTGTCAGTGAAACCCGGCGCCCATAGAGAGCGTTATGTACAACAGCGGGTTCCCAGTGCGACTGAAGCGGGTTTGGGAACGGCTCACTCCGCGTTCATAGCCTATCGCTTTCCACAGGGCTGCGATCTTTTCCGTGTCGTGGCCTACTTCTTAGCTCCTTTGATTTTCACAAGCTTCACAGGGTTTCACAGAGCTTCACTAATAGTCTCTTTCATTTGACAGATGAGAAAAACTCAAATTTACAAGGTGCCCTAAGTAGGTAGAGCGAACATCTTAAGTTTTACCTTCTTAACTTCTCCAATACCACCCCCGGCCCATCCGTAACAAGCACCACCTCTCAGAGATGGCAGGGTGCAGGAATCCATTCCTAGGGCTCCACAGGAAGAGTACTCTCGCTGAGTCACGTGTTCCCAATGAAACCTCTCAGTGGACATTGTTCCAAGACCTTGATCTTCTGAAAGCCACCCCATTCTCCCCCAGAGACACCACACGTTTCCTGCGACACGATGTAGAACTCGATTCTATGGCAGAGAGACTCCAGAGTGTACAGGAACCATCCTTGGTCTGCTGTCAACCCCCTGTGAGAGCTGTGTTATGAAATTATGATGCTAAACTGTGAAACCAGCGATGCCAGGAAACAGAGGGACTGGGGCACACCGGGAAGGAGAGACTCATGAATGAGGAAAAATGAAAAATATTTTTACCTTTCCAGAAACAGCATACATGAGACAGCCCGCTTTCCTATGGTTTGATAGAATAATGTATTGTCAAGATTATATCAGTTTAGTCCAATTTAAAGATCAGAAGGTATATGATATTCATTTGCTTCAGCCTCCTCCCTAAGTTAGCTCCTCCTGCTGTTCCTGTCAGATACCCTTATAATCTCTGCTTGCACATCGTCTCTATCATGATTCCTGATCCCGTTTGGGGAGGATTAAGATCTTCTTTGTGGAGAAGAAATCTGCCTCCATTCTTCATTTTTCCGCTTTTGTCTACTCTGCAATTGACACGTGTCACATTGCTTCAGGTTTACACTACTTCCAGATGTCTTCCTAGGCTTGATTCAGTCCTTTTAATATCCTGTCATTTCAGCATCTCCATTAATATCCTTTCTGACCTGTCTCTGGACACTTTGGTATTTATTAATATCCACCCAAAAAAAAAAAAAATCCATTCTTCAGTGGGATGTGTCTCCTCGGCAGCCTGACCCACTAAGAAGATGGTTCAGGAGGACGGTGTTGCACCTCTGCTCACCAACCGGAAATTTGATGGCATTTTGTGGCAGCCCCAGAGCTCCATCTGGGTCACACTGATCATCAAGCCACAGAAAAACACAAGATCATTTAAAACTGAAATCCTTCCTTTCTGAGCAACTTCTGTCCCCTGCAATTTTATGTTTGAATTTTTTAAAAAATGCACCTCAAATTTTGCAATACACTTCTCTTTGTTGGCTTTAGGGCAAGCTTCCAGCCTGTTGCTTCAGTTTTGTCCTGACCAGGGATGGCAACATGGTATGTGATGTTTCAAGAGGCTGGTTGACTTTATAATCACTTTTCTGCCCTGATAAATCTAAGAGAATATGCAGGCAAAATGTGTCATTTTTTGCTCTTAGCCCCATGGCAGTTGTGTGATCATGGGCAGAGCAGTTAAGGTTCAGTTTCCCAATATTTTAATAGAAAAGTTAATACCTATCTTGGTCACATCATAGGGAATTTTGAAGAACAATTAAAATAATGGACATAAAAGAAACTTTAAAATTAAAATAAATGCACAGAGATTTATTATGATGGTAAAGTTCATCAACATTGTCACCACTATCTTCATCATTTTTACCACATTGATATACTCATTCCATTATATAGAAAATCTCATCTGAGGTAGAAACGATGTCAGAGAATTTGTTCAGTTTTAGCAAAAGCCACCTGACCTGCCTCTTGAGTAACCTGTATGCAGGTCAGGAAGCAACAGTTAGAACTGGACATGGAACAACAGACTGGTTCCAAATAGGAAAAGGAGTACATCAAGGCTGTATATTGTCACCCTGCTTATTTAACTTCTATGCAGAATACATCATGAGAAATGCTGGGCTGGAAGAAACACATTCTGGAATCAGATTGCCGGGAGAAATATCAATAACCTCAGATATGCAGATGACACCACCCTTATGGCAGAAAGTGAAGAGGAACTAAAAAGCCTCTTGATGAAAGTGAAAGTGGAGAGTGAAAAAGTTGGCTTAAAGCTCAACATTCAGAAAACGAAGATCATGTCATCTGGACCCATCACTTCATGGCAAATAGACAGGGAAACAGTGGAAACAGTGTCAGACTTTATTTTTTGGGGCTCCAAAATCACTGCAGATGGTGACTGCAGCCATGAAATTAAAAGATGCTCACTCCTTGGAAAGAAAGTTATGACCAATCTAGATAGCATATTCAAAAGCAGAGACATTATTTTGCCAACAAAGGTCCATCTAGTTAAGGCTATGGTTTTTCCTGTGGTCATGTATGGATGTGAGAGTTGGACTGTGAAGAAAGCTGAGCACCGAAGAATTGATGCTTTTGAACTGTGGTGTTGGAGAAGACTCTTGAGAGTCCCTTGGACTGCAAGGAGATCCAACCAGTCCATTCTGAAGGAGATCAGCCCTGGGTGTTCTTTGGAAGGAATGATGCTGAAGCTGAAACTCCAGTACTTTGGCCACCTCATGCGAAGAGTTGACTCATTGGAAAAGACTCTGATGCTGGGAGGGATTGGGGGCAGGAGGAGAAGGGGACGACAGAGGATAAGATGGCTGGATGGCATCACCGACTTGATGGACTCAAGTTTGAGTGAACTCCGGGAGTTGGTGATGGACAGGGAGGCCTGGCATGCTGCGATTCATGGGGTCGCAAAGAGTCAGACATGACTGAGCGACTGAACTGAACTGAACTGAGTATAATTTATCAGAGACAAGGACAGCATGTGGGAAAAAGTGGTGAGGAAAATGCTCTTCTGGGGCTGAAGGAAGGGAAACGGGTATGGGAGAAAAAGGAAAGGAAGGAAGTTATCTTAATATATTCTGACAGTGTGACAAGGGATGGTTTCCCTAATGGGGACCATTTCTATGCATCCTGACTGTGTGAATAGAAAAATGTAAAAAAGGTAGTAATACCAGAATCAACCTAAATAAGCAAATCAGTTAAGAAAACCATTCTGAATTCAATGTTAATCAATAAAATGCAAGTTTAAACCAATTAAGACATTAGACATTCTAATGTATGCCCAAAAGGGTAACCAAAAAATTAAAAATCTAGTATTACCAAGTGTAAGTGAAGACTTGAGGGATGCTCACAGCCAGCCTGATAGCACAAGTCTACTGGAGTCGGACTTGGCAACATCTAGTCAGGTGGAAGCAGTCCATCCCAGAGATTGTCACGTGTACAAGATGTGTGCAGGACTCTTCTGCAGCACTCTTGGTAGTAGCAAGGATGTATTTGGAACACCAAATGTTTGTTAAGAAAGAATTAGATAAAATATTACATAAATAATGTCACTTCCATAAAAGATGAAAATACCAAAAAGTACTATATCTTAACTATAGACCGATGTGTATGTACAAGTGTAAATACACAATTGAGAAAGAGACATAAACACTTCGGAATACTGATTACCTCTGAAAGGAAGAGTGAGAATGAGACTGGGAAGTGGAGTAGTCAGAAAATAAAGAAATGGAGCTATATGTGTGATGTTCTTTTAATGTTTTAAGTCCAACAGAATAGCAGCAATAACAATGCCAAAATGCTGAGATTTGTTCATTGCAAATGGTGGGCATTCATTTCATTCCTCTGTGTATTTCTCTCCTTAAAATGTTTGTTTCAAGACTGCATAATCTTTAACATTGACGAAATAAAATACAGGCTCAGAGTTCATTTAATTATACTTGCATATTGCAGGCTTGCCTTTTCTAATGCACAATTATCTTTTCTAGCACCAAGAAGAATGGCACAATAGCATGCCTCAGCTGAATGAAACCTTTATCTCCACGGTTTTGCTAATTTCTGGTGACATCGACTAGGATTTTTTACAGTGGTTATTGATTTAAAGACATTTGATTTAAAACTGAGCAGGCAATGACTTTATCCTGAATTTGTCCCTAATGTTGCTTCTGTCCCTCAGTCAGGGCACCAGTTTCTCTTCCCCCAGCTGCTCAGAGGAAGGGAGGATGGTGACTATGTTCGGGCCTCTTCCCCTTCTCCCTCTCATGTCCATCCTCAAAGGAGCCCTGGACCCCAATTCCACACTCCCACTGGAAGGTGCATTGTACTTTCCTCTTTGCCACTGGGATGTCCGTCTGATACAAAGAGTTTCTGGGACTGGAAATGCCCAGTACTTCAAACAAACCACTATTCATTTACAGTAAGGCAACTTTTATTGTCTAGTCTAACAAGTTTGCCTACCTTGATTCTAATAATAAACTAATAAAAAGTCCGACTTCTCATTCCTAGAAGAAGGCTTTCTTTATTTCATGCCTTTTCAGCTTGAAGGGAGATAATCAACTAATGTGTATTCAAACATTTCTTGCTTTCCTGCAGAAGGAGGAAGAATAGCAAGAGCTCACTATGTTAGCACAACCTAGCATCACCTGTCTTGCTTAAAGTTATATATGGGTATTTGAAAGCAAAATATAAGTTAGAAAGTTAGCAATGGAAATGACTCATGTAAAGATAATTATTTTTGGCTGTCTAAATTGCAGGTGTTCTCAGGCCTTCAGTTCAGTTCAGTTCAGTTCAGTCCATCAGTCCTGTCTGACTTTTTGCAACCCCATGAATCGCAGCACGCCAGGCCTCCATGTCCGTCACCATCTCCCAGAGTGCACTCAAACTCATGTCCATCGAGTCAGTGATGCCATCCAGCCATCTCATCCTCTGTCATCCCCTTCTCCTCCTGCCCTCAATCCCTCCCAGCATCAGAGTCTTTTCCAATGAGTCAACTCTTCGCATGAGGTGGCCAAAGTACTGGCTTCAGCATCATTCCTTCCAAAGAACATCCAGGGCTGATCTCCTTCAGAATGGACTGGTTGGACCAACTCCTATAAGGACACTTGCTTTTATTCCTTTCTTCTTTTTATTCCAGAAACTAATGGAAGGGCTTCAGAGGAGCAGATACGGAACCATGGCTGAAGGTAAGAAACCCTCCAAATTCTCATGCTCTCTGGACACCAGGGGAAAATCACTGTCTTCCCTCCTCCACTCCCTGACCTCAAATACTGAGACAGAAGAGAAACCAATTATTTTAAACTGCAGAAGAAAAAGTTGGCTATCATGTTCTTTGGGC
This sequence comes from Bos indicus x Bos taurus, assembly GCF_003369695.1. Classification (NCBI taxonomy): domain Eukaryota; kingdom Metazoa; phylum Chordata; class Mammalia; order Artiodactyla; family Bovidae; genus Bos; species Bos indicus x Bos taurus. The sequence continues at coordinate 6,543,531 of NC_040079.1, read as the reverse complement.
TTCCCTGGTGGCTCAGCTGGTAAAGAATCCACCTGCAATGAGGAAGAGCTTAGTTCAATCCCTGGGTTGGGATGATCCACTGGAGAATGGAATAACTAGCCAGTCCATTATTCCGGCCTGGAGAATTCCATGGACTGTATACTCCTTTCCCTTCTCCAGGGGATCTTCCCAACCTAGGGATCAAACCCAGGTCTCCTGTATTGCAGGCAGATTCTTTACCAGCTGAGCCACAAGGGCAGCCCGAGTATAGTCCATGGGGTTGCAAAGAGTAGGACACAACCGAGTGACTTTCACTTTCATCTTGTTGTTTATCTTCCCTGCCATCAGCATAGCCCACACACCCAAGTGTGAAGCTCTGCCCTGCGTGGTGATGTATGGGAAATGTGAAAACAAAATTTCAAGTCAGAAGTCAGGAGATTTGGAACCAAAATGTCTTTCCCTACCTGTGCTCAGCTGAAAAGAGGGCAGGTTCCCCATGTTTGCGTGCTAAGTCATTTCAATTGTGTCTGACTCTTGGTGACCCTCTGGGACTGTAGCTCACCAGGCTCCTCTGTCCATGGGATTTTCCAGGCAACAATACTGGAATGAGTTCCTATGCCCTCCTCCAGGGGATCTTCCTGGCCCAGGAATCAAACCTGGGTCTCTTGCATCTTCTGTATTGGCAGGCTGCTTCTTTACCACTAGCGCCACCTGGGAAGCCCAAATTTCCCCCACAGAGATTTAGTAATCATGTTTGAAAAAAATCCAGAATCCTTAAGCAAAGGCAAGACCAACATAGAGTAAAAGGAGTAAAATAACAGATTTTAGGAGCCTAAAATGAATTTAATTCATTTGGGCTTATAAGAACTCCAGAAATCCTTGCATTCTCACTCTCTTCATCACTAGAAGACTTAGCTCTTGGTACAGACTGACCCTCACCAACACCACTTTTGTTATAATTTCCTGTAATTCTATCAGCCACATGAATGATCTTTCCAAAATATGTATTGTTAAAGCAAGAGAGTTCCAGAAAAACATCTATTTCTGCTTTATTGACTATGCCAAAGCCTTTGACTATGTGGATCACAATAAACTGTGGAAAATTCTGAAAGAGATGGGAATACCAGACCACCTGACCTGCCTCTTGAGAAACCTGTATGCAGGTCAGGAAACAACAGTTAGAACTGGACATGGAACAACAGACTGGTTCCAAATAGGAAAAGGAGTACGTCAAGGCTGTATATTGTCACCCTGCTTATTTATCTTATATGCAGAGTACATCATGAGAAACACTGGGCTGGAAAAACACACGCTGGAATCAAGATTGCCAGGAGAAATATCAATAACCTCAGATATGCAGATGACACCACCCTTATGGCAGAAAGTGAAGAGGAACTCAAAAGCCTCTTGATGAAAGTGAAAGTGGAGAATGATAAAGTTGGCTTAAAGCTCAACATTCAGAAAACGAAGATCATGATCAAGTCCCATCACTTCATGGGAAATAGATGGGGAAACAGTGGAAACAGTGTCAGACTTTATTTTGGGGGGCTCCAAAATCACTGAAGATGGTGATTGCAGCCATGAAATTAAAAGACACTTACTCCTTGGAAAGAAAGTTATGACCAACCTAGATAGCATATTGAAAAGCAGAGACATTACTTTGCCAACAAAGGTTCATCTAGTCAAGGCTATGGTTTTTCCTGTGGTCATGTATGGATGTGAGAGTTGGACTGTGAAGAAAGATGAGCGCCGAAAAATTGATGCTTTTGAACTGTGGTGTTGGAGAAGACTCTTGAGAGTCCCATGGACTTCAAGGAGATCCAACCAGTGCATTCTGAAGGAGATCAGCCCTGGGATTTCTTTGGAAGGAATGATGCTGAAGCTGAAACTCCAGTACTTTGGCCACCTCATGCAAAGGGTTGACTAATTGGAGAAGACTCTGATGATGGGAGGGATTGGGGACAGGAGGAGAAGGAGACAACAGAGGATGAGATGGCTGGATGGCATCACCGACTCGATGAACGTGAGTTTGGATGAACTCCGGGAGTTGGTGATGGACAGGGAGGCCTGGCGTGCTGCAATTCATGGGGTTGCAAAGAGTCAGACACTACTGAGTGACTGAACTGAACTGAACTGAATGTTCTTATCATCTCTTCTTCAGCCACCCATCCAGGATCATCTGTCAGACTCTGTCCCTGACATTAACCACAAGCTCACTTTCCAATATTCAAATCCCTACCCTAAGAGCAGAAACCCAGGGACATTCAGCTGGTCCTCAGTGGGAAGTCACTGAGACTCTAACATCTGAGACTTCCTTTACTCCCAGGGTTCAGATGACTGTGATGAGCAGTCTGTGTGCCTGGGAACTAGTGGGTGAAAAGCAGATGATAATATTTTCTTGTTTATGATTTATCCTCACCTCCTTGTAATTTCACCTGAGATTAGCATGAAACTGGCCTAAGTAACATCATGGGAAAAGCAAAGGATCATTTTTCTTTCCAAAAATCTGTGTTTCATTGGTCCTGAAGAAGTCCTTGGAGCATCCTTCATAGTGTAGCTGTTCTGGCTTTTGGGTATGGGTCCAAGCTTGGGCTCCCAATGTGGGCTTCCTACCAGTCAAGAGCAACCTAAATTTGTATGCAAACATCTGTACGATTTTCATATCACTGTTTGGCAGAGAGAGGTCCATAGCTTTCATGAGATACCACAAAAAGTCAGTGATAGAAAAATCTTAAGAATCACTAACAAAGACAAATCTACCAACAAAGACCTTCTGTATGGCACAGAGAACTCTGCTCAGTATTCTAAATAATCTAAATAGGAAAAGAATTTGAAAAAAAATAGATAGACACATAGGAATGACTGAATCACTTTGCTGTACACCTGAAACTGAAACAACAATGCTCATCAGCTTGTTGTTGCTCATTCGCTCAGTCATGTCCTCCTCTGAAACCCCATGGACTGCAGAACACCAAGCTTCCCTGTCCTTCACCATCTCCCGGAGTTTACTCAAACTCAAGTCCACTGAGTCCATGATGCCATCCAACCATCTCATCCTTTGTTGTCCTCTTCTCCTCCTGCCTTCAGTCTTTCCCAACATCAGGGTCTTTTCTACTGAGTCAGCTCTTCTTTGCAGCGGGTGGCCAAAGTATTGGAGTTTCAGCTTCAGTATCAGTCCCTCCAATGAATATGCAGAGTTGATCTCCTTTAGGATTGACTGGTTTGATCTCCTTGCAGTCCAAGCAACTCTCAAGAGTCTTCTCCACAGTTCGAAAGCATCAAATCTTTGGTGCTCAGTCTTCTTTATGGTCCAACTCTCACATCTATACAGGACTACTGGGAAAATCATAGTTTTGACTAAACAGACCTTTGTTGGCATAGTGATGTCTCTGCTTTTTAACACACTGTCTAGGTTTGTCATAGCTTTTCTTCCAAGGAGCAAACATCTTTTAATTTCATGGCTGAAGTCACCATCTGCAGTGATTTTGGAGCCCAAGAAAATAAAATTTCTGGCTGTTTCCATTGTTTCCCCATCGATTTGCCATGAAGTGGTGGGACCAGTGCCATGATGTTAGTTTTCTGAATGTTGAGTTTTAAGCCAGCTCGTTATCTACTTCAAGAGTAAATAAAAATTTTAAATTAAAGAAAAAAAAAAAAAAGAATCACTACCATGGTAAAACAAGAAAATTCTTTTTTTAACAGGCGGAATAGAACATCAGGGCTTTGAACCTTCCTCCTCATTAAGGATCATCCTGGTAGGGAAAACAGGCAGTGGGAGAAGTGCCACCGGGAACAGCATCCTCTGCCAGCCGGTGTTTGAGTCCAAGCTGGGGTCCCAGGCAGTGACCAGGAAGTGTCAGAGGGCAACAGGCATGTGGAATGGGAGGAGCATCGTGGTGGTGGACACGCCCCCCATCTTCGAGGCCGAGGCCCAGGATCAAGAGGTGTATGAGAATATCGGAGCCTGTTACCTGCTGTCGGTGCCAGGGCCCCACGTGCTGCTGCTGGTGACCCAGCTGGGGCGCTTCACCGAGCAGGACGTGGTGGCCGTGACCAGGGTGAAGGAGGTCTTTGGGGCAGGAGCTGAGAGATACATGGTCATCCTCTTCACCCACAAGGAAGACTTAGAGGGCGGATCCTTGGATGAGTACGTGGCAAACACAGACAACCTCAGGCTGAGGCGCCTGGTCCGGGAGTGCGGGCGGAGGTACTGTGCCTTCAACAACCGGGCCTTGGGGGATGAGCAGAGAGAGCAGCTGGCCCAGCTGATGGCTGTGATCGAGGGGCTGGAGCGGGAGCACCAGAGTGCCTTCCTCACCAACGAGCTCTTCTTTGATGCACAGATGCTCCTGCAGATGGGGGGTGGCGCCCATGGAGAAGGTCAGAGGCGCTACCTGGACAAGGTACGGCTGCAGGTTGCAAAGCAAAAGCAAGACCTGAAAGAGGCGGAGAGAAACTCTGCCTTCAAGGCGCTCCTCCGACTCAAAGCCTGGATCGTTTCTCATGTCAAAATATTTGTTCTTCTTGTCCTGTGCCTTTTGATTTTTCTTGCCATTGTAATTATTTTGTGTACCCATCAAGGCTGAGCATTTTCAGATGACATCTGCCGTCAGCTTCCAGTTTTTTCAGAGTCAGTATATCACTAACTCAATGGACATGGGTTTGGGTAGACTCTGGGAATTGGTGATGGACAGGGAGGCCTGGTGTGCTGTGGTTCAGGGGGTCACAAAGAGTTAGACACGACTGAGCGACTGAACTGAACTGATATCTATGTTGATCAGGAACTTTATTTTCTTTTTACATAATTTCACTTATAATTTCGCTTCCTTGCATCAGACATGCCATCCCTTTTCTTCAGTTGCTTTTTAGGTGAATAAAATCCAAAGCGGGAAAAAAATTCCCTTTCTGTTGTCTTAAAAATGGTGAAGGCAAATAATAAACTAAATGCACATCATCAAGAAACATCGAGGAGTTTGCATAAAGGAAAGTGAGTGGACTGACATGCTGTGTGAGCAAGCATCTTACCGGGGACCTACTTTTTACAGTTGAAATTGCTTATTTTATATGAAAGATACTCTGACTTCCTTGTAGGTTGTAAAAAAAAAAATTATACACTCCACAAGAGAGAAAAACTAGGATGTTCTGGGACATCTCTGGGGTGTGAAGAGGCTAGGGGAGAAAGGAAGAAGGCCCTGAAGACGGGGTGAGGAGGAAGATCTCCGATACTCAGCCACTGGGAAATTAAAGAACCGGAAATCCTTAGAGCAGGGCTGGATGACAGCCAGATAATAAGTGTAGGAATTCAGGCTTAGCCGGCAATCTGGTCTCCTTCAACACTCAACCATCCTCTTGAGCATGAAAGCCACCCTGGACAAGAAGGAAGTGATCTGCAAGGCTGCATTCCCTACAAGTTTAGAAATTTGAATTGCATGAACTTTTCATATGTGGCAATGAAACATTCTGCTTCTTTTGATTTATTCACCCTTTAAAAAATGTAAAAGCCCTCCTCAGCTCACAGGTTATATACAGAACTGGCCTCAGCCTTGATTTGCTCTGCAGGCTGTGGTTTGCCCACTCCCATTTTAGAGGAGATTTTCCATCATGGGTTGAGCTGGGATGTAGTGGAACATCTTGAATCCCAAGGTCAGCACAATCGTGTGTGATATCTGTAGAAATTTGGGGGAAAGGTGGCATTGCACATTTCAGTGGTAGAAAAGAGAAGCAGGCATACACTGGGGTGAAGTCTGAGCGGAGGTCACCAAATCAGTGGAAAGAGGAAATCAGATGAGGAAGGGTCTGGGTGACCCCTTGCCAACTTCTTCTATGGGATAGCTGCCCATGCCTTCATACCCTGTAGGGAAGACCCACGGTTGCACAGGCAGCCTGTGACTGGGTGGGTAAATGATGAACTCTCTGTGATGCCCAACTCATTGTCCATGTCCCTGCTGGTGATAAAGGTGTGGTTTATCTCAACAGTGCTATTCCATAACCAATTCCAACCTGTGCAAGGAGTGTTATGTGTGAGCTCCTCAAACCCTTGAAACACCAAGCATCTCAGAGTTCTCAGACCAAGGACCTCCTCCTCCGTGCGGTCTTCCCACACTGTCTGACCCAAGCTGGCCTCTCCCTTCCTTGACTTCATCCAGTTCTGCTCCACCCACACATAGCTGATTTGCCCAATGTCGGGGTCTCTGCTGGGCGCCAGGGATCTGAGAGAAGTAAGGCCAAAGGCACCTGTGTGGTAGAGGGAGGAAGGCATATAAAAATGAGGGTGAGCCGGAAGTGAGAGTCTACACAGGGAAGCAAGAGTAGCCCTCACTGGTCATGACTAAAGAAAGCCCAGGCAGGAACGAAAACCCAGTGGGCCAATGAATAAATTAAACTAAAAATGGGTGTGAGAGAAATTTGTCCGCGGTGGGATGTCAACCAGAAGGAGAGTGTGGGCTCAGGGGCAGAGGCGCCGTGGCCACGGTGAGGCCGGGGCTTCTAGAAATGTGCCGGCCCCTCCCTCCAGGACTGACTTCAGGCAGAGGGAGCAGGCAAGCCATTCAGAATCACAGTAATCCAAGTCTGTGCCCCAACCGGTAATGCTGGGTCAGGCAGGAGATTGAGAATCACTGGAGGAGGCAGGGAGGGACCAGGCTGGGCGGGGCCCTGGGCGGGTTCAAGGGCTTTCTCCCCAAGGTTTTTAAGCAGCTTAGGAATTTCAGAAAGATCACGCTGCAGCAATGTGGCGGTTGGACTAAATAAGTGTGAGCCTAGAAACATGGCATCACACTCAGAATAAAAGAATTCTGTCTCAGCCATCCATCCGGGCCTGAGCCATAATGGGAGGTGTGGGGATGGAGAGGACATGACAGGAATGCAGACAATGAGGGGGTGAATTGACACAGAGTGGCACTGACAGCACGGTCAGGAGGGAGCCAGCTTTCTGTCGGCCTCCTGAGGACTCTGACTCCCCCCACTGCCCGGGCCCTCAGAGGACACTGGGCTGAGCAGAGGAGGGCGGAGACTTCAGATCCGGTGGAGTCGACCTTGAAGCCCTCTGGGCTGGGCAGTCTCCTCCTCCCTCCTGGGAAGTCACTGGACCAGGGAAACTCACTAAAGAAAGTATTCGGGAGCAGGGCTGCAGGAGGATGGCCTCCCTCCAGGAATGCAGATGGTTGGTTCCCAGGCCTCCCCACCTGAGAAAGCATTTCTCACCCCAGGAGCAGCGTTTCTCAGTCAGCCAGATGGCATTCCACCTTTGTTGACTTTCTAGGGGAGTAAAGCTGGAGGGTGAACCCAGGAATATTTTGCAGTAGAGGAGGAGACAGGGTCGTGCTCCACCTTGACTCACACATGGATGTTCCCCAAAGTGATCTCTTGGAAACTGTTCAAATATGAGTGCTGATTCTCCCTCAAAAGATGAAGGAAGCACAGAAAAACCCGCCTGGGGGCCATCCCATTTCCTCTGCCTCTCCTTTTGTCATTTTCAGAATAATTCATTCCAGGGGTTTTTCACATTCTTGGGATGCAGTGAACTTCCATTTCTTGAAGTGGGACCATTAGATATAGGCAGAGGTCCTCCCTGTCACCTGATAAAAGAGAAATTCATTTATTTATTCTCGATTGACTTTTTTGGCAGGAAGCATGAAAACACGGGTGTTCTGATAAATTTCAGGATTTCTTTTAAAGAGATATGAAGAATTCTTTATTAGTTCAAATGTTTTCAAATGCAGGTAAAGGAGACCCCAAACTCCAATGGCTTAAGTAATAAAGGAATTTATTGGCTGACATAATCAGAAATCAGAGATGGGGTGGGCTTCAGGGCTGGTTGATTCAGGGGCTAGGGTTGATTCAATTACTCTGCTCAGCTTTGCAGTGTTGGGTAAGGTGACCATGGAGAAAAAGAGAGTAAGCCAGGCATTCAGGCAGAAAAAGATTCATTATAGGAAGAAAGAAAGTAAGTAAGTAACTGGCTTTAGAGAAAAACCAATGCCCTCCCTTTACAGACAACCCTTCTTATACCTTATTTATGGATAATTGTGCCCCAAAGGGAAGGGGCCTTAGTTTATCTTTAGCCCGCAGCTGGAGTCTTGTGGTCGTGTAGTTGAAGGGGTCTCACAGTTGGGTGGTCACATAGTCTTGAGAAACTGGCACCAGCAGGGAGAAACAGGATATTGCCTTCAGGAAAAACAGGATTCCCCCAGGGCAATGTGGCCACTGTAACTTCATCTCTTGTTTGTCAGGGCACCACAATGGGCCATATTTTAACTATATGCTATGAGCCCCTTGTGAACCCTAACGTTGCAGCCTTTTTGATATAGGGTAAGGGCTGAAGGTCAGGCTTCTGTATCTGCTTTGCACTGGTTTTGTTAGGGGAAGCGCACTGATTGAAACTGCCCACCTTGGCCAAGCACCATTTTCATGAGTTGTTTTACAATAGGAAGTCCTGGTAAGGAACACAGAACTAATAAGCCTCCACCAACTGGAAGAGTTCAGGAAAGGTCAAAAGGAGATACCACATTTCCAACCTCCTCCCAGAATCCTTCTCCCTGGCATCCATCTTGGCTGAACAAGGCGTGCACCACCAGGAAGAACTCTGAGTCCGAATGATTGGCTAAAGACAACCAGGAAACTAATCCCATCACCATAAAACCCGAGACTGCAAGCCATATGGCAGAGCTGTTCTCCTGGGTTCCCTTACCCTACTGCTCTCTGCCCAGGCGCCCTTTCCCAATAAAATCTCTTGCTTTGTCAGCACATGTGTCTCCTCGGACAATTCATTTTCAAGTGTTAGACAAGAGCCCAGTTTCAGGCCCTGGAAGGGGTCCCCCTTCCTGCAACAGTTTGGGGGTGTTGTCATGGGGTAAGATAAGAATAGGCTGGAATGTGGGTTAAGGGAAGTCTGAGTGAGCTCAAAGTGTGTGATAATTGGAGCAAGTTAGAAGTAGCTCATGAACAGTCTGGCTGGTGAAGACTCATAGGCAGTCCTGGAGAAAAAAGACACATTTTGAAAAAAGACACATTAGACAGGGACCGAAAGTCAGAATAAGGGTTAATATGAGAAGGGGACCCAGTAAAGGTAGGAGCCATGGCATCCAATCCCAATTGCTTAACCAGTTTTCCCATGATTTACTAAGATGTTGATGTATTCTTGAGGCCCTATTTGTCAGATTCTTTGCTGCCTGCTTTGCAACACCCTACTTATTGAACTGTGGTATTGGAGAAGACTCTTGAGAGTCTCTTGGACAGCAAGGAGATCCAATAAAGGAGATCATTCCTGGGTGTTCACTGGAAGGACTGATACTGAAGCTGAAACTCCAATACTTTAGCCACCTCATTCGAAGAGTTGACTCATTGGAAAAGACCCTGATGCTGGAAGGGATTGGGGGCAGGAGGAGAAGGAGACAACAGAGGATGAGATGGCTGGATGGCATCACTGACTCGATGGACATGAGTTTGGGAAAACTCCAGGAGTTGGTGATGGACAGGGAAGCCTGGCATGCTGCGATTCATGGGATCGCAAAGAGTCAGACATGACTGAGCAACTGAACTGACTTATTGGCATAGAAGCAACAGGTTTCATCTATGAAAAGACAAAGGCCTCCTTTTTCTGCTGTGAGAAGGTCTAATCCTCTTCTGGTTTGAAGGACCACAGCTGTCAGGGAGTCTAGTTGGCCCTGGAGAGTGATAAGGCCAGCAGCTACTTCTGGCTCTCAATAAGATCCTTAGAGAGACTGTGATAGTAGTTTACAGAGGTTGTGAGCCCTGCTGTCCCTGTTCCAATCCCCGCTGCTCTTCCTAAGCTTATCAATAAGAGAATGAATTGAATTGCTTGTTTGGGTTGGTTGTGGATTAGTGTGATAGAGAAGGTTTGGTTGTTAGGAGGAATAGAGATGTATCAAGTAAGATCAGGGTTATTGAAAGGGGCTGAAGAGATATGAGAGGAATGAGGTATCAAGTCTTCTAATGTCTCATTGCAAGTGTGAATTGGAGGCTCAGAAAAATTAGGGATGAGGATGGCGGGGTTGAGAGTAGGGCAGCATTCAAAAGAGAACTCAGGAGATTCTAGGAGGGTGACATGAATTAGTTGGATACGAGAAGGTGATAGAAGAGCCATGGTCTTGTGTGAGAGTTAAGTCCTTAAGGTCATGTTGTGAGCAAATGACCATGGGTGTCCCAAAAGTAAGTTTTTTGCTTTCTTGAGTGAGAAGTGTAGCTATGGCCAGAGCACACAGGCAGGCTGGCCATCCCTGTATGGTGGTATCCAGTTGTTTTGACAGGTGAGCAGTGGGGGGAAAGGAAGGGCCCTGCATCTGTCCTAAGACTCCTAGGGCAATTTTATGTCTCTCAGTAGTGTAGAGTATAAAAGGGCGAGAAAGATCAGGCAGTGTTAAAGCTGGGGCTGACAGAATAGCTTGTTTTAGAGCATTAAAGGCTGAACAGGCATTTGACTTAGGCTCAAGAGGCTCCAAAAGATCCCCCTGGGTAGCTTGATATAAGGGTTGTTCTAAGAGGGCAAAATTGGAGATCCAGAGGTGTAGATACCCAGCCAAGCCCCAAAAGGAGAGAATTTCCATTTTTGATGTAGGGCAGATATAAGGGGCTTGCTATCAGTAGTTATATGTCTCTTTGTTGGTGACAGGAGAACTCCAAGATAGGTGACCTCAGGGAGGGGAGGTGGAGGGGATACTCGATAGCCCCAATCAGCTAGGAAGTTGAGGAGTTGTATGTCGCTGAGAATGTATGAGTGAGGGGCTACAAAGGAGAAGATCATTTACATATTGGAGGATAGAACTTGGGGCAAGATTGAGAGAGGTTAAGTGTGAGGCCAAGCTTGGCCAAAGAAATGAAGACTATCATGAAATGCTTGGGGAAGGACAGTCCACGTTAATTGTTGGGAGCGATGACTGTCTGGATCAGTCCAGGTAAAAGCGAAAAGATCTTGAGGGTCTGGGTGTAAAAGGATGGTGAAAAATCCATCCTTAAGGTCCAGGATGGTGAAATAGTTGGTAGAAGGAGAAATAAGGGAAAGAAGAGTATAGGGATTTGGGACTACTGGGTCAATGGAGACAACAGCAGCACTAATAAGTCTCAAGTCTTGAACCAGGTGGTAGGAGCCATTTGTCTTTTTAACAGAAGGATAGGCATGTTATAAGGAGAGTGAGTAGGGCGCAACAGACTGACACAGCAGCTTAGAGATGATGGACTTAATCCCTGTTGATGTATTTGGGAAATAGGGTATTGAGGTTGATTGGGAAACTTTGTTGAATCTTTTAGATGAATATAAATGGGAGTATGGTGGGAGGCAATGGAGGGGTTATCAGTATCCCAGTCTATAGGGTTTATGGAGAAGGAGGGTAATGGGGGAGGTGAGGAAATAGTAGGTTTGAGAAGCAGTAGCCAGGCCAGGTCTGGGAGAAAGATTTGGAATAGTGAGGAAAGCCTTGAATTTGGAGAGTAGATCCCTTCCAAGGATTGGAGTGGGGCATTTTGGGATAATGAGGACAAAATGAGAGAATGGGGTATTTTGAAGTGTGCAAGGCAGAGGTTTGGTAATCTGTGGTGTAGACACTAAACTATCAACCCCCACAATAGAGATCTGAGAGACTTCAGTTTTTCTGGAATAAGCAGGCATGGCAGAATAGGTGGCCCCTGTGTTGGTAAGTACTCTTGCCTGGAAAATCCCATGGACGGAGGAGCCTGGTAGGCTGCAGTCCATGGGGTCACTGGGAGCTTTCATGCATTGGAGAAGGAAATGGCAACCCACTCCAGTGTTCTTGCCTGGAGAATCCCAGGGACGGGGGAGCCTCATGGGCTGCCGTCCATGGGGTCGCACAGAGTCAGACGTGACTGAAGCGACTTAGCAGCAGCAGTGTTGATAAGAAAAGAGATCGGCTTACCTGCCACTGTGAAAGTCACCCTGGGCTCCGTAGAGGTGATGAGAGTTGGGGCCTGGGGCCCTGGGCACCTTTGGTCTTCAGTGGTGAGTCCGAGGAGTCTGGGCAGAGCTGGGTCCAAACTCCTCCTTGGGACTGGGAGGCCATGTCTGGATCCCTAGAGGGGGATTAGGGCAGTCTACCTTCCAATGTCCCTTTATGCCATAATTAGGACTTGGACCCAGAGGGGCCCTGGGCTAGGGGCATGAGCGGGCCCAGTGCCCTTCTTTACCACACTTGTAACAGGGCCTAGATGATTTCTTTTCTCTGTCAGAGGATTGAGGTATGGAGCCATGTAGGGCAGTGGCTGAGGGATGATATTTAGCTTGATCGCTTTGAGCCTGTTCTGTTATTGAAAATTTTAAAAGCCAAATTTAAAAGATCTCATTGAGAGGTTCAAGGGCCTTCCTCTGCCTTTTTTAGCTCTCTTTGAATGTCTGGGTATGATTAGGAAGTAAAATGGGTCAGTTCAGTCAGTCAGTTCAGTCGCTCAGTCATGTCCGACTCTGCCACCCCATGGACTGCAGCACGCCAGGCCTCACTGTCCATCACCAAATTCCAGAGTTTACTCAGATTCATATCCATCGAGTTAGTGATGCCATCAATGGCTATTAAGGACAATAGTACCTTCTGTTGAAGTTGGATCTAATTTTGTATATTTTTGCAGGGCTTCTGTTAATCTAGCTAGAAATTATGCTGGATTTTCACCTGGTCTTTGAGTTATTTCTCTGAATTTATTAAAGTTAACAGCTTTATGTCCTGCTTTTTGGAGGCCTGCAATAAGGCAAGTCACCATATGATTATGGGCTGTTCACCCCAGACGCCCTGCCTGGTAGTCCCAGTTAGGGTCATCCCTGGGAATGGCAGCTGAGCCTACAGGATTAGTATCATCAGTTTGATGCACTTCATGGGCATGAGCTCAAGAAGCTTGCCAGACTCATTCTTTTTCTTCTGGGAGGAGGATAGAGGAGAGTAAAATGTAAATATCATGCCAGGTCAAGTCATAAGAGTGGGTGAGGTATTTAAATTCTTTTAAATAAGTGTCAGGGTCAGAGGAAAAAGAGCCAAGACGTTTTTTGATTTGAGATAAATCGGAGAGGGAGAATGGGATGTGTACCCAAACAATGCCTTCTGTACCAGCCACCTCTTGCAAGGGAAGAAAGGGAGCAGGAAGGAATTCAGAGTCCTGTTTCTTTAAGGCCGAGCAGCCAGGATTGAGGAGGGGATTTAGGGAGGTCGGGATGGGGACTTGAGACTCTGGTCATAGGAGGTGGAGGTGGAGCTGAAGTCCCGGAGCACTTTTCAGAAATAGGAATGGGGGAGGTTCGGAAGGCAAGAGAAGGGCAACATGGAACTGGGTCTGCCATGATAGGATTAGAGGGGATAGGAGATGCACTGTGGTCAGAAGGGTCAAAAGAAGAGGAGGAAAACTCCCAACAGGGATCAGGAAATATAGTATTAGGGGGATGTGGCCCAGAATGGGCTAAAAGTATCAGAGAAGTAGAACAGGAAGTACAGAGAGAGGGCCAAGGGCAGAAAGTGAAGAAAGCCTGAACAGAAGGGATCTCTGACCACTTGCATTGTGGCGGCAGAAGTTACCGAGGTCCCATAAAGTACTGTAATTGAGAGTTCCTTTTTCTGACCACTGGAACCTATTTTCCAGTCAACATTGTGGCCATACAGTGTGAGGGTAATAAGTGAGTCACTTTGGCTTTGTTTCTCCTTGAAAACCCAAGGTTTTTAGATTTTGGAGAAGGCAGCCTAAAGGGGTAGATTTTGTAGATTCAGTTCAGTTCAGCTCAGTTCAGTTGCTCAGTCGTGTCTGACTCTTTGTGACCCCATGGACTGCAGCACACCAGGCCTCCCTGTCCATTACCAACTCCTGGAGTTTACTCAAACTCATGTCCACTGAGTCGGTGATGCCATCCAACCATCTCATCCTCTGTCGTCCCCTTTTCCTCCTGCCTTCAATCTTTCCCAGCATCAGGGTCTTTTCCAATGAATCAGTTCTTCGAATCAGGCGGCCAAAGTACTGGGGTTTCAGCTACAACATCAGTCCTTCCAATGAATATTCAGGACTGATTTCCTTTAGGATGGACTGGTTGGATCTCCTTGCAGTCCAAGGGATTCTCAGGAGTCTTCTCCAACACCACAGTTCAAAAGCATCAATTCTTTGGCGCTCAGCTTTCTTTATAGTCCAACTCTCACATCCATACATGACTACTGGAAAAGCCATAGCTTTGTAGTTTGGGACTGAGAATTTCCTGTTACAATCAAAAGGGAAGGAGGGCAAACCAGGGTGAGGTAAAACAAGAAGAAAGTTCAGAGAGGAAAGCCATCCCCATTCTCACAGCCTTCTCAGACAGCGACAGGGTCTACCTGGAAATGGACGTCCCCTATTTCAAACTGAGACGAGTCCAAGGGCCATGGGGATCCTCCACCTAGTGCTAGGGCTTCAAAAACCAGACCAGAGAAAGAGGATCCAAGAGAGCCAAATTCACCCACCCCTGCAGCCTATGAAATTTGAACCAGGGTGTGGATGTCAGTCCAACAAGGCAAGAGGAGAATCCCGTCCCCGGGGCTCATCCCAGTTTCTTGGTGAGGTGCAAGGGAGGGAACCACCGAAGGTGGGCTCAGAAGAGGAGCCCACCTAGCCACGGTGGGTCTTCCCTCCTGGGTTTCGTCATCAGGAATGCAAGACAAATGCAAAGAAAAAGAGATAGAGCAAGGCATTCAGGCAGAGAAAGATTCATTATAGGAAGAAAGAAAGAAAGAAACTGGCTTTAGAGAAAAACCAGTGCCCTCCCTTTACAGCCAACCCTTCTTATACTTATCGATGGGTAATCACACCCCAAAGGGAGGGGGCCTTAGTTTATCTTTAGCCCGCAGCTGGGGTCTTGTGGTCACACAGTTGAAGGGGTCTCATTGAGTGGTCACATAGTCTTGAGAAACTGGCACCAGCAGGGAGAAACAGGATATTGCCTTCAGGAAAAACAGGATGCCCCCAGGGCAATGTGGCCACTGTGACTTCATCTCTTGTTTGTCAGGTTACCACAATGGGCCATATTTTAACTATATGCTATGAGCCCCTTGTGAACCCTAACATTTTGCCTTCAACCTCACATGACTGCTGTCTTTCCATGCCTTGCACTCAGAGGCTATAGTGTCCTGAGGAAGAAGAGACTGTCTCTCTATGGGGGTCTCTCCTGGGCAAGGAGATACCTCCTGGCCCCACCTCTGCAGACTTTTACTCAGTTCCCATTGGCCCGACTTTGGTCTCAGGCCCATGACTGAGTTGGTCACTGCAAAGAAAATGGGATGGTGCACACACCAGCCAGGCATCCCTGAAACTCAGTTGTTGTCTTACTCTGAAGCACGTGACTTCACCAAGGAAGCAGTGGAGGCATGAACCAAGCCAGAAATCTACAAGGAAGGAGGGTCATGGGAGCTGCAGAAATGACAAACCATGTCCTCTGCAGACCAGGAGACTTTATTTCTGAATTAAACAATGAATCCATGAGGTGATATTTGAGAAAAGGCTCTGCCACACAGATGTCACACAGAATTAAAGATGGTACAGGATGATCAGTAGAATAAGAAGGAAAAGTAAACTGCACCAAACAAGACAAACACAAAGCTCATAATTCACAACAATCCAGGCTCTGAGTCGGAAGACTGTCTTGAAGGCACAGTTGCTCTCAGCCTCTTTCAGGCCTTGCCTTTGCTTTGCAACCTGCAGCCGTACCTTGTCCAGGTAGCGCCTCTGACCTTCTCCATGGGCGCCACCCCCCATCTGCAGGAGCATCTGTGCATCAGAGAAGAGCTCGTTGGTAAGGAAGACGCCCTGGTGCTCCTGCTCCAGCCCCTCGATCACAGCCATCAGCTGGGCCAGCTGCTCTCTCTGCTCATCCCCCAAGGCCCGGTTGTTGAAGGCACAGTACCTCCGCCCGCACTCCCGGACCAGGCGCCTCAGCCTGAGGTTGTCTGTGTTTGCCACGTACTCATCCAAGGATCCGCCCTCTAAGTCTTCCTTGTGGGTGAAGAGGATGACCATGTATCTCTCAGCTCCTGCCCCAAAGACCTCCTTCACCCTGGTCACGGCCACCACGTCCTGCTCGGTGAAGCGCCCCAGCTGGGTCACCAGCAGCAGCACATGGGGCCCTGGCACCGACAGCAGGTAACAGGCTCCGATATTCTCATACACCTCTTGATCCTGGGCCTCAGCCTCGAAGATGGGGGGCGTGTCCACCACCACGATGCTCCTCCCATTCCACATGCCTGTTGCCCTCTGACACTTCCTGGTCACTGCCTGGGCCCCCAGCTTGGACTCAAACACGGGCTGGCAGAGGATGCTGTTCCCGGTGGCACTTCTCCCGCTGCCTGTTTTCCCTACCAGGATGATCCTCAATGAAGATGATTCTGGATTTAAGCTCTCTCCTCCTCCACCTGTCAGAGCACATAAAAAGTTAATGTGCAATCCCTATGGACTGAATGTGTCCCCCTCAAAAAAAAAATTCATATGTGAAACACTGATCCTCAACGTGATGGTCACTGGTGGTCAGGTCTTTGGGAGGTGATGAGGTCTAGATGAGGGCATGAGGATGAAATTCCATGATGGAATTAGTGTCCTTCTAAGAAAAAAAGGACTACATTCATTAGAAGGACTGATGCTGACACTGAGGCTCCAATATTTTGGCCACTTGATGCAAAGAGCCAGCTCTTTGGAAAAGACCCAACTCATTGGAAAAGGCCCTGATGCTGGGAAACACTGAGGGCAGGAGGAGAAGGGGGTGACAGAGGATGAGATGGTTGAATGGCATCACTGACTCAATGGATGTGAGTTTGAGCAAACTCTGGAGATGGTGAAGAACAGGGACACCTGTCCAGGTCAGGCATGCTTCAGTCCTTGGGGTCCCAAAGAATCGGACACCACTTAGCGACTGAACAACAACAAAAAAGAAAAGAAAGAGATGACTCTCTCTCCATCAGATGTGGACACAGCAACCAGGAAGTGGCTTCTCCCCAGACACCAAATCCCCCACACCTTGATCTTGAACCTCCCAGGCTCCAGAACAGTCAGAAATAAATATTTCTTGATTACCACCCAATCTCTGCTATTTGTTTTAGCAGTTTTAACTGACAAAAAGAGTAATACATGCCTCTTGAGGAGGAAGAGAACAAAAGAAAAAAGGAAAAGATCTCAAAGGACTAGCACATCTGGATCAGTTTGGCTGTCACACCCTCAATTCTCACCACGGGCCTGGGCTCAGAGTAAATTTTCTTATATAGAGAAAAAGGGAGCTCACACAGGCTGGTAGAATAAATCACCCAGGATGGCCAAAGTCTTTAGGATTTATCCTTCCAGGATCCTGGACTTTTCCAACCTTTCCAAAACCTTCTCCCTATTCAGTTCCCACCCAGAAGTCTTTTTGATGATCTGAGCTTCCTACAGCCACTGAATTAAATATTTGTCCCATACTTTCAACTCCTCCCATCCCTGCCTGGTCTCCATTTTATCACATGGCTGGGTTTTCTATGAAAAAAACGTATACTCAGTAAGAAGGGTATGACAGCAAATAGCCTAGTAAGTTCTATTTCCTGGGGAAATGTGTTTCCTTTGTCTTCAGGTGACTCTAGTCTTGTACCTTGCACTGCAGGTGGGAAGTTGCCTGCCCCAGTGCTGAGCTCATGGCCCCCCAGTGTCATGAAGGGCTCCTCCAGACCTTACCTGTGGTGCAACTGTCTCCTCCACCCTGCCGAAGCCCTTCCATTTTGTTCTAGGGAAAGAACAGGCAAGGATTGTTCAGACAAGTTGGATGTGACATCCAGCACAGAACACCACATTTTATAGACAAGGAGACTGAAGAGGGGAAAAAAACAACTACTGAAGGTCAACATAATCTAATGGATGAGCTGAGACTAAAACCAAAGTCTGCTGACCCTCAACCATTCTTGACACTAGACTGAGGCTCCTAGTGAAGAGTATACAGACAGTCCCAACACGAGGGCACTGACATGTGGTTTCCCACCACCGGTATTTAGTTACTGACAAGATGCACTGAAAAACATGCTGCCCACCCAGAAGACCAAACATGGAAGCTGGTCATTTCCTGGCATCCTGGCTCTCTGCCTTGAGAGTCTCAGTCCTGTCCTGAGTTCCAAACTCAAGATTGCCTGGCAAAGTTTCTCCCTTTGGTAAATTCACAAAAGAAGCTCTTCCCTAAGTTCTTCCATGGTGAGGGTGGTGTAGAGGGTCACCAATCATCCCAGTTTGCCCTGGACAGAGAGGATCCCCTGATCAAAGGAGCTTCAGTGTTGAAACTGAGAGAGTCCCAGGCAAACTGGGACGAGTTGGTCATGGCAGAAATAGAAGATGGTCATGAGTCCAGGTGGGCAGGAGGGTGGACCATACATCCGGTAAACAGAGGAAACACCTGATCTGTTAGGTTCAGGCCCGCTGTTATGTTACCAAAGATCTACACATCTATGTTCTCAGCTCAAACAGTCCCAGACCAGTAACTACCTCAGGGCCATCTCTCTCCTGCCCACTCTCCTTCTTTCGCCTTCCCCCATATGCCTTTTTCTTGATCTTTCTCTTTCTTCCCACCTCCTACTTCTTCTGCTCAGTGAGGGGGTCCACTGAGGCCCCACCTAAGGATGACTACTCAAGCTTCATTACTAGGAAAGTTCTTCACAACCCTTTCCAAAACTACATCAGGACCTTGCTGTGTGCAAACTTATAGAGTATTTTCTAAAGCTCAAGAAGTTAATGCTAAAGAATGAATCTCTAATTGTGGAATTTCAGCATCTAGGACAAATGAACCAAAAAAAAAAAAAAAAAATGTTTTGGAATAAGTGAATTTCCTCCACCGTCTGTGGGATCACACCATATAGAATATTATCTAACCATCTGTGAAATTGGCTGCAATGATTACCTTTGAAGGAAAAATAATTTAATAAATAAATTATTTTCATTTGAAAGTCAACATTCAGCTTCTGTCAGTTTCCTAATAATATTTTGTAATTCATTCTAATGGTATTGTATTTTTCAAGCCAAAAGACAATTCTGCTTCAAGACTTCATTGTCACCTCCTGCCTGAGTTTCCAGCCTGCCAGTCTGCCCTACAAATTTCAGACCTACCATCCCCCATAATCGTGTGAGCCAATTCCTTCAAATAAATTTCTTCATACATATATCCTGTTGGTTCTTTTTTTCTAGAGAAAACTGATACATCAATTCAGCTAATTCTCTCTGTTGAAACTTGGAAAAGGAACAAATCTGAAAATAATTCTAATCTTTGGCTGGATCTTTTCAAGGAGGATTTTTAAACATATTGCATAGGGGTGACAAATGGGAGAACTATGTTTTGGTTTTTTTTTTAGATATCAGCTTGTTTTCTGTGCTGATGATCTTGAAACCATTTTCTCACATATTGCCCTTGGGTCATATTGAATGGTGGTCTCCAGAGAGGACCACTGAGGAGGGGCTCCCGAGCATCTGAGGGTACCACGCAGGTACCAAGTAAGTGACTAGAGTGATGAGGGGCAGAGAAGGTGATGCTGAAAGAGCTGCAGAAAGGGGAACTGGAGGGGGGAGGCTGGAGATGATATGCCTGGACTCAGAGAGAAATCAAATGACACTGTCCACATCTTTTAAATATGAGGAAACTGAGGCTTCAGGGGGTAGGTAATACAGCAATGACATGAAGCTGCCTTCACCCAGGACTGGTGTTGAAGGGATATCAGAGAGAGATGGCAACTCCTTCACTGTGTCTCCTGGCCAATTTAGAATGCAGGCAGGACCAGAGCATGCCGCCTGCCCTGCGTGCTGGAAGAGACTGGTCCCCTTGGGCTGCCCCTAAGTCCCTTGGGAACAGGTCAAGCAGAGCTACTCACATGATATATGTGACCAAGCAACTGGTAGCCAGACATGTCTTCCAAGAATGAGAGGCTTAAATTGCTGCTCTCTTTGAGCCTAGCCTGAGCAGAAAGAGAAGTTAAAAAAAAAAAAAAAAAGTGGGGGGGGGGGCCTTCACAAAAACCATCTTTCTCAACTATTTTTTGAAGATTTATTTCTTCTCTCTAGTTTAGTGCAAATGGCCATACCTCTGGTGAGAAGGCTGCCACCACGTCCCAGCTGCACCTCTCCTCTGCTCTGTCCCCTGAAGACCCCTGTGCCCATCAGTCCCCTCCCAACATAACCATCACCATGCTTCCTCCTGCCAACAACCCAGCTCCCTCGTTTTAAAGCCATCATCCCTTCATTCATTCATTTAAGTGCTACACAACTGAGCGACTTCACTTTCACTTTTCACTTTCATACATTGGTGAAGGAAATGGCAACCCACTCCAGTGTTCTTGCCTGGAGAATCCCAAGGACAGGGGAGCCTGGTGGGCTGCCATCTATGGGGTCACACAGAGTCGGACACGACTGAAGTGACCTAGCAGCAGTAGCAGCAGCAAACACTTTTCTTCCTACACTTGGAAGACAGTTGGACCAGTTTAGAGAACAGCTCCTTCCAGAGACTGGGAAAGAAGGTGATTCCTTCTACCACACTTGGAGAGCCCTACTTGCCACCACGTCTCCCCTGGGCAGAGCTGAAAGGAGCACGTGGGGCAAACATAGAGGCACCCTTGTGAAAATTGTGAAACTGATTCACTTTCGGGAAAATACTGAAACTGGCCGGAAATGGAGCAAAACCTGGGCAGATTATTTTACTCTTTGCCAAAAGCATTCAGAATCTCCCGCTAGTGGCCCCATAGGAGAGTGTTGGAGAGGGTGACACGCTGATTTGGAATCACAGACAAGGTAGCATGGTGAGACACTGTTACTGTCACAGGGAGCCAAGCACGATAATCCTCCAGAATAACGCCCTCATGACCCCATTCTGGTTAATGAGGAAGATAAATCATTTTTTAAACAGAAAATTGTATTTCTTTCTCAGAAACAAACCACATGCTTTACCTGAGCAGATCATCTTGAATCCTGTCTCTAAAAATTCCTCCCCTCTTGAAAATAGAAATTTTCCTTCCAGTTAAGCAGTGCATGCAACAGAAAGAAGCAACAGATAGTTGGGGAGTTTGTGATGGACAGGTACCCACTGCTAGGTTTTAAATGGATAGCCGACAAGGATCTACAGTAGAGTCCATGGAACTCTGTTCAATGTTGTGTGGTAGCCTGGATGGGAGGGGAGTTTGGGGGAGAATGGATACATGTGATTGTATGACTGGGTCCCTACACTGTTCACCTGAAACTGTCACATAGTTTGTTAATTGGCTATACCCCAATACAAAGTAAAAAAGTTAAAAAAGTAAATATATAAAAGTTAGCCACCAACATTTTAAAGATAAGGGATTTCACCTTTAAAAATCTGAATTTATGTGGTTACCAGTGGGAAAACTCTGGAGATGGATGGTGGTGTGGGGGGAGGAACAAATTGGGAGATTGGTTGAAATATATACACTAATACATATACATATATATGTGTGTATATATATATATATATATATATAATAGATAGCAAATGAGGACCTAATGTATATAGCACAGGGAACTCAACTCAATACTCTGTAATAAACTATATGGGAAAAGAATCTTAAAAAGTGGATATATGTATATGTATAACTGATTCATTTTGCTGTACAGCAGAAACTAGCACAATATTGTAAATCAACTATACTCCAATAAAAAAAATTTTTACATCCAAAAAAAGAGAGAGAGAGAGAAGCAACAGACATCAAGTCAGATTAAAATCACAAGGCAATTTTTCAGCCCATTTTTCAAAGGACATCCTATGACTTCAGGGAGCAGGTCAGACCCTCCTCCCAGCAATGTGCAGAAAATTCTATAGGTCCTGGTGGCTCAGACAGTAAAGAGTCTGACTCCAGTGCAGGAGACCAAGGTTCGATCCTTGGTCTTGATTGGAGAAGGGAATCACCACCCACTCCAGTATCCTTGCCTGGAGAATCCCATGGACAGAGGAGCCTGGTGGGCTACAGTCCATGGGGTCACAAAAAGCCAGACATGACTGAGCAACTAACACAGATGTGCATGAAGCAGCCACTAGGTGCATATGTGAAAATTCTTTTGCACAAACACAAGAAATAAGCAAGCTAGTATCACCAGAGGGCTACTGTCTGAGCTCATTATGTTCCATATTTTAGGTTCTGAAAAGTATGGACTTCCCTATGGCTCAGTGGGTAAAGAATCTGCCTGCAACATAAGAAATACAGGAGACGAAAGTTTGATCCCTGGGTTGGGAAGATCCCCTAGAGGAGGAAATGGCAACCCACTCCAGCATTCTTGCCACTATTACACTAGTCTGATGGATTGATACAATCATTTCTGAAAAGTAATATTTTCTCTTGCAGTAAATTTGGGGATTTAGGCTACGTAATTCCTGACCCTAATAATTTTGAAATAATGAAACTGAGGCTTTGAAAGATCAAGTGTGCAGGCTGACCCAGACTGTTACTAGGGGAATCACGTAGAGAGGGAGGGAGGGGGGAAAAGAGAGAGAGAGAGACGAACAAACCCTGTTACCTGCTAGATGCTGCAAAGTTTTGCAAGTTCTCAGACAATCTTGCTGCACTCTTCCTTCCTTTCCAGGCAGCCTCTTTCTTTGGCTTCTAGTCTCGTCACAAAAACACAAGATCAGTGGATGATGAAAAAACCTGGCCACCAATCCTATCTGCCAGAGACAGGGAAGGACCAGTGCCCCAGGGTAGGCAAAGAACAACGTGTGGGTTTCCTCACCAAGCCATCCTTGGAGAATGACTCAAATGACCTCAGAGGCAGAGACACCAGAGGAAGAGGGTTTTTTTTGCTTTGGTTTTGTTTTCTTTTTAATAACATGCCATTTCCTTCTCCCTACCACATCTCTATAAGGCTTTTGTGCAGAACAAGGTCTCTACCTCAGTTAGTCTGGAGACCCAGGGGAGCCAATGAACATCTGGGGCACAGCTACACCCCAAACCAAGCATTTGCCACCTTTCACTGGCATAAAGTGGACCAACAGGCATCTCCTCACATCCACCATTTACCTCTTCTGCATAGATAGCTTCTTATATGTAACTCCAGATGGCAGCGAAGGCTGAACTCAAACAGGCATCTTACTTGAGATCTTCTGTGGATCTGGTCCTCTTGTCTCTCGTCAAATGCCCTGCCCTCAAGTTAGTCATGTTTTGACTTGCATGTGTGCTCCGTGTCTCAGTCATATCCTAGTCTTTGCGACTCTATGGACTGTAGCCCATCAGGCTCCTCTGTCCATGGGATTCTCCAGGCAAGACTACTGATCTGGGTTGCCATGCCCTCCTCCAGGGGATCTTCCCCACCCAGGGACTGAACCCATGTCTTTTATGTCTCCTGCATTTTCAGGCAGTCTCTTTCCCACTAGCACCACCTGGAAAGCAGGCGCGTGTTCATGCCAATTACCATGAGAGTTGGAGTTCGATAATCTTCTGTGTAGGTTTTTTTACTACTCGCATATGAAAACTATCTGAGATCGAACCCATGTCTCCTGAAACTCCTGAATTGGTGGGAGGATTCAGGGGGAAACAAAGTTTGGTAGATTTCTTCATCTGGGTGGACTTGCATTTCCATGGAAGCCAGGGACACATCTGTCCCCACTCACAGTATGATTTAGGCAAAGTGACAAGTACTTAAGAGAATGCCCTGGCAGCCTCTCGCTTCCACTGCTTCCAGGCAAAGGCCCTGCTGGGCTGAAGCACCTCTCTGGAGACATTCTTAGGGTGAAGGGGGCATTACTAGCCCATTTGGGTTCAAATTAACTCTGGGAAAGCAACACTAAATGGGACATAGAAATACAGGTAACTCTTGGTTCTTTTGCTTAGCTTGGAGAAATGTGCTAAGTCATTTCAGTCGTGTCCCACTCTTTGTGACCCCATGGACTGTAGCCAGTCAGGCTCCTCCAGTCATGGAATTTTCCAAGCAAGAATACTGGAGTGTGTTGCCATTTTCTCCTCTAGGAGATCTTTCTGACCCAGGGATCAAACCTGCATCTCCTGTGTCTCCTGCACTGCAGGCAGATTCTTTATTTGCTCAGCCATAATGCAGATTAACACCCACATTTCACATTTACAGTGAAAGCCACACTTAACTTACAAACTATTCATCCATATTAATACTGTAATTTTAACTTTCCAAATAATACTATTACACTGAATATTGTGGATACATGCCCTCCTACTGTAGAGGACAGAAAAGCTTGCTTTTAACATACAGAAGACATTATTTTCTCTTTGCTAGCTAGAAAAGCCTCTGATATCTCATTTTTGCCCAGGGTGGGGGTGGCATGAGGAGAAGAGGGTTAAAGATCAACTCTTCTAAAACAAAATTCTTTTGCTACACATCTAACTCTTAACTGGTTTATCATGAATATTTTTATGTCTGAAGTCAACTTGTTCAGTTGTCTCAGCACATATTTTGCAAATACTTGGGACATTGCTCAAAGGAATCAAATCTACATCTGCCTTGTGAGTTTTAATGGTTAAGGTAGCCCAGTCTTTTCACCTGTCTTAGGCTACTGGTGCCCCCATACCATAGAGACTATGGGTCCTGACTAGCTACTTTCTGTGCATTAGAGAAAATGCAAATTAATCATTGAAAAAAAAATCATCTTGGTTCTGTCTTCAGGCATTTTCTCAACTACATCAAAGGGTGAGATGGGATGGCCTTCTGTTGGGGACAATTGTACACTTTTTCCTCTAGACACTCTCTTTATACTCTTAGCTGATATTTTCTATTAAATTGTATGTGTTTTTCTCATTGATTCAAGAAAAGCCTTTATTTATGACTCAAGAAAGCAAAAGATTATCTATCCTATATAACAACCATTAACACTCCTCCTCTGCCCCTTTCTTTTCTTTCTTTAGAGTTTTATGGCTATTCAGGACTCCTCTTTTTCCTCCTGCATTAGCACTTGGAATTCTAGTGATGGCTCTTCAAACCATGTATTAGTCCTTCCATCGTCATGTCCAGCTCTTTGTGACCCCATGGACTGTAACCCACCACGCTCCTCTGTCCATGGAATTCTCCAGGCAAGAATTCTGGAGTGGGTTGCCATTCTTTTCTCTAGGGGATCTTCCCAACCCAGGGATTGAACCTGGGTCTCCTGCACTGCAGGCAGATTCTTTACCCACTGCACCACCAGGGAAGCTCTTTAAACCACAGGTGCTTCTAATTGCTGGTGAAAGAAATATCACCTATGAAGGAGGAAGGGAGTTGCTCCTTCCTGCCTCTACAGGTGCAGGGTAAAGCAACAAGTATTATTCCTACAAAAAAGTTTGTGACATATTCAGTCCTTGAAAACTGTAGTTCTGCCCTGTGAAAATAACTGTTCATCTCTCTAAGTCTGTGGAATTATGGTTGTCTTATTTAATAAAATGTTTCCCTACTGTGAGATGTAAACTGAAATCTAGTCATTCCTAACAGGTCTTAATACTCAAAAGGTTTCTTGGACAGATCCACAGGAGATCACTGACAGTCCTTTCCTCTGCCATAGGCATGCAGGCAATAAAACAAAATAGAGAAGTTTGAGGTTTGTGTCTCATATTTAAATTCACAACATGCTCAGTAAAATAGAACTGTCAAGTGGTGTCAAATGTCTTGCAATACTACCCCCTGCTGTTTACTCTTAAACTCACTATGTTAACTTTTTTGCTGTGTTTGGAAATTTTAACAATTGTTTTCTTTATGGCTTCTATCATTCCTAGAAAGCCTTCCTTTCTCATCCATTTATTTAAAAATATATTATTTAGATCCACACAAAAATCTGCTCATGAATATTTAAAATAGCTTTATTCATGATCAGCAAAATTTGATAGCAGCCAAGATGACCTTTAGTTCACTTCAGTTCAGTTCAGTTGCTCAGTAGTGTCCGACTCTTTGAAACCCCACGAACCACAGCACTCCAGGCCTCCCTGTGAATCACCAACTCCAGGAGTCCACCCAAACCCATGTCCATTGAGTTAGTGATGCCATCCAACCATCTCATCCTCTGTCATCCCCTTCTCCTCCTGCCCTCAATCGTTCCCAGCACAAGGGTCTTTTCAAATGAGTCAGCTCTTCATATCAGGTGGCCAAAGTATCAGAGTTTCAGCTTCAACATCAGTCCTTCCAATGAATATTCAGGACTGATTTCCTTTAAGATGGACTGGTTGGATCTCCTTGCAGTCCAAGGGACTCTCAAGAGTCTTCTCCAACACCACAGTTCAAAAGCATCAATTCTTCGGCTCTCAGCTTTCTTTATAGTCCAACTCTCACATCCATACAATACCACTGGAAAAACCATAGCCTTGACTAGACAGACTTTTGTTGACAAAGTAATGTCTCTGCTTTTCAATATGCTATCTAGGTTGGTCATAACTTTCCTTCCAAGGAGTAAGCATCTTTTAATTTCATGGCTGCAATCACCATCTGCAGTGATTTTGGAGCCCAGAAAAATAAAGTCAGCCACTGTTTCCACTGTTGATGAATGGGTAAATAGGCTGTGGTACATCCAGTCAATGGAATGTTATTCACCAATGAAAAGAAATGTGCTATCAAGCTATGAAAAGACATGGAGAAACTTTAAACACATATTACTGAGAGAGTCAATTTCTAGGTAGGTTGGTAAGAAGTCTGGGGTCCCCGAGGAGGAGAAAAGGGTCTGGGGCTGTCAAGGAGGAGACAGGGTTCTGGAATTCTCAAGGAGGAGGGAAGGACAAACTTTTTTTTTTCTACATTCCTTAGTAAGGATTATATAACAACAATGTATTCTGCTTGAGGACAGTTTCTTCTTCTTGAAAATCTTCTGACTAATCCTTTATAACTCAGATGACCACTATATCTACTACTGCGGGCAGGAATCCCTCAGAAGAAATGGAGTAGCCATCATGGCCAACAAAAGAGTCCAAAATGCAGTACTTGGATGCAATCTCAAAAACAACAGAATGATCTCTGTTCGTTTCCAAGGCAAACCATTCAATATCACAGTAATCCAAGTCTATGCCCCAACCAGTAATGCTGAAGAAGCTGAAGTTGAATGGTTCTATGAAGACATACAAGACCTTTTAGAACTAACACGCAAAAAAGATGTCCTTTTCATTACAGGGGACTGGAATGCAAAAGTAGGAAGTCAAGAAACACCTGGAGTAACAGGCAAATTTGGCCTTGGAATATGGAATGAAGCAGGGCAAAGACTAATAGAGTTTTGCCAAGAAAATGCACTGGTCATAACAAACACCCTCTTCCAACAACACAAGAGAAGACTCTATACATGGACATCACCAGATGGTCAACACCAAAATCAGATTGATTATATTCTTTGCAGCCAAAGATGGAGAAGCTCTAGACAGTCAGCAAAAACAAGACCAGGAGCTGACTGTGCTCAGACCATGAAATCCTTATTGCCAAATTCAGACTGAAATTGAAGAAAGTAGGGAAACCACTAGACCATTCAGATATGACCTAAATCAAATCCCTTATGATTATACAGTGGAAGTGAGAAATAGATTTAAGGGACTAGACCTGATAGATAGAGTGCCTGATGAACTACAGAATGAGGTTCATGACATTATACAGGAGACAGGGATCAAGACCATCCCCATGGAAAAGAAATGCAAAAAAGCAAAATGGCTGTCTGGGGAGGCCTTACAAATAGCTGTGAAAAGAAGAGAAGTGAAAAGCAAAGGAGAAAAGGAAAGATATAAACATCTGAATGCAGAGTTCCAAAGAATAGCAAGAAGAGATAAGAAAGCCTTCCTCAGCGATCAATGCAAAGAAATAGAGGAAAACAACAGAATGAGAAAGACTAGAGATCTCTTCAAGAAAATCAGAGATACCAAAGGAACATTTCATGCAAAGATGGGCTCGATAAAGGACAGAAATGGTATGGACGTAACAGAAGCAGAAGATATTAAGAAGAGATGGCAAGAATACACAGAAGAACTGTACAAAAAAGATCTTCACGACCCATATAATCATGATGGTGTGATCACTGACCTAGAGCCAGACATTCTGGAATGTGGAGCCAAGTGGGCCTTAGAAAGCATCACTACAAACAAAGCTAGTGGAGGTGATGGAATTCCAGTTGAGCTATTCCAAATCCTGAAAGATGATGCTGTGAAAGTGCTGCACTCAATATGCCAGCAAATTTGGAAAACTCAGCAGTGGCCACAGGACTGGAAAAGGTCAGTTTTCATTCCAATCCCAAAGAAAGGCAATGCCAAAGAATGCTCCAACTACCCCACAATTGCACTCATCTCACATGCTAGTTAAGTAATGCTCAAAATTCTCCAAGCCAGGCTTCAGCAATATGTGAACTGTGAACTTCCTGATGTTCAAGCTGGTTTTAGAAAAGACAGAGGAACCAGAGATCAAATTGCCAACATCCGCTGGATCATGGAAAAAGCAAGAGAGTTCCAGAAAAGCATCTATTTCTGCTTTATTGACTATGCCAAAGCATTTGACTGTGTGGATCACAATAAACTGTGGAAAATTCTGAAAGAGATGGGAATACCAGACCATCTGATCTGCCTCTTGAGAAATCTGTATGCAGGTCAGGAAGCAACAGTTAGAACTGGACATGGAACAACAGACTGGTTCCAATAGGAAAAGGAGTATGTCAAGGCTATATATTGTCACCCTGTTTATTTAACTTCTATACAATGTACATCATGAGAAATGCTGGACTGGAAGAAACACAAGCTGGAATCAAGATTGCTTGAGAAATATCAATAACCTCAGATATGCAGATGACACCACCCTTATGGCAGAAAGTGAAGAGGAACTAAAAAGCTTCTTGATGAAAGTGAAAGTGGAGAGTGAAAAAGTTGGCTTAAAGCTTAACATTCAGAAAATGAAGATCATGGCATCCGGTCCCATCACTTCATGGGAAATAGATGGGGAAACAGTGGAAACAGTGTCAGACTTTATTTTTCTGGGTTCCATAATCACTGCAGATGGTGACTGCAGCCATGAAATTAAAAGATGCTTACTCCTTGGAAGGAAAGTTATGACCAACCTAGATAGCATATTCAAAAGCAGAGACATTACTTTGTCAACAAAGGTTCATCTAGTCAAGGCTATGGTTTTTCCTGTGGTCATGTATGGATGTGAGAGTTGGACTGTGAAGAAGGCTGAGCACCGAAGAATGGATGCTTTTGAACTGTGGTGTTGGAGAAGACTCTTGAGAGTCCCTTGGACTGCAAGGAGATCCAACCAGTGCATTCTGAAGGAGATCAGCCCTGGGATTTCTTTGGAAGGAATGATGCTAAAGCTGAAACTCCAGTACTTTGGCCACTTCATGCGAAGAGTTGACTCATTGGAGAAGACTGTGATGCTGGGAGGGATTGGGGGCAAGAGGAGAAGGGGACGACAGAGGATGAGATGGCTGAATGGCATCACTGACTCGATGGACGTGAGTCTCAGTGAACTCCCGGAGTTGGTGATGGACAGGGAGGCCTGGCATGCTGCGATTCATGGGGTCGCAAAGAGTCAGACACGACTGAGCGACTGATCTGATCTGATCTGATTATCTTAAAATGTATATTATGGGAGTGGGTATGGTAAGATCTTTACAACCTTGAGACATTCTTGGGGAGAGGGGAGCAGAGGGTAAGACGTATAGAAAGAGTCACATGGAAACTTACATTAATGTATGTAAAATAAATAGCCAACAGGAATTTGCCATATGGCTCAGGAAACTCAAAGAGGGGCTCTGTATCAATCTAAAGGGGTGGGATGGGGCAGGAGATGGGAGGGAGGTTCAAAGGGAGGGGATATATTTCCACCTATGACTGATTCATGTTGAGGTTTAACAAAAAGCAACAAAATTCTGTAAAGCAATTATCCTTCAGTTTAAAAAATTAATTAATTAAAAATTCTTTTGATTTATTGTAATAATCAATTGCAAAAGTATATAATTCCCTTTTCTAAGACTAGTGAGGGGACACTTTCCATCCCCCTTCTGTTACCTATTCAGAAGCTTTCTTTGTCCCTTTTCACTTTAATAAAACTCTGCTACACAAAATCTCTTGAGCGATCAAGCCTTGTCCCTTATCCCAAAGCTAAATCTTCTTTGGAGATCAGGAATCTGACACTGTTCACTGTAAGCTATTATCTTGGGGACTCATCCTTGATCTTCAGGACAAGATAAGAACACTCAGAGCTCTAGCCTCTCTGTTTTCTCACTAAACACATTTTCTGCTTTACTTTACTAACTCTATGGTGTGCTTGCATGAATGAATGACACGCCCTGCATGAAGTAAGTGATGAGCCCTGCTTTGCAGTTTTGCGATGCCTCGTAATGACTGAAGGCAAGGCCCCAAAAAAGGGAGCCTTGTTGGGGATTTATACCGACCTGCCAGTGCCAAGAGACACCCAACCTCCCTGCAAGGGGAGAGGCCAGAAATGGACGAAGCGTGTGGACCGAACTTTACTTTCCTTGATCACCTTTTCCTGGTCTCTTTGACCATTTCATAATTGCCTGAGGAATCGGAGAAGGCAATGGCACCCCACTCTAGTACTCTTGCCTGGAAAATCCCATGGATGGAGGAGCCTGGTGGGCTGCAGTCCATGGGGTCGCTAAGAGTCGGACACAACTGAGCAACTTCACTTTCACTTTTCACTTTCATGCATTGGAGAGGGAAATGGCAACCCACTCCAGTGTTCTTGCCTGGAGAATCCCAGGGACGGGGGAGCCTGGTGGGCTGCCGTCTATGGGGTCGCACGGAGTTGGACACGACTGAAGCGACTTAGCAGCAGCAGCAGCAGCAACCTAATCAGTCAGATCACAGAGTTTCAAGGGACTTATGATCCATGCCATTACTGTGTACTTTTACTTAGACCCCCTGTATGGAAACGCCTAGCCTTGCTGCTTCATGATGGTGTGGAACTAAGTCAATTTGGGATGCCATCAGGTCTACCCCTGGTGCACCTCCACCCCGCCTCAGTGGCAGAGGCAGGAGGGATGATTAAGGTGCCTGCATCAGTAAGGGGCAGACTAAGTCTGACCAGGGAAGGAAAGCTGCAGTGGAAAATCTGTTTACACCCCCATCTAGAGCAGAGACAGACACCTTCTATGGGAAGAAGCCAAGGCTGTGGATGCCGCTTTTTTCTCTCTTACAGATGGGAGCTATCAGCTCCAGAACCACTCCTTTAAAATGTATTTTTAAAAAGCTGGGACAAGTTTGATCCCCAGAATTTAAAAAGACATGCCTGATCTTCTTCTGTGATACTGAATGGCCACAGTATCCTTTGGAAGATGGGGAACCCTGGCCTGTTGAAGTGTCTCAATTATACTGTTTTACAATTAGATCAGTTCTGTAGAATACAAGAGAAATGGTAAAAATGCCATATATGTTGCTCTTTATCTCTCTTCAAGACATGACAGACTTGTGCCCTAAGGGTACAGATTTGGGTGTGAAATCTTCAGCTCCCTCCTGTTCTCTTACTTTGCCCCTGTATCTGGGGTCCCAAGTGAACAGGCTGAGAATCAGGGCACCCTTCCAGGAGGGGTTGCCTCAGTCTAGGTAGACATTCAAACAGTCCCAGTTGCAGTCGAGACTATCTAGAGGATCCAAAAGGTACATAGAAGGCTTTACAGGACTAACTTTACTTTATGACCTTACTTGGAGAGATGTAATGCATGTCTTGGGGCAGACCACTCCTGACTCAAAAACTTGAGTTTGGGAAGAAGCTACTACTTTTGGAAATGAATGGCTTGAACGTGAGACAAGGGTAAAGAGGGAACATAAAAATAGCCCTCCTTCTTACTGGGAGCCAAGCAGTTCCCATAACAGAGCCACTTTGTCAGATGTATTCTTGAAGGACACAAGCAAGTGCATGCTAAGACACTAAACTATGCTAAGCTGACTGACATAGAATGGGGAAAGAAGGAAACTCCTGGTGAATTCTTAGATAGACTATGGGAGGCTCTCCACAAGTTTACAGACGTTGATCCTGAAAGTACAGAGGAAGAATGACCTTAAAGGATAGATTTCTTACTCAGTCAGCTCCAGATATCTGCCATAAGTTACAAAAACAGGCCTTTGGACCAAAGCAGTCTTTTAAAAAACTGTTACAGCTGGCTCAGACGTATATTATGGTAGAGAATATGAGGAGGAAAAAAGAACCGGGCAAAAGACTGAAGCCCGAACAATGGCTGTTAGGTCTGCTCTGAAACAGCCTGAGGAAAAATGCTCAGAGGGACCCAGGTAAAAGGGGGTGGACTTATTATTACTGTGGAAAGAAAGGGCATCTCAAGTAGGATTGCCCTCAGGCATCTAAGCCGCCCCTGGATCCATGTCCAGTCTGCAAAGGATCACACTGGAGAAGAGACTGCCCTCCAAGGTGTAGGCCCCAGTGGTTGGACTCTCAAGGCAGTCAGGACTGAAGGTGCCTGGGGGTCCCCACACAAGCTCCCTTCCTAATTACACCTGAGGAACCCCAGGTATTAATAACTGTGGGGGCCAATCAGTTGATTTTCTTTTGGACACTCAGGCAACTTTCTCTGTGCTCACTGAGGCCCTTGGTCCACTTTCCTCCCAATCCACTACCATAATGGGGCTATCAGGACAAGCCAAAGGCTATTATTTCAGTCATCTTTTAAGCTACAACTAGGACTTTGTGATATTTTCTCACAAGTTTCTGATCATGCCAGAGTCTTTCTCACCCTTTCTGGGGAGGGATATACTGAAAAAGGTCCAGGCCTCTGTTTTCACAAATATGGAACCTGCTCTTTTACAAAATGTAAATTTACAAAATGTAAGTCCTAGAGTTTGGGCTGATTAAAAAAACTGTGTGTCTAATACAAAATGCTGTTCCTGTCTTTATCAAGCTCAAAGACCCTCACCTATTTTCACATCAAAAGCAGTATCCACTAAAGTCCAAGGTTAAGGAATGGGCAAAATCTTACAGTACTGACTTCTCATGATCTAAGTGGATCTTAAACTCTAAAGTTCAGAGGAACAATGGCTCCACCTTTAAAGCTGCTGTAACTCAAGGGGTGTCGAAAGCTCTTGGAATAGAGTGTCACTTACACTGTTCCTGGAGATCCCAATCTTCAGAAAAGGTTGAAAAGACTAATGATGTTATTAAAAGATATCCATGTAAGCTAACTCAAGAAACACAAGGCACTTGGTTTAAAGTTTTACCCATAGCTTTACTGAGGGCTCAAATTGCACCCCACCCCCCACCCCCCACCACAGAAGGGAATGTCTCTGTGGCAGGCTGTTTTTGTGCACAGATATTATCAAAAGTCCTAAAACCTTAAAACTAATTAACTATGTGACTCAGCTTTCAGCTTTTCAACAGACATTACTGAGAGGTTAACTCCTGACCCAGACTTTGAGTCAAACAAGCTGCTGTTTGAGCCAGGAACT
The DNA here is from genome assembly GCF_003369695.1 of Bos indicus x Bos taurus. Lineage (NCBI taxonomy): Eukaryota > Metazoa > Chordata > Mammalia > Artiodactyla > Bovidae > Bos > Bos indicus x Bos taurus. The sequence goes on along the minus strand of NC_040079.1, from coordinate 6,510,244 downwards.
GAGATGGGCCGAAGAATCTATGTGGGCTTGCTTCTGTTGACTCCAAAAGTCCTGAGTCTGCTGTTTGACCTTCAAGACAACACCTTCGTGTCCTGGACTCACTTCTAGGCTGCATTCCATAATCAGTCTAATTGCTTGATCTGTGGAGCACGCCCCTCCTCATCAATTAAAGGCTTAACATGGTGGCTTTCCCCACTTCAAGGAAAGGACTTTCTTAGCTCTGTGAATACTTCTTCTTGATCTAATGACATCTAACAATCCTAAGATGGGCTGGTGTAACATATTGTACCTTAACTATGGACATAATGTGACTTTCAACTTTGATCATACATTATCTTGGTTTAATGACTATTTTGCTGCACATAAGATGGTAAATTTATCGAGCCCATCTTTGCATGAAATGTTCCCTTTGTATCTCTAATTTTCTTGAAGAGATCTCTAGTCTTTCTCATTCTGTTGTTTTCCTCTATTTCTTTGCATTGATCGCTGAAGAAGGCTTTCTTATCTCTTCTTGCTATTCTTTGGAACTCTGCATTCAGATGCTTATATCTTTCCTTTTCTCCTTTGCTTTTCACTTCTCTTCTTTTCACAGCTATTTGTAAGGCCTCCCCAGACAGCCATTTTGCTTTTTTGCATTTCTTTTCCATGGGGATGGTCTTGATCCCTGTCTCCTGTACAATGTCAGGAACTTCATTCCATAGTTCATCAGGCACTCTATCTATCAGATCTAGTCCCTTAAATCTATTTCTCACTTCCACTGTATAATCATAAGGGATTTGATTTAGGTCATACCTGAATGGTCTAGGGGTTTCCCCTACTTTCTTCAATTTAAGTTTGAATTTGACGATAAGGAATTCATGATATGAGCCACAGTCAGCTCCCAGTCTTGTTTTTGCTGACTGTCTAGAGCTTCCCCATCTTTGGATGCAAAGAATATAATCAATCTGATTTCGGTCTTGACCATCTGGTGATGTCCATGTGTAGAGTCTTCTCTTGTGTTGTTGGAAGAGGGTGTTTGCTATGACCAGTGCGTTCTCTTCGCAAAACTCTATTAGCTTTGCCCTGCTTCATTCGGTATTCCAAGGCCAAATTTGCCTGTTCCTCCAGGTGTTTCTTGACTTCCTACTTTTGCATTCCAGTCCCCAGGAGATTCAACCAGTCCATTCTGAAGGAGATCAGCCCTGGGTGTTCTTTGGAAGGACTGATGCTAAAGCTGAAACTCCAGTACTTTGGCCACCTCATGCGAAGAGTTGACTCATTGGAAAAGACTCTGATGCTGGGAGGGATTGGGGGTAAGAGATGAAGGGGACAACAGAGGATGAGATGGCTGGATGGCATCACTGACTAGATGGACGTGAGTTTGAGTGAATGGAGTTGGTGACAGACAGGGAGGCCTGGTGTGCTGCAATTCATGGGGTCAGACACGACTGAGCGACTGAACTGAACTAATCTGAAGAAGATAAATGGGTCTAGATCTGGTGGTTTCTTACCTGATGTTTATCAGATATGGGATGACGTCATACGGTTAACTCCTGAAAAAGGGAAGCCTACTATCTAATGCTCCCATATGCTGGGAACAAATAGAGCCATCCCCAGAAGTGAGCCAAGAACTTAATGATAATGATTGGAAACAATTGGGAATTTTTTGCCTCAAGAAATATGCAATGTAATCATTCCTGTGCTTTCCAATCCCAGTTCAGGTCCTCCTTTTGGCCTGGCCAGAAACTGTTTGGGACTGGTTGGATCCCTTGGTCATGCTGGTTTGCTCCAAACGGGACTTACTGGATATGTGGCTCTTACCTATGGGTGTGGCTTCCCCCTGGCTGGATAGGAAGATGCACCCTAGGTCTCATTTTTACTCTTGGCTTCATATTTTCAGAGCTTCCAGAGAAGCCTGGTAATATTCACACCTTAGAACTTGTTGGGCAAGATATGTATTTCACTGGTATGATTATCCTACTACAATATTCATTCCCTCTCTGGGACCTATAGATGTTATGCTACAAGATGATGCTCTGACTAACTTTCAGCCCTTAATGCTGAACAAATACAAATCAGAAAGGTGTTTTACAAAACCGATTGGCCTTAGATATTCTAACGGTTGCACAAGAGGAACTTGTGCCATAATTCATACCCAATGTTGTAAATATATACCAGATATGAGTACTAATGTTACTTTATTAAACACATGAACAAGATGATTCAGGCTATGGATACTCCTAAAGCCTCAGTCACCACACTTTCAAAAACATTAACTAGCTCCCCATGGTAGAGAACTACCTTAATCATAATAATTCTAATTGATGCCTCAATATGCCAAATTGTTCTGTTTTTCCTGTTTGCTCCCTGCATCTGTAACTGTGTAATTGGATTTATTTCTAACCATCTGAAAGCTTTTAAGTTATAAATGGCAGTCCAGGCTCCTATGAGTGTCATAACCTCCTCCAACTATTACTTGGGGCCACTGGCTCAGAGACCCTCAATATGAGGGTTAGGAGAGTATGCTGCCTCAGCTATTTAGGGCCTGTGCCCCTGGCCAGCAGGAAGTAGTTACAGAATGAGAGTGACGCCCCTTTTCCGTTGGCAGCCATATTCTCCTAAAAGAAAAGGAAAGAATAAGAGATTCAATTTCTAGGTAGGTTGATAATAGGTAGGTTGATAACCCTCCTCCTCCAGGGTCCCTGAGGAGGAGAAAGGGGTCTGGGGCTCTCAAGGAGGAGATAGGGGTCTGGAATTCTCAAGGAGTAGGAAAGGACAAACTTTTTTTTTCTACATTCCTTAGGAAGGATTATATAGTGACAATGTATCCTGCTTGAGGACAGTTTCTCCTTCTTGAAAATCTTCTGACTAATCCTATTATCTTAAAATGTATAATATGAGAGTAGGTCTGATAAGATCTTTACAACCTTGAGACATTCTTTTGATTTATTGTAATAACCAATTGAAAAAGTATATAACTCCCTTTTGGAAGACTAGCGAGGGGGACACTCTCCAACCCTCTTCTGATGTCTAGGTCAGAAGTTTTCTCTGTTCTTTTTCACTTTGATAAAACTCTGCTACACAAAAGCTCTTGAGTGATCAAGCCTAGTCCCTTGTCCCAAAGATAAATCTTCTTCAGAGATCATGAATCCGACACCGTTCACCACAAGCTATCATTACTAATTAAAGGACATCATCTGAAAAGGCTATGTACTGTATGACTCCAATTCTGACATTCCAGAAAAGGCAAAACCATGGGGACAGTGAAAGATCAGTGGTTCCAGGGTTTGGAGATGTGGATAAATAGGTGGAGCACAGAGTATTTTTAGGACAATGACACCATTCTGTCTGATGTTATAATGGTGGAAACACATCATAACACATTTGTAGACATTTATAGGCCAATATGCTACTGGAGAAGAGTGGAGAAATAACTTCAGGATGAAGAGACAGACTCAAAGCAAACCCAGTGCCTAGTTGTGGATGTGACTGGTGATGGAAGTAAAGCCCAATGCTGTAAAGGACAACATTGTTTAGGAACCTGGATGTTAGGTCCATGAATCAAGGCAAATTGGAAGCAGTCAAACAGGAGATGTCAAGAGTGAACATTGACATAGGAGTCAGTGAACTAAAATGGACTGGAATGGGTAAATTTAATTCAGATGACCATTATATCTACTACTGTGAGCAACAATCCCTTAGAAGAAATTGAGTAGCCTTCATAGTCAACAAAAGAGTCCCAAATGCAGTACTTGGGTGCAATCTCAAAAACAACACAATGATCTCGGTTCATTTTCAAAGCGAACCATTCAATATCATAGTAACCTAAGTCTATGCCCAAACCAGTAATGCTGAATAAGCTGAAGTTGAATAGTCCTATGAAGACCTACAAGACCTTCTAGAACTAACACCCAAAAAAGATGTCCTTTTCATCATATGGGACTAGAATGAAAAACTAGGAAGTCAAGAAACACCTGGAGTAACAGGAAATTTGGCCTTGGAGTACAAAATGAAGCAGGCCAAAGGCTAACAGAGTTTTACTAAGAGAAGGCAAACACCCTCTTCCAACAACACAAGAGAAGACTCTACACATGACATCACCAGATAGTCAATACTGAAATCAGATTGATTATATTCTCTGCAGACAAAGATGAAGAAGCTGTACTCAGTCAGCACAAATAAGACTGGGAGCTGACTGTGGCTCAGATCATGATCTCCTTATTGCAAAATTCAGGCTTAAATTGAAGAAAGTAGGGAAAACCACTAGACCATTCAGGTATGACCTAAATCAAATCCTTTACAATTATACAGTGGAAGTAACAAATAAATCCAAGGATTAGATCTGATAGACAGAGTGCCTGAAGAACTATGGATGGAGGTTCATAACTTTGTACAGGAGGCAGTGATCCAGACCATCCCCAAGAAAAAGAAAGGCAAAATATTTGTCTAAGGAGGCCTTACAAATAGCTGAGAAAAGAAGACAAGGTAAAGGCAAAGGAGATAAGGAAAAATATACCCATTTGAATGCAGAGTTCCAAAGAATAGCAAAGAGAGATAAGAAAGCCTTCCTCAGCGATTGATGCAAAAAAATGGAGGAAAACAATACAATGGGAAAGACTAGAGAAAAAGGAAAATTAGAGATACCAAGGGAATGTTTCATGCAAAGATGGGACGGAATAAATAAAGGACGGAAATGGTAAGGACCTAACAGAAGCAGAAGATATTAAGAAGAGATGGCAAGAATACACAGAAGAACTGTACAAAAGTGATCTTCATAACCCAGATAACTATGATGGTGTCATCACTCACCTAGAGCCAGACATCCTGAAATGCGAAGTCAAGTGGGCCTTAGGAAGCATCACTACGAACAAAGCTAGTAGAGGTGATTGAATTCAAGTTGAGCTTTTTCAATCCTGAAAGATGATGCTGTGAAAGTTCTACGTTCAATATGCCAGAAAATTTGGAAAGCTCAGAAGTGGCCACAGGACTGGAAAAGTTCAGTTTTCATTCTAATCCCAAAGAAAGGCAATGCCAAAGAATGCTCAAACTACCGCACAATTGCATTCATCTCACATGCTAGTAAAGTAATGCTCAAAACTCTCCAAGCCAGGCTTCAACAATACGTGAAACATGAACTTCCAGATGTTCAAGCCAGATTTAATAAAAGCAGAGGAACAAGAGATCAAACTACCAACATCTGCTGGATCATGGAAAAAGCAAGGGAGTTCCAGAAAAACATCTACTTCTGCTTAATTGACTATGCCAAAGCCTTTGAGTGTGTGGATCACAACAAACTGTGGAAAATTCTGAAACAGATGGGAATACCAGACCACCTGGCCTGACTCCTGAGAAATATGTATGCAGGCCAAGAAGCAACAGTTAGAACTGGACATGGAACAACAGACTGATTCCAAATTGGGAAAGGAGTACGACAAGGCTGTATATTGTCACCCTGCTTATTTAACTTATATGCAGAGTACATCATGTGAAATGCTAGGCTGGATGAAGCATGAGCTGGAATCAAGATTGCCAGGACAAATATTAATAACCTCAAATATGCAGATGACACCACCCTTATGGCAGAAATTGAAGAATTAAAGAGCCTCTTGATGAATGTGAAAGAGGAGAGTGAAAAAGTTAACTTTAACTCAGCTTTCAAAAAACTCAACTTAACTTTCAAAAAACTAAGATCATGGCATCCAGTCCTATCAGTTCAGTTCAGTTCAGTCGCTCACTCATGTCCGACTCTTTGAGACCCCATGAATTGCAGCATGCCAGGCTTCCCTGTCCATATCCAACTCCTGAAGTCCACTCAAACTCACGTCCATCAAATCATTGATGCCATCCAGCTATCTCATCCTCTGTTGTCTCCTTCTCCTCCTGTCCCCAATCCCTCCCAGCATCAGGGTCTTTTCCAATGAGTCAACTCTTTGCATGAGGTGGCCAAAGTATTGGAGTTTCAGCTTCAACATCAGTCCTTCCAAAGAACACCCAGGACTGATCTCCTTTAGAATGGACTGGTTGGATCTTCTTGCAGTCCAAGGGACTCTCAAGAGTCTTCTCCAACACCACAATTCAAAAGCATCAATTCTTTGGCACTCAGCTTTCTTCACAGTTCAACTCTCACATCCATACATGACTACTGGAAAAATCATAGCCTTGACTAGACGGACCTTTGTAGGCAAAGTAATGTCTCTGCTTTTTAATATGCTGTCTAAGTTGGTCACAACTTTTCTTCCAAGGAGAAAGCATCTTTTAATTTCATGGCTGCAGTCACCATCTGCAGTGATTTTGGAGCCCAGAAAAATAAAGTCTCTTACTGTTTCCATTGTTTCCCCATCTATTTACCATGAAGTGATGGGACCGGGGGCATCACTTCATGGGAAATAGATGTTGAAACAGTGGAAACAGTGTCAGACTTTATTTTGGCGGGCTCCAAAATCACTGCAGATGGTGACTGCAGCCATGAAATTAAAAGACGCTTACTCCTTGGAAGGAAAGTTATGGCCAACCTAGATAGCATATTCAAAAGCAGAGACATTATTTTACCAAAAAAGGTCCATCTAGTCAAGGCTATGGTTTTTCCAGTAGTCATGTATGGATGCGAGAGTTGAACTATAAAGAAAGGTGAGCACCCAAGAATGGATGCTTTTGAACTGTGGTATTGGAGAAGACTCTTGAGAGTCCCTTGGACTGCAAGGAGATCCAACCAGTCCATCCTAAAGGAGATCAGTCCTGAGTGTTCATTGGAAGGACTGATGTTGAAGCTGAAACTCCAATACTTTGGCCACCTGATGCGAAGAGCTGACTCATTTGAAAAGACCCTCATGCTGGGAAAGATTGAGGGCAGGAGGAGAAGGAGACGACAGAGGATGAGATGGTTGGATGGCATCACTGACTCGATGGACGTGAGTTTGGGTGAACTCTGGGAGTTGGTGATAGACAAGGAGGCCTGGCATGCTGCAGTCCATGGAGTCACAAAGAGTCAGACACGACTGAGCAACTGAACTGAACTGAACTGAACTGAATGGAAAACAGTATGAAGATGCCTCAAAAAATTAAAAATAGAACTACCACTTGATCCAACAATTCCACTCCTAAGTATATATCTGAAAAAAACAAAAACACTAATTAGAAAAGATATGTACACCCCTATGTACACCACAGCCTTATTTACAATAGCCAAGATATGGAAGCAATCTTAATCCGTTCATCCATTGATAGGCACTTAGAGGTAGATAGATAGGCAGATAGATATAAAATGAATATTACTCAGCCATAAAAAGAATGAAATCTTGCCATTTGCAACAGCACACAGGGACCGGAGGATATTTGCATAGTGAAATAAGTTAAACAGAGAAAGACAAATACTGTATGAATTCACTTTTATGTGAAATCTTTAAAAACAAGACAAATGAACAAACATAACAAAATAGAAACTGAGTTATAGATACAGAAAACAGGTAGTTGCCGGAGGGGAAGAGGGTGAGAGGAGGAAAAGAAATAGGTGAAAGAAATTAAGAGTGACAAATTTCCAGGTGCAAAATAAATGAGTCACGGGTAGAAAATGTACAATGTGGGGGAAATGGTCAATAATTATATAATCTATTTGTATGGTGATAAGTAATAGTAAGTAATAGCTAGACTTACAATGGTGATCATTTTGGAATGTATCAAAATATTAAATCACTATGTTGTACAACAGGAACTTACCAAGTTTAGTAGGTCAATTATACTTCAAAAACAAACCAAAAAACTTATGGAGAAAGAGATCAGATTTGTGGTTACCAGATACAGGGGATGGAGCAGGCAAAATTGGATGAAGGCCATTAAAAGGCACAAACTTCCAGTTATAAGATAAATTAGTACTGGGAATGTCTGGTATAACATGGTAAATATAATTAACATGGCTGTATATTATACATGAAAGTTGTTTAGAGAGTAAATCCTAAGAGGAAAAAAATTTTTTCCTATTTCTTTAATTTTTTATTTATGTGAGATAATGGATATTTACTAAGCTTACTGTAATAATCATTTCATGATGTATATAAGTGAAATCATTATGCTTTCTCTACACCTAAAACTTACATAGTGCTGTATGTTAATTATATCTCAGTGAAACTGGAAGATAAAAACTATGCACATTGATAAAGATTTATCAAACCTTATAATATTTCAATTCTTTGAAAATGTTTAAGATATATCCAGTTAAATATAACCTCAAGAGTAAGAGATATAATATAGTCATTTGATAAGTCTTGGTAAAGCTTTTTTAATTCATTTCCCTGATGTTGCAAAATCTAATGTCTCAAATGACTAACTAATAACTCTTTTTGCAAGTCAAGCAGTTTACACTATTTTATTTTCAACAAAAACCAAAGGCTGATATATCCATTAATACACAATTAAAAATTAATGGTAGATCACTATGTGGGGTTTTTTGGCATTTTTCTTAAAAGGAGTTCAGAGAATTGAATGGTATTGCCATTAAAAATTGCTTTGATTCCTTATTATTTATGTATGTGAACAAGATTTCTCAGTGCCTGCATTGATTAAAACAAAAAATAGGAGTTGAATTGATCTGAACATTGTCTTATTCTACCAGAGAATAATAGTCACACGTGTGTTTATGAAATAAGTGGGGGAAAGTCTCACTGATTCTGAGAGATAAGATGCATCTTTAAAATTTAAAAGTTTACTTTTTCAGTTATTATTTTACAAATGTTGTGATACGTTTCTATTGTTTTAATCAACTGTGTACTAATAATACTTAAATACAGAAGAGATGTTTTACAGTCACACAATTTTTTCAATTTTCACATATATTTTGTGGCAGAAATATACACAAGATTGATGGAGATCTTCCAGCAGAAAAATCCATTACAACAAGATACAAGTCTGTGGAGGATGACAGTCAAGGAGAAAAAGGAACAAGTATAAATTTCTATTGTAAAAGAGCTTGTTCATGTATTTTTTAAACAGTTTACTGTTGGTAGCTAACTTTTATGTTATTTATATTATTTTTTAAGAAAAGTAGCAATTTATTTTTAAATGTTAATATCTATAATGTGTTAGAATTGCATTCTTTGCAAACATTCACATGAAAAAAAATTTTAAGTTCAGTTTAAAAGGGAATCTTCAGTTCTCAAGGGAACACAGAGATTCAAAAAATTCTTTTACTGAATACACGAACAAAAAAGTTTAAAGGCAGTAGCCCTAGAGAAACTCATACATGAATAAATACTTGAGCATATTTTTATAAGGAAGCTCAGAACAGTAAAAAGCTAGAAACAACCCAAATATCCATAAACAGTAGATTAAAAAACAAACTATAGAATACTTATATAATAGAATAATACACAGCAGTAAAATACAGCTACTAGCACCAACATGAGTAAACAAAAGTAGAAATTCCTAACAGAATAGACAGCCTGAATCCATTTTTGTCAAGCTTGTATGTGTGCATGCTAAGTACTGTCTGACTGTGCCTTGCTAAGGACTGTAGCCCACCAGGCTCCTCTGTCCATGGAATTCTCCAGGCAAGAATACTGGAGTGGGTGGCCGTACTTCCTCCAGGGGATCTTCCAGACCCAGGGATCAAACCTGCATCTCTTATGTCTCATGCATTGGCAGGCGGGTTCTTTACCTCTAGAGCCACCTGGGAAGTACCTTGTCAAGCTTAATAATGGATGAAATTAAAACATACACACACACACACACACACACACATATATATATATATATATATATATATATTACTTAGAGCAACAGACGTAAGTGTTAAAACTATGAGGAAAAGCAAGAAAATGTTTGTCATAAGGACAGGCTAGTGAAGATACTTGCTAAGAGGGAGGCCACGTGATCAAGAAGGAGCTCACTGGAGGGGAGAGGAGAACTTTGAAGAGCAATAAAACAAGATCTGAACTAGTAGAAAAACTCACTATTGTAACCTTGCAGGACACGATAAGACCTTGCCAAAGTAAATCATCATTCACCACTTATGTCCTTCACCTGCTTTTTGTCTATAGATAAAAACTTTAGTCAAAGGCTAAACTTAGAGAGGTGGGAAAATGCAGAAAGGGAAACAGTCAAGCAAGACAAAATATTAATACTTTAGCCATTAAACAAAGTCAAGGATGGAGAAGGAAATGGCAACCCACTCCAGTATTCTTGCCTGGGAAATTCCAGGGACAGAGGGGCCTGGTGAGCTACAGTCCATGGAGTCGCAAAGGATCAGACACGACTAAGTAACTTTCTCAAAGTCAAGGATCTTTAGTTCTTCCTCAGGGACTAAAGTTAGGATTCTGAGCCATATCCTTTGAGCAGTTTCATAGATACTGAAACATCCCCCGGGTGGAAGAAGTGAACTAACTGTATGAGGCCCACAGGTATGAAGACCCCAGACAGGTTGGAACCAGAAGGTTGATGATGCTGACTCCCAATGACCTCACCACCAACCAATCAAAAGAACACCCATGAGCTGATCACACACCCCACAAACCTCCTCCCTCACCTTGTCTTTTTTTTTTTTAATAAATTTATTTATTTTAATTGGAGGCTAATTACTTTACAATATTATAGTGGTTTTGCCATACATTGACATGAATCCACCACGGGTATACATGTGTTCCCCATCCTGAACCCCCCTCCCACCTCCCTCCCCATACCATCCCTCAGAATCATCTCAGTGCACCAGCCCTGAGCACCCTGTCTCATGCATCAAACCTGGACTGGCGATCCATTTCACATATGGTAATACACATGTTTCAATGCCATTCTCCCACATCATCCCACCCTCACCCTCTCCCACAGAGTCCAAAACACTGTTCTATACATCTGTGTCTCTTTTGGTGTCTCACATATAGGGTTATCATTACCATCTTTCTAAATTCCATATATATGCTTTAGTATACTGTATTGGTGTTTTTCTTTCTGGCTTACTTCACACTGTATAATAGGCTCCAGTTTCATCCACCTCATTAGAACTGATTCAAATGTATTCTTTTTAATGGCTGAGTAATATTCCATGTGTATATGTACCACTGCTTTCTTATCCATTCATCTGCCAATGAACATCTAGGTTGCTTCCATGTCCTTGCTATTATAAACAGTGCTGCAATGAACATTGTGGTACACGTGTCTCTTTCAATTCTGGTTTCCTCAGTATGTATGCCCGGCACTGGGATTGCTGGGTCATATGGCAGTTCTATTTCCAGTTTTTTAAGGAATCTCCACACTGTTCTCCATAGTGACTGTACTAGTTTACATTCCCACCAACAGTGTCAGAGGGTTCCCTTTTCTCCACACCCTCTCCAGCATTTATTGCTTGTCGACTTTTGGATAGCAGCCATTCTGACTGGCGTGAAATGGTACCTCATTGTGGTTTTGATTTGCATTTCTCTGATAATAAGTGATGTTGAGCCTCTTTTCCTGTGTTTGTTAGCCATCTGTACATCTTCTATGGAGAAAGGTCTGTTTAATTCTTTGGCCCATTTTTTGATTGGGGTCGTTTATTTTTCTGAAACTGAACTGCAGGAGTTGCTTGTATATTTTTGAGATTAATTCTTTGTCAGTTGCTTCATTTGCTATTATTTTCTCCAATTCTGAAGGCTGTCTTTTCACCTTGCTTAGAGTTTCCTTTGTTGTGCAAAAGCTTTTAAGTTTATTTAGGTCCCACTTGTTTATTTTTGCTTTTATTTCCAATACTCTGGGAGGTGGGTCAAAGAGGATTCCGCTGTGATTTATGTTGGAGGGTGTTTTGCCTATGTTTTCCTCTAGGAGTTTTATAGTTTCTGATCTTACATTTAGATCTTTAATCCATTTTGAGTTTATTTTTGTGTACGGTGTTAGAAAGTGTTCTAGTTTCATTCTTTTACAAGTGGTTGACCAGATTTCCCAGCACCACTTGTTAAAGAGATTGTCTTTAACCCATTGTATATTCTTGCCTCCTTTGTCAAAGATAAGGTGTCCATATGTGCATGGATTTATCTCTGGGCTTTCTATTTTGTTCCAATGATCTATATTTCTGTCTTTGTGCCAGTACCATACTGTCTTGATGACTGTGGCTTTGTAGTAGAGCCTGAAGTCAAGCAGGTTGATTCCTCCAGTTCCATTCTTCTTTCTCAAGATTGCTTTAGCTATTCGAGGTTTTTTGTATTTCCATACAAATTGTGAAATTATTGGTCCTAGTTCTGTGAAAAATACCATTGGTAGCTTGATTGGGATTGCATTGAATCTATAGATTGCTTTGGGTAGTATACTCATTTTCACTATGTTGATTCTTCTGATCCATGAACATGGTGTATTTCTCCATTTTTAGTGTCCTCTTTGATTTTTTTCACCAGTGTTTTATAGTTTTCTGTATATAGGTCTTTTGTCTCTTTAGGTATATATAATCCTAAGTATTTTATTCTTTTCATTGAAATGGTGAATGGGATTGTTTCCTTGATTTCTCTTTCTGTTTTCTCATTGTTAGTGTATAGGAATGCAAGGGATTTCTGTGTGTTAATTTTACATCCTGCAACTTTACTATATTCATTGATTAGCTCTAGTAATTTTCTGGTGGAGTCTTTAGGGTTTTCTATGTAGAGGATCATGTCATCTGCTAACAGTGAGAGTTTTACTTCTTCTTTTCCAATCTGGATTCCTTTTATTTCTTTTTCTGCTCTGATTGCTGTAGCCAAAACTTCCAAAACTATGTTGAATAGTAGTGGTGAAAGTGGGCACCCTTGTCATGTTCCTGACTTTAGAGGAAATGCTTTCAATTTTTCACCATTGAGGATAATGTTTGCTGTGGGTTTGTCATATATAGCTTTTATTATATTGAGGTATGTTCCTTCTATTCCTGCTTTCTGGAGGATTTTTATCATAAATGGATGTTAAATTTTATCAAAGGCTTTCTCTGCATCTATTTAGATAATCATATGGTTTTTACCTTTCAATTTGTTAATGTGGTGTATTATGTTGATTGATTTGTGGATATTAAAGAATCCTTGCATCCCTAGGATAAAGCCCACTTGGTCATGACGTACAATCTTTTTAATGTGTTGTTGGATTCTGATTGCTAGAATTTTGTTAAGGGTTTTTGCATCTGTGTTCATCAGTGATATTGGCCTGTAGTTTTCTCTTGTTGTGGCATCTTTGTCTGGTTTTGGTATTAGGGTGATGGTGGCCTCATAGAATGGGTTTGGAAGTTTACCTTCCTCTGCAATTTTCTGGAAGAGTTTGAATAGAATAGGTGTTAGCTCATCTCTAAATTTTTGGTAGAATTCAGCTGTGAAGCTGTCTGGTCCTGGGCTTTTGTTTGCTGGAAGATTTCTGATTACAGTTTCAATTTCCATGCTTGTGATGGGTCTGTTAAGATTTTCTATTTCTTCCTGGTTCAGTTTTGGAAAGTTGTACTTTTCCAAGAATTTGTCCATTTCTTCCACGTTGTCCATTTTATCGGCACATAGTTACTGATAGTAGTCTCTTATGATCCTTTGTATTTCTGTGTTGTCTGTTGTGATCTCTCCATTTTAATTTCTAATTTTGTTGATTTGATTCTTCTCCCTTTGTTTCTTGACGAGTCTGGCTAATAGTTTGACAGCTTTATTGACATGCCTTATCTTCTCAAACATATCTTCTCAAAGAACCAGCTTTTGGCTTTGTTGATTGTTGCTATGGTCTCTTTTGTTTCTTTTGCATTTGTTTCCACCCTAATTTTTAAGATGTCTTTCCTTCTACTAACCCTGGGGTTCTTCATTTCTTCCTTTTCTAGTTGCTTTAGGTGTAGAGTTAGGTTACTTATTTGACTTTTTTCTTGTTTCTTGAGGTAAGCCTGTATTGCTATGAACCTTCCCCTTAGCACTGCTTTTATAGTGTCCCATAGGTTTTGGGTCGTTGTGTTTTCATTTCATTCATTTCTATACATATTTTGATTTCTTTTTTTATTTCTTCTGTGATTTGTTGGTTATTCAGCAGCGTGTTGTTCAGCCTCCATATGTGGGAATTTAATACTTTTTCTCCTGTAATTGAAATCGAATCTAACTGCATTGTGGTCAGAAAAGATGCTTGGAATGATTTCTATTTTTTTGAATTTACCAAGGCTAGATTTATGGCCCAGGATGTGATCTATCTTGGAGAAGATTCCATGTGCACTTGAGAAAAAGGTGAAATTCATTCTTTGGGGGTGAAATGTCCTATAGATACCAATTAGGTCTAACTGGTCTATTGTATTATTTAAAGTTTGTGTTTCCTTGTTAATTTTTTCTTTAGTTGATCTATCCATAGGTGTGAGTGGGATATTAAAGTCTCCCACTATTATTGTGTTATTGTTAGTTTCCCCTTTCATACTTGTTAGCATTTGCCTTATATATTGCAGTGCTCCTATGTTGGGTGCATATATATTTATAATTGTTATATCTTCTTGGATTGATCCTTTGATCATAATGTAGTGTCCTTCTTTGTCTCTTTTCACAGCCTTTATTTTAAAGTCTATTTTATCTGATATAAGTATTGCTATTTCTGCTTTCTTTTGGTCTGTATTTGCATGGAATATCTTCTTCCAGCACTTCACTTTCAGTCTGTATGTGTCCCTTGTTTTGAGGTGAGTCTCTTGTAGACAACATATATAGGGGTCTTGTTTCTGTATCCATTCAGCCAGTTTTTGTCTTTTGGTTGGGACAGTCAATGCATTTACATTTAAGGTAATTATTGATAAGTATGATCCCATTGCCATTTACTTTGTTGTTTTGGGTTCGAGTTTATACACCCTTTCTGTGTTTCCTGTCTAGAGAAGGTCCTTTAGCATTTGTTGGAGACCTGGTTTGGTGGTGCTGAATTCTCTAAGCTTTTGCTTGTCTGTAAAGCTTTTGATTTCTCTTTCATATTTGAATGAGATCCTTGCTGGGTACAGTAATCTGGGCTGTACGTTTTCTTCTTTCATCACTTTAAGTATGTCCTGCCATTCCCTTCTTGTCTGAAGAGTTTCTATTGAAAGATCAGCTGTTATCTATATGGGAATCCACTTGTGTGTTATTTGTTGTTTTTCCCTTGCTGCTTTTAGTATTTGTTCTTTGTGTTTGATCTTTGTTAATTTGATTAATATGTGTCTTGGGGTGTTTTGCCTTGGGTTTATCCTGTTTGAGACCCTCTGGGTTTCATGGGCTTGGGTGACTATTTCCTTCCGCATTTTAGGGAAGCTTTCAACTATTATCTCCTCAAGTATTCTCTCATGGTCTTTCTTTTTGTCTTCTTCTTCTGGGACTCCTATGATTCGAATGTTGGGGTGTTTAACATTGTCCCAGAGATCTCTGAGGTTGTCCTCATTTCTTTTATGTTTTTTTCTTTTTTCCTCTCTGCTTCATTTATTTCTACCATTCTATGTTCTACCTCACTTATCCTATCTTCTGCCTCTGTTATTCTACTGTTGGTTCCCTCCAGAATGTTTTTTATCTCATTTATTGCATTATTCATTATATATTGACTCTTTTTTATTTCTTCTAGGTCCTTGTTAAACATTTCTTGCATCTTCTCAGTCCTTGTCTCCAGGCTATTTATCTGTAACTCCACTTTGTTTTCAAGATTTTGGATCATTTTCACTATCATTATTCAGAATTCTTTATCAGGTAGATTCCCTATCTCTTCCTCTTTGGTTTGGTGGGCATTTATCCTGTCCTTTACCTGCTGAGTATTTCTCTGCCTTTTCATCTTGTTTATATTGCTGTGTTTGGGGTGGCCTTTCCGTATTCTGGCAGTTGATGGTTCCTCTTTACTGTGGAGGTTCCTCGCTGTGGGTGGGGTTGGACGGGTGGCTTGTCAAGGTTTCCTGGTTAGGGAAGCTTGTGTCGGTGTTCTGGTGGGTGGAGCTGGATTTCGTCTTTCTGGAGTGCAGTGAAGTGTCCAGTAGTGAGTTTTGAGATGTCAATGGGTTTTGGTGTGACTTTGGGCAGCCTGTATATTGAAGCTCAGAGCTATGTTCCTGTGTTGCTGGAGAATTTGTGTGGTATGTCTTGCTCTGGAACTTGTTGGCTCTTGGGTGATGCTTGGTTTCAGTGTAGGTATGGAGGCTTTTGATTAGCCCTTATTTATTAATGTTCCCTGGAGTCAGGAGTTCTCTGGTGTTCTCAGATTTTGGACTTAAGCCTCCAGCCTCTGGATTTCAGTCTTATTTTTACAGTAGACTCAAGATTTCTCCATCTATACAGCACTGATGATAAAACATCTAGGTTAATGATGAAAAGTTCCTCCACAGTGAGGGACACCTGGAGAGGTACACAGAGTTACATGGAGAAGAGAAGAGGGAGGAGGGAGATACAGGTGACCAGGAGGAATAGAGCGGGGATCAAAACGGGAGTGAGCAAGCTAGCCATTAATCACTTCCCTATGTGCTCTCCAAAGTCTGGACCCCCTCGGAGATGTTCATGGAGTTATACAGAGAAGAGAAGAGGGAGAAAGGAGACAGAGTTGGCCAGGAGGATAAAAGGGGGAATCAAAAGGAGAGAGACAGATCCAGCCAGTAATTAGTTCCCTAAGTGTTACACAATAAACTGTGGAAAATTCTGAAAGAGATGGGAATACCAGACCACCTGATCTGCCTCTTGAGAAATCTGTACACAGGTGAGGAAGCAACAGTTAGAACTGGACATGGAACAACAGACTGGTTCCAAATAGGAAAAGGAGTTCGTCAAGGCTGTATATTGTCATCCTGCTTATTTAACTTATATGCAGAGTACATCATGAGAAACGCTGGACTGGAAGAAGCACAAGCTGGAATCAAGATTGCCGGGAGAAATATCAATAACCTCAGATATGCAGATGACACCACCCTTATGGCAGAAAGTGAAGAGGAACTAAAAAGCCTCTTGATGAAAGTGAAGGAGGAGAGTGAAAAAGTTGGCTTAAAGCTCAACATTCAGAACACAAAGATCATGGCATCCAGTCCCATCACTTCATGGGAAATAGTTGGGGAAACAGTGGAAACAGTGTCAGACTATTTTGGGGGGCTCCAAAATCACTGCAGATGGTGACTGCAGCCATGAAATTAAAAGATGCTTACTCCTTGGAAGGAAAGTTATGACCAACCTAGATAGCATATTCAAAAACAGAGACATTACTTTGCCAACAAAGGTCCGTCTAGTCAAGGCTATGGTTTTTCCAGTAGTCATGTATGGATGTGAGAGTTGGACTGTGAAGAAAGCTGAGCACCGAAGAATTGATGCTTTTGAACTGTGGTGTTGGAGAAGACTCTTGAGAGTCTCTTGGACTGCAAGGAGATCCAACCAGTCCATTCTGAAGGAGATCAGTCCTGGGTGTTCATTGGAAGGACTGATGCTAAAGCTGAAACTCCAATACTTTGGCCACCTTATGCGAAGAGTTGACTCATTGGAAAAGACCCTGATGCTGGGAGGGATTGGGGGCAGGAGGAGAAGGGGACGACAGAGGATGAGATGGCTGGATGGCATCACCAACACGATGGCTATGAGTTTGAGTGGACTCCAGGAGTTGGCAATGTACAGGGAGGCCTGGCGTGCTGTGATTCATGGGGTTGCAAAGAGTTGGACACAACTGAGTGACTGAACTGAACTGAACTGAACTGAGAGGACTTAGAAAAAAAATTTAAAAAGGCTTTTAATTTAAAAATGATAATAGTAAAAATATATCTAGGACTTTCTCTGGAGCTGTTGCAGACAGTGTGGGGTCAGTTCATTTTCAGATAGTTCCTTGATCCAGCTTCTACTTCTCAAGATCTTTAGGCCCCTTCCTATGTAGTCAGTGCTAATTACAGGACTTTAATCTATTGCACCTGTCACTTCCAAAGCAGTTCCCTCTGTTAATTTAGCTTCTTCTGTTTGTTGGTCTCTTCAGTGCCTAATTTCCACCCTGACACAAGGGGGCAGTGGTGGTCACTTTTTTAGGCTCACTTGTTTAGTCGTGCTGTGAGAAGGGAGGAACACTGCAAACAAATATCACTGGCGTGTGTGGGGAGTGCTCGCAGTGTTTCAGCCCCACCGGGTTTGCCCCACTCATGGCGTGTGTTCTTTCCCAGTCTACACTGTTCAGGCTCCAGGTTGCTCTGCAGGGGAACTGTCTGAGGCAGGCCCTGGGTTGTGTGCACTTCCCAGGTCTAAGGCACCCAGGTTCAGGTTCTCGGGTACTCCACAAAGGCGCAGATTCGGTTGGGCCTGCGTTTTGTGCCCTTCCCAGGTCAGAGCAGCTCAGGTGACCAGGTGCTTGGGGAGCACAGTCACCCCCAGTTGGGGGGTGCATCTTATTGCCTCCCCTGTCCCAGGCGCTCGGTTTTCTCGGTGTACAATGGGCACGCCTTCTCAGGTGTGCTCTGTGTCTCTTCTGGGGAGCTGATCTCTGGCTGCAACCCTCCCGACGGATGTCAACCATCCAGAATCCCAAGAAGTCTTGGTTAGCAACGAAGCCTCTTTGCAGTTTGGTAGGGGATGCCTCTCTGGGGCCACGATTGCCCCCTTCCAGCTCTGGCTGCCCTCGCCTGCCTGTCTCCAGCAGGGGATGGGCCAGTCCACAGCCAGCTAGCTCTGCTCAGTCCTTTGTCCTGTGACCAGGCCTGTCAGTGTCTTAGGTTAGGGGTTTTCACAGGATGCTATACCACAGTCTGGGTTGCTATCTCAAGGGCATTCAGGCCTGGTCCTTACCCTACGCAATGCAGCCCGCGCCTCCCTGTCCAGCCCCCGCTTGCTAGCGGCAGATGCGAGCATCTGGGCTGCTTCTCCGCTGGGAGTTGCCGTTAGGCACGTTATCTGTGGGGTTTATTTATTTATTTATTTTTCCTCCCTGTTATGTTGCCCTCTGAGATTCCAAGACTCGCCACAGACCCTCTGGTGAAAGTGTTTCCTGGTGTTTGGAAACTTCTCTCTTTGTTTAAGACTCCCTTCCCAGGATGGATCTCCATCCCTACCTCTTTTGTCTCTCTTTTTATCTTTTATATTTTGTCCTACCTCCTTTTGAAGACAATGGGCTGCCTTTTTGGGTGCCTGATGTCCTCTGCCAGCATTCAGAAGTTGTTTTGTGGAATTTGCTCAGCATTCAAATGTTCTTTTGATGAATTTGTGGAGGAGAAAGTGGTCTCCCTGTCCTATTCCTCCACCATCTTAGGACCATCTCACCTTGTCTTTATAAACCTTTCCTTGAGAGCTGCAGGGAGTTTGGGTCTTTTAAGGACAATCTGCCCCAGTTTCCTTGCTTGGCATCTTTCAGTAAAACTATTCTTTTCTTTTCTTTTCTATTCTTGGACTTCCCTGGTGGCTCAGATGGTAAAGCATCTGCCTACAATGCAGGAGACCCAGGTTCGATCCCTGGGTTGGGAAGATCCTGTGGAGAAGGAAATGGCAACCCACTCCAGTATTCTTGCCTGGATAATCCCATGGACAGAGGAGCGTTGTAGGCTACAGTCCATGGCATCGCAAAGAGTCAGACACAACTGAGCAACTTCGCTTATTCTTTCCTGCTTCACCCAAAACCCTGTCTAGAGGTTCAGCTCAGTACCCATGTACAGAGACCCAGTTTCAACAACACTATGTTCTTGTATGAAAATATTACACTAGTATAAAAACACACATTCTTCCAAAATTGCTATATATGTAATTTAATTCAATTGAAATCCCAACATTTTGTATGAAGAATTAACTAATACTTTCTCAACATTAATATTTATTAAGTATTTTCTTTGGATGAAAAATGCCTGGCATAATCAAATCCATCTGGTATTGACATAAAGGACAAATCAGGGGCTTCCCTGGTGGTCCAGTGGCTAAGATACACATTTCCAATGCAGGGGTCTAGATTCGATCTCTGGCCAGGGAACTAGATCCCACGGGCCAAAACAAAGAGTTCACATGCCACACTAAAAGATCCTGCATGCTGCAACTAAAACCCAGCACAACCAGATAAATAAATACTTTCCTTAAAAAAAGAAAAGACAAACCAGTAAGCAGAATCCCAGTTAATAATGGGATTATTAAGACAAAGGCAGAGAAACAATGATTTATGTAGTAAGTGGTGCTTACCCAAATGGGTTTCTAACTTGAAGCTGATAAAACTGAGCTCCTACCCCACACCACATAAAAGTCCAAGGAAGATTAAATTCTTATCTGTAAAAAATAAAATGACAAGAGTTGGGTATACTTTCTTAACCAACACATGAAGCCAGAGTTATCCGAAAAAAGATACCATTAATATATTATTATGATATCAAAGTTAAAGACAAAAAAGACAAGATCTGAAAAAAAAATAAAATCTTAAAATCCATATTATAAAAAAAGCTCACAGAAATCAAGGAAAATGTGCAATATATGTGGAGATTGTTCAATAAGAACAACAAATAGCCAATACTTATATGAAAAGATACTCAACTTCACAAATAGTCAAGAAGATAAACATCAAAACAATTTGCACAAATTAAAGTGTGTTCTGTATCTACTACTGTGAAGAGTTAGTAGTGAGGTTAAGGAGAAAGACAAAGGCCATTTTAATGCACTGCGGGTAAAATGTAAGCAATTCCAACCTTTTTTGGAAAGCACTCTGATAATATTTATTGCATTTTTAAATATTTATACTGTTCAGTGAGCAATTCTATTCCAAAGACTCCATCTCACAGAAATAAGAGCTCCAGTTACACAACCCAGGATCGCAGCTTTGTTTCTAAAGACAAAAACACAGGAAGCGAGGTAAAAGTTCATCAGTAGGCGCTTCCCTGGTGGCTCAGAGGTTAAGAATCCAACTGCCAATGCAGGAGATTCAGGTTTGATCCCTGGGTCAGGAAGATCCCCTGGAGAAGGAAATGGCAACCTACTCCAGTATTCTTGCCTGGAGAATTCCACAGACAGAAGATCCCACAGTCCATGGGGTCACAGAGTTGGACAGAACTGAGTGACTGAGCATAGAGCACAGCGATTTCGTGGAAACACTGTGCAGCCATTAAAGAGGACTCCTAGAATGCTTAGGACTAAATACACTGACCACACCAAGTGCTGGTGAGCATGTGGAGGACATGGCTGGGATGTAAAGTGGCACCATGGCTTTGGAAAGCACTTGGTTGCTTCTTAAAAAGTAACCATACACCGTGATCTTTCAGCCATCTCATTCCTAGGTATTTCCCAAGAGAAAAGAAAGCATGTGTCCATAGAGACCTGTACCTCCTGACTGTTTACAGACTCTTTACCTGTGATGGTCCAAAACCAGGAACAACCCAAACATCCATCAACAGGTGATCAGATGAAGAAACTCTGGCATATCCACACAATGAATGTAACCTCTAAATAAAAAGAAATGAGCTACTGATACACAACAACATGGATGAATCTCAAAATCATTAGACTTAGTAAGTCAACTAAACTCCAATATAAATTTTAAAATTTAAATAAAATAAAATTAATTTTTTTGTAAGTCAAGTTTACTGAAAATACAGCAAAAAACCCTGAATCTAATACATTATAGATCAACTATATTTCAGTGTAAAATAAAAAGTAAAAATTTTTAAAATCAAGTTTACTGAAAACAAAACATAAAAAAGCACCTGAAGCTAATACAGCATTGTAAATCAACTATACTCCAATATAAGATAAAACTTAAATTTAAAAAGCAAAATCAGATTCATTGAAAAAAAAAATCATTAGTCTGAGTGAAAGAAGTCAAACAGACAAGATGAATATACATTGCATGATTCCACTTATACAAAACTCTAGAAAATGTATACTAATCTACATTGACAAAAAGCAAGTCAGGGGTTGCCTGGTGATGCAGGGAGAGAAGACCCAGGAGGGAGAGATTGCCAAGGAGCACAGGGACCCTTCCAGGAGGGGATGGATATTTTCACTACTTGAATCATGGTGTGGGGCTTCCCTGTTGGCTTAGCAGTACAGAATCTGCCTGCAATTCAGGAGACCTGGGTTCAATCCCTTGGTTGGGAAGCTTCCCTGGAGGAGGAAATGGCAACCAGTGTTCTTGCCTGGAGAATCCCATGGACAGACAAGAATGGCAGGCTACAGTCTCTAGAGTCCATGGGGTCACAAAAAGAGTCAGACATGATTTAGCAACTAAATAACAATCGTGGTGTATATATGCCAAAACTCATTGCATCCTGTAAATATGTACAGTTCATTATACATCAGTTATACCTCAATAAAGATAAACAAGTACCAAGAAAAATACAAGTGAACTTCAGTTGTTGAGACACCTGCGAATGGAGAGGTAAGTGAAGATCAATGCTGGCCAAAGAAATAACCAAGAGTTTTAGAAAGAAAAAGAAGAACAATTCTGCACTAAAAATAAAAACAAGTATGAACAGTTCACAATTGAAAATCCCCCAAACTCCCCTCACAAGAAACTTTTTAAAAGCCCCCAACATACCACAAGATGTTCAGGTTTAATATAGTATCATACTGAGGTGATATCTGTTCATTTCTCTGTTGCTAAAGCCTCAATTTGAACCTGGTTAATTACACAGTCCAATAATCCTTCTAGTTGGGTACCAGTGATTTCCTCTGACTCTCGGCACCTTCCATAACCGGCCACTGGTCCATGAATGGTGAAAAATTCAATATCAAAAATAGTCACTAAAGGTTTGCAGATTCTACTTGAACATTCTCCCTGCATTATTTTCTGAAACCAGGTCCTCTGACTGATCAGTTTGGGAAGCTGAGACAACGTGAGTCTCATCTGGTATTAAACACAGCTCTTCACTACAGAAACCAGCACACACCTTCAGAACAAAACAAATTCTCCAAAGGGAGGGACTATAAGGGGGATATAGATGAAACTAGATCTGATCAAGGTAAATGCTTGCTGAAAGTAGAAAAGTATTCTGAGGGGTATGGGTGAGGTGTGTTCCTCTTGCTCAAGTTTTGTGTCCTTGAAAATGTCCTTTGTTGTTGTTTCTCAGTTGCTAAGTCCTGTCTGACTCTGCAACCCCATGGACTGCAGCTTTCCAGGCTTCCCTGTCCTCCACTATCTTCCAGAGTTTGTACAAGTTCATGTCCATTGAGTTGGTGATGCCATCCAACCACCTCATTCTTTATTGCTCTCTTCTCCTTTTTTCTTCAATCTTTCCCAGCATCAGGGTTTTTTCCAATGAGTCAGGTCTTCTCATCAGGTGGCCACAGTACTGGAGCTTCAACTTCAGCATCAGTCCTTCCAATGAATATTTAGGGTTGATTTCCTTTAGGATTGACTGGTTGGATCTCCTTGAAGTCCAAGGGACTCTCAAGAGTCTTATCCAGCACCACAATTAGAAAGAATCAGTTCTTCAGCACTCAGCCTTCTTTCCGGTCCAGTTCTTGTATCCATACATAACTACTGAAAAAAACCATAGTTTTGACTATACAGATCTTTGTCAGCAAAGTAATGTCCTTGCTTTTTAATACAATGTCTAAGGTTTGGCATAGCTTTCCTTCCAAGGAGCTATGTCTTTAAATTTCATGGCTGTGGTCACCGTCTGTAGTGATTTGAGACCCCAAGAAAATAAAATCTGTCACTCCTTCTACTTTTCACATTCAATTTGCCATGAAGTGATGGGACCAGATACCATGATCTTAGTTTTTTAATGTATTTTTAGGGTGTGAGCCTTAAGTTAATGCTCTTTGAAATTATAAATATTTAAAATAAAACAAAATATGTAGATAATAAAGATTAGTCAAAATTGAATGCTTCGTTGATGTATTGATAATGTTGGTGCACACTAGGGTGATGTGTTTTGAGGACTTATTTATGCATAACTTAAGTACATTCTCTCCAAAGCATGAATATAAACCAATTCACTCTTAAGGGTGTTGTAAATGAGGGGAATGGTGGCAGTAGAATGTAAAAATCACATTGGTGCACATGTGATTTCCCCCCTCCCCCCACTACAATATTTATCCCCCCTCCCAAATAACAGCAATGGAGTAAGTACACCTGGGTTCACCCTCTGAAACAACACCCATCCAGGAGGCTTCAATTCTAGCCCTCTAGGGTCTGGGACTTGGAGACTCCTGGACATCCATTTAAATGTCAGTTACCTTATCCCAGGCTCTCAGCCTATTAATTAGAATTCTCTCAAACTCCAAGAGGCTTAAGCAAAAGCTTACTTACTGGGCACATACTCAAATGGTCAAGGAGCAATCTGGCTTCAGACACTGCTGAATTCAGACCTTGAGCAACACCATCAGCAGTGTTTTTTTTCCCTCCTCTCAGCTCTGCCTTCCACAGGTTGTCATCATTCTCAAGTCCATGGAGGAGGGGAGTCTTTGGCAGCTCCAGGAAAACCCTCATGGGCGCAAGGTGCTGCTACAGCTCCAACTCTACATCCTTGTAGGTTCAAGTTCAGCAACAAGTGCAAGAGCCTTTTCTGGTAGCCCCCAAGATTTATTCTGATGGGATGGACTTTGGCCATGTCCCCACTCCTGAAACAATACCCATGGTCTGAGGGAAATGACCTGCTTCTTAATCTAAGTTTGGGTCACAGGTCATATGCCTAGAACTGAGGATAAAGCCCCACCACAAGCACACAGCCAATGAGAAAAAAAAGTGGATCCCCGAATGGAAATTTAGGGTTGCTCCTAGAAAAGGGGGACTGATGAATGTGGGGAGCATCTACTCATGGGACTGCATGCTAACAGTAGCCCATCGGTTCCAAAAATGGAACGAATGTATTTCAACCAAGAATGGTAGGATAACTCAGAAAGCCTCCAGATGGTTCTCATGCATATCCTAGTGGAAATGTTCTTCTAATCCCACATTGAGAAACGTTGTCTTACTCAGTTCCCCGCAGATATGTCCTGTTGGTCCCAATGCACACAAAACTCTAATCACAGCTGGAAAAAAATAATTCATGCCACTTATTGATTCATCCAACAAATATTTAGAAGTTATCCCCCTACCTCTCTCCAATATCACTCTTTTATACAAAAACAAGAGGGTTTGTTTACCATTGCAATTCATTGTTGTTGTTATTGTTGCTCAGTCGCTAAGTCACTTTCAACTCTTTGTGACCCCATGGACTGCAACATATCAGACTTCCCGGTCCTTCACTATGTCCCGGAGTTTGCTCAAACTCAAGTCCATTGAGTAAGTGATGCCATCCAACCATCCCTGCAATTCATTGTAATACAGACCAAATCGCCCATCAATAGAAGAATGGATGAACAAAATGTGCTGTATTCAGTGGAACACTGTTCATCCTCAAAAAGGAAGAACATTCTGATATAGGCTACAATATAGGTGAACCTTAAAGACATTATACTAAGTGAAATATGCCAGACATGAAATAATAAATATTACATAATTCCACTTATATAAGGTGCCTCAGTTCAGGTCAGTTCAGTTCAGTCGCTCAGTTGTGTCCAACTGTTTGCGACCCCATGAACTGCAGCATGCCAGGCCTCCCTGTCCATCACCAACTCCTGGAGTCCACCCATGTCCATTGAGTTGGACAATCTTTCCCTCAATCTTTCCCAGCATCAGGGTCTTTTCAAATGAGTCAGTTCTTCACATCAGGTGGCCAAAGTATTGGAGTTTCAGCTTCAACATCAGTCCTTCCAATGAACATCCAGGACTGATCTCTTTTAGGATGGACTGGTTGGATCTCCTTGCAGTCCAAGGGACTCTCAAGAGTCTTCTCCAACACCACAGTTCAAAAGCATCAATTCTTTGGCACTCAGCTTTCTTTATAGTCCAACTCTCACATCCATGCATGACCACTGAAAAACCATCGCTTTGACTAGACGGACCTTTGTTGGCAAAGTAATGTCTCTGCTTTTTAATATGCTCTCTAGATTAGTCATAACTTTCCTTCCAAGGAGTAAGTGTCTTTTAATTTCATGGCTGCAGTCACCATCTGCAGTGATTTGGAGCCCAGAAAAATAAAGTCAGCCACTGTTTCCACTGTTTCCCCATCTATTTCCCATGAAGTGGTGGGACCGGATGCCATGATCTTCGTTTTCTGAATGTTGAGCTTTAAGCCAACTTTTTCCACTCTCCTCCTTCACTTTCATCAAGAGGCTCTTTAGTTCTTCTTCACTTTCTGGCATAAGGGTGGTGTCATCTGCATATCTGAGGTTATTGATATTTCTCCCGGCAATCTTGATTCCAGCTTGTGCTTCTTCCAGTCCAGCGTTTCTCATGATGTACTCTGCATAGAAGTTAAATAAGCAGGGTGACAATACACAGCCTTGACGTACTCCTTTTCCTATTTGGAACCAGTCTGTTGTTCCATGTCCAGTTCTAACTGTTGCTTCCTGATCTGCATACAGGTTTCTCAAGAGGCAGGTCAGATGGTCTGGTGTTCCCATATCTTGAAGAATTTTCCACAGTTTGTTGTGATCCATATAGTCAAAGGCTTTGGCATAGTCAATAAAGCAGAAATAGATGTTTTTCTGGAACTCTCTTGCTTTTTCCATGATCCAGCGGATGTCGGCAATTTGATCTCTGGTTCCTCTGCCTTTTCTAAAACCAGCTTGAACATCTGGAAGTTCACGGTTCACATATTGCTGAAGCCTGGCATGGAGAATTGTAAGCATTACTTTACTGGCATGTGAGATAAGTGCAATTGTGCAGTAGTTTGAGCATTCTTTGGCATTGCCTTTCTTTGGGATTGGAATGAAAACTGACTTTTTCCAGTCCTGTGGCCACTGCTGAGTTTTCCAAATTTGCTGGCATATTGAGTGCAGCACTTTCACAGAGTCATCTTTCAGGATTTGATATAATGTGCCTGCTGCTGCTGCTAAGTTGCTTCAGTCATGTCTGACTCTGTGCGACTCCATAGACGTCAGCCCACCAGGCTCCACCGTCCTTGGGATTCTCCAGGCAAGAACACCGGAGTAGGTTTCCATTTCCTTCTCCAATGCATGAAAGTGAAAAGTGAAAGTGAAGACGCTCAGTCTGTCCACTCTTAGCGACCCCATGGACTGCAGCCTACCAGGCTCCTCCATCCATGGGATTTTCCAGGCAAGAGTACTAAGGTGCCTAGAGTAGTCAAATTCATAGAGACTGAAAACAGAATGGTGGTTACTAAGGGCTGGAGAGAGGGGAACATGGGGAGTTAGTATTTAATGGGTACAGAGCTTCCATTTAGGATAACAAAAATCTCTGGAGATGGATGGTGGTGACGGATGCACAACAATGTGAATGTACTAATGTCACTGAACTTTACACTTTAAAATAGCCAAAATGGTAAAAAAATAATAATAATAATAATAATAAATAGATGTTAAAAAAACAAGACATTATTAGTGAAAGCTGGGAGAGTGGGGAGGAAAAAACAGCAAAGAGTTCAAATTTGGTGTTTTTCTTACAGAAATAAAATAAATAATGTAGCTAGCTTCAAGAAATAATATAGATCATCAGTGTCATGACTTAGGAACAAAAGAGCATCAAAAAGGAATAGAAAGATTTGAAAAAGAAGGAAACACCATACCTAGAAACTTTTTATTGAAACTTCAAATTTAATAGAATAGGGAAAGCAGATTGTACACAACTGAGACAGAAACTGGGTAACCAGTTGGATAATTATGTTGGATAATTATGAAGAATTTAACAAGCATGCAGTGGGGAGAAAATAAAGAGATGAACACTGAAAGATACAAACCAGGTTAGGAGATAAGGAAGTTACAGTGAGAGGGTTGAACATGCGGTTAATCAAATTTCAGAAGGAAATATTAGGGAAAACGTGGGAAAGGAGCTATTCAAAGGCATAATTCAGAGAGTTTCCCAGGTTTTACAAACAAGAGTGTGACAACATTATAGGCAGCCTGGATGGGAGGGGAGTCTGGGGGAGAGTGGATACATGTGTATGTATGGCTGAGTCGCTTTGCTGTGCAAAGCAAAGTGTGCTGAAACTATCACAACATTGTTAACTGGCTATGGTGGTGGTTTCGTCGCTAAGTCATGTCTGACTCCTGGGATCCCATGGACTGTAACCTGTCAGGCTCCTCTGTCTGTGGGATTCTCCAGGCAAGAATACTGGAGTGGGTTGCCATTTCCTTCTCCAGGGGATCTTCCCGACCCAGGAACTGAACCCAGGTCTCCTGCATTGCAGGCAGATGATTTACCAACTGAGTTATGAGGGAAGCCCGAAATGTGTGTATTACCATATGTAAAATAGATGACCAATGAAAGTTCCATGCATTAAGCAGGGCACTCAAAGCCGGTGCTCTGGGACAACCCAGAGGGATGGGTAGGGAGGGAGGTGGGGGGGGTACGGTTCATGACACATGTACACTCGTGGCTGATTCATGTAGATGTATGGCAAAAACCACCACAATATTGTAAAATAATTAGCCTCCAATTAAAATAAATAATTTTTTTAAAAGAAACATTTAAAGAATGTACCTCAAAAAAGAAGATAAAGGATATCAAAAGGAAAGCATTAACTACAAGAAGAAAATGAGGGTTCTTTTTTTCCCTAATAAAAAATCACGTAAATTTAAAAAAAACACTTGAGTATATAAATATATATATATATTTTTTTAATCTAACTTGGGGGGGGGGGGTTAAAGTAAATCAAGATAAAACTAGAATTCAGGATGAATATCACCTAACAAAGAGCATTCTAAAGGCACAGTATTCTTCATGTAGAAGATAAGGATATTGATTACCTTTAGAATTTGCTTAGTTAAGTGCACATGCTTTTAAAAAATGAAAGATTTCAAAGGAAACCACTAGCAAAGCAAAAATCCTCTTGAATGAGGAGTTGGTGGGGAGCTTAAGATGGAAGCAAACTAACCAGTAAGTGCTGAAGAAGTTCAGAGAAGCATCTACTGGGGGAAAGGAACACTGGTTCATAATGTCTGCTTCCTACTTCAGAAAGGAATCTTTTTTCTTTTTTAACGGAGTTGGTAGTTTTCCATAAAACTTAATTGCAACCATTTTTGTTAGCTTTTCTTTGAATCTGAGGCTCCAGGACCTTCTTTGTGGAGTTTGAGGCAATGCAGCTTTATCCCATCCACTTAAATAGCTCTGAAGGGGCAAGAAATAGTAAATTAACCCTCCTACTACAGGAAAGCCCTCCCCTCCCTGGCACCTCACAACTGTCCGCTTGGACGTACTTTTCCAGGAAGTCTTCCTCATTGAGCCAGGCAGCTAGCGGAGCAGAGGGTGAGGAAACTCCCAGGTGTTTCCCAGGTTGAGCAAGAATGGACATCACCCACATCACACTGGCAAACAGCCACTGGTCCTTCCCACAGACGAGAAAGCCCCCATCCCCTCCCCTGCCTCCTGCTGAAATCACTTGAAGAAATCACAGTGAGAGAGAGGAGCCGCACACTAGGACAGACGTTCCTAACCCTAACCTTCCTGGTGCAAATGCTTGTCTCCTCTGGGAGGGGACCCTAGCTCTGATGATTGCAGTTTTAAACATGGGGAAAAAACATGGGTCTTTTATTTAAGTGCCATCAGTGGCTTAGTCGTGTCCAACTCTCCGTGACCCCCACGGACTATAGCCCACCAGGCTCCTTTGTCCATGGAATTCTCCAGGCAAGAATACTGGAGAGGGTTGCCATTTCCTATTCCAGGGGATCTTCCCGACTCAGGGATCGAACCAGTGTCTCCTGCGTTGGCAGGTGGATTCTTTACCACTGAGCTGCCTGGGAAGCAAGCCCCGCATATATGTATGTGGGTGGGTGTGTGCGCACGCGCTAAATTGTTTCAGTCTTGTCCGACTCTGCAACCCTGTGGACTGCAGCCCGCCAGGCTCCTCTGTGCATGGGATTCTTCAGACAAGAATGCTGGAGTGGGCTGCCATGCCCTCCCCCAGGTGATCTTCCCCACCTAGGGATTGAACCCATGTCTCTTACATCTCCTGCATTGGCAGGCAGGTTTTTTACCACTAACAACACCAGGGAAGCATATATACTTATATGTACATACACACACATATATACAGTTGATTATTTAAAGAGCTTTTAAAATACAGAACTCTTTCCGCAAGTAATGGAACACTTTGTATTCTAACAAGTGATGTTCAGCTCCAGCTGAAGGGGGTTGGAGGCATCAGAGCCCTCCAGCCCTCACACCAACACTTATATCCTGACAGCCCTGAAGCAGGCTTTGGGGTGGCTCTAACACTGCATGAAGCAGCTTGGAAACTACTGCCCCTAAACCATCATGAAATGCAGAACTGGGTCTCAAACACCAAGCTGTGGAATCTGGATGCTGGTGCCAAGGTTCAAGGACCAATAGCCAGTGGGGAATCAGGGAGTTGACAAAACACAGTGAAAAGTAGTGATGAGAAAAGAAAAATAGAACTATTTTTTTTCTGTTTACACTCAGAATAGTTTAAACCCTTCAGTAAGTACACATAGGCTTGGGATTAATTGCCAGATCGTGGGTCAGGCTTGTGAAGTCAGTTGAGAATATACAGTTTGGTCCCCAAGACTGAGTTGTGCAAAGAGACAGATGGCTGCTGGGTTTTTCCAAGTAAACAAAAGCAAGGAGAGGGAGGGATGTAATTTGATTTCCTATGGGAAAGGCAAACAAAGATTATGAAACTTCTAAGGCTATTCACAGGGAGAGGAGAGGGAAGGCGGGGAATGGGGGGAGGGGAGGGGAGGGATATGGAAGAGAAGAAATGGGGGAGGGGAGGGGGGTCAGACGGAGGAGCAAGGTCCTCCCTCAGAAACTTAGAAACATCAGGGGAAGAAAAAGGAAGCTGCCAGATTCTGACAGTAAGAGATCGCTTTATGCTAGAAAAAACAACAAAAGAAACAAACTATAAAGTTGAGGTTTATTTGCCAGAATGAAACATGAAAACAATTTCTATCAGATCTAGCCATAAAAGGGCTGGCTTAGAAATACTAAAGCACAGAAATTAACAGCTTCTTAAGCACCTTCCCATGGATGGAGGAGCCTGGTGGGCTGCAGTCCATGGGGTCACTAAGAGTTGGACATGAGTGAGCGACTTCACTTTCACTTTTCCCTTTCCTGCATTGGAGAAGGAAATGGCAACCCACTCCAGTGTTCTTGTCTGGAGAATCCCAGGGACAGGGGAGCCTGGTGGGCTGCCGTCTGTGGGGTCGCACAGAGTCAGACACGACTGAAGTGACTTAGCAGTAGCAGTAAGCACCTTAACAGCATCTTAAATCAAGTAAGAGAAGAAAGATGCCTCCTCTCATGGGCATCCTTGGTTCTGTCCTGAAGCTCCCATGGTGAGGCCACGCCTCACTCATCCCAGCAGCTCTGCCCCTGTCAGCACCACGTTGTGGGGCAGGATTGTGCAGTGGGTAGAGGTGGAGGTGCCCAGCCAGTTCTTCTGCTATGAGTCTGCTAAGAGGTATGAATAAAACCTACCTGTCAGAGATGTCATCAAGTCACAATGGAAATGCAAGCCCCCTCATTATGTTGGAATCAGAAAAATGTGAGAATCCCTATGACATCTTAATTCTCAGACCATGGCATGCCTTTTACCCCTCAGAAACGAAACCATGCCCCATAAGGCTGACAGAACTGTTACTCGCTCAGTCGTGTCTGACTCTTTGTGACTCCATGGACTGTAGCCCGCCAGGCTCCTGTGTCCATGGAATTCTCCAGGCAAGAATACTGGAGTGGCTTGCCATTTCCTTCTCCAGGGGATCTTCCTGACCCAGGGATCGAACCCATATTGCCTGCGTTGGCAGGTGGCTTCTTTCACCACTGAGCCACCAGGGAAGCCCAGGCTGACAGAAACCAGTGATCCACAGAAATCTGGGGCTCATCCTACAGGACAGCAGGTAAGGAAACAGCTTATTAAAACCCCCTTCTCTTGTAAGCCGCCTTCACTGACCAAGCTCATCCTAATTGTTTTTGGACTCCTTAATGGTCCCCTACAGATAACACCTCTGATGAATGGGTCACTGTAGTAACAATGCTGGTCGCTCAGTCGTGTCCGACTCTTTGTGACCCCATGGACTGTAGCCCACCAGGCTCCTTTGTCCATGGAATTCTTCAGGCAAGAATACTCGAGTGGGTGGCCATTTCCTTCTCCAGGGGATCTTCCCAACCCAGGGATTGAACCCAGGTCTCCCACACAGCAGGCAGATTCTTTACTGTCTGAGCCACAAGGGAAGCTTGTAGTAAAAATGGGGTAAGTTGTTTTCCAGGACTTGGAGTCAGCCCCTGTCCAGTTCAAGCTGGCTAAGACAGATTGGGACCACCAACCCTAAAACTCAGCCTGCACGGGGGTCCAGTGAACGACCTTTTGACATCAGAAAACTCCACCCTCTGGTCATGCTAGTGCCTCCATTTTTGAACATGTATCCCGTGACGAAGCCCATAAATCAGACACGCTGGTACAGAGTGCCAGCTACCTCACCTTCCCCACTTCGAGTCACCTTTCTCCACACCTAAGACCACCCTGCTTCTCTACCCCACAAAGACTTCAAGCCCCTTGTCTTCGAGAGGCACATTTGAGATTCATTCTCCCGTCTCCTCACTTGGCTGTCTCATAAATAAATGCCTTCTCTGATGCAAACCTCAGCATCTTGGCATTTGGTGATGCTTGCTGCGCATTGGACAAATGAATCCGGTTCCGTAACAGAAATGCTTATATCTATATATTTATATTGTACATAAAAAACTTAAAAACTAAAAAGCTTATCGGTCATATCATTTACCATGAGAAGTGAATAACAGGTATATGTGTGTGGTGTGTGTGTGTAGCGAGAGAACCAACAGTAATTACCGCAAAAAAGAAGAGAATGAGAAAGAGATGGAGGAGACAGAGAAAAAGAAAAGAAGGCAGGGATGGAGGGAGGAAGGAAAGAAAGTAAAAAGACAGAGGGGGAGGAAGAGGAAGGGAAGGAAGAAAGGGAGGGAGGGAGGCAATGATCTCGGTCCATGTCTCGCATGGCTCCATAAAGCCCACAGATCCATTATAGATGCTTAAAGACAATAGGTAAAAAGATCCTAAGTCTATGATAGCTATTTTCACTTTACATTGAACAGAAGGAAATTGTCAAAAGGAGTTTTTGCACTCGGGATATAGAGCAGAACAAAAATTTAGTCTTATTTGGACCCGGTTTCCATATGATACGTCAGTCAGTCAGTTCAGTCATTCAGTCTTGTCTGACTCTTTGCGACCCCATGGACTGCATCACACCAGGCCTCCCCGTCCATCACCAACTCTTGGAGCTTATTCAAACTCATGTCCATTGAGTCAGTGATGCCATCCAACCATCTCATCCTCTGTCGTCCCTTTCTCCTCCCGCCTTCAATCGTTCCCAGCATCAGGGTCTTTCCAAATGAGTCAGTTCTATTCATCAGGTGGCCAAAGTATTGGAGTTTTAGCTGCAGCATCAGTCCCTCCAATGAATATTCAGGACTGATTTCCTTTAGGATGGACTGGTTGGATCTCATGCATAATTCTCATTCAATTTCATGAGTATCAATGTACCAGGTATATTAACAAACAAAGACTACGTCTTTTCCGCACAAAATCATTCTTTGGGGTTGCTTCTGTTTAGTCAGCACTGGGGGAAACGTGACAATACCTGTTCACTGAATGGAAGACCCTGGAGTGGCCACAATAGGTGAGGGTGGGGAGAAGAAAAGTGGGCACAGGAAGCAAGTCTGTGGGACAGGGCAGTGAGGGGCCCTGGGCAACTTGGGAGGGGCATGCAGGGTCCAGGCAAGGGTCTCTGGCTGCTCACAGGACAATGACAGCCGTGGTCTTCTCCTTGGAGGGGGAAGGGGGCACTGAATTCTCCCCCAGCAGATTCCTCTCTGACCCTTCCTCATCCTGCTGGAAAAAGAAAAACAGGAAGAAAATCAATTCTTGGGAGGAAAAGGATGGGACAGAGTCAGCTCCATTTGGCAATCAGGCAAAGGAAAGAAGGAGGGAAGGAAAAGCTGATGGAAGAAGGGGAGCTAGACAAGATCTAGGCCAGAAAAGAGAGAAAGTGGGGAACTGAGAGCAAAGAAGCGGAGGAGGCAGATGTTAACCCAGGACAAAATGATGGGGTCACCTTCCCCAGACAGCGAAGGGCAGAGCCCAGCACAGAGAAAGGCTGAGTGAGGGGAGCATGACCACAGCTCAGCCGTGTTCCTGCCCCGCTGTCTTTCCCTAGAGCTGCACCAGCCAGACCCGCCCTTTCCCTGCGTGATGTGCATGCTCAGTCACTTCAGTCGTGTCTGACTCTTTGTGACCCAGTGGACAGTAGCCCGCCAGGGTCCTCTGTCTCTGGGATTCTCCAGAAAAGAATACTGGAGTGGGTTGCCATTTCCTCCTCCAGGGGATCTTTCTCCCTAACAGCTCACCAGGGCCCGGGAGCTCTGGCCACAGAAGCTTTGAAGACCCACGCCCAGGGAAGCCAAGGACACAGTGACCTGCAGAGCACAGATAGCCAGGAGCAGAGCACGGATTCCTAGGAACAAATCCTGAAGATAAAGGGGGAAAAAAAGTTACAGTCAGGAGTCAGCTCCTGTGATTCCTCTGTTATTCTCATCTTGCTAGGAGGTATCAGAGTCTGTTCAACTAACTCCTTCTCACTGAAGCAGATTGCATTTTCCAACCACAAGGGCAGCCAGTCTCCATCCCATTTGCTTGTCTGCAGGGTGACTTTACCACAGCCTGTGAAGAGGTGGAGACTAATGCTCAACCCCCTGAACTCTGGAATCAAAGCCTGGGAATGCTTTGATCAACAAAATACAGTGGAAGTGACACTAGGGCCTGGCAGCTTCCATTGCCTACATCTTAAAATGCTCACAGTGGGATGCTGTCTATTGTAACCCGGTTGCCTAAGACACACGGAGAAGCCATTGTAGCCTCCCTGGCTGGTACTCCCCAGCTGAGCCCCCTGACATGTGAGTGCGCCATCTTGGCAGTCCAGCCAATCAAGCTCCTGGATGACTTCACACCCAACTGACCCATGACTGCAACTGCCTGAGAAAACCCAAGTGAGGACTGCCCGTGTGAGCCTAGTCAACCCACAGAATGTGAGACATACTAACCAACTGCAGTGTTAAGTCACTGCATTTGGGGGCCGTGTGTTACCTGGCAGGGGATGAGTGATA
This sequence comes from Bos indicus x Bos taurus, assembly GCF_003369695.1. Lineage (NCBI taxonomy): Eukaryota > Metazoa > Chordata > Mammalia > Artiodactyla > Bovidae > Bos > Bos indicus x Bos taurus. The sequence goes on along the minus strand of NC_040079.1, from coordinate 6,475,297 downwards.
CCAGTCACACACCAGGAAAGACAGAAGGGTGGCTCATGATATCCTGTCTCCTCTTTGCTCCTCATCCCCTTTGATTCAGGGAATGATCATGCCCAGAGATCTGAATGGTGTCTTCAATTTAAGATACCTCCTGAACCAACAGCCTCAGATGAGGTCCACGCTCAGAGGGCCTCCATCTCTGCCCTCTGGTGCCCCAGTCCCCCCAATTTACAGCTGTGATGTGTTCTTGGGAGATTGACTCTCCTTTCTCACCATCAGCATTTGCATGTATCTTCTGCAGTTCTCCTCCTCCCACGATGAATAGGAACTTCTTCGTTGGTACCAAGAAGTGGGGGTGACAGGGACTAAGGAATCACACACAGAGCTGATGTCATAGAAGCCATCATATTGCCAGATGAAGCTATTCACACAGAAGACGACAGCGGCCACGGCCGTGGCAATGCCAGCCAGGGTGAGCAGACCTGATACGCAGCCCTAGAAGAGAGAGATTCAAGAGGCGGTCCCCCTCCATGGATGGCAGAGCCATGGGGTCCCAGCCTCAAACCAATCTCCTCTTCCCCAGCTTCCTGGTCCGGGATAAACCCTCCCTACCCCTCCAGGAAAGATCTTAGGATATTTGAAACCAAAGGAGAGAAGACAGAAAAGTAGAGCAGGAAAATAGACGTAGTAGGGGGACAGAGGACAAGGCGGGGCAGAGGATGCCTCACTCACGGAGAGTTTGCCCCGGCGCTTCTCGTGGACAATGGCCCCAACTCCTGCTGCAATGGCCTAGGAAGAGAAGACACCAGAAAAGCCCTCCAGTTGACCGTCTCCCATCACACTTCTCCCAACAGGCCCCAGAACAGCCAGTTTGAAGCAGGATCCAAGAGCCAGACAAAGAAACCTAGCAGACAGACAGGACTCTGCTTACAACAGCCTGACTCTTCCCAGCCATGCCTTTAAGAGGAAAACGGAGGGTGGAAAGAAAGGTTTTGCCCACCCCCTAAGGCAGCCTCCTCATCACTGTTGTTCAGTCACTAAGAGGTGTCCGACTCTTTGCGACCCCATGGACTGCTGCACGCCAGACTTCCCTGTCCTTCACCATCTCCCGAGCTTCCCCAAACTCTTGTCCCGTTGAGTCGGTGGTGCCATCCAACCATCTCATCCCACCAGCCTCCTCATAACATAAGGCATTTGGTCGCTGGGTCTGTGGTCTCTTCCCCCGATCCCTGACCCAGATCCAAAGGAACTTTCTTTCTCCTTGTCCATGACCACTTGCCTCCCAAGGAGATGACAACACTTCCCTCCCATCCAAGTACTAGCCCGGCCCGACCCTGCTTAGCGTCCGAGGTCAGATGAGATCGGGCACCTTCTGGATGGTATGGCCACAGACTCATAACCCCTTTCTTACTCACCACAAACCCTGCCCACAAGGCACAGCCCGAGGCACGCAGCTGAATCCAGGGTCCCAAGTAGAGAAGCCCACCAAGAGCACAGCTGATAGCCCCGAGCAACAGCTGGGTCACCTGCAAGAGATGGGGAAAGCCACGCCCCTTCCCATGAGCCCTCACGCTCCAGGCTCAGACACCCAGCTCCCAGCTCCTGGGCATGGCTCCCCTCTCTTGCCCTGTCTTGACTTCTCTGCTTGGATTCTGGAAGTTCTATCCATGAAGCAATGCATCCTGCTTCTCCCTCACCCCTCTGACTTGACAGTATTTTATCCTTCATTCTTTCCTAAATCCCAGTTTTCCTAAATTCCACACCTTGTCATACCCATTTGATGCTTCCTGCTTCTTTTCTCCTCTTTTTCCCATGGGAAGCCCACCATCCTGTCCAGGATGGGCCACAAAGACCTCCTTCCAGAAAGGAGGTGTGGTTGGCTGACAACCTGGGCTTCCCTGGTGGCTTAGACGGTAAAGAATCCTCTGGCAATGCAGGAGACCCGGGTTTAATCCCTGGGTCAGGAAAATCCCTTGGAGAAGGGAATGGCCACCCACTCCAGTATTCTGGCCTGGAGAATCCCATGGACAGAGGAGCCTGGTGAGCCCCAGTCCATGGGGTCGCAAAGAGTCAGACACGACTGAGCGACTTGCACACTTCACTAGCTGACAGCCTGCAGTGGTCACCATCTTCGGGGTCCCCACATCTTTCAAGCCGAAGGCACATTCTTTAGGGATAGCTGCCCAGCAATGACTAAGCAAGGCGGTGGTTCGAGGGCCATTTCCACCTAGAACGGGACTTCTGTGACGGGCAGTCTTTGCTCCCAAGCTCCCTACTGGGCTACTACAGACCTCATCAGGCCTCCATCAAGACCTCCTCTCTCCCCCTGCCCACTCCTGCCCTTTGCACTGCATGATGTTACACCCCAGTAAACCTTTTGCATACCTCAAAAGGTGTGCAAACAACACCCAACTCAGTGTCTGTTTCCTGGAGGATCTGACTATCACAGCTTCTTGGACATCACCACCTACATGGACATCGTCATCTACATGTCCTGCCAGCCTCTCAGATTCATCGCATCCAAATGCCAGACCCCACCCCCCACACCACCAGGGTCTGCCTCACTGACTTCCAGGGCTCCAGTCTTCTGGTCACTCTCACTCCAAACCTCAGCATCCTCTCGGACTCCTCTCCTCCCTGGTACCCCAAGTCCACCCACTCCCAAGTGACCCCACCCACCGAAGACTTGGACTCCTCTCTCTCCTCCTCATTTTTGCTGTGACCTTGCAGGTGCCGACCCTCCATACTTCTTACCTGGACACCACCTGGCTGGGAGGCTGCCTGAAGCTCGGGTGCCTGCCCCAGAATCCCTCCATGTCCAATCCTTCCCACTATAGAAGCTGATCCAGGACAAACTCCTCAGCTAGTCACTCAAGGCTCTCAGCAATAATGGTGTATATTTCCAGTCTAATCAGCCAGGAGTCCCATTCTCTTTACTCTGACAGAACCTGCCCTATGCTTTTTGGCTTCTTTGCCTTTGTTCTAGGCATTCTCAAAACCTGAAATTCCTTTCCTCCCATCCTCCACCTCTATCTGTTAAACACATTGCTTCTCCATTCAAGGTCTGGCTCAGATGCCATCCCCTGCAGGAGGCCCTCTGCAGGAGGCCATCCTGTCTTCCAAGCACGTCACCTATTGTTGTTCAGCCGCTCAGTCGTGTCCAATTCTTTGCAGCCCCATGGACTGCAGCACGCCAGGCTTCCCTGTCCATCACCAACTCCCAGAGCTTGCTCACAAGCTCATGTCCACTGAATCAGTGATACCAAACAACCATCTCATCTTCTGCCACCCTCTTCTCTGTTTGCCTTTGATCTTTCCCAACATCAGGGTCTTTACCAATGAGTTGGCTCTTCGCATCAGGTGCCCACCTGATCTACCTTTACCTCTAGGCGTTTGTGTAGTTGCCTGACCCTTCTGAGGGATGCTGAGCACCTTGAGGTGATCACCAAGGGCCTTCCCCCCAACGTGCCTGTCATATCGCCTGGCATCTGATATGGGTTCAACATGGGTTCAACAGCCTCCAGCGATCCTTCCACCCGCCCACCCCTACCTCTGGCTGGGACTGCTCATATTGCACCAGAGAAGCGATCCCTTACTTCTTTCCATCTCAATCTCTGTGTCAAAACTTCCAAACAAGCGGGAATACAAGTTGTGAGTTTTCATGGGGATTTTACCCACTTTCTTTCCTCACATCATATTGGAGAAGGAGTGTTACCTGCCTCTGTGTCACCTTGCTAACCCACCTCTCCAGCCAGCCTACTCTTACCCCTAGTGCCAGCTGTCCATAGCCTATCCTGGCCTTGGCAGGACGGTGAGACAGGCGCTCCACTAGGGAACTCCCAGCTTTTAGCAGTTGTGCCAAAGCAGATTCCTGGTGAATGTGGATGTCAATGTGGGTGGGCTGGGAGAGCACAGAGCCCACATCAACTCCATTCACAGTCAGCGTGTTCTGGGCCATTCTTCCTGCTGGGGAGATGTACAGGACTGAGGTCTGAGAGCTGAGGAAGAAGAAGAGGAATACACAGCATGAGTGCAGGGTAAGAAAATAGTCTCCATGTCAAGTCCCGGCATGTGGGATCTCAGTTCTCTGACCAGGGATCGAACCCATGCCCCAGCCTAGAAAGTTCAGAGTCTTAACCACTGAACCACCAGGGAAGTCCCTGATCTTAATTTGGAATATAGATCTGAATCACCTGTAGAGTTTTCACCATATGTATCCTGGGATCTCTTCCCCAAATGGTCAGATACAGTTTGTCTGGGGTTTGGGATTAACAAAGAAAGGAATCTGAATTATTTTAGCAGCATGGTGTGTATATTTACACATAATACTTTTATATGGTAAAAAAAAATCAAAAGATAAGTAAGTGTATACTGCTAAAATCCTCTCCTATCTTTCTCTCGTAGCCAGCTAGTTGCCTTCCAGGCGGAAAAATATTACCATTTTCTAATATGCTTCCTGTGACTGTTCCAATCCTCTTCTATGACTATTCCAGTATTGTTAATTCTCCCATTATGACTGAGGTTGACTTTCTTTTCATGTTTAAGAGCCTTTCTCCTCTTCTTTTGTGAGCTTCCCTTTCATATCCTATGACTACCTTGTTTTATTGTTTTGTTTTGGTCTTTACAGGAGTCCTTTGTGTGTTTGAAAAATTACTATCTGTGACATGACTTGCAGATAGGGCTTTAATATTTGCAATTTATTTTTGACTTAGCTTGTATTTTTATATAATCAAAATTTTCATTTTTCATGATTTCTGAGTTTTATATCATACTTAAAAAGGACTTTGCCATGTCAAGATCATAAAAGAATAATTCTTCCCTGTTTTCTTCTAAGTGCTTTTATGTTTTCAGTTTTCACATTTAAATGTTGATCTGTCTGGAACTTACCTTGTAAGCTGGGAAAAAATGGATCCAAATTGTTTTTTGTTTTTTTTTTTAAGATTCTAAACTTCTGAAAATATATCCTGTTTATGGAATGCATCATCTTTCTCCCACTGATTTAAAATGCTCCCTGGAGCAAAAATGAAATTCCCATAGGAAACCAAGCCTGTTTGAGTCTTTAACTGGCCCATTGGTGGATCTGATGAGTCATGCACCATGACCATAAATTTTAACTATAAATACAGAGTTTAATATTCAGTTGAGCTATTTCATTGACCCCCTCACCATGTTACTTTTCTCTTTGATGGCCACTTTTGCTGGATTACTTCACCTTGCATATTTTGGAATCAACTTGCCTCATTCCAAAAGAAATCCCCTACAAGCAATTCTCATGGTCATCCTAATGATCACTGTTTAAATCATAGCATTATTAATAATGATTCTAATAACATCAGCGAGGACGATAAACTTAAAGTCTTCCCATCTGTATTGTATGAGCTTCTCAGAGCAGCTTCACGCTTCACCTACCTGGCCTCCTGTGAAGGATACAAGTCAGGTGTCCAGCGATTCTGCAGATGCACAAGGAGGTTCAGACCTGTTCACAGACCCACCCCAGGAAGCGCAGTCAGAATTCCAGCCAGATCATCCTTGGACTCCAGGAATCAGCATCATATTAAGGCCCAGAATGTGCCTTAGGCTCCAGCTGCCTCCAAGTCTTCTGGGTACCACCTCTTTCCCCCCGCCCCACCCCACCCCCAAGTCCTCTGGGTACTGCTACCTCCCCCCTCCACCCTCCTCCAAGCCTCTGGGTACCAGCACTTCCCCCCTACTCCCTCCAAGTCCTCTGGGTACCACCACTTCCCCCCTCTACCCCACCTCCCAACTCCAGTCCCCAGATCAGCCTAGATTCCTGCTCTTCCTCTGAGCCAGGCCATCCCCATGAAGGTTCCCTTTCACGCCACCCTGACTCCAGGTTATGGAGCTCTTCCTCGCAGCCCTGGATCCTCCTGTCTGCCCGGCTCCTCCCAGTACCGCCTCAAGCTGGAGAGAAAGGGCCAGGGCCCATGCTATACCCTGGGCCCTCCACCTTCCACCTTTCCTACCAAAAGACCTCTCACTGCAAACCCTCTTTAGCCTCAGCCGCCTTACCCCTGGAATAGAGGCAGGAGGCACTAGGGAGGAACAGCCGCCCAGTTGATGTGGCCAGACGTGGGCTCCCGGCCCTCCCCAGGCATTTTTCTAGGGTCCCTTCCTCTCGCTAATGTATCCCTGCCTTCCAAGCAGGTCCAGGGGAACCAGGAACTGGGGAGAATGGCATCCTGTGAGACAGGATGGGGGCTTTGGGGACTGGTCTTGGAGCCTCCTAGAGAGAGTTGGGGGTTGGGGTCTGGCAGTGAGTGTCTCCTGGAAGGGGGGATCACCTAGGCTGTGAAGGCTCTTCTCACCTGCTGTCCTCTGGGAGCCAGTGGCCAAGCCGGGCAGAGCTGGGAGGAGCTGCCCAGAGCTGAGACCCACCGGGGGGTGGGAGAAAGCAGAAGGAAGGGATGGAGTTATAAGGACCTGACCTTCAGCATCTTGACTTCCCAGAAAGAAGCTGGGCCAAAGGGGCCCCTCTAGGGGGGTTTGGTCTTGAGTAGACAGTCAGGCTGGCCGGAGAAGGCACACACACATACACTCCAGCACGCCCATACCTACTCAGACAGTACACACACTGGGGGAATTCTTGATCAGAAAGCCCCTGCCCTGGTGGGGACAGGAGACAGAATGGCCTCTTAGGGTTTCCCAGGGCTGGTCAGCTCTTCAGTCTCCCAGGCCACCCACCTGGCCCTTGCGCTCTCCCGGATGCCAGAGCCCAGCTTTCCCCAGCAGCTGGAAAACCTTGGAGGGGCCCTGTGCTCCAGCTGGGAAGTTGCCTCATCCTTCCCTGCTGGCACTCCACCAAGTACCTCCCGCTTCTGCCTGCTCGGGTCTCCCCAGCCCTGCCCACCACTCTCCACTGCCGGTCCCTGAGGAGAGCAGGTAAGGTAGGTCCATAGCCTGGGGGGGCCCTTTCCCCCAAGACCCTTCTCAGAGGAGGCCCCACCCTGCCGCCACAGGCCCTCCAGAACTTGCTGGGCAGGGAGGGAGGGGCAGGGACCAACCTCCCCTGCAGAGGAGGGGCCTCCAGAAAGGTACAGGAGTGGGGGGCCAGGTGCATTGATGCCAAGTTGTTCCCACCTTTGGTCTCCGTCTCCACCCATGGCTTCATCCTTCACACTGGGTTTGTGGGGTTGAGGGGAGGGGCACAGTTAGAACAGGAGGACTGAGGAGCCATTGGTGGGGAGAGGAATATTCAGGGGTTGCTGGAGGGTCCCCAGACTCAGCTAGGGAACAGCTGCTTCCAGAGAAATTCAGGAGGCAGCCAGGACTCGGTTCTGCCCAGCAGCCTGGGGGCTCCAAAGGGGAAGAGGCAGAGAGAGGAGCCGGTGGCAGGGGGGCTGGGGTGGCACAAGCCTGCTGGGGGCAAAGGGGAGAAGTGAGAACTCTGGGACACGGCCTGGTCCAGCCCCCAAGGCAGTGGGAGGAGGATGAAGGGAAGGTCTGGGGGGAAGGGGAGGCCCCATAGACCGAGCAGTGGTCCCAGCCTCAGGAGACTCAAGCATCCTTCACGAGATGCCCCCTCAAGACAGGTCCTGGGTGCTGCTCTGTGACCCGAAGTGGTGTAGGGGGTCTCCACCAGCTCCTGTGAAATCCACACCAACCTCCTCCTGCCCACTCTTCGCCCCTGACGCTCCCTTCCTCCCCGCCAGGTGGGTGTCCAGAGGCATGGAGACAGTGGACTGCGGGGAGGCAGCCCCCAGGGCTCCCCAGCCCGCCAGCATCCAGGTGCACTTCCACCACGAGTCAGGTCTGGCCAAGCTCCTGCTAGGCGGGTGCTCCCTGCTGCAGCCCCTCCTCCTGCCCAGGCCCCGCGCCACCTCCCGGGCCCTGGGCCGCCACCGGCTGCTGGCGACCTCCTGGGTGAGTAAGGCTGCTGGCCACAAGGGGCACAGACTGATGCCCAGGCTCCCCAGACCTGGAAGGGGAAGCCCCTCTCCTGTCGCTATGCACCCTCCCTGGCAGCCTCTCTCTAAACAGGAGGCTAAGCCAGTCTTATCTTCCAACCGGAGATCAAGTTCCTGCTTTTCCCCCCACTTACCTCTCAATGAGAGCTGTGGGTAGGGTAGGCTATGGGCTGAAAGGCCAAAGGAGCCCCTGACCATTTAAAGTCCCAGCTGGGGGAGCCCTGAGTTCATCCTCTCCCTCCCCTCCCCTTGTCTCCCTTCCTCTCCTCTGCCTTCCCTTCCCCCCTCTTTTTCTCTCTCTTTCTTGAGGTTCTAACTGTTAATAGCTGGAGTGGCAGGTCTCCAAAGCTACCCTGAGACTTAGGCGCAGAGGGTTGCTCCTGGGATCCAGGATCCGTGTGCTTAGGTTTCTCATCTTTCAGGTGATGCAGATCGTGTTGGGGCTGCTGAGCGGGGTCCTGGGAGGATTCCTCTACATCTTCTCCTCTACCACCCTGCGGAACTCGGGAGCTCCCATCTGGACAGGGGCTGTGGTGAGTGGGACAGGAGGACGGTAGGCAGAATGGATGCGAGGAGAGAGAGGCCACTGCCATCGCCCCCAGCAAAACAGGGACTGTTGGCACCCGAACACACCCCCGGCTCCTCCAGGCCAATGCCCTGCTTCTACCGACAGGCAACCAGCAAGCCAAGGGCTGCGATGGCCACGGCCACCGGTCAGCCCTCCCAGGTCGCTGCCCGGGGCCTCTCCCACCGCTTCTCCCACCTTCAACAGATCAGCTGAGGATCTTGGGCGGGCTCATCTCTAGACTCCGGCGCTGCTTTGAGATGGGGAGGCAGGACGTGCAGGACGGTGTATGAGCCAGGGGCACCTCCTGCTGGCTTCGCATGATCCTCTGCGGGTCCTGCACACCGGGCTCTCAGGGGAGGGGGGACCCCTGGACCACAGTGGTGATGTCAGCAGAAGGGGGTATGCCACCTGCAGCAGGAGATGGGGGGGCGGGTCATGGCAGGACCCAGGCACCCCGTGTCCTGCCCACACTCACAGAACAACAACAAAGCACACGTATGAAGAGAGGAGCCAAAAGTAACCATCCTCATGGTTACCATGGCAAAAACACTGAGGTGAGCTACAGCCAAACAGGATCCTGATCCATCTTTCCTCCGGGATTGACCAGGCTTCCTGTCCTGGAAGGCTCACTGGGTGGGAGCCTGAGTGCTGTTGGAATGGGCGCCCACACCCACCCAGAGGCGGCTGACCCTCATCCTGTACCGAGAGCTCCTCCAACAACCTGGACGTTCCACCCCACCACCCTGGAGCTTTCGTAAAGCCCCTGGTGCTGCCTCGAAAGAGAGGGTTTGGAGAAGGGAAGGAGGGCTCACTCCTGGCTTGACCATGAGCATTTGTCTGATGTCCCCCAAGTAGAGGGTCCTACAGCCTCAGGAGTTTTAATTCAGGCCTCAATACTCTCCCCGTGACCTTACAGACCACAGACCTTGGGCCTGTGTGGAGTGCTGTGGGGAAGGGCCAGCTAGACGACTGCGGGAGTCATGGAGGAAAAAGGAAGCGGGCAGCTGGGGAGGAGGCAGGGGATGCGGGAGTTGGGGGTTCTGCACAAACCCTGCAGCTTCAACCTCTCCCCAGGCTGTGCTGGCTGGAGCTGTCGCCTTCATTTACGAGAAACGAGGTGGCATCTACTGGGTGAGTTGGGGAAGGGCAAGGGTGAACACCAGGCCCACAAGCTGGAGGCCTTCCCAAGCCTCCGGCTCCATCACACGCCCCTCCCCTGGGCTCCCCACCTCCCACCCCTGGCCCCAGGGTGGGCACCAGAGAGACTGAGTCTCCAAGGTCTCTCTCTGCATCTGCTCCTCACCAGGCCCTGCTGAGGACCCTGCTCGCCCTGGCAGCCTTCTCCACGGCCACTGCTGCCACCATAATCGGGGCTGGAAGATTCTATGAGTACCACTTTATTTTCTATAAGGGCATCTGTAATGTCTCCCCCTCCTGGAGGCCCACCGGGGCCCCCACCCTGAGTCCAGACCTCGAGAGGCTGCAACAGTGCACCGCCTACGTGAACATGCTGAAGGTAGCCAGGCGGGGACACAGGGCAGCAGGCGGGGGAAGGGGTGGGGGGAGTCCGACCCTGGATGGGAGGGAGGCCGTCCATCGAAGAGGGTGTGCCCTGTTCTGCCCCAACAGACAGACGTGGCAGTGAACAAAACACAAGCAGTCCCTGCAGTTTGTGAGCAGTTACAGATCTGTGGGAAATACAAACTTCGAAATCAGAATAAATGAGCCGATAGAGCTAATATTGCACATACGGGATGAGGTGTGAAGGGATTCGATGCCTGTTCAGGTCTCGGGGTTGTCAGGGAAACGGGTCACAGCCCAAGCCTGTCCCTGTTCTGATGAGGACACCAACGGGGCTTCTGGCTGCTCTCTCCATGCTACACTCACAGACCCCCCAACACAGGGCTCCTTCTTCATCCCACCACCCCCCAACCCTGGAAGCTACAGACATGGGGAACAGGACAAATGGGGTGGAGAGTGACCCTGTGCCATGTGGAAGGGGGACACAGACTCCACGTGGCAACAGTCACTCTGGGGGCTCACAGCTTTGGTCCTCTGTCCCCAGGCCCTGTTCATAAGCATCAATGCCATGTTGTTAGGGGTCTGGGTTCTACTGCTTCTGGCATCTCTGCTGCCCCTGTGTCTGTGCTGCTGGAGAAGATACAGACGTAAGGAGGTGAGTCCCTAAAGCTTGCATGGTGGGGGCAGCAAGACTGTCCGGCAGGAACAGGAATGGAGAGTGGGTGGTTTGGGGAGGAGAAAAGGGTCCTTACAGAGAGTCTCAACAGGCATGATTCCTGTTTTGCTACCCCCGTGGTGGCCCAGCCCAGGGAGTTCCTATCCCTGACTAAGTGGTACCCAGTCCAAAGACCCCATGGAGCCAGGGATGCGCAGGTCCATGGTGGGACCTAGGGCTCTTTGCACGAGGCTGATGTCAGATCCAATTGACTCCAGAACTGAGCTGCCCTGGAGGAGAGCATTTACACTGTCTCTCCCCTGTGGGCCATCTCACCCTCTCCTTTTCCCTTAGAAAAGAGACCTTCCCTTGGAAGAAACTGTCAGGAGTGAGTGAGATCCAGCCCTGCCTCTCCAGAGGACTTGTGCCTGGAGCGTCTGCCTCATGAGAGAAAAGCCAGGCCAGGAAGAGAGGCTCTGTCTGACCCAGTGATCCTCCCTCATGGCCACAGCCGCCGCCTGCTCCACCGTCTCAGCTGTTCTTGCCTATTTCCGGTTCACCTTCACCACCTGCCTGCCTCATGCCCCTCTTGAGCACTGATGATAATAAACTCCCCTGTTGTTGCTCCCAGCTTCTTGCCTAGGGTATTTCTCTTGGCTGGAGGGAGACAGAGGAGAATGAGCCAACAGCAAAGCTAGGAAGATCCTCCCGCTCACAACCCCTCTCTGGGGCTAGAGTAGCCATCCCTGAAAACAGAGTCTCTTTAAGGCTGGTACCGGGAACTGTGGGTCCAAATACCCAGGGATGGATGAAAGGAATGGAGACTCTGAGCCCAGCTACTTACAATTCAGAGTTAAGAGGGTAAATCCTTGACTATTTGAGAGTTGTACTTTTTTTTTATTTTGACTGTTTGGAAATATTAAGAATTAGATAAGATAACACTGAGATGCAATCATTTCAGAAATCTTTTTTATAAAGCTAGAACATCCAACAGTGTGATGAAATACAAACCTTGGATACTTGTCCCACAAAAAAAAAGTGGGGGGCTTCCCTCACAGCTCAGTCGGTAAAGAATCTGCCTGCAATGCAGGAGACCAGGTTCGATTTCTGGGTCAGGGAGATCCCCTGGAGAAGGAAATGGCAATCCACTCCAGTATTCTTGCCTGGAGAATCCCATGGACAGAGGAGCCTGGCAGGCTACAGTCCATGGGGTTGCAAGAGTTGGACATGACTTAGTGACTAAATCACTACCACCCACAAAAAAAGATACCTATAACTTCTGGATAAAATAGGAGTCATGTGTTTTTAAATTCATGGCCAACCTGAATAAGCCATAATAGAAGCAGGAGCATGAATTCAGAGAACTGAGTCTTGAAACCAGCATCTGCCCACTTGGACCCCCACAGCCACCCACACGCTCAGTGCTCCGCTTGTAGGAACGAACTCCACATCTAGTCGTACTCACGGCTGAGTTTTATTAGAGCAAAAGGATACACAACAATGTCAACAAGGGGAAAGAATTCTCAGAGAAAGGAAGCACGACAAATACAAAGCAGAGTAAATAGAAAGAAATTATCATCTAAACACATCAAAGTAAATTAAAAAGAAAGACAAAGAGAATGTCTTAAATCTGTCAAATGGCATTAACTAAAAAGAAATTGCAACATTACATGACTCCCTTTTGTCTGCTGCTGCTGCTGCTAAGTCGCTTTAGTCATGTCCGACTCTGTGCGACCCCATAGACGGCAGCCCACCAGGCTCCTCAGTGCCTAGGATCCTCCAGGCAAGAACACTGGAGTGGGTTGCCATTTCCTTCTCCAATGCATGCGTGCATGCTAAGTCGCTTCAGTCATGTCCGACTCTGTGCAACCCTATGGACAGCAGCCCACCAAACTCCTCTGTCCACGGGATTCTCTAGGCAAACAATCCTGGAGTCTAGTTGAGAAAAGAACTAAAGATATTGATTACATTTAACCTTTGTCACACATGATGTTCAACATCGCAAATTATTAGAGAAATGTAAATCAAAACTACAATGAGATATCACCTCACAGTAGTCAGAATGGATATCATCAAAAAGTCTACAAATAATAGGTTTTGGAGAGGGTGAGGGGAAAAGGGAACCCTCCGACACTGTTGGTGGGTATTTAAGTTGGTCCAGCCACTATGGAAAACAGTATGGAGTTTTCTTAAAAAACTAAAAATAGAGCTGCCATATGACCCAGCAATCCCACTGCTGGACATATATCTGAAGAAAATTCTAATTCAAAATCATACATGCCAATAAAAAAGAAAAGCTACACACATGCAAAATGATAAATGCTCCCCAATATTCATAGCACTGTTTATAATAGCCAACACATGGAAGCAACCTAAATGTTCATTGACAGATGAATGGGTAAAGAAGATGTGGTGTGTGTATATATATATATATATATATATATAATATTTATGTTTATATATATGTACATACATATATACATATATATGTATATAACTCAGCCACAAACAGGAATGAAATAATGCCATTTGCAGCAACACGGATGGACCTAGAGATTATCATATTAAGTGAAGTCAGTCAGACAGAGAAAGATAATATCGTATGATATCACTTATATGTGAAATCTAAAAAACTATCCAAATGAACTTATTTACGAAACAGAAACAGATTCACAGGCATAGAAAACAAACTTACAGTTATCAAAGGGGAAAGAGGGTGGAGAGGGATAAATTACAAGTTTGGGATTAGCAGATACAAACTACTGTATATAATATGGATAAGCAGCCAGGTCTTACTATAAAGCACCTGGAACTATATTCAGTATCTTGTAATAAACTATACATGTATATATATATGAGTCAGCTTGCTGTACACCAGAAACTAACACAACATTGTAAATCAACTAGAGTTTGATAAAAATAAAATAGACCAAAAAAAAAAAAAGAACAGAAATAATCTTACAATTTTAACTTTCAGTTTGGAGAAAAAAATCAATCAGTGAAGCAAAAAATAGAAAATGACTATAAATTAAGTTATATGAGGAACTGCAATAAATATGAATGGGCAAAATAGTCCATTTAAAGCACATAGATAGATTGTGGTGTTTTTTTTTAATTCACCCATATACTATTTACAAGGAGCATATCTAAAACAAGGGTATGGAAAGATTGCAAATAAGAGGATGGGGGAAAAGATCTAACAATTAAATTGACACAGTGCCATTAAAATCAGACTTTCAGCCAAGAGCATTCCTAGAGATAAAGAGGCCACTTGTGGCCATTGTACAGTCAGGATCTCCTTCCTTCTCACATTGCTTGCACTCATTCGCTCCTGGAATCAGGACCCCATACCTTGCACTGGAGGAGCTGTCTTGTGGCTAAAAACTAAAGGCAAAGAAAAATCTTGAAAAAAGCCAGGCAAAAATGACCTATTACCTATAGAGAAACCAAATGACCCTTCTCATCAGAAACCATGATGGCAAGCCAAGTGGCACAATATTTTTAAAATTTATATTTGTATTTATATTTGGGCTTCCCTGGTGGCTTAGATGGTAAAGAATCTGCCTGCAATGCAGGAGAACCAGATTCGATCCCTCAATTGGGAAGATTCCCTGGAGAAGGGAATGGCAACCCACTCCAGTATTCTTGCCTGGAGAATTCCATGGACAGAGGAGCCTGGTGGGCTACAGTCCATGGGGTCACAAAGAGTCAGACATGACTGAGCAACTAACACACAATTATATTTAACATATGAACAATTTTGTGCAGCAACATTCCAGTGTGAGTAAAAAAGAAGCCGGCACACAGGAGTTTGGCAGGGCGTGGGGGTGGAGGGGGTGGTGATGGTTAGATCTTTGTCCTGATCATGGTACTGGTTACATGAATGTATTAAAATGCAAAGATCCACACACAGAGAAACAAAGATCAGTTTTATTCTCATGATAATTCATAATGATAAGGAGACAAATCTGGGGTTATTTGTTCATCCCTATCTCAGCATTTCCAGGTCATTTCCAGATGTGCATACATTCCTCACCAAGACCCAGACATCCTCAAGCACAAAGTCAGGTGGGACTTAGGAAGCATCACTTCGAACAAATCTAGTGAAGATGATGGAATTCCAGCTGAGCTATTTCAAATCCTAAAAGTTGATGCTGCACTCATATGACACCAAATATGGAAAACTCAGCAGTGGCCACATAACTGGAAAAGGTCAGTTTTCATTCCAATCCCAAAGAAAGGCAATGCCAAAGAATGTTCAAAACTACCACACAATTGCACTCATCTCACACACTATCAAAGTAATGCTCAAAATTCTCCAAGATAGGTTTCAACAGTACTGGAACTGAGAATTTCCAGATGTTCAAGCTGGATTTAGAAGAGGCAGAGGAACCAGAGATCAAATTGCCAACATCCATTGGATCATAGAAAAAGCAACAGAACTCCAGAAAAACATCTATTTCTGCCTCATTGACTATGCCAAAGCCTTTGACTGTGTGGATCACAATAAACTGTGGAAAATTCTTCAAGAGATGGGAATACCAGACCACCTTACCTGCCTCCTGAGAAACCTGTACACAGGTCGATAAGAAACAGTTAGAACTGGACGTGGAACAACAGACCAGTTCAAAATTGGGAAAATAGTACCTCAAAGTTGAGAAATGCTGGGCTGGGATGAAGCACAAGGTGGAAATAAGATTGCCGAGAGAAATGTCAATAACCTCAGACATGCAGATGACACCACTCTTATGGAAGAAAGTGAAGAGGAACTAAAGAGCCTCTTGACGAAAGTGAAAGAGGAGAGTGAAAAAGTTGACTTAAAACTCAACATTCAAAAAACTAAGATCGTGGTATCTTTTCCCATCACTTCATGGCAAAAAGATGGAGAAACAATGGAAACAGTGACAGACTTTATTTTCCTGGGCTCCAAAATCACTGCAGATGGTGACTGCAGCCATGAAATTAAAAGGCATTGCTCCTTGGAAGAAAAACTATGACCAACCTAAACAGCGTATTAAAAAGAAGAAACATCACTCTGCCAACAAAAGTCCATCTAGTCAAAGCAATGGTTTTTCCAGTGGTCATGTATGGATGTGAGGGTTGGGCTATAAAGAAAGCTGAGCACCAAAGAATTTATGCTTTTGAACTGTGGTGTTGGAGAAGACTTTTGAGAGTCCCTTGGATTGCAAGGAGATCCAACCAGTCCATCCTAAAGCAAATCAGCCCTGAATATTCATTGGAAGGACTGGTGCTGAAGCTGAAGCTCCAATACTTTGACCACCTAATGTGAAAAACTGATTCATTTGTTTTTGTTTTTGTTTTTTACAAGGCTTTTTATTTTTATTTTATTATTTTTTAGAAGAACTTTTTTTTTTTTACTTTACAATATTGTATTGGTTTTGCCATACATTGACATGAATCCGCCAGAGGTGTACATGTGTTCCCCATCCTGAAACCCCCTCCCACCTCCGTACCCATACCATCCCTCTGGGTCATCCCAGTGCACCAACCCCGAGCATCCTGTATCATGCCTCAAACTTGGACTGGCAATTCGTTCACATATAATAATATACATGTTTTAATGCCATTCTCCCAAACCGTCCCACCCTCGCCCTCTCCCACAGAGTCCAAAAGACTGTTCTATACATCTGTGTCTCTTTTGCTGTCTTGCACACAGGGTTATCATTACCATCTTTCTAAATTCCTTATATATGTGTTATTATACTGTATTGGCTTACTTCACTCTGTATAATAGGCTCCAGTTTCATCCACTTCATTAGAACTGATTCAAATGTATTTTTTTGATGGCTGAATAATACTCCATTGTATATATGTACCACAGCTTTCTTATCCATTCGTCTGCCAATGGACATCTAGGTTGCTTCCATGTCCTGGCTAGTATAAAGAGTGCCACGATGAACATTGGGGTACACGTGTCTCTTTCAATTTTGGTCTCCTCGGTGTGTATGCCCAGCAGTGGGATTGCTGGGTCGTATGGCAGTTCTATTTCCAGTTTTTTAAGGAATCTCCACACTGTTCTCCATAGTGGCTGTACTAGTTTGCATTCCCACCAACAGTGTCAGAGGGTTCCCTTTTCTCCACACCCTCTCCAGCATTTATTGCTTGGAGACTTTTGGGTAGTAGCCATTCTGACTGGGGTGAAATGGTACCTCATTGTGGTTTTGATTTGCATTTCTCTGATAATGACTGATGTTGAGCATCTTTTCATGTGTTTGTTAGCCATCTGTATGCCTTCTTTGGAGAAACTTCTGTTTAGTTCTTTGGCCCATTTTTTGATTGGGTCATTTATTTTTCTGGAATTGAGCTGCAGGAGTTGCTTGTATATTTTTGAGATTAATTCTTTGTCAGTTGCTTCATTTGCTATTATTTTCTCCAATTCTGAAGGCTGTCTTTTCACCTTGCTTATAGTTTCCTTTGTTGTGCAAAAGCTTTTAAGTTTAATTAGGTCCCACTTGTTTATTTTTGCTTTTATTTCCAATATTCTGGAGGTGGGTCATAGAGGATCCTGCTGTGATTTAGGTCAGAGAGTGTTTTGCCTATGTTCTCCTCTAGGAGTTTTATAGTTTCTGGTCTTATGTTTAGATTTTTAATCCATTTTGAGTTTATTTTTGTGTACAGTGTTAGAAAGTGTTCTAGTTTCATTCTTTTACAAGTGGTTGGCCAGTTTTCCCAGCATCACTTGTTAAAGAGATTGTCTTCTCTCCATTGTATATTCTTGCCTCTTTTGTTGAAAATAAGGTGTCCATAGGTGCTTGGATTTATCTCTGGGCTTTCTATTTTGTTCCGTTGATCTATATTTCTGTCTTTGTGCCAGTACCATACTGTCTTGATGACTGTGGCTTTGTAGTAGAGCCTGAAGTCAGGCAGGTTGATTCCTCCAGTTCCATTCTTCTTTCTCAAGATTGTTTTGGCAATTCAAGGTTTTTTGTGTTTCCATACTAATTGTGAAATTATTTATTCTAGCTCTGTGAAGAATACTGTTGGTAGCTTGATAGGGATTGCATTGAATCTATAGATTCCTTTGGGTAGTATACTCATTTTCACTATATTGATTCTTCCAATCCATGAACATGGTATATTTCTCCATCTATTAGTGTCCTCTTTGATTTCTTTCACCAGTGTTTTATAGTTTTCTATATATAGGTCTTTTCTTTCTTTAGATAGATATATTCCTAAGTGTTTTATTCTTTTCATTGCAATGGTGAATGAAATTGTTTCCTTAATTTCTCTATTTTCTCATTATTAGTGTATAGGAACGCAAGAGATTTCTGTGTGTTGATTTTATATCCTGAAACTTTACTATATTCATTGATTAGCTCTTGTAATGGTATTTTCTGGTATTTTCTGGTAGTGTCTTTAGGGTTTTCTATGTAGAGGATCATGTCATCTGCAAACAGTGAGTTTTACTTCTTCTTTTCCAATCTGGATTCCTTTTATTTCTTTTTCTGCTCTGATTGCTGTGGCCAAAACTTCCAAAACTATGTTGAATAGTAGTGGTGAGAGTGGGCATCCTTGTCTTGTTCCTGACTTTAGGGAAAATGCTTTCAATTTTTCACCATTGAGGATAATGTTTGCTGTGGGTTTGTCATATAGCTTTTATTATGTTGAGGTATGTTCCTTTTATTCCTGCTTTCTGGAGGGTTTTTATCATAAATGGATGTTGAATTTTGTCAAAGGCTTTCTCTGCATCTATTGAGATAATCATATGGCTTTTATTTTTCAATTTGTTAATGTGGTGTGTTACATTGATTGATTTGTGGATACTGAAGAATCCTTACATCCCTGGGATAAAGCCCACTTGGTCATGATGTATGATCTTTAATGTGTTGTTGGATTCTGGTTGCTAGAGTTTTGTTAAGGATTTTTGCATCTATGTTCATCGGTGATATTGGCCTGTAGTTTTCTTTTTTTGTGGCATCTTTGTCAGGTTTTGGTATTAGGGTGATGGTGGCCTCATAGAATGAGTTTGGAAGTTTACCTTCCTCTGCAATTTTCTGGAAGAGTTGAGTAGGATAGGTGTTAGCTCTTCTCTAAATTTTTAGTAGAATTCAGCTGTGAAGTCGTCTGGACCTGGGCTTTCGTTTGCTGGAAGATTTCTGATCACAGTTTCAATTTTCATGCTTGTGATGGTCTGTTAAGATTTTCTATTTCTTCCTGGTCGAGTTTTGGAAAGTTGTACTTTTCTAAGAATTTGTCCATTTCTTCCAAGTTGTCCATTTTATTGGCATATAATTGCTGATAGTAGTCTTTTATGATCCTTTGTATTTCTGTGTTGTCGTGATCTCTCCATTTTTGTTTCTAATTTTATTGATTTGATTTTTCTCCCTTTGTTTCTTGATGAGTCTGGCTAATGGTTTGTCAATTTTATTTATCCTCTCAAAGAACCAGCTTTTGGCTTTGTTGATTGTTGCTATGGTCTCTTTTGTTTCTTTTGCATTTATTTCTGCCCTAGTTTTTAAGATGTCTTTCCTTCTACTAACCCTGGGGTTCTTCATTTCTTCCTTTTCTAGTTGCTTTAGGTGTAGAGTTAGGTTACTTATTTGATTTTTTTCTTGTTTCTTGAGGTATGCCTATATTGCTATGAACTTTCCCCTTAGCACTGCTTTTACAGTGTCCCACAGGTTTGGGGTCGTTGTGTTTTCATTTTCACTCGTTTCTATGCATATTTTGATTTCTTTTTTGATTTCTTCTGTGATTTGTTGGTTATTCAGCAGCGTGTTGTTCAGCCTCCATATGTGGGAATTTTTAATAGTTTTTCTCCTGTAATTGAGATCTAATCTTACTGCATTGTGGTCAGAAAAGATGCTTGGAATGATTTCAATTTTTTTGAATTTACCAAGGCTAGATTTATGATCCAGGATGTGATCTATCCTGGAGAAGTTTCCGTGTGCACTTGAGAAAAAGGTGAAATGTTTTGGGGTGAAATGTCCTATAGATATCAATTAGATCTAACTGGTCTATTCTATCGTTTAAAGTTTGTATTTCCTTGTTAATTTTCTGTTTAGTTGTTCTATCCATAGGTGTGAGTGGGGTATTAAAGTCTCCCACTATTATTGTGTTATTGTTAATTTCCCCTTTCATACTTGTTAGCATTTGCCTTACATATTGTGGTGCTCCTATATTGGGTGAATATTATTTATAATTGTTATATCTTCTTGGATTGATCCTTTGATCATTATGTGGTATCCTTCTTTGTCTCTTTTCACAGCCTTTATTTTATAGTCTATTTTACCTGATATGAGTATTGCTACTCCTGCTTTCTTTTGGTCTCTATTTGAATGGAATAACTTTTTCCAGCCCTTCACTTTCAGTCTGTATGTGTTCCCTTGTTTTGAGGTGGGTCTCTTGTAGACAACATATATAGGGGTCTTTTTTTTTTTATCCATTCAGCCAGTCTTTGTCTTTTGGTTGGGGCATTCAACCCATTTACATTTAAGGTGGCTCAGAGGGTAAAGCATCTGCCTGCAATGCAGGAGACCTGGGTTCAATCCCTGGGTTGGAAAGATCCCCTGGAGAAGGAAATGGCAACCCACTCTAGTATTTTTGCCTGGAAAATCCCTTGGACTGAGGAGCCTGGTAGGCTACAGACCATTGGGTTTCAAACAGTTGGACATGACTGAGTGACTTCACTTTATGATCCCATTGCCATTTACTTTATTGTTTTGGGTTCGAGTTTATACACCCTTTTTGTGTTTCCTGTCTAGAGAAGATCCTTTAACATTTGTTGGAGAGTTGGTTTGGTGGTGCTGAATTCTCTCAGCTTTTGCTTGTCTGTAAAGCTTTTGATTTCTCCTTCATATTTGAATGAGATCCTTGCTGGGTACAGTAATTTGGGCTGTAGGTTATTTTCTTTCATCACTTTAAGTATGTCCTGCCATTCCCTCCTGGCCTGAAGAGTTCCTATTGAAAGATCAGCTGTTTTCCTTATGGGAATCCCCTTGTGTGATATTTGTTGTTTTTCCCTTGCTGCTTTTATTTTTTTCTTTTCAGCAAAAGAATTTAGTGTTGTTGTTTTTTGTTTTTTGTTTTTTTTTTCATTGGAGGCTAATTACTTTACAATGCTGTAGTGGTTTTTGCCATACTTGACATGAATCCGCCATGGGTGTACATGTGTTCCCCATCCTGAACCCCCCTTCCACCTCCCTCCCCATCCTTGCTGCTTTTAATATTTGTTCTTTGTGTTTGATCTTTGTTAATTTGATTAATATGTGTCTTGGGGTGTTTCACCTTGGGTTTACCCTATTTGGGACTCTCTGGGATTCTTGGATTTGGGTGATTATTTCCTTCCCCATTCTAGGGAAGTTTTCAACAATTATCTCAAGTATTTTCTCATGGACTTTCTTTTTGTCTTCTTCTTCTGGGACTCCCATAATTAGAATGTTGGGGCGTTTAACATTGTCCCAGAGGTTTCTGAGAATGTCCTCATTTCTTTTAATTCATTTTTCTTTTTTCTGGGTGCCTGATGTCCTCTGCCGGCATTCATAAGTTGTTTTGTGGAATTTACTCAGCGTTCAAGTGTTCTTTTGATGAATTTTTGGGGGAGAAAGTGGTCTCCCCATCCTATTCCTCTGCCATTTTAGGACCGCCTCGAACTGATTCATTTGAAAAGACCCTGATGCTGGGAAAGACTGAAAGCTGGAGGAGAAGGGGACGACAGAGGATGAGATGGTTGGATGGCATCACTGAACTTGCCATCGAACTCAATGGACATGAGTTTGAGCAAGCTCCGGGAGTTAGTGATGGACAGGGAAGCCTGGCGTGCTGCATTCCACTGGGGTCACAAAGAGTCAGACAGGACTGAGCAACTGAACTTAACTGAATATATTCATCCCTACCCCAAAACAGGAACCTGTTTAATGCAAGCCTGTGACTTTAGCTGTATTTTCAAATAAACAATATGCTTTTGAAAAAAAAATTTTAACAAAAGTCAGGGCTGCCGAGATATCTGATTTCCTACAGAGAAGGAAACCAAAGACCCAGGATTCTCTGAAGGTATTTGGAAGGAAGGGAGAGCAACCAAGGGGGATGGAAGCAGAAGAGGACCTAGGGTGGGGGTGGGGGGACCTTGGGAAGGGATCCGTCCCAGAGACTCAGACCTGCCAGATGCAATAAACAAAGAAGACTGTCACATTTGGACAGTAAAAGACTGCTTCTGAGCAGAAGGGCAAACTGAGTTGACTTTCATTTATCTGAATGAAGAGTGGAAAGAATTTACATTCAGTGGAGCCCTAAAAGGACTGAATTTAGAAACACTGTAGAAGAGAAACTCATACCATCTTTAGCTTGAGGAAGAAAGTAATCCTCCAGGGTCTCTATCTTGGATTTACTCTGCAAATATTTCTTATGACAATGTGTTTTTTTAACTTAGTGATTAACAAGTTCAAAAATAGAATTAGAACAAGATGGAATTTAAATTCAAACGCCTGCTTCCTGCCTGCTTCCTTGGGCCTCCCAGGTGGCCCTGCTGCTGCTAAGTCATTTCAGTCGTGTCCGACTCTGTGCGACCCCATAGACGGCAGCCCACCAGGCTTCCCCGTCCCTGGGATTCTCCAGGCAAGAACACTGGAGTGGGTTGCCATTTCCTTCTCCAATGCATGAAAGTGAAAAGTGAAAGTGAAGTCCCTCAGTAGTGTCCGACACTCAGCGACCCCATGGACTGCAGCCTTCCAGGCTCCTCCGCCCATGGGATTTTCCAGGCAAGAGTACTGGAGTGGGATGCCATCGCCTTCTCTGGTAAAGAACCCACCTGCCAATACAGGAGATGAGATGTAAAAGATGCAGTTTCGATCCCTGGGTCAGGAAGATCTCCTGGAGAGGGGCATGGCAACCCACTCCAGTATACTTGCCTGGACAGTCCCAAGGACAGAGGAGACTGGTGGGCTACAGCCCATAGGGTCCCCAAAAGTCGGACATGACTGAAGCGACTTAGCACACAGGAGCATCTGCTTCCTATCAGAATTCCCTGACAAACCTGCTTGACCCCGCCAGCTAGTGGCTACAAACAGTGTTCTTCAGAAGAAACTGGAAAAGAAAAAATTAATTTTTTCACACAATTCTTTAAAAATTGCCAATGCATTATTGACCAAACATCTACTAATACTTCCCGTGTCGCAGACACTGTGGGTCCTGGGAAGGGAACTGTGAATAGTAGGACAGTCCTCTGCCTCGCCGAAACCCAAGCAACCTTGAAGAATAAGGGCCAAACACCATGCTATCCTCCCCCTCCCCCTGCAGGCATGCCCCCACCACCCGCTCTGCTTGAGTCAATTGGTTAGATTCATGCAATGACATCCCCCCAGAACCAAAATTACAGCACAGATGGGAGAGTTCCTATTGCTCCACTGTCTCCAGCCAGCTGTCTCCCCACCCCATATCATGCACTCCAGGGACACATAGTTCAGGAACCAGAGATCCCAGTTCTGAGCTGGAATCAGCCTCCCTCCCAGCCCACCCAGCCTGAAGCATCCACAGAGGTGTTAGCCCGACCTGCCCAAACCCTGGCACAGGGGGACACGCATGTGCCCATCCACTGGGAAGACCTTCCATGCTCACAGGAGTAATGGGGAAACAGTCCATGGAAAATCTCTTGTTAGAAATGGGCTCCCCAGTACAGGGTCCCCAGAAATGGCTTCTCCCTCCCCCCACTCAGCCAAATCTGGGGTTTCAGAGGAACCTGGCTGCAGTGGAAGCAGTGTGACCCAGACCCCAAGGTGGACACCTCGAGAGCTCAGCTGCAGCCTCTAACACATTCTGGCCACCCTCAGCACAAAAGACAAGAAGGATTTCTTGAACAAGACCCCAAAAGCACCAGCCATAAAAGAAAAGACTGGTACATTTGAATGAGTTAAAATTAAAAACTTCTGACCCTCAAAAACATAGAAAACTTAGATAAGCCATGATAAAACTTAGATAAGCCATGATAAAACACTTGTCGGCATGAGTAATTAACAAAGGACCAGTATCCAGAATGTATCACATTGAACCATATGAAAGTGTCACTTTGGGTAAGTCAAAAATGGTCAAACACCAGCACCTTCATAGGATTCAATCTAACGTGTGTGCGTGCTTAGTTGCTTCAGCCGTGTCCAACTCTTTGCGACCCCATGGACTGTAGCCCACCAGGCTCCTCTGTCCATGGGATTTTCCAGGTAAGAGTACTGGAGTGGATTGCCATTTCCTCCTTCAGATCTTCCTGATCCAGGGATCAAAGCCTGGTTTCTTCCATCTCCTGCATTGTACTGCAAATTTGAAAATCACTAGGAAAGTAAATCTTAAGAGTTTTCATCATGAGAAAAATTTTTTTTACCCAGCTCAATCTAATTCCTAGGGCAATGCCAGTTCGCTTTGCCTATGCAGAATAGAATGAGACTTTCCCATCACTCCACTCCCAGGGAAAGACAACAGCAGGATGGCAGGTGACATCGAATTCCTTTAGGACTCCAAACTCTTTAGATTAGTCTCGCCCATGATTCTGGGCATGATGTTTTCTGCCTGGAGGCACATGGGATGAATTTGGATGCTGAGAATAGAAAATATGGAAACCAATTAGGTTCTTCCCTAGAGACTTAATTTATGAGCCTTTTTCCTAACATAGCATATGTGGCCAGACCTGAAGACAAAAATAACAGAGAGGTGCTTCAAGTTCACTCTTCAAGTTTACTCAAGTGAGCAAAAGATTATACTCACTTCTGACCTCTGCGAGTGATGGAAACTTGTTCCAGCTTTCCGATGTTTTCAGAAGAGAACTGTGGTTCACCGTGGAAAGGCCTTGGTCTCAGCTGAGACCATCCAGGAGAGACTGGATGTCGTATGTCTCTCATGACCCCAGTGACTCTGCGGGGCCAGGCCCCGGAGTGGGTTGACTCCCATCCCCTACCCCAGCCTCACAGTCCCTTCCTTTTTTTTTTTTTTTTTAAATTTACTTTTCGGCTGTGCTGAGTCTTCATTGCTACGTGGACTCCCTCTAGTTTTGGAGAGCAGGGCTACTCTCTAGTTCCAGCATGCGGGCATCTCATTGCAGTGACTTCTCTTGTTGCAGAGTACGGGCTCTAGGGTGCTTGGGCTTCAGCAATTTCGACACGTGGGCTCAGTAGTTGTGGCGCATGGGCTCCTTGGCATGTGGGATCTTCCTGGACCAGGAATCAAACTGGTTTTCCCCTACATTACAAAGCGGACTCTTAACCACTAGACCACCAAGGAAGCCCCTGAACAGTCCCTTCTTTAAACTCTCTTCCCTGCACCCCGCTGTGAGAATGCCATCTGTCTCCCAACAGGACCCTAACTGACACACTGAGCTTTCCTTCTCTTCAGCTCTACTCTTCTCTGACCCTGCCATCATCTTCACCCGCTGTCCAAACATAGACTCTGCCATTTGTTGGTTATGAGCTAAGCACTCGGGGAGCAGGGGCAGAAGGCAGAGGACAGTCCCCCCATGTCTGAGACCATGAGGAGTAGGCTGGCTGGATCAGCACCAGGCAGGGCCATGGCCTCAGAAGGGAGACGGTCAAGGGGGCCTCACAGAGTCTAAAGGCAGCGTGGATAAGGCAGGGAGATAGGGTGGAAATGCTCCAAGCAGAGGATGGTTCACAGAGGAGGGAGGGGACCACAGGGAGCTGAGTGCTGCAGGGACTGAGGTGGGGGCAGTCACTGCCACGGGAATGGGAGACCCAATAAAGCCCTCGTACCTCAGCAGGGGGTCTCTAGAGGACTTGGACAAGACTGGAATGGAGGCAAGGGCCCTTCCATGTGGAAAGGTTGTCTGGCGGAGACAGACCGGAGGAGGCAAGTTTGGGAGCAGGGAGGCACATCTACTGCAGGAGTTTAGGTGACATGTATGCGGCTCAGCGGGAAGAATCCGCCTGCCAACGCAGCAGACTCAAGTTCGATCCCTGGGTCAGGAAGCTTCCCCTGGAGAGAAATGGCAACCCACTCCAGTATTCTTGCCTGGGAAATCCCAAGGACAGAGGAGCCTGGTGGGCTACAGTCCATGGGACCGTAGAGAGTCAGATTCAATTTAGGGACTAAACAACAACAAGGGCAACAGCAGGAAGAGTAAAGAGCAGTCGATGGATTGGGGAGCTGCTTGGGAACAGAACTGGCCAGTGGGCTGTGGGGCGGGGGTTACTGAGAGGTCAAGAAGCCCAAGGCTGGCAGCCCATCAGACACCCAGCTGGAATGGAAGGGGCATTCCCATGAGAAGGAAGCCATAGGTCTGGAGCTCCAAATAGTCTGGACTAAAGATAGGCACTTAATAATCTTCTGTTTTTTTCTTTTCTGGCCTCACTGGGCCACTTGTGGGATCTTAGTTCCCAACCAGGGATTGAACCCAGACCCTCAGCAGTGAAAGCGCAGAGTCCTAACCACTGGACCACCAGGGACTTGCCTTAACAATCATTTTAAAGACATAGGAGGGATGGCATGGCTTCTCTACAGCTAAGCTGCATGTAGAGAAGCAGACCCGTGATCAATAATTATAAGGCTGAACACTTCTTTAGCATTGGCTACATGCCCGGCACTATAGCAAGTATGTTATGGAAATGAATACCTTTACCACTTATTATAATCCTCACAGCAACCCTCTGAGGCACTGACTAGTGTTATCCTCATTTTACAAACAGGAAACTAAGGCTCAGAGAAGGTACATAACTTGCCAAAGGGCACACAGCTAGAAAAACGTCATAAAAAATAGTTGCGTCCAGAAAGTCCGCCTCCTAACCTGGGGCTTTTTGTTAATCATTTCACTGAATGAGCACCTCAGCTGCTCGATCTACACTCGGGCTTTGTTTTTTTCTTCATGTTGTTTACACCCAAGAACCTGTTCTTAAAGATAAAATGATAATTCACTGCCCTTTGTCTGCCAACCCTGAGCTCTTCAGAACGATCTGTATGTGTTCCTGAGAGAGCCTGGACTTTGCCCCCACCCACTAAAGAGAAAGCAAACCGGGGGAAGCAATGCTTTGACTATTGCAGAATTATCTCCTAACTCCATTCCAGATGATTTGCATTTCAAATCAAGTCACCAGCAGTTGGGAAAATTCAATCTGGGGATATGACTTTCGAATTGAGAGGTGAAAATGAGAATCCAGGTCTGAAGATTCCCATTTCAAACATTTTACTCCTTGTCTCCGGGATAAAGTCCATATCTGACCTCCGCCCAACTTTTTGGCATTTTTACTGGCTGTGCCAACTGCTCCCTCAACAAGACAAACAACATCGCTGTGTAAAGCAGCTGTCTGCCTCTAACCACCACCAAGGGAGCTTCTGCTTTTCCGCCTAACATCTTACTGCAAACATTTTTTTCAAACATAACATGTAGAAAATCCATTCAATTCTCCAGGCAAGAATACTGGAGTGGGTTTCCATTCCCTTCTCCAGGGGATATCTCTGACCCAGTGATCAAACCTACATATCCTGTATTGCAGGCAGACTCTTTACCATCTGAGCCACCAGGGAAGCCCACAGAAAAGCAGGGGGATGGGGGCCGAGGCAGGTAATTTACATGCATCCATTACTTAGACTATACCGTTATCATTTTGCCAATATGTACTTGATCCCATCACATACCTGCCTATATCTCCCTCTCTTTACGCATTTTGTTCTTAATGCATTTTAAGGCAAGCATAGACGTCTGTTCCCATCACCCTAGACACTTTAGCACACTTGAACTATCATGAACTAGCACTCCATATTTGTTTTCAGTTCTTCTTCCCGCCTCTTTGAGGTAGAAGAGCCAAGATCTTGCTTCTTTGAGCAAGTTATCAGAGCCCCAAGGCTGAAAAGCTCTTTCTACCCTGGGTGCTCACAAATCTCCAAAGCCTTGAAGGCTATAAAAAACACTGGTTCATAGGCTCCTACAGTTCTCAAGAAGCCTTTACTTTACTGCGTCCACAGCAAAGGCAGCCTGCTAACAGTCCTGAGTGCCCATGAGGGGCAGAGCCACTCAGCTCCTCCCCTGAGAAGTCGGCGCCTTCCTAGGGGAGGGGAAGGGGGGAGAGGGACAGGGAACTCCTCCAACTTCCATCAGTATGCAGCCTTGTCACGTGTGGCCCACTAGGCCATCCTTCTGGTTGAAGGATGGCTGAACCACTGAAGAGGGTCCTTCCTCATCCAGAACAGGATCCAGAGTTGTCAGAGGAAGCCTCCAGGGTATGGAATCCGGGTTAATCCTGGACAGATTCCAATAGCTTAACACCAGATTTAAGCACCTGTTATGTGCAAAAGTCTTTACCAAAGAAGTGAATTTCTCCAACCTAGGCTCTACCTTCCAGGATAAGTTATAATGTCATCGAGGTGGTAAAAGATATCCTGCTGCTGCTGCCAAGTCGCTTCAGTCGTGTCCGACTCTGTGCAACCCCACAGACAGCAGCCCACCAGGCTCCCCCGTCCCTGGGATTCTCCAGGCAAGAACACTGGAGTGGGTTGCCATTTCCTTCTCCAATGCATGAAAGTGAAAAGTGAAAGTGAAGTTGCTCAGTCGTGTCCTACTCTTAGTGACCCCATGGACTGCAGCCTACCAGGCTCCTCCGTCCATGGGATTTTCCAGGCAAGAGTACTGGAGTGAGGTGCCATTGCCTTTTCCGAAAAGATATCCTAGAGATGCTCTATTTGTTTGAAGATTTTTTTAAGTCTATGTGAGCAGAAGTGTCTGCATCCTAGCAGTGGGTCTTTTTTTCCCATACACCCATCCTGGCCTAGACACAAAAGCCCCATTCCTGAGACACACAAGGAAGGACTGCCCACACACGTAAAGAGGCTCATTCACACCTCTGTAAGGAGGGCGCCCACCTGCCCTGCCCCTTGCAGGACTGGATACCAGGGAACAGGGATGGCTGCAGGTTTGGGAGCCAGAGAGTGCTAGGTCACTTCAGTCACGTCCAACTCTGTGCAACAACATGGACTGTAGCCTGCCAGGCTCCTCTGTCCATGGGATTCTCCAGGCAAGAATACTGGAGTGGGTTGCCATGCCTTTCTCCAGGGGATCTTCCTGACCCAGGGATGGAACCCATGTCTCTTAATGTCTCCCGCATTGCTGAGCGGGTTCTTCACCTGGGAAGCCCTTGGGAGGCAGAGAAACCCTGGTGCAAATCCCAGTTCTGCCACTGACCCACAGTGTGTCCTCAGGGACGAGGCCTGTTTGCAGGGCCACCTCTGGGGTTACCTGAGGCCTTGCACAGAGTCCCTGGCACAATGGCACCTGGGCCTGGGTGAGTGGTGGGCCTGATGGAGGTATTCACTCTTTAGTGAAACCCAGAAGCTTCCACAGTAACATGGAAGAGAACTTCCTCACTGCAGAGAGAAGCTGGGCAGCAGCCTGTTTGCCCCACTGAATGTCACCCCTGTGGGTCCCTGGACTGCACCTTCTTTTAATGAGCATGCCCAGCCTCACCCTCAAAAACCTGTGAAACAAAACTCTACCAAGCAGAGAACAAATCAAAGGTATAGCAAGGATGGAGCATGGTGCGGGGGGACTGGGCTTGTGGATCCAGCAGAGCCAGGGCTGGAGAAGCCTTTCTCACTGTGTCCTCTCCCCACCCCCGCCCTGACAGCTTGATTTTCTGTCTGTTAATCCGAGCTCTGCTGGGACCCCGTTCATCCCTCCAGTGATGTGGATAATGTATGATAATAGATGTTTCTTTATCTTGCTGTTTATAAAATCCTACAGCTTCCAGCAGGAAGGCGGAGGAGAGGAGAAGCAGAAGCCAGGGAGCGGCTTCAGTGGGGGAGGAGTCTGTCGAGGGTGTCTGCATTTCGGGTGCTGGCTGCAGACTGGAGTGTGGGTTCCCAATAGCCCCGGGGGGCTTCCTGTGGCTTCCAGCACGAATGTCAGCAGCTCAGAGCAGGCTCTCCAATCTTGTTCCTTCAGCCTCCAATCTCCCTCCAGAACCAGGGGCTATCAACATTGCAAGTGGGCTTCCCCGAGGGGCTCAGAGGTAAAGAATCTACCCGAAATTCAGGAGACACAGCAGGAGTCACAGGTTTGATCCCTGGGTCTGGAAGATTGCCTTCAGAAGGAAATGGCAACCCACTCCAGTATTCTTGCCTGGAAAAGCCCCTGAACAGAGAAACCTAGCGGGATATAGTCCATGGGGTCACAAAGAGTTGGACATGACCTAGCAACTGAGCAGCAGCATTTGCTTTGAGAGAAATAAGCCTTTGTCCAGCACTCCAGCAAATGGGGAGTTGTATATGAAGCATTAATGAGACTGAGACTTCCTTGGTGGTCCAATGTTTGAGACGCTGAGCTTGCAATGCAGAGGGCATAGGCTAGATCCCTGGTCAGGGAAATAAGATCCTATATGCCGTGCTGCACAGCCAAAAAATAAAATTTAAAAAAAATAGAGACAGAAAGAGATGTGAGAAGAATAGGATTAAAAGAGCATTGATCAGTGTAAGAAAGGGGCTTCCCAGATGGTGTTAGTGGTAATGAGTCTACCTGCAATGCAGGAAACATGGATTTGATCACTAGGTCAGGAAGATTCCTTGGAGTAGGAAATGGCAAACCACTCCAATATTTTTGCCTGGAAAATTCCATGGACAGAGGAGCCTGGCAGGCTACCGTTCATGGAGTCAAAAAGAGTCAGACGCAACTGAGCACACAATAGTAAGAAATAGGAGTCAGCATGGGTTAAGCCTAGAACCAGACATCTGAGACTTTGGCCTCAATTAACTGTTACACTTTTACTGCTGTCACCAGTCTTTCTGGAGCTTCTCCTGATCCCTGATGTGGATCCCTCTGCAATTCAGCCTCATGCCTTTGTCTTATCAACTCTGCTCATCTATTGATACCATCAGTGGGCTAGCCTGACTGCCCCCCACCCTGTGTCCCTGTCCTACCCCTCCTTAACCTCCTAAAGTGAAGTCACTCAGTTGTATCCAACTCTTTGCGACCTCATGGACTGTAGCCTACCAGACTCCTCTGTCCATGGGATTTTCCAGGCAAGTATACTGGAGTGGGTTGCCATTTCCTTCTCTAGGAGATCTTCCTGACCCAGGTATTGAACCCAGGTCTCCAGGGTTGTAGACAGACGCTTTACCATCTGAGCCACCAGGGAAGTCTAGCCTCCTAAAGCCAGGTCTAAATCTTGTCCTTATACAGATCGGAGCAACTACAGAAGTTGCAGAGTCCTATATAAAATAAAAATGTGGGATCCCTTTTCAGAAGTTAAGAACTTCAAGACAGCTCTTGCTGCAGAGCATTAAATGGAGGGCAGGGTGCTCCTGAGTTGGGGGCCTGGGAGACCACACAGGTTGCATGCCATCAAAGCCCAAGCTGACTCACACCACACTCAGCTGTCCTTGCCCCAAGGAACCCACCCCAGGCTCCATCAGTGTGGTCATATTAATAGCGACCTGACTGAAGGGTAATATCAGAGGGAAAAGTTTCTGCACAGCAGAAGAAATAATCAATAAAATAAAAAGGCAACTTATAGAATGGGAGTTGAAAAAGCTATAGTTTTTCCAGTGGTCATGGATGGATGTGAGAGTTGGACCATAAAGAAGGCTAAGCACTGAAGAATTGATGCTTTTGAACTGTGGTGTTGGAGAAGACTCTTGAGAGTCCCGTGAACAGCAAGGAAATCAAACCAGTTAAGCCTAAAGGAAATCAGCTCTGAATATTCATTAGAAGGACTGATACCGAAGCCGAAGCTCCAATACTTTGGTCACCTCATGCGAAGAGCTGATTCATTAGGAAAGACCCTGATGCTGGGAAAGATTGAGGGCAAGAGGAGAAGGGGACGACAGAGGATGAGATGGTTGGATAGAATCACTGACTCAAGGGATATGCGTTTGAGCAAACTCCAAGAGATGGTGAAGGACAGGAAAGCCTGGAGTGCTGCAGTCCATGGGGTCGCAAAGGGTTGGACACAACTGAGCAACTGAACATGTTTCTCCTGCTGAAGATCTCCCAATAGTTTTCTTTTAATTGTATCATATCCTTGAAGGTTGAGGCATGGATGACAGTCCACCTTACAGTCAGGCTTCCAAGAATAATCTATTCATGAGAATAATAATGGGTTAACAGCACATATTTCCATTTTCCTGTCCAGAAATCATGACCAATATGGTATTATCTCTCCCCTGTGCAGTGACATCAGCAGGTATGAGAGGACCACCAGGCAGCTTCACCCAGAATTTACCTCCAATTGCATGTATTTCATTTGTGGACCCAATCCCTCCATCACCTCTGTTGTAAGTAGGGTGCAGAGTTCTCCTTTTTATACTTTGCCAGTTACACAGGGAAGAATCAGCAGTTGGGCAGTTCAATCATGTTTGTTAATAAACAAGTTATCCTTTCCCTCATTTTGTAAAATTGTTTGGATTTCTCCTCAGCAGTCTGGTTCTATAACTCCCCCACAGACACAGATCCCTTTTAAAACTAGACTAGAGCATTCCTCGATTAATCCAAAGTGTCTGGGAGGTATTGATACCAATACCAGGTGAAATAGCACATATCAATCTTTTAGTAAGTCTGTGTTCAGATTTCTAAGGCAGGTGGCACAATGGTAAAGAATTCCACTGCAATGCAGGAGACTCAGGTTCCATCCCTGGGTCACGAAGATCCCCTGCCGTAGGAAGGAGCAACCCACTCCAGTATTCTTGCCTGGAAAATCCTGTGGACAGAGGAGACTGGTGGACTACAGTGCATGGAGCTGCAAAGAGTCGAACACGACTGAGTGACTGAGCACCTGAACACAGCAACATAGTTAAGGAAATACCTTGATCCAGAGGTCACCTGTATGTTGCTTTTTCTCCCAGATGGCCACATTTTTGGTGTGCTCACAAAGTCAAACCTTTTATGTCGCTGGAGTCTAGATTGACTTCTACTGCTTGGATTCAGGTTTGCTCATCTGTAACAGAGTTATACCATCATTCCATAGAATCTGGATCTGAAAGAGATGGGAATACCAGACCACCTGACCTGCCTCTTGAGAAATTTGTATGCAGGTCAGGAAGCAACAGTTAGAACAGGACATGGAACAGCAGACTGGTTCCAAATAGGAAAAGGAGTATGTCAAGGCTGTATATTGTCACCCTGCTTGTTTAACTTCTATGCAGAGTACATCATGAGAAATGCTGGGCTGGAAGAAACACAAGCTGGAATCAAGATTGCTGGGAGAAATATCAATAACCTCAGATATGCAGATGACACCACCCTTATGGCAGAAAATGAAGAGGAACTCAAAAGCCTCTTGATGAAAGTGAGAGAGGAGAGTGAAAAGTTGGCTTAAAACTCAACATTCAGAAAACAAAGATCATGGCATCCGGTCCCATCACTTCATGGCAAATATATGGGGAAACAGTGGAAACAGTGTCAGACTTTATTTTTCTGGGCTCCAAAATCACTGAAGATGGTGACTGCAGCCATGAAATTAAAAGACGCTTACTCCTTGGAAGGAAAGTTATGACCAACCTAGATAGCATATTCAAAAGCAGAGACATTACTTTGCCAACAAAGGTTCGTCTAGTCAAGGCTATGGTTTTTCCTGTGGTCATGTATGGATGTGAGAGTTGGACTGTGAAGAAGGCTGAGCGCCGAAGAATTGATGTTTTTGAACTGTGGTGTTGAAGAAGACTCTTGAGAGTCCCTTGGGCTGCAAGGAGATCCACCCAGTCCATTCTAAAGGAGATCAGCCCTGGGATTTCTTTGGAAGGAATGATGCTAAAGCTGAAACTCCAGTACTTTGGCCACCTCATGCAAAGAGTTGACTCACTGGAAAAGACTCTGATGCTGGGAGGGATTGGGGGCAGGAGGAGAAGGGGACGACAAAGGATGAGATGGCTGGATGGCATCACTGACTCGATGGACGTGAGTTTGAGTGAACCCCGGGAGTTGGTGATGGACAAGGAGGCCTGGCGTGCTGTAATTCATGGGGTTGCAAAGAGTCAGATACGACTGAGCGACTGAACTGACTGACTGACTGAGCATCTACATGAAAGACTGAAACATTAGTAGTCTGAAGTGAAAGTGAAAATGAAGTCATGTCTAACTCTTTGCAACCTCATGGACTGTAGCCTACCACGCTCCTCCATTCATGGGATTTTCCAGGCAACAGTACTGGAGTGGGTTGCCATTTCCTTCTCCAGAGGATCTTCCTGACCCAGGGATTGGACTGGGGTCTCCTGCATTGTAGGCAGATGCTTTACCATCTGAGCCACCCAGGAAATCTGAACAATTTCCCAAATGTCAGACCAAAATTCCTTTCTGCACAGCTCCTTGGAGTGAATTTGCCAGTTATCCTTTACACATAGGGGAAGTCAAGTGGCCAATCCATTGGCTACCAACCAAGAATCTGTGTATATATGACATTCAGTTAAATTCTCTTGTTTTAGAGCCTGATATACTACATATGACTCAGCAAATTGACAACTTTTACCTTCCCTAGTAATTGTCAGCAGTTTAGCAGTGACAAGATTATATGCCACCACTTTCTAATAGCAAGCGGATTCTATTTCCAACAGTTGATCCACCAGTGAACCAAGCATGCATTTTCCTTGTGCAGTTAGAGTCAAAGGGATTTCCCCATTTTACAGGCAACTCAGTTATCTCATTTTAGTTCCCTGATTCTTAAGATGTCGACGTTCACTCTTGCCATCTCCTGCTTGCCTGCATGCAATTCACCTTGATTCATGGACCTAACATTCCGGGTCACTATGCAATATTGTTCTTTACAGCATGAGACTTTACTTTCACCACCAGACACATCCACACCTGAGTGCTGTTTTTGCTTTGGCCAAGCCTCTTCATTTTTTCAACAGCTATTTCTCTGCTTTTCCCCAGTAGCATATTGGACACATCCCAGCCTGGCAGCTCATCTCCTGGTGTCATATGTTTTTGCCTTTTCATATCCTTCATGGGGCTCTCGAGGCAAGAATACTGGAGTGGTTTGCCATTCCCTTCTCAGCGGAGATGTTTTGTCAGAACTCTCCACTGTGACCTGTCCATCTCAGGTGGCTCTGCATGGTGTGGCTCATAGCTTCACTGAAACTTATAACTAGAGAAAGACTAGATATCTCTTCAAGAAAGTTGGAGATATCAAGGGAACATTTCGTGCAAGGATGGATATGATAAAGGACAGAAATTGTAAGGACCAAACAGAAGCAGAAAAGATTAAGAAAAGGTGGCAAGAATACACAGAAGAACTATATGAAAAAGGCCTTAATGACCCAGATAACCACAATGATATGGTCACTTACCTAGAGCCAGACATCTTGGAGGGTGAAGTCAAGTAAGCTTTAAGAAGCATTATGAGGAACAGAGCTAGGGGAGGTGATAGAATTCCAGCTGAGCTATTTCAAATACTAAAAGCTGATACTGTTAAAGTGCTGCACTCAATATGTCAGCAAATTTGGAAAAATCGGCAATGGCCACAGGACTGGAAAAGGTTAGTTTTCATTTCAGTCCCAAAGAAAGGCAATGCCAAAGAATGCTCAAACTACCGTGCAATTGTGCTCATTTCACATGCTAGCAAGGTAATGCTCAAAATCTTTCAAGCTAGGCTTCAGCAGTACTGGAACTGAGAACTTCCAGATGTACAAGTTGGATTTAGAAAAGGCAGAGGAACCAGATATCAAATTGCCAATACCCATTAGATCATAGAGAAAGCAAGGGAATTTCAGAAAAACATATACTTCTGCTTCATCAACTATGCTAAAGCCTTTGACTGTGTGGATCACAACAAATTGTGGATAACTCTTCAAGAGATGGGAATACCAGACCACCTTACCTGCCTCCTGAGAAACCTGTATACAGGTCAAGAAGCTACAGAATTGGACATGGAATAATGGACTCGTTAAAACTGGGATAGGAGTATGCCAAGACTGTATATTGTCACCCTGCTTATTTAGTTTACATGAAGATTACATCATGTGAAATGCCGGGCTGAATGAAGCACAAGCTGGAATCAAGATTGCCAGGAGAAATATCAACAACCTCAGATATGCAGATGATACCAGTCTAATGGCTGAAAACAAAGAGGAACTAAAGAGCCTCTTGATGAGGGTGAAAGAGGAGAGTGAAAAAGCTGGCTTAAAAACTCAACATTCGAGGGAGGAGCCAAGATGGTGGAGGAGTAGGACGGGGAGAACATTTTCTTCCCCACAAATTCATCAAAAGAGCATTTAAACATCGAGTAAATCCCACAAAACAACTTCTGAATGCCGGCAGAGGGCATCAGGCACCCAGAAAAGCAACCCAACTCTTCGAAAGGAGGTAGGAAAAAATATAAAAGACAAAAACAGAGACAAAAGAGTGAGGGACGGAGTTCCGTCCCGGGAAGGGAGTCTTAAAAAGAGAGAAGTTTCCAAACACCAGGAAACCTTCTCACTGCCGAATCTGTGCCGAGCTTTGGAAGCACAGAGGGCAACTTAACAGGGAGAAAAAATAAATAAACAATTAAAACTCGCAGATTGCAAGCCCTACGGTAACTCCCCCAGCGGAGAAGCAGCGCAGATGCCTGCACACACCATTGGCAAGCAGGGGCTGGGCAGGGAGGCGCGGCGTGGGCTGCATCGCTTAGAATAAGAATCTGGCCTGAATACCCTGAGTGCTATCTGAGCGAAATAATTTGGGCTAGCAAACCAGACTGTGGGATATCTACCACGCGAAAAGCCAGCCCTAACCTAAGACACCGCCAGGCCCGCGCACGGAACAAAGGACTGAACAGAGATAGCCGGCTGCAGACCTTCCCCCTCCGGTGACAGGCAGCTAGAGCCGGAAGGGGCAATCGCAGCCCCAGAGAGACATTATCTATAAAACTGTAAGCAGGCTTCTTTGCTAACCAAAACTTCTTGAGGGTCTGGATGGTCAACATCTGCCTGAGAAGGTGCGCCGGTTTTACACCCAGATAACTGAGTGGCAGGGAGGCGATAAGTCGCAGCATTGGCGCTCGCCAAACACCTCATCACCTGAGCTGCTCGGACCTGGGAAGAGCACAAAACGCAGGCCCAACTGAGTCTGCGCCTCTGAGGACTACCCGAGTGCCTGAACCTGAGCGGCTTGGACCTGGGAGGTACACGCAGCCCAGGGCCGGCCTCAGATTGTGCCCGGAGGAACAACCTAGAGTCCGAGCAGTGTGGGCAGGGTGGCTACACCCGCCGTAAGCGGGGGCAGACCCAGTGTGGCTGAGGCACTGCAAGCGCACGCCAGTGTTATTTGTTCGCAGCATCCCTCCCTCCCTCCCCACAGAGCGACTGAACAAGCCTAAAAAAAAAAAAAAAAAGTGTCCTCCACCGTCCCTTTTGTGATAGGGCAGAAACCAGACACTGAAGAGACCAGCAAACAGAAGAAGTTATAACAGAGGGAAACACCTAGGAGATTAAAACCCTGTGGTTACTACGGACTACATAGGAAGGAACCTATAGATCTTGAGAAATATAAGTCGGACCAAGGAACTAGCCAAAAATGAACTGAACCCACAATACTCACAACAAAACCAGAGAAAGTCCTAGATATATTTTTACTATTTTTACGATCATTCTTTCTTTCTTTCTTTTTTCTTAATTGAAAAAAAAAATTTTTAAGTCCTCTATTGTTTCTTTAATTTTCACTTTTATAACCTACTACTTTGCAAAAAAAAACAAAAACCCTATTTTTTTCTTCTTCAGCAAACTTCATATATATATATTTTATAATTTTTTGACCTTGTTTTTTTTTTTTTTTCTTCTTTTCTTTAACATTGTATTTTTGAAATTCCAAACTCTACTTTAGATTTTTAATTTTAGCTTTTTGGTATATGTTATCAATTTTGTACCTATAGTTTTTTTTATAATTTCTGTGACTTTTTTTTCCCCCTCTGTTTCTTTCTCTTCTTCTTTTATATAACATTGTATACCTGAAATTCCAAACTCTACTCTAGATTTTTAATTTATGCTTTTTGGTATTTGATATCAATTTTGTACCTGTATTTTCTTTATAATTTTTGCGACATTGTTTGCTTTTGTTTGTTTGTTTGTTTGTTTTCTCTCTTTATTTTTCTTCTTTCTTTTTTTAACATTGTATCTTTGAAATTCCAAACTCTACTCTAGATTTTTAATCTTTGCTTTTTGGTATTAGTTATCAATTTTGTACCTGTATTTTCTTTATAATTCTTGCGACCTTGTTTGTTTTTCTTTGTTTGTTTTTTCTCTCTTTCTTTTCCTTCTGTTCTACAACATCGTATTTTTGAAATTCCAAACTCTACTCTAGATTTTTAATTTTTGCTTCTATGTATTTGTTACCAATTTTGTACCTTTAAGAACCCAATCTTCAGGACCCATTTTTCACTAGGGAGCAAGATTACTGGCTTGACTGCTCTCTCTCCCTTTGGACTCTCCTTTTTCTCCACCAGGTCGCCTGTGTCTCCTCCCTAACCCCTCTCTACTCTACCCAACTCTGTGAATTTCTGTGTGTTCCAGATGGTGGAGAACACTTAGGGAACTGATTACTGGCTGGATCTGTCTCCCTCCCTTTCATTCCCCCCTTTTATCCTTCTGGCCACCTCTGTCTCCTTCCTCCTTCTTCTCTTCTCTGTATAACTCTGTGAACATCTCTGAGTGGTCCAGTTGTGGAGTGCACATAAGGAAGTGACTACTGGCTAGCCCACTCTCTCCACTATTGATTCCACCTCATCTCATTTGGGTCACCTCTAACTCCCTCCTCCCTCTTCTCTTCTCCATGTAACGCTGTGAACCTCTCTGAGTGACCCTCACAGTAGAGAAACTTTTCATCTTTAATGTAGATGTTTTATCAATGGTGCTGTATAGAAGGAGAAGTTTTGAAACTACTGTAAAAATAAGACTGATAACTGGAAGCAGGAGGCTTAAGTCCAAACCCTGACTCCAAGGAACTCCTGACTCCAAGGAACTCCTGACTCCAAGGAACATTAATTGACAGGAGCTCATCAAACGCCTCCATACCGACACTGAAACCAAGCACCACACAAGGGCCAACAAGTTCCAGGGCAAGACATACCAAGCAAATTCTCCAGCAACAAAGGAACACAGCCCTGAGCTTCCAGATACAGGCTGCCCAAAGTCACCCCAAAACCATAGACATCTCATAACTCATTACTGGACATTTCATTGCACTCCAGAGAGAAGAAATACAGCTCCACCCACCAGAACAGCGACACAAGCTTCCCTAACCAGGAAACCTTGACAAGCCACCTGTACAAACCCACACACAGCGAGGAAATGCCACAATAAAGAGAACTCCACAAACTGCCAGAATACAGAAAGGACACCCCAAACTCAGCAATTTAAACAAGATGAAGACACAGAGGAATACCCAGCAGATAAAGGAACAGGATAAATGCCCACCAAACCAAACAAAAGAGGAAGAGATAGGGAATCTACCTGATAAAGAATTCTGAATAATGATAGTGAAATTGATCCAAAATCTTGGAATTAAAATGGAATCACAGATAAATAGCCTGGAGACAAGGATTGAGAAGATGCAAGAAAGGTTTAACAAGGACCTAGAAGAAATAAAAGAGAGTCAATATATAATGAATAATGCAATAAATGAAATTAAAAACACTCTGGAGGCAACAAATAGTAGAATAACAGAGGCAGAAGATAGGATTAGTGAATTAGAAGATAGAATGGTAGAAATAAATGAATCAGAGAGGATAAAAGAAAAACGAATTAAAAGAAATGAGGACAATCTCAGAGACCTCCAGGACAATATTAAACGCTACAACATTCGAATCATAGGGGTTCCAGAAGAAGAAGACAAAAAGAAAGACCATGAGAAAATACTTGAGGAAATAATAGTTGAAAACTTCCCTAAAATGAGGAAAGAAATAATCACCCAAGTCCAAGAAACCCAGAGAGTCCCAAACAGGATAAACCCAAGGCGAAACACCCCAAAACACATATTAATCAAATTAACAAAGATCAAACACAAAGAACAAATATTAAAAGCAGCAAGGGAAAAACAACAAATAACACACAAGGGAATTCCCATAAGGATAACAGCTGATCTTTCAATAGAATCTCTTCAAGCCAGGAGGGAATGGCAAGACATACTTAAAATGATGAAAGAAAATAACCTACAGCCCAGATTATTGTACCCAGCAAGGATCTCATTCAAGTATGAAGGAGAAATCAAAAGCTTTTCAGACAAGCAAAAGCTGAGAGAATTCAGCACCACCAAACCAGCTCTCCAACAAATACTAAAGGATATTCTCTAGACAGGAAACACAAAAACAGTGTATAAATTCGAACCCAAAACAATAAAGTAAATGGCAGCGGGATCATATTTATCAGTAATTACCTTAAACGTAAATGGGTTGAATGCCCCAACCAAAAGACAAAGACTGGCTGAATGGATACAAAAACAAGACCCCTACATATGTTGTCTACAAGAGACCCACCTCAAAACAGGGGACACATACAGACTGAAAGTGAAGGGCTGGAAAAAGATTTTCCATGCAAATAGGGACCAAAAGAAAGCAGGAGTAGCAATACTCATATCAGGTAAAATAGACTTTAAAACAAAGGCTGTGAAAAGAGACAAAGAAGGTCACTACATAATGATCAAAGGATCAATCCAAGAAGAAGATATAACAATTATAAATATATATGCACCCAACATGGGAGCACCACAGTATGTAAGACAAATGCTAACAAGTATGAAAGGAGACATTAACAATAACACAATAATAGTGGGAGACTTTAATACCCCACTCACACCTATGGATAGATCAACTAAACAGAAAATTAACAAGGAAACACAAACTTTAAATGATACAATAGACCAGTTAGACCTAATTGATATCTATAGGACATTTCATCCCAAAACAATGAATTTCACCTTTTTCTCAAGCACACATGGAACCTTCTCCAGGATAGATCACATCCTGGGCCATAAAGCTAGCCTTGGTAAATTCAAAAAAATTGAAATCATTCCAAGCATCTTTTCTGACCACAATGCAGTAAGATTAGATCTCAACTACAGGAAAAAACTATTAAAAATTCCAAAATATGGAGGCTGAACAACACACTGCTGAATAACCAACAAATCACAGAAGAAATCAAAAAAGAAATCAAAATTTGCATAGAAATGAATGAAAATGAAAACACAACAACCCAAAACCTGTGGGACACAGTAAAAGCAGTCCTAAGGGGGAAGTTCATAGCAATACAGGCACACCTCAAAAAACAAGAAAAAAGTCAAATAAATAACCTAACTCTACACCTAAAGCAACTAGAAAAGGAAGAAATAAAGAACCCCAGGGTTAGTAGAAGGAAAGACATCTTAAAAATTAGAGCAGAAATAAATGCAAAAGAAACAAAAGAGACCATAGCAAAAATCAACAAAACCAAAATCTGGTTCTTTGAAAGGATAAATAAAATTGACAAACCATTAGCCAGACTCATCAAGAAACAAAGGGAGAAAAATCAAATCAATAAAATTAGAAACAAAAATGGAGAGATCACGACAACACAGAAATACAAAGGATCATAAGAGACTACTATCAACAATTATATGCCAATAATATGGACAACGTGGAAGAAATGGACAAATTCTTAGAAAAGTACAACTTTCCAAAACTCGACCAGGAAGAAATAGAAAATCTTAACAGACCCATCACAAGCATGGAAATTGAAACTGTAATCAAAAATCTTCCAGCAAACAAAAGCCCCGGTCCAGATGGCTTCACAGCTGAATTCTACTAAAAATTTAGAGAAGAGCTAATACCTATCCTGCTCAAACTCTTCCAGAAAATTGCAGAGGAAGGTAAACTTCCAAACTCATTCTATGAGGCCACCATCACCCTAATACCAAAACCTGACAAAGATGCCACAAAAAAAGAAAACTACAGGCCAATATCACTGATGAACATAGATGCAAAAATCCTTAACAAAATTCTAGCAATCAGAATCCAACAACACATTAAAAAGATCATACACCATGACCAAGTGGGCTTTATCCCAGGGATGCAAGGATTCTTCAATATCCGCAAATCAATCAATGTAATACAGCACATTAACAAATTGAAAAATAAAAACCATATGATTATCTCAATAGATGCAGAGAAAGCCTTTGACAAAATTCAGCACCCATTTATGATAAAAACTCTCCAGAAAGCAGGAATAGAAGGAACATACCTCAACATAATAAAAGCTATATATGACAAACCCACAGCAAACATTATCCTCAATGGTGAAAAATTGAAAGCATTTCCTCTAAAGTCAGGAACAAGACAAGGGTGCCCACTTTCACCATTACTATTCAACATAGTTTTGGAAGTTTTGGCCACAGCAATCAGAGCAGAAAAAGAAATAAAAGGAATCCAAATTGGAAAAGAAGAAGTAAAACTCTCACTATTTGCAGATGACATGATCCTCTACATAGAAAACCCTAAAGACTCCACTAGAAAACTACTAGAACTAATCAATGACTATAGCAAAGTTGCAGGATATAAAATCAACACACAGAAATCCCTTGCATTCCTATACACTAATAATGAGAAAACAGAAAGAGAAATTAAGGAAACAATTCCATTCACCATTGCAACGGAAAGAATAAAATACTTAGGAATATATCTACCTAAAGAAACTAAAGACCTATATATAGAAAACTATAAAACACTGGTGAAAAAAATCAAAGAGGACACTAATAGATGGAGAAATATACCATGTTCATGGATTGGAAGAATCAGTGTAGTGAAAATGAGTATACTACCTAAAGCAATTTATAGATTCAATGCAATCCCTATCAAGCTACCAACAGTATTCTTCACAGAGCTAGAACAAATAATTTCACAATTTGTATGGAAATAGAAAAAACCTTGAATAGCCAAAGCGATATTGAGAAAGAAGAATGGAACTGGAGGAATCAACCTACCTGACTTCAGGCTCTACTACAAAGCCACAGTTATCAAGACAGTATGGTACTGGCACAAAGACAGAAATATAGATCAATGGAACAAAATAGAGAGCCCAGAGATAAATCCATGCATATATGGACACCTTATCTTTGACAAAGGAGGCAAGAATATACAATGGATTAAAGACAATCTCTTTAACAAGTGGTGCTGGGAAAACTGGCCAACCACTTGTAAAAGAATGAAACTAGAACACTTTCTAACACCATACACAAAAATAAACTCAAAATGGATTAAAGATCTCAACGTAAGACCAGAAACTATAAAACTCCTAGAGGAGAACATAGGCAAAACACTCTCCGACATACATCACAGCAGGATACTCTATGACCCACCTCCAAGAATATTGGAAATAAAAGCAAAAATAAACAAATGGGACCTAATTAAACTTAAAAGCTTCTGCACAACAAAGGAAACTATTAGCAAGGTGAAAAGGCAGCCTTCAGAATGGGAGAAAATAATAGCAAATGAAGCAACTGACAAACAACTAATCTCAAAAATATACAAGCAACTCCTACAGCTCAACTCCAGAAAAATAAATGACCCAATCAAAAAATGGGCCAAAGAACTAAACAGACATTTCTCCAAAGAAGATATACAGATGGCTAACAAACACATGAAAAGATGTTCAACATCACTCATTATCAGAGAAATGCAAATCAAAACCACTATGAGGTACCATTTCACCCTAGTCAGAATGCCTGCGATCCAAAAGTCTACAAATAATAAATGCTGGAGAGGGTGTGGAGAAAAGGGAACCCTCTGACACTGTTGGTGGGAATGCAAACTAGTACAGCCACTATGGAGAACAGTGTGGAGATTCCTTAAAAAACTGGAAATAGAACTGCCTTATGATCCAGCAATCCCACTGCTGGGCATACACACTGAGGAAACCAGAAGGGAAAGAGACACGTGTACCCCAATGTTCATCGCAGCACTGTTTATAATAGCCAGGACATGGAAGCAACCTAGATGAATGGATAAGAAAGCTATGGTACATATACACAATGGAGTATTACTCAGCCATTAAAAAGAAAACATTTGCATCAGTTCTAATGAGGTGGATGAAACTGGAGCCTATTATACAGAGTGAAGTAAGCCAGAAAGAAAAACACCAATACAGTATACTAACGCATATATATGGAATTTAGAAAGATGGTAACAATAACCCTGTGTACGAGACAGCAAAAGAGACACTGATGTATAGAACAGTCTTATGGACTCTGTGGGAGAGGGAGAGGGTGGGAAGATTTGGGAGAATGGCATTGAAACATGTAAAATATCATGTATGAAA
Organism: Bos indicus x Bos taurus; assembly: GCF_003369695.1. Lineage (NCBI taxonomy): Eukaryota > Metazoa > Chordata > Mammalia > Artiodactyla > Bovidae > Bos > Bos indicus x Bos taurus. The sequence goes on along the minus strand of NC_040079.1, from coordinate 6,431,463 downwards.
TGAGATGCCAGTCCAGGTTCGATGCACGATACTGGATGCTTGGGGCTAGTGCACTGGGACGACCCAGAGGGATGGTATGGGGAGGGAGGAGGGAGGAGGGTTCAGGATGGGGAACACATGTATACCTGTGGCGGATTCATTTTGATATTTGGCAAAACTAATACAATTATGTAAAGTTTAAAAATAAAATAAAATTAAAAAAAAAAAACTCAACATTCAAAAAATTAAGATCATGGCATCCAATCCCATCACTTCATGGCAAAAAGAAGGGGTAAAGTGGAACTGGTGACAGATTTTATTTTCTTGGACTCCGAAGTCACTTCGAATGGTGACTGCAGCCATGAAATTAAAAGATGATTGCTTCTTAGAAGAAAAGCTATGAGTAAACTAGACAGTATATTAAAAAGCAAAGATATCACTCTGCTGACAAAGGTCTGCATAGTCAAAGCTATGGTTTTTCCAGTAGTTAAGTACAGATGTGAGAATTGGACCATAAAGAAGGCTGAGGGCCAAAGAATTTATGCTTTCAAATTGTGGTGCTGCAGAAGACCCTTGAGAGTCCCTTGGACTGCAAGAAGATCAAACCAGTCCATCCTCCCCCTCGTGGCTCAGTCGGTAAAGAGTCTGCCTGCAATGCAGGAGACCCAGCTTCAGTCCCTGGGTTGGAAAGATCCCCTGGAGAAGGAAATGGCAACCCACTCAGTATTCTTGCCTGGAGAATTCCATGAACAGAGGAGATTGGTGGGTTATAGTCCCTGGGGTCACAAAGAATCAGACACGACTGTGTGACTAACACTGGACAGCAAGGAGATCAAACCAGTCAGTCTTACAGGAAATCAATCCTGAATATTCATTAGAAAGTCTGATGCTGAAGTTGAAGCTCCAATACACTGGCCACCTGATGCAAAGAGCCAACACATTAGAAAAGACCCTGATGCTGGGAGAGATAGGGGGCAAGAGAAGAGAGCGACAGAGGATGAGATGGTGGGATAGCATCACTGACTCAACGGACAGGAGTTTGAGCAAACTCTAGGAGATAGTGAAGGACAGGGAAGCATGGTGTGCTGTAGTCCATGGGGTCGCAAAGAGTCAGAGATGACTTAGCTGAACAACAACAAAACAATTTGTCACAACTTTCCTTCCAAGGAGCAAGTGTCTTTTAATTTCATGGTTACAGTCACCATCTGCAGTGATTTGGGAGACCAAATAGTGCCAGGACTCCCGATGAAAACAGTAGACTTTTCTCTTTGTGAACCAGTCTTCCCTAACCAGGGTGAAACCTGTGACGGTGGCTTCATTAGTCTAGAGAGCTAACCTGGTGACTTAGCTGGGGCAGCCCCTGCCAAACAATTTCTTTCTGCTGGTTCTATGGAAACACCCCGGGTTATCTCACATGATGGCTGATGTGTACTTTTTCCTCTGAAAACAAACTGTCAAGAGTGAGCAAGGGGAAAGCTGTGAGCTGTGAGCTCTGGCCCAGTAATCATAGACACCGAATCCAGCCTCACCTGTCACACTGCCCCTCCCCAAGATCAGACATCCTGTTCCTACAACATTGTCATTCCCAAAGCCATTGCTTCTGCCCCTTTAAAGGGGAGGGCAGCCCAGAACTTAGAGGACAGGATCTTTGCTCAAGTGTTATCTGTAGTTGTCACCAATCATTAACACCAAGAGGGGAGGAACTGCACCTCAGAAGTCAAGGTCACATACAGGAAGGACCAGCAGGCAGAGACTGCGGTGAACTGGGGAAAAGTGGTGAAAAGGGGAAGTGTTAGTCTCTCAGTCGTGTCTGACTCATTGTGACCCATGGACTGTGGCTTATCAGAATGCTCTGTCCATGGAATTCTCCAGGCAAGGATACTGGAGTGGGTTGCCATTCCCTTCTCCAGGGGATCTTCCTGACCCAGGGACTGAACCTATATCTCCTGCACTGACAGCAGATTCATTACTGTTGATCCACCCGGGAAGCCACTGTTCTGTGCTACTCTGCAAGATTATTATCTTTCTATGGACATTTTGTGTCCTCTTTCAAATAAATATGTGAAATGCACACTTGTTCACCCTCCCTCCTTGCCCACACAAAAGTAAGTGGTAGCCTCACCATTCTTCACCCTCCAGGAGTGAGCCCTGCAGTGGTACCTGCTCCCGAGGCTGTTTCTACTCTGTGATGTGCCCATGTACTGGGGACAGCATTCCAGAAGGCCTGTAAGATCAGCGTTCCCTCCCACAAGCCTATTTCCCTACATCTCCCAACACGTGGCATCCTCTATGCCATGTGGCTTTCTCATTCCTGCCAGCAATGGGTACAAAACTACATCTCATTGTTGAATAATTTGCACTACTCTAATAACTACTACTACTGGAGAAGGAAATGGCAAGCCACTCCAGTCTTCTTGCCTGGAGAATCCCATGGACAGAGCAGCCTGGCGGGCTACAGTCCATGGGGTCGCAAGAGTCAGACACGACTTAGCAACTAAACCACCAATAACTACTACATATGGGAAGCTTATCACATGCCCTTGAGATTCTTCACTCATGTAAAGAAATAGGAATGATTTTCTATTTCTCGCTGATTTTTTAGGGGTTTTGTGTGTGTTTCTAGATAGTAGTCCCTCTCGCTATTTTAAAAAACCACCTTTTGAGATATCATTCACATACTATACAATTCACCCACAAAGTGAATAATTCAATGGGTTTTAGTATATTCACAAATATGTGCAGACCTCACCACAGTCAATTTTAGAACATTTTCATCACTTCTAAAAGAAATCCCATGTCCACTAGGTAGCACCATTTATATAACCTGTGCTCCCCAGCCTGAACCAGCTACTTCTGTAGTTGCTTTTGTCTCTCTAGATTTGCCTATTCTGGATAGTTAATTTTGTTGTTGTTCAGTCACCCAGTCATATCCAACTCTTTGCAACGCCGTGGACTGCAGCACGCCAGGCCTCTCTGCCCCTCACTATCTCCTGAAGTTTGCCCAAGTTCATGTCCATTGCATCCATCCAGCCATCTCATCTGTAACACCCTCTTTTCCTTCTGCTCTCAATCTTTCCCAGCATCAGGGAATTTTCCGATGAGTCAGCTGTTTGCATCAGATAACCAAAATACTAGAGTTTCAACTTCAGCATCAGTCCTTCCAACGAGTATTCAGGGCTGATTTCCCTTAAGATTGACTGGTTTGATCTCCTTGCAGTCCAAGGGACTCTCAGGAGTCTTCTCCAGCACCACAGTTCAAAGGCATCAATTCTTTGGCACTCTGCCTTCTTTATGGTCCAGCTTTCGCAACCTTACATGACCACCAGGAAGAGCATAGCCTCAACACTACAGACCTTTGTCGGCAGAGTGACGTATCTGCTTTTCAACACACTGTCTAGGTTTGTCTTCTGATTTCATGGCTGCAGTCACCATCCGCAGTGATTTTAGAGCCCAAGAAGAGGAAATTTGTTACTATTTCCACCTCTTCCCCTTCTATTTGCAACGAAGGAGATCAGTCCTGGGTGTTCATTGGAAGGACTGATGTTGAAGCTGAAACTCCAATACTTTGGCCACCTCATGCTAAGAGTTGACTCACTGGAAAAGACTCTAATTCTGGGAAGGACTGGGGGCAGGAGGAAAAGGGGACGACAGAGGATGAGATGGCTGGATGGCATCACCGACTCGATGCACATGAGTTTGGGTGAACTCCGGGAGTTGGTGATGGACAGGGAGGCCTGGCGTGCTGTGATTCATGTGGTCACAAAGAGTCGGACACTACTGAGCGACTGAACTGAACTGAATGGGGCCAGATGCCATGATCTTACTTTTTTTAATATTTAGTTTTAAGCCAGTTCTTTCATTCTCCTCCTTCACCCTCATAAGAGGCTCTTTAGTTCCTCTTCGCTTTCTGCCATTAGAATGGTATCATCCCCATATCTGAGGTTGTTGATGTTTCTCCCACCTTTCTTGATTTCAGCTTGTAACTCATCCAGCCTGGCATTTCTCATGATGTTGTCAGCATATAGGTTAAAAAAAAAAAACAGGGTGACAGCAGACAGCCCTGTCACACTCCTTTCTCAATCTTGAACCAATCAGTTGTTCCATGCAGGGTTCTAACTGTTGCTTCTTAACCCCATTCAAGGATCAAGACCTTGTCGTGGCAAAGGAGCTTCTGTAACTTGATGAAGCTATGAGCCATGCCATGTAGGGCCACCCAATATGGACGGATCATAGCAGAGAATTCTGGCAAAATGTGATCACTGGAGGAGAGAATGGCAAACCACCCCAGTATACTTGCCGTGGGAACCTCATGAACTGTATGAAAGTGAAAGGCAGTCAGTCATGTCTGACTCTTTGCAATCCGATAGACAGTAGCCCACCAGTCTCCTCTGTCCATGGGATTCTCCAGGCAAGAATACTGGAGTGGGTTGCCATTTCCTTCTCCAGGGAATCTTCCTGACCCAGGGATCGAGCCCAAGTCTCCTGCATCACAGGATCCTTTACCACTGAACCACCTGGGAAGTCCACATTGGCAAGTACTTGCTAGGAAATTTCTCCTTATCTTTATCTCTGACCTCAGAAACTCACCACCTACTTGAACAGACTATGCCAATGCAGATCATAGCGGAGAATACACAGGCAACTCTTGTGAAAAGTGCTGCTTCAGCAGAAGGAATGACAGGGAATTATAGACGGCATGGGTGTTTGGGGAAAAACAGAAGTGGACACAGCTGCTGAAGTGGTGAAAGACTGGGGAGTTTCCATACTCGGAACTTGGGGTAACAGGAGCCCGCTGGGCCACTGCCACGAGAGACCCACACACTTCCTCGTGCACTGCCCCTGCCCACTGTGGAGCTTCCTGAGCCGTAGGTCACTACCTTGGTCAGCACAAGCCTCACTCCGCCCCTCCCCCTGGGGCAAGGTCCAGCTGTAAAGTTCAAGGAGTCAGAGACAAAGGCTGCAGCAGAGGTGAGCCCGGAGCTGAGCACACAGGTATGTTCTGGGCAGGGGAGGGTATTGAGGGAGAGCCAAGCAGCGGTGAACTGGGGAGGGGAGGGGGGCAGTGAGGGAAGGTGGACATGGAGTGGAGGGTCAGAAGAAACAAAGACACAAGAGGTAGGGGGCCAAAGGGAGGGGTGAGAGCCCAGAAGGATCACTCCAAGGCACACACCACCCAGGGCTGAAATGGGACAGGTGCAGCCAGGAGGTGGCCGCTGTTCTCCAAGCACTGGAGATGAGCCGTGGGCAGGAGAGGGTATGTTTTGTATCTCCCAGCGTGGAGGTCTCACTGGCCACTGAGTTCTCCCTTCTGCCATGGCTTCATTGCTATCGTCTACCTCGGCCGCTGCCCATCTGGACACTGCAACCAAGGATTGTACCGGGAAAGGTTAAATGAATAGCCAAGCTCAGGTTACAGGACCTCAGGTCTCTTCCACATCTCCCTCCTTAGCAGAGCAGAAGGCAATTTGGGGATAAGAACTGTGGATGAAAATTCAGTTAACTATCAAGTTAAGAAGAAAAAGAGGAGGATTTTATTTGAGCTAAACCAAGGATTATAACCCAGGAAGCAGATTCTCAGAAAGCTCTGAGAACTCTTCTACTTGTTAGAAATCGAACGCACAGTCATATACATCCTCAAGACAAAGGGATCATCCATCAAAATAATATATTTTACTAAAAGTTCACCAAAGATACATAGTCCAGGTAAGCACATATAAAGCAAGGTGCAAGTCACCATGGCCCCTACAGAGCTAGGAAAGAACATTGATCTTTTAAGAGGTTACATTGCTAGCATCAGAAGAAGGGGGAAAATGGATCTTTACAGTCCAGTGGGCACCCCCATCTTTGAGGAACTCTAGTTAATGAGTAATGCAGACATATCTGGCACATTAGGGAGTGGGGGACAGAGGGAAGAGGCCAAAAAAAAACACAGATAGCAACTTCTATGTTTAATTTTTTCTTGTCCTGGTTTGAAATGCACGTTTTATTTCATCGTCCCCACCCCGGTTTGATCATTAATCTTTTGATAGAAAGCATTAGGTGAACCAGTATTTGGTCCCCCAATGCCATGGTGGTCGCTTACCTGCCCTGGATCTATCATGTCCCCCAATGCCCCATCTTAATACCCCAGTTCTTTCTTACCTTTTAAGGGGTTAAGCTAGTAGGATGCTTGCCACAGACTGACAGTCAACTCTAAGTGGTACAGGGGGACTTACGCCAATTTTGCTCTATATGTGCACTATGCATGGTCACTATTTTATATCGAATAATAGATATGACCAATAGTCATTCAGGCATCATTATTTTAGGAGGAATTTTGAACACACATAGAGAGGCACAAGGCTTCCCTGATGGCCCAGAGGTAAAGAATCTGCCTGAAACGCAGGAGACACAGGTTTGATTCCTGGGTCAGAAAGATCCCCTGGAGAAGGAAATAGCAACCCACTCCAGCATTCTTGCCTGGAAAATCCCAAGAACAGAGGAGCCTGGCGGGCTGAAGTCCATGGGGTCACAAAGAATTGGACACAACTGAGTGACTAACCACGCACATGTCTATCGAAACTATTTTTTGTTTTATCGGGTCTAACCCGTATTTGTGTGGTGGGGTCAAAATTTCCCCTTTTTGTTGCTTAATCTGTCTCTCTTCTTTAGTGGTGATTTCTTGAGCTCATAGAAATAAATTTTTCATTGAGTTTGCCGGGTTAACAGAGAGCAGTGGACATTCTGGAGGCTGGACAGAATGAATATTTAAAGCTACCCATTTGGCTGCAACATCAGCAAGTTGATTTCCTTCAGCTTCCACAGTGCCAAATTTGAAATGCTCTGTTGTTTTCATAATTGCTGTTTTGGCAGTTGTATCATGGTTAATCCATTTAACCATTAATCCATTATCTTGCAGTCCATGGGGTCACAAAGTGTTAGACACAACTGAGCGACTGAACTGAACTGATCGTGATTAATGACTCTTCAACCTGTTTTCTATTTTTGGTATAAGATGTCATGATGAGGTTTAAAACCTCATTACTTTCATAGCATTCCAAAGTTGTGTGCCACTCAAAAAGCATACTGAACATCAGTATAAATATTTGTTACCTGGCCTTTAGCTAGCTGACAAGCTAGAGTTAAGGTAATTAATTTGGCTTGTGGTGCTGACTTTGTTTCTGGCAAATAAAAGTTTTCAATTATGTCCACTGTGGATCTTATTGCATATCTGGCTTGATAATGTCCCATTCATCCCATAAGTAGGACCCATCTGTAAATTAGATCAGCCTTATCAATAGGCTTCTTATAAGTCATTCCTGGGAGCAAGAAGATAAACTGCTAACAAGATGTGATCATAGTTGCTTTCTTCTTGTGGTTCTGGAAGCAAAGTTGCAATGTTAATGCTATTACATCAAATCAAGGTAGTATTGGGAAGAGAAAGCAACAACTTCTTAAAAAGTTAGCTGGCTTACAGAATTGTGAGGAATGTGGCAGTTTAGAAGAGACTCAACCGAATATGAGACATAAGCAGTTAAAGGAGATCCTATTACTACGTCTTCAGCAGGCTTACATGAGAGAGCTGTTTCTAAAATAACCCTCATACAAGGTGGAAGTCCTTTCACTACTGAGTCTAACTTATTTTGGGAGCAGAAAATCTCCCTACAGGCATTTTTGAAAAGCATCAGATTAGGACAATCAGTTCAATTCAGTCACTCAGTCGTGTCCAACTCTTTGCGACCCCATGAATTACAGCACGCCAGGCCTCCCTGTCCATCACCAACTCCCAGAGTTCACTCAGACTCACATCCATCCAGTCAGTGATGCCATCCAGCCATCTCATCCTCTGTTGTCCCCTTCTCCTCCTGCCCCCAATCCCTCCCAGCCTCAGAGTCTTTTCCAATTAGTCAACTCTTCGCATGAGGTGGCCAAAGTACTGGAGTTTCAGCTTTAGCATCAGTCCTTCCAAAGAACACCCAGGACTGATCTCCTTTAGAACGGACTGGTTGGATCTCCTTGCAGTCCAAGGGACTCTCAAGAGTCTTCTCCAACACCACAGTTCAAAAGCATCATTCTTCCGCACTCAGCTTTCTTCACAGTCCAACTCTCACATCCATACATGACTACTGGAAAAACCATAGCCTTGACTAGATGGACCTTTGTTGGCAAAGTAATGTCTCTGCTTTTCAATATGCTATCTAGGTTGGTCATAACTTTCCTTCCAAGGAGTAAGCATCTTTTAATTTCATGGCTGCAGTCACCATCTGCAGTGATTTTGGAGCCCCAAAAAATAAAGTCTGACACTGTTTTCACTGTTTCCCCATCTATTTGCCATGAAGTGATGGGACCAGATGCCATGATCTTCATTTTCTGAATGTTGAGCTTTAAGCCAACTTTTTCACTCTCCTCTTTCATTTTCATCAAGAGTGTTCTTAAGTGGACACACCATAAAACATATTATTTTAAGAAAGTTTACCCAAAAGGCTTTATCCCCTTCAGTTCAGTTCAGTTCCCCTTATCTCTCTTCTATTACTTATGAAAATATCATCATACCATTAATTATCTCATTACAAATTTTGGAACAGAAATAATATGAGTTTATCGATTTTCAGTAAACCAAGGTACAATAAAAGTGTTATACTTAATGGTGAGACTCTAAAGACATGTCTGTATTAATCAAACTACCAATTTAAACTGGTTTTTAGTCATTAAAAGTTAATCCTGGATCACATGATCCTTTAAGAAGTGGGCTAAAGTTACATTTAGAAATATTTGATTTGTAAGCACTTACTTTTAAGTCAAAAAGAGCTCTTTTACAAATTAATTTTGGTAACACTATCCAGAGGTAGGGACATACCGTATTTATAATGTACACACAGACAAACATATCCAGACAGACACAGATAGAGATGTCATAATTTTCCTACTTGAGTTTTTAAAAGCCTCTTTCCCTTTTCTTTTCTCTTTCCAGTTTTAAGGTCTACTAACTGAGCTAAGGCTGTCGTCTTAGGTGATGTGAGCCATGTTTATGTTTCAAGGACGTAGCATGACTTATAACTTCCTTCAAGCATCCTCTGAAGAATATTTTTATTCTCTCGGGGTCAGAATTTTGAAAAGGTCTTTTATCAAGCTGGCTTTTTCTAGAATGTCAAAAAAGCTCCATCCTGGCCATTTAAGAGTGAAGATTAGTACCTGCAAGCACCAGCTTTGTTCCAATTACATGAATTCATGCTGCCTCTGAGTCTAGCTGCCCCAGGAGTTATCCCAGGTCAGTTTGACTCTCTTACATGTCTTGGGTCCTCCCTCTGACAGTCTAAAACTGCCCTGGGTGCTCAGAACTCGAGATAATCAGCCTTTGTTATGCCTGCCCAGCTAGCAGGATTTTTTTAATGATTATACTGAGACCCTCTGTGGACTCACTACACATCACGAGGATAGATCCTCAAACACTTCCGCTAGGTTCTCAGTGGCCTGGAAGCACCCTGTGGCCGGAAGGAGCAGATGTCCTTTTCCCTTTGGAGTTGAGCAGGCTCGGTCTTCATTTCACTGGCAAACAGTTTGTTCAGACCATATACACATAATCTTTCCGATTTAAGCCAAATCTTTAAGAAGCATAGCCAACCTGGCTCATGCCAAAGTTTCCCTTGGGTCCCCACCTAAGAAAATCCCCCAGGTCTCCTGCCTAGAAAATGTACAGTTACCCACTTTAGCACTCAGAGAAAAACAGAAAAGTCCCAGGAAAAACAGCTCAAGGGACTTCTCTGGTGGTCAGGTGGTTAAGACTCTGTGCCTCCAACGTTAGGGGCACAGGTTTGATCTATAGTGAGGGAATTAAAATCCCACATGCTGCATGGCACAGCCAAGAAAAGTTTTTTCTTAAAGAAAGAGAATGAAAAATAGGTCCAGTAAAATTCAGGACATCATTTAAAGCAATGATGTCCGGATATCAGGAGACCTCAGCAAAGCACCTGAAGAATACCAAAAATTGGGTGGGACTCCAAGAGCCTGTGCTGGTACCGAGCTTCAGTTTAGGGTGGTCTCTGGGTGCCTCTGATATACTGCCAACTGTGCCAAGAAAATGTCGATGAAAATTCAATTAACTACTAAGTTAAGAAGAAAAACAGGGGATTTTAATTGAGTTTAACAGAGGATTATAACCCTGGAAGCAGATTCTCAGAAAGCTCTGAGAACTGTTCCACTTGTTGGACGTTGAAGGCATGGTCTTATACATTTTCAAGACAAAGGGATCATACATCAAAATAATATATTAATATTTTACATTAAGTTCACCAAAAATACATAGTCCAGGTAGGCATATATAAAGCAAGCTGCAAGTCACCATGGCCCCTACAGAGCTGGGAAAGAACAGTGATCTTCTAAGAGGTTACATTGCTAGCATTAGAAGAAGGAAAAAAAAATGGATCTTTACTGTACAGCAAGCACCCCCATCTTTGAGGAGCTCTGGTTAATGCATACCGCAGACGCACACAGCATGTTAGGGCGCAGGGGAAGGAGGAGGCCCAAACAAACACAGAGAGGAAATTCTATGTTTAATTCTTTCTTGTCCTGCCTTAAAATATAAATTTAATTTCATCAGAGGTTAAGACGAAAGGGGCCTGGATACCAAAAAGACATGGAGGAACATAAACGCATATTACCAAGCCAAAGAGAACAGTCTGAAAGGGCTGCACGCTGTATCACCCTGACGGCATGACATTCTGGAAAAGGCAAAACTATGGAGACAGTAAAGAGATCAGTGGTTGCCCGGGTTAGTAAAGAGGTCAGTGGTCAGGGAAGGAAGTGAAGGATGAAGAGCTGGAGTAGAGAGGACGTTGAGGGCCCTGAAATTGCTCTGTATGGTCCATAAAGATGGATGCAAGTCTTTACACATTTGTCAGAACCCACAACATGTACAGCACCCAGAGTGAACCCTCATGTAAATTACTGGGTAACAATGATGTATCACTGTAGGGCCACAGATTGTAGCAAAGGTACCACTCTGGTGTGGGATGCTGTTAGTGGGTCAGGTTACGTGGTGGGGGTGGGGGGGAGGTAAAACAGGAGATATACGGGATCTCTCTGTACATCTCTCTCAATTTTGCTGTTAACTTAAAACTTTTCCAAGTCAAATCTAGTTTAAAAAAGAAGCTAGGCTGGACCAAAACTTAATAGTAGAACAAGAACTCACTGCTTATCTTTCTGCTCTGGATTCACTTAGCAACCCTGAGAGCTTCCCCATCCCTTCAGGCTGGAGAGATCACATGAGTCCCTGAGACTCCCCACCAGGGATGGGAGGTCAAGACTGTAGTGTCAGCTCCAGGGGGTGGGCCATGAGACCCTGACCACAGCCTCCCCTCACAATGGACAGGAAAAGGACATCACCTCAAATTGCCCCCTGGGATGATGACATCCTGAGGTGCCCTCCTCATGGCCTTGGCCTGAGGCCAAGTGGTCACAACTGTGGGGCATCACTGAAGAGGCCAAAGAAGCTTGGCAGGGCCAGCCACCCCATTCTCCCCCTCACCTGTGTGGGCACAGATCTACAACTGAACCAGTCAAATCACTCTACATGGTTCATAAGTTTAAACATTCTAACACCAGAGAATGTATCCTCATATTGTTCAGTCATGTCCGACTCTTTGCGACCCCATGGACTGCAGCACACCGGCTTCCCTGTCCTTCACCATCTCCCAGAGCTTGCTCAAACTCATGTCCATTGAGTCAGTGATGCCATCCAACCATCTCATCCTCTGTCGTCCCCTTCTCCTCTTGCCCTCAGTCTTTCCCAGCTTCAGGGTCTTTTCCAATGAGTCAGCTCTTTGCATCAGATGGCTAAAGTATTGGAGCTTCAGCTCCAGCAGCAGTCCTTCCAATGAATAATCAGGGTTGATTTCCCTTTAGGAAGGGACTCTCAAGAGTCTTCTCCAGAACCACAGTGCAAAAGCATCAGTTCTTTGGTGCTCAGCCATCTCTATGGTTCACCTCTCACATTCTTCATGACTACTGGGGGAAAAAAATGAGTAGTTTGCATTTCTCAAGTGCTTCCTAGAAAGCAGGCTTTGTGCTAAACACTTTATCCTTATTGTCCAACTGATTTTTCCTAACAATTCCATAAGTAGGTACTTGCATTGTTATTTTCCATTTCACTGTTGTGGGAATGGAGGCCCAGAGAGTTTAAGCAAGCTGCCCAAGGTCACACAGCTGGTCCTAGTGGTACCATGTATTAGCCCTACAACCGTCGACTCTTTGAACTTCCACACTACATTTCAAATTTTATCCATATAAAAAACATTGTGTTGTATCAAAAACACCGTTTTGACACAACACAGTTTTGCTGCCAACACCCATGGCACAGCCAGCACACTGTAGCATTTTGGGGTACAGGTACTGTGAATATCTGAGTGACCTAAAGCTGGAGAGATAGCGCTTCTGCCCCGCAGAGATAAGGCACAGAGGAGGGGAGGAGTCTGCACAGGTAAGCGCATCCATGGGACTAAAAGAGGTTTACAGACCAGGGAGGTTACAGACCAGGGAGGAGAGAGCAGAATTCAAATCCGAGGACTGCAAGCCAGGAGGTGAGTCCGTGGGAAAACCATGAGGTCAAGGGCCAGGGTAATCCAAGACCCAACCTGGGGGACACCCACTTCCTCCCACAAAACTGCCAAGCTCATCTCCTCTGCTGCATTCCAGAGCCATGGGGCGGGAGGCCCTGGCCCTCGGCTGGGCGAGCGCGGCCATCCTCGTGTTGCAGACGCTGGCGGCGGCAGAGGGCGCCCCGCAGACCCCAGGCGACAAAGGCAGGGTATTTGCGGACCTGAGCGCCCAAGAGCTCAAGGCCGTGCACAGCTTCCTCTGGTCCCAGAAGGAGCTGAGACTGGAGCCGTCCAACACGCTGACCGTGGCCAAGAACTCCGTGTTCCTCATTGAGATGCTGCTGCCCAAGAAGCAACACGTGCTCAAGTTTCTGGATAAAGGCCACCGGCCTCCCGTTCGGGAGGCGCGAGCCATCATCTTCTTTGGAGCCCAGGAACAGCCCAACATCACCGAGTTTGCCGTGGGGCCGCTGCCAAGGCCCCGTTACCTGCGACACCTGCCGCCCAGGCCCAGGCACCAGGCCTCCTGGGCCTCCAGGCCCATCTCCAAGGCAGAGTATGCCCTTCTGAGTCACACCCTGGAGGAGGCCACCAAGCCCCTCCGCGCGTTTTTCTGGCGCACCGCGGGCGCTGTGTTCGGAAACTGCTCCCAGCGGTGCCTGACTTTCACCGACGTGGCACCCCGGGGCGTGGCCTCCGGCCAGCGCCGCTCTTGGTTCATCCTGCAACTGCAAATCGAAGGCTACTTCCTGCACCCCACTGGGATGGAGCTCCTGCTGGACCACGGAAGCCCGAACCCCCGGGACTGGACAGTGGAGCGGGTCTGGTACAATGGGAGGTTCTACCGGAGCCCCGAGGAGCTGGCTCAGAAGTACGACGGCGGAGAGGTGGATGCGGTGGTCTTGGAGGACCCGCTCGCCAAGGGCAAGGACGGAGCCAACCTGCCCGAGGCGGCCCTCTTCTCCTCCTACCAGTTACGCGGGGACTTGGGCGTCTCTAAGAGCGGCCCCCGCCTGGTGCAGCCCCAGGGCGCGCGCTACAGCCTGGACGGCCACACGGTGCGCTACGCCGGCTGGAGCTTCTCCTTCCGCCTGCGCTCATCCTCGGGGCTGCAAGTCCTGGATGTGCGCTTTGGCGGTGAGCGCGTAGCCTACGAGGTGAGCGTGCAGGAGGCCGTGGCACTGTACGGAGGACACACGCCAGCCGGCATGCAGACCAAGTATATGGATGTGGGCTGGGGCTTGGGCAGCGTCACTTATGAGCTGGCCCCTGGCATCGATTGCCCGGAGATGGCCACCTTCGTGGACGCCCTCCACTACTACGACGACGACGGCCCCGTCCTCTACCCCCGGGCTCTCTGTCTCTTCGAGATGCCCACAGGGGTGCCTATCCGGCGGCACTTTAACTCCAACTTCAACGGTGGCTTCAATTTCTATGCGGGGCTCAAGGGTCAGGCGCTGGTGCTAAGGACCACGTCGACGGTCTACAACTATGACTACATCTGGGACTTCATCTTCTACCCCAACGGGGTGATGGAGGCCAAGATGCACGCCACCGGCTACATCCATGCCACCTTCTACACCCCCGAGGGGCTGCGCCACGGGACCCGCCTGCACACCCACCTCATCGGCAACATGCACACCCACCTTGTGCATTACCGCGTCGACCTGGATGTGGCAGGTAGGACCCGGGCTTGGGACCACCCTCCTAGCCAAATGTCTGCATCCCCGAGATAACTCACACTCCTGGGAGATGATGGTGCCGCGTCTCCCGTGGAGACATAATGTCAGGAAAGTTTGCCCAGCCTGGAGGTGTAGGGCCTGCAGAAACCTGTATGCCCCTGCAAAATGGTGACGTGAACAGTGCCAGGGGCTGCCCCTGCACTGACCCCTTTGGAGGATGGACCCTGTGCAAAGGTGTGCACGGCGGGGAGGGGGGAAAGGGGTGGGGGAGGGGGTAATGCCTAGGTGTAAGACACGTCCCTGCCTGGAGCTTTGAATGGATGCAGCACCATTGGGAATACTCCTTGTGTCTCTTAAATTAGTGGTGTCACCAGAAAAGATTGGAGAAGCTTTTCTCCAATGGAGTGGGAATGGCAACCCGCTCCAGTATTCTTGCCTGGAGAATCCCATGGACAGAGAAGCCTGGTGGGCTACAGCCCATGGGGTCACAAAGAGTTGGACATGATTGAGTGACTGAGCATGTGTGCCTTAAAAAATGGCATGGGTGTAATGACAGGATTTGGCCTGATATCAAGTCCCGTGTTAGAACAGGCCCCCAGGACCAGCTGGGCAGCTTCTCCTGTTCCCCCTTGTCTGTTCCTGACCCAGAGGGCATTGACATGGCCCCTCCCCCTGGGGAAAGGCCATCTGCCTGTCTCTGGGACCGCAGCTGCAGCAAACAGGCTTGGATGCTGCTCTCAAGAGGAAATACCCAGGGTCACAGTGGAGTCACTGCTGCTGCTGTGCCAGCTCTGAGCTGTCTTCTAGTTCCTCAGCCCCTTCCCTCCACTGCCATCTGGCTCAGTGCCTGTCCTCAACATCCCCTTCAGTCCATGGTCTGCTGTTGGGTGTGGTCCCGGACGGAGGGCCCAAGGTGGAATGAGGAGGCTTCAGTTCCAGGTGCTTGACTCCAACTCCTTCCCTGTACACCCGCAGGCACCAAGAATAGCTTCCAGACCCTGCAGATGAAGCTGGAAAACATCACCAACCCCTGGAGCCCAGGACACCGCCTAGTCCATCCAGCTCTCCAGCAGATGCGGTATTCTCGGGAGCGCCAGGCAGCCTTCCGCTTCGGACAGACTCTGCCCAAATACCTGCTTTTTACTAGCCCTGAACAGAACCCCTGGGGCCACCAGCGCAGCTACCGAGTGCAGATCCACTCCATGGCTGACCAAGTGCTGCCCCCAGGCTGGCAAGAGGAGCGGGCCGTCACCTGGGCCAGGTGAGGAAGGCCCAGGAGGCTGGCGGGGACTGGAGGCTCCTCTCTGTGTCTCTGTGTTTCCCTGTGTCTGTGTGTGTCTGTGTTTCTGTTCATGAGATTCTGAATCTATCCAGTGCTATATCTGGGTGTGTGCACATGTGTGTGTGTGTGTGTGTGTGCGCGTGCATGTTCCTGGGTGTGTGGCTCTGTGTTTGGGGATGGAGGGTATAGAGCCCCTGCGGAGCCCCGGAGCCTCCACTGACAGTCTGGCTAACTCTCAGGGGATGATCCTGCATTTAGGGGAAGGCAGTAACTTTCCCCCTTCGTTGACCCTGACAATGTTCCCTGGGAGGGGCTGGGAGGCCCCCGACACCCAGAGTCACTCGGCTTCTCTGCCTGGACAGGTACCCCCTGGCAGTGACCAAATACCGGGAGTCAGAGAGATACAGCAGCAGCATCTACAACCAGAACGACCCCTGGGACCCACCTGTCGTCTTTGAGGAGTTTCTTCGCAACAATGAGAACATTGAAGACGAGGTACCAGCTCTGCCTTTTTCCAGCCCCACCCTGAGACAGATCCCTGTCCAGTCCCAGGATCCCTGTCCAATCCCAGGATCCCTGTCCAGTCCCAGGATCCCTGCCATGTCCCAGGATCCCTGTCCAGTCCCAGGATCCCTGTCCAGTCCCAGGATCCCTGCCAGGTCCCAGGATTCCTGCCAGGTCCCAGGATTCCTGTCCAGTCCCAGGATCCCAGTCCAGTCCCAGGATCCCTGCTGGGTCCCAGGATCCCTGCCGAGTCCCAGTAGGGCAAGGACCAGCTTACTGGGTGGAGAGCCAGCTCCGGGTTCACCAGATTTGCCCTTCCTTATACCTGGGGCTTGGGTGCTGGCCACCCCTTCTCCTCTGAGCCTCCTCAGCATGGCCCGCCCCTCTCTCCTGCAGGACCTGGTGGCCTGGGTCACAGTGGGCTTCCTGCACATCCCCCACGCAGAAGACATCCCCAACACGACCACGCCCGGGAACTCCGTGGGCTTTCTGCTCCGACCCTTCAACTTCTTCCCAGAGGACCCGTCCCTGGCATCCAGAGACCTCATAATCGTGAGACCTCTGGAAAATGGCTCCACCTACACCCAGAGCTGGATGCCTGAGGAAGAGGGGGACTGCTTGAAGCCTCCCTCTTTCAGCTACAATGGAACCTACAGGCTTGTGTGAAGGCCCCTGCCCCCCACTGGGTCCCACCTGAAGCCCAAGTGCCCCCCCTCCTCCAGTGACAGACGATAAACCCCTCTGGGGCAGCTTCCTGGGGGAGGCACAGTGGGTGAAGCCACACCCCAGGCCGGGCATGTGGGACACACACGGATGAGAAACCCAAGGCCTTGGTCTCCACCCCAGAGAAGACCTCCATGGCTATGGCAAATGACAGTCACCGAAATACTAGGTTGGCCTGTGAAGTCAGCTTAAGGAATCTGAAGCTGATGGCTCCCTCCTGGGAGACTAGGGGTCACTGATGGGCATGCCAAGTAATGCAAAGCCAGGAAGACACTGGAAAAATCCAGTGAAACTGCTGCCTCCTCTACCCTTTGATTTACTCACCCAACTTCTTGGAGTTATTCTGGAGATCTACCTACAAACCCAGGAAAAATAGATGTACATGGCAATTTACTGAAGGACTATTTGTACTGTCAAAGTCTGGAAAAAAAGCCAAACCTCCATCTACAGGAGAGAGCCTATAGATCTTAATAACCCTTGCAGTGCCCACACAATGCGCTCGTAGGTGACTGTGAAAGAAACGTATGTACAGGGATATTCACTGTCCTGATAGGGAAGAGCTTCACAATGTGCTCAGAAAACAGGTATAGAACAATAGATGGCATGCTAATCTTTGTATAAGAGAAGAGAGAAATATACATACTCATAAACACCCTTGAAAGATAACACGTGATTCTAATAAAAGTGGTTTTCCATTGTCTTCATTTGAGCTGCTGTAACAAAATATTGGGTTGGCCGGAAAGTTTCAAGTTCTTCCATAACATCGTACAGTACCATGGTCTGGGTGGCTTATCAACAACAAAAGTTTGCTGCCTCCAGTTCTGGAGGATGGAAGTCCAAGATCAGGGTGTCAGCAAGGTCAAGTGAGAGCCCTCTTCTGGGTCAGAGACTTCTGACTTTTCGCTGCATACTCCCATGGCAGAAGGGTAAGGGGTCTCCCTGGGGTCTCTTATAAGAACACTAATCCATTCATGAGGCTCCACTGTCATGACCTACTGCTGCTGCTGCTGTTAAGTCACTTCAGTCGTGTCCGACTCTGTGCAACCCCATAGACAGCAGCCCACCAGGCTCCCCCGTCCCTGGGATTCTCAAAGCAAGAACACTGGAGTGGGTTGCCATTTCCTTCTCCAATGCATGAAAGTGAAAAGTGAAAGTGAAGTCGCTCAGTCGTGTCCGACTCTTAGCAACCCCACGGACTGCAGCCCACCAGGCTCCTCCATCCATGGGATTCTCCAGGCAAGAGTACTGGAGTGAGGTGCCATTGCCTTCTCCGGTCATGACCTAAGCACCCCACAAAGGCCCACCTCCCAACACCATCACACTGGGCATCAGGCGGGACGCAGACGTCCAAACCACAACACCTAAAGAGGTGGAGAGAAATAGGGTGAAAGAGACGGGATGGAGCAGGATTACTCAAGGGAACCTGTCTATATTGGGGGTGGGTTTCTTTGAGAGTGTCTTCGTTTTTGGATGAAGAAAGCTTGAGGGGACCCAGGGTGGAGAGGGTGGAGTGACGTGGGGGAGAGAGCAGAGTGATGAGAGCAGGGTCTCCTCTCTCCCTCCGGGTGTTGAGGGAGCCTCTGAGGGTCCCAGCCACAGTGCAGACCCAGGCCAGTAGGTTCCCAGGTGCCATGGCCTCCACCCTGGTGCTATGTTGTTTCTCTTTTTTAATCATAAGAATGTATGGTGCTCAGTCACTCAGTCGTGTCCAGCTTTTTGCTATCTCATGGACTGTAGCCCCCCAGGCTCCTCTGTCCCTGGGATTCTCCAGGCAAGAATACTGGAGTGGGTTGTCATTTCCTTCTCCAGGGGAATCTTCCCAACCCAGGGATTGAACCCACATCTCCTGCATCTCCTGAACTGGCAGGCAGATTCTTTATCACTGAGCCACCGGGGAAGCCCCTACTTAATAAAAGCTAAATTTTAGAAGGAAAAGAGAAGGAGGAAGGAAGCAACTCTTATTGCTGATTACTGGGATACAGCAGCTGGCCAGGATGAACGGATGCACCAGATTCACCCCGCCCCCCACATCCTAACCTCCCGGTGACCTGTGAATATAGTCACTTTACCCAGCAAAATGAAGGCGTTCAGCGGGTGTGATTAAGGTAAGGCTTCTGAGATGGCAAATTCTCTTAGGTTATCCAGGTGGGTTCAATATAATCACAAGGATTTCTCAACGTAAACCTTCTATATTGCTGTTGGATTGGGGGGTGGATTTTTTCCTTAACAAGAGAGGCAGGGGTCAGACAGGAGGCTGGCTCTAAAGTCAGAGGAGGAACAGTAAGCTGGGAAAGGCGAGGAGATGGATTGTCCCTGAGAGCCGCCGTTAGCAACACAGCTGTGTAGACTCTAGACTGTAAGAGAATAAACATGTTGTTTGAAGTCACTAAGCTTGTGGTTTATTTATAGCAGCAATAGGAACTAATACAATGGGTGTGCAGTTCCATCTGGGGGACTGTGGACTGAAGGAAGCAGAACAAGTGGCTCCTCCTCTGCGCCCCACCCCTAGCTTTGCGTCCCTGACCTCTGCTCAGAGTTCAGTCACTCGGGCCAGCCCAGTTCCAGGATCTGCCCTCAGGGAACCGGGACACACCAGGGCAGGGGACCGAGTCCTGGGTCTTTGACTGGTCCTACCTCAGCTACAAAAGCTGTTTTCTCTGTTCACTGTTTCACGTTAGTAAGAGGATGAGATGGTTAGATGGCATCACCGACTCCATGGGCATGAGTTTGGGTAAACTCTGGGAGTTGGTGATGGACAGGGAAGGTCGCAAACAGTCGGATACAACTGAGCAACTGAACTGAACAGAACTGAACTGACTCCATGGACTCGAACTTAAGCAAACTCCAGGAGATAGTGAAGGACAGGGAAGCCTAGCATGCTGCAGTCCCTGGGGTCGCAAAGAGTCGGACACGACTGAGCGACTGAACAACAATAGTAACATTGGGTGATGGAACTGTAGACGATTTATCTTCTGTAATCCTCACACTGCCTCCACTTTGTGAATTATTAAAAAAAAAAAAAAGCCAAAGGAAACCGAAAAACAGCATTTGCTGCTAAGTGTTCCATCTTTAATGGTGAGACAGAAAGGGCAAAACTAGAGGGGAGTGTCAGAAGGGTTTTTTTCCATCTTGCAAGCTTTTACTCAAGGTCACTGATCCACCGTGAGTTTTAGAACTTGTTGAAGGCAGCCACATCCACAGACAGCACAGTCATCAAAAGCAGTGATCTGCTCCTCCAGCATACCTGTTCCAACTTTACTGTCCCCAACTACACACTGTGTGTGAAGCTTTTCAGTTCCACCCTCCACCGGAACTGGTTTAGAAGAGCCCCAGGCCAAGGCTCAAATGCTTCTGACGCACTCCTCGAGAGTTGCCGTATCTGTCTCATCACCCCAAGGTTTCACATCTAATAAGATGAAGACTTGGCAGCAGGCGCTGGTTTTCTTTATCCCTTTCTTTTGACTGGATGTTAAGTATATAGATTCCAACCTTTCCCCCCAAACAGAAGATCATGACTGGTTTAAGGGGCTCAGGTGAGAGCAGGTTAGAAGCCAGAGGACAGGGGGCTCCTTTACAGGCATTTTGTTGTGTGGGGGGGACTGTTGTCTCCCCGCCCACACTGGGGGCTGCTTGAAGGCCAAAACCCCTCCCTCCTCTGCATCTTCACAGCAGGCCTGATTGTGTTGTGCATTCGGTGGAACTTCAGTGCTTGTTGAGTGACTAAGTGACTGATAGCCCAGGAAATGCACATTTCAGATTATGCCCACTCCTCACATCCTCCTTTCCCCCACCCTGTCAAGTTTTTGTGCCTTGGCCCTAATGATAATCTCGGCCATCCCTCTGGCTAGGACGGCACCGCCTCCCTCACCTGACGAGACAGCAAGAAAACCTGAGTCTCACCCCCTGAAAATAGCTCCAACCTCCCCAGAGCTGTCGTCACTTCCCACTCTTGCAGCTCCCAGATCACTGGTGGTCCCTGCAGGCAGCACTCTCCAACCTCCTCCCCTTCTCGTCCCTTCTCAGCATGTCTCTGCTTGCCCCTCCTTGTTCTAAGCATGATGCAAGCTCCGGATGTGACAGGCCAGGGATGCAAAGACGAGGCAGGCTCAGTCCCCACCCTCGAGACATCCACCCATGGCCGTGCTGGGGAGACAAGCAGGCCAGAGAGACGTGCAGCCTGCGGGGTGCTGTCACGTGCTATAATGAGAGCTGAGCTTCTCTCCGATGGGCATCTTCTTGTTTTATAAAGGCTGGAAGTCTGCTCTGACTCTAGAGCTGCAAATGACCCCCTAAAGTGTCACCCTAGCATGACCTTTGTGAACACTGTTGTCAATGGTTCATTGTTTGACCCCGATTCTCAAGTACACAGCATCCCTGGGCCAGGAAGGCCAGCCCTACCCTGGCAGATGATTTCTCCTTGAACACCATGTACATACTCCGGGCCACTGCCCTCA
This sequence comes from Bos indicus x Bos taurus, assembly GCF_003369695.1. Classification (NCBI taxonomy): domain Eukaryota; kingdom Metazoa; phylum Chordata; class Mammalia; order Artiodactyla; family Bovidae; genus Bos; species Bos indicus x Bos taurus. The sequence goes on along the minus strand of NC_040079.1, from coordinate 6,410,267 downwards.
TTTGCAGGTCTTCTCCAGGTGGGAGGCACTTCACTCTGAAGGACCTGGGTTCAATCCCTGGTTAGGGAACTAAAAAAATTTTAAAGGACACTGAAAGCATATCAAGTAATCATAAGATATGAATCTTATTAGGATCCTAATTTGAGCAAAGAAAATCAAAATGTTTATGAGACAATTAGGAAATTTGAACACTCTGGATATTTAATGATATTAAGAAATTACTACTGGCCACTTGACGCAAGGAGCCAACTCATTGGACAAGAGCCTGTTGCTAGGAAAGATTGAAGGCAGGAGGAGAAGGAGGATGAGGTGACTGGATGGCATCAGCAACTCAATGGATATGAATCTGAGCAAACTCTGGGAAACAGTGGAGGACAGGGAAGCCTGATGTGCTGCAGTCCACGGGGTCACAAAGAGTCGGACCCAACTGAGCGACTGAACAACAGCAACAAAGAAATTATTATAAACTTTTTAGGAGTGATAACAGTATTGTGATTATGTTTTAGTAAGAATTCCCTATCTTGGTGTTACTGAAAGGTACTCGTGGGGGGTCCGGCTGCTCGCCACTCAAAAGCCAATAAGCAGGCCAGGTTGGTGGAAAGAAAATTTTGCTTTATTTCAGGTGGTGGCAACCTCAGGGGAGGGTGGTGGCCATCTGTCCAAAGGCTGACTCCCCACCCCACCCCACCCCCTCACCCCCGGCCAACAAGCAAGGGGTGAGAAAGTTTACAGGCAGAGTCGGAGGTGGGCAACATCCAGAAACAGCACAGTCATCTCTAACAGTCATCTTCAGATTGGTCATCAGTGGTCTGACTAGCATCACCTTGGTTGTTTTAAGACAGTTAATCTTCTGGAGAAGGAAATGGCAACCCACTCCAGTATTCTTGCCTGGAGAATCCCAAGGGCAGAGGAGCCTGGCAGGCTGCGGTCCATGCGGTCGCAAGAGTCGGACACGACTGAGCAACTAAAGAAAGAGAGAAAGTGAATCTTTAGTTCCAGGGTGCACTTGTTTCCATTTCTTTGTGGTCGGTTCTCAGAATTGTGGCAGCTCAAGTTCTGGGTACAGTCTGGTCATCATGTAGTTAACTTCTCCCCTGGGGTTTTGGTATCTTTTGCTTTACGTACCAAAATGCTTCACTTATCATTTTTACATATCACAGTTTTTAACCCTTGAAAGTTTTAACAAAACCAAGAAACAAGTAATGAAAATGTTACACCAGCATTTTCTGATTGGCAAACTTAAGAACGTATTTCATAACCTCAAAAACTATGCACTTTTTATAGCACAATTTTTCTTCAGTGGTACAATACATATGCTTAATAAACCCAAACATCTTTAGTTTCCCTCTTGGTCTTAGAAGGAGACAAAAGTAGGTAAATTTAGATTTGTTCAATCTGGAAGTATGAAACGGAGCAGGACCATATGGTCCTTGCCCCACCCCACCCCCACCGTGTCCTCTGCCTGCCTTTGGCCCTTGGAAAACTTTGGTCAAAGAATAAGTTTAATCAGAGAAGTGAGAAATGCTGAAACAAAGGAAAACAGTCAAAGGAGACTGAATAATAATGATGTAGTCACTAAGCATAGTCAAGGACCTTTAGTTCTTTCTCAAGGGCTGTAGATAATATTCTGAGCCACATCCGGTGAGCTGTCTTCCAGATACCAAAACCCCAGGTGGAGAAGTCAACTACAGGACTTGAGCTGCCACAGTTCCGAGAACTGACCCCAAAGAGATGGGAACAAGTGCACCCCGGAACTGAAGATTAACTAACTGTCCTGAAACAACCAAGATGATGCTAGGCAGACCACTGATGACCAATTTGAAGATGACTGTGCTGTTTCTGGATGTTGCCCCCCTAAACTCCCTATAAATGCTCTCACCCACTGCTTATAAGTTAAATAAGCAGAGTGACAATATACAGCCTTGATATACCCCTTTCCCAATTTGGAACCAGTCTGTTGTTCCTTGTCCAGTTCTAACTGTCACTTCTTGACCAGCATACAGATTTCTCAGGAGGCAGGTAAGGTGGTCCGGTATTCCCATCTCTTGAAGAATTTTCCAGTTTGTTTTGACCCACACAATCAAAGGCTTTGGCATAGTTAATAAAGCAGAAGTAGATTTTTTTCTGGAACTCTCTTGCTTTTGCTTTTTCGATGATCCAACAGATGTTGACAAATGTGATCTCTGGTTCCTCTGCCTTTTCGAAATCCAGCTTGAACATCTGGAAGTTCATGGTTCACGTACTGTTGAAGCCTGGCTTGGAGAACTTTGAGCATTACTTTGCTAGTGTGTGAGATGAGTGCAATTGTGCAGTAGTTTGAACATTCTTTGGCATTGCCTTTCTTTGGAATTGGAATGAACACTGACCTTTTCCAGTCCTGTGGCCACTGCTGAGTTTTCCACATTTGCTGGCATATTGAGTGCAGCACTTTAACAGCATCATATTTTAGGATTTGAAATAGCTCAACTGGAATTCCATCACTGTATATTGTCACCCCATTTATTTAACTTATATGCAGAGTACATCATGCAAAACACCAGGCTGGATGAAGCACAAGCTGGAATCAAGATTGCTGGAAGAAATATCAATAATTCCAGTATGCAGATGACACCACCTTTATGGCAGAAGGCAAAGAAAAACTAAAGAGCCTCTTGATGAAAGTGAAAGAGGAGAGTTAAAAAGTTGGCTTAAAACTCAAATATTCAGAAAACTAAGATCATGGCATCTGGTCCCATCACTTCATGGCAAATAGATGGGGGAACAATCAAAACAGTGAGAGACTTTATTTGGGGGGGTCTCCAAAATCACTGCAGATGGTGACTGCAGCCATGAAATTAAAAGACACTTGCTCCTTGGAAGAAAAGCTATGACCAACCTAAGCATTATATTAAAAAGCAGAGACATTACTTTGCCAACAAAGGTTCGTCTAGTAAAAGCTATGGCTTTTCCAGTAGTCACGTATGGATGTGAGAGTTGGACTATAAAGAAAGTTGAGCACCAAAGAATTGATGCCTTTGAACTGTGGTGCTGGAGAAGACTCTTGAGAGTCCCTTGGACTGCAAAGAGATCAAACCAATCAATCCTAAAGGATATCAGTCCTGAATATTCATTGGAAGGACTGATGCTGAAGCTGAAACTCCAATGCTTTGGCCACATGATGCGAAGAACTGACTCACTGGAAAAGACCCTGATGCTGGGAAAGATTGAAGGCAGGAGGAGAAGGGGATGACAGAGGATGAGATGGTTGGATGGTATCACCGACTCAATGGACATGAGTTTGAATAAGCTTCAGGAGTTGGTGATGGACAAGGAAGCCTGGCATGCTGCAGTCTACGGGGTCAAAAAGAGTTGGACAAGACTGAGCAACTGAACCAAACTGATTCCCTGCTTGTTGGAGGGGGGGACGTGTCTGCCTTTAGACAGATGTCTGCCACCCTCCCTGCAAGTTGCTGGCATCTAAAATAAAGCAAACTTTCCTTTCCACCAACCTGGCCTGTTTACTGGCTTTTGAGTGGCAAGTAGCTGGACCCTCAATGCATACCTTTCAGTAGCAAGTACTTATATTTTTTTAAGGCCAATTAAATAGAGCTCCTTTACTAATTAACCTCAGAGATATTATCCAAATACAAAAATACATATTGAGACATATAAACATCAAACAGAGATCTCATTGTTTTATCTTTTTACATTTCATGAATTAGGCATTGCAATTAAGCTTATCAGTTTATGGATAATGATCAGAATGGCCAAATTACACACTCAGTTTTAAAAGACTTTCCTTTTTTTTTTTTTTCTTTTTCCTTAGCTTGAAGTTTTACAATTAACCAAAGGCTAGAGTTCCAGGCAATGTGGACTGTGTTTGTATTTCAAGGACATGATAAGTGTTAACTTCAAGTTTTCTCCTAGGCATATTTTTGGTTTCTCAAGGTCTGAAAAAAGTGTTTTATCAAGTTAGGTTTCCCTAACTGCATATGGAAAAAGAATCAGTATTTTGAATTTCAAGACTTTCATCTTAACCAATCTTCTCTGGAGTCTGAAGAATACTACAGCCATATATTGTCCAAAAAATTATTTCCTTTTTAGTCATAAATTCACAACTAAAATTTTCTTTAATGGGTTGAACCTGAATTTCCCATTTTACATAAGGCAACAAGAGTACCAATTATACAAATGGAAATACACTCACACACCAAACGACAGATCTATCATAAACCCTCTCCAAAGGTGACCGGTACAGAGTCCCAAACACTTCCCTGACACAAATGGTCCTCAGCGATAGTCAAATATCAGAAGCAATTGGCAAAATACCCAAATGACACCCGGTGCTCACAAATGGTCCTCAACGGTAGTCAGATGTCAGAACCCATTGAGAAGAATGCCCAGAAGCGCTTCATGCTCACAAACGGTCCTCAGTGGCAGACAGACATCGGAACCATTGGCGAAAGTGCCCAAATAGCAATCAGTGCTCACAAATGATCCTCAACATCAAATACAGTCAGAACCCACTGCAAGAATGCCCAAATAGCACCAGCATTCACAAATGGGAAGGCTGCCCGTGTGCAAACCTGTGGACTTAGCCAGTCTTGGAGGTCGGCAGCTCACCCCAAATGCAAGTTTCCATTCCACCAAGAAAAGCTTAAGTTGGCAGCCAGTGCCGAGCAGGGGAGAAACAGGGAGGATCCTCAAAACAAATAGTTACAGTAGCTGGTAGGAACATCCCCCAAATCCCCTACCTGGGGCTGCCTAGCTTCAAGCAGCAGGCTAATACAGTATCATAGCCACAGTTTTCCCCTGGAAGACCCAGAAGAGCCAGGTGTCATGAAAGCACAGAAGCCAGCAGTAGCCAGCCCCACGTTGGGCACCAAAATCTGTTACCAAAAGGTATGCTTGGGGGGGTCCGGCTGCTTGCCACTCAAAAGCCAATAAGCAGGCCAAGTTGGTAGAAAGGAAAGTTTGCTTTATTTCAGATGCCAGCAATTGGGGGGAGGCTGGTGGACATCCGTCCAAAGGCCAACTTCCCCGCTCCAACAAGCAGGGCGTGAGAGCTTTTGTAGACAGAGTCGGGGGGGTTACATGTAGAAACAGCACAGTCATCTGTAACAGTCATCTTCAGTTGGTCATCAGTGGTCTGCCTCGCACCATCTTGGTTGTTTCAGGACAGTTAGTTAATCTCCAGTTCTGGGGTGCACTTGTTCCCATTTCTTTGCAGTCAATTCTCGGAATTGTGGAAGTTCAAGTCCTGGGTACAGTCTGATCATCGTGTAGTTGATTTCTCCACCTGGGGTTTTGGTATCTGTAAGACAGCTCACCAGATGTGGCTCAGAATATTATCTACAATCCTTGAGAAAGAACTAAAGGTCCTCGACTCTGCTTAGTGACTACATTATTATTATTTAGTCTCCTTTGACTGTTTTCCTTTGTTTCAGCATTTCTCACTCCTCTGATTAAACTTATTCTTTGACTAAAGTTTTCCACAGGCAAAAGGCAAGCAGAGGACATGATGGGGGGTGGGGGCAAGGCCTGCCCCATTTCATTGGGACTTCCCTGGAGGTCCAGTGGTTAAGACTCTGCTTCCACTGCAGGGGGCACGGGTTCGATCCCTGGCCAGGGAACTTAAGATCGTGAATGCCATGTGGTGTGACAAAAAAAAATTTATAGTTAAGAATTCCTTATCTTTTGTAGATAGACACTAATGTATTTACTAATAAAATAATATGGATGTTTGTCATTTACTTCAAAATAATCCAGTAGAAGAGATGTGGAAGACTTTGTAGGGTATAAATGAAATCAGATTAAACCATATGAGTTGTTGAACCAAACCAAACCAAATGAGTCATTGATTAAACCAAATAGGTTGTTGAAGCTAGATGACAGATTCAGGAGGGTTTGTTTTATTCTTTTCTCTACTTCTGTATATGCTTGAAAGAGGATGATGCATCTTGATAAAAGAAACAATAGATGAAGAAGATTCAACATATATGCACCTAACAAGATGTCTCAGGTGCGAGACGGAAACAATGCATAACTCTCGGAAACTGATAGATCAAGCAGAAGAAAAATAAGCAGAGATATAGATTATCTGAATAATACATTTAATAAGTTCAAACTTATGTATAAACCTCTAGACTCTATTTGAAAGTTTCTAAGAGGGGAATTCTTAAAAGCACTCATTGGAAAAACACGTTTATAAATATGTGAGGTGATGTATGTTAACTGGGTTTATTGTGGTGATCATTTTGCAATACACCCATATATCAAATCATTATGGTGTACACCTATAATTAATACAACGTTATATGTCAATTGTATCTCATAAAACGAGTGAAATTTTCAAATAGAAAATAAAGGATATGGCATGAACAGATATGTAACAGGAATATTTCACCAAGTCTCAACCTCCTACATTCAAAAGCTGGGTCAAGAGAACAAAACACTGCATCGAAGTCATTCAGAAATTACTGTTTTCCTAAAAATAATAATAATAACAAAGACCGGGCCAAAGGAAAGAAAGAAAAATCATTATTTTGAAATCTGTGGCGCCGAATAACCGTATTTTATAAGAATACCTACGAAAGCAAGGATATGTGTCAACTTGAAATAGAAGCGGGGCTCAGGCTGTCCCTGCGCTTCTTCTCGCCCTCCTTTCGCCGCCGACGCTTTCCAGGCACCAAAGACGGGTTCCTTCTGGGCTCCACGTCTTGGCTCCTTTTTGGAGAAAGCGAGGCGCTTGCCCGGTGCCGGCGCCGGCTGGACGCTAGGTGGCGCCGCTGCGCTTCTGCGGCCCCAGCGCCCAGGTCCCCAGCGGAACCGGGCGCCTCTACAGTCCTGCATGCATCACTGGGCCCAAACTCAGCGTCCAGACGGGTGCACCTGGGGAGGACTGGGAGGGATGCAAGGCTAAAGACAGAGTGCCAGATGCCTGCCTTCCTGTAGGGAGTGTCTTCTCCTAAGCCCAGCACGCTCGTCTTATTCCATACTATTCACTTCTCTGACTTCTTACTGACCCTCCTCCGTGTCCATTTCTCCTCCTCCCTGACCTCTAAGAACGTGCCTTGAGCTCCTGTTTCCAAACCTCCTGGGTTGTCTCGGGTCCTCTGGCGGCTCAATTCTGAATGGGAAGAGCAAGCAACACGTTTGTCAGAAAGTCGTTCAGTCGCCCAGTCGTGTCTGATTCTGTGGACTGCAGCCCACCAGGCCTCTCTGTCCCTCACCATCTCCCAAAGTTTGCCCAAGTTCATGCCCATTGCATCAGTGACGCCATTCAGCCCTCTCATCCTCTGATGCCCTCTTCTCCTTCTGCCCTCAGTGTTGCCCAGCATCAGGGACTTTTCCAATGAGTCAGCTGTTCTCATCAGATGACCAAAACACTGGAGCTTCAACTTCAGCATCAGTCCTTCCAATGAGTATTCAGGGCTGATTTCCCTTAAGATTGACTGGTTTGATCTCCTTGCAGTCCAAGGGACTCTCAGGAGTCTTCTCCAGCACCACAGTTCAAAGGTATCAGTTATTCAGCGCTCTGCCTTCTTTACCGTCCAGCTCTCACAACCTTACGTGATTGCTGGGAAGACCATAGCTGTGACTGTATGGACCTTTGTCGGCAGAGTAATGTCTCTGCTTTTCAACACACTGTCTGGGTTTGTCATAGCTTTCCTGCCAAGAAGCAAACGTCTTCTGATTTCACGGCTGCAGTCACCATCTGCAGTGATTTTAGAGCCCAAGAAAAGGAAATCTGTCACTACTTCCATCCTGTCCCCCTCTATTTGTCATGAGGAAATGGCAACACACTCCAGTGTTCTTTCCTGGAGAATCCCATGGACAGAGGAGCCTGGTGGACTGCAGTTCATGGGGTCGAAAAGAGTCAAACGTGACTGAGTGACTAACACAACACACAGCAACACAGTGGGGCCGGATGCCATGATCTTACTTTTTTTAATATTTAGTTTTAAGCTGGCTCTTTCACTCTCCTCCTTCACCCTCATCAAGAGGCTCTTGAGTTCCTCTTTGCTTTCTGTCATTAGAGTGGTATCATCCCCATATCTGAGGTTGTTGATGTTTCTCCCACCTACCTTGACTCCAGCTTGTAACTCATCCAGCCAGGCATTTCTCAAGATGTGCTCGGTGTAGAAGTTAAACAAATAGGGTGACAGCAAACAGCCCTGTTGTACTCCTTTCTCAATCTTGAACCAATTAGTTGTTCCATACAGGGTTCTGACTGTTTCTTCTCGACCCACATGCAAGTTTCTCAGAAGACAGGTAAGGTGGTCTGGTAATCCCATCTCTTTAAGAGCTTTCCACAGTTTATTATGATCCACACAGTCAAAGGCTTTGGTGTAGTCAATGAAGCAGAAGTAGATGTCTCTCTGGAATTCCCTAGCTTTCTCTGTGATCCAGAGAATGTTGGCAATTTGATCTCTGTTTCCTCTTCCTTTTCTAAACTCAGCGTGGACATCTGAAAGTTCTTGGTTCGCATAATGCTGAAGCCTAGCATGCAAGATTTGGGGATGAGGATTGACCTTTTCCAGTCCTGTGGCCCCTGCTGGGTCTTCCAAATTTACTGATATATTGAATGCAACACGTTGATGGCATCATCCTTTAGGATTCTGAATAATTCTACTGGAATTCTTTCCCATCCACTAGCTTTGTTGATAGCAGTTCTTCCTAAGGTCCACTTGACTTCACTCTGCAGAATGTCTGGCTCTGGGTGGCTGACCACACTGGATCATACCAATCCAGTTCATTTGAATCTTTTTAATACAGTTCTTCCGTGTATTCTTTCCATCTCTTCTTGATCTCTTCAGCGTCTACTAGGTCTCTACCATTTATGTCCATTATTGTGCCCATCTTTGGGCAAGATCTTTCCTTGATATCTCCAATTTTCCTGAAGAGATCTCTAGTCTTTCCCCTTCTGTTGTTTTCTTCTAGTTTTATACTCTAAGAATGTGCCTTCAGCTCCTGTTCCCAAATCTCCTGGGTTGTCTCAGGTCCCCTGGTGGCTCAATTCTGAGCAAGCAACACGTTTGCCAGAAAGAGCACCCGTCAAAAAGTATGACACCCCTCTCACATTCAAGGAAAGAAGCACCGGTTTACTGAATGAGAAAGTTATCTTAATTCTGTAGATGAGCCTCACCTTCTCTGCCGTTGAAGTCACCGAGCTGTCTCCAACTAGGCTAAGTGCGAGGGGAGAACGTGTGACCAGCACGCAGGGCTGTCTGTACGTGACTGGTTGTGAACTAACTCTGGAATCTTGCTACCCCGTGTACATTACCCATCTCCCGGTCCAGGGAGGATAACCAGGGGCGGGTGGGGATAACGAAAGTGGCTTTGAGCAGGGACAGGCTTCACTCTTTGGCCACCTTCCAAAAGGATCAGCCAGGCTCCCAGCCGACCAGACTTGACCGTCAAACTTGTAGGTTAACACGGGACAAGAAAGCGTGGAGGATGCAAGTTAGAAGAGAGCCTGCTTCCTCCTGGACTGCCACTGTCCCCAGCTTTTGACTCCGTTCTAAGAAGAAGACATGGGGGAAAAAAGAATCGGCCTGTGGGTGTAGCTGGCTCTCCCCACCAGGCCTCAGAATGAAAGAGCTGGTGCCAGTCCCACCTGGGAGATGACCCCACCCTGCCCATTCCTGTTCTTCCTGATCATCTATCAAAATCGGGGGGTGGGGGGGTGGCAAGGGTACAGAGCACACTTGTCATTCTCTTCTCCTTCCCACACCCACATCCAGCTGGTGGGAGAATCTGAGACCGTCTGTGGTTAGAGGACCACAGACACAAGCTCACAGAGCAGCCCTCCATCTCTCCTCTAGTCTCCCCTGAAAGCGTTGGGAGCCCCAGTTAACAACTCATGTGGCCCTGCTCGCCTTTGCTGTTGCTCCTGCTTGCCCATCCCATCCCCCAGGACACCAGTGAGGCAGAATTATTCCAGGTTACCTGGTGTCCAAGGGATGTGAATTAAGCAAATAAAGTTCTGCCTTGCACTTAATATTCCAGCGTGTATACATGCTCAGTCATGCCCATGCTTTGTAACCCCACAGACTGTAGCCTGCCAAACTCCTCTGTCCATGGGATTTCCCAGGCAAGACTGCAGGAGTGGGTTGCCATTTCCTTCTCCAATGGATGTTCCCGACCCAGGGATCAAACCCTTGTCTCATAAGTCTCTTGCATTGGCAGGCAGATTCTTTACTACCACTGTGCCACCTGGGAAGCCCTTACTATTCCAGAAACTTGTCTTAATAGCTTTTATTTTTCCAACAGTAAGAAGGTAAATCTTAAATCTTTCATGTTAACACCATTAGGACAAGCTTTTATAAAATTTGGACAAAGCAGTTTTGTAACAACTGATACAATATTTCAAACATCAACAATTTTTATCCTCTCTATTGTTTTTGAGGTCATCTGAACATTCTTTCAAAGCTTTGAAACTACTAAAATACAATGGATTATGAATGTCTATAAGAAGAAAAGGAAAATAGCAAATCTTTTAGCATTAGGGGAAAATCCAATCTTCTTAAACATAAAGGGTTACAGTTCAGTAGAAAATAACTTCTTGTAAAGAGGAGCCAGGAAATGTGTTTGCTTTGAAACTCTACTTTTAATCTTCAAAATTCCTGAAGAAACAGTTTATGATACTTAAAAAAAAAACTAAACTTTTTTTAACTTCTGATCATAGTTTCCTTAAGAGGAGTGTCTTCAACATTAATAGCACTCCACATCTCTTAACCTGACATATTCTATTATTAACCCATAAGTTAACAAAACCCAAAGAAAGACGGAGGGAGGGAATAAAGGAGGGAGGGAGGGAGCGAGGAAGGAAAAGGAAGGAAAAAAGGAGAGATCCACTTTCAAAATGGTGGCATGAGGAACTGCAAACTTCCTTCCCAGCAAAACACTCATAACTGGTCAAAAAAAATTTTAATTGTATTTTTGAGCATTTAAACCCTCTAGAAATTGTCCTTGATAAGAAGGGTGAGAGTCTATGGCACTTGAACAATGACCCAATCCCTCTTCGCTGCTCACCTTAACAGATGCTCTACTCTGGGTGGGTGTGGCCAAGAAAATGGGGCTCCCGCCACCCCCAGATCCCAGTCAAAGAAGACAGCGGGGTCCCCAGGAGGGGCGGCCACCCACATCCCTCAGCCCTCATATCACACAGACTAAATTCCTGGTGAGTGCAGCTGAGAGAATGGTGGCTCCTTTCTTGTACTCATAGCAGGAGGCACTACCCCAGACAGGGGAAGACAAAATTACCGAGCCCCTCGCTCCTCTTGTCTCAGTTTGCTTGTGGGTCAGAAGTTCCGTGCTGGGAGCAGCAAGCTGAGAAGACCTGAGGCTACTGCTCCCCCACAAAGCCCCGCTGTGTAGAGCAGGAGTGTCACTCAGAGAAGGAAGCCACTGTCGCTGCCCCCAGCGCAGAAGCAGTGGCTCAGATCGTGCTGTGGAGAGAGAAGGCCATAAGTCTAGAGAGCAATGATACCGAAGAAAGAAAGGAAAGAAGGAAGGAAGGAAGAAACAAAGAACGCTGCCGTTATTCAGAACAAAATGTGGGGGAAGTTCTAGCGTAAGGGCGCTCTCGAAAACAATGGGGATTTTGGTGGTAAACAGTGAGGGAACAGTGGCAGCCCCGTAAGAGCAATGAGCTAAACTGCAGGTCAGCTAACTTGTCAGAGAAAACAGAGAAACGGAGGAAGCTAAGATTCCCCCAGGAGTCAGAACAAACGTCAAAGTCCGACTTCAAAAACCCCTCCTGGGAAGAGGCCCAGGTGTAACTGGATCCGACCGTGAGGCAGTGTTCTACCCCCTGGCATGGTTGAAACCAGCAGCGCAGTCAGCCAGGCCTCAGTGGGGCCTAACGGCTGGGTGTGATGCCAACAGAGACAGGTGGTTTAACAGAGAAGTCAGGGGAGAGCAAAGCACTGTCGGCCCAGGGTGAGCGTGCACAGCCTGAGTCTGTGCCCTCTGGGGAGTGACATCAGAGGGTTCACACTGCAGGGAAACACACTCACAAAAATAACCCTGCAACGTCACTAAAGCAGCACACCAGCAACAGGAAGCCGGGGCGGGGGAGGGGTGGGGGGGGCAGAGGTCAGTATCCACTAGCAGTCTGTCTTAACTGTCTTAATGATCTAAAGAAAAAGTAGATAAATTTGACTTCACTACTATTAAAAACTTTTGTTCTTCTAAGGCTGTTATCAATGAAGCAAGAGGACAACCTACACAAATATTTACAAATCATATACCAGATAAGGGTCTAGGGTACAGAATCTATAACACACACACACACATACACATACACACACACTCCATCAATAATAAAAAGACAAATAATTCAATTAAACTAGGCAAAGCATTGAACAGACATTTCTCCTAAGAAGTCAGATGGCCAGTGAGCATGTAAAAAGATGCTCAACATAATTAGTCATTAGAGAAATGCAAATCAAAACCACAAAGAGATACAATCTCACATTCACTAGGATGCTATCATCAACAAGACAGACCCTGGCACGTGTCGGTGAGCGTGTACAGAAATGGGAGCTGTCATACGTTGCTGGTGGGGATGGAAAGTGGTACAGCCTTCCTACTATTTCTGTAGATTAATGATCGCCTAGGGCTGGAGAGTGCTGGGAAGAAATTGGGAGTGATTGCCGATGGGTTTAGGGTTTCTTTGGGGAGATGATAAAAAATATTCTAAAATCCAGCATGGTCATGGTTGCACAACTCTGTGAATATACTAAAAGCCATTGAATTGTACACTTTAAATGAGTGGATTGTGTTGTGTGTGCATTATTTTTTAATAAAGCTGTTGTCGTTTTCAAAAATAAAGGAAGAAAGAGGGGAAGGGAGGGAAGAAGGAAGGAAGGACAGGGCCCTTTCACCCCTCATTATTTCTTACATCCTCCTACAGGACTTAGAATTAGAAGTATTTTGTGCCCCAAGCTGCAAAGATCTCTGCTTCTACATGGGAATTCCTGGCTGTGATCCATAAGCAGTCCATATCGACAAGAGAGAAGTGTTAGCATGAGAGTTAAACCCAAATGACCTGGCGGCTTGCTGCACCCCCCCACCATCACCGCCAAGTGTCCGCGGCCCAGCAGGAGGCTCTGGGCTGGAAGGTCAGGTCACTGCAGAAACCATTTACAGCCAAGAAGTAATTGGACAGCTTTAGACTTCACCATAAACCTGAGCAGATGCCTGAATTCCCCCCGTTAGGAAAGCTAATTAGGAAGAAGGATGAGAAAAAGGCAGCTAATCCCTGAATGGGACTTTTTCTGTGTCCACAAGTCTCTTCCGAAGCCCCAAGCTAAAAACACAGAGCACCCCCACGGATTGGAGGGCCTGAAATGTCATGTGAGGTCTTGGACATCACAGAGCCCCAGAGGCCCAACCATGAGTTCCCTACTGTCTCCAGCTTGACCCCAGCCAGCGGGAGAGGGTCCCCCCCCTCACTGTGCTCCACCTGGTCCTCCATCTAATAGATTTCATGAACGTGCCACCTGCCATCCAGAACCTGAGGACAGCAGGAATTGCCCACACCAGGACCAGTTTCCCTCAATCTCCACCCCACCCCTCCCTCGCCCTGGGGAGGGAAAGGCAGACCCCACCCATCCCAGGGCCAAGATTCATGGGCCTGGGGTCAGGCAGAACTAGGGAGAAAACCTTTGAATTTGCTGTCAGATGAGAGTTTTAAATTAATGACAGGGTGTTTAATACCGGAACATAATAAAAATCAATGGTAGGACCTGCCCCCAGTGTCACTGAGGCTAGGATGGCAGGTCCAGCAGATCTGGGTGTAGGGAAGTGGGAGCGCTGGGCCACTTAGCACAGAGACCCTGAAGTCAGGGAGCTGGAGGCCCAGGTGACAGAGGTGCTAAGAAACAAGGAAGGGGGCTTCCCTGTGGGTCAGCAGTTAAGACTCTCCCTTGCAGTGCAGGAGAAAGTGTTAGCGCTTTGCAATTACATGGACTGTAGCCCCCCTGGCTTCTCTGTCCATGGAATTCTCCAGGCAAGAATACTGGAGTAGGTAGCCATTCCCTCCTCCAGGGAATCTTCCTGATCCAGGGATCAAACCTGGGTCTCTTGCATTGTAGGCAGACTCTTTACCATCTGAGCCACCAGGGAAGCCCTGCAGGGGACTCGGGTTCAGTCCCTGGTTGGGGAACTAAGATCCCACATACTCCGAAGCAACTAAGCCTGTGTGCCACGAGGGAAGATCACATAAGATGCAACTAAGAGCTGACACAGCCAAATAAATAAATGAAAGAAAGTGAAAGGGAAGTCGCTCAGTCGTGTCCAGCTCTTTGTGACACTATGGACTGTAGCCCACCAGGCTCCTCCATCCATGGGATTCTCCAGGCAAGAATGCTGGAGTGGGTTGCCATCTCCTTCTCCAGAGGATCTTCCCAACCCAGGAATTGAACTCGGGTGTCCCACATTGTGGGCAGACTCTTTACCGTTTGAGCCGCCAGGGGATCCCTAATAAATACATAAATATTTTTTAAAAAGAGGAAGACGGAGAAACAGCCAGGTGGGCATTCCAGACAGCAATTACGGGAAACACATCCAGCCCAGGAGTGGGGGAGAGAGGGAAGGCAGGACAGGCTCACCCCTAGAAGTTGGACCCTGGGGGGCGTCTGTCCGCAGCTGGAGAGGGTTGGGGGTGATCCACCCCCACTTCCTAGCAGGGCCTCCTGCAGCGTGGGAGACACAGCCTCAGGGCCTGTCCCCAGAGAGACAGACAGGAGAGAGGGCGAGGGAGAGTCCCAGGACCTGCTCAGCAGGAAGAAAGGCAGCGAACGCAGGCCTCCCTTTCTACTTCTCGCCCCTTCTGACTCAGACAGTTCAGTTAATTGGCTCCTGCCTCCTTGGCCCTAGGAAACAGGGCCGGTGGTGCTCAGACAGGAATGCCAGGGTGGTCTGACCCAAAGTCACAAACTCAGGGCTAATCTCCAGGAGAGCATCCCTGGGGTGAGCGGACTGCACCACCTGGGTCATGGGTGCGTCCTGCTATCTGCCTCCCCAGACCTGGGGTCTGAGCAGCCAAACCCCAGAATATAGGGGGTGGATGTGAAGAACTGACTCATTGGGAAAGACCCCGATGCT
The DNA here is from genome assembly GCF_003369695.1 of Bos indicus x Bos taurus. Lineage (NCBI taxonomy): Eukaryota > Metazoa > Chordata > Mammalia > Artiodactyla > Bovidae > Bos > Bos indicus x Bos taurus. Next base: position 6,395,171 of record NC_040079.1, on the reverse strand, counting down.
GGGAAAGATTGAAGCAGGAGGAGAAGGGGACGACAGAGGATGAGATGGTTGGATGGCATCACCGATGCAATGGACATGAGTTTGAGTAAACTCCAGGACTTGGTGATGGACAGGGAGGCCTAGTGTGCTGGGCCTGGTGTGCCAGTCCATGGGGTCGCAAAGAGTCAGACACGGCTGAACAATTGAACTGAATTGAACTGGGAATATATGTGTGGTTTGGGTTGGGGGAGTGGGGATGTCGCCAGGAGGGAGACCCTTGTCACACACACCTTCCACATCTGATGTGTACCTGCCAGAGGCTCGGATCCCTGGGTGGGGCGCTTGGTCCCATGCATTTCCCCCCAGGATGAGGCCAAATCCTCACTCTACTGGAAGAATTGCTGGCAGGCTCCCCCATGCCAGGCTCGGCACAGCTGCAGATGGACCCACAGCAGAAGGAGAAGACGGTGACCAGGATCTAAAAGGGACGGGACACCCGCCCCACCCGGAACCTTCTTTCCAGAGGCCCCCAAAGGCTCTACCCGGAGAATCGAGGGGAGAGAACCCCAGGTCCCCCTCCCTCCAGGCCCGCCCACTTCCTCCCCATGTAAAGCAGATTGTTGTTTTGTTTGTGGCTCCTCCGCTGCCAGGTGGAGATGTAAATGGGAAAAACTGAGTGAGGCTGTTTTACATAATGATGACGAGGAAGCCAGAACATTTAGCGAAACAGTAACTTGTTGCTTTGAGAGACTTTCCAGGGATAGGTGGCAGATTAAGGTGGCCCCGGGGATGGTGGGGGCAGAAAGAGCTTCTTCAGGAAGGAGCGGCAGGATACAGGCCATATGGGGACCACCCCCAGTCCACACAGAGGAGCCCCCATCTCAGAGCAGAGCCCACAGATGTAGAATTTCTTTAAGGATTTTCTTATTTTGACCATTTCAAGTATAAGAACGATAAAGAACTGCAAAGCAGGACCTTCCGGTCGTCTGCACCATGCAGGTTTGTGCAACTCACACACCCCTGAGACTCAGCTTCCTCCGCCATAAGACAGCTTGACACATTCCTTCCTTGCAGCCTGAGGGGCATGTGAGCCAGCGGATTTCCTGCCATATCAATAAACAAGGAGGCACAGCCATCCACGATTCCTGCCCTCCAAAGGTGAATTTTTGAGCCCAGGAAGAACAATGCCTGCTATCTAGCAGCCACTGAGCTGCCACCACTCCGTACGGTGAGCAAGTAACTAGTTCAGTTCAGTTCAGTTCAGTCACTCAGTCGTGCCCAACTCTTTGCAACCCCATGGACTGCAGCACACCAGGCTTCCCTGTCCTTCACCAACTCCCCGATCTGGCTCAAACGCATGTCCATTGAATCAGTGATGCCATCCAACCATCTCATCCTCTGTTGTCCCCTTCTCCTCCAGCAAGGAAACTAAGGAAGTGAAAAATCAAACTGCAGGATGCTGGCCCGATAGCGGTGATGCATGTGACAGGAATGATTTCAGTGAGCCCAGACTCGAGCATCTTCCCATGCATAGTGTGCTCAGTCGCTCAGTCATGTCTGACTCTTTGCGACCCCATGGACTGTAGCCATCCAGGCTTCTCTGTCTATGGGGATTCTCCAGGCAAGAATACTGGAGTGGGTAACCATTCCCTTCTCCAGGGGATCTTCCTGACACAGGAATCGAACCAGGGTCTCCTGCATTGCAGGTGGATACTTTAGCAGCTGAGCTACCAAGAAAGTCCCATACGTAGAAAAACACTAAATTCCTTAACGTGAGATGTCTGGTGTTCCTTAATTAACAATAATATTTTTATGTTCAGACTACCTGCCCCTTGTCACAAACTTCTATATAACCTGACTCCTCTCCCCGGCCCCCACCTACTCGGAACAGTTTTCTCCCAGTTACTTGAAGATACTGTCTCCCGGGCTTGAAGTTCTAGAACTTCCCACCAAATAAAACCTGACTCTCAACTTCTAGACTGTGACTAGAGGTGCAACTTCAGGGATGGGAGTGCTCTTCATGACCTCCTTAGGTCTCCTTTCCTCTTCCAGCCCTATCCCCTCCATACTCACTGCCCCACAGCCCTTGACACTGGGGCTGCTCTGTCTGCCCTCTGACTCTCTTCCCTCCCCGCCCATTCCCACACCCTGGCCTCACAGCCCCCCCTCAACCCCAGAAAAACCAAGGACCTACATCAATCTGCTGAAGCCCATCACTTCCCAAGTGACATTGACGTCCCCGCATGGCATGCGTCTCATCCCTGCCCTGGTGAAGCTGGCAAAGTCACTTTCCTGCTCTTGGCATCTGTGCTTCTCCCCAAAGCCTCCTGCATCAGGCTTTAGCGACACAGGGCCACGCTTATTTACAGAGGCCATGGCAGTGACACAGTGGAGTCCCAGCCACATCCTGTTCCAAGTGCTGCCAGACAGGGAAAGTGGGCCCTGGATTAGCCAAAAGATGCTCCGTGACCAGGTAGGGTGTAAACTGGTCTGCCCAGGTGCCAGGGGTCTTTCCACCTAACCTCTAGTATTTCTAAACCTCCAAGACTGGTTTTTGCAATTTGAACTCTACTCTGGACAGAGCTGGCCACTGGGGCTCGTAGCAGCGGTCAGCAGAAGGAAGGATAATATGTTCACCCACAGCAGCAGCCATCCATTTGTTCGGGCGGCTGCAAGGTTAGGCTCCCTTGACATTCATTTCCTGCTCAGAAAGGCGGTGAGTCATCTCCCTCCTGCTTCTTCTTCTTTAAGTATTGCTCTGAGACCAGAGTCTGCAGAAGGAGAGGTCACATGGAACCCTTTATTTAGCATCGAATTTCTCAGCCTGGGGGCGGGGAGCACCCGGTGGGGTAGCTGGAAACAGCCCTGGTAAGTTCTGAGCACACACCTGAGCCAGGAAGCTCAGTGCAGCTGGGAAGTCCTGGAAGTCCACTGACATTCAATCGCTGTCTTGCGGTTGAGGTCAAGTTAGCAAGATGGGGTGCAGACAGCTGGGAAAAGACAGATAGCCCAGGAAAGCATCCTGGCTTAAGCAGCTTAGTGCGGTGCTTTGTTGAAAGACGGACTGTCTGCTGTGTGTCCACCAGGTGGCGCAGGACACCTCAGCGGTCAGCTCCCACTCGCAGCCTGGTGCACATTGCTGATCTCGCTGCGATTGGAAATGTGCACAGGTGCAAGGCTATAACTTGACCAATAATATTTTCATTTGGACTAAGTTCAGCCAAATTTAACACAACAGTAAAGTGGCGACTTTGGCAAGAGAGAAATTTTATTTGTTTCTGTGTGAAAAGTGTCCTGGGCTGGTATAAGAGCTCCACAAAGGTGTGCATCCACAGTGCAGCCATCTAGGACGGCCCTCAGCCTCCCACTCCAAAGTGGCTGCTAGAGCTCCAGCCATCACATCTGAGTACTATGCTGTAGAATAGAGGAGGGGAGATGTCCCCCTGCTCTAAGGAACTTTCTCAGAATTCAAAGACATCAATTCATCAGCCAGAAGGGAGGCTGGAGACTAGAGTTCTTTACCTGATCATTGCTATCCCTAAATAATTTCATGGCTCTGTTTGGGAAAAAAAAGAAAGAAAGAAAATGTAAGAAAGGAGAGCTGAAAACAGCTAGCATCCTCGGCCAAATACCAACATAGGATGCTAAAAATTCCTTTATGCCAACACAGCATATTTCCCAACCCCCGGAAATCAGGACAGTGAGGACTCCTTCATTGCCTGCCCTCTTTTTAACTTTTTATTTTGCATTGGGGTATAACCACTTAACAGTGTTGTGATAGTTTCAGATGGACAGCAAAGGGGCTCAGCCATACATATTCATGTGTCCATTCGGCCCCTAAGCTCACCTCCCATCCTGCCTGCCCTTTATTGATAGGACTCCCACATGTGTGTCCCATGTCCAGATTCTTCTCCTAAACCCCAGGATCTGCACATCTACCTAAACGTCCTGCAGGAATCCAAGCCAGCGCAGCGCCCCCCATTCCAGTCCCCATCCACCTGCTCTTCCTCCTGCTCTCCCGGCTCCAGGGCTCCATCCTCCAGTCCCCACCTAAGCCGAGAACCAGGAAGCCATCCTGGGTGCCCTGCTCCCCACACAGCCACCCCGTTTATCCTTATATTCCCTTTTCTTCCCACTCCTGGACCACACTTCAGAGATGGGATGCAGAGGCCCCGCCCCTGAGCTTAGCGAGAAGCGCCCATCTCTGCAGAAACAACCGGAAACTGGGCCGGGACTGCAGAGACTCCCCCGCCCCAGGGGCAGAGTGTTGCAGGGGTGCCGCTGGGGTGGCAGAGGTCTGACAGAGACCAGGGTCTGAGTGGCCCAGGCAGGGAGGGAAGGATTTGGGCAGGGTGGCAGCTTGAGGCAAGGCCCAAAGAAGAGAAACGTCGCTGGCAACTGCAGGGTCCCCTGTGATGGGGAGTGAAAGTGTTAGTCCCTGATTCGTGTCCAGCTCTTTGGGACCCCATGGACTGTAGTCCACCAGGCTCCTCTGTCCATGGGATTCTCCAGGCAAGAATACTGGAGTGAGTTGTTATTTCCTTCTCCAGGGTATCTTCCCAATCTGGGGATTGAACCTGTGTCTCCCACATTGCAGGCAGATTCTTTACCATCTGAGCCACCAAGGAAGCTCCCCTGTGACTGAAGCAGGAGCAGAAGGTGTGAGTTGCCATCTAAGGCTCAGGGAGGCCCTTGGGATTTACTAGGATTTACTCGGGGTTCTCTGCAGGGTGGGGGGGATGGGATCTATGATGGAACACAATGACAGCCAGGAACGGGGCTTGAGAGGAATGAATGAGGAGGCAGAGAGACCATTTATGCTGCAAGTATTCGTGCCAGAGACCGAAGATGCCAAATCAGGGGGTGGGGTGTTAGAACGAGAGGTAGATTCCAGAACAACCCCGGAAGTAAGGAGCCATGTGTGTTGACAGGATGTAGAAAAGGAAGGAAAAGGAGCAGCCCTAGGGACTTCCAGCCTGGGTGCAGGGGTGTGCCAGGACCGTGAGACAGTCCCGGGGGCAGAGGGGCCTGCTGGGGACAAATGGGGAGGAAGAGGTCGGCCCAAGGGCGCACAAAGAGCATGGACCCCCAAATGGAGAAAACCCAGCTGGGAGGGGTAGACAGACACAGGCACCGATAGCTAAGGAGCGGGAGGGGAGCCTGGGGAAGGCTCACGGAGGGAGTGCGGAAGGAGCCTTAGTAGTGCTGATGGTTCCCTATAGCCCACCAGGCCCCTCTGTTCATGGAATTCTCCAGGCAAGAATACTGGAATGGGTTGCCATTCCCTTCTCCAGAGGATCTTCCCAACCCAAGGATCAAACAAGGAACCTTGAAAAGAAGGGCCAAATTTAGATACAGAGGCTGAGAAAATGAGAACCAGAGGGAGAAAGACAGAGATAGAGCGAGAGACAGAGATAAACAGAGAAACAGAGAGACACAGAGACAGACACAGAAGCTGAGTGCCGAAAAGTTGATGCTCTTGAAGTGTGGTATTGGAGAAGATTCTTGAGAGTCCCTTGGACTGCAAGGAGATCCAACCAGTCCATCCTAAAGGAAATCAATCCTGAGTGTTCACTGGAAGGACTGAGGCTGAAGCTGAAACTCCAGTACTTTGGCCACCTGATGGGAAGAATTGACTCATTGGAAAAGACCCTGATGCTGGGAAAGATTGAAAGCTGGAGGGACGACAGAAGAAGAGATGGTGGGATGGCATCACCTACTCAATGGACATGCATTTGAGTAAACTCCAGGAGTTGGTGATGGACAGGGAGGCCTGGCATGCTGCAGTCCATGGGGTCGCAAAGAGTCAGACACATCTGAGCAACTGAACTGAACTGAACAGAGACACTGAGAGCTGGTGTGCCCCAGCCGGCAGGTGAGCCTGGCCTCTCAGGAAACATTGTCCATAACATCCTCCACCTGCCACCGTAGAGCCTCCCACTTCCGCTCCTCATGGCCACTCGTATTTGTCCTTCTGAATTCCTAGGACCTTTCAGGTTGCAAGTGATAAAAAAAACCCAGCCTGAACAAGGTTGAGGAAGAAGGGACAGGCCCTGAAAAGCCAGCTGGGCATCACTCCCGGGGAAGGCAGGTTCAAGGACCAACCCCTGCAGAAGGACAGACCGGCTCAGACCCAGGACTGGACCGCCGCCAGAGATCAACGTCTGGGTTTCGTGCCTGAGCCTCTGCAGGGAGTCCATCCTCCCCCAGGGGACTCTCCACACGCAGAGGTCGCGGCTCCCCACACTGAGGGGGGAGAGGTGATGCTGTCCCCGGGGCCAGTTTACAAACTCCAGAGAAGGACACCTACTGGCTGGGGTCCGTGGACCGTGAGGCGGTGGGCAGGATGTGAAAGAAATCTGTGGTCACTCTCAACCTCACAACTGGGGTAGAAAAGGGCAGTGCCCAGAAGAATGTGCCAGACGCCTGGGGAAAGAAAGGCAATGGCGGCTCCAAGTCAGATGGCCCCCAGCAGAAGCCCCCCCCCCCCCCAGCTGATGTTCCCCTCTCTTCCTGCTGTGCCCTCCTCCCCCAGCCCTCCCCTTCCCTCCCTGGGTCTTCCTCTCTTCCTCCCTCCCCTCCCCCACCCATCTCCCCACCCCCACCCCAGGCTGGGGTCTTCTCTGCTTCTCCCAATCAGCCTTCACTCCCTCCCTGCTTTGCCAGCCCTGTTTTCCTCCAGACTCTGAGGCCCTCGCACACTTACAGCGTTTTTGTTCCACTATGACATTTAAGGTCCCCATGGTTACCTATGCCCAGAGCTAAACAAAACTCTAATCTAGCCTGGTTCTGGCCAGTGCCAAGCGTAGCCAGGCCACTACTCCAGCTCCGAGCGCTGGACTTCTCCCGAGACAGCTAAACACAGCATCAGCTTTCTTGGCAGCCTTGTCACAGCTGAATCACACTGAGTTTTCTATTTCCATAAAACATGTTTTAAAGATGATCAAAGTAATCATGTGCTCACTGGAGAAAACTTTGAAAACAGATAGAAAGGAGATCATTAAAAATCACCTGCATTGCTTCGTTTTGATCCATTTCCGTCTTTTACTTATGCAGATTTTAAAACATTTTTAATACAGGTTGACTTAGTTTGTGAAATTTCCAGTTTCACTTAACCTTTTATGAAGAGCCCTTTGCATATCACCAAAAGTCCTGTGAAGATACTTTTAGTGTGTTAATGATATTCCTTTCACAGTTCCTGATACAGTAACTGACAGTTACTACTCTCTGGCACATGCTTTTGTGGATTATTTTATTTAACAGCCTACCAAGTAGCTTTCCTGGGAAGTAGGTACTTATTTTCTCTATTTTGCAAATGAAGAAACTGAGGCTTAGAGACATTAAATAATTTGCCACAGTCACAGAGCTAGTAACTGGCTGGTCAAAGTTTTGAACCTAAGACAACCTTCAGTTGTTGTCACTGAACAACAGTTCACTCTCAGTGTTCCCTCCTCGCCACCTCCCATCTGGACACTGTGACCCACAGGTGTGACCCAGGTGATATATGTCCATAGTAGGAAGGCGTCTTCATCTCCACTTGGGCACCAGTGTGTCCCTGCAGGACAGTGATAGAGAATGTGTCCCATGAGCAGGCACGTCCTATATATGTTGGATGTGACTTCAGTTCAGTCCCTCAGTCGTGTCCGACTCTTTGCGACCCCCATGGGCTGCAGCACGCCAGGCCTCCCTGTCCACTACCAACTCCCGGAGCTTGCTCAAACTCACATCCATCAAGTCGGTGCTGCCATCCAACCATCCCATCCTCTGTCATCCCCTTCTTCTCCCACCTTCAATCTTTCCCAGCATAAGGGTCTTTTCCAGTGAGTCAGTCCTTGGCATCAGTTGGCCAAAGTATTAGAGTTTCAGCTTCAGCCTCAGTCCTTCCAATGAATATTCAGGACTGGTTTCCTTTAGGATAGACTGATTGGATCTTCTTGCAGTCCAAGGGATTCTCAAGAGTCTTCTCCAACACCACAGCTCAAAAGCATCACTTCTTCAGCACTCAGCCTTCTTTATAGTGCAACTCTCACATCCATACATGAATACTGGAAAAACCATAGCTTTGACTAAATGGACCTTTGTCAGCAAAGTAATGTCTCTGCTTTTTAATGTGCTGTCTAGGTTGGTGATAGCTTTTCTTCCAAGGAGCAAGTGTCTTTTAATTTCATGGCTGCAGTCATCATTCACCATCTGCAATGATTTTGGAGCCCAAAAAAGTAAAGTCTCTCACTGTTTCCATTGTTTCCCCATCTATTTCCCATGAAGTGATGGAACCAGATGCCATGATCTTACTTTTCTGAATGTTGAGCTTTAAACCAACTTTTTCACTCCCCTCTTTCACTTTCATCAAGAGACTCTTCAGTTCTTCTTCACTTTCTGCCATAAAGGTGGTGTCATCTGCATATCTGAGGTTATTGGTATTTCTCCTGGCAATCTTGATTCCAGCTTGTGCTTCAACCAGCCTGGCATTTCGCATGATATACTCTGCATATAAGTTAAATAAGCTGGCTGAAAATTTACAACCTTAACGTAGTCCTTTCTTAATTTGGAACCAGTCTGTTGTTCCATGTCCAGTTCTAACTGTTGCTTCTTGACCTGCATACAGATTTCTTTGGTATTTCCATCCCTTGAAGACTTTTCCATGGTTTGTTGTGATCCACACAATCAAAGGCTTGGCATAGTCAATAAAGCAGAAATAGATGTTTTTCTGGAACTCTCTTGCTTTTTCAATGATCCAGCAGATGTTGGCAATTTGATCCCTGGTTCCTCTACCTTTTCAAAATCCAGCTTGAACATCTAGAAGTTCACAGTTCAAGTGCTGTTGAAGCCTGGCTTTGAGAATCTTGAGCATTAGTTTGCTAGTGTGTGAGATGAATGCAATTGTGCAGTAGTTTGAGCATTCTTTGGCATTGCCTTTCTTTGGGATTGGAATGAAAACTGCCCTTTTCCAGTCCTGTGGCCACTGCTGAGTTTTCCAAATTTGCTGGCATATTGAATGCAGCACTTTCACAGCATCATCTTTCAGGATTTGGAACAGCTCAATTGGAATTCCATCACTTCCACCAGCTTTGTTCGTAGTGATGCTTTCTAAGGCCCACTTGACTTCACATTCCAGGATGTCTGGCTCTAGGTGAGTGATCACACCATTGTGGTTATCTGAGTTGAAGATCTTTTTTGTACAGTTCTTCTGTGTATTCTTGCCACCTCTTCTTAATATCATCTGCTTCTGTTAGGTCCATACCATTTCTCTCCTTCATTGTGCCCATCTTTGCATGAAATGCTCCCTCAGTATCACTAATTTTCTTGGAAATCTTTAAGTCACCAAGTTGCAATGTGGAGCCAATGGCTGAAGGGTGCCTGCACCACGTGTGCTGGGGCATGGGGATGGACAGCCCTTCCTGGCACAGAGCCACAGAGTAATTCAGAAAACCAGAGAATTTGAATGGAACCATCTCAGTTTTTAAAGGCTGTATATCAAAACCGCACAGCAAACCTCATACCTAATGGAGAAACTTTAGAAACATTCCTGTTAACACTGGCAACAAGATAAAGATGCCTATCAGAACTGCTATTATGTAACAAAGAATCAGAGCTCCTGGCCAATGTTATATAGCAAGAAAAAGAAATAAGGGTGTATGAACTGGAAGGAAAGAAATACAAGTGTTGTTATTTGTGGTTTGAACAAAGTATTAGAACTGAAAAGAGGGTTATTGGATGGATGTAACATCAAATTTTAAAAATCAATAACACTTTCTCTGCAGCACAAAAACCACCTAGAATATATATAACAAATACAGGTAGGGTACCACTATATACCAATACATAGCAGAATAGGGTAACATTAGTAATAACAGCAAAAGCTATAAAATATCTTTAAATATGACAAAAAATACATCATTCTCAAAGCAGGACATTTTTACCTTCTATTAAGTGAGATAAATACTTTGGCCACCTGATGTGAAGAGCTGACTCACTAGAAAAGACCCTAATGCTGGGAAAGATTGAAAGCAGAAGGAGAAGGGGGCAGCAGAGGATGAGGTGGTTGGATGGCATCAGTTACTCAATGGACGAGAATCTGAGCAAGCTCCAGGAGACAGTGAAGGACAGGGAAGCCTGGTGCGCTGCAGTCCATGGTATCATAAGGAGTCAGACATGACTTAGGGGTGGAACAACAACAGAATGCGATAGATGATCTAAATAAATGGAATAATCCATGTTGTTGGATGCAACAACTTAATATAAAATAATTCCATCGATTATTAGTACCATACTAATAATCCTAATCAAATTCAAACTGTACTTTTTTTGGAATTCAAGCTTATTCTAAAATTTATGAGGAATAATAAAAGTTCCCAGATTACTAAGGTAATTTTAGAACAGAAAGGCAAAGACGGATTGGTCTTATAAGATACAAAGATATACTCCAAGGCATAATAATAAAAGACACTCTCTACTGTGCAGCGGAATATTACTCATACTTAAGAAGGAAGCTCTGTCAGTCGCTACAACACAGATGAAACTTGAGGACACTATGCTGAGTGAAATAAGCCTGTCTCAAAAAGACATATACTGTAGGAGTCTACTTACATGAAGTACATGCGGGAATCAAAATCATAAACACAGAAAGTATAAAGGTGGTTTGCCAGGAGATGGGCAGAGAGGATAATGGGGAGTTCCTGTATAATAGACAGTGTTGCCATTTTTTTCAATTTTTCTGGCTTTTTTCTTTTTTTTTTTTTTTTGGATGCTTTAGGTCTTCATCATGGCTGCAGCATATAGGTGTAGTTGCCCTTCAGCCTGTGGAATCTCAGTTCCCCAATCAGGGATTGTCCCAAGACCCCCACATTGGAAGGTGGATTCTTAACTACTGAACCATCCAGGAAGTCCCTAGACTTGCAGTTTTATAAGATGAAAAGAGCTCTGGGCCTGGATGAAGGTGACGGTTACACAACTGTGTGAATGTATTTAATTCAACAGAACTGTACACTTAAAAATGGTTAAGATGAAAAAAAAAATGGTTAAGATGGTAAATTTTGCATTGAGTAGTCTACTGCAATTTTTAAAAAGTAAAATATGCAAAAAGAAACCTCTCTTTCCTGGTATCCAGGAGGAAATAAAAGACTTGGTGTGCTTCAGACATTTGGGAAATTCTGTAACAGTGGTGGATTGGGGGATGACTTTTGTCCATGTGTGAATTACAACGTTTCCTTCACCTGAGAATGTATGGATTTTGAAAGCTATCACTAAAAAAGACTAGTACCAAAGCCGTGGATGTCCTGATCTCACAAGATACCTAATGTAGTTTGTGTGAGCTCAATCAATCAGTCATGTCCAACTCTTTGCAACCCCATGGACTGTAGCCCACCAGGCTCCTCTGCCCATGGGATTCTCCAGGCAAGAATACTGGAAGTGAAAGTGAAAATGAAAGTCACTCAGTCGTGTCTGACTCTTTCCAACCCCGTGGACTATACAGTGCATGGAATTCTCCAAGCCAGAATACTGGAGTGGGTAACATTTCGTTTCTCCAAGGGATCTTCCCCACCCAGGGATTGAACCTGAGTCTCCTGCATTGGCAGGTAGATTCTTTACCACTGAGCCACCAGGGAAGCCCAATGTAGTTTATAACAAGTAAATACAAGAGGCCACAGAATCTTTCTTTCTTTCTTCCTTTTTTGGCAGAAAATTTCAACTTTAGTTGGCCAAAATGCACAATTCCAATATTCTGCTAGAAAAGCCTGAACACCTGTCAACATGTGGTTCGCTCAAGCATCCTTGGCCATCTTCCAGGCTGGAAATGAAGGCTCCCGGCTCTGCCTGGTGCAGGCCCCAGGCCACCCTGGACATCACGGAGCAATGAGGACCCTGGCTCTGTCCAGGAAGGGTGGGGCTGCCAGGCCTGTCCTGGGCCCAGCCATACCCTCCAGTCGTAGGGTGGCACCCCCCGAGACAGAGACCTGTAGTCTCCATTTAACCAAATGACTCAGGAACCATGCTTGGCCACAGTAACACCACATGAGCAAGGGACCTGTCGGGCCCAGCCTAGTCATGCCCCGTACCGGCGACAGGAGTCTCCAGGGAGGCTAGGCCAAGGTGGAACAGACACCCTAACACCCAAAAATGTCTAAGAATCCCACAGGTGGAATTTTGCTTAAGTGAGAGCATAAACCTAACAGGAATGAGACCTGAGCAGCATGAGATATAGAATCTTCTTTACCCTTTCTGTCTTATACCATCTCACTAGAAAATTTGTGTGCTGGCTACTTCACAGAATCTCTGTGAGAAATCAGAAGGAACACATTCTCAGTTCCCCCACCAGGGCAGGAACATAGACATCCATCATCCTCACTATCAGTCAAGTTCAGCAGAAAGAAGGGGTTCGGCCAGCCTCCCTGAAGAAAAGCAACAATGTGGTTATACCCACTGAGTGTCCTGCAGCGTCTCCTAAGTGGGGAGGGTGGAACCCAGATGGGAGTCCTGGGTGCTGAGCAGAGATGGACCACTCCTACAGAGAGGCTGAACACCACGGAGGGTGGGATCCAATTAGTATTGTGCTCTTGATGGGAAAGCAAAGGGATTTGGTTAAGAAAATTCATTATGGGGACTTCCCTGGCTGCCCAGTGGTTAAGAATCTGTCTGCCAATTGCAGGGTACATGGGTTTGATCCTTGATCTGGGAAGATCCCCCATGCAGAGAAGCAACACAGCCCAGGAGCCGCAACTCCTGAGCCCATGTGCTGCAACTACTGAGCCCCTGCTCTGCAACAAGAGAGGCCACTGCAATGAGAAGCCTGCACGCCAGCCACAATGAAGAGTAGCCCCTGCTAGCTGCAGAGTCTGCACATAAAACTAAGACCCAGCACAGCCAAAAATAAATAAGACAAAATGATTTTTTTTTAAAAAAAGGAAGAAAGTAAATCCACTCTGACTATTGTCTGTCTCAGAAAGTGGAACCTCTTGTGGTGTTATAAACCAAATTTTACAAACCAAAGTAGCCCCCGGTTGAGCCTAACTGGGCTCTACAGAGAAGGAAACCTCCCCGGAGAGCATTTCCGGAAGGGTGAGATTTGGCCTCTGTTAGTTTCCTAGGTCACACGACTCAGCGACCGAACGCACACACAGTTTCCTAGGTTGGCCATAACAAAGTCCCACAGACTGGCTGGTTATGTAACAGAACTTTCTTTTCTTACATTCTGCAGAAGCCTGAGATCAAGGGGTTGGCAGAGTCAGCTTCTTCCGAGGCTTCTCCACTTGGCCTCGGTGGATGGCCGTCTTCTCCCTATGTCCTCACATGACCTTCCCTCTGTGTGTGTCTGGGTCCTAATCTCTTCTTATAAGGACACCAGTCATATTGGATCGGCGCCCACTCATATGACCTCACTTTATCTTAATTACTTCTTTAAAGGCTTTATCTCCAAATACAGTCACATTCTGAGGTGCCAGGCCTTAGGACTTCAACATATGAATCGGGGAAACCATAATTCAGGCCAAAATAGGAGCTTAAGAAATGTGATGGGAACTTGAACAGCTCTCATGAAGCATGTATTAGAGAAAGCACAGTAATTGAGGGTTCACTGAAACTAGAGAGCTTAAACATGTGGAAGGACAAGTCAGCAGAGACCCATGACCTTCTCCAGAATGACCCCGCAGGGATCACAGTGGGAAGCCGTGTGACCCGGAGGGCCTGTGTGAAACCCAGACACGTGGCAAAAGCCTCAAGGAAAGCAACCAGCTTCCACAGTTGTCTTAGGAGATAATCAAGAAAGTGCTCAAAGGTGTTTACCCAAGACTTTTTACTACAGCCCTACACAGAATATCCTTGGAAGAAATGCTGTGACCAATCTAGACAGCATATTGAAAAGCAGTGACCTTACTTTGCTGACAAAGGCCCGTCTAGTCAAGGCTACAGTTTTTCCAGTAGTCATGTATGAATGTGAGAGTTGGACTATAAAGAAAGCTGAGTGCCGAAGAATTGATGCTTTTGAACTGTGGTGTTGGAGAGTTGAGAGTCCCTTGGACTGCAAGATCAAACCAGTCCATCCTAAACGAAATCGGTCCTGAAAATTCGTTGGAAGGACTGATGCTAAAGCTGAAACTCCAATACTTTGGCCACCTGATGCAAAGAACTGACTCACTGGAAAAGCCCCTGATGCTGGGAAAGATTGAAGGCAGGAGGAGAAGGGGATGACAGAGGATGAGATGGTTGGATGGCATTACCAATGGACATGGACATGAATTTGAGCAAGCTCTGGGAGTCAGTGATGGACAGGGAAGCTTGGTGTGCTGCAGTCCATGGAGTCACAAAGAGTTGGACACGACTGAGCGACTGAACTGAACTGACACAGAATATCAAAAATCAAATGCTGTCAACTACAAATTTGCACCGGCCCAGGGCGTTTGCCATCTGCCTCCCCGAGGGCTGACCCCTGTGCTGCTGCAGCTGCTGACCTTCAGCACCCCCCAAAGGGAGTCCTGGCTGGAGAATGAGGCTCTGTGCTTCAGGAAGACTGGAGGAACAGGTCTTTGGATAGTTAGATGTTTTCAGGAACTGATTTTATGATCCAAATCCTTACATCTCCTCATATCTAGAAAAGCACTAAAACCCTTCATGTTAACATCATCTCTTTGTGACTAGCATAAAACCTAGTAAAGTCAGAGCTTGATTACATGAAATCCCCCTTCAACAAAATCATATACATTGACCTCCCCCCACCCCCCACTGCAACCTTTTTGGAGCAGTCTCTCAGAGCTGTCTTATCTTATCTCCCAGGCTGCAGTCCTCATTTTGCTCCAAATAAAACTTAACTTGCAACTCTCACTTCGTGCATCTGTTTTAAGTCGACAATACCAACTAAGGATTTATTGGTTAGATTATACTGAAGTGAAGTGAAGTCGCTCAGTCGTGTCCGACTCTTTGCGACCCCGTGGACTGTAGCCCACCAGGCTCCTCCGTCCATGGGATTCTCCAGGCAAGAATACTGGAGTAGGTTACCATTTCCTTCTCCAGGGGATCTTCCCGACCCAGGGATTGAACCCGGGTCTCCGCATTGGAGGCAGACACTTTACCATCTGAGCCACCAGGGAAGTCAAGATTATAGTAGACCTAAGTAAATACAATATTTGAATATTAAATGTGTTAAAATTAATAATGGAGATCTATATTTAATCTGACATTAATCAGAATGGATTTTCTAAATGAAGTCACAGGAACAATGTCCACAATTGTCAAGTGAATAGCAAGTTACAAAATGTAGTCCTTTTTATGTAAAAAAATGTGTTACAAATGTTTATATTACATACATATTTATCTACGAGGACATTCTCTGTTATGCAAGAAACAGTCATCTCTGAGTGGTGGACTCAGTGTTTTTTCCTTGTTCTTTATGATTTATGATTCATTTGAATTTTCACAAAACATCAATAGATGAGTTATGATTATGAGCAGATTATGAGCAGATAGCAGAGTTATCCTCATGGCATGACCACCAAGGAGCATCATAGATGCGTCACACTGTAAATTAACTACATTCTATAGTCTTGTTCTCATCTTTGCTACCCTGGAAATTCCACTTGGACCCTACACCAATGAAGACTGTTTGCTGTAAATAGTAGAAAGCCCTACCAACTTTGACTTAAACAGATAGGGTCTTATTTTTCTAACAGTCTCTGAAGAAAAGCAATTCAGGGCTTGTGCAGCTGCTCATGAATGCACCAAGGAGACAGAGGTCCCTCTATCTTCTTTCTCTAACATCCCTGGGTGAAACTTTTGTCCTCATTATCATAAAATGGCTGCTCTACTTCTGGACATCACACTCATATTCTAGTAGATAAAAGTGGGAAAAGCAAAAACAGCTTCTAGTAAGGCTTTACTTTCATTAACCAGAAAAAGAAACACACTCCCCAGGGACCTCCATCTACATTGCATTCGGCAGAACTGTTGCACATAGCTATGTTGAGCTGCAAGGGGATCAGGGGAAGTGAGACTTTTTAGCTGGACATGTGGGATTCTGTTAACAAGGAAGAATGGAAAACAGATAGGAAGGCAACTGTCCATGATATACAGTACCCACGGGTGATGCAATCAGGGAACACTTGATATGTCCCAACTTAGACTGAGATATTAACCAGACCCCAAGGTATTCATTCTCAGAGTAGGGGATCCCAATCCAGTGACCAGAATTCTCATGCTTCCCACTAGAATATTCTTCTTCCAGGTATCAGGAAACCAGCAAGTGAAATCGTTCATCTAAACACTGTTTGATGAACATGGACTCAGACCCACAGCTGGCGGCTATTACTGGAGACTGTTTCACCCAAGCAGAGCAGCTCTCCCATGACCTGACTGCTCACATCACTCAGATTCAACATCCAGTCCCCTGACTGTACTGGACAGACTCTGTCAACTTTCATCTCTCTGATTTCCCACTTGGTAGTGCATCTATGCCCCAATCCCCTTTTCTCTTGTCACATTATTCCTTTAGCTCTATTAATGACATCACTTTGGTTTGTGTTTGGCCCAGAAGCACTCTGTCTCTTACCATTTATGTTGATTTTATTGATCAAACTTTCAGAGTCTTGAAGGGGCCCCTGCTTCCTCCCCACAGGGGTAACCCAAGGTTGAAGTTCTATAGGCCAATGAGGCGAGTGACTTCAGGCCACCAGTAAGGGCTGGGGTGCCATTTGTTGTCAGCATCTCAAAATTATTGGGTTGGCCAAAAAGTTTGTTTGGGCTTTTCTGTAACATCTTAATGAATGATTTGGCCAACTCAGTACATCCTACAAGGGTTGGCGTATCTGGCATTATTTTGCCTAGAAAAGAAGAGGTTGGGCTGCAGTTTAGGGGAAGCATCTGCCTAATATATGTGAGGCATTGTCAGGGGGTTGGGTTATGCAGCTGCTGAAAGAAGAAATAGAACCAATGAAACAAACAAAAAGTTTTTTTAATTTTAATAAAATCTAGCCATCTAACTATTTGTTAGCTGATATGGTTAAAAATTCTTCAAGAAAATTAGAGATAGAAAGGGAACATTTCATGCAAAGATGGGCTCAATAAGGGACAGAAATGGTATGGACCTAACAGAAGCAGAAGATATTAAGAAGAGGTGGGAAAAAAAAAAAATAAGAAGAGGTGGCAAGAATACCCAGAAGAACTGTACAGAAAAGATCTTCAACTCAGATAACCACAATGGTGTGATCACTCACCTAGAGCCAGACATCCGGAATGCGAAGTCAAATGGGCCTTAGGAAGCATTACTACAAACAAAGCTAGTGCAGGTGATGGAATTCCAGTTGTGCTATTTCAAATCCTAAAATATGATGCTGTTAAAGTGCTGCACTCAACATGTCAGCAAATTTGTAAAACTCAGTAGTAGCCACAGGACCGGAAAAGGTCAGTTTGCATTCCAATCCCAAAGAATGTTCAAACTACCGCACAATTGCACTCATTTCACATGCTAACAAAGTAATGCTCAAAATTCTCCAAGCCAGGCTTCAACAGTACATGAACCGAGAACTTCCAGATATTCAAGCTGGATTTCGAAAAGGTAGAGGAACCAGAGATCAAATTGCCAACATCCACTGAATCATAGAAAAAGCAAGAGAATTCCAGAAAAACATATATTTCTGTTTTATTGACTATGCCAAAACCTTTGACTGTGTGGGTCACAACAAACTGTGAAAAATTCTTCAAGAGATGAGAATACCAGACCACCTCACCTGCCTCCTGAGAAATCTGTGTGCAGGTCAAGAAGCAACTGTTAGAAAAGTACCTGGAACACAGACTGGTTCCGAATTGGGAAAGGAGTGCGTCAAGGTTGAATACTGTCACCTGCTTATTTAACTTCTATGCAGAGTACATCATGCGAAATGCCGGGCTGGATGAAGCACAAGCTGGAATCAAGATTGCCGGGAGAAATATCAATAACCTCAGATTAAAAAAAAAAAAAACCTCAGATACACAGATGACACCACCCTTATGACAGAAAGAGAAGAGGAACTAAAGAGCCTCTTGATGAAAGTGAAAGAGGAGAGTGAAAAAGTTGGCTTAAAGCTCAACATTCAGAAAACGAAGATCATGGCATCTGGTCCCATCACTTCATGGGAAATAGATGGGGAAACAATGGAAACAGTGAGAGACTTTACTTTTGGGGGCTCCAAAATCATGACAGATGGTGACTGCAGCCATGAAATTAAAAGATGCTTGCTCCTTGGAAGAAAAGCTATCACCAACCTGGACAGCACATTAAAAAGCAGAGATATTATTTTGCCAATAAAGGTCCATCTAGTCAAAGCTATGGTTTTTCCAGTAGTCATGTATGGATGTGAGAGTTGGACCATAAAGAAAGCTGAGTGCTGACGAATTGATGCTTTTGAATTGTGGTGTTGGAGAAGACTCTTGAGAGTCCCTTGGACTGCAAGGAGATCCAGCCAGTCCATCCTAAAGGAAATCAGTCCTGAATATTCATTGGAAGGCCTGAGGCTGAAGCTGAAACTCCAGTGCTTTGGCCACCTGATGCAAAGAATTGACTCATTTGAAAAGACCCTGATGCTGGAAAAGATTGAAAGTGGGAGGAGAAGGGGACGACAGAGGATGAGATGGTTGGATGGTATCACCGACTCGATGGACATGAGTTTGAGCAAGCTTTGGAAGTTGGTGATGGACAGGGAAGCCTGGCGTGCTGCAGCCCATGGGGTCACAAAGAGTCGGACACGACTGAGTGACTGAACTTAACTGATAGTTTAAAATATGTATTAGTAGTTAAAACAACACATAATAACAATAGAATCATATATCATACATAGAAAAAATAGAACCAATGTATGGAAGTTACAAGAAGACTGGTTTCACCTAATAATAGGCATTGTCTAATTAAGGAGAACAGGCTTCCCTGGTGGCTCAGCTGGTAAAGAACCTGCCTGCCAACGCAGGAGACGCAAGAGATACAGGTTCAATCCCTGGGTTGGAAAGATCCCCTGGAGAAGTAAATGGCAACCCACTCCAGTATTCTTGCCTGGAAAATCCCATGGACAGAGGGGCCTGGCAGGCTACAGTCTCTGGGGTTGCAAAGAGCCAGACATAAATGTGTACACACGTACACAATAAAGGAGAACATGCCCCATTCCTGGTCAGAGGTCCTTCCATCTGGATACAGTGGAGGGGATTGCCGGGGACCAGCCCCGGCTGATCCAGGGTATTCGAAGGAGAGACGGCGTAGGCGAGGATCAGGATATAATAGCTTCAATTAGATATTAATTAAAGATATAAAGAGTAATAGAATAAGGATAGCTCAGTAGGAAAATTCAGTGGAGAAAAGAGGCTGAGTAGCTTGGTTTACGCGGGAGACCAATAAAACTTCAAGACAAGAAGTTTGCACCACTTACGTAGGCCGCAGGCGTCCTTCCGTTCTCCCGAAGGAGAGGAGACACTGAGGCCTCCCCGGTCGGATCTTAGAAGCCCAGGCATAATTAGTAAGCATGGTGGGTTCCGCGCTCCAGATGGAGACTCAACCAGAGTGAGAGAGAGAGCGACATGGGGAGACCAGTATTTTGAGAAACTGATCCCAATTCTTTATTTTCCATGGTCTACTTTTATACACTGAGATGTTATGCAAAAGTCACGTGGGGACAGCAGTCCTGACTTTTATCAAAGTCAGGTGCTTCATACAAAGGTATACAGAGGTCTTAGGGGTGTTACATCATCTTCTGGCCAGGGGGGCCTGCTGACAATTTACGACCCTCTCCTTGTGACAGCGGTCAGTCAATCAGGACACTTATTTCTCCAGGGCTGATTATTCTCAAAACAGACGCCACCCAAATAAAGTTACATTCCTACAGGGTGAGGGTGTAGTGGGTTTTAGCTAAGGAAAGAATTTACTTAGCCTAAGGTCTAACGTGATTAATATCAAAGGTTAATACTTATTTCTTCTATATATTCATTAATGTGTGTAAGGGCAGGGGATGTGGAGACTTAGCAACAAACGTTGGCTCAACAAATGAAAAACCCTTCACCAATACAATTTCTAATCAGCCTATTATATTTATACTAATAGTTTTCTAACTTTTCTAAGGAACCTGTTTTTAGAAGGTTTAAAGCATCTCGTGCCTCTCAAGGTTGGGAGGCTGTGAGCAATCACATGTGGCCGGATGAGCCTGTCAGGCAGGCTAGAGAACCTTCAGAGGAGTTTGTAGGTTAAAACACTCTTATCACGCCCAGGAATTATTATAAACTGGAGCTCTAAGTTAACTCCTTCTCCAAAAGAGGTGGTGGGGGACAGCCCCCCGTAAAGTCAGAGGTGTAGGTGAGCACAAAGTAGTAAAGTAGGCAGGCTCTGGTTATGGGGGTAGATGCTCGAGGAGTTCCAGGGGGACTCCTGAGGCTCGATCCCGCCTTTGCGTATGTCGAGCCTCCTTCCTCATGACCTTTGTCACGGGCGGAGTACCTCACTCTGGCCCCCAACATCTCCCCCTTTTTTATTTCTTAAAACAACCAGATGCAGCTCAGTCGCGAGCTTCCGAATGCTCTGCCGAAGAATCCTGACAATACAAGGAAGAGTGATTATGAGAAGTAGAATTAGAGACTAGGGATATTAGACAGAATATTTTTTCCAGAAATAAAGTTAGAGAAGGTGTGAAAAAAGTCATTAGCTGCTCCAGTGGCGGTAAAATCCAGTCGAGAGTGTTCCAAGGTCTGTATTTGATTATGAAGTTTCCCTAAGTCCAGGCCAATATCAGAACTGTTCCAAACACCTGAGATATGATTTTTAATCTTTTCCCATTCATAATCTGTCTCGTTTACCTTCAAAGATGTCACGCATATCCACCTGTAATCAGCGTGGCACGTCAAAACCATCTTCACCTTTAAAGCCTGTAACTCAATCCCAATATGCATAATTGCTTCTTCTAAGGTGTCTACTCTCATCTCTAATTTCCTATCTATAGCTTCCTGTGTTGCTAGAGTTAAAGAAACAATTTTAGACATGGTATCAACATATTGGGCAGTATGCACTTGTTGAGTCAATGATATTGCTGCCGCAGTAACAGAAGTAATTGTTGCTATCAAAGCTGATATTCCTAGGATAAGCAAGACCACAAACCGTCGCGATCGCATTAAATCCTGCAGTTGTTGTAACACAGTAAGACCATAGCTATCATATAGGCACCATAAGATAGGATGGGCATTGTAACACCACAAAGGAGCAAACATTACATTGAGGGTTTAAACAAGATGAAAGCATACATTGTTCACAAGTCATTCATGCCTACATTAAGTTTGTTGGAGTCATTAGTAAAAAGGAAAACATAAGGCAAGGGTGGATAAGCTAAAACAGAATAAGTAGAATTATTTTCTGGTTGGAGTTCACGCTGCAGCAGCCCTGTCAGTCTCGCCGGGATCTCGATGTTTATCTTGTCTCCCCTGCCGGCGGGCTCCTCTTTTGTGAGCGAAGCAATGGGGGAACTGGATGTCTGGGGGTCTGCAACATGGAGAATCAACCTGTCCCGGATCTAAATTGGAGAATTTGCATCCTGTGGAAAAATACAAGCACATCCTCGACCGCTAGTTAATAATGGGTCAGGACCCTTTCACTGTCCTGAGAGGAGGTCCTTCCATTTGACTAACGGTTTTGCATTTAACTGCTCCAGGCACCAATGACGAAGCATTGCAGTAGTTCCAGCCTAAACGGCATTTAAAATATTTATTACAAAAAGAGCAAGTTGCAAGATTTGATGGGGAGAGCTATACTTAAACTCCCCTTCTTTTAATTTTTGAATTTGAAGCTTTAATGTTTGATGTGCTCTTTCCACAATGGCTTGTCCCCGGGGATTATAAGGGATGCCTGTATTGTGTTTAATTTGAAACTGTAAACAAAATTCCTGAAAAGACTTAGAAATGTAAGCAGGAGCATTGTCAGTTTTCAGAGCTTTTGGTAGGCCCAAATATGAAAAACAAGTAAAGAGATGTTGTATAACACCTTTAACTGCCTCTCCGGTACGAGAAGTTGCAATAATAACATGAGAAAAGGTATCTACAGTTACATGAACAAAGGAAAGTTTTCCAAATGAAGAGACATGAGTTACATCCATTTGCCAGAGCACGTTAGGTTTGAGACCGCGAGGGTTAACTCCCGTAGGTAGACTATATTATAAACAGTGGGGCAATATAAGCAAGAACGCACAATCTCCCTAGCAGTTTCTCTGGGAATTTGGAATTGATATCTTAAGGCAGTAGCATATTGATGATGAAGTGAGTGAGAGGCTCTGGCCTCCTCAATCACAGTAGCCACTGTATTTCTGGTTAACAAGTTAGCCAAATCATTAAAGGCATTTTAAGGGCCGGGCAATCTGGAATGAGCCCGAATGTGTCCAATGAAAAATATTTTATTTCTTTTCCAAATTTGTTGCTGTAATTTAGTTAACAAATGAAATATGGTAGTTTTATTTTCAGACAAAAACCGCAGTTTCAATGTGTGGAAACAACCTGACAATGTACTGAGAATCAGAATAAAGGTTAAATTCTTCATCTGCAAAAATAGCAAAAGCCTCTATGCTGTTTGAAGTTTCCCATGTTTCTAAAACCTTTTGGTGATTTTTAGTAACTATGGAGGCTTTACCGTCTGCTGACCCATCAGTAAAAACTATTTGAGTATTTGGAATAGGAGATTGTTTACATCTGACAGGAAAAATAACTGGATGTCTGGATATAAAATTCAGCAAAACATGCGAAGGTAAATGATGCAAAAATTTTGACCAAAATAGTTTCCTATAGCAATCTGCCAATTTTCAAACATTAGAAGAGCATCAAGTTGTTCCTTATTATATGGGATTACAATTTCTGATGGCTCTTTACCAAATAATTTAATGCTCTGCTTTTTTCCTTTAATATCAAAGTAGCTATCAATCCCGGATAAGAAGCCGCTACCTTTTTAGCTTGGGCGGGGAGATGGACCCATTCTAGGGGGCCGTTTTGCCATAAAACCAATTTTTTGTCTGGCTACCCCAATTACACCTATGGGGGTTTTATGGTAAAAGAATTGTCAAGCAGTTGTCAATTTAATTTTTTAAATTTTTAAAATTTACAATTTAACAACATAAATTTAGGGATATGTTAATTTAGGTCTAATGTTTAGTTTGGGTCTCTGTATAAATTTAAACAATAAATGTATAACCTCCTTATCTCATTTTGGTAAACAAATATATCTAAATGCAAAATGTATTTATATATGTATTTATACATTTCAACAAGTATAAACTTATTGACATAATATACTTGAATTAATCTTTATAATTAATGTTAATTAATATATATTACAGCAATACAACACGTACACAGCTAATACCAGCCAACACAAACCAATGTACTGCAATAATACATGTCACACACATATAATTATACAGTATATAGAACATATATCATCACAGCACATCAATCCATACCAATTAATATCAGCCACACACATTATATTACTGCAATATATATTTGATTATACAGTATATATATAATATGCATATATACTATACATATTAATTATATACAAATTAATTAAGTATAGATCTATAAATAGAATTAGGTATACCTCTATTATATTTTATTTATACCCATACCTAATTAGGCGAACTGCAATTAGGCAAATATATTTATATTATGTATTTATAATAATATATATAGTATTATTAATTGTACTGCCTGTTGATAACTAAGAAATTGAGAAAATCCTTCTCTGAGTATCTCCTATTTGAGACAGCATGTCCCTCCCCCATAGGGTAAAGGGGAGCGTAGGAACTACGTAGGGTTGGAAAGTTCCACAGGTATCTTCAAACTGCCAATCTAACATTTTTGAACTTTTAACTACTGTGGGGGCTTGAGGGCAAATGAAGCAAAATTTGACCCCTGAAATCTATCAGGGCAACTTGCCAATCATCACTACTTTGTAAAAGACTTGTAGTTGATCCTTATTGAATGGAATTACTATATTTGCTACTTCTTTTCTAAAAAGTTCCACACTTCTTTTTTCCTCCTTTTATAATTAATTGTGCCACCAAGCTGGGATAAGATAAAACTATTTTTCTTGGGGTCACTGGTAGATGGAACCAATAGGCCTTTTTGTCACAAGCACCCTGTAGGTGTATGTTTTATGGCAAGAATAATTTAATCTCATCTTTTGGTAATATTAATCCTAATTAACTGACCATTTAAAGTCTCATACACTTCAACAAGAGCTAACTCTGTCTCATTAGTCAACTTTCTCTTAGAACTGGAATTAGGATCAATTTTTAAGCAATCAAACAAAGGCTTTAAATCTGTAGTAGTCAGTTTTAAATGTAGGCATATCCAATTAATGTCCCCTAATACTTTTTGGAAATCATTTAAAGTTAGTAAACAATCTCTCCGCAGCTTCAAAGGGGCATTATCAGTTTTTAAAACTTTTGGCACACCTAAATATGAGAAGCAAGTAAAGAGGTGTTGCACAACATCTTTATAAGCTTCTCCAGTTTTTGTTTTGTAACCTAAATCTGGTCTATAGCTTTTTAGATGACAAGTAACCATCTAATCTTTGCTTGAATACTTCCAGCAACAGGGAACTCACTACTCTTCAAGGTTTTAAACTCTCCCTCACCTTTTTTTTTTCTACAGCATTCTCACCCCGCATATCACTTTCTCTAATCTCACCAACTCATTTTTAGTATTATATGTGGGCCAGGAACTAGGCCAGTCTTTCCCAGCAATGTTAAGAGACATCTGTTCCTGTGTCTAATAGCCCTGACATTTTATTTTCTTGAATTAAAAGATCTTTTAAAGGCCTTGGAGCTGTAATTTTCTGCACCCGAAAGGCTAGATCACTAAATCCAAATGTTCTGTGGCTCCTAGCCTGAGAAGTCAAGGTTTTTTCTTGTCTGATAATAAGGTAAAAAGCAAAAGCTGTGTTACTCTTTGACCTTTATTAATTTGCACAGTTTTAGTAGGCGGTGAGAACAAAACTTTAATTTCTCAATATAATCAGAATCTACTACACCATGCACCACCGAAATTTTCTTTTTCTTTTTATTTATTTATTTACTCTTTTTCTTTCTTTCTTTTTTTTTTTTTTTTAAGAAAGCGAGCTACGCCCTAGCACAAGTCCTACAATGCCCTCAGGTAGGGGGCCAGCCACTCCCGTTGGAATTGGAGTAACCTTGTCAAGGGTTAATATTGTTGCTAAATCCCCTTACCGTTTGGCTTTTCTCTTAGCCTGGGTGAGACCCCCCTGAGGGGGTTTTCTCCAAGGAGCACGCTCTGCATATTGTGCATGCAGTCTGTTTTAAAAGCTCCACTGTTTAAAAAACTTTTTATCTTTTTCAGGCTTAGGCAACACTTTGAGAGGCTTTGGGGGCAAAGTGGGGAACTCTTGGGCCCTGGAAGGCGCAAACGGAGGCGGCGGCTATCGCCCCAAATCAGAAAGTGGTGGATAAATTTTTTTTAAAAGTTTGCGCAGAGGGGGAGGTAGCTCGCCAGGGCGTCTGGCCACAGTGTCCTGTAAGTCCTCTCCTCTCTCCTCTGCTGATTTTTTCTTCCTTCTTCTCTTTAAATCTTTCTCAAGTTTTCTTTCCCTCACTCTTTTTTCCTTCCTCTTCTCTTCTCTTTTACTTTCTATCATTTCCTTCTTGTTTCCCTCTTTCATTCTCCCTTCTTCCTTCTTACTGTCTTCTCTTTCTTTCATTTCTTTCCTTTACCCTCTTTCTCTCTAACTTTTTCTTTCCTCCTCCCTCTCTTTCTCTCTGTATCTCTTTTTCTAACTTCCTTTTTTCCTTTTTCTATCTTGCTGCATTCCCTGATTCCTTCCTCCTCCATTCCTCTCTCCTTTTCACTCTTTAGTTCTTTTTCTATCTTTAGATCTTTCTCTATTTTCTTTCCTTTTTTCTTTTTCACTTTTTTTCTTTTTTCTTTTTCTCTCTTTTTTGCTTTTTTTTGCTTGGGTGAAGCCCCCCTGAGGGGGTTTTTCTGCAAGGAGTAGGCTCTGTATATTGTGTATTTTTTAAAAGCTCCTTTCTTTAAAAATAAAACTTTTTAATCTTTTTCAACCTTAGGCAATGCTCTGGGAGGCTTTGGATGTAAACTGGGGAATTTTTAGGCCCTGGGAGGTGCAAGCGGAGGTGGAGTAGTCGCCTTAAATCAGAAATTGTTGGATAAATTTTTAAAGGTTTGTGTAGAGGGAGAGGGGGCTCGCCAGGGCGCCCGGCCGCAGCGTCCTGTAAGCCCTCTCACTCCTCGGGAGGTAGAGCACAGTGTCCCTCCTCTTCCTTGTCAATGGCAGAAAATATGATCTGTGCAGAAGGTGGAGACCCACTACCATCCACCGCTATAGCCTCTCCCATAGGTCATCCCACAGCCTCATGATGAGGATCCAGAACATTTTTAATCATATTTATAGGATAAGTGTTTAGTTGTTTTTTCACCTTCACCCAAGTATCTAAATTAACAGTAGCCTCTTTAACAGTTTCAAGATTACTTGTATAAAGAGTTGCCATTCTTAGTTTCAGTGTTACCCATGTCAGAAAATTAAGTATAGTAAAAGATTTTGCTTTAAGCTATCAAAAGATCAGGCTTTTCTTTGGCCTTTTAACTTCAGAAACTGTTTTTTCTAACTCTAACTCTTTAACACTTTCAACACTTCCCACTCCTCTCACCCTGTCTATCCTACAGGGGGGTCCGCGGCACCCTCGAGTGGGGTCCTAGCCGTCCCGAACATTGGAAGAACAATAGGGCTGATGGCCCAGATTGTTCCGGGGGGAGGAACAGTAGGCTGATGGCTCAAACTGTTCCGAGGGAGGAGCAGTAGGGCTGGTGACCCAAACTGCTCCGTGGGGGAACAAGAGGGCTGCTGACCCAGTTGTTCCGAGAACGGGGAGCAATAGGGCTGATGGCTCTGATTGCTTTGGGGAGCTTACCTTCGAAAGTCCCTGTCTCGGGCGCCACCTGCCGGGGACCAGCCCCGGCTGATCCAGGGTATTCGAAGGAGAGACGGCGTAGGCGAGGATCAGGATATAATAGCTTCAATTAGATATTAATTAAAGATATAAAGAGTAATAGAATAAGGATAGCTCAGTAGGAAAATTCAGTGGAGAAAAGAGGCTGAGTAGCTTGGTTTACGCGGGAGACCAATAAAACTTCAAGACAAGAAGTTTGCACCACTTACGTAGGCCGCAGGCGTCCTTCCGTTCTCCCGAAGGAGAGGAGACACTGAGGCCTCCCCGGTCGGATCTTAGAAGCCCAGGCATAATTAGTAAGCATGGTGGGTTCCGCGCTCCAGATGGAGACTCAACCAGAGTGAGAGAGAGAGCGACATGGGGAGACCAGTATTTTGAGAAACTGATCCCAATTCTTTATTTTCCATGGTCTACTTTTATACACTGAGATGTTATGCAAAAGTCACGTGGGGACAGCAGTCCTGACTTTTATCAAAGTCAGGTGCTTCATACAAAGGTATACAGAGGTCTTAGGGGTGTTACATCATCTTCTGGCCAGGGGGGCCTGCTGACAATTTACGACCCTCTCCTTGTGACAGCGGTCAGTCAATCAGGACACTTATTTCTCCAGGGCTGATTATTCTCAAAACAGACGCCACCCAAATAAAGTTACATTCCTACAGGGTGAGGGTGTAGTGGGTTTTAGCTAAGGAAAGAATTTACTTAGCCTAAGGTCTAACGTGATTAATATCAAAGGTTAATACTTATTTCTTCTATATATTCATTAATGTGTGTAAGGGCAGGGGATGTGGAGACTTAGCAACAAACGTTGGCTCAACAAATGAAAAACCCTTCACCAATACAATTTCTAATCAGCCTATTATATTTATACTAATAGTTTTCTAACTTTTCTAAGGAACCTGTTTTTAGAAGGTTTAAAGCATCTCGTGCCTCTCAAGGTTGGGAGGCTGTGAGCAATCACATGTGGCCGGATGAGCCTGTCAGGCAGGCTAGAGAACCTTCAGAGGAGTTTGTAGGTTAAAACACTCTTATCACGCCCAGGAATTATTATAAACTGGAGCTCTAAGTTAACTCCTTCTCCAAAAGAGGTGGTGGGGGACAGCCCCCCGTAAAGTCAGAGGTGTAGGTGAGCACAAAGTAGTAAAGTAGGCAGGCTCTGGTTATGGGGGTAGATGCTCGAGGAGTTCCAGGGGGACTCCTGAGGCTCGATCCCGCCTTTGCGTATGTCGAGCCTCCTTCCTCATGACCTTTGTCACGGGCGGAGTACCTCACTCTGGCCCCCAACAGGGGATTTTCATTTTGTATTGATATGATGGAATATTCCATGAGTAAGAATTTATATTTAGCACTAGCCCTGATTGCTTCCCACCATTTTTCATTTCTATAACTTTCCTCTTAGCACCTTCATTTCTGTAAGATATCTAGATACCTCGTTTCGAATTGTCTTTCCTTCAGGTGGCCTCCCCACCACATCCCATAGGTGATGCCCCCAATCCTGGCCTGAGTCCAAAAGTGTGAGAACTCCCTTTCCTGATATTATAGCTGAGTGTATAGTGTATTGTTGAGATACACTACCCCAGTGTCTCAGCAGTAAAAGAATCCCCCTGCAATGCAGGCCATTCCCTTCTCCAGTGGACCACGTTTTGTCAAAACTCTCCACCATGAGCCGTCCGTCTTGGGGGGCCTACATGGCATGGCTCATAGTTTCATTGAGTTAGACAAGGCTGTGGTCCATGAGATGGTTGGATGGCATCACCAACTCAATGGACATGAGTTTGAGTAAGCTCCAGGAGTTGGTGATGGACAGGGAAGCCTGGCGTGCTGCAGTCCACGGGGTCACAAAGAGTCGGACACAACTGAGCAACTGTACTGTACTGAACTGATTCTGTGTATTGAGTCCCTTTGTGATTGACATAGCTAGAGCTGCTCCTTTCATCTGCAACTTAAGTCTCCTGACAGGAATAGAAGGAAAACGCACTAGACAGTTCTAGTACCAGAGGGAGAGAAGAAATATACACGCAGTGACTGATACAAGTGCCCAAATGATCCGAGAGCACCATCCATCAGTGTCCCAAGAAGATGCTCCATATAGGAGTAAAGGAAGGATTTCTCTGGTGGCCCAGTGGTTAAGAATCTGCCTGCCATTGCAGGGGGACACGGGTTCAGTCCCTGGTCTGGGAAGATGCCACACGTGGCGGGACAACTAGGCGCATGTGCCACAACCGCTGCCACAACTCTAGAGCTGGCGAGCCACAGCTGCTGGATCCCACACGCCCTAAAGCCTGTGCTCTGCAACGAGAGGCCACCTCAACCAGAAGCTCTCATACCGCAGTCAGAGAGTAGCCTCCGCTCGGTGAAACTGGAGAAAGCCCACACACAGCAGCAAAGACCCAGCACAGCCAATACATAAACAAATAATTGTTTTTTAAAAAAGAGTAAACGGAAGTTCATGCAGCATCTGACATCAGGTTTCGAGGGACAATAGCGTGAGGATTAGTGATGACTGGCTGATGATGTTGGAACTGAGAGGCAGGTTTGTTGTTGAAGTTGATGGGATGTTGGTAGAACGGTACTAGATAATTAATAGAAGACTGATGAGAATGGTGACAGTTAGTGAGGGACAAACTGGGTAACTGAAATCTGGAAATTAGACTGCTAAGGCTACCCAATGGATGATGTCCCCTAGAGTTAAGTTCCCGGAAAAGCTCCTCAAATCAAAATAATGCATCAAGGCAAAAGGCACAAATACCTGGCATGAGGCCATGTCAACAAGCTGGGAGACTTCTCCCACATTCATTGTGAAGCAGCTGTAAATGTTCCAAAGACACAGAACACTACCCAGAAGTGGTGGGTTGGGATGGAGTTGTTATTATTGTTGTTAAAACAGACTGAGGAGAGATAGGCCTTGAGGTGAACAAGGGAGGGATGCTTATAGCAATTCTATTTATAAGTCAGAAAAGTTCTTTGGGATATTTCTAGACTGCTGGGGATTTGGCAGACACCCCCATGCAAGAGCTAGGACACTGAACTATGTACATCCAATTAATTCAATAACCAGTGCCTGCACCTGGACTGGTGAACCTGACTGATTTACTTTGAGCTGCCAAGAGAGTGCCTGTAGGCAATGGAATAATGGCCCCAGACAGACAGGGAAAATTTATAGCTCTTGGCACCTATTCTGACTCCTTGCTTCCTTCTCTGCATGTGTGAGGGTTTGGGGCTTTTTAAAAAGAAGCTCAATTATCGGGATTCAATGGTCGAATGGGAAGCACAGAGCAGTTCTTTTTGGCTTCCCACCCACTGGGTCCAGAGATAGAAGGCTTTTCTTTGACAGCTTCTCTTTGACGTCCTTTCCTCCTGAAAGGACGGCAGGGAATCAGGCCCCAGCCTCGTGCAAGGTCCACGTGGCGATTAGCCCAGAGGAGACCTCCACGGGCACAATGGAAACTCAGGAGGAGCCCAGAGCCGACCTGGGGGCTCTTGACCCCCAGGCCCCAGCTGAGTCATGAGGCACATGCTTTTGCTTGATGAGGACACGGAAAGAGCTTAAATCTTGTCACTCCACTCTGTAGGAAACATTTTTCTTTCTCTTTATCCAGGAAATCCTCCTATTATACAAGTATTTAGCCTACGACCCTTGTATTGAGTTGAATAATGTTCCCCAAAGTCCAAGTCCACCCCATGCCTGGGACAGTGGCTTAATTAGAAATGAGGTCTTTGCAGATATAATTGTAAAATGAGATCATAAACTGGATTTGTTGTTGTTTAGTCACTAAGTTGTTTCTGACTCCTTGTGACCTTGTGGACTGTAGCCTGCCAGGCTCCTCTGTCCACGGGATTTCCCATGCAAGACTACTGGAGAGAGTTGCCATTTCCTTCTCCAGGGGATCTTCCTGACCCAGGGATCGAACCTGCGTGTTCTGCTTGGCAGGTGGATTCTTTGTCGCTGAACCACCACAGAAGCCCCATCTTGGGTTTGTTGCTGTTCAGTCACTCAGTCACGTCCAATTCTTTGCGACCCCATGGATGGGAGCACGCCAGGCCTCCCTGTCCTTCACCATCTCCCAGAGCTTGCTCAAACTCATGTCTACTGAGTCGGTGATGCCATCCAAGCATCTCATGCTCTGTCATCCCCTTCTCCTCCTGCCTTCAATCCTTCCCAGCATCAGGGTCTTTTCCAATGAATTGGCTCTTCACATCAGGTGGCCAAAGTATTGAAGCTTGGGCCCTAATCCAATGGCTGGTGACCTCAGGAGAAGAGACAAGAGAGAGAGAACGCCATGTGAAGACAGAGACAGAAACAGGAGCCACGCAGCCACACGCCAAAGACTGCTGGTCACCACTACAGCCAGGAGAAGAAATAAGAGACCCTTCACAGGGAGCGCGCCCTACAGCACCTTTGGGCTTCCAACCTCCAGAACCGTGAGAGAATAAGTTTCTGTTGCTTTAAGCCACCTGCTTTAGGGTGCTTTGTTACAGCAGCCCCAGAAAAGTTAACACAACCCCTAATCTTTGTTACCTGTGTTCAGTGCGTGTCCTTTTAGACACATTGCCCTGGAGAGGACATTTCTGACACACAGGATGCAGTGACTGGTTAGCTCTTCACCAGGTTATTTAAAATTTCTTAATAATTTCAACTAATAAAAAGTGTAGGAAATGAATATTAACAGCCTATATATTTTTAACATCCCCAAAGTGTTTGTGTTAGCCCCTCAGTCATACCTGACTCTTTGCAACCCTGTGGACTGTAGCCCACTAAGTTCCATCCATGGAATTCTCCAGACAAGAATGCTGGAGTGGGTTGCCATTCCCTTCTCCAGGGGATCTTCCCGACCCAAAGATTGAACCCAGGTTTCCTGCACTGTGGGCAGATTCTGTACTGTCTGAGCCACCAGGGAAGCCCCAAGTCTCCACATAAAAAGAGGACAGAACTGGAGTAACAAAACCAAAACTTGGTGGGCGACATCTGCAACAAAAACAGTGACAAGGTCTCCACACACCCAGAATGTGTCTAAAGCCAAACGGCTAGTAGCTGCGGGGCAGTGTGAGATAAACAAGTGTGCAGAAGGATGCTGAGGAAAATCGGCTGGTCCTCTCTCTGCGGGTCCTGAGAATCACAAAACACAATTTAGGGGCATCCCTAAAAGCAGCAGTTAGGACTCTGTACTTCCACCGCAGAAGGCCTGGGTTCAGTTCCTGGTTGGGGAACTAAGATCCCACGTAGCCTCACAGTGCAGCCAAAAGACACACACACACACACACACACACACAATTTACCTGATACTTTTCTAGGTACTCACTGTGGTCCATCTAGTCAAGGCTATGGTTTTTCCAGTGGTCATGTATGGATGTGAGAGTTGGACTGTGAAGAAAACTGAGCGATGAAGAATTGATGCTTTTGAACTGTGGTGTTGGAGAAGACTCTTGAGAGTCCCTGGACTGCAAGGAGATCCAACCAGTCCATCCTAAAGGAAATTGGTCCTGAATGTTCATTGGGAGGACTGATGCTGAAGCTGAAACTCCAATACTTTGGCCACCTGATGTGAAGAGCTGACTCATTGGAAAAGACCCTGATGCTGGGAAAGATTGAGGGCAGGAGGAGAAGGGGACGACAGAGGATGAGATGGTTGGATGGCATCACCGACTCGATGGACATGAGTTTGGGTGGACTCCGGGAGTTGGTGATGGACAGGGAGGCCTGATGTGCTGCGGTTCATGAGGTCGCAAAGAGTGGGACACGACTGAGTGACTGAACTGAACTGAACTGTGGTCCATCTGAGGAAAGCAAGCGAAACTGAGAGGGGGATCTTGAAGGCTCCAAGTCACGGGTGAGAAGAGGAGCCACAGCACACCAGACGTGCCCAAGATGTGAACTCACACAGTTAATACCAGAGCCCCCTGAAAACCGAGACCCTGTGCTGAGCAGAAAACTGCTGCGGAAAAAGTCTGAACTGATGAGGTCAAGACCACAGGGGCAGAGGGAAGAGAAGGCCCAATGAATAGTGAGGAAGGCGTGAGACATCAGAGCCCAGCAAGACATATTTTATAAAACTTCATAGCAAGTAAGAGACACAAGAGCTCTGGACTCATGAAGTTCGGGACCTCTCTCTCAGCCCAAGCTTCTCCCCTAGAAGTACAGGAAATTATTTTACTTAAACACAAGCAGCTGAAAAGAATTTCTTTCAGATATCACAGTAAGTCAACTTGAGGGAAAAGAGATGAGAGGTAATGTGAGACCACCATGGCCCAGGAAGACACAGCAGACTGACATGGCCAGACACAGATGAAAACGGGTCACTTCATATTTCAAAATGGGCTAAAAAAAATAATAAAATGTAAAGAATATGAAAGAACATCACAAACTCAGAATTAGAAAAGCTCAGAAAGGAGGTGATTAAAGAAAAGGATAGCATGGGCCCTTTCCTGGCGGCCCAGGGGTTAAGAGTCCACACTTTCAAAGCAGAGGGCATGGGTTCAAATCCTGGTCAAGGAACTAAGATCCCACACGCCATACAGCATAGCCTTAAAAAAAAAAAATCAAAAAAATAACAATGTGGAAAAAGAGGGGAAGGAGGTTAGGTATGAAGTTAAAATGACTACTAAATGAGGACTAAGCCAGAATCACAAATACAAATACATGCAAAAGACAATGTCTTAAGTGAAACAGGTGAAAAGGAGAAACATTTTAGTCAAAAGGAAAGAGTAAGAAAATGGAAAGATTTCCAGAGAAAGTGGCAGGAGATAGCCAAGAGTCAAATCTTCATATAATAGGAAACCTCCAGAAGAAAACCAAAGCTATAAAACAGGATAATACTCAAAATTAAAGTTTAGAACATGTTTCCTGAAGCAAAAATACTTGAAACTTCACTTCAAGGGCACACCGTCCCACCCAGCACAGTCGACATATAGTCGAGATACATGCTAGTGGAGCTATCGAACTTTCAGGAAGCAAAACATCCTCAGACGTTGGTTACATAGTCCAAGTCACTTATAAAGGAAAATGTGTCAGGGACTTCCTGGTGGTGCAGTGGTGAGGAATCCACCTTCCGATGCAGGGGATGTGGGTTCAGTTCCTGGTTGGGGAGCTAAGATTCCCACATGCCACACAGCAACGGACTCACAATGAAGAGCCCAGGCACAGCAAAGGAAACCCAGTGCAGCCAAAAAAGAAAGAAAGAAAAAAGTATCAGATTGCAGTTAGACCTCTCAGCAGCCGTACTGTAGGCCAGAAAGCAATGGAGCAGAATATTTGCTAGGCAAGGAAAGAAAACAGGAGCCAAGCCAACCTGTAAGTGTCAAGACCGTAGATAGATTGCTGTAAACAGTCAAGAGTCCAGGAGGCTTGTATTCTCACGAGCTCTTACTAAGGATCGACCCGAGAGCAAGCTTCAGACAACACTGGCTGGAAGGAGCTGAGGGGTCGGACAGCAAGCTTGGCGCCAAGACCAAGTGACAGTAGTAGGGGGCATCCCCGGGAAGGCGATGGCTGTGCCCTGACGCTGTGGATGCAACACAGTACTCACAGATGGGGGAGGGAAAGAGTGGGAAAGGTACACAAAACGCAGGACCAGCTTGCTAATTGCCCAATGGGAAGTGAACACGTCGGACTTCAAATTACACGCTGCGGGAGACTCAGGGGAGCAGGAAGAATTCACCAGCTCATTTTAATATTGCTCCTCGAAGGAAAGAGACATAAAATAGGCAAACTGTGGAGAACAGTATGGAAGGTCCTTAAAAAACTAAAAACAGAGTTGTCATATGATCCAGAAATCCCACTCCTGGGCGTATATCTGGATAAAACTATCATTTAAAAGGATATACGCACCCCTCATTTAAAAGTGAACATTAATTTCCAAATATATGGAATTTTTAAAGTATCTTTGATATTAGCTTTAATTTTTCACTTTGATATTAATTTCTCATTTAAATGCTTTCTTCTCTGCAATCACTCTGTTTTTTTCTTTTTTCAGTCTTCCGACTTTGCAGTTTTCATTGCCTAAGCTAAAGATGTCTCTACGTAAATGTCCCGAATTTGTGGGTTATTTACAAATATCTTTTGATATTGATCCCTAACATAATACCACAATGATAAGAGAACAGACTCTGTATGATTTCAATACCTTCAGACCATGAAATTTTTGTACCTGGACTTATGTCCCTGGGTATGTTCCAGTGTCTCCTAGTTTATAGTCTATGGGAACTTGAATTGAATTTGTACTCTACTATTGTGTGAAAATTATGTAAATCTTAATTATATTGAATTGGTTCACAGTACTTTTCAGGTCTACCATATCCTTCTACTTCTCTGTATATTCATTCTATTAATTTTTGAGAGTTTGATATTGAAACTCCAACTAAAAATCTTAATTTATCTACTTAACAATAATTGCAGTATATAGTGGAACTATATGTAACTTTGATCTATATTTTCCAAGTCTCCTGTAAATTTGTTTCATTTTCATAATTTAAACAATAAAAAATACCCAGGGATTGAACCCAGGTCTCCTGCATTGCTGGTGGACTCTTTACCAGCTGAGCCACTAGGGAAGCCAAAAAATATATATATACGCACACTCCAATGTTCATAACAGCACTGTTCACAGTAATGAATATATGGAAGCAACCTAAGGGTCCATCCAAAGATGAATGGATAAAGAAGGCGTGATGTATACATACAACGGATTACTCAGCCATAAAGAAAAAAAGAATGAAATAATGCTGTTTTCAGCAGCATGACTGAACCAAGAGATTGCCATACTAAGTGAAGTAAGT
This sequence comes from Bos indicus x Bos taurus, assembly GCF_003369695.1. Taxonomy (NCBI): domain Eukaryota; kingdom Metazoa; phylum Chordata; class Mammalia; order Artiodactyla; family Bovidae; genus Bos; species Bos indicus x Bos taurus. Next base: position 6,359,466 of record NC_040079.1, on the reverse strand, counting down.
CAGACAAAGAAATAGCTATAATATCACTTACATGCAGCCTAAACAGGTGGCTCAGTGGCAAAGAACCCGCCTGCCAATGCAGGAGACGCAGGTTTGATCCCTGGGTCGGGAAGATCCCCTGGAGGAGGAAATGGCAACCCACTCCAGTATTCTTGCCTGGAGAACCCCATGGACAGAGGAGCCTGGTGGGCTACATATCCAGCAAGGTAGAGTTCAGGCCAAAGAGTGCTGAGTAAAACAAAGCAGACACTATAATCCTGAAGTCTGCAGGGCGATGACATTTTAACAGTAATATTGAGTATGCCTGCAGTGACTGAACAACAACTTTCACAAAGCAGAAACTGTAAGAGATGACAAGAGAAATACGTAGAAACGCGTTTGTTAAAAACCAAGACTATTTAGTACGCCTATCTCAAACTGAGACAGATCAACTAAATAGATAGACGAGAGAGAGAGAAATAAGACTGCACACAGAAAACTTGAGAGAAGAAAAATCACTGAGGCGGATCTTATAGATAAACTGACAGACAAAGTGGGTGCTGGGACGTGCCACCTATTTTCCTTCAGAAAGGAGAGGTTTCGTTCCCCACCCCCCACCTACTGCAAGTGCCACCAGGAGATGGCCCTCAGCTGTCAGCACTCACGCGGGTTCATCTCAGCAGGAGAAAATTGCCTGGTCCAAGGTCACACCTCCTCCCAGAGCAGCCCTCATTCTGCGACAGACAAACGTGGAGGATGAGCAGCCCTGCCGGTCATCCCAACTCAGAGCATCCCTGAAGGGCCTTCCCAGCTCCACGGCCCACTGCGGCCTCAGCCTATTCCGATGTCGAGTAGAGGGACTCTACTTGTCCGTCTGCCCAATCTTGCTCCCTCCCCAAGTGATCGTCCAAAGATTGTTCTTTTAAAAACGCCTTGTGGGCTAGTCAGTCTCAGAGTCTGCTCTCAGGGAATTCAACTTGTGACAGGAAGGTACAAATTAAAAATACACTGAGGTACAATTTGTTAACCTATCAAATTGGGCACAAGGCCAAATGTGTGACTCCACGCTGTGTCGGCAATATAAGGGGAAGAAGCACTCCTACATTGCTGGTGGGAAATGTAGTATTACCTTACAAAATTACATATGCACTGACCTTTGGACCCAGCAAATCTGGGAATTTATCCCAAAGATATATTACATTAGCAGATATATGAAAAAATACATGCCCGAAGATTTATTGGAGCACAACTTTATAATAATAGCAAAGGACTAGAAGACAATGGCAATCTGTAAGAGGCTGGTTAGGTAAACCAAGTATTATTATATCTGCATGATGGAGTCCTACATAGCCATGAAAAGGAGTGAAGGATATTTCTACATACAAACATGGATGCTTTCCAGATGACAAGTGAAAAAGCAAGGAAGGGAAAAATATGCCAAGAATGTTTTCATTCATTTTATTTAAAAAAAGGAACCAGATAGATAAATACAGATGAACAGACATTTGCTTATTTAAAAAAAAATATGGAAGTATGCACAAAAATACCGTAATGGTAGCATAAGAGGAAAAGGGAGACAGAATAGAGGGGATGAGGAGAGAAGCTAGACTTCTTTGAACGTACCTTGCTTTGTAAATTCAACCTTGGAATTAAACTTAAAAAGCAAGCCCTAAAAATGAAAAGGGGAATTATACAAATGAACCATAATTATGTAACATAACCACCGGTTGGTAATTTAACTACCCAAGAAGGAATTATTCCCACTGACTTAAACACAGTAATTTGACTATATATCCCTAGTGGCATACAGTCTCAGGACAAAAAGAACCTCAAAAATATCGCTGTTTCCTGTAATCATATTGTTATCGGTAGTATAGGTTTGTATTGTTACTCAGAGACTGTTGTGTGTGTGCTGGTTGTGGCATAACGCAAAGGAGTAATTACACTGGTACCATTTAGAGTCAGGATTTTCAGCGTGAGAAAAAGATAAAGATGTAAGGTCAATGAGGTTCAGTTAAAACTCTGCAGCTCTGAATTTGAATTAGTAACATCAGTAGGAACACACTATATATTTTGTCTCTTAAAAGTAATACATGTTTCCTAGCTATAGCCACTGAAAGGAACTAGAAAAAAACAACCAGGTTAGTAGCAATGAGCATCTCTGTCTGTAAATACACTTTACATTAAAAAGAAGCAGGATTCGTTAGAGAAATGGCTATTCCCAAGACCAGGACAGGAGTATACTGAGTAATTGGTTTGGAACATCTTGTCAAATTGTAAAACCAGGAAACTATCAAGAGTACTGGGTTATATCAAAATAACTCAGGAACCAACCTGAAGAAGTTCCCACTGGCCAAAGACGGAAACATGTAAACATCAATAAGAATAATAACTACAAAAGACTGAAGCTTTTTCTGTGTCCATAAGTTTATAACGCCCCTAAAGGAAACCATTCATCCCTTTGGGGGCATGCCAAGGAGCCATATTTGGAAAAGACAGCAAAGAAAGAGAAAGAATCAAGGGCTGATAGAGCCTTTAACCTGTGCACTGTAGCTCTGGGTAACCAGAGAGGTGCTGAGTGTGTCTCTAATAAAAGAAGTCCAGCTAATAAACGGAAAGGGAAGGTAGAACGAGAACATCACCGCTTTGCAACCTGTGACGAATGAATGGATGTAAGCGTTGGTCATGAAAGGCTCTAATATCACAAAATGAGAGGCAAACAGCTATTTATGTGCCTGCTGTTGGAATAACACACCACTAACTAGGGAAGAATCCTGTCAAAAAATTAAATGAGTCTGATAAAGGCTATAACTTAATTACCAACTTACAATAAGAAAATATAAAGGACGGGAAAAAGCATTGAGTGGCCAATCTGATTTGCTAAGGACTTCTGGATTTGAGCACAGAGAAAACTGGCTCGATGGGTCACCCTACGTTATTGATCACCTTCGTTCACAAGGGCGAAATCAGCAAAATCCAGTTTTAGAAATTTCCAAAAGATGAACAACCTAGATCCTTCGATCAAAACCAAAAAAGTGAGAGAAAAATATGGAAGATTATCCTGTAGATTAAAAGGGACTTAAGAACCCCATCAATGAGTAGGCCTTATTTGGCTTCTGATTCAAATAATTTTTTTGCAAATGTGTATAAAAACTGAAGAAGTTCAACTACTAACCAGACATTTATTATATCGAGAAATTTTTATATTTTCAGTGTAGTAACGCAGTTGTGGTTGTTTCTCTTTAAGAGGCCTCATCTTTCTCTACTGCTGAGCGGCAGTAGAGAGGGGGAAAGTTGCTGGTTATCCAGGCAGATATCGGTCCAAACAGGGTCCACAGCCCTGTCTCCTCAGAGACGGGGACACCTCCAGGAGGAGTGGGTGGGAGGGGCCCAATCCTTCCCTGATCCCAGAGAAAGACCTCCAAGCACAGGCCGTCCATCAAGAGTCTAGTGTGTTACCTTCATGTCCAAAGAGCAGCTGGGTTTTACGAGAGTGTGTTTCAGGGGTTGGCAGGGTCATGGGCTGGGCAGCCAGAGGGGTGGGGAGGGCAGGAGCCCCGTGTCCCAGACCTGCACTTATTCACTGTCTGAACTTGACAGGCTGCATGTTCTCCCGGGACCTCAGCTGATTGTCTCTGTCATGAATGGATGGAACCAATGCTCTCCAAAGAGTCCTCTGGCTCTGACCTGCTGGCCCCACGCAGCTTAACGTTTTCTATCAGCTACTCAGCCTATGCCACTCAGCGACAAGTGACAGTCACAAAAATGTACAAAATGAAAACATCTATTTCTCCTTCCTATCCTCAGGGGCAAGGGATGCAGGATGAGAGACACCCAGGTCTGCCATGGCCTTTGGGGCCTCCTCTGCTAGGAGACTTTCTCAGACAGCCTCCCACTTCATTTCAACTCCAATCTCAGCTCCATCGTCAAGGAATTTATAGTTGTGTTAGGAGGCAAGACTAACACGCGTTTCTACTTTATTTGGCCAAAGGTGAAAAATGCCACCTTCTCTAGCAGAGCAACCAGTAAGATGTATCCCCAGAATAACTTGGCTTATATCAGGTCTGTTTCATAATTGTTAACCCTTAACATGGGCTTTTAAATTCTGCTTTAAATAGACTCACAGACATAGAAAACAAACTTGTGGTTACCAACAGGGAAAGTGGGGTAGGGGGGAGATAAATTAGGAGTTTGGGGTTAACAGATATACACTACTACATATAAAATACAATAAAGACCTACTGTATAGCATGAGGAACTATACTCAATATTTTATAATAATATAGAAAAGAATCTGAAAATTTATATATATAGATATAGATATAAGTATACTTTGGCCACCTGATGCAAAGAGCGGACTCATTGCAAAAGACTCTGATGCTGAGAAAGATTGAAGAGCAAAGGAGAAGAGGGCTACAGAGGATGAGATGGTTAGATAGCATTACCGACTGTGTAGACATGAATGTGAGCAAACTCCCAGAGATAGTGAAGGACAGGGAAGCCTGGCATGCTGCAGTCCATAGGGTCACAAAGAGTCGGACACAACTTAGAAACTGAACACTTTGCTATATACCTGAAACTAACATAGCATTGTAAGTCAACTAAACTTCAAATTTTTTAAATTTACCCCCCCACCAAAAAAAAAGATTTACCAAAAAAATAGGACAAGAATAAATTCAGTATCGATAGTTCATCCCTGCTACCCTTTTTTCCTCCTCTGGGCTTCCCTGGTGGCTCAGAAGGTAAAGAATCTGTAATGCAGGAGACCCAGGTTTGAACCCTGAGTCGGGAAGATCCCCTGGAGGAAAGCATGGCAACCCACTCCAGTATTCTTGCCTGGAGAATTCCATGGACAGAGGAGCCTAGCAGGCTACAGTCCAGGGGGGTCACAAAGAGTCAGACACAACTGAGAGACTAACACTTCTTCCTTCCTGATGGAGAAGCAGGTATCTATCTGGTCCATATAGGGTGTACCATTTGTTCTAACTGGACTTCCTGCTCTGGTTAGTCCATTCTGCTGGAACTGAATATTTGTGTCCCCAAAATTCATATATGGAAACCTAATCCCCAAGGTGATGGTATTAGGACGTGGGGGCTGTGGGAGGGGATTAGATCATGAGGGTGGAGCCCTTGTGAGTGGAGTTAGTGCCCTTGTGAAAGAGGCCCCAAGACCTCCTTCACATCTTCAGACGTGTGAGGACAGCCACCAGGAGGCAGAACTCGACAGAAAGATCTGCCAATGCCTTGATGTTGGACTTGTCTGTCTCCACAACTGTGAGAAATAAACTTCTGTTGTTCACAGGCTACCCCGTCTGTGGTGTTTTTGTTACAGCAGCCTGAACAGCTGAGACTCCTCTAGCCCCTGGCAGTCCTCGGGGGCTGTTGTTTCCACATCTCTTCCCCAGGTGCCCTCACAGAGCCTTCAGGGCTGCAATTCAAGTGACCCCACACACACACACATGTGCAGGTGCCATCATGCATCAGAGTGTGACTTCAGGTGAACTGTCATCAGACTAGTCCCATCTGAGGAGCTGGGGGACAAATGGGACCCTGCCAGGTTCAGACTCCAGCTGTAGAGTCCTCCCCTATGTGGGACTCTTTGTGTCTGAAAGATTCAGAAAATGATTGAGCATTGCTGTAACTACAGAAGCCCCCCTTTCAGGCTCTCCTTTGGAGTAAAGAGAATGCACCATCTGCCCAGAAAACTTCCACCCCGGCTGTCTCTGCAGCAAGAAGTGAAAGTTCAGTCCTTTCAAGAGTCATCTGGAGCCATCATCTGGGCATGGGGGTGGCAGGTGAGACCAGAATCTCAGGTAACCAGGTAGCACATGGGTGGCTCTGAAAGGAGGTTGCTTCTAACTCGAGTGTACCTCGCTCCCAAGCTGCAATTCACACAGACCCCTGGTCCCACGGGAGAAAGGGACCTTGTGGGGAGAGAGGGTGGGGAGGACTTGGAATCAGAGACCCGACAGTCATGGGAGTCTCTGCTGCTGAAGAAGGGGTGAACACACCCCACGAATTACCAGCTGCACATGACCAGCACAGAGCCTGAGGAAGAATAAGGCACAGATGCACCTGCCCACAAGTCAGGGGGCGTCCTGAATCCAGGGAGGAAATCAGGAACTGAGAATGTGAACGGGCCACACTGTGGATAGGCTGAACGAGGGGACTAGCGGAGGGAGCAACAGCCCTTTCTTGCTAGACAGCTAGCATCCCTATCTCCATCCGTGAAGACTTCACTGGGACTTCCGTCATGCATCAGGGCTGAAAGGATGTGCCTGTGTTTGGGAAAAATGTCAAGAGAGTGGGACGTCCTTGGTGGTGCAGTAGATAAGAATCTACCTGCTTATGCAGGGGACACGGGTTCAATCCCTGGTCCAGGAAAATTCCACGTGCCGCGGGGCAACTAAATCCACGCACCACAACTACTGAGTCCATGCTCTAGAGCCTGTGCTCTGCAGCAAGAGAAGCCACCGCAATGAGAAGGCTGTGCACCGCAACTAGGGAGGAGCCCCACTCACTGAATCTAGAGAAAGTGCACAGGAAGCAAAAAAAAAAAAAAAAACCCAGCACAGCCAAAAATAAAATAAATAATTTTTTAAAAATTCGGGGAGCGGGGAACTTCCCTGGTAGCTCAGTGGCTAAGACTCTGCACTCCCAATTCAGGGAGCACTCCTAATGTGAGAGGCCTGGGTTCAAACCCTGGTCATGCTGATCCCACATGCCACCCAGTGGAGCCAAAATAAATAAATATATATATTTTTTTAAGTCAGGGAGTGGACAGGTCATCATGGAGGAGAGTGTCTCCACCCCCATCAGAGGTGTCCCCCTAAACCCCAGCTCTGCTTGACCAACATACAGCTCTTACAACTAAGAGTCATCACAGCCCGTGCAGCATGTCTGTGCAGAAACATCACGGACAAGCCTCCATGGAGCGGCCAACCATGAGGCGGGTCTTGGAGAGTGAGAAGGACTTGAGAAGGAATGAAAGAAGCTGTGTTGGGCAATCTGAAAGGGGAGCTTCATTATGTTCTTCTGCTTCTCCCAACAGTTTCCAAACTGAAATACAAGATCACTAAAAGGCCAGGTCTCATACAAGCGCTGTTGTGATCAACACGGCACCCAGCTTGCAGCGGGCTGGGGGTCAGGAAGCTGTGTTGCCCTTAACTCTCTAGCTTTTGGCCACTCTGGGCCTCATTCTCCTCCCCTGAAAATTAAGGGGGGTGCACTCTGTCCTCTAAGGAACTTTCTTGACTTTCTGCCAATCTAGGGGATGCTCAAGAGAAATATTTTACTTGAAAACTATCCTGCTTTTGGTTGAGGTCAAGATAGGGGAGCGCGGGGTGGGAAAAGCCACTGCAGACAGTCGAGTTTGCTCTGCTTGGAGTCAGGTCAATAGGGTGGGACCCTCAGCAATGCAACCCAGGACCGGGATGGGGCTAAGCAGGGTCCGGAGCCAGGGAGACACCACCCGGCCACCCAGTGAGGACGGAGTTGGGAAGAGAAGTGCTGGTCCCATGGGCATCCGTTCCTTCCCCCTCATCCAGCAGTTAGTCCACAGAGCTGCCCCTCCACCAAGGTCAGTCACAGCTCTTCTGCAATTTATTCCTTTCCAAACCACGAATTTCACAGTTACCCAGAATATTCAATGTTGGTAAAAAAAACTAGCAGGAAGCCACGAAGATTCCGGCTTCAGCAAGCAGCCCTCTCCCTCAGGGCCGTGTCCGGTGTGAGGTGGATCTCTGATAAGGAGTGACTCCCACTGTCCCTTCCGGACCTGATCCTCCACCAAATGCCCGAGCTCTCACAAGCCTGGGCCTCCACGAGGGGAAGCAAATTGGCTCATGGAGCAAATTTCCTGAGACCTGGGCTGAACGGCCCAGCCCCAAACCAAGCATCAGCCCCAGTGGCCCAAACCAAGCATATCCCCCAACCAAGCATCAGCTCCAAACCAAGCATTACCTCTGTGCCCTTCAGGACACCTGCCTGGAGGGACAGTGACGGGAACCCCTGGATGGAGCCGAGCAGTCCTCAGACCTGCCCCTTCTGGCTCCCAGCCTCCCTCTCTGCTGTTTCCTTTGCGTTTTCCTCACCTCCTCTCTAACCGCCATCTCTGCCCCTGTTGTGTGCCCAGTCGTGTCCAACTCTTTTAAACCCCATGGACTGTAGCCCATCAGGCTCCTCTGTCCATGGGATTTTCCCGGCAAGAATACTGGAGTGGGTGGCCATTTCCTCCTCCAGAGGATCTTCCCGACCCAGAGATCGAACCATACTCTTGCATCTCCTGCACTGGCAGGCAGTTTCTTTTCCACTTTGACACCCAGGAAGCTCAGATCTCTGCCCCCAGGTGCCTGACTGCTGCTAAGTCACTTCAGTCGTGTCCGACTCTGTGCGACCACATAGACGGCAGCCCACCAGGCTCCATCCCTGGGATTCTCCAGGCAAGAACACTGGAGTGGGTTGCCATTTCCTTCTCCAATGCATGAAAGTGAAAAGTGAAAGTCAAGTCGCTCAGTCGTGTCCGACTCTTAGCGACCCCATGGACTGCAGCCCACCAGGCTCCTCCGTCCATGGGATTTTCCAGGCAAGAGTACTGGAGTGGGGTGCCATTGCCTTCTCCAGGTGCCTCACTAGCCATCACTAATTACTATTGCAGGAAAACTGCTTGCCAATCCAAAACAAAAAACAAAAAAAAGGGAAGGAAGAAAGGGAGGGAGGGGAATTCTCTGGCGGTACAGTGGTTAGGACTCTGCACTTTCACTGCCCAGGGCCTGATTTCCCTCCCTGGTTGGGGAAGTGAGATTCCGCAAGACAGGCAGTGCAGACCAAAAAAAGAAAGGAGGAAGAGAACAAGAAAGCCAGCTTTACCAGGGCCCCCTCTCCCCACTAGGGCCATGGTCAGCTCACTCTGAGTCCATCAGATACACATCTGGATCATGATGTCCTATAGCCTGCAAGAAGGAGAAGGGTGGAGCTCCGGGCAAGGTCAGCTAAGAGCTGACCAGAGACTCTTGAATGGATCTGCCCAAGGCAGTGAGGGGAAGCCTAGGGGCAGCCAGGGAAGTGGAGGAAAGAAGAGGCAGAGAAGGGTCTTCAGGAAGCAGAAACTGACCAAGAGGGTCTTGGAAGGACTTGGAAAGAGGTCAGCCAGTGAGAAAGGCACCAACGTGGAAACAGACAAGAATCCAGGACTAGGATGTCTAAGGTCATCTTTTCAAGTTGTTTTCTGGCCTGAATGACTTCCCCAGCACTCACAATGACCCCCAACATCTTCACTAATCATCCACCATGGGTGACACCTCGGGTTAGTGGTACTTTGGGGAACAGGGTCCATCTGGAGTCAGGGTGGTCTGGAAGAGAGGTGGCAGCAGGCACAGGAACTATCCCTCACTTACAGGACAGGTGTCTGCAGAGACAGAGGTCACAGGGGCATTAGCCCAGAACAGAAGCCTCACCCCCGCAGCATCCACAGAGACCCAGGGAAGCACTGGGCACACCTTCCTCTTCCCCGGTTGGGGCTCCAGCCACTTCTCAGCTTCCTACAGAAAGGGCCCCCCCCCCGGGGGGGACTGGTGGATAGAGGGCAGCTGGGTCATGGCGCTCACTGCTGTTTAACCTCGTTCCCCCACGCTCCTCCCATCAGCCCCGAGTACACTTCTTTATGGCCACTCAGAGTCGCAAGTAAAACCAAACATCCCTGCGGAACAGTTACAGGTCCAGGGGCCTAAGGCAGACTGACATGAAATAAAGCCCTCTAGGCTCACTTTCCCATCTGTTAACAGTTTCCTTTCACCTAGGCCTCTTAAATTAAAAGACACTTGCTCCTTGGAAGAGAAGCTATGACCACTCTAGACAGCACATAAAAAAGCAGAGACATTACCTTGCCGACAAAGGTCCATCTAGTCAAAGCCATGGTTTTTCCAGTAGTCATGTATGGGTGTGAGAGTTGGACTATAAAGAAAGCTGAGTGCCGAAGAATTGATACTTTTGAACTGTGGTGTTGGGAGAAGACTCTTGAGAGTCCCTTGGACTGCAAGGAGATCCAACCAGTCCATCCTAAAGGAAATCAGTCTTGAAAATTCATTGGAAGGACTGATGCTGAAGCTGAAGCTCCAATACTTTGGCCACCTGATGGGAAGAACTGACTCACTGGAAAAGACCCTGATGCTGGGAAAGATTGAAGGCAGGAGGAGAAGGGGACAACAGAGGATGAGATGGTTGGATGGCATCACCGACTCGATGGACGTGAGTTTGAGCAAGCTCCAGGAGTTGATGACGAACAGGGAAGCCTGGTGTGCTGCAGTCTGTGGAGTCACAAAAAGTTGGACCCGACTGAATGACTGAACTGAACTGACTGAAATGAGGCCTCTTAAGAAGCTTCCCAAGTGGCACTCGTGGTAAAGAACCCTCTGCCAATACAGAAGACATAAGAGATGCAGGTTCAATTCCTGGGTCAGGACAATCCCCTACAGGAGGAATGGGAACCCACTCTAGGATTCTTGCCTGGGGAATCCCATGGACTGAGGAGCCTGGCAGGCTAGAGTCCACAGAGTCACGAAGAGTCAGATGTGACTAAAACACAACACATGCAGGCCTCTTAAGACCATAAGATCAGACTCATTTGACCTTCCGAGTGTCCCTGGCCATCACGTTTCCTCTGATTTCCCAGTTGTCATCACCAGGCAGCGCAGAAAGAGGAAGCCAAGCCGTTATGTGCGGCTGCCCTGTTGCGGGAGCCTCTCCGAGATGTTTCCCTAATGACTGATTTTCTTGCCAGTTAGCATCTCAGCTTTTTGCAGCCAGGCCTTATGCTATTGCTAATTTTAAAATAATGGTAGGACAGTTGAGCTAAATTCTCCTGTTTGGGTTTCTAAGTGCTGGCTCTTGTCGACTTCCAGCTCACTTGTAAGGTGTGATTATAAAATAATGAAGCTAATTAGTTAATAAATGCCTTGGAACTCATTTGTTTTTGTTTTTGTTTTTTTTTGAAAGACAAAAGTTAGCTAAAAAAAAAATTCTTGACTTACACTTTTAGGAAATAAAGTATCAAGAATCACTTTATTTTAAATTCTACCGCAATAAGATGACCAAATTGAGCCTTTATAGCGTTTGATATCATACACCCATGCAGCTTAAAGAAACCTGTTACTATTCAATCTTTTACTGAATCCTCACTGATTTTTACACCAACCACTCTTTTATGATATACAATTACCTGAAAACTGCTGCCAAATAGTCACTTTGAAAGGCTTTATGCTTCAAATTTGTTTCCATGTTTTTGAGAACTTAAGATAGACTACACTCACTGCTTGTGTGCTTTCCATGACCCTTGTCCTGGTGGGACCACCAGGACTCCTACTCAGAACCTGTGTGAGCAATGGAGGCCACCCTGAGCAGCCAGGACGAGTGCCCTTCGGTTCCCACTGGACTGGCCACCACCTGGGGGATTGTGGGTACTGCAGACCTGAAGCTGGAACGGAAGAGCCCAAGGGGGACTTTCTCTCAGCCTTGACCATCAAAGGACAAATGAGCAGTCACAGAGGGCGGCGGGCAGGAGCCATCCACACAGAAGCCAGTTGGGAAGTGGAGACAGAGCAAGACACGCTGGCAAAGTGCCTGCCACCTCCCTGGCCCCACAACAGAGGCCTCCAGGAGACACACAGACCGCCAGTACTCTGCCAGTCCTTTCTCAGACGACAGACAGGAGAACGATGGGAGGTTTAAATCCACCAAGACACCTAGAGAGGGCCTCCTGGAGGAGATGACGTCTAAGCTAGGACTTGAAGTGGAAGGCTTTCTCTCCAGGCCGGGAAGGATAGAGTTTATTTCCAAAGAGAGGGAAAGATGGAAAGATGCAGGGAGAACTCGAGCACAGTGAACAGCATGGAATCTCACATGGCTGGAGCATCGGGCGTGTGGCAGCAGCAGGCAGAAGAGCAGGTGAGTCTGGAAAGGAAAACGAGAACCCTTGGTGCCAAGCTGATGAGGAGGGCTGCGTCCTACGGGCAAAGAGAAGGAAGCCATCTGTCTCTTTAGGACCTGGGCATGCTCCAGCCATCTGCTCCCGCGACGTGGGCAGGTGGGCTGCGGAAAGGGCCTCCTCGCCTGCCCTGTGGCAGAACAGAGCCTGGAAAAGTCAGGGAGCTACTGTGCTTGGAGCTACACCCAGGCTGAGGACCCGGCATTTGAGAGGGCGATGAGCTTGCTGTGATAAGAAGCAGAGGCGGGCCCTCCCCAAAGCCCAGGTGAGCAGTGGCCATCATGGGATACCCAGCTGTGCCCCCAAGATGCCCATCAGGAGGGATTCCAGCCCTCCAGAGCACCAGACTATTCCCTAATGCTAACTCAGACCAAGGGCGAGCCCCGCCAGCCCAGCGGAGCCAGCGGAGTGGGGCAGAAGATGTAAGCCATGTGGGCCTTCTGGGGTCATCCCAGGGGTACGAGAACCCGTGTCTGCTTATGGGCTGAGGAGGCTCAAGGGGTGCCAGTTACCCCAGAGTCCCTTCTTCAGCCCTGGCTGCCCAGGAAGTCACAGGCCCCCAAAGTCAAGCACACAGGCCCTTTGGAGGGTAAGGATTTTACTGCCAAAGTGTGAAAGTGAAAGTCACTCAGTCGTGTCTGACTCTTCGCAACCTCATGGACTATACAGTCCCTGGAATTCTCCAGGCCAGACTACTGGAGTGGGTAGCCTTTCCCTTCTCCCGCATTGCAGGCAGATTCTTTACCAGCTGAGCCACATTACTCCCTAAATCCAGAAATGCTCATTAAGTGAATAAATTATAGAGTGCTTGCTCTGGGGGAGCCACTGTGCATGGTGTTGGGGGACACAGAGGTGACGAGCCCCAAGACTCCGCAGTCTAGGGTACGGAGAACAGGCTGGGGAAGGCAGAAAAGGGTCCCAGCCCCGGCAGGGGGCGCACCCCAGTGTGTCCAAGGGTCACCCGAGGACCGGCAGGAAGTCACTAAACAAAGGGCCGGGAGGCAAAAGGGGCAGAAGGCACAAAAGCCTGCAGGGGGAAGAAGGTTCTAGAAATCTCAGACATGGGCAAAGTTCTGCCGGCGTTCACGTTCCAGCTCCTCCTTCGGCAGCCGTGGACCCAGCAGCTTCCGCCAGCCTCTGGGCGTCGGACTTCAGGCAGGCCGTGAGAACAAGGCTCACGACAAAGGATGAGCCCCTGTAAGATCCATGATTCTTATTTGAGACTGAAACGTGAGCTGCTGGGGCGGGGCAGGGGCGGAGTCCCGGTAAGGACAGGGCGGGGCGAGTTTGCACCTGGACCCCCGCGCAGCAGTCACGAGTCAGGAGGCCGGGACACACCCAGAGTGCTTCTGTTCTTTCGGCTCCTGGATCTTTAGGAGCAGTGGTGGGGGTCGGGGGAGGCAGCCCAAGCCTGGCCACAGGCACCCCTCCAGGTCCCGCCCCACCCCTCTGGTCCTCTTGGTTTGGGAGAACACTGAGCTCTAGACAACAGCCCCCAGCAGTGGGTGGCCGGCCCTGCAGGAGACAAGGGAACTGTTCCCCACCACTCTCCGCCACCAGAGTCCTGTGTCCCTGGGAGCCCAGGTGACAGGGAAGGCCAGGGAGCGGGTCTGGAGCAGCAGGCAGTTGCCACAGAGCTGGGCAGCACAAGCTTGAGGACAGGCATGGAGGAGAAGGTGGTGACCTGCAGGCCCAGGGTGAGGGCCCAGAGCCCTGGGCAGAGGCCCACTTCAGCTCTGCCAGCCACTGGAGGACTTCCCCACCCTGCCTGCACAGCCCAAGGGTCTCTATCCAGCCCAAGGGTCTCCATCCAGCCCGAGGGTCTCCTTCCAGCCTGAGGGTCTCCGTCCCAGGGCGAAAAGCAGTGTTTGCATTCCTTCCTTCCTGCCTTCCTTCCCTCCTTCCTTCCTTCCTGCCTTCCTTCATTCGGGAAGCACTGAGCATACCCCAGTGCCCAGCACTGTTGGGTCCCTGCGAAGTCAAACAAGCCTCCCTGCCCCTCCTTCAACAGAGCTAATACTCATAGCTCATTGCCTTGGGCCAGCAGGGAACGTGATTCACTCCCTCAGCTGTGGGACCGGCCCCTGGGGGCAGAGGGGTGCACACTGGTTCCCACACCTCCCTCTTTCCTCTCTTCCTGAGCCCCCCAGTAACAAGATGCCCCTCAGGCTCACAGGCTACTGGCTTCTGAAGGTCCTTCCTCTCCTGTCCAAAGCATTTTCACTGATGATTTCTATTAAAAAAAAAAAAAAAGATGAAGTTGGACCTTAAAGGAGTGGGTAATGCACGGTGGTGGAAAATAGCCTGCCATACCCCCAGCCAGCCCCCAGAATTGCCCCCCACACGACCTAACACACCTAAGAACCTGGCCAGAGACACAGCAGGACCCCCTTGAGGTGCAACCAGCCTAGAGTGGGGGTTAGGGTTAGGGTTCATATGGTAAAGCATCTGCCTGCAATGTGGGAGATCCGGGTTCGATCCCTGGGTCAGGAAGATCCCCTGGAGAAGGAAATAGAAACCCACTCCAGTACTCTTGCCTGGAAAATGCCATGGACAGAGAAGCCTGGTGGGCTACAGACCATGGTATCGCAAAGAATTGGACACAACTGAGCGACTTCACTCACTTTAGGGTTAGGGTTAGGGTTCTTGGGCAGAGCCTGAAGGCTACCCCACTGCTACCCCACTGCTCTAGGAAGCCTTCAGCCTTGACCCTACCCAAGAACTTAATGCAGCCCAGCAGAGAGTTCCCAGAACACAGGCATAGCTTGGGTTTATGCACTACTGGGTTGGGTGGAGCCTGGCCTCCTGACTATCAGGGGGAGAGTGCTACCACCTGGCCAGGGGTGGGGAGGACAGAGCAGGCTGAGAATGGACAGTCTCTGTGCTGGGCTCCATGCTGAGCTGTGATGCCCATTCACAGCACCCTCGCCGGCCTCTCAGGCCCCTCCAAGGCCCAGATCTGAGCCCACACCCTGCAACTGGCCAGTGTTGGCCCCAGTGTTGCTTCTGAGGGTCACCGCCACCCTCCTGTGCAACCTGGAGCTTCACAATGCCATCTGCCTGCAGCATGACCCCTGGCCAGTCACTGACCACCCTGAGATGACTATCCTCACGTGGACTAGTGACACCTCCCTCTATAGGCTGTCAGGGGTTCAATGATGCAGCTGGACAGATGGAGCTGTCAGGAGATGGAGCCACCGTGGCTGTCGTCCCCCACCCAGCCTCTCAAATCTCAGTGGCGGCTCCTGGCAGGGACCTGGGCCTGGTGTTTCAGCCACGCTGGAAGCTCCTTCACCCGGACGGAGTGGACCGAGCCCTGGGCACCCATGTGCTTTCACTGAGGACAAGCACTTAGAGGTTCTTCTCTGCTGGCCCCGCCCCCACCCTGAGCATAGACATGTTCACTTGCACACGCACACACACACACACACACACACACACACTCATCCCTGGAAGCGCATACATCAGGACTCCAGGCCAGGCAGCTGACCGTAGGCAGCTGACCAGGGGGTTGGCATGTGCTGAAGAGAAATAACCACCATTCAAACCTGATACAAAGCCCAGAGAGCACACGTGAAGTTCTCCTCTCCTCTGCTCATCAGCACACAGTGCTGATGCACTGGGCTGGCCCCTAGCCTCTGTCCCAGGCCCCCCCAGGCTCCCCCAGCCCTTGCCCCCCATCCTTGGACAGAGTGCTGTGGATCGGGCTGAGCTCCCAGAAGAAGGTGCTCTAAGGACAGGGGAGATGGGAAGAAGGACGGAGGCAGGGACTCGGCCCAGCGCTTTGGCCCGTCTGGGCCAAGCAGAGTGAGCTTCGTCTGCACCTTCACTTCTCGCCATCGGCCTCGCAGCAGCCTCTGACCATGTCTGTGTCGTGCCCTGGGCTGAGATCCTGATGCCACCCGCTTGTGCCCGAAACCCATGATTGAGGGCATTGCCCCAGCTAGAACTCCCACCCTGCACCCACGCACATCAGTCCACCAGGGAGGCCTGCGTGTGAGCCACGAACAGATGCGTGCTCATGTTTCATGTGTAGACCCCTGAACACGTGTGCCAGATCCTGTCACACAAAGCTACCTTTTCTGCCTGGCTCCCTTCTGTGTCACCCCTCCCCACATCCCAGAGGTCTAAACCTTCTCCCCACCTCTCTGCCCCATGCCCATCTTCCAGGTCCCGAACCCCAGGGCACACTGAACTCACAGGGGCCCCTTGCTGGTCACACGCTCTGGGAGGGGAGCCTGGGCCCTGATGCAGGACCACTGGGAACGTCTCTCCTACCCCATCTGGGCAAAGGGCACCTTCAGGTGGCTCAGAGACCAGGGTCTTCTCCCAGTAGCCTCCTGACCCCAGGCCTGAGATATAATGCATTTTCTTCAAAGCAAGGTTAACCAACCCAGCTCGAAGGCTCGGGGGTTGTAGGATTAAGTGGCCCTGGAGGCCTTGGGCAGCAATGATGCCCATCAGCTCCTCCTGCTGGCTGCAGCTGCCCTGACTCGGCCACTGGATGGCAGCTCCTCTGAGAGGCTGTGTGGTCCCACAAGACCAGCAGCACGTGCACACACAAGCACAGACGCACATGCCCTCCACCCTTCACTGACCCCAGGACATCTGACTTCTTCCTCCAGGGATGGGAAGGAGCCACCCTGAAACTTCCAGCTCCTCTGGTCCAGGATCACGGGTGACCAAGGGATGCAGGTGGATGAGGCCCGTCTGCAGGCAGACATCAGTGGGCCTCTGATAGGAGCTGAGAAAACCAGCGTGCCCAGAGTCGGTTCACTGTGGGAGCCCAATCATACAGGATCCACATGAGGCTGAGTTAAAGGTCAGGATAAGGGTTCCCAGGTGGTGCTTGTGGTAAAGAACCCACCTGCCACTGCAGGAGACATGAGAGACTCGGGTTTAATCCCTGGGTCAGGAAGATCCCCTGGGGGAGGAAATGGCATCCCCCTCCAGTGCTCTTGCCTGGAGAATTCCATGGATAGAGGAGCCTGGCGGGCTACAGCCTATGGGATGGCAAAGAATCAGACACGACTGAAGGAACTTGGCATGCATGCGAGGCCAAGTTGGGGACGTGGCCAAATATAACAGCATGGGCTGGGCTCAAGAGCTGTGTGTGGGGGAGAGCATGGCTGCATCAGCCGTCATCGTGGGGTCAGTTTCAGGGGCCAGTGTGCCAATCCATTAGCCACCAAGGCTCTGAAGTGTGGGACCCCAGGCCCGGCATCTCATTAGGACAACCTCTACATTCATTGCAGTCCAGGTAACTCTTTGCCATCCTGAATCCAGGACCACAGGGAAGCAGGGCCCTCCGGAGGCAAGAAGCCCTGAAGGTGATGTGTATCAGCCCCAAGGGAGCACCCCTCACTGCACCCACCCCACACCCAGATGTTGGAGCTGCCCCTGCAGGCCCGGCGCACACAGACGGACTGGCCCATGCCCACAATGCTATGGCCACGAACACAGGATACAGCAGGTAGCTATTACACTTCCCAGCACCACTGGAGTCTCCTCAGGATAATTATTTATTATTCATAGTCATCAGCATCTTCATTAATTATTCATATGATCCTTAATTATTATCCTTAACAATAAGAGCAGTAAATAGCAGAAAAGTCCTTGAGGTGCCTAAGGCCCAGGGCCGGGTGCCTCCAGGCAGTTAGACCAGCTACTGCCCCAGGGCAGTGGGGGGACCACAGACCCCCATCCACTGCCCGGCCCTGTCCCTGCCCCTGTGCCCCCCCACACCCGGGCCCCTGGGGACCTCAGGAGGAGGTGGGCCCCCAAGGGCTGGGGGAGGGGCCGTGCCTTCCTATTCCTCTCCCGTCGGCGGCCAGGGCCTCCCGGGCAGGGCCTCCACGGGGAGGGGCCCAGGCAGTGCACTGAACCCTGGGTGAGCCACGTGTCCACACTGGGCAGCCCCACTAACTTCCCGGGTCTGAGCCATGTCTGTGCAGGGGCTGGGAGGTTAGGGCCCCCAGCTGGCCCGGCAGGGAGAGGCGTCGAGTGGGTCCGTCTTGGGGCAGCTCCTCGCACGCCATGAACTGGGAAACCTGCGGAGAAAACAAAGAGTGTGGGGGGCCCAGAGTCGAGGAGCGGGAGAGGGAAAGGGTCAGAGAAGAGAGAGGGTCTGGGAACTCTGGGGCCAGACAGGAGGGGGTTTGGAGGAGACAGAAGAGCTGAGGGAGACAGAGCAGGACTCCAACTGCCAAGGGAGGGGGGCAAGACTGGACGTGGAGGTATATGCTCTGGGTGGACAAGAGCCAGGCCGGGCAGCTGGGGACCCCGAGGCAGCATCTGTCTGATCCTGCAGGGAGCCCCAGACCTCAGCCACTTCCCTCCCCAGGGAACCTGGCCGCTGGATTCAACGCCGACGCGGAATAAGGGGCCCTGAGCTGGCACCAAAGCTAGACAGAAAAAGAGACAAGGTTCCTGCCTGCAGTCTCGAAAGGACTCCGGGACCTAGAAACAGAGGCAGGCTGGCGGCCAGGCTTCGGAAGGCCAGGGAGAGTGCCAGGGCAGGCGGGAGGGGCTTTGTGGGTGCTGACGAGTCTGCTGTGAGATCTCTGCGGGGGAGGCTGTGAAGGGAGACTGGCACATTTGCTGACGTGGGCCCTGGTGTCGGCAAACAGGAGCAGGCACCATATGGGAGGGGAGCAGATGCCGGGCTGGGGGGCGGGGGGCAGCGAAGCCCAGGCCACCTCGGGGTGCCCGAAGGACCCCCAGCTTGAGACCCAGACACCACTGCCCTATCAGGAGGCCAGGAACACACAGGTCCATTCAGGAGAGGACAAAGGATGACAGAGGCCCACCTCTAGCAGTGGGGGAGACAAGCCGACCGGAAAGGCCACCCTGGGGCTTAACCAAAGCCTCCGGGACAACCCTGCAAAGTGCCAAGCATGAAAGTCATGGATCGAGTGGAGAGTCAGACCTGGGGGTGTCAGCAGGGCCGTGGGACTCTGTCCCAAGGGCGCACTGGCACCCAGCACCCACCACCAGCCCCCCCAGGGCTCAACAGTCTCCTCCACATGCAGCCATGGACACAGGCACCCTGAGTAGACCCGGCCCTTCAGGTGACCCCAGGGGAACGCAGACCACTCGGCCTGCGGCCTGCGGGCTGCCTTGTCCCAGCCTCTGCGTGCTTTGTGCTCTGTGCTCACAGCTCCTCCTCCTCCAAGAATACTGCCTGGGAGGAGGGCAGGGATGGGGGAGGGGAGGAGGCTGGGGCCCAAGGCCACAGAAGGGGCAGCAAAGCAGGCCTGGGGTGAAATCAGTGTAGAAAAGGCAAGGCCGGGGGTGCTGGGAACTCACCTGAGAAAGCGAGTCCAGGGTGAGGGTGGGGATGGGGCCTGCGGGCAGCAGGGGGAGGTGGAGGCGGGGCCGGGCCCCGGGGTGGTCACAGCACTGTAGGCTGGCGGGACCAGCGTCATCTGTCTCTGCAGCAGCTGCAGGACGGTGGCCATGTCTGCACTCAGCCGGGTCTCCAGCCTGGGCGAGAAGGAGGAGGATGCTCTGGGTCTCAGAGAAGTGGAGACACCAGCAACTGTGACTTCAGGACCGCCCTGTGGACAGCCAGCTGGTCAACCCTCAGGCCAACTCTCCATCCTAGGTGTGGCAGCCCCAGCTTGTCTCCGAACAGAAAGAGAGGGCTAAGCCGCTGGTACACATGCACAGGTCTAGATGGAGCAAACAACCCCCACCCCACCGGCACCCGACAACACTGCCCGAAACCCACAGATCACACTGCAGCACTCCCCTGTCCAACACCTCCTAGCCTGTCCCCCTGGACACTCACCTATTGAGCTGCCTCTGGAGGGCGTCCAGCCTGGTCTCCACGTCTCCCCGCGGCCGACGGCCAGGGCTGGAAAGGGGGATGTTGAGGAGGCTGGGGGCGGGGGCAGGACAGCGAGGCAGCTCCTGGTACTGGCGGCCACGGCTGTCCCCCCAGAAGCTGAAGATGTTGGACACTCCTGAGAAGGCGCCTGCAGCCAGAGAGCAGGGTTGAGGCTGGAAGAGAAGCCCATGCCCCACCTGCCGAGCAGAGGTAGGGGGGTGGGGGGGCTCACCCTACCTGATAGTGGGTTACAAGTGTCGCTGCTCTTCTCGCCATCCTCGGTCAGGGGGTCCCCACCCGGCGGCTCTCCGGGGGGCCTGGGGCTGGAGAAGGGCACCAGGCGGAGGGGGCTGGAGCTGCGGCCTGGGCCCTCATCCTCACTGCTCTCGGGGCTGGAGGGGCCGCTGGACAGGCTCTCCCCCCACGGCCCCCCCTGCCGGCCCCGGCCACTCGGCCCTGCCCCCGCCCGGCTCGGCCCCAAGGCCGACACCTCCCCTGGCTGCTCCGGGTCTGTGGGAGACAGAGAACGGGCCTCAGAGAAGGCAGGAGGTGGCACAGAGAGGAGGGGAGGGCCGGAAGGGGAGGGGAGGGGACCGGGGGCAGGACGCCCTGGGTTGTCCCCAATCCTGTCTTGTGCTCTCACCCACTTCCAAGAGGACTGAGAACTCCGGGGGCGGGACCAGATGGGCTGTGACCGCTGGCTGCCCGAGCTGGGTCAGTAGCACTGCTGGGCGGGGCTCTCTGGGACCCCGGGCCCTAGCCCTCCCCTGCCATGCTGGCCACCTCTCCCTCCTTTGCCCTGTCTTTCCTCCCCTCGTTGGTTCAAAGCAGCGCCCATCAAGACGCCAGCCCTGTGAGGACCCAATATACTTAGGCGCGCCCCTGCCCTGGAGTGTGGAAGAGGGCTTCCTGGAGGAGGTGACATTTCAAGTTGGCCTGAACGGATGGAGTGAGAAGGGAACGCTGATGGTAGGGGACGGAAGGTCTGTGGGGCCTGGGAGGAGCAGACCCACCGGCCCCGCCCTCTGCTCCGCCCCCCTCTGGGCCACGCCCCCGCCCGCCTTCCGGCTCGCCTGGGCCCCGCCCCCTCCCCTCCCCCGCCTCACCCTTGTCCGTGCGCCGTCGGAAGGACAGCTTGCGTTTGCGTTGCCGGTTGAACCCGCCCTCCAACTCCGCGCTGCCCGGAGAGCCGGGGATCATGTTGGTCTGAAACCCAAGAGCGGTGTCAGGGCCCTTCCGCGTCCACCTGCCCTGCCCGGTCCCGGGGAAGACCCTCTCATGACCAGTGGAGGTGGAACAGGGCATGCCCGCTCCGTGGGGTGTAAGCTCCGCCGCAGGACCAGGGCTGAGACTGGCACTTTTCACAACCTGGTCTGCCCCAGATACCATTAAACAAGCCCAGAGAGAAGGTCCCGCGGCGAAGGGACAGCCACCCAGCAGGGCGGTCGGCCGCATGGCCCACTCACATCCCGCAGGTTGAAGGTGATCTCCAGGCTGGACCAGAAGTGGTCAGAGAACTCGGGGTACATGTCCAGCACCTCCAGCAGGTCGTCGCGGTGGATCTTGTGCAGGTCGCAGTAGGTGAGGGCCCGCACGTCCCCGTTGGACTTCCCAGGGCGCGCGTACAGGTTCAGAGGCTCTCCGAAGATGTCGTTCTTCCCTGGAGGCCACCGAGAGGGGGGCTCAGCCCCGGGGGCGGCAGCGGAGGCAGCAGGCACCTGTCTTCCGTGCATTGTCACCCTGGCCAGGCACCTCCCCTCAGTCTGCTCACGTGTTGCTCAGCCCCAGCCCCCAGGGCCAGGGGGGCACCAGCCAGCTCGTCTGCCCCCAGCTCCCAAAGGCAGGACAGGTGCAGTGCGGTGCCCTGGAGGAGAAGGGCCAGGAACCCGTGCCTCCCACCTACTGTAGGGCCAGCCAGCAGCTCCAGCCTGGATGCCCAGCTCTGCCCAAGACCCTGGCTTCCTCCTTAGGTTCTAACTCCTCTGGTATTGCGCCCCCCCCCCACCAAAGCCCATTCCCAAACACCCCCTGGCTAAGCACTGCACCCCCATGAACATGTTCTTCAAGCTACAGATCATAACACAGTAGTGAATCAAGACCAGCATTTTGTTTACTGAGAGAAAACAGGATAGCATAGGTAAGCACAGGCACAGAATGGAAAACACCGGGATGCAGTTAAAGCAACTGCAGTTTAGCAAAACTTTGGTTCCAGTGGTGTTTGGGGTGCTTGCGGCACGAGCATTAAGCCCCACTGTGACACATCAGCCCTGAGGTGGCCAGGGCCAAGGGGAGGACAGGCAGAGGGCAGGAAGTCCCCAGCACCCAGGCACACCTGTCCACGTGCACAGGTAGGGCGGAGAAGAAGGGATGCGAGGGGAAGAGGGGCAGACTCCCTCTGCTCTGGAAGTGAGGGTTGGCTGTACCACAGGGAACTGTGTGGCCCTAAGTGGGAATCAGTCGCACAACCTCCCCCACTGCCTACCTTGGAGCATTTGGATATGATCCCATTTTAAGAAACAAAGAGTGTCGCAGCCCTTGAGGAGACCCCCAAAGGGGAACCGAATTCAGAAACCTCCAGAATTCAGCAGCACCCGCCCCACACCCCCACCACGTAGGGCTCCTCTCCCCGGCCCCCTGGGAGGGCCTGAGCTTGGGTGAATTAAAGGAGCCCAAGGCCCCTGTGGGCAGTCACAGGGCCACAGCCCCCAGGGCTGTGTCCTTCGAGGGCTGGGCCTCTGCAGCTGCGGCAGGGACTCCGGGCCCAGCTCCCGGTCCCTGCCGTACCCAGGATGGCCACGACCACGTCACCCCGCAGGATCTCGATGGAGCCCCGGGAGATGAAGTAGAGGGCTGTGAGCAGGTCCCCGGCGTGCACCAGCGTGTCTCCGGGCGGTGCGTGCGTCGTCTTGAACTTCATGGCCAGGGCCCGCAGGCAGCCCTTGGTGGCCCCTCGGAAGGGCTTGCAGTGCTGCAGCAGCGAGCGGTTCAGGTGCAGACAGATGTCAGCCTGCAGGCACTCGGGGAAGCCCTTCAGCACCTGGGGGCGGGGGGCGGCTCAGGACGCCCTCTCCTGGGAGTCCACTCCCACCCCCCACCTTGGAGAGCCAGCAGGGAGCACCAGGACGTCCAGGATCTATCGGAGGAAGGCCCTGGGCGTCCACGCCAGCTCCACCCCTCCTCCCTGCAGACTGTGCACCCTTGGGACGACACCTCCCTGCTTTCACCTCCACCTTCTAGTGTGTGAGGCATGGAGACCATCTCCTGCCTGGGGCTGTCCTGTGGATCAACCACGGATCACCCAGAGCCTGCCCCAAAGTGAGAACTTGCCCAGGAAATGAACTCCACGGGCAGAGGGAGGGTAACTACCTCTCAGGGTCCTTCCAGCACTACCTGGGCCCACCTGGGCCGGGGTGGGGGGGGAGTGTGACTCTGGCGAACCCAGAGGAGTCCCCACCGGCACCCTGCCCCCCAGCCCAGCCCAGGCCCTCACCGCATTCATGTCGATGCCGTTGGTGTAGGACCAGGCATGCTGGAAGTACTCCTCAAGGCGCTGGCGCAGCGGGTTGGGGATCTGGTGGAAGCGGATGAACTCCCGAACACGGAGCATCTGTGTGTGGTAGCGCGCTGTGCCCGAGTATAGCCGCTGGATGATGGCCGACACGTTGCCGAAGATACTGGCATACATGAGGGCTGGGGGCGGGGTGAGTGGGGCCGTCAGCCTCCGAGGGACCCTGTCCACCCCAGCACCAGGTCAGTGCCAACACACACTCCCGCCTCAGTGTGAGCACACACGTGAGATGCATGCACAGAAGCCCGGGCACACACGCTCCTCAGCCCCTGCCTTGTGCCTCTGCCCTGGTGTTCCCAGCACTGTGATGGGGGCCCCTGGGGGGTGGGGGGCGCCCACTCGGGCCCCTCTAACACCCTCCCTCTCCTGTGTGACTTGTGCCCACACCCGCCCCCAGGGGTGCACTCACAGCCAATGAGCATGACACAGATGGAAAAGATCTTCTCCGAGTTGGTGTTGGGGGACACGTTGCCGAAGCCCACGCTGGTGAGGCTGCTGAAGGTGAAGTAGAGGGCGGTGACATACTTGTCTTTGATGGAGGGGCCGCCCAGGCCGCTGCTGTTGTAGGGCTTGCCGATCTGATCGCCCAGGTTGTGCAGCCAGCCGATGCGGGAGTCCATATGCGGCTGCTCCATGTTGCCTATGGCGTACCAGATGCAGGCCAGCCAGTGCGCGATGAGTGCGAAGGTGCACATGAGCAGAAAGAGCACGGCCGCCCCATATTCCGAGTATCGGTCCAGCTTCCGGGCCACACGTACCAGCCGCAGCAGCCGCGCCGTCTTCAGCAGCCCAATCAGCTACGGGGAGCAGCAGATAATCAGTGGGGTGAAGTGGGGGTGGTGATGGATGAAGCATGGGCGGCACTGCAGCCCTCAGTTCGGAGGCAGCAGAGGGAAGATCCCCAAAGACTCTCCCCAGAACCTCCTCCTAATGTCAGTAGGAGCACCTCCCACCTGCTGTGCCCGGCAGAGTCCCATTCCCCTTTTGTGCCACTCCCGGGTGGCTCAGACAGTAAAGAATCCACCTGCAGTGTAAGAGTCCCAGGTTCAATCCCTGGGTTGGGAAGATCCCCTGGGGAAGGGAATGACAACCCACTCCAGTGTTCTTGCCTGGAGAATCCCACGGACAGAGGAAACCTGGTGGGCTACAGTCCATGGGGTCACAAAGAGTCGGACACAACTGAGCGACCAACACTTTCACTTCACAGTAACAAATGGCTCACAGTTCCCCACAACCAGGATGAAACAACTGGGGCTCAGAAAGGTGCACCCACCCTCAGGTGCCTAGCCAGAGCTCCACCGGCTTCAAGGCCTTTTCATATGAATCAGAAGGCAGTGGCCACTCTGGACAGACACACTGGGAAAAGGCGGGGCCCCTGGACCTTTACAACCAGGAAGCGGCTCGCACGGAAAGGGGTGCAGGCAGGGCTGAGCTGGGGGCCCCGTGCGTCTGCCACCCCCTCACCCCACCCCCTGCTGCCCTCCCCCCTGCCCCCATGCCTCCTGGCCAGCCCACCTCCTCGGAGCCAGAGCCGAAGATAAGCAGGTCAAAGGGGATGGCGGCCACCATGTCAATGAGGAACCAGCCCTTGAAGTAGTGGACGGCGATGCGGCCGGGGTGGCTGACCACCTCCTCGTTGGCGTTGACATAGGTGGTGCGGAAGTTGATGAGGATGTCCACGATGAACATGATGTCGACGATGAGGTCCACCACGGCCAGTGGCTGGCAGGCGTAGCCGCAGTCAGGGGCCAGGGGCGCCTCTTCAGTCTCCTTCAGCAGGAAGGCGGCTGAGTAGGGGGTGAAGACCGCGGTGTAGATGACCAGGAGCAGGATGAGCCAGTCCCACACGGCCTTGAAGGGGCTGTAGTGCAGGATGGTCCAGCGGTGGATGCGGGGCGCCTGCAGCTTGTACTCCGGCAGCACGTCAGCCCCCAGGGACAGGACCTGGGCGGGCGGGGAAGGTGGCGCTGAAGGGTGGGGCGGGGGAGGGCAGGCCACAGGCCCTGTGACGCCTGGGCTGGGCCCTCAGAGAAGGGGCCAAGCAGAGTAAGAGGAGGGGGTGTAAGAGGGGATCTGTAGGAGGGGGGGTGTAGGAGGGGGGCCCACCCAGCCCACCCTCAACCGCGTGGACATGGCTGCTGACTGCCATTCCCCATGTGGCCTCCTGGCTGGCTCTTGAGTCCAGGGCACCTCACAGTAACGCCCACAAGCACGACTCCCCACCAGCGATACAGACCCACAGCTGTGGATATAACTTCCACCTTGCTCACCCCCATGGCAACCACACACACACACACACGTCCCATATACACCACTGTGTCTGCCAGCAAATGCTCCAAGGACTACAGCTTCCAGCCCAGGGCGATGTAAACAGCGGTAGTCACTGTGGTTCCCTGCAAGTCCCGTTGCTGGTGGCCCAGGGACTGAGGGCCTAAGTATCCCTTCCTGCCACTGACCCAAGGATACCAGCCACCCAGACTCAGGTCCCTTGGCACCCAGGAGAGGAGACACCATGACACTTGCTCCCCTCTCCCTACTCACCCTTGCCTGGGGCCGCCACTCAGACATGACCCCCAAGCCCACCCAGGCTCATCTCTCATCCTGCCCCTCATCACTCAGGCAGAGGCGGCACGCCACCCAGATCTGCGGACAGCAGCCACCACACCTACCCCCACCCCCAAGCCAAACTAGGAAGAGCTGTGACCAGCTTTCCCACGCCACCCTGGGAGCCTTGGCCTGTCCCCTTGGGGCCTCCCCCTGCCCCCACGCAATCCCCAAACTCTCCCAGCCTGGCTCTGCCATCCTGGGCAGCCAGGTGCAAGGCCTCACCCACCCTCCCCCTTAAGAGCCAAGGCTGCCGGCCCTGCAGGAACAGCACAAAATGCCAGGGCCCACATCCTCAGGCCTTGTCCTGGGGAGGGGGTGGAGCCCCAAAGACTCCCATTCACATTCATGCTGGGGACCCCCCCTGGAACCACCCTTACAAACAGATGGACTGTTTGGAAGGCACCTCCTTAGCAGAAGTAACTGGAAGTTAAGACCGGCTGCGGCTGGGGGTTTGGCCACCCCGGGGGTAACCACAGGGGCTCTCTGGAGGCACGCGATGGGGTCTGGGGCAGGGGAAGGAGTCTGTGGCTTCGAGGCCCCAACTTCTGCCCAGACTTCAGCCCCAGCCACTCGCTCCTTAAGGCAGAGAACATGGGGCAGTGACCTTCCTGGGATCAAGAGAGGGTTGAAAAAACAGAACTGACCAGGGACCCAGCAGACAGGAGGCAGAAGAAGGCTCCTGCAGGGGCTCCTCACCCCACTGAGTGGCCAGGCCCCCTGGGCTGGACCACACCTGATAAATGTGATCCTGCCCCCCCCACCCCCCGCATCCGCCCACAGCAGGGCCAGCACCGCCCCAGGCACAAGCACACGCCGGGGGAAGCCCAGGGCACCAGCCCGGGACCCACAGACCCCATCTTACAGGCCCCGGCCCAGCTCAAGTCTGCAGCCAACAGCTCAGCACACCGCCTTGGACTTGGGTGGGCGTGTAACCTCCCCTGACCCACGGTCACACAGAATGCTAAAGCTCTTTTAAGCTCAACCTGAGCTCAACCTGTGGCTGAGAGAATCCACCCCCGCCCCATACCTGTCCCTGCACTGGGGGGAGCGCAAGAGCCAAGGCAGAGGGTTCAGGTGCCGGCAACAGAGGTAAGGGTGCTCAGACCGCACCCTGAGCCGCCTCCAGCTCCCCCTGCCATCCTGAGCTGGCCCCTGGCTCTGTGACAGAGCCCCTCACCCTACCCCGCTGCCCCTGGGTGGGGGGAATGTGGAGAGGTGGCTCCCCAGAGGTGCCTACCAAGCTGTCAGCCCGGGGGAACAACCAGCTCTTCAGGTTGGACCAGGTGCCTGGTTCAGACGACCCTCTCCGCTCATCCAGTGGCCTCTGACCCCCAGCCCCCAAACCCAGACCCCTGAAGCAGCCCATGCCTCCCTCACCCCCAGAGTCCACCCCCAAGGCACAGAGTGCTAGCGGGGTGGGGCCCCGGGCCTGGGCGCCAGGCCCAGCTGCTGCCTGCGCACCAGGGGAGGTGGGGTGGAAGCCGGAGTGGCTCCCCTCCTCCCCGCCCCACGCCACCCCCAGCTCCCCGCCGAGCTCTCTGGGGCACACACTTTCCTGTTCTCCCCTCTCCTCCTTCCGTGTATCCAGCTAGAAGGCCAGGCCAGGAAGGCCAAGGAGGAAGGAAGCCCTGGCAAGACAAACACTGTCCACCTAGGCCCGGCGGGACTGGAGAAGAACAAGCTGGAGCCAAGAGTGGGACAGGCCGGGCCACAGCTCCCGGGGATTCCCCGCCCTCAAAACCATCCTGCACCTCGGAAGCCCTCTCCTGACCTGGAGCCAGAGCCCTCAGAGCCGCGTTGGACCCGCAGGAGGGTGGGGGGCGGGGGGAAGAGGGGAGCTGGGGGGAACACCTACCTCCTGGGCCACCAGGCTGGAGATGCGCACGGCCCGTCTCACCCGGCCTTTCTGGGCCCTGGGCTGCAGGACCCCTGTCCTGCTCGCCTTCCCCGACGGGGCCGCCATGGAGGACTTGGCTCCCCCCAGCCTGCCTGCCCTGGGGCCCCAAGGGCCCACGCCAGCACCTCACCTGCACCCCAGAGGCTGGCGGCCTGGCTCCCAGGGCAGCCTCTGGCCTGGCGGCCAGGGTCGCCGGGGCTGGGCCTCAGGGCTGGGGTCACCCTGGCAGGGAGTGTGGCCAGCAGCCCACCTGGCTAGGGCGGCCCATGGTTCCTCCCGCAACCCCGGTGCGGGCCCCACGGCCGGGAGCTGCGCTCTGCCCGCTGCCAGCCCAGCAGCCGGCGCCCGGCGCTCTTGGAACCTCCAGCTCCTCCAGCCGGCCCCTCCTCCTCTTGGGTCCCCACCCCCACCCCGCCCGGCCGGCCGGAGGCCCCCTCCCCCGCGGCCCCCGCCCGGGGCTCCTACTGCAGCCGCTCCTGCAGCCCGCGCCCCTCCCCCGGCCCCCGGCAGCCGGCCTGTCACTGCAGATTAATGGGCCCTTCAACACCCCCGCCCCGCCGGCCAGAGTCAGACAGACACCCAGAAACAGAGAGACTGCCTGCCCGGTGACCAGAGAGCCCAGGAACACACCCGCACACTGGCACACACAGACGCGTGCGTGTGTGCGCACACACACACACAGAGCCCACAACACAACAAACAGCACACCCCGTGGGCACGCGGGAGCAGGGTGGCAGGCAGGGCTCCAGGTGGGGCCAGGGGAGAGGGCGGTGGTGGGGGGGAGTGGGGGTCGGCTGCCAGATAAGGGGCCCAGCATGTTGGGGGAAGGTTCTGGAGTCAAGGCCAAGGGGCTGGAGACCTGGCAGAGACCCAGAGAGCCAGAGGCAGCAGCGGGAGCAGGGCCAGGAGGAGGGCCGAGGAGGCCCCAGCAGACGGACAGCTCCCTCACTCGGGTCACTGCTGCCAAAGGGGCTGGAGGGGGCAACAGGGTCGCTGGCTGTCTCTGGCTCCTCAGTCCTGACCCTCCCCTACCCCCCAGGCCAGGATGGGAAGGGGCTGGGATGGACTGGGCAGTGGCTGGGGGCGGAGGGAGTCGTGCAGATATGTGATCTTGCTGCCAAGACGAGGCAGGACACCAGGCTGGTTCTGGCACTGGGCAACGTTGGGCAGTTTCCCCCCAAGACTGGCAGTCTTCTCCAGCCCAGGATTCAAAGACCTGACCCTCTCTCTATGTGTTCCCCAACCTCCATCGAGTCCCCTCCCGACCTGGGAAGGAAACTCTCCTCTTCTGTGGCTTGCAGACAGGGGTGGGCACCTCTGGGTCATCCTGGCACTGGGTCCCCAACCCCAGCCTGGCTCATCACATTAGCCTAGAAGAATCAGGACCCCCCAACCTTGACCTCTGGGTGTGTGAGTTGCTCAGTCCTGTCCAATTCTTTGCTACCCTATGGACTGTAGCCTGCCAAGCTCCTCTGTCCATGGGATTCTCCAGGCAAGAACACTGGAGTGGGTTGCCATTCCCTTCTCCAGGGGATCTTCTGAAACCCAGGGATCGAACTCGGGTCACACGCAATGCAGGCACGTTCTTTACCGTCTGAGCCACCAGGGAAGCCACCTTGACCTCTGTGGCCCCTTCTGATGTGAAGCCTGTTGGTTTGCCTCCAGTATGTCTTTACCACACCCTGTGCGCAGACCCCCTTGTGCCTCATGGTTGCCTTCTCCCACCCACCTTGACCCTACCAGGTGCCCAGCCTCGACTGCCCTGTCCTCCCCAAGCCCCATCCACCTGTCCCCTGTACCTGCCCCCTCCCCGGGCTTCCCCACTCCAGGCTCCCTTTCTCCAGGAGCTCTCAGACTCTTCTCTCGTCCCAGCACTGAAACACCACCCCCACCCCCAGCCACCACCTTCAGGAAGCCCTCACTGACTGCACCCCTCCATCCCCTCCAAGCTCCTCCCAGGTGAGTGGGGGGCCAGGCACGCCTACCTGGGTGACCTTCTCGGTGACGTTGTGGGTCCGCTCCTTTATCTTAGGGGCTATGATCTCCCTGTCGCTGGTGGGCGAAGCCAGGAAGGGGTCGCCCTTGAGATCCACGAAGTTGAGGGTGATCTGGGGGATCTTGCTGATGGTGCGGTAGCGCACGAGGTCCGAATCAGAGGTGGAGTTAAGCAGGCCGCTGCGCAGGGGGTGCATGGCCCCTGGGGTGGAGGGGAGAGGCTGTCAGGGCGGCAGGCAGGCAGGGGCAAAGGCCGTCAGGTCAACGACTCAGAGCTGGGCAGTAAGGCAGGCCAGTTCAGGAGACGGGGGGAGCAGTGTCCCTGAGAAATAAGTGAGGCCAGAACCCCTCCCCACTTTATGGAAGCAGCCCCTGAGGCACTAGGAGAAGAAGAAGGAGCAAAAGCCTTCACTGGGGTCTGTTCAACAGGCACTGGGAGCCTGCCCCAGGCCCAGGTGGTGCGGCAGGGCCCCTGAGGCCTCTTCAGCCCTCCTGACTCCCCCGTGGGCATCCCGGCTGCAGGCAGGCCTGGGAGTGCCAGCTCCTGGCCCACACCGGCTCCCAGAGTAGAAGAATGCAACAGGGATGAATGCACGGTTTAATGGAGTAAAAGGCTACTTAATGGGATTAAATAAGTGCTTAATAGGATTTCCATCTCCCAGGCACACAGGACAGGGCGGAGAGGGAGGAAGCTGAGGTCCTTCGGGTGGGGACCCGGCGGTGGGGCAGTTCCTGCATGGGGTGGGGTGGGGGGCGACCCTCACCGGTGCTGGCGTGGCGCGGCGGTGGCGGGGGCAGCGCCCCGGTGCGCATGGCCTCGATGTCGTCGGCAGAGGAGGCCCGGCGCACGCTGGCGCAGCTCTCTCGTGAGCGCGTCCGGGCCAGACTGCAGCTGGAGCCTGAGGCATCAGGGTTGAGGCTGTGCGCCCGGGGCGATGGATGCGGGCCTGGCACACAAGCCGGCAGAGGCGGCGGAGGAGGCGGGGGCGGCGGCGAGCCGGGACCCACCAGCGCGCGCCGCTCCTCCGCCGCCCTCCCCGCCACGTGGTTGTCCATGGCCGTCACCTCATCCAGGGCCAGGGACTCGCTGCTGGGGGCCGCGGGCGTCAAGTCCACGTCCACCACCACGGCCCCCGGGGCGCCCGCACCGCCTGCGCTACCCGGCCGCACCGACGAATCCCGGGCAGTCAAGGCCAGCAGCGCGGGTAGCTTCAATCGGAAGGTCTTGGCGCGGCCTGCGGGTGGGGGGCAGAGGGGAGGTGCGTGGCCCCAGCAGCCTGGGAGAGGGCAAGGCCTAGGAGCTGGAGCTCCAGTCACCAAGGGGAGGAGGAGGGAAAGTGGGGGCCCCGATAGCTGGAGGGCACCCCTCCACCCCCATCCCTGCTACACAGGACTCAAGTCTCCAAAGAAGTTTAGAAGAGGGGTCCCCAACCTCGGAATCTAATGTCTGATGCCCAGAGGTGGAGCTGATGTAACAAAACAGAAATCAAGAAACTTGAATTATCTGGAAACCACCTCCCCTCTCCAACCCCTGATCGGTGGAAACCCGTCCCTCGTGCCACAAAGGTTGGAGAACACTGGCCTAGAACACAATCTTATCTAAGACTCCAGCAATAATAAACCACTGTCTTTTGAGCCTCACATCCCCCGTGAGGGGGGTTCTCCAGCAAACCACCTGTGACTCTCCCAACTGCGCCCAGTGGGTGTCAGTATCTCCACTTTTTAGACTGGAAGAAATTCAGGCATCAGTGAGTTCTGTCATTTGTGGGAGGTCACACAGAAGCTTTTGATGCTTTTGAACTGTGGTGTTGGAGAAGACTCTTGAGAGTCCCTTGGACTGCAAGGAGATCCAACCAGTCCATCCTAAACGAAATCAGTCCTGAAAATTCGTTGGAAGGACTGATGCTAAAGCTGAAACTCCAATACTTTGGCCACCTGATGCGAAGAACTGACTCATTGGAAAAGACCCTGACGCTGGGAAAGATTGAAAGCGTGAGGAGAAGGGGACGACAGAGGATGAGATGGTTGGATGGCATCACCGACTCAATGGACAGGACTTTGAGTAAACTCCGGGAGTTGGTGATGGACGGGGAGGCCTGACGTGCTGCAGTCCATGGGGTTGCAAAGAGTCAGACATGACTGAGTGACTGAACTGAACTGAACACACGAGCTGGCAGAGCCTGCATCTGAGTGGAGAAGGAATGATGCCACGGGTTCCTGCTGTACCCTGCCACCTTACGGGTGGTACCCATGGGAGAGGTCGGGCCAGCTTTATTGAGGCTGCTGTTTTAGAGCTTGAGAAACCAGAGGCGGTTTCTTTTGCCCTGACTCTGAGGGAACATTTAAAATTAAATCCAAAGAGGCCACAGAAGGGGATGGGCGGGGTGGTGTCTGAGCCTTTGAGTCACAGGAGGATGAGGTGAGGCCTCCCTGTCTCCAGCCCCAGGAAGCAGTCCCCTCATGTTCTCAAGTATCCGGGAAGCAACCAGTCCAGAGCTAGGATCAGTGGCAGAAACGTCCCAGAGCTGAGTCCATGAGGGAGACGAGGCCTTCTCATGAGCAGTGGGAGCTGCCCTGGAGTGACCAGGGCCAGCCAGGAAGGGGGAACCCCACCGTCCCTGGGGCTGGAGAGAGGACCACTCCCAGGGGGCTGCTGGAGGGGGAACCCAAGCCGGTAAGGCTGTGAAGCCAGTTGTGATCCTGCCCCCGAAGGAAAGCGGAGTCTGGACTCGGTCACTCCACACCATCTGTCCACGCTGAGCCACATGGGACTGGCCATATCCTTCGTGTTCACTCCCCATCTCTGAAAGGTGTCCCCCTGAACCTGCCTCCGAATCGCTGCCTGCAGAACCTTGGCCTTGGGTAGCCTCATGACCCCAGGGGAGGGAAACCATATATTCCTGCACCAGCCAGACAGCACCGCTGCACTTACCGGCGGCCAGCCAGCTGGTGGGAGGGGCGCGGTGGTTGGTGTCCCGGGCCGGCGACCCCACCAGGCCCTTCTCCATCACCACCTCAAAGTTGAGAATGAACATGATGACGGCTCCATCTTCATTCTTCACAGGTACCACATCCACCAGGCACAGGAAGCAGCTCCCTGCAAAGTGAGGACACGGGCCCCTGTGCTCCCAGGTGGGATGGACACCCCCGCCACCCCACCCCACTCCAGAACCTGAAGGGGCCTGTCCGCTTCTGACGCCCCCACGGCTCCCGAGCCCAGTGTTGCCCCCTCGTCTCGCCAGCGTCTCCTGCCCCACCCTGCCACCTCCTACCACGTGGCAGCCAGAGCCGCCTCCCTGATGGGCCACGCCAGCTTTCCCCTTCCAGAGCTCTCCCCTCCTCTCTCTCTGCCAGCCATGCGGCTCCTGGCCTCTCTCCCCGTGTGCCTTCTCCTCGCACTGCCTTCTGCTCCTTCCTTTCTTCCTGCATCACTTCCCCTCTCCTCTCACGCTGTATCTCTGCTCTTCCTCAGGCAAGACGGTGCAGCCCAGAGGGGACGCCCAGACTTTAAGCCCAGGATCTCAGGGTCCAGATCCTAGCTCTGCTGCCTAGTCACACGTGCCTTTTCTTCCATGTTTACCCTACTTGTACTTCATTTTCCTCATCTCAAAAATGGGAACGATGACCGTTCTCTCCTCATGAGTTGTGGCCAGAAAGTCAACACGTGCCAGGCGCTTAGTGTAGTGCCTGGCATGCACTGAACACTACAGGTTAGCCGGCACCCTGGCCCCTTGTTCTGTTTTTGCTCCTCTTTCTCAGTCCCCAGATGGTGTGTTGCCCACAAGAAGTGCAGAAGTTGAGAGCTAGAGTTTCAAAAGCTTTACAGCAATTTGACATTGCCACAATAGCCAAGCATATGGTTTTTGCATTTCACACCAGTACTGGTCTGTAAAGAAGGCTGAGCGCCGAAGAACTGACGCTTTTGAACTGTGGTGTTGGAGGACTCAAGAGTCCCTTGGACTGCAATGAGATCAAACCAGTCCATCCTAAAGGATATCAGTCCTGAATATTCATTGGAAGGACTGATGCTGAAGCCGATGCTCCAATCCTTTGGCCACCTGATGCAAAGATCTGACTCATTGGGAAAGACCCTGATGCTGGGAAAGATTGAAGGCAGGAGGAGAAGGGGACGACAGAGGATGAGATGGTTGGGTGGCATTATCAACTCAATGGACATGAGTTTGAGCAAACTCTGGGAGACGGTGAAGGACAGGGAAGCCTGGCATGCTGCAGTCCATTGGGTCGCAAAGAGTGGGACACAGACGAGTGACTGAACAACAAGAACTGGTCTGTAACACATTAGAAATTCACCAGAGTCAAGAAGCACTGTTTCTAGATCTTTCATCTCTGACTCTGGTGAGAGACATCTGTCTTTTTCTCTCTTCTTGACTTTCTTTCCCCTCCCAACCTCTCTCTGGCCACCAGGGCCCCTATTCCAGGTGATGTCAGTTCACCAGGCCAAATGTACCCAATATGCCTCTGCCCTGACCAGGACCCGGCCCACTCACCCTCCTCTCTAGTTAGTTCTGAAAGAGACCCTGTGGGCTTTCAGGCTCTGCCTAAGGCCCAGCTCAGAATCGCCCCCTGCAGGAAGCCCTTGCTGTTGCAACAAGAAGGTGCGTTAACATCCCATTCCTCCTCCAGGGACCCAATGGGGACCAAGCATACTCTTCATCTCCTCTTCCAGGGCAGAGACTTCTTTCCTGGTGCTTATCTGTGTCCTGTGAACTGCAGGCACCTAACTCGCCAGTGTCTGTGTCCCCTCTGACAGGCCTAGCAGCCAGAACAATGCACCAGGGAGCAGGTGCTGGCCAGAGGGCTTGGTGATGGGGTGGTGCTGATGGTAGGGGAGGGGTCAAGGATGGGGACTGGATTCTGGAGGGGCCATGGCTGGGGTGAACTAAGTCAAGGCCAACAACCTGGAGGGGCTGGTGGCTAAAAAGGCCTGGGGGGGCTATGTCTGGGGAGTACGGCAGAAGCTTCACCAAGAACCTGACAAGTCCCAGCACAAAAGGAGAGGCTGGCCGGGCTCAAGGAAGATCTGCTGGGGACAGGGCTAAGAGAGGCAGCAGAGCAGCAATTCTAACAGCTATGGGATTAATCTCGGGATGGAGATCCTCTAAAACCAAGGGAAACAGGAAAGCACTGAGATGAGGGAGGCTGGGCCAGGGGAGGGGCTGGCCAGGAATTCTCCGCCCCACCCCAAAGCCCTTCCACTCACCCAGGCCCTCATGGCTCAGCGCACAAGACCTGACCTGGGAGGCTCTGTCCGGGTCTCCCCTCCAGTAGCTGCTCCTGTCCTCTGACCTCCGGCCTCTGACATGGCCCGGCTGAAGCTCGGCCGTGGTGTTGGGAGCTGCAGGAGGCTGGGCCCAGCTGGAGACCGTTTGGCACCCAGACAGCCCGCCTGGAGTTTATGCCCTAATATGGTGATGGCCGGCAGCGGCCTGAGCAGGGACTGGCCCTCACAAGGACTAAGGAGAGGCCAGAGACCAGGAAACCCTTAGCCCTGGAGACCACCCCCCAACACCCACGCCTTGGGAGTTCAGTGATCCAGGCCCTGAATCCTCATTCTCCCCTGGGAAACTTATCTAAGATAAGTCCAGAGCCTGGACCCTGGATGAACCCAACCTTCTGGATGGCCTGGGGAATTCTGCCCCCAGGACACCAGCTCAGGATTCGGAACCTGAGGCCTCAACACCCCATGCCCGCTTCAGTTGCGGATTCTCAGCCAGAGAGGCCAGAACTGCACTCCGCGGCCCAGACAGCCCAGGACCCAGACATCCCCGGATCCTGACAGCCCAGGGATGTCAGAAACTCCAGATACAAGCCCCCCTTACAGCGCAGGCCCACCCCCGGGGGCTGCGTCTGTATGAGACACTCGGAGCCCCCTTGGTCCTCTCCCTTTGTCGATATTCAAGGAATTTTTCCCTTTCAAATAACTTTATAAAAGCCCTTGTTATTCCAAAAATGTGAACTGGAACCCTGCCTGATGGCTTGTAGGGGGGAGACGAGGTGGGGGGGCAGCATGGAGAGGCTCTGGTCGCTGTCTGTGACGGGACATAATGGAAGGAAGGAAAGCAGGTGGCCCAGGTTGGCCAGGGCTGCGAGAGGCTCTGCCTCCCACCACCCTGCCTGGCTGGCTGGGTCTTCTGTGGGCTGCCATGTCACACATACACACACACACCCGGCTCTTGAAACAGAACTACCAGAGGACCCCATCCCATCACTGGCTGAAATGATGGGGGGTTGGGGGATCCCTGTGGGCAGCTGAAAGTCAGCAGGCCAGGGGAGGGACACAGGGACAGCCAGGACTGGGCATCGGGCGGAGAGGGCAAATCGCCGCCTGCGGGGCGGTGTGGCCGTGACCTTCACGCAGCTCAGCAGAGAAGAGACACGGAGATTCGGCGTCCCGCTCGCCCCCAGGGAGCCCTGCGCTGGCGCACCGCCCTACGGAGCCGCGCCTTGCCCTCCGCAAGCCCCGCTCCCCGGTACTCCAGACCCTGCTCATCACTCTGCGCCCCTCCTCCCTCCGCCTCGCCCCGGCCCCGCCGAGCACCTCCGGGGAGGGAGCCGATGAGGACTTCGGCCCAGAGCCGGGTGAGGCTGCACTTCCGCCGGGGGCCGCTGGGTGGCAGGCGCGGCCCGCGCTCCCGAGGCCGCGGGGACCCGGAGGGCTGGCGCAGGACGGAACGGGTGGGAGAGGTTCCTGCCCAACCCACCGAACTGCTGTGGGGCTCCCGGGCGCAAAGGTCGCGGTTGGGGAGCACACGGTACGGAGTTCATCAGCCTTTGCTCACTGCATCAGAAGGACTTTGGGCAAGTTCCCTGCCCACCCCACCCCCCAGCCCCAAAGAGCTCGTGTGCAACATGGGGCGATGACCATGCCCCATCGCCCCATGTCACGGTCTGGAGGGATGGATGACGGG
This sequence comes from Bos indicus x Bos taurus, assembly GCF_003369695.1. NCBI lineage: Eukaryota > Metazoa > Chordata > Mammalia > Artiodactyla > Bovidae > Bos > Bos indicus x Bos taurus. The sequence goes on along the minus strand of NC_040079.1, from coordinate 6,322,680 downwards.
GCACTGTGAGGCAGGAGAACCCAAGAAGGTCTTGTTTGTCTGTCTGTTTTGGACCACCAGGTGCAGCATGGGAGAATCTTAGCTCCCCAACCAAGGATAGAATCCTCGACCAACCCCCCAAACCACTCCCACACCCACCTCACTCCCGCCAGGGAACTGTGGAGTCTTAACCGAGGGATATAATCCTCGCTCCCTGGACAGAAGTGCTGAAAACCGGCAGGGAAGTCCCCAGGGAGGTCTGTATAAATGGAGAAGGAGGAGAGGGAGAGGGCCCACCTGGCTCACATGGCTGATGCCAAAGAACGCCTGACTCACACCCCCGGAATCCCCAGCCCCAGCTGTGGCACCCAGGCTCCTCTGCCTGCCTCCTGGGCTCAGGGGAGGCGCCCTGGGCCTGGGGGGGATGACCAGGAGAGGAGAGGCAGTCACGGACTGACGCCACACAAGGACAGGTTCCTCTGAGCCTCGGATCATAAGGGCTGCAGAGGTCACACGGCTCACTGCAGGCCACTGAAAAGTGTGAGAAGGGGGCAGGGCAGCAGGAGGGCCCCGGGGGACCAGGCCTGCCCCCCCCACCCCCAGGTGCAGCAGGTACAGCTCCTCCTGCCCCTGGGGAAGGGCACTGTCTTCATCAGAACGCAACACTGGCTTGCTTCCACCTGGTTCGCCCGTGCCCAACAGTGTACCTGGGTATCATCACTCCCCTGCCTCCCAGCCCATCCAGGGGCCCCACTCACAGTCCCAAACCCAACTGCCCACCTCTAGGCACTGCCAGCTTGGCCCCAGGCAGGAGCTGCCCTTGGCTTTCACAGGGGCAGGCCTTATCTCTCAGGGCAGCACCCGCTGGGGGGCGGGGGGAAAAGGGGGGAAGGGGAGGGCAGCAGGTGACCTGAGTGTCTTTGGACAAGCTCCCCAGAGTGTCTAGTGGCTCGTCTGCAAACTAGGTATCATCACAGCTCCTTCATCCCCCTAAAATATTCACACACATATGAACAAGACAGGCTGGGCCCCCAGCCTCCCTGGGTCGAGGAGTCAACGGAACTCCTGGTTCGGGGGTCCAGGCTGAGTTGACAGACAGAGGAGTTCTGGGGAGCTGAGCCGAGCTGATCTGCCCCCATCCTCAGGGGACCGGACCATTGCTGTGTGACTGTGGCCAGGTCAGCCACCTCTCTGAGCATCAGATTTCCTCTGAGTACTGCAAGGACAAGCGACTCCGGCCCCGGGTGCCGGATGAGATGACAGATGGCCTGTGGAAGCATCCGGAGCAGCATCAAGGCCGGGGGCTGGGTCCTCATGGGGAGGGAGGCCTTGAGGAGGCAGCCGTCCTCGCCCGGTCACCGGCCTGCCTTGCTGGAGCGGGAGGAGTTGGGCCCAAAGTCACGCCGAGGGCAGGAGGCTGGGGCTGCAGTCAGCCTGTCCGCCCCCGGCAGAGGCTGTCTCTACGGCGGCCCAGGGCTGCGCAGTGTCAGGTTATATTTAGCCTGGTGGCGGCGACAGGAAGATGCCGTGGGGAGCCGGTCCTGGCCGGGGGCCACCGTGTCGCCAACATCCCTCTCTTGGGCAGTGGGGGCCCAGGGAAGGCCAGGCACACTGCAGGCCCAGGGGACGGCGCAGGGGAGCCTGAGAGGCCAGCCAGTGAATGAGTGTGTGCGTGCGTGCGTGTGTCAGTGTGTGAGAGAGAGAGGCGGGTAGCCAATCCCCTGACTCCAGGAGCTGAGTGGAACAGACCCCCCCCACCACCACCACTACCAGGGAAACTCGCTGCAGAGGCCGGGCGTGGGGAGCGCGGTCCAGACTCCAGCTCACATGCAAGGAGCATCTCCAAACAGACCCTCCACTAAGCCCGCCGGCCTAACACCTTCCCAGGGATCTGCAGGGCTTGATGCAGGGCCTCAGGGGGCCTCTACCTGGCATCCAGACCCCGCCCAAACCCACTGCTTGTGGCCTGTCTGTGCTACTGTTCCCCAGGGTGGCTGTGATGGCCTCACGAGGAGAGCTCTTTCTAGAAAAGCCCCGGGGACGCATCTGTAAACTGGGAGTCACAGCCCTGCCCTGTGCCGCAGCAAGGCCCGGGAAGGTGAAACCAGGCCATGTTTATCTGGGGGAAGCTTCACTTTATGGGCGCATCCCATGCCCCTCCTCCCTGAAGCCTCTGCCCTTAACCTCCCTCCTCCGGCTTCCTGGAGCCTGGCCCTCCTCAGCCCTCCAGAATCCCCTGTCCCCAGCCAGGTTGCATGCTCAGCTGCCCTCCCAGCCTGGCCTCCCACCGAGACTTGCCGAGTCCCAGGCCAGCTGGCCTCAGAGCCCCCTTCAGTGGACCCCAGCTTCACAGACCCTCCCACTGCTCACAGACACACCTTGCCTCCCTCTCTCTAGGTGCCCAGAGGACCCCCTCTACCAGAGCTTTCTTGACGGCTCCATCCGGGCCACAGGGATGTTTCTCATTGAAAGCTCATCTAAAATGATTGAGATCAGTTCCTTCCCTCAGTTGTGTCCGACCCTTTGCAACCCCATGGACTGCAGCACACCAGGCTTCCCTGTCCATCACCAACTCCTGGAGCTTACTCAAACTCATGTCCATCGAGTTGGTGATGCAATCCAACCATCTCATCCTCTGTCATCCCCTTCTCCTGCCTTCAATCTTTCCCAGCATCAGGGTCTTTTCCAATGAGGCAGTTCTTCCCATCAGGTGGCCAAAGTATTGGAGTTTCAGCTTCAGCATCAGTCCTTCCAATGAATATTCAGGACTGATTTCCTTTAGGGTGGAGAGGTTGGATCTCCTTGCTGTCCAGGGGACTCTCAAGAGTCTTCTCCAACACCGCAGTTCAAAAGCATCAATTCTTTGGTGCTCAGCTTTCTTTATGGTCCAACTCTCACATCCATACATGACTACTAGAAAAACCACAGCTTTGACTAGACGGACCTTTATCAGCAAAGTAATGTCTCCGCTCTTTAATATGTTATCTAGGTTTGTCTAAAACTATTGGGCTGGCCAAAAAGTTCATTCTTTTCTATCTGGCCAACTCAATACATCTCTAATGTAGGAGGTAACTGTACCCTGGCTTCTTGGGGAGGGCAGCTTTCTCCCTCTGCCCAGAGCCAGAGCCCTGAAGCCAGGGCTAGACTACAAGGGAAGTACTGGGTAGGCAGATGTCTAGTTGATCCTGGGCTCAGGGCAGGGACCCACGCTGACAGCAGGTGGGGACAGGGCTGTCTCCCTCACCCTTTCAGCTCCCTTTCAGATCCAGGGGCACTGACTGTCCTTTCCCAACAGGATCTGCTCATTTCAAACCCACCCTGAGTCTGGACAGCAGTCAGAATTCCCTAGAAATTATTTTCCCCCCTAGGGATTCTGATGGGAAGAACTGACTCATTGGAAAAGACCCTGATGCTGGGAAAGATTGAAGACAGGAGGAGAAGGGGATGACAGAGGATGAGATGGTTGGATGGCATCACTGACTTGATGGACATGAGTTCAAGAAAACTCCGGGAGATGACTGAAGGGCAGGGAAGCCTGGCCTGCTGCAGTCCATGGGGTCACAAAGAGCTGGACACAACTGAGTGACTGAGCAACAGGTGGCATCTTCTGCTGAAGTGTAGGGTTTCCCTGGTGGCTCAAAGGATAAAGAATCTGCGTAAAACCCGAAAGACCTGGGTTCGATCCCCAGGTTGGGAAGATCCCCTGGAGAAGGGAATGGCTACCCACTCCAGTGTTCTTGCCTGGATAAGCCCATGGACAGAGAAGCCTGGTAGGCTACAGTATACAGGGTCAAAAAGAGTCAGACATGACTGAGCAACTAACACTTTAACACTTTCTGCTGAAGTGCTGTTCTAGTCAATCTAGTCAACAGTGAGCACAGAACACCGAGGCTGACAGCCCAGAAATCTGGGCAAGGAGGTCGGGGTATCTCTGAGCCTCAGATCCCCACCAACCCCTCTTCATGAGGACCCCTACCCCAGCTGGCACAGGAAGCAAGGGCACACAGAATCAAGGCCCACTAGGACAGCTGGGGTCTCTGCCCCCATCCAGGGCTCAGCAAGCTTCTAGAACAGCTCTCCCACCTGGCTCCTGACATACCCTAGAGGGCCTGTCCCAAAGGTCACCCAATCAGGGAAGGGCTGGCTTCTCAGTCATTAAATGGAGACTTGCACCCCTTCCCTGACTTGCCCACCTCCCAGGACTCCAACAGACAAATACATGTGCATGTGAAAGCCTGCTGAAAAGGCAGCTGGAACATTCCCACGTCGACACATATGGCAATGACCCAGACATAAACAGAGAGAAGCAGTGTTATTCAGATGATAGGATCATCTCCCTAAAGGACCAATAAAATCAACAGATAAACAATTAGAACTAATAAGAGAGCTCATCCAGGGAGGCTGCCAAATACAAGATCAGCCCATGGAACATACAGCATTTCTCTCTACCAGCATAAAGCTATCAGAACATGTGTGTGCTAAGGCGCTTCAGTCGTGTCCAACTCCATGTGGCCCTATAGATTAGAGCCTGCAAAGCTCCTCTGGCCATGGGATTCTCCAGGCAAGAATCCTGGAGTGGGTTGCTGTGTCCTCCACCAGGGGAATCTTCCCGATCCAGGCATCAGACCTGTGTCTCTTATGTCTCCTGCATTGGCAGGCAGGTTCTTTACCACTAGCGCCACCTGGGAAGCCCATTAGAATAAGTAGCCAAAGATAAGATCTCTTTTACAACAGCAACAAAATCTGAAGTATCTAGGAAGTGACCAAGAATGCACAAGATCTCTATAGGGAAAAAAAAAAGCTTTAAACTAATACAGGATGCAGAAATAATCTGATAAATGGAGAGTCACTCCAGACTCTCAGAAGGGACAGATAATCTAAAGATGTCAATTCTCCCCCAAATTAACCTATAAAACCAATCTAATTCCAGTCAAGATTCTAGTGGCATTTTTCTTCCCAGGAACTTGATAAACTTTCTCTAGAGTTTGTAAAGGAGAAGATAGGTCCTCAAATATGTGTGTCAATCTTTCAACAGAACACGGAGGGGACTTCCTGGTGATCCAGTGGTAAAGCATCCGCCTGCCAGTGCAGGGGACGTGAGTTCAATCCCTGGTCTGAGAAGATTCTACATGCTGCAGGGCAGCTAAGCCTGTGTGCCACAACTCCTGTGCTCCGCAGCAAGAGAAGCCACTGCAATGAGAAGCCTGTGCACCTCACCTAGAGAAAGCCAACACACAGAAACAAAGACCCAGTGCAGCCAAAACGAAATAAATAACATTTTTTAAGAAAAAAGAACAAGGAGGGAAGATGTGCCTTTCCAGATACCAAGACATACTAACTGCCATACTTTTAATGGGGTTTTGATGCATGAACAAATAAATACTTGAAACAAAACAAGAGAGCTCAAAGACAGACCCATAGACACATGGGGAATTAACCAGTGATAACAGTGGCCCCACAAATCAACAGAGAAGAATAGGCTGTTTACTGATGTGTTGGGAAAACTGGCTCAGCACACGGAAAAAAAAAATACAGCTTGATCCCTATTTGACACCACAGACAGAGGTAGGCTCAGGATAGATTAAAGACTCGACTGAGTCTTTAAGTGAAGAGAAAAAAATGTAGATCTTTGCAGCCTCAGGATGGTGAAGGGTTTCTAAAAACTTCAAAAGCATAAAGAAAGCTAAAAAGATCTGTGAATTTGCTTGTATCAAAATTAAGTATCTTTGTGGGATAAATCTGACAGATGACTGAATGAGAGCAGATATTTGCAATATCTTGAGTCAACAGGGATTAACATCCAGAATACGCATTGAATATTTAACTGTATGCATTTGTATTTCCAGAATCCATAAGCAATTCTTACAAATCAACAAGAACAAAAGACAGCAGTTTCATGGAAACGTGAGCCCAGGATATGAGCAAGCAATTCACGGGAAAGAAACCGGAACGGTCACTTACAAGATGCTCGGGACTCAGGATTCGCATGAAATCAAAGAAATGCAAATTAAAGCAGTAAGATATCACTTTCACCTATTACACTTGCAGAAATTAGCAAGGTGGCTAATGCCAAGTGTGTCAGAGATGCAGGGGAATTCTATGCTCTGCTTAGGAGGGTGGTGTTAGCTGTAGCCCTGCTCACACACAGCCTGACAGTGCTGGGTTGATTAAGTGTCCACATACCCTGTGATCCAGCAACGCCACTCACCCCTGGGGATAAATCCCAAAGATGTCCTCACATGAGTCCAAAAGGGGCCACGCGTGAGGATGTCCACTTTAACATCCTTTATCGGGACAACCGCAGAGCCCTCCCCAAGAGGGGACAGGTAAAAGGAGCTGGGAGCACACCAGAGAATATGGGGCCCTAGACTTAGTGTCAAGCAACAAGCTGGCTGGACTCAGAGGCGGACTCCCGGGCAGCAAAAGTGAACACCAGAATACAATACACAGCACATATCATTTACATAAATTAAACCTATACGCAGCCAGACAAAACACACATTCTGCAAGAACATATGCAAGCAACACATTCACAGGAAGTACATTTGAATGGCTGCCTAAGGGAACCGTAATGGGACTGGGGACTGAGAAAAACGGAAAAGAGGAAAAAACCCATGAAAAGAGAAAGAGAAGGACTTCCCTGGCGGTCCAGTGGTTAAGAATCCACCTCCCGATGCAGGGGGACACAGGTTTGATCCCTGGTCGGGAATCTACATTTTGTTCTATTAACCCAAATGTCCCAGGGGCTCTGGGCCTATTGCTGCCCCACATGGCCGTCTGGAAGTGAGGTGGGAGTGGACTCTGGTCAGAAGCGGGGATAGAGGGGTGCAGTCAGTGAGGGCTTCCTGAAGGTGGTGGCTGGGGGTGGGGGTGGTGTCTCAGCCCTGGGAAGAAAGAAGAGTCTGAGAGATAGATCCTGGAGGGGGAAGGCCCTGGTAGGGGGCAGGTGCAGTGGATGGGTGGATGGGGCTTGGGGAGGACAGGGCAGTCGAGGCTGGGTGGGAGGAGGCAGCCAAGGGGCACAAGAGGGTCTGCGCACAGGGTGTGGTGAGGAGCACGCTGGGTGCAAACCAACAGGCTTCACATCAGAAGGGGCCACAGAGATCAAGCTTGGGGGTCCTGATTCTTCTAGGCCAACGTGATAAGCCAGACTGGGGTGGGGACCCAGTGCCAGGGCCTGGATGGCCCAGAGTGGGCAGTGGGGTTCTGTGCAGGGCAGGACTTGAGTGGAAAGAGGAAAATGGCTGGAGCTCCCACTCAGGCCCCTGCCAGCTGCTTGATTCCCCTTAGCCTTTCTGAGTGAGTCTGGCACCTGGGGAGGACCCCGCTAAGGACCACCTTCCCACAGCCTGCGTCCCAGCTTGCAAATGGTAAGTGCAGTCACAACAGCGAGGGTGCCTGCGACACTGCCCCCTGCCCCAGCTCAGCTCCCCCCATCCAGGCCTCCTGGGTCCATCTCTGGGAAGACTGAGAATCCCCAGATGCCATCCCTGTTCCCCAACAATGACGCCCCCTCCCCCGCACAGCAGGACTAGGGGACTGGCTGCTCTAGGTGGCCACCTCGGGCCACGTCTCCCTAGCCCACCTCCCTCTGGCTCTGATAGCCTCCCCATGCTCTTATAAGGTCCCTCCCAGCCTCGGCATTCTGTTATTCTAAGGCTCTTCACAGAAGGAGCCATCGCAGCCCAGAGATGGGAAGTGATTTGTCCAAGGTCACACAGCCCGCCTGTAACTCAGCCAGAGTCTTTCGATCATTCATTTGTTCAGAGAGCAGGAACTCAGCTCCCTATGTGGCAGACACTCAGTCACAATGGGGCACGAAAGAGGCCGCCGTCTGCCCTCCCAGAGCTTACAGTCTAGAGTGGGGGCATCGGACGCGGCAGCCTCCCCGAGAACTGTGAGCCGGGGAGATGGGGGTTAAGGAGAAGACGACACCGCCTGGCCCTCAAGGTGCTTCCAGCTCAGTACACACAGGACCGAATTTGGAGAGGGGCCGGATTGAGGCCAACCACGAGGCACAGCGTGGAGCTCTTTATGGGCCCTGGGCTAGGGACAGGAAGGGGCTTTAGGGGGACAGTGGTTCACCCCAAGCCTCCCCCATACTCATCACTCATGCCGGGTATCCTTCTGCATCCCCTCTTCTGGCCCTGACCCCATGGGCGCCTCCCGCCACATCAGGGGGGAAAGTGTCAGTGAAAGTCTTTCACAGTGATCGTGAGCCGTGTCCACACTCCTCCCCGCTTACAGGGCAGGGGTGACGTGAGAGAACGTCTTTATAAAGTTTCGCTCTCCACCCAGACGAGCAGATCCCAAAGGGAGGCCTTCCAAGCCCCCTCGGGAGGATGTTTAACTGTGAAAGGACCGTCTCAGGCTCTTTGAAGCCCTACCTCCCTGGAAGCCACCTCTGGGCAGAGAAGAGAATGAGGCTCACCCTGTCTCACGCCCCCCAGCTGGCCCTCCTGCTGCCCACGGCCCCCCTCCCCAGAGCCCAAGGCCACCATCAAACTCTGCTCCCATCCCAGACGCGCTCTGCACAAATATTTACATAGCTCCTCTCGGGGGCTCCAGCAGACACAACACGGAGGAGCCGCCCTCCCGACACTCTCCAGACCCCAGAAGAGGCCAGGAGTGGCCCACATCCTCGGTGGAGGCAGGCCCGCCTGGCCCCCAGGGTGGGGCTGGGACACGAAGCCCCCCACGCCGGCCAGGGCACCCTGCTCCGGCTCCGGAATGATCCCTGTCTGGAGCCGTGGAGGGAAAGGGCTGCTGGGCTGTGATGCAGCACCCCCCACCCAGCTCCCAGCCACCATCGTGCAAGGGCCTCATCTGCCCGACTCCAGCCTGACCCAGGCCCTGATCAGAAGGCCCAAGGTGGAGGGGGGCCCCCAATGGCTTCCCCAGCCCCCCAAGAAAAGGGCTGTCTGTGTCTAACCTCACTCCTCTTGGGCTCAGCCTGGTCAGCTCCATCTCAAGGACACAGAACACAAACCCAGGCACCAGCCTCCATCTAACCTGCCTGCCAGACTCAACCTATCCCAGGGCTCCCTCACCAACTACCCTGAGTGAGGGGAGTCTGAGGACCTGAGGATTGCAGCTTGGAGGGGACGGGGTGGCAGGGAGCAGGTGTCTGAGCTTGGGGCCATGATGGAGAAGGAGGTGTGTCACAGTGAGGAGTCGGCCGGCCTTCAGGGACCAGGGAAGAGATAATGAAACAGCCCGGGATATGGCTTCCCAGGTGGCTCAGGGATAAAGAATCCACCTGCAGTGCAAGAGACATGGGTTCGATCCCTGGATCAGGAAGATTCCCTGGAGGAGGAAATGGCAACCCACTCCAGTATTCTTGCCTAGGAGAATCCCATGGACAGAGGAGCCTGGTGGGCTAGAGTCCATGGGGTCGCAGCAGTTGGACATGACGTAGTGACTAAACCACCACCACGTGGCCAGTCACAGGAGGCCCAGAGGAAGTATCACTGGAGCTAGGAGTGCCTGCACAAGCACCTGAGGAGCTAAAGTGTGAGTCTGGGGACCGCAGACCAGTAGGCATGGGGCCACTTCTGGGGTTCTGGCTCACCACGGGTTCTGGGGACCCTGGGGAGCATGCTGGCCTTCTGATCCCCACCCCTCCCCCAGCCCACAGCTCAGCTGTTACAGTGGGGGCCCTCTGACCCTGTTACCATGACAACCAGCCTGCAGCTGGAGTGAAGAAGCCGACAGACTCTTCTCTAGAGACACCCCCATCCCCACCCACGCACAGGCTCCTGGGGACACGGGGACACGGAGACCAGGCCAGGACGGACAGAGAACTTGGAGCACCAAAAGGCGGAGGCCACCAGGGCAGAGGGACAGAGGCAAGGAGGGAGGCTCCGGGGTGCCGAAGTGGGGAGAGAAAGAGAGACAGCTGCGGGGGGAAGGAGATGAAGACCACAGGGACAAGGGCCGGCAGGCGGCAGAGACGGAGAGGCGGAAACAAAGAGCTCAGGGGACAAAGGAGGGGCCGTGCTGGAAGGGGCCGCCGCCCTCCGGAGTGGCCTGGAAAGCAGGTATGCCCCAGCATCGCTCCCTGCCCAGGTAGCACCCCGAGCCCAGGGCGCGGATGCCGGCCATCTGCCCGCCCTGCACTGCTGGGCCCTGCCCCCAGTTCCACCTTAATCCCCAGCCTGCCGTGAAGGGGCATGGACACAGAGCCAGAACACCCCCAGCACCCCGTGTTGCTCCCCCACCCTAGTCGGGCCTCCCCACCTCCTAGCAGTCCCAGCAGCTAAATAATGGGGCTGTCTGGCTCAGGGCCTTGATGCTACACAGAGCTGGGCTCGAGGCACCGACACAGCACAGCTGTCCACAGGGGCGCCTGCCAGCAGGAGGCCCTGCCCCCCTTTCCAGCCACCCACCTCCCTGGGGCTGGAGCTCAGGGACCCACTCTGCCCTGGACGGCCTGGGCAGAGACCCTGAGAAAGGCCTGAACAGAAACGAGAGGCAGCACCGGCCTCTCCTCCTCTGCCCATGCACCAGGCTGTGAGCTCACAAACAACACACACACGCGGCCCAGCTCAGGCATGGAGATCTGCCCAAGGGGCTGAGCAAAGGGACAGGGAGAGGCGGCAGAGGAGACCTGTCTGCACCCTGGGCCCCGAGTGCCAGGACAGGCAGGGGCCCACGTGACCAGAGGGCCCAGGCCAGACTGTTGGCCACCAGGAGACACCTGACCCCCATGGAAACTAGTGAGAGCAGAGAAGGGGACAGGCAGGCAGGGAAGGCTGGCACAGAACCTTCTGGGTCACAGCCCCAACTGGAGTAGGGAAATAACTGGGGTGGGGAAATAACTTGAACTTGGGTGGGAGGGCTGTTCCAGTCCCATTGTCTCCTTTGATTCACGGGTAACTTGACCTCTGCTTCTACAGTTTTTCCATCTGTAACTTGAGTAGACTGGATTAAGTGATCTGCAAGGTCACCCAGATTCCATGATAGCACCTCAGCAGAAGGGGTCCCAGGGCCATCCTCTCCCAAAGGAGCCAGCCTGGGGCAGGAGGGACGGAGGGCCAGCTCCTCACACACTACGGCGAAGACAGAGGCAGTCGGGGTGCCACCGAGGAGCCCAGCAGGCACACAGTCCCAGAAGTAGAAACAGGCCCGAGGCAATAACCAGCTTGGTCCATATCGCAGAATTTCTGGTGTGAGTCCCAAATCCAGGACTTATATATTCATTCTTTACAGGACACTAGCGGTTTGCACACTTTCCAAATAAAAGTGTGCATGCCACAACAGGCAGTCTATATAGACACACCTGTAACTATTGTGTGTCATTTTCAACGCATGACAGCACAGCAGAGTGGACAGGGCTCTGATGGGCCAGACATGGTTCCACTCCCAGCTCTGCATTCTCTAGGGAAGTTTCTTGGTGGAGGTGGTTTAGTCACTAAGTCGTGTCCCACTCTTCTGACCCCATGGACTGGAGCCCGCCGGGCTCCTCTGTCCATGGGATTCTCCACGCAAGAAAACTGGAGTGGGTTGCCATTTGCTTCTCCAGGGTCTCTTCCAGACCCAGGACTCAAACTTGGGTCTCCTGCATTACAATCAGATTCTTTATCTTTGTTTAAGGGAAGTTTCTTAATTTCCCTAAACTTCAGTTTCTTTATCCCACAAAGTGGAGAAAAACTAGCATCTACTTCCCAGCCTTGTGAAGATTCCACAAGAGACAGCAAGTGAAACAGTCAGCCCAGGGCCCAGTGCATAGACAGCACCCACTGACATTAGCTAGTACTAGATCGCCAGGCAGACAGATATAAAAGCAGACCTGCTCACCTGCTCTGATTAAGGTTCTGGGGAGATTTGAGTGAAGAGTCGGAAGGAAGACCCTACCTTCAGAGTTTGCATCTAATCTTCCCAGCCCTTGCCTCCCAGCCAGCATGCCCATTGTGCTGTGAGCAAACCCTCTTCCACGGGTCCCCATGACCATATGCCCCTCTGATTCTGTCCAGGGATCTCACAGCTAGGCACGCTTGTGAAAGACCACCTGGGGATCTAAGCCTGTGCAGGGCAGTCTTAGTGAACCCTGAGCAAAGGCCAGGGGCACACAGAGGCTACTGGCTCAGTCTGCCCCCGGGGGCGGGGGCGGGGAGGGGGGTGGGGCGGCGACAGACAGTGCTGTCCACAGCGGGTAAGCAGGCATTGGGCAGGAACCCCTGGTCTGGTACCTTGCCCCATCTCCAGACCTTGCTTCATCCGGCTCCCAGGGGTTCAGTAAGTGCTGGTCACATACCACAGGGCAGCAGCACTGTGGGCAGCCCAGTGGCACCATCTGGAGCCCCTCCCCAGCCCCCTGCTACCTGTGGGTCCCCCAAAGCCTTGCTGCACTGGCCTTCCTGAGCAGGGCTGCACCCGGCCAGGGCAGGAGCGGGTGTGGGAGCAGTCCGGCCCAGGGCTCTGTTTATCCGCTCTCCGGAAACCCAGAGCAGCTGGGCGGGGAGGCGGTGGCTGAGCAGAGACACCTGGCGCAGGAAGGGGTGCAGGGCGGGGCGCGCAAAAAGATGAGACAAAGGGAACTGAGGTTGTGCGGAGAGGCACACACCTCCCGCCCAGGTGAAGCGGGGAAGAGACGGGGGACAGCAAAGGGGCGGCTGAGAGCCAACCAGAGTCCTGCAGCCCTTCCCCGCCTCGCCTCGAGGACAAGGCCCAGACCAGTCACCTGGCAGGGACTAGGGTGACTGGAGGCCTGTGGCCGGAGGTCAGCGCCCACCCACCAGCCTGGACTTTCATTACCTCCGTCCGGGCACGCATATTGCCATACCAGGGCCGTGCCGTCAAACTCCAACCCACCCAGCTCAACGCGCCCACATCTGCCCAGGGAGGAAGGAACCAGAGGCGCCAGACCACAGCCAAGCAGCACCCTGGCCACCCCATAAAACAATCCCAACATAGTGCTTGAGGCCAAGAGATCCAGACCGCCCAGCAGCCCGTGCCTCCCACCTGGCGCACAGGTCCCGGCTGGGGTCACGCCCACCCCCAGGCCCCGGCTGGGGTCAACGGCCGGGACTCCGGCCAATCTCTGGCCGCCCCTCACCCACGGCCCCGCCCCCACGGCCTTCCAGCCCCGCTCCCGCCATGGCCCCGCCCCTCCCCGCGGCCCCGCCCCGCCCCAGGCCGCACCTACCATCTTTCCGGTAGAAGGCGATCTCCACTTTGCGCTCCTCTGCGCCCAGCAGGGCCTGCGCGATCTGCGCGGCGGCCCGGCGCTGCGTGCGCGGCCCGTGCAGGAAGTCGCAGGTGCACGGCCGCTGCATCACCTCGGCCCGCGAGTAGCCGCACAGCTCGCAGAAGCCGTCGTTGCAGTAGATGACAGCGCAGTTCTCCACCCGAGCGTTGGCGATGATGAACTTGCGGCCTGGGGTGGGCGGAGGGGGGAGAGGCGGCGGGGATAAGCGGGCACGTGAGCAGGGACCCCTGCCCCCCGGGGTCCCCAGCCCTCGCCCGCTTTCTCTTGTCACACCCAGTTGCCCGCCCAGGGACTCCCCGCCCCAGGAAGCACAGCGGGGCCTGGGGTCCCCAACAGGGGACGAACGCAGCTGTGCCCCGACACAGGTGCCTCGGCCGGCCCTGGCCGGGCGGCGCGCCCCCTTCCCCCAGCCGCCTGGCCCGCGGGCTGGCTGCGTGGCTTCCCCGGGCAGACTGCCAGCAGCCCGCCGCCCCCTCCGCGCGCCCGGGGCCGAGGCCAGTCTGGGCGGGTGTCGGCAACGCGTGTCAGCAGCCGCGGCGGAGGGATAAACACTGAGCCTAGAGACGGAGCCTGGGAAGGGCCAGAGATGGCGGCCAGCCTTCCCTTTTGCACTGGTTCTGGCTTCTCTTCCTGACCCCGGCTCTCTAGACTTGGACCGGGGTGGGGGGGCGGTGGGGTGGGGGGGCACTCCCTATCCCAGGGATCCCTAGGAAATCACTTCTCCAAGTATCAGCGGCCCCTGCCAGGTCAGCACTTCTCGGGACTTCTGCACCCACTCCAAGGGCAGTCAGGGACTGGGGAGTGGGCGCACCGACAAAGATGACAACGAGGAGGGAGGTAGTACCACGTGAGCACCTCAGCTCCCTTCTCTCATTTAATACTCTTGACAACCCCATCATTATCCTCGTCTTGTAGGTGAAGAAAGAGAGACTCCAAAGAAGTTCGTGCCCTCATCTTGCAGCCTGTAAAAGCTAGGGCCAGCTTTTGAACCTAGGTCTGGCAGAAGGTGAAGAATCAGCGGAGGGTCATGGGCAGAGGCCCAAGGTCACAGGGAGCAAGGAAAGGGACCTACAGCTCCAAACCCTGAAAACACCCAGAGCCCAGGGCCAGCTAGCATGTAAGCAGACAGACCCCGGAAAGGGGCTTTCCCATCAGGGATGCGAGGTTTTCCCCACTTTGGTCCCATCAAGGTGACTGCCCCAGTGGACCCGCTGCCGCTAGACTGGGGTCATTTCCTCCACACCTGCCCCAAGAGCCAGGCTGGTGGGTGAGCAGCAGGCAGGCAGCGGCACCAGCTTGTGCCAGGAAAGATGCTCTGAGGATAAGAGCTTTTTATAAACACAGAAGTTTCCGGCCAGTTTAGCCTTTAATGCCGGGGCTTTCAGTAGCAGTGGGAACCCTGCCCCCTCCCTTGCCAGTGGGCACAGCCCTCAGGCTGCAGCCCTGGGCGATCCCATGGGCAAGGCTGCTGCATCAAGAGCTGGCCTCCTCCTGCCTTCCTCCCCTCCCTTGCCCTCAGACCTCCAGGAAGTTACTTTTTGAAGTCGGGTCATCTTTAGGTCAGTTCCCCAGGCCCCCCCCCAAAAAAATTCCCCGGCAGCCCTCAACCCTAGAGGCAGGGTGCCCTCTCACAGGAAATGATCCCTGACTGAGCCTCCGTCTCCACCTGAGCCCAAGGCAGTCCTGGGTGCCAGCCCCACACGGAGATGGAAAACCACCTGGCCCCCACTCCCAGGCCTGGAGAGAAGAGCCAGTTTCTTCGAAGGCAGTCCCTACCCGCCCCCCCCTTCACTGAGCTCCTAGAACCATCGAGACAGAAAGGACCCGAAAGGCCCCTTTGGCAGACCCCCCTACTTCCCAGATGTGGAAGAGAATTGCTCAAGGTCACGTAGCAGTCAGTGGCAGAGGTAGGACCAGAAGGCAGGCCCCTAGCTCCCAGCCCAGCTGCTTCCCAAGCCCCCTGAGCCTGTGGGAAGGGAAGACCTGGCCTCAGCACCCTCCACCACAGCAGTCTCCTCCCCCTAAGGATCATCTTGTTCCTCCGCTTCAGACAATGCTGCCCATCGAATTGACCCCTCCCTTCCCCCACCTCGGTTACAAGCACATGTCGTCCTGTGCTCACAGGGTCATAGGCAAGGAATGTCACCCGCTCCCAGGGCCCTTGGCAGTCACACCCACCATGGCACATGCAGCCTTGGGGACAGACACACGCATGCCAGGAGGGTGCAAACACCCACACGCAGAACGTTCACCTAGCCTGGGACACTTCTGAAAACCTCTCCTACCATCCGGCATTAGGGCTGCTGTAGTCCCCACCAAGGGGCTCAGGACAGAAAAAAAAAACAGCAACATAGGGTCGTTGCAACACAGAGCCTACTTAGACCCGCAAAAACCTAGCCTGGGCCCTGGCTCCCTGTCACCTCCAAGGCCCAGAGCTCACAGCCCCCAGATACCTCCCCACTGCCCATGCAGGGTCGAACTCATGGGTCACACACACACACACACACACTCCCAAGACCACATGAGGCGCTGACCCTATATGCTTGGCTTCCAGTCTCCAGAAGCCATCAGGACCTGCACAAGCACAGTGGTATTAGGGTCCCAGAGTTCCGGCCAGGTACATTCTTCTGTTCTCGGTCCACACAGCCCCATTCACACCCAGGCCCCCAGAGTTAGATACCTGCACACTCCCATCCTACCTCCCTTCCCTGCACACTCAGGGTGTCATACTCACACACTCCCCCCCATCGATGGATCGTAGTCTAACCTGAGCCTCCTCCTGCGCGCCCCAACCCCAGGACCCTTGGCCCCAAGCCCACGGCCCCCCAGCACCAACCCCGGCCCCTGCGACCCCTGGTCAGGGTCTTGGGGTCACCAGCCACCACAGACTCACTTGCCGGCTGCACACGGCCCGGGCACGCCCCCCCCCCCATTGACTCTCCGGAGAGCTCGGCCCGCCCCCAGAGCCCCCTCCCCGCCGGCCCCCTCCCCCACTCACTCTGGCCCTCAAACTTGCGAATGATGGTGTCCAGAAAGGTGTTCTGCGGCGCGACGTGGCCCCTCCGCACCGGCATCCTGAGCCCATGGGCGGGCCGGGCGGGCCCCCACCCACCCCGGCCCGGCCCGGCCCAACACAGGCTTCGGGTGGCCCGGCCCGGCCGTGGTCCCCGCACCCCGCGGCCAGGCAGAGCACGGGCGCGGCCCGGACTGGGTTGCGGGCGCGGGGTCCCTCCGCTCGGCGCCGGCTCTGGACCGCGGGCCCGGCCTGAGCTCCGGCCGCCCGCACACCTGTCTGCCGGCCCCAGCCCGAGCCACGGGCCCCGCTCTGCCGCGTCCCCGCGCTGCGCTCCGCCCGCCCGAGCGCGCCGGGCTCCCAGCTCCCGCCCGCCGCGCCGACAGCCGCTCCGGCGCCCGCGGCTCGGGCTGCGCCTGCGGCTCGGCCCGGCCGCGGAAGGGTTAACGCGGCGCGCGCCCCTCGGGCTCCGGCCCCCGCCTCCCGGCCCCCCTCCCGCCCGCCGCGCGCCCGCAGCGCCGCCCTCTCCCCCCACACACCCCGCGCGCCCGCCCTTCCCATTGGCTGAGCTGGGCCGAGGGCTCCCCCCCTACCCCAGCCCCTTGCTCAGCCCCGGAGCCCCCGGGACTCGCGCGCCCCAAGAGGGGGAAGGGACCCTTAGGCAGGGGAACCGTGAAGACAGGTGCGAGGGCCGGCCTTGAGGGCGCCAGGGAGGAGACGGGGGCGGGGAGGAGGGGGTTCCGCCCGCGCCCCGCTCTCTCCTGGAGAGACTGAGGGACCTGACCTCTCCCCTAAGGGAGAGGGCCGGCCCGGACGCCCGGGTCCCCCACCTCGCCGAGCACCGGCTCGTATACACACGGCGTGCGCCCAACGCCCAATGTCGGCGACACGGGCGAGGCCTGGGCCCTGGCGGGACGAGGCCAGGGTCAGGGGAGACCCGAGAAACGTGAAGGGCCAGACAACCTGGAGAACACCCGGCCACCGAGATCTGAGATAAGGGTGCATGAGATTGGGGGGGCACGCACCCAGGGTATGGGTGCTCCCCAACACACACACACACAGCCCTTTCTGGGGGTGATTTCAGGCTCTCCTGCCCAAAGAGGGGCATGGTGACAGCGGTTTCGGCCTCCTCGCTGCGGAATCAAAGAGAGGCCCCCGAACGCGAGATTCCAGCCTTGGGGATCCCCTTGTGCGAAGGGCCCGCCCTCCCGCTGCAGCGCGGGGCCGGCGGTGCAGGCCCAATCGGCAGGCTCGGGGCCCTGCGGCGCGGCGGCTGCCCAGCCCCTCGGAAAACCCTGGCCCAGCCGCAGGCCCCTCCCCGCGGCCAGCTGGCTCCCTCCAGCTGCAGCTCCCTTATTTAGGCAAGGAGGCCCCGGGATGCTCAAGGGCAAGGCAGGGTGGCCGCCGCCGCCTGCCCACCGCCCGCCTGGGTCTGCCTGAGGGTCTCCGGGGCGCAATGTCCCCGGCCGGAGCGACCAGGCAGGGCCTCAGAACGGCCGGGGCCGGCAGGCGAGTGTTGACAGCTGGGCTGGCCGGCGGGGAGGAGTTGGCGAGGGAGCCGCCGCCGTTCGCGGGTCCCCTCCCCTGCAGCCCAGATCACAGACCGGGCGAGATGGATGGGGCCATGTGGGGGGCCCCTGAGGCCTTGCAGCTGCCTCTGTCCTTGGAGCAAGGGGGTGGGTCTTGTCACCGGGGAGAACCATCATGGCATGTGGGGGGAGGGGAGGAACAAAGGGCAGAGGAGGAAGCAGAGGCTGGAAAGAGACAGGCCCGGGGGAACAAGGTTTTGCGGAGGCCACCCTACCTAGACTTTCACCTTCCACCGGGGAGCAGAAAGAGGCAAACCCTGGGGGCCGGATGGGGCCACTAGCCAGCAGATGACACCCCTTTTTAATTTGCTGGTGGGTGGGCAGTGACTCAGGGAGGCAGCCAGTGGGAGAAAAGGAGGTGGCTCCACCAGCTGATGCTAAAAAAGACCAGAGGCTCTTGTCTGTACAGTCATCCCCTCAGCCCTCACCACCTCCGGCAGCTTCCTCACTCGCCCTTCAAGGTGCCCAAGGCCCTCGGTTGCACAGGCGACCTGTCTTCGGTGACCCGGCACGAGGCACATCCATCCCTCAGGGTGCTGGGAGGAACCCAGTCAATGACTGACTACCCCCTAGATGCTGCTTTGCCAGCCCTAAGTCTAGGGTGATCCACCTCCAACTGGGGTGTCTTCCCCTCCAGGTCAAGGGACTGAGAGAGTGAGAACGGGCCTGCAGTGAAACTGGGCATGGGGGAAGAAGTGCAAGGGACATCTCCTCTGGCCTGGCCAGCTGTCTACCCTGAGGCTCCCGTGTTCCCAGGAGGATGAAGGAATCAGAGAGACCAGTGGTCCTCCCAACAGAGAGGACACCAGGCACAGGGTAGCCCCGTCCTGTGCTTAGAGACAGGCAGGCAAGGAGAGAGCTGTGGCCTCAGGCTAAGGAGAGGCCAGTCTTTGTCTCTCTCTGTCTCTGTCTCTCTCTCACACACACACACACCTCACTCAGAAGTCACAGCCAAATGCAGGTTACTGACTTCCTGGAGGTCGAGCAGGAGAGAGCCTGAAGGCAGCCCGGTGGAACCATCCCCGCAGCCCAGGACAGGGATCAGGAACAGAGACTGTGAGATATGGAGGAGCTCACGGCATAGACACCCTTCCTGCTGCCACAGGTGCCAGGCCCCCAGGAGGTCAGGGGCAGCAGAGGAGGTGGTAGAGAAGCCGCCCCCACCCACCCACCTCCACTGACCCCAGTTTCTGCAGAGAGAGGAAAGTGCTCAGCCTTAATACCTGAGCCACCAGAATCCGCCCCACCCCCACTGGGGCTCACGAAGCCATTTGCAGGGATGAGTTCTAGGAAGCATCCTCCCCCACCCGGCCTGAGACCATGCAACGGGAGAGGGAACAGGCTGCACACAGACAGTGAACCACAGAGCCCTTCTCAGCTCCTAGAAAGAGACAGCGCAGGAAGAAAAGTCTTTGGACAACATCCTGCCCACCTCACTCTCTGCTCCTGCTCAGTCTGAGGGCACCTGTCCCTGGAGACAAAGAGGAACTGAAGCCTGCTCCAGCTGGTGAACCCCTAAGGGACAGGCCAGGCGAGTTGCAGCGGGCATGGGGCCCAGGAGAGCCAGTGACAACCACCAGGACCAGGGAGCAGTTCCGGGCAGGTGGGCGCAGGAAAGAGAACTCAGAGAACGGGGCTTCTCAGAAACCCGGGGCAAGAACGCAGAATGCAGAGCCGGCCCTTGCGGTGCGGGGCGAGGGGGGGGGTGCGGTAGGCATGGATAGCACGTGGGGCCTGGGTTTCTGTGTGACTGGGTCCTGAGAAGGAAGGTATTCTCAGAAATGAACAGGGGTTAGAGGAGAGGAAGGTCAAAGAAACAGCACATTTTCCCTCCAGAAATGGGTGCTCAGGGCTTGCTGAGAGCAAGAAGAGAGAGGGAGGGACCCACCACAAAGCCCTGGCCAGGAGCCAGAGCTCCATCCCTGCCCGGCCATCTGCAGCTTCACCCCCAATGATCCTGTCACCCCCAGCCACAACCAAGGTCTTCTCCCACCCACCTGATAGCCTCCATGGCTGGGACTTTCCCCTGCCATGGTGCTATCCAGAGAAGCAAGCACGGTACTGGAGACTAGGGTTCAGGACACCTGACTTTCCATTCTGGTTCTGCTAC
This sequence comes from Bos indicus x Bos taurus, assembly GCF_003369695.1. Taxonomy (NCBI): domain Eukaryota; kingdom Metazoa; phylum Chordata; class Mammalia; order Artiodactyla; family Bovidae; genus Bos; species Bos indicus x Bos taurus. The sequence goes on along the minus strand of NC_040079.1, from coordinate 6,302,779 downwards.
TAGTCACGTCAACAGATGTTTGCTGGGGCCTCCTAGGTACTGGGCCCTCTGCCAGGTGCTGTGAGGGACAGAAGGGACAAGCCAGGTTCCCTCCTCCAGGGATTCACAGTCTGCTGCAGCTTGAAGAGGCAGTGTGCAGACAGAAACTGTGCAGTCTGCAGTAAGTGCTATGGGATTCCAGGGAGGTGGCGATCACCTCCAACTGGAGGAGTGCGGCAGGGCCCGGTGAAGGGGCGAGATTCCAGAACAGGTCCTTGAAGACCGAGAATGTGGGGCAGATGGAAGGGACAACATGAACGAAGGCAGAGAGTGGAGAGTGAATTCAGGTTCAGGGACAAAATATTTCAGTGTGGTGTCTGGAGCGGTAGGCTGGAACCATGAGCAGAGGGCTGAGGAGTATGGGTTTTATTGTGTGTGCAGAGGAACAGTGGTGGCACCTGAAATGTATTGTCCTTGAGTGTAGAAATCATGTCTGTTTTCATACATCTCCTAGCATATGATCGGCATCTAATACAGATCCATTGAATTAATGAAATGTGTATCATAGTTTGGAGAAACAGAGGCAGACATAAGGTGTTTCAATCATCCCAAACCTCAGTAACTTAAGTCAATGACAGCATTTATTTTGCTCATGGGTCTGCCATTTGGACCGGTTCCACCAAGACCACTTGTGTCGGCTCCACTCAACCCAGGACTGAAAGGCTCATTCACTCACATTTGGTGGTTGTTGCTGGCTGTCAGCTGGGACCTCAGGACCGGGGCCAGATTGCCTACACGAAGCCTTTCCTCGTGGCTGCCTGGCTTCCTCACAGCGTGGTGGCTGGGTTCCAAGGACAAGTGTCCCCAGAGAGGTCCAGGCAGCAGCTGCACCACCTTCAATGACTCAACCTAGAAAGTCACACGACATACGTTCTGCCATAACGATGGCCCATCAGATTCAAAGGAACACAGACCCCCTCTTCTCAATGGAGGAGCTGACATAAGACAAGCGCGTACAATGGATCTGTTGGCATGACTATCTTGGAAAAGTATCACCTGCCACATGAAGCTGTGCAGCAGTCCAGGGAAAGATGTGGAACACTTGAACCAGGTCAGAGGTGATGGAAAGGGGCCTGTTGCCTGTGTAACTATAGGAGGATCGCTAAATCTCACTTTCCTTACCTGTAAAATGAGGAGACCAAACAAGCTGATCTCTGAGATCCCTTCCAGCCCCAAGAGTGAGTGATTCTTTCCTTCTACACAACCACATTCCCTACCCACCAATCCACTCTCCATTTGCCCTCCTTACCCATCTCCACCTCTACTTCCACCTCCAGCCTTTGCTCTCTGATCTTAGGAATCCTTGAGACCATTGGTTACTCCGCAGCTAGGACCTTGGCCCATTCTACATGTTTATTTCAGACTAAAAATAAGTGGAGTGGGAGATACCTCAAGGGCAGGTGAGAAGATCCTTAAACCCATCCATCTCTCAGTCCACCTTGCTGTGTATTTCTCACCGTGGGGTCTTTTAAAAACAGACAGATGTATGATATGGACCCCCACCTGCAAGGGGGTCATAATCTAACTGGGGAGGGAGAACCAATGAACCTGAAATGAAAATGATCTGGTGTGACGCTGTTCTACTGACAACACGTTCGAGGGAGTCCAGAGGAGAGAGGGCTCTGAGGGCGCCAGGGGAACCAGGAGGGCTTCCTGGGAGAGCTGAGCCCCCCTGGATTGGAAGACTTCTCTCAGGCACAGAGGAAGGGAGTGAACATCTTCATAAGGCAAGATCCCCATAGTCGTCAGGTGTGAGTCCTCACACCGATCTACTTACTCCCAAATGAAAAAGAGGAGGGACCAAGTTAAGTTTATTCTGCCTGCGAACTTAACAGCCATCTGTTCCTTTGATTAAAGAATGGGGCTTGGCCTCCTCAAACACAAGAAGGGACTTAAGTGAGGCTCTGAAGCTCAACAAGTACCGGAAGCTCCAGAATTATTATATAGGAGGTGCTAATGAGGAGGGGGAAACCTGATTATAAGGGGGGGAGGCTAGGACACGTGTCTGGAGGCTGAGTTTTCATATGTTCTTTTAAAGTGTTTACTAAGCACCTACTATTAATACGTACCTGAAACTGTTGTAGGATATAGTTGTTATTGTGGCAGTTGTGAAACCATGCCATCAGATTTTGCAGAACTAGTGCACCGTTTTGACATAGATTGGAGGTTTATTTTAGGGTGTCTTTGAAAAATATTAAGGAGCAAACCGGCTTTGGTGCCACTCTGCCAGAGAAGCTGGCCTGGCAGGCAATCCCAAGCTCTCTTGGCTGCCCAGGAGCTCTGTCTCTGTCCAGGGTGCTGAAAGCCCTTCATGCCAGGCTCAGCAAGAAACCAGCAAGGGCAGCTCAGGTGACCAAGACCGGGGCTCTCCTCCAGAAAAAAGTAAGTTAAACAGTCCCCCAAAGCCATGGAAATGTTTCTGGAACTGGTCAGTAGCTCCAGGAGGCAGCATATGATGAATCGAGAGCTGGCTTTGCCAATCAGTGCCTGGAAGCCTCATCTCATTTCCATATGACCAGAATGGGCCTTCCACTCTCACCCCTACACAAGTCATCAAGGAAAGGATACGAATCCTCCTCTGAGCTTTACCCTTGCAACTCTTTCCCCTGAAGATTTATGGTGCTTTATGAAATATTAGAGCCAGAAAGAAATAACGTTCATGTTTCAGATGAGAAAACAGATTCAGAGCAGTACAGACCCTTCCTCGAGGTTATGCTACAAGTGAGAAACAGAAGCAGGTCCTCTAGATCTCAGTCAAGGGATTTCCTCATGGCATATACCAGATCGGGTATACAATCATACACCACATACAGTAAGAGCTAAAAGAAATTGAGGGGCTTCCCTGGTGACTTACTGGTAAAGAACCCACCTGCCAATGCAGGAGACACAGGTTTGATCCCTGGTCCAGGAGGATGCCGCATGCCAAAAAGCAACTAAGCCCATTCACCACAACTATTGAGCCTGTGCTCTAGAGACCGGAAGCCCAACTGCTGAAGCCCTTGCACCCTCAAGCCCATGCTGCACGTCAAGAGAAGCCACCATAATGAGAAGCCTGCGCACTGCATCTAGAGAGTAGTCCCCTCTCCACAACTAGAGAAAAGTCCACGCAGCAAAGATGAGGCACAGCCAAAATAAATAAATGAATGAAATTATTTTTTAAAAAAAGAAATTGAGAATTCAAGGTGTGTGTGAGAGAGAGAGAGAGAAGATACAAGACACAGAGAATTCTAGATACAGATGCGGCTATGTCAGCTCTCCAAAACTATTCCCTGTTCATTCTGTTAAATTCATCAGGCAGAATTTACAGCATCGGGACTTCCCTGGTGGTCCAGTGGCTAAGACTCTGAGGTCTCAATCCAAGAGGTAGAGGTTCGATCCATGGTCAGAGAATTAGATCCAACATGCTGCAACTAAGACCCAATGCACTCAAATAAACAAAATAAATATTTTAAAAAAGAAGAAGAAGAAGAATTCATAGCCTACCCCAGCTAGATGGTAGGGATGAGCTTTGGAATGCTAACCCATCACTAGCTCCATATCCTGAATGAAGGGTGTCCATCCCACCCCATGAATCATCAGGCGACATGAAGGACTGGAGAAAAGAACTCAGGTCCAACCAAGTCCCCCATTCCAACATCTCCCCAATCTACTCACAAACAAATATCCTTTCTATGCATCCCATGATGTGAAGAATCCAGCCCCTGGGCCTGAAAAAGTTTGTAATTAGTTAGGAAGAAAAGATGCTTACACAGAAATAGACAATATTACAGGAGCCGACTACAAATAATGGCAGCCAATTAAGATAAGCCGCATGGTCCAAGATCGCAAGTACTAGGTACTGGTGCAAACCATGAAAGCTGTGACTTCAGAACAGGGAGAGATCATTTTAAGGCTGGAAAGGAAAAGGAAGTCTTCACAAAGGAGCAAGGCTTAAGGGGAACTTGGCTGAGCTGAGAACGGCAGTCAGGACACCTCATCTCTGTCCCTCTAGAGAACATCAGTCCAGCATGGGCCCTTCTGGCAGGAAAACAAAGTTGGTGATGCTCTGAAAGTGACAGCAGACGCCGATCACGATTACGGGGGCAGGGGCCCGGAACGTCCAGGAAGACAGGATTCTTATCTTTCTCCCCTGGAAATAAAAAAGCGGAGGCTTGGAGGGCTCCCTCTTCTGGATCCACAAAGCAAAGCACCATATAAATCAGGCTCCTCTAAATCATGGGCTTCCCAGGTGGCGCTAGTGGTAAAGAAGCTGCCTGCCGGTGCAGGAGACATCAGAGACAAGGGTTCGATCCCTGGGTCTGGAAGATCCCCTGGAGGAAGGCATGGCAGCCCACTCCAATATTCTTGCCTGGAGAATCCCATAGACAGAGGAGCCTGGCGGGCTTCAGTCCACGGGGTCGCCAAGGGTTGGACATGACTGAAGTGACTGAGCACGCATGCACACAGAGCAGGGGTGTACCAATTCCTACAGCCGCCTAGACTAGAACTAAGGAAGCCAGACAACAGAATGAGGACCCAGGAAAGGCCCAGGTCACCATCGACAGCAAGTATAACAAGAATGGCCCGTTTGCTGGTAACTCGAAGTCAATTCAGTCAGTTCAGTCACTCAGTCATGTCTGACTCTTTGCGACCCCATGGACCACAGCGTGCCAGACCTCCCTGTCCATCACCAACTCCCCGAGTTTACCCAAACTCATGTCCAGATGGTGACTGCAGCCATGAAATTAAAAAACACTTACTCCTTGGAAGGAAAATCATAACCAACCTAGAAAGCATATTAAAAAGCAGAGATATTACTTTGCCAACAAAGGTCCGTCTAGTCAAGGCTATGGTTTTTCCAGTGGTCATGTATGGATGTGAGAGTTGGACTGTGAAGAAAGCTGAGCGCCGAAGAATTGATGTTTTTGAACTGTGGTGTTGGAGAAGACTCTTGAGAGTCCCTTGGACTGCAAGGAGATCCAACCAGTCCATCCTAAAGGAGATCAGTCCCGGGTGTTCTTTGGAAGGACTGATGCTGAAGCTGAAACTCCAATACTTTGGCCACCTGATGAGAAGAGCTGACTCATTCGAAAAGACCCTGATGCTGGGAAGGATTGAAGGCAGGAGGAGAAGGGGACGACAGAGGATGAGATGAAAGTCAAGGGGCTTGTGATCTGGTTGGGAGGAAAGGAGAAAGACAAAACGACTGAAGATGTACCAGGGCTTGGGATCAGGGTCTCTCCATCTCACAAATCAGAAGCGAGGATACAAAGTCTTCTCTTCCACTCTGATTTGGAGAGAGAGCCCGTCCCTGGCTCAGGGGCACCTGAGAGGAAATGGAAGAGATGCTGCCCTGCCAGTCCCCAGCGATTGTTGCTAAGGAATTTCCATGCTGGGCACACTAGATGCTCAAAGTCCTCGTTCCCTAGAGACCCAGAACCACACCAGCAACCACACCAGGAAACTGGGCAGCCAGAGGGATTGAAGGAGAGAGGAGGAGAGAGGAAGTGGGTAGGGCCTGCCAGGCTGATCCCCGACAACCACCGCTTCTACGTAGGACCCCCATGGTCGTCCATCAGGAAACCTCAGCCTGACCCTAAAAATACCTCATTTTCACTCAGGATCTCAGGAACAAAGGGCATTTTCTAGTCCCCAGGGATGTGAAAACATTCATTTCCACCCTGATGTTCTTGGTCTACGTTAGCTTTGGAAGGGGCAGGGAGCAGAAGAGAAGGCAGGGAAAGGAGTGAGCCGCCCCGGGTCACACTACCTAAGGGCATGTGCACACGCAGACACACATACACATGTGCATACACACACACATCATATACACACACACACACACAGTCACAATCAACTGTGGCTGAGAAGGAAGAGTCTAAACTTCAAGGAGAATCAAGGAGACACCAGGTTTCAAGGCAGGGGTGGGGGGAGGTGGGGGAGCGGGGGTTGGGGGGAGGGACAGTGGGGAGCGGGGAGGGATAATGGGTGGTGGGGATGGGGTTTCTAAGGGTGGACTGGTCACAGAGTCATCATCAGGGGCTTCAGGTTTATGCAGACGAACCACTCCAGGATCCCAGGGAACTAGTGTGGACCCACCACCCCGGCCGGGCACACGCCACAGTCCACAGCACAGCCGGGGTCTCCCTGAGGGTCTGAGGATCTGAGCCCAGGCCTTTGCAGCAATCTCTTCTCTCCAGCTCTCTGCTGCCTCCATGTGGCGTCCTCAGGAAGGGCTCGCTAGATGGCTGCCCTGGTGCCCTCCAGGAGCCCCTTGCGGACAGACAGCATCTTCCAGGGCCTGAGCCCTGAACACCCCACACCCTGCCCATAGCCCCCACCACCACCCCCAAATACCCAGCTTTCTGCCTTGCAGTCGGGAAGCTCGGCCAACCTCTCTGCTCCCAACCTCAACGTGAGTTACGTTCTGAGAGTCAAACCCACCCCACCCCCAGCAGCCTCGGGGGAAGGGGGCCCCAGAGGGCTGCCTGCTCCTCCCTCACCCGCTTCCAGCTTCCCTCCCCTCCTTTCCCCTCGGCTCCCCACCCAGGCTTGCCAGCAGGCGGGAAGGAAACTGCTCATAGCAGGGAGGGTGGGGCACTTCCACCTCACACTGAACAACCCCGGGTTGGGCTATAAAGAGCCAGGGTCTTCCGCTCGGTCCCCCTGCCAACGCCACCACCCTCCACAGTCCCACAGCCCCGAAACAGGCCCCCACCCCCAGCCAGGGCCTTCCCTTCCTCAGGGTCAGGGCATCCCGCTCCCAGCCCCGCAGGGCTTCCTTCTCTGAGGGGGAAGGCAGGAGTAAGGTGGGTTGCCTTCTGAGGGAGCAGCAGGCTGGCTTACTCACCCACCAAAGGGTCTCTCACCCTCGTGGATCAGGACTGATGGGGGCTGGGGGCTGGGGGCTGGGGGCTAGGGGCTGGCCTCCCCAGGGGCAGAAAACACAGCCGCTGTCAGGGCTGGGGATCCCAAACTGATCCTCTCCAAGTCCATTCCTGCTCGAAATCCCAAGTAAGTTAAGACAGCCAGTGGGAATTTGCTGTATGACTCAGGGAACTCAAGCAGGGGCTCTGTAACAACCTAGAGGGGTGGGATGGGGAGGGAGATGGGAAAGAGGTTCAAGAGGGAGGAGACAAGGCTGATTCATGCTGATATTTGGCTACTCCTTGGAAGGAAAGCTATGACCAACCTAGACAGCATATTAAAAAGCAGAGACATTACTTTGCCAACAAAGGTCCATCTAGTCAAAGCTATGGTTTTTCCAGTAGTCATGTATGGATGTGAGAGTTGGACTATAAAGAAAGGTGAGCACCCAAGAATGATGCTTTTGAACTGTGGTGTTGGAGAAGACTCTTGAGAGTCCCTTGGACTGCAAGGAGACCCAACCAGTCCATCCTAAAGGAGATCAGTCCTGAGTGTTTGTTGGAAGCTGAAACTCCAATACTTTGGCCACCTGACGGGAAGAACTGACTCATTTGAAAAGACCCTGATGCTGGGAAAAGATTGAAGGTGGGAGGAGAAGGGGACGACAGAGGATGAGATGGTTGGATGGCATCATCGACTTGATGGACATGAGTATGAGTAAACTCCGGGAGTTCATGATGGACAGGGAGGCCTGGCGTGCTGCGGTCCATGGGGTCGCAGAGTCTGACACGACTGAACAAAACTGGTGGCTGATTCATGTTGATGTATATTGCTGATTCATGTTGATATTTGGCAGAAAACAACAAAATTCTGTAAAGCAATTATCCTTCAATTAAAAATTTTATTTGGAAAAATGAAAATTCTTAGAAATTCCCTGGCAGTCCAGTGGTTAGGATTCCCTGCCTCCACTGCAGGGGGACCAGGTTCAATCCCTGGTCGGGGAACTAAGATTCTGAAAGCCATGCAGTGCAGCTAAGAAAAAATAAGTTAAAATTCTCTCCCATCAACGGAAATTTCAACTCTGCGGATTTTGAAATTTTTGTTTTTTCAGCAATTGCTCTTTTTTTTTGGCCATGCAGCATGTGGGATTTTGGTTTCCCGGACCAGGGATCGAACCCACACCCCCTGCAGTAGAAAGGCAAAATCTTAACCACTTGACCACCAAAGAAGTCCAGCAACTATTCTTTAAAATGCAATTGCTAACCTAGATGGTGGAATTGGGGGAGGACAAGGGGGAGGGGATATGTGTATGGTGGTGGTTTAGTCACTGAATCATGCGACTCTTGGAACCCTGTCGACTGTATCCCAGCAAATTCCTCTGTCCGTGGAATTCTCCAGGCAAGAATACTGGAGTGGGTTGCCATTTCCTTCTCCGGGGGATCTTCCTGATCCAGGGCATTGGCAGGAGGTCTCCTTTGCAGGCAGATTCTTTACCAACTGAGTCACACGGGAAGCCGGATATGTGTATACATATAGCTTATTCACTTCACTGTATGGCAGAAACTAACACAACATTGTAAAGCAATTCTACCCCAACTTCAAAAAAAAAAAATGCAGTTGCTAAGAAGAGTAATAAGCCACTTAGACGCATAAGACTTAATGCCCACTGGGGATGGCTGGTAAAGATCAAGGCAGGGTCTACGGGGAGATGGGAATGACCTCAGCCCAGAGGTGGGAGGGTCAAACGATCAAGCATGCCAGGGTCTCTGGATGGGAGCTAGGACACGTGGGGCAGTGCTGGCCAAAACTCCAGGAAATGCAGCCAAACAGAAACTCCCCTGCGGCAAAGCCTCATCTCTGGCTTTCTCTAACTCTACTTTTTCTGTCTCCCTTCCTAAAACCCCTGCCAGGCTTCCTCTGCCCAGACCAGTTCAGGGCCCCTGGTCCTCACCGTCCATGCAGCGGTGCTCCACTGTCCCCAGCCTCCCTGGCCAGAGAAGGCCCCCTCTTGGCACCATGACCTTGCCCAGTCCAACCCGCTCCTTCTGCCCATCGAGACCCATGAGCCTCAGCCAATTTCCTGCTCAGTGGCCCCTCTCCAACTGCCTTGAGAACATAGCTGCCAGGCCTGGACAGCTGCAGGCATCTGGAGCTGCGCAAGCCAATATCCACAAAGCACCTACTTGGTGTAGAAGACACAGGCCTGGTAGAACCCCAGAGGAGCAGCGCTTGCCCTGTTCTTCCAGAGCAACACAAGTTCATTTGGAAGAGAAATCTGCCCGGGAACCGCCCCTGGGAGGAACCAGGACAAGAGATATTCCCAAGGCCCGGGGAGCCTGGAGAAAGGGGCTGGTGGAAGCAAGGAAATGCAGCGGGGCCATGCATCCTCTGGGAAGCACACCCAGAAGGAACTGGAAGCAAAGGGATTCATGCCTGTGAAAGATAACAGGGAGGCAAGGGACAGGACACAGGTCTGACATCTGTGGGAGGAGAGGGGAGAGAGGACTGGATGGGATTGGCCTCGAACCACAGCGAGGCCTGAGATGGTCTCAGCAGGCCAACAGGAGCACCGCAGGAAGGCAGCCTGGAGAGACCCCCGCAGTGGGCAGCAGTGCTGAACCCACGTACCTCGGGGGCCCAGGGACCCTCTGAAGCCCTGCAGGAGCAGGTGGTCTTGGGCTGGGTGCTGGGCAGTCTCAGGTCATCACACCTGCTCTTCCTGTCGCAGGTCCTCCCCGGGCAGGATGCCTCCGGGGCAGCTACGGCTGGGCCACGAGGAAGGAAAAGAAAGATCTCCCTTAGTCGGAGGGCTAAGGGAGAGGGCATGAAGATGGCGTAAGCAAGGGCCCGGGGGCAGGAGGTCACAAGGACTGTTTGGAAACTGTGTGGAAGCCCGTTGTCTAGAACAGAGGGTTGTGAGTGGCACAGGAGGGGAATTGAGGCCCGGGGTCAGTGTGTCAACCTTGGGTTGAAGGTTTCAGGAAGGGTCAAAGCATGAGGTCGGCCCTGACTTTGAGGTGGATCTGGCGGCAGTGTGGAGCGCAGATGGGAGGGGAGACCTCGAGGTCAGGAGTCCACAGGGAAGGGCTGTGGCCAGGGCTGCAGGCGAGAGGTCGTAATGACTTCAGCATCTGCGGTTCGTTGCCGCTTTGTCCCTGGGGAGGCCAGTCACAGCTGTTAGCTGGCATCTGGAAAAAGGAGTCATTTTCAGTCATGTGCATTGTAGGTGGTGGCTACATGGGAGCCAGAAATGGGGTCCATCTGTTTCTGCCGTGGTGGGGAGAATGTCTGAGAGGTAGGGGCCTGGACCCCGTCTCCTGCCTCCGGTGGCAAGTGGGGTGGGGCCTCGGGTTTCAGGGCCAGCGGAGGGGTGGCGGTGGGGGGGAACAGGCCCAGTTGAACACAGGTCTCATACTTCTGAATCTCACCTGCCCCCTGGCTGAGGGAGGGGCAGCAAAGTTTCTGGGAGCCCAGGAGGTCAGGCTTGTCCAGGCATACAAGGGCCCCCTCACCCTCTTCCCTGCAGACCGGCAGACCCCACCTTCTTGGTGTGACCCCAGAACTCGCAGCACGGCCCGTTCCTTCCGGTTGGTCCGCCTGCTCGCCCCCCACCCAGGCCCGCACCCATCATATCTTCCACTGCTTTTCGAAGGAGCTCAGCCAACACAAATCTACATGTTTGTTTGTCTGCCTGTCTGCCTCTCCCGGTCTCTGCCCATCCCAGTCGCTCAACTTCTGTTTCTTTCTCGCAGTTTCTCTTGGTCTGCGTGGTCTCAGATCCATGAGGCTGGAACCCCTGTAGATGCTGAAGCCCCAGTTTACGGCCCTTCTCCAGCCCCTAGATGGCTTAGAACTACAAACCCCAGCATGCACTATGGCTCATGGTGCCTGAGGAGTGTCTGAGTACACCACCTGCATTCTGGGAATCATAGTTTCCCTCACCCCACACGCTTACCAGGGATCCATGGTCTCCCCAGTGGGCAGTCCCTGCCTCAGCCCTGACCGCTGGGTCTATCTGCTGACCTACCCCCCACCCCCACCCCGTGGGGAAGCATGCGTCACTGGATGACAGGGTGGGGGGTGGAGGCCCTGGATCGCAGCTTCCTGCCCTTTTGTGTCCCCCAACTTGAGTCACAGGGGGTGGCGGGGTGGGGCGGGGGTTCCAGGAAATAGGGGCCGGGAGGGAATGGAATACCCTAATGCCAGACCCAAGGACAAAGGGTCAGAGCGCCCTTGCTGGGCCTGTATCCCCAGGAACCCGAAAGGACTCAACAGTAGGAGTCCAGGAGTGCTTAGATGTCGGCAAGGTGGTCAAGCAGAGCCCTGGGGTAACCCTAGCAGTCCCTGTGGTCACTGAGAGCAAGGGACTTGTTGTCACCTGCTGCGGCCACAGTGCCCACCTTCTGCTTGACGCCTCAGGGTGAGGCAGCAAGGGCGAGGTGGAAGGCCTCCCTTCTGGTCAGACACCCCCACAGGGTTCTTTCGGGCACTCTGGCTAGCCCACCCCGCCATCCCACTTCACCCCAGTCCCTGCGCTCTGGCCCCAGGGTTCTGCCAGACACCTGGGTTCCCCCTTATCACCCTCCTTCTCAGAGCGGAACCCAGGCGTCTGGCGCTCCACCCTCTGGGCCAGCGGGCATGGAGCCGAGGCTCTGGAGCCTCCCGGCCGGGCTAGTTCCTGTCCCATTGTGTGTATGAGGGACGGGGCGGGGCGAGGGCCCCCTCCTACCGCCCCCTCCCCTTCCTAAGGAAAAGGCCCGAAGCTCTGCTGGGAGCCACAGAGCAGACGGAGGCCGCCCGTCCGCCCCAGCGACATGGGCAACTTGAAGAGTGTGGGCCAGGAGCCCGGGCCCCCCTGCGGCCTGGGGCTGGGGCTGGGCCTCGGGCTATGCGGCAAGCAGGGCCCAGCCTCCCCGGCACCTGAGCCCAGCCGGGCCCCCGCACCCGCCACCCCGCACGCGCCAGACCACAGGTGAGGGCCACGGAGGCCGGGGCACAGGTGGCAGGGTTGGGGCACGGCCGTTGAGGCCTGCAGGCTGGGCTGGGGAGGGTTGGAGCCTGCTTCCCACTCCAGAGAGCCAGGTGGCAGATGCCAAAGGCTCTCGGTGCAGACAGATCACCAAGGAGGCTCAGACCAGAGACCCGAATCGGGGCCAGCAAGCAGCAGGTGAAAGCTGAGGGCGAGGCTGCCAGCGTAGCAGGTGCGAGTGGCCAGGGTTTGAGGGCAGCTCAGCTACCAAGAGCTGTGTGACTCGAAACAACTTACTTAACCTCTCTGAACCTCCGTTTATATCAAATATGGACCGAGCGGTCCTTTACCCCTACGGGGTTGTTCTGAGTTGCTGGTTTACGGCAAGACTTCACACACAGCCGTGACGATTTAACGGGAATGGAAAGGAGCTGGGGAGAGAGAGGGTGAGGGACTGAGGCCATGGGGGAGAGACTGAGAGCCTTGGGAAGAACTGAGAGCACAGGGCAGCCAGGTCCCCCTTCCCCTCCTGCAGACCCCTCATCCCACTGGCCATCAACCCCAAAACTCAGCCTGCAGCCCCGGCCCCCAGCAGGGCCACCCTGCTCCCACCACCCACCTCCAGGGCAGAGGTCCCTGGGGACAAGGACCAGGTAGGGTGCCAGGCCAGGCAGGTGGCTCTGCGGGGAAGGGCTAGGGGCCAGAGGCCCTGAGCACCGGGCGCTCCGAGCCCCGAGGTCCTCCCTTCCTCCTCGAGGCTGGGCCAGCGGCTCTGGGAGGAAGTGATAAGGCCCGTTAGGCTTCCCTTCACACACACACTGCAGCCACTGTCAGGAGGGGCGTGAACTGGAGGGAAATCTGGGCCAGGAGTCTCCACCGGGGCTTCCTTAGGCTCATCCCCCTCCAGGCCAGCAAGGGCTCATGTCAGCCTCCGGGAGGATGTCCAGAGGAGGCCGTGGGGACCAGGACCAGCCTTGCGCCAGGGCCTCGGGATCCCAGCGCCACAGCCCCCATGGCTCCGGGTCTGGCTGAGAATCCAGGGTGGATGTGAGGTGGGCCTGGGTATAGAAGGGGCAGTTCAGCCCCTGGACAATCTTGACGTCCTCTGAGCCTCAGATCGCTCATCTGTACCCCCAGGGGAGGCAGGGGGCGATACCACCCACCTCCTAAAGCCGTAGTGGGTGCTGTGAGGAAAGGTGAGAAAGCATGTGGCAAGAAACGAGTCACGGGGCTCCTGACGCGGCCAGAGAGGTCTCTGGGACACTCCTTGAGGGTCCCGTGCTTCTCTCTCTCGTGACCCAGCCCAGCTCCCAACAGCCCCACGCTGACCCGGCCTCCGGAGGGGCCCAAGTTCCCTCGCGTGAAGAACTGGGAGCTGGGGAGCATCACCTACGACACTCTGTGCGCGCAGTCCCAACAGGTAAGGCCTGGAGCCCTGCCTGTGTCCCAGGTCAGGGTCCAGAGGGCTGAGGCCCGCCGTCCGGGAGGAACCGGAGGGGCTGAGGGACACGCTGGTGGGGTACTTTGTTCATTCTCAAGCCGCCCTAACCCAGCCCAACCTCCCGGCTGTTCCCGGCTGTTTGCTAAAGTCTTAGCTGGGAGCCACAGCCCCCAGCCCTCCCTGGAATCCCAGACTCTGCCTCCAGGCCCCAGCCCCATACCCCTCAACCCGCCATCAGCCCTGATCTGGTCCTGACCTTGGCTCTCCTCCACCGACCCAGGACGGGCCCTGCACTCCCAGGCGCTGCCTGGGCTCCCTGGTGTTGCCCCGGAAACTGCAGACCCGGCCCTCCCCGGGACCTCCACCCGCTGAGCAGCTGCTGAGCCAGGCCAGGGACTTCATCAACCAGTACTACAGCTCCATCAAGAGGTGAGACCCTCCCCTGAGCCCCTCCTTGTCCTACGGCTCAGGTCCTGCTGAGACCAAGAAGTGGGTGACACTTCCCTCAAGGCAGCTCCCATTCCCTCCCCCCATCCTGATACTACACGGGGGAGGGGGGGTCCTGAGCTCAACACCCGCCAACACTGCACCCCCCCTAAAAGGTCCTCCCCTGCCTACGACTTCCTCCTGCTCCCCTCTTCCTGCCTAGGAGCGGCTCCCAGGCTCACGAGGAGCGGCTTCAGGAGGTGGAGGCCGAGGTGGCATCCACGGGCACCTACCACCTCCGAGAGAGTGAGCTGGTGTTCGGGGCCAAGCAGGCCTGGCGCAATGCACCCCGCTGCGTGGGCCGCATCCAGTGGGGGAAGCTGCAGGTGTGGCCGGCCGGCAGGCACCCAGTGTGGGGGCCAGGGGATGTGGAAGAGAAAAAAGAGGGGTGTGACAAGCTCCCAAAGCTTCCTGGGGCAGGGGGGTGGTCCCAGTAATGCGGAGACCCCTGCCCATTCCCCCTAGAGACTAGCATCCTAGGAGAGCCCTCAGCCCAGGAGCCAACGGCTGGTTGTTAAGACCCACAGCAGTGCCCTGGCTGGGTGGGGAGAAACAGCCAGATGGGCAGAGGGGTGCACTGTGTAGGTGAGGGCAGCTGAGCAGTGATCCCTGGGGCAGGGGTGGAGTGGGGGGGGTGGTTGTCAGAGCAACAGAATCTTCCAGAAAAGGCCCTCACTTGCCCATCCCAGCCTCCTCACCCCAAACACTGCTCCCTCCCAGCACACACACCCCCCCCACCCCACCGGAGCCTCTGGCCCACACCCTCCTCCACACGCCCGCCACATGACTCACAGCCAGCCCGCCCTTGTTACTGGGACAGCCTGACCCATGGGGGAGCTGGGTCCATGACCTTGGCCTCCTTAGCAATAACTGGACACCAGAGAATTTGGAAGGAAGCCATGTGCCCTGTAAATCCCAAAGGAGTCCCAAATAAAATCAGAACGGTCCTGTCTGACTCTGGCACGACCCTGGAAGTTGGTCGAGGCTGCGGCTCAACTCTGAATCCATCAGAGATTTTGTATTTGACCCACCTTTGACCCCAGGCCTGCCGCCATCACCAACACGAGTCCCCTCCTCCCTGAAGCAGGAATCAGACCTCCCAGCCTCTGGGGCTTCCACCCCCCAATTAGGATGGCTCCTTCTAGCATCAGAATGCCAGGATGGGCAGGGTCCCCGGAGGCCACCTACTGCAGCCACCCCCATTCCCATCATCTGTGTGCCCAAGGAGGGTCAGAAGATGGAACGGGCTCACCCGCCTTTGCTTGAGCACCGTGAGAAACAAGGAACTCTCGCCACCTACACCCCGGGTGGCCTCACGGCCACGTGGTGGCCTTTCCCCAGTGATCAGTTTGGCAGTGACTGGGTCCCTCCTCTGTACCAGGGACCAAGTCAGCCTACAGGGATGGGGAGATACTCACCAGCATAAGGAATAGGCCAGGCTATGCTGGGTGTGTGGGGTGCAGGACAGGAAGGATCGATGTGGGGCCAAAGGGTCAGGGAGGCTGCCCAGAGAAGAAAGAGCCCTAGTTCACAGTTCTCGGCACCGCCAGCCTTCAAGGGCTGTGGTAAGGTTGTCAGTCCCTGCCCCACTTCCCTCCTTTCTCCTGGGGCTGCTGCTCAAGACCCACACCTCCCTCCTGTCTCCCTGCTGGGATGGCTCAGGTGTTTGATGCCCGGGACTGCAGCTCAGCACAGGAGATGTTCACCTACATCTGCAACCACATCAAGTACGCCACCAACCGCGGCAACCTTCGGTGAGTGCCTCCCTCCCTGTCGGCTCGAGACCCCACCCTGCCCCAGCGCGAGCCATGGACCCGGGCCCTAACCAGCTCTCGTCGTCCCCTATCAGCTCGGCCATCACAGTGTTCCCGCAGCGCGCCCCGGGCCGCGGAGACTTCCGGATCTGGAACAGCCAGCTGGTGCGCTACGCAGGCTACAGACAGCAGGATGGCTCTGTGCGTGGGGACCCAGCCAACGTGGAGATCACGGAGGTGGGCACAGGGAGAGGAGAAGGGGGACCCAGCAAACGAGGAGATCACGGAGGTGGGCACAGGGAGAAGAGAAGGGGGGACCTGCCAACATGGAGATCACGGAGGAGGGCATGGGGAGAGGAAAAGGGGGGACCCGCCAATGTGGAGACCATGGAGGTGGGCACAGAGAGAGGAGAAGGGGGGACCCGGCCAACGAGGAGATCATGGAGGTGGGCACGGGGAGAGGAGAAGGGGGACCCGGCCAACATGGAGACCGTGGGGGTGGGCACAGGGAGAGGAGAAGGGAGACCCGCCAACGTGGAGACCACGGAGGTGGGCACGGGGAGAGGAGATGGGAAAGCCAGCCAGTGAGGACTCTGGGAGGAGGCAGAAGGGTCCAATGGAAGAGCGGTCAGCGTAGCAGGGGGAGGAGACCTCACTGAGGCGAAGGAGGAAGGGGGCCCCTGAGCAGACTGCAAGGCTCGGCCCCCGAGACCCCGCTCCTGCCCCTCTCCCCCCAGCTCTGCATCCAGCACGGCTGGACCCCCGGAAACGGCCGCTTCGACGTGCTGCCCCTGCTGCTCCAGGCCCCAGACGAGGCTCCAGAGCTCTTTGTTCTGCCCCCCGAGCTGGTCCTTGAAGTGCCCCTGGAGCACCCCACGTGAGCACAGAGGGGCTGGGGCAGGTGGAGGTGGGGTGGCCAGGCGGGTAAGGCTCTGCAGAGGCTGATCCCACGCCCTGATGCCCCCAGACTGGAGTGGTTCGCGGCCCTGGGCCTGCGATGGTATGCCCTCCCGGCCGTGTCCAACATGCTGCTGGAAATCGGGGGTCTGGAGTTCTCCGCGGCCCCCTTCAGCGGCTGGTACATGAGCACGGAGATTGGCACGCGGAACCTGTGTGACCCTCACCGCTACAATATCCTGGAGGTGAGGACCAGTGTGGCGGGGGTTAGGGGGGATGTACCGGATGTCAGTGACAGGGAGAAATCTGAACACGCCAGGTCCAGCCTGCCTGCTGAACTAGAACCGAAGGTCAGGGCAAAGGGGGTTCCCACGTGTGAAGATGTAGTTATTTTTCGGGGGATGGGGGCTGGAGCTTTCATCAGTTTCTCAAAGCACAAGTGTGCATCATGTGTCCTAAGTCGCTCAGTCATGTCTGATTATTGTGACCCCGTGGACTGTAGCCCACCAGCCTCCTCTGTCCATGGCATTCTCCAGGCAAGAATACTGAAGTGGATTGCCATGCCCTTCTCCGGGGGATCTTCCTGACCCAGGGAATGAACCCGCATCTCTTACGTCTCCTGCATTGGCAGGCAGATTCTTTACCACTAGTGCCGCCTGGGAAGCTCTCTCAAAGGGTATTTTGACGCAAAACATGTTAAAACCCATTTTAGAGATGAGAAATCAATGGGGCCGACAAGTCACTGGCGCCAGGGTCCCTTTCTGCCCTGAGGTGCCTTTGCAGGCAGGCACATGAATCAGCCCCCAGTGAAGCAGGCGGGCCTCCGGATGGCCACCCACGCACCCACACTCCCTCCCCTCATGAGTTAGAGACAGAGCTGTTCTCTGCCCACCCTCCCCCACCTCCATCCCAACCAATGCCGGGCACCCCTGCCCCCAGGATGTGGCCGTCTGCATGGACCTCGACACGCGGACCACCTCGTCCCTGTGGAAGGACAAGGCAGCCGTGGAGATCAACCTGGCTGTGCTGCACAGCTTTCAGGTACACAGGCCCCGACGAGCCAGGAGTGGGACTGGAAGAGAGGGAGGCACTTAGATGGTGGGCTCTGAGCACCTAGGCCGCTGGTCCCAGTACAGGAACCCAGCCGACTGGCGCATGCCTGGTAATTGTGGTCCCCAGGGGCCTTCCGGGCTTCGCACTTTAGGGGACCCACTGGATTCTGCAAACTCTAATTCTAGGATCGAGTATTATAATTTGAGGAAACTAGGGTTTGCCGAGGACTTCCGCGGGATCTCAAGAGCTTCGGCTATCTTGATGTGTGGGCTGGGGACAAGGTGGGCACACAGACGTCGGAGCTCAGAGCTGCTGCTTCTGCCGCTGACTTGGTAGCAGGACCACGTGTGCCCCAGGCAGGGGTGACACTGGCTCCGGGAAGGCCGTGCATGTTAGGTTTGGGGTGAGTGGCCGAAGTGCGGGTCTGTGGGCTGGGCCTCAGCCTGGCCCCACCCTTTCCCTCCCTCTCCCCAGCTCGCCAAGGTGACCATCGTGGACCACCACGCCGCCACGGTGTCCTTCATGAAGCACCTGGACAACGAGCAGAAGGCCAGGGGGGGCTGCCCCGCCGACTGGGCCTGGATCGTGCCCCCCATCTCAGGCAGCCTCACGCCCGTCTTCCACCAGGAGATGGTCAACTACATCCTGTCCCCTGCCTTCCGCTACCAGGTACCCACCCCACCCTCCACGGGCTCCTGCCCACTCCTCCAGGGGCCTCCGACCTCCCTTTCTTCTCTCCTCTCCCCGATCACTCCCGCCCCTCCTCATCCCCCTACAGCCAGACCCCTGGAAAGGGAGCGCGACCAAGGGCGCCGGCATCACCAGGAAGAAGACCTTTAAGGAAGTGGCCAAGTAGGTGCCTCCCCCCGCCGGGTGGGGGGCTGCCCTTCCCCCACACCCCAGGGGACCGCCCCACCCCCATCAGTGGTCTGGGCACACCACCCCTGCAAACCCACCAAGACCCTGCTCTTATGGGGAGGCCCTTGGCTCTGTGCGCCTGGGACCCCCTTCATCCCCTCCTCGCCCACAGCGCGGTGAAGATCTCTGCCTCACTCATGGGCACCCTGATGGCCAAGCGAGTGAAAGCAACCATCCTGTACGCCTCTGAGACCGGCCGGGCCCAGAGCTACGCTCAGCAGCTGGGGAGGCTCTTCCGGAAGGCCTTCGATCCCCGGGTAGGGCTGAGCCCAGCAGGCAAGGGTCTGAAAAGAAGTGGTGGTGGTGGTGGGGTGTCCTGGCCCTATCCTCATTCACACGCTGGAGGACGGGAGAGGGTCACAGTCAGGGCCCACGAAGAGTCCGGGACCCTCAGGGACTCAGGGATCAGGTGAGGGCCTGAGCCTCGCCCTGCAAGGAGGACTAGAGTGAAACAGACCGGGGCAGTGGGCCTGGGTCCCCAGGACTCCATCTTCTCCCTGCCTGCAGGTCCTGTGCATGGATGAGTATGACGTGGTGTCCCTGGAGCACGAGGCGCTGGTGCTGGTGGTGACCAGCACCTTTGGGAATGGCGATCCCCCGGAGAATGGAGAGGTGAGGCCTGCCAGGGAAGGGGGCACCTGGCAATAAGGGAGACTCAAAACTGAGTGCGGCTGGGCAGCAGCCTGAGTCCGAGTCCCTTCCACTATCAGAGCAAGCGTTTCACACTTGGGAGGCACTTCCTGACTGGTCAGGCATTGACAGATGGGAAAGGCGGCAGCTAAAGTGAGATCTCAGCTTTTTGTCTTTTCTTCCTTTCTTAACAAAAGAAAAGACCACTGCTCGGATGCTAACAGAAATTAGGTAACCTCACTTTCTGAACGGATCTTGAAAGAAACCAACTGGAGTAGAGTCCCACGGGCCAGATGACTGACTGTTAGCCCTCGCCTTCCCTGCTTCCCGGTCGCGGCAGCCTCCAGCTGCACTCCTTTCTGGAGCTCTTGTCTGCTTCTGCTTTTAGACGTCTTCCCACTTACACCTCAAGTCCCCTAGAGCAGGACGCCCAGAGGGCTTCTCCCCCACCACGCTGCCCCTTCGGTCCTGCGTCCAACCTCGCTTCTAAAGGAAAACACACTCACCAGCTGTTTCTAGAGTGAGAGTCATGTTTGCATCCGTGGGACCCACGATCCTATTGAGACAGAGAACATTACCAGCACTTAGAAAGGCCCCTAGTCAACTCCTCGAGTCAATCCACTTCCCAGTCTCCCCACCAAAGGCGACCCCCGTCCTGATTCCTGTCGCCTGCGTTAGAAGGTCACGGAAGGGGGGCACGCGGTGTCTAGCTTCTTTCACCCACCCCACTTGGGAGGCTTATCTCGCTGCTGGACGATTCAGTGGTTCATTCCTGTCCACCTCGGGGGCGTGAACAGTTTATTTCTCTGCTCCCCTGCTGACAGACACCTGGGCTGTTTTCCAGCGCTTGGTATTGTGGATAAAGCTATTATGAACAGTTTTGTACGAGGCTTTTGTGGCCTTATGTTTTCATTTATCTTGGATAAATACCTAGGAGTGAAACTGTTGGGTCACTGGGTAGACCTATGTCTAACTTTGAAACTGCCCAATGGCCAAACCAATTTGAACTGCACCCTTAAATTCCGTGCATTTCAACGTATGTACATTTTTACCTCAAATTCTTTTTCTAATGGAGGAAACCTAGGAATCTGCCCCATAGAAAATGGCATATATTTACTAACGACATGAACAAGAATATTAATAGCAGCCTCCTCATGGTATCCCCGCACTGGAAACAATTCAAATGACTCTCAGTCATAAATGGGAAAAATACATCGTGGTCTATTCAAACACAACGCAGCAACGAGGGTGAACAAATTACAACCACACACAACGAAACAGATGATCTCAGACATCACATACGAGTGGGAAAGAAGCCAGACACGAAGAATCAGACCATCAGACTCACTTTGTACCAAGTTTAGAAACAGGGAGGACACATCTCTGGTGTTTTAATCAGGAGAGCGGGTGGTGACCCCAGGGCAGGAGGTGGGGACCTGGTGACGTCTAGGACGCTGGTGACGTTTCTTGATGGGATGCTGACTACACAGGTAGGTTCAGTTTGTGAAAAGCTATAAAGCTGGGCGTTTTATAACATGGGTGCTTTTCTGTGGGTACATTATACTTCAAGATAATGTTCAGAAAATAAAATTAAAGTAGCGCATGTTAATTGTGGAGAACTTGTAGACCCACCACCTAAATGCATCTGCAGCGAATCCCGGGATGTTATGGCCTTGCTGTGGTTTGTTTTTTCCTGTGCAAAGGTTGGCATGTGTAGTTCTAAGCTGTTTCCTTGGCAGCACGTGATAACGGCTTAGCTTTCTAGAAGGTGTTAGCGCCGCTAGTGTTCAGGACAATACAGGGAGACTGAGAGCTGTTTTCCACCTATCAAATTGGCTGAAACATTACGGAGTGGTCACCTCCAGCGTGGACAGGATCCTGGAGGACAATCTGATGACCCATTGAGTTTTCAAATCCTGGCTCAGAAAGTCCACGTCCAAGGACTACCCTCCTGAAATATGCAGAGAAGGAAGCAGGCACACATGAGTGTTTGAGCATTGTTCGTAGACCATCCAGATGTCCCTGTCAGAGGGAGATCTCATACGTAATGGTACCTACAAATGATGGGGTGCTGGGTCGTCATTTAAAAGACTGAGGTCAGTGTTGGTGTGTGGACATGAAGGACACCCATGATAGGTTATTGGCAAAAAGCAGGTAAGCATAATATGGTCCCATTTTCACTCAAAAGGAAAACTAGGGACTTCCCTGGCAGTCCAGTGGTTAGGACACGGTGCCTTCACCTTGGGGGACCCTAGGTTCAACCCCTGGTTGAGGAATTAAGATCCCACAAACTGCATGGCATGGCCAAATAAATAAATAAACTTTAAATACAGACATATATTAAGCACAATGAAAAAGGGGCTAGAAAGTGTAACAGCTGTCCGTGGTACACCTGCTCTGATGGATGAGACTGGAGGGAAGAGAAGGGTAGGGTTTCTGTTTTATTACTTGACACACTTCTGTAATGTTTTCCAAAAGCCCATACCTCTTTTTGTTTTTGTTCAAAACAAGTTAAAAATTAAAATCATAACTAATGGTAACAGGGACTGCTCCAGTGCAGTATGAGCGTAAGTCTGAAATAAAACAAAACTAATCACGATGCTAACACTTGCCCTCACCAGAGTTTTGCAGCTGCCCTGATGGAGATGTCGGGGCCCTACAACAGCTCCCCACGGCCGGAACAGCACAAGTGAGCGGGGCGGGGGTTGGGGTGGGGCGGAAGGGAGGAGGAGTGAGGGAAGGGGGAGGAAGGGAGGCATTTGGAGACACAAAAGGAAAGAGGGCTCTGGGCTGCAAGTCAGCCTCCCAACAAGCTGGAGGAAGCTGAGCGCAGGCCTGAGCCCCCCCACCTCGCCGCAGCCTCAGGACACCCTCTTGCTTGTGACGCACCCACTTTCAGTCCTGGGACTCTGAGGGGCCCGTCTCCTGCAGAGAGAGGAGGGGAGGCGGGGCCTAGGGCTCAGGGACCCTTGGACATGGACCCTTAGCCAGGAAACCAAGCCGCCCCCCACCCAGCACCATGGAGGCAGAGCCCCTGAAGCTGCCCCCGGGCGGTGTTCAGGCCCAGATGGGTCTCCTCCCCTGTGACACCCTTGTCCCCTCATCTCCTGCAGGAGTTACAAGATCCGCTTCAACAGCGTCTCCTGCTCAGACCCGCTGGTGTCCTCCTGGCGGCGGAAGAGAAAGGAGTCCAGCAACACAGACAGCGCGGGGGCCCTGGGGACCCTCAGGTCCGGGGGGCCTCGGCGAGGGGGGCTCTGCTGGTTGCGGGGGGGTGGGGGGCGGCGAGCTGCCTGGGCACCAGGGGCGAGGACGAGGGGATCTGCCCTGACGGCTCCCGGTACCCCAGGTTCTGTGTGTTCGGACTGGGCTCCCGGGCGTACCCCCACTTCTGCGCCTTCGCGCGAGCGGTGGACACCCGGCTGGAAGAGCTTGGAGGGGAGCGGCTGCTGCAGCTGGGCCAGGGCGATGAGCTCTGCGGCCAGGAAGAGGCCTTCCGTGGTTGGGCAAAGGCGGCATTCCAGGTGAGCTCCCCCACTCCTGCCACCCCTCCAACTCCAATGCTGACTCCTTCCATCCACCCCCAGACCTGCCACATGGAGGAGGCTGGGGCCTCACCGATGCCCTGACTCTTTGGGTTCTCCGGCCCCTTCCAGCTCCTCCAAAATCCACCCTTATATTTCACCCCACTGCACAGCCAGACCTTCTGGCTGAGTCCTGAGTAGTAATGATAGACATGGCCCTGACGGCGCCGGAAGCAGCAGCCAGGGCCCCAGCAGGCAGGCGGCTGCCTTGGGCAGGCACAGAGGCACAGGTCGCTCCCTCTCCCGGATGGGTGCAGGGGAGAGGGTGCAGGGGAGAGGATGCACGGCAGGATGAAGGGAAAAGGGAAGACAGAGGCAAGGGCTGAAGCTGCGAAACTACAGGAAGTCAGGGGCCAGACAGGCTTGGGATGGTGCCTGGGCCGGAGGGGGTTCCTGGGCTAGGGGAGAACAAGGCGGGACTTTCTCAGCCTGGACTTCCTCCAGAGCAGCTCTGCCTGGTCTGGGGACCACTCCTGGAGCTGGGGGCGGGGGGTTCCTTCTCCCAGTCCTGACACGGCTCAGGACACTGCTGGCCCCACCAGGGTTCCCAAGGTTGAGCTCAGCAGGCCTGGACTGATGGCCGAGGAGGAGGGCTCCACAGGAGGAGGGGTAGGGAGGGCCAGCCAGCACAGATGGAGGCTTTGCTGGGGAGTAGAGTGTTAGTCGCTCAGTCGTGTCTGACTCTTTGCAACCCCATGGACTGGAGCCCGCCAGGCTCCTCTCTCCATGGGATTTCCCAGGCAAGAATTCAAGAGTGGGTAGCCATTCCCTTCTCCAGGGGATCTTCCTGACCCGGGGATGGAACCCAGGTCTCCTGCATTGCAGGCAGATTCTTTACCATCTGAGCCACCAGGGAAGCCCTCGCTGGAGAGGAGAAGAGGGAATGGAAAACAGGAGTAAAGAATCCAGACAAAAGGAAGCGACAGGAAGCTGGGAGCGCGAGGAGAGAAGGCGGGGAGCAGGCATGAGGCTGGCGGACAGTGCTTAGAAACACAGGGCTGACGGGAGGGGCATCCAGACAGAAGCAGGAAGGCTCTGAGCTGACCAGGGTGGGAGCAGAGCGGGGTAGGAAGGAAGGGAGGGGGCCAAGGAAGGAAGGAAGAGATATAAGACATTACACACACAAAAGAAAGATTAACAGGACTGGCGATACGGGTGGGAGGGGAGGCGGCAGCCAATCCTGGATGAGCCGTAGGTTTCACGCTAAGGGACAGGCTAAGTGGTTTGCCAGGCTTGCGCCTGAGCAGAAACAAATAGGATACACACCCTCCCAGGGTCCTGCCCCAGGCCCCGCCCCCCTGCAGCCCCTGGTGTGCGGTGCAGACCAGCCAGAGACCCCTCCCATTCTGCGCCCATTCCAGGACCACTTAAGGGCTTTACTTAAGCTTCTCATTTCATCTGCAGCAGACTCTAAGGAGGTGTGTAAAGACTGGGAAACGGAGGCTTGCAAGCTGTTAGTCTAGGAATCCCTGGGCTTCCCCGGTGGCTCAGATGGTAAAGCGGCTGCCTACAAAGTGGGAGATCTGGGTTCGATCCCTGGGTCAGGAAGATCCCCTGGAGAAGGAAATGGCAACCCACTCCAGTATCGTTGCCTGGAAAACCCAATGGCAGGAGGAGCCTGGGAGAAGCCTGGTAGGCTCCAGTCCATGGGGTCGCAGAGGGTCAGACACGACTGAGCAACTTCACTTTCTTTCACTTTCAGTCTAGGAATCAGACTGTGACCTTGGGTCTGAACACACAGATGCCCTCGCTGAGGGCTACTTACTGTGTGCAAGGAGTTCTGTGCCTCTTGTAACATGAGATTAACACTCACCAGGTTAACTACTGAGTGGGTGTGACACAAATACATGCAAAATAGTAGCCAGCACAGCGGCACCAAGTGGGCTGAAGGACAAGGTGCCGTCAGCCTCTGTTTCGGGGAGGTGGCAAGGATCCAACGAGCCCTTCATCAGCCCAGCTCGTCTGAGCTCCCTGCTGCTCCGGCTGGTCCTCAACACTCACCTCCTCACCCCCAGGCCTCCTGCGAGACGTTCTGCGTTGGGGAGGAGGCCAAGGCTGCTGCCCAGGACATCTTCAGCCCCAAACGGAGCTGGAAACGCCAGAGGTACCGGCTGAGCGCCCAGGCCGAGGGCCTCCAGCTGCTGCCAGGTGGGGCCTGATGTCACCCCAACCCTGCTGGCCCTCTGGGCTCCGGCGGGGCCCAGGACCCACTGACTCGGGGGCCAGGCCTGAGTCCCTGGCTCGGGTTCAGTCTCATCTGCTCCCCTCCCCACCCCCTCACTCCTCAGGCCTGATCCACGTGCACAGACGGAAGATGTTTCAGGCCACAGTCCTCTCGGTGGAAAATCTGCAAAGCAGCAAGTCCACGTGAGGAGGGCCACCCCCAACCCCCACCCACCCACCCCTGCTTCCCCAGACCCCAGCACCCCCAACCCCCACCCACCCACCCTCGCTTCCCCAGACCCCAGCACCCCCAACCCCCACCACCCACCCCCGCTTCCCCAGACCCCAGCACCCCCCATCCCCGCTTCCCCAGACCCCAGCACCCCCCACCCCCGCTTCCCCAGACCCCAGCACCCGCCTCCTCGCCCCCAGCCCTCCTGTAACTTCCCCCTCTCCCCACCCCAGCCGGGCCACCATCCTGGTGCGCCTGGACACTGCAGGCCAGGAGGGGCTGCAGTACCAGCCGGGGGACCACATAGGCATCTGCCCGCCCAACCGGCCGGGCCTGGTGGAGGCGCTGCTGAGCCGCGTGGAGGACCCGCCACCGCCCACCGAGTCTGTGGCTGTGGAGCAGCTGGAGAAAGGCAGCCCAGGTGAGGGGCCGTCTAGGGAGCGGGGGGTGGGGGGCCAGCGAGGGCCGCTCCATCCCTCTGGCCCCAGGGTCCCCTCAGGGTCAGGACCCGATGGAAGGCTGCTGCAGCCCCCACTCGCAGCCACTGTGCTATCTCCATGGATTGAAGCTCCTTTGTCAGAACCCCCCCCGAGCCCCCACAAAAGGCCACCCCTCCCTCTGGGCCCGTCCCCATCCCCAGCTGTCTAGCCTGCTCTGCCTTCTGCTGCCCCCGGGCCTGGAGTTACAATAAGATGAGTGGGGGAGTGGCAGGGGCCCAGACCAACCCAATCCAGCAGGGCCCTCGAACACACACACACATACACACAACCAGACCAACCCAATCCAGCAGGGCCCTCGAATATACACACAAGGACTACCCAGACAGGCCCACCACCACTGTCCAAGGGCCAGCCGTCCAATGACACCATAAGGTGTGGTCAGTCCCCACGTCCTCCCCAGAGAAGCATCCGTCGCCCCGGACAAGGCGGGCCCAGCGTGGCCCCCATCCTCTGAGCGTCTCTTCGTGCCCCCCACACCCCCAGGCGGCCCTCCTCCCAGCTGGGTGCGGGACCCACGGCTGCCCCCGTGCACGCTGCGCCAGGCTCTCACCTTCTTCCTGGACATCACCTCCCCACCCAGCCCCCGGCTTCTCCGACTGCTCAGCACCCTGGCCGAAGAACCCAGCGAGCAGCAGGAGCTTGAGACCCTCAGTCAGGTCGGGAGCCCCCCACCCCCACCCCAACCCCTGCCCCCGGTGGGGCAGCAGGGGCCCTTGACACAGGATGAGCTGCGGGGAGGGGGACTTCCAGCGAAAGTCTGCCCCCAACTCTGGAGTTCCTATTCATCTCTGAATTCTCTGGCCTTAAAGAGGCACGCGGAAGGTGCTGGAGAAATGTTTGTGGCCCCAACTGAGGAGCAAGAAGCCCCCCTACCAGGAGGCTCAGCTCAGGAGGGGTCAGGAAGGGAAGTTGACAGGAGGCAGGTGCCAAGCTCACTGCTGCCCCCCACCCCGCCAGGACCCCCGGCGCTACGAGGAGTGGAAGTGGTTCCGCTGCCCCACGCTGCTGGAGGTGCTGGAGCAGTTCCCGTCCGTGGCGCTGCCCGCCCCGCTGCTCCTCACCCAGCTGCCCCTGCTGCAGCCCCGGTACTACTCTGTCAGCTCGGCCCCCAACGCCCACCCCGGAGAGGTCCACCTCACAGTGGCCGTGCTGGCGTACAGGACCCAAGGTGAGGCAGGGGAGGGGGGACGGGGCCGGGACCCCGCAGTGACCCCCGGGGCAGGGTGCGGGGGTGCGGGTCCCTCACCGGTGGCCCTCTCCCTCCTCCCCACCCCCTAGATGGGCTGGGCCCCCTACACTACGGGGTCTGCTCCACATGGCTGAGCCAGCTCAAGACTGGAGACCCCGTGCCCTGCTTCATCAGGGGGTGAGTGAGCACTGCGGGGGGGCGGGGGGAGCGGTGGGCGCACGGGAGGGCACGGGGAAGAGGAGGGCGTCTGTCCAAGCTGGGATGGACAGAGCGCCACGCGGACGGCTGAGGACAGATGGACAGGCCGGCTGCACAGGGGGAAGGGGAGAAGCCTTGGTGGAGCCTGTGAGTGAGAGCAGGCAGGCCCCACCTAACCCAACCAGGAAGGGGCATCCCGTTAAGCTACTCACTTCACAACTCTGGCTTAGCTTTGGGCCTCTCACTGATTCGGACTTCAGGTCCTACCTTGAAGCTGCAGCTCCCAGGAACAGGCTGGGATCCTACCCCAGCAGGCCGTCCCTTTTAGAAGGTGTACCGTGTCCCTCCCTACATCCCTGGGGTCCCTCGGATGTTGGCAGGCAGGCACCTGGGAACTGTGCTCCACCCGCCTTTAGTCTGGGGAGAACTAGTTAGCTCACCATAATGTCACTAAGGACTCAAGGGAAAGGGAAGGATCTCAGGACACCCTTCCATCCCTGCTGTGTCCAGAAGTCTTGCCCCATCCAGCACCCAGGAGCTGGAGGCCTAAGGCGGCACAAGCAAGAGTTCCCAGGATGCAACAGCCAGGCCCAGTGACCCGAACCCATCCAGCAGGCCAAATTACAAATAAACTGCCCATCTAGTGAACACATACCAAATGCCGATATTGAGGCTGTGGTTTCAAATACACTCAGTGAACCCATTATGAACCAAAAGGCTGTCTGCCCTTCCCTTCCCCATGCTTTCTATATCTCCTAAACTGAGACATCAAAACGTTCTTCAGTTCAAACTTGAGCTTTACTTCCTTTGACGCAACCTCCAGAAACTACAGGTCCAGACAGTCTCTGCCAATATGGAAAGTTCTTTTACTAAACACACCATGCTCACTATAAGCTAGACCCAAACAGGTTAAGTTCTCCTCTCCACCCTGCCAAGGTTGGTAAGAGTGGGGGGTCTGGGGGGACAAAGGGGGCCTGACGGAGGGTGTCTTGGCCAGGGCTCCCTCCTTCCGGCTGCCGCCTGACCCCTACGTGCCCTGCATCCTCGTGGGCCCTGGCACTGGCATCGCCCCCTTCCGGGGATTTTGGCAGGAGAGGCTGCATGACATTGAGAGCAAAGGTGAGGCTGGGGCCCAAGGGAATGACTGGAAGGCAGGAGGGAGTCACACAATTTAGGTGGACCAAGGGGCAGGGCGCTGAAAGGCAGGAAACAGGGCAAGAAACAGGTCTCCAAAGGTGAAGTTTATTAGACCGGGGGGTGGGGGGAACCCCCTAGAGACAAGAGCAGTGCCCTGTTGGTCTGGCTTCCTAGTGCCTAGCACAAAGTAGCGTTGGATTGAATTAAGGAAAAAGGGAACCTGGAAGCCTGGAGAAGACAGGGCTGGAACTCAGAAGATGGAAACGCCCCAGGTGGACTCTGGACTGTGTCAGAGGTCAATGAAGTGTGTCTGAGATCCCAGGAAGCTGACGGGTGTTCAGATTGGGCGCTGGGTGCCCAGGGGAGCTGGCCAATCAAAAGAAAGGGGGCTCGTGACTAAGAGGAAGGCGCAGAGTGCAGAAGCTGAAGGTGTGGGAGAACGTGGGGTCCGAGCAGGGACGGCTGGTTGTCTCAGGCCTCAGGGTTACATGGTCCCAAGGGCACGGATTCTGAGTCAGAAGGCCCTGCTGTAGCAGTGTCACCACTGGCCATCCCGCCAGAGGGAAGTCACCACCTCCTGTGACCTTGGGCTTCTCTGTGAAAACATCCCTCTCCTAGAGGCCAAAGAGTGGAGAGTGGTGGTTTCTGCAGGAAAAGGTGGGCTGTCGGCCTGAGTGAGGGAAGCCAGTGGGAGGTGTCTCCGGAGCTGGGTCCCCCAGGAGGGCTTGGGGGCGCTCTCAAGCCACAGTGATGCCCGCAGGGCTGCAGCCCGCCCCCATGACCCTGGTGTTCGGCTGCCGCTGCTCCCAACTCGACCATCTCTACCGCGACGAGGTGCAGGACGCCCAGGAGCGCGGGGTGTTTGGCCGCGTCCTCACCGCCTTCTCCCGGGAACCTGACAGCCCCAAGGTGCGGGACCCTGAGGGTGCTGGGGTAACCCGAAGCTAGGGAGGGAGGAAGAACCGCCGTGCGCTCCAGCTGGGCTCTGAGACCCAGGCCGGCCCGGCCCACTCCGATCGACTCGTTGGGCTCCCTTTGGGTCCCACTCACCCTCGCCCAAGCCCCGCTCCTGCCTCCGCTCCGTCTCTCCAGACCCCAGCCCCGCGCACCTGGGCCCCACCTGGCACCCGGGGCATCTCTTGGCGCCCAAGACCCGCCCGCCCCCCCTCGCTCCCCTGGGGTCTGCCCTTACTCCGCGGGCCCCGCAGGGGTCCGCCCCTAATCCCGCCTCCCCTTCAGACCTACGTACAGGACATCCTGAGAACCGAGCTGGCTGCCGAGGTGCACCGCGTGCTGTGCCTCGAGCGGGGCCACATGTTTGTCTGCGGCGATGTCACTATGGCAACCAGCGTCCTGCAGACGGTGCAGCGCATCTTGGCGACAGAGGGCGACATGGAGCTGGACGAGGCGGGCGACGTCATCGGCGTGCTGCGGGTACGGAGGGGCGGGGGCGGGGCCATGTCCGGGCAGGGGCAGGGCCAGACGGGGGCCGGGCCGACTTCCGCTCCACACTTCCACCGGGGTTTTGATCCTTCGCGCTCTTTCCCTCCCAGGATCAGCAACGCTATCACGAGGACATTTTCGGCCTCACGCTGCGCACCCAGGAGGTGACAAGCCGTATACGTACCCAGAGCTTTTCCCTGCAGGAGCGGCATCTGCGGGGCGCGGTGCCCTGGGCCTTCGACCCGCCCGGCCCAGACACCCCCGGCCCCTGAGACCCCTTTGCTTCCCACTGCAGTTCCCGGAGAGAGGGGCTGTCATTCCACTATGGCTCTACCGCTGTCCTGTTGG
The DNA here is from genome assembly GCF_003369695.1 of Bos indicus x Bos taurus. Lineage (NCBI taxonomy): Eukaryota > Metazoa > Chordata > Mammalia > Artiodactyla > Bovidae > Bos > Bos indicus x Bos taurus. Next base: position 6,272,952 of record NC_040079.1, on the reverse strand, counting down.
CCTTTACCGGGACCGGCCACCTCTCCCTCCCCTCCCAAGGTGACTTCCCAGAGACTGTTGGATTCCCTGTACTATCTCATCCTCTCATCTCTAGGTCTGTTTCCCCACCCTAAGTCCATCTGGAAGACCCCTCCCAGCAGCGGTATTCCAGAGCCTACAGTCAGCCCTTTGGTGTTTAGGTGAATTTTAGATTCCCCTCGCCTCTCTCCGGAAGTATCTTATCTTGAAACCTGATCTCTAAATCATTCAAATATTTATTATTGAAGATTTACCATAAGAGACTGGACCAGAAGTTAGGAGACCTACTAAGATGCCTAAGCCAGTGCTGTCAATTACAGTTACAGAATAATGACAAGCTTTGTCTTTTAACTTGTGCACAAGGTGTGGGGGTGGTAACTCTTGGATGGAGGAGTCCTGTCCCACAGGCTCCTCTCTGACTCCTGCCCTGGAGAAACTTGGTTTCCAGCCAAGAGCAGGCAGTTCTCCAGTGTGGCTTCCCTGCTCTTGACGAGAAGCAGGGACAGCCCTGGCTGCCAGGCATGGGGAGTCCAGGGCTAAGGTCACAAAGATGAGCAGCACAGCCGTGAGCAAACTTGACTGCTGGTTCCCCACAGCAAGAGGAGCCACAGCCACTTTCTCAGACGTCACACCGCCGTGAACTCCAAACACATCAGGCCCCTCTAGTCTTTTCCGCTCACAGTCCCCATGCCCTTCCACCAGTCCCATGGGAACCTAAGGGCCAGATGAACCTGAGCACCTACTGCCTTTCAGGTCCCGTCCCCCATCGCTCCCTGATGTGTAGCTTGGCCTCTACCTTGGCCCTGCCCACCAGCATGAGGTCACTTGGTAACTTCTCCCCGGGCCACCACTCCAGGACCGACAGTTGTCCCTTAGCCCCTCCACGTGGGGACTGTCTCCAAGACGTGTTTCCTGAGGCCTTGGGAAGCTCCTCTCCTACCGTTCCTCTGTGCTCTGGGCGAGTTCGTCAATGACTCCCAAGTCCTGCCCAACTAAGCACTCGTGGGGGTCTTGAAAGAGGGCTTGGCGTGCCTTTCCACTCCACCTCGCCCGATCTCCTGTGACTGGAGAAGCCAGGGAGCCTGGGGGAGGAAAAGCTCTTGGCAGGCAGTCCAGGGGTTCAGGTTCCAGAGATGAACCCCCCGTCACCCCAAATTGCCACCACTCTTCCCGCCCCTCCAAGTCTGACACCACCCAATATCCTACCCATTCCTCCAGCCCCGTGAGACGATACTGACCCCCGAGGAGCCCACTCAGTCAGTGCTAGTAGCCTGGCCAGGCTCCTTCTGGGTGTCTGTGGGCTCCTGGAACCCTCCAGGAAACGAACTCTGGGTCCTCTGGGCACTCCACTGCTGTCTGGGGCTCGAGGCGGGACTGGAGCCTGGTGAGAAAGACCATGAGTTGGGAAATACCATGATGGCCGCAGCTCCCCAGCGTCTGTCCCCTGCACACCCTAACCGCCTCACCATCACTGGACCAGCATGGCTTCTCCTCATCTGGAGAGAGGGTCTGTGGGGGGCTGGGCCAGGCCCGGGACAGCGGGGAGGCTGAGGCCTCGCCCCACAGTTCCTGCTGCTGCTGCTGCTGATGGAGCTAGGAAGGGAGAAGATGAGAGGCCTCCCTCCTGTCCCGGTGTGAGGCTCAGCCCCAGGCCAGGTGCAGAGGCTGTCGACACCTCCTCCCCCAGCTCCTGTTGACTAAACTCCTTACACTCCAGCCCCCTCCACACTCTCCCCTTTGTTCAGCTGCCTCCTCCCTCCCCGTCTCTTTTTGGCACCCCCTCTGCTCACCTGGTGCAGGTAGATGGCATGGAGACTCATCTCAGCAGATGCAAGCTCTGGGAGCTGGGCCAGCTTCTGGCCCCCAGTGCCTCCCGGGGACACACAGCTAGAACAGAGGGCGCCATGAAGACACGCACAATCCCCCAGGGAGAGCCTGGCTTCAACTCCCCTTCCACATCACCCCCCACTCCAGTGCCCCTTCTCCTGGAGGATCAGCCCCACCCCTTGTTCCCGGCATCTCAGGCCCCCACCCCTCACCTTGAGTCCTGGGTAATTCGGGAAAGGGAGGCCAGGAGGCTGGCCGTGGCTGCGGCCGGGCAGGGGGCTGTGGGGCTGAGGTCTTGAGGCGGCCGGAGGGGCTGCACCAAGAGGTTGGCCAGGAAGGCCTCCGGCTGGGAGCGAGAGGAGAGAGGGTCCGGAGAGAGGACAGAGGAGAGGGAGGAGGTCTGGGAAGGCAGGAGAGCAGACGGCACCAGCGAGCAGGCTAATAAAGGGGTGAGGCCGAGGGTGGTGGGGACGGGGGAGCAGACGGGCAGGCCCGGCTCCGACTCACCAGAGGGGAGGGAGAGTTGCCGAGGGTCCCGGGGGCAGGGGGGCTGCGCAGCGAGCTGGCGCCCCAGGAGGCTGCGTCTTGCTGCACCCGGCCTCGCAGGTGTCCCAGGAACTTGGAGCTGTGGCCTGGGGGGCGCCATTGTGGGTGAACCAGGGAGAACCTCATCAAGGAGAGTTCCGTCTTCCCATCCTCAGCGCGCTGAGACAGTGAGGCCTCGGTCTGTCCCTCGGAGAGCCACTAAAAGGAACGATGGCCCTTCACGTGCTGCCAAGATCGTGCAGTACAGCTTGCAGGATCTCAGATCCCCGGCCAGGGATTGAACCGGGGGCCCTGGTAGTGAAAGCGCTGAAGCCTGACCACTAGGCCACCAGGGAACTCCAGCCAACTCCACTTGGATAGCTGTGGTGGGGGCCTCGTGGGGTAGGCAGGACAGGAAACACTAACCCAGGGCGAAAGGATGGAGGCCACAAGGGGATGAGTTCAAGATCAACCAAAAAAAACACAGCCGGAGGGCAGGACCCGGGTCCAGACCCAGCGCTAGCGTAGGACATGGGCTTAGTGTTTTGCCGGCCCATGCACACTGGCTACCACTACTGGCCTGACAGCCTTGGTCAGGAAACCCATCTGTACCCCAGTCCCATCCACTGACCGAGCCGTTTCTCTCCGGTGGTCTGTGCTCCCATTTACTGGTGTGTGATGGTGCTGGGCACCCTCTTAGGGCTCTCCACCTGTCATCTCACGTGACCCTCCTAAGAGCCCCAAGCACTGGCTAGTCATTGCCGGCATTTGAGAAATGAGGGCTCAGGAAAGTGACGTGAGGAGCTCGAGGTTGCAGGTGCCAAGCAGTGAAGGTGGGGGTGGAACCCAGTTCTGCTTCCAGTGAGGCAAGCCAACGCCTACCCAACCTACCTACCCAGCACCTCCGGGGACAGGCTCTCACCTGCGGGTGGCCGTGCCGCTTCACGTCCATAAGGGCAAAGGAGCAGATGTCGCCGACCCCAGCCACATCCACAGTAAAGTGCCGAAAGAAGTCGATAATCTCCAAGGCTCGGGGCCGAAACCAGAAGATCAGAAACAAGGGGGTGAGGACAGGGGACAGGAGCTCCTCCACCAGGGAGACCTGGAGAAAGCAGGCCCGAGGCCGAGAAGGGCTTGCTGAGGGCAACCTCCAACCCCGTCACTCCGGGGGCCCACCCCCAGACCCCGGCGGGCAGCCAAAATGCCCCGCAGCGCCGCTTCCGGCGTGACCCTCACAGCTCGGTATTGCAACAGCCGCGCCATCTGCCTGTAAGAGCTGGTCCTGCCGGCAGGGCCGGTCTCCTCGGGAAGGTAGTGCATGTGGGCCAAGGCCGCCTGCAGCAAGAGCTGCGGCGAACGGCCTTGGCCTTGCTCATCCGGAATGAAAGACCTAGAGGGCGGGATCGGGGTGGGGAAAGAAGGGGGCCTGCGGTTCAGAGGATGTGCGGGGGTGGGGTGGGGGTACACTAGCGGGGTGGGGAGAGGGAGGGGTGCGCGGAGGCTCCGACCCAGGACCGAGGAAAAGGGCCCCCTTCCCGGCTCTCTGCCATCGCACCTGGCCACGGTGGCCGCGATCCCGAGCGCGGTCATGGCGGTGAGCACGTGCTCCACGGCGAGCACGTCCTCGTCGTACACGGTGAGCACGAGCAGCGCAGCTAAGGGCGCGCCGGCGAAGAAGACGAGCTGGCGGGCCAGCAGCGCCAGCAGGGGCGCGGGGGGCGCGGCGGCGCGCAGGAAGGCGGCGGCCGGGCGGTAGGCGCGGGCCAGGCGCGCGCGCAGCTCGTGCGGCAGCTCGTTGAAGTGGCGCAGCTGCAGGCGGGCCAGGCGGGACCAGCGGCGAGTCCCCAGCGCGCCGGGCTCGCGCCGCAGCAGCTCGGCGTGGCTGTAGAAGGCTTGCAGCACCTGCCAGGCCAGCACCAGCGGGCTCAGCGCCAGGTTCGCGGCCGCCAGCAGTAACACCGTGCGCCGCCAGCGCGCGGCCAGGGCGGCGCGCCGGTCGCCGCGCTTGTAGGAGTCCGGCAGCTCCCAGCCGCCGCGGAAGAGCGAGAAGGGCCCGCGGAAGAGCAGCAGGTCGACGTTGAGCGCCAGGCCGCGGCTGAGGAAGGCCGCGCCGCCGCCCCAGGGCAGCGCGGCGCGGGCAGGCAGCAGCCCCTTGTTGGCCAGCGCCACCTGGTAGTTGGTGTAGCGCAGTATGCGGTGGTGGACATCCAGCTCCGTCAGCGGCCTCGGCTGCACGCACAGCCCCCCGCTCCTCTGCAGCGCCAGGAGGCGAGACTGCACCTCTGCCCAGGGCACCGAGCTGAGCTCCTCCTGCGGAGAGCCGACAGCTGAAGCCAGCGCCCCCGACCCCTCTCCATCGCGATGCCCACCCTCCGCGTGGCCAGAGCGGCATCCCGGCGTGCCCTCCCCGCCGGCCTCACCCGGGCCCTCCCGCCGGAAACCCACCGCCTTTCACGGCCGCCCCTTCGCCCTCCTCTCTTTGCCACCTACCAGGGGCACCTCATCCTCGGTCTGGGCACCTTCCCAGGCCCTTGCCCCTCCTGGGCCAGGAGTCACGTGCTCGCCAGGGACCCCCCACCCCCACCCCCCGCGCCATAAGCTAAACTCCATAGGTATATGAGCTCGGCCCCTTCCAAGCAGATCTTCCAGACACGCCCCCTCCCCGTCCTGGCAGCCCTACAGGCACAAGGCACACCACAGCTGGAGGTAACAAGGCGATCACTCTTTCTCCTTCCTAGGGTGCCAGCCAGCCGGGCGCAGAAGCCGCACAAGCTTTTACCTCGGCATGCTTGGAGACCCCACCCCCACCCTCATCCCCTCCATCAGATTTATCTTCCTAAGGCAGTGGCCACATCCCCATCTGGGGCAGGGGGAGGCCGTCAGATCTCACTTGCTGCTCAGCTGCAAAACTCATTTTAGCCCAGTTTCACCCAGCTTCCCCAGCCCAGCTTAGTCACGTCCCTCCAGGCCAGCCTCTCCAGTCCATCCCAGGGTCTCCCCTACCTCTGAAAGGAAGCAGAGAAGAGAAGAAAGAAGGAAGAAGAAAGAGAAGGGGTCAGATGCCTTCCTGGAGGAGCAGTGGTCCAGCTCCCGACGTTCCCTGCGTCTGTCCCCAGCCCTCTGCTGTGGCTCGGGCTCCCCTACTCAAGGGGGCTTTCGGAGGACCTCTCCCCTTTGCTGCACTGGAGGGCAGGGTTCTGGACTTCTGAGGGGAGCAAGGGAAGTTGACTGCTGAAGGTAGCCTTTGTGCTGTGCCTTAGAGAAAGAATTAAGTACAGAGGCAGATGGAGTGAGACCAAGAGGAGGAGGGGAGAGCGAAGTGTGGCCAGGAACAGTGAAGGGGCCCACGAAGTAGCTTCCTGCAAAGAGAAGCCAGAAAGGGGGGTGGGCCCCCCGGACAGGGGCCTGAACACTCAGTGGCAAGCTGGTAGGTCAGTCTCCTCATCGCTGCCGGAGATGCTCACTGCTCCCCCCCTCCACCCCTTTCCTTCATGGGGCCTGGAACACCATCTCACCTCCTATCCTTCCCAGCCAGGTCTCAGTCCTTCCTGCTCTGTAAAACCACCCCTCTAAATCCCCATCATCTGGACCACAGGCACGTGGCTGTACATATCTTCCATAACTATCTGCATCAACTAAGAGCCACAACAGTAAGGACCTCAGGTTCTAACGGGTGGTACTCCACTTCCTAGCGTTATTTGGGGCTAAGCCTAGGTAGGTGTGTCACAAAGGTCTTCTGCCCTCTTTGCAGGGGCTCCTCCTGTCCGCACAGCCCGCCACTCCTCCCTATCCTCTGCCCCCCACCCACCCGACATGGCACCCCTCCACAGACACGCTCATCCAACTCACCGGGGGGATGTGCAGGGCCTCCCTGTAAAACACCTGGATGTCCCAGTAGCTGAAGAGGTTGCAGACCGAGCGAAGCAGCTGGAACAGCCAGAAGGCAGCAGCCAGGATCAGCAGGAAGACCAGGAGGGGGCTGGAGCAGATCCTGTGTGAGGCGAGACAGACAGCAGAGACAAAGTAGGGCCCCATAGCAAGGGAGACCAGTCTTGAGGAACGATGGAGGTCAGGGAGAGGGGGCCCTTCCAGACCAGCGATTCTCAGAGTGTGGGTCCTAGAGGTCCCCTGACTCTTGTGTCTGCAAGGTCAGAACTTTTCAGCTAATATTCAGGTTTTCTGCCATTTTCATTCTCATTCTCCCAAGAGTATCCAGTAGACTTTTCCAGAGTCTATGTGACATCATGTTCACAGACGGGATGTGTGTTCCTACATTCATAGATTTTAAAGCCGTTCTTGGCTTTGACGTCTAACAAGGTAAATGCAGATAGGATGCTCAGAACAAAAGCCCCTGGGAGTTGGTTCTCAACAAACATTAAGTGTATTAAAGGTGTATGCTCCACCAACATTAAGTGGATTAAAGGTGTCTTCAAACCACAACCTCGGAGAATGGATGATCTAGACCAAGGAACAAAAGGAGGGGAGGCTTTGTGTTGGTCTCCCCCAGCCCCTGCCCCCGCTGGCTTTCACTCACCGCTGGGCACACTGGGAGGAGGGTAGGACAGCGTCCGACAAGGTCACTTTGCTATGGAGTGGCTCAGGTCGTGTTCGGTTACTCAGTTGGTTGGCAAAGAGAACACTGTAATCCACGCAACGAAGGAGGAAGGTTGTGAAGGTGACGATGAAAATGAATTGTCTGGGACGAGAGGAAGAGCAGTGCTCAAGCCTGAAGGCTGAGTGGGCTCCTGCCCCAGGCCCCAGGCCCCAGGCCCACCGAGTCGGTTAGCCCCTCCTGCTGGGCCCCTGGGCACATCTCACCCCAGCTGGAAGACATCCTCCAGCAGGATACAGGTAAAGCCATTCCTCTGGTGGTAGCTGTAGATGTGGCCGCAAGTCAAGAAGTCAGCCTGAAGCCTGATGGGCTTTTCCTGAGGATGCCTCCTGATTCCCACCAAGTCCCCAGCCCACAGCACCCATCCCCCTGCCTGCCGTGCCCCTTCTGCCAGGCTGCGCACAGAAAGGATATCTTGGTGAAGAAGCTGTCCAGGTTCTGGATGTGGTGCCAGGAGCCTGGGCACAAAAGGGAGAGCATTGGGGCGTGGCACTCACCTGACTCCATGCCCTCAAGCTGCTGCCAGAGGCCCAGCCAGGGGCGGGGTTGGGGGGAGGGGGTGGGCAACCCTAGAGCCTCCAGGGCCTCCCCAGCCCCACACCCACCCGCTCACCTCGGAGCCCTTCCGGCACATGAAGCAGGGGCTGCTGCTCCTCCCCATGGAGGGGTGAATCTTGGGACCCCTCGGGGTCACCATCCTCCAGCTGCTCATAATCCTGCTCGGGGATCAGAGGGCCTATCCGCAGCCCAGGAGAGTCCTGGGGGCATCGGCGTGGGGGAGGGGGAGTCCCCGAGGCCGGGGGAGGGGCAGAGTGGGAACCCCAGAGAGGGGGAGCAGAGACGGGTGTCATCAAGGGCTGGGGCTGCACTGGGGGTGTGGCTGGGGTGGGGAGGGCACTGTGGCAAGGCTGAGAAGCCCCTGGGGCCTGCACCGCTGGGCAGGGGAGCCCCGAGGCTGAAGGAGAAGCTGAGGAAGGGGCCCTTCTTGTGGGAGGGACAGGGGACAGAGAGAAGAAGGAGACCCTCCCGGCCCCAGGTCCCCGACAGGGAGGAGGAGGAAGAGGAGGCAGTGGCGTGGGGAGGAGGGGCACAGATCCAGGCCCCAGGTCTCCCCACCGCCCCAACCGCCCCCTGGTCCCCCCCAAGCCCATTCGCCTCACCATCAGGCCAGCGGCTTCTCCTGAAAGCTCAGAAGGATGGGAGCTGCTGCCGTCTCCGCAGAGGGCTGCGTTGCTGAGCGGGGACTTTGACAACTAGGACGGCTGACAACAACAGCTCATGACTCAGTGGGGGCGGCCTCAGGCGTCCCAACTCGCAGGCACCAGTCCAACCACTCACACCCCTTCCAGGGCAACCTGCGGCCAAACCTCTTAGGGCTCCACCTCCACACCTGGCCAGGCAGGAGCTGCAGAGGTCGGAAGGAGATCCCCACAGTCCCACCTTCAGACCTCCAGGGGATTTAAAGCCGAGGCCAGAGAGCAGCAGCCAAAGCAAAGGCAAAAAGAATCCTATTAAAGATGCTAGAGCTATGGGGCCAGGACAATACTGTACATCTTTGGTTTCTTAATACCTAATCTCAAAACAAAACAAAACTTCTCTCTCCTCCCTACATACACACACACAGAATGATCAGCAGAGAAACACTTTGAAACCAAAAAGAAAAGAAAAATGTGTGCATGTTTTGTTGTTATGACGGTACTAAAGAAGGGAAGAGGGGAGACTGACATGGCAGTCGGGTCGGGGGAAACTGAGGACAGGAGAGAACTGAAGAGAGAGGAGGGGGTTCTTTTGGATATGAGATGGTTTTGGGAGCTTTTACAGTAGGAAAGTGTGGTTCTTGAAGCTCCATTATGTTTACTGATTCATCCTCTTGAAACCCTCTCCACCAACTTCTGATCCAGTTTTGCCAGCGCCCCCCCCCCACCCCCGCCCCAGCCAGAAGCATCAGGGCTGACCCAGCAGAGGGCAGCTGAAGGTCTGGAATTTGCAAGGGCAGGTAATTTGGGTGCCCCGTGACGGAGCTGAGTTCCTTGTTGCCACCTCAAGAGGGGGCGGAGGCCCAGACAGCTGGTTTGGTGGCTTGTCCAACGCCATTCTTGAGGTCCTGAATCATTAGGTTTCCTACTGAAGCCCATTCCTGCAGTGCTGACTCAACCACCCAGGTGTTAGGGCCCCCAGGGCTTAGGCCCAGGGGTTGATGTAGGGACCAGCCCAGGAAATGGAGAGAGAGAGAAACAGAGTGCATTCCAGACTGTCTTCTGGAGGAACTTGGAGGAGGAACCTGTGCTTCTTTCCTGGGAGGGAAAGTGTCATAATAGCTCAGGACTTATAGAGTTCTATCCCAGAGAAGGAGGCAAAGCTATGAAAACAAGACTTCTGGTGTCCCCAGATGTAATCTCACACTGCAGAGGGGCCAAGAAATTCCCACGATCTCTGACACGTCTGCCCAAATGGGTTTTGTGGGGTTTCCTCTGGTCTCTCCCCAACCTCACTCACCCCACTCACTTTTCCACCATACGCACTTTAGGATCCTCTCATACACCCTCTGCACCCAGTCGAACTTCAAACTAATCCTGGCACATATTCCTCCCCAGTTTCACTCCAGATTCATCAACGGACAGCCTCCCTACCACCAGCCCAATTCAAATTATTGTAAAGGGCACTTTTCCTTGCCAGGCGTGGAGAGGGGAAAGAGGGGACCGATGAGCGAGACACAAGAGGAAGAGGAAGTCACAGCCTGGTAGGGAGGTGGCTATGCAAGCAAATAATTACACGGAAGAAATAAATAAGAGAGAAATTGCAGGTGTAAGAGCTGTGCGGTGGCAGCTACAGGCAAGTCAGCCTGACTGCGGTAGGAAGGCATCTATCAGGGAGATGGCTCTGGGGTCGCGCCAGTGGTTCTAAACCATGGTGTAGCGCGAGCTTGTCAGAATCACCAGGGGAGTTTTTCCCCAAATATATGTGGTGGCCACAGCGTGTGGCGAGCTAGTAGTAAAGAATCTGCCTGCCAATGCAGAAGACAGATGCAGGTTCTAACCCTGGGTCAGGAAGATCCCCCGGAGGAGGGCACGGCGACCCACTCCAGTGTTCCTGCCTGGAGAATCCCATGGACAGAGTAGCCTGGCAGGCTGCAGTCCGTAGAGTCGCAGAGTCGCACAAGCCTGAAGCGACTAAGCAAGCACGCACGTTGTCCCCGGAGCTCTGACTCGCCTAGGGGAGCAGGGTGGGTGGAAAGGCACGTGCACATATTTTGGGGAAAAAAAAAAAACAAAACACCTCCAAACGATTTTTGTCCCTTGGTCTCCCAGAACCAGCGTTCTACACTCCCCGGAGATTCCGGGTCACCTAGAATGCTCTGAGAGCAAACGTGAGAGACTAACCCCGCGGTCGGCCGCTGACGCGTTACTATGGATACCCGGCGGGGCGGGGGAGCACACTCGGCACGCCCTCAAGACGTCACCTCAGAGCCAACCCCGGAGGCGGGCGGAAAACATTGCCGCTTCCGGCTCGGCCCCGCCCAGAAATGGATGGGAGGGGGCGGTCCACAGGCGGCTCTCGCCAATTATCGTTGAGGCGCGAACGAGGTTACCTCCAATCACAGCTTGCAGTGAAATTGATGCTTCTTTCCGCCAATCAGCGCCGCGTCGCGCGGGGGTTGTCGGGATGCGGGCCGGAGCCAACATGGAGCCCTCAATGGGGTCACGGTGAAGCCGCTCTTGCCGGCTGGTCCGGTTCTCCCCACATCATGCTGGTGCACTTGTTTCGAGTCGGGATTCGGGGTGGCCCCGTCCCAGGCAAGCCGTTGCTACCCCTCCGCTTCCAGACATTCTCGGCTGTCAGGTAAAAAGGGACGAAACCTAACTGGGAGCGTGGGATACTGACCCGCCTGAAGGGCGTGGGGCTCGCCGGGAGATGGAGTCCCGGGCTCTCGCAAGGTCTGCTGGGGGCTGTAGGCCGGCCTGGCCCGGGGGTCGACTGTCGTTCCTGGGAGGATCGGCCTCGATTATTTATAGAGACGGCCAGGTGCCGGCGCGAGGCTCGGCGCGTCTGTGTCCGCGCGAAGGCTGGACGGAGGGGGGCGCTCTGGGTCGGGGACCACGCTAGGTCTGCACTCCCCACCAGGGGGCACCGTGCTGCACAGGTGTCAGTTCGGTTCAGTTCAGTCGCTCAGTCGTGTCTGACTCTTTGCGACCCCATGGACTGCTGCACGCCAGGCCTCCCTGCCCATCACCAACTCCCGGAGCTTATTCAAACTCATGTCCATCGAGTCGGTGATACCATCCAACCATCTCATCCTCTGTCGTCCTCTTCTCCTCCTGCCTTCAATCTTTCCCAGCATCAGTTTTTTTCAAATGAATCCGTTCTTCGTATCAGGTGGCCAAAGTGTTGGGAGTTTCAGCATCAGCATCAGTCCTTCCAATGAATATTCAGGAGTGATTTCCTTTAGGATGGACTGGTTGGATGTCCTTGTAGTCCAAGGGACTCTCAAGAGTCTTCTCCAATACCACAGTTCAAAAGCATCAATTCTTCGGTGCTCAGCTTTTTTTTATAATCCAACTCTCACATCCATACAAGGAGAAGGCAATGGCAACCCGCTCCAGTACTCTTGCCTGGAAAATCCCATGGACAGAGGAGCCTGGTGGGCTGCAGTCCATGGGGTCGCGAAGACCTGGACACAACTGAGCAACTTCACTTTCACTTTTCACTTTCATGCATTGGAGAAGGAAATGGCAACCCACTCCAGTGTTCTTGCCTGGAGAATCCCAGGGGCGGGGCATCCTGGTGGGCTGCCGTCTGTGGGTCGCACAGAATCGGACACGACTGAAGTGCCTCAGCAGCACATCCATACATGACCACTGGAAAAACCATAGCCTTGACTAGACGGACCTTTGTCAGCAAAGTAATGTCTCTGCTTTTTAATATGCTGTCTAGGTTGGTCATAACTTTTCTTCCAAGGAGCAAGTGTCTTTTAATTTCATGGCTGCAGTCACCATCTGCAGTGATTTTGCTGCTGCTGCTAAGTCACTTCAGTCGTGTCCAACTCTGTGCGACCCCATAGACGGCAGCCCACCAGGCTCCCCCATCCCTGGGATTCTCCAGGCAAGAATATTGGAGTGGATTGCCATTTCCTTCTCCAATGCATGAAAGAGAAAAGTGAAAGTGAAGTTGCTCAGTCGTGTCCAACTCTTAGCGACCCCATGGACTGCAGCCCACCAGGCTCCCCCTAAAGTCTGTCACTGTTTCCACTGTTTCCCCATCTATTTGCCATGAAGTAATGGGACTGGATGCCATGATCTTAGTTTTCTGAATGTTGAGTTTTAAGCCAACTTTTTCACTTTCATCAGGCCCCCCGTTTCTGGCCTCAGTCCTCATTCTTGGATTGGTCTGGAGATGTGGACAAAAATTAAGTGTCCAGAGACATTTAGCATGGCTGTTGTTCTACAGATTCAGTGTGCACTGAACGAAAATGGTTCCTAAATCTGTATAGTCTCAGCAGAGATAAAAGACTATGTATGTGTTGGTGTTCATTTGCTCTGCGCATGTTGGTCCCAAGAGAGAAAAACACAAATGGGGAATGAAAAGGACCCAGAGACTGCGACTCCATTGTAAACGCTTTACAAGAAGCAACTGATTCCTTTCTAATCCTAGAGTGAAAGCCCAAGAGCCAGGCAGGCAGTAGATCACAGGAGCAGGTGGATGTGGACTTGTGTCCTTCAGGAAGCACGTTTGACTGATGGAGGGCAAGAGGGGTGGAGCTGCAGCTTAGAAGTACTGGTGCTGGGACGTAAACGCCAGTTTTTGGCAGTGTCCAAGCACTGCTTAGACCTTAGTGTGGAGAAGATGAGAAAAGCTGGAAAGTGGCCATGGTAAATTATTAAAAGGCTTGAATACAGTCCTTAGGAAAAGAGTAAGGGTGTCGATATTATTTAAACGAGAGCACAACCCCAGGAAAGACATCAGATAGTGTGTTAGAATTTGTGTGTTCATAGCGCAGTGTTTTTCAGACCTGCAAGTCACAACACAATAGATCAGAAAGTGCATTTAGTGAGTCTGGACCCTCTAGAAGGCATATAGGACTTCCCTGGTGGTACAGTGGATGGGAATCCACTTGTCAATGCAGGAGACACGGGTTCAATCCCTGGTCCGGGAGGATTCCATATGCCTCAGAGCAGCTGTGCCCGTGGGCCACAACTGCTGAGTCCGCACTCTAGGGCCTGGCCAGCATGCTGCGACTACTGAAGCCCACACACCTAGAGCCTGTGCTTCGCAGGAAGAGAAACTACCACAATGAGGAGCCCCAGGGCAACACACAGTATCCCGGGTGCACCAACGAAGACCCAGCACAGCCATAAATGAATGAAATTTTAAAGAAAGTGAATATAACAGTATACATGTTTAAAAAACAAATGAGGGAGGGACTTGCCTGGCGATCCAGTAGTTAGGACTTGGGCTTTTCACTGCCAGGACTCAGGTTTGATTCCTAGTGGAGGAACGAAGATCCTGCAAACCTTGAGGCAAAAAAAATAATAATAATAATAAGGAAAGTATTGTTCTGTGAAGCATTTCGATTTTCTGCAACATGCATATGTTCACTGTGCTGGGTCATAAAATATATTTCGTACTATTGTCTACAGTAAGTCTAAATCTTTACAAACAATGCAGCAGTGAATCAGTTTACTTGTTGTTCAGTCACTAAGTCATGTCCAACTCTTTGTGACCCCATGGCCTGCAGCATGCCAAGCTTTCCAGTTCTTCACCATCTCCTAGGGTTTGCTCAAACTCATGTCCATTGAGTCAATAATGCTGTCCAATCATCTCATCCTCTGTCGTCCCCTTCTCCTCCTGCCTTCAATCTTTCCCAGCATCAGGGTCTTTTCCAATGAGTCAGCTCTTCGCATCAGGTGTCCAAAGTATTGGAGCTTCAGCTTCAGTCCTTCCAATAAACATTCAGGGTTGATTTTGTCAGATTGTTCTGCATTTCTAATGAGGGCATGCACTCAACAAACATAACATTTGCTGAGCTCTGTTTTGTACCAGAGCTCTGCTAAGTGTTGTGGGGATACAGTGGTGAATAAGATCTGACTTCCTGCCACCAAGGAATATATATAGTGTGATGGGGAAGTGGGGCATTTACAGAGAGCAGGGAAGTGAGCTTCTCTGTTTATATATTTTTTCCATTTATATTTTGGATAGATAGGAAATACGCAGTGGAAAACAGGCAGGTGGATGGGGTGGGGGGAGATGTCACATAGAGGTGGCAAGAAGCGCAGGCAGGCCTCATTGAAACAGGGAAGGATGAGACTGAGTGTAGTTAGGAGGGTCTGGAAATAGGAAAAACCATTGTGGTAAAGGAAAACCCTCTCATCCATTTGTTTTTTAAAAGCCTCTCCTCATCAGTAATCTTATTTGCATCTTTGATCATCCTCCCATCTACTCTTGGTCAGGTAACAGATACTTCTAACAGGCCTCCCTATAGCTGCTCCTGTCCTCCAGCTCACTCCTCTCTGCAAGGATCTTTAAAATGCAATTGTGATTATGGTCTTCCTTGCCCTCTCAAGTCCACATGTTTTAAAGGGACAGTAATGGGTCCCCCGCCCCCACCCCCCCACCCTCAGCAAGCTTTGTCATTAGCCTTTTTTGTGTCCCCCCTGCCCTATACACTTTTGTTGTTCAGTCACCAAGTCATGTCCAACTCTTCGCCATCCCTTGGACTGCAGCACGCCAGCCTCCCCTGTCTTTCACCATCTCCTGGAGTTTGCTCAAGTTCACGTCCATTGAGTCGGTGTTGCTATCTAACCATCTCATCCTCTGCTGCCCTCTTCTCCTTCTGCCTTCAATCTTTCCTAGCGTCAGGGTATATATATTCATACACCCACGCTAAAGCTTAACCACCACGAGGGCCCTTACTTGGTCTGTCCTGTTGGCCTCTTGTTCCCTGGACCTCGGAGCAGAGTGCGGCGCACAGTAGGCTGGTCACCCTGCATTGTCATCTACAGATACCGAAACTGCAGGATACGGGGATCTTGGCCTATGTGAGATGACAAGATACAAGTTACTTGGATTTTATCGTCACCCTTTTCTTCCATACCTTGTCTGTCATGTTAGCACTCGAGGCCCAGGAGGGGACATGGTGATGGGGTGTGATAAGCTTCTGACCAGTGGGCAGAGTCTTGGGATCACTCCTGGCCTCCCCACATGTAACTGTGAGCTCATCACACCCAATCCTGAGCCTGGATTCTGGAGTCAGACAGCAGGGGTCCCACGTTGTCCCAGTTCTGCTGCTTGTCTGTAAGGGGAGCACCATCCAGCTCTGATGACCCGTCATTCTTCTGAAAGAGCAGGGGTTGGAGGTGGTCACTGATTAGGGCCAGCCATCCCAGAGAGGAGCCAGGGGCAAACACCTTTGAGACTCGATGACTTTCCACTGGGTGTGTTCGTCTCAGAAATGGAGGTTGCTTAAGAGCCTCCCTGAGACGGCCAGGGGGAGCTGTCACAGAGAAGCCTCTGTCCCCCAGAGGGCTGAGCCAAGGGCCGAGAGCCAGGCGCCGCGCTGCTCAGCTGAGGGCCAGCTAGGCCCGTGAGCCATCATGGTGTTCTCTCCCTGCAGGTCCTCCGATGGCCGTCCCAGCGCCTGCCTCCTCGGGGTCATGGCCCAGCTGCGCTCCCAGCTCCGGGCCCGCCTCCCTCGAGCAGCCCCGGCTCCCATCCGGAGCCCCTCTGCTTGGCGCTGGGTCGGGGGAGTCCTCCTGGGCCCCCTGGTTCTGAGTAAGTGCCCCCGCCTCAGCCTTGTGGCACTGTGTGAGGCAGAAGAGGCCCCCCTGGCCCGCTCCAGACCCCGTGTCCTGGAGCCCCGCTTTAACTGGACGCTCTTCTGGCAGTTTCTGCGCCCCCACCTGCTGGTCCTGGGGGCAGCCATCGTGGTGAGGTCTTCTCCCGCCCCGCCTCCCAACACCAGGGAAGGGAAGGATACACCCCCGGTTTGCAGAAGCCCCCCAGCCAGGGCCACATGGGGACAGCTTTCCTGCCGGGCTGAGTCTCAGAGACCTGGGGCCGCTGGCATGAGGACACGGCCGAGGGTCCCTTGGAGGACATGCACAGGGTGGCTGGGGTACAGGGTCCAAGGGTCCCCAGGGGCTGGCGGCTGGGTTTTCCTTTCTGAGAGATATAGGAACCCCCACAGCGGGGGCATCAGTGAGAGAGGAAGGTTCAGGGACCGGGTAGAGGTGGTCCCCCTCTGACCGGCTGCCCCCACCCCCAAGCTGGCCCTGGGCGCGGCCTTGGTAAACGTGCAGATCCCCCTGCTCCTGGGGCAGCTGGTGGAGATCGTGGCTAAGTACACGAGGGACCACGCGGGTAGCTTCCTGACGGAGTCCCGGAGCCTCAGCACCCACCTGCTCCTCCTCTACGGCCTCCAGGTACCGCAGGAGGGAGGGCTGGGGGGCCTGCCGCCCCCGCGAGGAGCCCTGGGCGCCCCTGAGAGCCGGGCCTGTCTCGCAGGGCCTGCTGACCTTCGGGTACCTGGTGCTGCTGTCGCGCATCGGCGAGCGCATGGCCGTGGATCTACGGAGGGCGCTTTTCTGCAACCTGCTCCGGTAGGGGCGGGGCCCTGGGGCCTGGGGGCGTGTCTGGGGCGGGGCCTCGTCCTGAGGGCGTGTCTCCCTCCTCTCCACCTGCGGCTGCCGCCAGCCAAGACATCGAGTTCTTCGATGCTAAGAAGACAGGGCAGCTGGTGAGCCGACTGACGACAGACGTGCAAGAATTTAAATCCTCCTTCAAACTCGTCATCTCCCAGGTCAGTGTCCCAGGTGGGGAGGACCTGGCCTGGGGCACTGTTAGAGTCACACACACATTTGCACACACTGTCGCAGGCCAGCCCCGCCCCAGTCTTGGGTCCCCTCGCCTCCAGCTCACACCAAAGCTAGAGGCCTGCCCTCTGGTGAGGATGTGGATGAGGGTACAGGGACATTCACGGGTGGGAGGACTCATGGCCGTGTGTCTAAGGTCAGGACAGGCTCTTTCTCTCCCGCGGTGAAATCCAACCTCCCCCGGAAAACCCTTCCCAAGAACTCAGACAAGAGCCTTTGCCAGCCCTGCTTGCCAAGATGTTCGTAATGGCCTGGCCCCAGAGTGCCTGGCCGGCTGACAGGAGAGCCAGCGACAGCTCTGCTGAATTCCTGATGTCCTCTCTTCATCCTCTGCTCCCCACGTTGTCACCGACCCCCTAGAAGGCCCTGGGTGGCATCGCCAGGCGGTCATTTTTTTGGTTCAGTTTCTGGAGAAGAAGAGGGCAGTGGCATTA
This sequence comes from Bos indicus x Bos taurus, assembly GCF_003369695.1. Taxonomy (NCBI): domain Eukaryota; kingdom Metazoa; phylum Chordata; class Mammalia; order Artiodactyla; family Bovidae; genus Bos; species Bos indicus x Bos taurus. The sequence goes on along the minus strand of NC_040079.1, from coordinate 6,255,670 downwards.
GGAGGAGGAGGAGGAGATCTTGGTCCGTAGTTTCTCACCCCTGCTGGTCAGGAAAGGGTTATAGTGTGTGACCAGTGGCCTCCCGGGGGTTAGACCTGTGGCCTCACCCTGTGAGTGGAGTGGGGAGCTGGCTCTAGCCATCTGACGCTTGGCGAGTCCCCACGTCCTGGTGCTGACGCCTCACAGGCTTCCTGTCCACTGCCCAGGGGCTGCGGAGCTGCACGCAGGTGGCCGGCTGCCTGGTGTCGCTGTCCATGCTCTCTACACGCCTCACGCTGCTGCTGATGGTGGCCACGCCTGCCCTGATGGGAGTTGGCACCCTGATGGGCTCAGCTCTCAGGAAACTGTCTCGCCAGTGTCAGGAGCAGGTATCGGAATTCCCGCCCTCCCCTCCTGTGCTCCCCTCCTTCTCTGCGCCCTGTGCTCCTCGGTCCCCCTCCCCATCTGCATCCTGGCTTTCTAACTTCTGGGTCCCTTGCAGGTCGCCAGGGCAACGGGTGTGGCAGATGAGGCCCTGGGCAATGTTCGGACAGTGCGAGCCTTCGCCATGGAGCAGCGGGAGGAGGAGTGAGTCCTGAGCAGGGGTGGAGTGCAGAGCCGGGGGGTGCTCCCCAAAGGCCCCTCCATCCGCCCTGGGCCCAACCTTGCCAGCTTCCTGAGGGCCGGGCTTGGCCTCTGTCCCCAGACGCTACGGAGCGGAGCTGGAGGGGTCCCGCTGTAAGGCAGAGGAGCTGGGCAGAGGCATCGCCTTGTTCCAGGGGCTCTCCAACATCGCCTTCAACTGTGCGTGAGCAGGGACCCCCAGGGGGAGTACGGGTACAACTCGGGGTGAGCTCGGAAGAGCCAGGGCAGCCCTCCCTCCACCTGCTTGGTGGCCAACGTCTCCCGAGTGCCAGGTAGCTGGTCTGCTAACTAGGGGAGAAGGCTGCCAACTCAGGCAGGGAGTGGGCACACAGGCCCCGTGCCACATCTGAGCCATGGGCAGAGCTGCTGGAGAGGAAGCAGTGAGGTGCCCCCAACCCCCTCACTGCCAAAGGAGGAACTAAGGCAGAGATTCAAATGACTTGCTGAAACACCAGTCGGTAGAGCGTGGCAGGGGCCAGCACAGGAGCCAGACTCTGTCCCCCGCCCTCCTCCCTGACCGCCTCTCCTTGCCCCTCGCAGGCATGGTCTTGGGCACCCTGTTTGTTGGGGGCTCACTCGTGGCCGGGCAGCAGCTGACGGGGGGAGACCTCATGTCCTTCCTGGTGGCCTCTCAGACTGTGCAGAGGTGAGAGTGGGCCGTTCTCTTCCCGAGGGGCCCAGCTGGGGCAGGGGGCGCCAGTCTTCTGTGGATACGGTGACCAGCTCCCCCAGTGAAGTGCAGGGCTGGGGAGGGGCCCCCTGCCTCCCAGCAGTGCCCACTCAGGGCTCCCCGCAACCTCATTCACTGTTCCCTCAGAAACACATCCATCAGCTTCAACTTCCCAACAACTCAAAAGTTTCCTTGATAAGCTGTTTTTGTTTAATTTTGATAAAATGCACATAACAAAATTTACCGTCTTAACGTATTTAAATACAGTTTATTAGCATCACATAACGCTCATGTTGTGTGACCTTCACCAACATCCGTCCTCAGAACAGCTTCACTTTGTGAAACCGAAATGCTGTCCCTAGACGACCCCCTCCCCAGCCCCCGGCAACCCCATCCTGCTGTCTGTCTCTGTGAATCTGTCTGCTTCAGGCCCTCATGTAGGTGGGCTCATACGGTGTCTGTCCCTGGTGAGGGCGTCTTTCTCTGAGCGCGACTTCTCCCAGGTTCATCCACGTCGGGGCAGGTGTCAGAATTGCCTTCCTTTTGAAGGCTGAGTAAGACTCTGTGTGGGCTTCCCTGGTGGCTCAGACGGTAAAGAGTCTGCCTGCAGTGCGGGAGACCTGGGTTCGATCCCTGGGTGGGGAAGATCCCCTGGCGGAGGAAATGGCAACCCCCTCTAGTATCCTTGCCTGGGAAATGCCACGGACAGAGGAGCCTGGCGGGCTACAGTCCACGGGGTCGCAAAGAGCTGGACGTGACTGAGCGACTTCACTTTCTTTCTCTAAGACTCCATGTACGGTAGGCCATCTGTGATGCGCTCACTAAGAGCTGGCCTCCCGCCCTCTGCCTGACCTTCCCCTCCACGTCCCACCCAGCTGGCTCACCGTGTCCGCAGCTCCGCCAGCCCCGTGTGCCCACCGGCTCTGCCACGAGAGGACCCAGGGTGGGAGGCCTCCTCCCCCACCCCGCCCCTTCTAAGCTGAGTTCCTGGCAGCTCCTTCCCCTGATTCCGTTTCTCCTTGCTTTGTCCTCTCCCCCATGTACCATATACACCAAAACACATAAAATGTAAATAGGCGCTAGATAAATAGAGTAAATGTGAAATAACAAGTAACTGGAGAGTGAAGACCCGTGTTACCACCAACCATGTGGAGAAAACGGCATCAGCCCCAACGCCCCCCTGGGTCCCCCTCCTCACCCCGATTCCCCCAGTCTGTGTGTCCTGCTCTGCTCCGGGTCTCACCCCCACGAGCGTGGGGGGCATTTCTTCCAGAGTCCTTCACCATCGGCCTTGTTACCGTCCGGGGCAGAGGGCGCTCACCCCGAGGCAGGGCAGGTAGAAAGAATCCACCTTTCCCAGCCCCAGGCCAGTGTCCCACAAAGACCAGAATCCCCCCGTTTCTGCTCAGTGCTGCCTAGTCAGGCCCCTTCACACCCTCTCTGGGCCTGGGCACCCCCATCCTCCCCTGTGGCCTTGGGACACAGAGGTCTGAGGGTTCCAGAGACGGAACGCGGGCTGCCCCTCCCGCGGTGCTGACCTGCATGGACCCCTGGCTCCCTGCACGCGGCCAGCCCTCCTCCCTCGGACTCGCCTTCCGCTGGGCCCCTCCCACTGTGGCCTGGGCACAGACCTGCTCCTTCCCTCCCCACTGCATGGCCTGGCAGGCTAGCAGACTGCCGTTACAGGCTCAGGAAAGCTACTCGCAGGCTGCTAGGTGGGGCTGCTCGCTGGGCCCTTGGCCCAGCCTTTTGGGGGCCCCTTGCTAAGGATGGGGCTTCCCTGGGGGCTCAGATGGCAAAGCGTCTGCTCACAATGTGGGAGACGTGGGTTCAGTTCCTGGGTCAGGAAGATTCCCCCGGAGAAGGAAATGGCAACCCACTCCAGTACTCTTGCCTGGGAAATCCCATGGACGGAGGAGCCTGGTGGGCTACACTCCATGGGGTCACAAAGAGTTAGACACAACTGAATGACTAACACACACACAGACACACACAGACACACACACACACACACACACACACACCCTCCCACCCACCCACCCACCCCCCAACATGGAGAGCCTTCACCACCCACCTTGGAGAAACTGGGTGTCAGTAAAGAAGCTGGTGTTTCCTCCTGGGGTCCGGCAGGGGGAGGCAGGGAGGCAGGCCTGCCTGGAGTTCAAGCAGCCTCAAGCAACCCCGCCCGAGGGGTTCTCAGTGGTGGCCCTGGTGTCCTGGAAGGGAGGGGGAGGTGCCCAGATGGACCAGGGTCACAGCCAGGCGTCCGGGTCTGGGTCCCCCTGGGAATGGGCCCAGCCACCACCCTGCCCTGCGGGGCCTCCAGGGAGGGCGAGGCCTGCCTCCCACACCATCCCCGTGAGCAGGGTCACGCGCAGCTGGTTTCCAGTGGTCGCATGGCACCCCTGCCAGGCCCTAGTGGCTTACAGGTCTCTGGTGGACAGTGCTCTCCCGACATTGGCCGAAAGCGCCCCGTCCCAGCTCCCCTCCGTGTCTCTCGCCCCCTCCAGCAAGTGCTCTGAGCCCCGTCTGCCCCCCCCGCCCCCAGCCCCTACCTGGGTGCTGGGACAAGTGTGACCCTGGGGAGGCAGTCTTGCTTCTAGAAAAACCTGCACACACCATTGCAGACGCACAGTCACGGGCGGCCAGGCCAGCCGGGCGCTGTGACTAAGGAGCAGTGACTCACCCCCCTCCAGCCCCGTGTGACAGAGGCAGCCGCCCACCGTCTGGGTGCAGCTGCGATGAGATAACATCTTCAGGGAATTTTCTTATGGGGTCCCTCCGGCCGCCCCCGCCCCTGCGGCCTAGTGTCTTCTGTTTCCTTCTTCCTGTGGAAGGAGTAACATCCTTTTTTTCCACTTCATTAGGCCTTGCTCCCCCGGGCCTGGACAGCCCTAGATCCAACCGCCTGGGTGGGCCTCACCCCGCGCCCTGCAGGCTGTGGGCAGCCTGGAGCCCAAGCCCCCCTGCCCGCCGCCCGCCTTCCTGGCCGTTTCCTCCCTGGAGCCCGGCCCTCAGGGAGTCCCTGGCTGTCAGCCCCCTCCGGGCCAGGAGAGAACGCAGCTCTGAAGGGAGGAGTGACTTGTCCCAGGACTGGGTGGTCTGCCCAGGGTTGCCAGGTCCCGGGGCCCCAGGGCCCCAGGTTTCAGGAGAAGCCTCTCCGTTGGCCTCAGGCTGCCCGGTTTCCCGCCTCGCTCAGCACGCCCGCCCCCCTCCCCAGACCTGCCCCTCCGCCTCCGGGCCGCCTTCTCTCAGCCTCGCTGCTGCCTGCTTTCAGCCCACGTCGTCTCCTTGCAGGTCCATGGCCAACCTCTCCATCCTGTTCGGGCAGGTGAGCTGCAGAGAAGGGTCTGGGGGTGTGGGCCCGGGATCTGGGCTGGAGTCCCGCAGCCACCCACGTAACTTGCATGCTGCGGAAACCAGGCTTCCGGTGAAGGGGACGCCATGAGCTCTTCCCGCCCGGGTCGGCCAGGAGATGCTGCCCCTTCCCTCGGACCCAGGCCTCCCTCACCCCAGACTCAACCCCTCCCCAGGTGGTGCGGGGGCTCAGCGCAGGCGCCCGCGTCTTTGAGTACATGACCCTGAGCCCCGGCATCCCGCTCAGCGGGGGCTGCAGCCTGCCTCGGGAGCACCTGCGCGGCTCCATCACCTTTCACAACGTCTCTTTCAGGTCGGTGTCAGCCGCCTCCTCTCCTCTCTGGGCTGAGGGCAGGGGAGGGGGAGGTCTGGGGACCTGTAGGGCAGTGTGGCCCTCTGAATAAACCCCCCTCCAGGGCTCAGGGAGACTTGAGAGTTCAGGAGGGACCAGGTGACAAGGGTCCAAGAACCTGGTGCGACCTGAGGGTCTCTCGCCTCCCACCAGCTACCCCTGCCGCCCCGGCTTCCCTGTGCTCAGAGACTTCAGCCTCACGCTGCCCCCAGGCAAGATCGTGGCCCTGGTGGGCCAGTCCGGGGGAGGTAAGAGGGGCCCACTACACCCCCGCGCACCTGCGACTCCGCACCTGGAACCACCCAGTGTGGCAGGAGGGGCCCCGCTTTCCCAGAACATGCTCTGGAAACCCATGCCCTCCTCCCCTCCCTGACCCCCAGGAAAGACCACCGTGGCCTCTCTGCTCGAGCGCTTCTATGACCCCACGGTGGGCGTGGTGACACTGGATGGGCAGGACCTGCGCACCCTCGACCCCTCCTGGCTCAGGAGCCAGGTCATCGGCTTCATCAGCCAGGTGAAGCTTGTTCTCAGTCCTGCGGCCCTTGAGGGGGTGGGGGCGGGTGGGCTGTCTTCACTGGTCCTGGTGTTCATTCACCGGGTCCCAGCTGCTGCAGCTCTGCCTTTGGACTCTGTTCCTCAATTTAAGAGATCCCATGGGGCGGTCTTTTAGGATCTCTGACAGCTCATGGCATCCAGAAGGTCAAATTGTAATAAAATCTTATTGGCCGTCTTCCCAGAGTAGGGTGCCCTGCCCGGCCAGCTGGTCTTGCTCTCCTAGCCGCCTTCCCGACGGGCCCTGTGTCCTGCAGCGAGCTCGGCCTCTTCCCACTCTTGATGGGTCTCTCTCTGACCTGTAACTCTGAACCTCCCTACCTGCCCTCCACGGGGTCCTGTTGTGGCCAGAACTCTCCTGATTACACCCTTCAGGGGTTCGGAGCAGAGTTGAGATGTTTCCTGTGGTTCCCCCCACCTCCCGCCCCCAGGAGCCCGTCCTGTTTGGAACCACAATCATGGAGAACATTCGTTTCGGGAAGGTGGACGCCTCTGACGAAGAGGTTTACGCAGCCGCCCGGGAAGCCAATGCGCACGAGTTCATCACCAGCTTCCCGGAGGGCTACAACACCATCGTGGGTGAGTTCAGGCATGGCGTCCCACACGGGCCTGGGGGCCCACATGGGCGGGGGTGCAGGGGGGCGGGAACGCGGTCATGGCCTCAGGGGAGACCAGACCGGGACTGTGGCCTCGAGGGACAGAGGCAGCTCTCCGGGGACAGAGACCATGCTGGGGTGGTTCAGGCACAAGCCGGCTGCAGGGACAGGAACGTGGCAGGGATACACATGATCCATGACGTGGGGACTCTTCAGAGTTCACCACGTCAACCCCCAAGACCTGACCAGAAGCACAGGGAATCAATCTCTTTCTCTCTCTGGGTTTTATCCTTTAATGAAAGGTGTTTCCACTTTTATCCACAGGGATGGTTTTGGTTGAGCACATCTCTGTTCTGACTTACCCAGAAGAGGGCTCTGGTGGTTCTAGAACATTAGAACGTTGTAGCATCACACGAGAATCTTCACGTCGAAGCTTGCAGCTTCGTGTGTTCCTCTCAGAGGTTCTCTCTTCAACCTCTGGGCTCGTGTCCATTATCCAGAGTCTCTTGGCTCTGTTGCAGAATGTTCCAGCATGTCTCATGGTGCTGGACATGTCCTACTCTTTGTGACAGGCTGCCAGGCTCCTTTGTCCATGGGATTCTCCAGTCAAGAATACTGGAGTGGGTTGTCATTTCCTCCTCCAGGGGATAACCCAGGTCTCCTGCATCTCCTGAATTGCAGGCGGATTCTTTACCCCTGCGCCACCTGGGAAGTCCTCTCATGGTGCAGGCATATCTAAAGTTCTCAACTCTCTTTTTTTGGCCACACCTTGCTTCACACAGGATTTTAGTTCTCTGACCAGGGATCCAGCCAGCATGCCCTGCAGTGGAAGCACAGACTTGTAACCCCTGGGCCACTGGGGAAGTCCCTCTCAACTCTTCTTGACACTTAGGTCTCAGTCAGGGCTTCCCTGATGGCTCAGATGGTAAAGAATCCGCCTGCAATGCAGGAGGCCCAGGTTCGATCCCTGGGGCGGGAAGATCCCCTGGAGAAGGGAATGGCTACTCACTCCAGTATTCTTGCCTGGAGAATCCCATGAACAGAGGAGCCTGGTGGGCTACAGTCCATGGGGTCGCAGAGTTGGACAGGACTGAGCAACTGACACAGTCAGGCCTCGATCTGCTGAGCTCAGCCTGCCCCGTCGAGCAGCCATCCTTTGAGGTCCGTGTTTCTTGCTGCTGAGGCTCTGCTCCTTGGACGCTGCCCTGCCTGGAGGAGCTGGCCCTCCCTCTCCCTCTGGCACCTGCTCTGTGACTGTCGTCACCTGGAGGCTCTTCTTGGTGCTCAGTGTGCCACCTCTGCTGTTCTCTGGGCGTTTTGGACTCCACATGTGGTCTTTCCAGAATGTCCAGGGGTAGGGTGGACTCCCGCTATTCTGCCACCCGAACTCCAGGAGCCGCGTCTGGGTCCAGCAGGGACCCAGGAGGCCAGGAGAAGGCGGCAAGAGCTTCAGGGCCAGGGCAGGTGGGCCCGGGCCCGTCGTGGCTCTGAGCCGTGCCCTGGTGCGAGGTGGAGCCTGGCCTCCTCGGGCGTCACTGCGCCCCGCTGTGTGCACAGGGGTGGGGGATCAGGGTGCTGCCAGGCATCACGCCTGCCCTCTCCCCACCTCCTGCCCCCCAGGTGAGCGGGGTGCAACCCTGTCTGGTGGCCAGAAGCAGCGCCTGGCCATCGCCCGAGCGCTCATCAAGCAGCCTGCCGTGCTGATCCTGGACGAGGCAACCAGCGCGCTGGACTCAGAGTCCGAGAGAGTCGTGCAGGAGGCTCTGGACCGCGCGAGCGCCGGGCGCACCGTGCTGGTCATCGCCCATCGGCTCAGCACCGTGCGCGCAGCCCACCGGATCGTCGTCATGGCCCACGGCCGTGTCTGCGAGGTCAGCCAGGGCCCTGGGGCACGGGTCGGTGGTCTGGGATGGACACAGGGAGGTTGGTGGCTCAGCTGAGCTGTGGGAGGGTCTGGCCTGACCCTGGGGGCTGGGGGTTATGGTCTGGTAGTAGCACCATGTGGATTCAGGAGTTCTTGCCCTTCAGTAAGCCCTGGCCGCTCTGGGCCCCTGTTTCTTCCCCTGGGGGTGGGCGAGCAGTGAGCAGAGCTGCAGTGAGACCCCCAGTGTCACAGGGGAGAGTTCTCAGAAGCACTTGGTGCTGGGGGAGGGCCCCAGGGCTGAGGGGCTGAAGTGGGGGCCCAGGGAACCTGATCAGGGCCAAATGGAGCAGCACCCCAAGGCTGGGTCTGCAGCGGGGCTCGGAGGCTGTATGGGGCCCGGTTTCACAGTCCCCAGCCGCCTGCACTGGGCGAGGAGCGCCAGGCCCTGTAAGGCGGACAGGGGGATCCAGAGGCTCTTACACAATCCAGCTCGGCTAACAAGTACAGATGCGCCAGCCTCGACCTGTGACCGACGGTGCTGTGTCCTCCGGAGGGGCTCTGGCTTAGGTGGAGGCTAGCCCAAGGAGCTGGTCCTCTGAGGGCTGTGAGCTCTGGGCCGGGCGGGGGATGACCATCTGCCCCTCCTTCCTCTATGCAGGTGGGGACCCATGAGGAGCTCCTGAAGAAGGGCGGGCTCTACTCGGAGCTCATCCGGAGACAGGCCCTGGACACCCCACCTCCCGAGGCGGCCCAAGTCCTTGGGCACCGGCACTCCAAGTCCTGAGAGGTCTGGTCACCGCCAGGCATCTGTGGCTGAGGCCAGAGCTCAGCTCAGGGGGGCCTCCTGCAGACTCCACCCCCAGGAGGAGAGCCAGCATGCTGGGTGGGGCAGCTCCCCCTGCTTGGAATAAAACCCTGGGCCAGGCGCTGGGCTGGAAGGAGGCTGGCCCCAGCTGTCCTCCTGCCGCCAGGCTGCCTGCCTCCTGCTGGAGCTGAGAGTCCTTGGGCTGGCTGCCCAGGGGAGGGGGTGGGCTCCCAGGCCCCAAGTGGGTCCCCTCCCTTTGCCCAGCCCTCCTGACCCCTCTCCCTACCCTGCTGGCCTCCCTTCTACCTGACAGCTTAATGGTGTCCCGGCTGCAGCTGCAAGGACTCTTCACAAGTCAGCGCTGGGGAAGGGCAGTGGGGACTCACCCCAGCGTTCCTCCCACACCCAAGCCATGACCTCGAGTTCCTCCACGGACTCTTAACGTGTCTCTTGGACCCTGGGAGAAGCGGACCAGCCTCTGAGCCAACCCTTCAAACCCACAGCCCCATCCTGGGCACAGCTTCCCTTCTCCCTGCCCCGTAACACAGTCCTTTAGATGTCGCCCCCCCCACCGCTGTCTGAATGGGACAGGTGCCTGGCGGGCCCCCTGGCTCGGGGGCAGGGGGGCGGGGGTGGCTGTGGTCTGTTCCACACGAGGTTGCCAGGAGCCAGCCCGTCTCCCCACTGCCCCGGCCCCGTGCACCTCGAGCCTGTCACCTGGTGAGAACGTGGACCCTCACCCTCTAGGTGGGGACACCTACCTCTGAAAGTGACAGAAGGGGGACACAGGCCCCAGCCCCCAACCCTGGGGGACAGTCAGTGCTAACGCCCACCAGAACCCACTAAGGAGCAGCTGACGCCAAGCTCCTTGGGCTGGCGAGACAGAAAATCAGGCCAACGAGGAGTGGTCACGGCCAGCCTCCCTGGGGTGGTCAAAGAGGGTCCCAGGTACAGGTCTGACCAGAGCCGCTTCTTGAAAGAGAACAGGCCAGCTGCCCAGTGGCACGAGCCTGCGACCCCAAAGCTGTGAGTGGGGCGGGGTGTCAGCTTCCAGGGGACCTCGGAGCAGCCAGGGTTTCCCTCCAGCCCTGGTCGCCCCAGAACTGGTCACCCCTCCTCCCTGAGTTCTGCTCATGGCACTTCCCTCCAGAAAGCTTTCCGCCCTTCACAGCCCCGTCCAGGCTGACGACCCCACTAAGTCTCACCCTGGGGTGAGGAAGCAGGTTGCCCCAGTGAGCCCATTTGGGTTTATCCCACGGCATAGAAGGGTGACTGCGGGCAGCTGTGGCTGGAGGCCAGCCTGGGGCAGCTTGCACAGCTCCGGTGTGCATGTGGCAGCCAGGGCTCAGTCCCCCCGCGGCCTCCGTGGATGTGGTCCGGGAGCAGATGCGACCGTTGGGCCACGACCAGCCTGTTTGGATGCCCTGCTTTCTTGCTGATGAGAGGTCAACTCCCTGGGCAGGCCTGGCCCGGCTCCAGCTTGCTCTGCCACTAAATCCCTCCCTGGAGAGGGCAGCCAAGGGCAGGTCTCAGCTTCCCGCCCTGGTCCACACTGGCCGGCCAGGCCCCTCCCAGCCCTGGCCAGCTCCTGCTCCACCAGCAGCCTCCAGACATCTCCCGACACCAGATCCCAGGTCTTTCCTTACCTCTGCAGGGTGGCCTCTCTGAATCCTGTCCCCCACTCCCACCCCACCCCCTTTAGGGAAGTAGTGAGACCACGGAAGGCCGGGCAGTCAGCCGGCCACTCGTAGTCTTAACCCGGACCTCGGTTCCTGCAGACATTCCGAGTGGGTCATAAACCCAGCTGCACTTCATTTTGAGAGCTTGTTTTTAAGAGTTTAATTAGAATGACCTGTGGTAACGTACTTAGGGCTGCAGCCTCAGAAGCTGGTTACATCTGTGCAGTAAACGGTGTTATTCACTCCTTCAAGATGTGTGTTCATTAAGCGCCTGCTGCGGGCCGCCAAGCCCACGACGGGGGGACGGGGAGGCCCCTGCCCACTGCAGTCTCACTGGGAGGATGGGCGGTCACGGTGCAGCGTGGCTGTGTTCAGTTGGCACACTTCCCCTCCCTGCCAAGAGCCCACATCTCGTGGAGCCTCGCCACAGAGGCTCTGTGGAAGGACACGGAGTAGAAATGAACGCAGTTGACAAACCAGCGGAGATCAACCCGCAGCATGTCTCAGGCCGGCAGCGCCTCCTGCAGCGGCGGGCAGACCAGCGGCTAACCAAACAGGGTCTGGCGGCCCGGCAGGCCCTCCCCAGCTAGGCCCCCTCAGCAGCTGCCTCCTTCCTGTCCCCTGTACTTCAGGTCAGCAAGACACTGGAACCCCACGAGGCCAGCAGGCCTGAAGCTCTGCTGTCTGTTTTCCAGTAGCCGGGAGCTCTCCTCCGCCGACCCATCTCTGAAACATCTGAGGCCTCATTCAAGGGCCCCGACTCTGCCCAGAGACGGCCAGTGTTACCACCCTGTGCTGGGCCCTGTGGCCCAGGACTCTCCAGCTGGCCCAGGGGCCATGTAGTTCCTCCTTTAGAAAAGCGCCCCCACCCCCTGCTCCCGCCCACCTTTGGAAGACAGACACACGCCCCTGTTCCTGATGGGAGCGCCCACTGTGGGGAATTTCACGGTGTCGATCAGGTTCCCCGTGCAGTTACCTCTTCTTGACCCGGCGGCTGTATTTGTGGGAGTTTCCATCTGTGCAGCGTTACTGAGAGCGCTGTTGTTTGCCACGAAAGACTGGAAACCCCCAGTATCCATCAACAGGGGTGTGGCTGTGTTAATACAAACGATGGTGCATCCGCATAAATGAAATGGTATGTGGCCGTTTAAAAAACACAGAAGGTTTCCGGGCGCTGGATACCACACAGCCTCTAGGATGTGTTGTTAAGTGAAAAGAGGTGTGAAGTTCACAGAGCATCCGTACTACCCCAGAGGGCGGCCCATGGGCACCTATGTCCCACCTGAAGGGTGACGGGTGAGCCCACCGTCCCTGCAGCAGAGGCCAGCCCCCCCCACCCAGACAGGAGGGCCTGCGCACGCGGAGGTGGGAGAGGATCGCCGGAGATGGACCACCTCTGGACGTGGGGCCAGAGGAGCTCCCAGCACCCAGAGTCGTCTGGGACGCTGGGGGCCTGGAAGGAAGAGCTCACTGATGCCAGCTCCCCATCGCTTTCCAGCCTGGTCGAGAGCCAGCTCCGCTGTTTGCGAAAGAGCAGATGAACCGGGGTGAGGTTGAGGGGGTGGGGGGGCGAGGGCTGGGCCTGAGGGTCAGCGGCTGCCCCTCAGGCCCAATATTCAGGGGCTGCAGCTGGGAACCTGGGGTCCACCTGGAGCACCCCAGCCCCAATTTGTCTCCGGGCTCCCCCTCCTCAAGCCTGATCCAGGAATGCTGTGGTTTCCTGCTGGCGCCTCTGGTAGTCTCCACTGCCACCCCCCTCCCTTACCCCCCCCAACGCTGCACTAATGGCTCAGCCTGGGGCCCCAGGGACCTCCCCGCCCCCCCCAGACTGTTCTGCCAGCCCCCTTGCCCCCTCACCGCTGAAACCCAATCCTCTGCGGCAGCTCCGGCTCAGCCAAGCAGCCTCCAGCAGAGCTGCCCTGCCTGCCACGTCGGCTGCACCCTACCTGGTCTCTGCCACGGAGTGCCCCCCGCACCCTGGGGCCCATCACTGTGCCCAGCGGGGCCACCACCTGGGGCCAGAGGAGGCCAAGGGGACCCTCCGACAGACAGGACAGCCCGTCTCCCCAGGCCAGTGCCCCGCCTCTCCCCTCCTTGACCCACCCCTGCATGACCCTTCCCAACCCTTGACTGACCCTCTCGCCTGCCCCCTTGCGCCCCTGCACCCCCGCCCCGGGGGCTGCAGCCATGAAGCCCCCTGCGGGCCCGGAGGAGGCCCGGCTGCCCGCCTCGGATATCCGCGCGTTCGCCAGCAGCTGCACCATGCACGGGCTGGGCCACGTCTTTGGCCCGGGGGCCCCGCCGGCACGCCGGGGGCTGTGGGCTGCCGCCGTGCTCCTGGCCCTGGCCACCTTCCTGTACCAGGTGGCGGGGCGGGTGCACTACTACAGCGAGTTCCACCACGAGACGGCCCTGGAGGAGCGCGAGAGCCGCCGGCTCACCTTCCCGGCCGTCACCCTGTGCAACGTCAACCCACTGCGGCGCTCACGCCTCACACCCAACGACCTGCACTGGGCCGGGCCTGCGCTGCTGGGCCTGGAGCCCGCCGAGCATGCTGCCTACCTGCGCGCCCTGGGCCGGCCCCCTGCGCCCCCCGGCTTCATGCCCAGCCCCACCTTCGATGTGGCCCGGCTCTATGCCCGGGCCGGGCACGCCCTCGAGGACATGCTGCTGGACTGTCGCTACCGAGGCTGGCCTTGTGGGCCTGAGAACTTCACCACGGTGAGCCGTCTGTGCCAGCCTCCCCCAGAGCCAGGGGTCCTGGACAGCCGTGCTGCGCCAGGGGCCAGGGGTCCCCTCCCCTCGCCTCACCAGTGCCTTTCTGTTCAGCCCAAGAAGCAGTCCTTCTCAGTCCCCTCCCAACTCTCAGCTGGACTGCAGAGGGCAAGGTCACATTGGGGGCACTGGGGGCCCTCACCCAGGCTGGCTCTGGGCCCAGGTCTGGTCTGGGGAGAGCCTGCTCCTAGGGAGTTGGGGTGTGCTGGGAGTGTCTGGTGTGCTGGGCCAGGGCCCCCTACTTCTCTGCCAGCAGGGAGGGAGCTTGGTTTACCTCTGCCTCTTCTGCCAGACCTGAAGGAGGGCAACTGGGACCTTCTTCCTTTTATGCCAGTCTCCAAAGAAACACTTGTCCTGCGGGCTGTGCCCAGGGCCTGTGGTGAGGGTGAGGCATGGGGGTGATGGGAGCTTGTGAGAGTCCAAGTCCATGTGCCGGTTAAGGGAGGGTCTGGAGGCATGAGGCTTCCCTGGTGGCTCAGCTACCAGGTAAAGAATCTGTCTGCAGTGCAGGAGACCCAGGTTTGATCCCTGGGTCGGGAAAATCCCCTGGAAGAGGAGATGGGCTACCCACTCCAATATTCTTGGGCTTCCCTGGTGGCTCAGCTGGCAAAGAATCCACCTGCAATGCAGGAAACCTGGGTTTCATCCCTGGGTCGGGAAGACCCCCTGGAGGAAGGCATGCAACCCACTCCAGTATTCTGGCCTGGAGAATCCCATGGACAGAGGAGCCTGGCAGGCTACATACAGTCCATAGGGTTGCAGAGTCAGACACGACTGAAGCAACTTAGCACACATGCTGGGGGCATGAAGATGCGGGCTTCAGTGTTCAAAGAGAGAGCCAGGTAGAGGCCAGGGAGGAGAGAGGTGGCAGGGTCCTCGCGCTGGCCTCGGGAAAGGGCCTCCTGGCCCCGGAGACGTCTGTCCTCTGCCTGCCCCTCAGATCTTCACCCGGATGGGGCAGTGCTACACCTTTAACTCTGGCGCTGATGGAGCCGAGCTGCTGAGCACCCCCAAGGGTGGCATGGGCAACGGGCTGGAGGTTATGCTGGACGTGCAGCAGGAGGAGTACCTGCCTGTGTGGAGGGACGTGGGTACGGGGAGGGGAGCGTGCAGGGGGCGTCCCGGGAGTGGGCCCGCGTGGAGCCAGGCCTGTCCTTTACTGTGGGAAGGGGTGGGGTTAGCTGGTCACAGTCCTGGGGAGAGGGGGCTGCAGCAGGGGGCCCCCTGGGACCTGGGCCTCAGGACTCAGGGTCCCCCTCTTCCTGCAGAGGAGACCCCGTTTGAGGTGGGGGTCCGAGTGCAGATCCACACCCAGGAGGAGCCGCCACTCATCGACCAGCTGGGCTTCGGGGCAGCCCCTGGCTACCAGACCTTCGTGTCCTGTCAGAAGCAGCAAGCATCCTCCCTGGTGCCCCCACCCCACCCCCCCCAGACCCCATCCCAGCTCCTCACACCTGCCCCAGGGACCTCACTGCCCGCCAGGGAGCTTCCTTAACCCACCCGCCTCCAGCTGAGCTTCCTGCCGCCGCCCTGGGGGGACTGCAGCTCTGTCTCTCTGGACCCTGACTTTGAGCCAGAAGCGCCTGGTCCTCTGGGTACCCCCAGCCCGGGCCTCAGCCCTCCCTATAGTCTAATGGGGTGTCGCCTGGCCTGCCAGAGCCGCTATGTGGCCCGGAAGTGCGGCTGCAGAATGATGCACATGCCAGGTAAGAGGCTGGGGGCCGCGGAGGAGGGGGTATGGGGAAGCGGGGGTCCTGGGGGCCGCTCCTGAAGCTGTCTCCTGCCCCCGCCGTGCAGGCAGTGCCCCAGTGTGCAGCCCCCAGCAGTACAAGGACTGTGCCCACCCGGCGCTGGGTAAGGGGAGAGCCTCCCGCACCCCGGCCCCACCCCCACCCCGCACCCCGGCTCTGCACCCGGCGCCGGCCCCGCGGGGCGGGAGGACCTGACCCGGGCGCCTGTGGCCGGCAGATGCCCTGCTGCGGAAGGACGCGTGCCGCTGCCCCAACCCGTGCGCCAGTACGCGCTACGCCAAGGAGCTCTCCATGGTGCGGATGCCCAGCCGCCCCGCCGCCCGCTACCTGGCCCGGAAACACAACCGCAGCGAGGCCTACATCGCGTGAGCCCGGCGGGGGGCCTGGGGGCGGGGCGGGCCCCCTCCTCCGGGCGGAACCTCCCTGCGCACCCAGGGCTGGGAAACCCGGCTACCCATCGCTCCCCGGCTCTGGGGGCTCTGGGCAAGCGCCTCAACCTTCCTGAGCTGGGCTCTTCTGAAAAACGGGCTCCCCCCACCACCACCCTCCCCACCAGGGCTCACGAAAGGTCCCAGAGACCAGAGAAGACCAGAGAACGGGGTACCCGTTCCTGCCAGCAGCCGGCACTAGGGGTGTCCAACAAACACTCTCCTCCTCCAGGGAGAACGTGCTGGTGCTGGACATCTTCTTTGAGGCCCTCAACTATGAGACGGTGGAGCAGAAGAAGGCCTACGAAATGTCTGAGTTGCTCGGTGTGTCTGCGCCTACGTGCAGCTAGCGCCCTGCAGCCCAGGGGGAGGCGTGGGCAGGGCAGACAGCTGTGGGCTGACGGGGTGACCCCGCCTCCACAGGTGACATTGGGGGCCAGATGGGACTGTTCATCGGGGCCAGCCTGCTCACCATCCTGGAGATCCTGGACTACCTCTGTGAGGTGGGTGGGCCTGGGCCCCAGCTGGGGGAGGGGGAGGAGTCAAGGCACAGCATCGCGGGGTGGGGTCCACCTCCAGCGCTGCTTGTCCCCAGGTGTTCTGGGACAGAGTCCTGGGTCGTCTCTTCTGGAACCGAAAGCGCCCCCAGAGGCCCTCCAGCGCCAATCTGGTAACAGCCCCCCGAACCCTACCCCTGCCATCGCCACTGTGGGTGCTCAGCCCCCTCCTAAGTGTAGAACACCATCCCTACCCAGCTGGGAGGCAGGGGAGGGGCAGTGACCCTGGCTGGGGTGGCGGGTGGGAGAGACCCCTCCATCCCCGCCCCCACCTCTGACCCTCTCCCTCCTCTCACAGCTTCAGGAAGGGCTGGGCAGCCATCGGACCCAGGTTCCCCACCTCGGCCCAGGCCCCAGGTAATAAGAAATGGCCTCCTGAGGTCAGGAAGGAGGGCAGAGCTTAGGTCTGGGAGGGCAGGGGCCAGGCAGGACCCAGCGCTGCGGTCTGTCTCCCCAGGCCTCCCACCCCCTGCTCCGCTGTCGCCAAGACCCTCTCTGCCTCCCACCGCACGTGCTACCTCGTTACCCGCCTCTAGACGTGGGGGCTGGGGCGCGGTGCCTTCAAGGCCGCACCCCGACACCCTGGATGTGGCTGACCTGCCTGCCTCTTTGCCGCCTTCACCCCAAATAAAGTTCTAGTGCGTCAGCCTCCTCTGCCATTCCTCTTACAGGCCGACTGGCCCAGCCACCCTCAGCCCTACTCAGCCCCAAGAAGGCCCCTGCCCACCATCACCCAGCAGATGTGGTGTCCAAAACGTTAACCCCCCAGAAATCTATGAGAGAAGTGCGCTGGGAAGGCAGGGGTCACTGCACCTCCCTGTGAGTGAGTTTTGTCAAACCGACAACTCAGAGGCAGGCAGACCCGAGGCAGCGGTAGGACGCACCCCTGGGGTCCTGTCAGGGAAGGGCGGGCAGGAGGCTCTTATCTGGAGCCCCCCCACCGAGAAGCGGGGGAACAGGCAGCGGGAAGCGGAGGGGCAGCCCGCTCCCAGGAACCAGACTGCTGTCCTGTTTGAGGTGGTTGTGATTTTTTCTCACGTTAGGGACTGAGTGCTGGTGTGGCCCCCATCTCCAGGGGAACCTCTCTTTGCTTCCCCAGCCTCCTGGCAAGAGCCAAAGGCCCCAGCTTGGGGTTGCGGGGGAGCCCCTTCCCACCCCTGCCAGGAAGCACACACCCAGACCCACTTTCCCTGCACCTTCTCTGTACCCTAAGTGTCGGAAAAGGACAGATTAGGGAGCAGGGCTGGGGGGGTTCCCAACCACAGCTGTGGGCCTCTCCTGGCCCAGCCTGCAGGCCTAGGTGTGGGGGATGAAGATGGAAGAGGAGGGGCGGGTACACAAGGGACCAAAGAACCATGAAGAAAGGCCGGCCCTCTGCTCCCCATTATTTCTGGTGGTTGCTCCCCATTTCTGGTGGAAACCCATCCTTGCCTTTGGACACTGGCAGCCTCACTCCCCAGGACCAGCCCCTCCTGGGCAGAGGAAGGGGCGGGGACAAGAGCACACGAACCACTGCACACACACACCTGCAGGAGCAGCGTTGCCTCCCGCCCCCAGCACAGACACATGGGGTGAGCGTCACAGCCTCCAAGCCCCAGCCTCTGGCCACTTACAGTAGCAGAGCAAGGGTGGGACAGTTAGGTCGCTGGAGCTGGAAGCAGGGTGACAGAGGGTGATGCAGTGAAGCAGACGCTCTCCCCCCAGCACTGCCCTGCCCCGCCCCACCCCACCCCAGAGCCGCGTCACCACCACATCAGCCAGACAGTGGGAAAGGAGCCAATTTATGAAATTAAATAAAGTCCACGGAGGGAGTGAAGACCACGGGTGAGGGCACCTCCACCCTGACCGGCCCAGCACAGCTGGAGCTCAGCACACGGTGCATCCCTGCCTTTCGCCCCTCCCCAGAGGGGGCGTCAAGTGGGCCAGGCCCCCAGCCCTGGAGCCTAGGGGGGGCAGAAGTCGGAGAAGTAGGGATGCTGCAGGGCCTCCTCCGCCGAGATGCGCTGGACCGGGTTACACTTGAGCAGGTTCTGGATGACAGGAAGAGGTGAGGTGGGTTCAGGCCAGGAGGCCTTGGGCTACCCCAGTCCACACCAGCCCCAACAAGTGCGCTGGCCGCCCCCCACACTGCCCTTCATAACCTGCAGCAGGTCCCTC
This sequence comes from Bos indicus x Bos taurus, assembly GCF_003369695.1. Classification (NCBI taxonomy): domain Eukaryota; kingdom Metazoa; phylum Chordata; class Mammalia; order Artiodactyla; family Bovidae; genus Bos; species Bos indicus x Bos taurus. The sequence goes on along the minus strand of NC_040079.1, from coordinate 6,237,503 downwards.
CCTGTGGCGTTGAGCTTGGGCACGACGTTCACCAGGGACGTTGTGGCCGGGTACATCGGGTAGGGCTGTGGTGGGACAGGGAGAGTCAGACCAGCGGTGAAAGGGCGTGGAGACTGCCAGGGCCAGACACTTGGGGTGAACCACGCATGACCCCCGCCCCCCTTGCCCCATCACACCTTATAGTCTGGCAGCTTGGTCATGGCAGGCCACTGCTCCTCGGTTGGCGTGCCCAGGAGTGTGTCCACGGGGTCAAGGGCCACTCAGGTGGAGGAAAGGGGCAGGCGAGGGGTTCTCTCCCCGGGAAAGGAGGTTCCTCCTACCCACCCCCACCCCAGCCCTCCTCACTCCATCCCCCAGTTCACGACACAAGCCCATGCCACCCTCATGCAGTCTCAGCTGCATGCTGTTCTAGCAGACCAGATACTTGACAGCCATGATTAACTACTTTGACTGAAGCCCTGAGGTCCATGGCCCCGGTGAGGCGGTCAGCCTCCCCCTCTATCACCTTCCTGCTCCTTTCTGCTCCCTCACCCTAAGGATTCAGCTCTCAGCGGGGGAGGAGAGAGCCCTCCCTGCCTCCCAGCCACACCAGCCAGCAGCACGCACCTGCCCCATGACCTCTAGGCTGCTCACCACCCTCTGCCCTCAGGACAAGCCCGCAGGTGCCCCCAATCCTGGCCCCGCCCCTCACTGCCCTCCCAGCCTGCACTCTGAGCTCTGGGGGGGCTTTCAGATCCCCTCTCAGGGGTTGGGGGGTGGCGTGAGGTGAAGGGAGATGGAAGGATATCGGAAGATCCTCTTCAGCTGGTCGTCTACATCATTGCCAGGAAAGAGGGGCCGCCCAGCATTGGCCAGCTCTGGGGGAGAGGCGGGGGCGATATAAGAAGAACCCCTCACCCCCATGCCCCCCACTCCCACCGCAGGGGCTCCACTCCGTTCCCCGGAGGTACCCTCCACTCCAATGGGAGAGCGCCTCCGCAGAACCCGGACACGTCACCTGCGAAGATGCAGCCAGCTGACCACATGTCGATGGACGTGGAGTACAGCTTGGCCCCAAAGAGGACATCGGGTGGGCGGTACCACAGCGTGACGACCTGGAGAAGAAGACCCCACCCATGGGAACCCCTAGTTAGAGATGGAGGAGAGTGCTCAGACAGGAGTCCTGGAGGAGGAGCTGAGTGATGCTCATTGGGGACCCCCTCCCTCACTCCCAGCATCCCACCCTTACCCCTGCAGCTCACCTCAGCTGAGTAACAGCGAACAGGGATCCCAAAGGCGCGAGCCAAACCAAAATCAGCCAGTTTCAGCTCCCCATTCTGGGGGTGGGCAGGGAGACAGTCATGGAGAGGGGCTCTTCACAGTCTGAGGGCAGGCCCCCTGCTCCCACCTTCCTGCCTGGCTCCCCTCACCCTGCCCCCACCTCCCAGACACACTGCCCCCTCCCCTGAGGTACCCTGTTGATGAGCAGGTTCTGAGGCTTCAGGTCCCTGTGCAGCACGTTTCGGCTGTGACAGAAGCCCAGGCCTTTCAGCAGCTGGAAGAGGAATGACTGGGGGCGGGGCAGGGAGAAGGTCATCAGACCCTCTGGATGGGACATGCACCCTGCAGGGGATCACGGGCCCTGAAACCCCAGCCGTCTTTCAGCACCAAGCTCAGGGCAACTCACCCCTTCACTACTGAGGACCTTCTTTGTACTCTGCTGGGTACTCGAAATGAAGGCCGAATGGGGGAGCCCTGGTCCCCACCTTTCTGGAACTGGCAGCTTGGTGGGGCTTCCTGCCTTCCCATCCCACACTGCTGTCTGTCCCCTACCTGGCCTCAATTGAACATGGACATCATAACCATCCATGTGTATATTGTGCCGTGTTATCATTTATCATTCTTTTTTTTTTTTTTCCATTTATCATTCTTGAGAATCCCTTGGACAGCAAGGAGATCAAACCAGTCCATCCTAAAGGAAATCAACCCTGAATATTCATTGGAAGGACTGACGCTGAAGTTCCAATACTCTGGCCACCTGATGCAAAGAGCCAACTCATTGGAAAAGACCCTGACGCTGGGAAAGATGGAGGGCAGGAGGAGAAGGGGACGACAGAGGATGAGAGGGTTGGATGGCATCACCGACTCAATGGAATAAGTTTGAGTAAACTCCAGGAGATAGTGAAGGATGGGGAAGCCTGGCGTGCTGCAGTTGATGGGGTTGCAGAGAGTCAGGACTGAGCGACTGAACGACAACAACAGTCATCAAGCACTTATTTCCCTTGGAACCTTGGACAGGGCACTTGGGCCTAGAACAGTGCCTGGCACACAGCATTCAGTAAGAATCTGTAGGATGAGTGAATCTCTTGGAACCTCATTTTCCCACCTCTCGAATGTAAATCCTATCACTGACATCAGAGTTCCTTTCAGGTTAAAGGGGTCACGTGAAAATGATCACTAAAACGGAGGCTCCTAGAAGCAGAAACAGGGTTTTCTCCTCCTCTCGTTCCCTGAGTGTCTCCATGCGGGGCCTGGGAACATGTTCACTGAATACAGACTCCAAATCCAGCCTCAATGAGCTCCCAGGAAACCGGTTTCCTTACCTTCACAATTTCAGGATCTAGGTCACCATTGCAGCTGTCGAAATACTTCTTAAGGTCCTGAAAAAGGAATGGGGGTGGGGGATGGGACAGAGATGAACCTCAGCTGGGGTCCCTGTATCCTCCCAAGGCTACTGGCCCTCCAGCCCGTTTCACCTGGTCGCAGAACTCAAAAACCAACGTCAGCTTCTTGTCGCTGTGCAGGACGTCATGGAGCCTGGGGAGAAGCGAGGGCTTGGGCAGGCAGGGCCACAGCCTGCACCTAAGAGCCCAATATCAGCCCAGCCCATCTCTGAAGCCCCCACCTCCTCTGACCCAGCCCACCCACACACCTGACGATGTTCTTGTGCTTCAGCTCCTTGAGTAGGCAGATCTCCCGAAGGGCAGAACTCGGCACACCCTACACGTTGGAGGGGCCAGGTGGCCACAGTCACATCCCACCCGGCCCAGGCCCCCAGCCCCTCCCTGGCCCTGGCACCCAAGTCCTACCTCGTCATCGTCATCCAGCCTCACCCGTTTCAGAGCCACAATCTCATGAGTCTCCCGGTTTTTGGCCTTGAACACTGTTCCATAGGTGCCTAGAGGAAGGAGGGGAGGGGTAGGGAAAGGATGGGGCACACTTTCCCAACTCAGGAAGCCCCTGCCGGGACAGCAAGCAGCGTGGGAGGGTGTTACTGCTGATACTGGAGGAGCAAGGGAAGAGATCTGGGGTAAAGGTTGGGCACGGCAGAGAGCTCTGTGTGTGGTGATGTGGCAAAGAGGTGCTGCAGATGGCTCAAGGGTGTCTGCAACAGGCAGAGGCTGCAGGGGCCAGGTGAGGAGGTCTATCACAAAGGCCGAGCTTCTGGAGGGTCTGGAAATAGGGAGCAGGGGTCTGGGAGAAGAATAAGGGCTGGCAGGAACGCAGAGGTTGGAGGTCTGCAGAGAGAACTGAGGCTGGGGGTGGGTGAGGTTGTGCAAGAGGTGCTGAGTGAGGATGGAGAGGAAATGCAGGACGTGTAGAGGTCGGGAGGTGGGTCACTGGGAGTGCTAAGGTGGGGAGTGGGGCGTCCATGGGAAACGCTAGCGAAAGGGGGGTGGGGTGGGGGGACTGCTGTCTGCACGGAGTGTTGAGCTAGGGGGCCAGGGCTGCAGCCAGTGCTGAGGTCGGAATCTGTGGGTATTGCTGACGGTAGAGGAGCCAGGGCTGCAAGTAATGCTGAAGGGTCTGCAGAAGAAGATTTTGCAGGAGCATCTCGCGGTCCCATTACCTTCCCCAATCTTCTCCAGTTTCTCGTATTTCTGCATCACGGCAGCCGCGCGAGGACCCTTGCGGGCCCTGGGTTCTAAGACTCCGGGCCCGGCGTTGCAGAGGAGGCGGTACCCCAGCCTCCGGGCCCTGCCCCGCCCTCCCGCCTGCGCATGGGCTTCTGGGGCTTGTAGTCCTAGGACCCCAGGTGTCCCAGTAGCGCCCGGGATGGTAGGCAACAAAAAGACTACAACCCCCAGCAGGCTGCGCTCGGGCTCGCTGCAGCTCTTGCCTCCCGGGGACTCCGGTTCGACCGCGGAGGCCACTCTTGGACTTCAAGTTCCAGGAAGCACTGCGTGTCCGCTTTCCCGGCTCCCCACAGTCGCGCGCGGCTCCCAGGGTGCCCCGCTCGGGTATTCCTTTCAGTGATTACACGCTTCTTTGGGAAAAGAGTCTCTCCGGGACTACACGTTCCAGAATGCTGCAGGGGTGGGGTGGGGTGGAGTGGAGGGGCGCTTTCCAGAGTCCGGGCTTTGGCAGCCTGCCTCCCGAGCCCAGGTGGCCCTGGCTCTGCCCGGGTTGATGGTGTTGAGCTTCCAGCGACCTCCTGACACTCCCATAACCGGTTCGAACCTCTCCCTGGGCCGTCCAGTGAGCTCAGGATTGCCTGGGGAATGGCTCTGAGCCATATCTTGCCGATGATGACCTCACAGGGGCCAGCTGCCCGCAGGGCTGGAAAGAGAGACAGGTGTGCCCCACTGGAGGCTGGATTCACCATAAGCCAGAGACTTCTCTCTCTCCCCTTTTTGTGGTCCCGGAACCCACCCGACTCCAGCAGTTCGCTCCTCCCTGATATTCCGAGGCAAGCTGGCGCACTGGGGAGGTGTACCCACCCTCTCCCACCCCACCCCCACCACCTTACAGAGCCCCGGCCCACTGGAGTCGGCCAGGGTGTGGCCCTAGAGCTGGCAGGTTGGTTACCGCCCTCAACAGACAGAAGGACAGACAGAAGCTACACTTGAAGCGGCCTTGACCTCATCCCTTAAGGAGTTGATTATAGATTTATCTTGTGGCTTCTCTCTAATTGTCTCATGATTGCATTCTTGAGGGCTGTGAACTGGATGAAAACTGCCCTCAAACAGCACTCCTCGGCGCCGCCGGAACCGACGTAGGGGCTTAAACAGTTTGTTAATTAACTCGTTTATGTCTGAACGTTTTCTGCGTACACAATGCTGTCCTTCCCTCGGTGGCAGACTCTCAGAAGCGAAACATAGATTCGCTTATCTGGAAGAATTTATAATTTAAGAAAACAAGAAATAGATCTTTAAATGACAGGTGATGACTATGAGTAGGGTTCGAGAAAGGAGGTCATGGCAGGGAATCTCTCCGAGGCAGAAGTCCCCCGGTTCGGAAAGACTTAGCACAGAGCAAGGGGTATCCAACCCGCGCCGCCATCACCGCTCTTCGACCCCACCCCCGTCCTCCTGGCAAAGATAGGGGCTTTCTTGGAGGCACTGGGGACTACAAAGGGTGGAAGGCTGGGGCTGCCTGCGGGCGCTGAGAGATTCTTGACCCCCGATGCATTGATATTTCAATTTCCTCCGAATTGCCTAATAGCTTGGTGCCTCTTTTTTTTTTTTTTTTCCCCCCTGCTTGGGATTCCTAGGATGAGGCGGGCTTCCTTTCCGCCCAGAAGGGCCAAATGAAGCTAGGAGACGGCGTCTCCAGGCACCCGAGCTCGTTGCGGGGAAGCTCTGGGCGGCCGCCTCCCGCCGCGCGGAGGGTCAAGCCAGGGGCGGCCTCCTTGGCTCTGGGATCCGGGCGCCGCGCAGTGCTTGGCCGCGCGCCTCCGCCCCCTGGGTCTCGGCCCCACTCTCCGCCTCCAGGCCCGCCGCGCCGGGAACGCGCACGGTGCGCCGGGGCGCGCGCACGTAGGGGGCTGGCCTGCCCGCGACGCGGGGGAAAGTTGAGTTGGGAGAAGTTGGGAGCGGCGGGGGGCGCGCCCCGAGGTGGGCCCGGGGGAAGCCGTCGGGAGCGTGCGAGGGCTCCAGAGCCGGCGGGGAGAGAGACCCCCGAGACCCCTGGAGCGCCAGGTCCAGAGGAAGCGGGTAAGCTGGGAGGTGGCGCCGGGGGAGGGCTGGGGCCGCGGAGAGAGGAAGGGAGGGGGAAGGAAAGGGGGGAACTCGGCACTCGGAGCGGGGAGGGAGTGGAAGTGCAGGAAAGGGCGGAGACTGGGGCGCGGGGACGCGAGCTTTTGGGGGAGAAGGATGGGGAGGCAAGCGGAGTGATTGCGGGTCGGAAGAGGGGTCTAGAGTCCGCTTCTTCGAGTTCCCTAAAGCGAGGGTGCCGCGCCCCCTGCCACCGGGAGCGGGTACTCTCTGGCAGGCGCCGCCGGCCCTCCCGAACCCGGGCAGTACTCCAGACGACACCCTTCCCGTGCCACCCCCTACTCTAGCCTTAAGGCCCGTCCAGGGCGCCCCTGCCTAAGAGTTGCCCCGAGCCTCAGCCTCTGCCCCCCAATCTCGGGCTTGGGAGGCGGAGCCAGGAATGGGGGTGGCGGGTCAGGTCGGGACAAGGGGTCGGGCCGGAGAAGGAGCAGCTGGGTGGTGATGGGAAAGACGAGCCCTGGAGAGTGCGACCTAACTAACTCCTGGCGGGAGTGGGAGAGGGGGTGCTGGCTGGCCCGGGTGGGGAGCTCTGTGCTGGGTGTAGGGGCACGGCGCTGACCTGCACTCCAGGGTCCACTTTCTCCTCCTCCCTGAGCTCCCCACTCCCGCCAGCCCCTCGTCAGGAGAGCGGTGGAATGTGAGTCCACTTGGGGGGCGGACGGCGGTGGTGATTAATGCCCAAGTGGGGGTCCGGAGTGCTAATCCTCCGGGCCGGTCGGGGCTGGTCCCTGGAATGTGCCCCCACCCCGGATTATCGACACCGATGCTCTGGACAGAAGCAGCTTTGTGTTCTGGGGACAACGCGGTGGGGGTAGGGGGAGGTAGAGGGAGGAGGGCGGGGGAGGACGGAGGAGCACACCAAGAGCCCAGTGGGAAGTGGGAGCGGGGCACGGGCAGGTGCCAGGCACTCCCTCCCAGACCCGGTTGTCTTTTCCAGTGCCCAGCGCCCCGACAGCAGACTTGCCCTGGCGCAGAGCCTGCTAAGGGGGGAGCTGAAGAGAGCACTCAGCTGAGCTGGAATGCCCCGCTAGGGGCATGTGTGGCTCCAGGCTCCCCACCCTGGACCGACCTATATTGTTTGACCCTACACTGACCTGTGTCACCCCTGAGTTGGCCCTAAATCCGGTAACCCTGACCACCACTCCGACACCAGCGACACACCGGGGAGCTCAGTTCTCTTGCCATCACAGAGCACCCCCTCCACTAGGAATGGGTCCCCCCCAGTTTGCTGGTCAGCTTCCCTAACCGCAGCCCTTCTGCTGGCCTCCTTCCGCGCCCGGCGGCCTCCCCAGAAGCCCCTACAGTCACAGTCAGGAGGGCGTCAGCCCGGCCGCTCAGATTTTCCTGGCCGCGGGTTTGGGGAAGGGAAGCACTAAGACTGCCCCCAGGGCAGAACCTCGGGGTTTCTGTGCCCCCTCCTCCCCGGGCGTCACGTGCCCCTCCCCCAGTATAAAGCGCTGCCCGGCCAGTGCTGCCCGCCCGGCCGCCCTCCCACTGCCAGAGTGGAGCTGGGCTCCTGCCCCTCCCTGGGAGCCTCCTCCTCCCCCACTTCGGGGCTGGGCTTTTTTTTTTTTTTCGGAGGAGGGGGGGCACAGGACAGCAGCCCCCTTTGCGGGTTGCTCTGGGCTCACTCCAGAGTTCTGTCTGCCTTCCTTCATCCCCCTTTGCCCCGGCCCAGCTCTGGGTCTCACCCCCTACCCCTGTACACCCGTCTCCGGTCTCAGCCCCCTCTGCCAGCCGTGACCAGCCCCCTCCGCTCTCACTGCACTTCTGGCTCGGCCTGTCCTCCCTCTTCCTCTATCTCCCCAAGCTGATCTCTGCTGCTGTCTCTCCAGGTCTGGGCCTGTCTCCTTCCTGCCCCCAACCCCAGGGGTCTCCCACCCTCTGCTCTCTCCCCCTGCCTCCGTTCAGTCCCTGGGCCTGCTGGGCCTCCATCCTCGCTTCAGTTCTTTGTTCCTCTCTTTTCTTAACTTTCCTGTCTTAACTTTCTCTGCTCCCCGCTCCACCCTCCCAGAGTCAGGCGCCAAGGCCCTTGGGAGCCTGGGAGGATCGTGTGCAAGCAGGAGACCCCCCCACCCCCGCAGGGCCCTGCCCTCGCCTGGGCTGGTCTGGGCTGGGGGAGCTGTGTGATGTGGGGGTGCTCCCGCTGGCCTGGGGCCTCTCTCACCTGGTGATTGGTGCCCTCCCCCAGGTTATGCCGCCACCTCGTCTCCCTGAAAGGCGCAGCTACAGCGAGAAGGGCTAAGATTTGGCCATGAGCAGCGGCCCCCGGCGCCCCGCGTCGGGCGCGGATTCCTTCCGAACGGTGAGTATTGCTCACTGCTCCTGTGCACCACCATCGCTGGGGCTGTGGCTGAGGGTGTGTGAGTGAAGAGGCCACCACTGGGGCTTTGGCCAAGGGTGAGGGTGTGTGTGTGTGAGTGAGAGACCGCCACTGGGGCTCTGGGCGAGTGAGGGTCTGTGTCAAACAGGGGTGTGAGTGTGTGTGCGTGTGCGCGTGTGAAGAAGCCCGAGAGGGGAGCCTGGATGGACTTGGGAAGGGCATTGCCATGCCTCTCCTTGCACGGGCCACCGGGTCTGGGACAGGTACTGGTGGTGGCCGTCAGATGGCTTCCAGCCCTGGGGAGGGCCTTGCGGCTCTGTTCCCTGAAGCCCTGGGAGGTTGTTTATCCTCCTCAGCGGGAGAGGAGGAACTTTGGGAATCCTGGGTCTCTAACCGATGACAGCCCCCTCCCCCGCCCTGGGTCTTGGAGGCTGTGCCTGCCGGGCCTGCTGCAAGGGGCTTCTGGGCAGACCGCCCCGCCCCCCGGCCCCACGTGCCACCCAGGCCCGGCCCCTCCCGGCCCCCACGTGGCCGCCGCCCCACGTGTCCCCCTTCCAGTGTTCCTGGGAAGGGCAATGATTAACCCCAGCGCCGGCATCATCCGCACCTCATTGGTCACTTGGGCCCACGGGGGCACGTGACTGGGGCGAGGTGCCGGCCAGTCCCCTCCCCCTCCGCCCCCAGTTCACCCCAGCCCGCAGCCATGGACTTCCTCCTGCGGCCTCAGGTGCGAGGGGCTCTCTGCCCTCCTCCCCCCACCCCGGGCTAGCCCCCTTCTGCTCGCTGGCTTCAGCCGCCCCGCTCTACCGCCTTCCTCCGGTGCTCTTTCTGGTGAGAGTGGGGCCCCGTGCCTGGGGGTAGTTGGCGGAGAAGCCGGGCTCGAGCGGCAGAGATGGGCTGACCAGGGTTGGGGCGGGGGGTGCAAGCTTCTGGTCCTGGCCTCTAGTATCCAGTGTGTCCCCCCTCCCTGCCCCACCCAGCGGCTCCTGACCCCACCTCCCAGGCTCTGCAAGGCCCGCCCTCCTTCCCAGCCCACCTCCCTCCGCTCTTTCTTGCTCGGGTACCCCTGCCCTTGGAGATCTTGATGTCCTTCAAGTCCAGAAGCTCTTGCTTGAGCAAATATTTGGTGGTGCCTGGAGCTGAGACCAGCCGGCAGGGGGTGGTGGTGGTTGGGGGGGCGCTGGACCAAAGCTGCAGAGTGGTGGCTGCCTGCACTGCTGGGCTGAGCTCTCCGAAGCGCCACCACGGTCCTGGGCTCCCGCAGAATGACTCAGGTGCGGGAGGTGGGGGGGTGGAGCGGGGCGGGGCAGGGCTGCAGCCCAGGGCGCTGGCTCCCTCCGGTGGGCTTCCAGTTGACTCAGACCGAGCCCGGTCGGTTGGTTAGCTCAGGCGCCGCACCCCCCCCCCCCCCCCACCAGGAGTTACTTGGCTCAGTCGGACAGGTCAGGGTCGCATTCACGACCATCAGTGTCAGCCATGTGAACGGCCCAGGTCACACCTCCGACCTTGACCTCCGGGGTGGACACACGGGACTTCTGCAGAGGCCTCCAGGGCTGACGCTTCCCACCTGCCCTAGAAACCGACAGGAATGGGCCCAGCCAGGGTGCTGATGGCCCAGGACTCCGGTGGGGGGGCAGGGAAGGCTGCTGGGGGTAGGGTGCTGAGTCCCCGGCTTTGGAGTCGGGGCAGCTGGGGGAAAGGTACTGGATTTCTTCTGCTAGGCGGGCAGGGGGTGTGCTGGGACACCCCCCCCCCACCCCCACCCCCGCTCCCCGAGAGTCCTCACTGCCCCTTCTTCCTTGCAGCCAGAGCCTGAGAGCCTGGGCCCCGTGACTGCACCTGGCTTTGCAGCCGAGCAAGAGGAGGATGAACTCCACCGCACCCTGGGCGTGGAGCGGTTTGAGGAGATCCTTCAGGAGGCGGGGTCCCGAGGAGGGGAGGAGCTCGGCCGCAGCTACGGGGAGGAAGACTTTGAATGTGAGGGGGTCGGGGGAGGCGAGTTGGGGGCTGACAGGGTGTTGCTCCGGGCTGGGGGCCTGGGGGCGGGGAGAGGCTGGGGGCCCGCCAGCTGGAGAGGGGGGAGCAGGGCCCATTGGCAGCCAGTGCACCTGTCCCTGCAGACCATCGCCAGTCTTCCCATCACATCCACCACCCGCTGTCCACCCACCTGCCTCCTGACACCCGGCGCCGAAAGACACCCCAGGGCCCAGGGCGGAAGCCCCGCAGGCGCCCCGGAGCCTCCCCGACTGGGGAGACCCCCACCATCGAGGAGGGCGAGGAAGAGGAGGATGAGGCCAGTGAGGCCGAGGGGGCTCGGGCCCTCAGCCAGCCTTCGCCTGCCTCCACACCCTCTTCCGTGCAGGTGAGCTGGGCAGGGCTCCCCGGGGGTGGGAGCGCTATCTGCAGGATCTCTGGCCCAACCTCCCCTGCTCACACGGCTTCCTTGTTCTAGTTCTTCCTCCAGGAGGACGAAGGTGCCGACCGGAAGGCAGAAACCACCAGTCCCTCTCCACCTCCACCCCTGCCCCACCAGGAGGCAGCTCCCCGGGCCACCAAAGCAGCCCAGACTGGGTAAGGGTCCCCACACAGAGACCCCCCATGCCAGCATCGGTCAGGTGGGGTGAGGAGACAAAGCAGGAGCCTTGAGAGGCTCAGGCTGTGGTTCAAACCCAGTTATGCTGCTAGGATTTGACTCTGGACAAGAACTGACGTCTCTGAGTCCGTTTCCCCGTCTGTAAACCAAGCGTAATAGGACTTTTCCCACAAGGTGGTAGTAGGTTTCAAGGGTGGTGTGAATGAAAGTTTTAAATATGGTCTAGGCGCCTCCTCCCACACCTGTCATCTCCCCCCCAGCCATGGCTTCAGGCGAGCAATGTCAAACACAGGTCAGAGGCTGGACAGGTGACCTCCTCACACCCCCGGGACCCCAAGGGGGTGAGAGGAATAGGAGGCCCCCCTCTTGCTTTTGGGGAGTTGCCAGTCCACCCTGGCTGTGGTCTCGTGAAGTGGCAGTCAGCACAAGTTACTGCGCCAGACGACTGGGTTCAGGCGGAACATCGGTACCAACAGGTGATTGTGGAGTTTGGGGACATCAGCCAGGGAAGGCTTCCTGGAAGAAACCACTTTGAACGAGGTCTCAAGGTCACTACTATCGCCTCCCTGTTGTCCGGGTGCCAGGCAGTGTGAAGGGGTGGGGGGAAGTGAAGGGCAAATTGCCCCTCCGGGGCGGCACAGACTCGCTGGGGAGACAGGCCGTGTGGATGGAGCCAGGTCCCCCTCAGCCGTCTGCGCGGGAGGCGCAGGCCTGCGGGCCAGCAGATGGCCAGGAGGCGGGGGAACCCAAGAGAGAACAGGGCGTCGTACAAGGGGTTCAGATTTGTGGGCAGGAGTGTGAACAGAACCTCGGGCACAGAAGGTGGGTGCAGGTGGAGAGAGCCTGGCTCAGGGGGCGCTGGTCACGGCGCGGGACAGGGGCTTGGAGCCGTGGGGGTGCCGGTTGCCAGGGGAACGGTGTACAAAGGTGTGGCAGGGACAGGGCCCTCTAGGGGAAGCGGGGAGAAAGGAAATCCCCACCCCCAGTTTGGGAGCTAAGAGCAGAAGCCAGAATCCTAAGGGACAGGTACTCTTACCCTTCTCACGGCTGTCGGGTGGGGGCAGGCGTCTCCAGCTCCAAAGGCCCATTTCCACGTCCTTTACTCCATTTGATTAGAAACACGGGCCCCTGTGAGCCCTGAGTCCGTTGCTAGCGGTCCCAACCTGGGCACTTTCCCGACATCACTGGCCCGCCCCGGGGAAGGCTGGCTTCAGCCTCCCTTTGGCGGCTTGAGTTTCTGTCCCAGGGCAGCTCGGAGGATTGCTGGGAAGGAAGGAGCTGGGTTCAAACACCACCCTCTGCTTCCAGAACCCTCTCTGCACTTCCATATTCTCACCTACCAAGGCCTGTGGAGAGGGAGGCGGGGTTGGGGCCTGTGGGGGTCCCCTTTCCTGGGGGCCCTGGCTGAGCGGGAGGGGCCGGCCTTCCTAGGCTTGCTCATGGCCGCCCTGTCTGTGCAGGGCCCAGGTGGAAGAGGTGGTGGCCGTGGCCAGCGGCACGGCGGGAGGTGATGATGGGGGTGCCTCCGGGCGCCTCCTGACCAAGGCGCAGCCCGGGCACCGCAGCTACAACCTGCAGGAGAGGAGACGCATCGGAAGCATGACGGGGGCTGAGCAGGCGCTGCTGCCCCGGGTCCCCACGGACGAGAGCGAGGCGCAGACGCTGGCCACGGCTGACCTGGACCTCATGAAGAGTGCGTGCCGGGCCTGGGCAAGCCTGGAGCTGGTGAGGCGGGGGGTGGGGGTAAGAGAAAGGGACCTTTGACCCTCTCCTCCCCACCACTGCAGGTCACCGGTTTGAGGATGTTCCTGGGGTACGGCGACACTTGGTGCGGAAGAACGCCAAGGCATCTGTGCAGAGTGGCCGGGAAGGGCGAGAGCCTGGCCCCACTCCTCGGGCCCGGCCCCGGGCCCCCCACAAGCCCCATGAGGTGAGTTCAGTGCTCCATGGTCTTCCATCATCTCTCTGTAGATCTGCTGTCCACAGCCCCCACCGCTTCTCAGACCAGCGGTAATCTCAAGCCCCAGGGTGGCCATGTATGGTTTTCAAGGTTGCGCACTGCACAAGAGTGCAGTCTTCAACAGTGTTGATTTTTTTTAATTGACATAGTTGATAACACAATATTATGTTAGCCTCAGGTGCCCCACATAACCAATCAACATTTAAACAACATTATAGAATATTCACTACAGTTAACTCCAGTAGCCATCTGTCCCCAAACCATTATTACGGTGTTACTGAGCTGCCATTGTTGGTGTGGCTGTTACAGTTCTGGTCCACATTCTAGACACATTGACTTCTCTCACAGCCGTTTTCTGGCAGCTGGCAGTGAGGTGTCTGAGGGTGGCTTCATGCAGCAGTGTGCTTCATGTCTCAGAGTCCAGTCACTTCCCCACTCGAGTCCTCCCACATCCTGTCAGGGTGACAGGCACAGTGACTGGCCAGGGCCACTCAGGTATAGTGAAAGTGAAAGTCGCCCAGTCGTGTCTGACTCTTTGCGACCCCATAAACTATACAGTCCATGGAATTCTCCAGGCCAGAATACTGGAGTGGGAAACCGTTTCCTCCTCTAGGGGATCTTCCCAACCCAGGGATCGAACCCAGGTCTCCCACATTGCTGGCAGATTCTTTACCAGCTGAGCCACCAGGGAAGCCCGGTCCTTAGTGATGCTGCCCATCTAAGATTCCAGCACTCTGGTTTTGAGCCCTAACCCTGCCAGTGGGTTTTTTTGGGTAACCTTTTGATTGCGGTCAGACACAGTAAAAGCACACTGAGGTTAAGTGCACAGCTCCATGATGCTTTGCACATGTAAACCCTAGCCAAGCCTACCTTGATACAGGATGTCCCCACGCCCAGAGAGTCCCTTCAGGCCTCTGCCTCATCAGCACCCTCAGAAGTCACCGCTGTGTCCCTCTCCAGTTTTGCCAGTTCTAGAAATGCGTGTAAATGCATCCTGCCAAGTTCCTGTGTGTTCAGTGACCGTTCATCAAACACTTCCTCCGAGTCATGCACGATGCTAAGTGTTCTGTGTACTTTTATCGCCCACTGTGCCCCCATTTTTTAAAATTACAGTTGACTTACAACGTGGTGCTGGTTTCAGGTGTATGGGAAAGTGGTTCAGTTATACGTACGTACACATACCTGCGTTTTCAGGCTCTTTTCCCTTACAGGTTATTACAGACTATTGAGTGCTTAGCTCTATGCTGTACAGTAGGTGGGTCCTTCTTGGCCCGCTAGAGGCCTTTGAGGTGGGTGGCATCGCTCTTACTTCACAGACGAGGGAGAGCCGCGAGGTGGGCTGCGCCCTGTGCGCCCTGGGGTCACAGCCTCCATCCCACCACGCCTTCTCCCGTCACCCCAAGGTGTTTGTGGAGCTGAATGAGCTGCTGCTGGACAAAAACCAGGAGCCTCAGTGGCGGGAGACGGCGCGCTGGATCAAATTCGAGGAGGACGTGGAGGAGGAGACAGAGCGCTGGGGGAAGCCCCACGTGGCCTCCCTGTCGTTCCGGAGCCTCCTGGAGCTGCGCCGGACCCTGGCCCATGGTAATGCGCGCCCGCCCGTCCTCGACGTGGGAACGGCCTTTGCCCGAGCCCGTTCTCCGAGGACCAAACGGTCCCACACCTTTGTCTTGAGCAACAGGGTGTGTAATGTCACCAGAGCCCAGAAGGGAGCATCTCTTGTCATGATGTCACTTCTCACGAGGCCAGCCGTTCCTCGGGCTCTGTCGTTGGGTGACTGCAGGGCAGGCCTGACCCTCTTCTCTGGTCTGGCATCTTCAGCAAGCAGCTTCTCTAAGTGATATTTTCAGATAAACTGAAGCTGGTATGTTTTGGATGCTGCAGTGTTGTTAAATGGTTTTGGTGGAATGCTTTCTGAGATCCTAGACGTTCTGGGCAGCCTGACCTAACCTGTAGGGCGGTGTGGGCTCCCAGCAGTGTGACCTAACCTGTAGGGCAGTGTGGCCTCTGCTGCATGAGCGCAGGTGCTCACGTCTGATGTTCTGCTCTCGGCTTGTTTCCTCCTTCCTGGTGGGGAACTGCTCCCACTTGCTGTCAGCGGCCAAGGACTCAGAAGCCTGCTGTCAGGACTGTTTCCCAACTAGGAGTTACTGGGCTCTGAAGAGGCTTGAGGGCTTTGGGTGAGGTGCCAGAGCGCAGGGCTTGATCGCCAGGCTGTGCCATCTGGCTTTTGGCTGCTTGGGGGGCCTTCGGTTTTGTTTGTTCCATGTCCCCCAAGTTGACCTTGACGGAAAAATGACCTGGTGACTTTTGAGAGGACCTTCATCTCTCTGGGAAATGGCAGCTCGGAGCAGGGACAGGCTGGGTGTCCTTGAGCAGCTGCTAGACTTGGGGACACTGAGGAGTCCAGGGTTGGGGGGGGGTACTCTCTGGATGGCTCCGGGGCTGCCACGACCGGCTGGGTTGTGCTCTAGAGGGCAGAACTAGGCCCTCAAGTGGACAGCAGAGGTGGCAGCTCGGTCCGGAGGAAGTTCCTGGCAGCGAAGGGCAGTCCAGCCCATGTGGGTGGCCTGGGACACTTCCTGCTGCGTGCTTCCCAGAAGGGGTGTCTGGGCAAGGTCTAGCCAGGTGGCCTCTCTGAGAGCTGTGGTTTCCTGGCCTCTGCTGAGCGTCACAACATTCCTGCAGGGAGAGAGGGCTTGGGGACTTGGGCCTCAGGCCGAGCTGGGCCCCGCTCACCGGTTTCAGGGCTGGGCAGTGCCTCCCTGGCTGTCCCCCCATCCCAGCCCGGCCCCCCATTTCTTGGCTGGGGATGAGGCCCCTCTGTGTCGTCCTCGTTCTAGGGGCCGTGCTCTTGGACCTGGATCAGCAGACCCTGCCTGGTGTGGCCCATCAGGTGGTGGAGCAGATGGTCATCTCGGACCAGATCAAGGCCGAGGACAGAGCCAACGTGCTGCGGGCCCTGCTGCTGAAACACAGGTGAGGCCTCGGGCACCGCACCCTGCCTGCCCAGCCCTGGCCGCCAGCCCGCCTCACCTCCCTGCCTGCCGCCCCACAGCCACCCCAGTGACGAGAAGGACTTCTCCTTCCCCCGTAACATCTCGGCCGGCTCCCTGGGCTCCCTGCTGGGGCATCACCATGGCCAGGGCGCCGAGAGCGACCCCCATGTCACCGAGCCCCTCATTGGAGGCGTCCCTGAGACCCGGCTGGAGGTGGAGCGAGAGGTGAGGGGGAGAAGGCAGCCCCGCCGGGGTGAGGTCCAGCCACCCCAGAGGCTGCGTGACACGAGCGAGCGGGGTCGGGGCGGGCAGGGGCAGGACGGCCCAGCTGAGCCCCAGCCTCCTGCCTCCCCAGCGTGAGCCGCCCCCTCCGGCTCCTCCGGCCGGCATCACTCGCTCCAAGTCCAAACACGAGCTGAAGCTGCTGGAGAAGATCCCTGAGAACGCCGAGGCCACAGTAGTCCTCGTGGGTACGTGAGGCGAGGACTGGGGATGGGGTGGGGCAGGGCGGGGGGCGGCCGGAGGCCACCCTTGCTGGGCTCCCGCCCACGACAGCCACACACCCGCAGGCTGTGTGGAGTTCCTGGCCCGCCCCACCATGGCCTTCGTGCGGCTGCGGGAGGCGGTGGAGCTGGATGCGGTGCTGGAGGTGCCCGTGCCGGTGCGCTTCCTCTTCCTGCTGCTGGGCCCGAGCAGCGCCAACATGGACTACCATGAGATCGGCCGCTCCATCTCCACCCTCATGTCCGACAAGGTCAGCCACTCCAGAACGCCATCCCCACCCCCAAACCCCCGGTGCCCAGCCTGGCTCCCAGGCCCTGGCCCCGCGTCTTGTGTCCTCACTCACCCCGGTCCTGCCTTGGCAGCAATTCCATGAGGCGGCCTACCTGGCGGACGAGCGGGAGGACTTGCTGACGGCCATCAATGCCTTCCTGGACTGCAGCGTGGTGCTGCCGCCCTCGGAGGTGCAGGGCGAGGAGCTGCTGCGCTCGGTCGCTCACTTCCAGCGCCAGATGCTCAAGAAGCGGGAGGAGCAGGGCCGGCTATTGCCCCCGGGCGCCGGGCTGGAGCCCAAGTCGGCTCAGGATAAGGGTACGGGGCCAGTACGAGCCAGGGGGCTGGATCGGGGCTGCCCGGGTCCGGCTGGGGCGTCAGGAGGGCGGATGGGCGAGCGAGGGCAGGGATGGGTGCCCTGACGCAGGCCCCGGGCTGCAGCGCTCCTGCAGATGGTAGAGGTGGCCGGTGCAGTGGAAGACGATCCCTTGCGGCGGACGGGCCGGCCTTTTGGGGGGCTGATCCGAGACGTGCGGCGCCGCTACCCCCACTACCTAAGCGACTTCCGGGATGCACTGGACCCCCAGTGCCTGGCCGCTGTCATCTTCATCTACTTCGCAGCCCTGTCTCCCGCCATCACCTTTGGGGGGCTGCTGGGTAAGGAGGGGCTTAGCCGGGGCGGAGTGGGGAGGGCATGGCTCCCCCCACCCCCCGCCCTGCCACCAGCCCCTGAGCAGGCTCCTGCTGTCCTAGGGGAGAAGACGCATGACCTGATCGGAGTGTCGGAGCTCATCATGTCCACAGCCATCCAGGGCGTGCTTTTCTGCCTGTTGGGGGCCCAGCCATTGTTGGTGATTGGCTTCTCCGGGCCCCTGCTGGTCTTCGAGGAGGCCTTCTTCTCGGTGAGTGGCCACAGGCTGTTGGCGCTGGTTCCTCCTGCCCGACTCAGCTCCCGCTCCCCTTCCCCTCCGCCCCGACCCCCACCCCGCAGCCCCCACCCGCACTCCTCAAGAGCCCCCAGGCTCTGAGCCTGACTCCGCCCACCCCCTCGCCCTGCCTGCCCCAGTTCTGCAGCAGCAACAACCTGGAGTACCTGGTGGGCCGCGTGTGGATCGGCCTCTGGCTGGTGCTGCTGGCCCTGCTCATGGTGGCCCTGGAGGGCAGCTTCTTGGTGCGCTTCGTCTCCCGTTTCACCCAGGAGATCTTTGCCTTCCTCATCTCGCTCATCTTCATCTATGAGACCTTCTACAAGCTGGTGAAGGTGGGTAGGGCCCCCATGGGACCTGGCCCACGAGGGAGCTGGGGGCCTCCTTGCCCCTGGGTTCTCCATGCGTGAGGCCTGTTGCCAACACATACACACTGGGACTTCAGATCGGTCTCAAAGACTCACCTAGTTTTAATAACAAAGGTGACGGGTGCTTTTGATAAGGTGGCAGAGGATCCAGAAAGTCAGAGGGAAAGGCCCCCAAGTTGACAGACATACTCTCACATCTGTGTCTGGGTCAGGATCAGATGTGTCCCCAGTGTTTGCCACGCTCCCCTGGATGCTCCTCCAGGCCTCTCTGGAGCCTCATTCCAAGCTGCCTTCCCCAATTAGACCAGCCCCGCTCTCTTAACCCCCAGTGGTCTTGCGCTCCCATCTGTTCACCTCAGTCATTTTCTTAATCAAGACAAGCTCCTTGAGGGTAGGCTGACCACCCTGGGCCTGCCTGTCCCAACTCAGCAGACAGCTCAGTCCCAGACCTCTGGTCAGTTAAGCGTATGGAGTCCTTTGTTCTCTCCCCAGATCTTCCAGGAGCACCCCCTCCACGGCTGTTCCGTCTCCAACAGCTCCGAGGCAGGCAGTGGCGAAAATGCCACGTGGCCCGGGGCAGGAGCCACACTGGGGCCAAGGAACGAGAGCTCAGCCAGGCCGCCTGGGCAGGGCAGGCCCCGGGGCCAGCCCAACACCGCCCTGCTGTCGCTGGTTCTCATGGCCGGCACCTTCTTCATCGCCTTCTTCCTGCGCAAATTCAAGAACAGCCGGTTCTTCCCCGGCCGGGTGTGTGGGCTGGCAGGCCCAAGGGAGGCGTAGAGCCCCCGGGTGGGGGAAGGAAGGGGGCAACTTGCAGTCCGGCCTGGACGGCGGCGTGGGGCCTCTGAGCGCGGTGCTTGCCCACAGGTACGGCGCGTGATTGGGGACTTTGGGGTGCCCATCGCCATCCTCGTCATGGTGCTCGTGGATTACAGTATTGAGGACACCTACACCCAGGTACGGCGGTGTGCAGTGGTGAGGGGGTGCGGGGCTCCAGGCCCCAGGACCAGGACTGCTGCTAAGCCAGGCAGACGCCAGGCCTCTCCCACAGCACTCGCTCACCATCCCCCCAGCCCCAGTACAACTCAGGGCACTCCCCCCCGACCCTCTGCCCTGCAGAAGCTGAGCGTGCCCAGTGGCTTCTCAGTGACAGCCCCAGAGAAGCGCGGCTGGGTCATCAACCCCCTGGGGGAGAAGAGCACCTTCCCCGTGTGGATGATGGTTGCCAGCCTGCTGCCCGCCATCTTGGTCTTCATCCTTATCTTCATGGAGACACAGATCACCACGTGAGTGGTCCTGGCAGAGGGGTCGCTGTGCAGACAGGGACGACCTGCTGCATGAATGGGCTGGAACCCCCAGCAGGCTGGCTGCTGAAGTTTGTAGACAACAGAAAATCCCACTGAAATGTGCCTGCATGGGCACAGGACATGCTAGGTGCTGTCCAGGGGGTGGGTGGTGGCCACTGGGACAGGACTCAACTCCGTGATGGAACCCTCGTCCTGAAGAGGATGGGCAGGGACCTCCAGGTTCCAGAAACAGGAGGAGGTGACTGCCTGGGTGCTCTGGAAAGACCCAGTTGTCTGCCGAGCTGGGCTGGGGGGCCCAGGGCTCAGGGCATGCCTGTCCCTGTTCAGGCTGATCATCTCCAAGAAGGAGCGCATGCTTCAGAAGGGTTCTGGCTTCCACCTGGACCTGCTGCTCATCGTGGCCATGGGCGGCATCTGTGCCCTCTTCGGCTTGCCATGGTTGGCTGCCGCCACTGTCCGCTCCGTCACGCATGCCAACGCGCTCACGGTCATGAGCAAGGCAGTGGCACCCGGGGACAAGCCCAAGATCCAGGAGGTCAAGGAGCAGCGGGTGACAGGGCTGCTGGTGGCCCTGCTCGTGGGTATGTTCACCTCTCCCCCCAGCCTTGCCGGAGGGGTCTCATGGCCGTGGCCGCTGCGGGTGGAGGGATGGAGCGCCCCGGGGCCAGCTGTTCCTCCCCCTCGCCCCGCAGGCCTCTCCTTGGTCATCGGGGATCTGCTCCGGCAGATCCCCCTGGCTGTGCTCTTCGGGATTTTCCTGTACATGGGCGTGACCTCCCTGAATGGGATCCAGTTCTATGAGCGGCTGCACCTGCTGCTCATGCCGCCCAAACACCACCCGGACGTCACCTACGTCAAGAAGGTGAGACCCGGCTGGGAAGGGCCCCACACCTCTCCCCCCGCCACCCAGTCTGTGTGGGTCACTCTCCGGCCCCCCATGTATCCACTCTGGCCAGCCACCGTTCAGCCTGTGCAGACCTGGCTCCCGTAAGCACCCAGGCAGGCACTTCCACCTGCCCCTGCGGAGGGGAGAGGGACCGTCATCCTCTGGTCGTGGTAGGCCCGGATGGCCCTCCGGGGCCCAGGCTCACCCTTCTTGCCCTGCGTCACTCCGCCCCCAGGTCCGGACCCTGCGTATGCACCTGTTCACGGCCCTGCAGCTGCTCTGCCTGGCCGTGCTCTGGGCCGTCATGTCCACCGCGGCCTCCCTGGCCTTCCCCTTCATCCTCATCCTCACGGTGCCGCTCCGCATGGTGGTGCTGACCCGCATCTTCACCGAGCGGGAGATGAAATACGTAAGGCCTGCGCTCCTCCCTCGCCTCGCCTGGCGCCCCCACGCGGTCTTGCTGGGAGGTCGCCCACCTTCCTCTGTCCTCGCCCACAGCTGGATGCTAACGAGGCAGAACCGGTGTTCGATGAACGGGAGGGTGTGGACGAGTACAACGAGATGCCCATGCCTGTGTAACTGCTGCCTGGACGGACAGCCACGGGATGGACGGACAGAGGGAACGGGCTGGGGGCGGTGCTTTCCCCATCCTCCTCCCTCCTCATTTTTATTTAAGTGAATAATTTAAGGCCCTCCACCACCCCCCCCAGGCAGTAAAGTGCTTCGGACCCCACCTATCCCTGGTCTCTGTGTGTGTGTGTCCGTGTCAGCCGGTTGTGAATGGGAAACACGTGGGGGAACCCAGCCCACCTGTCCCAGAAACAAAACGTGCGATGGGGAAGGAGAGGGACTTTAATGACAAGTCAAAGCAGAGGGAAGCAAAGTGCAAATTGTCCATCCCCACGAGGGGGCCATCCTGAGCCTGTGTGCACCCCTCACCCCCCTTCAGGTCCCCAGCGGAGGCCCAGGGCCTGGAGCTTCTGCCTCAGGTAGCTCTTGAGCTGGGGCAGGCCTCTCTGGGACTCCAGTTCTTCAAAGGGTAGCTGCGGGGCGGAGGACAGAGTTCGTCATCCCTGGGGGCTGGGGAGCTGGCCGCCAGGTCCTAGTGGGGGCGTGGTGGGGCTGGGGGCGGGGCCTCACCGGCAGGAGCTGATACCCCATCAGACCCAGGTGCCTCTCCCGCAGGGCTCGGGAGCCCAGCAGCACCCGGCCGTCCCGACAGAAGTGCCAGCGCTCCCGCAGCATCAGCACCACCCTGGAGAGGAAGGGACTGCGGCTCAGGCGCTATGCGCGGGGGGCCGGGGAAGCTCTCCCAGGCTCCCGCCTTACCTTTGGGCAGGGTCCCGGGTGGCGTGGGGACAGGACCTGGGAGGGTACGGCAGGAAGGGGTCCTGGGCTCTCACGGGCAGCACCGAGCCGCAGCTGCTGACACACAGCAGGAAGTCTGTGGGGCCGGGAGAGAAAGAGCCACTGGCTTCCGGCGGAGGCTCTGCTTCCCAGGGGCTCGCCGGCCCACCCAGAGCTCACCTGTGCTGTAGCCTGGAGGCACGGTCAGGTCCTGCCGGTATTTTTCCTCCCCCAGCAGCTGGCGCAGCCCCTCTGCTACTATGTCCTTGTGACTGAGGGAAGAGGAGCCCGGCTCAGAAGGCCCCCCAGGGCATTCTTTTTAGCTTGGTCCCACTTCCTTCGACACCCAGGCTGGGAAATGGCCTTTGCGGCTTAGCTTTCTGGTGACCCAGAGTGCAGCAGCATAGACGGCTCAGGGTCCCCCAGGCCTGTCTACCCGGGTGCTCCTTGCCAGCCAACCCCTTCCCTCCCCCAGCTGCCCACCCACCTGTACTTGCAGCGGGCGCGGTCAGTGGTGAGTGGCTGGGGGAAGATGGGCACTTGCTGCCTTCGGGGGAGGCGGGCGCCCCGATATCCTGGGAGCTCCAGCTCCACTGCCGTGTCTAGCAGGGAGAGGTAGCGCCGCACGATCAGGGCATGAGGGGTGCCTGTGGGGAAAGCAGAACGAGGCTTACTGGGGTGCAGACCCTCACTCCTGCTTTCCCCAGCTCCCCGGCCCTCCAGGATACAGCCAGCCCCCCAAGTCTGCGCACCACTGATGTGGTTGATGAAACCAGGGGAAAAGACAAAGTGCAGGGCTTGGAAGGGCAGGCACTGCAGCTGACACAGTGACATCAGTATGTTGACAGTTGCCAGGGGGGCCACCCCTGCTTCCCGAGCCAGGATCCTCTCAAGGCAGGGCATAAACTGCTGCTCCAGAGGCACGTAGTTCAGCCGCCCAAAGGGCAGGACCAACTTCTGTACCACCTGTGGGTCAAAGATCAGCCCATCACCCAGGGGGAAGGTTCTCCTGTCTTCTTTACAAGCTGAACCTCAGGGAGACTTGGCCTGCAAGCTGATGGCATCAGTCACTGGAAAGGCAGGACAGTCCCTCTACAGCACAGATGCTCAATAGCATACGCACTGCTCAAGCCCCATGTGGCCAGTCTCCAGACAGGCAGACACTGCTGTGGGTTCTGGCCCTGAGGACTTGGTGGAGTGGGATCGACTAAGCTAAGGCAGTGGCTAAGGATGTTTGGACAAGTGCAGAGAACCAGGTGTACCTGGTGGGGAGTTGGACAAGCCAGTGCGGGTGTGAGCCAAGGTGGTACCCCAGGGGAGAGGCCAGAGAGCCTAGGTAGGTGGTCTGCTGCTGGAAGCAGCAGCCAATCAAGTGGACAAGGTGGGGGTGGGGGGTCTAGGCCTGCTGGGGTGTCTGAGGACCACTAGGAGAGGAGCTTGGGAAGGTGAGAGGCAATCCCACCTTGCTATTGAGCTGGGCTTCCTGAACCACCAGGAAGTGGGCAATGGCTTCCAGAAGCTGGGGCTCCCTCAACCGGTGGCGGGCCAAGTGCTGGGCCAGGAGCACCATCACGTGGGGAGTCAGTTCCTCGGGCCTGGCCTCTGTGAAGAACAGCTTATCACACTGGACCCTCAGGCCAGACCCGGGCGAGATTCCAGCAGATACTGCTTGCCTCCATCCCCGCCCCCATCTCCTGTCCCCGCCTCTGGCACCTGCCAGGCTGCGGATGAGGTGCTGCTGAGGACGCCGCTGGAAACGGGGACAACTTAGAGCTGCTTCCAACCTTTGCCCACCTCGAAGGATAGACGGCAGAGGGGGCGGTGGCTTCGGAGGGAGGCGGAACCTTCGCTCCTGCTCCAGGGCGCACATCAGGGGCCCATCTGATGGGAAGCCTGAGAGGCAGAGGGTCAAAGGAGGCAGGGAAGGAGCTGCTCTGCTCTGCTGCAATCCTGCCGTTTTAGTTAGTGAATCCTCAGTCCTTCTCATCTCTGTTTTCTGGGCTGGAAGTTCTGCTACAGAGCACGTGGAAACACCAGAGAAATGGGAACTACCACGTGAATAAAGGTATCACAACCATCTGTGGGGAAGGCCGTATAAAAAGAAGGCGGTTTAAGATCTCATCTCTTGCCAATGGTGATAAATTGCAGTGGCTCCCTAGAGCACTGTATTAGAAGAGACCTGGTGGCCCAGTGGTAAAGAATCCGCCTGGCAGTGCACAGGTTTGATCCCTGGGTCCGGAAGATCCCCTAGAGAAGGAAATGGCAACCCACTCCAGTATTCTTGCCTGGAGAATCCCATGGATGGAGGACCTGGCGGGCTATGGTTCATGGGATTGCAGAAGAGCCAGACGTGACTTAGCGACTAAACAACAATAAAAAAGGGGTGGCACCCTAACCTAAGCTGCGACTCATGCTGCTTGACTCGTGATGGCTGTCATGGATACTGCAGAGCAGCAGCAAGTGTGGCATCACTCAGCAAGTGTGCCGTTCCTGGCAAAGCTTGAGGTGGGGTATGTCAATGATCTCAGGTGGGTCTGCTACGGTTTCTCTATCCTTCCATTAACACCCACCCACCCACAGACACCGTCCTCACCCAGTAAGGCTGCAAGGTGCAGACACACGTGGATGGTGTGAATGTCAAAGGAGGGGCAGTTTCGGATGATGAGCTGACTCAAGTCCTGCAGCGTGGCCTGCTCCACAGGAGGGGGCTGCGGCAGAGACCCCAAGAGCTGGCTCAGACGACGAAGCGCCACAGGGTAGTGGTGGGCACGCACTTTGGTGGGGTTCTGCCCCAGCCAGCGCAGCAGCTCCCCAGGGCTCCTCGCCTGTTCCAGAAGCCGCTGCAACCCCTGCACAGGGCCTGCATGGGGGCCTCCTCCAGGAGGCCAGTGGTCTCCCCATTTGCTGGGTCCCAGACAGCAGGGCTGTACTGGTGGGAGCAGCAGCAAGCCAGAGAGACGAGCACTGGAGGCCTGGGCAGAGAGCAGGACTCGAAGCATGGAGTTGGGTGCTGGAGACCCTGAGGGGTGGCCCAAAAAAGGGAGTGAGGTATTCTCCAGAGGGGAGAAAGACCAACTCTCTATTCCTCACCTCGCTCCCCATTCAGAGGAGTCTGGGGTCAGAACAACCCGGACTCTCTTCACCCTTGTGACTGCTCTGGTCCTCTTCCCCAACCCGCCCCTCTCTGACTCCTTCCAACCTTTGCGAGAGCAATCGGAATCCTTCAGAGTTCTCACGGAGTAATTTTTATAGAGCAATTCCACATGCATCATCTCCTCCGATCCTCCTCTGACACGCCCGTGAGAAGGCAGGCAGAGGCTGGTACTATCTCGATTTCACAGGTGGAGAGACCAAGGCCCAGGGAGGCGAGGGGGTTAAGGCAAGCCCCGAGGTCCCGAATCTGGTTAGTGGTCGCGCCCAGCCTGGAGCCCAGCTCGCCCCACAGATACGCTCCCCGCTACCCCCGACCACCTCCCCCTCCCGCAGGAGGCGGCGGCGGTACCGGAGGGTGGAGCGCGGGCTCCGCGGTCCTGGGTTCCATGCTGGGCGCTCCCACTTACCAGCTGCGTGACCTTGGACAAGTGGCTTCAGTCTCCCTGCCCAAGCCTTCTCGCCTGTGAAACGAGAACGCAGGGCCCACCTCGAAGGGCGCCCGTGGAGCCCGCGAGCGCGGCCTGCGCTACGGCGCGGAGTCGGCGGTGTCAGGGGGGCCCCCCCACACACACCCCCACCCGCGGCCCGGGGGGAATGCCAGGAGACCGTGGTCGTGGTCGCCAACACCAACTCCCGCCGCCCTTCCCCGCGGCCCGCCCCGCAGCTGCGGCGCCACCCCTACATGACTCCCCAGGCCCCGCGCAGGTCGCTCCCTCAGTCGGTCTCGGGGCCCGGGAGCCGGGCTCCCCCCGTGGCCTCCTCATCAGGGGGCCACTGAGTCCTCCATCTTCCCGGCAGCCCCCGAACCGCGCGGCCCGGACGCCAATCGCCGCGCCAAGTAAGTCCTCCGGAGCAAAGACGTGGCTCCCGGCAGGCCCCGCGCGCCAGGGCGCCGCGTGCCCCGCCCCTTTCTTCCGGGAAGCTGCGCGCGCGCGGCGCCGGGGCGGGGCGGGGCCAAAGGGCTGGGGCGGGGCCGGGGCGGGGCCAAAGGGCTGGTGGCTGAGATTGGGGTGCAGAGGGGAGTCGGCAGCGGTTGGCCTGGGCGGGTAGGGCAGGGCGAAGCGTCTGGCCCACCCCTTTTCTCCCAGTAGGGGAGAGCGCCCCGCAGCCCCCCTCCCCCGCGACCCACACACGCAGACACTAGGCCAAGAGTGAAAACTTCACAGTTATTTAATCTGCACGTGTTCCAGAAAGCTCCCTCCACCCATCCCGACTCCCCTTCTCCAGCCCTTCCCAGTCCTCGGGTCCCCAAACCAGCCAAGGAGCGATCCGGGACTAAGAGGTGCCCAGGTCCTCAGCCTGAGCCCTAAGGGCCCAGGGGCGTGGCCCGGCTCTGTCCAGGGCCAAGGCAGCGACAGCAGCTGTCTGACCCGGGGTAGCCCACTGTCAGTGGGCGCTGAGGGCCAGCTGCCCGGGGAGGTGGCCCAGAGCCATGAAGGTCACAGGGAGGGGCCTCCGCCGATCCCCGGAGTGCTCTGCCTCGCAGCGCTGGGCTCCAGGGTAGCGGGAAGAGGCAGGTCGGAGAGGCGGGCCTGGGCAGACAGCAGCTCCCACCTTGTCGTTGCGAGCAAGATCCGGAGGGGCCGGCGGCGTGGCCAAGAGCCCGTGGAGGCACTACGGGCGGTACATGGCAAAGGCCAGGAGGCTGAGGAGCAGGGTGAAGCCGGCCAGACCCAGAGTGGCGGTGAGGGGAAAGAAGGGCCGGTACTGGATCTGGCAGTACCAGAGCAGAAGCAGCAGCAGCAGGAGAAGGGGCAGCAGCAGGCTGCCTACTTCCAGCCCGGAGGGGCCTGGCTCGGACCCCGGCGGGCAGGGCGGGAGGGGGGGACCCACCCGTGTGGACACGTGGCAGTGGAGGACACAGTTGGGAGGGAGGTGAAGGCTGCCCAGGGTCTGGGTGTCGTCTCCCAGTAGCTGCCCTTGGTAGATGAGTCGCACGTGCTGTTCCCGGCCGGGAAACTGGGTCCTGAGGAGAGAGGGACCTGGGTAATAGAGCGGGTCTCAGGCACTCCTGGCCCCTGGTCCGGAACAACTCTCCTACCCTCACCTCTGGCCTCCACGGTGTGTTGGGGGGGTGGGGGGTCATACAGTGTGTGACCAGGACCCTCAGTTTCCTCATCTATAAGAGGATCTCCCGGATCTCTGCTGGCCCTTCTAGGACTGTGATCATCCCCGTCCCACTCTTTAGCACTTCCTTCCTGTCATCCTCACGGCTTACCTTTTCAGGGAGCCAATGGTGTCGTGGGGCCAGGCTCTGGCCACCTGCTCAGAATCATTGAGGAATTTCAGTCGAAGTACCAGGGGCTCCTGGGGGGAGTCCGGAGGTGGCGGCGTTGCTGCAAGCCCCACGCTGGGTTCTGGTGGTGCTGCCTGACCTCGGTGTCTCAGGCCGGGGGTCTCAGCTCCTGGGGCCTCCCCTCTGATGCTGTCTGTGACCGCCATGGCTTCGCTGGGCTGCGTTGGTGTTGGGGTCCCTGACGGCTGGGGCAGTGGATCCGCGCCCTCGGCAGTGTGCGTTGAGACCCAGGCGAGAGCCAGCACCAGAAGGCAGGCAAGCGCCGAGAAAAGAATGGTCACCTCATCACCTACCCCTTCAATCAGGGCCATGGCACCTGCCTTGCCCGCCGCGCTACCGAGCTGGAGAGGCACAAAGAACCCATGAGCGGCTGGCTCACCCGCCAAGAGCCCTCTGAACTTCAGGGGGCCCCTGACCCTACCCCACCACAACTCTCCCACAGTCCTCATTCCGCCCAGTTATCCCAGCCCTACCCTGGGACATAACACTGCTCTGACAACTGGCCACCCCAAACTTGCCCCACATACCCCTTCCCAACACCAAATCACAAGTCCTAATTTTCTGTAACCTAAATTTCAGGTCTTTAAGCAGTTCCACAATTCACCCAAACCCTATTCCGAAGTCAGAGCTTTGACCTTCTAAGCAACCTCTCCCTTAAATTCAGCCCCCACCAAACCACCCCAAAGCTTACCTATTCTTCCCATTTAGGTCATCTCAAAGTTTATCTACTCCTTTGCCTATTTCACGGCAAAGCCTATCTATTAATACCGCTCCATCGCTAAAGTTTCTCCAAGGGGAAGAAAAAAGGTCTCTACACACTCGCACACCGACCCCTTACCATTCAGCCAACCCCCACCCGCAGCACAGGACGGCTTCCCAAGGCTTCCCCATGCCAAATGTCAAACTGCTTCCCTTTGGCAAACTGGAACCTCCGAGGGTTCCCACCCCCAACCCTAGCCCCCACCCCAACTCGGCGCCCCCTGGTCCACTTAAACCCCACCCGAGGCGTCCCGACCCCGCGCCTTCCCTGGGAAACCTCTCCAAACTCAGCCTGCTGCAAGACCCCTGATCTCTCCCGGGAACCCAAGACTTTGCCCTCCCCACCTCCATCCTCCACCACCCTTCGCATCTTCCCGCCGCCCGCCCCCACACCCCGAGTGGCTGGCGGGCGCGGGAGATCCAGGGGCGGGGCCAGTAGGGCCAGCTGCTGGGGCAGCGGGGTGGTGCGGCCAAGGCGCAGGGACTCACCGCCCGGCTCCGCCAGCTCCATAGCGGACCCTCGGACACTTCCGGGAGGGAGGTGGCGAGGTCGCAGACACCTGGAGGCACCCCCTCCTTCCCCGCCGCCGCCGCCCGGAGCATTGTGGGTCTTGTAGTCTGGAAGGATGCGCAGTCCAGCGTTCTGCGCTGCGGACCCACGTGCGGGGTTCCCAGCCTGCGCCCAGCGCCCACAGATCGCTGAGGGGCTGGCGGCGGCGGCTTTGAGGTTGTGGTAGCCCGCAGAGGTTCGAGGCGAGGTGGGGTGGCGGGGGGCAGCAGGATCCTCTCCCTCGCCCGCGGGCAGCCAGGACGTGTATCACATCAGAAACCAACGTCAGCTGGTTTCTGGCTAAGCCTGTCATATCACCCCCCCGCCCCACCCCCGTGTTTGGTGATGCAGTCTTTGGGGAGCGCAGGTGGACCCTATGCCGGCCTACTCTTAAGTCAGAGTGGACCCTCCACGTTGATTCTTCAGCCCAGAGCCCAGTATCCACGGGCTGTACCCCCCTGCCCCCGCCCCCAAGGCTGACTGAGGAGATGGGTCTTCAGGGCTGGCCATGGGAGGCTTCAGTTCAGTTCAGTCGCTCAGTCGTGTCCGACTCTTTGCGACCCCATGGACTGCAGCACACCAGGTCTCCCTGTCCATCACCAACTCCCGGAGTTTACCCAAACTCATGTCCATTGAGTCGGTGATGCCATCCAGCCGTCTCATCCTCTGGGGGGCTTGGGGCTGCCTTATTTACCTGGCTCCTCCTCCACTGGGCTCCTGTAAGACTGTGTGAGGAGCATGGACTTCGGAACATGGCAAAAAATTCTGACCCCTTATCCTGTGCTTATCAACTATATGACCTTGAGGGTGTTATTGAATCTATATGAACCTAAATTTCTTCATTCTTAAAACTTACCTCGGAAGACAATTGTAATGGGGGAAATTTGGTGTTTTATTAAAGAAGTGTGAAAACTGTATAGGGGATCTGTCACACAGTAGATATTTATTCACTTAGAATGCTTCCTCCCCTAAAATTTGGGCTCAGAAATTGGATCCTTAGAGTATTGCTGTACAGGCGACATTGAGCCTCGTGTGGCCTGAACCAAGTTAATTTTTATGGGTTTTCCCTCCTTCCTTTGGGCTCCTATAGCCACAAACTTTATAGGTCAGTCTTGATTAAAAGTAATGTACCCTGGTGCCCTCATAGCCTATACCTACTTATAGGAGCAAACACTCCAAATGTTGCCTTGGGACTGTCAGTTTAGACTTACAACATACAGAACTATTAATAACTTATCTCTAGTTCCTTCCCATTTATCCATTTATTGTAGAAGTATTTATTAAATGTATACCATGTGCTGGGCACTGGGTCAGACTCTGGGAATACAATGGCGAATCAGACTGTACTCCTGCTCTCATGTAGCTAATGTACTAATACAGGACACAATTAGCCCACTAGTGCTAAAACAGGTGTGTGCCAACTGCTGGGGCAACACTTTTGAAGGGCTCTTTACCTTCAGCATCTCTCCTGGGAAGTACCTACTGCAACCTCTTGCTTTCAATTTTAATTAAGCATCTAAAATATATGTTGGGTACTGCTTTTAGACTTACAGAACATCAGGCTAGGTGATCTGTCCAACCACTATATTTTTTCAGATGAAACCCAAAGAGGGTGAAAGACATTCTTCAGAACAAGCAGGTAGGTAGGACTCACACCTCTCTGGAGCTTGGGAGGCCCCAAGGTGTTGATTAGCTTGCACCAGGTTCTTTGGAAGGTTCAAGATACTTAGAAAGGTGATTAGGTTGGTACTAGGGTCGAGTGGTGTGGGTAGCTTAAATGGTGGGCAACTTTATGCTGGGAAAATACCCAGCTTGGGTATTTTGGAAGTGGAAGTGTATGTAAAAAGGAATGGTATCTGTCAACTGCGCCAGAGGACATTGGGGTAGAGTCCTGGCAGGCTAATTGGCTGGGACCTGGGTTCTGCACAAGCCACCTCTTATGGGGTTTAGGAAAAGTTGGGGGGAAGGGGGTGGCTAGTGAATCTGCATTCAGCTTTAGCAATGAGGATGCGGAAGAACTAGGACATTGAAGGGGACTTCCCGGCCCCAGGAGTGGACAGGAACACAGGATGGACAAAGGAGAGAAAACAAGGAAAACTGAGGCCACCATGTGGACCCTGGTGAGTGTCTTAAATGGGGTGAGTGGGGGAAGAAGGCATAATATTTGATTCTTTTCTTCCTTCCCCTTTCCAAGGAGATCCAACAGCGTTCACTGAATCCTCCACCAGTTCGGCAGTGGGGATCTTTTAGGAGAGGCTGGAAGATAAGAGAGAGGACATTGTTGTTTCAAGTGTCATTTTCAAGGGCCCCGCAGATGAAGGTCTCAGGAAGAACTGGAAATAGAAACCAGGGACCCAGATTCCCAGCCTCGGTGTCCGCAGCCGGCAATGGAAAGTCCAGGGAGGGCCTGAGAAAGAACCCTGAGTTGGCGTGGTCTCTAGCGGTGACCTCGGGGCCCAGGGACAGGGGAGCCTGTGCCGCACGGATGGCAGGACAGTGTAGGCGAGGCGCAGTTGGGTCCGGGGCGGCGACCCTCCTCGGCCCACCAGCCGAGTTCATCAGCATCCCGGCACTGCCCGGAGAACAGACACTCCACCCAGACCAGCGCAGGGGGGCGAAAGCGACAGCTGGGCGGGCAGGGCAGCTGTCCCCTCCAAGCGAGTGGCCCTCGCAGCGGGTGTGGTGGGGGTTGGAAAGGAGGCGGAAGGGCCCAGGCTGGGTGGGAGGGGCCGGCCGCCGGGGCCGAGCGCGCGACTCGGGGGTGGAGGCTGCTTCGCCAGCCAGCTAGCGAGGGGCGGGGGCGTTGGGGCCCGCGCGCTGGAGGGGCGGGGGCGGCGGGGAGGGGGGCTCGGGCTGCGTGTGCCGGAGCCGGCGGGGGCGGTGGTGCGTGCGCATGACGCGGGGGGGAGGGCCCGGGCCGCGCGCTCCCGGTCCCGTTGTTGTTGCCGCTGGAGGCGGCTTCCAGGCAGCGGGATCGCGGCGCCGGGGAGCGCCCGGCAGCAGCGGCCCCAGCGTGCGCGGCGGCGCCTCCTGGCCTCTGCCCCCAGCCCTCGGCCCCATGCACTAGCCCCGCGCCGCCCGCTCCGTAGTCCCGGCCCCGCCAGCCCCGCGCGCCCGCCCGCCGCCGCCGCCGCCGCCGCAGCGCCGCCCCGGCCCTGGCCGGGCCCGCCTCGGGCCCCGCGGCTCCGGAGCCATGAACTTCCAGGCGGGCGGGGGACAGAGCCCGCAGCAGCAGCCGAGCCTGGCGGCGCCGGGAGGCAGCGGCGGCGGCGGCGCGGGGGGCGGCGGGCAGTTCGGCGGCGCAGGGCCGGGGGCCGGGGGCGGCGGCGGCCCCTCGCAGCAGCTGGCCGGCGGGCCCCCCCAGCAGTTCGCACTCTCCAACTCAGCGGCCATCCGGGCCGAGATCCAGCGCTTCGAGTCAGTGCATCCCAATATCTACGCCATCTACGACCTGATCGAGCGCATCGAGGACCTGGCGCTGCAGAATCAGATCCGGGAGCACGTCATCTCCATCGAGGGTGAGCGGAGCCGGGGGCTGCGGGAGCCGGGGCGCGGTGGCCTCTCCGGCCGCGCGGGCCCGTTCCGGCCACGCTTTCCCGGTCTGGGGGTCCTCGCGCGCCTGAGGTCGGGTCACGCGGTTTGTCGATCGCTGGCGCTACAGATCCGGCGGCCAGGCTTCGCCATTTCTCGGCTGGCGACACTTTGGGGCTGGGGGGCAGGTCCCGGGCCGGGGGACACGTTTTCTGATCTGCGTGCTCCAGGCTGTGAGGGTGGCGTCGCTGCGGGAACGGGTGTGCTTGGAGCCGCGGAGGTTCCGGGGCCCTGGGGCCCGGTCTGGTCGGGCATGGCCCAGGAGGGTGGGCGCGGCGGAGGGCCTCGGCGGGCCAGGAGGTGGGGCCGCTGCCGGAGAGGCGTCTCAGCTGCCGCCCCAGCCCTGCCCGCCTCGCAGCGGTGAATCGGAGCCTACCGTTAGTGGATGGCAGCGTTCCCGGGCCCGGCGCCCGCGGGCCCCGGAGGGTGGCGCTCCCCGAGGCCCTCTCTGCCGACGCACACCCCGCACGCCGCGGCGGCTGGGAGCGGGGCAGGCCTGGCGCGGGGCTGGGGCACCGGGGGCCGCGTGAGAGGCCTCGGCCGGGCCAGTGTCGCCTTCGCTGGGTCCAAAGCGCGCCGGACACCCGCCGCTGCTCTCCAGGGAGAGGCTCCAGAGGCGAACTGGGGGCTCCTGGGCGCTGACCGACCTCCAGGGACTCCGGTGCCAGGTGTCGGAAACTGGAACCGTGGGCCACTTAGTTACCCAGCGCTCCTTTCTCTAGGCTCTCAGGCCTGGACTTGGCAGCCGAGGGGCAGAGGAAGTTGGGGCACACTGCTGGCAGATGTGCCAGGACCCCTGGTGTGGTGGGGACAGGCAGCATCAGCAGGCCCCCACCTCTTAGGCGGCATGGTGACCTTTGAGCGCCGGTGGGGCAGATGGACCTGGGCCTGGGCCATCTGCTTCCTCCTCCCTCTCCTTTCCCTTTGAAGGCTGTCACCCCCCAGCAGGTGGTGGGTTCAGAAATGCCAGGAAAAGGCAGGGCCTTTTGCTGAGGACCTGGAGTTGATGGGAAGGGGCCTGTCCACTACTGGGGCCTCACAGGAGGGCCCCACTGGCATCTTTCTTTGTGTGAGGCTCTGGGGATGGGGTGTCCTTCCCCTGAACAACCCCTGTCTGCTTTTAGGGGTCCCCACGGCTGAGGAAGGAGTCGTTGGGCTTTTGGCGGGGGTAGGGGACCTCATTTAGAGCCAGAGTCCCGCTCTGTTCTTGACATGGTCCCTTCTGACTTCTTCCTGTCCCTTGCCCAGCCCTTGCTCATCCCTCTCCAGGCTGAGTTCACTGTGAACTAATTAGGTGACAGAAGAAAAAAAAAAAAAACTCATTAGCTTGGATCTGAGTAAATGGCCTGAATCATCGGTGTGGCTGGGGACCAGGAGGTGGCATCTGTGTAAGCCAGGGGCCCCCAAAAGAGAGGAGATGACCAATTTTTCCTCTTCGGTCTGAAGAGGTGGGGCGGGGAGAGCCGCCATTCCCTGTGGCTTCCCTCTTTCCCCTCGAGGAAGTAAGTTCCATCAGTGCCCAGATGCCTCCCTCACCCTCCCCCCGACCCCACAGGCCCTTTTGGAGGGGGAAGAGGCTTGGTGGGACAGCCATGGGGTGGGAGGTGCGGAGGAAGGCAGGCCAAGCAGGGAGAGGCAGGAGTCTCAGCTGGACGCCGCCTCTAACTTCCGATTCCTTAACAGCGATCGCCCACCCCTGCTCCCCAGCTCAGGAGGTCTCTGGCCAAGCATCTTCTATGATGTGCAAGCCAGTGTTCCTGGGCCACGCTTGGGTATTCACCTCCGTCCTGAATCCAACACGACAGGCAGAATTTCCCCCTTTAGAGCCCACCCCCGTGACCAACTTCCCCACTGCGGTTTGGAAGTACCCTGCTTTCCGTCTGCCACGCCTGGAAGCTCCGTGTCACCATCTCGGATTCTGGGACCTGGTGTCTCATTGTCACCAGGCCCAGCTGCTCCTCACACATCCGTTCCCAGCTCTCCTGGTCTCTACTTCCCTGCTCTTTCTTGGCGAGGCCGCCTCCCTCTTTCCTCCGTCCCCCCCCCCCCATAGCCCCCCCCCCTTTTTTTGGCCAACCTTTCTCCTGGAACCCATCTTGATTCTCCACCTCACCCCTGCTTTCCCACTTATGTCGCCCTAGCTTTTCCACTGTAGGCAGGCATCAAAAAGAAGAAAAAAAAGCCCAGAAAACTCCTTCTTCGATTTCTGCCCTATATCCTTCCTTTCACCATCTGCCAAACCATATTGCTGCTGTCCTGCAAACAGCATCCCCGCCTCCCCAGCGGAGGGCGGGGTGGGGGCAGCTTCACAGGCGGGGCGTTTCCCTGCTCACCCAGGGAGCCTGACCCGAGACCCTGCCAACCCCCTACCAGAGCCCCCGCAGACCTGGGTCGAGAGGCTGTTACATAAACACATCCATCACCCGGGAGGCTGACCCTATGTTTACTAGACATGGGCCTCGTAGTGGCAAGGGATGACATTTCCCTCGTGTGGAGTAAGCCTCACTCGGTGGTGCTTTGGTGAAGGGTGTTCATCCCAACCCTGGAGGTGACCGGGGAGGTGTGGTCAGGGGTCCCTTTGGGACTGAGAAGGCTCTGTGGCACCCTGTCTTCCTGCCCTCTCTCAGCCCCTCTGAACCCTGTGGCCAGGGCAGGAAGAAGCAGAGGAACTCTGAGCTTTCCTGTGTTTCAGGACAGGATCTGGAGGGAGGGAGTTCCTTTTCCCTCCAAAGGCAAGGAAAGAGAGAACCTGTCCGCTGTTAGGCCTTACGGAATGTATGAGGGTATCATCAAGAGCCAGGATGGATGGGGAGATGGCTCACCACCTGCGGAGCCTCTGGGCCACCCTCGCCACCCTGGTGGGGGCACCGAGGCTCGGAGGAGTTGGGGACCTGATGGTGTGCCCTGTGTCCTAGAAAGAGGGCCACAGAGGATCTGGGTCCAGATGGGGACAGCCTAGGCGCACGGGACCCAGGCGTGCTGGGCCACGTGAGCCGGGAGCTGGGATGAGCTGTTGGGAAAGGCTGCCCTGGGGTTCCCGCGGGTGGCCTGGAAAGGCAGGCTTGTCCCTGAGTAGCCCTGAGCTCAGGGAGGTCTGCCCGTGTGACACCCGGCCAGGAATCAGACTGTGGTCCTGGGCAGCTATTCGTCAACTGGGTAACTTGTTCCTATGGCTCTTGGTGTTCCTGCAAGCTTTGGGGGCTTTTTTTTGAGATGTTTTAACTTATTTTAGTTTAAAAGCATGTTTTATCAATGTAATTTGTCTACAGTGTGAAAAAAAGGGTTCGTCGCACAGTCATGTCTGACTCTTGGCGACCCCATGGACTGTTGCCCGCCAGGCTCCTCTGCCCATGGGATTCTCCAGGCCAGAATACTGGAGTGGGTGGCCATTCCCTTCTCCAGAGGATCTTCCCAGCCCAGGGATGGAGCCTGGGTCTCCTGCCTTGGAGGCAGATTCTTTACCATCTGAGCCACCTAGGGAAACCCCTATTATAAAATAAAACTTCAGGACAGTGAAGCCTCCAACTGCTGAGCCGGCGCCCAGGAGTGTGGTCCTGCTGGAGACCTGGCTTGGGGAGTGGCCCCCAGGATTGCCCCAGTCCTCAAGCTGCGAGGCCACCATGAAGAGGGAGGGAGTGAGGAGCCTGGCCTCTGCTGGGTCCAGGCCTGCCTTCCTCCAGGGGCTTTTAAGCAGTGAAATTCCTTGGTCGGGGTGACACATGGCTGTCCTGTTACCCCTCACTCACTGAGGCATTGTCTGCCTTACCTCCATGGGCTCCGGGCTTGGTAACATTCTAAAGGGACTCAGATAAAAAGAGGTTTGGGTGTTCCTAGTTCAAATCCAGGCCAAGGGGAGAAGGTGGCCCGGAACTGTGGGCAGGGTGGTCAGAGCCTCTGCAGCTGCAGGTCTCCTCAGAGCTGTAGATTTTGTCCCTTGTTGTTTCCTGTCCTGTGACCAGATCCCAGCAACAGCCCTGTGATGTGGAGAGAAGCACTGGGTCCATTCTGGAGACAGAAAAGCTCTGTCCTGAGCTGATTCCCTTCTCCTGCTCCTGGGGATAGGCATTCCCCAACCTGCTGATAATACGTGCCTGCAGGGCTTGCTGCCTCCAAGAGATCTCACTTGGTGGGTTTGGGATGGGGGCCCAGGGTGTGTAACGTCCCCTGGGCCATTGTGGTAATTAGCTGCTTTGGGGAATGCGGTTATTGAGGACTTTGCACAAAAGAGCTCTAGGAATTCTCAAAAAGAGGATATTGGTGTGGGTGCCAGGGGCCAGGGAAAGCTGCATTTGTTCCAGATACGTGTATTAGCTCCTGCGATGTGGCCCAGTTGCATCTAGCACTGCGGAGAGCAGGAGGGGAGGGCGGGGGCTGAGCCAGCACTCTGGACACTGAAGGTGAATGGATCAGCCCTTAGCAGATCCCAGAGCGGGGACTGGGAGTGGCAAGAGTAAAGCCCAAGTTTTAAGAAAAGCAGGGCGAAGATGAGAGGCTGGGAAAGGCTTGTCAAGCCCCCAAGCCTGCAGGAACTCGGTGGGGGGAGCCTGGAGATGCCCCCCCACCCCTCACTTCCAACCATTTAGTCCTTCTTCACTGCTTTCCAGCTCTCTGCCAGATTTGGAACACAGTCCATGCTCCTAAACACGCCTATGGCTGGCATGTACCATAGCTTTCTTCTACCATTTATTCATGCATTTATTTGTTTTTGGCTGCACTGAGTAACATGTGAGACCTTGGTTCCTTCACCAGGGATCTGCAGTGGAAGCTGGAGTCTTAACCACTAGACTGCCAGGGAAGTCCTTACCATTTACTTCTTTAATTCAATGTGTGTGCCGG
The DNA here is from genome assembly GCF_003369695.1 of Bos indicus x Bos taurus. Lineage (NCBI taxonomy): Eukaryota > Metazoa > Chordata > Mammalia > Artiodactyla > Bovidae > Bos > Bos indicus x Bos taurus. The sequence goes on along the minus strand of NC_040079.1, from coordinate 6,200,860 downwards.
GCACGGGGTCTGGTAGATGCTCTGTGCAGAGGGAGCAGGTGTGCAAAGGCAGCAAGGGATGGGGCTCAAGGAGCCACAGGCTGGTCTGTGTGCCTGAGCACTGAGTCTACAGGGGGAGGACCCTGGTGTAGGAGTTTTGAACGTTTAATCCTCTTATGAATTCATTTACAGCTCACCTTGTTCCAGGAGACCACTCAAGGTGGCACTTAAGCCTGCAGGAGATAGGCAGTCACTGGAGGGTTGAAGCAGGAGCTGTCTGGCAGGTGTGATCTGAAAGCAGGTTGGGGCTTCCCTGGTGCCTCCGATGGTAAAGAATCTGCCTGCAATACTGGAGACCTGGGTTCGATCCCTGGGTCGGGAAGATGCCTTGGAGAGGGAAATGGCCACCCACTCCAGTATTCTTGCCTGGAGAAGCCCTATGGACAGAGGAGCCTGGTGGGCTACAGACCAGGGGGCCGCAAAAAGAGTCAAGCACAACTGAGCGATTAACTCTTTCCCTTCTCACTCACATTTGAGAATGAACTCTCCATTTGGTGCCGGCTGGACCAGAGGGCACAGGGCCACAGGGAAACCAGGCAGGAGAAGTGGATGAATGAGCTCTTAGTGTCCATGCCATGCATTTGGCCGTGAGCCCTTCCCAGCTGCTGTCAGCGGGCCTCTGATCTCAGAACCTCAGGAACGGAGGGAAGAAGGAGACCCTAGCCTGGGGGAGCTGAGGCTGAGGGGGGCCAACCCAGGGCCCTGTGAACTGAGGGGCCTGTTCAGCATGGCCTGAACACCTACCCAGGACCCTTTGGCTTGCCCCTATTCTCTGCAGGTAACGCGATTAAACAGAGAACAGAGGTTTTCTTGAACCAATTGCATTCTTCCTGACATCTGGCCGGCTTCCACCACGCAGGCCAAGGGCAGCTAGTTTGGCTCAGGGAGCTAAGCTCTGGGATTATGGAAGCAGGAAGGAGAGGTGACCTGAATCACCTGCTTTGAGGATGTGGACCTTGGGCTATGCGGTGTCCCACCAGTGAACATTCCTCGCCTGCCTGCTGGAGATTGTCATGAGGCCTCTGCCGTCCCTTGCAGTCTTCTCGGGTATGCATATATCATCCCCATTTTGCAATGAGATTGCCTAGGACTTAGAAGAGCGTCCCTGATGGCTCAGAGGGTAAAGTGTCTGCCCGCAATGCGGGAGACCCCGGGTTCGATCCCTGGGTCCGGAAGATCCCCTGGAGAAGGAAATGGCAACCCACTCCAGTATTCTTGCCTGATGAATCCCATGGATGGAGGAGCCTGGTAGCCTACAGTCCAAGTCACATCCCCAAGACTGCCCAGGGACTCTGCCTGGTTTTCCAGTTCCAGGCCTTGGGCTCTTCCCCTCACATGGATGGACTGATTGAGCTCTGCTGGGCCAGGCTGACATGCAGTCAGCTGTGCTGGGTGCTTCTCAGGCAAGCTTTTGACCTGGAGTTTCACCTTTGGAAGCTTTTAAAGTACAACTTAAGGGCGATTCAGAGCTCTTCTCTCCTGCTGTAGTTTTCTTCTGGATGTCTTGTATACCCAGCTGAATGATGCCTTTTGGAGAGGGGCTCTCCCTTCTGGGAGCAGCGTGGATACTGCGCGTGGTAGAAAAGATGCTCAGTCAGGAAACACTCCAAAATATTTGAACATCTAAAAAATGTAAATATATGTTTAAACAGGGAAAATAACGCCTGCTTGTTAGAACACATTCCAGTGTGAAAGGAAGTAGAAACACCCTACCCCTCCCCGGGGCACCTGCTGTCTGTCTGATGGGTATCTCCGATCTGCCTCCTCTCCCGTATCTATCTACTATATCTAATTACTCCACGATCAATGATATTATTGCCATTTCATAGCAGAAGTGGGACTCTGGAAAATACTCCACTGGGAAGAAAGGAAACCAGAGCCGCAGATTCATGAAAGGCCTCTGTGTTCAAGCACCTGTCTGGCAGCTCCCCGTCGGGGAATCCGGAGACGGGGGGTCTCCTTCCTGTTCTGCAGCCGACTAGCTGCGAGAACTCAGGCCCCCAAACCTCCCTCCCCACCCTGGCCTGTCCTCCTGATCCTGGTCCTAGCCTGTGGGCCATCTCAGTCTTGGATTCCTGCTCCATGGAGGACAGATTCCATTCAGTGTGAGGTTCCGAGCTTGCCTACCTGTGCGCCACGTATGATGCACGCTGCCTGGCACAGAGTGAGTGCCCGGTACGGGCTCGTGGTGATCTGAGAGGCTGCGTGGTGCCCAGGGCAGGGCTGTGCAATCAAGCCAAGTCTGCTGGCGCCTAGATCTTTGCACACTGAGATCTTTACACGCCTGGATCTGTTTATTCCCTTTGGACAGATTCCCAGAAAGAAGAAAACGGTAGGGCCGTTGGGCTCACACGACCTTTTGGGGACTTTGGCCACACGTGCCACAGTACCCCGTAGGCAAACCCTTCCTGTTTTCTGGGGCAGAGACTGCCTGTTCCCTGCCCCTACCCCCTCCACCTGAAAAGAGAAGAGAAAGGATGAAAGGGTTCTGTGTGTATTTGATTACTAGTGAGAGTTAAGATTCAGCAGTGGTTTTTTGATCACTGTATTTTGTTGAATTTCGTTCACATCCTTTATTCGTCTTCCCCGTGGTTTGTTACTCTCTTGCTTAACACGTGTTGTCGTTTAGTCGCTCAGTCGTGTTTGACTCTTTGCAAATCCGTGGACTGCAGCATGGCAGGTTTCCCTGTCCTTCACTATCTTCCAGAGCTTGCTCAAACTCATGTCCTTTGAATCGGTGATGCCATCAAGCCATCTCATCCTCTGTTGCCCCCTCTGTGTCCTCAATCTCTCCCAGCATCAGGGTCTTTTCCAGTGAGTCAGCTCTTTGCGTCAGGTGGCCAAAGTATTGGAGCTTCAGCATCAGTCCTTCCAATGAATAGTCAGGGTTGATCTCCTTTAGGATTGGCTGGTTTGATCTTGCAGTCCAAGGGACTCTCAAGAGTCTTCTCCAGCACCACAGTTCAAAAGCATCAATTCTTTGGTGCTTAACCTTCTTTATGGTTCAACTCTCACATCCATACGTGACTACTGGAAAAACCAGAGCTTTGACTAGACGGACCTTTGTTGGCAAAATGATGTCTCTGCTTTTAATACGTGTGGGACAGTTTTAATCTCTGAATTCAGAGCAGGCGTACATTGCTGATTGCTGGAGGTGAGCTGCGGTCTGGGTCTCTCTGGCGGCCCTCTGACACTCCTGGGGCCCTGGGCACCAAGATGAGTGAGCCCACACCACGTGGTCCCAGAGGGACGTGCCTTTGCTGTTTTCGTGCCTGTTTATAGTGTGTATTTTCTTTCTCTTTCTTGTTTGTCAGTGCCCCTCCTTGCCACTGTTGGCACGCCCGCCCACAGCAATTTCTCTTTTGCCTTTTAATTTGATGTTTTGATGGCTTGCGAACCTGGAGCCCAAGCTGGTAGAGTGGGATTTGAGCCCAGGCATGGCCTCTCTGAGTGTGTTTGTGTCTGTGTCTGTGTGTGCGGCGGGGTGGGAGCCTGGGAACTCTGGGGGTCCTGCTCTGCTCCTGGTGGGAGGGCCCAGCCCTTCCTCTGCGTGTGGTCTCTTCCAGGGAGGGGTTGACGTGCTTGGACGCTTTTGGTTAAACAGGCCCTAAACGAAGACCCTTTGGTGAGAAATGCTTTGAAGATTTGGGGGCTTTCAGTCCCCTCCGAAGCCCCCACTTATCTTGGTTAATGTTTCCAGACTCTTCTAGACCTTTTTACATCAGATGATGCGGTAGAATGGAGCCTGCTGCCTGGATTTGGATTCCTAACACTTAGTAGCTGTGTGATCTTGGGTGAATTCCGTAACCTTTCTGTGCCTTGGCTTCCTTGTGGCTAAAATGAGGGTAACAAGCACCCATCTCATTGCTGTGAGGATGAAGTGTATTAACACGTGCGAAGTTTTTAGACCAGCCCCGGCTGTGTTCACAGCGGCTCCAGCCTCTGCAGGGCTGGGGCGATGACTTGGTGAGGTCATCACCTGCCGCTGTGGCTCCGCAGTCACCCTCCCTGAACCCAAGTGGGCAAGTGGGCAAACCTGGGGAGCAGAGTTGGGGGTAGGTTGGTCCAGCTTGGCAGACGCTGGGCAGGGGTGCTTGGTCCCATCTTGTCTGAGGTTCCAGCTGATAGACGCAGACGCTGGACCACAGCTGGTCACAAGGCACCCAGCGTTGCTTTCCTCTGACTGTTTGCCTGTCGATTAGTGTGTTTCCTCTAATTCAGCACCAATTACATATGCGAGTCACGTGTAAATTCAGATTTTCAGGTAGCCATAATGAGAAAGTAAAAAGATGGGCAAGAATGGATACACGTGTACGTATGACTGGGTCCCTTCGCTGCTCACCTGAAACTGTCAGAGCATCGTTCATCGGCTGCACCCCGATACAAAATAAAAAGTTTAAAACAAAAGGGAAAAGGAAATCAACTTTAATGCTGTGTTTTATTTAACCCATTGTATCTGAAATATTATCATTTCAATGTACAATTCATATAAAAATATTTAATGAGCCATCTCACATTCTTTTTTCAACAACGTCTTCAAGCTCTCCTGTTTTACACCCTCAGTGCCTCTCCATTTAGACCGGCCACATTTCAGATGCCCAGGAGCTGCCGGTGGCTCTGGTATTGGAAGAATGGCTCTAATTTTATCCTGTCAGATAACGAAAGAATACCTCTTTGTTGGAAAAATTGAATATAGAAGTATATCCTTTTGGATTCATCTTCCTGAAGTGTTACATTCGAAAAATTTTTTTAAAGTAATGTGACCTTCACGTATGTCCTGCTGTTTTCATTCAGTCAGCAAGCACTCCTTCACCACGCACCTGCTCAGGCCACAGTGATGGGGGGCATACAAATCCATCTAGAAGTGTTACTGAACTCGCAGTGGCTTTTTGTTAGCGCAGATTTTCTTAAAACCTGAAAGTGTAACCAGCGTTGCGGGGGCTGGGGCACTAAACGTGTTCCCATCGAGGGAATTCTCAGATTTCGGAACCAAGACTCACAGAGTTCTGCTTAAGGTGGAAGGTGGGGAACGAGCCCAGGCCCCGCTCTTTGGCAAGATGCGGGAGGAGAGGGTGGGTGTCTGGGGAGAGAGCACGTCCAGGCCCCTCTGAGTCAGCGTCTTGGTTGCGGATGGCTCTGCCCACGAGCTCCAGCATGGCTCACGTCACTTGGGTTTGGTGGTTTAGCCCCACGTGGCTGCTGCGCTGCCCTACTTAATGTCCCCGCCCGCCCCCTCTGCATCACGGCCAGATAATCCTGAACCCAATCCTGACCTGAGTGAGGGGAGAGAGGGGGCGGGAAGGGACTCTCCCATCTGCCGCTGGGCCAGCAGCGATGGTGGGCCCGACCGGAAGTGGACGTGCCAGCCGCGAACCGGGTGAATGGCACAGTCAGGGACTGGCTGACCTCTGCATATCCGCCTCGGGCTGGATGGAATAAAGTGCTGGATTGGGAGGTGTAGGCTTTTAGGGGAGAGTGAAGTCGCTTAGTCGTGTCCGACTCCTTGTGACCTCATGGACCATAGCCTGCCAGGTTCCTCCATCCCTGGGATTTTCCAGGCAAGAATACTGGAGTGGGTTGCTGTTTCCTTCTCCAGGGGATCTTCTTGACCCGAGAGTCGAACCCGGGTCTCCCGAATTGCAGGCAGACTCTTTACCGTCTGAGCCACCAGGGAATCTGCTTAGGGGATAGGGTGCTGATTGTGTAGCCAGTGGTGCAGGCCAGAGACAGTGGAAGCCACCTACGCGGGATTCAAGGTCACTGAGGAACAGCTGGGTGGATGAGGCCCCCAGCTCTTTTCTTGTCGTGGTGGGGGCCTCCTTCCAGCTCACAGAGCAAAAGCGGGCTGGGTGATCCTGCCAGCCACGTCCCCCTCAGCCGTGACCCCCGGTAGTGGTACTGGGACAAGTCACCAGCAAAGCTGCAGTGTACCCCTCACCCCATCCTGGCGTCGCAGGCAGGAGCTGTTTTTGTAAGGCTTCTTTTTCCTTCTTGGTCTGTGTTCTGTCTTTGTGCTGAGTAACATGTATATAGAACAGCGGAGAGTTCGTAAACAGACACATACGCTCAGAAAAACACGTGGAGCAGTCAGGCCCCTCTCAGCCCGAAGCCCTGGTTGTTGAATCCCTCAGGCCACTTCCGGGCCCTGAGATTAGGGAGCCCACCCCCTCCCCTCCCCTCCCCCTCCCCTCCCCTCCCCTCCCCCTCCCCTCCCTCTCCCCTCCCCCTCCCCCTCCGGCCTGGAGATGAGATGCTAGTGGAACCGCCCAGGAAGGAGCATCCCGAAGTATTGCAGCAATAAACACCACCTCCCTTGCACCAGCTCCCTGTTAACCTTTGTCCAGGGAGCCAGCAGGGAACATGCCGATGGGCCGGGCTGGGCAGCCTTCTGCCTTCAGGAGGCCCTTGGGTAAGCCTTCCTGAGTCCCCCTCCAGCCAGCCTAGAGAAGACAGAGGTCGTCACCCTGCAGAGCTCTCTGCTCCCAGCCTGTCATTCAGAGGGGACATGCCATCCTGAGCTGGTGCCTACAGGCACCTCGCCTCCCTCCCCGGTCCCCGTCACCTGCTGGCTAGGGCCCTGGGGCTGCACTCTGCTCTGTGGGCTCCGGGGGCACTTACTGCCCTTTCCCAGTGCGAAGAGCTGGGCTGTAAAGCCGCCTATCTCCAGCTCTATCGCTCTCCTTTCTGGTGCAAGGCCCTGGTCTGTCCTCCGCCCCCATCCGCCAAGACTGCCCTGACCTGGTCCCTGTGGGCCTGGAGCCGTGTGTGTCTCGCCCCTGCCGGTCCCGAGCTGCTGTCCACCCGACTTGCTGTCTCCCTTCTGGATGCTGAGCTGGTGGCAGGCGGGCCTCGGGCCCCCAGCCCAGCAGAGACTGGTGACCGGGGCCCTCCCTGCTCGGTTCAGAGCCCAGGAGCCCTGTGGGGCCTGGGGGTCTCTCAGGGAGCCCGGGACCACCTGTAGCAGCCCGGAGCAGCCAAGGATGGGGAGAGGGGTTGTCAGGGGCCTGAGGTGGAGCTGGGCTGGGAGGAGGCCGTCTGTAGCAGGGCCCAGCTTCTTTCTCCCAGGCCTGTCCTCCCGGCGGCCGAGTCTGGGCCGTGTGCTCTGCGCCCGGCTCCAGCCCGACCTGCACCAGCATGGCCCCCAGGTGACCCCTGGAGGAGGGTGGCAGCGGCGTGTGGAGTTCTCTGTCCTCTCCTTCCTCCTCCAGGGCTCAGAGCTCGGTCAGAGCTGCCAGGTCGTGGAGAGCTGGGTGTCTTGCTTTTCAGCACGTCGGCCAACGCAGACCTTAAACACCCCGCAGATGTGTGGGAGCGGCCGTCCTTCCACCTGGCCCTGGAGGGCGGTGGGGACAGGAAGGTGGTCACATTCTAGCCCACTTTGTGACCCTCACCCGCCACCAGCGGGCCTGAGACCAAGGGAGGGACACCAGCCAGCATCTGGGTCTCAGGTGGGTGCAGGGGGGCGGACAGGCCCTGTGTGGGTGGGTGGAGGGGCAATCTGGTTGAGTCCAGGCCGAGGGCACCGGTGACATCAATACGGAGACCCTGACCCAGGTCCAAACAGCTTAACAGTGACTCGCTGAGGGGGCAGCATGCCCGGGAGACCCAGGAGAGAGTCCTTCCTCTGTCTGCAAGGGAAAATGCGTTCTGGAGGATGAGGGGGCTGGGCCGTCCAGGTCTGGGAGCTGTGTGTGTGGTGGTGGGGTACGGGAGGGGCAGGAGGGGGAGGCCCTTCTGGATTCTGAACCAGGTGCCCTGGACACTGTCACTGCCTTTCCTTCTGGTGAAAAAGTGAAAGTTGTGAGTTGCTCAGGCAAGAAGACTGGAGTGGGCTGCCATTCCCTTCTCCAGGGGGTCTTCCCGACCCAGGGATCCAACCCAGATCTCCTGCATGGCTGGCAGATTCTTTACTGTCTGGGTCGGGGAAGCCCTTCCAGTGAGTGAAAGTCGCTCAGTCGTGTCTGATTCTTTGTGACTCCTATAGTCCATGGAATTCTCCAGGCCAGAATACTGGAGTGGATAGCCTTTGCCTTCTCCAGGGGATCTTCCCAACCCAGGGATCAAACCCAGGTCTCCCGCATTGCAGGCAGATTCTTTACGATCTGAGCCCTTCCAGGGTGCCCCCTAAACTTGATCAAGGGTACAGTTGATTTCTGCAGCAAGTGGGCTATAGGTCCCAGAGCAGCTCAGCCAGGAGTGGGCTGTGTGGGGGGGTCCCTCTGCTTCTGAGCAGGAACGGTTAGATACCAAAGATAAATCATATTTCTCAGAGAGTGCGCCACGTGCCAGGGAGGCGGGTGGGAGGGGGAGCCCCGCGGCGTGCCTGGCTGCCGTGAGAGGCGCTGGGAGACACTGTTTTACCGGAGTCGTGATCGTATTAGGAAAATCGCTGGCGTCGTGTGTTTTTAAACTATTCACAAGTGCCACCCCACACTCTAGCACTTTGTTTGTGCGGCAGACGTCGTAAGAATGACAGCTTTTGCTCTGGTGCCGGGGAGCGGCAGGTTCTGGAGTAAGGGGTGGCGCATCGGATCTGTTTCCGCTGCGTGTACCCCCCCGTGCCTGCTGGTGATTGTTGAGACTGCCTTGGGGTGTTGGCGCCCCCACCTTGCAGATGAGGGACCCAAGGCCCACAGATGTGACAAAGGCAGGATCTGGACCTAGGACATCCGGTCTCACATGCCGGGCTCTGAGCCGTCACGCGCCGCTGCACCGTGGAAAAGATAAAAGCTCTGAAAAATACAGGGGGAAATCAAAAGACTATTGTCTCATCTTGGGATGAGAGGATCCTCTTAAGCCAGACAGGAAACCCGGAACTCATAGAGGGAAAGACGGACTGATTTTTTTCCCCGCCCTGAGCCTTTTACTTTGGAAAATAAGCTACCTTGAGTGATTCATGGTTAACATCTATCTGTTTGCTTTCCCTCTGTCTCTCTCACACATTTTTTTTTTGGTGGAGGTGATGGTCAGTAGTTGTGGACACAATGGAGCTTTTCCCCCAAGCACTCTAGTGGGCATTTCCTATGAACAGACAGTCTTTCTACATGACTTCACACCAGGGTCATACCTAAGAAGATGAGCGAGGACTTTTCAACCATCACTGGATAGCTCATCCATAACTCAATGTCCTCAGGGAACCCCCAAACGCCTTATATAACCTCTTTGTTTTCCCATGTCAGGATGGCACAGGCCCCATTGTGATGCTTTTCCCTATCACGCAGACTCTTTTTTAAAAAGTTTACTGAAGTATAGTTGATTTACAATGCTGTGTTAATTTCTACTGTACAGCAAAATGACTCAGTTAGACGCATTCTTTTTCCATTATCGTTTATTACAGAATACTGAATATAGTTCCCTGTGCTATACAGTGGGTTTCCCTGATAGCTCAGTTGGTAAAGAATCCGCCTGCAATGCAGGAGACCCCAGTTCGATCCCTGGATCGGGAAGCTCCGATGGAGAAGGGATAGGCTACCCACTCCAGTATTCTTGGGCTTCCCTGGTGGCTCAGCTGGTAAAGAACCCACCTGCAATGCAGGAGACCTGGGTTCGATCCCTGGATTGGGAAGATCCCCTGAAGAAGGGAAAGGCTACCCACTCCAGTATTCTGGCCTAAGAGTTAGACACGACTGAGCGACTTTGACTCACTCACTAGGCTAGATTTGTTGCACTTACGAAGGCGCTCTTGGAACGGAACTTGTTCGTGTGTATATAGTAAATATATATGTAGTGTTTAGTGAAAGTCGCTCAGTCGTGTCCGACTCTTTGCGACCCCATGGACTATACAGTCCATGGAATTCTCCAGGCCAGGATACTGGAGTGGGTTGCTCTTCCCTCCTCCAGGGGATCTTCCCAACCCAGGGATTGAACCCAGGTCTCCCGCGTTGCAGGCAGATTCTTTACCAGCTGAGCCACGAGGGAAGCCAGAACACTGTACTTCCTCCGTACTAGTTTGAATTTACCAAGCCCCAGATTCCCAGCCCTCCCTCCCCAGCCCCCACCCCCTTGGCAGGCCTGAGTCCGTTCTGCTTCTGTGTCACAGATATCTTTGTTTGTGTCATAGCTGAGACTCCACGTACACGTGATACCGTACGACACTTGTCTGTCTGACTCGACTTTGCTTTAGCACCACAGTCTCCAGGTCCACCCAAGTTGCTGCCCGTGGGGTCACTGCGTTCTTTTTTGTGGCTGCCGAGTGTCCCATCATGAGCCCCGCATCTCTGTCTGTTCATCTTTCAGCGGGCATTCAGGTTGTTTCCATGTCTCAGTTCCGTTCAGCCGCTCAGTCATGTCCTGCGCTTTGCGACCCCGTGGCCCGCAGCACGCCAGGCCTCCCCGTTCATCACCGGAGCCCGCCCCGCGTGTGCACTGACTGGGCTGTTGTTGACAGTGCTGCTGTGCGCACAGGGGTGCAGGCATCTGCTAGAATCAGTTTTGTCCCAGTTTCCCAGGAGTGGGATCGCTGGACCTTGTGGCAGCCCTTATTTTTGGTTTTTTGAGGAACCTTCATGCCGTTTTCCATAGCAGCTGCACCGATGTGCATTCCCACCAGCCGTTGCCGACGGTTGGGGGGGGGGGTCCTTTTCTCCACACCCTCTCCAGCCTTTATTATTATAGACATTTTAATGGTGGCCATTCTTACCTGTCCATCATGCAGACTCTTGAAGAGTCTGGGGCAGGTTTCTCATAGAAGGCCGTGCTCTGATTCAAATGCTGGGGCCAGCTGGTGTTATTTAACTTGTTCTTTTATCCCTGCTTGCTGCCCATGACCTGAAGTGAGGTCGGGGGGCTTTGGTGAGATCTAGGTTAAACCCTTTTGACAGGAATACCTCCTGTGGTGGTGTGTCAGGCTCTGTTCTTGGTGATGCTAAAGAGAAAATTACCAGACCTCCTCATCCTGAAGGCCCCTTGCCTCCTCCTTTGTAATTCACAGTCTGTGGGGTGAGACTTCCTCACCTGGGCCCTCACTCAGTGGTTTTCAGCGCATCGGTGACCTGAATCTGTCCTGTTGGGGTTGCCACGTGGTGATTTTTCTCATCTGGACTTTCCTTCTGCAAGTCTTAGCTGGTATTCTTCTGTCAGTAATAGCCCTTGGCTGTTTTTAGTATCGCTCTTGTCTTGTGGATATTTGTTGTCATTCAGATGTTATAATCAATTACAAAATTAACAGATTTAATTACATTTTTGTAGACTACAGTAAGAGAATTCGCTTGCCATGAACATATGCCAGATAAATGGTTAAGATGCTTGTTACACAAAGAATTCCTCTAATTTTTTTTTTTTTTTTTTTGGTTGCACTGATGGGTTGTGGGATCTTAGTTCCCCAGCCAGGGATTGAACCTGGGCCTTCGGCAGTGAAAGGACAGGGCCCCGACCACCGGACCTCCAGGGAATTTCCTCCTCTAAATTGTTAAGAAAAGACTTTTAAAACCCCAAAGACAATTAGACAAAGAATAGAACCAGGTGGACAATTCAGAGAAGAGGAAATGCAAATTGTTGATGACCATAAAAAGACGCTTAGCCTCAAAGTAATCAGGGGAATGCAGATCTGAAGAGCAAGGTACTGGGTTCCCCCTTTAGAAGTGGAAACTGAGCTGATGACTTTTGATGCTGGTGAGAGTGGCAGAGTGGGCGTTCTCATGCGTTGCTGGTGGGGGACTGGTCGGTGGCGGGGTGGGGTGGGGGTTACTGCCTCCTGTTTGGAAGGGTCATCAGGCATTATCCATGGACATGAAAAATTCATATTTTTCTTTGAACTCAACTCTTCTACTTTGGGGCATGTAACCTGTGAAAAGAACATACATAGTTGTTCTTTTACAGGTGTTGGTTACAGCCTTGATTGTAGACATTAAAAAAGAAAAAAAAAGGAAGCAACCTGAAGGTCCTCAGTAGGGGGAATGGCTGGATGACAGATGGAACATACATACCATGAAATATTGTGATGCTTTAAGCGTGAGTGAGGCCCATGCCCATGGGCCGGGGATGGTTGCCAGCCCATTCCATGAGCAGCTGCTCCAGCTGCCCAGGCTGGGCGTTGTGGTGAAATGCTAAGTCCAGGTCCTAGCCTTGGGGCTCTGGTAGGGGGAGGGGACACTCATTCTGGAAGCTTCCACGTGAAGGAAAGAGAAGAGGGCAAAGGACCAAGGGCAGCTTTCTAAGCATGTTGTGAATGTGCTTTTTTAAAAGTGATGATATTCACAATTTTTTTCTTCCTTTATTTCTTTGCACGGTGTCTTCACTGCTGCATGGGCTTTCTCTCGTGGTGTGTGGGCTCCAGGTTGCCGTGACTTCTCTTGTTGCAGAGCACGGGCTCTAGAGCGCCAGCTCAGTAGTTGTGGCTTACTGCTCTGCAGCATGTGGGATCTTCCCGGACCAGGGATCGAACCCGTGTCCCCTCCATTGGAAAGCGGATTCTCAACCACTGGACCACCAGGGAAGCCCCAGGAATGCGCTTTTATACCCCCAGATAAAATTCTAAAAAGGTTGGCAGAGTGCACATTTATTTGACTAGCCCCATCCCGCTTTCTTCTTTCAGGTCCCACAGACCTGGGTTGGAAAGCTCTTGGGAGCCCTGCTCAGGCTGTGCAGTGACCCAGAGCAGCTGCAGATGGGGGACTTGGGGCCTTCAGGGCCTAGGGTTCAGCCAGGAGAGTGCAACAACAACAACCCCCTCACCCCCTGTCTTTCTCACTCACCAGGTATTTCTTCCTTCACCCAGCCCTCATCCCTCACCCAGCCCTCATCCCTCATCCCGCCCTTATCCCCAGCTGGAACAGTCTTCTGTTTCCTCTGTTTCATTTTCTTTGTACAAAAGTAGTGTATTCTCTACAGACATTTTAGGAAACAGGGTGAAACACACATTTCACAGACAAATAGAAAGAAACAGAAAAAAAAAATCACTGCAGGGCTTAACTGCCAGAGTTGGCCTCTGTCATCATTTTAACATGCTCATTTTTCCCTCTGTTTTTTAAGACAGGTCCATGTTCCCTGGTGACTCAGCTAGTAAAGAATCCACCTGCAGTGCGGGAGACCTGGGTTTGATCCCTGGGTTGGGGCGATCCCCTGGAGAAGGGAAAGGCTACCCACTCCAGTATTCTGGCCTGGAGAATTCCATGGGGTTGCAAAGAGTCGGATACAACTGAGCAACTTTCACTTTCTTTTCACTTTCTGTGTTACATACAATTTTGTATCTTACTTAAAAAAAATGATCATAAGGGTTGCTGCTTTGCTAAGTAAAAGTCTCTGCCGACATTTTATTTAATTATTAATTTATTTATTTTCTGGCCGTGCCACCTGGCACGTGGGGTATTAGTTCGCTGACTAGAGATCGAACCCGAACCCCAAGCACTGAGTCTAAACCACTGGACCGCCAGGGAAGTCCCCAGATGCTATTTTAAATGGTTGTGTGATGTCCCACCGTCTGCAGACACAGTCGCTGAAGCCCTCACTTCCATGTTGGTGGACACTCTGGTTCATATCACTGTTTCAGAAGTGCTGGACTTCTTTGGGCCTCAATCTTTGTGTCCACATCAGGGGGTCTCTGTTGGAGCCCCTGTGGCTTTCAGTGTGAGGAGCAGAGGGCTGAGCTTCTGGGGAAGGGGGCTCACATGCTTGCCAGCATGGGCCTCACGGACACAAAAGTCATGCCTGTTAAGGGTTTGGTAGGTGAGAAGTGGAACTTCATTTTTAATTTCTATTTCTTTAAGTCCTAAGTGAGAGTGAGCAATTTCCATGTAAATCACCCATTTGTGGTTGCTTTACTTTGTTAAGATTTTATGTTTTGTTTTGTTTTTTAAAGTGACGTCTGTATGCTTTGCATGTTGGTATGATGTTAACCCATTAGCATAGTCACATTTTTTATCCAGGTGTTGATTTCCCTTTTGGGGGTTTCCCACATGGCTCGGTGGTAAAGAATCCATCTGCCAATGCAGGAGACACGAGAGATGTGAGTTCAGTCCCTGGGATGGGAAGATCCCCTGGAGAAGGAAATGGCAACCCACTCCAGTGTTCTTGCCTGGAGAATCCCATGGGCAGAGGTGCCCGTGGGAAGGGGTTTCAGGGGTGGGGAAGGGGTTGGGGGTCCAGGCCTACAGTTCACGGGATCCCAGTCTGACACCACTGAGCAACTAAGCACGGCACAGCAGAGTCACATTTCTATCCAGGGGTTGATTTCTCTTTAGCTGTATATTCTCTTAGGGTTTTTTTAAAAACAATTTTTTATCATTTAGGACTTCATTTTTATGCCATGAATCTGTCGATCTCCTCTCTCTGTCCTTTATATCCGAGGAGCCTTGTTGCAAATGGCATCTCTCAGGGCCTAGCACAGCGCCCCCTGCAGCTTGACTGCAGCTCCACAAAGGCAGACTCCATGGCCAGTGGGCTCCCCTCTCCCACCCCACCACTGCCTGGCCAATCTGTGCTGGGGGCGGGGTGGGGTCCGGTGGTTGGGGTCGGGGGCTGGTGGCTGAGATCCGAGGCCCCAGGCTTCAAGGAGGAGGTAGGCTGGGTGAGGCAGGCACGCAGCGGAGCGTGGATGAAGGTACCCAGGAGAGAGGTGGAAGGGACCTGCCCTCGTGGGGTCTCCAGACTCAGGATGGACGTTTGAGGAGATGGTTTGCAGGGACCCCTCCCCCTCTGCCCTGCATGTCATCCGGCTGTAGCTAATGACAGACCGAGGGGAGGGAGGCGGTCCAGCGGGGGCTCCTGGTGGGCTCTGCCCGTGGCGTGAGTTCACGAAGCAGGGCAGCTCTGGCTGTGACCTTGACCCCCATGCCCTTCTCATCTCTCAGCCGATGGCCGCGTGGGGAGGCTGCAGTCGGCCAGGCAGTCTCTAAAGCTTCCTTGGAGGTGGCCTCCTGTGAGCCCCACGCGGTCACCAGGGTTCCCTTGCGCTGTTTCATGGTGATGCTGTGGCCCAGGGACCCAGGCCTCGTAGCTGATTGGCTGGCAGGGCAGGGAGTTGCCAGCTGAAGACGGACGGGGGTAGAATTAAGAGGAAAGCCAGGTCTCCGATGCCACTGAGCGTGCACAGGCCAGGCCTCTCAGCCGCCGTGGAGATGCGCCTCGTCACCTCCTACCTGCCCGGCGCCCTCAGGTGTGGTGCATCCCCCCGGCTCCAAGGATGTGAGAAGATCCTGGGCAGTGCAGGCACCTCGGTGGACAATGACCAGCTCCACAAGGTCATCTGTGAGCTGAAAAGAAAGAACATCCCAGACATCATGGCCCAGGGTGTCGGCAAGCTGGCCAGAGCACCCACTGGCTGGGGACCGTGGCTGTCTCCACTGCCCTAGGATCTGCAGAAAGACTAGAAGGAGGAGCCAGAGGAGTCAGACATAGGGTTTGGCTTATTCTACTAGAGTCCCGCTTCTCTGCAAATAAAACCCTTTTACTTTAAAAAAAAAAAAAGAAGAAGAAGAAGAAAGCCTGAAACTGCCAGGTGCCAAGGCTCTGATTGCCATTCCCAGTCACTCTGTGATATAAGCAGACTGGTGGGACTGGGAGCGCTTGCTGGTGCTAAGCAGAAAGTGTGCATTTGAACCGGCTGCTTGGGGCTGGACAGTGGAGCCCCTGCAGGGTGGTGGGGACAGGGTGTTGCAATGTGGGCCCTGCTTTTTTATCCTCTGTAATGGGAATTCAGATGCTTTTATTTATTTACAGCTTTATTTTATTGACATAGTTGATTTACGATGTTGCATTTCTGGTGAACAGCAAGGTGATTCAGTTACACACATATAATCTTTTCCATATTTTTTTACATTATGGTTTAGTACAGGATATTGCATTCATATTGATCTTCCTCTGGAGGAGGAAATGGCTACCCACTCCGATATTCTTGCCTGGAGAATCCCCACGGACAGAGGAACCTGGCGGACTGGGGTTGCAAGTCCATGGGGTTGCAAGGAGTTGGACACGGCTGAGCGACTGAGCACGCACACCTTGAATATAATTCCCTGTGCTGTTCCCTCTCTGTTTATCCATTCTCTATATATGATAGTTTGCATCCGCTAATCCCAAATTCCCATTCCTTCCCTCTGTCACCCGGAATTCAGATGCTTTTAAACTGTGGTCCATTAGACTCTCAAACTACCTGAGTCTTTATTGTTAATAGTGTACACTGACCCTCAGCCCCCCTTTCCTTGAGACCCTGAACTTAAACATCTGTATTGGAGTTCCCAGGTCGAGGAGCAGTCCTCTGTCATGCAGCAAAAAGGGTACAAGTATTTGAATACTGTATTGCGTCTCCCCTTTATTAAAATCTTTTACTTCTATTAAAAAAAGATGAAAGCAGACCTATGAGCATGTTGATACTGCTGATAAAGGAATGAAGAGCTACCAAGTGAATGCATTGTAGAAACCTGTTGGACTGGAAGAGGCAGTTTTTTAGCTCATGGGATTCGGCTGGACCGTTGTTCAGTTCTGAAGGAAGAGAACAACCTTTAAAGACAGATAAAATGCAGGACACGTGTCTAAACTGGGATGAGAAAGCTGAGTGCCTCGAGGGGGCGTGCAGTTTGACCTTCTGAGGCCAGAGTCCCCTCGACCCACCGCACTGAGGCTCACCCCACCTTCAGGGTCGTCGGAGGGTTCTGAGGGATTTGGGGGTGCATGCGGTGTTCCTGTCCTCTTTGGGGGAAAGCTGTTGAAAGGCAGCAGACTTTTCTCGGCGGAACACATGGTCCTCAGTTGTGATGCTTCTCAGCAGGGAGCTACGTCTTGTCTGTCTGGTCTCCCTCAGGGTTTTAGGGTGAGGTTAGGAGGCCGGTTTTTCCGGTAGTCATGTATGGATGTGAGAGTCAGACTATAAAGAAAGCTGAGCGCCGAAGAATTGATGCTTTTGAACTGTGGTGTTGGAGAAGACTCTTGAGAGTCCCCTGGACAGCAAGGAGATCCAACCTCTCCACCCTAAAGGAAATCAGTCCTGAATATTCATTGGAAGGACTGATACTGAAGCTGAAGCTGCAATACTTTGGCCACCTGATGCGAAGAGCCGACTCCTTGGAAAAGACCCTGATGCTGGGGAAGACTGAAGGCGGGAGGAGAAGGAGACAACAGTGGATGAGTTGGTTGGATGGCATCACCGACTCGATGGACATGAATTTGAGTAAACTCTGGGAGTTGGTGATGGACAGGGAGGCCTGGCGTGCTGCAGTCCATGGGGTCACAAAGAGTTGGACACGCCTGAGCGGCTGAACTGAACTAGGAGGCGGGTAGGGGGCGTACAGAGGGGACTGAGCCTTGCTCAGACTTGGTGGACAGGAAGAAAAATGAAAAAACCGCTGTCGAGTAGCTGGCTTGCTGCCGGAAAGCCTGTTTCCAGCTTTCCATGGGGGAGGGGACGCAGTCCCTGGGGAGCTCTCTGACTCCAGGACCTAGCAGCTGGGGCAGAATTCCCTGCGGGGGTCTGGGAAGGGGCTCCTTTCTCTGTGTTGGGCCCCTGGAGTCTATAGCACCTGTATGTTTTTTACATCCCTCTTAAAGTTCTCGGTAAAGAATCTGCCTGCCACGCAGGAGACCCAGGTTCAATCTCTGGGTCGGGAAGATCCCCTTGAGAAGGGAATGGCTACCCGCTCCAGTATTCTTGCCTGGAGAATCCCATGGACAGAGGAGCCTGGCAGGGCTGCAGTCCATGGGGGTCGCAAAGAGTTGGACACACGACTGAGTAACTAACAGTCGAAGCGCTAAGGATGATCCTTGGCTTGTAGATGGCCGTCTTCTCCCCGTGTCTCTTCACATCATACTCCCTCTCTGCGTGCCTCTCTGTGTCCACATTTCCCCTTTTTATCAGAACACCAGCCCACCTGAATCCAGGGGGACCTCATCTCAGGTAATCCCATTTGCAACCACCCTATTTCCAAATAAGGTCACACTGTCAAGTACCAGGGGCTAGGACTTCAAAATACAGATCTAGGGGGAACCCAGTTCAGTCCATGACAGCTTTCATCAGATTTTCAGAGAAAGACATGATCCAGAAGAGCCTCGGGATCTCTGAGGTCAGCCTCTGTGGTCTCTTGGGGAAGAGATGGAGGGACTGGTAATCCACAGGCCTGAGCTGATGAGGAACTGGCTCCCGGGACCGGAGAGAAGAGGGTGCCTGTGTGTACAAGCACGGCCTGGGGCTTGGGGCCTCCAGCTCAATCCACAGGCCCGAGCTAATGGGGAATTGCTGAGGTCTCCAGCTATATTGGTCACCTGCTGCGTGCCAACTCGGTGCCAGACCCTCCATAAACACATCACTGCACAGCAACTTCAGTTGGAAGGGGGATTATCCCCGGTTTACAGAGACCCCCCCCCCCGCCTCCCCCCCGCCATTGACATTCAGGGGACAGACGCGGAGCCAGTAGCTGCCAGAGGCTGAATTTGCACCCAAGTTTTCTTGGCTCCAGAGTACGTGTCTTGCCATCACACCCCTGTCCGTCTCCACTTTGGATCTGATCTCGACTGAGATTTATCTCAACAAACGTTCCCAGCCAGGGACCACTTTCGTCAGTCTGCCACCCTCCCCACAAGGGGAGCAAAAGCCAGGGTGTGCAGTTTACGCTCAGCAGCTAAGACGAATGTTCTTCATTCCTTCATTGACTCGTTGATTCATTCAGAGAATCACCACGTGCCACCTATGTGGCCCTGTTCATCTCCCTCGGCTCAGCAGTCAAGGGGCTTGATGGACCCGTGTGGCCGGCCACTGCCAGGGTCCCTACTCCTTCCCGGGCGGCACAGCTGGCAACCTCCTGGGCTGCAGGAAGATGTTTTGCTGCCACCTTGTGGTCTAGAAGACCCCAGCCGGCTGTCATCAGGAAGCTCGCCCTTGCTCGGCCGAGAAGGACCTCCCCAGGCTCCTTGGCTCAGTGGCCTCATCTGGGCGCGCCTCCACACTTACCAGTGGATCATCCGGCAGATATTTGAGAGGGACTAGGTACAAGGTTCCATGGGATTCCCGGGCCCCAGGCCGCCCTTCTTCCTCCCACCATGGCACTGCCCCTCTGCACAGCATGCCTTTGCAGGGGGTTTCTAATTCTCCCGAGACATCCTGGGTTTCGTTGTCCCCACCACCCCCAGGCCACAGCCGCACACACAGGCGCCCTCTTCTCTCAGGTCCCAATACCCAGTCCAGCGCACCCAGCTCTAGAGTCGGCTCTTCTCCTTCCGAACTGCCTGTGCTCTGGGCTGCTCATTGCTTAGCCTCCCGGGACCCCTGTCTGTTCTCACCCAGGACCACGCCCAGGAATGAAAGAGACTGCGTCTTCAGTTCCCCCAGAACCTTCCGTGGGGTCTCTGTGCAACAGATTTAGCCTGCCATTTCTGATGACCTTAAGCACCAGAGAACTGACACGAGAGCTAGCTTTATGGGATTTCCGTTTGGTTGGTGTGGCCCTAGCCTAGAGCTTTTTAGGACTGCCCTACTTTCCTTTTGGAAAAGGCAGTGGCACCCCACTCCAGTACTCTTGCCTGGAAAACCCCATGGATGGAGGAGCCTGGTAGGCTGCAGTCCATGGGGTCGCTAAGAGTCAGACACGACTGAGCGACTTCGCTTTTGCTTTTGCTTTACTTTCCTTTGGGTTGTGTTGAGTGAGCTGTTGGCTGCTTCTCTTTGGAGTTGAGTCTTGTGAGACAGAACACAGAGACCTTGTCCATGACCAGGGGCGGTGGCGGTGGCTGATGCCAACAAGGAAGAGAGGTGTGCGCCTGCCCTGATCTCTTTTCTGGGGTCTTTGTCTGAGCCGTTTATGTGCAGGCTGGTGCCCTTCTCTGTCTAGTCTCCCCGAGTCAGGAAAGGTTTCTGGGAAGAAGAAGTAGGAAGGAGTCAGCCAGACGAGGAAGAGGAAGCTGTGCCAGGTTTAATTCTTTATTGCTCTGCTGAGGCTTCACTGCTGTGCTGGCTTTTCTCTACTTGCGGGGAGCGGGGCTCTTCTCTAGCTGGGATGTGTGGGCCTCTGTTGTTGCAGAGCATGGTCTCTAGGGCGCACCGGTTTCTGGGATTGGAGCACTTGGGCTCAGTAGCTGTGGCGCATGGGCTTAGTTGCTCCAAGGCATGTGGGATCTTCCTGGGTTAGGGATGGAACCCATGTCTCCCGCGTTAGCGGGCGGATTCTTTACCCCTGAGCCAGCAGGGAGGCCCCAGGCTCAGCATTTTGCTTGGACCATTTCTGCAGGTGCAGTGGGAGCCCAGAGCTGGTGTGTCCTCTGAGAATGGAAGGTGTTCTTTCACTTTCTGGCCTGGGCACGGCTGCCTGCCTTCCTGGAGCCTGTGTGTGTCTGTGTGTGTGTGCATGTCTGTGTGTCTCTCTGTGTGTGTCTATGTCTCTGTGCATATGTGTCTCTGTGTTTGTGTGTCTGTATGTGTGTGTGTGTGTCTCTGTGTCTGTGTGTCTGTATGTGTGTGTCTGTAAGTGGGGGCCTTTTACTCTCCTGTTGCATCCTGCTCCTCTCCGCCTGAGGGTAGCCAGTTGGGTTCTAAAGCAGCTCACCCCCGTTGGGCACCTTGTCCCCTGTCCCCCTTTAGTGCCCATTTGCCTCTGATAGCTGCTGTCCTGTGCGTGCATTTTCATTGGCTCGGGGAGAGGGTTTAGAATGAGCCGCCTTATTCTGTGGGGGAGGGGTCATCCCATATGTGTGCGTGAGAGAGGGCAGACAGACTGATATGAACAAAGATAGGGAAGTTCAGTGTGTGAGGCTTAAACTTGGGAACGTGAGTCAGGATTCCTGGGTTGCATTCTTGTCTCCACGCCTGAAGGATCCCGGGAAGGGCTCTTCTGCAGAACCGACTATTATGTGGGGGAAATGTACCCCAGAGAGGAAGGCGCCGTCCTCATCACCATTAATAACCAGTCCCAGGAAAATACGGAATCACCCCCCGGGGCCCCGGAGATCCAGCCCGGGACTTGGAAGTTTCCAGCTCGAGGTTCCGCAGGAGCACCCAGGATGGAGGCCCTGCCTTCCTCAGGCATTCCCCCACCCCAGCCCCCTCTGGAATGTGCCACTTTTATCTTGTACTTTGCTTCTGACCAGGACCGTGGAATTCTAAAGCTGAGAGGGACAGATATGTTGGGAGTTGGGCTGGACTGGGGCTGGAGCAGACCTGGGAGTATTATGTCTTCAGAGGGAAACGCAAGCCCCCTCAACCTTGCCACTACCTAAACAGGTTTGTCCTGATCTGCTTGTGGTCCTTGTGGATTATGCTAAACTGGCCCATCTCCAGGACCCCGGAGAGGAGGACTGACGCTTGAACGGTTAGTGGAGAGCACAGCACAGCAACGACCTGTCCTCTGCCCCATCCTGGAGGAAGCCCTGCATTTAAGAGCCTGGGGCAGCCCACGAAGGGTATATGTGCTTGGAGTCAGCTTCCCACGAGGTCTGCAGTCTGCAGCTTCACCTCTGCACAGCCTCTGGACAGGAGGAGGGGGACCAGCGAGCTGGAGGAGCCGGGAGACTTCAGGGGCTCAGAAGTGAGTCACTCGTCCAGAACGATACGGTTCAGGTCCCAAGGTTATCTTCAGATTTTCTGCCGCCCTTGGGCAGGACAGCACTTATCCTAGTCCAGGTGATTTTATAGTCTTCAAGGAAGAAGATAGCCTCAGTCATTAACAGAAGAGCTGACTGAAACAACCAGCAACTCGGATTTGCAAGTTTCCCAACCTCAGACTGAGCCAAGAGCCAAGACAGGATCACCTCGTTCAGGCTCCGTGTTTTCCAGATAAGAAGCCCTCAGTGTAACTCCTGACTCATAATTTAAGCTTTTACCAGCTCCCACCCTGGTGGATCATCTGGTTCTTCCCTGGAGAAAAGAGCGAATGGCCCGCTTCTCTCCAAAACCGAGCCCAGCGCATGGTGTGCCCAGGACTGTTATTTATTTGGCCTGCTCTTAATGACAGCTCCTCTCCTACCTGCCCCAACTGAGGAGGAGCCCTGGGCTGGAATTTCCTGTTTTCTGAGGGCTCGGGGGCCCCCCGCCGCCGCCGTTCCCGGGTGTTCCAGGCCAGGCTTGCCGCCTCTCTCGGTGCTGGGCTGGCTCCCGGCCTCTCCAGGTCTGGGCTTGCCGGCTTGCGAGGTGGAGGCGTTGAGGGACTCAGTCGGCCGACACCAAGTGCCCAGAGGCCGGAGGTCCGTGCGCCCCGGCCGCGGCCCCGGCCCGGGCCCAGCCCCGCGCCCCTCGCCATGGGCCTGGCCCTCGCCCGCGGGCCCTGAGCATGGAGCGGGGCTGGCCGCCGGCGGACAGCTGCAGCCGGGAGCGGCCCGCCGCCTGCCGCCGCGCCCTCAGCGTCTGCGACTCGCTGGACCTGCACGGCGCCCCGGCCGACCGCGCCGCCTCCGCCCTGCAGGCCGCCCTGTGCGCTGCGCGCGAGCAGCCGGCGCGGCCACGGAGCGTGTGCTCTGGCGGCCCGGGGCCGCCGCCGCCCCCCACCGGCGCCCGCAGCCTGCTGCTCGGACTCCTGCGCCCGCGCCTCGGCCGCCGCGGCACCCCCGACGGCCGCGCGTCGGCTCCCGGGTCCGCGCCCAGCCCCGCGCCGAGCCCCGCATCCAGCCCCGCGCCGGGTCGCCGCAGCCGGCCTCGGGGCACCCAGGCGCCGCGGCCCACCAGCATGACGTTCCTGGAGGTGAACCGCCTGGAGCTGGCGGCCGAGGCCGAGGGCGCGGGCGCGGGGCTGGGCCGCGCGGGGAGCTCCGGCTTCCTGCGGGGCGCCTCGCTCTGGAGCAGCCAGCGCTGGCAGGTGCTGCGCGGCGGCGGCGGGCGCAGCGCCCCGAGCCCCCGGCGCGGCCTGTCGGCGCTGAGGAAGAGCTTCAGTTTCCGCCTGCGCCGCGGCCAGGAGATCCGGCGCGCCGAGTCCGGGCTGCTGCCCCGCGTGCGCACCCGCAGCGACGGCGACGCCAGCTCCCTGGGCGCCTTCCCCAGCCGCCGCGACCTGCTGCTGGGCACCGAGGCCCCGCGCGCCGCGCCCGAGGCCGGCCGCCCCCGCACCGCCGCCGGCCTCTGGAGGCTGCTCACCAGCCGCTTCCGCCGGAGAGAGCCCATGTCCGCGCCCGTGCCGTCCGAGCCGCTGTGGAGCCGCCGGGCGGCCGCGGCCCCCGGACTCCTGGGCGCGCCGAGCGGTAAGGGGGAGCGCCCGGGCCTGGGTGTCCTCTCCGGTTGGAGTCCGGGCTTGAGGGCGAGTGTGAAACAAACCGGACACCTACCGGGAGAGGTGGGCGTGCCGTGAAGGCGAGCGGGTGGCGGGGGGGTCCGCCAGACAGGGCTGGACCAAGTGGATCAGCGCCCGGCAGGGTCTAGGGTCGCTGTTGGGTCTGGAGACGGTGGCTGTGGCAGAGGCTGGCTTCCAGGTGGGTCCCGGGAGGGCCTGCCTCCCGTGGCCCTAGCGAAGTGGAATGAGAGCAGAACGGAAGGGCCCCTTTCTCACTTTTGGAGACCCAGGAAGGGGCTCCGGGACGGATGAGACTCACTCGGAGCCCGGGCCGGCTCTGGAGGGCGGGGAGGACTAGATCAGCAGCAGCTCTAGCTCCCAGGTGAGGCTCTAAGCTGCCTTTGCAGATGAGTTTAGGGACTGGACCCGCGCGTTGTAACTACTCTTGGAGGCAGCCTGGGGAGGCGGCGTGAGCCCCGCCCCCAGAGCCTGGTCCCTGTGGAGCTGCCTGGAGCGGCCCCAGGATGTCTGTGCCAACCTAGAGGCTCAAGGAGAGGGGCTGACCCTGGCTGGGGCTCTGGGTAGCGCCCGGGTGAGGCAGGAGCTGGGGATGGACTTGAGAGGAGGAGTGCTGGAGGCGGATCTTTGAGAAAGAAAGGGTGGCTGGCTCCTGCCAAGGAGGAGCCTGGGGAGGAGGGCCGGCTGGGAGGGGCAAACAGCTCCCTGTTGGACCGGCCTCTCACCAAACAGGGCCAGGTGAAGGGCTCCGCCCTCTTTGCTCACCAGGAATGTAGTGGGTGGCCCCACCCTGCGAGGGTGAGCTGTTCCTTCTGGCTGCAGAGGCGGCCCCCAGCCCAGCCGAGACCCACTGGAGCGGCCTCTCACCAGGCGGGGGCGCCGGTAGGGCGTGACTCAAGGTAGTAGCTACCCACTCTGCTGGAGCGGAAAGAGGAGGGATCCGGTCTGTCCAGACTGGAGAACTGAGGGCTGTCACCCCGCTGTTCTATTCTCAGAGAGCATTCTTGCTGCTCTCTAGGGAGCTAGGGGCTTCCCGGCGGCGCTAGTGGTGGTAAAGCACCCGCCTGCCAGTGCAGGAGATGTAAGAGAAGCGGGTTCAATCCCTGGGTGGGGAAGATTCCCCTGGAGGAGGGCATGGCCACCCACTCCTGTATTCTTGCCTGGAGAATCCCCAGGGACGGAGGAGCCTGGCAGGCTACCATCCACGGGCTCGCAGAGCGTCCGACACCACTGAAACGACTTGAGCGTGCGCAGGAAACTAGGGCTGAGGGTGTTTTCTGGCTGTGGCCTCTGAAAACGGGCCAGGTCGTGGAGGCCGCCGGTGCCGGATAGCCAAGGGGCTGTGCCATCCCAGCCCTGACGGGTGGCCTTCTCTCCTGCAGACTCCTTTGTGAACAGCCAGGAGTGGACCCTGAGCCGCTCGGTGCCGGAGCTTAAAGTGGTGAGTGAGTGGGAGGCACAGGCAGCCCTGGGCTGGGGGTGTGGGCTAGAGTGGTGGGCCGGCGTGACTCCCCCTGACCACCCCGGCTTCCAGTCCCCTCCGTCTCTAGGCTCGGCCTCGCCCCGCACTCGTGTCTTCCCGGTTTCTCTTGCCTTTCCCATCCTTGGCGCTGGGCCGTCTCCTCCCAGGTGGATCAGCCTGTCCTGCCGTGCCGTCTGTCTGTCCAGCTCTCTGATCGCTGCTCCTTCCTCTCCCGCAGGGCATTGTAGGGAACCTGTCTAGTGGGAAGTCGGCCCTGGTGCACCGCTATCTGACAGGGACCTATGTCCAGGAGGAGTCCCCTGAAGGTGAGCGTTAAGGGGCCGGCCCCGGGCCCTGCGGCTGCTCTCTGCCCACCCGTCCCTGTCTCCCGCTGCCTGTGCAGGGGGCTGCAGCCCCGTGTCTCTCTCCATCCTCCCGTCTTCTAGCTGTGGGTCCCTTCTCTGTGTGGCTACCCCTCCAACCCCCGCCGTGGGCTCGCTCTTGCGGCTTGGGGCCTGACTGCGCACTCTGTCCTAGGGGGTCGGTTTAAGAAGGAGATTGTGGTGGATGGCCAGAGTTACCTGCTGCTGATCCGAGATGAAGGAGGCCCCCCCGAGCTCCAGGTAGCCCTGGCCCATGGTGCCCCCTTTTTTTCGAGGTTCCCAGCTGGGACCCCGGCAAGATCGTGTGCAGGGCGGCAGGGGGTGGGGTGGGGGTGGCAAAGTTCACCTGTGCCCAGGTGAGGTGGTAATTCTGCTCCGCCCCCCACCCCCCACCCCCCAGTTTGCCGCCTGGGTGGACGCAGTGGTGTTTGTGTTCAGCCTGGAGGATGAGATCAGCTTCCAGACGGTGTACAACTACTTCCTGCGCCTCTGCAGCTTCCGCAACACCAGCGAGGTGCCCATGGTGCTGGTGGGCACACAGGGTGAGCGGGCCTGCTCGCTGGGGCGGTGTGGCAGCTGTGGGTCCCCATGGGCCGGCGTGAGAAAGCCTGGCCCCCTACCCGCCTCTGCCCTCCTGGCGCTGATCCAACCCTTCCGGTGGGCCACCCCCACACCCCCACTGTGAGCAGGCACCTCCTCTCTGCCCCCACACAGCCCGCCGGCTGTGACCCTGCCGTCTGTGTGATGGCCGTGTCCCGCAGCACTCTTTGAGGTGGACACACAGGGGGCTGGCTCATTTCCACTCAGTGAGTCGGCGGCAGAGCTGAAACGAGGCCCAGACCCCCGTATTCTCGTGCTCTGTGGTGTCCACTACCCGGGCTCTTGGCCCACCCCACCCTCTGACCACACGGCCCAGCGTCAGCCGGCTGAGTCAGTCCCCGACCCCCCCAACTCCGTCTCCGACAGACGCCATCAGTGCCGCGAACCCGCGGGTCATCGATGACAGCAGGGCCCGCAAGCTGTCCACAGACTTGAAGCGGTGCACCTACTACGAGACGTGTGCCACCTACGGGCTCAACGTGGAGCGCGTCTTCCAGGACGGTAACTCGGCGGGTGCCAGGCGCTCCCCCGGAAGGGGGTCAGGCAGGCTCTGCGGAGGGGGGAGTCGGCTCTAAGTGGGGTTTCCCCCGCCTCCCCAGAGGGGTCATTGACTCTGCTGTCCCCTGCAGTGGCCCAGAAGGTAGTGGCCTTGCGGAAGAAGCAGCAGCTGGCCATCGGGCCCTGCAAGTCACTGCCCAACTCCCCCAGCCACTCGGCCGTGTCCGCCGCCTCCATCCCGGCCGTACACATCAACCAGGTGCGGCCAGCCTCCCACGCTCCCCGCACCACATGCCCATCCCACCCCGCCGTGGCCCTGCCTCTCCATTCTGTCTGTCTGCCTGCCTGTCCCTGCGCGTCTGGTCTCCCCACTTGCAGATGGTTTGAAAGCACTGGCTCGGGTCCCCTCAGCCTGCACACCTGGCCTGGCCTGGCCCCCCACCTGTGCCCTGCAGTCCCTGCCCTCCCACTCCCAGCTCCCCTCGCTGCTCCACACATCTCACCCTGCAGCTGCCGCCGCCTAAGCATTTGCTCTGGTCAGCTGGGGTTAGCGCAGGCTCAGTACCCACCTCCAGAGGAGTCCCTGGAGGCCCGCCCCCTCCTCACCTGCTGGCCCCTGCCCCTGTGTTTGCGTTTAGAAGAGCAGCACTTACCCCACAAGGGCTGATGGCCTTCATGCTGCGTGGGGTCCTTTGGGGGGGGTGCCTGAGCTGGGTCCTGCCGTGTCCCTCCCAGATTACCCCCTGGACACCTGCCCGCCTGCGGGGCCTACTGCCTGGTCAGTTCTGGGCCCTTGACATTCAGCCCAGGGCTTCTGTAACTGTGTTCCCGGACTCAGTCTCCCGCGCTGCGGAAAGCCCTGGGCCAGTACAGGTGTGCATGGTGAGCGGTCAAGTCTATGCTGCTCCTTTAGTTCCACCGAGGGCTGCTGTCTTTGCAAAGCCCTCCCGGCCCCCAGCGTCCTGACGGCCTGGTGGGCTTTTCCAGGGATTCCCTCCCTTTACAGCTGTAAAAGATCTCAGGGCTCCCCTGTAAGAAAGGGAGAGCCGTACACAGGTCTTCTCCACCGTCTCTGAGCCACTTGGCCTTGTAGCAGACTCAGCTGTGCGCAGGGACCCTGTATCCTTCACGGGGCGGCAGCTCCGGTGTTGGCCTCGGACCAGAGGAGGCTGCTGGGGCAGGGCGCGTCCTCTACTTAGTGACCATCCGGTGGGCCGTCAGGGGTGGCCTTGTCACGCTGCCCATGGCTCCCGGAGCCACCACCAGCGGACACCGCTGTGTGTGTATCCCGCCGTCCTCTGCTTCCTCCGGTCAGCAGCCTTAGTCGCCGTTCGCTCCCTGCCCAGCCCTCCTCCTCCCCGTATCTCACGCCCTGTCACACACAGCCTCACCCTCCCCCCCGCCCCACCCCATTGGCGCCCTGAGCCCCACCCAGCCTCCCGAAGCCTCCGTTCTTGCAGGCCTGGGGAGCTCATCCAGGGTGACCTGTCACCTGGTGTCACGCCCAGCTGTGAGCCAAGACTCCGCAGTCTTGTTCTCTCCCGGCCCCTGCCCTTGACTCCAGTCCTTTGCCTCTGATTCAGCTAGGGGCCCTAGGCAGGAGGTGGAGGGTGGGCAGCCCAGGGCGGTGACCATGGGGTCCCGCAGGCCTCCAGGCCTTTGCTGCCCGCCTCCTGGGTTAGCCTCTGTAGGAATGGGCGGCCCCTCTGCTCTGCCCTGCAAGCCCCAGGCCCCTTGGTGCAGCCGCCCTGAGAGCCCTCTCTGTTCTCAGGCCACGAATGGCGGCAGCAGCGCCTTCAGCGACTACTCGGCCTCAGTCCCCTCCACGCCCAGCATCAGCCAGCGGGAGCTGCGCGTGGAAACCATCGCTGCCTCCTCCACCCCCACACCCATCCGCAAGCAGTCCAAGCGGCGCTCCAACATCTTCACGGTACGTGCCCGCCCCTCCCGCCGCCGACCAGGCAGGGCCGAGCCCCCAGCCTCCAGGACGCTGCACCTGCCCTCTCTGCATCCGCACAGACACGCACTGCTCCCGGAGGGAGCTCTGTGCAGGCGTCCCCCACCAGCACCCAGACTGTGACCCTCCGTGGGCTCCGTGCAGACGCCCCCCACCCCCCCAACCCCACATCAGCACCCAGACTGTGATCCTCCTCTGAGCCCGTGGGGCCGCCCCTCAGCACAGCCACACAGAGACCTTCCTCCCAGCCCAGCTGGAGGGCTCTTTGGACCCGTCTGCTCTCTTAACTCCGAGACACCCTGGATCCCGCCCTTGTGGACCAAGGCCCTGGGTGGTTGGCCCAAGGCCGCAGGAAACGGTAGATGGCAGAACCAGAGCAGGTCCAGGCCTCCCAGTCCGCCTGCACCCCACCCATCCCCGTTATTTCCATTCCACCGCGCTTCCCCACCCCCCCGCTGCTGCCATCGGCCCAACAAAAGGCCCAGACGTCTTTCCCCAGGCCCCTGTGTCTCCCGAGTCCTGCCTCGGTTTCCCACCCCACCAGCCGCCCACCACAGGCTCTGCTCTCAGCTCCTTCACGAAGACCCCCAGCCCAGGGTCCTGTGCGCCTCCTGCCACTAGGGCCCTGCCCGTCACCTCTCGGAGGCCCAAGCCTGTGTCTGGCCCGCAGACACACTGTCCAGCAGGGGGGGCTTGGCAGGACCCTCCTGGGAGTGGTGGGCCTGACGAGGCGGGCGTGCCGCCCCGGGCGGACCCGCATGGGGAGATCGCCCGGTCTCTCTGCGTCGCTCCTCATCCCGCTCTCCGAGCGTCGGGGCTTGGGTGTCGGTCGGTTGGTCCGGCCCCCGGCCAGGGTCAGGCCCCGGCCAGGCCCTCAGGAACCCAGCTCAGACAGAGCCAGTGCTCCCCAGGCCTTGTCCCTGCATCCTCGCTGTGCGCGCTTCTGCCTCGTCTGCCTGCCTGTCCCCTACGGCCCTGCCCTGCGCCCTCCATCCTGCTGCTGCCGCGCGTCACCCCCACCCCCAGCCCCGACCCTGCCTGGACTCACAGCTTCTCATCTGTTCACGCCTGCTGAGACACACAGCGCCCCGGCTGCCTGCTTGTGCGTGAACCCCTCTGCGGCCGCCGTGGGGCCCGTGGGCGCCTGGGTCTAAGTGACTGCCCTCTGTGCCCACGGTGCCCGCTCGCTGACGTCCTGCCCACCTGCTCCTCTCCCCCCGTCCCTCCCCTCCCGCCTTCCTCCACTGTTCGCCCAGCGCCTCCTTGCGCCCCGCCGCCTGCTCCTCCGAGCTGCCTTCACGTGCCCCTCGCCGTGCCCGTCCTCCACGGCACAGCCGCCCCTCCAGGCCTCTTTCATTCTCTCCATCTTCACTGTGGCGACCTGATTTTTTTTGTTTTTTTCTCTCCATTGTTTCCATGGTGACCTCACTTGAGCCATTGTCCTTGAGGGAGCCTCCAGACGCGCCCATGTCTCTCGAGGTGCCTCTCGGGACCTCCCCTTCTCATCGTCACTGCTCGGGGTGGGAGGGTGGAGGGTGGAGGGTGGGGGGTCCCCCCCTCTTGCCATCCTCCGGCAGAGCTGTGCCTGCTCCTGTCCCACTCCCGTGACTTTCCTGCTGGACGTGCCGCTGACGTCCCCCTGGTCTCTCCCCCGTGACTTAATGTCCTTGTTTTGACGCTCCTCACCCTGGTTCCCATCCTGGGTGGGGTGCACACCCCATGCCCCCTGCCCTCCTCTGGGCTCCCAGGGGTCCTCGGGTGGTTGTGGGGTGGGGGGCCTCTCTGCTGGCCAGCCTGGCTGGGACAGGCCGCATGTGAACCCCGCTCCCCACGACTGGCTCTTCCGTCTGGGGGTGCAAGGGGCAGAGGCCACAGTGCCCAGGAGAGGCCCCCGGAGGGCAGGCGCTGGTAGCAGAGACGTCCATGGGCAGTACCCCGGCTCTCCCTGCTGGTCTGGCCGCAGCCCCCATGGCCTGCTCCCTGGCAGCTTGGAGGAGCCGGGGGAGGGACGTGGGGCCTGGAGTGCAGAGCACCCCCCCTCCCCGCACCCCGAGATGGACCGCCGGCCTGCAGCCTCTCCTCCTCCTCCTTCTCCTCTTCAGCCGCCTCTCCTCCCCGGGCGCCCGGGTTCTCTGCCCTCGCCACCTGCTGACCCACTGTGTGCGCGGCTTGAGTATAACTTGCCAAAAATCTCTATTCTTTCGATATTTGCAGATATGTGCCACTGTTTCCAACTTTTCATCAACAAAAAGGCCTTTCCAACTCCTTCCAAATTAGAAGACCAGGTGGTGACACACAGCACCTCTGGACATTGTCCCCCGTGCGGGGCCGGGCCCTGGGACTGCTCTCAGATGAGAAGCGGCCGCCGTGCTCCCCACTCCAGAGACCCACAGGAACCTTTGTAACTAACCCCCACACCCCCAGGCAAGGCTAGGAACTGCTGGAGCGCCCCGCCAGCCCGCGCGGCCAGCCCGGCGGAACGCACAGCGCCAGGCTCTCGCTGCACGGAGAAGAAGGGAGCTCGTCCCCTGTCCCCGCCCGGCGCGCCGGCCAGCGACGAGGCCCAGAGGCCGGGGCGTCCAGCGCCCGGCCGGCGGCCCAGCTGCTCCCGGGGGTGCTCCCCGCCCCTCCCCTCCTCTGCTCCTTCCTGCATGGACTTCTCTGCTGTTCCTGCTCTGCTGGACGCCGCCGCCGCCTCCTCCTCCTCCTCCTCCTCGCCGCGCTTGCCTTCCCCTCTCTTGGCCCCCCCCAACACACCCCGTTTCCTAGGATCCACATCGGGCCGGGCTCTGCCCCAGGAGCCCTGGCAGGGGCGCAGGGCCTCCTCTGGCCCGTCTCCTCTCTCTCTCCATCCACTGTGCCCCCTCGGGCCTCGTGGCCGCTGAGCTCGGCACGCCGTGCCGCCGCGTGTGGTGTGTCTGTGCCCGTGGCCGGGCCGCGGCCGGCTCTCATTTCTGGACTTTGCTCTCCCCCCTACCCGGTGGTCGTGCCCCGTGCTGCTCCCGGCCAACCTGCAGCCTCCACCGTCCACCTTTCCTCTCTGGACCCCTTCCCTTCTCTTAGGCCCCAGCCTCCCCCTGGCTCCCCATGGGCTGCGCGCTCCTCACGCCCTCGGTATCTCGTGTCCTCGCTCTTCTGTAAGGGGCGGGCCCGGCCCAGTGATGACCTGTGCTGCTCTGTATGGTGCCGTGTGTAAGAATAAACACCCGTTGGAATACTCGTGGTCTCCATTCCTTCCCAGTCCCGCCGTGCCCACCCAGCCTGGCCCTGCCTGGCTGCTAGGGCCTGTCCAGGGGGAGGGAGGGATTTGGGGAGGATGGGGTGCTAGCTGGGGATTCCAGGCGGGCAGCTGAACCCCCACAGACCCCGGGGCCCCTCTGACACGCCCCTTCTCTTCTCTTCCAGTCTCGAAAGGGTGCCGACATGGACCGGGAGAAGAAGGCCGCCGAGTGCAAGGTGGACAGCATCGGGAGCGGCCGGGCCATCCCCATCAAACAGGTCAGCGCTCCCTTCCCCCCCGGGGCTGGAGAGAAGCGGAGAGGAGGCCCCGGCAATGCTGGAGGATGGCTCTGGAAGACGGGAGAGGCCAGCGCCCCAGGCCCCTGCCAGGCCTGAGCTGTTAACACCCCTGGCAAGGTTGGCCGGAACGCTCACCGGGCCTGGCCTTGCCTGTTCACCCTCATCACCACCTGGGGGCAGCAGAGAGCCACCCGCCACCCTCAGCGGCTCTGCATTGGTGGTGGTGATTCTGGAGGTGCCCGACCCTGCAGCAGGACTTGGTCTCTCCCACCTCTCTCTCCTCCTCCCTCCCCCAAAAGGGAGGGAATTCACAAAAGAGCACCCTGAGGAGTATGGATTGAGGGGGCGTACCAAGGGCTGGTCCTACCCTGGGTTCACCGGCCGAGTCTTACCCAGTGAGCCTCTTCTGTGTTTGAAAAGAGGAAACTTAGTCCTGATATAGTCTCTGGAGTCACTGCCCAGTAGGGCCAGGGCGCCCAGACCGCCTGTCCTGGGTGTCTTTGCTAGAAAAAGGCATTGAGTGATCAAAAGGGGTCTCTGGTGATGGAAGGCAGAGTTGCTTGCTGGTGTGCTGTATAGGGCTGTAGAACCACTGCCGGATGCAGTGGAGAGAGGAGGTGTCAGGTAAAAGCCTGCTGGCCCACGTGCCCCCCGGGATGGCCAGCAGCCTGGTGGTTAGCCTGCTGTGTCCCCAGGATGCTGCACCTGGCACAGACACATCTTCTCGGGACCCGGTGTTTAGAGATGCCCCGTGTCTACGGGAGCCGTGATGTCCGTGTTTGAGTGGAGTAGACTTGTGTGGCCAGAGGACCTGAGGCCAGCCTGGCCAGGGTCCTGTGATCAGGTCTGGCCGTCCAGGCTGGGGCTTCTGCAACCAGAATTGTGTTAGGGATGGGGGTTTCTGACCCCACAGTGAAGGGCCATGGCAAATGGAGAACCCTGAAAGTGTCTCAGGGCCCAGAGGACACAGTGGGGAGCACTGGGTATGCTTCAGTCCTCCAGAAGTGTCACCAAGGGATGCTCCCCAGGGACCCTCCTGGTGGGCGGGCAGCTGGCTGTCTCCTCCCTGTTTCGCTGTATGTGCAGAACTGGCCCATAAACCTGTTGATGGCATGTCTCTGTGGCTGTGCCAACTCAGGCCTCCTCGAAGGGCCTCTTGCCAAGCCAGGCAATGGGGACCTGCTCCAGGCAGGGGACCGTCACTCCCTGCTTTGTGGCATGTGTTTTCTGAGTATACACACAGGCACAGGCAAACGTTCAACAAACGCAACGCTTCCCCCACCCAGCCACCCTTCCTTGCTTTGAGATCAGTCTAGCCCCCAAAGCATCCCGCTTCCTGGCTGGGGTCTGCCCTAATTTATCTGCTCCCTGAATCCCACACAGGGAGGGGAAAGAGGGTCTGTGCAGTGGGGGATGAAGCCCCGTGAACTTGCACCTGAGGCTCCAGTCCCCCTGGAGGGGTCAGTGAGGTCACTTGAGGATTCCAGGCCCCCTCTAAACTCAGGGATCCTCAGAAGGAGGGGCCTGGCCAGGAGGCTGAGTTGCCGTACCTGTCTACAGGCACCAGGGATCACACAGTGGGGGGCGGTTTGGGGATGTGCCTACTGTCGGGATGGGGTGCCACCGCACCCTCTCCTCTAGCCTGGGCCGGTGGCCATTCCTTGGGCCCCTCACCGCCGCCCCGGGCCTGGCTCACCCCTTTCCCAGCCCTCCTGTCCCGCGCTTCTCCCGGTTCCTCGCTCCCCCTCCCCCTGCTCCTGCTGGGAGTGGAGATTGCATTTCAGTTGCCATTTGCATTCCCAATCAATCCGGACTCCGCAATTAAGCCGGCTGGCGGAGCCGGGCGGGAGGCGGCGGGGAACGGGTCCTCTGGGGGCTGTCGCCCCCGCGCACTGCTCACATTCCGCCCCAGATTGCTTCCTGCGCCGCCGTGCGCAGCCGGCCTGCCCGGGGAGGGGAGCCGGCGCCCCTGGGGCGCGGGGAGGGCCGGGCCGGGCCGAGCGGGCAGCCCCTGGCAGGTGAGCGGCGGGGCCAGGCGGAGCGCGTGGGCGCGGGCCAAGCCCCCCTTGCAGCCGCGATCGCGCCGCCGCCCCCCCTCCCGGCCCAGGCGCTCCTCCCACGCCCCCGGGCTAACGCGCGCCGGAGCCTCATTCCCACGGTCCGGAGAGGGGCCGGTGGAGGAGGGGAGAGACTTCGGGCAGAACAGGTCTGCCCTCCTCCGCTGCCTCCGGCATCCTGACTCCTGATCTCCTGCTGAGGGGGTGGGCGGGGGGTGCTCCGTAGGTGAGTCTGCGTGTCTGAGAACTGCGCGTCTGAGACGGAGGCTCAGGCAGTTTCCGGGACTTGGGGATGTAAAGAGCTCGTGGGTGGCAGAAGGCGAGGTGGGGGGGTGGTGGCGTGAGCCTGGGGGGGACCAGGCGGGCACCCGGTGAAGGTGAAGGGACCGAGAAGGGAGCTCTGGGTGTGAAGGGGTTTGGGACAGAGGCCCTGGTGGAATCTCCCGCGGAGGCTCAGGGAGCAGGTGGGAAGGGAGGCGGGGGATGGGGCGCCCCCACCCCCACCCCGTGTCCCGGTCCGCAGCAGCAAGAGGAACCTGGGCTGCCTTCTCCAGAGGCCGGGCCCCCAGTTCTCAGGGCCCAGGGTCCACAGTCAGCAGAGAGGTAGCGGCTGAGCTGTGTCCACTTTCCTGGCCTGTGAGGGGATGGGTGCCACGCCCCCGAGGCCCGTCACCAGGGCTCCTTCAGGGACCACCAGACCGGAGCCCGCTGCCTTCCGAAATGTTCCAGGCACCCTACTGTCTAGGGAAGGTCTCGGTTCATGCCCCTACTCTTCAGAAGCTGCTCCTGAGAAAAGGGGACCAGGTCTCCACAGTGTCCTTAGATGGCTCCACCTCCTCCAGCTGGAGGATGAGGGAGGAAGGGGTTAAAACACCTGTTGAAAAGCGGGACTGGCCTCCACCTCTGGCCCCTGATGTGGGAATCCCAGGCCACCTGCTCGCTAACCTGGCCCACCTGCTTGCTAACCTGGCCGTTCCAGGGCTGAGCCTCCTAGTAAGAGGCCTGAGCAGGGGAGGGAATCCTGGAATTGGGGTTTACCCCCACTCTATCACACTGAGTCTCCTGACCCCCATTTCCAGCCTGCCTGAGGGCAGGGCGCCCCCCTCCTGAAGGAGAGGCCAGCACAGCGGCCCTAAGCTCCTCCTTTGTGACCCCCTTGCGGGGCGGGGTGGGAACACTGGGGGACACTCAGAGTGCTGCCCCATCCCACCCCCAGCCGGGCCATCCCGCTGTGGGGCTCTCCCCCAGGAGTGGTGTGTAGGAATCTCTGGGGAGCACTGCCTCTTCTTAGCACCCCAGGTTTGGGGAGGGGGCCCACAGGCGTGATCCTGGTCCAGGGCAACCTGCTGCTGGGCGTGTCCGTGTCCTGTCCCGACCCCGGCTCCATCCTTGGCCCGTCCCCTGTGCTGGCCGCTGTTTCAGGAGCCAGCAGTGGGCGCGGGACCACCAGGGGTCCTCGTTAGGGGAGGGCAGCAGAGACTGTCGGGGCTGTGGGCAGTCTTCCTTGGTGGGGTCCTGCAACAGCCGCAGAGTCTCTGCTGGCTTTTCCCCACTCTCCGACAGCCGCAGGGTCTCTGCTGGCTTTTCCCCACCGTCCACCAGGGGTTCTCACACTGTGCTGCGGTGCGGGGGTGGGGCGGGGGGGATGTTGATGAACAACACTCCCAAATCCCGGCCCTCGTGGGACCCTTGTCTATCCTGGGGCTCATCCAAGCGCCACACCCAGCATCCTCTCAGCTCCCATGGGAGATTTGGTTGCCGATCTGGATGGCTGGAACTCCCCACTCCCTGCTTTGGGGAGACTAGGGTATTCTGGGGACATTCAGGTGCTTGTCTGCCCTCTTCTGGGGCTACCACAGGGGTTAGGAGGCCAGGGCCCCCTGAGGTCTCTGTGTTCCACCCCACCCCTGGAGATCCTGGGAGGCCGTCTAGACCCCCGCCTCCCATTGCGGATGTAGGCCCACAACCTGGGGTAGGGGGTGCCCCCGCCACGGGACAGTGGTCCACGGTAGCTGGAGGGGGCCCTGAGTCCCGTGGACGGGTTGGTTCGGGTGGCCCTCCCCGGTTCAGCTCCCGTCCCGCACGGCGTCTCTGTGCCCACACGCACAGTGACCTGGGAGGAGGGGGGTGGAGGCCCACGGGGCCTGCGGGCGCTGAGACCCTCCCCACGCCTGGCTTCCATCTCTGATGCGGCCTCTGTCCCCAGGGCATTCTGCTCAAGCGGAGCGGCAAGTCCCTGAACAAGGAGTGGAAGAAGAAGTATGTGACCCTGTGTGACAACGGGCTGCTGACCTACCACCCCAGCCTGCACGTGAGTCGGGGGGCTCACTGCACCTGGGGCGGGCTGGGCGTGGGGGGCCAGGCGGGCGTGGAGCGGCTGCACTCCAGGGCTGGAGGGAAGCGTGCCTGAACTCAGAAAGTCCTGCCCTTGGGAAAGGGCCCTCACTGTGGGGGCTCGAGGGCCACATGGACCCTAACGCCCGGTGCCTGGAAGCTCTGAGTCTTGGCCGGGCCCTTTGGAGTAAACCCATCCCCCAGGCGGTCGCCCTCAGAGCTGCACTGGTGTGCAAGTCAGGTTCTCCCTCCTCCGCTGGAGCTGTTTTAAGAGCTGGATAGGGCCTGTTTACATGGAGTTGCTCACATTTTGGGGGGATGGGGAGGGGAAGATGGTGTTGCCAACGCGTGCCACATGTGTGGGTGCCCCTGGGCTCCCAGGACAGTGGGGCGCAAGAGGGCAGTTAAGCCAGGGCCGCTGGGGGGAGCCTGGGGCCGGGACAGACCCCCTTGGCACGAGGCGCATGGGGGCACCGGGCCTGGGCAGAGGGGTCTGCAGGGGGTGGGGCGTGGTGACTAGGGGGGGACCACCGTGGCGGCTCCCACACTCTCCCCCCCTCCCCTCGCTGCGTGGCTCCAGCGCACAGCTGTCACCGGAATCCATCTCTGTCACCACCCCACTGCGGGCCTAATGAGTTCTCCCACGAAGCCCCTCGAGCACAGCACGCGGGCCGGCCCCACCCCTGGCCCGGAGGCCCCCGGGCCAGCCTCGGAGGGGCCCTTGCCCACCCCTGAGTCGGCATGGGGGTTGTAGGGGGCCCGGCCGAAAGGAAATGGGGTCCACGCTTTGGCCGTAGCCCAGTCCCCCTGAGGGCAGCGCCCAGGACCCCGAGGAAACCCACAGGCCTGGGGTGGGCCCTTCCAGTCAACCCGGCCCTTCCCCTCAGCTTGGGGGCTTCTCACTCCACAGGTGGGAGCTGGTGCTTGGATACCGGCTCGGGGGGCTGGTTAGATGAGGGGCCTCGGCCTGGCGACCTTGGGGGCTTCCACACAGAGGCTCCTGGGCACCATCCTTGCCCCCACTCTAGCCTTCTCCTCCCCAAGTCCTGCTGAGTCCAGAGGTGGCAAGGCTCCCCACAGAGCCCTGATGAGGGGCGCGGTGTCCTAGGAAGCAGGGACGCCCCCCTCCCCGCACCCCACCCCCCGACCAGGAAGAGGACCGCAGTGTCCCCAGGGAGAGGGGCTGGGCCTCCTGGGCCCAGCGCCCACAGCTCCTGCCCCGGCGCTTCCCAGCTGCGGGGCCGGGAGCCCGTCTGTGGCCTCATTCCCCACCTGTGAGACCCTCCTGCCTTCTCCTCTCTGCTGCGTCCTCACTGCCCCCGGCCTCCTGCTGCCCTGGCTGGGCACTCATGCCCCTTGGATGGCCCCGTGCCCCGGAAGGAGGAGGCGAGGGCTGGGGGGGGGGTGTCTGGGGACAGGGAGGACAGGGCCTGGTGCAGAGGGGAAGGGAGAGACCCTGTGGGGTGGCTGTTTTCACACGCGACTTCCCTGGTGGCTCAGCTGGTAAAGAACCCGCCTGCAGGGCGGGAGACCCCGGTTCAGTTCCTGGGTTGGGATGATCCCCTGGAGAAGGGATGGGCTACCCACTCCAGCATTGTCGAGCTTCCTTTGTGGCTCAGCTGGTAAAGAATCCGCCTGCAATGTAGGAGACCTGGGTTCGATCCCTGGGTTGGGAAGATCCCCTGGAGAAGGGAAAGGCTATCCACTCCAGTATTCTGGCCTGGAGAACTCCAAGGACTGTATAGTCTAGGGGGTCGCAAAGGGTCGGACACGATTGAGCGACTTTCACTTCACTAACAACCCAGAGAGCGGAGGCTCGGTGGGCTTTGTCGACTCCTCGGTCACCCAGCCGGCGGCTCACCAGTGAGCTGGCCCCCGTGACTTGGACTGTAAGAATCACCCAGAGTTTCCTGCACAATGCAGGAGCGCCTCCCCTCCAGGCTACCTGTGGATCCCTGGAGAGGTACCATCAGGGCAAGTGAGGCTGGCTAGGTGGCCGCCATGCCTGGGAACCGTGTGTGGTCAGTGTGCCGGGCCGGGGTGTGGTGACGCTGGCTCCAGGCTGTCCCTGCTTGGGAGGTGAATCTAAGAGGCTGCCGGCTCTGCGGGTGGGGAGAAGAGGCTGAGCGTGGCCTTCCCGTCAGTCAGCCCTTTAGTCGCTGTACTCTGCTTCTGGGCTCCGAGTGCACGTCCTTCCCCAACCCATGCCGGATGCCCTGGGCACCTGGCCCGCCGTGCAGATGGCAGCTCCCCTGCCCGGTCCACGCTTCTCTTCTTGTCCGGGAGACCCAAACCAGGTTCAAAACCGTGGTAACAGTGAGAGCACCAGTGAGGCCAAGCCCAGGGTCTCCGTGCACGCCCCCCGGGGTCCGAGGTCCCTCCTGACGGAGGCTGTCTCTCTTCGTCTGCTTCTCATCTCTTGGTGTCCCTCCCTGGTGGCCGCCGAGCTCCTGTTGTTGGCTTCCCTGCCTCTACCCGCCTTGACCATGTTTTCCAACCTGAGCAAACTTTCCAACCTGAGCAAACTTCCCAGCTGCCGGCAATGATCAGGGACCAGCTCTCCCTGGGAGCCGTCTGCTCCCCTTGGAGGCACCGTCCTGTTAGGAAGCCGTGGAGGAAGGCCCTCCGGGAACTCCAGAGGGCACACACTCCCCCTACCAGGAGACTCGAGGGCAGGGGTGCTGGGGACTCGCCTACCGGTCAGCAGGCCGGTCGGACTGGTGGGACCCGAGGGGTGTGCGGAGGAAGGGCTGGTGGGCAAGTCTCGAGCCTCACGCCCGGTCCTTGCCGGGGCCCAGGAGAGCCCGCCACAGCCTCCCCCATTTTGCAGCCAGCGGAGCCATTCACACAATCACCTTCTGTTAATTCTATCTGCAACATCAATTAAATTGTTTGTAGAAACTAATTGAATGTGGCTTAATCACACATCTTAATAGCTTTCCACGCTCTGAACTCGTTGTTAATTCCAGTAATAAAACGAGATGAGAACGCTGGCTGGGTAATTAGCGAGGAGGCTGGGGAAGAAATTGCTGTTTGATGGTGGGTAATAAAGGCAGCCGTGGTGACCGCTCTCCCGAGCCGCCGCGGAGCTCCCCCGTTCTGCTGACGGAGGGAAACGCTCCCGACGACACCCTGTCCGCCGCCACCTCTCCGGCTCACCCGTCGCAGTCTCCTTGGGGGGCCCGAAACTGGTCCCCCCCAACCCCTCCAGCTGGCTGGGTGCTGGCCTGTTGGGTGGTCCACGCTGCTTTCCCCCTTCCATTGGTGTCTGACTCTTTGGTCCCGAACGGAGTCTCTCCGAGCGGCTCTGGTTTCTTGGCCTGGGGTCAGCTTCCCCCCGCCTCCACCCTGACCCGTATCCCAGCTTGGGCAGCCCAGGGCTGTCTCAGAGCCTGGAAACTGTTGCAGCTGCTGTGACCTCCTTGCGAACTAGAGCAGCCCGAGCCCCGCCCCCGGGAAAGGGACGGCAGCTGTGTCTTCGGCCCTGCCAGCTGTTGACAGTCGTCTCGAGATGAGATGTGACTGTGCGTGGGGACCCGGGATGGGATGCGTGCGGAGCCGATCGGAGGGCTGTAGGGGCCTGGAGTTCGGGGGCCGCTAGGATGGTGGGGTGCACCCTGGGTGCTAGGCAAGGCCAGAGGGCCAGCAGTGACTGGAATGGGGGTGGGTGGAGTTGACTGGGGAAGGGACCAGGGCACAGGGAGGGGCTAGGGCTGGGGACAGAGCCCTGGCAGCACTCAGCAGAGCATGGGTGGGAGGTTGGGGCGGAGGGGCCCTCCTGTGGTGGAGCCTGCCCTCGTCCACGTCTCAGCAATGCTGTTCTGTGCTTCTGAGACACAAACCAAGCACCCTGGGAGCAGGGTATGCCCAAGGCTAGGCACCCAGCCCCGTCCCTCACCAGGAGGCCACGGACGCAGGGCAGAGCTGCAGGGCAGGGCGCTTCTCCTCTCTGGCTGGCAGGGCCCCTGTTAGCCTTCTGAAGGGCTTCCCAGGTGGCTCAGCAGTAAAGTATCCATGTGCAATGCAGTACGTGGGTTCAATCCCTGGGTCGGGAAGATCCCCTGGAGGAGGGCATGGCAACCCACTCCAGTATTCCTGCCTGAAGAATCCCATGGACAGAGGAGCCTGGTGGGCTGCAGTCCATGGAGACGCAAAAGAGCTGGACACAACTGAAGTGAGTTAGCATGCACAGGCCCAGCCAGGCCTCTGGGAGTCGGCCTGCATGCTGGCATCGGGGTGCCCTGTCCTCCCCGTGGTCCTCCCGCTGGCCCCAGTGATTCCTGCAGGGAACTCCAGCCTGCCGGGGGCAGGAGCAGGGCTGGTGCTGGGCTCTCTGCTCCCTCGATCTCACTCCTTTTCTTCTTTGGAGAAGCCCGCGTTCTCTTGGCTCCTTGGCGCCAGGTGACCCCTTTCTCCTCAAGGTCATCTCGGTCGTTCACAGGGTGAGGGTCGGCCCTGAGCCCCTGGTCAGCCTGCCCTGGCCAGCACTCCCTGTCGGCTCTTTTAAGCAGAGGACATCCTCCCTTTTCCCTGAAGCTGCAAGATGGCAAGGCAGGAGAATGCCTGGGGACAGGAAGTGGTGTCCTGGTGGGTGGAGTGAGAGGGCTGGGACCTGGAGGCTGAGCCCAGTGCTCAGGGAAGCGCCCTGGATGCAAAATGTACCAGAGGCACTCCCGACTACGGAGGAGAGGAGCCCGTCCGAGTCCAGCCGGTGAAATTCCCTCCAGAGTTAAGCTGGTGCCACTGGCCCAGCTTCTGCCCCCTGAGGAAGGACTGCCCAGGAACTCGCCAGGGCCATGGACGAGGGATTAGCACCCAAGAAGATCAGAGCAGTAGGGAGACCAGGCTGGGCTGGGCAAGGTTTTAGGCAGAGGGAGGGCAGAGGGAAGCCAGAGGGAGGGCAGGGCTCCACTCTGCATCCCCCATCCTACCTCCCACCCTGCCAGGTGCCACCCCCCACCCAGGGCGAGGTGAAGACAGCAGGTATGATGGGGTCAGCACCCAGCCGCTCCCGCTCTTGGGGTCCCTACCCGCCTTGTCCACGTCCAGCCCTCCAGGTGCTGACATGAAGGCAGGGCTGGTTCGCTCC
Source organism: Bos indicus x Bos taurus (assembly GCF_003369695.1). Classification (NCBI taxonomy): domain Eukaryota; kingdom Metazoa; phylum Chordata; class Mammalia; order Artiodactyla; family Bovidae; genus Bos; species Bos indicus x Bos taurus. The sequence goes on along the minus strand of NC_040079.1, from coordinate 6,159,796 downwards.
GGGGCTAAAGAGGAGGTTCCTTGGGGACCTGAAGAGGCTGGGCTTGAGTCTGGCCCTGTCACCTGCTGATTGTGACCTTGGGCAGGTCATCCATTGTAAGAATAACCTGTTTTTCCATCTGTAAAGCGGGCACAGTAACGCCGTCCTCCTGGGTTGTTGGGACACTCACGTGAGGCAGTGCGTGAAATAGAAACGTAATGTCAGCTGTCGCGCAGGGGACCCCAGCGCGTGGCTGGGCAGCTGACGTGTGACGTTAGCGCTGGTTACTGTTCCTGCCGCTGGGGTGTCCACTGGTATCTGGAACCTTGCACTTGGCTCACTGTTCCTCAGGACAGTAGAAAGAATCGAAGGCTTCCCTTTAACTATTCAACAAATATTTATCATCAGGTACCAGGGCTTCCCTGGTGGCTCAGACTGTAAAGAATCCGCCTGCAATGCAGGAGACCCGAGTTTGATCCCTGGGTTGGGAAGATCCCCTGGAGAAGGGAATGGCTACCCACTCCAGTATTCTTGCCTGGAGAATCCCATCGACAGAGGAGCCTGGCGGGGAACAGCCCACAGGGTCGTAAAGAGTTGGACAGGACTGAGCAGCTTATACACATTCTAAGGACTGGGCGCTGCTCTAGGCTGTAAAAGTTCTCGAGGCCCCAAGTGGTGGTGGGAGCGTCTGCAAACAGGGCTGGGGTCCTTGGTGACCAGCCACCCATGGCCCGGGGCAGCCCCATCATCCACGTCCCCAGGGGCCTGTCGGTCCCTCTCCTCGGCCATCCGGCCTCTCTCCAAGTCCCATCTCTGGTCAATACTTGGCCTCCTTTGTGTTGCCTCCTGAGCTGTCTTCAGTAAAGGAGCCCGGGAGTCACTCCTGGCCCCAGGCCCTCTGTGGTCCGTGCCCTGCTCCCGGCGGAGCCCCCAGAGCCACACATGGGCAGACCTGGAGAGGGGGTGCTGGGGGGTGCTCCACAAACGTGGACAGTGCAGGGAGAGACCCGGGAGTCGGGAGGGTCGGGATGGGGTTTGCTGCGGAAGAGTGACCTGTCCTAACGAGTCTCCCCCCCAACCCCGTCTTGTCCACGTGGCCCCAGGACTACATGCAGAATGTCCACGGCAAGGAGATCGACCTGCTTCGGACCACCGTCAAGGTGCCCGGGAAGCGCCTGCCGCGAGCCACGCCAGCCACAGCCCCTGGCACCAGCCCCCGGGCCAACGGGCTGGCCTTGGAGCGGAGTAGCACGCAGCTGGGCGGGGGCACAGGTGAGGGGCTGCTGAGGTGGGGGCGTGGGGCGCACTGTGACGGGAGGGGGCCTGGGAAGGTAGATGTCAGGGGGCTGCGCCCAGCCTGGGTCCTCAGGGCTCTGGGCAGGCTCACGCCAAGTGTCAGGCTTCAGGATCAGCCCCACTAACTCGTTGGCCAAAATGCGGTCCTCGTGGGGTCAGTAGGGGAGGTGGCCAGCGGACAGCCCGGTGGATCAAAGCAGGGACGGGTAGCCTCATGCCAACAGGTGGCGTCAGCGTCTGGAGCGGGGCAGGCAATGGGGGCGCAGGAACTGGGGCCACATCTCAGCCACGCTTGCCGAGCGAGCTGCCTGGGGCGAACCCAGTAACCGTCCTCAGTTCTGCAGTGCGGGGTGGGGTCTTTGTTCAGAGGTGTGGACGCTGCCCCGTCCAGCAGTCAAGAGAGAAAGACGGTGCTTGTTTGAGGCAAGGGTCCTCACCCTGCCAGGGTGCCACCCTGTCTGAAGGCGCTGAGGGGTCAGGGACGCTGGCACCGCTGATCGAGGGGTGCCGGGTGTGCTAGCCCTGACGTCGAGATTGTGTTCCCATGTTACGGATAGAAAAACAAAGATTCAGAGCGGTTAAGTAACTTGTCTGTAAAATCCTCCAGAGGGGCTTCCTTGGAGGCTCAGTGGTAAAGAGCCTGCCTGCAACGCAGGAGATGCGGGTTCAGTCCGTGGGTCGGGAAGATCCCCTGGAGAAGGAAATGGCCACCCACTCCGGCATTCTTGCTTGGAAAATCCCATGGACAGAGGAGCCTGGGGGGCTGCCATCCATGAGGGTCGCAAAGAGTCAGACACGACTCAGTGACTGAGCAGGCAGCAGTATTCTTACCTGGAGAATCCCATGGGCAGAGGAGCCTGGTGGCCTACAATTCATGGGGTTGCAAAGAGTCAGACACGACTCAGCAACTGAGCACCCAAAATCCCACTGAAGTAGTAGAGGGGGATTTGAACCTATGCGTGCCTGACTGGGGCAGCTCTGTGCTTCCACTCAGCCTCCCCGAGCTCAGAACGAGGCCCTTGAAATAGGCAGAGAGTGCGCTAGTGGACGGGTGAAGAGGGGGACGCTAAGGACAGGAAAACAGGAAAGATGGGTAGGGTGCTCGGAGCTGCCGGCGGGGGTGCGCTTGGGGGCGAGGGGGCGGGTTCGCTGGCCCAGGGACAACGAAGGCAGCCCGGGGTGGAGCCGGCCTAGGGCTTCTCAGGTGGCACCAGAGGGCAGAGGACACGGAAGTGGATGGAAGGGGAGCCCTGCTTGCAGGCAGGCAGCAGGGGGGCCGCTGGCTGCTTCCTTGGAGCAGGGACACCTGGGACCCTGTGTCCTGCCACGTCCCCCGAAGGCCCCCAACCTGGGGAGCAGAAGTGGTGCGTGCAGCAGGGGTGCGGACCACTCCCCCATGTACCCAGCCGCGCCCACCGACGGCTCCCCAGTGTCCCCGGAGCACGTGGCCGGGCCGCCCCCCGGGGCCACGTCCCCCCAGCGCACCGCCAGCGACCTCGCGCACACTCACAACGCGTCTCCGCTCACCGGGCGATGTTAACATCTCATTATCTTTGTTACTGTAATTACATTATCCGCTGCTTTATGCAGAATTATCCTCCGAGGACTAATTGATGGCTCCATGTTTAATTCATTAATCATTAGCATCAAATTCGACAATTACAGTGCACACTGATTGTGGGATTGCAGGCGTAATGAGGGGAGAATTAACAAAGAAAAGGGAAGGCGCCCGCCCTCCCTTGGGGTTTTGGCTTGGGGGGCTTGGGGGGAGGAGGTTTGGGCCTTGTGGTGTCTTTGGGTGGGGTTGGGGTGGGGGGGAGTGAGACCTGGAACCTCAGGGGAGATGTGAGGGGGTGGTGGGAAGTCAGCCCTGAGGCTGCTGCTCCCCTGGAAGGTTTCCTGACCAGGCTTGGGGGGGTGCGGGAGAGGCCACCCCAAGAAAATCTGAGTTGGCAGGGACCTGTTAGGTGGAGCAGGAGGGGGCAGGATTCCGGAGAGCGGGGCCTCGGTGTGTGGCCGCAAGGGGCTGGCCCACACGGGTGTTAATCAGCACTTGCTGTGTGTCTGCTCCTGCCGTGGGTGTCAGGAAACACAGAACTCACCCCATCCTGCAGCGTCCTGCAGGCCCCCAGAGCATCAGTGTGACACGGCCAGCCTATTCCTTTCCCTTCTAGGCGCTTCCACTTGGGGCTGCCTGGCTTCTTGCAGACACTTGCCCCTTGTGCTCGTGGGGCTGGTCGGGGGGCCCCCTCCATCAGGCTCGTTCAACCCCAGGGGTCTCTGCCTGTCACGAGCACCCAGCACCCGGCCACTCCCCCCTACCCCGCTGTCTGTGCAGACCCCTGGGCGTGGCCGCTGGTCCTTAGACCTGCCTGCCAGCCGTGGCCTCCTGGCCTCCGGCCCTGCAGGATCTCAGGTCAGTGGCCTGAGGCAAGAGGTCTGCGATCACCTCCCGGGCTGTCCATGGTGACTGATGAGCCAGGGAGGGCCCTGCCTCTGCCCCTGGTACTCCTGGAGCTGCCGCCCCATTCCCCTGGCTCCGCCGTCCTTCCCCTGATGGGAAACGAAAGATTAATTTTCTGCAGCCCAACAGGATAATTACTAATACTAATTAGACATAATTACTTGAATTTGATACACTTATTTCTCGTCAGAATGGCAGCAGAGCTGAGGCACAGCCCACGGCGTGTGTGGCCTGGAGCGCGGACTTGAGGGCCTGACCAGGAGGGTCGGCTCGGGCTGTGACAGGGAGTCAGCCCCACTGTCCCCCCCACAACTTCTGGCTCTGCTCACAGGGTGGGGTGGAGTAGGGGAACATGATGTGTGCAGGGAGCGAGGTGAGTGTGAGGTCTCAGGCTGGCCGAGTCCCCCACCCTGGTTCTCTGGCAAGCCTGGCACGGTACTTGGTGAACCCAGGAGCACCTCGTTTTTTTGCCAGTGTCCCGCGGGCATTTCTCAAGCTCTGTCCCTGGGTAGCTGTGCTTTCAGGACAGCCTGTGGGCCACCCTTCTCCCGGGGTCCCTCCCCGTCTGACCCTTCCCCCCACCCCCCCACCCCCAGGTACCCCCCACCCGGCCGGCAGCCCAGCCTGGGCCGGTCCACGCCCCGAGGGGCTGCACCAGCGCGCCTGCTCTGTGTCCAGCGCCGACCCGTGGACTGAGGCCGCTGCCCTGCCCCCAGGTATGCAGGACCCGGTGAGGCCAGGAGGGAAGCGAGGTTCCCCCCCACCACCCCAGAACAGCCCTCCAGGGCTCAGCGGAGGTGGGGGGTCAAGTGTGCCTGGGAAACAGGGAGTTGGGGCGGCCACGCCCAGGGCCCTCGCCAGCGGCCGGTGCAGGAGACCCTCCCTGCCTCTGCAGCCCCCCTACCCACCCTCTGCCGGCCCCAGGCAGCACTGGTGGCCCTGGCATCACCATCAGCCCCCCGTGCAGCCAGCTCATCAGCCTCGCTGCGGGGGGATGGGGAGGGAAGCCGGGGGTGAGGGGGCGGGTGCTGGGGGCTTTGAAGGCAGGAAGGGGGCCCTGCAGACGAGATCAGGGAGTGGTCCAGACGGAGTTTCTCCCCACACTGCCCCTGCAATAGGCCGAGGCCCATCCCGGACTTCCCAGGTGGTCGGGAACCTCCCTTCCCACGTCCCTTGCTCTCTTTACCGGAGATCGCTGTCTGGACCTTGCTCACAGGGCTCTTCCCCTTACCTCTCCCCTGCCTCTTCAGCTGGCACCTCACTCTCACCTGCGTCCTGACCCTCAGCCCTGATCCGTCAGTCAGTGCAGCTCAGCGAGGGTGTAGACGGGAGGAGACCCCCCACCCCACCCCGGGGCCGGTGCACCTGCTGCCCCCCCTGTCCCCCGCTCCAGGCAGCGGAGCATCAGCTCCTCCCAGAGACCCTTCGCAGGTCCCCACTAAGCCCCCCTGCCCCAGATCGGACAGCGGGAGGGGCTGGCCGCCCACAGCCCAGGGTCTGCCCCCACGTCCCGCGCCCAGCCCAGGCCAGCCCGGGGATGGGGGGTGGAGGCCTGGCCAGGGCAGGTCACCGTCCAGGGCATGCGGCCTCCATGGGCCACTCTGTTGAGTCTGGAAGGAGGCAGGCAGGCAGGGAGGGAGGGCACTGCGTGTCTGCCTCTAATGAAGTTTGACATTTAGTGGTGAGCGCAGGGCGGGGTGCGGGAGACGGGAGCTTGATTAGCGCGCTCTAATTGACAGTAATTAGGCAGCTCCCTGATTGTCTCTAATTCTGCTATTAATTGTGAGGAGCTGGGAGTGTGATTGAGGATAAATTTGGTGCGGAGCTGCTGGGGTTTCAGCTCCCCGCGAGCGAGTTCCCAGCCGCCTTCCGCCCCTCTGGGCTGCAGAGGCTGGCTTCCCCTGCCTTCCCCCTGCTCTGCCTGAGTTTCCCACTCTCTCCTCCTCCAGGCCTGGGGCTCCAGAGTGAGGTGGGATGGGGTTGGGGGGAGAGGGCGGGAGGGGCTGCTCCCCCCAGGTGGGTGCCCCAGCTGCAGGTCAGGGTGCTGCCCCCTCCCCGCTTCCCACACGTCTCCCCCTCTCCCTCACCAGCCAGTGGCCCCGCTGAGGTGCTCAGCTCCAGCCCCAAGCTGGAGCCCCCCCATCTCCCCACTCCAACCGGAAGAAGCACCGGAGGAAAAAGAGCACCGGGACCCCCCCGACCAGACGGCCCCAGCAGTGCTGCTGAAGGTTAGGGGGAACCCCCGAGGGAAACCGGGGCACAGGAGGTGGGCAGGGGGACTTGGGGATCGTCCTCCTTGAAACATCATGCCCTCATACCCTCTTGTCTGTATTCGGTTAAGCATTTTCTGATAATAATTTCCCATAAGAGCAGCTCCATAACTTCTGGTCATTTGGACCTGGTGTCTTAGAAAAAAAGCTCCTTCTTTGGCCTAACTTAACCCCTTTCCTTGTGAAAACGTGGGCTTCCTTCGTTTACTCTCTTAGAAGGTAAAAGACGGCAGGCTGCTAGTCCCATACCTCTTCCTGGGTAATGCGGGCAGGACCTGTGTTCCCTGCGTCTCTTGTAGCGCCCGTCGAGTTTTTAAGCATCCGCGTGTCGGGCTGAGTCTCTCCTTAGTTGTCTCTGGGCAGAGAAACCCCTGCTCCTTAGATATTTTCCATAGGTTCTTCCTCCTAATTCCTTATTCATCACAGTGCTGATTGTCTGGTTTTCCTCATGTCCTCTTCAAACTGTGTCTCTTCTCAGTGGCTGGAGTCCCTTTGGAAGTTAACTTAGGTGGATGCACAGTTGCTGGGCTCTGCTCCCATGGGCAGGGGCAGGGCTGTGGGGAGACCATCACTAAGGGAAACAGTGGCTTCTGCAGAGCCAGCATGTGATACAGGCGTGCTTGGTGCTCATGGCCCGGGGGCCCATCTGGACCAGGGAACTGTGTCCCCACGGATGATCAGGGCTGTGGGGTTCAGAGACGGTGGGGAGCGAGGTGAGGTAGAATGATGGAGCCTGGGGAAGGAAAGGTTCCAGCTTTTGCCATGAAGATGGTTCTATTCGGGGCTTCCCGAAGCGGGAACCTGGCCCCGAGGACTTCCTGGGTGGAGGGGGGGTCAGTGTCACAGGGGCCATGAGAGGCTGCCCTGCAGAGCCTGTGGCCTCATCTCTGCAGCCCCCACAACACACATCTGCTGGTCGGGAGCTGTGTGCCCCCTGGGGAGGGGTGACGAGCGGGGGTGAGCATCAGGAGTGAGGCTCATGGGGATGGTCTGCTGGGGGCGCAGAGCCTGAAGCAGCGCCCACCCCCACACTGCTGGGGTGTCACAGTTCAGTCCCCAGGGCTTGTGACCGCACACGTCTGCGGGTCCATGTCTGCTCATACATCCCAGGTGGTCTGTGGAGGAAACGGAGGCTGCTCCCCACCCCGCCCTCCCTGCCTGCCTGTGCCAGGGGAGGGGGGAGGGGCCCAGCTCCCAGGAGCCCCACGCTGACGCCATCAGGAATATTGGGTTTAATGAGCTGCAAAATGAGGCGGCTGCAGCTGACATGTACGGATGGTGCCCACACCCGCCTCCAACACCCCCACACACACACCCCCATCCCCCGGCATTGCCTCCCAGCACCCCGGCGCATCTTCCCCAGACACTGGGCTCCGCTTTCTCTGGGAAGCACCCCTCTGACTTCCAGACCCGTCTGGCCGCACCGGGGCTGCCAACAAACCTTGCGTCCCCACCTTTTCCACCCAGGCTCCACAGTGGCCAGGCTGGCAGGCTGCTCTCTGCGCCCCAGCTACCACCCCCACACACCCCCCCCACCGGCGGGGAGCCCCAAGAGCACAGTCCTCCAGGCTGGGGCCCCAGGGGGCTGCCCTGACGGGTGTGCGTGCCCTGTATGTGCCCACAGAGGCCGAGGAGTCGTTCGAGTTCGTGGTGGTGTCCCTCACCGGGCAGACGTGGCACTTCGAGGCCTCGACAGCAGAGGAGCGGGAGCTGTGGGTGCAGAGTGTGCAGGCCCAGATCCTCGCCAGCCTGCAGGGCTGCCGCAGCGCCAAGGACAAGGTGGGCGCCGGGCGGAGGGGCTGGGGGCGAGTGCCCTACGCTGGCCTCCTTACTCACCAGCCACCCGCCCCCCACCCCATCCCTTCAGACTCGACTGGGGAACCAGAACGCAGCTCTGGCCGTGCAGGCCGTGCGCACCGTCCGGGGCAACAGCTTCTGTATTGACTGCGATGCCCCCAGTGAGTGCTGGGGGGGTGGGACCAGGCTGGGCGCTCCGGGTGGGGGGAGCTCAAGGGTGGAGGGGGCGGCTCCATCACGTCCTCTCCTTGCCTAGATCCAGACTGGGCCAGCCTGAACCTGGGCGCGCTCATGTGCATCGAGTGCTCCGGGACGCACCGGCATCTGGGAGCTCACCTTTCCCGGGTCCGCTCCCTCGACCTAGACGACTGGCCACCCGAGCTGCTGGCCGTCATGACGGCCATGGGCAACGCCCTGGCCAACAGCGTCTGGGAGGGGGCCCTGGACGGCTATGCTAAACCCGGGCCCGAGGCCTGCAGGTGAGGGCATGAGGCCCTGGGTCCCCCTGCCGGGTGGGGAGATGGGAGGGGCAGTGCGGTTGTGACAGGGCTGCGGGCTGGAAGGATTAAACCCGGCGGTTGCTCTGCTCAGCCGTGGGCCCCAGGGGTGCCCTCCGCCTGTCACTCAGAGCCTCACAACAGCCGGCTCTTTCTCCGCAGTTATCAGCACGTCGAGGGGCGGGGGGCGCATGCGCAGGGCCCTATCGCGCGGTGTAGCCGGAGTGCCGAGATGCAGAGAATAGGTGGTAGATAGATAGGGTCGTGCGTGGGCCCCGAGGGCAGGCCCCCGCCTCCTTTGTTCCTGCAGGGCCAGATAAGCTGCCCACCCCCAGCCCCCAACCCTGCCTGGAATCCGCCGGCCCTCGCGGCCCCCTGAGTCCCCGCCACCACCCCCAACCCCGCCCCGTGCATCCCCGTCGACCCCAGGGGGTCTCCCCCCAAGAGTTCCATCCAGTATCTCCCATACCCTCTGCGCCACCCGCTGCCCCCAACCGCCCTGGGTCCCTCGGGCTGGTCTTTGCTCTGATCCTGCCCCCCTCCCGGCCCCCTACCCACCGCCTCACTCGCTTGGTCCCCTGACCGCCCCCCGGCCTGGCCCTGCCTGTGCCCGCAGAGAGGAGAAGGAGCGCTGGATCCGGGCCAAGTACGAGCAGAAGCTCTTCCTGGCCCCGCTGCCCAGCTCGGACGTGCCTCTGGGCCAGCAGCTGCTCCGGGCGGTGGTGGAGGACGACCTACGGCTGCTGGTGACGCTCCTGGCGCACGGGTCCAAGGAGGAGGTGAACGAGACCTACGGCGACGGGGACGGGCGGACGGCCCTGCACCTGTCCAGCGCCATGGCCAACGTGGTCTTCACGCAGCTGCTTATCTGGGTGAGTTGGCGCGGGGGCGGGGCCTTCCTGACATCCGTCCTCCCCACCCAGGGTGGGGAACCCACACCTTTTCTGCCAACCGTGAGAACGTGCTTCCTTCTGCAGTACGGGGTGGACGTGCGGAGCCGGGACGCCCGCGGCCTGACCCCGCTGGCCTACGCTCGCCGCGCCGGCAGCCAGGAGTGTGCCGACATCCTCATCCAGCACGGCTGCCCCGGGGAGGGCTGCGGCGTGGCCGCCGCCCCGGGCAGAGAGCCGGCCAATGGCACCAACGCCTCCGCCGAGCTGCACCGCAGCCCCAGCCTCCTGTGAACCCCGGGAAGAAGCCGGAGGGGCCAGGACTGACGCCGGGGCGCAGGCACCCACCTCCCTCCAGGCCCTGGGGGAGACGAGAGACACAGAGGCTGAGACCCGGGGACCTGGAAGAGTCTGGGAGGAGAGCCAGACTGGAGGGTCAGAGGAGATGCCCGGGACTCCAGCCGCCACAGGTGTTTGCCCGGCCGGCGCTGCTGCGAAGGGACAGGATGCTTTGGGGGTGCTGTGAGAGGAGGGGAGCAGGACCTCGCCCTCCTCTAGGTTCCTGCCTTCTCGTGCCAGCCCCCTGTAGGCCCCCGACCCGGAGGCGGGAGCCTGGGCAGGCCAGAGGTCCCATGTAAATGTGTACATTGCAATATTTATGTTTGTGTACATACTGGTGTGTGTGTGTGTGATGAGCCAATAAACCAGACCGTGTGTGGGGGGGGGCCTGGCTCTCGCCTTTCATCTCCCCACCTTCTGAGAAAACACCCCTTGAGGCTCTGCTTCTATGTCCCTGTCCTCTCCTCTCTGCTGTACTTTGGGGTGCCTCTCCCCGCCGCCCAGCCTCCTCCGTGGGCTTCTCTCAGCCCCTCTTTCTCCAGGGGTGGCGTTGAGTCTGTCAGCCGCCCCAGGAGGGGAGACTGGCCCTGTGCTTCCCACTGGAAGCTCCCCGCCGCTCCCCCGTCACCCTCACAGAGGTTTCCTGTTGGTCTCCTTGTTTTCATCCGTATGCTGTCAAGTAGCCTTATTAACACCATGCCTGTGCTGGCCCGAGGTCACCCACAGAGAGGGCAGGAGTCGTCAGGGAACCAGCCCCACAGCCAGACGTGCAGGGGGTCAGCGCCCGGGAGAGTCTGAGGATGTGATGGGACAAGGAGGGCTCGTGCCAGGGGAGGAGACACATCGCCGACGGCAGGACGGTCCCCTGGACTGCCCCCAGCCTCCCCGCCAAGCCAGAGTCAGGACCCTGGGCCCCTGCTTGTCCCTCGGACTGTCCCTTAGTCTCGCTAGAAAGACGACCCGTAGAAAACCTCTGCATGTGCTCTTGAAGAACTTGCCAGGTTAGGGTCCCCGCTCTTGAAGGCGCTTGCCGCCACCCTGCTGATGGCCTGTGTGCGCGGTGGGTGTGGCGGGCTGGCGGGCTTTGCGAGGGCGCCTGCCAGGGGGAAATTAACCAAGTAAAGCTATTCAGAGAGAAAACCGGATTTTATTTTCTTCATCCACAGCCCCTTTTGCAAGGCGGATAAGCGCCTTAAGCAAAGATAAGGGCAGAATAGAGACAGAGCTATGGGTACGTGTAAGATTGGGTTCCTGGGCTTAGAAAAATGCTAGCAATAATCATCTCCTTAGGTTCCCTAAGGAAAAGAAGCCGCTTGAGAGAGTGAATAACTGCCTGGTATAGTTCAGGAGGCTGCAGAGGCAAAGCCACAAAAAAAAAAAAAAAAAAAAAGGCAGATGAGAGCCTTGGCTTTGCCAGTTCTCCATGCCCACCACTTGCCCCCAGCCCCAGGGCGGGGGCACAGAGCCTGAGAGCCTCTGCTCCTGCTGTCATTAGATCTGCGGACAGGATTCCTGAGAGCGAGGTGACAACAGCTCCTGGGATCCTTGATCTCTCTCTGCCTGACTTCTCTCCTAAAAAGAATCTCACCCTGTAGGTTCCCTCTGTGGGTGAGTCTAAGGTTTCAGACAGCCTTGATCTAGATCAGGGTGGGGCTCACCTGGATTACATTTTTCTTGGCCTCCAGCCTTCCTGGAATTTAGCCAAAGAAGAGAGAAGACACTGGATGTGTGTCCCAGCCCGGGCACTGTGCCGCCGTGGCTCAAGACCAACCACAGCTCCAGGGTCCCTTCATTCTGGCTGCCAGAGCCGCTGGGAGGGAAGGGCTGTCACAGTCCCATTGGGAAAGGCGGGCAGTGGACATGTGAGCGACTAGATGGCTGACCAGCCCGGAGCCAGGACCCACAGCACACTGCCCTGGGGCAGTGAGGAGGCTGGCCAGGGCTGGCCGGGGCTGCCCTTCCCTCCCCTTGCTCACCTGCCTCCCTCGGAGCCTGTTAATCTCAGTGGCTCAGGAAGAGAGCAGGTCCCGTTTCTTCCCAGGCGGGCCCGTTAACCGTGACAGCAGCTGCAGCTGGTTTCTCTGGGTACAGGATGTCAACCCATCTTGCGAAGGCGGGGAAGCGGCGGACAGCCTCAGCTTGTCTCGTTCCCTCCTGTTCTACACTGTGCCCTGAGGGTGTCCCCGAAGCCTCATGTCTGTCTGTCTCCTTTGTCCACCGCTGATGCTGTTCCTTAATTTGCTTGCAGAATTCCCACCCTGAAGCCTTTAACTCCTATCTCTGTAGCTTCCCCCACAGCACACACCCTCCCAGAACCACCAGACACGCATTCCTGCCTCCTGCACTCTGCAGTGGGCCCTCTCAAACGGAGGAGGACCTGGGGTCCCAAGCTTTGCAAACGGGGCAGGGTGGGTGGGAGGGGAGACCACCATCAGCGCTGTAAGCACAGAGGACTGGATGTGGGTCTTCTGCTCCAGGCCCTCACGTCTGGAATGTCAGAGAACAGCAGACATGGCCTGAGCTGCCTAGTCCTCTGCGCAGAAGACAATTTATGATGGTTGGGCTCCCAGGTGACCAGGGTGAGCCCCTGGCCTGACCCAGGCCCTCACAGGACTCATGGCCTCCACCTAGCCAGACATGCCTTGGATGTACCGGCCCCTGAGAACCTGGGCTCCAGCACTTCACTTCCTCTCAATTCAAAAGCGAGTGAGTCCTCTACCCTGAAGTTGGAAGCAGCGGTGCCTGTTAGGAGCGTGAGATCTGGAGGCGGGAACAGTGGGCAGTGAGTGCAGCGGGTAAAGACAGAAGCAGAGGTAGGTTACGTGGGGGAGACGGTGAGTGCTGAGAGGGTCCCTAGGAGGGCAGCAAGAGTTCCAACTTTTGCTTGTTTGCATGTCCTGCGCTGCAGACCGGCAAGGCAGTGCCCGCCCTGGGGCTGGGAGGTTAAACTGAGGCTGGAGGAGACACGACCTCCCCAGTCCCTCTGGAAGACACAGACTGAGGCAGAGAGCTCCATATATACAAACTTTACACAAAATAAATAAGGAGCTGTGACCAGCTTGGCAGGTCTCACCCTGGCTGCCTCCCGCCCCTCAAAAGCGACTCTAGGGCATCAGTTGAAGGAAGGGGCACCCTGCAGGCCCAAGGAGCCCCCTTTTAGTCCCAGCAGCTCCTCAACAGCGAGAACCCCTGAAGTCCAGGCCTGGGGCCTCCGGCATGGCCCAGGACCCAAAAAGGGTCCACATCTCAGGTTGCCAGGAGGGCCCCCCAGAGCTGTGCCAATTGCTGACGGAGCCCCATCCAAGGGCAGGACCATGGCAGGGGCCCCTGTGGTCCCCAGAGCCCAGCCCAGTGTCCGCGCAGACCCGTGCCTCCCCAGGTCCCCTGGGGGCCCCTCAGGGCCTGGCCCCCTGCTCCATCTGTTGGTGCTGGCTCCTCACGGCAAACCTGTTGACGTGCACGGGTATGGGGACCACGATCTTGGGGTTTCTCACGGGCTCCCCAGAGCGGCTGCTCACGTTCCCAGCTTTGATGCGCTTCCACTTGGCCCGCCGGTTCTGAAACCAGATCTTGACCTGCACCTCGCTGAGCTTGAGGGCGTGCGCGATCTGGGAGCGCTCGGTCAGCGAGAGGTACTTCTTGCAGTGGAACTCCTTCTCCAGCTCCAGGAGCTGCTCGCTGGTGAAGGCCGTGCGGCGCCTCCGGCTCTTGCCCCCAGGGGCCGGGACTCCTGTCGAGGGTGCCCCCTCCTCCACTGCGGTCCCCAGGCCACCCTTCAGCTTCGGTTTAGGTCCCAGGAGGGCCCCGGGGCCCCCGGCAGAACTGTCCAGAAAGGCGTCATCCTCACTGTCCGCGCCCGAGCCCTCTTCCTCCTGCTCACTGCCTGCTGGGTCTCCTGCGGGTGCCTCCAGCTTTTCCTCATCGGAGCTGTACACCTTCCCCTCTGCTGTGGGGAGTGGGGGCCAACGGGGTGGGGTCAGGGTGGGATCGGGTTGGGGTGGAGGCGAGGAGAAGGCAGACAGGTTGGAGGTGGCACATGGAACCGGGGCCAGGCGTGGACAGCGTGCCAGCCGGAGGAGAGACAGACATGGAGGGGATGAGACAGGAGGCACACAGGCAGGGCAGAGTGGGAAGAGGTTTGGGAAGACAGAGAGACGGGAAGAAAGGTATTAACCAGCACAGACTTCACTCGGGCAATGTGAGGGAGGCATCCATCAAGAGGGCCCCATTCCTAGGATCCGGATGCCTCGGCTCCCACCGCTCAACCTCATTTCCCTACCTGCTACCTCCCCGGCTCTCTCTAGACCCCAGTGAAGGGCTCCCCACTCACGGACCGCCCCTCCAAGCCCAGACCCTGCAGCTGCTCATGGTGATGAAACAGCTGGAGCCGGGCTCGGGATCCTTTCAGTCACTACAGGCAGGAGTGAGAATGCAGGAGGATTCACTTTTGCAGGACAGAGAGGAGGCCGCCTCTGTTCTCCTCCTGGGCTCCTCACTTGGCCTCATGGGAAGAGCCACGTGAGCCCCTCTGGTCCGCCCCCCTTCCTTCCCTCTTTCCTGGAGCTGGGAATCTTGGCATCTTGTTTCCAGATGGAAACTTCGGGGTCATGTGATTCCCTCCTGCCCCAAACTGGGATCTAGGAAGTGTTACCCAAGGACCTGAGAGTCAGGAGGTGTCTGTACCCCCACCTCACCAATTCTCTGTAACCAGACCATCCAGCCTAGACCAGGGAGCCCTCCCACCACACACACCACCTTCTTGATGGCCAGGTTTTTCTTCCAATCACGCAGCTCCCCCAGGACCCTTTGCAGCCTTCATTTTAAAAAGATGCCATCTCAAAAAAAAAAAAAAAAAAGATGCCATCTCTTTTCCACCTTCCCTCTGTCCCAGCCAAGCCGGTGAGAAGCATCAACAGCTGCTTTCTGCCCAAGTTCAGAATCCCGGGGACCCTGAGCTCAGTGTCAGCTGAGAACCGGAGGGAACACGGGAAGCGGAGGAAGAAATAGAAGTGCAGCTGGGGAGGGAATACAGAGAGGAAAAGGGGGAAAAAGAGATTCTGACTCAGTAGGCTGCTGGTTATTTGTAATCACAGGCATATAAACATTTTAACCCATATATAATTCTAAAGTTTAATTCCATTGTTGGTCGCATCATAGGGACATTTTTATCGGAACCGCAGATAAGGCATGACAAGTGTTTTTTAGTGTTTGAGTTTTACAAAATCCCTTGTTTTCTGCCCAAAGGACCAATCAACAGGGGAACCACAAAAAATCAAAAAGAACACCGACCGGTAGAAAGGAGAACGAGAAGAAAACAGATTAACCCGTCAAGTGAACAGTCAGCCCCTGGCCAGAGGAGCTCGCGATGTACAGGTGGGGGCGCATGTGTGCACATCACCACATGTGTCGCACGCACACTCCGAGGTCGAGAAGGTGACCCCGCGAAATGCTTCCTAGACGGGCCGTGTGCGTGCACGCATGCGCGAGGCTGGAGCAGCTCCACGCTCCCCGCGGGGCCCCGCACCAGCCCGCTCACTTTCCTCTCCCTTTCCCCACCCCAGAGCTGTCCTGAACGGATGCTGTCCGCCCCTGTTCCTTTTGCTCAGGAACCGCGTTTACATTCTCCTTAGAGGCCACGATACAGCCTCTTCCGGCTCACCCACCCCATCCCAGTCCGCGCACGTTTCCAGCCCTCCTCCGGTGGTGTCATTCCCGGGCCCTGTCTCTTCCTGGAGGGCTTCCTGCCGTCATCCACCATCTCAAAGCCCACGTGGTACACCCCGTGACAGCCTCACCCAGGCCTTACTGCTCCCCTCGAAGGTGGGCTTGGTTCTCTGCCAGCCCACCCAACTTCACCCACCTGCGCCGCGACCCCCCCACCCCCACCCCGTGACCTGCCTCTCGGGGCTCACCTCCCAGCACCCTGGGCTTTCTCCCTGCCCTCATCCTGATCCAAAATCGGTTTAATTTCTGCAAGATTCACATCCCTGTGTCCCCCTTTCATGTCATTAGGGGCCCTTTCCCAGGCCATCCCCACCTCCCCAGAACGCAAGTGTAACCCCAAACTGGACTCCTGGACCTTCTCCAGAGTCAGCTCCTCCCAGTCTGAGCTCCCTCCCTTCCCATCTCAGGTAGTGCTAACTCCCCCCACCCACCCCATCATTCAGACCAGACCTTCACTCCCACCACCTGTGACCAGCCCACCAGTAAATCTCAGTAGAGCCGCAGCCCAACTGACTTCTCATCACCTCCTCTGGGTCCAACTAGCCCGAGTCACTCTCCTCTCTTGCTAGTTCATCAATGTTTTCTCCTGCCCTGCCCCTCCCACCCCTTCCCCTGCCCTTCCCATGGGTTATTCTGTTTGGAATACTAGATTCTTCACCTAGATTCTGGCACTGGCTCATTCCCTATCTCCTTCAGGTCTTTATCAATGAGAGCTTACCCGATCTTCCTTTTTAAAATCAAAACTCCCTACGCTTCCCATCTCCCTTCTCTGCTTTACTTGTTGCTATGGTATACATAACCAACTTTGTTCATTTATTTTTATTGGGTTTTCAGGCCTCTATTGCGCAGCAAGTATGTGGCTCCTCAGACACCAGACCTCTGGGCCTGCTCCCAGGGCCTCAATTCCCAAGTCAGGCCCGAGTGTCAGCCGGCACTCTGCGAGCCTTGCAAACACATTCCTAGGTCAGCGCAGTCCTGCCCATGGGGAAGGAGGCTGTGGGAGTGTGTCTGATGGGGCCGGGTGCCGTGCCGGGGTCACCTGGCTCGAGGGCACCTGGCACCTCCCGTAGGCCCCCAGCGAGGAGTGGCGGGCCGGCCCCTGGCTTGCCAAATGCCCAAGCGGGGAGCAAA
This sequence comes from Bos indicus x Bos taurus, assembly GCF_003369695.1. Taxonomy (NCBI): domain Eukaryota; kingdom Metazoa; phylum Chordata; class Mammalia; order Artiodactyla; family Bovidae; genus Bos; species Bos indicus x Bos taurus. Next base: position 6,143,409 of record NC_040079.1, on the reverse strand, counting down.
GCTAGCCCTGGCAGAAGGAAGCAAATAGCAACGGGATGCCTTTGCAAGCAGTTGCTGGGCTGCCCCACGTTAGGGCTCCCCGGGAGAAAATGCCATTTTGGCCCCTAGGCCTGGGATCCAGGTAGGTGCCCAGGGTGTTCTCCCCACAGGATCCGAGCACGGTGCAGACAGACCTAGGCTCACAAGCTCTCTCCTGCAGAGCAAATGTGACGGAACAGCCATGTGGAGGTTGCCTTGACGTTCCCTGGGAGTGTGGGAGCCCTCCCTGGGCGCAGGGCCTCAGGGGCCATGGCCACTGCAAAATGAACTCTATTTTATTGGCTGTCTCTTCCTACTAAAACGTTAAGTTCCATGAAGGTGGGCTTCCCTAGTAGGTCAGCTGGTAAAGAATCCGCCTGCAACGCAGGAGACCCCGGTTCGATTGCTGGGTCGGGAAGATCCCCTGGAGAACGGATAGGCTACCCACTCCAGTATTCTTGGGCTTCCCTGGTGGCTCAGCTGGGAAAGAATCTGCCTGCAATGAGGGGGCCCTGGGTTCGATCTGTGGTGGGAAGATCCCCTGGAGAAGGGAAAGGCTACCCACTCCAGTATTCTGGCCTGGAGAATAGTCCATGGGGTTGCAGAGAGTTGGACACGATTGAGTGACTTTCACTTTCTTTCACTTTCCAGGAAGGTAGAGATTTATATATTATATATATATTTCACTGCTATATTCTCAGCATCTAGAAAGTTACCTGCACAGAGCAGGCACTGAGAAAATACCTCCTTTTTAAATGTATTTTTATTTGGCTGCACCAGGAATTAGTTGTGACATGAGGGACCTAGTTCCCTGACTAGGGATCAAACCCAGGCCCTCTGCAATGGGACCACCAGGGAAGTCCTGGATAAGTATTTGTTGACTGAAAGAAAGAAACTACTCCGGAGCACTTTCTGACTCTCCCTCTCTGTCCCTCCTTTCTCAAGCCTCCCCTAAAATATTCCCTACAACCCTGTTTCTCCAGCCCAGCTCCAGACATAAGACATCCTCTCCATAAATATTCTCCCCACTTTCCAGTGAAAGTGAAAAGTGAAAGTCACTCAGTTGTGTCTGACTCTTTGCGACCCCATGGACTATACAGTCCATGGAATTCTCCAGGCCAGAATACTGGAGTGGGTAGCCTTTCCCTTCTCCAGGGGATCTTTCCAACCCAGTGATCGAACCCACATCTCCCACACTGCAGGCAGATTCTTTACCAGCTGAGCCACAAGGGAAGCCCTAGGTCCTCTGATCTGAGAGTCGCTGGAGAGAATTTGTGTGGGGTGGGAACGACAGGATCTTATGCTAAAGGAAATCAAGGGCAACCCCAAACATCATTACTAAATCCTCTAACTTTTAATTTCTAATTTTTAAAACATGGCTTGCAGTAAACAACAACAGAAAAAAAAAAGCTTGTTAAAACCCAGCCCAGTACTACACTACTTTAACCAGCTGCTACAAAAAGGCAGAAACTAGGATTCAGGGCTTGAAGGATGAAATCATTTAGCACAGCTCTAAGCACCCAGGGGGTGTCCAATAAATCTAAATTGATGATGACTGAGATGAGGTTCCCAGGTTCCCAATCTGGCAGGGCCCTCCTGAGATCACATCATCCATCGCTCTGTCTTCACACAGATTCCGTGAAAGTCGAGCCCACACGAGCAGGCCACCCCCAGCGCTGCTTTTAAAGCCATACAGGAAGCACAGGTTCACAACCTCTCTTGGTTACTTGATCCCGGCGGGATTCTGCGTGGTGAGGGGTTGGGGGAGGGGAAGAGTTTTTCTCTGAGCCTTTATAATCATGACATTGAGGGGTCTGATAAGCAACTCTTGGAAGGAGATGGCAGGGAAATAGAAGAAAGCAACAGAGAAGGGAAAATACTGCTAGCTCTCAGAGGAAAGGGTCAGGGACAGTGAGTGAGGCTGGGGGAGGCGGGGCAGGCAACCAGGGGCAGAAGAATCAGATGATCAGTCAGAGAAACTGAAAGGGCTGAAAAGTTTAGGGAGAAAATAGAAAAAAAAAAAAAAAAATCGGGGAGTTGCAGGGGGAGAGAGTAAAAAGCCTTCCAAAAAAACAAAAACCCAACAGATGCTACACTCTAAACCCTGATGGATTTGGAGCCCAGCCATTTGCTCTTTGCTCCACCAGCGCTGGGAGCACTTTAGAACTCAAGACCCAAAGTGACCGAAACGTATTCTGAAGGACTGGCTGAGCAACAGAGCAGTCCGGTCCTTTACAACACAGCAATCCCGAAACAGCCTTACTAGTTTCTCATGAGTTAGCTAAAAAATTAATGCAAACTCTTTTATTGAATTCATAATACATACCAAATAGCTGCTACTGCTAAGTCGCTTCAGTTGTGTCCGACTCTGTGCGACCCCATAGACGGCAGCCCACCAGGCTCCCCCGTCCCTGGGATTCTCCAGGCAAGAACACTGGAGTGGGTTGCCATTTCCTTCTCCAATGCATGAAAGTGAAAAGTGAAAGTGAAGTCACTCAGTCGTGTCCGACTCTTCGAGACCCCATGGACTACACCCTACCAGGCTCCTCGGTCCATGGGATTTTCCAGGCAAGAGTACTGGAGTGGGGTGCCATTGCCTTCTCCGTACCAAATAGCAAGCACACTCAAAACAAAAATTGCACATAGAAAAATGGTTTTGACTAAAACCTGAAAAGAAGCACATCTTGTTGATAAAATTTCTATTTGCAAAATTTGATTGAGAATAATTGAACCTGGTGGATAAACTGTCCATGAAAGTAAATTTCTAACTGCAGATGCTGTATAGCTGGCTGATGTGAACCAAAAAATTTGATCAATAAAACATCGTGAAAAATTTTCCATGGGAAATAATGATCTTGGTGAGAAAATTTGGGGCAGAAGGAAAAGTGTTTCATTGGGAACAATCTGGCTGTGCTAGGTAGGGTGGCCAAACAGAGAAGCTCTGTCCTTTGTGATTAAAAGTGACATTACTGGTTATATAAGAGAACATTGACCTATATGTAAAATAGATAATCAATAAAGACCTACTGCATAGCACAGGGACCTCTACTCAATACTCTAATTACCTATATGAGAAAAGAATCTTTAGAAGAATAGATTTACGTACGTGAACTGAAGTGAAAATCGCTCAGTCGTGTCCGACTCTTTGCGACCCCATGGACTGTACAGTCCATGGAATTCTCTAGGCCAGAATACGGGAGTGGGTAGCACCTCTCCAGGGGATCTTCCAAACCCAGGGATCGAACCCAGGTCAGGCAGATTCTTTACCAGCTGAGCCAGCAGGGAAGAAAATTTATGTATATGTATAATTAAACTTGGACATGGAACTGGACATGGAAAAACAGACTGGTTCCAAATCGGGAAAGGAGTACATCAGGCTGTATACTGTCACCCTGCTTACTTAACTTACATGCAGAGTACATCATGAGAAATGCCAGGCTGGATGAAGCACAAGCTGGAATCAAGATTGCCGGGAGAAATATCAATAAACTCAGATATGCAGATGACACCACCCTTATGGCAGAAAGCAAAGAACTAAAGAGCCTCTTGATGAAAGTGAAAGAGGAGAGTGAAAAGTTGGCTTAAAACTCAACATTCAGAAAACTAAGATCACGGCATCTAGTCCCATCACTTCATGGCAAATAGATGGGGAAACAATGGAAACAGTGAGAGACTTTATTTTCTTGGGCTCCAAAATCACTGCAGATGGTGACCTAAGCCATGAAATTAAAAGATGCTTGCTCCTTGGAAGAAAAGCTATGACCAACCTATGTAGCTTATTAAAAAGCAGAGATATTACTTTGCCGACAAATGTCCACCTAGTCAAAGCTGTGGTTTTTCCAGTAGTCATGTATGGATGTGAAAGTTGGACTATAAAGAAAGCTGAGTGCCAAAGAATTGATGCTTTTAAACTGTGGTGTTGGAGAAGACTCTTGAGAGTCCCTTGGACTGCAAAGAGATCAAACCAATCAATCCTAAAGGAAATCAGTCCTGAATATTCATTGGACAGACTGATGCTGAAGCTCCAATACTTTGACCACCTGATGTGAAGAGTTGACTCATTGGAAAAGACTCTGATGCTGGGAAAGATTGAAGGCAGGAGGAGAAGGGGATGACAGAGGATGAGATGGTTGGATGAAATCACCGACTCAATGGATATGAGTCTGAGCAAGCTCTGGGAGATAGTGCACGACAGGGAAGCCTGGCGTGCTGCAGTCCATGGAGTTACAAAGAGTCTGACATGACTGAGCGACTGAACTGAATGGATAACTAAATCACTTTGCTGTTTACCTGAAACTAACACAACATTGTAAATCAACTATACCCAATATAAAATAAAAATTTAAAAAATGAGTACAGTTTCCAGCTTGTTCCCTGTGGGCAGCCTTTGTTTATCTATCCAGGGGAAATGGCAGTGGGGCAGCTTGTTATTAGGAAACATCAAGTCCTCCTAGATGCTATTGTCCTGAAAAGCAGAAATCACATGGTTTGAACCATGATTACTTGTAGGGTCCACTTCAGGGGCATTGTCCCTCTGCAGAGAGCAGCACACAGGCTTCAGGGGCGCCCTTGCAACGAATCTTCCTTGGGAGAGGACAAGAAGCCCTAACTTGGGGCCAGAGACCCCGTGGTAGGTGTTCTCCAGTAGGAAGAACAAATACCACCAGGCTCATACCACCTAGACAGGAGTCTATGGCCGCCAAGGTCAGCGAGGATGACAGGCCTGGGTCATGAGGCAGAAGAGCCCCCAGGATGCAGAACCACCTTAGACCCCCAGCCATGGGAACTCACAGAGCTTCTGCACCGTCCAGCCCTCACCCGGCCTGCTCTGGTCCAGCTGACATATAACCAAGTCATTATTATTTGCTGAGAAGCCTCCCCCCCACTACACTCAGTTCTGGCTTCTCTTCCCTCCATTTAAAGAACAACGACCTTCACAGGCAGGTCTCCCCTGGTAGCTCAGCGGTGAAGAATCCGCCTGCTAATGCAGGAGATGCAGGTTTGATCCCTGACTCGGGAAGATCCCCTGGAGGAGGGCATGGCAATCCACTCCAGTATTCTTGCCTGGAGAATCCCATCAACAGAAGAGCCTGGCAGGCTACAGTCACTGGAGTCACAGAGTTGGACATGACTTATCGACTAAACAACAACCCTCACATGCCCCAAACCCCTCTCTGGACAACTATACCCAGCTTCCAGAAGGGTGGGGTCAAAAGGTGGGAAAAATCCAGGTCATCTCCCCAAAAAGAGGCACGTGTGCGCCACCTTCATTTTACCATCACACCCAGTTTGTAATTATTTCTCTTTTTGGAGACGGTACCTTCTCCCACCCTTCATGGCAACTGACTTGCTTTCAGTGTGTCTTTCATTCGTCCTCACTAATTTCATGCCCTGCTATGCTGCTACTCCTTGCTATACTTTTAGGTAAAATAACGAATATTCACTTCCTCTCTCTCCACTCTCCCCGTGACTCTTCAGCATTCTTTACTCCAAATCCACATGAGAACTTCGTCTGTGTCACTTCGGTCCAGAGCCCCTCCCACCTTCCTGACAAGGTCACAGAGACTCCCCCACCACCACCTGCCCACCCCAAGCTTGGAGCTCCTTTCAGGGCATGCTAATGCCACTCATTGGAAAAGACCCTGATGCTGGGAAAGATTGAAGGCAAGAGGAGAAGGGGATGACAGAGGATGAGATGGTTGGATGGCATCACTGACACGATGGACATGTGTAAGCTCCGAGAGTTGGTGATGGACAGGGAAGCCTGGTGTGCTGCACTCCGTGGGATCACAAAGATTCAGACACGACTGAGCAACTGAACTGAACTGAATGTGGTCATTGCCAAGAGCACCCTTGCATGACCTTTAACCTTCCCAAGCAATTTCACACTTAGTACTGTCATCTTCAGGCAACTCACTGAAGTAGAGCTGACCTAGCAGTGGTAGTAATGGGAGGTTAGGCACCTTATTCTCAGGTGGAGAAACAAAACTGAATTTCAAAAAGATTAAATGATTTCCCAGTCACACCACTAGGGACAGAGTTGGTCCAGAACCCTGCTCTCCTAAGTCTCCAATCAGCTCTTCCTACTCTTCCCAGTAAACTGTCTTCCTCCCTCCACTTGGAGAAGTCCTCCCCAGATGCTTCATCAGATCAACAGCTTTCCTATCAAAGCCAGCTTAGGTTTAGACCTGGTCCTTATCAGGACCACTTATCACCTCATCCTCAACACCTTCCCTTAACATTCTCGGAGATGATCCTTAAAATCGCTGCAGGAGAGGCCTCAATCCCCGAATCTCACCTTTGTCCTGTAACAGGCCATTTCCTCTTCATTCCCAAGACAAAATTCCCACCTGATCTTTCTCCTGTTTGCTTTTTCTATTATTACTGGTTTGTATGAGATCACCTTACCAGTCACTATTTCTTTTATTTAAAAGTGTATTTTCTCACTTAAAGAACAATACTGCCCACTGATGGAAACAGTTTTTCTCTCCCCAAATATTTATTTATTCATTTGGTTGCCTTGGGTCTCAGCTGTGGCACGTCGGACTTTCACTGTGGCTTTCCTCCCTGATACCGAAAGGGAGTTCAAGGAACATTCTTTCCTTCCTTTCCCCTTGCGCCTCCTGTTCACTCATGGCACCTCCTTCTTTGGCCGTTGTTCTCCATCAACTGCCCAGGGGAGTGGGGATGTCAGTCACATTTCCCCACCTTCACAATCACAAGGACAGTGACCTAGAGCTGGTCTATCCACACATTCCCATCTCCTGGGGCCTTGACTCAAGCTAGTGAGTCGGTCTTCTTAGGACTTCACACGTGCTGTGCTCCACTGGGGTCCCGGCCTGGGATGATAAGAATTGAGGGCGGCTTAAGCTTGTGCCCTCCCTTCTCACTCACCAGGAGAAAAGGAGGTGGAGGCAGAGAGAGGAGCCAGACCAAGAGCAAGACAGAAAGACCCAACAACATGGCTTGCATTTTTGGATCCACATGAATCAATAAATATCCATTTTAGTTTAATTAGGGAAATGTCCCGAATATTCACTGGGAGGACTGATGCTGAAGCTGAAGCTCCAATACTTTGGCAACCTGATGAAAAGAGCTAACTCATTGGAAAAGACCCTGATGCTAGGAAAGAATGAGGGGAGGAGGAGAAGGGGGCTACAGAGGATGAGATGGTTGGATGGCATCACCGACTCAATGGACATGAGTTTGAGCAAACTCTGGGAGACAGTGAAGGACAGGAAAGCCTGGCGTGCTGCACTCTGTGGGGTCGCAACGAATTGGACATAACTGAGCAACAGTTGTGCCAAGCAACCCAAAGAGTTCTGATTACAGACACCGCTGTAACTAGAAGTGACAGGAATCACATGACTCCAGGAAAAGGAAGCCTCCTGCCTCTCTCCCACACCTCTCCCATCCAAAATAATTTCCCCCCAAAGATACCTAGGTCATCCCTCAAATTACTCATAATAGTGCCACCTAAAATTTCACAAGTTTGAAAGTTATTTGGACTTTTAAAAACCCTCCTTAATCCGTCCAGCGTGAATTATTTTAATCCAATAGCCGTGCTCCTAACACTAAGCTGAGATAAGACATATGAGGGAATAGGGATTGTGATGAAGAAAAAAGTTTTTTGTTTATCTGTTTGCTGCTTTTGGTTTTACGTTTGTTTTAACGGGAAGAAAGGAAGAACAGGCTCCCTGGGACGCAGCAGAAATGCTTTGGGCAGCCGTGTCCACAAGGTGTCTACACAGAGTTTCTCACCAACATGTAAGACAGGAAAACTGAAAAGAGGGAGAAAGAGCCAAAGAGAAAACCTGGAATCTACCTGCATTAGATACATGCAGCGTTCTCTCCAGGTATGCCCCATGTAGACTAAGTCCTCTGGATACAAGGCTATGTTACCATCACCCCCAGAAACATCTGTCCTTGCCAGTTCAGAGAGTGTCACCCATCACCGCCTCTAGGAAAGATGCCTTTCCCAGCTTAATCCCCAGGAAAGCTCCCCATCCATTTCTAGCACGTGGACAATACTGATAATTTCTCGCCCACCTATTACTTTAGGAGGCTGGACAAACCGCTTCTCATTTAATCTTCAGATCCATGAGGTAAGGATTGCTGCCGTTTATTTTACTGGTGAGACAACAGAGACTGCAGAGGTTAGTCTTCTGCCGTAGGTCACAAAAGAGGTGGTGCTGAGATCGGTATCCACTTGACCTCAGCCAAAAGGCCAAGAAGCGATTGAGATCGGTATCCAAAACCTGTGTCTGTTCCTCCAGGCAGCACGGTCTCTCTGTTATCAATGAATGAGACAGAGACTGAAACCCAATGTCACCCTGTCATAAATCCTGTACCAGGGACATCCCCGATGGTCCAGCGGTTAAGAATCTGCCTGTCAGTGTGGGGGACACGGGTCCGATCGCTGGTCTGGGAACTAAGAACCCACATGCCACGGGGCACCTAAGCCCGTGGGCCACAACTACTGAGCCTGCGCTCCAGAGCCCAAGAGTCACAACTACTGAAGCCCGAGCACTCTGGAGCCCATGCTCCCCAATGAGAGATGTCACCACGGTGAGAAGCCCGTGCACGGCAACTAGAGAAAGTCGGGGCGCGGCAACAAGGACCTGGTGCGGCCAAAAAATAGCCAAATAAAAGTTACTGTTTAGAAACCCTGACGGAGAAATAGCACAGGGGACCAGGGGCTGACCGCACAGCGCAGCTGTTCTGTCTCTCACTCGCTGTCGGGCACTTTTTCCTTCCTCACGACATCCAGTCGGTCACAACTGATCTCTTAATGGAGATCAGTTAAGATCTACCCCCTTTTATCAAAGGTTCTCTCATTCCGTACGACGGCTGTCCATGGCCTCCACTCAGGTAACACACCCCTGGTCACAGATGATGGAGCCTTTTCCACCCTAGAGCCCAGCCCTGATTCCATCCTGAGATGTGGGTGTCTGGGTGCTGCCTCCTTGACACTGACCAAGACAACTCAGCACTGAAAAGTAGAATCTGCCCCCCCGACCTGCCGACCCCTTGCTTTTTTTGTGTGTGTGTGGTGGCTTTTTTTTTCTATTTTAAAGGGAACAATTCACTAAGAAATGTATCCTTACAGACAACAGAACTGTCAAGCTGGAGTGACCTTAGAGGTTACCTAATTCAAACCTCTAATTTTACTGATGGGGAAGCTGGGACACACAGAGGCGTAATTTGGCTAAGACCACTCTGTTACACACTCCCAGTACCTGTGCATAATTTATAGGAAAGTTGTCATCCATTCCAGCACAACCCAGGGCTTTCCAAGTGGCTCAGTGGTAAAGAATCCACCATCCAATGCAGGAGCAGAGGGAGAAGCTGGTTCAGTCCCTGGGTCAGGAAGATCCCCTGGGGGAGAGCATGGCAACCCACTCTAGTGTTCTTGCCTGGGAAATCCCCTGGACAGGGGAACCTGGCAGGCTACAGTCCACAGGGTCACAAAGCGCTGGGCATGACTTACTGACTGAGCACCCACGCATGCCAACACAAACTGCTTCTCACCTTCAGTCTCGGGGTAATTTCGTCTCCCTTCTTCCTGGAACACCTGCATCGCTTCTCTTCCCATTGCTCCCAGTATAGAGTTCCGGCTTATCTAAGACGTCTACTTTAACACCTGAAGCTCCAATACTTTGGCCACCTGATGTGATGAACTGACTCAATGGAAAAGACCCTGATGCTGGGAAAGGTTGAAGGCAGGAGGAGAAGGGGACGACAGAGGATGAGAAGTTTGGATGGCATTACCAACTCAATGAACAGGAGATTGGGCAAACTCGGGGAGATAGTGAGGGACAGGGAGATAGTAAAGGACTGGCGTGCTGCAGTCCATGGGGTCGCAAAGAGTGGGACACGACTGAGCGACTGAACAAAAGCTAACATAATTCTCAGTCAAGGAATCCATCTCCCACTGCCCCCAGCTCAGAAGGAGTTTCCAGTTTCCCCCACCCTCATTTTCACAAAGTGCTTTCTCCACACAACCCTGGTCTCTGTTACTCTTGGCCCCACCGTGCCTTTTGCTTCTAATAAGACACCTCCTCTCATCTCAGGGAGAATATTCCTTTCCCTTCCATGATGGAAAGGGAGGGAAGCCACTGCCTCCGGACGACTTGCCTTGCTGTGCTGTCCCTTCCGACCACAACTGAATTCACCCGTGAAGGTCACTCTTCTGTCACACCAATTCAAGCTTCTCTTTTCCCTCTCACTCTCCCAATGAGCACTTCAAAACTTCTTCCACATGACTCTAAGCTGTAACTTTCTCGAAGAATGAGTCTTATCGTCAGTGAAATACCCCAACCTCTCCTCTCCCATTCCTAATCCAGACCTCCTGCATCACCACGGCAGCACCTGAAGAGGGCGCTCTCCACTCTTCCTTGGTTCGGAGGCAGGGAACCGCTCCCCCGCCCACCCCCACCCCCCCGCCCCTACCCCCCGGCCCCACCATTCCCTCTGGGGAGACTTCTCTCCCAGGGAGTCCTTTTCTTCCCCCTGCTCCTCTTCAAGCGCCTCTCTTCTTTGTATATCTACCCCACTACTTGTATCATTGCTGCTGCCTAACTCCCAATCCGTTTCACCGCAAAGATCCTTCTTTCTCTGTTATTTCCAAGGCAAAAATCCTTGCCTGTAGCTTCTCACTCAAACACTACCCTCAATGCCAATACTTTGCTCAGAATATTACGGTCCTCCTTTCCGGTTAAAACATTTGCCCCTCCTCATTCCAATTACTGCCTCTCTCCCACTAGTCCCAGTATAGACTATTCAAGCCCATTGCACTGAGTCTAAGAATTATGCCCTAACCTTCTAGACTCTAGGCTTCCCTGATAGCTCAGTTGGTAAAGAATCTGCCTGCAATACGGGAGACCCTGGGTCGGGAAGATCCGCTGAAGAAGGGATAGGCTATCCACTCCAGTATTCTTGGGCTTCCCTGGTGGCTCAGCCAACGGTAAAGGATCTGCCCGCAATGCGGGAGACCAGGGTTCAATCCCTGGGTTGGGAAGATCCCCTGGGGAAGGCAAAGGCTACCCACTCCAGTATTCTGGCCTGGAGAATTTATACTCCATGGAGTCACAAAGAGTCGGACATGACTGAGTGACTTTCACTTCTAGAATCTCCAGTTCCCTAGTTAACAGCAGAGACCCCTCCTCTCCCAACCCTCCCAAGTGCTGCCCTCACTGAGGCACGAGGTATCTCAATATCCATTCCAATCCTCCCAATAGCATTCTCTGTCTCACCCAGGGTCAGCCAAAGGTGGCAGCCTGAAAAAGCCTGTGAGCCCCTCCTCAGAACAGCGCTTTTAGGTGCATAACAAAGAGGATTACACTAGGGAGCAATTATATAAAACACAGTTATCAAATATTTTAAATGTATTTGAGATATGCTGCTGCTGCTTCTGAGTCACTTCAGTCATGTCCAACTCTGTGCCACCCCATAGACGGCAGCCCACCAGGCTCCCCCGTCCCTGGGATTCTCCAGGCAAGAACACTGGAGTGGGTTGCCATTTCCTTCTCCAATGCATGAAAGTGAAAAGTGAAAGTGAAGTCGCTCAGTCGTGTTTGACTCTTAGTGACCCCATGGACTGCAGCCTACCAGGCTCCTCCGTCCATGAGATATTCTAGGCAAGAGTACTAGAGTGGCTTGCCATTGCCTTCTCCGACTTGAGATATAATCACTTACATTTCTTTATCAATTCATTAAACAACAATATGTCTCCAAAAATTGTTAATTTGTATGAAAATATCTGTGATCTCTATTGGCGACAAAACTCTCAGGTACTGTGGACCCTGCGATGGTTTCTGGCCTACCTTCATAATCACAGGATGTGTCAAATTTCAGTGAGAAGCTAGTAGAAATGCAGACATAAAAATTTTTTTCCACATCCATAATTAACAGATTTCCTCACAAGGGGTCCATGGAGTCCATGTTAACAGTCTGACTCTAAATTCTGAGGCTAGAAAACCAAGCTTTTAGTTCTATAAAGCTGAAAGGAATGTTAAAAATAATCTGAACTAAAACTTTTACATTATAGGTGAGGAAACTGAAGCCTAGAGAAGTGATAAGATTTTGAATCACTTATAGGGTCTTAAGTGGCTTCCCTGGCGGCTCAGACAGTAAAGAGTCTGCCTGCAATGCAGGAGACTCGGGTTCCATCCCTGGGTTGGAAAGATCCCCTGGAGGAGGAAATGGCAACCCACTCCAGTATTCTTGCCTGGAAAATTCCGTGGACAGAGGAGCCTGGGGGCTAAATCCATGGGGTCACAAAGAGTCCAACATGACTGAGCGATAAACATAGCATCTTAAGGGCTTCCCTGGTGGCTCAGCAGTAAAGAATCCTCCTGCAATGCAGGAGCTGCAGGAGATGTGGGTTCAATCCCTGGGTCGGGAAGCTCTCCTGGAGAAAGGAATGGCAACCCACTCCAGTATTCTTGCCTGGAGAATCCCGTGGACAGAGACGAGTACAGCCCATGGGATCGCAAAGAGTTGGACAGGACTGAAGCGACTTAGCACCCACCACGCAGAGTGTCTTAAAACTAAGGTCATAACAGACACACAACAAATGTTTCCTGAATTGAACTCAGTGGCTTGCAGAAGCTGTAGAGCTAATGACTGACAAAGTTGAGACCTGAACCCCTGCGTCACTCCTAAATAAATGTCCATTTTCACTCACATGAAGTTAATGCAACATGTGCCTTTCTGTAAACGTCAATGGAGCAGTCCCTTTCCCTGTATGCTCATCCTCAAAATTTCTAGGAAAACATGCTCTCCATCACTCCCAAGAAAAATCTCCCTCCTGTTTCTAACAGAAGTCTCTAATTCCACGTCACATCATTCTTCCCAGTTTTTTTCTCTTGTGAGTAAATATATTCCAGCAGTCATAATGGATACCTGTTCAGAAACTAACTGATGGGTCGTCTTCAGCGCTCCCTGGCTACAGCCAGGTGCGTGGCTGACCTCAGTCAGCACTCAGATATCACACTAGCCTCCTTGAATGGTTTCCATCATTATTGCCAGTCTCTATTCAGAAATTAGCAAATTTTTTCTGTTTAGTTTTAGAAAAGAATGCTCGCTACCCTGCCATCGCCCTCCCAGGTTAGTCCCCCCACGTTTTCTTTTCCATACCATCTCAACCACAAGTGGTTTTTCCCTCTCCACGCTCAGCAGTGGCATTATCTTTCAAAACACTCTCACTCTATTTGTGTTGCTGACACAACAATCACATACAGAGTATCCACCATCCCTTAACTATTTGTTTTCAGGCAATCCAGCCCTTTTCCTCCTTGAATGAATTGCTGCTCTGAAACACCTCCAAATCAAAGTTTTCTCCTGAATTTTTCCGAACGGACAGCTCTTTTCATCATTCCCTAGCACGCAGCATCCGCTTCCCCCATCTTCTCTGTGACGTGTGTGAGCTCCACGTTCTCAAGTCAGCTTCGATAACTCAGTCAGAGCTCACACACCTTCACATGCAAGATCATCTCTGCCCATCCCACTCAAGGCAGAACTCTCTTTCTTCATGTCTTTTGGGGCCAACTGGTCTCTTCCCTCCATATTCCTAACACATCAACAACTTCACTACCCACCTGTTTCAAAGCTCCTTTCCCCTCATCCCTTTCACAGGACCGTTCTTACAATTCTCCACATCTGATACGTCAGCTATGGTCCACACGAGGCTACAGACCACGTGAAACGTGGCTGGTTTGAACTTGAGGTGCGCTGAATGTGTGAAACAAACACTGGATTTCAGAGACAGCGTGAACAGAGGATATCAAACATCTCATTAAATTTTTTATATTGAATAATGCTGAAATAATATTTTGGACATGCTGGGTTAAATAAATTATAAAAATTAATTTCACCTGTTTCATTTTACTATTTGAATGTGGCTAAGAAAATTATTTTAATGACATAAATGACTTGCTAGATGGCACTGCTCTGGGAGCTTCTGTTGATTCATACTTTTAAATCTTCCCTGCTAGTTCAAAATTCTGTTATCACTCCTATTAAGACATCTCTCCCAGTTATCCACATCGACTGCTCCCATGCTCCAAACTTAGAATTGCTTTCAGGGTACCATTTTCAAATCTTTTCTGCCCCCATTATTTCTGTACATGGTATTTCTCTTTGCCTGCTAATATAGCTTCTACCCTGCCATCAAATCATAATAAAGTTCTGCTTTCTTCCTCATCAATTCTAGTAGGGCGCTATCTGTCTCAACTCTCAGCAAAATTTTTAGAAATAGTCCTTCAAATTCCCAACAAAAAGAACTTCACTCACCATCCTCCAAATTGGCCTATCTTCACTGTAATTTCATTTAAATGATAGTAATTGTAAGACACTAGACAAATGTAAATTAATAACTTCAGACCCACGTTACCCATTCACAGTAGAATAGCAATTCCTCCTCTGTCACTTTAAAGATGCCATCCCGTCTCCAAAATCTTCTGTAATGAGGTTCCAACTCCATTATTCGCTCTAAGAACTCTTTTACTTCATACTAAATACTCTAATACAATTTGCCAAGCGGAGTGTTCGCTTTCCCACCACTTTCAGCATGGGCCATGTGTCATCACTCCTCAAACCGATTTTATGTCTAACGTTTCTGGAATTGCTATTTTCTTTTCTCAACTCTGTTGGGGAAAAAAAATCAAGACTGGGAAGGTGGACATGAGTGGTGAGGTGAAGACGAGTCGGGAGAGTTTGCACTAAGAGGGAGAAGAAGCCGAAGTCACAGGAAGCCCTCCCATTCATTAACTGTGAACCTTCCATTTGAAATCTCGCCTTTCTGCTCAGCCCCAGAAGCCCCACTGAGAACCCTTTCTGTGCCTCTCTTCCTAATGGGGGGATGACCTTCACTCCAGCACCTCTCAGAATTCTTCCTCTGGGAGGTCTCCTTCTCATCCTTCTTAGCAAAGAAATTCCTTGTCGTTACTCCAGGAACGATGAACAATCCCCTTTACTGCTTCCAACGTTCTCTTTAGGTGATGAAGCTCTTTTCTTCCTCGTTCTGTATATAAATTCATTTCTTGTAACTCTCAATATTGACAAACCTTAAAAAAAAATTATTCCTAGTGTTGAAACGTTCCCCTCTCTCCTACTAGTATATTTATTTAGCTCCTTCCCAGTCCTCTCAGGACAGAACTCTTGCACACACACACACACACACTTCTGGCCCAGAAATGCTGCTCCCCTTTTCCTGGAGCCAGCACTGGAAACCCCTTGCCCGTCTCTTCCAACAGGCAGCCCTCTCCATGCTCGCATCTCTGGACAAGCTGGGCGCGCAGTCCGTCTGTGCGCCTCTATTCTATTCCTCAGCGTTTCTCTCCTGTCCTTTCCTTCTGCTTTCCCCACCTCCACACCTGGTGTTCCTGCCGATATTCTACCTGCTTCAGAAAAGAGGCCCCACTGCACAGATGGGGCAAAACAAGAAGCGGGCGGAGTGGGGAACCTGAAGAGCAGGACGAGTTGCTTGGTCTCCCATGCCCTGGGGATACTCCACCCCTGCTCTCCTCCACTGGGATGTCTTCCTCTCCCCTCCGGCTCTGCTCATCTGCTCCTCAAGTGTCTGCTTCTCCTACTGCCTCCAAACCCCTTCACCCCCCAACGCCACCAGCCTGGCTCTCCCTTCTGTCTCAGGACTCCCCACCGACCCTTCCCTCCTCCTGTCCTCCTGTGGCTCCTCCCCACCCCCACCCCTTATCTTGTGGACATCTCCTCCCACGTTCCAGCTGCTGCTCTATCATTTCCTCTGGATCCTTCCCAGGAGATGCTGCCTAGATCTCAGTCACTGGTTCCTCCTGGTCCAACCAGGTACAAAAAACCAGCAGCTGAGTCCCCCAGAGCCAGAATGCCCAGGGCTAAAGGGGGAAAGAAGAGGCAGACAGACTCCAGAGCAGCCCTTGGGGTCTGGAAGAAGTACTGGCCCTTTGGACAACTCTGAGAAAGGGCCCAGGAACCCCTCCCCAGGAACAGCTCTCCTGACGAAGGACAAAGGGGGTTCCTGGCTCTCCTTGTACTAGAGTCCTCCCCCAAGCCTCCTGGGTCCCTTCCACCTGCTAAACTGGATGTGATGAACGGTTAAGCAGAGGCAGCTTCATCCTGATGTTAAAGAACTTGAAGCTTCAGAACACCACACTTGCAAGAAGTCCCTGTTTTTCTTAAATAGGGCCCACCCACCAAACTGCATAAGCTGTGGGTCTCAGCACACCTGAATCTGCCTCTGGAGAGTGAAAGCTTTTCCAGCTTCTAGGGGTTAAAGGTCAACAGGGAGGCCTGTTTGGACTAATTAGAAACAGGATTGTTTGAATACACCTCACCTCTCCTGAGAGGTGAGTCTCCTATGGAGGATTGGGGATCCCTGAACGATCTCTTAGCTGAATCTCACTGGTTCCAGGATCTTAGCTGGATTCTGGACTCCCAGGCCTTGGGGCCACACCCCACTCAGCCCTGCCTTCAGCCTGTCTCTCCGCCTCCCAGACCACCTCAGTCCGCAGTGCGAGGCCCTCGCTTGATTCTCCAAGGCCTGGCTGTAAATCCGCCAGTTCAGAAGCGACCTCCACACCCAAGAGACACACAGGTCCCCCCACCATCAGCACCACTTTAAGACGCTCCCTTTGCCCCTGCGTTCCCAGGGCCCGCAGGGGGTCAACCACCGCCTCCGCAGAAGCCCTTACTGAACTGAAAGCTGCCCCACTGCCCCCTCACCCGGGGGTCTGGCTGGTGTCCCCAGGAATCCCACACTTGCAGCTTCTCTATTCCCAGCAGAGGAGCAAGAGGTTCTGCAAGCAGCCGCGGGAGCCGGGGCCGGAGGACTAGACCGCCGGGAGGCAAGCCGCTAGTCTGGCCGGGAGCACGGGCGAGTCTCGGGGCCGAGGCTGCAGGCTCTCTGGAGGCAGAGCGGGCGGCGGATCTGGGACCTGGAGGTGGCTCCGCACAACGGCGGCGCATATGGGGCTCCGGGACTCAGGGGGCTCTGAGCAGGTGCCGGGGCTCCGAGAGCAGGCTGCCGCCTCGGACTTCCAGGGGGACCAGCCTCCCGCCCGGCGACTTGGTCGGCCCCGGGCACTTACCCGGAAGACTTGGGAAAGTCTCGGAGAAGTGCGCAGGCGGGGGCGCTGGGGGTTCTGCCACTTTCTCGCGGGCGGGCAGCGGCTCGTCGGTGTCCAGCCCGCCCTCCGGGCGTCGGCCGCCCGGCTCGGGGTGGTTTCGGGCTGCAGTGGCGGCGGCGGCGGCTGCGGCGAGCTCCGGGGGCCCGTAGAAGGCGTCGGGTGGCTCCGCGAAGCTGGGCAGCGCGGTGGTCAGCGCCACCATCGAGGGCACGGCCTGGCCCAGCCCCGCGCAGAAGGTGTTGGTCAGGCGGCCGGCGAAGGAGGCAAGCGGGGCGAGGGGCGGGAGGCCGGCGGGCAGCGGCGCGGGAGCCAGCGCCTGAGGCAGCACGAGGGGCCGGTAGGGCATGAACATGGGGTAGCCGGTGTACAGCAAGTGGCCGGAGCGCGGCGGCGGCGGCCCGATCAGAGAGTCGATGGAGAAGGCGGTGCCCGGGCCCCCGCCGCCGCCGCCGCCGCCGCCGCCCCCGCTGCTGCCCCCGGAGGCGCCCCCGCCGCCGGCTCGCTGCATGGTGCCCGGAGCAGCGGCCACCCCGGGGCGCTCCCCTCCGGGCGCCGCCGTGCGCCCCCGCGGCTCGGGCGCCCCGCGCGCGCACGCCGGGCTGGCTGCCTGGCTCCCGGGCCGAGGTGGCGGCGGGGCGCGGGCTCGGCGCAGTGTGGCTCCGGCGCCGCGCTCCTCTCGCTCATAAGGAGGGAGGGGGCGGGCAAGCGGGCGGGCTGGGGGTGTCGCCCTCCGGACTCATCCATCTTCCTCAAATTACGCTTCACTTCCTCCCTCCGCCCGCAGCCTCCGCGCCCGGGCTCCCGCTCCCTCCGCAGAGCCCGTTCCCAGAGGCCCGGCCGGCCGGCCGGCCCGGGACCCCCGCCCGCCCCCCGCAGCCCAACCAACTATTATTAATGGAGATTGATGAGGCCGGACATGCCGCTTTGTGAAAGTTTGCGGCCGCCGAGGAGGCAGCGGCAGCGGCGGGACCGGTGCCCCTCCCTCCGGCCCGCCCGCCCCCCGCTCCCCCACCCCCCTCCGGCTCTGCCCACTCGGCTCCAGGCGCGGATCCGGAGGCTGGCCCCCGCGTGGACCGAGTGCGGGGCTGCGGGCGCGGCGAGGGGGTGGGGGCGGGCGCGCGATCGGAGCGCCCCCCGCCCCTGCCCCGGCCCGGGCCGCCGCCCTCCGTCGGACTCAGGGCCAGTCCCTCAGCGTGGCCTGCAGCCTGCCCCCCGACGCCCCCTCCCGGGTCCCCCGGGCGGACCGCGCGGCGGGCGCCCCCTCGGGCGGCGAGACGCGGACGGCAGGGGGCGCGCTCCTCCGCGGTCCCGCGACTCTGGACCGCTCATCTCGGTGTGTCGTGGCGGGGAGGGTGGGGGGGTCCTTTTCGTCCTCGGGAGACCCGGTTGACCCTCGCCCCCGGCGGTCCCCCTTGTCCCTGGCTCCTCCTCACTCCCCCTCCTTCGCGGACTCCCCGGGTCCCTCACCGTGGCCTCCGTGGGCGATTTCCTCTAGTGCCCACACTGTACCAAGTACTCACCGTTCCTCTCGCCCTGCTCCCTCCATCTTTCCCATCCTTTTCGTCCTTTCCCTCCCTCCCGCAGTCTCCTTTCCCGCCCTCCTTTCTATCCCAATTCCTATTTGATGGCTCCTGTTTCTCCCTCCCTATCCCATCCGCCTTTTTCTATTTGCCCCCTCATTTCTCGCCTACATCGATCTCTCTTGTCTGTCTGTCTGTCCGGGTTTCCCTCCCTCGCTCGCTCTCCCTCTCTTCCGCTATTAATTTTCCTGATTGGCTCCCCGACTCCCGCGCCGCTGATGAGCCCTATTCATTCCCGGGCCTGACACTCTCGACCTGCCCTGGCTGATTGCTGGGGGCTGGCCCCGGGAGCGCTGATGAGCCCCAAGGGTCAGCGGCGCTAATTATCCGCTAATTGCAGATGACTCTGCTCACCTCCCCCCTTCTCAGACACGGGAATGGCGCGCCTTTTACCCTCCCCTCCTTCCTCCTGATTTCCAGAAGTAGACTCGTCAATCTAGAGGCAAAAGTCACGGGGCTCTGCTGCTGGATAGCAGCCTCAGGTCAGTGGGCAAGAAAGACTTTAAGTCAGGAAAGTTACCAGAAGAAAAGTGACCCGAGCCTCAGGAAGGAGAGCAACCCTGGCTAACTAAATGAAGGTCGTCTGCTCACTGCTATTCAGGTGGGGCCAGGGAGAGCCAAGCAAGCTTAAATTCACAGTAGCAGAAGCAGGCGAGTTTAAGAAGATGCAGTCTAAATGGAAGAAAGTTATCTGGTTCCGGTGAGGAGGAAAACTCACACTGGAGTCTCAGCGTTTGGACAGAAGGCAAGGCAGGTGGGAACTCTGGATCTCGGGGAACTTTATTCATATTGGGAGTGTCCTGTTGGCTCATGTCAGGCTGATGTATTCAAGTCAGCACCCTGAAAGACACTGCCACCAAAGAGGGACAGAGAGGGTGGGACTTGCTTTCGTTATGCTTGACTGGCAGTGCATGAGAGGCCGAGGGAGAAGGGTGTGGTTTCCACATGGTCCTGATCTGTCTCAGGCTCTGTCTTGAAACTTCGCAGAGATCCAGTCTGGAGGGACATGTCCATATGGAGGAAGAAGAGGTGCCTTACCTCAAGTCTGCGAACGCCAGTCACTACTAAAGTACAAGGGTAATCCTTGTCCATCCTCCTAAAGGTATTCTGAACCCTGTGTAAAATTGACCAAGTACTGCATGGTACCCATGTGGAAGACCAGACTTCAAAAATGTATTAAAAAGTGAGAGGTCAGTACTTGGGGTGATGACTTTACAGTGTTGGGTAGATAATAGAATCTTATTGACTTGAAAAATTACCAAGGCAACTTTGGGGCTACAATCACTGAAATTAAAGCTGTATGAGTATTAACACCACCAATCAAATATAGCATGAAGGAAGAGCCTTTTTTTTTTTTTTAAGTAACTACATTCACTTTTTGCATATGTAAGAAAACCACCAAACACAAAATTCCAAAAGTTCAAAAGTATATATATATATATATATTGAAATCTCCTCCCTGACTAGCCAACTAGTTCCCCCAGTAAAGGGCCACTTTAATAAGTCTGTCACTTTTTGATGGGATGAAATGGATCAAGTGTTGTCAAGGATTCAAGGTTAAAGACCCTCTAATCTTGAAGAGGTTGATCATCTGGTTCAAGCCAAGAATGCACTGCCCAGAACTACACTCTGTAAAGTGGAATTCTCTGCTCAAGCTGTCACAGAGCGTAAAGGCTTAAAGCTTGTTGCCAACAAGTCCCAATGGGCCACCAACTCTGAAATAAGGCGTGTGAGACTTCCGGGGCTTTGTATGGCTCTGGTGTGGTGTGTGTTTGTGAGATACTGTATTTGGTAATCCATTTATATCCTCAATCTGTTCCCTTGCCATGCTGGGGTCATGAAGTGTGACTTCTGCACAGTCCTTGACATTCAGTAGCTGAATTTGAATAAAACCCTCACATACATAGTGGCAACTGAAGCAGCCCATTTCCTTTTCCTGCCCTTTCATGGACCGTGGAACTGAGGCTGCATGGTAAATGGAAAAGAGCACTGGTTGGATTAAAAAAAAAAAAAAAAACCCTAAAATTAAGTTTCTGTTCTGACTCCTCTCTGGGCCATGTGATCTTGGCCCCCTTTTGACTTAACTTCTCCACCCATGAGCGAGAGCAATTAATATCTACTCTGAGTTTCTCAGGTGGCACAGTGGTAAAGAACCCACCTGCAATGCAAGAGATGCAGGAGAGGCGTATTCAGTCCCTGGGTGGGGAAGATCCCCTAAAGGAGGAAATGGCAACCCACCCCAGTATTCTTGCCAGGATAATCCCATGGACAGAGGAACCTGGTGAGCTACAGTCCAAAGAGTTGAAAGAGTCAGACACAACTGAGCGACTGAGCATACACTCTGTCTTGTCAGAAAGCTCCTGCAACAATCACGTGAATATAAGGAAATACCCTTCAAAATGAGTTCTTCCTTCACTAACCGGACAAAGGAAAGCAGAGTGGTCGATTATGGACGTTCCTCCTATCAGTGGCTCTCCAAACACAGCTTCTAACTGATGGGAGATCAGTACCAAGGACAGAAGCTGTCACTCTCAAACCTGAAAGGAGCCGCCTCATTTCTCTACTGAGAAGAAAACTCTCTGGTTCTCCTATTGAATCCCTGGACAGGCCCGTATAAGTAAGCACCTCCTCTCAATGTCTAAAATGGAATGCTAAAAATGCTTCTTTGGCTGCCCACGTGCTGACTTGTCCCATCTAACTACTCACCAATTGGGGAAATTCTGTACGGAAGAATTTTATTTTGAATCTACCCTCTCTGCGTGTGCCTGTGTCGACCTCCTCATCTGGCCACCCGTTCACGGACTGGGAGCCAGCACTCAGAAAAAACAAACAAACAAACGAAGTACTCTTAAGTCAAATCCAAATACACCTTCGCCTCCCCCATTGGCGGGCGAGTGTCCACTGACGGTGGGGAGCTTCGGGCTCTGTCCGCGGATACCCTCTGGTGGCAGCAGCGCGCAACTGCGTCACCGCCAAAGAGGCGCGGAGTGCTGCAGCGCCCCCTAGCGTTAGTCCGGGAGACACGCGGAGAGCAAAGGAACCGCACCAGGTGAGCCGTCCAAGGGCCAGCGCGCTGGGCGCTGCAGGTGCCTTCACTGTGAGTGCACCGATTGGGGCGGGAGGGGCGGGTGACTGTTGTACGCAAGGGTCTTAAAGCCTAGCAAACACACGTGTAGTTTCATGTATGTTGGCTGTATCCAGGTACTTGAACTCTGCATATCGTGGGGTTAAATGTGTGCCGATTGTGTGCCGCGCACGTGATACACGCGGGTAGGTTGGTGGTGGGGAGGTCCGCGCTCCAGTGCAGGGCGGAGTCCTCACGGAGGCGTGAAATTGGTTTGGAGCAAACACATTACGGAAAGCAATTACCGGGGAGAGGTTCTGGGCCCGCGGGACCCGCAGCCAGGAGGCTGAGGAGGAAGCTCCCTGGCTTGCAAGAAGTGTCTGGATGTCTAACCCCAGAAAGGACCTTCCCAACACTGCCCTGCTAAAGGGAGAACGTGCGAAGCTGGCCAGCAGCCTCCTGTATTGACCACTCCACATCGCCTTTCTTCCCTTATGCCCTACATTCTTAAAAGGCCTCCTGCATGAACCAGTGCTCTCCAGATATGGCCAGAAATCCTCCCCCTTTCTTACCACTTTTGGGGAGGCACTCCGATTTCTGTGCAGTCTTCCCAGGACCCCCTGCTGCTCCTGCTCTCCTTCCTCCTTCAGGCCTTCAAATCCTGCTCCCACAAGTCTTTTGCATTCACTACATTGCCCTTTGTATCTGAACTCGGTATTCACACACTTGTTTCTCAGACTAGATGGAAAATTCTCAGACTAGGGTGGGAGCAGGTCTCATTCACAGCCCTGTATCTAGTGCCTAAAACCTGGGACTCAGGAAGCACAAAATGAATGATGTGGATGCAAATGAACTAGAATTTCCATCAAAATGCATATACAGGACTTTCTCAGAAAAGTCATCCCCATGAGAGTCAAGATTCTCTTGGGACAGAGCTTTAAATATTTTTCACATGCAAACACATGCATTCCCCCCTATTTATATCCTTAGGCCTGTCCTCATCCTTGGATTCCAAATTCATAGATTTAAATGACCATGTCACACAGCTTCTTTGCTATCTGTAAGAGGCAGTTCAAACTCAACATCTCCCAAACAGACTTTCTGACTCCCCTGCCATCTGCCCCTTTCTTATCTTTCCCACCTTAGCAAATTAGTCCCACCCTCCATCCAGTGTTGCTCTGCCAAAAAAAAAAAAGGGTGGAGGAGTCATCCTGGACTGTTTTCCTTAAGCCTTCCATTTCTACTCCATCACCAAGTTCCATGGAGTCTCCAGAAAGGATCCCAAGTCTCACCCACTGCTTTTCCATCTCTGCCAGGGCTCCTGAAGTAGCCTCTGAACTGGTCTCTCACGCTTCCTCCCCACCTCTTCCCTCGCCCAAGCCACTCAGTAGCCAGAGCCATCTTTCAGAATACACATCAGTTCATGTCACTTCCCTCTCTCCCTCACTCCACTCATGTGGCTGGCTCCTCCTTGTCACTCAGGCCTCAGATTAAATGTCACCTACTCAAAGAGGAGGTGTCCATGTCACCTGCGCTCAGCGGCTGATCCGCTCTTGGACAATCACCAATGAAACCCTCTGCGGAGGTCTTATCACTCTGAAACTTTCCCGTCTGTTTGCTCAGTCTCTGTCACAATTGGAGTGAACTTTCTAGTGGGGACGGGAGAGCCAGGCCTTTGTGTGGCCGGTGTCCTGCCCACCGGAGGCCCTCAAACCCCTGCTGAACCAATGAATGGAATAAGGGGCATTCTGCCCAGGTCCCACGCTGGGATAAGACGGGGCTCCCGAGGACGGGGGCGGGGGAGGCCCCAAGCCGTGAGCGAAATCTGTGCCTGTCCCAAACCGCTTCCTGATTTCTTCGCCTGCGCCCACTTCCCCTGGGAGGGGGCCCTGCGGGGTCTGGCCGGGTCTGGACCGTGTACAGCCTAGGGGTCAGGCCTCAGTCAGCCACTGTCCCGACCGCTTGTGGGCCTGGGTCCCAGGCGCAGCCCTTCCCGTCCGGCTGTTCCCGCGCCCTACAGCTGGAAGCCCACGCGGGCCGGTCAGCCCAAGGGCCGTGAGGCCGGGTGGGAATCAGGGCCCGCTCACCTCGGTGATCTCGAGATCGTCTAGGACTTCGCGCCGTCGGTCCATCTCAGGCCACGCCCCCTCCGTCTCCCACCCTCTAGGCCCCTCACCTTGCTGCCTCGCTCCTAGCGACTGGTGGGAAAAATTGCGAACTCCGGCGCCTGCGCATCCTGGGCCGCTAAGAAATCTGTCCGGCGACCTTGACGTCACGGGTCACCGTGCACTGGATTGGCTGCCCCGTGGCTCCGAGCAACGCCACCTCCCTCCTGTGGTCGCAGACGGGCTCCTGGCTGTTGGGACTGCCTGTTCTTAAAATCCCGGGACTCCAAAGACCCTCAGGGACCCTCTCCTTCTCTCTTGTTTGACAAATGCAGAAGCTTGCGTCCAGAGCAGGAAGAGACGTCTGTTCCGCAAGTTAATGGCAAAGCTGGGACTAGAACCCAGGGGTGTTACGTCTCAGCTCAGCTCCCGAACCCAGGTGTACATCCGACCTATGGGACAGGCAGCAGGCAGAGTTTCAGCTTTTCTAAACCTGCGTCTTTCACTCTCGCCTGGTCCAGGGCTACGCCAAGCTGGCTGCCCTGTGCATCCACCTCTGGTTGTCTTCCTGCCCTCACTTCGCTGCCCAAGCCTGGGGCTGCCTGTACCGCCCTGCCCCACAGTCCGCCCGGCCTCATTCCACAGCCTCATTCTCTTTACCCAAGCCTCTTTGCTCCCCCGTCCTCCCGCTGGCTCTCTTTCAGGCCTTTTCTGCACTATCTCACCTGATGGCTATTCCCCCTCATCGTGGCCAGAGGGTCAGGTCTGCCTGGGATCCCTCAGTAGCTTGTGGAGGCCAAAGGAGGCAGGTGATAGAGCTGGCACCATGGGGCAGATCCAAGGGACCCCATAAATCTGCCCATCTCGGGTCCCCGTGAACCAGCCAGCTTAGAGGAGGGGCTATTGGAGACAGCATCCAATAACACAGGCCTGCATATTTTTAATGTGAGCACAGGGTTTGGACAGTCTGGAGGGGGCCTCAGGAGACACTCCCTCCCCCGGGAGAGTATATATCATTTGCCATGAGTCCTAGCTCTCTCTCCATCAGATGTCACTTGGCCACCTGGTCCGTCTGCCTCTCCTGGGGGGAATGACAGCACTCCTCCCTGTGGAGTTGGGCCTCCTGCTGAGAGGGCCACCTCGGCCTGAATCCGTTCAACTCAATCCCAAGTCCCAGGCGCTGTGAGCAGTGGGCTGGCATCCCCTAGGGTCTGGGGCATCTGCTTTCAGACTCCCTCAAAAGGCAATGGACATCTGGAAGGAGAGGGGTGGATTCAGAAAGGTCTGGTGGTCTGGGGAGTTCTGTCTAGGGCCCTGCCCCCACGTTTATCTTGCCTTGGACCCATTTCCACCCCCTCTGGCCCCCAGCGACTGGGGCGGTCTGCAGAGCCTTGGGCTCACCTAGTAGAGCACATCCTCGAAATCCAGCTGCAGGTAGCGGAGCAGGCGGGGCGGCAGGGGCAGGCGAGGCAGGGCGTGGGGCAGGCAGGCCGCCAGGTGGGCACGGAGCGCACAGCGGCTCAGATGCTGCAGCGATCTGGGCTGCCTCACCAGGGCGAAGAGGGAGGAGTAGAAACGATGGTGCTTCTGGGGGCAGAACGAGGGGCTCAGAGGGAGCCCTGGGCAGGGGGCACCTGCTTCTAAAGTGGGGGGCGGGGTGGGAGTCTCCAGGAGCCTCTTAGAAGTCAGGAGCATTTCAGGTATTCACTCTGAGTTTTCGTTTCCTTAGTAACTTCTGTGGGGGCCGAATGGGGGAACCCACAGGGCTTCCCTTTAGGAGCTGGAAGTCTCTTGGGGCAGGCTGGGTGACTGTGTGTTCAGGGTCCGAGAATCTGACCTGTAGAGTTTCAGGAGGCACCAGGCCCACGGCGTCCTCAGGAAGCTTCACGACACTGTAGGTGTTCATCAGGACCTCAATGGTCCGCGGGGACGTGCACCAGCGCTCCAGCACCTGCAGGGGGCAGAGCTGCGTCAGTGCTCCAGGGGTTACCACACGCGGCTGGTCCCTGGCGGAACAGGCCTGGTGACGAGAAAGCCAAGGAACAGCTATTGTGGGTTGAACTATGTCCCCCAAGAGATATGCTGACGTCCTGATCCCAGTACCTAGAAATGTGACCTACATAGAAATAGGGTCTTTGCAGATGTAATCAAGGTAAAAATGAGGTCATTAGGGTGGGTCCTAATCCAATATGACTGCTGTCTTCATAAGGGAAAACGGACACACAAGGAGAATGTCATGTGATGATGGAGGCAGAGACTGGAGTGATGTGCCCACAAGCCAAGGCACGCCAAGGATTGTGGACAGCCACCCGACATTAGGAGACAGGCCTGGCATAGATTCTCCTTCTGAGTTTCTGGAAGGAGCCAACCCTACCTACACTTGGGCTTTTCGAATGTCCAGCCTCCAAGAACTGAAAGGGAATACATCTCTATTGCTTTAAGCCTCCCAGTTTGCAGTACATTGTTATGGCCATGACAGGAAACCAGCACAACAGCTAGCTTTTCTACTTTGCGTAATTTATGCCAGATATTTTCTTAGCACTTCACGTGTGTTGACAATTCTCAGCCCTGCCGGTATGGACTGTTGTTGTCCCCATTTTACAGACAAGGGAAGCTTAGGCACAGAGAAGTAACTTGCCCAAGTTGTGGTTGCAGCCATCCAAGGCCGGCGGTGTACTCTCTGCCCTTAACTACTTCCTTCTCCTGCTCTCCTATCTGCCTCTACAAGGCTCTGTGCTGCATCTTCCTGGGTGGGAAAGCGGTCCCTAACCTGAGGCTGGAGCTCCTGAGCAGACAGAAAGGTCAATCACGTATAAGGCAGAACCCGCTGGTGCCAGGGGAGGGATGGAGACGGGGCAGGAGTGCTGGGTGGTCCACGAGGGATTCACAGAGAGGGAAGCTTGGGCTGTAAAGGCGAGGAGAGCATTTAAGAAGAAGGAAAGAGGCCAGCAGACACCTGATGTGGGAGTGCGCCTAGGATCAAGCTGCAGCCGGGTTCATCTTTCATTCTTCCTTTAACAAACATTTACTGAGGGTCACTCTGGGCCAGCACTGGGGGACCCAGCTGTGAGGAGGAGACACAGGTCCTTGTCATCTGGGAGCTTCTCTTTCTGAAGGAAAACTTGGGATTTCCCAGTGTTTAAGAATCCACCTTGCAATGCAGGGGACGTGGGTTTGCTCCCTGGTCAGGGAAGTAAGATCCCACATACTGCAGGGCAAATAAGCCCGCGTGCTCCAAGAACACATGTGCCTCAACGAGAGAGCCCATGCACTGCAATGACTGAGCCAGCATGCCACAACCAGAGAATGCATGCTCCATGACAGAAGACCCCACGTACTGCAATAGAGCTCTCGCGTGCCACAAGACCCGAAACAGTCAAATAAACAAATATCGAAACAAAAAAGAAGGAGCACACAACACATTAATAGCCACTTACGTATATGCCGCTACAAAGAAAATAGGCTCAGGGGCTAAGTGCAGTCAGGAGGGCACGGTCCTAGATGGGTGGTCAAGAAAGGCCCGTCTGAGGAGGTGGCCTGTGCTGTGAGGGGCGAGCCATGCTGGGCAGCAGCTTGTGCTGGGCCACCGTCCTCACGGTCAGAAAGTCAGCCGTGCACAGCTCGGACATACCCAGGAACCATCATCTGCTCCAAGCCTGCACCTGATGCATGTAAGCCGAATCGTGCTTCAGCCACTCTGTCTCTTGCTGTTTCTCAGGCAGTGGCCCTGGACCTTCCATAACACCTGAGAACAGCTGAGAGCAGTCACTCGGGCAGCGTTCCTGAATGTAAGCTGCGCACACTTGCATGTAACACTAGGGTCTCTAATACCCCTGCCTGCAAGGAAAGGAGACCTTTCTGCCTGGCAGGCTGGGAGTGCTGCACGTGCTGGATATTGCTGGGCAGTGGGAGCAGGTGGAAGGCCTTGTCCAGGGAGAAAGCATCTCACACACCAGAGTCCCTCTGCTTCTGTCCCTGCATCTGGGCAGTGCTTACCGGAACCGCCCCAGTTCGTCTGCCTGGAGCAGGCCTCTTGGTCTCGCTCCTTCTCAGAGCTTCGGGCTGGTTATGTATAACTTTCCTGTTCTTACCTGCTGCTACTGCCTGCCGCTTATGCCAGTCTCTCTGCCCTTCCCAGGCCACTCTGGGAGTTCTGCCTCTGCCCTCCGCCCGGAATACCTGTATCTTCCTCCTCCATCTCTCCAAGCCCTGCCCATCCCAGGTCCCACCCCCTCCAGGAAGCCTCCTGCGGCTATTCTAACCTGCAGCACTCCATCCCTTGTCTAAAAATCCCCTACATTGGGATCATGCCCAACAGCTTCCCAAGTGCTTTCATCTACATTATTTAACTTTAGAACAACACTGGCTAACTGGCGAGGAGCAGTATCTCGAGGTTAGGCCTTGTCCAAAGGGCTTGATATATGTGACTCATTTGTTCTCACACTAACCCGTGAAGCAGGCATACTGTTATATCCCTATTATAAAGAGGAAAACGGAGAACTGGAGAGATTGAAGCAACTTGCTGATGGTCACACAGGTAGTGTCCTTGGCTCCAGAGCCTGTGTTCTCAGTTGCCATCTACCTCACGGGGTTGTTGGGAGGACTGAAGAAATCCATGCGTCTAAGGTAACACACCTTAGAACAGGTCTGGAGCGTGGTCAGGGCTGTGTTTGTTTCTATTGTTCCCACTAAGTTTAAGTCAAGACTGTATCACACGCAAGGAACAGGGGTTCAAAGAATCCCAGGACTTGCCTAGAGTCACATGAACAAGCATCACAGCCAGTCCCTGGCTCCAGTCTGAGCACCCAGACCAGCATGGTGGCTTCTGCAGCACTGGCTGGGGGCTGACAGTGGTCACCGATGGGCCAGGGAGAAGCTCTGCGCTGGAGGACAGGCAGCCCAGCCAATCCCAGAGCAGCTACAGGTTGTGGGAGATGAATGCCAACTGTTTGATCACCTGGGATACTGTGGAGCCCAGATGAAGGGACACAGGGGGCACTTTGCTGTGTTGGCCTGTCCCCAGGGCAGTGAGGACAGAACAGGGCTGCAGGGGCGGGCAGTGGTGTCCCAGAATATCCGTTCGCTGCTCTGCCTTCTCTTCCCACCCCCTCCCCAAAGGGGAATCATTAGCTGTCAGAGCCACTGTCAGATTACCAGGAATTGCTCCTCTCCTAATTATCTGGTGTTAATAGGAGATTAATTAGTGTTAATTGTTGATTTTCTTGTATTTTCCCAAAGGGGAGACCAATCTGCCGAACTCTCGGGCTGTTTAATTATTTGGCCTTGCTTAGGAATCTACACAGATGCTTCTAGGTTTATGAGTGAAGGGGAGAGGTGGGGATAGCAGGGAGCGTCCAGGACTGGGCGGGGCTGGATGGTTCAAGCCCAGAGGCGGGTGAGGGACCTGCACGCAGCCTGCTGCCCTACACCCATCCTGACCCAGCCCCTATGAGAACCAGGGTCCCCACCCCGGGGTCCATCATCCTCCGAGATATTATATAGCCCTTTCCAGACACAGCACAGCATGGACAGGGTCCCCTGCCAGGGCATCGGTAGCGCATGTCTTCCGCCTGAACCCGTCTCGGGGATATTAATGTTAAATATAAGGCAGAGATTGGAAATTGACAGTGAGTGTGTTTTCTTTGGTGCCAGCATAACAGCTGCTGGTGCCCCTGGTGCATGTTCTGCTAAGCTCTCACGTCCATCTGCAGATGGTCAGGAGGCCTTGAAGCTCAAGACCAGGCTTATCACTCTGCCCTGGGCCAGTGTTTCCTGTGACTGGAGTTTCTCTCTGAACGGGTCCCACTGTCAGGGGGAGCTTCCTAAACGCTTCATTCATCAGCTCTCTCCTCTGAGGAAGAAACTAGCCCTTTTGGCCCCCATCAGACCTGATTCCTCCTGTCTTTTCAGATCCTTTAGAGACCGGCCCCTCCGCCCTCGGTTCACATTCATCACCCACGCACGTATACACACACGCACATGCAAACACGTGGATATGCACAGCACGCAGTGGATGTACATGTGCGCAGGCGCACAAGCAAACATTCCCCACCTGCTGGTGTGCGGTTTGCGCCCTGCTGGGCTGGGCTTTCTCGACGAAAGAAACGAAGTACTGACTCCCCCGCCCCCCGGTCTGGAGCTACCTACATCCAGAGCAACCGGGCGCCGATCGGGTCTCCCCACACCCCTACCCCGCTCTCGCGGCCCTCCTTCCGGCCCCACCCGGTACCTTGGGGAGAGCCCCTGGCCACACGCGGACGGCACCGTGATTGAGCAGCGCGCGCACCGTGCGCTCCGGGCTCTGGGCCAGGGCCGCGGCGGGCCCCTGCAGAGCGCAGTGCAGGGCCGTGTGTCCCCCGTAGTCCATGGCGTTGGCGCCGACGCCGCGGGCCAGGAGCAGCTCCACGACGTCCGCGTGGCCGCGGCGACAGGCCAAGTGCAGGGGCCGTTGCCTGTCCTTGTCGGCGGCGTCGGCGTCGGCCCCAGCGGAAAGGAGCAGGCGGCACAGCTGGAGACAGCGGGCCGTGGTGGCCTCGGCGTCGGCGGGGGACATGCAGCGGGCGTCACAGGCGGCCAGCAGCGGGGTCCAGCCTTCGACATCGCGGGCATCCGGGCAGGCCCCGCGTCTCAGGAGGAGGTCCGCCAGCTCCACGTGGCCCAGCCGGGCGGCTACATGCAGAGGGGTCTCCTCCTCCTCCTCCGACCGACCATCCACTTTCGCCCCAAATCTCAGGAGCAGATCGGCGCACCTAGTAAGGGCAAGACAGCCGTGGGGGAGGAAGAGAGACGTGCAGACCTTCGCCCCTGCATGATTGCTGGTGTGAGCAAAGCAAACCCCGGACACCCTTGGGCGGCCCTGGTGCTGTCTGCCAGTCCCCTTCCAGCCTGCCTCGCACTAAGATCCTGGCAACATTCTGCAGCATCTCCAGTGCCCTCTCTCAAGCCCCGTGCTCTCGGCAGAAGTGCCCTAAACCCTGGATGGGAGCAAAGGCGCCAGCAGCCCTTGCTCAGTTAGAACAGGCGCCTTCTGTGGGCACCACATGCCCTGACTTGGTTCATTCCCAGGGCGGGTTCAGATGAGGACACCGAGGCCGTGAGGGTGGAGGGTCTTGGCGGGTTCACACAGCCAGTGAGGGAAGAGTTAGCATTCCGGTCCAGGGACACCAGGATGGTTGGAGGGCTCTGCATGCTGGAACTGGAGTGGGGAGGGACCTGAAAGTGGGCACACATGGAAATTGGGGTGGTGGGAGAAAGACCAACAAAACCAAAATTGGCCAGCCAGATTTGCAGCAAAACAGTCCTCTTAGAAGACTGTGTATTACTATTACTGCAAGGACCTGTGCCCCAGAATTCAAGGCTAAGGGAACTCAGTCTCTTTGAGCTCCGGCAGAGCTGTAGAAAGGAGATAATTGCTAATACCTAGACTCAAGAGGTTGTTGTTAGTACCGTATGAGACAATGCCTGAAAAACTATCAGCTATGGGAAATAGATGGGGAAACAGTGGAAACAGTGTCAGACTTTATTTTTCTGGGCTCCAAAATCACTACAGATGGTGACTGCAGCCATGAAATTAAAAGACGCTTACTCCTTGGAAGGAAAGTTATGACCAACCTAGATAGCATATTCAAAAGCATAGACATTACTTTGCCAACAAAGGTTCGTCTAGTCAAGGCTATGGTTTTTCCTGTGGTCATGTATGGATGTGAGAGTTGGACTGTGAAGAAGGCTGAGCGCCGAAGAATTGATGCTTTTGAACTGTGGTGTTGGAGAAGACTCTTGAGAGTCCCTTGGACTGCAAGGAGATCCAACCAGTCCATTCTGAAGGAAATCAGCCCTGGGATTTCTTTGGAAGGAATGATGCTAAAGCTGAAACTCCAGTACTTTGGCCACCTCATGCGAAGAGTTGACTCACTGGAAAAGACTCTGATGCTGGGAGGGATTGGGGGCAGGAGGAGAAGGGGACGACAGGATGAGATGGCTGGATGGCATCACTGACTCGATGGACGTGGGTCTGAGTGAACTCCGGGAGCTGGTGATGGACAGGGAGGCCTGGCGTGCTGCGATTCATGGGGTCTCAAAGAGTCGGACACGACTGAGCGACTGATCTGATCTGATCTGAAGAATTGAAAACATCGATGGGCAGCGGAAGTGGGTGGTATAGATGGTGCTGGATCATGGGGCTTATTGTATTATCCTTATTGTATTATCCTGTCCACCTTTCTACAGGTTTGAAATTCTCCATAATGATTAAAAAATATTTATTGATTGATTTATTTGTTGGCTGAGCTGGATCTTAGTTGCTGCATGCAGGATCTTTAAGTTGCACTATGCAAACTTAGTTACAGCACGTGGATTCCCTGACCAGGGATCAAACCCAGGCCCTCCACATTGGGAGCACAGAGTCTTAGCCACCGGATCACCAGGGAAGTCCCTCCATAATAATTTTAAAAATATGTGTACTTAATCAAGGGGCTCGGAGAAGGCAATGGCACCCTACTCCAGTACTTTTGCCTGGAAAATCCCATGGACCGAGGAGCCTGGTGGGCTGCAGTCCATGGGGTCTCGAAGAGCTGGACACATCTGAGCGACTTCACTTTCACTTTTCACTTTCATGCATTGGAGAAGGAAATGACAACCCACTCCAGTGTTCTTGCCTGGAGAATCCCAGGGACCGGGGAGCCTGCTGGGCTGCCGTCTATGGGGTCGCACAGAGTTGGACACGACTGAAGTGACTTAGCAGCAGCAGCAGCAATCAAGGGGCTTCCCTGGTGGTTCAGATGGTAAATAATCTGCCTGCAATGTAGGGGACCAGGGTTTGATCCCTGGGTCAGGAAGATCCGCTGGAGAAGGGAATGGCTACCCACTCCAGCATTCTTGCCTGGAGAATTCCATGGACAGAGGAGCCTGGTGGGCTACAGTCCATGGGATTGCAAAGGTCAAACACGACTGATCGACTAACACTTTCCCTTTGTTTTTTTTTTTTAAAAAAGGAATGATTATCACCAAGTGTGATCTCGGGGAGCCGGGCTGGAACACAGGGACTTCACTAAAAATGTGGGGCTTCACAGAATGGCATTGTCCGATTCTGTGGCCACCAGCCACATGTGGCCACCAAGCACTTACTGGATGGCTAGTCCTGACTAAGATGTGCTGTAAGTGCAAAGTACACACCAATTCTGAAAACTTGGTACAAAAAAAGAATGTAAAATATCTCATATGTTCTTTTTATATTGGTTCCATGTTGAAATGAGAACATTGTGAATACATTGTATTAATTAAAATATATTATTAAAATTAATTTCACTTGATTCACAGATATTTATAAGCTCATGTTCATGGCAACATTATTCACAATAGCCAAAACATGGAAGCAACCTACATGTTGCTTCCTACATGTTGCAACCTTTCTATATCATGCAACCTGCATGATGACTACAAGCAGTCATCAATAGATGACTGGATAAATAAAATGTGACATATTCCATGGAATATTATTCAAGCCTTTAAAAGGCAAGAAAATTCTGTTACCTGCTACAACCTGGATGAATCTGAGGACATTATGCTAAATGAAATAAGCCAGTCACAACAGGACAGATACTGTATTATTCCACTCATTAGAGGTGTGAGACCATTCCAATTCATTGAGTCCAAAAGCAGAGGGTAGTTTCAAGGGGCTCGGGGGAGGGGTAGGGAGTTATTGTTCAAAGGATACAGAATTTCAGTCTTGCAAGATTTAAAAGGTTCAGGGGTTAGATGGTCCTGCCAGTTGCACAACTGTGTGAAGGTACTTAGTGCTACTGAAATGCACACTGAGTAACAGTTAAGATGGGAAATTTTATGTTACATGTAATTTACCACTATTTAAAAATGAATTTCACCTGTTTCTTTTTCATATCAATTAAAAGACACTTGCTTCTTGAAAGCAAAGCTATGATAAACCTAGACAGCATATTAAAAAGCAGAGACATCACTTTACCGACAAAGGTCCATATAGTCAGAGCTATAGTTTTTCCAGTAGTCATGTATGGATGTGAGAGTTGGACCATAAAGGAGGCTGAGCTCCGAAGAATTGATTCTTTTGAACTGTGGTGCTGTTCAGAGTCCCTTGGACTGCAGGAAGATCAAACCAGTCAACTCTAAAGGAAATCAACCCTGAATATTTCCTGGAAGGACTGATGCTGAAGCTGAAGCTCCAATACCTTGGCCACCTGATGCGAAGAGCTGACTCATTGGAAAAGACCCTGATGCTGGGAAAGATTGAAGGCAGGAGAAGGGGACGATAGAGGATGAGATGGTTGGATGGCATCACCGACTCAATGGCCATGAGTCTGAGCAAGATCTGGGAGATAGTGAAAGATAGGGAAACCTGGCATGCTGCAGTCCATGCAGTTGCAAAGGCACTACTTAGGGACTGAACAACAACAACAGAAAATTTTAAATTACATATGTGACCCATGGTATATTCCTACTGGGCCGTGCTATCATAGATACATCTTCAAACATAATATGAGTGAGTCAGTAGAATCCTTTGAAGGCCAATGAAGTTAACAGGAGGGAGAAGGCCCAAAAAGGGAAGCCCAAGGATCAAAAACGGGGCCATTCAGGGACAAGATGTGAAAATTGGCAGGTGTATGGTCAGTAGAGAGAAGACCTCTGTTGTATGTACAGTTAGTACACAGATGTGCCAAGTTTCCCTTTGCTGGGATTCCAGACTCATCAAAAAATTGTGAGAACTTACTCTCTAAGGCCCCCGATACACAGAGCATAACTATTTGGGTCACTGTAAATGAATATCCCCTACAGTTATAATACAGGGTCACATTTGGGTATAGCCATCCGTTTCTTGTGAGTTTGGTTAGTGGGGTTCAGTCCCTGAGCCCACTGATCTGAGGGTGCCTGCCAACATGGAAACGCCGGACCTGCCAAGTTGCAAACCAGACCCTGCCCTCAAGGACAACCGCAGGCTCCAGCTGGGGGTCTTCTGTCCTCTACAGCCTGTCTGGACAGTAGAGGGCAGTTCCCCGAGGGCAGGATCGGGCCTTAGTTACAGGGCTGTGTGTTGTGCTTCTTAGCACAGTGCCTGGGATGTAGGGTAAGCTCAGAAAAATGAAAACCTTAACCACCTCCCCATAACAGATCCACAACTTCCCCAATGCAGGCCATGTATCCAGGCCCTGCCACAGCCCTCTGCCTACACTGGGGAAGCAGAAACCGTTCCAAGCACAGGCCATCCTAAAGTCCACTCCGACCAGCTCACCGGACCTGCCAGGCCCAGACAGGCTCCCTCACCCTCCCTGCGGCTATCTCTGCCTCTCCCTTAAAGAGGGGAGCAGAGTGGTTGGGGTGAGGGGTCACTCACTCGAGGCTGCCAGCCCCCCCGCAAAGGTGCAAGGGGCGCCTCCCGTCCTGGTCAGGGATGTTGGGATCGGCTCCTGCCACCAGCAGCACGTGGACGCAGGCGGCGTGGCCCGCGGCACAGGCCTCATGCAGGGCAGTCCGGCCCCCGGGGGCACTGTCGGGCCTTGCCCGCCGCCTCAGCAGCAGCCGCAGGATTTCCACGTGGCCCCGGCTGGCCGCCACGTGCAGGGGGGTGGTCAGCTCCTCTTCATAGGTCAGCGACCAGAGTCCTAGGGAGAGATGGGGACACAGGACCTCAGAGCCTGGGTGGAGGCAAAGACCTGCCATGCAATGGGGGGTGGGGGTGGGAGGTGGGCAGAGGCTGGGAAGCCAGAGCCCAGGCTCCTTCCCAGGCTTCCCTCCCACCCACCCCCCACTTGGAGCTCCGAGTCCCCCCCGCCCCCATGACCCTGGCCCATACTCAGAGCGCGGATGTTGAAGCGGAAATCTCTCCATCGCTCTGGGTCGCTGGTATCAAAGATGGAATCCGGAGCCAGGCCGTTGCTGGAGTCGGCCAGGATGCGGGAGACAGAACCCACGTCCCCGGCCAGCACTGCCTGCCAGAAGGCCAGGGCAGGTCCCGAGGCCGTGCGGGTGACAATGGGCCCTGGGCCAGACTCCGGGGACCCTCCGTGGGGCTTCTCCACCAGCCTGGCACAGAGGGCGTGTCTGTCACCAGGGGGCTCGCCCAGCCCCCTGCACTCTTCTGGGGACCAGCTCATGAGGGCAGGGTGTAAGCGTGCAGGGGGTGTTGGGGGAGGGGAGGCGGGAGCCCAAGAGGAGGAAGAGGGGGACGGGCCAGCGTCTCTGGGTCCTCAGCGTCTCTGAGCCTGAGCTGGCCACTCACTGGGCTTCAGCAGGAGCTATTCTGGGCTCCGCATGACTTGTCTCCTGGGCCAAGGTTTAGGCAAGCCTCGGGCTGGAAGGGAAACAGCCCCGGGGCCTGCTCCTTATCCTCAAGCTCTGGGTGCCACCGCGCCCGGATCCCCTGCCCTCAGCCGCGTCTGGGGCCCTCACCCCTCTGGCAGCTGGTCCAGCGAGGCTCCGCCGCCCGACTCTCCAGCAGCAGGTCGGCCGTGCTGTGTGGGGGGAACAGCTCCTGCAGCCTCGCCAGGTCTCCCGTGTACAGGGCGTTCTGTAGCGCCATGTCCGGGCACAGCAGTGGCGGGCGCCCAGGGCGCTCCTGGGCCTCGTGGGACCAGGCCCCCCAGAACTGGCCGGCCGGGGCCGAGGGGGGGCACCCCAGAAGGCGTCCCCGCTGGGGAGGGGAGCTCCTACTCCCAGGCATGGCCACTTTCAGGGCGAGAGCAGGGCCCTGGGCTATGCTGCTGGCAGTTGGGGCGGGTGGATTCTGGGCTGAAGCCAGGCTCAGGCCCTGGGGGGTTGGGGGGGTGGGAGGGGCAGGGAGCACACAGAGGCCATGCCATAAATAGCCCATCCATAGGCCATAAATAGCCTGGACATCCCAGCCTTGCCAAGCAAGGAGGCCTCAGGCTGGGGAATTAGGGAGGAGCCTGGAGGAGGTGGTCAGGGCGGAGCTCAGAACTTCCCCCGCAGAGCTGGACAGGCGGCAGGGCTGAAGGGACCACCCAGACGTGGAGTCCAACCTGCAGTTTCCTGGGTGAAGGGAAAGGGAGCCCCGGGGGCGGCGGGGGGAGGGGGTGGTGGTGCTGTGGCCAAGGTGTGACGTGGTGTTGCAGGGGTCGGGGTGGGGGTCAATCCCAAGCTGCTGTCTCTCAGGCTTTCTCATCTGTCCTGTGCTTCATGGAGCCAGCTTCCAGCAGCCCGGCTCTGACTTTAGAGGTAGGGCAAGAGGGGGCCCTGCCTTCCGAATGTCACCAACTACCCCATACCTTCCCGCTCCCAAACGCAAGCTAGGGGTCTCCAGCAAACAGCAGAGAACACCTCCCCCTGTGTGAGGAATCCCCACCATGGGTGCTCTGCGCTGGGGACAGAGGGCTCAGCCTGCAGGCAGCCCAGCTTGGCGCTGACCCTCATCTCCCTGGGTGACCCCGGGGGTCTCCCATGCCATCATTACCTGGAAATCAAAGAGGAAGTACTCTGTCCATTGGGGGTACCTTAGGATAAAGAGAGCACTTCTCCAGGGGAGATGAAAAGGGGAGAAGGGAGAAAGGAAACTCGAAACCAGCCCCCAGGGGGACCTCCTGCCCAGCACAGGACCCTCTCAGGCCGGTCCAGTGGTCTCCTCTCCCTTGGCTCTCAAGACACGGGCCACACGCTTTGACCTTTATTCATATGATCCTTACACAGCTTTTTCGGCGATCACCCTGGGGCTCCCAGAACTCGGTGGCATGGTCATCCCGAGCTCCCTAGGGTCCCCCTCGAAGCCCGTGGGTGGCCCTCCACCAGGAGCAGGAGGCTGCGTCCCTTTCATCCCCCACCTCCGCCACCGAGGGTCATAGGAAGGAATGCAGAGCTCCGGCAGGTGGGAATGGGAGAGGTGGTCTTCAGAAGAACGCTGGAGACCCCTCAGTGAAGATGCTGGGTCTGCCCACAGCCCTCGCCCTGCCCACGGGTGCCTGCCTTTCCCTACCGCCTTTTACCCTAGAACCATTTCCCCTTGCCCCTACTCCGATCCACTGCTGCCCCAGAGACGCTTTTGTAGAAATAAACCCTAGAATAGAAGGGACCTTGGAGATACAACCTCTCCTCACTTCACTGAAGAAGGAAACTGAGGCCCAGAGACAGGAAAGGACCACGTGAGACCACTCAGGTTACAGCCAGGGTCTGCTGGTCCCATGCTCCGGCTTTTTTTTTTTTTCCTTCTACACTTATTGTAGACCTTTTTTCCCTTCTTTTCCTATGTTTCTCCCTTAAACGCCTCTGACCCCCCACGTGGCAGTAGTACTAAAGAGCTCGCCTGCCAATGTGGGAGACATTAGAGATGCAGTTCAGTCCCTGGGTCAGGAAGATTCCCCTGGAGCAGGGAATGGCAACCCACTCCATTCTTGCCTGGAGAATCCCATGGACAGAGGACCCTGGCGGCCTCCAGTCCACGCGGTTGCAAAAGGTGGGACACGACCGAAGCGACTAAGCATGCATACACGAACACCTCGGGGAGGGAAAGGGCTGGGGAGCCAGGGCGGGGAAATGACAGCAGGCGAAGACACCAGGTGGGGGTCAGAGGAGTCTGGGAACCAGAGCGGAGCCGGCTTGTGAGCAGCGTGGCCGGGGGTGGGGAGAGGGTGGGTGCAAAGTGGAGCAAGGCTGAGCCGGGCAGGGGCACAGAGAAAGGGGCAGGAAGCATGGAAATGGACAAAGAGAGCAGGTCCCCGAGCCGTCCGGCCGTTTATACCTCTGCCCCGCCCCTAACCCCTCCTGGCCCGTGGGGCCCCACCCGTCCTGCTCCTAATCTCAGGCACCCCAGCCTCAGCATCACTTCTTCTTCTTCTTCTCCTTTGCCAGCTTGGCTTCCTCAGCAGCGTCCTGGTCCTTGAGAAGCTTCATCCTCTTCTTGCCCAGTGGGGTCTTGAAGTACCAGTCCTGGGTTGCAGGAAGGGTGAAGGTGACGGGTCAGACCCTCCGCTCTGCTGGGTGACCTCGCTCTTCCCTTCCAATGGATCTGTGTCTTCTGTACGCAGGTCCTCTGCTCTCCTCTGGGGTCCTAGGGTTCCTGCCAGAGCCCTGGTTTCCCTCGCTCGTCACCGGATACTCTGGGCCATGGTCAGGGGCGAGAGGCCTCCTCCCCTGCCCTGTAGCCCCTGGTCCTCCCCCAGCCATCCCCGGGGTCAGTGGCTGTGGGTGCCCAGCTGGCCCTGCCCACAAGTCCTTCCCTTCTGAGCTCTGTGGGGAGCAGATGGAGGGATCCAAAGTACACTATGGGCCTGGGACGGGGGGCTTCAGAGGGCTGACTCCCCCATTGCTGTTGGTCCTGAACCCCCCAAAGCCTCACCTTCAGGGACTCCTCCTCCTCCCTGTACACCGGGTCCAGCTTTGCCAGAGGCCCCAGGAACTCTGAGGTCAGGAGGGGCCTCTTGGACAACTGCAGGAGCCGCCGCTCGGTCAGCACTGCCTGGATGGCTTGGAGGATGCAGCCAGCTGTGTAGCCGTCAGACACCTTGGCCAGGGCACTGATGTCCAGGTGCTGGGTCCCCTGGGCTCCCTGGGCCTCGATCATATGCCTCCAGAGCACTGCGTGCAGTTGGGGGTGGGGGACACATGGCAGGGAGAGGCAGTGGGCACCTCCGTGTCTACAGAGGAGCTCTGTGCTTCTGGAAGCCGCCCGGCGTCCAGCAGCAGCCCTCCTCCCGGGGAGGTAAGGATCTTCCTCCCCACTTAACATGGCAAGCGAGACTCCGAGGACTTGAGAGGCCTGCCCATGTCTACAGAGGCACACCAGGCCCCAGGCCCCAGGGCAGCTTGTCTAGCCATCCTTCCAGAGCACCTGGAGTGGAGGTCAGGACTCAGCAGGGGCAGATGGGGGAATCGGGGAGCTTTGGCAAGGGCAGTCCTTCAACCCCTTCTCTAACCTGACCCCACATTCCCCGGCCTCACCATGAAAAAAGTGAAAAAGTGTTAGTCACTCCATCGTATCCGACTCTGTGCGACCCCATGGAGACTGTAGCCTGCCAGGCTCCTCTGTCCGTGGGATTCTCCAGGCAAGAATACTGGAGTGGGCTGCCATTCCCTTCTCCAGGGGAATCTTCCTGACCCAGGGATCGAACTTGCATCTCCTGCATTGCAGGCAGATTTTTTTACCATCTGAGCCACCAGGGAAGACCTGGGTTGGGAAGATCCCCTGGAGGAGAACAGGGTTACCCACTCCAGCATCTTGGCCTGGAGAATCCCACAGGCAGAGGAGACTGGTGGGCTGCAGTCCACGGGGTCACAAGGGGCCTCACCATAGCGAGAGGCATAATCGGGCCGAGGCAGGAGGAGGATGCGCTCGTAGGTGCGGCAAAGGCCCTTCATCTCGGCCACCTGCGGCCGGTCGGTGGTCCCGATCAGCATCACGCGGTCCCCGGGACTCAGCAGCCGCAGGGCCTTGGTGAGGTCCTTCTTTATTCGCTTTGGGTCCATCTGTTCCGGGGACAGTGGGGAGGGCGGGGTGGGTGGGAACCAGGGACATCATGCTGGCTTCTAATTCACAAACCTCAGCCTCACAAGGACTGCGGTAGGGGTGGGGGCAGATGGGAGGGGCCGTCGGTCCCGCTTTAAGGGTAAGGAAGTAAGGCAGGAGAAGGACTTGTCCGAGGCCACCTGGCGGGTGAGGTCTGGAGTGACGTGAACACACCCACGCCTGCCAGCCCTGCCCACAGGCTCTGCCCACCTCCTCCTCTTCTTTGGGGACTCGTTTGTAGAAAGTCTTCTCCGCATTCCCAATCCAGATCACAGAAGGCTGTAGGTATCGAGCCACCTGGACACATCAGAGAACAGAAGCCCAAGGTTAGACTTTCCTTGGGGAAGGGTCCCCTCCCCATCTGGTCAAACCCAGGGTCAGGGCCATCCTCGGTCAGTGGCCGGATTTGTTCACACATCCTGCCAGCCCCACCTCTCCGCCCTTCCAACACCCATCACCCCACACCCTGGGGTGGGGGGTGGTAGTGCAGGGGGGGCTATGTGTTCAGCTTCATCTCTGCCAAAAGAAGAAACTACCCTGCCTCCTACTTCCTTCCCACCTCCCCCATCACTGGGGCTTTGGGAATCCACAGGCTCCCAGCAGGGACTGACTGGTAGGGAGACCTCACCAGCTCCTGAAACGACACTGCACCTGGGTGACCCCCCCGACCTCCCCGCCAAGCCCACCCGGCCCTGTTGTCACAGTCTGAGAACTCGAGATGCCGTCGGGAGACTCCCAGACCTTAAAGACAACGTGCACCAGCATCTGCACCCCAGTCTTGCCGGGGTATTTGCCCTGCAGGTTCTCCGGCGACAGGTCGAAAAGGTTGGCACCAGTCTCCGTGCATACGGCCTTCACCAGCATCTTCTTGCCCATACCGGAGGGACCCACCAGGAGGATGGAGCGGATGAGGGGAGCCATGGAGTGTATATCTGGGGAGCCTGAGAGAGAAGATGGAGGGGGTTGGCTAGGGGCCGGCAGGGGGCCGGGGGTGGAGACGTTGAGTGAGGGGAGGCCATGGTCCCCAGGCTGGGCAAGACGAGGGTCAGGTCATGGCTGCACTCTTCTGCCCCAGGGCCTGGACAAAGCCCCCGCGAGAGGCAGCCTGGATGGAGCCTAATGGTTTAGCAAGCCTAATTCCGAAGGGCTACATGGGAAGGGGGGCACTGGGGGGGAGAAGGGGTTCAGAAGAGAGCCTCCCTCCTCCCAGTGCCCCTTCTTTCCATTCCACCTGTTTCCACTCCTGGATTTTGAAGGGATGTAATTAAAGGGCGTAAGCCCTTCAGAAAGATCCAGCCTCTGGTGTGTTTCAGGCGGTTGGGGGCTGGTTTTCTGGGAACAGGACAGACTAGGGGAGATCGCTCAGGACTGAGGGAGGGGCTGGAAATGTGGGGTCCTCAGCAGACTGAGGGCCTGCCTGGCTTCAGGGTGTGACCTCCAGGGGGGCCCTGAGGAAGGCACAGGGGGAGCCCAACACGCGCCCACAGCCCAGGACGGATCCACCTGCCTCGGCCGCCCACCCTGAAGCCGCACTGCCCCAGGGCCTGCCTCCCCGCCAGGCCTCTCACCTAGCCGCAGAATCCCATACAAGGCCATGTTCTGCCGGATGTCAGCCAGGGAGGGCATAGGCAGCTTGTTTGCCAAGTTCAGAGCCGATCCGAGATAGAGGCAGTCACCTGGGGAGGGGAGGAGGGCACAGCTGGTGAGCAGCACACCCGCTGGGGCAGGGCACACGGGGAGAGGGGTCACGCAGGGCTGGCAGTCGGCTTCGGGGATGGCCACAGCCAGGGGAACCGCTCCTTGGTCCAGCCCTGGAGTAGGCGCTGGGGGGAGGTCTCACCAATGTAGTCTTTCAAGGGCACTGTCTCACTCTTCTTTAGAAGGCCTAAGACGACGAGCTCTTCAAACAGGGAGTCCATAGGCCTGGCAGAGGGTGGCACAGGGGGGCGCCCAGGACAAAGGGAAAGGGACATAGATTGGCGGGGGTGCTGCTGCAGGCAGGAGCAGGGGGCAAGGGGGACTCGCCAGTGGTGCCCTGTCTGCCTTCCTGTGGTCAGACAGCATCAGAAGGCACGACGCTGGCCCGCTGGCCCAGCCGGCAGCGTGCCCCAGCTGGGTGCCCTGGGGTCTGAATGGCGTGTGAGAAGGACCCTCTGAGACCCAACGTGGGTGACACACAGCCCCTTCCTAGAAACCACACGGAAGATGTACACACTCTGGGAGGCTGGGGGCGGGGCTGGCCCCAGTGCACTCACACCACCAGAGGAGTGGAGAGGGGCCACTGGCAAGGATGCCCAGCGGGATGCCCAGGGGTGGTGGGGGAGAGCGGAAGGAAGGAGACACAGGAAGCAGGGAGCGTTTGGAACAACGCCCCACTCACAGCTCATCCCCAATCTCCACTTTCCAAGCACTTTCTTGTGCTTGAGTTCATCCTCAAGGCTCTCCCGTGAGTTTGGCGGGGCAGGGACTCAGGTTACCGAGGACGGGGGCTCAGGGAGGTTAAGTGACTTCCCCCAGGTCACACAGCCACAGAACCAGGCCCTGACATCAGATCTGTCCTGGACAAGGGCTCACTCCACCACCCCCAGTGAAGTGCAGGCTCTACCTGTCTGGGGTCAGGTCTTTTTCCTTCTTCTTCTTCCCAGGTTTCTTGCCCGCCTTTTTCTGGTACAAAGCAAACACAGAGGCAGTGGTCTTCTGTTCCTTGACTCCCCCGCCTGAGAGCCCTGCCTTGTTCCAGCCCCAGCCCCTCGTCTTGCCTTTGGAGGCTTCACGGGTCTCGTCTCCTCCCTGTCCACGGCCAGCCTCAGGTTCTTCAGCTCCTGACGCATCAGATCATCCACCTGGGGGCCGGCAGGGGGTGTGCTCGGGTGACCAGGGCTTGGGAAGGACAGGTAGGAGGCTGAGGATGAAGTCGGGGTCAGGGGGCCCTCAGGGAAGATCCAGCCCAGCCCAGTGATGGCAGCTGGTGGGGGTGGAAGGTTCTTTCAGAATGTCCCAACCCTGACCCACATCTCACTCATGCTCAAGCCTGGCATTCGTGTGGGCAGAAGCTCCGAGGATGGAGCCAGTCAGCTTTCAGTTCAAGCCCCAGTTCAGTTCAGTTCAGACAGTCGGGTCCAGTATTTTGCAGACCCATGGACTACAGCACGCCAAGCCTCCCTGTCCATCACCAGCTCCCGGAGCTTACTCAAACTCATGTCCTTCGAGTTGGTGATGCCCTCCAACCATCTCATCCTCTGTCATCCCCTTCTCCTCCTGCCCTCAATCTTCCCTAGCATCAGGGTCTTTTCCAATGAATCAGTTCTTCACATCAGGTGGCCAAAGTATTGGAGCTTCAGCTTCAGCATCAGTCCTTCCAATGAATATTCAGGACTGATCTCCTTTAGGATTGACTGGTTGGATCTCCTTGCAGTCCAAGGGACTCTCAAGAGTCTTCTCCAGCACCACAGTTCAAAAGCATCAATTCTTCAGTGCTCAGCTTTCTTCACAGTCCAACTCTCACATCCATACATGACTGCTGGAAAAACCATAGCTTTGACTAGATGGACCTTTGTTGGCAAAGTAATGTCTCTGCTTTTGAATATGCTGTTTCGGTTGGTCATAACTTTCCTTCCAAGGAGAAAGCATCTTTTAATTTCATGGCTTAGGTCACCATCTGCAGTGATTTTGGAGCCCAAGAAAATAAAGTCTCTCACTGTTTCCATTGTTTCCCAATCTATTTGCATGAAGTGATGGAACCAGATGCCATGATCTTAGTTTTCTGAACATTGAATTTTAAGCCAACTTTTTCACTATCCTCTTTCAGTTTCATCAAGAAGCTCTTTAGTTCTTCTTCACTTTCTGCCCTAAGGGTGGTGTCATCTGCATATCTGAAGTTATTGATATTTCTCCCAGCAATCTTGATTCCAGCCTGTGCTTCATTCAGTCCGACATTTCTCGTGATGTACTCTGCATGTAAGTTAAATAAATGAAGTGAAGTGAAGTGAAAGTCGCTCAGTCGTGTCTGACTCTTTGCAACCCCATGGACTATATAGTCCATGGAATTCTCCAGGCCAGAAGACTGGAGTGGGTAGCCTTTCCCTTCTCCAGAAGATCTTCCCAATCCAGGGATTGAACCCAGGTCTCCCGCACTGCAGGCCAATTCTTTACCAGCTGAGCCACAAGGGAAGCCAATATACAGCCTTGAC
Source organism: Bos indicus x Bos taurus (assembly GCF_003369695.1). Taxonomy (NCBI): domain Eukaryota; kingdom Metazoa; phylum Chordata; class Mammalia; order Artiodactyla; family Bovidae; genus Bos; species Bos indicus x Bos taurus. The sequence continues at coordinate 6,098,849 of NC_040079.1, read as the reverse complement.
GTACTCCTTTCCCTATTTGGAACCAGTCTGTTCTTCCATGTCCAGTTCTAACTGTTGCTTCTTGACCTGCATACAGATTTCTCAGGAGGCAGGTCAGATGGTATGGTATTCCCACCTCTTGAAGAATTTTCCACAGTTTGTTGTGATCCACACAGTCACAGGCTTTGGCGTAGTCAATAAAGCAGAAGTAGATATTTTTCTGGAACTCTTGCTTTTTTGATGATCCAACGGATATTGGCAATTTAATCTCTGGTTCCTCTGCCTTTTCTAAATCCAGCTTGAACATCTAGAAGTTCATAGTTCACATACTGTTGAAGGTTGGCTTGGAGAATTTTGAGCATTACTTTGCTACTGTGTGAGATGAGTGCAATTGTGAGGTAGTTTGAGCATTCTTTGGCATTGCCTTTCTTTGGGATTGAATGAAAACTGAACTTTTCCAGTCCTGTGGCCACTGCTGAGTTTTCCAAATTTGTTGGCATATTAAGTGCAGCATTTTCACAACATCATCTTTTAGGATTTGAAATAGCTCAGCTGGAATTCCATCACCTCTACTCTTGCCTGGAAAATCCCATGGACGGAGGAGCCTGGTAGGCTGCTGTCCATGGGGTCACTAGGAGTCGGACAGGACTGAGCAGCTTCACTTTGACTTTTCACTTTCCTGCATTGGAGAAGGAAATGGCAACCCACTCCAGTGTTCTTGCCTGGAGAATCCCAGGGACGAGGGAGCCTGCTGGGCTGCTGTCTATGGGGTCGCACAGAGTCGGACACGACTGAAGCAACTTAGCAGCAGCAGCAGTTACTAGCTTTGTTCGTAATGATGCTTCCTAAGGCCCACTTGACTTCACATTCCAGGATGTCTGGCTCTAGGTGAGTGATCACACCATCGTGGTTATCTGGGTCATGAAAATATTTTTTGTATGGTTCTTCTGTGTATTCTTGCCACCTCTTCTTAATCTCTTCTGCTTCTGTTAGGTCCATACCATTTCTGTCCTTTATTGTGCCCATGTCTGCATGAAATGTTCCCTTGGTATCTCTAATTTTCTTGAAGAGATCTCTAGTCTTTCCCATTCTATTGTTTTCCTGTATTTCTTTGCACTGTTCACTGAGGAAGATTTTCTTATCTCTCTTTGCTATTCTTTGGAAGTCTGCATTCCAATGGGTATCTCTTTCATTGTCTCCCTTGCCTTAGCCTAGTCCAGATCCACTGTTTCAAGTCTGCGTGGAGGACTTTCCTGCTGGTCACGTTGTAAGAATCTGTCTTACAATGCAGGGCACGCAGGTTCAATCCCTGATCAGAGAATGAAGATCCCTTATGCCACAGAGCAACTGAGCCATGCTCCACAACTACTGACCCCTCACCCACAACTAGCGAGTCCGCGTGCTGCAATGAAACGTCTCAAGGGCCAAAACGAAGATCCAATGTGGCCAAATAAGTTAAATAAAGTCTGCATGACCTTGAGCAATTTTGTGACCTCTCAGCCTCGGTTTCCTCACATGTGATGTCAAGAAAATCAAGGCGCCTGCCTCATGTGTTGTTGGAAAGATTGTGTGATCCAATGCTCCCAAGGTGGGCAGCACAGGGTGGGCAGAGGATCGTGGGTATGGCCCTGGCATAGAGCCCCTTGCGTCCCCCTCCCTCAGGGCTGCGTCAGAGGACCCCGGGGACCAAGATGCACCCAGATGGAGCCAGGACTACGCCGGGCAGGCGGTGCCTAGAGGCAGGGTGCTGCAGAGGCTGGCGGGCCGGGGGCCGGTGGGCAGCAAGGATGGAGCCTGATCCTTGGAGGCCCCGCAGGGACGCTCACCTGTATCCGGATTTCCTGTTCCACGTCTTTCCTCTCTTCTATCTTGAGGGTCTCAGAGTCAAAACTCTGGCTGGGAAAGAGGCTGTCAAACCGGTTCTTCCACAGATCTGCCGGTGCAGGGGCGTGTGTCCGGGATCCAGATGTACACACACACTCACACTCACGTGCACACAGAAGCTCACAGGTCCATGCACGCCCGCTGGCCCAGCTCTCCTCTCACCGAACTGCCTGGCACTTCCACCCAGACTGCAGATCGAGGCCTATGGCCACAGCATTCAGACCCACAGCCCAGGGAGCACACCTCACGCCCCTCTCCTCTTTGGCTTTCTCCCCTCAGCCGTCACCCGCACGTCCCCACGTCCCCACACGTGGCACGGGCCCACTCTCCCGGGGACCAAGGTCACCCCAAGACCCCACAGGCCTGACCGCCCCTCTTCTCTCACTCGTGTACTCCTTGTGGCCGGCGTTAATCGCAGGGACGGATTTGGAAGGCAGTGCTCTAAGCATCGTGTCCGCTTCCTAGAACAGAGACATCCTCCCCTCGAAGCCCTCACCTGCGTGCATCACCGCGCATCTGGGCCTGATCTTCCCAGACCCGCCTCCCGCCAGGAATTCTCTGCCCCCTTGGTCCGTGGCTCCAGGCGGCGCCTTACTCCCTTCTTGGTCTTTTCTCCCTTCTTCTTCTGTTTCTCTTCTTCCTCCTTTTCTTTCCCCTTACTTTTCTCTTGCTCTTTTTTTTTGTTCTCCTGGACTTGCACCTCCAGTTCCATCCTCACCTGTGACAGACACAGGAAGATGCTTCGGGGAAGACCGAGGGGGTTGATACGAGTCAGAGAATCCCAGGGCCTGAGCTAGGGGTGGACCCAGGATTCCCAAGGCCTCGAGTCACTGGTGGGACCCAGGCGCCGAGAGTCCAGGAAGAAAGGGGCTCAACTGAGCAGGTGGGTGCTTGCTCAGAGCTGCTGCTCTCCCCGGGGGTCTCCATGGAGGTGGGGAGCTGGAGTCACAGTGCTCTCATCAGACACATCTCCTCTCTCTGACCCAGGGGGCCTTCTCCAGCTCCTTCTGGGGACCCCCTCCTCCACCACATCTGCAACCTCCCACCCATCCCCCACTACCCTCAGCTGACACTCAGGTTACTCTCTCTAACCTCAGATTCCACCTAACAAAGAAACGCCTCCATTCCCACCTCTGGGGTACCTGTTCTGGAGTCTTGTCTGCAAAGATCAGGGAGGATCCACCTAAAGACTCGTCTGGATAATCAGGGAATCGGCCGGTGAGGGCACTAAATGGACATAAGATGGTCGGAGAGATGGATGGATGGAAGGATGGGTGGACGGATGGCTGGACAGAAAGGTGGATGGGTGGATGGGTGGGTGGATGGATGGACAGATGTATGGATGGGTGGATGGGTGGGTGGATGGACAGATGGGCGGAGGAACAGAAGGATAAATGGATGATGGATGGATGGACAGATGGGTGGGTGGACGGATGGTGGATGGACGGATGGTGGATGGATGGATGCATGGAAGGATGGACGGATGGGTGGATGGGTGGGTGGATGGACAGATGGGTGGGTAGACGGATGGGTGGATGGATGGATGCGTGGACAGATGTATGGATGGGTGGATGGGTGGGTGGATGGACAGATGGGCGGAGGAACAGAAGGATAAATGGATGACGGATGGGTGGTCCCAGGGGGTGGGTCCATCCCATGGACAGATGGGTGGATGGGCGGAGGGGTGGACAGACGGGTGGAGGGATGCATGGATGGATGAACAGATGGGTGGAGGAACAGAAGGATAAATGGATAATGGATGGGTGGACAGATGGGTGGGTGGACGGACAGAGGGGTGGACGGATGGGTGGCTGGCTGGATGCGTGGATGGACGGATGGATGAAGAGGACAATGGAGAAAGATGAAGAACAAGGAAGACAGAGGGAGAGGGAGAGGGAGTGGATTGTTACAGAACAGAGTAGGGAGACCAGTGAGGGGGTGTCCCTGGACACTTTCCCGTCTTATTCTGGCATTTTCTCTGCCATCTGGGGAAGCAGGAAGTCACGTGTGGAGCTGTTCCCGCAGGCTGGGGGCCCCGAGTTTACACCCCGTGTGTCAGCAGCATGTCAGGGGTTGGGGGGTAAGCCGGGGTCGGGTGAGGAGGGCAAGAGGGGGGTTCACAGCGGGGGAGAGGGGTGGGTCCGCGGAGGCCGGGGACACTGACTGGCACTCAATGAACCACTGTCGGATCTGCTCCTTCATCTTCTCCTTCATGTCGGGCCCCTCCACCTCCCTGAGGTGGTCGTGGGCCTTCACCACAGCCAGCTGGAACTCCTCCTCCTTCTCGGTCTGCCGGAGCCTGCGCACATCTGCCCCGAGGCTGGCCTGGGACCGGGCGCCCATGGGCTCCACCGGGCTGGCTGAGGGGAGCTGGGGACGTGGACGGGGAGGCAAGGGGCTCAGGGGTGGGAGTGGGGCGCCCCAGCACCCCCTCATCCCCGCACAGAGCCCCGCGCGCACACACACCCACGCGGAACAACAGGGCTTGCCTGCATCAGGAGAAATTGTGTTTGGAGCCTGAAACTCGTCTGTGTAAATTACTCTGATAATGAGTTTGCTAGATGCATCCGGGCTGGCCCCCTCCACCCCGCCGGCTCCCCCAGCACCCGCGCCGCCCCCCGTCAGCCTCCGGCCCCAGCCCCACCCCCACGCCCAACGCCCGTGTTGGCAGCCGCTCCGCAGCCACTTTCCCGCCTCATTGGCTCCCAAATGTATTTTAAATATCACTCTGTGCAGAGACAATTACTGAAAACGCTGAGCTCACACTGTTGATGGGCCCAGGCGGCCGGGCTCATTCCTCACCCACCAGTCGTGCCATGGCCCCCTGCCCCCGCGCCCCACCAAGACCCGACCCAGCCCTGGCCTCCTGGGGTCCGGCTGCCCCGGTCATCAGCGAGCTCCGACCTCCGCTCCCACGCGTGGGGCCGCCCGGTCCCTCCCTCCTTTTGAAGCCCCCAGCCTCCTTGGAGCAGCCATCCCAGCCCTGGTCTCCAATTCTTCTGCCCCCAACCCCAGCAATCCCTCCCAGACCCTCCTCCAATCTCCCTTTATAGGCCAGGCTTTTGCGGCTCTGCCCAGGGCCCAGCGCCCTCTCAGGGATCACAGAATCTCACCCCTGTGATGGCTTCCTCTCCTAAGTCAGCAGAGACCAGCTGGGGGCCGACCACCGCAGAGCAGAGGACTTGGGTCTGTCTTCCCCGCCCTGTACCCTCACCCCTTTCGGCCCATGCTCCCCGCCCCCACCCTCCACGTGCACATTCGTGCCCATCACCTAGTTCACACTTAGCCATTCTGCCTGCAGGGCAGAGGAGAGGAGGGAGTCGGGGATCCCAGAGTGAGTGGGGAGCCTGTGCCCTCTGCGGAAGGCTCTGGGGTGAAGGGGGTGTGTCCTCATCCCAACTGGCCCCCCCACATGCTTCTCCCAGAGGCTTCAGGAAACCCACTGGCCCTGGGAACTGGCCTCGTGCCACTGCGGGGCCCACCCCCTGCAGCCTCTCCTGCCAGCTCCATCATGGGCCAGGGGACAGGATGCTCTGAGCCATCGTCCCTCACCCCACCCCATGTATGACTTCCTTCCAAGGGGCTCTCGGCAGGGGGGAGCGGGAAGGGACGTGGCTTGGCAGTGGCTTTGTGGTGACCCTCCATCAGGGTCCCCAGACCCCCTTCCCGCAGTCCTCAGTGGAGGGAAGTATGCACAGGGCTGGGGGCAGGACGCTCACCATGCCAATGAACTCCATCTCGGTTCGCCGGTCCTGCTGAGTTCGTTTCCTCTGCAGGTAACCCTTCCATACCTGGGGGGACACACGGGCCCGGACACTCCCACACTGCCTTTCTGCTGGGACGCAGGGTAGGGGGCAGAGCTCTGGGGAGGGCACCTCTAGGACACAGCTCACTGGCCACTGACCCCTGAGCAGAGATAGCCCAGATGGGGTGGGGCCGGTCTGCACTCAGACGCCCGGCACTCTCAGAGCCCCCCAGGAATTCCCTCTGTCTCATCTCTACCTTCTAACCTGCCTTTAAAAATATTTCTTTTCTTAGTTGCGGTAGGTGAACTCTTAGTTACAGCATGTGGGATCTAGTTCACCAACCAGGGATCGAACCTGGGCCTCTTGCATTGGGCGTGCAGAGTCTTAGCCAACGGACCACTAGGGAAGTCCCTAACTTGCTGTATCTTTTGAGGCACAAATCAGAGTTCAGATTCCACCTCCTCTGAGAAGCCCTCCCCACTCTCACTTCTCAGCATACTTCCAGCATCTGGAGTAAATGCTTGCTTCCACTCAGGCCCATAGACCTGGGTGCTGTTGAGACCATGCAGCTCCCCTAATTAATTCCTACGTGTTACAAGGAAACTGAGGCCAGAGATGGGACACGGCCTCTCCCAGGTCTCAGGGCCGTTCGGCGCAGAGCCAAGACCAAGGCCCTGTTTTTTGACTCCTCACCAAGGGCTCCTCTCCCACCTAATCTTGGGCCCGTGGACAACCCAGTGCCCTGGGGAGGAGAATAGAGGGAGGCAGGGCCAGTGCCTCATCTGGCAGTTTGAGACAGAGCCTCAGCGGGCAGGCTCCTGGCCAGGCTTTGTCCTCCTTCTCCCACAATGAGCACAGCAAAGACCCCTGATAACTGAGGGCCTCACATACTCTCCCCTCTGATGAGGCCAGTGGGGAACCCAGGACCTGGGACGCAGTGTTTCCATACCCTCGACGTCTGGAGACAGGGACGAAAGGACTCGCTTTGACTTTCAGGTTGGGGGAGGATGCTCCAGCTTTGGGGCTGACCCACCTTCTCCAAAGGCTTGTTTCAGCGAGCCCCGAGGGCGAGGACCCCCTGTTCACCCATGGAGCAGCCAGACCTGGGTACGGGACGCACAGCACCCCAGCCCGAGTTCCCTGATTTGCAATCTGAAAATCTATCTCGCTTGGAGAGGACATCTGTTCTCAAGGCTGCTGTCTGTTAGTTGGCTGGTTTGCTCTGGATTTTGGGGAAGAAGTCCTAAGTCCCCTGTATTGGGCTGGGAAACAGAAGTTTTTGAGGCTCTGGGACTTGATAGAAGATGGGAGAGGAGCTTGACTTAAGAGAGAAAGCTCCAGCAGCCCCAGGTCAGCAGTCCTGGGCCTTCCTGCCCTGGCGTTCTCTAGGGCGCCTCCCATCTTATCAAGCTGGTAACCACTGCCCCCATGTGGGTCGGCTTAGCAGCACCTGGGGGGAGATCCACAGGGCTGCCAGGAGACAGAGGAGAGGCCGGCCCACCAAGACAGTGGGGTGGCACGGGGGATCTAGAGATGGAGCTGGGTGTTCTGTAGTGAGGTGGGAGGGGGTGTGATGAAAGGGTGACCTCGGGCGGCCCAGATCCCGAAGACACCTGGAGTCATCAGTTCTCAGACTCCATATTCTTCATCATGCTTCCTTTTGCCTCAGCTACCCGGAGGCTCAGGCTACAATTCAGTGACTCATTTCTTTGCCTTTCTTTTATATTTTTTCAGTGATGACAGAATGATAACGTTTACAGGAGACTTGGGAAATACAGAAGAGTTACACATGGTTCCACTACATATCACAACTAATATTTTTAAGTAGGTAAACTAAGATTTTAGCTGGAGCTTCCCTGGTGGCTCAGACGGTAAAGTGTCTACCTGCAGTGCAGGACACCGGGGTTCGATCCCTGGGTCGGGAACATCCCCTGGAGAAGGAAATGGCACCCCACTCCAGTATCCTGGCCTGGAAGATTCCATGGATGGAGGAGCCTGGTGGGTTACAGTCCACGGGGTCGCAAGGAGTCGGACATGACTGAGAGACTTCATTTTACTCACTTTCAATATCAAACTCTCAAAAATTCATAGAATGAATAGACATAAAAGCAGAAGGATATAGCAGGCCGGAAAAGCTTTTGTGACTTATTTTTCACCGTCTTACAAGTTTTGGGGATGATCATCTACTCTGTTCTGCTGCTGTATTATGGATCTTTCTCCCGTAATTTCAAATTTTTATTTATTATTGTTATTTTAAAAATTTTTGGCCGCACCATGTGGCTTGTGGAGTTTTAGTTCCCTGAACAGGGATTGAACTCAGGTCCTTGGCAGTGAGAATGAGGAGTCCTCACCATTGGACTGCCAGACAATTCCCTTTCTCCTCTGATTTTAATGATCCTTCTGTTTGGGGGGCTTTTATGGCATCCCACTTCAAGTCTTTTGGGGGAGATGGAGAACAAATAATAAATAAGATACATGTTTATTACCGATGAAAGTCCCTAGCTTAACATCTCGGAGAAGGCAATGGCACCCCACTCCAGTACTCTTGCCTGGAAAATCCCATGGACAGAGGAGCCTGGTGGGCTGCAGTCCATCGGGTCACTAAGAGTCGGACACGACTGAGTGACTTCACTTTCACTTTTCACTTTCATGCATTGGAGAAGGAAATGGCAACCCACTCCAGTGTTCTTGCCTGGAGAATCCCAGGGATGGGGGAGCCTGGTGGACTGCCGTCTATGGGGTCTCACAGAGTTGGACACGACTGAATTGACTTAGCAGCAGCAGCAGCTTAACATCTAGTTGTGGGGCAGCAGAATCCAAGCGCCTGTATTTCTGTCAGGCAGAAATACTGCTGAGCCAGGCAGGCTTCCTGGAGGAGGTGACTTTCCTCCAGGGTGCCTGGTGTGGGGGGTGGGGGGGTTTACCTTCTGTATGGTGACGGCTGCTTCGTCCTGACTGAACTTGAACCGACCTTCCTCCCGAATCTTCCGGTCTCGCTCCTCCTCTTTCCGAATCTCCCGCATGAAGGTGGCCCGGAGCCTGCCTTGCCTGGCCCGCTCGGCCTTTTGCAGTAGGATTATGGCCTCAGTCCGGCTTAATATTGGAAAGCTCTGGCCACAGCAGGAGCAAAGGAGGAGGAAATGAGGGAGGGTTTGCCATCTCCAGTTGGGAGACCAGTCCCCCAAAGACGTGCTGGGGGCATGTCCCAGGGCAGTGAGGTGCCCAAGTCGTGTGCCTCTGCCTTGGCGGGGGAAGGTTACGAGGAGCATAGCACAGCCGTGAGGGGGCCAGGACTACCCAGAGCGCACTCTGAGGTGGTGAAGGACAGGCTCTGTTCCAGGGCCGGGCTGTCTCCCTGACTCACCCCCTCTGAGATCTCTGGCTTCAGTCTGGACAGCAGCTCCACCAGCATGTGTTCTCGCTCCTTCAGGATGCTGGACCGCTCCAGCTCGAAATACCTGGGAATCGGAACCTCCAGGTCTGCCTTTGGGGCAACACAGGAGGAGAGTTGGGAATAAACCTCCAGACACTCTGGCCAAACCGTTACCGCCTTCAGCTGCATACACACCCCTGGGGCTGGCTTCCTCTATCCTAGAGCTGCGGGGTGGCGGGGGGGGGGGGGGGCGTGGAAATGTACAGATTTTGGGCAGATGGCCCCTAGACTCATTCCCCTCTTCCTTTGACCCTGTCATGTGGCCAGAGTTGAATTCTGAAGGATCATGGTAGGTAATGGGCAGTGGTCCCAGTCCTAGCTGTACATCTGAGTCAACTGGGACCCAAGCTCTTAAAATGCAGGCTCCTAGGCCCTCCCTGGGCAACCACATCAGGATGGCAAGGCCTGGAGAAGGTCTGTTTTATCAAGCCCACGGAAACTCTGAGTCCTCCTTAGACGTGGAACAGGGAGCCCTGACCTTGGGGCGGGCTGGAGGCCAGTGCAGAAGCGCTGTGCTCTGGGACTTGCTGATGCACAGACATCCACTGAGGGTCTTGTGAAAATACAGAGGCAGAGTAGTGGTTTTGGGGTGCAGCCAGAGATTCTGCATCTCTAACAAGCTCCTAGGTGATGCTGATGCTGCTGGTCCATGAACCACACTTTGAGGAACAAGCCTCCAGGGGACCCTTTCCAGCAATCCCCTGCAGAGGGGTTCGTGGATTCTCCGAGCCAGACAGAACTTCCAGCCTGACTCCCCAGCCACCCTTAACTACTTTTTTTTTTTTTTTAAGATTTATTTATTTATTTTTGGCTGTGCTAGGTCTTCGTTGCTGCACACAGGCTTTCTCTAGTTGCTGCAATGGGGGTTGCTCTCTTGCTGGGGACGCACAGGCTTCTCACTGCGGTGGCCTCTCTTGGGGAGCTCAGGCTCCAGGCTCAGTCGCTGTGGCTCATGGGCTCAGCTGCCACATGGCACGTGGGATCTTCCCAAAGCAGAGATTGAACCCGTGTCCCCTGCATTGGCAGGGAGACTCTCAACCGCTAGACGACCAGGGAAGTCACCTCCTAACCACAATGCGTGGATTTTCCAAACCCCATGGTCCGATCGCCCTGCCCGCCTTCCCTTGCAGATGACATCCCAAGGCCTGGGGTGTCCGAGGAAAGTCAAGGCCACCCCTACTCCCAGCTGGCTGGGGCTTGGTTTGTTTCCACAAGGAGGGGGAAATCAAGGCTAGCCCTCCCCCCAGCTCCCCGCCCCCCGAGCTGGGGTGGGTGCACTGCTTGAGCAGCCCGCGCACCGGGGTGAGCTTTAAGTCCTGCAGGACTTGGTCCAGGCAGTGGGTCTCACACAGGTCGGCGCGAACCAGATCGTCTTTGAGCTCCAGCACGCGGCAGGCCACGCTGTCCAGCAGGCGCCGCAGCAGCCGCCGCTTCTGCGGCTGCACCATCTGGTCATAAAGGGTGTCGAAGCGGCGCAGCAGCCCCAGGTAGTGCAGATAGAGCGAGGAGAGCCGGTACTGGAAGGGCTGCCGTTCGCTCTCGGAAACGGCTTCCCCCAGCAGTGGCTCCTGGTCCAGAAGCTCTTCCAAGATCAGGTGGGAGGAGTCCCAGAGGCGCTGGTAAGCTCTGGGAGGAGAGGGCGGCAGGGGGCGCCCTGAGCCTCAGAGGAGCGGGTGGGGGGCAGCAGGGGGCGCCCTGAGCCTCAGAGGAGCGGGTGGGGGGCAGCAGGAGGCGCCCTGAGCCTCAGAGGAGCGGGTAGGGGGCAGCAGGGGGCGCCCTGAGCCTCAGAGGAGTGGGTGGGGGTTCTGAGGAGGGGGCGCCCTGAGCCTCAGAGGAGTGGGTGGGGGTTCTGAGGAGGGGGCGCCCTGAGCCTCAGAAGAGTAAGGGCGGAGGGGGAGGGATGGGCTCCCCTGAGGCGCCTGAAGACCTGAACTCGAGGTCCCAGATGTGATGCTAAGGAGACTCATGGCCCCGGGGTGGAGTTCTGGGAAGGGAGAGACCTTCAGGGAACTGAGATGGTGCCCCAGGGAGACACCCTGAGGCTTAGAGAAGCCAAGGGACTGGGGCTCCTGGGGCTGGAGCCCACTGAGGGAGGAACAGGGAGGGTGACGAATGGGCACCTGCCACGGGTCCTGCCAAGGGAGGGGCCTTTCGGAGTCTGTGGCTGGTCCCTCCAGGCTGGAGGGACACCCAGCAATGCTGCAATGGTCTAGGATGGTGGGCTGGAAGCAGGGGTGAGGGCGAACTGTAGAGAAGGGGACTGTACGGAGGGACTGTTCTGGAATCAGTAGCCCAAGGGAAACCTGAGCGCAGGCAGGAGCGGCCAGGGTGGCTGTGTGAGTGTCCGGGGTCCAGGTGGGGCCGGCCCTCAGAAGCCCCTCTCCCACCAGCCTTGTCCCCAGTGGCCTGGCCCGAGGACCAGGGAGGCGCCATGCCCTTCGTTCTCCCCTCCTTCACTCACGCCTCGGACATGGTGCCCAACTCCACTCTGCCCTTTGTGAGCTGGTCCTGGAATCCACAGAATGTCTGTGGTTCCACCCGGACTCCGCTCCACAAAGCCAGAATAGCCCAGTTTTAAGAGTTCTGTCCCATTGTCTCAAAGTTCTAAGGCTATGAGGGCAAGGGGTGCAGGTACAGGATTGGGGACCCTTATCTCGGAGGACACCTCGGAGGTGGCATGCCAGAGGGCGTGGGCTCCCTTGTAGCAAGCCGTGGCCAGGGTGGACAGTAGGGTCAGCCGCGGCCACTTCCCTTGCAAGGATCAAATGAAAGAATGGGCTTTGTTTGACGTCACCCTGTAGACCGTGAGGTTTTGGATGGTTGTTAGTCCTAAAGGCATTTGTCCAGCTGTCCTCTCGGCTGGAGACCAGGCCAAGCCTCCCTATGCTCGTGTGTGACTGCACCGCAGGGGTGAAGGGGCAGGAGTTGGGTTTGGCAGGCCTGGGTTCACGCGGCTTGTGGAATCTTAGTTCCCCAACCGGGAACTGAACCCAGGCACGCGGCAGTGAAAGTGCAGAGTCCTACCCGTTGGGTAACCAGGGATGTCCTCATGCTTCCCCCTTTAAGTGAGCACAAACACGCCAGTTCCCCTGGGGTCTGACATCAATTCACATGATTCGAGTGAGCTGTACCTGTGTAAAGAATGGCGTTGCAAGGAGTAGTGGGTGGGTCTCAGTGGTGTTTGGGGGCTCCTTCTGAACTCTCTGTGGGTTTCCCCATCACTGCTTCAGGCTCACAAGGACATTCTTTGGAAAATTCAAAGCATATCAGCCTGGCTTGGGTCTGCTGGGGTGTGCTTTTGGCTCAGTGTCGAGTGGGGAACGTCTGAATAAATATATGAGGCAAGGGGCAAAGGACAGGGGAGGAGAGAGACAGAGGCAAAGAGGATCGGGGGAGGAATCCACGTGTCCCCAGAGCTTCCAAGGACGTTGCCGAGATGCAGATTCCCATCCAGCACTCTGAGCTGGGGCCCAGGATTCTGCATTCCTAACAAGCTCCCAAGGTGTTACAGAGCTGCTGGTCTGTGAGTCACGCCTAGAGTAGCAAGGAGTGTAAACACAGCACAAGTGGGGAGGAGCTGAGCTTCTGGGCCAGGTCTCCTGAGCCAGTCTTTTTCCTGCCATGGGACAAAAGCGTGGATAATTAGTTCTCACCACGTGGCATCTCCACCGTAGGCTTGACAACGGAGGAAACATGCATGACATATGTTGGGTAACAATTCAGCCATCATTACAGCGAGCCTTTCAATATATGAACTTGAAGTTACAAAGGGAATGTAAAGGATTTTGGACTGTTCACTCAGTCCTAGCCAGCCCTTCACTCCACCGCCGCAGAGGCTGAATTAGAGACAAAAGGAGACTGTGGTCGTGTTATGTAGTGAATCTAGGTGCCGGGTGGACAAGTGGTTATGGTACTATTTTTGCTTTTTTTTTTTCCCAAAATAAAATGGGGGAAGAAAAGTTAGGAGTCTCAAAAACATTCTCACCAATTTGTTCTGAAATTAAGGGGAAGAAAACCTTAGGGGAAAATAAAAACACCTTCAAGGATCCCAGTAGGTTACTTCAAAGCTGGTTTGGGCCTTTAGTTTTTGTATCTTGTAGATCTGTGTAGCCCCTATGCCCAGCACAGGACAAAAATAATAGTCTTCTAGAAATGGCCTCACAGAACCCCATCCCGAAGGAGGGATGCACGTGGAATTTCAGGCCCGGAGAGGGCGTGATGGAAACAGCCAGCGGCAGACTCGGGATTCCAACCCAGACCAGGTCGTGCCTCGTCTCACCTAAGAACAAGACTGCTGTACATTTACAGTCACATGTCACTCATGGGCCCCACCCAGAACGCAGGTGTTAAGAGGTATGAGGTATGCATAAGTGTTCTTCTATCTTGGGGGCGTGAGAAGTAGTGACACCCTGCCCCACACCACACCTCCCCTCCACACACCCCTTTTGGAATCAGCACAACACCGGACGGCAGTGCAGCCTTTATTAAGGCCGGGCCCCGGCTCACTTGGAGCTCGTGTACTTGGTCACGGCCTTGGTGCCCTCGGACACAGCGTGCTTGGCCAGCTCCCCAGGCAGCAGCAGACGCACGGCCGTCTGGACCTCCCGGGACGTCAGTGTGGTTCGGCCCGAGTACTGGGCCAGCCGGGCGGCCTCACCGGCCAGCCGCTCAAACAGATCGTTCACGAACGAGTTCATGATGCTCATGGCCTTGGAGGAGATGCCGATGTCGGGGTGCACCTGGGGAAGCAGCAGGAGCAATCTGTTAACAGGGGGGCTCTGCCTGATGCCACAAGCCCCACCCCCAAGTTGGGGACCGCAAGGCTGCCTCATCACCCTCTTTCCAGAGGCCAGACAGGTTACTACTATATCCAAGTTAAAAAACAGAAAAGTTTGTCCCAACTGCAAGAGATAAGGAATGCTGCCTTTTTTCCCCCCTTTTTCCATTTAATGATTTGCAGTGTTTTGTACCATGGATGCATCATAGTTTATATCACCATCCCTCTCTTCGTGGACATTTAAGGGGTGTGCTTTACTTTTTGCTATTACATCGTGTTATAACAAATACATGTCTTTGAACACTGAACACTTGTACGAGCAAGCTGGTTATCCCTAGAAGTTCCTAGAGGGCTGGTGCATATAACTTGGTAGATCGTTAACCAGATTATTTTCCAGAAAGGGCGCACTCGGGACACACTCTCCGCACCAGCCTGGGAGTGAGGAGACTGGGATCTGGGGCTGTCCCGTGAGTCCTGTGGGACCTTACACAAGGCACTTCCCTCTGAGCCTGTTTCCTCTTCTGTCACACCAGCTTTTGAACTAGGTGATCTCTAGTAAAACAAATGGGAGGGACCTTATAACAATCCTAACACGTGAGCAGGCAGACACCATTTCTCTGAGAAAAGTAAAAGTAAAGTGAAGTCGTTCAGTCGCGTCCAACTCTTTGTGACCCCATGGACTGTAGTCTACCAGGCTCCTCCGTCCATAGGATTTTCCAGGCAAGAGTACTGGAGTGGGTTTCCATTTCCTTCTCCAGGGGACCTTCCTGACCCAGGGTCTTCCGTGCTGCAGGCAGACACTTTACCATCTGAGCCGCCAGAGAAGCCCATTTCTCTGCGAAGTGGGAGGGAAGTGACTGCTGACATACACATCAGGCCAGTGATGGAGGTGAACGAGCACCCTGGCTCCTGGCCCGGCCACTCCCTCTCCACACAGCCGCTAGTGGCCACGGATCTGACAGCGGGAAACCTGAGCTGGACCCTGGTCATCACATCTTCTTCCCTCGAGGTGCCAGGGCAGTGGCCCCTCCTCGACCCAGGGGACCCGCTCAGCAGCTGTCTTCGGGGAGCCCAGTCCTGCCCCAACACTCCCTTCACAACTTTGGAGCTGAAAAGCTAGGCTAAGCTGCAGGGGGCTCACTAACACCGGCTCCCACCCCACTTGCATTGGGACCCCGGAGTCTTCTCTGCTGCTGCCCTTTGGCCCGTCCATGTGTGTGCCGGGCCCACCCTGTGAGAGCGCTCCTGGAGACCCTGGCCGTCCGGTCACTCAAACTGCTTATGGGATTTCAGACCGGAGACAAGGCCCATGTCTGGGGTCTGGTCTCACAAGGGGTGAGACTCAGGCAGGGGAGGGGAGGAGACCCAGGGCAGGCAGCTCCCTGCCGGGCCCAGCTCTGCTGAGCAGGGCAGAGCATTTGAGGCCAGGCGGCCTGGGATCCTTCAGACACCACGGTTGCGTGCCCTTTGGTGGCAGTGCGTGAGTCCCAGGGGTAGATGGTCCTCACAGGCATGCTGGGAGTCTGAGTGTGGGTTACGGTTGGGGCTTACCCAGGCTCAGGGCCGGCCAGGGATGGGGGGCTGGGGTAACCTCCACTGCTGTCAGGTCACGTGACCCAGTCACCCCGCTGAGCCCTTAGTACTTTAGGTTCCTTATCTATAAGGTAGACCAACCCCTCAGCCCCTCAAAGACGGAGCACCGCCCAGCTGGGGGGTTCCCCCAAGACTGCAATTCACTGGAGCTACTCCTCGCTTTGGCCACAGCTAACTAGTCCCTCTTGTTTGGACCAGCCCGTTTGACACCTGATCACCGTCAGCCCTGCACTTTCTGGTGGTCTTCCTTTACTTAAACTGTCCCACCTAAGGTCCCACATGACTGTTTTGTCTGTCCCAGAGCCCTGTAGCCTCTGGACCGGGGTGGGAGCACGTTTGAATTGCCTCCTGCCTGTCACAGGCACAGGACAGACACGGAGCGGCCTCCCGGGGCCTCTGAGATGAAGAGAGACCCCACAAAAGGGGCACGGGGGCCTCTGTGCAGGGAGTGAACTCCATCTAGGCCCTTTCCAGGCTTTCGCCAGCCCCCGCCCCACGCCCATGGTGGCCCCCCCATGCTCACCTGCTTCAGCACCTTATAGATGTACATGGAGTAGGTTTCTTTGCGCCGGCTGCGCCTTCTGGACTTCTTGTCCCCAGGACTCCGGCCGCGCCGGCCCCCAGACTGCTGCAGCTGTCCGTGCTCAGCGCTCATCCTCCTGGTCCTCCCAGCAGCCTCCTCCCACGTATTGGGCGAACTTTTAAGAGGTCAGCTGCCCGTCCACCTGGAGGGGCTGGGGGCCAGCACCTGGGCTCAGGGGCGGGGCCGGGCCCAACCCTGTTCAGAACGTGCTCTGCGTTAATCCTGAAAGAGCCTAATGGCTCCTTCCTCTCCACCGCCCCCAGGACTCCATCTCTGAATAAGCCTCCACCAGCCCCCTTCCCCACCCTTCTGTCTCCCAAAATACTTGTAACACACACGTTAGAGTTCAGGCTGTACGCTCACTCAGCACCCGTGTGCTCGAATGGATGGCTGAGTGCTGGAGAGCTTCAAGAGGAACACAAGGCCCCCAGCACCGCCCACCAAGTGTTATTCACTCAGTCTCATTAGTGTTATTCATTCATTCACTTTGTGACCCCACTGTAGTCCGCTAAGCCCCTCTGTCCATGGAATTCTCCAGGCAAGAACACTGGAGTGGGTCGCCCTTCTCTGGGGCATCTTCCTGATTCAGAGATCAAACCCGGGTCTTCTGCATTGCAGGCAGATTCTTTACCATCAGAGCCACCAGGGAAGCCCCCCTCCCCTTCTCCAAGGGCCTACAATTTAGCTAGAGAGATAAGACTGTTTCACCGGAAACCATCAGGGAAGGGTGAAAGGGTAAAAAGTGTGTGAAACTGAGTTCGGGAAAAAAACGTAGTGAGGTCACCGCAGAGCACCAAGCTGAGCTCCCTGTGTTATCTGGAAGCCACCTGCTTCACATGTGGTCACATATATATGTCAGCGCGACTCTCCCAATTTGCCCCACTCTCCCCTTCCCCCGGGTCTACACGAACCTCCTCTACCCTTTGTCTCTGTTCCTGCCTGGAACTAGGTTCATCTATACCATTGTTCTAGATTCCATATACATGCATTAAAATATATTTGTTTTTCTGACTTACTTCTCTCTCTATATATATATATATATATTTTAAAGATAGGCTATAGAAATAGACAATTGATTTTAAAAAAGAAGAAACCTCTGGCTTCAGGAAATAAATGGGGATTTGAAGCTGGTCTGGTAGGATGTGCGTGTGTGCACAGTTGTGCCCGACTCTCTGCAACCCCATGGACTGTAGCCCGCCAGGCTCCTCTGTCCATAGGATTTTCCAGGCAAGAATACTGGATCAGGTTGCCATTTCCTTCTCCAGGGGATCTTCCCTACTCAGGGATCAAACCCGGGTCTCTTGCGTCTCCTGCATTGGCAGGCTGATTCTTTACCACTGTGCCACCTGGGAAGCCCCTGGTAGGATAGGTACAATTTAACTGGGGAGAGAGATTTTAGTTAGGAGGAAAGGGAGAAAGAAATCAGTGGGTATGGTTTCGGGGAGGCAGAAGATGGAGCAGAACCTGAGCCCAGACAGGTGAAGGCAGCAGGAACCACAGCTGGCAGGGCCTGACAGGGAGGGTTTCGGTGAAGGCGGACTGGAAGAAGCCGGAGTGAGAAACACGGGGTGCTGTCTGTGAACACGGGGCCCCCATGGAAGTAAGCTGTGAAGGGAAGGGAAAAAAAGGTGCTGTTCTGCAGAGAAGGTGGTCTCACTTTGCACCTTGTGTGACTATTTCAGGTCCGTGAATGCTGTGGTTAAGGAAATCGAGAGCAACGGGATAAGCCCAGGCTGTGAGAAGAGGGTTTTCTCAATAAAGAGGTGGGGAGGAGCCAAATGAGCATCACCTGCCATAGGCGCCTGAGCACCCTCCACCGCACCAAGCCCACACGCCCCCAGTTCCCACCATTCAGCTGCGGCTGCGTGCCGGGGGTTGGAGGAGCAGGAGGGCGACTCTGGATCCAAGATAAGGCACTGATTTTAGGCACTTGTAGAAATGTGTCTTTTGTGGGATTTTTTAAACATTTTAAAAAATGTTGAGGCTGGCCTTTTTTCTGGACAAGCTGACCAGCCTACTGTGTCCTTTCCTCCAGGCCTGGAGACCCCTTCCCCCTGTCCTGGAGATCCCAACAGACTTCAGCGGGAGTTCTTCACACAACCAGGCCCTCCCTTGGCCAAAGTAGCAGCTCGTCTCTGTTCTCATTATCCTCCTAACCAAGCCTCTGGACACTCAGGACAGACTGACGAGCCATTTTTCTCCGGGCTCCTGCCGTGAGGCACAAAGCAACCAGGCCAGGCCCCTGGGGGTCAGAGGGTGGAGTCCCTCACTCCAGCCTTGGGATCCAGGGCTCAGCTGCAGGCACTCACCTGATACCCTATTCCCTCTGCCCAGGGCAGCTCTGGGACTCCACAGCCATCTGAGAAGACCCTACTCACCTTTCAAGTTAGAGCACCGATCCCAGCTTTCTGGGCAGCTACTCACGAGAAACTTCCCTCCCTTTTAAGGTCTCCTGTGTAGCCTACCATCTAAGTTACAAGTTAAAGGGCATTGATTTATGCCCTTTTCTGTCTTTTTGGCTTTCCCATTAGACCATGAGCTCCTCGGGGGTTGAGAGACCATCTGGGACTTTTTTTGTGTTTTACTGTCTTAGAAACCATGGCTGTGTATGTTTCCCCACTGCGGGAAACAGGGATGGTTGCTGATTTCAGAGGTGAAGGCAGGCAGGAAGCCTGGTGACACAAAGGCTGGATGTGCTATTAAAGTTCAGTCAGGCTATGCAAAGCCCTGGCTTGGAAGTGTTGATAAAATGGACACAGCGCTGATGAAAATTAAGGCTGTGGACAGGTTAACATCACAGAACTTCTTGTATCCCACCAGGAATACAGCAGCAGCAGCACTGGGGAACGCTCAGCAATGTTAATTCCTGGTCTCATCTAGACCTACGGAACCAGAAACTCCGAGGCGAGACCCAGCAGTCTGTGATCAATGAGTCTTCAGCTGATTCTGACGCACGTTAATGTTTGTGAACCACTGGCCTAAGTAAAGGCATGAGTTCAAATCAGAAGAGAAGAGAGTTCTTCCAGTGCCCACGGACAGTCCTCCGTTTGCACCCAGCCCATGCTGAGGGCAGGTGAATGGTGGCACCGCAGGGAGGAGCAGGAGAGGACCCAGAGACCCAAGGAGAAAGGCGGGGACCATGGCTTCTTCTTTCTTTATTGGATGCTTTGTAGATGTCACGCAGGTCTAAAAGTTACACCGTTAAATAATTATTTAAAAACCAACCAGGATTAAGGCCCTGGTCCAGAGCTCCAAACCAGAAGCAGAAAGGAATGGGGGCGGTGGGCTGGGGGGGTATTCCTCCAACATCACCAAAACCCAGAGAACGAGGATCCTAAGCTTTTTCACAGGCCAACCCGGGGCACGGGCCTGCGGGCTGACCCTCGGAGGCCTCTGGCTGCATCACTATCAGGTCAGAACCAGCGAGGAGCTGGCGGGAACAGCCAGCCGAGTCCAGACATGGACACAGTAGCTGGAAGGACACGAGACGGACAGGTCCTGTCCAGCTGTGGACAGGATCAGAGTGCAGCTAAGGCAGGTGGGGGCAGGGGCTGGGGAGCAGGATTGCAGCAATGCAGGATGTGGCCCCGGGGGCCCGGCTCAGCCGGCCGGCCGGCGAGGCCTCACACGTTGTGGGTCCGCCTGGTGGGCTGGGGCTCCTCGCCCACCAGCTTGGACTTGAGGTGCTCCTTGTAGGCGAGGATGTCTCCAGGCCACTTGGTGATTGTCTGCTTCTCACAGACCCAGATTTCCTGTGCAACCTGGAGAGCAAACCCCAGACTTAGTCACCCTGGCCAGCGCCCTTCCCACCCCGGCCCAGGAGACTGTTCCCAGCTGAGTCTGAGAAGAAAACCCCACAAGCTCCCACCGGCCCACATCCAGCTCCATTTCACCCCCTCAGCGTTTCTGGGGATGGTCTAATCTAGACACCCGCAGAGGGTGGGGCCTTCCAAGCTGGAACCTGCCGGTCACCCCAACTGCCAGTTCCCCAGCAGGACCCAGACCTGTTCAGGGCCTCACTCTCGGCTTCCTGCGTTCCACCCCGTCTTCCTCACAGCTTCAGAGAAATGACCAGAAGCTTTCTCCCCAGTGACAAGCAGGAGCCCTCTGTCTAATCCAGAAGCTCCTTAGCACAATACTATTTCCAGGCTGAAGAATCCTGGAAACAATAGCAAAAGCACCCTGTTCGCTACTCAATTCTCCCCCTGATTTTGGCCAACGATGCCAAGTAGGCTAACAGCCCCAAACAGCTAATGAAGAATTAAAGTATCTCTACGAAGGCTTTCTAAGTTTCTCAGAGAAACCATAAGATCTGGTCCTCTCCACCCTAAGTCCTGCGCCCTTTTCCCAAACACGGTAATGTGGATTCAGTGTCCCCCATGTGCCATGGGGGTGTTCTACCCCCAACCGCATCCTGGCCGCGAGTCTCACCTGTTGGATGAGTCTGAAGTCATGGCTGACCAGCATCATACCGCCCTCAAAGTCATTGATGGCATCTGCCAGGGCATCGATGGTCTCAATGTCCAGGTGGTTGGTGGGCTCGTCCAGGAAGAGCATGTGGGGGTTCTGCCAGGCCAGCCAAGCCAGACACACTCGGCACTTCTGCCCATCAGACAGGTTCCGGATCGGGCTCACCTGCGTGGAACCAGGTCATTTACGAGGTCTGGGGTTGCCCTCACCAGGCATCAAGACTTACCTTTCCCCATGGCTTCTCTGTTATCACACAGACAGCAGGGCTCAGGAAGACCCCAGATCACACAGTAAGACAGTGGCACCCTGCCAGTCCCTCAAGGGCCTAGAAGGGACACACCTGGGAGTCTGAAGCCTGCCTTGGCACAGGGTCTTCACGCAGTGGAGCCGTCAGGGGACCTGAGTCTGGATCAGAGGACCCTGCGTTCTAGGTCTCAATTTCCCTTGCTTTTAACACCATGGCCCATCCTGCTAGTCTGGGGGCAAGGGCATGTCAGAGACCAGCACGCGACCCCCCACCCTCCCTTGAGACTTTAGAGCTCCAATCTGTAACCACCTAGAGCAGAGGAAAAAACAGACGCCCAGCCCGTGTGTCCCAGTTGCCTGGGGTCCTCCCACCCCAATCCGCTGACCTGCTGTTTCCCAGTGAGACCGTATCGCCCAATGATCTTCCGCATCTCCTCCTTCTCCTTGATCTCGGGGTAGCATTTCATCATGTACTCCAAAGGCGAGAGGTCTAAGTCTAGCTGCTCTTGTAAATGCTACAGGGAAAAAAAAAAAAAAAGAACCCACCCAGGTGTGCCTGGCGTTCTTCAAAGGCAGCCTGCTGGGGTAGCTGCCGCGTACCGTCTCTCTACCTCTCCCTGGGCAGCTGTTCAAGACTGCAGAAGCACCCGGAGCTGACCTGGGCACACTCGGCCCTGCTCGCACACCCTGGGCAGCTCCCTGCTCCCCGCCAGGACTGTACCTGATGGTAGCGCCCTATCTTGACATGAGAGTGTTTTCGGATCATTCCATCTGTGGGCAGTAGCTACAGGAAGATAAAAAAAAAAAAAGAGTAGACCGTGGAAAGATAAGCACACAGACAAGGAAACCTGGTCAGAAGCAGACAGGAAGCAAACATACGTTCACACCAACCAAGACTCCTACAACTTCCAAAACAGAACCTGCACCACCACCTCACAAACTGCTCTTCTGGCCACTCGGAGAAAATACACTGAGACAGATGTTCTCAGGGGAGGCAGAGACACACACCACATGATCCACTGGGTAGTTATTAAAGGACTACTATCCCCTGCACTGAACTGTGACAGAGGACTCGCAGGGGTCCAACATACGTTTTCTACAATAAAGACGTTTCTAAATGCAGAGCCGCTCCTGTGTTCTAAATGCTCTGAACGAAGACACGGGAAGACGGTGAGAACAGGCCTGGGTTGTCTCTCACAGGCTCTCTCACACACACACTCCTTCTCCCAGTTTTCTCTAAGAAAATGCCCCAAACATCACTCTGGCCAGTGATGACCCGCCCCCCAGAGGACGGCTCACTCGTCATGAGAGCACGCAGGCCCTCTAAGACCAGTGGCCCTTGCATGCCGCCCCCCGGCCCTGATACGCTGGCATCTAATGCTGGAGTCCCACGCCCCGACTTGGCACCATACCTCTCCAGTTAGCAGCTTCAGAAGAGTTGACTTCCCTGCTCCATTGGGCCCCACCAGAGCCACTCGGGTGTCGAGATCGATACCGAACTCTAGATTGTTGTAGATGCAAGGCTGAGGGGGGCGGGGGAGAGAAACAGACCCAGGGGTAGGGTGATCAATACAACTGGCAGAGCGATCTCGCTGAGCCCCCAGTCACCACTAGAGGCGGCGGGAGTGAGGAGGAAGGAAGCTCCATGGCAGCCCCCTACCACTGCCTCCACCCACCAGTGCGGCTGAGCAATGTCCCCTCCAAGTACTTGAAGGGGACCCCCACTCCTCTAAGGCTCTCAGTGAGGCAACCCAGGCTGCCAGGTCTGGAAACTCCCCAGCACCACAAGGGTTAGTAGATGTGGTCAGCAAACAGGACGCTCTTCTCGCCAGCTGACACCTCATACAGTGTACCCCAGCCTCCCAACCACACCCAAGTACTCACCCCATCTTTCGTGTACTTGAAGCTGACATTCTGCACCATAATAACAGGTGGAGGGATCTTGCCACATGGTGGGAAATAAAATGACAGCGTCTAAGAAGAGGATAAAGAGGTGTTTATCAAGTCAGGTCCTTCCTTATCCATCTCACCTTAGGCCACATAATTCCACCCAACCAGACCCTACCTTGTCGCTCACAACCCTCTCTGTCAGTCCTGATGCCATCATTTTCTGTAGCGTCTTCTCCTTGCTCTGGGCCTGCCGGGCCAGCTTGGCACTGCCATGACCAAACCTAGCAATGTAGTTCTGAAAGAGTGCAGAGAGGGGGCTTGCGTGTGGGCAGGTACCCCGTGATTCATCTGAAAAGAGGGTAAAGGACTTCTCTAGCCCCCTCACCTCCCCAGACGCCTTCCGTCAGCTCTCTCGGAGGAGGAGATCGTGACCCTACCTTCATGTGTGCGATCTGATCCTGCTCCCAGTGAAACCTCTTCATCTGGTTCTCTTCCAGCTCCAGCCGCGTCTTCACATACTGATCGTAATTACCCTGCAAGAAGACGCACCGGGTGAGATGGGCAGCGCTAGCCTCGGCCCTGGGTCCTCACTCAGGGGGTGTTCGAGATGGCACCTGACTTGGCCCTGGCTATGAGGTGGTGCAGCGGGGGAAGAGGAAGTGCATTAAAGAAACATATTCTGGGACTTCCCTACTGGTCTAGCAGTTAAGACTCTGAGCTCCTAATGCAGGTGGCCCGGGTCTGATCCATCATTAGGGAACTAGATCCCACATGCCACAACTAAGACCCAACACAGCCAAATAAATAAATATTAAAAAAAAAAGAAGCATATCTGAATTTAGAAGCTGAGGTCTTTTCAGACTATGTGCCTCTCCTTCCTAGAGCAGGGCTTCAGACTAAATCCTCGGGTTAGCCATAAAGACATCTACAGCCCAGGCAGGAGCCCTGAAAACCACTGTCGTACTGATCATCAAGAGGCTCACAGCCTTCCAAGGTCACGTGCATCCCCTCCCCACCTGGAGAGGCTGAAGCCCCAGGTGGGCCACGAGAACTGCCTCCAGGTGGGAAGACACCAGACCAGTCAGATTTAGGACCTGGCAGAAGGCAATGGCACCCCACTCCAGTACTCTTGCCTGGAAAATCCCATGGATGGAGGAGCCTGGTAGGCTGCAGTCCATGGGGTCGCTGAGGGTCGGACACGACTGAGCGACTTCACTTTCACTTTTCACTTTCATGCATTGGAGAAGGAAATGGCAACCCACTCCAGTGTTCTTGCCTGGAGAGTCCCGGGGACGGCGGAGCCGGATGGGCTGCCGTCCATGGGGTCCCACAGAGTTGGACACGACCGAAGTGACTTAGCAGTAGCAAACCCTGCACTATGGATTTCCATGGTCTGTCTGAAAATACCCAGACTCAAGCTAAACATCCATCAGAGTCTGACAAATAAGTTACAGGACAGCCACGCAATGCAATACCATGCAGTCACTGGAAAAAAAAGGGGGCAATTTAAATATACTCGTACGGAAAGCTGTCTAAGACATATTAAAATTTAAACTCAACCAACAGGATCATGGTATAGGTACATAAAATTTTTTACAAATGCTTGCAAGTACATGTGAAATTTCTGAAAAACTATGTAAGAACTATTAACACTCCTCTGGTGAGTACAACTATGAATAAAGAGGAATTCTATTTTTCATAAGCAGCTACTCAAGAAGGCAGAGGGCAGCAAGGCCTGCCTGGGCACCGTGAAGAGGCAGCCTCTCTGCATAAGGCAAACATACACCCTGTGCACAGGCTGCCAATCCGTGGCCTATGGCCTGAAAGCAATTACTTTGGGACTAAAATAAAACAGGCTGCAGAACTCCCTGTCCACATCTTTTTATAGCAATAGGTAGAAAAGGGCTGCTAAGTCAGTTTTTTTTTAAAGGAGAACTTCACGGAACGGGTAAGCACAGAGGGCACTGCGGAGGAGCTGGGCCCACTCACCGTGTAATACTTGAGCTTCTTGTTGTGCATGTGAATGATGTTGGTACAGACACCATTCAGGAAGTCCTGGGAATGGGAGACGAGGACCAAGATGCGCTTAAAACTGCAAAGCCAGAGAACCAATCAGGGAGGAGCTCAACACGGTAGACAGTTCACAACAGGGGAGCTGAACGTCGGGCCCAAAAAACCATCATCCTTTCCCATCCTTATGCCTGAGCGTCCTTTAGATTTCCTGGCCAATTCCCAGCTCTGAGCTGCCAGTGCTCAATCTGTGTATAAGGACACTAGACGTTTTTCAAAGTGTGGCGAGGCAGTCGAAATTCCTCAAACTTCTGTTTTAACTTTCAAAAGAAGGGAGTGGAGATGGCAGTAATAGTGATGGTAAAATCAAAAGTGTGCACAAGCACCCATAAACACATTTAAAGCCAGAAGAGAACTGGAATGGGTATAGTAAAAATCACCAGGCTCTCCTTTTCATATTACTACCTTCATAGCTCAGTTGGTAAGGAATCTGCCTGTGATGCAGGAGACCCAGGTTCGATTCCTGGGTTGGGAAGATGGCTTGGAGAAGGAAATGGTAACTCACTCCAGTATTCTTGCCTGGAGAATCCCAGGGGCAGAGAAACCTGGCAGGCTACAGTCCATGGGGTCACAAGAGTCAGACATGACTTAGCAACTAAACCACTCCTTTTTATAAAGGTAGCAGGTCACTGAAGAGACCATGGAAAGCCTTCTTCTAGAACTGGGGCAACTTTCCAGGTTATCTGGCTCTCAAGCAAAGGACCACGGCCATATGGGCTATTTTTCTCTTTGTCACTGCATCGTGATCTTATATAAGGATCCTTGTTTAATATGATACAAATACAATTAAGAAAAAATATTATCTTTAATAAAGATGTTATACTTTAAATAATAGGAAAAAAAAATAAAACAAAAAAATTCATATATTTAAGACTAAACAAAAGCTAACAAAATGGCCTGCCCTAAAGACAGTTACTGGGCTTTGCTGGTGGCTCAGTGGTATAGAACCAGCCTGCAATGCAACAGACATGGATTTGATCCCTGGGTGGGGAAGATCCTCTGGAGAAAAAAATGGCAACCCACTCCAGTATCCCTGCCTGGAAAATCCCACGGACAGACAAGCCTGGCGGGTTAGAGTCCATGGAGTCGTAACAAGTTAGACACGACTGAGCGACTAAACAAGAACAAAGGTGGCCACCACCTCTTCAGTCTGGTCTCCCTCTGGCCTCACTTCGCTCCATTGCTCACTGCTCTAGTGTCACTGTGGGCCTGGGTGTCATCTCCCCTGGACTCTGCTCAGCCCCTCCCTGAGGACCTGCCCCTTCCCCCCAGCCCCGCCTCTTACGTCTTTAGCTCTTCTTCCAACCACACACAAGCATCGAGGTCCAGGTGGTTGGTGGGCTCGTCCAGGAGCAGCATGAAGGGTCGAATGAAGAGGGCTCTGAAGACAGGAAAGGAGACAGAACCACTTCAGTCTACCACGTGCTACACAGGAGGGGACGGCCTGCCTGCCACCTGCAGCTCTGGTCAGGCCTGCGCTGAGTCCTGAAATCAACTCTAGGGTCTACACCTCAGACAAAAGGTGAGAAGTAGGAGAGAAACCAAAGATGAAGGGTGGGGGTTAAAGAGCAGAAAATAGAACTGGGAAGCAGAGGGAAGATATAGCTCGGACGTGAGGCTGTAAAAGTTCCTTTTGAGTCTACACGTCTCTTACACTGAGGTTGGTGACCATTGGGATACACAAAAGGATACAGAAAAAGTACACTGCTAAAAAGCATGCAGGTGAAACCTAACTGGTGGGTTTGTGAGACTCTAGCAAAGAGGCCCAAGAATGTTCTTTTCTTAGATGGCATCTCAAGCAGGAGGAACAAGGGGACAGCACTGGTCCCACCCCCGCGGTCACCACATCTGCAGCGCTTTTTAGAAAACAGGTTTCCGGACGTCTGACTCCAGCACAGATGCGAAGAGGCCAGGAAATCCGTGTGTGTAAAAGCTGCCTAGTGAATCTGAGGCTACAACTCCTTGCCGGCTCATGAAACCAAGGCTCTTATGTTCCAGGGCACACTCACGCAGCCTTGCTGAAGCAGTGTATCAAGCCTCCCCAAGGCTCTGCGCAGAGATGGGTGGGGGAGGGAACCACTTACGTGACTGGGGACTTCTTGGGGGATTGGTGCGGAAATGACGGCCTACAGAAACTGGTTCCGGGTCAGGTCAAGAGAGGCAAGAAGGACAGATACCCTAGTGGCTGCCTAATAGTTTATCTTTATACAACAAGAATTAGAAAGGCTGAAGCCCAAAAAGCAGGGGGGGAGAGCAGTCGAGAGGAAAGAGACAGACCCATCCTCCCATTTACCTAGAGCTGGCCCTAGGATTCCTGAACACAGCGCCCAAGTCCAATAGGGACCACTTGGGTCAGGAAGCTCACTCTTTAGCTCATGTACATCATCCCCGCCCATCCACACTGTTGGTATCTGGCACAGACTGACAACCGACCCCTGTTCTAAACAGTTCTGTGGGAGACAGCACTCAACCCTGAGAAGAGACAGGGTGCCACGGAGGGCGGAGGTGGGGGAGACGCACCTGGCAAGGGCAACCCGCATCCTCCAGCCCCCACTGAAGTCTTTGAGCTTCTTGCGTTGCATGGCAGGCGTGAAACCCAGTCCGTGCAAGATCCGCGAGGCTCTCATCTCCGCCTTGTCGGCATCCAGCTCCTCCAGCCGCTCGTAGAGCTCTAAGAGCTTCTCACACTCCGCTGTGGATGGCGCATGGCCAGTGAGGCTCCTGGGGCCTTTCCCGGGGAGAAGCCACCCCATGCCCCTGGGTCCGGAGCCCTACCGTCCTCGTGAGCCAGCCGCTCAGCCTCCCTCTCCAGCATGGCCCGCTCCGTGTCCACTTCCATCACACACTGCAGGGGCGTCTTGTCACTAGGGGGCATCTCCCGAGTCAGATGGTAGATGTCAATGTGCTCGGGGATGGGTACTTCACGTTTCCCAATAGCAGAGAGCAGCATGGACTTTCCTGAGAGGGGCAGGCGACAAACAGGCAGAGAAGGGGACGCTCACCACAGCTCTGCCTGTCACTGCCCCACATCAGTCCCTCCACTCCAGTCAAACCAAGTTAGTTCAGTCGCTCAGTCGTGTCTAGCTCTTTGTGACCCCATGGACTGCAGCACGCCAGGCTCGCCTGTCCATCACCAACTCCCGGAGCCTACCCAAACTTATGTCCATCACGTCAGTGATGCCATCCAACCATCTCATCCTCTGTCATCCCCTTCTCCCGCCTTCAATCTTTTCCAGTCAAACTAAGACCTCCCTGTTTATTGAGTCCTTTCTTTCCTTTCATTCATTGAAATCCTATGACTGCCCCCTCCGTGGGACACGGTTCTGCCAGGTCCTGTCCCAGTCCTCCTCTGTGAAGTCTGTGCACCTACAGACACTTCACACACCACTCCCACCCGCTCCTACCCACTTCTCCAGCACCTACTGCCTGCAATGACTCACGTGGTACTTATCACATGACTACTCTGTATGGGTAGGTGGGCACATCTGGCTCCCACCCATATTGCAAATGCCCAGCTTTGTACACAGCTGGTGCTAAGGAAACACTTGCTGAGCAACAGATGAGCCAAGAAGAGATACCTCCCACCTTGCTTTCCAAGGGCCTCACCAATTCCATTCAAGCCGATGAGGCCATAGCGACGGCCTGAGTTTAATTCCAGTTTGGTGTCACTGAGCAGCTCTTGACCATGGAAGGTGAGGGAGAGGTTGATGATGTGGGCGTCGGTACTGTTGGGGTGAGAGGCGAGGACGCCAGTGACAGCTCGAGCAGCAGCTTTCTTCATTTCGAAGTCCTCCAGCTCCTTGGTCAGCAAATCCACTTCTGGGGACAGAAAAGAAAAGCAATCTGGGAAGAGGGCTGTAAGCCATGCTAAGCTCTTACACAAAAAGGCACATCTTGGGGCATCTGGGTGGCTCAGTCAGAAGGGCATCAGACTTTTACTGTGAAGGCTGAGGGCTCAGGCCCCTGCTTGGGCATTTGTGGCTTTTGCCCTTCTTTAAGTTACCACGTATTAACACATAAAAATCCAAAGGCTGAATGCGTGTCCTGAAGGACCAGGGCTGAAGATCAGGTTGAGCTGACTCAGATGTTTCACAAGCTTTAACAGGGTGTACACTACATGTAGTTCGGCCCTGGTATCCTGCTTTCATGGACATTTTTTACTTCACAACTTGTCCTTTTAATTCTAACTTCTCTTGTTCTTAGATGATATGACGCATGGTAGCAATGGCTAGAACTCCAAATTGTCCTCTATGAGTGTGTATTAAAGAATTAGCTGTCGTTCAGTCGCTGAGTCACGTCTCACTCTTTGTGATCCCCATGGACTGTAGTCCACCAGGCTCCTCTGTCCATGGGATTTCCCAGGCAAGAATACTGGAGTGGTTGCCACTTCCTTCTCCAGGGGATCTTTCCAACCCAGGGATCGAACCCGTGTCTTTTTCATGGGCAGGCAGATTCTTTAGCACTGAGCCATCAGGGAAGCCCCCAAATTAGTATCAATGCCCCAGAGAAAGCAGATGCTACAGAGGTGCAGCTCTCTTCCTCTACAACCTAGAGAGTTTCCAGGTGCTAATTCCAAGAAGCTATACTGCCTGGAAGGAACCAGTACGAGAAAATACAGAGGGGTCCAGGGCAGTTCTGATGGAGGAGAGGAATTTAAAAAGTCTTTCTACACAGTTGAGTCACCAGGTTTTTCACAGCCCCATTTTGTGCCAATCCTTGTTCTAGATCTTGAGAAGACAGTGTAGAGAGAAGTTTATGATCTAGATAAGGAGTTAGTACGGAGAAGGCAATGGCACCCCACTCCAGTACTCTTGCCTGGAAAATCCCACGGACAGAGGAGCCTGGTAGGCTGCAGTCCATGGGGTCGCTGCCAGTCAGACACGACTGAGCGACTTCACTTTCACTTTTCACTTTCATGCACTGGAGAAAGAAATGGCAACCCACTCCAGTATTCTTGCCTGGAGAATCCCAGGGATGGGGGAGCCTGGTGGGCTGCCGTTTATGGGGTCACACAGAGTCGGACATGATTAAAGCGACTTGGCAGCAAGGAGTTAGTAAACTTTTTCTTAAAGGGCCAGATGGTAAATATTTTAGGGTTATAGCCCTAGTAGCAAAATCACAACTATTACGTAGGTACATCCATTACCATTTGAAACATAACCACTTTAAAAATGTAAAAGACGTTCTTAGCCTGGGAGGGGGTGGCTTACAAAACAGGCTGGCCACATTTGGCCAGCTGCCTGCTTTTGTAAATAAAGTTTTATTGGGAGACAGTCACACCCAACATTTTCATGTTGTCTATGGCTGCTTTCCACCACAATGGCAAAGCTGAACAGCTGCATCAGAGACCAAATGGGCCACAGAGCTGCAAATATTCACTATCTGGATCTTTACAGAAAAAGTTTGCCGATCTCTGGACTGTATCTCCATGTGCTCAGGCAAGAAGATCAAAATGAAAGGAAAGCTACACAGCCAACCCTCTGTATCCACAGTTCTGTATCCAAAATCATGTTTAATTCAAATGTGGGTTAAAAAAAAACACTTCAGAGAGTTCCAAATAGTAAAACTGGAATTTGCCACACACTAGCAACTATTTCATGTATTTATGTTGTATTAGGTACAGTAAGTAATTTAGAGATGTGCCAGGTTATATGCAAAGACTACATACGCCATTCTATGTAGCAGCCTTGAGCATCTGTGGATTCTGGTACCCACAGGATCCTGGGACCAAACCCCAGCAGACACCGAGACACAGCTATACAACTTTTCTCTTGATCTTTGACAGTTTATTGGAGAAGAAAATGGCAACCCACTCCAGTACTCTTGCCTGGAAAATTCCATGGACGGAGGAACCTGGTAGGCTACAGTCCATGGGGTTGCAAAAAGTTGGACACGACTGAGTGACTTCACTTATCCAGTTTACAGCATCTATGACCTAAATCATCTCCTGAGCTTTAAGACTTATACCTTACTGTCTTGGCCTATAGCATCCTAGAAAACAGGCTCAAAAGATAAGTGAACAGCACTGAATAAATGGGAGAAAGGATTCTGGAATAAACTTTATCAGAAGGAATACTGTAGACTTCACAAGCAGCCCCTTTCTATTCATTTCCCAAACAAGGGGACCAGATGAACTCCAGTACCCATCCTAAAGGGTCTCACATTCGAAAGGTTGAGTAGTTTGTCAGAAGTCACTTTCTTTGATATTTCTTGATCTTTCCATATCTCACTACCTAAAGAAGACCATGTAGCAATGGTAACTACCAGGTTGGAGAATTAAGTAATTCCAAACTCAGAGAAGAGAGCAGACCCAGTCTTGTGAGAGAGGACAGATTATCCATTAGTTATGAAAGCAGAAATGACCCTGGGTCCCTGGCAATAAGAAATATTTTCAGAGAGAAAGCTGGGAAAAAAACCCAGATTTTATATTTTAGAACAGTAGCTCCCTGAGGAAGCAGGGTGAAACCCAAAGCTCCCTTATGACTGAGTTAGGGGTGGTACAGCTGGGTTTGCCCTGACAAATTCTGGTTTTCTAGGAAGAAGGGCAAAGAAGTTTGTAATGGGAACTGTGGACAAGAGTCTCAAAGTGGGATTCGGTTGTCTACTTTTCCAACTCATCCAGAAAGTACTACAGAATTGAGGCTTAACCCCTGTCCCTGAGAGCCTAGAGGGAGCCCTACTTGACAGATCACAAACCAGCCCTCTTGTCCCCTCCCACCGTTCTTACCTACCTATCTCCCTGCTCCCCTGGCCAGGAGGAAAATCTCCCCGCTGCCCTGGCTGGAAGGAAGGCTGCCTGACCTGACCACACAGTCCTCCCTCACAACTCTTATTCTGGAGACGATTCCTACCATTTAACTCTCTCCTCGCAATCATTTTAGACCCTGTTTTTTTTGGAATTCCTGTCTCTGTTGCAACTTGCATGAATAATTCTCTCCTCTTGCTACTTTACCTAGTATCTCTGTCTGCAAGGGTAATCATGCAAAAAAAGAAGTATTACCTAAGACACAGTCCCTGCACTCAAAGATCAAACAATTCAGATGGAGAGAGAGATACAATGAAGGTAACGCTGGGACTCCCCTGGAGGTTCAGTGGTTGGGACTCCTTACTTCCTCTGCAGGGGGCATGGGTTGAATCCCCTAGTCTAGGAACTAGGATTCCATATGCCGTGTGGTACTGGCCAAAGAAAAAGCAACCCTAGAGATAGTGTGTGTGTGTGTGTGCGTGCGCACGCGCTCAGTTGTATCCGACACTGTGACCCCATGGACTGTAGCCCACCAGGCTCCTCTGTCCACGGGATTCTCCAGGCAAGAATACTGGAGTGGGTTGCCATTCCTTCTCCAGGGGATCTTCTCGACCCAGGGACTGAACCTGGGTTTCCTGCATTGCAGGCAGATTCTCTACCATCTGAGACACAGGGAAGCCCTGGATAGATAGTACAGGGATATAGTGAATAGCAGTATTATTGAGGTCAGGCTTGACAGGGAAAGATTTTACCACCTTGAGCTGGGCCCTAAAAGAAATGTCAAATGTAGCTAGTATAAAAATTAGAGTATAAGAACCTCAATTTGTAAGTGGACAGAAATGTGGTGACTATTCAAGGGACAACAGTAGACAACAGAGAAGGCCTGTTTAGAAAGCTTTTAGGAGCAAGGAAGAAGGCTGGCACAGACAACCAAGAGCCTGGAATATTCTTTATCACACACTTCCCTGTTTCCCCATCTAGACTGCAAGTTATCAGAGGAAAGCCCATGCTTATAGTGCCTCAGTATTCAGTGATCTTGTGTCTAATACTTGAGAAGCGCTTGTAACAGAAACACATCTCTTTCCCAGGAAAAACCCATAAAACAATTCATATGTTTCTGTCTTGTTGGTATAGTCACTGCCCCAGGAGGACAAGGGTATCAGGTGGCAAACAGCCTGGCACACTGCCTCCATGTGTAGAAATGAAAATTCAGAAAGGGGCAGGGACCTGACCTGCAAATCTAGAAGACAGGGCAGCAAGGCAGCACAACAACTCTCATATTTGCTTGCCACTGTGTATGTGAGAACTGTGTTCAGTTTCCTTGATCAAGCTCCAACCCTACTGGTTCGGTTCATCATGAAAAGTTTGTGGCACCAGATACACTCTCTGGCATCTCCAGCATCCCGACTCAGATTCCAGCAGGGGCATCCACTGGGTCCCAGCAACCATCCCAGGAACCCACCTCTCCCTCTATTCACCTGTGGTCTCTCGGCCATTGGCCTCCTCATTTCTCTCCTCTGCCACCTGTGGCTCTGTGATGGCATC
Organism: Bos indicus x Bos taurus; assembly: GCF_003369695.1. Classification (NCBI taxonomy): domain Eukaryota; kingdom Metazoa; phylum Chordata; class Mammalia; order Artiodactyla; family Bovidae; genus Bos; species Bos indicus x Bos taurus. The sequence goes on along the minus strand of NC_040079.1, from coordinate 6,065,888 downwards.
TCCGTTTTCTTCATGTCCTTTTCTGGGCCGCTGTCGGGCTTTGGCAGCTTCCTTCTTTTTGGCTGCCTTCTTCTTAGCCAGGTCGGAGGGCATGGTGATGAACCACAGGGAAACCGTTACTGTTCTTCCAGAAAGCCTGAAGGAAGGCAAACACCCCCAAATTCTAAACTTCCGCACAGTGCCTGGGCCTTGTGCTCCATCAGTTTCAGGAATTTCCTAGCAAGCTTCTGTTACCCAGCTCCGCCCCAGCCTAAAGTCGCTTCCAACTTTTGTCAGGATGTCTCCAGCCAGTTCGGCTTCTCTGCCGCTCTTCCCATCTCACCAGCTCTTCCCTCAGGGCTTTGTCCACCAATCCCCACGGCCTCGCTCTGAAGACGCTCCTCCTTTCAGGGCCTCCACTTGAGGGACCGGGTTCTGCCCCTCGGGACAGGTCCCCGGTCTCCAGTTTCCCCACAACTTGGCGCTCCACGCTCCGGCCGGCCGCCTCACTTTCCCGGGCTTCCTCCCTCCCGTCTACCTCAGGCCTCCTCCCCGTCTTCCCCATCCACACCACCCGGCCGCCGAGTCCAGCTTCTCCCCGGGGTGCCCTCGTCTTCTCCCCCACCCCCCGTTGTGAGTAACCCCCGAAGTCTCTTCATTCGCCACCCACCACCACCCCTCCGAGCCTCCCCCAGCCTCCGCCCGTCAGCTTCTCTCTCTTGGCCCCTTTTCCTCCCTTGCAGTCGCCTCCATCCCAGCCCAGTCCCTCCTCCCTCTTCTCGTCCCCCCCTCCGCCTCACCCCCTCACCGGCCTGCACCCTCCCCCGCCCCCGCCTCCTTCCAGCGCCCCTTCCCCCAACTCACTGGGCCTCGCCGCTCGGCCTCTGTCGCAACAGAGCGGCTTCTTGAGCTCCTCCGCGTGCGGCCGGCTCACCAGCCAATCACGGCCTCGCGCGGCTCTCGTCGCGCCGCCGCGCAGACTCCTGGGAAGTGTCGTCCTCCGGCCACCGCTGCCGAACCTGAGACCCGCTCCTCGAGAACTACCGCGGATCCCAGGGGCCTCGCGGGCCGGAGTGACGTCATCACGATGCGCGCGGCTGAGGGGGACTGGAGTCCCAGAGCCCTCTCTGCTAGCGGTCCGCTTCGGGCTCCGGAAGCGGCGAGTCCCAGTTTTGCTCCTCAGAGGAGCGGCTGGACTGTCCCTGGCTCCCCTGCCGCTGGAATAGCTGAGGGGTTATGCGGAACTACCGGCTTCATCAGGGTCGCCAAACCGGCTCAGACAGCAGGGCGAGCTACTACACTTCCCAGCAGGCGTCAGGCTGCAATGGGTCGAAACAATGGCGGGGGGGGGGAGCGGGACGGGGAGGAGGAGGAGAAGGAGAAGGAAAGGTGAGCCGACCGGTGAGAGAGGGCCGGGAAAACGCTCATCGCTTCCAAGAGGATGCGAAGAACAGAATTATCCCTCCGTGAAGGAAAGGCGTCCTCGTTCCGTGAAACCGAAGCTTTAGAGGCTGGTCCAGTGATAACCAAACTTTAGATGGTGCCGAGCGTTGTTCCTGAATCGTCGCTGCTCTGCCTATCCACTGCAGAACTTGTTAAGTTTCCATCCAAGGTCCGTAAGTTTGATGGGAAGAGCCCTGAAGTGAAAATCAAGACTTCGGAGTTTACCTTTAATAACGTCACTTGCCCGTTATTTTTTTTTTCTTTCTTCCTTCCCCCTCGTTACTTTTCATAGTTTTAAAACCCCTCACGGGCTTCTCATAGCCTGCAGTAAGCAAATCCTAAATCTGTAGTCTATCAAATACTTCTCCAGGTTTCCGATCAGTAATGCCTCCCACAGGGACACGGCTAGGGGGAGCAGAGGAAGCTGTTATTTCCGGCACTGGAAACGGCAAATCTCAGTTTGCTCCTCGGCTTAAGCGAAGCACCTGATCCAAAAGTAGAGCCCCCGACCCTTTAAAAAAAGTGAGCTCACTTCACTTCCTCATAGAATTAGTTTTCCTTCTCAAACTTGATGCTCCAGCAGAATCTAATTACTTGCGTTTCTGAGGTAAGCCATGCCATTTCACACCTCTTGGCCTTTAAGCATGCCTTTTCCTAGACTAACTCACCAACGTGTGACTCATAGCTGGATACTAGAGTTGCAGTGGTGGTACGTCTTTCCCTGGTCTCACGGAGCTCACAGTTAAGAATGCCAACTGAAAGTTATTGCTCACCATCCGGTTTTAGAACGATGAGGTCACTAGCTACTGCAGTCATGGAGCATCCACACACCTTGAAAAGAGTTCAGGACAGAGATCAGGAATGAGGCACTCTGTGCTCTGGGGAAAATTGACAAAACAGACCTTAAGATATTTTCTGGGGAAGATTTTATGAGCCCAATTTCTTGCATCTTCTCATGTCTAAAAAAGTGGAGACAAGGGCTCTTTGTGGCTAGGAACAACCTTCTGCCAAAATGTGTGTTTGACTGTACATACCCCTCCTCCCACCACTTCCACCAGCCACCAATCATATATATACTCACCTCTCCTACTTCTTCAGAGTAGTTTCTCAGAGCTATCTGAGAGGTTGTCTCCTGGGCTATAGTCCTCATTAGGCCCCCAAATAAAACTTAACTCACAACTCTACCGACAAGATGAAAAATTTAAAAAGGAAACAGATCATAACATGTAGGTAATAAGTGCCATACGAGCCAAACATTGTTCTAGGTAGAGATATACAGACAATAGTTCACTGCTTGCAGTGCCCTTCTTTATGAAATAAGGAAGTTATATATGATTGTGGTTCACATAAAATTACTCATGCAAACACCTAGCCTCCTGGGAGGTCTACAATATGCCTGCCTCTCCCAGCCTCAATAAAACGCCTGGTTACAGGCAGGTTTCAGGTTACAGAGAACTAACATAATTATGCTCCTTCATTTATGCCATCAAATTTAATTCCCCCAACAGACTATAAAGTGGGTATAAATACAATTTTACAGATTGGAAATAAAGGCACAGAGCTATTTAAAAAATAACGCTGCTGGTAGGAAACAGTACCAGTGTTTGAAGCTCAACTCTTCTGGTACTGGGAACCATTCCAGCTATGTAAAGTGACTTGGGATGGCAAGGACTAATGAGTTACTTCTCTAAATCTACCTGCAGACCAACCAATCACGTCCATGATTTCCCATAAATTAACAGTTGCTGGGCAAAGTCTCCTCCACAGTAAGAGTGGCCTAGAAAAGTTAGAAGTTCTGCCATTTTCATCCAGGGTTTAGGTCTTGCAGGGGACAGACCTGGACATGAAGGGAAAGTTCAGTTCCGTTCAGTCACTCAGTCGTGTCCAACATGCAAACATGTCGTCCTCTGTTGTTCCCTTCTCCTCCTGCCCTCATTCTTTCCCAGCATCAGGGTCTTTTCCAGTGAGTCAGTTCTTTGCATCAGGTGGCCAAAGTATTGGAGCTTCAGCATCAGTCCTTCCAATGAATATTTAGGATTGATTTCCTTTAGGATTGACTGGTTTGATCTCCTTTCTGTCCAAGGGACTCTCAACAGTCTTTTCCAATGCCACAATTTGAAGGCATCAAGTCTTTGGCACTCAGCCTTCTTTATGGTCCAACTCTCACATCCATACATGACTACTGGAAAAACCATAGCTTTGATTAGACAGACCTTTGTCAGCAAAGTAATGTCTTTGCTTTTTAATATGCTGTCTAGGTTGGTCATAGCTTTTCTTCCAAGGAGAAGAAATTTCATGGCTGCAGTCACCATCTGCAGTGGTTTTGGAGCCCAAGAAAATAAAGTCTCTCACTGTTTCCATTGTTTCCCCATCTATTTGCCATGAAGTGATGGGACTGGATACCATGACCTTAGTTTTTTGAATGTTGAGTTTTAAGCCAATTTTCTCACTCTCCTCTTTCACTATCATCAAGAGAGAGGCTCTTTAGTTCCTTTTCACTTGTGCTTCATCCAGTCCAGCATTTAACATGATGTACACTGCATATAAGTTAAATAAGCAGGGTGACAATATACAGCCTTGACGTACTCTTTTCCCAGTTTGGAATCAGTCCGTTATTCCATGTCCAGTTCTAACTGTTGCTTCTTGACCTGCATACAGATTTCATAAGAGGCAGGTAAGGTGGTCTGGTATTCCCATCTCTTTAGGAATTTTCCACAGTTTGTTGTGATCCACACAGTCAAAGGCTTTGGTGTAGTAAATAAAGCATAAGTAGATGTTTTTCTGGAACTCTCTTGCTTTTTTGATGATCCAATGGATATTGGCTGTTTGATCTCTGGTACCTCTGCTTTTTCTAAATCAAGTTGAACATCTGGAAGTTCTCGGTTCACATACTATTGAAGCCTGGCTTGGAGAATTTTGAGCATTACTTTGCTAGCGTGTGAGATGAGTGCAATTGTGCAGCAGTTTGAACATTGTCTGGCATTGCCTTTCTTTGGGATTGGAATCAAAACTGACCTTTTCCAGGCTTCTTCCGTGAGGAGCTGCTGGAGAAGTGGCGGGACTGGCGGCGATGGAAGCTCTAGAGGAGAAAGAGGCGCAGCCAAGCATCTTCAAGACCTTCTCATGGAGAGTGTGAATTTTTCCCCTGCCAGTCTCTCCAGCACTGGTTCCAGGTATCTGAATGCTTTGGTTGACAGTGCAGTGGTCCTTGAAACAAAGGATACCTCTCTAGCTAGAAATCAAGCTTGAATTGGCCAAACTTGAGAAAAATCTAACAGCAACTTTAGTATTAGAAAAATGTCTGCAAGAGGACCTCAAGAAGGCAGAGTTGCATTTGTGTACGGAAAGGGCCAGAGTTGACAGTCGTCTTCAGAACATGGACTTCCTGAAAGCCAAGTCGGAGGAGTTCAGATCTGGGATTAGAACTGCAGAGGAGCAGCTTTCAGCCCGAGGAATGGATGCTTCTCTGTCTCATCAGTCACTGGTAGCACTTTCAGAGAAATTGGCAGAACTAAAACGACAGACTATGCCTTTGAAGAAAAAATTGGAGTCCTATTTAGATTTAATGCCGAATCCATCTCTTGCTCAGGTAAAAATTGAAGAAGCAAAGCGAGAATTAGATACTATTGAAGCTGAACTTACAAAGAGAGTAAACATGATGGAACTGTGACCAGAGCCAAATAAATTTCACCTTTCTTAACAAAGTAGATCGAATAGGACTTTAAAGAATTTTTTCCTTGTGACATTCCGTATAACTTAATTTCTGTGTTCTTAGATGAAATAATGTCATTGTTGATGAAATAGTGGTGTCTGGTTGTGTATTGAATTTTTATGTGCAAATGCATAGTTTTCATATGAAGAAACATTGGTTTTCTATGTTGTTAATGGCTTGATGTCCTTCAGTAGCTCTCTTAGGTGAACTCATGACAGTCATCATGTAGTCACTCACGAGGTCAGCTAAATGAAAGGGAAAGATTCTGCAGCTTCAGTTATGTTCCTCCCACGCCCCCTTCTCCTGGGATTTGCTATTGTTTTTTCTGATCTGCTTACCTGCCTAATTCCAAATGTTAATGTATGTAGGAGTTTGGTTTATGAAAAAGATGACCTTTTAAATCAGTAATAGAGAGATGGATAATTTAACACATGCTGCTAAATCTATACTTTACCCCTTATATCAGGATAATTTCAAGGGATCAAAGATTTAAATATTTTTTTAAAAGATAGTAAAAGAAATCATAGAGGAATTTTAATATTTTGATTTTTAAATAATCAGAGTCAGAAACTTACAACTGAAATCCAGGAGCCATAAATAAAATGATTGAAATATTTGAAAATTTTGAAACACTAAAACTTCCTGTATGGGAATATCTCTTATAAATAAAATCAAACCATGATAAATGTAGTCTAAAGAAGAAAAGAGAGATTTTTCACTTTGCACCTTTTTGTACTTTTAAAAATTTTGCACCATGGGATCAAGAATCAATTCGTTTTTTAAAGATTACCTAATTGACCTTAAAAATTTCCCTCTCCTTTCCCACAAATATGTGGCTAAATATAATGCAAAAGACATTTGTATTTCCTTTTTTGGAGACTGTCCATATCCTTTAGCCATTTAGGTATGATTGTTTCATCTGTTTCTTAACAGTTTATAGGTGCTTCTGGTGTGTTAGCTAAATTAATCTTTTACAATTTGAATTGTGAATATTTTCCAAGGTTGTCATTTGTTTCTTAACTGCAGTGCTTTTGGTAAGGTGACTTGATGGATCAACTGTGGAAATAACCACCAAAATCCCTCCCACCTTTGTGCTCTCCCCCTTTGTACTCTAACCTTGCTACTTCTCACATCAAGAGGTGGAGTCTGTATCTTCACCTGTTGTATCTGGTTTGGCCCTATGATTTGTTTTGACCAATGAGACAAATAGCAAATAGGACAAAACCAAGGACTAAAAACTCACTATGCGTTGGAGCTTGCCATCTCTTACTGAGACTACCATGTGAAGAAACCTGGACTATTGGAGGATGAGCAAAGAAAGGTAATTCAGCTGAGCCCTGCTCCCACCCCAAGACCAAACAGGTTGCCGACTGCCAGATATGTGAATGAGATCTTATACTGTCCAGCCCTACTAGCAGACTGCATAGATCAACCACGCTGTCCCAGGCTGGAAGCTCACAGAGTCAACCTGTAGAATCATAAGAAATAATAAATGATTATTGTTTGAAGCTTATTTAAAAAAAAAAAAAAAAAAACTGACCTTTTCCAGTCCTGTGACCACTGCTGAGTTTTCCAAATTTGCTGGCATATTGAGTGCAGCACTTAAACAGCATCATCTTTTAGGATTTGAAGGGAAAAGAAATGGGGAAATAAGAGGGAGAGAGATCAGAGGAGAAAAGGCCTGGCTAAATATGAAAATCACTGAAGGTCAGTGCTGGAACAGGAAGCAGCATCCAGCCTCTTCATTTAAAATACAAAGAAACTGAGACTCAAGGGAGGAAATGTTTCACCCAGAGTTACCTAGAAACCTAGTAACTGAGAAAGGTCTCGAACTTTACTGTTCAATGTGGTAGCCTCTAGCCAGATGTGGCTATGGAGCCCTTGAAATGTGGCTAGTCTGAACTGCGATATGCTGTAAGTGTGAAATATGCATGAGGTGGGGGTGATTTTGAAGATTGCATGTGGATAGGAAAAAGATTAAAATATCTCAATTTTTATATTGATTACTCTATATGCAGAGTATATCATGGGAAATGCCAGACTGGGTGAAACACAAGCAGGAATCAAGGCGGATGGGAGAAATATCAATAATCTAAGGTATGCAGATGATACCACCCTTATGGCACAAAGCAAAGAGGAACTAATGAGCCTCTCTCTTGATGAAAGAGCAGAGTGAAAAAGCTGGCTTAAAACTCAACATTCAAAAAACTATGGTCATGGTATCCAGTCCCATCACTTCATGGCAAATAGATGGGGAAACAATGGAAACAGTGAGAGACTTTATTTTCTCGGGCTCCAAAACCACTGCAGATGGTGACTGCAGCCATGAAATTTCTTCTCCTTGGAAGAAAAGCTATGACCAACCTAGACAGCATATTAAAAAGCAAAGACATTACTTTGCTGACAAAGGTCTGTCTAATCAAAGCTATGGTTTTTCCAGTAGTCATGTATGGATGTGAGAGTTGGACCATAAAGAAGGCTGAGTGCCAAAGACTTGATGCCTTCAAATTGTGGCATTGGAAAAGACTGTTGAGAGTCCCTTGGACAGAAAGGAGATCAAACCAGTCAATCCTAAAGGAAATCAATCCTAAATATTCATTGGAAGGACTGATGCTGAAGCTCCAATACTTTGGCCACCTGATGCAAAGAACTGACTCACTGGAAAAGACCCTGATGCTGGGAAAGATTGAAGGCAGGAGGAGAAGGGGACAAGAAGACAAGATGGTTGGATGGCATCACTGACTCAATGGACATGAGTTTGAGTGGGCTCCAGGAGATGGTGAAGGACAGGGAAGTGTGGCGTGCTACAGTCCATGGAGTCTCAAAGAGTTGGACGTGACTGAGCAACTGAACAACAACGTGGTCAAATGTTAATATTTGGGATATATTTAATATAAAATATTAATTTCACCTGTTTATTTGCTTTTTTAAAAAAAATGTGGCCACATGAAAAGTTTAACATCACTAATTATTAGAGAAATGATACAATGTGAGGTATCACTTCACACCTGTCAGAATGGCCATCATCAAAAAAATCTACAAATAATTAAAACTCTGGAGGGGGTGTGGAAAAAAGAGAACCCTCCTACAGTATTGGTAGGAATGTAAACCATTGCAGCTCCTATGGAGAATAGTACAGAGGTTGCTTAAAAAACTAAAAATACAGTTGCCAGATGATCCAGTAATCCCACTCTTAGTAGGAAATGGCAACCGACTCCAGTATTCTTGCCTGGGAAAATCCATGGACAGAGGAACCTAATGGGCTACAGTCCAAGGGGCCATGAAGAGTCGGATATGACTGAGCACCTAAACAGCATCAGATCAGATCAGATCAGTCGCTCAGTCGGGTCCGACTCTTTGCAACCCCATGAATCGCAGCACACCAGGCCTCCCTGTCCATCACCAACTCCAGGAGTTCACTCAGACTCATGTCCATCGAGTCAGTGATGCCATCCAGCCATCTCATCCTCTGTCATCCCCTTCTCCTCCTGCCCCCAATCCCTCCCAGCATCAGAGTCTTTTCCAATGAGTCAACTCTTCGCATGAGGTGGCCAAAGTACTGGAGTTTCAGCTTCAGCATCATTCCTTCCAAAGAAATCCCAGGGCTGATCTCCTTTAGAATGGACTGGTTGGATCTCCTTGCAGTCCAAGGGACTCTCAAGAGTCTTCTCCAACACCACAGTTCAAAACCATCAATTCTTTGGCGCTCAGCCTTCACAGTCCAACTCTCACATCCATACATGACCACAGGAAAAACCATAGCCTTGACTAGATGGACCTTTGTTGGCAAAGTAATGTCTCTGCTTTTGAATATGCTATCTAGGTTGGTCATAACTTTCCTTCTAAGGAGTAAGCGTCTTTTAATTTCATGGCTGCAGTCACCATCTGTAGTGATTTTGGAGCCCAGAAAAATAAAGTCTGACACTGTTTCCACTGTTTCCCCATCTATTTCCCATAGCCCCAGAATATTTAAAGTTTACATATATGGCTCACATTGTATTTCTAATGGACGATGCTGGTCTGGAGCCTAAAAACCATTTACCACCTACCCTGTGCCAGTTGCTGAGGGGAGACCAAATTGCAGTCAATCTGAGCGTAAGACCAAAACACAGTGAAGGGGGACCAAAACACAGTGAAGGGGAACCCGGCTGCTGTGTTCCATCCCACGTGCCTCCTAGAACCTGTTCCTGACTCTACCAGCCCCAATGTTCTCTTTTAATGAGGAACTTTTCAAGTAACACCTCTTTTCCTCTTTTGAAATAAAGTTTGTTTGTGACAACCTAACTACATACATAAATTTCAAAAAATTACAGTGTAATGATAACAGAAGAAAGAAAAGGAAATCCTTCACAAGAAAAGTTACTTCCCTGTGCTGGAAAACATCATTAGTCACTCACTTGTTACAAAATGGTAACAAGTACATTCAAGGGACAAAACTCAAGTACAGGCTTCTTTCCATTTACAATATAGTTAACATTCTTTGAAAATTCAGCACACGTTACAACCCTGCAAAATTACTTAATTGTTACATATAAAACACAGACTCAAAAAGTAGTTGATTTTAACCATTTTTCCCCCTCTAAAATGAATCTTTGTAGGACATTTGAAAGCTGTGTAAAACAATTCTAATGCGATACAATCTTGCAATGTACATGTAGCATTCTCCCCTCAATTCTTTGACAACAAAGCTGCCTTCCTGCATTTCCAAATTGCCCCCTAGAAATGTGCCATCCTGGGTGGGAACCCACCATAGTTGCTTGAAGGCCCACCTGACTTCCAGCTTCTCTTAACCTGTTGTCCCCTCACTCAGCAGCCTTAGCTGCTTTGGCTTCCGAGTTCTTGGGCCAGTCTTCCTCTTTCCGGGCTTCCTCTTTCTGCCCGGGTAACATACTGAATTTTCGATCGCAGCATTCCCAAATCCTCAGTTTAATTCTTCCTGCCACACTTCTCCACTGGAGTCTTTACTTTTCTGCATGGTACTTTGGACAGTTTGTAATTTCGACCTAAACTTAAATGTTTATTTTTTTTTTTTTTTTGTCAATGTGTGTTTAATACCCGTCTCCAACTGAGGGCAGGGACCATGCCCACCTCATCAACCATGGGTCTGGAACTTAGAAGGCAAACAACAAACATTTCTGAAATAACTTGAGTAGGTAACTGGGTTCCGGAAGCCCGCTGGGGGCAGTAGCCCAAGGAGGTAGAAACGCGCTCATCGAAGGGGAGAAGAGATTTTTCCTAGGGTAGAAGGGAGTCGAAGTTGAAGATCTGGGTCATCTTCGGATTCAGGCTGGGTCCACTCGCATCAGGGGCTGCGGAACGCGGGCCGGCTCCGGGCGGAGGAGGGCGGAGGGTGGGCGGGATGAGCAAGTCACCTACCCCGGCCCGCAGGCGGCGCCGAGTTGGGGCGGGACGACCATAGAGAGCGCAAAGGCGGAGCGAGCGGCCGGATGCGGTCACCATAGAGACGGGGACTGACAGCGAGCGGAAAAGGAAGGAGTGGGCCGGGCTGTGAGGTGGCAGCGGCTGCGGTGGCGGAGCCGGCGCTTCGGCGGAGCTCTGGGGTCTGTTCTCCCCTTCGCGTCCTTCCCCACAACCCTGCAAGGGGGCGTCGCTCCACAGGAGCGACCCCAGCTCCGGTCCCAGCTCCACGTCCTCGCCCCCCGGAGCTCCCCGGGACCGGCCATACGCCGGCCGGCGGCCGCCCCTTATTATCGGCCCGCCGTCGCCCCCGGCCCGGAGCAGGGGCCCCCCTTCGGCGGGCCCCCGGCGTGTCCCCTGGGTGTCCGCCGCCCAGTCGAACCTGAGAGCGGGGTCTTTGCCCTCCTCTCCCCGCGTCGCTCGAACGGAGCCTCCCTGCCCCCCCTTCCTCTGACAGCCCGTGACGCAACCAGTTCTTATTTCTGCTGCAAGAAGAACGGCTCAAGCTCGCTCTGGGCCTCCTTTCTTAGGCCTGAAGCTGGTCTGTAACGGCGGAGAAAGAGACGTGGGGCGGGGAGTTGCCGGGCTTGACACCCGAGCATCCGTCCGCCCGCGCCAGCTTCTTGTAGTCCTCTCGCTTTGCTTCGGGTGCCTGGGGCCTTGGGAAAAGGCAGCCACCGAATCGCTCTTGACAACAGCCGGAGTGGCTTGTCACCGGCCCGGTCTCTTCTTGGAGGATGGTGGGCAGCCTCGGGCTCTCAGCACCGGGGGTTCAGAGAAGAATGCCCTGCCCAGCAGCTCCATCAGCTTTTGTGCTCCTCTGAGGCTGTCCTCCGTGCTGAGTCACCACATCCCTCCACCTCATTAGGTGGGGCGGAACGTCTGTGCGCGGTGCCAGTGGCTCCTGACCGCTCCTGACTGCCAGGGGGAGGGGTTCCTCTGGCCCGAGTGTTTCCTTAACGCGGGTCAAGAGAGTAGGAAGGCCTGGGCTCCATCTCTGTGACTTCCCAGGGGTCGGCAGCCCCTTCAGTGAGTGAGTGAGATGTATGCTCCTCCCAGATGCTCTTTGAGAAAGGCCTGTGGAGTTAGGTTCCTCTAGCTGGGTGCTGGTGTTTTGATGGCCAATGTGCTTTTCCCTAACCCCAGCTTTATCAGTTGCTGCCATCTCTCTGCTTAGATAGTGTTACCAGATGTATGTAGTCCTTCTTTGGGGGTTGGGTTTGGCAGGACTGAGTCTTGCTTCTTTCTCTTCTGGACTAGAGGACCCCACTGTTGGTGGGTGAAATTGATTCTAACATTTACTACCATTTGGACTGAGGGTTAGAACCAGCACCTTGACAGCAGAAGACAAGGCAGGAGTTTCTTGGGATCCTGGGCCCAGAAGCAAACACAACCTTGTTCTCTTGTTGACCTCACTGGCCCCAGGCTCCCTTGTTGAAAGAGTCTGTTGGTCACTGATTGATCTCTTGAGGCTGTGCCCTCCAGGGCACACACATGGCAGGGCCCACCGCCATGCGGCTGAGCTCAGTGTTGGCTCTGCTGCGACCAGCACTGCCCCTCATCCTAGGGCTGTCTCTGGGGTGCAGCCTGAGCCTCTTGAGGGTGTCCTGGATCCAGGGGGAGGGGGATGATCCCTGCGTAGAGGCTGTGGGGAAAGCCGGAGGGCCACAGAGTCTAGACTCAAGAACTCAGCTTGACCAAAGCGACGAAGACTTCAAACCGCGGATTGTCCCCTACTACAGGGATCCCAACAAGCCCTACAAGAAGGTGCTCAGGTGAGTTAACGTGCACGTGTGTGCATCATCCCCACACCCCACTTTAGGGTTGCTCCGAGTCCTTGCCTCCACATCCTATCTGTGGTCACTGGTAATCGTCGTTAGCCTCCCTGAAGCAGTTCTCTGCCTTATTTACCATCATGGTTCCAGTTTTTTTTCCTCCTCCTCAGGCCTGAGAAAGCCTCACCCATTGGTGTTAAGTTAGTGGTTGGATGTTCTTCAGCAGGGCAGGAGTTGCATCTAATCCATCTAATCCATCCTGGGTCCACCTCTCCCCGAGATCAGTTCCAGTGTCAGCTACTCAGTAGATGCTCTCACCAGTAGCTCATTAGTGTTGATGAGGAGGTCTCCCCCTTCTCATCTCATCCCCAACTCACTAATTCCCCGGGGAAGGTATACACTGGACACGCTGGGTTCCTAAAGATTAGGGAGTTGACCCTGGCACACTGGTCTCCCCGCAGGACTCGGTACATCCAGACGGAGCTGGGCTCTCGCGAGCGGTTGCTGGTGGCTGTCCTGACCTCCCGGGCCACGCTGTCCACTCTGGCTGTGGCTGTGAACCGTACGGTGGCCCACCACTTCCCCCGGTTGCTCTACTTCACTGGGCAGCGAGGGGCCCGGACCCCAGCAGGGATGCAGGTGGTATCTCACGGGGACGAACGGCCAGCCTGGCTCATGTCTGAGACCCTGCGCCATCTTCACACGCACTTCGGGGCCGACTACGACTGGTTCTTCATCATGCAGGACGACACGTACGTGCAGGCCCCCCGCCTGGCGGCCCTGGCCGGCCACCTCAGCATCAACCAGGACCTGTACCTGGGCCGGGCAGAGGAGTTCATCGGCGCTGGCGAGCAGGCCCGGTACTGCCACGGGGGCTTTGGCTACCTGTTGTCACGGAGCCTCCTGCTTCGGCTGCGGCCACATCTGGATGGCTGCCGTGGAGACATTCTCAGTGCCCGACCTGACGAGTGGCTCGGCCGCTGCCTCATTGACTCTCTGGGCATCGGCTGTGTCTCGCAACACCAGGTGAAGGCACTTTCAAGTTAGTCCTCATCCCCTACAAATTAGCAGAGACCAACAGCTGGTCTCGAGGCTGGGGGGCTGCTGGCTCTTTCCCCGCAGCTCCTGGGGTGGTCGTCGTGCCCTCAGCCCCAATCGCCCCTCTCACTCTCCCTTGCCCACCTCTGGCAGCCTTAGATCCCTGGAGCGTCAAAAGTGGCGTCTTGTCGGGGACCTTCTGAGCAAGCCTGAAAGGTGTCCCTTCCTCACCAGTCTGCCCCCATCTGGCCCCTCGCCCTCCTCCCAACACGTGCACCGTCTCCAGTGACCTGGGAGTGCCCTTGAGGGGCCCGCTCTCCTGGAGGAGGAGGGTGGCCCGGGAGCCTCCCTGTTGGTTGGAGAAGAGGGGACAATCCCAGAGGGGCCCTCCTCCTCCACCGGAGTCCTGGCCGTCTCTGCTGGCTCTCGGCTTTCATTCTTTTGAGAAACAGCAGGATTCTTTGGGAGACGAGGTCATCCTAGCTGCCTAGCAAGCGCTCTCTTTTCCAGAATCCGGTGAGAGTAAGGTGAAGGTTGAGGGGACCCCAGAATGAGCTCCTATGCCCTTCTGGCCGCCTCGGCGGCAGTGGCAGTCACAGGTGTGAGCGCCAAGGGTGGTCAAGGGTGGTTGGGCCAGGCAGTTCCTCCCTGTGTGGCACTGATTGGTTTCATGGTCCCCCAGGGGCAGCGGTATCGCTCGTTTGAACTGGCCAAAAATAGGGACCCCGAGACGGAGAGCAGCTTAGCTTTCCTGAGTGCCTTCGCGGTGCACCCTGTCTCCGAGGGAACCCTCATGTACCGCCTCCACAAGCGCTTCAGTGCTCTGGAGCTGGAGCGGGCCTACAGTGAAATAGAACAGCTGCAGGTGAGCCGGGGGACCAGGGCTGCAGGTCAGAGGGTGCTTCAGATGTCCAGGCTCACGTAGGAGCAAGAGGGGAGGCGGGCCAAGGCAGAAGGAGGCTGACTGTACCGATCAAACCTCATTGAAAAGCACCCCAGGGAGAAGGGGCTCGGGGTGCTCTGGCTGAAAGCTCCTGGCACGACGTGGGTTCACCTGAGAGGATCTGCAGGAGAGCTCTGAGGAGCAGGCTTGGCACCAGAAGGGTTTCTCTCCTCTCCAGTAATGCCTCGCCGAAACCCCGCAGTCCCTGGACTTCTAGCACTGTCCTTAAAACGCCGAAGGGCAGAAGGTAGAAGAATGCTCTAGTTGATGGCAGGGGGTTGTCCGAGGTGGGATCCAGGTGAAAACAAAGGTCTCCTTCTGTGAAGAGAGCGTGAGTCCTGTGAGTGAGGAAGAGAAAGTCCGTGGAGCCCCAGATGTCAGGGTCCCCTGCCCTCCACAGTGGCACTCTGCCCACCCCATCTTCCTCCCCACAGCAGCTGTGTGTGGATGGTGGGTCCGTGTGCCCCATACAGACAGGCTGTCAAATACAGGCCGTTCAGCGCCTGGCCTCACTGAGTGTTGATGGAGTCAGGACAGACCTCAGAACCCAGGACGCTGGAGCGAGCTGGGGTCCCGACTCCCTCGCCAGGCACTAACGGGGCGTCCCTCCTGCTCTAGGCTCAAATCCGGAACCTGACCGCGCTGACCCCTGAGGGCGAGGCGGGGCTGAGCTGGCCCCTTGGGCTCCCGGCCCCCTTCACGCCGCACTCTCGTTTTGAGGTGCTGGGCTGGGACTACTTCACAGAGCAGCACACCTTCTCCTGCGTGGACGGGGCCCCCAAGTGCCCCCTGCAAGGGGCGAGCAGGGCAGACGTGGGCGACGCTGTGGAGACGGCCCTGGAGCAGCTGAACCGGCGCTACCAGCCCCGCCTGCGCTTCCAGAAGCAGCGGCTGCTCAACGGCTACCGGCGCTTTGACCCAGCACGGGGCATGGAGTACACGCTGGACCTGCTGCTGGAGGCCGTGACGCAGCGGGGGCACCGGCGGGCGCTGGCGCGCAGGGTCAGCCTGCTGCGGCCGCTGAGCCGCGTGGAGATCCTGCCCATGCCCTACGTCACCGAGGCCACGCGCGTGCAGCTGGTGCTGCCGCTGCAGGCTGCCGAGGCTGCCGCGGCCCCCACGTTCCTGGAGGCCTTTGCGGCCGGGGTCCTGGAACCCCGAGAGCATGCCTTACTCACCCTGTTGCTGGTCTACGGGCCGCGGGAAGGGGGCCGAGGGGCCCCAGACCCCTTCGTCGGGGTGAAGGCGGCAGCGGCCGAGCTGGAACGACGATACCCCGGGACGAGGCTGGCCTGGCTCGCTGTGCGAGCGGAGGCACCTTCCCAGGTGCGGCTCATGGACGTGGTCTCCAAGAAGCACCCCGTGGACACGCTCTTCTTCCTCGCCACCGTGTGGACCAGGCCGGGGCCCGAGGTCCTTAACCGCTGCCGCATGAACGCCATCTCCGGCTGGCAGGCCTTCTTCCCGGTCCACTTCCAGGAGTTCAACCCCGCCCTGGCACCACAGAGACCGCCCCCAGGGGCTGGCCCCGACCCCCCATCCCCTCCGGGTGCAGACCCTGCCCGGGGGGCTGCTGGAGGGGGCAGGTTTGACCGGCAGGCTTCGGCAGAGGGCTGCTTCTACAACGCGGACTACCTGGCTGCCCGAGCCCGGCTGGCCGCCGACCTGGCAGGCCAGGAAGAGGAGGAAGCCCTGGAGGGGCTGGAGGTGATGGATGTTTTCCTCCGGTTCTCAGGGCTCCACCTTTTCCGGGCCGTGGAGCCAGGGCTGGTGCAGAAGTTCTCCCTACGGGACTGCAGCCCTCGGCTCAGCGAGGAACTCTACCACCGGTGCCGCCTCAGCAACCTGGAGGGGCTGGGGGGCCGCGCGCAGCTGGCCATGGCCCTGTTCGAGCAGGAGCAGGCCAACAGCACCTAGAGTGCTCGGGCCCCGCACCTCCACACACAGCCCCTGCCGGCCCCCGCCCGGGGAGGCAAGGTGCACGGACAGATGGGAGAGCTCGCTGCTGTGTTTTTTTTTTTAATAAGAAAATGTTATTAAAAGTGTCTTCTGCCAAACTGTTTTTAGGTCTAGGAAAAATGGGAGTAAGGAGACTCTGAGGGAGGGGGTGGGGAGCTTCCCGGAGGGACCCACTGCCCTCTCCCTGGCGCCCCCAATCCTCCTCCCACCCTAGTTGCCAATGACCACACGGCTGTTATCAGGTAAATGACCTTTAATCCAGCCCCTGCCTCGCCCACAAGGCTTCGGGGGTGACAGCCAGGCCCCAGGGGACAGGCCGGGGCAGGGCCGGGGACCCTCAGCGGCACGATTCCCCAGCGCGCCTAGGTGTTGCGTACGACCAGCGACTGCTCCAGCTCCTGCCTGCGCTGCTGGATCTGTAAGGAAAGGAGAGCAGGCGCAGGTGACCAGTTGCTGGTGAGTGACAGGCCCCACCCGCCTGGAGGAGCATCTGGGAGCTGGGACGGCCCCATGCGGCCAGGGGTAGGGTGGGGGTTTCTCTGGGGGTGAGCGGGGAGCCGAGGGCGCTGGGGGCGGGGGGCGGGCTCACACCTTGCAGTAGAAGTAGCGGCTGACGGCCTCCTGGGACCAAGGCTGGTGGTAGAACTCAGCCCGGCGCTCCTCCTCCGGGTTGCCCGCCACGTCTGTCATCACCTGGGAGGGAGCAGCAGGGTCATCCTGAGCCTGGACACCCCCGCACGACGTTCACTGTCTCCCCGGCATGCTTGTCTCCTACCCAGCGCCCCCCGAGGCCCCCTTCACCTTGAGGTCCCGACTCTGGGAGCGGAGGAGGTCCTGGATGTAGCCCTTGGGGTCTCTGGAGAAGCTCAGCATGAAGTCCCTCTGGATCTTGAGCTGGTTGATGGACTCAATCGTCTCGTGGATCTGCAGGTAGAAAGACACATGCTCTCACCTGGCCAGGCTGAGATGGGAGAAGCGGGGGCGGGGGGCGTGGCGGGGGGCTTGCCGCTGTCCCCTGGAAGGGCAGTCCCCGAGAAGGGGGCGCGGGTAGAGCTCCAAGTCCCAAGGGCAGGGCCCCTCCCCGTCCTCTCCCATGTCCTCGTCCTGCTGTGTCTGCGCATGTGTCACCGTCGGGTCACCGTCCTGTTGCAGTGCCAGGCTCCAGCCCCACCTTACTGTCCAGAGCGCTGATCTCCTGCTGGTTGGCCGTGGACAGCAGGAAGCTGCTCATCTGTCCCTTCAGGGGCTCCTCCACTTCCACGTCAATGTCGTAGCATGCCGTCTTCTTCTGGTCCGACGGGTCCACGCTGCCAGGGAAGGCCAGCCCTTGGCGTACGTGCTGCCCCAACGGAGGCCAAGGGCCCCCGAGGCCTGATGCGGGGGGTGGGCAGAGCGAGGGACAGGGGTGGGGGGGGGGGCGGGACCACCACAGTGACTCCCAGCTCTGAGGAGCAGGGTTGGGGGGCCTCACCTGATGACATGGTTGATGACAATTGGGTCAGGGGGCAGCAGAAGGGCTGTGAGGCGCTGGGGAATCTCAGAAAACTTCAGCCGGGGACAGTCAAAAATCTGCAGTAGGAGAGAAGTTCCCTGCTCTGCGCTCAAAAGAGCCTCCGTTCTCAAAAGGCCCCCCAAGCAGCCACCTCTCACGGGGGAGGCCAGCCCTGGGCCTGAGGCCTGCTTCCACCGCTCACGGCGCAACCCCGAGCCGCTCGACTTCACACCTCGGCCTCGGTCTCTCCATCTCTGGGAGCCAAAGGCAGAGGCACTGATCTCAGGGGGCTTGTTAGAATTAAATGCGTCAGTTATACACAAAGTGCCTGAAGCAGCGCCTGGCATGCGGTGAGTGCTCAATAAACATCGACTGTTGTTTTCACCACTCAAGTCTACCTGTGGTATTTATTTTAAAGTTATATTAATAATAATCTCTAGTTTGGCAGAATCACTTCCACAGCAGTTTGATTCTCCTAACTGCCCAGCGGGTGAGACGGGACAGGCGTGGTGAAGATAAGGAACAAGGCTGCAAACAGCTAAGTGATGGACCCGGTGTCTGGACCCAGGGCCAGAACCTGGGGGCCCTAGCTCCAGGTGCCAAGAACATGTTCCCCAGAGCTGCTAGCTTTCTGGGGTTCCCGACCTTCCTCACCTCGGGGGTGGGGGGGCTGAGACGGGCAGGCTGCAGCACAGGGTGGTGTCGTGGCAGAGCCCAGATGGGAAGCCGGGTCTCCGGCTCTGAGATCATTCCCAATGGAGTCAAGGAGGCAGGGTGGTGTTCCTGAGCAGAGGCCTTTCCCCTCCCCATGGCCCCAGGCTCGGGGAGAGGGTACCTGCTGGAAATACTTGTCGCCGTTGATGTATTCCTTGTCATGGGAGTCCTGCAGCCGGTTGGTCTTCACATATTGCCACAGGGCCTGGACGATGGCCGAGCGGCTCTGTGTGTGCAATCCCAGCAGTCGGGCCAGGCGGGGATCCAGTTTGAACTGGGGAGGCTGGACCAAGGAGGCCGTGAGAAAATGAGACAAAAAGACAGCGGGAGGGGCTCGGAACTCAGGGGCTGCGGGGCCTGGGCTCCTTGGAAACAAGCTTCTGGAGCAGGCAGGGTGGAGGGGAGAACGGGGTCTCTCAGGGCATAACAGCTTGCAAGCCAAGGCCCACCCCAGCCAGGAGAAGGGTACAGGAGGCGGGATGCTGGGGGGGATGGGGGGTGCGGGGCGGTGTCTGGGGGTGAGGGCACGTACCTGGTAGTCCAGCATGAGGAGCAGCGTACAACGCACACTCAGGTCCCCTGGCCTCTTCACCTGGAACCCATCCGTCTCCTGAGTGGTGGGTGTCCGGTGCCACTGTCCAGGGGTAGGAGCTGAGTCACCTCATAGGCCCATCTGAGCTGGTGGGGCCTTGGAGCTCTGGGTGCAGGACTGGGGGGCTGGGGAAGGGGGTCCCCGATCCAAGTCTGCGCCACTAACAGGACTGCATTCTAGGTTCTTCAGGACCGTGGTCTGTGGCCAGTTCAAGGGCAGGAGGGGTCTGGGTCTTTCTTACCTCCACGAGGTGGTTGTCAGGGCCATAAAGGTCTTTGTCCAGCTCAATGACCAAGCTCTTGAAGAAGGACGAGAACTTCCGCTTCTGCTTGCTGGGCTGTGGGAGAGGCATGGACCGTGGGCGCGGAACAGGGCCCACGGGGGCAGAGTGAGTTGGGAGTGGGTGGGGGCTGGCCAGGTAGGGCCGCGCAGTCAGAAGCAGGCCTGGGCACGTCTCTCTGGACCACCCTCCCGCAGCCAGGGCTGACTTCCCCAGCCCTTGGTGCACACGTCCAGTACCGGCCTAAGTTCAGCCCCATACCCACCCCAGGACACCTGGAGAGACCTGGGCCAGGACGTACGTCATCCAGGAGCTTCCCCTCCACCCGCAGCTCCCAGGAGGCAATGCTGCCGTCAGAATCCTCGGCATCGGGCTTCGCAGGGTTAAAAGTATTGGAGATATAAAGACGCAGCTTGCGCTTTTGCTGTAGAGATACAGAGTGTCATACAGAGCCAGTCCCCAGGGGGCCAGCCCCGGCTTCTTCCATTCAGGGACTAGGACTTGGCGCCCTCACCCCGCCCCCAAGCCAAGGCACCTTCATGGGCCGCTTCAGAGCCTCCTGGATGTCCACCCGCTTCCTCATAATGGTCTGATCCAGCTTCCTCTCAAACGCCAGGAGGTCCATGTAAGCCTGGGACTCTGGGACCAGCTCCCGGATCTGGAAGCGGGGAGGAAGCGAGGCAGGGAACCAGGGGCTCAGCCAATCTTGCAGGTTGGAACGTGCGGGTGTCACGTGGCCCCAGGAGTGTGCGAGTGTGGCGGGCGGGGAGCTGGCCACATTCAGGGCAGGTAACTTGGACAGCGCAGACGGGACCTCTGAATCCAGCCATGAAGGTCTGGATGTTACAAGGATGAAAACCACTACGGAGATCCATGCGTTTCATCACTAGGGGAGGCCGGAGCAGCCATGGAGGCCAGCAAGTGCTTAGGGCTTCACCTGCTCATCCTGTCCTTTCCCCTGTCACACAGCCTCTGGGTTCCCTGGGGCGTCTGTGAAGTGGTCAGGGGCCCCTCGGGTCCCTGAGACAGGAGACGTCGCAGCTTGGGCCTACAGTGACACCTCACCCAGATGCTCTGCTCCAGCTGGGGTCTCAGCCGTTCTCTGGACCCAGCTCGGCCTGGGTCCCCTTGTGCTGCTGGGCCCTCCGGCCAGCTTCTGTTCCCTTCGCTCCTCTGCCAGCCTGCGGTCCCTGAGCTCTCAGCCCCTTTGTCCCCTGCCTTTATGTCTCTACAGACCGCTGGAATTCAATCTGCGCCCCCGACCCAGACCCAGGATCCTACCCTCTCTGGCTCTGCTTCTCCCCTCTGTCCCACCCCGTCCTTCTGGCCCTGGGGGAGCCTCATTTCTTAATTATCTTTTTAAACAAAAAAAGTGAAAGTGACTATGATGTTGAAGCGCTGCTCCTGAGGGGGGAGGGGAGGAGGGGAGAGGAGGGCGGAGCAGGAAAGGGTTGGGGGTGGGGTGGGCTGGGGGCTGCTATGAAAGGCACTCACCCTTTGAGGGAGGATTTTGTCAGCCATCTTCCTCCTCTTGGCACTGTACATTTTTTAAAGAAAAAACCAGGTTACCATGGCGACAGATCTGGGAGTAAGGAGGCCACCTGCTAAATTATCCCGACATCTCAGCCCGCCTGGCTGGGGTTCCCACAGCCCGCTCATCTGCCCACCCGAGGGGCTACGCCGCCGGCTGTGTGTGGCTCTGTTCTCTCACGGGGAGCGGAGATGACTCCGTCCTTTCTCCGGCCTGGGAGCCCCTTTTCTGCCCCGCCACATCCCCAGGGCCAGAGAAATTAGACTTGGAAGGGGCTCGGAGCAGGGGCACTGCAGAAACGTTTGGGGAAAGCTGGGCAGCGGTGAGGACAGAGTGGGGGGATACATTGTGAGGACTTTTTTTTTCCCTTCTCTGAGAAAGGGGCACACAGCCCAAGGTGGCTGAGCTGGTGGGGAGGGGAGCCGACCCCCTTGCCCCATCCCAGGAGCAGGAAGTGATGCTGTGAAGCTGGTGACGACCAGCACCCCAGCCACCCTGGGCTAGGAAGGGGACCCTGATGGGCAGGGTGTGCTCACGCCCTTGGACCTGCCAGCAGAGCCCAGGGACACACCCACAGGTATCCAGAGAGAGTGGGTACGGATGTTCCCCTCTTGGGTGTGGCTGGCGGGCTGGACCTGGGGTAGCAGCTGGGACTTGGACTCTGCTGGATCCACTAGCTGGTTCCGACTCCCAGAAGCAACCCCAGAAAACCCTTGGCGAGTAGAACCCAGCCTAGGGAATGGCTGCATACTGCCCCCGTGTGGTGGTCTCAACCACTGCCCCCGTCCCTGGCCAAAAATCGATTCAAGGCTAGACAAGCAGGTTTCACTAAAGGGCTGATTTGTTTTGAAGAAACTATCTCTGTGAAACTCTCCAGTAGTACAAGATAAATCAGGAACTCTACAAAAGAATGACTCACTTTGGAAAGAATTTCTCATGGGCTTCCTATAAATGGTGAATTTTCCTTGACATGTAAAAAAAATATTTAATAATGAGGTAAAATCCATATTGCACCTTTTATAGGACTCCATCTGGTGTGCAAAAGGAAGCATGTGTGTTTGGCTAAACAGTGAAACCCACAGGGGTATCTTCCTTGCCAGGCACCAGCAGGGGCTTTTGGGGGTGCCACCGGCTGGCTCAGACAAGGAAACAGGCTGGCCCTTGGTGGCTTGGGGGCAGACCCAGTCCAGAAGACAGACCATGGCAACTCCTCAACATTTGAGTGCCTAAGAATCACCAGAGAGCGCCAGGGGGCAGAGACTGCCCACCCATGGGGCAAATCCCAGGCTCTCCCGCCACTGGCCAGGGATTCAGATTAAGAAGATTCGGAGTGGGGCTTTCGAGGAGTCAAGCCAGGGGCGCTTCTAAGGAAGGCGCACTGGACAATCGCGCTAGGAAACGCAGTCTAAAGCTCGGCCCTGAGCCCTGGTGCCACAGCCCCGCCTCCATCCCCCGAGAACCAGGGGACTGGGGTGCAGACAGGGACAGAGCAGGTGACAAGGAGAAGGGCGCGACGGTCACCGCCTGTCTCCACCGTGTGGGCACACAAAGGAACCGGGCCAGTGCCCCCTCAGCCCACCTCCTGGGAAAGCATCCCACCCGGGACGCCTGCTCCCTGCTGACCCCTCTTTGCCCGGGCTTCCCACCCCGTCCCTGCGGGTCCCGCGTCCGCCCCCTCCGCTCTGGTCACCGCCCCCCCCCCCCCAACCCCCGCTTACCTACGGCTCCGCGCGGGGGCGGTGGGCACCGGCTGGCCCTGGCTCTGGGCCTGGCTCTGGCCGGGCGGGGGCGCTGCTCGCTTGCGGGCGGGCTCCATGCCCGCGGGGGCCAGGCCGGGTCGCACGGCGGGGCTGCCCATGTACGGGGAGCCCGGGGGGCCCATGGGCGCCCCCTGGTGGGGCATCCGGGCTCCAGACGGCATCCCGGGGCGCTGGGGAGGGGGATGGGGGGGCGTGAAGCAGACACAGGCACCCGGCGATCAGAACCAGGGCTCAGGGCTCCAGGCGCGCGGAGCTGCGTCTCCCCCCGCCCCCGAACCCCGAGACCCCCGGCCCGTGACCCTGCAGCCGACGGCGCGATGCCGATGGGGCTGGGAGGGGTGGGGAGGGGCGGGGGCGCCGGAACCGCGCGGCTTTGGCGGAGGGGGCGGAGGGGGGGGGTGGCTTTGCGTCTCGCTGCAGGAAGCTAACTGAAGCCAGGCAACTAACTGCACAGGGCATCGCCAGCCTCGGATTTGCGGAAGGTGCCGCGAAGATGAATATTAATGGCGCCTTTCAACCTTTTCAAAGGATGCTCCTATCCACACGCTCCTCTGCAAGACGGACTGAGGGGGCCTTCTATCCCCACTTGACGGATGAGGCAACCGCGGCTCAAGGAGAAAGGCAACCTAGCCAAGGTCGTGCAAGGCCCTTTCCTGAGGGGCCCGGGGTTTGTGCTCTCTGCTGCTTTCGTTTAGTTCAGGGCTGGGCTCTCTTGCTCCGGACTTCTGCCGCCTGCCTTCCCGTTTGCCTGCTTCCCAGTCCATTTCCAGGGCTGTCCTGCCTTCCCTGCCTTCAACCCACTTTCCTCTCTGGGCCCCTTCTTTTGACCCTTCGGTCCCAATCCCCGTCCCCTTGCTCTGATTCCCAGCCTCTACCGTCAGGGGCTTGGCTGAATTAGCCCATCCGCATAATTTACTCTCAAGGTGAAGGCTTGGAGGTAGGGCTAGAAGCAGCTTGAGGGGCTGAGGTCAGACCTTACCAGGATTCTCCTATTGAGGGGGGGCTATGAGGCTTAACTGGTGATGGGTGGTCCAGAGGGCTTGGGTAGGTCAAAAGGATGGACATTTTCTCTTACATCTATCTCTCCCTTCCTGTCTGCCTGAATCACCAGAGATGGCCCCATCCTACAGACTCCCCACCCTACCCCAGTGAGGTCAGAAGTCTGGGTTCCCAGGGGGCCACAGGGAGGCAGGTGAGGCAGGTGTGTGCCCTTGCCACTACCCAGTGCATCGAGTGAAGTGTCCCACAGACTCGTAAAACCTCATTATCCCATTCCAGAAGAGGGGCTGGGGAGGGCCCAAGGGGCTGTCAAGCAGGAGGGAGATCAGGGAGCCACGGTTGCAGACCTGGTGCCCCTGTTATACTGTCTGAGCACCACCCACTCCACCCCAGGGGTGCAGCTGCTCCCCAGAACAGGGAGGCACCCTGCCCCTGAGCCTAGTGAATCTCCTCGCACTGTCTCCCCCTCCCCCGGTCCCTCCTGCCCTGTGCTGTGTCTAACCCTAACCCCCAGCCAGCCAGCTGTCTCTGCCCATCGCCGCCTCGGCAGTGAGACCTGCCTGTCCATGTGTCTGCCTCCCCCCCCCACCTGACCCTGTCACTCACACCTCCAGGGTGGTGGCCAGAATGGAGCCCAGGCCCGCCATTCCCCACCAGCACAGACAGGGCACCGGGAATGGGGCTCAGGCCACCCAAGAACTGAAGCACTGAGTTGAGTTAAAAAAAAAAAAATCCACGTGTACAGACTCTCACTCCTAGATGGGCCTTTTATTGGGACACCCTAGGCAGCAAGATCAGGGCTGGTCATGAGGCTAACCAACATGGGGACCCCTTGGAAGTTAGTCCAGAAACCCATGGGCCTGGAAGACAGGCTGCTTTGGGAAAGCCCCTTTCCTCATCAGCTGCTCTCCCATTTAACCAGGCTGGTGGTACTCACTGATCTGCTAAGGAGACCCCAAGAGGGAGGCCTCCAGAGCCCCTAGAAGGCTGTGCTGGCCAGCAGGGATGGGTGATCTGCCCGAAGGGCCAACATTCTAGGGGCTCTGGCCTCTCTTACTGAGAATGTGCCTTCCTTGGGGTCACAACCAAATTTGGCCATAGTAAACCTGACTGCTTCCTTTCTGCCCGGCTTCAGCACCACTGGCCGTCCCAGGTCCTGGAGCCTCTGCCTCTCCTATGCCACAGCCCTTCCAACCCGTCCCCACCCCCTCAGGCCCCCTGGGCTTGCTCAGGCTCCCGGTGGGCCTTCTAAACCTGCCCCTTTGGTCTCCAGGCCTCCGGTCCCTGACTCCAGCTCTTCCTTCACACCTTTGAGGCGTTAAGGACATCAGCTTCTGGTGGTGGAGGCTGCCAAAGGATCCTCAGACCCCTTAACCTGGGGTCTGCCCCTAGAGAGGGCCTCTCTCTGGCCCCGATTGGCAGAGGCCAGGGGCAGAGCCCCAGAGCCCTCAGCCCGAATGCAAAGGTGGTTCAGCCTCAGAGCTTCCCACTCACAGGGCCGCCAGGGTCACCTGCTCCTTGCTCCCGAGACACTGTCCCAACTGATGAACAAGCAGCCCAGCACAGCAATGCCAAGTCCCACCCCCCACTCCCAGGGCAGGGGTCGCACCTGGGCCCCACCAGGAAAGAAGGGAAGACAACCCATCGGGTTGTCCCCACAGGGGACCCACCCACCCACCCACCCACTTTGGGGGAGACCGTCCCCAAGTTCTACCCCCAAGCCCCTGACAGGAACCCATGCAAACGCCTGTCTTCCCCGCCCCGGGGCACCCATCCCCAGCCAAGCCGCCTGACGACGTGTTCGGGCGCCCCCGGGGCGCGCCGGCACGGGGCTGGGGCCGGGCCCGCTGGGCCGCGGCGCTCCCGCTAGAGGGGTGGGGTGTGGGGGGAGCGGGAGCCCCCTCCCGGCCTCTCCCGACCTTCCCTCCATTCAGCCCGAGCCAGCTCGCTCGCCCTCCCCCGCTAACTTTTCCCCCACTCACCACCCCATGGACCAGAAACTCAAAAAGTTTGCTTTTCGTGGCTTTGCGCGCCCCTCCGGCAACTTCGTCCGCGGCCATCGGGGTGGGCTCAGCGGCGCCTCTCACTCTCTCTCTCTCTCTCTTGCTCTTTCTTTCCCTTTTCTGCCTTTTTTTTTTTTTTCCTCCAACTCTCCCCTCTGAGTCCTGCTGGGCTCTCTCACACTTCTACTCGAGCGGAGTGGGGAGGGGGCCCCTTCAGGGCTGCCCTGACGGCCCACGGCCCACGCCGCCGCCGCCGCCGCCGCCCGCCAGCCGCCGCGGCTGCCGCATTCCTGCACTGATAAGACAGAAATAGTCCGGCGGCCCGGGGTCCGCCTGTTGACTCGGCGGGGACGGAGAAGCCTGCCTTTCCCAAGCCTCGCCGGGCCCAAACAGCGCAGATAAGCGGCGAGGCTCGCCGGCCAGCGCGGCTCCGGGCCGCTGGGCAGCGGCGCCGCCTGCCCGAGGCCGCCCGAGGGCCGCGGGGAGGCGGCGGCGGCGGCGCGGGGAGGGGACGCGAGGGGAGGCGGCCGGGGGGCTCGCCGGCCACCCGGCCTCTCTCGCCGCAAATAGTTTTTCGCTTAGGGAATTCTCCGGCAGGGAACAGGCCGGGAACAGGCCGTTCCAACTTTGCCCCCAAGTGGCTCCTGCCGCATTTCTGAGGCCCTTTTCCCCAGAGACCTGGCAGGCCAAGTAGGGAAACATTTCGCTGGGAAGGAATCCGGGGTGGGTGGAGGGGGTGGTGGTGGCGGGGGGCGGGAGTCGAGCCCGGAGGAGGCCTTTCTCCGGCACCGGGCGGCCGTGGTGGGTGTGCCCCGGAGGCGGTGTGCCCTGCAGTCCATAGATGTGTGCGCCCTTGTCTCACCGCCGAGTGTGTCTGCACCCTGGTGTGGGCACGGCCGGTGGCCGTGGGTGTGGATGTTTACGTGCGTGCACAGATAAATGCCTCCTCTGTGTGCCTCCCTCTACCAGAGCCTCCGGTGTGCGCGCGCGCGGGCGGGCGCGGGTGCGTGTGTGTGGCTGGACACGGTCTGTGTCTCCCCGCTCCGGGTGTCTATTTCGGGCTATGTGAGTCTTTGTCTCTCTGTGACAAAGTCGAGGCAGTAGGGGAAATTTCGGAGAGAGGGAGGTGGGCCAGGCTCGTGAGAACGGGAAGGGAAGCAGTGGGGGCAGGCAAGGAACTGGGGTGGACGGATGGGTGGGGAGGGGGAGGCCAGCGCGACCTGACGGCTTTGGAATGGGGTGTGGGTGGGAGCGGGGGACCTGCAGGAGCTGGGGCGCTGGGTATGGTAGGGCCAGCCTCTGGACCCCAAAGAAAGCAGGGGTAGGGGTGGAGCCGTGAGGGAGCCCCAGAAGGGGTGGTATGGAGGGAGCTGGGGTGAAGGAGGGACAGGAAACAGGAGGGGCAAACCCTGCGAGTCCCCAGGCTGGGAGCCCTGGCCCCGCCCACGCCCCAGAGGCCACACCCTTCTCCCCGCCTCCGGGAGGAAGCGCCCCAGGGGCTTTGGGACCAGAAGGGGTCAAGTTTATGCCTCCAAGGGCTGCATTGTCCGTACCCAGGTGAGGGCGGGGCAGGGCCCTGGGAATTTGCTGGAAATTTTTATTCGAGGTTAGATCCTGAAGACCCAGCGTACACTTTTTTATTTGAGGTTAGATCCTGAAGACCCAGCCTGACCCTCAACACTTTAGAAAGCCGTCAGAGGTCGGGACCAAGAACCCAGGGAGTGGCTCTGCCTAGGGAGTCTTTTTTTGCCTGCAGCCTGATTTCCTTGGCCCCGTTGTGCTTCTGGCTGTCACTGTCCATTTCAGTGCCCACAGCCAATCCCCTGAAGGGCTAGAGAAGGCAGGTGGTCCATGCAGCTCCTCCTCTACCTTACCAGGGACCTAGAGAGCCCCTTCCTACCACACCTCTACCCAGGCTTCCCCCACACCCACACTCACAGATAATGGGTCCTGATGGGTGGGAACGGGTGGTTGTTTGCCACTGGCCACGAAGGTGGCTGCTGGTAACCTGGGGAGGTAATCTCTCCAGTCTGTCTAACTTCCAAAACCCCTCGCTCATTCCCATCTCCAAGCCTCTGCTCCTGCTATTCTTTTGCCTGGAATCCCTGAAAATGCTTCTCTACTTGTCCCAATCACATTCATACCTTAAAGCCCGTCTGGAGCCCCACCTCCTCCAGGAAGCTTTCCTTGGTTCCACTTCCGTGCACAGATCTTTCTATTCTGTGAATGCCCATTACCATCTACCCTGGCCATGAAATGGCACTTTGCTGCTGACTAATGTCTCATGTGCCTGAGTTTCATGTGTGTTATGTAGAGTTTTCCAAATGGGCTGCAGCCCCATGAAGTCTGGGGCTGGTTTTCAGGTCCATTGTCCCCCCCCGTGCCTGCACACAGGGACTAGACCTGACCAATGCCTACTAACACTTGCAACCACCCAGAGCTCAGTGGGCCACTGGACAGAGCTCACCCTCTGCCTCTTACCTGAAGATGTGAGTCATCAAGGGCACCCCACCTCCTGGTGGGTGCTTCTAGCAGGGACATGTCCCCCTGGGGGACAGGGACAAGGGCAGACACCTCTAGCTTTGTGTAAAGCTTGGAGCTCTCAACTCTTGGGGAGGCCTTTGGGAGAAAGAAGACAGCACAGGAGGTAGATGGGGCCAGTGGGCACACTTGGCATTTGTGAGGGGCTGGTCTTGGTGGTGGGCAAGACTGAAGGAGATGGTCAGGCCAAGGAAGGGATCTGGTGGTACTGAGGGGAGGGTCACTCAAGTCGACAGACAACACCTTCCTGGGCCACCCCAGGCCCAGGGCCTCGCTCTGCAGCCTCTCTCTGGAAGGCATCCTTACCGACACAGAGACAGCAGATACATAGTGCATATGTGTCCCCCAGGGCGCAAGCACCAATGCAAAGGCCAGAGGAACAAGGAGTCACGTGAATTTGCACCCACAGGCACAACTCAATCACGATCTGCCCACTCACAAGGCCCTCACCAGCAGACTGCTTTTACAGGGGCGACCCCAGGTATGCCCCCACCCCCGGGGCGGGGGCTGCCTTCAGACCAGAAAGCAGGGGCGCCAGTGTGGGTGTCCCGGGGCCAGGACTCCCATCTCACAAAGGCCAGGATCCTCAGGGCTCAGCCCCAGAAGGGCGCTCAGCAAGAGCCACGCCGCCTGCTGGCTCCTGCTTCCCGCCCCGGGTGGGCAGGAGGGCCCCGGTTTCAGCGGGCAGGGTGCCCTCCTTCCCAGCTCGACACGGCCGATGGGCCCAGGCCGCGCTCCGGGCAGGCCGCGCGCGTGTCCGCCCGGAGCCGGAGTCCCCCCTGCCGTCCCCCCATCTCTCCTTCCCTTGCCGAAGCACCACCAGCACCAAATGGCAAAGCGCCTCTCCCCGCGCGCGCAGAGAGATGCGCCGCGACCGCCGGGACGGGCTCGGCAGCCTCCCCCCTCTCCACGGTGCCCGAGCCGGGGGCGGCCGGCGCTGGGGGTGTGTGGGGGTGGGCACGGCCCGGCCCGCGGCGGCCCTCCCTCGCCCTCGCCCGCCCGGGGAACCGGGCAGCGGCGGGAGCCGGCCCGGGCATGCGCACTGCCGCCTCCCTCGCGGTGAAGGTCAGCCCAGGGCCTAGCTGCGGGACTCAAAGGCGGCGGCGGTGGGGGGGGCGGGGGTATGCAGCCGAGAGACTTTTAACTCTTTCCCGGCGGGAGGATGGCCACCAAGGCTGGGCCGGGGCGCCCGGAGGGTCCCACCCTCCCGCCTTCCGCGGGGGTCCCCGCGGCGGGCACACGGCTGGGGGTGGGGCGGAGGGGGCAGGACGGGGAGGAGGGGCAGAATGGAAAGAAGGAGGCTAGGAGAGGAGGGAAGCCGATCGGGAAGGGAGGACGGCGAAGGAGGAACAAAGGAAGCCAGGCTGGAGGGGGAGACCGCGTTCCACCGCCCGCGTCCCCGTATCCCCAGCAATGAAGGTCTCCTTAGGTCCATGAAATTACCCCCACAGACTGTGTGTGCGTGTGCGTGTGAGAGAGATTGAGAGGGAATGAAGTGAGACCACTGGATCAGGCTGAGAACCCCTGATTTTCTGTGTTCTGGCCCACCCCTAAACCCAGCTTCCACTTTCTCCGCTGGTCACTAAACGCCAGGGCATGCCAGAGGGGCCGAGAGGCAGCTCTGATCCAGCTGACCTGCCTAGCCCAAGCCCCAGGCCCCCAGGAAACCTTGGCTAGACCTCAGGTTCTGGCCCAGTCCCCAGGGCTGGGCCAAGAGGAGTCTGCACCCTACGCCCCACCTCTGGTGAGGGGCTTCCTCCAGCCAGCAGGCAGGACCTTGGTAGACCAGACCAGGGGCATGGCAGGCACAGTCCTCCCCCTCGTCCTAGCTACTCCCCCCAAGCCCTTCTGAGGCCAGAGTAGCGTCCCTCCTCCTTCGAGGATGTTTCTGGGCCCAAGACCTGCTCTGCTGCTCTCCAAAGGGGCTGTCCGTCTCCGTGGGACTTTGTCTTTCTGTGTCAGTTTTGCAAACACAAGAGACACAAATATGATAGAAAGAAGCAAAAAAAAAAAAAAAAGTAGGGTGCCAAGACCGTCATGTGACCTTGGGCAAGTCACTGTACTTCCCTGTTCCCTGGACCTCTGGGGCTCAGACGGAAGGCCCACCTGGGATTCACAGCGTGTTCCCTCACTCCCCTCAGGGCCACCATTAATCAGGTCGGGCTTCTCTGGTGGCTCAGAACGGTAAAGAATCTGCCTGCTATGCAGGAGATGAGGGTTCGATCCCTGGGTGAGGAAGATCCCCTGGAGAAGGGAATGGCCACCCACTCCAGTATTCTTGCCTGGGAAATCCCATGGACAGAGAAGCCTGGTGGGGCTATGGTCCGTGGGGTCGCAAAGAGTCAGACACAACCAAGCAACTAACACTTCCACTTCCTGTAGCAAAAAGCAAGCCACACTGGCCTGGACCCATTCTGAGAGGATAGGTGGGTCTGTGGGGTGGTGTTTCTCCAGGACGCCGAGGGGTGCTATCACTGCCCCAGATGGCTCCCACAGCCTCAGGGCACAACCCAGGGCATAGCTCTGCCAGAGTGGGGGAGCGGCAGGCAGGTAGGTGTCCCACAGAGCCATCCTTGCTCCCTACTCATCTTCCAGCACCCGTCTGTTTGGGTAGATTCAGTGGCAAAAGCAAGAGGGCTCCAAGCAGAAGGGGGCTTCTCCCTCTCTTTCTTGGGGAGTGGGGGTGTAGGTGCCTACCTCGCTACAAAGCCTGGGGAGACCCTCTCACACCCCCGAGGGGCTGCAGCCAGCACTCTGCCCTGCTGGCACCCCGGCCGTCTTCTTTCTTGGCGGACAGGGGCCCCATCCAGCACTACTGATTTCCTCTCCTGTTTGTCCCACAGCTGTTTGACACCTGTTTGACACCAGGAGAAGGTGCTGGTGGCCAGCACCCCAGCCCTCACCCCAGGAGGTTAAGCTCTGCTACAGGGCTCTGACCAGGGGGTTGGACGGAGTCCTGCGAACCACTGCATTCTGAGGCCGGAAATGTCACCTCAGTCAAGAAAACTGATACCAAAAAAAAAAAAAAATCATCCTTACTTCCTTAAAGGATTTTTTGGGAAATTAAGCCAAGTGGTAGCAGGCAGTGGAATGTACAGATAAAATGTCCAGGGGACCCACCCAAGGCTAGGTCTCCAGACCTCTGTAACTCCTTTAGGAGGGAAGGGTGAGCCCTGCTCACAGGGTCTGAAAGGGCCCCCTCTCCTCTTAACACTAAGGTGCCATTCTGCCCTGGTGTCCCCTGGGCCAGGGTTGGGGGCTGCCTTCCTGCCATAATGCCTTTTGTGTGCCCACTGTGTCCGGAGTCATCGAAAGGCCCAGACTCCCCTCAACTCCTGTACCCTGGGCCCCACAAGGCTCTGTGCACCCCTCTTCCGCAGCCATCTCCCAACCCAAGTTCTTCTCCATGTGGGCTGTCATAGGAAAGTGTCCAATACACTCAGCCATTTCTGTGAACATCCGTTTTGCCTTCTTGCGGCAGAAACCACTGAGTAACCACTCCCCCTGAAATCTTCTGTGCAAGGCAGTGGTATTCACAGAGTCCGCCTTGCCACTGGCCTCCAGGTGGGTTAGGACCCTCCTTGCCCCTCGCTGCTGCTGCTTCCAGACCCCTGGCTTTGCATTTTACCTCCATGGCGCCTTCTTTTCTGGAGCATCCTAGCTCCTGGCTCACAGCCATTCCCTCTGTCACCCCTGACCTCTTCCTGCTGCTTTCCCAGGTCCTCATGGACAGTCCCTCCCACACGTCAGGGCTCTGGGTTCCTGGGCTGCCTCTCCTCCCGCGATTCTCTGCCCTCCCTCAGTCACTCATGCCAGCTTCACCTCTTGCATCCTTGTCATTCCAGCCCCACCACCAATCTCAGCCTTACACCCCACTCTCTGACCACCATCTCCCTGTCCAGCTCCCTGACATCCAAAGTCTGTGATGCCACTGGAACTGCTGGTCCGTTTCTCTGACCTGCACCCCTCACCACAAACACACCTTCTTACACTTACTCTTTCTTATTTTTAGTTATGGTAAAACATACCTCTATGGTTTTTCCAGTAATCATGTACAGATGTGAGAGTTGGACCATAAAGGCCGAGCGCCCAAGAATTGATGCTTTTGAACTGCGGTGTTGGAGAAGACTCTTGAGAGTCCCTTGGACAGCAAGGAGATCCAACCAGTCCATCCGAAAGGAAATCCACCCTGAATATTCATTGGAAGGACTGATGCTGAAGCTGAAGCTCCAGTACTCTGGCCATCTGATGCAAAGAGCTGACTCATTGGAAAAGACCTTGATGCTGACTCATTGGAAAAGACCCTAACCCTAACCCTAACCCTAACCCAGATTGAGGGTAGGAGGAGAAAGAGGGTGACAGAGGATGAGACGGTTGGATGGCATCACCAACTCAGTGGACACGAGATTGAGCGAATTCCAGGAGATGGTGAAGGACAGGGAAGCCTGGCATGCTGCAGTCCAAGGGGTCCCAGAGTCCGACATGACTTAGCAACTGAACAACAAAAAACATACATAATGTAAACTTTACCACTTTTACTTCCCTTGCACATACTCTTGGCGCGCTTATTTAAGAGTTAAACCGGCTTTATCAACCCCTCCCCTGCACTCCAGGACCTGATGTGGCTGGAGAAGACACGCCACTGCAACGACCTGGCCCCACTGTCTTTTCTGGAGCTTGGACTTCAGCTGGCCTCATCTTGCCCACCGGCCCCCTCCTTCTCTAAACCATCAGGTCCTTCCCCGCTCTCAGTCTCCTATGTGAGTTTTCCACATCTTCTTTCTCCTCCAACCTCCTCCTCTCTCCCAGCTGATGCCCTTGCTTCTCCCTTCCCGGAGAAAAGAGAAGCTTCTGAAGAACTTCCAGAGATCCCACCTTATCCTCCCACCTCCCGGCAACCGCTCCCCTGGTTCCTGCAGCTGAGTTCTCTGTGCTCCCACCTAAACCCGGCCATCCCCCTGCATATGAGCTGCTGTCCCCCGTCTGGAACGCTCTGGGCCGTGGCTCCAATGCTTCAGCCCCGCACCATGTTCCTGTTCCCTGCTCCACAATCATTCCTTGGAGATCTCATCCACCACCCAGTCTCAGAGTTGTAAATACCTTCTCTATGTTGACAACTCTCCAAGTTTTCCTCCAGCCCATTTTCTCTCCCAGCCCTTAGACTCACGTAGTGTCTACTCACACACTATCAGTTCCACCTGGATCTTGAATAGATTCGCCCACAACAAAACCCCCGCTCTCGCACCTCAAACACAGCTCGCTGCTCGCCCTCCTCACCCTGCTTCCCACTGCTTTCCACTGCTTCGGCAAGCTGGGCACATCCTGGAATCCTGTCTTTTTCTCCCACCCCACATCCAATCCAAAGGAAGTCTTGTTGGCTCTGCATCCAGAACCCAGTGCTTCTCGCATCTCCACGGCTCCCAGCCCACTCCAACCCATGAGCAGTGAATAAGCTGGCTTCCAACCTGGACCCCAGTGGTCTACTCTCAGCACACAACCAGAGGGGTCCTTTAGCAAAGGGAGTCAGATGCCATCACTTCTGCCCCCACAAACTCCCCCCATCTCATTGCCAGTGAGGGCTGAGTCCTGGGGCTCCCAGGACCCAGTCCCATCACCCCTCCCGGCTCCCTCTGTGTCCTTCTCCTGCACCGCCTCCCTCTTCTCTCCGCTCCTTGGAGCCTGCTGTTCCCTCTGCCGGGAACATGCTTCCTCCAGCTAACACTGTCGCCTCTCTAAAGTGCTTGTTCTAATGTCCCCTTCTCAATGGGACACTTCTGTCCACCCTGTTAGAAGCCTCCCTCCCCCTCTCCCTCCCCCCTGCACATTCTTCTTTCATCCTCCTGGGTTTCTTTCCGAAGTCCTGAACACCTTTCTTTGTCCTGTATCATCTACTTATTTAGTACATTAGCCTTTCTCTTCTCTTTCCCCCCTTAGAATGTAAGCTCCGCAAAAACCAGGATCTTGATGTCCTGTGTGTGGATAAATCCCAAGGATCTGGCACATGGCAGAGACTCCAATATCTCAGGTATTAGGCGCTCAATCGTGTCCGACTCTTGCGACCCCATGGACTGTAGCCCACCAGGCTCCATGGAATTCTTCAGGCAAGAATACTGGAGTGGGTAGCCATTCCCTTCTCTAGGGGATCTTCCCAACCCAGGGATCGAACCCAGGTCTCCTGCATTGCAGGCAGATTCTTTACTGACTGAGCCACCAGGGAAGCCCCAATATCTCAAAGGTGTGAGTAATGAGAACCCACTCCAAGTCTACTCAAGATTTCCAGCGTGTTTCCAAACGCTGGGCGATGTTACAATCTGTGCTTGAGGTTAGCAAGATTAACAGCAACAACATCAGCTCAAGCACTTTCATTAACTGGTCTAACTGAAAGGTCTAACTGTCCTGTGGGGGCTGGGATTCCCTTTCTAGAGATGAGGAAAAGGAGGCACTAAGAAGGTATATGACCTGCCCAAAGCCGCTATGCTGTTCTAGGGCTGGGACTGCAGAGCGGGTCTCCCAACGTCAAGGTCCCTCCCTGGCTTCTCTCCTTCACCTCAATCTGCCTCTCTGGTGTCCCTTCATGGAGAGCCTTCCTGCTGGGGACACACACACACACACACACTCCTCCACCTTCCCCAAACACCTGTTTTTTAAAGAAGGAAATCAAGATCCCCGGAGGCGTGCACATTTAAGCTGAATTACCCTCAATTATCTTTTAAAACTCACTCTCCAAAAATCTCAAGCAGAATGTTTCAAACATTGGGAATATAAATTCCAGAAAACTTGCCATCAAGGTGTCTAAAATTCATGTCAATGTGTTGGAGGAAGTTGTGTTAGTTCCTGTGTATGAATTACCTTTTAGCCAAAAAAATGAATCCTAGTTAAACTCTGAACAAGCCCCTGGCTCCTCGCTCCTGTGGGTGGATCAGTGGGCCCTTCAGGGGCTTCTCCTGGCTGGACAGATGGATGCATACGTGTGCATCCACAGAACTCCTGGCTGGTACCCACGCACATGGTCTACCATGTTGGGATGGCTCCCTGTCCTCCAGGAATCACCCCAGGTGCTTCCTTTGGGAGCACGTGGTTACCTGCCCACAGGCTGTGGGCAGCCCCAGTGCCACCTCGTCCTGCCTTCCTGATACCACTCGACGGTCATGGGTGTGGAGAACTCACAGGGTCCGATCTGGTCTAAGAAGGTAGGAGAAATGATCCGAGCAAAAGGCAGAAGTCTCTATCCGTGTGCAGAGGGCCCGAGGTTTCTTGGGGAACCAGGCAAAAGTATGTGGGATTGAGAGACAATGGTCTGGGAATCAAGGATGTCATGGTCAAAGCCAGGCCAGGCCCCTCCCATGTCCCCACACAGCACACCCCAGACGTCTCTGGGGCTCGAACAGCTGCTCATGAAGCCCCACAACGGGGCAGGCAGGGGGAGACAGAGTGGGTGGTCTCAGGGCCTGGACCTGATTGGGGGATCACTCCTGGTTTCCGCAAACCTGTGTAACAGGCCAGCGGGTGCCCTCACCCTGCACCTGTATAGTGAATCCCCTCCAGGTAGCCCCTTGGCCTGCCCTGACCCATGCCCTTATCCCAGATCTGGGCACTTGCCTGGGCCCACTTGCAAGCCACTCTGTCCTGGGCCAGAGCTGTGACCACAGGGCCTTACTGCCCTGCCCATTGCTCCATCTCTTCTGGGGTCCTGTCCTCCCAAAGGCCTTGAACCTACTGCCCTGGGGGAGGTCTCTGCAAGCTCCTCAGTGTGATGGCTCCGAGCTTGGACTCAAGAATGGGGCTTCTCACCTGTGGCAACTGTGGACATTTAGGGGCTGGATAATGCTTTACTGTGGGCTTCCCTGGTGACTCAGATGGTAAAGAATCTACCTGCAATGCAGGCAATGCAGGCTCGAGCCCTGGGTGAGGAAGATCCCATGGAGAAGGGAATGGCTACTCACTCCAGTGTTCTTGTCTTGAGAATCCCATGGACAGAGGAGCCTGGTGAGCTGCAGTCCACGAGGTCACAGAGTTGGACATGACTGAGCAACTGACACACACACAATGCTTTCCTGTGGGGCCGTCGTGTATTGTATGATCTTAGGAGCATCCCTGGCCTCTATCCAATAAATTCTACCAGTACGCTCCTCTCCCCACCTCTAGAGGTCCTTTGTCCCTAGAGGGTGAAACTGCCCAGGGTTGAGAATCACAACTCTAGAATCAGACAGTCTTGGGTTCATGCCTGGCTCAGCCCCTGCATGACCATAAATAAGTACAAGTCACTTGACCAGTCTGAGCCTCATTTTCCCCATCGGCAAGACATGGAGCCCATCACCTAACTCATGGTGGATGTGAGGATTAAAACGATGTCGTATACGTGGGCAGACCAGCACAGCATCTGGCGCAGAGTGAACTGTTAATGAAGTGCCTGCTATTACTAGCTTCTGATGCTAAGCCTGCCGGACCTTGTGGGCTCGGCCCCTGCCTGACCCCTGGGTCCTGCTGCCGACCACCCCCCAGCTAGGGAACTGCTGAAGACAGGAGCCCTCAGAGCCCTCAGCTGCGGGCCATCAGGAGTCCCACAGGAGGGTAGCCGTGAGGGGTCGGCCAGGCAATTATTCACAGTGGCCAGGGAGCCACAGGGGAGTCTGGGTTCTACCCAAACCACTGGAAGCTTCTTTGACTGGAGAATGACCATGAGTACACAGGGTGGGAGGGGCTGCAGGGAAGGAGGGAAAGGAAGACGCTGAGAAGCCACCACGAGTAGTGAATCAACTGGAAGGAAACCCTTGGGTCCAGGGAAGCTGAGGTTTGGGAGCTGCTGATGGAGGCATCTGAAGGACACGCGGGGCCTCCCACCATGCCCCTGACCCCTGACCCCTGCTGCTGGCCCCTTCCTGTGTCCAGTGAGCCCCCACTATGTGACGTCTTGTACGTGGTACCGTTGATTCACACACTGGACACAGCCTCGGCCCCCCAGGACTCTGAGTTTGAGGACTGAGTGGGAACGGACGGGGCTGAAGGCATGGACAGCATGGAAGACAGAGAAGCACACGGCAGCTCCTGCCCCCGATGGTGAAAGCCGCAACGCGAGGAGGGGGGAGCAGAGGACCAGTGCACCTCACCCCAGAGCTCTGGGCTTCCTTGCGGAAAAGATCAGCAAATGCCCCCGAGAGCGTCCTCCTCGGAGGGACTGTGGCCTGCTGGGGCCGTTGGCCCTGGTGACTGTGGTAGGGCCACCAGCAGCCACAGCCAGGCCCCAGGGTGATGATGAAATCTGTGAGTTTCTGGGAGCTGCACCCAAACCCTGGCAGAGACAGTGGGGGCACCAGGGCTGAGCAACGGCAGAGCTGCCCGAGGACGGGCTGTGGGTACTGCTGAGCCAAGTACCCACAGGGTACCAGACTGCCCACGTATCTGTGGAAAAGAACCGCTGGAGGCCTTCCACCACCTCCGCGTGTTCCCACACAGAGCCGGGTGCGAAGCTGGTGTCCGGCAGCCAAGAGGCCCAAGGGAGTCCGTGGTGGCAGCAAGTCAAACTGTTCCTCCGGGCCCTGGTTCCTCCTGTGGTGGGTGTGACCCAGGTCACCTCCTGGAGGTTCTGGCCACCCAGCACTCATTAACTCCCTTCTCATAAGACAGGACGCCACCTTCTGAAGGGGCTTCCCTGATGGCTCAGTTGGTAAAGAATCTGCCTGCAATGTAGGAGATGCGGGTTCAAGCCCTGGGTCAGGAAGATCCCCTGGAGAAGGGAATGGCTACCTACTCCAATATTCTTGCCTGGAGAATCACATGGACAGAGGAGTCTGGCTGGACAGTCCATGGCGTCGCAAAGAGTCGGACACGACTGAGTGACTACACCACCACCACCACCACCTTCTGAAGGCAGCTCTCAAAGTCCCCTGTTATGGGAAAATGGTGTCCCCTCCCTCCACCCAATTCCTTTGCTGGAGACCTAACCCCAGTACCTCAGAATGCCATCTTTAGAGATGAGGTCTCTAAGAAGGTGACCAAGTTAGAATGAGGTGGGTCACTAAGGTGTCCCTAATCCAATATGGCTGGTGTTATAAAACTGGGGAGGTTACGACAGAGACAGGCAGACACAGAGACAACGTGAGGAGACACAGGCGGAAGGCAGTGGCCTACCAGCCACGGAGAGAGGTCTGGAGCCCAGCCTTCTCTCACAGCTCTTGGAGGGAACCAGCCCTGCCCACGTCTTGGGCTACCAGCCTCCAAACTGTGAGAGAATGCATTTCCATTGTTAAAGCTGCCCAGTCTGGCACTTGGTCTTGGCAGGTCTAGCAAACTTATCCTCTCAACACTGCTCCTCACTATTCCTTGGGCTCCATGCCCCCCAACCCAGCCGCTCCTCTCACAGCCTCTGGTTTGCCTGAAGCCACGGAACACAGGGTGCTCAGAACAGTGTGCTTAAATAAACAACGAGGTCCTACTGAATAGCACAGGGCACTTCATTCAATATCCTGGGATAAAGCATAATAGAAAAGTATATGAAAAAGATGGGAGTTCCCTGGCAGTCTACTGGTTAAGATTCTGCGCCCTCTGACTGCCGAGGGTCCCGGGTCAATCCTTGGTCCAGCAAGTAAGAAAGCCCTGTGGTGAGGCCAAAAAAAAAAAAAAGGATGTGTATATATGTATAACTGAATCACTTTGCTGTTCAGCAGAAATTAACACAACATTGTAAATCAATTCTACTCCAATAAAAAGTTAAAAAAAAAAAAAAGAGTGATGTGCTTATGAGCAGAACACAGGGCAGGCCCTGGGGGCTGGAAGACCTGAGTCTGAGTCTTCATTCCATCGCCTATCGACGGGAGGACAAAGGGCCAAGCTCTCTAGCCTCAGTCTCTTCGTCTCTAAGATGAGTTCAGCATCATTTCCCCTCTCTCACTGCATTATTGTGAGTAGGAAAATGGAAACAAGAGGACACGTGTGAAAATCCTCTAAGTCACAGAGGACTGAATGAAGTTCTCACTGTTCACAACACAGCACTCTCTTGTGAACACTCGCCCCACTTTGGCCTTGTACCGAATTTCCTGTCAATTAAAAACTTGACTCCCTTTCTATTTTGTGACAAAACATCTCTCCCCATTCCATACTTCTAAAGTTGCCTTTTTGGATTCGAGGATATTCCTCTTGTAAGAATTAAGTGGTTTTTCCAGCTCAAGAGCTTTTGGATCTCGACTCTTTCATCCAATATATTTACCTACCCCCCCCCTTGCCAGTTGAGCATCATTCATAAATCCAGTGAGTGGGACCGTCTCTCTTCATCCAAATCTTTATGGAATGTACTGAAAAAGGCACAGGACAAGTCCTCTCTCCAAATGATCTACACCCTGTTGGCTTAGCCCTCAGTTGGCAGCAAAGTTACTCAGTCACACTAATACCCAGTGATGTGCTGGAGTGTCATGTTGGTAGTTTAAAATCAGCTCCGGTAGAGTATTTATACCACAGAAATTAGCAGATGATACAAATCAGATTTCAGCTCCCCCTTCCCACCCTGTCAAGAGCCAGTTGTAAATATTCACTAGCACACTGCATTCAGGCCACCTGTGTGTGTCTTACTCAAGCTACTGGGAGAAACTTTGTCAAGCTGTTTGGCCTCCAAATGAACACATGAATCTTTATGGAGCTTAACAGCTGATAAAACG
This sequence comes from Bos indicus x Bos taurus, assembly GCF_003369695.1. Taxonomy (NCBI): domain Eukaryota; kingdom Metazoa; phylum Chordata; class Mammalia; order Artiodactyla; family Bovidae; genus Bos; species Bos indicus x Bos taurus. Next base: position 6,026,061 of record NC_040079.1, on the reverse strand, counting down.
ATTCAATATTCTTGATTTAATTTGGTTCTTTCAACATCCCAGGAAATTAAAAGTCTGGCTTTTGTGACCCATTGGACTGTAGCCCACCTGGCTCCTCTGTGACATTTTTCAGGCAAGAATACTGGAGTGGGTTGCCATTTCTTTCTCCGGGGGATATTCCTGACCCAGGGATTGAACCAAGGTCTCCTTCATTGCAGCAGATTCTTTACCTGCTGAGCCATCCACGAATAGGTTTACTATTAGTGAAAAGTGAAAGTGAAAGCCGCTCAGTTGTGCTCTGACTCTTTGTGACCCTATGGACTATACAGCCCATGGAATTCTCCAGGCTAGAATACTGGAGTGGGTAGCCTTTCCCTTCTCCAGAGGAGCTCCCCAACCCAGGGATCAAACCCAGGTCTCCCACATTGCAGGCAGATTCTTTACCAGCTGAGCCACAAGGGAAGCCCAAGAAGACTGGAATGGGTAGCCTACCCCTTCTCCAGGGGATCTTCCTGACACAGAATTGAACCGGGGTCTCCTGCATGGCAGGCAGATTCTTTGCCAACTGAGCTATGAGGGAAGCCCCATTAGTATACCCATTTTAAAGATGAGTAACACAGGTTAATGATTGACTTAGAGCCAGATCGCCAGTAGGGACTCAAATGCTCATGTTCTGATCTCAAGGTCAACATTCTCTTCCGCTCATCATCTGACTGCTCCCTCACCCCTGCTGGTTGTCACAAGCATCCTGAATTCCCCCAGCATCCCCTGCTCTGGGTTTACAACATGGACAAGTCGACAGGGAGCATGTCCAAGGCCCCGGCCCTTCCCATAAGCAGCATATCTCTGAGAACTGATGAATGATGCTTCTCTGCCTGGGAGAGGGTCCTTGAGTGTTTGACAAGACTCTGCATTTTGTTTCTGATTCACTGATGACAGGAGGCCACCTAAAATGACAGCAACCCTTCGTGCTGTGTGTCTCAGACTGGGGCCCCCTGAGAAACACCGATGTAGGGTTCAGGGCCTGAAGGCTAGAAGAGATGACAGGTGACAGGTGACAGGGTAAGGAAAGCTCGAGGTGGATGCTGCAAGCTGGGAGAGCCAGACAGGCTTCACTCAGCCCATAGTACGTCTCAAAACACTTTTAAAAAAACCTTAAAAGTGGGAAGCTTTCATATAAAAAGCCAGATTCTCAGAATCTCTTAAAACACTGGAAATCTGGCAACACAGATGGAGTTGAGGGGCTCTCTTTCTGAAGGGGTGTGAGCTGTACAATCCACAGCATCCTGTTCCCTATTTTAGGGGTTGGTTGAGTCTCTCACACCCCTAGGGCATGCATGCGTGTGCACGCTAAGTCATGTCCGACTCTGTGACCCCATGAACTGTAGCCCACCAGGTTCCTCTGTCCATGGGATTCTCCAGGCAACAGTATGGAGTGGGTTGCCATTTCCTCCTCCAGGGGATCCTCCCCACCCAGGGATCTGAACTGGCATCTCCTGCCTTACAGGTGGATTCTTTACCAGTAGTGCCACGTGGGAAGTCCGTGTCCCTGGAGACCCAGCAATCAATGGGAAGTAGGGTGGATCTTGTAGACCATGACAACTAGCCTTTGACCCCTGCCTCAGAGCTGGGGTGAAAGGGGTCACTTATAAAGGGCTGGTTGCTTTGTCCTTTGGGGGCTGCGGTTTGGGTCATGGCCCTTCTGAGGAAGCAGTAGACAGAACTCAGCTGGGACTCTTCCCTGACCACTGGGACGTTCCCTAGCCTCTGTGTACCTCAGTTTCCCATCTTAAAAGTGGTGATGATCATATTTAACTCACAGTGTTGTGGTGAAGATAAACCAGTTAAGCCACGGGAGAGTCTGCAAACCCCAATAAGCCCTCGGTCTACACTGGCTGTCCTAGTCTGACCCCAGCCTGCTTCCCTGACTTTCTTCCTGAAGTCGCAGCACTGGGCCTCAGGTGCTGCGAAGAAAGTGGGGTCTGTCCACCCCCCAGGGGGCATATTTTCTAAGACTGTTTTCTCCTGAAGGAATGGGCCTGGGTAGAATGGGAGTAAAGGAAAAAGCGAAAGAAGAGTCGCTCAGTCGTGTCTGACTGTTCAGGACCCCAAGGACTGGAGCCCGCCCCCAGGCTCCTCTGTCCATGGGATTCTCCAGGCAAGAATACTGGAGTGAGTTGCCATTCCCTTCTGGGGCGGGGAGGGGGGGAGGGTATTTTCCCCGACCCAGGGATCGAACCTGGGTCTCCTGATTGCAGGCAGGTTCTTTACCATCTGAGCCACCAAAATAGGGGGAGGGGTGATAAAATTGGGGCTCAGAGGGGAAACAGGCAAGAAAAAGCAAAAGCACATGATGCACCTGCCAGTGGGGGCAGCGGGGAGTGGGATTCGCAGACTGGCGGACGTCAGCCTCCCCTCCCTCTACTCGGGCCGCCCCCACCGGCAGTACCTTCCCCCGCGCAGGCATCGCCTCCTCCAAGCCCACCCACCTGGCCCGCGCTGTTGATTCAGCTGCGGAGACCGGAAGGAATCTGTTTGCAAGTCCAGGACAGACGGAGGACCACACTTTTTTTTTTTCCAGCTAAAAAAGTCATGAAAGGCCGAGAAGGCAGGCCTCCTAAAGACTGCGTCCAGCTGGACGGCCAGATGCTGCTGGAGAGATAGCGGAGGCTCACAAGGTAACCGCATCTAAGTTCTCAGAACCGGCCCGGAGATGCCCTTCTTGCTGGGGGGTGGAGGTTGCGGGGATTGGGATGGGGGCGTGCGGAAAGCCCCCGGGGCTTCTCCCTGACTCCAACACAACCCGCGGCAGTAAGCACAGCGGGCTGGAATCTACGGAGACACGAGTCACCATAGCAGTGCCCTGGGGTCCACAGACGACACCTGGAGGTGGCACAGCGCCCAGCATCACGTTTTAACCCAGCGGTGATGAGGGGCCGAGGCCAGCCATGGTGTGCGGGCCTTGAGCAGAGAGCTCGGTCTGCAGCATTGCCTGAACCTTTCTAGACGAGGTAGTAAGCCTCGTCTTAACTGCAGACCCTGAGCCTGAGAGCTAAGTGCTTCTGCCCAGGTCGGCTGGGGCAGGGACCGGGCAGAGTTCAGTCTCTAAGAAGGCTTGGGGGACCCGGAAGCCTATGCATCCTGCTCTCCCAGTGGGCGCCAAGGTCCGAGCAGCCGGCACAGGCCCCCAGGTAGGGACTGTCTGAAGAGATCAGAGCTGGACGTTCCCCAGAGCAGATGCAGGGCCTGTGGGAGAATTGCCTCCAAGCTGCTGGAGGCTGTCAGATGTCGTGGAAGCAGAGGGCAGAGTTCAGTCTCTAAGGAGGCCTGTCATGGAAGCAGAAAAGGGGTCCATCCCCTGTAACTCCAAGGGCAAGACCAAGGTTGCGGGAAGAGCCTCCCTCAGCACAAAAACGACTGAGGAGCGGATGATTTCCTGGATCACGGTGAACAGGTTCTATCTGCGAGGGACTGCCCCAGGTGTGGCCCCCCAGAGCGGCTCAGGTGTTGGCAGGTCAAGGCGGGCAGGCCCACCCTTGGGTTGTGGGCGCATAGAGAGTGTGGGGTCAACAGTGCAGAGGGATCTCAGGCTTCTTTAGGGTCAGCTGTCAGGGCCACCTGCTCTCTCCTACTGCCTTATTCATCTGCTCATTCATTCAAGAAAGTGAGAATTCCCTGGCTGCCCAGTGGTTAGGACTCTGCGCTTTTCACTGCTATGACCCAGGTTCAACCCTTGGTCGGGGAACTAAGATTCCCCCAAGCTGCATGACCATAAAAAAACACATGGTTTTGTGTTTTTTTCCCCAGCACTATTCTGAACAAGAGCCTGGCAGGCTGCAGTCCATAGGGTCGGAAAGAGTCGGACATGACTGAAGCGATTTAGCATGTACACGTAAGATATAAGAAGGTGGAACTTTACACCTCAGGTGGGGAGAGAGTGCCCCTTGAAGAAGTGGTATTTAAGTCAAGACCTGAATGATGCTTTCAACGATGCAATCCGGCATTCCCTGCCAAATAGTTGCTAAATCCCTGGCATCTGTGTCTAGCCCTCGGAGGGTTCAAGACCTGGGGGTAAGGGTGTGTGGCTGGGACTTCCCGTACCCAGGCTCACCTGTCAGGCACATATACTGGTGGTGGTGGTGGTTTAGTCGCTAAGTCGTGTCCAACTCTTGTGACCCCACGGACTGTAGCCCACCAGGGTCCTCCATCCATGGGATTCTCCAGGTAAGAATACTGGAGTGGGTTGCCATTTCCTTCTCCAGGGGATCTTCCCAACCCAGGAATTGAACCTGGGTCTCCTGCTTTGCAGGCAGATGAACTGATGCAGGTCTTTATTTTCCTATGAGGATAATCCCCTTCCCCAAGAATGTGACTCTGTACTTGATTCCTGATTTTAAATAGACTTCCCTGCTGCCTGACACATATTGGAAACTGTTGTAAATACTAACAGGCAGTGCATCCTTCCAGTTGCTCTAAATTTTATCTTTGGATTGAGCACAGTCAGCAGGACTTAAATGGCCGTGATGTTCTGTCAGCCCTCGGCTGCGCCCGAGGAAACTGCTGTGGAATTGTTGAGGATGTCGCTAAAACTGTCACACAGGATTCCCCTCACGTCACCTCACGGGAGACACTTCTCGGGGTCTCCGGGCCAGAAATCATAGTCTTTGGGGGGCAAATGGTTAGGTTTTTGTCTTACAGGCAACTGTAACTGCTTACATTTGCCCTGTTATAAGTGTAACACTTAACACTGCCCTGTGACACCGGGCCTCCTCCCACTCATCTCACCCTGGGCCGCAGCGTCCCCTCCCCGCCCTGCGGTCCTCTGCCCCGGGCCCCTCACTCTGTGTGTCTTTGCAGACCACCTCAAGCTCTCTTGGAACGAGGCGAGTGCATCTTTCCTGCCTGCCTCTCCCTCACAGCGTACTGCGAGTGCATCTTTCCTCCCTTGCCCTCCCCTCACAGCGTACTGCTCCTCACTCCAAGCCCCAGAATGTTCTTCCGTCTGGAAAGGAAGGCCGACACGGGAGATGATCCAAGTTTGTTACATTCCAGTAAAGGCATGGACAGCCACAGACTCCTGAGACGATTTCTCACATTTCCTGGAAGTGAGTTCGGGTCACAGAGAAATGGGTTTCACAGCGTAGGAAGCAGATCGAGACGTGGGCCAGGCTGAGGATGTCCCACACAGCCATGGCCGCCCCCCACAAAGTCTCCCTCAGCCATGTCCCCACAGGTCCCTGTGAGGTACTGGGGGTCTGCAGGTCCCACACAGCCATGGCTGTCCCCCCACAAAGTCCCCCTCAACCATGTCCCCACAGGCCCCTGTGAGGTACTGGGGGTCTGCAGGTCCCACACAGCCATGGCTGCCCACCCACAAAACCCCCCTCAACCATGTCCCCACAGGCGCCTGTGAGGTACTGGGGGTCAGCAGGTCCCACACAGCCATGGCTGCCCAGTCACCCTCGGCCGAGTGTCCCCCAGCAGCAGCTGAACCCTCTGGTGCAGCGATTCAAGAGGGCTCAGAATCCAGCCCAAATCAAGGGCCGTGTGCTCATCCTGAGTGTCTGTGGCTCTGGGTCCCCCGGTGACACCTCTCCAGGTGACACCTCAGCTCATTACTTCTGCCGCTCACAGCTCACTGACAACCAGCTCTCACTTGCAATCACACTGCGGGCATTTGGGGTGAAGACAGCTCCAGCTGTTGCACGCCTGGCCTGCCTGCCCACCCCTCGCGCCGTCTAGACGCTGGCACGGGCCTGTCAGCATCCAAATGACAGCACGTGCCCAAGCCGCCGGGCGTCAAAGCCCGCTCCCTGCCTGCAACTGCACATGCAGAATGAAGGCCAGTTTTATGGTAGTGAAGTGAAAGTCGTTCAGTTGTGTCCGACTCTGTGATCCCATGGACTGCCATGGAATTCTCCAGTGGGTAGCCTTTCCCTTCTCCAGGGGATCTTCCCAACCCAGGGATTGAACCCAGGTCTCCTGCATTGCAGGTAGATTCTTTACCAGCTGAGCCACAAAGGAAGCCCTTTTTTTTTTTTTTTATGATAATGGGGACTCCAAAATGTAACGCCAGAAACCCCACAGCACCTCACTCCTCACCACCTTCATCATGTGGGGAGGTCAGAGTACCCAACTCCCCAGGAGTCTTAGACTGAACCCTTGATTCAATGCATGACCGGGGCCTCTCGGGGACGAGGGGTTACTAAGGTGCCCTTACTGCTCCCAGAGCCTCCTGACCCCCTGGGGTCTTCTCAAGCCTCCCCTCCCTCTCCACCCACCCCTTCAGCTAGGTGACCTCCTCTGGTCCTCTGGGCAAGGCCTGGAACAGCCCAGGGCACCCACCTACTGCTGCTGGGGACCCCCTTAGGGATTATCTCAATGCACCCCAGAGCAACTGCAATTCACGAGGATTCACCAAGTGGAGGCCTGACTCTGGGGTACCTGGGAAACTCGGCTGACTTCCCATCAACCAGCCCCACATTTGACCTGGCCTCCACCTTCAGATGCCCCAGAACTTCAGAGCTGCCTGGGAAGAATGTATTTAGTAGACTAGCTCACACCTTTTACAATCCAACCCCACAAACTAAGGAACACATTCGCCCTTAACCTTGGCGGTGGTTAGGTTGCAGGATAGGGGGTCAACCTTTGTCTGGGGGCCTGGATGAGCTGCACCTGTTTCCGCAGTGACCAGCACCAGGTCACGGCCTCTCTGCCACCCAGTGCTGCTCCATCTCTGGGCCAGCCAGGCTGCCCCTGCCCCATACCACCCTGGGCCCAGCCTACCAGAGGGGTGCAGGGCAGAGAGGGGCAGGACTGCCTTGGACTTCAGAGCAGTCCAGGCAGGAAAGCAAGTTCCTCTGCTCCTTCCGAGGGAGGAGAAGCTGAGACTAGCACTCTTACTTGGTCCACCCCCTACCCTCGTATCACCAGTCTGCCCCACCTTCCTGTTCTCCCAAAATGAAAGTCGCTCAATAGTGTCTGACTCTTTGCGACCCCATGGACAATTCTCCAGGCCAGAATACTAGAGTGGGTAGCCTTTCCCTTCTCCAGGGGATCTTCCCAATGCAGGGATCGAACCCAGGTCTCCTGCATTGCAGGCAGATTCTTTACCAGCTGAGCCACCAGGGAAGCCCCCTGTTCTCCAACGCCTACTTCAAATCGCGCTACTTAGGGCACTTCCTGTGGGCCGGCCAGCCAAGTCTGCTCCCTCTGCTGGACTGCCGGCCTGAGGGCAGGGACCGGGCCCTCACACCTCCAGGGCCCCCGACAGCACCAATCTGTTACCAGGTGATGCCCACTGGTGAGGCTGGACTGGGAGAGCTCAGACTGGGCTCCAACCCCCTCCCATGGATGGTCCGGGCTCTGGGGCAGGCAGCCTTTCCATGCAGTGCCTCAGTGCTTCCTTCTGGACCAGGGACACCGCCCTGGGACTAGCCAGGCTGTCCCCCTCTCTGCCACGCTGCCGGGAGGAGACTCAGGAGGATCCAACTCATGTGCAATGGGCCTGAGAGCACCCCTGAGCCCGGGCCTGCCTCGTGTCAGCACAGGACTAGCCGCCACCAGACACCCAACAACAGGGTACCACCATCACCCCTCCTGCCCCAAACAAAGCCCTGCCTGGGGCTCAGAAGGCTTGAAGATGTGCGCCCTAGCATGTCCGGGGTAGGTTTCCAGGGCCCAAGTTGTACCACAGCTCAGCAGGTTCCCCTTGGCTGCAGTAAGTGTGTGTGTTTGTGGGGTGTTATGGGCGCATGTGAGCACTTACACACAGGTGAGGGGCACGGAGGTGTGTGTCTGGGGGGTGGAAATCTGGGCACAAGCCAGGAGGAAGGAAGAAGGAGGAAGTGGGACAAGCCAGAGCCCCCAGACCATTTTCACATGAAGCAAAAATTTGGCTTCAGGCTCACGTGTCCCTGGCTCCAATGGCCGTGCAAGGCAGGGCCCAGGGACGGCGAGAGGTGAGGGACACCGAGCAAGATGGGGGGTAGGGGTGGGCGGGGGTTGTGGATAGGGGGAGCTGGCAGCAGGGTCTGGGCAGAGGCTCCGGCCCTCGCAGGGCATGAGAAGAGGCACTGCCAGGGGCCAGATGGGGGCGGAAGTGCCAAGAGGGGGCCGTGGAGTGTGAGCAGAGGCCCAGCCACTCCGGGGCTGGTGGGGAAGGCAGAGCCTACCTGTACCACGGCGGGCGGGTGCTGAAGGCCTGCGGTCATAGGTGGCAGGGTCCTGCAGCGGGGGACTCATCCAGTGCCCCCTTGGTGCCCGTGCCCAGAGCCTACCGTGCCTGCAGCACCAAGGGCCATTCTGAGGAGGATCTGAAAGAAGAGGGCAGTGGGAGGGGCGGCCCAGACCCTGAGCACAGAGCAGACTCACAGTGGGCCCGAGGAGGCGGGGGAAGATGCTAGAGGGGCCCCACGTGTGGGGCATTCCCTGGCACGGTCTGAGGAAGGCAGGAGGTGCACTGAGCAGGAGCCAGCCCGGCTGGGTGGTTCAAGAAGGACTGGTGTGAGAGCAGAAAGCTGTCGGAGGCCAGGTCCTCCTGGCAGAGTTGGGAGGATGAGAGCAGAGAATGCAGGCAGAGCCCGGGCCCTGGCAGGGCAGGGCAATCTGGGAGACTTGGCAGAACGGAAAGGTGGACCGTGAGCCAGGATGGGAGCTGGATGCCTTCTGGAGCTCAGGCCCCATCCCAAGGGAATCCTGGGGGTGGCCAGTAGGTAGAGCTGACCTGCTCTGTACTCCGCCCAGCTCACACAGCCCTGCCTGTGCGCACAGCCTTCCTGGCTTTACTCCCACGCGAGAGCAGGACAGGTGGGAGCGAGGGTCACTACCAGAGCAGATGGTGGGGTGTCGGGGGGCAGTTCAGTAAGTATGGGGGGGCTTGAGAGCAGTTGAGGGTCACGTGTAGGTGGTGTTGGCCGGAAGGGTGTGGAGGAAGGGGAGGCAATGAGATGGGGACGATGCCAAGAGGGGAGACAATACCAGGCCAGGGCTGGGAGGAGGTAACCTGCGGGAAGGTGGGAGACAGCGGGACGATCTGAACGGGGGACAGGTGTCCAGGCCAGAGGATGCCAAGTGGAGATGGGGAAGGTGCCAGGCAGGCAGTGGGCAGGAAGGGAGATGTCAGGCTGGGGAAAGAGGGCAGGTGCCAGGCGGGGAGTGGGGAGGAGGCAGAGGGTGCCAGTCAGGAGCAGCACGAGGAAGTGCCAGGCGATGGGGAGGGGTGTGGGTGCCAGACACGGGGGAAGAGAGGAAGGTAGCAGGCAGGAGGGTGCCAGGCAAAGGGAAAGAGGGGAAAGACAGGGGAGAATGGGGAGGTACTGGGTGGGGGGGGAGGGAAAGATGCCAGGCAGGGGTGAGGAGGGGGGAGAATGCGAGGGGAGGGATGGGAGTCTGCCAGGCATGGAAGAGGTGCAAGAGAGGGAGTGGGGGAGGTGCCCGGCAGGGGAGGGAGAGAGTCAGGAGGGGGGGGGGGCGGTCAGGAAAGAAGGAGGGGAGGAGGAAGAAGCAGAAGACGGCTGCCAGGTAAGGGGAGGTGCCAGGCAGGGGAAAGAAGGGAGGTGCCAGCCGGGGGTGGGGGGGACAGGGAGATGCCAGGCCAGGGGAGGCGGGGGAGATGCCAGACGTGGGGGGGGGGGGCGAGGGATGCCAGGCAGGCGGGAGGAGAGGAGATAGCAGGCGGGGTGGGGGAGGAGGGGTGCCAGGCAAGGGAGGGGGGTGATGTCAACGCAGGCAAAACGGGCACCGACAAACAGGGAGGCCGGGGCGCCGGCGCAGCGCGGCCCGGCGGCGTCTCCTCTGGTGGCCCGGGGACCGCGCGGCGCGGGTCGCTCACCTGCTCCCCCGGGACCCCGGCCCGGAGCGCGGCCGCTCGCTCCCCGCTCGGCGCTCGGCTCGGCCCGGCGCCTGCGCCGCCGCCGCAGCCCGGAGCGGGGGAGGCGCAGGGAGCGTCTGCAAAGAGCGAGCGGCTTAATAATGAGTTAGGGATCGGAGCGGACGGCGTCGCCCCGTGCATCCGCACTTGTGATCGCCGGGCTCGCAGGCCCGTCGTGAGCTTCGGGCTGAACACGGATGCGCTGGAGGTCTGCAGACGCGCCTGCTCCTCCGCGGGCTTACCCAGACCGCCAGAGCATCCCGAGTGATCGCAGGCGGTACCCACTCCAGGACACACACACATACACACACCACACCACACACACACCAAACACACCCCCACACACATTACACACACACCACATACACACACACCACACACACACATACCACACCACACGCACACACGCACACACCCCACACACACACACCACATACACATACATACCACACCACACGCACCACACACCACACACACCACACACGCAGACACACATCACACAAACACACCACACACATATGCACACATACCACACACACAGACACACATCACACACCCATACACACCACACACACACTCACCACACACATACACACCACACACACCACACACACACCCCCCACACACCAGGCACACAGAGACCACACACACAACACACACACCCACACACACCACAAACACACACACCCGTGCTGGGACAGGTTCGGACCAATATCCCCCACCCCATTATCTGCTTGCACACTCATGGTCTCAATCTGAGTAAGTGAGTGAAAGTCGCTCAGTCACGTCAGACTCTTTGCATGTGTCAGATTCTCCAGGCCAGAATACTGGAGTGGGTAGCTGTTCCCTTCTCCAGGGGATCTTCCCAACCCTGGGATCGAACCCAGGTCTCCCACATTGCCAGTGGATTCTTTACCAGCTGAGCTATCAGGGGAGCCCCAAGGTCTCATGTGGGTCCCTCCAGCTCTGCTCCTCTCTCTGCAGGGACTCTGGAAGCCCAGATGAACCTCTCTGCTCACTCGCCCACCTCTCTATCTCTGTGAACCTGACTATCTTGAGAGCCTGGCATAAGCGAGATCCTACAATAGCTGCCCTTAAGTGACTAACAGCTCACTAGCATAGGACCTCAAGGTTCTTCCATGTTGTAGCATGTGTCAGAATTCTCTCTCTTTTAAGGCTGAATAAGATTCTGTTGCCTGCAACAGAGAAAGACAACATCATATCACTTGTACGTGTAATCTAAAAAAAAAATGACACAAATGAATTTATTTACAAAACAGAAATAGACTCACAGACACAGAAAACAAATGTAGGATTACCAAAGAGGATGGGGGTATAAATTAAGTTTGGGATTAACAGATACACACTATATAAAATTCAGCCATGAGTCAGTGAAATCTGGGGTTGTTCACTGTAGTGCTGCTTGAATACCAAGAAACTGGCGATGTCTAAATGTTCGTTGGCAGGTGACAAAGTAAATAAATCAGGTGACGGATGTAAACGTGACAAGATGAATATGCCACTCAATGAATCTATCAAACAGTAGGGAAACCCTGTGTGTGCTGATAGAGGAGGATAGAGAAGAATCTCAAAGATGAGACAAGAGAATAAAAGAAAAGTGTGCAGAACGGTGGGCAAAGTGTGCCAAAGTGTGTGATGTGTGATGTATGTGCTCGTGAGTGCTTCACTATACACAATCACAAGTCCTCTAGAAGGATCCAGGAGAAAATGGGCACAGTGGTGCCCTCTGGTCACCAGAGGGCTGGAGGTTGGAGTGGAGGGACATTTACTTTCCACTCTATTTTCACTTGTAGGTTTTGAATTTAGACTATTTTACCCATTCAACAAATAAGTAAATGCTTACAAAAATCATCTGTATCTTCTGTAAGACTTTTAATATTTTCTGATCACCTGCTATGTAAAATCAGACCAGGAATCCATGAACCCATTCGAGAACTTCTGTCTGTGTATCTCGCTCAGGGGTCCTGCATCTCCTCCTGGAGCTGGTATTACTGTGGGCCTGGCTCTGTACCAGACTGTGGCGCAGGGGTGTGAGACGCCTCTGGGCCATATGGGGGTTGAAAAATGAAAGTGTGAGTCACTCAGTTATGTCTGACTCTTTGCAACCCTATAGACTGTAGCCGGATCCTTTGTCCATGGGATTCTCCAGGCAAGAATACTGGGGTGGGTTTCCATTTCCTTCTCCAGGGGATCTTCCCGACCCAGGGATCAAACCCAGGTTTTCAGCATTGCAGGTGGATTCTTTACCATCTGAGCCACCAGGGAAGCTCCAGATGGGGGATGAATACATGTAAATAGATAGCTCAGTTGGTAAATAATCTACCTGCAGTGTAGGAGACCCTGGTTCAATACCTGAGTAGGGAAGATCCGCTGGAGAAGGGATAGGCTACCCCCTCCAGTATTCTTGGGCTTCTCTTGTGCTCAGCTGGTAAAGAGTCTGCCTGCAATACGGGAGACCTGGGTTTGATCCCTGGCTTGGAAAGATCACCTAGAGAAGGGAAAGGCTTCCCACTCTGGTATTCTGGCCTGGAGAATTCCATGGACTGTATACTGTATAGTGGGGTCGTAAAGAGTCGGACACAACTGGGCAACTTTCACTTTCGCTCTCACGCAGTGCAGTCACAGAGGCCAGTCCCAGTGCTGGAGGGGACAGAAAGTAGAACGGAGGGTGCTGGGGCTGGGAGGAGAGGGAGTGGGCAGTTAGGGTTTAATGGGACAGAATTGGTCTTGCTGGATGAAAAGAGCCCCGTGGATGGGTGGTGCTGATGGTCTAATAGCAAGGTGATAGTACTTGATGCCACAGATCCTTACACTTAAAAAAGTTAAGATGGTAAATTTTCTTTTCTTTTTTTTTTACCACAAGTAAAAGAAAAATTAATGCTGCTAGGCAGCAAGAAAGACGTGTTTCCTTGCCCTCCCCACATTCCCAGTTCTGGATCAGGTGTTTGTTCTTTCCAGCCCTCCTGTAGGACAGACATTAGTATTTGTGTTTATAGAAGATAAAGCACGAAGCTCCGGGAGGTCAAAGGATGTGTCCGAGGCCATGTAGCTCCTACGTGGCAGAGCTGGGATTCAAATCCACCTCCGGCTTCTTCCCACGCCCTGCAGGAAGCCCTGGGGAAGGGAGTAGCGGGGTACATTCACAGAAGGGGGGGTGTTGGTGCTGAGTTTTGAGAAGCTGAGCACTGCCGGCCCCCCATTTGTGCCGGAGCAGGTGAAGATCCGTGTCCAGGGCAGGGTGTCTGCGGTGCTTGCTCAGGAGTTTGGGCTTTGTCAGGACAGGGAAAGTACAAAGCTTCCAGAAATTTCTCTGAGATTTGATCGGATTTTTTTCTGATTTAGTGTTGTTCTTTTCTTAAAGACTTCTCCCTCAATTGTATAAACTTCAGGCCCCAGGAAACCTGGCTGAGCCCATATAGCAAACTGTGAATGTTCCTCTTTTCCTGGGTACCTTTTATTTTCTCTAGAGTTCATACTTAGCTTAAGCCTGCTTTATTTTTTTAGAGCTTTTTTTTTTTTTTTAATTTTGGTCACACCACGTGGCTTGCGGGATCAAACCCCAGGCCTTCAGTAGTTAGAGCGAAAAGTCCTAATCACTGGACTGCCAAGGAATACCCTAGGGCAATTTTAGATTCTCAGCAAAATAGAGCAGAAAGTACGGGCAGTTTCCGTATACTCCCTCCCCCGCCCCACCTGACACACAGCCTCCCTTGTAACCAGCATCTCCCACCAGAGCGGTTAAACCTGTTACTACTGATGAACACACACACACTGACACGTCTCAATCACCCAAAGCCCATGGGTGACCACAGGGGTCACTCTGGCTGGTGCACTTTCTCTGGGTTTGGATAAATGTATAACAACAGCATGTGTCCAGCATCACAGTATCATCCAGGATAGTTTCACTGCCTAAGAATCCTCTGTGCTCCATCCCTTCATCTTTCCCTCTCCTAACCTAACCTCTGGCAACCACTGATCTACCGTTTCCCTCAGTTCAGTTCAGTCGCTCAGTCGTGTCTGACTCTCTGCCACCCCATGGTCTGCAGCCCGCCAGGCCTCCCTACTCCAACTCCTGGAGCTTGCCCAAACTCATGTCCATCGAGTCGGTGATGCCATCCAACCAGCTCATCCTCTGTCGTCCCCTTCTCCTCCTGCCTTCAATCTTTCCGAGCATCAGGGTCTTTTCCAAGGAGTCAGTTCTTCGTATCAGGTGGCGTCAGTCCTTCCACTGAATATTCAGGACTGATTTCCTTTAGGATTAACTGGTTGGATCTCCTTGCAGTCCTAGGGACTCTCAAGAGTGTTCTCCAACACCACAGTTCAAAAGCATCAATTCTTCATTGCTCAGCCTTCTTTATGGTCCAACTCTCACATCCATACATGACTACTGGAAAAACCATAGCTTTGACTAAACAAACCTTTGTTGGCAAAGTAATGTCTCTGCTTTTTAATACACTGTCTAGGTTGGTCATAGCTTTTCTTCCAAGCAGCAGCTGTCTTTTAATATCTTGTCTGCAGTCACCATCTGCAGTGATTTTGGAGCCCAAAACAATAAAGTCTGTCACTGTTTCCATTGTTTCCCCATCTATTTGCCATGAAGTGATGGGACCATGATCTTAGTTTTTTTAATGTGAAGTTTTAAGCCAGCTTTTTCACTCTCCTCTTTCACTTTCATCAAGAGGCTCTTTAGTTCTTCTTCACTTTCTGCCATAAGGGTGGTGTCATCTACATATCTGAGGTTATTGATATTTCTCCCTGCAGTCTTGATTCCAGCTTGTGCTTCATCCAGCCCAGCATTTTGCATGATTAAATAAATGGGGTGACAATGTACAGCCTTGACATACTCCTTTCCCAATCTGGAACCAGTCTGTTGTTCCATGTCCAGTTCTAACTGTTGCTTCTTGACCTGCATACAGGTTTCTCTGGAGGCAGGTAAGGTGATCTGGTACTCCCATCTCTTTAAGAATTTCCCACAGTTTATTGTGATCCACACACTCAAAGGCTTTGGCATAGTCAATAAAGCAGAAGTAGATGTTTTTCTGGAACTCTCTTGCTTTTTCAATGATCCAGCAGATGTTGGCAATTTGATCTCTGGTTCCTCTGCCTTTTCTAAATCCAGCTTGAACATCTGGAAGTTCATGGTTAACGTACTGTTGAAGCCTGGCTTGGAGAATTTTGAGATTACTTTGTTAGTGTGTGAGATGAGTGCAATTGTACAATAGTTTGAACATTGTTTGGCATTGCCTTTCTTTGAGATTGGAATGAAAACTGACCTTTTCTAGTCCTGTGGCCACTGCTGAGTTTTCCAAATTTGCTGGCATATTGAGTGCAACACTTTCACAGCATCATCTTTTAAGATTTGAATAGCTCAACTGGAATTCCATCACCTCTACTAGCTTTGTTCATAGTGATGCTTCCTAAGGCCCACTTAACTTTGCATTCCAGGATGTCTGGCTCTAGGTGAGTGATCACACCATCATGGTTATCTTGGTCATTAGGATCTTTCCATAGCTTTGTCTTTTTCAGAGTGTCATACAGTCAGATTCATGCTAATTAGCATCATACTAATAGAATGTCATATAGTTAGAATGTAGCCTTTTCAGATTGGATGCTTTCACTTAGTCATATGCATTTAAGCCTTCTCTTTTTATGTCTTCTTATGGCTTATAAGCTCATTTCTTTTTAGAATAATACTCCATTGTGTGGACGTACCACAATAATAATTACCTTTTCCAAAAAAATGCTTGTTTGCTTAGTTTTCTACATGCTGCTGCTAAGTCACTTCAGTCATGTCCAACTGTGTGCAACCCCATAGACGGCAGCCCACCAGGCTCCCCCTTCCCTGGGATTCTCCAGGCAAGAACACTGGAGTGGGTTGCCATTTCCTTCTCCAATGCATGAAAGTGAAAAGTGAAAGTGAAGTTGCTCAGACATGTCCGACTCTTCACGACACCATGGACTGCAGCCCACCAGGCTCCTCCGTCCATGGGATTTTCCAGGCAAGAGTACTGGAGTAGGGTGCCATTGCCTTCTCCAAGTTTTCTACATACTTATCATCAAATCAGGAAGATCCCCTGGAGAAAGGAGTGGCTACCCACTCCAGTACTCTTGCCTGGAGAATTCCATGGACAGAGAAGCCCACTGGGCTACAGTCCATGGGGCCACAAAGAGTTGGACACGACTGAACAACACACATCATCATCACCAAATCGACCCCAACGCTCTGCAGACTATCTAAAATTCTCAGGGCATTCAGACTCTGCAGGCTCTTCTGGGGCTTTCTGACTAGTTCTACATGGACTGGCTGCCCACAGCTGGACTCTCCCTTCACCTTAATCTTGGCAATTCTCTACATCTCTGTATTGTTTTTTCATTCATTCAACAAATAGATAACGAGAGCTCACTGCATGCCTGGCATTGTTTGGGGGACTAGGATACAGCAGTGAATAAAATGAACCAAAAAGTTTCTTTCCATTTGGAACTAGCCTTCAGATAAGATAGACAACAGGTAAGAAAAATATGTGAGATGCTTATTCCAGGCATGCAAATTTGCTTCTATCCAGAAGAATCCATCAATGCAACCTACCACATTAACAGGCTAAAGAAAAATCACATGCATGTCAGTCAATGCAGAGAAAGCATTTGATAAAATTCAACACCCATTCATGATTAAAAAGAAAAACTCTCAGAAAACTTAGAGTAGAGGGGCCTTCCCCAGCTTGATAAAGAGCGTTACAGCACACCTTGAGCTAACAGCACCCTTAATGATGAAAGACGGCTTGCTTTTTCCCTAAGATCCAGGACAAGGCAAAAATGTCCACTCTTGTTACTTTTATTCAGCATGCTGCTAGAAGTTCTAGCCAGAACAAGAAGGCAAAAAGAAAAGAAAAGACATAGAGATTATAAAGAAGACATAAAAGTATCCCTATTTTAAGATGACATGATTGTCTGTACAGAGAATCCCATAAATATTTTTTAAAAAATCCACAAGCAAACCAACCTCCTGGAACTAATAAGTGAGTTTTGCAAGACCACAGATTATAAGATGACTTAAAAAACTCAATAGCATTTCTGCATACTGGCAATGACCATGTGGACATTGAAATTAAAAATACAATACCATTTATGATTACTCAAAGGTGAAAATATTTAGTGTAAATATAACAAAACATGTGCAGGATGTATATGCTGAAAACTATCCAACGAAGAAGAAAGAAGTCAAAGAAAACAAATCAGTGGACAGACAGCATGTGGATGGTTTGGAAGATTCAGCATAGCCAAGGCATCAGTTCTTTCAAAAATAACTGATATTTAGGTTAACTCAATTCCTATCAAAATCCCAGCAGGAGTTTTGGTTGACAGAGAGAAGATTATTTTAAAATTTATGTAGCAGGGCAAAGGAACTAGAATACCTAACACACTTTTGGAAAAGAAAAATAAGGTGGAGAATCACTCTCCCCCATGCTGAGCTATAGTAATCAAGACTGCATGATACCAACAGAGGGATACGTAGGTAGATCAATAAAACAGAACAGAGGACCCGGAAATAAACTCACACTAATAGGCTCCAGTGAGTTTTTAAATTTTATGTATTTATTTTTGGCTGTGCTGGGTCTTTGCTGCTGCGTGTAGGCTCTCTCTGGTTGTGGGTGCAGGGGCTTCTCTTGCTGCGAAGCGCAGGCTATAGGGCTCGGGCTTCAGTAGCTGCAGCTCCCGCGCTCCAGAGCACGGGCCCCGTAGCTGTGTCCCGTGAGCTTAGTTGCCCCACGGCATGTGGAATCTTCCCGGACCAGGTATCGAACCCGTGTTTCCTGCAGTGGCAGGTGGATTCTTTTTTTTTTTTTTTTTTTCGCGGTAGTGCGCCTGAAAGCCGCCGGGCCGGAGCATAGGAAAGAGCGCAGCCACCAGGCTCAGCAGCCGCTCACAGGGCCGGGGGCCAGGCGCGGCCTCGGCTTCGGCCTCGGGCTCCGGGCTAAAGCAGAAGCTGAAGCGGCGGATCTCGCGGGCTGCGTCCTCCTTGCCCAGAAGGTAGGCCTTCACCGTGAGCGACGCCATCACCGCCACTCGAGGAGCTGGAGCACAGCTGGGCTGGCAGGTGGATTCTTATCCACGAGCCACCAGGGGAGCCCTGCTCAACTGATTTATAACAGAAGTGTGAAAGCTATTCAGTGGATAAAAAATAACCTTTCACCAAATGGCGTTGGAACAACTGGACATTCAAAGGCAAAAAAAAAAAAAAAAGAATTCCATTTAACTCTCACACCTTAAACAACATTAACTCAAAATGGATTACAGATTTAAATGTAAAAGATAAAACTATAAAACTCTGGACTTCTCTGGTGGTCCAGTGGCTAAGACTCCATTCTCCCAATGCAGGGGGCCTGGGGTTCAATCCCTAGTTAGGGAACTAGATCCCACATGCCTCAACTAAGACTTGGAGTGGCTAAATAAAAGAAGTGCAAGCAAGCAAAAACCAGATTCAAAAATTAAAAAAAAAAAAAAAAACTATAAAACTCTCAGAAAAAATATCAGAGGAAATCTTTGGGGGTCTAGAGCTAGGTGAAGAGCTCTTTGACTTGACACCAGAGGCACCACCCATAAAAGGAAAAATTGATAAATATTTTAAATTTTTGCTTTTGAAGGACTCTGCTAAGAGGATGATAATAAAAGCTAAAGGGTAGGAGAAAATATGTGTAAATCACTTATCAGACAAATCCCTAGTATTCAGACTACAAAGAGTACTTCAAACTGAGAGTTTTAAAAAGAAAACACCCTAACAATCCAATCAGAAAATGTACAAAAGACATGAACAGACACTTCACCAAACAGGAAGGAAGGGTGGCAGATGAGCCTATGGAAGGCTGTTCACTGACTCTACCCATTAAAATATACACGTATCAGAATGGCTAAAACAGAAACTAGTGACAACACCTAATGCCAGTGAAGACGTAGGGAAACTGAACGACTTGCCCATACATTACCAGTGGGAATGCAGACTAGTCCTCTGGAAAGCAGTGTGGCTGTTTCTTATACATCTGAACATGCACTTAACACAGTCATTGCGCTCTTGGGCATTTATCCCAGAGAAATGAAAACTTATGTTCACCCCCAAATCTGCCTGTGAATATTCATAACAGCTTTATTCATAATAGCCCTAACCTGAAAACCACCACAATGGCTTGGGTGGGTGAATGATGGGTTAAACAAATAGGCACAACCATACCATGAGCTCCCCCTAAGCCATGGAAAGGAATAAGCTATTGATACTCACAAAGGTCCGTGGAGTCAAAGCTATGGTTTTTCCAGTGGTCATGTGTGGATGTGAGAGTTGGACTATAAAGAAAGCTGAGCACCGAAGAATTGATGCTTTTGAACTGTGGTGTTGGAGAAGACTCTCGAGAGTCCCTTGGACTGCAAGGAGATCCAACCAGTCAATCCTAAAGGAAATCAGTTCTGAATATTCATTGGAAGGACTGAGGCTGAAACTGAAACTCCAATACTTTGGCCACCTGATGCGAAGAACCGACTCACTGGAAAGGACCCTGATGCTGGGAAAAATTGAAGGTGGGAGAAGGGGATGACAGAGGATGAGATGGTTGGATGGCATCACCGACTTGATGGACATGATTTTGAGTGAGGACAGAGAAACCTGGCGTGCTGCAGTCCATGGGGTCGCAGAGTTGGACACGACTGAGCAACTGAACTGAACTGAACTGATTGATACCTACAGCTATACAGGTGACACTAAGAATAATTATGCTGAGTGAAAAAAGTCAGTTTCAAAATGTTACCGTGTAATTCCAATTATATAACATTCTTGAAATGACAAAATTACAGAGAAGGAGAAGAGACTAGTGGTTGCCAGGTGTTCAGGAGAGGGTGGGGATGAGACGGACATAGATGTGGGCACAGAGGGCAGCTCGAGAGATTCTGAGGTGAGGGGGAGATGTCGCATTTTGACTGCTGTGCTCAGCTGGGTAACAGCTCCCAGGAACTGCAAACGCTGCCTTCTTCGGAGAAAAGGTCTTTGCAGATTTAATTAAATTAAGGATCCTGAGATCAGGAGATTATCCTGGATTATCTGTGTGGGCTTCAAATGTCATTACAAGTGTCCTTATAAGAGAAAGGCAGAAGGAGATTACACATGCGTGGGCATGTGTGGGCACACCCACGCACGCGCGCGCACACACACACACACACACAGGAGAAGGTGATGTGAAGGCAGAGGAGAGGAGGACGCAGTGGACCAGCCGCCAGAGCTGGAAGGGTAAGGAGTAGGTTCTCCTTAGAGTCCGGGAGGGGGCAAGGCCCGGCCTACAGCCTGGCTTATAGGGCATGACTGAGCGACTGAACACAAAAAGTTTAATTAAAAAATAACAAAACAGGGGATGGAGATGAAAAGTTTGAGGCCTGAGCAGTGGGCACAGTGGGCACAGGTTGTAACCATGAGGAAGCCACTGGTGAATTTGATAGTAACAGCCTTGGTGGGTCCGTGGGGCAAAGGGAAGAAGAGGAATTACGGACATAAGCACAGACAATCTGTTAGAGAAGTTTTGCAGGGAAGCAGTAGCTGGAGGGAGAATTGGGGTTGAAAAGCCTTCCTGAAATTGGGAGAATTGGGACTTTGCTGGCAGTCCAGCAATTGAGGCTCTGTGCTTCCAGTGCAAGGGACGCAGGTTCAATCCCTGGTCACGGGACCAGCATGTCTCGAGGTGCAGCCAAACAAAGAAAAAAAAAATAAATTGGGAGAGTTAGCACGTTTGTAGTGGATGAGAAAAGAGCCAGTGGAGGGAAAAGTGAATGATGCTGGGAAGGAGGGAACAATCTCTGGGACAACGTCCTCGAGTGGGCGAGGGGGAAGAGCTTGGGTCACTCATCTGCAGCAGGACTCCAACCTTCGGTGGGGGTTAGCATTGTCTGGGAGCATTTAAAGACCCCAGATCCAGGCCACACCCATAACGCATTAACTCGGGGTCTCCGGGATGACTTGGCAGAGGACGGGGATTGGGAAGGGAGAGTTTGGGAGCACGGGGGCAGGTGGATGGGCCAAGCAAGGGTGGGAGATCTCTTCTGACCACTGCTGCCTTCTCGGTGAAATGGGAGCAAACTCGTAACTGAGAGGAGAATGGAGGAAGAGAGGACCTGGCATGGGAAGACAGTGGGCATGCTGATGACCAGGTCTGGGGAAGATGGTGGAAGCCAGAGACTGAGGCAGGGTGGAGGACGGGATCAGAGCGGGAGAGGAGTTGAGAAACTGAGCTCAGGGTCCTGGAAGTAGCCTCTATATGTGGATATTCCAAGTATCAGGAATTAATGGTGGCGCAATGGTGGGTAGCGTGAAGGTGAGCTGGAAGGATGCTCTCTGGACCCCAGTGTGAGTGGAACTAGGGAAGCTCTACCATTGCCTTCATGCTTCAGCAAAACTGAGCTAGCTACCTAAAGATCTCAAGTACTGTGTCAGCATTCCTGTTTCTTGTATCCCGTATCATCCTCGTTTAATTCCATCTTTGGGTGGTGGTTTAATTCGTCAGTCTTTATTATTATTATTATTATTGCTAAGACTATTGCAGTAGTCTCCTTACTGGTGCTCCTGCTTCTAACCTTGCTTTATTCCACTTGTTCATGGACACCCCCACTTCTTCTCCACGATTCCTCCAGAATAACTTTGTGAACCACCAGATCTGACCTGGTCCCTTCCTTGCTTAAGACTAGGCCCTGACTCACCATCCCTAGCGATGCTGATGGCTTGCCGTGCTGGCGCTGCTAAATTTTTCTCATGCCTTCTTTAATCTACTCCGCGCAGTCACCCCAGAGGGGTATGCTGTCAATATCCTTACTTTTATAGGGGATGAAACTGAGGCAGAGAGGTTGGAGAGCTCGTCCGGGGCATGTAAAGCTGACCTCATCACACTGCTTGGAGCCTCTCAGGATTGATCAGCATCCCTATGCAGCTTCATTTCTTATCCATTTCCTCCCACCTTAAACTTTATGCTTCAGTAAAACTGAATTACTTAAAGGTCCAGGATCACTCACGCTCCCAGCAGGAAGGATGACACCAAGAGAAGGGTTAATTGAAGAAGGTTAATGAAGAGCCTCTTTCTGAGATGTGGGCAGGGCTAAGGGAGCCAGGAATGATGATAAAGCATCCAGCCGCTAGCTCCAAGGGGGACCAAAGGGGCAAGGAGAGGCGGTGATGCTGTCAAGGCCACACGGGGTCAAGGCCAAGGAAGAGGCTTGGCCAAGAGGGGGCTGTCAGGACACGCAGCTGCTGTCAAAGTCGTGATACATCTCCTGATCTACCTGTCCTCTGGACCTCGGAGTCCACTGACCACATCCAACTAGAAGCTGGAAGGTGAGGGAGCTCGGATGATATGGTCCGTCAAGGTCAGCCTCCTGGGACACAGTGCAGGCCGGAAGACAGAGGATGGATCAGGAGGGCCAGAGAGGGTTCTTGTCCTTTGCTTCAAGGAATAAATCCCAGGGTCTCTCCCCAGCAGACACACCAAGTTCCCTCACCCATTCATCACAGCAAAGCGCTGTCAGTCAGTCATACCTCCAACAAGAACAGGGTTAGAGACCCACACTGCCCTGCACAGAAAGTAACAGGAAACAAGGAAGACCAAGAAAATCCACTTGATGCTGGTCACAGGACCTAAGCCGATGCGCTTAGCTTCCTCTCTCCACCGCCCTGTCCGTATTTCCCTTGCCTTCCGGCAGGGGTGGTCCCATCCTTCCTTCCCACATGATTCAGGTTCTCCTGGGCCTGCCTTTCTTTTTACTCTTTCTTGAAAAAGTTTATTTATTCTCGGTTGCGCTGGGTCTTTGTGGCTGCGAGGGTGTTTCTCTGGTTGCGGTGAGCAGGGGCCACTCTCTAGCCGTGCTCCTCATTGCAGTGGCTTCTCTTGCTGCGGAGCAGGGGCTCTAGGTGAACAGACATCAGTAGTTGCAGCTCGTGGGCTCAGTAGCTGTGGTGCATGGGCCTAGTTGCTCTGCAGGGTGTGGGAGCTTCCCAGGCCAGGGATCGAGCCCGTGTCTCCTGCACTTTACCACTGAGCCACCAGGGAAGCTCAATTCCATCTTGCTTGAGTCACCAGCTCCTGCCTGGCCATCACCTGTGGACAGAGGAGATTGCGGGCACTCCAGCACACTCTCTAGTTCAGACACCATCCCCCGTGCCCTGTTCTGTCCCAGTGGGCCAATTCCCCCTGGTAACTGTGACCAGTCAGCACGACCAGAATGGTGGACTCGTTCTATGCGTGCTGGTTCACTGGAGACCTATCCCGCCTCTCTGGGGATGCCCTGTGAGAGATCAGCCTCCGAGTATTCTGGCCATGGGGGAAATAGAACCATATGAAGGTGGTGTCCCCCCGAGGAGACACTGCACCCTTGAGACAGGCACCTGGCAGGCTGCCGTCCTGCAGCGGGTGCCAAAACTGAGCCTTCGGGAGTCCATTCCCCGGTTCATCCAAACAGCTGCTGCTGAGGGTTACCGTCATGGCGCACGGCCCCGTGAATTCCTTGGGCATGAACTCAGTGCCACACGTCTTTCACTCTATAATGAGTTCCTTGCTTGGAGAGGATGTTGTGTGGGTTACCATGACAATGAATGGGGCATTCTCAAAATCTGGGGCTGGCAGAAGCTCTGCGAGCGGGGAAAGCAAGGCTGTTTCTGGAACAGGACTCCATTCCTCAGGGAACAGACCACTGTGCCCTCCCGTGAAGGAGCAAGACAGGCTGCTCCGCCACACTGGGGATTCAGTGCTGGTCTTTGTTAGTATTTATCAGCTGGGGCCTCAGTGGAGATGATATTCGTATCGGCCGTAATGAAGAGTAGCTACTGAAAAAGCACTGGGGTGAGAGGGCAGGGAGACCGGCATTCACAGGAAAGCCTGATGAATGAATGAATGAATGAATGATGAATTCACAGATCGCTTCATCAGCCTGATTACTGAGAGCCTCCTCTGCCCCGAAGGGAACTTGCATGATACTTTCGTGTCTTCACCTGGTGCTCGTTCTGGCACTTCTATCCATGTAGCTCTTTCCTGTATTTCCTGGTTGTAACCATTCAAGGCTCCCGACTAGCCAGCTAAGCTACTGCCCATCACTCATCAGTCAGTGTAGACCCACAGACCCAAGCCACCTCTCCTCCAAAGCAAAGCCAACAATCAGATTGACTGGCCAAAATGGGAATACTGGGAGGCTGTCCCTTCACCACTGTCTTTCAGGACCACCCAGGAGTGGGACTGACTGCAGTGGTTCAGGCACTTCCATTTGATGGTGGCTAACAGACTGGTTCCAAGTTGGGAAAGGAGTCCGTCAAGGCTTCTTGTCACCCTTCTTACTTAACTTAATTGCAGAGTACATCATGCAAGATGCTGGGCTGGATGAAGCACAAGCTGGAATCAAGACTGCCAGGAGAAATATCAACAACCTCAGATATGCAGATGACACCACCCTTATGGCAGAAAGTGAAGAAGAACTAAAGAGGGACTAATGAGGATGAAAGAAGAGAGTGAAAAGCTGGCTTAAAACTCAACATTCAAAAAACCAAGATCATGGCATCTGGTCCCATCACTTCATGGCAAATAGATGGGGGAAAAGTGGAAACAATGACAGATCTTTTCTTGGGCTCCAAAATCATTGCAGATGGTGACTGCAGCCACGAAATTAAAAGACACTTGCTCCTTGGAAGGAAAACTGTCAAACCTTGACAGTGTATTAAAAAGCAGAGCCATCACCTTGCTGATAAAGGTCCGTATAGTCAAAGATATAGTTCTTCCAGTAGTCATGTATGGATGTGAGAGTTGGACCATAAAGAAGGCTGAACACTGAAGAATTGATGCTTTTGAACTGCAGTGCTAGAGAAGACTCTTGAGAGTCCCTTGGACAGCAAGGAGATCAAACCAGTCAATCCTAAAGAAAATCAGTCCTGAATATTCAGTGGAAAGACTGATGCTGAAGCTGGAGCTCCAATACTTTGGCCACCTGATGCAAAGAGCCAATTTATTGGAAAAGACCCTGATTCTGGTAAAGGTTGAAAGCAGGAGGAGAAGGGGATGACAGAGGATGAGATGGTTGGATAGAGTCACCAACTCAGTAGACGAGAGTTTGAGCAAACTCCGGGAGACAGTGAAGGACAGGGAAGCCTGGCATGCTGCCGTCCATGGGGCTGCAAAGAGTTGCACACGACTGAATGACTGAACAACTGCACAAAGACCCCTGTGAACAATAGTGTGTTTCCCTCCTCCACTGCGTAGGCATTGAGAGCTTCTCACGAAGCTGCAGAGAGAACACTTCTCTGTTGTGTGAGCCACTGAGTTTACGGTGATGTTTTCCAGCAGCTAGGAAACAAAATTACCTTCCTCAGCCTTGGTTTCCTCATCCACAAAATGCCTGGAGGGCCCCTCTGGGTGGGAGAAGAGAAACCCCTGGGAGGCTGGGCGGAGCTCCCAGGGCCCAGGTCATCCCCTCGCCCACCCCCTCTCTCCGTCCACACAGATGCAGGTCCACCCTGTGGCCTCCAGTCCCACGTGACCCAACTGGCCAGAGCTGGTCCCAGGCAGCAGACCCAAGTACTTCTGATTGACCCAGTGTCTCCCCAGGTGGCTGAGCTGCAACAAGCTTCCTGGGGCTCCCAAGGCCTCTGTTTCTCATCACATGGGCCAGAGGCTCGGGGAAGCCTGGAAGGGGAGAGCAGCTGAGACCAAGGGGAGACAGGGGCTGAGAGCAGAGGACGGGGTGCTGGGCAGGTGTCATGTTGGGTTGAATGGCCCTGAGCAGGTCAGGTGAGTCTGCCTTGGGGACAGTCCACCAGCTCATCTCACCTGAGCAAACCCTGTTCACCCCAAAGCTGGCACCCACGTCCCCAGAGCCCCCTGACCTGCCCTCCTGTGACCTGCCCGGCCCTTAATGGTCTGGGTCTTCCTGTGAACCCCTGTTTGGCCAGGGCAGATGTGGCTCTGTCTCCTTCAAAGCAGCTCCCTGGTACCCAGCACTTAGTAGGGCTTGTTGAGAGGACGAATGAGAGAGGCCGATTGAACGGGAACATCGCCAAGGGACACCATGAGCTCAGCACTGAGGACGGTCTCCCTGGAGCTTCAGGGCGATTTGTGATACCACTGCCCCCCAGCATGGATGAAGATTTGCACCCGGGAAAGGGCAGGTCGCCTGCCCAGGGTCAGCCGGCTGGTCAGGCAGAGCTGGGCCTTGACCCTCCAGTCCGGCTTTGGAGCCCCAGGCAGCGTGCCAGTGGAGATGGGGGACAAATATGACTCTTGCCACCTGTCCGTTTCCTTGGAGGGATTGGCCCTGAAACGGGGGAGACAAGGGAGGGTGGAGCACGAGGAAGGGGTAGAGCTGGCCTGTCCTCCACTGCGCTCAGAGTTGGGGAAGCGGCTCTGGGAGGGAGCCAGTAGGGGTGAAGCTTGGAGGTGACATGGTCAGTTCCTTGGGCACACGAGCAGAGAAACGGGCCCCAGATTTAAGCCTATGTTGTCGTTCAGTTGCTCAGTCGTGTCCAACTCTTTGTCACCCCATGGACTGCAGCACGCCAGGCCTCCCTGTCCATCACCAACTCCTGGAGCTTATTCAAACTCATGTCTATCGAATCGGTGATGCCATCCAACCATCTCATCCTCTGTCATCCCCTTTCTCCTCCCGCCTTCAGTCTTTCCCAGCATCAGGGTCTTTTCCAATGAGTCGGCTCTTCGCATCAGGTGGCCGAAGTATTGGAGCTTCAGCTTCAGCATCAGTCCTTCCAAAGAATGTTCAGGACTGATTTCCTTTAGCATGGACTGGTCGGGTCTCCTTGTTGTCCCAGGGACTCTCTAAGCCTTATGAATCGTGCTGAATTTACGGGAGCAGACAGGAGAGCCCCGGAAGGTACTCGTCGTCCGCCCTGCTCCCGCCCTATCCAGCTGACCCAGCTCTGCAGGCGTGCACACAGGGAACTGGGGGGCCCTGTCCCTCCGCTTGCCCACTGCCTCATGCCCTGTGTGGAGTGCCCACTCTTTCCTCACCCAGGAGGTCCCTGCCCCCAGCCCCAAGCCTCAGATTCCTGATTCAGGACCTACGTTCGTTCAACGTTTATAGTAAGGACGTTGTGACTACGACTTTTTTTTTTTTTAAAGTGTTCTCATTTTATGGAGAGAAATTTACAGATGACATGATTGGATGTCTGGGAGTTGCCTTGAAAAATAAACTGGGTAGGGAGGCAGGGGTGGATGGGTAGGAGAAACTAGATGAGTCTTCGCTGTACGATTCCTTCTCCTTCGGGATACATTTGAAATTTTCCACTGGAACAATTTTCCCCAGAGGATGCGGAGGCTAGACTGAAGGTGTGCACTCCTGAGACCCACCTGCAACCCCCCAGCGGGGTTGGAGCTGGGCGTCCAGGGAGGTCGTGGAGGGGATGCGCGGGCTCTGGCGCCACCTGGCGGCTGTCGCGGGATGGACACCCTGCAGCCCTTCCTGGGCCTCCAGGAGCATCCTGGCAAATTGTTGTTCAGTCTCTAAGTCCTGTCTTTGTGACCCCATGGACTGCTGCACGCCAGGCCTCCCTGTCCATCACCAACTCCCGGAGCTTGCTCAAACTCATGTCCATTGAGTCGGTGATGCCATCCAACCATCTCATCCTCTGTCATCCCCTTCTCCTCCTGCCTTCAATCTTTCCCAGCATCAGGGTCTTTTCAAATGAGTCAGCTCTTCCCATCAGGTGGTTAAAGTATTGGAACTTTAGCTTTAGCATCAGTGTTCCAATAAATATTCAGGGTTGATTTCCTTTAGAATTGACTGGTTGGATCTCCTTGTAGTGCAAGGGACTCTCAAGAGTCTTCTCCAATACCACAGTTTAAAAGCATCAATTCTTCGGCACTCAGCCTTCTTTATGGTCTAACTCTCATATCCATGCATGACTACTGGAAAAACCGCAGCTTTGACTAGACAGATGTTTGTAGGCAAACTGGTGTCTCTGCTTTTTAATATGCTGTCTAGGTTTGTCATAGATTTTAATTTTTTTCCTTTCTGCCACCTTCATTTGCTCTGGATTTATGAATTGTCTTGCTTTAGCTTTTGCTTCATGCTCCATAGGTTTATCACCATTTTATTACTAAATTCTAATCAATTTACAAGTTCTAAAAAATTCAGATACTCTATTAATTTCAGTATGTTGAAGAGTTTTTTTCTGGTTCCTTCTGCCCTGCTCTGATATAAATGAACTGGGATCATGGCCTGGTGCCCACCTAGTGTCCTGGATTTGCCCTCTTCTTGCTTGGGTGGAGGCCCATTTCCTGGATCCTCTTTCTTTCTTTTTTGTTTTAAAGAAAATATTTACTTATTTATTCTGCACTGCTGGGTCGTAACTGCTGCCTGAGGGATCTTCGACTTTTAGTTGTGATGTGTGGGACCTTTAATTGCAGCATGAGAATTTTTAATTCAGGCATGCGGGATCTGGGATGGAAGCTGGGCCCCCTGCTTAGGGAGCACAGACTTTTAGCCTCTGGATCACAATGGGTCCTCAGTATCCTCTTTCTTCTCTTTATTGCTTTAACTTCCCATTTTGACTGAGCACATCCTTCAGTAGCTTTCTGAGAAAGAGCGTGTGAGAGGTAAAGTCCTGAGACCACACACCACTCAACGTGTCTATTTCCTCCTAACCGACAGAGGATCGGATGGTTAGACAGCATCATCAACTCAATAGACATGAGTTTGAGCAAACTCTGGGAGATGATGAAGGACAGGGAAGCCTGGCGTGCTGCAGTCCACGGAGTCGCAAAGAGTTGGACATGACTCAGCGACTGAATAACAGCGATCCTTGGTGGCTGAGCTGGGTATATAAATGCTGTTTGGGAATCACTTTCCTTTAGAGTTTTGAAGGCATTGCTACTGCCGGGTGTGGATGAGAAATCCGAGGCTATTCTGATCCATGACCTCTCCTGTGAAATCTATTCTTTTTCTTCCTGGAATCTTTCAGAGTTTTCTCTTTATCCATAGCATCCTGAAAATTCATGATGATGTGCTTTTGAGGGGGTCTGATTTTACATCATATGGGGCATTTAGGGTACTCTTGCATTATGTATTTTGTGACCTTCAAGTCTGGGAATTTAGGAGAGAAAATAAAATTAGAAGATAAATCCAGAATCTCAAAATTGCAGTTTTAGAAATAGGAAACAAAAAATATAATAGGAGAGAGGTTAATTTACAAAAGTACATGAACATTTTCCAGAACTGAGTATCGTACATCTATAGATGAAAAGTCCTTGGAAGAACTCAATCTGATGAATGAAAAAGGCCACACAAGGCATGCTCTGGAGACATTTCTTGGCTTGTATATTTGAAGCTGCATTTAAATATTGCCTAGAAATGATCTAGACCTCCGTCTGCAGTTTAGGCACTAAGTGTTATGGCTGAGATGGGGGAGAATTGATGTTGTTGGTCTGCAGGTAGATGTATCCAGGAAGGCTTCACGGAGGAGGTGAAACTTGAGCTGGGTTGTAAGGGGTGGGTGGACAGAGAGGAGCACTAGATGCTCCACATCAGGGAAGCACTGAGCTCGTACCAACCCAGCACGCTGTGCATGCATGCAGAGGTGACTGTGTCCTGGGGTCAGGAGGCGGGCTGGCTGGGGTATCAAGGGAAGGGGTGGTGGGTTGCTATCACGGAGGCCAGTCTGATCTGGCTGTAGTAGAGCCCTGTCCTTATCTGAGATTTTTTTCATGGAGAGAACAAAGGCCTCGCTGTGTTCCACCCAAGTCCGGTCACACCAGAGAGGCGCCGGGCAGCGGAGGCTGATAAGCAGGTAGAGGTTCCTCCTAGAACGGAAGGGCAGTGGGTTCTGCTCATGTAAGTGACCTTGGGAGGGCTCTCCAGACCCTTCCTTCTCTCTGTGACCCTTCTCTCCCCCACGGAGTCAGTCTCAGCACCGGGAGGGATCTTAGAGCCCCCTACAGACACTGAGCAGAGGCCAGGAGGGCACAGGGTCTGCCCAAGGTCAGTAGAGACTGAGCTGAGCTGAGCTGAGAAGTCTCTGGACTCCCCACTCAGGGCTCTCTCCTCCCCACCTGCTCCCAGGTGCTCACAACGGGAGAGGCAGCCTCTCACCTGAAGGTCACCTGCACTCAGCTGCTCAGCCTTGAGGACGTTGTGGGATGTCCCTCTGGAGAAAGAGGGGCCAGTGGGCCAGCACGGAGGGGTTGCTGTTGGTAAAACTTGACACCAGAATCTGCATTTTAAGCTCACGTTGAGGATAGAAGCGCTAAAGGCAGTTGTGTCCACTCTGCATGTGTCCCAACATAGCATCCCGCTGCTCTGCATGTTCACTTCGTATTCCCCAGGTCAGGGGGTCCTCAGGATGCTCCCCCAGCAGAGGGCCTGGAGCAGCCAGCTCCCAGGGGGACCCGGAACCAAACGAAACATTCGCTCAGTTCAGAAATGACTCAGGTGCTCAGTGTTGCCTCAGGGTTGCTGTTAAGCAAGGTACGGCGGTACTTACCCTGCGAGGTTGGGGTCAGCTCCTTAGAGGCTGGGGTCTGAGGACACCGTCTTGGAATATGGGGTTTGGGGGGGGCGTGTCCCCTGTCCTTCCTGGTTTGTGATGTGATCTCTGACCACTTTCTTTCTCCGGGAAGGATGAGTGGTTCTTGGGCTCCCCAAGTCCCTGCTGATTTAATGTCATTTGCATCTGCAGCCTTTTAGGTTATTTCACTTGTAAATTTCCCTCAATAATTCCAGCTACTTTCAGAGTCCTGATTGCGGCATTTAAATTTTTTAGTATTCTGTGCACCTCCCTCGGAGACGTGGGGGCCCAGCCGTCATCAAGGCAGCCAGGGAGGCCTCGGGGCTCTACCAGGGTGGCTGGAACAGAGGCTCGGAGTCAAACGAGCTGCAGGAAGTGGTGCTCACTGCATTGCTCACCACATCCAGGGACTGTGCCACGCCCCACCCGCTGGTGAAAACCCTCCTGGGGAAGGGCTCCCACTCCACAGCTCGTCACTTGTGAGAGGTTTTACACATCCACACTTCTCAAGTCCCAGCCCTGCAGGCTGGTTCTCCGCCCCCACACCCCAAGATTCATTCTCCACCCTTCCTGTGTGGCTGGGTCTCAGGGCTACACCCCGGGGGCTCAGAGTGTCTGGAGCCTCAGGATGTCTGCTCCTCTGGGCATCCCCTCGCCCACTTCCAGCCCTCACTGGGCTCCACTAACACGACGGCCCAACGTCAGGCCTGGGGGTCACCGTCCCATTAGGGCACCTCTTGGGGCAGCTGGTTGCCTTCACCCTGCCCACAGCTCTGGACAAGCACTTCTAACCGGTTGTTGTAAACCCACCTCCTCAAAACTTGGTGTCATAAGAGACCTTTAGAAAAAAATAGATAGATAGATTGACTGGGCTTCCCTTATAGCTCAGTCGGTAAAGCATCAGGAGACTGGGGTTCGATTCCTGGATTGGGAAGATCCCCTGGAGAAGGAAATGGCAACCCACTCCAGTATTTTTGGATTCCATTCTTGCCTGGAGGTAGAGCAGCCTGGCAGTCCATGGGGTCGCAAGAGTCAGACATGACTTAGCGACTAAACCGCCACCAAAGATTGATTTATTCGGCTGCACCACGCCTTAATTACAGCACGTGGGGATCTTCACTCTTCTTTGGGGTCTAGTTCCCTGACCAGGGAGGGAACCGGAGCCCTGCATTGGGAGCCCGGAGCCTTAGCCACTGGACTAAGGGAAGGCCAATAATTGACTGTTTTTTTGGTTTTTTTTTTTAAACGCCTCTGGGTTCTGCGGGTTGGGAACCCAGACGAGGCAAAGAGAGGACCGTCGTCCCTGCTCCACCGTGTCTGGGACCTCAGTTGGCAAGCCTGGGGGACTGGGGGGACTCGAGGTCTGGGGCTGGAATCACGCGGAGGCCGCCTGGCTCCCTGCAGGTCTGAGGGCTGAGACCTGTGGTCAGCCAGAACTCCGGCACAAGCCTCCGGGTGTGGGCACCCTGCACAGCCAGCTCGAGCTTCCTCATGACATGGCGGCTGGGCTCCGGGACGGAGCATCCTACCGGAGCGCTCGGTGAAGTCCTGGGCCTTTTGTAATCTCACCTCTTCAGTAGCAAAGTGTTACCCTCCCCTTGCCCCGCCACGCCCCGCCACGCCCCCGCCACACACCCCCACGCCCTCCATCCATCCAGGCCCCGCCCCTCCCCGCCACGCCCCGCCACGCCCCTCAAGGCCACGCCCTCCCCGCCCCTCTCCACGCCCCGCCCCCCTCTCCGCTCCGCCCCGCCCCTACCCACCAGCTTCCCCCGCACACACGGACTTGAGTGAGTTTGTATAGATCCTGCCTAGTTCAGGCTCTAGCTTCCCGTCTGAGACCTGGAAGGGAGGTTGCTGATCGGTGGAAACTGTTCCACGTGTTTGTCAGGAAGCTGCTGGGGAGGCTAAAAGGACGCCCAGAATTTCTGTTTCTGGAGGGCAGGGGGTGGTGATTGTCGCCTAATAAGAGGGTTTCCTTAACTACATGAATGCGTGTGTGTGCTCTATGCTCTGTCGTGTCCAACTCTTGCGACCCCATAGATTGTAGCCGGGGCTCCTCTTTCCATGGGATTCTCCAGGCAAGAATACTATAGTGCGTGGCCGTTTCCTCCTCCAGGGGATCTTCCCGACCCAGGGATCAGATCCACACATAGTTCCATTCGGTTCAGTCGCTCAGTCGTGTCCGACTCTTTGCGACCCCATGAATCACAGCATGCCAGGCCTCCCTGTCCATCACCAACTCCCGGGGTTCACTCAAACTCATGTCCATCGAGTCGGTGATGCCATCCAGCCACCTCATCCTCTGTCGTCCCCTTCTCCTCCTGCCCCCAATCCCTCCCAGCATCAGAGTCTTTTCCAATGAATCAACTCTTCGCATGAGGTGGCCAAAGTACTGGAGTTTCAGCTTTAGCATCAGTCCTTCCAAAGAACACCCAGGGTTGATTTCCTTTAGAATGGACTGGTTGGATCTCCTTGCAGTCCAAGGGACTCGCAAGAGTCTTCTCCAACACCACAGTTCAAAAGCATCAATTCTTCGGCGCTCAGCTTTCTTCAGAGTCCAACTCTCACATCCATACATGACCACTGGAAAAACCATAGCCTTGACTAGACAGACCTTTGTTGACAAAGTAACGTCTCTGCTTTTTAGTATGCTACCTAGGTTGGTCATAACTTTCCTTCCAAGGAGTAAACGTCTTTTAATTTCATGGCTGCAATCACCATCTGCAGTGATTTTGGAGCCCAAAAAAATAGAGTCTGACACTGTTTCCACTGTTTCCCCATCTATTTCCCATGAAGTGATGGGACCAGATGCCATAATCTTAGTTTTCTGAATGTTGTGCTTTAAGCCAACTTTTTCACTCTCCTCTTTCACTTTCTTTTTTATTATTATTATTATATTTTATTTATCTTTTTTTAAACACACAGAGCCATCTAGGCTGGGAATGCAATTAGCAAGCTTACAAACCTTCAATGAGCAGTCTCGCTTTTGTGTCTGTAGGAGCTACAGAAACGAGACACTTTAGAAATAAAGGAGAAAATGGAAGGAAGCTTCCTGATCTACTACAAACGGAACCATCAGCTATCGCATCTGTAAAGCACCCTGTACTTCCTTCAAGGGTTTTTTCTGCATTTGAGATACATCAGATTTGAAGACAGCATAGAATGGTTCCACGCTTGCAAGGGGTAGGGGAGGAGGGATATTACCTGCCCTGACTTAGACTAGCATTCTAGTTATTTTCTCCTCAACACCACACGTTAGTTCAGATAAGCAGTTACCAGGGCTCAGGAGTGTCTGGTCTTGGACTCATGATCTAAACAAGAAAACATGTTGTGGCATAGTTAATGTTTCCAAAAACAGTATGTGTGTGTACATATATATAAATCAACAAGACCACACAGTGATTCCAGGCGGATCATATATATATATATATATATATATATATATATATATATATATATATGCCTGAGTTAACTCAGGCAGGTTGATAAGAAGTCCAAGCCTAAGGCCCCTTTAAGGAGGATGTAAACATTAGACAAGTAGGCCTCATGGGCAGCAGTATCTCTTGTTCAAGGACATGACTTTTTTTGAGCTTTGGATGTACGCTATGGGAGAAGTGAAGTGAAGTGAAGTCACTCAGTCGTGTCCGACTCTTTGCAATCCCATGGACTGTAGCCTACCAGGCTTCTCAGTCCATGGGATTTTCCAGGCAAGAGTACTGGAGTGGGTTGCCATTTCCTTCTCCATCCTCTTTCACTTTCATCAAGAGGCTTTTTAGTTCCTCTTCACTTTCTGCCATAAGGGTGGTGTCATCTGCATATCTGAGGTTATTGATATTTCTCCTGGCAATCTTGATTCCAGCTTGTGCTTCTTCCAGCCCAGCGTTTCTCATGATGTACTCTGCATAGAAGTTAAATAAGCAGGGTGACAATATACAGCCTTGATGTACTCCTTTTCCTATTTGGAATCAGTCTGTTGATCCACACATAGAGATACATTAAAACAGATGAAGGACTTCAGATGCTAGGGAATCACTAAATCCAGGGGAGGGAGGATTTGGTGATGCTCCCAGAGAAAACTCAAGTCCTGACCTGTCTGAAGCAGGTGTTGTTGGGACACGTCTTCAGCAGAGTTTAATTAAGCACAGTGCACATTTCCCCCTCTTTTGATGGCAATGGGCATGTTTGATAAAACTGGGATACCATCTTTTAACTGCAACTTCAAAAAACTCTTTTGGACCATTTTAATAAAATGAATAATAAATTATAGACTCTAGATTGTGGTTATAGGATACTTTTTTTTTAAACCATACTCCATGGCATGTGGGATCTTAGTTACCCTACACCACCTGCAGTGGAAGTGTAAAGATTTAACCACTGGACCGCTAGGGAAGTCCCTAGGATACTTCCTTTTGGCATCTTTAAATTCAACTTAAAATTAGTGAACTCTAACAAAAGCAATGGAGTATTCTTACCTGGAAAATTCGGTGGACAGAGGAGCCTGGTACGCTGTAGTCCATGGGGTCACAAAGAGTCAGACATGCCTGAGCAACTGAACACAACAGAAGCAATAAAGATGAAAAAGAAATTAAATATAAATTATTCTGACACTGAGAAGCAAATTGTAGCAGTAAGCTTTCAGATTACATGAAAAGCAGTAATTGATTTAGGGGAAATAAAAATTTTGAATAGAAAATAATGAATAGATTTTTGGATTGTTTGATAATCTGATTAATTAACTGTATGAACACATTGGAAAAGAATGTGACTTTCTTGTCAATTTGACGTGAAATGTTGACCTTGATAAAGACAAAATAAAACTCGTAGATTACTACTTCAGGGTGGCCATCCATGACTTCAAAGGGTTTTGAAGATTAGTCACTGAGCAAAATAATTCAAAATGCCCTGAGTTCTTACAGCTCATATGTAAAACTTGATAGTGTGCGGGCAAAGTCGCTCCAGTTGTGTCAAACTCTTTGCAACACCATGGACTGTAGCTGGCCAGGCTCCTCTGTCCAGGGAATTGTCTAGGCAAGAAAACTGGAATGGGTTGCCATTTCCTCCTCCAGGGGATCTTCCCGAACCAGGGATCAAACCATAGTCTCTTATGTCTCCTGCATTTGCAGGCGGGTTATTTACCACTAGCACCACCTGGTAAGGCCAAAACTTGATAAAGATTTCCTTAAATGCAAAACTAATCCTTAAAATTTACACTGATTGTTACCAACAGTGGGTGGTAAAGATGTATTAGTCAGGGTCCAATCAGGAGGCAGAAACCTCATCACAACTTAAACAAGAAAGTTTAACATAAAGAATTACTTTACTAACACCATATACAAAGATCAACTCAAAATGGATTAAAGACCTAAAAGTAAGACCAGAAACCATAAAACTCCTAGAAGAAAACACAGGCAGAACACTCTTCGACATAAAACATAACAATATTTTTTTGATTTATCTCCTAAAGCAAATGAAATAAAAACAAACAAAAACAAAAAAACCCTACCTAATTAAACTTAAAAAGCTTTTGCACAGCAAAGAAAACCATCAACAAGATGAAAAGACAACCTACTGAATGGGAGGAAATATTTGCAACTAGTATGACTGATACGGGGTTAATATCCAAAGTATAGAAGCAACTTATACAACTCAACATCACAAAGAAAAAAAAAAGCAGCATGATTAAAAAGTGGGCAGAAGACCTGAATAGACATTCCTGCAAAGAAAACATACACATGGCAAAAAGACATATGAGAAGATGCTCAACGTCGCTAATTGTCAGGGAAATGTAACCCACGATGAGATATGACCTCACCCCTGTCAGAATGGAAATCTGGGGCTGGAGTACCAGAGGAACCATCCACTAGGAGATGTCAAGTCTTAGAACCTGCCCCAAAGCCACAGGAGAAAATGCCTGCAGGAAGCTGTTCCAGGTTCTGCTGTTCGAAGCAGAACCTGCCCGAGGACAGTGCCTTGGTACCAAGGGAGCTCCTGACTGCTGGGTATCAGGAGACCTGAGTGCTGCAGAAGCCACACGTACTGCTAGAAAAGTCAGACTCTGCAGAAGTCGTGTGTCTTGCAGGAGCCAGATGCTAGGGGAGCCCCTATGTTACAGGAGCCGCCACCAGGAATGCTCCTGAACCAGGAAGGGAAACCTCTTTCTCATCCAGTGTCCCTCCAGCGCCCTCTCCTGGCAAAGCTTCACGCATAGCTGCTGGCAAGCAAACATTTCCAGTTCAGTTCAGTTCAGTCGCTCAGTTGTGTCTGACTCTTTGCCACCCCATGGACTGCAGCATGCCAGGCTTCCCTGTCCATCACCGACTCCTGAAGCATACTCAAATTCATGTCCATCGAGTCAGTGATGCCATCCAACCATCTCATCCTCTGTCGTCTCCTTTTCCTCCTGCCTTCAATCTTTCCCAGCATTAGGGTCTTTTCAAATGAGTCAGTTCTTTGCATCAGGTGGCCAAAGTATTGGAGTTTCAGCTTCAGCATCAGTCCTTCCAATGGATATTCAGGACTTATTTCCTTTAGGATTGACTGATTGGATCTCCTTGCAGTCCAAGGGACTCTCAAGAGTCTTCTCCAACATCACAGTTCAAAAGCATCAATTCTCCAGCACTCAGCTTTCTTTCCAGCTCTCACATCCATACACGACTATTGGAAAACCATAGCTTTGACTAGAGGGACCTTTGTTGGCAAAGTAACGTCTTTGCTTTTTAATATGCTGGCTAGGTTGGTGATAGCTTTTCTTTCAAGGAGCAAGTGTCTTTTAATTTCATGGCTGCAGTCACCATCTGCAGGGATTTTGGAGCCCAGAAAAGTAAAGTCAGCCACTGTTTCCATTGTTTCCCTATCTATTTGCCATGAAGTGATGGGACCAGATCCCATGATCTTCGTTTTCTGAATGTTGAGTTTTAAGCCAGGTTTCTCACTCTCCTCTCTCACTTTCATCAAGAGAGAGGCTTTTTGGCTCCTCTTCACTTTTGCCATAGGGGTGGTGTCATCTGCATATCTGAAGTTATTGATATTTCTCCTGGAAATCTTGATTCTATCCTGTGCTTCATCCAGCTCGGCATTTCACATGATGTACTTTGCATACAAGTTAAATAAGCAGGATGACAAATATACAGCCTTGATGTACCCCTTTCCCAATTTGGAACCAGTCCGTCGTTCCATGTTCACTTCTAACTGTTGCTTCTTGACCTGCATACAGATTTCTCAGGAGGCAGGTAAGGTGATCTGGTATTCCCACCACCCATTCTTTTAAAAGAATTCTCTTTTAAAATTTTCTTTAAGAATTTTCCATAGTTTGTTGTGATCCACACAGTCAAAGGCTTTGGTGTAGTCAATAAAGCAGAAGTAGATGTTTTTCTGGAACTCTCTTGTTTTTTGGATGATCCAGCAGATGTTGGCAATTTAGTCTCTGGTTCCTCTGCCTTTTCTAAATCCAGCTTGAACATCTGGAAGTTCTCAGTTCACATGCCTTTGAAGCCTGGCTTGGAGAATTTTGAGCATTACTTTGCTAGTGTGGGAGATGAGTGCAATTGTGTGGCAGTTTGAACATTGTTTGGCATTTCCTTTCTTTGGGATTGGAATGAAAACTGACCTTTTCCAGTCCTGTGGCCACTGCTGAGTTTTCCAAATTTGCTGGCATATTGAGTGCAGCACTTTCACAGCATCATCTTTTAGGATGTGAAATAGCTCAGCTGGAATTTTGTCACCTCCACTAGCTTTGTTCATAGTGATGCTTCCTAAGGCCCACTTGACTTCACATTCTAGGATATCTGGCTTTAGTTGAGTGATCACATCATTGTGGTTATCTGGGTGATGAAGATCTTTTTTGTATATGGAATTACAGACAGAGGTTTGTGACACTGTACAGGAGGCAGTGATCAAGACCATCCCTAAGAAAAATGCAAAAAGACAAAGTGGTTGTCTGACAAGGACTTACAAATAGCTGAAAAAAGAAGAGAAGCTAAAGGCAAGTATTTCCAGGGTCCAGCTCAATAGTTTTTTCAGTAGTCACGTAGGGATGTGAGAGTTGGACCATAAAGAATGCTGAGTACAGAAGGATTGATGTTTTCAAACTGTAGTGCTAGAGAAGACCCTTGAGAGTCCCTTGGACTGCAAGGGGATCAAACCAGTCCATCCTAAAGGAAATAAACCCTGAATATTCATTGGAAGGACTGATATTGAAGCTCCAACATTTTGGCCACCTGATGCGAAGAGCTGACTCATTGGAAAAGACCTTGATGCTGGGAAAGACTGAGGGCAAGAGGCAAAGTGGGCAACAGAGGGTGAGGTCGTTGGATGGCATCACCGACTCAATGGATGTGAGTTTGAGCAAGCTCCGGGAGATGGTGGAGGACCAGGAAGCCTGGTGGTCTGCAGCCCTTGGGGTTGCAAAGAATCAGACATGACTTAGCAACTGAACAACAAGCTTAATTAATTATAGGAGAACAGTGAAGGGCTACTGGGAGGTGAGACGCAATAAACTGATAACTAGCCCAAAAACTGAGGAAACTTCAACCACCATGATGGAGGCTAGGCCATCTTTCGAATTTCCCTGATAAGACTATTGTCATTTAAAGAGTTTGCCAAAGAACTTGTAGCCAACAACTAAGGAAAAAAATGTTACAAAGATGTAGCTGATAATTAATAAAGATATTTTATTTTTCTGGGTTTTATTATGTTTGCGGTCAGATCAGATCAGATCAGTCGCTCAGTTGTGTCCGACTCTTTGCGACCCCATGAATCACAGCACACCAGGCCTCCCTGTCCAACACCAACTCCCAGAGTTCACTCAAACTCACATCCATCGAGTCGGTGATGCCATCCAGCCATCTCATCCTCTGTCGTCCCCTTCTCTTCCTGCCCCCAATCCCTCCCAGCATCAGAGTCTTTTCCAATGAGTCAACTCTTCGCGTGAGGTGGCCAAAGTACTGGAGTTTCAGCTTTAGCATCATTCCTTCCAAAGAAATCCCAGGGCTGATCTCCTTCAGAATGGACTGGTTGGATCTCCTTGCAGTCCAAGGGACTCTCAAGAGTCTTCTCCAACACCACAGTTCAAAACCATCAATTCTTTGGCGCTCAGCCTTCTTCACAGTCCAACTCTCACATCCATACATGACCACAGGAAAAACCATAGCCTTGACTAGACAGACCTTTGTTGGCAAAGTAATGTCTCTGCTTTTGAATATGCTATCTAGGTTGGTCATAACTTTCCTTCCAAGGAGTAAGCGTCTTTTAATTTCATGGCTGTAGTCACCATCTGCAGTGATTTTGGAGCCCAGAAAAATTAAGTCTGACACTGTTTCCACTGTTTCCCCATCTATTTCCCATGAAGTGATGGGATTGGATGCCATGATCTTCATTCTCTGAATGTTGAGCTTTAAGCCAACTTTTTCACTCTCCACTTTCACTTTCATCAAGAGGCTTTTGAGTTCCTCTTCACTTTCTGCCATAAGGGTGGTGTCATCTGCATATCTGAGGTTATTGATATTTCTCCCGGCAATCTTGATTCCAGCTTGTGTTTCTTCCAGTCCACCGTTTCTCATGATGTACTCTGCGTATAAGTTAAATAAGCAGGGTGACAATATACAGCCTTGACATACTCCTTTTCCTATTTGGAACCAGTCTGTTGTTCCATGTCCAGTTCTAACTGTTGCTTCCTGACCTGCATACAAATTTCTCAAGAGGCAGGTCAGGTGGTCTGGTATTCCCATCTCTTTCAGAATTTACCACAGTTTATTTTTTCAACTTTAAAAAAGTTTATAAAATATTTTTCTCATTCTGAATATTTACTTTCATTCCTAATGTTTTATTTGTAGTTGTATTATTTATCTTTATGAAAAATAATTTTAGAAAATTATATCTATTTTACAGTTCCCTGGTGGCCTAATGGTTAGGATTCCAGGCTTTCACTGCAGGGGCCTGGGTTCAATCCCTGGTTGGGGAATTGAGATCCCACAAGCCATGTGGGGCAGCCAAAAAGTTTTAAAAATTAATTAAAAATTATATATATATTTAAAATTTTATTGCCTTGCAGCGTTCAGTGTCCCCACGCATTAAGGTATATTGCCTGCCTCTTCTGTGTGTGCATGTTAAATCACGTCCGACTCTTTGCGACCCTGCAGACTGTAGCCCACCAGGCTCCTCTGTCCATGGGATTCCCCAGGCAAGAATACTGGAGTGGGTTACCATGCCCTTCTCCAGGGATCTTCCCGACCCAGGGATCAAATCCACGTGTCTTACGGCCGCATTGGCAGGTGGATTCTTTGCCACTAGTGCCTCCTCTCCTACGTTATAAATTCCTTGAGGGCAGAAGTAGGGTTAAAGCTGGGGAACTTGGAAGGGCATTCAGTCTACCCCGCTGTGGACAGGAGGACAACTGAGGCATACGGGACCAGTCTCCTGGGTGTCAAGTTCAAGCCCTTCTCCCCAGTGTGT
The DNA here is from genome assembly GCF_003369695.1 of Bos indicus x Bos taurus. Lineage (NCBI taxonomy): Eukaryota > Metazoa > Chordata > Mammalia > Artiodactyla > Bovidae > Bos > Bos indicus x Bos taurus. The sequence continues at coordinate 5,985,226 of NC_040079.1, read as the reverse complement.
GGGGATGGGGTGGGGAAGGAGGCCAGGGATAGAGGTCAGGGCAGCCTGAGCCCCTGCATCTGGGTGGCAGAGTCAGCACCCCATCCCCTCTCCATTCTCCACACTAAAAAGTGTTGGGAGCAGAGCCCTAAGAGGCTGGTCTTCAAAAGTGGGCGTGGCTGGGTTTCTATGAAGGGCCAGTGGTTAGGACTCCATGCTTCCAATGCAGGGGGTGCAGGTTCAATCCCTGGTCAGGGAACAAAGATCCCACATGCCATGTGGCAGGGCCCCCCAAAATGGGGGGGGGCATGGTTGGGGATGTGTAATCAAAGTCTTAGCAAAGTCCTGACAATCCCAGAAGCAGGCTGGGGCCAGGGTCATGAGGATAGTCTAAAAGCGAAATCAACAAGTCAAAAGATATGAACTTAATTAAAAAACCTTAATAGTTTTCATTTTCCCTCAAGTTTTTGTGCCAATTTCTATTTTCACCAGCAAAGTACAAAGAAGTGCATTTCCCAGGTTGCAAAAAAGTTACTTTTAGGCAGACCTGATTGTTGTCATAGCAACACAGAATTAAAGCAGCCTCCTACGGGGGTTGGGCTTCCCTTGTGGCTCAGCTGGTAAAGAATCTGCCTGCAATGCGGCAGACCTGGGTTCCATCCCTGGTTTGGGAAGATCCCCTGGAGAAGGAAAGCTACCCACTCCAGTATTCTGGCCTGGAGAATTCCATGGACTGTATGGTCGCAAAGAATCAGACATGACTGAGCGACTTTCACTTTCACTTTCCTATGGGGTTAAAGCGGGGGAAAGAAATGCAGGGAAAAAAACCAGTTCCCTGCCACTTGTCTCCTCCTGTGGTCTTGGGGACCTCTGGCCTCCCTAGCGAGACCTGCCTAGCCGTTAACCATTTCACATGTGTGCTCAGTCCTGTCTGACTCTGTGACACTACAGACTGCAGCCCGCAAGGCTCCTCTGTTTACAAGATTTGCCAGGTAAGAATACTAGAGTGGATTGTTATGTCCTCCTCCAGGGGATCTTTCCAACTGCAGGGTCAAATCTGCACCTCCTGCATTGGTAGGTTCTTTACCACTGAGCCACCTGGAAAGCCCAGAGAGGTTGAATGTCTTTTTAAATGTTTGGGACCATTTTAATCTTTTTTTTTGGGGGGGGGGTGGTGAAAACCTGTGGTTGTTAGTTACTGCTGGATTCTTCTTTTATTTGAGAACTTCTTTAAGCTTTTTAAAAGAGAAGAGGGTAGATTCTACTAGCAGATGGCGACCTGCCCTAGATCACCACGCATCATGCCTGTACATAGTAGGTAATGAATTAACATGTGGCAAATGAATGAATGATCATCAAACAGCCTGCTTGGTGAGGTGTGTAGGGTGCTTTTCTCGCTTCTATTTGATTCTGAGCTTGGGTAGAGGGGTGAAATCTTTTCCTGCTTTTGAGAGGAAGGGAGCCAAGGTGACAATGGGACATGATGGTCCGTTACCAACAGGTGAACTGAACCCCTACTGGGTTCACGATCTATACACACCGATGCCAGGAAATGAACCCAGGACGGTGTGGCTTGCCAAAAATGGCATTTTCAGAGCACGTGTCTGTCCTCGACAGACACAAATTCTGAATCTCACCACAAGAAGGATCCCTGAACTCAGGATGATTACTAAGTTTGGCAAGGTGGTCTCTTCAAAGGCACCCCTCACAGTTTTCAATTTCCCACATAGCTTATGCTTCCCTGGTGGCTCAGTGGGTACAGAATCTGCCTGCAATGTGGGAGACCTGGGTTCAATCCCTGGGTTGGGAAGATCCCCTGGAGAAGGGAAAGGCTACCCACTCCATTACTCTGGCCCAGAGAATTCCATGGACTGTATAGTCCATGGAGTCACAAAGAGTCAGACATGACTGACTGACTGTCACGCCACTTAAAAGACTCTACAGAATGCAACTCCAAATTTAGTGGAGATACTAACATATTTTAAAATGAAACTATTATGCCACTCTTGGCTTATGTATGCAATGATATCTAAATACCATAACAATTTGAGAGCGAAGTGAGTGAAAGTTACTCAGTCATGTCCGACTCTTTGTGATCCCGTGGCCTATACAGTCCATGGAATTCTCCAGGCCAGAATACTGGAGTGGGTAGCCATTCCCTTCTCTGGGGGATCTTCCCAACCCAGGAATCAAACCCAGGTCTCTCACATTGCAGGCTGATTCTTTACCAGCTGAGCCACCAGGGAAGCCCTGAAGCGACTTGAAGTGCCATGACTGAAGCGACTTGGCACGAAAGCATGCACAAACATATGAAAGTGAAAGTATCAGTCACTCAGTCGTGTCCAACTCTTTGCGACCCCATGGACTGTAGCCCGCCAGGCTCCTCTGTCCATGGGATTCTCCAGACAAGAATACTGGAGTGGGTACCCATTCCCTTCTCCAGGGAATCTTTGAGACCCAGGGATCAAACCCAGGTTTCTGGCATTGCAGGCAGATCCCTTCCTGTCTAAGCCACCAGGGAAGTCCATATATAAACACATACCTAGAAACTAAAAACACTGGCACAAGAGCCATCAAGGTCAAGATGCTATTTAAAGCCATGGGACTGGATAAAAGCCTCTGAACAATGTCATCGGAGTCCATGAATTCAGTTACATTGCCTACATGTGAAATTACATGAGGAAAAAAAAATTTAAGATCGTAGAACTTGACTTGCTCCTTTATTTTCTTTCATCTGAGTAGTCATCAAATACTGTATGTTTCCCCACCCAGAGCATTTGCATCCAGCAGTAGTCCATGAACTACTGCTATAAGCCACATCTATATCTCTTCCTACCTGAATCATTGCAATGCCCTCCAGACCCCTCTCTCTAGTCCTTCCTGCAAGTGGTCATCAGATTGACCTTATTTATGCCCCTTCTATCCTGCCACTCTTTTGCAAATGAAATAAGAAAAGCTTTCATATCTTCTAGACTATGAAGTCTAGATTTCTTTTTTAAATTTATTTTTCATTGAAGGACAGTTGAATTCACTCATTTCATTGAAGTGTAGTAAACAATTTTGTGTTATTGCTGTACAGCAAAGTGACTCAGTTATACATATATAGACATATTCTTTTCCATTATGGTTTACCATAGGATATCGAATATAGTTCCCTATGCTATACAGGAAGACTTTGTCGTTTATTCATTCTATATATACCAGTTTGCATCTGTTAATCCCAAACTCCCAGTCTGAGCCTCTCCCACCCCTTTCCCCCTTGGCAACCACCAGTCTACTCTCAGTGTCTCTGCTTCTGTTTCATACATAGGTTCATTTGTGTACTATATCAGATTCCACGAGTCAGCAATGTCATTCAGTCACTAAGTCATGTCTGACTCTTTGCAACCCTGTAGATTGCAGCATGCCAGGCTTCCCAGTCCTCCACAATCTCCCAGAGTTTGCTCGAACTCATGTCCATTAAGTCAATGATACCATCTAACCATCTCACTCTCTGTCACCTGCTTCTCCTCCTGACATCAATCTTTCCCCAGCATCAGGGTCTTTCCAGTGAGTTGGCTCTTTGCATCAGGTGGCCAAAATATTGGAACTTCAGCTTCAGCATCAGTCCTTCCAGTGAATATTCAGGGTTGATGGTTTGATCTTCTTGCTGTCCAAGGGACTCTCAAGAGTCTTCTCCAGCACCACAGTCTCCTAAGAATGACTAGGAGACATTTTTTTTTCTTCTAATCAGTCAAAAGTGAGAGGAAGCTAAGGGTTGGGGCTTCTGGATAAGCTATGGTTTTCCAGATAAAAATGGACAGAGTTAGTTGACATACTTTTCATTCTTAGCCTTTCCCTTTTCTTTTCATCTGGACCACTAACAATGCCTGGAGGTGCTGCTGCCATCTTTTATCATTGGCATAAAAAGTGTTAAAAAGGTAAGTTTCAGAAAAAAGTAAAATCATGACTCAATTCACATATAAAAATGAACATATGTTGAAGATTTTATTGAACTCATGAGTGAACTAAGCAGATGTTATATGGTTCCAAGAAGCACAGATTCATATGGAGGAAAGGAAAGGAATGCTGAAATGAATGGAAAATGGAGGTAAATCTGGTTTTCCACAGGGTGGGAGGCAAGACATTTGAACCTCTACCTTAAAGGGCAGAATCTGCTTAGTTATAGATTAAGAACTCTGCGTGGCTATTAGTTACCTACAGTTAGAGCTGTGAAATAGCTGTGTGCATCTGATGAGGTGGAAGGTTGTGAGAAGGTAACAGGTAGGAAGGCTAGGGGTCTCCAAGCAGAGGAAATAAACTGCAAGTGGCAGACATTTTTTTTTTTTTAATTTCTTAATACAAAATTAAAAGGAGGCCTCTTTTAAATTCTGTGTTGTCATGACAACACCTGCTTCCGCCTGAACTTAATTTTTCTCAAACCTTGAGCTAACCAAAGCATTTTCCCTCATAGAAATGTTCTCTTAAGCTATGTTAATAAAACTATGCATTTGCTTGGAAATTTGCCTTTCTTTAAGATTCATGTCAATTGTTTTATGGCTGGGGATGACTCACCTTCTGCCAATGCTATCTCAAAGTGAATGATCCAACTCTTTCAATTTTGAGGTGATTCTTTATCATTGCAGGTGATTCTCCTGCCATGCAGGAGACCACGGTTCGATTCCTGGGTCGGGAAGATCCCCTGGAGAAGGGATAGTCTACCCACTCCAGTCTTCTTGGGCTTCCCTTGTGGCTCAGCTGGTAAAGAATCTGCCTGCAATGCGGGAGATCTGGGTTTGATCCCTGAGTTGGGAAGATCCCCTGGGGAAGGGAGAGGCTACCCACTCCAGTATTCTGGCTTGGAGAATTCCATTGACTGTGTAACTCAGAGGGTCGAAAAGAGTCAGACACAACTGAGCGACTTTCACTTTCACTTTATCTGATTAGAAACTTGCTAACAGATATATAACTCCTTGCTAAAAACTAGCAAAGGGGGCACTCTTTCTGTCCCCTTCTGATATCTATGTCAGAAGCTTCCTCTTATCCCTTTTATACTTTAATAAAACTTTATTACACAAAAACTTTGAGTAGTCAAGCCTCAACTCTGGCCCCAGATTGAAATCCTCTTCTCCAGAGGTCACAAATCCTGGCATAGCTCACAGATCGCAGCCACAACCTTTCATATTGGGGGCTCATCTGGGATCTTTAAGACAGGTAAGGATGCTTGGAGCTCTAGTTCTTTGTTCTCCTATTACACACATTTTCTGCTGTACTTTACTAACTCTACGGTGTGCCCGTCTGTGAAAGTAGCATCAAAGAGACATGGAATTGACCACAAAGCGAGCATTGAGCCCCGCTTTGCAGTTCTGTGATGCCTCGTAATGACTGAAGGCAGCCCCAAAAGGGGAGCCTTGTGGGGGGTTTATACCAACCTGCCGATGCCAAGAGGCATCCAACATCCCCGCGAGGGGAGTGGCCAGAAATGGGCAAAGCATGTGGACTGAATTTTCCTTTCTCAGTCAACATTTCCTGGTCTCTTTGACCATTTCATAACTGCCTTGGAAACTGAAACTACTAACCTAATCTGTCCAATCATAAACTTTCAAGGGACTTGTGATCTATGCTGTTACTATGCACTTTGACTTAGAGCCCAAGCTTAGATTGGTAGTCAGGAAGCACCTGCTGTTGCTGCTGCCGCTGCTGCTGCTGCTGCTAAGTCGCTTCAGTCATGTCCAACTCTGTGCGACCCCATAGACGGCACCCCACCAGGCTCCCCGTCCCTGGGATCCTCCAGGCAAGAACATTGGAGTGGGTTGCCATTTCCTTCTCCAGTGCATGAGAGTGAAAAGTGAAAGTGAAGTTGCTCAGTCGTGTCTGACTCTTAGCAACCCCGTGGACTGCAGCCTACCAGGCTCCTCCCTCCATGGGATTTTCCAGGCAAGAGTTCTGGAGTGGGTTGCCACTGCCTTCTCCACAGGAAGCGCCTAGCCTAGTTGAGATTTACAACAGGAGCACGTTTGGAAGGCAGGTGGAGCTCTAGCTCCAAAAGCATCTTCCAGGCTAAAAGTTACTCAGATTGGAAGTACAGCAGGCTTCTTCCTTTGGTAACCCTAGCTCTTAGTGGGCCAGAGAAGGCTCTCCAGTGGCTTTTGTCTCAACTCCTTAGATATTCTTTCTGTTGAATCTGTGGGGATGAACTGGAAGGACTGGCCCTAATAACTTGACAAAAATCACCTTTTCCTCACTGGCCGGGCCTTCACCATCTCTTTTGCTATCATTTATACAGGTGTGGTGATGCTCGGAAGGGACATCTTGGTTTTACGTTGGTCCCCTTATGATTTACCAGTCTTATTGTGGTCAGGAATAGACTCGGGACCGTGCACAGGAATCCAGGAGATGAATGTTTCTCCTGGCAGTCTTAGCTTGGGAAGCATTCTGGAAGCTTACTCTGACTGCACCTTGGGTGACTTAAGAGGCAGGCAACGGTTTTACTGGTGAGGAATTGGACATCAGTCTGGGATACCATCAGGTCTATCCCTGACGTATCTCCACCCCACCTCGGTGGTAGAATGGGGACGGATGATGATGGGACAGCTGTGCTGGTAAGGGACAGGTTAACTCTGGCCAGGGAAGGACGCTGAGGTGGAAGACCTGTCTCCACCCCCGTCTGGAGCAGGGAGGGACCCTTCTGGTGGAAGAGGGCACAGGCACTGGACGCTGCTTTTTTCTCTCTTACAGACGGGAGTTAACAATTTCAGCATTACTCCTTTGAACTGTATCCTGAAAAACTGGGATAGTCTATCCCCAGAGCTTAAAGAAGACACGCTGATCTTCCTATGTGATACTGCATGACCATGGTATTCACTGGAGGATGGCGAACAGTGGCTGGTTGGAGGGTCTTTTAACTATAATACTGTTTTACACTTTCTAATAGGACCTGAGATCCATCTTCCCAGCCCATGTTTCCTGAGCATCGGGGTAACTCTTTTATCGGATCTCTCCATACCTTTTTACAGCTTCTATCATTTTTAAGGATGAAGGAAATTATGTATTCCCAATCAGATGGGAACAAAGCTCCCTGTCCACCTGCTTGTTTTCTCTGCTCCTTCCACTTTCTTTTCATCCAGCCAAGATGCTGAATAAAAAGACCACATCTCCAAATAGCAGTGAAACTGAAAACCTGCAAGACCAAAGTGTGAATCATCACTCAAATTCCCCCCAAATTCTAGTTTATAACCACTCGGAAATTTCCATTTATAAATAGAAAAAGTCAAGAATGACGTTATTTTCTTTTAAAATCCATCTTCCCAGCTATAAAAAAATTAGTTAAGTACATAATTTATCCCAATGCATGTATATTGTTCTGATCCAAACAACTATAAATAAAGCTGAACTGCCAAAACTTCCTGTTTCTTTTTGGTTTTTCTAGGAAGAACTGATAGATTTAACATTTAGTGTTAAATCTCATGGTCATGCAAAGAATGTTTAAGGATTTTCTGGTTTTATTGCATCAGAAGTAAGACCAGTTATGCAGAAGTCCCCTGATTCTTTATCACCACAAAACCTATAGCAACCAAAATGCAAACACAATTTAAGAAGAATTCGTCATCTCAAGAAATTGCAGTTGAAGTCACTAAATGTCAGTATGAGGAATAACAGAAAGGAGGCAGATTAGTAAAGAATAGTCAGAACAAGAAAAGTTGAATTATTGGGTCAAAGAGAATGTGGATTTTAGTTTTAATAGATATGCTGTGTGTGTGTGCTCTATGCTCAGTCCCGTCCAACTCTTGTGACCCCGTGGACTGTAGCCCTCCAGGCTCCCCTGTCCATGGGATTTTCCAGGCAAGAATACTGGAGTGTGTTGCCATTTCCTCCTCCAGGGGATCTTCCTGATACAGGAATCAAATTTGTGTCTTTTGCCTTGGTAGACAGATTCTTTACCATCTGAGCCACCAGTCTCAGCTAATGGCCCTCTTAAGAGTTGTACCAACATAACCTTCCACAAGGAAGGTATGAAGATTGCTATTTCTACATAGCCTTGTCCTCATAGCATGTTATCCATCTTTTTCTGTCTGAGAGGTAAAAAGTGAAATTGTGGTATGGTTTCTAAAAGTGTATTTATTTAAAAATTTTTTGGCTATACTGGTTCTTTGTTGCTGCATGTGGGCTTAGTTCCTCCGTGTCATGTGGGATCTTAGTTCCCTGATCAGTGATCAACCCACATTCCCTGCACTGAAGGGCAAGTTCTTAACCACTGTACCACAAGGGAAGTCCCTGGGTGTAGTTTTAATTTATATTTACTGTCTCATCATGAACGAGATGAGTAATTTTTTGCATATTTACAACGCATTTCTATTTCCTTTTCAGTGAATCATATTTTAGTAGCTTTTGCCCAGTTTTCTGCTTTGGTCTTTTTTTTTTTTATCAAATTGTGAGAGTTCTTCAAGTATCGTTTTGAAATGGAAGGCAACATTTCCCCCCATTTGGCTGTTTGTCTTTTGCCTTAACTAAGAAGTTGATTTGGCCCAAGGAGAAGAACTTTAATTTCAAAGATTTCTAAGTGTTCGTGTACTCAAAGCCACAAGAGCCACAAGACTCTTATTCAGAAAGACACAGAAATCAGCCAGCTTCCTAATAAGCACTGCTGCGCCAGTGGACAACATCTGCAGATCAGAGGAGGAAAAAAGGGGAACAGAAGTTGCTCTGTGGTGTGGCCAGAGTCCTCCGTGTGGAGGCCAGGAAAACGGGCACACAGGGCCTCTTTGGGAACATGCTGTTGTTCAGTCACTCACTTATGTCCGACTCTTTGTGACCCCATGGACTGCAGCACACCAGGCTTCCCTGTCTATCATCAACTCCTGGAGTTTGCTCAAACTCACGTCCATTGAGTGGGTGATGCCACCCAACCATGTTATCCTCTGTTGCCCCTTTCTCCTCCTGCCGGAAATCTTTCCCAGCATCAGGGTCTTTTCCAATGAGTTGGTTCTTCCCATCAGGTGGCCAAAGTATTGGAACTTCAGCTTCAGCATCAGTCCTTCCAATGAATATTCAGGGTTGATTTCCTCTAGGATTGACTGGTTTGATCTCCTTGCACACATTTCTCTCCCCTAAAATGGATTTAGGCACACATCCCAACCCAAGGCTTCTTCCCCCGGGGGGCAGAAGGGCACCAGGAGGAGGGGTCGTGCTTCCCTCTCCTTGTGGAGGGTGTCAGAGAGTTTGCAAAGCCTTTTTCAGACAGTCTGCAGCTCCTGGAGTGATTCTAGACCCAACACTGTTTCAGGAAATGTCTGCGCTGGGGCAAAGGGGAGAGTGGGGCACTGATACTATCTTCCCGGGTGAGGTGGAGGCTGGGCAGCTTGCCTAGGTCCCCAGGGCTGAAGCCAATTGCCACGTGCAGGGCCCAGGACAGTGCTAGAGCAGGTCCCAGGATGGGCCTTGGATTTGGTTAACGTTCTGCCCAAGCGAGCTCGGGCCTTGGGTTTGGAATGGAAGGACCAACAGTCTCATCCGAGCGAGAAGTTTCTGGGGTCTGCCCTGGGCTCTATCTTGTCTTCCCATTCTTCGGTCCGGTCTTACCAAACACAGATCTAAGCATCTCTGGAAGCTATGCTATGACCTGTGCTCAACCAGCGGGCTCTGCGCTCCATTCGTTCTAGACACCCCTGTCTTATGTCCTCACCTAGACACCGGACCCAGGCGTCAGGCCAGAGGGTTAGATGACTGAGTACAGGGGTGGGCAGAGCGCTTTGGGAGCAGGCGGATTGCCACAGGTCCTGTCAGCAATAGCATGTGGAGACAGGGTCAGTAGGGCCAGCAAAACCAGCAGAGTACGAGGGCAAGGGGCCGGGAAGTTCACCAAAGCAGAGGCCAGGGCCGGGTGATGCACGGAGGGATGAAAAGCTGGACTTTTAGAGGGGTCATCACGTTAGGCCCAGTCCGGGGGTGGGATGGGAGTGGGAGGGCGGGGGCGGACCCAGCTGCACTTAAGTCCAGACTTTCCCGCCGTGGGGGAGAAGGGGCTTGTTGCAAGGTGCTCTGGCCTCTTTCGAGGATTCTGAAGGAATGAAGTCAAGCTCAATTTCCTCAGAAGTCAGGTAAACTGGGCCGGCTAGCGGTCCCGCCCAACACCGGCTTGGTCCTCAGGGGCACGGCCCCCGGTCCCCAGGGTTGCGGGCTGAGTCTTCCCGCCAGCCCCGCCTCCAACCCCCGGCAAGTGCCCCGGGCGGTCAGCGCCCAGGGTCCTTCTCGGCCTCCCCTCCGCCCCGCCCACATCGGATCCCCCCCGCTCCCCGGCTCTAGCCCCGCCCATAGCCCCGCCCCTCACCCCAGCCCCGCCCCATCCTTGCCCCGCCCTTCCGCCTCGCCCCCCTCGCCCCGCCCCTCGCCCCAGCTGCGCCCCATCCGTGTCCCGCTCTCCTGCCTTAGCCCCGCCCACAGCCTACCCACAACTCCGCTCGGCCCCCTCTTAGCCCCGCCCACACCCCTGCTTCTCGGCCGCGCGGGGGCGGGGCGGGGCGGCCCGGCGGCAGCGGCGGCGGCCTCGGCGGCGGGGGCGTGGCCGGCCTCACCCGGAATGAAAATAAACGGCGGCCGCAGCCGCATCCGGGCACTCGGCGGGTCGCGGCTGGAGCGGCTGTGGCGCAGGTGAGGAGTTGGCGGCCGAGCGTCTGGTCTTTGACCCGGGTGTCAGTGGAGCTGCCCGGCGCCCCAGATCCCCCTGGGCGTGACCCCGACGCCGACCCCGCCCGGGCAGCGGCGGGAGGTGGGCGTCCTGCGCGGAGGCTCGGCCGGGACCGGGGGCGGCGGGTCGGGGCTTCTGGACGCGCCGGGCCCTTCGCCCGGCCCTGGGTTTGCTCTGGACTGACGTGGGTGGTGGGTATTTAAAACCAAAGATTGAAATGTTTTTGGAGGGAGGCAGAGAAACATGTGTAGATGTTAAAATTACTCACTAGCCATACAAAAAGCTTGAGTCGTAACGTTGTTTTTCCAAATATGCCATTTGGGATTTATGTGCTATCAAAGACAGATTTTCTTTGCTGTTTAATGAGAAAACGCGGTTTATTTTCTCCAGCCGTGACGATCTGATTCTGTATGTTTCTCAACGTCTTCCCACACTCTATTTTTTAATAGAGGATTCTTGTAATAGTCTAAGAGAAAAAGTAGTGTATTTTGAATAAGTATGTGTGTGTTTGTATATGTTTGAAAACCTCTGGATAAAGGCAGCGTAGATCGATTTGTTTTAAAAATGAAAGTGAAATGTTACAGGAATGATTTATGCCCTTTCACTTTCGGTTTAGAGCAAGGGTATTAATGAATTTCTGCTTTTTGACGGGGGCTGTGACACCGAACATTGTGTGGCACGCCTGAAACTTTCAGTTTTCCAGTTAACATTGAAAACTGATTTATTAAACCATTTCCCCTTTTGATTTGAGTTAAAATACATATCTTCGTTTTTTTCTGTTGCCCATGAGTGAAGTTTTGTAAGTTTCAAGACAATGGTTTAATCTTTTTTTCAAACATTAAGTGGTGGACTAGAGACCCTTCTTGTTGTGTATTTGCTGGTGGGTGGAGTGTGAACTACACACTAGGTTTAGGAAATTCTTTGAGACTTCCGCTTGGTAGTTACTTGGATTACAGAGGGCTGTGCATTCAGCCTTCTAAAATAGCTTGGCTTCCCTGAATGGCCCTTGAAATGGTTACCACCCGCTCACAAGTGATACTTAATTGCGAATTTCTGAACATTTGTGAGCGGGACTTCCCCTGCGGTTCTGTGGTAAAGAATCTGCCTGCCGGTGCAGGAGGCGCAGGAGATGTGGGTTTGATCCCTGGGTCGGAAAGATCCCCTGAAGAAGGAAATGGCAACCCACTCCAGTATTCCTGCCTGGAAAATTACATGGACAGAGGGGCCTGGCAGACTACAGTCCAATTTTATGTGTGAGAAGCGGTTTATTAGTGCTTGAAAATCTGGGATTCTTTCTTAGGTTACCTGAATGCACACATCCCCCTCTTTGATGTGTTTTCTCCTTTTTCCCTTCTCCCCCCTATCCTGATTACCCTCTTTCTTGCCCCCAAATTGATATAAAGTGGATTTGAACTTTCTTTTTAAAGTACTTACTTACAGAATACACTTAAGTTGTCAAACTTGATTTAGAAATCAGGTGAATTGAGTTTTGAGGAGTGTGGCATACAGGCCCTGAATAGGAAAAAGAAAGTTGCTCATGTAGGTTATGTTAAATCTTACCTACTTTTCCACTCTCTGGAACACGTCTCTGTCCTTCAGGGGCTAACAACCTTTGACTTTGCTCACTGCTCGTGTGACTTGGCTGCACGGCCCCATCGGCTGTTTCGCTGTCTGGCAGCCTCGCCCACCTTTGAGGTGCTAGTGCTAGTGAAGGAGGCGGGAAAGACTCCGCTACTGTGTGAGCCCAGGATAGAGAAACAACAGGGACTTTGTGAGAGACGGTAGAATGCAGTGATCCAGTGTTGTGGGCACAGGTCCCAGGACTAGTTATGGTGCTGCCTAATCTTTCATCCTTGAGCGAGTCATTTTACAAACTTGGGCTGTGGTTTTTCATGTGTAGAATGATGACCAGCCAGTATTGATTTGAATAGGACGTGTAGATCTGCTTTTATGCTTCTATCAGAAAATATCATGCAAAACTTTTCTAGCACTGTAAACACTAAATTTTTAACTTAATTCTATTATTTTTAAATATATTTGTTTATTTTGGTGGGCCCAGGCCTTAGTTGTGGCATTCAGATACTTTGTGGGGCATGTGGGCTCTGGTTCCCTGACCAGGGATGGAACCCAGCCCCCCTGCATTGGAAGCACAGAGTCATAACTCTGGACCACCAGAAAAATCCCTAAATTTTCAATTGTAAAATTTCAGATATAGAAAATGTATATTATTGATAGTTCATGGTTCAAGCTAGCTTTTCTTCATATTTACCTGCCAGGGTGATTGCTCTTTTGTGTTAAAATAGCCAACATACAGAGCCACTGTATGTTGGTAAATTCTTTCCCACAGAGCCACTGTGTTGAGTTGTTTAAGTTTGCTACTGTAAGGATTTATCTTTCTTATTTTATCTTTCCCCTTAGAGAGTGATAGCAGGTTAAGAAATAGAAGGGGCTTCCCTGGTGGCTAAGTGATAAAGAATCTGCCTGCCAATGCAGGAGATGTGGGTTCAATCCCTGGGTCGAGAAGGTTCCCCTGGAGAAGGAAATGGCAACCCACTCCAGTGTTCTAGCTTGGGAAGTCCCACGGACAGAGGAGCCTGGTGGGCTCCTCTGTCCATGGAGTTGCAAAGGATTTGGAGATGACTTAGCCACTCCAGTACTCTTGCCTGGAAAAATCCCATGGACGGATGAGCCTGGTGGGCTGCGGTTTATGAGGTTGCTAAGAGTCGGACACGACTGAGCGACTTCACTTTCACTTTTCACTTTCATGCCTTGGAGAAGGAAATGGCAACCCACTCCAGTGTTCTTGCCTGGAGAATCCCAGGGACGGGGGAGCCTGGTGGACTGCCGTCTATGGGGTTGCACAGAGTCGGACACGACTGAAACGACTTAGCAGTCAGTAGCAGTAGCTATCTAAAACACACAACACACCCAAGAAATAGAAAAATTACTTAGTTACTACATATTAGCAACTTTGAAACATGTATTCTTATGTAACATATATAATTGGATATATGATACATATTTCAGTTTGCATGTAATATACATATCTTTTAGAGAAGTTTGGAGCTAGTTAAAACCTAGTCTAAAGTACTTTAAACTGGACAGGGAGGAATGGAGGAGACCTCTTGCTTACCCAACAGTGTGTTGGGTAACTTATGCGACACTTTGAAATGTAGTGCGGAGTATCATTGATATACTGTTTTGCTTTCAAGGATGGCACAAAAGAAATATCTCCAATCAAAATTGACCCAATTTTTAAGGGAAGACAAAATCCAACTTTGGAAACCTCCATATACAGATGAAAATAAAGAAGTTGGCTTGGCATTGAAGGTATTTCTCTTTTAAGATGTTGTTAATTAGCAGTGTTGTAAGTCTCCTTGGTAAGTAAGATTCTGAAGTCACCACAAATTGCCAGGCACAAACAGGTAGGCTTTCGGCATAACCAGAAACAATGGTGATAAACAGGTTTCCATATTTTACTAGCAGTTGGCAAGCTTATTTTTGTTTAAGAAGATTTTATTTATATGAGAATGTTTATCTGATGATTTTGGCATGTGCCATTTCTAATGCTTCACAGTGAAGCATTAGATAATACTGTAATACAATGTAATACAATGTAATACATGTAATAGAACTATTAATCTGGGTGTTCCTGCTGGGGGGTCAGTGCCAGAGGCAGAAGGTTCGTGTGTGGCGTGTTCCGGGCTGGTGTTCGGACCATTCTCTGCCCTCCTGGTTAGCGTGCTCAGCTGCAGAACACTGTTTCCCTCCCTAGCTTTGTTTACACTATTGACTATCTGTTCATTTTTCCAAATTACATTTTCCTAATAATTGTACCTCAGTTTTTTATGGTCTCATCAAAAACGGCCTCACTTTTCCTAAGTGAAATTTCTAGAAATTGAGGTTGGCTTGCCTTTCTAAGCTGAGAACATTATAATAATTTCTGAGCAAAATCTCACTGTGTTGGAATGTCCTAGAACATACTCCTCTTGTTTTCTCAGTCTGAGTGTATTGTGGTAAACAGTGTAACCTCTGTCAGGGAGTAAGGGTTGTCAGGAGGGCATCGCGTCATCCTGTGCCGTGACACAGTGATGCGCTTGGGAGGTGACTGCTGTGTCAGGGTCTTGGAGTTCTCTCTCTCCTGTTCCTTACAGGACTCCCGTTTTTTGTTTTTTGTTTTTCAGTTTTTGCAAACCTCTTTGCAGACCTTTTCTTCTGAATTTGCTTGTTACATACAATCTCTTGGCTTGGGAACTAGGTGGGGCTGTGACTTCTGTCCCCAGCTCCTGGCACAGAGCTCCTAACACCCTTGGAATTCCCGAGTGGTGAGGCTGATAAAAGGGGCAAGAGAAGAAGGGAAACCCATCAGCTGCTGCTGCAGTATGCTAATTTAGAAACAGCAGTGGTTTGGTACCAGGAGAGTCACCGTGGACGTAGCAAGAAGTGATTGGACTCTGGATATGTTTCCAAGGAGAGCCAGCAGGTTTTGCAGGCAGATTGGATGTGGAGAATGAGAGAGGGAAGAGGGTTGACTCACCCAGGTTGGGCCTGAGCTCCTGGTGGAGTACAATTGCCATAAACTGAAGTAGGACAGCCCAAAGGAGGTGGGGAGGAAGACCAAGCACTCATTTCAAGTCAGTCGCTCAGTTGTGTCCGACTCTTTGCAACCCCATGGACTGCAGCACACCAGGCTTCCCTGTCCATCACCAATGCCCAGAGCTTGCTCAAACTCCTGTCCATCGAGTCGGTGATGCCATCTGACCATCTCATCCTCTATCGTCCCCTTCTCCTCCCACCTTCGATCTTTCCCAGCATCAGGGTCTTTTCCAATGAGTCAGCTCTTCGAATCAGGCGGCCAGAGTATTGGAGTTTCAGCTTCAGCATCAGTCCTTCCAATGAATATTCAGGACTGATTTCCTTTAGAATTGACTGACTGGATCTCCTTGCAGTCCAAGGGACTCTCAAGAGTCTTCTCCAACACCACAGTTCAAAACCATCAATTCTTCAGCACTCAGCTTTCTTTCCAGCTCCCACATCCATACACGACTACTGGAAAAACCATAGCTTTGACTAGACGGACCTTTGTTGGCAAAGTAACGTCTTTGCTTTTTAATATGCTTTCTAGGTTGGTCATAAGGTTTCTTCCAAGGAGCAAGCGTCTTTTAATTTCATAGCTGCAATCACCATCTGCAATGATTTTGGAGCCCAAAACAGTAAAGTCTGTCACTGTTTCCACTGTTTCTCCATCTATTTGCCGTGAAGTGATGGGACCAGATGTCATGATCTTAGTTTTCTGAATGTTGAGTTTTAAGCCAGGTTTTTCACTCTCCTCTTTCACTTTCATCAAGAGGCTCTTTAGTTCTTCTTCACTTTCTGCCATAAGGATGATGTCATCTGCATATCTGAGGTAATTGCTATTTCTCCCAGCAGTCTTGATTCCAGCTTGTGCTTCATCCAGCCTGGCATTTTGCATGATATACTTTGCATACAAGTTAAATAAACAGGGTGACAATATACAGCCTTGATGTACTCCTTTCCCAATTTGGAACCAATCTGTTGTTCCATGTCCAGTTCTAACTGTTGCTTCTTGACCTGCATACAGATTTCTCAGGAGTCAGGTAAGGTGGTCTGATATTCCCATCTCTTTAAGAATTTTCCACAGTTTGTTATGGTCTGCGGGTCAAAGGCTTTGGCATAGTCAATAAAGCAAAAGTAGATGTTTTTCTGGAACTCTATTGCTTTTTTGATGGTACAGTAGGTGTTGGCATGTTGATCTCTGGTTCCTCTGGCTTTTCTAAATCCAGCTTGAACATCTGAGAGTTCTCGGTTCACATATTGCTAAAGCCTGGCTTGGAGAATTTTGAGCATTATGTTGCTAGTGTGTGAGATGAGTCCAATTGTGCGGTAGTTTGAACATTGTTTGGCATTGCCTTTCTTTGGAATTAGAATGAAAACTGACCTTTTCCAGTCCTGTGGCCACTGCTGAGTTTTCCAAATTTGCTGGCATATTGAATGCAGCAGTTTCACAGCATCATCTTTCAGGATTTGGAATAGCTCAACTGGAATTCCATCCCCTCCACTAGCTTTGTTTGTAGTGATGCTTCCTAAGGCCCACTTGACTTCACATTCCAGGATGTCTGGCTCTAGGTCAGTGATCACACTATTGTGGTTATCCAGGTCATGAAGATAATTTTTGTATAGCTCTTCTGTGTATTCTTGCCATCTCTTCTTAATACCTTCTGCTTCTGTTAGATCCGTACCATTTCTGTCTTTTATTGTGCCCATCTTTGCATGAAATGTTCTCTTGGTATCTCTTAAGTTTCTTGGAAGTGAAAGTGAAGTCGCTCAGTGGAGTCCGACTCTTTGCAAGCCCATGGACTATAGCTGCCATGCTCCTCTGTCCATGGGATTTTCCAGGCAAGAGTACTGGAGTGGGTTGCCATTTCCTTCTCCAGAGGATGTTCCCGACCCAGGGGTTAAACCTGGGTCCCCCATGTTGTAGGCAGATGCTTTACTGTCTGAGCCACCAGGGAATTAATTTTTTTGATGAGATCTCTATCCCATTCTATTGTTTTCCGCTATTTCTTTGCATTGATCACTGAGCAAGGCTTTCTTATCTCTCCTGGCTAGTCTTTAGAACTCTGCATTCAAATGGGTATATCTTTCCTTTTCTCCTTTGCCTTTCGCTTCTCTTCTTTTCACAGCTATTTGTAAGGCCTCCTCAGACAACCATTTTGCCTTTTTGCATTTGTTTTTCTTGGGGATGGTCTTGATCACTGCTTCCTGTCAGGCCCTCTATGTATCAGATCTGATCCCTTGAATCTGTGTGTCACTTCCACTGTATAACTGTAAGGGATTTGATTTAGATCATACCTGAATAGTCTGGTGGATTTCCCTACTTTCTTCAATTTCAGTCTGAATTTGGCAATAAGGAGTTCATGATCTGAGCCACAGTCAGCTCCCGGTCTTGTTTTTGCTAACTGTATAGAGCTTCTCCATCTTTGGCTGCAAAGAATATAATCAGTCTGATTTCGGTGTTGACCATCTGGTGATGTCCATGTGTAGAGTCTTCTCTTGTGTTGTTGGAAGAGGGTGTTTGCTATGACCAGTGTATTCTCTTGGCAAAACTCTGTTAGCCTTTGCCGTGCTTCATTCCGTATTCCAAAGCCAAATTTGCCTGTTACTCCAGGTATCTCTTGACTTCTACTTTTGCATTCCAGTCCCAAAAATGAAAAGGACATCTTTTTTGGGTGTTAGTTCTAAAAGGTCTTGTAGGTCTTCATAGAACCGTTCAACTTCAGCTTCTTCAGCGTTACTGGTTGGGGCATAGACTTGGATTACTGTGGTATTGAATGGTTTGCCTTGGAAATGAACAGAGATCATTCTTTTGTTTTTGAGATGGCATCCAAGTACTGCATTTCGGACTCTTGTTGACTATGATGGCTACTCCATTTCTTCTAAGGGATTCTTGCCCACAGTAGTAGATATAATGGTCATCTGAGTTAAATTCACCCATTCCCGTCCATCTTAGTTCACTGATTCCTAAAATGTCGACGTTCACTCTTGCCATCTCCTGTTCGACCACTTCCAATTTACCCTGATTCGTGGACCTAACATTCCAGGTTCCTATGCAGTATTGCTTTTTACAGCATCGGACTTTACTTCCATCACCAGACCAAGTGCTTAGTTTTGGGCAAAACAAGTCTGAGAGTTCAAGGTCGAGGTATCAGCCAGAGGTGTTCTGGAGCGAGTTGGTGGTGTAGAGGTGTGGCTTGAAGCGGTGAGCCTGGCTGACATCACTAAGCAAACAAGTAGAGGAAGGAAAGTTGTGTGAAGGCTGAGTCCTGGGTCACTTCAGTGTTTAGAGTTTGGAGAGATGACAGGAGCCAAGTGGAACGGGCAGCGAAGGAGCAGTCGAGGTGGAAGGAAGGAGGAGAGGGTGTAGAAACCAAATGAGGAGGCTGGAGAGTCCGCTGTGTCCACGGCTGCTGACAGGTCAAGTTCAGGTAATTGAGGAAGGGGCTTGGTGAGGTGGAGACACTGAACGATTTTGATAGGAACTTCAGAATGTCCGTGTGGAAGCCGACTGGCAGAGAGTAGAGATTTAGAGGGGTTGGAGATGTCAAATGTTGATTGCTCCTGTTCAGTTTTTTTTATTTTCTAATTTAGAAAAGGATTCACTGAAGGATTCCTTTAAATTTGCCTTTCCTCTCATATAAATATCTTTAACAGACCCTGACCACTTAAAGGCTGAGGGGTAAGGAAATGCTGACATGTGGGAGCCAGTGCACTTGAAGACAGCTCATAATTGAAAGCGAAATCTGTTTTATTAGGGCTATAATTAGCATCCTCGAGAAGGCCCTCTGTCCCACGGGAAAATTACCCCCGTTGAGTCAGGCAAGCACAGGTACCCTGGTGACCCGGCCTGTGCTCTCCTGCCCAGAGGGAACTCCCTGGTTGCTTAGCTGGGCTCCGATCAGAGGAGGGAGCCTGGGCTCTGAGGTCAAGGTGTGCAGGCGCAGCTCTGCTGCTGCCTGTGGGCCTCAGCGAGTTGCGGGAGATCTCTGGTCCCACTCTCATCACTTATGAAACGGGGGCCGTGGTACCTCCATGATTAGGTTGCTGTGAGTGTCTGAGAGAATATGTGTCCAGTACCTGGCTGATGTTTATTAGATGTAAGTACTGATGTTAATGGGCTTCTGTGGTATCTCAGCGGGCATAAAATCTGCCTGTAGTGCAGGAGACCTTGGTTCCATCCCTGGGTTTGGGAAGAAGATCCCCTGGAGGAGGGTACCACTCGAGTGTTCTTGCCTGGAGAATCCCTATGGACAGAGGAGCCTGGCGGGCTACAGTCATGAGGTCACAAGGAGTCTGAGCTCACGTGACTGAGCGACTAAGCACAGCACAAAGGTGCTGGGGGCTTTCAGGATGGGCTCCTTGCCTGCAGGACCAAACTGTTATCAGAAGCATGGAACTTTCAGCCCCACCCTGCTCCAGCCTCTGGGGAGGCCAGAGGGCACAGGAGATCCCACTGGTCAGCAGTGGTCAGTGATTCAGTCAGTCATGTCCGTATAATAGAGCCTCTGAAAACCCTGAAGTGACAGATCGTGGGCTTCCAGATGGGCAGATGCGTCCGTTGGCCAGAGAGGAGCACAGCACAGGCAGCAGAGTCCTCTGGTCCTGTCGGGACCCTTCCGGGCTCTGCCATGCGTGCACCTCCATCTGGGTGTCCATTCCTTCTCTTTATAATGAATTATAAAAATAAGGGGAGCATTTTCCTGAGTTCTGTGGTGTTTGTTCTAGCAAATTGCCAAACCTAAAGGGGCGGGGCTTGTAGGAGCCCTCAGCTGTGAGCCCAGTCAGACAGAAGTGTGGGCAACCTGGGGACCTGCTTACCTGCTGCCTGAAACGAGGGCAGGCCTGTGGGATTGAGCCCTTAGCCTGTGGCGTCTGCCTCTGATTCAGTAACTCCATCATTCGTGACAGAGTTGAATTGTAGGATATCCAGTTGGTGTCAGAATTGATTGGTGTCAGAAGGGGTAAAAAAAAACCTTC
This sequence comes from Bos indicus x Bos taurus, assembly GCF_003369695.1. Lineage (NCBI taxonomy): Eukaryota > Metazoa > Chordata > Mammalia > Artiodactyla > Bovidae > Bos > Bos indicus x Bos taurus. The sequence continues at coordinate 5,965,029 of NC_040079.1, read as the reverse complement.
ACAAGGTAATTATGTTTATGTTTTCTAGAGAATTATAGAAAGTTTTTTTGAAGTATTTTTATTGAAAAGGCTTCTGTGTTTTCCAGAGATTAAAAATAATGTATACTCTTGAAAAAAGCTGTATGTATATAATTAACTACAAAAATGATAGTGTGTTTTCAAAAATACATTATACATATCACCAATATTGGTGTTTTCTTCCAGTCATTTCCTATGTGATTGTATTATAAATAGGTTTATATGAATTTTTAAAAAAGATATTCTGATCTGCTTTGTAACTTTTATATATCAAGAACATCTCCCTTATTAGAAATACATACTTAGACCATCATCTAAGCTGAGTTGTTCTCACAAATTAGAAAAGATAGAAGCTGTTCTGTTTTTGTTTTTTGCCCGCACTGTGCAGTGGTGAATGGTTCAGTGCTCCTTAAGGCACTCTCGTACTGACGTTTGCCTGCACTCTGTGCTGGTGAACGGTAAGATGTTTGCCCGCACTCCGCGGTGGTGAACGGCTCAGTGCTCCTTAAGGCACTCTCGTACTGACGTGTACTGCAGTCACATGAGTTGCCGCCTGCCTTTCTTTTCCCCCAGCGTAATCCCAACTATTTTCACTTTCTCTAGGGAGCCTGTTTTCCTACCCTTCGTTTTAATTTTTTCCTGGATCCTCTAAACTCTGTGCCTCTCAAGATGTCAAGCCCCTGTCTGGATCTCACTGTCACAGGGCTGAACGCTGCTCGTCGGTGTGCTCGCCTTAGGTTCTCGTGTGCACCGCTGTGTGTTTCGCTTTTCTTTGAGTTAGTACTGTATTGATCTGTGGGGTTTTTTTTTTTCTTCAATTTTTCTTCATAGGACCTTGCTAAGAAGTACTCTGACAAGCTAGAATGTTGTGAAAATGAAGTAGAAGAGATAATGGAAGAAATACGTTGCAAAGCAGTCGAGCGTGGCACAGGAAACGAGCACTACAAAACGACGGGGATTGCCACAATCGAAGTCTTTCTACCTGCACGGTTAAAAAAAGTGAGTAGGTTCCCCAGATTTACAAAGGTATTCATGCTCAGTTACCTTAGTGATGTGATTAAAGAAATAATGAGTTCTTTTTGAAGTTGCAATCCAAAGATAAAATTCTTTTAAGTTGCTTTACATATTGAACATTAATAAACCTAAAAGTTAATTTTATGGATTCTTAAAACTGGAGCATCTACAAGGTAGTCTGGGCTCCAGGCATCACAGAGCTATGCATCACAGTCTTGCCTTTTCTAGAGTTTGAACAATCGTTTAGCAAAAATGGGGAATAAAAGATTACTTCAGGTTTTCTGAAACTGTAGGCAGTAGGACACATCACACAGGAATTCATCTTTCTTTTTCTTTGCTGGTGGAGCCAGAGCACGGTCAGCTGAGTGCCCAGGCGGGGCTGCCGTGCATGGAGCCACCTTGTGTCCCGGGCACGTCCTCAGGAGTTGAAGTCCAGAAGTGTCACGGAGGCAGGGCACCCAGAGGGGGCTGCCCCGTAGGACTGAGAAGGGTTCGTTATTCTCAGAAGAAATGAAAATAAGTGTGTATCAGGATTACCCTGTGACCCAGCTGTTTTACTTCAAGAGAAGTGAAAACTGTACAAAAACTCTGTTCACAGTGGCCTACAGTGGAAACAGCCCTAATGCCTGCTGGTGGACAAATGGGGTGCCCCCATAAAGTGAGTTACTCAGCCATGAAAGGAGCAAAGTACTGATATGCTGCGACACTCAGAAACGTTTAGAAAGAAGCCAGACACAAAAGACCACATACTGTGTAGTTCCATTTATATGAAATATCTAGAATAGGCAAATCCATAGAGAAAGAACATAGTTTATGGTTGTCTGGGGTGGGAAGCGGGAGGGAGTAGGAGGATAGGGCATGTTTGGTGAGGAGGTAGCGAAAATGCTCTCTGTAAACACACCAGAAACCATCGACTCTTATACTTTAAACAGGAAACTTTAAGATATGCAAGTTACATCCCTATAAAGCTGTTAAAAATTTCTAGGAAGAATAAAGAACTTGATGAGAAAAAGGACCTTATATATGTATCTACCTCAGAATGCCAGTTCATGAGTTTAAAAGGCAGTGTGTATGTACAGACTCCTCTCTGTGGGGTCACACAGAGTCGGACACGACTGAAGTGACCTAGCAGCAGCTGCCAGTACCAAGTGCCCAGGACAGCAGACCACCGATCAGAAAGCTGATTGGTGAGTGTGGGATCCGAGCAGGTGATTTGCACGGTCTCGTCCTTGGTGGCCCCAGTGAGTCCATGTTTCCTTCTGAAGCCCAGCCGTCGGGGAAGGAGAGGTGCCAAAAGCTGTCCTGCCGCTCCCTTCTCGGTGGCTGCGGTGGGTGCGCGCCGAGGTGGTCCTGGCGCCGAGGTTGTGGGTGGGTCCTCATGGAGCAGAGGCAGCGCCCTGGAGCAGAACAGGACCTGCCCCTCTCCCAGCAGACCTGCCCCCAGAGGCGGAAGCCCGGCCTGTGGGCCACACTGCTGCCCCCGCGAGGACTGCTGGGTCACGGGCAGGTTTTGTTCAGTAGCTTCCTGCCAGGCACGTGTTCTTTTAGTCCTTACCCAGAGAGACCTGCGTGTTTTTACATCGTCTGATATCAACTTGTCTGGTTTTATAGGCAGGGTAACAGTTCCCAAAAGTGTCAAGTTCAAGTGCGTTTTGTCTTTATTTTTATACAGGATAGGAAAAACTTGTTGGAGACCCACCTGCACATCACTGGCAGAGAACTGAGGTCTAAGTAAGTATCCGTGTGCCTGTGGCCCAGGGGCGCTCAGCTCCCTTACACCTGCTCGTTTGGTCCTTCCCGTGAGGCAGATGTGAGCCTCGTCTCACAGTGGAGGGGAAACTGAGGCTTTGAGGCTGAAGGGCTTGTTCAGGCTCACTGGCATTTTAGGGCAAAGCCAGGACTTGGACCAGTCTCCTTTACTCACAGTGTGACTTGAGAGCAGGTGGGAACCCTGGATGTGTGTGCTTGGTCCATGTTTGAATCAGTAAGTGATAGAGATAGGAGGCAGCCTGATACTGGCCAGATCATTAGTTTTGAATTTTATGCCTTAATGCACCAGTGGCTTGCTGTGATGTTCAGTGAAGTAGTTTGGCCAGTTTCAGGCTGTTGGCCCATCTGTAAAAAGAAAAAAAATACTGGCCTGTCACATTCCAGTGAAAATCTGACTTTTGAGACCTGGTCAGTTGTTTGATATCCTTGAACATTTCTCAGTGGTAAGTGTTTTGATTGCCTCCAGGGCTAGGTAGTCTGTGTTTCCCCAGCTGATTTTCCACATTTTCTTCTTTGGTCTGTATCAGGGCTGTTAGAGCTGGGTTCAGGAAACCTCGTCCACTCAGCACATAGTGAGTGGAAGATTGTATGAACAACTGCCCCGTTAGGGGCTCCTGCAGGGAGACCACAGGAGGTGTCGGGGATGGGTATTCTCTCCTGCAGCTAGGGCCCTCCTGTTCAAACGGATACACAGCACCCATGGTCTGTGCTTCACGAGGAACCAAGCAGTAAAACAGATAGTTTACAAAAGGATATGGTCTCTGACACAGTTTCAAATAGCCATCTAGTAAGCTCGCTCTATCTGAAGTAATGTTTGTGCATCAGAAATTTGTAATACAGGGTGTTTCTGAGAAGAATGTCTAAAATAGCTGTCACGGTAAAAATCTGTTTAGTGGATAATACATAACAAATTGGGTTATCTATAGTTCTCTGGTTTATTTTACAGAATAGCGGAAACCTTTGGATTTCAAGAAAATTACATCAAAATTGTCATAAATAAGAAACAACTTCAACTAGGTATGTTACAGCACAGTATGCAGAATTTTTAAAATCAAGTTACTAGAGAAATACTGACTTTGTATCTTTTTCCTCTTCACTCTTCCTCTATTCAAAACTTTGGGGTGGCTTTATCATATGTATAACTAAAAGCCAGTTATTTTAGAGTTTGATGCTCAGTGGAGGTCTGATGGGATGCTGCAGGATGGGAGTCAGGGTGTGCTGCAAGGGAGATGGCACTTCTCTCCGTCTGAGTGAGCACGGCAGGGGCTGCGGCGGGGAGCGCTCCCGCAGAGAGCCTCAGGCAGAGCTCTGTCGTGTGAGGGATTGGAGAGGTCTGGCGAATCTGAGTGTGGACGGTGAGGAGAAGCTAGTGCTTCTTAAGGATGGAGAGCAGGCAGAGGCCACGTGGTAAAGCCAGTAGTGGTGGTGCTTAACCCAGGGTGATTTTGCCACGCAGGGGACATTGGCAATGTCTGGAGACAGCTGGTGCTAGTGGTAAAGAATCTGCCCGCCAGTGCCAGTGCAGGAGATGTCAGAGACACAGGTTTGATCCCTGGGTCAGGAAGATCCATGGAGAAGGAAATGGCAGCCCACTCCAGTACTCTTGCCTGGAGAATTCCATGGACAGAGGAACCTGGTGGGCTACAGTCCATAGAGTCACAAAGAGTCAGACAGGACTGAGCAACTTAGCACACACGCATAGAGACATTTTTGGTTGTCATGACTTGGTAGCAGGGGGCCAGAGGAGGCTGTGCTCCTAACAGTTAATGGGAGGAGACTAGGGATGGTGCTGAACATCAAGGCGCAGAAGAGCTCTTATACAGGGACTTCCCTAGTGGTCCAGTGGCTGAGACTCTGCGCTTCCCATGCGGGGCCCTGAGTTCAGTGCCTGATCAGGGAACTAGACCCCACATGCCACAGCTGAGAGTTTATATGCCACAGCTAAGACCCGGCACAGCTAATAAATAAATGAAAATAAGTATTAAAAGACTTATCCAGCTCACAATGCCATAGTACAGCTGAGAAAGCCTGGGTTCGAATCTCATTCATATTTGCGTTTCTAGGTAGGGGGAAAGCCATTGATGCTGGGGAGTGACCCACAATTATATTTGTGTTTCAGAGGCCACTTTGGCTGCAGTAGGGCAGTGGATATGAAGGGGACGTGAATGGACTGGGGAGTCCAGTTAGCTTCTGGAGCAGTTCAGGCAGGTGCTGTGTCTGTTTGGTTTCCAGTAAGTTCCCGTGGCCTCCAGAGAGAGGTGCACATCCCAGCCTGGTTGGAATGCGGCCTCCCCAGCCCAGCCCCGGTCTTTCTTTCCAGCACTCCTGCCGGCCGTGCCTGTGGCCTGCTTTAGGGGGCATTTCATGGCGTCTCGCCTCTGTGTTGGTTGTGTGTGGCATCCTTCGTTGTGCAGAAATCTTCGATTCTGATGTTATCAAATCCAGCAGTTTTTCGCCTTGTTGTTGGCGTTTTAAGGAGTTCTTTCTCCAACCGCAGGACCACATGGATAGTCTTCTACAGTTTCTTATATGAAGTCTTTATCTATTCAGAGTCCCTCTCTATATGTAAAAGCTAGATTCCAGCTTTAGTTTTCTCCCGATAGTGAAAGTGAAGTTGCTCAGTTGTGTCTGACTCTTTGCGACCCCATGGACAGTAGCCTACCAGGTTCTACCGTCCATGGGATTTTCCAGGCAGGAATACTGGAGTGGGTTGCCCCTACTAAACGTGTCTTCAGTAAACACGCTCACTTTTTGGTGTCCCCTTATTAGGGCCGTGTTTCTGTACTTTCTGCTCTTTTCATTTACCTGTAGCTTTGTTCCTGAGCCAGAACCATAGAGTTGTTTGTGTGTTTTTAATTATTGTGGCTTTAGTTTTAAAATCTAGTAAGATGAGTACCACTCATGGCTCTTCTTTATCAAGGTAGCTTGGCTGCTGATGGATCTTTATTTTTCAGCATAAATGTTAGAATGGTTGTTGAGTTTCTAAATACATATATGTATGTTTGTATGCATGTGTATATGTATGTCTATGAAGGTATGTTCAATTAGAGTTTTCCAGAAATGTTCAAATTTATGTTTGTAGTTCATAATATTACTTCGTTATTTTATAATGTTTCTGATCTGTATTTACACTTTTTCATTTTATTTGCATTTTGACTTTGTTTTTATTAGGTTTGTATGTTTGATTAACTTTTTTCATAGAGCCAGCTTTTGATTTTGTTAGTATTCTCCTTCATTCTGTTTCATTGACTTTCCACCTCTGTCTTTACTCCTATCTTGTGTCTGAGAACATGGACAATAAGTGGTTTATTCAGGGCCACAGGGTTAAGAAGGGATGGAACCCAAGGTATTTGTTTTTACCACTTCAGTAAATCCCCTCTCCCAGTGTGCTCCTGCACTCTGGCTCCTGGCCCATGGCTGAGAACTGGATTATGCCTCTAGCTGGAGGTAGGAGAATTCACCTGCAGGACTTCCTCATTTTCCTCTTGTGTTGCCTAGCAGAGTGCTCTCTCTAGAGTAGATTCTCAGACAGTGATTGCTTTGACTTGATTTTAGGATGAGAATAAAGAATATTGAAAAGGATTAATATAGTCAGCTCATTTCACTGACTGATTTTAACCCATGCTTAACAGTTAATGCAATTAAACAACCAGATTTAAACACACTCTTAGCAGTCGTGGCATGGTGGTTTGCAAGGGCTAATGCAAGCTGGAGAATTCCATGTGACAGAGAAGATGCCCTGTTACCCAGGGCACTTCCTGACTCTTTATAACATGCGTTTCTGATTGTGACAGGGGAAACGCTTAAGGAGCAGGGAGTGACCCACAATGTGAAAGCTATGGTTCTGGAACTAAAACAGTCTGAAGAAGACGTGAGAAAAAACGTCCAGGTTGAAGAAGAAAAGCGCAATGAAGCCAAGCTAGAAGAAAAAAGAATTCAGAGGACTAAAAGAGGACTGGAGATCCTTGCGGAGAGAGGTGCACAGAGCTTCAGACTTTTCTGCTCAAGTCCTCGAAGGGGGCGGCGAGAATGGGCTGGGCTCGGGAGTGGAGAGTTGGGGGTATCACAGTTCTCATTGGCCTTTCTTTCCCAACAGTCTCACATTTTTTATGCCCCCATCACTGCTTTTTAACCTTGAACTAATGGAGTCACTCTTGGCTTTTTGCAGCTGAGATGGTGGTGGATCCAGAAGCCACACCATACTTAGACATAGCTAACCAGACAGGCAGATCAATCAGAATCCCTCCATCAGAAAGAAAGGTAAGTTCTGTAAGAAACGTGTGGCTTGCTCTTTGATTTGCTGTCAGAACAGAAGTGGATTCTACCTATTTTGTCTTGGAATGTTACATAAAGGACTAGGAACAGCTTTCTGTCTCCAGCTGATAAACAAGAGAATGTCACCTACGACCCTGCTGGCCCACCCGGTGAGTTCAGTGCGGAATGGCAGGACCTCCCTGTCCTGGAGCAGTGGCTTCCTGTGGCAGTGCTTGTCCTGGTGCAGTCCATCTTCCTCGAGGCCACATGCCCTAGGGGGTGGATCAGAATGGCAGCGGGGGCTGCCCTCTGGCCCTGCAGCCCCGCTCTCTAATTGGAGTGAGGGGACGCGGCTTTACCTTGGAGCGTTTCCAGGGGGGTCTTTCTAGCCACCTCTGCAACGTGGCCCGTGAGATCAGTCTCTGAGCTGGAATCCAGTAGCTTCTTACATGAAAAGCTTTAGTGGCTGTGGGTCATGTTGATTTTAATTTTTTGGTCTTTAAAGGACATTTTTGAGTAGGTTTCACTGTATGGGTTACATTGTTTAAAGTTAAATTTTAATAAGAGAACTTTGTAACTCTCAGTTGATTTTTTATGGTAATTATTTTCCCACTGTAAGTATTGTATTCTCATATTAATAATATTTAGATCTTTGTGGAAAACATTAACAATATATAAGAATTCAAATCTAAAAATATTAATGAATTTTAAGGAAATTTGAATCGTCTTACAAAAATTGTTTCAGAAATGCTACAGTTGACAGATTCGTCAGAGAAAAACCCAGTTAGGAATAGAAAGTGAAATGAATGAATGAATGTTTCTAAAAAGGGTACAGTCGTCACTGGCTTCTTTAAAATACGTTTAGTCTTATGGATACTAGAAATAGACCCAGATCAGCAGATACTAAAATAAACGGATGCAAACAAAGGGACGGGCACATTAAGTGTCCCTCAAAGGGACAGACTCACTAAATGGAGTTCTTGTTTCAGTGTTTAAATGAGATGAAGCTTTAATTCTGTTTTCCTTAATTTTGACTTTTAGATTTCGTTGTGATCTTGGGTTGGTTTGTTTGTTTTCACGTTCTTTTATTTCTTTAGACTTAATATGCTTTTAATATAATTTGTTTTCTTATAATTTAAAGTGATGTTTTTTTAAACCCTTATTTTTCCCTAGGCCCTTATGTTAGCTATGGGATATCATGAGAAGGGCAGAGCTTTCCTGAAAAGAAAGGAACATGGAATAGCCTTGCCATGTCTGTTGGACGCTGACAGATATTTCTGGTAGGCACTTTTGTCCCTGGTGGGGTCCAGTTTGGAGGAGGGCGGCAGTCACACACAGCACCTTCCCCAGCCCTGTGCGCCCCAGACTTCAGGCTTCCCCCGAGATGGTTCATGTCAAAGGATAGTTATGATGTAGACTGACCGGTGAACTCTTTCTCCCCAGTGTATTTCTAATTGATCGCTAAAGAGTTTTATAAACTTATTGCGCTAATTTTTTTTTTACAACAAGCACGTAGGATTTCATGTCTGTTTCTTATGATGCGTTGCCCACCTGAACTACAACTGACTCTGCAGTCCCCATCAGCTTTTCGCCTGATGGTTTTGGTATACACGTTGGTGATCATTCTCCAAATCCATTGTTTCATAGGGGCTCAGAATAATGATAGCTCGTTATTCCTTCTGTGTTTATTGCTGGAATTCATTTGAAAAAGACTTTCCCTCATCAGTCGCTTGGTTCTCCTGAGGTACAGTTTGTACAGAAAGACAGAACAAAATGCTTGGTTCTTTCTCCTTATTTTCTTGTTGTCAGAATAAATGAGTGGCTTCCCTAGCATCTTCTAAAGATGACATCACTGGTGAGGCTTCCTTGCCTTTTTTTTTTTTTTTTTTTTAAGTGTCAATATGCGCTCATGGCTCAGTGCTTGTGGTGGCCATCTTCAGTGGGCAGGTGGTCCTGCAGCCCTTTGCCCTGATGCGGTGGCCTTTGTACTCTCTCTTGTCCAAAGCTGGTCCAGACTCACCCTGGCTGTTTCCTGCCCCAGCACTTTCTCTGGTGCCTCTTAATGGGAAATGATACTGAGACGCTATGATCCAGGCAGATGAAACATTTGAGAGATAGACTTGATGTGTGCAGTGGTCAAAAGGTAATGGCTTTAGTGGTATTTTCTTTTCCATTTTGAGAAATTCCCAATATATACAGTGTACTTCAACAAGATAAATGGTATTTTAGTTTGCCAGCTGTACAAGTAGCACCTTGCGTTTTAAGTGAACCAGCTTAAACATAGGCAGAAAGGGGGATTTATTTTCTAAAATATTTGGGAGGCAGGGAAGTAACCAGAACAGGGCCTTGGTGCCTCTGCCGTTTTCTTCTCCTGCCTCCAGGCAGTGCAGGCTGTAAGTTAGTCATTAATTCAGATACGTTTTTTATTTCCTTCCACAGTTGTTTCTAACTTTTTGTTATGGAAAATCTCAAACATACATAATAATAGCGACTAATATAATGAGTCCCATAGACTTTGCATTCATCTTCAGCAGTTATCAAGACACGGTCGATCTTAATGTGTCTGTATGGGCCTTTCTGTTTTGTTTTTAACCCTGGAAAAACCCTTGAAATCATTTTCAGGTCTCAGGGAACCCTTGAAAAACAATAACAACTCTCTTTTCAGTTCACAGTACATTCACATGTTCAGTGAGAAGTAGATATAGTAACCCAATAATAAGTATCGGTGCCCTTTTAAGTAGAAAATGTTGTTTTTCTGGGGAATCTGTTTATTCAGGCCAGCTTACTAGCATACTTCCTGTGCGAGTTCCCTCTCTTCGTCAAAGGGATCCACTCGTAACCAAGGCAGCGTGGAGACGGAAGAGACGTCCTGTCTGCTTTCCCCCGTGACGTCTTCCTCCCTTCTCCAAGTAGCTCGAGTTCTCTCCCAGCTCTCTGTTGCACATCTCAGGGTGTGGTGCGTAGCAGGCCTGAGAGCAGCTTCTCTCCCATTTTCAACTAGAAAGGGGAGTTCTGCTCTTGGCCAGGGTGGAGTGACCGGGACTGGGTTTCCTCTCCCCTGCCTCAACTGAGACACGGGGCAAACTGTATACAAACAGTGGTTTTCTGGCGATGCAGGACAGTGGTCCCTGAGGTGGGGAAACAAACGCGGGGGAGCCTGTGGATGGTTTCAGCTCACTGCCTGGCATTCCTAGACCTCAGCGTGGGAAGGAGAAACCTACTAAGGGCCTCCCTTTCTCCCCCGAGTGCACGAGCTGGAGCTCAGGGAGGAGGGAGCTGCCTGAGGGACAGCATGGTGAGTGCAGAGGGCACCCCAGGGCTCTGCCATCCCCCCACAGAGAATTCAGTGGGGCGTGGCAGCAGAAGGAGGACTTGTTTCACCCTCCAGACTGCTCTGGTCCCACCTAACAAGGCATCACACCACCACCTTAGATGACGTTTTAACTGCATCCTGAGCAACGATTCACTGTACTTACTAGCTCAGACAGTAGAGCATCTGCCTGCAATGCAGGAGACCTGGGTTCAATCCCTGGGTCGGGAAGATCCCCTGGAGAAGGAAATGGCAACCCACTCCAGTATTTTTGCCTGGAGAATTCCATGGAGAGATGAGCCTAGTGGGCTATAGTCCATGGGGTCGCAAAGGTCAGACATGACTGAGCGACTAACACACACACACTGAACCCAAGCACAAGAAATACAAAAAAAAACTGCACACAATCCAGTTCCTTGCTGCCAGTAACAAAACTATAAATGACTTTTTAGCCAACTTTCCTTTTTTTAAAGAAAGCAGATACTAAGCTACCCTGGTGGCTCATATGGTAAAGAATCCACCTGCAATTCGGAAGACCCAGGTCCAATCCCTGGGTCAGGAAGATCCCCTGGAGAAGGGCGTGGCTACCCACTCCAGTATTCTTGCCTGGGGAGCATTCTAGCCTGGGGAATCCCATGGACAGAGGAGCCTGGTGGCCTGCGGTCCGTGGGGTCACAAAGAGACAGACGCGACTGAGCGACTAACATTGTCACTTTCAAGCTTTAGCTCACCTTTCTTGAAATTAATATCTCATGTAAAAATGTGAAACTTTTAAGGGAAATATAGTAGATTTCTATTAAATAACTGACTTAAGCCCAAATGTGATTTAATTTTTCTAAAGTGAGGCTCAGTATATTTTATTTAAATCAATGTTATACATTGACTTTAATGTTTTTAACATGAAAATTTGTTGGCTATCGACTTAAGGCTACTAAAGCAAAATCAATAAAACATACTCTAAGACCTAATTTTATATCAAGGCATTACATTTCTGAGTGACATGATCAAGTTCAAATGTAGTCCTAACAATTCCAAAATTATTATATAAGGTGATATCATCTCTTATCATAAGGCTGCCATGTGAATAAAATGCGTTATTTTTTAAAACTGAAAGAATGAAGTGACCTTCTTCACATGAGTCCTGTGCCTGTGTTTTGGTTTTGGTTTTGGCTGCATACACACTCTGTCCTGGGTAGACTTGTATGGGCGATTTTATTTTTAACTGAAAGGAGGGAGGCACTTTCTGTCCTTGTTCTCGGTGTGTTACACGAGTGAGCCTCTTCACACAGGTGGGACTTGGAGAGCCATGCTGAATGCCAGCTGCTTTCCTGAGGACGGCGGGGTAGGCTGTCCCAGAAATGCAAGGTGTCTATAGGTAGATCAGTCAGTCTCACCTGGAGTGGAAAGTTACACCACTCAGGGCCCATGAACTTCTTCCTCTCCCCTCAATGTCAAGTTCTCAGGCGAAGCAGAGACTTGGAGAAGGTGCCCCTCACCTGGTCAAACAGCTGTGTGTGTGCGCGTGTGTGTAAAAGATAGTGTGTATGTTACAGAACATTCACAAAGATGAAATGATCCAGCAAAGCAACCACAAGTAAATAGGAAAATCCTGCCCTGAGCAGTTATTCTTATGCCCTAATGGATTCTCCAGTGTGTACCCTGGCATGTGAGCATTCCGCTTAGGAGACTAATGCTTTTTTTTTTAAAGTGTAAATGACAGAGCGCTTTTGTTTTTTTATTTTTCCCAAGCAGATTTTGATGGGCAAGATGTGAAACAGTTTGATTTTTAGTAGGAGACCAGCAGAAACAGACGAGATCTCGTTTGTGGATGTGTCGTGCATGGTTCCATGTTTTACTTTCCTGCCGAAGGGGGTTCAAGCTTGAGATCTAGATTGCACTATGAATTTCTAACATAATCACAGCTGGAAGTCAGGTGGTCTCAAAGTCCATCTGTGTGAGCCCTCCGTCGTCTCGCCTGCCTGCTGCTTGTATCTGGTTCAGCACTGGGCCCCAAGATCAGCTAGGCATTCAGAGCCTGGCGTTTTTCTGCATTGCTTTCCTCCCACCTTAATGTCACCGGACATGAATGTCTTTGCCAATCTTCATCAGTTGAGGCATTCACATAAAGGGAGAATTTTCTTTTGGTGTCCTTTTTAAAGCCTTGATTCTCACTTTGGCTGTGTATTAGAGTCACTTAGGGGGATTTGGGCTTCCCTGGTGGCTCAGTGGTAAAGAACCCACTTGCCAACGCAGGAGACAGGAGGTGCAAGTTCAGTCTGTGGCTCGGGAAGATCCCCTGGAGAAAGGGAATGGCAACCCACTCCAGCATTCTTGCCTGGGAAATCCCATGGACAAGGGAGCCTGGTGGGCTACAGTCCAGGGGCTCACACAGAGTGGACACAACTGAGCAACCAAACAACAACAGGAGGAGGATTTTAGAAACACAGCATCCAGGCCCCACCTCCAGAGCTTCTGTTACAATTGCTCTGGTGGGGTCCCAGCATCCGTTTGTTGTTTTTTTTTAAGACAAAAACAAACGGAAAAGGAAACAAAACCTCCTCACATCCTGGTAATTCTAATTTGCAGTCAGAGTTGGAAACCACTGCTTTAAAGCATGGTCTCCCCATGTTTGCTGAGGAGTACCGACCCAATGGCCCCAATTTCCGCTTCCCGCCAGGCCTCTTTCCCCACATAGCAAGGGTGTGTGTGTCCGTCTGTCCTCTCCCCCTCCCAAGGCAGATGATGTTGAGCTTCTGTTTCTGAACCCTCACTGCTTTCTTTCCTCATTGGAAGAATTCAGATTATACGTAGGGTTCCCTTCAAAAACATTGGGATCTCTGTCTTAGTCTTTGGAAATACACCAACAACCAGAGGAAAAAAATTCCAGTAATTCACAAAAAAGGCTTTGTCAAGCTACTCACCAGTGACGCCACGTCCTGTCTCTTGGCAGCGAGTGCTGCACAGAGCTGCTGGACACGGTGGACAACTACGCGGTGCTCCAGCTGGACATAGTGTGGTGCTACTTCCGCCTGGGCCAGCTGGAGTGCCTGGACGACGCCGAGAAGAAGCTGAAGCTGGCCCAGGAGTGCTTCAGAAAGTGTTACGGGGAAAATCACCAGAGGCTGCTGCACATAAAAGTACGTTGCTGTCGCCCGTTGTAGGTATTGCTGAGCCCTTTTCTAGAACCTGAGTTTATTCCTGCTAAAGTGTTTAGACTGCTGCCAAAGGAGATTCAGTGATAGTACTTTGCAGTGAGCTCTTTTATTTTTGTATCGTTTGGCCATGCCACGGGGGCATATGGGATCTTAATTCCCCAACCAGGGATCCATCCCATGCCCCTTGCATTGGCAGCACAGTGTCCTAACCAGTAGGAGTCCAGGAAGTCCCCTTAAGCTATATTTTAAGGGGATTGATAAACATTTTAAAAGTTAGCCTATGCCTTTGATGTGTGCAGCATTTAGCCCAGAAGTGACAGTTTTCTAGGCACACAACCCCATGGATCACCCTGACCGAGAGAGCTGGTGGCTGTATTAAGTAGAATTTTATGAAAGATTTAAATGCAGAAAACAAACACTTTGAACAGGATCAGCTCATGTGAGTGAGTCACGGCTCCAGAGCTGGGCTTTACAATAAGGACTTTTCTCAGGTGATTTCCACGGGTCATCAGAATTCTGCTTGGGAATCACAGGGCAACACAAGATACTCCTAGTTTGGGATTTTGCATACTTCATCCTGCCCAGTGGGGTCCCGGCCTGGGTGCCTGGAGATAGGGGTTCTGTTTGGGACAATTAGTGCCGTTGTCCCCTGCGAGCTTTACTTCTGCATCATCAGCAGGGAAGATAGAAACAGTTTAGTCACGCCATTTGCCCCTGTAGAGAGGAAGGGAATTATAAATGTATTATAGACCTATAATGAAAAATTAGATTTATAATTTTTTTCTCCCAATAATTTTAGGGAAATTGTGGAAAAGAGAAAGTCCTGTTTTTAAGACTTTACTTGCTTCAAGGCATCCGAAATTATCACAGTGGAAATGGTGAGGAGGCTTATGAAAATCTCAACAAGGTAAGAGAAGAGGCTCCGAAGTCGGAGCCGCCTTCCCCTGCGCTGTGTTTTGTGGTGTGTGCTTCCCTCTCCTGCACGTCTGCCGTGAACATATTTGAGTGCAGGCAGGATGCTGTAATAAGGAAAGCTTACGGAGGCAGTGGCTTTTACTGGCTCCAAGTTACCAGCCCTCATCTGGCTGAGCGGGTTGGGTGGCTCCTGTCAGAGCCTCTTCCGGCCAGCAGAGGGCGCAGGAGAGTCCAGGGCGAGCCAAGGCCGTTGGCTGCCCCCAGCTCCACTTCAGGGGACTTCATTACCAGAAAAAGAGGAGGAAACGGATCCCAGCCCCTCCCACGGTCCTTGGCCTATTTTCTCCTGTTACCCTGCATGGAAGTCCCGTGAGCAGAGAGGGTGTTGTCTGTTTGCACTCTCAGTGGTTGACATTGGTCACGTTTAGAGTTTTTATCTAAACCGTAATTCACATTGGGTACAGCCCAGTTTCCTTTAAGTGTTAGCTTTGTGTTCAGCTTTAATGTTGCTCATGGTTACACGATCCTTGTATTTTTCTCTGTCCGTAGGCACGTCAACTCTTCAAAGAGCTATATATTGATCCATCCAAAGTTCACAATCTGATGCAGTTGGGATTTAGTGCCCAGGAAGCTCGGCTTGGCCTGAGGGCGTGTGATGGGAACGTGGACCACGCGGCTGTCCACATTGCCAACCGCAGAGAGGTACGTAACGTGGTCTTGGCAGCGCTTAGTGAGGCCTGTGCCTTTGAGTGGGTGCGACCCCTCAGTGCCTTAGCTCTCGGGTATGACAGAATAGAGACAGACAGCTCCATAGCAGGCATTATTAGCAATGGAGTCCTTATCTCTGCAGACTGGGAAGTCAGGAGAAAAATTTGTCTTTTTTCTTGCATCAGTTTTCAGACAGTACAGTTTCCTTCGTTTTACTCTTGCTGTGGTGGCAGATCACTCATAACTATAGTCTTAATGACTATAGTCAAGCAATCTTCTCTCTCTCTCTCTTTTTCTCATAGTGTATTTCTGGAAACCATTTTAAAGGGGGCTGTGTTTTCCATGGGGTCATTGTTACAGTTCAGGATGTCATTCTTGCCTAGAAAAATGAGTCAAATCATACGAGCAATTAACAATATGTTATAAAAGCAAAGATTCAAAATTATAATTTAAAACAGAAATAAGTACAGTTTTAAAAAAGAAATTTTAGGATTTGGGAAGTTGGAAGGATTTTTACTATGTCTAATATGCTGGTTTTACAAATGAGGAAAACAGGCTCAGGGGTGGACTTTTCTGGGGTCATGGGTCACGTCATTAGCAAAACCTAAACTGAGGCTTTTTTTTTCTCCTGTACTTTCTAATTCCCATATGAGAACAGCATTTGAGTTTTTACAGAAGGTTCTGAAAAGCCAAGAGACAAAAGGTGGTAAAAGTTACCACTTCATTTCCTAACTTTTTATAAGAAGCAAAAACAAGTTTTTTTTTTTTTTAAATAGTGGTGTCCTATCGGATGTACATTTAATGAATTAAACTATAAGCTCTTGGAGAAGATAAAAACAATGGTATAAATATGTAACAGTTGACCTTGCTCGCTCTTCCACCCATTGACTGTGTAGTTAGAATGCTTTTGGGTTCAGGCAACAAATTTAGACTGGCTTAAACACCCAGTGAAGAGGGTGCAGGAGAAGCGTACTGGCCTGCTTAAATGTGAAAGCCAGAGGCGGGCTGGGTTTCAGGTTAGTTTTAGGGGTGCTTCACCCTGTCCTGAGTTCTGGTTTCTGTCTCTCCACCTCCTCCGTGTTAGCAGGGTCATTCCATCACAGCAAGAGCAGCTCCCAGGGCCCTCAGAGACCTGAGCTGCTCACTGATTGGCCGCCCTGGAGCCAGTTGCCGTGGCCAGGGTTATGCCAAGGCCTGAGTGGTTTGCACCTGTCTCCCTCACTTAGGTGCGTCAGGGCCTCCCTGGGGAGCTGGTCAGCCTCCCACACCCTTGGGTGCGCTAGGGTAGCTGGTGGGAAGAGTAGCTCTGAGGCCCATGGAATGTGAGCTCCAGTGAACCTGCCATCCTCTCGGCTCCTGAAGCTCTGAGTTTGAGCACCTCACTGAGTTGAGGGTGATATACGATGCCTAGAAGTTTGCTTTCTTGCGCTTCGTGGCCCTGAGCTCAGGCCAGCTTCTCATCTGGCAGAAGCAACAGACTAATGAAACCGAGGTCACTTACAGCACTGACGTGTTAAAGGCTTGTGAGAGGCAGTGTGGCAGCCTTCCTAAGAGATGTGCACTCGTTTGCCTGGACGTAGCCGTGACTGGAGAAGGGAATGGCAAACCACTTCAGTATTCTTGCCTTGAGAACCCCATGAACAGTATGAAAAGGCAAAATGATAGGATGCTGAAAGAAGAACTCCCAGGGTCAGTAGGTGCCCAATATGCTACTGGAGATCAGTGGAGAAGTAACTCCAGAAAGAATGAAGAGATGGAGCCAAAGCAAAAACAATACCCAGTTGTGGATGTGACTGATGATAGAAGCAAGGTCTGATGCTGTAAAGAGCAATATTGCATAGGAACCTGGAATGTTGGGTCCATGAATCAAGGCAAATTGGAAGTGGTCAAAGAGGAGATGGCAAGAGTGAACATCGACATTCGAGGAATCAGCAAACTAAGATGGACTGGAATGGGTGAATTTAACTCAGATGACCATTATATCTACTACTGTAGGCAGGAATCCCTTAGAAGAAATGGAGTAGCCCTCATAGTCAACAAAAGAGTCCGAAATGCAGTACTTGGATGCAATCTCAAAAATGACAATGATCTCTGTTCATTTCCAAGGCAAACCATTCAGTATCATGGTAATCCAAGCCTATGCCCCAACCAGTAACGCTGAAGAAGCTGAAGTTGAATGGTTCTACAAAGACCTACAAGACCTTTTAGAACTAACACCCAAAAAAGATGTCCTTTTCATTATAGGGGACTGGAATGCAAAAGTAGGAAGTCAAGAAACACCTGGAATAACAGGCAAATTTGGCCTTGGAATACGAAATGAAGCAGGGCAAAGAGTTTTGCCAAGAGAATGCACTGGTCATAGCAAACACCCTCTTCCAACAACACAAGATTCTACACATGGACATCACCAGATGGTCAACACTGAAATCAGATTGATTATATTCTTTGCAGCCAAAGATGGAGAAGCTCTATACAGTCAGCAAAAACAAGACTGGGAGCTGACTGTGGCTCAGATCATGAACTGCTTATTGCCAAATTCAGACTGAAATTGAAGAAAGTAGGGAAAACCACTAGACCATTCAGGTATGACCTAAATCAAATCCCTTATGATTATACAGTGGAAGTGAGAAATAGATTTAAGGGCCTAGATCTAATAGATAGAGTGCTTGATGAACTATGGATGGAGGTTTGTGACACTGTACAGGAGACGGGGATCAAGACCATCCCCATGGAAAAGAAATGCAAAAAAGCAAAATGGCTGTCTGGGGAGGCCTTACAAATAGCTGTGAAAAGAAGAGAAGCAAAAAGCAAAGGAGAAAAGGAAAGATAGAAGTATCTGAATGCAGAGTTCCAAAGAATAGCAAGGAGAGATAAGAAAGCCTTCCTTAGCAATCAAAGCAAAGAAATAGAGGAAAACAACAGAATGGGAAACACTAGAGATCTCTTCAAGAAAATTAGAGATACCAAGGGAACATTTCATGCAAAGATGGGCTCGATAAAGGACAGAAATGGTATGGCCCTAACAGAAGCAGAAGATATTAGGAAGAGGTGGCAAGAATACACAGAAGAACTGTACAAAAAAGATCTTCACTACCTAGATAATCACGATTGTTGGGGGCCAGAGTGAGGTACTCCGCCCATGGCGAAGGTCATGAGGAAGGAAGCTCGACATACGCAAAGGCGGGATCGAGCCTCAGGAGTCCCCTGGAAATCCTCGAGCGTCTACCCCCATAACCAGAGCCTGCCTACTTTACTACTTTGTGCTCTTACCTACACCTCTGACTTTACGGGGGCTGTCCCCCACCACCTCTTTCGGAGAAGGAGTTAACCTAGAGCTCCAGTCAATAAAAACTCTTGGGTGTGACAAGAGTGTTTTAACCTACAAACTCCTCTGAAGGTTCTCTAGCCTGCCTGACAGGCTCGTCCGGCCACATGTGATTGCTCACAGCCTCCCAACCGTGAGAGGCACGAGATGCTTTAAACCCTCTAAAAACAGGTTGTTTAGAGAAGTTAGAAAACTATTAGTATAAGTATAGTGGGCTAATTAGAAATTGTGTTGGTGAAGGGTTTTTCATTTGTTGAGCCAATGTTTGTTGCTAAGTCTCCATATCCCCTGCCCTTACACACATTAATGAATATATATAGAATTAACCTTTGATATTAATCACGTTAGACCTTGGGCTAAGTAAATTCTTTCCTTAACTAAAACCCACTACACCCTCACCCTGTAGGAATGTAACTTTATTTGGGTGGCGTCTGTTTTGAGAATAATCAGCCCTGGAGAAATAAGTGTCCTGATTGACTGACCGCTGTCACAAGGAGAGGGTCATAAATTGTCAGCAGGCCCCCCTGGCCAGAAGATGATGTAACACCCCTAAGACCTCTGTATACATTTGTCTGAAGCACCTGACTTTAATAAAAGTCAGGACTGCTGTCCCCACGTGACTTTTGTATAACATCTCAGTGTATAAAAACAGACTCTGGAAAATAAAGAATTGGGATCAGTTTCTCGAAATACTGGTCTCCCCATGTCGCGTTCTCTCTCACTCTGGTTGAGTCTCCATCTGGAGCGCGGAACCCACCATGCTTACTAATTATGCCTGGGCTTCTAAGATCCGACCGGGGAGGCCTCAGTGTCTCCTCTCCTTCAGGAGAACGGAAGGACGCCTGCGGCCTACGTAAGTGGTGCAAACTTCTTGTCTTGAAGTTTTATTGGTCTCCCGCGTAAACCAAGCTATTCAGCCTCTCTTCTCCACTGAATTTCCTCACTGAGCTATCCTTATTTCAACCGCTTTTCTCCACTAAATTTCCTCACTGAGCTATCCTTATTTCAGCCTCTTTTCTCCACTGAATTTTCCTACTGAGCTATCCTCATCCTATTACTGTTTATATCTTTGATAAAATATTTAAATAAATAGGTCGCCGACGCCGTCCCCGCTTCGAATACCCTGGATCAGCCGGGGCAGGACCCCGGCACACGATGGTGTGATCACTGACCTAGAGCCAGACATCCTGGAATGTGGAGTCAAGTGGGCCTTAGAAAACATCACTATGAACAAAGCTAGTGGAGGTGATGGAATTCCAGTTGAGCTATTTCAAATCCTGAAAGATGATGCTGTGGAAGTGCTGCACTTTACCGTGTCTCCAGAATATTGCACTGCAATACTCATTGTCATTTCCTTGGTTTATTTTCCTAATCCTAGTGTAAGGAGGAATAGCGTGTATCTCACTATGAACAAAGCTAGTGGAGGTGATAGAATTCCAGTTGAGCTATTCCAAATCCTGAAAGATGATGCTGTGAAAGTGCTGCATTCAGTATGCCAGCAAATTTGGAAAACTCAGCAGTGGCCACAGGACTGGAAAAGGTCAGTTTTCATTCCAATCCCAAAGAAAGGCAATGCCAAAGAATGCTCAAACTACTGCACAATTGCACTCATCTCACACGCTAGTAAAGTAATGCTTAAAATTCTCCAAGCCAGGCTTCAGCAATACATGAACCGTGAACTTCCTGATGTTCAAGCTGGTTTTAGAAAAGGCAGAGGAACCAGAGATCAAATTGCCAACATCCGTTGGATCATGGAAAAAGCAAGAGAGTTCCAGAAAAACATCTATTTCTGCTTTATTGACTATGCCAAAGCCTTTGACTGTGTGGATCACAATAAACTGTGGAAAACTCTGAAAGAGATGGGAATACTAGACCACCTGATCTGCCTCTTGAGAAATCTGTATGCAGGTCAGGAAGCAACAGTTAGAACTGGACATGGAACAACAGACTGGTTCCAAATAGGAAAAGGAGTTTGTCAAGGCTGTATATTGTCACCCTGTTTATTTAACTTATATGCAGAGTACTTCATGAGAAATGCTGGACTGGAAGAAGCACAAGCTGGAATCAAGATTGCTGGGAGAAATATCAATAACCTCAGATATGCAGATGACACCACCCTGATGGCAGAAAGTGAAGAGGAACTAAAAAGCCTCTTGATGAAAGTGAAAGTGGAGAGTGAAAAAGTTGGCTTAAAGCTCAACATTCAGAAAATGAAGATCATAGCATCCGGTCCCATCACTTCATGGGAAATAGATGGGGAAACAGTGGAAACAGTGTCAGACTTTATTTTTCTGGGCTCCAAAATCACTACAGATGGTGACTGCAGCCATGAAATTAAAAGACGCTTACTCCTTGGAAGGAAGGTTATGACCAACCTAGATAGCATATTCAAAAGCAGAGACATTACTTTGCCAACAAAGGTCCGTCTAGTCAAGGCTATGGTTTTTCCTGTGGTCATGTATGGATGTGAGAGTTGGACTGTGAAGAAGGCTGAGCGTGGAAGAATTGATGGTTTTGAACTGTGGTGTTGGAGAAGACTCTTGAGAGTCCCTTGGACTGCAAGGAGATCCAACCAGTCCATTCTGAAGGAGATCAGCCCTGGGATTTCTTTGGAAGGAATGATGCTAAAGCTGAAACTCCAGTACTTTGGCCACCTCATGCGAAGAGTTGATTCATTGGAAAAGACTCTGATGCTGGGAGGGATTGGGGGCAGGAGGAGAAGGGGACGACAGAGGATGAGATCGCTGGATGGCATCACTGACTTGATGGACGTGAGTCTGAGTGAACTCCGGGAGCTGGTGATGGACAGGGAGGCCTGGCGTGCTGTGATTCATGGGGTCGCAAAGAGTTGGACACGACTGAGCGACTGATCTGATCTGATCTGATCTGTGTGGTTAAAAGAGAACTGACATAGACATTTGTGACTAAGGGAAAAGTCTCCTTTGAGGCCCCAGCTTTGTGTCAGCTCTGAGAGAACGGAGGCCCGAGGCCCGTGTCTGCTGGCTGGCTGGCAGCATCTTCCTCTGCTTAAAGATTCTTCATGCTTCTTAGCCTTTGAAATATAAATGGAAGAAGCTGGAATTGAAAGCAGAGGATGAAACAGGGTAAAGGCATTTAACACGGTGTGTGTGTGTGAATGCAAGTTGAAATGTAAGCAATAAGAATACTTCTGCTGGCCTGGGTGGGATTTGTGGGGAAGCAGGAGAGGTCAGCTTGGAGGTGGAGCTGGGGTCTGGGAGCCGGGCTGCCTCTTTGGGTTCAAGGGGGGGCCACTGCGGGTTCTGAGTAGGTGCGGGAGCTGACGGGCCTGTGCAGAAGGCCTTGGAGTGGGGAGATGGCCTGGGAGGCATTAGAGGATGTGGTAGGGGTGCGGACACCGTCCGGGTGCATTGGGGCGCTGGGCTGCAGAGCTGTGGGGCTGTCTTGGCCCGGTTGTTCACAGGCAGGTTCTCTGGTGCCGTAAACAGGAGCATACAGGCGGGGGTGGTCTTCATCTCTGGAAACGTTTGGGGCAGTCACTCCATCCTCCTGGTCCTGCTGCCAGCTGGGAATGCTTGGTTTGGGGCGAGGATTCCCTTCTTTTCCTGAGCGGTGAAGCTGTGCTCCTGCTCTGAGAATGTAGAAGGGACCCTTGTGCTTGGGCTGAGCCGTGGAGGTAGGAACAGATACATCAGAGGAGAAAAGGCTGTTTTTTCTGCTGTCCTCCCCGCGTTGGGCCAAGGACTGACCACGTCTAGAATGTACAAGAGGCCGTCTCCCAGCTCTGTGGTCAGTGATGACCTTGACTGGGTCACCGAGCTGTCTTGAGAGATTTCTGTCTTCTCATTGGCAAAATGATGAGGCTGGATTCAATTAGTGGTTTTCGAACTCATTTTATTTTTTTTAAGCAGCAGAAATCCTTTTCAGATGACACTTGTGGGAATTCCCTGGCAGTCCACTGGTTAGAACTCTGCACTTCCACTGCCAATGCTGGGTTCAGTCCCTGGTCGAGGAGCTAAGATCCCACAAGCCCCACAGTTTGGCCAAAAAAATAAATACATGGGAAAAAAAATTTTTTTTTTTAAATACATGCAAAAAAATAAAGTGACACTTGTTTTCAAAACAAGCTCAGAATTCTCCTAATTAGGACTGAGGTGGGAAGAGGAGACGACACTGATCTACAAAATTGCAATCCTTAACTCAGTGACTTTGCTGTTTTCCTCAAGGAACTGGACCAAATAAAGAAGGAGGAAAGAGAGAAGAAAAAACGCCGCCTGGAGAACATTAACCATTTGAAAGGAATGGGCTACTCCATGCGAGCAGCCAGGCAGGCACTCCATCAGGCCGCCGGGAACCTGGAGGAGGCCCTGAAGGTAACGCTCCCTGGCCTCGGGCCTCTCAGAGCAGCCTGGCTCCCGGCCCAGGTGCCCTCTCCTCCACTTTCTCATCTGAGCGGCTCTCTGGTCCTTCATGGCACCAGGAGCCCCACTGCTGTGGTCTGGCTCCTCCTCATTCCTGCTTTGGATCCAAGGGTCAGAGGTCTCGCTCTCGCACCCAGTGGCCGAGCCGGAACGGTGCCCCCCACCCAGCTGGGGGCATGTCCCTGATGCGGCAGGCTTCCCAGGGCGAGGACTCGGGGGAGGCTTCTGGTTGCAACAGGAGGAGCTTCACAGTAACATGGAAGGAGAGAAAGGTGGTTGACGTTTCAGTGTAGTTTTTTTGACTTAAAATGTTTTATTTGAATATCTAATTTTATTATGTAGTCAGTAGTACATGTTGGCAATGGGGCCTTTTAAAGAAATCCTCAGCAATGACTCAGAAGCTTGGGGTCCAGATGAGTGGTATAACTCTGCCTGGGTCCATATCCTTCCTGATGTGTGTTCACGGAGCAGACGAGTACTTAATGAGGGCAGGCACTGTGCTGATTCTAAACAGGCAAAGTGGGGTGAAGCCCCTGCCTGCCCTCGGGGAGCCCACAGATGGGTGGAGAGCACAGTGGGATCAGAGCAATCGTGTGGGACCCCAAGCATCTTGGGGGAGCAGGACTGCAGGCTGGGTGGTGGGGATCACGGGAGG
Organism: Bos indicus x Bos taurus; assembly: GCF_003369695.1. Lineage (NCBI taxonomy): Eukaryota > Metazoa > Chordata > Mammalia > Artiodactyla > Bovidae > Bos > Bos indicus x Bos taurus. Next base: position 5,941,505 of record NC_040079.1, on the reverse strand, counting down.
GGGCCCAGCAGATGAAGGAGAAGTGGGGGCAGCTTGAAGTGCTGAAGCACTTTCATTTCTCTGACTTCTCAGAGAAATAAAAAATATAGTCAGTTCAGTCCACTTGCTCAGTCGCGTCTGACTCTTGCGACCCCATGGACTGCAGCACGCCAGGCCTCCCTGTCCATCACCAACTCCCAGAGCTTACTCATGTCCATCGAGTCGGTGATGCCATCCGACCGTCTCATCCTCTCTCGTCCCCTTCTCCTCCTGCCTTCAATCTTTCCCAGGATCAGGGTCTTTTCCTTTAATTACACAAATAGGGCAAAAATACATTTGATGAATGTATAACTATTTAGGTTAAAAGGGAAATTCCCCAAAAGAGCTTTACGAGGTTGAGAGTAAGTATCATGTGACAGAAATCCAGGTCTGAAGACCTCTGCTCTTGTCCGTGACATTTTAAACCTACAGCATGTCACCTTCTAGAGAGAAATGACCTCAGCAGGCTACCCTGGGCTGCTTTGGTAGCTTTCTGTTTGTAGCTTTTTACGGCCTTGTCATCCCTAAGGCTAGTAAGCTCTAACAAAATGTCTCTTTCTGTTTGGGATCCTCCTGCCCTCTCTCTCAAACCCTTTCCTGCTTCCTCAGATGAGACCTTTTTGCCTGAATAATCCTGTCCATCCTTCAGACCTCGACTCAGACGGGCCCCTTGGCAGGAGCCTCTCTGCACAGCAGCCTCCTCCCCAGCCCCGCCTGGTCGCAGGTCCCTTTGCTCTCCCACAGCACCCTTGGCCTCGCTCACCACACTTTCCTGCACCTGTCTGTGCGTGCTACAGCTGTGTCTGCTCAGCACGTAACGGGCACGCAGTCTGCGCCCGAGGGACTGAGCAGACATTAGTGATGAGCAAAGGGTATTCCTGTGTGTTTTTAGATTCTTCTCCATAATCCTCAGCTGTGGTGGTTAAATGATTCAGCTCCGGAAAGCAACAACCGTCAACAAAGTCCGTCTCAGGAAAAGATTGACCAAGTAAGTGAAGGTGTACCGTGCCCCCTCCGCAGGTGCCACCTCGCGTGGGCCTGGCTGGGGTGACAAGGTTGGTGGCCCGGCAGGGCCGAGTCCTTGGCTCCTGCGGCTCCAGGTGTGACCAGGCCCACCCCAAGGAAGCAGAGCACGGCATTCCCTTCAGAGTAGGACACCCAGGAAGCAACACGAAGGCGTTCTTCGGCTTTCTCCTCTGCTGTACACACGCCTCTTTGTGCGTTGACCCGTCTCTGACCGCCCATCTCCCTGCCTGTGACCTGCGAGGGTGTCACTGTGGTGACTGTCTGGTTTGGCCTGCCGGCAACACTTAACCAGCGAGCTGGTCACTAGGCAGACGGACAGCACATCCTCTGGCTTGAGCTGGCTGCGTTTCCGAGGTGACTGCCCCGACACAGTTGGCCCAGCTCCCCCTCCTTCCTTCCCAAGCTTCCCCATGCGCCCATTAGCACAGGAAGCCAGTGGTCCAGGCGTGCAGTGGGTTTTAAACTTCTCCCCCCATACCCTCTCCACCAGGATCAGACTCCCCTGGCCCCGCATGGGGGGCGCATCCGCTCTGTGCGGTGGGCCCTCTGCAGAGCCGCCTCCTCCCTGTTCCCCCAGCTGGTATACATGGGCTTCGATGCAGTCGCGGCCAAGGCGGCCCTGAGGGTGTTCAGGGATAACGTCCAGCTGGCGGCACAGACCCTGGTCCACAATGGAGGGAGACTTCCTCCCGACCTGCAGCTCTCGGCAGAAGACTCTTCGTCCACGCCGTCCACATCCCCGTCCGACTCTGCAGGTGGGTCTGGGGTCTCGGGGCACCAAGTGGGAGCCGGCGGGTGGAGGGGGTGCCTCGTCGGGGCCTGAGCAGGGCGTCCCCAGACGCCCGCCCCGTGTGCCGCTCGGCACTGTGGCCAGTGAAGGCAAAGCTGAGGGTCAGCTCAGTCTCTCCATGGACGCTCCTTTCTCTTCTCCCTGAGCCCACACTTCTTTACTGCAGGCACCTCTAGTGCCTCAACAGATGAAGACATGGAGACAGAGGCTGTCAATGAGATCCTGGAAGACATCCCAGAACATGAAGAAGACTACCTTGACTCAACTCTGGAAGACGAGGAGATTATTATTGCAGAGTACTTATCCTATGTAGAGAACATAAAGTCGGCAGCAAAGAAGAACTAAGCGATGAACAGAAATAACTTAAGTTTCTGCTTATAAATATTCTATCGTTTTGAAGGTGTAATGCAGATCTTCTTCTTCCTTTTTACTGATTTTGCTGCAGAGTGCTGCTTTCTCGGGTGTAGGAGGGGCAGGTAGGGAACAGGGATGTAGAGAGTGAGAGACGGGGTGGGACAGGGTGCCGGTCCCCAGGGGTGGCCTTGGGAACTGAGCCGCCTCTGGCCTGACCTTGCTGTCGCCCGCTGCCTTCAGGTTCTGCGGCCTGAGCGCCACCCTCCCTGCTCGTGTGGCTCCCGGGGAGGGCTGCAGGAAGAGCGGCTGGGGAGGGGGAGGTGGACATGTCTCCCGCTCTTCCCCTCGCCCTGCGCTTCTGCCCTCTGGAACCCACTGCTTGGTCGTCTCCTCCGTCCCACAACACAGCCCTGCCTCCTGCTTCACCCTCTGCCGCTTCCTGAACGTGTCCCTTAGATCCTCAACTGTTTCAAGCGCTTTGGGGGCCTTTTAGAGACAAGGCATCAGCTATAGCAGCCACACCAGACCGTGACAGAGGCCTTCAGCCTGAAACAGCAGTGGTTTTTGTGCTTAGCCTAGTTAAGTAGAAGTTCCCCAGTGGCTCAGACGGTAAAGAGTCTGCCTGCAATATGGGAGACCTAGGTTCAATCCCTGGGTTGGGAAAATCCCCTGGAGAAGGGCATGGCAACCCACTCCACTAGTCTTGCCCAGAGAATTCCATGAACAGAGGAGCCTGGCAGGCTACATACAGTCCGTGGGGTCACAAAGAGTTGGACACGACGAGCAACTAACACTTAGCAAAGTAGGCACTTGAAATTCTGGGTGGAAATTCAGAATGTATATATATTCAGAATTCTTCTTTACAGATATAAAATCTTTTTATTAAACAGGAAAGTCTTAAATGCCAACCAAAGCAACTTACTTTTAATTAGCTTCTCAGATGCAGCACTGTCATAGTAAATCCATTGCTGGCTGAGATGCCTATGAGAGATTTAAAATCTATTTTCTCCATGTCTTTGTGGGGGGCTGGGTATAATACAGAAGACTCTTTCTAAAGGTATGTAGTTACTAGCCTCCTAACTGCTCAAGTAACCGTTCTGAGTTGACCATGCCTTCCTCTGTAAACGTGTTATTAAATGAAGACCCTCTGCAGCACCAGGACACAGCCGGGAGAAGCCTGTGTGGAAAGAAACGCACGCCAGGTGTGTGCCCAAGACTTCCTGGCTGGTTGGAAGCTCCGCGACTGAGGGCAGATGGGTCACACAGTTGCCGTTGAGGGGCTGGCTGAAGTGCTTCTGCCGTGTCAGAAATCGTAAAGCTTGGACAGCAGGCTAGTGTGAACGGGTGGAAATCCTTTCTTGTCATTCTTTCAAAAATGGATGCTACAGGTGAAAATAAAAGACGGAAGATACATTCCAAAATTGTCAGCCTAACTTTGCGGTAAGTTACTCAAATTCCCAAACTGAGTAATGACAATATCCGGGTGATCTAGAGCTCCATTTAGGTTTGAGATGTCAGCTTCCATTGACTTCCCATGAGGATCATTAGTGACTGTCACTAAAAGGTCAAGTGTGCAGAGGCTCTGGGGCGAGGGGAGGGAGTGGGGGTGGTGGGGGGTGCTTCCTCGCCTGATGGCTGAGGCCATGAGGGGGTCCCAGCCTCATGTAGGACCAAGTCAGGCTCACAAGGTACTGCCCTGGGTGTGGTCGGTTGTGGCTTCTCGTTTCCCCAGCTGCTGATCATGGCAAAGGCTAGGGGAGCCAAGCCACACTGGCAGGCCTCGCGCTCCACCTGGGCGTGAGGAGACACAGAGAAGCCCGTTCTGGAGCTCAGGACGGCGGGGTGTGCGCTGCCCACCTGCACGCGCTGACAGGCCTTAGCCCTGGCTGTGCCGCCAGCTGGTCGTGTGACACCTGACAGGCAGTGATCGAGCACCGCTCCCTGCTCTAGGATGCAAGGGAAAGAGCAAAGGACATTTGTGATGAAAAAGCTGTTAAATAGGAGGAAGGGTGCTGAGCCTGAAATCACAGAGGAGACGGGCTTTGGGGGGTGGTTCTCCTTGGAGAGTCAGAGGGAAAGGACACTGCGGATGTGGGACAAATGAGATTCCAGTTGGGGTGGAACAGGCTGAGTGTGCCGTGTTCATGAAGTCACAGGGGCTGTCCTAGGCCCACCGGAGGGTGTGAGACTGAGGTTGGAAAGATTGCTGAGTCCAACTACAGAGCGCCCTGAAAGGCAGGCAGGGGTCCAGACGTTCGTGGGGCCGTGGAGGGCTCCAAGCAGGGGGTGGGATGGCCAGGCCTGTGGGCCAAGGGGTCAGCCAGAGGCTGCGGGCACTGTGGCCAGAGCGTGCTGCCCGCGGTCAGATCCGATCCCATCACCTACATGAAGTTCTGCCTGCTCTTGGCTCTGGTGACACCACCACGTCCTGTCCCTGTTTTCCCGCCCATAAATCCTGTAAGTACTTCCTGTCCTTCCCCTGCCCAACTAAAGGGATTTATCAGAGGCAAGGATATTTTACCAAAGGCAAAGAAATAACCTGTGGTTATCTGGTCTTTATAGCTTCCTCAACATCTAGCAAAGCCTTCTTAGGCTGCTGAAATGAAAATTACTCAATAAAATTGATAAACCTTTAGCCAGATTCATCAAGAAAAAAGGGGAGAGGGCCCAAATCAGTAAAAATTAGAAATGAAAAAGGAAAAGTTACAGAAGTTCAAAGGACCGTAAGAGACTACTCCAACTGCACAGCAATAAAACGGACAACCCAGAAGAACCGCACAAGCTTCTCAGGTACAGTTTCCCAAGACTGAGCCAGGAAGAAACAGAAAATACGAACAGACTGGTTAGAAGCACTAAAATTGGATCTGTGATTTTAAAAACAACCAACCAAATGTTTTTGGCATCATGACTCTACGGACACGAGTTTGAGCAAGCTCTGGGAGATGGTGAAGGCCAGGGAAGCCTGGTGTGCTGCAGTCCATGGGGTCGCAAAGAGTCGGACACAACTGAGCAACTGAACTCACTGAACAAAGTCCATGAGGAGATGGCTTCACAGGCGAATTCTACCAAACATTTAGAGACGAATTAAGCCCATCCTTCAGAAACTTTTCCAAACTGTTCCTGCAGAGGAAGGAACACCTCCAGACTAACTCATTCTATGAGGCCACTATCACCCTGATGCCCAAACCAAGGAGATCGTGCGCACACACACACAAATTACTGAAATACAATTTACCCAAATATGCTGTACACATGCAAGATAGTTTTCCATTTCTAACTCTTGGAGAGGGAGGCTGGAGGAAAACGAATGCCGCAGCCCACTGTAGGATTTGCGCCCAGGGGCTGTTTCTCAGGGTGGAGCAAGGGAAGATGCATGTGGTTGGATAAGACGCCTTGTGCACGCTGTCCAGGCAGGAAAGCAGCAGCAACCGTGAGCACCAAGGAGCGAGCGTCTGGTCACTCACGCTGCCTCTGCCAGCAACGCAGTCCGAGAAGGTGACTATAAACGTCAGCACAGGTACTCAAGGGGGTTCTCTCTGCCCGCTCTCCCTGGAACGAACTTCAGCTTCCCGGAAAGCCCCTCAGGACTGGGAGGGCCTGTCCTTGGCGGCTGCAGCCTCAGGCCCTGGAGAACCGCTAGGAACTGAGAGCTCCCAGACCCGGCGGGAAGCGCCCAGGGACCCCTCACCTCTCCTGGGTGCTGCGTCCCACCTGAAGAAGGCGGGGTGATGCTGCTTCTGCGGGTCCTCACCAGCCAGCCTGTTCTGGCAAGGCCCCTGGCTTCCCAGAGTTTGGGGGTGTGGCGCAGAGCACAGTCACAGAGGTAGCACCATGCTTTCTACTGCCCCTGGAGTCAGTACTGTTATCTGTTCATGTGGCCAGGGGGTCAGCATCCTTACCCACCGGGCATGGACCTGGGCACCCCAGGGTGCATCTGGCATCAGGACACCTCTCTGCATCAGGGGCTGCCTCTGCCTGGGGAGGCTCACCTTTAGCAACGTGCTCAGCTCTCAAGGGATTCCCTCGTGGCTCAGAGGGTCAAGAGTCTGCCTGCGATGTGGACGACCTGAGTTCGATCCCAGGGCATGGGGAAGATCCCCTGGAGAAGAAAATGGCAACCCACTTAAGATTTCTTGCCTGCCTGGAAAATCCCACAGACGGGGGAGCCTGGCGGGCTACAAGAAATAACATCACAGAGAGTCTGACAGGACTGAGCAACTTCACTTTCACTTTTCAGCTCGCAAGGGCGGACACTGTCTTCTGCAGCATTTCCTCTTCCTGCAACAGTGGCCAGCCGGGGCCGGGCCCGGAGGGCACCGTGGATGTGGACTGTGGGCACCAGCGGAGGGGCTGGAAGAGGGCCCTTGCCATGTGTGAGGGGGCCGCTGAGGCGGCTCCTCTCAGGGTCTCTCAGCACGTGAGCCCCACTTCTCCCTTCACCCCCTCTTGGCAGGGGCTTCCCCTGCACACCCCCAGGGCCTGCCTTGTCCACACCTGAGAGAAGGGGCCGCTTTGTGCTGGCGGGAGGAGCAGCGGGTCCCTGCCGTCACCCGGGCAGACCGAGGGGCTGACTCCTTGCCCCCTGGCCTCCCTCCTGCCGCCCCCCGACTCAGGGACACTGCAGTGACACTGGAGGGGCAGAGGACTTCACTCCTGGGGGTGGGCCAGGCCCCAGCTTCGCAGGCACTCTCCTGCCCTCTGAGAGGGAGCCGGACTCAGTGTGCAGAACAAAAGGTGGTGCACCACAAGGCACTTTCAAGGACCTGTATTTCATCCTTCACAAGCGGACAATCTGCCAAAATAACGACAGTCCGTGGGGTTCTGTCTTGGGCGCAGCTTGTGGGATTTTAGCTCCCCGACCGGGGATCGAACCCAGGGTCCCGACCGTGAAGGCGCCCAGTCAGAACCACTGGACCGCCAGGGGAAAACCCCAATCCGTGCCTTTTTTGAAGCGTCCGTCTGGCTCAGCAGGAAAAGACTTGGCTTCCGGGGACCTCGGGCACCCGGAGCCTGAGCGGCTGGAGACCCTGAGAGTCGCGGGAGGGTCCCTCGGGAGGGTCCCGGGAGGGACGGATGGAGGGGCGGGCGGCCCGGCGAGGGCTTCGGAAGGCCGCCGGCGCGGTGGGGGGGAGGGGGGGGGGGGCGAAGCACCACCCGCCGCGCCAGTCTGCCCTCGCGGTCCGGGGGACGGGCAGCGCGCCCCCTCCTCGCGGTTCGGAGTCGGCGGGGCGCCGTCGGGGCATCTCAGGCCGGCTGCAGGGGCGCGGCGGCGGCGGCGCAGCCCACCTTGTTGCTGAAGAGTCGCGAGAGGCTGCGCTTGGGGGCGGCGGCGCGCGGCGGCGGGAGGCCGCGAACGTCCCAGAGGCGCAGCGCGCCGTCGTGCGAGGCGGTGTAGAGCACCTGGCCGTGCACCTGCGGGCGCGAGGCGTGGGCGGCCGGCAGCGGGGGGCGCCCCGCCGCCCCCACCCGGCTCCTCCCGCGGCTCCGGGCTCGCCTATACGCGGCCCGCCCCGGCCGACGGAAGCGGAAGGCTCAGCCCGGGCCGAGGCCCGGGGAGGCTCTGCCCGCGGGGGCGCGCGGCTGCCGGGAGGGTGGGGTGGGGGCCCTCAGCCCTTCCCTTCCGCGGGCGCTCCACCAACCATTGCCAACCAGCCGCGGGCCCGGGGGAGGGCGGAGCGCCTACCTGGATGCAGTTGATGACGAAGGCGTGGCCGCGGAACACCCTCCGCAGCGCTCCGGACTGGGCGTCGAAGGCGCGCGCGCGGGCGTCCCCGCTGCCGGTGAACACTGTGAACACACGGGGCCGCTGGCCTCGAGCCCTCGTCCCCTCCGGGCTCTGCGGGGCGGGGCGCGGGGGGCGTGGACGGGCAGGGGGACGGAGAGTGACGGAGACCCTCTCCCAGCCCCGTCCGCTCGCCTCCCAGGGATGTCGTAATTGCAAACAGCCCAAGCCCCTTGAAAGGAAGGAGGTGGCACCTTCACTATCTTTAGTACGGCTCCCTCAAGGTCAGCGTGGGGAGCCGGGGTCCCGGGCGCCCCATGTGGACCGCAGCCGGCTCTGCAGGGCTGAGGCGGCCCACCGCCCTTGGGCTTCGGGTCAGCCTGCCCTGTCCTGTTGAGACAGAAATGGCTGTCCCACCTGAGTTTCTGATTTAAGGAGGTCTGCGGTGGGGCCTGAGAACCCTCCAGGCTAGCCAGCTTCAGGTGATGCTGGTGGTGGTTAGGGACCCCACTGAGAGCACTAGCCAGAGGACAAGCACTCCCTTGTCCACTTACTACCTTAGCCTGGGCTCTCCCGGCAGCTGACCTTGACACTAGGATTTGAATGCAAATAGTTCATCTGGCAGGGCATTCCAAGATGTGGGGAGAGAAACAGGAAGGACTCCCCGTGCAGGTGTGTTAGTGAGCAGGTAGGTGACTGCTGGGGTGCCTAAAAGAAGGGGTGGCCCGTGTCTGAGATGTCCCACCTGGGGACAAGGGCGCTGGGCTCCTTTTCCATCAACTCCTAGTCGTCCTCGGCCAGAGGACCTCAGGCTGCATCAGGAAGTGCCCCTGAGTGTGGTACCCAGACCACCTGCTCCAGCCACCCAGCAGCCTGAGTGAGCCGCAGGAAGCACCCTCGGGGGCTCCGTGTTCTTGGACTGTCTATTCCTTATCCCGCGTCCTGGGTCACCTGCCATTCCGTTTTTCTGCTAAAGCTACCAGTGAATGTGGGCTTGAAAGGGAAGTTTTGTTTGCCGGCCTTTTCAGTTCCTTTCCCGCCGCCCCTTCCACCAATGCAGGTAGTTACTGGGCATCCTGAGTGTGGGAAGAGGGCCTGGAATTTGGTCTGATTATCCTGCAGCCTGATGGCAAAGACCAACGGCCAAGTTACATAACAGCCGGCAGCGAGCAAGTAGGGTCTGTGGCATCTGCTGCAGCGGCAGGTTTCATTCCAGCTGCTGCCACAGGGAGGCGCTCTGGGCAACGTTCTTTTCTGTAAATTAGAGACTGGCAGGAGCAGAGCCATAATCACACTTAGAGCCCTGGACACAGAAACAGGGGGGCGGGAAAATCATCTTTGTGCATCAGACACCTAAGTCCTGAGGGCATCTTGGGCACTATTTTTGGAAATCCGTTCTATCTTCATCTAACACCTGTGCTGTGAAGTCCACTTGAATTTTCCACTGTGACTCCTCCTCCAGCCCAGTCTGCTCCCTCATCCCTGCGCTGGAAGGACGGTTCTCAGGCTCAGCTTCCCGTGGGGCTGGCTTCTGGCTGCTGCTGCTGCTGCTGTGTGTGTGTGTGTGAGAGAGAGAGAGAGAGAGAGAATAACTGGGAAAAGGAGGGTGCTGATGGGAAAATATAACATTGGGGATCGTTTTAGGAAAGAAATATCCAGGAGCGTGGGGCCCCACTCCCATCTAGGAGTGGTCAGGTTGTGCATTTTGCTTTCCCAGCACGATGCCTGTCTTCTGGGTGTAAACATGGCAAGCCTCTTGGAGAGAGCCAGGAAAGCCCAGATGTGAGAGTTTGAGATCTGCGGGACAGAGTGCTTGCTGACTACCCAGTAAGCCACTCTACCCTTCTTTTCTTCCAAAATAACCCTGATTAGTCCTGGCAGCAGTATCCCCAGGAAGAGGTTTTATTATTCCATCTCTTTTATAGGCAGTGGTCAGAGAGATGTATGCAGAAGTCTTTGGGTGGAATTTCCAGAAAAGATCTTTAAAGGGGTCTACTCATCTAGAAGATATATCCTTTTGCCCTTTCCTCCTCTTCTTCCCACTTGCCTAAAACATGATGGCTGGCACACCAGCAGCTCTCTTGAACCACGAAGTCCCCCCTTAAAGATAGATGATACGTACTAAGGATGATGAAGCAAAGTGAAGAAAGGAAACTTTGTGGTGTCTAACAACTTTGTGAAGCCATCCATTTCAGCCTAGATCACCAGTCTCTAAAATTCTTCTACATGAGGGAAGAATAAACCACTATCTCATTTAAATTCCCTGTTATCTGGATTTTCTCTTATCTGTAGTCAAACCTAATGTCAAGTGAAGCTAAACCCATGTGCCCCTCAAGTCTGGCAGGAGTTAAGCAGTGTCACTGTCTCCCTCAGGAATTTGAATGTGCCCTTGAGATCCGCTCTTAACCTGAGGTTCTCTGAACACGCAGGTCGCTGTACATCCTGGTGGGCAAAGGTGGGGAGAGGCCCCCACACGCTTATTTGGAACTTCTTTGGCTGGAGGAACAAACATGCGCAAAAGAGGCACAGCTGCCGCTCCTGGCCGCCACCCAAACTGAGCTACAGCCGAGGCTCGAGGAGGGTAGAGTGGAGTCAGCGGAAGCAGAGCGGCCTGGATGAGAGCGGACGTGCCGGGGGGTGAGGCGTGACGGGACAGGCAGGCCGGGGCTCTGGGGAGCATGGGGTCACTTACAGGTGCCCGCGTGGTACTTGAGGGCGCTCACGCTGTGTCTGTGGGCCGTGAACGTGCGCACGCGCTCGCCGGTGTCTGCCAGCCAGCACTTGACCGTCCTGTCGGCGCTGCCCGAGTACACGTGCCGGTTTACCAGCTGCGGGCAGGGGGAGGGGGGAGGTTGGCACCGGACACAGCAGGCCAGCTCAGAAGCCCCTCCAAACCTCTGTATGTAAGCGGGGAGGGGCACGTGCCGGTCTTAGTGGAGAAACTGGACGAGCCAGAAATGCCCCTGCCCGGGGGTCCCACCCGCTCGCCCACTCTGGTGCCCGAGGTCATGCTGCCCACCCCCCACCTCCTCTGCAGGGCAGTGGGGGTCAGGCGGGCTTGCAGGCATCAGAGAGACCCGGCTGCAGAGCCTCTCTGGCCCTTGGCGCTTTGCCAAGTCACTGACTCTGTTCTTAGCCGCTTCACCCACAGTGAGGACCAAGCCAGCCCCTTCCTCATGGGGCTCAGACCCAACCACACAGCACTCAGCACCCTAACTGCAGGGGCCAGGAAATGTCGGCTGCCGCTGCCAGCATTACCGCCAGGCGTTTCTCGTTAGCAGTTTCCTACTGAAGAACAGCCTGGCCCCCGGAAAGGTCACGGGAATCCACCTGTAGCTACTGTAGGTCCCAGGATTGTCCCAGCTGAGAAAACGGCTCCCAGGGCAGGGTGTTCACGCTAGACTTCCGCTCCAGGGAGGGCACGCAGGAGAGAGAAAGGTCTAGAGATAACCTGACTGGCTGTGGCGTGTGTGAGGTAGCCCTCTGCTGGGACCAGAGCTGGACACCCAGGGGCCATCACGGGGTCCTGGCCCCTGCCTTTGGAGACAGGCTTCCCCAGTTCCCGTGTGTCCCCCGCCCCCTCCGCTAGGGTGGCATTCACACCCCTGGTGGGTGCTGCAGGAGGTGAGGAATGGGCTGGGGAGACAAGGGCAGGGGGGCATGAGGAGGCGCCGGCGGGTGGGTCCCCAGCTGCCATTAGCTGGCTATGGCAACAGGTCTCCTCCACTTGGCAGAGCCCAGGAGGATGGAGGCCAGGCGACAAGCCCTGGAGAGAGCCAGGGATTGCACTGCTGGGGCCTGGAACCCCTGGAGGCTTAGGGAAGAGGAGGCCCTTCTCCAGGGGCAATGGGTGGTGGGCGGAGCACACGCTCCTGACTTTGCCACAACCCACTCCTGACTCAGTGGCCCCTTATTATCTCCTAGTTTAAATCCCAAAGGATAGGACTCTGGCCCACCTCCTCTTCCCACCCCAGCCATCGCACAGGTCAGACTTGGCCTTGGGCAAGTCGCTAAGACAGAGGCTTTGGGGGTTTCCTGTGGACCAAGTGGGCGACCAGCCTGGCCTGTGCCTCCCAGGCCCTGCCCTGCAGTCCTACTTGGGTTATGACCAGCCCAGCCAACGGAGCCTGGCTTCTGGCTTCTCTTACTGGCGTCCACTCAACCAGGACAGGGCCAAGGTGACATCCGCCTGCCTGAGCGCTCTAGCAGGATCCAGAACCTCACCCGAGTCCTCCCTCCGTCTGTGCCACCACTGATGGCGGCAGGGCTCCTGCTTGGTGCCCCCACCTGCTCCTGGCCTTTCGGGGGCCCCCCGAGCCCTGTACACAGAGTCTGGGATGTGGCCGGCTTCCCCAGGCCCCTGTGTCCTCACTGTCCCTAGAGGACCCTGGACATACACTATCTTCCCCTTTACAAGTCCTCTCTGTGCGGGAGGTGCCCCCAAGCGGACCCCCCTCATTCTTTATGGGACATCCACCCTCCAGGGCCCCTCCTCACGCTGCCCAGCACCATCTGCCTCCTGCCCCCCAAGCCTATTGCCACTGGCCCCCGTGTTTCCTGACTGTACCCCCCACCCCCGCTGTGTCCCTCCCAGAGGCAGCCCCAGACCTCCAGTGATCACACTCTCCAGACTGCCCACTGGGACTCCCAGACCTCTCAAGGGGAGCGGGTGAGGCGGAGACCCCAGTGGTGCATCTGAGCCCCATGGCCTCCACCCCTCTGCCCTCTCCAGTCCACAAAGGAGGCACAGAGGGTCCACAGCGGCTGCGGCAAAGGGAGGACGCCTCCTGCTCAAAGCAGGGGTCCTGATGATGCAGGGCCTGGCGCATGTGCCCCAGAACCAGCAAGCAGGGACTTCCCTGGTGTTGCAGTGCATGGGCATCCGCCTGCCAATGCAGGGCACACGGATTTGATCCCTGGTCCGGGAAGGTTCCACTTGCCATGGAGCAACTAAGCCCATCAGTTCAGTTCAGTCGCTCAGTCGTGTCCAACTCTTTGCGACCCATGGACTGCAGCAAGCCAGGCCTCCCTGTCCATCACCAACTCCCGGAGCTTGCTTAAACTCATGTCCATCAAGTCGGTGATGCCATCCAACCATCTCATCCTCTGTCGTCCCCTTCTCCTCTAACTAAGCCCATAAGCAACAACTCCTGAGCCTTCTTGCCCTAGAGCCTGTGCCCCGCAACAAGAGAAGCCACTGCAATGAGGCCCGTGCACTGCAACGGAAGAGTAGCCCCTGCTCACCGCAGTGAGAGAAAGCCGGAGCATCAAAGACCCAACTGAAAATAAACACATGATTAATTAAAGAAAAAAAAAGAAAGCACCAAGCAGCACACTTCAAAGCACAAACCCCAAGCCCAGAGGCTGACAAGCTGGCGGACGCCTCACGGCTCGCCTGGGCTGGTTTCCTGAAAGGACCCCCGGGGGGCAGCAGGGGAGACCAGGGAGGCTCCAGGCAGACGGAGACAGCAGGAGGGACCTGACAGGGCGAGTCTCAAGGGCCGGTCTCGCAAGATTCCCAGCGGCCAAGGCAGCTCTGAGGGACAGGACCTGGGGCCGTCTCCCTGCGGGGTGATTGCCCAAATGGAGGGCAGCTCAAGGCCCGCAGGCCTGGGGGTCCGCACCCATGGCCCTGGGTGGGGGAGCAGGCCTCACCCTCCCTCGGCTCATGACAGGCCTTGTACCGGAGCAGCGGGAGAGAATCCCCTGGGCCAGGCGGTGCACAGGGCCAGGTGCAGAGCATCGTGTGACCCTGACACGCCCTGAAAAGCTGCTCATTAAAAGCCCAGGTTACACGTTCAGTCCTGGGTTTAAATCCTGCCTCTACCCCTACCGGCTGGGAGACCCTGGGCAAGTTGCTTAACCCGCGCTGAGCTTCCGTCTCCTCGTGTACCAAATGAGAAAAATTAACCTCCATCGTGAGGATCAATTCAATCATGTCGGCAGCCTGGTCGAACCTAGGGGCTGGAACGTACACCTAAAAGGCAACAGCAACCTCTGCCCCCAAACACCCCCCTACCCGGGGGCTTTTGCAGAAAAAGAACGGAGCGCCCCCAACGACGCCACGGACGGTCAGGCAGGCACCCCACCGCCCTTGGACTGCCCCACACTCGACCGCACCTTTCCTGTCCCTGTCTGGCTGTCTTTGAAATATTTCTTTAAAAAGACATGAAGTATTGTGATCCATTTTGTACACTTTTGTGTGTATTACATTTTAAAAAGTTAAATGTAAAAAAAACAAAGTATTTCAAAAAGGTATCAATTAAGCATGACAGAGTGTTAATACCTCATTTCAAGAGGCGGCTACATAGAGTCTGTCCTAGTGTCTGCTACGCTTCATGGTTCAAATGTTTCACAACAAAAAATGTAAAAAGCATAACATATGAAGGGACAGGAAAGATTCTCCACTTTCTCTTTCTTCACAAGGACCACCTGCCCGAGCCCAGACCCTGGGAGCTTCTGGGAAGAGTGGGGGTAAGGGAGCAGGGCCCCTTGGTGGTCAGCGGGCTTGACCTTGAATTTGCTACCTGGAGGTGAGCCCTGGCCTCTGCTCTGGCCCACCTTCTCCACAGGAGGCCCGTGCACACCTGGCTCCACCCTGACCTGGCTTCTGGAACCCTCTGGGGCTGGCTTGCTTGACCCTGGATACACGTCCTCTAGTGAAGGGGAAAGGCAGAGGCCCCGCGGGACTTGGCCGATTTCTCGGGACCCCCCTCTGCTCCCAGAAAGTTCCGAGTGGGCTGCAGGTGGAGGATGCTACGGTGGGTACCATATCCATGCAGGCCCATAGCTCAGAGGCAGGTTCATCTGTTCTCTTAGCCTCTGAAAAGGCGGCCCACAAGTTTATCTCCACACACAGAAGGACCTGACCAGGCACAGTGTACACAGGGCAGCCCCCCAGGGGGCTAGACTCCAATAAAAAAATTTTTTTTTTTATTAAAAAAAGATACCAGGCAGCCAACTCTCAGCTCAGCACCCACACCCCCATCACCAGTCTCCCTCAAGCAGGATCTGAGTTAGAAAGACACCATTTGTGTTAACACAACCAAAGACACATGGCCACTCTGGGGTTCACCAGGGTCAGAGGTCATTCTGTCCAAGCACAGTGGAGACCTTCTCTACTCCACTGGTCCTGGGGTCCCAGGGCTACCCTTCACCCCCAGAACCCAAAATTGGGCCTCCTGGCCCGGCTCTCCAGGGGACGGCCGCATGCCGCTTCCTGACACCTCGAGCACACCCCATCGCTGCCCTGGTGGCTCCTAGAGCCTCCGTGTCACCAAGCCCTGGACCCCAACCTGCTCATCTCGGGTGTGGGAACCGGCCTGGAGAAGGGAAGAGGCCGTGGCCACAACCGGGACCAGGAACACCCAGACCCTGATATTTCGACAGAGGGAGGGACCACATCCAGCAGATGTGCTCACTGAGTGTGGCCAGCGCATCCCCAGAGGCTCCAGAGCAAGTATCACGGGCTGACGGGTGTCAAGAACAGGCTCCATGGCAGGCACCGTGTCTGCGTCAACTCAGGAAGTCCTCACGACCGCTGAGGGGAGGCACAGCTCCTGGTCCGGGATCCCTGATCCAGATCACAGGGCCCGAGGTGTTTCGGGAGCTTTTGGACTCGAGGAACACACGCATGCTTCCACAGCAAAGTATATGCGTGCATTCCCAGGAAGTGGGATGAGCTGACCCACCACCAGTCTCCTGTCTGTTCAGGCCAGGCTTTGCCGCCAAGCGAGTTTTGATGCCCAGGCTAAGGAAAAAACTTCATTTCTTTTGGGAACTTCTGGATTTAGGAATTATGGACCACAATTGGGCTTCCCAGGTGGCTCAGCGGGTAAAGAATACACCTGCAATGCAGGAGACGCAGGCAGACGCAAGTTCAAGC
The DNA here is from genome assembly GCF_003369695.1 of Bos indicus x Bos taurus. Classification (NCBI taxonomy): domain Eukaryota; kingdom Metazoa; phylum Chordata; class Mammalia; order Artiodactyla; family Bovidae; genus Bos; species Bos indicus x Bos taurus. Next base: position 5,925,710 of record NC_040079.1, on the reverse strand, counting down.
CCCAGGCCAGGAAGATCCCCTGGAGGAGGGCATGGCAACCCCCTCCAGTGTTCTTGCCTGGAGAATCCCATGGATAGGGGAGCCTGATGGGCTACAGTCCATGGGGTCTCAAAGAGCTGGACATGAATGAAGTGACTGAGCATGCATGGAGAGACCACAGTTTGTGGGTAGACCTGATCCTCATCTCACAAGGAAGGAAACAAAAATTCACGTGTGAACAACAGCCCTCACCCTGTTCCTGTGAATGTGACGTATTTGGAAACAGGTCTCTAAAGAGGCAATTAGGACCTGCTGGTGGTCCAGTGGTTGGGGCTCCACGCTTCCATGGCAGGGGACGCAAGTTTGATCTCTGATTGGGGGACTAGAATCCCACACATCACGGGGCATGGCCAAGATAGATGTAAGAATAAAAAAAGTGCCCTGAACATTTATTGGAAGGACTGATGCTGAAACTCCAATACTTTGGCCACCTGATGCGAAGAGCCATCTCACTGGAAAAGACCCCAATGCTGGGAAAGACTGAAGGCAGGAGAAGGGGACGATAGAGGGTGAGATGGTTGGATGGCATCACAGACTCAATGGACATGAGTTTCAGCCAGCTCTGGGAGATGGTGAGGGACAGGGAAGCATGGTGTGCTGCAGTCCATGGGGTTGCAAAGAGTCAGACACGACTGAGCAACTGGACAACAACAACTTTAAAAGAGGTAATTAAGCTAAAATGAGGGCACTAGGGTGGAACCTCATCCAGTGTGATGAGTGTCCTTACAAGAGGAAATGCGGATGCAGAGGGAAGACCACATGAGGATACAGAAGGGCCATCTACAAGCGGAGGAGAGAGGCCTCGGAAGAAACCGACCCTGCCCACACCCTGCTCTTGGACTTTCAGCCTCCAGAGCGGTGAGCCAACCAGTCTCAGTTGTTCCACCTGCCCCATCTGCGGTTACTTTGTTACACAGCCTGAGCTGACTGGTACACAGGGTGGCCAGCCGCTCTGAGCCTGACCCAGGGAAGGTGCCGGGGGGCCCCCAGCAGTCAGGCAGGTCTCACCTCCAGACAGATGACGGAGCCCTGGTGCTCCCGGAACACGCGCAGCTGCTGGCCGCTCAGGATGTCCCAGGCGCGGACGGTGGCATCCGTGCTGCCCGTGAAGGCCGTGCGGCCCGGGGCATCCAGCACCAGGCAGAGCACAGCGCCCGTGTGGCCCCGCAGTGTCTGATGGCAGCAGCCGCTGGCCACCTGCCACACCTTGGCCGTGGCATCCGTGCTGCCTGTCACCAGGAGGCCCCCGGCCACCGCCTCCTCCACGCAGGGGGCCCCAGCGTAGGCCAGGGTCAGCACACAGTTGCGGTGACCCCGGAACTCCCGGGCCACCTGCCCCCTGTCCACGCTCCAGGCGCGGGCCGTCCGGTCATAGGAGCTGCTGAAGAGCTGGTTGTCGGCGACCAGGATCCTGGTGGTGAGACGGGAAGGGTCAGGGGTCAGGCAGCAAAGGGCTGCCCGGCAGGCCGGCACGGGGTCCCCTGTGACTGGTGACTGACGTGTTCAATGAGCCCAGGAGATGGATGAGAAACTGGAAATGCTCCCAGCGATTGGCAGACACGAATTGGAGAAAAACCTCAAGGCCAAGGAATCTCGAACCCCCTTTTCAAGGGACAGTGAGGCGGCTGGGGGAGGCCATGGGGGAGCAGAGCCTCCCAAGCAGTAAATATTCCCGATTCTTACTCCTGTTCTGATGTACGCTAAGCATTTCTCCGCAGAAAATACACTACAACTCTGTGTGTAACTTCACAGGGCATGAGAGCGGACCCTAATTTACACACTCACCCCCAGAGGCAGCTGCCTGAAGCTGGAATGGGGTGTGTCATCTATGTGGGGACAGAGGGGTCAGGACCCCCCACCACAGAGTCAGAGGAACCTTGTGATCCCTCTTTTTTTTAAAGTTTATTTATGTATTGGCTGTGCCGAGTCTTCGTTGCTGCAGGCTTTTCTCTAGTTGCAGCAGGTGGGGGCCTCCTGTCTATCAGGTATGCAGGCTAATCATCTCATGCCCTCTCTTTCAAAAGGTCTCGCCTGGGGACTTCCCTGGCAGTCCCGTGTTGACCCCGAGCTTCCACTACAGGGAGCACGGTTCCATCCCCGGTCAGGGAACTGAGATCCCGCGTGCTGTGCCGTGCTGCCAAAAAATGTAAACGTTAAAACCATAAAAAGGTCTCACCTGTGAGCCGAGCACAGGCAGGGGGAGAGACGGATATGGAGTGGAGCGGACCCTCCGCCCGCCTCTCACCCAGGATCGTCCTCCCGCCCACGAGTCGTTAAGGAAGCAGCCCGCACACTCTCAGTAGGCGCCGGCTTCTTCCCTAACGCCAGGAGGTGCGGTTTTCACCGCATGGGTGCTTCTAAAGGCAAGTGATGACCTGGCACCCTGGGTGACGTCCCGGGGGCCCGAGTCCTGCCTGTGTGGCCTGTGATGGCAGGGACGCTGGGCCAGGCCGGTGTCCCCAGAAGCTCACACACCTGGCCCTGCTCTGAAACCATGAGAAGCGAAGTCCACGTCCTCACCCAGGGACACGGAACGTTTGTGAGCACAGCTATGTAACAATGCAAATACGCACCCGGAGATGTTCAGAACAGCCAACTGCTCAAAAGGAGTCTCTGGGTGTGTGTCTGTGCTTGAGTGCATATGTGTGTTTGCCTGTGAACATGTGTGCTCAGCAGAGCATAATTTCTGTGCAGATTTACTTCTCAGGAGTCACCTGCAAATGTAGGAGACCCTGGTTCGATTCCTCGGTCAGGAAGATCTGCTGGAGAAGGGATAGGCTCCCCACTCCCATCTTCTTGGGCTTCCCTGGTGGCTCAGCTGGTAAAGAATCTGCCTGCGGGAGACCTGGGTTCCATCCCTGGGTTGGGAAGATCCCCTGGAGAAGGGAAAGGCTGCCTCCTCCAGTATTCTGGTCTGGAGAATTCCAGGGACTGAACAGTCCATGGGGTTGCAAAGAGTGAGACGCTGAGCAACGTCCACTTTCACTTCTGAGGAGCGGTTGGGTACAGTCAGGGCTGGCTGGCCACCTGAGATGGGACCCTCTCCACCTGCCCCTTCCTCTGTCGGCCCTTCCAGCAGCACCCAGCCTCACAAGAGGAGTTGCCCCCAGGCCCACACTCTTCCTCAGTCACAGACTTCTTTCTCGAGGTAAACCACTGCTGGGAACTAATTTCCCGGCAGCCCAGTGGTCAAGACTCTGAACACTCACTGCTGAGAGCCCGGGTTTGATCCCTGGTTGGGGAACGAGGATTCCTCAAGGTTCGAAACCAAAAAAAAAAAAAAAAATACATATATATATTTAAATAAATAAGTGGGACAGCAGGCTGGGCAGAGGCCAGCAGTAGCTGAGACCCAAGTCCTCATCCCAGCCCTCCTCCACCCCTGCCTGGCCGGGCCTGGCCTCCCAGGTCCCTGGTCCCCACCTGCTCTGGCTAAGGCGGGTGGCGGCTTGGGGGAGGGGAATCAGAGCTCAGCTGCAGGAGGCAGGGGCTGGAGCTCTCCTGGGGTCCCCACTGGGGTCCTTCTCCTCTCAGCACCATCCTGAGTCAGTGTGATACTTTGGCCTTTCTCCTGCCCTGTGTGAGCATCCATCCGTCGGGGGCCATCAATGACCAAACTGGCCCACCATTTCCACCCGCTGTGTGCCGGACCAGCCGGCCAGACGGGTCCCACCCGGCCCCAGGCTCTGCAAAGCCCACACTGGCTGAAAACAGCCTTTGCTCCCTGTCCTCTGCAACCACGGCCCCCATAGCGCCTGGTTGCACGTTCTTCGCCTAGTTAACTCCCTGGAGAGGCGCCCTTCCCGGCCCCTGAGGTCAGGAGGGCCCAAGGGCAGGTGCCCAGACTCCAGATACTACCAGGCAGTCCCTCAGGGGACGGGGGAGGGGGGGCGGGGTTTGAGACGGCCCCAAGTTACAGAAATACTGTCCAGCGGATCTGATCAGCAAGGAATTTCCATGGCTCAGCTCAGACCCAAACTCGATACGTTTTTGGAAAAACTCAAACCTCTGTGAGAAGGAGCGGCTGGGATATTTTCAACAGCAACAGGGAAAGAAGAGGTTGAAAAACATCCTCGACTCCCTCTGCAGAGCAAGCCCCATTCTGCTCCTCCTCCAAGCGCCCAGTCCAGCATCAGGCACCGATTAAGCCGTTTCCTCTGGAATCTGCTCCCATCGGTAGGAGCTGTAGCCTCCAAGGCCTTTCCCTGCACCCAGCTGGGGGCAGTTGTGCTGTAGGGCCAGCGAGGATGTCCAGGCACTAGTCTAAGGGTTGGTGATGCCTCCCTGTCCGCATCTCCACCTCCCAACCTGCCCCCCACTGACCCCCAAAACACACACACCTGCAGCCCTGGGCAGTTGGCACTTGTCACACCCGGGGACACTTCTGTCCTGGGGCTTCCACTGCCCTGTGCTCCTGGCCACCTCCCCACACGTCCACAGGTGCTCCTCACAGAAGCTAAGTTCCTCCAGGGCAGGGGCCCCACAGCCTACATCTCGGTCCCCAGTCCTCACCCCCCGGCCCCACTGACCTGTTCACGATGGACGTGTGTCCCCGGAACACCTGCAGACACTGCCCGGTCAGCACATCCCACTTCCTGATGGTGCAGTCAGCGCTGCAGGTGAAGGCGGCCTCGTCCTCCAGCTGGCAGAAGGTCACGTAGCTCTCGTGTCCTGCAGACGAGGGGAGGACACGTGAGCGCTGCGGGGCAGGCCTGCTCCCTGAGCGTGTTTGAGACGCGGAGGAAGGGAAGAAAGCAGCTTGCGGGCAGTTTGGGCTGAGTCCAGAAGGGATCAGCACTTCAAAACAGTGCTGTAACTCTGGGAGACTCTCAGGAATCGTGGGGAGCCAGGAGCAATTCAGGGAGCACTCAGCCTGCCCCGGAATCCTTCCTCACTTCTCTGCTTCCCTCCTCCTTCTTAACCATCTTCTTTTAGTCTTTTTAAAAGAAAATATTTATTTACTTATTTACTTGGCCGTGCCGGGTTTTGGCTGCAGCACGTGGGATCTTGTTCCTGGGCCTCCTGCGCTGGGAGTGCAGAGTCTTAGCCACTGGACCACCAGGGAAGTCCCTCCTTTTCTTCAAACTTTTCAGCTCCTTGTATTTACTCAGTCATTCAACGAGCCCCATGTTATAGAGGCAGGAAGAACAGAGGCCAGGGGCATGGTCTTTGGAACCAGATTGCCCAGGAGAGCAGCCTGGTGCTGCTACTGGCTGCCTGGGGGCAAGTTATTTCCTTCTCTGTGCCTCGATTTCCTCACCTGAAATGGGGAGAGTGCCGCTGCCTGAGTCACGGGGCCACTGCACAGGGTGCGTAAATGCTAGCTGTGAGCTGTCCTTACGTTTGGGGAGAGACCCTGGTGGGCAGAACACGGGCCCCAAACAGAGCTGGTTCCTAATTGCTGGAACCTAGAAATGTTGCCTTTCTTGGAAAAAGACACATTTACAGGTGCAACTCATTAAGGAGGACCCTGAGATGGGGAGATGATCCTGGATATCAGGATGGGCTCTACATGCCTTCACAAGCATCCTCATAAGAAGGCAGAGGGAGGGCTCAGGACATGGAGAAGGCATGCTGAAGAAGGAGCAGAGACGTGTGGCTGCTGGCCCTGAAGACCGGAGCGATGAGGCCACAAGCCAAGGGATGCAGCAGCTGCCAGAAGCTGGAAAGGTGACCACGGTCTCCCTGCAGGTTTTAGAGGAAACCTGGATTTCGTCCCAGTGACACTGATTTTGGGCCTCCAGATTTGTGCCATAATAAACTTGTTTCAAGGAAACCCAGTGTGATCATCAGTCACAGCACCCACAGGAAACACTTACAGATCCAGGGATAAGTAAGACACGTCCCCTGCAAAGACTTTGCCAACAAAGGTCCATATAGTCAAAGCTGTGGTTTCTCCAGTGGTCTGTATGGACGTGAGAACTGGACCATAAGGAGAGCTGAGCACTGAAGAATTGATGCTTTTGAACTGCGGTGCTGGAGAAGACTCTTCAGAGTCCCTTGGACTGCAAGGAGACCCAACCAGTCAATCCTAAAGGAAATCAGTCCTGAATATTCATTAGGACTGATGCTGAAGCTGAAGCTCCAATACTTTGGCCACCTGATGTAAAGAACTGACTCACTGGAGAAGACCCTGATGCTGGGAAAGATCGAAGGTGGGAGGAGAAGGGGACAGAGGATGAGATGGTTGGATGGCATCACCAACTCGATGGACATGAGTTTGAGCAAGCTCCGGGAGATAGTGGAGGATGGGGAGGCCTGGCGTGCTGCAGTCCATGGGGTCGCAAAGAGTTGGACACAACTGAACAACAACTTGCCTTCCAGGAGAACAGCCAGGCCAGAAGGAGGGACAGTTGGCCAAGAGTGACGGGTGCAGGGACAGTGCATGACAAGGGTCAGCAGAACAGATGCCGGGTGTGGTGGGTGAGGAAGGGTCTCTGTGGTGTCTGTCCAGAGAAGAGGAAGTGTCTGAGCAAGGAGATGGCACACACCAAGCAGGAGGGGCCCCGGGGGCCAGGACTCAGGCACTCAGCAGAGAAGGTGGATGAAGCAGACAGGGCGAGGGCAGAGGTCTGGGACGGAGCGAGGGCCATGCAGCCCGGGGTCTCGCCAAGCGCACTTGGCCATCGCTCTTACGGGGCAGTTGTCTGATCTTCCGGCTCTCACCCTGGCTGTGGGGTTGATCTTTACGCCTCGAGCCTTATTATGCAGCCCTGGGGACCCTTGATCCCTGGACACAGAAGAGCCTGTTTTCCAGGTAAGCGTTTGCTTGTATGTACATGGCTGAATCCCTCCGAGGTTCACCTGAAACCTTCACAACATAGTTTGTTCATCAGCTATGCGGGAGCTAACTTGCTGCAGTCTTGTCCGACTCTTTGCCACCCCATAGCTCACCAGGCTCCTCTGTCCATGGAATGCTCCAGGCCAGAATACTGGAGTGGGTAGTCCTTCCCTTCTCCAGGGGATCTTCCTGACCAGGGGATGGAGCCCAGGTCTCCTGTATTGCAGGCGGATTCTTTACCACCTGAGTCACCAGGGAAGCCCCTTAATGGCTATACCCCAATAGAAAATAAAAGTTAAAAGAAAAAAAAAAAAGAAGAAGAAGTGTTTTCATCTCGAATATAATCACGTCCAACAGTAAACTGAAGCTGACTCTACTGGAGGAGAATTCAGAGACCAGAAAAATCAGTGGAATCAGAGGAATGTGAGACCTCAGAGCTATGTCACAGACAAGGCGAGTGATGAACACAAAACAAGAACGATGTGAGTGATGTATTTATGACATTAAAGATTTTGATCCGATTTTAAAAATTTCCTCTCAATGTCTGGTATCAATTAGACAAGGATTTAGAACCTCCTGAGCAGTTTCGAACTGATTCTCACTTTTTTTTTTGGCCTGGGGTTCAAGCTTAATTACTCTTGAAAGAACCCAACTTTGTGGGTTCTAAGAAACAGAATTTTTTTTTTAAAAAGTAAGAAATAAATATTTTCTTGGATAGCATATGCCAGGCCTCTAGGAAAACAACGTTTGTGAATTAAGTAAACATGAGATTGTTTCCATCAAAGTGCATGTCAGTTTAAAAGTCGAGGGCAAAATGTGTTTGGCAAAACGCGGCCCAGCTTTCTGCCAACCCCAAAATGTTTATATAATATTTGAGGGTTGTCAACACGCTCTCCTCGAGACCGGATCTGCCGTCAGGAGGGGTTGGGAGCACTCAGCACCGAGACAGGGGTCCCCCAAAGCCCACCAAGACTAGGAAAGTGTCCCCCAGGGCACCACCCCCAGTCCAGACTAAGACTAAGGCGCTTAGTCCAAAATCTAAGCTCCTTCCGTGCCGTCTCAGCAGCATCGGACAGCAGGAAGGCAGAGCGCAAGTGCACCCACCAACCAGACCAAGGGAAGCACTGAAATCCCCAGGCTGGCACCTCGGCTCGATGGAACTGTAGTCATTGGCCAAGACTGTGAGTGGGGCCGCTCCTCTGATTTGTAGAAGTTGAAACAACGATGGACACGTGACTGCAAACCAACAGAAGTATAAACAAAGGCTTGAAGAAAAGAGGTAACAACGAAAAGAAGTTCTTCGGTGTGGAAAAGCTCATCTCTGAAGCTGGGCTGGACTGATCCTCCACCCTCTGGGGGGCCTGGCCAGGCTGGCGGGGGTCCCTGCACCAGTCAAGGCTCTTTCGTGCACACACCCCTTCTCCGGCACCAGACATCCATCTCACACCAAAGGGAGCCCTCCGGGCTTGGAGTCCTTGCCACACCGGGGTCCTGGGGGCTGTGAGCAAGGCCCTGGCTGTAACCCACAGACTAGAAGCCACCAAGCAACAACAGGGCCCCATCACCCCGGCAGGGTCACCGAGGATGCAGGCGGGAGGGGCCCTTGCGTCCCTGGGGACACAGAGCCTCGGCCACGAGCTGTTGGAATTGTGCAGAATAAGCAAGAAAGCCAAACGAAAAATAAATATTTTTGAAGGGCTGCAGAATGCAGATAAAATGTGGTTATTTTGTTCAAGAGAATATGCTGAGGCTCAGGGTTTCCTGCCAAGGTAGTTGGCCCTCCCGGCCTCCCGGCTCGCATGCCCTTGGACATGCTGGGGGGTTCAGAGTTGAAGTAACCCCTCCATGGGCAGGAGCGGCTCACCCCACCAGAGACCAGGGTCTGCAGGGGCCGAGGGGCCCAGGGCGGGCATGGCCCTGCTGAACTCGCCTTCAGCTCAGCACGACAAGCTCTGCTGCCCCTGGAGTCTTCCGTTTGCACAGTGGGGCCCCCTGCCCTTGTCCAAGCTGCTCTCTGCAGCCCCCCCCAGGCTCCCTGTCCCCACTCTGGGCTCCCTATCCCCCCATGGGCTCCCTGTCCCCCCTGTGCACTCCCTGTCCCCCACTGTGAGTTCCCTGTCCCCCCTGGGGGCTCCCTATCCTCCCTGTGGGCTCCCTGTCCTCCCCGTGGGCTCCCTGTCCCCACTGTGGGCTCCCTGTCCCCACTGTGAGTTCCCTGTCCCCACTGTGAGCTCCCTATACCCGCTGTGGGCTCCCTGTCCCCCCCAAGGGGCTCCCTATCCCCACTGTGGGCTTCCTGTCCCCCCCAGGGGCTCCCTATCCCCACTGTGGGCTCCCTATACCCGCTGTGGGCTCCCTGTCCCCCCCAGGAGCTCCCTATACCCCCCTGGGGCTCCCTGTCCCCCCCAGGGGCTCCCTATCCCCACTGTGGGCTTCCTGTCCCCCCCAGGGGCTCCCTATCCCCACTGTGGGCTCCCTATACCCACTGTGGGCTCCCTGTCCCCCCCAGGGGCTCCCTATCCCCACTGTGGGCTTCCTGTCCCCCCCAGGGGCTCCCTATCCCCACTGTGGGCTCCCTGTCCCCCCTGGGGGCTCCCTGTCCCCTCTCTCTGGGGGTTTCCTGTCCCCCCACCCCCCACTGCCATCAGGGCTCAGACAGTCGGGAGCTCCAGGAGGGGCCTCCAGTTCAGGATGTGTCCCCCGAGGCCCACAAACCAGGGTCCTGCCTCCCTGGACGAAGCCCCCTCCGCACCACGGCCGCCTGGGGAGGGTCAGCCCTGCTGAGACCCAGGTTCTGCGGTTTCCCACCCTCTGCCCACATTTGCCAAAGTCCCTTCATGAAACTCCGTGAGTGACCATTTGGGAGAGGCCGCTGGTTTCCTGCTGCTGCCCGAACACGGAAGCTCTGGCCAGAATGGACGGGGTCTGACAAAGCCACGGGGAACCCCAGCGTGGGCCACACGCCCCCCAGGCTCCCACCCCCGCGCTGGTCTCTGTTGCCACCTCAGTGCCCGTCCTCAGCCCCAGCCTCTCTGGTCCCGCAACCTCAACCAAACTGCCGTCTGCTCCCATCCCATTCTCCTTGATCCGCTCCCATGGGGGAGCTCTCCTCCCAGGACGGTGGTCTCCACAGAGCTGGAGAATGAGTCACCAGTGTGGGCTTCTTTCCCTTCCGTGCTGAAAATCCAGGGCTGCTTTTTTACGGAACGCTTCTTTGACCGGGACAAAGCTAAGAACAATTTTGTTTCTGTCTGAATGTCTCCCCTGGGCACCTACGTGCCCTTTTAAAAGCATGTATGAGATGACTCAGCAATCCCACTTGTGGGTACACACCCAGAAGGGAAAGCAGGGCCTAGGAGAGAGATTTGCACACCTGGGTTCACAGCAGCATCACTCACAAAGTCAGTGGAAGCAGTGCAAGTGTTCAAGGGTGGGTGATGGATAAAGATGAATTAGATCCACACAAGCGAAGAGGGTTCTGCTTTCAAAAGGAGGACATTCTGCCCCGTGTCACAGCCTTGGGGACACTGAGCGGACGGAAACACGCCATCACAAAAAGACAAAGTAATATGTATAAAATAAAAATATAAAAAGACAAATTCCACTTATACAAGGAACCCATGGGAGTCAGGTTCCCAGAGGAAGAAGCAGAATGGTGGGAGCCAGGAGCTGGGGAGGGAGAAGGGGGGTTATTGTTCGGTGGGGACGATGAAAAAGTCCTGGAGGAGGTGAGGTGATGGTTGCATGACATTTTTGAAGTTCAGTATCTCTGAGCTGGACATTAAAGATGGTTAAGATGGTAAACTTTATGTTACTTTTTTTATATATAACAATTAAAAATTGTCTCCATTCCAGGCCCGCCTGGGACAAGAAGTGAACCCTGACTAGCCCAGCTCACCAAGTTCCTGCTCATCTGAAGTTCAAGCACACAGCCCCTCAGTTAAGCAATCCAATCTGCAAACTCCCCGGGCTGGGCCAAGTCTCTGGCACCTCTGAATCCGACACAGGCACCCAGTGCGGTCAAGCCAACTGGCAGGTGAGGGGACTCACAGGGAGGAGCGCAGAGGGCGGGCTAGCCTCAGTTTCCTCATCTACAAAATGGGATTGATACAGGGTTGTGAGAAGCAAACGCGGAAGAGCTTTGGAGCCGGCACAGTTCAGGGCCCAGGGGATGCTGTTTCTAATTTGTGCGTGAAGGGTATGTCAGCAAATGCAAGGAACTAGGAGCTCTATATTCATTGGCTTGGTGCCCACCATGACCCTCTGAGGTTAGGTAACTATTCTTATCATCCCCAATTCACAGATAAAGCAAGTGAGGCTCGAGAAGTTATGTAACCGGATTCAGGCCCAAGCTGCCTGGCTCCAGAGCTCAGGCTCTGGACCATCAATGGTCCTTTCTGCTACCTGGTAGCCAAGTAGGGGTCATCTAGACGGGCAGGCGCCCACCAGGCTTCCAGTAGATAGGAGTGTGCTGTTTGTCTACACGGAACGGAAAACGATCACCACCCCCATCACGTGAGAAGGTGCTGTTAGAAGGAAGCTTGCAGGGGAACAGCCATCGTGGGCTGGAACCTCAGGCTGGGTCCCTGACTTAAGTGAGAACAGACCAGGACAGGAACCGCCACTGGGGGAAACGCTGTTGGCCCCACTGATCCCATGATGTGCCCCAAAGAAACAGGCACCCAAAGGCTAAAGGAGAAAAAGAGGCGAAGGGGAAGAATTACAGTGAAAACAATTCTTCCCTTTACAGAAGGCAATTAAGCCATCTCTCTCACTACGAGCTCACCAATTACATTTGAAAGCCAGTTCAGGGGTTCACAGTTTCTCAGGGGCAGAGCTGCTGCGGGAGGGAAGCTCAGGGGACTGGTTTTGCAGCCTAGTCTCCAGGGGTCCCCATGGGTGACAGTGTGCCCGCTGAGCCTCTGTGCCACCAGGTACTGCCTGGCTCTTCCCACCCCCTGGCACAGGCTCCCTAAACCCTGCAAGATTCACAGAACAGCCTCTGGCCCCCAGTTGCTTCTGCCGCTGTGAGCTTGTCTGCAGAAGGAAACACAAGGCAGGAGCTGCCAACCCAGTCTGCTCTGCCCAACAAACCCAGGAGGGTGCCCCAGCGGGCTGCCCCTTCGCTGCCTTCGGTGGGCCCAGGGCTCTGCGGGGCGCCGGTCCCCACCTCGATGAGGCACCTTCCACAACGGGAGTGGAAAGAGCCTGGATCTGGAGTCAGGAGACCTCCAAGGATCAGGCTGCCGCTGACCAGCCGCGTGGCCCCGGGAGGGCACGGCTGTCCTACAGCTCTGTCCTGGCAAGAGTAGGGCCAAGGGCGAGAAGGCTTCCCACCCAGCTGTGTGACCCTGGACAAGCACTGCAACCACTCTGTGCGTCAAGGATGTTGACAAGAGTACCTGCCTCACGAGATGAGTATGCAGAAAACACTTAGAATGTGCAGCATGTTGGTAAATATCTGCACCTCCCGTCTGTCTCATCAATAAACTGGTGTCATCATGGAGTGCTGTTCACAACAGCCAAGACAAGGGCACAAGCTAAGTGTCCACTGACAGATGAATGGGTAAATGTGTGGTACATACATATAATGGAATCTTACTCAGCCATAAAAAGAATGAAATATAGGACTTCCCTGGAGGTCCAGTGGTTAAGACTCTGCATTTCCACTGCAGAGGGGGTGGATTCGATCCTGATAGGGGGGCGACCCTGGGCTTCCCTGGTGGCTCGGCTGGTAAAGAATCCGTCTACAATGCAGGAGACCTGGGTTTGATCCCTGGGTTGGGAAGATCCCCTGGAGAAGGGAACGGCTACCCACTCCAGTATTCTGGCTTGGAATATTCTAAGTCCACGGGGTAGCAAAGAGCCAGACACGACTGAGCAACTTTTTCACTTTCTTTCAGGAGAGCTAAGATCCCACATGCCATGGGGCGTGGCCAAGAAATTTTTTTTAAAAAAAGAATGAAATAATGTCATTTGCAGCAGCATAAATGGACCTAGAGATTATCAGACTAAGCAAGTACAATACGCAACCGCTTATATGTGGGATCTAAAATACAACACAAATAAATCAACGTATCTATGAAACCAAAAACAGACTCGCAGACACAGGGAACAAACTTGTGTTTGCCAAAGGGGAGAGGAGATAGAGGAGCGTAGGAATGGAAGTTTGGGATCGGGGAGGCAAACTATCACATACAGGACGGCTCAACAAGGCCACACTGTATAGCAGAGGCGCTGCAGTCAACATTCCGTGACAAGCTATAATGGAAAAGAAAATGAGAAGGAATATATTTAAGTCTATATATGTACAACTGAGTCACTTTACAGTACAGAAGAAATTAACACAACATCGTAAACCAACTATGCTTCATTAGGTCTAAAAAATTAATAAACAGGGAATTCCCTAGAGGTCCAGCGGAGAAGGCAATGGCACCCCGCTCCAGTACTCTTGCCTGGAAAATCCCACGGATGGAGGAGCCTGGTAGGCTGCAGTCCATGGGGTCGAGAAGAGTCCGACGCGACTGAGCGACTTCACTTTCACTTTCCATTTTCATGCATTGGAGAAGGAAATGGCAACCCACTCCAGTGTTCTTGCCTGGAGAATCCCAGGGACGGGGGAGCCTGGTGGGCTGCCGGGGTCGCACAGAGTCGGACACGACTGAAGCGACTTAGCAGCAGCAGTAGCAGCTAGCGGTTGAGATGCCGAGCATCTGCTGCCCAGGGCGTGGGTTCAGTACCAGGTCAGGGAAGTAGGGTCCCATAAGCCTCGCCTCAAAGCCCATAAATAAAATAAACTGGTGTCAAGTCTAACCACCTCATAATTGTAAGGGTTAATAACAGAAGAAAATATGTACTTAGAAGAGTGTTGGTAAAATATAGGAAACTAAAATTTCAGGGCATCTTATTAGTACTTCACTGATTCAAAAAAAATCCTACAGTGGGGGGTGGAGCTGGCAAGTTCTTGCTTTCCATGGGGCAGGGGTGCGCACAAGGATCATCATAAACTCAAAATGAGTCTCTTACAAGTCAAATCAGAGTGCAACTGTGGGAAAAGGAAAGTCCTGTCTGTCCCTGACAATTCTTTACGTTCGAACCTTTATAACAGAAGACTCCATGGTGATGGAAAGGATCTTGGCAGCAGTCATCTCATTTGACAGCATTTTCCTGTCTCGGGGGACGGCCCCCAACCAGCCACCGGTCAGAGAGTCTAGGTGACCTCACTAAAAGCAGTGCTGCTGTCCTGTGGGGATGAGCCACCGGAAGGGCCACTAAAGAAGGTGTGCGGGGGACTTACCAGGACAGAGCTGAATGAGGATGGCAGGGCAGGGCTGGGGCAAGGACGGGGGGCCCTGGGCAAAGCCAGGTGCCCATCAGGCCAGAATCACTCCTGAAAGGACCGGAGCTTGCTGGAGCAGAAACTGGCCTATAAACTGAGCTCCTACAAGGGCTTTCAGGCCCAGGGCTCCCTAGGCCAGCCGACCATCAGAGCCACCAGGCCCAGGGCTCCCCAGGCCAGCCGACCATTAGAGCCACATTGCAGTGTGTCAGACATGCCAGTTCCGGGCCTTCCCTGGGGGCCCCGGTGGTGAGGAATCCACCGGTCAATGCAGGGACCACGGGTTTGATCCCTGGTCCGGGAGGATCCCACATGTCACAGGGCCACCGCTGAAGCCCCCGAACTCTAGAGACCCTGCTCCCCAACAAGAGAAGCCACAGCAGCAAGAAGCCTGAGCACCACAGCTGGAGAGTAGCCCCCGATCGCTGCAACCTGAGAAAAGCCCGCAGGGAGCAAGGAAGACCCGGCTTGAGTGTGTGCTAAGTCGCTGCAGTTGTGTCTGACTCTCTTCGATCCCACTGACTGTAGCCCGCCAGGCTCCTCTGTCCATGGGATTTCCCAGGCAAGAATAGTGGAGTGGGGTGCCATTTCCTCCTCCAGGGGATCTTCCCAACCCAAGGATGGAATCTGTGTCTTCTGCCTTGGCAGGTGGGTTCTTTACCACTAGAGCCACCTGGGAAGGCCAACACTACCAAAAATAAAGAAAGAAATGCCAATTCTAGAGTCCCACCCCAAGGGCTCAGTGAAACCCAGACGTGGGAATCTGCATTTCTGAAAGCCCTCCAGATAAAAGTGTCACGCTTGGGAAACAATACCAACTGGATTTCAATTTTCTAACAGATCTACGTCTGGCCAAGTGTGTGACTGTCTCCGAGTGGTGGCTGACTCCCCACTATCCACACTGCCTCCCAAAGAGCAGGCAGCCCCAAACAGCACCCCTCCACTGCTCTTGTTTAAAACCAGCAGGGGCAGGAGCAGCCAGTCCTGAAGCTAATTTCCTCCCCGTGCCTACAGGAGGTAGGGGGGTGGGGGAGGGGGCGGGCAGGCCACCCAGGATTTGCTGATTGTGGTGGAAAAATTCGTGGTGACAAACAACTGCGCGCACGGCAGGCAGCCTGGTGCCTCTGCCAGGGGCTACAGGGGCCACTCAGAGAGCGGAGGGGCCTGGCAGTCCGCTGCTGCAGGCATGTGACAGGCCCCCCGTGGGGGTGGGGGAATCCACCTCCCCACCAGTAAGTGCACAAATATAAATCGGCACGGGTGTATCCTCAGGGCTCTTTTATGAAGCAATACTTAAGCCGAAGTGTATCTCCTGCTGTTTCATGGCGTTTCCAAATAGTACATGAGACCAAGCAGCGAGAGAGAGCAGGGCTGGGTGGTCGCATGAGGGAGGGAGTTTTCGACTCTGCCCCTCCCCGCGGGGTGGGGCTGCGTAAATGGCCGGCAAGCTCCTTAATTAACTCCGTGCCTCAGTCTCCCCGCCTGCACAAACGGGCCAAGAGCACTACACCGTGCAGGCAGCACCCCCGCCGCCGCAGTGCCCAGGCCGCCGACCCAGCCCCCGCTGTGTCCAAAGGCTCGGGGACAGGAAACGTGAGGCCATAGGTCACAAGGCCAGCGAGAGAGAAGGCAGGGCGACACTCAGCTCAAGGGGCAGAGGTGCGGTTTTCTTTCAGTTTGTCACCACTGCGGTGACGGAAGTGATTTCACCCAGGTGTTGACCGGACACTGCGCCCTCGCCGCCGCGCCCCTCGCCTCGCTGGCTGGGATCGCGGCCTCTCTGCACGCCCACCCTCACCCCGCCCCGGGGGGCTTTTCCACGAGGGTCCAAGGTGGGTGCGCGCTGGACTTGGGGGAAGGGGTCTGCGGACAGGTCAGAGGCTGGCGAGCGGAGGACAGGAGGGCAGGGCGAGCGGTCGGAGGACGCGGCCGGAAGGGTCTACCTTGCAGGAGGGCGCAGCACGTGCCGTCCGCCGTGCTCCAGAGCCGGGCCGTGCCGTCCTCGCTGCCCGTCAGCAGGCGCTGTCCGTCGGGGCTCAGGCTGAGCCAGTTGATGCCCCCGCGGTGGTCGGCGCAGACCCTCAGGGCAGACCCTCCGCCCCCCATCCCGCGGGTGGGGAGGGCCCTCGGAGGAGTCTGCGCGCCGCTAGGGAGGGGCCCCTCGGTGTCTTCGCGGCGGTTCCCTGCGGCTGCGTCCCGAGGCCATCGCGGGGCCTTCGGCTCCGGGCTCCTGCGGAGGCAGCCGGCGCGGGTGAGGCGGGGGACCCTCGCTACCGTGCGCCCACCCGGCCTCCCGGCCCGCTGACTCGCCGGGGGCTGCGTCCCAGAGGGCGAAGCAGCCGCAGTTCCACCGGCGCGGAAAGCCTCCCGCCCCGCGCCCCCCGGGGGAGACCGCACCCACCTGCTCACGGTTGTCTCGGGGCGCGCTGGAGAGCGCGGGGCGCTGGGGACCGATGAACCTGGGGAGTGAAGCGCCCCGCACGCCCTCCTCGGCCAGAGCCGCGCGCTCCGGGCGGCCGAGTGGCGAACAATACAGTCCAGCCAGGCTCCTCCTCAGAGACCACCCCTCAACCTGTCCCCTCCCACTTCTCGGGCCTGCCCTCCCGCAGCACCCACCCCGACCGCCGCTCCCGATCTCTCAGGACCGACCTTAGCCCGCGGGCCCCGCGCCTGCTCCCGGGGACGCTGCGGACCGCTCCGCGTGCGATCGTCCGGGCTGCCCGGCCCGCGCCTCAGGGCTCCAGCCCTCGCCACCTTTGCCTGGACCAAAGGCCGGGACAACGAGGAGGAGAAGAGGGTGGACTGCAGGGTCGGGGTTGGGGAGAGGCGCACGCGGGGAGCTCACTCAGGCCCGCGAAAAGTTGGTTCCCTCCAGGCTCCTCGAGGACCCTAAGGACCCTGCAGAGGCACTCTTGGGGGACCTGGGGTCCGTCCTCCTTGGAGAGCGCCCTTAGTTCGCCTTAACTGGGGAATCGCGTGCAAATTCCGAATTCTAAGGAAGTCCCGCAAGGGGACGGGGAGTGCCCAGCGCCCCCAGGATCGATCGGCAGCCTCTGACGGTCCCCCGAGGTCTCGGCCGGGATCCCAAGTCCCCGCGGCAACCCCGGCCGGCCGCAGCCCCCTGCAGCGTCGGTCTGCCAGTTCCCCTTTGGCAGTTCCGGCGCCGGCTCCGCGGGGGGCGGGGAGGGTCACCCCCCCACACACACACACTCGGATCCTCCAGGTCCTAGAGGCAGCAGGATTTCCCGAATTCTCCGGGTCCCTTTAGAGAATCTAGCCCGGAAAATTTCAGATCGGATTTGTGTTTGTGTGATTTGAGGGACGCGGGGCGGGGAGTGAGGTGGCTTTGGAAACCCAACCCTCATCACGACCTCCAGACCTTCTCCCAATGATTCACCGTGTCCAGACTCCGAAAGAAAACCCCAGAATGGGATCCCATGGAGCACTGGGCCATTTATTCTCCACTGGTCAAAACCAGAGGAAACCCATTCTTTCTTTCCCCAAATTTCTGAATCACCGTGCAGCTAGGCTTAAGGAGAGGGAATTTACTTCCTAAGAGATGGGTCTGGGAGGGGGCTTTGGAATGAGATTTGAAGTTGTTGGAAAAGACTGGTGGGGTGGGTTGAAAGGAGGAGAAAGGAGGCTGCTGGGTACCATCAGGAGAGAGGAAGGTGGAAAGGGCAGGGATGTTCCCAAGGTGGACTCTTCAGAAAGGAGATGCCCACTGGGAGGAAGGAAGGACTCTGGGGGTCCCCACTGTACAGAGAGATGGGGTAGACGGTGGCCGGTGACACAGGTTCAGAGATGCTTCTACCGGCTGCTCACGAGTGCACTTTGGGACCCACGTCCTTACAGGGGCCATTACAACATGCAGATGTGAAGACTAAAGGTATCTGGCTGTACAGGTATGGCCTACTGGTTGGGCTGGGGACAGAGTGCGGGAGTCACGGGCATGCCTGGGAGCTGCAGCCTTTGGGGAAGATGAGGTGAAGAATGAGGAGACAGAGACTTCCCTGGAGGTCCAGTGGTTGAGACTCCACACTCCCAATGCCGGGCGCCCCGGTACTGGAAGGACAGATGCTGAAGCTGAAGCTCCAGTACTCTGGCCACCCAATGCAAAGAGCTGACTCATTGGAAAAGACCCTGATGCTGGGAAAGATTGAGGGCGAGAGGGAGGAGACAACAGGACGAGATGGTTGGATGGCTTCACCGACTCGATGGACATGAGTTTGAGCAAGCTCCGGGAGATGGAGACGGTGGACAGGAGAGCCTGGCGTGCTATAATTCATGAGGTTGCAAACAGTCAGACACGACGTAGCGACTGAACAACAGTAACAGAGAACTAGATCCCACATGCCTCAACAAAGATCCTGAGGGCTGCAATCAGACCAGGCACAGCCAAACAAAAATAAATAGAGTGAGAAGACAAAAGAAAAGAGTCAGGGGAGACCCAAACGGTCTGCAGAGG
Source organism: Bos indicus x Bos taurus (assembly GCF_003369695.1). Taxonomy (NCBI): domain Eukaryota; kingdom Metazoa; phylum Chordata; class Mammalia; order Artiodactyla; family Bovidae; genus Bos; species Bos indicus x Bos taurus. The sequence goes on along the minus strand of NC_040079.1, from coordinate 5,907,083 downwards.
CATCTGTTATCTTGGACACCCAAGGAGGGGGTGTTCAAGAAGTGGGGAGGTCCAAGGCAGGGTGAGATGACCATGGCCACACCCTCAAGGAGCCTGTCGACTAGGGTTTGAGAAAAGTTCAACTCTCAGGGGGCCACGTATTAGTGAGCAAGGTGGGAGGCGTAGTCTCAGAGCCTGCTCAGAAGGGCTGCTGATGTCGACGCAACGTCCGCGGGCCCAGGTCCAGTACTGCTTGCCTCACCATCTTCTGTCCAAGCTGGGACTTGCCCTTCTCCTTTATTCCCCTTCCCCCAATGTTGGTTTGGCACAAAGAGGTCCCCCCGTCCCCCCACCGGTGCAGGGTGAGTAAGCCCGTCTACTTCCTTATGGGGGTGGGGAGAACATGTGTGTGAGATGGGGTGGGGTGTCTGGGTGTGTGCATGTGCAATAAAGATGCTGTCCTGAGTTGGCTTCTCTTCCCAGGTCAAGCATTACAGACTCTGCTTTGGTGAACTTCGCCCAAATCTAATAAGTGTGCAAGAAGGTGGCAAAGTCGGAAAACAATGCCTTCAGTTCAGTTCAGTCGCTCAGTCGTGTCCAACTCCTTTCGACCCCACGGACTGCAGCACGCCAGGCTTCCCTGTCCATCACCAACTCCCGGAGCTTACTCAAACTCATGTCCATTGAGTCAGTGATGCCATCCAACTATCTCATCCTCTGTCGTTCCCTTCTCCTCCTGCCTTCAATCTTTCCCAGCATCAGGGTCTTTTCCAATGAGTCAGTTCTTCGCATCAGGTGGCCAAAGTATTGCAGACTTCAGCATTAATCCTTCCAGTGAATATTCAAGGGTTGATTTCCTTTAGGATGGACTAGTTTGATCTCCTTGCAGTCCAAGGGACTCTCAAGAGTCTTCTCCAGCACTACAGTTCTAAAGTATCAATTCTTTGGCGCTCAGCCTTTATAGTCCAACTCTCACAAACATACATGACTACTGGAAAAACCAATGCCTAATTCCCCTGAAACATCATGTCCTTAACTGTCTTCCAGAGACCCCTCCAAGGGCGCAGAGCCCTCACGGAAGAAACAGGAAGATTTCCTGAAGATTGGCAGGGGACTCCTGGCACTAAGAGCAATGGGGGAGGCCACTCTATGGAGGGGCGCCCAGATACACGCCACACAAAGAGCCACAATCCCACCTGCGAGAAAGAATGACTTCAAGGGCCTCTGCGGGCAGCAAGAAAGGCAGATGGGCGCTGGGTTTGGATACAGGGTGGTGAAAAAGTGTAAGTGGAGAGCGGTGACAGTTGTGTAGCAATGTGAAGGTACTTTGAACGATTTAAAGTAGCTACAGTGGTAACTTTTATTGCGGGTATTTTACCACACACAAACACAAAACATACTGTGTCATTGAAAAAAAAAAAAGAAGAGGGTTTTGTGAAGCCGTAGTATTATTACTATTATAATTAATGTTAGCCAGAGAATTAAAATTATTTGAAGAATAAAACATGGCCACAAACCCTTGCATTGCATGCTGAGTTGTATCTGACTCTTTACAACCTTATGCATTGTAGTCCGCTGGGCTCCTCTGTCCATGGGATTTTCCAGGCAAGAATGCTGGAGTGGGTTGCCCTTTCCTCCTTCAGGCAATGTTCCCGGATCAGGGATCAAACCCACGTCTCCCTGGCAGGCAGACACTCTGTCTCTGAGTCACCTGGGAAGCCCATACACCGTTAAAACGCCGTATATACATGTGTCCTAGGCTGGGAGTGTTGCCAGGGTCCAGAGAAGGATGGGACCAGCAAGAGACATCAGAGAGTCCCCGGTCTCTGAGCAAGGGTGCTGAGCTGGGCCACCAGACTCCACTCCCACCCCCATCACTCCCAGGGTGCCACGCATCCAGTCTGTTCCAAGGGGTCACTGTCCCTTCCAGAAAGGGTCAAGGTTTTAAAAGAAGCAGGCTTAAAAGACCGAATCCCCCTCTCACGCCAAGAAAATTTCCTTTGTACAAGGCCACTCTTGGCCACGGCTTCTAACTGCTGGCCCGAAAAGTCAGGAGTCAGGCCTTCTGGGTAAGAGAGCTGCCACTCAGAGACGGGCCCTGAGGGAGGTTCAGAGACCCGACAAACCCACGGCTTTCCAAGCTCACCCCACATCCGGTACTGGGACGCTTGGTTCTTTCCTGGGTGTCTCACCAGGGCTGTGTTAGCAAAGACATGGCTATGCTGAAGTTTTAAAGCCAGCTGGAAGATATCCCAGCCCTCCAAATTTCACTTTATCTCCCCCACAGACTATTCCTGGCAGCTTCAGAGAAATATCAGAGGCTAACAAGACAAAGGGAAGAGGGTTTTTAAAGAGTTTTCAGAATTCTCTAGTTTTGACTTCAAGTCTGGCCCACACAGAGAAACAGGGATGGGGTTTAGTCTCCCGCCTGCTACCTGGAACAACCAGAAGCAGTGCGTGCATCGTGTTTGACTCTTCGTGGCCCCGTGAACTATAGCCCGCCAGGCTCCTGTGACCATGGGATTTCCCAGGCAAGAATACTGGGGTGGATTACCATTTTCTCCTCTAAGGGATCTTCCTGACCCAGGGATTGAACCCAACTCTCCTGAGTCTCCTTTATCTCCTGCATTGGCAGGAGGATTCTTTACCACTGCGTCACCTGGGAAGCTCAAAACAACCCAAAATCAAACATCAAATATGTGAAACAACAGTTTGCAAGACACTGGGCACCTGGCAGTAAAGGATAATAATTCCTGAGAGACAGGGACAAATGAGGGGAGTTCTGCGAGAGGACCACTTACTGCTCTGAGAGAATTTCCAGACCTCAGAACAGGAAGGGGGAGCTTGGATTGAGCCCAGTGGACTCCCTGAGTTTCAGAAGCAGCTGAGCGTCCAGGATGAATGAACTGCTTAGAGCTGACTGGATAGAGTCCCAGAGAGCAGAGCCCCCTGGATATCTACGAAAGGCCCCTCTTCCATTTGCAGCTGGAGACAGATCCACTCAGGCATGGGAGGAAACTCTGAGGTGGGAAAGGGGTGTACCCAACCCCCACCGCACAGGGCTGAGTGGTGCAGCAAGGACATGAAAATAGTTATTGCAACTGGGTTGCAATAACTTTCAAGAGGTGATGCAGAAGCACGGCATCCCAACTGAATGTCTAGAGATGAAAACAATGTCTGAAATTAAACAGCAGCAGCACTGGATGGAGTTAACAACAGAGTAGGCATTTCAGAATAAACTATTAGCAAACTTGAAGATACAGCCGTGGAAACTATCCAAAACAAAAAGCAGAGAAAAAGAATTCAAAAAATGGAAAAATCATCAATCTGTAGGACAACTTCAGGCAGTCTTATATATTGCTCCCTGGGTCAGGAAGATCCCCTGGAGAAAGAAATGGCAACCTACTCCAGCATTCTTGCCTGGAGAATCCCATGGACAGTGGAGCTTGGTGGGCTACAGTCCATGGGTCACAGTCAAACATGACTTAAGGACTGAACAAGAAGGAGTCCTTGAAGACGAGGGAAGAAGGGAAGAGAGAAAATATTTGAAGAAATAATGGCTGCACGTTTCCAAATTTGATGAGAATTATAAATCCACAGATCCAAGAACTCACCAAATTCCATACATAAGAAACACAGAAGACATAAGCTCCACCAAGAAGAAAATGTCATCTGAATAGCCTGTGTCTATGGTGACTGCAGCCATGAAATTAAAAGACGCTTACTCCTCGGAAGGAAAGTTATGACCAACCTAGACAGCATATTCAAAAGCAGAGACATGACTTTGCCAACAAAGGTCCGTCTAGTCAATGGTTTTTCCTATGGTCATGTATGGATGTGAGAGTTGGACTGTGAAGAAGGCTGAGCGCCGAAGAATTGATGGTTTTGAACCGTGGTGTTGGAGAAGACTCTTGAGAGTCCCTTGGACTGCAAGGAGATCCAACCAGTCCATTCTGAAGGAGATCAGCCCTGGGATTTCTTTGGAAGGAATGATGTTAAAGCTGAAACTACAGTACTTTGGCCACCTCATGTAAAGAGTTGAGTCATTGGAAAAGACTCTGATGCTGGGAGGGATTGGGGGCAAGAGGAGAAGGGGATGACAGAGGATGAGATGGCTGGATGGCATCACTGACTCAATGGGCGTGAGTCTCAGTGAACTCCGGGAGTTGGTGATAGACAGGGAGGCCTGGCGTGCTGCGATTCATGGGGTCACAAAGAGTCGGACACGACTGAGCGACTGATCTGATCTCATCTGATCTGATTTTAAAAATGGGATTTGTAGTTAAAACCTTTCCTCAAAGAAAACTAGAGGTCCAGATGGCTTCACTGGGAAATTGTACCAAATATTTAAGGAAGAAAAGACCAATTCTCTACAAATGCTTCTAGAAAATTGAAGAGGAAGGGGTACTTCTCAGTTCATCCTGTGAGGCTAGTATTACTCTGATATTGAAATCAAAGACATTATAAGAAAATAAAATTACATACCAGTAGTCATCATGAGCATAGATGCAAAAGTTCTAAAATAAACTTTAGCAATATCTAAAAAACCATACAACATTAAGACCAAGTGAGATTTACTCCAGTAATTCAAAGTTGATTTAACATTCAGTCTTGAGAGTCCTTTGGATAGCAGGGAGATCAAACCAGTCAATCCCAAAGGAAATCAGTCGTGAATATTCACTGGAGGGACTGATGCTGAAGTTCCAATACTTTGGCCACCTGATGAGAAGAACTGATTCATTGAAAAAGACCCTGATGCTGGGAAAGATTGAAGGCGGGAGGAGAAGGGGACGACAGAGGATGAGATGACTGTATACAAGTAGGGTCAATTCATTTTCAACAGGGTTGAAATTCAATTTTAATTTTTGAGAGAAATTCAATTCAGTGAAAGAGCAAAGCTTTTGAAAAATGGTGCTCGGAGAACTAGAGGCGTGCCTGGTAAGTCACTTCAGTCGTGCCCAGCTCTTCGTGACCCCATGGACTGTAGCCCACCAGGCTGCTCTGATCATGGGGTAGGCAAGGATACTGGAGTGGGTTGCCATGTTCTCCTCCAGGGGATCTTCCCAACCCAGGGATCAAACCCGTATCTCTTATGTCTCCTGCCATGGCAGGTGGGTTCTTTACCAGTAGCGCCACCCGGGAAGCCCAGGACAACTAGATAGCCACACGAAAAACAATGAATGTGGACTTCCTATCTCACACTATATACAAAAATTAATTCAAAATGCATCAAAGACCTAAAACACAAGAGCTAAAACTATAAAATTCTTAGAAGAAAACATTGGTGTACATTTTTTCATGACCTTGGATTTGGGAATAATTTCTTAGACATGACATTGAAAATGTAAGCAAACAATTTTTTTAAATTGGACTTCATCAAAATTTAGAACTTCTGTGCTTCAAAATATGCGATCAAGAAAGTGAGAAATCAGTCCACAGAATGGGAGAAAATATTTGAAAATCATATCTCTGATAAGGGTTTCGTATTCAGAATATACTTTTAAAAAAAATCTTACAATTCAACAATAAAAATACAAATAATCCAACTTAAAAACGAGGAATGGATTTAAACAACATTTCTCCAAAGAAGAGTACCAATAAACACATGAAAAGATGCTCAACATCACGAGTCATTAGAGAAATTAAAATTAAAGCCACAGTGAGATGCCACTACACACATATTTGAATGGTTAAAACGAACAAGCCTATTCACACCAGGAATTCTTGTTGGCCAGAACATGAACTTGCATGCACAGGCACCCTTTGTTCTCTTGCCCTTCACCGCACTTTGAAGATACTGCTTTTCACAAACTTAAAGTCTCAGGGCAACCCTGTGTCAGGCAAGTCTATCGGCCCCATTTTCCCAACAGCAGCTGTTCACTGTGTGTGTGTTACATTTTGGTAATTCTTAAAATATTTCCTTTTTTTTTTCATTGTTATCATACACTAAGTCCCCTACCTACAAATGAGTTCCATTCTGAGAGCATGTTTGTGAGTTCAGTTTGTTCCTCAATTCAGCAAAGTGAGCCTAGGTACCCAACTAACACATTCAGCTATATGGTGCTGACGATAAGAGGTCTATAATACTTTTCACACAAATAACACTTAAAAAAAAACACAAACACACAAAAGAAGAAAAACGTTTTTAATCTTGGTGTTCAGTACCTCGAAGAGTACAGTAGTCCAGGACAACAGATGACATATGGGGGCTGGCACTTTGTGAACAGGCAGGAAGAGTTAGACTGGAGAAGGAGGGGAGGTGGGAGAGGGTAGAGCTGAAGGGTCGTCAGCGACGGGAGACGGAGGGCGGGCTGCAGTGTCACGCCTGACAGTCGACACCACGGGTTCTTGCTGGATCCAAAGCTATCTACCCTCTTGAAACAAAGATCCACTGATGTCTGGGTAGCAGCTCTTATCTTCCGATCATCGATGACACAGTAGCATTGGACTGCTTTCTGCACGGCTGCGGCAACTCTCATGTAGTTCTGCACCTCAAAACCCAACAGCGCCTCCTCAAAGAAAGAAAACCTCCCTGCCATCTCCTGCGTCGTGAATCTCTTGCCTCTCTTCGTCCTTTCCCTTGACCTCCAATTCCGTCAGGTCTCCGTTCATAAGCTCCACATTCACATCTTCGAAAATTCACAACTTGAAGGTTCGTGGTAGGGGACATTGTATTTATTACGCTGATTTTTGACAAGTGACCTTCGATGTTACTAGGAGGTAGGTCTTGCTGAAGGCTCAGATGGTTGTTAGCACTTTTCAGCAATAAAGTATTTTTAAGCATTTTAAAATGAAGGTGTGTACTTGTTAAAAGGGGCTTCCCACGTAGCTCAGTCGGTAAAGAATCTGCCTGGGTCCGGAAGATCCCCTGGAGAAGGAAATGGCAACCCACTCCAGTATTCTTGCCTGGAGAATTCCATGGACCGAGGAGCCTGGCGGGCTACAGTCCATGGTGTCGCAAGAGTCGGACACAACTTAGTACTAATCCACCACTGCTTTTTAAAAACATAATGCTGTTGCACACAGGACACTATGTATAAACATAACTTTTACGCGCAGTGGGAGACCCCCACATTTGTGTGACTTGTATTGATATATTCACTTTATTGCTGTGCTCTGGAGCTGAACCCGTATCTCAGAGGCATGCCTGCACATCTGATAAGAATATAAAACAGTACAATCACTTTGGAAAACAGTTTGGCAGTTTCCTAGAGAGTAAAACATACACCTACCACATGACTCATCCATTCTGCTTTACCCAGGAGGACGAAAGCATCCATCCATATGAAGATTTACACGTGAATTTTCATAGCAGCTTTATTTGCAGTTTTCACAAACTGGAAACACCCGAATTGTCCACTCAAGAGTTTAGCTGAGCAAATGCTGCCTCAGCATCCACTCTGTTGCCGGGGGAGCAAGGGGTGGGGGGCGGTGGGCCTGCAGGGACCTTCCTGTTGTTCTAAGGGGTCCATCTCTCCTTCCTTCAGGGCCCTGGTCTGATCCTTTCTACCTTCTCTGGCCCCAGCACAGGGTCCCTCCCGTTATGCAACGATTAAACATCTCACAATTCTTGAAGTGGAATTACTAGGATTCCACTTGCTGTTAAGCGAGGAAGTGGGGTGGGGTGGGGGGGCAGTGAGGGTCTCTTTCCCTACGTTCCAGATTTCAGCCTCAGGGAGGAATATCTGACACACACCCCTTCCTCGGCGTCCTCATTTTCCTGGTGCAGGTGGCAGCCATCTCTGGTTTCAGGCCAACTCTGCCAACTCCTTGCAAGTATTAATAGTTACCTGAAACTAACCCATCACTCACACTCTTCGCCAGCATCTTGTCTGCAACAGATTATGAAGAGATAAAGCCAGGCCTCTGTATTCACCGCCCAATAGGAAAGTGACCATTGCCAAGAAGGGTAGAAGCTTTCTTACAGATTTTACACGCACCCACACCCACACCCATAGCATGAAGCAAAAATTCCTATGTTTTGGAATTTTTATATGATTTCACTATAATCAAATGGCAATCACGAGGCAGGTACAATTATACTTTCCTGGTGGCTCAGATGGTAAAGAATCTGCAGGCAATGCCGGTGACCCCGCTTGGATCCTTGGGTTGAGAAGATCCCCTGGAGAAGGGCATGGCAACCCACTCCAGTATTCTTGCCTGGAGAACCTCATGGATGGAGGAGCCTGGCGGGCTACAGTCCATGGGGTGGCAAAGAGTCAGACACAACTGAGAGACTAACACTTTTTCACTTCAATAACTTTTAGCTTCCGTAACAACAACTCAAGGTAAGTATTATCTTCCTGGTTTTACTGATGAGGAAACTGGGGCCTCAAGCAGTTAAGCAAAGTGGCTCAGCTAGTGAGTGGAGATCTGAGATTCCAGCTCTGTTCACACCAAGTCTAAGGATGTGTCCATGAAATGACAGGGAGTCAGTGGCTTGAAAGGAGTAAGCCCACCTCTGTGCCAATGCACAGGAGGCTCACAGGTCAACCTTCCTGTCCAGTCCCGCAGAATTTCCCCAGAGAGATCTTGGGCAGACATCTGGCAAGAGTGCCTTTCCCTGAATATTCAGAAGAGGGTCTGTGGATGCCGCTGGCCCAGCACTTCTCTGGGGATGAGATAAGCAAGCCGACAGCCACCCTCGGGGCAGAGACCTCAGAGCCTCTGCACGCAGGCCCCTCTTCTCTTCTGCCTCATCTGCCACAGCAAGGCACCCTGGTTAGAGAGCATGCATGCCTGTGTGCGCGTGTGTCTGTGTGTGACTTGGAGGGACAATGGGGGAGCCTGGTTTAGCAACATCTGTTTTCACTCATTCCAGAAGATTTCTAGCTGCCCGCAAAACCATGTATTTGCTTGTTCTCTGTGTGGATTCTGAAGCCAAGGGTAATTCATACTGGAGTTGCTAATCCTACAAATGGTATTTACATGAATTTCAGGTCCTTTCAGGTGGAGGCCAGGTCCAGTGGACTGCTAATTCCACACCTGCCTTTATTTTCCTGGGAGCAGAAAGGAGGGGTCGACTGGGAGGGGGAGGTCGGCATTCTTCGGCTGCTGCAAAAGAAACTGAGTTTGGTGGGTTTAAGCAAGAAAGGGGGATTTACTGGAAAGATAGCAAGTGAAAGAGAGATGAACACCCAGGTTAAAGAAGGTCAAACACTCGGGAAAAGCCGGCTTCTTGGCAGCCAGGACTTGAGGAATGCGTGTCTGGATGAGGCTGTGAGTACCCTTGGCTCCGGCCTCCTCCTCTCCCGGGTTGACCTGGCACCAGAAATCATTCCCAAGAGACAGTGCCATCCCCACCTTGAGTTTCACTTGGTTGGGAGCAGTACCCTGTGACCACCGCCTCATTGGACCCACAGCAACTGTCGTGAATCCAAGTTGCTCACTGCCCTTGACCCATGGCTGCCCAGGGCTCACACACAAACACCGTTGTCCCAGGGGTCACTGAGGAGAAAGGCCCCAGGGACCACCCTGTGAGTACCACCCGAGCACTGCCCCACTCCCAACGGGGGGACAATCCAACTGACACCCCACCCACCCCCACCAGTGTAACATGCCCTGAAGTGGTGTGATAGGGTGGCTGGTCTCTGAGTCCAAGAGCTTGACTCATGTTCACTTCCCATCAACATACTGTCTTAACCTATGAACTAAGTGATAAATCAGACACCAAAATCCTACACTTACGAAGAGAAGAATATTTTTAAGGTATGCTTATCTTAGTCGAAGAATTGATGCTTTTGAACTGTGATGTTTGAGAAGACTCTTGAGAGTCCTTTGGCCTGCAAGGAGATCCAACCAGTCCATCCTAAAGGAAATCAGTCCTGAATATTCACTGGAAGGACTGATGCTGAAACTGAAATTCCAATCCTTTGGCCACCTGATGTGAAGAACGGACTCCTTGGAAAAGACCCTGATGCTGGGAAAGATTGAGGGCAGGAGGAGAAGGGGATGACAGAGGATGAGAAGGTTGGATGGTATCACCAACTCAATGGACAAGAGTTTGAGCAAGCTCCAGGAGTTGGTGATGGACAGGGAGGCCTGGTGTTCTGGAGTTCTTAGGGTCGAAAAGAGTCAGACATGAATGAGCGACTGAACAAGTATGGCCAGGCCCTGCTTCAGTGCCCCAGATTCTCTCAGAATTTGCTAAAAGTTCCTATGGAAACAAGTGATGTTAAATCTTCTCCCCCATGGAAAGCTTACTTTGGCGTGATGCCACTGGCCTAACCCTGTGGGATGTGATTAGCAACAAATCCAGAGAAACTTGCTCTTTTCTTTGTGGAGGGGGGGATCTGTTGAGAAGGCAGCCTGTGATGTTCAGTACGGGTCCTGAGGACCCAGGGGGAATAAATTCCTCTCTGGCCCGAGTCCCAGGCATCACTGAGGTCCTCCCGGGAAACGGGTTTATCTTTCCGACTCAGCATCACGGGACGGATTTCCCAGCTCGCTCGGGCCCACTCTGGAGCTGCTCTCCAGCCGAGAGGCAGGACTCTGCTGCACAGAACACTGTGGACGCTCACCTTACCCTGACCTCACCTCTGTCCGTCTACCTTTTCCAAAAGCCCAAAGATGCCTTCACATTCCTTTCCCATCTCATTTTTTTTAGTAAGATGGCCGCTCTCCCAGGCACTGGTAGCCTGGAGGCTGGCCGCCTGGCCAGGAACAGGGTTCTCATTGCTGACCACTCAGCCAGCTCCCCGCAACCCAACCAAGGGGCTGTTCTCAGCGTCCAGCAAAGCCTTCTCCAAACCCACAGGCCCGTCCAGGGCAGCCACTGCCCGGCCCCCCTTGGTAAGTCCAGGGCGAGGCTCCACAACCGTCTGCTGTCCTCTTCGGATGTTTTCAATCACTGATTCCAAAGAGTAGGGCTTTTAGCCGAGGTCAGCAGGGAGGCCAGGAGCCTGTTTACAAGAAGCTCATTTTACAGGTCTGGGCTTCGCAGGCCTCAGTGCACTCACTCCCTCTGGTCATCGGGCTCCCCAGATGGCTGTGGCTAGGCAGGGAAGGGGCTTGGGCAGTGCGGGTTCAGCCCAGGTCCTCGCCCCGGCCATCCCCTTCCGCATTTCCAGTTCCATCAGCAGCCGCAGACCGGCACTGGAGGTGTCGGGGGTGGGGGTGGGGGAACTGGGGACTGAGTGAGAGACTCCCCAGGCGCCAGGAGGGGTGGGCAGGTGGAACCATGGCGTCCTCCGGAATGCCGGAGGCTCTTCTACATGCGGATTACCTCCCGACGGCCCCCAGCCCCCCAGGAATGAGAAAGATCATGTGTCTTCACTGGGGTAACATGTTAAGGACAGAAGACTCACCCCTCTGAACCGTTTTCCAGTGCCCTGGGCATTAAATACCTTGAAGTTTTTCAGGAGCAACCATCACCACCACCACCATCCAGAACCTTCTCATCTTCCCAAATGGAAACTGAGGAACTACTTTTTTTTTTTTAGCTAAACTCTCTCATTCAACAGGTTGTTTTTTTTTTTTAATTGAAAATCTCTGTGCTTTTTCGAGGGGAACACAGATTTGCAGGGCCCTGGAGGTAGAGACCGGAGAAGGCAATGGCACCCCACTCCATACTCTTGCCTGCAAAATCCCAGGGATGGAGGAGCCTGGTAGGCTGCAGTCCATGGGGTCTTGAAGAGTCGGACATGACTCAGAGACTTCACTTTCACTTTTCACTTTCATGCATTGGAGAAGAAAATGGCAACCCACTCCAGTGTTCTTGCCTGGAGAATTCCAGGGACAGGGAAGCCTGGTGGGCTGCCATCTATGGGGTCTCACAGAGTCGGACACGACTTTAGTGACTTAGCAGTAGCAGTAGGAAGTAGAGACGGAGAAGGCAATGGCACCCCACTCCAGTACTCTTGCCTGGAAAATCCCATGGATGGAGGAGCCTAGTGGGCTACGGTCCATGGGGTCGCTAAAAGTCGGACACGACTGAGCGATTTAGCAGCAGCAGCAGCAGGAGAAAGAGACGGGAGGAAGTCTCAGGGAACATGGCGGAGGGGGTGGTCTCCAGGAGCGCAGAGGATCCTGGGACTCACCGGGATCGGAGCAGGGGCACCAGCAGGCAGGGTGGGGATGGGCGAGGGGCAGCAGCAGGGATGGGGAGGGGACGGTGGGGAGAGAGTGAGAACATCGTTGCTGATTTCAGAGGGGATGTTTTCCAGGGGTGAGACAGGCCTGATACACAGCACATGAGGTTCCTGGTGGTCAGGGGGCTTGGGAGGGTCAGAGAGCTGAGGACTGGGGATGGCTGGGTGAGAGCCTGGCTCTCCAAGCCACAGAGCGGAGACACAAGTATGTGAAGCATGTGTGACTCTTTTCAGAAGGCGCTGGCCCTCGGTCCACCAGCCCCCTGGCCTGACTTCAGACAAATTACAGTTCTGCCCACAAGCATTTTGCTGGGAATCCTGTTTTTCTTCCTGAGATTGAGAAGCAGATTGGCGGGCACGTTTGGCAGCAGAGGACCGGGGGAACGGGAGGTCACCCAGGAGCACAGGCCTATCGCTGAGGACCGGAATCACCAGTTAATGAGGTGCTGGGGAGCAGGACGAGTTCAGAGAAACCTCTGGAACTCCGGAAGGACTGCAAGGCCTGGCCCCTCTCCAGGGTCCCCGGACTCGACAGAGCTCCTTGGCCATGGGTGAGTCTCCCTTAATTCCCTAGGAAGGGATTATTCCCACTGTACAGCTGGAGAAACTGAGGCACGGGGCAGTGACTTGTCCAGGACACAGCCTAGCAAGGGACCGAGAGATCAGGGTGGAGACCCCAAGCTGGCCCTTGCTCTGCCAGGGTCCTGGGTGACCTTGAGTGTGTCCCTTACAACTAATAACCAGTATTCATATGGCACCTTCTCAGAGTTAGTTGTTTGGCTTTTACAGCTGTGTAAACAGCTTAGCAAGGGACCGAGAGAAGATCAGGGTGGAGACCCCAAGCTGGCCCTTAACCCTTGCTCTGCCAGGGTTCTGGGTGACCTTGAGTGTGTCCCTTACAACTAATAACCAGTATTCATACGGCACCTTCTCAGAGTTAGTTGTTTGGCTTTTACAGCTGTGTAAACAGCTGGAACAGGGCTTCCCAGTTGGTTCGGTGGTAAAGAATCTGCCTGCCAATGCAAGGAGATGCAGGAGACGGGGATCCCACCCTTGGGTCGGGAAGATCCCCTGGAGGAGCAAATGGCAACCCACTCCAGTATTCTTGCCTGTGAAATCCCATGGACAGAGGGGACTGGTGGGCTACAGTCCATGGGGTTGCAAAGTAGGACACGACTGAGTGACTCAGCACAATGCAACCATACAGAACAACAGACATGAGAGCTCCTATCATAGAGCAGGAGACTGAGGTCCAGAGAGGCTATTTGGTTCGTGTTACGGGCTGCCACGTGTCTCTCTGAAATTCATATGGGAACCTCAGATGTGCGTATGTGCTAAGTAGCTTCTGTTGTGTCTAACTCTGCAACCCCATGGACTGTAGACTGCCAGGCTCCTCTGTGCCTGGGATTCTCCAGAACAGAATACTGGAGTGGGTTGCCAGGCCCTCCTCCAGGGGATCTTCCCCACCTGGGGATCAAAGCCGAGTCTCTTAGGTGTCCTGCACTGGCAGGTGGGCTCTTTACCACCAGCACCACAGGGGAAGCCCTAGAACCTCAGAATGTGACTGCATTTGGAGATACAGCGTCTTGAAAGAGGTGATTATGCGAAAATGAGGTTGTTAGGTTGGACTCTAATCCGATATGACTGGTGTCCTTCTAAGAAGAGATTTGGACACAGGCAACACAGAGAAAAGGCCAGGTGAGGACACAGGGAGAAGACGGCCACCTGCAAGCCGGAGGAGCCTGCACCTCGATCCTGGACTTCCGGCCTCCAGAGCTATGAGAGAGCAGTTTCCATTATCCTAGCCCCGAACCTACTGATTTTGCTCCCAGTTCGCACCAGGCCCCGCTTCTTCCTGAACCCTTTCCTCACGGGTCACTGGGAGTTTGAATGAGGTGACGCAGGGACTATGGTTCTGCGTGTGTGATTGCTGCTGGGTGGACTACTGTTACCTTAACTGTTGTGAAATACACCCACATATGCAAATATGTGTGCAGTCTAGTGGAGTGATGAGGAGCGAAGGTATCAGCCAGGCCCAGTGTGAACCCTGACTGCTGTGTGACCTTGGGCAAGTGGCCTAACCTGTGTGTGTCTAGCTCTCCTTTGCAGTGGCGATAATAAGCTTATCACAATAACGGTGTTATTGTACATAAGCTTCCCTGGTGGCTCAGACAGTAAAATCGTCTGCTTGCAATGATGGAGACCCGGGTTCAAACCCTGGGTCAGGAAGATCCCCTGGAGAAGGAAACAGCAACCCATTCCAGTACTCTTACCTGGAAAATTCCACGGATGGAGGAACCTCGTATGCTACAGTCCATGGGGGTCACAAAGTGTCGGACACGACTGAGCGAGTTCGCTTTCGTACGCAAGTAAAATGACACAGATTCCACTCTTAGAGAGCCCGGCATCAAGTCAGTGCATAAGACAAAAACTTCAATGGAAGCATCATCAACATCAACATTGGGGAAAGGGGTGTGAGGTCCTGCAGGCTGGGGGTCAGCTGGGCTGCTGACCCCTCCTCTCCCAGGCCTGATGTGGATCTCTGAGGGTCAGACAGTTGCAGGAAAGACCAGTTGAGCAGGCACAGGGGCCTGGCTTCAGGCAGGGCCTCCCACACCTGAAGACAAACATGGCTGAGCTCAACCAGAGAGACGGCCTCCCTGAGCAAAGCAGCAGAGAACAAGAGCATGGCTTTCAGCAAACCCTCTTCTCGACTCACAGGCGGCGAGGCATTGTGGGCTCAGGGTCTTCCACTGGTTTGCGGTGAGTTTCATGGTTGTTTCTTCAAGTCCTTAGTTTAGATGGAGAGAGCTCAGGACTCTGGCGGTCGGCCATGGGCAGGAGGCGCGTTACCTGGGTCACTCCCGGGTCCAGCAGCTTACTTGTCGTCTCACTGAGTGGGAGGGTACGGGGGTAGGCTGGACACTGAAGTGTGGGCGGGGAGGGGTCAGGAGCTTCTTTTTTTACGGTTGATTGATTGATTTTTGACTGTGCTGGGCCTCTGTCGCTGCACACGGGCTTTCTCTGGTTGCGGTGTGCGGGCTTCTCATTGCGGTGGCTTCTCTTGCTGTGGAGCTCAGGCTTCAGTCGTTTCGGCACAGGGGCTCAGCAGCTTTGGCTCCCAGGCTTTAACACACAGGTTCAATAGCTGTGGCGCTTAGTGGAGCTTTGTTGCTCCAAGGCGTGTGGGATCTTCCCCGATCCAGGACGGAACCCGTGTCTCCTGCATTGGCAGGCAGATTCTTTACCACTAAGGCAGCAGGGAAGCCACGGTGGTCTCTTATTCCTGGAAACCCCACTCCCTCCCAGGCCAGGTTCCTCCTTCTCTGTCCCCTGGCAGGGATGTGTGTGTGTGTGAACGCCCCTCCCATCAAGCCCAGCCCACCAAGGTGGGCCCACTGCCCTGGAGAGGGCCCACAGTACAGAGAAACTCTGTGAATTCTCCTTGGGGTGAGGAGAGTGGCGGTCCTGGGTTGAGCAGCACTGTGAGAGTCGGGGCTTTCCCCGCCCTGGCCTTTCAGCCCTGAAGGCGCCTCCTGTCTCCTCCCCTTCCCCTCCTCAGAGCCCACCTGATCAGGCAACAATCCCTGCTTCTTCCAAGCCCTTCAATTTCTCTCTCCTTACAGGCTGTAAGGGGTGATCTGCCCCTGCGGTCAAGCCCATCCTTTTAGAAGGTTCTCCCCTATGAGATGCCAACTCAGGGGCCCTGGGTCAGGCTTTGGTGGTAGAGTGGACCAGACCATGCCGCCTGGCATGGTCCCCTCCCCCACCCCATCGCCCTCCATTCTTGCCCCTCCCCATCACTTCCCTCCCCTCGGTCCCCCTCCCCCACCCCATCACACCCTACCCCATAACGACCCCCCTCCCCTTCTCCCCTAGCTGGCCCGGGGAGGCATTTCAGGTAGAGGAGACACCTCGTCCAGTCCTAGGTCCAAGGTGGTGCCTCCCCTCCTGCTTCATTGACTTTTCACACGTGAACCGACAGGGTTGGACTCCACGACCTGCAGGTCCCCTCCGCCCTGATGTTCTCCCAGCGGGTGCCTCAAGGCGTCCCCCTCCACCCTTCCTGGTCGGTCCTTCCAGGGCCTGGGGCGCCCCGCCCCGCCACCTCCCCCGACACTGTCCCTTGGTCACAAAGGGCAGAGAAGTCACTCAGCGCTTGGCTTTTAGGACGTTTATTCCCCATGGTCCCGGGGTGGGCAGAGGGGACTCTCCTCCAGGGGTGCGGCTCCTGGTCGCGGCCAGACCTCGGTGGGCGGGCGGGCGGTTAGAAGTTGGCCACCCGGCGGAGGGATTGGACGCGCGCGCTGGGGGCCTCCCAGTCGGAGAAGCTGCGGAAGTCGCCCCTCTCCACCAGATACATGCGGCCTCGGTAGTTGGGCTCCTCGTAGAGAACCCACCTGGGTGGAGGGCGGCGGCGGGGGGGCGGGTCAGGGGCCGGGGCTGACCAGATCCTGGCCTGGCAGCCCCACGACCCCCGCCCCCAACCCACAGCCGCCACCCCGCGCCCCTCCCACCCAGACTACACATCCTGGGGCGTCATCAGGCAGCTTGTCTTGGCCATGGGCTTGCTGCTGCTAAGTCGCTTCAGTCGTGTCCAACTCTGTGCGACCCCATAGATGGCAGCCCACCAGGCTTCCCCGTCCCTGGGATTCTCCAGGCAAGAACACTGGAGTGGGTTGCCATTTCCTTCTCCAATGCATGAAAGTGAAAAGTGAAAGTGAAGTCGCTCAGTCGTGTCTGACTCTCAGCGACCCCATGGACTGCAGCCTACCAGCCTCCTCCGTCCACGGATTTTGCAGGCAAGAGTACTGGAGTGGGGTGCCATTGCCTTCTCCGGGCCACAAGCTTACATATCTCTTTTTCAAATTGAAGTCACAGGAGGCAAAGGATGAAGGCTCCATGGGGAGTGAGCAGAGCCCAGGTCCAGAGGTGGCATCCGCCATGGGCAGCCTCCAGTGACCCCCCACCCGTCTGAGCCTCATCTCCTCTTAGGCGAACTGGGGCCTGAAGTCCCTGTAGTCAAATCTTAGCTCCTTCCTCCATGCCTTCTTTTCTAAACAAGCCCCTGGGACCCCTGAGAGTGAGTGGAGGTTGGGCCTCAGGGCTCAGGATATCTTCTACCCAAAGGTACGGCTCTGGCCTCACAAGACACAATTTAGCCAGCAAATGGTTGTTTTGGAATTCTCCCCCAGATTCCCAGGTGCCATCAGCTTGGGGCAAACCTGGAATTTCTGAAAGACCTTTGGGTCAGGGCCCAGGGTCCAGGGCCCAGCAGCCAACATCAGCCATGCCAGGAAAGGTGGGGAGCGTCTTCCTTCAGTTCCTGGCATGACCACCTCTGGCACCCTGACCCCGTGCCTTAAAGGATCCCATAGACGCTGTGACAAGAGCTGGCTCCTGGCACCCATGTTTTGGGGCTCTTCTGGGGGCTGGAGCTGAGGTCTGGGGAGACTCCCAGCTCCAGAGCAGGGACAGTCTGACTTGGAGCCAAAGGCCTGGCTGTCATCCCAGCAGGGCCACTCACTGCAGGGTAGGGATAACTTTCTTGGCCTCAGCTTGCTCATCTGTAAAATGGGGACACACTGTCCACCCAGCCAGGTAGATGGGGAGGAGATGGCCAGCTTGGGTGCGAGCAGGGGCTGTGAAACTTGGCCCGATGGATGTGCACAGTGGGTGCAGAGACTTCCTCGGCTGGTGGAAGGAACAGGGCGTGCAGGGAAAACCCACTCAGCCACACGGTCCATCAGAAGTGAGCCACCGTGAGGTACCTCTCCCAGGGAGGCCCGCCTAGGAGGGCTGGGCGCTTGGTAGGAGAGAGGTCCAATGCAGGGTCAGTGAGGGGTGGACAGGTGAGCAGGGCCACCCTGCCCAGAGCAGGCTTCCCCTGGCTCAAGCAAACCATAGCCCAGCCCAATCCTAGAGAATGACTGTCTGCAAAGGGCCCCCTGCCCTTTGCAGGGGGGTGGGCGGGGGCCCTCTGGAGCCCCGTGTCCCCTCACCCTGGCCTTTCTGGGCCAGGGAGGCGGCTGGGGGAGGGAGGGAAAGGGTCTCAGGGCAGGGGACAGGCTGCCCCTCTGCTGGGGGTCCAACCCACCCTGGCAGGCAGGGACCCATGGGCAGAAGCCAGGTGGGTTCTACTCACGCTCCGTCGCCGTACGCCTTGATGGCGTTGACACAGTTCTTGGTCCAGCCCCGACTCTGAAGGAAGGGACAGTCTTCCTTGAACTCCAGGCACTGGCCCGTGAAGTTGCAGCCCTCGAAGATTTCTAAGCGGAAGTGTTCCCCGTGCTGCGGGCCCCCACCGAGAGCGAGGAAGGGAAGAAAGTGAAGGGAATGCCCACAGAAGCACATGTGGGTGGGAGCGGAAACTCACCCAGGGCCCTGGGGCACCCAAGAGCTCCTGGGCTGAAGAGCTAGTGAGTTCCACGCCCCTCCCCAGCCTAACACCCGCCCCTCAGCCCAGAGCTTGCAGATAAGATTTGTTTGGATGAAAGGCATCTATTTCTTTAAAAAGATTCAGGGTCTCAAATCAGTCTACTCTCCTCTTTCTTTAACTAAAGAACCCAGGATCCAGAGAGGGCCAGCCCGCCTGGAACAGCGGCCCCCCTCTGACCGGCCTGGGGCACTGGGCTTCCTCCTGCCCAGACACACCACGGCATTCCTGTGCCCATCACCGCCCACCCCCAGCCCCACACCGGCAACCCCGCCCCGGGCTGCAGGCCATGGGCAGCTTTTAAAGGATAATATTTTACAAACTGTAACAGAACCTTTTATTAAAACATGAAGCCAAAAATCTAAAACAAATAAGAGATCTCATTTGCTGAAATCCCTGCTGGCTCACTGGGCCGAGGACATACCCTCTTAAGAGTCCCCTGTATTTCCAAAAGCCCGAGGCGGGCCAGCTCCCCTTGGGCTCTGGCGCCGGTGGGGGCTGGGTCTATGCCAGAGCTGGCCCCAAAGACAGCTGTTTATGAGAACAGCATTCAAAAGATACCCGGGATAGTTTTCATACAAATAGCATTATGCAAGACCCAGGGCCAGCCATGGCAATTCCTTTTTTCCAAATGTCCGTGACCTGATAGGAAGCCTAAGAAAGCATTCTTACAATCTGAGAGGCTGAAGCCCAGCTGGGTTTGCAGTGTGGAAAAGAGAGAGGTTGAGGGGTTTCTACTCAGAAGGCCCCTCCCCTGGGGTCCTCAGACGCTCGTCCAGGGAAGCGCTCCTGCAGACACAAGGCCTGAGATGCCCCATGAGCTGCTCGCCTGGCTCCTCAGAACCAGCTGTGTCCCTGCCCTAGCATCCAGAGCTCACAACAGGCCGGTTAAGACTTGAACTTGGGCGACTCCCAAGGAATGGGAATGCCCAGTCCTCAAACCCCACACTAAGGACAACCAGACACACACAGTCCTTCGCCAAGGAGGAGGGACACCCCTCGTCGTCCACCCTGTGAAATGGCAGCTGTCTGCTGGGTCCTGTCCCCTGGTTCCCGCTGCCTGGCCAAGGATACCCAAGCTTCTTCCATCGGCCACTCCATCGAAGGGTCCCGAAAAGCGTTACAAGGTGATCTGCCTGGTGGACACACCAGGCCCACAAGAGCCTTACTTTAGCTGAATGCTTCCCCCATCTGGTTGCAAATCCAAACTTCTGATGTTTCCAATAGCGTTTTAAGTGGAAAATTCAGCAAGATTTTGGCATCGGAAATTGAAACTGATGCACTGCTGAAAACCCGGTCATGAAAACTCCCAGGGGCTCTCCGATTTGGTCCCCACGCATGGGAGTGGCTAGGTCTGTGTGGGGACATCTCGCCGTCTTAAAGACCCCATGGTCTCACCCGTTCCTAAAGCTGGGAGGGTTACCCCCCTCCCAATACCTGTTACACGTCTTGAGCAGGCTCACGGAGCCCTGGATCACTCCAGCAGGAAGCCCTGCAGCCCCACGCCGGCCAGGTGGAGGACCCCAGCCCACTTACCATCCTCACGGGCCGACAGGAGCCCATGTGGTCGTTGTGGCCGTTCCAGCGGTAGAAGTCGGGGTAGTCGCCGTGCTCCAGGATGAACTGCTGGCCCCGGAAGTCGGGGTGGTCGAAGCAGACCCAGGCCCCACTCTCCACGCGGACCGAGTTCACCCTGTTCATGAAGCCGCGATCCTGGAAGTTGTCACAGTCCCCGAAGACCTCCAGCTTCCTGCCCGTGAAGTGCTTGCCCTCGTAGAGTGTGATCTAGAAGAGCCAGGTGAGAGGGCACAGGGCTGGGTGCACCTCTCCTTTCAGTTCTGGGAATGGACACATGGGGCCCAACACCCCCACTGAATCCTGAGTCCCCAGGCCCAGACCTGCTGCATACACTAGGTGCTCAACCCTGTCTCTTGATCAGGTGAAAGAACGCATGGATGGCAGGTTGAGATCAGCCGCAGTGCCCGACCATCCCCACCCCGGGGGCCCACGGTTCAGCAGACAAATCTCAGAAGATCCGAGGAGACAGCCACTTCCCCTTTGTCCAGGGGCCCCTGTGAAAACAGGCTCTTTTCAAACTACCACTGCAGTTTTTAAACTCGATTTTTGTTCATCGTTAAAACACAACATCCAAAAAATGCTTCCAAAAGAAAACACTTCACTCAGGACTCGCCATATAAACAAATACTGTTTTCAGAAAGTCAGGTTTCTGGGATCCGTCTGCTTCACCGGACAGACTGAATCCAACAGAGCCACGTCAGGGCCCGGCGCGGGATTAACGGCTCAAAAGCAGGTTTTTTCAATGTAGCCGCGTCCCTTTGTGCCCTGGGCCACTCCTCCGGGTGACATGCATGTGTTAGATCTGGAGCTTTTCTAGCCCGGCGGTCAGTTCAGACACCGTGCTCCATGGTGATGTAGCACTGAAGGGTGTCCTCACACTGAACACTGTGAACCAGATGGTAACCAGACCTATTGTAGTGATCATCTGGTAAGGGATAAAAATATCCAGTCACCACATTATACACCGGAAACTAAGCCAATCTTGTCAGTCAACTGTACTTCAATAAAAACAAAACAAAAACAAACATGAACCATATCAACCTCAAACTCACTTTCTGCAGAGGAACCTAACATTCCGACCGTTCAATAACTCTTCAGGGGCTTCCCTGGTGACTCAGGTGGTAAAGAGTCTGCCTCTGCAATGCAGAAGACCTGGGTTTGATCCCTGGGTTGGGAAGATCCCCTGAAGAAAGGAATGGCTAATCCACTCCAATATTCTTGCCTGGAGAATCCCATGGACAGAGGAGCCGGGTGGGCTGCAGTCCATGGGGTCACAAAGAGCTGGACACGACTGAGCGACTAATACTTTGGGCTCCTAGAAGGGGCCTGGCAAAGTAATGCTACCTGGGCCCAATGACTGTGGTCAGCCTGTATGTGTGCTGTTACTGATGGTACAACTGCCTCCCTGGGCCCCTCGGAGTTAAGTGAGGCCAGAGGCTTTGGCCAGAGGGATGTGTGTGGACTCGAAAACTCTGAAAACTTCTCATTTCTCCTCTCTGCTTCTGCTGCTGTCAGGGTGTCGCTCTGCAGCACAGAGGGTGTGTGGACCGTGGTGGAGGGAGCTCTTGGGGCTGTTTGTTACTGAGGCATAACCTAGCCCTCGCAGACAGATGCAGTAATACTCTCACTCACTAACCTTGAATGTAACCCCTGGGGTCCAAAAGACAGGGAGCTAGAGAAGAGGGGAGAGGTCCAAATTTACCCTCCTTCCCGCACAAGTCTGTTTGAGGGCTCTCCCCACCCCCAGATATTCAAGGACAACTGGTCACCCACAGAATTCGGAGGCCCCCTTAGATCTGAACAGTTGTGCAGAGAACTAGTCCCAAGTGTCCCTGGGCGGATTCTGAGGAAGGAGCAGTCACATTAGAACAGCCTCAGGGAAAAAGTGGGGCCCAGGGCCTGCAAGGCAAGGCAGGGGTCCCCCACTGCAACCCAGGCACCCCTCACAGCTCACCACTCGGCCTGCTCCTGGCTGGGGGTGGGGGTTGGAGCCCCAGAGCCAGCGCTTGCTGGAGGGGCTGGAGGGAGTGTTGGGGGTACTTCCTAACCCTCACATCACAGAGGTGCTCAGCCAGGGCCAGGCTACCCCCGGGTTGTCAGATGCAAAGGGCACCAAGCAGCAATTTGCCACCCTCCGCCCCCAGCCCCCAGCCCCCAGCCCGAGCACCAAGAGCCACGGAAGCGGGTTCTGGGCCCGCCGCGGGCACTCACCTTTCCCGAGCGCTGCGCCATGGTGCACCTGCGCCGCCTGGAGTGCAGGCCCGCGGGCCGCGGGGCCCCAGATATAGCGGGCGGCACCCTGCTGGCTCAGCGCCGCCCCGACAAAAGATTTGCTGGGCCGGCTGGTTAGTGCTGTCGGGCGTGCTAAGCCCGCGAGGGGCCGCCGGCCGGAGGGACTCGCCCCGCCCCCGTCTGGGGGTCTCCCCGGTGCTCACGGCGGTCACCGTGCCCAGCTCGGCTGGGCTCGGCCCCCGAAGCCGACTCTCTCTCGGGCTCAGCCTGCCTGCTGGCCCTGCTGAGTCAGGACCACACGCCCCGCCGCTGCCCCACCCCTACTCTGGGGCAGGGGTCTCCAGGCTCCCCTCCTCCTCACCGAGCCCTGAGCCTTGCCAGACAGCCGGCCACTGCCCTCTCCCACCCGGACCCGGGCTCACCCTGTTACTGAGTCGTTCTCTGGGTGAAGGATGGACCCCAGGCTCCAGGGGGCAGAGACGACAGCCCGTGCCCGCCACCTGCCCTCTTCTCTTGGCCAACCCCAATTGGTGTACCTCACCCACAGTGAAGCCAGACAAACCCAGGGTTGGAGTTAGCACAGAGAAAGGTTTCTTGCAAAGGAGAACCAGGCGACTCATGCTCAAAAGGCTGCAACTCCCTGGTGGGTTTCAGGTATTTTTAAAGCAAGGTGAGGAGGAGAGTCACAGGGTGTGCGCTGATCAGCTCCGGGACAAATCTCTGATTGGTTAACGGTGAGGTAATGGGGCAGTGTCGCAGGGGTTAACATGATCAATCCTCAGGCTCCAGTAGGTCTGGGGGCTACAGTGCTCACGGTCATCAAATAGTTAACTTCTTTGACTTGATGGGGATTTTAGCATCTGTAAAACAACTCAGGAAAGGTGCACAGACACTGTTACCCAGGTGCTTCAGGGAGGAACTAAAGATTCTGTGACTGCCATATGGCTGATGTACTGTTCAAATTCTTACCAGTTCTCCTGGCCCAACTACTATCTATTTTTATCACTACATGTTCACATCCTTCCAATCACTAATTCTTTTGTTGTTGTTGTTAATTACTTTGTTGTTGTTCAGTCACTAAGTCGTATCTGACTCTTTGAGACCCCCTGAACTGCAGCATGCCAGGATTCCTTGTCCTTAATCATCTCCTGGAGTTTGTGCAAACTCGTGTCCACTGAGTCGGTGATGCCATCCAAGCAGCTCATCCTCTGTTGCCCCCTTCTCCTCCTGCCCTCAATCTTTCCCAGTATCAGAGTCTTAGTTAATTAAAGTTAATTTATTTATTTTTGACTGTGCTAGGTCTTCAGCTGTATCCATAGGCCTTTTCTGGTTGGGCATGTGGGCTCTTAGTTCCCTGACCAGGGATTGAACCTGCGTCCCCTGCATTGGAAGGCGACTTCTTAGCCACTGGACCACGAGGGAAGCCCCCCAATCATGAATTCTTGAGCCAGGCTTTTGGGACTCAAGGAGGCCTGGGAGACAACAGCTTTTCTATAAACAAGAGGCAGGCAGGGGGCATGGGAGAAGGAGGGGGTCTGTCCCAGGAAGGCCCCTTAGGGTCCTGCTCGCTTACACTGTGGTCTTAGTTCCCAGTTCCTTAGTACCGTATCTTTTCTGCTCCAGCAGTACCCTGGTCTGCTCCCTACTCCCCAACACACACACACACACCTGCATGTCTGGCGGTGGTCCTGAAGCCTCCACTTCTTCTGTCTTGCTCCCGGAATCCTGTCCTCTCCCAGCCCCAGTCAATGCTCACCCTCAATCTGTCAAAGTGTCACCTGCCCCAACTTGAACCCCACCCCGCCCTTGCCGATGGGCCGCAGGGCTCGGCACCCAGACCACCCCGGATGGCAAGGATGGTTTACAGAAACACGCAGCCCCGCCTCAGCATGGGGCTTTCTAGGGCATGGAAGTTCTTGGCACATGAGAGAGGTTCAGAGATGGTTTGCGGAGTGAACAGAGTCAACACTGCGGCCACAAGATGTGAAGCCATCAAACTGCTGGGAGATGAGATGTGAACACAGGAAACAGCACAGGGCGGTCAGCTGGGGCGAGGGGCCCACAGGAGCGCGAAGGAAAGAGACGTCATTTGGAGCAGGGGGACCTCGGGGGGCTTCCACAGGGCAGCGAGGAGCAGGTGTGGGAGCGGTCTGAGCTGTTCTCGGGAGGGCAGGTGTTATCACCATCTCACGGACGAGACACTTGAAGTTCAGGAAAAGAGGTCATGGATTCTGGGGGTTCGGGGGGCCCTGCCCCTGCTCTGGAGCCTGTCACGTGTAGTTCAGTTCAGTTCAGTTCAGTCGCTCAGTCGTGTCCGATTCTTTGCAGCCCCATGAATTGCAGCATGCCAGGCCTCCCTGTCCATCACCAAGTCCCGGAGTTCACACAAACTCATGTCCATTGAGTCGGTGATGCCATCCAGCCATCTCATCCTCTGTTGTCCCCTTCTCCTCCTGCCCCCAATCCCTCCCACCATTAGAGTCTTTTCCAATGAGTCAACTCTTCGCATGAGGTGGCCAAAGTATTGGAGTTTCAGCTTTAGCATCACTCCTTCCAAAGAAATCCCAGGACTGATCTCCTTTAGGATGGACTGGTTGGATCTCCTTGCAGTCCAAGGGACTCCCAAGAGTCTTCTCCAACACCACAGTTCAAAAGCATCAATTCTTCAGCACTCAGCTTTCTTCACAGTCCAACTCTCACATCCATACATGACCACTGGAAAAACCGTAGCCTTGACTATATAGATATAGATAAATAGATGGATAGAGTTCAGTTCAGTTCAGTCGCTCAGTCATGTCTGTGGACTGCAGCACGCCAGGCCCCCCGTCCATCACCACTCCTGGAGTTTACTCAAACTCATGTCCATCCGGGCGGTGTAGTACATACACTACGACCCACACGTCACCTTGCATCCAAGGGGCAGGCCTCCCAGGGGGCCCGGGCCTGACCCTTGCCCCCCACAGGCATCCACACTGGCCAAAGCACACATTCTAGCACGGGCCCTGTTGGACACGGGCCTGTTGTGGAATATAATTAAAAGCAAGCTCTCCCAACCCAGAAAGCCTGTCCATACAGGTTAAAGGGAAAGAATAGTCATATTATTGACATTAAACCAAAAAGGGATGCCTCCCAGGCAATCTGCGGCAGTGACTGCAAAGACAGGGACATCTCAGCCTTCATACAGTCAGGCAGACTTTCTCATTACGTATGTGTACATGTGCTCACGGTAAAATTGCTAATTTTCTCGTATCTGTATGCCCAGATATAGGCTTTGCAAGTCAGAGTAAGGTGATGGCTGAAGTTAAGCCCTTCTCCTCCCAGGAACCTGGGAGGTGGGATGTTATTGTTTCAAAGACATAGCTCCCAGCTGCTAGAGGAAAAACCTTCAGAGTGTTAGGCTGGCAAGAGGCTTATTTAGCCGTCAAACCGATGCATATACATGAGGAAAAGAGAAAGGAATTCTGAAAAAGAAAGGAAGGGAAGTCTCTTCCCTTGTATTCAACTGGGAAAATTAAACCCTTTATTATTTTTTTAAACATAGGCTTTATTTTTTCTAGCAGTTTTAGGTTCACAGCAAAATTGACTAAAAGTACAGAGAGTTCCCACGTCCTCCCCAGCCCCACATAAACAGCTTCTTCCACCATCAGCATCCCACCGCCCCAGATGGCACATTTCTTGGAACTGATGAACCTCTACTGACGCATGACTACCACCTGAAGTCCGTAGTTCACAGTATAATTCACTCTTGGTGTTGAGTCTTGACAAATATAAAATGATATGTATTTGTCATCATAGCATCTTAAATACGGAACATTTTCATTGCCCTAAACATCCTCTGGGCTCTGCCTATTCATTGCTTTTCCCCACTGTGCCCCAACTCCCGGCAACCACTGACCTCTTTCTTTTTTTTTTAATTTAATTTAATTTTTTAAAATGTAATTTAATTTAATTTTGGCTTAGCAGTGAGTGGCATGCAGGATCTGTAGTTTCCTGACCAGGGATTGAACCCGAGCCCCCTGCAGTGAAAGCCTGGAGTCCTAGCCGCTGGATCACCAGGAAAGTCCCACGAATACTGTGTTTATGGGTAAAACCATGGGACAATTGCGGTTTCCCTGGTGGCTCAGCCGTAAAGTATCTGCCTTCAATGCAGGAGACATGGGTTCAATCCCTAGGTCAGGAAGAGCCCCTGGAGAAGGGAATGACAACCCACTCTAGAAATCTGGCCTTGGAAATCCCATGAACAGAGGAGCCTGGCGGGCTACAGTCCATGGAGTCGCAAGAGAATGGGACACAGCTTAGCAGCTAAACAACAAGGGGACAAACGCTCATGCCGGTTACAGGGAATCAAATACCCCGGGCCCTGCCAACTGAAGGCTTCCCTCCCTCTGTCATTCTGACGGGCACCTTCAAATTTCCAAATGATCCCAGGGACCTTTCTTGCCCCCTTTGAGGTTCACGCCTTTAGTGAAATTGCTGGGGCACGCATGAGCACACCTTCAGCTCCACGGAATGCAGGAGAGGCCCCCCGACCCGTGGATTTGTGTTCAGCTGCTCAACATCATCCACCAGTACATTGACACATCTGGGTTTGCTCCGCTGTTTACTGCTTATTCACATCCTTTGTCTGCTTTCCCCGAGTCCTTCCTGACTGGTGTGTGCGTGTTAGCCTAAACCTCATACCCATTCCTCTGTGGTTGGTATGTCTATCAGCCTGTTATCCTGTCCTTTTTGCGTCTGTATGTTACCCTGTTATCTATTCCCTTGTTGGGTCCATGCGTGTTTTAACCTGCCATCTAACCTATTCTCTATCCCTTGGTGGTGTGTGTGAATTATAAAGACCTCTCCCCGTCTGTGTCCCGTTGGACAGGCACAGAGGGAGCTCCTTTAGCCAGAACCTGTGCTCTGCTAAGAACCTGTGCTCTGCTAAGGCAGCCTGTCTGTGGACCAGTGGGAGCCTGAACCTTCTGGGTGGAGGGGTGAGACATCCTCTGGCTTGCTCAGTGTCGGGACCCACTGACCAGGGTGCCCTGCTCTGCCCTAGTTCAAAGCCACTTCTGGGAGACCGGAAGACATCTCCCTCCCACAAGAGGGGCCAGAAGTCTCCAGGGGGAGCATCAGATTGGGGCAGGGAAGGAAAGGGTGGGAGTGTAAAGGCCGAGACCCCTAGGTCCTAGAATAATCCCCTTGTTCCTCCCACACCCAATCCTACCCTCAAATACTGAGCCGATGAAGTAAGTGAAAGGTGCTGAAGCCTGACCCCTAGAGGTGGTTACAACAACTACACCTCCCTTTCCCAGGGAAACTGGGGCCAGGCTGGAATGGGTTTCCCTGATGGCTCAGATGGTAAAAAATCTGCCTGCAATTCAGGAGATCTGGCTTTGATCCCTGGGTTGGGAAGATCCCCTGGAGAAGAGAATAGGTACCCACTCCAGTATTCTTGCCTGGAGAATCCCATGGATAGAGGAGCCTGGCAGGCTGCAATCCATAGTGTCAAAAAGAGTCTCACACGACTGAAGGGACTTAGCACGCATGTACAGGGAGGATGGAGAAGCTCTATTCAGTCAGCAAAAACAAGACTGGGAGCTGATGGTGGCTCAGATCATCAGCTCCTTATTGCAAAATTCAGGCTTAATTTGAAGAAAGTAGAGAAAGCCATGAGGCCATTCAGGTATGGCCTAAATCAATCCCTCACGATTATACAGTGGAAGTGACAAATAGATGCAAGGGAATAGATCTGATAGAGTGCCTGAAGAACTATGGATGGAAGTTCATAACATTGTATAGGAGGCGGTGACCAAAGGCATCCCCAAGAAAAAGAAATGCAAGAAGGCAGAGTGGTTGTCTGAGGAGGCCTTACAAATAGCTGAGGAAAGAAGAGAAGCGAAAAATAAGGGAGAAAGGGAAAGATACCCAATTGAATGCAGAGTTCCAGAGAGCAGCAAGGAGAGATAAGAAGACTTTCTTCAATGAACAATGCAAAGAGGTAGAGGAAAACAATAGAATGGGAACCCAGAGATCTCATCAAGAAAATTGGCGGCATCAAGGGGATGTTTCATGTAAGGATGGGCACAATAAAGGACAAATGGTAAAGACCTAACAGAAGCAGAAGAGATCAAGTGGTGGCAAGAATACACAGGAGAACTATACAAAAATGACCCAGATAACCACAATGATGTGATCACTCACCTAGAGCCAGACGTCCTGGAATGTGGAGTCAAATGGGGCTTAGAAAGCATCACTACGAACAATGCTAGTGGAGGTGATGAATTCCAGCTAAGCTGTTTCAAATCCTAGACGATGATGCTGGTAAAGCGCTGTACTCAATATGCCAGCAAATTTGGAAAACTCACCAGTGGCCACAGGACTGGAAAAGGTCAGTTTTCATTCCAATCCCAAAGAAAGGCAATGCCAAAGAATGTTCAAACAACTATACAGTTGAGCTCATTTTGTATACTAGTAAGGTTATGCTCAAAAATCCTTCAAGCTAGGCTTCAGCAGTATGTGAACTGAGAACTTCCAGACTTATAAGTGGGTTTAGAAAAGGCAGAGGAGCCAGAGATCAAATTGCCAACATTCCCTGGATCACAGAGAAAGCAAGAGAATTCCAGAAAAACATCTACTTCTGTTTCATTGACTATACTAAAGATTTTGAGTGAATCACAACGAACTGTGGAAAATTCTTAAAGAAATAAGAATACCAGACCACTTTACTTGCCTCCTGAGAAATCTGTATGCAGGTCAAGAAGCAACAGTTAGAACTGGACATGGAACAATGGACTGGTTCCAAATAGGGAAAGGAGTACGTCAAGGCTGTATATTGTCACCCTGCTTATTTAACTTCTATGCAGAGAACATGTGAAATGCCCAGCTGGATGAATCACAATCTGGAATCAAGATTGCTGGGAGAAATATCAACAACCTCAGATATGCAGATAAAGATGATGGGGAACTATTTCCATTCTCTGGAGGGTTTACTCCTTGGAGGTTTTGCTAAAAATGGTCTTTAAAACAATCTAGGCCTAGTGCTTTTTATGTGGCTAGATTTTTTTTTTTTTTTTTTACCCTCCCTCTGGGTCGTCCCAGTGCACCAGCCCCAAGCAACCAGTATCGTGCATCGAACCTGGACTGGCAACTCGTTTCATACATGATATTATACATGTTTCAATGCTATTCTCCCAAATCTCCCCACCCTCTCCCTCTCCCACAGAGTCCATAAGACTCATCTGTACATCAGTGTCTCTTTTGCTGTCTCGTATACAGGGTTATTGTTACCATCTTTCTAAATTCCATATATATGTGTTAGTATACTGTATTGGTGTTTTTCTTTCTGGCTTACTTCACTCTGTATAATAGGTTCCAGTTTCATCCATCTCATTAGAACTGATTCAAATGTATTCTTTTTAATGGCTGAGTAATACTCCATTGTGTATATGTACCATAGCTTTCTTATCCATTCATCTGCTGATGGGCATCTAGGTTGCTTCCATGTCCTGGCTATTATAAACAGTGCTGTGATGAACATTGGGGTACATGTGTCTCTTTCCCTTCTGGTTTCCTCAGTGTGTATGCCCAGCAGTGGGATTGCTGGATCATAAGGCAGTTCTATTTCCAGTTTTTTAAGGAATCTCCACACTGTTCTCCATAGTGGCTGTACTACTTTGCATTCCCACCAACAGTGTAAGAGGGTTCCCTTTTCTCTACACCCTCTCCAGCATTTATTGCTTGTAGACTTTTGGATCGCAGCCGTTCTGACTGGCGTGAAATGGTACCTCATAGTGGTTTTGATTTGCATTTCTCTGATAATGAGTGATGTTGAGCATCTTTTCATGTGTTTGTTAGCCATCTGTATGTCTTCTTTGGAGAAATGTCTATTTAGTTCTTTGGCCCATTTTTTGATTGGGTCATTTATTTTTCTGGAGTTGAGCTGTAGGAGTTGCTTGTATATTTTTGAGATTAGTTGTTTGTCCGTTGCTTCATTTGCTATTATTTTCTCCCATTCTGAAGGCTGCCTTTTCACCTTGCTAATAGTTTCCTTTGTTGTGCAGAAGCTTTTAAGTTTAATTAGGTCCCATTTGTTTATTTTTGCTTTTATTTCCAATATTCTGGGAGGTGGGTCATAGAGGATCCTGCTGTGATGTATGTCGGAAAGTGTGGCTAGATTTTTTTGACTATGGATTCAATTCCTTTAACAGTTACAGTTCCATTGGGGCATTCTACTTTTTTCTTGGGTCATTTTTGGTAATTTATACTCTTTCATTCTATGGAGCATCCACTGAAATTTTCAGTTTTACGGGCATACAGAGTTCATAGGGGCTTCCCCCATGGCTCAGTGGTAAAGAATCCTCCTGCAATGTAGGAGACACAGGGTCGGGATGATCTCCTGGAGCAGGGCGTGGCAACCCTCTCCAGCATGTTGCATGGAGAATCCCATGGACAGAGGAGCCTGGAGGGCTACAGTCCATGGAGGTCACAAAGAGTCAGACACGACTTAAGTGACTCAGCAGGAGCACCAGAGTTCATAGCATCTATTTACAATGTTTAAATGTTTTATCTGTCACAATAACCTCTTTTCTCTGCTGATATTCAAATCCGAGTCTATCTGACATTTGCGTGTGGCCATGGATCCTTTCCCACATGGGTTGAATCTGAATCCTTCTCTCTGAACCTTCTTTCCCTTCTGCCCTCTTCCCCCAGGGGTGCCCTCATATGAGCCCAGAAAGATGAAAGGAGGCCAGCCTCCAGGCAGTGCTGGGTGGGTGGCCCTTTCCCCCTCCCAAGACTGTGAGTGTTTTTTCACTGTGGGAAGAGTGGGTACTGTCCGCTTTCCTTCAGGTGACAGCATTTCCCAGCCCAGGGTTGGGGTGGGAGGCAGAAAATCAGCAGTCAGATGGACTCCTCCGCGGTTCCTGTTTCCTTGGCCTTCCTCACGGCATCCAAGAAAAGGAAGGCGGGGCGCCCATCGGGCACATCAGTCGTCCCTAAACAGAGCTTTCACGGGGCTTCTCTAATCAGGGAGCTCCGGCCCAGGTGGCGGGTGGCGCCTCGCAGAACCCCCCGCAGACAGGAGGGATGGAGATGCATGTCTGTCCCCTGAGAGGCCAGACGACCGGTACTTTTGGCACCTCGAAGGGGTGGGGAGCCCCCCCGAGAGGTAACACGGGAGCTGTGGGTGGCCAGTCACCCACCCGGTGCGGGGATCGGGGTGGGCGGAGAGCCGGAGGAAAAGATGCAGGCCCGATGCGCCCCCGCGGCATCCGGGCGAGCGGAAGGGCAGACGGGGCGCGTGCACCTGGACTTGGGCGCGAGACGCCGGGTGCCATCTGTCCCCCCATTCCCGCGCCCTTGCGGAGCTTTGAGATGTTAACACGCCCAGCCCCAGGCAGAGCGCCCCCTCCCTCTCCTGGGGACCCTCTGTTCTCTCCTCATCACCCCCGCCCCTACCGCCGCCCGGCTTTCAGATCGCCCGAGAAGGCGTCGCGCGGAAGATGCGAGAAGGAACCACGGACAAGCCTGCGGGTCACGGACGAGGACTGCGGCCAGGGCCTCCGCCCCACTCCCCGACCTCCACCCACCCCCGTGCCCTGCTAGAGGCTGCGGCTGGTCCAGAATGTAGCAACAAGGGCTCGGGGGCAGCGCCTCGCTCGGACTCTAGGGGGCGACGGAGCAAACCCGGCCCGTGGTGGGGGGCTGCTCTCAGCTTGGTCCTGCACCCGGACTCACCCGACACACCGGCAGCACTTAAAACGGATGTGTCGTTTGGGGTTAAATCCCATGGCGCGGACAGTGGGCTGCGGGTGCTACCTGGCTAAGAAAAATTGTTAGGAAATACCCCCTCGAGACTGAAAAAAAGAGTTTGTTTTTTTTTCCCCTGTCTGAAAGTTGGGAACTTCTCATTCTGTGGTGGACAGCCTGAATGCAACTCAAGAAACAGGCATCACTGGAAACAACCAATTAAGCTCAAATGCCTCTTCATCTTTCAGATGGGGGGAAAAAAAAGGTGGAAGGCGGACTGTTGAGCCAGCGGCAGAGGGAGGGCAAGACGGAGGGTCCCTGCCCTTCTCAGCAGTCAGCCCAGGATCACATGTTTATTCCAGGGGCTGCATCCTCCCCAGGGGCTTACATAAAGCAGGCAGTGTGCCCCTCCCCGACCCCGCCCTGCGGCCCCCCACTCAGCAGCATCAGGAACGGCAAGTCTGGATCTCAACCTCAGACTGAGTCTGAGCCTGCATGAAGCGCCCCCGCCCCCACCTTGAGGTGGCCCTGAGGGTCACACTCTCCCACGTGTCCTCTGTGGTCAGGCCACTCTGGATGGTGGCTCTTCTCTTGTTCTCCGTCCATCCCGTACCCTACCAGGGCCGCCTTCACCTACATCCCGCTCACCCGATGCCCCTTCCTGCATCCTTGCCCCAGGCCCCTGCTGGTGATTGTTCTTATGAGAGGGGTAGTGGGTGGCTGCCCCTCTACTCGTTTCCCTGGTAACTGATGAGTCAACGTGACGGTTCCCCTATGACTCCCCTTCCCCACCGGAAGTGAAGCCTGCCGCCATGTCCTGTCCGCGGTCCGTGGGCTGTCACTTCAGGACCTTACCTCCAACGTGTCAGCTTCCCCGTCCATTAAACAGCTGTCTCTGTCGCTGGCTCCAGGCTCGTTCTTCGGCCTTGAAGCTGGGCCAACCCAAGCCCTCGTAGGCCTCGGGGTGCAGCCCAACAGTGCACACGTGTGTTCACACGTGTGTGTGTGTGAAGCGTCTGTGGGGGGGAGCATGGGAGACCCTTAGAGACCCTGTGGTCCTAGTCCTGGTTCTCACACAGGTGAGAGGGGACACTGGGCAGCCTGGCGTCGTAGACTGAATATTTGTGTCTCCCAAAGTCACAGGTTGAAATCCTAACCCCCAGGGTGGTGGTGTTAGGAGGTGGGTGTTGACTAAAAACAGGCACAATGTTGAGTCGTGAGTTAAGTTTTATTTGGGGAAAAATGAGGACTATAGCTCAGGAGACAGCACCTCACAGAGCTCTGACAGACTGCTCCAAAGAGGTCGTGGCGGGACGTCAATACATGTGATTTTGGTGAAGGGGGAGTTCAATGCGATCAAGCGCTTACTTTATGAAAGGTTTTCTGCTAGTCACGAGGAGCTGATGTCACCATGAGGGAGATAGTGCTTTTCTAGATATGAGGATTGAGACGGAGGTGGGCGCAGCAACCCCCTCCAGTGTTCTTGCCCGGAGAATCCAGGGACAGAGGAGCCTGGTGGGCTTCAGAGCCCGTGGGGTCGCAGAGCTGGACAGGACTGAGGGACTTCATACACGAGGATATGGGGTTTTCAGGATATATGTAGTCATGAGAGTGAAAGTTAAAGTTGTGTCCACTCTGCGATCCCACAGACTGTAGCCCATCAGGCTCCTCTGTCCATGGGATTTTCCCAGGCAAGAATACTGGAGCGGGTTGCCATTTCCTTCTGCAGGGGGTCTTCCTGAGCCTGGGATCGAACCTGGGTCTCCTGCACTGCAGGCGGATTCTTTACCGACTGAACCACTGGGGCAGTCATGAGAGTAGTGCCTTATAAAGACCCTGGAGACCAGCCTCTCCCCTTGTACCACATGAGGACCGTGTCTGTGAGCCAGGAAGCAGGCCTCTCCTGACACCCAGTCTGCCGGGGCCTTGATCTTGGACGTCCCAGCCTCCAAAGGGGAGAGAGAAACCTCTGCGGTGATGGGCCCCCTGGTCTGTGGTGCTGTGTGAGCCCAGCCCGAGTGGGCCTGGAGAGCAGTCGCAGCCTCTCTGAGCATCAATTCCCTGCTGTAAACCTGAGAGTCCCGGCCACTTAGGTTCCTTGTGCTTACAACAACCAGCTCTTTCCGGTTTGGCAGGGACTGTCCTGGTTTTCAAAGTCCAGCCTTGCAGGCCCCCCGAGGGCGGCCACAACAAGTACCAGAAATGGAGCGGCTGAAAACAGCAGCGATGCCTTCTCTCCCAGTTCCAGGGTCTGAAGTCTAGGTGCTGGCAGGCTCGGTTCCTTTCTGGAGGCTCCGAGGAGGATCTGTTCCATGTTCTCCTGGCTTCCGGGGGTGGTGACACCTGCTTGGCACGTGGCTGTGTCACTCCAGTCTCTGCCTCTGTCTTTACACGGCATTCTTCCTCGGGTCTATCTGTCTCTCTGAGTCCAGATTTCCTCTTTTCATAAAGACGCTGGTCGTTAACCAACCCTACTCTCATTACATCTGAGGAGGCTTTCTTTCCAGATAAGGTCACGTGAACAGGGGCTGGGGATCAGGGCTACAACATGGCTTTTTGGAGGCCAGAACTCAACGCCCCTCAAGGGCCAGGCAAGCTGGGCCGGTTGGTCAGCCTGCACACTCTGAATTCCTGCAGTCATATAACTCCCACCTGTGTCCTCCCCTTAGTCTGAGGTATCACTGCCTAGGTCAGTGGTTCTCAAAATGTGGTCCCTGGATCCCCACCAACAGCAGCAGCAGCCCTAGAACTTGCCAGAAATCCAGATGTCTTCAGAGAATCAGAAATTCTGGTGGCGGGGGCGGTGCAGGGCTTCCCTGGTGGTCCAGTGGTTGAGAATCTGCCTTGCGAGGCAGGGACAGGGGTTTGATCCCTGGTCAGGGAACTAAGATTCCCACATGCTGTGGAGCGATTAAGCCCGTGCACCTCAACTTTTGAAGCCTGTAGGCCCTGGAGCCCAGGCGCCACACCCGGAGTCCGTGTTCCACGATGGAAGATTCCCCGTTATGCACGAAGATCCTGACACAGCCAAATAAATAAATAAACTCTGAGGCTTCCCAGGTGGCACTGGTGGTAAAGAATCCTGTTGCCAATTCAGGGGACATAAGAGACACAGGTTCGATCCCTGGGATGGGAAGATCCCCTGGAGGAGAAATGGCAACCCACTGCAGTGTTCTTGCCTGGAGAATCCCACAGACAGAGGAGCCTGGCGAGCTATAGTCCAGGGGGTCACAAAAGAGTCAGACACAGCTGAGCACACTGGGGGTGAGCCCTCTGCCCCCAGCCCTGTGTGTTCTCCCCAGCCCTCCAGGCGGCTCTGGAACGAGTCAGGGCTTGAGAACCAGCCGTCAGCAGAGGAGCTGGCCCCACAGGCATCGCAGGGGCGTCAGTGACGACCCAGAGCTCTTCCGCTGGTCATTTGACAACTTCACGCAACGGTGCTCCAGTTACAGGCGCAGAAAAGGCTGTGCCTCTGAATGATTTCTGCTCTGGGATAATAACAATGCACACGTCAGAGCTGAGGAATGTAACCTTTCCAGCTGCGCCAGCTGTCAACACCAGGCTGGCCCTCTGCTTAAGCCTTTTAGGGTAAAGTTCAGGGCCTGTCACTCTCACAGCCACACCACATGGAAAAACCCAGATGACCGTGTGGGATTACTTGGATTCTTCGTTGGTCTGTTAATGATGGGAGCAGAGGGAGAAACGAAAATGATAAGAACACCAGGAAGTCGGTGGGAGTGGCTGCCGGGCAGGGATGCTTTGCTTTTGGAAGTAATGAATCAAAGCTCTGCCCAGGCTGTTCTTGGGCAGCAGCAAGAACTGGGTGAAAGGTCTTGACTCCTGAGGGCATGATGTTTCCAGAATCCTATTCATGCCTTAAAAAGATGAGCCGGGAAATTCCTCAGTGGTCCAGTGGTTAAGACTCTGTACTTCCAATGGGGCTTCCCTGGTGGCTCAGCTGGTAAAGAATCCGCCTGCTATAGGGAGACCTAGGTTTGATCCCTGGTTTGGGAAGATCCCTTGAAGAAGGGAAAGGCAACCCACTCCAGTCTTCTGGCCTGAATTCCGTGGACTGTATAGTCCATGGGGTTGAAAAGAGTTGGACACGACTGAGTGACTTTCACTTTCACTTCCAATGCAGGGGGTGAGGTTTAGATCTCTGGTGGGAGGACTAAGATCCCATATGACACATGGAGCAGTCAGAAAAGAATAAATAAAATAAAAGGCATAAAAACAAAAGATATGCTTAAAGGAAAAGGTGAGCTAGGTCCAGCATTCTTGCCTGGAAGATTCCATGGGCAGAGAAGCCTGGTGGACTATAATCCATGGTGTTGCGGGAGTCAAACAGGACTCAGCAACTAAACAATAAAACAAGGAACTTAATGTTGATGGTTCCAAACTCATATCTGTATCCATTAAACCAAAAAATTAAAAAAAAAAAAAGAGAGATGACCCAGGAATTCCCTGGTGGTCCTGCAGTTAGGACGGCACTGCTGAGGGCCTGGGTTCAATCCCTGGTTGGGGAACTAAGATCCCAGGAAGCCGAGCTGTGCAGCCAAAAAAAGGCAGGAAAAAAAAAAAAAAAGATGAGCCAAGTGCATTTCCCAGGTTGTAGCAGAATGTGGGAGCTGGAGGGAACTGGAGGTGTGAGACGACCTCAGGGGAAGGACTGATGTCCCCATTTAGACTCCGAGGGAACGCGTTCTCGGACCAGGGCTTATCCACCGAGCAACTGCAGGGGTCCACGGAGTGTGTGCGGGCTGAGTGCTGTGGGTCCAGATGGACCTCCCGTGCACGTGACCTGTGAACTCTGGCAGACTCACGTGTCTTATCGTCTTGTGTTCTTGATACCTCGGGCCGGACTGGCAGGAAACTTCCTGGTAACTTGCTTGTGGAGGAATTTGTGACTTTCCATCTCGCCCTTTTGGGATGTGCAGCCCAGGGGCGGCGATACGGCAGGAGTTCGGAGACACCGACTGTTGCGGGGGTCACCGGGTTGGGAACCTCGGAGCTCCAGCAGCAGTGGAGGCCCTGCCGAGGTGGGAGAGCTCAAGCCTGGGGGTCTGATCAGCTCGTTAGCCGAAGGGCAGTGGTCAGCACTGGTACTGGGCTTTTGAAACAACCAAGGTTTTCGAACCTGTGGCCATGACAACAATCTGTGGCAGAGAGGTCTTCTCAGTACAGGAACCAAGACCAGAGGCCATAACGGAGTTGCCCAGAGACACAGACACATTAGCTGCAGAGTTGGGACCACACCTGCTGAGTCTTTGTTTGACCCTCCATTCATTTGGGGAGTTCCTTGTGTGTTGGGGTAACATTCACACGTGGTATAGTGCAAACAACAATGAACTGAGTTACGCATGGAGGGTGGGGGTCTCTCAGGAATCCGGCCCCTCCTCTGATAACAGATGTTAAGTTAGCTCTCAGCGTCTCTGCAGCCCTAACCGCAAAGCAGACTTCCCCAGGTCAGGCTAGGAAGCTGCCAGAGGTAAAAAGGGTAATAAGGGCGGGACACAAAAACTTGACTCACGTCAAGGTTTTTGGCCTGATGTGTAACTCTCCCCTCCTGGGAGATGAAGGAGTGGGGTGAAGACAAAAGTTCTAGAATTTTCTAAGAACGTTTCTAAAGATGCCCCAGTTTCCTGCTGACATGGCCTTCATGTCAGCCTCTGTTCATCCACACAAAAGTCTCGGTAAACGGAGTAATAAAGGCAGCCATAAACCTTCTGCCAGCAAGCCGCTCACGTGCGGCCGGAGCTCACAGGAGCTGGAAGGGTTTTCTCAGGAGTGCAGACTTCTCCAAGAATAATTAAACCTTTTCTCCTATTAGATGATTACCTAAAGGCAGTGCTTACTGTGGTCCTTTGACATCCTGTTAAGAGAACATAGCTATTTCCTTCTTGTTTAGATGTTCAGTTGTGTCTAACTCTTTTGTGACCGCATGGACTGTAGCCCACCAGGCTCCTCTGTCCATGGGATTTCCCAGGCAAGGATACCAGAGTGGGTTACCATTCCCTTTCTCCAGGGCATCTTCCCAACCCAGGTTTGAGCCCAACCCAGGGCTCAAACCCTCCTGAGTCTCCTGCATTGGCAGGTGGATTTTTCGCCACTGCTCCACTGGGGAAGACCATCGCTCCTTCCTTCTTAGGAGTGATGAGGGATGGATACGACCTGAGACTGATTAGAGGCTATTCCAGTGTCTTGTGTGAATGGTGAGGGGTTCCTCCATATTGCAGCAGACACAGGCCAAATTCCAGGGAACCTGTCTAGAAGGCAGCACATGGGAGGGGTCAGCTATGCATCCACTCAACACACAGCTGCCTGCAGGCTCCAGAAGGTCACCACTGGGGAGCATGCAGGAAGAACCTTCGAGAAATCAGTGGAAACCCTGGCAACACATTGTCCAAAAGTATCAGCTTTTTCTTCTAAGAGATTCCTGCCCACAGTAGTAGATATATGGTCATCTGAGCTAAATTCACCCATTTCAGTTCGCTGATTCCTAGAATGTCGACATTCACTCTTGCCATCTCCTGTTTGACCACTTCCAATTTGCCTTGATTCACGGACCTGACATTCCAGGTTCCTATGCAATATTGCTCTTTACAGCATCGGACCTTGCTTCTATCACCAGTCACATCCACAGCTGAGTATTGTTTTTGCTTTGGCTCCATCCCTTCATTCTTTCTGGAGTTATTTCTCCACTGATCTCCTGTAGTATATTGAGCACCTACCGACCCGGGGAGTTCCCCTTTCAGTATCCTATCATTTTGCCTTTTCACACTGTTCATGGGGTTCTCAAGGCAAGAATACTGAAGTGGTTTGCCATTCCCTTCTCCAGTGGACCACATTCTGTCAGACCTCTCCACCATGACCCGCTCGTCTTGGATGGCCCCACAGGGCATGGCTAAGTTTCGGTGAGTTAGACAAGGCTGTGGTCCATGTGATTAGATTGACTAGTTTTCCGTGATTATGGTTTCAGTGTATCTGCCCTCTGATGCCCTCACAACACCTACCGTCTTACTTGGGTTTCTCTTACCTTGGGCGTGGGGTATCTCTTCACGGCTGCTCCAGCAAAGCACAGCTGCTGCTCCTTACCTTGGAGCAGAAACAAGAGTCCGAAACGCAGTACTTGGATGCAATCTCAAAGACGACAGAATGATCTCTGTTCGTTTCCAAGGCAAACCATTCAATATCACAGTCATCCAAGTCTATGCCCCAACCAGTAATGCTGAAGAGGCTGAAGTTGAACAGTTCTATGAAGACCTACAAGACCTTTTAGAACTAACACCCAAAAAAGATGTCCTTTTCATTATAGGGGACTGGAATGCAAAAGTAGGAAGTCAAGAAACACCCGGAGTAAAGGCAAATTTGGCCTTGGAATACGGACTGAAGCAGGGCAAAGAGTTTTGACAAGAGAACGCACTGGTCATAGCAAACACCCTCTTCCAACAACACAAGAGAAGATTCTACACATGGACATCAGCAGATGGTCAACACTGAAATCAAATTGATTATATTCTTTGCAGCCAAAGATGGAGAAGCTCTATACAGTCAGCAAAAACAAGACCGGGAGCGGACCATGGCTCAGATCATGAACTGCTTATTGCCAAATTCAGACTGAAATTGAAGAAAGTAGGGAAAACCACTAGACCATTCAGGTATGACCTAAATCAAATCCCTTATGATTATACAGTGGAAGTGAGAAATAGATTTAAGGGACTAGATCTGATAGAGTGCCTGATGAACTATGGACGGAGGTTTGTGACATTGTACAGGAGACAGGGATCAAGACCATCCCCCTGGAAAAGAAATGCAAAAAAGCAAAATGGCTGTCTGGGAGGCCTTACAAATAGCTGTGAAAAGAAGAGAAGCGAAAAGCAAAGGAGAAAAGCAAAGATATAAGCATCTGAATACAAAGTTCCAAAGAAGAGCAAGGAGAGATACGAAAGCCTTCCTCGGCAATCAATGCAAAGAAATAGAGGAAAACAACAGAATGAGAAAGACTAGAAATCTCTTCAAGAAAATTGGAGATACCAAGGGAACATTTCATGCAAAGATGGGCTCGATAAAGGACAGAAATGGTATGGACCTAACAGAAGCAGAAGATATTAAGAAGAGGTGGCAAGAATACACAGAAGAACTGTACAAAAAAGATCTTCAACTCAGATAACCACGATGGTGTGATCACTGACCTAGAGCCAGACATCCTGGAATGTGGAGTCAGGTGGGCCTTAGAAAGCATCACTAGGAACAAAGCTAGTGGAGGTGATGGAATTCCAGTTGAGCTATTTCAAATCCTGAAAGATGATGCTGTGAAAGCGCTGCACTCAATATGCCAGCAAATTTGGAAAACTCAGCAGTGGCCACAGGACTGGAAAAGGTGAGTTTTCATCCCCATCCCAAAGAAAGGCAATGCCAAAGAATGCTCAAACTACCGCACAATTGCACTCATCTCACACACTAGTAAAGTAATGCTCAAAATTCTCCAAGCCAGGCTTCAGCAATACATGAACCGTGAACTTCCAGACGTTCAAGCCGGTTTTAGAAAAGGCAGAGGAACCAGAGATCAAATTGCCAACATCCATTGGATAATGGAAAAAGCAAGAGAGTTCCAGAAAAATATCTATTTCTGCTTTATTGACTATGCCAAAACCTTTGACTGTGTGGATCACAACAAACTGTGGAAAATTCTGAAAGAGATGGGAATACCAGATCACCTGACATGCATCTTGAGAAACCTATATGCAGGTCAGGAAGCAACAGTTAGAACTGGACATGGAACAACAGACTGGTTCCAAATAGGAAAAGGCTGTATATTGTCACCCTGCTTGTTTAACTTATATGCAGAGTACATCATGAGAAATGCTGGGCTGGAAGAAGCACAAGCTGGAATCAAGACGGCTGGGAGAAATATCAATAACCTCAGATATGCAGATGACACCACCCTTATGGCAGAAAGTGAAGAGGAACTACAAAGCCTCTTGATGAAAGTGAAAGAGGAGAGTGAAAAAGTTGGATTAAAGCTCAACATTCAGAAAACAGATCATGGCATCTGGTCCCATCACTTCACGGGAAATAGATGGGGAAACAGTGGAAACAGTGGCAGACTATCTTTTTGGGCTCCAAAATCACTGCAGATGGTGACTGCAGCCATGAAATTAAAAGATGCTTACTCCTCGGAAGGAAAGTTATGACCAACCTAGATAGCATATTGAAAAGCAGAGACATGACTTTGCCAACAAAGGTCCGTCTAGTCAAGGCTGTGGGTTTTCCAGTGGTCGTGTATGGATGTGAGAGTTGGACTGTGAAGAAGGCTGAGTGCCGAAGAATTGATGCTTTTGAACTGTGGTGATGGAGAAGACTCTTCAGAGTCCCTTGGACTGCAAGGAGATCCAACCAGTCCATTCTGAAGGAGATCAGTCCTGGGTATTCTTTGGAAGGACTGATGCTAAAGCTGAAACTCCAATACTTTGGCCACAGCATGCAAAGAGTTGACTCATTGGAAAAGACTCTGATGGTGGGAGGGATTGGGGGCCAGGAGGAGAAGGGGACGACAGAGGATGAGATGGCTGGATGGCATCACCGACTCAATGGACATGAGTTTGCGTGAACTCCGGGAGTTGGTGATAGACAGGGAGGCCTGGCGTGCTGCGATTCATGGGGTCGCAAAGAGTCGGACACGACTGAGCGACTGAACTGAACTGATCAGCTTTTTCATAGGTCTGGAGATGAAAGGCTGGCACCAGTCTGGGGCTGTTTAGGGAAACCGGCCCATTCCCAGCACAGTGAGCTCGAGGCACGGCCACTTGCCACACTGCCAGGCACCTCCTTAGCAGCTGCAGGGTCAGGATGGGGTTGGTGATTTCTCAGCCCAGAATGTCATCATCTGCAGTCCCTGGAAAACCCCCTCTGCTAGGCTTGTCTTTGACCTGATTCCCTTTTCCCTAGGAATGTTTGTCAAAAACAATCAGTGATAATTTATTTGATGCTGTGAAAGTGAAAGTTGCTCAGTCGTGTCCAACTCTGAGACCTCATGGACTATACAGCCCATGGAATTCTCCAGGCCAGAATACTGGAGTGGGTAGCTTTTCCCTTCTTCAGGGGATCTTCCCAACCCAGGGATCGAACCCAGATCTCCTGCATTGCAGGCAGATTCTTTACCGAGTCAACAAATGAAAGCAAGGAAGCTCTTAATTTTTTTCACAAGAAAAGTTGGAAAATGAGATGCCCGAGGCCCTGAATAGGCACATTTATTATTAAAAGATTTTAAGAAAGGGAGTAACATGAACGTGTAAACAAGTGGACTTGGGCTGCAGTACAAATGCTTTGGAGGGTGTGCCATTAGAGGGTAGTATGCAGCGAAGATGGAAAAAGCGGGGAAAATGTAAGATTTCCGAAGGCAGTGCCTTTAGGGTTTGTTGACGATTGGCTGAGGACGGCTCCCAAAGCCTCGCTTCAGCATCTAGTGGTGTCTTTTCCTGAAACAGGGTAAGTGGAAGACCATGTTTATAGGGAAAATCAAATAATTCAATTTGCGGCATGATCAATTTGAGATCATGCCTATGAGACATCTAGCCAAGCCTGGAGCCCACAGAGGTGCGGGTGGGAGAAATAAATTCTGGTCTTCAGGAAACAGTGACAGACTTAATTTGGGGGGGCTCCAAAATCACTGCAGATGGTGACTGCAGCCATGAAATTAAGACACTTGTTCCTTGCAAGCAAAGTTATGACCAACCTAGACAGCATACTAAACGCAGAGACATTACTTTGCCAACAAAGGTCCGTCTAGTCAAAGGTATGGTTTTTCCAGTATGTATATGAGAGTCGGACTATAAAGAAAGCTGAGCACCGAAGAACTGACGCTTTTGAACTGTGGTGTTGGAGAAGACTCTTGAGAGTCCCTTGGACAGCAAGGAAATCCAACCAGTCCGTCCTCGAGGAAATTAGTCCTGAATATTCATTTGAAGGACTGATGTTAAAGCTGAAACTCCAATACTCTGGCCAGCTGATGCGAAGACCTGACTCATTTAAAAAGACCCTGATCCTGGGAAAGATTGAAGGCAGGAGAAGGGGATGACAGGATGAGATGGTTGTATGGCATCACCGACTCAACGGACCCGAGTTTGAGTAAACTTCGGGAGTTGATGATGGACAGGGAGGCCTGGCGTGCTGCAGTCCATGGGGTCACAGAGTCTGACACGACTGAGTGACTGAACTGAAGGAAACAGCATCAAGAGCTGTGTGTGATGATGAAATTAAGAAGGAAAAAGGGCCCACAGAGAGGTTAATGGAGGAGACAGCCAAGGAGACTCAGGTGGCGATGGTGAGCTGGAAGACCAGAGGGTGGAAATGAGACTTGCAAAGAGGTCACCAACCGTGTGCAGTGCTGCCAGAAGGGCAGGAGAGAAACTAGGGAATAACCCATTGGATTTGGTGACAAGGAGGTGATGAGCAATTTTGGCAAGAGCAGCATCATTAATGACCTGGTGGGCAGTGAATGGACAATTTAACTTTGGTCAAATTCCATCACACTAACTTGAAATCGTCACGTGAATTCATAGTTTGCATTCACTGTGAACGGCAGATAGTTTTGGACATACACCTCATTTTGTTATTTGCGCTTCCAACACTGCAGTGAACCTAGGACAGCATATATGTCCCATTGTGAAAACTGTTAAAGTGTAAGGCTAGGTCTCAGGAGTGATGACATACAATATTAAGTAACAACATTTAAGTCGAGCCTGGCAGCTGTACGGGCCCAGAGTCAATGTGGTTACTGCCTGC
Source organism: Bos indicus x Bos taurus (assembly GCF_003369695.1). NCBI lineage: Eukaryota > Metazoa > Chordata > Mammalia > Artiodactyla > Bovidae > Bos > Bos indicus x Bos taurus. The sequence goes on along the minus strand of NC_040079.1, from coordinate 5,863,253 downwards.
TGCTAACGCCTCTAAGGCAGTTTCCTTGTCTGTACAGAGCCTGGCACCTGCTTAACAGGGTGAAAGTGAAAGTCACCCAGTCGTGTCTGACTCTTTGTGACCCCATGGAATTCTCCAGGCAAGAATCCTGGAGTGGGTAGCCGTCCCCTTCTCCAGGGTATCTTCCCCACCCACGGACTGAACCCGGGTCTCCGGCACTGCAGACTCTGCCTTCAGAGCCACCAGGGAAGTCCTCACGGGGTGAACGTGAAGCAAACCAGAACGGGTACTGCCGGCCGCCTCCTGGCCACGTGCTCGTCCCGAGTCCTGCCACCACGCTCACCGCAATGGGGAGCAGGACTGCCCGACCCTGGTCTCCAAGGGCCAAGGTCAGACTCAAGCTCTCCAGGGTGCAGAGTTCTGTTGCGTTCCTAGCACTTGGAACGGTGCTCAGAACGCATCTGAATGCACAGTTGAGCTGCACCATGTGGAGGGCCACGGCCATGGAACCTCCAAACAGGACAGCCAGGCCTAGAGGATGATCCGTGAGTCACACTTTAGTTGCCAGGATGAATACACTGGGCTTCCCTGGAGGCGCAGTGGTAAAGAACCCGCCTTGCCAATGCAGGAGACATGGGTTCCATCCCTGGGTCGGGAAGACCCCCTGGAGAAGGAAATGGCCACCCACTCCAGTATTCTTGTCTGGAGAATCCCAAGGACAGAGGAGCCTGCTGGGTTAGGCTACTGTCCACAGGGTTGCAAAGAGTTGGACACGACTGAGCGACTAACATTCACTTTTCTTTTTTCTCCACATTCAGCAGAGTACTGACACGTAATATTACACCTAAGAATAAACCCTGTTAGTAAGTAATGATACTACATTGCTAAAACCTATCTTTATTTAAATAAAAAATATTTGGTGAAGTTCTTCTAAGGCTCAAATTTCATCCTGGAATGATGAGGCAAAAACACTTCAAAGATCCAAAATAACGGCATATTCTAAAAGCATAATTTTATCATTAAAGAGTCAGTTACAAAGTGAAATCATATTTGATCAACAGAGTCAGTAACATTTCCTTAAATGTTAGAAATGGCCCTGTGAAATTTTACCTGGGAGAGGGCAGCATTTAACGTATCAGTCAACTAAGCTAGAGTTGAGTGACGGACACCAGGCAATTTCAGTCTCTGGCTGTCCTTCCAAGCTGCTCCTTTCAGAGCAGGAGGTACGTGGTCTGGGTCTGCGGGAGGTTCGTGAACACAGAAGACTGACCAGGCAATCCTTCCTGTCCTTCAAACTCCTGGAGGTTTGGGATGGGGACAGGTTAGTCTATTTCCTAAGTAAGATCCTGTCTGCTGGGGACATCAAGCTAAGTAAGAGGGACAGTGTTTCCCTACATCTCCTTCAAGTACCTAAGAGACAAGCCAGAGGGAGCCCAGAAGGCCCTCAGGAAGTCCACAGTCCCACCTGCGAGAAACACTCTACCCAAGAGGGTGCCTTTGGCGGGTATGGGGGACACAGTCATCACTGGGGAACAACTCCCCTCACAGATCTCCCCCAAGGCCACTCGACTTCAGTCAATTAGAGACCCCCTCAAATGCGGGCACTCTACCCTACTGCCCATGGCTGCCAGGTGGACTGCTTGCCTCTGTCTGTGGCCACAGCCCCCAGTGGCTCCTTGCAATCCAACCCAGAGCCTCCTGGGAGGCTGTGAGAGATGCCCTCAGGAGGACAGCTTTCCTCTTTACTAGCCACACTGAGGAGCACAAAGTTTAAGGTTTGCAGCTATTTTATTTACAAGTATACATTTAACACAATGAAATAAACACTGATATATTGAAGCCTAGTTAATAGTAGTGTAACAATATGTATCATTTGAATGATTACATTATTTTAAACAACAAACTACACTGAAAAATTAATGCGATAAAATTCTTGGTCATAATATTATTAAGAAATACAATATATAAATTGAAAATATGATTGCTCAAAATTTGAAAATGGAAGTGAACTCATTTGGACAGAGTCAGAGTTGAACATAATCTGAAAGGAGGGGGTGAGGGAGAATCTCTGACCCAAATGAAATCTTTCAGGTTAACAGAAGAGAAACGAAGCAGTTTATCGTAAAGGATGACGGGCAGTTGGCTTCCCTAGGCGGGACTGGGCCCCAGCATCCCCGGTTCTGCAGGAGAATCACATCACCGAGCAGGAAGACTTTCCTTGTGAAGCGGCCCCATCGATTTTTTCTGCCTCCAAAATTATCCTTCTAAAAACATCAACAGCAGTCTGAAAACACAGAGAAAACCAAGTGGCGTTAGTTTTAGTGGAGCCATGACCAACATGGTGTTGCAGACAGTCAGACAGGACCCAGCGACTGAAACACAACGGTGAACGTGGTTTCTGCTGGCGGGACAGGAGGAGGCCCACTGCCCAGTTCTGCGCTTGCAGGCCAGGCGTGGAGGCCACCGGCTGGAGGTGCCCCAGCGCTGCAGGAACCAGGGCTTCCACCTCCCCTGGAGACCCCCGTTTTCATCTGTCGCCACAGGAAGCTGGAGGAGCCGTCATCCCCGGGCTCCGGCCCGCTCCCCTCTGACCTTGGGGCCCAGTCTCTGCACCCCCTCACCCCTGGGGTTCTGACTGGACCAGGGCAGGGGCTCCTCCTGCCTCATACCGCACCCCACCCTTCACACCCTTTCCCCTCCCACCTCCTTAAGCCCCTCGGCTCTGACTCTGAGGCTGTCCCCCCAACCCTCCACCCAAGCCTCCGGCCTCCAGGTCCCCCTCTCTCTCCTGACGGCGCCTCCAGGGCCTGGCCCTTCATGAGGAGGAGCCCCTGTCCCTCGGGGCAGTGACCGTGACAATCCTGAAACGCCCGTTTTCAAACCCTCGTGGGGTGGCAGCTACATCCTGTCATTACCAGGCACCAGCCCCCATCCTGACTTGCAGTTCTGCTCAGTACCCTGCTGGCCAGCACCCCTCAGCCCGTTTCCCTGATCCAACCACACTTCCCTGCCCTCTCTCCCGGGCTGGCGCAGGCCCCGGGCAGTCTCTGTCCTTCCTCTCCCCGCTCTGCCATCTGCCCGCCTGCACCCACACGGGACGAAGCCGGGGGACATGCCCCCAGGGCCCCGAGTCCCAGCGCCCACCCACACTTCCCAGGTCTAGTCACCCGCCGGGATGAAGGGGTCGCGCCTCCTCCGTCCACTGGGGTCTCTGAACCTCTGCCCTGTTCTCACCCTCGCCTGACGACTGCGTTCTACACAGAAGCAGCACCCATAAGCGAACTCTGCACACTTCGTCCGCCAGTGACCACACCCTTGAGTCTGGGCTCACCCACTCTGGCTCGCGCTTTCCTAGGATGGAATAACGGAGGCAGCCCTAGGCAAGCCCCAGCCAGCCTGCGGCCCAACGCGCTTGTCTACCCGAGGCCACTGGCTTCAGCAAGCATCCCTCTTTCCGAATTATCCATTCCCCTCCTTTGCCATGACGAAGCAGGCACGTTGGTATTTATTCCATCCTAAGAAAAATGCACAGAAAAATGTGTGGAAAGATGCATGCCAAACTCTTACAAAGAGAGTACAGTGTGCCTGGAATCTGGCTTTCTAGATAAATCTTAGCACTCTTGATTACCTGTGTGGTCTGTCTCTGCCAAAGTGCACTCTCTTTCATCAGACTGCTGGAATACAGTTTGTGAAGGCCTCCACAGAAAATAAGCCAAAACTGCAAACACATCTCATAGTTCAGTAATAGTCAAAGTGCAGTATTTGCACTGACTTGATAAATTTTTTTTAAAACCACTGTGCATTTTGTTATCAACAAATCTGACTCAATTACACTGAGGACAGTTTATTTTAAAATACTGGATTTTTGGTTAGTACCAAGCTACACTTGAAAATTTATCAATAAAAAATTCAAGCAATTTACACAGACTGGTCTCTAATCGTGTGACTACTGATAAGGTGTCTCTTACTAGAATCTCTCTCTTCCTACACACAGACCAAGAGTAGTAAGCATCCCAGTACGGAGTACCTGTGTGGACCAGAATCACCTACACCTCTCATGTACAGAGGTCAGAGGGACTTGGTTACTCCCACCTGATGGGGAGCAGATTCGATGACAAGGTGAGACAAGGTCCCAGGAGCCATGACCGAGGGCTGAGAAGTGTCCATACAACTGTGAGGACTGCAGCTTTCCAAGGATACACATACCATCACTGTATGTACCTAACTGGGGTGCAAGAATCTTTCTGCCTTAACGGATTACTTCACGTCTGATAAGGCGTCTGCTGATCTGATAAAGATGCTCAAGCAACCAAGGCGATGGCGAGTGGGGTCATCTGACCCTCGAGCTTGTCTGGGATGTTTGAGGCCACCATACTGCACCCTTATCTTCTTTTAGAGTTTAGGCTGATATCAGATACATCTGCTAAATTTATCAGAACTTTTAAAGAATCACAGCAGTTGGAATTTTTTCATTTTAACTTTAAGCCTTGAGCACAATTCCATCTTTCCTCCAGATACCAAAAAAGCAGTACTGTCTTCTAAATGAAACTGAAAGGTCAAAGAGTAAATCTATCCAGAACTGTATTAAGAACCTCAAGCTACACTAAAGTATAACATAAACCAGACAGGACAGGCCTGCATCCTCAGACCAAAATGGAGTTCAGCAACAAACCCTAAGCCAACTAGGCCACTCTCAGTGACCACAACCCTAGGTCACTCTCAAAAGATAAACTAGCCTGAGGTTTACCAGGCAATTCCTCTTGATTACACGGAGGCAGGTCCATGAAGTGTCTACACTTTGAGGCCGCTGGAAAGAGTAAGAAAGGAACCGCCAGACACGTCCCGAGCAACACACACACACGACACACAGCACAGGGACCACGGGCCCCAAGGAGAGCGGAGCGGCTGCTGGCGCCTGCGTGACTGTCAAGTCGAAGAGAGTAACTGCTCCTGGATCCTGGGATTTTCTCCAAAGAGAACCAAAGCAGAGGGAAGCCAGTAAACGGACCAGAGAAAGTGTAGGGCGTTTCAGCCGCACTCCTCACCCCGGAACATGTTTCAGCTGAGATACAGCTGTCACCAAACATACGCTCCACGTGTACAACGCAGCGACTCGACGCGAGTACGCACTGGGAAAGGACCACTGCACCAAGTCTGGTTCACAGTCAGCATTCGTTTCTTCTTGTGATGAGAACTTTTAGGATCCACTCTTTTCTTAGCCGTTTGCAAATATACTGCATAGTCACCACGCTGTATATCATATCCCCAAGACTCATTTTATAGCCTGTAGTTTATACTTTCTGACCACCTTCACATCTTTATAATGTAAACTTTCAAGCACACAGAAAAATGGGGTCAACTGTGTAACAACCATTGGGCTCCGCTCCCGAGTTCACCAAATGTTAACGTCTGTGCTGTATTTGCTTGCTCTCCCTCTATCCATCTACCCATCTATTCCCTCTGAAACTAAGTAGCAGGCATTATGAAACTTGGCCCCTAAATACTCTGGTTCGCATTTGCTAAGAATAAGGATGTAGTTTCTTCCTAATCCCAACACCATCACCACTCCTAAGACAATCATTTCCAAAACATACTTGACTCTCTCCAACGGACTGGAAATGTCTTTTATACCAGCCATTTTAGACCAGATCCATTTTACACCAGGTTCACAGAGACATTTAAATACAGAACAGTCTCCATCTCTCCCTCAGGAATACTATCATCTCTGCTACACTTTGGGTCAGGCACAGGCCTTGTCTTCTCATCTATCAGAAAGCATGGTACAGAGGACTAGATTTGGGTTAAATTTAAAATTCAGTCCAAGTTTTTACACCATCTGAAGTACAGAGTGATCATAAAAGGTTATTCACCTTTTGGACCTTAAATGCCTCACTTATAAAATGAGACAGATCAACTAGATGATCTGAAGGGTACATAAGACACCCAATGTTTAGTTTAATTCAGTTAGAGACAACACAGTGTCTCTCAGCTCTTATTATCTGAATTCTCACTGTGTGTGTGTGTGTCTGTGTGTGTGTGTGTGTGTGTTAGTTGCTCAGTTGTGTCTGACTCGGAGGACTATAGTCCGCCAGGCTCCTCTGTCCACTGAATTCTCTAGGCAAGAATACTGGAGTAGGTTGCCATTCCCTTCTCCAGGGGATCTTTCCAACCCAGGGATTGAACCTGGGTATCCTGGATTGCAGGCAGATTCTCTACCGTCTGAGCCACCAGGGTCTGCACTCAGAAACTAAACGACTGGAGATAAATGTCTTGCTATCTACAGCCCAGGAGGCAACTGCATAGATTTAAGTTCCCTCACCTGCTGACACGGGGACAAACAGATCTGCCTGTCAGGGGATCCCTGGGTTGACCAGGCACCCACTAGAAACAGAACTACTGTCTGTACAAATTATGGAGAACAGAAAGCTCAGTGATACTATCCTTGAATCTCAGGATGAAACAAAGGGGATAAGCAAGAAGAAACTAATTTTGGCTGGAGGACTCCTGAGGGCCAAGGAGGAGGTGGGAATTGAGAAGCGTTTCCAAGGGCAGGGGTCTTGGTGGGGAGAGGGGGCGGAGCTGGGGAAGGACAGCCCACTGTCCTTCTCCCAACCCCCAAACTGTAGTTTTCTCACAAAAATGCAAGCCAATTCATTTTACCTGAGGATCAGACAAGATAACGTGTTGAAAAGACTTTAAGTATGCAGCTAATCATGTTAGAGAACCGTGAGCGCACAGGGGAGGCATCTGCAAGCACCACGGTGTTGAGGGGAGAGGGAGGGGTTTGGTGGGCCTGCCAAGCGCAGGATGCGGTGGAAGAAGAAACTGGAAAAGTGTGATTCACACCCTGCACTCATCACCACGCTGAGCACTTTGAGGCTTGTTCGACAGACGGGCAACCCACTGACAGTTTTTAGGTGAGTGACATCATCTGATCTGCAGCGAACAGAAACACTGGTGAGAATGTGGAGGTGGGAGGCAAGCTGGGCCGCTCTGGGTCTCAAGGAAGGAAGAGGAAAAAGAGGACACGGGAAGCCTGCTGACAGAGAACTGACATCCCTCCTCACACAGGCCTGAAAAGGAGCAGCTACTTGCAGGGCTGACGCTGGTGAAGCATGCTTGCGGAATGGTTCTCACTGGTTTCTATGTTTAAAAACAACACATACATCTCATTCAGTTTTACCCAAGACAAAAAGGGGGGAGGCACAACAACCAAACTGCCAAAGTGACTTCAAATTATTCTTGTTTCTCTTCCACGCCTGGACTTAGTTCTGTACCAGCCTTCAGCATGAAACAAAAATAAGACTACGTGTTCGCAAAGCAAGTATTGCCTTCACGCTAATTAATATCTATTTATCATACAAATATTCTAGGTCCCATCATACTTAGAACACTGACTGAATTAAAATATCAACAGCCTTTTATCTTCCTAAAGCAACCCAGAGCTGGGTACTTGAGATGGTGGGAGGAGGAAGACTGAACAGGAGTGATGGAGACGGCACGGAAACGCTGACTCAGCAACACACACGCCCACGACTGAGGGGATACAGGTCAGCGTGAGTTTTCAAAACCACGTACCTGATTTTCTTTAGCAGATGATTCCAAAAACGCTGCGTTCCAAGACTCTGCTAACGCTTTCCCTTCTTCATAACTGATCACCCTAATGGAAACAGAAAATTTTAATCGAAGTACTTTGCTCTTTACCACGTAAGGTGTGTGTAACTAACTGATGAGGCAGTTGGCTCAGTCTCATCCAGAGCACACGCAGAGTCTCTCCGCCACCCCGAGCTGGGGCAGGGCGGACACTGCCTGACGGGGCTGCCCAGCTCCTGCAAATCCCCTATGGTTCAGAGAACAGAACTCCAGGACTCTGGCCTCCGAAATAGTCGACTCCTTTCTCAGCAGCTCGGCTGTAAGCCCCCCTAGACAGGCAATTCTGAAAGGGCCCACAGTGCCCCCCTGCTGCCCATGGGCTGGGTCTTCCTCCAGATGCTGAGCTCCCCAGGAACAGGGTCCTCAGCCTGGTGCTCAGAAAACTGTGTGGACTAAACCAGCACTACCACTGTCTTTTTAGTCTGCTTTGTGCAAAACGGTAAAAGCATCTGAAGATAATTTTCTACAGTGTGTGCCCTCTTTTTAAGAGGAAACATTTTCCACGATGGGTGAGAATTTTTTACTGCAGTTTTGTCTCTGTTATGCAGTCATCGCCACACTTCTGAAAACAGAAATGCTACAGCTAAAAATATTCTGGCTTTAAGAACAATTAAAAACAGAACCTCAGTGACTACATCCCTTTATATAGCAGTATTTAGAAGCTACATACCTTTCCATATGTAGGTCTTTCTTATTCCCGACCAACATAATAGGTATCCTGTTAACACAAGGGGAAAAAAAGCCAATTTTTTTAGTCAGTGCCTGAATTGATTGTTCAGATGATACTAGTATATCTGAAAAAAGAGATAAACTATTGCTACTTACTGTACTTTCCCCACCATATCCAACAATTTACCATGGATAACTTTGATCACTTCAAAGCTATAAAACAAAAAGCATGAAATCAGGCACCCATTTTAGTGGTGACATTCTAAAATGGTTGTTATTGATATTTATATTGGTAACAGTAGACTCACCCTTTTAATATAAAGTAAACTGAACACAAGGAATTCCTTTATTTTTTCCTAGCACTCTTTTTCACGTTTATGTATTCAACACTCAGCAGCCCTTACTGAGAATATTCAAGGTGGAATAGGCAAGATACTTAAATTGGAACGTTTACAACTGGGCTGATTTAATCTCTGAATAAAACATTTGTAGAACGTTCCTTAGCAATCAGCCCATGCTCTACACTAATAAGGTACAAACACAGAAAAATAAATCAATTAAGTATTTCCCATTTTAATTAGTAGGAAAGCTCAGATCATGTTCATTCACTATTCTGGGCAGTCTGAGGTAAGACATGGTTTTTTATTCCACTGGTGCAAAAGAATATCTAATGGGATAATTTTTTCCCTTAACAACCTGTTTGCTCCACCAGACAACCACTAAAAACCATTAAAGTCTGATTGTTACTACTGCCAATTCCAGCATAATCCCTCAGAAAGATTAACGTCACCTAAGCACGGCAAATAAACTCAAGCAAGAAGAAGCAGGCCTTACCTTTTGATTGATGTAACAGAATACACAAGAATATAGCCATTAATATCTATGGAGTATGTCTGAGGAAAGATGGAATATTCATCCTGTGGAAGAAAAAATAATTACATTTGAATAAAGTCTTCACATGGGGCTTCCCTGGTGGCTCAGTGGTAAAGAGTTTGCCTGCAATGCAGGAGACCGGGGTTGGATCCCTGGGTCAGGAAGACCCCCTGGAGGAGGAAATGGCTGCCCACTCTAGTGTTCTTGCCTGGGAGGAGCCTGCCAGGCTACTGTCCATGGAGTCATGAGAGAGTCAGACACTCTAAGCAATTAAACAACAACGAAGTCTTTATACAGGGTAACAAGCAATCTGGACCATCACACGGTCAAAGAGATCAAAGCAAGCAGAAAGCAGATTATTTTAGAGATATAGCTTTTATACACCCAAGATTTAAGGCTGGTTTGGGGGCAGTAATATGCTTTAAGCCAATACTGGTAAATGGCTCAGGCTAGTCTAAGACTTTCTAGGGATGGCTAACGTCTTGCAGTTTGTGAGAGACAGAAGGAATGAAAAGACTGGCTACGTGATCCTGTGTCAAGGAAAAGCACCACCACATTTCTTATGGACATTAAAACCCAGAGTCCCTTAGGCCTTGCAGAAAATTCACGTGTGCTCTAGTTTATCCATCAATGTGTGTTTTCACCTATTTCCCTCACGTGAGTCACAATGGCCTGAGCCCAGTCCATGGTCATTAGTGGGCTGCTTCAGGCTGACTGAAGAAACACCAGACTCAAGTCAGCATAACTCAGGCTTTTTAGGATCGAATGAGCTGTTTATTGAGCAACTTTAGGAATTAAAGGCACACCTTACACCACTGCCCATTAGGACCAGTTTTGTAAAGCTTTATGAAGAACCCTGGCGCTTTGTGTACATAATTATTTAAAGCGCACGAAAGTGGCTAACGTGAATGCAGGATTCAAGAGCGCCACTGTCTGGTACAAACATTTCCTGCTTCAGCTGAAATACAGCTGCTACTATGCCATCCCATCCCAAGCTCTACTGTAGGAAAATCACACCAAGCCGTCCTCACATCAAGTAACTGTCTCTGTTAACTGTGCAAGTCCAGTGTGGTTATGACAATGACCCTGAATCACTACCCCATGCTAATGTGTTTTTAAAAAAAGAGAACTACCAATGCTCTGATATTAATCAGATAATAGCATTTCAACATCACAGAGCTTACTACATATGCAAAGTAAAACCATTAATTATTAGTACAGTTATGATTAAGTTTAATTCACTTTAGTGATGTTGAAAATCAAATTATTAATGGAATGACAGATCTTTCTACCCAGATTAAAACAAAATTTCAAATGCTTTTAGTAGAGAGTTCAGTGACAGTAGACTCAAAGTTAAAAATTTCATCATTTTCAAGAGGCACAGTGTGAAAAAAGTAGTAAGAAAGTAAAATGGAGGAAAAAGACCCTCAGCTTTAACAGTGACCAAAGAAGACAAAATTCCTAGGAATAAAACCTAAGAAAATAGAAGTGTAATATATGGTCCAGCTGAAGAAAATCTTAAGATAGTCCTAAAAGATAAAAAGACTTAAATCAGCTGAAGAGTGTGCCACAGACTTCAGCAAGAATATGCAGACTCGTAAGGATACCTATTAATTAATCCTAAATTATACACGAATGTAACATACTCCTGATGAAAAGTGTACTTCCTGAGAAAGAACAGCAACGGCATAGCAGGTGGATGGAAACCATAGAGCTAGAGATTGAAACAGAGCAGGATTACTCATGAATGGAGCAGACTGGGAAGTCTGCAAAGCCCCAAACAGATCCAGGAAGCAGGCATATAACACTGGCATTTCAAATCCGTACGGATGAAAGGTAACCTTCAGCTAAACGTACGGCGAACAAATGCAGAGCCACCTGGGGGTAAACGACTACCCTGGATCTCTACCTCACACCTTAGCAAGGGCGTACTCCAGAGGAGTCAAAGGCTTGCAGATGAAAACTGACTGTGCACACGGTGGACGGGAGAATTAAAAACAAACAAACAACGGTCTTGGCTCAAAAGGGATTAATCAACTCAACTATATGAAAATGAAGAAGTTCTTCACGGCTCAAAGTCTTTCAAACAAAAGGAAGACTGAAAACAAAACCTCAAAGTGCAGCTCATATACTAAATGCTAATTTTCTTCACATATTAAGGGATTTTTATAATCAGCAAGCAAAGACCATCCTGCCAAAAGACAAGGGTGAGGGATGTGAACAGACAAGATAATTTACAAAACGGAAATAAAAATGTCCTCAAACACAGGAAAATAAGATCAAATTCCTTAATAAGAAAGACAATTAAAATGACACTGGGATACTATTTTTCACCCAGCAGACTGGCAAATATAAAAAAAATTGGTTACACATCGTGATGGTGAGGCTCCAGGGAAACAGGCAGTCCAGCTGCCTGCTGCCAAGCAGGTGACCCTGTGGGTCCAGGAGCCCCCGACCCAGGAAGTCTTCTTCTATACGTGCCAGACATAACCAGCTTTCTAAAGCAATACAAGGTACTGACTGCAGCACTGCTGGCGGCCGGACCGGAAACAACCTAAGGGCTGACCACCAGTCACGTGGTGACGCATCCTGGGCTTCTGAGGCAGCTCGGTGGCAAAAACCCTGCCTGCCAGTGCAGATGTGGATTCAGTCCCTGGGTCAGGAAGATCCCCTGGGGAAGGAAATGACAACCCACCCCAGCATTCTTCGCCTGGGAAATCCCACGGGCAGGGAGTCTGGTGGGCTACAGGCCACGGGTCGCAGAGTCGGACATGACTTACTGACTAAACAACAAAGGATATATCCAAACAATGGGCTAGTATACAGTCCTGGCGGGGCAGGCAGGGCGGGCTGTCTGTACATAGTCAAAATAGTCTCCAAGATGGAGACACAGAAACACATTACTTTTTGTGTAGAAAATAAAAGAAAAAACTTGAAATATATTTGCATGTTCATGTATAAAAGAGCTTGGAAGCATTTACTAAAAACTTACAATGGGTTACTGCTGGCAGAGGAAAGCTAAGACAGCTATAGTAGAAAGATTTGACTATTTACCTTTTTGCGTTATTTCATTTCTATTAACATGTACATGTATTTCTAGATGACCTTAAAAGACAACAAAAAAGCGGGGGGCGGGGGGGGCGGCGCGCGGGAATTTGACATTAAAATTGACTGTCTCTAACTCACTTGTCATGAGCTTACTTAAACTAGACCAAAACAAAATATTTCATGCAAACTAAAAATAACCAACTTGTATTTACTATGTTCATCACGATCCCTAGCTGGGCAATTAAATCAGCTGCATAAAATAAATAAACTACTAAATAAACAGTACTTGCTATCAAATATTTAATTCAGTCCAGTTCAGTCCTTCAGTCGTGTCCGACTCTTTGCGACCCCATAAATCGCAGCACGCCAGGCCTCCCTGTCCATCACCAGCTCCCGGAGTTTACTGAAACTCATGTCCATAGAGTCGCTGATGCCATCCAGCCATCTCATCCTCTGTCGTCCCCTTCTCCTCCTGCCCCCAATCCCTCCCAGCATCAGGGTCTTTTCCAACGAGTCAACTCTTCACATGAGGTGGCCAAAGTACTGGAGTTTCAGCTTTAGCATCAGTCCTTCCAAAGAACACCCAGGACTGATCTCCTTTAGGATGGACTGGTTGGATCTTCTTGCAGTCCAAGGGACTCTCAAGAGTCTTCTCCAACACCACAGTTCAAAAGCATCAATTCTTCGGCGCTCAGCTTTCTTCACAGTCCAACTCTCACATCCATACATGACCACTGGAAAAAACCATAGCCTTGACTGGAAGGACCTTTGTTGGCAAAGTCATGTCTCTGCTTTTCAATATGCTATCTAGGTTGGTCATAACTTTCCTTCCAAGGAGTAAGCATCTTTTATTTATGGCTGCGATCACCATTTGCAGTGATTTTGGAGCCCCCCAAAATAAAGTCTGACACTGTTTCCACTGTTTCCCCATCTATTTCCCATGAAGTGATGGGACCAGATGCCATGATCTTCGTTTTCTGAATACTGCTATACAGTAATTGATTACATATAATTTTACTCCTCAAATGCCTGAGTGAACAAATGTATTACAGACTGCTTTTACGGAAACTGCCCTTTAATCATTCTTCCTTGCTACCACAGTCTTAACCCCAGACCCAGCCCACAGGAGTCCAATTTAAAAAGAGCTCTTGGAGCAGTAAATGTAAGTGCCATGCCATCCAATTTCTACAGAAAGAGGGTGGGACCGTGACACAAGAAATACTGCCCTGGCTGTCCCATCCTGAGTGGTACATAAACACAGCACAGCCTTTAACGGTCTCCCAAGTGTGAATACAGCCTTTAGGAACTATTAGCTGCAATGAGAACAAATTATTCAAAGCACCTCATCTGGGTATAATCTGTGCAGAGATTCTCTAAATATTTTGAGCCAGTGGTAACAAAATCCAAAGGAGCGAGACAGCAGGGCTCAGGACTTAGCCCACACTCCTATCACACTCACACCAGACACAGTCCCTGAGAGCTCTGGCCCTCTCGGGGTCATTCTTTGTATCACTCCATCATTAAAACAGTTAATGGCAAAGTGTACGTTTATACTTCAGAGCAAAACAAAACCTCATAGAACACACTCAGAATAAGGCCCTACCCCAGGGGCTCTTCTACACTGGTTTCTAAGCCACGTAATCAGTCATCTATGAGGCCGGTCGCTGGTGAAGATTTCTGTTGTTTCTCTTGTTCCAGTAGGCTCCCACTCTGCAATGGGCAGGGACTGCATTGACTGAAAGCCTAGAATGGCTCTCTCTAAGAAAACCCCATGAGGTCACGGACGTTGAGTGAACGAGCTGGGTGTTACAGCTCTGGGACACACACATTTGCTGTATCTGAAGCTTCCAGAAAGGAAACTCCAGGATGCCAAAATGACTCAATACAGCTATTCTCTTGCTTCACTGGGGGGGGGGGGGGGGGGCGGGGGGTGGTGGTGGTGGGGGGTGCGGTTTACACTTTCCTTCTTCTTTCACTTCAAAATATGAAGCAGAGGGAATCATTCCAAACCCAGAAGGCAGGCCGCATCCTTCTAGGTCTATCCGTTTTCCCAGGTTCCAGAAAAAAAGCCTCCATTTAACATGGCAGACAGTCTACCTGACTCTCACCTGCCTGCCAGTCTGATCCTCTGTTGATTCTAAGACACAAGGTGGCATGCCAGCGTCTTTACAGGTCCCAGCCTCAAGGCAGGTCATAAATTCAGCTGAACAAAGCAGTTTTTAATCAAAGTAGGACTGGGTGATATGTAATGGGGAAGATGAGCTGTCAAAGGGTTCTCTCTGTTCCTTTGAAGTTCTCTTCTTTTATCCTTTGCATGCATGCTAAGCTGCTTCAGTTATGCCCAACTCTTCGAGACCCCATGGACTGTAGCCCGCCAGAATCCTCTGCCCGTGGGATTCTCCAGGCAAGAATACTGGAGTGGGCTGCCATACCCTCCCCAGGGGATTTTCCTGACCCAGGGATCCAACTCCCATCTCTTATGTCTCCTGCACTGGCAGGTGGATTCTTCACCACTGGTGCCAGCGACCACTCGCCACCTTCACTGTCACATTAACCTGTGAATATCTTTTGGGGGGAGGGGTTCCTTACCTTTGGCAATTACTGTCTAGCAAGGAAAACTGACACTCTTTAATCTTGTAATCATATAATAAATCCAGACAACCGGCTTGTTTCTGCCCTATACCTTTCCCATGCCTTTTCCCCTGGAAAAGATCTACTTTTGTTCTTAATGTAGAAGGAGATGTATTTCAAAGGGAGGAAAAGCACTGATGTGATCCTCTGATATGGAATCAATGTTTAGAAAATAGAAAACTATCCTGTAATAAATATAAACCTTTACAATGTCATCATGAATATATTCAAAACAAATTCTGAAGTAGAAAAACAAGCTAATTATTTGAAAAAACTTCCGTTAAGTCTCTTTGAAAAGACAAAGCAGACAGCCTACTGATGTCTAAACACACAAAATCACAGGGGCTCTCTTGGCATCGTCCTTGTGCTTACGAATCAGTAGCAGGGCCAGGATGCCAGACATGCTGTACGGATTCTGACACTTACCTGCCCAGCTGTGTCCACAAGTTGAAGATGATACTCCTGTCCATTTACTGTGATCAATTTTGTGAAAGCTACAGTGAAAAAGGAATTAAAGTATTTGTTAGCTGGAAAAAAACGAACTTTCGATCACTGAAAGCTTGAATAATGACAACCAATTAAGCAGAGTCCTTAATAATCTCATAAAACGATCCCAGAAAACAAAAAGACTGTCCAAGTTAATAGACTCTTCCCTTCTTCCATTATTTAACTAAGCAGTGACAACTTACGAAAACCAACGTCAGGCAAACCTCGAACTGTTTTCAGAGAAACTGAGAGCAGACAATACTTCATATCTTATACAAAGCAGTTTGAATACTCTGTGGACAGCCCTCTTGTGAAAAAGTGCAACATATAAAGTCTGAGGTCTAGAATGGATCCAAAGCACACAACTTTTCATTAATTTATAGCAAGTCTGGTGTCAGAACACAAAGAGCTAATATTAACTGAAGTGCTAAGAACTTCCAGTGCATAAAAAATTAAACAATTTTATCGAGAAATAGAACGGCACAGAATAGATGTTCTTTGTGAAGTCACCACTCTGACTTGGCTTAAGGCTGGAAGCAATTTGTCACAACTGCTTTTCCCTATCAGGGGGGTGGGTGGGAATCAGACTCAAATCACTTAGGGAAAGTTCATAATTCTAAGGAGAAAGAGAGCAAACAAATAGAGATGAAAGAGGAAAGAACTATTAATAGTAATAGGCTATGAACCCCTGGTAAATAACCATCTGAGCCCTGGTAAATAAATGGAACAGATTTCTTCTGCACACCCCAGGCCCAGCATCTTGACTCAGCCTGAGTCCTCAGTCTCCTGGCTGGCCCCCTACCTGACTGGAGTGGCCAACAGAATCCACCCCTTGCACCACTGAGAAAGGACCCACTTCTGCCACAGACGAAAGAGAAAGCAAAAAGTGACTGATAAAAATCCTGAGAGAAAGCTGTGAAGAGGAGGAGAGATCTTACGTCAAGGATGAATTCGCCTGGGAGAGAAAGGCTCGCCCCCAAGACAAGCGATAGTCGAAGAGACTCATCCTAGCACCAAGTCTTTCTGACTCGACTAGGGTGGGGCTAGAATCAGGGAAGCGAGAATCGCAGAGCAGACCACCCAAGCCGGCTGCCACACTATCATTCCTGTGCTCTTTCTGAAAACCATCACTTCAGTGAAATCATCACACTGGATGAAAACTGAATCAGAATATATCAAGAGAGGGAGTACCCAAGATAAACTGCTTTCATCACTTCTAAGAAAAAAATGCTACTGTACTCTTCCCCCATCCTAAAGGAGATCAGTCCTGGGTGTTCTTTGGAAGGAATGATGCTGGAGCTGAAACTCCAGTACTTTGGCCACCTCATTCGAAGAGTTGACTCACTGGAAAAGACTCTGATGCTGGGAGGGATTGGGGGCAGGAGGAGAAGGGGACGACAGAGGATGAGATGGCTGGATGGCATCACCGACTCGATGGACGTGAGTCTGAGTGAACTCCGGGACTTGGTGATGGACAGGGAGGCCTGGCGTGCTGCAACTCATGGGGTCGCAAAGAATCAGACACGACTGAGCGACTGAACTGAACTCCTCCCCTACGCTGTAACCCTGAATTTGGGGTGCACAGCGGACTGACTGTGCTCCTGATCCCTGTGAGCCGGGGGCAGTCGTGGTGTGCTGTGTGAAGACCTGCCCCCTCCCCATCACACTCAGTCACGTGAGACCAGAAGCACATCTGAGACTCCATGGAAGCTCTGTCAGGGATGCTGGTGAGCAAGAAGCTCAAGATCACCGAGACAGAACATTCATTGCTCAGGAACTCTTTCCTGGGGACCGGTGATCACCGCCAGCACTATTCCAGGTGTTCAAGATACTGCAGTCTCTGACCTCAGTGAGCTGACACCCCAGGAAAGGGAGGATAAGCAGATAGAGAGACAGACACACACAGTCAATTAGCTTCTCTATGAAAAGCATCCAGGCAGAGCTGAAACTGCAAGTTAAAAAGTAAGAAAGTCAAGGAAAAGTGAGAAAGACTAAGCCACTGAGACTGCGAGAACAGTGAGGGTAGGGGGTGGGGAGAGGGGCAAAGTAATGAACACACTAGGACGTAGTCAGTAACCTGGTGCAATCTGTATTTAAAGAAAAGATCACTCTGGCTATGCCATGAGTAATGAGATGGACGAAAATGGATGAGGGACACAGGGAGACGCCATCTAGACTATCATGATCTGGGAAGGATGGGGGCCTGAACTGGAGGGCTGAGAAACGGCAGATTCTGGATGTAGTGCACAGGGGGAGCCAGAGGGTTTTCTCACAGACTGGAGGCAGGTTGAGAGACTGCAGATCAGGATGACTCCTGAGCTTGTGGCCTGAGCGACTCGAGGCCCGAGTCACCAGGTATCAGCAGAGGCAAGGCCTGGAGGAGCTGCGGTGGGGGTTGGGGGGCGGTGTGGCTGGGTTTAGTTATGTTCAGTGTGGAAGCCCAGGAAATATCCAAGGGGCAACAGGGGCAGCTAAAGAAAACAGCTGAGTTGAGGGGAGAGACAGGGTCACCAGAGAGCAAAGGTCTGAGCGCTGGGGGCACTGCGAGGCCTGGTCAGAAAGACATATGAGATTCAACCAAGCAACAGGGGACGTAGTGGCCAGTGAGGGGAGAGACAGAGAAGAAACAAGATATTAATAAGCGTTTTAGCATTTCATTGCCTAGGAAGAGGATGTAAATCCTCCTACACACAGCAGTGAAATGAAACTGAAGACCTTCCATCTGCCGCAGGAACACTGCCTCTTCTTGTTACTACAGAAAAAAGGGAAGTGCAACGAGAGGCACTGTGGGTTCCATAGCCTGGAAAGACAAGACACTCGACACGACCTCCCGGTGTAGAAGGGAAAGGCGGCCGGCCCCTGCGACCCTGTCCTTGGGCTCTCCTCTTTCCCTCCCTTTTCCTATCACTAGAGAAATTCCTCCAATTTCCAACCTCAAACCCTGAAACTGCCGCCAGCAAGACGAACAGCTGCTTACGAGCTAAAGTTAAATCTAATAAGCAAATAAGCAGCATATTAATAAAGATTTCTAAAATGAGGTACTCACAAAATAAGATCTGCGTTACTAATGTGTGCTGAGAACTGATTCATAGTCTGCTGGACAAGTTACCCACCATGCAACGCTTGGTGATGCGGCACAACGCCTAAGGAGAATTTTCCAACCTCCGGTGAGGAGCTGTACTAATCCCCTAACAGCACTACTTTCAGATGGCGGAGACTGTGAGCCGCTGCTAGCTGTCCTTTAACTTATAAACTACCGCTGTGAGATTTCATCGTATTGATTTAGCTTTAACTGAGGTGTGACAGCAGCCATGAAATTAATGTATGCTTGCTCCTTGGAAGGAAAGCTATGACCAACCAAGACAGCTTATTAAAAGCAGAGACATTACTTTGCCGACAAAGGTCCATCTAGTCAAAGCTATGGTTTTTCCAGTAGTCATGTATGGATATGAGAGTTGGACCATAAAGAAAGCTGAGCGCCAAAGAATTGATGCTTTTGAACTGTGGTGTTGGAGAAGGCTGTTGAGAGTCCCTTGGACTGCAAGGAGAGCCAACCAGTCAATTCTAAAAGAAATCAATCCTGAATATTTCCTGGAAGGACTGATGCTGAAGCTGAAACTCCAATACTCTGGCCACCTGAAGGGAAGAACTGACTCCTTGGAAAAGACCCTGATGCTGGGAAAGATTGAAGGCAGAAGAAGGCAACAACAGAGGACAAGATGGTCGGATAGCATCACCTACTCAACGGACATGAGTTTGAGCAAACTCCAGGAGATAGTGAAAGACACGGATGTCTGGTGTGTTGCAGGCCACGGGGTCCCAAAGAGTCGGACACAACTGAGCAACTGAACCACCACCACCGTTACATCAATCTAGTTTGAATTGAGTTGTGGAAGTAACACTACAGTATATAAAAAAGCACATTGGCAGAGCAGTATGTGGTCTAGAAATTTCCTCAAACTAGAAAATATTACCATGGTTTTATTGATGCTATTCTCTTAAACCCCTGTTAAAAGATGACCGAGTCCCAGAATTTTTGCTTCTGCAGTGATACTTCAGAGATGTGTTACTAGTGAATGTCTGCTAGCAACAACTTGGACTAGATTATAAAGTCAGGTGTAGCGGTTCCCAGATTTAGAGTACTGTTTTTCAAAACCATAAAACCACACATTCATTTATGATGCTACTAACAAGTTTATGACAACCATTTCCTTGCTCGTTCCTTGTTTTCTCTGAGCAATTTTTTCCCGCTACATTGTGGGGGGAAGGGTGGAGGGTTTCTCACTGTATTAGTTGGTCAGAAGCCTCATATATGGAAAGTGATATCTGTATATGCCTCATAAATTAAAAAAAATTTTTTTTATTATTTGTTTCCGGCTGGGCTGGGTCTTCACTGCTGCATGGGCTTTCTCTAGATGTGGTGAGCAGGAGCTCCTCTCTGGCTGCAGTGCTTGGGCTTCCTTTGTTGCGGAGCATGGGCTCTGGAGCAAGGGCTCAGCAATTGCTCTGCGGTAAGTGAAATCTTCCAGGACCAGGGGTTGAACCTCTGTCCCCTCTGCTGGCAGGAGAACTCTTAGCCACTGGACCACCAGGGAGGTCCCACCTCATGAACTTTAAAGGGACTCATACTCTGACAATCATTTCTGATCTTGCCAAAAAAAATCTTCATTACTGAATACTAAGTGTTAGGAAAATATTAACAATGTGATTAAAGATGATGCTGACAGCCTTCAAGGTAGGATTATATTCTGGTTTCGAGACAGCATCAAGGTAAGAAAGTCCCACTTTCATCAGGTCCATTACTTACATACAAAGAAAATGTATTTATATACAACATGGCTTTCCTTCCTCTTCAATTTTAAATGGCACAAAGCTAAAGAATTAGAAGAACCATTTTAGGGCAAAACTTGCCATGAAAACTGTCTTCTATGGATAAAATTCCCAAATGAGCCTGATCTCTTTAAGGACACAAACTTCGAAATTGCTATGTATAGCAAATATTAAGGGCAAGGTCATGGGTTATTCTGTCCTTATTCTGACGTTGAGGCAACCACGCTTGTGCACGTAGCATTCAGATGAATCTGCTCCTCACACTGGCATACTAGTCAATGCCAGCTAAACACATCAACACAGGATGGAGTCAGGACACCTCCTTCCCAAGACTGGCAGGGGTTACCTCAAACTCAGATTTGCCCAGTTAACTCAGCAACCTACAGGCTTCCTTCCCTGCCACCAGCATGCTGGGACACAAAGGACAGTTGAGTATTTTAAGCCAGAGGCTGGCAAACTCTGTCTGAAAGGGGCCAGACAGTAACTATTTCAGGCTCTTCAGGCCAGATGGTCTCTGAGGCAGCCACTCAACAGCTCTGTGATCGTAGAGCTAAGATGGCCAGGGCCATGTTCTGATAAAACTTTATGGATCCTGAAATCTGGATTTCACACAACACTCAAATGTCACCGTCATTATTCTTGTTTTTACTTTTTCAAATATTAAAAAATGTAAAAATCATTCTTTGCTCATGAGCCATACAAAAAGGCAGTGAGGCCTTTGTGACATGCAGGCCATTGTCTGTCAAACCCATCATGAGCCTCTTTTTTGACAGGAGAAGTCTTCAAATCCAGCTGTTAAAGAGTCATGAACCTGGCTGTTAAGTCGGCTTCAGTCTAACATGCCAATCAGACTTTGACAACCTTAGCTTTAAATCTGTAAGCTTCTGGCGAGATTCTAGCTAAGTCCTGGTGTCAAGAACCTCAAGACTTGGTTCTAGTGTCTGCCTAGGGTTCTAAGACAGCCTGAAATAAGACCAGTGTCCAAAACACCCGCTTCCCAGGATGGAAGCGTTCTGGGTTCTCTTCCCTGTTCCCATGATCTAGGCTTGGGCCGTGGGCCTAGAATCCTTCAGGAAGATTCTGAAACCACAGACTGATACTGGACAAAGTAAAGGCTGAGGCTGGTTCTGGTCTTGGGGGCTTTTTTCTCCACATGTCCTAAAATGCCATCGAGCTCTGGATGCAACTTTTCAGAAAACGCTGCAAGGGCTCGCTCCAATCCTGAAACAGCTCTCTCTCCACAGCCTCCTCTTTAGAGCTGGAAGGGGCTGTGGGGACTAGAGGGTCTACAAAAGTAAGGTACAAAGGAGCTGGAGTGTTTTCATCCTTTCAAGCTTGGAATCGCTAGTCAGGGCTACTGTTGAGAAGGGGAAAGAAAAGACTGCATACTCTCTTTTCTTACAGCAGCATCTCTAATAGGAGGTTCCAATGTGGAACTGGATCCTATGGAAATGAGTAACAACTTCAAGATAATGGAATATGGACATCATTCATTCAGTGTGAAGTAAAATTCATTCCGTGTGAAATGGGTAAAGCTGTGGAAGTTTTTCTGGGCCCCCCGGTTGGAGATCTGTAGGTTTAACTGAATACCCTTTGCAATCAAAGCCTCCAGGAATACACAGTGGCTGCTGATAAGCAAAAATCAGGCTTCTCAGCTTATAAATCCCTGAAAACAATACTTACTATTTTCTATGGTTGGATCGTAGGAGTCAACAAATTGGCCTTCAACAAACTGAATCGTCAACGAGGATTTCCCTATAAAAGAGAGCAACAGCTCAGTATGTATTGGCATATTAAGGTAGAAAAAAAAAAAAACCCTTTAATTTTACTGTTTTACCAAAAAAAGTCTAAGAGGAAATATATTCCATATATAAAATAGGAATTTAAGCAATGAAGCTACTATGAATTAAACATGTCTGTGATATTAACAAACAGTACTAACCCATAAGCATATCACACAGTTTGTTAAAAGTAAACAAACCTTTAAATAAGGTCTAAGCTAATTTCCTCTGGTGTCCCTGAAATCTGGTTATTACTTTTGAACATAAAGTTAATACAGCATGATTAGTTTGAGTTCTTTAATGTATGGATGTTATAAGTGTTATCAAGCATCATTTTTAAAGAAGATAATCTGAAAATGGGCTTCCCTGGCAAAGAATCTGCCTGCAATGCAGGAGACCCAGGTTCGATCCCTGGGTCGGGAAGATCTCCTGGAGAAGGGAATGGCAACCCACTCCAGTATTCTTGCCTAGAGAATCCCATGGACAGAGTAGCCTGGTGGGTTACAGTTCATGGTATCGCACAGAATTGGACACGACTGAGCGACTAATACAAACACACAATATCTGAAAAAATGTGATAAAAGTCTGTTTTAATGAATCAAGAGCCAGCCTTCAGTTCTCTCCCCTCTGCTGTCGGTCAATTTCTACTGACGGGCTTGAGAACAGGGACCCTGTGAAGAAAGAGGGCAAGGCTACATTGTAGCTGTCCAGCTGAACCTGCAGGGGACTGGTTCCAGGACTCCTCTCAGACACCAAACTCTTAAGTCCCTCATGTAAAACTGGTATAGTATCAATGAACTTACAAACCAGAAACAGACCCACCGACACAGAAAACAAATTTATGGTTACCAAAGGGGGAAGGTGGGGGTGGGGAATCTATTAGGAGTTTGGGACTAGCAGATATAAACTATAAACAATAAGGTCCCACTGTACAGCACAGGGAATTATATTCACTAACCTGTAACAGACTGTAATGGACAAGAATATGACAGAGAATATATATACACACACATAAAACTGAACCACTTTGCTGTACACCTTAAACTAACATACATCTCCAGATTACTCATAATACCCAATAATACAAAGTAAACACCATGTAAACAGTTGTCAGTGTGTAACAAATTCAAGTTCTGCTTGGTGGAACTTTCTGGAATTCATCCCCCAACCCAATATTTTCCATCCGAGGTTGGCTGAACCCCTGGATGTAGAACCTGCGAATATGGAGGGCAGACTGATTTTATCGGCAGGAAACAGGAAGTGGTCCCTCCCTAATTTCACCCCAAACCCTTCCTTCTCTCACATTCTTAGAGCATTATTAAACACCCATCTTACGGGCCTGCTGAATCTCATGGAACTTCCACCTCAAAGGACACGCAGGGAGGGCCAAGGAGAGAAGTCTGGTAAGACTAGTTTCACACTTGTGGTGCCCACCTCCCTCCAGACCACAGAGGTGTGGCTCAAACTTTCACACCAAAGGCAGTCCCCACACGCTCCAATTAATAAACACACGCGCTTCAAAGTCGGGGCTGTGGGAGATGACGAGAAAAGCCCCAAGCTGGCAGGCCTCTCTGGATGCGTGTGCAGTAAGCACAATTCAGAGCATCTTTAGGATGCCTAAAAACTGAAATTGTTTTCTACAAAGCAGTCTACAAGAGCTTCTGATAATTAAATGTTACTGCCCCACTTAAAACCCTCACTGCCATCAGAATAAGCCCCACCTCCAAACCACAGCCCACGGTCCCAGGCTCTGCCCACCAGGGATCCCTACCTCATCTGCTGTGCCCATCCCCACCCCCAAGTGAGTGAAGTCGCTTAGTCGTATCTGACTCTTTGCGACCCGGTGGACTGTAGCCTACCAGTCTCCTCCATCTATGGGATTTTCCAGGCAAGAGCCCTGGAGTGGGTTGGCATTTCCTTCTCCAGGGGATCTTTCCAACCCAGGGATGGAACCTGGGTCTCCTGCGGTTCAGGCAGACGCTCTCTATCTGAGCCACTGGGGAAGTCGGTCGTATCCTTCCATCTTCATATCCACCCCCATCCCCAAGCTCCAGTCAGATCCTTCCATGTTCACCAAGTTCCTGCCGTCTTCATGCCTTTGTCCCAGCTGCCCACCCCCATCTCTGAATGTACACACTTTTATTGTTATTCTGGCTGGAGTTCAAACATCCCTCTCTAAGACCACCCAACCAGAGGTGCACCCACCCCCTGCCAGTCACTCTCCCATAGCAGTCTTGTTTTCTTTCTTTTTCATGCTTAAAAGTTGTCTGAAAGGATCTTCTTTCACTCATCAGTCTACCAAGACAAGCGCAGTGCCTGACACACTGTAAGCACACGTGCTCAGACCTTTGAAGGGCACGCTCACACTCAGACCACAGAAGATGTCAATTTACATACATGACTAGGAAACAGGTCAACAGAAATTATCGGGTTGGTCCAAAAGTAATTGCGGTTTTGCGCTGCTCGAATTTTCCATTTGATATTGGAATAAATAAACACGGTTATGTTATACATCATTTTAATGTGTTTCTTGCTTTATGCTTTTTTACTAATGCCTTATTATGTGCTGTTTATTTCATATTTATTTTAGACTAGGGAAATGATGTTAGACAAAAAGCAAGTTCAAGCAGTTTCTTATTCTAGTTGAAAATGGGTCATAAAGCAACGGCGACAACTTGCGCCATCAACAATGCATGTGGCCTAAGAACTGCTAATGAACGTACAGTGCAGTGGTGGTTCAAGGAGTTTCGCAAAGGGGACGAGAGCCTGCAAGATGAGGAGCACAGTCGCCAGCAATCGGAAGGTGACAAGGACCAATGCGGAGCAATCACTGAAACTGATCCTCTTACAACTACATGGGAAATTTCTGAAGAACTCAATGTTGACCATTCTATGGTCGTTTGGCATTCGAAACAAATTGGAAAGGTGAAAAAGCTCAGTAAACGGGTGCCACACAAGCAGACTGAAATTCAAAAAACTGTCATTTTAAAGTGTTAAGTCTACGCAACAACAACGAGCCATTTCTCTATTGGGTTGTGATGTGTGATGAAAAGTGGATTTTATACAACTGGCAGTGACCAGCTCAGTGGTCGGACCAGAAGTTCCAAAGCATGTCCCAAAGCCAAACTTGCACCAACAAAGGTCATGGTCACTGTCTGGTGGTCTGCTGCCCGTCTGGTCCACTAAGCTTTCTGAATCCCGGAGAAACCATTACATCTGAGAAGCACGCTCAGCAGATCGACGAGAGGCACTGAAAGCTGCAAGGCCTGTGGCCGGCACCGGTCAACAGAAAGGGCCCAATTATTCTCCACGATGACGCCCGACTGCACAACCAAACACCTCAAAAAGTTGAACAAATTGGGTTTTGCCTCATCTGCCATATTCACCTGACCTCTCGCCAACCGACTACTACTTCTTCAAGCATCTTGACAACTTTTTGCAGGGAAAACGCTTCCATAACCAACAGGAGGCAGAAAATGCTTTCCATGAGTTCATCGAATCCTGGAGAACAGGTTTTCACACCACAGGAATGAACAAACTTAGCTTTCATTGGCAAAAATGTGTTGACTGTAATGGTTCCCATTTTGATTACTAAAGACGTGTTTGAGCCTAGTTATAATGATTTAAAATTCACGATCCGAAATGGCAATTATGTTTGCAGCAACCTAGTAAGAAACAGGTGTCTCGTCTGTGTCGGCGTCCGAGCGCCGGCCTGCCTGTGACACGGAGTTGTAGCGGTCGTCCGGCAACGCCACACACTTCAGGCGCACTGTGGTCTAAAGAGACCATGCTGCACTGGTACCGCGCTGTGTGCCCACTGCCCTGCGTTTCTCTATGTTTGGTTTTTCTCTGGCTTTGTTCTTCCTAAAGGGACACACACAACCCGGCCATAGCTCATTTGTGACTGTGTATTTTAAGAGGAAAGAGTATGTCCATGGAGGAAGTGTTTTGACTTTGAGAAAATTTTGATGAGGAGATGGTAACACCTGGCCTAGGTTAGGTGAGATACTAGCCCCTTAAGGAACATTTAGCTCAAAATATAACAAAACTCATTTATGCAATGAAAGCAGCAAGAAGAAAAACAAACAAACAAACACCTCTTTTATAAGTTAGCAAGGCTGAAAAGTTTTGAACAATTTTTAAAAAAGGAATTAAAAATGATTTTTATAACTTTTTCAAAGTAGAATTAGATTAAAACAAGTGAAAGAAAGAAGGTATGCTATGCTATACATGTTAAGCTTCCCCAAAGAGGGAAATCAGTGGGAAACACTGGATTAGATAGTAACAAACCATAATGTGTCGATACCAGATAAGTCTCAACACCCTTACTTGCAGGGGTGGGGGGTTGGGGGGAACAGCCTCATAAATTATTGAGTCAATCTCCGAAATGACGACCAAACTGAAAGAAGTTACACACAGTCAGGGCTTCCCTGGTGGCTCACACAGTAAAGAATTTGCCTGCGATGTAGGAGACCCGGTTTCAGTCCCTGGGTTGGGAAGAGTCCCTGGAGAAGGAAATGGCAACCCACTCCAGGATTCTTGCCTGGAGAATCCCAGGGACAGAGGAGCCTGATGGCCTACGGTCCATGGGGTCGCAAAGAGCTGGACACGACTGAGCGACTAACACTTCTTCACGTCTTTTACACACAGTAAACAAGACAGCGTGAGATAAAGTGCAAAATCACAAGTATAGATAACCAGTAGACCACACTGAAAAACGTACTTACAGGCACACATCCAATGAAAGCTCCCTATTCATATCTTTGTAAAGGGCATACATTACCTGACAGGCTTTAAATGAACATTTAACTGGAAAACACAGTAATTATTCTGACAAAAGCAGACAACGTAGTTCAGCGCCGGTCACAGGCAGGCTGGCGGCAAGCTCTCCTTTTCGGGAGTAACTGGGACACGAGAGTTGAAACCCCAGCTCCCTGGGGAGCAAGCTAGACTCCACTCAGAATGGTCGCTGGAAAAGGGGATTATTCAAGAGCAGAAGCGGGACTGAGGAAAAGCTGGGTCTCCTGGGGTCTTTCATCCTGGGACTCTCCCCTAAGGGGACATCATCAAATACTTAAATTAAGAAGGAACAGGAAGGTTCTATTTGCAGACCTGACACAGTGGTCTACTGTTTCCATTCAGAAGTAGAACTATAAGCTAACCACGGCTCAGATCTTTACAAGTCAGCACTAAACGGAAACCATTCCCAGCAAGCAAATCCCAGTGCTCACAGTGCTCTCAGTCCTGCTGCTAATCACTCCTGGGTCTGAGAGGTGCCCTCACCAACCTCCTCCTCCAAACCGGCCATTCAGCTCCCTGGCCAAGTTCACAAGCAGTCTGCTTGCAGCAGCTGCAAGAGACTCTGCTAATCTACAGCAAATTATGTTCTTTACTTGATCACCTTTCAAAGTTTCCCCCCATAATAAGCTCACACATTTACTTTGGCTTTTGTCCTAATCCAATTTGGATTCTGAAACACTAGTTATTTCCTGAAGACGGTTCAACAATGGTCATGCTCTCAGAAGGTGCATTAAGTTTTAAATCTGAAGAGAATCTCAACTCCAGATCAACTGTTTGGAGAAACGTTGTATGAAAACAATACAGGCGTGATCTGAGAGAAAAGGAAAAGCAGCGCGTGCCCAGATGAGGGTTTACCAATACAGAGACATAAATCATCATTTTATAACAGTGCTATCTTTAAGAGGTTTGAAAATAACGTATTTCAGTACCCCACAACTATCTTCCAAATAGTTTCCTCCAAACTAAGAACCACCTCGGTTTTTAAAAATCATACAAATTATTTTTAAAAAGCTTCTTCTGAACTTTTTTACCAGATCAAAAACAGCCTTGCCTTATTTGTATGTATTTTGCGACGGTGACTCAGCATACTGTTTTTTCACCCAGTATTTTCACAACAGAAGATAAACCTTCAAGGTTGTTAACTGAGTCTCGCACTTCATGACTCTTACAAAATGTGTACTATTTATACAAACGTTTTAGTAGCTTTCAGATTAATTTTGAATGACTTTTCATGTTTATTCTCCAAAAAGGAAAACACTTATGTATCACTTCCTATCCCTTCCCTGACCCTAAAGAGCATCCTCTGGAACAGCAGTCACGAGATCACAGGGATAAAATGAGGAGGAGTAGGTTTCAATCTGCTAGGCTGTCAAGTCCTTGGGAAGAAGGGTCCATCAGGACCAAAGTCATGGATCTGGGACACAACCCATGCCAAGAACTGCTTTCATTTTCCCCGAGTCCTTAACCTTCCCATACAGGACTCTGATGACCCTGCATACGGTCTGTCCAAACTCACTGGTCCTGCTACCAACAACCGTCTCCAAATCACGAAACACCCAGATAACTCCACCTCCAACATCTGCACTTCCCAGCGCCCTCACCTCCAACATCTGCACTTCCCAGCGCCCTCACCTTCTGACTCCCATCACCTAATCCAGCCCATCTCTGGAAGCGATGTTGTCCAACTAGGGGTCATAACCCCACTAGATCATGAAATCAATATACTCAACAGAGCTATGACCAGCGCTGTTTTTAAAGAAACAGGCACACCAGAGTGGACTGCAAATAATAAAGTCGCCAAGAAACTAACAGTTGCATAAACGCTTATGACTGGGATAAAATGTGTTTCTTACTACAGGTTGAAGCCAAAAAAGTTAGAGGCACATGACTCTCTGATTCTCTTGAATCTCCAATCTCTACCACGGCTCACCTCCTTCCCTATGGTTTAAGTCCCAAGATAAATCACTATGCACTACGATGCAATGCTCTTTTATCAGAACCCGCCGATTTCCTCTCTCTGGGCTTGCTGATAAATCCTCTGATCTCAATCTAGTCTTTGGCCTTTTCCTGAGCCTGTTGAGCTCAGCTGCAGCTGTGTAGGCCGGCAACAGTCTCCAGTTGTGCCCACCTCCCCCAGTCCCCTCTTTAGGAATCCTTTCTGGGGGTGTCCCTTCCCTAGCAAAGCAGTCAAGTGTGGTTCTGGCAGCTTCACAATTTATTACAAATGCAAATTCTTATGCTCATCCAAACCTCCTGGATAGGAGTCTATATTTTTTAATATATTTATTTTTAGCTGCATCAGATTGCTGCAAGTGGAATCCTGGTTGTGGCCTCGGGGGCTTAGCTGCCCCGCGCCATGTGCAGCCTTAGCTCCCCGACTAGAGATCAGACCCGAATCCCCTGCAATGGAAGGTGGATTCTTCACCAGGGACCACCAGGAAGTTAAGGCCTCTCGCCCCAGATGGGAATATTAACACCCCCCCCCCCAACTTATTTGCTGCACCCTGAAGTTTAATACCCAACCCCCCAGGCAACAAGTTCAAATCTGACCATTCCCAATCAACTACCTCCTGCAACCTGAAGGGTCTTCCCAAATCCTCCAGTTCCTTCCAGCAGCTCAGATCAGAAGCATTTAAAGCACACACATACTGCGGGAACTAGGATACAGCCCTGATTACCAGCTGGAGCTGAACCTTAAAGGTCACAGCCGTGACCCCGGGTCTTCCATTCACCCTCTGCCCAGCCCTCTTCACACCATCCCCTCAAGGCTAAGGTGTGCGCTCAGCACACCCTCCTCTTCACAGTGCAGTTCCAGCCCCTGGCTCCAGATCCCACCCTCTCCTGGCCTCCTCCCCACCGTCCTCCTGAGACACTTCTGAACTCACTCTTCGTTTCTCCCTGGTTTGCTCCAATCCATCTGGTTTTTCACACACCTCTGAAATACTTATTAAGTCTGTTTAAAAATCTCAGGCAGTATATTCTAACTTACGCTCCCCTTCTGTTCTCAGGGTTGGAGCCTTGGCTGGGCGCTGCAGCTGTTGGGTGCTGCCTGCTGGACCAGAGATGACTGCGCGAGACACAAGCGGATCTGTGACTTAAAGGTCTACCCACTAACCCAAGGGAAACGCAACCGTGGGCACACGTGTGACCTCTATGTCCACAATACCTGACAAAAAGTGTATAGCCTCTGGTGTCAGGAGCTTTTAGTTAAAAGTCAGGAAAACAAAGGTTAATTGCTATGGAAGCAATGAAGGAAGAGAAGCAGCACTTTCATTTTACAAAAGAAATCAAGGAACAGTGAAGCCTGCAACTCAGAACAATTCCAAGAACCCCCTGGCCTGAGCCACGCTGGGACTTCTGGATGTCTATCTCTGCAGGGCCACCCAGCTGCAGGTGCTCTGTTCTCCCCGCCCACTCCCCAGAGCTAAATGGTGACACTACCCCAGCTTCCATACTGTGGTGCTGGAGAAGACTCCTGAGGATCCGTTGGACTGAAAGGAGAGCAAACCAGTCAATCCTAAAGGAAATCAACCCTGAATATTCACTGGAAGGATTGACGCTGAAGGTGAAGCTCCAACACTTTGGCCACCTGATGTGAAGAGCCGAATCACTGGGAAAAGACTCTGATGCTGGGAAAGATCGAAGGTGGAAGGAGAAGGGGGCGACAGAGGATGAGATGGTTGGATGACATCACCGACTCAATGGACATGAGTTTGAGTAAACTCCGGGAGATAGTGGACAGAAGAGCCTGGCGTGCTGCAGTCCACAGGGGTCGCAAAGAGTCGGACACAACTGAGTGACCGACTACAGCAACTGGCACTGAAACCTTGATTTCCAGCTTCATGAGTTAGAGACAGATGCGCCCCTCAACCTGTCCAAGCACCTTTTTCCCTCCCAGTTCTGCGTCCAAACAGTTGTATTTTCTACGCTGTCAAGCTTGATAACATTTCGTTCTATTCTGAAGCCCAAGTTTTCAAAGCCCTGACTATGGGTTAATTCATCAATCTACTCAGCTATCTATTAAGCAGCTCTAGGCGGGCTGTAAGAGTCAGACAGGACTGAGCATAGAGCACACACGTTCCAGGAGCGTTTGTGGGCACTGGGATCTATCACCAGACAGACAGAAACCTTTCTCTGGCATGTAAGTTCTAACAGTGAGAAGCACATAAAAAAAAAAAAAAAGATAAGCATAATAAATGCAGTAAACTTAAGAGAAAATATGCATCTGTTCCTTGTAAACAAAAGAATAAAATCAACAATTACCATGATTTTTTAAATTAATGAATGAATGGATCTAAGCAACAAGGAGCAGCTATTAACACCACAAAAAGAGAAATAACCAGATATTATTGGTCTCCTGATGCAAACAGAGACCTTTAACCTGGAAGCAATTTTAAGAAGGTTGGGGAAGGAAAAAGAAAAAGAAACCACCTAAATCTAACCCAACTGTTAGATTTAATTGCCAATTTACAGGAAATAACGGGACAAATGAATGCCTTGAATCCTACGGGATGCAACAGCAAAACCCAGGATCTAAGTAACACGTCAGGGCTCCTATGAATCAGAATTTCCTGGGGTGGGCCCATGTGTCAGTATTTTTCTAACTCCTCCAGGGATTCCAGCGTGTTTGAAGTTTGAAAATCAGGAGGGTTTCCCTAATGCTGAAGAACAACAAGTTCTCCCAGGGACCATGTTAAAGTGTAGATTGTTAATCTAGTCGATCTGGGGTGGGGTGTGGGATTTTCCATTTCTATCAAGCTCCCTGGTGATACTGATCTCCAAACCAAGCTCTAAAGTTTAGAACTCTGGTTCTCAAATTTAGCTGCACTCCAGAATTACCTAGGGAATTCCAGAAACTATTGGCGGGGCTTCACCCCCAAGCAATTCTGATTAAATTGTGCAGGTGCACAGTAAAGGTGCAGTTGGGGTGGGGATTTTTAAAAGCTCTCTGAGTGATTCTAATGGGCCACAAGTTTGAGAGCCACTGGATCAAGGTTAAGGATGGCAGAAAGAGATGGTAGAAACTCCATTCTTGAGTTGACGGCCCACTTACTCAAGCAACCGCCAGTCTTCCATTTATATGAATGAACACCCTTTCCTTGGACTTTCCAGGTGGCGCTAGTGGTGAAGAACCCACCCATTACGGCAGGGACATAAGTGATACAGGTTCGATCCCTGGATCAGGAAGAAACCCTGGAGGAGGGCATAGCAACCCACCCCAGTATTCTTCCCTGGAAAATCCCATGGACAGAGGAGCCTAACGGATTACCAGGCTACAGTCTACGGGGTCGCAAAGAGTCAGATACAACTGAAGTGACCTAGTATGAACAGGCACCCTTTTCTTACTAAGCCAGCACAAGGTAAATTACTTTGCAGTCAAAAGCATCCTAACTGATTACAATATTACTGCTGTTAGAAGTAAAAATTTAAGTATCTTCTTTTGAAGATCACTCAGATCACTCCTCTTCTATTTGCTAAATTTGAATTTTAAAGTGATAGGAGTCTTCTCTGTTTTAAGAAACATTACTTATCACTTGACTCTACACCCACTCGTAACTGACATAACCTGGAAGTAGAATTTCTCAAGGAACTCAGGTCTTTACATCAGGATGCCAGGATGAATGATCCTCAGAAGATCCCAGAGCCAGAAACTTAAAAGAAAGCTGCCCACCAAGCAAGAGGCGGTGGAGTCCATCTTTTTTATATGTTTGGGATGGGGGTGGCAAAAGGGACAGGACAGGACACAGTCACAGGTTCCCTACCAGGAACCAGTGACAGACTTTATTTGCTTGGGCTCCAAAATTACTGCAGACAGTGACTGCAGCCATGAAATTAAAAGATGCTTGCTCCTTGGAAGAAAAGCTATGACCAACCTAGACAGCATAAGAAAAGCAGAGACATTACTTTGCCGATAAAGGTCCGTCTAGTCAAAGCTATGCTTTTTCCAGTAGTCATGTATGGATGTGACAGCTGGACTATAAAGAAAGCGGAGTGTTGAAGAATTGATGCTTTTGAACTGTGGTGTTGGAGAAGACTCTTGAGAGTCCCTTGGACTGCAAGGATATCAAACCAGTCAATCCTAAAGGAAACTAGTCCTGAATATTCATTGGAAGGACTGATGCTGAAGCTGAAACTCCAATACTTTGGCCACCTGATGTGAAGAGCTGACTCATTGGAAAAGACCCTGATGCTGGGAAAGATTGAGGGCAGGAGGAGAAGGGGACGACAGAGGATGAGATGGTTGGATGGCATCACTGACGCAACGGACATGAGTTTGAGCAAGCTCCGGGAGTTGGTGAAGGACAGGAAAGCCTGGCGTGCTGCAGTCCATGGAGTGGCAAAGAGATGGACATGACTGAGTGACTGAACTGAACTGAACCAGGAACCAAACAAGAGCCTCAACAAGAGGGTCCTGGACGGGGGCCAGATGAAGGCTCATGAAAGAACCCCAAAGAAAGCAGTGGTAAAGATGGATGGCAGGGGAAGTAAGAGGAGACCAACTCTAATACCAACCTGCAATCCCAAATTCCTAACAAAACCCTCACTGCTAAGAAAAAACAGCCATCAGAGCAATTGGAATAGACGAGATTAATCTTATAAAGACTCCAAAGGCTGTAACAAAAATATGCAAGAGTTGCCAGACATTATCCAAGGCATCACTTCCACTTTTAAAAACATGAAAAAGGGGCTTCCCTGGTGGCTCAGGGGTAAAGAATCCTCCTGCCAATGCAGAAGACACAGGTTTGACCTCTGATCCAGGAAGACCCCACAGGCTGTGGAGGAACTAAGCCCAGGCGCCACAACTACTGAACCTGCTCGCCTAGAGCCTGCGCTCTGCAACAAGAGAAGCCACAGCGTGGGAAGCCCTTGCTGCAACTAGAGAAAAGCCCTTGCGGCAATGCAGACCCAGCACGGCCAAAATAAATACATTAATTAAAACACAAAAAACTTATGGAAAAAAACAGGTTAAACACGATCAAGTGATTATGAAAAAAACTTCTTTTTCACAAACCCCTTGTTAAAAAAAACCCTAGGTAACATCTTTTGAAATACCTCTCTATTTCACATAAAATACATTTCAAGGAAATAGTGGAATAACTGTGGTTATATCTACAGGGCAAAAAGCATTCACCACTGAGTAATCATCTCTTCCCACTTCCAGGACTCCTCTTACTCTGAGAAACATCATCTCTTAGCTGCAGTCTCGGGGGCAGGGGCTGATGAGCGCACTAGTAACTGAAAAGCCCAGTGCATCCTGGAGCCCAGGAAACAGGAGGAGCAGCGCTGTGGGTCAGGGCCAGGGTTTGGATTCAGAGTGTGGTGTGAGCCCCAGGACGCTGCTGTGCCCTAAGCTCTCACGCGCGTGATGACTACTTGAAATCACAAAGACAAAGCACAGGTGATGACAGTAATCACCTATAAATGATTACTAACTTCTAGTACAGCATTCCAAACTCAATAAAGCTTTTCCCAAATTACGATCACCATAGTAAGATTCTATGACAATGTAAAATAGGTGTCAGTGCGATACGCCTGATTGCCACCTACAAGGATCCTGTATCCTTAATAGAGAGAAAAGCACCCATGTGAAAAGTACACACACACCCTCCAAAGGACTGGAGAGTGTTGTTGTTGTTGTTTTCTTCTTAAAAAAGGAACCACGAAAGGTTTTCCACTTAATCCTATTTTAAAAAACAAAACAAAGCTGGAGAATTTCTAGTCTTATGAGGGATGTGAGAAGATGAAAGACCAGGAAGATCAGGATGAAATTCTGAAAAATGGACTAGAAATGAAAAATGCAGATTTTAACCTGCTTCAAAGTAAGTACTTATTACAAACCAAAGACAAAGGGGAAAAAAGGGAAAATTAATCTGTAAGGTAAACAAAAACTTCAGTGTGGTACTGGCTGGCATAAAGACAACACACAGATGAATGGAACAAAATACAGGCCGTGGAAATAAACCCAGATAGATAAATGACGAGCTGATTTTGGATAAAGGTACAAGGCAATTCAAGGGAGAAGAACCTTTTCCAAAGAAGTGTGCTGCCGCCACTGGGTATCAATATCAAAACAGAAAGAACCCACCGCATCTCATATCAAAGTCTAGGATGAGAAAATGGATCACAGACCAACCTGTAAAACCTAAACTATCAAACTTCCAGAAGCAAGCATAGGAGAAAAATCCTTGTGACTCTGAGTCAAGATTTCAAAAGTGCACTCCATAAATAAAAAAAGGATATAGTGGACTTCCTCAAGATGAAAAATGGTCAGCGATACATCTTGTTAAGGGAGGGGAAAAGACAAGCCACAGACCTGGAGAAAACAGGTGCAAAACATACTATTTGACAGAGGGCATGAATCAGGGTATGCAATCAACTCCCAAGATTTAACAGGAAGAAAACAAATAACCCAATTATGCGGATGAACAACAGATTTGAACACTTTAACAAAGAAAATGTTCAAATGGGAAGTAAGCTCAAGAAAAGATGCTTATCATTTTTTATTAGGAAAAAGCAAATATAATCACAGTGATTAAAATGTCTAATTAAAAATGCCTACCATAAAAAATACTGACAACGCCAGTACTGGAGAGGATGTGGAGCAACTGACCTGTTTGGAGGGGATACAAAAATGGTACCGTCACTTTAGAAAGTTTTTAAAAATTAAAACACACACTTATCAGATGACCCAACAGCCCCATTCTTAAGGCATTTATCCAAGATAAATAAAAAAGGTCACCCGAAAACTTGCAAGCATTAGCCATTAACAGCTTTGCTCGTAACTGCCCCAACGTGGAAATAAACCACAAGTCCTTCAACAGGTGACTGGATAAACAACTATATGAAATTCACACAAAGGAACACAACTCGGCAACAGAGGATTAAACAACTGACAGACACAACCTGGATAAACCTCAAATGGATTCCATTTATAGCACATTCTGGAAAAGACACAACCACAGGACAGCAAACAAGGGGGGCGAGGGCGGACTATGAGGGGCACACAGGCCTTCTGGGGACTGAGAGGAAACTGCTCCATGTCACGTGGTTACAGAGCTGTGTTTGCTAACACGGTCATACACCAAAACAGGTGAATTTTACTGCATGTAACTGTACTTCAAGTTTAAAAAAGAATTCTAACCCTCCCCTTATGCACAAAAATTAGCTAGAAATGAACCATAGACCTACACTTATGAGCTAAAACTATTAAAACTTCTAGAAGTAAACATAAGAAAATGAGAAAATATGATCTTCAGGTAGGCCAAGACTCCTTATGTGATTAAAAAAATGACTAAACCATAAACAAACAAACTGAACAATTGGGCTTTATCAAAATTACAAATTTCTGTTCTTTGAAATACAAGAAAATGAAAAGGAAGCCACAGAGTAGGAGAAAATATTATATATATATGAAAAAGAACTTTGTTCAGAATATACAACTCAATAAAAAGAACCCAATAACAAAGGCAAAACACTTGAACAGATGTTTCAAAAAGAAGATATACAACCACGAGGTGTATGAGAAGATGTTCAAAGTCAGTAGTCATCGGGAAATTCAAATTTCCATGGCCTGACGACAAAACCACATCGGGATGACCAAAGCGAAAAGAGGTGACGACAGCGAGCGGCAATGAGGACAGGTCTCCTCTGTCGCTGGCGGGCGTGTAAAACAGCAGCTGAAACTGGTAGCTGCTCAGAAGACTATAAACTCAACACGTATGTGGCCCTAACCTCATTCCAAGATAATCACCAAAGAGAAATGACTGCATGTTGACAAAGACATAACAAGCGCTCATCCAAGCTTTACTCTTAGCAGTGAGACTGGAGACAGCAGGTGACTGGAGAGACGGATCAAGGTTTGTCCACACAGCAGACTGTGACTTGGCAGTAAGAAGAAATTTACTCCTGTAACCACATGAATGGCTCTCAGAAACCCTGCACTCACTGAAAGAAGTCAGACAAAGAGTATTCACTGTATGATTCTATTCAAACGAATTTCAGAACAAGAAAAACTAACTGATAGTAATGGAAAGCAGATCACTGCTTGCCTGGGAGTGGTGTGAGGTATGAGGGAACTATGGGAGATGATGAAAATGTTTCTTATTCGGACTGCAGCAGTGGTTTTACACAGGTGAACAAATCTACCAAAGCCCAAAGCACCTAACTTTACACTTAAAATGGATACTTTATTATACATAAATTAAACCTCAACAAAATGTGGCTTCTTTTTTTATTGCTGTATAGTTGATGTGTATAATATTACAGAAGGTAGAGATGTATAATACAGTGATTCACTATTTTGAAGGTCATGCTCCATCTACAGCTACTATACCATACTGACTATATTCTCCATCTTATACCTACTAGTCTGTGCCTCTTAATCGCCCACCTCCATCTTGCCTCTCACTTCCCTCCCCACTGGTAACCACCAGTTTGTTCTCTGTATCTATGAGTTGGCTTCTTTTTTGTTATACTTACTACTTTGTTGTATTTTTTAAGATTCCACATGTAAGTGATACATCATAGAGTATTTGTCTTGGAGGATATTATGCTAACTGAAGTCAGACAGAGAAAGACAAAACCTGATTTTAAAAAATGTGTAACAAAGGAAGACAATACACTGACTCTTTTTCACCGAGCAGGATAGGATGGTGACCATTAGGTCAGTGAGAGCAGGCAGTTCTCCTGGTGTTTCCTCTCTGTAAAACAGAGATAATAACAGTACCTGTTTTAGAGATGGCTGTGAGGATTAAATGAAAATACATGTTGAATATCTGGTATGTAATAATGACAGTTATCGAGGACTTATTATCTAACCACATATTCTAGATATTCATTTAATCCTAGCTAACATTCTAATAATTATCTCTAATATACTAACTTGGCTAAGAAAATTATATACAGTAATAGTTACTGAAGCGAAATTCTCAAACTCACATGAAAAATTATCAATAAATAAACACACACACACACACACACACACTACTGCAGAAAATTACTGTTTCAGTTATCACTCACTGCACAACAAACACCTCAAAACTTGGTGGCTGAAACCAACTTCCATTTCATTTGCTCCTGGGCTTAGCTGGCTCCTCAGAGGGTGGTGGCTGTGGGCGACTCAGAGGGAGCGCTGGACCTTCTCCCTCCCCACGTGTCCTCTCCTGAGTGTTCCCCCAAAACTACTGGAAGCTGCCGACTTCTTACGGCTTGAAGCCTCGCACCGGCCCATGGTCATCTCTGCAGTGCCCTGCTGGCCACGAATGCTGCAGGGCCAAGCCGTGAAGTACCAGGAAGGGGCTTCTCTGGGAGCCACTGACAGAAGGGCAGGGATAAGGGGACCAGGTCTGCAAACAGCAGAGAAAGACTGCAGAATCAGCCGGGGTTGCAAATGGGGATGGCAACCTGAGTATGTGTATCATCGCTATTAAAAGGGCTAGAATAACAATGAACTGTGTGAAGGCTTGTTTAACAATGTGTTCCTCACACAATACACAATATCAATTACATGCTTATTAAAGTACACACCCATTTTAGTGGGGAAAAAAGAAGTGTAGTTCTGTCAATAGCAGCATTGGTTATTGTTGCTTTTTTGAGGGGGCAGGGTGAGATGTATACATATCAAGGTCACCAAGAAAGCCTTTTGAAAAATACAAACCCTGACCTCACCATTCTCATTTTAAAAAGGATGTCTAAGGAGTTCCGGTGTGTTCTGTACAAGTGCTCCCTGGAGTCTAACAGGCACACTCATCCCCACATCTCCAGCACACACAGGGTCACGTGAGGGCATGTGATGCAGATAATCCAGATTTTAATTGTTCACCAGAAGCTACAAGTGAGACACCATGTTAAGGAGTTTACAAAACATTTTCACGTGAATTATCTCACTTGTTCCTATGAATTAAGCAGGACTGACACCACCTTATTCTTTCTCACACTTCCTTACTAATTTTCAAAAAAATGGGTGTTAGGAGAGAAAAAAATTAAGGTGCAGTTACCACAACAAAGAGAATACGTAAAACTGGTTCGTAAAATTATTACTCACTTAAACGCTTCCTTGGTGCTTACTATTGTCAAGAGAAGCTGATGCTAAAGAATTTGCCTGTCAATGCAGAAGACAGAAGAGACGTGGGTTTGATCCCTCGGTTGGGAAGATCCCTTGGAGAAGAAAATGGCAAGCCATTCCAGGATTCTTGCCTAGAGAATCCCATGGACAGAGGAGCCTGGCAGGTGACAGTCCCTGGGGTCGCAAAGCGTCGGACACGACTGAGCACACAGAGCATACATGCTACCAGACATGTGCCTCTGAGGAAACGGGAGACAAATACGTTTGTATTTAATTCTGTAACATGAAGATTTGAGCTACATAAATGAATCATCTTGTTACCTGTCAGGACTACTCAACTAAAGAGAAGAAAAAGAAGTGCTGCTATGAAACGCCAGGAACTGCTTCCCTGAAGATTTCAAGAACAGGATATTCATCTATATGGAATGATTTACAGATAAAGCCAAGTTGGAAAGCAAGAGAACAGAACCAAAAAACTGCAGTCAATTAAATGTCTGGCAACAATGAAGAATGAATTTTGCTAGATCCGGGGTCAAAACTGGGGAGAAGGTTGGGGGTCAGGGTGGGAAAGAGCTGGAGAAAAGCAAACGAGAGAAATTCCTAAATTATAACACAATCTTGTAACAACCACATGGAGCTTAAGACTGATTAAAACTAGTAATAACAAAAAAGTTAGGAAAATGAATCGAGACATGAAATAGAGCCTATTTATCAATCAGCATAAATGGTTATTGATACAGATTATTTCTTCAAAAGTTCTTTAAACATCTACATTGATCCCGTGCAATTAGGTCCTCATTATTCCTGAGCTACCTCCTGGAGGTTCAGTTCAGTTCAGTTCAGTTCAGTCGCTCAGTCGTGTCCGACTCTTTGCGACCCCATGAATCACAGCACGCCAGGCCTCCCTGTCCATCACCAACTCCCGGAGTTCACTCAGACTCATGCCCATCGAGTCAGTGATGCCATCCAGCCATCTCATCCTCTGTCGTCCCTTCCTCCTCTTGCCCCCAATCCCTCCCAGCATCAGAGTCTTTTCCAATGAGTCAACTCTTCACGTGAGGTGGCCAAAGTACTAGAGTGTCAGCTTTAGCAGCATTCCTTCCAAAGAAATCCCAGGGCTGATCTCCTTCAGAATGGACTGGTTGGATCTCCTTGCAGGCCAAGGGACTCTCAAGAGCCTTCTCCAACACCACAGTTCAAAACCATCAATTCTTCGGCGCTCAGCCTTCTTCACAGTCCAACTCTCACATCCATACATGACCACTGGAAAAACCATGGCCTTGACTAGACAGACCTTTGTTGGCAAAGTCATGTCTCTGCTTTTGAATATGCTATCTAGGTTGGTCATAACTTTCCTTCCAAGGAGTAAGCGTCTTTTAATTTCACGGCTGCAGTCACCATCTGCAGTGAGTTTGGAGCCTCCAAAAATAAAGTCTGACACTGTTTCCACTGTTTCCCCATCTATTTCCCATGAAGTGATGGGACCAGATGCCACGATCTTCATTTTCTGAACGTTGAGCTTTAAGCCAACTTTTTCACTCTCCACTTTCACTTTCAATAAGAGGCTTTTTAGTTCCTCTTCACTTTCTGCCATAAGGGTGGTGTCGTCTGCATATCTGAGGTTATTGATATTTCTCCCGGCAATCTTGATTCCAGCTTGTGTTTCTTCCAGTCCAGCATTTCTCATGATGTACTCTGCATATAAGTTAAATAAACAGGGTGACCATATACAGCCTTGACGTATTCCTTTTCCTATTTGGAACCAGTCTGTTGTTCCATGTCCAGTTCTAACTGTTGCTTCCTGACCTGCATACAAATTTCTCAAGAGGAAGATCAGGTGGTCTGGAGGTTAAGGCATCCCATACCAGTAAATGTTTTTAAGAACACCCGCCAATGATTACTAGCGGCAGTGATGTATCTGTTTGCTGTGGCTCCCTCACTAGACTGAAGTTCCCCGGCAGCAGAGGTCAGGACTTCCCCAGCCTTGGGGACTCAGAACACAGTGCCTGGTCCATGGAAGGGACATAGTTGACTCAAACATTTAATGAACATTTGAATAACATGTGGTACACTTAACCCACACACTGTCCTCGTCAACCAGTCGTTTCAGTAGTTCGACCTTTTGGGGGACTGAAGTCCTCTGGGGAGTTGATAAAACCCTGGACTCTTTCCTCAGAAAATGTGCACATGGTCTCAGGCAAAACTCCTGAAGTTCAAGTGTAAGAACCACCACTGGAAGTGGGCACCAGAACTGAGACAACTAAATGTTAGGTCTCACAGGTTCACCTGAGAACCGGTCACCTGAACTGCTCAGAAAATGAATCCAGGTCTCTCAGCCTGGATGTGCACAGATTTCTTCTGAGATGTGAACACACGACTTCACCTTTCCTTCAGCAGCCGCCCCAGGGATGCTCTAAACTCTTGCACAGCTCTCCTCTGCAGTGAGGTGCTCCTGCTCCTGAGGGTACTCAGGGTCATACTCACTTCTAATTTCTCATCAGCAGATGGATTAGAGGGCTTGTTTCCTGGTGGCTCAGACGATAAAGAATCTGCCTGCAACGTGGGAGATGTGGGTTCGACCCCTGGCTTGGGAATATCTCCTGGAGAAGCAAATGGCAACCCATTCCAGTATTCTTGCCTGGAGAATCCCCACGGACACAGGAGCCTGGTGGGCTACAGGGGGTCGCACAGAGTTGGATATGGCTGAGCGACTAAGCACAGCACAGATGGATTAGAAATCCCACAGAGCTTTCCCACTTCTGTTCCTGCCACGGAGAGCCAGGTGGCACCAGGGGAAAAGAACCTGACTGCCATGCTTGAGACCTAAGAGATTTGGCTTCAATCCTTGGGTCAGGAAGATCCCCCAGAGGAGGAAATGGCAACCCACTCCAGTATTCTTGCCTGGAGAATCCCATGGATTGAGAAGCCTGGCAGGCTGAAGTCCATGGGGTCACAGAGTCAGACCTGACCGAAGTGACTTAGCACACACATCCAGTCTGGCAAGATCATTTTGAATCTTCCTCCATCTTGAATTCAGCCACCATGGTTGA
Source organism: Bos indicus x Bos taurus (assembly GCF_003369695.1). NCBI lineage: Eukaryota > Metazoa > Chordata > Mammalia > Artiodactyla > Bovidae > Bos > Bos indicus x Bos taurus. The sequence continues at coordinate 5,821,389 of NC_040079.1, read as the reverse complement.
ATTTTGCCAGCTACGTTGTTTATTCACTCACTTAAATCATGAACAAGACTAAAAAGAACCTGTATTTATAAAATCTTCTAAAATAAATTCTGAAAGTGATTTAGATTTGAGAACGGGCAAAATACTGGCCAGATGCATTTATACTCAAGACATACTAGTCCAAGAAAAGCACTTTCATGTCCTAAAACTGTATGAACTGTAAAAGCCAGTATTTTCATCTCCACTTTCACAAATTATTCACTATGCCATCATGGAGCTAACATTCAACTTTGAATCTTGCAAAAAGCAGGATTGGAACATGGCTTGTTAAAATATTTATTTCTGTTTCAAAAGTCCTGGAGGAGTCTTTCTGCAAGCATGAAAACACAAAAGGAAACACGGGGGAGGGGAGCAGGTAGGTAAGGGGGAGCTCAATTCTATCATGGCTAGGACACCGACCAAGGACACAGAGGAGGTAATTATGTTGGTATCCTTAAACTGCCCTGCTCTCACTTGCCTACAAAGCACAGTACAAGATTTTCAGCATTTCTGTTCTAAACTAACACCAATTTAGACTTCAAATTATGATGCCCCACGTGGAACTCTCTTTTGTCAGAAGTCCCATATATATTTAAAACTATTAGAACACTAAAATAGCATCCTGGGACCTTTGTGTTTCAGATATTAAATTATATTTCTAAATCAATCAGCAATTCATGTCAAAGGTACTAAACAGTCTGCATTCTGACAGTTATCAGTTTAAGACAGACTATGAGTACTCTAAGATTTAATTTGGTACTTCAAAATAAATTAGAACTAAGAATAAAGGTTCTCTCAACTGTGAGCACTGAAGATTTCATAATGCTTTATCTTGCACAATCACGTCCCAGGTCAGTTCTGATTTATTCAAGTGAATAAGTACAATCCACTCGTGGACAGTATTAGAGTTATTATTATTAGCTCTCTTCCAGGCCCAAGCTAAGGGAAATGTTGCACCTTTCTGACTTCATGGTCACAGGCACAGATGCCATTTCATATTGTGTGATAAAGTTGCTGATATTTGGACTTGAAAACCACCTAATTAGCATATAGGTCTTGGCAGTGCTGCCACCATGGCAATTATTACTCTTTTGGGAGCTTCACCGGTACCAGGTTGAAAACCAAGCATTCACCCTAATTGCACAACCATCAGAGGCCAAGTCAACTGGCATTTAGACACCTAACTCTCCCCAGGCTTCAGTAATTCACTGCGTACCACACAGGAAAGCTGCCCTCCAGTTCCCTAAAGCCAGCTCCTGCCTACCTTTCCAACCCTGCTTCCCCTTTCCACCTCGCGAAGCCCAGCCACCCCCACTTCCTTCCTTCTCAGCATGCCAAGCTCCTTCCCGGTTCACCAGCCTGGTCTCCTCCGATGCTGCAGGGCCTCTTCTGGAAGGCTCCGCTAAGACTGTGGTCACCGCACCCTGCTGAACAGGAGCGAGCAGCAGTCTAGCCAGATCCCGTGCACTATGGTTCTCCAAGTGCAGTCTGTACAACGTTGGGGGGCCCCGGAGACACTCTCAGGGGGCTCATAAGTCAAACTATTTCACAGTAAGCCCTCTACACACAAACTTCCAAAGATGAGAATATGCCCGAGTGCCAGCTCTTGTACCGTACTTCTGTTACTACTGTACTTTTCAAGGTACTGTAAGAGTAAAAATGTTTTATTCTTTGTTTTTTATGTACTATTTGTGTGAAGAGTATTATAAACCTACTACAGAACAGTACTGTATAGCCAATTGTGTTAGTTGGGCACCTAGGCCAACTCTGTTGGACTTAAGAAAAAAACTGGATAGCTCAGCTGGTAAAGAATCTGCTTGCAACGCAGGAGACCCTGGTTCGATTCCTGAGTCGGGAAGATCCCCTAGAGAAGGGTACGGCTACCCCCTCCAGCATTCTGGCCTGGAGAATTCCATGGACAGAAGAGCCTGGCGGGCCACAGTCCATGGGGTTGCAAAGAGTCGGACACGACTGAGAGACTTTCACACACATGCAAGGATGTACTCTCAGAATGGACCCTGTTCCTATGTAGAGGACTCACTGTATAATCTGCCTTTTCCACTATGCTTTTGTGTGCATTTATGGTGCAAAACCAATGGTGGTCAAACTGCTAGCTTGGTGCCCCTTAGCACAAATCAAGACACTGGTCACAAACTGTAAAGGACAGTCACATACTCCTCACACTATGCACGCACAGTAAAAAGGAGAAAACAAAAAAGGCCACTTTTTCTTAACAGTGTCCTTGAGGAAGCAGTAAAAATAACTAACTTTATGAAATCTTGACCTTTAAATCTACGTCTTTTGAATATTCTGCACACAGAATGGGATGTTTGCATAGAGTGTGGCTGCTACACACTTGAGCATGGCATCACCTGGGGAAAAAGCACTCGTGTGGGAAGTGGTCTGAAACAGGCAGCTTTATTGTGGAATGCCTTTTTTACCTGTAAGAACGACCAAGAAGCTATTGCTGTTCCAGATGCGGGTCTCTGGCAGACACCTTCTTGGAAATGAAAGAAAGGAGACTCTCATTTCAAGAAAAACTGATAGCATTTTGCCAGCAATCAAACTTGAACTTTCAAGAGGAATTCTGGAAAATCTGCATCACTCAGGGTGATCTTAACTACTTCCCAGTATTTAATTTTTCTGAGAAGATGGGTGGTGATGTTACAAGATGTCATTTAAAGAAATAGTTGTATACTGAAATGTGTTGAAATGTGGCAAGATCTGCGAAAGAGTGAACCAGTATTTCCAACTGACTGGATCTTAATGACCCAGATAACCATGATGGTCTGATCACTCACCTAGAGCCAGACATCTTGGAGTGTGAAGTCAAATGGACCTTAGGAAGCATCACTACGAACAAAACTAGTGGAGGTGATGGAATTTCAGCTGAGCTGAAATTTTTAGCTGAGCTGAAATCCTAAAAGATGATGCTGTTGAAGTGCTGCTCTCAACATGCCAGCAAATATGAAAACTCAGCAGTGGCCACAGGACTGGAAACGGTCAGTTTTCGATCCAATCCCAAAGAAAGGCAATGCCAAAGAATGTTCAAACTACTGTACAACTGAGCTCATCTCACAGGCTAGCAAAGTAATGCTCAAAATTCTCCAAGCCAGGCTTCAATAGTATGTGAACTAAGACCTACAAGATGTTCAAGCTGGATTTAGAAAAGGCAGAGGAACCAGAGATCAAACTGCCAACATCTGCTGGATCATGGAAAAGGAAGAGTTCCAGAAAAACATCTACTTCTGCTTTATTGACTATGCCAAAGCCTTTGACTTGTGGATCACAACAAACTGTGGAAAATTCTTAAAGAGAATTCGTTTAAAAGAATGGGTGGTGGGAATACCAGATCACCTTACCTGCCTCCTGAGAAATCTGTATGCAGGTCAAGAAGCAACAGTTAGAATCAGACGTGGAACAACAGATTGGTTCCAAATCGGGAAAGGAGTACATCAAAGCTGTATATTGTCACCCTGCTTATTTAACTTATATGCAGAGTACATCATGAGAAACACTGGGCTGGATGAAGCACAAGCTGGAATCAAGATTGCCGGGAGAAATATCAATAACCTCAGATATGCAGATAACACCACCCTTATGGCAAAAATAGAAGAACTAAAGAGTCTCTTGATGAAAGTAGAAGAGGAGAGTGAAAAAGCTGGCTTAAAACTCAACATTTAAGAAATGAAGATCCTGGCATCTGGTCCCATCACTTTATGGCAAATAGATGGGGAAACAATGGAAACAGAGAGAGACTTTATTTTTCTGGGCTCCAAAATCACTGCAGATGCTGACTGCAGCCATGAAATTAAAAGACACTTGCTCCTGGGAAGAAAAGCTATGACCAACCTAGACAGCACATTAAAAAGCAGAGACACTACTTTGCCTACAAAGGTCTGTCTAGTCAAAGCTATGGTTTTTCCAGTGGTCATATATGGGTGTGAGAGTTAGACCATAAAGAAGGCTGAACGCCAAAGCACTGATGCCTTTTAACTGTGGTGCTGGAGAAGACTCTTGAGAGCCCTTTGGACTACAAGGAGATCCCACCAGTCAATCCTAAAGGAAATCGATCCTGAAGATTCATTGGAAGGATTGATATCGAAGCTGAAGCTCCAATACTTTGGTCACCTGATTTGAAGAGCTGACTCACTGGAAAAGACCCTGATGCTGGGAAAGATTGAGGGCAGGAGGAGAAAGGGATGACAGAGGATGAGATGGTTGGATGGCATCACTGACTTTATGGAAATGAGTTTGAGCAAGCTCTGGGAGATGGTGAAGAACAGAGAAGCCTGGTGTGCTGCAGTCCATGGGGTCACAAAGAGTCAGACATGACTCAGCGACTGAACAACAATGTACCACGTTCCCAAATCAGGTGTGGGTAGAAGATCCACGCAAAGTGCAGACAAGTCAATGGAGTTCAAAGGTACAGAGTGAAAAAACAAAAAAAAAACCTTCATGATTTCAGATAGTACAACTAACTTCTAAGAAAGTTCCACTTACGGAGTCTTCGTGAGTATCAGAGTGTGTGTGTGTGTGTGTGCACGCACGAGCGGGCATGCACACTCAATTGTGTCCGACTCTTCATGACCCCATGGCCTATAGCCCTCCAGGCTCCTCAGTCTGTGGAACTCTCCAGGCAGGTTGTCATTTCCTACTCCAGGGGATCTACTCGACTCAGGGATTGAACCCATATCTCCTGCACTGGCAGGCGAATTCATTACCACTGTGTCACCTGGGAAGCCCGAGTATCAGAGAACAGCCACAATCACCCAAAAAAGTATTGTATTAGTAATTTAATGTGACAGTATTAAAATACTCCTCCATTTCCCAAGTACCTATCTGGCAGGTTGGATTTCCCTTATATACTTTATATAAAGTTATATATTGCAAAGAACTCAGGAAGGAACTCAGAAGCAGATAAGAGAATTCAAGTGTTTTTTAAACCAGGCGTTGAAGACACTTGCAAATTTGTAAAACAAAATCCCACTTGCCTTTTTTTTTGCAGAAATTGATAAGCCAGTCCTAAAAAATTCCTATGGAAATACGAGGGACTCAGAAGTTAATCTTGAAAAAGGATTAAGTTAGAGGGTTCACACTTCCCTATTTTGAAACTTACCATAAAAAAACAGTAATCAAAATAGTGTGATACTGGCACAAGGACCAACACACAGATCAAAGGAATAGTCCAGAAAAAAATCATATATTTATGATCACTGGGGTTTTTCTTTTTTGTAATTTATTATTTAACGTGAAATGAGTTTCTATTACCACCTTGTAACTTTTTTCAGAGGGAAGAGAGATGAAGGGGAGGGGCTTTCTTCTCCATTGCAAACAGTACTTCCATTTTGAGATGGATCACTTTTGGTTTTTGACAAGGACGTCTAGACAATCCAATGAAGAAAGAACAGTCTTTTAACAAAGGTGGTGGCACAACTCGGTATCTACATACAAAAGCATCAAGTTTTACTCCTATTTCCCACCATAAAATTTAGCTCTGAATAGATAATAGACCCAAATGTAAGAGATAAAGATTTAAAACGTTTAAAAGAGAACATAGTAGTAAATCTATATTTTTGAACTAGGCAATGGTTTCTAAAATATGACACCAAAAGTACAAGTGACAAAATAAAAATATAAATAAAATGGACTTTGTCAAAACTGAGAACTTTTTGCTTCAAAGGAAGGCCACCTTCAAGAAAGTGAAAAGAACCCACAGAATGGAAGAAATTATTTGCACATTGTATATGACCCTTCATAAACTCATAAGGATGGCTAGTACAAGAAGGACGGATGAGCTAATTAGTGTTCAGTCACCGGAAGTGTCCGACTCTTTGCAACCCTATGGACTGCAGCACACCAGGCTTTCCCGTCCTCCACTATCTCCCAGAGTTTGCTCAATTCATGTTCATGGGGCATAGTCAACGAAGCAGATGTTTTTCTGGAATCCTCTTGTTTTTCTCTATGATCCAATGGATGGTGGCAATGGTTCCTCTACCTTTTCCAAATCCAGCTTCAACAGTTCTCGGTTCCGTAATGCTGAAGCCTAGCTTGAAGGTGAGCATTACTTTGCTACTATGTGAAATGAGTGCAACTGTAGGGTAGTTTGAATATTCTTTGGATTGTCCTTCTTTGGGATTGAAATGAAATTTGACCTTTTCCAATCCTATGGCCACTGCTGAGTTTTCCAAATTTGCTGGCACTTTTAACAGCACCATCTTTTAGGACTTGAAATCACTCAGCTGGAATTTCATCACCTCCACTAGCTTTGTTCGTAGTGATGCTTCCTAAGGCCCACTTGACTTCACGTTCCAGGATGTCTGGCTCTGGGAGAGTGACCACACCATCATAGTTATCCAGGTCATCAAGGCCTTTTTTGTACAGTTCTTCTGTGTATTCTTGCCACCTCTTCTTAATCTTTTCTGTCTCTGTTAGGTCCTTGATGTTTCTGTTCTTTATTTTTGCATCAAATGTTCCCTTGCTATCTCCAATTTTCTTGGAGAGATCTTATCTTTCCCATCTATTGTTTTCCTCTATTTCTTTGCATTAAGAAGGCTTTCTTATCTCACCTTGCAATTCTCTGGAACTCTGCATTTAGTTAATTACTAGAGAAATGCACATCAAATTTACAATGAGGTATCCCCCACACCCATCAGAATGGACATCAAATCTACAAATAACAAATGCTGGAGAAGGTGTGGAGAAAAGGAAAGCTTCCTACACTGTTGGTAGGAATGTAAGCTGGTGCAACCACTATGGAAAACAGTCCGGAGGTTCCTTAAAAAACTAGAACTAGGGCTGCCATATGATCCTGCAATCGCACTCCTGGGCATATACCCCCAAGAGACAAAAACTCTAACTCAAAAAGATACACGCACCCCAGCGTTCATGGCAGCACTATTTACAACAGCAAAAACATGGAAGCGCTCTAAACGCCCAAGGGGAGAGGACCACAGAAGGTGTGGTACATACAGACCGGGACTGTTACTCAGCCACAAAAAGAAAGGAACGATAGCATTTGCAGCAACACGGACGGACCTACAGGTTACCGCACTAAGTGAAGTTAAGCCACACAAAGAAACACAAGTACTCTAGGATATCACTCATATGTGGAATCTTAAATATGACACAAACGAAGTCATTTACGAAACAGAAACAGACTCACAGACAAACTTACCATTAAAAAGGGGTAACGGTATGTGGGGAAGGGATAAATCACGAGTTTGGGATTAGCAGATACAATTATATATTGAATATAAAATACACAAGTTCCTACTGTATAGCACCCTGGAGAAGGAAATGGCAACCCCTCCAGTATTCTTGCCTTGAGAGTCCCATGGACAGAGGAGCAGGGTGGCCTAAGGTCCACAGGGTCAGAGTCAGACACAAGTGAGCACACACACACACTACGTAGCACAGGGACCTATGTTCAACGGCCTGTGACAAAACCCAGTGGAAAAGAGGATGAATACACAGGTGCGTGTAACTCAGTGTTTGCTGCACACCAGAAACACAACACTGTCAGTCCGCTACGAAAAGTGAAAGAAGTGAAGTCCATCAGTTGTGTCTGACCCTGTGTGACCCCACAGACTATAGCCCTTCAGGCTCCTCTGTCCATGCGAGTCTCCAGGCAAGAATACTGGAGTGGGTTGGCATTCCCTTCTCCAGGGGATCTTTCAAACACAGAGATTGAATCCAGGTCTCCTGCACTGCAAGCCACCAGGGAAGCCCTGTGAGTCGACTATACTTCAATAAAAAAAATTTTTTTTAATTAAGATAATAGAAATAACAAAATTAAATAAAAAGATAGATGATTAGAAGTGTTGGTGAGGATGTGGAGAGACTGAAACCGATTTCAATTGTTAGCTGGAATGTAAACTGGTTGAAAAAGTTTGATGGTTCTTCAAAACGTTAAACGTACAATTACCATATGACCCAGCAATTACAATTATACTCCTAGAAGTATACCCAAAAGAAGAGAAACATGTCTACACAAAAATTTCACATACAAAAAATATGTAACGGGAATGCTCCTAACAGCATTATCTATATTAGCCCAAATGTAGAAACAGACCACATGCCTATACGTTAACAAACGTATAAATAGAATGTGGTATATTCAAATAATGGATTATTATTTGGCAACCAAAAGGAATGAATTACTGCTACCTGCTTCAACACGGAGGAACCTGGGAAATATTTATGTTAAATGAAAAATGCTAGGCATGCAAGGCCAGGTATAGGTGATTCCATTTATATGAAATGTCCAGAAAAGGTAAATCTGTAGAAACAGAAAGATTAGTGATGCCAGGGGAGGAGAGGAGAGGAGAGGAGAGGATGGGAGGGGACTGCTGCTGAGTACAGCGTTTCTTCTGGGGGGATGAAGGGAGGCACAGATTGCTGTAACTCGCAGGCACATCACATTAACATTTGATATAACAAAAAAAGCAGGTTCACAGATATACAGGACTAACGTTTAGAAGTAGGGAGAGGCAATACGGTAGCAGGAGATTAAGAGGTACAAACTATTATGAGCAAAACAAGCTCAATACATTGTACCACAGGAGGAACATACAGGCAAGATTTTATAGCAACTGTAAACAGAGAACAGCCTTTAAAAATGTGAACCACTCTACTGTACACCTGTAACTTATATAAATATGATACATCAACTATACTTAAAAAATTCTAGGGACTTCCTTGGTAGTACAGAGGATAAGAATCAACCTGGCCAACGCAGGGGACACAGGCTCAATGCCTAGCCAGGGAAGACTCACATCACATGCCATGGAGCAACTAAGTCCGCAAGTCCCAACTACTGAAGCCCAAGCACCTAGTCTGTGGTCCACAACAAGGGAAGCGCCTGCTCACTGCACCTAGAGAAAACACACGCAAAGCGCCAAAGACCCTGCGCAGCCAAAGACGGAAAAAGTCTATGAAGACTGTATTAAGCGCTGGCAAGTCAAATTACAAATGCAAACTCTGAGTATTTCTTGTACAGAACAATGAATGGCACTGAAAGAAAAGTTAATTTCAAGCTTCAGCACAAGGTGGTCACCACAGGACTATCCCCACCCACAGGTACACAACTTCGCAATGTTATAAAGCACATGAACATACAATTTCACATACTAATACATTTTATACACGGCAAACAATCTCTAACTTTACAAATCCTCAAAGCCATGTGTTAGAAAAGGATACGGTAATTTAAAAATATACAGTAAATCAGCATACAATTGGATGGTATTCTACTGGGAACAAATTTACTGATATCTTTCCCTGTGAAGGAGCCAAATCAAAGGACGCACGTTCTTTACTACCTAAAACATTTTGACAAGGAGGGTAATGATTTGAGATACTTTTACTGAAACGCCTTTTACCACACCATAGAATTTTTTCATGTTCTCTCTTAAGATCTTTCATATTCCTTTGATCCCATCCTGTTTGCTAACCTCCGAGAGTAATATATGACAACCTTTTGATTGTTGTGGTCTAATGGCAAACTCGATCATCAAACCTCTCTGTGTAACATTCCAGTGAAAAATATGCCAGATTTTATTTGAAGGTAGTTGTTAACCTGACACTATAACTTCAGCCAGATTAAGTTTAGTTACCTCCTATCACAGGACTACTCATTCAGTTACCTCCTATCACGGGACTACTCATTTGTATTAGAACAATGGACGTCAGGGAGCTGGCACATTTGGCTACCACCAAAACAATTCATACAAAGCACTCCCTGCAAGCCAGCCTGCGCTGCAGGTGACGTGTCCTTAAAAGCTTAACACTGTAAATAACAGGAAAGGTGCTTCAGGAAAAAAAAAAAAAAGTTGTATAAATTATCTGAGAATTCTGTTTTTCTCACTGGTAAGTTTTTTCAGTGTTTTAAAAAAACACAAAATTTGAACTCCAAATCGTAAAACAGTCATTGCACTTAGTAACTTCATCTGAAGGCAAACCGTCATGTCCGACTCTTTGTGGCCTCATGGACTGTAGCCCACCAGCCCACTTCTCTGTCCACGGGATTCCCCAGGGAAGAATCCTGGCGTGGGTTGCCATTTCCTTCTCCAGGGGATCTTCTCGACCCAGGGATTGAACCCGGGTCTCCCGCATTGCAGGCAGACACTTTAACCTCTGAGCCACCAGGGAAGCCCACACTTTTAAAATAAACTCACAGTGACAAGTATTTTACGAGTTAAACTGGCATGCGATATTTAGTCAAGAGAATATTCTAAGAAAGATGCGGTTTTGGGCTTAGACTTATCCCACCACTCTTTTACCCCCAGTCAATATGACACTACAGTTTAGCATCACAGTAACACAACCTAGGAACACAGGCACTCAGATTTCTCTACTCTAGCATCACTGGCAAGCAGACATGTCAGTGAACTCGGAAGTCTGCGTAATTCTCTGAAAAGTGGCTAGGATGTGGAATCAGGGAACTATCTCCGTTTCTGATGCTGGCAAAACAAAAGAGCCCACAAAGTACAAAAAGTCCTGGTTCCTAACAAAGGTAAACAATGGTAAAATCAAATGCAAAGACTGGTAGTCATTGAACCTGTGCAAAACACATTTTAATCATCACCACGTATGAAAATAAATGTGAACACAATGGAGCTGGGTTTAGCAATAGGAAGGCATAGAAAACAGGCACTGGACCTGCTCTGGGGGCCCCTAGAGGCTAATCCAGCACAGTATTTCATGAACAGTGGTTTAGAATAAACGTGAAGTGAAGGCAAATGGGTGATGTGTCACCTCTGGGTCTTCAAGAGGATGGCATCAGAAGGCAGGTAAGACACAATTGGTTTCAACTGGACCTAGAGAACTTCTTTAACAAACAGTGATAAAATGCTAGACTAGATTACTGGCGACTGGAATCACCATCTCAAGAATTTCAAGGGGTAAATAAGCCAGGATGTTCGGGACATTCCCTTCAGTTGAAAGCAGGCAGCCCAGGTAATTCATGTCACCTGTAACTTCAGACACTGGTACCTTTAACTAGTGGGCACTCTGAGGAGATAGAACTCATTCAAGAGACAGGATATGTCCGAGTCCCACTCTTCACAATGCAGAGGAGGAAAAGAGAACAGAGAAGCAAAGGCTCTGAGATACAGACTGTCGATAAAGGTGGGATGCGGTAGTTCCATATGGACATTCGGGGCTGTTAGAGACTTGAAAAGCCTCCGTCTGACGCGGGTGACTTGACGGCTGCAGTTGTTAAGACTGTCACCTCTCCTTGCCCCCCACGATTACCACATCTCACAGGAGTTACCCCCAGGGCTCCTGGCGCCCCTTATCTGTACACAAGAGTCTCTCGGCCTCTCATTTGATATCCCCCCCAGCACTTTGACAGAGAGGTGATAAAAGGGTGAGTAAGCACGCTGCAGCTGATCTTGGTCAAAGAGCACAGACCCTGGCACCGACCGTGGAAAATGGGGGTGAAGAAGCAGAAGGGAAAGCGAAGTCGGGGAGTTCGGCCAATGAGCAGGCAGTTACCAGCTTTCCCAGGGCAGTTTGTCACCTCCTTTTGCAGTCACCACAGACTCCGAACCCCTGCCCTGGCCTCCCCTACCCCACTGTGGTCAAGTGCGCCCTTTTCCTTGGACAGCTACTTCTTAAAAACAACACAGAAAGATAAAAGTAATTTTTCCAGACTTCCGGTTGTCAAAGACAATAAAAACCTCACCCTGAAGCACGGTTAAGTTCAACGGTTCTGTTTTCTCCCTCGTTTTCTGGCATCCCGTCCACCACCTCCCACCCCAGACCACCTCTGTTCGGGGTGGAACAAACGACTGCCACACTCAGTTTCAAACATATGTCAACCTTTGGCGGGGGGTGGGGAGGGGTACTTTTGAATTACTTCGACATTCTGGTATCTGACCTTTTTTTCCTCCCCAAAGGAAAAAACAGGACACCAAGAGGGCAGAAATTTCCCTTTCTCTGCCCTCCTACTTCGGTCGCTGGCAGCATCTCGGGGGGCTTCTGAAGCGGGAGGCTGAGGGGGGCGGGGGGCTCTTTCGAGTTTCTTCCTAGGAAACTGGCCCTCAGCAGCCAAACGTCCTCTGAGCTCCCGGGTTTGCTTTAAAATGTTGAAACTTCACAAGGCAGAAAAATTACGGCTAAAGAGCCACGTCCTTTGTTGAAGCCCCACGGGTTTTAATTTTGCGGTGGAAAAGGCCACCAGCTACAATCACGGACTGCTCCCCGCGGGGAAGGGGGGACAGGTGCGACTCCGGGGCTGTGGAGGGCCCTGCGGCGGGCGGCGCGGCGGCCAACCCGGCCCGGCCCGACCCGACCCGAGCGCCCGTTCGCCCGCGGCCTCCCACACGCGTCCCCCGCGCTGCCCCGCGGGCCCGGCCGCGCCGCCGGCCTCCGCTCCAAGATGGAGGTGGCGGCGACGGCGGGCGGCCGGTTACGAAACGCGCGGCCGCCACATGGCCGCGCCGGCCCCAAACTTGGCCGGGCCCCGGGCGAGGCTCGGGGCCCGGGCAGCTAGGAGGCCGCGCGGCGTCCGCCACTCACCCACAGACCGGTAGCCCAGGATCGCGATCTTCCGGGACTTGGACTGCGGCATCTTAGCGGCCTCCTCAGCCCCGGGTCAACCACATCAACCGCGGCGGCGGCGGCTCCTGCGCTGCGATCGGCGGCGGCCGCGCCGGGGCACAGCGGCATCCAGGGGCGGGGCGGGGCGGGCGGGCGCGGCTGCCTTAGCTCCTCGCTCGCGCGCCCAACCGCCCGGAACCGCCGCGCGGCCCCGCCCCCAAACACGCCCACGTGACCGCGCGACGCCGCAAGCGGCTCGCGTCAGCACCGCCCTCCCGCGGCCGCGGCCCCTTCCCCCAAACGCACGGGGTGTGCGTCGGGAGGTGTTTTACTTTAAAGGGAAAAAGAGGGGACGCCGAGATGCCCCTGGAATAGTCACGACTAAAACTCGCTGCGTCATGACCCGCCCACCGTCTTCCGCCGCTTTTTAATGACGCCAGCTCTCCCCGAGCGCTGATTGGACAGTTCCCATCCGCCCGCGCGCTGACGCGACGGAAACTCCTTCTCCCATTGGGGGGGCGGGCGGTGAAGAGGCGGGCCCGGAGGCGGGGGCTGCTTGGCCCGGCAGCTAAAAATAAACGCCTACTGGGAGCGCGCGTCTGGGCGCCGGTGAACTTTGGAGGCTTCGAAGTTCGGAGGGGCTGGAGGCGGGCGCCGGGGTGGGGGGGGTGGGGGGCGGAGAGAAGCTACCTCCCCAGGGATTGGTCAGATCACGGGGAGGGGGCGGGGAGACGCGTGGGAGGTGCGGTGATTGGTGGGCCTCTGAGCGGTCCTGGAACTCGCGCCCGCTGAGCCCTTAAAAGGCACAAGGCGCGTGGCGGGTACCTTGGTGGGCTGTTGGTTGGCCGGTGTCTTCCTCGTGTGTGTTTTTTTGTTTTTGTTTTAAAATTGCTGCATTGGCTTTCGTGAGTCTAGGTTGGAGGATGGAGGTGATGACGAAGCATCAGCCATGGGTGAAGGACCATGGGAAGAATGGAGTATGCGTTCATTGAAAATGTGAACGCGTTTCATGAAAAAAGCGTTCTCCTCACTTATCATGCATCTCCTCAGTTCCGGTCTTAACCCTGGCGTTTGCGGATCCCACGCACCTCATGGGAAAGGAACAGCGCCGGGTCGACGCAGGTTTAACTGTCAACGCCTGCATGGCTAATTGAGTAAGGCAGACTTAAAACACTCGCCGTTGTTGGCTGAGAACTCTCCAGAACCGTCCTTCCAGGGGGATTTAAGACCGGTGAGCCGACGCTCTGGCGTGGGCTGACTTCTCCGCTGAAGGGACGCTGCTCTATTTCCCTCCAGAGGTGCCCTGACAACCCCGTTTTCAGTGGTGCTGGTGAAGGGTGTCTGGGGGTAGCACCAGTCTTGGAGTGCAGGGAGGGACGCCAGCTCGGGAGGCCTGGATCATGCGACAAGAGGGTGAAAACCGGGCCCAGGAAAACAGGATGCGATCAAAGCTTTCTATCATGCTAGGTATTCTTGTCCATGGAGGTTGCTGAAGAAGCAGATACCTGCTACTCGTACTAAAGTCCTTCTGTCGTCCTCGGGCTGTCTGGCAGTGTTGACCTGCCTGGTTAAGTGGGACCACCACTCTGGTCATGGCCTCGCCCAGTGAGCACCGAGGAGAAGCCCCCAGGAAACCGAGCGGCAAGGGCAGGATTCTTGGGTTAGGAAGATTTAGAGGTGACAGTCCCTAGGACTGTCGCGGTGCTGGGTTTAGAACACTGACGTTGGGGCACAATCCTCCCACTGCTCCCTGCTCACTGGAGAGTGCGCGTTGCACATTCAGGTCCTGAAGGGGGGCGTCTTACAGCTGAAACCCCAGGCCACCAGTTGGACATGAGAAAATCTTTCAAGTTGTCTTTTTTGTTAATTGATTTTTGCATTCCACCCTGTAATTAGTTGAAATAATTAAACAATTCGGGTCTTAAAATGGACTCGCCAGGAAAATGTATAATTTTTGTCCTGTGAATTGGATGCTTCTCCTTCAGTATTTTTTCCAGGTGGCATAGTGGTAAAGAATCTGCCTGTCGAGGCAAGAGACACCGGGTTCGGTCCCTGGAGTAGGAGATGTCAACCCATTCCAGTATTTTTGCCTGGGAAATTCCATGGACAGAAGAGCCTGGCAGGCTACAGTCCATGGAGTCCCAGTGCGCGATGTGATTGAGCCAGTACCCACTACAGTATTTTGAACTAATGGTACCAGACTCCCCAGTAGGTTGTGAAATCAGCTTAGTGGGTTTTTTTTAAATAGAAGAACAGAATAGAAAATAATTCGTTGCATAGTAAGGGTGAGTATTGTTTCATGACACTTTTGTTGTGTGTGTATATATATTTATGTATATATGTATTGTGGACTGCATTCCATTGTAATATGTATTTCTTTCTGTGTGTTGCCCAAAAAAGTGTGAAAGCACCTCCCTAGCCTGAGAAGTCCAGACTTAGGAGTCCAGACTTTTAGGAGTCCAGACCGAGAAGTGCAGTTGTAAATGACAAATTCATTCGTGAAATATTCCAGTTGTGTTAAAGCCCATTTAGGCCAGACCCCGGAGTTCTGAAGATTCCTTTATTCCAGAATGGGGAGAATTTCCTTGGTTTAAGAAATGACTCAGATGACCTGAAATATTTGGGATTGGTGTATGAATTCACATTGAAATACCTGACTGCTGCCAGACCATATAGGATAAGAGACCAGATGGGAAATGCAGGCAGGGCCTTATTGGGGCTCATGCAGCAGCAGGAAGGAGAGAGAGAAAGCAACAAGTGCCCTTGCTAGGGGGGGAGGGGTGGCTTGGTGGTCTGCCCATCCCCTTGGTGATGATGGGTGCAGGGATCATCCTTTTTTCCTCCTGACACTCAGAAGCAACCATTGGGTTTTGGCCTTCTTGTCTCTTACTGTTGATAATTCTCCCCTACAGTGCACGTGTGCAGCTATCTTTCAGTTCAGTTCAGCCGCTCAGTCGTGTCTGACTCTTTGAGACCCCACGGACTGCAGCACACCAGGCTTCCCTGTGCATCACCAACTCCCAGAATTTACTCAAACTCAGGTCCATTGAGTTGGTGACACCATCCAACCATCTCATTCTCTGTCGTCCCCTTCTCCCACCTCCAATCTTTCCCAGCATCAGGGTCTTTTCAAATGAGTTGTTTCTTTGAATCAGGTGGCCAAAGTATTGGAGCTTCAGATTCAGCATCAGTCCTTCCAGTGAATATTCAGGACTGATTTCCTTTAGGATGGACTGGTTGGATCTCCTTGAAGTCCAAGGGACTCTCAAGAGTCTTCTCCAACACCACAGTTGAAAAGCACCAATTCTTTGGTGCTCAGCTTTCTTGATAGTTCAACTCTCACATCCATACATGACACCTAGAAAAACCATAGCTTTGACTAGACAGACCTTTGTTGGCAAAGTAATGTCTCTGCTTTTTAATATGCAACTATCTTTAGTCCCTTGTAGTTTGTCTGTGACACCCCACTCCAGTACTCTTGCCTGGAAAATCCCATGGATGGAGGAGCCTGGTGGGCTGCAGTCCATGGGGTTGCTAGGAATCGGACATGACTGAGCAACTTCACTTTCACTTAAATGCATTGAAGAAGGAAATGGCAACCCACTCTAGTGTTCTTGCCTGGAGAATCCCAGGGACGGGGGAGCCTAGTGGGCTGCTGTCTATGGGTCGCACAGAGTCGGACACGACTGAAGCGACTTAACAGCAGCAGCAGTTTCTCTGTGTTCTGTTGCCCAAGGAGTGGGAGAGGAGATGAGGAGACATCTGTCCAGGTGTGAGCACTGCAGGAGAGGGTCCAAGGTCCCAGCCTATCTCAGAATGTGTCCCCCACAAAGATATGTCAAAGCCCTAACCCTCTCAAAATGTAATCTTATTTGGAAATACAGCTGTTGATGATATAATTAGTTAAGATGAGGTCAAACTGCAGTGGGCTTCCGTGATGGCTCAGTGGTAAAGTATCCACCTGCAGTGCAGGAGCCACAGGAGACACGGGTTTGATCCCTGGGTGGGGAAGATCCCCTGGAGCAGGCAATGGCAACCCACTCCACTATTCTTACCTAGAGAATCCCATGGACAGAGGAACCCTGGTGGGCTACAGTCCATTGGGTGGCAAAGAGTCAGACACCGAGGAGGGTGGGCCCTAATCCAACATGACTGGTTTCCTCACAAGAGAAGACGAGAAACACAGACACAGACACGCCCACCCACTGATGTACGATGGAGGCGGGGGCTGGAGCGATGCCCCTCCCTGGAGACTTCAGAGGGACGGAGCCCTGCTTCCCTCTGAAGTTGGGGGGCGTTTATACTTCGGACATCAGAACTGTGAGAAAAGAAGCCTCAGTTTACAGTACTTTGTTAACAGCAGCCCTGAAAAAAGAACCCATCACCAGTCTTCAAGTTGTCAGTAGATTTTCATTTAAAGTTTGACTCCAGTTTCTGCCAGGCTGTGGATGAAACCGACCTTCTTCCCAACACCCCAAGCCAGTGTGCGCCTCCTGGGAGTGTTTCCCTAGGGGGGTGCTAGCTGCCCTGCAGAGGAGGTCCTGAGGGTCCCTGTGTGGTCATAGGGCACGATGACTGAAGGGGAACACCGTGCTCCTAAGAGTTGGCACAGCAGTACCCGGGGAAGCTCCAGGAGAACAGGAGGCCAGGTCCTTGCAATAAAACTCGATGGCTTGGCCAGCAAGGCTTTGATTATGACTGTGTATGCTCTTCACGTGTGCCTTAGATGTGGAATTTAGTCACAGTGCTTATAAGCCACCGAAAGTTATAATTATGGTTTGAGGGACCATTCGCCATTGGTTCCTCCTCCTGTGTGAAGTGTTCTCAGTGTTGGGCTTTATCCAGTGTGTTGGGACCTGGAGCATTTCTAACATTATTATGCAGGGAAGAAAAAAGAACTTCTTGTAGGTTTTTTTTTTTTAATGTTTTTATTTATAAATAAAATAATTGAGCATGGAAGAACTGATGCTTTCAAATTGTGCTGGAGAAGACTCTTGAGAGACCCTTGGACTGCAAGGAGATCCAACCAGTCAATCCTAAAAGAACTCAACCCTGAATATTCATTGGAAGGACTGATGCTGAAGCTCCGATACTTTGGCCACCTGATACAAACAGCCGACTCATTAGAAAAGATCCTGATGCTGGGCAAGATTGAGGGCAGGAGAAGAAGGGGGGACAGAGATGAGACGGTTAGATAGCATCATTGACTTAATTGACATGAGTCTGAGCAAACTCCAGGAGATAGTGAAGGACAGGGGAGCCTGGTGTGCTGCAGTCCATGGGGACATGACTTAGTGACTGAACAAAAAACAAAAAAACCTATGTAGTATATGGATTGACCATGACATACATACACAGCGTGTTGTGACTGGGATGATAGATGTCCTAGTGGGGTTTCCACAATAGGGAGGGACCATCAGTGTGGCCCTCACTGTTCAGTGTATAGAATTTGTAATGCATTCCTTTTCACATGTCTAGTTCTGAGGAATTACAGAACATATTACCTCAGTTCTGCTAAACTGAATCTCACAGAATGGTCATGGGTCTTAAAAGTTTTCCAGTTCTCTTACGCTGTTGGTGGGAATGCAAACTAGTACAGCCACTATGGAGAAAATGTGGAGATTCCTTAAAAAACTGGAAATAGAACTGCCATATGACCCAGCAATCCCACTGCTGGACATACACACCAAGGAAACCAGAATTGAAAGAGACACGTGTACCCCAATGTTCATCGAAGCACTGTTTTATAGCAGCCAGGACATGGAAGCAACCTAGATGTCCATCAGCAGATGAATGGATAAGAAAGCTGTGGTACATATACACAATGGAATATTATTCAGCCATTAAAAAGAATACATTTGAATCAGTTCTAATGAGGTAGATGAAACTGAAGCCTATTATACAGAGTGAACTAAGCCAGAAAGAAAAACACCAATAGAGTATGCTGCTGCTGCTGCTAAGTCGCTTCAGTCGTGTCTGACTCTGTGCGACCCCATAGACGGCAGCCCACCAGGCTCTCCCATCCCTGGGATTCTCCTGGCAAGAATACTGGAGTGGGTTGCCATTTCCTTCTCCAATGAATGAAAATGAAAAGTGAAAGTGAAGTTGCTCAGTCATGTCCGACTCCTAGGGACCCCATGGACTGCAGCCTACTAGGCTCCTCCGTCCATGGGATTTTCCAGGCAAGAGTACTGGAGTGGGTTGCCATTGCGTTCTCTGCCAATACAGTATACTAACACATATATGGAATTTAGAAAGATGGTAACGATAACCCTATATGCGAGACAGCAAAAGAGACACAGATGTATAGAACAGTTTTTTGGACTCTGTGGGAGAAAGTGAGGGTGGGATGATCAGAGAGAATAGCATTGAAACATGTATATTATCATATATGAAACAGATCGCCAGTCCAAGTTCAATGCATGAGACAGGGTGCTCAGGGCTGGTGCACTGGGATGACCCAGAGGGATGGGATGGGGAGGGAGGTGGGAGGGGGGTTCAAGATGGGGAACACATGTACACCTATGGCTGATTCATGTCAATTTATGGCAAAAACCACTACAATATTGTAATTATCCTCCAACTAAAATAAATACATAAAAAAATAAAAGTTTTCCATTCAAAAAGCCCATGAATTATTGATGAGAATAAAAATGCAACGTAAGTATACACTAAGAAAAATAACAGGCTGCACTTCTTCCTTGTGTGGGCTCTTTGCCAACTATGTTAAAGGTAAGCATGGTAACCGAATCATATCTTACCAAAAAATGACCAAATGTTTTTCCAAAAAGGTAAAAGTTGACAAGGGGCTTCCCTGGTGACTCAGTGGTAAAGAATCCGCTTGCCAATGCAGGAGACCTGGGTTCCATCCCTGGGTTGGGAACTTCCCTTAGAGAAGGAAATGGAAACCCACTTCAGTATTCCTGCCTGGGAAATCCCATGGACAGAGTAGCCTGGTGGGCTATAGTCCATGAGGTCGCAAAGGGTTAGACACAACTTAGCGACTAAATACACACAAAAATTGACAAAAGCATTAAAAATATGAGTTCATATCCACCATCATTAATGATGACAGCATAATTACACCTTGATATTAGCTAATAAAGTAGTAAATATACCTTAACAAATAGTGAGATGTTAAAAAACAGCATCCAAAACACTAAGGCAGATTTTACAAATATTTCTGTAACTTTTTTTTCCTCTTTGGAAAATTTCAAGCATGTATAAAAGTAGAGAGATTAGTGCGATGAACCCCAGACCACCCACCCCCTGCTTCATTCCGTGTTTACCGACACCCCCATTTCCTGCCCACTATTTTCCACCCACATGTGGATTATTTTGAAGTAAGTCCTGCATGTCATACCATTTCAAATTCATTTATTTCAGTATTTTCTCTGAAAGATGGCTCTGTGTGTGTGTGTGTGTGTGTGTGATCTTAGTTCCTCCACCGGGGACTGAATCCAGGCCCACAGTGAAAGTGCAGAGTTCAAACCACTGGACCACCAAGGGAGTCCCTAAAAGATGACTCTCTAAAAAAAAAAAATGCCGTTTTCGCTCTGAAAAACAAAGAAGCCCATTAAGGAATCCTGAAATGGCAACCCACTCCAGTATTCTTGCTCGGAAAATCTCACTGATGGTGGAACCTGGTACGCTATAGTCCATGGGGTCGCAAAGAGTCGGACACGACTGAGCGACTTCACTTCACTTTAGTACCACCAAACAGCCAGACTATTCCAATATCTCTTAGTGCATCATCATTTTCTTTTATAGTTTATTTAAATCAGAATCTAAAGTTCATATGATGCAATTGGTTACTATATCTTGTCTTTAAAAAAAAATAAACTATCTTTTAGATGTACTGAGTAATTGGGAAGATAATGTGAGGATCCCCCCATACCCTGGGCTCAGTCTCCTCCCTCTCCCCCATTATCAATAGTCCACATAAGTGTGGTACTGTTCGTTACAATGATCAATACAGGTTAGTTAATTCTTACTGACTAAATTTCATTATTCAGATTTCCCAGTTGTCCCCTAATGCAGTTTTTCCGGGACAGCCCATCATGCCTCCTTAGGCTCCCCTTGGACGTGACCATTTCTCAGACTTTTCTTGTTTTTGATGACCTTGAAAGTATGAGGCATGCTTTCGTAGCTTGCTCCTCAGTTGGGATTTGTCTGATGTTTGTCTCAGACGTGAACAGGGTGTGCGGGTTTTGGGAGGAAGACCATAGAGGTGAAGTGCCATCTTCATCTCATCGAGGGCGATCGTCCCCACATGACCTGCCACTGGATGCTGTCCTGGATCGGCTGTCTGAGGTGGCAACTGTTGGCTCCCACACAGGCGAGGTCCTCCTTCTCCCTTTCCATGCTGTATTCTGGAAAGGGGTCACTGTGTGCAGCCCTCAGGGACTGGAGAGTCAAGTTAAGCTTTTCCCTAGTGGCCTCCTGCCTGAAGAATTTCTTTTAACATTTCTTGTAGTCTCCTGGCAACAAATCCAACATTTATTTATCTGAAAATTGTCTTTCTTTCTTTTAACTTTTTTAAAATGGATTTTTTTCCTATTTTTAATTAAGTAATATTTTGGCTGCCGGGGTCTTCACTGCTTTTCAAGAGCTTTCTCTGCGGCAAGTGGGGGCTACTTTTCTCATTGCCATGGTTCTCTCATTGCAGAGCATTGGCTCTAGGCATGCTGCTGCTGCTGCTGCTAAGTCGCTTCAGTCGTGTCCGACTCTGTGCGACCCCATGATGGCAGCCCACCAGGCTCCCCCGTCCCTGGGATTCTCCAGGCAAGAGCTCTAGGCGTGCAGGCGTTGGTAACTGCAGCACCCAGGCTCCCCCGTCCCTGGGATTCTCCAGGCAAGAGCTCTAGGCGTGCAGGTGTCGGTAACTGCAGCCCCCAGGCTCAGAAGTTGGCACTCACAGGTTTAGATGCTCCACAGCACGTGGTCTCTCTACAGACCAGGGACCAAACCCATGTCCCCTGGACTGGAAGGTAGGTTCTTACCCACTGCCCCACCAGGGAAGTCTCTCTTTAACTTTTTATTTTGAAATAACTATTGATTAACAGCTTACTTAACTTACATGCAGAGTACATCATGCAAAATGCTGGGCCGGATGAAGCACAAGCTGGAATCAAGATTGCCAGGAGAAATATCAATAACCTCAGATATGCAGATAACACCAGCCTTATGGCAGAAATCGAAGAAGAACTAAAGAGCTTCTTGATGAAAGTTAAAGAGGAGAGTGAAAAAGTTGGCTTAAAACTCAATATTCAGAAAACGAAGATCATGGCATCCGGTCCCATCACTTCATGGCAAATACATGGCAAAACAATGGAAACAGTGAGATGGTTTATTTTTGGGGTCTCTAAATTCACTGCAGATGGTGACTGCAGCCATGAAATAAAAAGATGCTTGCTCCTTGGAAGAAAAGCTATGACCAACCTAGACAGCATATTAAAAAGTAGAGACATTACTTTGCCGATAAAGGTCCATCTAGTCAAAGCTATGGTTTTTCCAGTAGTCATGTATGGATGGGAGAAAGCAATGGCAACACACTCCAGTACTCTTGCCTGGAGAATCCCATGGACAGAGGAGCCTGGTAGGCTGCAGTCCATGGGGTCGCTAGGAGTCAGGCACGACTGAGCAACTTCACTTTCACTTTTCACTTTCATTCATTGGAGAAGGGAATGGCAACCCACTCCAGTATTCTTGCCAGGAGAATCCCAGGGATGGGGGAGTCTGGTGGGCTACCGTCTATGGGGTCGCACAGAGTTGGCCACGACTGAAGCAACTTAGCAGCAGCAGCAGCATGTATGAATGTGAGAGTTGGACCATAAAGAAAGCTGAATGCCGAGTTCAAAACTGTGGTGGTGTTGAAGACTCTTGAGAGTCCCTTGGACTGCAAGGAGATCCAACGAGTCCATCCTAAAGGAGATCAGTCCTGAATATTCACTGGAAGGACTGATGCTGAAGCTAACTCCAATACTTTGGTCACCTGATGTGAAAAACTGGCTCATTGGAAAAGACCCTGATGCTGGGAAAGATTGAAGGCGGGAGGAGAAGGGGACGACAGAAGAGGAGATGGTTGGATGGCATCACCGACGCGATGGACATGAGTTTGAGTAGCTCCGGAAATTGATGATGGACAGGGAAGCCTGGCGTGCTGCAGTCCATGGATTTGCAAAGAATCGGACACAACTGAGCGACTGAACTGAACTGAAAAAAAATAGTACAGAGATGTCCTATGTACTGCTCTCCTGATGGTAAATCCTACATAAATGTAGCATGATATCAAAACCAGGAAATATAAATTGTATGATCCACAGAACTCAGAGTGTACTAATTTTACATGTGTGTGGTTCTGTTCAATTTTATTACATTTGTGGATTTGTGTAACTGAAACCACAATCAAAATACAGAGCTGTCACATCATCACAAAGATCTCCCACATGTTATTTTATCCCTCTACATTTTTGAAAGTTTTGTGTTTTTTTTTTGGTTGATTATACAATTTTAGGTAGACAGTGGTGTGTGTGTATGTGTCTGTGTGTGTGTTTTACTGTTTAAAGATGTTCCAGTTTCTGCTAGCCTCCGTTTTTTTCTGTTGAGAAATCAGCTGTCATCGTATTAATTCCTTTATGTCCTATGTTCCTCGCTACCCGTCTCCTTTTTAGATTTTGTCTTTATTTTTGGTGTTTAGAGTTTTACTGTGATATGTTTGTGTGTAATTTTCTCTGCTTTAATGCTGTTTAAGATTTACTCAGCTTCTTAAATTTGTGAGTTAATGTTTCTGATCCAATTTGGAAAACTTCCCAGCCAACGTTTCAAGTATTTTTTTGCCCTATACTCGATCCTCCCTTATTCTGGGACTCCAGTTTCACAAGTATTAAGCAATTTGATAGTTTTCTACCAGTCACTAAGCCTCTGTTTGTTCTTTTCTCTATTTTTTTTTCCTGATTTCTAATTTAATAATTTAAAAAATTGGGGGTAACATATTCTTCAGTTCTAGGATTGATCCTTTTATAATTTCCACCTCTGTCCTGAAGTTCTCCTATCTCTCCCCAATATATACCTGTTTTCTGTAGGTTCTTTAACATACTTATCACAGCTATTTTAAAATCTTTGCTAATTGTAATGTCTGAATCACTCATCAGTTCAGTTCAGTTTAGTTGCTCAGTGGAGTCCAACTCTTTGCCACCCCATGGACTGCAGCACGCCAGGCCTCCCTGTCCATCACCATCTCCCGGAGTTCACCCAAACTCATGTCCATTGAGTCAGTGATGCCTTCCAACCATCTCCTCCTCTGTCATCCCCTTCTCCTCCCACCTTCAATCTTTCCCAGCATCAGGGTCTTTTCAAATGAGTCAGCTCTTCACATCAGATGGCCAAAGTATTGGAGTTTCAGCTTCAACATCAGTCCTTCCAATGAACACTCAGGACTGATCTCCTTTAGGATGGACTGTTTGGATCTCCCTGCAGTCCAAGGGACTCTCAAGAGTCTTCTCCAACACCACAGTTCAAAAGCATCAATTCTTTGGCACTCAGCTTTCTTTATAGTCCAACTCTCACATCTATACATGACTACTGGATAAACCATAGCTTTGACTACATGGACCTTTGTTGGCAAAGTAACGTCTCTTCTTTTTAATATGCTGTCTAGGTTGGTCATAACTTTCCTTCCAAGGAGTAAGCGTTTTTTAATTTCATGGCTGCAGTCACCATCTGCAGTGATTTTGGAGCCCCAAAAATAAAGTCTGCCACTCTTTCCACTGTTTCCCCATCTGTTTGCCGTGGGTCTGCTTTTAAAAAAAAATTATGTGTTTTTGGCCGTGCTGGGTCTTCATTGCTTTGCATGGACTTTCTCTAGTTGCAGTGAGCAACTACTCTCCATTGTGGTGTGTGGGCTTCTCATTGTGGTGGCTTCTCTTGCGGAGGACAGGCCTTAGGTATACTGGTTTAGTAGCTGCAGCCCTGGGCTCGGCAGTTGCAGCTCCAGGGCTCTAGAGCGCAGGCTCAGTAGTTGTGGTGCATGGGCTTAGTTGGTCTGAGGCATGTGGAATCTTCCCGGACCAGGGATCGAACCCATGTCCCCTGCATGGCAAGGCGGGTTCTTATCCACTGTGCCACAGTGAAGTCCCACAGGTCTGCTTTTATTGAATGACTTTTCTCTTGATTATAGGTCATTTTTTGTTTCTTTTCACATCTACTAATTTATATTTTATAGTGGCCATTATGGATGAAATGAATCTTGATATATGGTAGTTTTATCCCTCTAACCTTGTTCTTATTTTTCAACATTGTTGTGACTAATCTAAGATCTTTGTCTTTTCATGTGCATTTCAGAATCAGTTTGTCAATTTCTACAAAAAAGCCTGCTGGAATTTTGATTGGCATTATTTTGAATCCATAAGCAATTTTGGGAGGACTTACATTTTAGCAATATTGAGTCTTCTGACCCATCAGCAAAGTGTATCACTCCCTTTGTTTGAGTCTTCATTCATTTCTCAGCAGTATTTAGTACTTCAATGTATGGGCTATATATATCTTTTATCAGATTTATTCTAAGTATTTCATATTTTGATGCTGTTATAAATGGGATTTGGAGTAGGAAATGGCAGTCCACTCCAGTATTCTTGTCTGGAGAATCCCATGGACAGAGGATCCTGGTGGGCTACTGTAGTCCATGGGGTTGCAAAGAGTCAGACACGACTGAGCATGCACGCATGTAGTACTTAAGATACTACATGTTAGACTGGGGCCTAAGCATTTTATGAGCATTAGCTCATTGAGCTTTTAAAACCTTCATAATGTCCCTATAGGGGGCTTCCCAGGTGGCACTAGTGGTAAAGAACCCACCTGCCAATGTAGGAGATGCAAGAGATGTGGGTTTGATCCCTGGTTCTGGAAGATCCCCTGGAGGAGCACATGGAACCCACTCCAGTATTCTTGCCTGGAAAATTCCATGGACAGAGCAGCTTGGAAGGCTACAGTCCATGGGGTCTTGAAGAGGCAGACGTGACCAAGTGACTGGGCACACGTAAATGGGATTTAAATTTTTCTATTTTTGATTGCCTGTTGCTTGTATACAGAAATACAATTGATTTTTGACTACTGATCTCTTATCCAAAAACATTGCTAAACTCACTAGTTTTAGTAGATCTTTTTGTAGAAGTCCATTAGCTTTTCTGTGTTGATGATCATACAGTTTTTACTGGGTGCTTTTCATTTTGGATGCTTTATATAATTTTCTTGTCTTATTGCACTATGATCCGGAATAGCAGTGGTGAGAGCAGATACCCTTGTCTCGTCCTTGACCTTGGGGAGTAAGCAGTACACATTTCACCATTAAGTGTGGTGTTTATTTGCTTGAGGACAAGATACAGTTGGTTCAGACTCTCCTACCTTAGCAAGAGATGTTTGTATCCGAAATCATCTTGAAAAATAAAAATTGGTATGCCAGTTTTATTCCAGAAATGGCCTGTCAACAAGGCAAGGACTTCTGTTTTGAGTAAATACCCCAGGGTTTGAACTCCTGCTCTGCCTCATAAAATCTGGCAAGCCATGCAACCTCCGTGTGCCTCCAGAGCCCACCAACCGGTTGGGTCAGGCTCCCCAGCTAACGCTTGGGGAGGCTTCACCTGTCTTCTTGTCCCTTTACTTTGCATTCCTTCTTTTCTCTTTTGGGACTGGACTAAATACTTGGTTCTGTCTTCAGTGTGTATTCTCTCATGCAGTATATGAGATGGCATTGAATATAAACTTTCCTCATGGCCTTGTTTTCAAATTATTCTATGATATCTACTTTTCTCTGAATTCTTTCATAATATCAGTTCATATCGTGTTACTTGTTCTTTAATGTGGTTTTTGTTAAAGATTTCATCTCCAAGGAAAGCCAACTTTCCTTTGATTTTGATGGAGAAGAGATTAGCGACATAAGTCTTTTGAAATTAAAGCGAGTCAACCAAAACACAAACATGAAAGGAGTATCAAATGCTTCCATGAACTGAAAAGGTTCCCATCCCAGAACTTCTAAAGTGGGGAGGGCTCTTTTGCTTGACCTTGAAGAAGGTGGCTGGGAAGAAAAGAAAACCAGCTACAGTAGTTAAGAGGAGAGGGGAACAGCCAGCTGGAGACAAACCAATGAAAAGCCTTAGAGGCAGCACTTGGCTGGAGGAAGAAAGAGATCTGACTGGAGCGTGCTAGACAGAGGTCTTCCCTGAACTGGGCAGCGCCTGGCTTGGTTCAGAAGTTTCCTTTTTTAGTGGGATGGTCAACATGACCAAGGTCAGGGTCAGAGAGGAAGCTTACAAAATGGGTTGGATACTAAAAAATAAAATAATGTAAAAAGGTGATGTGCCCAGATAAAAGACAAGAAAGAAGCTTGAATGTTGTGTAAGAAAATTTGGCTGTGAATTTCCTTCCATGAGAATTACAACTTTTAAGATTAATGCAAGCATAAAATTAGCCAGCTGTCAAGAGTTCAAGAAAATATATCATTTAGTATACCATATACTAAACAATAAAAATATTCAAAGAGGAGAATTTGGGGAATAAGCTTTGTGCCTGAACTTCACCTAACAGTACCTAAATTCTGAGCTGAAATAGCCCATCCTGATTTGGAGTATAGCTTTGTCTCAGCATTTGCTGAAATGTAGGAACTCATTAGTAACTTAAGCTAATATTAGATCAAAGTCATTACATTAGAACATCGAGTCTGAACGGATAGTTTTATTTTCAACTCTCCTGAGCAGGCCAGCCAGGATGCTCGCTGGTTTAATTCCACAGCTGCTTTCTGGGGAGACCTTGGAAGGCTTTTCACGCCCACAGGGCCCTGCTGGAGGGTTTCTTCTTCACAGGGTGGCATGGTCTGTGATGGGGTGGTTTTGGTCTGGCAGTGGCTGGGTCAGGACAAGCACGTGAGCCAAGGGTGGCCTGCTCAGAGCCCGGCTCGAAGAGTGAGCTGTACTGAGCGATTGGCTCAGCGGTCCCAGCTGCTCGGGGCTTGCACGTAAGATGCGTCAAGTTGGAAGCAGGGTAGAAGCCAAAAGACACAGGGAAACAGGAGCCATAAGCTGCTGAAGACCACGCAGCAGAGAGGGGTGCCGCAGGTAGAAAGGGTGCAACTTGGGGGGCAGCGGAACCCGAGTCGGGGTGTGAGAACAAACACACCAGAGCATTGCTGGCTGGAGTAGAGAGAGGTTTACTGTAGGGCCAGGCAAGAAGACGGGTGGCTCATGAGCTCTAAAAAGCCCAAAGCTCCCTGAAAGCTTTCAGCAAAGCATTTTTTTAAAAAGCCAAGTGAGGGACTTCCCTGGTGGTCCAGTGGTTAGGACTAAAACTCCTGATGTAGGGAGCTCAGGTTCGATCCCTGGTCAGGGAACTAGATCTCACATGCCACAAGGAACAGTTCGCAGGCTGCATTTCTGCAGGCTGCAGCTACAGAAGGTCTTGCACGCTGCAACTAAGGCCTGATGCAGCCAACTAAATAATTTTTAAAAATAAATAAAAGCTGGGTGAGGAAGGAGGGTCTTAGAGCCTGGGATCAGCTTGTGCACAAGCCTCTGACTGGCTGATGGGGAGGTCACACAGGGTGGTGTCACAAGCGTTAACAGGATCAGTCCCTGGGCTCCACAGACCTGGGAGCCGGGTGCTCCTGGTCCTCAAGTAGTTAACGTCTTCATTTGGTGGGGTTTTCACAGCTGTGGAACAACTTAGGCGATGTGCATCAAGTGTTAGGCCAGTCCTTCAGAGAGGCATTCCGGCAGAGGGGATGGGGGCGGCCTGTCCCGGGAAGGCCCCCCAGGGTCCCGCTCAGTCAGAGGGGAGCGGCGCTGTCTCCCAGAGCTGGCTGTGCAGGGTGGAGGTCTCCCTCCATCTCACCTGTCTGTAGAACCTGTCACCAAGGTGATCAGCCTGCCTGGAGCTTTTCTGAGGAGCCCAGGACGCAAGGCAAGTCCTTTGCTTCCTAACTGACTGGTTCTCAGGAGCAGCTCTCGTGTCCTTGAGTGAACTTGGAACAGAGTTGCCTGTTGTCAGTATTCAATCATAATACAGAGGGAGAGGCGGAGGGGCCGGCTCTTGAAAAATATGTCTTTTTAGTCCCTGAAAAATATCAGGGAATGCGGTCTTGAAAAATATCAGGGGGCGGGGGTACATAAATTCTGGAAAAGTGGAAGGTTTATCTTAGAAATTATGGTTAACCTGTGACTTTTCAAGTTTCAGATTGTGTAAGTAGAGTTTCATTCAGCAAATTATGACAATTGTCATTTTGTAATTTTAGCTTTGCAGTTTTTTTTTTTTTTTCACCGTGATTTCCCTTCCCCGTTAAGTAATTTTTGTAAATTGGGTAAATAGTGGAGGCAGTCAGGATTACTCACCATCACTGGATAGATCCATAGGCCGCCAGATAAAGGGAAGAACTCCTTGAGTGATTAATGGAAACAGCACAAGCCCCTAGGGTTTCCTATCTTCTTCCTTCTTAGACACATTTAAGTTAAGGTTGAAGCCTGGGGTCTGAAGGGAGGTGTTTCGGCCCTAGTTGAGATATTCAGGAATAGAGTAGAAAGGGGTGGAGAGAATCACAACTTTCATTTATTTCCTTCTGTCCCTGGGTGGTTGTCAATATAGATCCATTTTGAGGGAGAGTTTCATGAGAGCAAAGCAAAGAGAGCATTGATTGGAAAGAATAGATGTAAAAACCAGCTTTGAAAAACAGTTTATCAGAACAGAATTCTTTTCAACTGCTGTCAATACTCATCTCTCAGCTGTCTCATTAACTGGAAAGAGAAGAACTGCAAATAGCCAAAGCGGTATGATAGGTAAGCTTATTCTATTCAATATAGCTGAAAAAAATTTCTTAAGCCACCCAAATTTTCAACATACATTGGATAAAATTCAAGGGCAAAATTTGATATTTCTTTAATAGTGTGCATTGTTCAAAATGGCACTTAAAACCCATTTTACCAAATTAATATAAAATATGTGTATTTTAATCATTTTTATGTCATCTTTTAAAATGTTTAAATTTTCCTACCTCCAAAGTGCAAAAAGTAGAAGTTTATGCTAGCTGCTGGACTGATGAGTTCAGTTCACTTGCTCAGTTGCAACTCTTTGCAACTCTTTGCGACCCCATGGGCTGCAGCACGCCAGGCCTCCCTGTCCATCACCGACTCCCAGAGCTTGCTCAAACTCACGTCCATCGACTCAGTGATGCCATCCAACCATCTCATCCTCTGTCGTCCCCTTCTCCTCCTGCCTTCAATCTTTCCCAGCATCAGGGTCTTTTCCAATGAGTCGGTTCTTTGCATCAGGTGGCCAACGTATTGGAGTTTCAGCTTCAGCATCAGTCCTTCCAATGAATATTCAGGACTGGTCTCCTTTAGGATGGACTAGTTGGATCTCCCTGCAGTCCAAGGGACTCTCAAGAGTCTTCTCCAACACCATAGTTCAAAAGCATCCGTTTTTTGGTGCTCAGCTTTCTCTATGGTCCAACTCTCACATCCATACATGACTACTGGAAAAACCATAGCTTTGACTAGGTGGACCTTTGGTAAGACAGACTGATAAGT
Organism: Bos indicus x Bos taurus; assembly: GCF_003369695.1. Classification (NCBI taxonomy): domain Eukaryota; kingdom Metazoa; phylum Chordata; class Mammalia; order Artiodactyla; family Bovidae; genus Bos; species Bos indicus x Bos taurus. The sequence continues at coordinate 5,791,258 of NC_040079.1, read as the reverse complement.
CTTAGCATTATGTGGTCATATGTTTCTCTTTCACAGAAAACATAGGAACATTTTTATCCTATCTCACAAAAGAAACATTTCTTTTTAAATATGATTCTTTATTTAAAAATAATTTTATTTATTGATGTTGTGGCTGCACTGGGTCTTCGTTGCTGTATGGGCTTTCCCCTAGTGGTGAGCAGGGCCGACTCTGATTGTGGTGCGTGTTTGCAGCGGCTTCTCTTATTTTGGAGCACGGGCACTAGAGCGCGCAGGCTTCAGCAGCTGAGGCACGTGGACTCAGTAGTGTGGCTTCCTGGCTCTAGAGCACAGGCTTGGTAGTTGTGGCTCACAGGCTTAGTTGCTCCACAGCATGTGGGGTCTTCCCCCATCAGGGATCAAACCCATGTCTCCTGCATTGGAAGGTGGATTCTTCACCACTGAGCCACCAGGGAAGCCCCATTACTATGATACTAATTACTTTCAAATAAATGGAAGATAAAAATGGATGGTCTAAAATAAGACTACAAATTCTGGAATGTGAATTTTTTGTATTTATGCCAGACTGGAGCATCCGTGTAATATTTCTGAGGCTTTTTGACACTATTATTTCTGAGTGGTGTTTGCTTTCTGACTGTATGCTGAATTGCATCATGTCAGGAAACACACCATGTCTGATTGTCTTGCAGTAGAAAGTACAAGTCCCATCTATGAAATGTGTTTGCTAAAAAATTAAACCTGAGTCTGAAGAAGCACCAAGTCAGGTTAGAGGAACATACTAAGTGATGCCCAGTGAAGCATCAGCAATCCAGAGTGTGCAGAGATCTGTGGGATAAGCCTCCCGATTCCTTCAACAACCAAGTGACCTGGAAAAAGGGAGGTGGTAGAGAAACGCTTACAGATTGAAACTGGCTTCCCAGGCGGCTCAAGTGGGTAAAGAATCCTCCTGCAATGCAGGAGACACAGGTGCGATTCCTGGGTCAAGAGGATCCCCTGGAGGAGGGCATGGCAACCCACTCCAGTATTCTTGCCTGGAGAATCCCATGGACAGAGGAGCCTGGTGGGCTACAGTCCATAGCATCTCAAAGAGTTGGACACGACTGAAGCGACTGAACACGCACACACAGATTAAAAAAGCGGAGAGAGAAATTAGCCAACTCCAACATATGGATCTTGTTTACATCTTGATTTGAACACACTAAATGTATGTTGCTTTGGGAATGTTTGAGAACAGAGGGTATTATGTGATAGTAAGGGATTTTGTTAATTATGTTCGGTTGAGATAATCGTGTGATAAGTAGATGTCTTAAAAAGTCCCTATCTATTTGAGATAGTGCTGAAATATGCAAAAATTCCAAATAGTAGAAGGAGAAAATGGGATAAGAGATGGAGTGGAATGAGGAAAAAAAAAATAGGGAAAAAAGACACATAAAATAAGGCCATGCTAATAGAAAACATAAAATAAAGCCAAATATAAATATATCAGTAATTACAACAAATGGATATAAAATGTTCTGAAGACAAATATTGACAGAAAGGATTTTGAAAAAATCTATCCACGTGATGATTGCAAGAGAAGCATCTAGAACATATACAAAATTGAAAGCAAATGTTGCAAAGGATATATCAAACACTGACCAAATGAAAACTTGTGAAGCTGTATTGATTAAAAAAAAAATTAGGTTTTAAAGCAAAACCATTACTGTGAATGGAGAGTCTCTAAATAATTATAAAAGGTTTAAATCCCTAGAAACATATCATGATTCCAAACTTATATAAGCAATAACATTTTATTCATGCAAAATATATTAACCAAAACTTGACAAACTACAAGAAGAGAAAGAAATCATATAGGATATTTTAATACATTTCGGTAGTTGATAGGTAAAATAGTTTTTAAAAATCAGAAGAGGAAAGTTTTTTTTTTTGAGAGGAAAGATTTGAGGAGCAGAATTAACAAATTTGTATAATGCCCATCTATCAGACATCGCTCTCAACAAATGAAAAGAAATACATTCAAGCCATTTATGAAGACATGTCTTGTGTCATGAAACAAGTCAACAGATGTTCAAGAATTTCTCTCATTGGCCATATGCTTTGCTCACAGTGCAGTTAAGCTGGAAGTCAGCAACAAAAGCAGAGAGAACCCCACACATTTGGGAAACAGGGAAAGACTTCTATGTAAGTCATGGGTCAGAAAGAAATAAAAAAGGAAATTAGGAAATATTCAAACTGAATGATAATAAAAGTGCTACAAAAAAAGCTAAAATCAAGGCTTATGGGAGGCCATAAAAGGGAAATTTTTAACCTTAAATGCTTACATTAGAACAGCAAAAAAGGCTGAATATTAATGAGTTTAGGATAAGAACTTAGAATAAGAAGAACACAGTAAACTCAAGGAAATCAGAAGGAAGGAAAAATAAAGAGCTGGAGTTAAAAATATACAAAGCAAAAATTAAAAATATTACCATCAAAGGAAGATGTTGGTTTGGTGAAGAACTAATACAACGGACCAGCGTCTGGCCGGACAGTGGGCCTAGAAAAGTCACTGGTCCAGTTTGAGCAGGAGGATGGCCAGCCGAGGAGAGCTGTCCCTAAGGACAAGGAAACAGATGGGTTATGGCATGTTTCTGAACTCCGTGCAAAGAGACAAGTCGTTCTTGCTGAGAGTTTGGGAGCTGAATTAATGACAAGGGATGGAAATCTAAGCAAATGAAGAAGTGATGGGTGAGGCCAGCCAAGGCAGTGCGTGTGGCCATCCAGGGCTGGGATCTTTCAGGAGGACAGGGGCATCAGGTTGGTGGTGTCTGGGTGGGATCTAGGCTGGACCAGGAGGGCAGGGAGTCAGGAGGATCAGACCACGGGGGCTGCGAGGCTGTGGGCTAGTCCCCCCTGGGGGGCTAACAGGGCCCTAGCACGGGGCTAGGGGAAGAGGAGGGTTGCTTCCCCTGTCAGTGACCCCCGACCTGAAAATGATCAGGGAGCATCAGGAGGGTTGGAGGCGGCTGATGAGCTTGGGGGTGGGGCAGGGCGGCCATTTCCCGTCATTTCACTTCCCTGCAAGGCGTGCTCCCACGTTCTTACACCTTCATTTCTGTTTTACAGAGGTGGGAGCATTCTTCTCCAAGACAATTTGCAAATAATAGAGGAAAGTACGTTCTGTTCTCTTTTAAAAAGTGTTTCTGCTTCTTAAAAACTATTTCAAAAAAGAGCATTGGGATCAACGAATTTATAGCATAATAAATAGAACTTTCAAGTGCACGCGTATAATGAACAAACCTAAATTACTCATCACGTTGTGTTAAGTTGTCTGGAATCAATAACATGGTTACTTTTGAGTGACAACTTTGAATGTACCAATAACAGGAAGTAGCATGAGTGGTCTGCTTCTAATGAAGGCATGTCAAAGTACCCGGAAGTCGAATGAATCTGTGTCACTGAAAAATCGCAAGTGTCTGCTTTGTCTGCTTTTTTAATTCTCAGCTATATATCTCCTATCACTTACTTTAATTTTAATATGTCTGCTGCTGCTACTACTGCTAAGTCGCTTCAGTCGTGTCCCACTCTGTGCGACCCCATAGACGGCAGCCCACCAGGCTCCTCCATCCCTGGGATTCTCCAGGCAAGAACACTGGAGTGGGTTGCCATTTCCTTCTCCAATGCATGAAAGTGAAAAGTGAAAGTGAAGTCGCTCAGTCGTGTCCGACCCTCAGCGACCCCATGGACTGAAGCCTACCAGGCTCCTCCGTCCATGGGATTTTCCAGGCAAGAGTACTGGAGTGGGGTGCCATTGCCTTAGGTTAAGATAAAACTACTTTAAAAGGAAAGATAACTTTAATTTTGTAAAACATTTTGTAAAGTTTTAAGAACAACTAGTATGGAACATTTCAAACACATAACTAAGCACCTCGGTCTGTCGCAGGCATCAGTCTGCTGTCACCTGTCCCGGCCTGTCGGCGTGTCTGTCTCTGTGTGACTCTCCTTGTCTCATGACGTCACCAGCCATAGGTTAGGATTAGGGCCCGCCCTGTTCCGCTTGGTGACATCTCCAAAGACTGCTTCCCAGGGAGCTCCTATTTGCAGGACCTGAGGGTGAGGACTTCTGCAGACCCTCCTGGGGGATGTAGTTCCCCCCACAACAGCCACTGAGAACCGGGTTTCAGGGCATGGGCTTTGGAACTAGACAGGACCGTTATCCAACCTCAACATCCTCGAATCTGAAGCCGTATGAACTTGGGCCCGTGAACTTTTCTGTGCTGATGCAGACCAGCTCCCGATGGTGTGTGGGGACTATGCTCATAGGAGAAACACGTTAGCTCCTTGCTGGCTCTCCTCCCGCTGATGTGCTTTGCGTTATTATTTGTATTCGTCATAATTATTAACAGAACGTGATCAAAACAGGCCTCGCCAAAGAGGGTGAGATGTCAGCAAGACTGAAGCTATGAGGGAATCCGCTGAGCTGGAATCTGGGGTGGGGGTTCCAGGGAGAGAAAGCAGCTGGAACCAGAACCCTAAGACTACTCCCCCCTCCCCCAGTGCTGCTCTCCTTCACCACCCCCTGCCCCCCAGGAGGGCCCAAGGGATTTGTTGCCCTCATGGGACGGGGTACTGGAGGGCACAGCGGGTCAGGAGCAGGGAACACAATGGACCCTAGTGAGGGAGAATGAGGAAACACACCAGCATGCGCTCAGACAGGAAAACGAGACTGTCCTGGGGAGCTGGGAGTGGATGGAGTGCACCAGAAGGATGCTGGTCACACATGTGGCCCAGGCAAGTGCTCTGCGCCCAGCACAGCTGTTGCCAAGTAAATGAATTAATACTGCAGCTCCGTCGATCCTCTCCTCTTCACCGTGGTTCTGCAAAGTACCAGGGATGACGTGGCCCTCTTTCCAGGCTGGCTTCCCACCTGCAAACTGCTCTGCTGCCCTGTCCCTCCTTCCACTCCACACTTCCGACTGGGACTCATCTAGCGCTGTTCCTTAAATAGTGCCTTTGGGTTTCTGGAAACTAAGCTGGCCGAAAAGAAAAGGGGCAAAGAAAGATGGTGCCTCGAATTCTCAAAATACCACCAAGTGGCTTCTCCCGGTTTGTCAGAGGGTCAGGAGCGAGCACACAGGATCCTCTGCAGCTTCTCTGGAGGGGAGAGGGGCTGGCCCTAAACTCACCTCCTTCTGGTCTGTTCCATCCACTCCCAGCTCCTGAGGACAGTCCCACTTTCCTCTCTGAGCGTGTGTTGGTGTCCGTTCCTCATTCTCCTTCACTTGGGTCCATTGTGTTCCCTGCCCCTGACCGATGTGCCCTCTGGTACCCCGTCCCAGGAGGGCAGCTCTCTCCTCTGACCTTGGGTGCTGTCTGGGGGTCCAGGAGCACCCGCACCCACCCCTCTGATAAGGAAGTGCCCTTTGTGATGGAAAGGGAGGAAGGCCCTTATCCTCGGGATCCTTCCTTCCACAGCTTCTTCTGGAACCCCCACAGTGGTGGTGGTGGTTTAGTCACTAAATCGTGTCCGACTCCTTGCGACCTCAGGGACTGTGGCCCGCCAGGCTCCTCTGTACATGGGATTCTCCAGGCAAGAATACTGGAGTGGGTTGCCATTTCCTTCTCCATGTGAAGTTGCTCAGTCATGTCCGACTCTTTGCGATCCTATGGACTATAACCTACCAGGCTCCTCCATCCATGGAATTTTCCAGGCAAGAGTCCTGGAGTAGGTTGCCATTGCCTTCTCCAGGGGATCCTTCCCGACTCAGGGATCAAACCCAGGTCTCCTGTATTGCAGGCAGACGCTTTACCATCTGAGCTACCAGGGAAGCCCATGTCAGCTCTCAAATGCTGCAGCTTAAGGGAGAGGAGGGGCTTCCTTGGTGGATCAGCTGGTAAAGAATCCACCTGCAATGCAGGAGACCCAGGTCGGACACGACTGAGCGACTTTCACCGTCAAGGCAGAGGAGAAGGCTGCCTCTGAGTGTGTGGATGGCACTCCATCTTCTATGGTATCTCTCTAACTTTACCAAGGAAACCGCAGTTTAGAGGGAAGAGCTCCTGTGAGCCAGCCCATGATCCTAGTGGAGTACTGGCCTTTACCAACCATTCATCAAACGTTGGAGGAACATTCAGGAAGCACCTCCCAGGTGCCAGTGACTAACCAGGATAAGCGATCGGAGAGACAAATAGGGAATTGTTGCCTTCCCAGGGACCCAGGCGACCACGATAGCATCTGAATCTGACTTTACATAGTCCTTGAGCTTTTGGGAGCGCCCTTCCTTCTAGCCCTGTGTACACATGTATTTATCCCTCTCAGTGATTCTGCAGAGGGGGAACCGGGCTAGGAGCCCTGAGGGGTTTTTATAGCAGCCTGTGGACCTCCGGTGGGCCCAAGTCTGCTCCTTGCTTTCTGGAAAGGAGGCAGGACACTGCAGAAACTTAGACGCGGAGCGCTCAGCGTATCCTGAGTCAAGGGAGGCAGGAGGTGGCTGTTCGTGGGTGTGGAGAGTCCTGGGAGGCTTCACGGAGGAGGCAGCGTTTGGTGAGCACCTGGAGAGAGCTGACTGTTTCCAGGTGGACAGGTGTGGGTGGGGCCCCATCCCCACCGAGGAGGCCCAGCTGGATCCCGCAGGCTGTGGGGGGTGGGGTTAGGGGACTGATGGTTTCTGAGCAGTGAAATGAGGTGATCAGAGGTTTGGGTGAAGATGGCAGCGTGATTACTGTGACGGATGAATGTCGGAAGGGTCACCTTTTCCAGTTTATGGACCTGACTGCGCCCGGAAGCTGTCAGGAACGCTGCCATTGTATGATGTCTTCGAGGGATGGGACGGGAGGCGAGAGGTTTCCAGCGTGTCTGCACGCAGGGGTCGGGGTGTGGTTGGGGGAGTCCAGGCGGTGATGGAGGCGGGACGCCGCTCCCCGCAGGGAGGCCCTGTATCCCCCGCCCCCAGCCACCGAGCCCAAGAATCGGACAGCCTGGAGGTAGGCAGCGAGCTGAGAGGGTGGCCAGAGCCTCGTGCATGGATGCGGTTGACCGAGGCCTCCTCGGGTGTTGGACCCCGGGCCCTGGAGCCAGGAGGAGGCGGAGGGAACAGGCCCCAGCTGGGAGGGGGCGGCTTTGCCCCTGGATGGTGGAATGTATTTCTCTTTCAAGTGCTCCCAGGAGGAGTGGGTCACTGGAATGAGCAAAGGCCCCCCACCTCCCTGTCCCGGCCTGTGGCCAACGAGTTCTGGTGCCCCGGGAGCGCTGGCCCAGGTTCTCTGCTGTCCTGTGTCCTGAGGTCCAGGGAGAAGCGGGAGGCGCAAGATGCTTGAGTCCTGACCTCGGCGGGTAGGAATGACCCTGACCCCAGGCCTCTGTCTTCAGTGCGCCAGAACCGGGTATCCTTAGAGCTCTGGTCACCAAGGAAACCTGGCGACGGGGATGCAGGTGTTCCAGGGAGGGAGACACAGAATTAAGAGTCAGGCCTGGTGTCTCAGTGAGTTTTTAGGTCCTGACCTGTGAGGTGTGGGGGTTGGCCCCCTTCCGGCACAGAGATGTCTAGAGAGGACTGGGTGTCTGATTTTCTCCCTGCAGGTCGGAACCTCAGTTTGCTTTGAGAGCGCGCGATTGTTCTGTGCAGTGCGTTTAGTCCAAGAAGTGAGATGGCGTGACTCACACCGAGATGGAATTTCAGGTGAAGTCGCTTTAAAGTGTGCTCCACACATGGACTTATTCTGTCAGCTTTACAGGTGAAAAAAAAAAAATTTTTTTTTAACATTTTCACATGTAAAATTTTTTACATGAAAAACAATTTTGGAGCCTGTTCTACATTTCTTTATGAAAATAAGATAACTGAGCACAATTGACTTTCCAAGCATTTCCCTATGGGTAACACTTTTCCCTTTAGAGCGCTTGATATTATGCAAGCAACATTCCCTTTTTTTGGTGAAAATGCTTCGGAAGGAAATTGTGATGAGGGTCATGTGGACCCATGGAATTCACCTGTGTATTATTTTGGTTGTCTCCTCTCCCAGAAAGGCTACCTGCTGGGTTTTTCTTCCAAAGACAGGTGGATTCAGTTAGGAAGTAACAAATATAATCAAAATACCAAGAAAATACTGATTTTTTTTAGGGCAGAGTTTTTAGCTTCAGTACTACAGACATCTTGGGCTAGATATTCTTTGTCATGGGGGCTGTCGTGTACAGTGAGGTGTGTTTTGTGACACGCAGCCCTTCTCTCTACTCCCAGTGGTGACAGCCAAAACATCTGCACTTTGCCAGATGTCTTCTAGGATGGAAATCTCTCTGGATTGAGAACCAGTGGTCTAAGTGGACTGTCTGTTCATGCAAAGATGTCTCTCTAAGACAGTCGTGAGAAATGTTATCAGCTCAACACGTCTGTAAGTTTTTCTTAGAGATGAGAAGACAAAGTAGAACAGATGCCCTCCGTTTCTGGAACAGGCAGGGCGTTTCCAACATGCTCTTGCTTTCACATTAGCCACTTTTGTTCATACCAGTCTCTGGAGGTGCTGTCAGCCTCTTGGTACAAGGGTTTCCAAGGTGAGCTCCATCTCTCAAATTGTTTAGACGTTTCCCTTCAGAGTCCTTATCTCACCTGACCTCCAAGTGCCACTTTTCCTCGTTTCTAGAAGGGCACCCAGAAACATGTTTACTGTAACCCAGTCTTGATCATTTGCTGGGAACAAACACCACTTAGATGGAAACCGAAGGATGATGGAACTTGGTTACCTGTAGCCTGACCACTAGACGGGGCTGCTTCCTTAGGCGCCACACCCTGATGCGCTTGGCCCTGACCATACAACTCGAAACCCTCAAACAAAAAAGTACGCTCGGGGGTGGGTCAGAGACCTGCAGGACGTGAGTGTGCCTCGTGGGAAGAGACATGGTTCAGAACGCCGTCTTCTGAAGCAGAGGACACAGAGCACGCCTCCTTCACACTGTGTGCCGTCTGCGCACGTGTGCGTGTGCTGCACAAGCAAGGCTGGACGGAGGATGCATACTTAGAGTTTCAAAGCTGTTTTCTTGCAGCTTTGTGGCTTTTTCCCTTTCTCCAAGTATTTTCCTTTTTTAATTGAAGTATGAAAAGAAAGTGAAAGTGAAGTCGCTCAGTTGTGTCGACTCTTTGCAACCCCATGGACTGTAGCCCACGAGGCTCCTCTGTCCATGGGATTTTCCAGGCAAGAGTACTGGAGTGGGGTGCCATTGTCTTTTCCAGGGGACCTTCCCGACCCAGGGATCGACCTGGGTCTCCTGCATTTCGGGCAGACGCTTTACTATCTGAGCCACTAGGGAAGCCCCAATTGAAGTATAGTTTATAAATTTATAATGTTAGTTTTAGGTATACAGCAAAGTAATTCAGTTACACACACACACACACACACACACCCCTATATTTTGTTTAGGTTTTTTTGCGTTGTAGGTTGTAACAAGATACTGAATATAGTTCCCTGTGCTATATAGTAGGTTCTTGTTGTTTATCTATTTTATACATAGTAGTGTATCTGTTAATCCCAAACTCCTAATTCCAACACCCCCCTTACCTTTTGGTAACCATGCACTTTTTTTTTTAGGCCAATGCACTTATTTTCTGTCTGTGAGTCTGTTTTTGTTTTGTAAATAAGTTCATTCATATCTTTTTTTTAAGATTTCACACATAAGTGGTATCGTGATATTATTTGTCCATCTGTCTGATTTATGATAATCTCTAGGTTCATCCATGCTGCTGCAAATGGCGTAATTTCATTTTTTTTTTTTTTTGACTGAGTGATATTCTGTTGTACCACATCTTCTTTATCCATTCATCTGTTGATGGATGTTTACGCCGCTTCCTGTGTCTTGGCTATTGAAACGGTGCTGCTATGAACACTGGGTTAGGTGCATCTTTTCTAATTAGTCTCTGGCTATATGCCCAGGATGGATTGCAAGATCATATGGCCACCCTATTTTTAGTTAACGATCCTCCATTCTGTTCTCCATAGTGCCTGCACCAATTGCATTCCCACTGAGTCTGAGTTCCTGTTTCTCTACACCCTCGGGCACTTTTTGTACTTTTGGATGATGGCCATTCTGACTTGGGTGAGGCAATACCTCATCGTAGTTTTGATTTGCATTTCTCTAATAATTAGTGACGGTTAGCATCTTTTCATGCCATCTGTACGTCCTCTTTGGAGAAATGTCTGCTTAGGTTGTCTGCCCATTTTTTGATTGTTATTGAATTATATGAGCTGTTTGTATATTTTGGAAATTAGGCCTTTGTTGATCACATTGTTGGCAAATATTTTCTCCCAGTCCATAGGCTTTTCATTTATGGTTTCCTTTGCTATGCAAAAGCTTGTATGTTGGATTAGGTCCCCTTTATTTTTGCTTTTACTTGTATCTTGAGAGACTGACCTAAAAAAAAAAAAAATGGATACTATTTATGTCAGAGAATGCTTTGCCCGTGTTCTAGTTTTATGGTGTCATGTCTTGTAGTTAAGCCATTTTATTTTTGTGTATCGTGTGGTGTGTTTGAACTTCATTGATTTACATGCAACTGTCCAGCGTTCCCAGCACCACTTGTTAAAGAGATTGTCTTTCCTCCATTGTGTATTCTTGCCTCCTCTGTTGAAGACTGGGTGTGTGTGGATTTATTACTGGACTTTCTATTCTCTTCCACTGATTTATATGTCTTTTTTTTTTTGCCAATACCAGACTATTGTGGTTACTGTAGCTTTGTAGTAGCGTCTGAAGTCTAGGAGGGTTATGCCTCTAGCTTTGGTTTTTCCTTGGTATTGCTTTGGCTATTCTGGGTCTTTCATGTTTCCATATAGATTTTAGTTATTATTTTAGTTCTAGTAAAAAATTTGTTCTAGTAAAAAATGTCATGAGTAACTTGATAGGGATTGCATTAAATCTATAGACTGCTTTGGGTAACATGGCCATTTTAACAATGTCAATTCTTCCAGTGTAAGAGCATGGGATATATTTCCATTTTTTTGAATCATCTTCAATTTCCTTTATCAGTGTTTTATAGTTCTTAGCATATAAGCCTCCCATCTCCTGGGTCAGGTTTATTACCAGGTATTTTTTTTAACTTTCTCTGATATTTCATTGTTCTCCAAGATTTACCATTAGCCTAAATCACAAACACTACTGTTTCTATGGGGAAAACAGGCAAAATCTCTTTCATAGTTGGCCTATTAGGAGATGAAAAAATGGACCCCTAGCATGATAAAATATGCATGGAAATTTTAAATGAAATGTTTTATTTAATAATGGAGAGAGGTAAAGTTTATGAATCAAATCACTAAGGTCTTATTTCCTGTTGATGTAAAAAAGGAAAGGAGAATGCATGTTCTCCTTTATTTGGGGAGAAAGATCTAAGTGGAAAATTGCATGTAGGATTCTAATTAATGTGTGCTGAAATACAAAGTATTTTAAAGAACTTCTTTAACAACATGGCAGATAGTAAGATTTATTTTAAGTTTTCAATCTGAAAAAAAAAAACCCCAAAACAAAAAACCAAACTATACTCATGTGTGTGTGTATACACACACACAGACGCACACGCACACACAGTGTCAACATTTTCAGAGCACTTACACTAGGAAACATTGTGTTTCTCCTCAACCATATGACAATACTGCATATGCCACAGTAAAATTTACAAAACAATCGCATCAGCAGTCATACAGACATCATGATTTTCATGTCAAAACACAAGGAAAAAAATAGACATCTTCCGGGCACTTTGTTTGCAGCCCTGCAGAGCAGGTTCCCACACATGCTGTTAGAAACGTCAGCTTTTAAAACCCAACAGTGGCTCTCTGAGAAGTCTTATCGTTTCCAGGTCCGAACTGAAATGATGAGAAAACTGCCCTTTTAAAGTAGCAACCAATGGTTTATTCATGGGTATGGTCAAGTTTACCCACCAAAAAGATGTGTAAAAAAAACTGCATGAAAGTAAAAAATAAATAAAGCTGCTGTAAGTCAGCCTTGTTTTACACTGTGGTTCAGAACGGAACACTTAAACGTAAGACCATCATTAAAATTTTATAAAGTAAATTATTTATATTCAGATTACAGCTAGTCAACAAATTGAATGAAAACAAACTGATCTGGTAAAGGTTCAGCGCGTTCACACTCCAGCAGTGCCGCCTCGCCGGGACACGCTCCGGCCGCCGCGGGCAGCGGTGGTGACGGGCCGCTGTTCCGACGTAAGGCTCTAGTTCTTAATAGGCCACACTTGCCTTACATCATGCCGCCTGTTAAGATACCAGTGACTTCTTTAACATGAAAAAGAATAAAAACGCAGGACACAGTGCACTTTAATGACATACAGCATTTGAAATCTTTCAGACGATGGTCTGAGAACAGTCTTTTAATGCAAGCTTGAAATCTTCAAACACATACAAGCTTTCTCTTTTTATGCTTCGTGTCAACATCACTGGGGAAAAAAAAACCCATCGCTAAACCCTGATACCACACGTTCTCAGCCGTTTTTGCTGTGTTCATCGCAGTCCGTGTTCATGAGGCAAAGCGTGACCCAGCATCTTTGTTCAAGTTCTCCTGCAAGGGCTCCTCTGCTCACGGGGGTCACTCAGCTTCCGTTTGCTTCTGTTTGGCACCTGCCAGGAGATGGGAAATGGAAGTTTCAAAGCAAACGTAAAAATATGTTGCTGCTGCGCCGGTCCTAGGTGAGCACAGAGGCGGTTCTCCACCCCGTGGCTCCTGCCTTCACCTGCAGAGCCTCACGAGTCGTGGGCGATGAGCAGGTGGGTCCGGGTTCCACCGCCCTCCACCCCCGGCATCGCTGCGGCATGCCTTTATTCTATACTGCATATTGTAACTCTAACTGTGCAAGGTTTAATTTGAAAAGAAGAGGGTTTTGCTGCTAAAAAGTTTTAAAAGAAATGTATATTTAAGTTTTAGTGAAGGTGCAAAGTACTTCCGTTGTATATACTTACAAAAAATGTGAAAAAGAAAAGCGTTGTAACATGTTTACAGTACCTGACCTAACACCTACTCTCATCTGGCCAGGATATTTCTAAATGTGTTAGGAGGGGGGGAGTTGCTTTTTTTTTTCCATTACAACAGCTTCTCTGTTTTTTCATTAGATGCTAGAAGACAGTTCACTTTGAAAGAGATTAACAATCTATAAAAATAAGGGGTTAAAAGACTGAAGCTACTGCCATTGGGCTGTTGACTCACTGGTTGCGTGCGCAGATACTTAAGTTCGCTTGAAACATCTGAGATAAGCTGGACAATGAACTATAGCTGAAACTTTTTTGAACAAGAGAAAATGTTAATTATCAAATCAGTATCCTTAATGGGAAATTGTGTCCATTATCCAATGAAAAGAATAACTACTGGTAAAAGGAGAGACCTTATTTTGCCGACAAAGGTCTGTCTAGTCAAAGCTATGGGTTTTCCACTAGTCACGTATGGATGTGACAGTTGGACCATAAAGAAAGCAGAGCGCTGAAGAACTGATGCTTTTGAATTGTGGTGTTGGAGAAGACTCTTGAGAGTCCCTTGGACTGCAAGGAGATCCGACTAGTCCATCCTAAAGGAAATCAGTCCTGAATGTTCATTGGAAGGACTGATGCTGAAGCTGAAATTGAATACTTCGGCCACCTGATGCGAAGAACTGTCTCATTGGAAAAGACCTTGATGCTGGGAAAGATGGAAGGCAGGAGGAGAAGGGGACGACAGAGGATGAGATGGTTGGATGGCATCACCAACTCGATGAACACGAGTTTGAGCAAGCTCTGGGAGTTAGTGATGGACAGGGAGGCCTGGGGTGCTGCAGTCCATGGGGTCGCAAAGAGTTGGACATGACTGAGCGACTGAACTCAACTGCCCTTTTATTCATAATAGTGGATGATTTCAAAAACATCTCTTACTCATTATCCAATAAACATCTACCTTGCTCATCTGGGCATGGGGCCTCGTGGTGTGGTTTCAGTCAGGGTAAGGATCTCTGCAGGGACAGGAGGCCTGTGTCAGCTGCTTGTTCTGTAGAAGGGGTGGAGGCTGCACAGGGGAGCCGCGAGCTGGCCCACTCTCACAGCTCCAGGGGAGAGCGGGTGGCGAGCGGGCTTGGTGGCCCAGGTGGGACCTCTGGTCTGACGCTCCCACCACACTGTCTGGTCTGAAGGAGGTGCTCCCTCCATTCCAAGAGAGCTCTGCCCCCAAGGCTCATGGATAATCCAGATACCGGGAGCACAGGGCACATCCTTAAATAAACCGTGTTACATCCAACTGTACTAGAAAGAACTCTTACTTTGACTATCCCTGTTTTCATAATGCTGCTGCTGCTGCTAAGCTGCTTCAGTCGTGTCCGACTCTGTGCAACCCCAGAGACGGCAGCCCACCAGGCTCCTCTGTCCATGGGATTTTCCAGGCAAGAGTACTGGAGTGGGGTGCCATTGCCTTCTCTGTCATAATGCTATTTCTGTGTTAACATACATTTCAAATCCAGCTGTGGCCCAGGTTTCCTCCTTGCATTCTCATTAACGCTGACTTGCATCAGTGACTTAGAATTTCTGAAAAAATCCAATCTGGATGGAAATTTAAACCCGCCCAGATGAACATTCTCATTCTTCTGGTTTGTTTTGCCAAGGCACAGAGAGGATAAAGAATTGCTTACTGTGAATTTGTGATGCACAAAGAATCTTGGCCTCGGGGACAGAAGGGAGCTGACGTTTGGCCTGACTCTGCTCGGCAAGCTGTGTGCCTTGGCCCAGGGCCAGCCGGTTTTCTCAAGGTGCCAAGTGACGTGGCCGTGGGGATGAGCCTGAGGGGAAGAGTCCTTTCCCTAACGTGCATGGAGGGGCTGTAGAGCTGACCCGTGAACATGTGGAGCCGGGGCAGTGCACACAGCTTGGCCTCTGTACCCATGATTCCACTTGCATCCTTGGTTCCGCCTCTGTGGGTTCAACCAGCCACGGGCCGTGTGGGACTGCAGTCTACTGTTGAAAAAATTCCACGTGGGAGTGGACCCATATTGTTCAAGGGCCAGCTGTACACCGGTGGAACCACCCTCTCCACACTGGTCCTGCTCCCTCGCTTTATGGTTTGTCTATGCGGTTCGTCCATTGTCAGATACAACTGTGCGTTCACCACCCACCCATGCTACCGACGGACAGAATGCAGTCTGTCCATTCTTGCGCTCAAAGATGTCTGGGTTATTCCCAGTTTTAGGTTACTGTAAGTGATGCTACGGACAATCTCACATTCTTTTAGTCCTTTTCTCATTTCATGACTATAGAGATTATCATGAGCCATAAAAAAAATGAAATCCTGCCATTTTTGACAACGTGGATGGATCGTTCACTTACTTCAGCATGGAATAAGACAGGAAAAGATAAATACCATATGATTTTATTCATATGTGGAATCTTAAAAAAAACCCCAAAACCCTGAGCCAAAACTAATGAAATAACAACAAAAACACATGGAGAAGAGAGGACTGGTTTCCAGAAGGAGGGGGACGGGGGCTGACGTGGGTGAGGAGTCAGTTGCATGGTGGTGGCTGATTGCTTGTGGTGTGTGCAAAGGTTGACCTCTAATGCTGTACTGAAACTTGTCTTTAAAACGAAGTTCTCTAATGTCTGAGATTTTAAAATGACTGTGGCAAGCCCCATCTCGAGAGGTTCGGCTCAGCAGACGTAGGCTGGGCCCCAGGACTTCTCCAACACCGCCGGGTGCTGCTCCAGCTCTGTGAGCCCCTGTTCCCCGGGGCCACGCCCCCGCCCCCGCCCTCCTGGCTTAGTGGGGTCTGCTTCCCACTGGTGGTGGGGGTTCCTTTAGGGCGGGTATCTTCAGCTCACCGGCCAACTGTAAAAACTAGTCGTAGCTAGTCTGATTAATTTCTGAACTAAAGGAAAATCAATACCCAAGCAAATGCAAATTTTAATGTTTAACTTAAGAGTTCAAAGGGCACATCATTTACTCTCAGGTCTTGGCCTTGATCTGTGAGGCCTGAGGCTGGGCTATCTGTAAATGCTTAGTACAGTAGATGGGCGAGGCGGGTAGAGGCGGCGGGCGGTGGTTTTAGGACCCATCTAGTAAACATGTGGCCTGGCAGAAACACCGACTTCTCTCTTCTAAAGCCCCCTCCCCAGGCTCCCTGACTGTGACCTGAGGGTTTGCTTAGAGTGAATCTGGGAGAAAATGAGTTCAGTCACCAAATGTCATTTGGCAGTTAACATAAATAACTATTAATACGCTATTAATGCAAAAGTTTGTGCAGCTCCTTTGTTTTATATACTCACTACTAGTAAGTTCTTTTGGAAGGGTGAAAGGGAAAGTGTTAGTCAGTCATGTTCAATTATTTGTGACCCCATGGACTGTAGCCTGCCAGGCTCCTCTGTCCATGGGATTCTCCAGGCAAGAATACTAGAGTGGGTTGCCATTTTCTCCAGGGGATCTTCCCAACCCAGGGCTTGAACCCAAGGATGGTTTTAATAGGTAGATCCCAAAGAATTTCCTTCCTGATTTCCAGTTAGCAGCCCTAAAAACAAAGCGAAACTGAGGAGCTCTTTTTAAAGGAAAAGGTTATGATGAACATGGCAATGAGACCTTGATTACTGAAGCACTCTAGGTACTGATAGGATGCTCCTAAGCCAGAATACTTTCTATAAACTTTTCTCTCTCAAGTAGGACAGTGAAACTTCAAAACCACAACGAAAATGAAAATGAAGTGCTGTAGAGAAGGCTGTGGCTGGCAGGTGCTAGGGAAGGGCTTACTGCTCACCCCACCCCCTGCCATGTACTTACGGTGAAGGTCAGACACTAGCATTTATACCTGCGGGGGTGAGTATCAGGGCCTGCAGAATATCGGACAGGGAAATAATTCCCACGATACTATCGGCTTCATTGACGACCACCAGCCGATGGACCTGCAAACGAGAGAAGGGGAGGCCCCACACGTGAAAGCTGAAGTAAAGTCAAGTTTTAAAATGAACCTTAGAAAGAAAATCTTTCATGTACTATACAGTGAGTAACAACAACCAGAGGCTCAGATGGTAAAGAATCTGCCTGCAATGCAGGAGACCTGGGTGTGATCCCTGGGTCAGGAAGATCTCCTGCAGGAGGGCATGGCAACCCACTCCAGTATTCTTGCCTGAAGAACTCCCACGGACAGAGGAGCCTGGAGGGCTACAGTCCAAAGCATTGCAAAGAGTCGGACATGACTGCAGCAACTTAGCCCCATGCACACAAGAAACATTGGCTGGCTATGTCTGGCTTAGTTTTCTATTTTCAAAATATTAATATATGAAAGATACAACTCAAAACAGGAAGTGTAATAGTAGCTATTTCTTGTAGCTATAATCTCTTGAACGGTTTTAGATTTTTTACCGTTGTACTTTGGTTTCTAATAACTATCAGATAACTGTTTTACATGGCAGAGAAGTCCAAATAAACAGCAAAACTAAAAGGTCACTATGCTTATTTTTTCTCTTTTCTCTATGAAGTTCATATATTAAGAATAACAGAGGATAATCAACTATAACACAGTGAAATGAATTACATTCATGTCCTGTTTTCTACTTGAAAGGCTTTTATAAGTGGACAATATTTGAGGTATTACTGTAACAAGGTGTCCTCAGGAAAGAGAGAGAGAGCATAGAGCTTCTCTGATGTATGAGCGTTAGGACTCAGGCCTGAAGCAAACACATGCTGGTGGTCAGCTTGGAGATTCTCTTCCCCATCCTGACCATGGAAACCCTGGCTGGTGCAGAATCGGGGGTGGGGCGCACAGGGAAGAGATGGGAGGGAGGAGGGGAATCCTTTTCAAAGTCTGTCTTGAATGATACTGTGTTGGAGACTCTTCTGACATCATAGCTTGCTTTTTTTTTAGGTTAAAAAGGAAATTACTCTGTCATCTTAATCATGCTAATCGTACATTTATTTTAAAAGCTCCTCTAGAACAATTTAGATTCTTCAATCACCCTGTGATATAATACAGTTATCTATTAACTGTGATCATAAACTGATGCTTGACAGCTAGGGTCAGAGAATGCTTTATGTTCTATAGTAGACACGGTTGTTAATATTTAATAATGATAAATGACTCTCTTTTGAACTACTAAATACTAAAGGTCAAGAGGAAACCATTTAACTTAGAATTAGTTGCACCAAAAGTATTTTATTTGTTGATGAGTCTAAACATACAGATGTTCCTTTTCTAAAAGCTAGTGTGATATTTGTCATATAAACAAGCCAAATCATGGCTGATACACACAGTGCTGATGTATACCCTTCTCCTAACAAAAATATGTTGAAGCTAAAAACTGGTCTTTGTCCCCAGTTTTCAGCTTCAACATGTTTTGGTGGAAAATAGTTAATGAGGAAAAGAGTCAAGATGGGAAACTTGAGAAAACTTAAATTACGTCTTTATTTTCCTCAATGACCTATTTCATATTACAGTAAAATTTGTGTTGCTCACCCGATGAACTTCCAGGACAAGCCAATCACTTTCTTCTTTCATGTGACAGTAACACACGCCTAAACAGGGGTGTGGGAACACGCAGGAGTGCTGGCATTCCCCACGTCCTCACGTCCCCAGAAACAGCTGTGTCAATACTGGGGTGCAAGTCTTTCTAGACTCTTTTCTATGCGTGTGTGCGTTATGTTCACACAAAGGATTACACTTTATATTGGCTTTTCCTCTTGGCAATATATTGTTTTTCCATATCAATAGCATCCTCCTTTAACATGATCCTTAATCATTATAAAGGAGTCCATCAGATGGATGTGGTCCATTGTCCTTATAGAGGAATTTCTTATGATCTTCAAAAGACACATAAAAAGAACAACAGAAAGCTTAGATGTATTCCTAAGCCACTTAAAGCCCTTTGGAAAACTAGTAATGGGTATTAAGTTCAAGTAGAAAAATGAAAGCCTTCATGTTAAGGCTAGGGAAACAGGGTAAAAGCCTGGTGGTTGCAGCTGGGCGTCAGCCCCGAGGACAGGGCAGTGGGGTTCTCCACACAGGCAGGGCCGGTGGACCTGGGCACCACTGGCTCCTGAGCAGGGGCTCCAGCCTCCATACCACTTTACAGGTAAGATTCAGAAAGCAGGCTAAGGTCACCCGCCGTGAGCCTAAAAATGCTCAGGCACTTTTCTTTTTGGACTGCATCCTTGCATTTAAATAAAAATCAGAGCAGACTTATGAATGGCTTTTGCCCAGTTAGGGATTAGGAGGAACACAGGCGCATCGATGCTTCAGTCCTAAAGATTGATAAAGAGGGTAATCTCCTATCCGTAACAAGAAAGGAAAGAAATTATCTGAGGATGGGTTTAATGCATTCGATACACTATGGGGGTGAGCCTGCACATCTTTTATTTAGAGTGTTATGTAAAGTATATTAAAAAAACCTTACAGGAAGTAAAATAAAAGGGGACATGAGGCTGAGGGTCAGGAGATGGACTGACCATTTACGGTTTAAATCAGGAAAAGACACGCTGATGGGAAGACAATTACTCTAACTTAGTAAAAGATCAGAACACAGTTTTATTGACTTACTTTGTTAAAACAACATTAATTACATCTATAGCTTTAAATTCACTAGCACCCTAAGGAAACTTAAAGCTCTTGGGACTTCTGTTTTCTTAAGTTTTAAAACCATGAAAGTAGCCTACCCATTTATTTGATTCGCCTATGACATCAGGCCTTATAAATTTAATTCAGTGGCCATTCACAGATGACCTACTATGTGCCAAGACATCACAGATGACCTACTAAGTGCCAAGACACATGATACGCTCTACAGCAGGAGACTGCCACACGGCTGGACTGGAAGGCTGCCTCAGGGGCTGCTCCTGTGCCTCGGAATTCCTGGGGCCCTGCTTCCTAGTTAGTGCTGGTGGAGGGAAGGAAGGAGGGAGGTGGGAGGGACGTGCGTGCACAGCCGCCTCACCTCCGCTCTCACGATTCTGTCCACGATGGTCTCCAGGATCTCCAGCTTACTGCACTTCACTACACCCTCGAAATACTGCGACCGGTGCTGTAGGGCCTGGGTCACCGTGATGTCTAGGTTGTTGTACGTTTTTTCAGCAGCAAGGTTCTGCAATCAAGTAGCAGTGAATTATATCCTTTGTTTCCATTCACATTAATGACCAAAGTAAGTTCAAAGCAACCTGATTTTTTAAAAACATTAATGTTTATCTTAATTTAGTACCATGGTACTGGCTTAACACATGCCGTGAGTACGGTTATTTCATCATCTTATCAACAGTAAAGCTTGTAAGGTATACCTTTATTATGAAGCAATTGTGTTAAATTCTGACTGCGTGACCTATGGAAGATTCCCCATTCTTACCCAATAGGGTTTTTTTTTTTTTTTAATTGAAATATAGTTGATTTACAAGGTACTGTTACTCTCTGGTATACAGCAAAGTGAATCAGTCATATATATGTATTTTTTCATTTAGGTTATTACCAGATCTTGAATATAGTTCCCTGTGCTCTACAGTAGGATCTTCTTCATCTATTTTATATAGTAATTTGTATCTGTTAATCCCAAACTCTAATTTATCCCTCTCTCTCTTACTCTACAGGGTTGTTCCCTGATGTATAAAGTCTTTTGAGAGGTGGACTAACATTTGCCAAGGGTGAGAAGTCCCCAGGGCTGGGGAAGAAGGTTTCTGCTCGGAAGGCTTGGGGGTGGGGAGCCGTCAGGACCAAGTACTCGTGGAGGAAGTCCTATAGATGTGAATGGGTCTCAAGGCTCTCATTAAACTTATAGGGGTCCCACCCAACCAGATTCCAGTAAGCCTGTTTTACGGTGTCTATTATGTTAAACGGAATAGGATGAAACATAAGGGTTTGAGACAGCTACAAAATAATACTTAAATGCTGCAGTCAATATTGTGGCAAAAAAAAAAAAAGATGTGCATGTTTGGGGCTATCAGAGTTTCAGTTCCCTTTCTTAGAATTAATGTAAAACTCTAAGGAAATGCATTTAAATGAGTGAGGTGGGGAGAGAAGCACACGTGGAAGGATGTAGCACCAAAATCAATCTGGTACATTTAAACCAGGGATTAAGGAAGATCTCTATACAACGTATGTAATCGGTTTCCTGTCCTCTTTAGAACAGCGGTTGCCAATCAGCAAGTAGTGGGCTACGTGCGCCCAGGGACCCACGTGTGTACCAGGCCCACGCCTGTTCGCAGAATGAATCACTGTCTCTCACACAGAAACACGGCCACTTAATACACACACACGCTATAGTAACGGGTAAGGCATGGCTGATCTGAAAAAACAAAGAATTATAAGATGCTGATAGTATGTTATTCACTGCTAAATCCATGAATAAAATACCAATAAAAGTACAGTTATTATGGGGGAGTCTGTGGAATTCTCTGATAGGATCCTCATCCTCAAATAAGCCAGGAATTATTAAGTTAGGAAAAATCACAAAAACAGAGTAATGAATATGCTTCACAGGCATTCTAGATGACAGGTTTAACAAAATTAAAAATACTTACAATTACATCAAATTTGGAATAAATATCTACAACTTTTCCTAAAAATAAAAATATACGTTAGAAAAAGTCGTAAAACAAGAAATAGCATTTAATATCAATCTTAACTAGATAATCACTGGGAATTAAATACTGCTAAACAAAATAAACTTGTCTGTTTAAAAACAGATATGAAATCATATCTTCATGGAAAACATGATTCTTATTACCCTGAGTGCTCCCTGGTCTAAGTTTTCCTTCTCCCCACTTATCTGATACGCCAGGTCATTTAACAATACTTTTACCCTAAGTGGGGCTTCCCTAGTGCCTGCAATGCAGGAGACCCAGGTTCGATATGTGGGTCAGGAAGATCCCCTGGAGCAGGGAATGGCAACTCACTCCAGTATTCTTGCCTGGAGAACCTCATGGATGGAGGGGCCCGGCGGGCTACAGTCCATGGGGTCACAAAGAGTCAGACACAACTGAGCGGCTAACACACACTCCACCCTAAGGAGATAACAGGTATGGCTTGGCACACAGACCTGACTCGTCCACCACGGGCAGGGCAGACACTCGTCTTTCCACGAAAACGTTCAAGGCTTTAATGATGGGAGTGTCCGGGTGTATGAAGGCGATGTTATGGTAGGTCCCGATTCCAAGTGCGTCCAGGTTCTGCTTCATGAAGGCAGGCTTTGGCATATCAGACATCTAGACAGGAAGATAACACAGATGCTCTGGAGCCGAGACACTCCTTGTTAATGTTCACATGTCCACACTTGATGAAAACTATGTGCAACAAATTAAAGTTAGTCTTTTCTACAAATCTATCCGGAAATCTGAATTAATATGGAAATATTACATATAAGGACTGTGTCTTTTGTTCAAACCAGCCTGTGTATCTAAGCTTCTATTTAAGTATTTAGTAAATTAATATGAAAATGTTACATATAAGGACTGTGTCTTTTGTTCAAACCAGATTGTATGTCTAAGCTTCTATTTAAGTACTTAGTAAAACGCTGCAGAGCACTAACATTTTCTCCTTCTCTTCATTCACTGGGAAAGTGGACAGAAGGGAACCACAGCCCTGTTTTGATATTAAGGCCCATCAGCCACCAAGAATCTTTTAAAAGTATTCCTGTTAAATTCGTGGTTCTGCT
Source organism: Bos indicus x Bos taurus (assembly GCF_003369695.1). NCBI lineage: Eukaryota > Metazoa > Chordata > Mammalia > Artiodactyla > Bovidae > Bos > Bos indicus x Bos taurus. Next base: position 5,768,683 of record NC_040079.1, on the reverse strand, counting down.
GTCATCTTTAAGTAACAGTTACTAAGAAGCCACATGCTTCCAAACCCGAAGTGTTGGATGGTGGCTAGCTGAGCGGCTAAGCCAGTTCTCACCCCATCCCACTTCTAACATCCCGAATTCTCCTTTGGAGGACTCCAATTTTTGTCTATGAGGAACAAGAACAAGCCAACCGAACAGAATTAGAAGAACATTTAAAAGTTAACTTTTCTTTTCACGGGCTGTTTTAGAGGAGGAGGGAGAAGTCAGAAGAGAGAAGTCTAGGGTCACGTTTGACTAAAATAAAACAAGGTTCTATGGTTTCAAAAATCCACCTTTTATAAAGGGCACAGTTGATTCCGTCCTGCTGGTGTACCTTATAATTATCAGGAAAAGATGAACAATTAGAAGAAACAAAATGTTCAAGTCAAAGAGTTCATCAATATTCAAATCATGAGAATCCTAGAAATTTAGAGAAAAAAAAAAAAAGAAAGGCCTATTAGGTCACCTAGCCCATCTCGACGCAGGATCACTAACCCCTGATCCACGCTGTCCACTCGGCTAACGGGCAAACGTCTCTGGGGCAATGCTACTGCTTCTGAGAGAGTGCTTTCAACTCAGTAAAACTTCATTTTTTTATCTGGAAATTCCTAGCTGGACATTCTAACAGCACGATTGTAATGATCACATTGGCCCAAATAGAAAGCAGGACTGGCAGAGGCAACCTCCTCTCCTTTGTATAGAAGAGAAAAATGGCCCAAGGCCTGTCTCCAACTGTGGGTGGCTCTTCCTCGACAGCGTGGCCGTGGAAGTGGGCTGGAGCTCTGCCACCGGGGTCCGGGTCTGTGAGCCAGGCGCCCTGAGGGCTAGGACCTGAGCCGCCTCCCGAGGGGGCCGGGGGCAGGGAGGGCTACCGTGGCAAAGCCACACCACCTCGCTGAACTGTATCGCTTAAGAATCAGATGAGTAAAAATACCTACCTGAGAAGGGTGGTGGCGGGGATCAGGTTTACCATGTGAAGTGCCTGACACAGCGTCAGTGCTTAACGGTGTTTGGCGCTCATGATTCATATTCTTTTTAAATGATGACTTTAAGGGGTTATGTGGGCGAAGGGCCTGGCCCAGCTCCGGCCGGGGGTCCTGCCGGAGCTCAGAGCCAAGGGGACTGCATCCAGCCCCATGGCGGACGGGGAGTCTGACCATCAAAATCCGTGCCTCTGTAGTTCTTCCCTGGATTGTCTCTACCAAACTTCGTGCTTTTTGTTTTTTTGTAAATAAACTCTTCTCCTTCCTACTTTTTCTATCCATTTAAGCATCAAGAGGGTTGCATTTACACAAACTTACTAGAACACAGGGCTGGTCTGATGGACAAGGTGTTTCTCCCAGTCTTAAATAAACTTTCTGTGCTGCTGTCTGGCAAGGGGTTTGTAGGGAGCAGGTCCCAGGAGCAGCAGCTGAGCTCTTGCATGTCACACCAGATGCTACACTACTTCCTTATCTGAAGCTGGAGGGAAGACAGCAAAGCTAACCTCATGCAGATTTTACCTTCTTTTAAAGAATGATTCTTAATATGATCTCTTCTGAACCAGGAATGAGGCCGCCTACTGGTTCCAGCTGACCAATTACTTATAACCTCAACTTCAGTGCATGTAATTAGAGGGGAAAAAAAGATTAAAGCCCTTCTGTAAACACTGGTCCTCTGAGCCTCTTTTTAACACTGCAAAGCAAAGAGGTTCTATATTTTTGCTGATTATGAAGCCATCTTATTTCAAACACAGTTGAAAAAACCTACAGAAAATATAGCTCTCATTTGGACCAACATGGTATTCTCTTGGTCAAAATTTTATTTGCTTTGGGTTTTCCTATCACTGCTGCACTTATAATAATAAGATAACCCGGGGGACAGGACTTTTAGAATATATTTCCAAACCATGATACCAATAAAGCTTCATAAGGCAATCTGGCTCGTTATCTTGTATAGCAGTTCCTTAATTAGACTGACCTGAAAATTGCTTTATGTCCCCTCATTGCAGGCAATAAAAATATTCTTATTTAAATAGAGAATTCCAAGCATTTTTACTATTTTGATACTTGAGCTAAAAGGGGATTGCTTTTTAATTGGAATCAACTTTGAGAATGTGCAATTCAAATAGCAGTGAGATGAGAAACGGAAGTTTAGAAACGGAGACCTCGAAGCTAACAAATTTCTTCTATGAGGGTAACAGGGAGCCAATTTACTTGAAGTAAATTAGTTAAAGCAGATGCAACTACGTCTTTAGAAACACTAAAAACTACTTACAAAAAGCTGGAGGAACTTGAGGATTCTTTTGTGGGTAAGTATATAAAGTGCATTCCCACTGATGGGGTCAATAACTGGCAATCTGTGGATTTTATTTTTGATCAACGAGTGCACAGCATCGAAGAGGCTGCGGGAAAAGCCATTATAGTTGTTAGGAGGCTTTAAAGAAGAAGTAGAAAACTGTGGACCACCCCTGCTTTCAATGCATCTTCAATGCCTTTCAGTAACAATTATTAAGAGGTTGATAGACATTAAAGTGTTCTGGAAAAGTTTTAGACCGCAGACTTCAGCCAAATTTTTGATCTTCCACAATCGGTGTTAATACAAAATCTCAAACCCAAATGTAAGTGACAAACCTCTAGGAGAGCAGTTTTTTTTAACAGCAGGGTTGATGCTTTTGAGAAAGGACAGAAGCTAACCCCCAGGGAGGCTAATGGACAACTCTGGCAACAGAGGGCGCGTGGGCTTGGCGAGGCTGCCCTGACTTCACTCACAGGCCGCTTCCTGCTCTGGCCTCTCCTGTGACTGCAGACAAGGAGGGGGTGCTGGGTGGAGCTGCTTTTTTAGGTCTTAGAAATAAAAATCAATATTCCACCTTTTCTCACTCTGTGTGTGTGTGTGTGCTGAGTCATGTCCTACTCTTTTCAACCCCATGGACCGTAGCCCACCAGGCTCCTCTGTCCATGGGGATTCTCCTGGCAAGATTACTGGAGTGGGTTGCCATGCCCTTCTCCAGGGGATCTTCCCAACCCAGGGATCAAACCTGGGTCGCCTGCATCGGCAGGCAGGTTCTTTACCATCTGAGCTGCCAGGGAAGCCCAACCTTTTCTCACTAGAGCACTAGTTTTAAGAATGCTTTTATACAAATGTAGAGACGTCTCTGAGCCATTTCCAGGAAGCCTGGTTGGTTCCACACGTGTGGCCAACTTCCTGGATCTGTGGTTTGATGTTTGTCTTTAATTTTGGGAAGCTCCTGGATCTGGAACAATGGGACGTCCAGCAGGACGACCGAGGGCAGCCCTGCCTCTGACCACCTCTGGACCAGTGCCGGATGAGGCTGACTGCTCCGCTTCAGTGCTCATCAGAAGCCCTGGGGGAGCTGCTGTAATGCACATTCCTGGGCACAACACCCTCCAAAGGCTGGTCTGCGAGGCTCGGAGGACAGCTCAGGGATCGGCAGCTCTAAGAACTAAACAGCTCCCCACTTGGCTTCCGTTGCAGGTGATCTGGATTCTTGAGCTGCTTAGTGCGACCACCTTCTAGTCCATCACCCCCGTGGACCCACAGTGGCGGTGACTGTCATTGTCTGTTAAGTTTACTGAATTTAATACTGAAGGCTGGCCTCCATCTAGACAAAAATAACCTGTCACCCATGGTCACAAAACGGATGAATCTGAATGAATGAATGTTTTCAAAGGAGAAAAACTTGACATGTTTACCTTGCATCTGGAGATATATTCACTAAAGGCTTAAATGTTTCTTGTAAATAAAGCTCTGTATTTATAGAAAGAAAATATGTAATTAGTAACATAGTTGCTTTTTTTAATTATTAAGTTAAAATAGCCTTCCATTTACAGATAATGATTAGAATGATTAAAAACCCAAACTGAATTAACTTACTGAAAACTATTGTGTTAATGATAGTTCTGGTTATTTTAAACAAGTTCCACACTGTTCAGATGGTGCCTTTGTGGAAAAGCATTTAAAAACAATGTTACCATAGATATTGTAAAAACCAGAAACGTCAAGAAATCCAGTGAAAGAGCAATACCAGCAGAGGCCACTGGAATATCACCAAGTTATGATCACCCTCAAGAAATGAAGCTTAGCATGATATCCTCTAAAACTAATTTTTATAAGTTAAAAGATAAAAGCTGTAACAAACTTTGCTCTTCAAATGTTACTAGGTTTTATTTTCCAGACCAAAGCTCAGATCTACTCTGGGGATCTTTTTAGTATGTAGAAATCATCTTTGTAAAGATAAACTTTACAGTTCATTTGCTTTACTGAGGTTTCTATAGAGAAGGCATTCAAGAAAATCTTGACCTTATTACTATCAAATGCCATGTAATATACAAAGTGTAAATATACTTAAACCTTGGTCTAACATAACTTAAACAGTAGACTTTATTAAGAAGTATCTGTCTTGGTATTAAAATATATACTCACTGCATAATAGGCTGATATGTGGATTCCATGTTGACTTACTTTGGTTTGGCGTGATAAAGCCACCATAAATCAAATAAATATATCACTCAATGAAATTTCCGTACAGGATTAAAAGAGGCCCAGCCCTTTAGAGAATTCTAACGGGTGTTCAGATTTTGCAGCCAGTCTAAAGGTTGCTTTTCAAGCCAAGCAGATAATGGGAAGTACAAAGCTAAATTTCAGATTTAAATTAAAAAACTACCTTCAGCGGGTCCCTCAGTTTCTGTCCATACACCTCCCTGAATACCCACAAAGGATCCCTCCTTAATGAGGCCCACCCCTGGCCCTAGTTATGCTACTCCTGCTGACTGCTCCTTTGCCCTCGCCGTACCAAACCCAGCAAGACAGGTCTCATTAAAGACACAATTTCACAGCCCTGAAATTACAATTTTAAAAATGGCTCCATTTCAGAAAAGGGTATTGTGATTATACCCAAAGAGGGTGAGATCCAACGTTGCAAAAGAAAGCAATCTTATTTTCTTGTGATTTAATTCAAATCATCAAATCATCTAGTTTAAGGTTCATTTGTTCTATGTTTCTACATAATTTGCAAAGAAATAATGGTCGAATTTAAGTAGGAACAGATCCTTGCTTCAGTTAATTTCAGGCATTCCTTTTGTGCGTTTTCTATCCAAAGACAAGGATTTGGGAGGTAACACTCAGTGGTGAATGGTGGCCCCACTGAAGGGCAGAGAATTGGGCACTGCTCCTTATTCATCTACATCCCAGCCTCATATAAAGACTTGCTGCAGGTTCTCTGTACATGTGTACCGAACAGAATGGGTAACACTTACAGCAATATGGCATACACTAGTATCAAAATTAAGATAGAAAAGAATGTTTTAATCAACATAGTAGATTATAAAGTGGAGAGCAGAGGACCTGTGAGATTAAAACATTTTACGTATGAGTAGAACATTTTTTCCTGTTATTAAAAAGATTTTTTTAACACTCAATATTGCTTACCCCTCCATGTTTCAATCTTATGTTCCTCTAATTCATAAATCTGTACCTAGAAATAAGGAAAAATTTTATTTGCAAATGTTAACATATACAAGACAAGGAAAAAAAGAAACTACTATTTCATAACTACTGTTGAGTCCTATAATTCAACAGATGGAAACAAGCGAGGTAGTTCAGAAATGTAGAAATATAAATGAGAGACATAAAGCGTGCTCTGCATTTCTTTGAAGACAAATGTATAAAGTTAAAACATAAACCAACACGATAATATTAATTTGAAAATTTGTGATACACTTTAAAATTAAAAACTTTACAATATAGTTAGTATACAACTTATGCTAACTATAAATTTAAAACATATATAAACACACACTCCTTCTTAGGAAATACAAGATTTTTAGCCTCTCTAGTTTAAAAAGGGCAGTTGGTTAAACTGCACTAATTAAGTTGCTGGATCAGGTTATGCCTGGACCAGGCGGGCATCTTCACAAAGGTAGAGAGGGTTTGATAGCAGCCAGTCACCTGGAGTCAGCACGCGCATCACCGCATCTTGGCTGCTGCTTTTGGTCAAAGTACTTAAGGTTTCTGAATCTGCGTCCCTCCCTAAACAAGGGGGTGGAAGGCCATCCACACTAGCTTCTGTGAGGTCTATGTGAGGGAGCCTGGGGCACAGGGCCTCCCAGCCTGCTGCAGCGCTTGCTACCCCTCGGGGCTCCTGGAGCCCTGCCGCAGGAACGCCTGGCCTCTTTCTGAGCTCCCAGCCCTGCCTGGCAACACTGACAGTCCTGTGCAGAGCCGCCACTGACGGGCGGGGGAAGCAGACTCTACAAGGCTTATCGTGGGGATGCAAGGATGAGCAGAGGTCAGAGGTCAGACCCGGAGACCTTCAAGAGGCAGATTTCAGCCAGGCTCTGCCTGCGGGTGGACTTCACATTAACCCAAAAGACAAACCCATGGAAGGGCCCGGAGAAGAAAGGACTTCTTCACGTTCCTGAAACACAGAAAGGAGACGGACGGCTAGGGGACTGACAACCCGGGGTGGGCTCCGTGTCAGGGGGAAGAGGCCAGGGAAGCACTGAGTCAGATGCAACAAGACCAAGCGTTGGGGAGGTCAGATCTCGAAATGGTGACTGTGGGGACAGAGGGGGCCACTGGGAGAAGAATAAAAAGGTTTAGAGAAGAATGAAGGAGGGGAGATAGAGACAGATGGATGAATAAGAAGCCCCCCTGACCTCCCGATGTTGATGCTAGGTTGATAGCATCCAGGACACAGAGGAGGATGAGGAAGGAATCAGCTTCCTAAACGAGGAGGATGAGCCTCTGGCTTTCACAGTTGAAAGCAGAACATCCTGGTCTATCTCAGGCGGTTCTGAGGTGGAGCCTGAGCCCAGAAGAGGAGGGGCCTCCCTGCTGTCTGCCTGCACAACCCCTCGGGGCTCTAGCTGCAGTCATCAGCGTGGACATGCTCGGCTAACACGGGGGTCTATTATGAAGCGGGGGCACTTGGCCCCAGCACGATGGGAAGGTGTGGATAGTGTATAAGGTATAAACATGTGTAAGACAGAGTCGATACCTCTAAAAACGACCTAACAAGAACCTCAGATACCCCGACGACAGCGCTTCTCGCCCCTGGCACGGCGGACGCTTTGGGATGTCCTGTGCGCTGTGTTTGGTAGCATCCTCGGCCTCTGCCCACGCCACACCAGTCGAACCAGCCCACCCTTTCCCCAGCCCAGAGATGTAACGTCCCCGGGGGAGGAAAGTCACTCCCAGCTGAGAGGCCGTGCCCTCGGTGGAATCAGAACACAACCTGAAAAGTGCCGCTTGAGTAATTCCTGGGGGGGCGCTGAAATGGGGACCCATCTGCTCCAGGGGGACAGCAGGGAGCTCACCATGGTGCAGCGGGTGCCTGAGGAGGGTTCTGGAAGACCCCAGTGTCAACCGGCAAGGACCAAGGGCCTGAAGGAGAATGCCCGTGGAGGACGAGGATTCGGATCTCCAAAGAAGAGCAGCCACGGGGGAAGGAGAGCAGGGGAGTCCAGGAGAGGAAGAGAGAGGAGGAACTGAGTGGACAGGTTGGCAGGAGAGGAGAAGCAAGCGGGACCCCAGTTGCCCAGCGTCAGCAACACCCCAGCCAGCTCTGGGGATGGCGGAGAAGAAGCCGGCGACCCCTGCCTGAGAACAAAACTGGGCTTTAAAAAAAAGGCTATCTGGTACCTCCACTTGTGTAAATACAGTGGTTAATAGGAAAACAGCCGCCGTGGCTCTCATCATCAGGAACAGTTCTTTCTATAACAGACATAAAAATGATAATTTAAAATTGCCATTTCCAGTTGGTGAAAAATCAGCCTGGAAAATGTTCCAGAGAAGCTACAAAATTGTTCACAGTCACAGGCCCCGTCTCACTGAAAAGAAGCATCCAGAAGAAATAAGGTTTGATAGTAAGATCGGAGAAGGCAATGGCAACCCACTCCAGTACTCTCGCCTGGAAAATTCCATGGATGGAGGAGCCTGGAAGGCTGCAGTCCATGGGGTCGCTGAGAGTTGGACACGATTGAGCGACTTCACTTTCACTTTTCACTTTCATGTATTGGAGAAGGAAATGGCAACCCACTCCAGTGTTCTTGCCTGGAGAATCCCAGGGATGGGGAGCCTGGTGGGCTGCCTTCTATGGGGTTGCACAGAGTCGGACACGACTGAAGTGATTTAGCAGTAGCAGTAAGACTGGAGGTCACCCCAGGTAGAATTAGTAGTTTAAGATGGATCAACAGACATCATCTGAAGATCCCTGGCGCTAAAGACTGAGACCTATGGGACAGGATCAAGTGGTCTAACATGCAAGGAATCCAAGTCCCAGAAGGAGAGGAGAGAAAGAATGAGATTAAAAAAACTTTTTTTTGAAGAAACAGCAGCCCCCCAAATAGGTAGAAAAGCAATTTAGAAGATCATGGAAACTGAACATACCCGGAACAGGATGAATACAAAGACACATTGCAGTCAACAGCCGAAATCCAAAGTTAAAGAGACAGCCTTGAGTCAGGAAGAACTGGTGCCTTACAAAGAGGAGACAAGGACAGCCGTTTCCACTGACTTCTTATCAGAAGCACTGGGGGGCAAAGGACAACAAAACTACATCCTCAAAGAGGTAAAGAAAACAAACAAAATCAGTTAACTCAATCTCTATAAAATAGCAAAGCTGTCCTTCCAAAATCAAGATTAAAAAAAAAAAAAAAGATGAAATAATGACACTGTTGGACAAAAAAACTGAGATAATTTGTCACCAATGTGGACCACACACATGCTGGTGGGTGTTCTTCAAATGCAGTAAAAACAGATGGTGACTCAGATCCACAGAAAAGAATAGAAAGTGGTACCTATGTGGGTAAATATAAAAAAATGATTTTTTTCCCTTTTATTCATTTTGTTTAAAATAAAAATGTGAGGGGCAGATTAATGGAAGTATACCTTCTACATAACACCAATATAAACTCTAAGTGGACTGTGGTAAGTTAAAATTGCAACCACGACAACAAAAACTGTGCAAAAAGGTATGCCTGAAACAGTCACAGAGCTCTACTGGCCCCGACGCAACAGATGAGGCCACACTTAGTCTCCTGGTACAAACGACCAGAAATGGGAAAAAAATACGTGGAGCTGCTGCCAGACATGAGACAACAGGCGGGGCAGGTCGGTCGTCCCTGAGAGAAGGGAGGCAAACAGCTCTGTGACCGCCATGTCCTGCCTTAGAGGCATCGAGACCTTGACTCGGGCAGCTGACCCCCAGCAGAGCATGATGTCACACTGAGCTGAGGAGACAGAAACCAAAGTCTAGACAGAACGAGCCGAGTGGGACTTGCAGGACACAGCACTAGACAACGCAGGGGTGGGGATCCAGAAACAGAGAAGACTGCACAGAGGTCCTTGAGTTTCTGACTGAACTCCAAGCAGGCATGCATGGCATGATGCTATGTGAGCCCGGGAAGACGTACCCTGAAGGACATTTGCCTTCCGACCACAGAGTGGAAAGTCCTTGCCAAAGAACCAGGGAAATCCATGGAGATCCCTGAAGTATACGTAGAGCTAAACCAGCCAGAGTAATGATTAACACTCTGACAAAGCTTAAAAGCAATCCTTAAAAGAAGCATGCCAAAAGATACTCAACGTGATTAGCCATCAGGGAGATGCAACTCAAAATAACAACTGGGTATCAACTCACACACACTAGAATGGCTGTCATTCAAGAGAGAGACAGTCACGGGTGTCAGCGAGGGTGTGGAGAAACTGGCACACTACACACTGCTGGTGGGAAGGTGCGATGCTGCAGCCACTGTGGAAAACAGCTGAACACAGGTTACAGTGGGACCCAGAAATTCTGCTCCTAGGTCTACACCCTTTTTTGGGCTCCAACATCACTGAAGATGGTGACTGTAGCCATGCAATTACAAGACACTTGCTCCTTGGAAGAAAAGTTATGACCAACCTAGACAGTGTATTAAAAAGCAGAGATGTTACTTTGCCAACAAAGGTCTGTCTAGTCAAAGCTATGGTTTTTCCAGTGGTCGTGTATGGATGTGAGAGTTGGACTGTGAAGAAAGCTGAGAGCCGAAGAATTGATGCTTTTGAACTGTGGTGTTGGAGAAGACTCTTGAGAGTCCCGTGGACTGCAAGGAGATCCAACCAGTCCATCCTAAAGGAGATCAGTCCTGAGTGTTCATTGGAAGGACTGATGTTGAAGCTGAAACTCCAATACTTTGGCCACCTGATGCGAAGAACTGACTCATTGAAAAAGACCCTGATGCTGAGAAAGTGAAGGCAGGAGGAGAAGGGATAACAGAGAATAAGACAGTTAAGTGACATCACCGACTTGATGGACATGAGTTTGAGCAAGCTCTGGGGGTTGGTGATGGACAGGGAAGCATGGCGTGCTGGAGTCCATAGGGCTGCAAAGAATCGGACATGACTGAGCGACTGAACTGAACTGAACTGAGATCTATACCCAAGGGAAATGAAAACAGATATCCACATAAAAACCTGTATGTGACTGTTCATAGCAGTGGTATTCATAATAGCTGAAAAGTGGAAACCATTTAAAGTCTATCAACCGATGAACGGATAAGTAAAATGTGATAGAGCCATAAAATGGAATATTATTTGGCAACAAAACGAAATGCAGTACTGACATATGCTACAACATGGAGGAGTCTTGAAAACACTACGTCATGTGAAAGAAGCCAGTCACAAAGGACCACATAGTGTGTGCGTCCCCACATATGAGGTGTCCAGGACAGGTAATCTACAAAGCAGCTGAGCGGCTGCTTAGGTTTGGAGCTAAAGGTGGACTGGTGGCATGTCACAGCTAAGAGGTGTGAGGTTTCTTTTTAGGGTAATGAGAATGTTCTACAATTGACTGTAGTGATGACTGCACAGCCCTGTGATATACTAAAAAACCACTGGACTGCACACTCCAAATGGGCGAAATATAAGAGACACAAATTATATCTCAACAAAATTGCTTTTAATGAAGGATCTTCAAGTAATTTAAATGCCTGCCCAAAGTCCAATACTCTTTAAAGGAAGACAAAACAGATATTCAACCACATGATGTTATAATTATAATATTCACAATATTATAATATATGATACATAATATTCAGCATTCATTAGGAATTATTAATTTGTAAGAAGCAGAAATGCGACCCATGATAGGAGAAAAACCTGTCACCAGAATCAGACCCAGAATAGAGATGATGGAAATAGATTCTGATACATATATATCAGATATGTAACAACTGACATAATATGTTCAAGGATTTAAAGGAAAATATAAACATTACAGGGAGAGAAATGGAAAATATAAAAAAGATCCAAATGGAATTCCTAGGACAGAAAACATACTATCTGAAAGGAAAAAAAAAAAAAGTAGGTAAGATATTGTGGAGGAAAGGAACTGTGGAAATGAAGACACAGAAATAAAATATATCTGACATGAAGCCGAGAGAGGAAATACTGGGGAAAATGCTACAAAACAAGAGAGAGTCAGTTGAGTAACTAGCATCCTAGAAAGTGGAGGAGTGGACAGAAAAGTACTTGAAGAAATGGTGTCTAAGAGAATGGAGAAAAAGAACATGAGAATCACAAAACAGCTGCAGAACGCATCTGACGCCATTCCACATGCGTTCTTGAGAAACACTTTTGGCAAACCTGAAAACGGAGCAACATCCTCCACGTGATAAAGGGCATCTGTGAAAGCACTGCAGCGGACACCAAAGCCACAGTGCGGTGCTGAGCACTTCCCCTCCAGGAGGGCAGAAAGGCAGAAAGGCCTGCCTTCACGATGGCAGCGCCGCACTGGAGGGCTCAGCCAGCAAAAGCAAGAAGAACAAAACCCAAACACGCTGAAGAATCATGAAAATCACAGTGTTAGATTAAGGCCACATGTGGCTTTCCAACTATGCTGTTATAAAACAGCGGGACTGGACCAGGGAGTTCTGTCACTAACATTAGCCAGTAGAAAGATGTCAAAAATGAACTTCTCCAACTTTAATTTTTACTTCGTTAAAACCACAGTGTCTGTATAGTCCTTGTTATAGCATTTCGGGGGTAACTGCAAGAAACTGCATGAACATCCATAGGCCCGGAAGGTGAACCCTGTGTCAGCTCATCTACTGCGAGGCTTCACTGGGCACAGCCATCCAGTCCAAAGACGTACGAGTGGCCTCCTTCATTTATGCGTCCAGGCAGATCTCAATGCTATAGCATGCCCATAATGCCATTAAGAACACAAATTTAGTGAAATTTACAGTAGGGGCTTCCCTGGTGACTCAGTGGGAAAGAATCCGCCTGCCAATGCAGGAGACTCAGGGTTCAATCCCTGGGTTGCGGATGGAAAAGGAAATGGCAACCTATTCCAGTATCCTTGCCTGGAAAATGCTGTGAACAGAGGAGCCTGGCGGGCTACAGTCCATGGGGTGACAAGAGATTTGGACACTACTGAGCAACTAAACAAACAACAGCCTAGCTAGGCAATAAGTGGGGGCTTCCCTGGTGGCTCAGACGTAAAGAACCGGCCAGGGTTCCCTGATCCCAGGGTCAGGAAGATCCCCCAGAAGAGGGCATGGCAACCCACTCCAGTATTCTTGTCTGGAGAATTCCATGGACAGAGGAGCCTGGTGGGCTACACTCCATAGGACTGCAAAGAGTCAGACGCGACTGAAGTGACTTAGCACACAGGCAATAAGTAAGTACACAGAATCCCACTAACCCGAGGATTTCTGAAAGCTGAACAAAAAGGCTATTTTTTTAAAATGTTTCCTAAGACTACTTTCCTCAAGCTTCAAATATCAGACTAATTTACACTGAAGTTTCCTGCACATAAATATGTGTGTGTGTGTGTGTATATATATATATATATATAAAAGTTGCTCAGTTGTGTCCGACTCTGCAACCCCAAGGACTGTACACTCCCTGGAATTCTCCAGGCCAGAATACTGGAGTGGGTAGCCTTTCCCTTCTCCAGGGGATCTTCCCAACCCAGGGATCAAACCCAGGTCTCCCGCATTGCAGGCGGAATTCTTTACCAGCTGAGCCACAAAGGAAACCCAAGAATACTGAAGTGGGTAGCCTTTCCCTTCTCCAGCAGATCTTCCTAAGCCAGGACTGGAATTGGGGTCTCCTGCATTGCAGGCGGATTCTTTACCAACTGAGCTATCTGGGAAGCCGTGTGTGTGTGTGTGTGTGTGTGTGTGTGTGTGTGTTTGGAAAGATCAACCACCAGCACTGCTAGCCCAGTACCAAAAAAACACACAAAATCTTAAAACACACACACACGAACAGTTCTATATACACATGCATAGACATACATGGTTCCACTTACGTGACGTAAGGATTTCTGGCACTTACCATGGGTGATTTATAGTATCTATGTAGTATATTAATGAAATCTGTAATTGTTAGCATTCCTGGAAGAAACAATTACATATTAAATATAAAACTATGAAAACATTCAAGGAAAATTTCAGGTGATAAGCCAACCTGAAATGTTTATTTACTAGAAAACCTTCTAGGTTATACTATGACGATTACCAGCACAGCTTAATATATCATTTAAAACTATTAACCTGTTAATTATCTACCCCAAACTAAGATACACAAATTTAACTGACGTTAAAGCCTAATAGTATTTAATGGAATTAATCACAGTATTTGGCAATTCACTGAGAGAAAACTTTCTGAATGTTACAAAAACATCATGAAAGACTTGCATCTGCACGCAAATAATTTCGGATACTTCAAGATCAAGTATACCATAAGCTCTAGAGACAGGACACTTTTGGTAGTATGTGGATGGTTTTCTGAGAATCCTTCTAAAAACAATGGCTTCCTCAGGCACAATTTATGACGGGCCCACAGTGTGCCAGACACCAGGACTACAGCGTGAAGACAAGGACCGCTTCCCTGATGAAGCTGCAGCCCGAGGGGAGGCGGACACAGGGAGTCATTTCAAGATGATGCAGTGCCTGCTGAGACGGGGCCACACCCACAGTCCACCGAGATTCCTGAGGTGACATATTATGGAGTCTAGATACTGCGAGTCAGCGGTATTTTTAATAGTGTAACAATGATTTAGCAAAGGTATCAACCATGTTTCCATCATTTCATCTGCCGTGTCAGAAAGATGTTCACCCAGGAGGAAATGGGGGTGCCCTGCAGCGGGAACCTAGCAGAGTTGCCAACCAGCAGACGGCAGGCCTCAGGCCGGGGCTCCTGGGGCTCCTGGGGCTCTCGGGACCCGGAAAGGCCCAGAGGAAGCTTTGGAGCCAAAAAGGTGCTGGATGAAAAGAAACCAGCACCTGGTTTTGAATTTACTAGCAGCCCCACCTCACAGGATGTAAAAAGTAACGGTGTTTTTTAACTTGGTCATGTTTTTACGAGGCTGGATTCCAACACCTCAGGTGTTCAGATTTCTCCCCAGGCCCGCACTGCTTACCTACAAAACTTTGTTTTTTACTCTCCCACAGAGGTGCTGCTCGAACACCATTGGCGACTAAGGCAAAGAAGGCCTTTTTAACCTAAGACAAGAGAAACAACACACAGTTTTAGTCATACATGTACAGGGGGAAAAGTACCTCCAACTATTAGGTTGGTGCAAAAGTAACTGTGGTTTTGCATTGTTGACAGCTGCCGTTTGATATTGGAATCCATTCTTAAAGGTGGTTATGTTATACACCATTTTAATGCGCCTTTCTCGCTTTATGTTTTTTTGCTAATGACTAATTACTTGCTGTGTATTTTTATGTTTATTTTAGACTACGGAAATGATGTTAGACAAAAAGCCAGTTCGAGCAATTTCTTGAATATTCGAGTTCAAAATAGGTTGTAAAGCAGCAGAGACAACTCACGACATAAACATGACATCTGGCCCAGGCACTGCTAATGAACACACAGTGCAGTGGTGGTTCAAGAAGTTCTGCAAAGGAGACGAGAGCCTGGAAGATGAGGAGCGCAGTGGCAGCCCGTCGGAAGGTGACAAGGACCAATCAGAGCAATCATCAAAGCTGATCCTCTTTCAACTACGCGAGAAGTCACCAAAGAACTCAACGCGACCATTCTGTGGTCATTCAGCATTTGACACAAACTGGAAAGGTGAAAAAGCTCCATAAGTGGGTGCCTCATGTGCTAACCAAAAATCAAAAAAACCGTCGTTCTGAAGTGTCATCTTCTCCTGTTCTACACAACAACCATGAACCATTTCTCGATTGGATTGTGATGTGCGACGAAAAGTGGACTGCATGTGACAACCGGCAGTGACCAGCTCAGTGACTAAACTGAGAAGCAGCTCCAAAGCACTTCTCAAAGCCAAACTTGCACCAAAAAGGTCATGGCCACTGTCTGGTGGTCTGCTGCCCGTCTGGTCCACTAAGCTTTCCGAATCCCGGAGAAACCATTACATCTGAGAAGCACGCTCAGCAAATCTATGCGAGGCACTGAAAGCTAGAAGGCCCGCGGCCTGCACCGGTCAACAGAAAGGGCCCAATTCTTCTCCACGACGAAGCCCGACTGATGTCGCACAACCAACACCTCAAAAGTTGAAGGAATTGGGCTACGAAGTTTTGCCTCAAACCACATGTTCACCTGACCTCTCGCCCACTGATTACTACTTCTTCAAGCGTCTCGACAACTTTTTGCAGGGAAAACGATTCTTCAATCAGCAGGAGGCAGAAAATGCTTTCCTGGAGTTTGTCAAATCCCAAAGCACGGGTTGTTATGCTACATGAATAAACTTCTCACTGGCAAAAATGTGTCGATTGTAATGGTTCCTATTTTGATTAACAAAGATGTGTTTGAGCCTAGTTATAATGATTTAAAATTCACGGACTGAAAATGCTAATTATGTTTGCACCAACCTATTAAAATACTCAACCTAATCTTACCAGTTATCTTCAACATTGAGTTTTGTAATTTGATAAGTTAAAAATAACTGAATGTATTAATATAAGCAATATGCTTCTGTATTATATTGCAAGGTATACAGGGATTAGAGATTATTTTTTGAAACAAACAATGCAATTAACCTCAAAAATTTTTTTCTTGTATCAAAAGTTTCTCGACTACATACAGACTTCATATAATTAACACCACATAAAAGAATTAAACTTCAGAGTTTAATCCCTTTTATAGGTGGTTATTAATTCATTTGAAAACACTAAAGTTGTATCAAAGTACTTGAAATGAAAATCTGTTTTTCATATGTTTAATAACAAAACATCAAGCACACCCCCTTCATTCCCCTGAGGGTGAGAAAGAGAAGGCATGAAGACATAATATACACATATTTTTATATATTTTTGAGACGGAGACCTACCACCGTATGCCCGTTGTAGGTTGCGTCTTGTTCAGAGTAGTTCACATGCAGAATCTCTCTGAGCCCTCAGGACAAACACCCTCCCAGATACCATGGCAGGGAAAGAAGGTGGTGGAGGTGATGACTTACTAAGCTCAGTGATGACAATGACCTCTAGAGAGCAAAGGGCATCTGGAAAATGGCTCAATTTTACTGATTATCAAAGAAATGAAAGTTCAAGCAAATTAAAACTATCATTTATAGCAGCTAAATAGGCCAATATTTTTAAGTTACAACACCTAATACAGGTGTGGCTGTAAAACCCCCAGTGGCATCACGAATTGTGAGAATAGTTTCTGACCCACGGCTTGTATCAAGAATCACAAAAATACTGTTTGTGTACCGGTTTTTTCTCTGTCGAATTAGTTACACAAAAATTTCAGGAGTAGGATTTTTGAACTGACGATGTTCAGTGTGGCATTATTTCTACTACAGAAAACTGAAAAAAGATCTGCCTCCCGCAAACTTGTTAAATACCGGCATACCAATGAGAAAAAAAAGTACCAAACAGTATAATTGTGAAGACTGTGTTAAAGTGGGGGGAAAAAAAAAAAGGTTTATGGCAGTGAAAATGCAGACTATAAAATTATGCATTATAATTACATAAAACATGTATTTAAACAGAAAAGATCAAAGAGAAGCAAAAAAATGTAACTTCTATACTAAGGAGTTGAAGCAGTGAAAATGTATATCTTAAAAAATTTTTAATTCTGTGTTATAGTTATGTTTATAACCAAGAAAGAAAAAGGCTCTTTTTTCATCCACTATATTCCCAAACCCCTTGTTAACATAACAGCAAAAACAAATGGGAGGATTACAGGAACAGAAAGCTTCATGTCAGAGGAAGAGTAATGGGTTGGCACTGGTTTCTGCCTTTATTTACGGAACAAGAGTGACTGATGGAGGTGCCTGGCTCATCAGAACAGGAGCCGAGGGATGGCTGGAGCTGAGGGGGACTCTCATTGGCTGTTTCCCACACTTGTCCTGGCCAAGCCTGGCACTGTCCTCAGTACAGCGGGGGCTCCATCAACCTGCTGGACAAACGGGCAAGGAACTGGGGAGAGGAGAAGAGAAGAGCCAATCCAAGGGCATGAGGGTCAGGCGGGAACTGAACGGCATCTACAAACTGGGAAGATGGTTTTCGAACCACAGCTTGTATCAAGGATCACAAAACATTCCCAGTGTGTGGAACTAAACGGCATCCGGGGTGGTGAGCGAGGGCGAATGGTCTGTTTCTACCTGGACCATGGGAATCTGGGAATCCTTGATGGTGAGCCTAGAAAATATCATCAAAGGATCCTGGGGAAAGTCACGGACAAATAGATTCTGAAACACATTAAATATCTGCTTAGCTTGTTTTTCTAACTGGCTGGAGTAGGCAGGGAGCGGGGGCACTTTTAAAACCACAAACTGCTCATTGTTTTCTCCAAAATAAGAGGTTTAGCACAGAAAAACCAGTGTAAAAATCATTCATGAGGACCATGCATGTAAGCCTGAGTGACCACAGCCGTTGAAGTTCTGGTTTGGCCATGGTGCGATAGCTGAAAACAACTACACCAGTTGGACAGACTGTATGCAAACCCTGATGGGAAAGCGCTGCAGGCACCACACAGGCAGGATTCAAGGAGCTACGGTTACTGAGAGAAAAGACACGGACTGAGCTCCATAATCTTCCTGGAATTTTTTCAAAACGCGTTTTTCCAATCATCTTCAAATCAGTGAACTTCAATAGAAAACTGTAATCGATCAAAAAGAGTCAAATAAAACAAGGGCAGGAAACAGACAAAGAAAACCACACCCAGCACATCACAGGTAAGATGCTAGAAATCAAAGGCAAAGAGAAAACTGAATCGACCGGAGGGAAAAAGGACATTCACTTTCAAAGAAGCAACAAGTGCACAGATGGGGACACCAACAGAAGGAGGGTCTGACTCTGAAGACGGTGACTGTCCCTCCAGAAACAGAAAAACATCTTGCTTTGCCACAATAACTTCTCTGCCTGATGTGCTACCTACAAGCTATTAGGCATTAGTCGCTCAGTCATGTCTGATTCTTGCTACCCCATGGACTGTAGCCCGCCAGGCTTCCCTGTCCATGGGATTCTCCAGGCAAGAACACTGGAGTGGGTAGCCTATCCCTTCTCCAGAGGATCTTTCTGACCCAGGGACCAAACCCAGGTCTCATGCATTGCAGGCGGATTCTTTACCAGTTGAACCACAAGGGGAGCCCATAAACTGTTAAATGGCCCCTAAATGCTCGGAGGTTACCAAAGGGCTCTCAAGGGCTCTGCACACAAACCTAAGGAGATGCCCATACAGCACCGACCCTCACACGCAGGGTGGACGCTCAGGCTGGCACCTCGGATGGCGGGGCTGTGACGTGTGCTGACCTGAGGGTGCACTGCTGATGCCATGAGAGGGACAAACCCAGGGAAGCCACCATCCAGGGGCAAAGGGGACATTAGGGATTCGAGGTGAAAAGTGCCTTCACTTTTGCATGGGAAGCTAAGACAGCCAGTGAAGTGAAAGTCACTGTTGTGTCCGACTCTTTGCGACCCCAAGGACTCTGCAGTCCATGGAATTCTCCAGGCCAGAATACCGGAGTGGGTAGCCTTTCCCTTCTCCAGGGGATCTTCCCAACCCAGGGATCGAACCCAGGTCTCCCACACTGCAGGCTTTACCAGCTGAGCCACCAGGGAAGAGGGGAAACATAAGAACACTGGAGTGGGTAGCCTATCCCTTCTCCAGCAGATCTTCCCGACCCAGGGATTGAACCCAGGTCTCCTGCATTCCAGGTGGACTCTTTACTAGCTGAGCTACCTGGGAAGCCAGACGCTGAGGAAAATGCTGGGACTGAAGCAGAGGCATCTCCCTCTGCCTTCAGCGGGGCGAAGCTGCAGAACCAACCAGGCTGACTTTGGATTTTCCTTGGCTCAGGTCCTCCGCCCTCTCTGAGCCCCAACATTCTCAGCCACGCAAGGGGCTAACAGACGTTTTCCTCACAAGTGCATGGGCTTTTTTCTTTTTTTGGCCATGCCACATGGCTTGCAGAATCTTAGTTCCCCCACCAGAGACTGAACCTGGACCTTCGGCAGTGAAAGCCTGGAGTCCTGACCACTAGGCCACCAGGGAGTTCCCGGAAGTGACTGCATGAGCCAGACTTGCTCTGAAGATGTTCAGCAGTAAGAGTCAAAAAGGAACAAAGCTTTTAATTTTCCAGTCTCTACAAACCAGACCAGAAGTACAGAAAGATTTGTTGTCTTAACTTTAGCTACACAGACTGTTGACATGTTGACACGTCATGGAGGGTGGGGGCCACAACTCGCCCCTCCAGAGACGGGACAGAAGCCCCTGGAGTGGACAGGACATGCTCTCAGCCCCTGAGGGGGGTGCGTGTCGGTGTCGCTGGTCAGCAGCCCTGCCTGTCCCTCCTCTACTTGGCCGCAGCTTCTGCACCATCAGGAGACCTTCTGAACCTGTTTCCTTGGCATCACGTGTGTGGAGTCCTTTGAAACTGTACTTAGAAAACTTTACAACTACAGAAGGCACAGGGTGTCACCAATTACCAAACAGAGACAGGATAAAAGCAGACGGGCACAATCGAGTTCCAGTCTTCAGGAAAAAACGTCAGGGTCCCTGAGTACCTTTGAAAAATTTATTTCTTTTCACCTGTTGAGCAAGTTACTTAAACGGATACCATTTAAAAATTTTGTATTTTAATAGGCGTGGGGGAGAGAGTCAGGCGTCGGGGGGGAAGAGTCAGGTGTGGAGAGAAGCCCAGGACTGGAGGCTCCGGATGCCAGGGGGAGGCGGGGGCGGGTCTGAAAACAAGCAGGGAGATTGTTCCAAATCAGATCATAACTGCATCAACCATCAAAGGACTTTTTTCCGGAGAAACTGCATCAGAAATAAAAGGCACAAAGATGAACACTTGGGCGCTTCCAATGGAAAAGACAGCTGGCCCGACTCCTGAGTGAGACCCACCAGGCGGTAGCCCTGCATGAACAGCGTGCTCCTCCAGCTGTGGGTGCTCTCTGTTTAACTGTGCACCACTCGGCACAGCCCTGAACACTGAAGCTTTGCAAGTTCTAGACGGGTGAAGAAAACAGAACAAAAAGGGGACATAATAAAGATGCTAAAGAGCAGTTCAGGGGCCCACGATCTCCTGGCTGAACTTCCAGAAGAAAGGAAAGAGCAGGAAGATGACCTCGGAAGAAACAGCACGATGAACACAGAACGAGTGACGGGTCAGGCCCCAAGGCCCACTGGGCGCCGGCTCACAAGAAGAAAACCTGCAACCAGGCACGAGGCACGGAATTCAGGAGCCCAGAGACACGGAGCAAACCTCAAAAGCGTCAGAGGGGGAAAAGAAACCACACATCAAAGACGGAGATTAAAGAAGAAAAAACAAAACAGCTTTCTCTTCAGCAACACTGGCAGCTAGAAGTAGTGGAACAAAGGCTTCAACATTTGAAATACACATTATGGAATTCTGTACACAGTCTACAGATTGAGTGCAGCCAATGTTGAACTTTTCAAGTAACTGCTTTCTCATGTATCTTTTCCTGGGAAGTGTACCAACGTTTGAATCCTCCTAACCCCAATATGACTCATTTAAAAAGACCCTGATGCTGGGAAAGGTTGAGGCCAGGAGAAGGGGACGACAGAGGATGAGATGGTTGGATAGCATCACTGACTCAATGGACATGAGTTTGAGTAAACTCCAGGAGCTGGTGATGGACAGGGAGGCTTAGCATGCTGCAGTCCATGGGGTCGCAAAGAATCGGACATGACTAAGCGACTGAACTGAACCCCAACATGACCTGGCTTCCCTGGTGGCTCAGTGGTAAAGAAGGTGAAAGTGAAGTCACTCAGTTGTGTCCAACTCTTTGCGACCCCATGGACTGTAGCCTACCACGCTCCTCTGTCCACGGGATTTTCCAGGCTAGAGTACTGGAGTGGGTTGCCATTTCCTTCTCCAGGAGATCTTCCTGACCCAGGAATCTAACCTGGGTCTCCCGCACTGTAGGCAGACACTTTACCGTCTGAGCCACCAGGGAAGTCCTGGTAAAGAATCCACCTGCCAATACAAGAGACACAGGTTCAATCCCTGGGTTGGGAAGATCCCCTGGAGAAGGGAATGTCAACCCACTCCAGTGTTCTTGCCTGGAGAATCCCATGGACAGAGGAGCCTGGAGGGCTACAGTCCATGGGGTCTCAAAGAGTCAGACAGAGTTGCTGAACAACAGCAACCCCCCATCACACAGCAACAGTGTGATGGAGCTGAACGGGGTTAGAGGAGGTCACCAGGGTGGGACCACTGTCCTCATGAGAAAGACTTAGACTGGTCTTGCTCCCCAGGCAACTGTCCGCAAGCCGGGAAGACAGGCCTCACCAGCCAAGAGGACTTGAAGCCAGGAGAAACGAAGCCCGCAGGTCTGAGGGCTTTTGTCACGCAGCCCTAGTGGACCGAGGCAGGAAGCTCCAGGGGAAAGTGCTCCACCAAAACAGAGGGAATAAATCAAGAGTGCAGAAAAGCCTGCGTTCAGGTTATCAGGAGAGGGTGGAAGCACTGACGGCGTGAAGCAGTGAGGGTCTCAGGTGATGGTGACGACTGAGGAGGAGACGCGGAAGCAGCAGGGATGGGTCTGCGAAAGGCTGCAAGCCTGCGGGCCCAGCCTGACTGCACAGGAAATCCTACTGAGAGGTCAGATGGTGGGAAAAGCCTTAGATGATCAAAGACAATTAAAAACGGAAGGATTCTGAGCTCCAGGAATAACACTGAACTGAACAAATAGGAAATGTCACCGCGGTACAACATGACACAGTCAGATGCATGAAAACACCCCCTGAGAAGTGGTTAATGGGGGCGGGGGGCCAGCGGGAGGGGAGGAAGGAAGCCACGCGAGGAACAAAGCACCCAGCTGCCAAGTTAGGAAGAAAAGCGCCTTAAAATGAATGACTCGAGCTAAGGTGGCAGTGACTGCCAGGCCTCACAGCTGAACTGCTGTTTCTGGGAATACGACGAGGGGGCGAGGAGGAACACAGACCGCTGTTCGTATGCAAGCCTTTTTGCACCACCTCTAAACGATGTGACAGGTGAAGCCCACTGCCTGTACTTCCTGTTAACAGCCCGCCAGATGTTGTGTGAGCTCCCCCGTCGGGTCAGCCTCACGCCGTGGTTCTGACCACTTAAGTCTTTTCTGGAATACCGATACGCTCTAATTCTCATTGTTCTGGACATCAGGGACTTACTAATTATTCCCAGGGATCATTCAGCTTATTGAGCAATCCTTCTGGATATTGGTTATAATTTTCTTTCTCTCTCTCAGCTTCAAGTCATCTGTTAAGTAGATGATGCTGCCAATAAAATCAATATTCAAGTCACTGCTCCAAATGCTGATGGGCTTAGAGGGAAAGAACCTTAAGGCATCCAGCAATTTCTTAGCTAGGTTACCCCAGGAAGCAGAGCCTGGCCCGCCCGTGGCTTATCTGAGAAGACGACCCCAGGAGTAGGAGTGACACAGGCCTGCAGGGAAGAGGGGGGCGGGTGGTCGAGCTGGCCTGACGGGGCTCGATTCCCCTGGGGTCTTCTGAGGACTGTCCTCCCAGAGGAGGACAGGCAGGGGCGCTTACCCACCTGCTCGTCCCCCGCTGGTTCCCCAGGCAGGGTGCGGCCCACCGAGCCTGCAGGAGGCAGGGTTGGCTGGAGTGACAGGTGGCCTGGTGCCTGAGAGGAATCCAAAACCACCAGGAGCCTCGCTCCAGGGAGACCGAGATTTCACTGACGTTTTTTTACAGTCCATCAGTTCAGTTGAGTCGCTCAGTCGTGTCTGACTCTTTGCAACCCCATGGACTGTAGCACGCCATCACCAACTCCCAGAGCTTGCTCAAACTCGTGTCCGTTGAGTCGGTGATGACATTCAGCCCTCTCATCCTCTGTCCATAATGAGCCATTAATTCGCTGAGCTGCCTAAATACGCTTCTGTATCTTATCCACCAGGATGCTGCGCCAGGCTCTGTCAGCCCCCAGACTGGCCTTTCCTTCATGGTATTGCCACAGCTGTGAACGATCCAAAGAGGAAATCGGGTTCCTCGCCCTGACTTTCTGGGCTCAGGCCATGACAGGTTTCTAGAGACTACTACTTTTATTAATGCTTCATTCAAACACCTTACCTGGGATGGACACCGCGTGCCCCACTGTTTTTCCAGGAATCCTGTTTTTCCTCTTGCCTCTGGCCTCAGGCATCAGGCCTCAGGCCTGCTCACCTGGTCTCCACAGTTCCTCCAACACCACTGCACAAGTTGGGGCCAGGAAGCAAACGGGCACCCTCCTGCAGTCTCCACACCTACCCTGGACTTAGCTTCTTCTAATCACCATTTATTGCACTTGTTCCATTTTGAAGATTATTGTCCTTGACGATGAAAAAGCACAAAATGAGCTGAAACAACTCTCTTCCTCTTCATTAGCCCCTGTAGCATGAATTTTGGCAACAGGTTGAACCCTCATCTTTCTTGTCTTTAAAGTAGGCAAGTGGGGCTTTCCTGGTGTTGCTGTTGTTCAATCCTGAAGTCGTGTCCAACTCTTTGTGACCCCAGGGACTGCAGGACGCCAGGCTTCCCTGTTCTTCACCATCTCCGGGAATTTGTTCAAACTCATGTCCATTGAGTCAGAGATGCCATCCAACCATCTCACCCTCTGTTGTCCCCTTCTCTTCCTGCCCTCAATCTTTCCCAGCATTAGGGTCTTTTCCAATGAGTCACCTCTTCACATCAGGTGGCCAGAGTACTGGAGCTTCAGCACTAGTTCTTCCAATGAATACTCAGGGTTGATTTCCTTTAGGATGGACTGGTTTGATCTCTTTGCTCCCCAAGGGACTCTCAAGAGTCTCCTCCCGCACCACAGTTCGAAAGCATCAATTCTTTGGTGCTCAGCCTTTATGGTCCAACTCTCACATCCGTACACGACTACCGGAAAAACCATAGCTTTGACTAGACGGACGTTTGTTGGCAAAGTGATGTCTCTCTTTTTTAATACACTGTCTAGGTTTGTCATAGCTTTTCTTCCAAGGAGCAGGTGTCTTTTAATTTTGTGGCTACAGTCACTGTCTGCAGTGATTCAGAGCCCCTGAAAATAAAATCTGTTAATGTTTCCACTTTTTCCTCATCTATTTGCCATGAAATGATGGAACTCGATGCCATGATCTTTGTTTTTTAAGTGTTGAGTTTTAAGCCAGGCTTTTCACTCTCCTCTTTCACCATCATCAAGAAGGACAGTTTAGAGGTCAGCTTTTACCCTGCCAGTTACCCAGGTAACTTACATCCAATTAATACCAATACATGTTAGCTTCCTATTCAACGACTGCTGTGGTTTCTGTGTCCTGACTGGTCCCCAATGGATCAGAAATGTAGCCGGGAGGGTTTTGGGGACCAAGGGTTTGGGACTGGGCTCATGTCTTGGAGCCTGAACACAGTGCTGAGCTCTGGGTCAGTGGGGCCCAGACCCCGTGGCCCCGGGCAGGGAGCACTGAGAAGGAACCAGGGCTCCCCATGACCGTGGCACCCCTGCCCCAGCCTGCAGTTGCCAGAGGAGAACCGGGGCCAGGGATGCAGTCACTGCAGCGAAAGGAACGTGGATTCTGATGTGGGCAGAGTCCTGCCAGGCTGGGGCTCACACAGGGGACAGAGTGTCACCACCCCAGGGGTCACCGCCTCCTTGCGTCTCGGACATGAAAGCCTAGGCGCTGACTTGGCTCAACCCCAGAACCCAGCACAGCGACAGGGCTGGTGTCAGAACTGCCTGTCTTGGCTTGGAGGCCCAGGGACAAGTTTCCCTGGGCGGATGCCCTGCACACGTGGGGTCACTCATTCCCCAGACAACCGCAGCCACCCCCTGCCGCCCTGAGACCTGAGTCAGGCTCCAGCCTGCCCCAGCGAGGGCCTCACATGTGGGGACAGGGACAGGGCTTCGCCACTCCGTATCTGCAGAAACCTGGAAATTGAGTGTGGGAACTGCTTCTAGATAACATGGATTTGGTGGAGTTACCGGCAGTGTGGACGTGACATCTAGGGCAGCCGCTGGGAAGGCTCAAAAGCTTTCCGAGTTGACGGCCTTGAATGTAGGCCATTGCGGAACGCCGAGATGCCAGAACTCTGGTGCTCTGAGGAGGAAGAGTGAACCCACGGGCTTATGGAGATTTCGGCACGTGCGCCTGCGCACTTAGCCCCCAGCCGACCCTCCTCGGGTCTGCGCATGGGGACCCTCCACCCTGAGCAGCTGCGTGCTGGTGGTGCTCCACAGGGGACGTACCCGTGTGGACCTCGCTGATGGGCATGGGGTGAGGGTCCTCCGGGGGAGGACAGGGCTGCACTGAGCTGCCAAGGACGAGGCAGCAGGCGCCCGGCTGGGGTGAGAGTGTCTGATCCACAGGCCCTTGGCAATGGCTTACCAGTTATAGCACCCCTGGGAATGAGGCGGATGCCCGGCCTCTGAAATGTTCCCTGATCCACACAGCCAGAAAAACTCTCGGCCCACGGGCTAAAACCCAGCCTTAGTCATCAACATGCATTCCCATCCTCCTACCATTCCCAGATCCGAGTCCCAAACTTGGTCAGTGTCCCCTGAGGACAGTGCCCCACCCAGGACTGCTGCTTCTCCAGGACGGCTGAGCGCAGAACTTTCAGGGTCACCAGGCACTGGCCTTGAACAGACACGACTTCCGAGCACCCCCAACGCCACTGTGGCTGCAGTCAAGTGGGGCGAATGGTCTGCCAGGGGATAGGCGGAGTCTCAGCCAAGGTCAAGCCCCAGAGCTCAGGGGTCTGCATGCCGCACTGGCTACCCCCGAGTTCTCGAATGGAGCACTGGGGTCCCTACTCTGGCTCTCGGACACACAGGGCATGGGATGCTATGGTCAGGCAGGATGCCCCCCGAAACCACAGGCTGGCAAGCCAGGGGAAGCAGGGTGTCCTTGGGGAAGCTCAGAGATGGAGGTGCTGACTGTCACACTCCGGGGGGAACCTGCTCATGAAGCTGGATTCCTGCGACTCCAGACCGAGCATCTTGGACCCTGCAGCTCCACCTGCATGCGTGTTCTCTCTGGACCGATGTACTCGGCCCCCGAGGTGCAGGCCGCCTCGACGGGCACAGCCCACTCCCATGCTCTCTGACTCCACCGTCCACAGAGATGCTGACCGGGCCCCCAGGCCTCGTGTCGCACACGGTGACATCGACAACACCGGGCTGGCTGGTCTGGTGGGCAGGGAGGAGCAACGCTTTACAGATGTCTCAGAGTGATGTCTGCAAACCAGAGGGATCAGGGTCGGGGGGTGGGCAGCAGCCTGGAGCGTCAGAGAGCCCCCCCACCCCATGAGACTCCGCCTGCCTCCTGCTCCCTGCCATCCTCTTGGGCCTTTGGAAGAAGACACCCCTGTCTGAGTGCTGCTCTGACCCGTGCACTGAGTGACCAGCGACAGCGGTCTTCAGTGGGCCCAGAGCAGGGCACAGCTCTGCAGCAAGGTGGGCCCCTCGTCTACCCGGGCCTGTGACCCCCAGAGGCAGAGCTGGGGCCGGTGGATGAATGGCTCACCAGGCACCAATAGGCAAGTCACTGGTTTGGGGGCAGGAAAAAGATTAAAAAAAAAAACCCACACCTTCTTCTGCAGGTCATTATTTTCCTTTTGAGAAATGGCTCCTGGCTTCCTACAGGGCCTGGTAGGGGAAGAATAACTCAGTGGAAGGCCGAGGAACTGTGCAAGCTCAGACCCCACACCGATAGGGTGGCATCGGGCCTGTCTAGCCCGAGTGCTGGCTCATCTGCACCTCCAGCCATGGAACCATCTAAGGCAGGCTCCTGCCCTCCGGGGAGTAGGGGGAGTCGGGCAGCGCACCCACCTTAGTCACACCACCGTCAGGGGCTCGTGACGACCGCTGACCTCGAGGGAGAACCAGTCAGCCCAAGGAGCAGGACTCTGGGACGCGCACTTGACTTCCAGGGCACCAGGAGACAGGCACTGTGTGTCCGCGGACACGACACACGGGGGCATCACAGCCCAACCTGCGGGAGGCCCGAGGCCTCACAGAGGCTGAGGGCACAGGCGCCAGGGGCCCTTCTCAGGCTTCTCTAGTTGCCTGTTTTTTGTGAACCCTGTTTTCAGTTCACGTGTGGACGGCTGACCCTGGCTCCCCAGACCAGCAGTGTCTTTGATACGCTCAGAATGACTTGAGCAGAATACATTTCTTTTTTTTTAACTGAAACACATTCTGGACAAACTTCTACCCGTCTCGACGGCTCTGTGCTGCCCTACCACAGGCACACCACGCGCTGTCCCAGCTGCCACCTCGAGAGGAGGATGACCGTCGTGTGGTCCCGGGGACAGACACGCTGCAGCCTGCCAGCCTGCTTCCCTCGCCCTCGGGACGTGTCCACGGTCACCCTACAGGCTGCGTCTAGACAAGGGTCTGCTTAGCCTTTCAGACACTTAATTAACTTTGCTGTCACCAGTGCCAAAGTGTCACCCCCATTTCCATGGTAACCTGTTTTAGCTCCTTGGAAGCATGGAGCCCACAGGATTTCTAACTTCCATTCGATGAGGCTCAGGCAGCTTCTATTAATCAGGGGGGTGACAGTCACTGGATTAGTGACCTCCGAAGATCCATAAAGCATCACATTTTTCACGTATCACTCGCTCTGGCTAAATGCTACATTCAGAAAAGAGTCCATTTCACGACGAGGGAAAAGCTGAGTAAGAATGAAACCCGGGGTCACTTGCTTTTCTGTTGCTGGAAAACCTCCAGTCAGGCCTTTGGCAGATGTCTGAGGGTAAGAGGGGTGATCTACTTACTTGGGGAATTCAGAATTTCCAGGTACTTCACTACTGCAGTCTGTAGTTTTAGGTGTACAGAAGGTTTCCTGAAGTTACTGTCTGCTTCCCTAAGATCCTGCCTCTGTCCTCCTTGAGTCAAGGAATCAAGAGCTGGAGAAGGGGCCTCGAAGGGTGCCTGGGCCCAGGTGAATTCGCCAAAGTCACAGGGTATCAGGCCAATTTACACAAAAATCAGAAACAATTGGAAAATAAAATTAAGGACAAAGCGATTTTCATGTTCCTAAGAATTCTGGGCACTGAGGACGAATGCAGGCAGAGTGGTCCCCTAGAGCCCAGGCATCCTGGGGGAAGAGCCGCAGCAGGGTGTCCCGGGGGGCTCACAGGCCAGAGGGCTGGGCAGGGCTCCCAGGACCCCACTGGACGAGGAGCCGAGGATCTGGGGTGAACGCACTCGCCCACTGGAGTCCCACCGAGGGAAGGAGCGGTGGTCTTCACCTGGAGGCCCTCGGCCCCTCCCCCCTCTCCCCCAGTCCCTCGGGGGCTCCCCAGGGGGATGACGCCCTCATAAAGTGCCAATGGCCCGTGAATTCCTGCCTTGGCGGCTACTTTTGGTGAACCCAAGCGAACATAATCCTCTTGGTAAAGATTTATGCATAAATTTACATGCACACAGGTATACACAGTATGCATACGTATCTTATTACACTGGATGTAATTTGAGTATATTGAATGTGTTATTTTGAACTTTTCACATACGACTGTAAGTCATATTGGTATAAAACGAGTTGCAGTAAGCACAATTTTAATACCATAATAACCAGGTTCAAATTTTCTGCTGAAAGAGATCAACAGTTTTCTCTTAAGAGATTATCCACCTGAGTAATTTTTTTCTTTCTAACTGAAGTTTCTTCAGCTTTATTCTGGTAAATAACTAACACAGGGCATCAGGATGTGCTGAGGAGGGACCGGGATGGACACACATCAGGGAGACCTGAGTTCAGATTCCACCCCATGACTCCCTGGGTCTGTGGACCAAGTTCTCAAATTCTAGAATGTGAGTAAACTCTAGATAATGAGTTTCCTTATCTGTTAAACAGTGCATTCCTTAGAAGACTGCCGTGATGACTGAGAATTCAGATGGTAAACCTCAGCACAGGCCCTGATGAGCAGAAAGGATTGGGTCCAAATTGCCTGACAGGACAGCCACCGGAATAACACAGCCCGAACTCAGGGAAGCGGGGCCCACTCACTTGTAACGTGGTATCGAAGACGACAAGCTTGGAGCTGGTTGGAACGATGTCGTAACACTTGTGTGACCTCATGAATCGCATGTAAACGCCACTCTCTGAGTCTTCTGCTGAAAAGGAAAAAACAAGGCTAGTATCAGTGATAAGTAAAAAAGAACTTCCTCTGTCAGATTAAGAGTATGCATGAAAACCTATTGCTAATGCACTTAATGGAAAATAAGAAATGTTTTTCCCTGTAAGAGCAAGAAGCCATGCCACTCAACCCTGCTGTCCTTGCTGATGCAAGAAGGCAAGGGAAGAAATGAAGCCTCTGGGCTGAAAAGGAAAAAGCAAAACTGTATTTGGTGGACTATATGATTTTCTACATAGAAAATACCAAAGAATTACAAAAAGCTCACAGATCTAAAAAAAAAAAAATGTTTAGCAGGTCGCAGATGGCAAAGTAAAAAAACAAAACAAAATAAAAAAAACACATGCTACTGTATTTCTACATACTAGCAAGGAACAACTGGAAATTTGAAAATGTTAAAGGCCCCGAGTCAGGAAGGGCAGGCTGTGCTCACTCTGCACCTTCCATGGCTCCTCACTGGGCGAACCGGGTGTGATCCACACGGCTCAGATACTCTTGCTCTTCCTGGATGCTAATTTCTTTGAATAGTCAGAATCTTACCCACTTACTACGCTAATTAAGTCCATCAATACCTATTTATTTCGGACGGTCTTAGTGTGGGTTCTCCCACAGCTGACCTGTGAGACCAGGGGAAGTGAGATGAAAGGAAAGAGTCAGAAAGAAAAACACCAATACAGGATACTAACACATACATACTGAATTTAGAAAGATGGTAACGATGACCCTATATGTGAGACAGCAAAAGAGACACAGATGTAAAGAACAGACTTCTGGACTCTGTGGGAGAAGGCGAGGGTGGGATGATCTGAGAGAATAGCACTGAAACATGTACACTGTCACATGTGAATCAGATCTCCAGTCCAGGTTCGATGCACGACACAGGGAGATCAGGGCTGGTGTGCTGGGATGACCCTGAGGGATGGGATGGGGAAGCGGGTGGGAGGGGCGGTTCGGGATGGGGGCACATGTATTCCCATGGCTGATTCAAGTTAGTGTATGGCAGAAACCACTACAATATTATAAAGTAATTAGCCTCCAATTAAAACAAGTAAATTAATTTAAAAAAAGAGATAGAGAGCTCTAGTGACCTTCCTGGTGGTCCAGTGGCTAAGACTCCACGCTCCCCACGCAGGGGGCCCAGGTTCGATTCCCGATCAGGAGACTAGATCCCACCTGCTGCAACTAAGAGTTCTCAGGCAGCAACAGAGACAGAAGATCCTGCACGCTACAGTGAAGTCCTGGTGCAGCCAAATCAGTAAATAATAAGTATTTTTAAAAAATAAAATAATTAAAAAAAAGAGGGAGCTCTAGTTGGCAGGTCACAGCTCCATGCAGTCGCAGCTGCTGGGGACCCAGGAGAAGCTGTGCATGCCTCCTAATCAGGACCACCCTGCCTGCTTTGGTTAGGGGTCACTCTTGGGTATGCTCTTGCCTCGAACCCACAAGCCCAGCTGCCAAAGAACACCCTCAGGTAGAGGTGTTCAGATAAGAGAACTTGGACGCATGGGAGCTACCCACAGCATCAGCTCCCAACACTGTAAGTTCTGTGTGCTAAACATATTTTGGGGTACCATCTTAATTCGTCTGATTTTAAAAAATATTTAAATAAACATTTTATTTTGGATAGCTTTAGATTTATAGTAAAGCTGTGAAGACACAGCAGCTCCTTGTATTCTCCAATTGGGTTTCCCCTACAGGGATCATCTGAGGTTCGTCTAGTCAAAGCTACGGTTTTTCCAGTAGTCATGTATGGATGTGAGAGCTGGATGATAAAGAAAGCTGAGCGCTTAAGAATTGATACTTTTGAACTGTGGTGTTGGAGAAGACTCTTGAGAGTCCCTTGGACAGCAGGGAGATCCAACCAGTCCATCCTAAAGGAAATTAGTCCTGAACATTCATTGAAAGGACTGATGCTGAAGTTCTAGTACTTTAGCCACCTGATGCAAAGAGCCGACTCACTGGAAAAGACCCTGATGCTGGGAAAGATTGAGGGCAGGAGGAGAAGGGGGTGACAGAGGACGAGATGGTTGGATGGCATCACCGACTCAATGGACATGAGTTTGAGCAAGCTCTGGGAGATGGTGAAGGACAAGGGAGCCTGGCATGTTGTAGTCCATGGGGCTGCAAAGAGTCAGACAGGACTGAGTGACTGAACAACAGCAATTTTCTGAGATAACGTTCCCCTAAGGATGCGCTGGCGTTTGTCACGACCGACGAATCACAGTGACGACTCACACATGATTAAAAACTCACTTTAATCTCAGTGTGGACACATGGTATCTCTCTCATTCTCTGAGTCACAATGCAACACCTTGTTAGGACTGGTGCTTGGAGTGGCTTGGTCCCTCCTGCGGATGGGGCTGCTCGGGGCGCGGCCCACATTCCCAGAGCCCACCGGGGCTATGACTCCCTGTCAGCCTCCCTGGGGTGTCCCTGCTCACCCATGCCAGCTGCAGCCCCCATGCCAGCAGGATGTGGGGAGCTGGGCCCTCAGGGTCTCGCTGTGAGAGGGGCTCCCTCAACTCCCTGGTGGTGGGCGGTGTGCCTTCAATCACTAACGTCTCACATCAGTGGGGTGCGTTTGTCTCAATTATTCACCTGCCTGAATTGTCACCCCTCCGGGACAGCACCTCACAGGCAGCCTTGTCTCCTTAAGTCTCCCCAGACCCTGACCTGCTGGCCCTGGTAATTCTGCGGGCCACTGGGAAGGTACTTAGGATGAGGTTCTCCGACTGGAATTCGTCTGATGTTTTTATTATGCTTAGCCTGCACTTCTGAGTTTTGAGGCAGGTCTGTAACATTTTTTTGGTAATGTAAAAACCTTGATCAAACAAAGGAACATGTTAAATATGTAAAACAGATGATAGAAAATTGAATTTTGGTTTGTTATAAAGGCTATGCTAATGCTATACTAAGTCACTTCAGTCGTGTCCGACTCTGTGTGACCCCATAGATGGCAGACCACCAGGCTCCGCATCCCTGGGATTCTCCAGGCAAGAACACTGGAGTGGGTTGCCATTTCCTTCTCCAATGCATGAAAGTGAAAAGTCATAGTGAAGTCGCTCAGTCGTGTCCGACTCTTAGCGACCCCATGGACTGCAGCCTACCAGGCTCCTCCATCCATGGGATTTTCCAGGCAAGAGTACTGGAGTGGGGTGCCATTGCCTTCTCTGGTTATAAAGGCTAGATTACTAATTATGTAATAATATTGCTCACGAAAGTGTTAGCCTTTAAAGTTAGGAGACTATGAAACGTCACTGCTTCTCCACCTTTGGTAAAACTTTCTGAATAGGGCACCGTTTATTTTATTTCCATTATGATGAAGTCTCCAATTGTACCTGAAGGAAGAAATGCACTGAAACCGGAAATAAAGAGTCAACTGGAGTTAAACCAAAAAGGAAAAACAAAAACAAAAACAAAAAAAACAAACCAAACCAACCCCCCAAACCATTCAACCACAAGAGGCTGTTTGGAATACGTTAGTTACTAAAATTCCTGACAAGGCCAGTTGAAGCTCTCATTACTCAACAGGTAACCGGGGTTAAGACGGCGTCACAACGTTCCCGGGCAAAAGTGTAACTAAAGGGTATCTCACTGGCACCCAAGTTGTGGTCTGTGAAAGCTGCCCGTTGTGGATGGATGGATGTTACACATTCCATCACACGCTAACCCAAGGCCATTGTCCAAGGGAGTGACTGAAGACTACTGCGGTCTAAGAAAAGTATATGTTGAACTGTTTACCTGTGAAGGTTAGCAGAACAATCTGGAAACTGCGACACTGAGCTTACACGGGAACAATTCTACACACGAACCAGCGTGTCCCTCCCTGAAAGCAGATCTGATTACACAACACCCTTGATGCGTCCTCACTTCACAGCACAGCCACGCCACTCAGCTGCCACGTATGTCCCCCAGGAATTTCACACCCTAGGATCCCATCCACACTTCCCTTCAAAGGCAGTTTCTCAGCTCTGGGACCTCGTCCTTGTGCCTGCCTCTGCCCAGTGCACTGCCTCAGGTAGGGGCCACTGCAATGCTACCTGCCTTTCTGAATGGTGTTCATCTGGGATGACAGAACAAGACCTTTCTGGAAGCAAGGCTCTCTGCAGGTGTACTTAAGGTAAGCATCTTGAGATGAGGCCAAAAGCTATGGCAAACCTAGACAACGTATTCAAAAGCAGATCATCACTTTGCCGACAAAGGTCCGTCCAGTCAAGGCCATGGTTTTTCCAGTGGTCATGTATGGATGTGAGAGGTGGACTGTGAAGAAGGCTGAGTGCCGAAGAATTGATGCTTTTGAACTGTGGTGTTGGAGAAGACTTTTGAGAGTCCCTTGGACTGCAAGGGGATCCAACCAGTCCATCCTAAAGGAAATCAGTCCTGAATGTTCACTGGAAGGACTGATGCTGAAGCTGAAGCTTCCTTTGGCCACCTGATGCAAAGAGCCGACTCACTGGAAAAGACCCTGTTCCTGGGAAAGATTGAAGGTGGGAGGAGAAGGGGACGACAGAGGATGAGATGGTTGGATGGCATCACTGACTCAATGGATATGAATTTAAGCAAACTCTGGGAGATGGTGCAAGACAGGGAAGCCTGGTGTGCTGCAGCCCACAGGGTCGCAAAGAGTCGGACATGACTGAGTGACTGAACAACAACAATACCACCACCACTGTGGATTACTAGGTTGCACCCTAAATCCAACTACCCATGTCCTTACAGGAGAGAGGACACAGACACAGAGGAGAAGACCATGTTGGATGGAGGCAGAGATCAGAGTGACACTGCCAGGTGCCAAGGAGGGCGAGCAAAGACTAGAAGGCAGGAGGGAGGCCTGCGACGGAGCCTCCTGGAGCCCCCAGAAGGGGCTGGCCCTGCTGACTTCTGGTCTCAGATATCTGGCCTCCAGATTGCAGGAGAATGAAAGGCCCTTGTTCTCAGCCGCCGGGTGTGCAGCACTTTGTCACAGCGGCCTTGGGAGCCTCCTCCGCCTTCCTCATTCAGTTCACAGGCCCAGTGCACCTTCCTCAAAGCCCTCAAGCCACAAGCACCCCCTCCACTGCCAATGCCCCCACTGGGGCTTTGCGAGTAATGCCCTTGTGCAGTCGCGGTGCATCTTGTACCAAAGTTAGACATCTGCAGCGGATGGCAGCTTCAGAGGCAGCAAGCTCCTCAAGTGTGTCAGGACAAGCTCCCAACTGCTAACTGGTGTGGCACTGACAGACACATCAGGGAAAGGCAGGGGTCACAGTTAGGGTCCAACCCCCATCTTCAAGAGCTGAGGCTGTAAGGATGCAAGCATTAGTCACTTCAGTCCTGTCTGACTCTTTGTGACCCCACGGACTGTAGCCTGCCAGGCTCCTCTGTCCATGGAATTTCCCAGGCAAGAATACTGGAGTGGGTTGCTGTTCCCTTCTCCAGGGGATCTTCCAACCCAGGGACTGAACCTGGGTCTCCTGCATTGCAGATCCTTTACCATCTGAGCCACCAGGGAAGCCCCAAGGGTGTAGGATGAGAAGCACTTAAAAAAAAAATGTACACGTCGCCCAAAGCACTAAAAAAAAAACCCCAAATTAAAAAAACTGACTCCTTATTTCCAATTCCTATTAATTTTAACTTAATGTAAGATCTTTCATTATAATTCCACAAAGAAAAAAGACTATCAATAGGTTAGTCATTTTAACATTTGTCCTTTATACTTTATTCTACATTTGGAAATATAAGTTTACTGTATTCATACAGCATCTTTTCTTTTTGTGTGTGTTAGTTGCTCAGTCGTGTCCAACTTTTTGCGACCCTATGGACTTCAGCCCACCAGGCTTCTCTGTCAACGGAATTCTCCAGGCAAGAATACTGGAATGGATTGCCATTCTCTTCTCCAGAGGAACTTCCCAACCCAGGGATCAAACCCTGGTCTCCTGCATCACAGGCAGATTCTTTACCATTTGAGCTACAGGGAAGTCCTATCTTTTCTTTTTAGAAAGTCATTTAAAATAGCTGAACAAGAAATAAGCAAAAACAATTTAAAATAGTTCAGCAAGAATAAGCAGAAAGGGAAATATTAAAGTTAAAAGTATACAGAAAAGATTAAACTCTTGTGGACATTTTCCTAAAGTGCTTAGATACATGGATATCAACAAAGTCAAAGTTTAAACGTAATTTTACAGGACTTATAAAGGTAACAGAATAAATGAAGTGCGTTCGTTTTTGTTTTTCCCTTTCCATGCTTTATATGCTTGGCTTCATGTGTGCTGGAGGCAAAAGGGTCCACTGAAGACGGAGATACAGATGCTCTTCCAGACAAGGTGGCAAAGAGTTATTAAAACAGTAAGAAAAGCGTATGTAAGTAAAGGCACAAAGTTTCCCCAGTTAGTTGCAACAAATAAACAGTAATATAAACAAATATACAATACATAATAAAAGAAAATAAAACTTAAAGGTTGCAATAAATGCCTAAGGAATGTCACAAACAGACAAGGCTATGACCTTGAAACAACTGATTTCCATCCACTTGAAAATTCTCGGAACTACATGGCTCAAACATCTACCACAGCCAATGTTTCTTCTTTCTCAGGAAACACAGCCCAACTTCTGAGCTGAAGCAACAATGAGGACTGAGGTTGGCGTGCAAGGGTCCCGCCCCCAGCAGCAGCCGGCCAGGAGACTGAGGAACCCCTTGACAGTGGTGATGCCACAAACTACCTGGGGCTGCCCCAGCCAGCTCCTGCAACCCGAAGGAGCTTCCTGCTTTCTCTAGCTTATTTCTTTAGGATTTTGTTAATGCAACATAGGTTGAATTTTATCAGCTGCCATTACAGTATCTACTGAGATGACGGGAGGTTTCTCTCCTTTTATCTGCTGACGTTAATTCCTTGGTGGATTTCCTAATAAACTGCAATCTTGCATTTGTAGGACAAGACCTTGTTTGGTCACCACAGACTGCATGGCTCACTCTGCCGATGTTTTTATGGGAGTTCTGCCCGTACTTTAAATACCAGGCGAATCGTTTTTCTTCTTTGTGTGCTACCGTCTGGTTCTGATGTTCGGATCAAGCGAGCTCCACAGAAGGAGCACGGTCCCTGCTGTCCTTTCCTGAGCCCTAAAATAATTAAAGTGACCACGGCCTTAGCGGTTCCTTGAGGCTTTTACAGAATTCACCCATCAACAGGCTGAACCCCAGGCCTCTTCTGCAGGGGCAGAGGAAGGGTAAGGCCCTTTAATTACTGGAAATGAACAAAAAAACTTTCACAACCATACAGTTCACCCATTTGAAGAGTATAATTCAGTTGATTACCTTTTAACTTCTTTTATGGTGATTGATGAAAGGGATAATCGATCAGGAAAATACAAACTGGTGAAACTTACTCAAAAGTGACTGAAAAGATTCTTGAATGTATTGATATAATTTGATATATTCAGATTTCTTTCAATGTGATTTTCTAAATCTCTGCATTAATTATTAGTCCTTATTTCTAACACCGGGTATTTTCACTTTTTTTTTTTTTTTTTCTTGAACAGACTTGACACACGTTTACCCATTTTATTGGTCTTTTCCTAAGAATTAAGCTCTAGCTTTTGTTGAGCAAGACTATTTTTTGTATTCGATTTCATGGATTGCTGACATTTCGATCGCATTTCTGGGGCGGGGAGGAGAGAGACATTAACATTCCACAAACCACCTTGAACCACAATGTGGGACCCAGCGCAGTAAACCCGTCAGGTAGGGCTCAGACAGGCCTGTCACCCTGTCCCCACCAACGTGCTTCTGTTTGACACCTGGATTAGAATGTGGTTCGGATGCGCCTTGACATATTCCTATTATCAGCGCTTCAACACGTCTGTAAACGCGTGTGCGTCTCTGGGGTTTAGCAACACAATGGGTCCTCCGGCCGCCTCTAACACAGCGCAGGATCCTTCTACAGCACGCGAGAGTGCTGCCCAGTCATGCTGCTGCTGCTGCTAAGTCACTTCAGTCGTGTCTGACTCTGTGTGACCCCCAAAGACGGCAGCCACCAGGCTCCCCCATCCCTGGGATTCTCCAGGCAAGAACACTGGAGTGGGTTGCCATTTCCTTCTCCAATGCATGAAAGTGAAAAGTGAAAGTGAAGTCGCTCAGTCGTGTCCGATTCACCCCAAAGCCGAGAAGTGATTTGCAGAGTCAGGCAGGGAGGACAAATGGCTCCCTGCTGAGCCCACAGGCCTGGGCACATCAGTACGATGTGTACGTCAGTACGTCAGATACATCAGTACGTACGTTTGTACGTCAGGCACGTCAATACGTCCGGTATGTCAGTACGTCAGGTATACCAGTACGTTGGTACTTCAGGTACATCAGAGAGCATGCGCCTCTCCAGCGGGGGCTACAGGAACTCCGGGTGCCGGCCGGAGCCTGTGTAGAAGAACGAACGGGGCACGTCTAGAGCAGATCTGTGTCAGAACTGCCATCACATTCTGCGGGACGCTCCGCAAGTTCCTTCATCCCATCGGCCTGGACCTCTTCGTTTGTAAAATGGGGAGGACACCATCTTTCCTGCAGAGTGATTCTGAGGGATGGGATAGATCACAGGCGCTGCTGACTGGATGGTACTCATGAGACAGTCACACGCAGAGACTTTTGACCCCGAAGCCGTCGCTGGGCCAGCCGCAGTCACCAGATGAAGCACTGATGGTGGCCTGATTCTACCTTTTGGCTCATTTGCCTCTCTGGTCCTTTCCAAGGGCATCACCGTAGTATATTTGTGGAGACGATACAACACGGCAGGTACCATTACATTCAGGTTATTTAATGCACGGATAATCCTGTTTAGCTGGGTGCTATGATTACTTCCTGCTTACACAGGGAGAAAGAGAAGCTTGAAATAACTTGCCTAAGGTCTCACAGCTCTTAAGTTGAAGAAGTGGGACTCCAACCTGGGTCTGACTCATGCTCTTGATTACTTGGCACTAATTACACATGCAACTTAAAGGGGGAGGGGACAGGCCACATGCGTAAGCATCAAAGCTCAAGGAGTCATTGTGAAAGGAAGAGCCAAATGAAGTGACGTCTGTCTTGCTGAGGTCCTACTGAAACAAGTACACATTCCACAATACGTGGTCTACGAAAAACAATCTATTGGTAGCAACTTGATGCATTCGAACTGTGGTGTTGGAGAAGACTCTTGAGAGTCCCTTGGAAGGCCAGGAGATCAAACCAATCAATCTGAAAGGAAATCAACCCTGAATATTCATTGGAAGGACTGATGCTGAAGCTCCAATGCTTTGTCCATCTGATGCAAAGAGCTGACTCATTAGAAAAGACCCTGAAGCTGGGAAAGATTGAGGGCAGGAAGAGAAGGGGATGACAGAGGATGAGTTGGTTGGATGGCATCACCGACTCGATGGACATGAGTTTGAACAAGCTCTGGGAGATAGTGAAGGACTGGGAAGCCTAGCGTGCTACAGTCCATGAGGTCGAAAAGAGTTGGACATAACTGAGCAACTGAACAACAACTTACTATTAGAAACAAATGACCAAAGTATAACCTAAAATAACATCAATCAGGTACTACAAAGTTCAGAACCTCAATGATGTGATGTAAATTCAGATACACAGGAAATAGCTGTAACTTCGACAGAAGCAGCAAGTGAAAAGATTTAAGATGTGACTAAAATTTGACCAAAACTTTCCCAAATAGATGCTAAAGCTGAAACTTCAGTACTTTGAGTACCTCATGGGAAGAGATGACTCATTGGAAAAGACTCTGATGCTGGGAGGGATTGGGGGCAGGAGAAGGGGATGACAGAGGATGAGACGGCTGGATGGCATCACCGGCTCGATGGACTTGAGTCTGAGTGAACTCTGGGAGTTGGTGATGGACAGGGAGGCCTGGTGTGCTGCAATTCATGGGGTCGCAAAGACTCAGACACGACTGAACAACTGAACTGAACTGAACCAAAGGACTTTGTCCTTTGAGCATCTGAGTGAAGCTTGACTTCTCCCCTAACATCAGCATAAGTGCAGTCACAGCCACAAAAGAAAGAGCTAAGAGACTTTCTCCTGGGACACCAGCTTTTGGGAGTAAGTCATCACATTTCCATGACTGCCTCTGAAGCTGTTCTGGACAGAGTCCACCCTGACCTCACGTTCAGAAGCGGGAGTCTTGGCACACCTGGGAGGTACACCCAGGTCACCTCACCTCTGCCTTGTCACTGCTCTTAGATTAGCACACATCAACTTGGCAAGGGGGCTTCCTCACTGCCTTTAATAGGAATGCCTTTATTTCCTCATAAGAAGTAACATTAACCACTGAAGTATACTGAGCCCACGTGCCAGGGTAAAAGTTAGAGCTCCAAAAACTATGAGTTCACATATGTGACAAATATTTCCTGAAACTAGGTCTTGTTTATCGTGGTATCTCTGAGACCTGGCAATAGCAAGTTCTCAGCCCTGTCCTCACAGGGCTGGAAAATATGAACACATTTTTAACACATTAACATTTTTAAAACATTAACACATTTTAACACATTAAACATAGGGCTTCCTCAACGGCAAGGAAACATGAACACATTTCTCCTGAACAGCCCCATCAACCAGGTAGGGTCATGACATAAGGTGTGAAGGCTGGTCTGGGGATTCCGGAAAGTTGCCCTTCCTGAGGGAGTGACATTTAGGCTGAGACCTGAAGAAAGCCAGCGGGTGGCTCAGAGGACAGGGAAGAACCATCCAGGGAGAGGGGACAGCCCACCTGAAGTCCAGAAGGTGCAGAGAACAAAGCTGAGGAATGTGCAGGAGGCCTGGAGAAGGGTGGTGTGAGGTGAGGCAGGCAGAATGGAGGGGCAGAGAATACGGGGAGAAGACTGGAGTCCTGCCTAAAGGCAGAGGAAGCCGGAGAAGGCTTTTAAGCGTGGAAATGACGCCATTAGACACGTTTTCAGAAAGTATTGCTAAATGCAGCATGTGAAGTTGACTGAAGGGGGCCAGAGTGGATCAAGCTGTTTAACAGTCAGCAGAGAGGTGACGATGGCAGAGTGACATACGGGAGGGATTCAGGAGGTGACGGGGAGAGGACAGACTGCTTGGATGTGGCGGGGTGAGAGAGGCAGGGCTCAACATTATTCTTGTTAAAATACAAAGCAAAAAACCAGGGGGACACGGTGACCATTTACTGAATCAGGCTGGGGGAGAAAACAGAAGAGGGGAGCGGGAGGCTGGGTGAGAGAGGTGGTGGTGCCTCAGGTGGAGACATCCAATAGGCAACCGGATACTCAGGAGAGATGTGGCTGGAGATAACTTCTGGAGCGTTATCGGTTATTAAAGCATCCTGTAATTAAATACACGGGATTAGAACACTGGGCAACAGGCAGGGGGTAATTACAGCCCTGGAAGTGAGTAGGACTGTCTAGGGGAGAGGACAGGAGGGGAAGACAAGGGGGGCTTTGGGCAGAGCCGGGAGCAAGTTCCGTATCTAATGTCTGCGTGAGTCAGACCTCACTCCACCTGCTACAATACAGAACAGAACCAAAAAAGGAAAAAGAGGAGAACCCCCGAGGAGAGAGGGACGAGGAGTGCACCCGGAGTGTTCCGAGGGAGAAGGGGGCGGAGGTTGTCTCTGGGGACGGCTACTAAGAGCTCAAAATGAGAAGAGGACTAAGTGTCCGCTGGAGTTTGCAGAACAGAGCCACAAAGGACCACCTTGGGGAGCTTGGACGGGGAGTGAGGGCGTAGAAAGTGGGTTTCCGGGTAAGGGACTACTTCCTGTTGGGAATGCAGGCTGGCTCGGAGCCCGTGCAGTGAGCCTAACAACCATGTTTGAAACCTGGTGACCCCACCTTCCCAGATACATCCCCTGAGGTATCTTACTTAAACTCTCACCCTCTTAATGTCCCCCTCTATAAAACAGGGATGATAAAAATATTTACCTCTTAAGAGTTGCTCTGAGGATTGAGAGATGAGATCAATATAAAAGATTTACAACAATGTCTTAATATACTTAGTACACACACATTACTATAAACCAGAAAAAGGACACAAAGTTTCTTCCACTTTTCATTTCACAGGTAAGATGTAAAGTCCCTGGGGTCCTGGTATGACAACTTCACAAGGGTTCTTCCGCCCTCACCGCAGAGCTGTAGGATGGAGCCACCCGGCCAGCGAGCACACGGTCTGACTCACCGGCCTGGACTCTAGCCAGCTGTTGGCTGGGGCTGCTGGGCGCCCACCACAGAGCAGACAGAGCCAGTCCTGAGAGGGAAGGTCATGGCGATCCTTTCATCCCGGAGATGACTCAGCCCCACCTCGGCTCCCGGTGACTCCTCGGTTACTTGTGAAGCCTGGTGGCCGGTCCCACTTTCAGATCCCCAAACCCTGCAGTGAACTCCCCTCTTGTTTAAAGGATTTGGCACGGGAGGGGGGTGGGGGGGTGGAGCTTAATATTTTACGTAACAAAACCTCCACTCCTCTACCTCATCAAATCTAAGATACCATCAAATGTGAAGTTATAGCCTGACTTCAGAGACTTTAAAATGTACACCTAAAATCTATTAAATATGGCAAACTTTCAAATATGGGGCCAGCCAGGAAAGAAAATGTTTCACTATGAATATTTCATACAGCTGTAACTATTTTTATAATCGAGACACAGTCACTCTCTTGTGGAAGGTAAGTTGCAGGCTCAGTAGGGAAGGGGAGAGTCTGGATGGCAGGTCATCAGAGCCTTCCGATACTACTAGGTGATCGGCCAGTGACCGAGTTGTGATCATCAACCTGTCACCACCAGAGGTCAGCACCCCTCACACCACAGTCAGCGAACCAAATGGACACAGCCAAGCCTCCTGGGAGATCTGCTATCAAGGCTAAGTGATGAGGGGATATAAATGCACAGGAGGACATTCTTCCCTAAGAAAGTCAGAGCAGTGTTTTCTCATTATCCACATGCACCCCTCCACCCCTTAATTGTCCTACCCCCATGAAACTTGAATACTGCAAATACACTGTATATCCATTCAGGGGCCCTTTGGAGAGCCAGAAACCACTATAGTATCTAAGATTTTTTTGTCCCCCAACAAGAACCAATCTCTGCTCATATCACAGCAACATCCTCATCACAGCAACATCCTCCAGTTGAGAATGAGCGAGTTTGAGTGAATGTCCATTTCTGGTTTCTGTAGAGCAGCTGCTGGTTGTTCTAGGTCATATTTTCAGGCTGGAAGGAAAAGCACAAGTTTGCCAAGTGCTGGGCTTCGTTCTACAGAGAAAACCCACAGCAGCAATAACAACAGGACAGACAAACACCACCTGGAGAGACTAGGATCATCCAAAAACACAGCTGCCTCATTACAGAACGGGGCCTCAGCTTACCAGACTCCTGATGAAAAATAGTACTTTCCCTCTCGCTTTTACTTTCCATGTCCCCTTCTTACCTAGTTTTCATCGTGCAGACTACGTTGATCAGTCTTGCTAGGAAAATAAGTTTGGAGACAAGTCTTAAAAGGACTATCCTTTGAGAAATTCCTTGCAGGTGAAGAAGGAATAGCTCAGACAGAGGACTGCGAAGGAAGCAGCAGACAGTGAGGGAACAGGGGAGAGGCGAGTGGACAGAGTGAGACGGTGGGACGAACCCACACAGTGAGCTACTGAAAGCCTGAAATAACTGGAGAGGCTGCGACAGCTGGAACGGTGAGAAGAGGGCGAGGAGATAACACAGATAGTTTCCAGGGGCTGTAACATTCTTGACGTGGTGCCAGAATCATAGGTTTATTAATCGTGGATAAATTTCAACCCTGAATATTCA
The DNA here is from genome assembly GCF_003369695.1 of Bos indicus x Bos taurus. Lineage (NCBI taxonomy): Eukaryota > Metazoa > Chordata > Mammalia > Artiodactyla > Bovidae > Bos > Bos indicus x Bos taurus. Next base: position 5,725,370 of record NC_040079.1, on the reverse strand, counting down.
CTGGAAGGACTGCTGCTGAGGCTGAAGCTCCAATACTCTGGCCACCTGATTCGAAGAACTGATTCATTGGAAAAGACCCCGAAGATGGGAAAGATTGAAGGCAGGAGGAGAAGGGGACGACAGAGGATGGGATGGTTGGATGGCATCACCGACTCAACGGACATGAGTTTGGGCAAGCTCTGGGAGGTGGTGAAGGACAGGGAAGCCTGGTGTGCTGCAATCCCTGGGGTCGCAAAGAGTTGGACATGACTGAGCCACTGAACAACAACATCATTTACTGGAGAAAGCATTCGAGGGCTGTGTTCAGGTGCTTACGGCGGTGCTTGGTCTTGTTGTTAAATAAGTTCTAGTTAACCTTGATAAAAACAAACAGCTATGACTGATATAATAAAACATTTGAAAAGCGAACAAATAATGTGACTGCTGAGCGCTAAGCGCCGCTCTCATCACTTTGTAGATCCTGAATCATCCCATCTTCCCATTGCTCCCATAAAGGAACCATAAACCCTGGGTGTAGTCACAGAATACCGCTCAGCACCCACGGTGCACCACTGTGTCATGAGCTGGGAAGGGGAGGCGGGATTGTGGAGAAGTACAGAAGGGCTCTGGTTTTCCCTGGTGGCTCAGACAGCAAAGAATCCGCTTGCAATGCAGGAGACCCGGCTTCGATCCCTGGGCTGGGAAGATCCCCTGGAGAAGGGAATGGCTACCCGCTCCAATACTCCTGCCTGGAGAATCCCGTGGACAGAAGAGCCTGGTGGGTGATAGTCCACGGGGTTGCAAAGAGTTGGGACACAACTGAGTGACTAAGCACGCGCGCACAGAAGGGCTTTGGGAGGGACGCTGAGAGGGTGAGACCTGGGCTTAGCTGTGATGGTGGTGGTATGAGGCAGGATGTACACAGTGGTAACGCTGGCAGCTGGAGGACATAGAGAGAGAACGTCTCACCCTTCAAAGGATGTAAACCCTGAGTCACTGGGACCGCGAGGAGTCACAGAACAGGGGGCTGGCCAACTCTGCTTGTGGGCCCAACCTGGCCTCTTTCTGTAAACAAAGTTTGGCTGGAACGCCAGCCCTGCCAGTGGGATGGCGTTGCTGCTCTGCGGCGGTCCGGGCGGGCTGAGGAGTTGTGACCGAGACCGAGACCATCTAGTTTTTGACAGAAGGAGATTGCTGTGGCTGGTTCTACAGCCTGATGACTCCATCTGTGAGGCAGCAACAGCCGCACTTGGGAACTTGGCAGAAATGCAGACTCCCAGGCCCAGCCCCAACTCCCCGCTGCAGAGAACTCGAATCTGCCTTCTGAAAAGCTCTCTCGTGCACAGAAAGCAAGCTCTCCAGTCTCTCGTGTGCATGGCTGGGAAGAGGCGGTGAGGCTGCAGATGAAAAGTCTGCGTGTATTCTATATATAGACACAGAAAAGTGGTAAAGATTTTTCCCGTAAAGGAATGGGGCTGTCAATTCATGCTCTGGAAAGGTCCCTCTGTCAGGGCATGAGGGTAAGAAATGGGTGGGCAGCTGGGGTCAGAACCCAGGCAAAGGAGGACCTGAACAACAGCACAGGGGAGACTGAGGTCCAATTTGTTCTTTCTTCCCAGAAGCAAAGAATGTTTTAAGAGATGACTCCAGCTTCACTAACGCTGCCAATTTTGTTTCTAACAGAGTATCTGTTATAATCTATTAGGAAAGAGAAAAACACCTGGTAACAAAAACACTAGTAATCAAGTGTCTCGGTGTGTCCCAAATGTATCTCCATCTAAGGAAAACCTCCAGATCACAATAAAGGAAGGAGGATGTTAGGTGAATAAGAAGGGAGCTGGAAGATGAAATGAGGATCTACTCAATAGCCATGTATTATGTAGGCTGCTAACAAGTCAGCTCACAGGATACTTAAAGGTGTAATGTCTGTTAGGACTCACTGTTTCCCCATATAAACGTAAGATTCTGCTTGATATTCAATTTTTCTGTATTTTGGATGAATAAGCAATCTGAAGTTCAAAAGAAACAAAGCAGCATTTGAGACTACCACGCCAACACTATCCCTTCCAGCTTGGCTCACAGCTTCCAAGAAACTGCTATTTAACATTTTGCCTCCTTAAGAATCCAGAAAAGTTTGACAGGGTTATTTGTGGGGTTCAGCATGCTTTAAAGTGATGACAGCAATACAGATAAAAGCAGATGGGTGACAATGGGGAACTCCTTTCCGCAGATGCTTAGGTTTAACAGTTTACATTCACTCCGTTGGCAGAAACAATGCAAAAGAGAAAAGGCTTGTATATCTGCTTTGGAAAATGTAACATAATTAACAAATCTCAAGTAAGGAAAAAAACCTAACCTGTGTTGAGAAGAATCTCTATGGAAGATTCATTGATAAAAACTTACAAAGTCCATGAGTTCGGTACAATAGTAAATGGTGCTTAAAATTAACAGCTACATTTACACAGTGCTTACTGTGGATTTACAGTGTACTAAATAGCATTATATGGACTATCTCATTTAATCCTCAAAACACTCTGATATGAGCTCCTTATGAATGGGAAAACTAAGGTACAGGGAAGTTAAGTAACTTGCCCAGGGTCACACAGCTTAGTAAGTGAAGATATGGATCTGAAGCTGGGCCTGTGCTCTTAACAATAACTATGTGGCGGTGTGTGTGTGCTCAGTTGATCAATCCCTCTGCGACCCCCATGGACTGTAGCCCGCCAGGCTCCTCTGTCCGTGGGATTGTCTCAGCAAGAATACTGGAGTGGGTTGCTGTTTCCTCCTCCAGGGGATCATCCCGACTCAGGGATTGAGCCCAGGTGTCCTGTATTGGCAGGCAGGTTCTTTACCAGAGAACTACCTGGGAAGCCCCTAACTATAAGCACCTCTCTAACAGCATCTACTCTCCTCTCCTTTTGCCCCCATGTAAATCACAAAATGATGGAAAGATAATGGATTCCTATTGTTACTGAAATCAGGGACGAAGAAACCTTATGATTTCGACATTAAAAATCTTAATGGAAAGGGGTGGGGGCCCTTTGGACAATGCCCAAAATTTGACCTGCAATGCAATAAAACCGAGGAGTAGTGAGGTGGATTTGACTTAAGACACTGGACTATTTTTCAGTAAGATAGAATGAAAATTAAGTCTCAGTAAAATTCTGAAATGTATCATGTAACTGCTTGTTAATAGTAAATATGGCTGCAGACTTTTGATGATAATTACTATGAATACATTACCTTCTGGCTAACAGGGCGTGAAATGTAGGAACTCTAAAAGGTAAAATAAAGGTAGGCCTAAAAAATTGGGCCTGGCCTAATACTGTCGACTGAACCGTTCTCATATTGGCTGAGCATGCTTATTTAAGTAATTGCCTGACTGTAAATGAACAGAAGTATTAAAGTTGGCACAAGGCACAGCATCCACATGGCACATGCTTTGTTCCCAGAGCTTTATTCCAGCAATACTCTTGGAAAAAAAGAGAAGTCACTAAATGAATAATGGAAGAACACAAGGCAGGGTGGAGGTCTTTTACATTCCTCAAATTGTCCAACATCCTATACAAAGTTCTTTCTCAACTCTGAGCTCATCATATTTCATTTTAAAAACTAATTTTACCAAAGAACAAGAGCATCCCCTCCAAATTTTCAGTTGCAAAATAAGATTCAGGTAAGAGCTAACCGTATTCCATATTAAATATTCATTTTTGCCAAAGAAAAAAAAAATCCACCCCTCACATCTTCACAGCTTAGAAATAACATCCAAGTAAGAAGAAGAAAGGGGAAAAGGGGCCAGGAAGATGAAAAAGTGAGTGAGAGAAGAGGCGACAGAAACGATGGAATGACAGGGTCACCTGAACTCAGACCCCATTCGCTGAGCCGCCTCCGGTTTTCCTATTGAACTTTCCCTATTAAGACAAGAAGACACACCCTGCTGGTGGTATTTTCACAAGTACAGATAGGGAAGCCGTGTGTGTTATTTAAAGGTACGGACCATACACATAATTTGGGGGCGACTTCCTCACGTACCGTGGCATTACAAACAATCACGACTGCATGTCACCTTGCTCTCAGCCGAGTACAGCTCGTAAGGACAAAAGGACCGACCATCCGTGCCGAGGGCCGGGCTGCGGGCTCCCCTTGGAGCCAGCTCGATTACGCCTCCGAGAGGCACCGCGGCCACCGCAGACGCGCTCCGTCGGCCCCGCGTTTCCCTCACCGGCCCCCGACGCGGCTGGACGGGCGGTGGGCGGCGGGGAACCGCGGCCTCCGGGGAGGAGACCCGGCTGTCCTCGCGCCCCGGCCCCTCCCGGCCCCCGGAGGAGGCGCGATCCAGCGGCGGGCGGTGGTGGGCGGTGGGGGGGCACTCACCTTCTTCTTCCAACTCGAATTTCTCCAGCATGCCGGCTTCCGCGGGTCCCGGGGCCGCAGCCAGCGCCGCCTGAGGAGGAGGAGGACGACACGGATCAGCATGCGCTCGGCGGCGCTCGTCCCCGGCCGCGCGGGCGGGGGCGCGCGGGGGCGGAGGGCGGGGGTGCGGGGAGACTGGGGCGCGGCGGGGCCGCGGGGGGCCGCAGGGCCGCGGTACGGCGGCGGGGCCGCGGGGGCGGGGCCGGAGCCGCAGGGGCGGGGTCGGGGGAGGGGCCGGGCAGAAGGGCCGCGGTACCGCGGAGGCGGGGCCGCAGGGGCGGGGCCGGGACGCGAGGCCCGGACGCTGGGGCCGCAGGGCCGCGGTACGGCAGCGGGGGCGGGCCGCACGGGGCGGGGCCGAGACTGCAGGGGCGGGGTTAAGGGCTGGGCCGGGAAGCGGTACAGCGGCGGGGCGCAGGGGCGGGGCTGGGGTGCAGGGGGCGGGGAAGGGGCGGGGTGGAGGGCGGGACCGGGGCCGCGGGGCCCGCAGCACAACGGCAGAGCGCGGGGGCGGGGCCTAGACCTCAGGGGCGGGGGCGGGGCCGAGACGCGGGGGGCCGCAGGGCCGTGGTACGGCTGCTGGGGCGCGGGGGCGGGCCCGGGTGGGCGGGAGTGTGTGGGTGGGGCCGGGGCCGCGGGGCCGGGGGTGGGCTCCGCTGCCCAGCCGGGCGCTCCGGCCTCGCTCAGCGCCGGATCGCCGCGAGAAGGCGGCCTCCCATGCGGCTGGCAGGACGGTGCTGGGTCGGTGGTGGCTCGGCGCAGCCCAGCTCGCGGGCCCGGCAGGGAACCGGCGGCGCGGCCCAGTCCCCCCTTTCCGTCCCAGGCCGGCCGCGGCCTGACCTGCCGCGCCCGCATCCCGAGTGGAAGGGCCCGCTCCCGCTCCTCGCCCCCTCCGGGCCCAGCGCGTTGGTGCCGACTGGCGAGAGGGAACCGTGGGAAGAGGACCCCGGGGAGCCGGGGCTGGTCCGCGCCAGGGAGGCGGGGGCGTCCCCGTCCGGCCGCCGGGGCCGCCGACCCGCCTTTCGCGGAGGCCGGTCTTCTCATCCTCTGCCCGTCCTCCCACCTCCTTGCTAACACCCGCTCACCTTACCCCCGCCACCCACGGAAGCGCGTCCCCGCAGGTTTAACCTGCGCGGGTGTGGTCTCGGCCGGCCGGGGGTGGGGCCCGAGGGGTGCGGAGCCAGGTAGGGGTGCGGTGGGCGGGGCGACGTGCCCGGGAGAGGGGGATGGAGGCTGCAAGACCCCAGGGGAGATGACATCGCAGACCCGGGCGGAGGGCGGTGTGAATGAGGGCGTGCTTGCTTGGTTTTCTTTTAAATTTTAGCCCGGCGTCCTGCATGCAGTCCATGGGGTCGCGAGGAGTCGGAGACAACAAAAAAGCCCATCCCTTTTTCCCCTGTTAAAATTTTTGTTCCCTGAAATACACGTATTTTAGATGCACTGTGTTGCTGTCAGTTTTACCCGGCCATGAAACTCTTGCTTCCTCTCTTCATAGCTCGTTCTCTTCTTTGGGGAGCCAGTGCCAAAAAGTACTTACAATTCTAAATCTGGCTCTGGCCACTTCTGTTACCCTGGATCTGGGTATCTGAGACTCTCCGATCGCCAGCTCAGGTTGGCAGGCTGTGAGGCCTGGCAGCCCAGAGCTTCCTGGAAGAGCAGGGTAGCCAGATAGGCGACAGGCACCCCTCTCCTGTGTTATGGGCAATGACTGCCCCAGGTACAGGGCTCTTAGCTCACTGCAGAGTGCAAGCACCATGATAAAGAGATTAGCTCGCCAGCGCTGATTAAGGCTCCACCCCCACCCCCTCAAGGAACTTGGTTCTGTCATTATTGGAAGCCTAGCCTGGAGGAGGAAGTACTCATATCTTTACGCCTTCTTTTTGCTCTGTCATCTCAGTTGGGCCAATTTAAGTCTTTTTTTGTTTGTTTGTTTTTTTGCCACACCCTGTAGCATGTGGGATCTTAGTTCCCTGATCAGGAATTGAACCTATATCCCCTGCATTGGAAGCATGATGTCTTAACTACTGGATCCCCCTATGTCCTACCAATCTCTTAGTCTTAATCTTTGCCTTAAAAAATGTGGGGGGAGGAAAATAAAAATAATTTTGTAAAAGATGGTAAAAAAATTTCGCTGTGTCATGCTTAACAGCAAAAGACTGAATGCTTCTTCTCTTAAGTTCAGAACAAGACAAGGATGTCTGCTTTCACATTGTTCTTATTCAACATAGTACCAGAAGTTCCAGCCACTGCAATAAGGCAAGAAAAAATAAAAGACATACAAGTTGGAAAGGAAAAAATAAAACCATCCCTACTTGCAGATGATATGATTGTCTGCATAGAAAGTCCCAAGGAATCTACTCATTAAAAAACCTCCCACAAAACCCCCAAAACACCAAAACTGGAACTAATAAGTTCAGCAAGGTCACAGGATATAAGATCAATACATAAAAGTCAGTCATATTTGTGCATGCTGACAATGAACATGGGGAAACTGGTATTAAAAATAATATTACTGGGACTTCCCTGGTGGCCCAGTAGCTAAGACTCTGCACCCCCAATGTAGGCAGAACTAGATCCCACATGCCACAACTCAGAGTTCACATGTCACAATTAAACACCCCACATGTTGCCACACTGGAGATTGAAGATCCCTCGTGCCACAGCTAGGACTCAGCACAGCCAAATAAATAAATATTAAAAGAAAAACCAACATTATTTATGATCACCACAAAGAAAATTAAATACTTAGGTATTCGCTTGGGAGAACATGTCACAAGATCTGTACGCTGAAAATTACAATGTGTGGATGAAAGAACACTAAAATAAGTGGAGAGGTACTTCATGTTCATGGATCGGAAAACTCAGCATAGTAAAGACATCATTTCTCCCTCCAGACTGATCTCTAGGTTGAATGCAATGTCCATCAAAATCCCAAGCAGGTTTTTCATAGACAAGACAAGCTTCTAAAATTTACACAGAAAGGCAAAGCTAAAACAGGCCTGAAGAAGAAGAATGAAGTGGGAAGAGTCACTCTATGGATATTAAAGCTTACTACAGGGTCTTCCCTAGTGGCCCAGTGGCTAAGACTCTTAGCTTCCAGTCCAGGGTGTCCCAGGTTCAATCCCTGGTCAGGGAGCTAGTCCCACATGCTGCAACCGAGTTTGCATGCCACAACTAAAGATCTCACATGCCACACAAAAATCAGAGAGCCCACGTGTGCAGCAAAGACCCAGTGCAGCCAAACAGATAAAGATAATTATTAGTAAAAAAAACAAAGCTTACTACAGTGCTACAGTAATCAAGACTGTGTGTCTGTGGGAGGGAGATAGACACAATGATCGATAGAAACAAGTAGAGAATCCAGAAATAGATCCACATAAATACTGCAAATCGATGTATGATAAAGGTGCAAAGACGATGCTGGAGCAATTGGACATCAACAGCCCAAAGCCCTAATGTGAGCCTCACACCTTGTACAAAAATGAGCTAAAATCGGATCAAGGACTTATAAATATGTAACACTATGAAACTTTTAGAAAAAAATAGGACAAAGCCTTTGGGACCTATTGATAAACATAGAGTTAGATCCGACATCAAAAGCATGAACTGTAAAATAAAAAATTAATGAATTGGCTCTCATTAAACTTTAAAATGTTTGCCCTGTGACAGAGCCTGTTGAGAGGATAAAAAGACAAGCTACAGAGTGGGAGAAAAAGATTTGTAGACCACAAAGCCAACAAATGACCAGTATTTGGATTATGTAAAGAACTCTCAAAATTCAATAGCAGAAAAAGAAAACAATCCAGTCAGAACGTGGGCAAAAGATACAAAGAGACATTTCACTGAAAAAGATGTAAGCACATGAAAGTAAGGCCAGCACATTAGCCATTAGGGAAATGCTAATCAAAACCACAATAAGCTATCACCTCACAGCTGTGAGTGTAGGGTATATATAGTGAAGTCACTCAGTCGTGTCCAACTCTGCGACCCCATGGACTGTAGCCTACCAGGCTCCTCTGTCCATGGGATTTTCCAGGCAATAGTCCTGGAGTGGACTGCTATTTCCTTCTCTAGGGGATCTTCCCAACCCAGGGATTGAACTCGGGTCTCCCGCACTGTAGACAGACGCTTTACCGTCTGAGGCACCAGGGATGGTGGTCACACCAAGTGCCAGTGAGGATTCAGAGAAACAGAATCTCTTGTGCGTTGCTGTGGGGATGCAAAATTATACCACTCTGGGAAACAATTTGGCAGTTCCTTAAGGAAATAACCTCCTAACTGTCATATGATAGATACATCAATGGCATTCTTCGGCATTTATCCTGGGGGAAACAAAACATGTTTACACAAAAACCTATGTATGCATGTTCACAACAGCATAATTTGTCACAGCCAAAACTGGACATAACAGATGTGAGTCTATAAATGTACAATGTTACATTTATACAGTGGCGTACTCAGTTCAGTTCAGTTCAGTTGCTCAGTCGTGTTCGACTCTTTGCGACCCCATGAATCGCAGCACACCAGGCCTCCCTGTCCATCACCAGCTCCCGGAGTTCACTCAGACTCATGTCCATCGAGTCGGTGATGCCATCCAGGCATCTCATCCTCTGTCATCCCCTTCTCCTCCTGCCCCCAATCCCTCCCAGCATCAGAGTCTTTTCCAACGAGTCAACTCTTCGCATGAGGTGGCCAAAGTACTGGAGTTTCAGCTTTAGCATCATTCCTTCCAAAGAACACCCAGGACTGATCTCCTTTAGAATGGACTGGTTGGAGTACTGTTCAGCAATAAAAAGCAATCAACTATTGATACATACAACCACTTGCATGAATGTCCAGGCAAGTATCTCAGTGAAAAAAAGCCAGTCCTTAAAGGCTTCCCTCGTGGCTCAGATGGTAAAAGCATCTGCCTACAACGCGGGAGACCCAGGTTTGATTCCTGGGTCGGGAAGATCCTCTGGAGAAGGCAATGGCAACCCACTCCAGTACTCTTGCCTGGAAAATCCCAAGGACAGAGGAGCGTGGTAGGCTACAGTCCATGGGGTGGATCCCAGAGAGTTGGACACGACTGAGCGACTTCACTTTCACTTTCAAAGGTTATATACTGTATGATTCCATCTGTATAATGTTCTTGAAATGACAAAATGACAGAAAATGGAGAACAGATTAGTAAATGCTAGGGGTCAGGGGTCAGGGATGGGGGTGGGGGAACAGAGGTACCTGTGGCCATAAAAGTGATGATAGAACTGTTCTGATTCTTAACTGTATCAAAGTCAATAATACCCTGCTTGGGATCAATCAGTCAGTTCAGTTGTTCAGTCATGTCCGACTCTGCAACCCCATCAACTGCAGCATGCCAGGCCTCCCTGCCCATCACCAACTCCCGGAGTTTACTCAAACTCATGTCCATTAGTTGGTGATGCCATCCAACCTCTCATCCTCTGTTGTCCCATTCTCCTCCTGCCTCCAATCTTTCCCGGCATCGGGTTCTTTTCAAATGAGTCAGCTCTTCGCATCAGGTGGCCAAAGTATTAGAGTTTCAGCTTCAACATCAGTCCTTCCAATGAACATTCAGGACTGATCTCCTTTAGGATGGACTGGTTGGATCTCCTTGCAGTCCAAGGGACTCTCAAGAGTCTTCTCCAATACCACAGTTCAAAAGCATCAATTCTTTGGTGCTCAGCTTTCTTTATAGTCCAACTCTCACATCCATACATGACTACCGGAAAAATCATAGCTTTGACTAGACGGACCTTTGTTGGCAAAGTAATGTCTCTGTTTTTTAATATGCTGTCTAGGTTGGTCATAACTTTTCTTCCAAGGAGCAAGTGTCTTCTAATTTCATGGCTGCAGTCACTATCTGCAGTGATTTTGGAGCCCCCCAAAATAAAGTCTGCCACTGTTTCCACTGTTTCTCCATCTACTTGCCATGAAATGATGGGACCGGATGCCATGATCTTTGTTTTTTGAATGTTGAGCTTTAAGCCAACTTTTTCACTCTCCTCTTTCACTTTCAAGAGGCTCTTCAGTTCTTCACTTTCTGCCATAACGGTGGTGTTATCTGCATATCTGAGGTCTGCTTGTGATATCATACTGTATTTTCCCCCACAAGTCAAGCCAAGCTGATTTAGTTGTGAGGAGGAAATGACAATCGGGGTTCATTTAGAAGAAAATCTTTATTGAGGACTTCCCTGGTGGTACAGTGGATAAGAATCTGCCTGCTAATACAGGGGACATGCGTTTGATCCCTGGTCCTGGAAGATTCCACATGGCGGGGAGCAACTAAGTTCTCAAGCCCAAATTACCAAGCCCACATGCTGCGCGCAACTACGGAAGCCCGAGCACCCTAGAGCCAGCAAGTCGCAGCTACTGAGCCCAAGCGCTTACAGCCTGCGCTCCACAAGAGAAGCCACTGCCATGAGAAGCCCGAGCAGCACAAGCGGAGGGCAGCCCCTGCTTGCCACGACTAGAGAAAGCGCGCACAGCAACAAAATCCCAGCGCAAACAAAACTTAAATGAATAAATAAGTATAAAAGGAAGAAAGTGTTACAAAAATCTTATTGAGCCATGATTCACGTACCAGAAAATATGATTCAGTACCGGCACAGGGTTGTGCAACCATCTCTGTTGACAGCACTTTCATTATCCCAAAGGCAGACCCTGTACCCATCACTGTCTTAACCTCCTTAACCTCCACCCCCAGTCCTAGGCAACCGCTAATGTCTTTTCTGACTCTACACATTAGCCTATTCTGGACATTTCACATAAACAGAATCATATAATACGTAGTCTTTTGTCTCTGACTTCTTCCATTCAGCATAATGCATTCAAGGTTCATCCATGTTGTAAAATTTATCAACACTTAATTTCTTTTTATTGCTGAATCGTATTCCATCGAATGGATAGACTACATTTTATTTATCCATTCATTAGTTGCTGGATATTTGGGTGATAATATGAATATTACTTCTATAGACACTCATGTACCGTGGTTTGTGTGGACATACGTGTTCATTTCTGTTAGGTGTAGATCCAGGAATGGAATTTCTGGGTCATATGGCAACTCTATATTTATCATTTTGAGAAACCACCAAGCCGTTTTCCACGGTGACTGAACCTTTGTACGTTTTCACCAGGAATGTACGAAGGTTCCGATTTCTCCCGTCCTGTAGTTTCCGCAAGATGTTACACTGGGGGGCATTAGGCGAACGGCACGCAGGATTATCTGTTACAACTGCACGTGAATCCACAATGATCTCAAAATAAGTTTAATTTTAAAAAGTTTGGTGGTACCTAGTGCAGATGTCAATCATCCTGATTTTAAAAAAGTCTACATTTCAATTTCCTGCAGTCAGTTTGGCATACTTAAAAAAAAAAAATCCTTCACTGATATTCAGTAGGAGCGTCAGCAATTTCCCTGTAACCCTGACGAATTCTTTACTGGGAGGCTGAACTGTGCAGCCAGTGGGAGTATGCATTTCTGGATGCTGTGAACTCCGCAAAACTGGTCCTCAGACCCAGAAGTCCTGTGCCTATGACTGTTGACATGTGTGGAGCATAGAGATGGAGACAAATTAATGTGAGTCTCCTACTTTTACTGCATTTGATAGTGGGGGTACAAGAGTAGACGAAAATAAAAACGTCTCTATCGAATATGCGAGTGAGGCTGAATTTATTTCCACAGGTTATTTTTTCACTTTGTAAGACATCTCATGCTTTCTTCCTTCGAAAGGCATGCAGTCAGAGGATACCAGAAGGAGGCAGATGACTCTGTTTTATGACACACAAGGTCAATTTCAGGGACATGAAGGCCCGAGATGCTTTTCAGATGTGCACGGACACATCGACAGGCTGAAATGAGTGATGGATGGGTTAGGACAGACCATCTGAAGTTGGTGGTCGTCGGCTGCCCTTTCAACGGTGATGTTTTCTTAAAGTCTCAACAGACTTACACGCCAGACTTAATTTTAGCTATTTCAGGCTGGCGGGAAAGCCAGGGGTGGAGGAGAGTAGAGAGGGAGGGCTTGGGCCATGTCGTGCATGCAAAAAAAAGGGGCTTGGACTGATGCGACCCCATACCTGGCGCCTCTCATCCTTGAGAGGTGCCGGATTTCCCTCCCTAGACCTCATGTAGATTTTCGGTATTTCTACGTTATACCATCCACTTCTGCAGCCAGTCTGGGCTTACTGGACTTCAGTGTGATGGCAGGGAACGGAGGTGAACTTTTCTGAAAGAATGCCCGAGAAACATGGAGCCCTTACAAGTGTGACTCTTTGGTTGCTGCAAAATGCTAAGTTATTAAGGACCGTCTTGCATAACTGCGCCCAGTGTTTTGAATGATTGTCGGAAGGGCAAACGCCAGCCTGGAAACTTAATCATTAAACAACAGCCAAAAAAGCTTTCCTGTACGCAATGAGGTCGGATGTGAGTTCACTTTGCCTTAAAAAAAAAAAAAAAAAATCCTAAATAGCTACTACAAGAAATCAATCAGCCTTAAATACTGGATAAGGAGCTCTTGAATAATTTAGCAGCTTCGATGTTTCTCCCCTGCTGTCTTCCGTGAGCTCTGCTTTTCTGCAAAGACGTCCTCCGGGTGGAAGCAAAGGGGGGATGGGCAGCTCCCACCAGTGCGGGCAGGAGATGTGCCTGCACCCCCTTCTACTTCCCACTGTGCACTCCCAAGCCAGGCCCCACCCCGACTCCTGTGCTGCTGGCCTTCAAGCCTCAGCCACAAGCCCTCAGTTCTCCTGAGCTCCAGACCGCCTCCTGTCATCTGCATTTTAATCTTCTATAGGCAGTTCACACTCATCCATCTCAAACGGTCCCTGGGGCCTCTCACTCTGTCTCTGCATCCTTGGAGGCGGTCCCAGGTGTCTCTGTCTCCATCACACTCCTTAGCGAGCCTGGTTCTTGGAACAGCTCTGGTTTCTCCCATCTCATCCTTTTCTAGTCCATTCCCTACCCTGGAGCCAGGGCTCCTTTTAAACACACAGTTGTTCTTGTAACTCTCTTTAGAACCACCCAGTGACTCTCAGGACCCTTTAGGGATGTCGTGCAACTCCCCAGCCCTGAGCAGGACCTGGTCATTTTATTTCTTCACCTTCTCTGGCCAAGCTCCTCTGCGTCCCCTACACTGGAGCCCCGAGGCTTGAATATTCTGCCCCCCTTTCCTACTTCTGCCACTGGGCTAGCTCCTACTCACTCCTTTATGAGTCTTGATGATGAGAAAAACTTTTTAGTCATATTAAGAACTAGTCAAGGAAAAAAAAAAGATGCTAAAAGTATATACTTTTTGGATCTTCCTTGGTGGTGCAGTGGCTAAGACTCCACACTCCCAATGCAGAGGGCTGGGGTTCGATCCCTGGTCAAGGAACTAGATCCCACATGCTGCAACTAAGACCCGGTGCAGTCAAATAAAAAAGTATTAAAAAATGAAAACAGTGGTCTAGTGCTTAGGAGACTCTGTGCTTTCCCTACCTGGGCCCAGGGTTTGATCCCTTGTCGCGGAACTAATAAGAACCTGCAAGGTGTGGCTGCTGCTGCTGCTGCTGCTAAGTTGCTTCAGTCGTGTCCGACTCTGTGCGACCCCATAGACGGCAGTCCACCAGGCTCCACCATCCCTGGGATTCTCCAGGCAAGAACACTGGAGTGGGTTGCCATCGGACATGACTGAGCAAGGTGTGGGGCAGGGCCAAAATACATACATACATACATACATATATATATATATATATATATATATATATATGTATTTATATCATATATATATATCAACTCTCATATTCCTCAGAGGTTTTATCATTTGGTTCTATTTTTCTCTAGGATCTTAATTTAAGAAAATTTCCATTAGGAATTTTTATTTGAAAAAAAGCGATCTAAAATAAATTCAAGGTTTGCCTATTAAAAAAAAAGAACGAGTCTTAAGAAAGCAGCTCAGGTTTCACCAGGAAGCCTTTCTTGATTCTTGACCTTTTCTAACAGCTCACCTGGTAAATTTCTTCTTTGAACCCACAGGCTTCTATAAGGCACGTAGCGTGGGACTGGGATTCACTTTTCTGTCCTCCCCTAAAGCCCATAAACTCTTTGAAGGGGAAAAACAATCCTGTTTGATTATACTGCCTGTGCCTGACACATAGTAGGCATTGCAAAAATACTTGGGTGAAATGAATTGTTTGTTATTAGCAAACCAATTGAAAACACAGTGGGTGAGCAGATGATTTTAGTAGCATAAATGGGCTCAGAGGTGATTTACTTCCACTCACTCCTGCTTCTCCTGGACCTCATTTCTGTTTAGAAATAATTACACCCACTTCCCCTTGAGCATCGGAGCTGGTATTTTGTGGAAAAGAAAGTGACTGTGCTAAGAAACAGGAGCAGCGTTTTATTTTAATAGACTTTGTCTGAGGACTAGAGGTTGTGGACTGCACACCCTGGTTTGGATACCGCTGCCAGCTCTTACCATCTCTCTATAATTTTAGTTTCTGTTGAGTAAGAACAATTGATTTTTTTAAGTGCTATAGAAATTTGATAAAAACTGAAACTACTTAACTATTAAAAACTGAGTAAAAACTCAAATTATTTATATCTTAAAATATAAGATATTTACTTATAAAATAAATATAAAAACTGATAGAGTAAATAAAAAATAAAAACTGATATATAAAATAAAAACTAATACAAACTGAAACTATTTATATATTAAAATATAAGATATTTAACACCATAACTACTCATCCTTCTGATCGATTTTAATCATTATATTTGGGAGAAAGGTTTTTTCCCTTTTGACAGTTTTCTAAATAACAACTTCAGATAGTATAAAGTTAGTTCCTTCCTAACATTTATTTATGATTTCCTTTAAAGAGCATTTATTCCACAGAATCGTTTCAGAGAGTATGGTAACCAATTTCTACAGTTCAACAAGTCAGCTCAAAACTGTTTCAAAGGAGGTATCATTAAATAAGAGATAAAGAGGGACTTCCTGGCGGTCCAGGGGCTAAGAGTCCGCACTCTCAGTACAGACGACCCGGGTTGGAATCATGGTCAGGGAACTAGACCCCTATGTCGCCGTGAAGACCCCATATGGTGCAAGTAAGACCTGGTGCAGCCAAATAAATAAATAAAAGGAAATATTTAACAACAACAAAAAAATAAGAGATGAAGAAAAGGGACTAAACCAAAAAAAAAAAAGAAATCCCTTTTGTCTGGCTTCTGTTAAATTTTCTTCTAACTTCCAAAAAATAGACAATGTTAAGATTTTGAAGATAGTCATTCAGCAAGTATTTACCATCTGCTATATGCCAAGAACCACAAAAGGTAAGTCAGTTAAATATCTGGTGTGAGGAGAAATTCACATCAAAGATATGAATTAAGAACCCTAAACATATATAAGTTTAATCTGTTTACACTTCAAATTCTGGATCTGTGGAACTCATTACTCAGGGTCTAGAATATGTATTTCTTTCTCCTTTCACAAAGAAATCCAAAATTTTTTTTTTTTTTTGATAGTTGAAATCTTATCAAGTTTGTGTTTAACAGGACTTACTGGGGAACTAAACACCTTCTATTACTTTGACAACTCTTATTATCCCATAATATCCCATAATTAGCAAATTAAAAAAATAAGTATCGCTCAGCCAGTTCAATTAACCTTTCAGTTCTTACTGCATCAAGCCATAAACTTTGACATCTCTATTTCAAAACAAATAGAAATTTATATTCCTCTTATAAAGCAATCCCTCAAATGATATAAAGTCTTTCTTCACTGTTCTCTACTCTCTCCCCTAGACTATTAAGCCTTCTGAGAACAGACTACTGTTCATCATTTTTCCAGCTCGTTGTATCCCCTTTTTATGGAAGCTCTGGCCAGAAACTGGTGGAAAGCTTCAGAAGTGACTGCGACTGCTTCCATTTTTGTTCCGTCTTGGTGTGTGTTAAGAGACCGAAACGAAAGTTAGGCGGACCTGTTCATGCCCTGCCGCGCCCTCTCCGCTTGACCCCGGGGGATTCTGTGCTCTGTTTCTCTGTCTTTGGTGCTATGTAGCTGAGGAGCAGGAACTGGCGACACAGAGCCGACTAAACACGCGTGTGGGACCTCAGTGTGTCAACCTCCGGAGAAAGAATCTACATCTCTTTTACTGTGATATAACTTACCTATGGTAAACTGCATCCACTTGCAACTGTGCCAGCTACAGTCAAGACACAACACATTTTTCTTACCCCCACCAAAGTTTCCCCGTGCTCCTTTGTGGTTCATCCCTGTTTTTGTCCACAGTTTCAGGCAACTACTGATCTACTTTTTGTTACTGTAGGTATTTTCTAGAGTTTTATATACATGGAATCATACAGTATACACTCTTTTGCACTGGCTTATTTCACTTAGCGTGATGATTCTGAGATTCATTCACGCTGTTCAGTGCATCAGTAGTTTGTTCTTTTTAACTGCCGAGTAGTATTCCATTGTATGTACGGATGTGCCATATTTTGCATCACCATTCACTTGTTTGATGGACATTTGAGAAATTTCTAAATTTTGACCATTGTGAATAAAAACGCTCTGAAGATACATGGTCTAGTCTTTGTGTGGACACATTTTCATGTCTCTTGAATTAACAGCAAAGAGTAGAATGACTGGGCATATGGTTAGCCTTAAAATATTTCTAATTTTCAGTTATTCTAGTGGGTGTGTAATGGTTTCTTACATTGCGGTTTTAATTTGCATTTCCTTGAGGACTACTTATATATTGTTGATTGGGCATTCATAGGTCTTCTTTTGTGAAGTGACTATACAAATCTTTTGCCCATTTTTTAAATTGGATTTTTTGGGTCCATGTTGGGTTGTATGAATGTGGCATAGAGACTCTTTTTTGCATAGTACATCTGTTGAATTATATTATGACTGTTCATGCAATACTTGCCTCAATAACTTCACTCAGATAATAAAAAATAATGGCATAATGATAGTTTAAAGCTGGTTCAATTATATGATTTTACAAGCTTATTTACTCAGAGTGAAAACAGGAGACTATTAAGAACAGATAAAAAGATAACATGTGTCACAGTGCTTAATGTTTCTGGAACTGTTGGAAAGACCCTGGTCCTTCCTCCCCTTGAGTGTGAACTGGACCTAGCGGCTTGCTTCTCACAGAACACAGCAAGGCGATGTTCCATGATTAGGCTGCATGAGACTGTGGCTTCTCCTGTTAGTAGACTCGCTCCTTCCCCGGCAAGCCTTCAGATGACACTTCAGCCCTGGCTGACGTCTTGACTGAAGTTTCATAAAAGACCTGGAGGCAGTTGACCCAACTAAGCTGCGCCTGAACTTCTGACCCACAGAAAGTGTGAGAGCATAAACACATGCTCTAAGCTGATTAATCGGTGGTAATTCGTTATGCACCAACAGATGATGCAACAAGTTTTAAAAAATAAAGTGAGAATTCAAGTTCTTTGTCAGATACATGTTTTGTGGACATTTCATTCCATTCTGTGGCTTGTGTTTTCATATTCCTACCATATTTTTCAAAGAGCAAAATTTAAAATTTTGATGAGATCCAATCCATCCTTTTATGACTCATGCTTTTCATGTCCTGTTTAAGAAATCTTTGCCTCCTCCAACACTGTGACGATTTTCTGTAGTGTTTCCTCCTAGAGACTTTACATCTTTTTTTTGAAACTTTACATTTTGACTTTCACATTAGGTCAATGATCTGTTTTAGTTTAATTTTGTATTATGATGTGTGGTAAGGTTAAATTCTTTTTTCCCATACTGACCTCCAGTTGTTCCACAATGCTTACTAAAAAGACTTTATTTTCCCCACTGAACTGCCTTAGCACCTTTATCTAAAATCAGCTAACCATATCACAGTAGCCAAGACATGGAAACCATATAAATTGTCCATCAACATAAGAAAGGATGAAGATGTAGTATACACACACACACACACATATATACACATATATACACCATGGAATACTTCTCAGTTACGGGCTTCCTCAGTGGCTCAGCGGTAAAGAATCTGACTGCAATGCAGGAGATGCTGGAGACACGGGTTTGATCCCTGGGGTTGGGAAGATCCCCGGAGGAGGGCATGGCAACCCATTCCACTCTTCTTGCTTGGAGAATGTCATGGACAGAGGAGCCTGACAGGCTATGGTTCATGGAGTCACAAAGAGTCGGACACGACTGAAGCGACTGAGCATGCATGCATGCACTTCTCAGCCATAAAAAAGAATGAAACTCTGCCATTTGCAGCAAACATGGATGGACCTAGGGATTATCATACTAAGTGAAATAAGCCAGAGAAAGATAAATATCATACGACAATCGCTTGTACATGAAATCTAAAATACAACACAAATGAACCTATCTATGAAACAGAAATAGACTCATACGCGTAGAGAACAGACCATGGTTTCCAGGGGGAGGGGAGAGGAGGCAGGGAAGGATTGGGAGTTTGGGACTAACGGACGCCAACTATTATACATAGCGTGGAGAAACAACAAGGTCCATGAGAGCACATGGAACTCTACTCAATATCCTGTGATAAACCATAGTGGAAAAGAATATGAAAAGGAGTGTATAAATATATATAAGTGAATGACTTTGCCGTACAGCAGAACAACATTGTAAATTGTTATTATTTGTAAAGTGTATTATTCATACACTCTGATTCTTACCTAAATGTATCATCTTATGTTTCTTTATTCAAAAAAGACATTTCTGTTATTCTGCATGACGTTATGTATGTAACCTATACATGTATACGTGTAAGATTTAAGTATTACATAGGTAATGACATGCATGCAGATATATGTGTATACATATGAATGTGTGTGTTCCCCAGCTTAGCCTCAATTGCTGGCAGTGTGTGCTGGACTGTACTAAACTGCAGTGGATACTGCTGCTTGCCTACTTGGCGTCCATTCGTCTCCTACCACCTTCCTTTCCAGAACACCCCACTAATTTTGTCACAGTGTATACCACTTCCTTATGCGAATCATGATGGTGACTCAATCCCGGGCTAAAGGAAAGGACTTAAGGTTGGAGAGGCCAGCGCCCACATGCACGTGTTCATGTCCCCATCCACCCCTATTCCTGCCACAGACAGCCTGGAACCCTGACTGCTACTGAGGACCAGTCTTCAGAGGAAGCCAGTGCTGGGATAAAGTGCTTCGGTCCTTGGCGACATCACTGAGCTGGCCTGTGTCCCACCTTGCCTGGGGCCTGTCCTACCTCTGGATCTGTAATACGAGGCAATAGATGTCTTTGTCCTCCAACTCAGTCTGAGTTGGAATATTCTGTTCCTTTGCAGCCAGAACATTCTAGGTGATATTTGGTTATTATATGAGATACAGGCCCTCCCTGCCCTCAGGAGATGATATTATAATTCAGTAAAGATCATGTCTAATTGTTCACTGTACCTTTCTGCATATGTAACAGTGTAAAAACCTTACAGAGTACTTAAAAAAAAGACTTTAGCAACTGCTTAGTGGACACAAATACTAAGAAGGAAGGAAATACTTGAGAGGCAGTCTTCCTAAAGCGATGCTATTTGCGAGGGGGCACGCCATGCGGCATGTGGGATCTGAGATCTACCTTAGTTCCCCAACTAGGAGTCGAACGCAGGCACCCTGCATCGCAAACTCAGTACCTTAGCCACTGGGTCACCAGGGAAGTCCCTAAAGAGATGCATTGAGGTGGATGTTGATGGAAGCAGGGAAAGGAGAGCATCTCAGAGAATGCCGAGGCAGAGCACAAGCACCCTGAAGGGAAAGACACCTGCAGGCCACAGCAGGCCAACGGTATTTAGTGCAGTAGAGTGTTTTAACTTTTTAGCAGGGGCTTCCCTGTTGCTCAGATGGTAAAGAATCTGCCTGCAGTGCAGGAGACCCGGGTTTGATCCCTGGGCTGGGAAGATCCCCTGGAGGAGGGCATGGCAACCCACACCACTATTCTTGCCTGGAGAATCCCATGGACAGAGGAGCTTGGCAGGCTACAGTCCACGGGGTCGCAAAAGAGTCGGACACAATTGAGCAACTAACATTTTCACTTTCACAGATGATTTACAATGTTGGGTCGGTTTCAGGTATACAGCAAAGTGATTTAGTTGTACACACACACACACACACACACACATATATAGATTCTTCTTTAGATTCTTTTCTATTGTAAGTTATTACAAGACATGGTGTTTAGTTCCCCGTACTGTATAGGAGGTCTTTGTAGAGGGTGGGGTGTCCTTGCAGAGAAGTTAAAGAAAGATCAGGAGAGACCATGAGAAGCTAAGGGGTGGAATCAGATTTTAAATGTAGGCTCTAAGGAGTGAATGTCAATCTCCTTAAACTGTTCTTGGTGCTATGAAAAGATTTTAATATCTGCATGGAGTGGAGAGGGTTGGATGGGGGAGGAGGAACCAGCAGGAACATTTCAGATGTTTGTACAATGAAGAAATTCAGCAAGTCTGAGGAGTAGCACAGAGATAAAAATAGTTTGGGCTTGGTATTTCAGTGGATAGGGAATAAATAGAAAAGAGACTAGAATATCGGGGGAAATTGGCAGGATGAGCCTATTTGAGGTAAGAAGCAGGGAAAATGCTGGGATGAAGCTGTTAAACTTCAGATGTTGATTGCCTGGCCAAGAAGCGCCTTTCAGGATGTGAGTAGGGTAGCTGTGGGTATGTGGCTCTGCAGGAAAGGAGGAGTGGGTGGTTTAATTCATCAGCTGTGTGCCCCAAAGCACAGCTCTGGTGCCATTTTTGTGATTTCTGTCGTGTCCCCATACAAACTATACATTATTTATGCTTGGCTGCGTGGCATGTAGCCTCTTAGTACCTGGACCAGGGTTCGAACCTGAACTCCCTGCACCGGAAGCATCTTAACCACTGGACCGCCAGGGAAGCCCCTGGACAATTATTTAAACTGACTTAAAAAAAACCAGCCAAAATTCCATGAAGCCCTGGTTTGGATATTCTCGGTATTTCCCGCGGCCCCCTCCCCCACCCCCGATTCACAAATATATTGCTGTGAAAACTGTTCACTCTCATACTGCCCTGAACTCATCTGGCGTAACACAGCGGCTCCCCCTGCGCTTTGGGAAAACTGGTCCAGGCGGGCAAGGAGTTGGTACGGAGAGCCGGAAACACAGGGCTGGTGTTCACAGCTCAAAGGGAGGAGACTTTCAGTGGGGGATATGAGGTCCTCTTACTGAACCGATAAGAGGAATCAGGAGTATCAAAAAGAAGCAGCTCCTGGGAACAGCCCCACAAGTACATCTATTCCACCTGGGACAGGCCAAAGCAGGTGTTGAGAATGCAAGCCTTTTTTTTTCTTTTTCCTCTCTTTTTCAATATTATTGAATGTGAGATAAGGATGCAAGTCTAAACTAGAGGTTTTAAAATGGTGAACTGTGACCCATTCATGACTCGTGAAGACAGTTTAAGGGTCAGGACTACATTAGTTTAACATGAAATAACATAGAAATCTCACTTTGCATTGCAGGCTGGTGAGGGTAGTTATCATTTCAAGAAATCTGTCTTAATTATCTATATGTATGTGAGTACTGGGCCAAGATTTTCAATCGTAGTTTCCAGGTGGCGCTACTGATAAAGAACCCGCCTGGCAATGCAGGAGACGTAGGAGATGAGGGTTCGATCCCTGGGTAGGGAAGACCCCCTGGAGGAGGGCATGGCAACCCACTCCAGTATTCTTGTCTGGAGAATCCCATGGACAAGGGGGCCTGGCGGGCTACAGTCCACAGGATCACAGAGAGTCAGACACGACTAAAGGGACTTTACATGTATGCATGCATGGTCATAGACTAGATAATGAAAAAGGATGCTTATACCTCCTGACAGCCCTTGTTTGAAAGATTTAGTGATATGGATGGGAGTGTAGTTACAGGAAATGTTAAGTTTGTCACCAACAATGACGAAGAAGCTCTATACAGTCAGCAAAAACAAGACCGGGAGCTGACTATGGCTTGGATCATGAATTCCTTTATCGCCAAATTCAGACTTAAATTGAAGAAAGTAGGGAAAACCACTAGACCATTCAAGTATGACCTAAACCAAATTCCTTATGATTATATAGTGGAAGTGACAAATATATTCAAGGGATTATTCTGATAGAGTGCCTGAAGAACTATGGACGGAGGTTCATGACATTGTACAGGAGACAGTGATCAGGACCATCCCCAAGAAAAAGACATGCAAAAAGGCAAAATGGCTGTCTGAGGAGGCCTTACAAATAGCTGAGAATAGAAGAGAAGCAAAAGGCAACGTAGAAAAGGAAAGATATACCCACTTGAATGCGGAGTTCCAAAGAATAGCAAGGAGAGATAAGAAAGCCTTCCTCAGTGATCAGTGAAAAGAAATAGAGGAAAATAATAGAATGGGAATGACTAGAGATCATTTCAAGAAAATTAGAGATACCAAGGGAATATTTCATGCAAAGACGGGCTCAATAAAGGACAGAAATGGTAGAGGGACCTAACAGAAGCAGAAGATATTAAGAAGAGGTGGCAAGAATACACAGAAGAACTGTACAAAAAAGATCTTCACAACCCAGATAATCACAATGGTGTGATCACTCACCTAGAGCCAGACATCCTGGAATGCGAAGTCAAGTGAGCCTTAGAAAGCATCACTACAAACAAAGCTAGTGGAGGTGATGGAATTCCAATTGAGCTATTTCAAACCCTGAAAGATGATGCTGTGAAATTGCTGCACTCAATATGCCAGCACATTTGGAAAACTCAGCAGTGGCCACAGGACTGGAAAAGATCAGTTTTCATTCCAATCCCAAAGAAAGGCAATGCCAAAGAATGCTCAAACTACCGCACAGTTGCACTCATCTCACACACTAGCAAAGTAATGCTCAAGATTCTCCAAGCGAGACTTCAACAGTACATGAACCATGAACTTCCAGATATTCAAGCTGGATTTAGAAAAGGCAGAGGAACCAGAGATCAAATTGCCAACATCCATTGGATCATCAAAAAAGCAAAACAGGTCCAGAAAAAATCTACTTCTGCTTTATTGATTATGCCAAACCCTTTGACTGTGTGGATCACAACAAACTGTGGAAAATTCTTAGAGATGGGAATACCAGACCACTTGACCTGCCTCCAGAGAAATCTGTATGCAGGTCAAGAAGCAACAGTTAGAACTGGACATGGAACAACAGATGGTTCCAAATAGGAAAAGGAGTACATCAAGGCTGTTTATTCTCACCCTGCTTATTTAACTTATATGCAGAGTACATCATGAGAAACGCCGGGCTGGAGGAAGCACAAGCTGGAATCAAGATTGCTGGGAGAAATATCAATAACCTAAGATATGCAGATGACACTACCCTTATGGCAGAAAGTGAAGTACTAAAGAGCCTCTTGATGAAAGTGAAAGAGGAGAGTGAAAAAGTTGGCTTAAAGCTCAACATTCAGAAAACTAAGATCATGGCATCCGGTCCCATCATTTCATGGTAAGTAGATGGGGAAACAATGGAAACAGTGACAGACTATTTTTTTGGGCTCCAAAATCACTGCAGATGGTGACTGCAGCCATGAAATTAAAAGACGCTTACTCCTTGGAAGGAAAATTATGACCAACCTAGATAGCATATTAAAAAGCAGAGACATTCCTTTGCCAACAAACGTCCGTCTAGTCAAAGATACGGTTTTTCCAGTGGTCATGTATGGATGTGAGAGTTGGACTATAAAGAAAGCTGAGCACTGAAGAATTGATGCTTTTGAACTGTGGTGTTGGAGAAGACTCTTGAGAGTCCCTTGGACAGCAAGGCGATCCAACCAGGTCATCCTAAAGGAAATCAGTCCAGAATATTCATTGGAAGGACTTATGTTGAAGCTGTAACTCCAATACTTGGGCCACCTGATGTGAAGAGCTGACTCCTTGGAAAAGACCCTGATGCTGGGAAAGACTGAAGGCGGGAGGAGAAGGGGACGACAGAAGATGAGATAGTTGGATGGCATCGCTGACTCAATGGACATGAGTTTGAGTGAACTCCGGGAGTTGGTGATGGACAGGGAGGCCTGGCATGCTGCAGTCCATGGGGTTGCAAGGAGTCAGACCTGACTGAGCAACTGAACTGAATTGAACTGAACAATGGTCAAATTTCCTTCCACCCAAGAGAAAAGTGGGCAGTGTTGGGAAGAACTAGAGGAAAAATGCTTTCAACTCATTCATTTTTAAGTTGAAAGTAATACAGTAAAAGTAATACAGAAACCCTAAAAAGAAAGTAAAATTCAAAGTGTTAGTCACTCAGTTGTGTCCGATTCTTTGTGATCCCATTGACTGTAGCCCACCAGGCTCCTCTGTCCATGAGATTCTCCAGGCAAGAGTCCTGGAGTGGGCTGACATGCCCTCCTCCAGGGGATCTTCCCAACCCTGGGACTGAACCTGGGTCTCCTGCATTGCAGGAGGATTCTCTACCATCTGAGCCCTCAGGGAAGCCCACAGATAACCTAGTGCACACCAAACTGCCTTGAGATGCTGGTTGGTGCTTTTCAAAGGTATATTCAGGTAGCTAGATCTGCATATCTGGAAGGAAATGCAGACAGACAGACACTAGTAAAGTATAATGACTACTTGGTACTTCTAATTTCCCCCCTGAACATCAAGAACTTAAGAGTGGTAATGGTTCACTATTTTCCTGCTGGGAAGTGGGTGGTTGAGAGAATGTTCTCTCTAGGGGATGGTTTGTATGTTAAGATTAGGACCAGAACTGGGGATGAGGTTATGCTATTTCAAATCCTGAAAGATGACCCTGTGAAAGTGCTGAACTCAATATGCCAGCACATTTGGAAAACTCAGCAGTGGCCACAGGACTGGAAAAGGTCAGTTTTCATTCCAATCCCAAAGAAAGGCAACGCCAAAGAATGCTCAAACTACCACACAATTGCACTCATCTCACACTCTAGTAAAGAAATGCTCAAAAGTCTCCAAGCCAGGCTTCAGCAATATGTGAACCGTGAACTTCCAGATGTTCAAGCTGGATTTAGAAAAGGCAAAGGAACAAGAGATCAAATTGCCAACATCTGCTGGATCATCGAAAAAGCAAGAGAGTTCCAGAAAAACATCTAATTCTGCTTTATTGACTATGCCAAAGCCTTTGACTGTGTGGATCACAATAAACTGTGGAAAATTCTGAAAGAGATGGGAATACCAGACCACCTGACCTGCCTCTTGAGAAACCTGTATGCAGGTCAGGAAGCAGCAGTTAGAGCTGGACATGAACAACAGATTGATTCCAAATCAGGAAAGGAGTATGTCAAGGCTGTATATTGTCACCCTGCTTATTTAACTTATATGCAGAGTACATCACGAGAAATGCTGGGCTGGAGGAAGCACAAGCTGGAATCAAGATTGCCGGGAGAAATATCAATAACCTCAGATATGCAGATGACACCACTCTTATGGCAGAAATTGAAGAAGAACTAAAGAGCTTCTTGATGAAAGTGAAAGAGCAGAGTGAAAAAGTTGGCTTAAAGCTCAACATTCAGAAAACAAAGATCATGGCATCTGGTCCCATCACTTCATGGCAGATAGATGGGGAAACACTGGCTGACCTTATTTTTCTGGGCTCCAAAATCACTGCAGATGGCGACTGCAGCCATGAAATTAAAAGACGCTTACTCCTTGGAAGGAAAGTTATGATCAACCTAGATAGCATATTAAAAAGCAGAGACATTCCTTTTCCAACAAAGGTCCATCTAGTCAAAGATATAGTTTTTCCAGTGGTCATGTATGGATGTGAGAGTTAGGCTATAAAGAAAGCTGAACACTGAAGAATTGATGCTTTTGAACTGTGGTGTTGGAGAAGACTCTTGAGAGTCCCTTGGACAGTAATGAGATCCAACCAGTCCATTCTGAAGGAGATCAGTCCTGGGTGTTCATTGGAAGGACTGATGTTGAAGCTGAAACTCTAATACTTTGGCTGCCTGATGCCAAGAGCTGACTCATTGGAAAAGACCCTGATGCTGGGAAAGATTGGAGGCGGGAAGAGAAGGGGACGACAGAGGATGAGATGGTTGGATGGCATCATCAACTCGATGGACATGGTTTTTCGTGGTTTTTCGTGGACTCCGGGAGTTGGTGATGGACAGGGAGGCCTGGCATGCTGTGGTTCATGGGGTTTCAAAGAGTCAGACACGACTGAGCAACTGAACTGAACTGAACTGATGCTCATAAACCCTCTGAGGCTCAGCAGTCTGTCATTTAGCCATCCTAGGGACGCATGGATTACAGCAGAGCCTACAACCGTCTTAAAGTGTGGTCAGAGGGCTCCTGAGGATGAAGCAACCTTTTCAGAGAGCCCGCAAGGACACACAGTCTCATGGTAACCCTAGGGCATCGTGTGATTTTCCGCTATTGCTGAGTGCCCCCTCCCGTCAGTCACCGGGAGACCCAAGCCCCCGAGCCCACAGCAAGGCAGTAGCAAAGTTAACCAAACTTCCGCTCCGGGGCAAAAGCCTTTTCTCCTGAGAACGTCCTTGATGTTGCAGCAAAGTGCATTCTGATTACCTCTCGACCCTTGAGTACATGTCCTCTTAGTATTCTGAGTGATGAAACAAGAAGTACACACAGAACCATCACATGCTGCCTATGGTAGTGCTCTGGAGCAAAGGCTCTGTGGGACTGAGCTGCCTTTTAAAATAAAACACTGAAAACCTGAAAAACCATGAGTTCTCAGGCTTGGGTGTCTGGAGGATGTTTTGTCCAAACTGAATGAGATGAGTCTGTCGCTTCAAGGAAAACCACCGACGGGACTTGTCGCCGATGATACATTGGAGTTTTCAAGTGAAAAATGGGCATTCTGGAGAAGCTGTATCTGCCACAATGAGCTGGACAGCTTCCCACCACTTATAAGGGGGAAGTCTTCTGGGGAAGACAGGTGGTGGTGTCATTAACAAACGTGATTTTGCTTTCTTGGGTATTGTGGAATGAAACATGCCAACATTTAGACTATCTGCATAAATCATTGACCTGATATTTTCCAAATGACCAATGAATGACGTTACAAAATCATTCATGGGTTAAAGATTCACTCAAAGTGCAAGACAGAAGGATGGATTTTAATGTGATAGAACAGATTCTATGAAATAGACGAAAATTCATTAATATGGTTTCCGATTTCACATTGCAACTAACTTTTAAGAAACGACTACTTGTCAAAAAGACTACTCACAATTTCCTCCTCTCAGATGTCCCTGCAGGTCCAGGGCTAAGACTCTGTGCTCCCAATGCAGGGGGAAAGGGTTCGCTCCCTGGTCAGGAAGTGATCCCACATGCCACCAGTACGAGTTCGCATGCCGCAACTAAGACCCGGAGCAGCCAAATAAATAAATACAGAAAAGAAAAATGCTCCTCTCTTTTCCGACTATATATCTGTGTGAGGCTGGATTTTTTCCATGTATTTCCACCAAAACAATGCATGGCAGTAGGGTGGATGCAGAGGCAGGTTTGGGATCCCACTGTCTCTGCACCAGATATTACAAAGACTCACAATAACGTAAAGCAATGTCAGCTTCTCACTATCTTTTTTTAATTATTAAAAATGTATTTATGAGGGGCTTCCCTGCTGGCTCAGTGGTAGAGAATCCACTTGCTAATGCAGGAGACATGGGTTCGACCCCTGATCTGGGATGATCCCACGTGCTGCAGAGCAGCTAAGTCCGTGCTCCAGAACTATTAATAACCTGTGCTCCAGAGCCTGGGAGCCGCAACTCATGAGCCCACGTGCAGGAACTGCTGAAGCCTGCGCACTCCAGGGCCCACAGTCTGCAACAAGAGAAGCCACCGCAATGACAAGCCCACGTACTGCAGCTGGAGAGTAGCCCCTGCTCAGCGCAGTGACAGAAAAGCCTGCATAGCAATGAAGACCCAGCACAGCCACAAATAAATAAATAAAATAATTTTTAAAAATTAACAAAAATTTATGATAATATGTAATGAGTTTACTATTGATCTTTTTAAGGTAAATTAATGACTAAAATTGCTCAGCTTTAATTTTTAATATGGTAAGAATCAGTAGATGAAGCCCATGAAAAATAAACCCTTGGGGTCCTCAATAATCATGAGTATAAAGGGGTCCTGAGATCAACAAGGTTGAAAACTGCTGAACTGCAAGGGAGCAAAACCCAAAAGCTCAGAAACAACTCCCCATCTTGCACAAGGTAAAACGTCCTTTCATCCTCTCCTCTGGGGTTAATGACCTTGAATTTTGGGGGTAGGCATTTCTGGAGTGGGTTTCCATTTTCTCCTCCTGATCGGCCTGACTCAGAGCTGAACCCGAGTTTCCTACACTGCAGGTGGATTCTTTATTGTAAAGCACAGGTAATCATAGCCATTATCTTGTAATAACATTTAATGGAGTATAAATTGAAAAATACTGAATCACTACATTGTATACCCGAAACTAATATAGTAAATCAACTATATTTCCATTTAAAAAGCAAAAACAACCCTCCAAATTTATATTCCCTTTTGTAAACCAAGAAGTCCTGTTCTCTTTATCCCAGTCATGTCATTCATCATTTTTTAAATTCTTTTTTCAAAAGATATTAACTTGTTTAATTATTTGGCTGTGTTGGATCTTAGCTGCGGGCACGTGGGAACTTCGCAGCATCATGTGGGCTCTTTTGTGGTGCACAGACTCTCTACTTGTGACACGCAGGCTCCAGACCACACGGGCTCATGGTCATGGTGTACTGGCTTGGCTGCTCTGAAACATATGGGATCTTAGTTCCCGGACTAGGGAATCAAACCCATGTCCCCTGCATTGCTAGGCAGATTCTTTAATGGCTGGATCACCAAGGAAGTCCCTATCATTTTTTAATGTTAGAAATTACCATGAAATTTGTGTGTAGAAAAAAAATGATACGTTTTTGCCTAAATGCTTTTCAACATGTGTGTGTGTGTTAGTCGCTCAGTCGTGTCCAACTCTTTGAGACCCCATGGATTGTAGCCAGCCAGCTTCCTCTGTCCATGGGATTCTCCAGGCAAGAATACTGGAGTGGGTTGCCAGTTCCTTCTCCAGCTTTTCAACGTATATGTATATTTATACTGCAAAGCATTTTTAGCAATTTTAGTGCTGACTGCTATAGTTTGAATCACGTTCAGTTTCACAAAATGGTCGTTACAAAAAGTTCTGGATAATTAACAGAACATGCATAATTTAGCTACTCTCACCCACCGATGTGACCAGGCTCCGTAACCTCAGGCTACTAATGTGATCAGACGCGTTTAGGTGATCTGTGGGTTTTACTCTTTTCTTGGAGGCATCTTCCCACACTCTTGGTCCCTGTCAAAATCTCTGCATGGTGGTCCCATAGCAACTTCTCTTCCCCATCAGTCTGGGCATCTTTCCTGATGTCTGGGTCTCAATTTATACCCAATAAGGGTGATAAATCCCGTAGAATAGGAAATGGCTACCCACTCCAGTATTCGTGCCTAGTTAATCCCATGGACAGAGGAGCCTGGCGGGCTACAGTCCATGGGGTTGCAGAGAGTTAGACGTGACTGAACAACTGCACAGGCATGCACATATGAAGGACCAGATGCTGCAGTATCTTTCTGAGGAAAGTTGCATGGGGAGGTAAGTCTGGGGGAACCTATATGTCTAATAATGGCTTCCAACTGGATGCCCTGCCAAATTACCAAATTTGCAATCATTTCACCTCCATTTTGAAAGTACCACCCCACTGCCTGCTAGCTTCTGCTGTTCTAAAGTCTAACACCATTCTGAGTCACGATTCCAGTTTTTTTTTAACTAAATTTTGTTCGCCTTTTCACTGGAAGGACTGTTGCTGAAGCTGAAACTCCCAATACTTCGGTCATTTGATGTGAAAAATTGACTCATTGGGAAAGACCCTGATGCTGGGGAAGATTGAAGGCGGGAGGAGAAGGGGATGACAGAGGATGAGATGGTTGGATGGCATCACGGACTGGATGGACATGAGTTTGAGCAGGCTCCAGGGGTTGGTGATGGACAGGGAAGCTTGGCGTGCTGCAGTCCATGGGGTCGCAAAGAGTTGGACACGACTGAGCGACCGACCTGAACTGAACTGAAACTTCGTTTGCACCCGCTCTCCGGAAGATTTATCCTGTCTTTGTCCCTGTCGTTTCTGAAACTGCATGATGCTGTGTCTTGGCGTAGGTCTTCTTTCTTTTCCCTCTTTTCCCCTTTCTTTCTGTTTTGTTTCTTTTTGATTGGGCATTAGTCTGGAACGTAGGGCTCTTTCCTCATGGGCGAGGACCTTTTTCTCCTCTGATTCTCCTCCTATCTCCCTGGTTCTTCCTCTCTGGGCTAGTGTTTAGAGGTTGAACCTCCTGGACAGATGCTCTCATTTTCTTTTTTATAAAATGATTTTTAATGTCTGCCTTTTGTCTACTTTCTGGGAGATGTGCTCAACTTTATCCTCCAGTGCAGGTATCAAACCTGGGTCTCCTGCACTGTAGGCAGATTGTTTTCCATCTGAGCCACCAAGGAAGCCCATATAAATATCCATGCATATCTATTTGCATATTTTTATTTTCCCAGGACTCTTGATCATGGAATACAACACTCCCCTTTTTTTATAGCATCCTGATCTTGTTTCATGGCTGTAGTACCTTTTCCTCCCTTTAATTGCTTTGTCCAAGTTCCTTTCATTCTGTTTGCTTTTGGTCTTTGTCTTTCACAGCTGAGACTTTCCTCCGAGTCTGGTTTTCCTTGGATTCATATCTAATAGGGATGCTCTCAAGAGCTAGGTCGGGGCTTGGTGGGAGCTCCCCAGTCTGTGTATAGCCTTTTACTTAATTTCTGTTTTCAGAGCCTGTACTCCCAGACAGGCATTCAGAAAGCAGACTTATCTTCTTGTGAGGGTGACAACCTGAGAAGTCTGTATGGCAACTTTCAAACAATTTCACACCCTTGCCTTCAGGGGTCCCTGAGTCTTTCCGCCAGAGTCCCCAAGCCCCGTTTCAGCTGAAGGTACGTTTTTCAAGAAGGGTGACAATTAAAACTAGGAGGATTCATCAGAAGAAGCCTTTAAATACCACCATGAAGGCTTTATGGAAGTGAAAGAAAGCCAATAAAGGAAAGTGGAGCGGATCACAAAAGACGAGCAGCATGGCTGTAAATTTCATTCAAAAGCTTCAGGCAGTTACAAGCTTATTTATCAAGGCCTTTGCCAGTACCTCTTTGGTGCCTGGGTGGCTTAGTGGCTTAGTCTTAGTATACTGTTCAGTTTATAACTCTAGAAAAGTGGTACAGATTTCTGCAAAGCAGAAATAGAGACAGACATAGAGAACAAAGTATGGACACCATGAGGGGAAAGGGGGGTGATGGAATGAACTGGGAGATTGGAGTTGACATATTGATACTGTATATAAAACAGACGACTAATGAGAACCCACTGTATGGCACAGGGAACTCGGCTCAGTGCTCTGTGGTGACCTGAATGGGAAGGAAACCTAAAAAAGAGGGGATATATGTATACCTATAACTGCTTCACTACACTGTTCAGCGAAAACTAACACAACATTGTAAGGCAACTATACTCCAATAAAAATTATATATATAAAAAAAAGCATGCCAGTTGAAAATTAAGTTTTGATTACACTGCTCTCCTTCAGTGGTCCTAAATACTGTTCAAAGTTTTTTTTATTTATTGCTTTAAACAATAATTTACACGATTAAAAAAAAAAAAAAAAGCTTCATTTTCCCTAGCAGCTCAGAACCTTTTTGCCCTGTTCTTCCTTCCTTAAACTTGATCCGTCAAAGCTCGTGCCTTCTGGGTGCTGGGAAAGGCTCTTTGCAGACACGGTGACACAGGCTTGGGAAAGGGCAGAGGAAAGGACGGCTCCACCATGACCACCACCGAGAACACAAGGGCACACGCAGCAGTTTAGGTTTTCAAGCAGAAAGACGATCCACAGGTGAACCGAGAGGAACTCACTCCTGGCATCTGCAGCGTGAAGGGGCTGCCCACTGTACCTCACTGTTTCTCTCCCAAACTCTCCCTGCCCTTGGTCTGATGGCTGTGACCATGGCGGAGACAGAGAACTAGAAAAATCAGTGGTGGTGGTGGTGGTGGGCGGGGGAGCTCAGAAACGCTCGGGCTGTGTTGCTGCTGTTGATCCACTCTTGAAAAGGAAATTGTTCCCACATTTCACCTCAGGAGAGCCACCCAAATTGTAGGCATTACTCAGGAAATAGGTGAACAGGCCATGATGGTTTATTTTTCTCCTTATGTGCTGTGTCCTGGGGCTATCTTTGGAAAAGAACAGCCGTAGTTTTATGCTCGTCAAGGGCTCAAAGCCGGAGGCCCCATCTCGGGGCACCCTTGACTTGCCACGGGAAGGAATCAGCCCCGTGAGGATAAGACAACCTGCTGATTCCTCCCGGGAGGTGTTCGCCATCTGGAAGCCCTCACTCCCCATGGCTGTGCCCTCATGTGCTCCACGGAGAACTGCTGGGGTGCAGAGTGGAGAAGACACCCAGACACCTCTGCTGGACACAACGTCCCCCGAGAGGCAGGCTAGCCTGAGCCAGGAGGGTAAGTTCCAGAGCGGACACAGGAGCCTAAGACTGGCTCTCACACGTGAACATGGTTTAAACTCCAGCACTGGCTGCACTGTTTGCCTGGCCCAGGGCAAAACCAGAATTGAGCATTTCAAGGTGACTCAGCAGAGCACTGCACCGGGAGTGGGCCTTCTGAGCAAGGGCCGTGTGTCCCTGGGGGCTCAGATGGCAGAGAATCGGCCTGCAGCGCAGGAGACCTGGGTTCGATCCCTGGGTCAGGGAGATCCCCTAGAGAAGGGCATGGCAACACACTCCAGTATTCTTGCCTGGAGAATCCCATGGACAGAGGAGCCGGGCGGGCTTCTGTTTATGGGGTCACAAAGAGTTGGACACAACTGAGCGACTAACACTCTTTCCTGTGTCACTGCGTGGGTCCCACAACCATGTAGCCATCAGTGCCTCAGTGTCCCCATCTGTAAAATGGGGCTCATAGCTGTACCTACCTCAGAGGGCTGCAAGGAATATGCATGTTAACTACATATAAGGCACTGACACCAGCATTTAACAAGAACTAGAGAAATGACTACCACGTCCCCATACAACCTACACTTCACGTCAGACCATCTCAACATATTACCCACATCTGATGAAAACACAGCCCGCCAGTTCTCTGTGATATGGTCCAACAGACAAACCCAGCTTTATAAATCTGCTGAACGGCAACCTGCCAATGATTACATGCTTTTTAAACCCTGGGATTTTTTTTTTTTTTTTCAGTGAATACACTATAATGACTGAAAACTCAGGCTAAACCTATAATCTTGGTAGTATATATATTGTGCTTCATTTTTGTGGTTAAGTTTAAAAAATGATAAGTACATCATTGTTTAGCATGACCACAGAGAAACATAAATGATGTGTTGTCTGATGAATCAAGAAAAACTGGAACTAACTAGCAGTTTTAAACAGAGGACAGG
Organism: Bos indicus x Bos taurus; assembly: GCF_003369695.1. Taxonomy (NCBI): domain Eukaryota; kingdom Metazoa; phylum Chordata; class Mammalia; order Artiodactyla; family Bovidae; genus Bos; species Bos indicus x Bos taurus. The sequence continues at coordinate 5,691,482 of NC_040079.1, read as the reverse complement.
GACTTCTCTGGTGGTCCGGTGGCTAAGACTCTGTGGTCCCAATGCAGGGGGCTCCGGGTTCAACCCCTGGTCAGGGAACTAGATCCCACATGCTGCAGCTGAAGACCCCACATGCTGTAGATAAAAGAGCACGCATGCCCCAACCAAGGCCTGGTAGAGCCAAATATATCAATATTTAACAAAAAAACTAAAAAGATTAAAACAGAGGACAACACAAAATATGCTATTAACACATGTCAATGAGAAAAAGTTTATTTCTTATGCAAGTATCCTTAGGCCAACAATATATTTAGCTGAGCAGAAATCTTTGAAGGACCAGACCCATTTATAAGGATCTGAGTAAAGGGATGCCAATGTCTTGGAGAGTGTCAATGAGGAACATGTGATGTTTTTTTTTTAATTTATTTTTATTTAAAAATATTTTTGGCCATACCACACAGCTTGTGGGATTTTAGTTTCCCAACCAAGGCTCAAACCTGGGCAGTGAGAGTGCGGAGCCCACTGGACCGCCAGGGAATTCCCTGAGAAAGATGCTTTTTAAGTAACCTACAGCTAGCATCACTAAACATCTAGAACATTGCTATGATCATTCCATCACTGTCTTTTCTGATGTAGACAAATAAGGAGCTGGTTTATATTATTTCGACCGCTGCCCTTCTATATTAAAGGACCAAGCTGGAAATAAGACACAGAATCTCCTAATGGGTGCTGCTGATCCAAGTCAATCAGAATTTAATTCAATAAGACTGGATGGGAAGAGAACAAGATAGGATGGATGGTTAAAGAATTCCTGGTTCCACAATGAACTGCATGAAGGCTCTGCTTGACTTTTGGCTCAAGTAGTGAAGGGACTTGGTGACCCAGCAAGCAACCTGGGTCCAAGCCAACCTGTTACAGGGCTGTTTTTTTTTTTTTTAATACTTATTTATTTGGCTGCCTTGGATCTTAGTTATGGCACAAGAGATCTCTGTTGCATCACTCAGGACCTTTTGTTGTGATACAAGGACTCTCTCGTTGTGGTGCGCAGGCTCAGGCGTTGTGGCAGACGGAACCTGTGTCTGCTGCATCAGAAGGGGGATTCTTTAGACACTGGACCACCAGGGAAGTCCCTCCAGTGCTGTCTGAATGGAAATAAAATCTGACCTGATTCTATGAGCTCAACCAAACATATTTATAAATATCAGCACAAGTTGATCTTCTCACGCTGGTCTTGGTGGTTTATTTAAAGCAGGCTCTTTCCCTTTAATTTTGTTCCGAATAGACCTTCTTTCATGATTTGTGTTTGTTTTGTCCAGGCAGGATAGTCCCTGCTCTACTGCTCTTGCTGCCTCCTCCCTCTGTTTCTCAGAAAAATAAATTTAAACTGGCTTGGCTTTGTTCAGGGGAGGCTGTGGTGTGTACACCCTTCCATTTAAGTCAGGCCAACAAGCTAAATGCTGACTACATGTTAAGTCCTGCGGCTATGGCCTCTAAAAGCCCTTATGCTTGCTTTCAGCACCTTATAAAAAGGCAGGGCAGAGGATTTGTGCTGACATTAAGGCTTTCCTCGCACATCACTCAGATACCTTAACACAGGGTCCCTGCACGGTCACTGCCTGTGTCTGCAGATCTAAGGCACGCAACTGAACGCATGTGATGCTTTAGGCCAAGTGGGAAACAGACGTTTTCTTTAATCGCCCATTTGTGAGATGAACAAGTGGATAGGCAGAGTGAAAACACAGTCCCATCTGTGGAACCGTGTCCTGACTGCGTAAGAGTAGAGGGTCTTTGTAAAGTACTTTTTCTTAGGGATTGGGGTATAGCCGACTGACAACGCTGTGATAGTGTCAGGGGCACAGCACGGGGCTCAGCTACAGAAACGCATGTGTCCATCCCCCCTAAACTCCCTTTCCATTCAGGCCGCCGCTTAACATTGAGCAGAGCTCCCTGTGCTACACAGCAGGTCCCTGCTGGTTATCCATTTTAAATATAGCAGTGTGCACCTGTCCATCTCAAACTCTCTAACCCTCCCTCCCCCATCCTTCCCCCAGCACAAGGTCTTGAACCACTAAGACCAGGTCTCTAGTTTGACGATCATTTCCTTGATTATTTCAGCTCGGTGTGCTGCACACAGCCTCATGGAGGGGCCTCCTAGGAAAAACCCTGAATGAATTCAGTAGATATTTTCCACCAGCTACGTTCTACCATGTTAAACATAACCAGTGAGAAATTGTCTCTGCAATTCATTCTTACATCCTGGAAAAAACCATATTGATATTATGACCCAATTCTAGGGCCATCAAGTGTGTGTAACAAACACATGAACTGGTATTTGGGGATCCCCAAAACCAGTCTTCATTGCCAGACATAGTAAACGTGGAAGGCCAGGCTCAGGAACACGGAATGAGAGCAGATCTTAAGGCAGAAACGTGTTCCTTTCATTCCCCTGACCACCTGACCCTCAAACTAGCTGCTGAGTCTCAGGCAGTCAAACAGCTCGAAACTCTTCTGACCTCCAGACACTCAAGTATTCTATATACATACTTCGTTTTTGGGGCTTCCCAGGTGGCACAGTGGTGAAGAATCTGCCTGCCAACACAGGAGATGCAAGAGACCTGGGTTTGATCCTTGGGTCAGGAAGATTCCCTGGAGAAGGAAATGGCAACCCACTCCAGTATTCTCGCCTGGGAAATCCCAGGGACAGAGGAGCCTGGTGGGCTATAGTCCATGGGCTCACCAAAGAGTCAGACAAGACTGAGTGACTGAGCACGCACGCATTCAGTGTCTTAAAAAAATCTGATCACTAGCAACTTATTGAAATTGCACTATTTTGTATACAAATATCAATGTAGTCTCTGTCTGAGGCTTTGATGTGTTATACACATGCTCCAGGCTGTCTGCAACATTTGCTGTTTACTGTACCAGACCCAGCAGTGTGCTTCACTGTAATTCAAATAGTATAAAGTGTGCTAATGTTGTGTGCCAGTAGTCGTGTATGGATGGATGAGAGTTGCACCATAAAGAAGGCTGAGCACTGAAGAATCGATGCTTTCAAACTGTGGTTCTGGAGAAGACTCTTTGAGAGTCCCTTGGACACGAAGGAAATCAAACCAGTCCATCCCAAAGGAAATCAACCTTGAATATTGATTGGAAGGACAGATGCTGAAGCTGAAGCTTCAATACTTTGGCCGCCTGATGGAAAGAGCCAACCCACTGGAAAAGACCCTGATGCTGGGAAAGACTGAAGGCAGGAGAAGAAGGGGACGACAGAGGGTGAGATGGTCGGATGGCATCACTGACTCAATGGACATGAATTTGAGCAAACTCTGGGAGATAGTGAAGGACAGGGAAGCCTGGCGTGCTGCAGTCCATGGGGCTGCAAAGAGTCAGACGTGACTTAGCAACTGGACAACAACAACAAATGTTGTGTAACCACCAAGTTTTACAAGCAGGAGACTTTTCAAAATGTCATTATCCTAACAACCAAACTATGTCAACCGAAGACAGGGGCCTGACCATAATAGTAATTAACATTAATGCAATATTAAGTGAAAAGCTAAGTTGCTACACAGTCTATTTTTATATCTAGGAATAAAGAAATAACACATGCCAAGCAAAGACTGCTACGCCACCATTTAACTGCCTCGAAGTGGTGGGACTACGGGAAGGTTTTGTTCTCTTCTTTATGCTTCTCTTTATATCATTAGAGGAATGATTTTATTCAAAATTATCCTAAATTGTGGTAAAATACACATAAAATTTACCTTAACCATTTCTAAGTTCACAGCTTGTAGTGTCAAGTACATTTATCTTGTTATACAACAATTTCCAGAACACTTCTTAGAGGAATGGTGTTTTAAGAGAGAATAATTCTCCAGATGCATCTAATTTTTAAAATTAAAAGCAAAGACAGTACATGGAATGGCTTAATCAGGCCAAACCAAGATCACTGAATAGTCTTACCAATTTGCGAATGAAAACATCACAAACAATGGACTTTTAACTTGCTTTTGAGACACCGTGTGGAGCAGAAAGCATTGGACCAGATGTAGAAATCATATTTGAACCTTACCCTCTGTGGTTCCTCAGAGGGCTTTTTATTGAACTACTTGCTTCAATTTCCCTTTTTCTGAATAAAATATCCTCTGATTTCATCATGCTCAAGATGAGCAGATATTATTCTTACTCCAGACTCAAAACAACACTGGTTTAGAGTTCCATGCTAAGCCTCATGGAAAACAGTGGAGGGACTTCCCTGACAGTCCAGTGGTTAAAAACTCTGTGCTTCCACTGCAGGGGGTTTGGGTTCGATCCCTAGTTGGGAAGCTAAGATCCCACACACCATGCAAGTGGAGCAACCAAAAAAAAAAAAAAAAGTAGAAAAAATGTTACAACATACACCCCCCTTGAAACAGGTTTACTCCAGGCCTGCTGCAGAATTTGGGTGTCATTCATTAACTAGGCAGGCACTCCATTCTCAGAGAGATGCCAAGGAAGGCTTGTGCTAAACCTTTCCACCATTCCAGCAGCCAATTTTTACTGAATCATTAAAGGCACACTATTAATACTGGTATTATGGTTTGTGTTACTGTTGTACCAATAGTACTTTTACCAGCTAAAGTTAATGCTTTTCTAAATACTGTGAGTTAGGGATAGTCTTGGTGCTGAGCTAAAGGAATTCCCATCTAAATGCAAATCAAGACAAGCCCGTTGAGAATGCATGATTAGGTACAGTAATTTTTCCACCATTGAATGCTCAGCCCTTAAAATGCATTTTTGTACAACTGTGTTGGTGAAGTGCCCCTTATGGGATGAAGCTGTGTTTTCTTCCTGGCACCAGCAGTTACACAGGTAAAGGTGTTCACATCTTGAGTCCTTTGACTTAATAAATGGTGAATAAAGTGAACAAAGACGATCATTTTTCTAACCTCTCCTTCTCCACCCCAGACTCTATATCCAGGCCCCTGACACCTCTATTTGACGTTCCAAAATAATCAAAGAGAGAGTGACCCAGATGGAACTTGTCCTTCATCCCCACATCTATCTCCCCTTCCTAATTTGATGACATAGCCATCCATCCTTTCATGCCAAAACCTGGAGAGTCACCCTAGACCCCTCCTTCCACATGCCATGTATCTCTTAGATTCTTTTATAATTAATCCCTTCCTCCAAGTCTTCACTCCTGTGGTCTTAATTCAGTGCTTTGCCATCTCTCACTGAACTCTGGTAGGACTTTCTTGATGAGTCAGCTTGCTTTGTCTCTCTCCCGTGAAATCCAACCTCCAGATCATCACTGGAGTCGTCCTTCTATTAAAATGCAAGTCTGACCAACACACTCCTCTGAAAACCACTGCCAGGGTGGCCAATGAGAAGTTTATGATGCTCGGGACTTCCCTGGCAGTCCAGTGGCTGAGACTCTGCTTCCAAGGCAGGGGATGCGGGTTTGATGCCTGGGCAGAGAACTAAGATCCCACGTGCTGCCAAAAAATAAAATCATAAAAAAGAAAAGTCTACAATGCTCACCTGTGCTGCTTGTGTCAAATTTGATCATTTCTTAACTCAAGGAGGTTAAGGGGAAGAATAAGGGCCCTTCCATCTTGAGGTCACATTATTCCAAAAATCCCCAGTTCAGTCCAAAAGCAGATCGCATCCTGTTATAGTGATCTGAGGGGCAGGGAAATTTGAGCCCTTCAGTCCTAGCTCTACAGGACTGTTTGCTGGTTTGCCATCTTTTCGACCACTCTAATTTCCAGGCCTCTTGTGGGTGGAACTGGTGATTAACCCACCCGCTCTCCCCAGAGGGACACACCCCACACATCTGGTGGGGGCAAAGCTCTATGGCCTGTCTCTTGCCTTTCTGGAGACCAGCCTCATTCTGCCACTCTGCATGGGATGTCTTAGCAACAAACTATGTGGCAGCAAAGGGAACCTCTGGCACAGATTAGTCAGAAGCTGGCTTTTATTTTTCCTGAAAAAAGGCCAGGAAGTAAATATTTTGCAGGCCACCCAGTCTCCACTGCAATTACTCACCTCTGCTGTTGATGACAACAGCTCGAGAATATGCGTAAATGAATAACTGTGGTCACATACTAATAAAACGTTCATGACAAAAACAGGTTTGGCCCATGGACCAGAGGGTGCCAACCCCTGAGTTAGGGATGCGGGCTAAGATGCTGAGTCAGTATGTGGAGGGCAAGGCTGCAAACTCTGAGACTTTTTAGTGATAAGACAGTAAGAATGTGGGTTTTGGAACCCGGTTGCCGTGGTTCGGTTCAGTTCAAGTCAAGGCGAGCGCAGGAGCCTTTGGGTCGCTTTACCCAGATTATCTCAGTTGATCTTCATTACTATCCTGTGAGGTAAGCCCTATGTTCCTCTAGAACAGAAACATGGGGAGAGAAGCCCTAAAGATTCAGCAACTTGTAACTCCTTTCACCAGCATACATCCATGCTCAAGACACATCCGTCTTTTAAAAGAAATGCCCTTCTAGATGCCCCCTCCCGTCACAGTCCTTATTCATGACTCCCCTTCACGCTAAACTTCCTGACAAAGAGGTCCACATTCTCTGTCCATCCTCTGTCATCTCACACCCACTCAGGCACCCTCTGCAAGCTGGCTTCTGCCCCCGGCTTCGAGAAATTGGTGACGGGAGATCCTTTCTTCAGCAGAGATATGTCTAGTCTGTTATTCAGGTGACGTTCCTCGTACCAGCCCATGTGAGGGAAAAAGATGACCGTGATGGACTCTGCCCCTGTGTACAGGTACTTTTTGTAGGTCCCCGTGATAAACTCCAGTGACCATCCCAACATTTTAACCATTGCCTCTGCCAGGTTGAAGGCAGGGTTGCTCCCTCAAGGTGCAACCTAAGGTCGCCGCTGTCTTGATGGCAGATTTAACCACGAGAAGGGTTGGCTCCATCAGCCAACACAGTCTAATAATCCACCACTGGAAATGTACATTTTTTACCCCACACTTGTGTCTCTGGGACCACAACACTGCCGCGTGCATGGTCGTGGGACCCGTGAGTCTTTCGAAGCCAATCTACCATCTGTTAGGTTGTGACCCAAGAGTGAAGACATGGAAGGTGCCCCTCGGTGCTTTCGCTCAGGGTCCTGATTCTGCAGGACTTACTTCTTTTTGGGAGATTCTCAAGAGTAGGAATTATCTCAGCCATCTTTGAGCGCTCAGTGCCAGGCACATGGTAAGGTCTTAGGATATAACTGGTGAAGGCATGAGTTCCTTCTTGGGCCCCTGGGGAGGTGACACAGCCACGGCATTTATCAAGCTGTAAAAAAAAAAAATGCTGAGGGACTTCCCTGGTGGTCCAGTGGTTAAGAATTCGCCTTGCAATGCAGGAGACGTGGGTTCAATCCCTGTTTGGGGAACTGGGATCCCACAGGCCATGGAGCCACTAAGCCTGAGCACCATGACTCCTGAGCCCACTCGCCACAACTAGAGAGTCCGTGCACCACAAGGAAAGACCCTGCATGACGCAGTGAAATTTCCATGTGCTGCCACTAAGACCCGAGGCAGATAAATAAATAAATAAATATTAAAAAAAAAAAGTTGAGGTAAAAGATCCACCATCTTCTCCTTGGAGCTCAGCTACCCTAGCTGTTCAGTTGCTCAGTCGTGTCTGACTCTTTACGACCCCGTGGACTGCAGCATGTTAGGCTTCTTTGTCCTTCAGTATCTCCTGCAGTTTGCTCAAACTCATGTCCACTGAGTCGGTGATGCCATCCAACCACCTTGTCCTCCGTCGTCCCCTTCTCCTTGCAGCTACCCTGGGGGAGCAGAGTGAATGAGCATCCCGCAGACTCAGGCCACAGCTCAGGAAATGCACCAAGCTCTCAGCCAACTACGTCTCTCTTATTCTGGCTCTGCCTTCTTTCCGCTCATCCAGTCATGATTCCAACAGTGCAGGAGCCCAGGAGCAACGCCAGTTACGATACCTTTTCCTGACAGCTGGGAGGAGAGATGCTCTCTGCCTGCCTCTTCAACACACAGGCAGCACTTCTCCAAGCTCCAGCTCTCATGATAACCGGCCCCATCGTGAATCATGTCTCTCTGCAGCTCCTACTCCTTGACCCAGTGTGAATTTTTTCAAACTATTTTTAAATTATCTAATCTGTTGTGAGTAACAGATGATGAAACCGTTAGTTTACCATTCCTGGGCAGACAGTCTTAACGTCAAGACCTTATTAGGTTATAACTTGCTATTTTACATGGCAGACAGAAATATAAAACAAAGTAGATTATAGAAAATCTTGACTCCTTGATGCCAAGTGATCTGAAATAGTTTCAGATGTTTAAAGGGCTGTCTATTTTTAAAAAGGGGCTAATTATTCCAAATAGCAATCTTGAAAACTGGTTAGCAGTTTCTTTCCAAATAGCCATACTAGAAAAACAAGGGACCTTGGTGAGTAATTTGTGGGGAGATGACCAGTTTTTAAAAAGAACCCAAAGTTCCTGAGTTTATTATCTTTTCTGAATCTACTGAGTTGTTTCCTTCCCACAAACATGATCAAATAAGTATTAGTTATCTTTCGATATGTAACAAATCACCCCAAAACTCAGTGACTTAAAACAACAATAATATTTTAATATCTGTTATGGACTGAATTGTTTCCCCCTGCTCCCCAAATTCATATGTTGAACCCCTAACTCTCAACGGGCTTTTATTTGGAGATAGGACTTTTAAAGAATTAAGGTCAAATGATGTTGTAAGGGTGGGCCCCTGATCCAATAGGACTGGGGTTTCTGTAAGAAGGAAGAGACACCAGGGATGTGCGTGTATGCAGGAGTGGCCAGGTGAGGACCCAGCAAGACAGCTGTCATCTGTATCCAAGGGGTGAGCCATCAGGAGAAACCAAACCTTCCCTGAACTTGGACTTCCATCCTCCAGAACCAGAGAAATAAATTTCTGTAGTTTAAGTCACCCAGTCGGTGATATTTTGCTACGGCAGCCCTAGCAGACTGATACGTGATGTCTGATGGTTTCTGTGGGTCAGGAGTTCAAGATCAGCTCAGTGGGTGGTCCTGGTGCAGGTACGGGCTGGGGCTGTGGTCTCATCTGAAGGCCTGGCCGGGGCTGGACTATCCACTTCCATGGTGGCTCACTCCTATTGCTGGGATATTGGTGATGGTTATTAGCTGGAGACTTTAGTCCCTTTTCCTCTGGGCCTAAGGAAACCTCTTTCACTCAGTCCCAACCAGTCATCCTGAACCCTTTTCTTCAGTTTAGTTACATACTAACTATATCATAAGGAGAGATATGTTGCTGCTGCTGCTGCTAAGTCGTCTCAGTCATGTCCGACTCTGTGCGACCCCATAGAGGGCAGTCCACCAGGCTCCCCCGTCCCTGGGATTTTCCAGGCAAGAGTACTGGAGTGGGGTGCCATTGCCTTCTCCGAAGGATAGAGATGACAGCACTTATTTTCATCTGTCAGAATTTTGGTATCATAAACTGGAAAAATAGGGACTTCCCAGTGGTGCAATGGATAGGAATTCACCTGCCAGGGCAGGGGACGTGGGCTCAATCCCTGGTCCAGAAAGATTCCACACGCCATGCAACAGCTGAGCCTGTGGACCACAGTTAGTGAGCCTGTGCTCTGCAACAGGGGAGACCATTGCAGCGAGAAGCCTGCGCCACAATGAAGAGCAGCCCCTGCTCGCTGCAGGAAGGCGGCCTGTGCCCAGCAATGAACACCCAGCACAACCACTAATAAATAAAATTATGTAAGAAATATACAAATAAGTTGGAAAAATAGAGAATAAGTCCCATACTAGAGGCTGTGATGCACAGTTGAGGGTTAGGGGTGCTGAGCCTTCACGTGGTGGGAAACCCAGTGTAACTTACTGTCAGCTCTCACTATACACGGTTCCTCCATTTCTGTTGTCATGCATCCAAGGATTCGACCAACCTCGAGTCAGGCAGTATTGCAGGATTTACTATCAGCAACAATCTGCACCCAGTGGATCCGAGCAGTTCAAACCTGTGTTACTCAAGGGTCAACTCTACCACCGGAGAAGGCAATGGCACCCCACTCCAGTACTCTTGCCTGGAGAATCCCATGGATGGAGGAGCCTGGTAGGCTGTAGTCTATGGGGTCGCTAAGGGTCGGACATGACTGAGCGACTTCACTTTCACTTTTCACTTTCATGCATTGGAGAAGGAAATGGCAACCCACTCCAGTGTTCTTGCCTGGAGAATCCCAGGGACAGGGGAGCCTGGTGGGCTGCAGTCTATGGGGTCGCACGGAGTCAGACACGACTGAAGTGATTTGGCAGCAACAGCAGCAACTCTACCACTCTGGCCCCCTTCCAACAGTGAAGGATTTTCCCCAGGATGCTGGGAACCTGCCAATGGGTGACCCTCAACTCTCAGCAAGGACAGCCCTTGGCTAGAGAGGGCTGCCTTGCCTGGTCGAGCCTCTTCCAGGACAGCTGCCATCTAATGAACAGTGATGAGGGTGTAAAGGCTGGCTCCTTCGGTCCAGCGTGGGGTCACTGGGAGGTGCTCCCCAAGGTCTGGGGAGGACTGTGTTGAGACGGCACCGCACCGTAGCTTCTCTCTCTGCCCATCCCTCCTCCCTCCTTCCTCCCACAGGTGTCGATCCTAAGAGGACAGCCCGATTAACATCCTGCACAGGAATCTCTACCGTAGAGTCTCTATTTCTCCAGGAACACAAACTGCAGCAGTCTGCTTAACAGGAAGTTACTCTCAGCGAGGTACAGCATCTAAATTAGACTCCTTAAATATAGATTCATGAGCCTCTAGACTCAAGCATGTCACGTGTTCACCTGCAGACCCAGTTGCTGGAATCAAGGGATAAGAAAGAAGGTAGATTTCAGAACTGGCCCACACCCTGTGTCCAAGCCCCTGCCATGCGATAGTCACTTCTGATGTGTTCTGTGGGCCAAAAGAATCCACAGGCCCAGACCCAAGGGGAGAGCACATAGGTTCTACCCCAGGGTGGGAGGAGCTACAGAGCCCCAATTCTGAGTCCGGCCTCAGGAAGCCTTGGATAGACCTCCCTGTCGTGGGGAGCCCCATCACGGTCATGAGAGCATGCCCAGTCTACCCGACTGCAGGAGGAGACCGCATGGAACAGACACAGCTGTTCTGGCCAAGGCCACTCTGGTCCAGCCAGTCCCCAAGTGACCTGCTAAGTGACCACAGATGGGTGAGTAAGCACACTCGGGGCCAGAAGAATGCCCGGCCCAAATTGCTGGCCCACAGGATGGTGAGCTAAATCAATGGCTATTGTCTTAAGTGTGGGGGAGGTTTGTTATGCAGCAGTGGGAAGACTGACGCAGGACCCAACCTTGCTGGCCATGGGAATCGAGCAGGCGGGAGAGGAGGCATCAGAGACTCCAGGCTGCGGCAGGCGCCCTGGGGTTCTTGTCACTGGCGGGCTGGGACTCCAGGCTGCGGCAGGGGGCTGCTGTTAATGGCCCAAACCTGCAACCTCCTTACAGGACTGCCCTGTAAGTGCCATCCCAGCTGGCAGGTGCATTTTCCTCACCCAGGGCATCCCAGAGCTGATGGCAACCATTTCATATAAAGATAATAAGAGCCTAGGGACTTCCCTGGTGGTCCAGTGGCTAAGAATCCGCACTCTCAGTGCAAAGGGCCTGGGTTCAATCCCTGGTCAGGGAACTAGGCCCCATATGCTGCAACTTAAGATCCTGTGTTCCACAACTAAGACCTGGAGCAGCCAAATAAATAAAAATAAATTAAAAAAAAAAAAGATCTAAAAGCCCAGCTTCCTCGCCCCGAGGCAGAGCACCTCCTGGGGCAGTTTATACTGCAGAGCTCCCCTGTTGAACAGCTGAGGCTCAACCTCATCTGAAGCCACACCCTTGCTTTGCTCCTTCCTTTCCGGGCTCCTTAGATTTTTCTTCTGAGAGCTCTCTGTAATGAATAAACACGCTTGCACCTGAAGCCCCATCTCGGGCTCTGCTTCTAGGGACTCTGATTCAAGACACAAGTCAAGAGTGAAATTCCATAGAAGCAAACAGGGGGTGCATGGAGTGACTGTAGAAAGAAAATTGGATAAGTACTGATCACTTTAACACCTGCACATAAAATTTTCAACCCTCTAAAAGACGTTTCTTCCTTTGCTGGATGATTTAGTCGCTAAGTCGTGTTCGACTCTTTGTGACCTCATGGACTGTGGCCAACCAGGCTCCTCTGTCTATGGGATTTTCCAGGCAAGAATACTGGAGTGGGTTGCCATGCCCTCCTCCAGGGGATCTTCCAGACCCAGGGATCAAACCTGTGCTTCCTGCACTAGCAGCTGGGTTCTTTACCACTGAGCCACCAGGGATTCCCGATTCTTCCTTCGGTTCAAGACAAATACCCCCATCACGTGCTCCCACCTCCTAAGAAAATTCACCTATTTCCTTTACAAGCACAGATGGCATGCTTGCTTTTCCCCTTCTTTTTTTTTTTTTTTTTGGCCATGCTTTGGTGTGTGACATTTTAGTTCTCTGACCAGGAATCGAACACATACCTCCTGCACTGGAAGTCTTAACCACTGGACCACCAGGGGAGTCCCTCCTTCTATCTTTAACTGCTCGCTTCCTACTAACTCTTTCCCTGTTGGTGTTTAAATCTATTCCCCTTTATGGGAACAAACCATCACCTTCATTCTTTCAGCTGCAGCCCCATCTCCTCCCCTTCAAAGCCAGGATCCTGGAAAGAGTTTTCTACACTAAGGCCTCCACGTCTTCAGCTCTTAATCGTTCACCCACATCACATGGCTTCTGCTCCTGACCTTGCCATTGGAAGTACTCCTGCCAAGGTTACAGATGACCTCAGTCCTTACATCCCACGGCCAGGAACGTCACTGACCATGCCCTCCAAATGCGTGATACTCCACAAAACACAGTCCTTGTGCTTCCGTGATGCTGCATTTGCCTGGTTTTCTGCCTGTTTTCTAGATAATTCAGAATCTTTTCCTTTGTCCTTCAAATACCCATGTTTTTCTGGCTCTCTTCTCACCTACGATACATCTCTCTGGATTATTTCATCTACTATCATGGTGAGGGTTACCATTTACATTCTGATGATTAAAAAAATCTTAATTTCCAGGGGAGTTCCCTGGTTGCCTAATGCTTAGGGTTTTCACTGCTAGGGCCCAGGTTCAATCCTCAGTGGGGGAACTGAGATCTTGCAAGCTGTGTGGTACAGCCAACAAATAAATAAAAACAAATAAACAAAAATCTTAATTTCTAGCTCCAGATTCACATATCCAATGGCACTTTGGACACCTCCATTTAATGATCCCCTGGGCACCTTGTTGTACCACCACCAGCTAACACACATGTGTGTGCACTTATACACACGTACACACCTGCACACAGCCTGACTCCTCCTCTGTTCCCTATCCCAGAAAATGCACCCACCATCCATCCAGTTTCCCAAGGCAAGATCTTTGCAGTCATCCTTGACTCTTCTCTTTTGTCCCCTCAACTAATCAGTCGCTGCATACCAAAGCCATTTCAACCCGACCTCTTAAATAGCTCTTTACATTTTAACACCAGTCCCCTCCCCTTCTTTCCACCGTCAGCTGCCACCAGGCCCAGATCATTTCACACGGCATCTCATCTGAACTGCTGTACTCACATCTGGTCTCATTTCCACACCCAACCACGGGGATCATCCTAAGATGCAGAGTTGATTGTTGCTCTCTGCTGCTGAAAAGTTTCCACTTCCGTCCTCCGGGATTGGCTTTTCCACTCCCCAAGACAGGACTAGGAATTTTCTCCCATGCACAGTTTTATCAAATTCTCTTATAACTATTTACCTGTCTATATTTAACTTATATGCAGAGTACATCATGAGAAACGCTGGACTGGAAGAAACACAAGCTGGAATCAAGATTGCTGGGAGAAATATCAATAGCCTCAGATATGCAGATGACACCACCCTTATGGCAGAAAGTGAAGAGGAACTCAAAAGCCTCTTGATGAAAGTGAAAGTGGAGAGTGAAAAAGTTGGCTTAAAACTCAACATTCAGAAAACGAAGATCATGGCATCCAGTCCCATCACTTCATGGGAAATAGATGGGGAAACAGTGGAAACAGTGTCAGACTTTATTTTTTTGGGCTCCAAAATCACTGCAGATGGTGACTGCAGCCATGAAATTAAAAGACGCTTACTCCTTGGAAGGAAAGTTATGACCAACCTAGATAGCATATTCAAAAGCAGAGACATGACTTTGCCAACAAAGGTCCGTCTAGTCAAGGCTATGGATTTTCCTGTGGTCATGTATGGATGTGAGAGTTGGACTGTGAAGAAGGCTGAGCGCTGAAGAATTGATGCTTCTGAACTGTGGTGTTGGAGAAGACTCCCTTGATCCAACCAGTCCATTCTGAAGGAGATCAGCCCTGGGATTTCTTTGGAAGGAATGATGCTAAAGCTGAAACTGCAGTCTTTGGCCACCTCATGCGAAGAGTTGACTCACTGGAAAAGACCCTGATGCTGGGAGGGATTGGGGGCAGGAGGAGAAGGGGACGACAGAGGATGAGAGGGCTGGATGGCATCACTGACTCGATGGACATGAGTCTGAGTGAACTCCGGGAGTTGGTGATGGACAGGGAGGCCTGGCGTGCTGTGATTCATGGGGTCGCAAAGAGTCGGACACGACTGAGCAAGTGAACTGAACTGAACCCCCCTCCCCAAGTTGGGCTTCCCAGGTGGCTCAGTGGTAAAGAATTCACCTGCAATGAAGGAGGCACGAGTTTGATCCCTGGGTCAAGAAGATCCCCTGGAGAAGGAACCGGCAACCCGCTCTAGTATTCCTGCCTGGGAAATCCCATGGACAGAGGAGCCTGGTGGGTTACAGTCCACGGGGTCACAAAAAGTTGGACATGATGGAGAGACTAAAAAACACCATCACCTCAGATAGATAAAAGCTCCTTCCTTTTGTTCAGTGAAAGTGAAAGTCACTGAATCATGTCCAACTCTTTGTGACCCCACGGACTACAGCCCACCAGGCTCCTCGGTCCATGGAATTCTCCAGGCCAGAATAGTGGAGTGGATACCCGTCCCCTTCTCCAGGGGATCTTCCCAACCCAGGGTTCGAACCCAGGTCTCTTGCATTGCAGGCGGATTCTGTACCAGCTGAGCCACCAGGGAAGCCCAAGAATACTGGAGCGGGTAGCCTATCCCTTCTCCAGGGCATCTTCCCAACTCAGGGATAGAACCCAGGTCTCCTGTATTGCAGGCAGATGCTTTACCAGCTGAGCTACCAGGGAAAACCTTTGTTCAGTGAGTGCTGAGCTATTTATCAAACCCCTCCCAAGCATAAAGTGCTGCTAATAGATGAAGAGAATACCATCTCTGCCTCATGAGAGCCACTCACACACTTGTCAACCCATCAACCTTCCCGAGCCCAGTGTCTGTCACCCAACAGCTGCTTAATAAATATTTGCTGAGTAAATAAACGATAAAATGAGTACTTCTACAAAGATGAATTCATTGCCCTCATCCCCTTTCTAATTTTAGAATAAAATTCATGGGAACAAAGTTTATAAAAATGATCTTCATGGTTGATGTTTACAGTAAGTGTCTTTTTATTCCAAAAGGCAGAGATAAATTATATCTAAATACTTTCAAGCAGATAGAAGCCTTTAAGCAACTCACATTCCTCTATAAAGATTTCGCCGGTAACCAAATGCATGAAATCAGCCACGTTCTTAAGGAATTTAGCACATGAGGACATTCAACATAATCCAATTATAAAGAAACACTTAGATGAACCCGAATCCATCACCAGCCCTCCTGCCAAAGGCTGCTGAAAGCAGAGACCAGGGCCAAACACAGCTGCAGGGGTTGTGACCAGTATGTTTGAAGGAGCCCCTGGAGGCCTTGGGTGATAAAACTTAAACATGATTAAGGCTCCTGTTTAATGTTCATAGCCAGTGGAACACTGTCTTCCAATTTGAAACATGTCATTTCAAAATATAAGTGGGGAATCTCGGGTGATCACCCTGAATTTCTGAAGCTCAAACTTTATAAACATTGTACTGTTGACTGGATCTTTTTTTTTTTTTTTAATGTGGTAAAATAAACATATCGGGCTTCCCTTGTAGCTCAGTTGGTAAAGAATCTGCCTGCAATGCAGGAGACCCTGGTTCGATTCCTGGGTCGGGAAGATCCGCTGGAGAAGGGATAGGCTACCCACTCCAGGATTCTGCCCTGAAGAATTCCATGGACTGTATAGTCCATGGGATCTAAAAGAGTCAGATATGACTGAGCGACTTTCTCTAGGCTCCTCTGTCCATGGGATTTCCCAGGCAAGAATCCTGGGGTGGGTAGCCATTCCCTTCTCCAGGGGATCTACTCAACCCAGGCATTGAACCCGGGTCTCCTGCGCTGCAGACAGATTCTTTGCCATCTGAGCCACCTCGGAAGCCCCACTACTTTGTACATTCATTCTATTGATTTCTGAGAGTTTGATATTGAAACTGCAACTAAACATCTTCATTTATCTACTTAACAAACAATTGTAATATATTGTGAAATACATGTAACTTTGTTATGTATTTACCAAGTTTTCTGTAAATGTGTTATATTTTCATAATTTAAAAAATAAAAAAGAAAGGTTAAAAAAAAAAAAAGAATATCACTGTCTACTCACAATCAGGGGTCGGGGAAGGGACACTGAAAGCAGATGTAAAACGTCCTCTGAATGCTCTCTCATTTAAGGTGGGAAAGGCTGTGGGCTCGGTGTGCACACAGAACTTCTGAAATCGTGGAAAAACCCCGTGTCTGCGTCTGCACCATCACTTCAAATGATCTAAAGCCCAAATAACCACGTCCGATTCAAACCAGCGTCTCTTCTCCCATTGGGCTGACCTGTCCGGCATCCCGGGTCCAGGAGAAGAAGCCGATGTTTTGAACAGACTTCCTCCAACCGGGCCTCTCTGCCGGTCACTCCCTTCTCAGCTCCCGTCTCCGGTCCCCTGCCGGCTCCCTCTCAGGTCTCTGGGCCCGCCGGCCTCTCCGCAGGCTGGGCACACGGTGGAGGGCAGGAAGCCACGGAGATGCCAGGCTTCCTATCCCTCTGCCTCCAACGGCAGCTCAGGCCAGTGGCTGCTCATCCTCTGTGGCCCCAGCTCCTTCCTGCCAGGCAGACACATTGGTCCCACCTCCCACCTGATGGGGTCCCCTCGTATCCCTCCAGCCCAAGGGAAGTAGCAGCTCCCTGCTTTTGATGACCTTCAGTTACCTCATGATCCCTTTTTTTGGACACATTTGTTCTTGTATCTCTATGACCAAGCCTCCACGCTAAATGCCCGGGACAGCAGAAACCTCAAGATCTCTTCTCATTCACACCCAGGAACATGGATGACCTTTCTCCTGGGCCCTGAGTGCTCAGGCGCCTCCTGGTCTTCCTGTCTCTAATCTCCACCGGATCACCAGGAACCCCCAGACAGTGCCACTCTGCCCTACCGCCAGAAGGCCCTATCTCCACCTCTCCTGCTGACTTGAGCGCCACAGTCACCCAAGTCTTCCTTCCTTACCCTCATCAGACACCAGTATTTACCCCTTCCCACCCCCCTGCAGTGTGGACTATTTGTTTCCCGCCTGATCCCCACCCAACCTACCTTCCGCTTTGATTTAACTGCTTTATCTGAGTGTTATTCTGTTCCCAGTAAGACCGTAAGCCCCAGAGGGCAGAGACAATACCTTACATTTTATCCCTCAGCATTTAAAACAATACTCTGCTAAGCTTACATCTAATAAAGTAATCTTTGGACAAACAAGGAGAAGACTCACGGTAGGTTCTCTGCCAGACTAACACATCTTCTTTCTTCCCAAAGGCAGCAAGTGTTATGGTTAGATGGTGTCCCCCTAGAAGCTTTGTGAGGTCCTGACCACTAACACCCATGAATGCCACCTTGTTTGGAAATCAGGTCTTTGCAGAGGTAATTAAGTTATAAAGAGATTATAAATCATCCTGGGATTTCCCCGGTGGTCCAGTGGCTAGGACTCTGTGCTCCCAATGTTGGGGGGCTGGGTTCAATTTCTGGTCAGGAAACTAGATTCTATATGCTGCAACTAAGACTCGGGGCAGCCAAATAAATAGCTATTTTTTTAAAAGTTGGGCTTCTTTGGTGGTCCAGCGGTTAAGAACCTGCCTGCTGATGCAGAGGACACGGGTTCAATCCCTGGTCCAGGAAGATCCCACATGCCTCGGGGCAACTAAAGCCCGTACCCATGCTCTAGAGATCGCACTCCACAATAAGACAAGCCACCGCAGTGAGAAGCCTGCAGAGCGCAACGAAGAGCAGCCTCTCCTCACGGCAACGAGAGAGAGCCCACGTGCAGCCACAAAGACCCAGCACACCCAAAAATAAATAAATCTTAAAAAACAAAAATCCAGGGCCTTCCCTGGTGGTTCAGAGGTTCAGTGGCTAAGACTCCGCACTCCCAACGCAGGTGGCCTGGGTTCAATCCCTGGTCAGGGAACTAGACCCCACATCCCGCAACTAAGAGCTGGTGTGGCCAAGGATATACCTATCTATGTATAAAGCGGTCATACTGAGTTAGTATTAGTTGTTCAGTTGTATCTGACTCTTTGGGCTACAGCCCAAAGACCCCATGGACTGTAGCCCACCAGGCTCCTCTGTACATGGGGTTCTCCAGGCAAGAATACTGGAGTGAGTTGGCATTCCTGTCTCTGGGGGACCTTCCCAACCCAGGAATCGAACCCAAGTCTCCTGCAATGCAGGAGGATTCTTTACTGTCTGAACCACCAAGTTGGATCCTAATCCAATATGAATGACATTCTTATAAGAGGAAAATCTGGACACAAACAGAGCCGAGGAAAGACAGCAAGTGAAGATGCAAGCATAGACTGGAAGAAAGCTGCCACAAACCAAGAAAACTCTGGGGCTCCTGGAAGCTGGGCAGACAAGGAAGGTTCTGCCCCGCCCCGCCACCCCCTGAGACTTCCGTGGGCACACGGTCCTGCCAAAACCTTGATCTCAGGCTTCCAGCCTCCAGAACATGAGATGATGGCTTCCTGTTGTTTCAAGCCCCCCAGTTTGTGCCCCTTTGTTACAGCAGCTGCTGGAAACTAATACCATACTGACTAGACTAGTTACATCCATACGCAAAGACTTCAGGGATGTGGTTTTTATATCCGTGTTGGGCACAGGAATGATAGTGCACGTCTGGGGTCCCAACACAAACTCGGAGGTGGTGATGCTGGTCCCCGCACTCAGGCCCACGGTGTTAAAATGCAGAGTGTGTAAGGGCTGGCATTAAGCCATCCTCCTCCATTCATATCCACTAGTTCTGATCCTCTGAAGGATGCAAAGACACCCGTTTCACTAACCCACTCTGCTTGGAAAGGCTCATCTTTCCAAGACCGCTTCCCAAGTCAAATGATGTCAGACTCTAAATCTTAAAAAGCGAGAATAAAATTTCTATTAAAAAAACAGTATTTTTTTGCTTTGACTATGACTTATTACTTTAGTATCCCAATCACAACAAATTCAAATAAAGCTTTTAATAACTGATTTTTAAAAAGAAGCTAAGAGAGCAAAAACGTTTTCCTGGCCATGTTCCAGAAGCTACTGTCCATATGATGTCCACTTGCCTACTGTGCTCTTATGAGAGTCCCTTGGACTGCAAGGAGATCAAACCAGTCCATCCTAAAGGAAATCAACCCTGAACGTTCATTGGAAGGACTGATGCTGAAGCTGAAGCTCCAACACCTTGGTTACCTCATGCAAAGAGCCGACTCACTGGAAAAGACCCTGATGCTGAGAAAGACTGAAGGCAGAAGGAGAAGGGGATGACAGAGGATGAGACGGATGGATGGCATCAATGACTCAGTGGACAAGTCTGAGCAAGCTCCGGCAGATGGTGAAGGACAGGGAAGCCTGGTGTGCTACCGCCCATGGGGTCACAAAGAGTCAAACATGACTTAGCAACTGAACAACATCATCAATTGTGCTCTCGCCACTTTTTTTTTTCTTAGTCTGTGATTTATGATAAAATACACCCAAGATGTCAGGAGTGCCCAGCCTTGGCTTCAGCTATATCCAGATTCTGCCCTCCCTCCCACGCCCGGCGGCCTGGCCCCCAGGAGGCCCAGACTTACAGATTTGGAGGGAGAAGGATGTGTCGGCGATGCTGAGGGAGGCCTGGCTGCACTCTGGAAGGAGGACGGGCTGAACCTCTGGCCTGTGTCCGGAGGCGAAGAGGAGGCATAGATGCGATTTTCCAGTCGCTCAGGCTCTTGCTTGTAGGACTCGAGAGGGAACGTGTGCTGCTTGGCCACTTGGGTGGGTGTCGACGGAGAGGAAGAGAGGCCTGGGGTAGAGGAGGAACCACAAAGGGTGTGAGCGATTTGCTGACATGGAGAAAAGGGCTCCCAGCTGCAAGTGCTGAGAGTCTCACATGGCAGGAATCTAAATGATTCAATTCTGAATGTTGGGGACAAGCTTGCATAAACTACTTCTAATCCCTTAGAACTGGTTGTGTCTAGAAATCCCTGCCCCACCCAACCTGAGTTGTGGGCAGAGTCCCCCCTGCTGTGACAGGGACAGTTCAGAAGTTGTCAGGTGATAAGACTTATACACACTTGTCGGATGTGATTTTCATATTTAGTCCAAGACTAAAGCATGGTGTCGAGAGTGTGTGGAGTGGATCCCATAGTCCTTGGGATAAGACATAAGGAAGTTCATATTCAGCAGAGATGAAGGTCAGAAGTCACATAACTACACCAAGGACCAGACCAGACACGCTATTATTGTCAAAATGTGTGATGTGAAAACTGCCACTGTGAGTGTGCAAGAGCTAGAATCACTGTGAAGATGATCGCTGGGGTGGCTTTGGGAAGGAAGGGCCTTGTGGAGTGAAGACTTGGATAGGACTGGAACCAGGAAGCAGTGGGTGGGATGTGGAGGACAAAGAACTGGCAGGAGACCCGGACATGAATCTGCCCAGAGTGAGAGGCTGCACATGTCCACAGGCTTTGTGCAATCCTGGAGGCCTGTCTCAGGCAGGCGATTGTCACTCACATCTGCCTGATTATGCTGTAAGATCGTGGTTATGGCTGAATGGAGTCCCCCAAACAGATAAGTTAAAGTCCGAACCCCCAGTACCTATGAATGTGACCTTATTTGGAAATAGATCTTTGCAGACAGAATTGAGCTGAGATTATACTGAAACAGGCTGGACTCTTAACCGCATGTGCAGTGTCCTTATAAGGGGAGAAGACACAGATATGCACAGAGGAGAAGGCCGTGTAATGACGGAGGCAGACACTGGGGTGATGTCTCTATGAGCCAAGGAATGCCAAGCGCTGCTGGCAACCATCAGAAGCCAGAAGACTGGCGGTGGTTGGTCAAAAGGTCCAAATTTCCAATGATCAGATAACTAACTGCCGGGGATGCAATGTACAAAATGATGTAGTTAACATTCCTGTATGACACACAGGAAAGTTAAGACGACTCCTAAGAGCTCTCTCATCACAAAGAGAAAGTCCTTCTTTTTCCTTTCTTTTTCTTGTTTCTGTAGAGATGAGGGGTGTTAGCTCACCCACTGTGATCATCCTTTCACAATACGAGCAATTCAAAGTACCATGCTGTATGCCTTAAACATATACAGTGACGCACATCAATTATTTCTCGGTAATACTGGAAAAAGGAAAAAGGAAGTGAGAGGTGGCAAGGTGGGAGGCTATTCAGAGTCTCAGAGCGGGTGTGGTCCTGCTGACACCTTGGTTCAGACTTCCAGCCTGTGGAATTACGAGAGAATAAACCCCTGTGGATTCATGCTGCCTAGTTTGGGCTACTTTGTTATGGAAGCTCTAGGAAACAATACAGTAATGCTGCCTGATATTGATTTGTTTCCAAGACAGGCGGACTCTGGATTTGGGTCTGGTCTCTCACATTTATAGGTAACTGAATACAATTTCTAAATTATTTAAAAATACAATAGGCATGCAAGCCAAAGACGTCAGTAAACACGGTCCAAGGGCCACCCTCTTGCTCCCTTTGACCTTGACAAAGACTGATCATCCTACAAGCCAAAAGCCTACTCTGGCTTGTGCCTACCTGCTCTACCCCGTCCAGACTCCTCTGCTCGCCAGCCCTGTGCAACTGTGTTCCTTCTTCTGCTTCCATCCTCACCCCCCAGACCACCTCCCGATTCATCCCATCCCCCCTCCTGACTCTGTGGCCCTATGAGCCTCAGCCCATCTCGTCTGTACCAGGCCTACCAGTGAACAACAGGCTGCTTCATGCCAAACCAAACCAGATGAAAAGAGGTAAGTTTCTCATGCGTGCTCAGTTGCTCAGTCATGTCCAACTCTTTGTGACCCCATGGACTGCAGTCTGCCAGGCTCCTCTGTCCATAGGATTCTCCAGACAAGAATGGGAGAGTAGATTGCCATTTCCTCCTCCAGGGGATCTGCCCAACCCAGGGATTGAATCGTGTCTCCTGCCCTGGCAGGCGGGCCACCTGGGAAGCATGCGTACGTTTCTCCTCCCTGTCCCAGTTCATCATCCGCCCAGCGCTGGCCCGGACAGGGGGCAGGTGCGTGGTCAGTGTCCCCCCACCCCCCAAACAGGCAGGGAGACAGAAGGGGGCGGAGCCAAGGCTCAAGCTGGGCTGGAACCTTCCCTCCCATACTTCCTAGATGGGAGCACTGGGAGTAACCAGGT
The DNA here is from genome assembly GCF_003369695.1 of Bos indicus x Bos taurus. Classification (NCBI taxonomy): domain Eukaryota; kingdom Metazoa; phylum Chordata; class Mammalia; order Artiodactyla; family Bovidae; genus Bos; species Bos indicus x Bos taurus. The sequence goes on along the minus strand of NC_040079.1, from coordinate 5,668,807 downwards.
CTTTTTCCAGGGACCCCGTTGTCCCAGGAACCACCACATCAAGCAGAGATCTCAGCCCCCAGGGTGACCAGGGAGGAGCTCCAGGGAAAGGAGGAGGTAGACTGCTGTCACCGTGCCCTTGAAGGTCTCCAGGCTTATGACGTGAAAGGCCCTAGGAGCAAGACCCCAGGCGTTTTGAAAAAAGGTTCACACCAAAGGTTTTAGAAGCAAGGCCCACTTGGAGGAGGGGTTGGGGGAGTGGGGAAGGGAGGGTGGAGAGTGAGGCCCCTGAGGAGGGAGAGATTTGAGTCCAGCAGCTCTGCAGGGCAGACAGGGCAGGAGGGGGCCGACTGTGGGTGATACCCACAGTCCGGCAGGAGTGAGGCTGGGTCCAGGTGGACCGGGCGGGAGAAGGAAGCCCCTGTGCTGCCCTGTGTGTGGATGCCCTGGGGTCCCAGGGGTGGTGGCGTGTCCTTCACTGGCTGCAGCGATGGCCGCACGGTGGCCAGGAACGGACCGACTCCCAGGGCCACGGTGGTCCAGTGAGAAGTGTCATGGTCCCTGCTCCCCACGCTGGCCCGGGCCCCTGGACGCAAGGACCTTCCTGTGTCTCTCTGGGGTGTTCCCTGCACTCTGGGGTGTGTGCTGGAGACCTGATGGGGTTTCTCCACGGAAAGGATGGAGGGCAGGACTGCTCCCTCCAGGCTCCCCCAACGCCCCCCACTTCCCCTTCTCTGCACGAGATGCTGTCCCGCTTAGACTGGACTGGGCTTATCCAGTCCTCAGGATAAGCCCCCCTCCTCTGCTGCAGGGGGACTTTCAGAGCTGGTGGAACTCCTGGCTAGTTCTTTGAGACAGCATGTTCCCTTCTCAAGTGTAAGGTATTAGAAAGCACTCCTTAAAGCCTAGATGGCGGCTTCTGTGTCCCCTGGGGCTTGTCCCATGAGCACGGGGACAAGTGTGACTGGGTTCCCATGGAGGACAAGAGGGACGTTCAGAGGACGCGCCCTCAACACAGCTATGTGGAACCGCCCATGCTGAGAAGGAGACAGCGGACTTGCCATCCGGAGGTGGAAACGGGGGAACTGAAGGGAACTCCATGGCCCTCAAGAAAGCTCCTCTCCTGGAGCTCTTTCTAATGTCAAGAGGTTAGTCCACCTTCCACCTGGCCTTCCTGCGGGCTCTCCTCCCTTCCCAGAGGAGTTGAGTCCTATGGGGGATACAGGATGATACCTGGACTTCAGAGCCGGGAGGCAGACCCGCAGGGGATGGGACAGGTGACGTGATATGTGGGTTAGGAACGTGTGTGGCTTAGGACACAGCACAAGAACTCTGCTAGAACCCAAAACATGCCCCTTCTCTGCACTGCAGTCTGACACAGCTCTCAGGGTAGAGTCTTACCATACCATCTTACCCGTCACAAAGTGCTGGGTACACTCTTGCTTCCTTTGCCCCCCATCCCCAAGAGACAGGGGACGGGTTTACGACCCTACTTCCCAGGTGAAGAGACTGGGGACTACAGAAATCACTCACTGGTGTGAGTGGATGGCAGAGGTCCCATTTAGCCACAATGACACTGGGAAATCACCCAGAGAAAGAACACAAAGACTTAGAATCACACTTTGGGTGCGTGAATCACCTTTCCAGAAAGTGGGGTTTCACAGGCTAAGAGGAAGGGGAGCTTGGGAAGCTTGAGTGCCTGGAGGGAAGGTGGGGTTGCTGTCGGAGGGGAGCGGGACAGCCTTGTGGGGTGGGGATGGGCATCTTCAAAGAGGGTTTCTCTTCCATGCCAGCCAGAAAGAGCAGAGAGAATTTCAAGAGAGGGGTCTTCTGATCACATTTATGCCCCTTTCCCTGGTGGCTCAGACGGTAGAGGATCCGCCTATAATGCAGGAGACCTGGTTGCCATCCGTGGGTCGGGAAGATCCCCTGGAGGAGGAAATGGCAACCCACTCCAGTATTCTTGCCTGGAGAATTCCACAGACAGAGGAGCCTGGCGGACTACAGTCCACGGGGTCACAAAGAGTCGGACACAACTGAGCAACTAACACTTGTACTCACTTTCACTAGTGGGGGAAAACTGCCTAATGGAAGGAAGAGGGGAGCGGGTAAGAATGATATTCCTAACATTTTTCCCCTTTTTTGAATATTGGCGTCACCATTCATAGAGAGGAATATGGGGCGATGCTGACAAAATCCTCCATTACCATCAAACAGACCTATTTATTTTCTTAATCGTAAGATAAACTGCCAAGCTCAGGCTCCCAGGAGAAGCCGGTGTCTGAACAGCCAGCAGCTCTGGGCAGGTCCAGGTGCAGTGGACGAGTCCCACCTTCCAGTCTGGTTGGAGGAAATGGAACAGGACTCAACCCAAATGCACAGCAACAGCACCACGCGGTGAGCGCTGAGAGTCAAGTGCCCGTAAGCCCAGAGCAGGGGGAGCTCAGAGAGGAGGCTGGAGGGGCGGGAGGCCCACGGAAACACCGGCAAGGGCTTGACTCGAGAAGGAACCGGATCTGCCCCCAGTTGAGGCGGCTTTCGAAGGGGCCCAGACGGGACAGGGCTGTGGCGACATAACTGAGAAGCCCCGACAGGCTCTCCCGTTCTGCTCTTCTGGGAAGGCGCTCCCGCCCTCCCCTGGCCCTCGAGGACTTTGTTAGCACTGCCACCACCTCCGAGACTGAACAATGGCCCCGCGTCTCCTGGGGCCGCAGCCAGGGCCAGTGAATAGGCCCAGTGAGTGAACAGAGGCGACGCCTGGCAGCCACACCAGACACCAGGGAGCCACGAGCTGGTGACTTCACGGGGCCGGGCCACGCTGGCCTGAGCCGTGCCTGGAGAGGAGGGGAGAGAGGAGAACAGCCGGGCTGCTGGAAGGAAGTGAACAAGGGCAGCAGAAGGGTGCAGAGGAGAGCCCTGGGTTTCGGGAGCCTTGAGTTCTAGGCCTAGTTTCACCACTAGCCAACCCCCTGCTTGGTTAAAAAAAAATAAAATAAAATAGTCAGGTTGACCAGATGGCTGTGTGGTATGCCAGACTGGGCAGGGTGGGGGAGAGGGGGGCATTCCTGACATGTGGTGTCCCCTTCCCCAGGGCAGCACCAAGCTTCTTCATGCATATGGTCTGAAATACTCAGAAACATGTAATACCAAAATGAAAAAATTCATTTTCTTCCTGATCTTAAATGTCCTTGCTGACCATCGTCCCAAGAGCCTGGAGTGAGAAGCACAAATTTTCAATTTACTCTGCATGGCAGTTTGCTAACATGTGGCCTTTAAAATAACTAACGACTCATCACAGAGATGAGGAACAACAACAACAAAGTTAGTTCTTCTGACATTAAAAAAACGTTTATTCAGTTATCACAGTACTATTTTCATGTATTTATTTGTTGTTGGCGGGGCTGGGTTTTCCTTGCTGTGTGCATTTCCTCAGTTGTGCTAACCAGGACTGCTCTGCTGCACACATGGGCTTCCTGTTGCAGTGGCTTCTTGAGTTGCGGCTCGTGGGCTTAACTAGAACATGGGGATCTTCCTGGACCAGGGATCGAACCCATGTGCCTTGCACTGGCGGGCAGATTCCTTACCACTGGACCACCAGGGAAGTCCAGTTGATCCTGACTTAGGACGGGTGGTGGATGGTGATGAGGGTCATGGGGGGATGGTGACACGGACGGTGTGTGTCAAACCAATAGCCCCGGCCAGGGAGACGCAGGGACCCCTGTGGCTAAGGAGCCAGGCCATGGATAAGGACATCAGAGGGGACAGAAGGCTCAGGGTAATAGAAAGAAGACAAGCAAACTGAGCACACGCCGGGGTCCGGTCTCCCCTGTGGGGAGTGGTCCTCATGTACAGGGCACACATGTCCATCAGGGTGCTCCCCGCATCCAGGGCTGACATCCATGAGACACCAGAAGCAGAAGAAGAGCCACAGAAGCAGAGCCAGTTCCCTGGAGCTTGTCCGCAGGTCCTGTTCTAGGCCTCACCAGCCTCAGTCCGAGCATCTACCACTCAGGCATGGAAAGGATGCGGCGGGGATGGAGGGGAGAGGCCACTCTGAGCCAGGTCCTGCCGGGAGGCAAGCCTGCAGCACCCCAGACAAGCAGTCACAGTCCAGGTAGAGGTGCAGAGGGGTGAAATACAGCCCAGAGCCGCCAACTGACTCAATAGGGCAGGATAGCTACAGGGGAGGGGGCATACCCCGAGGTGGGGACTCTGGAAGGAAAGGCAATCTCACCTCTCTCGTCCCTGGAGGGTCTCCCAGGGTAACCCACGGGAGCCTGGCAACACAAAGGTGTGTGAGCTCCGTGTCAAAGCACGAAGCTGGGTCATTAGGAAACCTGGACCCAAACATGAGACCCCAGTGCCTTCTGGGCACAGGCCAACCTGAGGTCTGAGCCTTGATGGGAGATCCCTCGGTCCTTCTTGACTTCAAGGGATCAGCTACGGCCCTTCCGGTGGCAGCTGGACTTTCTGGGGCTTGAATGCTCCGTGAGGGGAAACCAGACTCTCTGGCCTCAGTGGGCTGGGGTCTCCCTCGGTGCAGAAGCAGGTGCTCTTGGGACTTCCTTGCTGGTCCAGTGGCTAAGATTCTGTGGGGCCAATGGAGGGGGCCCGGGTTCCATTCCTGGTCAGGGAACTAGATCCCACGCGCTGCAACTAGAGTTCGCACAGCACAACTGGAGATCCCTCGTGCCGCGACTGAAGATCTGAAGATGGAAGATCCTGTGTGCTGTAACTAAGGCTCTAAGATCTGGTGCAGCAGCCAAATAAATACATATTTAAAAAAAGAAGAAGCAGGTGCTTCTCTTTGCTCGGGAGGATGGATTAGGCACCCCCCGCCCCCAGCCCCAGCATGTGTGTGGTCCTGGTTTGTCCTAGTCTGGCAGTGTCCTGTTCTCAGGCTCTAGGCAGAATACCTGTGAAGAGTCCCCATAACTTTCTCACTGAACTTTGGATACCTTTTTGTCTCCCTTTCCCATGGGAAGGCTTTTCTCAAAACCCTTGTCTGGGCAGTTCTCAGTCTCCATCCCAGAGTTTGACCCAGCACCCTGGGGCAGGGCGTCTGAATCACCGGGCCAGTTGCCACGGTTTCAGCCCACAGTTCTCAAACCTGACCGAGCAGGATCACCCAGCAGCTTGGAGACTACCCCATCCCAGAGCCTAAAGATTCTGTTGTGGGGGTCCGAGGTGAAGCCTGTGTGTTCAGCCCCTCAGTCATGTCCGACTCTCTGCAACCCCGTGGCCTGTAACCCGCCAGGCTTCTTTGTTCATGGGATTCTCCAGGCAAGAAAACTGAAGTGGGTTGCCATTCCCTTCTCCAGGGGATCTTCCTGACCCAGGGATTGACCCGCATCTCCTTCACTGGGAGGCATGTTCTTTACCACGGTCCAAGGTGGAGCTTGGGAACCTGCATTTCTGAAGTTCTCCAGGTGATTCAGGTGGCCAGACAAGTTTTGAACCATCATTCAAACCAGCTTCCTCATTTTACAGATAAGAGACTTCTAAAGTAACTCTAGTTCCCATTCTTGGTGGCCATGTGGCAGCAGGCTCAGCCCTCTCTCTCACAGCCCCCTTCCTTGACAGCAAACTCTCTTCCTCCTGAATTCCAGGCTCCCTGACTGACCTCTGATGGAAATTACTCCTCCTGCAGCCAGAGTTTCTGGACTCTTTTCCCTGGTGGCTCAGATGGTAAAGACTCTGCCTGCAACACAGAAGACGCAGCTTCGATCCCTGGGTATGGAAGATCCCCTGGAGAATCCTATGGACAGAGGAGCCTGGCGGACTACAGTATGTGGGATCACAAAGAGTTGGATACGACTGAGTGACTAACACACTCTCTCTAGAAATAGGCCTGGATAAGTTTATACCTGATGGCTTTGGCTCTGCTTGAGCTTCCTCTCAATTCATATATTAATTTGGAATAAGGTTTGGGGCTGCAAGTTTTGCTTATAGACGCAAAGAGCCTGTTTTATAATCTTTTATAACAGAAACTATTCAAAGTCTGTTGGAGACCCAAGTCGTTCTGCTGCTGCTGCTGCTGCTGCTAAGTCACTTCAGTCATGTCCGACTCTGTGCAACCCCAGAGACGGCAGCCCACCAGGCTCCCCCGTCCCTGGGATTCTCCAGGCAAGAACACTGGAGTGGGTTGCCATTTCCTCCTCCAGTGCATCAAAGTGAAAAGTGAAAGTGAAGTTGCTCAGTCATGTCTGACTTGTAGCGACCCCATGGACTGCAGCCCACCAGGCTCCTCCATCCATGGGATTTTCCAGGCAAGAGTACTGGAGTGGGGTGCCATTGCCTTCTCCAAGTGTTCTGGAGTCAGTTTATCGTTTTTGATGATAAAGCAGTAGGTAAAAAATTCTTTCAGAAAACCACCTCTTTTAGGACATTTTCTAAGGTTCTTATTCTCCTAGAAGGAATGCAGGAGAAGCTGCAGTTTCACAGGGGCTCGTACACCCGACAGGATTCTGGACCTGGTTATTACGTGGTTGGCTCTGGCGTGTTGACTTTTGGCGTGGGTGAACTGGCAAAAGAAAACAAACCAGAAACAGTGGTGGGAGGGCGTGGGCACTCACAGAGGTGATTCTGGCTTGGCCCCAGCAGGGTGATCTGACCTCTGGCATCTGTCTGCCTTTAGAGGAGCTGTGTCCTCTTCAAGCTCCTCTGGAGGCCTGTGTCCTGCTTCATGGCCCGTCCCCAGCAACTTCACTACAGCAATAAGAGTCTATGTGCCTTTTGATGCTGAAGCTCAAATTCTCCCAGAAGAAAAATGAAAAAAACACAAAAAACCCTCAGCTGCTTTGTAAGAGAGAGACATTCTAGGGCTTCCCTGGTGGCTCAGTGGGAAAGAATCTGCCTGCCAGTGCAGGAGACACAGGGTCCATCCCTGGTGTGGGAAGATCCCACAGGCCGGGGAGCCACTAAGTCCGTGAGCTACAACTACTGGGCCTGAGCTCTAGAGCCCAGGAGCCACAACCACTGAAGCCCGACTACCCCAGAGCCGGGGCTGTGCAACAAGAGACGCCACTGAGATGAGAAGCCCACATTCTGCAACCAGAGAGTAGCCCTAGGTCTCTGCAACTGGAGAAAGCCTGCAGAGCAATGAAGATCCAGCATGGCCAAAATAAATACGTACTGGTAAAAAAAAAAGAAGGAGCGATTCTATAGCAATCCAGTTTCCATATAAGATGGTTTCTGAAACCAGTTTACTAAGGATTTGACAACGTAGGAGAAAGGTTAAATAGCTACCCCAGTGCCCTCTGATGACGATCTTTGTGGGATCACAAAAGCAGCCAGCATCCTCCGGTACCACACAGATGAATTCCGCCGAACTCGACAGGGGGAATCGGGGCCAGGGGGACATGGCCGTGGTGACCTGAGTGGACACACATGCCATGACCTCCTTTTACAGTGGAGGAGAGGCAGGCCCTGGGAGGTAATGGGGAGGCCTGTGGGCCAGGGCTGGGACACAAGCTGGGCCAGGCATGTCATTGACAGGGGTCTTCAGACCCCCAGGGGGCACCTTCCCTGAGCTGTGAGAGGTTCAGGCTGCCACTCACCAGCATGAGTGTCCGGGGAGGGGCCTGTCTGTGTGGGTGAGAAGAAGGAGCATGTGGTTCCATGGGGGGCCTGGCAGGTGTGTGGACTCAGAGGTGGGAGGGTGGGGTATGGGGGTACCCCCTGCCACCCAACACGTCCCCACAGGCTGCACAGGGTGGAGGGCGGAGTGGATGGCCCTGATTCAGGTTTGGGAGAGGAAGAGGAGGAGGGTTGGTCTGGTGACTGTCACCTCCCGAGAGCACGCAAGGGAAGGACACTAATTCGGCAGAAGGCCATGGGGTTTCCTACTCGCCAGCTGGTGCCAAGGTGCCCGGGGGTGGGGGCAAGGCTTTGTGACACTGGTCACAGGTGAGGCCAGAATATTTCCGGGCAGGAGCCCTCCTAGGGCCCTGTCCTGCTCAGGTGTGGCCTTAGGTCAGGACCAAATTTCTATGTTAGTTCAGACAAGGCTTTGTAACCTTGACCTCGCAGAGTTGCCTGTGTATAACAGACTCGTGCAGGCAGACTGTCCTGGCAAAGCCAGCATGCCTGGTACAGGAAGACCTGGCTGTGATGGAAATTGCTGGATCTGGTACGAGGGCACACTTGGCATTGGCTCTGTGAACCAGGACGACCCTACTGTACAGGGAGGGGCAAGACCTCCCGCCCCACCCCGGAAGTAGCCGCTCCAAGAGAGGTCTCCACCAGCAGAGCCTCTGCCTGCAGGCACCCCCCCATCCTGTGCTGACCAGGGACCCCAAGCTGGGCCTCCCCTCTCTGCGCCTGGGACACCAACCCCCCAAGGTTTTCCCTGCCCTGACTCCAGCCCTTCCTTGGAATTCCTGATTGTCCATCATCCATCACCTGTTTATCATTCCAGCTAATGGGGAAACCTGCCACTCGGAAGCTCCCAGGGCAGACTCTATAAAATCTGAAATTGTACCTTGCGTTATTCCTGCACTTTCTGCAATTTGTATGTAGGAACCACTGAGAACCCTTGATGCCAGCACCCGCTCCCCCACACTGGCGTGGACTATAGGAGCCCAGAGTTCGTGGAATGTGGCCCCTCGTGCTGTGCTTGGCTGCCCCATTTTTGGTGGTTCCTGGGCTGTTTAGCCAGAATCTGATCCCTTCTTCCACATGCTGGACTCAGTATGGAGTGGGCCGTGGGGCCTAGGAAGGGCGCCGAGCCCCCGTCCCCTCCCCAAGTTGCCTGTGGTCATGTCCAGACGTGCAGCCCTCGACGCACCCGGAGTGTACTGGCCTGCCAAGCTGTTGGGTGGCCGGTGGGCCCGGGAGCAGTTCACAAACCACTTTTCTGGAAAACCTCGCCCAGCACAGCAGGCGGAGGAGGCGGGGGCCTGGCCAGGAGCGGGTTAGTGGGGGTGTGTAATGCTGGCTCTGGCCTCCCTCTGCTGGGCGCCTGGCAGGCCAGGTGGCTGCCGGCCAGTGGGGGCATCCCCTCCCCTCCCCGGGGTGCTGGCGGCGGCCGCGGCCACAGGACTCCATGCAGAGCTCTCCTGCAACTCTGTTGACTCAACACATCACGTGACACCGCCTGCCAGGCCTTCAGAGTGTGAGGTGCCGCTCAGGCTGGCCGGCGGGTGTGCCAGGCCAGGGTGGCCTCGGGCCAGGCGGGCACCCAGGCCGAGCCTCTGCCACCTGTGCTGTGTCTATGGAGCTGGTCTGAGCTCCCTGCCCTCCTTATGCACCCCCCGGAGCGAGAGACTGAGAGCATCCCACTCCGCTCCCCGCCCAGGGATTAACTAAGGGGGCGGGGGGCTCTCCATGGAGGAGGAAGAGACGAGGAAAGAAAGCTGCTGCTAGAAGGAAACCAGGCATCTCAAATGGAAACACACGTCCTGACTGCGTCCTTCTAAAGACAACCCGGGGTGTCCCTGCGGGTACAGTGGCTAAGACTCTGAGCTCCCAATGCAAGGGGCCCGGGTTCGATCCCTGGTGGGGGAACGAGATCCCTTGTGACGCAACTAAAAGGTCCCGTGTGCCGCCACTAAGACCTGGTACAGCCAAATAAATACGTAAAAAAACACATAGATAAAGAAAGACAACCCAGAGCCTCAGACAACAGCAGCTCAGGAACAGCTCTGGGAGTTCAGACTGCAGTACAAGGTCCCAGCATCACTCCTCAACTTCCTCTGTGCTTTCAGAAGAGAGGGAACAACCCCACCAGAGCCAGCTGGGATAGGGGCCGCCTTTTCCGGGGAGCCTAGTATTCCTCACCTTCTGCGTCTGACCTACGATACCCGCTGTTGTCAGAGCTTGTTTTACAGACAGGGAGAGGGCAGTCCTGTGTGCGGGGCCCCCTACCGAGTTCAGCCGGACCCTGGGGGGCTCTCGGGTTCCCCCTTCCACACGCTGGACCTGCCCCATCAATCTCTTTGATGCCCCAGGCTCCCCTTTCTCCACGCTGTTTTTCCCTGAGAGATACCATCCCTGTCCATCGAGGCCAACCTGCTGCAGGCTGGCGGGACCACAGTTCTGACACACGCGACAAGGAGGAGGCCATGGAGAGCAGAGGTCTCCTGCACTGCAGGCAGATTCTTTACCAGCTGAGCCACCAGGGAAGCCCAAGAATACTGGAGTGGGTAGCCTATCTCTTCTCCAGCGGATCTTCCCGACCCAGGGATCAAACCGGGGTCTCCTGCATTGCAGGGGGATTCTTTACCAACTGAGCTACTAGGGAAGACCCTTATACAGTTACAGGATGCTGCAGTTACAGCTTTACAGATTCCATCTCCTCCACTAAGTGGGAGCGGTGGTGAGTCTTATTGGTCGTCCAGCCCCCAGCGCTCAGGGCACCCAGCACATAGTCCCTCCTCAATAAATACTCGCAGGACTCATGTGTCACCCCTGCCTTGTTCAACAAAATGCTCAAGAAGCACAGTCCATATAAGAACAAATGAATTCATTGGATTCATCAAAATGTAAAACTTAAAGCTTCTACGAAGATACTGTTAAGACTTTGATAATGAACTTATGTTGCTGGGGGATGGATGAGGGTAAGGGATAGTTAGGGAGTCTGGGATGGACATGTACACACTCCTGTGTTTAATAAGGGTAACCAACAAGGACCTACTGTATAGCACAGGGAACTCTGCTCAATGTTACGTGGCAGCCTGGATGGGAGGGAAGTTTGGGGGAGAATGGATACATGTATTATGTATGGCTGAATCCCTTTGCTGTCCACTTAAAACGATTACAACATTGTTAATAGGCTATGCTTAGTCGCTTCAGTCGTGTCCGACTCTTTGTGACCCCATGGACTGTAGCCCGCCAGACTCTTCTGTCCATGGGATTTCCCAGGCAAGAATACTGGAGTGGATTGCCATTTCCTCCTCCAGAGGATATTCCTGACCCAGGAATAAAACCTGCATCTCCTGTGTCTCCTGCACTGCAGGCAGATTCTTTACCACTTGAACCATTGGGCGAACCTCTCTTTACGGATGGTGGTGATTATATAATTGTATATGTTTGACAAAACTCACAGAGGTGTACACTAAAAAGGGTGAATTTTACTGTATGTAAACTCCAAGCCAACAAACCCGACGGTTCACAAAAGTGCTCGAACGTGAATTGAGCGTGACTCAGTGGTAAAGAACCTGTCGACCAAAGCAGGAGACACAGTTCGATCCCTGGGTCGGGAAAATCCCCTGGAGAAGGAAATGGCAACTCACTCCAGTGTTCTTGCCTGGAGAATCCCCATGGACAGAGGAGCCTGGTGGGCTACAGTCCATGGGGTCCCAAAGAGTCGGACATGACTGAGCGACTCAACAACAGCTGTGTGGCCTGGGCTAATGGGGCCATTCCCCACGGGCCCTGTAGGACATGGGTGGGCTCTGAGGGGTACCCCTAAGCATTCCCACAGAAGCACCACCTTGGCCGGGGGCCCAAGACCTGCTCAACTAAAAATAGCAGCTGGAATCCCGTCCCTCTGCCCTGAAGGTAATCTCAGGAGACAGGCTAGAGCCACTACTGCTGAGCAGGGAAAGAGCCAGGCCTTGGCCCTGGAGACCCCTGCAAGCCAGTCCATGCCCTCCAGGCCACTGGGAAGGCCAGGCCAAGAAAGGGGAGGAGATACCCGCAGAGCTGCCAGGAGAGGCAGGCCTTACACTCCGTGCCCCCGGGCGGACACGAGCCTCATCCAAGGCTGCATCGCAGACCCGCAAGCCATGTCTCTTCACGGGGCTCCGGGCAGGACTGAGCTCCCAGGAAAGTCCAGGGTCAGGGCAGGAGGCGCCGGGGCTCTCCTAGGACTGCACAGGGGTCCGGAGCAGAGGTGCCAGGGGAGGTGCCCTTGCCAGGTGGCTGCAGGCCCAGAGCCACTACTGCGGGATTGAGAATGCATACCTTTCCTCCCAGACCCAGGTCTCTCCCACCAGCTGCCCCCTCGCCGGCTCGGTCCACACAGACCCTCCAGGCCTGCAGAGGGGCCATGCGTCCCCATCCCGTCAGGGCTCACCTTACTCTGTCTTCCATTTGTAGAGACTGTGGTTTTGCTTTGTTTAGAAACCTAAGTGCCAACGCATGAATGCTCATGGATAGCTGACAGATACGGTAGGAGAACTTTCTGAAAAAGCTAACCTGTTAATCAGAATTTGTCTAAAAACATCAATTTAACTGCGGTAAAATACACAACACAGAAAGTCTACCATCCGAACCCTTTTGAATCGTTCAGCTCAGCGGGGTTAAAACACCCTCCCTGTCGTACAACCCTCATTGCCACCCAGGCTCCTGACCTTTTCATCTCCCGAAGCTGAGACTCTGTCCCCGAAAGACACTGTCTCCTGCTTCCCTTCCCCCAGCCTCCCTGCCACCGCCCACTTTCTGGGTCTGCGAATCTGTCTCCTCTGGGCCCTCGTGCAGGTGGGATCGTCCAGCCTTCGTCCTTTTCTGCCGGCTTCTCTTCCCACGTGTAACGCTCTCAAGGTCCCTCCTTGTCATAGCAGGTGTCAGAATTTTATTCCTTTTCAAGGCTGAATAATATTCCAGGGCAGAGAAGGAAATGGCAACCCACTCCAGGATTCTTCCAGGAGAATCTCATGGACAGGGGAGCCTGGCAGGCTACGGTCTGTGCGATCGCAAAGAGTCGGATGCGACTGAGCACACAGCACACACACAGTGTTCCAGGGTACGTCCAGACCACACACTGCTTTCCTCTAAAATTCCACCCCCGTCTCCAGTGTCGCTATCGCCCTGCTTTCCCTCCTGGGTCTCTGACAGCCCTTTTCCGTGGAGTCAGCAGTGCCCTTGGAACCAACAGCCCGGCTTCCACGCGCCCCTGCAGGTGGGACACAAGGGCCCAGAACAGGGATTCGGGGCGTGTGACGTGCACGCGGCTCCCAAAGATACCGTGGGGACGTCCCCACTGTCCATCCTGGTCAGAATCAGTCCGTCTTATTAGCCCATGCCAGGCCCGTCCCTTCATCCGGGGCTCTGGGTATGTGTGTGGGGTGGGGAGGGCCATGGTCACAGGACCCAGAACGGGTCACCAGGCTGGCAGTGGGAGGGAGGCCAGAGCGGCGTCAGACAGCCCTTGGTTCCCGCAGCCAAGTTTCCGATGTGCTATCTGGGCAGCCCTTCCAAGGGTAATGTGACATTTACATGACACCCGGGGAGGCGGCTGCGGTGACATAACCTGGGGAGGGCGGGAGGGGGTGTGTCCCCCGGGCACGGAGCCCGCAGCTGGGCACAGTCCGGTGACTCCGTGTTGTGTAAATTCGAGCACTGGTCACCTGCTTCCCCCCATGTGATGGCTCAACCTGTTCCCTCCAATGTGACCGCACTCGCTAAGCCCGTCCCCTCTGGGGGTCCCCCGCCTCCCTTTCCTCCCCCGACTCTGAGAACGCCATTCCAGAAAACACCCACTAACTTCCTGGGGAGGATCAGGTGGAGGATCAGGCAGAGGCCCGGCGTGGATCGTCTGGGAGACTCCCAGAGAGGACATGCCTTCCCCGGGGGGCGTGGGTTACGTGGGTGGTTCTGTGGGTTCGCATGTGTTCACTGGAGTCCAGCTGGTCCCCTGTGCCGGGGGCTTCAAACATCCTGGTGAGAAACACGGCCCCTGCCCTCTTTCAACTCCTTATGCGGGAACCTCAGCGTGCACTCTAGCTCTGTAACCCACAGGGCTATTCCCGTGTAATCTGAGCCTCAGTTTATCTATCAGGGAAATGGGCAGATCACACCTGAACATCTGGATGGGATGCCTCCCACCAGGGAGCACCACTCCCCAAGGGCACAGCAAAGCAAGGAAGGGACCCGGGGGTAGACGAGGCCAAGGCAGGTGTCAGTCCTGATGGATGGGAACATCAGAGCTACTGAAATGGCACCAAACGGGACCTGCTCTCTGTCTGGCCTCCCTACCTTCTTCACACAAAGGCCCAAGGGCCCCAGAATAGAGGGGTTGGGGCGGTGCAAAGGGTCCAGGTGAACCTGAGCAGATATCCTGTCCCCGAGCCCTCATCTCTGAGATGAGAGCCTATGGACATCTGGATCTTGGCCTCCTCCCTGTCCCCGGGCACCCAGAGATGCAGCGTATGTCCCTGTGAAAAGTCACTCCAGTGCAATGACGACCAAGCTTAAATAAATGGTCATTGGTAGAGTTTCAGTTAAAAAGCAGACACATCACCTTTGCTGACAAAGGTCCATACAGTCAAATCTATGGTTTTTCCAGTAGTCATGTACGGATACGAGAGCTGGACCATAGAGAAGGCTGAATGCCAAAGAACTGATGCTTTTGAACTGTGGTGCTGGAGAAGACTCCTGAGAGTCCTTTGGACTGCAAGGAGATCCAACTAGTCCACCCTAAAGGAAATCAGTCCTGAGTGTTCATTGGAAGGACTGATGTTGAAGCTGAAACTCTAATACTTTGGCCACCTGATACGAAGAGCTGACTCATTGGAAAAGACCCTGATACTGGGAAAGATTGGAGGCGGGAGGAGAAGGGGATGACAGAGGATGACTTGGTTGGATGGAATCACTGACTCAACGGACATGACTTTTAGCAAACTCTGGGAGATGGTGAAGCCTGGTGTGTAGCAGTCCACGGGGTCACAAAGAGTTGGGCATGACTGAGTGACTGAACAGCAACAAGAGTTTCAGTTAGAAGGAAACAATTGGCAAGCCAGCAGCCTTCCCAGCAACCCTGAGCAGCACCCCAAAATGCCCTGGGGATGTTCGAGGCCACCTCCTTTCCTCTGACCTTGATCCCCTTTTCCCCTTCGGGTGGAACTGTCCCCCCTTGATGGCTGAGGTGTCAGCTGTAAAAAGTTCACCCTCATGTTAGTAGGACATGCCTGAGAAGCCACATGAACAGCTGTCACGAGGGCTCAGCAGCAGTTAAGATCTCTGGGCAGAGTTCCTGCCTGGGTGCCCCCCTCCTCCACAAAGGCTGCCTTCCTCCTTTGGGCGAGGCTGCTGCTGGCTGATCTCCCAACAGATGTGAGGGAGATTGGCCTGGGTGGATATGGTCAAGGGTACAGTCTCAACCCCCTGCAAGAGGGAGGTGCTAGGGTTACCGCTGTGAGCCTGGTATCTCTGATTCCCTAGAGTAGAAATGTTCCCTAGCCAGCAACATTTCTTTTGCAGCCTTTATCATGAAGGAAACTGGTATAAAGAGCTTTCCCCATCTTGCTGGAGATGTTTACTTTTCACTTAAGAGAAGGCAAAGGGGCCTTTCAGAGTGTTCTTGCTTTGAAATAATCAACTGATGAGATGATAAGTGTTTACTGGGCACTGGCTGCACAGCGCTTGCCTGGGTGCTTAGTTGCTCAGTCGTGTCCAACTCTTTGCGACCCTATGGACTGTATGTAGCCCGCCAGGCTCCGCTGTCCATGGAATTCTCCAGGCAAGAATGCTAGAGTGGGTTGCCATTTCCTCATCCAGGGGATCTTCCTGACCCAGGGATTGAATCTACATCTCCTTTGTCTCTTGCACTGCAGGCAGATTGTTTATCGGGGAGTGAAGTATTTGGACAGGGATAAAAAGGTATGAACCACAGATCCTGTGCTTCATATAATGGAACAGGCTGAGGAGACAGAAATGTATGAGCCCATTAAGGCACAGTGCAAGGAAGCGTACGATGAAGTGTGCATAAACCCTTTTTGGGAAAACAGAGGGTGTTCACAAATAAATGAAGTAAGATAAGGAGCCCGGTACACAGCAGAGCAAGGGGCTGTAGACATGGCAGTGGTGGTGGTAGGGGCTGGTTCTTGGACGAGGCTGGTCTTTGAGAATGATTAGGGTTAGATCAATTGGGGGCCTGGGGTAAGGAAGGAACAGGCCTGTGGAGCGGGACTGCAGCCTGCTGCCGTCGTCTGTCACAAACGACTGAGCACACCGCACACTATGGTCTTTACAGAGATGATCAAGTTAACATGAGGTCGTTAGAAGCGAAGCTGCTCAGCCGTGTCCGACTCTCTGCGACCCCATGGACTGCAGCCCGTCAGGCTCCTCTGTCCATGGGATTCTCCAGGCAAGAATACCAGAGTGGGTTGCCATTCACTCCTCCAGGGGATCTTTCTAACCCAGGGATGGAACCCCGGTCTCTTGCACCGCAGGCAGATTCTTTACCGTCTGAGCCACGGGGAAGCCAAGAGGAAAATCTGGACACAGACACGGGGGGGGAGGCCACGTGAGGAGGGAGACAGAGACAGGAGGGAGGCAGCCACAAGCCATGGAGCAGCAACGACGCCAGCAGCCGGGGGCGGACCTGGGACCGATTCCCCTGCGGAGCCTACAAGGAGGAGCCCACCTTCTGACACGTTGATTTTAGACTTCCAGCCTCCAGAACTGAGAGAGAAATGTCTGTTGCTTTAAGCCGCCCGGTTGGCAGTCTTGTTACAGCAACCCCGTCCATATTGCTGGTGCTCCCTGGCCACGTGTGGCTGGTGGCTATCACGCTGGACAGCACAGATAGCCGGACACTTTCGTCTCTACACACAGTTCTACTGGACGGTGCTGTTCCTCTGCATGTCTTTTTAAGACAGAAGCAAAGATCAATGGTTCGATTTTCAGGAAAAGTCAAAAAGTCCTTCAAAAAGGAGGGAGTCACCCCCATCTATTAATAACATCTCTTCTGTAGGTTTGATGTCTCTCCTCATCTGCAAGTAAGCCTGCCAAGGGCACACCATATCCACGCTGGGCCCAGACAAAGGCAACGCTCAAGTTCATCAATCACCTGCTAGGAACGTAGTCCTTAGGATGGAACATTCACAGTCCCAAGAACCCCGAGTTAAAATATCCACATTATTGGCTAATAAGATGGCAGCATGGGGGACTTCCCTGGTGGTTCAGTGGCTGAGACTCTGAGCTCCCAGTGCGGGAGGGCCCAGGTTTGATCCCTGGGTTGGGGAACTAAAGACCACAAGCCACAACTAAGAGTGTGCATGCCGCAACTGAGACCCAGCACAGCCAGACAGACAAGACAGTGAGTGAAGTGAAAGTGGCTCAGTCATGTCTGACTCTTTGCAATCCCATGGACTATACAGTCCATGGAATTCTCCAGGCCACAAGACTGGAGTGGGTAGCCTTTCCCTTCTCAGGGGATCTTCCCGACCCAGGGATCGAATCCAGGTCTCCCAGACTGCAGGCAGATTCTTTACAAGCTGAGCCACCAGGGAAGCCCAAGAATACTGGAGGGGGTAGCCTATCCCTTCTCCAGGGGATCTTCCCGACCCAGGAATCAAAGCCAGGTCTCCCGCATTGCAGATGGATTCTTTACCAACTGAGCCACCAGAGAAGCCCTGGATAAGACAGCAGAATGAACTAATAACGATCATGCGAAGGCCTGAGGGGCGTGACCAGGGGAGTAGGAAGATGCCAAGGAGGGGAGGACCAGAGGCCAGAGGTATCCTGGGAGGGACCCAAGTTTAGGGCTGCTGGCGAGCCCCCCAAGGCCAGAAGCTGGAGGTTACAGCTGGAGAACTGGGACAGAGTAAGGTTGAGGCCCAGCTGTCAAAGGTACAACGTGGCCTCCGAGCTTTCACACGTCCCGAGCACCGCTCACCTCTCCCTCCAGGGCAGCACACACCACTTTGCCCAAAGAGAAAGAGAAAGGGAAATGAAGGAATGGAACACCAGGCAGAAAGACCCCGCCCACCCCACCCTCCCTTCCAGCCTGTGTCAGAGGCTGAGAGCCGCTCATCCTGCTTTAACGCCATTTAGAGTTCTCTGAATCACTTGCCGGCGGGCCCCAAAGGCACAGAAGGGGAAGGGAAAAGATGGTTCTTCTCTACCGTCATGGATAACGCTCTGCAGCTGCCCTCAGCAAGAAAGTCTGTTCACAGAGCTCCCCCGCCTGCTCTTCCGGTGAGTTTGAAACTTACATGAATCAGCATTGCCCCGACCCCACTCGCATCTCCTTCCTGGACAGCAGCAATTCTGCTCCCGGGTCGGCCCCGAGTCTCCACAGCTCCCCCACTCTCCTCCGTCTGTTTTATCAATGAAAGGAACTCGATAGTGTCCCTCCTCCCCCAGCATCTTGCTGCTTGTGGTTTGAGAAATGCTTTATTGGAGCCTAATACAGAGAAGGAGTGATGCTGAAGCTCCAATACCTTGGCCTCCTGATGCAAAGAGCCGACTCACTGGAAAAGACTCTGATGCTGGGAAAGATTGAGGGCAGGAGGAGAAGGGGACGACAGAGGATGAGATGGTTGGAGGGCATCACTGACTCAGTGGACATGAATTTGGGCAAACTCTGGGAGACAGTGAAGGACAGGGAAGCCTGGTACGCTACAGTCCATGGGGTTGCAAAGAGTCAGACATGACTTGGTGACTGAGCAACAATAGAGAAAAATGCACCAGTTTTGAGCAAATGACTGGACGAATTGGCACAAAGTGAAGCAGCTCTCAGGTAAGGTGCAGAATGGTACTGACTCCCAGGAGCCCCTCAGAGGCACCACCCACCTCGGAAGGTGATCCCCATATTGATTCGAACATCATCCAGGAGTCCCGCCTGTTGTGTCTATGTTCTTGGACACCAGGCTCCTCTTCCTCACATTGTTTGTGCAATGCGTGCACCACACTTGCCGCGCGTGGCTGCAGAATGCTCCATCCCTGAACTCACTGCAGCACCTTCATCATCCTGACTGCTGTGGGCACCTGCGGAGTCTCTATGTGGGGATGATTACGAGTAACATCATCTGAACAGCATACACGTGTTCACCAAAGACACACCCACGTTCACTGGGGGTTCTGCTTGCCTTTATCTGAGGTTTTTATTCACACACATTAATCTCCCCAGAGAGCAATGAGGAGGAGACTAGCGCTGGAGCGTTTGTGGAACTTCCGCAACGTGCTAGGCTACACAGTGCACCTGGGGGAGCCCAGCACCACCGCGAGGGAGGGAGTTATCCCTCTGTATGCAGGGTGCCGAGACTTGGAGAGAGAGAGACACAGGAAGACAGAGAAGGAGAGACACAGAGAGAGAGAGAGAGAGAGAAAGAGACAGAGAGAGAAGGAGAGAGAGAAAGAGAGAGAGACACAGAGAGTAGGAGAGACACAGAGAGAGAGACAGAGAGAGAGAGAGAGAGAGAGAGAGAGAAGGAGAGACACAGAGAGAGAGACAGACAGAGAGAGAGAGAGAGAGAGAAGGAGAGAGAGAAAGAGAGAGAGACACAGAGAGTAGGAGAGACACAGAGAGAGACAGAGAGAGAAGGAGAGACACAGAGAGAGACAGAAAGAGAGAGAGAGAAGGAGAGACACAGAGAGAGGAGTAGAGAGAGTGAAAGAGAGACAGAAAAGAGAGACATAGAGCTAGAGAGAGAGAGAGAGAGACATGTTGGCAGGCAGGAAAGCACAGAAGTAGGGCTGGGACATGGTGGGGACCAGCTTTTGAACCCAAGTCTGACAACCCCAAACCTCAGACCCAGCGGGTGGAGCATGTTCCCCAAAGTTAGTGCTCAACAGGCCTCCCCTGGCAGCCTCAGTCACAGGGAAACAGAAAACCCTGAGCTAAATGAGAGCGCTTTTTTTTTTGAGTATCAGCCACTATCTCCTGTCAGATACACAGTGAACTGACAGCCAAACACCAAACGCCTGATGACGAGCAGGCGAATGAGACTTTCTCAAGGTTCTGATAAGATGTAAAAGCGATCGGGCTGAACTTTTGGCCGCCCTGACTCTCAGAGACCTGGGTGTCTGAAACAGATGATGAAATGTTCTGTTATCAAGCTCGGGTATCAGAGTCCGAGGAGCATGGCAGGTTCCCTTTCCATTCCCGCTGATAAGAGAAGAGCCCACTTCCTTTTAAGTAACACCAAGAAAACAAAGGATTACTGCATTTGTTTCGTTGCTCACCCTGGTCATAAAACACATGCACGCACACACTGAGAGGAACAAGAATCCAAAGTTGATCCTGCCGGTAAAGTTGGCTGTCCAGCACTGAGCCCCACAGGATTAATCCAGCAGACTGAACACAGCGGCATCGCCCGCCAGCACCATCCATCACAGGGCGGGTGCAGTTCCTGCCACGGCCGAGCTGTCTGCGGCAGGCAGTCCTTGGGGAGACAGGTGGTGGGGGGCTGCTGAGCTGATACACAGAGGGACCCAGTGAGCTCTTGTGAACACATCAGAGGTTGCTCTGCGGCCTTCTCGTGCTGTGCTATGCTCTCGCCGGTGAGGCAGGGTCACTCTGCCCAGGAGGGTTGGGGGTAGGGTGGGGGAGTTGTCCGTGACCCCTAAGCTCGGCCCATCTGGGAGCCTGACTTAGCAGGCACGTGTGCCCGCCAGGCCAGCTCCTGATCTTATGTAAGGGGCCACGGGATGCAGCTGTGCCCGGCCAATGGAGCAGCTGTGGGCAACAGGAAGGGAAACGGGCACTTCACAGAGACAGGAGATGTGAGAGTCGGTGCAGTTGATTTTTACAACGACCCAGAGAGAAAACAGTCCAATGGGCCAAAAGATCAGCTTTCTGAGGCTCTCCTGGAGCTTCTAAGGATCCGAGTGAATTTTGGGCTCTGGGTGTCCAGGCTCTGGGGCTGGTCTAGAATTACAGCAAGAGCTGAGGGTCTGCCTGCTCCCTTAGGGCATGCTCTAAGTCAGCACCAGGCCCACAGGGGTGTCAGGACTGGGCTGGCATCACACACCGCCTCCCCTATTGCCTCTTCACTAGATACTTCCACACACCAGGTTCAGGACACATGCATGCATGCCAAGTTGCTCCAGTCATGTCCGACTTTTTGAGACCCTATGGATTATAGCCCTCCAGGCTCCTCAGTCCATGGGATTCTCCAAGCAAGAATGCTGGAGTGGGCTGCCATTTCCTTCTCCAGGGGATCTCCCCAACCCAAGGATCGAACCTTCGTCTCTTATGTCTCCTGCATTAGCAAGTGGACTCTTTACCACTAGCGCCTCTTGAGAAGCCCAGGTCTTCACTCCCTAATTCCCAAGACCAGTGTCACTGAGGACAGGACTTCACGCCTACAGTCTGGGTCTCCTGAGCCCTACTGATGAGAGTAAAGACGAAGCAAGGTCCGAGGAACCGCCTTGTCAGCAGGTCAGAAACAGACGGCATCTTCCCTGGAGAAAGGTGAGATACCAAAGCATTCACCCAGCACCGGTGAATACCGCAGCTCCCCAGCACAGGGAAAACCAGCCTGAACGAGTCTGGATCCGGCAATGGGAGCCCCTGCTAACTGGCAACTTCCAGCCACCAAGGCCCGGTCAAGCCAAGTCTGGCCTTCCTGATGACCCCCAGGGACACCACCGACAGAGCGAGCTCCACTGAGAATGACCCAGGCCATCAGTAGGGGACCAGGGACAGGGTGTGACTTAGCAGCCTCCCTGGCAGCCACACCCTGGGCTCCCTACCTTTCCTCAACCACAGCCATGACGGCAGGCTACGATGCCACAGAGTGCCCGGTGCAGTTGCATACTCGGGCCTGTGCAGTGGGTTTGCTCTTGATACCAGCTGCCTCCTGGCCTGTTCCAGCTGGTGTCCTGGCTGCGGTGTACAAGGGGCAGAAACCAGAGGGGCCCAGGGAGGTTGGAGGGGAGCTGCCCGCAGGAGACCCAGGTCAGGAGCAGGCTCGGCCACGGCCACTCACAGTGGTGCTGCTGAGGCATGAAAAGAAGGTTCATTATAGGGGCTTGCCTGTGGTCCAGTGGTTGAGAATCCACTTAACAGAAATGGACTATTTCCTGCCACGATACGATAGTAAACAAGGATGCCACAGTCATCAGCAATTGCAGCCCTCCAATGTGAGCTCGGAGAAGGAAATGGCACCCCACTCCAGGATTCTTGCCTGGAGAATCCCATGGACTGTAGCCCGTCAGGCTCCTCTGTCCATAGGGTCGCAAGAGTTGGACCCGACTTAGCGACTAAACCACCACCACCACCACCACCACCACCAATGTGAGCTCGTGAGCCCTGAGGGCACTCGGGAAGAGATCTAGCAGCCAACAGGCTGCAGCCACTCCCTACGGGGACCTGCAAGGGAGTTCAGGATGCAAAAAAACAGAGGATCCTGCCCAGGATAGCTGATATACATATGAAAGGGATGATTTCAGTGAGCCGAGACTATGCATTTTCCCACACATAGCAAAGTGCTAAACTGCTTAACTCGGGATATCTGACTTCCTTTAGTTAACAATACTCTTTTGAAGTTCAGACTACCAGCCCCTTGCTGCAAAACTTCTGTATACCCTGACTCCTCCCCTCGCCTCCTCAGAGCAGTTCTCTCAGGGTCATTTGAGATGCTATCTCCCGGCCTTGAAGTCCTAAAAATTCCCACTGAATAAAACATAACTCTCAGTTTTTAGGTTGTGATGATGTTTTAAGTTGACACGGCCTACCAATGCAGGAGATGTGGGTTCAATCCCTGAAATAAGATCCTACATGCCATGGGGCAATTAATCCTGCATGCCACAACTACTGAACCCCAGAAAAGACCCAGTAAGCCCCACCCCCCCGCCAAAAAAAACCAGGTTTATTACAGTGAGAAGGGGATTTTCCTGCCTGGATGGTTAGGGATGCATATTCTAGAAATATGCTGTTAGAATGGTGTCCTCTAAGGGTAAGCTTCAGTTCTTTTGAAAACTCACTGACGAGAAAGCATAACTCCCCAGCTTTGTATTCAGTGGCTCTTCGTACCACTTCGTACTGGCATTGTTTGGGACGATCTGCAAACAGATTTAATCTGATTTACTCTCACCACACCCCTGGAGGGAGGCTTTGTGGCCCCTGAGAAATGAGGAAACAGGGCGTGGCGGGGGTGGGGGTCACATGGCTTCCCTGAGGGTCCAAGCAGGGGGTATTCAGAGCCGCAGCCAACCTATGCCATCTGGCACCCCCATCCAGGCTCCGAGTCCCTGGCTTCTCCTGCTCCTGGTCCTCAGGCACGGAAGGAAACACCAAGCCTTCTGAGTCGGAGGTGAGGGAGCTGGAAAAGCTGTTCACAGCCCTAGAGCAGGAGTCAGGCTCCCACCTCGCCCTGCCTTTGACCAGTGTGTGCGTGCTCAGTCGCGTCTGACTCTTTGTGACCCCCTGGACTGCAGCCCGCCAGGCTCCTCTGTCCATGGGACTCTCCAGGCAAGAATCCTGGAGTGGGTAGCCATTCCTTTCTCCAGGGGATCTCCCCCACCCAGGGACTGAACCCACATCTCCTGCATCTCCCGCCCTGGCAGGTGGATTCTTTACCACTGAGACACCTGAGAAGCCCATTGCTTTTAACCAGTGAGATTCTCAAAACGTCCCCTTCGCTAGTCTCCCCAGGCCATGAAACTGGTTCTGAAAGGGCCAGAGCATCAGTCCCATAAGGGTCAGTGGTGGACGGTGAAGACAAGTCCCAGGAAGCCACCACGGGGATGACGGGGGCCAGAGCATGTGCAGCAGCCCACCATGTGCTTCGCTAAGACGCACCCTGAAAGGCAAACTGCGGGCCCATGATGTCATTGGCTGGAGCCTTCCCCACTTGCTTCCAAGGAATGCATTCACAAGAAAGATGCGGACCTGTCTGGGCTGGGCGCTAGCTGTGGCAGCAACAGCAGCTCAAACCCACGCTCCCCGAGGGCGGCCTCCAACCTACACTCTGGCGATTGCTCCCGCTGCTCAGACTGGACCCTGAGGCCACTGGCTCCCTCCGCCTCTCAGCTGGGAGAGCAAGGGACAGGCACTGAGTGAACCCCCTAGGTGTCCACCTCCAGGCAGGGTGGGGCCGTCAGGCCAGCCCAGCCTCTGCCCAGGATGCCCAGAGGGGTCCCTCCCCACCAGCAGCCGCCAGGAGCCCCTGCCCCCAGTCACCCCATCTCACAAGGAACCACTCTGGGAGGGGCCACGGCCATTCAGTCACCCAGAACGCTCAGTGGGAGTCACAGCATGGGCTGGGTAACAACAGGGTCCTGTCCCTGAAACCCAGGCACCCCTCTCTCGGACGCTCCCCAGACTGGAGGGGCTTTGTCCGAGCGGTAACGGCGTGTCCACTCGACCTTGATGGGCCAACCTGGGTGGTGGTGTCCACTCGACCTTGATGGGCCAACCCTGGGTGGTGGTCAGCAGGCAGCCCGGGGTGGGGGGCATATAGCGGGGGTGCTGGGGCCACCACGTGTCCTGGGCCCCTCTTGCAGACCAGTGGCTGGAAAAGCCCCGCTGCTTCGTGGAACCACTGAGTGACTTTCTGAGACTCACTCACGCCCCCAGCCCACATGCCAACTTCCCAAGGATCCCCAAGGTGCAGGAAGGGTAGGGGGAACAGAGGAGGGGAAGGGGGATGGGGGAGGGGGAGGGGGACAGAGGAGGGGGGTGGTGGTGAGGGGGAACGGAGTGGGGGTGAGGAAGGCAGAGGGGTGCGGGGAGATGGAGGCGGAAGTGGGGTGGGGCTGCTGCCTCTGCGGGCAGCAGTAGACACGCCAAGGCCAGCCGTTCTCTGCCCAGTGAAGGGGATGCTAAGAAGTGCCCGGAACAAGCACATCCCTCCATCGCCCCACCCGATCCCGCCAGTCGGCCCCATGGGAGCCCAAGGGACAGGTCAGGCTGTGGAAGAGGTTTCCGTGCACCCCGCCCCCGCCCCGCACACAGGGCACACAGAGAACCGAGCCCCGGACCAGGAGCCAGGCTGGACAAGGCTGGGACGTCCCCGGGGGGCCAGCAATCAAGACTCTGTGCTCCCAGTACAGTGGGCACGGGTTCAACCCCCTTGCTGGAGATCTAGTAATAAGAAGACCCCACATCCTGTACCAGGCAGCTCAGGCCCCAGCTCAAGAGAAGCCCCAAGAGCCAGGAGGGGCATACTAAGTCAGGAAACTCTCATCACGCCCTGAAAGGGTGGGGTAAGGGCGTGGAGGAGCAATGTGCAGAGCTCCGACCTTGGCACAGCACCGTGAACACGCCCTGGGACGAGACCCTGGCCATCGCCTGTCGCGGGCGTGGTGCTCCCTGGGTTGTAAAGTTGAGAAACCACAGTGGGGAGAGACAGCATTGCTTACTCAAGGTCACTGGGCAGAGCTGGCCTGGACCCAGGACTACCTGGCTCGAAACTCAACTGGAGTGGTTTTGTTTTTCTCTCCGCTCTCCATGGAGCCAACTACTATTCAATATTGTGAAGGGAAAGTAGGACGAATGTTCTTATTCTTGCTTTTTTTAGCGGGGCTCAGTGAGGCCTAATTAATGTACTCAGAGTTCTACTAACTGCTGGCAGCCAGGCTCACCCTTGGCAAAACCGCTCAGGGAGGCGTTCCGTAGCTTCTGGGTCCTCCTGTGTCGATCTGAGCCCTGTCTGCCACTAAGGAGAGTGGAGCAAATAGAAACTGGAGAATAGAGTTATCTTCTGAGGGGCATAACGGAGAAGGCAATGGGACCCCACTCCAGTACTCTTGCCTGGAAAATCCCATGGATGGAGGAGCCTGGTAGGCCGCAGTCCATGGGGTCGCTAAGAGTCGGACATGACTGAGCGACTTCACTTTCACTTTTCACTTTCATGCATTGGAGAAGGAAATGGCAACCCACTCCAGTGTTCTTGCCTGGAGAATCCCAGGGATGGGGGAGCCTGGTGGGCTGCCGTCTATGGGGTCGCACAGAGTCAGACACGACTGAAGTGACTTAGCAGCAGCAGCAGCAGAGGGGCATAAATGTTTTCAATCTGTGATCATCTCTTTTCAGCAGGGGAGTGCATTTGCAATGACAGATTTTAAGGTAATGAGTTAGCCGGGCGAGGACCCAGGCCAGGTATGGGAGCACAGGGGTCACATTTCCGCCTCTGAACAGAGTTGGTGAGAAGACCCTCTTCCCTTTGGATGCATTTCCCTCTTCTTACACCAAGATTGGGCTTTCCTGGTGGCTCAGTGGTAAAGAACCAGCCTGCCAATGCAGGAGACGTTAGAGACACAAGTTCGATCCCTGGGTCAGGAAGATCCCCTGGAGGAGAGCATGGCAACCAACTCCAGTATTCATGCCTAGAGAATCCCATGGACAGAGAAGCCTGGCAGGTTATGATCCATAAGATCTCAAAGAGTCCGACACAACTGAAGCGACTTAGCATGCACGCACCAGCATTCTTGCCTAAGAAATTTCATGGACAGAGGAGCCCGGCAGGCTACATACAGTCCATGGGGTCGCAAAAAGATTCAGCCATGACTCAGTGACTAAGTGACTAAACAACACCATCAAAATTATCCAGGAAATGCTGGCGGTGAGCAGAAGAGAGGTGAAATGTCTGAATACCATGGGAAATTCTACCAGGAAACAACATGAAAAAGTAACCGTGCAGAAGTTACTTTTTCTGTGTTTTCAGAAGTTACTTTAACTGTGCAGAAAAAGTGCAGAAGAGTGACAGCTCAGAACCACATCTATAGGACCTTCTCAGTGATGCCAGTAACTCAAGTTCCCCGTGAGCCACCAGGGCAGCCATCAGAGTCTCGGGCACCGTTTAAACCCAGGGCCCCACAGGAGGTCTGCAAACAGCACTTGTCTGCTCTGAGCCGAGCCCAGTAGGCAAGAGACACTCAGTTCTGGGCCCTGGGGACCAGGACAAATGACAATGAATGTGTGTGTGTGGTGGGGGGAACTTTCCCTTTCAGAGGGGCTTTTGGGAGGAAAAGTGCTTACCTTGGAGCCCTAAAGAGCAGCCATGAGGCTAGAAGGATGAACCCAAGCCAGAGAGTAAAAATAATAATGGCATTTTCACACCCATTTCCCAGTTAGTGGGATTTCCCTGGCGGTTCAGTGGCTAACACTCCTTGCTGCCAGTGTGGGAGGCCGGGGTTCAATCCCTGGTCGAGGAGCTAGCTCCTGCATGCCACAGCTAAGACCTGAAGCAGCCAAATAAATAAATAAATACAAATATTAACAAAGTTTCCCAGTTAGTAATTATTGAGCATGTTAGTATATGCACTCCAGAAGATATTTGCATTGACAGTCAATGGAGCAACATATTTAAATACTTTAAGGCAATTCACTGAATCCCCCAAACTGATGAGCTAGTTATACCCATTTTATAGATGATGAAACTGAGGCACAGGGAGGGTAAATAACCTGCAGACAGTTAATAAATCTTTGTTAAATGAACAAACAACCCATCACAAGAAATGTTGAAACAGAAATAGAAGACTAATTGTTGAGGTGCCTGAGAGGAGATGAAAACATCAGACACAATTTTCATGAGAGCCACTGGCCTGTCTGTGGATTCTCGTCTGCATTCTAGAAATCTTCCCATCCGAGGACTCTTCCTTGCCTCACCCGGATGGTGACCCTGAACTTGGGACACAGGGCACGTGCTGGTGGAGTGAGAGCCACTGGCTGGGCCTGGCGCTCCCTGCCCCCAGGATCCCTCCTTCCCTGAGGGACCCAGGGCTGGCAGCAGCCTTGAGACTTCCTGGTGCTGCACCCAGGGTGACGTTCAGCCTCACCCAGGGGCTCGGCTGCCTCTCAGGTGACAGGCAGCTAGGAAGACCAGGGTGGGACCAGCCACCTGGGACCTGGCTTCATCCACAGCTGCTGGCCTGACTGGAGATGGTTCCTAGGGCTGCCGGCTGTAGGAGGAGCCCTGGGGAAAATCAGGCTCCTGTCCCCAAAAGGGGAGTGTTGAGTGTGTGTGTTGAGTCGCTGTCATGTCTGCCTCTTTACGACCCCATGGACTGTAGCCTACCAGGCTCCTCTGTCCAAGGGGATTCTCCAGGCAAGGATACTGGAGTGGGTTGCCATTTCCTTCTCCAGGGGATCTTTTCCACCCAGGGATCGAATCCGCATCTTTTGTGTCTCCTGAATTGGCAGGCGGGTTCTTTACCACCAGTGCCATCTGGGAAGCCTTAGACAGGGGCTTTACAGTGACTGTTTAGTTTTAAAACTAGAGTCAACCACACACTTAGCTGGGGTCTGAGTGCCAATGGCAGATGGGACAACGTTTTCCTCCTCAATCTTTCCTCTTTTGCGGCGATTTCCGTACAGTTTGATGATTCAGAGGAGAAAAACGCTCTAGCCCTGCAAATTCGTTCCGCCTGCATTTACATGTTCCATCACTCATTTGGGTACAGGGTATTTTCAGCAGATTCCAAGCAACCAAAGCAAGTTGTATTCATGGGGCCTCCCTGTGTTCACGCCTTGGAGAAGGGGTGCAGGTGGCTTGGCTCTTGGTGCACCCTCTGCAAACACTCTTCACCCTGCTTGGGGGGATCTTCCTGTGGAGCTGAAGAGATTTCCAGTTTCTTCTTTCTGTGGCTGGATAATTAAATCAAGGCGGGATAAGAGAAGTGTTGAACACGGAGGAGGAAGACTCAAATGCAAAAGTCTCAAGAGGGTTGGGGCGGGGGGTGGGGAGTGTGGCGGAGTGGGGAGGGTGGTCAGTGGAGAAAGAGTTCTGAACTCGACCGTTCAGAAACCAGACAGGCTGGCTGGCAAATCTACAGGCCCTAACCCTCTCCTGGGAGTGGAGGGAACTGTGGACTTTGGTGTCTTTTGTGCTGATCCCTCCACCGAGGCAGCCTGGAGCCTTTAATGCTGGTCTCCAGGACGCACCCCTGGGTTGCAAGCCAGGCTATGAATCAGCAGTTTTTTTTAAAGGCCGCAGTGCCTGTCTCCTGCATGTGTGTACTGAAGTATTGTTTCTTTACCTTTTGGTGCGGAAGAATTTAAACACATGAGTCCTGATGTTCTATTTTCCCATCAGCCGCCATCTGCAACTATCAACTCACGAAGATGGTACATGAGTGTTGTCACTCTCAAGCCCACGTTGGAATCACTTAGAAGTCTTGTCAAAAAATGCAAACCCCCGGGCTTCTCTGGTGGCTCAGTGGTAAAGAATCTGCCTGCCAAGGCAGGAGCTACGGGTTCAATCCCTGATCCGGGAAGACCCCACATGCCTCGGAGCAACTAAGCCCGTACGTCACAAGTACTGAGCCTGTGCTCTAGAGCCTGGAAGCCGCAACTACTGAAGCCTGTGTGTGCTAGAGCCCGTGCTCCCCAACAAGAGACGCCCTCGCAATGGCAAGCCCGTGCACC
Organism: Bos indicus x Bos taurus; assembly: GCF_003369695.1. NCBI lineage: Eukaryota > Metazoa > Chordata > Mammalia > Artiodactyla > Bovidae > Bos > Bos indicus x Bos taurus. The sequence goes on along the minus strand of NC_040079.1, from coordinate 5,639,844 downwards.
GAAGCTAGAGAGCAGCCTTCGCTCGCTGCAACTAGAGAAAAGCCCACGCAGCAACCAAGACCCAGCGCGGCTAAAAATAAATAAATAAAAAATTTAAAGACTGCAAACTCCCAGACCCTGCTCCAGACCAAGTATATATCACCATTGAAGGGGGTCAAGTCCAAGAATCTGTAGTTTCCCCATCCATCCCCTAGAGGATGCTTGTCGACAGAGAAGGGTTTACCAAGTGTGGGGAGAGAACCCTGGCCTTGGTCCTTGCTCTGCCATTCACCAGCTGGGTAACTTGAACAAGTCTCTTATTTCTCAGCTCACATCTCCCTCTGAACACAGATAAGACGGTGGTGTTGTGAGGAATAAATAAAATAGTGTAAGAAAAGTGCCTGACACGCAGTACATGCTCATTAAACACGTAATGCTATTATTAACATCCTTCACTTCTGTCTGGTTTCGAAGCCCCAAGAAAAATGGAGACCAAGCTGGAGATTTTGTAAGGGCTTCCAGGAGAGAGGCTTCATCTGAACCCATGAGCCCAGCCATCTGTTGGTATGAACATAGAGCCATATATGATTCTGTTTAGGGCCACTGACCAACACAGAGACAAAAAGCACCCAGGCAGGTTGATATTAACCCCCAGTGGTCAGATGTGGCACCAAACCCAAGGTTCTCTTGTCCTTTAACTCAGAGATCAAAGGGGAATACAAGCGGAATGTTTCATGTTGGACACACTGAGTACGTTTACCAAGGCAACGGATAGAGACCTTGGTCTGGTAAGAATGCCCGGTCATTCCAGCCCCGTTTGTGACTCAGGGTGTTCATTAGAGAAGCAGGGGCTGGTCAGAGCAAGATCCCCCTTGTCAGATGGGGACTGAACTCACCAATCCTGGTCTCACCAGTTCAGAGCTCAAAACACCAGAGCCCACCAAGCACGACCTGAATGCAGCCCAGGCCTGCACATATCAGTTACAAAGGCAGGCGGGGGACACGGCTCTCATTAGGGTCGATGCGGACACTGAAGCTTAGACATAACCAAGCCTGCAGTATGGCTCCACAGAAATTCATTTTGCAAGGCAGGTGCTCAGATGGTAAAGAATCCGCCGGCAATGCAGGAGATGGGGGTTCCTTCCCGGGGTCAGGAAGATCCCCTGGAGAAGGAAATGGCAGCCCGCTTGAGTATTCTTGCCTGGAGAGCTCCATGGACAGAGGTGCCTGGTGGGATACAATCCATGGGGTCTCAAAGAGTCATACACGACTGAGCGACTAACATTTATTTATTTTATTTGTTTAGGATTAATAAGCTCAGTCATGTCTGACTCTCTGCAACCCCATGGACTGTATATTCTCCAGGCCAGAATCCTAGAGTGGGTAGCCTTTGCCTTCTCCAGGGGATCTTCCAGACCCAGGGATCGAACCTGGGTCTCCGGCATTACAGGCAGATTCTTTACCAGCTGAGCCACCAGGGAAGCCCAAGAATACTGGAGTGGGTAGCCTATCCCTTCTCCAGGGGATCTTCCCAACCCAAGAAGCGAACCAGGGTCTCCTGCATTGCAGGCGGATTCTTTACCAGCTGAGCTACCAGGGAAGTCCTAAGATTATATCAGCCAGTGGTCTTAATTTCCCTAAGGAAAAGTTTCTAAACACTATCAGAAAACATGTAGAGCTGAGGCAAGCAACTGATTCAAAGATGTGAACCTCTATGGGGCAGGTGAGGGCACATACTGACCTGGGGGCGGGCAGCGGGAAGGGCAGTAGCTCCGCCTTTAGCAACTATAACCTTTTCTAGAAATAAGTGTTGGCAGTAAGCTAGAGCAGCAGTGACTTGCCCCATAAGAATCTGGAGAAACAGGAGAAGGAACGACGTTGCCCTTATAAAGTTAAGTTTTGAAAAACATAAAGAGAAGGTGTAATCAACCACCGATGGGCGCTAACCAAGAGACTGTGATTATATGGCTTAAGAATTTGGGAGCACCCATAACTCCACTCAAAGTGACCTGAATCACCTGCAGGGAGACAGAAATAATACCTTACTCTAATTTAGTAAGAAGAAACGTTTTTGGAGAAACTCCAAGGGAAGAGAATGGAGGGAAAATGTTCATCCAAGGGCACAAACGCTCTCCCACGCACAGTCTGTGGGGAGGGTGGCGAGGCCCCAGTCCTGTTTTGTATCATTCTTGCAATCCCTCTGCAGCTAAGGGACTGGGTCCCCCTGTCGCCCAGCTGGCAGAGCGCTGATGTACACACGCTGGTCCACATTTGTACCTGTTATCTGTGCCTCACAGTTGAGAAAACCTTAGCTCTTGATAGTTTCTATGAACCAAGAAATAGATCTGTTCTTGGTGTGCTGGAAGACTGAGGTTTTATAGCCTACGAAGCCAATCACCCGTCTTGAGACCATGTCTCTGGGCAACCTTGGGTCTCAGCCTTGTTGGGGACCTCGCTCAAACTCACTGCCCTGACGCCGGGAGGGTGCTTGTCAGTTCTTTTGCCCACTCAGTATCTGCTACATCTTCCCCGTGCTTGGTCTCCAGGATGGATGGAAGGGGCTCAAAGACTCACCTCTCCAGCCCCCGGCGGACCCAGAATGATGGACGGACATTCTGGGCCAGGCTCAGTAGCACAGAGCTAGCTGCAGAGCCGGATCCCCTGGCTTCCAGAGACGCCGGGAGCTGACTTAGCCTGCTCGAGCTGCTCTCACACAACACCCCAGACTGCGTGGATGAAACACCAGAACTTTAATTCCCACAGTTCTTGAGGCTGGAGAATCCAAGATCAGGTACCAACACAGTCAAGTTCTGGTGAGAGAAATCTCTCTCTCTTCCTCTAGTTATAAGGCCACCAACCCTATGGGATTAGGTTCTTATGCTGTGGCCTCATTTAACCTCCGTTATCTCCTAAGGGCCTTATCTTCAAATTTTGTTGTCATTTAGACTTTCCTGGTGGCTCAGACGGTAAAGCGTCTGCCTACGATGCGGGAGACCCGGGTTCAGTCCCTAGGTCAGGAAGATCCCCTGGAGAAGGAAATGGCAACCCACTTCAGTACTGGAAAATCCCATGGACGGAGGAGCCTGGTGGGCTACAGTCCATGGGATCACAAAGAGTTGGACACGACTGAGTGACTTCAAGAGACACTAAGTCGTATCTGACGCTTTGTAACCCCACGGACTGTAGCCCACCAGGCTCTTCCATCCATGCGATTTCCCAGGCAAGGGTACTGGAGTGGGTTGCCATTTTCTTCTCCAGGGAATCTTCCCGACCCAGGGATTGAACCCCATCTCCTACATTAGCAGGCGGATTCTTTACCACTGAGCCACCTGGGAAGCCCTGTCTTCAAATACCGCTCCATTAAAGGTTAGGGCTTTAACACATGAACTTGGAGGGGGGAGCGGGGAAGGACACAATTCAGTCCTCACCAGTGGTGTGCCCAGGGCCTGGCAGAGGGTCACAGAATCTGTGTTCAGGTCTGTGTGGGAGTCCAGTGTTCCCGCTCTGGACTCTGGGCACTTCCTGGGAAGATCTAGCCTTGTTCTTTGCATGCTGGGGATTCTGTGAGCTACTCAATACCTTATTTTATTTTTAGCCTCATGGCATGTGGGATCTCAGTTCCCTGGCCAGAGATCAAATATGCACTCCCCCTCCCCGTGTTGGAAGTGTGGCGTCTTAATCACTGGACGGCCAGAGGAGTCCCTCAATACCCTTTAATACATCCTGGGGTCCATTTCAACAAGGGAGATCTCATTTCTAGCCGGCTGGTAGGAAGGCCAACTGACGCCAGGCCCAACGGGACCCCCTCGCACGGAGTCCAAAGCTGATGTCCCAAGGGGATTCTCCAGTTCTCGCCCACCGAAGCGAGCACGGGCCTGCACCCCCTCCCTCCGCCCCTCTGTTTAAGAACTCGCGTCCTCTCTCTTTTCTGCATCAGCTGCTAGAGTCTGAAAGGGCTGCCCTGTTCCCCTCCGCCTTCCGAGCTCTCAGCCCACCGGGTGACCAAGGGGTTTCTCGTCCATGGGGGACTCCTGCTGTCTCCGGGCACAGGGACGTCGTGGGTCCCTCCCCTTGATGACTAGTCCCCAAGGCCTATTAAGCAGAAGGCCCTGAACTTGGGGAATGGGGTACGGATATGCCCGGAACATCACCTCTGCCCACAGGTGTCTTCGGGAGAGGAGTCAGTGCCAGACGGCAGAGTTCCCCAGCCCGGAGAGGGCTCCGCCGGGGCCCAGCTTCCCCTACAGGCTGTCACCGTGGGCGGGAGGATGCGGGGCTCAAGCCTCCTGCTGGGGACCATGGACCCCACTCCACACAGAGGCTGAGTCCCTGCAGCTCCCGCCGGCTGCTCTGCGGCCATGACAGGTGTGGAGGGAGGTCTGATCCCAAGGGATGGGACGCAGGACTCAATGCAGCAGCTCCCGTCCACCTGCCCAGAGCCTCCTCGGAACCAGGCAGCCCTCTGTGGCTTTTGCTATCCTGTGTCCCCGCCCCTTGCCCCCAGGTCAGTCCTGTGAACCGCCCCGGCTCCCACTCCCTCGCTTTATCCTTCCCGAGAGGTCACCCGAGGCCTCCCTGGCATGCTGAATTCCATCTGCTCCTCGACTACGTCAAGGCCCCCGCTTCCCAGCCGGTTTCTGCCTGCGGGACGGGTCCTGCTGTCTGCATCGTTACCCGTGTCCTGGAGACCAGACCCTCTGGGGGTCTGGGGCTCCACATTGTCTCCACCTGGGAGCGGCAGGGGGTGGCTTCACGGGCCTCCTGGGGGCCCTCCACCTCGCCTGTGACACAGCTGGCATCCTTGGGATGACTTCCGGGAGGAGGTCACAGCATCAGCCTGGGCCATAGCTCAGAGTGCCCCTGGCTGGCTGGACTTGCTCTGCCCGAGGGCCACGTAGGGGCCACTGCCCACCCCCTTGACCCTTCCCTGACTCTCCGGGCTCCAGAGCACCCACCCAGGATGGCCGGCTTGGCTGACCGACTGGGAGTCGGGGAGGGCCTGGCAACTCCTCCTGGTCCAGGGTGAGGGTGGCTGAGGCCGGGCCTCATGCCCAGGTAGGGGGTGGGGGAGTCCCTTTTTTCTCCTTTCCCTCCTCCCAGGTCAGCGACACAGCTGCTGGCAGCACCCGTGACCTCCAGGAAAGGCAGCCACCGACCAAGTGGACACAGAAAAAGTACGGCCGCACCCAGGCCTTCCTGTCCCGAGACAAGCGTTGCTGCTGCTCAAGCCGGGCAGACTGAGGCTTTCTGCCGCTAACAGGCCCTGAGTCCCAAAGCAGGAGGTTCTATCTGACGGATGCCGCGGGCCTTCAGAGTGAGCCCACACTGTGTGTGTGTGACACAAACTGGGTTCTTTCTGCAATTGTGTGTGTGTGTGTGTGTGATACAAATCAGATTCTTTCTGCAATTTGTGGAAAGCAATTTTCCTAAAACAGATAACTCAGAACAGACCTGACACGCTCAAGTCAAGTATTCAGAGTGTCCGTTTTTAAAGCAAAGCTGGGTCCGGCTCTAGAAGATGTGCGCTGGTAAAAAAGATCCAGGAACCCGGTCCAGAGGGGACCGCAGTGACAGAAGGGGGGCAGAGACTGGCTGAAGAAGACGGGGAGGGCCCCCAAGGCTGCCTCTCCTGGTGAGGTGGGGTGTGTGCACGCAGGCGTACCCCGCTGGGCCATCTGTGACTCCAGGGCAGCTGTCGTGGACAGTCCCCCAGGCAGACAGTCCCCCCTGAAGCCACCAGCGCGGTTCAGTCCACAGCTGAGCCCAGCCCTGAAGCGCAGGGGGTGACACCCTCGGGGTCATCTTCCAAGCCCACCGGGTGACCACAGTGATGCTCTTGTGAGCCCCTCCTTCTTTCTGCCCCCTGCCCCCCTCCCTCCCTGCTTGCTGAAGTTGCCTTCCGAATGAAAAGCCTGCCCCACATCTTCTCGGTCCCTGTTTTCCAGAGTAAGAGAAGCGGTATCGGGTTTTTATTGTTCTCAGCGTAGGATCCAATCGTTAAAGAGACACAATTGGAAACATACCAGCTGGAGAACAAACAGCCCACACAGCATCTGGAAGGGCCCAGTGTCCTGGATGGGTGGCAGCCGAGGGGGGCTGTGTCCCTGTGTGCCCACAATTCAGAGCCCTTGCTGCCCCTGGTCCTGGCTCCTTGGTGTCCGCCCACTCCTAGTCCCCTTCCTGGGCCTCCTGCCTCCCCAGGCCTCAGCCTCGACCCCACTGGGCACAGGAATGGAGCCCCAAACTCAGCCCTGTCCCCACCTCACACCCAATCAGCCCCTGCCCTGCAGAGCTGGCATCTCTCTGATTGCCCCCTCCCCCCTCGACTCCATGGCTCAGAAATGCCCCCTTCCTGCCCCCTCCACCCTCTCATCTTGTTCAGGATAGGCTTCCCATTTAGGACTGAGCACCAGCTGAAGCCAGGGCTGGCACCAGGGGCCAGCAGAGTGATGTCGTGTGGCCATGCAGCTGGAGACATTGTAGCTGGCTCCCAAGGGCACGCCCTCCTGTCCAGGGGCCCAGGCAGACCACCTGCAGAAGCGGTGCTACCGCCGTGCTGCACACTCCAGGGCATGTGGCCAGAAGCAGGCATCTGCAGCGATCTGCCCTGGCGGGCCTGGGCACAGAGGGGCGGACACCTCTAAGATCCAAGAACAAGCTGAGTTTGTCTACGGGTGGACGAATGCGAAGTATTCCCAGCCACAGGCCGGTGGCCCATCATCACTCACTGACAAGCAACTGTGTTTGCTTCAATTGCTCTCAGAGATGTGGTCTGGCCCGGCTGTACTTCTGGGGTCCCTGGCTCCCTGGTCTCCATGGCAACCGTGCAGAAACACCACACGCGGCGGGGCCATGAAGTCTTCCCCTCCTCTGCCGACTGGTCCTGCTGCCCCTTCAAGGCCTGGCTCTCAGGCTGCCTCTTCCTCCCCGCATCGCCCTTTGACTACGCGTGCCCACCTGTCGCCCTCGCAGAATTCCTCAAGCGCTGGCAGGAGCGCTTGATGGGGAGCTGGTGCTGTATATGCTGCCTGTTAATATCACCCATGTTACAAAACCCTGCTGGCACACCTCCTGTGGACAGGCCTAGCGGCTGGAGCACCAGCGGCTTTGAATACCTATTTTTACTAGCTGGTTATCTCTTGGATCCCTGGATTCTGGTATAACCAGTGTGGACTCAGACCCGACTGAGACAGCAGGGCAGAGAGATCTCCTTCCCACTTTCAGTTCAGTTCAGTCACTCAGTTGTGTCCAACTCTTTGCAACCCCATGGACTGCAGCACACCAGGCCTCCCTGTCCATCACCAACTCCCGGAGTTTACCCAAGCTCATGTCCATTGAGTCAGTGATGCCATCCAACCATCTTATCCTCTGTCATCCCCTTCTCCTCCTGCCCTCAATCTTTCCTAGCATCAGGGTCCTTTCAAATGAGTCAGCTCTTCACATCAAATGGCCAAAGTATTGGAGTTTCAGCTTCAGCATCAATCCCTCCAATGAACACTCAGGACTGATCTCCTTTAGGATGGACTGGTTGGATCTCCGTGCAGTCCAAGGGACTCTCAAGAGTCTTCTCCAACACCACAGTTCAAAAGCATCAATTCTTCGGCGCTCAGCTTTCTTTAGACTCCAACTTTGACATCCATACTTGACTAATGGAAAAACCATAGCCTTGACTAGATGGACCTTCGTTGGCAAAGTAATGTCTCTGCTTTTTAATATGCTGTCTAGGTTGGTCATAACTTTCCTTCCAAGGAGTAAGTGTCTTTTAATTTCATGGCTGCGGTCACCATCTGAAGCCCCCCAAAATAAAGTCAGCCACTGTTTCCACTGTTTCCCCATCTATTTGCCATGAAGTGATGTGACCGGACCTTCTCACTTTGCTCTTGTAGAAAACTCTGGTTTCCCTGGCGCCCCTCCTTCTCCTGGGGAGCTAAGTTCAGGGGACGTTGGCTGGTTATGCCCAGCCTTGACCAGGCCTGCCTTAGAGGCTGGCCTTGGGGAAAGAGTGAAAAAGTGCGAAAAGTGCGTGAAAGAAGGCAGTTGCCGAGGCCATGTGGAGAATGGCTCCATTTTACACGAAATGCCCAGAAGAGGTGAATCCATGGAGATGGGAAGTAAGGTTTGTGGTGCTGAGCGCCGCAGGGCGGGGTGCTGGCTAAGGCGCCCAAGCTTTCCTTGTGCAGTGATGAAAACTGTTCTAAAATGGACTGCAGTGCTGGATACATAGCCACGAATACAGACAATCTCCAACCGAACGCTGGTTTGATTTACGATTTTTTGACTTCACGATGGTGTGAAAGCAATGCACACACAGTAGAAGCTATACCTTAAGCTCTGAATTTTGCTTTTCCTGGACAGCGCTGTGTGGTCCGATCCTCTCTCGTGACGCTGGGCAGGGCGGCTCCCAGTCAGCCCCCTCGGTCAACAGGTGAAACATGACACATGGAGGACCCTTCTGGACCCAGAGGGCCATTCTGCTTTTCCTTCTCAGGGTAGCACCCAATACATTTCACAAGATATTCAACACTGTATTACAAAGTAGGTTCTGTGTTAGCGGATTCTGCCCACCTGTGGGCTACTGTGAGTGCTCTGAGCACATGTAGGGTGAGCTGGGCTAAGCTGTGAGGTGTGGTAGGTTAGGAGTATTAAAGGCACTTTGACTTTTGGTGTGTTTATTGGAACATACCCCATCATAAGTTAAAGAAGATTCATGTACATAAAACCACTGAAGTGGGCATCAATTCCCCAGTGGGGACACGTGGCGGGGAGGCCAGGGTGGGGCTGAGTGGCTCGAGGTCTCGGGGGACCTTGAGATGAAGGCTGTAAACTGAGGGGATGGTGTTCATGCAGGGCCAACATTCCACAGAACAGACTAGAAACTTTCAAATCTCCAGAGTCCCCCAAGTTCCTTGAGCCCAAGCAGGAGGACGGGGACCTGGGATCCACTGCTGCTGCTAAGTCACGTCAGTCGTGTCCGACTCTGTGCGACCCCATAGACAGCAGCCCACAGGCTCCCCCGTCCCTGGGATTCTCCAGGCAAGAACACTGGAGTGGGTTGCCATTTCCTTCTCCAATGCAGGAAAGTGAAAAGTGAAAGTGAAGTCGCTCAGTCGTGTCCAACCTCTAGCGACCCCATGGACTGTGGCCTACCAGGCTCCTCCATCCATGGGATTTTCCAGGCAAGAGTACTGGAGTGGGGTGCCATTGCCTTCTCCCCCTGGGATCCACAGCAGGACGTATTTCCTGGAGCAGAAGGAGCCCTTGTTTATTTACTCCATGAACAATCACCCAAGGGCCTCAGGGCTGAAGACAGGGGGACAAGGATCCAGCAGGTGAGTAGGGGGCTCAGAGGAGGACACCAGTGAGGAGGACACTTTAGAGGAAGCCCTTGCTCAGGAGCACCATAGGTGGCCGGGAGGAATGCAGAGGGTGTGGGGGGGCATGGCTTCTGGGAGCAGGGGCCAGGAAAAGTGCCAGAGTGGGGTGCTGGGTTGGACTCAGGCAGCATCGCCTGGGGAGGTGTCCCTGAACCCCCAGGAATTTGTGGAGGCCTGCAGCCTGGGTTAAAGAACGCTGGAGGTAGGAGGAGAGGGTTGAGCCCAAGGCTGGGTTGTAGAGTTTTCTAGCAGCCCTCGGCTTCCATGCCTTTGGGAAGATCCCAGGCCACCCACGATGGCAGGTGGAGCAGCAAAGGTTCCTGCAGGTGGCAGACTGTTGACGGGCCCTGGGCAGCCTCCTGCATCTGCCCTCGACATCGGGGGTGCTGCCTTCAGCTCACGGTATTTCCAGGACCGCAGTGTTTCAGGTCAAAGTCAAGACATGGAATCTCCGGACCACCTCCTTTGTGGGGGAGAGGGGGCAGGGTGCTGGGCGGATCTGTGGGGGCAACACGTGTGGAAATACGTCAGTAGCCCCAGGAGCTGTCACAGGACAGGGAGGGGCAACTCCGCTGTGACACCCAGAAACATTCATGATCCCGGAGAGGGGTTGGCCCTGCATCACATCTGCCCCCGTCCCGGCACCAAGGTTCTCTATCATAGCTCAGTTCTGAAACCGCCACGACGACAAAGATCAAGGAGCACTCATCTCTGCGTGTGTGGAGGATGTCGGGAGAAGGAGAGCATGCAGAGCACCCGGGGTACGACCTCCAGGCAGGGCGATTCAGCAAGAGCTCTCAGAATCCATGCACTCTTGACCCAACAAACTCCTAGGCATTTCTTTCTTTTCTTTTTGGCAGCGTGTGAGATCTTGACTCCCCAACCAGGGAATGGGACCTGCAGCCCCTTGCAGTGGAAGCTCGGAGTCTTAATCACTGGATCACCAGTGAAGAAACTCCCACACCTAGGAGTCTCTATCATAGCTATGTTTACACACGTGCACGAGAAGTATCTAGGACGATATCTGTGGCGAGGCTTTTTTAGTGCAAAGGATTGAGAATGGCTCCGTTGATGGAGGACCAGTTTAGGACCTAACAGAGCACCCCACAACTATGGAAATGAACAGGGCGTCTCCTGACAGGCCACCAGGAAGGACCACCAGTGTGAGCTGCCTAGGGGTTAAAACCAAGGTGTGGAAATGAAACAAAAACACAAAAACTCAACAATGCATAGACTGTCTCTGAAGGACATGAAGCAACTGTTGGCTCTGGGCAGAGGGACCGGGTCCAGGGTGGAAGAATGCTTACTTTTTTTTACCATATGCCTTTGTGCTTTCTGAATAAGGCTCAGTACCGAAGAATCGATGCTTTCAAACTGTGGTGCTGGAGAAGACTCTTGACAGTCCCTTGGACAGCAAGGAGATCAAACCAGTCAATTCTAAAGGAAATCAACCCTGAATATTCATTGGAAGGACTGATGCTGAAGCTCCAGTACTTTGGCTACCTGATGCAAGGAGCTGATTCATTGGAAAAGGCCCTGATGCTGGGAAAGATTGAAGGCGGGAGGAGAAGGGGGCAGCAGAGGATGAGATGGTTGGATGGCATCATTGACTCAGTGGACATGAGTTTGAGCAAACTTCGGGAGATAGTGGAGGACAAAGGAGTTTGGCGTACTTCAGTCCAGAGGGTCACAAAGAGTCAGACGTGACAGCGATTGAACAAAAACAACAAAGCTTGCACACGTATTCAGTTGCATACGTTATTAAACAAAACAGTATTTTTCTAGAGATTGAAACTATTCCGGGGATTCCGGCATATGTAGTTGCTTGGTGTTTGTGCAAATAATCTGAGCTCCAGGTGCCTCATTTGTAAACCAGGTGCACTGATCTTGCACCTACTAGAAAGCCGGAGGCTGGGATGAAGGCCTTTTAGATTCCTTCTGCTCTGAGATCTATTAACGTACCCACAGTGCAGGAGATCCGGGTTCTATCCCTGGGTCCAAAAGATCCCCTGGAGTACGAAATGGCAACCCACTCCAGAATTCTTGCCTGGGAAATCCCACGGACAGAGGAGCCTGGAGGGCTACAGTCCATGGGGTTGCAAAAAGTCGAACACGACTGAATGACTAACACGTTCAGTTTCCTGCGGGCACAGCACAAAGGCTGTGCATCTTGGCCAGGTGCCCCGAGACTGTCCTTGGCATGAGTCCTCTCTGAGCAAAGCTAAATGCTGCTCCCTACCTGTGGCTGGTGGGGCCTAAAGACCTGTGCTTGGCGGGGCCGTCAAGGTGGTAGGACCGCTTGAAAACTGTTCCTTCTCCTGCCTGCACGGACCCGTCTTTTCCTCCCCCAAACACCAGGGTCCCTTTCCTGCCCTGGGCATCACACCTGCCCAGGACGGGCATCTATTTTCAGTCACTTGCAGGCTCTCCCTCCCAGCGGCCCCTCTTGGCGGCTCATAAATGAATGACAGATAGGAAGTGGGGGAGGGGGGTAGCGGCGGAGGCATTCCATCGTTCTCTTGAAACCAGCAAGGTTCTGGTGGGGACAGACAGATGCTCTCGGGGTTCTATGCCAGCGAGGGTCGGGGACGGAGAGCAGGCACCTCGGGTCCCCCATCAGCCAGCAGCTCAACACCAGGACGGCCCCTGGGCTGGCCCGTCACGGGTACGTTCTTATTCTGGATGTGCTGCTAACACGCACCCACACTGATTAGATAGACGCGGGCCGCTGGTTCTGATTACAGAACATTCCTCACTTTCCCAAACGCCTCTGAACCTTCCAACAGCTCCTGCTTCTGAGCTTTCAGCAGCCCCAGCCCCACACCCTCCCTTCCCACCTCTCCCAGGTCTCCGCCTCCAGAAACAGGGAAACTGAGGCCTACCAAGGGGAAAGGCTTTCACCGTGCACGAGGGAGCAGCAGAAATTCTCTGCTGGAGTCACCAGACCCTCCTCCTCCCCTAAGCTCCTGCCGGGGGCGGGTGGGACACAGCAGCGCTCTGGGTCTCCTGGGGTTGGCGTCAGCTCAGAGTCGATGTCCACTCACATCTGAATAGTCTACTTCTCACCTTTTTGCCAACGCACTCGCCCTGTAAGAAGCCACAGGCAGCTTCGGGGAAGGCCGGGGAAAGGACAACAGTCTACCTTTTTGGCTCTGGGTCTGTTAAAACTGGCAGATTAACCAGATTAGCCTTGGTATTAATTTAGGAGGCCACGATGCTCTGTTTTTTATGACTCAAGTTAGACTGTTGTTCACTTGACCTGGAGCTCACTGGTCACTTATTTTCAAGTAAGAATTGAGGCCCCCATCAGTCTCACTTCTAGGACTGCGAGGATCAACCAGCCACGGGTCTGCCAGAGTCCGACTGTTTTCACTGCACGCCCGCCTTGCTTTGGGGCTTCAGTGTTGCCACGTGGCCCTGCTGCCCGGGGTCCGGTGATCAGCACCGCATTTAGGATTCCCAGTGCAGCAGCTGCGGTTCCCCCTGTAAACTCTGATCTCCTGGAGAGCGGCCACAAGAGCGTGTCAAACGGTGGGCCTTCCCTTACAAACCGTGTGTCATGGTCCTGCTGAAAGGCGTGACTCTGGACCCTCCTCTGTGTGTGTGTGTGAGAGAGAGAGAGAGAGAGAGAGAGAGAGAGAGAGAGAGCAGGTCTTACATGAGAATCTAGGCAAACTTTTCAATCTCCCCGAGCCTTTGGAGACCTTCCTCTATAATGACCACTCTTCAACCAATCCAACCAAATAAACGGTTGGCCTTTCTGGCCTCGGAGGTCTTCCCACTCCTCCTCTTAAGCCCGGGACTGAGGATTTCCACGGTGCGTCAGCTCTGTCCTGGGGAAGAGTTGACTCCAAGACCCTCCCTGGCCCAGGCAAACCCTCTAGACCCCTCAGAAGGCTGAGCTGGTTCCCACTCTCCTGTGACAACACCAAGCAGGTCTCCAAGGCCCACTGCCTCCTCTTGGAAGTCCTCCTGGCTTCTTGGGCCCTCTCTGCCATCTTTTCTAAGAGCCCTGTGCCCTCAAACCAGCTCCCCGGCCCAGCATTCCCCACTGCTGCACAGCTCCTCGCCCGAATAACCAGTGCTCACCCACCATCATCGCTCGGTGTAGTAAGCCAACTCCTGCGTGGGCGCTGAGGTCAAACTGCACAGGCTGACAAGGCAGAGCCCCTGGGAGGGTTAGTGGGACAGAGGGTGATGCTGGGGCCAAAGTGAAAAGTGAAATTTAGCCACTCAGTCATGTCTGACTCTTTGCGACCTCGTGGACTGGAGCCCGTCAGGCTCCTCTGTTTATGGAATTCACTAGGCAAGAATACTGGAGTGGTTGCCATTTCCTTCTCCAGGGGATCTTCCCGATCCAGGGATGGAACCCGGGTTGGGTTAAATGTCTCCTGCATTGCAGGCAGATTCTTTACATTTGAGCCCTAAGGGACCAAACCTGCTGCCTTAGGTGCCGTCAGATGAGGGGTTCTGGGGGTGCTCACTGTCCCTGGATCACACGGCACGGGGCTGCCCCCAGCAGTATCTCCTCATCGCCCACCACGGGAGGCACAGGCCCTCTCGACCTGGGCCCGTCTGCAGCCCCAGGAGGGCCCACCAGCACGTGACGTGAGCTTGTCCGGGGGGAGAGGAACAGGCCATCAGTGTCTCGAGGGGCTAGCCATCAAGGTGGGGGGAGACCATGTCCACAGCAGATGAATGGGTCAGTGAACGCAGCAGTTATGTACGACGGAATACTACTCAGTCGTAAAAAAATGAAGGACATTCTGATACACGCTATTCCACCAGTCACAAAAGTACAAACAGCGTATGAGGATACTGAGCTCATGCTTGATCATCCGTGTCTGACTCTGCGACCCCGTGGACTGCAGCCCGCCAGGCTCCTCTGTCCAGGCAAGAATACCAGAGTGGGTTGCCATGCCCTCCTCCAGGGGATCTTCCCCACCCAGGGACTGACCCCGCGTCCTGCGTCTCCTGCATCGCAAGCCAATTCTTTACCATTAGCGCCTCTGGGGAAGCCCACATGAGGTTCCGAGAATAGTCAAATTCACGAAGACAGAAAACAGAACGGCGATGAGGCAGGAGACGGGGAGCTGTTGTTTAACTGGGGACAAAGTTTCCGTTTTGCAAGGTGACAAGGTTCTGGTTGGATGGTGGTGATGGTCGCATGTCAGTGTGAAAGTGCTTAATTCCACCGAACCAGATGGTTAAGATGGTGCATTTTATGTTATCTTGACTACAATCAAAGACTGAAGAGAAAGGAGTGGCTGTACCACCGCCTGCCATCGTCTGTGGCTCCCAGGCAGTCAGGGCTCCACTGGAGCAGAGTTGGGGGGTGGTCTCCCTAGCAGTGGCCCAAGCCCAGGCTCCTGAGTGCCCCTGCCTGGCCTCAGCCCGTGCACTGGGGGCTACCGCCTGCACCACCACTCCACGTTTCCAGCTGATCTCTCATTCTCACCCACATCTGTGCTCTACTCCCGCCAGAATCGCGTAGCTAGGACCTCAGCGTCTCCATAAACCTCTCATCCCATGTGAAATCTCACCCTCGGCTGGAACGCTCCCAGCGGTAACGACGCATGCGGCTGAGCGCTGACGGTGTGCAGAGCAGGGAGCCCCGGACGACACCCTGAGTGTCCACAGCCCCCTTCGAGGACAGCCACCCCAGCAGGCTGACGGAGTGCAGCTGACTTGGGCCCCACCCTGTCCACACTGGGCACTCCCCGCCCGGAGAAGCACCCCCTCCACCCCCAGAGCCCTGTCGCCCTTCAGTTAGTTCAGTCGCTCAGTCCTGTCTGACTCTTTGCAACCCCATCGCAGCATGCCAGGCCTCCCTGTCCATCACCAACTCCCGGAGTTCACTCAGACTCACGTCCATCGAGTCGGTGATGCCATCCAGCCATCTCATCCTCTGTGATCCCCTTCTCCTCCTGCCCCCAATCCCTCCCAGCATCAGAGTCTTTTCCAATGAGTCAACTCTTCACATGAGGTGGCCAAAGTACTGGAGTTTCAGCTTTAGCATCAGTCCTTCCAATGAACACCCAAGACTGATCTCCTTTAGGATGGACTGGTTGGATCTCCTTGCAGTCCAAGGGACTCTCAAGAGTCTCCTCCAACACCACAGTTCAAAAGCATCAATTCTTCGGCCTTAGAGACCCACAAAGCTACTTGCGTGCTGTGCAGGCTCGTCGTTACGGAGGCTTTCCCCCGCTCAGAAACGTCTGGAACTGTCCTTTCACTTTCATGATTTAAAAAAATGCAATGGAAAGAAAGATACGTCTTTTCATGGGGGGAAATATTTCTTCGTCTGTGGAGCTGAGTTGTGCGTTCCTGGGGCATGAGAGGAACAAGGAAGTCCCTCGACACCAGGACAAACATCTGAAGATTGTTCCCACCCGCTCCTCCCAAGGTCCCTCTGCCCGTGCCAACATGTCCAGTTCTTTCAACTGTTTCTCATAGGACAGGATTTCGAGTTCTCATACCACCCTACTAATTAAGTCCTTGACCCTGAAAAATATTTACAATCCCATAGAAGAATTGAGATTAAAGATTAAGATACCGAATAAAGCCCAAGAGAAATGGCTTTATAATTATGGATTAACTTCTGTGGTTCAGCCTATAAAGGAGAAGACAGACAAGGTCAGGGCAGGGGCGACGCCAACGTCCCCACCAGCTGGAGAAGCCCAGCAGGGTGGACCTGCCACTCCCCAACCCCCAGCCCTTTCTGCTCTTAGGTGGGCAGTTAAAGAGACCCCAAGAGCTACATTGCTGCACCTCAAAATCTGTCTGGGGGCCTGCAGCTGAACACACAGGCCCTCCCCTACTTCGATTCTCTTTGATTTTTTTTCTATCCCAGGGATGAAGAGGATCTATTTTTAGTGGTGTAAGTGAAGAGTTGCCATAGCGACAGCTGGTGGTTACAAGCCAGGTCCTGCTACAGTTCCCAGTCATAAACCCCCAACGCTGAGCCCCAGGAAGAAAGGGGCCTCAGAGACCACAGCTCCTCCCGATCCACCGGGTCCCGGCCTGCCCTGCAGTCAACAAGCTGGACCTGAGTCTCCGCTGGTGGGGGAGCGGATCAGGGTGCGGGATGCCGGGAACTAGCCTTCAGGGGGCCCCGGGGGGCCTCCTGGGGATGCTACAGCTCAGTTACCAGGTGAGAAGGACACCTGCCTCGGTGTGGAGCTGGGCGATGGGCAGAGGAGGCTGGGTGCACCAGGCGGCACCTACGCGTGCTCTCCTACCGCAGACCTGCTGCGTGTCCACCGGAAAGGCGGGAGGACGTACAAGAAGGGGCACAGCAGCAGCGGGTACTATCAGAGCCGCAGACTGGAGACCAGCGTCCGCCCGCAGGTGGGGGTGGAGGGGGCGTGGTCTACGCAGAGGATGGAGACAAGCTTCCGCCCGCCCGCAGGTGGGGGTGCAGGGGGCGTGGTCTACGCAGAGGACGGAGCAGTGACCCAGCAAGGAAGTGAATGCACTTCAGCCACACTGTGGGCGGGTCCGCACCGTTAGCGTTCAGGTGAAAGAACCCAGACAGAGAAACCTTGTGCGGACCCATCACATAAAGGTCAAAGCCGGACAAGACTCATCTTGGGGGTGGGGCGTGCCCACGGGGACCTGGGAGAAGCTTCTAGGGGGCTGGTGATGTTCTGTCTCTTAGTCCGAACGTCGGTTACACGAGTACGTGCAGACTGTGCAAATTCACCACCTACGATGGACATGATTCTGTAAGCGTCTGCGGTAGCTGGTAAAGAATCCGCCTCCCAGCGCAGGAGATGCAAGAGACCAGGTTCAATCCCTGTGTGGGGAAGATTCCCTGGAGGAAAGCATGGCAACCCACTGCAGTATTCTTGCCTGGAGAATCTCACGGACAGAGGAGCCTGGCAGGCTGCAGTCCACAGGGTTGCAAAGAGTTGGACACGACTGAGCAGGCAGACCCGTAGCAAAGTTTACATGAACAAGGTTTTACAAGTTTGCTGCACTGTTAGTCCAGAATCAGCAAGGCGGTGTGAAAGGCACTCGGTGCTGGAGGGATTTGAGTGTAGGTATCAGGACGGGTGGACTCCCAAGTGCTGCATGCCCACCCCTGGGGCCCCGCTGGGGGTGATCCTGCAGAAGGGAGACCCCCGAAGGATTGCAGAGGGGAGGGTAATCCCCCAGGCTCAGCACACCCCGGGGTGCTCGGTCCACGGGCACCAGACTGAAGGCACGGTGCTTCCCCCACTCTCCACAGCTGCTCAGAGGCCACCCCTAGGCTCGGCCACTTCTATTGTTCCTTTAGATCGGCTCCGGCTGTTCCGTGGGCGGCTGAGTCACCCAGGAATGAGACGCAGGGAGGACAGAGGGGACTCTGGACTCAGTCTCCCCCGGGAGTCACGGCCAGCAGCGGGGGGCAGCCTTGGTGGGTGGAGGAGAAGGGAATGCTATGCTGGCCCTGCAGGGGAGCAGGGAGGGTGTGGTCCCCCCATACAGTCAGCATCGGGAGGCCCCGTGAGGGGCATGATGCCTGGAGGAGGCTGAGATGCCAAGTGCCCATCTCTCCCTGGGCCCCACCTCCTGCCCTAACAGGGTGACTGAACATGAATGTCAAGGCAGCCAAGCAAGGGACACCAACACAGATAGCTCGCGACGGGGACATCCTAGCCCCCCAGGCCAGAGCAGCCACTTCCCATATGGCCTTCCGCTCTCCCCTAGACCCTGCTCAGGTCTGGTTCTCCAGGCGGGCGACCGGGGTCTGCACCCGGCCGGCACTGGGAGACACCCACCTGCAAGAGGCCACAGGGCTGCTCATGGGAGCATGGGGGGTTGCTGCTTCAGGGCTCGACACCCCTGCAGCCCCTGGGGAGCTGCATCCGAGGCTCCGGAGGGCTGTGCACTCTAGGGACAAGCTCCCTTCAATGGAGTCTCAGCTCACAAGCCCCTTCCCTGAGCCCCCCACCCCCTGACACGATGCCCTTGCTCACACTTCCTCCCCCGGGCCCCTGTTCCCAGCTCACCCTCCAGCCTGGCATTCTAGGTTTTTCTAAAGTCTGGCCCCATCTTCTCTTTCCAGATGTTTCCTTGACTAGGCAAGACCCCCCACCCTGGTGTCCACCAACCAGTGTCCAGAGCAGACACCCACTACCACTCACACCCAAGCGCCTGAGTGTGTAGCCCCAGTGCCCGTCCTGGGGGCCCCTCTCCAGGAAAGCGTCCCTCACCTCTGCCTACGTGCAAGCCGCTGAGCCTCCTCTGGCATCTTCACGTCGTTCTCAGAGCAGCCTGACATACGTACAATAAATAACACTTAACAGATGGGTTAACTTGTGGGTGTCTGGCTTATCCACTGATGAGCCCCAGAGACACAGCAGTGCAAGGAAGGCCAAGGCCGGGGTGGCCTGGGGGGTTCACTTAAAAACGTACAGAAATGGTGAATCTCTACATCAGGCTTAACACAGTGCTGTAAGCAATTATACTTCCAAACCAAAATCAAAAGACGCTTTGCTCCTTGCAAGAAAAGTGATGACAAACCTAGACAGCGTATTAAAAAGCAGGGACGTTACTTTGCCAACCAAGGTCCGTGGGGTCGCCAAGAGTCAGACGTGACTGAGCAACTGGTCAACAACAAAAGCAAAGACTCAAGGGCTTCCCTGGTGGCCCAGAGGCCAAGGCTCCACTCTCGCAGCGCAGGGGGCCTGGGTTCAGTCCCTGGTCAGGGAACTAGATCCCACACGCCTCAACTAAGACTCAAGGCTGTCAAATAAATAAATAATAAATAAATACTTAAAAAAAAAACACCAAACCAACAAACAAGCTCATAGAAAAAGAGATCAGAGTGGTGCTTACCAGAGGTGGGGGTGGAAAATCAGGGAGGGGAGTTGGATGAAGATGGTCACAAAGGTATAAACTTTCAGTTATGAGAAAAATATAATTCATTTCAGAAAATTCAAACAGGGGCTCTGTATCAACTTAGAGAGTTGGGATATGGAGGGAGATGGGAGGGAGGTTCAAGAGGGAGGGGATACATGTATACCTATGGCTGACTCATGTTGCGGTTTGACAGAAAACAACAAAATTCTGTACAGCAATTATCCTTCATTTAAAAAATAAATAAAAAATTTTTAAAAAGATAATTAACACTGCTAGATGTTATATATGATAGTCGTTAAGAGAGGAAATCGTAAAAGTTTTTATCACACAGAAACTTTTTTCCCTTTTATTTTGTATCTGTTTGCCATGACAGATGTTCATTAAACTTACTGTGGTAATTTCATGGTGTATGCTGTCCACCCTGAACGTATACAGTGCTGAATGCCACTTGTATTCTGATTTTAACAAGTTTATGGTTGGATTTCCCTAGCGGATAAAAATCTACTTGCGAATGCAAGGGACATGGGTTCGATCCCTGGTCTGGGATGATTCCACATGGTGTGGAGCAACTAAGCCGGTGCACCACAGGTAATGAAGCCGCGTGCTGCAATTGCTGAAGCCTGCGAGCCTGTGCTCGGCAACAAGAGGAGCCACTGCAGTGAGAAGCCCCCACAACCGCAGCGAGAGGTGGCCTCTGCTCAGCACAACTAGAGAAAAGCCCACCAGCAATGAAGATTCAGCACAGCCAAAAATAAATACATAAATGAATATATATATATATTTAAGTCTATAGTTAACTGTAATAATTTTCTTTTAATAAGCCATGTTAGTACAGAGTCCAGACTTCACCGCTACTCTCAAGCTCACCACGGTGGCCCAAAAGCTGGGTGTGAATTTGCCTTTACACCTTCATAGATGTAATAGCTCATCTCTCTCTCTCTGCAGTGGGATCATCTCAAACGAAGTCATATTTTAAAAGATGAAATATGTCCACAGAAAGGGACACAGCAATTTAAAGAAATGGCCCATTTGTATAAAGCACCCACGGGCCTATTTTTTTAGTCTAAGTTTAGAATATCAGAGTTTCCTTACAGAGAGTCTTCTTGCAGCGCAGTGAACACACAGCTCTAGGGGAAACGGAGCTGGACAGAGGTCCACGGGATGACCTTAGACACACGTCCTCTTCCAGGTCTGGGCAGCCCTCACCCGCCTGGGCCTCAGTGTCTTGGGTCTGAAGGAGCCACACCCACACAGATCTCCTGCCTGGTCTTAAGTAGCTACTGAAGGCCTGGTATGGATCAAGTTCCATCTTAAGTTGTGTCAGTTTCGTTAAGTTGGTCCTTATTTAACAGCAAAACCCAAAATAACAGTGGCTTCAGCCAGAAAGAGGTTTATTCTTCTTTCACATAAAACAGATGTCTGAAAGACAGGTGGTCCGTAGCTAGTATGGCAGCTTCACAATGTTAACCCAGCCTCCTATCTTTATTTTCCACTAACCTCATTCCTTGCATCTTCAGCAGTCACCTCATGATCCAAGATGGCTGCGGAGCTCCAACCCTCACATCTACATTCACAGCAGGGGGCTGGTAAAAGGAACCTAAGGGGATTTACTTCTTCTCCCTCTTTTTTTTTTTTTCGCCCTACCTTGCAGCATGTGAAATCTTAGCTCTCTGATCAGGGAATCAAACCTTCGCCCCCTTCAGTGGAAGCTAGGAATCTTAACCATTGGACAGCCAGGGAAGTCCCAGTTCTCCCCCTTTTTAAGAGTCTTTCTAAATGAAAACAACACTTGCCCATATAGCTCACTGAATAACTGTCACCTGCCCTACTGAGCCACATGCATGAGCATGAAATGAGACTGAGGTCCTGCGACTGAGGAAGATAGGGAGCAGGAATGAGGGTGATGATCAGAGAGATCACAAGCAGAGAGAATGAGACAGTCTCTGCGGCCCAGGAGTTTAACGAGAACAGCCCAGCCAGGTTCATCAGGCTCTGGGTTGAGTTTTCTCAAGGCAGGTACTGGAGAGCCCAGGCACGATTGTAGGAGGACATCTCCAGGGCTGTGGACCTAGAGGGGAAGCTGCAGGAAAAGTACAATCGGTGGGGTTCTCTTTCCTTTATCTTCTGAAGATAATCGTGGATCCAGAAGGCCCTTCTCAGCCATGTGACCCAGAGAGGCCTGCCATGAGGGCAGACTCAAGAAGTAGAGGTGTGTTAGGCGTTGCCAGGGCTGCACGGGGGACCCTGCCGCAGAGTCTGTTGCGCCTTGTTCGAGAGAAAACCTGCTTTTCTGGGAGTGGATCTGCTCCCTTCCCTGGCCTGCCGACAAACCAGTCACCACCAGTCAGGTAGATTCTGCAAAGGTGGGCCTGCTTCAGCGACCGCCACACTAAGCTCAGCAGGGATGTCAGAAGCAGGGCGGTCAGCTGGCGGTGACGGCCACCACTTTCCCCGAACGTCTGAGAGTGATGCTGGGCTGAGTGGTACCCGCTGAGGATGGCCTTCCAGGTGTCGGAGACCCCCCGAGACCCCCTGGGCACTGGGAACCCCTTTGGGGTGCTCCAAGTGCCAGGCCATACCCGCCCTGGACCTTTGCACGCGGCTTCTCCCACCTGGATCCCTTCTGCCCCCCTCTTCCCTCCCCTCCCCTCCCTACTGGTGCAATCTAACGCTTTAGAGCCTATTCTTATCCACAGCAGCCTTCCTGAACACCGAAATCCATCCTCCTGACGTCTCAGCTTACTCTTTAATATTTCACTATGCACTTTAATTACTGCGGACACATGTTTGCTCAGCATCTATCCTGTTCCCCACGGTCCCCAGCAGCTACACCCACACCCCAAGGTAGGAGCTTAATAGACTTGTTTGGTGAATTCACCCTTAACATCAGAGAGAGCCACAGACACAGAGCAGGAGGTGGGAGCCCCAAGAGTCTGATGCTCATGTCTGAGGCCCAGGTGGGGGCAGAACCAGGCAGAGAGGACACACAGGAAGGGTTGGGAGGGGGCAGACCCTGGGCGGGGCGCCCAATTGTGAGCGGAGCTCTGCCCCAAGGCGACCCCCACATGGGGCGACTTGCGGGCCTGCCAGAGCTCACAGGTGATGCTGAGTCCCCATCGCACCCTTGTGCCGGCCTGGCCACACCTCCCTGTCACTTTCATCCAGAAACACGACCACGATTAGGGACTCCCAGACTCCACGCGGAAGTGACCACAGAGCATTCCTGGCAGCGTGTGTGTTCAGAACCCACTTGCCATGCGTCCATTGGCCACACTAAGGGTGGGCACGTGGTCATTTGATGGGCCAGCCCTGATGACCAGTGTGGTGGTGGTGGAGGGGGTGAGGAGGAATAGGTGGCACCCGTAAGCTGGTCTGCAGTCACTCATGGGCATTTTCTGAGGCCTGAAGATGGGATGGAGGACCCGGAGGAGACCCACCAGGCACAGACAGCCCTTAACCTGTTCCTCCGGGGCCTGAGCTGCTGGATGTATCAGACTAGGAGCCATGTGATCTGGACTAGGGGACACCAGCCCCTCCTCCCCTCCGAGCTGGAGGCTGGGGTCTCAGGGCAGGCAGGTTGCTCCCCAGTGGAGTCCGAAACACTTTGAAGTTATGGGCAAAGAGAACAAGTGAGAACTATGGGGGTAGCAGCATCCTGCATTGACTAGATTTTCTTATTTTCTGTGTTCATTATGGTCTGGCATCTGGGGTCTGGCTGACTGGGGAGGCCTGCCCCTCCGGGGTTAGCCCGCCCCTCCCTTTCAGGGAGCCTGCCTTTCATATGCAAACAAGCCAATCCACAGTCCTACTGGGAGGCACCCTCCTGCAGCTGGTCCTTATGCTCTAGAAGGCACTACCCCTGCCTGATCGTCCCAGGGGCAGGTCACAGACTACAGACAGCCCCCAGACCCCAGCGCCTGCTGAAATGATTCAGCTAGCCCACCCCAACCCTGCTTGCTCTGCCTGGCCTTGACTCTCCCGCGGAAACCACAATGAAGGCTGCCGTCCACCCTTTCCCCTGGCTTCCTCTACCCCTCCTTCTTCCCCCATGTAGGGAAACCCTGGAGTTTCCCTGCATGGTCCTGCAGGGCATGGGTCGGGGGAGGCTGTGCCCCTTCCTCTTGGGAACTGGGAGTGACCAACAGCCTTTCTGTGGCAACCACTCCTGACCTGTCAGCGTCACGGCACCAGAAGAACAATGAAACCGACACTTAAATATACAACTCCCCATCATCTTGGGACTTCTCTGGTGGTCCAGTGGTTAAGAATCCGCCTGCCAATGCAGGGGATATGGGTTCAATCCCTGATCCGGAAAGATTCCACATGCCAAGGGGCAACTGAGCCCACTTGCCACAGCTACTGAGCCCAACGCCCTGGAGCCTGTGCTCTGCAACAAGAGAGACACCGCAGTGAGAAGCCCGGCACCGCGACCAGAGAGTGGCCCCTGCTCATCGCAGCTAGAGAAAGCCCGTGGGCAGCAACCAAGACCCAGAGCAGCCAAAAATAAACTAGTTAATTAACAAAAAATAAAAATACAGCTCCCCATTGTCTACGCGAGGTGTGTTTCTTTGCTCTGCACTGGCAGACGTGAGAAGGACTCCCCATATCCACACAGACGAAATCTTCTGTCAACAGAAAAGCTGCAAGGGAAAACACACACTTGACTCTGACTAACAGGGCATTTCTCAGAAGCCCTTGCAGAAGCACAGGCGCCCTGGAATGACTTCCCAGGTACGCGCGCAGAGGAAGGAAGACAACCAACCCGAGGCCTGAGGCCTGGGGCTCGGAACTCGGCAGGCAGGGGCCTGTCCTCCTTCTCTCAGCCTCGTTTCCCCACAAAGCCGAGCGTCTCTAGGAGGCAGGGGCTTGGGTTGGGGGCATTTGGAATCTTAAACAAATTCTTTCTTTCTTTTTGTCTGTGCCGGGTCTTCTCTGCTGTTCAGGCTTTTCTCTAGTGGTGGTGAGCGGGGCCTGTTCTTTGATGCTTGGGCTTCTCATTGCGGTGGCTTCTCTTGTTTTCGAGCAGAGGCTCCAGGGCGCTCAGGCTTCAGTAGTGACGGCTCCCGGGCTCCAGAGCATAGGCTCAGTAGCTGCGGCCCACGGGCTTAGCTGCTCTGCCGCACGTGGGATCTTCCCGGATCAGGGATCGAACCGGTACCTCCTGCACTGGCAGGTGGATTCTTCACCACTGAGCCAAACAGCGAAGCCCAGGGATTTGGATTAGGGACATGAAAGCAGCAGGACAGCTGAACGCAGGCGAGGCTGAGCCCTGGCGGTTTTATGGTTCATCTGCTGTGCATCTGTGAAGTCACTAGGATTAGCTGGTGTGTGCTACCTCTCTCGGCAAAGCCTTGTAGTCACCTGAGCCACCGAAACGCCCTCTGAGCCCTCCACGTGTCTGTCTCAGCAGTGCCCTTGCCCTGGAGCCCCAGGTGGGGGCCACATCCCTGCTTCCAGCCTGCGTTTGCTGGAGGACCACACCACACCTCCCCGCACAGCTCTGGGGACACCAATCACCCCAGACTCCACGGCCACACACAAGTCTGAGCTGGGGCCTCCCTGGGAGGGGACACACTCCCTCCTGGGGATTATGTCCTGACCACCGCCACGGTCAGGAGACACCTGTGGAGGCCAGCAGTCCAGGGCCAAGGGCAGCAGCGGCCCCAGAGGCATCCTGGTGCTCGGGTTCTCGAGAGGGCCGGGACCACGTGTGTTTTCCTTCTCGATCATTAAAGACAAACTAAGAATTGAGGAAAACAGTGGAAGCAGTGGCAGATTTTATTTTCTTGGGCTCCAAAATCACTACAGACAGTGACTGCAGCCTTGAAATTAAAAGATGCTTGCTCCTTGAAAGGAAAGCTATGACAAACCTAGACAGCATATTAAAAAGCAAAGACATCACTTTGCCAACAAAGGTCCATATAGTCAAAGCTATGGTTTTTCCAGTGGTCATGTATGGATGTGAGAGTTGAACCATAAAGAAAGCTGAGCGCTGAAGAATTGATGCTTTTGAACTGTGGTGCTGGAGAAGACTGTTGAGAGTCCCTTGGACTGCAAGGAGATCCAACCAGTCAATCCTAAAGGAAATCAGTCCTGAATATTCACTGGAAGGACTGATGCTGAAGCTGAAACTCCAATACTTTGACCACCTGATGTGAAGGGCTAACTCATTGGAAAAGACCCTGATGCTGAGAAAGATTGAAGGCAGGAAGAGAAGGGGATGACAGAGGATGAGATTGTTGGACAGTATCACTGATTCAATAGGGATGAGTTTGAGCAAACTCCAGGAGATACTGAAGGACAGGGAAGCCTGGTGTGCTGCAGTCCTTGGGGTTGCAAAGAATCAGGCACGACTCAGCAACTGAAGAACCACAACAAATGAGTTGAGGACAGAAATCACTGTCTCTTTAAATGTCCCAGGTTCTCAATCTGCTCTGGATGCTGGAAGCCCCAGATGCTGCTCTCTTGGGTGCAGAGCCCCCTGGGCCCTTAGACTTACCCTGGACCAGGTCCCAGCGGGAGGGTCTGGGGGACAGAGCAGCAGGTGTCGTCTGACCCCAGCCAGGCTTTCCAGCCCCAAGGTGTCTCCATCACCGAGTGGGGTCACTTTGTGAGGTCCACCCCCTCCCACCTTACTTCTTTCTCCCTTATTCCTCTACTCACTCCACCAGGCTCTGCGATCAGGTCCCACTGTCTTCACACACACCCTCAGTCCTGGAATCACAGACTCGCCATGTCTGGTGTCAAGACTCTCTGCCCAGAAGCAGCACTCCTCAGAACCACGCCTCCTCCAGGCAGCCAGCGAGCCCTCACTTCACTGTCTCCATCGTCACTCGGGCCTTGTTTCTAGAATGTTCCTAGTCTGCCCCCTTGGGGGCTGGGAAAGGAAGGGGCACTGAGAGTGAAGGCTGGTTGCTGCTGTCTCCTCCATCCTCACCTCCAGCCCTGGGAGGGGCAGAGCTGGGAAGCAGGCGTGCAGTGAGAACACGCACAGCCCCGCCCACTGGCCGGTGATCCAGGGCGGCCGCTGGGGCAGATGAAGGTGGAAGTGCTTAACTAGGATTTCCCCGGGGAGCCCCTCGCCTGGGCCCCTGCTTCCACCGATCATCCTTGGATGCTGGGCCAGGGCCGCCACGCAGCGTGGTGACGGCCACACGGAGGAAAACTGGGCAAAGGAAGATGAGCCCTCCCAGCTGGGTTTGGGGTGGGGAGGATGGGCGGGAGGCGGTAAGCCAGCCTCCTCTGACTGACCCCAAATCCCAAACGCCTCCCCCAGACGTTATGGAGTCTGAATCCCCGACCACCCCCACCCCCCTTGCAGACAGGCTGCAGGCTCCCTGGGTCTCCTGTGTGGACGCAGGTTCGGCAGAGAGGCTGGGACCCAGGGCCAGCCGCTCCGGGTGGGCACTGCACCTGCGGAGGGCTAGGGACATAGGCTCATAACCCCCGCTCTGCCCTTACCGTTCCCTGGCCTTGGGCAAGGCCCCAGCCCCAGAGCCCAGCAGTGCTGGCTCAAGCCCCCCAGGGGCTTCATCTCACGCCCCCTCGCCCCTCACCTGCCTCTGTCCCCGCTCCTGCTGGGCCCCCGCCTAAGGGCTTTGCCCTGCTTCCTGCCATCCAGTCAATCTGGCCCCTCGGTGCCCCTGGATCCAAGGCTTACCCTCCCCCAGGGCCTGGGCCCACCATCTGTCTGGAAGGACCTGCCTCAGGGTCCACACGGCGCCTCCTTCTGCCCCCTCCGACCCCCCGTCCTGCCCTTTCCCCCACAGCGCTCCCCACGGCCCAGCATCGCAAAGGAAAACTCGCTCGGCTGTCGAACAAGCCAGACACAAGGGAGGAACACCGTGTCATTCCGCTCGTGAGGCACCCGGAGCGGTCACTGGAGAGAGGCAGGGAGGGGAAGTTGGGGGAGCGCCAGCCCTAGGGAGGCAGACAGAGTGGCCAGCTGTTAAAAGGGACAGAGGTTTGGTTGGAGACGCTGGGAAGTTCTGGACATGCAGGTGGCGATGGTCTGCTCAACAGTGTGAATGAGCTTAAGTCCAGTGAAGAGTACGGGTAATAATGGGTAAGGTGGTAAGTCTTACGTTTCATCTGTTTTGCTGGGCTGGTTGGGTTGCTAAGTTGTGTCCGACCCTTTGTGACCCTGGGGACTGTAGCCTGACAGGTTCCTCTGTCCTCCACTATCTCCCGGAGTTAGGCTCAAACTCATGTCCATTGAGTCGGTGATGCTACCTAACCATCTCATCCCCTATTTTACCACAGTTTAAAGAACCACCTCAGTGGCTTGCCCTGGGAGGGCGCACTGGTGTCTGCACCCCCGTTGGCACCGAGCAGCTCAGACACTGGCAGAAAGTGAAGCAAAAGTGGAAGTGTTCATTGCTAGTCGTGCCCAACTCTTTGCGACCCCGTGGACTGTAGCCCACCTGGCTCCTCTGTCCACAGGACTGGCAGAGCTCTTCTCACCACTGAGCCTGAAAATGGACACCGTTCCTCCATTTTCCCTCCTTCTCTGGAGGCTGGAAATGTTCCATCATGAAACTAAATACATATATTCGAATGAGTGACCGAATGAATACTGGGCTCTCTCAAGTCCACCCTAGTCTGGACACCGGAAGCTGGGTGGGCAGGCAGGCACCCAGAGCAGCACGGAGATAACAAGGGACTGGGCAGGGAGCAGAGGGTCCCGGGGTGGGGGGATACCGGGGGCGGAGTCAGAACAACAGCCATGCCCGCTGCTGAGGCGACGATGACCCACGGTCCCCGCAGAGGCACAGCCCGCTGCGGGCTCCACTGGCATTAACAGGGGATGAGCGACTGGGACAGGCAGCGTTGGGGTGATGCGTGAACCCGGGCAGGAGGAACTTTGGAGTTTTGTTCCAGAAGTGGTTGGACCTTCATCACGAGGAGGGCTAACAGGAGGAGGTGGCTCAGTGGAAAACAAGACTTGTCGGGGGCTCTGGTCTCCAGTGTCCCCTGGACCCCAGCCGCGTGGGGACAGAGCCTCCTGACGCACCCAGGGGCTTCCTGGCTCTAGTGCTGGCCCTCAGAAGGGGCCTCTTAAGGCTCCGGGTAGCTTTTGTTGACTCACTCCCCTCTCACTACAGAGGGTACAAAAGTTGCTACAGTCAGTTTTCTGAACTGATAAGCAA
Organism: Bos indicus x Bos taurus; assembly: GCF_003369695.1. Lineage (NCBI taxonomy): Eukaryota > Metazoa > Chordata > Mammalia > Artiodactyla > Bovidae > Bos > Bos indicus x Bos taurus. The sequence goes on along the minus strand of NC_040079.1, from coordinate 5,611,493 downwards.
AATCCTTTCCTAATCTGCCTTTCACATTTTTATTACTATTGCTACATGCTATTTGTCCACATCCTCTGGATCTCTGTTGACCAAAGAGGCCGAAAGTGAAGGCTTAAGTCCAAACCATTGCTGTGTTTGCCTACAGAGTGTGACACCTGCAGCGGGAGGTGCCTACTGAGCTTTGGTAGTGGGGTGGGAGGCTGGGCGGGCCCTAAGCTCTGGGCCAAAAGGAGCGCGCTTCTCGTGAATCAGAACCTTCTGGGGCATTTTGTTACCAGGCTTGAAGTGTTTAAAACTCCAGCCGGAGCCACAGGCTTCCAAACAAACATGCCGGCCAGGGGCAAACATACGTGGATTAAGTAACTGTTGATCTGCCGGGGCTTCATTTCCCTCTTGTGGTTGTTCTGGCTGCTCAAGAGCCTAGGAGGGGACTTCCCTGGCAGTCCAGTGGTTAAGAAATCTGCCTTCTAATGCAGGGGATATGGGTTTGATCCCCCGGTCAGAGAACTAAGATCCCATATGTTGCGGGACAACTAAGCCCATGCATGCACAGCAACCCATGCGCCTCAACAAAGACCCCGCACAGCTAAAATCAGAAGAAGAAAAAGAGGCTACAGGGGTGGCTCTGTGTGTGCAATTGTGTGTAACAAAGAAGATGCATGTGCGTGAGGAGCGACCCCACCTTGAAATGGAACAGAGGCTATGTGAGTGGTGGTTCCTAGAAAAGACTGACGGCGCCACAGAAGCGGCCAAAGAACACACAGAATCGTGCTGACCACCTATGTTCACTTGATGTGGGAAGATGGAGGGTGGGTGAAAGGCAGACATCCTCACAACCCTCACGGAAGCTTTCTTAAAAGAAGAAAGAAGACTTCTCTGAAATTCTTAAGCTCCAGGGTTTCATCAGTGGCTCAGCAGGTAAAGAATCTGAGACACAGGAAATGTGAGTTGGAGATATGGGTTCAATCCCTGGGTCCGGAAAATCCCCTGGGGGAGGAAATGACAACCCACTCCAGGATTCTTGCCTGGAGAATTCCACGGACAGACACAGTCCATGGGGTCGGCTGCAGTTGGACACCACTGGGCACCCACATAAGGATAACTGTAGGGAGGAAAGGGATCGGCTGGAAGGGAATTAAAAGAAAGCAAAGTCCAGAAATAGTGCTGCTGGAGAGCTAGGAGTAGCTGCGGAGGGACCCCACGTCAATCTGCCCCATAACCAGCACGTCTCTACTGAGAACCTGGGCTGCTTCAAGGCGTCAGGGTTGGAAGATGGATGGAAAGCTTCCTTGGGGACGTGGTCCTTGTCCCTAAGAAGCCCGGAGGTCACTGGATAGGCAGTTGGGATGGTTTCAGATAGGAGTGGTTCAGTCTGGTCTTGGGAGGGGGTAGGTGGCAACTGGGAGGGAGCTGGGAGGATGCTTGGTCCACACACTCTTTTTTTTTTTCTTTTTCATCTGATGTATCCACACCACACATGACTGAGGGGCCAGCACCTGCTGCCTGCCCCTGCTCGACGGCTCTCACACTGGGACTCTGACAAAAGGAAAACTAGATACATGGGCTATATCCCAAATCCCAGAAGAAAGTTCTGGAAGACACTCTGATTTTCCTGACCCTGAGATCAGAGCTGGCATTTGCATGTGAGCACTTGTAAAGCCTGGTCAGCATGCAAATATTAGTTTTGATTTCGGAAGCAGAACAGACAGGATGACAGATTTAAAACACAAGGGAGAAACCACTGTCTGGCAAATAACAGGCTTTTTTTTTTTTTTTGCTAATGGGCCCACCCATGCCATTAGCAAAACCAGACTTTTAGTGAAATAACAGGTTTAGACTTAGCTCTATAGTAAATGAATGTTTATCACTTGATTATTTAAAAGAAGAGTCTTCTTTTAAAACCACGTCTAATTAAGCCTGAAGCTGAAGCTCCAGTACTTTGGCAACCAAATTTGAAGAGCCGACTCATTGGAAAGACACTGATGCTGGGATAGATTGAAGGCAGGAGAAGGGGGTGACAGAGGATGAGATGGTTGGATGGCATCACCGACTAGATGGACATGAGTTTGAGTAAGCTACGGGAGTTGGTGACGGACAAGGAGGCCTGGCGTGCTACATGGGGTCGAAAAGAGTCGGACACGACTGAGCGACTGAACAACAACAATTAAGTCCAGGGTGTCTGTCATCCCCCACCTCCTCCCCTGCCATGTCAGGCTAGGCACTGTTCTCCTCCAGCAATTCACCTTTGCACACGGTGTAGTCAGACACTGCTAATCCCTTCACAAGACTGAAAACTCCCTGAATTTCAGAGCTGCGGTCGCCTTTGCTCATCCTCCTGGGGGTTATCAGTGGCACACAAGGTCCATTAGAAGCTTCCGGAAGTAACTGGCTAAACTGGGTGTAGCAAGCGATGTCGGCACGTTTTCTGTTTACCTTTTTCTTTTCTTACTACAGGCACGGCCTTGGAGATACTGCAGGTTCAGTTTCCAACCCATTGCAATAAAGTGAATATCGGAATGGTGAAGGGAGCCACACGGATTTCGCAGTTTCCAAGTGCATGTATGAGTAATGATCATACAATAATGTAGTAAATATAAACATATTTATATATAAATATAAATACTTATTCCCACTGCTAAAATATAATGCTAGTCATCATCTGACAACACAGGGGAGCCACAAAGCTTCACTTCGTAAAAAAAAAAAGAAAGAAAGAAAAATGCAATGAAATGAGGCATGCCTATATTCTAGGCTTCCCAGTTGGCTCAGTCGGTAAAAAATCTGCCTGCAATGCAGGAGGTGCAGACAGACCCGACTTCGATCCCTGGTTTGGGAAGATCCCCTGGAGGAGGGCATGGCAGCCCACTGCAGCATTCTTGCCTGGAGAAGCCCATGGACAGAGGAGCCTGGTGGGCTACAGTCCATGGGGTCACAAAGAGTCGGACACAGCTGAAGAGACTGAACACGCACGCATGCCTATATTCCAGTCTCCACGTACTGCCAAGGTGCTTTGCCAAAGTAATTTCCTTACTACACAAAACGATTATTTTTGGCCACTTTCCATGTCGCCTTCTACCCAAGGAACACAATTTAGTGCACCTGTCAGCTTCCCCATCTTTGCTACCACTGGGCTGTGTGAGGGGGCTGCTATTCTGTCTTAGGGGAGAGTGTTCAGGAATACCCATGTTCTGCAAGCAGCAGCCTTCAGGGCAGGCAAACTCCCAATTCTCAGGAAGTCCACCACCTACTTTTGAGCGGGCAGGCCTTAGCCAGGCCCCTGGGAAGCCCTGGCTGCTTTGAAATCCACCTGCCCGACTCCAGCCAGACAGGGTGCCTCCCTCAAACCCGCAGGTCACTGGAAATACCGAAATGTAGATGGTTCACCCCACAAGCACACTGGTCCCGACCCCCTGTACCCGGAGAGGCTACGAGAAGGTCCCAGAAGCCAGGGAGATCACACAGCGAGCTTCTCCCCCGACCCCACCCCCAGCCCCGGGGACAAAAATCAAGGCAGGTGTTAACCCTTCCCTCCCACGTTAACCCTTGACCACCCGATGTCAGCCGTGGGGCCAAGGGGATGAGAGAAGGGCATCCTCTGTGATCTCCGGCGCTGGTTTTCTCTACACACGCACATCTCATACTTCACAGCCGTCAACATCAGTCCCGGTCCACTCTTACTCGTCCCCAGGCTTCGCTTTCGCCGAAATGAACGCCAGTCCCACTGATCACTCAACCTCATCAGGGCCAGTCAGAGAAAATGGCCTGGGGGAAAGCACTGCTGGGCCGTCCGGGACAGCGGGCGGCAGGACTGTCTGTGAGGACACACGTCCCCACCTGTCCCCTCTGCCTGACAGCCGTATCTGCACACAGCTGTCACCTGGGAGGCTGCACGCGTGCGCGCGCACACACACACACACACACACACTCACACACACTGGCCCTGGAACCAGCAGAGGGCTGGGCAAAGGGAAGGGTCCTACCACAAAGGCCATGGGGCTCCGACTGCCGCCTCCCGGTGCTCCGGCTTGGGTCCTTGCGCTTTCTGTTGCCCCTGAGGCTGCCAAACCGCTTCATGGGGAGCTGGGGGCGCCACGGGAGCCGGGCCAGGCGTGCATGCCAGGACTCGCGGGGGCAGCGTCAGCCCCGGGTGGCCGGGGGCCAGGAGGGGCGCCGCATGGGCTGGCAGGCGTGGGGCCAGAGAGCTCAGAGATGCCGCCCGCGCGTGCCGGCCACAGCCTGGGGTCCCCCAGCCAAAGCTGGAGGGGTCGCCTGAGGGGCCAGCAGCTGCTGGACAGGCCAGGTGGTCCTCACCTCTGCACCCAGCCGCCGGGGCCGAGGCAAAGCCGGAGCAGCCGCTGCCCTTAAGTAGGCAAGAAGCTGCCCCGGAAGCCCAGGCAGGTCTGTTTATATAGTTAAGGTCAGCCACACACTCAGGCGCTCGGGGCTTTTTCCTCCTGAAAATGAAAAAAAAAAAAAGGGAGGGAAGAAGACGAGCTAGGCGATGGGAGGAGGGCAACGCCGGCCGGTCATGTGTGGGTCTGCAGAGGTCCCTTTAAAAAGACTGTAAAAGGAAACCACCCGGTCCAGACAATTCCTGGCACCGGTTGGCCAGAGCGCATTCCCATCCTGACATGACATCACACAACTATTTTGATTCATGTGTTCCAGGGCTCCTTGGGGTCAGCAGGCTCCGGCTGCTTCTCACTGAAGAAGCTGCAGGTCCCCGGGGCTGGAAGTCGCTGAATCTGAGCTCGCGGCTCCCTGAGATGAAAGAAGCAGTGACTGCCTTTGAGGAGGGGACACGGGGTCCCCAGGGACTCACCAGGAGGGTCTTGAGCTCATGTCAGCTTGAACCAGGGGCTTGCTAAGAACTGCAGAATGGCAGAACCCGAGGGGACTTTAGAGATGTGATCCAACCCCCTCCCATGACTGATGGGGAAACTGAGGCTCCAAAAGGGATTTGCTCCAAGTCCTGTAACTATTGGTTAGAATTCCAACTTCCTTGACCCCTAAGCCAAATCCCTGATCTAATAAAAACAAAAAACTTCTAGCGTACATATGTTTTGCAACTAAAAATAAAACTTTTAAAAAGACGGGAAAAAGTTCAATTCCTTTTGCTGACACCTTCCCTAGACTAAAGGGACCTGCCACTAATTAACTTTGTGACCTTGAAAAAGTCACTCCTCGTCTCTGGTCCCAGTTTCCTCCTCAAACCAAGGTGAGATCTGCTCATGCTAGGAATTCATCTCCTTCCAGAAGTCTGAACATCTAATGGCTCTCTGCCCTGCCTTTTCTTTCTGCTGAGACGGACGGAGATCCAGTGATCAAATCTTTGAGCAGGACGCACTGAAGGGACAGAGGAAATAGGTCTTGCCCTCAAGCTATGTGAAAACGACTCAGAGAGACAAAGAAAAATTATAATACTAATTGCATAATACAGCGAAATGTGCTCAATGGCCAGTGGCCAGAATGAACAGTGTCATCAGCACAAAAGGATAGATGGAGAGGAGCAATCACCTGACCCTGCTTTGAAAGCAGAGCTTGAGTTGGCCTTGAGGGCTGGCGGGTCTGCAGAAGAGAGGAGAGGCCAGGCCCCCATTGCACCTGTGGAGGAACCTACAGGTCACAGAGCAAGTCGCAAAACCCACCTCCACTTGGGTTCTCCAGTGCATTCGTGGATTGTTATCTGTGTTAAATACGGTAGCCCAAACTTAAGCTCTGAAAAAGTCTAAGAAGGTAGGTTTCGGAGTTTCATATTTAGATTTTCTCTTTTTAAAAGAGGAAATCTAACTTTTCCCTGGTAGCTTAGCTGGTAAAGAATCCGCCTGCATACAGTGGGAGACCTGGGTTCGATCCCCGGGTTGGGAAGATCCCCTGGAGAAGGGAAAGGCTACCCACTCCAGTATTCTGGCCTGGAGAATTCCATGGACTGTACAGTCCATGGGGTTTCAAAGAGTCAGACATGACTGAGCGACTTTGTTTTTAAAAGTATCAATTCAGGGACTTCCCTGGTGTCCAGTGGCTGAGACTCTGCACTCCCTATGCAGGGGACCCAGGTTCTATCCCTGGTCAGGGAACTGGACTCCATATGCCTCAACTAAAGATCCCATGTATTATTGTAAGTAAGACCCAGTCAAGCCAAACAAATAAATAAATATTTTGAAAAATTAAAAAATCAATCAGCATTAAAAAAAATGGAAATGTTCTTCTGGTTTAAAAATGAAACAAGGCAGAGCTTCCTTAGAAAAGATTGCTAAACAAGAATGCTGGTAAGAAAGAGCCATATTTGATTAAAATAAATATGAAAGGCTTTGTCTAAAGCAATGCAAGATTCTTTTACTATATGAGAGACTATGTAGAAGATGAAAACACTTCAGGGTTTAGCGACTGAAAGGGAAGAATGAGTTTAAATTCGTGTGGGAAATGGGGACATCCAGTGGTTCTGTTCATAGTTTATACAGCCGTTCACGCACCAAGTAGTCATTAAACCTCTACCAAACAAGCAGGACAGATATTGATGGAGGGGATTAGTGCTACGAAAAATTCAAAGACATTCCCGTCCTCTAAGAATTATATTTTAATTAGTAAGATAATAAATACTGTTTGGGGAGTGCCTACCATATGTCAGTTGGAGTGGTGAATATGAATTTATTTCATCATTCCCAGAAACCTATGGGGCAAGGGTTACTAACACCATTTTACTTAAAGTTGAATAACTCTTACTGTGCCGTCTGCAGAGACAGGGATGGACCCAGAGACTCTCATACAGAGTGAAGTCAGAAAAACACATATTGTATATTAACACATACATGTGGAATCTAGAAAAATGGTAGAGATGAACTTATTTGCAAAGCAGAAATAGAGACACAGATATAGAGAACAAATGTATGGGTACCAAGGGGGCAAGGGGGCGTGGAATGGATTGGGAGATTGTGATTGCCATATATATACTATCGATACTACAGAAAGCTGAGCACTGAAGAAATGATGCTTTTGAACCGTGTTGTTGGAGAAGACTCTTGAGAGTCCCTTGGACAGCAAGGAGATCCCACCAGTCCATCCTAAAGGAAATCAGTCCTGAATATTCATTGGGAGGACTGATGCTGAAGCTCCAGTACTTTGGCCACCTGATGCAAAGAACTGACTCATTGGAAAAGACCCTGATGCTGGGAAAGACTGAAGACAGGAGGAGAAGGGGCGGCAGAGGATGAGATGGTTGGATGGCATCACTGACTCAATGGACATGAGTTTGAGCAAACTCCGGAAGTTGGTGAAGGACAGAGGAGCCTGGCGTGCTGCGATCCACGGGGTCTCAGAGTTGGACACGACTGAGCGACTGAACAACAACAACATATAATAGATGACTAATGAGAAACTATTGTAGGCACCGGGAACTCTACTCAGTGCTCTGTGGTGACCTAAATGGGAAGGAAATCCGAAAAAGAGAAGACACATGTGTACGTAGAGCTGATTCGCTTTGCTGTGCAGCAGAAACTAACAACATTGCAAAGCAACTATGCTCAATAAAGAAAATAAAGCTGAGCAAGTCTCTGCAGGGCCAGAGCCCACTGCTGCTGCCCAGCTCTGGGCTCCATCCCCTCTGGATTCGTCCAGTAGGAACGTTTGACACCTTCGGAGAGGAGAGTCAGGACGTGCAGCACAGGCAGGGTGCAGGAAAGAATCCCTGGGTCCTTCGTGGTCACGGTTCTGTTACTGAGATGGCTACAGAATATTCTGAAAAGACACAGAAGAACTGGCCTGATCGAGCAAAAAGTCATTTGAGGCCCAGAACAGTTCTCTGTCCCACAGGATGGACCCTGGGGAGCTCTGGATGGACGGAGCTGGGGAGCGGGTTAAATGCAGCTCTAAGACGAGCCTGGGAGATGAGAAAGGATTGGGAAGCCTGGCGTGCTGCAGTCCATGGGGTCGCACGGAGTCAGACACAACTGAGCGACTGAACAACAATAACAAAACAAATGATGCCAGACACGACGACCTTGACTACAGATACAAGGCCCCGGCGAGACCTGGACTTCACTGACATGTACCTTTGATCTCACTCAAAATGCTCTTCCCGGGGTCAGCTTCACCCAAGAGCAGAGAAGGCTGTGGCGACACTGGACTTCCAGGGGTGGAGACGCAGGGCGTGCGGGAAATGCTGGGGTGGGGTTGGGGCAGGGAGGACTGAACTGTAGGGTCTGCCACTTGCTGTGGTGCAGACCTCCCGCCTTGGTCCATTTCAGGGCACCGATGGGCACGGATGGGCTTGCAGAATTCCCAGACATTTTACAATCGGCTCTCTTACCACTGTGTCTCCCTGTTCGATTCGTATTTGCCTGAAATTCCTTAACTTGGGACAACACTTTTGCACAACTGAGATGAGTGCAGATACAGGAGATGAGGCGACACTCAGGTTGCAGGTTGAGTGACGAGGACACTTCCTTCAGGACATCTGACCTCGGGGCTGTGGGCGGTGACCACTGTCAGGAAGACCAAACACCCCTTTGTCACGGTTTCCACAGCTGATGGTCCCAAATGAACAAGAGGTGAAGCCTCTTCACGCGATCGTGATTCAGCCGGCAAGAACACATCCTCATGGAATGCTTTCCGCACTTGGGGGATTTTTTAAAGGGAAGGGCTGAAAAAGAAGGAACCAGTGGCTTCCAAGATGGGACTGTGTTTATTTCATTTGGCCCCACCGTGCGGCACTTGGATACCTTTGTTTCCTGACTGGGGACCGAACCCACTCTTCCTGCAGCAGAAGTGTGGGATCTTAACCACTGGGTCACCAGGGAAGTCCCAAAAAGTGTGTTTAAAATGTACTGCTGGAGCATATTATACAAATCACTTTCTTGGCTGGTGCTATACCCGGATGCCTGGAATAGGACCATGTAATGAGGGCAGTTTTCAAACTGTGGGGCTGGACAAGACTCTTAAGGGTCCCTTGGACAGCAAGGAGATCCAACTAGTCCATCCTAAAGGAGATCAGTCCTGGGTGTTCATTGGAAGGACTGATGCTGAAGCTGAAGCTGAAGCTCCAATACTTCGGCCACCTGATGTGAAGAGCTGACTCATTGGAAATAACACTGATGGTGGGGAAGATTGGGGGCAGGAGGAGAAGGGGGTGACCAGGGATGAGATGGTTGGATGGCATCACCGACTCGATGGACATGAGTTTGAGTGAACTCCGGGAGAGTAGAACACCACTCAGCACCCAGAGCAGGCTCCACCACCGAGGGAGGTTCAGGCCTTGAACATTTCTCACTTCTCCTTACTGTTATTATTGCGTGACAGCTGGGAATCCAGGGGAGGGTGGACTGCTCCTCAGGGAGCCTGGCCGGCCTGGCCTTCTGATGGGGGTGGGGACAGTGGGCCTGTCTCCACGGCCACTGTCTCTGCAGTCAGGGCCTTCAGCTGCACATGCTGGGGATGGGCAGGTGGGGAGGCCAAAGGATGCTGAGCATCGACCACAGTGTCAACACGGCCAGTTGACAAGTTCTGCCGGGGCTCCGGCAGGAAGCCCAGGGTGGACGCCTTTACCGGGCAGAGCTGCCTCCTGGTTCGGCGTCTGTCCCCTGTGCTGTGGGAACGGGCCTCCCGGGCCAGCAGCCGACCCCTGGGCGGAGCCTGTTTACTCCGTTCACCGAGACGGTCACCGGAGGCCTGGATGAGAGGCTGGGGTGGGGGGCTGAGACCCCGTGCAGACCTGTCCTGCTTGTCACCCCCATGTCCAGACACACCCTCACCTTGGGCCCCGGTCCAGGCCTGCAGGGGTGGGCTGCCGGCAGGCAGGTGCACCCCGTGCAGACCACGGCCTTCCCAAAGTGTTCCTCGGCCACGCCGTGAGGCGGGGAGGCCGGCCCTCACAACTCGATTTAAGAAGCAAAACACGCGGAGGTTCAGAGAAGTGAAACGATTTGCCCAAGATTCCCCCTGGGGACCAGTGGCACAGCTGGGCTGGCACCCTGCCGATTTGCTCCCCCGAGACCTGGGTTCGATCCCTGGGTTGGGAAGATACCCTGGAGAAGGGAAAGGCTAACCTCTCCAGTATTCTGGCCTAGAGAATTCCACGGGCTGTATAGTCCATGGGGTCGCAAAAAGTCGGACGTGAGTGAGCGACTTCAGTCTTTCATCTCATGGCATTCGGGACCCCTTCACCCACCCCGCCCTGCCGGGCTGCCTCTTCTGGGTTCGATGTTGGAAAAGGAAAGGCAGACAGACCCACTGCCACTGCCCTCGGAAGCTTTGCGGGTCACGTGGTGGTCCTGAAAAGCACAGGACCCCTGAGAGGCCGCGGGCCAAACCAAACCCCAGTTATGTAAGAGGCTCTTGGGGCTGGGGGGGCCTCGGAGCGGCGGGCTGCTCGCCTGGGAGCACAGAGTTGCTGGCGCTCTCCGGCTGGTTGCAAAATACCGTGTCGGATTTCATGGAAAGTTCTAAAGGTCACCGCGGCACTTGACTCTGAGTGAGACTGTGTGTCACCTCCCCGGGGCTTCCTTTCCTTGTCCCCAGAGCTGTTTGTGAGGCCGAGGCTCCCGGGCGACCATCCCCACCCCAACTCGGGTGCCCACGTGTCGCCCAGCACGCCCACCGTCACATATGCCTCTCGGCTCCTCCCGGAACTCTGAGCGACAAGAGGGTGATTTTTCTGGCAAAGTCAAACCACCTCAACTTGGAATAGTTCAAGTCACGCCAGTGGCATCTAAGCCCAGTGACATCTGGGGTAGCTTGATTTAAACAAATACTGAAAAGGACAGAAAAAAGCAAACACCAATGGCAGTCGTGATTTTTAGCACGCCAAAGTACAGCACCCCAACAGTAGGGAATCCCCGGGTGATCTTAAAATCTAATGCCCCACGGAAGGACCCAGTGTGTGCCTCACTGAATCCCTTCTCATGGGCCCTGTAGTACCCCGGGGGTCTCTCGCCAGGCCAAAGGCTCTGATGGCGCCAAAGACAAGAGCTGATGCGATTTGCTCTGACTCCAGCTTTCAAATTGGCCCCAGGGTGAACCCCAGACTCAAGGTCACAGAGCAAGGCTTGCAAACACCAGATTCCATAGGGTCTTAGAGGTCGAGCGTCTGGCTTTTCTGTTTACTTCTTCCTCTAAGTTATGTCTTAGGGAGGTCAGAGGGCTACCGGAATGTGTAAAACCCTTGTGCAAGGGTGAAGACCAGTGAACTCACAGGCTCGGCAGAAAGCCAGACTGTGGTCCACCCAGCCCCTCGTCTCCCAGGCAACCAGGCACTGTCTCCACTTTCTGGAATCCAGGGCTTTCAGGAGAAATTTGAAAAGTGTCGCCATGGTAAAGAATCTGTCTTCAGCCAATGCAGGAGACACAAGAGAGGCAGGTGCGATCTCTGGGTCAGGAAGATCCCCTGGAGAAGGGCATGGCTACCCACTTCAGTATCCTTGCCTGGAGAATCCCATGGACAGAGGAGCCTGGCGGGCTACAGTCCAGGGGGTCACAAAGAGTCGGACAGAACTGAAGCAACTTGAGCACGTAGGAAAGCCCCTCCTGCTTCGGCACTTCCTTCAGCTGGAAACCACTAGCTTAGAATATGAGGCCTGGGTGGAGATTTGCCTTGAGCTGTCCCTTCTGAATCGTGACATATATTCCCCAACGAGACGATACACAGAAAGGTTCATAAGACTTGAGTCAGACACCACAGCAACGCAGTTACCGGCGTCAGTTCTGAGCCGCTGTTTCTTCTCCCTCATTTCTCCCATAAGAAAAAAAAAATCACAATACAGCCTGAGCCCAAGTCACAGGGTTTTAAAGTAGGAAAAACACCCTGTCAGCCCCCGAGCATTTTAAACACCAAACAGCACTGTCAGGACCTTAACCCAACCCAGAGGGCTGTCACGCGCCTCACAGGGTGTCACCTGGAGGGCCCGGCTCGGAGGCCACCTCTGCTCGGCGGCAGCTGGCGCAGGGCTGGCTGCCCGGGCTCTGCACAGGGCACAGTGTGGGGCACTTGGACTTGGACTGGGAGCACCACGTGTCTGCACTTCCTCTTCCAGCTGAACTGAGTCAGAGGTGCTCGCGCAGAAACCCCACCCACGAGCCAAAGGCACTGCACTTCTCGAATGGGGAGCCAAGGGACTTTCCTCCTGATCATTTACTCGTTTCAAACAACACGCATAAAGAACCCCGGTTTCTTAGCAGCAAGTTTCGATCAGGGAGAGCCTGGGTGCTGTTCAAGGCAAAACTCCACCGCAAAGCATGCAGCGGGAACATGGAAGGAAGGGCCGGGGGCAGGGTGGCCGGAAGTTCAGTCTTTCCTTGGAACCCCAGCAGTTAAGACTCCGCTTCCAACGCAGAGGACGCAGGTTCGATCCCCGGTCAGGGAACTGAGATCCCACGTGTCACGCGGCAGAAGTTACCGAAAAAAGTCCTTCGGTCCGTAAGTCTACACACGGTCTTCACACCTCAGGGGCAGTGGGATGCATCCATCCCAGGGAATCTGCTCAAGACCCCAGGTTGTCGATAAAGAGTGAGATGATATTTAGTATTTTTCAAATAAGAAAACTGCAAAGTGTCTCATGCACCAAACACTTGAAAAATGCAGGTTTGGGTGCTCAAAGGCTTACGTTTCTGATGTCTAGGAAGTTCATTTCCGTGGCTGGTTCATTTCTCGAGGTTGACCAAATATTTTTTAAAAATCCTATAATTTAGATCGTTTGTTGATTCAGAAGGGCCTCACCCCCAGTGAATCAGATCTTACCATAATCACTGACATCTCTCACCTCAAATCCCGCTGACGGCATCATTCTCCTTGGGGGCAATATTGTCTCTAAGAGGGTGAAAACTGGCTTAGGGGTGGTGGGGGGACAGCCTCTTTTTATATATAAAGCATAGTTTCATGCAACACATAAATAATATGTTGTATATCTGTTTTATTAAAATTGTAAGGGGGTGATTAAAATGCCTAAAAAGATTCCTGAGGGGGTGATAAAAAGAAAAGATTGACTAATTAAAAAAAAAAAAAAGGAGAACAGAGGGAAATTGAGGAAGATGTGGGGAAGACAGTATTCATCCCCCACTGTGATAAGACCGCAGGCAAGGTTTGCTACCAGTAAACTGTACAAGAGTTGAAGATGGACATAATTTAAAGAGGTCCTCTATGAGGTTTTAGAGGAGTGGGGCTGGGACCTTTCCATATGGATCATTTTGCATTCCTTGATTTTTTTATTGTCTTGTAAACCATGTGATTGAACTACTTCACTGAAAAGTAAAAAGTCAAGAAGAGAAAACAAAAGAAAAACAACAAAATCGAACAAACGCCGATTAGTGTCTTCAGCAGAAAAAAAAAAAAATCAGCAAAGCACCTTTTAAGGCAATTGTTCTAGCAAATGCTTAAAAAAACAAAGATGAGGGACACTGTTGGAACCAGCACCTCTCCTGGGCCATCGGCTCTCGTTTTAGCCCAACCTGTCCTTGGGGACAACCTAAGAGAACTTGCCATTCACCAGCGTTCTAGAGCCCAGCCTCCTGGCCTTTAGGTGACCTGGAGCTGGCTGGGGGTCCTCCGGGGTCAGAGGGTGAGGAGGACGGCATGGGCAGAGAAGGAAGCCTTCCAGCCCTCTCCACCAAACAGAAATGCTCGGAGGAAACCGGACTCCCTGAGGTCAAGCAGGAAAGCTTCCTGAGGGTCGGAAGACGAAACGCAGACACGGATGCTCCAGAGAACTTGCTGTTTTTTCTCTCCCCTCACTCAAGGCTTTAAGGGACCGTCAGACCCTCAGCCAGCCTTTCTTGATGAGGTGAGGGACCCTGCGACAATGCCCTCGTCCACCGGCCTGGCCTCTCATCCTCCCTGGAGAGGCTCATTCCTGGAATCAGTGACCCGCAGTCAGGGGCAGCCACCTCCTGGGGCCCTGCTCCCCATTCTTCATGCCAACAGGTGTGAGGGTCTCTATGGGCCAGGCACCACGGAGCAGCACGCTAAGTAATTCTGGTCATCAAATCTTGTTGTCATTGAAATTAAAAAATTTTCAGGACTTCCTTGGTGGCCCAGTGGCTAAGACTCCACAATCCCAATGCAGGGGCCTAGGTTTCATCCCTGCTCAGGGAACTAGATCCCATGTGTCACAACTAAGAGTGCCCAAGCCGCGTCTAAAGACCCCGTGTGCCGGAAATAAGACCCAGTGCAGTCAAATAAATAAATAAAAGATCCCACATATCGTAACTAAGACCCAAGGAAGTCAAATAAATAAATACTAAGACATTTTTATGCACATCAAAGGACACTATTAAGAGAGTGAAAAAACCCACAGAAGAGAAGAAAATATCTCCAAATCATATTTCTGATAAGTGTCTAGTATCCAGAATATATAAAGAACTCCTACAATTCAACAACAAAAAAGACAACCCAGTTAAAAACGATAAGACGTTTTCCCAAAGACGACATGTACGTGAAAAGATACTCAATGTCATTAAAGAACAGCAAATCAAAACCACAACGAGATGCCACTTCAGATCGACTAGGAAGGCAATAGAACTAATAACAAAACAGATGGAAAATAGCAAGTGTTGGAGGGGATGTGGAGAAGTGAAAACCCTCATCCGTTGCTGGTGAGAATGTACAGTGGTGTGGCCACAGTGGAAAACAGTTACATCATTCCTCACCACGTTAAACAGGATAATCAAATGACCCAGAAATTCCACTCCTAGGTATCTACGCAAAAGAGCTGAAAACAGGTGTCTAAACAAAACACGCATGAATGTTCACAACAGCACTGGTTACAGTAGCCAAAAGGAGCAAACCACCCAGGTGTCTACCAGTGGAAGAACGGACAGACAGAACGCGGTCTGTCCACATGATGGAATATTATTCAGTTTCATGAGTTTATTCATGAAAAGGAGTGAAGTACTGGCACACACTACACCATGGACAAATCTTCAAAACAATATGCTCAGTGAGAGGAGCCAGACACAGAAGGCCGTACTTTGCATGATTCCATTTAAATGAAAGTTCCAGATAAGGCAAATCCATAGAGACAAAAAGCAGATCAGTGTGGCCAGGAGCTGAGTGGAGGCTGAGTGTGGAGCAATGGTTATTGGTACGAGGTTTCTGCTGGCGTGATGAAAAAGTTCTAGAACAAAAGAGTTCAACTACAGTAGGAAAATACTGGTAAATTCTATTGGGTTGGTCAAAAACCTCATTCAGGTTTTCCTGTAACAAAAAGACAACCCAGTTAAAAATGATAGACATTTTTCCAAAGAAGACATGTACATGAAAAGATGCTCAATGTCATCCCTTAAGGAAATTTCTGGCCAACCCAATACAACCTGGGATTAGGGAAAGGTTTCCTACTGATGTCTAAGTGCTGTTGAGGGGCCATCTTCATGTCTCTTGAGAATCTTCTATTCATGTTTCTTGCTATATAAGCTCACAGATACCATGTTTATGTATTTTTACAGCTACGTAACACTCTACCGTGTGCATGCACGTTTTTTATCTTATCTAACCACTCTCCTAAATTAAGCGTGTTTCCAGCATGTCTGCTGAGAAGGCCTAGAAAGCTGTGATAGCTCAGTTGCAAGGAACATACTTCAGCCCTTATTTCTAAATATTACTGACCACCTGAAAATAACAAGGGCTGTCTGGAGAAGTGGCTGATTCCAGGACCGGGGCAGAGAAAGTTCCGGTGAGGCTGGATAGTTTTGTTGCATCAGAAAACAACAAGTGCGTGCACAGACACAACTTCGTGGCTGAGCCACAAGAGTGTGCTGCTGGGGACAGACGCAGGACACAGGGGCCAGCCCGAAGGGGCCCTGCCGGCCAGCGGGGCAATCTGAACATCAGAACAGGACAAGGACAAGCCGAAACCCGTGGACTAAAACATGAGCCCGTGATCACATACGTGCCTACAAACGTAAGGCAAAAAGGAAAACTTCTTCCTTCGTAGGAATTCCAACCAATCAATGTAGAATTAACGATCGTGTAAGAAAATACCCCGCCCACCACCGCAGTAATAATTCAGGCAGAATAATGACTGATGCTAAAATCAGCAAGTGAAAGCTGGATGAGAAAGAAGATATTTACGTAATTCTAAAGGAGGTCCCCATGAAATCTTTACTGCTTACAAAGGGGAAAGGAATAACTTTCTTAACTGGGGTAGACACCTCCTCTAACCAAGTGATCGGTTAGTGTCACCCAGAAGAGATCATCGTGACGTCCCACGCTCCCCACAGTGAGGCCAGCACAGGACACTGGACACGTGGCCTCATGCCCAACCAGCCAACCTGAATTGAGTCCCGAGGAAACATCAGACAAACCACAGTGAAGGACATCAGACAAACCAGAGGGAAAGACGTCAGACAAACCAGAGGGAAGACGTCAGACAAACCAGAGGGAAGGACAGTCTGTGTGTGGTCTTGAAAAATGTCACAAAGAAAAAAGATTGGGGGCAGCAAATCGAGGAGGAGAAGGGACACCCAAACACAGGGTGTGACATGGGCTTCCTCTTCTGAAAACGTCACCGAGACAAGCTGTGAACCTAGAATACAGTCTGCAGCTTAGCGAAGACAGTTGTATTAATGTTAATTTCCTGGTTCTGATAATTAAACTGCAATTGGAAGTATGTCTCTGTTTTTAAGAGACGAAACATTTAGGGGCTGGGGACACTGTGACGGCAGCTTCCTCTTGATGGTTCAGATTTCATATAGACACACAAATACATATTTTATTGAGAGGTGGGAGCGGATATAAGCAAAAGTGGTCACAAAACGTTAACACTGGGGCATCTAGATGAAAGGGGTGGGAGAACGCTTTCTACTGTTCTTGTAGCTTTTATATAAGCTTGAGATTTTCAAAATAAAACGTGATTTTTTAAAGAGAAATTAAGCAATAGTCAGAGATGGGCTTCCCTGGTGGCTCAGTGGTAAAGAATTCGCCTGCTAATGAAGGAAAGTGAAGTGAAAGTCTCAGTCGGGTCCGACTCTTTGCGACCCCAGGGACTGCATGGTCCATAGAATTCTCTAGGCCAAAATACTTGAGTGGGTGGGTACCCAGGTCTCCCGCACTGCAAGTGGATTCTTTACCAGCTGAGCCACCAGGGAACATGGGTTCAATCCCTGATCCCCGATCTGTGCTCCCCAAAAAGAGAAGCCACCGCAGTGAGAAACCTGCACACCGCAACCAGCGAGCAGCCCCTGCTTGCCTCAATTAATGAAAAAACCCTCACAGCAAGGAAGACCCACCATGGCCCAAAATAAATACACAGACTTATTTTTTTAAAAAAAGAAGCAGTCAGAGCAAGAATGTAGGGACCTCCCTGGTGGTCCAGTGGTTGAGACTCCATGCTCCCAGTGCAAGGAAGACTGGATCCATCCCTGGTTGGGGAACTAAGAACTTGCTGCTGCCTGATGCAGCCAAAATAAATAAATTTAAAAGAAATGTTATCTAAAAAAAAATAATCCAGGGTTTGATGGCATCTCCTTTTATTGTGTCACATGGTATAGAATCATCACCGGAGCAGCGCTGAGAGACCCAGAGAGCTCTACAGTTTGCCGAGGGAAAGGAGGTTTTTTCCCCGTAGCTTCTCCCAGATGACAGCATTGATGGCTGCGCCCTGCAGCCTGACCCAAGCGGGCTGGGCCACATTTCTCTGTGTGGTGGCCAGCAGAGGGCGCTCTCTCCGGGGACCACGAGGGTGCCCAGCCACATAACTCTGCCATGCGCTGGCTGAACTTTTCAGGAAACTCGGATGCCACACATACTTTTCCTTTCTTTGCGGGCAGGCAGGATGAGTCACGTTTTTTTTCTGAAGTCTGCAGAGCCACGGGATCCGGACCTCAGCAGCTGCCCGGATCCAGAGGGCTCCAGCCTGGGCGGTGGACCGAGGATGGGGCCCTGAGCCCTGGGACCGGGCAGGGAGGGTCTCGCTCAGCCACGCGCAGGGTAGGACTCGTGTGACTCCAGATCGCAAACGACCAGCGGGGCCAGGGCCGCGGGGCCTGCCTCCTCTCCCAGTTCACGTGCAGCCTCACCCCGAGCGCAGATCCTGTCTCCAGCCCTGTGTACCTCTTCATCTCCGCATCCAGTCTGCCCTGTCTTCCCTCCAATGGCCACTGTCAAGTGGGACATCAGGGCGAGAGCAGAGGGCGGGACAACACCCGAGATGGACGGCGGCAGGGTGTGCTTTAGGGACACTCTTAGGATCAACATCCCCAGCAGGAGGAGGAGGTCTGGGCCGGGGTGAAGTGCAGAGGCCACAGAGACCCAGCCAGATGCCCCCACCCAGAAAGCTCGGAGCAAGGACAACCCTCAGAGCTGCCCAGAGTGGGCTGAGGGGCTGGTCCTTGACAGCCAGGCACCTCTGAGGACCCAGCGGGCAGGATGCCAGGGGAGCAGTACAGGCTGCGGTCAGAGCCAGCCCAGGGCCAGAGTGTGGAGGGTGTAGCAAGACCAGATTTTCACTTGAGCAGATAGAGGAGGCACTGAGGGGTCGAAAAGGGGACACCGAGATGGCTACCATCCATTAAAACGGGGGCCAGCCCTGCTGACCGCCTGCTTCTGCAAATAGGGATTCACTGGGACACAGCTTACTTTTTGTCTGTGGCTGAGTCATGGCAGCAGAGACCTGGTGATCCACACGCCCTAAAACATTTCCCATCTGGCCTTTATAGCAAGGGGCTTCCCTTGTGGCTCAGATGGTAAAGAATCCACCTGCAATGTGGGAGACCTGGATTTGATCCCTGGGTGGGGAAGAGCCCCCAGAGAAGGGAAAAGCTACCCCCTTCAGTAATTCTTGCCTGGAGAATTCCATAGACAGAGGATCTTGGACAGAGGGCTACAGTCCATGGGGTCGCAAAGAGTCAGACAGGACTGAGCAACTTTCACTTCCCTTTTATAGGAAGAGTTTACCAATTGAGTTCAGTTCAGTCACTCAGTCGTGTCCGACTCTTTGCGACCCTGTGGACTGCAGCATGCCAGGCCTCCCTGTCCATCACCAACTCCTGGAGTTTACCCAAATTCATGTCCATTGAGTCAGTGATACCATCCAGCCATCTCATTCTCTGTCGTCCCCTTCTCCTCCAGCCTTCAATCTTTCCTAGGATCAGGGTCTTTTCCAATGAGTCAGTTCTTCGCATCAGGTGGCCAAAGTATTGGACTTTCAGCTTCAACATCGGTCCTTCCAATGAATATTCAGGACTGATTTCCTTTAGGATGGACTAGTTAGATCTTCTTGCTGTCCAAGAGACTCTCAAGAATCTTATCCAACACCACAGTTCAAAAGCATCAATTCTTTGGCTCTCAGCTTTCTTTATAGTTCAACTCTCACATCCATACGTGACCACTGGAAAAACCATAGCTTTGAGTAGATGGACTTTTGTCGGCAAAGTAATGTGTTTGCTTTTTAATATGCTGTCTAGGTTGGTCATAACTTTTCTTCCAAGGAGTAAGCGTCTTAATTTCATGGCTGCAGTCACCATCTGAGGTGATTTTGGATATTTATGATATGCCTTTTTAAAAAGGATTTAATTAAGAAACCTCCAGGAAGAACTGTGTTTTGCGTTAACAAGTTTTAAGCGTCCTACTCCAACCAACTTTCTTTAAGTAAAAACTTGATGGCGTCGTCAAAGCCAGGTTGATAGAGCAGTTCCAACCTGCTGGTCACCGAAATAGCCTCTCCAAGAGAGGACTGGTGTTGGCAAGGAAGTTCTGAGGCCTTGATGTCCAGACCCAAGTACCAGGAACGAAATCCCCCACGTCTGACCCTGTTCTAGAAGGGGGCACGCAGGCCCTGAGCCCTGGCATGTGAATCAGAGACTCGGAGGCTCCAAACTAAAAGCTTAAAAGCCCAAGTTCGTTCCTCCACACACAGTACAAAACTCTTGGCATTTTATGGGAAAACAGACTTTTATTTGAAAAATAAACTCCAGTTGCTGGGAGAGAAAAGAAGAGTAGTCTGTGATCCAACACGGAGAGCAGCAAGAAAAGACACAAGTTTCACAAGTTCAATAAACCTTCTGGGAAGCTCATTCGCATTTCAAACAGCTCTCCTTACATCCTTTGATCAGACCCACACACCAGGAGCGGGGGTTTGAAGAAGCGAGATGTAAATAACCCAGAATCACGGTCACCCACAATAGAACGTTAATATTTTAACTAGGAACAGAAAAGTAAATATATTCGGGGTGTTCGAAGTACACACGGCCTGGGTCATGGCTGTGAGCTGGTCCTGAGAAACAAGTTCAAACCTCCAGCATCTGGCATCTCTGGCAAAGCCCTCAGCGTGTCCTTCCAACCCCTCTGGTTCTCTGGGCCCCGGAGTTCCCAGCCAGACTCCTCGCTCTGCGGGCAGGCGATCCACGCCCGTCCTGCTGTTTATGATCATCTAGGGTGGCATTTCCCAAAGTGCAAGCGCAGCCCCACGCCTGCCCCCTTGGACACCCCGCCGTGTGGGTCAGAGACGACATGCTGGTACCACCAACCCAACGAGAGTCAAGTGGACAACAGTGCACAGAGGCCAGGGTAAATATTGTTTCATGAGAAATGGTTTTTAGCCATCCATGTGACTGTGCTGGGTACGATATAAAATGTATTTCTGACTGCGGGCCGCAACAAAGCAGCTTCAGACCAGGGTTGTGACAATGCTCTGCAGCCTCACTGAATGCCCCGGGCTTCCCGCTTCCCCGCTGGGCTGCAGCAGCCCCTGGGTCCTGGGGTCCACTTGGCCTGTCTGTCCTATGGACCCTGCAGTCGGGACTGAGAGAAGCCCTCGGGGTCATCAGAGTAGGTGGCTGTCCAAGTCTGCGACTTTCAACATCTTTTTTCTAGCGGGGCTTCCCAGGTGGCGTAGTGATAAAGAACCCACCTTCCAGTGCAGGAGACCCAGGTTTGGATCCCTGGGTCAGGAAGATCCCGTGGAGGAGAGCATGGCAACCCTCTTCAGGATTCTTGCCTGGAGAGTTCCATGGACAGAGGAGTCTGGTGTGTCCACGGGGTCACAAAGAGTCGGACACGACTGAAGCGACTTGGCACAGCACAGCACGGGACAAAGATAAATGTCCCAGTGCCCAGCGAGCCCGACTTCCGCCAGCCGTGGTCACTCGGGGCGGACAGCTGCCCAGCTGGGACACGATGCCATTTCTTGCTTAGTGAGGGGGAGGGGGGCAGCTAGCAAAAGCGCTCCAGTCTCACCCCAGCAGCTGACATAGCTCGATCGATCGTGGGTTCTGGGAAGCCCAATGCTTCCAAAAAAAAGCATCTGTCGCATCTGTTTTGTTTTTGCTTTTTGGAATCACTATTAACTTTTACTTCCTTTTGGCTGCAAGGAAGCACATGGGATCTTAACTCCCTGACCCGGGAGGGAACCTGTGTCCCTGCAGGGGAAGCCCTAACCACTGGACCGCCAGGGACTCCCTTGCCCCTGGTTGTGATGCTACAGCCCCTTCTCATTTACACGCTAAACGTGCCAGCGACCCCCAGAGGACGCAGCCTTGAACATCCATAAGGCACATCGTGGTTGGACTCCCTTTGCCAGAACCTTCCCCAAGAGTTGGTCTGAGCCCCAGGGTGATGGGGAAAGTTAAGATATAACTTAAATTTTATCTGAGAGCCTGGCAGACTGCTCTAGGTGAGAACAGTTAGGTGAGGCTTTTTGGAGAAGGCCGGGTGGGAGGAGGTCTCAAAGGAAGTGGTCATTGACATCCAGGTCTATATCAGCGGCCCCGGCTGGGCCCCCACCTCTGTGTCCACCATTTCTCTCTGCACAGCAGCCAGATGAACCCCTCCATGGAGCAAGTCATTCCCCCATGACGCCCCCTGGACCACTCCATGGGGTCCTGGGCTGGCCTGCAGCCCCCAATCCTGACTGGCCCTCCCTGTCCCTCCCCACGTGGTTCCAGCCACACTTCCTGCTCCCTGTAGGCTCGGAGGCCGCCCCAGCTTCTGGGCACTTCCACTGCTGTCTCCGCGGCCAGGCACGCCTTGTCCCCACCCCACCTGCCCCACACACCTGCCTCATGCACCTGCCCGGCCACACCTGGCTCCATCCCGCCTCTGCTCAGATGCCCCCGTATCAGTTTTCCTGAAGGTCCTGCATTAAAGAGCCAGACCCTCTCCCCATGTTTCACTCTTGGAGCAACAGTTCTCTCAGTGTCTCCCTCACCTGTGCACTGTCCCCGGTGCCCAGGATCTCAGCAAGCTCTCATCAAATAAGGACCAAACGAATATTCAGTGTGAGACTGCTCCCCTGTAAAAGGCCGGGTCAGGCTGGTCAGTGGTGAGATCCGCTTCCTGCTCTGTAACATCCACTTTTTTTTCTGTCTGGGAGTGGCTCAGATGGTAAAGAATCCACCTGCCAATGCAGGAGACCTGGGTTTGATCCCTGGGTGGGGAAGATCCCCTGGAGGAGGGCATGGACCCACTCCAGGATTCTTGCCTGGAGAATCCCCATGGGCAGAGGAACCTGGCGGGCTACAGTCCACGGGGGTCGCAGAGAATCGGACACGACGGTGACTAAGCACGGGGAAACCCAGGCAGGAACCGCGGGTCCAGCCGCGTCCCCTGGGTTCACACACGGGGCTCTATCCCCCTCTAGCGGTCACTCGGACACAAAGCCGGAAAAGCCCCGGAGTTTTGCAGGCCTGCAGGGCTGTTCCCAGGCCTCCGCCCCTCCCCCTCGCCCGCGTCTCCCCGCGCCCCCCGCCCCCCACCCCGCCCCGCCGCGCCCGGGACCCAGAGCTGCCCCCTGCCCCCTGCCCCATTTTCCTGTGGGAAATCAGATTTCAAGAAGCATTCAGGAGAGAAAGGTGAAAGGCGGGCGCACATTCACCCCGTCTTGTCTCGAATGTGGGAGAGATTTAACGCGGACTTTCTTCCTCTGCTCTGTGCTTCCTGGTGGACCGGCTGCCCCCAGGGGAGTCTGCAGGAGCGGGGACAGCCACCCCATCAGAGCCTCAAGTCATCGAAGCTTTTCAAAGGCAAACTTGAAAAAAAAAAAAAAAGGCAGGACTTCCCTGGTGGTCCAGTGGTTAAGAATCTGCCTGCCAATGCAGGGGACACCGGTTGGACTAGTCAGGGAAGTTCCCACCTACCTCGGGGCAGCCAAGCCCACAAGCTGAAGCCCGGACACCCAGAGCCAGTGCTCTGCAACAGGAGAAGCGTCACAATGAGACGTCCACACACCACCCCTGGGGAGTGCAGAAAGCTAGGGAGAAACCCCAGTGCAGCAGCAAAGACCCAGGAAGCCATAAATAAACAAATAAACCAAAAAGAAGTTCATTTGTATCCATTAAAAAACGATTAAAAAAAAACCACATGGAAGGAAGGGTACAGAGAAAATCTAGAAAAAGTGAATTTACAGAGGCAGAACTCAGATCTAAGACGTCGCCCAAAGGCGGCCTGATGAGCTTGCCAGCTTATTTAGTGGGTCAAGGGAGAGTTTTGGAGGAAAAAGGCTGGTGGGTGGGGTAGGGAGGGTGCTGGCATGGATAATGAGGCTTTTTGCTAACCTGCACTTGGCCCCTCCTCTGGCTCAGTTGTGGTCACTTAGCAGTATTCATCCCTCACCACGAATTGCCCCAAACCACCCAGCCCCCACCTCCTCATGTGTCCCCTTTCCCCTCTTAGCACGGGGTGGGGGGGAGGGGGGTGGTGGTGAGGGATTCAGGTTTGTCTGAGCGCAAATTTGCCCCCATCCCCCGCCAGCCCTGGGTCTGGAATATTCTGGAATATTCCAGTTTTGCCTTAATTGCCATCCGGACAAACGTCACCTCTGCCACCTCTGTCATTAGGGCGCATTAATGACATCATAACCGAAACAAACACACAACGTAAAAGAGATTAAACTATCAGGACATCTATTATCTAAAATACCGAGCTCCGTGACCTTGCCCCCTGGCAGCCCGCCGTCCTCTCTGTCCGCCATGGTCCCTAGCCGAGGTGCCCTGGAAGCCATGGCCTCTTACCACGAGGAAGAGGGGAGGGGAATCAGCCGGCAGACATCCCTCTTTGTGGGTAGGGAGGAGGCGCCTTTGCTTTGATCCCTTTCAGGGTTCCACTTACATCCCGTTGGTTCACCCTGAGGCCAGGGACGTGGAAGCCAGCATGTCCTCGCTGGATTATCAGATTGTCTACAACTCCAGCCTGGAGGCCCGTCTCACAGGCCCGTGCATCTCTGCTCCGCCTAGAAGTGCGTCCAGGTCTCTCCTGTCATGAAGCCAACAAGCCAGCCCTTAGCACCCATCTGCTTCCGTCCCCCTGCCTGGGTCAGGATGGCCTCACTTGATGCCACAGTAGGATCAGAGCCCGGGGTTCTTGGCAGTGTGACCTCAGAAGGGTTTCTCTCCCGCTCACGTCATAGTCTCACACAAGCAAGGTGGTGGGCCTGACTGTGTGCGCCCCCTCCCCCCGACCGGGGCACAGATCTGGCTTCTTGCCTCCTGCAGCCCCATCACCTCCACCTTCTGTGCCTCCAGCCCTGCAGCTGCAGATGGAACACCTCCCATCTGCCCAGAACTGTCAGCCCCTGATGGAAACCCCATCACGTGGTCCCAACGCGGCCTCAGTGAGGAGCCAGAGCCCTCCGGGGGCTATGGATGAACACAGAGACCATGCCCTGAGCTGGCCTACCCTTCAGGCCCAAATGCTGTGAAACGAGGTCAGTGTCTTCAACCCTCAGCTCCTAGCACAGCTTCCTTCCCTTTCCCACCACCCAAACTGCTCTTTCGAAAATCTCCAAGGGGTCTGTGCACAAGTCACCAGGAACTTGACGCAGCAGCTGCAATGGCCTCAGGTCCAGCCTCCTCTCCCCGCCGGAGAAGGTGGGGGTCGTCTGAGCCCCACAGCCCCGCCCTCACGGATGGTGGTCTCGTGACGCAGAGATCAGGGGCCGGCCTTGATTCACAGGGCTCGGCCTCTGGTCTGCTGACCCTCATCACTTGACCACGGCCAGTCCCTGCGTTGGCTTCCTGCGGCTGCCTGCACCAGAGCGCCCCAAACCGGGTCATCAGAAGAGGGTTCCCTCACAGTCCAGAGGCCAGAAGACAGAAATCGAGGTGTCCGTAGGGCTCTGCGCCTTCCTTGCTCTTCCGGCTTCTGTGGCTGCTGGCAGCCCTTGGCTTGGAGACACATCACTCCAGTCTCCACCTCTGTTGTCACACAGCATCCTCCCCGTGTGTCTCTGTCTTCCTGACTCTAGTACGACTCTACCTCAGCTAAGTACACCTGCAGTGACTTGATTCCCAAGTAAGTAACTTGATTCTCAAGTAAGTGACTTGATTCCCAGGTAAGTGACTTGACTCCCAAGTAAGATTACAATCAGAAATACTGGGGGTTAGGACCTCAATGTATCTTTGTTGAGACAACACAAACCTACAGCAGTTACTACAAGGGTTAAATGAAACTCTATGTCTTTGTAATCCATCTAACAGTGTCTGAAATCAGTTTTTTTTAAATTGGAGTTTAGTTGCTTTACAGTGTTGCGTTAGTTTCTGCTGTGACACAGCAGAGTGAACCAGCCGCAAGTATACATCTGTACACACGTCTACGTGTATATGTGTGTATCCACTCTGCGTCACAGCAGAGCACTGAGCACAGCACCCTGTGTAATACAGTGGGTTCTCATCAGCTGACTTTGCATGCATAGTACAGTCAAAGCTATGGTTTTTTCAGTAGTCATATTAGAGAGGGACCATTAAGAAGACTGAGCACCAAAGAATGGATGCTTTCAAACTGTGGTGTTGAAGAAGACTCTTGAGAGTCACTTGGACAGCAAGGAGATCAAACCAATCAGTTCTAAAGGAAATCAACCCTGAATACTCATTGAAAAGACTGATGCTGAAACTGAAGCTCCAATGCTAGGCCACTGATGCGAAGAGCCGACTCATTGGAAAAGACGCCATTGCTGAGAAAGACTGAAGGCAGGAGGAGAAAGGGACGACAGAGGATGAGACGGTTGGATGGTATCACTGACTCAATGGACGTGAGTTTGAGCAAGCTCCGGGAGATGGTGAAGGACAGGGAAGCCCGGCGTGCTACAGTCCACGGAGTTGCAAAGAATCGGACACGACTGAGCGACTGAACAGCAACAACCAAGTGTCTTACCCTCCACCCTCCACTAGAAGTCAAAGCAGGAAAACCATTAACTGTCCTGGACCTCACCGTGTGGATGGTGAAGTCTTGTCAGAAGGACGCTGTTGAGCAGCCAGGGTGGAGAAGGAAGGAGCAGCTGCTGCAGCCAAAGCTGCGAGCTGAGCTGAGGGTGGAGCCCCAGCCTCACGCCCCGAGGTGAGCCTGTGTCCTGTCCCTACCCAACGGCACGCTTGTGGATTTCTACCAGTGCAGCTTCATCTCAACTCCTGACCCCAAACATTAGTGGCCCCAAAAGATCTCTTTACAAAAAGGAAATCCATCCTCCAAAGGCAAAGACAGCCCATCACCAAGAATATTAAAAAACAAACGTGGCTCTGAAGGCCATTCTCAAAGAAGACTTTCAGAAGTGGGAGGGATTACTGTTTCTCACCGTGAAAGGAAGCGTAGATGGTCCAGACTTTGCACACAGAGTAGTTCCCCGCTCCCTTCCCGTCTTGCTGGCACCTGAGGGCCCCAGGGTGGGGGTCAGGCCGGGTCCTCCTTCCCATCAGCCACGCCCAGCCCACCCCCGCTGCACACACGGCTGCCTCCCGGCCCGGTCACCCCCCCTGGTGAACTTTTAAGAAAAAAAGTTAGGAAAGAAATGGATTTCTCTGGTGGCTCAGATGGTAAAGAATCTGTCTGCAATCCAGGACACCTGGGTTCAATCCGTGGGTCTGGAAGATCCCCTGGAGAAGAGAAATGGCAACCCACTACAGTCTTCTTGCTTGGAGAATTCCATGGACAGAGGAGCCTGGTGGGCTACAGTCCATGGGGTCGCAAAGTGTCAGACACAACTGAGTGACTAACACTAGGAAAGAAAGAGCGTGGTGAGAAATAAAGGGCAACACAGGGGTATTTTCAATCACTCCACGGTCTCTCTTCTTCACATTTCTCTACATCTGGCTCTGATGAAGAGCAGGTAAATAGAGGTTATACAAACAGACACAGCGTGTCATTGAGCTGGGGGGTTTGTACGCTCAGGGAAGTCACAGAGGTCCCCTTCTCAGCTCCTGGAGGACCGGTGGGGGTGGGGGGCGTTTGCTGCATGTCTGCCTGAATCCCAGGGGAGTGCCTCGGGGTCTGTAGTCTCAACAGCGTGGCCTGACCAGGGAGGTTGTCTCCCATGGGTGAGTCCCAGCGCCTAGAGAAGATGCTGCCCTCCCCTACGCCCATCTTCAAGGTCAGCTTTGTCTTGGAGTCGCTGGCTCCCACGCTGCAGGATGGCTTCATAGTTACGGGGCTGAGCAGGGAACGCGTGCGATGCTGGGCGCTGCCCGCAGGCGACACAATTGTGGCCTGCCTGGCCGCCTCCCGGTTCTTTCTGTGCGGGGTTCAGTTCACTTCAGTTCAGTCGCTCAGTTGTGTCTGACTCTTTGTGACGCCAAGGACTGCAGACGCCAGGCCTCCCTGTCCATCACCAACTCCCAGAGTTTACCCAGACTCACGTCCATCGAGTCACTGATGCCATCCAGCCATCTCATCCTCTGTTGTCCCCTTCTCCTCCTGCCTTCAATCTTTCCCAGCGTCAGGGTCTTTTCCACAGGGTGGCCCTCCATAACAACCTCTCAAACTCCTTCGGTGTTACTTTCAAAAGTTCTTTCGAAATCTCCTGGAGCTTCATCAACAGCCTCACCTCCTGGCTGACTGCCTGTCTTTCGGTCTTGCACTGTGCCAAGATCACCCTCTTCTTGTACCCTGTCTTCTTCTGGTGAAACAGAGGGTTCCTGAAACAAGGTGCCCCGGCTTCTGCTGGGTGCCCCGATCCTGTCTGGTTCGTCGGTCATCTTATCCGCCACGAGGCCTCCGGTCCTTAGGCAGATGGTTGCCACCCAGGGTTCCCATGGAAACCACACTGTGGCTGACAGGCGACGGACCATCTCTTTTCTTCATTCTGCCCCACGTGGTTCTCCCATGGTCAGTTCCACTCCTCCTGTTCCTGGCATCCACCCTCTCGCTCATGTTCTTGCTGCGTAACCCCAGCTCCGGGGCTCACGCCGTGGCCCTGCAGTCACTTGCCTTCTTCCTTATCATCTTCTACGCATTGTACTTCCTGTCACTGGCCGTGGCCGTTATGAACGTCGCCAGGCTCCAGGAGGTGCTGACCCACGCAGGCATCTGTCTACACTCCAGCTCCTTGGCGCGGCAGCCCCACGCTGAGATAGGCCCTGAAGAGGAGGCTCTGGGGAGCCCTGGACAAGGAGCTGCTGATCTCGCATTGTCGGTACCGACAACTACCATCACCAAACAAGCCCTGAGTGGCAAGAACGCACAAGGTTTGGGTTCTTTCACCCTTTCATTTCCTCTTTCTTCCTCATCCTTTCTACAGCCGATTAATTATTTTCCTTTTTTTAAGTCTTCATTGAATTTGTCACAATGCTGCTCCTATTTTATGTTTTTTGGCCATGAGGAACGTGGGATCTTAGCTCTCGAACGAGGGACTGAACCCACGCGCCCTGCGTTGGAAGGCAGAGTCTTAACCACTGGGCTGCCAGGGGATTCCCACCATTAGTCCTTTTTCCATCCCTCTCTGTTCCTACCATCCCTTCCACTGCTCTGAGTCCCTCGCCTGGGTCCCAGGCCACCTTGGATTGGGACGGTGGCCTCATTTCCTTACGAGCCCTTCTCACTCTCTGCACAAGCGGTCTAATAATATTCTCCAAGCATCAGTTTTGTCCACACTCCCTTTATGGAGGCCTGTAAGGGTTGTCAGTTGTCCTGTGGTCAACCTAAAGTTATTATTATTTTTTTAATGCTGACCTGTTGTTGCTGTTTAGTTGCGAAGTTGTGTCCAACTCTCTGCAACCCATGAACTGCAGTACACCAGGCTTCCCTGCCCTTGGCTATCTCCTGGAGCGTGCTCAGACTGATGTCCATTTGGTTAGTGATGCTGTCTAACCGTCTCTTCCTCTGCTGCCTGCTCCTCCTTTGGCCTTCAGCCTTCCCCAGCATAGGCTGTCCCATGTCATCCCATGTGGGTCACCTGCCCTTCTCACCTCGGCTCTGCTCTCAGAGCTCAGCGTCTCTACTGCAGCCCAGGAAAGTCGCTTCCTGTCTCCTTCCCGCAGCCTGGCTGGAACTTCCTCCTGTCCTTTCTCTGCCGTTCCCTCCTTTCGTGCCCCGTTTATGACCAGTTCCACCCTGGAGCCTTGTCATTTGGTCCCCCAGGAGCCTGAGGCTGTCGACGTGTTCTGCTCCACTGCAGGCCCTGTCCTGGATTCTGTGTGCTTGCCGCGGGTTGAACTAGGAGGAACTGTCTGCTGTGGAAATGCTGTTGGGTTTTGGCCAATAGAAGATAGAGAAAGCAAAGCGAGAAAACCCGCTACGGTGCCCAATCTAGACAACCTTGCCTTTCCTGTCTGCACATCCAGGAAGTGAACCCTGAATGTTGATGCCTGGGACACCGAAGCCTCCAATTAAGCTTTTGGTGTGTGTTTTATGATGCACCTAATGTATCAGTGAAGTATTAACAAGCAAATAAGTAAAATAAACAAATATGCACATGTCGGAACAAAGCCTAGCGCTCACGTACGATGCACTGAGAACAAGCCCAGTAGACAAGGATAGTTACTATCAATGATTAGGGAGCAAAGTTGAGTAACATGAGATTCAGTCCTTCTTGAGGTCCTGGCTTGCCCACCATGCCAGACTGTTTTTCTTTTAAAAAAAAAAAAAACAACTTTCATCTTATTATTTGCGGTTCACAAACAGATGGACACGCATTTCCCTTTCCTCACCTTCAAAAGCAAGGCCATCCGCAGCCAAGTTGTGAGAAATTTTTGTTTTCCTTTTGGAGATAAGTTTTGCTATTTTCTGGAAGCCTCTACTGCCTCATGGCCATGTAAGACTTCTTGGGAACTAGACGAGATGTGGGGCTTCCCTGGTGGCTCAGCTGTTAAAGCCTGCAATGTGGGAGACCTGGGTTTGATCCCTGGGCTGGGAAGATTCCCTGGAGAAGGGAAAGGCTACCCACTCCAGTATTCTGGCCTGGAGAATCCCATGGACTGTATAGCCCATGGGTTCAAAAGAGTCGGACACGACTGAGCGACTTTCACTTGAAGACGAGATGTAACCGTGTTCTACCCTGTGGGGCACGCGGTTCAGAGACAAGAGCTTGAATCTGCTGTTCCAAGTGCAAACAGCCACAGGGGAGGGGAACAAGGGCGAGCCTGTATCTCAGTGATTAACGCACAAAAATGAAGAAGGGTTTCAGGCTGGATTCTGTCCCAGGCTGTCGTCTGTTATTAGAGGAAGAGGCCGAAAGTGGGTTATTGCTTTGCTTGGGGTGGCTGACCCTGATCCTCCAAGGGAATTAGGCTTGCTGCTAGTTAACCGTGGGGCTGGGACGAGCGTGATGAAAACCCCAGAGTCCCCAGGACAAGTCTGGGATCAACATGCCACTGGGCCAGGAGCCCAGGGGAAGGCTACAGCCATGGCATTCAAGAAGCCCTTCCAAGGAGTAGGGTCCTTGCAGAGCAAAGGGCTGGCTCTCCTCCCGGGGAGAGAGCGCCAGCCAACCGAGGTCCTCGCTGGTCCCAGCAGCAGACGGAGCACTCGGAACCGTAGCCTCTGTCTGCATTTCCTCTCTCTCTCTTTTTAAAAGATATATTTTAGTTACCTGTGTGACTACACTGGGTCTTAGTTGCCGCACGTGGGATCTAGCTCCCTGCCCAGGGGATCGAATCCGGGCCCCCTGCATGGGGCCCACAGAGTCCCAGCCACTGGACCCCCAGAGAAGCCCCTGCCATCTTCTCTCGCTCTTAATGGGTCTGAATCCTTTTCCTTTCTTTCCCTTTGAAAATGGCTCTGCAGGGTTTCTATCTTTCCCCTTTCTCCGAATAACAGACAACAATGTTCCACACTTGAGGGTCACCTGGGGAGTCTGCTGCAACTTTAGATCCTATGTCATCACACAGGCTTTTAGGTTTTGGTCAACAGACGATAGAGAAAGAGAACAAAGGAAATCTGCTGCAGTTCTTAAATGTGGAGAATCTTAACTTTCCCCCGGAAGTCACAGGATGGGAAGGACAGGGTGCAGACAGCACTGGAGGAGAAACGGCCATCTCATCAGGCCAAGGCAGAGGGCTTGGTCCTTCACACCCACATCCTTAGCGGTGACATTCAGACACGACCGGGAAGCAGGGGGACGCTGCCCGCCGTGTGTGGGGTGACTGGACTGAGCTCGATGAGCGCATCTTCGTGGACGTGGGAGGTTGCGTGTGCCCACAGGCCAGGCAGTGCATGCAGAGTGGTGTGGGCGCGTCCCGGCTGCCAACTGGACCTCTCCTCCTGGAACTTTCCGCCCACCTCCAGGGCGGGCTCCTGGTCACTCTGCTTTAGCTGCTTGACCCTGCCTCCCAGCTCCCCCTTCAACAGGACCCCACTGGTTCAGAGATCCCAGCTGGGCTGATCAGATATCCTAGGATGAGGCATTTGGAGTGGTCGGTGGAGAGACGCGAAGACTAGGCATTCTCTGCATCTCCGTGAATTCTGGCCGCCAAGCCTGCCAGAACCAGCCTGGCTCCTTCCCTTCCTGAGTCGCGAGCATTCAGCGCCTCTTTGAATTCTGCAAATACACCCAACTCCTTCCATTAATCTGTCTTCTTTGTTTTTATTTTTAAAAAAAAGTGAGGTGTGGGGCGGGAAGTGAAAGGATGGGGGGCCAAAAATGGATTCAGAAACCAGGCTAGAAACGCTTCTCTTAACACCCTGGGTACAGAGTCGGTTCCAAGATTCCCAGCAGACAATGCAGATGGGAAATGGGGTTGTTACACCATCACAGTCTATGACACACAAAAGCCATCCAGTTGCTCAGAAGTACAGCTATTCTTGGTACCGAGACGGGAAATCTCTCCCAGGGGTCTCGTGTGACAAAGCGTCCCCGCGACATCTTTTCACAGCATGTTCCACGGGCTGCCGCTAACAAGACCCTTCACACAGGCCGAGGGTTCAAGTTCAGGGTTACGAAATCAGTTCCAGGGCAGTGGGAGCGATGTATAGTCCAGGCACCTTGACGTGGGTGTAGATTCAAGCAGGAGGAAGAGTAGACAGATTGTACACCCTCCACGCAAGCCTCACACCACGCGTGATGGGAAAACCGGGGGACCAGGGCCCGAGGGGAGGACCCCGTGAAGCAGGGCATGCGCTGCCTGCATACGGACCGGGCCTTCACGCAGGGCTGGCTTCCGGCTGGGGAAGGTCAAGGACATGGGCTCCATGCTTCAAGGGCAACAGCGCGGGCTACTGTCCCTGGTCCGCACACCTGCCCGCCCAGAGAGCTTCTCCAAGGAAGCTGAGCCCCCACCCGACCTCGTCAAGGAGCGTCTTTTTACCAGCAGCCCCTGCCACTCCTGGGTTCGATCCCTGGGTTGGGAAGATCCCCTGGAGAAGGAAATGCCAACCCACTCCAGTATTCTTGCTGGGAGAATCCCATGGATGGAGGAGCCTGGCAGGTGACAGTCTATGGGGTTGCAAAGAATCAGACACGACTGAAGCAACTTAGCACCCAGGCACGCACGTTTTCTAGCCAAGCACACTGAATGGCCTCTAAAACCACTGACCAGAAATGGGCAGCATGGACTCCTGGCACCAGGAGCTGAAGGTCGGGCATGCCTCCAGGACTCATATCCCACCTGCAGGCTCCCCCAGACCTCCCAGACTCTGCATCTTGGCTGCTGCCTTCTGCCTTCAGAAGTGACCCTGGTCTTAACAGGATGACCACCCTATGCCCACAAGCCAGTCCTCCACTCCCAAGCCAGTGACATGAACTGCAGGTCTCGGCTTTTCTGATGTCACGGTGTAGTGGGTGGGATGGTTGTGTGTGCTGTGCTTAGTCGCTCAGTCGTGTCCGACTCTTTGCGACCCCATGGACTGTAGCCCGCCAGGCTCCTCTGTCCATGGGATTCTCCAGCCAAGAATACTGGAGTGGGCTGCCATTTCTTCCTCCAGGGGATGTTCCCAAACCAGGGACCGAACCCACGTCTCCTGCATTGCAGGCGGATTCTTTACTGTCTGAGCTGCCAGGTATCCCCACCCCCTACACCCACCAAATTCATGTCTTTTCCAGGAACCTCAAAAAGGGAACTTAAGTGGGAACAAGGTCACAGCAGATGTAAGGGATTCGGAGGAGGTCGTCCTGGGGTCGGGTGGCCCTTCATACAAAGCAACTGTGGTCCTCAGAAGAAGGGAAGAGGCCCGTGGACATGGACAGACACCCGGCGGGAGCGGGCCACGTGCCCACAGCGATGGAGGCAGATGCCGAGCGTTGCCTCCACGGGCCAGGGAACACCAAGGGCTGCCGGCAACACCAGGAGCTGCGAGAAAGGCCTGCAGCAGACTCTTCCCCCACTTCAGCGGGACCACGGCCCTGCTGAGAGCTTGGTTCTGGCGTCTGGCCTCTGGAGCCATGAGAGAATAAACTCCTGTTGTTTAAGCTACCCGGTTTGGGCTACTTCATCAAGGCTGCCCCCACGAAATTAACACAACCTCATTCTGTTGTAACCAACCCAGGCCCAATGAGAGAAACAGGACATCTGGTGAAGGTCTGGTCTGACCGCGCTCCTCTGAGAGCTGGTGCGTGATGGGGTAGTTAAGGGTGTCAGGATCCCTGTCGAGGAAATGGGGTTTGTTGTCTGGGGCGCTGGGGCATCAGGGCTGGGACATACCTGCCCCTTTGGCTTCACAGGTAAGTTCCCAACCACATGTGGCCCGCGTCGTCTGCATGAGGACCACCTTGCCACAGGACATCTGTACACTTACACGTGAGTTCAGTCATCACGGGGACGACTTGAGGGGTGCTAGGAGCAACACCCCAAACCACCAAAAGAAGAGTCCCCGACCCTTCCTCTTAAGTCACAGAGACAACACTGCATTGGTGCTGGCCTTGCGGATGGAGTACAGCTCCGACCTCAGGTCCTTTTGCAAATACAACCAGAGACAAAGGAGAACCACTCCAGACCTGATGCCCAAGGGCAAGCGTGATTCCCCAATCACCGTCTTCCTGAACAGGAACTTCCTCTGTCATCAGAGAGAGTCGTAAGGAGTAGGGAGATGCATTGAGAAACAGGAGAGGCGAAAATAAACCATCTGCTTTACGGTTTGGGGCTTCCCTGGTGGCTCCGTGGTAAGGAGTCCAGCTGCCAATGCAGGAGACACGGGTTCAGTCTCTGGGTCAGGATGATCCCCCAGAGGAGGGCATGGCAACCCACTCCAATATTCTTGCCTGGAGAATCCCAGGGACAGAGGAGCCTGGCGGGCTACAGTCCAGGGGGATAACAAGGAGTCTGATGCGACTTGGCAACTAAACAATAACAACTTCATGGTTTGCCACAATATTTCTAGTTACGATCAACAGTGCTCAGTGGAGAACAGTTTATCCTTAGATCACAAGTTCTCATGAGCCTAAAGAACTCTCTCTTAAACACACGTTTCCTGCCCCTGTTTCTCTTAACAGATGAACCCCAGCTACCCAGGACCCAAAACAAAGTCAGGATGTGCCAGAAACAAGTAAGCCTCAAATCCCTCAAATGTGGTCCCAAATTTGAGTCCCAAAGACTCAAATCCCTCTGGCTTGTGGTCCACCCTGGGCCAGACCACAGCAGGGTACGGGCCCAATCTTAGCTTCACACCACTCCTGACTTTCAGCATTCCACATGGCTGTCCTTACAGCCCTATCGGACGGCGGATGGCGATGTTTGCATTAACCCCCGCAAACCACGCCCGACGGGTGGGGGTTAGAGCAGGAAGAAAGGGACCCCGGTGGAAACCCATTTTTCCGGAGCTCAATTTGTTCTTGGGGGACGGACCCAGACGAGGGCACTCAGCACCATCGCTACAGCCACCGGCCAGCAGCGGCGTCCCCCAAGGCCGAGAGCGGCTCCCCCCTGCAGCCCTGCACCCACCTGGAACAAAAGCATCAATGCCTTACTTTTTCTGGAGCGAGAGAAGAAGCGGATGCCCCCTGGCGAGGTGGACGGGTTGGAGCTGGGGGAGGAGTCTTTGGACGAGGAGCGGAAGATCCCGCTGAAGCTCATGCGGCGTGGGGAGCGCGGCGGGGACTCCTGGTAGGAGAACGGGAACACGGTTTTGGGGGAGCCGGGGCTGGTCTTGGGGCGCACGGGGGCAGACACGGGGCTGGAGGGCCGGGGCTGGGGGCCTCTGGTGAAGAAGCCTTTGGAGGGGCTGCCCGAGCCGAAGGGGCTGTCCACCTGCAGACAGAAAGACAGACCGACAGGTGAGGTCCCTCGGAGCCCAGATGGCGGCCTGTGCAGACCTGCCCCCCTCCACTGTCCCCTGCCACCCAGCTGGGGGGTCCATGGCACCCAGACTGAGAAACAGCCCCACCAGGCTCTGGCACAGACAAGAGGCGGCCCTGAGCGGGGGTTGGGGTGGGGGAGCGCGGAGGGTGCAGGACGGGACACAAGGACAACCCATCCACAGGCTGGGTTGCACCACCCCGACTCCCCCCACCATCCCCTGCCCCCGGCCTCCATCCAGCTCTCTGCAAGGGGGCTTCCGGGAGGCAGGGAGGACAGCCAAAGCAACTGCAAAGCCTCGAAACACGGCCTCTTCCCCTCTGGCCTGTCTGCAGCCCCGTCTCCTGGCCTTCACTTCTCAAGAAGATGCATCTGTCCTTGAGGTCTGACCGCCCTGCAATAATGTTCTCTGGCCCATCCTCAAAGGAGGGAGGGAGCACAGACCCCATTACCTGAGAGTCAGGGAGCCCGGGGCTCCGTTCTGGGGTCCTGGTGTGGGAAGGGACGAAGATTTCATCACACTGGAGTGACCGCAGAGGTTAGGGAAAAAAGTTAATGAGGCTGAAAACCTCTGAGGCTTACTTGGGTCATGACTTGAAATCGCCACCAGTTATGGTTTGAAAAAGTGCTTGACTCCATCTTCAAGCCAATGCACGCATCTCATAGACCGGAGGGATTTCTAATGTGCCCTGCTGTGGGTTTAGGAACCGGTATTCGCATCTCAATGGCTTCCTTCATAGCTCAGTTGGCAAATAATCCACCTGCAATGCAGGAGACCCCAGTTTGATTCCTGGGTCAGGAAGATCCCCTGGAGAAGGTATAGGCTAACCACTCCAGTATTCTTGGGCTTCCCTAGTGGCTCAGCCAGTAAAGAATCCACCAGCAATGTGGGAGCCCTGGGTTCAGTCCCTGGGTTGGGAAGATCCCCTGGAGAAGGGAAAGGCTACCCCCTCCAGTATTCTGGCCTGGAGAATTCCATGGACTGTATAGTCCATGGGGTCGCAAAGAATCGGACACAACTGAGTGACTTCACTTCACTTCATTTGCATCTGAGCGCCTGGGCCTGACCTGCTCGCCCCTTGCTGGACCACCGGGGGCGCTACTGAGACTCCCTAAGCCTGGGTCTCCTCTTGGGTGGAATGAGGGGCCTGCCCTGCCCCTCAGGGCTGTCTGAAGGGGCACCGACCAGACCCGACCCACAGGAATCACCTTTGCACATGACCGGCTGCCGTCCCCTGGAGAAGCCTGCAACACAGGAGCCAGAGGGCCTTGGGCCACCCAGCAGCAGGAAAGGAAAACCACTTGTCCACTGGGTGCTGGGGCAAGGACGAAGCCTGGCGGGAGTCAGCCAGCAGGCTGAGACCCGGGTCTCTGCACGGCAGGTGACCCCGGGTGCACTGAGAAGGGAGGTAAGAGAGTGAGCTGTGTCTCTGTCCACCTGGGGTGCCTGTCCGGCCTGGGACCCTGTGAGCCTTCCACCACTAGAGGGCGCCCTGAGCTGGGCTTGATGTTCAGTCGCTCGGTTGAGTTGGCTTCTCTGCAACCCTATGAACTGCAGCACGCCAGGCCTCCCTGTCCATCTCCAACTCCCGGAGCTTACTCAAAGTCATGCCCATTGAGTCAGTGACCATCCAGCCATCTCATCCTCTGTCATCCCCTTCTCCTGCCTTCAATCTTTCCCAGCATCAGGGTCTTTTCCAATGAGTCAGTTCTTTGCATCAGGTGGCCAAAGTATCGGCGCTTCAGCTTCAGCATCAGTCCTTCCAATGAATATTCAGGACTGATCTCCTTTAGGATGGACTGGTTGGATCTCCTTGCTGTCCAAGGGACCCTCAAGAGTCTTCTCCAACACCACAGTTCAAAAGCATCAATTCTTCGGCGCTCAGCTTTCTTTATGGTCCAACTCTAACATCCACACATGACTACTGGAAAAACCATAGCCTTGACTAGACGGACCTGTGTTGGCAAAGTAATGGCTCTGCTTTTTAATATGCTGTCTGCGCTTGATGTTCAGTCGCTAGGCCGTGTCTGCTTCTCTGCGACCCCATGAACTGCAGCATGCCAGCCTTCCCTTCACCATCTCTTGGAGCTTGCTCAAACTGACGTCCATCACGTCGGTGATGCCATCCATCTCATCCTCTGTCATCCCCTTCTCCCCCTGCTCTCAATCTTTCCAGCATCAGTGTCTTTTCCAATGAGTTGGCTCTTCCCATCAGGTGGCCAGAGTACTGGAGCTTCAGCTGGGCTTATGGTCCCTTAAAGGAAGGGATGCCCTTGTGGGGACTCTCAACCACATGCCCCCTTCTTCCTGAGACCCTCTGCCATGCAATAAAGGACCAGTGTGGCCATGGGGGGCAGTGCAGAATCCTTATGCCCAGTGGGCTTCGGAGGCAGAGGCCGAGCTTAACCAGAACTATGGAACTCTAGCACTGCTTGAGTTCAAGGGTTTCTTTTTCCAACCATGTGATGCAGGAAGCACAAATGTCTCTCAAGTGTTGGGTTCAGCCACTACCCACTGACCTACGGGCTCAGGCATTCCGAAGCTCTTCTGAATCCCATGGATAATTCACACGGAGCAGCTTTCCAAGCGGTGGGCGGCATGAGTCTGTGGACACGGGCTGGGGGCGGTCACAACCGCGGGTGACCCCACAGCAGGATGGTATGAGCAAGGGCTCTGGACACAGACACAGGAGCTGAACACCGGCTTGGTTTCCAGCAGTGACCAGCGATCTAGTGTCCGCGTCCTCGTGTGTCCACTGGGGGCAGCAGGCCAGCCTGCAGGGCCAGGGGACGACCGGGTACCCGGCACAGCAAGCACCCGCCCCAGGTCCTGGCCCACGGTACGTGCCTCGGCCTCTTCACTCAGCTCTCATTGTCATGAATTTGGCCCCAATAGATCCTCAGTTAGGTGTGGAGAGTCAGGGAGGCAGGGCTGGTTTAGGGAGAGGCTCCACGTGGGGGTGCGGTTTCCCTGATAGCTCAGCTGGTAAAGAATCTGCCTGCGGTGCAGAGGACCTGGGTTCGATTCCTGGGTCGGAAAGATCTGCTGGAGAAGGGATAGGCTGCCTACTCCAGTATTCTTGGGCTTCCCTGGTGGCTCAGCTGGTAAAGAATCCGCCTGCAATGCAGGAGACCTGGGTTTGATTCCTGGGTTGGGAAGATATCCTGGAGAAGGGAACAGCTACCCACTCCAGGATTCTGGCCTGGAGAATTCCATGGACTGTACAGTCCATGGGGGCGCAAAGAGTCGGACACGACTGAGTGACTTTCACTCAGTCACTCCATGTGTTATGTGAGAGCCTAAGCCTCCTTAGAGGGAACACCACGGAGGCTCTGCAGCACGGCGCTCGCACAGTAATTTAGGGCTGACATGCTGGAGGCCAGTCACCATCACTCCCCGGGGACCCCTGACCCCAGAGCTCTGAGAAGGCACCAACTGGGGACACAGTGAAGGCCACAGAGCTGGTCAGTGGTGGGTGGGACATCAGGTCCACGGCCTTGACCCTTGCACCACATACCTCCCAGGAGCAGCCTGGCAATGTGAAACAGAAGAGGAGTCAAAGTCAAGTGTGAGGACAGAGGCAGGGAGTCATGTTAACCCCAAGGATGTCCCCTCCACGCTGCACAGTGAGCTCGGCCTGGGGAGGAGGAACAGCTGAGCAAGGCTGATGTTTGTTCCACGCAGAGAACAGACGTGGGGAAGGTTAGGGTCCCCGTGAGGCCATGAAGAATGGCAGGGAAGACAAGGCTGGCCTGAGAGTGAGCCAGAGAGGGAGGAGACTGCAAAAGGGGACACTGTGGGTCATGGGGCCCCGAACCAGAGAAGGCGCTGAAAGCTCACGGGCTGTGAACAGGCCAAGGGGCAGAGACGTCCCAGGGCCAGGGAAAGAGGAGGTGGAGCTGGGAGGACAGATAAACAGCCACTCACTTGGGCCACCACAGACAGCTCATGGGGGAAAGCTGAGCCAGCTGCCGCTGAATGGTCAGTCTCACAGGGCCCCGGGTACCGGCTTGAACCCTATCTGAAGGGCAAGCAGAGCCCCAGGATTCTCTAGACTGGGATTCCATCCTATGCTCAGAATTCCAGGCTGACGGAACCAGGCCTCTGCTGTCAGCTTGAGGAGGGGGCCCCAGAGAGCAGACTGTCCCCCAAAAACGGCCAAAAATGGTGGCCCCAGCTCAGCCTTGTCCACGGGGAGTGTAAAGACTGGTCTCGAGCCATGACCGCGAGAAGACGGGCGCAGAGCTGGCCTCTGGGTCTGCTTCCTGCAGGGCGGGTGGGGGTAGGAGCCCAGGGACAAGGCCCGTTCCTTCAAGCAGGATGCAGTTAAGACGGTACTTTGCTAACGCAACGGCATGTTTCCCTGGGTTTGGATGAACAAAGGGCCCAGAGCCTTCCCAGTGCCTTCTGGCTCCTCAGAGCTACGGATGAGAACTCAGGGCACCATGGGTAGGGCTGCCAGGCCCACCTCTGTCCACGGCTGCAGGGGGTGCCACAGGGCAGGGCCCAGCCCCCCGACTCTCAGGTCTCAGCTGTGTCCCAAGGACGCAGGGGAGGGGAGAAGAGAGGGTGGGGGGGGCGGGGCTGGCCTGGCGGTGACTGACAGCCGACTGGCGGGGGCCTCTTGGGAGCTTGTGGGAAACGGGCGAGGATAAAGGAGGTCACAGGCAAAGGGCGCCAGAAAAGGGGGGCTGAGTGAAAGAATACCTCCAAGGGAGGATCTGTAGGCCAGAAACACCCTCCCCTGGAGTCTGACTCAGGCCAGGGAGGTGGGGAGGTCAGGCCTGGCAGGCAAGGGCCGCGTCCAGTGAGCTGATGGTGGGGTGTCCCAGCCGGAGCCCCCATGTACTCCAGACAGAAAGGGGGCGGGTGTTCTCAGCAGAGGAGCCAGAAGGGTGGTACGCGTGGCCAGTGATGGATAGGAGTGCCTGAGTGGAGTCTAGGACCCGGCTGAGTGCAACGCTCCCCACGGCTCAGACAAACAGGAGGTGGGTGCACCCCTCCACAGCGCTCCAGACGGGGGATGTCCTGAGTCACAGCCGCATTCCTAGACCTCCCTTGAGCACCTGCCCTGGGCTGGGTACCCATCTGTGTCTGCTCTACGGACGAGCTCATTTCATCCTCACAAGGGAGGTGAGTGCTGTCACGAGCCCGGGTTTGCCAACGGGAAGATAGGTTCACAGAGAAGGTCCTGTCCCAGGTCACACCTCAGGGAAGCTGCCAGGAAAGATGAACAGCGGGGCCTGGATTCTCATCTCAGGATCAAGGGGCACAGACAGGAAAAACCCGTGGTCACTTGTTCGGGGGGTGGGGGGTGGCAGATTGCTGGGCATTCCACAGGCTCCCCCAGGCCCCGGCCACCCTAGCTGACCCAGAGTGACCGCAGTGCTCTTGAATGATCTGGGGACATCAAAAGCACTGACCTTCCTCTCGATGCAGGCCCAGGAGCTGCAAACAGAGCTGTGTGGAGTCAAGGTGATCAGAAGCCCTTGTATCCTGAGATGTCTTTGGTGACAAAGAGCTGCCCCCTCTGGGGGCAGAGGAACCAGGACTAGGGACTGGTTGGGAGAGCGGACAGACTCCCGTCTCAACTGATGCTTGGGAGCCTGGGCGCTTGGCTCTTGAGCCCAGAGCTCCCAGAAAGGGGAGCTCAGCCGTGGCCCCTAGATCGTGGAGGAGGAGGCCACCCAGGGTCCCGTCCACGTTCAGCTTGGCAGTCATGGAAGGTGTTCCATTCCCTGAGGAGACGGGATTCACTCACAGGGCACAAAGATGCAGAGATGAGCTGGGAGATGCAGGACCTGTCCTGCTGGGACACTTCCCTTCATGGCCTGCCCCACCAGTCCCAGAGCAGGGGGTCCGGACGCACCATTGCACACACTGGGCTGAGCACCAGGCAACCCAGACTGGACCCAGCCCGGCTGTGAGGCGGCCCGAGGACTGGGGGAAAGTCTGTCTACCACTCTCTGCCCTCAAGACACCACCTGCAGCGCTCCCTGCAAAGGCACCACCGCTGGGCCTCCCGCCAGCCCTCCGCCCTGCACTCACCCCCATTGCAGGCTGCCTCGACCTCCCCGTTCCTGCCATGGCCGCTCCACCCATCCCAGGACATGCACGCCTCAGGCTGCCAGCCCTCCACCGAACTTGAGCAGGAAAAATGGACACGTGGGAGAGGGGAGAAGGTGGGTGAACGAGAGGAAACGAAAAGACAGGAAAGAGGACGGAAGGGAGAGAAGGACTTGAGGGGCGGGGGTGGGGGCGGGAGGAGGGACTCCTGTCTGCAGCAGGGAGGGACACCCAGGCTCCATGACCCGCTTTTCCCTGATTTTCAATCTCTTTGCCCGTGAGCATCTCGGGCACTCGGGGCGCTGAGCTCAACGTGAACCCTTCAGCATCACCTCTGCCCGCTCTGGGGCATCCAGGGACCAGGGAGGAGCCCCGAGGGAAGGGAAGCAAAAGGGGTGAAACCTGGAGGGCAAGGGTGGGCTCAGCTGCAGCCAGGGGCACAGGGAGGAGAAGTCTGTCTCGGGCCTGAGCTGAGCGAGTCCGACCTCCGTGGCACCTCCGGTGAGCTGGGAGAAGCTGGGAGGAAGGGAGCCTTACCTTACGAGACGGAGGCTTTTCTGAACTCTCCAGGTCTCCATCCAGGAGCGGCATGGCAAAGGAACTCAGGTCCTAGGACGGAAAGAGGGCACGTGGTCAGTGACCTGGACCCTCAGGGGCCCACCTGGCCGTGTCAGGGGCCGCACGTGGGTCTCCGAGTGTATCCCTGGCCCCTTGCTGAGTCCTCCTTGAATGCCAGCCACCAGGGAGGGAGCGGACGGCCAAGAAGGTGGAAGGAGGCAGTGGAGACGCCTGCCCTGGGCCCCTCTCAGGGATCCCGCCTGCTCTCCACCTTTCCTCTCGGCCCCCCAGGGAAGGAGCAGGAAGAAGGCACCTGGACTGCAGGGCAGGAGGGAGAGAGTGAAGGAGGAAGGCTGGAGAGGGAAGGGAGAGCCCACTGGGAGCTTTGGTGAGTGGCCAGTGGGCCGGATGCTATCTCCTGGCACGAACATGGCCCGAGGATGTGTGTCCTCCTGGGAAGAGGACACGGCTGTGTGTTGGGGGCTGGCCACTAGGGCAAAGTGCTCAGAAAAACCTGATGCCACCGTGGCCCAGAGAGATGGCCTTGCAGCGAGGCGGGGGGTGGGGGGGGTGGGGGGTGGTAGATTGCACAGACTCATCGTGTCTGAAATGATGAGACCCTCACCATCTCCTCCTTCCTCCTGTCTCCTGCCCGGTGGACACCTCCACTCGAGGCAGAAACCCCACCTGGGCAGCCCTCCACCAGGAGAAACCGCCTGCATCCCGAACCTTCTATTTTTTTTTTTATCCTTGTTAACTGTGGTAAAATACACGTAGCACAAGATGAGGGCTTCCCTCGTGGCTCAGTAGTAAAGAATCCACCTGCCAGTGTGGGAGATGTGGGTTGGATCCCTGGGCTGGGAAGATCCCCTGGAGAAGGAAATGGCACACCACTCCAGTATTCTTGCCTGGAAAATACCATGGATGGAGGAGCCTGGCGGGCTACAGTCCATGGGGTCGCAAAGAGTTGGACATGACTTAGCGACTAAACAATAACACCAAACACAAGATTTACCATCTTAGTCATCTCGGCTCAGTGGACTTGAGCAGATTCACATCGCTGTGCAAACAGCCTCCAGGGCCCTTTCCTTTCTGCAAAGTGAAACTCCACAGGCATTTGACAGCTGTGCCTCTCCCTCAACCCTTCCCCCCACATTCTACTTTCTGTCTCTATAAATGTGACAGCTCTAGGGACCTCCTAGAAGTGGAATCGTGCAGTATTTGTCTTTCTTGTTACTGGCTTATTTCCCTTCACATCATGTCCTCAGTTTCATTCATGTTGTAGCATGTGACAAAATTCCCTTCCTTTTAAAGGCTGAGTAATGTTCCATTGTGACTCCAGCCATAAAATTAACAGACACTTGCTCCTTGGAAAGAAAGTTATGACCAAACTAGACAGCATATTAAAAAGCAGAGATGTCACTTTGTCAACAAAAGTCTGTCTAGTCGAGGCTATGGTTTTTCCAGTGGTCCCAGCAATCTTGATTCCAGCTTGTGCTTCTTCCAGCCCAGTGTTTCTCATGATGTACTCTGCATAGAAGTTAAATAAGCAGGGTGACAATATACAGCCTTGACGTACTTCTTTTCCTATTTGGAACCAGTCTGTTGTTCCACGTCCAGTTCTAATTGTTGCTTCCTGACCTGCATATAGGTTTCTCAAGAGGCAGGTCAGGTGGTCTAGTATTCCCATCTCTTTCAGAATTTTCCACAGTTTATTGTGATCCACACAAAGGGCATGGCGTGCTGCAATTCATGGGGTTGCAAAGACGGACACGACTGAGCAACTGAACTGAACTGAACTGAATACCCTAGAATGTGACTGAACTTGTAGAGTCTTTGAATTATGATAATATGAAGCTACACGGGTGGGCTCTCCATAAGACCTCAATCCAATATGATTGTGTCCATAGAAGAAGAGACCATTAGGAGAGACCCAGAAGAAGACCATATGAACACACAGACAGAATGGCCATCTATGAGCCCCAGTGAGAGAGGTCTCAGAAGTCACTCACCCTGCCAACACCTGAACCTTGGA
This sequence comes from Bos indicus x Bos taurus, assembly GCF_003369695.1. NCBI lineage: Eukaryota > Metazoa > Chordata > Mammalia > Artiodactyla > Bovidae > Bos > Bos indicus x Bos taurus. The sequence goes on along the minus strand of NC_040079.1, from coordinate 5,567,499 downwards.
CTTCTAAGCCTCGAGAATTGTGAGAAAATAAATTTCTGCTACTTAAGCCACCCAGTCTGTGACACTTTGTTACAGCAGCCCTAGCAAACTAACACAACAGGTGTACAAGTATCTCTGCAACCCTGCTTTCGATTCTTTTGGGTATAGACTCAGATGTGGAATTGCTGGACTGTACAGTAGTTCTATTTGTAATACTCTTGAGGAACCCCCGTGCTTTTTCCATAGCAGCCGCACCACTTTATACCCCACCAAGAGGGCACGAGGGTGCCAATTTCTCCACATCCCCACTGGACACTTGCTGTTTTCTGCTTTTAGTTGTCGCTGTTTTAGCCGTCCTAATGGGTGTGAGATGGTATCTCAATGAGGATTTGATTTGCATTTCCAATTCCAATCCCAAAGAAAGGCAATGCCAGAGAATGCTCAAACTACCGCACAATTGCATTCATCTCACACGCTAGTAAAGTCATGCTCAAAATTCTCCAAGCCAGGCTTCAGCAATATGTGAACCGTGAACTTCCTGATGTTCAAGCTGGTTTTAGAAAAGGCAGAGGAACCAGAGATCAAATTGTCAACATCCGCTGGATCATGGAAAAAGCAAGAGAGTTCCAGAAAAACATCTATTTCTGTTTTATTGACTATGCCAAAGCCTTTGACTGTGTGGATCACAATAAACTGTGGAAAATTCTGAAAGAGATGGGAATACCAGACCACCTGATCTGCCTCTTGAGATATTTGTATGCAGGTCAGGAAGCAACAGTCAGAACTGGACATGGAACAACAGACTGGTTCCAAATAGGAAAAGGAGTTCATCAAGGCTGTATATTGTCACCCTGTTTATTTAACTTATATGCAGAGTACATCATGAGAAACGCTGGGCTGGAAGAAACATAAGCTGGAATCAAGATTGCCGGGAGAAATATCAATAACTTCAGATATGCAGATGACACCACCCTTATGGCAGAAAGTGAAGAGGAATTAAAAAGCCTCTTGATGAAGGTGAAAGTGGAGAGTGAAAAAGTTGGCTTAAAGCTCAACATTCAGAAAACGAAGATCATGGCATCTGGTCCCATCACTTCATGGGAAATAGATGGGAAACAGTGGAAACAGTGTCAGACTTTATTTTTCTGGGCTCCAAAATCACTGCAGATGGTGACTGCAGCCATGAAATTAAAAGACGCTTACTCCTTGGAAGGAAAGTTATGACCAACCTAGATAGCATATTCAAAAGCAGAGACATTACTTTGCCAACAAAGGTTCGTCTAGTCAAGGCTATGGTTTTTCCTGTGGTCATGTATGGGTGTGAGAGTTGGACTATGAAGAAGGCTGAGCGCCGAAGAATTGATACTTTTGAACTGTGGTGTTGGAGAAGACTCTTGAGAGTCCCTTGGACTGCAAGGAGATCCAACCAGTCCATTCTAAAGGAGATCAGCCCTGGGATATAGTATAAGGTGAGAGCCCACCTTTATCTCACATGTCGATATCCAATTTTCCCAGCACCATGTACTGAAAAAATTAGTTTTTCTCCAGTGAATGGTCTTAGCGTGCATGTAGTTGCATGCATACTCAGTCGTGTCTGACTCTTTTTGACCCCATGGACTGTAGCCATCCAGGCTCCTCTGCTGATGGAATTTTCCAGGCAAAGGATACTGGAGTGCGTGGCCACTTCCTCCTCCAGGGGATCTTCCTGACCCAGGAATCCAACCTGAAAATCTCTCGTGTCTCCTGCATTGGCAGATGGATTCTTTACCACTGTGTCACCCGGGGAGCCAATGGCCTTGGCACTCTTGTTGAAAATCATATGGGTTTCCTTCTGGACTCTATTCTATTCCGTCAGTCTGTCTTTATGCCAGTACCACACTGTTCTGATGATTGTAGCTTTGTAATAAGTTCTGAGATCAGGAAATGGGAGACCTCTAATTTTGCTCCTTTCTTTTTCTCAAGATAGTCTGGCTTCTTGGGGGTCCCTTGAGAGTTCATACAAATTTAAGGATGGCTTTTCTGTATCTGAAACAGGGATTCTGATAGGGATGACATTGAATCTGTAGATGACTTTGGGTAATACTGACATCTTAACAATATTAAGTCTACCAATTAACGTACATGGGATGTCTCTCCATTTATTCGTCTTCTCTGATTTCTTTCAGCAACGTTTTGTAGTTTTCTGTGACCTACCCTTGCTTTTGGGGTTTCCCTGATAGCTCAGCTGGTAAAGGATCTGCCTGCAATGCAGGAGACCCCAGTTTGATTCCTGGGTTGGGAGGATCCCATGGAGAAGGTATAGGCTACCTACTCTAGTATTCTTGGGCTTCCCTGGTGACTCAGACAGTAAAGAATCTGCCTGCAATGCAGGAGGCCTGGGTTTTATCCCTGGATTGGGAAGATCCCTTGGAGGAGGGCGTGGCAACCCACTCCAGTAGTCTTACCTGGAGAATCCTATGGACAGAGGAGCCTGGTGGGCTACAGTCCATGCGGTCACAAAGAGTCGGACACGACTGAGCAACTAAGCACAGCACCTTGCTTTTTTAACCCCTCCTCCCCTCCCCAGGCTCTGCTGAGGGCGCCAGGTCTGCACCTCCTTTTGCCCAGCCCTCCTTTGGGTTTCCTCTTTGTTCTTCAACAAATCTTTCAACTTAGCTAGTTTCAAGCCATCTGCAAACCTCTGCTAGAACACTGATTCCTAAAACTGTGGCCTCGTAATGCGGGCCCCTCCCCTAAAGCCGCAGGGCCTCCACTCCGCTATGGCCAAGCCAATGGCTCCCACAGTGAGTCCCCTGTGACGTGCTGGCAGTCTCTAATAACGTAGGCAGACTCCAGACTCAGCCCGCTCTGGGGTGGTTCACTTCAGCGTCTCAAGCAGGCTGCACGTTTGAGTCACCTGGGGAGCCTGGGTCCCACCGCACAGGTGAGTCGACTGGTCTGCGGTGCAGGGCAGGCTTCACGGTGATTCCGCCCAGGCAGGAGCCACCGGCTTTCCATGGATGATTCACCATCAGGAGCCTTTGCCAGGTCCCACAGCCTCTAATCCAGGCCTGGAGGGATTTGCCAACCTCCACAGCCTGATTTCTGATGCGCTCTATACCCTGTCTCTTTTCATCAGGTACCCAGACAAGCTCTTTATGGTGTTTTAAACAGGCTGTGTGTGTATGGACAGTTTGGAGTGCCATCTCAACTCCTCCAAGGTGGCAGCTGAAGGTCACCCTTCAACGGCCAACCCCCTTCCTGGAACAACAGACCCCGTGTCACCTGGGCCCCTGCAGGGCCGAGCCAGCCTCTAGCGTGGAGCTGACAACCGCCTCTGAAGCTCCAAGCCTTTTCCTCCTGGCCACCCACCCTCAGTCCCCAGCCCCGATCCTGGTTCACAGGGTGAACTCCTACTAGCCTGAAAAGCCCGATGCAGCCGCCGTCTCTGGCCTGGCCAGGACCCACCCTCAGGGAGAATCCATTCTTCTCTCATCTGTGCTCCCCGAACCTTATGACACGACTTATGACAGGCGCTGTATTACGGTCATTTATCAGTCTCACTGGACTGTGGACCGGTCCAGGGCCAGGGCTAAGTTTTCATCTTGCAATTCCATGCCCTGCATTTGCCCTGTGCTGTGGGTGGGCAGGCATCTTTGAATCACCTCCCAGATGGAGGACCCCCTGCCTGGGCAGCACGCATGGGGGCTTGCCCGGCCTCTGCCAAGGGGCCGGCTGGCAGTGGGCCTCGTGGTCACAGCTCACGGGGGAGGAAGAGGAACCCGGTGTGGGCGCTCACCTCCCCCTTTAATGAGTACATTCCTCTGCGGTTTCCAATAACCATCACCCCGGGACATTCGTTCAGCCCGGCCGTCCCCAGACGCCCGGCGGGCACATGCCCATCTATTCCTCAGGGAACCGTCATGTGCCAGTGACCGAGGCCCCGGTGGTGGAGTGACTTGGGACAAGATGGTCTTGAGAGAGCTGAGGCCAGGACGGGGTCTCAACCCACCCCGGGCTGGGCCCCTCACCACCCATCCTGCCCCAGAGCGAGCCCAGGAGAGGCTCACAGAGCGACTGCAGCAGCACGCAGGGTGTTTCGCTCCGTCGAGCATCCCCAGAGCTAAGCCTCTTGGCACCCGTGGCGGGCTTTGCTGGAAGGCTCCCTCACCCCACATTCCATGATTCTAATCTCACCTCCCCCAGCTTACCAGGAAACAGGGCGCGCCTCGGAGACTGGTGTGGGAAAATCTGCAGCTGTGACCACGAACCGGCTGGCCGGTGCGTGAGTGGGACCTGGTCGCTTAGCTTGGGTGAAGTTCCAGAAGGCCAGGTGCCGGGAGCTTGCCCGGGGCTTCTAAACATTTAAACGCCTCCTGGAGCTTGGTCTCACTGCTGTAGCCGCCCCTGGCCATCTCTGAATTTCTTCTCCCCATCGGCAGGTGCTCAGACCCTCCCTGGGCACTGGGTGGCCAGTTCACTGAGCTACCAAGCGACGGCTCTGTCCTTGGGGACGGTCCCCGGCTGCACACGTATTTTAGACCCTGACCACGTGCTCTGGAGAGGACCAGCAGGGTCCTTGGGGAAAGTGCGTTTTCAGGATTCAGGCTGATAAAGTCACCTGTCGAGGAAGCCACAGGACAAAAGAGGAAAGCCGCAGGTTTGAGAAAATTCCCACGATGCGAGCTGACCTGAAATGTAGGTTATTTATTAATCTCCCATCTCTGCCACTCTTCAGAATTTCAGGTAAAAGTCAAAGATCTCAGCAGCAGGGTTGTCATTGATTTGCCATTGGTATGTCCCTGGGTTCCATCCCTGGGTTGGGAAGATCTCCTGGAGGAGGAAATGGCAACCCACTCCAGTATTGCTGCCTGGAAAATACCACGGACAGAGGAGCCTGGCAGGCTACAGTCCATGGTGTCGAAAAGAGTCAGACACGACTGAGCGACTAACACTTTCATTTGTTTTCATGTCCTTAAAAACTTTGAGTCTTTGCCTCATATGGTCTTCAGAGCAGCCCAGACAAGTAGGAAAGGCAAGTGGTTTCACGCCAGTCTACAGATGAAGATATTAAGGGGTCAGAAAGGCAAAGCCATTTGCCCAAGGCAGACAAGTGCACCATGGCAGACAGGCTCTATAAACCAGGTCCACCTGCTCCCAGCTCAGAGCTCTACCGACTACACCCTCCCACCTCCTTGGGATGACTCAGCTCCAGTGACAAAAACTACTGGGTATCAGAAGGTACCCAGGGCTCTTCAGTGACAAAGACACAGGGCTCTTCCGGGCAAAGTGCGTGTTCCTGGCACAGTGAGGTCTCAGGGGAAGAGCAAGGATGGAGGAGACTTGGTACAGTTCAACGGTTCACTCCCAAGGCAGTGTGTGATACTGCCTCTTCAAGGTCTACTACATCTTAATCTAAAGCGATGCACCTAACACAACATTGTAAATCCAGTGTACTTCAACAGCAGATTTTTAAAAAGTTATTTACGCTGATGTTGCAAAGGACTGAAAAGTATCAAGCGTCCCACCGCCAGATGTAATCACCCCATTCTGTATAGTTTGGGGTCTCATTTACAGCTCGCCCACTCCCCCAGCCACTTATCCCAACCCTTCTCCATACTGTTTACAACCATCTGATGTCTCAGAGCCTTGGCAGCAGGCGTGTTATCGATCAGATGCAGTTCTGCCCTTTCAGCATTTCTGAGGCTTTGTCTTACAAAACTCCTTTGTTGTTGCAGCTGGGCTCCCCCGGAAAGAGCCCCGGTAAAAGTGCACACACAGGACAAACAGAAAGGCCGCCGAGGTCAGGGGCCGCGGCCTGCACCTGAGGGCCAACCAGGGGTTTGAAACATCAGGGTCATCACCGAACATTCCTGCGCAGTTTCCAGTGGTTTGACTCCTCCCGGGCGAAGGCACACATGGAGGACGGTCCCATGTTCCTTCCCTGCCGAGCAGACCTGAACCCACAGCACGTCACCGCATCTGACGCTACCCGGGCAGACAGTGGGTCCCGGGTGCTGTTTGGGCTGGACAAGCCGACATCCCTCGGGCACATAACAGCACGACCTGGTCACAGAGGTGGAGCTTGGGGGCTCCAGCCCTGTCCTGTGGTTTACTATCTGGGGAACCGGGGATCTTGGGCACGCCTGAACCCGGTCTTCCAGCTCCCAAATGAAGGGTTTAACGAGACAATTTCAGAAGATGCCTTTAGCGCTGAGAAGCTCTGTTCTTATCTGTTGAGCTAAACAGCTGGCGGGATTAGGAGTGTTTTAAGGGACTACTGCTACATTGAGAATAAAATGCTTCTCATCTTCCAGGACTTGTCGTCAAAATAATTTTCTTCTTTTCTCAAACTACCAGACATTCTCCCCTGCCCTCCCAGCTCAGGGCAGGGTGCCCAGACTTGGTGTGTGTGTGGGGGGTATTGAGGGGGTGCCCCTTGCTTCCCCAGTGATGCTTCATAGCTGAATGGGTTACGATCCAGATGCATTTCTGGCTTTCAATCTTTTTTTAGAACTTTTTATTTTATATTGGCGTATAGCCAATTACAATGTTGTGATCATTTCAGGTGGACAGCAAAGGAACTCAGCCATATATACACATGGACCTACTGCCGGGTGGCTCAACAGTCAAGAGTCTGCCTGCAATGCAGGAGACCCGGATTCAATCCCGGGTCGGGAAGATCCCCTGGAGAAGGGAATGGCTACCCACTCCAGTATTCTGGCCTGGAGAATCCCATGGACAGAGGAGCCTGGCGGGCTGCAGTCCATGGGGTCGCAAAGAGTTGGACGCCTCCATCACTTTCATTCTCCTCCAAACCCCCCTCCCCACCAGGCTCTGGCTTTCTAACTTTATGTGTTCTCTAACTCTACCTGCTTCCAGAGTACTAACTCTCTAGTTTCTCAAGTGATTTCTCAGGTCGCTCAACCTTTAGCATCAGGGTCATTAGTACCAACGGCAGGGGAATCCCAGCGGAAGTTCGGCATAACTCTGGAAAGCTTGAGTGGCATCCCCAGAACCATGGGTACACCGCCCCCTACCCAGCCTGTCCCCCCAACCCCCTGTCACCCACACAGAGGCAGTGCTCACACCACTAGCCTCATCTGCACTTGAGCTGTCGGGGCTGTGATGAAGGCCTTGGTGAGCCCCTCAGGTGGAAGGCTCCAGGGAGGCGTCTCCATAAGGACTGACTTTGCTCCATCCCTCGGTCCACCAAATGGGCATCTCTTGGTGCTAATGTAGGGGTGGTGACCAGAGCCAGGGTCACGCAGCCTCTGGGAACAGTCACATAACTATCGGAAAACAACGAACAAACCCTGAAACGCTGGAACCTGGCAACAAGGGTAGTTGAGTTCAGTCACTCAGTCGTGTCCAACTCTTTGTGACCCATGGACTGCAGCACTCCAGGCTTCCCTGTCCATCACCAACTCCCAGAGCTTGCTCAAACTCATGTCTGTCAGATCGGTGACGCCATCCAACCATCTCATCCTCTGTCGCTCCCTTCTCCTCCCGCCTTCAATCTTTCCAGCATCAGGGTCTTTTCCAATGAGTTGGTTCTTTGCATCAGGTGGCCAAAGTATTGAAGTTTCAGCTTCAGCATCTAACCCTAACCCCAACCCTAACAAGGGCAGATCAGAGGTCAAATGAAGGGGAAAGCCTAAACCTGACTCTGGGAGAAGTTCCAGAACTCTTTATTTTCCACAGAGGATATCAAGGCTTGTAACTGCAGTCTGAGAGACTTCCTGATGTGAGAGAGAAAAGAAAGCCACGATTTTTCCCTCCTGCAGACACTCTCCTTCCTCGCCTCACCTGTGGTCCCCACAGACTCATGCAGCTGCCTGGGGCCTTCCCCCCTGCCCTGGGTCTTTGTGTCCACGTGACGCCTGCCGAGGGAGGGAGCGTATTTTGGCCCCACAGCAGGCAGGGCTTCCTGGTGGCTTGTTGGTAAAGAATCTGCCTGCAATGCAGGAGCCGCGGGAGACACGGGTTTGATCTCTGGGTGGGGAAGATCCCCTGGAGGAGGAAGAAATGGCGACCCACTCCAGTATTCTTGCCTGGAGACTCCCATGGACAGAGGAGCCTGGCGGGATACAGTCCATGGGGTTGCAGAGAGTCGGACATGATGGAAGCGACTTAACAGCAGCAGCAGCGGCCTTTCTCCCAAGAAAGAAGCCCGGAGACATGAGAAAGGCAGAAATCTGCCGCCTGACCCGCGACTTCAAGGGCGTTACCCCCACCCCCGCCCCCCGCTGTCCCCAGCTCCAAAGCAGCAGACAGCAAACTCTTTTCTCCACACCAAGGAGCTTCAGAAGCCCTAGACCAGAGTGCTCAAGAGTCCCCCACTCTCCCCTCAGTTTGCCCGTGACTTCTGGTGTGTAGCAATCATTTTAGCCTCCAAGGGCCTTCATTTTTCAATCTGTAAAACGAGGCTGCAGGGCCTTCTGTATCACCGGGTAGTGCTGTGAAGACCAAATCGGATGATACCACAGAGGCTCCTTCCTGAAAATACGATGATGTACCACCTCATGCTGTTCAGAATGGTCGTCAGCAGAAAGGCTACAAGTACCTGCTGGAGAGGGTGTGGAGAGAAGGGAACTCTCTGACACCATTGGTGCAGCCACTATGGAAAACACTGGTGAAGGTCATTCAGTCACATCCAACTCTGCGACCCCATGGACTAGACAGTCCATGGAATTCTCCAGGCCACAACACTGGAGTGGGTAGCCTTTCCCTTCTCCAGGGGGTCTTCCCAACCCAGGGATTGAACCCAGGTCTTCCACACTGCAGGCGGATTCTTTACCAGCTGAGCCACAAGAGAAGCCCAAGAAGACTGGAGTGCGTAGCCTATCCCTTCTCCAGCAGATCTTCCCAACCCAGGAAGCGAACTGGGGTCTCCCTCATTGCAGGTAGATTCTTTACCACCGAGCTATCAGGGAAGCCCTGGAAAACACTGGAGGGTACTTAAAAAACGAAAAACAGAGTTACCATATAATCCAACAATTCCACTCTTGGATACATGTCTAGAAAAGACAAAAAAGATACATGCGCCCCAGCGTTCACTGCAGCACTGTTCACAGCTGTCCAGACACAGAAGCAGTCTCAATGTCCGTCGACAGAGAGGATAAAGAAGATGTGGCACATAGACATACAATGAAATAATGCCGTTTGCAGCTACATAGATGGACTTAGAGGTTATCATACTAAGGGGAGTAACTCAAAGACAAATATCGTATGATATCCACTTACATGTGGAATCAAAACAATGATACAAACGAATTTATTTACAAAGCAGATTCACAGGCATAGAAAACAGACTTAAGGTTCCCAAAGGAGAAAGCGGAGGACGGATAAATCAAGAATTTAGGATTAAGAGAGAGATACACTACTGTTGTTCAGTCACTAAGTCGTGTCCAACTCTTTGCAGCCGCATGGACTGCAGCACGCCAGGCTCCTCTGTCCTTCACTAGCTCCCAGAGTTCGCTTAAACTCATGTCCAGAGTTGGTGATGCCATCCAACCATCTCATCCTCTGCTGTCCCCTCCTCCTTTTTCCCTCGATCGTTCCCAGCATCAGAGTCACTGTGCATGTGCTAAGTCACTCAGTCGTGTCTGACTCTGTGCGACCCCATGGACTAGATCCCGCCAGGCTCCTCTGTCCATGGGATTCTCTAGGCAAGAATACTGGAGTGGGTTGCCATTCCCTGCTCCAGGGGATCTTCCCAACCCAGTGATGGAAGCCGTATCTCCTGTGTCTCCTGCACTAGCAGGCAGGTTCTTTACCACTGAGCCAGCTGGGAATCCTCCTGTCAGAGGACAGATGGCCTGTAATTTCAAGGGCTGTTTTCAACTCTAATTTCCATGATTTTACTAGGACAAACCTTAAGATAGGATCTGCAAAGATTGGTGCTGGGTTTCTGGGCAGGGTTTCTTTACCTTTAAAATGCCAAACCACCAACCGAGACTGTGGTAGCCTTGAATGTTGAACCCTCTGTGGGTGCCACCCCTTGCAAGGCCAGTTGGGTGACTTGGGTCATCGGGCCCCCCACAACTTAAGTCTTCTCCAGGAAGGAAAATAGCAACCACGAGGGAAAGGGGAGATGCTTCTGGGTCTGTGTCCCCGACGGCCGCCTTCCCACCCACCTGCCTGCACCCCATGGTCAGCGTGGGCACCGCAGGGGAGAAAAATCACCCAGCTTTGGTCTGTGCTTCAAGACCAACCTTTTTTTTTTTTAAGTCACTCAGTCATGTCCAACTCTTTGCAACCCCTGGACTAAACAGTCCATGGAATTCTCCAGGCCAGAATACTGGAGTGGGTAGCCTTTCCCTTCTCCAGGGGATCTTCCCAACCCAGGATCGAACCCAGGTCTCCCGCATTGCAGGTGGATTCTTTACCAGCTGAGCCACCAGGGAAGCCCAAGATGGAAAATTCGGATGAGAATAATACTGTGAACTCACGGAACGTGTTTATAAGGTCAAAGCACTGCTGGTGGCTCTGAGACACATCCTCCCCCATGCAGGGGGCTCTTACGCAAGAGCCAGGGTTTAGAGACCTAATTTCTGCTCTCAGCCACCAACCCAGTGTGGCCAAAGTCCACACAGTTTTTAAGCTCCGCATCTTGAGAACATCCAACGTCTATATTTATAAAACCATTTATCAAAAGATTCTTCCTGATCATTTCTGCAGGTGCCCACGGGTTCTTCCACTCCTATCTGTGTCTCCCCACCTGCCACATGACCCCATGCTATACACTGAAAAGTACAAGGAGTTCGCAGGAAGCAGCAAACACCAGAGACTCAAAAAAAAAAAAAAAGAGAGAGAGAGAAAAACTGCAAGCAAGCATCCTTAACAATGTAATCCCAACAAATAACAAGCAGGGTGGTTTTATTTGTTCACTCTCACCTTCAGCCTGAGCCAAACTGACCGCTCCAGAAGCACTTAGCCAGTTTTCTAACGAATAGTCCCAACCCATCAGTGGATCATGACATCAATTTAGTGGATTATATGGCCACCAAAATATAAACTAGAACAAAATAAAGAGTGCATCTTGTTGTTAAAATTTTTGCTTCAATTATTCATACATAGGCACACATGAACAGTGGATAAAACACACGCCTTACCGAACTATGGACCAAAAATGTCTGAACAGCCGTGTGCTACATGGGCTCTGAAGCAGCGTGGGCAGAGTTCAGAGAGTGGCCGAGCCCTGTGCTTCTAGAAGTCATGAGAGTGCACAAAGACGGCACCATCCGGTCCCCTCTGTCCTGGCTGAAGCCCTCTGGCCTCTCTTTGCACTCTGTGCCCAGACATATGCACAAAGCACAGAGACAGAGAACCACATCTGGTGACGGGCATGGGCGGCAGGTGCCTCCCTACCTCCCCTTTCATCCAGCTCCATCCATCCCTACCCAGGCGCCTTGAGCAGTGGGCACTGCTGCTCTGACCCACCGTGGGTCCTGCCAACCTCAGCACCCTCGGGCTACCCCAGACCCAGAAAGCAGTTACAGCCCCGGGGGCAACCACCCACCAAGCCCTTCCAGAGTGGTATCCGTCAGCATCTGTACCCTCCTGACCCAGGCCTGCTGCAGACCCCCAGGTCTCCTGAGGGTCTAAAACTATCTTAAAAAAAAACTAAACCAAGGAAATAATGCAGTCATAGGACACTGCTGTTGGACAAGGTCACAAATCTTCCCCATCAGGCCCCTTCTAATACAGGTGGGGAAACAGGTGTCCAGGAAGCGCTGAGTGGGTTACTCAAAGCCACGGGGTAGAGTCACGACCCAGCCAGAACCAGCTCCTGGTCGCGCAACTTTGAGCCGAGTTCCCTACCACACCATGCTCTCCAGCTCATCTTTCACCTTCCAGTTTGTGTTCCTATCACATAAAACAGTATCAGCTGTCCTGCAGAGTCCCCGTGCAGACAGAGCCCCCTGGCACGGCTCGGCTGTTCTGCACACACGTAAGTGTCGGTTATAATTATTACACAAGTCGATTCTCTGATTTGACTTCCCAGGTGGCTCAGGTGGTAAGGAATCCGCCTGAAATGCAGGAGATCTGGGTTTGATCCCTGGGTCAGGAAGATCCCCTGGAGAAGGGGCCACCCACTCCAGTGTTCTTGCCCTGGGAATCCCATGGACAGAGAGGTCTGGCGGGGTCACAGAGAGTCAGACAGGACTGAACCACTAACACTCTCACTTTCGGCTTTCCTCCTCTAACTTAAGCTCTCTGGGCAACTGGGCATCCAGCAACCACGCTCTTGTCCCAAGTTGTTCCTTGTCACTGTTGGCTTCGTGTGAATTTACAACTTTCTGGGATTCCCTCCTCACTTGTGGCCACGGCCGTCAGGGTGAACAGCTGTTCCTGGAACTTTCAGGAACCACCAAAACTTCGGCGTCTTCCTGCCGACGGAAGGCTGGTGGGCGCTCTGCAGAGAAGGGCTCCAGGTGCTGGCATCAGAGCCTAGCTCAGCAGGTACATGGACACCAGTGGGCCCCATAGAGGGTATCTGCCCATTTCCCCGTCCTTCCGGGGCAGGGCCCACCAGGGCCCCGTCGAGCACGTGCCAGGCATACACCCTGCTGCCCCATGTGGGAAACCAGCATTCTCAGGTGAACTGTGGGCGCTGGGGGCACTCGGAGCCTGGTGGCCACGGAGCGCTCGAGGACCCTACCTTGGGCCAACAGGCAGGTTTTGGTGGGGGGGTTGCTTATTTATTTATTTGGCTGCACCAGCTCTTAGCTTCAGTACTCGGGGTTTCTGATCTTCACTGCAGCATGTGGGGTCTGCAGTTGCAGCATACAGACTCCTAGTGGCAGCATGTGGGATCTAGTTCCCTGACCAGGGATCGAACCTGGGCCCCCTACTCGGGGAGCTCGGAGGCTGAGCTGCTGGACGACCAGGGAAGTCCCGACACACGGCAGGTTAATGACGACAGTCAAAATGGCCAAGCAGCTAGCTCTTTTGTAAAATGTATTTGTTGGCCCTTTTTACTAATTGAACTCCTGTTGTTGTTTTTTTTAAAAAACCAGCTGAACCGAGCCCATGCCCTCTCTGAGGAAGGCCCGGGTACAGATTTCGGTTCCAACCAGCTGTGATGATTGGAAAGGCACTTCCCACTGCTGGCTTCAGTTTCCTTCTCCGAGACAGGACATGTTTGCACCTGAACCCTGAAAGTGCAAGTCGCTCAGTCATGTCCGACTCTTTGCGACCCCATGGACTATACAGTCCATGGGATTCTACAGGCCAGAATACTGGAGTGGGTAGCTGTTCCCTTCTCCAGGGGATCTTCCCAACCCAGAGATCGAATCCAGGTCTCCCACACTACAGGCGGATTCTTTACCAGCTGAACCCCCAGGGAAACCCATGTCACTATAGATTCATCAAAACTCATAAAATGTACAAAACCAAGAGCGAGCCCAGTGTGAACTATGACTTTCAGTTAATGCGCTCAGTCGTATCCGACTCTTTGCAACCCCACGGACTATAGCCGTCCAGGCTCCTCTGTCTGTGGGATTTTCCAGGCAAGATTATTGGAGTGGGTGACCATCCCCTTCTCCAGTGCAGTTAATAATAGTGTATTGACAAAGGCTCATCAATTGTAACAAATGCACCACTAATATTAATAACAGGGGATGCTGGCAGGGAGGGGAAGGGGTACACAGAGCTCTCTGAACTTTTCGCTCAATTGTTCTGTAACTTTAAAACTGCCCCCCAAAAGTCTATTAATAAAAAAAAAGTTAATAGCAGCAAACAGGCAGAAATGTCCTCAGTTCTGCCTGCCAACCCATCATACACCACCCTGGGCCTTGAACACCCACCTCCTGTTGTTCCTGCAGGAGCAGCAGGGAGCCTGCAGTCTAGCTGAGGGTCTGCCTGGGGCTCTGCCAAGAGGCCCGTGGTCATCGGCCCCCATCAGGACAGGCTGGAGTGGTCACTTCATCCCACATCCATGGCTCTGAGTCCTTCCTGAAGGCTGGGGGCCAGGTGCCTGGCACACGCCCAGACTCGGGGCCCTGAGCCCGAGGGGATCTCGGGCAGAGAAGATAAATGAGGCGAGGGAAACCTGGAGAAGGAACTGCTAGCTGAGGTCAGGAAGCAGGAGGGCGGGAGGAAGGTGTGCAGACCCACGTCCCCTCTCTCAGGCCAAGCCGGCCATGTGGACCCTGGAGCGAGGGCTCTGGCCATCAGACTCCAGATGGAAGCTGGTGGCAGCCTTGGGATGTCTGCAGTGGGAACTGGGGGACACAAACCCCAGGCCCGGGCTGGAGACCCCGTGGGCACTAAGTAACTACTGGCTCCTGGTCGGGGACTCAAGGATACAGACCACGGTGCTCACGGAGCCACACAAGGGATTTGCTGGGGTTTCTTGTTTCTGCTGCCAACAAATCCATTCTGTTCAAGAGTGGGGGCTTGTTATGTAAGGAGGAGAGGGAAGAAAAATCCTGGGTGTGAGGCCAAAGTCACCAGAGGAGCAGAAACTTCTAGATCAGCTGCCTCCACGGCAGGAAGTCAGGTACAGAACACAGGGGTTGTTTGCAGATTTGCTTTTTCAAGGCAGGGGGAAATAACAGCCTGCTTCCCACATCCTAGGAACTGGGTTAAAAGCCACTATCTCTTAGGAAGACCTTGTCCTGGTGTGTCCTCGTGTGTTGCAATGTGTCGCCAGGCCACCTGGGGGGCCGGGATCCGGCTGTCCCCTGGCCTCTGCTAGACGGTTTGGGATCTTTACTTCTCACTGAGAGAGGCACGGGAGATTCTGGGTCAGGTTCCTCAAGCCAGAGGACACCTTGGGATTGCGTGTCTCTGGGCATCACCAGCCCTTCCATTTTTACTCTTGGTCACTTGGTTCTGGAAGCCTCTGGACATATGTCTGCCTTTTGTACCTACAAGTTCCTGTGGACACCTCCCTCTGCTTGTAAAACACGGGTCTTCACGTCCCAGGTCTTTGGGCCCAAAGTAAGTAGACTCTGACCTTCCAGGACGACTGTGGGGAGCTGATGCTCCCAACGATCTACTGTAAACTGATTGGTCCATCCCTGGGCAGGTCCACAAAGAGGGGGGAGTCCCACAGGTTGGGGGAGGGGTACCCAGAGCTGCCAGGGGGGCTTTCAGAGGCTCCGTGTGGTCCCCTCTTGGTTTCCACGCAGTCGTGGTTCAAAGGACACAGTTAGAAGGTCGCGTGGGCTGGTCCTCTCCTGCTGTGTGCCTGGCCTCAGGAAAGGAGCAGCCTCGAGCAGGTACCTTGCTGGCTGAAACCTTCTGTGGCCCCTCCGGCCTGGGGAAGCAGGTGTCATTTTCATCACCTGGTGTCCAGGCCACCGAGGCCACCGCCCAGACTTCCATCCGCTTCCTCCTGGTTACTCTGTGGCCTGCACGTGGCCTGGGACCCCTCTCTCCCTCCCTCACCTCCAACCGGGCCCACGACCCCTTCAAGGTTATTATACACAAATCATCTTTAAAAAGTAGCAGTCAGGAAGCCAGCACCCCACGGCCAGCTTGGCCTGAGAGAGGGGACGTGGGTCTGCACGCCTTCCTCCTGCCCTCCTGCTTCCTGACCTCAGCTAGCAGTTCCTTCTCCAGGTTTCCCTCACCTCATTTATCTTCTCTGCCCGAGATCCCCTCAGGCTCAGGGCCCCGAGTCTGGCCGTGTGCCAGGCACCTGGCCCCCAGCATTCAGGAAGGACTCAGAGCCGTGGACGTGGGATGAAGTGACCGCTCCAGCCTGTCCCAATGGGGACCAATGACCACGGGCCTTTTGGCAGAGCCCCGGGCAGACCCTCAGCTAGATTGCAGGCTCCCTGCTGCTCCTGCAGGAACGACAGGAGGTGGGTGACAATTTGCAATTAAAAATACTTCGATGGGAATACAAGTGTAAGCCAGCGGTTCTCACGCTGGAGTTCAGGGAGCCACCGTCAGGAGCAGCGGGTTGGCTTGCCTCCTCCATCCCGGGGTTTGAGAGGCGCTGGCCAGCACCAGGCTGTCCAGCTGGGGCTGATCCGGCCTTCTCTCACCCAGTCATCGCCTCTTCCTCCTTTAGAACGAATGCGGGTCTGATAGGTTCACAAGGCCTTGGCGGTCCCGTCCACTGGAAATGACCCCTCAGCCCACTGCATTTAAAATGCACCCACTCAGGCTTCCCTGGTGGCTCGGGGTAAAGAATCTGCCTGCCAGTGCAAGAGACACAGGTTCGATCCCTGGTCCGGAAGATCCCACGTGCCGCAGAGCAGTTAAGCCCGTGGGCCCCAACCACCTAGTCTACGCTCTAGAGCCCGGGACTTGCAACTACTGAGGCCACGTGCCACAGAGCCCGTGCTCTGCAGCAAGAGAAGCCACCGCAGTGAGAAGACCACAGCTAGACGGCAGTGCCTGCTCGCCACAACCAGAGAGTGCCCACCGCAGCAGCAAAGACCCAGCACAGCCGAAAGTGAAGAAACAAAAGTCTCCGCTCGCCACAACCAGAGTGCCCACCACAGCAGCGAAAACCCAGCACAGCTATAAGTAAACAAAATTAATTTTTTTAAAAAAAGATTATAAAATCAGTCCACTCAACTGACATGCACACATTGCTATATTTAAAATGGATAATCAACAAGGACTACACAGGGAGCTCGGCTCAATATTACGTAACAGCCTAACTGAGAAAAGAAATTTGAAAAAGAAAAGACACATGTATCTGGACAACTGAATCACTTGGTTGTACACCTGAAATTATGCAACTATACTCCAAGGTACATACTATCAACTATACTCCAAGATAAAAAGTATAAAAAAAAGAACAAGAAAACCGACCCACTCAAGCACTGTCCATCTGTTGCTACACTTTCTCTCTGTCAAGGTTGTGAGCACTCTGAGGGCAACAGCAATGTCATCCAACTGATTCTTTGTGTGTAGATTAAAAAAACTCCTTACAGTGATTGAAGAGTCAGAACAAAGTGATACAGGCTTGAAAAGCTGGGCTCTTCCACCCTTGTCTCCATCCACAGCATGCCTTCAAAGGGACCTCTTTCAGCTGCACACCCAGTTGGGGTTTCTTCATGCAAGTGAAATACCCAGTCCCCCTTTCTAATGCAAGGGGCTCCCTGGCATATTATATATTCTGCTCCACACCTTGTCCATCACTGTATCTGTCTAGGGATCTTTCAACGTCAGTAGGCAGGGTTTTCTGGCATCTGCGGTGTGTCCGTCTGCACGTGACGTGCTAGTTTCACCAGGGCCTGCCGACGTCACAGGCTGCTGCAACGGAAACTGTACGTTTTTCATGGTTCTAGGTTCACGTGACTGCTGCTCAAAGGGTATTGTGTCACTGATTCCTGACAGAAACCATCACGGGCCTCCTTAGGTCCGGACCATTCCGCTCTCCTAACTGGAGTGTAGGACAGCATCTGTTTGCCCCACAGCCTCATCACCAACAGCCAAGGCTGTCAGGTCGCTGAACTTTCGCTGGATCAGTGGAAAGTTGCATCTGAGTAACCTACATTTGCACCTGTACTATTTGCATCTATTTGGGGCTTCCCTGGTGGCTCAGTTGGTAAAGGATCTGCCTGCAAAGCAGGAGACCCCGCTTCGATTCTTGGGTTGGGAAGATCCGCTGGAGAAGGGATAGGCTACCCACTCCAGTATTCTCGCCTGGAGAATCCCATGGACAGGAGCCTGGCAGCTTACGGTCTATGGGGTCCAAGAGTCGGACAGGACTGAGTGACTAAGTACACACAATTTTTGGTGCAACATGGAAGCACAGAAGAACAACTTGGGTCGGTTAGGCTTCTGAGTTAGGGGATAAGAAATTTATCCCTGGATCCCCTGGACTCTTCCCTGAGGGAAGCCAGCTGCCATGTTATAAGTCCCACTGCGCCGAGACCACTGTGCTCTGGGGAAGTTCGAACTAGCCACACGGAAAGGCAGCGTGGAGAAAAGGATGTGAAACCGGCCAGGCACCAGATGGGGCGGTGAAGAAACCTTGAGAACTCTGCCCCAGGGGCCACTGTATTGAAAATGTTTGAGGAACCCCAAAGGAGAACTGTTGGGCTGATGAGGCGGCCCCGGGACCCGGGCGATCACAGACCACAGCCTTAAGAATCAGGGTGGTGTATGAAACAGCAATAAATGACCAGAAAACTATGTAATCATGCGACAGCTAATTTCTCAGTTTTCTAATCTCTAAAATGGGAGTCATAGGGGTTCCTGTGAGATTATGAGTTAGCATATAAATCAGTTCAGTTCGCTCGCTCGGTCGTGTCTCACTCTTTGCAACCCCACGGACTGCAGCACGCCAGGCTTCCCTGTCCATCACCAACTCCCGGAGCCTACTCAAACTCATAAACAGGTAAACACAATACCTTTGGATTAACATAGAAAAGGATTACGGGGCTCCCCAGGTGGTGCAGTGGTGAAGAATCCACCTGCCAGTGCAGGAGACATGGTGTTGATTCCTGGGTCGGGAAGATCCCCAGGAGGAGAGACGGCAACCCACTCCGGTATCCTTGCCTGGAAAATCTGATGTACAGAGGAGCCTGGTGGGGTGCAGTCCATGGGGTCACAAAAGAATCGACATGACTGAGCTACTGAACAACAAAACAACAATAAAGAGATTATAATGATACATGACAATCGCTTGGAAACTGTTAGCTATTACTCTAAAATGAATGACTGATTTTATGGGTAAATGCTATTATATTTAGGGGCAAAATGGTTTTAACATTGAACCCACTGGGTAGACCATGGAATCGTCTTTCTCACAGCTCTGGTTACGGGAAAAGGACAGATTCAATGGCACCCTTACAATGGCAAGATCCATCCCAAACTTACAGGAGAAAGGAGCGTTCAGCAAGGCATGACGAAGGGGCTCTGGCCCCTTGGCGACGAATTAGGGAAACTGAAAGTCCCTGTAAACTGAAGCAGTCTTTGGGGATGCTCCCTGGGTATGCCTCTAAATTGCTCAAGTGCTAGCTTCCTCTTTATGACCAAAAAATCCCCAAACCGAGGAAGGTGGGGGGTGAGGTAGGTCGGTGACTTCCGGTCTAGGATGGGAGCTGACAAAAAGCGGCCACGGATGCTCCTGCAGTGCGTCCAGTCTTCTGAAGAGTGGGAAGGGAATTGCACACTTGCCCCTGACGGCACAAGCCATGAGAACAGCGTGTCTCTCTGCCTTTAGCTGGAATTTCATCAGCTCTGGGAACGCTGATTATCTAATGCTGATCAGAAGGCTGAGATCAGGAATGACTAAATGCAGAAATTATTTATTAACAAAAGCCTGTTAGACCGTCTTTCAGAACTGAGGGTGAAGCGGAGGAATCAGAAGGAGTCTCAACGGAGGGTATTAAACATATGTTAGAGCCACTGATGTGTTTATCCATTTAGATCCATTCAGTAGCCCCTCTGTGTCGGAGGTGGCGCTGGAAACAGAGGTAAAGCATTCGTGGGGAAGACACAGAACCACCTTCAGCCTCAAGGTGGGGGTGGGAGGGGGCAGGTTGCAGAGGGGCCCGAAGGACCTTTGAGGGGCGCTGGAAGTGTCCTGTACCACAATTGCGCCGGCAGTCACGTGACTGCATACTGACCCCCCCCCCCCCCAACCTGGTTGTATACTTAAAAGTTGGCGAATTTCACTGTATGTAAGCCACAGGTCATGAAAGCTGGCCAAAAAGTGACCCGGTCAACCACCAGCCATCCCTATACCACAGGGGAGAAAAGGCAAGATAAGCAATCAACAGAACCCAGGGAAGATGTCCACATTGCCAAGCCTGAAATACAGAATATGCTTTTCCAAGCAGTGGGAGTAGAGTTTCCAGGAAGCACTGTGCTCTGTGTTACAGACCAGTCACATTATTTTCTAGCAGAAAGTCTCCAGTTCCAATGGCCCTCCTGGTGCCAAAGCACCTCATTACACAAATCAGAGAGGGTGCGGCTGTCCCTTCTTTCCTTACCTGGGACCTGAAAGGCCAGCGTTCCACCTTCCAGAACTCAGCTCAAACACACAGCAGCTGCACACAAAGCCAGGGGGAAAGAGCCCTTGGACACCAGGAGCCCATTTCTCTCAAGGGTAAATCCCCAAGCAGGAGATGTCCCAAACCTAAACTGGTGCTTCAAAGATCAGTTTTCTCTAATTTCACTCAGGGAGAAAGATAAGGAGATCATTGTGAAAGTGCCAGAAAACAAAAAGCCAGAGTATTTTTTTTGTTTGTTTTTGTTTTGTTTTTTTTTAATTTTATCTTATTTAACTTTACAATATTGTATTGGTTTTGCCATATATCAAAATGAATCTGCCACAGGTATACATGTGTTCCCCATCCTGAACCCTCCTCCCTCCTCCCTCCCCATACCATCCCTCTGTGTCGTCCCAGTGCACCAGAGTATTTTTCACTAATTCTAAATGCCCGGAAAGTGAAAGTGAAGTCGCTGAGTCATGTCCGACTCTTTGCGACCCCATGGACTATAGCCTACCAGGCTCCTCCCTCCATGGGATTCTCCAGGCAAGAGTACTGGAGTGGGTTGCCGTTTCCTTCTCCAGGGAAAAAATATTTCTTTGAGCCACTTTTTTTTTTTTTGGGTGTGGGGGGGGTGGCGGCAAGAATACTGGAGTGGGTTGCCATTCCCTTCTCCAGGAGATCTTCCCAACCCAGGGATTGAACCCAGGTTTCCCGCATTGTAGGCAGACGCTTTACCGTCTGAGCCTTAATCCAGGGTCCTGTCTGAGCTGCTGACCATGCCTCAGCTGGATCCTAACTGTGGATCTCAAACAGTGAAATTAGAGAAAACTGACCCTTATCTGGGTCCAGGCTGCATTCAAATAACCAGAAGAGATAACTCACTAAACTACCCCCTTCTCTGAGTTGGTAGGTTATTGGATGATTAGCTAATCTCTAGGTTTGTCAGGAGTCACCTATGGATGTGAGAGCTGGACCATAAAGAAGGCTGAGCATAAAGAATTGATGCATTCGAATTGTGGTGTTGGAGAAAACTCTTGAGAATCCCTTGAACTGCAAGGAAATCAAACCTGTCAATCCTAAAGGAAATCAACCCTGGATATTCATTGGAAGGACTGATAATGAAGCGCCAACACTTTGGCCACCTGATGGGAAGAGCCGATTCACTGGAAAAGACCCCGATGCTGGGAAAGATTGAGAGGAAGAGAGGACGGGGACGACAGAGGATGAGATGGTTGGATGACATCATCAACTCAATGGACATGAATTTGAGCAAACTCCGGGAGATAGTGGAGGATAAAGGAGCCTGGCATGCTGCAGTTCATGGAGTCAGACACAACGCAGTAACTGAACAGCAACAACAAATCTCAGCAGAAAACCCTGAAGGCCTCAGAGATAAAAGAGAGAAATCTGAATGGGATGGACACAGACAGACAGGAAAAGTGCTTGAGTGAGGCTAGTGGGGGAGCCCTGGAGCGGGGAGCCCTAGGAGTGGGGAAGGGGTGCTCAGCAGCTCTCTGGGACTGAGGCCATGACTCCCACTCCCTCCTCCTCTGTAAAGGACACCTTCCCCGCCTGCCAAGTAGGAAGTGTAGGGATCACCAGGCACCAAGAACACGCGGCTATTTAAAGGTGGGGAAGAGCGAAGCCCACCGCCAGCTTATCTCCACCTACATCTCCACTCACTGGATTCCAGATTTTGTCAGAGTGTCGGTCACTGAGACCCAGAAGGACCTCTGGGGTCAGCGCCTGGGCCATGTCAGGTTGGTGTCACTAGCCGCCAGTTTTTTGACAGTCAGGATCCAGCGGAGGCATGGCCAGTAGCTCGGACAGGACCCTGGATTAACCAGAGTGCGCAGGCATCTAGAGTCAGTGAACAAATACTGTGGCCTTTTGCTCTGTTTGTTTGTGCTCTGGCACCTTCACAGCGATTTCCTTATCTTTCTCCCTGAGTGAAATTAGAGAAGGCGGATGGGGGTGGGAGTTGGGGGAAGGGGCAGGGATCAGCTAGACTTGCTGCCAGGCTGGACTTTGGGCAATAGCTAGAATCTTCTTCTTCTTCTTTTTTTTTTAGATAAATGAGCAGGAGGGAGAAAGGTTGATTCCAATTCATGCACCCAGATTCCTCTCCTGCAAAGCTGGTCCTCAGGGCACAGACGACTCTGTGGGGAACCTCCATTCAGCAGGCAGGGCCAGCCCCCAAGAGACCCCATGCAGGAGGGTGGCATGCTCGGAGAAACACTCTGGGCTCTGGCTGAAATCTGGGGGTCTGGAAGTGAAGACGGGCCGAGGTGAGGAGGAAAAACAGACCAAGCAGCAGCTGTCTCCCCCTTCCTCTCCCGGCCCCCCGAAGCCTCCCTCAGAGCCTCTCCCGGGGGTGGGAGTGGGGTTGACAGCCCCCCAGGTGGGCCCAGCACCCCCTGGGCGGGCAGCCAGCCTGGAAGGGGAGCCAGTCCTTCAGGAAGGGCTGCCAGGCGGCCGCTAGAGAGACCACAAGGGGCCGGGTGGGGCCGGGAGGGACAACCGGACACCACCCCACGGAAGGAAAGCAGCAAGGGGCTCTCGGGAGCCCTAATCCACGTCCCTCCCCTCTTCCCCAGGACCCTCCTTCTTCCCTGGATCTGTGCTGGAAGGCCCCCGTGGAAAGTGCATTTCAAGGCTCTGCGCTTTAAGCAGATAAGTGTGGATGACTCAGAGCGAGTGGGTGGTGACAGATGTCTGCAGCGAGAGCCAAGCAGCGTGCTGGGGAGACGCCTGGCCAGGGCCTGCAGGAAGGGCCAAGCCCCACCAGGGGCCAAGGGGCTCGGGGAACCCAAGCAGAAAGCTCACTCAAAACGCCTGCACCCCCAGCCCTGTCCGGCCCCTCCCTGCCTGTACCCAGCCTCAAGTCTGTGCAGTATCAGGAAGCCCCTGGCACTCTCGGCCGTCAGCCCAGCCCTGCTCAGGATCCGTGGCTGCCCTGTCCGCTTCCTATCCCTCACCCTTCCCCGCTACCTGCCCCCAACCCCCATTGGAGGGTTTCTCCCCAGCATCAGGTTCTGGAAGTTTCCCTCCCATGTTCGTCTTCCCAGCCATCAAAGCACATCTGTCCTGCTTGCTGGTAAAATACAGACACCCCTCCAAGGGCACCTCCAGAACCCCCCTTCCCCAGCTCAGCCCTGACTCTGACACAGGAGGGCTCACCTGGCTGGTCAAGTGCTCTATTTGGGAAGGAGTTTCCATTATCCAGAAACTCACCTTGGAGAACCACATGTTTCCTGCCAAAGCTGGGTAGGAAAGGGTTTGATGTTGTTGGTGTTGTAGTTTAGCCACTAAGTCGTGTTGGATTCTTTGTGACGCCATGGACTGCAGCCCACCAGGCTCCTCTGTTCATGGGATTCTCCAGGCAAGAATCCTGGAGGGGGTTGCCATTTCCTTCTCCAAGGGACCCTCCCCACCCAGGGATCGAACCTGCAGCTCCTGCACTGGCAGGTGGATTCTTTACCACTGAGCCAGGAAAGGGTTTGGTACTAGCAACGGCGGTTAAAGAATTATAGTTGATTTTTGGATAAGGAGGAATCACCCTTCTGATCCTTACTGGTGAAACTATTTCTAGAAATGTCTTCCCACGTCTCCCATCTTTGAGAAGAACAGGTGGGCAGGATTTACCTGGCAGAGGCCCACAGTTTCTGTAAAGCAAAGGAGCCTCCTCTTCAACCAGCCCAAGCCACACCGACCCGTCCCACAGCCAGACCCGCTTCTGTGCAGAAGGGAGCCTTTGGCCTTGCTGCATCGCCCCTCGTGTTTGCCCTTCTTTTCTCCTTCTGAGGGGGCCTCACACCCAGTATGGATCGTGGAAGAGTCCGTTTGTTGGTCCCAGTTATTTGGAGGGTCGTGCACCGTCCCCAGGCTTCCCCGGTGGCTCAGAGGTAAAGAACCAGCCTGCAAGGCAGGAGTTGCAGGAGATGCATGTTTGATCCCTGGGTTGGGAAGATCTCCTGGAGAAGGACATGCAACCCACTCCAGTATTCTTGCCTGGAGAATCCCATGGACACAGGAGCCTGGCAGGCTACAGCCCACGGGGTCGCAAAGAGTCAGTGACTAAAGTGACTTAGCACGCACACATGCACGTCCACACCCTCAGTCAGGAGAACATTCCGTCTGCTTCTTTTTGACCCTTTCCCAAGCACGGCCCACCCTGTTCCTCCTTCCACAGTGGGCGTCTCAGAACACCCCAAATGCCCATAAGCGCCAGGCCCAAGTTTCCTTCCAGTCATGAAAATGTGACTCTGAACATGACTGAGTTAACGCAGCTGCCTGTCCAGAAGGATGTAGGCTGTGTGGGGTACGAGTCTGCTGAGTTGCCCTGATTCCGTGTCTGGTTCTCAAGCCGGTGAGACCCTGTTCTGGGAGCCCTGGGCCCAGAAGAGAAGGAAGATTCCCTGGCCCTGGGTGGCCTGGACCCCTAACCCTCCAGGTGCTGCCTGCAGACTCCTGCCGGGGTCTCTGTTCTCTTATTTCTGGGACCTGCCCAGCAAGGCTCTAAGGAGCTGGAGCCACGATCACAGGCAGATGGCAGACGCCCTGAGAAGCAGACACGAGAGAGTGAAATGCCAGCACACACCTTGCCCGTGGAGTAAAATCAGAACAGAAAGCCAGGTCTGGGTTTGCTTTTCTCCTGCCTTCTCCCCACCTCCCACTGGGCTGTATCTTAGGATCAAAGATGCCAAAGGAACCCAAGAAAGGAATTAAGATTCAAGGAAAACCAGGCCACTGTGACCCTCAGGGGAGCCTCACGGACACCCAGATGACCCACCCAAGGGTGTCAACTGTCCACGTGGGACAGGCGGGGAGGGGGAGGGCCTGGGCGTCCCTGTCACCAAGGACAGACGGAGAAGGGGCTGGACGGGAGTCACGGGGGAACTGCGTGAACACAACAGAACCCAGAGCCCTCCAGCCTCAATTTCCTGATGAAAAACCCGGCTGAAAAGACCCAGAGAACTCAGAAAACCAGGTCATTTCTAGGTCTTTCATGGAGAGGTTCTGCCAGGCTCAGCAGGGACACCCACAACTGACGGCCACCTAGAGGGAGGGGCCTGCTGCTTATTGAGCATTTATTACCTGCCTGGGTTTCCCAGATGGGGCGAGTGGTGAAGCACCCGCCTGCCAATGCTGGAGACATAAGAGATGTGGAAGGGGAAGAGAGGCGGGGAAGATCCCCTTGAAAAGGAAATGGCAACCCATTCCAGTATCCTGTCCTGGAGGGCTGCAGGGCCTTAAGTTGCTCATGGGAAAGAAGTCTGGTCCAGGCAGACACAGGGCTGAAGGAGGAGGGGCAGCTGGCTCCTCCAGCAAGTCCTTGGCCTGTAGGTCCTGCCTCAGTTTCTTGCTAAGTCATGCCCATGATGGGAGCCGAGATAGGGCCCCATAATGGGAGACAGGGCCCACACAGCACCGGAAGGAGGAGGCGGCAACTCTGGAGTCAGAGGGCCTGAGTTTGACCCTGGTTTGCCACGTACTAGCCACGCAACCTCAGTAAATGATTCAAGTTCACAGAGCTCCAGTTTCCTCATGGGTAAAATGAGGCCAAAATTGTCATGAGATTTAATATCATGAATATCCATGAAAATGTCAAACACAGTGCCCGGCACAGTCGCTGAGTCGTATCCGACTCCTTGAGACCCCATGAATAGCAGTATGCCAGGCCTCCCTGTCCATCACCAACTCCTGGAGTTCACCCAAACTCATGTGCATCGAGTTGGTGATGCCATCCAGCCATCTCATCCTCTGTCATCCCCTTCTCCTCCTGCCCCCAATCTTTCCCAGCATCAGGGTCTTTTCCAATGAGTCAACTCTTCGAGTGAGGTGGCCAAAGTATTGGAGTTTTCAGCCTCAGCATCAGTCCTTCCAATGAACACCCAGGACTGATCTCCTTTAGGATGGACTGCTTGGATCTCCCTGCAGTCCAAGGGACTCTCAAGAGTCTTCTCCAACACCACAGTTCAAAAGCATCAATTCTTCGGTGCTCAGCTTTCTTCACAGTCCAACTCTCACATCCATACATGACCACTGGAAAAACCATAGCCTTGACTAGACAGACCTTTGTTGGCAAAGTAATGTCTCTGCTTTTGAATATGCTATCTAGGTTGGTCATAACTTTCCTTCCAAGGAGTAAGTATCTTTTAATTTCCTGGCTACAATCAGTGACATCTGCAGTGATTTTGGAGCCCAAAAAAATAACGTCTGACACTGTTTCCCCATCTATTTCCATGAAGTGATGGGACCAGATGCCATGATCTTCATTTTCTGAATGTTGAGCTTTAAGCCAACTTTCTCACTCTCCTCTTTCACTTTCATCAAGAGGCTTTTTAGTTCCTCTTCACTTTCTGCCATAAGGGTGGTGTCATCTGCATATCTGAGGTTATTGATATTTCTCCCAGAAATCTTGATTCCAGCTTGTGCTTCTTCCAGCCCAGCGTGTCTCATGATATACTCTGCATAGAAGTTAAGTAAGCAGGGTGATGATATATAGCCTTGACGTACTCCTTTTCCTATTTGGAACCAGTCCGTTATTCCATGTCCAGTTCTAAATTTTGCTTCCTGACTTGCATATAGGTTTCTCAAGAGGCAGGTCAGGTGGTCTGGTATTCCCATCTCTTTCACCAAATACATAGTCAATAAACATTTCCCGAAATGTAAACAGCTCTTAGCAGTTTAAGAGGTAATATGAAGACAACCAGTCCATCCTAACAGAAATCAGTCCTGAATATTCATTGGAAGGACTGATGCTGAAACTCCAATACCTTGGCCGCCTGACGTGAAGAACTAACTCATGTGAAAAGAGCCTGATGCTGGGAAAGATTGAGGGCTGGAGGAGAAGGGGATGACAGAAGATGAGATGGATGGATGGAGTCACCAGCTCACTGGGCATGAGTCTGAGTGAGCTCAGGGAGTTGGTGATGGACACAGAGGCCTGGCGTGCTGCGGTCCATGGGGTCGCAAAGAGTCGGACACGACTGAGCAACTGAACTGAACTGACCGATGGAGACAATACTTCTAATAAAATCTCTAGCTGACTAAAGGGAGTTATCAGTTAAGCCAACCTATAGGAGAACTATATGAACACAGCTTAACACAAAACAAAAAGTATAGGCATTAATGTATACTAGCCCATGGGTGCAGTATGAGGGGATGTTAAGGTGCTTCCCAGGAGGGGATGAGTGTCTGGTGTGAGGAGAGCCTGGAAGACTATTAAAGGAAGAAGAAGGCCTGTCGCTAGAAGGGGAGCAACGAGGGCCTGGAGAAATCCAGGAAGGATCCCAGTAGTTAACAACGGAGCCTGCACACGCGTGATACTGCACTTCGTATCTGAAAGTCGCTAAGACTACATCTAGACATTTCTCACCATAAGAAAAACAACTTCTTGCAACTATGAATGGTGATGGATGTTAACCAGACTTACCGAGATGATCACTTCACATCACAGACAAATAACTGAATCACTGTGCTCTGCGCCTGAAACTAATATAATGTTGTGTGTCCACTATATCTCAATTTTAAAAAGTGTGTTTGCTCCAGAAAACTAGAACAGCTGAGCTGAAGTGAGAACCCCAAATTCGCACCCCCATTCCAGGGCTCCCTGGCTGCCCAGCACCATGAACTGATGATGTCACGACCACATGCCTTACTCATCTCGGAACGGCCAGTGCCTGGCATGCAGGACTCAAAAGGTTGTCTCCCTAAAGTTTCTTTTAATATCAGACTGGGGACCAGCCTTGAAGAAGAGCCCACAGCCTGTGATGAGGTCCCCCTCACCCAGCCTCAGTCTCCCAGACCCCCTCCCTCTCCCCCCGCCAACTCCTCAATAAAGACAGAGTCGAACCTCAGGATACCTGTTTTCTCTTCCCAGTTCCACCCTTGTGACTTCAGATGAGAAGATTAAAAACCTTAAACATCCTAGATTTTTAATGATATTCCCCGCACGAATTTAATCTTTTAACCTTTCCTTTCCTCTTCTATAAAAAGGAGCTGGATAACTTGTCTCATAGGCCTGATATTGGGTAAAAAACAGAAAACAAAAACAGAGCACTCCCCCAACCCTCAGACTGATGGAGCCCTTGGCAGTTTGCACATAAACTGAGGAAGCAGTTGGAGAGGTTGGGGGGTGGGGGCCTGAGGGTCCGGGTTACGATGCCTCCCAGGCTGGTGAAGGGGCTGGATGGAGCCCACGTCTCTCCCATTCCCAGAAGGCATCCCGCACTGACCCGCCGTCCCTCCACTCCGCTTCTGCAAGTCTCTCACCTGGTCACACTGTACCAGCACCTGAGCATCCTCTCCGCTTATGTTCCACGGTCTCCCGTGCCCTCGGACAGGAGCCTCCAGGCCGAACCCTTCTGTCTGCAGCCCCTGTACCCACCCCCTGGGCCCAGGGGACACCTGCCGAGTCACTCTCCCAATCGTGCAGACCACCCCTCAGCCCTGTCTCTCATCACCCAGAATTGACCGAGACCTGGGGCTTGACTCTCCAGAGCCCCCAAGTCGCCAGTCATCTCCTATGCCTACTTTTCTCCCCACTCAACTGTAAACGCAGAAGCAAGGGCTCAAGCTTCTTTCTGTTTCACCCCCCACCCCACTCCACCCATCTCTCCAGTCACCAGCCATCACTGACATCACACATAACTCGTGTAGCCCCTGCCTTATGGAAGGGGCTTGTGGTGGGGGCAGGGGGAACCCCCAAACAAAAACAGCAGTGGCGAGCTCGAAGCAGTGCACCTCAGTACGAGCGGAGGTCCCAGCCACCCGGCCGTGTCTCCTGACCCAGCCCTTTCCAGCCCAGAGCTCCACTTGTGGCTCCCAGACTCGCTCAACAGTCCAGGCTTCGGGTTCTCAGCCTCCCTCCTTCTCCTTCGCGCAGAGAACAGACCAGTCCTAGCTCAGACCAGGGTGAGCACGTTGTCCAGCCTCTCTTCCTCCCCCTCCTGGTCACCCCCCTCACCTCCTATTTTCCGTTTCTTCAGTGTCTTTCCCAGAAGTTAAAAGCAACAAGTACAGTTTTCACAGCTCACCTTCCACTGGCAGGAGATGGACCAACACGCGTTATGTGGTCAAGAGCCCTCCCAGGGACCATGAGTCCCCGAGCATCCCGGACCCTGTTTTCCTTTGGGGCAGATTCAATAAATGATGACTCAGGGCAGGGAGGGAAGTCAGACCCTGCTGAGATTTCAGCCAGGGAGATTTAAGGTGGGTGGGAGGGGAGTGAGGGGAGGGGGCAGACCCCCGCACTCAGGTGGGTGGGGGCGGAGGGACCGAACTCAGAGGAGGAACAGAGATGAATTTGCCTCCCCCCTCCCCCCGCAACATACACACACAGACACACACACACAGAGACACACAGACACACACACACACACACACGCCACCTTCACGAGTTATTCTCTAAACCTCCAAGAAAAAGTTATGTAAGGAGGGAACACACAGCTCCAGGTAGTGGAGGGACCATTTGGTTCGGCCTGGAGGTGTTTAATTGAATAAAAGGCTCCCCAGGAACAAAGCAAGAATCCAGCATCCGTCTTGCATACAGAGTAGACAAAGCATCACGAGAGAGCAAAAGCCGCACACCCAGGCACCGCAATGACCAAGCACGCACTCAGACAGCCGGCTCCTCCGGAGGTCTGCTTACTCAGCCCGGAGCGTCCAGGAGATCTCCCCTTCCCGGGCGCTCATCGGCGGCGGCAGGGAGACGCGCCGGCTGACAAGCGATGGGGGAGACACAGCGCCCCCAGCTCGGAGGAAAAAAAAAAAATCCTGCCGCCTCGCTGGCTCCCAAGGTTCCCCGAGAGAGACAGACAGAGAAGGGGGCTCCCCAGTCCCCTCAGCGGCGGCGATTTCTAGGGTGCCGCTGGACGCACATCTGCGACAGATGGGGACCGAGCGGGCTGGGTGTGTCCGCAGTCCCCGGAGCCGCGCGGGCGGCGGGCGTGATGGCTGGAGCCCGCGGTGCGGCTCACGACACAGGCGGCGTGGGGCAGGTCCCCCCATTGACGGGACTGCAGCGAACTGTCATGACCACCGCATGGAGGGTGGGGAGCGGGGTGGGGGTGGGGCGGGCAGAGAGGCGACTCCTCACTACCCTGGTGCAGGGAGCGGGAGGGAAGACTCAGTCAGATCTTTTAAAAAGACAGGCAGCCTGACGGAGGGAGGTGGGACAGACTGCCAATGGATGCTGCAGTCGGTGGCCCTGAGCTCCAAGTCCGCTCCCAGCGCAGCCCCTGCAGGGTTCTCCTCTCCCTTCAAGGGGGGTCGGGGGGAACCACCATAGCTCCAGGAACCTGGGCCCCTGGGGGGTCTGCCCTCGGGATACAGACAATGCCAGTTTTATTTCTCTCTGGCACGTAGACGGATGCTGAATCCTCCCTCTGTTCCTGGGGAGCCTCTTAGTCGATGAAACACCTCCAGGCTGAACCAAATGTTCCTTCCCCTACCTAGAGCGGAGGCCCTTCCAAAGGCCCTGTGAGAGGAATTCCCATTGGAAACCCCAAAGCCCCAGCCCTGACCAGACCAGCTGCAAAGCCACATCCTGCGGGCCACGTGGCCCCTGCCAGGTATCAACCCAGTCTACTTGCTTCCCTGTCAGTCTGATGCTCTGACGTCCGGGGCCTCGCTGACCCTGGAGGGAACGGCCCTCCCAGGGCTCCACCAATCCCTAGAGTCAGCAAACCGCTCCCCTTTTTCATGTCAAAATCAGCGAGACGCCAAGCCCACACCCCTCACCTCTTCCGCAGCTCTCACCTTCACCAGATACCAGACAATGAGCGGGCAGCCCCTATACCCAGAGGTCCCCCCGTCCCGACTGCCAGAGCTGAAATGATTCAAACTCACCAACCCTTTGCCTGCTCACCTGCCCCGCCTGCTCCTTCCCACAGAAACCACTGGGGAGGTTCCTGCCCACATTCTCCCCAGGCTCCTCCTGCCTCCTCACCCACCCCTTGCTTCCCCTGTGTGCCGTGGGAGCTCCTGTTTCCAGGGATCACAAGTATACTAGCCTTCTGCCTGGTGGCAGTCACACTGATGTCACCTGAAGGACATCCAGGTCATCTCAGACCTGAGCATGGACACTCCGCAACCGTAGCCCAGGCCCCGTTCCTCTGAGAAAACAGTCTCCCAGGGCTGCTGGTGGGGTAACTGGTGAGCAAGCATTTGGACAAAAATAAGCATCAGCTTGGGGTGGGAGGGATTTTTTTTTTTTTTCTGGAACCAGAGGGCAGCGTAAACTCACAGTTTAGCAAAAAGCTGGTGTGATCTCGGTCACTTCGGAGCCAGCCCTGCGGCTACCCCTCCCCGGGCACGGGGACGAGGGGTCCCCTGGAGACCCAGCCAATCACAATATTTTCTCCAGCTGGTTCTGGAACTAGCCTCGCTGGGTGAGCTGGGCTTGTTTTATTTTCTATGTGCTTTATTCCAAAGCATACAAACAAGCTTGAGGCAAAAACGCCTAATTAGCTTTGCTTGGAATAGCTGGCGATGGCAGGGAAATGGGCTACCCCATCCAAAAATGTCCAAAGGTTTGCAACGTTTGGAGGCAAGCGCCTGTGAGTAACTTACAGGGTGCGGGTGACTCTCTGCAGTTCTGATCACCAGCCAGCCCAAGTCTCAGGAACCTGAAATATTCTTTAGAGATGGAGAACCCTGGCCACTCTGCTCTTGCCGCCAAGTTGCCGAAACAGACGTGGCCAACGTCTTCACCTGCGTTTACTCTCGCTTCCAAAATCTCCACTGACCCTTCACACTTCTTCAGGCTCTGAGGTTTTCCACCTACTCTCCTGCGAGGGTGGAGGTCAGCATTCTGGAAGGAGGAGCCCCAGGGGATTGTGTTAGCAAGGCCAGAAGACCCAGGAAGACTGTAGTCAGCCCCACTGCTGGTCTCCGGAATATTCTTGCCTGTCTCCCACCCCCCACCCCACGATTCACTGCCCCCAAATCAATCTCCCTAAACACTTCTTTCCAAACTTTACTCTCAGCACCCTCACCAGATCCAAAAAGACAAACCAAAACCAAAAGAAAGCAACCCCCCCCAAAACACAAGTTCTGTATCACCTACAAGACAAACCCAAGGTCTCCAGGGTGCTGGGCCAGGCCCACCAGCCATCCAACCTTCCGACCTCATGGGCTGGGCTGAACTGTCACCCAGGGGCCTCAGGGGGCCTCACGATGCCCCCACAGGCTTCACCGGCATCTGTAGGTTCTGACCTGGCCTGTCTCCTGGGACTGATTTCTCAAGGGCTAGCTATCTCAACCGGAACAAGAGGTAACTGGGTAAAACACTACCTATTGTACGAATAAGGACACTGCAGTTCAGGGAGGCTGAGACGCCAAGGTTACAGACGGACCAGTGGCCACACCGGGACTCAGGGACTGGTGTAATTCCCCCTCAGTCCTGACAGGTTCACATCCCAGCCTGTTTTGATCTGTTTACTTTTGGTCGTTTGAATCCTCTGGCGTTTCTGTGGCACAGGTCTATGACATGTGTAATTAAAAATAAGTGGAATGGGCTTGCACTCTCAAAGTCGGTAATTTCCCTTTGAGGAGTTCGTCCCCCAAAAAATCTGAACTGAAAAAAAAAGGTTTCTGCGCAAAGCAAGTGTGCAGCAAAGAGGAGCCCCAGATGGCACGTGAGTGCAGAAGAAGGGGAAAGGGGTCTCGTCCAGGCTGTGCTGACAGGGCCACGTGGTGCTGCTAGGAAACCACCGAGAAGCAAGCGACGTAAGGCATGCGGCCGGAGAATCACAAACCAGGCACAGCATTGCCTCGCTGTGTAAGGGACACAGAAGACTAGAAACACACATCACACACGAGTCAGCGTGCCCCCACCCAGCCCCGACGAGACAGACCAGGGTTAGAGTCTGAGCGTCCCGTAATCTAACACAAGCCCTTTGCCACGCCCCACTCCATCTTGGGCCGTGAGTCTGAAACTCAAGACACTGCATGCAAACTCAGTCCCGTGACCGGGCGCCACTGCAGGAGGGCAGCCCCTGCCCTAACAGCAAAGGGACCCACAGCCCCGAGTCCAGATCTGCCTGGTTCTGGGCCTGCGTGTCACACCCTCAGCCAATGCAGAGGACACCGGTTCGATCCCTGCTCCAGGAAGACCCCACATGCCGCGGGGCAACCGAGGCCCTGCACCACAACTACTGAAGCCCTGAGCCTAAGAGCCTGTACTCCGCAACAGGAGACGCCACTGCAAGGAGAAGCCCGTGCACCGCACGAAGGGCAGCCCCCCTGACCGCAACCAGAGAAAGCCTGTGCAGCAACACAGATCCGGCACAACCAAAAATCAATCCATCAGTCAAAACGCTTAGAAAGAAAAAAAGGTCCAGCCTCAGCCAAGGGCCTGGCTCCTGGCTGTACTAACTGCACTTGTATTTCACTCGGGAGCTGGGGGGCCAGAGGAGGGGCAAGGCATGGTGTTGGCTGGGCCATCCACTGGCATGGCGTGGTGTTGGAATGCATTAGGGCATCCACTGGCATGGCGTGGTGATGGCTTGGTGTTGGCTTGGCCATCCACTGGCATGGCATGGAATTAGCTTGGGATTGGTTTGGCCATCTACCGGCAATGACATCTGAAATGTTCTAGATCAAGCAGGGATGTGAGTGCTGTGACATCTGACTTTGGAATCCCATTTCTACACACAGTTTGCGGCTGGTGCTCCTGCATCTACAAACTATGCAATACGTTAGGGCAGTCTGGTGGCTTCCCAGCTGGCCAATCAGAAAATGGGCCGAAGACCTAAGAGATAGCTCTCTAAAGAAGACATACAGATGGCCAAGAGGTACGTGAAAAGATGCTCAACATCACTAATCATTTGAGAAAAGCAAGTCAAAACTACAATGAGGCACCACCTCACACCAATCAGACTGACCATCATCAAAATGTCTACAAATGATAAATGCCGGGGAAGGTGTGGAGGAAAGGGACCTCTTCCACACTCTTGCATTTGTGCTAAGTCACCCAGTCGTGTCCGACTCTTTGCAACCCTATGGGCTGTAGCCCACCAGCTCCTCTGTCCATGGAATTCTCCAGGCAGGAATACTGGAGTGGGTTGCCATGCCCCCCTCCAGGGGATCTTCCCGACAGCCACCAGGGAAGCCCCCCACGCTGTTAGTGGGAATGTCAATTGATACAGCCACTATGCAGAACAGTAAGGAAGTTTCTCAAAAAACTAGAGCTACCATATGATCCAGCGATACCACTTCCAGGCGTGTATCTAGAAAAGATGAAGCTCTGATTCGAAAATATACATGCACCCCAATGTTCATTGCAGCACTATTTACGATAGCCAAGACATGGAGACAAATGCCCATCGCCAGATGAATGGATAAAGAAGATTCGGTATATATATGCAATGGAATTACTCAGCCATAAAAAGAATGAAATAATGCCACTTGCAGCTACAAGGGATGCAGCTCGAGATTATCCTACTAAATGAAGCAAGTCAGACAGAGAAAGACAAGTATATATCATTTATAGGTGGAATCTTAAAAAAAAATAGTACAAATAAACTTCTTTACAAAACAGAAACAGACCCACAGACACAGAACACAAACTTAATGGTTACCAAAGGGGGAATAGGAGGAGGGATAAATTGAGAATTTGGGATGAACAGATAAAAACTACTATACATAAAACAGATGAACAAGAAGGACCTACTGTATAGCACAGGGAACTGTAATATCCTGTTATCTCGTAATAACCTATAATGGAAAGAATTTTAAAAAGAATACATATATCTATCTATATCTGTCTATATCTGAATCACTTTGTTGGAGAAAGAAATGGCAACCCACTGCAGTATTCTTGCCTGGGAAATCCCACTGACAGAGGGACCTGGTGAGTATAGCCCATGGGGTCACAAAGAGTTGTACATGACTCAGCGACTGAACAACGACAACTTTGTTGCACACCTGAAACACTGTAAATAAACTCTACTTCAAAATAAAATAAAACAAAATATCCCAATTAGGAATCAACATGCAGAAGAGGGCCACTTGGGATCTGGAACATCTTTGCTGACATCTATGGCAGAGGATGCATTAATCAGCTCAAGGAGGGTTAAGGCTCCTTCTCACTGGTGAAATGAGTGGTGTCAAGGCGAGCACTGGCTCAGGAGGTCAGCACAGACCACAGCAGCCTGGAGAAAAGCTGTCAGAGAATCCAGCCAGCCCCCCCCGCCCCGCCCCGCCCCCATACCCACCGCAGCCCTCGAGGCCACGATGCCCACATCCTGTGCCTTGGATGCTTGAACTCTGCCGTTAGATCGGCCAGTCCCGCCCCAAGGACACCTCTGAGTTCTGCTCAGAGCGAATCTACTGAAGGGCAGCAGGACTGCCTCTGAGCTATAGTGGGTTGTTCCTAACCATCCGTAAGGGTTTAGCAAACTTGGATCCAAGATTTCCTCTCATTGTAATGTATCACCCAGCACTGAGGCTGCCGGATGGAGGTGCTGGGGGAGCACATGGCCCCATCCACCTCCACTATTTATCAAAGTCCCCAGGTGTTTCCTAAGCAGCCAAATTGGCTCAGAGCCTTCTGCCACTCAGCCACTCCCTCGATACCTCCATCCAGGTAGAACCAGCAGTTCCAGAACTCCTGAACTGCAAAGACATTTGGAATCAGTGGGATCTCGTGCCCTGATCTTAATGGAGAGGAACCAGAAAGAAACCAACCCCAACCCCAAAGGGTAACAGTTTCTCCATCTTTCACAGCCTCGTCTTGGACTCTCGAAGGTCTTTAGAGACTCACCCCTGGAGCTCCACAGAGGGACATGCTTCCAGGTCACAAGCTCCCCTGAGCTGTGAATGTCGAGCAGGGTGCTTGAGCTCCTCCTCCAAGGAAATGCACTGACCACACACACACATGTGTTACAGCGCTTGTGTCTAGAGCATGTCACCTGCCGGATCACGGAGTCACCACTGTCAAATAACTAATAACGTGTGCGAGCTCTGGGCTTCCCTGGTGGCTCAGATGGTAAAGAATCTGCCTGCAAAACAGGACACCCAGGTTCAATTCCTGGATCAGGAAGATCCCCTGGAGAAGGGCATGGCAACCCACTCCAGTATGCTTGCCTGGAGAATTCCATGGACAGAGGAGCCTGGTGGGACACAGTTCATGGGGTTGCAAAGTCAGACACGACTGAGAGACTAACACACACAGCATGCAAGCTCTAAATCGCATGCTCCCACTGGGCAGTGACTTGCCCGAGGCCACGTGGCTGCATGCCCAGAGGCCCAGGCCTAGGACGAGGGTGCTCTGGACTTTGACCCCCTGCACCTGCCGAGGAGGAGGTCAGCCCCACCTGCTGGAACGCTGGGTCTGTTCACACGGTCCCACAGTGGCCTCTCCCCTAACTTCAGTCCAGACAAGCCCAGGTGTGCAAGGTGCAGAGGTGGGTAGACGGGGAAGGATTTGCCATTCCTGCTGGCAGCCAGAAAGGATGAGGCACTCGAAAAGAGCACAGATGGACTGGGGGGTAAACAGCAACACAGGCTTAGGCGTCTGCCCATCACAGCCAACATGGGCCTCTTGGGCTCGCGGGGTCTTCTCAGAGCCCGCCTCCACCCCTGCCGGCCACAGACACTCTCCCTGCCAGGCTCCTGCAGGCTCCTCCCACCTGCACCCCGAGCCCGAGCCTCCAGGGGAGTCCACGCGATTCTGAACACAGCAAGTCTGCACCTGAATGTCTCATCCAGGTCACTGCTGACCAAGGAGGAAGCTCCTCAGATCTGAGACACAGGAGGCCCGCCGTCCGGGAGGTCAGAGTGCTCACCTTCATGGGAGCAGTGTGGCGCTAAGGAAGCCCCAGTGTTCCTCTCTGACTCTGCAGTTAAACACACAGGATGGGCTTGCGAAGGACCCTCCGTCTGCAGGGGGTCTCCACCGTCTACCACGGCTCTAGCTTCATCTCTCAGAGGCCCCCCCTCCTCACAACAAGTATCCAGGGGACCCTCAAACACATGTCAGCCTCAGGCTGGGTTTCTGGGACCCAAGACAAGTAGAAGACGAGATTCCCCAACCTCGTGGACTTCAGTCCTGGCTGGGAGGAAGGTCGTGGAGACGAGGAATAAGCAGACTGAAGGTCGCTGCAGTACCTCATGCAGTGTAGACAGTGGCCACCACAGTAGTGTCCAGAAGGAGGTGGCTGCTTTGGAAGAAAGTCGTAACAGAAGAACTTCATGCAAGGAGCAAGGTTGAGGCTGAGAGCTAAGAAGCAGCAAGTGAACAGAGGCCCTGGAGGGTCCTGGCATTTGGTCAGGCTCCCTCTTTGGTCCCTGGACTGGAGGAGGAAATGGCAACCCACTGCAGTATTCTTGCCTGGAGAATCCCCATGGACAGAGAACCCTGGCGGGCTACAGTCCATAGGGTTGCAAAAAGTAGGATACAACTGAGCAACTAACACGTCTTGGTCCCTGACACGCTGCCAAGGCTCTGGAAGGCTCCAGAAACTAGATCTTCCATTGAAGCCAGAAGGCAGACTTGGCTTATCCACAGTCAAGAGGCTGACAGGCTGAGCTTGGCTAGACTCAGGCAGGTGCTCCAGTTCTGGAAGCCTGTGACCTCAAACTGTCTCAAAGGCACTGGCGAACAGATGGTCTGGGCTGCTCGGGTGGTGGTGGAAGGCCAGGATGGTGCTAAACAGGCCCCCGTCTTCCCGATTTAATTGAAATGGACACAAATCACCT
This sequence comes from Bos indicus x Bos taurus, assembly GCF_003369695.1. Taxonomy (NCBI): domain Eukaryota; kingdom Metazoa; phylum Chordata; class Mammalia; order Artiodactyla; family Bovidae; genus Bos; species Bos indicus x Bos taurus. Next base: position 5,529,910 of record NC_040079.1, on the reverse strand, counting down.
TGGGCACAAAACATTTTTTTTCGTCTAGGCCACCCTCTGTCACCGTGGTTCTTGAGCACGCCTTCTCTTAGACAAGCTGGGCTCATCTCCCTATGTCCTTCCTCATCCTTTTAACCCAGATGCTGCTATCCTACATCTCCCCACCCCCGGGCCCCTGCCTGCAGGCGTCCCTAGAAAGATGTAGGAACAGGAAGGCTCGTGTACCCAGATTTGTTGGCTACAAAGATTCCCTGTCAATTAATTTTGCTAAAAATGGAATAAACACTAAAACTTGAGCTGAAACTTAGAACACATTTAACACTTTTAAAAGAAGTCAGATGACACCACCCTTATGGCAGAAAGTAAACAAGAACTAAAGAGCCTCTTGATCAAAGTGAATGAGGAGAGTGAAAAAGTTGATTTAAAGTTCAACATTCAGAAAACAAAGATCATGGCATCTGGTCCCATCACTTCAGGGCAAATAGATGGAGAAACAGTGGAAACAGTGTCTGACTTTATTTTTGGGGCTCCAAAATCACTGCAGATGGTGACTGCAGCCATGAAATTAAAAGATGCTTACTCCTTAGAAGGAAAGTTATGACCAACCTAGACAGCATATTAAAAAGCAACAAAGGTCCGTCTAGTCAAGGCTATGCTTTTTCCAGTAGTCACGTATGGATATAAGAGTTGGACTATAAAGAAAGCTGAGTGCCGAAGAATTGATGCTTTTGAACTGTGGTGTTGGAGAAAACTCCTGAGAGTCCCTTGGACTGCAAGGAGATCCAACCAGTCCATTCTAAAGGAGATCAGCCCTGAGGGTTCATTGTAAGGACTGATGTTGAAGCTGAAACTCCAGTACTTTGGCCACCTCATTCGAAGAGATGACTCATTTGAAAAGACCCCAATGCTGGGAAAGACTGAAGGCAGGAGTAGAAGGGGACAACAGAGGCTGAGATGGTTGGATGGCATCCCCGACTCAATGGACTTGAGTTTGAGTAAACTCCGGGAGCTGGTGATGGACAAGGAGGCCTGGCGTGCTGCAGTCCATGGGGTCACAAAGAGTCGGATACGACTGATCGAATGAACTGAACTGAACTGAAAAGAAGTCTCTCAGACTGTATCATATGGAAGTGAGCCTCATACCCCTCAAAGATGTGTGGGAGCCCTGACCTCCAGGACCTTATTAGGAAGTAGGGCCTTTACAGAAGCAATCAAAGTAAGGGCACGAGGGTGGACCTGAGTTCAGTATGATGGTGTCCTTATAAAAGGGAGATTTGAACACAGATGCCGACATGTAATGGCTTCCTTGGTGGCTCAGCAAAAAATAATCCACCTGCAACGCAGGAGCTGCAGGAGATGCAGGTTCGATCCTTGGATCAGGAAGATCCCCTGGAGGAGGGCATGGCTACCCACTCCAGTATTCCTGCCTGGAGAATCCCCATGGACAGAGGAGCCAGGCGGGCTACAGTCCACGGGGTTGCAGAAGAGTTGGACACGACTGAGCGACTGAGCACGAAAGCACACAGACATGTAGAAAGGGAAGGCGACCAGCCACGAACCTGGGACTGAGGACTGAAACAGACGTCCCTAGCATGGCCCGCCCATGCCCTGATTTCAGACTGCCCACCCCAGATCTGGGAGGCAACACATGTCTGCAGTTCCGAGCGCCCCAGCTTGTGACGCTCTGTTACGGCAGCCCCAGGACACTCACCCACTTGCTCTTTCTTTTTTTCACAGCTGTATTAAGATAGAAGTCACACACCATACAATTCACCCAATTACGTGCACGATAAATGGTCTTAAGTGCTTGACATACCTGTGTAACCACCACCACGATGAATGTTAAAGCATTTTCATCACCCCCAAAATAAGCCTCTTGTCTACTAGGGGTCACTCCCCATACTCCTCTCCTCCCCCAGCCCACGGCAACCACAGATCTACACTGGGTATCTGTGGACTTGCCACTTGTGAACACTTCTTTTTTTTAAATAGTCAATTACTGGGCACCTAAGTGCCACCCCTCCTTTTTATTTGGCTGTGCCAAGTCTTAGTTGGGGCATGTGGGATCTTTGTTGCCATGCTTAGTATCTTTTCTTTTTTTTTTCAGTTGCAGCATGCAGGACCCAGTTTCCTGACCAGGGATTGAACACTCTGCATCAGGAGCGGAGAGTCTTAACCACTGGACCACCGGGGAAATCCCGGAACACTTCTTATAAACGGAACCATTCACCCTGTGGTCTCTTCTGACTGAATTCCTTATCTCCTCAAACAGACCATAACTCAGCTATTTAAACAGGTGGCACTATACTGCGGGGTCAGGGGGATGGACGGGCGAGGGGGTGGAGAGGGGAGGGGAGGTGTGGGGACCCACTGGCCTCAGGATCGGAGTTCGGATCTGTTCCCCACTCCCTGGTTCTGTGACCTTAAGTGAGTTACTTAACCTCCTACTTAACCTGGCCCAGAGTCCCTTCCTTTATAAAGACACAATTGCAGCCTCAGAGCCAAGTGATGACTCAGTGACCACACGTGTGCGGGCCTGGCACGGCTGGCTTTACTATCAATCCACTTCTCATGCCTTGAAGACGAATCATCACTTACTAAGTCCTTGGTCGCTCAGTTGTGTCTGACTCTTTGTGACCCCCGTGGACCGAAGGCCTCCAGGCTCCTCTGCCCATGGGGATTCTACAGGCAAGAATACTGAAGTGGGTGGCCATGCATCATTTTATACAGAGGTGGACTTGGGGATACTGGGGCAGGTCAGTCCTGGAGGGGGACCCTTTCACGGAATTCCCCAAAGTGCTGCGCTTTCTCGTAGTTGATGAAGAAGGCTCTACGTGAAGTAGCCTAATCCTGGGTTCTGTGAATTAAACAGCACAAACAATGGCACCTTTGATCAGATTCTTCTGTCTCCTGCCTCACACTTAGCTTCTAAAGCTGCTCTCGTTTCCAGAGACTTCTAATCTTCCACCTTCTCTAGGAAGGAGCCCAACCACCACCCTCGAGGTCCTGACCATGCAGCTCACCGTCCACTCCCTGTGATGTGGGGCTGGGGACCCAACCGCAAGCTGCCATGAGACCTGAACCCAAGGCAGTCTCCCTACCGCCCAATGGCCCTGCTCATGAGGAGGGAGGTTACATATCGGGGGCCCAACATCATCATCAGGCTTAGTGACCAGGATGTGGACACCCAAACAACACGTGGATGCTGCGGGGATGGGGGGGCAGCCAGAAGCAGGGGCCGCCCTTGCAGGCTCTGTGACATGAACCACGAAGCCCAGTCTGGCCTCCGTCTGCAATCGCCTCCCCCACCATGTGCCAGGTGCGTGGTGAACACAGACCCCTCCACGTAGACAGGAAAGCAGAGCCCAAGGCGACGGAGCCTCAGCGTCCAGACCATCACAGGCCTTGTCTCCCCAGAAACTTCATGCCTCAGCAACACGCAAGGCTGGGGAGGGGGCTGGGAAGAAATGACACCCTCGGTCTGGTTCTCAAGCCTTCCTCAGCCTGATGCTGTGGTCTGGCCCCCTCCCCACCCCCAGGTTGAGCCCGGAGACCCCCGCCCACGTGGGTGGGAGTGAGAAGGGAGGTGGAGCCCACCCCCAGCTAAGTCACTGGTCTAACGGCTGCTACCCCAGAGGGCACAGCGGGGTCCCTAGGGGCGCCTTCTCAAAACATGGCTGCCCAGGGCCCCTCTAGAACCGCTGAATCAGACGGGCAGACAAGCACACGGAGAAGACCTGCCCAGGGGCCCTCCTAGCCACAAAGTCTCCAAGAAAGGAAATACGAAATCAGAAATCTGAGTCTTCCTTGTAAGAAGGAATCCAGTGTTGATTTAATGCAAACTAAGCGGCAATCACTTGACTGAATGCAAACTGCGAGGCGGAGGATGGGATGGTTGGACGGCATCACCGACTCAATGGACGTGAACGTGCGCAAACTCCTGGAGATAGTGGAGGACAGAGGAGTCCGGCATGCGGCAGTCCGTGGGGTCACAAAGAGTCGGACGCCACTGAGCAACTGAACAGGAACATCAAAGCAACGGTCGCTTAGATCCTGGTTATTCCCAGGCAGTGCAGTAAATGGCCCTCAGTCCTGAATCTTCACAGAATTCTAAGACTGAGAAAACTCTGAGCTGGAGGCTTTGTTAACAGGCTAGGCCTAAAACGCCCGACACAGGCTGCACTGTGTCCTAGCTAGCTTCCCGCCGTGTGTCATTGTACCTGAATCCCGACATCCAAATTCTAAGAAGGAACACACGTGCTTGGGTTACACTGGTTGCGTTACATCAGGTGTGTGAAATAGATCGTAGACAAGCGTGTGACATCAGAAGACCGGAATCCCAGGGGAGAGAGCGCTAACTCATAACGCATGGCCAGTGTTTTCGAAATTGTGACCGGACCATGCGAACATCACAGCCGCCTCCCTGCGGGGCCCCCACCAGGGACAGCAGGCCAGCCATGCGGCTTGCCTTTCCCAGAAATGCGGCCGTGTCCCTCCCCAGGAAAGCTTCAGGAGCTGTCCCGAGTTCCGATAGCCCCTCATCCTCTGACGACAAGGACTCAGACAGGAACCACGTCTTCCGCCTGGGTTCCCAGAACAAACTGGAAGCCACGGCTGCCCATGCTGGATGCAGAGATGGGAGAGAAACGCACGTCTGCCGTTGCTCACAGCTGGGGCTGGAGTCATGTGTCACTCCAGGATATTCGGCCAACACACACTATTTTTCTGCGTCTACTCTCGATCCCTATAAAACCTCAGTAGAAATGACTGTGCTTTCAAGTGGTTTGTGTGGCTTGCTGGCCCTGCTGTGCTATCTGAATGCGCTTGAACTGAGGGGTCCTCTGAGAGTGAGCCCTGAACCCAAACACAGCAACGCTGCTTTGGTTTTCTTCAACAAATTCGTTTCATGCTATTATCTATGTGCTAATACTCTGTTGTATCCTCAGTGACATCTTTGTAACAATTACTCAGTTTTGGCTGCGTTGGGCCTTCGTGGCTGCTCAGGATTTTTCCAAGGACTACTCTCTGGTTGTACCAGGGTTTCCATTGTGGTGGCTTCTCTTGTTGCAGAGCGTGGACTCTAGGGCGTGTGGGCTTCAGCAGTTGCGGGTCCCAGGCTCCAGAGCACAGACTCAGTAGCTGTGGCACACAGGGCTTAGTTGCTCAATAGGATGTGGGATCTTCCTGGACCAAGGATTGAACCTGTGTCTCCTGCGTTGGTAGGCAGATTCTTTACCACTGAGCCACCAGGGAAGCCCCTCACTCATATCCTAAGTAAGGTTACGCCAATCCTTTTGTAACCCTTAACGGAGAAGGCGATGGACCCGCTCCAGTACTCTTGCCTGGAAAATCCCACGGACGGAGGAGCCTGGTAGACTGCAGTCCATGGGTTCGAGAAGAGTCGGACACGACTGAGCGACTTCACTTTCACTTTTCACTTTCATGCACTGGAGAAGGGAATGGCAACCCACTCCAGTGTTCTTGCCTGGAGAATCCCAGGGACGGGGGAGCCTGGTGGGCTGCCATCTCTGGGGTCGCACAGAGTCAGACACCACTGAAGTGACTTAGCAGCAGCAGCAGCAGCAGCATAACCCTTAATGTCAATGTCAGACCTCCACTCGGCTGGGCTGAGCTCAACAAGGACGCACTGGAAACTTGTGTACCAGGCACGCAGGTGCTGCTGCTGCTGCTAAGTCGCTTCAGTTGCGTCTGACTCTTCGCAACCCCATGGACTGCAGCCCACCAGGCTCCTCCATCCATGGGATTTTCCAGACAAGAACACTGGAGTGGGGTGCCATCGCCTTCTCCAGGCACACAGGTGAGGAGGACACAAAAACAAAAAAGCGAAGCCCACCCTTCAGGCAAGGCCTGGTCTAGGGGGAAACACATTCGAGACAGAATTTTTGTCTAAAAGGCCCAAGAGCTAGGACTTCCTGGTGGTCCAGTGGTTAAGACTCTGTGCTTCCACTGCTGGATGCATGGATTTGATCCCCGGTTGGGGAACTAAGATTCTGCAGGCCATGCAGCACAGCCAAAAAAACAGAAAATATAAATAACAACAAATAAATAAATAAAGGCCTCGGCCTGCTGCCTCGGAACGGGACGCCCCCCCACCCCGCGCTCTCTGTGGATTTCCTCCAGAGCCCCGTTCCTCCACACCCCACGCCCCCCACTATGGTTTTGCCTGGTGCATCCCTCCCCGAGAACCAATGCATTAGGTGAAGGTATGCCCAGGACTGCAGACCCTGGAGCTTCAAATCCGTGTCAGCAGAAGCCAGATCACACTTCCTGCACTGCCCCTTCCTGTCCCCAATGCCACCAAACAAAAATGAGTAACCAGGCAACCAGCAGGTGCTCTTGGTTTCGGCAAACCAGTCTTGGTTTGCCCAAAACTGTCCTGGTTTTAAAACAGATAGTCCTGTGTCTCTAGAAACCCCTCGGTCCCAGGCAAATCATGACGGCTGGTCGCCCTGAAAGGCAGGTGACCTCTCCTGCTGCCCTCCGCCTTCCTCCCCCGCCCTGGGAGGCTTCGGCTCCACACCATCCACGCCCTCCTCTCCGTCTCTCCCCGATTCCAGATCCACTCATTTCACCCATTTCCTCTTTCCATTTCCGGCTCTTTGGTAACTAAGGAAATCCCCTCCCACTTTCCCTTCCTCTCTTTCTGTTTCCTTTCTAATGTAAAAATTTGCCCCATCGGAAAAGCAAGAGAATTCCAGAAAAACATCTACTTCTGCTTCATTGACTAGGCTGAAGCCTTTGACTGTGTGGATCACAACAAACTGTGGAAAATTCTCCAAGAGATGGGAATACCAGACCACCTGACCTGCCTCCTGAGAAACCTGGATGCAGATCAGGAAGCAACCAGACATGGAACAATGAACTGGTTCCCAATTGGGAAAGGAGTACATCATGGCTGCATATTGTCACCCTGCTTATTTAACTTATATGCAGAGTACATCATGTGAAATGCCGGGCTGGATGAAGCACAAGCTGGAATCAGGATTGCCGGGAGAAATATCAATCACCTTCAATACACAAATGACACCACCCTATGGCAGAAAACAAAGAGGAAGTAAAGAGCCTCTTGATGAAGGTGAAAGAGGAAAGTGAAAAAGCTGGCTTAAAACAACTTTCCAAAAACTAAGATCATAGCATCCGGTCCCATCACTTCATGGCAAATAGATGGGGAAACAACGGAAACAGTGACAGACTTTATTTTCTTAGGCTCCAAAATCACTGCGGATAGTGACTGCAGCCATGAAATTAAAAGACACCTGTTCCTTGGAAGAAAAGCTATGACCAACCTAGACAGTGTATTAAAAAGCAGAGACATTACTTTGCCAACAAAGTTCCGTCTAGTCAAGGCTATGGTTTTTCCAGCAGTCATGTATCAATGTGAGAGCTGGACTATAAAGAAGGCAGAGCACTGAAGAACTGACGCTTCTGAACTGTGGTGTTGGAGAAGACTCTTGAGGGTCCCTTGGACTGCAAGGAGATCCAACCAGTCCATCCTAAAGGAGATCAGTCCTGAATATTCATTGGAAGGACTGATGCTGAAGCTGAAACTCCAATACTTGGGCCACCTGATGTGAAGAACTGACTCATTGGAAAAGACCCTGATGCTGGGAAAGATTCAGGGCAGGAGGAGAAGGGGACAACTGAGGATGAGATGGTTTGATGGTATCACTGACAGTGGAAAGGAGTTTGAGCAAACTCTATGAGATAATGAAGGACAGGGAAGCCTGGCATGCTGCAGTTCATGGGGTCTCAAAGAGTCCAACGTGACTGAACAACAATCCCTGAAGAAGAAGAAAGCCAGTGATTTGTGTTTATCAAGAAAACATAGGGACTTCCCTAGCAATCCAGGGGTTAAGACTTCACCTTACATGCAGGAGGTGTAGGTTAAATCCCTGATCAGGGAGCTAAGATCACACATACCTCAGGCCAGAAAACCAAAACAAAAAACAGAAACAACATTGTAACAAATCCAGTAAAGACAAAAAAATAAAATAAAAAAGGTCCACAACAAAAAGACATTAAAAAAAAGAAAAAGCACTTCAAAAAAAAAAAAGTTTTTTTTTTAAAAAAAGGAAAAGTAACTGATATAAGTGAAAATAAAACTTTTAAGACGAAATTAAACATAAATACCAGGAGTCGTCACATCCCCGAATATACACTGGACGTCTAAAAGCCCCTTGAGGGTTTTCATCACGTGAATCTTCTTACATTTTCTCCATGTACCTCTTCCTCTAATCAAACCTGCTTTTCATAAAACGACACTTTGGAGATAAAACCTCACTGCAACTCCATTTAGTCTCCTACTTTTTAATTACTGTATTCACTCATCCATTCATTCAGCAGAGTGTTTTCCTAACATCACAAATGTGCATCTTGGCAGAGTCCACAGCCAGGAAAGGCCATATTTCAGTCAAAGGCCACCTTCCTTGTCCACTGGCCAAGAGACATCAGGATGAGAAACAACCCAAGATGGAAAACTACAGCCAGAGAAATCGAGAAAGAAGGTGTGCAGGAGAGAACTGAAGTCAAATGGACATTTGGTTCCAAACGTCCTGTAGCCACTAGCTCTCAACCTCAGATGCATGCCACCTGGGGAATTAAAAAACAACAAAACCCCAATGTCCACTCTCAGAGTTTCTAATTTAATGGATTTAAATTACTGCAGCTGGGTCCTGGGAGTTTTAAATGTCCCGGGACTTCCCTGGTAGCTCAGACAGTAAAGAATCCACCTGCAATGCTGGAGATCCCCTGGAGAAGGAAACGGCAACCCACTCTAGTATTCTTGCCTGGAGAATCCCATGGACAGAGCAGAGGAGCCTGGAGGGCTACAGTCCGTGGGGTCGCAAAAAGTCAAGACGACTTAGCAATTAAACAGCAATGGGTGAGTCTAATGAGCAGCCAAGGCTGAGAATCACTGCTGTAGACCAAGAGAAATAAACCACAGTGGGTTACAGATTGTTCGTTTTACATAGAAAAGAAACCAGTTCCTAGATAAAAGCTCAGCTTTTCTGAGCACACATTCCAAGAGAAATGTCTTGAGAGGGCCTTAGTAGAACCTGGATGGCTGTCACCTCTTCCAGAGCAGCTGTCACGCCAGCCCCTGCTTGGCCCTGTGTCCAGGGGGTTCCTGGGGACCTCGGGGCAAACAAGGTCAGTGCGGGGGTTCCTGAGACGTGCCTCGGGCTGTACTGGGTTCCAGATCTGCAACAGATGTGATGGACCTGCCTCACCCCGCTTCCCTCTCCGGGCATCCTGCCCAGAAAATGCAGGTGTAACGACGCGGGTCAACATGAGCCAAGGATTCAAGCTCACGTTGGAACAGAGGCGGGATCTCAGTGGATCCCAGGGCTCTGGGCGTCATCAATGCATTCAACAAGGAGCCACCAGCACCTGCTGCCCAGGAGGAGGCCTGAGCCGGGAATGAGTGCAACCCCGTGTCCACGGGTCTCCACGCTTTTGTGAGGAAGACTTGCATCTCAGGGGTCTCGATCGGGCACTGGGGTGAACATCAAGTCCCAGACAAGTGTGGGTGGGAGTCTCGGAAAGCAGCGCTGACACTCAATGCATCTAATCCAGATCCTGATACATGGGAAATGCTAAGCAAAGAATGAGTTTGTGTTCAGTCGCTTGGTTATATCTGACTCTTTGTCATCCCATGGACTGCAGCACGCCGGGCTTCCCTGTCCTTCACTATCTCCCGGAGTTTGCTCAAACTCATGTCCATCAAATCGGTGATGCCATCCAACCATCTCATCTAGTTTAATGTATGGAAAAAAAAAAGAATGCCCCCAAAAGCCCATCTCCCTGAGGAAACAATGCTAGAAAATATGGGAAAGCAAATATGAGGGAAACAGGAACTTCTGCAGAGGCTATGGCTTTTCTGGGCATGTATGGATGTGAGAGTTGGACTGTGAAGAACGCTGAGTGCTGAAGAATTGATGCTTTTGAACTGTGGTGTTGGAGAAGACTCTTGAGAGTCCCTTGGACTGCAAGGAGATCCAACCAGTCCATCCTAAAGGAGATCAGTCCTGGGTGTTCATTGGAAGGACTGATGCAAAAGCTGAAACTCCAGTACTTTGCCACCTCATGCAAAGAGTTGACTCATTGGAAAAGACTCTGATGCTGGGAGGGATTGGGGGCAAGAGGAGAAGGGGACGACAGAGGATGAGATGGCTGGATGGTGTCACCGACTCGATGGACATGAGTTTGAGTGAACTCCGGGAGTTGGTGATGGACAGGGAGGCCTGGCATGCTGTGATTCATGGGGTCGCAAAGAGTCGGACACAACTGAGCGACTGAACTGAGCTGGACTGAACTAGGAAACTTACATCCGACAATGGCCTTATCTCATCTCTTTCTCCCTCCCTTCAAGGTTTTTAACTTCAATAAAATATTAATATGAAATTACCAATATATAAGTCACCTGGGGTGTTCTGATGTGTTCTGAGGATTCTTAGATAAGATACCAAAAGTATAGGTAACAAAAGAAAAAACAGAATCAGGCTTCATCAAAATTGAAAACTTGCTGCTTCAAAAAAAAAACAAAAACACTAAAAAAGTGAAGAGACAACCCTATAGAATGGAAGAAAATATTTGCAAATCATAAATCTGATAAGAGACTTGTATCCTGAATATATGAAGAACTCTTAAATTCAATAATAAACAGACATCCCAACTTTAAAAAGGCAAAGCATATGAATAGGCATTTCTCCAAGGAAGATTTATAAATGTCTAAATAGCATATGACAAGATGCTTAACACTAGTCATTAGAGGAATGCAAGTCAAAGCTACAATAAGATATCTCTTCTCACCCACTAGGATGGACAGACAGACACTAACAAGTGTTGGTGAGGATGTGGAGAAGTTGGAACCCTCACATACTGCTGGTGGGGATATAAGATGGTAAGCCCACAGTGACTAAATGAACAGCCATTCCATCCCTGGGTATAAATCCAAGAGAAATGAAAATGTAAGCCACACAGAATATTCACTGGAAGGACAGATGCTGAAGCTGAAGCTCCAATACTCTGGCTACCTTATACAAAGAGCTGACTCACTGGAAAAGACTGATGCTGGGAAAGATTGAGGGCAAGAGGAGAAGGGGACGACAGAGGATGAGATGGCTGGATGGCATCACTGACTCAATGGAGATGAATCTGAGCTAACTCCAGGAGATGGTGAAGGACAGGGAAGCCTGGAGTGCTGCAGGTCGCAAAGAGTCAGACAGGACCGAGCAACTGAACAACAGCAACACAGAAACTTAAATATGAATGTTTACGTCGGCAATATCCCTAATAGCCAAAAGCTGCAAACAACTCAAATGTCCTTCGACTGATGGAGGGATAAACAGAATGATGTACAATCATCCACACGCTGGAATACTGATCAGCCATAAAAGGAAAGCAATACAGACAAATACAGTTGGCCCTCCCACGCACCAGTTACACATTCACAAATCAAACCAGTGGCGGCTCAAAATTATTTGAAAAAAAATTCAATTTCCAAAAAAGCAAAACCTGAATTTGCATCTTCATTTACATTGTATTTGCATCGTATTAGGTACCATAAGTATCACCTCTAGTATCCAGGAAGATGAGCATCGGTTGGATGCAAACACTGTGCCATTTTATACAAGGGACTTGAGCATCCAAAGATTCTGGGATTGGAAGGGGGTCCTGCAACTAGTCCCCCCAGAGAAACCGAGGGACGACTGTACTAGAACATGGATGAACCTCAGAAACATTACTGTAAGGGAAAGAATCCAGTCACAAGAGACCACGTGTCCTATGCTTCCATTTACGTGAAAGTCCAGAAGAGAGAAATCTACAGAGACAGTCGCTCAGGGCTTGGGGTGGGGGGCAGGGAGGGGGATACAGAGAAGAGATAAAGGGTAAGGGGTTTCTCTTGGGGGAGGTGAGAATATTCTAGAATTGACTGTTGCACAACTCTGTGAATTTTGCACTTTAAATGGGTGAATTTTTGCTGTATCTCAGTAAAGCTTTTTTTTAGAGGGAGAGAGAAGGTGTGCTAAAGCCAACCAAACTACAACACCAGCAGCAACGCTGAGACCATCTCTCACCTTCCAGGCTGGCAAAAGTGAAGACGCACACCCGCAGAGCGTCAGCAGGCCTGAGAGAGACAGGCACTCCCATCCGCTGCTGCGGGCCACGCAGATCGCTGCGCCCCTCGGAGGGGACCTGGGACACCAAAACAGAAGCACGTTTCTGCGCACCTGAGCACGCTGGAGCACGCCTGCACCCGGGCTCGGGTTATGTGCTCAGGTGCCTCCTCACCGTGGAAGCCGTGTCCTCTGTGTGTGCTCGCCCGTAACCACCCCCAGCACACAGCTCAGTCAAGCTCAAGAGAAGAGCGGTCCACACACCACCCATCCAGCTGAGGACCCTGGAGCCACTCAAGGAAGCACTGAATGAACAGACCAGCCGCAGCCCTTGTCAGGCAGAGAGCAAAGGAGAAACAGGAAACCAAAATGAAGGTGTTCGGGGAGACAAGCTGTGATTGTGGAAGCAGCAAGCAGAGGATTTTCCTTCCCTTACAGTCAGAGACTGGATCTGTTCCTTACTTCATCGTGTGGATTCCTTCAGGAATGAGTTTTCCAGCAGAGAGACTGCACGTGCAAAGGCCCTGAGGCCTGTCCATGGCGCTAGTGGTAAAGAATCCGCCCGCCAATCCAGGAGACACAAGATACGCGGGTTTGATCCCTGGGTCAGGAAAATCCCCTGCAGGAGGAAATGGCAACCCACTCCAGTACTCTTGCCTGGAAAATCCATGGACGGAGGAGCCTGGTAGGCTGCAGTCCATGGGGTCGCTAGGAGTCGGACACGACTGAGTGACTTCACTTTCACTTTTCACTTTCATGCACTGGAGAAGGAAATGGCAACCCACTCCAGTGTTCTTGCCTGGAGAATCCCAGGGACGGGGGAGCCTGATGGGCTGCTATCTATGGGGTCGCACAGAGTTGGACACGACTGAAGCGACTTAGCATAGCATAGCATAGCATAGCATATATATATATATAAAATGGGTTTCTAAGCAGGGAGATCAAAATATTCTAGAACTGACTGTGATGGTGGCTTTTAACAGCAGAAACACAGCTGTCCCAGCTCTAAAGGCAGGAACCCAGGACTGAGGTGTCGGCAGGGTTACTTCCTTCTGAGACTCAGGGAGGAGCTGGTCCTGGCCTCCTCCTAGCCTCTGGAGGCCGCTCCAATATTCCCTGGTCCTTGGCTTATGGACGCATCACCCCCATCTCTGCTTCCATCCTCACACAGCACCCACCAGGGCATCCAAATCTCCCCTTTTATAAGGACACACTCATATAAGATTAGGGGCTCACCCTGCTCCACCGTGACCTCACCTTGACTGATCACATCCGCAAAGACCACATTTCCAAACAAGGCTAAGTTCTGAGGTGCTGGGGGCTAGGGCTCAAACACCCCAGATGGTTCAATTTAACCCCAAACAGCAGCTCTCAGAAAGTTTCTTATGCTTCTTTGTTTCCCTGAGAGACACTTAATATCATAATAACTTAGTTCTAAATCTGCAGCCCTAGTTGGAGTGCTCAAGTCTTGTCTGTAAAATGTTAAAAACAGCACTTCACGTACATCCTGAGATCAGGCCGTCCTGACTCTAACAGGAGAAGCTAAAATAGATTTAATTCCAGATTCTTCAGTCGGCAACAGCAGCAGCCACAATACCTCATAATTACATAGGACTTTTGGTCCAGGAGTGAAACAGTCCTTTTAAAAATAAATATGATCTCCTTTGCTGCACAAAAGCTTTATGTTTAATTATGTTTATTTTTGTTTTTATTTTCATTACTCTAGGCGGTGGGTCAAAAAAGATCTTGTCGTAATTTATGTCAAAGAATGTTCTGCCTGTGTTTTCCCCTAAGAGTTTTATAGTATCTGGCCTGACAGTTAGGTTTTCAATCCATTTTGAGTTTATATTTGTGTAGGTGTTGGGGAGTGTTCTAATTTCATTCTCTTACACATAGCTGTCCAGTTTTCCCAGCACCACTTATTGAAGAGGCTTTTTCGCTATTGTATATTCTTGCCTCCTTTGTCATACATCATGCGGGCATAGGTGTGTGGCTTTATCTCCTAACTTTCTATCCTGTCCCATTGATCTATATTTCTGTTTTTGTGCTAGTACCATATTGTCTTGATTCCTGTAGATTTGCAGTAAAAGGAAACAATAAACAAAATGGAAAGACAACCCTCAGAATGAGAGAAAATATTTGCAAATGAACCAATTGACCAGAGATTAATCTCCAAAATATACAAACAGCTCATGCAGTTCAATATAAAAAAAAAACAACCCAAACAAACAACCCAATCAAAACATATGTGGAAGACCTAAACAGACATGTCTCCAAAGAAGACATACAGATGGCCAATAAACACATGAAAAGATGCTCAACAGCACTAATTATTAGAGAAATGCAAATCAAAACTACAATGAGGTGTTACTGCACACTGGTCAGAATGACCATCATCAAAAATTCTGCAAATAATAAATGCTGAAGAGAGTGTGGAGAAAAGGGAAGCTTCCCTACACTGTTGGTGGCAATGTAAATCAGCACAGCCACTACGGAAAACAGTATGAGGTTCCTCAAAAAACTGAACACAGAGCTACCATATGGTCCAGTAATCCCACTCCTGGGCGTATATACTTGGAGAAACCCAAAATTCCAAAAGACACATGCATACCAATACTCACTGCAACACTGCTGCAAAAGATTGAGGGCAGGAGGAGAAGGCGATGACAGAGGGGGAGATGGTGGGACGGCATCACCGACTCAATGGACACGAGTTTGAGTAGGCTCCGGGAGTTGGTGATGGACAGGGAGGCCCGGCGTGCTGCGGCCCATGGGGTGGCAAACAGCAGGACACGACTTAGCGACCGAACGACAACAATAAAAAGACAGATGGACGACACGCCATAAGGGCTGGTAGGAGGCCTCAGGTCAGCCGTCTCCACTCCCCTCCCACAGTTCCAGGAGGGTCCGAGCCCCTTCCAACTGGGGCTGAGATGTGAATTGCTTTTTTAATTGAGGACAGAGTTGAATTTTTTCAAACAGTATCACAAATGTTTCTAAATGGCCTTCAGTCCCTTGTGGGAGCCAATTAGGGAAAGGATGATGGGGGGAAGGAACAAAGTGGGCAGGAAGATGTAATTATGGAAGAAAAAGGTGAGGAAAACAAGGCAGCTTCCGGGAGCGAGGGGCTGATGGTACCCAGAAGGGGCTCCCAACATGCTGGTACCCACAGCCCGGCTTCCCAGAGCATCTGCAGTGCTCACGGCTGACGCGGAGACATGGATAACAGCCACAGGGAAACAGTCCACGCGGAATTCACACACACAGAAAGCATCAAATGAATTTTTTTCTTAACAACGAGAGCCATTTTGGAAAGGGGGGGCAACTGCAAATTTGGGAGAAGGGAAGAGAGAGGGGAGTTGAGAAGGGTTTTGGGAAGAGCTAAATGCTATTCTTTTTTCCACCCTGTCGGCCGTGAACTAGGAAATGCTAACACCTTGATCGTTTCCCTTTAAGATGCTGCTAATGTATGAAGCCACTAAATTAAAAGACGCTTGCTCCTTGGAAGACAAGTTATGACCAACCTAGACAGCATATTAAAAAGCAGAGACATTACTTGGCCAACAAAGGTCCATCTAGTCAAAGCTACGGCTTTTCCAGTGATCATGTATGGGTGTGAGAGTTGGACTGTGAAGAAAGCTAAGCGCCAAAGAATTGATGCTTTTGAACTGTGGTGTTGGAGAAGACTCTTGAGAGTCCCTTGGACTGCAAGGAGATCCAACCAGTCCATCCTAAAGGAAATCAGTCCTGAGTATTCATTGGAAGGACTGATGCTGAAGCTGAAACTCCAATACTTTGGCCACCTGATGAGAACTGATTCATTTGAAAAGACCCTGATGCTGGGAAAGATTGAAGGCCAGAGAAGGGGACAACAGAAGATGAGATGGTTGGATGGCATCACCAACTCCATGGGTATGAGTTTGAGTGAACTCCGGGAGTTGGTAATAGACAGGGAGGCCTGGCATGCTGCAGTCCATGGGGTTGCAAAGAGTCGCATACGACTGAGCGACTGAACTGAACTGAACTGAACTGAATGTATGAAGCTATTTGTAGCTAACGTCCCTCGATCCTCCTGCCTTCAGAAGGCCCCCGCCTCGAGGGACAGGGCAGAGAGGTTTTTTTTTTTCCTGGGCTAGACGTGTGGGGGCGGGGTGGGGGAAGGGGTTGCTAAAGCTGTAAAGCTGATCAATGGGAGACTTCCCCAGGAACGGAGATCTTGGTCTCCCCTCCACCTCCCCGCAACAGCACTTCATATGCACTGGTGGTGGCATCTCCTGGCAAAGTGGAGACAGGAGAGACATTGGTGAGGGCACGAATGGGACGATAATTCGGGATGGACTCTGAAAGCCTGGGCTAATCAGTGGTGGCGGATTATGAGGTGTAGGAGACACTAGAACCTGAACTTCACCTGTCTGCCTCTCTCCACCGAGGCGTTCCCCTAGTTCTAGAAGCAATGATCGTGACACGCTGACGGCAGACCCATAGGACAGGCTGGAGTCCAGCTCTGCCTCCAAGTCCCAGGGCTGGGTCAGCAGGGCCGAGGCACCCCGTACCCCCGACCAGCACGGTTTCCTTGGCCAAACAGCACCCAGGGTCCCTGGACTTGGGCACAGCCACTCTGCCAGGCTCAGCCCCCTCTGTCCCCACCACGCACTGGGCCCGAGCAGTCGCAGGCTGTCTGTCTCCCTGGTCTTGGGCAGGCACGGTCCCTGGACACGTCCCACTTGACTTAATTGGAGGCAAGGTGACTAAGAAAAGAGAGTGGTTCTAAGAGCGCCAAGTCTGTAGTCTTGCAGCCGCCAGACGCACTAATCAGGTCATTCCCTAAACCCCCAGGAGCGGGACAGGTTGTGCTTGAGCCCCACCCAGTGCTCCCAGGACCAAAATCTACCTAGAAAAACAGTGGTTTTTCAAAAAGAATCAAACATGTCATGACTTTTTTCAGGCATGAGCCAGACCAGAGGCGAGAAAGAGAATATAAAGAAAGAAGAACCCAAAGGACACCTCTGGAGGCAGGAGGTCTGGGAAAGCCATGGGCAGGGGGGCAGTTCTCACCCTGGTTTGCAGCCAAGGCACCCCGTCTGCAGCCCGGGGCATGACCCCTGCCCTAGCTCTTGGGGCCTCAGTTTCCCCAGAGAATGAGGATTGTCCACGAACCTGATAGTTCTCACTTCTCATTCAGCAAAGTCTACACCAGGCACGTTATGTGTAAGAATAACAGCACTTGCAGTCCCAAAAGGTTTCCTCATACCTTACTCATGCCTTGTGTTTTAATCCTGCTTTGCAGTTTACCAAATGCATCACCTACTCTATGTATTCCTTCAGCCAGGGGACAGGGGTGTAAGCGAGACGCTGCCCCTGCCAAGAGAGGGACGCCTGGTCCCACGCCCCTGGCTGGAACGCTGGCTCACTTGCATGTCCTGGAGCATGGGGGGATGCTGTCCTCCAGACAGATGCCTGCTTCATGCCATGTGGCAGCAGAGGCTGTGCAGCGCCCTCACTCGAGTTCTGGGGTTCCTGAGAAGAATCGGGGTGCCTGCTATTCCTAGGGACCATGGCCTGGAAGTCATCAGAGGCTGAGCGATCCGGGGACTGAGCTGTTGCTATGTTTTTCAACTGTGTGGCCCTGTTGTCATGTCCCCAAACGTTTATTAAATTATGTCATCAAAAAACTAATATTTCTGGGGCAGAGTTTGCTATCTCGCTGGTGTGCATCCACAGAGAGGGAATAGAGTTCTCCTTCTTCCAGACCTGGGGTCACGCAGCCTGTCTCCAGCCACACTGGGGTGGGGCCTCCCAAGAAAGCTGACGCTGGAACTTGAAACCGCTTATTACCAAACAAACTAACAAACTCACTGGGAGACAGCGGAGTCAAGGTCAGGAAGACCTGGACCCAATTCAAGCACCTGGACGGAAGCCTACGGGGTTAGGAGCAGATGGAAATTCACCCGGCCACATCTCTGTCTGTCAGGCCAGGATCAAAGGCGTGGGTGCTCTCAGAGCTGGGCCGGGCGTCCCGAGGAGGGGACAGGGACCCCGGGAGGCTCACAGTAGCCATGCAGATCCAGCGGAGGGGCAGCACTGACCACCGGGGCACTCCAGCCTGAGGCCTCGACCCCACGTCTGGCTGTGGACACGATCACTGGGAAACTTCTCAGCAACTCAGATTCTGAGGCCTGAACCTGGACCTCTGACTCTTACCTGGGGGTCTGTAAAGCTGGGGATGGGCGGGGTGCAGGAGGAGGGAGGTCAGGGAAGACTGAGCCCAGAAATGAACCCATCCATTTCCCCAGGTCTCCTCGAAGAATTACACTCTGTAGGATGGACATGCCCAGGGGTGGGATGGGAGCGGTGGGGAAAAGAGCAGGTCTGGGAGTTCAGGCAGCAACTCAAGAGCCTCCCAGTGACCCCTGGGCCTCAGTTTACTTCTCTGTAAGATGGGGAGATGGCACAAAGTTAACATCTCATCTCTTAACACCTCTCCAGCTCCCTTGCATGTTGTTCTGTGACATTGATAGCTGGAAATCAGAGAGGAGCTGTGATTTGAAGGAGACGTGGGCTGTGGCCAGAGAGGCAGGTTGGATGACAGCGAGAAGCCCTCCAACTAGGTGAGGCTGCCAGAGTTCAGGGACTTTCAGAGGCCAGCCCAGTGGTGTCTCTATCAGTGGATCACAAAGTTACATCACACCTAAAGTGGACCACAACCCCCACTTTTTTAAAGATGAAATAGGACAGAAGAGAAAATATCACAGTGCCTGGCGCAAAGTAAGCACTAAATAAGTTATTATTGTTGTTGCTGCTATTATTTCTATTGTAGGCCATGGTCTACAGCTTGAAATACATGAATTTTTGTTGCCGATGATTTCTATTTCTGCACTAGAATGGGAGCTCCTGAATTAGGGGTTTCTGACAGATTTGTTCACTGACAGCCAGAGCACTGAAAACAGTGTCCCTGGCAGCAGGTAAATCCACGGTAACTATCTGTTGGCGAAGTCCCTGGTGATCCAGGGGTTAGGACCCTGCACTTGCACTGCCGAGGGTGTGGGTTCAGTCCCTGGTCCGGGAACTAAAAGCCCACAGGCTGGGCAAGGCAGTGATTTCTTTTTGGCTGCACTGGGTCTTCATTACTGGGCATGGGCTTTCTTCAGTTGCTGCAAGCAGCAGCTCCTTTTCACAGCAGTGCGTGAGCTTCTCATTGTCCTTTTTGTGGGGCCCACGCTCTAGGAGGGGGCCAATCCACCAGTCACCAAGGTGGGGGGGTGGCGGTACAGAGGGGAGGTACCCACCAAAACACAGTGATGGGCAAAAGGACTCATCTAAGAGGTCAGAGTCCTTCCAAAGCCCCAGTGGCAGGGCCCCTGAGCTTGTCTCCTCGGAACCACCAGCAGCACCTGACATCTCAGATCAGGACCCTGTCCCCTCACTCTGGTGCTAGGTCCTCCCAAGAGCCAGGCGTGTGGCCACCAGAGCAAAGAGGAGAGCTGTCCTCTGGTCAGAGGGCCAGCAGGGTCTCTGGAGCCAGGCCCCGAGCTCAGGCACAGGGCAGGGACGCCCATGAGATGACGTCAGGTGCCGCCCTGATGGGCACCGGTCTCCCGTGCTTACAGATTGGTTTTTGCCATGATGGTTTTCCATTTCTGCCAGCCTTGGGGTCTATTACAAACAGATGTAGGTCACAGACTACTGCTGGGTATATGCGTGTGCTCAGTCGTGCCCAACTTTTTGTGGCCCCACAGACTGTAGCCCGCCAGGCTCCTCTCCCCATGGAATTCTCCAGACATGAACACTGGAGTGGGTTGCCGCTTCCTTCTCCAGGAGCTCTTCCCAATCCAGGGATTGAACTCGCATCTCTTGTGTCTCCCGTGTTGGCAGGGGTAAAAACTGTGCAGGTGCAAAGTGCTGCAGTTTTGGACACGCCTTTTCTGCAAAGCTGCCTCTCATTCCCTGAGGGGTAAGTAACTCAGGATGCTGGAGGGAGGTGGCAGTTCAACCCGTGTACGGAAGCACGGGTGTGTGTACACATCTGTATATGTACATGTGTGTGTGTGAACATGTGTGTGCACATGCCTGTATATGTACATGTGGGGTGTACGCGTAACTAAGTGAGCATTCTTCTAGTTAACTTTGTAAAATAAATCCTACTCTTAGAATCACCACAGGTATCAATAAACAGCATGTTCTGATGCACTTTATACATTTACACTTTTCCCAACTCTGCTCCTAAAATGTTTCCAGGACTGGTCTGTGAAGCCTGGTCATTGAATGAGGAGGGCCCACGGAGGCCCACAGCTGGAAACTGGAGCCAATTGGTTTTCAAGGGTCTTTGTGTTTTAATGACACAAATGTGAGTCCCTAGCTGCTTTTTAAATGTTCTTGGCATTTGTGATTCTATTTCTGTTTTGTAAATACGTTCACTTGTGCCATTTCTTTTTAGATTCCACATCTAAGTGGTATCAGACGGCATTTGTCTTTGTCTTTGTAACTCCATTCAGTATGATCCAGCAATCCCACTCCTCGGTATATATCCGGAGAAAACCATAATTTTAAAAGACACAGGCACCCCAGTGTTCATAGCAGCACTATTCACAATAACCAAGACACAGAAACAACCTAAGTGTCCATCAACAAAAAAATGGATAGAGAAGATGTGGTACATATACATGATGGAATACTACTCAGCCATAAAAAAGAATGAAATAATACCATTGCAACACCATGGATGGACCTAGAGACTTACATAACAGGAACATAGTCACAGATGTGGGAAAAAATTTATGGTTACCAGGTTAAAGAGGGGGGTGTGAAGAATAAACTGGGAGATAAGGACTGATATATACACAGTACTACATATACAACAGACAACGATCGAGGACCTGCTGTGCAGCACAGGATGGGGGATGACCAGGACCACAGAGGACGAGATGACTGGATGGCATCACTGACTCGACACACATGAGTTTGAGTAAGCTCCGGGAGTTGGTGATGGACAAGAAGGCCTGGCGTGCTGCAGTCCATGGGGTCGAAAAGAGTCAGACACAACTGAGCAACTGAACTGAACTGAACTGTGTAGCACAGGGAACTCGACTCCTTGCTCTGTAATGACCTCTATGGGAAGAGAATCTAAAAAAGCATGCATATATGTATAACTGAATCCTTTGCTGTACGCCTGAACTTTCATGACATTATAAATCAACCATGCTGCTGCTAAGCTGCTAAGTCACTTCAGTTGTGTCCGACTCTGTGTGACCCCATAGACAGCAGCCCACCAGGCTCCGCCATCCCTGGGATTCTCCAGGCAAGAACACTGAAGTGGGTTGCCATTTCCTTCTCCAATGCATGAAAGTGAAAAGTGAAAGTGAAGTCACTCAGTTGTGTCCGACTCTTTGCGACCCCATGGACTGCAGCCCACCAGGCTCCTCTGTTCATGGGATTTTCCAGGCAAGAGTAATCTACCATACTCCAATAGAAAAACAAAACTGTTCTCAGCAAAATCACCAAGGCGCATACCAGTAAAAGTGGGCGGCCACGGAGGTAAAAGGTTGGGGAGGGGACGGCTGGGTACACAGCCCGTGCCCACAGCGGGGATGCCTTCGAGGAAAAAAGTGGGTTGAAATGGTTATGGAAAAGGAAACCGCAGGGACCTTGCAGGAAGGCTGTGGCCCTGAGCTGGGGCCCCGGGGTGTCTGGTGTCACGCTGGGCACACAGCAGCATCCTACAGGGAACACCAGCTGTACCGGGCAGTCGACTGAGCTGGGGCTGGCGGGAACACTCCTCCTGGCAAGGCATCCACGGGACTCCTGAGCCCCTGGGGCTCCCCCTCTGGCCAAGGGCAGCTGGAGTTAACTGGCCGGGGCGAGGGGCCGGCCGGGTGAGACACGAATTAGGTGAGTCTGTCCTCGGCGACCTTCCCTCCGCGTGTCAGCTCTGTTCCTGTTTCTGAGCCACATCCTCACGGGGACGGTGCCTCTGGGTGCTCCCCCCGCCTCTGCAGGGGAGGAGCCGGTCCTATTCGGCCCCTTTGGCCCCGTGGAGGGGGCTCTGCTCAGGCTCTGCCTCCATCGGCCCCCTCCCTTCCCCACCCCTGGGCCCAGACGACACAGACCCCGTGTCCTCCCAAAGTGACGAGGTCAGTCAACGCCAGCAGCCAAGTGCCAAGTGCTCTGGGAGGGCTGGCTGGGCTCTCCACATCCTGGGCACTGGGAAAGAGAGAGAAAGCCAAGCCGCAAGGTCGTATCTGACTCTTTGCGACCCCAGGGACTGTAGCCCGCCTGGCTCCTCCGTCCATGGCAGGAATATTGGAGTGGGTTGCCATTCCCTTCTCCAGGGGATCTTCCCGACCCAGGGATCGAATCTGGGTCTCCGCACTCGAGGCAGATGCTTTACCATCGGGGATGTCCCTGGGCACCCGGATGCTGTTTCAAAGGTTCTTAAGCCCCACCCCATCCCACGCAACGCTTCCTTCCTCTGGGTCCCAGGGCACGCAACGAGGAGGTGCAGGTGAGCATCTCAGAGAGACGAAGACGGGCTGCAGGGGGAGCACTCACACCCTGGGCCAGTCAGGGCTGCTCTCCTCGATCCAGTGCTGACCACCCGCTGCAGCCGCGGCCCTGGACTCCCACCCCCACTGCGGAGCCGAGGCCGAGGACACATCTGCCGTGCGCTGGCCGCCCGGACAAAAGCTTGGACAAACACCTTCCTTTTTTTTTTTTTTTTTTCCATCTAAAAACGAGATCTAGAAATGACTTTAAGGGTCAGTCTGAATTCAGCCTGCACCCCTCATCCCGTTTGATCTTCACCTGCAGGCAGGTGAGGCGGGGCAGGGGTCTTGGGCTGCACACGGCTGGTCCAGGCAAGCCCAGTGCCCATGTTCCCTGCTCCCATGGGCCCTCTTCCCAGCGGCTTCTTCGGGGGAGTTCTGAGTGACAATTAATTACTGTTTAGGAAGCTCTGTGGGATCCGTGATGGAGACGGGTGATATACCTGCGTTGAGGGGGTGGGCAGGCCAGGGCACACCCCCGCACCTCCTAGTCTCCGTTCCCAGGCCTGGAGCAGAGCTGTGCAGGGATGGGCTTTCCTGGGGACACTTCCTGGCTGCCCAGTGCTCGCCGTGCGGGCACTTGGCAACGTACCGTTTTCCGTGAACTCGCCCCCTCCCGTCCACAAGAATCCAAGTGATCTCAGGATTTGCGAAGCCTGGTGGGGGCGGCCGTGGCCTGGGCCCCGAGCCTCGGTTTCTCCTGGCCTCTGTCTGTCCAGACAAGTGGAGAACAGCAAGCCTTGGTGTGTCACCTCCCGAGGCCGCACGAGAGAAGCACCACAAACAGGTTGGCTCCAAGGGACACAAACGTGTCCTCTCCCATTCTGGAGGCTGCAAGTCCACAGTCAAGGTGTGGCAGGGATACGCCACCCCCAGGTCCCACAGGTGGCTCGGTGATAAAGAATCCGCCTGCAACGCAGGACACGTGGGTTCCCTCCCTGGGTCAGGAAGATCCGCTGGAGGAGGAAATGGCAGACACACTCCAGCGTTCTTGCCTGGAGAATCCCATGGACAGAGGAGCCTGGTGGGCTACAGTCCACGGGGTCACAAAGAGTCGGACACGACTGAGCAACTAACACTTTCACTTTTCACTTTCATGCATTGGAGAAGGAAATGGCAACCCACTCCAGTGTTCTTGCCTGGAGAATCCCAGGGACAGAGGAGCCTGGTGGGCTGCAGTCCACGGGGTCTCAGACAGTCAGACATGACTCAACAACAAAGAGCCCCCCGAAAACCTGGGAGGGGGACAGTCCTTCCTTCCCTCTTCCAGCTTCCCGTCTTGCCAGCATCCTTGGCTTGTGGCTGCAGCAGTCCAGCCTCTGCCTCTATCCTCACGGGGCCTCCCCTCCATGGGCGTCTCTCCCCTCTTCTCGTAAGGACGCCAGTCATCCTGGAACAGGGCTCCCTCTGCTCAGCTCATCACAGCTGATGCCACCTGCAACGACTATTTCCAAATGAGGCCCCGTTCACAGGCAGTGAGGACGTGCACATGCTTGGGGCACACGGGCTTCAGCCCCTAATTCCTACTATTGTGAGTGTGTTGTGGTCTGGGGGACCTGCTCCAGGCCCACCCCCCAGCACCCCACTGTTTCCCAGAGGATAGGGTGGCCATTTCAGAGAGGGGCATTGCTGGGCCGCAGGGCACCCGGCACTGGGAGCACAGGCTCTGGAGGGCGCAGGGCAGGTCCTGGGGGGGGGGGGGGCAGGGCGGGGGCCGTGCCAGTGAGGCTGAGAACCCGTGTCACCATCAGAAAGCCTGTCCTGGAATAAGGGACCAGATCCACCCATTTATTTAAATCGTGAAGACATGATTAGCAAATTCGGTATTATTTCATCATGGAAACGGAGGAAGGAACCCAGGGCCAAAGGTCACTTGTCCTGAGCTCAGATCGCCTAAAGTGGATACCCATCCACCTGGAGGCAGCAAGCTGAGGCTTGGAAGTGACCGTCTTGCCGGGTATGGCACCAGCAGAGGCCTCCTGAGCCTGGACTTGGGTAGTCAGATTCCAAGACCCTTAAGATGTCTTGTGCTCCTTCCCCCTGTCCCAGCATCCTGTGTCCTGCCCTGAAGAGCCCCCTTCACCCCGCCCCATCTATCTACCTCGCCTGGTTATCTGCCAGCAAAGCACCACGGTTGTTTAGTGGCTCAGTCATGTTCAACTCTTCTCTAACCCCCATCAATTGTAGCCCACCAGCCTCCTCTGGTCCATGGGATTCTCCAGGCCAGAATACTGGGCTGGCTTGCCATGCCCTCCTCCAGGGGATTGTCCTGACTCCGGGATCGAGCTCGTATCTCCTGCATTGGCAGGTGGAATCTTTATCTCGGAGCCACCAGGGAAGCTCAGTGAAGCATAGCTGCTGCTGCTGCTAAGTTGCTTCAGTCGTGTCCAACTCTGTGCGACCCCACAGACGGCAGCCCACCAGGCTCCCCCGTCCCTGGGATTCTCCAGGCAAAAACACTGGAGTGGGTTGCCATTTCCTTTTCCAATGCATGAAAGTGAAAAGAGAAAGTGAAGTTGCTCAGTCATGTTCGACTCTTAGCGACCCCATGGACTGCAGCCTACCAGGCTCCTCCATCCATGGGATTTTCCAGGCAAGAGTACTGGAGTGGGGTGCCACTGCCTTCTCCGGCGAAGCACAGAGAGACCATTAATTTGAGTCACTGTGTTCTTTGGTGCTGAGAACGGGGAGGATGCGTGGTGAGTCACTGTCTTCTTTGGTGCTGAGAACGGGGAGGATGCGTGGTGAGGCCTGACCCTGCCCCTCGAGGCCACTGACACCCTTACAGAATCCCCGGGGAGCCACCGCTGGTCAACCTCAGGCCAGGTGCTCAGCCTCCCAAAGGGTGTGACCTCCACCTGCTTCCCAAGAAGCCAGAAAGGACCAGATCAGTTCAGGTCCCTCCAGGGACAAGAGCCAGGCATTCCGTCAAACACCTTATCTTCCCTGCACGTCTGCGTCTGAGATCTCCCCACCCCCGACTCCCCGAGACAACTGTCATCTGACAGGTTTCTAATGGCCTCATTGGAAAATACTGAAAACACACACAGGCAAAGCAAAGAAACAGAAACCCAGCAAACGCCAGAGTTTGGTTTGGTGATGACAATAAACGGTGCCTCTTCCTGTGAAAGGCCAGCCCACAGCTTTCCGGAGCCCGAATGACTTTTCCTGCAGTCAAAGCGCTCGGGCATGCATTTTGCTAAGAACGCGTTTCCCCCACCACTGTTTGAGGTCGGTGAGCTCGGAGCCTCGGCAAACAAGTCGCTTCTGCTTTGGCCCAGAGGCTTCCCCTTTTCTGGAAGCCGCTCGCCACCCCCCTGGCCAGCAGCGGCCTCCGCCAATGACAGCCGCTCCCCGCCCCGTCCCGCCCCGCCCGGCTCCAGGACGGGCCATCGCACAGCTCAGCTGTGGGCAAGTTGTGTTGTTGTTTTTTTTTTTTTCTGAAGTTGATGTTATGTTTCTCTCCAGAGTCGGCTACAAATGGAAATTTCCGTATTTCCCTGTTCAGCAAAAATTACAGGCTTTTGGTTTCATCATCACTCTCTCAAGCCATTAACCATTAACCCTTGGCGTCCTGCGGAGCCCTAGAGGAAACAGCTTGGAGTGCCAGGCTGTGGACGCTGAGAGAGCTTCGAGGCAAACAGTAGCAGGTGCAGATGCTTCTGGAAAAAAAGGATGAGAAGTCCTCCACTTACTGGTCGCCCCCCACCCTGCTCACATCCAAACGTCTCACTCGGCCTGGTTCTCTTCCGCGAACCAGGTGCAACTCCAATCCTGCGGCCTCTACCCTTGAACCCCTCAGCTCCCCCAGGGGTGTGGACATGGGGGGACCTGGGGCCGTGCCCCACTCTGCATCCACCCAGGTCAGGGGTCAGTCTCCCCTCTCCCCAGCCGGACGAGAGGCCATAGGCACAGCCACGAGGCAGCTCAGAGGAGCCTCCCACTCGCCCCCAGGTGGGGCCAGACGGAAAAGGGCCTCACCGGTCTCCTAGACCTCCCCTCCCTCTAAGGGACTGTCCCCGGAGGGGAGTGGACGGATGGCCCAGACTCCAGGCACCCACACGAAGCCTGCAGACTGTGAGGGGCCGCGTCAGACTAAGCAGAGTCTCCTGAAAGACACGGGTCGGGGACTGGAACCCCTGGGGGTATAGCAGTGGTTGGACCCCCTCCTCCACTGCGGCTCCCAGGGTGCGGGGGAGCGCTCCATCATAGACTATGGGATGGCATGGGGCCCTGAGGAGCAGGTCACAGAGGCATGGGGTCCCGAGGAACCAGGTTGAGGATCAAGACTGTGTCCCAGGAGTGCACGCACCAATCTGGAGACCGGAGGCCTCCCCCATGATGCCTTAGAAGCACTCCTGCCTTGTAGGAGAATGGGGACAGGCGTGGGAGAGGCACTCGGCCATCAGCCATTGGAGAAACGGCTCAGATCCTGCCCCACCATGCCCAGGAAGCTAGGACCCCAGACTGGTCCCCGGTCCCCAGCTCAGGACCCCACGTAGCATCCGTCAAGGCCAGGAGGCATGCAATGTGAGGAGAGAGGCCGGGCCACCCCGGAAGGCAGGGGCTCTGGACCACTTGTTCCAACTCTGAACTAGACTGAATTCCATCTTTCAGAGGCGGGGGAGCGGCTGCCTCCAAGGGCTCCCCAAGCACCAAGCGTCTCTGGAGTCGGCCTGTCATGCCTGCAGAGTTTGCACCAGAAGATGCGGACATGACAACCTTTTCTCTCCAACTTCTCAAAAACAGGTGATGACCATCCCAAGGCCGACAAGGGCCCCAGCCTGCCATGCACTGGGCCCGGGACCCTGCATCTTGGCGAAGGAGAAAAAGAGGCTGTGGCCAGGCTGCAGAAAGAGGAAGAGAAACCCTCTGCTTCAGCAACAGGGAGAAAAAAATAAAAATGATGGGGTTTGCGAAGAAAAGAATTCAGTTCTGAAACCAGCTGTTTGAAAACGGTTCTTTGATACATTTTTCACATGGAAATTTCAACAATTTTATACAGTGGACAAGTCAGATGTTAGGGTGACTTCTGCAAAATGATCATTTTCTTGGTTAAAAAAAGAAGGGTGAATGGCTATTTTCTACAGCTTAACCTAATGTTATCGTCTGCTTTTATCACGGAGGAAAGAGGACACAGAAATGAGAGGGGATGGGAAGGCTCCGGGGGTCCCGGGGTTAAGATTTCGAGCATCCACTGCAGGGGACACAGGTTCAATCCCGGTTCAGGGAGCTAAAAACTCCACAAGTGGCTCCGTCAAAAGGAAAACACGAGAAGGGACGAGTGTGACTCACACCGAGACAGTCCCACTCCCAATCCAGGCTCTCCCACAACACCACGATGCTGCCAGCCCCCAGAGCACAGCAGAAGCCAGGCCCAGGCCCAGCACACATGCTCCCGGGTGGTGAGGCTGGGACGGGGGTGGTCCCCGACCTCCACCAGCAGCACCCAGGAAGCCCGAAGCGCAGCCCTGCCCCCATTGCCTGGGCCCCTCGCCCACCCCAGACCCTCTCCTGGGGGCCTGCGGAGGCAGGGCCATGTGCCAGTCCTGCAAGGGTCAGGCGGGGGGATCCAGCCTCGATCAGTGGAGGATGAAGCCAGACCCCCCCCAACGCGTGAGTCCCCGGGCTGCGTGGACTGGATGTGTGATGTCCGGGTGGAGTGAGACCCGCGGGGGTTAGGGGACCCTGGCTCAGGTTGCACAGCCGAGCTCTCTCGGCTCCCAGTGCCCAGAGCCCTTTGTCCTGCTCTTGGTGCCAAAGAGCTGTCTGTCCCCCAGTCCTGCCACCTGTGGTTCCCAAACTGCTGCCTCAAGGGGCAACCAAGAGCCCAGGAGACAATGGAGCCTAGGAATGCGCAGGGCTCTCAGCAAGGAAGGACAGGGTCCCAGCAGGACACGGCCTCTCTGTCAGATGGTGATGGCCGCAGGACTCTGCTCCCCCCAGACGGAGGCCGCCACCCTCATGGGGTCCCGGCACCCGCCGTCCACACCCCACCATCTACACACTCACTGTCCACACCCCGGTATCCACATGCCCACCATCTGCACACACCACCTTCTACATCCCAGCGTCCACACCCCAGCATCCACATCTCACCATCTACACACTCACCGTCCACACCCCAGCGTCCACACCCCAGGGTTCACACCCCACCGTCCACACCCCACCATCTACACACTCACTGTCCACACCCCGGTATCCACATGCCCATCATCTACACACACCACCTTCTACATCCCAGCGTCCACACCCCAGCATCCACAACCCAGCGTCCACATCTCACCATCTACACACTCACTGTCCACACCCCGGTATCCACATGCCCACCATCTGCACACACCACCTTCTACACCCCAGCGTCCACACCCCAGCGTCCACACCCCAGCGTCCACATCTCACCATCTACACACTCACCGTCCACACCCCAGCGTCCACACCCCAGGGTTCACACCCCACCGTGCACACCTCACCACCTACACACACCACCTTCTACATCCCAGAGTCCACACCCCAGCATCCACAACCCAGCGTCCACATCTCACCATCTACACACTCACTGTCCACACCTCACCATCCACACCCCAGCCTCCACACCCCAGGGTTCACACCCCACCGTCCACACCTCACCATCTACACACACCACCTTCTACATCTCAGCGTCCACATCCCAGCATCCACACCCCACCGTCCACATCTCACCATCTACACACACCGTCCACACCCCACCATCCACACACCCACTGCCCTCACCCCACTGTCCACAACCCACAGGTTCAATCCCTGGTCAGGGAGCTAAAATCCCACATGTTGCTCCGTCAAAACAAAAACATGATATGGGATGAATGCGACTCAAACCAAGACTGTCCTGCTCCCAATCCAGGCTCTTCTGCAAAACCACAAGGCTTCCGGCCCCCAAACCACAGCAGAATCTGTCCAGACCCCACTGTCCACACCCCACCACCCACACATACCACCATCGACACACACCACTGTCCACACCCACCACCCACACACACCACCATCCACACCCACTGCCCACGGTGGGGACGCGCTCGCTGAGGAAACAGCAGGACGGCCAGGCGTGCGTGGGCTGCACCATCAGGGCAGGAGCAGGACAAGGGAGGGAGGCTGGAGGCAGAAGGAAGGGGACCAGGAACAGGCCCAGCCCACGCCCCCGCCCAGCAGACCTGCCGAGAAGACTTGTCCGCTTGCTTAAATAGAATGTATCAGGTTCCAGGGATACTGACTCACACCCCGCCTTCACTACCGAAAGGATGCTGCAACGCAGTCAAAGGAAAGGAATAACACAAGAAGGAAAACCAGCTGCCACAAGTGGGGCGGGCCTGGTGTGAGCTGTACCCAAAGCTCAGTCCCCCTAGCCTGCAAGCCTGGCCCCCCGGCCTGGTCTCAGCAGCCAGAGGAGGGAGAGGATGACGTCGGAATAACTGATTCATTCCAGTTTGCAACGCGCCAGGCCCTCTGAGGTCATTTAATTCTCTTTCACCAGCCTCAGGTGCTAGTTGACAAATAAAGCGACTTAGGTTCAGGGACGCCAGGAGGCTCCTGGTGGGACACCGAGGATGCAGAACCCCAGCTCCTTGTCACCATCGTTGCAAGGCCAGGTCCTCGGAGCACGCGTGGGGGACAGGTGCGTCCATCTGCCAGGGACCGGCAGGCCTCCCGGAGCTTTAGGCTGCTTCTGGGAGGGCATGTCTGTCTTTGCTCCACCCCATAAGGACTCGGAGCACGATCAAGAAAAGTCTGCAGGAGAAAGAGCATGGATTTGGGATTTAACCCCGCCTGCTTCAAACGCTGGCCTTGCCCTCACTTGCACCAAAACATCCTTTGGTGCAAGTTGCTCAGCCTATCTGAGCCTCAGCCTTCCCAGCTGTGGAAATGGGTGCAATCACTCGAACCAGGCAGAGCAAATGAAGAGTTAAATGACAAAGCACGGGGCTGAGACTGTCATGGCGTGGAGCACCTCACACACTGTCTGGGAAGCGTACACGTCACGATTCCATCCCAAGGTGACCTAACGGTCTGAGGACAAGAAACACGAGGGACAGCGTCCCCGCAGGGACGCGGCTGGTGCCTCTCGGCTGGGGCAGCGACCGCAGGGATGGGAATTAGGTCAGGCAGCAGGTTTTTCAAGCCTGGTGAAATCCAGATCTAAAGAAACAAAAGGATGAGGAAAGACAGGAGGCAGGGAGACCGAAGAAAACAAGGGGCAAAAAAGAGATGCAGAGGAGGAGACAAAACAAGGAAAAGGGAAAAAACAAGAGAAACTCAATTTTGCAGCCAAGGGTCTTGAGCATCGGTCCACTTTCTTCAGCTTTCGTGAAAGGTGGTCTCTTAGGGAATCCAAAGACAATAACCAGTAGAATTTTTGGAAAACAACATTAGGAAAAAAACACTGCATGGGTGTATATATGCTTCAGTCGTGTCTGAGTCTTTGCAACCTATGGGCTGTAGCCCGCCAGGTTCCTCTGTCTATGGACTCTCCAGGCAAGAATACTGGAGTGGGTTGCCATGCCCTCCTCCAGGGGATCTTCCCGACCCAGGGATCGAACCTATGTCTCTTGTGTCTCTTGCGCTGGCAGGCAGGCTCTTTATAACTAGCGCCACCTGGGAAGCCCCAGGGGGCAAAAAAAAAAACAAACCCAAAGCCCCAGCAAGTCTCAATGAGCCAAAGACTGATGATGGCTGTGAAAGAGCGCGTGCTGAGGATGAGGGGAGGTCAGAAGTAGAGGCTGTGAGGGTGAGAAAGTCAGGGCTTGGCCTGGGCAGAGGGGCGTCACAGGCACGTCCATGGGAGGACTCAGAGAAGGGAAAAGTCATCTCCCTTGGCCGGTGACATTCAGGATCCTTCTTCTCTCATGGCTGGCTCCCTGCAGACCACCGAGGTCCGCAGAGCTCCACGCTGGGGTCCACCCATCACAGGGCAGCTGTGGCCAAGGTGGCCCCATCACCTGCTGCGGGTTCAAGACCACAGACTTGTGTGTCCACAATCCGCCTGTCAGAAGGCTGGACGTAAACACCCCCGTCCCTGCCATCCAAGTCCTCAGGGCCTGCTTTGGCTCCCGGCGTCAGCTGGCTGTGGGGCATAGCCGTTCAGCCTGGGGACTCGGGTGCCAGATGGCTTGGGCTTGGGAGGCTGGTCCCTGCTGCAAAGATTTCCCCACCTGGAGAATGGGGACATCAGCAGCATCGCCTCACAGGTGGGGCTCAGCTAAGCCACCTCCTACGTGCGCCCCGGCAGGCCAACTCAGTGACCATCGCCTATCTGTATGAGCCACTGTTCCTTCCCCGTCCAGGCTGACCTTGAGCGTCACATGGATCAGTGCCACCTCCATGGGGCCGTGGAGGCGGGCACGGCGCCTTCTTCCACCTTCAGCACCACCCTGACCTCTGCTTCTCGTCCCTGGGCCAGAAGGGATGGAGGAGACGAAGGGTAGCAGGTGGCCCCGTGGCCGTTTCAAGGAGTGTCTGGTGTGCTGGGTGCTCCTCCGGGGCCCCTCTTCAAGGGTGGGGGGCTCGTTCCCGGCTGCTGGCAGGGCTACTTTCAAGGTTAGCCTCGCCCAAGGCCCACCGCCCTCATCGGTTGCATGACCGGCCAGCACCAGCTGTGGGTGCGGACTGAGGGACGGCTCTGCCCTCCCCTGTCTGACCCTGCCTCCTTCCCTCCCCAGGAGTCGACCCCAAAGCTCCCCTGTGTGTGGTCAACACCCCCAGTGCGCACCTCCACCTGAGTCCGCTCACCCAGGAGCCCAACACAGGACACGTGGTGAGCAGGCGGTTGGAGCTGACGCGTGCTTGTAGCTTCAGGAAAGATGCGGATGGTGTGACAGTTGTGTGGATGCGTGCCTGGGCGCCTCCTGCCATTTCAAAGTCTAGGTATTTTAATGATACTTTCTCGGGACCGGACCAGGTGGTCCTCGGGGGACACTGAAAAAGGCACGTCTCTCCCAACTCTGAGATTCTAAATAAGCCCTTCCCTCCTCTTCTTCCCTTTCCTTTCCTGTGAGCATGGGGGGAAGGGGAGATAGAGGCATCGAAGTCCTGCCTCCTCGGTGCTCCTGGACCACAGCAACCCTGACTGGAGGCAAGGCGATGCTGTAATTCCTTTCGGACACTGCTGGAAGTCCTGCAACTTCAGAGTTTTCTAAAGGTGAGATGGGTTTGCTTTGACCTGCAAAACCAAAGGTGTGTTGATAGAAGCCAGAATGCTGTTTAGGGAGTGTCTGCAGTAGGGGACGCTCTGGGGGCTTTGAGGAACGTCTAATGGAACAGAAATTCCCCCTGAGGAGCCTGGGGGAGTGCAAGAGGAGCCCAGCCTCTGTCTCCCTCAAGGACCCCTCTTCCTGCAAGACTAGGGCACAAACGGCAGAGCCAGCGCCCCCCTCCCCGCTGGGCCCCTCCAGTCTAGGGGAGTTTTCAGAAGCTGAGGAAATCAACCCTGGATACTCATTGGAAGGACTGATGCTGAAGCTGAAGCTCCAATACTTTGGCCACCTGATGCAAAGAGCCAACTTGTTAGAAAAGACCCTGATGCTGGGAAAGATTGAAGGTGGGAGGAGAAGGGGACAACAGAGGATGAGATGGTTGGATGGCATCACCGACTTGATGGACATGAGTTTGAGCAAGCTCCGGGAGATTGTGATGGACAGGGAAGCCTGGCGTGCTGCAGTCCATGGGGTTGCAAAGAGTGGCACACAACTGAGGGATTGAACAACAGGCCTCAGAAAGCTCAGGGAACCGGCGTGCTCTGAGGAGGGGCCAGACACTGGCCAGCATCTCTCACTGAATGGATTCGGGAAAAGCCAACCCCCGAGGCTTACAGCAGGGTGAGGAGGACGCTGCGGGGGGGGGCAGGGTTGCTGCACCACTGCACAGACTCCCCCCGGCACCAGCGGGCGCTCACTCGGGACCCAGGGACAGAGCTGGTCCTGAGCTGAACTGGGGCATGGGTGAGGGGGGCCCCCCAGCAAGACCAAGACCACCGCTATCCAGGCCTCCAGCCACTCGCCAGGAAGGGCTGCGTGTGGAGTGGGTGTGAAGCCACTGGCTCCCCTCGGAGACACGGAAAAGAAAACAAGGGGAAACGAACTGCAACCTTGACCTTGAAGGTGGAGCCAAGCCCTCCTCTGGATCTTCGCCCGAGCTGCTGGCAGGGCTCACGGGGCGAGGCCCTGGGACGGGAAGCGGGGGCACCCTGGGGGCACCCCAGCTTCGTGCCCAGAAGGGTGGCCAGCCCAGAGCTGGCCTCGCTCAGGCAGAAGCTGAGGGTCTGTGACACTTGGCACTTCTCTGCCGCGCTGGCTCAGCCACTAACCAGCTGAGTGGACCCACGTCCCCAAACCCACGACCCCTCTTGTTCAGGGACCACACTGTCGACTTTTTGCTGCGCGGATCTGTGAGAGGTGCCAGCCTTCCGCTGGCAGACTCTGTCTCAGGATTGCAGGACAAAGATGCCACCTGGTGAAGCAACCCTCTGGGCTCCTTGGGGTCTGACCCCCTCGGCTCCAGGTGAGGATGGGGGGCTGATGTGCCAGGAACACATGCACACCCCGCCTCGGTCCAGGGTTCAGCACGTGTGAGTGACGTGCCTAATTAGACAGCGGCCATCTCGTGTAGTAGAAGGGACTCTGGGCTTACAGGACTCGTCCACGTCGGGGTTGGGGCTGGAACGCCCGTCTGTCACGTGGCCCAAGACTCCTCCCACAGTGGGCCCCAGCCCTGCTGCTGGCATTGAGGGCTGGGAGGGACAGTCGGAGGTCAGGCACCTGCAGTGTCCACAGGCATCACAAAATCACGGGATGCTAGCCCCTGGAGGGTCCTGCCAGCCCCTGAGGAGGCTCCATCTCCCCCATCAAATGCTTTCGCCCCCGCTTAAAGAAGAGCTATCAATGCACAGCCTGGGAGAAGACCCCAGCCTCAAGAGGGAGGGAGGAGCAGAGGCTGGCATGTCCAGCGGCTCTAGGAGAGGCCCGTGGAACCAGGAGGCAGAAACATGGGCCTACAGGCTTGTCTGAACCGTTTTTCTAGGTTCCACGTACATGCATTGCTATATAATATTTGCTTTTCTCTCTTTCTGACTTCATTCACTCTGTATGACCGAGGAGGCTATTTGCAAAGCAGAAATAGAGACACAGACGTTGAGAACAAACACAAGGACACCAAGAGGGGAAAGAGGGGTGGGATGAATTGGGAGACTGGGATTGACATACACACAGTACTACGTAAAAAATTCACTGGAAGGACTGATGCTGAAGCTGAAACTCCAGTACTTTGGCCACCTGATGTGAAGAGCTAACTCCTTGGAAAAGACCCTGATGCTGGGAAAGATTGAAGGCAGGAGGAGAAGGGGTCGACAGAGGGTGAGATGGTTGGATGGCATCACCAACTCAATGGATATGAGTTTGGGTGAACTCCAGGAGTTGGTGATGGACAGGGAGGTCTGGTTGCTGCAGTCCACAGGGTCGCAAAGAGTCGGACACGACTGAGCGACTAAACTGAGGGACTAAGACAACATACTCCAATAAAAATTTTAAAAAACAACCACAACAAAAACAGGCTGAAAAAGCATCTCACCTTCCTTCTTTGCGACAGAGCATAACCACAACTTGCAGAAACCCACTCTCCTCCCCCTTTTCCACCCCCTGCCCGTGCCCCCCCCTCCTCCGTCCCACCTCCAGCCCTCTCACCCCCGCCCCCCGCCCCCTGCTCTATCCCGCTCCCGCAGTGGGTTCCAGCCCACGCCTGCAACAGCGGAGGTGACAGTCAGAAGCACCGACAGACTTCACCCGAGAGTGGCCCACGGCACCCAAGGCCATGACCGCAGACCCCTGATCCCACCTCACCCGGGGATGAGCTGGGGGAGCCCAGCCCCCCGACCCCACCTGAAGCCCAAAGGGCCCCGAAGGCCCTCCACACACTCTGGAATCAAAACACAAAATCCCCGGGCGAGCCTCAGCGGCGTGCCCAAGGAGATAAGGACAGAGACACGTTCACCCCAGCAGGCCAGCTGCTCAGCACCTTCTCCGAGGCTGTCGCATTCCAACCCAGG
This sequence comes from Bos indicus x Bos taurus, assembly GCF_003369695.1. Classification (NCBI taxonomy): domain Eukaryota; kingdom Metazoa; phylum Chordata; class Mammalia; order Artiodactyla; family Bovidae; genus Bos; species Bos indicus x Bos taurus. Next base: position 5,494,184 of record NC_040079.1, on the reverse strand, counting down.
GGAGCACACACCCTCTGGGGCCAGCGACTCCACTGGGGGCGGAGCGGCGGGGGGAGGTGGGAGAGACTCCGGGAGCCCCCAGGGCGTGTCCTGACCCCCAGATGGAGCTTGCCGGTTCGTATCTGCACCCACCACACCACCCACTCCCAGCAGCCTTCTGGCTTCGCTGTTTGGCGTCTGCAGTTTTCTCTTCACCATCACGAAGGATGAGGTGTCCCTGTGCGAAGTGGTTCCTTGGGGCTGGGAGACGAAGACGCAGGTGCACGCCGCTCTCAAAGGAGCACACGGTCCAGCTAAGGAGACAAGGGTCTGGCCCCGCATGGCCCCGATCCTGGACAACCCTGAAGGGCCATCCCCATCCCAGAGGGCTCAGCTGAAGTCCGCTGTGACTGCTCCAGCGTCCAGCTTCTCCCTCTGCCCCATCGGCTTTCTTTCCTTCCCCTGCCATGGAAGGACCAAAGCGAGAAGCAGCACAGATACACTGGCTGAGAACAATTTTTAGGTGAAGGTCACAGACATCATTGAGAGGTAGCTCACCATTCAACAAGGAACATAACCTAAACTGTTATGTTCACTTTTATAAAGCTTTATTATTTTATTTCTGGCTATGCTGGATTTTCACTGCGGCGCCCCGGCTTTCTCTAGTTGCAGAAAGTGGGGGGCTGCTCTTCACTGCAACGCACGGGCTTCCCACTGCAGAGCACAAGTTCCAGAGTGTGGACGTCGGCAGCTGGGGCTCACGGACTCTAGAGCGCGGGCTCAGTGGTTGTGGTGCACGGGCTTAGTTGCTCTGCGGCACGTGGAATCCTTCCGGACCAGGGATCGAACCCGTGGTCCCCTGCACTGGCAGGTGGATTCTTTACCACTGGACCACCAGGGAAGCCTCCATTTGACTTTAACTCATATTCTTCTGGGGCTTCCCACATAGCTCAGTCGATAAAGCATCTGCCTGCCACGCGGGAGACCTGGGTTCAATTCCTGGGTTGGGAAGATCCCCTGGAGAAGGAAATGGCAATCCACTCCAGTATTCTGGCCTGGAGAATCCCATGGACGGAGGAGCCTGGCAGGCTACAGTTCATGGGATCACAAGAGTCGGACACGAGTTAGTGCTATCTTTCTTTCTTCCCTCGTTCTTCATATTTTATTACGGTCATAGATGCAGTGCCCACACACCCAGCCTCCATGCTCTGAGCCGTCCCTGAAAACTGAGGTCATCATGTCCAGAGAAGGAGAGCAGACGGCAGTGCAAGCCTGGAGCCTGGGTCTGCGCTGAAAGGACTCTACGATCGCTCACCCCTGCCCACAGTCCCGACTCGAACCAGCGCAAAACAGAGCTGCTTTGAAAACGTTTTCTGTCCACCCCCAGGTGCAGACACCCCTGCAGAGCTCCAGGCAGGCCAAGCAGTTGGGACCGGGCTCCCTAGAAGCGCCCCCCACCCTCACCTGTGCCATGAGTGCCCACCTGCCTGGCTTCCTCTCTTCCTGACATTCCTCCAGGAGAAAACCCGAGTTTTGCTGCCTGCTTTGCCACCGCAGCCCATCATGGGACCCTGGGGCCTGCCTCCTCTGTGGTCCGCAGCACCGATCTGCCACCCTCTCTGCTCCGGGGTCACTATGCAGGCTCCGGACCACTTCCATGCCTGGTAGGGTAGTCTCCCCGCCCGGCTCCTCCTCTAACCCAGGTGGATACTGCCGCCTGGGCATTTCCCTCTGTCTTGGAGCTGAGAATATTCTATTACCTGTGCTCCAAGGTCATTTCAGAAATCTCAAAATACACCTAATGAGCAAAGAAGAGTGGTGAAAAGCTACCTCTCCGCTCTCCTGGCACTGGCCTCTCCCCAAGGGCAAAGCAGCTCCCCCGAGGCTCACCTCTCCTTAGTGATGAAAGCAGGTTGGGGAGGGGCAGGCGACTATCAAATACCAGCCTCCGGAGGACCTGGGCTCCTCACCCTCACTCACAGTCCCTGAGTGCTCACTTGTCCTCGGGATGAAGCAGTTTCCATACGATCCTGGTGTCCAAGCCACGTGCAGACCCTAGATTGCAATCCTCTTTGTAGTATGTATGACACAGAATATCATTAATACTATCTGGCAATTGTACAATTAATAATATGTTATTAAACAATAATACTATTACACATCAACCTGTTTAAGATCTTGGGCTTCCCTGGTGGCTCAGGCAGTAAAAAAATCTGCCTGCCATGCAGGAGAGCTGAGTTCAATCCCTGGGTCGGGAAGATCCCCTGGAGGAGAAAATGGCAACCTACTCCAGGATTCTTGCCTGGAGAATTCCATGGACAGAGGAGCCTGGCGGGTTACAGTCCATGGGGGTCACAAAGAGTTGGACAAGATTGAGCAACTAATACTTAAAGATCTTAATATAGTAATAAGTATGTTATAAAGTAATATTTAATTGTTACTGTTATAATGTATGATATGTGCAATCAGTTCAGTTCAGTTCAGTCACTCAGTCGTGTCCGACTCTTTGGGACCCCATGAATCGCAGCACGCCAGGCCTCCCTGTCCATCACCATCTCCCAGAGTTCACTCAGACTCACGTCCATTGATAATTATAATTAAATTATGTATTTGGGCTTCCCTGGTGCCTCAGCTGGTAAAGAATCCACCTGCAATGTGGGAGACCTGGGTTTGATCCCTGGGTTGCAGAGATCCCCTGGAGAAGGGAAAGGCTACCCACTCCAGTATTCTTTCACTTTTCACATTATGTAATTATATCTGTACAACATATAGTATATAAATATACAGTAATAAGATTAGGATTATTGCATGCATTATTAATTATTATGTATATATTTATGTATGTTTGAGAAGGATAAATGTTTGTTGTTTTAAGCCACTGTGATTTGGGGTATTTGGTAGCGAAAGTGAGCGTGTGTGGGGACTTGTGCCTGGAGCACCGCATGTAGGCACTGAGCCTGTGAGGTGGGGGCTGAGCCCGTCCTGGTTACAGCTTTACTCTCAGCCCTGCCCAGTGCCTGGCACACAGAGGGCTTTTGGTAAATGGTAACTCGGCAAGAAGCCCTGCAGCCATCTGACAGAACACCCAGCACAGAATGTCTTGATACCTGCTTTGCCATTTATCCTAATATTCAGTTCTTATTAAAACAACAAAATGAAAAAGAACTACAAAATAAGATCTATGAAATTATACATGACAGGTTATTTATTTTCCAGATGAGACGGGTAAATCACAGGCTTCAAAGTCCTTCTGTAAAAGCGAGCATATAAGCACCTGGTCAGCCCCAAGGGCAAACCCGTGGAAGGCAGACCAGATCTCTCATTTTCCCTGTGCCCATCCTGGGGCTGGGGTCTGTCCTGCCTGGCAGTCTTGCCTCCCACCCCAGGCTACCTGGAACACCCATGGGCATCAACATGGGGCGGGGGCAGGGCAAAGCAGGGACGTCAAAAACTCAAGTTAAACACAACACAGCTTTCTTGGCAGGTCGTACTAGAACAGGTGGGCGCTGTGGACAGCCTCATCGGCTTTCTCTGTGATGAGGATAACAACACTGATAATGATGATTACAGTATTTCACAGGGTTATTTCAGAGATAAACAGAGTCAGCTTATATACAAGCACACCCTTGGCATCCTGAGCAAGTGCTCCATCAGTATTGCTAAATCTGATGACAATGTATTGTCCCAGAGGATATCTGATTGTCAGTAATATTGATCACGAATGGAACTACCCATCGAGGACCATCCGAATTGCTAGGAGGAAGAAAGCGCTTCAGGGTGCTCATTACACAATCTCCTGTGGACAAGAATGTCCGGGGATGACCGCACAATGACCACTGACCCCAACAGTGCTGTGAAGGCAGGGACCCTGCTGGGTGAGGTCCTGGGGCCCCATAATGCACCACAAGCAAACGGTGGGTGTCTTTTTTAAAGCCTACTTAACTTTTTTTAAAAAGGTGTTCTTTTTTTTGGATGTGGACCACTTTTTAAGTCTTTACTGAATCTATTACAATACTCTTTGTTTTACGTTTTGGTTTTTCAGCCATGAGGCTTGTGGGAGCTTACCTCTCCGACCAGGGATGGAACCTGCACCCTTGTATTGGAAGGCAAACTCAACCACTGGACTGCCAGGGAAATCCCCAAACAATGTGCATTTAAAACTACAGAAATTCTCTCTCCATTCTGGAGGCCAGAGCCTGAAATCAAGGTGTGGGCAGGGCCACACTCCTGCGGAACCCCAGGGGAGGGCTCTCCCTTGCTTCTTCTGTCCCTGGTAGCCCCAGGGAGTCTTGGCTTATGACAGCATCTCTGTAACCTCTGCCTTGTCTTCCCATGATCTTCCTTCTGTGTCTCTGCATCCACGTGCTAAGTCGCTTCAGTCATGTCCGAATCCCTGCGACCCCGCGGACCATAGTCCGCCAGGCTCCTCTTGTCCATTGGATTATCCCAGGCAAGAATACTGGAGTGGGTTGCCATTTCCTCCTCCAGGGGATCTTCCCAACCCAGGGGTCGAACCTGCGTCTCTTATGTCTCCTGCTTTGATCACTAGCTCCACCTGGGCAAGCCCCTCTGTATCCACATTGCCCTCTTTTTTATAAGGACACCAGTCGTACTGATCTCAGCTTAACTTGGCCATTCCATTTGTAGAGACCCTACTTCCAAATCAGGTCACAGTCACCGCTACCAGAGGTTAGGATTACAGCATCTTCCAGGAGACACAAGTCAGCCATGATCCCGTCAGCTCTGTATCCTCCACGCCTAGCACGGGACCTGGGAAACAGACAGAAATGGGCTCACGGGTTTCCCAGATCCAGCTCTACAGGTGCCCAGCTGTAAACACGCTCCCAGCAACCCAGCTCCCCATTTCCTTCAAAATGAGAAGCTGGCCCCCCATCCTAAAATTCCGGCCCCGTCATATCCTTCCTTCTGTTCCCCGCCCCCAGCACGAGTGAGGACCCCAGGGCCACCTGCCCAGCTCTGCACTGAGCCCCCGCCGGGTCCCCACAGAAGGTGGGCAGGGCTGCACGGCTCCCACAGCTAGGACCTGGCCTCAGCCGCCTGGAAAAAAGGCTGGACCCCTGGGGTGACCCAGAGCAAAGTGGTCTTTGTCATCCATTCATCAGCGACTTCGCTGCCAGGTCAGAGTATATCAACACACAGAGGCTCTGGCATGAGGCCCCAAAGCCCGGATGATATCTGATGGGTGTGTGACAAGCCGTGAGCTGGCAGAGAAGGGCTTCCTGTCAACAGGAAGGGAAGGATGCGGATCAAATCATTTTCAAAGCAGGCAGAGGAAGAAAGAGATGAGCGAGACTGGGGTTAACCGTTCCAACGCCGGGCTCTCTCTCTCGTGGCTCCCCCGCCATTTAACAGCAAGGTCACAGTTGACTGACCAAGCAAATGAAGGACTTCTTCACCTCGGGTGCTCAGCACTGCATTGGCCACTGTCTGTCTCTTATCTTAAAGCCTTTGACCACAGGCTGACATTTGGTTTGCTGTCCGGGGATGTCCAGATAGGCTGGGCCACTGTCTGGAAAGAGGTGGGAGTCACAGGCGTTCACGTGTGATGATACCCACTGTTCTGGGTCAGAGTGGGGGTAGTGGATGGGCGAGATTGGGGAAGGAAGGCCAGATTCTAACCCAGCTCTTCCAGGGTCTGTGGCCTGCTGGGTGACCTGAGTAACCCCATAATAGTGAAATAGTGAGCTGAGTATATCAAGATGGGAAAAGTAGTAGAAAAACAGTCAAGAAACAGCATCACCTGGGGCCTCTCTAGTGGCCGAGTGGTTTAAGAATCTGCCTTTCAACTCAGGGGACGCGCGACTGATCCCTGGTCAGGGAACGAAGACCCCACATGCCTCAGGGCGACTAAGCCCAAGAGATGACAGTGACCGAGGCCCCGTGCCACAACTGGAGTCTGTGCCCCACATCAAAAGATCCTGCCTGCTGTAACCGAGATCCCACATGCCGCAGCAAAGATTCGAGGCGGCCAAATAAATGAACATCAAAAAACCAAAAAAAAAGAAACAGCATCATTGAAGAGCACATTTACGTGTCTGGATGGTTTCAGAAGACACAAGCTGATGTGCTGAAGTTAAAGAAAATGAAGTCTAAGCAGGTGAAAAGCCCTTGGCAAGTGAAGACGTGTTTCCAGTTTTTCTGGAGTCAGACTTGGGTCAAAAAGGAAACCCCTGGGGGCAGATCAGTAATAGAAGACAGTTTTGCTAGATTTTTACTGGAGGAGGAAACAGGCAGGGAAAGATACTGGTGAAGCGCTGAGAACCAGATCAAGTTTATGATGTGTGAAAAGACAGTACTGAACACACGTGTGGGGCTGCTGCTGCTGCTGCTGGAACCTTGGGACTAGCGATGTCCTTTTGGCGCAATAATGACCCAGGATATTAATGATCGCATTTATCATGAGGCCATGAGACATCAGAGCCCAGTTTACACAAGGATCTTGAACCCTCCACAGACAGGTGCTAGGAAAGAGTGGGCCAAGGGCAGCAGAGGCTAGACTTGACAATAGGGTCACCAACTATGGGACGGGGGATGCCCTGTTCTCAGCTGGGGACAAGCTGTAAAGTGGGGACAAGAAGATGAGACAGGGAATCCAGCCTGTGAGTCACTGGATGTGTGATTCTGCAAATCCACGTGTTTCGTGCTCAGCTTAGGTCACTAGGTGAGCTGGTCCACGGAGGTCCGTGCATAGTCTGTAGGGTGGATCTTCAAGGAAGGGTACCCCTATATCCATTCTCTGCCTCCCTGTTCCCCCGCACAGGCCCAGAGCTGGACTGTGCTTAACTGTGCATTCAGCCAACGTGCTACATGAAGCCCACCCCGCAGTCAGTCCAGCTCATACCCTGCAAGCTGCAGAGAGACATCAGGCCTCGTTCATAAACCCCGGAGCCACAGAACAGTTCCGGGGACTCCATTATTGGCTCCTCTGCCTCCTCCAGTCCCGATATCATGTTCTGGGCCCTGTAAGAGCCTGTGTTCAGGGTACCCAAAATGCATCAAGCCACTGAAGGGCGGAGTCAGGAAACAATGCAGTGAGGTCTAAGAGGCTGGACCACCACCAGTCACACAGGCTGGGGGCCTGTCTGGACACTCATCTTTATCTGGGAGCCAGAACTACTCTGCCTTTGTTCTACCGTCAGGAGCCAAGAGTCTCTCTTCTCAACGGCAGGTGGAAGAGTGCAGACACTAGAGAGAGGATGGAGAGACACATGGATGCTTAGATGGGGCAGTGGACAGACTGATAGAAAGAGTAACACGGGGGCAGGGGGCTTCCCCGGTAGCTCAAGTGGTAAAGAATCTGCCTGCCAAGTGCAGGAGATGCAGGAGATGTGGGTTCAACCCCTGGGTCAGGAAGACTCGCCCGGGGAAGAAAATGACAAGCTACCCCATGACTCTTGCCTAGGAAATCCCATGGACAGAGGAGTCTGGCTACAGTTCAAGGGATCGCAAAAAAGTCAGACACGACTGAGCACACACAAGAGTCAGAGCCCACACACTGAGGAAGCTGGAAAGCAATTCTTTGTTAAATCCCTGGAGGCCTGAGAGTCACCCAGAAAACTTCTCAGAAACAAAGAACCACAGGTCCCACGCCCTAGAAATGCTGATTCAGCAGTTCTGGACTGAGACCTAGGATTGTACATTTTAAGCAAACGCTGGCTGGATCGACTTAGGCTGGTCCGTGAGCTGCACTTTGACAAACACTGTCCTAAACCCTAACCCATCTTGCTCAAGGTGGTACACGCCAACCAAGGTCAAGGCCAAAGATGACACACACCCGTACCTTGCCGCATGGCACCCGCTTTCCCTTCACTGAGGCTTTAGTCCAGCAAGTTTCAGTGGCGGGGTGGGCAGTGAGCAGTCCTACAGAGGGCAGAAGGTAGCTCCCAGTCCCGGGCGGGGCACCCCCCTTCAAGCCCTGCCCAGCAGAGCGGATGAGGCTGGATGGAGGCTACTGGTCCCAGGCCCATCTACAGGGCGAAGGGCACTGGGCTTCAGGCAGCGTGAGGCTTCCCTCTGGAGACATCACAAGCAAAGACGTCCCCAGCGACCGGCCCAAGCCACGCTGGGTCTCCATGACCTCTGAGGCCGGGCAGCTGCTCCTGGCTCTATTTCTAGGCTGTCTCCGGGGACTGACAAGGATTTCTGCTGCCCCTCTCCCAGGAGAAGCAGGGGCTGGGCACTCTGGCAGCAGTAAGTATTGGGCCACTGCCTCGGACCAAGGCTGACCTCCCCCAGCTGCCTCCGTGTCCCTACGGGCCCCCACGTGGGTCCTTCTCTCCAAAGTCCTCCCTGCCCCCCGACCGCCTGCCCCATCATTGGCTTGTGAACAGTCCCAGAGTCCCACAAGATGGTCAAAGAGACAGCCAGCGGTCACCACTTACAGTAAGGCTGCGCGCTAACAGGGCACATTCTTTTTCTCGGACAGAAAGGCAGAAAGCACACGCTAACTCCCAGCGATGGCTGCTCAGGCAGAGGGTTCTGGCAGGTTGCCAGGCATAGCTAGGCTTCTAATGAGCTCTTTTCTAAAAGCATTCCCACCACCTGGATGACTGTTCCTGCCTTCCATTAGGGATGAAGGCGGAGGAACGAGAACCCAGGCGAGGTGCCAGCACACCACGACTCTGAACGGTACGCTTGTCCTGCTACTTTTAAAGGCCTAGGGCAGCCCCAGAGGAGCCTGCAAGCAGGCGTTCCTCTCCTCTCCCTCCTCTCTTTCCCCGGACAAGATCCAAGAGGGTGTCCCCCAAAGGTGACCCACCCTGAGCCTGAAACCAAGCAAGGCAACACCCTCCATCAGGCCCAAGGGCCATTCTCCCTTCAGTAGAATTCAGTTAATGAATAACTTTAGTTAGTAACTGTGGGTCTCCACTACCCACTGTCACCTAAGCCCTTAGTATATCCCCTAAAGTTGATTCCTCTTTTCCGGTATCTCAGGGCACAGCAGGTGCTGTGCTGCTGGCAGGAGGGCAGGGTAAAAGGTGGTTAAGGATCTAGATTAAAAGACTTCCTTGGTGGTCCAGTAGTTAAGAATCCACCTGCTGATGCAGGGGACACGGGTTCAATACCTGGGCCGGGAAGAACCCATGTGCCTCAGAGCAACTAAGCCTGGGAGCCACAACTACTGAGCCCACGAGCTGCAACGACTGTGCTTGCACGCCCAAGAGTCTGTGCTCCCCAACAAGAGAAGCCCCCACTGACCATAACCAGAGAAAGCCTGAGTGCAGCCACGAAGACCCAGTGCAGCCAAAAAAAAAAAAAAATTACAAAGTAAAAAATTAAAAAGTAAACTAAATTAAAAAGAAAGATCTAGATTAAAGAGCCTAGGATGGAGGTTTGCAATTATCTCCCCCAACATCCTGGGCCATAGTTCTGTTTATGCATCAGATGTGGGGCTGGAGACTGAGTCCAGTCGTGTCCATTTCAGAAAAAAAGACGAGCTGCTTTGGACACGAGAGGTCCCAGAAGACTTCATCACAGTGAGTGTCACTGGTTGCCACCAAATGAGCCCTCCACTGGACTGCCAGAGCCAGGGTATCTTCCGGGAGCTGCTCTTAAGAATCCCGAGCGTCCTGGGAAATGAGCACCGATGCCCACCAGCTGTTGGGGGAGGAGGCAGAAGTGATGCCCTTTGATCCACTGCTCAAGGCCACCTGGGCTGTGACAGACTCACAATCTTCCCCCAAGAACCGCCTCCTGACACCAAACGTCCTGCAATCCTAAGGCCAGCTCAATCCCTTGCCATCCATCAGAAACCACGGCTGACCATCTTCCATCTTGCCTCTGTCCGTTTTCTTTCATCATCACTATAGTTCAAGCTCTTAAATGCTGATCTCTGGGTTTTTTACCCAAGCATTTGATTGCTTCCCTTGACACCAGCCCAGTCTCCACAACTCTACTCCATGAAGTGTTGTTGCCATCACTTTTAATTGCTTCTTACTTTAAAGTAAGTGAAGTGAAAGTAAAGTGAAAGTGAAGTCATGTCCGGCTCTTTGCGACCCCACGGACTGTATAGCCCACCAGGCTTCTCTGTCCGTAGAATTTTTCAGGCAAGAGTACTGGAGTGGGTTACCATTTCCTTCTCCAGGGGATCTTCCCAACCCAGGGATAGAACCTGGGTCTCCTGCATTGCAGGCAGACGCTTTACTGTCTGAGCCACCAGGGAAGACTCTGACTTGAAATTCCCCCTCATAACAGTGAGACAATGACTTGGATTCAGTAGTTTATCCCAGGGAGTGGGGGAGGTGAGGCAAGGAAGTCAGGCCAGACAGAAAGAGTGCGTGAATGACTGATTGGCCCACCACTCTGGGCAACCGGGGCTGGGTCCTGCTGGGACCCTCAGAGGCCTCCACAGAACCCATGGTAGAACCTCTCCCCTCACCTGCATTCCTCCTTGGTGAGGGCTGCCCCTTTAGGGCATAATGCCAACCCCGGCATTCCCACGCCAGCCTACTCAGGCTGAGCAAGCTGCCGCTATTCCAGAGGCCTCCTTGAGGAGCAGAGAGACACGGTGAGCAGCTGTGGTGTGGAGCGGAGCTGTCCAGCAAGGCTGCAGGGAACCCTGGGTGGGCTCTGGGCACAACAGGAAGGACACCCATCGCATCTACCGCAGCTTCCCAAGGGCTCCAGTGGGGGCATCCTCATTCCTGGGCCTAAGTCCCAGGAAGGACTCCGAGAGAAGAGACAGGAGGCCAGTTAAAGTGGGATTTCGGGTAACAACGGACGGTCTTTCTTTTAGTATAAGTTTATCCCAAATGGTGCCTGGCACATTCATATACTAAGAAGTTGTTCATTGTTTAAAATTCTAATTTAACTGGGCACTTAGTATTTCTACTTGCTAAATCTTATAAGGCCGATTCAAGGCTCTTCTTGATCTAACCTTGACGTATTTCCGATTACCCTGATTTGTCAAACCCTTTCATCCATGAAAAGGGGCCCTTCGCTGGGTCTGGAAACAGCCTCACACTCTCCAACTCCAGAGAGGGGCTCAAGCTGGTTCCCTGGCAAGAGTGATCCCCCGCCATGCCCCTGACACGTCTCTGTCCTGCCTACCACCTCTGGGTGCAGTGTCTCTCTGAACATGTCCATGCCCTGCCATCTCTCCCTTCTCTCCCCTCTGAAAGCAGGTACGGCCTGCACTGGTCAACCTGTACCCTTGGGTCATCTGCAAACATCTGTCTGAATGCCACATTTTCCCAGCTAGCGTGTAACTCTCACCCAGCCCAGCACAGGGACCCACAGGTAATAACTACTTGGTTAGTGACAACACCCTCTTGGTTCCCCCTGCCCCCAAACACACAGCAGATGCAGGCCCTGTGAGAGCAGAGACAGAGGCCCTCTCCTTTCCCCCTGGATCTCACCATCAAGCAGCGCAGCACACGTGTCGTGGAATAACTGAGTGAACGGTACTTTCTGTAAGGGCTGCGTCGGGCCAAGAATGATGGCTAAAGCAGCCAAAGTCATCACCAGCAGCAGGAGGGCTGGTGAAAGGGTTCCAACTATATCGTGGCTTTTCCGCCATCACACCTCAGTCCTCTTCCAGGTTCTGGGTTTTGCCCTCCACCTCTCCGGAGCATGCCCCACACACGTGTTCCCATTTGAGACCAGCCTCACCTATCACCCTGAATAGGATATGCACGGCCTGGGCACTAGGCAGTGTCATTTTCTTTTCTCTCTCTTTTAAAGTAGATGCTCTGATGTAAGTGTAATAGCCATACATTCATATAACAGTGTGCACTGGTACGAGCTTTCCCATGATTTATTTTTATATCAACAGACTTGAAAGGGGGGCAAAGCAGAGTTATTATCTGTTTGACAAACAGGAGAAGCTGAGTAGTTAAATGGCTCAGTCAAGTGAAGCTACCAGAGGGAGGCTTCACCTACTGGTGTCTAACTTTCCATTTACAAATATGGCTCAAAATATCTCACGTTAGGAATGTAAACAAGACTATCTCATTTTCAAATAGGATGTTTATTTAGTCAAAGGTATGCTTATTCCCGAAAGCTTGGGTCACCACCCTGGTGGTCACACTGCAAGCTCGGGCCCAGTCACCTGCTCCCTGAGCTCTCCCTTGCCAGGGAGGGCTGGCCACCTGTCCCAACTTGGGGCTGCTCCCTGAAGTACCCATCAGATGTCTGGGGCTCCCCCAGTACCTGACCTTCCTGGCCAGTGTTTGCACAGAGGACTGGGAAGGAAGCGCAGTCAACAAACATCTTAGTTAAATGCCTGAGAGAGTTCACAGCAGAAAATGCTTGGCCAGGCAGCACCCCCTCCCCCCGCCCCTCGCTGGCGGCTGTCAGAAAGGATTAGCTTCCAGGAGGTGTCTGTAACACGGTGAGGTCGGAGGCAGCTCTGGGCGGATGGGACCACCGGCATCTGTGCCCAAGACCAGTCACCCATCATCAAAATTACATTCTCCACGGAGTTCTCTTGCGTGTGTGTTTGGACACACGTGTACTCGGTTAGTGAGGCTGGGGGTGTGACCCAGCTGGGGGCTTCCTTCGGGTGCAGGTAAGGGCTGTAGGGCTCAGCATCAGACCAACCCCCCCTCCACCCACCCACGGAGTGGCTAAGTAAGGCTGCGGGGGGCCACGGGCAAGCAAACTGCAGGGTGGGCGCACGACCCCTGCCCGCCACGCCCTCCAGCTGGACAAAGTCAAGCTGCAGACCGATCGATGTCGCCAAAGTCCGGCCCAGAGGCCGGCGTGGCCAGGGCTGAAGTTCGCGAGGGCCCTGCACGCCTTAGGGGATCCGGAGCCCCCAAATGCCTGAAATGTGCTCCCAGGGTCAGACCCAGGGGCCGGCTGCAGAGGAGCCTCCCGCCCCGGGCCCACAGACACCCGAGGAAAGCTGAGGAGCAGGGTGCTGGGGAGCGGGGTTGGGGGGTCAGTTTGAGGGCGCAGCTACACACAGCTGCCGCCCCCATTCCCTGCTGTCCCCACCCACCGCCCCTCCCGTCCGTCCCCAGCCGCGGCGCGCGGCTCCACCTCCCCGGAGCGCAGTCCACACGGTCCTCCTTCAACAAAAACAAGCCTACGCACCGCCCCCCGCACCCGCACCGGGCGGGATCCCGGGCTACGCCCAGCCCGCCACGCCACAGACGGTGGGTCGCCGGGCCCCGGCGGCACTCGGGCGGGGCGGGAGACGGAGCCCGGGCCGGGCGGCGCAGCTCGGCCCAGCGCCATCAGCCGTCCCCGGAGCGGCAGGAGGGGCGCGCACGGCGGCTGGGCGGCCCGCGTTAACCGCTTCCGCGCCGGTTCGGAGCGCCACGGGGAGCGGCGAGCGGGAGGCCCAGCGGGGCCGGACTCACCGGAATGTGCACCCGCAGCGAACGCCGCTTCTGGCTGCTGTTTTTCTTGCCGCCGCTCCCGCCGGGGCTGCAAACATCTTTCTTCTTCTTGGTGTCCATGGCCGCGCTTCCCATAACTTTAAGCCGAAGTTAATTCCGGGTGACCCGTTCCTGGAATTCGGTCCTCTCCTTCCCCGTGCTCGGCCCCTGCCGTCGGCCGCGGGAGCTGTTTACTGTCCCCTCCCGCCTAAAGACACCGCGTGGGGACTTCCGCGGGAGGGAGGTGGGGCAGGGACCTCGGGCCCGCCGGGGGTGGCGGTCGGCGGGAGCGCCGGGTTCACGTGTCCGCTTCCTCCTACGGGATCGTCCGAGGCAGAACCGAAGCCCGAGGCCGTCCCGGTTCGGGGCTACGCGTGGCGGCGTGCTCCCTCCGAGTGACAAAGTTTTCTTCCTTTGGCAAGGCGAGGCAACATTTCCCACCCTCCCGGCTCCCCGCCACTCCCCGATTCCCAAAGGTAATCGGACAGGCAGGTGCAGTTCAACACTTTGAGAAGCAGCCCTCCTATTGCCTGCGCCTGAGCGAAAGATCTGGCGAGAACGAGACGCTGTGTGTATTAACGTGAGCCTCGGCCGCAGAATAAACCAGCCCGCAGCCGGGAGCGAGGTCCGTCCTCCTTTCTGGGCGAGGGAGGGAGGAGGAGGGGAAGAGGAGGTGCAAACGCGGAGACTCTGCGCAATTGGACCGAGGCGCGGCGGCGAGCGCGGCTGCTGGCGCCGGGCCGGAGAGCGCGCGGGAGCCTCGCGGGGAGCGGAGGCCCAGTCACCCGCTCCGTCCCCCTGCTGCCGCCGCTCCAGGGCGCCGGGGCCGGGGGCTACGCGAAGGGCCGGGCCTGGCCCAGACGCAGGCGGGTGGCGCGGGGAGGTGGACGGCGGCGCGCCTCGAACAGGAAGTACACGGCGTGCCGCGCGCTCCCCTCGCCGCCGCGCGCTGTCGCCCGGGGGGCTGCGGTCCCCTGCGGCCGTGGCGGCGCGGGACCCGCTCCGAGACAGGTGTCAGACCCCGGAAACCGCCCCCCCCATGTCGGTCATAAATGTCTGACCCCCCCGCCACACGCACCCTGAAACACGCACACGCGCCCCGTGCCCTGCAGACCCGGCGGCGGCGGAAGCACGGGGGTTTTGGTGGGATGCGCTTTGACCCGCACGTGTGTCTGGAAAACCGCGGCCCCGGGGCCCTGCCCGCCGGCGTGCGCGCTGAGATCGCACCGGGCAGGTGAGCCCCGGGGTCGCGGGCGGAGTGAGAGTTTTCACCGCCACCACCCCCGCACCCCGCCCGGCTGTTTCAGGTTCACCCAGGAACCCGCGGTAAGGGTCGGGCGCGGAGTGCGCAGGCCGGCGCCGCGGGGCACACGGGGTTGCTAAGACGGCGGAGGAAATGGTGGGGGCCGAGGGCTGGAAACCCAGGGCCAGGCCCCCACGTGCTGCCTCGGTCTCAGCCCCGCGCGTAGCCCCGCGCCGGCCGGGTGTGCAACCCGGACGCTTCCCCCACCCCGGCTGGAAGTGGGGCGAGTCCTCGTTAGAGAGTCGCCTGCCCTGCTGCTCGCGGCTCTGAGAACAGGGTGGCCCCCCAAAGTCACTCGAGCGCCTTGAACGCTGACGTCAGCTCTCCTGCTCCCCGGCCATCAGTGATGTGAGGACACAGGTCGCTTTGGGGACTCCCTGGGGGCCGTGAGGAGATGGCCTTCCCTCCTGTCCAGGTGCGGAGGGTCGCAGAGGTCTCCCCCGGGAAGGAATGTGAGCCCGCTTCAGGGACGCCCCCCAGGCGGTGCCGCCCACCCAGCCTCAAGACACCCTCGTCCAGCCTGTCTTTCCTGCTTCCCTCTCCAGTCCGAGTTCCTCCGCGTGTGTGAAATCCCCCATAGTCCGGCTGGTGCCTGGTTCAGACGTTCTGGAGGGTTCCTTCCCCTCCCGGCTCTCCAGTCCAGAGTGGACCGAGGGCGCTGAAGACCTTCCCGTCCCAGAGCCGTGCTTTCTGGACTGCTGCCGCTGCTAAGTGGTTTCAGTCGTGTCTAACTCCTTGTGACCTCATGGACTGTAGCCACCCAGGCTCCTCTGTCCATGGGACATTCCAATCAAGCATACAGGAGTGGGTGGGTTGCCTTTCCCTTCTCCAGGGGATCTTCCCCACCCAGGGATCAAACTTGCGTCTTTAGTGTCTCCGGTACTGGGAAGCGGGTTCTTTACCACTAGCGTCACCTGGGGAGCTTTCTGGACAGAAGGTTGCAATGCACTGGAGGGAACCGCACCTGGGTTCAAAAGCCACTTAGCTATCAGGTGTGGAGTTTCTCGCTTTGACCTTGTTCTGACTGATTGCTTGGCTGGGAGTCGGGGAGGATTTCCGGAGACTCAGGGAGATGACTGCCTTATTCCACTGAACGCTGGAAACACTGTTTAGAAAGAGACAATGGTGGGCCTTCAGCGTACCTGATGTGGTATAAAGCCCTCCCGGACCCACGCAGAGTGACTCTCCAGTTGTCATTTAAATTCCGTCTCTTCAGTTTAATATTTTAATCCCTGTCACAGTAATAATTAGCCAAGGCAAGCGAATGACTCCATTTGCTGAGAACTGGTTTTGGAAGGAGAGAAGGAGGGGCAGGAGGGAAGTCAGGGAGACTTGGAAGTGCCCTCCTGGGATCCATTCAGAATGAGGACGCTGCCCTGTTATTTCTCACACGGAGCATTTTGCTTGAGGCCTGTCATGGTTAATGGGCTGTGTCTGGATTATTAGAATAGGTACTTTTGTCTGTTGATTTGAGTAAATATGCCCCAGCATTTCTGGGCTTCCGGGGTGGATCAGCGGTAAAAACACCCACCTGCAATGCAGGAGCTGCAGGTTCAATCCTTGGGTCCGGAAGACCCCCTGGAGGAGGGCATGGCAACCCACTCCAGGGTTCTTGCCTGAAGAATCCCATGGACAGAGGAGCCTGTTGGGCTAGTCCATGGGCTTGCCCCATCACTCATTAATAAAATTCATTTGCTCTCTGAGTTTGGTTGGAGTGTAGACTTTTCTGCCTGGGAATCTTGAAACATTTTACTGTATTGCCTACATTTTAAGAGTGCCCCCACCTTTTTGTTGTTGTTGTTCCACATGTTAATTTTTTTTTTTCTCAATCTGGGGTTTTTTTTGTTTTTTTGTTTTTTAATGTTTTATTTGCTTTATTTTTGGCCGCACTGGGTCTTGGTTGCTTTGCCTGGGCTTTCTGTTCAGTTCAGTTGCTCAGTCGTATCTGACTCTCTGCAGCCCTGCGGACTGCAGCACTCTAGGCTTCCCTGTCCATCATCAACTCCTGGAGCTTACTCAGACTCATGTCCATTAAGTCGGTGATGCCATCCAACCATCTCATCCTCTGTTGTCCCCTTCTCCTCCTGCCTTCAGTCTTTCCCAGCATCAGGGTCTTTTCCAGTGAGTCAGTTCTTCATATCAGGTGGCCAAAGTATTGGAGCTTCATCTTCAGCATCAGTCCTTCCAATGAATATTCAGGACTGATCTCCTTTAGGATGGACTGGTTGGATCTCCTCGCAGTCCAAGGGACTCTCAAGAGTCTTCTCCAACACCATAGTTCAAAAGCATCAATTCTTCCGCTCTCAGCTTTCTTTATAGTCCAACTCCCACTTCTGTAGTTCCAGCAGGTTGGGGTAGGGAGGCTACTCTTCTTTGTGGTATGAGGGGCTTCTCATTGTGGTGGCTTCTCTTTTGGGCATGTAGGCTCAGTAGCTGTGGCTCTCCCGCTTAGTTGCTTCAGGGTATGTGCGATCTTCCCAGACCAGGGATGGAACCCGTGTCCCCTGCATTGGCAGGGGATGAGTTCTTATCCACTCTGCCACCAGGAATGTCCCTGGGTGTTTCTTATTGATGGTGTCAGAGAAGCTTACCAGTCATTTTTAAAACATATGTTCATTTATTTGGGGCCAAATCAGGTCTAAGTTTCGGCAGGCAGGATCTTTTTTCGTTGCGGCCTGTGGGCTTCTCCCCTTGAGGCTCACGGCCTCAGTAGTTCTCCCACAGCATGTTGGATCTTACTTCCCCAACCAGGGATCAAACCCAAGTACCCGCATTGCAAGGTGGAGTCTTAACCACTGGACGACCCGGAAAGTCCCTTACCTGTTTTGTTTTGTTTTTTCCTTCTGAAAAGCAATTAATAAATTGATCGTACATCTTCCAATCAGTGAAAATGTATAATCAATTATAAATTCTATCAATCATACACAGAATGGAGGGAGCACAGTGGTTGCTTTGTGTTTGGGTGCCTCCTGGAGCCCCTTCTCTCCTTCACCTGCTGCACAGTTGTTTTAGCCAGTAGCTGCATGTGGCATGCCCAACCTGCAGCCTCTCTGTAAGGACCCTGACATCAGCTGTTTCTGAACACCCTGACCTATGACTCCCTTTGCAGAATTAATGCAATCAAATGTATGCTGAGCCAAAGAGAAACATTTTATGTAAAGGCAGAATTACTGATGTTACCTTTTGCCATAGGGTCCAGTATTGCTCAGCTGAGCACTGTTAACGATCCTGTCTTTATGTAAAATTCTGACTTGGGGGGAGGTATAACATGAAGTTCATAGATATAATTTCCCCCCCAAATCAAGGAGAGACTGTTAGTGGTCACCAAATATCTATGATTATCTACATAATAGATGTGTTTATCTACATTTTCTAATGCACTAGCAGCTAGGGTAGGAGTCTGTAATTAATTCTGGCCAAAGAAATACAAGTGGAATTAGTAGTCTTACTTCTGGGTCAAGCAGTGAACAGTTAGCATGCCTCCCCCATTTCCCTTTTCCCTCCTGCCATGGTCTTGGAGGCCATGTTCCGTGTAAGATAGAGGAGGGCAACCCAACTTACACTGAACTTGAGTCAATTGGATTAAACCACTGATATGTTGTAGGCTTCCCTGGTGTTTCACACAGTAAAGAATCTGCCTTTAATGCAGGAGACCCAGGTTTGACCCCTGGGTTGGGAATATCCCCTAGAGAAGGGAATGGTTATCCACTCCAGTATTCTTACCTGGAGAATTCCATGGACAGAAGAGGCCTTGTGGGCTACAGTTCATAGGGTCACTGAGATTTTGGTAATTATTGGTTATCACAGCATAGCCTTGCCTATTAAAAAAATTACTACATTGAAATATTGTTTATCTTCAAGACTGATTTGGGGGCACCTCCTCAAATTTCACACCCAGGGCAAGAGCCTCATTTGCCTCATCGTTGTGTGGTCCTGTCCTTTTGATTGATGCAAGGGTGAGAAGCAGAGGTTAGCCAGGGCCATGGACTGTCAGGGGACCAGCTTCCATGTCCCAAGAGAAAGAGTTAGTCCTCCCCAGCCCGGCCACTGAGGAGTGGTGTGGCTGTGAGCAGGGCACTTGTTTCATCCTTAAGGAGTGAGATTGCCCATGGAAGATTTAATGGGGGCGTGTATTTTGTCCCAATTGTATTGTGTATGTCTTGGTTAATTTTATTGCTTTAGGAATCCCTTCTTTAAATATATTGTTTTTCATTGGAAAATAATTGCTTTATAATATTGTGTTGGTTTCTGCTATACATCAACATGAATCAGCCATAGGTACACATATGTCCCCTCCCTCTTGAACCTCCCTCCCCCCTCCCACCCCGTCCCACCCCTCTAGGTTGTCACCAAGCCCCAGGTCTGAGCTCCCTGCCTCACACAGTAAATTCCCGCGGCCGTCTATCTCACGTGCGGTCATGCATATGTCTCAGTGCTACTCTTGCAATGCATTCCCCCCTCTCCTTCTCCTGCTGTGCCCACAAGTTCTGTTCTCTATGTCTGCAGAAGTCCCTTTTTTAACTGAACTTTTTAGAAGAATTGCATGATGAACTGAAAATTTAAAACAGACAAGCTAACAGAAGACCGCTGGTCCTTCCCCACAGATGGTTTATGAGCTTCTCAGGGGCAGCTGAAGTTTTGAACGTGTGTCCATCTGGGGCGTCACTTGTCTGGGCTACTCACAATCAGGGTTTCAGATACGTGGCACCTGTTAATACTAGTGGTTTCCCTCGTGGCTCAGACGGTAAGGCGTTTGCCTGCAATGCGGGAGACATGGTTTCGATCCCTGGGTCGGGAAGATCCCCTGGAGAAGGAAATGGCAACCCACTCCAGTATTCTTGCCTGGAAAATTCCATGGATGGAGGAGCCTGGTAGGCTATAGTCCATGGGGTTGCAAAGAGTTGGATACAACTGAGCGACTTCACTGGGTTCTCTGGTCAATATTAGGTGCCGTTGCTAGGGTATTTTATGTATGGGAGAGGATATTATTAATGCTATTTTAACACACATATTGGTATAATTGCTGTACCACCACTGACTCCCCAGACTAACATCCCCTGAACATTTGAGGTACCCCCAGGGCTCCAGGTCATCACACTGGCCACCATGATGGTGCCACCTCTTCCCCAGCCAGGGCGGCATTTCATTCAGACATCACTTAAATGCTGCCCCGAGGACACCGACAATCTAGTTGAGAAGTGAAATACGCAGAGTACAAGTCAGCACAAAACAAACGCTGGATAAAGAGTTTACGGGATGTTTAATTTCACTTAGCCTAGTTTTCTAGATTAACTATTCCCTACCCACCCTCTCGCCCCTTGCTTTTTTTTTTTTTTTCCATGTGGTCTATTAATATCCCATGTAAATGAAAATGACTCTGGAAACGATGAGTCATCTTGGTAGAGCATTGACAGCTTAGAAAGTCTTAGCATCGGTGGTGTACTCATGGATTTCAAATTTGCCCTGTAGGGACTTCCCTGGGGGTTCAGTGGCTAAGACTCCACGCTCCCAGTGTTGGGGAGGGCGGGCCTGGCTTCAATCCTTGGTCAGGGAACTAGATCCCATGTGCCCCAGCGAAGAGTTTGCATGCTGCAACTAAGACCCAAATACACCAAATATTTATGTATTTGGTGCAGCCAAATACATTAAAAAAAAAAAAAAAAAAGACTGCCCTGTAAACTTGGAATGTAATAGTGAAGGGGATATTGGTGATCAAGGGTGTGTAGACGGATGGACTTCTGTGTTTAATGGATTTCTGTTTTCAGTGGTGCTACATTCCACTGTCAGGAGGAAGAAAGGAATGGACTTTCTGATTACCTATTACATAGCAGACATTGTATTAGGTAGTTCATATTAATTATCTTACATGATTTCTATTAAAATCCCCCAAGAAAACTCTTCTCAGAATTTTACAGCTGAGGGAAACTGAGACTAGCTGTCAGCTTAGCTTAGCTGTCCATTTAACTTCTGTCCATTGGTCTTAATTTGCTGTGTCCTCTGAAAAGATATTTTAAAATGTGGCCCCTCCTTTTTAAAAGCTTTGCACAAGGCTGAGTACTACTGAGGAACCTCCTTCGGGGTGACCTTGGACAAGTGATTGAGCATCTTACCTAGGCATCACGCATCGGCTGCTATGCCTGTGATATAGAGCTGTGGGGAGAATAGCTGTGTGTTAAAATAGTCTATGTAGCCCAGGACACCAGTGACTCAATTCTGGGCAAAAGCAACTCTAGGGAAAGTGAAACCCTAAGGTTTGGAATCAGGACTCTGTAAGTTCTCTGGTCACTGATGGGATTCCGAGAGGGGCGGGTGTTATGTAATCATGAAAACCAGACTCGAAGGTCACATTCCAGTTTTTATTTCCCTTTTAAACCAGCCGCTGATCGGATGTCCTTGTGGCAGATTGCACTCCCTGGTACAGATGGAGCTGTGACTCTCCACCTGCGGGGAGAAGAGGAGGCAGGCGCTCAGGACCCGCGGACGGGGCAGTCTTGGGACGGCACCTCTCCTGACAGCCCTTTCCCAGGTCCCTTTTGATTTTCCGGGGGGGACCCGATCAAGCCACTCTGTTATCTGTGCTCCGGATTGCTCTTCACCCATAACGCAATATTGTAAAGCAATGTTCTGACCATCAGGCTGTGCCGATCCTGGAATCCGAGAAGTACGGTGGGTTAAGGTGAAGCTAGATGGTGTGGCAATGTCCCCCAAGGGCAGACTTGTTCCTGTCTTTTCTCTGGAGAGTTGCCTGCTGTCTTGACCAGCTCTGTGCCTGCACACAGCCAGATAAACAAGCAAGGTCTGTGTGCCCATACAGTGCTGTGCAGGGGGAAGGGTTTGTTTGCTGAATAAACGGATAGGTAACCCCCGCGATTATGCCCCCTACCTTGACTGTAGGTAATCGACACATGAACAGCGTTCGTTGGGAATGAAATCTTGGGTCCTGCCAATGCTGCTTTACAGCTTCCTGTGTGACTTTTGTCCCAGTGATCTGGCATTACTTCCCATCAGGGTAGCTTTACAGCTTCCTGTGTGACTTTTGTCCCAGTGACCTGGCATTACTTCCCATCAGGGTAGTGGGTTTGGGTTCCCTGGGCCAAAGAAGTTGACTAAAGATCTGTGTGCGTTGGTTCTCAACTTAGTACTGAGCTTTGAACATGTCATAAGCATACAGATTAATCCTGAGAAATGTTTGTTGTGGTCGTTCAGTCACTAAGTCCTGTCCGACTCTTTACGACCCCATGGACTGCAGCATGCCAGCCTCCCCATCCTTCACTGTCTCCCGGAATTTGCTCAGGTTCATGTCCATTGAGTCGGTGATGCTGTCTAACCATCTCATCCTCTGTTGCCTCCTTTTTCTCTTGCCCTCAATCTTTCCCAGCATCAGGATCTTTTCTGATGAGTTGACTCTTCACATCAGGTGGCCAAAGTATTGGAGCTTCATCTTCAGCATCAGTCCTTCCAATGAATATTCAGGATTGATTTCCTTTAGGATGGACTGGTTGGACCTGCTTGCTGTCCAAGGGACTCTCTAGAGGCTTCTCCTCCAGCACCACAGGTCAAAAGCATCAGTTTACCACTAATATCTGACTTTGGCTCACGACTGACCTCCTGACCTCTAACTCACCCATCTACTTCAGACATGATTAAATAATGCAAATCAATTGTAATAATTTCCCAAGCAGATGAAATTACTTGAGGAATTAGACTGACTCCAAAGCTCATATATTGCAGATTCAAATCTGAACGTGAACTTGTACAGGGGGACGCTTCCCAGCACCACTGGTACCATCGCTTCATGTGACTTGCAGCTGGTGCCCACCCAGCACCACTGGTACCATCGCTTCATGTGACTTGCAGCTGGTGCCCAGACCTGGCCTCCAGAATGCCAGTTACAGGGACTTCCCTTGTGGTCCCATGGTTAAGAATCCGAGTTCCCACTGCCGGGGGCACAGGTTCGATCCCTGAATGGCGAACTAAGATCCTGCATGCCGCGTGGTACTGCCAAAGAAAAGATGCTGGAAGGTACACTTAAAAAAAGAAAGAGAGGGCCAGTTACAGCTTTTCAACAAGATTCCAGAACAAATGTATTTGCAGTTTTTTAGGCTTGGTCACATTTGGGGAACAGTGCACCAGATTGGAGCCTGGATTTCCAGGTGTGTTCAGACCTGCTGACCTCTGAACCCCACTGCAGATCCACGGTTATCATCCGGTTCTTCGACGTTTTCCTCCTATGAGGGCCCAGCCACACCCAGAAGCAAACCCATGCTCCACCTTGCCAGCCTCTACCCCTGTCCCTGCCCCTTAGCACTTTATTCCATAATCAATAAGTGCCCCTTTGGTGCCCAGACAGAGCCCACAGGAGGCTTGGTCCAAGGGCTCTGGATGAACCGGCAGGGAGACTCCCAAGGACACAGGGGTTTCACAGCCCTCCTTGTGCCTGTGGGTCAGAGCAGCATTTTGTAAGAATGTTCCTAAATATAACTCCCGAGAGTTGCATGAGGTCTTGGGAGAGGATGGGAGGGAGCGATTTTCCGAGTAAAACTCCATGCTGAGCAAGGGCTTGCGTCAGCTCCTGTTAGATCATTGCAACACACACTCCCAGCAGCATCTTGGTGCCAAAGGACTGGCTTGTTTTTCCTCTACCCACTCACTATGGCCCTTTACCCTCTAGGTCAAAAAATAAAGCATAATTATAGTGCTCATTGTTCTTTGACCAGCCTGAGAGAACATTTTTCCTGCGGTTGTCGCTCATTCATCCATGGCCCAGGGCTTCCCAGCATCGGGTGGAGGTGGGTGCACCAGCTTCTCTGGGCACCCAGGGTCCTGGCACATAGTGCAGGGTTGGGGCGGGCGGTCTCACTGCCCAGGCACTGGGGCTTGTACCCTGAGGCCAACACGTCGTCCGTGACTCTTGTGGTTGGAGGCTGATAGAGCAGCTCTTTCCAGCCGAGCTTCAAGGAGCGCCTACGTCTCCATGGCACAGAACCGTGGTTCCAAAATCTCTGGTTTATCTTTCCAAGTTTAAGAACCGATGCATCTAGAGCACTGTATCTTTTAACTGCTCCTTCATTCTGAAGCTGCAGCCTGTTTGGAGACTTGCTCTTTTCCAGGGGGTGTGTTTTGGGAGGGGGGGTGGGGGTCACTGCCTCTGCTTTTAGAGGTTCCCTCTCCCGCCTCTGTGTTTCCAGGAAGGGCACACCCTGGATCTTCGGCCAACCAGTGTCTGGCCAGACTCGGCCAGTAGGAGGCAGTGGAGGAGTCTGGAGGGTAGAAGGAGGGACCCCAGGGATTTCGTCTTCCCCCCTGTTTTGCCTCGGGTGGCATCTTGCATAGTGTGTCTGTCCTCCGTGATTCCCACTCCACCAGGTCCAGCTGCCACCTGGCAGCCTCAACTACGGCTCTGACCTTGAACCCCTGAGCAGAAATCTGGCAGCCGTGGGGGTGAATGAAGTGGGCAGCTGGGGTGGAAGATGCTGGGAAGGCTCCGGAGGGCAGTGGGGCCAGCGTGGGCAAGAGGACAGGGGGGCTGGTGCTCGGAGACTTGTATCCAAGACGAGACGATGCCAACTAGAAGGACCAGACTGAGCCTGAGTTTTGACGGACCGGCCCAGCCGTCACGTGAATGTGTTGTACCGAGCGGCAGAAGGGACCTGGGCGGCACAGTGAGGAACTGTCACTGACCTTCAGACCAGAGATATTCATGGCTCAGGCCAGGATGGGAGCAGCAGGGTGGTGAGTCGTCGCTTCCGGGTAGATTTTTGCAGGCAGAATCCCCAGGATTTGCGGACAGGTTGGATGTGAGGTCTAGCAGAGAAAGCGTGCCCTGTGGCTCTGAAGTTTTTGGCCTGAGCAAGTGGAAAGATCCTATCTCCCGGGAGGAGGGGCTGGGAAGTGGAGAGTCTGCTTTTAGCTACAATGTATCTGAGATGTAGGAAACCCTGGGAAAAAAAACAGAGGGAAAACACCAGGGCGACATCTGGCTGGAGAGAGGCGTTGAAAAGTCATCAACCAAAGGCTGGCATTTCAAGCCATGAAGCAGAAAGACACTTGGGCAAGAGTGTAGACAGCAGAGAGAAGGGGTGAGGATTGCACAGGTGGCCCTCCCCGGGGAGAGGTTTGGGGAGATACGGAGGAACCAGCAAAGGGCCCACGAGGGAGCAGTCAAGAATTAGGAAGACGACCAGGAGAGGTGGATCCAGAGACCACCAGACAGAGCGTCTGGGGAGGGGAGGAGCGGTCAGTGCTCAGTGAGTGACAAGGGGATGCAAGATGACTGTGGGTACACACCGCTGTGCGTAAAATAGGTCACCAACAAGGGCCTCCTGTGTAGCTCAGGGAGCTCTGCTCAACATTCTGTAACCACCTAAGTGGGAAAAGAATCTGAAAAAGAACAGATGCATGTCTGTGTGTGTGCTAAGTCACTTCAGGGGTGTCCGACTCTTTGCGACCCTGTGGACTATAGCCTGACAGGCTCCTCTGTCTATGGAATTTTCCAGGCAAGAATCTTGGAGAGGGTTGCCATTTCCTCCTCCAGGGGATCTTCCTGACTCAGGGATCAAACCAGCATCTCTTAACGTCTCCTGCATTGGCAGGCAGGTTCTTTACCACTCGCTCCATGGGGGAACCCAGATATATGTCTGTGTATCACTGAATCACTTTCTGTACCCCTGAAACTAACAACATTGTAAATCAACCATACTTAATTTTTTTTAAGTTAAGAAAATTTAAAAAATGACCGTGGCATTTGGTGACACGGAGGCCACTGGCAGCCTGGACAAGAGCTCGGGCTGGCCGGGGCCACAGCCCCGTGGAGTGGGCTCGAGAGGGACCAGTTAGTGGACACGGCACAAAGTGGAAGGCTTCCTGGAGCTTCCCTCCCTGGGGAGCAGAGAGACAGGCGGTGGGGAGAGAGGAATGGGGTCAGGAGAGGGCCTGTCTTAAGAGGGGGCTGTCACACGTGCTCATCTGCCAGTGTCACGACTCTGTCACTGTCGGGAGTGGGGAGGGGGCGGGAACCGAGGATGCAGAAAAGAGGAGGAGAAACGTCAGGAGTGAAAGGCTGGGGCAGGCAGGAGGGGCGCTGTGTGCTGATAAGAAGACAACCCACCATGAGACCGGAGGGGCGGGGGGACGTCTTCCTGAGCGCCTCTAATTTCCTTGGGACTAGGAACCAACGCCACTGCTGGACGGAGGGAGAGCTGGATGGTGGGGGGGGGTGGTGGGGGATGTCAAGAGAGGAAAGTTTGGGAGTGGCAGGGCGGCTCTTGCAGACGTTCCCCCTACAAGTGGGAGGGAGAGATCTGTGCTGCTTCTAACTCAGGAACACGTCCGGAGCACCGTGCCTGTCTGCTTACAGAGCCCTGCGCCATCCTTGGGAACAGCCGCATGGCATCGGTACAAAATGTATTTGTCGCGATTATGGTTTATCACGTTATGTGCGTTTAAACCATCCCCTCCTGATGAACACGTAGGCTGCTTCCGGGGCTGGAATGCTCGCACACCCGTCTTTTCACACGTTTGGCAGTTGGTGTGAGGGTTCGTGCTCAGATGGGGGTTGCTGGGGCCAAGCATGTGTGCACACCTGGTTCTTGTCTGTCCACAGGTAGGAGATTGGTCCTTCTCAGAGGCTCACTGCTCTTCATTTCCACCTGCAGCGTGCACTCGGACCGTCTCCCCAGGCCTTCTCCAAAACAGTGTAGTTTCTCGCCCTGATATTTTCCAATCTGTTAGGGAACAGTAGAGTCTCTGTACTTTTTCTGTGTCTTTCTTGTTATGAATGAGGGTGAACACCTTTCTGTGCAGTTGTATTTCCTTTACGGTTCCCTTTCTGTGATTATCTGTCTCTACTCTTTGCCCCTTCGCCTGTCTTATCTATTCATAGGAGCTTTTTATATATATGGGAAAAATTAGCCCCTTGTCAGTACTGTGGTTTGCAAACATTTCTTCCCAGTCTGTTTGTGTTTCGGCTTTGTTTATCTTGCCCTTTTTTCATTCAGGATTGTGCCCTTTTTGTGTAGTTTGTTCTATTGATTAGTTCTGTATGGCTCCTGGCGTTTTCAATCCTGTTTACAGAAGGGCGATGAGAGAAGTCAGACCTGTCTCTAACACTCCCTGGCGGAGTGCGTGCTCAGATGCTCAGTCGTGTCCAACTCTTTCGTGGACTGTAGCCTGCCTGGCTCCTCTATCCATGGGAATACTAGAGTCGGGTGCCATTTCCTCCTCCGGGGATCTTCCCAATCCAGGGATTGAACTGTGTCTCTTGGGTCCTCTGCATTGGCAGGTGGCTTCTTTACCACTTGCACCGCCTGGGAAGTACCCCACCCCCCTCCCCCGACCAAGGAATGTCTTCCGTCAACTTTGTGACCATCTTGAAGTGCCTGGGCGAGTGTACTTGGCATGGAAGATGCAAGAGGGAAAGGGAAAGAACATCCTATTTCTCTTATGGTAGAGCAGATTGACCAGTTTAAAGTACATATTTGTATTTCATATTTTTATATTTTTATTTCCTTATCATCAAAATGCTTTTCAATGTGCTTTTCATAGTTGAGAAAAAATGTTTTGCCTAAATTGACTCCACTGTTGAAAGAGTGATGCCTTAGATTGAACCATCATAGCTGCAGACTCAATCTTTTCCTAAATAAAAATGTAAAGCCTCAGAAAAAACTAAAGATAGCTCCCTTCTTTTCCCCGCATCAGTCCCCAAAGCAGGCGCATGGCAGTGGCACCATCAATGCTGTTTGTATCCCTGAATTCCTCTGGAAAATTGCAAAAAGTTCATCATTTCCTGGGTACACGTCCTGTTGCCATCTGACGTCTATCTGGCCCACACTCAGAGGTGATGTCCACCCTGGAGGAGAGCCCATTTCCCAGAAACACTGCTCCAGAGTTGCCGTGGGTCCCGGGGCCTGACACCTCAGACATGGAGCCACCTTCCTGTTTCTCACAGAACGGTCCTCCTGCACTTGCTTCAGAATGGCTCAGGAGTGTCCTGGTCTCCTTCCAGAGACAAAACACCTGCGCACGTGGTCTCTCCTGCCAAGAGAAGGGCAGGTGCCATGCCTGCCTGTCACCAGAAGGTGTGTGGCTTTGGGGGGTGTCCTTGGAGAATAGCCCCATCCCTCGGGATTACCAGGCAGGAGAGCACACTGTCTCCCAGGGAGCAGATTCTGGCTGTGTGGGTGGAAAGCCCATAAGTTCCTGCTCCCAGAGGGGGAGAAGGTGCGGTAGGGGGTGCCCACTCTCATCCCCTTTGCATTTTCCGTACAAAACGTCTGCAGCAAACACTGGCTGAAGAGAGGTTATGTCATAGGAGGTGCAAACGTGGGCTTAGCGTTACTGATGACTTTTAGATTGAATGACAGGGGAGTGAGTTAGAGGCCTGGAAATGGGATACTGTCTAAGGACCAGGTGGAAAGCAGAATTTTTATTAAGATGAAAAAGAGATCGCACTGGATTTTGGAAGGCGTCGTGGACTTTGGACTGGCAGCCCAGAAGAAGAGGGGGACAGAGAGTTATCTGGGGTTTAGGTTCCAAGAAGGAGGGTGGGGGAGCCTGGTAGAAGAACTGTTTCTACTCGGAACTGTTCCAACCAGAGCTGTGTCTGCAAGGACTCACATCTATGAGGGCCAGGGGCTGCATGTACCTGGCCAACTTGGGGATCTGATCATTTGAATCATAAAAAAGACCTCTGTTTAGACCCCCAGTATACAAGTCCTGTTTGGTTTTAAAACCAGAAACAGTTGTCTTTATCCTGAACCCTTGGTTTATTTGTTCCTTGTGGACATGGGGACTGACAGTTGTCTTCACGGCTGGCCAGAGCTCAGAGCATGGAAACTGTAACCCACCCGCACATATGCAGTCCATTAATTGCTTTATCCTCCTTTGGGGAGACTTGCGTCCCGCACTGGTAGAGGCTGCCCTTCTAACTCTGGGTTCTGGTCTCTGCCTACCAGCTCAGCCAATCATAAGCCCTTCTCTTGGGGGCGTGGTCCTAGGCAGCCAATCAGAGCCCTTCCCTGGGATTCTAACTGGGGCTGACCCCACTGAAGGGCAGTAGCCTGAGAAGTTGGACATAGCACTCTCTCATCCCCACAGGAGGGGGAGAACACTAATGCCTTGTTCCTCATTGTCCCAAAATCCAGCTCCTCCTCCCTCTCCCTGTGTCTTTTCTTAAGATGGACCTGGATTTTTGTCTCTTGCAAGATGAGAGTCCTCACTAAGAAATTTCTTACTTTTAGTTAATCTTGTATTTTTTACAAGATTATTATTTATATCTACGAGATTATTATTATTTTTTTATAATAATATCTAGATTATTCTTTCTAGAACAAGGCAAGGAGGGGGAAAACAGAGGCAAGAAGGACGAAGAGAAGAAAAGGAAGGCTATATGAGCAATGTTTATAACTCTTACTAGTACCCATTATCTAACAGTTACAGCCTGACTTCTCTGCCCCTTGGCCACCCCTGACATGGTCCTCACTGTGGTCAGGGAGTCCTGGTGGCCCTCATGACCAGGAATCTCCCTGGAGGGCCTGCAAGCCCTGGCATGTGTATCCTCAAGCCTGTTCTGAGTATCTGTGGGAATGGAGTTCTTGGTGGTTGTAATGCCCCAACAGTGCCCGTGGGCTGCCAGGGCCATTGTCAGAGGCTCAGCTCAGGCAGAAGCCCTGGGTGTTCTTGTTAGTCTGGAGATTCAGATGAGTGTCTCTGATGGGTGTTTATGGAATTGGAGTCCAAAAATCTTTTATAAGAAGAGAAATTTTCCCCCTTTGTAATTGGAGACAGCCCGATTAAAGTATACTAATGACTAGGATTATCGATGTCCATTAGTAATTTTTCAAGTTACCTGAGCAGGGAAAAAAATTAGTGATTTAGAAACTAAAGCTCAGCATCATCAGGTACATGTTGGGCATTTGCTTTGACTGGCATAATTCAGTTCTCTTTATTTTTGGTTAAACTACCATGGCACTGTAACCAGATACCTCCAGGCTAGGGAACAGACTGAGTAATGAGAAAACAAGGTTGTTGGGCTCATATTCCGGGTCAGATTGCTAGTTCAGAAAATTTCTCAGATCTGATGCAGAAGAATCCACTTTCCTCTGGTTTACTCTTACCACATCCTCATTTTTGGGGGGTTCTAGTATCTCTTTCTATTTTTAAATTCAGATTCACAAAATGGCAGGTCCTAGAAAGTAACGGCACCCCACTCCAGTACTCTTGCCTGGAGAATCCCATGGATGGAGGAGCCTGGTAGGCTGCAGTCCATGGGGTCACTAAGAGTCAGACACGACTGAGCGACTTCACTTTCACTTTTCACTTTCATGCATTGGAGAAGGAAATGGCAACCCACTCCAGTGTTCTTGCCTGGAGAATCCCAGGGACCGGGGAGCCTGGTGGGCTGCCGTCTATGGGGTCTCACAGAGTCGGACACGACTGAAGTGACTTAGCAGCAGCAGAGCCACGTGACATGGCAAAGCACCCCTCCTGGTATTCTACCACTATTCTGCTTTCCTTGAGAGTGAGGGAACAGACAAAAATAATGGTTTTTATAATAGTCCATTGGGAAGATCTGTATTTGTTCTAATGGTTTTCCCACAGCTCAAAATATTTTGAAACTATTTTTAAAAAATAATTTCATGCCAATTGGTGAGGTGCAAAGAACAAAAAGTCTCCATGTCAATAAATTTATGATAGCATATTTGTGAAAGTACCAAGCAAA
The DNA here is from genome assembly GCF_003369695.1 of Bos indicus x Bos taurus. Taxonomy (NCBI): domain Eukaryota; kingdom Metazoa; phylum Chordata; class Mammalia; order Artiodactyla; family Bovidae; genus Bos; species Bos indicus x Bos taurus. The sequence goes on along the minus strand of NC_040079.1, from coordinate 5,463,838 downwards.
ATCCTTAGTGTGGAAGTGGCGCATAAAGAGTCCAGTGGGGTGGGGGAACTTCCCTGGCCATTCAGTGGTTAAGAGTCTGTGCTTCCACTGCAGGGGGCAAGGGTTCAATTCCTGGTCAGGGAACTAAGATCCTGCATGTCATGTGGCACAGCCAAATAAATAAATAAATCCAGTGGAAATTTCTGCTGCAGGTCAAAGTGCAATTTCTGTCACAGTCTGTCCATATCTCATCAGCCCATGACTTCTGTTCTCCGTGACCCTCTTTAATGAAAACTGGGGTCTGTTTCAGGTGGAACTACCAGCATCCCAGGGATTACTCAGTGTATCTCCCTCCCTTATTGTACAATTTCAGAGGCTGCTGTTTTCCCACTGTGTCTCTGTTGGTGGGGATTCTTGGGGATGTAGATGCCAACACGGGATTAGATGTGCAGGAGATGTTTGGGGGAAATACGGTGATGGATAGAGGCACTGAGGTGGGGAGAGCCTCAGACCAAGTATGTGTCTGACACCTGTGCTCAGAGCTGGGGAAGGCAGGCTTGGGTAGGAAAAGCCTCAGCCCACACAGTTCTGGGAAACTCTTACAGACCAGTGAGGAGTTCTCCAAGCAGAAGTCAGCCATCAGAGGAAAACCTGAGAGGCAGGAAGGGGCAGCTCTAGGCCCTCCCAGCTTCCGCATCTTCTGTGACTGCGTGGGGACAGCCAGGGAAAGTGGGACCTCAGGGCAAATGCAGTGTGGACCCCAAAGGGGGTGGTATCTGGAATGTCCATCAGGAGTGCGTCTACGGCAGGTCCTTTGGAAGGAGAGTTGGGTGTCACCTCCATGGCCACTGCGTCCCACTTTGTACCACACCAGCCCACCTTTCTGCGCCTGCTTGGGGGGCAGCTCCCCCACGGTTCCTGGGCCTCTCGTCTGGAGGGGACTAAGCAGAGGTGGGTGGGGTGGCTGGAAGCCCCACGCTGCAGCTGGTCTTGGGCCACTGTGGGCTCTTCTCATGGGCTCTGTGACCATAAGCACCTGTGTGGGTTGGATCGTGCCCCCGGAGAGACATGTGGCAGCCCAGCCACTCAGCTCACACCCTCTCTTACGTGTCATACCACACCCTCAGCGTTTAGGACGAACAGCCTTATTGGACTTACCTGTGTATCTCACCTTGCTCCGTGCAAAGATTTTAGGCAACTACTGCTTCCTCTTGTTTGCCGAAAGGTTTTCTTGTTTTATTTTTTCAAGACTGACTGAATTGTTTTTGGAGTCAACCTCCAACCTCCGAGCCCAGCACACAGCTGGCCTCAACACGAGGTCTTCAGGGCCTGCCCGGAGGGGCGGCCACACCTCCTGGGTGCAGGCCTCGTACAGACCGAACTGTCTGCACCGCAACTGTGTCCGTCTCCCCGCTCTTGATGGACAGCAGCTCTGCCACGTTCTGTCGAGAGTTTTAAGTGTCTCTCTGAAGCCTTGACCGTCTATGATCTGACCACCCAGACTCCAGCAAAAGCTACAAGAAGACAGTCAGTTGGGGGTTCGAGCAGAATTTAAACTCACCCAAGTCTCAAACTAGAAAACGCTTTCTTCTTGGAAGAAAAGGTATGACGAACCTAAACAGTGTTTTAAAAAGCAAAGATGTCATTTTGCCGACAAAGGCCTGTGTAGTCAAAGCTACGGTTTTCCCAGTAATCTTGTGTGGATGTGAGAGTTGGACCATAAAGAACTCTGAGCACTGAAGAACTGATGCTTTCAAACTGTGGTGCTGGAGAAGTCTCCTGAGAGTCCCTTGGACTGCAAGGAGATCACACCAATCAGTCTTAAAGGAAATCAGTCCTGAATATTCTTTGGAAGGATTGATGCTGAAGCTGAAGCTCCAATAATTTGGCCAGCTGATGCAAAAAGCCGACTCACTGAAAAAGACCGTGATGCTGGAAAAGACTGAAGGCAGAAGGAGAAGAGGGTGACAGAGGATGAGATGGTTGGATGGCATCACTGATTCAATGGACATGAACTTGGGTAAACTCCAGGAGATAGTAAGGGACAGGGAGGCCTGGAGTGCTGCAGTCCATGGGGTTGCAGAGTTGGACATTACTTAGCGATTGAACAGCAATGTCTCAAACTCCCCAAGTCCTTTCGTAACTCTCAATGGGGGGAAAAATTAGATTCCAGACCTTGCCACATGCAATTTAATGCACAAAAAAGGGGACAGGGGACCTATTTCAAATGCTAATCAAAGCAGTTTGCATGGAGCATGGCAGCGGCTGCATTTATGCCCATAAGCTTCCATTTTACTGAAGAAGAGACTTGGCTTATCTCCAGTCAAGGCCACAGAACTATTGGTTCTCGTGACACACCATGAAATCCAGCGGGTTGAGGAGAGAGCTGGGGATGCAGGGCCTCCTGGAGACCAGCTCTGCCTCGTGACACCCGGTGGCTGTGTGGTGCCGCCCCAAGGACTCATCCCGACCTGTGATGTGTGAGCTGAGTGTGTGAGAATAATCCTTGTCACAGGATCCTGGGGAGTCAGAACTGAGGGACCCAGTGGCCCTCTGCTCTCATCACGCCTTTCCAAAGAGGAAGATGCTGGCCACCCCCAGGGCCCCAACCCTTGCCTCCTCTGTCAGCTGACTCACTGCCTCGACCCTCCTCATGGCAAGTCGGGTCCTGGATTTGAGCCCCCTCCCCACCAGCAGGGAGGGCCTGGCCTGCTCAGCTTCCTCACCTGGGCAGTGGGCGTCCGCCCCACCTGGCGCATTTTTCTGAGACCTGAAGGAGGGTGTATGTGTCACAGCCCTTTGTAAAGCGTGAAGCTCTCTCCTAATATGTTATGTCCCATGCATCAGAGAAGGCCCTGGAAGGAAGGACCCACGTTCCTGCTGGAATGGACAAGTCAGAGGCCCACGGGCAGCAGCAAAGGCCCATGAGCGGACAGCGTGGGAGCAAGCAGGGGGTTCAGCCCGGGTGCCTGGGTCCTCGGTGGAAACAGTGTCACTATTAAGAAATGGAGACTTGGGAGATTAAGATGGTTATGGACACACAGCACCAAGTGACAGGGCCAGGACTTCAAACCAGGACCGCTGGCCCCAGAGCAGGTGCCCAGAACTGTGGCCCTGCAGGAAGAGGGTCTCCAGGCTGAGTGGTCCCACTTCCCATTACCGGCCACAAGCTTAAGAGACCCTTACAGGCGCTGCCTGGGGCCACAGGACCCTTCCAGAGAGCCTTCTCTCTCCCACCCCACTGGGTGACGTTTCAAGCTCTCTAACCCTCCTCAAGCCTCCAGCATGCCCCGCTCCCTACCTCCTCCAATAACCTCTCACCTGTTTCTCCAGCAAAGGGCCCATCAGAAGGCAACTCCCGCCGTGGCCCCCCACCAGCAGTGACACCCACAGAGGCACACCATGCCCACTCCTCTCTGGCCCCATGAAAGACACTCCCTGCTTTTCACCAGATGCCCCCTGCTCTACTCAAATAATGATCCCCTCTCTATCCCGCTCCATCAGTGTTTCTTTCTCTCGTGCAGTGATTCTTAACCTTGGCTACAGGTTGGAATCACCAAACTTAAAAAAAAAACACAAGGGGCCCCAAGATTCTGACTTCAGTGGCCTGGGGTCCTCCAGGCATTGGGAAACCTGAGCTCTCAGGAGCCTGCAACCCCACCCGCCAGCTTTCCCTGCCGATCCCACCATCATGACCAGCACTCAAACGGCTGCTCTTTCCCAACACGTCCACCTTTCCAACCAAGCTCTTCCAAAGAGCTGTCTAGCCCTGTGGTCCCTCCTTTGACCCCTGACATTCCTCTTCAGTTCAGTTCAGTCACGTTCAACTCTTGCGACCCCATGGACTGCAGCACGCCAGGCCTCCCTGTCCATCACCAACTCTCGGAGCTTGCTCAAACTCACGTCCTTCGAGTCAGTGATGCCATCCGACCACCTCATCCTCTGTCGTCCCCTTCTCCTCCTGCCTTCAGTCTTTCCCAGCATCAGGGTCTTTTCCATGAGTCAGTTCTTCGCATCAGGTGACCAGAGTATTGGAGCTTCAGCTTCAGCATCAGTCCTTCCAATGAACATTCAGGACTGATTTCCTTTAGGATGGACTGGTCTGATCTCCTTCAGACCCTCCTGCAATTGTCCTTGGAGCTGAAAACACCGCCCTGAAGCCCTGGGCTGCTGCGTTGCTGGGCCACGTGGGACCCCAGCCCAATCGTACTCAGCTCCGGCAGCACTGACTGTCTATCTCTTCCTTCCCCCTCTGACATCACACCGTGGCTTGCCTTCTACATAACCAGCCATTTATCCTCAGTCTCCGCTGCCGGTTCCTCCTGATGTACTTGTCCTGGTGGCACAGGGCTCCGTCCTGGGACCTCCTCTCACTCCCTCGTGTACTCATCCTGTCCTGTGGCTTTAGAACTCATCTGTTCCCCAGTGAGTCACAAGTGGACGCCTCTGATCTACACCTCTTTCCAAACTCCACATGCGCAGATCCAAATACCTACTTGAATCTCCTCTGCGTGTCCACAGATGTAGGTTTCAAACTGACCACTCCCCTGAGCTGAAGCTCTGCCCTTCCTCTCCCTCCCAAAGCTGTTCTTTCTCACCATCCTCCGTTCTTACCACAGCCCTGCCAGCCTTCCTGTTACTCAAGCCAGAAACGGAGATGTCTTTGCCTGGTTTTCCCATACACATGTCCAATTCCATCATCAAATCCAGGTGGCCCTAACGTCAGAGCACAGCCAGAACCACATCACACCACCCCCTCAGTGCCAGTCTGCTCCAGCGTGGATCATCTGTCACCTGGTAACGGCTTTCTGCTTCCACCCCCGGTCCCCGTCATCGAGTCTCAAAACAATAGAGTGATCCTCTGCCAAAAACCCCCAAAGGCTCCAATCTCACTCAGTGAAAGCCCATGGACCCCCAGTGACCTGCCTCCATTCCTCTCTGGCCTTGTCTCCCACCCCTTGTCCACGCATTGCCCTCGTGCAGCCAGCCACGTGCCCAGCTGTGCTCCAGCAGGCCTTTGCACTGGCTGCTCTCTGCCTGCAGGGTCCCAGTGATCTACTTTCCCCATTCCTCCAGCTCTCCACCCCAAGGGACTCAGTGAGTGCCTCCCAGACCACTGCTTTTACATATAAATTGCCTTTCTGGACACTCCCCATCTACCTTCTTCGCTTATTTTTCTCCTTGGCACATGTTGCCTCCTAATTCACTGCATAACTTATATATATTGTGTTTATTGTATACAAACAGATGTCCACCTGTCTTGTTCCGTGTCCAGGACCTAGTACAGTGCCTGGCACTTCAGTTCAGTTCAGTCCCTCAGTCGTCTCCGACTCTTTGCAACCCTATGGACTGCAGCACACCAGGCCTCCCTGTCCATCACCAACTCCCAGAGTTTACTCAAACTCACGTCCATTGAGTTGGTGATGCCATCCAACCATCTTATCCTCTGTTGTCCCCTTCTCCTCCTGCCTTCAATCTCTCCCAGCATCAGGGTCTTTTCAAATGAGTCAGCTCTTTGCATCAGGTGGCCAAAGTATTGGAGTTTCAGCTTCAACATTAGTCCTTCCAATGAACACTCAGGACTGATTTCCTTTAAGATGGACTGGTTGGATCTCTTTGCACTCCAAGGGACTCTCAAGAGTCTTCTCCAACACCACAGTTCAAAAGCATCAATTCTTTGGTGCTCAGCTTTCTTTATAGTCTAACTCTCATATCCATACATGACTACTGCAAAAACCATAGCCTTGACTAGATGGACCTTTGTTAGCAAAGTAATATCTCTGTTTTTTAATATGCTGTCTAGTTTGGTCATAACTTTCCTTCCAAAGAATAAGTGTCTTTTAATTTAATGGCTGCAGTCACCATCTGCAGTGATTTTGGAGCCCCCCCAAAAAAGTCAGCCATTGTTTCTCCATCTATTTACCATGAAGTGATGGGATTGGATGCCATGATCTTTGTTTTCTGAATGTTGAGCTTTAAGCCAACTATTTCACTCTCCTCTTTCACTTTCATCAAGAGGCTCTTTAGTTCTTCTTCACTTTCTGCCATAAGGATGGTATCATCTGCATGTCTGAGGTTATTGATATTTCTCCCAGCAATCTTGATTCCAGCTTGTGTTTCATCCAGCCCAGCATTTCTCATGATGTACTCTGCATAGAAGTTAAATAAGCAGGGTGACAATATACAGCCTTGACGAACTCCTTTTCCTATTTGGAACCAGTCTGTTGTTCCATATCCAGTTCTAACTTTTGCTTCCTGACCTGCATACAGGTTTTTCAAGAGGCAGGTCAGGTGGTCTGGTATTTCCATCTCTTTCAGAATTTTCCACAATTTATTGTGATCCACACAGTCAAAGGCTTTGGCATAGTCAATAAAGCAGAAATAGATGCTTTTCTGGAACTCTCTTGCTTTTTCCATGATCCAGTGGATGTTGGCAATTTGATCTCTGGTTCCTCTGCCTTTTCTAAAACCAGCTTGAACATCAGGAAGTTCACAGTTCACATATAGCTGAAGCCTGGCTTGGAGAATTTTGAGCATTACTTTACTAAGGTGTGAGATGAGTGCAATTGTGCGGTAGTTTGAGCATTCTTTGGCATTGCCTTTCTTTGGGATTTGAATGAAAACTGACCTTTTCCAGTCCTGTGGCCACTGCTGAGTTTTCCAAATTTGCTGGCATATTGAGTGAGCACTTTCACAGCATCATCTTTCAGGATTTGAAATAGCTCAACTGGAATTCCATCCCCTCCACTAGCTTTGTTCATAGTGATGCTTCCTAAGGCCCACTTGACTTCAAATTCCAGGATGTCTGGCTCTAGGTGAGTGATCACACCATCGTGATTATCTGGGTCATGAAAATCTTTTTTGTAGAGTTCTTCTGTGTATTCTTTCCACCTCTTCTTAATATCTTCTGCTTCTGTTAGGTCCATACCATTTCCATCCTTTATTGTGCCCATCTTTGCATGAAATATTCCCTTGGTATCTCTAATTTTCTTGAAGAAATCTCTAGTCTTTCCCATTCTATTGTTTTCCTCTAGTTCTTTACACTGATCACTGAGGAAGGCTTTCTTATCTCTCCTTTCTATTCTTTGAAACTCTGCATTCAGATGCTTATATCTTTCCTTTTCTCCTATTTTTTGCTTCTTTTCTTTTCACAGCTATTTGTAAGGCCTCCACAGACAGCCATTTTGCTGTTTTGCATTTCTTTTTCTTGGGGATGGTCTTGATCCCTGCCTCCTGTACAATGTCAGGAACCTTGGTCCGTAGTTCATCAGGCACTCCGTCTATCAGATCTAGACCCTTAAATCTATTTCTCACTTCCACTGTATAATTATAAGGGATTTGATTTAGGTCATATCTGAATGGTCTAGTGGTTTTCCCTACTTTCTTCAATTTCAGTCTGAATTTGGCAATAAGGAGTTCATGATCTGAGCAATAGTCAGCTCCCGGTCTTGTTTTTGCTAACTGTATAGAGCTTCTCCATCTTTGGCTGCAAAGAATATAATCAATCTGATTTCGGTGTTGACCATCTGGTGATGTCCACGTGTAGAGGTTTCTCCTGTGTTGTTGGAAGAGGGTGTTTTCTATGACCAGTGCGTTCTCTTGGCAAAACTCTATTAGCATCTGCCCTGCTTCATTCTGTCCTCCAAGGCCAAATTTGTCTGTTACTCCAGGTGTTTCTTGACTTCCTACTTTTGTATTCCAGTCCCCTATAATGAAAAGGACACTGGCACTTAGATGGTCAATAAGTGTTTGTTGAATGAATAAATGTGATACAGACCGAAAGCTATGGGGGGTCAGGAAGGGAAGAGGAATACCAGGATTAGGTTCCACAAGGATTATTTCTAAATTTTGGTGGTAGGAATGCTTTATAAAGACTGGAGCTGAGCCTTGAAAGAAGGGTAAAATTTAATAGAAATAATAATATAGTTGGGATAAACTGTAAGACTAGCAAAACCTTAGCAACTATTTCTGCAGAGCTCGACTCTCAGGTAGGGTGAGGACAGAGCCGGGAGAAGTCAAGCCCGAAGGAACGTCAGGAAGTTGGGATGCGAAGCGGAAACGTCCATGAGTGGGATTTGAAATCGAGCCCAAGGGTCAGGGGTGGGGGCCCCTGGGATGTGCGGGCGCTGCAGTAAGTTCTCAGGCCCCTGTCATAGGCCACCTTTGGAGGCCGACTCTCCCCATTTCTTCCCTTGGCCCCAGCCAAGAAGATGAAGAGAGATACACACTGAGGATTCTGACTCTGGTCAGCCTAAAGGGGTTTCTCATGGATGGACTGTCCTGGAGGGACTGTCGTGTAGGGGAAAAAAAACGGTTGTGCAGATCTATGGTCAGGTGGCTGGTCAGTGTCGGGGTGCTTACTCCCATTTCCAGTGTGGGCGTGCTCAGTCACGTCCAACTCTTTGCGACCCCATGGACTGCAGCCCGCCAGGCTCCTGTGTCCGTGGGATTCTCCAGGCAAGCAGACTGGAGCAGGTTGCCATCTCCTCCTCCAGGGGACCTTCCCGACCCAGAGATCAAAACTGTCTTCTGTGTCTCGTGCATTGGCAGATGGATTCTTCACCTCTTTACCACTGCGCCCCCCCGGGAAGCCCCCATCTCCAGCAGTGCCGTGGTAACCATGCATCGCCATGAAAACTTCTCCTCCGTTCCAGGCTAAGCTTGGCTTAAGTCAATCAGACAAGCCCTTTTCAACCTCAGCCTGAAATGCCGACTCACAGGTGTTGGTGTCTGCCTCCCAAGCAGAAAGCCACAGCGCCCCCTTCAGGAGAGGGAGGGCATGGGGTGTGTAATCCCACACCTGCTCAGAAATCGAACTGCAACTTGGATTCCTCTCTCCATCCCTGGCGTCCAGTTACTCCGGTCTACTCTCCCTACTCCTGCAAGTCCACACCACTTGGCTTTGCCTAATTCACTTACTTATAATTCTCAAAATGCACTGGAGAGAACGGTGTGTAGGCAAAGAAGCAGGAAGGATACAACCCGTTCAGGAAACAGTAGCAAGTTTGGTTTGGACTGGAGCATGTGGAGACCTCAGGGTGCGGGCCAAGGGGGGAGGACTCTGGGTCCTGCTGAACAGCTGACACAGCTCTTTCTCCCATGTAGGGGCGGGGTAGGGGGGACAGGTTCCTTAACCATCTTAAGCTGCTTTCCTTATCTGTAAATAGAGGCTGTAATACTACCTTGCAAATCTGTGCTGAGAACCGAGCAAGGTCAGATGTGTGCAAGTGTCAGGCACAGAAGGAGACAGTGGGGCGGGGGCAGGGGGGCTCCATATGCTCTACATCAAAGCGCTTGGTTTTGCCTGGTGGCTGGCGAGGGGTCAGAGAGAGATGTGAAGCTGGGGAAGAGTGACTGCTGCTGCTAATCCCACTTTGTTATTGTTCAGTCGCAAGTCGTTTCTGACTCTTTGTGACCCCATGAACTGCAGCACGCCAGGCCTCCCTGTCCTTCACCAACTCCCGGAGCTTGCTCAAACTCTCCGTGATGCCATCCAATCATCTCACCCTCTGTCGTCCCCTTCTCCTCCTGCTTTCAATCTCTCCCAGCATCAGTGTCTTTTCCCGTGAGTCAGCTCTTCGCATCAGGTGGCCAAAGTATTGGAGCTTCAGCTTCAGCATCAGTCCTTCTGGTGAATATTCAGGTTTCATCTCCCTCAAGATTGACTGGTTTGCTCTCCTTGCAGTCCAAGGGACTCTCAAGAGTTTTCTCCAACACCACAGTTCAAAAGCATGAGTTCTTGGGTGCTCTGCCTTCTCCATGGTCCAGCTCTCACATCCGTACCTGACAACTGAGGTACAGAGAGACGACGCAGTTTGCCCAAGGTCACAGTCAGCCAGCAGCAGAGCTGGAGTTAAAACCAAGCTCTTAACCGCTGTAGTGGTTATTCTTCCTCCAGCTGAAAAGAGTGGAAGGGAAACGGCCTGTAAGACGGAGGCAGTGTCAGGGGTCATGGAAAAGAATTGACTGATGACCAGATTAAAACTGGACTTGGCTTTGCTTCCAGCATAGTGGTCAGGCTGCTGGCAAGAAAACTTAAGTGATCAGCACATTCATCAACAAGAGTTCTGTGGCAAGGAGAGCCCATGGCCCGCTCCAAAGCCCAGGCCTCTCCCTGTCCCAGGTGCTCCATGGAAAGGCCCGTCTAAAGCCCAGTGGCCGTGTGCCCTGCAGGTGTGGAACTTGAGGAGGCAGGGTGGGTTCACAGGAGCTCTTCCCAGTCCTCTTAGTGCAGAGAAGCAGGTAGATCTGGAAAGGAGTGGTCCTGGCATCGGGACTTGACGCTGCCCACTCACACACTGACAATGGAGAGGTGTGCTCAGGAAGCCGACTGAAGAGGTCAGGGACCCGGGCCGGAGGGGGCACCCTCAGCAACCACATGGACTCGGGTGACCAGCCTGGTTGGTACCTGCTGCACAGTTTCAGCCAGAGAGAATTTAATACAGATCATCAAACCCAGCATGGTCTCTGTGCAGCCGGAAGGCCGGAAGGCCCAGGAAGCCCGCCCTGCCTGCTGCCGCCCTTAGGGTTGGGCTTCCATGGCAGGAGTGGGGAGAGGTTTGAGGTGGTTCTACCAAAAGCCCCCCAAACCAGGGCAATCTGACTGTCGCTCAGCCATCAGAGGTGGACGGATCAATGACAGTGGACAGAAGAAGCCCATCCAGCTTCTTCCAGGGACACCCCAGGAGACCAAGAATGAGGAGGAGAAAGACTCTGGCCACCCCTAGCCTCCAGCCTCTGCTCCTCCTCCAGTGCTTTCGTTAGCCAGGCCAGCGTGGCACTAGCGCTCAAGGGAACCTGGGAAATGCATTCCCCATGGCTGGGCTTGAAGAGGAAGGGCAAGGGTGACTGCTGGGCAAGTGGTGGTTGAGGAGCACGCCATTAATCCCACCTTGGAATGGTCCTGGGTTACCTGGGATAATCTAAAATTTCATAATGACTGAAATTTCCTAGAAGTTTAAACGTCAGTTCTTACTCACTCATGCTTTGTCTTCCCAGCACACAGCATTCTGTGCTCCACTTGCTCAATGAGACCTGAACGCCAAAGTCTGGCTACAGAGTCTTCATCTGAACAACTGTTCAGAATTCTTCTCCGTAGTAAAAGCATACTAAAAAGCAGAGACATTACTTTGCCAACAAAGGTCCGTCTAGTCAAAGCTATGGTGTTTCCAGTAGTCATGTGTGGATGCGAGAGTTGGAGAATATTCATTAGAAGGACTGATGCTGAAGCCAAAACTCCAACACTTTGGCCACCTGATGTGAATAACTGACTCATTGGAAAAGACCCTGATGCTGGGAAGATTGAAGGCAGGAGGAGAAGGGGACAACAGAGATTGAGATGGTTGGATGGCATCACTGACTCAATGGATGTGAGTTTAAGTAAACTCCAGGAGTTGGTGAAGGACAGGGAGGCCTGGCGTGCTGTAGTTCATGAGGTTGCAAAGAGTCGAACACGACTAAGCGACTGAACTGAACTGATAGGAAAAGAGTCCTCAAGCGTCACTTTACTTTTATTATGTTTTTCCTTAACATGATGACAAATCCCTAACAAAATCATTGAAACAAGAGAAGTATTCTCAATCAATTGTAAATAGACTAAGAATTTATAAATGTTGAAAAGGAGACACGAATTTGTTTGATAATATGATCACCTACCTAGATTAACAAATTAAAATCAACTGAAAATGCTTAGAACCAATAAGGTGATTCCATGACCTGAGTGGCTGGAAAGTACTCAAGACTTAACGCTTTTCTCATGTAATAAGAAGCTATTTAGAAAACTAAAGGGAAGGAAAACGTGGTTCGCAAAAAATCAATATACAGGACTTCCCTGATGGCTCAGTGGTCAGGAATCCGCCAGCCAGTGCAGGAGACACCAGTTCCATCCCCGATCCGGGAAGATCCCACGTGCTGCGGAGCAACTAAGCCCGGGAGCCATAACTACGGAGTCTGCGCTCTGGAGCCCGGGAGCTGAAACTGCTGAGTCTGCGCTCTGGAGCCCGGGAGCCGAAATTGCTGAGCCCATGTGCCCTAGACTCCGTCCTCTGAAGCAAGAGAAGCCACCGCGATGAGAAACCTGACCACCACAACCAGAGAGTAACCCCCGACCCCACCCCATCCCTCGCCACAACTCGAGAAAAGCCCGAGCAGCAGCAAACACCCCGCATGGCCGAAAATAGAGAAAGAAGCAAAGGCGCACGGAATGGCGGTCCCCTTGGTAGAAAGGGAGACGCCATGTGATAGCAAAGCCCCCATCACCTCCTGGAGTGCTGTGGGCAGAATCTAACCTCATCACCCCTCGCAGGATTTTCAAACACTGGGATGCGTCCTTTTAAAATTCTTTCAGAAGAGTACGCATAGGAGAAGAGCCATTAGTGGTTTGGGAGGACAGAACGTGTGATGAGGGGAGGAGACTTTCCTTTAGCAGACAGGATGGTACCCAGTTACACAGTGTTTTAGTAAAAAACAGCGCATTAATGGGACCGTAGGAAGCAGGCAGGTCCATGAGACCCCAAACAATCAGGTAAGAGAGGACGACTGTGACATTTTCTATAGTGGGCGATTATTCATGTAATTTACAGAACAGTGCGGTCAGGCAGGTTACACCCGCCGCTGTCATTCAGCGACTTCCGCTGGCTGAGTGCTTCTCCGGTTCCTTCCAACGTGGGTCATGGGATTGCGGAGGAAGGAGAGGACAGGAAAGCTCTGGATCTCAGAAGGTGAAACAGACACCCTAGCAGCAGCTTATGCTTCTCTTCCATCAAAGTTAATCTGCGGAAGAACCGCTGGACAGTCATTATCAGCTCTGGGACAGCAGCGTTCCTGCCTCCTAGAAGGGTCTGCGTTTTCATAGGCCTGAATCTGCTGTGTGGAGGGTCTGTGTTAAAGGATGCAGAACGCTTTGTGGGGAGGGTCTCCGCCCCTTCTGCAGGCTTTCCTCTGCTTTGCTGTAATATTTTAAAGACTGTCTCCAGGGGTATTCCCAGGCCAGATGCTAAAATGCTACCACAGGTGATTCTATGTTAAAAAAAAAAAAAAACCATTTTCAGAAATAACTTTTAAATACATCCTTTCCCATGAATTGTCTCTAGTATTTCAGGCCTGCTCCACGGAAACCTGCAATGAAAGCTTTGAGGAATGAGCTGCCATCGTTTAGATAACTGTCGAGCACTTTGCTCGTCTGAGATCACGGATGCCCGCGTCCAGTGCTTTAAAAACTGTGGCTCCAGATCCTTCTCTCTGTCAATAGACACTGCAGATCCCAGCTTGGGAACTGGATCAGTTACAAAAGTGGGTTCCATCCCTGGGTCGGGAAGACCCCCTCCCTGGAGGAGGAAATGGCAACCCACTCCAGTATTCTTGCCTGGGAAGTCCCATGGGCAGAGGAGTCTGGAGGGCTACAGTCCATGGGGTCGCAAAGAGTTGGATTCAGCTGAGCAACTAAACAACAGCAGCAAATTTACACCCAGAGAGAAAGGAAATGACAAGGCCAGTGGTGACCTTGGCTTGGTTCCCTAGTCCCTTGTGGAGGACTTCTGGAGCTGGGATGGCAAAAGCATTCCTTTTTCCTGGTTATTTAGGGTTCTGACTCAAGTGGGCCTTGAGGCCTGGTCTGTTTCACCTCTCTGAAGCCCAGCCCTGAATCTCGGTGGTACCAGGACTGGGGGCAGCTGTGGATAGTAGTGGAACACACAGGCTTTGGAGTGAAACTTCTCAAGCCTGGGCTCGAATCTTAGCTTGACCATTTAACTCGATTTCCTGAGGTCTCATGATAGTAATAGTGCCTACCTCACAGGGCTGGGGTGGGGAATGGATCAGTGCAGTGATGGAAAACACCTAAGAACATTGTTATATTAGCACTGGTCTGTAGCAGGACAAAAGGGGGAAGGGGAGGAGGAGGGTTGTACCAGGCAGGGCTTCTGTTGCCTAGCAACACCGCTCGCCACCTGTTCCACATTTTGAAAAGTCTGGTTGTTGCTGCACTTCCTTTGGCAAAAGCAAGGTGGTGAATAGAGAAAAATCTAGGAACTGCGAGTTACCTGGGCACCTACGTGATGGAGAAGGGAACAGGCTTATTTGTGATGTTCCAAAGTTGACACTAGGTCACTGGGGAAAATGTTTGTTCTCAGCAGGATCAGGAACTGTCTAACCTTTCGGTTGTTCTTGAGGAATAGCGAGCAGATACAGGGCTCCCCCACAGCTGCGCTCACCTGCTGGGAAATCAAGACTTGGCCCACGCTTGACGTAGCTCCCACACCTGGAAAATGGAATGTGGGAAGCAGGGCAGAGAGAAACCCATGCTGCATATAGCCACCAGACCATCTTTGTAAATAACGTTTTATAATGCGCATTGACCTTTCCGTCTAGTCAAGGCTATGGTTTTTCCATTGGTCATGTATGGATGTGAGAGTTGGCCCATAAAGAAAGCTGAGCGCTGAAGAATCGATGCTTTTGAACTGTGAACTGTGATGTTGGAGAAGACTCTTGAGAGTCCCTTGGACAACACGGAGATCCAACCAGTCAATCCTAAAGGAGATCAGTCCTGAATATTCATGGGAAGGACTGATGCTGAAGCTGAAACTCCAATACTTTGGCCACCTGATTCGAAGAGCTGACTCATTGGAAAAGACCCTGGTGCTGGGAAAGATTGAAGGCAGGAGGAGAAGGGGACGACAGAGGATGAGATGTTTGGATGGCATCATCGACTCGATGGACATGAGTTTGGGTGGACTCTGGGAATTGGTGATAGAGAAGCCTGGTGTGCTGCAGTCTATGCAGTCGCAAAGAGTCGGACACGACTGAGCAATGGAACTGAATTGAGCTGAATGCGCATGGACAGTAAGCTTGCTCTAGGTGGTAGGAGGCACTGTGTGGTGTCTTATTTGGTGGTCACCTCTGCCAGGTGGTGCAGAGACTCTTTGTTAGTTTGGATGCTGATAAGAATGTGTCCTCATTATCCATAAGAGTATTTTTTGCTCAGTATAATATCCATGGCTGCCATTTTTGTTGAATACTTGAAATATATTACTATCATTTTATAAAGGATCACTACTGAAAAGTCTTGCAATAATTCAGTATTATTTATAAGTCACTTTCTCTTTCTTCTAGATACTCCAGGTTTATCTTTTCTTTTTCCTGAAAGTCTGTGATTTCACCAGGATGTGCTGTGGTGTTGATTTGTGTGGGTCATTATTTTCAGGCGCATGATGTTCTCTCTCATGCTGTTCCTGCTGCTCAGTCGCTCAGTCGCGTCTGACTCTGTACGACCCCATGGACTGCAGCCCACCAGGCCTCTCTGTCCACGGGATTCCCCAGGCAAGAACACTGGAGTGGGTTGCCATGCCCTCCTCCAGGGGATCTCCCCAACCCAGGGATCGAACCCAGGTCTCCTGCATTGCAGGCAGATTCTTTACCTGAGCCGCCAGGAAAGCCCCATTCTCTTGCAGTACGTAGGTTTAACTGTTTATTTTAGAAACGTTTTCTTGAATTACGGTTTTTAGTATTTGATCTGACCCCTTGCTTTGTTTTGCTTCTTCAGGGACTCCTGTTAGCCATGTGTTGGATATACTTTTTTCTGCCTTCAATATTTGGCACAGTTTCTAACCTTTTTACCTTTTTCTTTATTCTATTAAAATTTGTTCATTGATTTATTTTTGGCTGTTCTGAGTCTTCGTTGCTGTGAGGGCTTTCCCTAGATGCGCGAGCAGGAGCTGCTGTCTAGCTGCGGTCCCGGGCCTCTTATTGTAGTAACCTCTTATTGCAAAGCACAGGCTCTTCTCCAACACCACCATTCAAAAACATCAGTTCTTTGGTGCTCAGCCTTCTTTATGGTCCAACTCTCACATCCATACATGACTACTGGAAAAACCATAGTTTTGACTAGATGAACCTTTGTCAGCAAAATGTCTCTTCTTTTTAATACCCTGTCTACGTTGGTCATAGCTTTCTTTCCAAGGAGCGAGCACGTTTTAATTTTGTGGCTGTCCACAGTAATTTTGGAGCCCAAGAAAATAAAGTCTGTCACTGCTTCCACATGTTCCCCATCTATTTGCCATGATCCCCTTCCCCCTAAGTGTGGTAGGACCTGGGATCAGGAAGGGATACAGTCCCCATGATTAGGCTACATTCCCTGGCAAATGTGGGAGTGTTTATCAGATATAATTAAGATCCCTAATTGGATGGCTCTAAGGTAAACAAGAGAGAGAGTCCTGAGTGGGCCTGGCTAATCAGGAGACCATTTAAATGAGAATCCAGGAGAGAGATTCAAAGCGCAAAGACTCTCTCTCTTGGCCTTGAGAAGGCACACGGCCACGTGGTGGAGAGGGCCTGGAGCTGTGACCAGCGGGCGGCCTCTAGCCGCCAGAGGTCTTAGTTTTACAACCACAAGGAATTGAATCCTCCCAGCAACCAGTGGGATTAGAGAAGGACCCTGAGCCTCAGAGAAGACCGCAGCACCAGCCCACACCTCGATTCCAGCCTCCTGAGACCCTCACCCGGGACCAGCTGACCCGTGCTTGGGACCCTGACCCTCAGAAACTGCAAGAAAACCGGTTCGTTCTAAGCTGCTCAGTGTGTGGAGGTTGGTTCTGCACCAACAGAAAACGAACGAGTGCCTCGCAGCGTCGCCCCGTTTTGTGAGCACATCTTTCCTTGCACAGGCTGTTGTTCTATGGCTGTTATTCTACCCCTCTCCTTTTCTAGGCAGTATCTTTGTATGAGATTCAACCTTGGTATTTCTCTGCTGTGGATTTTTATACGAAGTTCATTTCCCCGAACTTTTATGATAAGGCTTAGTGCTAATAGCTGGTTTTTTGTTTTTTTTTTTTAACCGAATAGAGATCCTTCTGTTGTTTTCAATGAGCAGCCTGCTAAGGACATGTATTGGCTTGACTCTCAGTTATCTGAACGTTCTCTCTTCTTCGCTTCTATCGGCCCTGTGCGCCTACGTCTTGATTTTACTCCAAGCTGTTTCTCCTTCTTCCCGTCCAGGAAGGGAGCCTGGGGGGTTGGGGGTGGGGGAGCGGTTTCAGGAGTTCATAGAGTGGGACCGATCCAACTATTGGAGGTTTTACTGCAGGACCCTCAAGGTCTCTCTCTGATGAAATGGGCCAAACCACACGTGCCGATCGGTCCGCCGGCTTCTGCCCGTCGCCCTGCTTCGTCCCTTCGCTGCTCTGCGTCCCCTCGCTGCTCTGCGTCCTCCCACGAGGATGCGAGTACCGTGCAGGCCTTGGTGCTCATGGCTTGTCACACCTGCTTGTGTTTTGGAGTGTATGGAGACACTCTGGCATCTTATTAGCTGGTGAATGTCAGGCAAAGGGTTTTTGTTGCTGTTTTTAAAGATTTTTTTTTCATGTGGACCATATTTGAAGTCTTTATTGAATTTGTTACAATATTGCTTCTGTCCTATATTTTGTTGTTTTTGGCCAGAAAGCATGTGGGATCTTCGCTCCCCAACCAGGGATTGAACCCCAGCACCCTCTGCATTGGAAGGTGAAGTCTTAACCACTGGAGCACCAGGGAAGTCCCATGCAGGGAGCTTTTTTTTTTTTTTCTATTGGGTTGCTCTGCCTGTTGTGACTGGGGAATTGGGGAAGATCCAGGTTATTCAAGGCTTCCAGGTGAAGCTAGTGGTAGAGAAACCCCTTAGCAGTGCAGGAGATTTAGAGATGTGAGTTCCGTCCTTAGGTTGGAAAGATCCCCTGGAGGAGGGCACAGCAACCCACTCCAGTATTCTTGTCTAGAGAATCTCATGGACAGAGGACCCTGGCGGGCTGTAGTCCGTAGGGTCACAGAAAGTCGAACACAACTGAAGCGATTTAGCACACCTGCACACAAAAGTATTATATATTCAAAGACAAGTCTCTGCCAGGGACTCCCCCGAGGTCTCCTTTTTATAACCCGAGAAAACCTAATTCCCAGAGTGGTTAACCAATTTCCCCTAAGTCACGCAGCTGGCGAGTGGGAAAGTCAGCATTTGAACCTGGTTCCTAGGATCTCTTTGGAAGGAATGATGCTAAAGCTGAAACTCCAGTACTTTGGCTACCTCATGCGAAGAGTTGACTCACTGGAAAAAGACTCTGATGCTGGGAGGGATTGGGGGCAGGAGGAGAAGGGGACGACAGAGGATGAGATGGCTGGATGGCATCACTGACTCGATGGATGTGAGTCTGAGTGAACTCTGGGAGTTGGTGATGGACAGGGAGGCCTGGCGTGCTGCAGTTCATGGGGTTGCAAAGAATCGGACACGACTGAGCGACTGAACTGATTTCAGAGCCCTCATTTTTCCCACTACATTTTGTTTACAAAGCTGCTTTTACTGTAGGAATCCCCAGCTTTAAAACCTAGCTTGGTTTCCCGCTACCTGAAGCACCCAGCACTTGAGGCTCCACCCTGCCCATCCAGCCTCCTCACCTCTGCTTACTAAAGCTCAGCCCCGCCTCTGGCCCCAAAAGCCCTCCCCATCCCCTCCCTGATCTGTGATCCCTCTTCTACTCCTCCTCCATCTCTTCTTCCAAGTCCAGATCAGGTGCCTTTCTAATCGATTGCTAGAGACTCTAATAGTTTTTGGGTTTTTATTCATGAATTTAGAGGGAGGGGAGGTATTTGGAGGAATTAACCTGTGCTTTTCTATTGTTATTCAGTTGCTCAGTCGTGTCTGACTCTTTGTGACCCCGTGGACTGCAGCATGCCAGGTTTCCCTGTCCTTCACCATCTCCCAGGGCTTGCTCAAACCCATGTCCACTGAGTCAGTGATGCCATCCGACCATCTTATCCTCTGTCATCCCCTTCTCCTGCCTTCAATCTTTCCCAGCATCAGGGGCTTTTCCAGTGAGTTGGCTCTTAGTGTCAGCTGGCCCAAGTATTGGAGCTTCAGCTTCAGCATCAGTCCTTCCAATGAATATTAGGACTGATTTCCTTTAGGATTAACTGGCTTGATCTCCTTGCAGTCTAGAGGGCTCTCAAGAGTCTTCCCCAACACAATTCAAAAGTTTTCTGTACCTTTCTAAATGCATTTTCTGAGCTAGTGTTAGTCACTCAGTCGTGTCTGACTCTTTGAGACCCCATGGATGGTAATTAACTCACCAGGCTCCTCTCTCCATAGAATTCTCCAGGCAAGAACAGTGGAATGGGTTGCCATTCCCTTTTCCGGGGGATCTTCCTGACCCAGGGATTGAATCCGGGTCTGCTGCATTGTAGGCAGATTCTTTACCAATTAAGCCATCACCCGCCTGCCAAGGCAGGAGATATAAGAGATGTGGGTTTGATCCTTGGGTTGGGAAGATCCCCTGGAGAAGGGCGTGGCAACCCACTCCAGTATTCTTGCCTGGAGAATCCCATGGACAGAGGAGCCTGATAGGTTACAGTCCATAGGGTGGCAAAGAGTTGGACATGACTAAAGCAACTTAGCATGCATGCAGGAAGGAGGAGCCAGTCAGAACTCCCCCACTGAATTAACTAGAAGGGATTAGCAGGGTCACTCCTTAGCAGGACAAAGGATGAGTCCCTGTGTAGGGCAGAACCCGGGGTGTAGACACAGCTGTTCTTTGGCTGGTCCTAGCACACGGAACACTGCACACCTGACTTGCAGCTGGGAACAGTCAGGGTACCTCCTTCTCTTCCACAGAAGCAGGCCATCACAGTGCTTCCCTCATCATCATTCTGGTTCCAGGGGACACCTGCCTTCCAAGACAGCCTGCTGGCTTTATTATTTATTTAGGTGTGGTAAGGACCTGCTGTCTGTCTCCCTGGTGGTCTGTGGGCCTTGGAAGGCAGGAAGCCAGGGACATCCTGAGCTCCAAGTCTACTGGGGCAGTTTCGGGGTGAAGGTTGGGGGTGGCTGAAGGATGGAATTTAGGGATCCCCACGCCAAAGCTAATACTGCACAAAGTGAAAGTCGCTCAGTCGTGTCCAACTCTTTGCAGCTCCGTGGACTGTACAGTATATGGAATTCTCTAGGCCAGAATATTGCAGTGGGTAGCCGTTCCCTTCGCTAGGGGATCTTCCCAACCCAGGGATTAAACCTACGCCTCCCTAGTTGCAGGCGGATTCTTTACCAGCTGAGCCACATAAAGCATTGTTTTAAGATTTGAAAGAAAACACTGCATGTGAAAATAATCTGTAAATTATAAAGTACTATGAATAATAGAGACATTCCCTGGTGGCTCAGATGGTAAAGAGTCTGCCTGAAATGTGGGAGACCCAAGTTCAATCCCTGAGGTAGGAAGATTCCCTGGAGAAGGAAATGGCAACCCACTCCAGTATTCTTGCCTGGAAAATCCCATGGACGGAGGAGCCTGGTGGGCTACAGTCCATAAGGTTGCAGAGAGTGGGATACGACTGAGTGACTTCACTTTCACTTTCATGAATAATAGCTGTTACTGTTCAAGGAAATGGCACAAGGAATTTTTACCATTGGCAGCACCTACTAAAGACCTCATTAAGACACTTCCCTGGTGGTCCAGTGGTTAAGAATGTGCCTTGCAATGCAGGGGACGCAGGTTCGATCCCTGGTCAGGAAACTAAGTAGTGCCGACTCTGTAACCCTGTGAATTGTAGCACGCCAGGCTTACCAGTCCTTCATTCCCTCCGTTTGGTCAAACTCAAGTCCGTTGAGTCGGTGATACCATCCAGCCATCTCATCCTCTGTCGTCCCCTTCTCCTCCTGCCTTCAATCTTTCCCAGCATCAGGGTCTTTTCTATTGAGTCAGTTCTTCACATCAGGTGGCCAAAGTACTAGAGTCTCAGCTTCAGCATCAGTCCTTCCAATGAATATTCAGGGTTGATTTCTTTAGGATTGTCTGGTTTGATCTCCTTCCTGTCCAAGGGATTCTCAAGAGTCTTCTCCAACACCACAGTTCGAAAGTATCAATTCTTCAATGCTCAGCTTCCTTTATGGTCCAACTCACATCTGTAGATGACTACTGGGAAAACCATAGCTTTGACTATAAGACCTTTGGCAGCAAAGCGATTTCTCTGCTTTTTAGTACGCTGTCTAGGTTGTGTGTCCAAAGTCGCCTCAGTTGTGTCCAACTCTTTGAGACCCTATGGACTGTAGCCCACCAGACCCTTCTGTCCACAGAATTTCCCAGGCATGAATACTGAAGTGAGTTGGCATGCCCTTCCCCAGGGGACCTTCCCAACCCAGGGATCGAACCTGCATCTCTTGCATCTCCAGCATCGGTAGGCGAGTTCTTTACCACTAACACCACTGGGGAAGTCCAGGTTAAAAGTAAATAAAAGCCCTCTTTCAATAGGACAGCTTCTCTCCATCAGGTGGCTCAGGGACACCTGGCGGGATGCAGAGCACCCTCCCTCTGTGATATGTCAACACACATACCCCATCAGAGGATCATTCCTTCTGAAGCCTGTGTCTCTCCTAAACCCTTGATCACTAAGTCCCCTTTCATGACAGCAGGAATTCACCCAATGGCCTTTCATGTATTAGCCTGGCCAGGCTGGAGCTTTGCTAACCAACCCTGAGGTGTGGAGCTTGGTCGGCACTCAGGATTCATGTGCCGGGTCTTGCCAGCATACTCCTCCTGCCTCCTGGACCGACGTGAATCTGCATGGTATTGGCCCAGCCCCAGCCCATGGCTTCTCAGGAAGCATCTCAGCCATATCAGATCTGTCATCCTGCCTGGTTCGCACAGTCCCCGGGTGTCCCTGTCCTGTGACTTCCTCCGCGGCAGACACCTGGTCCGAGGGCTGCAATGAACGTGCGAGGCTGAGATAGCAGCCACAACCCCAAATCCCTGCTCCCTTCCGCTCTCATTTGCGTCTCCGGTTTGAAGCACAGGTGCTTTGTAGCGGCCAGTGTGTGGCTCTCACGTGTCCAGAACCTGCGCCTATGCAGCTCACCTGAACCTACTGATACATCCACTCATCAGACAACCAGTGAGACTCATAAAAATCACCATCTGGGACCCGTGTAGGAGCCGCAGGTGATGCAGAGAAGCATGGAACCCAAGACATGGTGGCTTGGATGGCAGACCATTGTTTTACTTACCATCGAGAAAGAAATGTCCGTGACACATATCGATCGTAAGATGCATCCTGATTTCCCAGCTGTTAAAATGCCTTGGAGAAGGAAGCGGCAACCCACTCCAGTATTCTTGCCTGGAAAACCCCATGGACAGAGGAGCCTGGTGGGCTACAGTCCATGGGGTTGCAAAGAGTCAGACACAACTGAGTAACTGAGCACACAGAATGCCAAAAGAGGCATGTCTGAGGTTTGATGACATACGAGGCACCACGGCTCCTTTTAAAGAGCCGTAATCTTCCTGGGGAGAAAACACGCACGCTCACAGCAGGAGGTGGTGCCTACTTGACTCTCAGAGGAGTCGCAGGGGGTTGGGTGCTTGAGAGGCTGGAAGGGTTGTTAGTGGCTGGATCTTGAAGTACAGGCTGGATGGATACCATCTGGGTGGAGCTGAGGAGGCCTCCTGAGAAGAGAGGAGAGAGGTAAACACAGCAGAGCAGGTGTGTACATGTAGGAATATGGAGAAATAGGATCAAGTGGGAAAGGCAGGTTCATGTCCAGGTTACGGTCATCCCTCAGGAGTGTGGAGTTTATCCTTGAAGCACTGGGGAGCCATAGAAGGTTTCAGAGCAGAGGAGGAGCTCAACAGGCAGTATTAGGGGAATATTAATTTTGTGGTATCAGGCGGGATGTACGGAAGCAATGGTCACAGGCAGGGAACCTCTTGCTTCCATGTATCCTGTTTCAGAGACATTAGAAGTCCAGGAGGGACTTCCCTGGTGGCCCAGTGGTTAAGAATCCACCTTGCAATCTGAGGGACCACCAGTTTGATCTCTGGTGGAGGAACTGCGATCCCACGTGCCTCTAGTATGCCGCAACTACAGCCTCAATGTAAGATCCCACGTGATGCAACTAAGACCTGGCTTACCAAATAAATAAATTTTTTTTTTTTTACAAAAAGAAGGCCTGGAATGCAGCAAAGAGAAGAGAGTAACCATGTGGAGTGAAAAGGAAGGGACAAAGGGAAACTCGTGCAGAAACAGAAACAAGCAGGACATGGTCAAGAAAGAGGAATGTGTCAAGACTGTATCAAAAATGTGGGTGTGGACAGCTGAAGCTGCACTGCAGGGTACGGGACTCCTGGGGTCCTATTTACTGCCCCGGCCTTCTCCACCACTACAAAAGAAAGGCCCCACGGCCTCTCCAGGCTGAATTCACATTATGGTTGCCATGGTTTCCTCTTCTATAAAGTGGTTTCATCGATACTGACATCTTTGGTGATGCTTTACAGGAGACTGACTACATCCTCTGATTGTAAGTGCCTGGGACAACTCACAAACAGCCTCATTTGGTTTTGCAACCTCTCCATGTAGAAAAGCAAGGGCAAGCTTTACTCTAGGTGCGCTGAGAAATCAAACGACCTTTATAAAAATCACAAAAGTCAGAAGCAAACCTGGGAATAAATCCAAGGTTTCCTGATTCAACATTTGTATCTTAAGTGTGTGTGTTTGCTGAGGACCTTGCTGCCGTCAATAAAATAGAACCAAGTACTGTGTACACACTGAGAGCCCTGTAAATACTGGGCAGTGACCCAGGAGAAAGGGTTCATTCGTGGGAGAGAGTTCCCCTTGTTTTCTACCCCATCGCTGATGCTGTAGACAAGGGGCGGGCTGCACGTGCTGCCCACCAGACAGGGCGTTCACACCCTTGACTTTGTACATCCTGGGTTTTATGTTGTTAGTTCTGGAGACTCTTAGAGGAAGCACTTCTTCTGGAGGTCAAAGTCCGGGAAAACACTGTACTAGCAGAGTTTTTCTTCTTGTTCTTCAAATGGAGCGGTATATTCAAAGGCATGTCTGATTCCATAGTATCTGTTCAAAACGGACTTTACCCAGCAGTGAACAAACGGATGTGGGGGACCTTCTGTCCAGCAGAACCCAGGCCTGTCTAGGGGGTGGTTGTTGTTCAGTCACTAAGTTGTGTCCGACTCTTTGCAACCCCATGAACTGTAGCACACCAGGCTTTCCTGTCCTTCACTATCTCCCAGAATTTGCTCAAATCCATGTCCATTGAGTCTGTGATGCCATCCAACCATCTCATCCTCTGTCATCCCCTTCTCCTCCCACCTTCAATCTTTCCCAGCATCAGGGTCTTTTCCAATGAGTTGGCTCTTCACATCAGGTGGACAAAGTATTGGAGCTTCAGCTTCAGCATCAGTCCTTCCAATGAATATTCAGGACTGATTTCCTTTAGGATGGTCTGGTTTGATCTCCTTGTTGTCCAAGGGACTCTCAGGAGTCTTCTCCAACACCACAGTTCAAAAGTACCCATTCTTCAATGCTCAGCCTTCTTTATGGTCCAACTCTCACATCATACATGACCACTGGAAAAACCATAGCTTTGACTATACAGATATTTATTGACAGTGATGTCTTTGGTTTTTAATAATCTATCTAGGTTTGTCATAGCTTTTCTTCCAAGGAGCAAGCATGTTTTAATTTCATGGCCGCAGTCACCATCCACATTGATTTTGGAGCCCAAGAAAAATAAAATCTGTCACTACTTCTGCTTTTTCCACTTCTGTTTTCCATGAAGTGATTGGACTGCATGTCATGATCTTAGTTTTTTGAATGTTGAGTTTTAAGCCAGCTTTTCACTCTCCTCTTTCACTTTGATCAAGAAACTCTTTAGTTCCTCTTTGCTTTCTGTGATTAGAGTGATATCATCCTTAAATCTGAGGTGTTGAGAGCAGCCAAATCTGATTTTCTCTGTCCAACAATCACCTGCACAGCTGTATATGGGATGCCCTGTGTGTGCAGGCTAAGAGCAGAAGCTGGGATGCAGGAACTGGTCCAGGGGATGAATGATGCTCCAGAGGAGGGATGAGGGCCCAGGG
The DNA here is from genome assembly GCF_003369695.1 of Bos indicus x Bos taurus. NCBI lineage: Eukaryota > Metazoa > Chordata > Mammalia > Artiodactyla > Bovidae > Bos > Bos indicus x Bos taurus. Next base: position 5,438,981 of record NC_040079.1, on the reverse strand, counting down.
GAGGGTAAGGTCCAGGGAAGGGGGAGGGCCCAGGGGTGGTGCAGTGATTCACTTGAGTGACAGTGGTGACCTGTATTTATGTTTTATCATTAAAGATGGTGGAGTTAAACGAGAAAACTTAATGAGTTTAGACCGGGAAACTACGTGGATTTCATTTGTGGGGTAGAGGAGACACTTAGGGAGCAGGCTGAGGGGCGTTCAGTAGTTCTCTTTTAGCCATGTTAAGTTCAGTGTGCTTTTGACATCTAAGAAGTGACTCCTAGCAGATGGTCAGATCATCCTGTGTAGGACTCAGATCCCAGGTCAGGACTGGAGTTAGATATTTCAGAATCATCAGAGCAGAGATGGTGGGTGGAGCCGTGGGACTGGCTCGGGTTACTGCTCGGGTTGCGTGTGGCTTCTGCAACAAAGTGCCGCTCAAACCGCATGGCTCAGAACAGCAGAAACACTGCTCCGCTGTAAGCTGTAGAGGAGGGTCCCCCGGCGCCTTCTAGCTTCTGGTCGGCCATTGGTGTCGTGGGCGTTCTTTGGCCGGCAGCTGCCTTGCTGCTAGCTCCTGGCCTGTCATCGCCGGCATCCTCCGTGTGTGTCTGTGCACACGTCTCCCTCCCCATCGCTGGATTCCGGCCACCCGCCCCCAGTGTGACCTCATCTGACCTTGAGGCTTCTCCAAAGACCCTGTTTCCGAATGAGGCCACGTTTACAGGTTCCGCTGTTCAACCCCGGACGGTTACCCAGGGACAGGGGGAGACAGACAGGAGACCTGATGGGCACAGAGCTTTGAGTCTCGATGCTGGGGATGGAGAGAAGGGGCTTCCTGGGAGTGGGGTGGGGGAGGGCATGGCAGGGTGATCCCAGGAGCGGGGCTCTGCTCCACCGAACGAAGGGGTGACCAGCCCCGCTGACTGTGTGCTGCTGAGACACACCTGACCGCTTGGCTTTGGACACATGGAAATAATGGGCAACTTGACTTAAGACTCTCTTCAGTGAAACTGTCGGGCAAAAGCATGATTAGATTGGGTTGAAATCAGAGTGAGGACAGTGAAAAAATAAAACCAGAAAGTAGAGACATCTTTTTCTGAAACTTGGAAGTGGGGTGCAGAGATGGCGGTCAGGGGACGTTGAAAGAATGTGTGAGGTTGCAGGGTTTGTGTGAAGACGGGGTGCAGCCAAGCCTGGGGCAGTGGGGGGCAACCGATGATTCGGGAGGACGGGCCAACGGAAACAGACCACCCCTCTGAAAGTCTGAAATGCAGTTTGAGATGAGAATGAGATTAGCTTTGAAGAAGTCAGATGTTAACAGAAGGAAATGAAAAGAGAACAGGGTTTCTACTCATCTACTCAATGTCCTAATATAACCAGTAAGGCTTTGAAAAGAAAGAAAGATAGTGCTAAGTCGTGTCTGATTCTTGTGATCCCACGAACCGTAGCCCGAAAGACTCCTCTGTCCATGGGATTCTCCAGGCAAGAATACTGGAGTGGGTTGCCATTCCCTTCTCCAGGGGATCTTCCCAACCCAGGAATTGAACCCAGGTCTCCTGCATTGCAGGCAGATGCTTTATCCACTGAGCTACGTGAGGATTTGAACCCAACTTAAAAACTCTGAGGCCCTGCCAGCTCTTAATTTTAAGCTGGGAGCAAATTTTTCCCTTGCCTTACTTTATGGTTAAGTTTGCAATATGACAGCGAGTCATGGGATAAGATTTCCTCAGGTGGGTCAAGCCTAGCTCTGTGCTGTTGATAGATCCAGGCTGTCTGTCCCCGTTAATGCTCACATCATCTTGTGGAACCTTCAGAACACCCTGTGCGCTTTTTTTTTTTTTTTTCCTCCTCTCCTCTCAGGGACCAGGCCAGAGTCTCAGAGGGCGGATGTGGTTTGCTCCCATTAGAGCAGCTGGTCGGGGAAGAGCTTGGCAAATCCCGCGTCTTCTGACTCAATGTCGGATGCCTCACGCGGCCTCCCTTGGGCTGGTTTGAAGACCACGGTCCCTGAACAAAGGGAAGCCAAGGAAGACTTCAGCAACTCTGGTGTTTTCATCTGTTACATGTAAATCTCACCATCTGTCCCAAGCAGGGGGGCCTCCCGCTCTGAGTGCACGACTAAAATCTGCTGTGGAGCCTGACCCAGCACCAGCCATGAGCCCTTGTGCAGGGGGAGTGGGGGTCGATAGCTCTCTGGACCCGGGCTTAGCCCCTGCCCCTCCTCTGTTAGGTCCTGGGTTATGACCAGCCTAGCCAGCATTGAGAACGTGGGTTTGAAGTTAGCGGGGGACCTGAGTCTGGATCTCAAATCTTGGCCAAGATACCAGCTCTCACCACCTGTGAGCTCAAGCGACAGTCCTCTCCCTGGGCCCGGGTCTCCACCCCTCCTGTGTTCTGTGCCCGTGTGGCGTCACCCACTGCACACCTGGGTGGCTCCTGTGACCTCCAAGTAGAGATGCTGCGGTCTCAGTGCTTGGCCATCGGAGACCTGGAGCCTCCTCCTCCTCCTTTGAGCTCGGGGATGCTCTGGGCCATCCTGGAAGAATCTGTTGGCCATGAGCAAACCCACAGGAAGAGGCCATGTGCAAAGACCTGGAGAAGAACCACCCCAAACCCCAGCTCTGCCTACCCTCCAGGTGACCCACCAGCCTCTGGAGGCTCCAGTGCAGGCCAGCCCTGAGGTGGCCGCAGCCTTGATGGACATCGAGTGGAAGAGGACGCCCAGCCCAGTCTAGTCAACCTTCAGAATCACACCGGCTGTTGTTTTAATCCCCTGAGAGTTGGATAGTTTATACAAAGCACACAGCCTGAAAATGTTGTCAACTGGAGCGGGGCGGTGGAGGTGGTTATATAAGTCCAGTGCCCTGGAGCTGGGAGCTTCCTGTAGGCTCTGAGCTACTGGGAAGGCGACCTCTCTTGTCGGATGTGCAGTCCTTCTCCGCAGGGCCCTGGGAAGGGGCACGTCGATTTATCTGTGCAGGAAGGCTGAGGGGGAGGCTCCGCCCTGTTCAGCCTGTCCCTTGGCCTCACAAAGCACGCCTGCCTCCATCAGCGATGTTAATCCTTCCACACCCTGCGTGCAGGTGTGCCTGCTAAGTCACTTCAGCCGTGTTTGACTCTTCGCACCCCCAGGCTGTAGCCTGCCAGGCTCCCCTGTCCATGGGTTTCTCCAGGCAAGGATTCTGGAGTACGTTGCTATGCCCTTCTCCAGGGCATCTTCCTGACCCAGGGATCGAACCTGTGTCTCTTATGTTTCCTGCACTGGCAGACATCCTTTACCACTAGCGCCACCTGTGAACCCTGCAGGTCTGGGCAAACGAGACGATGGAGGTGCCAGACCCGGCCTGGCCAGGGTCATTCGAGAAGTGAGAGGAAAAGAGAGCCCCCTTGTCTTAGTCCCCTCGGCTCCTCTAACCAGATGCAGAGATGAGGGGAGGGGGCTTGTCAACAACAGACCCCTACTCCACCCAGCCCTGGAGGCCTCGTGCTCCTGATTGAGGGGCCGGAAGACCTGCTGTGTGGTGAGAGCCTACTTCCTGGCTCACAGACGGCCATCTTCTCGCCGTGTCCCCACGTGGCAGAGAGGGAGGGGGAGTTCTCTGGGGTCTCTTTACAAGGACTCCGAGCCCACGCCTGAGGCGCTGCCCTTGTGACCTAGTCACCTCCCAACGCCCCCCCATCCAAATGTCATCACAGTGGGGATGAAGTTCAACTCAGTCGCTCAGTTGTGTCTGACTCTTTGCGACCACATGGACTGCAGCACACCAGGCTTCCCTGTCCATCACCAACTCCTGGAGCTTGCTCAAACTCATGTCCTTCAAGTCGTTGATGCCATCCAACCATCCCATCCTCTGTCATCCCCTTCTCCTCCTGCCTTCAATCTTTCCCAGCATCAGGGTCTCTTCAAATGAGTCAGCTCTTCGCATCAGGTGGCCAAAGTATTGGAGTTTCAGCTTCAGCATCAGTCCTTCTAATGAATATTCAGGGTTGATTTCCTTTAGGATGGACTGGTTTGATCTCCTTGCAGTCCAAGGGACTCTCCAAGTTAGTACCAAGCGACATTGGAATCTACATCCAGAAAGACCTTCACTGGAAGGACTGATGCTGAAGTGCCAGTACTTTGGCCATGTGATGCGTAGAGCTGACTCCTTGGGAAAATAAACCCTGATGCTGGGAAAGATTGAAGGCAAAAGGAAAAGGGGGCAGCAGAGGATGGGATGGTTAGATAGCATCACCGAGTCAATGGACATGAATCTGAGCAAACACGGGGAGACAGTGGAGGATGGAGGAGCCTGGCATGCTTTGGTCCACGGGGTTGCAGAGAGTTGGACACCACTTAGTGGCTAAATAGCAATAATAGCAGTGTCCAAATAGTGTTTAATATTTCAGACTCAGTTTCAACATGTGAATCTGGCGGGGACAAAAAAGAAACAGAGCAGAATCCTATGGTCCTTCCCCGTGGCCCATGCCCCCTGCCTGCCTCTTGTCTATGGAAAAACTTTAGCCAAAGAATAAGTCTAATCCGAGAAGTGAGGAAATACAGAAACAAAGGAAAACACACAGAACAAAACAATAATAGTTTAGAGACTAAGCAAAGTCAAGGATCTTTATTTCCTCCTCAAGGGCTGTAGATAATATTCTGAGCCATGTCCTGTGAGCTGTCTTATAGATACTGAAACCCCCACCAGGTGGAAGAAGTTAATTACGAAACTGTAGCTGTGACAGAGGAGCCTGGTAAGAGTCTGACACGACTGAGCGACTTCACTTTTCACTTTCATGCATTGGAGAAGGCAATGGCACCCCACTCCAGTACTCTTGCCTGGAAAATCCCATGGATGGAGGAGCCTCGTGGACTGCAGTCCATGGGGTCGCTAAGAGTCGGACATGACTGACTTCACTTTCATTTTTCATTTTCATGCATTGGAGAAGGCAATGGCACCCCACTCCAGTACTCTTGCCTGGAAAATCCCATGGATGGAGGAGCCTGTTGGGCTGCAGTCCATGGGGTCACTAAGAGTCAGACACGACTGAGCGACTTCACTTTCACTTTTCAGTTTCATGCATTGGAGAAGAAAATGGCAACCCACTCCAATGTTCTTGCCTGGAGAATCCCAGGGACGGGGGAGCCTGGTGGGCTGCCGTCTATGGGGTCACACAGAGTCGGACACGACTGAAGTGACTTAGCAGCAGCAGCTGTGACAGAAGCCACCACGGAGTCATGAGAATTAGCCTCAAGGAGATGGGAACAAACGGCCCCTGGAACTGAAGGTGTGACTGTACTTAAGATGATCAAGATGACGCGGATCAGATCACCATCTTGAAAGATCAATTTCAAGATGACTGTAAGAGCGGCCTGTGCTGTTCCTGCCCGTAGCCCCCTCCCTCTGCCTATAAAAGCTCTTGCCTCCTGATTGTCACTGGGGGGAGTTGGCCTTTGGACAGGCATGCACCCTTCCCCTGCCCCGACCCAGTTCCCAGCATCCCAAATAAAGCAAACTGGAACTTCCCTGGTTGCCCCATGGTTAAGAATTCACCTGCCAACGCAGAGGACACAAGTTCGATCCCTGGTCCAGGAAGACGCTACGTGCCACAGGGCTGCTAAACCCGTGCAGCACAGCTACTGAAGCCCACGCATCCTAGAGCCCATTCTGCCCCGGGAGAAGCCGCCGCAGTGAGAAGCCTGCACTAAGGGCAGTTAGAGCAAGTCCATGCATAGCAACGAAGACCCAGGGCAGCCACAAATAATAAGCATAAATAATAAATTTTTTAAAACTTTTAAAATAAAGCAAGCTTCTCTTTCCACCAACCTTGCCTCTTTATTGGCCGTTGAGCGGCAAGCAGCCAGACCCCACTTTCGGTAACACAGTCTGTATCATTTGGGTTAGTTTTCTGTGACTGTGGTTTTCCTTCTGTCTGCCCTCTGATGGACGAGGATAAGAGGCTTTCTACTCATGTGTAACTATAATTCGGGCTTCCCCAGTGGCTCAGTAGTAAAGAACCCATCTGCCAATGCAGGAGACACAGGAGATGCGGGTTTGATCGCCGGGTCAAGAAGATCCCCTGGAGAAGGATATGGCAACCCACTCCGGTATTCTTGCCTGGGAAATCCCATAGACAAAGGAGCCTGGCAGGTACAGTCCATGGGGTCGCAAAGAGACAGGATGAGCAGACTGCAGTAACTATATATTATTACATAGTTGCAGTCATCCTATGCACACAGTTTGTGTCCTGATTTTTCACTTAATGTTATGTCATTTTAAATTATTTACCTTCTCTTTTTATTGTTAAACATGTGGACATTTTCCAGATTTTGCTCTTATGAGTAATGGCTGTGATAAATGCCTTTAAAACATAATCTTCATTTAAGTTCTGATACTTATGTAAGATATATTTCTAGAAATGGTCAAAATATTAAAAGATTTTAAGATTCCTGATATAATAAAATGCATTTCAAAAACATTTTACTAATAGGCACTCCCACTAGCAGAAAACAATATTTAAATGACTGCACAATTTTCAACTCTTGTTTTTTTCTTGTATGCTAAATTGCTTCTGACTGTTTGCAACCCCATGGACTGTATCCTGCCAGACTCCTCTGTCCATAGGATTCTCCAGGCAAGAATACTGGATTGGGTTGCCATTCCCTTCTCCAGGGGATCCTTCTAACCCAGGGATCAAATGCGTGTCTCTTTTGTCTCCTGCATTGGCAGGCAGGTTCTTTACCACTAGCGCCCCCTGTGAAGCCCTGTTTTTTCCTTAAACAGACGCAAATCCTTTTTAGAAACCAGATTAAAATATTATATGAAATATGATATATAAATATATACATGTTTATATACATATACATACAAATATCTTTCTCCAAATAAGCTTAATAATCTGAGTACCAATGTAAATGCAAAAAAATTTTTATCATGTCTTCTACAGGATGGTGGTAATGAAACAAATTCCTCTCTTCCTAATTTAGAGGAAGGGAAAAAGAAGCTGACATCTATGAGGCAGATCATGGCCCTAGTAGACTGTGGGTTCTTATTTTGAGTCAGTGAATGAAACACTCTACTGGTACTCATTTCATTCTTAGAGTAACCAGCACATGATCCAAGTAATATTATCCTAATTTTACGAAGGGAGAAAACTGAGTCTTAGCAAGGTTAATTACCTTTCCCAAGACCATGTTTGGCTTCCCTGATAGCTCAGTTGGTAAAGAATCTGCCTGCAATGCAGAGGACCTGGGTTCAATCCCTGGGTTGGGAAGATCCCCTGGAGAAGGGAAAGGCTACCTGCTCCAGTATTCTGGCCTGGAGAATTCCATGGACTGTATAGTCCAGGGGGTCACAAAGAGTCAGACACGACTGATCGACTTTCACTTTCAAGACTGTGTAATAAATGGTGAAACCAGGATTCACACGCTCTGCCTGTCTTCGTTGAAAGTCTGTGCTTTCTTTTCTGTGAACTGCCTGCAGAGAGAGAGAACAAGCCCTGAATGGCCAGGTTTTCTCCATTCTTTTAGAACTTGGCCGTTCAAGGCTGGCTCCTTTAAGGGAGGGGAGAAGCCTGCTCTTTTCTAAGTCTGCTCCTGGTTTCTGCTCCTGTCTTGGGTGAAGACCCTGGACCACCCGTAGGAAGCCCATCCTCCAGAGGCGGCCAGACACTGCCCCCTCCTCTTTCTGGGCATGTTTTAGAAAACCTCAGCCTGCCTCCTGTGTCTCTCCTTTGCTCTCACAGCCCCACCACACTCAGAATACACTCACAGTGCTTGTGACCCCAGATGCTGGGAGGCTTGTCCCGCTGAGCAGTTCTCTGTCACACCAGCAAAGTGGCCTACGGCTGAGCTCAACTTTTTGTTTTTTAATTAATTAATTTATTTTTTAAAAGTATATATTTTGTTGAAGTATTGACTTGCAGTGTTTCAGGTACACAACAAGGTGATTCTGATACAAATACACATATATACATATATTATTTTTGAATAATACATATATTATTTTTGAAATTATTTTCTAGCATAGGGTATTACAAGATATTGATTATGGTTCCCTGTGCTATATACAGTAAACCTTTGTGGCTTGCTGCATTATCTATTTTTTAATTAGAAATCTGGCATTCTATTCATACTAAGTCCAACAAGTAGAATAAAAATGTCATAATTTTTTTAGTTAGGCAAAAATTCATAAGTTTTCTAAAATATATATATTAAATATATGTGTGTGCGTGTGCAAAAGCTTTTCTACTACACTTGATAAAGGCTTGAGAAAGAACATTAAAAAAAAAAAAGATGGAGAAATCAGAGAACATAAACTAAATGAAATGGGAGCACTGAATATGAAATAGAAAAAGTGAAACAAACTAGATAAAAGTAAAAGATCACCATGTAGTCCAGTTGTTTTTAAACACGACTGTTCATTAGAAACACATCTGGAGCTCTGGAGAAAAAAGCAATACCTGGGCATTTGTATTTTTCAAAAATTTTCAAGATAGTTCTGATATGCATCTGGATTTTAAAAGTGATTACAGGTTTTTCTGTTAGATCCTAGTTTTGGTGCTATAGAATTCTATTGTTTTTCTGTTGACCAATCGTAATACAATGGTATTGAGTAATAGTTACATAATCACCATAGTAAAAGGTATTTATCAGTTTTCACAATCAATAGCCAGGCAAAAAATAAAAGATAATTATAACTGCAAGCCATAATGGGAACATGATTAACCTAACAATATAAAATAATTGCATACAATCTGGGGGGTAAGTGGAAGTGCATATACATGACATGTTTTCATCCACCAGCTGTCTGTCTTCCGGTTGGTGCATTTAATTCATTTACATTTAAGGTAATTATCAATATGTATGATCCTATTACCATTTTCTTAATTGTTTTGGGTTTATTTTCTGTAGGTCTTTTCCTTCTCTTGTTTCCTGCCTAGAGAAGTTCCTTTAGCATTTGTCGTGAAGCATTTGTTGGTGGTGCTAAATCCTCTTACCTTTGACTTGTCTGAAAAGCTTCTGATTTCTCCATCAAATCTGGAGAGTCTTGCTGGGTAGAGTATTCTTGGTTGTAGATTCTTCGCTTTCATCACTTTAAATATATCACGCCATTCCCTTCTGGCTTGTAGAGTTTCTGTTGAGAAATCAGCTGATAGCCTAATGGGAGTTCCCTGGTATATTATTTGTCATTTTTCCCTTGTTGCTTTTGATATTTTATCTGCCTTTAGTTTTTGTCAGTTTGATTACTGTCTGGGTGTGTTCCTCCTTGGGTTTATCCTGCCTGGGACTCTCTGTGCTCCCTGGACTTGGTTGACTATTTCCTTTCCCATGTTTGGGAAATTTTCAGCTATTATCTCTTCAAATATTTTCTCAGGGTCCTTTCTCTCTCCCTTCTCCTTCTGGTACCCCGAAAATGTGAATGCTGGGTGTTTAATGTTGTCCCAGAGGTCTCTTAGGCTGTCTTCATTTCTTTTCATTCTTTTCTCTGTATTCCCTTCGGTGGCATTGATTTCCACCATTCTGTCCTCCAGGTCATTTATCCATTTTTGTCTCAGTTCTTGTGCCACTGATTCCTTCTAGTGTATTATTCATCTCTGTTTGTTTGTCCTTTAGTTCTTCTAGGTCTTTGGTAAACATTTCTTGTGTCTTCTCAATCTCTGCCTCCATTCTTTTCCCGAGATCCTGAAATCATCTTCACTGTTATTAGTCTGAAGTCTTTTTCTGGAAGGTTGCCTGTCTTCACCTCATTTAGTTGTTTTTCTGGGGTTTTATCTTATCCCTTCATCTGAGACACAACTTTCTGCTTTTTCACCGTGATTAACTTTCTGTAATATAGTTTTTGTTTTAGCCTCTCTGAGACTGTGTTTTTCTTGCTTCTTCTGTTTGCCCTCTGAGGGAGGAGGCTAAGAGGCTTGTGTAAGCTTCCTGATGGGAGGGACTGGTGGTGGGAAAAACTGGGTCTTGCTCTGGGCCGGACGTTGCTCAGTAAAGCTTTAATCTAATTATCTGCTGATAGATGGGGTTGCACTGCCTCCGTGGCAGTTGTTTGGCCTGAGGCAGCCCAGCCCTGAAGTCTATGGACTCTACGGTAGGGTCAGTGGCAAACTCAAAGAGGGTTTATGCCAAGGCTGAGCCCATCCCTGTGGTGAGCCCCTGCCAACCCGCCTCCACAGGAGGCCTTCCACACTAGTGAGTAGTGTTGGTTCAGTGTCCTGTGGGGTCCCTGCTCCTCTCCTCTGGGTCTTGGTGCATGCGAAATTTTGTTTGTGCCCTCCAAGACTGGAGTCTCTGTTTCTCCAGTCCTCTGGAAGGCCTATAATCAAATCCCACTGGCCCTTAAAGCCAGACTCCCTGGGGATTCCCAGTCCCTTTGTTGGGTCCCCAGGCTGGGAAGCCTGACGTGGGGCTCAGAACCTTCACAAGAATGCAAGAACGTCTTTGGGATTCTTGTTCTCTAGTCTGTGGGTCACCCTCCTGGCAGGCATGAGATTTGATTTTATCCTGATTGGTGCCCCTCCTTCCATCTCACTGCGGCTTCTTCTTTGTCTTTGGACATGGCGTATCTGTCTTTGGATGTGGGAGACCTGGGTTTGATCCCTGGGTTGGGAAGATCCCCTGGAGAGGGGAAGGCTACCCACTCCAGTATTCTGGCCTGGAGAATTTCCAGGGACTGTACAATCCATGGGGTTGCAAAGGGTCAAACACGACTGAGCGACTTCCACTGTCTTTTTTTGGTGGTTCCAGCATCCTCCTGTCGATGGTTGTTCAACAGCAAGCGGCAACTCTGATGCTCCTGCAGGTGGAAATGAGCACATGTCCTTCTATTCCGCCATCTTGAACCGGAAACCACTGAGCTCAATTCTTACACTACCCACCTGGAGATCAAGTCAGAACCCACAGGTTAAAGGCTCAGTCCCACAGGATCGTCGCTACTTCAGACAACCACCTAGACTGTCGCTTTATTTCTGGCCCATCAGCCACACGTCGGAGAGTTCTATAACCCCCGCCCCCCGCCGCCCCACCTCAAGTTCAATTCTTTTTCACAGAAGTCAGAAAAACATTCTGCTTACTAGATTAGCAATTTGTGTTGGAAGGGTACAGCCTGGGGGAAGAGGTGCACAGGACGGGTTTATAGACGGGGCTGCAGAGCTGCCAACCCCACCAAAATGCCATGTATTCCCCAACCCGGAAGCTCTCCAGACCCCACACTTTGCAGGTGTTTATGGAGACTTCATCATCACAGAGGCCTGATAGATCATTAACTCCCCTTCCAGCCGGTCTCCCTCCCAGGGGAATGGGTGGGGGGAGCAGGGGCTGAGTATTCCAAACTCCTAATCACTGAATCACCCAGGGCATCTCACAGGATTCAGAAGGTCTGTGCCAGGAACCCGGGGCAGAGACCAAGCTGCTGCTGCTGCTAAGGTGCTTCAGTCGTGTCCGACTCTGTGCAACCCCATAGACGGGAGCCCACCAGGCTCCTCTGTCCCCGGGATTCTCCAGGCAAGAATACTGGAGTGGGTTGCCATTGCCTTCTCCAATGCATGCATGCATGCTAAGTCGCTTCAGTCGTGTCCGACTCTTTGCAACCCTATGGACAGCAGCCCACCAGGCTCCTCTGTCCACAGGATTCTCTAGGCAAGAATACTGGAGTGGGTTGCCATTTCCTTCTCCAAGAGACCGAGGGAGAGACATATTTTCTATCACCTCCCAGGGCGATAGCCTGACATGTGGGACAAAATCCAGCTCTCTGATCATACTTATTACGTGATTGTGTAATAACAAGCCCTTTCCTAGGGAACTGGGCGGTGGCAGCTATTTTCTGAGAATTCTGGAGGGCTGTGATTTCTCCCTGGGATAATCTTCCTTGGAAGATGTGCTCTGTTCTGAGTCCTCGGATCCAGGACCTCACTCAGGAGGGAGACATCTGAGTCACGGATGTGCGAGTTGCAGAATCCAGCCTCTGTCTGTGAGGACGAAGACGTGCTAGGTGCTCACTGTTCCTCCAGCGTTCTCTTCTCTTTTCCTTCTCTCCTCCTTTTTCCCCATCCTTCCTCGGGTGCGACCATGCTTCTGTGCCCTGGCGGAGGAGGCTGACGGGAAGGAAGCTATTGCACAGTGGCTTCCAGCACAAAGGCCTTTCTGTTCTTCCCACTCTCCCCCTCAGGCTGCTTGGTGGCGTCTATGACCCTGCTCACCTGTGACTGTGCTGCTCACGAGGCAGTTTCTCATGCCTCCCCCCAGGTTCCTGAGCTTGGGACCTGGGTGACATCCAGGTCATCTCTTCCTCCCCCTGGGAGTACCATGCCCCTGCAAGGAGGCCACGTGCCCCAGATCTCACCGTGGGAGCCAGGCTGACCCACTGATCGAGTTTAGAACCATCCCAGAGGCTCGCCACCTAAACAGAGGGAGTTTCACTCTCTCCAGTGTTCTTTCTGTTGCACTAATTTTCTTTCCTCACTCCTCATGGTAAAATATACATTGGACTGACGTTGAAGCTAAAACTCCAATACTTTGGCCACCAGATGCGAAGAACTGACTCATTTGAAAAGACCCTGATGTTGGGAAAGATTGAAGGCAGGAGAAGGGACGACAGAAGATGAGATGGTTGGATGGCATCACTGACTCAATGAACATGAGTTTGAGTAAACTCCAGGAGTTGGTGATGGACAGGAGGCCTGGCGTGCTGCAGTCCATGGGGCTGCAAAGAGTCGGACACGACTGAGCGACTGAACTGAACTGAAGATATACGTGGGGGCTTCCCTGGTGGCTCAGGCAGGAAAGAATCTGCCTGCAATGCAGGAGACCTTGGGTTTGATCCCTGGGTTAGGAAGATCCCCTGGGGAATGCAGTGGGAACCCACTCCAGTAATTCTTGCCTCGAGAATCCCTTGGACAGAGGAGCCTGGTCAGCTACAATCCATGGGGTTGCAAGGAGTCCGAGACGACTGAGTGACTAACACTTTCACTTTCAAAATATACGTAAGATGAAATTTACCATTTTAACCATGTTTAAGTGTATGGTTCAATAGTGTTTTATGGGTTTTTAAAATTCATTTATTTTTGGCGGCACGGGTCTTTGTTGTTGCTGGGCTTTCTCTAGTTGGGGTGAGCAGGGGCTACTCTTCCTGGCAGTGTGTGTTCCTTTTTCATTGCTGTGGCTCCTCTTGTTTCAGAGCACAGGTTCTAGGCACGTGGGCTTTAGTGTTTGCAGCATGAGGGTTTGGTCATTGTGGCTTTCAGGCTCTAGAGTGCAAGCTCAGTAGCTGTGGGGCACAGGCTTAGTTGCTCTGTGATATGTGAGATCTTCCCGGACCAGGGGTCAAACCCACATCCCCTGCCTTGGCAGGTGGATTCTTATCCACTGCACCATCAGAGAAGTCGTACCGTTCCATAGTGTTAAGCAGATTCACAATCATGGTATGCAGCCATCACCACCATCATCTCCAGAACTTTTTCCTCTCCCTAAACTGAAACTCTGCCCCCAGTAGACTCTTAACTCCCCATTCCTCCTCCCCTCCCCCAACCATCACCTGGGCACCCTCCATTCTTCTTCCTGTCTATATGAATTTGATGACTCTACTAGCACACGGAAGCGGAATTACAGAGTATTTTTCTTTTCGTGACTGACTTATTTCATGCCTTCAAGGTTCATCCGTGTTCTAGCAGGTAACAGAGATACCTTCATTTTAGAGTCTGAAAAAAGATTCCTTTTCTGTATAGACTGCAGTTTACTTCTCCATCCATCTGTCGATGGACACTTGGCTCTAGCATTAACTTAGCAAACATCTTTTGAGTGCCACTGATGTAGCAGGCATGAGGTTTGCTGCTGGAGATAAGACTGCTGTCGACATAACTAGGGGGTCCCTGCCCTCCCAGAGGTGAAAGTGAAAGTGAAGTCACTCAGTCATGTCTGACTCTTTGTGACCCTGTGGTCTGTAGCATACCAGGCTCCTCCGTCCGTGGGATTCTCCAGGCAAAAATACTGGAGTGGGTTGCCATTTCCTTCTCCAGAGGATCTTCCTGACCCAGGGATCGAACCCAGGTCTCCTGCATTGCAGGCAGACGCTTTACCCTCTGAGCCACCAGGGAAGCCCTAGAGGTGAAGAGATACTAAATTGTAATGGCTAGAAGGAATGGTTTACAAAGACACCAATGAAGAGACTATTCTTAATTTATGTATCCTCCACAATTTTTACTGAAACCTCTGGGCACCTGATTAAAGATGAATGAAATAAGGGACTTCCCTGGCGGTCCTGTGGCTGAGACTCCATGCTTCCACTGCAAGGGGCACGTGTGTGATCCCTGGTGGGGAAACTAGGATCCCACATGCTTGCACAGCGTGGACAAAAAATTAAAAAAAAATTTTTTCCAAAGAGTAAAATAAATAGCAGAAATATAAATGGAAAAGCCTGCAAATCATCACACACAGTCTAAGTCTGTGAAGGGTCCTCCTAATGGTGAATTTAAATTACATCAACAAACAGCCCTGCTCATCACTGGCTGTAGTTTCTAGCTGCAGCAGTAGAAGTAGCTAGATCAGCTTTTTCCGTGTTCACCGGATAAGCGGCAGCAGTTTCTGGTTTCTCTTCTGTGCCAGGGAACAGACCCCAAGCATCCGGTCGCAGGCTCCAGAGGCCCCTGTGGGTCCCCGTGTCCCTGGCACTCTGTGAACCCACTGTCCCCTTGCTGCCATGTGCTGTTCACTCTGCAGACTTCTCATTAAATTGCAGTTTTAAAACACCGTTTGGTTTAGCCCTGCATCCTATGATGTGTCTCCTTTACCATGAGTGGGTGCTCTGCAGATTTCTGAACATGTCTGTCCTGACTTAGAGAGCAGACAGGAGCCTCAGCAGTCCCTCTTCTGTTCTGGCCACGTGTCCTTGAGTGCCGGTTGTCATTATATTCACTGATACATCTGGTCTTTGTTGTTGTTCAGTGGCTGAGTCATGTTGAACTCTTCATGACCCCGTGGACTGCAGCACGCCAGGCTTCCCTGTCCTTCACTGTCTCCCAGAGTTAGCGCAAACTCATATCCATTGAGTCAGTGATGCCATCCGACCATCTTGTCTTTGGTCATCCCCTTCTCCTCCTGCCCTTAATCTTTCCCAGCATCAGAGTCTTTTTCAGTGAGTCCACTCTGCATCAGGTGGCCAAAGTATTGGAGGTTTGCCTTTAGTATCAGTCCTTCCAATGATTATTCAGGGTTGGTTTCCTTTAGGATGGACTGGTTTGAGCTCCTTGCAATCCAAGAAATTCTGAAGAGTCTTCTCCAGCACCACAATTCAAAAGTATCAATTCTTCAGGGCTCAGCCTTCTTTATGGTCCAGCTCTCACATCCATGCATGACTCCTGGAAAAACCATAGCTTTGACTATAAGGACCTTTGTAGGCGAAGTGATGTCTTTACCAGATAAAGACAATAAATAAATATAGAGTAAAGAAATCTGCTATTCAGGAGACCTAGCTTTGATCTCTGAGTTGGAAAGATCTCCTGGAGAACGGCATGGCTATCCACTCCAGTATTCTTGCCTGGAGAATTCCATGAACAGAGGAGCCTGGTGCACTACAGTCCATGGGGTCTCAAAGAGTTGGACACAATTGAGTGCCTAACACACATACACACATACACACATACACACACACACATGCATCAGGTCACTGAATTGTTCTAGGTCTCCCTCTTGTGGGCCATCTATGAAACAGAACACACCAACTACTTTTAATAGATACTATGAAGAATCTTACAGATGATAATCAATTTCGGTGAATCCTAAGAGCTGAATAGGACATTTCACTAATTTTATTTCACAATATTGCAAACTTATAAAATAAAGATAAATATAATTAAAATAAATATAATAAATAATAAATATAATGTAAAATAAAAAACTTATTATATAAAATATATTTTATATAATATAAAATAAATATAATATAAAAATACTCATGCACCCACACACCGACTTTATCAGTTCTTACCATTTTACCCCATATTTACTTTAGATATTTTAAAAAAGAAAATAGATACAGCCGAGGGCTGTGTATTTCCCTTGCTGCACACACACAGAGAATAAGATAACCATTAGTCTGAATCTGTATGTGATTCTTCCATACATATTTTTGCTGAAGCTGAAACTCCAACACTTTGGTCACCTGTGTGAAGAACTGACTCATTGGAAAAGACCCTGATGCTGGGAGGGACTGAAGGCAGAAGGGGGCAACAGAGGGCAGATGGTGGGATGCCATCACTAACTCAGTGAACATGAGTTTGAGCAAACTCTGGGAGGCAGAGGAGGACAGAGGAGCCTGGCGTGCTGCAGTCCAGGGGGTTGCAGACAGCTGGACGCGACCTATTGACTGCACAACGACAGCAACACAACCACGAATCTACTCTCTATGTCTGTGAATGTGTTTCTGTTTCATAGGTAAGTTCACTTGTGTTGCATTTAGGTTCCACACCTAAGTGATAGCGTATGGTACTTGTCTTTTACGTCTGGCTTACTTCACACGGTGTGGTAATCTCCAACTCCATCCGTGTTGCTGCAAATGGCGTTATTTCATTCCCTTATAAGCCTGAATAGTACTCCATTGTGTTAATTATAGGCATCACATCTTCTTTATCCACGCATCTGTCGATGGACACTTAGGCTGCTTCCATGTCTTGGCTGTTGTGAGCAGTGCTGTTGTGAACACAGACATGCATGTGTCTTTCTGAACTAGAGTTTCATCGTTTCTGGATATGCCCAGAAGTGGCGCTTCTGGATCATGTGGTAACTCTATTTTTAGTTTTTTAAGGGACCTCCATGCTGTTTTCCACAGGGGCAGCACCAACTTACATTCCCACCAAGAGTGCAGGAGGGCTCCTTTCTCCCCACACCTTCTCCAGCATTTGGTATCTGTAGACTTTTTAGTGATGTCCATTCTGACTGGAGTGAGGTGACACCTCCTTGTAGTTCTGATTTGCATTTTTCTAATAATTAACTAGCTCATCTGTCTTTCTTGTACTGGCCATCCTTATGGGTGTGAAGGATCATATACGCTTTGCAAATAATTTCTTCCATTCTGTGGGCTGTCTTTTCACTATCTTGAAGGTGGCCTTTGAAGCAGAAAGTCTTAGAATTTGACAGAGTCCATAGATTTTAATACAGATATTCAGAGTACCAAGTAGTCCTCTTCTGCATGTTGATTCCCATCTGGGATTTTTTAAAAACTGAAGTAGAGTTGACTTATAATGTTTCAGGTGTGCAGTAAAGTGGTTCAGTTATATATATAAATATACTAATATAATACATGTACCCCTATATTCATAGCAGCACTATTTACAACAGGGAAGACATGGAACTAACAGAAAAACAGAAACAAAAGTCAGGTGGAAGAAAAGAGGAAAAGGAAGTGTGTTTTCTAGCTGTTCTCTGCCCAGCCCCCAAAGGAGCTCTGAATTGCTTCTGAGCTCCTACAGAGCTGCCTGTGCTGTGTAGGTCTGACCCAGTCCTTTGGGGCACGTGGCTCTGTGCATTTCTAATAAAACTTCCTCCTTTTATTTTTAAGTCAGAGTGGGAGTTAAGTAATCCAAAAACCACCACAGCCTGACATGCTTTATATTGGACATCTCCTTGAATTAAAGGTGAAAAGCGCTAGGGTGTTTCCTTGCTTTTGTTTTTACTAAACAACAATATGTTTTACAACAATATGTGGGCTATTTTATTAGAGTCGTTACTGTTTACTTAAGAAGAAAATGATGTCCAAAATAGAGCAATCAAAGCAAACCAGAAGTGAAAGTTAGCAAGTGTTACAGGAAGTCGACAGGAAGCAGAATGTGTGGTGTGGAAAAGAAACCCCTTTTTAAAAATAGCACATGAAGAGCTCAGTGGTGAGGGCATTGTTTTCTTAGCAGGAGTCACAGGATGGAAGACACCTCTCTGTGTGCCCGTGTCCTAATCTCTTATTCTTAGGGCCCACCCACAAGACCTCATTTTACCTTATTCACCTCTTTCAAGGCCCAGTCTCCAAACAGTCACATTCTGAAATACAAGGGATTAGGACTCCAACATACGAATGCGAGGCAGGGACACAATTCAACCCACAATCCGATCAGATGATATGTGGACAATGATGTCAGCAACTAAGGTCAGGAGGGAAAACACTCTTGGCCTCTCCTCTCCCTCTAGTCCCTGTACTACTTTTAAAACAACATATTTATTTATGTGGCTGCATTAATAACTAACCAAGTCTTGGATGCGGCATGTGGGACTTAGTTCCCCAAGCAGAGATTGAAGCTGGGACCCCTGCATTGGGAGCTCAGGCTCTTAGCCACCGGACCAGCAGGGAAGTCCCTCCATTATAGTATTTTTACCTACTGCTTACCCTCCTGATATTCTCCTCAAAGTTCCCTCCATGGTGATTGTCCTTAAGACCTACTTAAACCAGCTTCAAAGGAGGGGTGTGAGGAAAGCATACAGTGTTATTTACCGACTATTCCTCAGATGGATGCACCTCCCAACCCAGGAAAGAAGGGGGCCACCCCACACCTTGGATTCTTTTTTTTTAAATTATTTTTACTGATGTCTAGTTGATTTACACTGTTGCTTTAATTTCTGCTGTACAGCAATTTTTAATTTATTTCTAACTGAAGTATAGTTGATTGGGGGAGGGGGTCGCAAGAGTCGGACTCGACAAAACGATAGTCGATTTAAAATGCTGCAAACCTTGGATTCTTCAGCATCCTTTCCCTGCAGGTGTAGAAGTGGGTGGCTTCCTCTTCAAACTGTGTGTGCAAGCTCAGTCGCTAA
Source organism: Bos indicus x Bos taurus (assembly GCF_003369695.1). Taxonomy (NCBI): domain Eukaryota; kingdom Metazoa; phylum Chordata; class Mammalia; order Artiodactyla; family Bovidae; genus Bos; species Bos indicus x Bos taurus. Next base: position 5,420,230 of record NC_040079.1, on the reverse strand, counting down.
GTCATGTGAGTCTTTGTGACCCCATGGACTGTAGCCCACCAGGCTCCTCTGTCCCTGGGATTTATCAGGCCAGAATACTAGAGTGGGTTGCCATTTCCTTCTCCAGGGGATCTTCCTGGCCCCGGGATGAAATCTGCGTCTCCTGCATCAGCACGCGGATTCTCTACCACTGCACCACCTGGAAGCCCCTTCACTTCCACTTCAAATCACACTGATGTTTTCTGGATTCCCAGCAGAATTCCTAGCTGTGTGCTAGAGTCCAAGACACAAAAATGAGGTGACTTCCCTGGTGGTCCAGTGTTTAAGACTCTGAGCTTCCAATGTGAGGGTGTGGGTCCGATCCCTGGTCTGGGAACTAAGATCCCACATGCGCCACAGTGTGGCCAGAAAAAAAAAAAAATCAAAGACAAACAAGAAACCGTCCCTCCTCTCCTGGAGCTCACAAACCTCGTAGGAAGGAACCACCAGCAGTTACTATTAGTTTGCAGTAAGCCGACAGCAATCATCCCCAAGATAATAGCTCAACCAAACTTCATGTCAGAACATTACCAAGTTTCCCTGGAAAGACTGTCCTTCAGTGTTTTTCCGTGACTCTCCATGATGGTTCACTGGTTCCCCTGTTGTGGATTTTCTTCAAATTACAATGTGCCTCCTCCTCCTCCAAATACTTCACTTTATAGGCCTTCAGCATTACCCCATCCCCTTTAGAGATCAGACAGCCAGGCTCAGAGACGTTATATCAGCATTTTTCAAACTGAACAGAATCATATAATTGTTCACTGACTCTGAAGATGGTTTCTTAGATGAAGAAATTTTTTTCTCAAATTAAGTCTTAAGTGTAAGCTGAATATGTCAATCAGATAAAGGCATAGATGTTCTGGTCAAGGAAAGAATACTGTCCACCCCAGGAACTCACACCCACTCCCAGGATTAAGCAGCACCCAGGAAAAGTCCCAGGGGGACCCAGAGAGGGTCAGAATGTAGCCTCTTGCTGGGTGGCCATTGGCTAAGCAAAAACTTATTGTTGTTTAGTGGCTAAGTCATGTTCAACTCTTTGCGACTCCATGGACTGTAGCCCGCCAGCCTCCTCTGTCCATGTGATTTCCCACACAAGAATACCAGAGTGGGTTGCCCTCTCCTTCTCCAGGGGATTTTCCCCACCCAGGGATCAAATGCTCATCTCTTATGTCTCCTGCATTGGCAGGTGGGTTCTTCACCTCTCGTGTCACCTGGGAAGCCCAGAGATGGAAGAGACAAGGGTTCAGTCCCTGGGTTGGGAAGATCCCCTGGAGGAGGGCATGGCAACCCACTCCAGTGTTCTTGCCTGGAGAATTTCATGGACAGAGGAGCCTGGTGGGCTACGGTCCATAGGGTCACAAAGAGTAGGACACGACCTAAGCAACTTAGCATCCACTGTGTCCTATCACTTCGTGTTATGTACGTGGGATTCTCCCTCTTCTGTGGCTCTGTGGCTCAGTCATTTCACTGCTGCTGTGCATTCCATTATATGGAGAGGCACAGTTTATTCATTCTCCTACTGATGACATTTGAGTCCTTTCCAGTTGGGGGCGATTATAAATAAAAGCTTACTTTTTAATATTAATATTATGATAAAAGGACCTTTTGTTTGAGCCTGTCTAAAGGAGATTCCAAGTTATGCTTGAAGGTCATTATTGGTATCAAAATCTCAACTCACCTCTTTCCTCTCATGTACCAGCAGGTGTCTGGTCCCAGGAAAAACACTGAGTCAGCCTCCTGAATTCGGGGGAGGGTCAGGTCTACCCAGACTTATTAAGAGACAAGAAATTTCACAAGTGTTTGGCTGAACTCATGTACTAATGTCTAAAGTTGAGCAATAGAGTAAGAAATAAAAAGGCAGCCAAGTAACTCTTTGGCTCATCTTTAAGTCTCTTGAGATGTTCTGAAGGCGTCTTCATTTTTTTAAAGTTTATTTCAGAAAAGCCAAAAATGAGGCTTGCCCTAGAGAAGGCTAGTATTTCGTCTTGGCTGAAGCAAGGACTTTCCTATTTCCTCAGCAGAAGAGCGAGGGTTCTGAGACTATCCGGAAAGACCCTTCCAGTTTTGGAATTCCTGGATCCTGCCCACTGATTGGAGCTCCCAGGCAGGGGCCCCTGGGGCTGGTGAGCTCCTGTATGATGTCACAGGGCTTTGTGAGGCAGCCTGGGGCAGCCTGTGTTTTGAGCCCCGCCATGCAGGCAGGGTACCCGGCACAATCAAGTAATTTGCTCAGAATCCAGGCGCCACTGAGTCAGCCATTCAGGAGGAAATTCCATCTTTGAGATCATTTGTTGAGCATAGAGTCCTGCCCAAATCTTCCTATGACCCAACTTGGAGAATACATCGACTCCATAGCAGCCAGTGTTTGTCTCAGCGGTAGGTGGCTGGGGTCCATATGCTGAAAAGTGGGAAGATGCGGAGTGGGTGTCCTTCCACATAGAAAAAGTGAGCGCAGTGCATCAAACCTCTGAATCTTGAATAGGACCCTGGCTCTGGGGATCAAGATTAAGAAGGTCAGATTTTTCAGGCTGGGTTATGCCACCCGAGAGGCTTACTGGGCATCGTAATAACCTTAGTTCTTGAAAATCAGGGCCAGTTCGCATTGTATATCACAAAGATACACCTTTTGTACTTCTTAAGATTTATATTAAATGAATGTACTACTTATTCAAAAAGCAAAATAGATAAAAAAAAAAAAAACTCTTCCTAGTATCAGAACCAATCAATCCTAAAGGTAATCAACCCTGAATACTTATTGGAAGGACTGATGCTGAAGCTGAAGCTCCAATACTTTGGCCACTTGATGAGAGGAGCTGACTCACTGGAAAAGGCCTTTTATTGGGGTTCAGTCACAGTTGTGTCCAGCTCTTTGTGACCCCATGGACTTATGCAGCCCAACTCTTTGCGACCCAATGGACTGCAGATCACCGGGCTTCCCTGTCCTTCACCACTTCCCAGAGCTTGCTCAAACCCATTTCCACTGAGTCAGTGATGCCATCCAGCCATCTTGTCCTCTGTCATCCCCTTCTCCTGCCTTCCATCTTTCCCTCATCAGGGAAAGGATCTTGTGCAAAGATCGCTATTAAGACTTGAGAGTCCCTTGGACTGCAAGGAGATCCAACCGGTCCGTTCTAAAAGAGATCAGCCCTGGGTGTTCTTTGTTTTTATATATATATATATATATATAAGCTTTTTTTTAATATATATATAAAAGCTATGCTAAAGGGATAACGTCTTTGGAAGGAATGATGCTAAAGCTGAAACTCCAGTACTTTGGCCACCTCATGTGAAGAGTTGACTCATTGGAAAAGACTCTGATGCTGGGAGGGATTGGGGGCAGGAGGAGAAAGGGACGACAGAGGATGAGATGGCTGGATGGCATCACTGACTCGATGGACGTGAGTCTGAGTGAACTCCGGGAGTTGGTGATGGATAGGGAGGCCTGGCATGCTGCGACTCATGGGGTTGCAAAGAGTCGGACACGACTGAGTGACTGAACTGAACTGAGGAAAGCAAAGGATTACAAATACTGATTATTTGCAGAAAAAAATTAGTTATGACATTACGTAAAGCATGGTCATGTTTTCCTGGCTTAGAGACTTACATTTTAAAACTCAGTGACCATAAACACAGATGTAGTTTAGGGCTTTGGTTTCTTGGTGTGTGTGTGTGCATGTGTGCATGTGTTAGTGATTTTTAGCAGCATTCTTTTCTGTTTTACTGCATTCTTTTCATTAACTCAGGGTTTTTTTTAATGTATTTAAAATTTTACTTGCTATACATACAAATTATCTTTGAAGTATGTTTTAACAAATTAATTCTGTATTTTTCCAGCACGTAAGGTTTAGTGAAGAAAATAATTGAACATGATTTCCTTCTGAGACAGCAGAGTTGAAAAGCCAATCACAGACCTATCTCTTGGTAGGAGACGTATTCTGTGTTTTGCGGGAGTGTGGGGGAAGGTGCTGAGGTGGGGAGGATGGGAGACGAGGTCTGTGTTCCTCTGCTTTAAGAAAATCTAATGTAGGATAATCTATGTTAGTAAAATAAGGAGTCTGGAGGGAGAGAGATTTTTATGTGGTCACATCTAAAGAAAACTTTCCCCAAGTGTTCTTTTTATATGTGTATTTTTTCATTTTATATTGGAGTATAGGGAAGCCCTGGTGGCTCAGCAGTAAATGCCAATGCAGGAGACATGGGTTCAGTCCCTGGGCTGGGAAGAGCCCCTGGAGAAGGGCATGGCTACCCACTCCTGTATTCTTGCCTGGAGACTCCCATGAACAGAGGAGTTTGGTGGGCTACAGTCCGTGGGGTCACACAGAGTCGGACACGACTGAGCAACAAAACAGCAATAAACAGCTGATTCACAACACTGTGCTGCTGCTGCTGCTAAGCTCCTTCTGTCGCGTCCGACTCTGTGCGACCCCATGGACGGCAGCCCACCAGTTAGCTTCAGGTGTACAGCAATGTGATTCAGTCACGCATACACATATCTGTTCTTTCCCATTTTTTCTTAGTGTGGTAGAATTCCAGAGAATATCAATTTATTGTTCAGTAATACTTTTATCACATGAATTCATGTGTATATTTTGTATATTAAATTTGGGGGCCTCCCTTCACTATTTTCTCCTTTAACTAGTTTCTAATTGCTTTCGGGTTTTGGAGAACCTCAAAACAGAAGTCTCTTAAAATGACATTTAATAGGATGATGTTCAAACAGCTTCATTCTCTTTCCAGTTCCTTTAATCCGCCCATTTTCCTTCATTAGAAGTTATCTTCTTCTCTTACACATTGGATATTTCTTCTTTTTATAATTACTTAACTTATTTGGTTGCTCTGGGACTTTGTTGGTTGCATGTAGGCTTTCTCTAGTCGCATTGCCCAAGCTTCTCGTTGCGGTGGCTTCTCTTGGTGCAAAGCACAGGCTTTAGGCACATGGGCTTCAGTACTTGCAACATGTGGGCTCAGTAGCTGTGTCTAGTAGGTTGAGTTACTCCTTGGCATGTGGGATATTCGAGGACCAAGGATTGAACCCATGTCCCCTGCATCCTCAGGCAGATTCTTATCCACTGTACCACCAAGGAAATCCTGATACTTCTTTCCTTAATCAAGTATTTCATTTTTAAAGGGATTATTCATTCAATCAGCAAACCTTTACTGTGTGACCAAGATCTTGGTGAGGGTGTTAGGTCCTCTGTCCTGGGAGAATGCTCCTGTGTTAGTAAACTACCAAATCCAGCTTTACACACCTGCTCCCTTTACCCAGCATCCTCAGGACTCCACCCAGACACAGGCCCTGACTCCACTGGTGGTGATGCCTGGGCCCTGAAGATCTCAGGAACAGATGTTCCTCCCTGGGGGTGGGTCTTGCACTTTCCCAGCCAAGCTATGATGTGGCTTGGCCCTTGTTACTGATCCTGTGGCCAGGAGTGGACTTGAGACCGAGATTTAAAGTGGCTGCAGCATTCCACAGTCCCATCAGTGGGGTCCACACTGCTCCTTGCCCACCTTCTTTCCACCTTGGGATGTTGCTTGTTTTTATCAATACATTTCTAATGGTCTGATTGGGGCTTCCCTGGTAGCTCAGCTGGTAAAAAATCTACTTACAATGCAGGAGACCCTGGTTTGATTCCTGGGTTGGGAAGATCTCCTGGAGAAGGGATAGGCTATCCACTCCAATATTCTTGGGCTTCCCTGGTGGCTCAGATGGTAAAGAAACTGCCTGCAATGTGGGAGACCTAGGTTCAATCCCTGGGTCAAGAATATCACCTGGAGAAGGGCATGGCAACCCACTCCAGTGTCCTTGCCTGGAGAATCCCCATGGACAGAGGGCCTGGTGGGTGGCAATCCGTGGGGTCACACAGACTACGCAACTAAGCAACAGCAAGCAACAGTCTGACTAGTGTCAGATCCGCTTTTTTAAAACAAAGACCTATGCTATCACTCCTACATGGGCTGAGCATGCGAGGGATGAAACACCCTTCTTTCACATTTTTTCCTTTAGTTTTATCTCAGGAGTTTGGGTCGATGACTTTAAATGATATTGTATGTTTTATAAGCATGTTATACATTAGACTTCAAAAAAATCTTATGAGGGGACTTCCCTGGGGATCTGCACTCCCAATGCAGGGGGCCTGGGTTTGATCCCTGGTCAGGGAACTAGACCCCACATGCTGTTACTAAGAGCCCACACTCGACATGAAGATCCTGAATGGCACAACTACAGCCCAGCAGAAATCTTATGAATATGGAGTTTTAAGAGGTTTTTTTCCTAAGGGTACACTTTATCTTATCAAAGTATGGGATAAGCACTGGTGTCAAAACGATCCTGTTTTAAAAACACTGTAAATTGAATTTAAGCCAAGTAGATGATCTCCAAACCATCAAAATATCTAATACAGCTTCTCGTAAATCCTTCCGGTTTAGGAAATATTAAAACGGACCTTCAAAAATGCTAGGTTTACAATGAGAAATGTTATAATTCAGTGTTTACTCTGTGCCTCCTTGACATTCGGCATCTGGATAGCCGTCTTTAATATTTATCTTCACTACAATCATGTGAAGAAGCAAGAGAAGATCCAGGAAAAAGGAAATCCATTAATTTGGTCCCTTGGAGAAAAACTGCAAAGCAAACCTGACTCAGTGCACTTACCGAGAGCTTACAACGTGAGAGTGGAAAGGGCTAGTGAAGATGAACCCGCAGAACCCAAGTTGTTGTTAAGTTCAGGTAAGTATTTTGATTTCCTCTGTTAGCCATGGTAAGGGGAAAATATACCATAAATTGAATATTGGGAAGAGGAAGAGACTGTCCTTTTTAGAGCAATGCAATTTTAAATTATGAAGTATTTCATATATGTTCATATATATATATATATACCCACCGAGAGAAAATAACACAAACAGGCTTGTATGTATTTGCCTCATAAACGTGAGAATTTTAAAGTAATTTGCTATATTTGCTTCAGATAGCTTTCTGTGTTTCTAAGAAATAAATTTTAATAGGTACAGTAAAAACTTCACCCCCATTCTTCCTCCTCCCTGGATATCTTCCTCATTTTCTTTAAGCAAAGTATAGCATGTGTTTGAAGTGTATTTGTAGCTGTTCTAGAGTGAATTCCAATGCCACTATGAATATTCACATATAAGTCTTTGTATAAAAATATTCTGTTTCTCTTAGGTAAATACCTCGGTACAGGATGGATGGTTCATATGGAAGCTGTATGCTTAACTTTTTCTAAATCCGGCTTATACACCTGGAAGTTCTCAGTTCCCATACTGTTGAAGCCTAGCTTGAAGGACTTTGAGCATTACCTTGCTAGCATGTGAAGTCAGGGCAATTGTACAGTAGTTTGAACATTCTTTGGCATTGCCCTTCTTTGGGATTGGAATGAAAACTGATCTTTTCCAGTCCTGTGAACACTGCTGAGTTTTCCAAATTTGCTGACAAATTGAGTGCAGCACTTTCACAGCATCATCTTTTAGGATTTGAAATAGCTCAACTGGAATTCTATCACCTCCACTAGCTTTCTTCATAGTGATGCTTCCTGAGGCCCCCTTGACTTCACACTCAGGATGTCTGGCTCTTGGTGAGTGACCGCAGGACAGTGGTTGTCCAGATCTTCAAGACCTTTTTTGTATAGTTTTTCTGTGTATTCTTGCCACCTCTTCTTAATCTCTTCTGCTTCAGTTAGGTCCATACCATTTCTGTCCTTTATTGTGTCCACCTTTGCATGAAATGTTACCTTGCTATCTCAAATTTTCTAGATCTCTAGTCTTTCCCATTCTATTGTTCTCTATTTCTTTGCATTGTTCACTTAAGAAGACTTTCTTATCTCTCCTTGCTATTCTCTGGAACTCTGTATTCGGTTGGGTATATCTTTCCCTGTCTCCCTTGCCTTTCACTTCTCTTCTTTTCTCAGCTAAATTTGTAAAGCTTCCTCAGACAACTGCTTCACCTTCTTGCATTTCTTTGGGATGGTTTTGGTCAATACCTCCTGTACAGTGTTACAAACCTCAGTCCATAGTTCTTCAGGCACTCTACCATATCTAATCACTGGACTCGGTCACTTCCACTATAATTACAAGGGATTTGATTTAGATCATACCTGAATGGCCTAGTGGTTTTCCCTACTTTCTTCAACTTAAGCCTGAACTTTGCAATAAGGAGCTCATGATCTAAGCCACAGTCAACTCCAGGTCTTGCGTGATCTGAACCCCTGCCATTCATTGGATCATAGAGAAATCAAGGGAATTCCAGAGAAACTTATGCTTCATTAACTACACTAAAGACATTGACTGTATGGATCACAAGAATCAGTGGAAAATTCTTAAAGGGGTGGAATATCAGACTACCTTACCTGTCTCCTGAGAAACATGTATGCAAGTCAAGAAACAACAGTTAGGACTGGACATGGAACAATGGACTGGTTCAAAATTGTGAAAGGAGTACGTCAAGGCTGTATATTGTCACCCTACTTATGTAACTTATATGCAAAGTACATCATGAGAAATGCTGGTCTGGATGACTCATAGCTGGAATCAAGATTGCCAGGAGAAATATCAACAACCTCAGATATGCAGATGATACCACTCCAATGGCAGAAAGCAAAGAGGGACTAAAGGGCCTCTTGATGAGGGTGAAAGAGGAGAGTGAAAAAGCTGGCTTAAAACTCAACAGTCAAAAACCTAAGATCATGGCATCTGGTCCCATCACTTCATGGCAAAGAGAAGGGGAAAAAGTAGAAGCAGTGACAGATTTTGTTTTCTTGAACTCCAAAATCAGTGTGGACGGTTGACTACAGCCACGAAATTAAAAGACACTTGTTCCTTGGAAGAAAAACTATGACAAACCTGGACAGTGTATTAAAAAGCAGAGACATCACTTTGCCAACAAAGGTTCATATAGTCAAAGCTATGCTTTTTCCAGTAGTCATGTACAGATGTCAGAGTTGGATTATAAAGAAGGCTGGGTGCCAAAGAATTGATGCTTTCAAATTGTGGTGCTGGAGAAGACTCTTGAGAGTCCCTTGGACTGCAAGGAGATCAAACCAGTCAATCCTAAAAGAAATCAGTCCTGAATAGTCATTGGAAGGACTGATGCTGAAGGTAGAGCTCCAATGCTTTGGCCACCTGATGTAAAGAACTGACTCACTGGAAAAGACCCTGATGCTGGGAAAGATTGAAGGCAGGAGGAGAAGGGGATGGCAGAGGATGAGATGGTTGGATGGCATCATTGACTCAATGGACATGAGTTTGAGCAAGCTCCGGGAGATAATGAAGGACAGGGAAGCCTGGCTGCTGCAGTCTGTGGGGTTGCAAAGAGTCGTACATGACTTAGAAACCGAACCACAACAAAATGCTCAACTTTAAAGAAAATGACAAACTGTGTTCCAAAGTAAGGATGCCAATATCTGTTCCCTTCAGCAGTGGAGGAGAATCCATCTTCTCCAGACTGGTCAACACCTGACATGGTCAGATATTTAGAGTTTAGCCATTATGATGGGTGAGAAATGGTAGGTATCAGTGTAGCCTTAATGTGCATTTTCCTATGACTAAGGATTTTTGAGCACCTTTTCATGTGGTTAATGACCACACATCTTCTTTTATAGGGTGCTTCTCCAAGTCTTCTATCCATCGTTTTATTTATTTATGGCTGTGCTGGTCTTTGTTGCTGCGTGGGCTTTTCTCTAGTTGAGGCGAGTGGGGGACACTCTCTAGCGGTGTGTGGGCTTCTCTTATCTCAGAGCACGGGCTCTAGGAGCTAGGACTTCAGTAGTTTCGGCACTTAGGCTTAGTTGCTCTCAGGCATGTGATATCTTCCCTGATCAGGGATCAAACCTGTGTCTCCTGCATTGGCAGGCGGATTCTTTACCACTGAACCACCAGGGAAGCCCCTGTCCATTTTTAAATTGGGATGTTAGTCTTCTGATTTCTAAGACTTTAAAGATTGGGATTTCTAAGACTTAAAAGATATATTCTAGTTTCAAATCCTTTAATACGTGAGTTGCAAATGTTTTGCACAAGTCTGTGCCTTCTCTTTTCATTCTTTTTAAAATTGAGATGTAATTGGTATATAACATTGACCTTGTTTTAAGTGTACAACAATGATTTTATATATGTATACATTACACCAGCTTCCCCAGGGGGTTAGCCGTAACAAATCCGCCTGCAATGCAAGAGAGGTGGGTTCTATCCCTGAGTTGGGAAGATCCCCTGGAGGAGGGCATGAAACCTACTCCGGTATTCTTACCTGGAGACTCTCATGGACAGAGAAGCCTGGTGGGCTACATACAGTCCATAGGGTCGCAAAGATTAGACAGGACTGAAGGGACTGAGCAGGCACATACGCACGCATGTATTGCAAATCAGTTCAGTTCAGTTCAGTCGCTCAGTCGTGTCTGACTCTTTGCGACCCCATGAACTGCAGCACACCAGGCCTCCTTGTCCATCACCAGCTCCCGGAGTCCACCCAAACCCATGTGCATCGAGTCAATGATGCCATCCAACCATCTCATCCTCTGTCGTCCCCTTCTCCTCCTGCCCTCAATCTTTCCCAGCATCAGGGTCTTTTCCAATGAGTCAGCTCTTCATATCAGGTGGCCAAAGTATTGGAGTTTCAGCTTCAACATTAATCCTTCCAGTGAACACCCAGGACTGATCTCCTTCAGAATGGACTGGTTGGATCTCCTTGCAGTCCAAGCGACTCTCAAGAGTCTTCTCCAACACCACAGTTCAAAAGCATAAATTCTCCGGCACTCAGCTTTCTTCACAGTCCAACTCTCACACCCATACATGACCACTGGAAAAACCATAGCCTTGACTAGATGGACTTTTTTTGGCAAAGTAATATCTCTGCTTTTTAATGTGCTATCTAGGTTGGTCATAACTTAGTAATCACAATAAATTTCATTAACATCCATCATCACACATAGTTAAATATTTTTTGTGTGATGATAACTCTTAGCAACTTTCAAGTGTACGATACAGTATATAATACAGTATGTTAACTGTAGTTGCCACGCTGTACATTTTTGTTTTCTTTCGAAGGGTTTTATTCAAGAAGCATTATAAAATAAAAGGTGCCTTTTATTCAATAAGCCAAGTGGCACAGTGGGAAAGAATTCGTCTGCCAAAACAGGAGACACAAAAGACGCAGGTTCAATCTCTGGGTCAGGAAGATCCCCTGGAGTAGGAAATGGCAACACACTCCAGGCTTCTTGCCTCAAAAATTACAAGGACAGAGGAGCCTGGTGGGCCACAGGCCGTGGGGTCACAAAGAGTCAGACATCTCTGAACACAGCACATATTCCAGAAGCAAAATTTACTTCTCCCTAGTGAGGAGGAGAGCCTGATTTCAATTCTTTTAGGTTTCTTTGAGGTTTGTTTTATGATCCAGGATATGGTCTATCTTGGTGAATGCTCCATGGATACTTGAAAAAAAAATTGTATTCTGATATTGTTAGGTGATGTGCTTCATATATATATAATCTCAATTAGATCCGGTTGGTTGATTGTATTGTTCAGTTCTTCTGTACCCTTGCTGCGTTTCTGGCTGGTAGTTCTGACAGTTGTTAAGAGTGGATGTTGAAGACCCCGATTATAATAATTGTGGGTTTGTCTGTTTCTACTTTCAACTCTATTGGGCTTTGTTTCATGTATTTTGTGGCTGGTTTTTGGCATGCGTCTATTTAGGGTCATTATGTATTATTCCCTGGAGAAGGAAATGGCAACCCACTCCAGTATTCTTGCCTGGAAATTCCACGGACAGAAGAGTCTGGCGGGCTGCAGTCCATGGGGTCGAATAGAGTTGGATTCTATTGAGCAACTGTGCACGCATATGTATTGCTGGGAGCCACAGGGGGCGCTGTGGTTCTCCCGTTGGTGCTGGTTCGACTAGAGTGGCTGTTGCCAAAAGTTTTCTGTGGTTTTGTTTGTCCGCTTTCCTGGCCCTGTGGCTAGGTGCAACAGGCTTATCTGGGAGCTTCTTTTGTCTATGCCTATTAGTGGTTCCACTTGCAGGTTTTGACAGCACCCTGTCTGAGAAGGGGATGACAGAGGATGAGATGGTTGGATGGCATCACCGGCCCAATGGACATGAATTTGAGTAAACTCCGGGAGATGGTGATGGACAGGGAGGTCTGGCGTGCTGCAGTCCATGGGTCGCAAAGAGTCAGACATGACTGAGCGACTGAACTGAACTGAACTGAAGTCTGGGACTTACGGGAGGCAACAAAGAAATCAGGAGCCCACTGTGTCCTTCCCCCGGTCCTGAGGCCCCTAGCCAATCTGCCCCCTTACCTCCATGTTTCAGAGAACCCCCACAATTATCTGCTGTGTCATGCCGAGGATTTTTTTAGGTGTAAGAAAGAGGACCTAAAAGAAATGGGGTTACTGCTTTTTGATGGGAACCCGCTTTATAAGCAATATAGAATTTATATCAGTTTTGGAAAACATTCCTCAGGCAATGGAAAAGACAGTTCATTCTCCCATAAACAGAGCACAATATAAATCTACTAAGAAAACGTAACTAATTGCATTATTCAAGTTTCTGACTTTTTCTCTGATTCGCAGTTGTTCTTAAAAAATTCCGTTTCTGTTTATTTGTGGCAGTATATATTGATATATTTAAATTTTTTTCTTTAAGTATTTTGTTGCAGCATTATTTGATGTCTACAAGCTCATGACTATTAAATCTTTATTGTAACTTATTGTAAGTATAAAATGACTTTCTGGGTTGTCCTTCCAGTGAATTCTATACTTTAAAAAATATTTTGACTCCTGTATTCTTTGACCATTCTTCCACTTTTAACCATTTTAGTTCATCTTACTTATCTTTTATGGTTACATTTTGGTTTTTATTACCATCTAAGAGTTTTTATCTTTTTTTTTTTTTTTTGAGTTTTTATCTTTTAATGGGAAATTCCCCTGGAGAAGGAAACGGTGACCCACTCCAGTACTCTTGCCTAGAAAATTCCATGGATGGAGAAGCCTGGTGGGCTACAGTCCATGGGGTCGCAAAAAGTCAGATATGACGGAGTGACTTCACTTTCTTTCACTTTATGCCAACTTTATTTATTGTTACGACTAATGCTTTCCTGGTGACTTAGTTGGTAAAGTCTACGTGCAATGGGGGAGACCCAGGTTCAATCCCTGTGTTGGGAAGATCCCCTGGAGAAGGCAGTGGCATCCCACTCCAGTATTCTTGCCTGGAGAATTCCATGGACAGAGCAGCCTGGTGGGCTGCAGTCCGTGGGGTCACAAAGAGTCAGACTCGACCGAGGGACTAACACTGCCGCACACTGATGTGTTGGCTGTCCTCCGTCATCTTGTTGTATCCTCTCAGAGTTTGGGAAGAGGGACTTAAGCTCTCGCCTTCCCTAAAGCCCTCAGTCAATATAGCTTCGCAGGACAGTTTTGAATCATGATGTGACCAAGGAGGCTGAGCACATACTTCTCTGGAGAGACTGAATGACTGAGTGTAACTCATTGTTCAGGTTTGCTAAGGGCTCTGCTCTGCTGTGTGTGAATCCTTTGATTTTAACCTTGTCATCCGGGCATAGTTTAGGTTCCACAAAAACTACTCTGACATGTTATAAAAGGAGTGAATTCAGGATATCTTTGTTATTGTCCTTTATCAACGTGACGGTGGTAAACCTATACTTATGTGACTTAACACCTTTTCTTTCAGGTGAGAATTTTAACTATTCAATCCCAGAAGTTATTCATGGATATTCAACATATGGATTTAATTCCATTATCAGTAAAAACTTGGGCCACTACAGAAACGTGCCAGATACCAGGAATGTCATGTATGTTCCCTCTGATATTTTTTTTTACATATTACATATTCGTTTCAGATATACAACATAATGATTTGATATTTGTACATATTGCAAAATGATCATCACAGTAAGTCTAAGTAACACTGATCACCATACACAGGGGCTTCCCCAGTGGCTCAGTGGTAAAGAATCCACCTGCAATGCAGGAGACACTGGTTTGATCCCTGGGTCAGGAAGATCCCCTGGAGAAAGGCACGACAACCCACTCCAGTACTCTTGCCTGGAAAATTCCATGGACAGAGGAGCCTGGTGGGCTACAGTCCACAGAGTTGAAAAGAGTCAGACTGGACTGAAGGGACTGAGCCCAGCACAGGAGCACCATACATAGATACAATTTTTTTTTCCTTGTGATGAGAACTTTTAAGATCCTCTTTTCTAGTAACTTTCAAATACGGGATACAGTGTTTTCAGCTACAGTTGCCATGTTGTACGTTACATCCCCATGACATTTATTTTACAACGGAATTTTGTGCTTTTCTTATCTCCTTCACCTACCTCTGGCAACCACCAGTCTGTTCTTTGTATCTATGAACTTGTTTTTTGGGGGAGAGGTACTGTTTTTTGTTCCTTTGTTTTAGATTCTACGCATATGTGGGATTTGCCTTTCTCCTACTTGTTTCACTTAGCAAAATGCCCTCAACAACATGGTCCATTCATGTTGTTGCAAATGGCAAGATTTCCTCCTTTTTAATGGATGAATTTTATAGATAGATATAGATCATATTTTCTTTATCCATTCACCACTCATAAACACTTAGGTTGATTCCATGTCTTGGCTCTTGTAAATAATCCTGTAATGAACAAGGGGGGTGCCTATATCTTTTTGAGTTAGTGCTTTAGTTTTCTTCAGATAAATACCCAAAAGAGAAATTTCTGGCTCATATGGCAGTTCTATTTTTAGTCTTTTGAGGAACTTCCAATACTGGTTTTCTATAGTAGTTGCACCAATTTACATTCCCACCAATGGCATACAAGGATTCCCTTTTCTCCACGTCCCGCCAACACTTGCTACTTCTTGGCTGTTTGATAAGCGCCTTTCATGCAGGTATGAAGTGGTATGTCACTGTGGTTTTGATTTACGTTTTCCTGATTGTTTGTGATGTTCAGCATCTTTTCATGCGCCTGTTGCCCATCTATATGTCTTCTTTGGGGAAAAAAAAAAAATGTCTCTTCCGATCCTCTGCCCATTTTTAAATCCGATTGGTTTGTTTTTTCACTATTAAGTTGTGTGACTTCTTTACATATGTTAGATATTAACACCTTATCAGATATATGACTTGCAAGTATTTCCTCCTGTTCAGTAGGTTGCCTTTTTGTTTTCTTGAAGGTTTCCTTTGCTGTGCAGAAGCTTTTTGGGTTGATATAGTCCCACTTGGTTATTTTTGCTTTTGCTGTCACATCCAGAAAAATTCAAGACTGATGTCAAAGAGCTTACTGCCTATCTTTTCTTCTAGGAGATTAACAGTTTCAGGTCTTATATTCATTTAATTCATTTCTAATTAACTTGAGGATATGGTATAAGATAGAGATCCAATTTCCTTCTTTGCATGTGGCTGTTCAGTTTTTCCAATTATTGAAGAGACTTTTTCCCACATTTTATATTCTTGGCTCATTGGAGCTCATTGTAATGTAAATTAATCGACCATATGTGTGGGTTTATTTCCGGACTTTCCACTCTGTTCCACTGATCTGTGTGTTGGTTTTTTATGCCAGCACCATACTGTTTTGATTACTGTAGCAATCTACAGAGTTTCCAATTCCTCCACCTTTTTGCCAGCTCTTGGTGTGAACAGTCTTTTTAATTTTGGCCGTTCGAATGACTGTGTAGTGGGATCTCAGTCACTCAGTCAGTTCAGTCGCTCAGTCATATCTGACTCTTTGCCACCCCATGAATCGCAGCATGCCAGGCCTCCCTGTCCATCACCAACTCCCAGAGTTCACTCAGACTCACGTCCATCGAGTCACTGATGCCATCCAGCCATCTCATCCTCTGTCATCCCCTTCTCCTCCTGCCCCCAATCCCTCCAGCATCAGAGTCTTTTCCAGTGAATCAACTCTTCGCATGAGGTGGCCAAAGTACTGCAGTTTCAGCTTTAGCATCATTCCTTCGAAAGAAATCCCAGGGCTGATCTCCTTCAGAATGGACTGGTTGGATCTCCTTGCAGTCCAAGGAACTCTCAAGAGTCTTCTCCAACACCACAGTTCAAAAGCATCAATTCTTCAGTGCTCAGCTTTCTTTTAGTCCAACTCTCACATCCATACATGGCCACTGGAAAAACCATAGCCTTGACTAGACAGACCTTTGTTGGCAAAGTAATGTCTCTGCTTTTGAATATGCTATCTAGGTTGGTCATAACTTTCCTTCCAAGGAGTAAGCGTCTTTTAATTTCATGGCTGCAGTCACCATCTGCAGTGTTCAATTTGCATTTTCCTGATATCTAATGATATTGTGCATCTATTTATGTATTTACTTGCTATCTGTGTATCTTCTTTATATTTTGCCCATTTTAAATTTAAACTTCAAATATTTTTCCTGTTTTGAAATTGGATTATTTCTTTTCTTATTATTGAGTTTGGGGAAATTTTTATATATTTAGGTGTAAGACCTTTATCATATATATAATTACAAATATTTTCTCTTAGCCCATGGTTTGTTTTTTCATTCTCTCAATAGTTAGTGCTTTTTAAAAAACAAAAGTTTTTAGTTTTAATGGAGTTCAATATTTTTATAATTTGTTTCTGCTTAGCACAGGATCACAAAAATTTATTCATTGGATTTTCTCCGAAGATGTTCATGACATCTGCACTTTTACTTCTTACTTTTCAATTTGTCTTAACTTATCACACTGGCTAAAATCTCTAGTACAGTGTTGAATAGAAGGGGTGATATTGGACAACCTTGCTGTGTTCTTGATCTTAACACTCCGTTTTTCACCAGTAAGTATGATGTTATCTTTAGGCTTCTCATAGAGGTTCTTTTTCAGGTAGCAGAAATTCTCTTCTATTCCTAGTTTGTTGAGAGTTTTTTATCAGATGGATATTGGATTTTGTTACATCCTTTTCTGTGCATTGAGATGTGTGTATCTTTAGCTTGTAAAGATGGTAAGTTATGTTGATTTTCTAACATTAAACAGAGGTTACATTTATGGGATATCCCCTACTTGGTCATGATGCCTTATCCTTTTTATATATTATGGCATTTGATTCTGCTGAAATTCCAAAATTTTGTTTGGACTTTTATATCAGTGTTTGTAAGAGCACTATTGAATCTCCTTGTCTGGTTTTATCATCAGAGTGTTGTTGGCCTTGTAGAATGAGTTGGGAATTATTTTTTTAGGATTTAATTTTTTAATGTTTGTGATTGACTTCTACTAAAGACCTTTGATTACACTAAAGACATTTCTTTCTGTTCCTTGACTTGAAATTTTCTCCTTTATTTATTAACGTTCATTTTTCCTTTCCTTTCTTTAATAACAGTTCTTCTCATGGGTGCGTCAGAATAATGCCAGAGGATTCTGGAGGAGCAACAGAATTGCTCTGTTGGTAGCAAAGTCCACTTCTGGCATGTTCAATGACTGGCCAAAGCTATGTCAATTGAGAGTGGGTTTATTTTGACTTAGGATTTTATTCTAACCAGAAATGACTGCTGCTGCTGCTGCTAAGTCGATTCAGTCTTGCGACCCCATAGACGATAGCCCACCAGGCTCCCCCATCCCTGGGATTTTCCAGGCAAGAACACTGGAGTGGGTTGCCATTTCCTTCTCCAATGCATGAAAGTGAAAAGTGAAAGTGAAGTTGCTCAGTCGGTCCGACTCTTAACAACCCCATGGACTACAGCCTACCAGGCTCCTCCTTCCATGGGATTTTCCAGGCAAGAGTACTGGAGTGGGGTGCCATTGCCTTCTCCGAAATGATTGCTAAATTCTATCAAATAATTTCTTAGCATGATCACTATGGCTTTCCTCCATCAAATTATTGATAACTTATGTTGAGCCATCCTTACATTCCTGAAATAAACTAACCTTCAGTTCAGTTCAGTCACTCAGTCGTGTCCGACTCTTTGCGACCCCATGAATCACAGCACGCCAGGCCTCCCTGTCCATCACCAACTCCTGGAGTTCACCCAAACTCATGTCCATCGAGTCAGTGATGCCATCTAGCCATCTCATCCTCTGTCATCCCCTTCTCCTCCTGCCCCCAATCCCTCCCAGCATCAGAGTCTTTTCCAATGAGTCAACTCTTTGCATGAAGTGGCCAAAGTACTGGAGTTTCAGCTTCAGCATCAGTCCTTTCAATGAACACCCAGGACTGATCTCCTTTAGGATGGACTGGTTGGATATACTATTTTTCTAAAATGCTGTTTTATTTGATCTGCTAATATTTTGTCTAATTGTTTTGACCTGTATAAATTAGATTAGTTTGTATCAGTTGAAGTCTACAATTTCTCTGCGAAGAATTTAAAATTTTGTGTCCTTGGAGATGTGAGCAGTCATATAATGCATAGTAGCACTGGCTAGTCAGGGCTTCCCCGGTGGCGCTAGTGGTAAAGAGCCCACCTGCCCGTGCAGGAGGTGGAAGAGATGAGGGTTCAACCCCTGGGTCGAGAAGATTCCCTGGAGGAAGGCATGGCAACCCACTCCAGAATTCTTGCCTGGAGAATCCTGTGAACAGAGCAGCCTGGTGGGCTACAGTCCATGTGGCAGCAAAGAGTTGGACATGAATGAAGTGACTTGGTACCCAAGCACTGACTTGTCTAAAGAAACTTTCCTGTAATTGTATGTGGTGATTTCATTTCAGCAAAACACAACCCGAAAGTAAAATTAGTTTAATTGTAATTTAACTGAATTTTAGCTGTGATTTTACTAAATTTTACAGTTTTATTTATGGTTATGTAAGAGCTTATAAGAGGCTCCCCAGGTGGTGCCAGTGGCAAAGAATTCACCTGCAATGCAGGAGACACAAGAGATGCAAGTTCAATCTCTGGGTTAGAAAGATCCCCTGGAGAAGGAAATGGCAACCTACTCCAGTATACTTGCCTGGAGAATTCTATGGACGAAGGAGCCTGGAGGGCTATAGTCCACGGGTGACAAAGAGTCGGACCTGACTGAGCACACACCACCACCACCACCTCCAAGAGCTTATAAACACAAGATTGACTTTCGTTTGCATATGCATATTTGGGAAACATTAAGGTAACTGAAATCAGCCCTGGAGGGTTGACAGTTTTTTTCTTCTGAGCCTCTGCAAGACTCAAGTTTAAGAAACTCTGCTTTGTTTTTCTTCTTTGAGTTACTGTCATCACATTTTTGTATCAAATTTACACTAGTTCCATAAAATGGATTTGTATGTTTTGTCTATATCTCTATGCTCTAACATCATTGAAATAATATCACTGTGTATTTCTTATTTTGAAACAGAACTTGTCTGGTAATTATGAATCACTGCTCCATTTTCTGCTGTCAGACATGGAAACGGTTTAGTTTTTTTCTAAGGTTATTTATTGTTCTGCTCAGGCTTTCTATTTCTAGGGTCTATTCAGAACTATCTATTTTAATAAAAATCTACTTCATCTACTTTCAAATCTGTTGGCTTAAAGTCACACATCCTGTTTTCATAATTCTCTTTCACCTTTCCTGGTACCTTGCCTTCATTCTCATTCTTATTTTTGTACATTTTTCTTCTCGATTTCAAAAGCTTGGTAGAAATGGATATATATTAGTCATCTTTCAGAAAACTAACTTTTGCTTTGATTTATCAATTTTACTTTTTTTGTCTTCTAACTCATTAGTTTCTAGTTGCCTTTATGGGGTTGTTTCTTCTTTCTTTTGATGTATTTTTGTGGTCTTTTTGCCCTTCTATAAGGTTAAAATAGTTTATTTCATCTCTTCCTTAGATGATAATACGTTTGTAAGTATTCATTTTATTCTGATTAGGATTTAGCTATGTACATTAGGGTTTTTTTTAAGCAGTTCTTTATTTAAAAATTTATATTTGGCTGTGCTGGGTCTTTGTTGCTGCGTGTGCTTTCCCTGGCTGTGGCGGACAGGGGCTACTCTCTAGTCATGGAGGATGAGCTTCTCACTGTGGTGGCTTCTCTTGTTGCAGAGCACGGGCTCTAGGTGCTCAGCCTCCCATGGTTGCGGCTTGCAGGCTCTGAGCACAGGCCCCGTAGTTGAGGCTCATGGGCTTTGTTGCTCCCCAGCATGGGCATTGTCCCAGACCAAGGATCAAAACCATGTCTCCTGCAACGGCTGGCAGATTCTTCACCACTGAGTCACCAGGGAAGCCCTATACATTAGGTTTTAACATGCTGTGTTTTCAGGTTTACCAATCTCTAAATTGTTATTGTTGTTCAGTCACTAAGTTGTGTTCAACTTTTTGCAACCCCGTGGGCTGCAGCACACCAGGCTTCCCTCACTATGCTCCAGAGTTGCTCAAATTCACGTCCATTGAGTCCGTGACGCTATCTAATCATCTCACCCTTTGCTGCCCCCTTCTCCTTTTGCCTTCAGTCTTTCTCAGCATCTTTTCCAATGAGTCAGCTCTTCCCATCAGGTGGCCCAAGTATTGGACCCTCAGCTTCAGCATCGATCCTTCTAATAATATTCAGGGTTGGTTTCCTTTAGGATTGACTGATTTGATCTCCTTGCAGTCCAAGGGACTCTCAAGAATCCTCTCCAGCACCAGTTTAAAAAGCATCAATTCTTCGGCCCTCAGCCTTCTTTACGGTCCAGCTCTCCCATCTGTACATGACTACTGGAAAAACCATAGCTTTGACTAGATGGACCTTTGTCGGCAAAGTGATATGTCTGCTTTTTTAATATGCTGTCTAGGTTTGTCATAGCACTTCTTCCTAAATAATTTGCATTTTATTTCTCTTTGATCCAAGACTTATTTAGAAAAGTGGGTTTTATATAAGATTGGATTTAGTCAAGTTCCCCCCCACCTCCCCGCCATGGCCATAATTTAACAGTTTGCTGCTGCTGCTGCTGCTAAGTTGCTTCAGTCGTGTCCAACTCTGTGCGATCCCATAGACGGCATCCCACCAGGCTCCCCCGTCCCTGGGATTCTCCAGGCAAGAACACTGGAGTGGGTTGCCATTTCCTTCTTCAATGCATGAAAGTGAGAAGTGAGAGTGAAGTTGCTCAGTCGTGTCTGACTCTTAGCGACCCCATGGACTGCAGCCTACCAGGCTCCTCCATCCATGGGATTTTTCAGGCAAGAGTATTGGAGTGGGGTGCCAGTGCCTCCTCCAATTTAACAGTTCAGACAAGTTAATAACTGTTTACAGAATAGTTTATCAGTCACCTATCAAGATGTTTTTTCTAACATGCTTACAGGGTTGTCATTTTGTGTATTTGTCTGCTAGACCCTTCCGACTCAGACTGTGGTCTGAGGACCAGTAGCACTGGGAGCCCCTAGAAGCGTGTCAGCCCCCCTGAATGCCAGGCCCGAGCCCAGACGTACTTCATCAGAACATGCATCTGGAAAGAAGCTCAGGAATGTTTCTGCACATTAAAGTGCAGCATTCTTCAGCTGGGTTGGTGGGGCTGCTGTAATAACCTACCACAGACTGGCATGCTCCAGTGACAGTGATTTGTTGTCTCACGGGTCTCTGGAGGCTGGGAAGTCAGAAACCTTGGTCGGCAGGGTTGGTTCTCTTCTGGGCTGCGGGGAGGATGGTGCAGGCCCCTCTCCTCGGCTTAGAGTCGGCCCTTTTCTTCCTGTGTCTCTTCACATCACCCTGTATCCTCAGGTCCCCTTGTAAGGACACCAGCCTTACTGGATGAGGGCACCCGAATGACCTCTCACTCATTACAGCAACCCCATTTCCAGATTGGGCCGTATTCTGGGGGTACTGGTGGTTAGGAGGCCAATACGTGAATATGGAGTAGGGGGACACAAGTCAACCCATAATAGTCCTGCTTTAACTAGACCGTTGGGAATCGTGTTAGCGAAGCACAAGATCAGCTAAACATGGACAACCAAGCGTTTGTCCAAATTACCTTCACCCTGAAAAGAAACGTATTTAGGCCCGAAAGGTTTTCTACATAGAAAGACCTCAGCAACATTCAGCAATTGCTTTTGGAGAAACCCATACACATTAGGTTTCTCTTAGCGGTTTACACTCACGTGATGTGAATTCAGGCTCCTTCAGTATCATTGTCTCGTTCCTCTGAAGGGGTTCAATTTGTAGTTTTCTCAAAATGATAAACTTGGACTAGATAGAATATTAGAGATGTGATCCATAGCCTGAGTTCACCATCTCTCTCATTCTTGGGGTTATACCCTCGCCCCCCGACTCCCGTCTCTCATCTACTCACTCTTTGATGAGGCAGTGATCTTGGGCTTCCCAGGTGGCACTGGTGATAAAGAATCTGCCTGCCAATGCAGGGGACACAAGAGATGTGGGTTTGATCCCTGGGCCAGGAAGATCCCCTGGAGTAGGAAGACATCCCACTCCAGTATTCTTCCTGAAAACCCCCCTGGACAGAAGAGCCTGGAGGGCTACAGTCCATGGGGTTGCAAACAGTCAGACTCGACTGAGCACACACAAGCACAAGGCAGTGATCTTACTGGAAGGTCAGCCTTCTGATCCTACCTGTTTCTGGGAAACCAGTGCAGGGGGCCCGACCTCCAGCCCTGGGCAACTAGACCCCGCGTCACAACTAAGAGTGTGCATGCTTGAACGCTGCAGCTGCACAACCCACACGCTGCAAGGAAGACTGAAGATCGAGCGCGCCACAGCCAAGACCCAGTGAGCCCAATAAATGAATATTAAAAGAGAAGACAAGAGCAGAAACGGAGCATGTCTGAGTGACTTTCAAACCTCTAGTCAGAATTGCTCTTGAATGCTCCAGGATCCTGCCTGTTACTAGGTCCTGTGGGACATTTGGGTTCCCTTTACAGTGTACCTCTTTCTTAAGCTTAAGCTAGTTCCATTTGTCATTTACAACCAAAATATTTCAAAATACAACCCAATAAGGTAGCAATCCAAACAATGCTTAATAGCTAAAAATTAATATTACTAAAATTCAGTGTCCATATTTCCCTCAAGTGCACAAAAAAATAATAAAACATTTTTTGCCAGATCCTTGGAAGAAATCTAATTACACCATATCCATTATTACATTTCTTTGTTGCAACAGACTATACAAGTGTAGGAATAGCACATGGATTTTCTTTGAAGATAGGACAATAAAGTTAATTTGAACCTTTTAATGTGTATAAGCTTATTAATTCATTTTTATAATAGAAATGACAATATAGGTATAATTTATGTTTATACTATATTCAAAGTAGAACTAATTTTATCAAAACAGAGTCTCAGGAAAAAGCAATTATGATGGGCATTAAGAAGGGGAGAATAATTTAGACAATATTAGAACAACATAAGATGTTTAAAAAAATTTTTGTATCTTAATTTTTGGGTTTTAAAAGTACTGTCACCTTATCATCATAATCATCAATTAAAGGAATAAAGAGGAAAATGTGAATGAGTCCTCAAAACATCTAATGCTTTTAGATAAATCATTTTCTTCCTCTTTCTGCAGGTGTCAGAAAAAAATGTACCCAGCCAAACTACCTACTGCCAGCATCATCATTTGCTTCCACAATGAAGAATTTAATGCCTTGTTTCGAACACTGTCCAGCATCATGACCCTCACTCAACAGTATATCCTTGAAGAAATTATTTTGGTAGACGACATGAGTGATTTTGGTAAGAGAGAATGCTAACCATCTTTCTAATCGTCTTTGAAGTCAGTGCTATCTCTGTGGCACTTGAGTTATTTTATACAAAAAACATTTTTGGTGGGTGTCGAGGCAGGCACTTTGGAGCACTGATGGTGATGTGAGAGTTTGGTCCCTGACCTTCTGGTTGGGCTAATGGGGTGACTAGCACTTCAGATAAACACAGGGGCAAGCCGGTCTTTAGAGGTCATGGATGATGTTGAAGAAGTGATGTCTAGGATGGATCAACAACAAGCTTTTACTGTATAGCACAAGGAACTATATTCACCATCTGGCGATAAACCATAATGGAAAAAAATATGAAAAAGAATATGCATAACTGAATCACCACAGTAGAAATTAACAGTAGAAATTTCTGTACCGTAGAAATTAACACAACATTGTAAATCAACTCTACTTCAAGAAAGTAACATTTTTTTCAAAAGTGACATCTGAACTGAGATGAGTTGGGATTACATAGATGAAGGGGAAGGAAAAAGTATTTTAGGCAGAGAAAATGGCCCAGGGGCAACAGAAAATATGGTGAGTTTGGAATAGTTTTTTATTTTATGTAGGTTGTGTGTGTGTGTGTGTGCTTGTGTGCGCTCAATCAAGTCCTTCTCTTTGCTGCCCCATGGACTGTTGCCCGCCAGGCTCCTCTGTCCATGGAATTTTCCAGGCAAGAATACTGGAGTGGGTTGCCATTTCCTCCTCCAGGAGATCTTCCCCACCCAGGAATCAAACCTGTGTCTCTTGGGTCTCCTGCCTTGGCAGGCAGATTCTTTACCACTGCATCACTGGGAAAGGACTTATGTAAACTATGTATGAGTATAGTTTTAGGAGGGAGGGGGTGGGCATGAAACCAGAAATATAAAAAGTAGCCCCTCATGAAGGCATTGTTTTAATTTTATTTGGAGAAAATGGGGAATGATTCCAAGACTTAATGTAGGGTAATGACACAATCCAGGTGCTTTACAGGAAAGAATTCTAATCACACCGACTACACTTAAGGGTTCATTCCTTCATGTTCACTGATTTTAAAGAACTAGAACACTAGAACAAAATCTAATGAGCTCAATTTAGCATTTGAACTCAGTTGTCTATTTTACAACTTAATTCCAAACCTGAGGCAAGCCGGGAGGACCCAGATGAAGGATAAGGTCTCTGGGGTCGGTTGCCTGTGGGGTCCATTTCTCACGGAAGCAATGCATGCATATTGGATACTACCTAAAGGTTTACCTAATCTAGTGTGAATCTGACCCACTATGGGCTGGGACAGAAAAAAGAGGAGGAGAATCAGAAGGACAAGAATAGACAAGGGAAGAAAAGAAGAGGAGGTTCACCCTTCAAGAAGCAACAGAGACACATCAACTCAAAAGTGAAATGGGGACTTCCTTTGTGATTCGGCAGTTAAGAATTCACCTGCCAGTGCAGGGGACACAGGTTCAATCCCTGATCTGGGGAGATCCCACATGCTGCAGGGCAACCAGGCCTGTGCACCGCAACTACTGAGCCTGGATGCCTAGAGGCCATGCTCTGCAACAAGAGAAGCCACCGCAGCGAGAAGCCCATGCACTGCAAGTAAAGAGTAGACCCCTGCTCCCCACAAGAGAGAAAGCCTGTGCACAGCAAGAAAGACCAGTGCAGCCAAAAAAAAAGTGGAATGGAACTCAAGTTAGTGCCAGCTCCACTTAGGAATTTCACTCACTGGCCAGGCACTGTATGCAGGTCAAGAAGCAACAGTTAGAACTGGACATGGAACAACAGACTGGTTCCAAATCGGGAAAGGAGTATGTCAAGATTGTATATTGTCACCCTGCTGAAAGAGGAGAGTGAAGAAGTTGGCTTAAAACTCAACATTCAGAAAACTAAGATGGCATCCAGTCCCATCACTTCCTGGCAAATAGATGGGGAAACAATGGAAACAGTGAGAGACTTTATTTTTATTTGGGCTCCAAAATCACTGCAGATGGTGACTGCAGCCATGACATTAAAAGATGCTTGCTCCTTGGAAGAAAAGCTATGACCAACCTAGACAGCATATTAAAAAGCAGAGACATTACTTTGCCAACAAAGGTCCATCTAGTCAAGGTTATGATTTTCCAATAGCCATGTATGGATGTGAGAGTTGGACTGTGAAGAAGGCTGAGTGCCGAAGAACTGATGCTTTTGAACTGTGGTGTTGGAGAAGACTCTTGAGAGTCCCTTGGACTGCAAGGAGATCCAACCAGTCCATTCTGAAGGAGATCAGCCCTGGGATTTCTTTGGAGGGAATGATGCTGAAGCTGAAACTCCAGTACTCTGGCCACCTGATTTGAAGAACTGTCTCACTTGAAAAGACCCTGATGCTGGGAAAGATGGAAGGCAGGAGGAGAAGGGGAGGACGGAGGATGAGATGGTTGGATGGCATCACCGACTCGATGGACATGAGTTTGAGTAAGCTCCGGGAGTTGGTGATGGACAGGGAGGCCTGGCATGCTGTAGTCCATGGGGTTGCAGAGTCAGACATGACTGAACGGCTGAACTGAACTGTGTAGGAGCCACTCAAATCCGAGGAGTCCAGTACTGTGTATTTCTGTGCATGGGAGGGGATGTGGGAGGATGGCTAGGTTCCTCATCTGACTGAACAACACATCTGGCCACATGTGGGGCAAAAAGCCCCAGTAAAGCTAGGAGCAGGCAGCAGGGGGATCTCTGCTGGATTGTGAAGTCTAACATCTCACCCAAAGGATGGACATCCTGCCATGGAGGTGCAGTCCCAGGAGGACTGAGGAACTCCCCAGGGGCCCCAGCCTTTCAGAACTATGCCAACAGTTCAGAGACACACCTGGAGATCTGCCCAGATATTCTTTATGCGTCAGAGGACTCACCACTGATGTCTGAGAGATGGTTGGACCAGATACTCTACTTCTTCTCCTGGATCCACAGCCACCTGATGGGTGGTCATTTCACCTGCCCCACCAAGGAGCTTAGTCCTGGACCCACACAGAACCTCAAACACAGGAAATGCAGGAAATGGGGTGTCCTGTGTCCTGATGGTGCTCAGGGTTGATGCACCCCCACTTTTAATCCACGGTGATTTCTTGTGGGCTCTAGGAGAATTTTCTTGAACTACAGCTGGTCTTTTCTGGCTCATACCAGTACGTACTGGTGATGGAGTCCCTTAGCTTGTGATGGCAGGGGTCAGGAACCCAGACAACCACCTCCATTGAGTTACATGAGAGGCATGTCCAGGGCTGACCCGCTACCATCCACCTTTCTCACAGTCCTGGTCCCTCCTGACTATACACAAGCGGCATGGCCATCTCCCGGACGACTCAAAGCCTCCGCCTCACGTCAGCGATGACCGCTGCCAGAACGGCCTGTTTCCTCCCACGTCTGCCGCACAGAGTTCCTCTGAGTCCTGGATGTTGGAGGGTGTTTGCAGACATCTGATCTGAGATGCTGCACCTACCCTGCAAGTGTAGCTGTGCAGCCTGCAATCTGCCTCTGAGCAGGGCCCCGGCACTCTTTTCACAGAAAAGGAAAGAGATTTCTTTCATTCTTCTGCCAAGACTATAGTGAACCTGCCTCTATTGACCCCCAGCCCCCAGATTCTCTGACCTCTGAGGCATCTGTATCCGTCTCACCAGAGACTGACCTCCTTTGTTGTAGTTGTTCAGTCCCTAAGTCATGTCCGACTCTTTTTGACCCCATGGATGCAGCACACCAGGCTCCCCTGTCTTCCACCATCTCCCAGAGTTTGCTCAAATTCACGTCCATTCAATTGGTGATGCCATCCAACCATCTCATCCTCTGCCACCTCCTTCTCCTCTTGCCCTCAATCTTTCCCAGCATCAGGGTCTTTTCCAATGAGTAGGCTCTTCACATCAGGTGGCCAAAGTGTTGGAGCTGCAGCTTCAGCATCAGTCCTTTCAGTGAATATTCAAGGTTGATTTCCTTTAGGATGGACTGGTTGGATCTCCCTGCAGTCCGAGGGACTCTCAAGACTCTTCCAGCATCACAGTTCAAAAGCATCAGTTTTTCGGCACTCAGCCTTCTTTATGGACCAACTCTCACATCTATACATGACTACTGAAAAAAAAACATAGCTTTGATAATTGGACCACTGTGGGAAAGTGATGTCTCTGCTTTCTAATACACTGTCTAGGTTGGTCATAGCTTTCCTTCCAAGAAGGAAAGGACCTCCTTTATCATCATCATATTAACCTTTGAGTATTGAGTGACTTATGTGTCAGGCTCTGTGCTTGGTGATGTATTTCTTCTTCTCACTGCAGTCCTGCAAGGCCTATGTTAGATCCGCCTTCTCACAGATGAGAAAACTGAGACTTGAGTGGTTGATGACCGGCCTGGGGGTTAGTACCAAGTTAGGTGCACAACTGTTATGAATAAAGTCAGAATGCTCCAAAGCACCATAATTTATGCTTTTTCTATTAAAATTTTAATAATGATATATTAAAATAGAGGCATTTCATGGATTTCTCTGCTGGTCCAGTGGTTGGGACTCTGTGCTTCCAATGCAGACGGCCTGGGTTTAATCCTTGGTCAGGGAATTAAGAGCCCACATGCCACAAAGCGTGGCCAAAAAGTTAAAAAAAAAAAAAAGTAAGTATTTCACTAGAAACATAGAAGAATATTTACAGCTGATTTCAATGCTGAATCTCTTTTTGTTCACGTTTTGTGCACATTTTGTGCACGTTCATGCAATCAAAATTTCTTTTTTAAGTTTGGAACATCTGCAGAATAGCAGTTTTTAAGAATCAATCAAAATTATGAGAAACTGGTTTAATTATGAGAAACTGGTTAATACACTTTGCAGTTGTCAAATGTTGACTCTTTTTTCCAGATGATTTGAAAGAGAAACTCGACTATCACTTGGAAATTTTTCGAGGAAAGATTAAATTAATAAGAAACAAAAAGAGAGAGGGGCTGATTCGAGCAAGGATGACGGGAGCATCCCATGCTTCAGGTATGAAGGTTTTGCTCCAGACAGGACCCCATGTCTGTGTCCTGGAGGTCTTCCTGCCCATGTAGAAACCATCCTCACGTGTCTCCACAGCATAAACAGAAGACTGGGAATGTATTTCAGCCTTATGAGTCTTAAATCTTAGTCTGACTCTGAAAGTATTCTGCTTCAAGATGTTAATTTGTTATTTCAAATAGAAGACAAATAGAAGTTATCCTTTGTGTGGTGGGGGCGGGGGTGGGGGTGGGGGGGACATAAGCTCAGCCTCCTGTTACAGGATGCGTCCCCCAGGTACAGACGCTGGGATGGAGTTGTACATGCAGGGGGCCCCCCAGGTGGTCTTGGGAGCCAGGTAAAGGGGTGAGGAAAGCAAGACTTTACAAGGAGAGCGGGGCTGTGATGTAGCTGCAGAGACCCCATGGGGACCTCGGAAGCTAGGAAGGGGTCAGTCCAGGTCCTCTGGGAGGCAGAGGCCCGGATGACACGGGAGGAGTGCTTACAGAGAAATGTCTGCGAAGGATAAAGGGGAGAGGACGAAGTGTGGGCTGGAAGCTTCTGGTCTGACCCCAGCAGAAGGAGGCAAGGAAAGAGGGAAGTCCAAAATCCCTTCGGTCTGCTGCGTGGCTCCCAGAAAGGGCTAGAGTGGGCCGGTCAGGAGCCCCGGAGCCAAGACCATGCACTGGAGGAGCCCTAAGTGGGGCCCCTGTGGCCGTTCGGATTCACCCGGTTCTCGGGGGCCCACACAGTGTGCGCAGTGATTGGCTGGGAGCCCCCGGGAGGGCGTGGCCTTGGTGTGAACACAGCTGCTGCTGCTGCTGCTGCCAAGTCGCATCAGTTGTGTCCCACTCTGTGCGACCCCATAGATGGCAGACCACCAGGCTCCCCCGTCCCTGGGATTCTCCAGGCAAGAACACTGGAGTGGGTTGCCATTTCCTTCTCCAATGCATGAAAGTGAAAAGTGAAAGTGAAGTCGCTCAGTCGTGTCGGACTCTTCGCGACCCCATGGACTGCAGCCTACCAGGCTCCTCCGTCCATGGGATTTTCCTAGGCAAAAGTACTGGAGTGGGGTGCCATTGCCTTCCGTGAACACAGCAGAAGATCCCAAAGCTGGGGGACCTCCTGGGTCAGCTTCTTGTGAAGGGAGGTCTCAGCCGCTGGGTGCAGGGGGCTCCCATCTGGCCTCCGGCATCCCTTGGGACAGCAGCCCCGTCCTCCGCCTGAGCTGTGAGACACGAAACACCAGCAAGGGAATGAGTCCCGAGGGGAATCCCGATGATCCAGCTTCCTGGAAGCCCGGGTAATCAGAGGGTTGTTCCCAGAAAATTAACCTAGGACCAAAGGCGAGGGGTGATGTTTAAGGATCCGGCCATGTGGCAATCTGAGGAAATATCTCCGTTCCTTAGCAAGGCTATTTCCTTATTGAGTAGAAGGCCATCTAAAAGCAAAATCTAAGTCTTTTTTTTTTTCCTCTACTTCGGCCTGATCAATTGAGACATTCTCTTACCTAACTACATTGCTCAGTCCTGTCCAACTCAATGGACTGTATGTAGCCTGCCAGGCTCCTCTGTCCATGGGATTCTCCAGGCAAGAAAACTGGAGTGGTTGCCATTTCCTTCTCCAGGGGATCTTCCTGACCCAGGGATCAACCCAGGTCTCCTGCATTGCAGGCAGATTCTTTACTGTCTGAGCCACCAGGGAAGCCATCTACCAGATAGTACATACTACTTGTCCAAAGTTCAATACAAACCACTAAAACTGAATGGCATGTGTCTTTTCAGAACCTTGATTTTATGCATTAATATGCATATGTGTGTACATATGTCTGTGTGTATATACACACATGTACACATAGATTTAAGGATTTTTAAATAAATGGAATTGTACTTTCTCTATTCTGAGACTTACTCTTTTCATTTCAGTTTAATGTTTTGTAACTTTTCCCGTGACAATGCCCGACAGTTACCTCCGTTTTTGTTTGCAGCGTTGTATGGTATTCCATATGGATTTCATAATGGGTTGCCATAACTTGTTTAGCCGTTTGTCATTTCCTGATTTTTACTTTTTACAATTACTGGAAAAAAAAGTTGCACTGGCAGTTTTTGTACTTACACCTTTGTGGAAATGAATATTTGTACCTGTGGGATGATTTCTTAAAAGTGGAATTGCTGGGCAAAAGGGAATTCTTATTTTAAATTTTGGTGGATGCTGCCAAATGGTCCTAAAACAGATGACACCAATTAAGAGTTCCATCACAGGGTATAAGAGGGCCCTCTCCCTGGAGCCTTGCTGACACTGGTTATTTATTACCAGTCGTTCTCTGCTGCACCTAGTCCTTCAGTTGTGTTCGACTCTCTGTGATCCCACGGACCGTAACTCACCAGGCTCCTCTGTCCATGGGGATTCTCCAGGCAAGAATACTGGTGTGGGTTGCCCTCCTCCAGAGAAGCTTTCCGACCCACGGATCGAACCCAGGTCTCCCTCACTGCAGGTGGATTCTTTACCATTTGAGCCACCAGGGAAGACCAGTCATTCTAGTCTTTGACAAAATTTTGGTCAAAGAGCTGTATCCTTTATTTTCTTGGCATTTCCTTGACTAATAGCAACATGGAGTATTTTTTCATATTTTTGTAGATTGTTTATAGATTTTTCTGTGAATTTGGTCTGTTCATATCCTTTGTCAGTTTTTTGATTGGGTTGTTTGTCCTTTTGTTATTGATTCGAAGGTGCCTTTATGATATGAATCCTGTGTTATATACACTGAGAATATCATTCCCCAGTCTGTGGTTGGTCTTCCCATCTTTGTTGATGATGTCTTGCGTTGAACAGAAGTGTTAGTCACTCAGTTGTGTCCGACTCTTTGCGACCTCATGGACTGTAGCCCGCCAAGCCCACCAGGCTCCTCCATCCATAGAATTTTCTGGGCAAGAATACTGGAGTGGGTTGCTATTTCCTTCTCCAGGGACTCTTCCCGACCCAGGCATCGAACCAGGGTCTCCCGCATTGTAGGAAGACTTTTTACAATCTGAGCTACCAGGGAAGTTGAACAGAAGTTTACCAAAAAATCCACTTCCTCTTGCTGGGCACAGAGCCACGCTGGACTTTCTTGCCTTCCTTTCGGTAAGAATGGCCCGTGACTACGTTTCAGCCACATTTCCTGACCAAGGCTCGCAGGAAGTTGGTTTATTCCCCTCCACACTGGAGGGTTCTGTTCTGGCTGACGAGGGTAGAGCTAAATGAGTAGAAAGAAACTTTGACTGCATAGGAGCTGTTGTACATTTTGGAGGTTTATTTTAAGGGCCAATAGCTTTGGGACTTCCCTCGTGGCCCCCTGGTTAAGACTGAGCTCGCTGAGAGCATGGGTTCCATCCCTGGTGGGGGAACTAAGATCCTACGTGCCACATGGCACCACCTAACAGAAAAAGTAGAAAAGAAGAGAGAAGTGAAATTCATTTAAAAAGTCATGGCCGCTAGCTTTAACTTAATAATGAAATAGTCAGATTCATCAATATTTTTCTTTATGATTTTTGTGTCTTGTTTGAGAAGTTCTTACTCTGTGATCCTGATGATATTCTACATTTTAAAAAAAGTTTGCTTTTTACATTGCAGTTTTTCACTTTCATTCATTTATTTTTGGCTGCACGGGTCTTCGTTGTCGCTGGGCTTTCATTAGTCGTGGTGAGCAGGGGTACTCTTTAGTGGCTGTTGGCAGGCTTCTCATCGCAGTGGCTTCTCGTGTTGCAGAGCACGGGCTCTAGGCCCATGGGCTTCTCTAGCTGCGGCCCACAGACTTACTTGCTCCATGGCAGGTGCAATACTCCCAGACCAGGGTTTGAACCTGTGTCCCCTGCATTGGCAGGCGGACTCTCAACCCCTGGACCACCAGGGAAGCTCTGCCCTCATCACTCACCTCCCCCTCACTCTCCCTTCGTATTACTGACCTTCTTGCTGCTCCTCAAACATGCCAGCTATACTATCTCAGAGCCTTTCTTTGCATGTGGTTTTCCCACCTAGAATGTTCCTCCTCCAGTCCCCTGCATGACCTGTTACTTCACTTTGTTCAGGTCTCTGGTTCAGTGTCACATTATCAGAGAGGCCATTCGAAATCACCCTGTACAAAACAGCGCGGTCCTGTTCTTCTCTATCTTCCTGCCTCTGATGGAGTTTTCTTGGTAATATTTATGGCTGCCTGTCCACTCGCCCTTGTGGGTGATGCTGCCTATGTGACGACCGAAGTTGCCCTCAAACTGAGACAGCTGTGATGAGCCTGAGCTGTGTCCTTGGCAGGAGGGAAAATAACCAGTGCTGGGTGGATTTAACTCTATCAGGAAGAATTCGAATGCTAGAGTTTTGCAAAGTGGAGAAAAATTGAGAAAGAGAAGCTCTAATTAGATGGCCTGAATTGAAAGGAAAGGGGACGTTTTTGCGTGGGAGCAGAAATGTTATGGTTTGGAAGCAGCCATAGCAGCTAGGAAACGTTGGTGTTGTCCTGAACCCGAGGATTCTTGTGGTCAGGGAGGAAAAGGAGGGACTTGCTCTGAGAAACAGCATCTTCTCGGGACAGTCAGGGTTACATCAGGCAAGGAGGTCTGAGGAGATTTTAGTGTAGGGAAATTTAATTTTTTTTAAGGATTTTAGTTTTTAAAAGCGTTTTATTTCTTTTTGGCTGTGCTGGGTTCTCATTGCTGTGCGTGGGTTTTTCTCTAGTCACGGCGAGCAGGGGCTGTTCTCTAGTTGTGAGGTGTGGGCTTCTCATTTCAGTGGCTTCTCTTCTCGTGGGGCACAGGCTCTAGGGTGTCGGGACGTGCGGGCTCATAGTTGCAGCCCAGGGGCTTAGTTGTTGTCTTGCTGAATCTCACGGTGCACACTGTCCGCTGAAGCCAGGGTAGGCAAGGTGCGAGCAAGGAAGCTGGAAGGAAACTCAAGGAGCCGTAGCAACTGCAGACACGTTTATTCTCTCCCGATTGGCACAGCAGCTCCAGCAGCAGACACGCTGTGTTCTCTCATGGTTGCCCCAGCAAACACAGCCTTAATGCAGCCTCAGAGGCCTTTCAGGTGGAGCTTACAGAGCAGAAATGGCCCGTGGCCAAGCAGGTACATCATGAGGCACATGCACAGTGCTACAAGTGATGTCAGCTGTTACAAAACCACGCATTTACAAAATGTGGGGAGAGCCAGAGGCATGGGGCGAGAGAGCCTGACGACCTCCATCTTGGCTAATTTCCTCTTTCCCTCAAGTTGCCCAGTGATATGTGGAATCTTCCAGGACCAGGGATGAACCCACATCCCCTGCACTGAGAGGCAGGTTCTTTCTGGACCACTAAGGAAGTCCAAGAATTTACTTTAAATAAGGGAACTGTGGAAAGAGTAAAAGGTAGTCCGCAGCAGAACAGGAAGTTTGGGGGAATAAATGCAAGGCAATCAGGGGGTGAGAATAGAGTATCTTCCACTGAATTGGCCTGGATGGTCATCAAGTGGCCAAGAGGGCAGAGATGAGGTGTAGATTTCAACTGCCACCCTAAAGGCAGCAGTTTAGCAAAATTGAACACGCCATTGAGAACTTGTGGTGCTACATGGCTGTCACACAGAACAAGAGACGATTCGTTGTCTCATGTGGGAGACAGAGTAATGCCCTTCCCCAAGGAAGTCGTCCTAATTCCCAGAACCTGTTAATATGTTTACTTATGTGGCACCGAGGGCAGCGTCTGACTTTCCACCACAAAAATCCAAGGGAGGTGATGGTTGGCAGAACAAAAAGCACTGAGTTTTGAAACAGAGCCTTCATTTCCAATTTGGTATGTGCCAATTACCGGTTACAGGATCTTGGGCAAGTCACTTCTCAGAACCCCAGCTTCCTAATCCATGGTATGAGAACAAAAATATATAACTAATGTGGTTGTTGCAATGATTGAATGAAGTCATTATGAGCACTCTTTTTTAAGCATTAAGTATTAAACAAATGCTTATTAGCAGGTGATTACGTGAGTGCATGCTAAGTCGCTTTAGTCACGTCCCACTCTTTGTGACCCCATGGACTGTAGCCCGCCAGGCTCCCCTCTCTGTGAAATTCTCCAGGCAAGAATACTGGGGTGGGTTGCCATGCCCTCCGCCAGGGGATCTTCCCAACCCACGGATCGAACCTTCATCTCTTACATCTCCTGCATTGGCAGGCGGGTTCTTTATCACTTAACGCCACCTGGGAAGCCCAGACAGTGAGTAGTACAAATAAATAAGAAATTAGGGCTGGTGCAATGGGACGACCCAGAGGGATGGTATGGGGAGGGAGGAGGGAGGAGGGTTCAGGATGGGGAACACATGTATACCTGTGGTGGATTCATTTCAATATATGGCAAAACCAATACAATATTGTAAAGTTAAGAAATAAAATTAAATTAAAAA
This sequence comes from Bos indicus x Bos taurus, assembly GCF_003369695.1. Classification (NCBI taxonomy): domain Eukaryota; kingdom Metazoa; phylum Chordata; class Mammalia; order Artiodactyla; family Bovidae; genus Bos; species Bos indicus x Bos taurus. The sequence goes on along the minus strand of NC_040079.1, from coordinate 5,385,277 downwards.
AATAGATATTTAATTATATGCTTCAAAATGATAAAATATGTAAAATAAAAGTAGGAGAAATACAGGGAAAACTAATGAAAATACAGACCATTCATGGTGAGAAGTCTCTCAGATTTTAGAACTCACAATCCTTATCTTCTAGTTAAAGAAACTAATGTCCCCAAAAGACTAGAGATCTGCTCCAGGTCACACAATTCAGGACGCAAACCCTCAAATTCTGATTTCCATGGCAGTGAATGGTCATGGAAATAGCAAACAAACAAAAATGAGAAATTCAAATAGCAGAGTCACTTGAATTTTTTTCACAAAATCCAAATGTTTAACAGATTTATGATGTGCATGAAGTAGAAAAGCTTGGGTATTTTATAAAAGTTGATCATACACTTAAGCACAAAGAGATTCTCTGTAAACTCCCCCATAACTAGATTTTGCACACCACATTATCAAACATCAATCCCAAAACAAAAAAATTAAGAGAGATAGCAATAACATAATACAATAAATTGAAATAAAATATTATTGTACAATAATTTTATTAATAAAAATTAAAATATTTAATACCTTAAAAATAATTGCTTTAGAGACCAAATCGAGAATGTTTAAAATAGATATAATGAGCTATGATTAAATAGTGAAGGACAGGGAAGCCTGGCATGCTGCAGTCCACAGGGTCACAAAGAGTCAGTCATGACTTAGCAAATGAACAACAAACTAATGTTTAAATGTAAAAATGTTGACACTAAAGAAAAGCAGAAAATAAAATGAAGCAAGGGGAGAAAGAGACTGAAAATATTGAGAGAGATTGATACAGCATTTGTTTGCAAAACACAATCCCTAGAGAAGTTGTGTAAATAGGTTATGCTGGGAAAGATTGAGGGCATGAGGAGTAGGGGGCAACAGAGGATGAGATGGTTGGATGGCATCATCAACTCAATGGACGTGAACTGAGCAAACTCAGGGAGTTGGGGAAGGACAGGCAAGCCTGGTGTGCTGCAGTCCATGGGGTCCCAAAGCGTCGGCACACCTGAGCGACTGGACAACAATGACAAAGGTTGCTACAGGAGAGCAGAAAGGAAGCTTCCACTCAGGCAAGATGATAAATATTTCTCCTGACTTTTAACCTCAGCAGGCAATTCAGTTTTGAACATTCCCCAGATATATATTTTAAGGAGGAAGGATGGGAAAGACCCTTTATCAGGTCCGTTGAACTAGTGTCCTTCAGTGTTTGGTTTTTTTAATGTGTTTATTTTTGGCTGTGTTGGGTCTTTGTTGCTGCACATGGGCTTTTCTCTAGTTGTGGTCAGCGGGGGCTACGCTCCAGTTGCAGTGTGCGGGCTTCTCACTGCTGTGGCTTCTCTTGTTGCGAGCACAGGCTCCGGGCGAGGAGGCTTCAGAAGTTGCAGCACGTGAGTGCGGGAGTTTTCGGCTTCAGTCTTTTCAACTTGAGGGCTCTAGAGCTCAGGCTCAATAGTTACGGCTCCCGGGCTTAGTTGCCCCGCGGCACGTGGGGTCTTCCCAGACCAGAGATCGAACCTGTGTCTCCTACATTGGATTCTTTGCCACTGAGCCGCTGGGGAAGTTCCGGCCCTTCAGTGATTTTAGATCCTAAGGAGAAGTTAGCTTAATCTGGGCATATGGCATTTAGCAGAGTCACTGTGTTGTACAAGCACCACCCCCTCTAGTTCGAAAATATTTTCATCACCCCAAGAGAAAAGCGCACACCCATAAACTGGGAAATTTTCTTATTTCCACTTCTCCCAGCCCCTGGCAACCACCAGTCTTCATCTGTCTCTGGATTTACTTATTCTGGATATTTCATAGAGATGAAATCAGACCTGTTACGTCTGGCTTTTTCACCAGCATAATGCTTTTGAGATTCAGGTACATGTACCAGCACTTCGTGTTTTATGGCTGGATGATATTCCATTGTGTGTGTACATGCAGTTTGTTTCTCCACTCATCTGTTGGTGGACATTTGGGCTATTTCCATCTTTGGGATAATATAAGGAGTACTGCTATAGATACGCATATACACGGGTACGTTTGAATTCTTTTAAATTTTTAAATTTTTGTTGTTCTCAAAGCATGTGGGATCTCAGTTCCTCAACCAAGAGTCAAACCTGTGCCCCTTGCATTGGAAGCGTGGAGTCTTAACCATTGGACTGCCAGGGAAGTCCCCTGAATTCTTCTTAAAATGTGCCAATGAGTGGAATTTCTGGGCCATGTGGTAACTCTGTCTAACTTTTTGAGGAGCTACCCAACTATTTCCCACAGCAGGTGGGCCATTTTGGCTTCCCAGGTGGCATTAGTGGTAGCGAGCCCACCTGCCGATACCAGAGACGTACGAGGTGCAGGTTTGATCCCTGGGTCAGGAAGATCCCCTGGAGGGGGGCCTGGTGACCCACTCCAGTATTCTTGCCTGGAGAATCCCATGAACAGAGGAGCCTGGTGGGCTATGGTCTGTAGGGTCGCAGAGAGTTGGACACGACTGAAGTGACTTACCACACACCCAACAGCAATGTATGAGAGTTCCGATTTTCCCATATCCTCTCAACAGTTAGTATTTTCTCTTTTTTGCTTTAACTCTGATAGATGTGAAGTGGTATGAAGTGGTACCTCACTGTTTTAACTTGCGTTTCCTTAAAGATGAATGATGTCGAGCATCTTTTCATGTGCTTGTTGGCTATTTGTATATCTTCTTTGGAGAACCAGATGATATTTTTCACCTATCAAATTAGCTGACATGATTTTTAAAATTTTTGTGTGATGTAATGTCATAGAAGCTATTTTAATGAAAAATGCAAAGTGTTGATTGAAAAAAATCTATGTATGTTTAAAAATGGGGCTCCTTATAGCTCAGTTTTGATCGAGGCATGAAGACAACAGATATTATATTCCAAAGTGAGTTGTCTGATACAGCGTGCTCAGTGGCTCAGTCGTGCCCGACTCTTTGTGACCCCATGGACTGTACCCACCAGGCTCCTCTGTCCATGTGGATTCTCCAGGCAAGAATACTGGAGTGGATTGCCATGCCCTCTTCCAGGTCTGACACAGTACCATAAAGGAATTTCGAAATACATATCTGACAAGCAGTAAGGAATGTGAAGTTAAGTGGGCCTTAGAAAGCATCACTACCAACAAAGCTAGTGGAGGTGATGGAATTCCAGTTGAGCTATTCCAAATCCTGAAAGATGATGCTGTGAAAGTGCTGCACTCAATATGCCAGCAAATTTAGAAAACTCAGCAGTGGCCACAGGACTGGAAAAGGTCAGTTTTCATTCCAATCCCAAAGAAAGGCAATGCCAAAGAATGCTCAAACTACCACACAATTGCACTCATCTCACACACTAGTAAAGGAATGCTCAAAATTCTCCAAGCCAGGCTTCAGCAATATGTGAACCGTGAACTTCCTGATGTTCAAGCTGGTTTTAGAAAAGGCAGAGGAACCAGAGATCAAATTGCCAACATCCGCTGGATCATGGAAAAAGCAAGAGAGTTCCAGAAAAACATCTATTTCTGCTGTATTGACTATGCTAAAGCCTTTGACTGTGTGGATCACAATAAACTGTGGAAAATTCTGAAAGAGATAGGAATACCAGACCACCTGACCTGCCTCTTGAGAAACGTATATGCAGGTCAGGAAGCAAAAGTTAGAACTGGACATGGAACAACAGACTGATTCCAAATAGGAAAAGGAGTACGTCAAGGCTGCATATTGTCACCCTGCTTATTTAACTTCTATGCAGACTACATCATGAGAAACGCTGGGCTGGAAGAAGCACAAGCTGGAATCAAGATTGCCGGGAGAAATATCAATAACCTCAGATATGCAGATGACACCATCCTTATGGCAGAAAGTGAAGAGGAACTAAAAAGCCTCTTGATGAAAGTGAAAGAGGAGAGTGAAAAAGTTGGCTTAAAGCTCAACGTTCAGAAAGCAAAGATCATGGCTTCTGGTCCCATCACTTCATGGCAAATAGATGGGGAAACAGTGGAAACAGTATCAGACTTTATTTTGGGGGGCTCCAAAATCACTGCAGATGGTGATTGCAGCCATGAAATTAAAAAGACGCTTACTCCTTGGAAGGAAAGTTATGACCAACCTAGACAGCATATTCAAAAGCAGAGACATTACTTTGCCAACAAAGGTCTGTCTAGTCAAGGCTATGGTTTTTCCAGTAGTCATGTATGGATGTAAGAGTTGGACTAAAAGAAAGCTGAGTGCCAAAGAATTGATGCTTTTGAACTGTGGTGTTGGAGAAGACTCTTGAGAGTCCCTTGGACTGCAAGGAGATCCAACCGGTCCATTCTAAAGGAGATCAGCCCTGGGTGTTCTTTGGAAGGAATGATGCTAAAGCTGAAACTCCAGTACTTTGGCCACCTCATGCGAAGAGCTGACTCATTGGAAAAGACTCTGATGCTGGGAGGGATTGGGGGCAGGAGGAGAAGGGGACGACAGAGGATGAGATTGCTGGATGGCATCACTGACTCGATGGACATGAGTCTGAGTGAACTCCGGGAGTTGGTGATGGACAGGGAGGCCTGGCGTGCTGCGATTCATGGGGTCACAAAGAGTGGGACACGACTGAGCAACTGAACTGAACTGAAGAGAACTCAGCTACCTTCAGTCACGTTGTCAGAATTAGGATTTTTGGATAAAGCTGCTTGCTAAAGCCTGGTGAGAGGAACTTGATATGAATTATTTCCTGTGTTGGGGGGCTCAGCACATCCTCAGACATCCGTACAGCAAAACTCGAAACATCCTGGGGGAAGAGAAATGAACTGATGTTGGCTTCTCACCAGGGAATCAAAAGGGCGGAAGAAGGGCTGCGGAACCAAGGACATCTGCATCTGTGTTAGTCTCTCTTCTGATGGCAGGGTTTGCACAGGCAATGTGTTTGGGTGAGAGAGCAAACAGATCAGGGGTTCCGAACCCCTGGGCCAGGGACAGGTAGCGGTCCATAGCCTGTTAGGAGCAGGGCTGCATGGCAGGAGGTGGGCAAGTGAGCGAAGCTTCCTCTGCATTGCAACTGCACCCCATCGCTGGGCTTCTCCTGTCAGATCAGTGGCCGCATTGGATTCTAACAGAAGCACGAACTGTTAACTGTGCATGCGAGGCATCCAGGTTGTATGTTCCTTATGAGAATCGTCCTGAAACCATCCTCACCCCACCCTTGGTCTATGGGAACATTGTCTTCCCCAAATCCACAAAACTGATCCCTGGTTCCAAAAAAGGTTAGGGATTGCAGTTCTAACCCACAGTCACCAGCTCCTTCTGAATATCTATGGCGCACACTGTCCTGCATATTTGATACAGTATCAAATATATGTTTCTTGCCTCCTCCCAGGGAAACTGAAAGCACCTTAGTAGCCAAACCTCCCTGGTGGCTCAGACGGTAAAGTGTCTGCCTACAGTGCAGGAGACCCGGGTTCAATCCCTGGGTTGGGAAGATCCCCTGGAGAGGGAAATGGCAACCCACTCCAGTATTCTTGCCTGGGAAATCCCATGGACAGAGGAACCTGGTGGGCTACAGTTCATGGGGTCGCAAAGAGTCGGACACAACTGAGCAACTTCACTGTTACTTTCATAGTAAGTGTTGGATAAATACTTGTTCCACTGAAGCTTGATCTGTGTTGTTGGGTGTTTCCTGCACATGGGCTAACACGCGCCTGTTTTTGCCTCCCCAGGGGACGTTCTAGTGTTTCTGGATAGCCACTGTGAGGTGAATAAAGTCTGGCTGGAGCCCTTGCTGAATGCCATTGCCAAGGACCCCAAAATGGTGGTGTGTCCTCTGATAGACGTCATTGATTACATGACCCTGGAATACCAGCCTTCTCCTATAGTGAGGGGAGCTTTCAACTGGCGTCTGGAATTTAAATGGGATCATGTTCTCTCTTATGAGATAGAGGGACCAGAAGGACCCACTACACCTATCCGGTGAGAATTCTGCTGGTAATGGAAAAATAGCACAGAGGTACTGGGAGCAGGGGGAAGCCTGCAGAGATTATTACTTTGATTTCTCAAGCTTAATGAAGAGAAATATTTCATTGTTTATCTTGTTTCTAAAAGTCTGTAATAATAGAATGTGGTAGGTTTTGTTTCTTTAATTGAAAGGAGGTGATGGAATTCCAGTTGAGCTATTTCAAATCCTAAAAGGTGATGCTGTGAAAGTGCTGCACTCAATATGCCAGCAAATTTAGAAAACTCAGCAGTGGCCACAGGACTGGAAAAGGTCAGTTTTCATTCCAATCCCAAAGAAAGGCAATGCCAAAGAATGCTCAAACTACCACACAATTGCACTCATCTCACACACTAGTAAAGGAATGCTCAAAATTCTCCAAGCCAGGCTTCAGCAATACGTGAACCGTGAACATTCAGATGTTCAAGCTGGTTTTAGAAAAGGCAGAGGAACCAGAGATCAAATTGCCAACATCCGCTGGATCATGGAAAAAGCAAAAGAGTTCCGGAAAAACATCTATTTCTGCTTTATTGACTATGCTAAAGCCTTTGACTGTGTGGATCACAATAAACGGTGGAAAATTCTGAAAGAGATGGGAATACCAGACCACCTGACCTGCCTCTTGAGAAACGTATATGCAGGTCAGGAAGCAACAGTTAGAACTGGACATGGAACAACAGACTGATTCCAAATAGGAAAAGGAGTATGTCAAGGCTGTATATTGTCACCCTGCTTATTTAACTTCTATGCAGAGTACATCATGAGAAACACTGGGCTGGAAGAAGCATAAGCTGGAATCAAGATTACTGGGAGAAATATCAATAACCTCAGATATGCAGATGACACCATCCTTATGGCAGAAAGTGAAGAGGAACTCAAAAGCCTCTTGATGAAAGTGAAAGAAGAGAGTGAAAAAGTTGGCTTAAAGCTCAGCGTTCAGAAAGCAAAGATCATGGCCTCTGTTCCCATCACTTCATGGCAAATAGATGGGGAAACAGTGGAAACAATGGCTGATTTTATATTTCTGGGCTCCAAAATCACTGTGGTTGTTGATTGCAGCCATGAAATTAAAAGACGCTTGCTCCTTGGGAGGAAAGTTATGACCAACCTAGACAGCATATTGGAGAAGGCAATGGCACCCCACTCCAGTACTCTGGCCTGGAAAATCCCATGGGTGGAGGAGCCTGGTAGGCTGCAGTCCATGGGGTTGCTGGGAGTTGGACACGACTGAGCGACTTCACTTTCGCTTTTCACTTTCATGCATTGGAGAAGGAAATGGCAACCCACTCCAGTGTTCTTGCCTGGAGAATCCCAGGGACAGGGGAGCCTGGTGGGCTGCCATCTATGGGGTCGCACAGAGTCATACACGACTGAAGCGACTTAGCAGCAGCAGCAGATAGCATATTAAAAACCAGAGACTTTACTTTGCCAACAGAGGTCCATCTAGTCAAGGCTATGATTTTTCCAGTAGTCATGTATGGATGTGAGAGTTAGACTATAAAGAAGGCTGAGCGCAGAAGAATTGATGCTTTTGAACTGTGGTGTTGGAGAAGACTCTTGAGAGTCCCTTGGACAGCAAGGAGATCCAACCAGTCCATCCTAAAGGGGATCAGTCCTGGGTGTTCATTGGAGGGACTGATGTTGAAGCTGAAACTCCAATACATTGGCCACCTGATGCAGAGAGCTGACTCATTGGAAAAGACCCTGATGCTGGGAAAGATTGAGGGCAGGAGGAGAAGGGGATGACAGAGGATGAGATGGTTGGATGGCATCATAGACTCGATGGACATGGGTTTGGGTGGACTGTGGGAGTTGGTGATGGACAAGGAGGCCTAGCATGCTGCGGTTCATGAAGTCACACGGAGTTGGACATGACAGCGACTGAACTGAACTGAACTGAGCATCTCATCCCAGTGCAGAATACCACATGTTTCGCATCCCTTGGATTTCAGCTGTCCAACTTTAAAATGTAGACATGATTCTCAGGAATGAGTTGCATGTTGATCAACGATCAGAATACTAGCACTGTGGATAGCCCAGAAAAAGTCAATGTCTGCCAAATTCATATATAAAATATTTATCCAAGGGCTTCTGTCTATAATTTTATAGGTTGAGGAGAAGGTCATTTTCCTTGGATATTAGTCTTGGAAAATAATTTCTAAATGTGAGAATGACCTCATTGTTAGGGCTTCTAGCTACATTTATGAGGCTGTTTCTCAAGAGACTTTCTCCAGATCACTTCCCACATTTTCTAATAACTTTGATTGCAGGCTCACTTCTCCTTTAATGTTATCCTCTTTGTTTCACAAACTATATAAGTCAATTTCCGAACACCATATAGCCTGGCAGTCCTTCATCTTTGCCTCTATTTTAATTTAGCTAGAGTTGTGTGATCTTCTATGAGTTACGTAACCTCTCTGAACCCTATTTCTGTCTCTGTAAGTCTGGGGAATAACATCACGGGCTGTCATTAGAATGAAATGAGTACATACTTCAATGTATCGGAAGATAATTTTGAAGCTAACATGGGTGTTTCCTAGTTTTTAACTGTTATCACTATATTCAATATAACTTTGGCCAGAATCCATAACGCCTGCACATAGGGAATTAATCTAATATCTGTGTGTCCTTTGTAGGTCACCTGCAATGGCTGGAGGAATTTTTGCTATAAATAGGCATTATTTTAATGAAATTGGACAGTACGACAAGGGCATGAATCTGTGGGGAGGAGAAAACTTGGAACTTTCACTAAGGGTAATTCCAACCTTATGTTTCAATATTTACCTTTATACATAGAAAGTAAAATCTGACTTTAAGTCACATAATATGCCGTGGCAGCTATGCCGTTTCCCTACATGAGCATCAGGTGCTATTCAGGTGTCACATCAAGTCATTGATTTATGGGATTCCTTACAGAAATGGGCTTCCCTAGTGGCTCAGCTGGTAAAGAATCCGCCTGCAATGCAGGAGACCTGGGTTCGATCCCTGAGCTGGGAAGATCCCCTGGAGAAGGGAATGGCTACCCACTCCAGTATTCTGGCCTGGAGAATCCCTTGGATTGTATAGTCCATGGGGTCTAAAAGAGTCAGACACAACTGAGAGAATTTCACTTACAGAAATGGAAAGCCTTTCATAAAATATCGGGTTTTCTTACCTATGTTTTTACTAACATCAGACATGTTAAATTAATATGATATTTTTCATCTCTTTATGGAATGTCTTGGTAGTTGTAGCATGGTAGAAAAAAACACAGGATTAGGAGGGAGAGGACTTGGGTGTCACTAAATATGTGGGCTGAGTCAGGCCTCTGTTTCTCTATCTGTAAAATTAAGAGGACTTGGTAGAAGATGTCTAAGTCGTCTCCTGACTCTTAAATCTTGACATACCTGCTACAGCATGGATGAAACTTGAAGACATTTTGCTAAGTGGAAGAAGCCAGATGCACATGGGGTGACTGAGTGAAAGTCGCTCAGTCGTGTCCGACTCTTTGTGACCCCAGGGGCTATACGGTCCATGGAATTCTCCAGGTCCATGGAGTGGGTAATCTTTCCCTCTTCCAGGGGATCTTCCCAATCCAGGGATTGAACCCAGGTCTCCTACATTGTAGGTGTATTCTTTACCAGCTGAGTTCTCAGGGAAGCCCCAGATGCAAATGACCATGTATTTATGAGTCCATTCATATGAAATGTCCAGACTAAGCACATCCACAGGAACAGAATGTGAGTTAGCGGTTGCCAGGGGTGGGGGGAGGAGAGTGACTGCTGACGGGGACCAGGTTTCTATTTGGGGTGGTGAAATGTCCCGGAACTCGATGGTGGCGAGGATTGTGCAACCTTGTGAAAATACTGAAGATCACTGAGTTATATATTTTAGAAGGGTGAATTTCGGGTGGTGTACAAATTATACCAATAGAAATAATAGATTTAACTTTAAAAAAAATTCTATGATATAAGAACACTAGACATCAGGGTGAGTCCCAGCCCTAACCCTCACTTGCTGTAAGACACTTAGAAGTGTCTTAGAAGCAGGTCATTCACTTTTCCAGTTCTAGATTTTCTCATCTGTTAAACTGTTATTTAGTTGCTAAGTCACATCCAACTCTTTGCAATCCCATGGACTATAGCCCACAAGGCTCCTCTGTCCATAGAATTTCCCAGGCAAGAATACTAGAATGGGTTACCATTTTCTTCTCCAGGGGATCTTCCCAACCCAGGAATTGAACCCGTGTCTCCTGCATCGGCAGACAGATTCTTTACCACTGAGCCACCAGGGAAGCCCACACCTGTTAAATAGGAATAAATAAAAATTCCATTCTCAGAACTGTATAACAATTTAATGTGGGGATTCCCTGGTGGTCCAGTGGTTAGGACTCTGTGCTTTCCCTTCCAAAGGACTGGGTTCAATCCCTGCTCAGGGAACTAAGATCCTGCAAGGTGCATGGCATGACCACAAAAAAAAAAAAAAGATTTAATGAAATAATTGGGGTGGAGAATAAGGTACAAAGTAGATATGCCTGGAGAGTCTGAAGAGGACACTAAGGTATGACAATTCAAACGTTTATCATTCATTTTTTGCATTTGAATTCTAATAGATTTTTATAATGATCACTTTGAACTGTGCCTAAAAATGTGGGCTGTCAGCTCATCATCATTGCCCTTCACATTTTTTCCCTCACTTTTCTCTGCTTTGTGTCTTTTCTAACAGAGACAGTCAGATGTAGAGAAAACTGCTTCCTTTATGAGAAAATTCCTATCCTCTCTGAGCTTTAGCTTCCTTAGAAGTGTGTGTGTGTTAGTCGCTCAGTCATGTCCAATTCTTGTGACCCCCATGGACTGTAGCCCTCCAGGCTCCTCTGTCCATGGGATTCTCTAGGCAAGAATACTGGAGCGGGTTCCCATTTCCTTCTCCAGGGGATCTTCCCAACACAGGATCAAACCAAGTCTCCTGCATCTTTTGCATTGCAGGAGAATTCTTTACCTGCCGAGCCATTGGGGGAAAGCCCTTAAGATAGTTATAGGAGCTGATACATAAGTGATGGCCATGTTGTTCTTACTTTAATTTTGTCAACCACCCTTTATATTCTCTGAGATCACTTGCAGAGATAATACTTTGAATTTTGTTTCTCTCAGCATGTACTTAGATGTTTATCAGATCTGCTTTTTGTGTTTTTCCAATTTTTTTTTCTGCTTTAGATTTTTATCTCCCTCTTCTTTTTTGGCTGGCTACTTTCTATATTTTTTAAAATTAAAGCCCGGACATCTTTTCTAATGCTTCAGATACCTTATTTTGACTATAGGGATATTTAGAGCAATGTATTCTTCCTCTAAGCCCCTATTTAGCAGTATCTTGTAAATTTATTTTCATTGCTTTTTTTCCTACTCATTTGTTCCACTCTCATCCAGGCATTATTTTTGTGACCCTCAATGCCTTTGGTACTTTTTATTCCTTGGTTGATTATTACTCATTTTATTACCTTGGGCTCTGAGAATGAAGCATATGAAAAATCCCCCCTTTTCAGGACCTAGTAACTTAATAAGCACATCCTTGTGTCTTGGAATTGAATCGATTTTGTGAATGATGCATCTTTGAAAACTGAGTATATTCCTTGCCTTGGCTTTACCTTCCCTCCAGACAGCAAATAACAGCTAACTTATTACCCAAGTTCACTCAAGATTTTTGCTTCAATATTGTCAGCAACTTCATTCCTAATGGTGCTTTCATCTGTTTCAAGTATGCTTGGGTCTCACTTTTCATAAACAAACATGTAAATCAATAAATAGCTAGGCACTCTCTTGACACTGGTGGCCCCCTCTGCCCAAGTAACCCGATTTTTCCTAAGGAAGGATTAGATACATCTGCATGCACTTCATTTCTCACTCATTGCAGTGAATCACTGTCCGGAGGCCCTCAGCATCTTCCCTCTGACGTCATTTCCAGGGCTGTCACCAGTTCCATTTCCGTGTCCACAGTGGACGGCTTTTGGTCTTCCGTGTGCTTGGGGCTACTGTAGTATTTGATGCAGTATGTGTGTGCTCAGCCGTGTCTGACCCTTTGCGACTCCATGGACTGTCGCCCACCAGCCTCCTTTTGTCCATGGAATTTTTCAGGCAAGTATACTGGAGTGCAGCCATGAAATTAAAAGACGCTTACTTCTTGGAAGGAAAGTTATGACCAACCTAGATAGCATATTCAAAAGCAGAGACATTACTTTGCCAACAAAGGTCCATCTAGTCAAGGCTATGGTTTTTCCAGTGGTCATGTATGGATGTGAGAGTTGGACTGTGAAGAAAGCTGAGTGCCGAAGAATTGATGCTTTTGAACTGTGGTGTTGGAAAAGACTCTGGAGAGTCCCTTAGACTGCAAGCAGATCCAACCAGTCCATTCTGAGGGAGATCGGCCCTGGGATTTCTTTGGAGGGAATGATGCTAAAGCTGAAACTCCAGTACTTTGGCCACCTCGTGCGAAGAGTTGACTCACTGGAAAAGACTCTGATGCTGGGAGGGATTGGGGGCAGGAGGAGAAGGGGACGACAGAGGATGAGATTGCTGGATGGCATCACTGACTCAATGGACGTGAGTCTGAGTGAACTCCGGGAGTTGGTGATGGACAGGGAGGCCTGGCGTGCTGCGATTTATGGGGTCGCGAAGAGTCGGAGACGACTGAGCGACTGAACTGAACTGAACTGATACTGGAGTGGGTTACCATTTTCCTCCTCCAGGAGATCTTCCTGACCCAGCGACTGAACCTGCATTTCTTGTGTCTCCTGCATTGGCGTGTGTGCTAAGTCAATTTCAGTCGTGTCCGACTCTTTGCGACCCCATGGACTGTAGCCTGCCAGGCTCTTCTGTCCATGAGATTCTCCAGGCAAGAATACTGGAGTGGGTTGCCATGGCCTCCTTCAGGGGATCCTCCCAACCCAGAGATTGAACCTGCGTCTCTTATGTCTCCTGCATTGGCGGGCAGGCTCTTTACCACCAGCGCCACCTGGGAAGCCCCTGCAATGGCAGACAGATTACCTCTAGTGACCAGTCTTTTTCAGAAGTGTTCTTGGATTTTTAGAGCAAAATCCAAGAAAAAGGCATTGAGCTGTGTTCAACGCAAAATCCCCTTGCGTTGCTCCACTGTGCTCGATCTCCTTCCCAGGAATTTATTCTTCTGTGTATCTCTCAAACATGGCTATTCCCAAGACTTTTCTTGACAACACTTGCTCCTCACCCCACGTGCTCTTCAGGGCTCAGGGCTCATATGGAGCCATTTTTTGCACCTGTGAGGCCGCACCTATTGTTAAACTAGTGCAATGTTTCCCTGTCTGCTAGGAAAGAACCTCTCCACTGAGCCAGCCAAATGCACTGAGCCAGCCACCTGCAGCCCACCACGCCAGCCTTCTCCGCATCTCAGGCTTCCCCCTCATGACCCAGAAACAAAAGGGATCCAAAGGGGTCAAAAGGCAAGCCAGGGACACCAGGATCTGTAGCAGCACGTCTCTTCTCCTTGGCCAGTGTCTGTGCCATCCCCTGGTTGATCCTTTTCTTAATGAACCTGCATCAGCTTCCCGTGGCTGTAACTGACACCTCTGTGGTGCTAAAACCCACGTCCCACTTTAGCTTCGGACTAAACGAAAGAGAGTCATCTCAGTTTCGGACTCTCCTGAGAGTTCAAGTGAAGTTCAAGGTTCAACACACCCATCATCTAAGGAGTAGCTCTTGCATCAGGCTGTGCCACATACCCAGGCTGTGCTGGGTATTCAGAAGACGCAATCCCCTTTCATTCATTCACTCACTCACTCATTCAACAATATTTACTGAGAAACAGTTATGTGCCAAGCACTGTGCTGGGTGCTAAAGTACAGCAGCCCTTAATGCGGAAGTGGTTTCGAACAGCATAAAGCTTCCGTTTTCTTTGGGATAGAGTGAGATGATTCGTTATTTAGTTGTATTTCTGATCACTGCGGTGAAGGAGAAATACAGAGTACTGTGAGTTCATATAGAAGGGGAACCTGGCCTTGTCTTGGGGGAGGGGTGTGTCTTCAGTGACTTCCCTGCAGAAGTGGCATGTAAGGTGAGATGTGAAGATACAAATGTATATCGTTTTCCAGTTGTTATCATGTGTGACATGCACCACTCTGAAATATTACAGATACTAGCTCACTTCATCCTGACAATAAATCTGGGAGGTGGGTACCCACACTGTCTCCTGTTTAATGGATAAACCGAGGCACAGAGAGGTAGTATAACTTGGCAAATTCACAGAACTCACAAGCAGTGTGCTCCAAACCTGTCCCTTCCTGACTTGTATGATCTATTCAACTTCAGGTCTTGAGGCCCGCCCCCTCAGCCCCCCAGCTCCTGTTTACCCAGTTTCTAAGTCACTTCTCGCTAATGAATGAATGTGAAGTCACTCAGTCGTGTCCGACTCTTTGCGACCCCATGGACTGTAGCCTACCAGGTGCCTCTGTCCATGGGATTTTCCAGGCAAGAGTACTGGAGTGGATTGCCATTTCCTTCTCCAGGGGATCTTCCCAACTCAGGGATTAAACCCAGGTCTCCCGCATTGCAGGCAGACGTTTTGCCATCTGAGCCAGAGAAGCCCAGGCTTCTCAATAAGGCTGGCCATATACTGGATGCCTCCGATGCCCTGACCTTGCTTTAGTTGCCCCAAGCTCAGTGCTACCATTGCTTGTGGGAAGTGATGATTCGCTGGTGCCCTCAGAGCTACAGCTTCAATTCTAACCTCGGAATAAGTCTCAGAATCAGGCTCCAGATCGGTACCTCTGGTTCCCTGAGAGAGCAGACAGCCTGTGCCCTGCCCCAGCGCTCTAGCCCACTGAACCCCAAAGGGTCAGGACACTGCTTCAGGGCCCAGGGTCCTGCTGTACACCTGGAGAACCACCCACCTCACCTCCAGACTGGGCTCTTAGACCTGGACACCAGCTCAGATTCGGCCACAGTTGCTGCAGCCCGGGGAGGTTGTAGTTTGAGAGCAAGCCACAAGCGTTGGGTTTGTGCTAGAGAAGGGCTGAAGCAGGTTCTCCAGGATCTATACCATGAGGATTAGGCAAGCTGCTCAGCACCCAGGCCCCACTCAGATCAGTTACTTTTCTTGGCCCATCTGCTCAGAATTTCCACCCTGTAGGGGTTTCCCCAAGTCCCTCTCTGCTCGCTCCACCTGCTGCTCCATAACCTTATCCAGATCACATTGGCATGACTAACGAATGCAAGTGATACCAATTCTTGCCCCTTCCCAGTTCCTTCTCCTGAGTCATAAGCTTCTGTGACCAGTTGCCTACACATTACCATCATAAGAATGTCCCATAGGTATGCTGACCAGCTAGGTGGGTGCTGAGAGAAAGGGATGTCAAGGACAGCCCAGTTACCAGCCAGCTAATGCTATGATGATGCTTGTTACAGACCAGCTCAAAACCAGGCAATTCAGAACAAGAAGCATCTACTTTCTTCTTTGAGATGTCTGTGGGTCGGCCAGCATGGCTCTGCCTGGGCATTTACACCGGTGGGGCTCGTCTCTGAGTCTGCTCAGCTTTGCTGGTCATTCTACTGGCAACTCTGGGCATGTTCTTATGTTGACAGTAGGAAGGCAAAAGTCAAGGGAAACCACACAGCCTGTCTAAAGTCTCCAGGGGCACTGTGTCTGCTCACGTTCCACGGGCCAAAGCATGTCAAATGGACAAGCCCAAAGTCAGTGTGTCAGAGCAATATACTCTGCCCCTTGGTGAGGGGTGGAGAGTGAGACAAGGTTTGCAGAACAGTATTTTCATCAATCACACCAAGTTTCTGGAATGAGCACAGCTAAGGGGATAAGAGGTCCCATTTACTTCCTTAGTGTATCAGTTTTTGCTGTGTACCAAACTGTCCCAAAAATACAGTGGTTTGAAACAATAAACAATTGTTACTCCTCAAAATTTGTTGTGTTGCTAAAGTGGTTCTTTCGGTCACAGCCAGGAGGGTTGATTTTACTGGTGCTGCTTACACATCTGTGTTCATCTAGAGGGTCAGCTGGTGCTGGCTAGCATGGGATGGCCTCATTTACATGTCTGGACATTGGCCAGTGTCCAGTGTTGGGGCAGTGGAGATGACCAGACTGTTTGTCCCTCATGGTTAGGCAGGCTAGAGAGGTTCATTCACTGTGAAGTGGTCACAAGGTTCCCAAGAGCAGCAGATCCCAAAGTGCTGCACACACTTTTCAAGCATCACCTTTGTTAATGTCCTGTTGGCCAAAGCAAGTCACAAGGCCAAGGCCAGTTTCAAGAGATGGAGAAATAAACCTCATTTCTTGATGATTGGAGTAGAGAGTTACATAGCAGTTAGATGGGCAGGTAGGAATGAAAAGCGTGTGTGGCCATGCTTACAATCTACCACACTTCACTACAGCAGAGACACTCTCATTTTACAAAACACAAACCCTAAGCACTTTACAAGTGTCAGATTATCTGATGTTCATAACAAGCCCGGGAGGCAGGTATTTTTTTTTTTTTTTATTTACTTATTTGGCTGTGTTGGATCTTAGTTGCTGCATGCAGGGCCTCTGTTGCTTTCCCTGGAATCTCTCTTTTCAGTGCCCGATCTTTCTGGGTGCCTAGACGCTCTAGTTTTGTCCCGCGGGCTCTCTGGTTGTGGCAGGCGGGCTCTGAAGTGCGCAGGCTCAGTAGTAAGGCCGGTTCTGTTGTTTTCCTCGTTTTACAGATGAGGAAACTGAGACACAAATGGATTGAGTAACTTCAGTAACTTGCCCCAAGTCACACGGCTCATGGGGGATTTGAACCACACAGAGTGGCCTCAGAGTTTGGACTCTGAAGTGTTAAACTATACTAACTCTATTTTTATGGACTTTTTTATTGTTAATCTATCTGTTTGGCTGCACTGGGTCTTAATTGCAGCACGTGGGATCTTTAGCTGTGGCTTGTGAACTCTGAGTTGTGGCATGTGGGGTCTAGTTCCTGGACCAGGGATTGAACTCAGACACCCTGCTTTGGGAGCGTGGAGTCTTAGCCACTGGACCACCAGAGCAGTCCCACTATTCTAACTCTTGATGGGATATTCTCCCTCCTCACCATCCTCTTCCTCCTTCAATAATAATGGTAATACTGGGAGCTGGACAGACTACTTCTAGCAGTATATCCGAGAAAGAAAGCTGACCATCTCCTACATGGACAGTGAGCAGAACTACAGGCATTTCCAGATGGATCGTGTCCCTTTGACAATGAATCAAGAGGAAAACAGCAACTGCATGGGTCCTATGAAAATGGGGCTAAATTGCAATTGCATCCTTAATTTGATTTTTTGAGAAAGTCTTTTAATATATGTTTGACTTTCACTCCCCCTTGATCGCTTTGGTTACTTGGCTTTTGTTTTCTATTCTATGCTCATAGCCAGATTTCTCTTTTGGTAAGAAACATTTCACACATGTAAGACTGTACCAACAATAATAAATACTTCTGTATCCATCCTAATTATTCAATGGATATTACTGATTTTCCAAATTTCCTTAAGATCTCTTGAAAAAGAGATTAAAACATTGCAGGTGACTGGTATCAGTTAGCTTTTGCTGCATAACAGCACCCCCAAGCAGTAGCTTAAATGATCAACTATTTAGCTCTCAACTGCAGGTGAAAAAGAGATTCAGAGAGGATATGTATGATCAACAGCATGTAGCAAAGATGATAAAAGAACCTAAATCTTTGGACTTCTGGTCTAAGGGATTTTCTACTGTGTCATTCATTTTATTCCATTATTTTTTAAAAATTTTATTTATTTGGTTGCATTGAGTCTCAGTTGTGGCATGTAGGATCCTCTCTGTGATGAGCAGACTCAGTAGTTTTGGTGTGGGTGTGTGGGCTTAATTGCCCCACGGCATGTGGGATCTTAATTCCCTGACCAGGGATTGAACATGTGTCATCCCCCAACTGCAAGCTGGATTCTCAACCACTGGCCCATCAGGGAAATCGCTTTGTGATTCACTTAAGAGTCTCATGCTCTACCAACTGAGTGAGTCAGGTGAAGACACTGGGGCGTGCATTCTGGAGAAGGCAGTCAATGTGCATTTTTGTAGACATTTTATGGGTATCAGTTCAGTTCAGTCGCTCAGTCATGTCCAACTCTTTGCGACCCCATGAACCGCAGCACACCAGGCCTCCCTGTCCATCACCAACTCTCAGAGTTCACCCAAACCCATGTCCGTTGAGTTGGTGATGCCATCCAACCATTTCATCCTCTGTCATCCCCTTCTCTTCCTGCCTTCAATCTTTCCCAGCATCAGGGTCTTTTCCAATGAGTCAACTCTTCGCATGAGGTGGCCAAAGTATTGGAGTTTCAGAAGCTTCAACATCAGTCCTTCCAGTGAACACCCAGGACTGATCTCCTTTAGGATGGACTGGTTGGATATTTCTGGATATTTCTAAAGAACCCTAGAAGTTTGTTGTACCAGTCATTAGGTCTCATGTCAGAAGTTCTGCTTTTTCCTTTTCTTTAACATGATCCTTTCTGACTATCTGATATTTTCACCAAAACACTTTAGAGTATTGTTTTCAGTGAGTCTTATTTTAAATGATTAGGTGGATTTCCTAAGAAAACATCTCTAAAACTTGGATGGATGACCTTGATTAATTAGAACAGTGGTTCTCACACGTTAGAATGCATCAGAATCACCTTAACGACTGACTAAAGTACAGAAATACTGGGCCCCCAGACCCAGCATTTATGGGTCAGTAGGTCTGGGTAGGCCCAGGGATTTACAGTTGTGAGTCCCCTACTGATGCTGATGCTGGTGATCTCGGAACCATGTAAGAGTCACTGAATTAAACAGAAGAGTTGTGCAAGTATACTCTATGTGAGGTTTATATTACAAGCACATTCTTTGTGGTATTATCTATAATAATCAAAAAATTTAAAACTACCAACATTCTAATATTCTTGTATTATTCCAAGTAATACAAGACTTTAAAAATAACTTTGCAAAACATTACATTAAAAAAGCAAGTTGTCTTACTGTTGTGTATCTATGTATATACACATACACACTTGGATTATGAGGCGGTTTCCCTGGTGGCTCAGTGGTAAAGAATTCCCCTTACCAATACAGAAGACATGAGTTCAATCCCTGGGTCGGGAAGATCCCCTAGAGAAGGAAATGGCAACCCACTCCAGTATTCTTGCCTCGTAAGTCCCATGAACAGACGAGCCTGGTGGGCTACAGTTTATGGAGTGTCAAATGAGTTGGACACAACTTAGCAACTAAACAACAATTTAAATTAGTATTGACTGATAAAGTCTTTAAAAAGTGACTTTTTACCTATTTGCTTTTTTACACTTGTTTTTCCTATGGTCATATTTTTTTGTGTAGTAAAAAAATGTTATTAAAAATAAGCATTATAAAGTGCTTTAAGTACAAAAAAAGAGGAATAACTGAAGTCACCCATGATCAATGTTTCTTTTGTTACCTACTAACAGCCAACCCAATCCACTATTCTTGCCTGGAGAATCCCATGGACAGAGGAGCCTGGTAGGCTGCAGTCCATTGGGTTGCAAAGAGTTGGACACGACTGAGCGACTGAACCTAACAGCCAGCAGTACTTAATAGTCTCAGAAAATGTTACTTTCCACGTATTGTTTGAGAATATTCTAAGACAAAGTATCTTGTCAGTCTGCGTATGAACAGCATCAGAGCAAGGCAGGGCCACTTAGTATTCAGAGCCATGACTCTGGGGCCAGATTTGAGTTTGAAATTTGTGCTCTGCCACTATATTACTGGGCAAACTTCTTGACTAATGTATGCATTAGTTTCTTCATTTGTAAAATGGGGATGATCACAGTATAAGGTTGCTGTGAGGATTAAATGAAATAAGACAATGATGGCTGTTGTTGTTTCTATTTTAATTCAGCAGTTGCCTGTTAGCAAACAGACACTAATCATTAATGTGTTTTCTGTTTTCCTTATGTCTATAGATCTGGATGTGTGGAGGCCAGCTCTATGTAATCCCCTGCTCTCGAGTTGGACACATCAATAGGCAACACATGACAAACCGCTTTGAAATTATGAAAGTCATGGAATATAACAATCTCAGACTGGTACACACTTGGCTAGATGAATACAAGGTGAAAGATACATCCCTGGTTTGGGAAGATGAGTCAGAGAACAGAGAGGGACTAGCTCTGAAGAAGCCTTCTACTGCCTTCCAGATACCAAATTTTGTGCTTTTCCTTAAATTAGGGTCCAGGAGGTGCTAGTGGTAAAGAACCCGCCTGCCAATGCAGGTAGACAGAAGAGACATGGGTTCCATCTCAGGTCGGGAAGATCCCCTGGAGGAGGGCATGGCCACCCACTCCAGTATGCTTGCCTGGAGAATCCCACGGACAGAGGAGCCTGGGGGGCGACGGTCCATAGGATTGCAAAGAGTCAGACACAACTGAAGCAACTCAGCACAGATGTGCCCTTTCAGTTCCTCACACGCTCATTTTCAGACCCTATTCTTGATTAGTTCCTTCTAACCCACTACACTTGCACCTTACTCATTGTTTTAATCTCTAGGGAAACTCAGGTTTCTCAGAAGTAAATCGACCAACACACGAAGTCTTTTTTTCTTCCCCAGGTTTATTTTCCACTTCCAAGATTGCCCCTCTGCAGCAGACGCCTCTCTGTCCCCATTCCCATGCATACGTTTTTAGATTCTCTTCCTCGACTTGCTACCAAGTCCCAAGCGATGCGGCTGAAGCACCACACACGAGGGTCTTTGCTACCTCTTTTCCTTCCTGGTCAAAGGTTTTTACGTTAAAGCCAGGCCCCTTCATGCGTGCTTCTCCCCATGCTTTCAGCCTCTTGCCAGGACCTTTAGAATGTGCATATAGAGAGCATATAGATGCAGCTTCGTTTCAATTTGAAAGTTCAAGCTGATGTGGACAGTAGCCACAAGACCTCATTGCAGATACATGGGTAGAAATATGGAAGACTCTGTCTGTGATAGTATATGTCCTGGCCTTGAACTAATATTTCTTTATTATTTTAAATTATAAAAGTAATAATACTTCACATTCTTTAGTAAGCAGGGAAATAGGAATTAAAACCTCAATGAGATATTTTTTACATAGCCACCCAGAGGGGCGAAACACTTTTGAAGCCTGACAGGATCATGTGTGGGCAAGCATAGGCAGTCTCAGACACCGTGGGCGGGAGTGTTAATCGTTACAAACTCGTTTTGGGCAACAGTTTGGCACTATTGAGTAAAATAATAAAAGACAATGAATATCCCATGATCTAGCAAGTCCCTCCTATGTAGACACTACAGAATGGGTGCTTCTGTGCACCAGAACAGATGAGCAGGAATGTTTATAAACAGCATTGATTGTGTCAGCCAGAACTGAATACAACCCAAATGCTTATTGGGACGGGAATGGAATCGGGTAAATATGATGTTTAATCGATATACTTCTAGGCAGCCATGAAAATTAACCAACTTCAGATACATACACAGCAGTATAGGTAAATCTTCAAGATGGTGAACCAAAGAAGCCAAACACAATAGCGTACATACTGTATTTTTCCATTTCTATAAAGTTAAAAACATAATATCAGACCATATCATTTGAAAGAAAAGCAAAGAAATGAACACATAATCAGGATAGCACTTCACACTTATGAGGAAGCATTATGAGCATGAAGGAAAAGGCAAGTGGCTTCTGAGGTACCGGTTTTGTTCTGTTTCTTGACCTAGCCAAGTTTATTCCGGTTGATTTTTTTGATAATTCATTAAGGTGCACATGTATATTTTATGTGCTTCTTTTGTATGCTTATTGTATTTCCTGATATTCAAAAATTATTTTTAAAAAGGTGAAGCATCTGCATTTTTAAAAGTCTTACAGTATTGAAAAGTATGAAGTGAAAAGTTTCTGAAGCCCATAGTTCTACCCATCGGAAGTCGTCACTAACTTACTCTCTAGTTTCTGTTATGTGCATGTACACAGGAGTGTATATCCTTTTCTTTTACATAACTAGATTTGAGCATCAGTATTTTGTTTTAGAATTTCCCATTTATTTATATAATTTAAAAACATACTTTCAAAGTCTTAAAATCAGAACATATAAACATGTCATTCTTTTAAACATCTCCTTTGAATAGATTTCCTAAAATTGATCCCATTAATAAATAGCCCCCATAGATAACATTCTGGTCATCTCAGCTTTTTGTTATTCCTTAACTCTGCTGAGGAGAAGGCAATGGCACCCCACTCCAGTACTCTGGCCTGGAAAATCCCATGGGTGGAGGAGCCTGGTAGGCTGCAGTCCATGGGGTTGCTGGGAGTTGGACACGACTGAGCGACTTCACTTTCACTTTTCACTTTCATGCATTGGAGAAGGAAATGGCAACCCACTCCAGTGTTCTTGCCTGGAGAATCCCAGGGACGGGGGAGCCTGGTGGGCTGCCATCTATGGGGTCGCACAGAGTTGGACACGACTGAAGCGACTTAGCAGCAGCAGCAACTCTGCTGAAATGAACATCCTTTTCCCATGTCTTTTAGCACATTTGTAGAGATATATCTTGAATAAATCTGAAAACACGGACTCATGGGCCATGAATTAGTGCCTGCTTAAATCTTGATGAATGTCCAAACTGTCCTTTGGTGTCTACATTGTCACCTACACTGTGGCAGAGGGAGAGACTGAAGCCAGGATGCCCTCCTCCAGAGTCAGGGTTCCCTTAGCCACTGCACCACCCTCTGTTTCTGGAACCATGGAAGTGTTGATGCGGACTGGGGAGTGAGGGGTTTGGGGAGATCAGGAGAAAGGGGGAACACCACCACAGGTAGCTATGATTCTGGGCTCTTGAGAAGCAGGACCTAGACTTCCTCGTCCCTCTACGCTGCTTTCATCACAGTGGTCACAGCACACCCTGTGACCAGCTGGGCTGAGGGAGTCCCAGGTCTCGTGTGTGTGTCTGCCCTCCCCACACAGAGGAAAAGGTTTATTGTTGATTGTTTTGTTTTAGTTCAAATGATGAAAATATATACTGCTCTGTTAGATGATGAAATTAGACACTGCTCTGTTAGATATCATGACTTGATGAACAAAGATTTGTTTGGTTTCATGAAATGACTCTTTCTATTTAGGGACAGTTTTTTCTACGAAGACCCGCTCTGAAGTCTGCTGCCTATGGAAACATTAGTGAGCGTGTTGAGTTAAGGAAACGATTGGGTTGCAAGTCATTTCAGTGGTATTTGGATACTATCTTCCCAGAATTGGAGGCATCTAAGGCAATCTCATGAAAGGAACACCAGTTGTTTCCATTAATAAAGGGTTAAAAAGTCCCCTAGTCCTTCAACATAGAGAAGGGACAAGTTTGGACCATTATGAAATTATGTGAAATACAATAATAAATACAACCAGAATGGTTGACAACAGAATTGCCTTTTTTCCTTCCTTTAATGATGGCTCTGGGTACTTTGTTTCTCTTCTGCCCCTAAATTTATGGGGCGGCAAGACCTTGAACATTGGAAATGCATGTTGTCAGAGTTTAGGCTATCAAAATTGATTGAGATACAGTGTATTATTTCTAATTATTTGCCAAGCCCCAGGTGATACTACTGGTAAAGAACCCACCTGCCAATGCAGGAGACTCAAGAGACGCAGGTTCTGTCCCTGGGTAGGGCAGATCGTAGGAAATGGCAACCCACTCCATTATTCTTGCCTGGAAAATTCCATGGACAGAAGAGCCTGGGGGCCTACAGTCCATGGGGCCACAAAGAGCTGGACAAGACTGAACACAGCGCATTTGCCAAGCCTACTGCACCCTGGTAGGCCATAAGGATTGCTCCACTCTTGGTCAACTCAATTCCTACCACAGATAGGTGACCGGGGCCAGTGACCTCCCCAGAAAGACATTCTCAGAGAGCCTTGGTTGGTCCATACTAACTTTGGCTCAACTGTATTGAGCTCCTTTCTCCCTGCTGGTGCAGCTTCTGACCCTGATGCCTTGCTTGACTGGTTTCCTGAGTTTTTAATGTCCAGCCACTTGCCTGGATGACCCAGCTCTCCAGCCTAGCCTCCCCATTTGTTCCTGTCAGCCTTTCAGTTAATCAGAGACATTTCCTCTTCCTTGCTTCTGATTTTGCCTTTTTCCTGCCTGTTCCCTCCTACGGCTCTGGCCTACAGCTCTCCTGACACCTCTTGGCCTGCATGCCTTGTTGATAATCTGTGTTTGACGTGACTTGAGAATTGTTTAGCTGGGATTGGGGAAGAAGTAACGAGCTTCCATATCTATCCCGGGTGGACACACTCCCCGGTGTCTTAAAGTACTTCTGTCAGGCCAGGGGGATGGCGGTGGCATTCATCAGGGTGAATGCAGCTAGAAAAGTGAAAATATATTTAATTCAAAAACAAAGAGAATGAGAAAATGAGGGAAGGAACACACTGAAAGGAGTAGAAAGGAGGAGACTTAGAATCACTAAACATAGCTTCTGCTGGAGAAAATATAGTTTTATATAGCAGGAAACAACTCATTTATTTAAGCTCATTCTATCAACAACTGAATGTCAGCTCAGGCCAGGTGTGCGTCTAGGTGCTGGGACACAGCGGACAATGGAGCAGGTAAACATCTGTCTTTTCGTTGAGCTTATGTTCTTTAAAATAATATATTCACTGTAAAAAAAAAAAAGAACCAGTTTATAATGTCTTTAAATCCATGGTGTTTGGCAAAATACTCTATAAAATCTATGCTAGAAAGAGATGGGGACTTGTGCCCATATGTACAGGGCTTCCCGGGTGGTGCTAGTGGTAAGGAATCCACCTGCTGATGCAGGAGGTGCAGGCTCAATCCCTGGGTCAGGAAGATCCCCTGGGTAGGTGATGGCAACCCACTCCAGAATTCTTGCCTGGACAATTCTATGGGCAGAGGAGCCTTGGGGGCCACAATACATGGGGTGCTGAGCCCACACAGCACACGTTTGTTACAGGTGTTTAGGGTAACTTGATTGAGCTTTTACAAGTCAATCTGGCAGAACAAAGTAATAGCCACATTATTATTATATTCTTGGCACATATTTATACCTTAGCTGCTTCTAGAAAGTAATAAAAAATCAATTGTAATAAATTGATGAATCTATTAAAGTTAGGGTAATATACAAAATAAAAGTTATGTAGCCAAAGGCAAAAAGAGAATTGTAGTATACATTCAGAGAATATTCTTGTTTCGTAAGCATAAATAAAGCTGTTCTAAATACCAACATTGAACCAAGGGAAGGGGGGGAATTGTTCTTTTTCTTAGAGCCATGGGCCTAACATTGTCTCAGTTTTTTAATGCAATTTAGTTCAGGTACTAGATAACATGAATGAGTCTTAGAAATGATGCAGAAGGTTGCCTAAACAGTTTCCTCTTCAATATTATTTCAGCTGACTCTGGAAGAGAAAACGAATCAGAATTGACATCCTAGTGTTTGGTGTGATTGAAAGGAAATCCATACTTGCCCGTAGGTGGCAATTTGGGTTTTTGTATAGAAATTTTAAAATTTGATTCGTATTCTGGAGCTAGTTGAGAAGAATCTGCTTACCTGCACAGTGCTTGTCACGGAACTGTTTTGGGTATGACCAAAAGCTCAGTGAGAGTCGCTCAGTCGTGTCTGACTTTCTGTGACCCCGTGGACTGTAGCCTGCCAGGCTCCTCTGTCCATGGAATTCTCCAGGCCAGAATACTGGAGTGGGTAGCCGTTCCCTAAGCCTTAAATTAGCCAGAAAATTCTGTAAGAAAAGCATACTTCCAGGAATTTATCTAAGACACACAGACACGAAATAAAAAAAGAGCCACCACTTACTGAGCACTCACTATGTTTCATGCCCCTTGGTAAGCGCTCTGCATAGATTATCTCATTTCATCCACACAACTTTATAAGATATTAAATAGTTCCTGTTGTTATTGCCATTTCATAAACCAGAAAACTAATGTTAGAACTTCTCCAGGGTTAACATTGCCAGATTTAGCAAATAAAAGTACAAGACAGGGACTTCCCCAATGGTCCAGTGGGTAAAACTCTGAGCTCCCACTGTGAGGGGTACAAGGGTTCATTTCCTGGTCAGGGACCTAAGATACATGCTGTACAGCAAAAAAAGAAAAAAAAGTACAGGATGCCCAGGTGAATTTGAATTTTGGATAAACAATAATAATAGTATAAGTATGTCCCATGTATTCCTTGGGATATACCAATGAATTGTTTTCTTTTAACTGAAATTTAAATTTTAGGCCTCCTGTATTTCCTCTGGCAACTATATCTATGGACAAATGAACACAACCCATATACTAGCTTAATTCACCTAGCCTCAAAGACCCTGGGTTTAAATGCCGTACTGTAAAAAGTATTTTCATGTCATTCTAATGGTAAAAAATTGGAGCTTCCCTGTAGCTCAGTTGGTAAAGAATCTGCCTGCAATGCACGAGACTTGGGTTTGATTCCTGGGTTGGGAAGATCCCCTGGAGAAGGAAATGGCAAACCACTGCATTATTCTTGCGTGGAGAATCCCACTGACAAAGGAGCCTGCCGTGGGCTACAGTCCATGGGCTCACAAGAGTCAGACATGACTTAATGACAAAACCACCACCAGTTGAAGTTAATGAAAACTTCAACTTCTGGAATGGTACGGTTGCACGTTAATTTGATGGGACAGGATGAACCCATCTGAAGTAAAAGCTAGAAACAGATCTGCTCCAGACCCATCAGAAGGACAAATATTTAAATACCATCAAGAGTTGGGGTGGAGCACTGGCAGGTCTCCCACAATGACTGTACCCTGGGACACTGATCTCAAACTTTTTTTTTTTTTTTTTACTTTATTTCCATCCTGAACCCTCCTCCCCCCTCCCTCCCCATACCATCCCTCTGGGTCGTCCCAGTGCACCAGTCCCAAGCATCCAGCATCGTGCATTGAACCTGGACTGGCATCTCGTTTCATACATGACATTTCACATGTTTCAATGCCATTCTCCCAAATCTTGCCACCCTCTCCCTCTCCCACAGAGTCCATAAGCCTGTTCTATACATCAGTGTCTCTTTTGCTGTCTCGTATACAGGGTTATCGTTACCATCTTTCTAAATTCCATATATATGCGTTAGTATACTGTATTGGTGTTTGTCCTTCTGGCTTACTTCACTCTGTATAATAGGCTCCAGTTTCATCCACCTCATTAGAACTGATTCAAATGTATTCTTTTTAATGGCTGAGTAATACTCCATTGTGTATATGTACCACTGCTTTCTTATCCATTCATCTGCTGATGGACATCTAGGTTGCTTCCGTGTCCTGGCTATTATAAACAGTGCTGCGATGAACATCGGGGTACACGTGTCTCTTTCCCTTCTGGTTTCCTCAGTGTGTATGCCCAGCAGTGGGATTGCTGGATCATAAGGCAGTTCTATTTCCAGTTTTTTAAGGAATCTCCACACTGTTCTCCATAGTGGCTGTACTACTTTGCATTCCCACCAACAGTGTAAGAGGGTTCCCTTTTCTCCACACCCTCTCCAGCATTTATTATTTGTAGACTTTTGGATCGCAGCCATTCTGACTGGTGTGAAATGGTATCTCATAGTGTTTTTGATTTGCATTTCTCTGATAATGAGTGATGTTGAGCATCTTTTCATGTGTTTGTTAGCCATCTGTATGTCTTCTTTGGAGAAATGTCTATTTAGATCTTTGGCCCATTTTTTGATTGGGTCATTTATTTTTCTGGAGTTGAGCTGGAGGAGTTGCTTGTATATTTTTGAGATTAGTTGTTTGTCAGTTGCTTCATTTGCTATTATTTTCTCCCATTCTGAAGGCTGTCTTTTCACCTTGCTAATAGTTTCCTTTGATGTGCAGAAGCTTTTAAGTTTAATTAGGTCCCATTTGTTTATTTTTGCTTTTATTTCCAATATTCTGGGAGTTGGGTCATAGAGGATCCTGCTGTGATGTATGTCAGAGAGTGTTTTGCCTATGTTCTCCTCTAGGAGTTTTATAGTTTCTGGTCTTACGTTGAGATCTTTAATCCATTTTGAGTTTATTTTGAGTTTGAGTTTGAGTTTGATCTCAAACTTTTTATACATAAATCATCTGGAGATCTAGGTAAAATGCATATTTTAATTACTAAGATGGTCTGGCGTGGGGCCTGTTGAATAACAAAAAAAATGCATAACCTACACGTTGAGTATTACGGTTTATTCAGTGGACAAAACCAAGGACTTAAGCCTGGAATGCAGTCTCTCAGATAGCTCTGAGGGACTGCTCTGAAGAGGTAAGGGAGGAGCCAGGATAGATAAGAATTTCTGCAACAAAGGTCGGACAGTGGGAACTTAAAAGAAAATCAGATATTGCAAGGAAAGGAATTTAGTGCTTTTCTATGCACAGGAAGAGGCAAGAGTCTGGGCTTATTGAGATCATTCCTCTGATATACAGCCTGGCCAAAACCAGAGCCAGAATCCTATTCCTTCCCATAGGGGGAGTGCACAGTTTGGGGGTGGCGAGGTGGCTGGGGGCTGCGGCAGGCCTCACAGCAATGTGATGGCTTGAGGACTGCAATACCCTTGGCTCACCGCTCTGTGGCTGGATTCAGCATTTCTAGAAAGCTCCCCGCTCGCCTCCCCATGTGCCTTGCTGGTGTGCTCTACTTTTCCACTCTCGTCACCAGCTCCTAATATTTTAACCCAAGCTTCTGCCCAGCCTTGACATTTTTAACTCATCATAACTGGGACCGCACGTCTTTTATTATGTTTAAGACATCTGTCCTTAATAAGCCCATGTATACAGGAGCTAAGGACCCGCAGCCCGCAGGACTGACCCCGCCCAGCTCACCAGGAGGGGCGGGGCCGCGGCGCGCCCGCAGCGGGCGGTGACGTCAGCGCGGGGGCGGTGGCCCGCTGGTCACGTGGCGCTCGCGGGCGCGCGCTCCGGCCGAGGCTGCGGGGCGGGCACGGGTTGAGCCCGTGGTGGGGGCGGCGGGGAGGGAAGCCCCTGTGTGCCCGGGGCTACGTTTCCTGCCAGGCGGCTCCGCCCGCTGCGGCGGCGAATGCGGCTCGGAGCCGGGCCGCGGCGGGAGGGAGGATGTCCCAGCCCGAGTCCCGAGAGGCCGGGGTGCTGCGCTTACGGCGTCGGGGTGAGTAGCGGCTGCCCGGCGGCGTGTGAGCCCGCGCGGCCTCCGTCCGTCTCCTCAGCGCCTCAGGCGAGCGGCCGCGGCCCCGGCTGCCCCGAGGGGGCGAGCGCCGGCGGCTTCCTCCGCCTCAGCCGCCGCCTGCCTCCGCGGGGTCTGGGGCCGCAGACCCGGCGTGCAGCCGGGGTGGCCTGAGGAGACTCCGGGCCCTGTGGGGGCGGCGGGCGGCGCGAGGAGCCACCCCCGGCCCAGCCGGCGCGCCTGGGAAAACGCGGTGCCCCAGAAACGACTGCGGGGAATTGCAAACGTCTAGACACCGGAGCGCCTCGAGCAGTGCACCCCTGGGACCTAGCCCTCGGTTTCCACAGTATTCGGGCAGTGTGCAGCCGTTCCTTGAAAGATTTTTGAAGAAAAACACAGTTTTGCTTTCTTCATGGTTGGGTTGTGCCACTCAGGCTTTGACCGGGTCCTCGCAGGGCATTCGGTGGGTGAGCATCTGAAGTTTGCCTTTTCCCTTTTTTTGAAGTGCACTTGTTGAAGAAATTGGGTTCCTTGCACAGTTGCCCAGGCTCTTAACATACGTGTGTTTTAAATACAGAAATATCGAGCCCCCACCCTCCTCCATTTCGGGTTGATTTCACCTTTTAAGGAACTTGAATACGCTCGTGATGGAAGAGCTTCGTGTATTTTTCTCATCGAAGATATTTCGTCCTGCGTGCCTTTTTACTCTGTGTTAGGAATGGAATCGGTTGGTTGGTTTTCCAAATTTAAGATGAAATTATAACTTTGAAATGCTTCTCACGCTGCCGTGCACCAATAAAATACCAATAAAATATTGTGGTGGTAGCTTCGTCCCCCGAAATAACAAGCCAGACCTCCCCCCCCCCCCCCGCCCCTTTAACTCCTTTCAGTTCTTTGCTGTTACCTAGATAAATACCATATGTTAAGTTCTACTCTGCCTTGAGAAAAAATCGAAACCAGAAAACCTCTCTACCCTCAGTATATATCAGCTGAGGTTTTCAAGTTAAACGTCATGAAATAGTCCACGCTTTTCCTGCCTTCTCTAGACATTTCCTGTGCTGTTACTTTGCAAATTGAATTCTATCTTCACTTTTCTTTTTTAGTCTTTTGTTATTGTGGTAAAGTACACATAACTTGAAGTTCATTGTTCTAACCGTTTTTAAAGTATACAACTCGGGTACTAAGTACATTCACAATATTGTGTCACCATAACCACTATTTCCAAAAGTTTTTTACTCTAAACACAAAGGCCAGTAACTCCCCTCTTGCCCTCCCCGCAGTCCCTTCTGTCTCTGAATTTATTTGTTCTAGATGCCTCACAAAATTGAAATCATACAATATTTGCCCTGTTCAGCTTATTTCACGTCAATTTTCAAGGTTCATCCGCGCTGTAATGTATCTCAGACTTCGTTCCT
Source organism: Bos indicus x Bos taurus (assembly GCF_003369695.1). Classification (NCBI taxonomy): domain Eukaryota; kingdom Metazoa; phylum Chordata; class Mammalia; order Artiodactyla; family Bovidae; genus Bos; species Bos indicus x Bos taurus. Next base: position 5,354,774 of record NC_040079.1, on the reverse strand, counting down.
TTGTATGGCTGGATGCATACCTACATACGTCAGAGCGGTTATATAAACATTTGTTTATCCACTGATGGACACTAGGTTGCTGCCATTTTTTGCCCAAGGTGAAGAACGCTGCTGTGAACATGTGTTTACATGTGTCTGTATGAGTCTCCGTTTTTGATTCTTTGGGATATACATACCTTGGCGTGGAATTGCTAGGTCATATGGTAAATCTGTGTGTGTTTTGACTTGTTTTTGTTTTATTTTTAAAGAACCCTTCCCCTCCATTTTAAAAGTCTTACTGAATTTGTTACAGTATTGTTCTCTGTTTTGGGTTTTGGCCATGAGGCATGTGGAACCTTAGTTCCCGACCAGGGATTGAACCCGCACACCCTGCGTTTGGAAGTGCTCCTCACTGTCACTAAGACTTAACTGAGTGTTGTTTTTATTCCTCCTTTCTCCCTCAGGGTCCCATATGTGGTCAAGCTGACAAGTGCGGGCAGTTCTGCCTCTGATTCTCCTTGCCACTCACTTTCACAGCTCCATTGCAAACCATGAATGCCTCTTTTTTTTTTCTAACTGGCTCCCTGGTTTTTGATTTTATTTCCCTCTGTCTCAAATCATTTTATACATTGTTCCTAGGACTTTCTTCCTAAGGTGCATTTGCTTAAAAACCCTAGTTAGCTTCCTTTTGCTTGTAGAATGAGTTAATTCTCACCCTCAGGGTCATAGCCCCAGCCTGTCCTCATAGAATTAATCAATTCCACTAACCTTAACCAGATGTGTGTATTCCTTGTAACCAACCATCCTACTTACTATTCTGTTTGAAAAACGGAAAACAAATACATGTTGCAGTTTCTTTAGACTTCAGCTTTCTGCTTGAGATATTTTAGCTTTTGGGCCATTGAAATCTTAATCTTTAAAGTCAAACTTAAATCTTAAGTTCTATAAGGCATTTCCTGTAAGTTTTTTTTTTTTAATATACAAATTTAATTTGTCCTTTGTACTTGTTTCTTTATACTGTGGTTTATATCTGTATTGTAGCATTTTTTGGAGTTTGCTTAGGAAATACCTAGTTTTTCACCTGATTTATTATTTCTTTAGGATTTTTATTCTTAGAGAAAGTGGGATTATTGGCCAAAGGATATAAAGGTTTTTAAGGGCTTTCCTGGTGGCTCAGACGGTGAAAATTCTGCCTGCAGTGTAGGAGACCGAAAGTTGGATCTCTGGGTGGGGAAAATCTGGAGAAGATGGAATGGCAACACACTCCAGTATTCTTGCCTGGAGAATTACATGGATAGAGGAAGCTGGCGGGCCCATGGGGTCACAAAGAATCGGGCACCACTAAGCAACTAACACTTTAACTTTTCAAGAGCTGGAAAATAGTATCTTATTTTTATTTGCCTGTCTGTAATTATTACGGAGAAGGCACTGGCACCCCACTCTAGCACTCTTGCCTGGAAAATCCCATGAACAGAGGAGCCTGGTGGGCTGCAGTCCATGGGGTTGCTAGGAGTTGGACACGACTGAGCGACTTCACTTTCACTTTTCACTTTCATGCACTGGAGAAGGAAATGGCAACCCACTCCAGTGTTCTTGCCTGGAGAATCCCAGGGACGGGGGAGCCTGGTGGGCTGCCGTCTATGGGGTCGCACAGAGTCGGACACGACTGAAGCGACTTAGCAGCAGCAGCAGTAATTATTGAGACTGAAGACTTTTTCATATGTGTTTCCCTGTTCATCCAAGTTGTTTCATTTATCAGTATAGCTGACCCTTGAACAGTGCAGATATGAACTGCATGCACAGGTCCGTTAATTTGCAGATTTTTTTCAACAGTAAATACTGCAGTACAGCAAAAGCTGCAACTGGTTGGACCCTGCAGTACAGAGGTGCTGAAGATACGGAGGGCCTACCATATAGGTGGGTTTCCCAACTGCCTGGAAGGCTGGCATGTCTACCTGCCTTGTTGTTCAAGGGTTCGAAAAATGTTACATGTAGAGTCCCAGCCCCAGTGTTACAGAACAGAGTTTCTCAAACTTGGCACTGTTGACATTTTGAGCCAGATAATTCTTCATTTTTGGGGGCTGTTCTGTGCATTGTAGGGGATTTAGCAGCATCCCTGGCCTCTCCCTACCAGGTGTTAGCAGGATCCCTGGTCATGGCAACCAAAAACATTTCCAGACATCACCAAAAGACTCCGGTGGTGCTGAGTTTCCCCAGACATTGCCAAATATCTCGGACTCTGGCTGAGACCCACTGGAGTGTAGAGAGTGGACTTGGAGCCAGGAGCCCAACTTCAGTGGGGCAGTTCACCCTTCTGATACTCTGTGTCTGTACATAGCTTGCAACAGGCATTTCCATGTGGACATTCTGTGTTCTCCAGGCTAGTTTGTAAAGTTGATCTCCAATGAATCTTGTGTTAAATAATGAAGAGGAAGCAGAAGTGAGGAGAAAACAGTTAATATATACAATTACACAACCCGTAAGGACAGACTACTAGAATCTGTGTCCTGCGATTCCATGGACAAGAATTAGTTGAGGACTTAATCACGTAAGCACATTATAACCCCTGGAAACCAACCTACATACAGAGTCAAAGGAGCATTTGGTTGTTGGGTAAGATATATATGTATATATGTCAATACACACTTACGTATATATGTATAAAGACATATAAAAGTTTTACCTTGCAAAATTTCAGACATTAAGAAAAGTGATTGTACGTAAGTTATTAATGATTAGTTTTTAATGTTATCTTCGTCGTTATGGACTCATGGATAGTTATCTTTACTTTGGGTTATAATGCAGTACCACTTTTGTTGCTTAAATTGTTTTAGGTATGGCCTTTGTAAGCTCTTTCATTTCGTTCCATCTCTTCCTTTAACACATCCCCATCATTCTGGGATTTCTTTTTTCCTGGGGTTTTTTGTGTGTCATTTTCTTTATGGCACTACAAGGTACTTCAGGCTCATCTTACATATTTCCTTTCCCAGTTCAAGAGTCAGTCATTTCTTCAAGGAGCTTTGGTTCTTTTTATTGGAGAATTCTGTTAGAAACCAAGAATTGGGCACTAGGTATGCTTGTTGTCACGGGAGTGTTATTCTTCTAGACCTTCTCAGCTGATAAGCAAGAAAATGTATGTGTACATATATGGACTGTTCATAGGGTTCTCAAGGCAAGAATACTGAAGTGGTTTGCCATTCCCTTCTCCAGTGGGCCACATTTTGTCAGAACTCTCCACCATGACCCGTCCATCTTGGGTGGCCCTACACGGCATGGCTCATGGTTTCATTGAGTTAGACAAGGCTGTGGTCAGTGTGATCAGATTGGTTAGTTTTCTGGGACTGTGGTTTTTAGTTCGTCTGCCCTCTGATGGAGAAGGATAAGAGGCTGATGGAAGCTTCCTGTGGGAGAGACTGACTGAGGGGGACTGGGTCTTGTTCTGATGGGTGGGGCCATGCTCAGTAAATCTTTAATCCAATTTTCTGTTGATGGTTGGAGCTGTGTTCCCTCCCTGCTATTTACCTGGGGCCAAACTATGGTGGACTTGTGAAAAAAAGTGAAGTCGCTCAGTTGTGTCTGACTCTTTGCAACCCCACAGACTGTAGCCTACCAGGCTCCTCTGTCCATGGGATTTTCCAGGCAAGAATCCTGGAGTGGGTTGCCATTTCCTTCTTCAGGAGACCTTCCCGACCCAGGGATTGAACCCAGGTCTCCCACATTGTAGGCAGACGCTTTACTGTCTGAGCTACCAGGGAACATGAGTTTGGGTAAACTCTGGGAGTTGGTGATGGACAGGGAGGCCTGGTGGGCTGCGATTCATGGGGTCTCAAAGAGACGGACACAACTGAGCTACTGAACTGAAACTATGGTGGAGGTAATGAAGATAATGGCGACCTCCTTCAAAAGATCCCATACATGCACTGCTGCACTCACTGCCCCCAACTCTGCAGCAGGCCACTACCGACCCACGCCTCCACTGGAGACTCCTGGACACTCATGGACAAGTCTGGGTCAGTCTCTTGTGGGGTCACTGCTCCTTTCTCCTGGGTCCTGGTGCACAAGGTTCGTGGGGTTAATGGCGACGTCCTTCAAGAGGGCTTATGCCATACCCAAGTCCATCCTAAAGGAAATCAGTCCGGAATATTCATTGGAAGGACTGATGTTGAAGCTGAAACTAAAACTTTGGCCACCTGATGCAAAGAACTGACTCATTTGAAAAGACCCTGATGCTGGGAAAGATTGAAAGCAGGAGGAGAAGGGGATGACAGAGGATGATATGGTTGGATGGCTTCACTGACTCAATGGACATGAGTTTGCGTAAACTGTGGGAGTTTGTGATGGACAGGGAGGCCTGGCGTGCTGCGGTCTATGGGGTCGCAAAGAGTTGGACACGACTGAACGGCAGACCTAAACATATGGGCATATATGTGTAACAGTCTATCTAAAGCTAATATATGTTAAGCTAAAGACGTGTACATACTGGTATCTTGAACTCTAATCCATTTGGATGCTATAACTGTCCCTCTAAGCACTTCTTTTGCTGTATCCCACAAATTTTGATAAGTTGTATTTTCATTTTAATTAAGTGCAAAATATGTTTAAAATTTCTCTTGAGACTATAATTTCCAGATATCTGGGGGTGTGGGGGAGGGGATTTTTGCCTTTCTGTTTCTGATTTCTAGTTTAATTCCATTTCATCCAAGGATATACTTTGTATGATTTCTATTCTTTTAAATCAGTTCAAGTGTGTTTTATGGCCCAGAATATGATCTACATTGGTGAATTGTGGGCTGGAAAAGACTGTGTATTCAGCTGTTGTCTATTAATGTCAATTAGATCAAGTTGATTTATAGTGCTGCTCAGGGCATCTGTTTCCTCACTGATTTTTCTGTCTACTCGATCTGTTGTTACTGCCAGTGTTGTTGAAGTCTTTAACTTTTTTCCTCAGGTTTTGCTTCAAGTGTTTTGATTCCTTGTTAGATATACACAGGTTCAAGATTGTTAGGTCTTCCTGGAGAATTGACCTCTTTATTATCATATAATGACCCCCTTAATCCCTAATTATCCAATGAAATCTGCTCTGTCTGAAGTTAATGTGGTTACTTTAGCTTTCTTTTGGTTACTGTTAGCATGGCTTTCCATCCTTTACTTTTTGTTGTTCTTGTTAGTTACTAAGTCCTGACTTTTTGTGGCCCCGTGGACTGCAGCGCGCCAGGCTTTCCTATCTCCTGGAGCTTGCTCAAACTCATGTCCATCGAGTCAGTGATGCCATCCAACCATCTCATCCTTTGTTGCCCCCTTCTCCTGCCCTCAATCTTTCCCAGCATCAGGGTCTTTTCCAGTGAGTCAGCTCTTCACATCAGGTGGCCAAAATATTGGAGCTTCAGCTTCAGCAACAGTTGTTTCAATGAATATTCAGGGTTGATTTCCTTTAGGATTGACTGGTTTGATCTCCTGTCCACAGTCTTCTCCAACACCACAGTTCTAAAGCATCAGTTCTTCGTCTCTCAGCCTCTTTATGGTCCAACTCACATCCATACACGATTACTGGAAAAACCATATTTGGGGACAATTATTCTGCCTACCATTATTCTGAAAGAGATGGGAATACCAGACCACCTGATCTGCCTTTTGAGAAATTTGTATGCAGGTCAGGAAGCAACAGTTAGAACTGGACATGGAACAACAGACTGGTTCCAAATAGGAAAAGGAGTTCGTCAAGGCTGTATATTGTCACCCTGCTTATTTAACTTATATGCAGAGTACATCATGAGAAACGCTGGACTGGAAGAAACACAAGCTGGAATCAAGATTGCCGGGAGAAATATCAATAACCTCAGATATGCAGATGACACCACCCTTATGGCAGAAAGTGAAGAGGAACTCAAAAGCCTCTTGATGAAAGTGAAACAGGAGAGTGAAAAAATTGGCTTAAAGCTCAACGTTCAGAAAGCAAAGATCATGGCTTCTGGTCCCATCACTTCATGGCAAATAGATGGGGAAACAGTGGAAACAGTATCAGACTTTATTTTGGGGGGCTCCAAAATCACTGCAGATGGTGACTGCAGCCATGAAATTAAAAGACGCTTAATCCTTGGAAAGTTATGACCAACCTAGATAGCATATTCAAAAGCAGAGACATTACTTTGCCAACAAAGGTTCGTCTAGTCAAGGCTATGGTTTTTCCTGTGGTCGCGTATGGATGTGAGAGTTGGACTGAAGAAGGCTGAGCGCCAAAGAATTGATGCTTTTGAACTGTGGTGTTGGAGAAGACTCTTGAGAGTCCCTTGGACTGCAAGGAGATCCAACCAGTCCCTTCTGAAGGAGATCAGCCCTGGGATTTCTTTGGAAGGAATGATGCTAAAGCTGAAACTCCAGTACTTTGGCCACCTCATGCGAAGGGTTGACTCATTGGAAAAGACTATGATGCTGGGAGGGATTGGGGGCAGGAGGAGAAGGGGACGACAGAGGAGAAGATGGCTGGATGGCATCACTGACTCGATGGATGTGAGTCTGAGTGAACTCTGGGAGTTGGTGATGGACAGGGAGGCCTGGCGTGCTGTAATTCATGGGGTCGAAAAGAGCCGGACACGACTGAGTGACTGATCTGATCTGATCTGATTCTGCCTACCACATAGCATATCATTATATTTCTTAAAAAATTTTTTTTGGTGATTTCCCTAGAGATTACAATATACATTTTAAACTAATCCCTGAATCTGCCTTAAAGTAACGTAATTCTGGTGTCTCAGTGGTGAAGAATCTTCCTGCCAACACAGGAAGGTTTTGATTCCTGGGTTGAGAAGATCCCCTGGAGGAGGAAATGGCAACATGCTCCAGTGTTCGTGCCTGGAAAATCCAATGGACAGAGGAGCCTGGTGGACTACACTCCACGGGATCATAAAAGAGTCAGACACGAGTTAGCAACTAAACAACAATGATAATATTGCTTGGTGTGTGTATAGGTTTCTCCCACCCACCCCGTGACCTTGTTGTCACTCACTTACCAGAGTGCTGTGATCACCCAGTTGCTGTGTGGTGGTTTAGTCATTAAGTCGTGTCTGACTGTTTTTGCAACCCCCATGGACTGTAGCCCACCATGCTCCTCTGTCCTTGGGATTTCCCAGGCAAGAATATTGGAGTGGGTTGCCATTTCCTCCTCCAGGGGATCTTCCTGACCCAGGAACTGAACCCGTGTCTCCTGCATTGCAGGCACACTCTTTACTGCTGAGCCAGTGGGAATGCCCTTGTTCTGTTATTTTGTTCTGCTCTTGTTCTGGTTGTCTTTTAGGTCAGATAAGGATAAGAAAAGTAAAGGATTTTATTTTCAGTGTATTTATCCCTTCTCTGATGTTCTTATTTTCTTTATGTAGATCCAGGTTTCTGACGTGTATCATTTTTTTTCTGCTTGAAGGTTTTTTTTTCCATTTTTTTTGCAGGACAGGGCTGCTTGTGATGAGTTTGTCAGTTTGTTTTATTTTTTTTTTAATGAAAAAGCCTTTATTTCTCCTTCATTTTGAATAATAATATCAATGAATATAGAATTCTGAGGTGGTAATGGGGTTTCATACTTTAAATATTTTACTCTGCTCTTGCTTGCATGATGAGAAGTCCACTGTAATTCTCTTTTCTCTGTAGATAAAATGTTCTTCCCTCCCTGTAGTTTCTTTCAAGATTTTGTATTTGTCTTTTGATTGTCTGAATGTGATATACCTAAGTGAGGTGTTTTTTTTTTTTTTAGGGTACTTAATGTGTTTGGTTGTACTCTCAGCTTCCTAGGGTCTGTTGTTAATTTTGGAAAGTTCTTGGCCATTATTATTTCAAATATTTTTTCTGCTTCCTTTTTTCCTTCTGATATTCCAGTAACGTGTATGTGTTATACTTTGAAATTGCCCCACAGTTTTTGGATATTCTGTTTATTTCATTCTTTTTTTCTCTTTGCGTTTAAGTTTGCAGAGTGTCTGTTGACCTGTATTCCAGCTCACTGCTTCTTTCTCTGGCTATGTGGAGTCTCTGAAGCGCCCACGGAAGGCGTTCCTCATAGCTTTGGCAGTGCTGTTGGTTTTTAGCATGTCCTTTTGACTCTTTCTTACTGTTCCCATCATCCTCCTGTTCTTGCATGTTGTCTTTTTCCATTAGAGCCCTTAACATGTTAATGACAGATATTTTAAATTCCTTGTTTGCCAGTCCCCAAATCTGTCTTCTAATTCTGGTTCTAATGATTGCTTTGTCTTGGTGACTATTTTCTCTTTTATTGAGCTTTGCATTTTGTTGTTGTTGTTGAAAGGCTGTTATCTCGTGTCAGGTAATAGGAACTAACAGAGGTTGGCAGTGTGTAATGTCTGCAGTAGTCTCAGGTTCCAGAGGCTTTGGATGCTTCTAGTGCCCTGTTGGGGTAAGTACTGTTCCCCAGAGAGAGTCTGTGTCAGCTCTGAGTGCCGAGTCACTTTAATCATGTCCTACTTTTGCAACGCCATGGACTGTATCCCACTAGGCTCCTCTGTCTGTTGGATTCTCCAGGCAAGAATACTGGAGTGGGTTGCCTTGCCCCCCTCCAGGGGATCTGCCTGACCCAGGGACCAAACCCGTGTCTCTTACGTCTACCTGCATTGGCAGAGTGCCGCCTGGGAAACCTGCATCAGTTGTAACACACCGGTATTCTATTTGGAGTCCTGCTGGTGATATGCTGAAGTGTGAGGAAGGGTAAGAATTCTGTAATCTTCCAGTTAAATCTCAGCCTGTGTCTGTGACCTTCACAAGTGTTCTCCATTGCTGTAGCTTTATTCCTCCCTGCAACCCACTCCCTTTCCTAGCTGCGGTTTCCAGTCTGTTTTATAGAAGCCTTCACCTTTGTTGATTACTTTTTCCCGTGGTGGCTCAGATGCTTAAGAATCTGCCTGCAATGTAGGAGACCTAGGATTGATCCCTAGGTCAGGAAGATCCCCTTTTAAAGGGAATGCAGTCCACTCTGGTGTTCTGGCCTGGAGAATCCCATGGACAAAGGAGCCTGGTGGGCTGCAGTCCATGGGGTCACAAAGAATTGGACAGGACTGAATAGAAGGGAGAGATAAAGCCTTCCTCAGCAATCAATGCAAAGAAATAGAGGAAAACAACAGAATGGGAAAGACTAGAGATCTCTTCAAGAAAATTAGAGATATCAAGGGAACGTTTCATGCAAAGATGGTTTCAATAAAGGACAGAAATGGTATGGACCTAACAGAAGCAGAAGATATTAAGAAGAGGTGGCAAGAATACACAGAAGAATGGTACAAAAAGATCTTTACCACCCAGATAATCACGATGGTGTGATCACTCACCTAGAGCCAGACATCCTGAAATGTTAAGTCAAGTGAGCCTTAGAAAACATCACTACGAACAAAGCTAGTGGAGGTGATAGAATTCCAGTTGAGCTATTTCAAATGCTGAAAGATGATGCTGTGAAATTGCTGCACTCAATATGCCAGCAAATTTGGAAAACTCAGCAGTGGCCACAGGACTGGAAAAGGGCAGTTTTCATTCCAATCCCAAAGAAAGGCAATGCCAAAGAATGCTCAAACTACCACACAGTTGCACTCATCTCACACGCTAGTAAAATAATGCTCAAAATTCTCCAAGCCAGGCTTCAGCAATACATGAACCGTGAACTTCCAGATGTTCAAGCTGGTTTTAGAAAAGGCAGAGGAACCAGAGATCAAATTGCCAACATCCGCTGGATCATGGAAAAAGCAAGAGAGTTCCAGAAAAACATCTATTTCTGCTTTATTGACTATGCCTAAGCCTTTGACTGTGTGGCTCACAATAAACTGTGGAAAATTCAAGAGATGGGAATACCAGACCACCTGACCTGCCTCTTGAGAAACGTATATGCAGGTCAGGAAGCAACAGTTAGAACTGGACATGGAACAACAGACTGGTTCCAAATAGGAAAAGGAGTACGTCAAGGCTGTATATTGTCACCCTGCTTATTTAACTTCTATGCAGAGTACATCATGAGAAACGCTGGGCTGGAAGAAGCACAAGCTGGAATCAAGATTGCCAGGAGAAATATCAATAACCTCAGATATGCAGATGACACCACCCTTATGGCAGAAAGGGAAGAGGAACTAAAGAGCCTCTTGATGAAAGTGAAAGAGGAGAGTGAAAAAGTTGGCTTAAAGCTCAACATTCAGAAAACGAAGATCATGGCATCTGGTCCCATCACTTCGTGGGAAATAGATGGGGAAACAGTGGAAACAGTGTCAGACTTTATTTTTCTGGGCTCCAAAATCACTGCAGATGGTGATTGCAGCCATGAAATTAAAAGACACTTACTCCTTGGGAGGAAGTTACGACCAACCTAGAGAGCATACAGAGATATTACTTTGCAAAACAAAGGTCCATCTAGTCAAAGCTGTGGTTTTTCCAGTAGCCATGTATGGATGTGAGAGTTGGACTGTGAAGAAAGCTGAGCACCGAAGAATTGATGCTTTTGAACTGTGGTGTTGGAGAAGACTCTTGAGAGTCCCTTGGACTGCAAGGAGATCCAGCCAGTCCATCCTAAAGGAGACCAGTCCTGGGTTTTCATTGGAAGGACTGATGCTGAGGCTGAAACTCCAATACTTTGGCCACCTCATGCGAAGAGTTGATTCATTGGAAAAGACTCTGACGCTGGGAGGGATTGGGGGCAGGAGGAGAAGGGGACGACAGAGGATGAGATGGCTGGATGGCATCACTGACTCGATGGACATGAGTCTGAGTGAACTCCGGGAGTTGGTGATGGACAGGGAGGCCTGGAGTGCTTCGATTCATGGGGTTGCAGAGTAGGACACAACTGAGCAACTGAACTGAATGACTAACGCTTTTCCCCCTCAGGTTTGACTGGAGGGCTAGGAGGGGCTGGAGGAATGTCTTTCTTAATCTAGAGAAAGCTCTGGTGTCTTTTCCCCCTGGAGGATATGCCTGTGTTAGGAAGAAGACTCTCTGAAGTGATTATTCTTCTCCTCCCCTGCCTTAGTCACGTGGGGATCAGTCTGGGGTCTGCACACACACTGTGGTGGGATCCCTGGGGGTAAAGCCCTCAGAGGTGTGGCCCCTCCCTGCTCCAGACTGATTCTCCTAGTCTCTCCCTTTCAGGCCAGTTTATGGTGCAGCTTCTGCTCCAGGTAAGCAGATCTCAGCTGTGTGTCTCCAGGTTTTCAGCGGTAGTTTGTCCTGTAACCTTTGTTCTCTGATGGGTTCAAAAGTCATTGATGTTTGGTTTATTTTTGTACAGATAGAAGAGGTGGCTTCTAAGCCCTTTTCATATAGGAGCTGAAAGCATGCTTTTTAACTTAGATTTTATGACTTGTTACCATCTTGAGTGAACCAGATGCATAGGTTCAGGACTGCAGTGTTGTACCTGAGAGTTGCTTATGTTGGCTGCATTCGATTCTTCATAGTTTCCTGCTAATTAACAGTTATTTCAAGCTACATTGCCTTTGAGCTTTTGATTTCCTCGGAAAAGCTTATCACTTTGAAATTTTTTTTTTTTTTTTTTTTGCTAGTCGGAAAAATATCTTGCAGCTGTTAAGAAGAACTTCTTAAATAATTTTATTTAGTTGTTTGCTGTGCTGGGTCTTCACTGCTTTTGCTCTGGCTTTCTCTAGTAGTGGTGAGTAGGGGCTACTCTTGGTTGCGGTGCTCCATCTTCTCAGTGCAAGAGACTTGTTTGATCCTTGGGCTGGGAAGATCCCCTGGAGAAGGGAGTGGCCACCCACTCCAGTATTCTTGCCTGGAGAATCCCATGGACAGAGGAGCCTGACGGGCTACAGTCCACGGGATCACAAGAGTTGGACACGACTTAAGAGGCTAAACCACTACCACCACCTGGGAAGCCCCCTGAAGCAAATCCTGAGGTAAAAGTTCAGATCCACATAGTGAGTAATCCGGGACACACCAGCGGGGGAATGAGGAAGTGAGGGTAGGAGAGCCAGACAGTAAGGGGCATGTTTTCCAGCCAGTTGCCGCTGTGGGCAGTGAGAGCCTAGTCATGCTGGGAACCGGGACCAGTGGAGAATGCGGGTAGCAGTTTCTCTGGCTGTGAGGGGGCTGGCTGCTTCTAGCAGCCCACTGTGAGGGCCGCCGCTTGGGAGGGCCCATTTCCCCAGAGTGTGGGCCTGCCCCGCAAGTGGGCAGGTGGACTGCAGAGGCTGGAGATGCGGTGCTGGCGCTTGGCTGTCAGCCCCGCGCAGGATGGTGAGGCTCCAGAGGATGTGCAGGTGACTCTGCCTGCTGTATGATTTCCTGCGGCCTGAGTCAACAGGAGCAGCTAGGAGTGAAACTGGCTGTTTGCCAAGTAGATTTGTTTGCTTTTTAAGCCTCCTGAGGTGGTAGAATGCATTCAGAAATGAGTGTCTGAAAAAAACCCAGTATTCCGTCACAGTATGGTTTTCTCATGTCTCTTTTTAGCAGTGCCTAGCCTGTTCCCTTTCAAATACAAAAGGCGACAGTTTAGAACATAACCCTGGCCTTGTGCTCCTGGTAATGGCAGTCTGGGTAGCTTCACTCAAGATAGTTGATGCTCCTGAAAAGCCTGAGAATTTAAAAATAGTAAAGAATTTCTGGGTTCCAATTTTAGGAGATGATAGAAATCCAGAGAGGTGAACGAACATCTTGTTTGGGAGGAGAGTTACTGATACCTTGACTCTTGTGGGAAATGTAAATTTATGTTAAAAAAAGAAAATCACTGGATGACTTCTATTTTTTTTTTTTAAGGAATGGCACATTGAGATTCACTGTTTCTTGTTTACCAGATGGTTACAAAGTAATGAAGGACATAAGGTCACTGGGATTCAAATCTAGTTTCTCCCCTTACTAGCTGTGTATCCTTAAAGCAAGTTTCTTAATTTCTCTACAAGGAAGAGGGGAAAAGATAAGACTCATTGTTCTCTTCCTGTCTGTCTTACACCCTGGAATATTTTCTGTTCTGTTTTTTGTTCGTCTTTGCACACTTGACTAATGTACATAAACCGCTCTGTCAGCGCTGTACACCACTAGAGACTCTTGACACGCTTGCAGAGTAAAACCGTCGGTAGCCATGGTTTAGGGATTGGCAGCTCCACTTGCGTCTTTGGGCCCTGGGGCACAGCGGCTGCAGAGGTTGTGCTGACCATGGATGGATGTGTGCTTGTAGGTATTCTGTGTGTTTGGGTATCTCAGAACACTTATTTCTGACAACTATTTTTTTTCTTATTCATTCATTTCATCTTTATCTGATATACTTTTGAGTTAATCTTCCTTCTTATGGGCAGAAAGGGAACAAGCAGTAATAGTTTTTGTGGTTTTGGGGGTTGTGTTTATGCACTGTTCATTTGATGCATCCCCATGAGAAGTTGCAGTCTGGGGCGTACCCTGCATGGTCTTGTGGTTAGGACTTGGTGCTTTCACTGTCATGGCCTGGGTTCAGGCTCTGGTCTGGGAAGTGATCCCACAAGCCATTTCATGCAGCCAAAAAAAAAAAAAAATGTTGCAATCTGGAGGCTGGTCAGCACCTTTTGGAGTTTTGAATTTGAATTGCTTTAGCTGGGGGACGTGCCCTGACACGTAGAACCACGCTTATTTTCTCTCTCTTTCCTCTTCATAATCTGCTTGGCTTCTGACTACATTTGAGTTTAAATCCCTGTGTTGACAAGATATGGGCTGTTTCTGCTGGGACTGAAGAAAAGATCAAATGTCAGCCGCAGTCAGGGCATTTCTTGAGGATGCCTGGCAATCTTGATCAGATCCATGGGGTCAGAAATGAGGTAAAGTATGACCGTTGTAATAAAGAAGCTTTAGTATGTATACTAGAATACAGAGTTAGAAAGACCTTGAGAGTAATGATTCCATGAAGTAAATGTTGGTTGTGCAGGCCCTTTTGAGCCTGTGGTCACTTTCTTCTTCCTGTCTACCGTAGGTCTTACCTAGGGAGAGCTGCTCCTTACTGGAGCATTTGATGGGAGAGAGTATTAAAGAACAATAGTTAGCCTTGTTAGCTTCTATCAGCCCTTATTCACTGACAAAGCAGGTGTCCTAAACTTGGTAATTTTAAGTAATTTGTCATATTTTCTATCCTTTTGGTTTTCTTTAGTGTTTAAATTTGCTTTTGTCTCCATCCAATCAACATTACCATGTGGTTTTCCTCTGCATTTGAGATATCATATATAGACACTTACATGTGTTTATGCTCCTTGATTTTCTTATAGAGAGGACATTCATAAATATCAAAAGATCAAAGGATTATTCCCAGAGAGCTTGTGATGTCTGGAATTTGCTCTGAACCTTTCCTAGTTCAATAATTGTAATTATGAAATACATTTCTTTCTAGCCTTCAGAGTAGATAAGGAATGGGAAAGAATAGTGTGTATTTTTGTGTTGTCATCACTTGGTAATTTTACAGGGTATGTAGGAAAGGCACTGTTATAAATCAGTACTGACTCTAGCTGAGGCAAAATATGACTCTCTTTCATGGAAAAAGCGACAAAATGTTTACTGTTTGACCCTTTGGAATATATACTGATGAGAAAACAGCTGGAAACTACTGAAAGGTAAATACTTAACATTTAGAGATGAATATGATGATAATTATTTGGTACTGAAGGAAAGTGAGGGCTGTCCTGTTTGATTAAATAGAATTGTCTCATTAGTCTTGTAGTAAAAAAAGGTGGCTATTGAAAGAGGCATGCTAATTTCAGACTAGATAATGATTTAATAGAGAAAATGTAATTTTTCAAATCCTTCTAGAATATTTGTTCAGTGTCCAAATTTTATTGTCAAATTTTTGACAAATTAATGGATTTAAAATATTTCTTCCCTTAAGGATGCTAAAATCTCTTTGCTTCTGAAGTTAAAAGCCCGTATATTTCATGTGAAGCCTTTAAATATTTAATCCTCTCCAAATTGGTTCTTGTTTTTAAATTAGGAAGTTTTTTCCTAAGAAAAATTTTACCTTTATTATTAAAGAAATACATACTCTTTTATATTTCTTTTTAAATGAAGAAAAGTAGAATATTATCCATAGTGCTACTAACTTGAATCTATTACATTTATTTTTCATTAATTACAAATAGCACTATAATGTTTTGTGACTAGGGTAGGAAGATTAAAAATAACTGGTAGAATTTGCAGCAAAACATTGATAGACTTCAGGGTTTTTTTAATTTTTAACTTCTTGTTCATCTACATTTTGACGAGAAAGACAACTTTTGGGGAAAACAACTTTGTTTTTCTGAGTTGCTGTCTGGGCCTTTTACATGATAATAACTCCTGGTCAGGATGCTCGCACTTTGCCACTTTGCTTTTCCCAGGGCATCGTTTAAAATAGCCGCTTAGCGTTAAGCCTGCAGAAACTCACGACCACCCCAGTCAGTCAGAGGCGCCTGCTACCCTGCCCTCTTTCCTGCTGATGTCCTCAGACAGAGAAACGCCCTTCCCCTGGGCTGTTGTCCTGTGTCCCTGCCCCACCCCCCGCCCCACTGATTCTGGGATCCATAAGTAATAATATGTCTCATATGTCAACTTAAAAGCACAATGCAAGAGTTGCAAGTTAAGTTTTATCTGGGGCAAAATGAGGACTGCAGCCTGGGAGACAGCACCTCAGACAGCTCTGAGACACTGCGCCAGAGAGGCAGCGGGGAAGGACAGGAGATGTGTGATTTTAGTGATAGGGGCATGCATGCAATCGAGCACATATTTTTCCAGAGGGTTTCTGCTAGTCAGGTGAAGCTTTCTGCTAGTCACGAGACCGTGTCACCATGAGGAATTTGAGTGCTTTTCTAGATATGAGGAGATACAAGGATCTGGCTCATAAAAGCAGCTCCTGAAAATGTCTTAACTATCTGAAGGCCTGTCCTGCTAGTTTTTCCCCTAGCACAGCATGCCTCCTTTCCTACTTTCCACCCTGAGCTCCTTTCAGAGGGTGCTGAAAACCAGCAGCTGCAGCAGCACATGATTTAATCCTTGTCACGTGAGATGGCAAGTGCCCAATTGTAGTTGACACCTGAGCCTCCATCCTTTGTGAGGGTATACTGAAAAAGTGCCTTCAGTCACACAACCCGGTGGGTTTCACTTCTCCATAGTGAGAGCCGGGATGCTGAGAGGAGCTCCATGCGGCCTCCACGTGGTTGGCTTGGGCCTCACCATTCAGCATTCTTAATTCAGTACCCCAGCTCCAGCTTCTCAGCGCATGTTTTGGGCCAAACATAATTGCGGTTTCGGACCATGAATTTTAAATAATTATAACTAGGCTCAAACATGTCTTTATTAATCAAAATATGAACCATCATAATCACATTTTTGCCAACGAGAAGTAAGTTTATTCTTGTAGTGTAAAAATCCATGCTTTGAGATTCAGCAAACCCTTGGAAAGCATTCTCTGCCTCCTGCTGGTTGTGGAAGGGTTTTCCTTGAAAAAAGTTGTCCTGGGGCTTGAGGAAGTTGTAGTCCATTGGTGAGAGATCAGGTGAATATGACAATGAGGCAAAACTTCGTAGCCCAATTTGTTCAAATTTTGAGGCATTGGTTGTGCGACACACAGTCGCGCGTCATCATGGAGAATAATTGGGCCCTTTCTGTTGACCGGTGCCGGCTGCGGGCCTTGCAGCTTTCAGTGCCTCTCATCAATTTGCTGAGCGTGCTTCTCAGATGTAATGGTTTCACTGGGATTCAAAAAGCTGTAGTGGACCAGACGGGCAGCAGACCACCAGACAGTGACCATGACCTTTTTTTGGTGCAAGTTTGGCTTTGGGAAGTGCTTTGGAGCTTCTTGATCCAACCACTGAGTTGGTCATTGCCGATTGTCATAGAAGTTCCACTTTTTATCTCATGTCACAATCCATTCGAGAAATGGTTTGTTGTTGTATAGCATAAGAAAAGACGACACTTCAAAATGACAGTTTTTAATTTGCTGTCAGCTCATGTGTATTGAGCTTTGTCACCTTTGCTGCTGCTGCTAAGTCGCTTCAGTCGTGTCCGACTCTGTGCAACCCCAGAGACGGCAGCCCACCAGGCTCCCCTGTCCCTGGATTCTCCAGGCAAGAACACTGGAGTGGGTTGCCATTTCCTTCTCCAATGCATGAAAGCGAAAAGTGAAAATGAAATCACTTAGTCGTGTCCGACTCTTAGAGACCTCGTGGACTGCAGCCTACCAGGCTCCTCTGTCCATGGGATCCTCCAGGCAAGAGTACTGGAGTGGGGTGCCAAATGCCAAATGACTGTAGAATGGTCAACACTGAATTCTTTGGCAGCTGCTCGTGTAGTTTTAAGAGGGTCAGCTTTGATGATCCTCAGTTGGTCGCTGTCAACTTCAGATGGCCGGCCACCGTGCTCCTCACCTTCCAGGCTCTCGTCTCCTTTGCAAAACTGCTTGAACCACCACCACTGCACTGTACGTTCATTAGCAGTTCCTGGGCCAAATGCATTGTTGATGTTGCATGTTCTCTCTGCTGCTTTACAACCCATTTTGAATTCAAGTAAGAAAATCACTTGAATTTGTTTTTTGTCTAACATCATTTTCCTACTCTAAAATAAATATATAAAATAAACAGCAAGTAATGTCATTAGCAAAAAAACAAAGCGATAATAACATAACCATATTTATTTAAGGCTGTATTCCAATATCAAGCAGCAGAGTTCAGCAGTGCAAAATCACAAGTACTTTTGCACCAACCTATTATTTTCTGATTTTTTTTTTTTAGCATAATAGCAAAACTTAAAGTATCAATCCCTAGCACCTTGAGTGGTGTCTGGCATATAAAACTCTTACATGATTCCAGTGTTAGCCTTTTCTCTAGAATTATTTAATGATTTTCAGAAGAAAAATGTTAGATTGTTCAGTACATTTAATAGGCTATGACTGGAAAATTAGTGGAATGATTTTAGTATCATCTTAAATTGTGCCATTTGTGACAACAGGGATGGATCTAGAAGGTATTATATTTCACTGTTAGTGAAATAAGTCACTCATATGGATCTAAGAAAGAAAACAATGATAGCAAAAGAGAAAAGACTCCTGGATACAGAACACAAGCTGGTAATTGCCAGAGGGGAGGAGGGTGGGGGTGCATGGAACAGATAAGGAGATTAAGAGGTATAAACTTCCAGTTATGCACAGCAGAAGAAATATTAGTCAGTGATGACGTAATGACTTTGTGGTGACAGATGATCACTGAACTTAGCGTGGTGATCACTTTGTAAGGTATAAAAATAACCCCGGTTACAGTTCAGTAAAAAAATAAAATGGTGACAACATCTAATGAGACTGTCTATGTAAACTGTTTAGCCCTGCTTACGTTATTACACTCTTCTCATTGCGCACAACCTAAACAATGTCCTCTAACTTCTTTTGGAACATGAATACACCTTAACTGTTCACCACAGATGCTGTGCTAACCATAATGAGTTTGAAAAGGTGGAAATGCTTGTGTCTTCAGGGGGTTGCTTATACTGTAGGCAAATTGTTCACTGGGGTATCTCCAGTTTGTGTGTCTGGAAAGGATTCTTCTCTGATTCACTGTACCTCTCCAGAATCTGAGCGTTAGCCTCTCATTTTCCACCACAACATGCATCTTTCCAGATCACTCTCTCTGGTAACATAACTCCAACGGCCATTCAGCTACACCAGGGCCCATTGGCCTGTCCACATTTTTTCATCCTGCTTCATTCTTCCTGAGCCTCTCAGCTCTCCTTGTCTGGCTTAAATCTGTGACCTGTCATTCTGATCAGCACACTGCATATACCTTTCCCTGTTCTTCTTCCTCTGTACCACCCTGGCAAAACCGACTCTCAGCTTACTAGCCAGCCACCTGTTCCCTGGCAGCTCCCAGACTGTGGCTAGAGGAAACGTGAAACCACACCGTCTTGTCTACTGAAAATTCATGTAAACAGGTGGTCGGCCCTTTATCTGGGCTTCCCTGGTGGCTCAAATGGTAAAGAATCTGTCTGCGTTGCGGGAGACCTGGGTTTGATCCCTGTGTGGGGAAGATCCCCTGGAGGGGATCTTCCATGGCATGGCATGGCATGGGCATGGCAGCCCACTCCAGTATTCTTGCCTGGAGAATCCTCACGGACAGAGGAGCCTGGCGGGGTACAGTCCACGGGTTTGCAAGAGTTGGACACGACTGGGCGACTAAGCTCAGCATAGCCTTTTATTCATTTACATTTTGAAGAATATATTACCTTGGTATCTAACTGCTGAAGTTTTTGCTTTATTAACTATTCAAGTTTATGATTGAAAGTATTTGGTCACTAGTTGTTTTGCATTAACTAACCTTAAATGTTTGTTTTGACCCTCCTTTTAACAGCTTTCAAGCCTCGGATATTGAGGCCATGGCTATATAGAAGGAATGGCAGATAGTATGAAGCAAAAACCTTTTTATCATGTAGATGCTGAATTCATTATTTGTTAGCATAGATTCAGTTTTCAGCCTTTTGATTTTTGTTTGAATGTTTTAATTTCTTAAGCAGTTAAGGACTTGTTATTTTATTTATAACAGGCATCTGATTGGTTTCCACTTTCTTTATATTTGGGTGTTAACTTCTTGACCTGTTTAAAAGACTCCTGAAATTTTTTGCTTCTGAAGATTTTGAATTAATTATATTTTTAAAAAATGACCAGGTTTTGTCAGTTCCTCTCATTTTTATAGGTTCCTCAATTTAGTAACGATTTAATAACGATTCACTACATAAAAAATTTCTGTAAAAAGTTACCATAATATAGCTTGAAAAATATTCTATTTACCCATAAAATTGTTGAGAGTTAATACATTTTGTAGTTTAGACCAGGGAATCTTGATGTGCTCTTGTGGAGAGGGTGAGCTGGGGGTATTATGTGAAAAATCTTGATGGAGTGGGTCAAACCTTATGGGTGAAGAAAAAACTTTTTTCATTTTGCCCTTAGGTGCTGGCAGCCAAGAGGAAGCCGAAAATCGTGCAGTGGACAAAGTGGAAAGTAGCCCCTCTTTTTATAGCAGAGAGCTTTATTTAATTTGTGAAATTGGACAATGAGAGTCTGGGGGGGCGGTTTGAAACCATTTCCAATAATAAACATGGCTACTGTCCTGCCTAGTTGTCATGCTCAGTTGCTCAGTCGTGTCTGACTCTGCGACCCCCTGGACTGTAGCCCACCAGGCTCCTCTGTCCATGGGATTTTCCAGGCAAGAACACTGGAGCGGGTTGCCATTTCCACTCCAGGGGATCTTCTCCATCCAAGGATTGAACCTGCATTGGCAGGAGGATTCTTCACCTCTGAGCCACCTGGGAAGCCCATACTGTTGTTGAAATAAGGTTGAAATAAGATCTCCATGCATAGCATTAAGGTACTGCTTGGCTCAAACAGAATAGTATATTTGTTTGGAAATCCCAGCATTTTGCAAGCACACGATAACCACATTACAGTAATTTTTTCATTTGTTGTTCAGTCACTAAGTTGTGTCCGACTCTTTGCAACCCCATGGACTGCAGCACGCCAGGCTTCCCTGTCCTTCAGTATCTCTCAGAGTTTGTTCAGACTCATGTCCATTGAGTCGTTGATGCCATCTAATCATCTCATCCTTTGTCGCCTCCTTCTCCTCTTGCCTTCAGTCTTTCCCAGCATCAGGGTCTTTTCCAATGAGTTAGCTCTTCACATCAGGTGGCCAAAGTATTGGAATTTCAGCATCAGTCCTTCCAATGAATATTAAGAATTGATTTCCTTTAGGATTGACTGGTTTGATCTCCTTGATGTCCAATGGGGACTCTCAAGAATCTTCTCCAGAAATTTTTTAATTAATTTCAACAAATATTTATTAAGTGTTTGCTGTGTGCTAGCTTTTGTTATAAGCTTGGGGGATACTGCAAGAAACAGAACAGACAAAAAACTCTTGCTCTGATGAAGCATACATTCTAACAGGGAGCAGACAGACAATAATTAACATAATGAATAAGAAATCAATATATGTAAGAAGGTGGTAAGTTGTATGGAGTAGGGAGGATGGGAAGTGCTAGTGTTTGGTGGTTGAGTTGCAGTTTTGAACCTGCTTGTCTAGACAGAACTTTGTTAAGGTAATAGTTGAGCAAAGATTCAGTAGAGGTGAAGCTGTGTGCTAAGTCGCTCATCGTGTCTGACTGTGACCCTGTGGACTATAGCCCTCCAGGCTCCTCTGTCCTCTTTGGGATTCTCTAGGCAAGAATACTGGAGTGGGTTGCCCAGCCCTCCTCCAGGAGATCTTCCCGACCCAGGGATTGAACACGTGTCTCTTACATCTCCTGCATTGGCAAGTGGATTCTTTACCACTCGCACCACCTGGGCTGGGATGAAAAGTATTCTAGGCAGAGGGAAGAACCCATGCATAATCCCTTACACTTTTAGTGACCCATAAGGAGACTGTGTCTAGGATGAAAACGAATGAGGAGGAAAATAGTGGGAGATAACAGTCGGACTATTACATAGGGACTTTCAGGTCATTGTAAGGAACAGATGGTCACAGATACCTTTCATATTATATTTTAAAATTAGACCTAATGAAGAAAAAGTTAACATTTGTTGAACCCTAACCTTCCCCTGTTGTCCTGAGCTGCTTAATGGCAGAGCTCTTGATTAGCCCACTCTGGCTTCTCTGTGATTGGAAATGTTGGCTGGCTTCCTCTCCTGGTCCCTTGTGCGTGGCTCCCTTCTGTGTTCCCTGTCAGGGAGGCCACTGTTGAAGTGGGAAGGCCTGGAGTGGTTTGAGGAAAAGAATCTAAATATAAATCTCCTTACACAGTTGAAGAAGAGATTGGCTTCTTACTCACAGTTCTTTATGGAATCAGAGCAGCCTGTACAGGTAGTCTTTTTATTTCTATTTATGTTTTGGCTGCGCTGGGTCTTTGTTGGGGCACACAGGCTCTTTGTGGCTGCAGTGACTTCTCTTGTTGCAGAGTATAGGCTCTAAGGCATGTGGGTAGTTGTCGTACATGGGCTTAGTTGCTCCACGGCATGTGGGATCTTAGTTTCTGGACCAGGGATCGAACCAACGTCCCCTGCAGTGACACGCTGATTCTTAGCCGTTGGACCACCAGGGAAGCCCCATGAGGTTAAGTCTTAAACTAAAGAATTTCATGGCCTTTTGAAGAATTAGTGCTTTTGTTTTTGTTATTATTTGCTTGTTTTTTCCCTACCTCCAAGCAAATATTTTAGGAAGTTATAATGCCTGTTTTAGTTAAAATCTAATGTTTCACTGAAGAACTGTGGACGGAGGTTCGTGACATTGTCCAGGAGGTAGTGGTAAGACCATCCCCAAGAAAAAGAAATGCAAAAAGTCAAAATGGTTGTCTGAGGAGGCCTTACAAATAGCTGAGAAAAGAAGAGAAGCTGAAGGCAAAGGAGAAAAGGAAAGATATACCCATCTGAATGCAGAGTTCCAGAGAACAGCAAGGAGAGATAAGAAAGCCTTCCTTAGTGATCAGTGCAAAGAAATAGAGGAAAACAATAGAATGGGAAAGACTGGAGATCTGTTCAAGAAAATTAGAGATACCAAGGGAATATTTCGTACAAAGATGGGCACAATAAAGGACAGAAATGGTATGGACCTAACACAAGCAGAAGATATTAAGAAGAGGTGGCAGGAATACACAGAAGAACTGTACAAAAAAGATCTTCATAACCCAGATAACTATGATGATCTGATCACTCACCCAGAGCCAGACATCCTGGAATGCAAAGTCAAGTGGGACTTAGGAAACATCACTAGGAACAAAGCTAGTGGAGGTGATGAAATTCCAGCTGGGCTATTTCAGATCCTAAAAGATGATGCTGTGAAAGTGCTGCACTCAGTATGTCAGCAAATTTGGAAAACTCAACTGTGTTCACAGGACTGGAAAAAGTCAGTTTTCACATGTATAATATCATATGTGAAACGAATCGCCAGTCCAGGTTTGATGCATGATACAGGATGCTCGGGGCTGGTGCACTGGGATGACCCAGAGGGATGGGATGGGGAGGGAGGTTGGGGGGGTGCTCAGGATGGGGAACACATGTACACCCATGGCGGATTCATGTTGATACATGGCAAAACCAATACAATATTGTAATTAGCCTCTAATTAAAATAAATTTATATTTTTTAAAAAAGTCCATTTTCATTCCAGTCCCAAAGAAAGGCAATGCCAAAGAATGCTCAAACTACCACACAGTTGGACTCATCTCACAGGCTAGCAAAGTAATGCTCAAAATTCTCTAAGCGAGGCTTTAAGAGTATGTGAACTGAGAACTTCCAGATGTTCAAGCTGGATTTAGAAAAGGCAGAGGAACCAGAGATCAAATTGCCAACATCTGTTGGATCATAGAAAAAGCAAGA
The DNA here is from genome assembly GCF_003369695.1 of Bos indicus x Bos taurus. Lineage (NCBI taxonomy): Eukaryota > Metazoa > Chordata > Mammalia > Artiodactyla > Bovidae > Bos > Bos indicus x Bos taurus. Next base: position 5,331,490 of record NC_040079.1, on the reverse strand, counting down.
GAGTTCCAGAAAAATAGCTACTTTTGCTTTATTAACTATGCCAAAGCATTTGACTGTGTGGATCACAACAAACTGTGGAAAATTCTTCAAGAGATGAGAATACCACCAGACCATCTTACCGGCCTCCTGAGAAATCTGTGTGCAGGTCAAGAAGCAACAGTTAGAATCGAACATGGAACAATGGACTGGTTCCAGATTGGAAAAGGAGTACGTCAAGATTGTATATTGTCACCCTGCTTATTTAACATATATGCAAGTACATCATGTGAAATGTTGAGCTGGATGATGCACAAGCTGGAATCAAGATTGCTGGGAGAAATACCAATAAGCTCAGATGTGCGGAGCAGAAAACAAAGAACTAGAGATCCTCTATGAAAGTGAGAGGAGAGTGAAAAAGTTGGCTTAAAACTGAACTTCAGCAAACGAAGATCATGGCATCCGATCCCATCACTTCATGGCAAATAGATGGGGAAACAGTGACAGACTTTATTTTTGGGGGCTCCAAAATCACTGCAGATGGTGACTGCAGCCATGAAATTAAAAGATGCTTGCTCCTTGGAAGAAAAGCTATTTCTAGCTTATGGTGAACGGTGTTAGATTCTTGATCTCCAAAGAAGATTTAGTTTCAGGACCAGGCTTGATCACTCAAGCGCTTTTGTGTAGCAGTTTTATTAAAGTATGAAAAGGGACAGAGAAAGGTTCTGACAGAGACCTCAGAAGGGGATGGAGAGTGCCCACCTCCCTAGTCTTAGCAAGGGAGTTATATACTGTTTTAATTAGTTATTACAATAAGAATGTCTCAAGATTGTAAAGATCTTACTAGACCCACAATTTACATTTTAAGATAACAGGATTAGCCAGAAGGTCTTCAGGAAGGAGAAACTGTCTTCAAGCAGGATACATTGTTTTTATATAATCCTTAATACAGTTGTTTGTTGTGTAATCATCAGTTCTAGGCTTAAAGAAAAAAAGTTTCTTTTTAGTTTTCTGTGACTGTGACTAAGGAATGTAGAGAGAGAGAGAGAGAGAAAACACATTTGTCTTTTCCTCCTCCTCGAGAATTCTAGACACCTCTCTCTACTTCCAGAGCACCAGACCCTCTTCTCCTCCTTGGGGATCCTGGACTTCTTATCAACCTGCCTAGGAATTGACTCTCTCACTGTGACCAACCTAGAATATTAAAAAGCAGAGACATTACTTTGCCAACAAAGGGCTGTCTAGTCAAGCTATGGTTTTTCCAGTAGTCATATATGGATGTGAGAGTTGAACTACAAAGAAAGCTGAGCCCGAAGAATAGATGCTTTTGAACTGTGGTGTTGGAGAAAACTCTCGCGAGTCCCTTGGACTGCAAGGAGATCCAACCAGTCCATCCTGAAGGAAATCAGTCCTGAATATTCACTGGAAGGACTGATACTGAAGCTGAAACTCCAATACTTTAGCTACCTGATGTGAAGAACTGACTCATTGGAAAAGACCCTGATGCTGGGAAAGATAGAGGGCAGGAGGAGAAGGGGATGACAGGATGAGATGGTCGGATGGCATCACTGACTCGATGCACATGAGTTTGAGCAAGCTCTGGGTGTTGGTGATGGACAGGGAGGTCTGGTGTGCTGCAGTCTATGGGGTCAGAGTCAAGAGTCAGACAGGGCTGAGTGACTGACTGACTAACTGAACTGAATGTTTCACCTAAATGTTTCTACTCAGTATTGTCTGCAACATTTTGTTGCAAAGTTACAAATTTGTAACTTTAATCCTTTGTCTTAATGGCTCCATTCATTTTGCTTAGAGAAAGTTTTCTTCCACTTCCAAATAAAGTGGATCTTTTTCTGTGCCTGTCTTAACTCAACAGTGCTGCAGCTGACCTGACAGCACTTTGATCGGTGTCTGACTTTCCTTTTGTGCGGTGGTCATTTCCCATTGGTGTTACTGTTGTGGGATGTTTTTGATTGTTTGGGTACTGGTGTTTTGTTTTTTAAGCTTTTGAATTGACATGTGGTGAAAGAACTAATAGTTTTTGGTTGGCAGATAGTTAAGAAATTGAACCATTTGCTGTCTTTCGGGCTTATGGCATAACATTGTACAAAACAGCTTAATTTTTGAATTGGAGCTTACTGATGCTGATTTGCTTTGTCCTGGTTTGGGGGGGGCATGATAATTTTTGAAAAAATTATTTTACACTATAGAAGTTAGTAATGTATAAGTAGTATTGCTTTGTAGATTTCTTGTTTGTACATGACTTAAATAGTGTTTCTCTGCTCTCACGCTCAGTGAAACGATTTTATATGTGCAGTGGGCTCTCTACAGACAATTCCTGAGGGGGCTGTGTGAAGCCTCCATGAAGACCCGATATTACAAGAAGCTTAGGAAAACATTGCTGTTCAGTGCCCTATTGTTTATAAGACATCATAAGGAGAGGGAAAATGGGATTATTTGAACTCTTTCAGTTATAAATTTGAAATGAAACTGTTGAATCTAGAGTGGGCATTAGGGCAGGTTTAATCTTTGATTGGAGGGTAAAACTTTTTAAAAGTTGCTTATTTATAATAACAGATTTTAATATTCTTGGGTTAAAAGATGTAGTCTAATAATTTTACAATTAGAAGGGACCTTAGATGTGCTGTCATGACTTGTGTAGTACTTAGGTTTTACTTATGAAAAGTTAGAACCTCAAAAATATGAGCAGAGTGAACGTGGTCCAGATCAAAGGTGAAGAAGCAGGTATCCATTAACCTGGGCGGATGAGCACGTCAGCTCTGCGGCTGCTGCTGGTTTCTCAGTACTAACGCAGTGGGCCTGGGGTTTCAGTTGTGGAATTCCTTTATTTTTTTATTCAGTGCTATCCCTGTATCTTCTTACATTTGACTTTCTGTTAATGACGCACATGGGGTCCTAAGTAAATTGTTCACAAGTGTTACTTGGTAGTTTGGGAAACAGTGAGTATTAAATTGGTATTTAATTTTTTCAGTGTCTTAAAGTGCCTAACGTATTTATCCTTCTCTTTTAGGAAACTGAAAATGGCCCTTCAGCAATGCTAGGTCTATAATGGGAAGTGTCACAGTTCGGTATTTCTGTTATGGATGCCTTTTTACATCTGCAGCCTGGACGCTTTTGCTTTTTATTTATTTCAACTTCAGTGAAGTGACTCAGCCACTTAAGAATGTGCCCATCAAGGGGTCTGGGCCCCACGGACCATTCCCCAAAAAATTTTATCCCCGTTTCACTCGAGGTCCAAGTCTAGAATCACAGTTCAAAGCAAACAAAATTGATGATATGATAGATAATCATGTTGAAGATCCAGAAAGAGGCAACGTGAAATTCTCTTCTGAATTGGGTAAGTGTACCTGATATTTGCTAGCAACGTGTTGAAATATTTCATCGTTGGAAGTGCAAATATTCTTTAAATCACGTATTGTTCAGAGGACTAGACATGTGACTTTTTTCTGTACTGATGTATTTTGTTCATGAACTAGCTGGGGTCCTGTGATTTTTGCAGACAAAGTAAGGAGTTATATTCTGTTTTGTTCAGTTCTGACTTCAATATTTTATGAAGACTTCGGAGAAACTATGAGGTCCAGAATTGGAGGGAGGTGGGAGAGGGCAGAAAGGAAGAAAAATTAAGTGGTTGGAAAGAAAATGGAACCTATGGGGGAAGATTTTAATTGCTAGCATTATTTAATAAGGGAAAGCAATGGTTGAAAAGTGACTATTTTAACATATTTTGAAAGGCAGAGTTAAGACAGGACATAAACCATTGGGTTTAGAAATAAACTGAGACTGCTCCTGCTAAGTTAGTTCAGTCTTGGCTGACTCTGTGCGACCCCATAGACGGCAGCCCACCAGGCTCCCCTGTCCCTGGGATTCTCCAGGCAAGAACACTGGAGTGGGTTGCCATTTCCTTCTCCAGTGCATGAAAGTGAAAAGTGAAAGTGAAGTCGCTCAGTTGTGTCCGACTCTTAGCGACCCCACGGACTGCAGCCCACCAGGCTCCTCCGTCCATGGGATTTTCCAGGCAAGAGTACTGGAGTGGGGTGCCATTGCCTTGGGACTACTTATATCTAAAAAGATTTTTACTTACAAGTAAAATTATTGAGCCGCTGGAATATATTTATTAAATATAGGAGTTTTTTTATTCTTCAAAAATTACAGTCTGTTCAGTTTGGAAGCAAGACTGAACACTGCAGTTCTAGAGTTCTGGTTTCAGCAAATTTTATTTTAAGGGATATATGAGCCATTTTGGTTGTCTTTAAAACTTAAGAACATTGATCTTCATTGAAGAATCAAATAATAAGTAATTTAAGAGTAAAAGCATATAGTGAGAGATTCTGAGAGATTGAAAGATCCACAGAATATAAAGGAAATGTAAAAACAGATTTCATCAGTTTCTAGAATTTAATCATTTCCTAATACAGGAGGTCAAAAGTATTGAAAATTATATGAGGAAAAGGAAGCTTTTACTTTATTTTTCATAAAATATACCTTCTATTCATTTTCAAACAGCCATTGGGACCTTTTTAAAAGCATTAATGGAAATTTTTCTAACTTTTTGTTTATAGTAATTTTTATAAAATTTTTATAAAGTTGTAACATTGGGTTTGCCATTTTTAACGGACTTTGCCTTTGAATGTAGTAGTGAGAGAATTGTAGATATTTGAAGTGACAAACTCAAATTACCCATCAGAAACTAAATTCTTTATAAAAGATCCTAAAGATCACAAAACAATTAGAGCTAATAAATGAATTCAGCAAAGTCGCAGGGTATAAGATCCACACACAGAAGCCAGTTGTATTTCTGGACATTAGTGATGAATAGTCCAAAAGTAAAATTAAGAGAACAATCTCATTTACGGTGGAATCAGAAAGAAGTACTTAAGAGTAAATATACCAAGGAGGTATAAGATTTGTACATCAGTTGTGCTTCAGAGCACAACAGAAAGAAATAAAAATAGACCTAAATAAATAGAAAGACGTCCTAGGTTCATGGATGGAATGCTGAGTACTGTTAAAATGTCAGTGCCACCCAAAGCAACTCACACTGAATGTAAGCCTTATCAAAATCCCAATGGCATTTGTTGAAAAGATGGAGTAGCCGAGTCAAAAGGTGATAAGGAATTGCAGGGTGCTCTGAAGTCTTGAAAAAGAACAAAGTTGGAGAACACATACTTCTCTTCCAAAACTTCCTAACAGTGTGATACTGGCATAAGGAAAGATACGTACATCGCAGGATAGACTGAGAATCCAAAAATATACCCTCCGCCATCTGTGGTCAAGTAGCATCTATGGTAACGCCTAAGAACAAGTAACGTGTGGTCAGTTGGTTTTCAGAAAGGGGTGCTAAGAGCAGCTAATGTGGAAAGGATGGTCTTTTCAGCAAACGGCACTGGGCCAATTAGATATCCCCATGCAAAGGAATGAAGTTGAACCCTTATCTCATATTGTATTATATTAACTCAGAATGGATCAAAGACCATAAAACCCTTAGAAAAAATCTTCGGGATAAATCAAATAATAAATTGGGAAAACACTGCATTCTGTATTTCATCCCTTCACACCTGTGTATCTGTAAAACAATCAGCATTCTTAAGAACAAAAGTTTACTCAACTTTAATTTTTTTCTGTTACTATTTGCCCATAAAAAAAAAAAAAAGTGGCAGTGAAAGTGCTCAGTCCTAACCCCTGGACCGCCAGGGAGCGCCCGTTCTTGACTTTTAAAATCCATGTTTTCCTGAGTGTTTGGCCATGAAATCTTTTTCTTCATTTTAACCTCTACTAGTAAAGTAATGCTCAAAATTCCCCAAGCCAGGCTTCAGCAGTATGTGAACTGTGAACTTCCAGATGTTCAAGCTGGTTTTAGAAAAGGCAGAGGAACCAGAGATCAAATTGCCAACATCCACTGGATCATCAAAAAAGTGAGAGAGTTCCAGAAAAACATCTATTTCTGCTTTATTGACTATGCCAAAGCGTTTGACTGTGTGGATCCCAATAAACTGTGGAAAATTCTGAAAGAGATGGAATACCAGACCACCCGACCTGCCTCTTGAGAAACCTATATGCAGGTCAGGAAGCAATAGTTAGAACTGGACATGGAATAACAGACTGGTTCCAAATAGGAAAAGGAGTATGTCAAGGCTGTATATTGTCACCTTGCTTATTTAACTTCTGTGCAGAGTACATCATGAGAAACGCTGGGCTGGAAGAAACACAAGCTGGAATCAAGATTGCCGGGAGAAATATCAATAACCTTAGATAGGCAGATGACACCACCCTTATGGCAGAAAGTGAAGAGGCACTAAAAAGCCTCTTGATGAAAGTGAAAGAGGAGAGTGAAAAAGTTGGCTTAAAGCTCAACATTCAGAAAACGAAGATCATGGCATCTGGTCCCATCACTTCATGGGAAATAGATGGGGAAACAGTGTCAGACTTTATTTTTGGGGGCTTCAAAATCACTGCAGATGGTGATTGCAGCCATGAAATTAAAAGATGCTTACTTCGTGGAAGAAAAGTTATGACCAACCTAGATGGCATATTGAAAAGCAGAGACATTACTTTGCCAACGAAGGTCTGTCTAGTCAAGGCTATGGTTTTTCCAGTAGTCATGTATGGATGTGAGATTGGGACTGTGAAGAAAGCTGACCACCAAGAATTGATGCCTTTGGACTTTGGTGTTGGAGAAGGCTCTTGAGATTCCCGTGGACTGCAAGAAGATCCAACCAGTCCATTCTAAAGGAGATCAGTCCTGGGTGTTCTTTGGAAGGAATGATGCTGAAGCTGAAACTCCAATACTTTGGCCACCTCATTCGAAGAGTTGACTCATTGGAAAAGACTCTGATGCTGGGAGGTATTGGGGGCAGGAGGAGAAGGGGACAACAGAGGATGAGATGGCTGGATGGCATCACTGACTCGATGGATGTGACTGTGGGTGAATTCTGGGAGTTGGTGATGGACAGGGAGGCCTGGCGTGCTGCGATTCATGGGGTCACAAAGAGCCGGACACGACTGAGTGACTGAACTGAATTGAATGTCCAGTGGGATTAGTTTTCCATGACTCGACTTCAGGAAATGCTATTATAGGGGAGTCTTTCTGTGAGCAGAGGTTAAATGTTTGATGTGGGAAAGAGAAAGCAAAAGGAAGCTTACTATTCTAGGTAAAGGTGAGATTTCCGACAGTGTGAGAGCAAAGGTGTTAAATTATAGTGATTTTGATTAGCTCTGTGGTGGACCTTCTTGACTGTGAAGTTGATTAAAGTCTGGAACTGGAGACATTTTACAGAAAGGGTTATCAATAGTCAATTTTCTAGGGGAAGAGTCCATATAAAAACTTGGGGTAAAAATTTTTTTCTAGAAAACAGAACCAAAAAAACCTCTTGCCCAGTTAATTGGGGCCTGTTGAGATCCATATGGGGTTCTGTAATCTGTTGTTTTTATGGTATAAATCATCATTAAGTCTCTTTTTTTCTTGGTCATAGGTAAGTTGTTTTTTTTTTTTCTTGAAACTATTCTTAAATTATGGCTAATGAGCCATAATTTATGGTTAAAGTACACTTGCTTTTTTGAGGAAAGTTTGACTTAAACCTTGACACAGTTTTTTGAAAATGGAGACAAACTAGGTTTGAGAAACATGGCTGTTAACCTATTTATAAGAAGTTAAAGCCAAGATTTTCTTTAAGTTTTGTTCTTCATTTACTTTTTTTGGCTGCACTGTTGCTTTGCTTGGGCTTTCTTGAGTTGTGGCGAGCAGTGAGTGGGCGTCTCATTGCGATGGCTTCTCTTGTTGCGGAGCACCGGCCTGGGCACCTGGGCTTCTGTACTTGCAGCTCGTGTGCTCAGTAGTTGGGGCTCACGAGCTCTAGAGTGCACGCTCAGTGCTTTGGTGCACAGGCTTAGTTGCTCCGTGGCATGTGGGATCTTCCTGGACCAGGGGTTGAACCCGGGTCGCCTGCATTGGCAGGCGGATTCTCATCCACTGTACCACTAGGGAGATCCCCAAGATTTTCTTGAGATCATAACAGGAATTGTAGCATTCATTTCCAGATTTAATTCACTGACTGTGACTTCATTCTTTTGCAGGTATGATTTTTAATGAACGTGATCAGGAGTTGAGAGACTTGGGCTATCAGAAACATGCCTTCAATATGCTTATCAGTAACCGCTTGGGCTACCACAGAGACGTGCCAGATACGAGGAATGCAGCGTACGCTCCTTCTTAGTTTCTGCTCGCCATTTTAATAACACAGTGCTTTTAGTGCGGTATGATAAGTCATGGGGGTGGTGTTGCTGCTGCTGCTGCTGCTAAGTCCCTTCAGTCATGTCCAACTCTGTGTGACCCCATAGATGGCAGCCCACCAGGCTCCCCTGACCTGTTAATAATCTGCAATTAGGCTTCGTCATTCATGATACTAGAAAATTTAAGACAGATTTATTTCCACTCTTATTATGCTTGAAGCCACATGGTCTGAGATTGTACTAATAGGGTTCTAGAGCTTGCTGGGTTTCTTTTGAAATGTAAAATATGAAAAATATGAAATACTAATTGCATATAATTAAGTCACCTTCTGAGTATATGTTTATTTTAAATGTTTGTTTATTGGATTCATAACAAAAAGGAATTCACATCAGTGAAGAATTCTACTCGTGATCTCACTTTTCTGTTTTCATTCTTTTTGTTTTTTCAAAGGCTTTTCTTTCATACAGTCAATCAGTCATTCACTCTACAGATCTGTTTCAGCACCGACTGTTTGCTGGACACTCTGTTAGGCTCTGGAAATAAGACATAGCCCCTCGGTTCCCAGGGCTTAGTGCCTGTCAGGGGAGGTTGATAAGGAAGTGAGTAATTACAGTAGCACAAGAATGAAGGCTCTGATAGGAACGGGTGAGACAGGGCCCCCACCCCAGAGTGACCAGGGAAGCGTCAGAGAGAGGGACTGAACAGTGCGGTACAGCAAGGTTGTCCCCTGTATGGGAACAGGCTGAGGCAGGAGATATACCGTTTGTCAAAGGGACTGAAACAGTTCTGTTTGCCTGTAGTGAGAGAATGGCAAGAGGCTGAAAGTAGGCAGGGCCCAGACGTTGTAAGGCATTGTATGCTGTGCAGAAGAACATGGAATTCCTGATTTTATTTTTTAAGTCAGTGGTTTTTTTTTTTTCCTTGTGGTCACTTAAAGCCACCTAACCTTTTTTAAAATCAAAGAGTTGCTTACATGGAAGCTCGTCCATTATCCTGATATATGTCATAGTTTACTCAAATCTTTTTATATGATTGAGCAAAAATTAAAATTTTCAAATACAGATATTCATATTTCCTTTTGAAACTTCATTGAGAAGAAATTAAACATCAGCTGTTGATTGCTGCATTAAAAACTTGCAGTGATTTCAGTAAAAACACATCTTTGTGTAACCTCTGTACCAAAGAAGAAAAAATTCAAGTTTTAAAAACTTGAATTGACTTAAAAATAAGCAGAGTAGCAGGAAACGGAGGGAGAAATTATTAACAATTATAAAACGCTTGAATAAGAAACCACATTAATTCCTTACCACTTTTTAATAAAAATTGTTAATGATGTAAAGAAGAGGCTCAACAAGGGAGCAGTTAATGTTTAGTGAATGATAACCTAAAACATTCAAGCTTTTTGAAATGTCAGCATTTTCTGATATTCGTCTTTACAGATGTAAAGACAAGTCTTACCCAGCGGATCTGCCAGTTGCTAGCGTTGTTATTTGTTTCTACAATGAAGCTTTGTCTGCCTTGCTCCGGACGGTGCACAGCGTCCTGGACCGCACGCCAGCCCGGCTTCTTCATGAAATTATCCTCGTGGACGATGACAGTGACTTTGGTGAGGAATACTGTAACTGGCAGTGTGGGATCTCTGCTTTGGTTCACTATAGTAATGACCACTGGCCATTCAGTCCCTGAAAGATAGGAGGACCCTCGTGCATGCAGCTGCAGCAGAGCCAACCACAATTACACGCCTGATTGTAGCGTAGTTTTGGAGAAACTGCATTATCTGTGTAATCTGTTTTCAAACTATGCTACCCAAATTAGGCTCTTGAAATTTTCCCCTTGGCTTACCTTTTTAAAATAATAATTTTATTTTGAAATAATCACAGATTTGCAGTGAGTTACAAAGAGGTCCTGTGTGCCCTTTCACCCCGTTTCCACCATTGGTTACATAATAACACAGTATTGAAAGCCAGAATTTAACATTGATACCACGTGTGTGTACAGTTATTTGCCATTTTATCCTGTGAGTATATTTCTGTAACCACCACTGTAATCACGGTACAGATAGGACTACTCCATCACCCCAAAGATCTCCTACCTGCTACCACTCTGTATTCACACGCACCTTTCTGCCCACACATCCTTAATTCCTGGCAGCCCTCATCTCTGTGATTTTGTTTCCATCTCTATGGTATTGTCATTGGGTTGTTATATAAACAGAATCACACAGTATGTGACCTTTTAGGATTAGCTTTAACTTGGCAAAACGCTTTGGCTTAGGTTTATCTTGTCAGTCTGTCACATCAGCTGCCTCCAGATAAAGTGGATGGCGTTGTGATGGCTCTTAGATGGTCTCTGAACACTGGTACTTTAGGCTTTAGTACATACGTCTTTCACTTCAGTTCAGTCGCTCAGTTGTGTCCGACTCTTTGCGACCCCATGAATTGCAGCACACCAGGCCTCCCTGTCCATCACCAACTCCCGGAGTTCACTCAGACTCACGTCCATTGAGTCAGTGATGCCATCCAGCCATCTCATCCTCTGTCATCCCCTTCTGTTTCTGCCCCCAATCCCTCCCAGCATCAGAGTCTTTTCCAGTGAGTCAACCCTTTGCATGAGGTGGCCAAAGTATTGGAGTTTCAGCATCATTCCTTCCAAAGAACACCCAGGACTGATCTCCTTTAGAATGGACTGGTTGGATCTCCTTGTAGTCTAAGGGACTCTCAAGAGTCTTCTCCAGCACCACAGTTGAAAAGCATCAATTTTTCAGCGCTCAGCTTTCTTCAGAGTCCAACTTTTACATCCATACATGACCACAGGAAAAACCACAGCCTTGACTAGACGGACCTTTGTTGGCAAAGTAATGTCTGTGCTTTTTAATATGCTTCTTACCTTTCTTTAATTCAGCATAGACTCTTCCTAAGAGTGATTTCATGTACACAGCAGGATGGAGGGCAGTCCTCAACCTTGTGAGAGGTGATATTCCCATTTTACAGAGGAGGAAATAGTAATTTGCTCAAGATGTTACCTGGTAGAGTTGAAATTAGACCCAAGGAATCCACCTGCTGGTGCAGGAGACTCAGGTTCTATCCCTGGGTCAGGAAGATCCTCTGGAGAAGGGAATGGCAGCCCACTTCAGTATTGTTGCCTGGAAAATCCCACAGACAGAGGAGCCTGGTGAGCTACAGTCTATGGGAATGCAAGAGAACTGGACACAACTGAGTGATGAAACCACTACCATTCAAGCTTTCTGCTCTTTTCATTAACAGTAAGCTGCAGAGATACACTGATAAATTATATGCCAGTTACATGTCTTTTCACAACTTGAGTCTTTATTAAGCATTCCTTATGTATCAACAACAGAACTGGTATGCCAGTATACTTAAGTATACAAAATGAGTAAATGTATGTTCAGATCAACGAGAGTAAAATTCTCAAACCTTGGTAAACGTTGAAACCTCATAGGAGAAACGGAAAAATTAATTAAAAAATAAATGATTAAAAAACCTAAGAATTTGCATCTGGACCAAGTAGAAGATTGGCTAAGTAATATAATTCTAAAATTTATGGTGTTGAATTTATTTTTTCATGTCAGCCTGTGATTTGTTTTTCATTCTGTGGGTATTTTTTTCTAAAAGAGAAAACTCATGATCAGTTACAATGGTTTATATGCTAACTATGGAAAGAATTACTTATTAGATCTTGTATGATGTCTGAAGTTATGAAATTTAAAGGTAAATGAGCTAGAATTTATAAAAAAAATAGTGCCCATGGAAGATGCCAAATTATAAATTAGTATAACAATGTATTTACTGCTGCTATTATATAATTCTTGGTAGGGCAAAGAAGTTATTTCTCAACTATTCTGAAATGGAGTAGGACTTAAATTACTTTGAAAAAAGGCATTTACATATCAGTTTCTTCTTTAAGTCTGATTTGTATGTAGTCAGCTGAACATTCATACACTCAAAATACTCATTTTAAACATTCTTTATGCAAATTGTTGAGTTAGTTGCTATGGAAATACAAAAAGTCTGTAAGTTAAGTAACTACTCCTTTAGGCTAGTATTCCAACTCTGATCCCTCATTTTCTTCCTTTTTCTTCCTTTCAGGATAAGCTATGCTCTCCTTTTAAAATAAAGTGGCAGATTCTGTAATACTTACTTGAATGCTTGTTGTTGCAAGCACCAGGTACAGCTCTAGAGTGTCTAAAATACCTGTGCACGCGTCTCATGTGGTTTGAACGATCTTCAATTTCAGATGATTTGAAAGGAGAACTAGATGAATACATCCAAAAATACCTCCCTGGAAAAATCAAAGTGATAAGAAATCCAAAGCGCGAGGGCTTGATTCGAGGAAGAATGATTGGAGCAGCCCACGCAACAGGTAGAACTTCCCGTTGGCTCTTGAGTGATGAGAGCTCTCTTCTCCTGCCCTCCTGATTCCTCATTGGTCTGTGGCGAGTGGAGTCTCAGTGGGCACTGGCAGCAGGAGAGATGAGGCTTGTGCAGTTTGGGTAAGGCCTTTCCCTAATGGAGCCCCGTTGTAACTAAGCCCCGTTGTCCCAAAGCCCAGGCCCCAGGAAGGCGAGCTCTAGAGTCCTCACTGGTCCGCTTCTGTTTCTCTTCAGCTGTATCATATCGGTTCAGATTTCTGTTTATCTCTATGGAAGGTTGGTGCCAGTAATTTTCATTTACGATCTGAATAAAAGCTTTTCCTTTTAAAAATACATTTATTTAATTAAATGAATCTCTTTAAAAATATTAAGTGTCTAATATTTCATGTAGTACCTGGAAATATGGCCTCCCCCCCAAAAAAAATCATGAAGATGACTTTGGAATTCTGAAACTTTGGTGGGGCATCCCCTCATAGTGAGAAAATCTGCCTTCCCACACACTGCCCTCCTCCGATGACTGGTTACCGGGGCTCACGGTGGGCTTCGCGCTGCTGTCCACCGCCACCCCTCCTGTACACCCCCTGTCTCGTTTGCGGGGTTCGTTTGTGACTTCATTTGTACTGTCTTCCTTCTTCCCTCCTCTGTCTTAACCTGCAGTGAACAGAAGCAGTTAACAACGAATGAGACGGAGCTCCCCTCCGTCCAGTCCACAGTCACATGCAGGTTGAATTCAGGGCTTGTGATTTGTCTTCTGTAGAGTTCTAGTCAAATAAAGACTCTCTGACTTGGCTGTTTTGACTTACAGAAGGCACGAGATAGGAAACTGGGGTGTTTGTGGGGTACGGCGAGATCGTGTCACAGAACACTGTACTTTCCCAGTACGTTGTTACTGCAAGCTTTTTCAGGCAACAGTCGTCATCTAGTTTTTTTCTTTATGTCGTGTTGGTCCTTGTTCAAATATAGTTTGGGATCTGTCAAAAAAAAAAAAGTTTTGGGGAAATCGGTCTCAGGTTCAGCGTGACCATGTATTATCTTCCTTCATTTAGTTAAACTGACTTTTATAGAAAAAGTAATATTTTTTGAATTAAGAAAAGCTATTAGTAATTTTCCCCTCAAAGGAACCTTGATAAGAGATTGAACAATTTGCTTTTCTGTATTAAATGACATCTGGTGACCTTGTGAAGGTCGTTCACAGGCGCTGAAGGACACGGCCAAGTCCCTGTCACTCTGGAGGACTTTCTTGCTGGAGGTTCTGCTGCTGTTAATTGAAATAGGATGCATTGGTTGCTTTATGAAGTCTGTGTAAAATCTATATCAGTACATTTATTTCATAGATAAAGCTTTGGAATAATAATAATGCTGTCTGATGACGAGATTCTAAGTTGTTCAGGTGTTCAGAAGTAACCATTAAGTTATCAAAGAAACCCTTACTCCTGCTCACGTTTATCAAGCAGAGTTAAAAATGCATGAGAAAATCTTCACAATTTTTATTTTACTGACGAGAAGAAAAGTGTGTCCTCTGGCCCATGAGACTGAGGGAATTGGAAAGGAAATGTGGGAAATGGAGGGTGAGATGGTCACATGGCTGTCGAGTGGTGGATTCACGGGAGCGGGGAGCCATGTGGCAACGTGATGAGCCGGCCACATGGCCCTCACTCCTGAGAATCCTGTGTTGTCGAAATAATCGGTAATGGGGCACGTTTATGAGTCACCAGTGAAAGTGAGCTGTGTTCTCTAGCCTCGGTTTGCTGAGACAGGGACGTGTCACATAGTAAATTCACAAATATATCCATTACAATAATTGTAATAAAAACAGACACAGCTGACCACTCCTGTTGCACTGCTCCACACCTGGCTGTCAGAGAACTGGATGGCTCCGGTGAGCCTCGGAGTCTTTTTTTTTTTTTTTGGTTTTTTACTGAGGAGAATATGGATTGTTTGTAACTGTAACTTTTTTCAAGACTTGCTTTTATGGTCTGTGTATGTTCTTCAGTCGTGGCAGCACCCTTGAAGCAGGATTTCCCGGCTGACGGGCTCCCAGGACCAATTTGCTAGCTGGGGCTGGAGGGGTGGCGGTCAGCTTGCTCACCTGCACAGGTGTTCTCTCTGGAGCCGGGGGCCTCTTGCCTCGTGAGTGGCGCTGACCTCGGGCCTCTGTGGCTTCCCCGCAGGAGAAGTCCTGGTGTTCCTGGACAGCCACTGCGAGGTGAACGTGCTGTGGCTGCAGCCCTTGCTGGCCGCCATCCGCGAGGACCGGCAGACGGTCGTGTGCCCAGTGATCGACATCATCAGCGCCGACACGCTGGCCTACAGCTCATCCCCGGTGGTGCGGGGCGGCTTCAACTGGGGGCTGCACTTCAAGTGGGACCTTGTCCCGCTCTCCGAGCTCGGGGGACCGGAGGGAGCGACTGCACCCATAAAGTAAGCTTTCTCCTCTCTGTTGGGAAAGTTCCCCGAAGAGAAAACACGCTCAAAGCTTTGCAGAAAGCACAAGTGTTGGCTTGTTTGTCCATGAAGGACTTTTTAGTGCTTGCTGAATTTAATGTACTCTGCCAAGACCTAAGGAAAGATTTATGGATAGAAATTGTCCATGCTCTCAGGATTTATATCTCAGTGAGAAAGGCAGAAGTCAACAGTATCCTGGGATAATTGTGTCGGACAGCCTGGAGGCCCCCGTGTTGTGTTGTTTTTATCAGAGCCCGTGGTTACTGCGTTGGTCATAACACATCTCCAGTTCTTTGCTAGTGTGAGTGGTGCTGTGAAGAACATTTAGTACATAACTACAGTTAGGATTTTAGGATGGATTCCCACCAGTAGTGCACAAAGCCACGGTAGTGGTTTAGTCCCTCAGTCGTGTCTGACTCTGTGACCCCATGGACTGTACCCGCCAGGCTCCTCTGTCCATGGGATTCTCCAGGCAAGGATACTGGAGTGGGTGCCATTTCCCTCTCCAGGGGATCTTCCCGACCCAAGAATCGAAGGCAGGTCTCCTGAGTTGCAGGCAGAGGCTTTACCAACTGAGCTACAAGGGACGCATCACACAAAGTCATAGTATGTGAATTATTTTCAGTTTTCATCCATATTCTTGAATATTATAAATCTGCTCCTATATGTTATTTCTCTTTATTTTTGTTTTGTTCTAAATTTCTCATGTCAATCTCATGTTTATCTGTATTTATACTTTTTTAAGTTCTTGGGTTTGTTCTTTAAAGAAGTTTTTTATTGTGAAAAATAGCATATGTAAAAAAGTACACATCTGTGTGTGTGTGTATATATATATGCCTACAATTTAGTAAATGATTGTAATCTGAACACCTGTGAAACTCTGCCCGGGTCAAGAAATAGCGCCCACACGGCCTCTGTACCTCTCCTGGCCACAGCCCCTGGCCTGGTCCTCAGAGGCGTCACTACCTGGACCCTCATCGTTTCCTTGCTCTCCTGTAGTTTCACCACCGATGTATGCCTAAACAGGGTACTTTAGTCCAGTTTTCCCTGCTCTTAGACTTCATGAAAAAGCTTTTGAGTTTAACTAGACCCCATTTGTTGGTTTTTGTTTCCATTACTCTAGGAGGTGGGTCAAAGAGGATCTTGTTACCATTTATGTCAAAGCTGTACTGCACATGTTTTCTTCTAAGAGCTTTGTAGTTTCTGGCTTCAGTGACAACCCCCTCCAGTATTCTTGCCTGGAAAATCCCAAGGATGGAGGAGCCTGGTAGGCTGTAGTCCATGGGGTCCCAAAGAGTCAGACATGACTGAGCAACTTCACTTTCACTTTACATTTAAGCCTTTAATTCATTTTTAGTTTATTTTTGTGTATGGTGTTAGAAGTGTTCTGGTTTCATTCTTTTACATGTAGCTGTCCAGTTTTCCCAGCACCACTTATTGAAGAGGCTATCTTTTCTTCATTGTTCTTGCCTCCTCTGTCAAAGAGAAGGTGCCCATAGGTGCGTGGGTTTATTTCTGAGCTTTCTGTCTTGTTCCATTAAGCTATATTTGTTTTTGTGCGGATACCATACTGTCTTGGTGACTGTAGCTTTGTAGTGTAGTCTGAAGTTAGGAAGGTTGATTCCTCCAGATCTGTGTTTCCCTCAAGATTGCTTTGGCTGTTTGGGGTCTTTTGTGTTTCCATACAAATTGTGAAATTTTTTGTTCTATTATTAATAGTTCTGTGACAAATGCCATTGGTAGTTTGATAGAAATTGCATTGAATCTGTAGATTGCTTTGGGTAGTATAGTCATTTCCACAACATTGATTCTTCTAATCCAAGAACATGGTATATTTCTTCAGCTCTTTGTTGTCTTTGGTTTCTTTCGTCAGTGTCTTATAGTTTTCTGTATACAGAAAACCATGTACTTGTATATAGTTTAAACTTGTATTAAACTGTCTACAGAAAACTATATATACTTGTCTCTTTAAGTAGGTTTATTCCTAGCTGTTTTATTCTTTTTGTTGCAGTGGTGAATGGGATTGTTTCTTTAACTTCTCTGATTTTTCATTGTTAGTGTGTAAGAATGCAGGGATTTCTGTGTATTAATTTTGTATCCTGTGACTTTACTATATTCATTGATTAGCTTTAATAATTTTCTGGTGGAACCTTTAGAGTTTTCTATGTGTAGTATCATGTCGTCTGCAAACTGAGAATTTTATTCTTTTCCAATCTGGATTCCTTTTATTTCCTTTTCTTCTCTGATTGCCGTGGCTAGGACTTCCAGAACGCTGTTGAATAGTAGTGGCGGCAGTGGCGCCTTGTCCTGTACCTGATCTTAAATACTTTCGGTTTTTCGCCATTGAGAAGAATGTTTGCTATGCCTTTATCATGTTGTGGTAGGTTCCTTCTGTGCCTACTTTCTGGAGAATTTTTATCATAAATGGGTATTGAATTTTGTCAAAGCTATTTTCAGCATCCTTCTTCATGGCTTCTGGTTTGCAGGAGTGAAGCTGCCCAGTCATAGGCATGCCTGTCTTCACTTGTAGTCGAGAACACTTTCCCCACACCTCCCACTGGAATGCTGCTGGCACCTCAGCTGGCCTTCAGGTACTTGCCAGCTTCCTTTCATCCGAAGCCGACTTGGAGGGGAGGCTGATGGAACCCCGGCCAGCTCAGGTTGCTGACCTGAGTTCCTGGCAGGGTGGGGTGTCTTCTGCTCTTAGACTTTGTGGCAGTTTTCTGGGAAGTCCATGGAGACACCCCCAGGTCTTGTGTCTTTACAGGCTGGCAGCCCTTCTTCTTGCCAGGGCGTTCATTGTGGTGCTCTGCCCACCTCTGCTCCCGGCCCTGCAGGTGGGAGTCCGGTAACGAGCGCCTCTCGGGAGAGCAGGGCTGCCCATGGGGACGCTGCCCGTCTGCGCCCTCCCGTTCTGGGGCTGGAGGCAGGCAAGTGCCAACTCCACTTTAGGCGCCTTCGCCAGGGCGAGGAGGATCCTCAGACTGTCCTCCGTATTCTCAGTCTTTGTTTTAGTGCAATGGTCAGTTTCTTCATCATCTTTATGGGTGTGTTTGTTTAATTTTTGATATCATTTTTAATCGAAAACATGTATTCACAGTAACATATCACAGTATAGAACAATTCAGGATGAGAAGTGACCACGTCTACCCCTGCCCCACTCTCAGTCCTTTCCCCTGGTTTTATTTCCTGGTCTTCTGTTTACTTCCTGAACTGTAAACGGTAGTATGTGTAATCCTCTTTCCAACATCACACCAACTTCAGACCTGCTCTGCTGGGAAAAGGAAGAGGCAGTTCATTTTACATCACTCCAGGTACTCCTTCTCTCTTCCTGTTGCAGTGTGGTTATTTTGTTTCTGTATTGGTTCTTTTTGATACTTAAAAAAAAAAAAACATTGTTTTTTGTTCTGACTTTTGACAGCATCATGTGACACCCTTCTCTGAATGATAAGGATAAGCTCTTTCACTCTGAATACACGAGGTTGCTAACTTCTTGAGTTGTATGTTTAAATTTTTAAAATTTTTAGCCTTTTTTTTCTTTTATATATATATATATATATATATATATATATATATTTAAAGATGGTAAGTTTTCTTCTAATCATAGCCTTAGCTGCATCCCACAAATTGTGACATACGTATCATTTTAAATTGTCATTTATTTAAAAATGTCTTCCTTGTTGTGTTTTTTCTGACCTGTACTTTATTTGGCAGTACATTTATTATTTTACAGGCATATAGAAATTTTGTAATTGTTATTTAATCCTAGCTTACACTGTGGTCAGAATCTGTATTTTCTGCAGTTGTCAAGATGGGATTCAGCATCTGTTGGGTCAAGTTTATTGTGTTGTAAAAATACTCTCTTTTAAAAAAATTTATGTTTTATCAGTTGTTTAAAATGGTGGATTAATTTCCCACTACAGTTGTGTGTTTGTTTCTCCTGGTAGTTCTTTATATATTTTCTTCATATATTTTGAGGCCATGTTAATAGATGCATGACAGTTTAGAATTGTTCTGTATTCTTTTCTCTTTGCCCTTTTGGTCTGAATTCCGATTTATTATTCTGTTCCCAACGGCCACCCATTATTAGACATTATATACATTCTCACGTTCTGTTCTTAGTGGGTAATTAGAGAATATAACCTTCATCCATGACTTATCAAAGTGTAATATAAACTGGTACTTTCTCCAGACAGAGCAAGGATCTCACAATGTTCCTCCTACCCCAGTTACCCACCTCAGATTGTGTTGAATATGGGTGTGTGTGTTTAACCCCACAGGCCACTTTTTGTGCAGGCGTTACTCATTCAGGTTTAGCTGTATAGTCCCCTCTTATCCTTTCTGCGTCTGCAAGCTCCCCCCTAGGGTCTGTTTCCATTCTGACCCAAGGACACATTTTGTGTCTGTTTTTGCTGAAACTTCAGGTGCGATTACTCCTCCTTTTCTGAAGATGTCTTTGTTTCATCATTATTTTGCAAAATAATTCTACTTGATATTCAGTTCTAGATTGGCAGATGCATTCTTAGGGCTTTGAAGGTATTGTTCAAGAACTTTCTGGCTTTTACTGTTTCTGGTGAGATGTCAACAACTGTCTTATTTTTGTTTCTTTTGAAGGCAATATCTTTTCATCGGCTGCTTACATTTTTTTCCTGTCATTGTCAGAGTGTTTTTCAGATATGCATAAATTTGGTTTATTGATAGCATCTAATTATCTGCCAAATTCTCAGTCTTGTCTTTTATGCTTGAACATACTGAGCAGTTGTTAGTCTCTGCCTGATAGAACTCTGTTGTCTGAAACCCCTGCCCCTGTGTTTCTGTTTTAGATCGTTTCTCTTTTTTACTTTCGTGTGATTTATCTTCTTGATTGCCTGGTTATTTGTTAGTTTGCTTGTTTATTTCTAATGGCAGACACTGTATATGAAAAATGATAGAAACACATTCATACATGGGCAGCGTCTTCTCCTGCAGAGAATATTGCGTCTCTCTGAGAAGCAGCTCAGGACTAGACCCCATGACTCCTGGTGCACAGTTCCAGGAAGTGAGACTGAAATCCAGGCTGGAGTCTCTGTGGGAGCCAGTCTGCATCAGGTTCTCACAAACAGGGTTTCTCTGCTGTGGCAGGATTGACCTTCAGGGCCAGATGGTTCTTTCTGGAGGTGGGGGGGCAGGGATGGGGGGCTCTCTAGTGCATCTCAGGGTATTTAGCAGCACCCCTCCCCCTGAGCTGTGACAGCTGAAAATGTCTCCACACTTAGTGAAGCGTCGGCTTGCGCACCACTGGCCTACCACATTTGCGTCCAGGTCAAAGTGTGGCGTTTGTCGGGTCTCTCCTTGTCGGGCCCTGGAGCCCAGTTTTTATCCCAGGGGCTCTGGGCCTGTCAACAGAAGTTAAACAGTTCAGGTGGATTCCTGTCAACCATAGTCATAAGAAAAAAAAGAAAGGACTTGTGATGCTTAGAAAAGTAGCCTTTACTTGCCAGCTATCACGATCTAGAAAACTTGACGAGGCAGCGCAGCTCATTCCCTCATAAATTAAACATTTCAGAATAGTTCATCTAGTTTTTATTGTTGCTGTTGTTCAGTCACTCAGTTATGGCTGACTCTTTGTGACCCCATGGACTGCACCCCACCAGGCTTCCCTGTCTTCACCTTCTCCGGGAGCTTGCTCAAACTCAAGTTCATTGAGTTGGTGACATGACTTTTTATTAGTAATGTTCTAAAACTGTACCGCATTTTTTGAAAAAACAAGTAGATAATTGACTATAGAATTGGTACAGTAACTGTCTTCCCTTTCTAGGTCACCTACAATGGCTGGAGGATTGTTTGCCATGAACAGAAACTATTTCAATGAACTTGGACAGTATGACAGTGGCATGGATATCTGGGGAGGAGAAAATTTAGAAATATCATTTCGGGTAAATTTTTTTTTGTATGTTAATTGTGCAGTGAAATGTAATTTTCATCTGTGATCCCATATTTTCTGTAAATTCTCTATTTCACCATAATTTATGATATAGATAATACCATTCAAAATAGCAAAAGCCTCTGAGAAGCCTTATATTTATTTTACAAGAATTTTAAAGTGATAGGTGGTATAAATTTAGAGGTCTTTGTGAGCATTGACTCTAGAGTTTTGTTTTTCCTTTGTCCATTAATCTTATTTGATGACCGAGGATATATATACGGTTCTGGTCATCACATTTTCCTGACTGCTCGAGGTCACCCTTGTTTACACCTGTCTCCTGGAGAAGTTTTATTAATAGCTCCCCTTTACTTTCAGGAGTAGCCCAGATGATATGATAAATTATATTTGCCCCCTGCATAGACTACTGAATCCTTTGTATACACAGATTTCTCCAACCTACAGAAGAAATTCACCTTTCACAATCTCTTCGCTCATTGCTGAGGCTGGAAAGATGACGGTCGTGGGTGGGATCTGTGGCTCAGGGAGCTGTGCTAGTGGTTAGGACACAAGCTTTGGAAAAGGTGGAAAGAGGGCAAGGGACAGAGTGCGGATTTCTCGCTCTCGTTCCCATCTCCTGGTATGTCACGGGATCCCCGTTCAGATACTGTAATACCTTGTGTATGTCGTTTTGTATCTTTGCAAATGTATTGATCCCAGTTTTTCTTACATAATCTTTACAATTTGAGAGCTGTAACAGATATTATTAGTCTTTGTAGATAAGGTAACTGAATCTCATAAAAATTAAAATAACTAAAGTGACTCAGTCAAGGGCAAAATTTAGACCAGAACTAAGATCTTCCGACTCTCGCTCTGTATTTTTTATAAAATATTTTTCTAAAAATATGTGTATTTTATGAGAAAGTACGTGTGAAACTGAGCTTAGAGGACTGATTAGCATTCTTCATCCCTAAGTCCTGAAGGTCAGCTTCCTTGTTCTGTCAAAACATCATGTCTGGGAAGACAGTTTTAGACGCAGGAGAGTAAAAGAATGTCACAGTGTTTTAGGGTTTTGTTTCTTTTTATTAATAAAGACAGATAATTTTAAAATACGGCTTTGACTTTATTCTGCTAAGACCCCTTGCAGGGTCTCAGACACCTGTAACAGAGGTTAATCTCATGAAAGCCGTGTGCTGACCCCGCAGTGCTGTGGGCACTATTAACACGTGTTCTGCTTCCGACCAGATCTGGATGTGTGGGGGTAAGCTGTTCATCATCCCTTGCTCTAGAGTTGGACACATTTTCCGGAAAAGGCGGCCGTATGGGTCCCCCGAGGGCCAGGACACCATGACGCACAACTCTCTGCGGCTGGCGCACGTGTGGCTGGATGAGTACAAGGTGAGGCCCGGCCTCGAGAGGCTGCAGACGAGCCGCTCATCTGGGGACGGGGCGCCGGCTGCTTTTCTCCTGGTCTCCTTTCTCTACCCAGGCTTTCACTCGGTTTTTTTATTCTGACTCCTTTTTAACTTTGCCAAGTGTCTCGTCTGTGAGAGGTAATGAGCCAGTGTCGGAGGACGCCCGGCTCCCCTCTCTGAGCTCTTGTGACTCCTGCAGAGCCAGGCTCCTCCTCTGCTGCTGCTCGGGTTCCTCCTCAGCCCCTGCTTCCTCTCCGCTTCCTCTCTAATGACTTTACTGAGGTGACCAAAAAACCCGTTCACTTACTTTTTTTTTTTTTTTTTTTAAATTCAGGAGCAGTATTTTTCCTTAAGACCTGATCTGAGAACCAGAAATTATGGAAACATCAGTGAGCGTGTTGAATTGAGGAAGAAGCTGGATTGTAAATCATTTAAATGGTATTTGGATAACATTTACCCGGAGATGCAGATATCTGGGCCCAATGTCAAACCCCAGCAACCCATTTTTATCAACAGGGGGCCAAAACGCCCCAAAGTCCTGCAGCGCGGAAGGGTAAGAAAGTGATTCTATCCCAGTGTTTCAGTAAATGTTGTCTAAAAAAATAAACAACATTGTATACTTCATAGAATATTTAAGGATAGGCCTTAGCTTGCTTTTCATTACGTATTTTTTAAGAGAATTTCCTCTATTCAGGTATATTTAGTATCTTTGTTGTTTATATTAAGATCCCTTACCTGCCAGTTTTAGAGAAAACACAGCATATTCTCTAAGCTATGGGCTAGCTTCCAAGAGGTTATAAATGTGAAGACACAAAGACATTGTACGTGAGTGTAAAATGCATCTGGCAGAGCCCAGAAAGGAACCTGAAAGGGGAAATGGGGCCGCTGTGGACGGGAAGGGAGAACTGGTGGCTCGGGTTCCGGTGTGGCGCGACGGCAGACCGCACGCCCCGTGTCCTGGCTCTTTCAGTGGCAGCAGCTCTTCAGTGGCTGGAATGAAGCCTGGAGCTTTCTCCTCTTTTGTTCTCTACCTTATAAAAGTCATTGAGATGTTTATTACCATGTACTTTCCCTTTAAGTAAAAATGGGTGCATACCATATAGTTGAAATCCCTGTTGTTACTGCCTTGCGTATGTAATCACATTTAACCTTCAAACTGATCACTTTGGGCTTCCCTGCTAGCTCAGCCGGTTAAGAATCCGCCTGCAATGCGGGAGGACCCTGGTTCAATCCCTGGGTCAGGAAGATCCCCCGGAGAAGGGCATGGCAACCCACTCCGGTATTCTTGTCTGGAGAATCCCATGGACAGAGGAGCCTGGTGGGCTACAGTCCATGGGGTTGCAAAGAGTTGAACACGGCTGAGCAACTAAGCAAGCAAGCACTGACCACTTTGCCTGGACGAGACGCTCTCTGATGTAAATCTTTGCAGTTCCTGTGGCGCTTACAGTCTGTATTTATCTGCACTCAGGTGTGTGTGTTGACTGAACCAGGTACTGGCTGTTTCCACTTCTTGTTTCTGTTCACCCAGTGTTGTCTTTAGTGCAGAGATGGTAAATTTGATTTCCTTCCTCCCCTGGAACAGATGAGCAATCTTGTATCTTTAGGTGGAATTTCTACTTGACACCACCTGCGTCTGTTGTTAAAATTGCCTACAACCTTGAAGTCTCTGTTGTGATGATCCTATGTGCTGAAGCCAGAATTCAGTAATAAAAAATGCTTCTCTTTTTAGGACCTTGCAAATCCGTACCTTTGAAATAGTATTTTCATGTTTCCTCTCTGTTCATCCATACGTACCACGTTGTTAGGAGCAGTCTCTTCTTTTCCAGCTCTATCACCTTCAGACCAACAAGTGTCTGGTGGCCCAGGGCCGCCCGAGTGAGAAGGGGGGCCTCGTAGTGCTGAAGGCGTGTGACTACAGCGACCCAAACCAGGTGCGTGATGCCCTCGGCGGGGTCCTTCAGGGGAGTGCCTGCGGTCACTCTTGAGGGTGGGGCGGGGGGAACAGACATCAAGGTTTTACTCTGACTTTCCTTCTGTCGTTTTGGGTTTGTTTTTATTTTAATGAGGCATAGTTGATTTATGATGTTAATTTCCACCCAGGAAAGTGGAATACATACATATTATACATATGTCTTCACACTCTTCTCCATTATGGTTATCACATGATGTTGAATAGAGTTCCCCGAGCTGTACGGTAGGACCATGTTGTATCTTAATAGCTTGCATCTGTTAATCCCCAAGTCTCAGTCCATTCCTCTCCCCGCCTGGCAACACGTGTGTTCTCTGTGGGTCTGTTTCTGCTTCACAGACACGTTCATGAGTGCCGTAGATAGATTCTACATACAGTGACACTGTCCGGTAGTTTTCTCTGCCTGCCTTCACTTAGTAGGATAACCTCTAGGTCCGTCCACGTTGCTGCAAATGGCCTTATTTCATTCTTAGGGCTGAGTAGTAGTATCCTATTATATCCACGTCATCCTTATCCGTCCATCTCTTGATGGACATTTGGGTTGCTCCATGTCTTGGCTACTGTGAACAGTGCTGCTCTGAGCATAGGGGTGCACGGCTCTGTTTGAATTAGTTTTGTCCAAATATGTGCCCAGGAGTGGGACTGCTGGGGCATGTTGCGACTCTATGGTTAGTTTTTTGAGGACCCTCCATTCTGTTGCTGCACCAGTTTACTTTACCATCAGCAATACAGGAGCATTCCCTTTTCTCCACACCCTCTCCAGCACGGTGTTTGTACGCTTTTAATGATGGCCTTTCTGACCATTGTGTGGTGGTAGCTCATTGTAGTTTTGATTTGTGGTTTTTTCTAATAATGAGCAGTGTTGAGTACCTTCTCCTGTGCCTGTTGGCTATCTGTATGTCTTCTTTAGTCTTCTGCCCATTTTTTGATTGGGTGGTTTGTTGCTGCTGTTAAGTCGTATTAACTATTTTTGTATTTTGGAAATTAAGTCATTGGCTGCATCATCTGTGAGTGTCTTCTCCCAGCCCATACGTAGGCTGTCGTTTCATTTCGCTTATGGTTTCCTTTGCTGTGTAGACTTTGTAGGTTTGGGTAGGTCCCATTTGTTTATGTTTGCTTTTCTTTCTTTTACTTTGGAAGGCTGACCTAAGAAAACACTGGTACAATTAAAACGTCAGAGTGTTTTGCCTGTGTTCTCTTCTAGGAGTTGTATGGTGTCACGTCTTACATTTTAAGTCTTTTAGCCATTTTGAGTATTTTTGCGTATGGTGTAACTTCTTTGATTTACATGGGGCTGTCGAACTTTCTCAAACACTGCTTGCTGAACTTCAGTTGTTTAGATTGGGAATGATTTTAGAGATCATTAATTTGTTGTCTCCTGTAGTATTTTGTTTTGTTTAGAGCATTCTTCTCAGTTACACAGAATGAATTTGAAGTATATAAATTGAAAGCCATATGGATTTATTAGAAATGGCAAAGGAAGTACACCTTTCAAGTTTTCTGTGGAACTGAGTTTTCCTCATTTTTAGTAGTTCAGAGAGAACCACAACAAAATGTCAATTCCTGTCATTCACATAATTTATTCTCACACTGTGTGTGTCCTTTCGGTGACTGAGTGGCGGACGGGGTTGTTCAGGAATGGAAAGAACACCTGGACCTCTTTTGGATAGATTTCAAAGCATGCAGTTTCATAACAGCATATTTCTAGAGTCCATGCACACTAAGATGTCAACATACTGGAAAACACGGTTGAAAAAGACTTTGTGCCACATCTGCGTGCGAGAGCTGTCTGTAGTGTGGACGGGGAAGTGAATTGTAGTGAGGATGAGATGACTGAAATTCATTCCAGAGAAACGTTAGGACGTTTGAGGAGGTGGAGTGATTCTCCTGTCCATACTATGCTGGGACTGCACAGAATTGTACTAAACACCCTAGCCACGTGTGGCTGTTGAAATTTAAACTGAACATTTTAACCGTCCATTTCCAGTTCTCATCAGCCACACGTGGGCCGGTGGCTCCTTTGTCAGACAACATAGGCGATGTTCTATCGTAGCAGCAGTGATGGGGGGCCCTCTCCCCACGGTAACAGACTCAGCACACACGTCTTGGACCCATGTGAAAAAGCAGCGATACTCAGAGGGTAGGAGAAAATGTTTTCCTTTTAGATTTACCGATGCTGCATGTTGGAGAAAAAGTACTCATTGCACTTATCCACTTCAGCCACATCCAGGCCTTTGTTTTGCCTTAAAAAACTGAGACCATAAAGATCATCAGTGAAACCGGGCCCCGGGATTCGAGTATAACATTCTAGGCCGATGTGATGAGGAATGTGGACCTCGTAATAAAAGCCCTGAGTCTTCGTGTACACAGGGCAACCCAGCAGCCGCGCTGGGCTCCCGCAGTCCTTACGAAGACCGAGAGTTGAAGCGGTGTAGAACGCTGGGATCTTCAGTCAGTCCACTCCCACACGAAATGTGCGAAGGGTCGTGCAATCTGAATTTCAGAACCTAAAGGAAAATTTGAGGTTTTAACATTTTTTTTTTCTTCCTTAGGTTTGGATTTATAATGAAGAACATGAGTTAGTCTTAAATAATCTCCTTTGTCTGGATATGTCAGAAACTCGCTCCTCTGACCCCCCACGGCTCATGAAGTGCCACGGGTCTGGAGGATCCCAGCAGTGGACCTTTGGGGTGAGGAACTTGCCTGATGGTGACGGGAGGCGTGAGGGGTCATGGTCTAGCTTGCAGATGGTGGTTCTGAGTGTGCAGCAGCCCACAAGTCATCTTCTGTTCCACATCCCGTCGAGATTTTTGCTTCCTCTTTACCATATTCTGGCAGTAAGTTTTTTTAACACAAGTAATTGGTGGTGGTTTTTCTCCGCTTTATTTTCAGAGGAATAACAGGCTGTACCAGGTATCAGTGGGCCAGTGCCTGCGAGCAGTCGATCCGCTGAGTCGCAAAGGCTCTGTTGCCATGGCGATCTGTGATGGCTCCCCCTCACAGCAGTGGCATTTGGAATCTTAAGGTGGACGGAACAGTGACTGTCGTGCTTATTCTCACCACGAAGCTGAAGAAGTATGCTTCCCCAAGAGGCTGAAGTCATTTCTGGACTGCTGTTAAGGAATTTCCTCCTTATGGTAGGAAACCAGAATGCAGTGTTAACTCGAGAGTCAGGTTTGTGTAGAAGGATAAAGCCCAGGAGATTGATGTGTCTGCTCAGATTTATTTGATCAGGAACTTGTCGTGATTTCCCTTCTTAGATTTCATAGGTGATGGTTAATTTTTAAATTTGTACTACCATGTTGTGAATAATTTTAAATATACTGAATCTACATTACTTTTAACTTCAGAAGGCATTCATTTATAAGATTATATTTAAGAGGCAGTTAATATTATAAATTATTTTAATGAATATGGTACTGTCCACATTTACATTAAAGGATCCTTTTGAGTATTCACCCTGGGATTCTTTGTCTGCTCCTTTTTTCGTCTCATACTGGAGCCTTTGCTCTGTGTGTGTGATACGTGGTAAGAAGCTCACTGAGGTTTGGCTGATGGACCAGTAAGTGAGGTAGGTCCCAGCCCTAAGTAACCTCAGGGGTGTTTGTTTCTTAGCTTGAACCATGTGAGTTGTAAGTATTCAGATTCACATACCTTCAGCCTCCAAGTTGCCTGTGAAACACCCAGGTAGAGTTGTTAAAATAGATCAGGATTTCAGAAGATATATCTCAGAGGTATGAATTTAGGAATCATCTGTATATACCATACATACCCAAATATAAAAGTTTTTTCACTAAAAGTGCATCTCAGGGGGAATTTTTATGTTGAAGCACCAAATTTGAAACGTGTTACAGGATAATACGTGTATACACACACACTGAACAATTACTTCAAAGGTCAGAATCAATAATCACATTAAATATAATTGGATTAGATATAAACGGGTCCTCCTGAGCCCGGATTGTGCCTGTGTGGCCTCACCAAAGTCTTGAAAACCAAGCCCAGCCCCTATGACATCTTGGAGCAGCTAAGAGGAGAGTGAGTGGTCAGGATGGCGAAGCAGAAAGACCCTAAGCTTGCCTCCTCTCATGGGCACACCAAAATCACAACTATTTGCAGGAAAACCATTGATGAAAAAGACCAGAACCTATCATGAGAAAAGACCCTCTCTGTCCACACAACAACACAGGTAGGACGGAGTCGCCGCCTAGTCCAGTCCCATCCCCCAGGCGTGTGACCCACAGACAGGAGAGTGATTACAATGCGGGGTCCTAACCCCACGCTGCGCCCCAGCCCTGGGGTCTTGCACCAGGAAGACAAGTCCAGTTTACTTCCAGGAGTCACAGAGAGCCGTGGGAAGTAGAGACTGCACCCGAGAGGACGCTCACACCGTTGCACACACTCCGGGACCCAGGGCAGAAGCAGTTAATTGCAAAGGAGCCTGGGGCAGACAGACCTACCTACTGCTCTTGCAGAGTTCCCAAAGAAAGAGGCAGGAGGCATCCTGGGGACAGACCCTGGTGCATCCATTTCCGGGAGCTTGTTCTATCCTGGGTGTGCTGGTGAACACGTTTGGAATTCTCCCGCTGGCCCAGCAACCTGCAGGCACATCTCTGACCAGACATCTAACCGGGCACCCCCTCACCTAAGACAAGGTGCCTTCAGACCCCCAGGGCTTGGCCCCACACACCAGCACACAGGCAGCAGACCCGCTCGAGCTTCAGGACGCGCCTCATCCACTGGCCAAGAGAAAACCACAGCCCCGCAGCCTGTGGACCAGCCACTAGCAATCTGATACCAGTTCTGGGACCCCTGGGCCCTGGAAGC
The DNA here is from genome assembly GCF_003369695.1 of Bos indicus x Bos taurus. Lineage (NCBI taxonomy): Eukaryota > Metazoa > Chordata > Mammalia > Artiodactyla > Bovidae > Bos > Bos indicus x Bos taurus. The sequence goes on along the minus strand of NC_040079.1, from coordinate 5,302,321 downwards.
AAACCTGAGGACCTTGCTCTCCCACCAACAGGCTGGCACTAGCTATGTAAATGGGTCAGTGTGCCCAGTTAGAAGGATAAAAATATAAGATTCAACTATACGCTGCCTGTAAGAAACTCACTGTAAAGATGATGATGCAAGTGTTAAAGGATGGGAGATATATGGATGTTGACACCCACTGGGAGATAGCCAGAGTAGCTAAGTTAATATTAGACAAAGGAGATTTCAGAGCAAAGAATACCCCTGGAGATAATACCCCTTTTATAATCTCAAGCATCTATAAACCTAACAACACAACTTCAACTGTGTCACCAAACAAGTGGATGGAACAGGAGGACAAAGAAAACCTAAAATGCACAACACTATTAACCAGCTTGACAGAGAACACGCATCCTACTCAAGTGCACATGGAATATTTACCCACAGAGATCACATTCCAGCACGTTAAAGAAATCAGTAAATTTATATAAATTCAACTCGTGCAAATTATAGTAGCAATCAGTAACAACAGAAATTAGCCAGATAGATGGGTGGATACCTGGAAGATCAACCAAGAACTTATTTCCCAATACTCTGTGGGTCCCCAAAGAAACCAAAAGGCTATTTTCAGCTGCCTGAAAATGAAAACACATCAAAGACTACAGGATGTAGCTCACTCACTACATGGGAAGTTTATAGAACTGAGTTGTATTAGAAAAGGATAAAGGTTTAAAATTAATGACAAGCTTCCACCTTAAAGTAGAAAAAGTTAGAAAAGCAAGGAAGACATACTAGACAGACATGAAAGAGAAAACACAAAGTTAATGAAACCAAAGCTGGATAAGATTATTGATAAATTGTCTATTAAGAAATTACCAACATCAATACTGAGTGGCAGCATCACTAGAGATTCTGCAGATGTTAAAAACAGATAAGCAGTGGGAACTCTCCTTCACTGCTGGTGGGAATGCAAAAGGGTATAGCCACTTGGGAAAACAGTTTGGCAGTTTCTTGCAGAGCTAAACGCATCATACGATCAAAAGCCTGCACACGAGATGTTTACAGCAGATTCATTTGTAATCGCCAAAATCTGGAAGCAACTATGATGTCCTTCTGTAGGCGAACGGGTAAACCACTCCATCTAGACAATGGAGTATTTAGCGCTAAGAAGAAATAAGCCATCCAATCACAAAAAAACTGGAGGAATCTTTAATGTATGTTACTTAGTGAAAGAAGCCACCTGCAAAGCCTACATACTGTATGATTCCACCTCCAGGACATTCTGGAAAAGGGAGAACCATGGAGACAGTAATACATCGCTCGTTGCCAGGGGCAGGATGCGGGGAGAAAGATATGGGCAGGGCACAGGACTCTTCAGGCAGGGCAGCTACTGCTGTGGAGGAGCCTTTCACGCAGGTGGACACACGTCACACAGCAGTCAGAACCCACAAAGTAAAAGCAAGCGTGAAGTGTCACGTCAGCTATGCACGTGGGCGAGAATGATGTGTCGGGGTGGGTGCATCAGTTGCAGCACAGGCACCCAAAGGAGTTTATCAGGACCACAAGACAAAACGTCAACACAGAAATGAATTGTGGGAACTCCCTGGGGGTCCGGTGGTTGGGACTCTCGCTGCCAAGGGCCCAAGTTCAACTCCCAGTCAGAGAACTACGTCCGCAAGCTGTGCAGCCAAGAAACACAAACATGTGAAAACAGTGCATTGTGCCTTGATACAGCTCCCCAGGTGGCTCAGGTGGTGAAGAATCCACCCGCAGTGCAGGAGGTGAAGGCAGACCTGGGTTCGATCCCTCTGCTGGGAAGATCCCCTGGAGGAGGAAATGGCAACCCACCCCAGTACTCGTCCCTGGAGAATCCCACGGACAGAGGAGCCTGGCGGACTACAGTCCATGGGGTCGAAGAGAGACTCAACTGAAGCAACTGAGCACATTATAGCGACAGTTCAAAATAAAAATTGGGATTGTAACTAATTTACAATAGCATCAAAAATATGAAAATAAAGATTTGTACAGTGAGAAATACAAAACATTGCTAAGAGAAATTAAAGAAAACCTAAATAAATGGACATGAGTTTGAGCAAACTCCAGAGATAGTGAAGGATCTTTATAAAAATGGTGCTAGAAGTAATTTTCTGTTCCTACAGATAAAAATGAACCTTGACTCCTATCTTATACACAAAATTTATTTCAACGTGGTCATAGATCTAAATAAAACTATAAAGCTTTTAGAGAAAAATGACAAATACCTCTTCATATAGGAGAGGCAAAGATTTCTTTACTCATTTCAAAGCAGTCATCAAAGATCAATGAATGACTTTATTAAAATTAAAATCTTCTGATGAAGACAGCATTGAGGAAGAAGTCTATACACCACAGACTTGTACCCGGATTGTATGAAGTGCTTAAAACTCAATTAATTTAAGGGATGTCCTTGGTGGGTCAGTGCTTGAGACGCCTCTGCCTGCCAATGCAGGGGACACAGGTTCAAGCCCTGGGCCGGGAGGATCCCACGCACCCCGGAGCAGCTGAGCGTGTGCAGCAGTTATGAGACCGAGCTCCGCAACTGGAGAGGTGACCACGGTGGGAAGCCCGCCCACTGTGAGTGGACGATGGCAACCAGAGAGCAGCCGACACACGGCCACACAGACCCAGTGCTGCTAAAGATAAAAATTTAAACCGATTTTCAAAATGGACAGAATACTCACAGACTCTTAAGGAACGATGCATAAAATGGTTCCGCGTATGAAAAAGGTTAAATGTCACAGACGGTTATCAGGGAAATACAGAATACAGGTTAAAACCAGTCAGATACCATTAAAATGGTTAAAACAAACAGCAAGACTGATGTGACGGGTTCTGAGGAAACAGAGAAGGTACCGTGGTGCAGCTTTGGGGTTCCGCCCAGCAGACCCCCACATCCGTTCAGAGCAGGCAATGGCCATGACGTACCTAGGTGACAAGGTCAACTCCGGACAAGCCAACAGCTGAGAGGCCTGTGTGTTACCCACACATGGGACAGGAAACAGGAGGAAGCCTCTGGGTAGATCCCTAATCGGGAACAGGGATCGACTGGAAGCATAGTGTGCTCTTGTAGTGGGAGAGCGAGCTGGGGGGCATACGGACTGGAATTTGCAGAACGGAATGTGGGGCAGGAAGGAGCCACCGAGAAAGAGGGTCCAGAAACGTGCAGACGAGTCTCCGAGTCTGGCTCTGTCCATCTGTCCACGGCTAAGTGTGACCCCCCGAGAATGAGCCTAGAACACATTCCAAGGAGAGACTAACTTGTGGGAAGCTGTGACCTCAACAGGCCAAGGCAGGCCCCTCACCCAACACCCAGGGCACCCGTGTGCCCTCTCAGGTCAGATTCCTTCTCAGGACGCTTCCAGAACGAGCTTCAAAATGAACCGACGTGCATCAGTAAACTGCCACCAGAATAAACAAAGTTTTTAAAATAGCGCAACATAACCCAATGCAGCATTAACGCATGAATTCTGAAACCCAATGAGGATTTCTAGACCTGGAAAGACACAGTCACCAGAGGGGCCCAGAGAAAGCGGCCAGGTTCACGCAGGTCAGAGGCGCTGGCGGCCGGAACCGCCCTGCTTGCCGGCCGGGCGGCGACGCCAGGTCTCCCTCCTTGCCTGCTGGGTGGTGAGAGGCGGGGTGGGATCCGAGGAGAAATGGCTGCCCAAGAAGGGCCTCCCAGCCCTGCCGGACGCCGGCTCGTCCAGGCCCGTCCCGACGGACAGCTTCGCAGACGCGGGCGGCTTCCGACGAGCAGCAAACGCCGACCAGTCAGATGACGGATGCCTGGAGACCTGCTGTAACAGCGCGCGGTGCAGAAGCTGTTTTCGGCTGTTCACGAAGCACAAGCTGGTGTATAAATTGAGTGGGATTCTAGGCAGTTTAATTCTTAGCAACTCCTTTGAGTTAAATCTGAAATACACGCAATAGGAGAAATAAAGTCTCTACACACAGCAAGTCTGGAAGAGCTGCTTCCAAAAATAAATCAGAGGACTGAATTTAACAATAAAAACAGACTTTAAACAAGGGAATGAAACACCAGGAAGATTTTTCACTTTGGCCTTGAAAACATCCTAAAAAGAAACCAGTTACCCTTCTTTACCCAACCACAGAAAGAATCTGTTTGGCCTGAGTTATGAACTTACATCTAAAAAGAGAGAGAAGCAAGTTGACTACATCCACAGGCCACTCACTCAGAAAGGGCAGACCAGCCTGTTGGTTTAGTTCAAACGCTCATCGGTTTCTGAGTTGAGACCGGAACGCTAACAGAGACTCAGGCAGCTTAAATAGATGTAAAATATTTTATTTGTAAATGGTGATCTTCTAAATCTGTGTCCACAAATTCCAAAACCCATAACACTCTGTATACTTCAAAAAATTCAATTTTTGCCAACATTAGATACTATTATACAGAACAGAAAACAAAACAAAAACCCGGAGGACAAATACTGGTGGGATGTCAGGATATTGTACAAGAGAAGAAAAATATTCAAGAAACAAATTTCATACAGCTATTTATCAAGAGAAAAATATATACAATTGATTTATTCTGTAAGATAAAAATACATCATGCCATATACATTACAAGTTCAGAACTGCGTCACTGGATATACCAACAGCTTACAGTCCACTTGAATTGTGCACACAAAAACTTCATTTTACACTCAGCCTGTGAAGTGTCAGTACCAGAATTTTAAGTACAAAATAAAAAGCTAACCTGGTTCAAAATGCTGATTAAGTTTCTACAAGCAAACACAAAACTGTGTGTGTGTGTGTTTTAATTAAAGAAATGTAAACAAACAGTTCATACGAACACATCTTAAAATTACATCTTCCGAAACCCTACTGCCGGGGTCCTGCAGTTGCAAGCAGTCACATCTCTCCTTTTTTTTTTTTTCAAATTTTTGTGTTAAATAAGCTAGAGAGTTAAATTTGAGTTCCTGCTACATGATCCTAGTATGCTTACATGATTTTTGTTTTGTGTGTGGCTTGAAACAAAGTTCTAATCAAAACTACTTTTGCTGAAGAAAAATTCAGCTTCCATTTGGGGTTGTTTTTAAGCAGTTATTCACAGTTATCACAAATTGTAAAAGCACAAAAAACCTGACTGAAGAAGTAGGGATGCAACAATATAATGTGAAAAAATTAGTTTAAGTTACCAAAACAGCTATAAAAGTTGTAGTCATAGCATACACTCCGTTCTATCAGAAGTAAGGTGTATAAAACAAGTACTAATAGATTGTAGTTTCCAAAAAGCCCCAAACACTCTAGGTGGAAATTTTGGTTATTACATAATTATAATGGCATATTTAATAACAAAATTATATTGTAACATCCCTATGAACATTTTATAAGCACCCGAGCTGCTGCAGAGCCTGGTAGCATTTGGTCAATAACTATTTTTATACTGTATTTTTTTCTCAAAATATTTACATGTTTGTACAAAGTAACAGGGTTTGTTAGTTTTGCAGGTAACAGCAGCAGCTTGGCTTTCTTCTAACTTTTATTTAAAAATAGCTTCATTCACTTATTCAATAATAAATACAAAAAGTTTCTCTTATTTTACAGAAATCAAAAACTACATAAACTGACTCATGGAATCAAGTATTTAAATGTATTTAGTGCAAGTTATTGTCCCTTAGCTCTATTCCTAAGGAAGTCATCTCAGTACATTCCTTGTTCAGTGGTGTCTACTTTAGTTTTAAAAAACTCCTAAGTCAGAGGGCCTGCCCCTTCCTCAGATAAGGCCGTGGCCAGCACTTTGGACATCTCCCTCTCGCTGGTGATCTCAGTCTTACATTCATAGGAAGGCCCCGCCCTGGGGCAGGGCAGCCGTCGGCTCTTTGCCCCAGTAAAAGTTTCTCCTTAGTGAGACTAAAGAAACAAGAGGAAACAAAACCCGCCCACAGAAAGAAAGAAAGAAAGAAAGGAAACAAAAAAGTGCTGGACCATTCTGCAAATCTTCGACCTCGGCAGCTCGGGTCAGGGGGCCTCGGTCGGCTTCCTCCTGGTGCTCCTAACTTAACTCAAGGACCGAGGAAATCAGGACTCCCAGGAGCTAGGTTTCAAAAAAGTCATAAAACAGAAACAAAAACCTCTCTTCTGTCTGCGAAATTCCAACGGTGCGTGGACTCGCTGCTCCCAGGGACGAGCCGCCCTCCGAGGCGCGGGGTCGCGTCAGTTCATCCACTTGCGGCAATTCACGGCTCCGCAGTGACAGGGGATCTTGTGCTGGTCGTCCTCAAAGTCAAACTTATAGTCATAGCACAGCTGCCCGCAAAGACACACAGTGAGAGGCCGCTCCCGTCCTCAGCCGCCCGGGCCTCCCCCGCTTCCCGCCCGACGGCAGCGCGGTCACCGGGGACTTCCCCGGGCCTGCGTGTCCCCGCGTGAGAAGCCCTGTGGTCAGAGCGGCTGCATGCCTGCGGGACGGCCTCCCCCGGACCCCGAGCCGAGGACGGACAGGCCGCGGCCGGCACCCCACACGAAGCAGCCCTCCCGCCCCTCGGGGCGCCCCGCGGTCCTGGGGGGCTCCCCCTCCTCGTGGCACTCCCACCACCTACAGCTCTTCCCTGAGGACTCAGGGCGGCTCCCTTGCACAATGAAGCAGAGGCCTGGGGGGCGTCAAGGGGGCCCCCGACAACTCCAGCAGGGTGGGGGGCACGGCCAGGAGTGGGGGGCCTCCGCTGTCCCCAGGCCACGCCGCCCGCCTGGGGGCACCAGGCTCGGGGCCTCAAATGGGTCCTTTCACATCCAGTTAGTGAGAGATGCAAGACGAGCCTTGGGTCAGCTCGATTTAAAAAAGCACGTTCTAGTAAGATGACCGCAAAGTACAAGCGTCGTTTCAGGGAAGGGCTGGAGGCTCCAACCGAGTTTAGACCCTCGGGTTCCTCACCCCCGTAAAGAGGGGAGGCCTCCACAGAACCCGCCCTGCCGGGCAGCCGCTTCCCAGGGCCCCCGATTCAGCCCCGACACGTGCTCATCACGTCTGTGACCAAGTCGGGGAACATCAAGGCGATGACGGAGGCTGATGGCAATCCTCACGGGTGACACGCGGGGCGGAGGAAAGGGACGACTAAGGCAGGAGCCAGGCTCCAGAAACCTGCTCGCAGAGAACCTGGGAGCGGGTACTGGTCCGGAGGGCGTACGAGCACCGGGGTCACCCCGGGGCCACAGAGGCGCCAGTGCCGTGACCTGAGCGCCGTCAGCTCCGCGCAAGCGTCGTTTATCAAGGGAGGACCCCGCGCCAGCGCGCGAGGGTGGGGAGCGTGGGCGGGCGCCTCGGGCGGGCAGGGGCGGAGCTTACCTCTTCTCCTTTCTGGATTCTCCGGCTGGAGCTGATGATGATCTTGTGGCCGCGCTCGAAGGTCACCACCTCCGCCACGCAGTTGGGCGCACACGAGTGGTTGATGTACCTGCGGGCAGCAGTCCAGAGATGGCTCACCGTCCAACAGCCGGGCGGGCCCTTCTCACCTGCCCACTCATAGCACGCGCACCCACAGACACAGACAGCGGCGCGGCTGCAGGACCCAGCGCCCCGGCCGGCCAGGGAGCCCGGCCCCGGCAGTGAACGTCCTAACCCCGGACCGCCAGAGAATTCCCAAACGCACGGGAAGAACGTTAAGTAAAAACTCCTGCCGTGACTGAAGGGCCCCCCACCCTGGCCCCCGCCTCACCTGGCAGGCCCTCCCGTGAGCGTGGCATCGATCACGTGGTCACTGTCCATGCGGAACATGTACACGCCTCGGTTCTGAAAAAGAAACCGACGCCCGTTCGCGTCGCCTGTTAAGCCAGGCTCACTGATCCTGTGACAGCCTCGCAGACGGTAACGCCGACGGAAAACACGGGGAAAACACACGACTATCCAGGTGTGGTTTCTAGGGTCACAGCCAGCCCTGGCCCTAGGCGCCCCAGGCGCAGGAGGGCGCGGGCTCACCTGCGACTCGTAGAGCTTCTCCTTCCTGTTGGCGACCTCGTTCCGAATGATGGTCCCGATGTACTCGATGACCATGGTGTGCTTCTCGATGTCCCGGGCAGCGTACAGGCCCAGCCCCTGCGGAAACGCGCACGCACGCCTCAGAGCCACTGGCTTCCGTGGACAACAGGCCTGCGTGCTCCTTCAGGCAAAGGTCCTGCCCTCAGTCACAGCAGACTCCCCGGAAGACCCCACCTGAACTCACCTGACCTCGCTCTCATCTGGACCCTTAACACTGGACTTGATCTTTAATTTTTCCACCTAAAAGTCATGGTATCACTCCCTTGTTTGTCTTTTTTTACACTAAACCCTGAGGGCATTTTTACAAAGTGTTTCTATCTGGCCATCTTTTCTGGTGGGCTTCCCTGGTGGCTCAGCTGGTAAAGAATCCTCCTGCAATGTGGGAGACCTGGGTTTGATCCCCGGCTTGGGAAGATCCGCTGGAGAAAGGAAAGGCTGCTCACTCCAGTATTCTGGCCTGGGGAATTCCATGGACTGTATATGTCTAGTCCACGCGGTCGCAGAGTCGGACACGACTGAGTGACTTTCACACATCTTCTCCTGCACGTGATATCACACCCAGATCCCACCAGCTAAACAGGCTAATGGCTTCTGCTGTTTATTTTATCCCACCATGATTTCTAAAAGGACATGAAAAAATTATGAAGCAGGACCAGGGCTAACTAAGGGCCTATTACAATGTGAGTTTCTGCATTCTCAACTAAACTGACCAGAAGATCCCCACCACCGGACACAGTCCTTGTCAAGTATCATCTGGGAATAGATGGTAGGTGTGGGGGCTGTTGTTGGGAGACTCTGGGGTGAGAGTTAACTTCTGAAAAGACATACTCATGCGGTTTGTGTGTTCAATTCCAGATGTGACTTCGATGTGACAAAGCAGGATATATAAAAAGAATCTGCATGGAGATGAGTACAGCTCAGTGAAAGAGACCAGAAGTCACTGGAAATGAACCGAGAATCCAAACAGCCAGGCACACGCGAACACTTTGTGAAGTAGCTTGGTGGTATTGAAATTCAGTTTAATATGGATGGGTTATATAATATTAAATGGTGTCCCCACAACTGGTTATTCAACAGAAGAAAAAAAAATTGTCTTAAACCACAAAAAATAAAATCACTGAAAGAAAAAGAATCTAAGAAACTACATATGCAATCTACAGTCTTAACCAAGAATAGAAGCTATAGAAAATTATATCTGTTTGACTGTATAAAAATTAATACGCCTATAGTAAAAAACATTCCACACTTACTGAGGTATTTTCCTCTAAAACACATCTTCTGCCAAATAGTAGAAGTTTTTATAAATTGAAAAATGGACAAAGGATGTGGATATGCAACGCAGTTCAGCAAGAAACACAAATGGAAAACCCGAAAGGCTGCAGCCGAGGCGACAGCATCAGTCTGTGCTTAACAGGCGGCAAGAGTATAAAAGGTCCTAACACTTCAAGTGGGAAACAAGAAAAAGGCTCACACTCTGCTGGAGAAGAGCACACAGTTATAGCCTGTGTAGAAAACAGGCGATGTCTACGAAAATGAAAAGTACATGTATTTCTATGCAGAAATCTCATTTGGGAGCACACACTCCACAGAAGTTACATGGGTATCTGTACAAGTCCTGACGGCAATGCTGTTTCGGGAAAGAACTGCAAACAAAAGAAACGCTCGGCAGTAGTGCAATGGTTTAACCAATCACAGCTCATCCGTTTCACAGAAAGCGACAGAGCCACTGAAGAATGAATTGGAGCTAGAGGTGCCTGAATACTAGCGAGAAAAGGAAGACACAGGAATGTGTAGGTAACATGACCCTGCCTTCCCACACACACAGACATGTATGTGCTGCCAAAACAGCAGACAGGGAAAAACAGGGTCTTTACAGGCTGTTAGCACGAGGACCCGGGACGTGGACGGAAGGGAGGCGACAGAGGAAGGAAGGAAAAGGCGAGCAGACACCAAGGGCCCTCAAAAGAGATGACGGACTGAACATGGGTGGTTAAAAAGCCTTCACACGACCGGGAATGAAACCAACACCGAGAAGCAGGAAGGCAGGCATGAACAAGCCATTTGGAAACATCTTAAGCGGAGAAGCCACTGAGCAGAGGACACTGGCGTGGCCGGGAGCGGAAGTTGAGCACTGATGGCCCTAGGAGCCGACACACGCTCCTTCAGAGACGCGAGAGAGCACGCGTCTGCAACACGTAAAGCGGCAGAGGAAAAGACAAAGAGAAGAAGGTGCAGACGCCACGCAAAAGCATCTCAGGGTAAGGCGAGGAACCCCGAAACAAGGCCATGCAGAGGGCAGAGCTGAGACGGAGTCTTCTCCTGCGGCACGAGGACCATCACGGGCCCACCTGGGGGGCCAGGCTCGGTAAGGCCAGGGACCACAAACCTGCAACCCGGGCAAACTGCTGGGGGGCTGGGGCCACACCATGAGACCCCGATCTCAGGGACCCAGTATTTGTGTACAGACAAACAGAGGCAGGACTTTGCAGAAGAATCAGCACAGAAACATTTCTTAGACTCATGGCCACACTGCTTTAGGCTGAAAGGATTCACCACTGGGGAAAGCAACGGGCCCACTTTGCTAAAACACTGAAATAGTGAGTCAGGGGAAGATCCTAAAAATTTCCACATGAAGAACATGGATGAACAGCATGTGAAGGCCACCTTCTACCTGAGGGACCAGTGTGGCTTGTGACTGGGACCGCACAGGAGGGGCGGGCAGGCCTGCACGGTGCCCACAGGTGAGACGGGTGGTCAGAACAGGGCAGCAGAGCCGGGGTGGATCGGAGCAAACCTCAGAGAGGAAAAGGCAACAGGCCCTGACGATGCTGTGGGTGTGTACACTGAGGCCAACACACAGAACGAGGACTGGTGACCTCACTCAGCAACACAAGGAGCCTGGGGGAGAGCCTGGGTCCCAGGACCCACCTCGGTGAGCGTGACATGGGTCCTGAGACCCGCCTCATTGAGTGTGACCTGGGTCCTTGGACCCGCCTTGGCAAGTGTGACATGGCCTTGGCGAGTGTGACCTGGGTCCCGGGACTCACCTCAGGACCTGCCTCGGCCAGCGTGACCTGGGTCCGGGAATCCACCTCAGCAAGTATGACGTGGATCCTGAGACCTGCCTCAGGAAGTGTGACCTGGGTTCTCAGACCCGCCTCAGGAAGTGTGACCTGGGTAAACCTGAATGCCTGTTAGCCTCGAGACTAATTTTTTATCTGTTTACTAATGATTTACCTGTTCCACAACCTACCCATCAGAAAACACAAGATGATTTCATGAAAAGAAGGCTTCCAAAATTGGGCACCTTTTGAAAACATTTTCATTTGTATCTTTCACAAGTGCCTTTAGCCCTAGTGAGTTTGCCACGTCTCCCGTGCATCCCGTCGGGTCTCAGCACAATATGAAGACGTGTTCAGAGGCCAGCTCCCATTTGGGGAAGAACAGCGTCTGCGTCCCGAGACTGCAGATGCAGCGGCCAGCGCCCGGGCCTCAAACGCCACTTCCCTACAGGGCGTCTCTCCCCGCAGGCTGCAGCCTTCTGTCTCACACGCCGGACGCCCACCTTCTCCCGGAGAGAGCCCTGCCCGCCTCTCGCTGTCCCGGACACCCAGCCCCTGCTCACCTGAATCCGGGACCGGGCCAGGTACACGTTGGACTTCCACTCGGTCTTCATCTTCCGGTACTGCGACGACTTGGAGTGGACGAACTGCTTGCTGTAGGGCGCGCTCAGCTCCCCGGTGACGGTGCTCTGGAAGGACTTGGAGGTGCTGGTGCTGTTCAGGGTGTGAGGCCTGCGGACGGCGGACGCCGACAGGGAGAACACAAGGGAGACTGAAGACGCCTCTGAGTGGGCCCGGGCGGGTCAAGCTGGCGCTGACAGGCACACACACGGGAGCCGCCTAGGGGGCCGCGCGGCGAGTCTGCGGTGAGCCGCAGACACAGCCAGGGACAGCGGGGTGTGTAAGCAGCAGACGAATCAAGCACAGAAACCAGGAGGAGGCCTAGAAACCCCGGGCTGTACTATGTGAAGTCAAAACAAAATACCTTAACACAAACCTCTTGACATGGGCACTCATTTTAGGTTCGGACCGGGCACAACCTGTGGGGTTGACGGCCAGCGGAAGCTCCATGAGGGGGTTCCGGCCATACCGGAAGGTGTAGTTTTCACATGCCTCAACCCCAGGGAGCTGGAGAGAAGCAGAGACAGACAGGTAACTCATGTGATCGAGACTGCAGGCAAGACAGACCCGCCAGAGCACGCCCCAAACTCAACTCTGTGACGACAACGTGTCGACGTTTTCAGAACGCCGGCAACACGGGGCTCTCTGCGGACAGAAGCCGCTGCCCTCAGAGCCTGACTGCGTGGCGAGCTCACTGCGGTCGGGTCCTGGGAGTTGGGGTGACCCGAGGGCAGCTCGCAAGATCGCCTGCGTTACAGGCCTTCTCTACAGTCTATCTCCTGTGGACCCTGTCCGTGAGAGGCGTGACAGAGGCACAGCACTCGGGTAGGGTGCGACCGAAGCACATGCTGGCTTCCGGGGGGCCTCTCTCCTCCACAGTAAGCCCATCAGCAACTTTCTTGAAAACAATGCCTTACAAAGTGCACAGCTTTCCACACGCACTGCGTGTAAAACTATCGCATGTGTCTGACATGCAGGCGTCAGGGAACTCAGGGCTCAGGAAATCCAGCCACGTGCTAGTGACCAACCTGGGCCTTGGCAGGAGAGTGGATGTGAATGCTGGGCACCAACCTGCCGCCCCACAGGAGCGGGGGCCTCACCCCACTGCATGGCTGACACCCGGCCCCGGAGACCCTGAGCCCTGTGACCTGCCTCAGCATGTCAACACGGACACAGGAGACTCACGAAGGCCTGTTTCCTCTCAGGCAGGAGCTCATCACCCGCCAAGCCACTCCCTGGAAGTGTGGGGACAGTGACCACCCCGCCCGGTGTTAGGGGATGTGTGTGGCGGGACAGGAGGGCGGCCCCGCACTCACTGACTCGGCGATCCGTGCCACTGCAGAGACAGTCAGGCCGAACAGGTCCTCCCCTTTCAGATAGGCTGGGAAAAGCTGCAGCATTTCAGATTTTTTCCTTACACAGGCCACGGGCTCCAAAATTTTGTCCCAAACACCTACATATGGACAAAAAAACATTTTCTAATACCAAACTTGCTCTTAGGTAAAGAGAAAAAAGGAAGCCATATAAAAACAAAAGCAAAATGAAGACCCACTGCTCACAAAGACTTACCGGATCCAAGTAAAGCCCATGGGCAGGTTATCACCTGCTTATCGGATGGCAGTAGTTTTTTATTAAAGACTTTTTATAAAGTTTTGGGGGAAAGAATATGCTACGGTCAGAGAATTAAACAAAGCTGGAAAGTAAAGTCTAACATAACTGAAATTCATGCTGGCCACGCAGCGTATCAGATTTTCAAAGGATTAATCCACTTAAGTAACACCTGCAGATAGATCCTTTCCTCCCAGTTAAATCAGAATCTGAAATTGATATTTCATTGGAATTATCTTTAGAGCATTTTCTTTTTTTCAAAAAAAACCCTACTAAACTTATTTAAAAAAAGCAGTTCTGCACCACTTTCTACATCAATAAAAACAACAATCTAGGCATAACTAACCTAGAGGCCAAAACTAAGCGTCTCATTTCTGGCTCTAAATTTAGTATCTGATGCTCGTGAGATAAGACAATCTGTACAATATGCTTTATTTTTTCCCTCCTTCTAGGTGATGTTAAGAGGGTCCCTAAGGTGACAGGCAACCTTTACCTAGAAGCCATTCTATCTGTTTTATAAACTGCTGGAATTTATACTCATGTCCTGACGTAGAGGAGTCTAGCAAGCGTCTGGAAACAGTGTGGCAAAGACAAGGGGGCACACGAGGCAGCCAGGACCCGCGTGTCAGTGGAGAGCCACCCTGCTGCCAGGAGACAACCGTGAGGAGACCCGGGGGCAGCGAGGCGAACCCTCCACTGGCCTCAGGCTGCAGGGACGCGCCTGACCTTTGGGCGAGGAGTCGCTCAGGACGAGGTCCTCGTGGCCCTGCTCCACGACCCTGATGAGGAACACAGGGCGGCCGTCCTGCTCCTCGATGGAGCAGAGGTAGCGGCAGCGGCGGTTGGCGTAGCGCGTGCTCCAGTACAGCCGGCTGGCCTCGTAGCCCACGGGGAAGAGTGCCGTGGGCGAGTGGAAGGCCGGCATCTGCTGCGGGAGCAGCTGGCCGATGGCGTGGAAGACGAGGCTGCCCACGCGGAAGGTGTGCTCGCGCTCACCGCGCTGCACGATGCTGGCGATCTGCCGCACCTCGTCGCGCTGCACGTACACCCTCCTGAAGACGGCGAAGTAGCTCAGCTCCTGCTCGTGGAGGCCCTTTGGTTTGTGCATGGGACAAAGCATAGTTTTATCTTTAAAAAACATGCATTGTGCTTTAATGGCGCAAGTGAAGTGATAAATGTTGGTGCAGCGGAACCGGTGACAGCCGCCGGTGGCCCCCGTCTTGTGGCAGAAGACACACTTCATCTGCAGGCCCCTCCGCAGGGCCAGCTCCACGTTGATCAGGGCGCCAGCCTGGGTCTCGTAGACCTCCGTGGACCACAGTGCACAGTTCAGGTGGACCCACAGGTCCAGGTCGAGGTTGAGCAGCCTCGCCGGCCCGTCCGTCAGCCCGTCGCCCTCTTCGTGGCAGAAGCAGCACTTGCGGTAGTCTTTGGGCACAGGGTCGGGTTTCAGGGAGGTGCCCAGCTTCTTCAGAAACTCATCTATCTCCTCCTCGCAGGGGGGCTTGAAGGCCCCCTTGGGGACCACGATGTGGATGCTCCACTTCTTCCACTTCATCCCTCTCCACTTCTTAGGGATCGGCCTACAGTCTTCAAACCCACCGTGGACAGTTCTCAGCCGAGGCTTTAACTTGACTGTGACCTTAAGCTCATCAGGCTTTGCCTCCACTTTGGCTGCTTCAAAAGCAGGAGGGAAAGAGATGGGAGGGGATGCCGGGGGCGAGGCTCTCTCCTGGAGCTGTGGGAGGCAGTGCACGTCTAGCGTGGAGATGTTGTTACTGTACTGATGCGACGCTTTGGAAGGCAGCTCTTTTACAGGTGACTGCGGCAACGAAGGAACGGATTCCTGTGCAATCAAGAAACACACTCAAAAGAGTCATCCCAAAGCTCCAAAAGCAATTCTGCCTAAAACAAGAAACCAGGCAGTAGTTCTACCAGCGTGTGTGGGTCTGTAGGCGAGTGGTGAGGAAGCGTGCACAGCAGATGTCGACGCGGGGCGTCCACCACACCGCGTGCACCTGTCAGGTACTGACCGGGGTGGGGGGAGGGTTTCTCTACAAAGACTTAACTCTGGAGAACGTTCTGCGCTTAAACTTTCATGGATCCTCCTGTTTCAAATCATCATAAAGCCCGAAAACTCAGTGTTGCCACAGGAGTGAATGTAATTTACACAATGAAAAAGTGTTCTTTGTGAAACCAAATGAGAACTTAAATCTTCTATAAGCTTGTCCCACCCTCTGAAATTCCTGTTTGTTAATCCTAGGCTTAATAAATGGGCATATATGTGAAAGATGGGGAAGATATCCCTATCAATAAGTTGTATTAACTTTTTCTCAGAGGCTGCCTGGCTCCCACTGAAGGGGCTGAGCTGAGACAAAAGCCCGGTTAGTTTCTGTTTAGATATAAAGTATCCTAAATGAATCAACAGCAAACCCGCAAGTTCTCCCCATCCAGCCACATTCTGAAAAAAGACAAGCCTCACCAAAAATCCAGCAGCAGGCAGCGCTGTACACTGACATAAGCAACTATCTGGTGAAAAAAACAACTTCTCTCTTCGAGGCTCGTATATTTTGCAGTCTAAATTTATTTGGCACTTAGCTTGAATTTTATTACACCGGGCACTACTGCTTGTTAAAAAGTTAGATTCGGACTGAGACAGTCTGCATCTCACCTTGCTTTCTGAGTTTTTTGCTTGTGCAGTTGATGAATAGAGAATAAAGCAGTTGTTACTACAGAAGACAATGTCCCTCTCCACTCTGCTGGGGCCGTCTCGGGAACCCTGAAAAGCAAAGAGAAGGGTGTGGCAGCTCAACAAGTCAAAACTCAACAGAGAGGGGATCCACACAGAGCAGTGTCTGCTGCTGTTCTTAAATGTAGCAAAAAAGTAACTACAAGCCAATATTTAACATAGAATAATTTAGCCACAGAGAAAACACATTAACAAACTCTCCATATTTCACTCTATTTAAAAGTAAGTGCCTCTGCTAGGATCCTACAGAACAGGCTGTTGCAGCTGCAAACACATCAGACATGTGCCAACGCCACTTCTAGGAGAAGGCACCCACGGGCCCATCAACGGGCTCCTCTGGACACGGGAGAGGGGCAGCGCCCAGGACACAGCAGGTCAGGGAGGGAACACCCGAGTACCTTGCTCACGAAGGCCAGATCTCTGACCGACTTCCTCACGCCGCTGCCCAGAATGACCACCTTGCAGTGACAGCACCACTGGGGCCTGAGCGCCGCGCTCTCTGAGATACCGAGACCGGCATCCTTGTATCCAGAGAGACCTGGGGGCAGAGCGCTCGTGTCAGTGACAAGCACCTAGCAGCAGCCGGCTGCACAGCGGCACTGTGCCCATCTGCCGGGCACGGCGCGCAGCACGCTGCTCCCGTTGTTCCCTGGGAGCCGTCTCCTAGGCAGTGGTTGCGGGGCATCTGTTCTGTGCAGGACACTGGGGGACAAGGAAAGGAAGCTCTCCTCACACGGCTGGACACGGAGCTGGGAGAAGCGCAGAAGGAACCTGGGACACGCGTGTCATCTCTGGTCTACGTGTGAACCCCGGACACGTGTCATCTCCAGTCTACATGTGAACCCCGGACACACAAGTGCCATCTCCAGTCTACGTGTGAACCCTAGACACACACGTGTCATCTCCAGTCTACGTGTGAACCCTAGACACACGTGTGTCATCTCCAGTCTACGTGTGAACCCTAGACACACGCGTGTCATCTCCAGTCTACGTGTGAAGTGAGTCGGGAGGGAGAGTGCTTCTGCTTGAAGGTGACGATGACACGAAATGTCTCACGGAAGGTGAAGAGGCTCACGCACCAGAGTCTCATGTGAGTGCAACAGGAAAGTCAGAGAGACAGAGAGATTCCGGGGCCAAGATAAAAACTAGGTCAGGACCTGGATTAGAAGGCCCGAGGTCCCCACAGAGCACAACACTCGTGTGGCGTGGAGGTTCACGGGGAGAAGCAGGGCGGACCGGAGTGACTGAGTGGCCGGAGCTGAGGACTCAGCCTCTCCCAGTGAGGCCCGAGCGCGGCTGGGCTCAGGCAGCAGGTGAGCATGAACGAGACGCAGGAGCCCGGTGAGTGAAGAGCCGAGGGACACAAGGCAAGGCCAGGGAGGGGGGCCTCGCACGGCTGAGGCAAGGGCCACCCCTCTTGGCAGCGGGAATAGTGCCTGCGGCAGAGAAGGGCCTGGAGACGGCGTGGAAGAGAAGGGAAAGGACACAGGTGGGACAGCCTATCTGCCCCCTGGACGCAGGTGAAGTGGGCAGGGGGGTGAACAGGTCTGGGGGTGCACAGTCAGTGCCCCGCTGATGCAGGCTCTAATGCATCCCCAGGCACCGCAGGTCAGGTCACCACAGAAGACAGAACACACGGGGGTTAATCCACCAAGGACCGGGGCCGGCGTGTGACCTGTTAATCGCTGAGACCGAAGTGAGACTGTAGAGGAGGCGCGTGACTTTGGCGTCAAAAGCGTTTCGAGTTAGTGACACGTAAACCAGCTCACCGTTGCCTGCCGGAGGGAGCGGCGTGCTAGGCTGCTTCAGGTGCAAAGAGCTGGCTAGCCTGGGAGGGCGCGCAGATCCTGGTGGAGGCCCACGAAGAAATACACGCTGTCGATACTCCAAACCTGGGTTTACTCTGTGGCTACTGACCAAACCCACGGATGGAACATCTGGAGCATTACTAACCTCGTAGCTGTTAGGAATCCGAACATGGAGGAGGTCGGAAAATGCAGCCACAACACTGCTAATGTTCTAGAACAAAGGCAAACGCTGCGTTACCGCCCAGAGGAACAGACACCGGGGAACACGCACGCCGGGCAAGCGCACGCACTGCAAGCAATCCGGCCATTCTTACTAGACCCGAGAGTCTCCGAGTCCAAACAAGGCTCTCATAAACAGAGGCCCTCGCACAGGGGCTCCGACCAACGCTAAGTGTCCATCAGAGCGCTAGACTGTTTTAGACGTTTAGCACGAGCAATGAGCTAATAATAAGCCTTGCCATGGTTTCTGCAGCTGGTCAGAAGCTTCCTTCAAGTGGACTCTTGCAGCTCTGGCGGAAGTCTGCCCTAATCTACGAGAACAAGCCACTATGTTCTGTGGACAACCGAAACACCCCGTCAGCGACTACGAGCCTGGCTGCCAACAACACGCCTTCAAGAATTAACAGAGTCCTCAGCAATGTACTAATGTCTGATACGGGAACTGGAACACGTTCACAGCTGATGATAAAGTTCCTCACTGCTTAACTGTCTGTGCGAAAACAGTCATCAAAAGGTTGCTCTCTAAAGAGTGCTCCGCGTACACACATACACACTCTAAGGAGTGCTCCACATACACGCATACACTAAGGAGTGCTCCACGTACACACAGAGACACTCTCTAAGGACTGCTCCGTGTACATACACACACACACTCTAAGGAGTGCTCCGCGTACACGCACACATTCTAAGGAGTGCTCTGCGTACACGCATACCCTAAGGATTACTCTGCATACACACATACACATTCTAAGGAGTGCTCCGCATACCCACATACACACTCTCTAAGGAGTGCTCCACGTACACACATACTCTCTAAGGAGTGCTCTGTATACAGACATACACACTCTAAGGAGTGCTCCGCACACACACACACACTCTAAGGAGTGCTCCGCGTACACACATACACTCTCTAAGGAGTGCTCTGTATACAGACATACACACTCTTAAGGAGTGCTCTGCACACACACACACTCTAAGGAGTGCTCCGCATACACGCATACACTCTCTAAGGAGTACTCCGCGCATACACACACACACACACTCTAAGGAGTGCTCCGCGTACACGCACACTCTAAGGACTGCTCCGCGTACACGCATACACTAAGGAGTGCTCCGCATACACACATACACTCTCTAAGGAGTACTCCGCGCATACACACACACACACACTCTAAGGAATGCTACGCGTACACGCATACACTAAGGAGTGCTCCGCATACATACACACACATTCTAAGGAGTGCTCCGCATACACAGAAACCCCCTCTCTCTCTCTAAGGAGTGCTCTGTCTATACATTCTCTAGTAAAACAACGGGAGCTCTGACTCCACTCCGCCCTTTCTGTCTCGGCTTCGGCTGAGATTGGTTTGTTGCGCTCGGAGCAGCAGGCGTGTGAAGGGAGGCTCGGCTGGCCCTCGCCTGGTGCTCTTCTACAGTGTCAAGCAGCCAGTGCACCCTTACCTCAGCAGCTGTAGGGTGCAGGGTGATCGCCACAGATATCAGACCCGACCTGGGACCATTTGGGGACGAGCCAAAAGGTGACGTGAAAAATAAAGTGCCTGGCTCAGTTTTGATATCATTCCTTCTGGATTCCAAGCCTTAAAAAAACAGCAAGGACAAGCTGTGTGTTAAGCCTTTTCTAGATTCAAGCAGTAGCCAGCCCTGCCCCATGCCGGGTGCCCCTACCTCTGCCGGCGTTGCTGGGAAGGATGGGGATGATGGGGGACGGCACAGGCTCCGGGGGCTCCTCTTTGACTAGCGACAGGTCCGGGTACCTGCTCACTTCCATCCCGACCACGCTCTCAGGGGAGGACGAGGGGACAAAGCTGTCGGGGCTGTCCCGCTCTGCCCCGTGCTCCTGCATCCTGAGGGGGGAGAAACACGTGTGACATATGGGCACATCCACCGCGGGGGCTTCCCGCAGTGGCCCCGCCTGTCACGCCTGTGACCTCACTGTGAGTGCACAGTGATGGCAACACAAGAAGCCACCGATTCAGTTCAGGCCAAATAGGAAATCCCTTGGAAAAAATAAGAAATGTGTTGAACTATAAAGTAACTGAAATGTACATGTCTTCTGACTAAAGCTTCAGCATCCAAGTTTAAAGACCTGCCAGAGGAGGAAGATGTTCCATCTGTAACTCAGCACAGAAAGAAGGCTCCCAGCCCTGCAGGGTCCCAGACCAGCGAGACCAGTGACGTGTGCAGGCAGAGGGGCAAGTGCGCCCCCACGTGGCCAGGCTCGGGGCAGACGGCTGTCCCATGGCTGCAGCTGACGTAGCGGAAGGGTGAGAATCTGAAGGCCTTGGGCTTCAGAGGCCTGTATTTTTCTTAATGAATAAAGTTAAGGTGAAAAAAACAGAAGAGGCTAGACCAGAAGCTAAAGGTTACCAAGGCAACTGGGGCTGGAAGGCAAGTGTGTCCTGGGCTAAACGTGGCAGGGAAGCCCGATAGCCTGGGGTCTCACCCGTCCCCGAGCAGACACCTTTGTGCTGAAGGATGTGGGGAGAAGCAGCGTTTCAGACGGGAGAGGGTCCCTCAACAACCCAGGGTGGGCACTAAATACGCATACCTAGGAAGCCGCCCGCCACACGGGTCCTGACTCACAACTTGCACAAACCCAGCAGTGAAGTGCAGGAGGAAGAGACCTGGATCCCAACTCTGGACAAGGCCTCCCAGTCGGCCCACAGCTTTCTCATTAATAAAGCAAAGGAACTTCACCTTGGACAATGACCTTTGAAATATTGTTCATGGAATACTGTGCATGGCCCACTGCTTTCTTGTCTATTTGATTATTTGCTGAATTTCCTGTATCAGGAGATTTCTAAAAATGCACAAATTCTATTTAATTGTAAGAATGTTTTATAACGGTTAAATTCTGAGGAAGATTACTCACCAAATTTTACCTTTTAAGTGTTTTTACATGCCTTTCCTATAGACATTATGCTATGCTGCTGCTGCTGCTGCTAAGTTGCTTCAGTTGTGTCCGACTCCGTGCGACCCCATAGACGGCAGCCTACCAGGCTCCCCCGTCCCTGGGATTCTCCAGGCAAGAACACTGGAGTGGGTTGCCATTTCCTTCTCCACATTATGCTATATACAAACACAAATAACGTTTTTTAATAAATGAAGTAACTAAAAAGTATTTGAGAACAAGGAACGCCTACCTTAATTCCTCCTGATTGTTATGAGGCGGAGTTGGGAGCGAGGCGGGGACGTCCACCGTCTTAGGGCCTTGAGCAATCGCTCTGGCCAGCAAGTCGTCTTGTGGTCTGAAGGGCAGCTGAAACCCTTTAGATCCTAGGTTTTTGGTAACTGGAAAAGTAAAAACACAAACCCCCAAGTACGTTCAGCCGAACTGATGGGCGGGAAGAACCCCACAACCTGACTGCCATCTCGCCGCGTGCATCAGCACGCATGGGCTTGGCCTCCTACCTTCGTGGCTCACCAACACGCCAGCTTTTCCAGCAAGCTCTTCAGTTGTTGCAAAACCATTTGCCATCTTCTGACAAGCCATAGGAGGTGGTGTAGGAGGAAGAGAGGCAGGGGGTGTTGGAGGATTACTTAAATTATTCTGCTGCAGGAGACCAAAAAATTTTAAAATTATATGCTACAGAGCAAATATGCCACGACCTTGCTAAAACTTAGTTCTGTGAATTTTTAGCACAGGGAAGCAAGGCTACAGAAATGTAATCAGATGCATCTTCATTCCTAAAGTGCACACCAAGAAGAAAAAGAGACGTGCAGGCCAGGAGGCTCTTGAGTGGAGCAGATACCCACAATCCTCTGGACACACTACCCACAGGCTCGCTTTCCCCAGCTTGCGTACTCAGCTTTGAAATTAAGAAGCAAATTGACACTGTGCCTCATTCAGTTCTATATGACTCACTTCAAGTTTCACTGTTAAAGCCAGTGAAGGATAGCTTTAAATTCAACCAATAAATAGTAATTAAGACATGCCCCAGTTCTATCAAAAATTTGAGAATTTAAGATCCCGTTCCAATAACTGCATCTCATATCTTAGGTATTAGCATCTGGATTGTCCAGAAATCTCAAAAAGAAGCAAAAGGAGTAGCAATAATACTAAACGGATTTAGCCATTAGAAATGTAGTTCTCTCCAAACAGTTCTCCCTGCTTGTCACCACTTTGTCATTGACTCATTTGTCTCTCGGGAACTGTTGGGATCTACCAACACCATCATGCTGACCAAGTGCAAGGCACAGGCTAACGTGTTGCAAAGACCTAGGAGCTCACGAAGACGATGAGGCTGTGTGGAGAACAGCCCACATCAGAAGAGAAGGCGTTTACAAGAGTCAGGAGAGGTTCTAACTGGAGAGGAAAGCGGACCACGATAATACACAGAGCACCACAAGAGAAGGACTTTAACGCTGAAGAAGAGACGCCCCAGGGACACTGATGATGCTCTCAAGTACTTTTGCAAAAAAAAAAAAAAAAAAAGATTGCTTTACACAAGTTGGATGTGAAGTCAAGAATATTTAATGAGCCTATCATAAAACTTTGTTTAAAAAAAAAAAACCATACCAAAGGATAGACATGGTTTAGTTTGGTATTATTTTAATAGCCTAAGGATTAATGCATAGTCACAATCTGTACCTAAATTATTAGACTTAACATATTTTTCGGGGCTTTTCACTGTATTTTTTAGGGTAAATTCCTAACTACATTTTTTTTTTATTCTATTTACTATGAATTTGGATCCATCTTAAGAATTAACAAAGATTTCTAAGACACTAAGTATTTTCCCCTATCACAGAAACACATAATGGATGTTTTTCCACAGTGCGTATTCTGACCTATACAAAAATTTCAGAAGTTTATACTGGAAAACACTTTACTTGGTAAAGTTTTAACCTCTGAGTTGAACTCAAGTTTAAATGGAACCTGGAAGATTAGATGTAAACTAGATGGAAAAACGAGACCAGCTCTACCAATTAGGCTATGGTATCCAAAAGAGGAGGCAAGGCAACAGCTGGGCAGAGAAACATACCTTGTAGATCAACTGAGAATAGTAATCCGAAACCCCTTCAAGGGCGGCACTGCCAAAAGCTCCTAGAAGCCGATTCCCACTATTAAGCGGGCCACTGCCGTAAGGAAGAAAGTGGGCAAAGTTCACTCCAGTGACCGGTTCCATTAGAGGGAGCAGAGAGAGCTGCTATTGAAAAACACATTTGAGAGTGATGTACACGGCAAACACAGCAAGCGTTTCTCCATTTTCCTAAGACCCACGGCAACTCAGCCAAATAAGGCTTGAGAAAAATAAGACTTACAAATTTCAAGTGTCAAAATGCTGGAATAAGTGAGAGAGACTACAGGATCTTTTTGAGATATACTTTAAAATGAGCCTTATCCTCATCTGTCTTAAAGAGATGCTGCTGCCAGGCATCTAGCAAGAAAACACCTTCCTTCTCGCGGCTGAGCAAGACTCGGGGCGGACCTGAGGCTCGGTGCCCCCAGCGGCCCCCTCAGCAGCTGTCTCCCACCTTCTGCGACAGCCACGAAGGTGTAAGGATGGACTTTACTACGGGAGAGACCAACGCCTGCGTTTCTCTGTGTCCAGAGTCACAAGGAATGAGGACAGAATTTTCCTGGGTACTGAGGCTGCTCCCTTAGAGTGTAAGTAAATCTCGACAATCCAGCTATTTTAAAGTAATTTTGGGGTGCCAATAGAGGAGGTGCAATTTGCTTGCAAACAGGAAATCTATTAGGCTCCTTGTTGAGATATCTCTTACCCCTCTACTTTTTGGAAATGATGGCAACCAAGAGTTACATAGGGCTGAAAAAGCATCTGACGTCTCACTTCCTTGAAATTTACAGGGGCTCTCCAGGAGACTCACCTGTTTGAGGTGGGTAAAGGTGTCGCTGGTGGAGTACAGAGCTTGTCTCTCCTCGTCCTCCTTCTTCCTCTTCTTTGACCGAGGCGCTGCTTTCTCCCCAGTCCTCTGAGTCCTTTTGCTTCGCTGTTTCTTGGTTTCACTTCCTCCATCTGTTTTTGGCAACTGGTTGTTGCCACATCCAAAACCACCTTGCACTTGAGCCCCCAAAGTTTGCTAGTGTAATTGGAAAGGTTAAGAAAGCAGTGAACCATCCACGTGCTTGACTTTCAATTCCTGCTAACCCAGCTCCATCCTAAGACACACACTCCCCAGGTGGGTACCCCAAGCTAAGGAGGGAAGATGGGGGCCTCAAAAGGCCAGCCTCATGAGAACAGCATTCCCCCCTTTCAGACACGACTCTCAGGTACGGAAACCAGGAACAGCTGCAAAGCTTGGCGACAGAGCAGAGCTCGTCCCCTTTCAGAGACGCGCAACCCCTGGCCTGTCCGCCTGCCCTGGAGCCGCTGACAGTCCAGAGCCCCCTCTTCTCTGGGCTTGGGAAAGGGTGCTCTGGGGCTGGGGGAACAGGCGCCCCACGCGAAGGCTGTGCAGGTCTCTGCACAGTGGTCACGGCGCCTTATCCGGGCTCGCCTTAGGAAGGGGTGAAGTACAGGTGTGTGGAAGCCACTGCCAGGCCCAGAAAAGCATACTGCCTCTCAGTCGCGAGGCCCAGCCAGCCTCAGAGAGTGAAGCAGACAGACAACGTGTTTCGTTCCAGTGAGTCCAAAGCCACACATATGACCGATTACCAACCGCTGCACACTTCGAGCCACTGAAAGGAGACCTACACAGTAACAAATAAGCCTTTCCTTTACTTTCATCTTCACGGCTAAGAACAAACTAGGCATTAAAGAAGTTTTTAAGGGCAGTGCTATCAATACCTTAAAGATATAGGACTCTTTTTAGGAATCTTTATTTCTAAACTTGACACTCAATACTTGGCTATAGGCAAGTACAGTTCCTAGACTTACTTTAATGTGCTCTGCACTGAATCTTTGGGGGTTTACAGATTATAGTCTAAATAACATCATGCATAGATGGCAACATTTTTCTGTACAAGGCCAAAAGGTGAGTATCTTATCACTGACTCAACAGGCATGAGTTTGAGCAAACCTGGGGAGATGGTGAAGGACAAGGAAGCCTGATGCGTTGCAGGCTATGGGGTCTCAAAGAGTGGACACAATTGAGTGACTGGACAACAACAAATACCTTCTGCTTTGCAGGCCATACACCGTCTGTCGCAAACACTCCACTCTCTGCCCCGACACCACAAAATCAACTACGGCAACCCATGAACTGATGAGTTTGGCTCTGGGCTAATGAAACACTTTCAATTCATGGACACCAACCTTGAGGATCATAATTTTCACAGGTTGTGCAATGTCACTTGCATATTTTATTCAACCGTTAAAAACACAAAAACAAGTCTTAGCTCATACAAACGAGGCTATGGCAGCAGGCACACGGCGCCCGCCCCAGGGCTGACCCGAGGTTCTCCAGGGGAGGTCCCCAGAGAGGCAGACAGTAGCCCCCAGGACGGGTGCCCATTCTCTGGTCCCACCCCAGACCTGCCGGATGTGAACCCGGGTGGGGGGCCGGCCAGTGGTTTGCCAGGCCCTCCAGGTGACTCTGGCACGTTCACGTTCCAAGGGCCCTGGCCTACAGCTATGCCTCTCGTGTCCGCGTGAATGTGAATCACCTGGGATCTTGTTAAAAACACATTCTGATTGGTACGTCGGTGCTGGGCGTACAAGATTCCACTTCCTAAACAGCTCCTAGGGGATGAGTACGGAGCAAGGCCCAAGCAATTCTCTGTTGTTCTCCAGTCATTAAGTCCTGTCTGACTCTTTCGCGACTCTATGGGCCGCAGTCTGCCAGCTCCTTTGTCCATGGGATTTCCCAGATAAGAATACTGGAGTGGGTTGCCATTCCCTTCTCCAGGGGATCTTCCCAACCCAGGGATTGAATTGGGTCTTCTGCATTGCAGGCAGGTTCTTTACCACTGAGCCACCAGGGAAGCCCCAAGCACTTCTTACTGGCTTATAAGAGAATCATCAACCAACTGCTTGTTAGATGTGCAGGGTCAGGCCCTGTAAGTGCCTAAGAGAATTCTCCCGTCCTCACAATGACCCTAGAAACCAGCTATTACTATACTTCAAAGAAGACTTTTAATTACAGAAGAACACAAAAGATGAAAAATTATTCAAAAGTTTGCCTAAGATAGAAACAGTTCACATTTTAATGTTTCCGATCTTTCATCTATGCTTACATATATTATGATAAAAACACAATGAACCATACTCAGTATTCTTTTATTCTGGTGGCTGTCTTTTAAACTTGATATGCGGTTTGTCCCCTGTGACATTAAACATTCACACATAGCACAAACTTTAATGGCTGCAAACAATCTGTGTAACATTCAGATATACATATATGGAAACATCAGATGAGTAACTAGAATACTGGATTTAGGTTGCTTTCTCTCATTCTTATCTATCAGTAAAGACAAAGCCATCCAGCAGCTTTTGTGTGTGGTCACATCTTTGTGCCTACTAGAATGTCCCACTCCTCCTGCCTGGCCACCAGATGGTCACAGGTGTGCACCGCCTTCCATAATACCTCAGGCACAGGGTGGACCCTAATTCTTTTCATCCTTGTGCAACCCACTGACAGGGAGCATTACTGGTCCTGTTTTACAGGTGAGGAATCCGAGGCACAGAAAGCCTGGCCTGCCCAGGCTGCACCGTGGAGAGAGAGGAAACACGGACTTAACACAAACTGAGCGGGTGATCGCTCCACGTCAGCAAAGGCTTCGCCCCAGCACCACAGGTAATGGCCACTTCTGTGAGGGAAGACAGTCTCGGCACAGAGGGAGACGGGGCTGTCCAACTACGGCCACAACAGTTTCGCCTTGAGCGTGGCTAGAAAGTAAATGGATTTCACCGTCTGTAAAACGGGAGTAATAACTGAGCCTGTGTTATCTCAGGGCAAGTGCTCAGTGCAGTGTAAGCCCTGGAATGTGGTTAAGAAGGCATCACTCTGGTAACCTAGGACCCTGCTCCCTGCTGCCTCCAAAACGGACAAACACGCGACACAGTCCAGACGTTTATACACATATATACACGAGCTGACCTCGCCCTTGTTCCACTGCAACACCCAGCAGCAGCATTTTTTACGTATAATTGCTAGTGGTGTTAAGACAAACTTCAATTCACCGAGTGCCGACTCTGTGGCGAGCACTGTGTCAGGCACGGAGGACAGAAGGGGGCTCGGGTGCAGTCTACCCCTTTCAGGAGTCACCTGCATTCAGAGGCACTAGAGACGCTGCGCGTGAGCACGCGGGCACTCACTCGCTGGCTGGGCTGAGACAGTATCTGGGGAAGATGATTCTAGAACTGAGTTTTGAAAGACAAAGACATTGGCCAGATGCGAATTCTCTAAGACCCTCAGGGGCTGCAAGGCGCCCAGGATTCCCAGGGCCAGAGGAGGCGACAGACTGAGTGGCAACAAAACTGCCTCTGGGCTGATGACAAATACGCCTGAAAACCTCACCACCACCAAACTCCACAAAAGTCATGTCTGAGTCTCTGCAATCAGCACTCAGTCTCTACTGAATCAGACAAAGAAGGAAAACAAAGAGAAAGCCGATACTTGCAAAACGAAAGGCTCCATGAACAACTGCACACATGGACAATTAAATTCACCAGTCCATTCCACTCAGTTAAAAAAAAGAAAATCTAATTTGAGAAGTTCTGTAGGGAATTTATGAATACAACAGCAATGGCACTGCAGCTTTTGAAAGGTAAGACAACTAGATAAACCCCTACCACCGAAAAAACTTGCTGTGGGAAATATCTCAGGGAAATTCACTGGAATGCAGGAGATGGCATCTTACAGAGGAATATTTACAAGGGAATTCTGCACACAAATGAAGAAGCAAATCCAGTGTTCTGTAACTAAAAAACGGAAAAATACTGACACGTGGAAAACCACAAAGGTAAAATGACGTCTACACGTTAAGCCCGTGTGTATAACGTGAAGTGTTAACACTGTGAAACAGAATGGATCCCCGTACGCACTACAGGGGCGCGTGAGCTACTTTGTTATCGCGAAGAGGTTAAGGGAAACTGCACGCATTCTGCAGTTAGGACACACAGACACTTACTTCTCTGCTTGAGTGAGACCCACTCAGCATGGTGATGATCAGCTGATGGGACCCGTTAGGTATGAAATGCTCTACCCTACACATCCCTGATTTTTGAAAAACATAATAAATTATTCTTGATAATAATTTATGGGTATAAATCAAAACACGAGGTCCATGTTGTGAATTTTCCTCCATAATAAAAAGGTTATAAAAGGTTGGCACTAATCTGTTGTAACCATAAGGTGAAACAGGAGAGGACAAAGGACACTGTGGTTTTCCTGGGCCATACTTACCACCTCAGCTGGGTTCTGCCTCTCGACCAGTTTGCCGTCCTTCGTAGAATCGTCTTCTGAACAAAAACTACCTTCGGGTTTCTGATTTAAAAGGGAAGATGTCTTTTTATTTTTCAGCAGGTGCTTCAGAAGCTCATTGCCCGAGTCCCCTTTGGTAGCAGGAGCCCCGGTGGCTCGGGGAGGGCTGTGCGCAGGGCAGGTGGTGGCGGCTGTGGCCTGCTCCTCAGCCTGGTCCTCGGGGAGCTGCTCGGCTTTGGGTGCTCCTAGGCCCGGGCCCTGCTCCGGCTCGGGGGTCTCCAGTTTTGCCTCTTGGGCAGCGGCAGGGGTCTCCACGGAGAGCTTCTCTGCCTCTGACTCCGCATAGGTCTGCTGATCTGGGGTTCCCTGTGTGAAGTCCCTGCCAGGTGGCTGGACCTCTGGCTCGGCGCACAGCAGACCTGTTTCCCCGCTGGGCAGGGACGGGCCCGTGGGCTCTGGCGCCTCAGGTCCTGCCAGCTGCGGGGGCTCACTGGGCACGGGCACGGCGGGCATAGAGGTAGTTTCTGGGACGTTTGGGGTCAGCGGGGCAGTGATGTCCGAGTGGGGGGTGGACGGCGCCTTGGCCGACTCCACATCCTCGTCCTTCTTCTTCTTCCGGGTCCTCTTCTTTTTCCCTTTCTCTTCCGGGATTATGTCAGAATACAGCTGGATGAGCGACTGTGCCGAGCCGGGGTAGCTCTGCCCCTGGGTGACGGCCGGGTCCTGGCCGCCAGGGAGACCGCTGCTGGCCGTGGGGAGAGCAGGTGCGAACGGCGGCCTCGCGGGGGACGGCTGGAAGCCAGGCCCAGGAAGACCACCATGGACCTGCTTCACGGGGTGGAAACTTGGGCTTCCTCCTGCAATAGAGGGCGACTCGGGAACAAAGGAGGGCGGTCCCGTCTGCCTCCGTTCGTTGGTCTGCAGGAAACCTGGGGTTGGGGGTGAGCTGAGAGACGCCTGCTGCATACTCTGGGGCTGCACCGCCTGCCCCATCTGGTGCTGCGGAGACGGTGGGAGGGGCCGCGGGGGCGGCACGAAGTCGCGGGGAAGGTCTGCGCCGTAGAATGGGAGCTGGGGCGCGGGTGGCCGGCTGCTCAGCTCGGAGCCCATCAGGCCGCGCTGCTCCAGCTCCAGCCGCTGCTGCAAAGCTCTCTGTCTGTCGACTTCCTGCATGAGTTGGATCCGCTGTCTCTCCTGCTGTTCCCGGAGACGCTCCTTACGTTCTCGTTCTTGAAAACTTTCACTAAATGGGTTATTGTCATCGAATTCCACCCGAGGTGGCGGTCCACTCTGGGGATTTGCATTTGACACGGCCCCTGGGGCTGGTGTGCAAGTTTTTATTGGTAACTGTGCAACTGGAGGCTGAATCCTAGGAGGGTTGAGAGGGAGGTGAGGAGGAGCACTGGGAGGTTGCCACCCAGGTAAGCTGGGCATTCTGGCTGGGCTGCTGTGGCCAGGCATGACTGCAGGGTGCTGCAGCTGCGGGGGCACCATTGGGAAGCTGGGCTGGCTCATGGCAGGCGGGGGGGCACCCGGAACCAGGGGCGGCTGGGGCTGGACACCAGGCAGAACGGCGGGCGGGGGGGCCATTGCACATTGCTGCTGCTGCTGCTGCTGCTGCTGCTTAATCCGGTAATCTTCAATCAACTCGGCATGCTCTTTCTGTTGTTTACGAATCTGGAATCAGAGAAGTCAGTCCTGCTCATTATATATGTACTTACTACAGGCTTCACACAACACTGGCTGATGGTAAGGGTGTAGGTGACACAGAAGGCACTTAGACCTTGTAGAGGCAAAATTATTTCGCTTATTAGGCAACGGCAAACATCACCCCCTCCAAACACTCTTACACTAAAAACTGCCAATCTTTTCGATAATAAGATGTTTCTAAATATGAAATACCAAAAACAAATTTGAAATACATTTTTTGATAATAATATTAAGAAAATCTTACTCTGAAAGTCATAAGCTTTTTAAAGTATTTAAAAAAAGACAATAAGGGATTCCCCAGAAGTCCAGCGGTTAGGACTCCACACGCTTCACTGCTGTGGCCCGAGTTCAAACCGTCACTGGGGAACTGAAGTCCCACAAACTATGTGCCGTGGACAAAAAAAAACACAAAAAAACCCAAAACCAAGACCATAAACAAAGGTTATACAGGAATCAGCTAATCGTGATGCCTTAGAGGTTAGACTAACTATGAGATTTAACTCAAAATTTAACCATTTAAATGTTAAGATTTCATTTAAGTATACAAAATTGTACAGCATGTTAAAAAAAAAAAGATGTATTAGTAGCACACGTACCACACCCTCCCATCCATGTTAAAAAGACTAGATTGGTAAAACTCCTTGAAAGTAAATGGGTATCATTTCTGAAATATGGAGATGCTCTGGGGTGGTATTTTGAACACTTCCTACTAGGCTCCTAACACCATGGCTGACTTGTGTCAGGGAGCTAGCTCATCCCAGACCTGTGGTGGCCCCGGGGGCAGACGCTCGGGACCCCCTTGGTAAAGATGTAAGCCAGGTCCTGAGAACACACCGCCTCACGCAGGGAGCTAGGAGACAGGGCCGGGAGACAGGGCCGCGAGACGTGCGTGTTCTGCACAATGGCTGCATTTCCGCATACTGGACTCGTGCACTGACCCAAATGCTGACAGCTTTTCAACTTATTATCAACAGGTTCCCAGGCCGACCAGCATATTCTCTGCACACATCGTTTGGGCCTGTTTCCCAGTGGCTGGAACTCCTACCTGTTCTCCTCTCTCTGACTGGCTTCCTACTAGAACTGAGAAAGTCACCACTGGACTTTGGTAAAGGAGAATTAACACACAACAAGCACCCAGAACACGATCTGCATACAGAAGGTGCTGAGCCAGCCCTCTCCTAGGACATTTTACAAGTCTCTTAAGAACACGTCGTTAAAGAGATGACACTGGATTGCCGCCAAAAGATGATGTGTCCCATTTTCCAAGTATAGCATTAATTTCTAAATAGGATTTGATCCACGTATATGCAAAAAACTAGGCCCTCATCATAAAAAATTTATAGAAATACACCAGAAGGCAGTAACAAAGCTAAAAATAATTTATAAAAGAATCCTTAAAAGCATATTTACTTGCAGTAAAAAATGGCCCCAGAAACTAAACTGAAAGAGAAATGAAACCTCACTCTGGAAGAGTCCTAGTTTTAAACAAGGACTGTAATCGCCAGAGAGGGGGCAGAGGAGATGGCGAGATGGCATCACTGACTCAACGGACGTGAATTTGAGCAAACTCTGGGAGACAGTCAGGGACAGGAGAGCCTGGCATGCTACAGAACATAGCGTTTCAATGAGTTAGTGACAGATCAACAACATAGCTTGCAAATAAAATGCCTCATCAGTTATCGCATCTATCTCCACAATGACTCAGCAGATTCTTTACCTGTTGTTGTTCAGTTGCTAAGTGATGTCCGACTCTTTGGGACCCTATGAACTGTAGCACAGCAGGCTTCCCTGTCCTTCGCTCTCTCCTGGAGCCTGCTCAAACTCATGTTGGTTGAGTCAATGATGCCATCCAACCATCCTGTCAGCCCCTTTCCTCCTGCCCTCCGTCTTTCCTGTGTAAAGTGGTGATGATACCCCTTGTTCAGAAGGTTAGGTAAGACAGGGCATGTGACTAAGTTCCCTATGCAGAAAGCTCTTCTGTGATGTCTACCAAGTCAATCAAACTGCTCTTTTCTACTATTAACTTGGAGAATAAAATTTATGTTGACAATCAAAAACAAGATGGACCTTTCTTATGTATAATTCTATGCATTTCAAAACAGGTGGAGACCAGTGTGGCTGTCACCACAGCCAAGAGACAGGCCACTGCCCCTCTGTGGTCAAATCCTCCTCCCCCAGCTCTAGGCCCTGGCAAGCTCTAAACTACTGTCCAACTATGTAAGTCTGTCATTTCAACAATTTTCCATAAATGGAATCAATATATAACTTATTGGGATTAGCTTCTTTTACTCAGCACAATGCTCTTGCTGTATCTACCCCAGCTGTGGTGTATTTCAGCAGTTCCATTCTTTTTGATTGCTGAATAAGTATTTCATCATTCAAATGTACCACGCTTTGTCCAAACATTCACCATCAAAGGATGGTGGGGGGGGAGCGGCGGCGGGCAGTGTGGGGGTGTCCCAGTTTTTGGTGACTGTGTTAGAGATACTATCCGTATGTGTACGCACAGGTTTTGGGTGAACCTAAGTTTTTAATTCAAGTAAATACCAAGAGGTCCCTTAATGCATTTTAAACACTATTACTCTTTTATTTTAAATAAAAAGCTCAAGTTTTATCTCTGTAAGTATAACTGCTATTTCAGTATGAACATTTTGAGAACCATCAGGTCTATAATGGAAGATAACAACCACCTGGTCTTGTATTTCAGGAATGAGTCCTTTACAGTCAATGTATATTAAGATCAAAATACTGAGAGGGAACACTAATAAAAACATAGTATAAAAAAACAACCACCAGAATGATTCAAATGCTCCATCTGAAATTCCACTGGAGACTAGGGAACCAAAGACAGGGCAAGGCAAAGGTCAACTCCAAGTACTGACAGAAAACCGAGGCTCTCCCCAAGTGCTATCTCCAGGAAAGCTGAAGAGTGCAAGGTGACCCCTCAGTGCAGGGAGAGCACCTCAATTCCTCCCGCTCTATCAGCTCCAGCAGGGTTTCCTACGTCAGGGCCGGGACGCGGCGGCTTGTCAGAGGCGCCTGAGGCAGTGCGTGCTGTGTGACCATGACTCTGGGGCAAGGACTGGGGCAGTCACGCCCCCACGAAGAGGTCTGAGAGCTGTCATTTCTGACAGCGCACTTCTGCGTGCCACTCACCACCAACCAAATCCATTCATGACTAATCGCGAGCAGGCTCTGTGTTACCTGCTCCAGCTGCTTCTGGACCATGCTCTGCTGCTCGGTGACGTGCTTGAGCTGCTCGGCATCCTCCTCTGGGAACTCTCGCCCAGCCTTCTTGGCGGTACGCTGCTTAGCTGAAAGGGCCTTCTTGGATTTCCTGTGCGCGCCAATTTGTTCTTCCAGATATTTCTGCTGCATCTGAAGCAGCTGTTGGGTCTCCTGAAGCCATTCTTCGTACTGTTTACGTTGTGAATCATCTGAGGAAAAGATTAAAATTCACCTGTGTTAATTTCCTAAAGAGTCCAACACAAGATACACAAATCCATTTTGTAAGGAAACAGTTTCACCATGACCTTGTCATAGGTATTGTGAAAACATAATACTAAATATTAGACCATAATGCAATGATAGAGTAGAAGATTTTAGAAAAATATTTAAGAAAACTAAAGAATGCATATTCTTAGGACACAGGCTAACCTCATACCTATAAATACTATAAACCCAATCTCTGAGAAGCAGAAGACTTATCTGATAGGATACTTTTTATCTACTAAATTATCAAATTCTCTAACCCGAAAGCCACTATTAACTAAAATAAAACTACATTTGTATTTGATTAACTCAACATTACAGATTTTGAAGAGACGAAGTAAGATGCAGCCTACCAAGGTGCAGAGCATGGATCAGGTATCATTTCCCATGCTAACTGTCCAAAGTTTATAAGGTTTCCCCTATTTCTAAATAGTGAAAACATGTCCTGAACTAACAGGGAAAGAACCTAGAATGTTTTAGAAAGGACCAATATGAAGTCTGTTTTATAAAGGAAATCTGTAAGTTAAAAAAACTGATGATTTTTAAGAATTTTGTCATTTATATTCCTATAAATAAGCCATTAACCAAGTAAAATCTTTTCCACTTGTATGACTGTCATTAATATCTCCCCAAACAGTTGTATCTCTTCCTCTTGTAGCAATATTCCTACTTTATTCTTTGAGGGCACTTTACTTCACTGATGCCAAGTTAAGGAAAAAAAAAGTCATCTTATGTTGTGAAATTCAGAATATACCATTTTGACTCACTTTAAGACAAAGAAATGAATAAATACAATTCCAAGAAGGACATTAGCTGAAAAATTACATCAATGATAACAGAATATCGTCATACAATAAGAATCCACCCAAAGTCAATGGGCACAATAAAGCCAGAAAAAGCCAGTTGGTTATAGTAGTTCACTTGTTTTTAAGGCAAATATATATTCAAATTATAATCATTAATGAAAGGGGAATTTCAAAAGGTTGGACTTTGGGTTTGTTCTTAAACCCAGAAGTTCCATCTGTGTATGAACTTGAATCTCATCTACTAAATTTGCAGGGCATTGTTCTAGAACAGGCTTTTTCACAAGATTTCAGAAGTTCTGCTTCTGGTAGAATGAGACCTACCGCAAGGAAAGCCTTTCTGGTTTCTGGAACCAGGAGAGCAGAGGTGAGCAAAATGAAAAATAACGGTGAAAAAAAAGTTAGCTAGACAGTCTGGAGAGTTCAGAAAGGTTCAGTTTGGGGAGAACTTTAAACGCTATCCTGAAGCACCGTGGGACCCCTGAAGGTAACTAGGAGGTTGTGGTAGCATCCTGCATCCCTGACTTCTTCACACCATGCTGCTAAGCCCGGCTCCTCTTTAAGCACACGCCCTTTGCTGTTCCCATTTAGTGTCCTTGTCACTGACAGACAGTCATTAGAAAAGAAGTGGTTTTACGCCACAGATTGTGAAGTGCCCAGTCTATATACAAAAAGAGCAGCAGCACCGAAGAGAACGGGGAGATGATTTTTCTGTATTAAAACACTCATCTCTAACCATAAGTATTCATGCACAGAAAAAGGAAAAGCAATGAAATACATGCCTTGAGGAAGAGGACCCTAATAGGGCAGCAGTGATGTTTAATAAAAAGATTGAGGGCACTCTGACTTCAAATAACACACCTACACTAACTCCAAGATTTTAGAAGAACACAAATATAGTGCAAACCAGCAATCCCCAGAGAACACGTAACTGATTAGATTTATACTTACTGACAAAGCCTGGACCAAAATTTGGAGGATTAGGCCTAGAAATCTGATGTGTTATACTGCCATCCTAAAATAAGTAAAATTTACAAATAGGTTTATTCCACATTTCAGTTAAAGGGGGACAAAAACTTAAAAAAAGGAAAAAGAAGTGGAAGGGAAAAAACTTTAATTTCTTATGACATCTTTGAAGCTTTTGTTTCGATAAAAAGTAGAATGAATTTTGTGGTGACAACCTACTTTTTGAAAATTTTAAACTACCTCTGAACTGTTCTATTTGCTGGGTCTCAGTTGAAAAACAATTATTTTTGAACTAAGAGGTTATTCATCAAAAATATGATAGTAGGGCAAATCAAATAGTACTTAGCTGAAGATTCACATAAAACCCTACTTTGTGATCAAATCTACCTGGTTTCTTCAGCAACTAAGACATAGAAACATGGGTTCCAGATTTACTAAATTCCACTTCACAAAGTTATTTATAAACAAGAACAGGTATCTCTAACAGGCACAAGTAATAAAACAAATATACACTAATTTAAATATTACTCTTATTTTCTAATTGAATGTCTTATTTTTTCCAGGGAGATTGAATAAATAGTTATCATCTTACAATTCCCTGGTAACAATCTGATAAATAAAATTAACTTTGAAAAAGCATTTACTGAGTTCTCACAAATTCTGTTAGACATGAGCTGTAGACAAAGTAAAGACGACAAATAATATCAGCACCCAGAATGCACTAAATGTAAACCATAAAATTCTGCAAAGCAGGTGGTGTAACATCGACAGATCAGAAAATGGAGACTAAAAAGTTTGCCCCAAAATCCCAATAAACTCATAGTGGAAATCGGATTAAACTCAGCTATGAAGCCTATGTTTTTTCAACAATGTCAGATGGCTCTTTTTTATTGAAAATATAATTATCAGCATAATAAACCTAAAGCAGGGCAAAAACAAAGTGCCCAAAAGACATGTAGAAAGTAGGTGGCTTTCTCTTCTTTTTTTTCCTAGGCAGAACTTGGTGAAAAGAAAAACTGAAAACACAATAGAACGTGTAGTTCTAACTTGCCTGGACATCACTTGACACTAAATATTTACACTTAAAGCTGATTACTGTGAATGTTAAGTACTTCAAAATTAAATTATTCCAAGGAATAAATTGCACCACGTGATTGTATCTAAATAAAATGACTATAATCATTATTTTCTGGAATTTGTAGCAGTTTTACATTTAAATGTAATGAGTGAATTCTAAAATGCTGGACGTGAAAACGTCTCCGTGGAGTTAAAGGTAAATGAAACCAAACCCTAAGACCCTAAGTACCTGGCTTCCCTCCAAGTGACCTTCTACCCTTAAACAAACAGATCCTTTTCAGAAACTGCCAATGTTTTAACCTTAACTTGTCTCGCCCCTAAAAAAACAGTGAAGTATCTTATTTCTGCCGAGCCGGTAGCACACTGTGGCAGCGTTCTAGGACTCCCACTGTTTCCTGGAAGTGGCCTCACTGTGAAGCCTAGTGAGACACACAGGGAAAGGCACTAGGGTTCGAGAGTGACTGGCGACAGGCGGCAATACCTGAGCAGCTGCCTGTGGCAGGAGGGTCTGGCCGTCCCCACTCTGCGCCCCGGCCACTGACTGGCCCACGAAGGGGAACCTGTAGAAAGAATAACTGAGCATCAAAGAAATATTTGCAACTAACATCATCTTTACGTCCTGAACCGTTTTCTTCTAAGGAAGGAGGACTAATGGCAACGTGTCTCTTGTCAAAAGCACTGACTTGGGCCCTGTATTTTTGTGCCCCAACCTACTACACGACGGAGAAGGTGACGGCACCCACTCCAGTCCTCTTGCCTGGAAAGTCCCATGGACGGAGGAGCCTGGTGGGCTGCAGTCCAC
Organism: Bos indicus x Bos taurus; assembly: GCF_003369695.1. Lineage (NCBI taxonomy): Eukaryota > Metazoa > Chordata > Mammalia > Artiodactyla > Bovidae > Bos > Bos indicus x Bos taurus. The sequence continues at coordinate 5,265,040 of NC_040079.1, read as the reverse complement.
AGGGTCGCTAAGAGTCGGACATGACTGAGCGACTTCCCTTTCACTTTTCACTTTCAGGCACTGGAGAAGGAACCGGCAACCCACTCCAGTGTTCTTGCCTGGAGAGTCCCAGGGACGGGGGAGCCTGGTGGGCTGCCACCTGTGGGGTCGCACAGAGTCCGACATGACTGGAGCGACTTAGAAGCAGCAGCAGCTACTACACAACTGTGTGGCGTGCGAATCCTTCCTACTCGTTTTACCTGTGATGAAAGGAAGACCCAGAGAGACCAACGTCCCCACAGTGACTAGTGTGGCTGCAGCGCCTGAGGCTGCTCCAGGCAGCCCGCTCGGTTACGTGCCTCAGTAGACATTAAAACTAGTTCAAATCTTTTAGAAAATAATGAAGGCATAGTTTTCTTAGAATTTACATAATCAAACTGTTTATTCTGATCTTTATTTAAAACAAAAGATGCATCTTAATTAAGAACCTTCATATATCCTTATGTCTAAAGGTTAGAGCAAATCAAAAACTGGTCATTGACTAAGAAAAAGTCTACATGGTTAAAAATATCTGGCAAAATGTTACTCTAGTTAAAAACTTCAGAAACATTACCGCTCTGAATGAAAACACTGCATCTAGAGTTACCAAATGCTTCAACGTATATCTTCCAAATTATTTATCGAACATTATAATTAATGTCTAAGTAGATAACTATGTCTAACATTATAATTAACGTCTAATCACAATTTGGAACATAAGCTTTTTAATTTTTTTACTCAGCTTTTTGATTCATCTGTTGCCACCAGGCCCCACTATAGCCTGGTGTGGAATGGGCTCTCAATCCACAGAGCACTCACTGTCCATCACCCTCAACTTATGCCACCACATGAAGGAGGGATCATCATCTCTGCCTCCTCAAAGACCTCAGCAGAAGCGCTAACAACTTGCCGGCTGACTAACACATCAGTGTGTCTAAGTAGAGACTTATGCTGAAGGAGCAGGGGTTCCAAATCTCAGGTCTGTATTTTAAAGTGCAGAATTAAATTTACAATTTCCTTCTATTTCGACTACAGGCAGCAAACTACAGTATTATCAGCAGTACTGTGATTTTTCAAAAACAGAACTTGTTATTTTCATGGCAAAAGTTGTTGCACAAACCCAATTGGTCATTTAGGTTCATCACATCATTCTTTTGAAGTTATGGTAGTTATTAGACCTATTGCCAAATTTATTCATGTATTAGAGAAGCACATATACTGTAACTTTTACATTTAAATAACTATTTCAAATATAAATGATCTCCTCTTTAATATTTTGGTTTGGCATTAAAATATTCTGAGGAGTTCAAAGGCTTTACTGGAATGTCAAAAAGTCCACGACATAAAAAAGTTAAGAATCCTCATGAAGGAGAAACAGTGTTCACAGACGCTGTGCATGCAAGTCATTACAGTCTCTTCTCTGATCTCAACTATGCTTCTCAACCATTTCCAAAGTATCCAACAAAGCACCTTTGAAGAACTGTGTTTAAATTCATGTAGACTCACATTCAATTCCACGATCACCCACACTCAACAAGCAATGAGGCTAAACTGAGGCTCTATGCCTACTCTATGGACAGAGGTTCTCAAACAGCAATATACAAAAGAACCACCCATGGTGCCCACTAAAACCACAAGCACCGTCTCCAGATACTCTGGTTCAGTGTGTCTGCAGTTGAGTAAAGGAATCTTAGAGGAATTTTTAAAAAAGCTACCACATAATTCTGATGATGGTCCATGATCAGAACTTAAGAAACCCTTAGGGGGTGTAAATAATTTCAGAAATTAAGAGAGTCGAATAACTCATAATCTTCTCTGATGTGTAATTTTTGCATTTTTTCCTATTAATAGTGAAAAGGCTTATAAAGTTTCAAAGTGCTAACTCTCATACGTCCTCTGATGGAACAAAAAACCTTCAGACTAACACACCATCTTCTATTCTCAGCACAGAGCAGTTTAATGTCTGTTTCCCTGCTCACCCTTGCCTACTCTGGATGAAGCATCTCTGTCCCAAGCAGTTTTTGGTCAGCGTTACCTACTCCAAAGTACCTAAACAAGCGTGCACTTAAATACGTTGAATTTCCTGCTTAGTCAAGTCAATCTTGCAAACCATTCTATGATGCTTTATTATGTTTACCCTGAAATGAATGAAAATTCGATCTTTACATTTGTACAGCATTTTGCTTTTGATTATATTCCGCTGACATCACAACCAATTGAAATAATTCCCATTCATCCCTAGAATACAAGCTTTGTGTCACTACATGCTCCTTCCAGCAGCTAGCAGTGACTGCGTGTGCTTCTGATGCACAGCGAGCACGAGAAGCGTCAGCACCTACCTGTTCATGACCATCGGCGGCATGCCCATGTTGTTTTGTGCCATCACTTTATTTATGCCCTTAAGGGCCACCATTTTGGCTTTCATTATAGGGTCTGTAATTGCATCAAAATCTAAAGAACAAACATATTTTAAAGTTACTTATTTCACAGTACTTGGTTCAAGTGACACTAAGAGGTAACGTAACTCACAAACATCACACAACTTAGACTCTTATTCCTTGTTATTTAACAATCACTGTTACAGGTCTCTATTCTAGGTAAAGAATTATGAGAACCTCATCCTGAATTTACTTCCATCTAAGTGATCAACGCATTTAATACCTTAGTCCTGTAAGAATCTAAACAAGGTATTTGTCAAACACTGGCATAAGGGAAATGACAGCAGTAACCTCAAGTGATGAATTCCATTCATCTGAACTTTCACAAGGCTCAGCAGAATGTTCCACCATGATGAGAAGCTGCACTTATTACAAATACTAAGGAATTTTTGCTAAATTGGTTATTACTCAAGAGAAAAATGGATCAAGTTCTGATAATAAGGACAGGCTAAGGGAAAAGACCTCTTCGCATATAGAAATGGGCTAAAATGATGGAACTGGCAATGAATGTATGACAGAAGGTCAATTTTTTTGTTTAGAAAAAGAAGCATTAAAAGAAAAAAAAAAAAAAGAAAGGATTCCTTGGAATGTGTCCCTGATTGCTAGTTCTTTGTGTTAGAGACACTCAAGCATTCTTAGTGCATTGTTTTTTTTTTTTTTGGGGGGGGGGGGAGGCACGTTCCCCCAAATTAGTAAGCTACTGAAATAAGTTAGAGAGCTTTATATGACTAAAAAAACTGCCAAGCATTCATTGTACAAATGAGAAGTTTTCTCCTAGCATAATTTCTTTAAATTCACCTTTCAATGACTCTGAAAATACCTGGCAATAATGAGAATATATAGAAGGAATGAACCAAAAGAGATTTATTTCTATTAAGTCATCCCATAAAAAATAGAATTGAGAATGTCTGAAACTCCAAGAGTGTAATTTCTTGATTTACTGGGGAGGAATCTTAAAACTCTTAGTCAGTTTCATCTCAAAGCTGAAGAAGGAACAGAAATACAACCCTCAGTACTCTAGGCCACATGTAATTTTAATACAGAAAAAAGCTTGTAAGCATACCACATTCCACCCAAAGCCCACGGTAGTAATTTCTGAAACTCGGAGAAACTCCTACCGATATTAGGGAAGAACGGCTCAGACCGCTGACGGATCATGGCTTGCATCTGTCTCTGCTGCTGCTGTTCTTGTCTCTCTTGATCCAAAAGATCCTGCAGAAGTAGAGGCTGCTCCTCCAGAAGGAGGGGCCTCTCTCTGCTCTGCTGGGCTAGCGTCTGAGGAATCATTAGCTGCTGGGCCCCAGACATGCCACTGGTCCCAGGCTGACTTGTCGAGGGCACAGGCTGACCGGCAGGTTTGCCTGTCCCGAAACTGTGGTTTACTGGCGGCTGACCCTGAATGAAGCCTGGATTTACCTGCACACCCTGAGGGAAAGCATGGTTTAGTCGAGGGACTACTGCCACGTTAGAACTCATGGTATTATCCAAAACATGACCAGGCGGTGTCATCAGAGGGGGAGGCAAACTTGACACGTGGCCAGACGGGGAGGCCGGCAGAGTTGGTGCTGGAGATGCCAACGGCCTCACGTCTGCAGAATCAGGTTTTTCATTAGCAAGCAAACTTGAGAGAACTGGAGTTGGCCCAGGTGTGCCGCGTGGGGCGACGACGGCATCCTCAGCAGGCGGCTGAGTGGCCCCACGAGCCACACGCGGGCTGGGGCCGGTCGTTTCTCGCGTAGCCCTTTTCTCCAGCAGGTCTGCATCACAGGGCTGCGCAGGAGCCTTGTCCCCGTCGCTCCCGTCCAGAGGAGCAGAGGCTGGTGGGCAGGGAGGATCAACGCTATCTTTACCGTCCTCACTTTTCTCACTTTCACATGTGGCTTCCCCTTTAGAATTTGGAGACAGTACCTCCGTTTTGATCTCGCTGCTGACAGTGGATTTTTTCCAAGGAGAAGGCTTATCAGAAGGAACCACACTTTCGTTGTCTTGCTCCTTTTTTTCAGGTTCAACAGATACACACTGATTATCTAACTTATCATCAATTGGGACATTGAGGTCCAGTTCCTCGTTGAACATGCTCTTCTTGTCTCCCAGGTCAAGTTCCGGGTCTGTATAGGCGATGATATCGAACTCCCCCGACCGTAGGAGGTCGTCCAGGTTGGGGTCGTTCGCTTCCAAATTCCCCAGAGTGTCCAACTCGTCCCCCTTGCCATCTTCTGTATCCAGGTTTAGATTTTCAAGATCTTCGTCATCTAAGTCTTTGACTTCAACCCCTTCGAGGTCTTTAACATCGAGTTCTTTGACAGATGGGTCATCAGAATCAAGTTTTTCTTCGAGACCATCAGAAGACTGGGCGGTCACCTGTAAATTTTCAGATGTCGTTTCAGCTGGCACAGAGGCTGACAAAGGGGCCTCTGAGAACTCAGCACCCAAGGGATGACTCAGAGACCTCATGACCATCGCAGACGAATGGACAGCACGGCTCTGCTCTTGCTGAGATGGCGGCACTTGTTCCAAATTTGGGTGCACAGGCAGCTGATGAGGGAGACCCTGGGAAGGTCGTCTCATGGGGTCTGGGTGTCTGGGGCCTGGGAAGTCCGGCCGGGGAATGAAGCTTCCGTGGCGGGGATGGGAGGGTGCCTCAATGACGTTGCCAGGAACAGCAGGGAAGGGCAGCCGGGGCCTCCCATCTGGGGCCCGGTGCCTCAGCTCAATGAAGGCCTGGCCCAGTATGTTATGCTGCTGAACCGGCAGGCTCTGTGCTGGGAAATGTGCAGGAAGTCCACTGGGATTACTCATTGGTGAGTTATTTAACGGCCTGGGCATATCTACAGATAGAGACCTTCTGAGCTGTGGAGGAACTCCAGATCCTTGCATTTGCTGAGGAGGTACAAGGAAGCGTTCCTGACCTGACAAGGTGCCATGACCACCTCCTGGAAATCCAAACCTAAAAGAAGAAATATATAACACAGATAGTTAACATAAAGTACTGAATTCAGAGTCAGGTTTATAAAAAGGAAAAGTTTTAGATTAAATACAGATAGGGCTCCCCTGGTGGCTCAGATGGTAAAGAACCTGCCTGCAAAGTGGGAGACCCGGGTTTGATCCCTGGGTTGGGAAGATCCTCTGGAGAAGGAAATGGCAACCCATTTCCTTCAGTACTTCTGCCAGGAAAATCCCATGGAGAGAGGAGCCTGGTGGGTTGCAGTCCACGAGGTCACAAAGAGTCAGACACGACTGAGTAAGCACACAAAATGTTGCCAAATGTAATAATGACTTAGTAAAAACAAAATTATCACCATTAGAAAGTATTATAAAGAATCTATATGAACATAAATTTTTGCCACATACTCTACAGTAAATACCATACCTGAGCTCTGATGACATCTGACAGAGATCATAAACGAAGACAAAGGAAAACAAACAAGCAGATGGAATCGGTTGTTTACAAATCAGCATATACTACTGGAGTTGCAAAGAAGGCTATGATGTGGAGGAAGCTGATTTAGGGGGACACTTGAGTAGGAGGTCTAATGAATTTTACCAGAGACTTACAGGTCTCTGCACTTAAGAAAACAAAGGTGATGACTGGACAGATTAACCTATTTGCTCAAAGAATGAGAATCAGGGGTAGTAAGACAAGAATGATAGGCATCATCTGTAAAGACTCAGTAAATGAATGAATTACAGAAAAACTTGTATTTGTATTGTACCTCATTCCTAGAAAGAAAGATAGGCAGGTTACAAACAAATATGGGTTTTCCAGGCGGTGCTAGTGGCAAAGAACATGCCTGTCAATGCAGAAGCCTTAACAAGAGACACTGGTTCCAACCCTGAGTTGGGAAGATCCCCTGGAGGAGGGCATGGCAACCCACTCCAGTATTCTTACCTGGAGAATCCTCATGGACAGAGGAGCCTGGTGGGCTACAGTCCATGGGGTCATGGGGACTGAAGCGACTTAACATGTACAAATAAATATAAACAGAGTAACAGGCATAAAGTGAGGAGAAAGAAAAAAGAAAAATAAGGGGAAGACTTTAACATGAAGCATTAGACTAAAAAATATACCTGATAAAATGAAAAGCATATATTAAAGAAATGCCTCCTTATTACAACTCAGGCCCACATTTGGCTCTGACCGTTCTACTAGTCATTTCAAAAGAGAAAACCACTAATTTTACAACCCTATTTCATCATGAGAAACTCCTACAGGAAAACATCCTTTCGATTTGGAAATGTTCACAAATATTTACTGTTGCTGCTGCTAAGTCACTTCAGTCGTGTCCGACTCTGTGTGACCCCATAGATGGCAGCCCACCAGGCTCCCCCGTCCCTGGGATTCTCCAGGCAAGAACACTGGAGTGGCTTGCCATTTCCTTCTCCAATGCATGAAAGTGAAAAGTGAAAGTGAAGTTGCTCAGTCGTGTCCCACTCCCAGTGACCCCATGGACTGCAGCCTACCAGGCTCCTCTGTCCGTGGATTTTCCAGGCCAGAGTACTGGAGTGGGGTGCCACTGCAGTGTAAATTAAAATTAAAAATCTAAGAAGAAAATAATTCACATCACATATTTGACTGAATATGGCAGTAACATATTAGAGGTTTGATTAGTATGATAAACAATATCATTGTGGCTGTAACATAATGCTAGCACAGTCAATATTTAATAACAAAGGGAATGTTTTTAGTCTGTAGAGTACTTAGAGATTTAGAAAAAAATCTATGACCTCTCATTAGTGGAAAATAACATTGATTTTATCTCAAAGGAATCAAGAAGTAAAACTGAGCAACGAGGTCGTAAGAGTCACATCAAAGAATATACGAATGTACGAAACACCAGATCACGCTGCTGTACACCTGAAGCTAACGCAGTGCTGCAAGTTAACCACACTTCAATTAAAAAAGGGTAAAAAGAAGTCGTTTCAGTTGGGCATCTCCTTCTGTTGGCAGTTTACTCTGGCATGAAATGAAAAGCCTTACCTGAATCCATGCGGCCTCATCCCCATACCGCTGACATCAGGTGGATAGACTCCACGGGCCTCCTTCGGGAAAACGGTGTATCGAGGTCCCAGAGGAGGGACCATGGGAGACCTGATGCTCCCAGGGTAGGGGGGTGGGGGCCGGGCAAACACCTGGCCGACGCTCTCTGGCTGCCAGTGTGGCGGGGGCCCTGGGTGGGGCACTGCCCCTGGGTCCTGGGTCCCCTTCTCCTGCCGACCGGCCATCTTCTTCTGCTGCTGCTGCTGGAGGATGATCTCACGGAGCTTCTGTCGCTGGACGGAAGGAAACACAGGGTGACTGGGACTTCTACTGACCCGTGCCTTTTTCAGCCTCAATGATTCTAATACTCCACTATGGTACTGTTTGAATCTTAATATTTCAAAGTATGATAAAACACGAGTTACACAAATAGTCAATCGGTTGTAAAAAAATAAACATGATTTGGGTCCTTTTCCTTGCCATATAACCACCACAGAACTGAAGCTTTCATAGTTAAGAATGCCACTACAAACTCATGAAGGCTGAAATTAGATAAAACAGTAAGTCCAATTCACTGGTGTTGATTCTACCAATTTCACTTTTCTTCTCTGCCAGTATGACAAATTATACTGAAAAGATCTGCTTTAACATCTATATATAAGTTACTCGATAAAACAGCTTTCTCAAATAATACATTTAAGACAACTAAGAAGATTCAAGCTGTTTACCTGTCTCAATTTCTCTGTATCAGCCTGGGACATGTTAACAGTGCTCTGCGTGTCGGTGACCCCTGAGGTGGGTACGGGTCCGGGAAGCTGGGAGACGCTGGAGAACTGCTGGCCTTGCGGAGTCATGGGCGCGTTGGAAGGTGCCCCAAAGCTCCCCTCAGACCCAGGCCGTGGCTGATCAGCAACATCACGGGCAACCTGACTTGTTCCAAAAGCGTCAGGCTGTGGTCTCGGAGTCATGGGAGGCTGATCGTAGGGGTCACGGGGAGCAGATGGGGACACGCGGCTAAAAGCATCGGAAAGACCAGGACCAGGTGGCCTGGGAGTCTGGGAACAAACATCAGGTGGCCTCACCAGAGGGCCAGGTAAGGCTGCTCCTCGATTATGTGCTTGCAGGAAAGGATCCTGGTTTGGCATGAGGGCCGGTCTTGTCAAGGACCTAGTAAAACCCTCTGAAATCCTTGGCCGTGGTGCTGCTGGTGTTTGCGAGTAAGGAACAGACATTCCAGGTCTTGGGGTTCCAGGAGGATGAGCATATGGGTCAGAATGCCTCTGACTGGCTGCAGATGGAGCAAACAAGTCTGCTTGTGCAGACGGCCGTGCGGTTGGCGGCTGCTGACTATACGGATCCATCGTGGTGGGCCGGGGAGTTCCAGGAGGTTGAGAATAAGGGTCTGGGTTGGAGCGAGATGTTCCTGGGGGCTGGGAATAGGAATCTACAACAGGTCGTGGAGTTCCTGGAGGCTGGGAATATGGGTCCTGAGATGTTGGCCTTGATATGAGTCCAGGCTGGGAAAAAGCCCTCGAGGGATGGGAGAAAGACTCATTCATTGCCGGGTGTGGGGTGAGGGGAGGCTGGCTATAGGGATCACTGGACTGGTTATGAGAAAAGCTGTCTACAGGTCGTGGTGTCAACGTGGGCCTTTCATAAGGGTCAATGGACAATCGCCTTGGTGCCTGGGACACTGGCCCGTAAGGGTCCTGGGAGGGAGGAGCGGGCTGCATCGGAGCTTTAAAAGGGCCGGGACCACCGTCGAGAGGAGCAGGTGTCAACAAGGGCCGAGCATACGGGTCAGGGATCCGCTGTCTCTGAAATGCATCTGCCCGAGGAGATGGTTTGGGGAAGTGGTCACTGGTGCCAGGGGTGAGAGGGCCTTGTGAGGTCTGCTCAGAAAGGGCAGGAGACCGGGGCAAGCTGAGGGGCTTGGGAAATGGCTCTGTCAGCACAGGCCGAGGGGTGTCTGGAGGCTTTACGTAGGGGTCACTGCTCGCCACAGTGGTGGCGCACGCCTCTCGGACCGGCGATGGCCGGTTGGCTGCGGCCTCGCCCATCTGAGGCGGCCTGGAGCCCGACGGCAGTGGCCCACAGCTCTCCGCCAGTGCAGCGTTTCTTCTCGGAAAGCTGTGGCCCCCGGGAGGTGGTCGTGGGGTACCCACCATTTTCGCGTAAGGGTCCATTGGAGACGGTGGTCGGGAGTTGCATGATCCAGAGGCAAACACCTGTGGGGACGGGGGCTGAGAAGGCTGAGCCTGAGACAGACTCTCCTGCACCGACAGGCGTGAGGGCGCGGGGGTAGGCGGGGGAGCCTGCGGCTTCACAAACACATCATCTGAGGGGGTGGCGGAGGGGGTGCTGGGCAGCGGCTTTGGAAACAGGTCCTTGTGGAATGACTGGGCAGGAGACAGACTTCCATTCCCGGCCTGCGGGGTCAGAGGGCTCTGGATCCCACTACTGGGCGTGTCTGAGCCGGACTGGCCCATCGCAGGCTGAGAGCCCAGCTGCTGCTGCTGCTGCTGCTGCTGCTGCTGCTGTTGCTGCTCGCTCTTCACCTGCTCCAGCTTCTGCGTGGCTTCGATCTTAGCCTGCTGCTTGCTTTTCTGACGCATTTGCTGTTGAAACAAGAAAACAAGCCTATGTTTAAGGAATAATAAAGCTCCCTGTGGGGTGAGGTGGGGGCAACAGAAAATGTGTCTGTTCTCATCAGTTTCCAGATTGTTCCGTATTAAATTATAAATTCCTAAAGAGGTGAGACAGTTATTCACCAGAGCATACATAATGTCCACAGAAGTATATTGTTTGTAATATTTACTATAACTTCCCAAAGTCAACATAAATGTATTTTACTGAAAAAAGGAAAGCCTATTTTTAATCAGATTTTTATATTCTAGAAAGAACTGTATCTGAAATGATGACATAAATAGCTCTTTTCTCAAAAACCAAAAAAACCAATTTAAAAAGTTAATTCTTAAAAATAAACCCAAAAGACACACACCTGTCTGAACTTCCATTCCTGTTCATGTTCCGATTCTCTTTGCTTTAGTGGATCTTTAAAAAGATCCGAATCGATGCGAGAGCTGGGATCAATGCTGTCTTGCTGTTGCTGCCTTTTCATGGAATCATTTGACATCTGTACTTTATTAATGCGTAAAGCAGCTCTGTTATCTCTGGCTTTTTGCTTTGAAAAAAAGGAGAAGATGATTATCTCCCAGTATATGTTAAAATTAGAAAAACTATGACAAACTTTATCATACCAAAGCAAGAAAATGTCAGGTTAAATAGTTGAAATATTATCCTTGAGAACTTACAGCCTTTTACATATCAGAAGCTACCCCAACTCCCCCTTTTATAAGGCATGTTTCCATTCTAATTCTGGTAACAAACTCCTCAAAAATACAAAGATTAACACGCCTCTCCATTTACAGAAAAGAATACCAAATCAATTCTCCAAATCCAGAATCAGGAATTTGAAGCTTAACTTTCAAAAATAAATAAAAAACCCACCACTGAGAAACATTAAAAATACCCTGCCATTACCCCTGCCAGTCAAGGGAAAACAAAACAAAGAATCAACACATCCCCCCAAAACAGCCATGGTTTGCTTTCTCCAAGCAGTCAGCATCACTGGCAATACGTCTGCTGAAGCCCAGAGCACAAAGTAGCTGCGTGTTTTTCACAACAATAATGCAGATTTAAAATGCTTTAAAATGAAAGCAAAGATTTGGATCCAGCTGACAATCTTAACTTGGCGCTTTGGGAGAAAATAATTCACCATCTGAATGATGAATCTTATAAAACACCCTGATAACTCCTGCAAAGTCCATATTTCAAAAACTCCTTCAAAGTGTCCAGATATGTCTCTTTTAAGATACACAAAGATTCTCTACTAAACTTGATATAAAAAGGGCTTACTGTGGAAATAACTAAGGCACATTAATGCAGTTGCAAAATTTAGTACTTTTTTGAAGAGATAAAACAATTTAAAAATGAAATGAATTAACCATGCTCTCAGAATAAGTGACCAATCTTCAACATGCTGGTTCTGTTCACCAGCTTCTGAAAATATCACCCTCTATATTAAGACATCATGAGTGAGGAAATCACTATAAAACAAAGCTGGTTATTAGTTGTACAAGTATTCAAAAACATAGGTTTCTTCTGCAATGGAAAATTTTTTTTATTAAACTAAGACAATGAGCGTAAGGTTCAGGTATTGTGTTTAAGGATATAACACACAGCAGCTTTGTAAATACCACGTATGGTGCTCTCTCCTGTGAGCTTGCTTTTCTCCACAACTTGGCAATTTGCTTCACTCTAGTCGTCCAGTCTGCAACAAAAGCACACAGCATACACACTTACAGAGCCACAATAACGACGTGTCTTATAAAACGGTTGGTAAACGACAAATGGTTAAATCTGTCTTGTCCATGTTTTCTTAAGTGAATACTCCTATATTTAGTTCTCTGTACACTACTGAGTTCCTGGTACACAATAAGCCAAACGTAACTCTGAAGGCAATGCTGCCTCACGAACAATCTCACCTGCAGAGCCGAAGTTTTTACATCAAAGTTAAGCAGCCAAGATCAAGTTAAGCCAAATGTAATAAATTCCCTCAACTACGTAAGATGCTACCAGAACAAAGCTCAAAGTTTGGAAAACATCTATACGTGAGACCAGTCTATCACGCTGACCCAGAGAAAGTAACCAGTACTAAAAATAAGCATCAGTACTGCTCACACACAGACGGACAAAGCAGTGATTTCAACCTGTGTCGGGACAGGACCGAAACTGAAGTTTGGGTGCAATCAACAGTCAGCAGCACATGTACAAACGGTCCTGTCCATATTTAGAGAGAGAGCTTCAACAAACCCAGTGACAAAGGCAATCAGCTGAGAGGCCAACAGGCGTAACATGATATTTCCTGAGTTCTAGAATCGCATGGTACATCTATTAAAGAAAATTATCTTTAAAAAAGAAAACCTATACCGTCAATCTAAGGACAATTTACACTGACGTTTTAAGTGACTTAACAGAACTTTCTAAGCAGCAAAAAGAAGTGTGATTAAAAAAAAATAACTTGAAGAATGTGTATGTTGCCTTAACATTAAACCATTGATTTATCAGCATTAAACCACTGATTTCTGTTAGATTCAGTAGCATTTATTTCTATACACGATGAATAAAGTACTACAAGGCGTCCAAACCAAAAAAGCACATAAAAGACAGGGATCGTCCGTAAGAACATCCACTTCTAGGTGCCCTTCCAGTAATTTAAAAGTGCCGTTATGTTGACAGCTGGGAAACTATTTCAAGACAAAGCTTAAACGTCCTTTTCAAATCCTGATTTGTCTTGCAACATTAACTCAAGATAATAAATCAGCATTTGCTTACAAATATTCTGTCAGTGACATTTCGTTAATCCAAATGTTTCATCCTCCAGTTAATAAGAATGTTCAAAAAATGGTAATACCCCACCATCTGCTTTTTTCAAACAGGTTGGACAGTTGGGGGGAAATAATAAGTTAGTTTCCATGTGAATAATACTTAGAACTGGGTCTAATTTAGCCTACCTTAATACTTCTGAATAGGTAGTAAGTTTCTGTTCTAGGAATTTTTTTTTACAACTATGCATGTAACACAGTACCGACTTCCACGTATTTAAGAAGACTGCTCAGAGCCAGAACCATTTCATTAACTGAAATTAACTCTGAGCAAACAGCAAATGGGTACAGGGCTTAGCACGAAGAAAATGCAAGATGCCTCTAGGTACCTAGGGAATCTTCACGTTGCACAGAGTCACGCTAGGTCAGAACTGATGATGATACTGGGCCCTCTCGTGTCGGGAAGCAAAAACCCAGAGCCTCTCAGCACACGTGTGGGAAAGCCAGTCGAACGGAAAGCAGTGACACACCCATGGCTTACCCGGGTACTCTCCCTTCAGGTTGGGGAAATTGATGTTCGTGTAGAGGACTGGAGCTACTGTTGCCATCCCACCCAGGGCCTCCTCTTTCTCCCACTTGAGAGTGCTCCTCTGGGCGTTTGACATCGTGTCATTCTCTCCCTCCACAGGGGGAGCCGATGATGTCCATGAGTTGGGAGGATCACCAGCCATTGGATTAAACGCTGGATTTTTATCCCTGCCAAATGATAAACAACTTTACTTCATAAACACAGAATAGCTTTCTAAGTACTATGGTCAAGTACACTTTCATTAAACCCATACCTACAATGTTTGATGGGTTTTAGCAAAGATCACCATGATTTTAAGACACTAACACTGGTCACAGTAAGTCAGACTGATAAACACCTATATAACAGAAATGATTCATGTTTCCATATAAAGTCAAGGCTTTTAAATACCTGGCATCAGCATAGGGGGATTGCGCTACAGCAGAGAAAGTTCCCAGTCCACTTCCGGGAGGTAAAGAATTGTGTGGGAGGTGAGGACTGGGTCCAATGAGGCCGTTCATGAGTGGCATCCGTGAAAAGACATCTTCAAAGAAGAAAGCATATTACTCAAAAATAATTTAAAAGTAACAGAAATATTTCTAAATAAAAATCTGTAATACTACTCAAAAATAGAATTTCCCCCCAATATTATACTGTAAAATATTGCTTAAAGAGCGACTTTTGGCTATAAAATTCTGAAATATTTCTCTGTATTTCTCTATAATTCTGTTTACTTCATCATGGTATGACGGGAGTAGCATGTGTCTTGGAGTCTGATGCCCTAGGCTTGAATCTTCATTCTGCTACTTGTAAGAAGCAGAATCAATCACCACTTTAATAAAACGAAGGTATTCTGTAATGTATGTAACCGGCATACTGTATGTGCAGTTTTTAGCACAGTGCCTCCCATGCAGTAAGTATGCAGCACATATGAGCTCTAAGAAAAAAAATCAATCTCAAGAAATGATAGCTAGGTTTTATCAAATCTTCTTCTTCACTCAAAATTTATGAACAGATATTCATATACAAATAAAAACCCCACCTATTATTCTTAAATTGGCACTTTTTCTCTAAAATAGTTGGGAACACGCAGTATTGCACCTACCATTATAAACTAGATGATCACTGTTAAAAATATGGAATTTGCACTACTTGGAGTTGCAGGCACCAAGTCCGCTTTAACTCACATTCCATCACCTTCACGTCTTTCCCTCAGAGACATGAGGTAAACCATAATGAGACCACCCTGTGTTTCCCCAAACTCTGCACAAACACAGAACTCCAACCCTTATTGTGATCGTCTGTTCTCCTAAACTATTTGGTAGTCAGTCAACTGTCCTTAGCCAAGCAATTTTCCAGCCAAAAAAAAAAAAGGGCACACACAAAAAACACCTTTTTTGGGTGTATCTTCAAAAATCCCTTCCATAAGTTTACACTGGTAATCATTTCATGATGTAAGGTAAACTGTTATGCTATATACTTGAAACTATGGAGAGCTGTATGCCAATTATCTCTCAATAAAACTGGAAGAGGGGGAAAAAAAACCCCTCCAACTTAGAGACACACTTTCAAGTAATAAATACATGGCCTCTACTGATAATTTTAACACTCAGAACAACACTGGAGATCCACACCTGCATCACCAGTTAGTTGTGCAAATAAAAATCAGTCATGAGGTTCGCTACTACTTGGCACCCCTGGCACAGTGACAGAGCACTCCTAACCTGATCATTTGCCAAATGGTTGGAAAGAAAAATAACCAGAAGTGCCTTGCCCACAACACGCTCTGCACCACAGAATGTCCGGTCAGCTAAACCAGATCCTCCATTACATCTCAAGTTCCTGTCTGAGGACGCTGGGGCTGAATGTCCACAGATTTTCAGGCTCTGTCTCAAGGGCACTGGTCCTGGAAATAACCCGACATCAGGTTAGGGCCCCTCCTGCAGAACGGCAGGGCTGGGCCCACTGGTTCGCGACTCCACAACAGCCAAGTGTCTGAGGACACCTAAATTCACTCCAAGGATTAGATTAAGGAGCAAGATTTCTGCATTCATTCCAAGTAGAATGCTACCTCTATTTTCATCTTAAGAGAAAAGGAGGTTCCACTAAGCAATGTATTTCACTGAAAAATATCAAGTGTCTTTCATGTAATTAGGCTAAACCAGAGCTCCCTTCCTGGCCCTGAGAATGTGAGCAGTCCTGTGGCACTCTACCAGCACTGACGACTGTGCCCGCAACACAACCGTACTGGAAGGTTATGTAACAACAGCAGCTATTACCTATTTAGCTTGGCCCTGTACTAAAAGGCTTTACACGCGTTAATTAACTCGCTGGTCCTCACACCAACTCCGTGGAATGGGTTATCATGTGTAGCTCCATTTATGCAAAAAAGAAAAAAGACCCAGAGAAATTAAACAGCCTGTTGTTGCTGTACACATAAATAAATGCAAAGCATTTTTCCTTTATTATGATTTTAATTAGGACGTGGTCTCCACCGGCTACCCCACACCTCTCAAGTTTACCATTACCTGGTCATACTAGTATCTTTTTCAAAGCGTGGATAAGAACTGATTGAAAAATTACTTCATGTAACCTCCACTTAAAGTGATTTCAAGTACTCTCTCAGTCTTCCTGAAATTTCCCTTCTTCGCTTTCTGACCTGTGTAACTGCCAGCACACCACGCTCTGCCCTCTCTGCTCCTACCAGGCTGCTCCGCTAAGGATCACAACAGCCTTGTCTGACCCAATGAAACAGCACACCACCTTTTACTCTACTTGGCCTTACAGACTGTGTCACGAGCATCACCGCTAAGACCCTACCTCGCACTCAGGGTCTCCACCTGTTTTCACTTTCATCCAACCCTCAAAAGGGGGAAAGAAAAGGAGCATGCAATTGTATATAAATATGAACCAGCTGTGAAGCATATGATTTATTACATTCACTTAAAAAGAGTTCAAGATTCTACATTCTACTGAAGTATATCCTTTTAAGAAATCTCACCCTTCTGATCACTACACAGACAAGTCCTAAGCCTTTATCTACAGCTCCGAACAACGCAAATGCCTTTACGTCAGAACAATGTATATGCTCATTTCTAACAGAGTCAAAACGGCCTAAAACTAAGCTCATTACATCTCCACCTCTCTCCTCTACAACACACACACACACTGTCTCTCTTCTTCGCTCCATGTTTCAAGTTTACGGCATGACTGATTATCTTCTGGGCCAGCCTGACATATATACAGTCCAGTCCAGTCTCTTTCCTCTCACCTCACATCGTACACCCAATTGGTAGCACAATCCTACTTATGCTAACATTGCTGTCTATCAAATCCAATTCCTCCTTTCAGTTACTACTGCAGATATATTCACATGGAACCCAATTTTTCATTCAGTCCCAACTGAAATAAACTCATTAATATACAACTCTTCCCATCCCAAATGCACTTCCAATATTAACACCAGAGCTACTTTGCCAAAACATGTGACTCATCAGATCATTTCACTGATGTGAGGTCTCCAAAGGCTGGAGGAAAAAAGGCCAACTGCCAACGCCTAGCTGTCCAGACAAAATCTAGTCCCAATGTCGTACTTTCTAATTTGGCCTCCTTAAACACTGTCCCTTTTACCTCTCCTCCTTTGCTCTGGGAGCAGCAGAGCTGCCATTCCTAAATAGGCACATGTCTCCCTGCATGTGATCTGATGCTATTTTATCCTTAAGTTATTATTCTTTCAAACACAAATACTGAAATCTCAGAGACTCTTATAGCTCTGCTTGAATTATGCTCACTGTAATGGACATGAGTTTGAGCAAACTCTAGGAGATAGTGAAGGACAAGGAAGTCCGGCATGCTACAAGGAAGGCAGTCTGGATTGCAAGGAAGCCTGGGTTGCAAAGAGACACGAATTGAGTGACTGAACCACATCAACAATAATAGAAATTAGTTGTCTACCTAAAAGTCTACAATACTACAATTATAAACTCTGGTGGCTAGTCAGCCTTAGTCATCTCTGAGTTACACGTAAGCACCTAGCCAAAACCCACCTCCGCTCCAAGTAAACATCAACCTTCCTAATCCTCAGTATCTTATTAAACATGAGACTGCACATTGAAATGATTTAAACAATGATCATAAAACCTTTTTATAAAGGAATACATCTTTAACTGATTTGATTTTTTACATACTTCTAGTTTCAAAAAACTTGGAGACAGTTGCTTTTATTTTTATGTGCTGTGAAGAGAAACATGGAAGAGTTTTTAATCATTAAGAAAGTGTATGGGAACAATTATGTCAAGAAGTGCTTATGAATCTGTTTCATCCAAATGTAAATCACATTTGATCTAGCAAACATCATGGTAAACTGATGTTTAGGACTAAACTGGTAGAAACTAAAACATTTCAATTATGTGCATTATAGAAATGTTCGTGTACACACAAAATTGGTGGCCAAGGTAACATTAAATCATCTGCACTTCTTAGCACTTACACAGCGTATGAGCTCATAGAAGCATCATCATAGATCATTCAGTTCAGAGTCACAAGGCAGCGACAACAGGAGAGAGAGGACCCAATACTATCAAGAACACGGTCTGAAGCAGTATCTCCTTACCTATGCCCACAAAATTCTGATCCTAGCCTATCAGATTTCAGCTCTTCAGAAAGAGGGAGAAAGGAAAGCCTGAAATTTGTTCTGCAGCTAGTTACAAACAGGTAGAAGAAAGTGTGTTAAACAAAACAGGCAATTTCCACAGAAGTAGGCATTTCGGCCGACAGTGGTAGAAAGGGCACCGATTTACTCTGCGGAATTTACTGAGGCCATGTTCTGTGGCAGGTATACAGCGAGGGCAGCTGTGACTCTAGCCTTCAAGGAGCTCACCGTCTACAGGGAGACCCGTAATGCCCCAAAGGGGCGTTTATATTTGCACCACATGCTATGAATGGAAAGCCCGGGGGGAGTGTGGGAGTGGAGACTTGCTGGCCACAGAGGGAGTGACTGAGGCTCAGACCACATGGATGAGTCCAAGGCAGCCGGTGAGGGCCGAGCAGTTCTCAGAACATTTCTGCGGGAACGACTGAGGAAAGGTGACGCGGGACCAAGGACTGGGGGCAGGGAAGGAGGCGGGCACCGTTAACAGGGGCACTGCCAGTGAAGTGGGCAAAAGAATTCTGACCACAGAATGAGCCGCCGCGTTCCAGGGAAAGGCAGGGAGGCGGGGGTGTGACTGAGAGGAACTCAGAGGCTGGTCCTACCCCGTCACTGCAAAAGAGGACCCTCTCTTGTCATGTCTGCGTGCGTGGTGGCCGAGGGGCAACGCGAGGGGGCACACGCGGCAGGGCCGTACTTACGACACTTGTCTAGAGGCGACGTACCCTGGCCGTGCACGGGCAGCAGCTGGGGCGCAGGGGGCGGTGGCGGCTGCGGTATGGGGGGCGGCGGCGCAGCCGCAGGACTGAGCACCGCGGTAAACAAGTCCTCCACGTCCTTGCCCCCAAGCTCTAGGAGACACAAGGACAATGGCAGCACGGTTAAGAGACTACGAGAGCCAGAGTGCAGGGAGTGCTATTTCCATCAACAAGAGAATCAGAACACAAATACCTGGAATTTTATACAACTTGCTGAGAATTGCTCCTAGGATAAAAGAGATGGAAATATTAAAAACTGCCTTGTCAATATCTGGATGCAATATAGTATTTGTCACAGAACGATCAGAATAGAAGTTAAGTGGCATGCACACATCTTTGAAGATCC
Organism: Bos indicus x Bos taurus; assembly: GCF_003369695.1. Taxonomy (NCBI): domain Eukaryota; kingdom Metazoa; phylum Chordata; class Mammalia; order Artiodactyla; family Bovidae; genus Bos; species Bos indicus x Bos taurus. The sequence continues at coordinate 5,245,899 of NC_040079.1, read as the reverse complement.
TATTACGTTTCTGCGCGTCTTTAGAAAGCTCAGATGGAGGGCAAATGCTTTACCGTCTGTGACCATCTTGTCAAGTTCAGGGCTGAGGATGCCATCGAGCTGCTCTTCACTTAGAGGCCGTGAACTATGACCCACACTTGGTTGAGGCAGAGACGAAGGGTCATCAGCACCCGAACCAACGTCTATTCCAGCTAGAGGAGCAAGGTATGTATATTAGAAAGTGGATTCTGAACACTCACACAAAATGCATTAACACAATTTACCTGCATTAACACACAACAACAGGATTAAAACAAAGCAATGGAAAGCCTGTAATTCTGAATTAATCTAGATTTTAAAACCAATTCAGGGGGTCAATAAGTAAAAATTAGGCACAATGCATTTGTAAACTTAGGTTCTGCTTAAAAAGTTATGGTTTAATCAAGGGAAGTACATTTCCTCAGAAACAAGAGAACACTTCTAGTTCTAAATTGCTAATTTCTACACACAAAAAAGCACCATATTATTAAGTTAGGGGTCTCTAAGAAGAGTCAATATATAATGTTCAATATACTTTTAACTCAAACTTAGAAAACTGTGGTTTCAAATGCAACTGGGTCAACTATCATATGCAGGTTGTAAAACAATCCAGTTTCACGCTAACTAATGGAAAGCTCAAAACTCTTAATGCTTAGTAAAAATCATCCTCTGGTGAACAATTCCAACTACAGATCTTATTTCTGAAATATTCTGTAGTCAAAAACAAGATACAGATTATGTTCTTAACATGCTGTATCTTACAAAAATTGGTTTTTAAGCAAGAGTAACATTTAAAAGTGGTTTATTGTCTATTTTATCACACTTCCTCAATATTACTATCAACAAGTGAAAATTCATCTCTTATTTGAGCTTATCCTAGGAACTATCAATATAATGTTTGCGTAATAGTACAGATTACTTTCTAACAAGAATAAAACCATTCATTAAAAAAAAAGAAAAAGAAAGAACACTACAGAGAAAGTCACCCAGAGCACAGTACAAGTGTACCATGCCTTAGTGCACACACAGAGAGAACAAAGCTGGATTAGTGACAAAGGAGCACTGTAACAAGTACACATGCACCCACAGGCTGTTTCGGCTGAAATCACTACTAAAAAAATAAGACAAACTACTTCTAGTCAGCCACCACCCACCGCTGATTCTTACCAAATGCACAAGGTGAGCTCTCAACCTGGAAAGTGCATAAATCAAGACCTACAAGACCCAAACCAAATACAATGGATGATTACCACAGGAGCGGGAAGCGGGGGTCGGCTCACACAAAAGAAGAAACGAGGTACATAAGGCAAAAAGTCTTAGCTCTGATGCAATTAAAAAGACAACAGAAATTACGAATGTGCTATTTCCCCTCTTAAAGCAGGAAAGTCAAGGCAGATCAAATAAAATGATGAGTTTGACGATGCCAAAGAAAGAAAAAACTTTTTCCATTTCAATGACTACGCCTGTTTCACACACACACACACACACACACACACCTCTCAACTCACATCATAAAATAGACACTGGGCAAATGTACCTGAATGATCAACTGATTTAGCAAGGTCATCTGAAATTATTCCAAGAATGTCATCATCTGTGTTTAAGACTTCAGAAATGTCAGCTAAGGGGTCATCAGCAGCACCTAAGTATAGTAAGTATATTTTCAAAGTGTCACCATTTTCCTAGACATTAAATTCTAAAACTCATTCATTCAACCATTTACCAAATATTGAGAATATAGTAGATACTGAGGTAAGTGCCAGAATCATAAAAAGATTATTATTTCTAAAGTAAGGAATTTTTCATAGAAAAGGCACTCCAACATTTGAATAAGAAAACATTAAAAATTAAGACATTTGTTTTTGTGACTACTGTATATTAACAATGAAATAAATCTTAAAATAAAAACCCACAGGCAGTAAAAGTGAAATAGAATGCTGTAACAAAGCAAAAAAAATAAAAAAAAAAAAAAAGAAAACCATTTAGAAAAAGGCACCTCTAAAAATGACATCTAGAAAACACAATAGAAGGTAAATATTAAAGACAAACCTACTGCTTAAAGTTCCTTGTAAAGTATAAAGCAAATACCATCGAGTAAAATGCCTACTTCCAGCTTTACTCTTAACACTCATTAATTCACTCATTTACTCAAGAAGGAACCTGAGCATCCACAGAATTATGTCTATGCAGCAAGCTAACAGGCACTGGTCCAGCCACTAGGAGAGAGAAGGGACGAACACACAGTGCAGACGCGCCAGAGCTTCCTCTTTCAGAGGCAGCGGAGAGTGAACAAAATGAAACCAGTGTAAGTGCTATAAAAATAAACAATGAGGGGAAAAGGATTAACAACAACATGGCAGGGGCCACCAATCCTCCATGTACTCAAAAGCCCACATCTGACCTACACTCGCCCCTCTAGCCTCATTTCCACATCTGCAGATTCAGCCCGCCAGAGACCCCAGGACTGCTGTACATATGAGAAAAAACCCCGCATCTAAGTGGACCCTCGCAGTTCAAACCCCTGTTGTTCCAGGGGCATCTGTAAAACGGGAATCTGCTGGAAGGTTGCTAGAAGAGGGTGTGACTGATGTCTTTTTTTTTTTTTTTGACTGATGTCTTAAAGGGACCACACTGGCTGCCAGGTGCAGAATGGACCAGGGTGGAGGAGGGTAAGGCGTGTTGGGAGACGAGCTGGACCGGGGAGCAGGAGCGGCCGTGGTCCCGGTGAGAGGTGGTGCCCGCCTGCACACAGCGGACGGAGGCTGAGGTAGGCAGCCGCTGGTGTGGGATGGCATCTGAAGGCAGAGACAAACTTGTGGGTGTGTGAGATGTGGAACGTGAGACAATCAAGAGCCAGGGAGAGCGACAGGGTTTCTAGCCTAATCAAGTAGGAGAATATTTAGGCTACCTTTAGTGACTTTATTAGTCACTTAAGGAATATCAGAATTTTTGAATCCGTTTTTGACTGTTTTTACTTAAGAAAAAAAAAGAAGATGACATAAAATACTCCAGACTCTAGACCAAGTATTTCTATAAAACATAGTCTTGTCCCTTTAAACATATCAGACAGAATGCACACGTACATAAAAATACAATTTTTCAAACTGAAATCCAAAGTATATTTTGTATGCCCAAATATTTGTAAAGTTTTTAAGAAATAAAATTATTTCAATACTATATTCTCTAGACAACAGTATCCTTGAAAGAAAAAACAAAAAAATGGGGTAACTGTTTCAGGGTAACATTTATTTGATTTTAAATCAGTGGAGGGTTTCCCCTCGCAGTCCAGCAGTTGAGACCCCACACTTCCACTGCAGGGGTCGTGGGCTCAACCCCCAGTCAGGGAACTAAGATCCCACAAGTCACAAAGCATAAATAAAACACAAACAAAGACACTTAAACCAATGGAATTCTATTAAACAAGTAACAGTCAGTGTTTTTTAAAAGACTGTGTTTTAAAAGTTCTCCTCTACCCGATGATATTTCATATCTTATTAACAAATTATTAAAACTGACATAATGGAAAATATTGAATAACTTTTTTTGAAAAAGAAAGCTATTAGTTTTCAATTCCCCATCATAAAGGCAAAAGAGTGGTTCAACTGTACAGATTTTGACATGTGTGTTATTCTAGTCCTCTATATTTTGGCTTAGTCACTAAACCATTCTCTCTTCATCAATTTTTTGGGGAAAATGACTTCAAATAAAGGAAACCAGAATGAAAAATGGTATATATCAATGTCTTTCCTGTCACAGTATCTCCTGCCCAACCCCAGTTCGCTTTCTTGTAAAAACTCAATGGCAATTTACTTCTATGAAAGCCTTTAAACGGCTGGGCAGATTTTTACAAGGCATCCTTCAAATAGTAAGACATCCTTTGAAACACCTGCAAGTCTTTCACTATACATTATTTTAACAACATACTGACATGGGTGAGAGCAGGAAAATACTCAAAACAATTGAACTAAAGTAACAGTAAAATGACATGTTAACATTAAACAAAGAGTATGGCCTTTAGTCTCATGCTGAACGTGTGCTTTCAAATAACAGGGGGCAAGACTGCTTCTAATTATTTCAAGAAGTTAAAAGATTAATAGTAACCTGTATTTCAATCCAGGATGATGCCAAGTTAATGAAAATGTAATTCAACATTATCCAAAGTCATCTTTCAGGGGATGCTGCTTTAAGATTATTTTCAAAATTGAGTTTATAAAATTAAATGAGTGACAACTGCAATTCAACGACAAAAAGGGAGCCTGTCAGAAGAATATTTAATTTGTTGCTCATTGTTTAGTCGCTGTATCGTGTCTGACCCTTTGCGACCCCATGGACTGCACAATTGAAAGTAAAACAAAAATACAGAAGTGGAAGAAAAACTTTGTGACACCAAGCCAGCTAAACTCTGGAGAGCCCTGCTGATGTTAATATTACTTTATACACATTAAGTTCTTGTATTTTTCTCTGATTCTGAGCAGTCCCTGTATCCCCTGTGTCTAGAGTCTCAATAGAGGACAGGTTTGCAAGGGACATCTGGCAACATCCGGAGACGTTTTTTATTATCACAACATTGTGAGGCTAGAGATGCTGCTGAATATCCCACAATGCTCCAGATGGCCTCCCTCCACCAACAAAGGTCGATGGCCTAAACTGTCAGCAGTGAGAAACTACCTAAGCCAATAGGTTGCTGCTGCTGCTGCTGCCAAGTCGCTTCAGTCATGTCCGACTCTGTGCAACCCCACAGACGGCAGCCCACCAGACTCCTCTGTCCCTGGGATTCTCCAGGCAAGAATACTGGAGTGGGTAGCCATTTCCTTCTCCCAAGGCAATATATTCCACGGTATATTAACACAATGGATCAGACAGCTTCCAACTACAGTATTTATTCTTTTTTTCTTCTTTGGAATTTCTTGGGGCTATATAATTAATTCTGAAAAACATCTTAAGTTGAAGATTATTGTAACTCACCAATCATGGCCTCATTATACTCCCATATGTCGCCCTCAGTCAACAATAAACCAAGCATTTTCCTTTACAACTTGCAAGAGTTGATTTCATTGTAGTAACAAAGATGAATTTATTTGCTAAATCATACAGACCTGGTCGACTTAAAAAATAGTTGCATTTACTGAATGCAAGTTTTATTTCAATAAAGGTAAGTTTTATAAGCATTTCAAAGGTCTGACTAAAAGGAAGATGAATGTAATGTGATAAAAAACAATCTTGTCGTTTCCTCTACATACCGTGAGCTCCAGGTTTTGCTGGCATTGAGGATGAACTAAGTAGCGGGTCTAAGGAAGGATCCAAGAAAGTGGTGTTCGTGTTTGTTTTATAAGATAGCTGGGTTGTGTCTTCTGATAGATTATCCAAACTTAGTTTGTTTTGTCTTGTTGTATCTAGAAGATCTTTTCCAAAGAAAGCTTCCTAGACAAAGAGAAGCACACGTGGAAACGACTGACTCAGATATAAAATTCTAAAATGAGAATACAGATAACTGTCATTTTGATAAGAAGGCAGAAATAACAGAAAAGCTTAGTATTTAACAATTTAAGAACTGAATATAGGAATATGTAAACAATAGAGATAGCCTGTCAATTATTTTATGCAAATCCCCTTTTTAAAAATAAGCTTTTTTGTGTTTTTTAAAATAGAATCAAGTAAAATTAACCAAATAAAACTACCCAATTCTGTCAAATGTTTCTAGCAACCGCAGTAATTTCATAATCCCAAGTTAGACTACAGTGAAACTTAAAAATGGATAAATTTATAATACTATGTATGGCACCTTAATTCATATTATAAGAAAAACTAAAACTTCATGAATATTACTAACATTTGTAGATGATCTATAGAGGCTAGCTCAAGGGTTTGATCTACAACTTTAATATTTGTATACTTCACAGATAGATTTAGCAATCTCCTACTGATGCGTATAACCACATTATAAAGACTTCACACACTATAAATCTCAAAGAAGGTTTTTACAGTCATTTTAAACAAACTATGTGTACAAAATTTACCACCATTAAAAGCCTTGGCGTTTTATTCAGTTACTCACGCTGACTTTACTCCATTTCAATATACTTTATTGTAGAGACCACTGTTTCAAGCCTGGCCTCCTTGCAACTCCAGGATCTCTCCCCAACTTCTCCAGCATCAATAAGGAGAACAACAGGAAGCGCTGGGGACCCCCTTCACCTACTTCTATTCCAAAATTCTATTTTCTATAATGTGGTCTGTCTGGAAAGGGGAGGGCAATTTTGCAGTAACTACCCACATTTAATCTTGCCAAAGATACATAAACAAAAGAGGTTCACTGCATCATTTTGTTATATCCCTCCAAAATGAAAACAGCCTCAATGTCTGTCAGAAAGCATATGACTAAATTATAAACATCCATACTGTAAAATACATAAATTTTTAAAAAGGATGTAGGACTATGCTGTCAAAAATAAAGCTCTAAAATACAGTACAGTTTTAAAAGAAAGCAATTTGAATGATATGTCCAGCAAAACATAAAATACAAACCAAGACTATTAAGATTGTGCAAAAATAAATTATTTAAAAAGTTCTCAAAGGAGAAATGCCAAGCAGTTAACTTGTGAAAAGGGACAGGGGAGGATGGTCTGTGAAATCTGAAAACCCACAAAGATAGCACTGGGCAGGAGATGAACTGGCTTCTTACACCAGCAACGCTGGTATCACTAAGAAAAATGCTGAATAGTAGAAAGCATCTTGGAACTTTATAGATTATTTACTTAATGCCTTCAGTATGAATCTGAGAGATCTGAGAACACCATTAGCAAAAAATGTTTCTTTGTATGGCTCATGATGAATTTAGTGGTATTTATCAACCATCTGGTATTAACTAAAGACCACAAAACTATTTCTACTGGGTAGATTACACAATTATTTATACCTTATCTTGACACTGCTGTAATTAATAAAGAAAAACTAGAAAAAAACTGTTTATCAATTCCTCGTGGATTTTCATCACTAGTCACTATATTTCCCACTCTACTCCAAAAAGCTGTGAAAAAAATTACAATTGCTATCACAAGATGTCCAAGTAACATTACCATTCATTACAAGTTTCCTTCATATCAAAAATGTGTAAATTACTGATGAACACTAGGGGCATTACACCTGTTCACCAGAAGACAGAATCTAGATTAAGATTACGACTACAGCAGTAATCAGGAAATCCAATCCACTATTTTTAAAGGCTCTTTTGTGAAAGTATGGAATGATCAGTTTTCATACTTCTAGAATGAATGGGTGCAAGCGTGCCAAGTTACGTCAGTCACGTCTGACTCTTTGTAACCCTATGGACTGTAGCCCACCAGGCTCCTCTGTCCATGGGATTCTCCAGGCAAGAATACTGAAGTGGGTTGCCATGCCCTCCTCCGGGGGATCTTCCTGACCCAGGGATCAAACCCAAGTGTCTTTTGTCTCCTGCATTGGTAAGTGGGTTCTTTACCACTATTACCACCTGGGAAGCCCCTAAAAGTGATAAGTGTTATTGAAGCTGTAATTCTGGCTGCCAAAAAACCATCTTCATTCAGTGAACATAATCACTATAACCAGTGCTGGCAAAAGGAGTCCACCAGAAGTGGGTCTGCAGAGCACAATGGTGTGCCTGGTTTGCAAGAATGAGCCTTTCCCAGCCAAATACGTCTTCTGAAATTTAGAAGTGAAAAACTGGGATTAAAAAAGAACTCTGTGAAAAGTATCGAAGCACAAAAAAGATGAACGTAATTTTTAAGTGCCCCTAAGGAGGTAAAAATAGCATTTGGGATGACAAAAACAATAAAACTATTTTTCAAAACTCAAGACATCACTTCATGTTTATTAACAAATACATAATATAAAGCAAAATATTACTTGTAAATAGACAGGGAAAATTTCTTCCAGCTTATTTTTCCTTTTTCGGTATCTCTTCTTTATTTTTTCAGTGTTTTCATTAACAGAAATAGATTCATCAACTAAGGTATCTGGTAACTGCTCACTCCAGCCTGAAACAACAATCACACTTATAAATATGTGGTATTTAAAATTTTCAGATAAACCCACCAAAATAACTAATAATAAATGATAACTAACTTACCAACATACACACAGACAAGTTTTGTCTTTATTCTTTCAGTTTTATTGAGATATAACTGACATACAGCTGTCTAAATATATACATAATGACTTGACAAAAATTTTTCACAAAAAGATCTGTTAATTTTAAATATCATAAAAATTCATTTCATGTCTACTTAGTACCAGCATGCTTCCTATTGTGTCTTAATGAGTATTTTCTTACAAAGCAGAAATTTGTTTTTATGTAAATGGTGACATCTTGTTAAAGGTAAAAAAAAAAAACACATACTCAATGCTAATGAGTATAGAGAAATGGCTACTCACAAACAACTAAAAGGAATTTAGCAGGTCCAACCTCTAGGTAGAGTTTATTGGAACTATCCCGCAAAAGTCTTTTAAAAAATGTGTATCCCTCAATCCAGCAATTCTAGGTTTGGGGATTTATTGCAAACTAGGTATCTGTAGTACATACATACTGTGATAATGTATGACTATCTGTGAATCTGGTCATAAAAACGTTATGAATGCTCAAATTTAAAATAAAAGAAATGCAAAAATCTGAAATGTTGGCCTAATAAACAAGAATACCACTTACAGCAGGTGAGCAAGGAATCAAATGATACTCTCAGATACTTTAAGCAAAAGACACATACATGCCTTCTGAAAATCAATGTGGGCACTTGTGTTGCCAGACTACATAGGTTGAATAAAAAGTACTCAATATAGTGGAGAAACACATTTTAAACAAATTTTTTTTTAATCTACCAGTGATCTAACCAGAAAATATACAATTCCCTAAGACCAAAAATTAAGGTCAAACAGGAACCACAAAAATAAGCAAAGAATGAAATAAAGCTCTCTGAAATGCTGCTAAAACCTAGTGACCTTGAACTCCAGTCTTCAGAGCGCTATGAGGAATGGGGTACAGAAGACAAAGCCTGCAGCCTCTTCCCAAGGTGGCGAGACCAACCAAGGGTGCCTGCTACAAAGGAGGGACCCAGGGCTCCACGCCCAGGGCTGGGTGAGCACGGAGCACACCCTCCCCTACCCCAGTCCTCCTCTCATCACTCACCACCACCCCCACCCCAACGGCAAAGAAAACTGCCACTGAATAGTATGGTGCTGAAGAGAAAGGCAAAACAAATGAACATCTTCCCTAAGAGTTCATAAACTCAATACAGCCCTGATGTGTAAAAAACCGGCATTTACGTAACACAGGTGGACCAAAAACCTTTAAGCTAAATACTTAGCTTAAAGAAGTCCTGGAGTAGTAGTACCTCATGTTCCTGGCAGCGACAAATGCAAATGTTTTCTGAAGGAACCAATCTTTAATTCAGTTCTCAAAAACTTCAGAGACTGCTCTACAGAATATGAGCTCACAGTTAAAAAAAGTTTGTTGTTGTTTATATATATGTATGTGTATCTCACACAACAAACACCATCAAATGAGGCAGCAGGCAGCAGGGCACAGGAGAGACAGTGTAGAATGTGACGCGCGAAGGTTTGAAAATACTTGACTCTAGATCAAGTGCAACTAGAAGAAGTAAGTTGTACGAAGAAACTACAGTCTTAAAATATCTAAAAAGTAGTCATGAAAAGGAAAATATGCACAATCGATTAAAAACTCAACGGATGACAAATGAAGAAAAACACTAAATGATGAAACTAAAGTTACTTAGAAGACAATAGAGACAAACATGGAAAATACAAAAAATAGTTTCACAGAATGTATCACACTTAATTGGGGCATTATTATAGTCACATTAAGTAATATCAGAAACTTCTTTAAAACCATTACAGTGCTTCCTCTTAAAAATGTACAGCAATTAAAAAAAAATTAATTCACAGGCCAAAAGCCTACCACAATGTAATGGAAAAAACTTTATTCAAAAAACATAATAAAAACATATCATTTTTCTTTACATTCTATATACAATATTTAAAATACAGAAAACGTACAGATCAAGACCATATGGATCACAAAGTCTTCATTAGAACCAATTCTTAAGCTATGGCTTTAGCAATGACTTAACTTTCTTTGAAACTCTAAGAAAAGATGACACAATATTAATTGGAAGATACATTTCTAAAACAGCATACAATTTTGTTATAAATTATTGGGGTACCCTGTCACTTTCAGATACATGGTCTACAAAGTTTCCGATTTTACATTTTATACCAAGTACCTAAGGCAGGCAAAGAATGGCCTACTGTGAGATGACCAGAAAGTGCCAGATGTGTTTCTGTGATCAAGTCCCTAAACTGCTTATATTTAACAGAGGGAAAAAATACAACAGAAACACTTGTTAAAAATCTCAAAGCAACATAATCTACTGGGTTTAAATAATTTTCTTATCAAACCTACTACACTGCAGATATGAACTGCACAGGCACCTTACAGATCGCTGAGCAGCAGTAAGGTGGTGGCCGTGGCATTACTTCCAATAGTTGTTTTCAATGGGAACATCAAGACAAGACAGTAAAATCAATCAAAATCAGGACCATACCATCATCTCTGCTGGGTAACTGCTCGGAAATGGAGCCTGAGGAATCCTTTCTGATTACAGATCTTTTGGTTTTTCCTTGCCCAGTTCGACTTCTTTGTCGTACCATAAATCCACCAATACCTATCCAAAACAGAAATTGGGGAATCCTGTAAATAACTAACTTCTCCCTGTATTTCCTCCAGAAGCAGGATGAAAATGTTTAGTCTCACAAGTGAGGAATATCTCAAATTCAAATGGGCTAATTTAAATCAATAATCTCATTTTAATGCAAAATAAAAGAGTTTGGAAATAAGACGTCAAAGTTATTGTTATCTTATTACTAACCAAACAGGAATAAAGAATTCATTGAAATACAGAAGACTGCATGTACTTCTTCTAAACAATGTCAGAGTAAACATTATAGTGTATTATGCTTGTTTCCTTAATGTCAGTAACTCACAGACCATTCAAATTATTTGTACGTTAGTTGAGGGAGAGCAGACACAAGATACAAACTAAACTAGGTGATCCCAAAGAAAGCCAGCACGGCTTCTGGGGAAGTGTGTCCAGGTGCCCCTAGTAAAGTCAAGACATGAGACGCACGCAGCTCCAGTGAGGGCACGGAACCTGGCACCGAATGGTGCCATTCTGGTTACTGGCAGACTTTGGGCAAGTTATTTACCTTTCCACTGCCTCAGTTCCCTCACTGGTAAAACGGGGATAATGTACAGCATCTCCTACACGCAGGTTATAAGCACTAAGTAAGCGAACACACATAAAGTGCTGAGACTAGTGCCTAACATACAGCAGCACTGACAGCTTTTATCACTGACAATATACTTTGTGACCTAATGGGCCCCTCACACGGGTCCCTGACACGGATGACTTACTTCCATGTAAGGCAGATAAGGAAAAAAACAAACAAAAAAAACCCTGAACGTTTAACTCTTAAGTTCCTGGAAGGAATTCAGACATGTCTAAAAAAAGTAAGTGCCTTATAAGCCTCATAATGACAAAGAAATGAAATTATTTTCATACAATGATTGAATGAAACTCATCTAGGCATTAATTACAGATGTGGCCCATCTGGAAGGAAAATCTAGTGGAAAACAAACACAAAGTTTTTCCTTACACATCAAAAGGTATTTAGATCATTCTTATCAATACAACAGAAGCAATCAGAAGAATAAAGACTGGACTGATTCAATATACCTCACAGCAGAGTGGGTGGGATCGAGGTTCCAGAGGGAGGGGATAAATGTGTACTTACAGCTGATTCAGACTGTTGTACAGCAGAAACTAACATAACCTTGTAAAGCAATTATACTCCAATTAAAAAATACACTTTAAAAATTTTTGCTTAAAAAATGCAAAAATTTTCATAAGCAAACTGCCTAAAAAGAGCCTAGAAATTCTGTATTATGAATATGTCAATACTTTTTTTTCCATTAAGGCAAAAAAAGTTTGACAAATAAGACAGCTTTTCTCTCCCCTCCCCTGAGGCAGAGAGGAAATAAGAGTTCTTAACAGTCACATTATTAACCAAACTATAAATTCTAGGAAACATAAGAACTCTGTCATATCATCTTCATATTGTACACTTACTAGTTGGTACTCCTGCACAAAAAATGCAGTAAATTTAAAAAACAAAAATATTAGAAAGTGAATGCTAAATCATGAAAGAATTGACAGAGGTACACATCAAGGGAAAACATATGTTTTATTGTGAGTCAGTCACATACCCACACTAAGACATTTATCACCTACAAAGTTTATTTCAACTGTTTAGTTCTGTCATCTATACATACAAGTTTTAGAGTTGTTAAGGAGTTATATTTCATCCTGATCATTTCATTATAACTGAAGCCCTATTATATTTTTCTTAAATTAAGTAAGTTTTGATTGTAACTGAAATGCCCAGCTAAGGCGCTCTACCTGGTCGGTACGGTTTCCGTTTTCTCTTTTTCACGCCCTCCGTTCCTTCGGCCCCCTTAGCTTCATCATCCACAGCTTCTCGTTCAGGACTAGATTCTGATTTTCCATCACAGTCCATGAGTTCTCCTTCTGGAAAAAAGTAAATGTACAGACAGAACTGAAAAACTGCCGAATGTATAGCTCCTATGTAAGAGGAAAGACAAAGCAAAGTGGCTGCTGAGCCACTCTAATCGTGCATCCCACCTGACAGGGAGAGTACAGAAAGAGACGGAAAAGGCCCCCGACGGCTGGAGAAGTCTTGCTCCTCAGTGCACCCTTCTCAGGAAACGCAACACGAGGCTCAAGGAAGGGGAACAGAGAGGATGCTTGGAAGGACAATTATAAATCAATCTGCACTTAACCTATCACTCCTTGCTATTAATTATGTCTTCAGGTCCAGGACCCGAAGGCTGTCTCTCTAGCCTAGAACTCTCCTGAGTTGCAACTAATCTGTAATTAGATATTACCCAGTTACTGGAAACTCTACATACAAAATTGAACTACTAATTTGAAATGAACTTCCTCCCTTCCTCGGGATTTGCCTGTCATTAAAGAGCAAAGAAATGTACCCTGCAGAAGCCAGACTCCTGGGAGACAGTCTTGACAATGCCTCATTTCTTTTTTCATGCCATCAAGGCTCCTCAGTATCTCTCAAAGGCGTTTTACTTTTCTCGACTGTCATCTCAGTCCAATCTCAACTTACTGCCATTCCCTCCCCTCCTATCCCTCTCCTTGCTTCCAAGCTTACCTTCCTCCCTAATCGGTTCTTTAAACTGCAGCCTAAATGATCTTTCTATAAATACCTATCAATTTTCTGCTTAAGAACCCCTTAATGTCTTCCCAGTAGCCTGAGAATGAGATTCAAACTGTAAGGCCCAGGTGATGTGTCCTGTGAGCGCCACAGCCTCACTGCCCCCCCACCAACTCACACTCAGTTCCCTGTGCTCATCAAGCCCTCCCCTCTGTCTGCCCCTATCCCCCGTCTCGGAGAATTTATCTCCTGGAGAATCCCCACAGTTACATGTTCCTGTACATTAACATTATGCGTCATTTGAATTGGTTCTCTTAATGTCCATTTCCTTGCTAGACTATATTCTTCTTAAAAACAGCTATCAAGATTCTTATTAACAGCTGCATCCTTAGCATGGTATGTAACAGGTGTTCAATAATTTTCTCACAGAATGATGTAATCAATGCAATTAATGCATAAGAGAACACTTTTAAAACCATGGTAATCAAAGCTTTTCAAATTATGCTTTATGCTGTGCTGCAGGGGGGAAAAGTTATCAAATACATTTAAGAATAAATTGTTAACACTGTTCTTCAAGATTGTAAGTATTATGCATAACATTTCTATAATACCATTAGCACTGTGCTTTTTTTTTTTCAGTAGTATTAATATTAGGTCAATGTTCGAGGTCAATTCTATAATTATTCTGATAATTGCTTTCAATAGCTAAAATTAAACCATGAAAATTTATTTACTGAAACTTAGCAAACACCAAAGAAAACAAAACAGTGTAATTACTTACCTTAAAATAAACCCACTGAAATATATATGAGAAGGAATTTAGGGTTAGATGGTAGACTAAAAATCTAACTTCACTCTCCCGAAACCCTACACAAAGCAAAGCAACTTATTTAAAAAAATACAAACTTAGAGAGAGAGAGAAAACAGGAAAGAAGAAAAGCCATAACTTTGGAAGGAGAAAGCCGAAAGATGAAAGACAACTGAGTTAATCGCAAATTCTCATTTAAACGTGGAAGGAACTAAAAAAAAAAATCCAGCTTATATCACAATCTTCAAAAGAGTGAGGAACTGGCAGAAGCAGGCACCTTTGGAAATGGGTAGCAGGAAGCTAAAACACAGAACTTCATTAACTACAGGAGCCGCAATCCCTATGACCGTCCCAACCCCACACGCTGGGAGGCCGCCAAGCGCACCCACAGGGTTTGGGACTCCTGGGACTCAAACTGCACACTGGGGCAATGTTCTAAAACAGGATTAAGTGACTCCAGGCAGGTTAAATGCTGGCACTCTCATCTGGGGGTCCTTCCCCACTAAACTCCCAGAAGGTCAGAAGCTAAGCCTCTACGCCCCAAGAGGAGACAGAAGGTCCTCCTGGGAAACCGAACCAGCCCCAGGCAAAGGCCTAAAGGCGCTGGCACTGGGGGATTCTCCCAGCAGGAAGCTGAGGGCACACAAGCTCCGTCAACACACCACCCACAGCCTGAGGCTTTCCATCAAGGCCTTAACCCCTCATTGTTTTCAAAAAACTATTTGTTTATCCAATCACCACTTTTAGCCTTCACTTTTAATCACACAAGGACAACCAAGACTTACTAATGAAAGACAGAGACCTGAGACCACAAAAAGCAACTAGGAATTGAAAGACTATGTGGGAAAAAGAAAATATATATATAAAACTTTAACGTAAGATAAAACACAGGAGAAGCAAGAACAGGATGCTATGCAAAGGAGCATTCAAAGGAAGAAAGCTCTTGGAAATTAATGCATGGTATTTAAGAACAAAAGAAAAATGAAAATCAGTAAGGGATAGAAAGCTAAAATAAGAAAATTTACTTTAGACTAAAATGCAAAGACCTGAGCTGGAAAGGAAGAGAGAAAAGACAGGGTGCTTGGGCTGAGTAGGTGAGGCACCAAGGGGAGGAGCATCAGGGGTTTCCAGAGTGTTTCCTAACGTTGAGGGGTGCGGGATGAGGGGCCACTCAGTGCCCAAGCAAAGAAAGGGAAACTTAAGAGAATGAAACAGACGCACCTTCATGAAATTTCAGAACACCGCGGACAAGCAATGTCCTAAGATCCAAACAGAATCCAGAGACAACACGGACCATACCAAGTTCCCTAAACAGTAGAAACTAAAAGATGCTGGATCAATGACTTCAAAATGCTGAAGGAAAACTGAATTCCAACCTGGAAACGGTCAGGAGGGTGGGTACATTTTCAGAAATACATAACCTCTCAAATTTGCCTTCCATGCACTCTCTAGAAACTCTGAAGTTTCTCAAGAAGACATGTCCACCAAACGAGAAAGAGAAATATACGAAACCTCAAGCCCCTCAGAGTAGACTGGAAAAAAGAAAGGGAAAAAAAAAAAAAAAAACCCAAAGAAACAAAAAAACCCTAGAGGCCTCTCAAAATGGGAACTGAGTTACTTACAGCCATACAAAGGAATATGAAATGAAAAATGGTGTAAAGGCAAGGAAAAGAACATTAAGACCAAAAAAATGCATACCCTGAGAGCTTGGACATGAATTAAAACACGGCCACAAGGACACACAAAATGGCCGTTGCTGGAGAAGTGAACCGGCCAGACACGGAAAAGAGGAACACTCTTATTCTTGTTTTCAAAACGTGAATATACCACTTGTCCAAAAAACAAAATTTAAAGAGTCGAGGGAATGAGCATTAACAAATCGCAAACGTACCCACCCAGCTGCTTTCTCTCGTCTGCTCTGGCCCCTCTGAACCTACTCTGACCCTCCCTGCCAGAGACTGAGTGCTTCCCGACGCCCCCACCATGTTGTGAGGGGGCTCCCCCGGGGCAGCAACCGAGAGGGAAGCATTGTGATCCCACTCTTGAGACACAGACTCTGTAGACTGGGGGCGGGGGGCGGTTTGTATTAACAGGGTACTCCGATTTCAGTAGGTGAATTACAAAGAAGCCCGCTTTTACTGGACAAGGAGTTTGTTTCTGATATGCTAAGGTGATTGTTTATGACTTATTTCCCTCAAGAAACACTCATCAGTAGAGTTAAAAATTAACCGCACAAAGATGGGTATTGCTGCCATATTTCAGAAGCATTACAAGTCCATGTGGACTTTGTTTTACGTGTATGATATGATGCACGGTATTACTTCTAAGGGGATGTCTCTGCTGGCAGCCTCAATTCGGAAACTGTGCAAGTGCAGAAATATCCACCATTTCTCACAGCACTGTTTCCCAGAACAGTAGTCATTGGGAAAGCCGTACAGTCTTTTTATTGATGCTTTGTTTTTAAGAGGCTTTATAATCTCATACTTTGGGAATTAATGTGTACTATCAAGAAACCTCTCAAATTTTGTGAAATGCATCAGATTTAAGTTAGGACTATGAAATCACTTTTCAGGAATTTTCTAACGGCCTCAGAAGTGACAGTTTTTCACCATACTCTGGGTGACGGACATCGGGTCAATTCATCCCAGAAACACAGACTACTTCTTTACAAGCCCCACCCACTTAAAACTTCAAAATGCACTTCTGTTCCACAGTACATGGAAAGGGACATCCTGGGCGCAGGTCTTGAGGGGGGATCTTACACAGAAACATCAGAACGCTTTTCTCCCAACCACACAGACCCAAAACCACACTACTGCGTAAGAAGTATCAGGATAAACAGGGGCACACACAGACCCACTGTAAGCCACGAGAATCTCTCATCTGACAACTGTAACAGCCTCCTGCCTGAACCACTTGCCACAGCTCTTGTGCTTCAAACTGTTTACACTGCAGCAGAGTGCTCTTTTAAAAATCTAAATAAGCTCACGCCTCCCTTCTCACCAGAAGCCTCCGACAACTCCCCTCCCATTTACCGTGAATCCTCAGGCAACGCTCTGCGGTCCTAGGGGAACTCCCGAGTCGCCTCCCTCTCTTTACACCTCTGCTCTCATTGCTGCCCTGTGCCCTTCTGCTCACCCTGCTGGACACACAGCACACATGCTGGCGCGCCCCACCCAGGGTCTATGCACTGGCATTCACGCCGCCTCTTCTCTCAGGTAAGAGCAGGTCAGGTCATCTGAGCCCTCACCCCACTGTCTGCATTCCCAATTCCTCTCAACAGCACTTGCCAAACACATTTTTATCAACTTATGCTGTCATATATTTTTAATGATCCTTTTTTTCTAATATTAAAATGAAAGTTTCATGAGCAGAGAAGTTTATCTGCTTTGTTCACTGACAGAACTTCCAACATCTGGTGAACGGCAGGCATTCACTAAGTACTGGTAAATGATGAGATGTGATGCAACGAAAGTAATTCTTTATTTTTGAATCACCTGAAAAGAAACAACCACTCTCTACAGATAAACAAGCCAATGGTGAGCTTCTTCAGAGATAAGCACAAACCTCATATTGAATTTAATGGGCTTCCCTGATGGTTCAGCTGGTAAAGAATCTGCCTGCAACGTGGGAGTCCTGGGTTCGATCCTTGGGTTGGGAAGATCCCCTGGAGAAGGGAAAGGCTACCCACTCCAGTATTCTGACCTGGAGAATTCCACGGACTATACAGTCATCGGGTTGCAAAGAGTCGGACACGAGCAACTTTCACTCAAAGTTACTTTTTCATCACAAGAATTCAGCTAAAAAAAAAATATGTATTTTAACCAAGAAAATGTTTACAAACAGATGTTTTATGATAACCATCGTGAATGTAAGCTTACACTTGAAAAAATGGTGGTTTTTCATTTCTAGAATACATGGATGGGTTCTACTTCAACTTAGCCATGGCATCTAAGCTCACAGCCATCTGAGGAGGCTTTCACTGCCATCTAGCAAATCCTGTATTTTCAGATTTGTGATCTTCAAACATACAATGCTCCTGGAAATTCCTCTAAGTTGATTCTATAAGGATACACGAAAGGAAGAGAACCCAAAAAGGCAAGATGCAAGACGACCACTCTCTTAAGACAGGGTCACACCAAGGGTTATCCTCTAAGTCAGCAGAATTTTGTGCTCTTTAGTGGATAAGTTCTGTCTGACTCTCTGCAAACCCACAAACTGTATCCCACCAGGCTCCTCTGTCCATGGGATCTCCCAGGCAAGAACACTGGAGTGAGCAGCCATTTCCTCCCCCAGGGAATCTTTTGGACGGAGGGATCGAACCTCTATCTCCTGCACTAGCAAACAGATTCTTTACCACTGAGCCACCTGGGAAGCCCCCAGAAGGATCTACCCTTGGGTAAATCACATCCCTTAAAAGCTCTTTTAGTTTTCTGCAAATGTATTCCATGGAAAATATGTTAAGTATTACCTCGACTATCGTCCATTTCGCCGTCCCTGGAATGCTCTGACTGGATGTCTGGAGGGGTCTGAAGGACAGCCACACTATTCTGATTTATGATCTTCAACTTCAACTTTGGTTTTGACCGTTTTCTTCTTGGAACGGTAACCGTGAGGCTCTGTAACTGAGTCATCCCTGATTCCGTCAAACACACACCATCCTGGGTGTAGGTCTTGGGTGGATCTAAAATTACAATATCCCAAGGAAACAAATTGAAATTCTCCTCTTAATTTTGACTGTTAAGTTGATTACTTTCCAATAAGGCCCATGTCAAGGTAACGTGACTTCTATAAACAAATTACCTATGAAACGCACAATTAGAAGTATTCAATTAAAAGTAATAGTTGGCCAAACTTCTTTGAATTATAGACAGACATCTTGTAAATTTTTTTTTAAAAAATGGTCTTCCTGGCATTTCTATCTTCATGTATCAATACAGGAACTTAAAAAGCAAGCACTGAAGCTAAAAAGCAGTGCTTCAGCCACTCAAGTATGAGTTTTTTCCTAGAGTAGCCTTTCAGTGTAAAAGGTGAGGATGAATTTACACAAGAGAAATAAGAATACTCCAGAAGCCCATTTGGAAATCAAAGTATCAGTATAATCACCTACAAGGAGAGGTAGTAAATAACCAGAAATCCTACAAAATTTGAAGTGTACAAAGTTGCTGCTCATTAGAACAATTTCTGTGCTATCCAAATGTTTTTGTATCAAAAGAAATCAAACAGAACTATGCAAAAGAATGACAGTTTAAGAATCCTGTTAATCACTATTCTAGGCTGACCTATTACAGAAGAAGAAGAAGTTCTGAAGAGATCTCTGTTTGCTAACTAAGTTTCATTGTTTAACTAACACAATACATCAATGAAATCAAAGCAAGTATGTAGTTAGCAGTTACTTCAAAAGTGGTTATTTTCACTGCCAATTTGCTGAGATTTGTAGGAATACTGTCACACTAAAGCTGGAAAAGACAGGCATTTTGTATATTATTAGAGAAATGATTATCAACATTAGGGACTTTACACTGAGAGTGATTAAGGCAGGAGTCGTGTAACAAGTCAATTACATAAAAATCAAGTGTTTCTTTGCAGTCAAGGAAAGCATTTCAGATTTTACCTAGTTCTTTCACTTTTGTGACAATTTGTGCTACAAGTGAAGATTCACAGCAGTCTGAGGAAGGCACTGAAATTAAAAAAAAAAACTCATAATTTTTTCAAAAAATTTAAAATGTATTTAAAGATTTACATATGGCTAAAGTTTCTACTGCTGCACCCATTTTAGTGAAATAAATGCTTGAATACTAAGCAGATTTAAAAGCTGTCTTGAAAACAACAGAACAACAAGGAGAAACAGTGGAGGAAATACTACGTAGAAGAAAAACGATAAAGAATTGATGCTAAAAAAAAAGGATCGATGTACTGGATTTCTACATATGCTTAATAATTACAAAATTATGAGTCTTGAAAGCTACGCTTACATCTTAGAGCTAAAATATATTCTTAATTTACTTCCTTTATGTAAGTAGATTGTTTTAATATATTAACTTGAGGTAATAAGAGTTAATTTAAAACAAAAAGTAACTTATTTTTCATAAAACGCTTTCCAAATAACAGCTTCACAAAAAGAGAAAAAGGAGCAGCGTTGAGCCCACTCGCTGGTTCAGGACGACAAGCACAGGCGAGCTGTACGGGACAGCGGACTCACCACTCAGATCACCTCTTACCATTTGATGTAGGCATATAGGGTCTGCACAGGCTACAATCGAAACCAATGTCTGCTACATTCTCCACTTCCTCTTCAGTACTGAAGTTCTGACAAACTGCATGCATCCACCTAGAAAGACCACGTTCGTAGTTTTGAAAAAAGAATACACTAAGGATGGTTTCTTTTTAAAAACTGCAACATTAGCTAACAGCCTACAATCATGAAGCCCCTAAGTCTCACATGCTCCTTCCATCCAGCCCCCATTTCTCTCCCTCCTAACCACCCCTGCTGGCCCAGAAAATCCATCAGAGCTGAAAAGAAAAAAGGAATGGGAACAAGTACCAGGAAATAAGCGGAAGCACTTCATTTGAGGAGGATCGGACAATCACTTTGTAATCTATCACAGACAGCCAGGACATTGGCTCAAAGTGAAAATGTCAGTCAGTCACATCTGACTCTCTCCGACCCCACGGACTGTAGCCCGCCAGGCTCCTCTCTGTCCATGGAATTCTCCGGGCAAGCGTAGTGGAGTGGGTGGCCATGCCCTTCTCCAGGGGATCTTCCCACCCCAAGGACTGAACCTGGGTCTCCTGCATTGCAGGCAGATTCTTTACTGTTTGCGCCACAAAGGAAGCTGGTGAGGGCAGGCAGAAAGGAACGGACAAGACTGTGCGTGGTGGAGCATACACAGGCTCCAGACGACATGTCTCCTGTGAGGTGGATAGAGCTCAAGGAAGTGAATGGTCAGTGGGAAACGAAAGCTGTCATTCTGCCTTACAACAAAGAACTGGTAGGCAGAGTCCTGAGAATCCTACGCCACTGACGAGATGCTATGCTGACCAACGCTATGTGAGCACTGCTAACACAGCACAGTAACAGGCCCCCGAAATCAGCCCTCAGGAAACGCCAAGTGAAACATGCTAAGCCTGGAATTGAGAATATAAAAAAGAAAACAAGTTTCTAGCCAACTAAAAAAATCTGGAAAGGAAAGATCTTAACTTCATAAATTTTAGATAGAAGAAAATTTCTTTTCCAATTTTCTTTTGCTATATTTAAGGGAGAGAAGCTTGCAAAAAAAAGAGGGGAGAGAGGAGAGCACAGCACCTGTCACACTGTCTGCACTGCAGAATCAGGTCCTCCTCTCTGTAGTTCCGGCAGCAGACGGGGCAGGAGGACAGGCTCGCACAGGGGGCGCACTGGGTGTAGTTGTTCTGCCACTCGCATCTCGGACCTGCGGACGTGGCTCCACAGTGCCTGCACCACACACACCTGGAAGCCGACACGCACAGGTCTCAGCCCTGCTTACCCGAGTCACGGCGTGGCTGAAACTCACAGAGCTACACACGGACACAATAGGGGAGGTACTCAATGCAAATGGGAAATGCGTGCTGATTAGTGATACCTGTCATCATTAACACACACCACACAATTAAGCAGGCGTGGCTAATCTGTGAAAACTACAATGATGTGGCTCAGTTCTGAACCTAAACGTCTAAGGAGGAAACCAAAGTCCCAGGGTACCATTTGCACTTCCAGCCTCCTTTGGGAACGGTTTGCAGGGGAGGGTCGAGGCAGTAGGTGTGGTAACTTATGTCACAGTCGTCGCACAGCAGGAGCCGCCCTGGGTCCGTCGCCTTCCCACAGGCCTCACACACGGTGCACTCAAGGCACCGCCAGCCCTTGCTCAGAACCACTTTAGTGATCTGCAAAAGAAACCACCAAGCTGTGTGATTCATACATTGATCCACGCCTCACACAAACAGGATCAAGTACACCCTACAAACTGACACGGTGCTCCCGTGCCCAGGAGCAGGAGAGGGGCAAGCGCTAACGCTCACTGTGGCCCAAGCCCGGGTGGCCACGTGCCTGCCTAGTGGACACAGTAACTGACATTTTCGCGCCTCAGTTTATGTAACTATCGTGTGCTCTGGATTTTATGGATTTTAAAGAAATCAAGTAAATTATCCCCAAACTGTTTATTATTATGTGTTTGGCGGCGACAGGATCTTTATTGCAGCACGTGAGCCTTCAGCTGCGTGTGAAACTGAAGCTTCCTGACCAGGCCGCCCGCACTGGGAGTGAGGAGTTTTAGCCACTGGACCACCAGGGAGCCCCCCCGTGATTTTTAATATAGGACTTGAAAACGTATGGATACGGTTTCAACCTACGACATTTCATGAATTCATGATTCTTAAAGTTGTGTACATCACGTAAGGACTTGTATATTAAAATCAACATTAAAAATGCAAAACTCTTAAGGTGTAACATGAATTCCCAAGGTGACTTCATGGTTTTGGAGGATTTTAGGCTATGAACCTAGGACTTTTAAAGTTCACATTCACTCCTCTATTCTCCTTTCCTTCAAGGGTCTAACTTAGTAGAAAAGTTTGAGAACCTCAATTCCTCAAAGCAGCCACATTACGTAATATTAAGAATCTGGAACCAACTAAAAACATCTAATAAGGTTAGAGACTATGTATAAAAAGGACAACAAAGAATCTGTAATAACAGTACAGCAAGTGATCAAGACAGAGAATAAAAGTTCAGACCATGAGGAAGCTACATGGGAGGAAAAGAAAGGTGAAATAAATGATCAACTATCAAAACAGCACAGATTTTCTAACTTCAGATCCTAAAATAGACTAATAGTTTTCAATTCTACAGGAAAATACTTTTCAATCCTTAACCTAGCTAAACCAGCAATTAAACTGAAAAGCCTTTTAGACATACAAAGACTCAAACTTCAGCTCCTGAGTACTCTCTCTAATGAACTTAGCGATATGAGGCATGAAGTGAGGGCATATACCAAGAAAAAGGAAGCATGGGATCCTGAAGGCAATGAACCCGACGTCAGCCCAGAGATATTAAGGATGAGAACTGAGCAATAGACCCAGAAAGTTCCAGCCCAGCTCAGAACAGAGAATAACAGAGTATAGAAGGGGTGGGCCTTTCCCAGAAAAATAGGTACTCGCTGAAATAATGTGCTATCATATTTCTACAGTAGGTAAAAAAACAAACAACAAAAACTAATGGAAAATCATCAATCATTATTTTCTTCTTGCTATAAAAAACTCCACGAAAAACAAACTAAACTCATACTATACTATTTAGGTCTCCAGTGAACATTTATGGAGTCATAACCAACGTGAAATTAAAAGACATTTGCTACTGGGAAGGAAAGCTATGACAAACCTGGACAGCATATTAAAAAGCAAAGACATCACATTGCTGACAAAGGTGCGTATAATTAAAGGCATGGTTTTTCCAGTAGTCAGGTACGGATGTGAGAGTTGGACAATAAAGAAGGCCGAGCACCAAAGAATTGATGCTTTCCAACTGTGGTGCTGGAGGAAGATTCTTGAGAGTCCCTTCAACAGCAAAAAGATAAAAAACCAGTCAATCCTAAAGAAAATCAACCCTGAATATTCACTGGAAGCACTGAAGCTGAAGCTCCAATATTTCAGCCACCTGGTGCAAAGAGCTGACTCACTGGAAAAGACCCTGATGCTGGGAAAAATTGAAGGCAAAAGGAGAAGGGGACAGCAGAGGATGAGACGGTTAGATAGCATCACTCAAACTCAATGGACATGAGTTTGAGCAAACTCTGGGAGATAATGAAGGACTGGGAAGCCTGGTGAGCTGCAGTTCATGAGGTCACAAAGAGCTGGACACAACATAGTGACTGAACAACAAAGAGTTCTTAACGTTTGAGACGAGCCACCCCAGAGTGAAGGCTCTGTGGACTCAACTTAAAGCTTAAAAAGAAGTTTCAAAAGGTTCAAACAACTGCCTGCACAACAACAAAAACTCAACCCCTTTTTTAAAGGAACCAAATCCAGACTTTCAACAATATGCTAACTCAATGCACCATGTCCTTGTGCAATCGAAAATTACTAGATGTTAAAAAAGGCTGGAAAACATATCCTAATTAGGAGAAAAAAGGGTTAATATAATGTGATGTGTATGACAGAAGCAGCAGACAATTATAAACTTTTCAAGGACTTGTGAGGCTGTGAAGTGGAGGGTGGAAGTTGGAAAGTAGGTTGGTGAACCAAAACACGTGCTCCAAATTTGATGAAAACTATCAACCCACTGATCCAGGTAAAAGAAAATGTCCTTTTGCATATGAATGAGGGTTTGGTGACAGTGGAAAGTGAGCAGGGTGAAATAATGAGTTTTTACTACATATTCTAGTAGTCAACTTTTATGATCAATAGAATGAATCAACTTCATGCCTTACCAAAAAATAGTATAAAGTATCTTTTAATATTAAATGTATACATTTGTTCTTATACTTTTTCAAGGCAATGCAGGACAATTACCACAAATTACCTCAAGGAGTTTCTTAAGGTAACACTTTAAAGGCAATATTTCAAGTATATACTTAAATATTGTCACATATGTATAATAATCCTAACAAACAATAATTGATTAATTATAAGAACTGGAGTTAGCACAATACTACTCAGTTCAAATCGTAACATTTATATTTAAGTGTATTTACCTTAATACTGACACAGTATGGATGGTAACACTGACCACACTGAGAACAGGCAAGTAATCTTCCCTCTGCTCCTTGGCCAAAACTGCCACAAACTACACACATATCCTGAAATCAAGAAACAGTAACATATTTTAAATCCAAGACCAAACTAAGAATATGCTAACATGCTAATTTTACAATCTGTATAAATCACCTTCTTCATTGATATAGCTCTAGAGCTAAATAATCAGTTGGCCAAAAAATTTGTTAGGGTTTTCCCGTAAGATGCTGTGGAAAAACCTAACAAACCTTTTGGCCGATCCAATATCAGATGACACCAATGTCAGTGCGAATGAGATGAATTAGAAATGGACGAGGAGGAATGCAAAAGTGGAGAACAAATAATTTAGTTCAAACCTGATGCAAAGTGAACTTGTCACTACTAGAAAACAGCACAACGGTGTTGTGCATGGAGTTCTCCTCTTCATCCTTATTTGATGAAGCGTCTGCAGCAGACACCTGTAAGAAGCACAACACACACAATGTGAAGTCACACTTCTCACGTGGCTGCAAAGTTTAAGAAGATTCATATTTAAAATACAACTTTTTTGCCAGAGATGACACTAACAATTCTAAATTAGACTATTACTGCCAAGATAATATAAACACATAAAGTATGGCATTTTTTACTCACTTAATTGTTTCTTTATAGAGCTACAAGTCTCACAGATCAGGAAGTAATGAGAAAACAAACCTGTCTTTAGGAAGACTTGATTAACCAAAAATTCTAATCAAGAAACAAAGAGTGAATTATTTATGTGTACACATACACAAACACACACACATATGTATGTATCATTCTATTTCAGTGACTCTTAAAGCCTGAAATCGGTGCACTCCAAACTGAGATGTATAAAGATATAAATACAAAATACACATCAGATTTTAAAGACTTAATAACAAACAAAAAATGTAGATATAGCTCATAAATAATTTTGTGCATTTTATAAATTACATGTTGATACTGATGCTATTTTGGACATAATGAATCAAAAAGTATATATTAAAATTAATATAAAATATAAAATAAATTAATAATAATTTTAATATATACTTTTTGATTCATTATGTCCAAAATAGCATTTCATTGTTCCTTTTTTTTTTGATGTAGCTACTAGAAAGGTTTTTTTGTTTTAGTAGGTAGAGGGTGGGTTTTGGCCAAGCTGCGTGGCTTGCTAGATCTTATTTCCCCCACAAGGGACTGAACCCAGGCCCTTGGCAGTGAGTCCGGGTGGAATCCTAACCATTGGACCTCCAGGAAATTCCCTACAAAGTTCTAAATTGCATATATAGGTCACACGGGGCTTCCCTGGTGGCTCAGATGGTAAAGAATCTGCCTGCAATACAAGAGAACCGGGTTCAATTCCTGGGTCAAGAAGATTCCCTGGAAAAGGGAATGGTTACCCATTCCAGTATTCTTGACTGCAGAATCCCATGAACAAAGGAGCCTGGTGGGCTACAGTCCTGGGGGTTACAAAGAGCTGGACATGACTGAGCGACTAGTATCTTAATCCGTTATGGGTCGCATATTTCTTTTTGGACAGTAACGCTTCAGAATATAATCATTTTGAGTAACTTATCAAAATTTCAGTATTAGCCAAAGGATGATCAACCACAGTCATTAAGTTATGTACTTAGTTAAATTTGACCAAATCAACTAAGTACACACTGGCTTGTTAATAATTATTTCCAGCGTGCTTATCATGAAAAAAGCTCTGAACTGGATGTTAAAAACAGAGGATAAGAAAACCAATGCCAAAATTATACACCCTCTTTGCTTTAAAAGCTTACAATCTAATGTGGAAGAATTGAGCTGAAACACAAAGTAAAAATAGAATTATTGTTCTTAACAAATACTGACAAAAGAGTAACTAAATAGAAGGAATATGTTACAGTAATACATTTTTTCAATATACGTGAGTTTAAATGCAGTTTTAATGGACATTTCTACTGTTTCACAATGTCAACAATAAAAACTATTTACAGTCACAAAGGCCTAAAGATAACAAGGGCAAAGTATAAACAACCCAATCAGTCAGCACGAGGGAATGACTAAAACTACAGAATATCCAAACTTATGAAGAATTATGCAGTATTTAAAAAAATATCAAGGTAGAAATCTGTATGGATTTCCATACAGGAAATCATCACACTACACTGTGGAGTTGAAAAATAAGCTGCAGAAAACTATGCGAGCTGCAGCACCATGGCATCAAACACAGCAAAACGACTGTGTGTCTGCCCAAGGACACACATCCTAGGCTGAAGCATAAGGAGTTGCTGGTTCTGCCGGTCAAAGGCAGTTCAACGCTGGCAGTCTCATATGAATCAGCCTAAAACGTAAATTCCCCAAGCAGGTCAAAGTGAGAGAACTAGGACTCAGGAGGTAGCAGCAGTAGAAACACTCTGATCTATCTGCAGTGTTTAAAATTTTTAAATTGAGGGAAGTGTGAAAGTGAAGTCGCTCAGTCGTGTCCGACTCTTCACGACCCCATGGACTGCAGCCTACCAGGCTCCTCCATCCATGGGATTCTGCAGGCAAGAGCACTGGACTGGGGTGCCATGTTTGTAACTCACTTATTAACAAACAAGCTACATGATCATCTCTACAAATGCAAAAAAAAAAAAAAACCCAAAAAACTGGCTTCCCAGTCCATCACCAACTCCCGGAGCACGCTCAGATCATGCCCACTGAGTGGCGTGCTAAGAGTGAGATCATCACCATCAGCTGACACAGTAAGGACCACAGCAAAGGTAAAGGGCGCAGGCCTCACCCCTGGTAACACGACTGCCCCGATTCCACTTTTCAATTTTGATCTGCCTCGGCCGCCTCGTCCAGACAGTCCTGCACCACGAGGTCTCCGCTTTCCTGGAAATCCGGACCCCCGGCCCTACACAACAGATATGGAAAAGTCAGCATTTTACAAAAGCTCAGAAGAATTTTAAATCCAAATGTGAGATAAACCATCATATGAAATGTTACACAAATACACTTGCTTCTTTTATTCTCATCGAATGACAGCTATTAAGTGACCAGGCTTATCATTTGCAACTTCCGCTATGTGTTCTACAACCTAAACATCTGCAAACTTAAAAATCAAACATGGGTCTGCCACTGTGAATGCCCTGCATCAGTAAACACCTGTCACTGTATTTCCATTTGCTAACCTTACATTCAAGGTGGCTAGAACAGACACACCTCTATCCAAGTGCTTTCACGTGTAACTAATTTTATCACATACAGAGCAAGTGTAGGGAAGGACTCTCTCTCTAGCTGGCTTCTTACAAGTATACTAAAGTTAAGATACGCTGAGTACTTACTACCTACTGCTCGAGCACTTGTTCCTCTCAACAATCTCATATGGTCACTACTATCTTATTATCCCCATGTTAGAGATAAGTACACTGAGGAATATGGGCTTTCGGGCGATGCTAGTGATAAAAAATCTGCCTGCCAATGCAGGAGACTCAAGAGACCCGGGTTTGATTACTGGGTTGGGAAGATCCCCTGGAGGAGGGCATGACAACCCACTCCAGTATTCTTGCCTGGAAAATCTCATTGACAAAGGAGCCTGGTGGGCTACAGTCCAGCCAAAGAGTCAAACACGACTGAAGCAACTGAGCACACACGCACAGAGGAATAAAATGGTTAAGTAACTTGCCCAAAGTCATACAGCTGGCAAGTCTGGCTCCAGTGTCTACATTTTTAACCAATACTCTGTACTGACACAATGCATGAAAAATAATTTAAGTATACAATAGTAATTTTTTGTCATTAAAATTGTCAATTTCCTTTAATCATTCAAAAGCTGATGTAAAAGGCTTGCTTTAAATCACTGAGATAATAAATACTTAAAATAGAAATAATTTATCTGAATTTTTACCTAATACAAGAAAGAAATCTTTGGAAAAACATGTTGAATCTCCTGATATTTTAACAAATAAGTACTAAGGTTATTTGTTTTTATGATTTTCTTATTCTCAGATTTATTACTACCTGAAAAAAACCTGACATCTACACACCTAATTACATATATTTAAGATTACTAAAATGCTTGGGAAAATCCTGATTTTTTTTTCCCCTCACAAGTGAAATAATATGCCACATCTTCAATGGATCTCACTTTTCATAGTTTGAAATACTGAGCTCATTACCCCCTTGGCAGAACGGTTTCCAAGTACATAAATTATGGCTATACTGTGAGCATAAGGAAGACACACGTGAACAAAGGGGAAGGGGGTCTTCTTCCCTTCAGTTTAGTAAGTTACAGCCAGCTTCTAGTTTTCCATCTGTCTCTCTTTATCCTCTTAAGCTCCTCTCCTTCAAATATCAAGCTTCTCGGAACAAGGGACAGGGTA
This sequence comes from Bos indicus x Bos taurus, assembly GCF_003369695.1. Lineage (NCBI taxonomy): Eukaryota > Metazoa > Chordata > Mammalia > Artiodactyla > Bovidae > Bos > Bos indicus x Bos taurus. The sequence continues at coordinate 5,216,673 of NC_040079.1, read as the reverse complement.
GGGTTGGACTGGATAGTTTTTGTTTTTTAATCGGTATAAAAGACTTTTTACAAGTCAGTGATTGAATCAAGACTATAGTAATCCCTCAACTCATTTTTCCTCAGCATCCAATGACACAGGTAAGAAAAAGTAAAAAATGAGTGGTATACGTTTCAAAATGGTCAAGCAAGACTTCCAAGCTCTTAAAAAAGATATTTACGTTTTCAATACCTTGTATTGGTATCTGAGTTGAAAACTAGTTCTTCCAAAAGTGATAGAAAATAAGAAAGCAGAATCTAGAACCCCTTTGAAATCCTTATTCTAAATTAAAGACCATTATTCCATAATTACATTAAGAAGATGAAATACTGTCTTCTCTAGTCAGTAATGTTTTAACTTTTCAGATGATTAACATTTTTTCAAATTAATTTTTCACCCTTCAAAATGCATCAGATTGCTTAACTTACAGTCAAGGACTAGCAGAATTATCCACCAAAGATATGAAAAAGTTTCTATAATTTTTATTAACAGACAATGAAATCTGCCGCAATTCTGCTATTTCTCCTCCAATTGTATATAAAACGTTAATGCAGTTTTACTTTTGTTCTTTTCTGAGCAACAAAATTTTATATCATGAATGAGTCCTTAATTACTTTATAGCCTAAGGGACAAGGATTTCCCCCAACAGAAAATATACTGTTAATTACAATATAGAAGGAAACATTAAAAAGGTATTAGAAATTTACACTTAAAATCAGTCAAGTAAAATGGCAATTTAATTTCTTTCTAGTCCAGGTTTTTAAAGGCAAGCATGTTGCTTCTTCATATTAAAAATTTTAGATGTAAGAAGTGGCTCTGGAAACCAGAAAAGAAAAGTTTAATTCTTAACTTCTATTCGGACAAAACCAACCAGAAAGAAATGACATATGAATGTAAATGCAGTTTTATTTACCACTTTGATGCTCCAAATGGCACTGCCAGGAAGCTGCCTGGGTTTAAAAATTTCCCGACCTTCTGAAATGTCTGGGGACCAGGAAGGTGGGCTCACTGTATTATGGGTACTCCAAGCCCCCTAGGATATGGCAGGTGAGAAAATAGATGTATAAAACTCCGCAACGTAAAAGTCAAAGCCAGCAACTAAGGAATTTTAGAACAGCAAAAACAAATGCAGACGTATGGAAACTTAGGACAAATTGCTTCAAGGGAGTAAGGAAAGTAAGCTTATCACTTAACAGTGACTTTATGTTTAAATGTTTGCAGCTACAATTTACATTAAATGTTACATTCCGGTTGAAACATGAGTACAATAAAGCATATTAATTTAAGGTTTATGCGACATCATTGACTTCTGAACAGCAATTATAGCATGAAGATATAAATAAATGTCAATCAAACTTTAAATATTAAAACTATAAGAAACCATTTGGGCATTACTCTTTTCTAATGACTATCACTCTACCAGAAAGGGGAAATGAGTAAACTTAAAGAACGTTAGGTATACTTCTTGCTATAAACCACCGAAACAGTAGGCCAAAAGATGCAATCAGAAACATGAGCCATCAACAGACACATTCACTGTAAAATCTGGAAAGTCAGTTTGTAACCGTAAGATGTAAACACCATTATAATCCTACCATTTAATTACTGTTCCTTCAGTGCCCACTAGTTGTGGACTTTGGTTTTGTTTTTTTTTTTAGGGGATTATTACACTTAAAGTACATCCAAGGAACTAATTTGAAAAGCAGAAAATTGTTAAAGCAAATTGTCCTAAATTTGCAAATTAAAATGCCTGAAGTATCTGATTATTTATACGAGAAATAGTACTTATCAAAATAGTTAAAACTAACACATTTTGCTTCCAAATAATCACATTCAGAAATAACCTGAACTAATCTGATGAGGAAGCAGCAAAAAGAAAAACATTTACTCCACAAAGGTAACATTTTAAAAGAAAAACACAAAACAAATGTCAAATAATAAAGAATCTATTTTGAATTAGATAATTCAACAATGCACACTACGGTCTTACCACATTAAATGATTAAAAGTAAAGACAAAAAACGTGGTACTTACCAGGTTTCTAGACTCCTAACAAACTGACAAGCAGTTGCCTATTAAACCACATTAAAGTACCGTCAGGGGATTTAAATAATCAACCAGAAGTAAGAACTTGACTGCCCTTAGGGGAGGAGACTGGTAATGAAGTAACAGTATTTTGAGAAGGACAACACAGGGAGCCTGGCTTCGCTTTAATTACCTCCCTTCGGCTCAGCTAACAGCTACACTGACTTCAGGGACAAGTCGCTATCCCACTAACGGATCATCCTGCATCTCAGGCCACACCTGGCCTCTTTCCTGCTGCATCCAGGGTCTTCTGTAACCCCTGTGCTGCCGAAAGCGATTTCTCCTATAATTTTACTCCAACTCTCAACAAGTAGGTGTAGTTCTACCAGGCCCCTTTGCTCCCCTCACTGACCCACCTCGGCCTCCAAGGCACGTTCCTCCTTCCACTTGACTCAGAAGCCTGGACCACTCTCCTCTCTCTGGTTTCGTTCTCAATGGTATTTATCTATAATGAGGGCTGAAAACACCATCTTGGATGCTGCTGTTCCCCAAATTCTCATTTCTGTTTCTAGCATGTTCTGAAAATTAAAGTGTCAGCCACTTAGTCATGTCTGACTCTTTGAGACACCATGGACTGTAGCCGGCCAGGCTCCTCTGTCCATGGAATTCTCCAGACAAGAATACTGGAGTGGGTTGCCATTTCCTCCTCCAGGGGATCTTCTGGACCCAGGGATTGTACCCAGGGCTCCTGCACTGCAGGCGGACTCTTGACCATGTGAGCCGCCAGGGCAGTCATGTTCTGAAAGCTCCAAGTTATTACAATTTTCTGCTTCCCTCTCAGCATCTCTGTCTGGTGACCCTAAACCTCTCCAGTTCACCACGTCTAACCTCTCTCCCTTCACAAGTCCCATCTCCCCACCCTTACACATGGATCCCAGTTGAGTCAGAAAATGGGTAGTCATTAGACCTGTTCTCTTCCCTCAGCGCTCTTCTCCGCTGCTTCAGGCCTCCCCCACCACTCCTCTGAGCCGAACCATCGGGACCTTCAGCCATTTGATCTCCAGCCTGTCCTGACCGTCCTGCTTCTCTGCGCCCCCATGGCCAGCACCGCATCCCAGCTCGCCTGGGTCTGCGCGTCCTCCTCAAGCCTTTCTCCACAATCAGATGGACTCCCAAAAGCTGTAAACCCGACCCAGCAAGACACTCCAACCCTTTCCTACACCTTCTGATAATGCCCGGGACACTGAAAATCAAACCTTTCCCACTGCCTCTCTTCATTTCATCTGGGCCGCCGATCTGCCCGAGCTCCCCTGGCTGCATGCATGGGCTCCTCCCGGGCGGGGACCTCCTGCCTCACAGCGACCCCCACCGCCCAATGGCTGGCGTCTTCCGGCTCTTCGGATACGGCCTCACCTCGTCCTCCTCGGAGAGGCCTTTCCCTAGCACTCCAATGAACCATGGGCTCCCTCACCACACCTGAAGCATCCTCATAATGAACACAACACGGGGTCTTGAATTATTTAGAGGTAGAGTTGGAGCGAGACACATCTAGAGTGAGTTCTCTCAATATATCCACTCAATATTCTTCTCTGAGGAGATCTGGCTAGTGTTGCACATTTTAAATTCCTTTTGGTAGATCATTTAATGCTATTACATCAGTTCTTAAAATATACCATAAAAGGTCATATTCTAAAATAATATTTATTCATCATAATTTAAAAGTTAGTTTGATGCTATAGCTGTATCTCATCTCATAAAGCATTCACACCACATCACATGGATGAAGGAAATGAAGGGCTTTACAGATGAAGACTGCTTACATGCCATTTTCAACTGCTATGAAAAACTTATACAAAAAGCATGGGTAATTACATTACAAACTTTAACAAGTATGTTATCAAAAAGCATTGGAAAGTAGAGCCCATACTCTTAGATATTTTGACAAAGAAGAAATTACCTAATATATACCTGAGACCTTAAAACTAGAAACTGCCTGAATTATCAACTTCAGTTATAAATTATCCTTCAGATCTCAGTTGTGATCAAAATGCGTTTACACAGACCACTCAGAAAAGGTCAGCTTCCCCATCTACTGCAATGTGGTTTATCCCATTTTTACAACTGATTTTACCTGTATTTATCTATATAACCATAAGCTTGATGGCAGACACACTATTTTTGCTCACTGCTAAGTAGGCATTCTGTTCAGCACCTATTGAACATCTACTTTCTACATAGCCTTTTTGCACACATATATTCAAAACCCATCAGTAAACACCGTACTACAATACGAAACACTAACTCCATCAGTGGTAGCCAAGAATCTTAGATTTCTTCACCTATTAAAACTTACCAACATATCCCACACACTGTGACTCTTAACCTATGTACAAACTGAACTAGAAACAGGAGGGTTGAAAAAAGGTCAGGAGAATTCAAATTACAAAGAGAGCTAAATATGAATACAACGAACTTGATCTCAAATGCCACAGAAAGTTTAAAAATACTACTCTGCACAGACTGAATTAGGTTCCAACAATAATTACTGTTTGATGTTGGTATTCACCTTTCTGCTTTGAGGCCAATCTCTCAGGTAAATTTCTCAACTTAGTGAATTACACAGCTGTTCCTGTTTCAAGGAAGAGGCAAGTGGGAACAAAAAGGACTGGGGGAGGGTAGGCTACTATGAGCAACTTTCTATTAGAAATCAATCCTGCTGCTGGCTGTGAAGTGTGGTCAGCCTCACGGCTGGAGTCCACAGCCCTCGTGGACTCGATCAGCTCCAAGTGTGGTCAGAGAATGTTCGCAGAGATCCACACCTGAGTCAACCTCAAGTGCACCCTCTCCCAACATACGATGCAAACCAAGATTGCTGTTAACAGGTGAGCCTGATTTAGAGAAAGGGAGGGCAACCAGTAAGAGAAACTGAAGACGTAAGTGCTCATAATTTGTCTTTTTGGTACACACATTCACTCATGTACATTACAGCCATTGCAGAAACAATTCCTTTTTATCACTTACAGAATTCTTTTAACATAAGTCATAGACAAAACTGAGTTCAACATCAAATAGAAAAAGCTTAGTCCTGAGAGTGATTTGATAAGATATACACTAACCCACTCCAGTGTTCTTGCCTGGAGAATCCCAGGGACGGGGGAGCCTGGTGGGCTGCCAGCTATGGAGTCGCACAGAGTCGGACACGACTGAAGCGACTTAGCAGCATCCTACATAAAGTAGAGAAATAGCTGTTGCCATTTTAGCCTTCAGTAATTTAAGAAAGCAAACTTGGCTGGCGCTAGCTGTCATTTTGGTAATGGCTTAAAAAATGTGTCAGGCACAAGCACACTGACAGGGATGCGTACTTCTAATCTGTACATCTTGTAGCTTGACACCCCAAAGGGCGAGACACTTTGGGGGATGAAACCTAGTCTCTAAGTGGTTTAGAGCAGTGCTTCTTGGACTTAAGGCTACACGGGGTTCTTCTTAAAATTAACATTTCCACTCAAGCAAAGGTGAGGCCTGAAATTCAGAGTAACAAACTCAAAGGTGATACTGATATTGCTGGTCTGCAGGTCACACTTTAAGCAGCAGGGGTCTGGTCATTTCTCCTAGAAAACATGCCTAAGCCTGAGTAGAGCTGCTCCTCCTGCTGTCTGCTTTCCCACAGCACCTGTGGTCTCCTCTACCGGATCTCACACACACACACACAGAATAATTAAATAGCAGTTTAGTTCTAAAATGTGTGCAGCCATTAGGCAGCTTTGAACTTGAAAACCTACTACCCTTTTGCATTTCCTGTGGCCAGTGTTTGACTCGGTCAGGCCTGCAGTTATTTTCGCTGGCACATTTCTTTAGAAATAGTTATGAGTCAATGTGTTGGGTTTCAGGACCACCTCTGCAGAACTACATTTAACACATAAATATCACATCCTTCTCAAGTCTCCATTTTCACATGATACCTGCATTATTCTGCAAATCCAGAAAACAGGGCAGACATGGTTTGCTATGTGTCAGGTGCTTTATATATATTATCATTAAATTCTAATAAGCAACTGATGTAGTTTTATGGATGAAGAAATCAAGAAAGTTCACAACCTAACTTGCTTGGTGTCCATGTACAGGAATCTAAGAATAAGGCTTTGAAGCCAAACAACTGTACTATGGAAATGTTTATGTGAATTTATAATAATCAATCTTTCCTAGTATCAATTAATTATACTACAAATATATATAAATGATACTAAATAGGGTTCTTAAAAGTCATTTTTATACAATGTGGTGTAGTATTTAGAAGATACGTGAAAACAATCACTGCTGGCATCTACTCTACGTATTTTATTCCTCACGAAGAATAAAGAGTATCTATCTACTTACTAATGAAACTTTTAAAATAGGTTCTAAGACAAAGTATCAGCATGAAGGTTTACCTCATAATCAAGAACAGACAATTATAACTACTAGGGTAATTTCTTTTAATGAATTACCATTATATATATCAGTGGTATTTTAAATTTTAGTTAAAAGTTGGATATGAAATAATTTATCAAGAATTGAATCTTTATTTGGATGATATGATTTACCGACCTGTCTTTTAATAGCAGAACCACCCCCGCCCCCTAAATGCCAACAGTGCTTCTTACTAAAAGGTCTACGTTTAAAAAGAAACCAGAAATTTAAGAAAGAGAAGAAAGGAAAGAAGGGAGGGAGGGCAGAGGGGAGGGGAGGAGAAAGGAGAGAGAGGGGAGGGATTGCTTACTTGTAATTAATTGTTAACAGAACTACAATCCTCTACAACTCACCACTGGAGGCCTGGTTTGCTCTCAAAGGAATACATTATGAAACTGATATATTAATTTGAAACACTTCATTTAAAATGCTACTGAAATACAGCAGTATATTATAAAATTCTAAGGTTCCTAATAAACTACTTAAATTGATGAACATAAGAAATTCAGTTCACAACATAAAGGCCAAGTGGTTATGATCTAATGAAGTACTATTTTTGAAAACCTCCTCTGCTGAAGAAATTTCACCTTCTCTAGAGACTCTCTCAGTAGATGTCAGTCTTCGAACCCGTGTAAATCCCTAAGCCTCCGCTTATATGTCAGCAACAAAAAACATGGTGGAAAGGCAAAATGAAGAAAAAATTCTTATAAAGTTATCGAAGTACATTTAAAAGTACTTAAGTTTTCTTTAAACATTTAATATTTCAATCAAATGTGTCTAAAAACATATTTCACAGGAGATTTAATAGAAACTTTCAGTATTACCATGAAAGCAATTAGTATATGAGCACCTGAAGTAGATCACAGTCATGTGTTTTAAATACTTTCTCATAAAGTAATACAAAAAGAGAACCTTGTTGCACATCAGAACAGTGTATCAACAAGCCTGGAATCAGCAAGTGAAGCCCATTTCCTACGCAACTAAAGCACGGCCGACAAGCTGCTTGAGATCAGCAGCAACTCGCGAGGCGGCGATGACAGTGGCAGCTGAACAGAAAGGAGAGTACGACCAGAATGGAGACAGAACACAGCGGAACCAGTAACAAACACGAAGACATGGCTCATATAAATTGGGATGAACCAAGAGGAAAAAAATATATGTACCTGCTCTCTCACACACATGCCCATACCATTCTGGAACATAAGTCAACAGAAAAATAATCATAATGTTTTCTCAGTTGGAGCAGAAGACTCTAAGGAGAGTTATCAGTGAAACTTAATAGGAATATTTATGATGTAAAATCCTTGAAGGATGTAAATTTCTGAACCAAAATTAGAGATTCAAATTTTCACTGCGAAAGTCTTTTCAGAGCCAAAACTACACAATTAGTATATGCTATTCAAAAAAGGAAAGGAAAATAAAATAAAAACTAAGGAGGAAGAGAACTAGTTTGAAAAGAAAAACCCCGCTTGGTAGGAGAGAAAGTAAGTACCAAGCAGAATACTCAGAGAAAGGCATGTATAGAGTGCGCATTTACTGTGTGTCTCTCTGCCATAGAGAAATATGTAAATTCCATGTGGCAACTCCTTTGCCTCTGGTATAAACTGCTGCCTTTTGAAAATAAAATATATATGAATTTTAAATAGAAGAGACTAATTTTTACATTAAAGAAAATTTGATTTAACCTTTCTACTTTTCTTTAGCATTACGAAATTAGATGACCAGATATTATTATTCCTATAAAAAGTTAAATTTTAAATCACTAAAAGTAATCTAAATCATGAGACTTAAAACTCCAAACTACTACTGTGACTAAACACTTTGCACTGTTTAGTATCTTGCTATTTTCTAAAAATACTTCAGAAAGTAGGAAATTTTGTAGAACACGTAATTCTTAGCTACAGCATCTTCACTTTGCCTTGCAGTTTCACTCAAATCCCACTGAAAAATATCTGAAATGCACCCATAAAGGATAGAGCCCACAAAACTTTACAGAATAACCGTGGAACTCTCTTCACTTCCTGAACATCAACAGTATAATCCTAAATTTTTTGTGTATGAAACCATTGAAATTTTTCACAAAAAGTCAACAATAGGAAAACCAAACTGAGAAATCCTCCTGCATGAAAAATTCCCTTAGTAAATTTTGATGTTCAAGCAGTCAAAATATGTATAATGAACAGTACCAATAAACAAATACATCTGAGGGGAAAAATAAATGTTACACCATACCCAAAACTTGACTTTTTTAAAGCTCTATTGTTCCTACAGCATAGAACTAAAAAAATTTTTTAGTGGTTTCTAATAGGTTGCATTTAAATTCCGATAAGATCACTTCAAGCTCAATAAATTAGTCTTCATTAATAGTATTTTTTTTAAGTGGCCAAAGCACATACGTCAACATTACGTCTCAGTTCCACCTAAAGACAGAAAAAAACTGCCCTCGAAACCAAAGCTACACATACACCATTCTACTTGATAGAACTGCTCCAGCATCTTTCGTGTCAGAATCATTAAAATCACCATACCTGTCTGGACCGAGGTCTCCCAGGAGAAAACTTCCTTTTGGTAATAGCTGGTTTGCCCATGCCAATTTTGGGGGTGACTGAGATGTACGTGGTTGGCAGGATGTTTGCAACAGAGGCGTTGGGAGTGGAAGGGTAACTGTGCAGCATGTCATGGGCAGGCAAGTCGGAAGAAAGTGCTGGCGAGGAAGACACGTGAGCCTTGCTTGCGTCCGCTGCTGAGGAAGACGATGACTCGGTCTCAGACGATGGTTTTACAGATCTGCCCTCTTGGCATAAGCCATCTTTCACTTGACTCTCGACTGCAGGAGCCGCGTCCAAGTCCATAAATGCAGAAGGCTCAGGGTTTTCTCTCTGTTCCCTTTCTACAGCCAAGTGTTCTGCAGAACATAAAGAAGTGCTTTCCCCATCTGGGGACACTAAGGTTTCCAATGGGATAATGACAGACTCAATGGTGACTTCGGGAGGCCGAGACTCTTCCGGCGACACCACCACATTCGGCTCCTCCACCGACTTCACTTCCTCCTGCAGCACAACCAGCTGGGGAGGAAGGACGTCAGCGCGCTCAGTCACTTCCATGCTGTTCTCACTTGGACCTTCACAAGTATGCGTCACTTTTGGACACATCTCCACTGCTTCACCGTCAACTTCACGAGAAATCTGATTTTCCGATTCAGGATTCATTTTATCTTGGGATGATTCTATAAAATTTGGAATATCTATTATGTTAATGCACATATGAATTTTAAAATTCCTAACTATGAGTAGGTATAAAACATCAATGCCTTAAATGTCTGTAGCTCTATGGTTTAAAAGTAACAGGCTTGGATGGGAAAAAAGATGGGGTAGGGAGGGCTTCCATATTACTTTTGGTTAAAATCACGCCTTAAATCAGAAGGTATTCATCAAGAAAGGCAATTATTAAGTTTAATAAGTGTCAATACACACCAGGGTTTATGGATTAGAATAAGTCACAGATCAGACCAGAAAACCTACAAAAACACTGCCTTAATAGGATCCCCAGAGTTTAAGGTAATTTCTGGTAGGAATATTAAAACAGAATTAATTTCTAATATAACCATTATACATATATAATGTTTTACAGTTTGAGCACTTACAAACAAAAGGATTTAAAATTTTGTAGGTAAAATTACCCTCATTTTATAGCTAGGAAAATGAGGCTCAGTGATATTACACAATATATCCAAGTTTGAAGAGAAAAGATTAGTCTAAAAAAGGATTTTGCAATAAGCAGACACAAGATCTAACAAAGCTTCTGTAGACCGAAATGAGTAATGACCACAGACAGAAAAGACTTATTTTGCTTAGCTATACTCGCTAACACAATCAACATTTTTTTGGGCTGCGGGGGGCAGGTATAATTCTTGTTCTTCCTCATCATCTATATTAACCCAATATACTTAAGAGTAAGGTCAGAGGTTCAACTGACATGAGCCCTAAGTGGCTCTATTAAGTAAGAGCACTGACGATAAACAGCACTTCTTTCAAAAGCCATCAAGGTTAATTTCTAAGGCACGTTAATAAGGCTACTAATTTCCTTATTTACCATTTACCATGGTGACCGAAATTTTTAATGTTTGAAATTTTAGTGATGAAACCTCACTTCTCATTCCTGCTTTATTAAAAGGCTATAGCTGAAAAGAAAACAGCAAATAACGGATCTGATCATACTAAAATTTTTAAACACAAAAGTGCTTCAAAAATATTTAAAAAGTGATAAATTTTAAAACAGAAAATACACATAAATTAAGTAAACATTTATAGGTTTAAAACCAAAAGTCCCACCATCTGAATCTTAGTGCTATCTGGAATGCCTAAGTTACGTGCTACCAGGAGACCAAGTACCTCAAGTCTCACCAGTAAAGGGAGACACATGGAACATGAGTATGTTCTTTCTCCTTTGAGCTAGGCAGGAAGGATTAAGAGCGTAAACATGCTCTATTTCTGCTTTAGAAATTCACTACCAACTGTTTACAAGAAAAGGATCACTGAACCACAGATTTAACTACCATAATGTGAATACTCCAATAGTAATCGATTCTCTGGTACTGAACAATTCTCTAATTTGAAAAAATGAACTGAGGAGACAATGACTTAATCTGCAGTGACCATAAATGTGTAACGATATAAATCAGCTCGGACAACGTGAACGTGCTGCTCACCGGACACAAGAAGCCCACGCACGTCACAGCTTCCTGGAGGATCACTCCTCTGCTGCTCTCCGGGCCGGACGTGACCTGCTGTGAACAACACACTTGTGGGATCTCCAGAAAGGAGTCAAAATTTCTGTACTTCTCTAACACTGCTTTCTCAACAATATTTTCAGTAAGATATTTATCCTACTGACAAATACTAATTTCAAATTTAAGCACAAAACATCTTGTTACTACTATTCATTTGAAGTAGGATATGAAGATGAAACAAGGAATCTGGTTTGCATATTATAAGATTATTATAGTTTTGTCTTATTTTTCTTCACTTTCCATTTTTATCAAGTATAATTTTCAATGAGAATTTTTAAATATAAATTTAACCTCAAAAAAATCTCAAGAACTTTTTATGTATAAACTCAACCTATATAACATACAGTATCACATACAACCCCAAGGACTTTGAGGGGAGACCAAGATGAAATTTAGTAAGTGGTTTTTCCCCAACCTGGTCTCTCATTAATTCCAGATCCTCAGGTACAATAATAGCTATTACCAATATTGCAAAAACCATAAATGAAATATCCTTGAAATAACTAAAATAATCCTCAAGAGGACTGCTTAGACGATCTGAAACAATCTTTCATTATCTCAGCATGCAACATTTCACAATCAGCAACAGCTCTAGTTAGTAATCATATAACTAAAGAAATTGCTTCTTAATGAGAATCACTTGATCCCTAAACAAGGCATATATTTAAGTCTGCTGCTGCTGCTGCTGCTGCTGCTAAGTCACTTCAGTCGTGTCCGACTCTGTGCGACCCCATAGACGGCAGCCCACCAGGCTCCCCTGTCCCTGGGATTCTCCAGGCAAGAACACTGGAGTGGCTTGCCATTTCCTTCTCCAATGCATGAAAGTGAAAAGTGAAAGTGAAGTCGCTCAGTCGTGTCCGACTCTTCACGACCCCATGGACTGCAGCCTCCCACACTCCTCCGTCCATTGGATGTCTAGGTTACAGCTAACTATAACATACACATGCCCTTTCCCTGATTAACTGTAATAAATTATAAAGATTTAATGAAGTTTATTTTACTTAAAAAGGCACCCCTGTAAATAATTTAATACATGAGGATGTCTTGGCAAAATTTTCTTTAGGTTACAAAAATTTCAGTATATGTTCACATATTCACTCTATACACACATTTTCTTCAGCGAACAGACTATATCCATCACCAAAAACATCCTTACCATCTGGAACAATTCCAGGTGCGGGCTCCTGACCAGCAACATCTGTATTAATTGCTTGCTCCAGAAATATCATGTGGTCTTCAGGGCCTTCAACTTCCATTTCATTGTTATAATCTTAACAAAAAATTATTCATCCTTTACCTTAGAATGAGCTTTTCTGTTTTTGCTAAGTCAACAATCATTCCCTTGTTCTAATGGGAGTAAATTATCACTAAAAATGCCATAAATTCTTCAGATTTTTCTACTTTGAACCAAACACATAATCTTATTTTTTCTAATATGGAAAATATAATGAATTAAAAAGGTTAACTCGCATTTTACTATTTTAAAAGGACATCACACAACTGTATACTGATGGAAAACTAGAAAGAAAATGTTAGTAACCAAGATATGTCTACCTAAACCCCTTGCAGATAATGAATTAGAACTTTTATAGACGCTGCCACTCATGATGATGAAAATGAAAACCAATCTGATTAGCAGGTCTGTTCCCTTTACAATCTAAGAATCTTGTTATTACATTTATAATCAATGGTATGCTAATAAAACCACATGAAATTTGTTTGGAGTAAAATACAACTAGAGTATGAAGTGCAAATTAGGTCATACAGCAAAACAATAAGGAACTTCCACTTAATGGCCCAAAAAACAGGAGAGTACACTAGTCTTGGAATTAAAATATAAGGTGAATAGTTGTGAAAAAAAAAAAGCTAGATTAGATGTTAGCCATGAGATTCAGAGATGACCAAGAACACTTGTATGGACACTGGAGTCCCTCACTGTTCCTGAAGCGGCCCACTGGTGGCTGCCTGGCACGTCATCACAAAGAACAATCGTCCCACAGGTACCTGCAGGAAGCTCAGCCATCTCCACCTCTTCACCTAGCTGCAAGGGGCCCATCTCAGCCGCCAAGTGTTTGCAATACGTACAGATGTACTCTTCTCGGAGCTGAAGGTCAGGTTCATGATCTGCTGGTTTGTCACATTCTAAGTGAACCCATCTGTGATGATAAATATATTTAAATAAAATGCTCTAATTTAAAGTTTAATTAATATCTAAGGAAAAGAGATAATGACTGAAAAACTAGATATAGAAAGGGCTAAGGTGACAGAAGAGAGTTAGAGGAGTCAGCAATTGAAGGTTCTAGAAAAGGAGCTGTCATTTTTGGATGTCACCAAAAGTGTTGACTTTAAAAAAAAAAAAAACACACATTTTCAAACTATTTTCTCTTTCTTTTTTCCCTCCCAATGCTTGCTTCTGGTCTTATTTTTTTGCCCACTTACATCATCATGTCTTTCAGACTCATAAAAAACATATTTAATTCCATCTATAACAGCAATCAGTACTAAAAGGATTACTGGAATGACAAAAGCTTGGATTTCAAAATATACGGCAAAGCAGATGACTACGTGAACAGAAGCACACACAAATACTTCAGTACAGTAACTATCTTCTTACCTCTTGCACATATTACAATGAAGCATGTCTTTCTGCAATTCTGGATGGTAGCACTTCCCACAGAAAGGACACAAGTTCTCCTGCTGTTGGTAACAACTGTCACACACCAGGCAATTGTGGTGCCACTGAGAACTAGAGCGTGTGCCACACTCTACACAGATTCTGCAATTCTAAACACCAGGAAAAATGAAAACAGAAACAGTTTGTTCTGCATGTGAACTGCAGTTCTGGTGTACATCTTTTTAAAAAAACCAATGACACATTTGTAGATCATATATTAAACTTTAATTTTTATGACACTAAATTTAGGGTGTATGTTTTTGAAAAAGCTGCTTGTTTTGAATATCTGATATCATTCAATTTACACTAAAACCTCCTGGAAAGTGTAAGTAGGGGATAGAGACATCCAAGAAAACATAAATGGGGGAGGAAGAAAACCAAAAACATGGCAATCCAAACTTCAAAAAAAGAAACACGATCCAGAATCAGGAAGCAGCTTGTGTTGAGTAAGTTTTGCTAAACTCCCTACTGTGAAAGCAAAATGGCCCTGCTAGGGCATTCCGTTTGTTTATGTGTAGCTCAGAAACTAAAACGAAGAATACGCGCTAAGGAAACAACGATGATCCACTCCAAATGATTAGGTGTCTGAAATTATGAAAATAATCACTCAACACGAAAATCCAATATGACTGCTCGTATTTTCAGAACAGAGAGTGGCACCATCCTTAGCAAAGAACTACTGATGGCAGGCCTGGCAGAGGCCTGGGACACCTCCTCTGGGCCCGTGAGCAAGGTGGCCTTAACACCCAGGGCACAAGGCTCATAAACTGTGGGATGCTCATTACTCAACCCCAACTTTGCAATCTAAATCACCACTAAAAAGGAACTTTCTTTTTGAGCTGCCATTTTGATATAAAAGAGATGTTCACTAAAAAAAGAGAAATGAGCATGAACCACAGATCTGCTCAAGTCTGTATACAGATTATAAAGTGGATGTGCTCATACATATTGATGCCAAAACCCTAAAATGTTAGAAAACAAACTCCAATAGCAAATTAAGAAAATAATAAAACCATGCCAAATGGAGTTTATTAAAAAAAAAAAAAAAGGATGGTTAAATTTTAGAAAAAAACATGATAATAAAATTTAACATATTATTAGGTCTGAGAAGATAAACTATTTCACTAGATGTTGAAAAGGCCTTTGCAAAAAAATTAAAATCCACTCCTAATTAAAAAAAAAACTTTGCAGACAATAAAAAAGCGTGGGTATTTCCTTAATGTGAGATACACACAAATTTCAACTCAAAAGCCAGCATTTTGTTTCTAACTGGGGAATCCTAGAGACATTCCCACTAAGGGCAGAAAGGAAGCAAGGATGCCTACTATCTCCACTGTTTAACATGGTTCTGAATCAACGTAAACACCGAAACAAATGAAAACAGAGGCAAGAAAAGGAAGAGAAGAACTAACAGTACTTGTAGATGACAGCACACTCGGAAATCCTAGAGAATCTATTTTAAATGTAATAAAAGAATTTAAATAGCAAGATATAAAATTAGCAATAAAATTCAATAGAATTTACATGCACAAACAATAACTAGTTAAAAGACATAATGAATGGGAGAGTCCAATTTATACCATCAACAAAATAGAGAAAATGTTTGAGAAGAAACTTAAGAGAACTCTCAGATGGTTCAAACTGGATTCAGAAAAGGCAGAGGAACCAGCGATTAAATTGCCAACGTCTGTTTGATCACTGAAAAAGCTGGAGAATTCCAGGAAAACATTTACTTTATTGACTACGCTAAAGCCTTTGACTGTGTGGATCACAACAAACTGTGGAAAATTCTTCAAGAGATGAGAATACCAGACCACCTTACCTGCTTCCTGAGAAACCTGCATATGGGTCAAGAAGCAACAGTTAGAACTGGTCATAGAACAACGGACTGGTTCCAAATTGGGAAAGGAGTACATCGAGGCTGTATATTGTCACCCTGCTTATTTAACTTATATGCAGAGTACATCAGGCTGGATGAAGCACAAGCTGGAATCAAGCCGGGAGAAGTATCAATAACCTCAGATATGCAGATGATACCACCCTCCTGACACAAAGCTTTCTGTCTTGATGAAGGAGAAAGAGGAGTGAAAAAGCTGGCTTAAAATTCAACATTCAAAAAGGAAGATGGTGGCATCTGGTTGCATTACTTCATGGCAAATAGATGGGGAAACAATGGAAACAGTGAGAGACTTTATTTTCTTGGGCTCCAAGATCACTGCAGATGGTGACTGCAGCCATGAAATTAAAAGACGCTTGCTCCTTGGAAGAAAAGTGATGACCAACCTAGACAGCATATTAAAATGCAGAGACATTACTTTGCCAACAAAGGTCTGTCTAGTCAAGGCTATGGTTTTTCCGGTAGTCATGTATGGATGTGAGAGTTGGACCTAAATCCTAAAGGAAATAAATTCTGAATATTCACTGGAAGGACTGATGCTGAAGCTCCAATACTCTGGCTACCTGATGCGAAGAGCGAACTCACTGGAAAGGACCCTGATGCTGGGAAAGATTGAGGGCAGGAGGAGAAGGGGATGACAGAGGATGAGATGGTTGGCCGGCATCACCGACTCAATGGCCATGAGTTTGAGCAAGTTAGAGGAGACGGTGACGGACAGGGAAGCGTGGCGTGATGCAGTCCATGGGGTCACAAAGAGTAAGAGACGACTGAGCAACTGAACAACAACAAAGAAATGTCTAAAACCTATACAAGGAAAATTAGAAAGCATTCCTAGAAGACTTTAAACCAGGATTGAACAAATATAAAGACATACCGTGTTCTTAGGATGTCCTAACATCAAGATGTCACTATCAACATTACATTTAAAGTAACCCTGATAAAAATTTCAGTAAGATTTTTCATGGAGCCTAGAGTTCACATGCTTCCCAGGTGGCTCAGGGGTAAAGAATCTGCCTGCCAAAGCAGGAGATGTGGGTTCCATCCTTGGGTCTGGAAGATCCTCCGGAGGAGGAAATGGCAACCCACTCCCAGTATTCTTGCCCAGAAAAATCCCATGGACAGAGAAGCCTGGCAGGATACTACGAAAACTGGATTAGAGTCATACATAAAAAAATAATGCAGAAACTAGAAAAACATATGAACTCTCATATAACCTCAGTATAGGCAAAGGCTTTCTAATTTTAACTAAAAACTTCAGAAGCAACAGAAGACTGATAAATCTGACTACATAAAAATAAACTTTTACATGGCAAAAAAAAACCAAACAAAAAAACACCCCACAGGCAAAGTCAAAAGGCAAATAAACTGGAAGAAAATACTTGCATCATACAACACAGATAAGGGCCTTATATCCTGATCATATAAGGAACTCTTAATTGGGGTGGGGTAGGGGTCAAAATCTTCAAGAGTAACACACAAAACACAAGAAAAGACTACTCATAAAAAGGGGTGAAAATGACCCTTAAGCATAAAAAAACATGGCCAACTTCACTAGAGAGAAATGAAAATTAAACTACATTGAGGGAACATTTTTCACTCATAAGACAGGCAAAAAATCAAAAGCCAAATAGGACACCCTATTGGCAAGAATGTAGAAAAGTTCTCTCACGCGTGAGTGGCGGCAGCAGGAACTGACGCAAGTCCCGTGAAAGGGAATTTGACAATACCAAACAAAATTACATGTGCATTTATCCCCCCACCCCAGCCAACAAACCCACTTCTAGGAATTTATTCTAGAGATTTGCTCCCATATGCACAAAGTTACTGACTACAGAATCATTCTAATGTAAAATACTAGGAACGACCTAAATACTGAAGCATAGGTCACAGGTTGGAAAACTGTTTCAAATATAAGGGAAAAAAAAGGAATGAGGAAGATTTCTATAAACTGAAATGAATTCCAGATAATAAGTAAAAAAAGTAACATGCCAAAGAGCACATATAACAATATGCTACCCTCAGTGTAGAAAAGGGAAACATGTTTGCTTACCGTTAAAAAAATACACACAGGAAGGATAAACCAAAAGTTTTTGAAACAATGTTAATATCCTATGTACTTTTAAAAACTAAATAAGCCAAGAATGAGAAATTAAAAACACTTCAGGAATAACAGGCAAAGCACAAGGATTCTCACTATGCGAGATACAAGAATGGATACGTAAGCATGAGGGGTGGCAAAGAACTCGGCGGGAGGGGTCAGAGTTGGGGTACTGGTTTAAATTCATCATTTGTAAATAATGTCCATATGTGAGTACACACATACTTACGTGTGTACTTGTACACATGCACATGTGTAAGTGTGTGTGCAGGCATGTAGTTCCTGCCTCACTTGATGAGAGGACAAAGAAGCAAACACCCACAGAGCAGTGAGCAAAGCCAGGAGCCCATGTCCACTAAATGAACACGGCCTATTTACAGAAAGGAGGACTACCGAGTCCAGGGCAGGGAAGGTATAAGATGACTTTGGAATATCTTGCTATGCCCAAATACAATGAAGTGCTCAAATAAATGGGAGGACATCAAACAAAAACACAGGAGCCAGCTTGAAAAGAGCACCAAAGGCAAAGATGGAACAATCGGAGCACAAAACAAATCAGGTAATAAATTATTGACAAGAACAAGAATCCATGAGTCAGTACTGACAAAATACAAATCATTTTAACATGTGAAAGAAGGGCGGATTCGGGATTACAACAGAATGCAGAGGTTGACAGGTAAACGTTTACTTAGAAAAGCATATTTTACAAAAACCAGGTTAAAACACTGCATCAGGCATTGGTTCCTATCATCTTGGAGAAAATTTTGAGGAGCAATAAGTTATTTGCAAGGTCAAGTGTCTCCTCACATAACACTTTTTTAGATACAAGAGGGAAAAACAAGTGGAGAAACCTGCGCAGATGCTCACAACTCACATCGCCTGTGAGGGAGAAGGAAGCTCCAGGTGCATCCAGGGGAGGGCCTGCCAAGGGCACAGACTTGCTCAATCTTCTGGCCAAGAATGAGGAACCATATAATCGTGAGGATGTGTCAGACAAAGACAAAAGGAGCAAAGTTCCATTTGTGATTAAAACAAACAAACAAATAATCCAGGTATGTGAGGAAAAACTCTTACTATTCAACACTGTCAATATCAAACAGACAAAGGAGGGTTTAAGAAACTTTGCAGATTAAAGGAGTCTAAAGAAGCACTACAACCAAATGGAACACCTGACCCTAGACTAGATCCTGGAACCTACAGGGAAGAGGCACACACTGTAAGGACATTAAATCGAGTGACAAGTTGAAATACGAAGGGTAGACTAGATGGATATAAATGTGCAGAGTGATAATAGTGCAGTGATTATGTAAGAATATCCTCATTATTAAGAAATACACATTTACATACTTAAGGGTAAAGGGAACATGGTGTAACTCACCCTTCAAATGGTTCAGGGGAAAAAAAAAAATAATACACAGGGTGGAGTGGGCAGGGAGGAGGTAGAAAGGAGAAAGGGCATGATGACCTTACTGAAATCCCAACAACTAAAGAATCCAGGTAAACAGCATATGGGCATTATTTTTATTTTTCTTGCTTTTAAAGTTTGAAATTACTCCCAAATAAAGCCTTTTAAAATGCATCATATACCAGCACACTGCCGTTCTCAAGAGAGAAACAGAGAAAAGAAAGCTGTGGGACAATGACTGGTATACAAGATCCTGAAAGGAGCATCTCTACCTCAGTTCAAACAGCCACACTAGACTGACACCTCCAGGAAAGCACACCTAGCTGCCCCTGTACCTCCAGCCTCCACCACAGTGTCTGACTCAAACTATAAACTATAAACATATAAAAGACTATAAACATATGAAAGAATTCAACAGTGGAAGAAGAGTATCACTCTTCAAACTGCTCAGAGGGTAAGTACTCCTATGAAAAACTCCAGGATAATTGAGCACTTATGTCAAGCAATATGCTGAGCACTTTACAATCATTTCACTAAATCCAACACCCCTGTGAGGGAAGGACTTTAGCTACAAAATGAAACTTGGCTTACAGAAGTCAAATAAATTGCCAAAGATCTTGTATTTACTAAGTGAAAAACCTGAGATTTGACTCCACTGCCTAATCTTTTTAATCACTTTATAATACCTCCATAGAACAGAAGAAAACACACTGCACTATCTACTCATATTCTCAGCAGTATTATAAATTCTGCCACGTGAAAAATAGCAGCAATTACTGAAAACAAATCAGTAAGAGGGCAGCACAAAAGGAAGCCAGAGAACAACCTCCAGAAATAAACTCCGAATTCTGGACACATTTTCCAAGATAATGAAAACCACAACAAAGAAAATAATGATTTAAAACAGAAAACAAAATTACCTAGATGCTACTAAAGATTATTAAAGAGAAAGTAAAGAAGGTAAATGTGTTTTAAAAAAAGAAAGAAGGTGAATTTAATCAACACTTCTCTAGATCTCTCCATTGGACCTAAAAGGAGAATGACAAGGGTCAACACGGAAAGAAAAAGTTTCCAGAGTAAAAAGAAAAAAGTTGTAATGCAAAACTCTGCCAGACGAAATTCGTGTCATAGGTGGAAGGCAATAGTCTCTTTCAGGTTTGTAAGAGTCCAGTAAATTTAAGATTTTTTAAAAACAGAGGTGCATAACCATGTCTCCAAAAGACTAGTAATGAGATGACATTGTAAACTACAGAGAAGATTTTTTCCCCCTGCAAAGAAAAAGTGACATGGTCTACAGTCTGGGTTAATTTAAGACAGCAGGCAGAGAGAAAACTTCTGATTTCTTCCTTTTCAATGGGAAACATGAGCAGAAAATTTTAAAGTTTCATTTATAACTTAATATTCATAAAATACGATTCTGAATTGCAATCATTGCATGGAATAAAAAGAACTGAAAAACAGAAAGCTAAAAGAACAGACTTGTCTTAAATCAGCCAAGCATTTCAATTACATCCATTAATCTAAGTGCTTGACTATTAAACCCTTCAAAAGGTACAGTTAAAAGACACAGAAGGATCCAATATAACGATGTGAAAAGATCATATTCAGCTTGTAAACTAAAACCCCGCACGGCCATATTGTCAAGCAAAGCAAAATATCTGGTTCCCTCCTCCCAAAAAGGGGGCATACACAGAATACAGAGTAGTTTTACACTGATAAAAAGCAGATCATCATTAGCCTGACATACCTGCTTAATAACCAGCACAAAATAGTTTTTTAAAGGAAAAAAAAAAAGAGCAAAATGCAAGGAGAAATTGGTAGTGGTCAATCTAAGTACATCTGAATATGCTGTTGAATCAAACGGCCAAAAAACAGGGGGAAAGAGCTTCATTTAATTAATAAACACAAATACTACAAGTTTAAAACGTCACCATTGGAAGGCATCCAAATATACGTCATAAAGCTACACTAGCGAAACTGTCTGATTTAACACAATTAAAGCAGAATCTAATATGTTTAAGTACAACCTAAAAAAATCAATGTGCCTGAAGTTACCAGTACAAAAAATGTGAGTGCAGCCAAAGCTATAATCAAAGTTAAATTTATAGTCTAAAATATCTCTTCCTTAGGAAAGCGAAGGAAGCGATCACGAATTCAACTTCCTATTTCAGAAAAGTAAAAAGAAGAGCGGTGGTGGAGATTAAGGGTAAACATACAAACGCATCCGACGCAGATTTCTTTTTTCAACCCGGAACCGAACCAAACCAAACCATGGGACAACCCGCGGAAGCGCCCCATCCCGCAGCCAGGAAGCCACTGCTCCGAGGTTGCAGGAGCCCGAGCCGCCTCCGCCCCGGGGTCGCCCTCCCAGGTGACCACACCTGAGAGCCGTTACCCGCGGGCTAGGCCCCGCCCTGCTATGCCCCACGCCCTAGGACCAGGTGCGCGCCGGCAGGTCCAGGTGCCGGCCCTCCCACGGGGTGGAGCGGGGCGCGGGGAGCGGCCCCCGGCACCTCCTTCTACCGCCCCACCCAGGCCCCATCCCCAGGAACCTACCAGCAGGATCGCCGCCCTTTCCAAGACTCTCCGAGGAAGGACCACCAACACCTACCGCACCACCGGCCAGCACCGCGTCCCCGCAGGCAGCTTCGGGAAGCAGCCCCAGGCTGGAGCCACCTCGGGGCCTGAAAGCCCCGCGCGGGGACGCCTCCTACAGGCAAACCGCGAGGCCTCGGCTTCCAACGACCTCCTCTATCTCCGCCCCGCCCCCTCAGGGCCCCGCCCGCCCCGCCCCTGAAGGCCACGCCCCTCCAGCCGGAAGGATGCGGACACCAGCAGGAACCCGAGCGCAAAATCAAGGGCAGAGGTGATAGAAGCGCGTTTCTGTGGCCTTAGGACTAGAGTGCGAGGGCGCAGGGAGACCGCAGGTGTATTCTTTACGGTCTACATGTTTCCTGAGACCCTGACATTTTTCATGGAAATGCTAACTCTAAAAAATACAGGGAATTCCCTGGCGGTCAAGTGGTTGGGGTTCAATCCCTGGTCGGGAACGAAGGTCCCACAAGATAATCAATTTTCTAAAAAAGTTAATATAAAATGTAACTGCTCTAATATAAAAGTTAATATAAATGTATACATTTAATATAAAATGTAACTGTAAATGTAACTGCTCAGACGTAAAGAATTCGCCTACAGTGCGAGAGATCCGGGTTCGATCCCTGGGTCGGGAAGATCTCCTGGAGAAGGGAATAGCTACCCACTCCAGTATTCTTGCCTGGGGAAACCCATGGACAGAGGAGCCTAGCGGACTGTACAGTGCATGGAGGTCACAAAGGCTCGGACACGACTGAGCGACTAACACTTGCACTTTCAACTGCACTTAGCATTTGTATATTTGTTGTTAATGTTAGTCCCAAGTGCTCTCTAAGACGTGTGAAAGATGCAAGATTTTGCACAGTTAAGAATGAGGCTGTGGACCGCACAGGGAATCTGCTCGGGCAGCAGTGAGCAGCACCCGCGGAGCCAGGGGATTCTTCACACACATCGCCTGACAACAGGAACCGCAAACACCAAAGGGTAATTTATAAAGGGAAACGCCTGCGTTTTAGAAACAATTGAATTAATACCCCCGTTTACTACAGATTTCAACTGTGCCATTACAGTTCACTTCTGGACCAAAAAGGTTTCTTAAGTTTTTGAGTATCACTTTATTCATTACATCTGCCGTGCAAGGAATTGCTGGTTGGCACTTTTGAGGTCCAATTACTCTGAACACAGTAAACCCAGTCCTGGCTTTATCAAACTACTTTTATACAAATACTTATTATACAAAAGGCATTCTTTGTATGAACATTATGAAAGACAAAGAATGCCATTCTATTAAACCACATCTTGGCAATGTAGTTTAAAAAGCAAAATTATTTTAGATTAATATTTTCTAGGTTAAGCCAGTGTAATTACCATAAATCAAAGAACTTTATGCCTAGCTTCATGTCTACTCTGAAATTAAGACTACAATAATAATTAAAAAAAAAAATTTCAGCCTGAGGGGGTATGTAGAGATGCCCAATGGATCTAGAAAGTCTTTAGTTCTCTAGGATCCAAATCCTAACATAGATGAAAATCAGATTAATATTCCTTAGAACTCCCCTGGTGGTCCAGTGGTTAAGCCTGTGCTCCCAATGTAGGTGGCATGGGTTCAATCCCTGGCGGGAGAACTAAGATCCCACAAGCCCAGCCCACAAGCCGCCCCCCTTCTTGCTCCGGGGAAAAAAAACAACTACTCTGTTCCTCAAGTTAGTATGATAGCACAGGGAGCATAATATATTGGATAAAGCATTAAAATGTAATACAAGAAACATGGATTTTAGTCTCTCTTCTACCTCTGCAAATTAGTAACTCAGGCAATTCACTTAATTGCTAGTCCCTCACCAGTTCTAAATTTATTAGTTTACCCTATAGATTTCAAAGGAAGCAAATTAACTATTTTTATGACTGACTCATCCTAGAGAACATTCAAAAAATCAAAGTAAATAATGTTTGTAAACATCTTCCTAACAGAAAATACAGTTTTATTCAGCTAGTTGGGAATTAAAGGTAAACCTGAGTTATTCTCATCTTCTACTTTCACTTTAAGAATGTGAATATTTTGGCTTCCATGAACAAATAAATCTCAATTTGTTGTTATCTGCTGCTGCTGCTGCTGAGTCGCTTCAGTCGTGTCCGACTCTGTGCGACCCCATAGACGGCAGCCCACCAGGCTCCCCCATCCCTGGGATTCTCCAGGCAAGAACACTGGAGTGAGTTGCCATTTCCTTCTCCAATGCATGAAAGTAAAAAGTGAAAGTGAAGTCGCTCAGTCATGTCCGACTCTTCGAGACCCCATGGACTGCAGCCTCCCAGGTTCCTCCATCCATGGGATTTTCCAGGCAAGAGTACTGGTGGTGTTACCTAGTACTATACTAACTGCCCAGTGGGTAGAGTTCTCAGCTAGCCTATAGCATTTAGAGATTCAGACAACAGAGCCTCCATAAGTTCCTCAGGAAGCTTACAGAAACTCAGAATGCAACACCTCAAGGTCATAAAGATGCAAAGGCAACAGAAGAGATGGAGCTGGGGAGAATCACTGACTGAAAGACTACCTAGAAAAAACTTTAAATAGCTGAAAATACACCTTATTAAAAGCATCCTACCAAGCAGAAAGACTGGTATCATAAGTACTGAAAAAGAAGTGGGAAAATGTCTGCAGATCCTAACTCTCAAAACCTGAAAGAAACTTTACATCTAAAAACAACAGAGATCTAAATGAATAAGCACTTATTAAAACTACTATGGGGGAGGAACAATATACATATGCATATACAATGATTCCAAATATTTAATACAAGTTTATACATAAATACACACAAATATATATACATGTGAAATCACAATAAAATCATCTAAAAGTCAATCTAACCAAATATACTCTGCTTTATTTCTGGATTTTAAATTAACAGATTTAAAAAATATACCTATTTTAGTATCTGCATACAGGGATACTACCTACTTCAAAGAGTTTCGAAGATTAAAGGTGAATCATTCAGGAACAATTCCTTAGCCATGAAGTACCATATAGATATTTATGTTAGATGATAGGTTCATAAGCAGCACTTTTGAAAACAGCCTAAAACTGTAAAGAACCCAAATGTTCACCACTAGGTGACTCAATGAACAAATTCTGGTACTTCTGCTGCTGCTGCTGCTAAGTCGCTTCTACTATTCAGCAATTAAAAGGAATCACTGCTGGTATGTGCAACATTGGGGGTGAACTTCAAAATAATTATGTTGGGTTTTAAAAAATGCCCACCCCCCAAAAAAAGAAAATGGTATATATTATATGACACCACTTACATAAAATTCTAGAAAATGCAAACTAATCTATGGTGAGAGAAACCATACTGTCTGGAAAATCAGAGGGAGCAGTACAGTGAACAGTGAGAACAGAGGAACTCCCAAGGGCACCTGGGAACTTTCAGGGGTTGTAAATTTGTTCGTTATCTTGAAGATGATGATGGTTTCATGAGTGTACATGTGTCTAATTAAATTACAGACTTTATATGTGTGCCGTTTGCTGTTTATCAATTATACATCAATTAAATTTTTTGTAAGTTGAATGAAATATACAGATTTGAATAGGTATCTGATTTGTCTGCTCTATATATTAAAAAAAAAACATACAGATGATATTTTTCTTAAAAAAATAAACAACTTACTTTGCATTTCCAGCCATTGGTTGGTACTGATTTCATAACTGGTTGAAGACAAAAAGTATGATACCCTTTGTCACACGTATCACACACTAGCATCTTGCTATCTTCTCCCGATTGTCTAAAAAATAAGATAGCATTAATGATGCCTTATCTTTAAACTTATGTTTGTGACATAAGTAATCATGAGAAGAATCTGTCCTGGGAACTGCCCAGTCCATAAATGCCCTCAGTGTCAGTTCTGCCTATGCCCAGATAATGACAGTGCAAACCCTCCAGAGGACGAGACAGACGTCTTCCAAAGGTCTCTAAAGGACTATCCTTACTGAACGCTCACCTATGGTGAACCTGCTTTGGTCATTTTAGGATTCCTGCAGAGAAGGAGGGGTTAAAGCAAGAAGAGTGATTTTGATGTTTATTTTTAAACATCCCATACCCATCTTCTTTTGGGCAAGGAGTGGTAACCAATAGGTGATGCTGCATGGAAAGGAACAAATCCTGGCACGGTGAACTGGAAGAACAGTGTGATATAATACAGAGAGGATCAAATTTGGATCTGACCTACATTTGCGTTCAGACTTCTATTTTTCTAGCTGTGAGACTTCTGACTAACTCAGACTTGAGTCCTCTTGGCTTCAAGTACAAAATGTGAATGAAAATCAAAGATTACCACGAGAATTAAATGTAATTCTGGCTGAAGAGCTAAGAACATCCATTAAATAATAAATGCTAAATAAACAGATACAAGAATAATAATATTGTCATAATTATTAGGAATTGTAATTAAAAACCTAAAATCTTCCCCTGAACACTTTTTTACCCTGAAGATTGGGCCCTTGTCCTGTCCATAGTCTGTGCCTTGATTCTTGATTGTTCATCCCTATCAGAAACTAAGAATTTAATTCAAGAGGAGGGGAAAAGAAAAACTAGGGAATGCAAGAAGAGCTGAGAGAGGAACCGCTGAATAAAACCTGGGGATAAACAGAAGTAAAAAGGAAGATCGGTTAGTTGGCCTTCAGTAATTTCTTATTTAATTTAACAAATTCTACATGTACAATTGCACATTGTATCTCTTCAGCTATGTGGAAAGATCCTAGAAGAATAGCACTCTTTTCCTCACCTCTTATTCCTTCTCAAGAAGCTAGGCATAGGCTAGGTATCAACTAAGTGTTTACTGATATTTTCACGCGGTCTTATTTATTCCACATAATTCTAAGATATTGATGCTTATTGTTGTCAAATTAAATTACAAATAAAACAGACTGAACGTGGCAATGGTGAGCATCATTTCTTATAAAAATTCTCCGCTTGTAAACAATTTGAAGACTGCTGTAGATGGAGGTAACATCCCCAAATTATCATGCTAATTAATTAGTAGCATGAAAAAAAAAAAAAAAAATCACAGAAAAGACTGGAGCAATGATCAGAGGACGGAATAAAACAAACAAGAAAAGATAACCCCACTGCAAACATTTACATCCATACAACATTTTGTTTCAGGATTACAGTGAAGGTAACTGCCTTTCAGATAGATGGAAATTTCTTTTAAAACAGTAGATTTAGTATCAGTTGTTCCTCCTGGAATAGAAACTGAAACTTATCACCGATTCTTTGGCTCACTCTAATAACTACTTTCCATAGTGAATGGTTTATTTTCCTATTAAATTTCACCCCCAGTGTCCCTCAGGAAAAAGAGGGGGGGGGGAGCTGCTTTATTTTTCTAATGCTTACTTTTAATTGTTAAAATCATTCATTTAAAATTGTTGGCAAACTTAAACTGGCTTTTTAGGCAACCAGGAATTTAAACTGTTAAAATTATTTTTTGTTTAGACTTGTTTCAAAGTAATATAAGTTAATAAATATCTAGCAAGTTTTAAAGACATGATGAAGTCAGTGTGAACGAATACAGCTGCAGCATGAACAACCTTTACCATATTTACACAAACCTTTAGGACCTAATAATAGGGTCTGTCTTAAACTCAATACACACCTTTGAGTTGAAATTAAAACTTACTTGCAGTTCTGGCACACTTTGCACTCAGGACATTGCCAACCTGCCCGTTTTAATGGAGTAACCGCTATATCCAGGCACATTCCATGATAGTGCTGACCACAAGTAGTACAAAAGAACTGATCTAAGAGGTCTCCCGGGCTGTCGCACACTGCACAGTTTGCATCTTCCTTTGCTATAATTAACAGTAAAACAACGAAATTGTTGTATAAGAATTTAATATTTCTCTGACTTTACAGTTTAAAAAAATCACTCGAAGGGAATTTTCATGGTAAATCTTTCAGACACGTGAAATTATCCACATTGAACTGATATCCAATCAGAATAAGGTCTCAATAAAAACATTATACTATCTTTAATCTAATTTTAGTCACATTAAATTTAATCATATAGTTTTGCAATTATTTGTGCCTACATCTACCTGAGACCATATGCAGTTCTTATTTTATTTTATATCCCTAATACCAATGATAATCCTGGGCACCTAGTTAATGTTCAATATATACTTGCCGAAAAGAATCAAAAAGGAAAATATGAACTGAGAGACGCGTTGCAGTGCAAAAACAAACATTTTTATCTGGATATTATACATAAGGTTTTGAAATTAACTAAAGAGACAAAATTAAGAAATGCTAATATCAAGTAGATTAAGATGCTTCTTAAGCATAAACAGACTAATTATTATTCAAATCAAATAAGGGTTTTTAAATACTGGAAAATATCATATGAGGGAGAACATTAAAGATGGAAGCTACATATTCATACACAAATACAATACTTCATATACTAATTCTATATTGATGTATATTAACTACCAGTTGTAAAACAAAACATTAAAAATCCATATAATTATCAACATCATCTATCACTAAATGTGGATTAAAAGGAATGGCACTTTTTAACACTTCTTGTACCATCTAAAATAAATTGCCTTGCCCAGCACAAAATTAAACTCATGCATATTACAATATAATAAGGAAAAGAATGTATTCTAAAATCATACCAATTTGGTGATATATATGAGTATGCCTGTAACTGCATTTAGTATGCTCTCAACTAAACGGTCTGATCAACTGATTGAGGACTGTTTTAAATCATATATAGGATTTTCTTCTCTTTTGCTTTCTGAAGAGCTGGTCAGTCCTCTCTGGCTTCAAGTCCTTCCTATGTGCCTTCCTTTCCCCCAGTCTAGAAACGGTTAATGATCTGTTCCTTTTCCTTATACCTGATGTTAGTTGGCAGCTGGTCTTGTGGGCTGTAGAAGTCTTTGGCTATACAGACCTCTTATTTACAGAGTCCTTATAGAATGGTTAAAAAGACCAAAATCTGCGGTGTGAGGGCAGCGCACAGACAGGCCCTGGGCTGCCTCGAGATGTAAGCTGGGCCTGGTAGCTGCTCACCCGCCACTCATCGGAAGCTCCCGTAACTTCTCGGGCCTTACCTTTCTTGCCGTGTCGCAGCACTGACAGCCAGCATTGCACTCACACTGAAGTGTCCTACCTTGAGTTCTAGGATAGCTGCTTTCTCCTGATAACTCCTGAGGCTTCCCATGCCTCCATCTCAAGCCCTGTGCTCCTTCTGTAGCTCCACAAGGCCTCCAAATGCTGGAGGCTCTCAGGAGTCCATTCTCTTCCTCCTTTCCGAATCCCCCATAGTTTTTTTCTTTGTAATCACATCAACTTCTACACCATAAAAACATCGTAATTCTCAGAACTCTTATCACTAGCCCCAAACTTCTATCTAACCCTCAAATGTTATTTTCAAATCTTTCCGGACTTCAATAGCCACGTGTTCTAAAAACACCCAATCTCTACACCTCTAGCATAAAACTTATTTTTAAAACCGAAACCTCTCCCTTCTTTCTCGACCTGCTGGGTAAAGCAGCATTAGTGTCACTACTGACCCTAAACTTGTCCCTAACCCAACATACTCAAATGGACACCAGTTCTTATACCCCTCTTCCATCTATCTGTACAGCTCAGTCCATCACACTCTGTCTTGGTATTAATAACTGCAGTTACCTGCTGAATGGAATGTTTGCCTAGGGTTCTGACCTTCTCCCTAATCAGCCACACATCCAGAGCAATTTTCTGCGACTGTTATGCCCTGCCTAAATTTAAACTTTATCAGTGCCTCCTTTCTCACCTTAAAAAAACCCACAAGTTTCTTGAGGTTTTGAGGCAAAAAAAAAAGGAATGGGGGCCTTCTCTCCTTTTCCAACTAAATCTCAGAACACTCACTATTTCCTGGTTAGATCAAGCAGTTTGCTGTGCACAGAACACAACACAACAGACTGCTCAACCCTTGTGAGGTTGTACGCATCCTGTTTCTTCTGCCTGTAACCGTGTTCCTTTGCTGCACTGCAAGCCCGTTCCAAGGAGGCCTTTAAAACTCTTGCTCAGACATAAACCCTGACGATATAACGTTACCACACCTAAATGCCCATTTGGTTGTTGACTATTTCTTTCCCTGTATGCTTAGAATAAATTATTATATAATCCAGTTAATTATATTTAAAAGAAAGCATTAAAAATGAAATTACACGAATTCATTTTTATAGAAATGACAACAAAATAAATTATTTCTCTTAATACTAAAAGAGAGTGTCATATTTAACTCATTCAAGTACATTTAAAAACTAACCTTTGATTTTTCTTACCCTCAGAATGTACAGAAATTGTGGCAAATACTGGACTCTATCAGATACTCAGTTCATCCTGTGAAACTTCTAGAGTTTGCTACTCTGCAACTTCAACCTGCCTGGGAGCTACCAGTCACATGTAGCTAACTGGGTGATGGAAACGTGATTAGTCCAAACTGACATGTGCTTTACATAAAACACACTCTGAATTCCAAAGATTTAACAGGAAAAAATATTACTGTGAATAGCTCAAAATTTTATTGATTACAAGTTGACATATTAACATTTTGGATACACTGGATTAAATATGTATTGTTAAGATTAATTTCAGACAAAAAATAACTATTGGAAAAATTAAAATTACATATATTGCTCACATTATATTTCTATTGCACAGCCCTGTTTTATGTAGCAAAGCTCATTCTGTAACAAGATAATTCTGTGCATCACTGTGGCAGGATTACTTTTTATCCTATGACATTTCCCACCAATTCCTTGATGACAATAGTCATGTTGCTTGATTAGTATGCCTCATATAATAAATGGAGCCAAAAAAAAAAAAAAACTTCCACGATTATATTCAGCATAAAAGAATCAGCATAAAAGATCTATTAAGCATTATATAAAAATAATAGAAAAAAGTTGGTTCCAACCACTTGTTCAACCTGTGAGAACATACAGAAATCTGTAGAAATATTAAAACGGCCTTTTGAAGGTCATGCATAAGAAAATATTACTGGGTAGTGTGTCATGTCAGACATAAGTATATGTACTTATACATACATGTATGTCTGAAAGTCACAGAAGCATTAAGTTTGAAGCAATAATCAAATGACTAAGTGAACATTTTCTTTAAGCAGTTGGGAAAGCAAAATAGACGGAGTAGACTACAGCTAAAGACAATTTAAGGAAGGGCAGGAGTAAAATCCAGGTCAATCTCTCTTCAAAGATGTTGATGCCCACGGGAAGGGCAAGGAAGGCAAAGAATATCCAAGTACGCACAAAAGTAGAATGGTCAAAAGTAGAAGGAGAAGTGCCAGCACAGGCACGGCATGAAGGAGCTAAATGACGTAGGGGGAGCAAGAGAGGAGGGGGAGCAACAGGACAAGCTTTAGACACGTCACTGAGAAGAAATGGAGGAAAGACAAAAAAAATGGAGCCTAAATTACATAGGGGCTTATCATGGGTCTCTAAACATGGTCAGATTGGAAGGGGAGACCACTGCTTAAGAGAGCCTAGATAGCACACAGGAAGAAAGAGCAACAGAAGTGAAAGTATCATCAGACAGTCGATTTAAAAACGACTAAACCAGCACAGCTTTCTTACTTCCATCGACGTTACAACTTCTATGATCTAGGTTTTCATCACTGGTAGGACACTGCAGGGTGATTTGCCTATCAGTATGGAATCTCCAGAAAGAAAAAGCAAACCATGGATGCTGTCCAGAGAGGGTGGCCCACACAGCAGGCAGGTAAGGGAGGAAAGAAAGGTCACTGGGCTGACAGATTTAAGGGAACAGAAAAGCTGCAGGACTTGGTGTCAAGAGAGACACAGCTAATAACATATTAGCTAGGGAGTTAAAATGAAGTAGAAGAAGCTACAGCTGAGTAAACACACTGGGGGAGGCCAAGTGGCTTGAGGTGCATCGTTCCCAGGTTCAGACCCTGCAAAAGACTTCTCACGGCAGACAGGATACATCCAAACGCCTTCCCTTGTTCACAAGGCCTGCGTCCAGCTGCATGTGCTCTGCACCATGCACCTGGCAGACACCGAGCTCCAGCACAGTGACTCCTGCCTCCTCCACTATCAGCCAAGCTCATGCCACATGGCCTGCAGAGTAGCTGTTCGCTCTACCTGGAAAATTCTCTCCTCTGATCTTGCACGGCTGGCTCTCTGCCATTTAGGCTTCCCTGAGGGGCAGAATACTACCTGGGAAGAACATGTGGTGTGTCTCCTAAATGGATATTTAATGTAAAATTTTCAGGCTAGGCTAGTGGACACTGGCGTCAGCGTGAAAGTAAGGTGACAGTCCTGACCAGCATGTCTCCAGGACGCAGCACCCAAAATTATTTTCTGATGAAAGGCTCAGTCCTGCTCACAGATGCTCTCTTTGCTGCGATTTTTTGAGGTCCATGTTTTTTTTTAGATTTCTCAACTTTCATAAAAAAGATATCATACTACTAACTCAGTTCACTACCACTGCACATGGCTCTGAGCTTAGCCAGCAGGACCAAGTATCACACTTGGTGCAAACCCATAACTGGAGCCTTAGATAAGAGCTGAAAGAACTACCTTTTAGTACAGTAATTCATATATGTATACATGTATATGGTACAAGGCTATATGATTTTCACTGGTTGTCATTTAAGCATTAATAATAACACTGTCATGTAAGATATCCCCACCTCTAAAACATAAAAAGTGCTTCATGCTGTGACGGACAACTAGGACAACTGAAAATACAAATGAAAGATTTTATAAGACTATTACCTCATCTGTATATTTCTGCAAAAGTCTATTGGCAATTCTTTACATCCGTGCATTAAAACAGAGAGTCAAAAAGCTGTGTCTTTAGGCTGCATTGTTTAAGATCCCCAAGGAATAGAATTTGCTCAGCTGGGCTTTGGTTCTACACCACTGACTTATATTGAGGGCTGTTACAAGAAACTGCCCTGTGGGATCTACTTAAGCTACTGTGAGACAAATTTCCACTGCCCTGTAGCATGTACACACGGTCTCAGTGAATTCTTATTACTACAAATCAGGCAACCGCTCACGCGCCCTTCTTCACGCTGACTGCTGGGGCGTTCTGCAGCCCGCGGGCGGGCTCAGGCGTAGGGAGGGCACTTCCTCTGGGAGTCGACCTCACCGTGACCTTCCCATCGGTCCTCTCCCTCTTCTTACCATTGGCCAAATTCTCTTCTTACCTTGAGTCTCTGTAAGTCTACTCTGGGACAGGGGAAGGCACCAACAATTTCAGTGTTTCTTTTTAGCTTTATGTTGGCAGCAGGAACTTTGCATGGTAACTGACAGTAAATTATCTCACCTCAGTTCTTACATTTCATTATTTTACAAAACCTTTTATGATCCCTAACATATAAATGTATATAAATCATGTATGTTATGTGAACATAGTCTGCAAGAGAAAGTAGTACTGTCAATGAGTAACAGAATTTCTTGTGTTGGAACCATAGTCATAGAAAAGTTTGCATGTTGTTTAGTGAAGTCTAAATCATGATGATGTACAAAAGGCTAAATAAAAATTCTCAAACACACCCACAATTGTTTTATTCAATTGGAAAAGCATGTTGGTAACACTTTAACACCCAGAATATAATCAACTCTGATGACTGGCATCACAGTCTGTGCACTTAGTGAAGTAATTCACTTCCTGAGGTCTTAAAATAAACAACACCCGTAATAGTAGCTGTGCGTGAATGTTCTTTTTCTCCCAGATGAAACAGTGTATAATCCAAAACATGTTTAAAACTTTAAATTCCTTATTAGCTTAAATACAATCTGACATTTCAGTCTGCCTTCCCTATAATTTATGTCTTTACGGGATTAAGGGCAATATGATTATACATGTAGACACAAAATAACTAAAGATAAAATTAGGGTACTGAACAAAGAAAAAATAATAATTATGAAGACTGTGTCTGAGATTAGTTTAAGCCTGAGGTAGCTGTATTTATGTTTCACAAAGCTGGAAAAGATAGGGAAAAAGCCTTTATCGACATTCTAAGAAACAGGTAAAACCTAACAGATAACTAAGAGATGACATTAAAAAAAAAAAAAAAAGACTGAATTACAGAAATTTCACAAGCAGACTGGAAATTCAATTTACTAGGGGGAAGAAAGAACCCAAAACATGCATACTCATTGGAAATCCATATACTAAGAAACAAGTAAGATCTCTATTTAATGAAAGGCATAGGAAAAGAGCTATAATTTTCTGTATAACATAAATTTAAAACACTTAAACCTTTTCACCTAATTATAAAATACTGTTTGGAAAAGAAAGGGAAAAAAAGACAACTGAGGATAATAGATAACCATAACCAAGACAGATGAATCAAGAAGAAGCACTAACAGAATATCAGGACCATACATTTTCCAAGATTCTCCAAAGTGTTTTGGTGATCCTATCAACATATATCCTAAAATAACACCTGAGTGAACCATCTTCCAAATTTCCAACTAGGGAGTTTTTGTTTTTCTTTTTTAGTGTAAAAGACATTGAGTTAAAGACATTTTAATTTTTTAAATGACCTATTAATACTTTATAGTACATATTAAAATACCATATACTCAGCAAATCTATTTGCATACAGTAGTTAGATTCTTAAAATAAGAATAAAAAAAAACAAAACATGCAAACTATCTTTGAATTTTCAAGCAAATAACTTTTTGGATATACCATTGACGATACTGTTGATAACAGATTTCTCCCCCGGCTCCTCGCTCCCCCAAGGATCTCTTCTGAAGACCTCTTTCAGTATTATATGATACTACCTTTTACCACAAGCAGAGTAACACTTAGGGAACTTACAACATCTGTTATTTTAAGTAACTACATCGGTAAGTGTTTTTAGATGTTATCTGTAGTAAACTTACATCTCTCAGGAGCTTGGTCAATGTGTTCTGGACAAAGAAGGAAGAAGTGACTGAGATCCTGAAAGGCGCCGGCTCCAGCAGCACAAGGATAATGGTACATCTGGGTGCATTTCTCTTCACAGCATTTGATAGTGGCTCCAAGGTGCTTACAAAATGCACATCGCTGGAGGGAGCAAAGCATAAAGAAACTTCCTTATAACACCTGGAAAAGCAACATTCAAATGTGGGGCAAGGAAGGTTCTAAGAAATCCCTGTACATTACTAGTGAAACACTTTGAAGCCTGCAAAATACTAAATAAAGAATCAGTGAAAACGGTAAAATCTAAGGTCTCCATTCAGTGCTTGGTTTAATATATGTTAATCCTTCCATCAAGTTTAGAAAGTTAGCATTTCACTTTTTTTTCTACTGACTCTGTCAAAAACATACAACTACCATTCTTTAAAAAATTAATAATATGGTTAAAAGGGCAGTTTTCTAGTTGAGGGTTGTTTTCAACAGGTGATTAAACCCCATCAATAAGCAGATAAAACAGAGAAAAACTAGTTACTAAATCTCTTACTGTTTTCACCCTGCCTAAAAATCAATATGGGGTTTCTCAGGTAGCACGAGCAGTGAAGAATCCCTGCCAATGTAGAAGACGTAAGAGTCACAGGCTCGACCCGTGGTTTGGGAAGATCCCCTTGAGAAAGAAATGGCAACCCACTGCAGTATTCTTGCCTGAAGAATTCCATGGACAGAGGAACCTGGCAGGATACAGTCCACAGGGTCGCAAGAGTCGGACACAACTGAGCGTGAGCACAGACAGCAATCAGTATGATGTAAATCAGTGCACAGAGAATAAGCTAATGAGTGGCAACTACATTGTTAAAGGCACACAAACAAATCTGCACACTTCATTGCAGAAGTCAGTTTCATGTTTCCTTAAAAAGTTGGAGATGTGAAGAAAAATAAAGTCCTCTGACTTTCTGCTTTCCCCATTGCAATCTGCCTCTACTCTCTTGCAAGTGGTAAAATCAAAGAAATGTCTCAAACAAACAGCAGAGGAACTCTACGGCATGTGAAATGTGTTAAGAAGTCAGTACGATTATCCACTGAGCCAATGTACTTACTCAGCTTTCCTTAAGAATCATCAATGAACATCCTCATCCTCCCAAGCCCACTTTGGGCATCAGGAGCCTGCTGGGTGGCCTGCATCACACAGTATAAAATCTCCCTCTGCATGTAGGAGACGCTTACTTGCCATATGCTTCCGTTTCAGTATTTATGCTATTGCATGATAATTGCTTATTGGTCTTTTTTCACCTTGGTCCAAGATCCTTGAGTAGAGCAAGCAGATTGTACTATCTTTGTATTCTCAGCACCATGAATACTGCCTGATATAGAAAGGCACTAACAAACTGATGTTCATATTTATGTACACTAAATGAACTACATTTCTGGTAATAACAGAGCTGAAATAACTGAAGCCAAATGAAACAATATATGGTAAAACTGAGCCTCATGTAATACGGTAAAATTGCTAACATTACCATGGATATCTTCACATGCTTATATACTGATTCTATATTCTGCTAGTCAATTAGAGAA
Source organism: Bos indicus x Bos taurus (assembly GCF_003369695.1). NCBI lineage: Eukaryota > Metazoa > Chordata > Mammalia > Artiodactyla > Bovidae > Bos > Bos indicus x Bos taurus. The sequence goes on along the minus strand of NC_040079.1, from coordinate 5,180,216 downwards.
TACAATAGGTTTTAAGTTATAAATAATTTCAATGTCTTGCACGTAAATCTACGTAAGATATCACATGCCATCAAGCTCTTGCTTTAACCATCAACCCACTACACTAAATGAATGTAAGAAAGCTAACTGCCTCTTGGTGTGTCTTCTACACATTTTGGCGGCAGGAACAAGCCAGCTGCAGCTTCTGAGTAACTTACGTGTGCACGCTCAGGGGCTCAGCCGTGTCCTGCTCTCTGAGACCCCATGGACGAGAGCCAACCAGGCTCTTCTTTAAATAGAATTTTCCAGGCGAGAAAACTAGAGTGGGTTGCCGTTTCCTACTCTAGGGGATCTTCTGGCCCAGGAACTGAACCCCATCTCCAGCATTGGCAGGAAGATTCTTTACCACTCAGTCACCTGGGAAGCCCAAAGAACTCAAACACGAGCTGTATTTGTGACATTTAACTTATACTTAATGTCCTCAAGTTCAGAGACTAACCACACATTTCAGCTGTCCTTTTGTACTCAAAGATATTACTGCACTTTAAAAAAACGGAAGGAATTAAGTATAATAATCAGCTTTTTCCAAACTAAATATATCTTTATGTCATACCCTCCAATGGTATCTAAACATGTTAGTTATATTAACAGAACCCAGAATTACAGACACATATGGTATCTGGGTAATCTGAGTATCCTTGAGTCATGCTGCAAACGCCAAGATAATGCTGATGGAGGAAAGTGGATGTATACATTCAGTCAACCACTGAAAATCTTTTATTAACTCATTAACATCACAAAATAAGTCTGCTAAACTGTTAAAATCTAGAATCTCCATTATTTTTATAGTACATGGCGAGTTGTACAGAAGCCTTGTGCTCTAAAAATAATTTTGTCAAATAAAATATAATAACTTGTATTTAACTGCATAAGGAAACAAAATAATTTAAATTGATTCTTTTCCCACTGTCTGTATCATTTTAGAAACGTTAACGTGTTCTCTTAATCATATTTGCAATGGAAAATATTACATGACATTAGCTAAACTACTATGTGAAGATCTGGAATGTATCCAACATACTAATTTATAAATACATACAAAGATATCAGGGAATAAAGGAAGAGAAATAAAGTACTAGCTGCATTTAACTGAACGCTTCAAACCCATCTGTTGTAACAGCACAGCTAATGAAAGACATTTGGCATTGAAAGAAAATATATACTTTCTATATAGACTGTATCTTTTCGAATCAAATAAATGCATCTGTAAAATTGTAGAAAATGTCAAAGAATCTCCAAAAGGAACGTCTCTAAACATCAGCCCCCTCATATACTACATGTCAGAAATCAAACAAATTATAAGCTAACAAGTTATAAACAATTACAAAGTGAATTAACATCTAGTGAGAAGAAGGTAAAGTAAATAGCTCTTAAATGGCTTATCAACTAAACAATTTATTTTACTCAATATTTAAAATTCCTGAATAATTTTTTCTACTTTTTTAATCATTAAAAAAAGAGAGAAGGAGACAGAGAGATAAAAAGAAAAGTGTTATAATATCTTTTGACATTTGTCCAAGAACATATCCAAGAGAAAACTCTCGATGACAGTTCATATTACAAGAGTTCTCCCCTGTAAGAATATCTGAGGAACTCCCAAAACTTTAATTTCACTAAATAAAAATAAGGCTCTTCCCAAATAAATTTGCACTATCCAACAAAATACAATCAGCAAAATTTCAGAAATTAAAGATGAATTATGAAGCACTAACAAAAATTTTCAGGTATTTCAAAGCTCGTTCAATTAATTATCATGTGTTTATTCTATATCAACTGCGGTAATTGTCTACATGCTCTAAGAAGTATAAAATCCTACTAGTTTTCCACACATCAAACTGTTTTTCAGTTCAGTTCAGTTACTCAGTCGTGTTCGACTCTTTGCAACCCCACAGAGTGCAGCACACCAGGCCTCCCTGTTCACCACCAATTCCCAGAGCTTGCTCAAACTCATCTACATTGAGTCGATGATGCCATCTGACCATCTCATCCTGTGTCCCCTTCTCCTCCAGCCTTCGATCTTTCCCAGCATCAGGGTTTTTTCCCGTCAGTCAGTTCTTCCCTTCAAGTGGTCTAAGTACTGGAGTTTTAGCTTCAGCATCAGTCCTTCCAATGAATATTTAGGACTGATTTCCTTTAGGATTGACTGGTTGGATCTCCTTGCAGTCCAAGGGACTCTCAAGAGTCTTCTCCAACACCACAGTTCAAAAGCATCAATTCTTCAGCACTCAGCTTTCCTTATAGTCCAACTCCACATCCATACATGACCACTGGAAAAACCATAGCTTTGACTAGATGGACCTTTGTTGCCAAAGTAACGTCTCTGCTTTTTTAATATGCTGTCTACGTTGGTCACAGCTTTCCTTCTAAGGAAGGAAACTGCTTATAACCTTTACCAAATTTTCTTCTTATTAGTCAACTAGGATTCTCCCAGAATGCAGTCAGTAATTAAAAATGAAGACAGAAAGTAAGAAAAAAATATAGAACAGACATGTGAAACTGATCAGAATGGTCCAATGTCTGTCTATTACAAAGCACCAGAAGAGAGAATGGAACAATTATGGTCAAAGTACTCTAGAAAATTTATGATAATATCTAACATCAGAGGTAACATGATTAAACATACTTTCCATTTAATAGATGAGGAAGGTGAAAGACAAGAGCCAATTTTATTCTGTTCCACTGATATCTGTATCACTACAAAAAACACCTGCCTGAACAAAGACCAGCTTCTGATTAAGATGTCTTACACCTAGAAACACTGGCACAATTTTTAAGATAAAAGAGGAAATTTTAGTAGTCCCACCAAGAAGAAAACAAGGCATTTACAAAGGAAAGAGAATCAGGCATTGCTTTTCACTGGCAATATTAAACACAAAAACAAAAAGCAGTATCTTTCAAAGTCTACAAAAAAATTATTTGAACCTAAAATTTTAATACCTATGACATTACTGTAAAATTTAGATAATAAATGTAAATAGGATAAAGTCCGTATTAAAAAAATAGCAACTTTTAAAAAGAGTAATTTTATGTATTTATTTTTGGCTGTACTGAGTCTTGGTCACCACTCGGGGTTTTCTCTAGCTGTGGAGAGCATGAGCTTCCACAGAAGAATGCTGCTATTCGTTGAGGGGCGGGGGCTTCTCCTCACAGTGGCTTCTCTGGTGGTGGGGCACGGGCTGTTCAGTCGCTGGGTTCCTGGGCTCTAGGACACAGGCTCAGTAGCTGTGGCGCACCAGCATAGCTGCTCCAAGGCATGTGCGATCTTTCTGGATCAGGGATCAAACCTGTGTCTCCTGAATTGGCAGGTGGATTCTTTACCACTGAGCCACCAGGGAAACCCCAAAAATAGCAACTTTCAAAATGTGCAAAAGATACTTTATATACACGAGTGCACACATTTATTGTAGATATAAATACACATAAAGCTTTTATTTATGTGTAGAAATATATATACACACAATGTGAATGAGGCACAGTAACACAAGATATTCAAAGATAATGAGCTAGGGGCAAACAGCAGACAATTGCTATCAAAACAAAAGCAGGTTTAGCAATTATTGATCATAAAAATAGGGTTCAAATCAAAAAGCAGTGAGCAGGGCAAAGATAAAGTTCACATTAAATGAGTCTAATGTTAGAATGAAAATCTCAACAGAAGAATAGTCATTAAAGTTCACATGCCCAATGAATTTCTTTAATAAAGCTAACTTCAACTTTAAAAAAAAGTTTTAATACTACAATAAAAATTTGTTTACAAAAAACAGTAAAGCTAAATAGAAATATATAAATAGACTGGATTTAACACAGCTCTCAGAAATCAAGATAATTTATTCAGTTCAGTTCAGTCACGCAGTAGTGTCCGACCCTTTGCGACCCCATGAATCACAGCATGCCAGGCCTCCTTGTCCATCACGATCTCCTGGAGTTCACTCAAACTCACGTCCATCAAGTCGGTGATGCCATCCAGCCATCTTATCCTCTGTCATTCCCTTCTCCTCCTGCCCCCAATCCCTCCCAGCATCAGAGTCTTTTCCAATGAGTCAACTCTTCGCATGAGGTGGCCAAAGTACTGGAGTTTCAGCTTTAGCATCATTCCTTCCAAAGAACACCCAGGGCTGATCTCCTTCAGAATGGACTAGATGGATCTCCTTGCAGTCCAAGGGACTCTCAAGAGTCTTCTCCAACACCACAGTTCAAAAGCATCAATTCTTTGGCGCTCAGCTTTCTACACAGTCCAACTCTCGCATCCATACATGACCACAGGAAAAACCATAGCCTTGACTAGACGACCTTTGTTGGCAAAGTAATGTCTCTGCTTTTGAATATGCTATCTAGGTTGGTCATAACTTTTTTTCCAAGGAGTAAGCATCTTTTTAATTTCATGGCTGCAATCACCATCTGCAGTGATTTTGGAGCCCCCAAAAATAAAGTCTGACACTTGTTTCCACTGTTTCCCCATTTATTTTCCATGAAGTGATGGGACCAGATGCCATGATCTTAGTTTTCTGAACATTGAGCTTTAAGCCAACTTTTTCACTCTCCTCTTTCACTTTCATCAAGAGGCTTTTGAGTTCCTCTTCACTTTCTGCCATAAGGGTGGTGTCATCTGCATATCTGAGGTTATTGATATTTCTCCCGGCAATCTTGATTCCAGCTTTGTGTTTCATCCAGACCAGCATTTCTCATGATGGACTCTGCATATAAGTTAAATAAGCACAGTGACAATATACAGCCTTGATGTACTCCTTTTCCTATTTGTAATCACTCTGTTGTTCCATGTCCAGTTCTAACTGTTGCTTCCTGACCTGCATACAGGTTACTCAAGACCCAGGTCAGGTGGTCTGGTATTCCCATCTCTTGAAGAATTTTCCACAGTTTATTGTGATCCACACAGTCAAAGGCTTTGGCATAGTCAATCAAGCAGAAATAGATGTTTTTCTGGAACTCTCTTGCTTTTTCCATGATCCAGTGGATGTTGGCAATTTGTTCTCTGGTTCCTCTGCCTTTTCTAAAATCAGCTTGAACATCTGGAAGTTCACGGTTCACGTATTGCTGAAGCCTGGCTTGGAGAATTTTGAGCATTACTTTACTAGCGTGTGAGATGAGTGCAATTAACGATGGTCAAATCTAATTCCAATTTACACATAGATAGATCTCCAAATTCCAAAAATAGTAAATATACAATCTATTTAAATGTACACAGAATTCTTTTTAACTCACAATATCAAGGCTTCCCTGGTGACTCAACTGGTAAAGAATCCACCTGCAATGTGGATTTGAACTTGGGTTCGATCCCTGGGTTGGGAACATCATCTAGAAAAGGGAAAGGCTACCCACTCCAGTATTCTTGCCTGGACAATCCCATGGACTTTACAGTCCATGGGGTCGCAAAGAGTCAGATACAACTGAGCGACTTTCACCTTCACCTTCATATATGGCTATAACAAAATCCAACCAATTCAAAAAATCAGGTATTTCCTAGGTCTTGTTTTTTAAAGCACTTATGTCCTAAACCTAACACATTAATAATTATAAATTCACAATATAAGGATAAACTCCTGAAATCTATTCATCCACTAGAAAAACTGAAAACTTTCTTCAATAGCAGCAGATGGCCTTTAAATCAAAAGAATATATATATTATTTTTGAAGTGATTAAATAAGAAACATGTCAAAATCCTTGAGATATGGCAAATTTAGCTCAGAAATAAAAAATACAGCTTGAAAAAGGCAAAACTCAGGGGACTTCCCTGGCAATCCAGTGGTTAGGACTCTGCCCTTCCACCACAGAAGCACATGCTCAGGGACATAAGATCCCACATGTCACACAGCGTGGGCAAACAGGGAAACCTCAAGACCAAACAAAAATAAGTAAAGCTAGACACCAGAACTAAGCCAGTAAGAATCAGCACGTAATACATAGGATGAGCCATCTAAGGAAGTCAACCCACCCTAATCCCATGTTCAGGAAGATGATAAATGACATTCACGGGCTTCCCAGGTGGCACTAGTGGTAAAGAACCCACCTCCTAATGCAGGAGACACAAGAGACGCGGGTTCGACCCCTGGGTCAGGAAGATCTCTTGGAGTAGGAAATGGCAACTCACTCCAGTATTCTGGCCTGGAAAACACCATGGACAGAGAAGCCTGGCGGGCTACAGTGCATAGGGTAGCACAGAGCCGGACACGACTGAAGCAACTTAGCATGCACGCACGCAGTCTAGTCACATGATTCTTTAAAAGCACAGATTTTTCTCCAACTGGTAGTAGAAAGGGAAGTCAAAGAAATTCAAAGCAAGTGAAGGATTTCAGCACCACAAGGATGTCTCTGAAGATGAAAGAAGCCACATAGAAAGACCAGAGAGTGCCCCGAGGAGCTGAAAGGAACCCCAGGTGAATGGCCAAGAAAGAAATGGGGACCTTGGTCCTAAGACTGCACAGAACTGAACTCTGACCCCATGAGCTAAGTGAGCTTAAAAGAGGATTCCTCCTAAACCTCTGGACAAACACCCAGCCTGATAGATCTCTTATTTTGAGCCCTGTGGGATCCTACACAAAAAGCACTGTTGAGCCGGCCCAAACTTCTCATCTACAAGTGGGTGCTGTTTTAGACCATTAAACTTATGGTCACTTTTATACAGCAACAGACAACAGTATTCCAAGGCCCTCCATGATTTAGTATCTGCCAAGCAAATATTTAAAAAAATTTTTTGTCATGATACTTAACATTACACAGTGTCTTCCTTACTCAATGCTATGAAGTAAACAGGGTTGTTGTTGTTCAATTGCTAAGTCGTGTCTGACTCTTTGTGACCCCATGAACTGCAGCATGCCAGGCTTCCCTGTCCTCCACTATCTCCAGGAGTTTGCTCAGATTCATGACCATTGAGTCGCTGCTGCTATCCAATCATCTCATCCTCTGTTGCCCCCTTCTTCTCCTGTCCTCAATCTTTCCAGCATCAGGGCCTTTTCCAATGGGTTGGCTTTTCGCATCAGGCAGCTAAAATACTGGAGCTTCAGCTTCAGCATCAGTCCTTCCTATGAATAATCAGGGTTGATTTCCTTTGGACTGACTGGTTTAATCTCCTTGCTGTCCAAGGGACTCTCAAAAGTCCTTTCCAGCAGCACCATTTGAAAGCATCAGTTCTCCGATGCTCAGCCTTCTTTATGGCCCAGCCTCTCACATCCATACATGACTACTGGAAAAAACACAGCTTTGACTACATGGAAAGCAAGGAGATCAAACCAGTCAGCCCTAAAGGAAATCAACCCCAAATATTCACTGCAAGGACTGATGCTAAGGCGCCAATACTTTGGCCACCTGATGCGAACAGTTGACTCACAGGAAAAGACCCTGATGCTGGAAAAGATAAGAGGGCAGGAGGAGAAGTGGGCAACAGAGGATGAGATGGTTGGATGGCATTACTGACTCAATGGACATGAGTTTGCGCAAACTCCAGGAGACAAATGAACGACAGGGAAGCCTGGCGGCCTGCAGTTTATGGTGTCACAAAGAGTCAGACAAGTCGTGCTGACTGAACAATAACCTTTGTCAGCAAACTGATGTTCTGCTTTTTTAATACACTGTCTAGGTTTGTCATAGCTTTCCTCCCAAGGAGCAAGCGTCTTTTAATTTCATAGCTGCAGTCACCGTCCACAGTAAACAGGGTAAATGTTTTAAACTCCATCTTCAACATATAGAAGCAAACCTCAGAGGCTATCCTAAGGCAAGCATTCCTGAGCCCACAAATGTGCCCTCTCCCTACTGGGTCAAGACTACAGTGAATTTTCAGGTGGACAGAAGCACTCACAAATCAGAAGCCTTAAACCAAGAGTCCTCTAACATCTATAATCTTTAATCTATAGTTCCCTAACAGCTTTAACCAAAAATAAAAACATGAATAAATCTGACTCCATAAAACTTTTAAACTTTTATATGGTAAACACATACACATCTTAGAGAAAATAAAATGACACACAAAAAACAACCCTGAATTTTAATTACAAATTTCTAGTATCCTGAATATAAAAGATTATAAAAATGAAAGCAACTTCAAAACAAACAATGACACTTTATACACACCAATAATTTAGAGAAGACAGAAAATTGGCCAATAAAACACATAACATACAGGATGAAGTGAACAACTATGCCAAGCATTTAACAAATATTACCTTATTTAACAACCACCATTTTAGGTAGGTACCATGACTTTTGATTTTTATAAATGAAGAGCAGTAGTCAAATTCCTTGCCCACGCTCACAATGCCATGAAGAGGAACTGAACTTGAGGAATTCACAAATAGTTAGATATGGGTAAGTAACGCAAATTCCACTAACCTAACCCCAGAACATAATAAATATACTTTGTCTCGTTTACATGATGACTCTCACTCATAAGAAAAAAAGAAGAAAAGAAGAAAATTTAAATTAGAATGCCATTAAATGTTAATCCTTGGGGCCTGGAATGTTCACAAAACACAAGTCATAACAATCCCAGACTGGAAAGCCCCACAAATGCCCAATAAGAAAAATGGAGATAAATTATTTTTTTTTTTTCACAACAGAATACTATACAACAATGACAATAAATGAATAATATTACAAACAATAATTCGAGTGAATCTCACAAGTATAATAGCGTGTAAAAAAAAGACACCAGGCATGGTGCAGCCCATGGGGTCGCAAAGAGGGACATGACTGAGCACCTGAACAGCAACAACAAGGCTACGCTGCTTCAGTCGTGTCCGACTCTGTGCAGCCCCAGGGACTGAGCCCTCCAGGCTGCTCTGTCGATGGGATTCTTCAGGCAAGAATACTGGAGTGGGCTGACATGCCCTCCTCCAGGGGACCTTTCCGACCCAGGGATCGAATCCTCCTCTCTTACGTCTCCAGCACTGGTAGCAGGGTTCTTTACCACTAGCGCCGCCTGGAAGCGCCATTGTATCAGCACAGAAACAGGCAAGACTCATCTATGCTGTAGGCAGTGGTAACAGAGCTCAGCTTGGGGGAGTTGCAAGCAGTGATCCGAAGGCAGCATGAAAACAAATTTCAGTGTTTCCACCTGTCTCACAAACAGAGTAGTGACAGCGTCGACTTCCATTACTTTCCACTGACAAGTAAGAGCCACTGGAGAAAATTACTTTCACAGAAGTGTGATCAGTAAAAACATTAATGCCATCAACTAAAATGCTTATAGCAACTGACTATGTATTAACATAGTACTTACCTAATCATAGCAAATAACTCAAAATATCTTCTATACTAGTAGTAGGCTCAAAAGATGATGGCAAAAAGCAATGAAGATATTAAATCTCATTTCAGATTACTAGTTTTGAATGTGTAATACGAGTATAGTTATTTCAGAGTTCTTTTAAACTGATACACAAATAAACAACTTACCTTTTTCTTATACCTTTTTTAGGTAGAGGAGCTATTAATCAAAGTTAAAAGTTACAATTATAGGTTGGACAGGGGAATAAAAAAAATTTAAATGTTACAACAAGCTAATGGACTGAATTTAAACATATCAATATGAATTCATGTTTTTAAAAATATGTATCTTTTTGTATGTGTGTGTGGCTTATTTCTGACCAAGAGTCAAGATAATTCAAGACAATCATAGTCCTAGAATTATGCTGGAACAACTAAATATCCACGTTGGAAACAAAGAACCTTAAACCTTAGCTTATATTCTCACTATCACACATGCAATTTAACTATAAAATGAATAAATAACCTTAAAGTTACTTTAGAATTGGAGAAGAAAATGGCAACCCACTCCAATGTTCTTGCCTGAAAAATCCCACGGACAGAGGAGCCTGGCAGGGTACATTCCATGGGGTTGCAAGAGTCAAGACATATCTCAGGGACTAAACAATAACCACCACCTTGGAATATGCAGGAAAACTTGGACTATTTCTAATATAAGGCATAATGAGCATAATCATAAGACAAAATGACAAATAACAAACCATCAAAATTAGACACTCAGCTCTTTCAAAAAATACTTAAAAAGGAAAACAAGTCACAGATTCAACAAAAATATCTGCAAAATACACTTCTAATGAATGTCTTCTACGGCAACAATATAAAGAACTCTTATAGCTCAAAAGTAAGAAGACAAATCAACTGGAAAATGGGGGAGTCTGGAGCAAAAGATCTGAACAGACACCTGACTGAAGATGTGTTCTATTTCCTTTACTTCAGTTCAGTCGCTCAGTCGTGTTCGACTCTTTGTGACCCCATGAACCACAGCATGCAAGGCCTCCCTGTCTATCGCCAACTCCCGGAGTTTACCCAAACCCACGTCCATCGAGTTGATGATGCCATCCAACCACCTCATCCTCTGTTGTCCCTTTCTCCTCCTGCCCTCAATCTTTCCCAACATCAGGGTCTTTTCCAATGAGTCGGTTCTTCGCTTCAGGTGGCCAAAGTATTGGAGTTTCAGCCTCAGCATCAGTCCTTCCAATGAACACCCAGGACTGATCTCCTTTAGCATGAACTGGCTAGATTTCCTTGCAGTTCAAAGGACTCTCAAGAGTCTTCTCCAACACCACAGTTCAAAAGCATCAATTCTTCAGCGCTCAGCTTCCTTTATAGTACAACTCTCACATCCATACATGACTACTAGAAAAACCATAGCCTTGACTAGAAGGACCTTTGTTGGCAAAGTAATGTCTCTGCTTTTTAATATGCTGTCTAGGTTGGTCATCACTTTTCTTCCAAGGAGTAAGCGTCTTTTAATTAATCCTGGCTTGGAGAATTTTAAGCATTACTTTACCAGCATGTGAGATGAGTGCAACTGTGTGGTAGTTACAGCACTCTTTGGCATTGCCTTTCTTTGGGATTGGAATAAAAACTGACCTTTTCCAGTCCTGTGGCCACTGCTGAATTTTCCAAATTTGCTGGCATATTGAGTGCAGCACTTTCACAGCATCATCTTTCAGGATTTGAAATAGCTCAACTGGAATTTCATCACCTCCACTAGCTTTGTTCATAGTGATGCTTCCTAAGGCCCACTTGACTTCACATTCCAGGATGTCTGGCTGTAGGTGAGTAATCACACCATCGTGATTATCTGGGTCGTGAAGATCTTTTTTGTACAGTTCTTCTGTGTATTCTTGCCACCTCTTCTTAATATCCAGAAATGCAAAATCCTCAAGCCCACAATGAAGTATCACTATACACCAACCAACCAAAATGGCTGAAACTTAGAAATACCAACAATGCCCAGTGGTGGTAATAACACAGAACATCGTGTTACATGTGTGTTCACAGCCACTGCATAAATATAAGAGCACCAAACAGGAAGAAATCTCTCAGCTGGTGAACGGATGAATCCCCAAACAGCTATGCTAAGTACAAAAGACAGAAAAGATTTCTGGATGATTCCATTTACAAATCAGTCTGGAGAAGGCAGAAAAAGTTAAAAAAAAAAAAAAAAAAACTTCAGGAAGAGAAACAGATCTAATTATGAGTGCCCAGGAGCTGGGGAAGTGGGAGGGGACTGGCGTGAAAGGGCTATGAGTGAGCTCTGTAGGGTAAAGGAAATAGTCTGTACCTTGACTATGATGGTGGTTACATACACTGTACTTTTTTCTTGAAATATGTTCAACGGTATGCTTGGAAGGAGTAAGTTATATTGTATATAAAATATACTTTAATCAAAGAATGACTCACTCAGGGGGAAAAAAAAAAAGCAATTTATTTATTGGGTAAGGGCAAACAGGCCAGTATCAGAATAACTTTCTTGGAAGGAAAATTTGTAAAATCTCAGTAACATATAAAACCTATATACTTGAAGTCACTTGTGAACAACCAAGCCTGTAATGGCAGGACATTAGACTCCTGACAAGAAAGAACATCACAGGCTAAGATCCATATTTAAAGGGGTTTCAGCTAAGGCCATTTCCTAGTGTGCACGGAAGGGGCAGAGTGGTACCAGATCTCAAACTGACAACATCAGTCTTACTGGAGTGAGAAGACAGGAAGAGATCAACAATGACGGAAAGGATGGAACTTGAGAGGAAGGCTTGCAGGGTGGAAGCCACAGCAAAGCGAGCCCCCCAGACTCTCAAAACCACGGAGATCGCGTTCACAGAGAGACTCTGCGCAGTTCAGGGAGAGTCACAGCTGAGCTGTGAGCTGAAGGGACTAAGGGAGACTGCTGATGCGCTGGCTGCTGAGATGATGGAGTTTGGACTGTTAAGGCCAGCAATAATCAAAGTCTCCCAAAAAAGAAAAAAACAAAAATGATATGGACAAAAAAAAAGAGGAAAATGGGACCCGCAAAGAAAAAAAGTATGTATCCAATAGAAAATGACAAGATAAACAGAAGAGTTTAGAGCAGCTACTGGAAATATGTTCAACAACATACAGGAAAAAGCTGGTCATAATCAGCAGGAGAACAACAGAAGATATGAAAGTTACACGGTGAAACCCCACAGAGATTCCTACACATAGGAATTTAGATAAAAATTTCAGTGGGTGTGCTTAACAAAGAGAATGGAAATGACAGAAGAAATAGTCACTGACCTTGAAAACAAAGTGTTCGTCCCTTTGGAGGAAGAAACTGTAAAATTACTGAAAAATTAACACGGCCTCAGTAACCTACGTCAATACTCAACACGATCAAATGTATTGATACACATGTATTGAGAGCTGAAGAGGAGAGAGAAAATGGGACCAAAACAGAATACAAAGAGGCCAAACTTTTCACATAATTGGTGGGAAAAAAAACTTAGAATTTTCAGAAGCTCAACAAACCCCACGCAGCAAGGATACAGAGAAAATCACCCCCAGGCACAGCATGCTGACTGCTGAAACCAGAAAGCCCTGGAAGTACTCCGAGGTGCTCTGAGGCTGGATTTTCCTTGTGTTCTTCAACCAAACCAGCGTATTTTAACACGCTGAACACAGAAGCCCATAGGAGAATTCAGCTCTCTTCTGTTACTGTACACACTGGTGTTTCAAAACGAGAGCATAAAGGTATCCTGAGAGCAAAATTTTGGGAACGCTGTATCATAATGGTATACAAACAGCAACGAAACTGTTGGGTCATAAAATAGGGGTCTCTTCAACTTTACCAGATGATTACAATGTTTTCCCAAATGACTGCTCCAATTTTCACTCTCACTAGCAGAGTTTGAGAGTACGGGCCAAACCAGACCAACACTCGCTGCTGCTAAGTCGCTTCAGTCGTGTCCGACTCTGTGTGACCCCACAGACGGCAGCCCACCAGGCTCCCCCATCCCTGGGATTCTCCAGGCAAGAACACTGGAGTGGGTTGCCATTTCCTTCTCCAGTGCCTGAAAGTGAAAAGTGAAAGGGAAGTCGCTCAGTCGGGTCCGACTCCTAGCGACCCCATGGACTGCAGCCCACCAGGCTCCTCCATCCATGGGATTTCCATGCGAGAGTACTGGAGTGGGATGCCATTGCCTTCTCCAACACTTGCTACATTCAGACTTAATTTCTGCTGATCTAATAGGTATGGAATACTATCTTAGTGCAGCTTCAATTTGCATTTCATGATTGCTAACGGGATTGTGCATCTTTTCAAAAACTTACTGGACATTTGGATTGTTGTTGTTTAGTCGCTAAGTCGTGTCCAACTCTCTTCGACCTCATGGACTGCAGCCCACCAGGCTCCTCTGTCCATGGGATTTCCCAGGCAAGAATACTGGAGTGAGTTGCCATTTCCTTCTCCAGGGGATCTTCCTGACCCAGGGATCGAACCTGCATCTTTTGCACTGGCAGGAACATTCTTTACAACTGAGCCACATGTCCCCTCCCTCTTGAACCTCCCTCCCACTCCCAAGCCCATCCCACACCTTCCATGCCACCCAGTTTTTTTCTTATTCTGAGGAATCAGCAAACCTTTCTCAAAAGGGCCAAACAATAAATATTTTATGCTTTGTAGGACAAAGGCAAAATTAAGAATATTAGACAAGTATTTCTCTACGAAGAGAGAAAATAAATTTCTACAAATTTTAAACAACTAGTAATTATTCAAAATATGATCATAATTGAATATAATTGAGGGGGTAATGTAAGCCTAATAATGAGAAGAATGGATCTGAAGAGAGGATAACACTTCATTTAATATCCCTGGTGGCTCAGAGGTTAAAGCATCTGCCTCTAATGTGGGAGATCTGGGTTCGATCCCTGGGTCGGGAAGATCCCCTGGAGAAGGAAATGGCAACCCACTCCAGTATTCTTGCCTGGAGAATCCCATGGACGGAGAAGCCTGGTGGGCTACAGTCCACGGGGTCACAAAGAGTCGGACACGACTGAGCGACTTCACTTTCACTTTCACTTTCCAAAGCTGGAACTAAATGGACTGTAAATATTCATCTGTTCATTCTGATACACAATGAAATTTATATATCCATCTTGAAAAAATCTTCCACACAGAATTACAGCCACATACTGATACCAATCCATAAGCATATAATTTCCTTTGGGCATATTCATCTTTGCAAGGTACTTAAAATTTTTTATTAGTCTTGATGTTTGCTTTTAGCATGTAATTATATTTCAATTAAAGCACAGGTTGAGCTTCTCAATTACGTAAGTAAATGGATTCTGAAATATGGACATTTCCTTTGTATTTGCCTCAAGACCCAAAAACTGCTATTGGAACTATAGTTTGAGCTTGGAAAATATTTCTGTATCAAACTTTTGTGTGTGAATGGAGATTCTGGTTTTCACTTTAAATTTTGATGGCATGAAAAGTGTATAGAGCAGCTTGACATTACCTGTGATTCACACACTGGCTGCTGTACAAATCAACTGATCACGGCGTAGGTCTCACATGGAAGCAGTGCTCTGCCTTGTAACCTTAGGCTGAGTTCACTATCAAGTATTACCAAGTCTGCAACAGAAGTTAACTTCCACATCCATTAAGTATTTGGAGGGCAATCTTCTTCAGAAAAATTTAATCACAACCCCCAAATTTTAAAAATTGCAATAAAACATTACCACTGCTCAGTCATCAAACTGCTACACTGTAAGGCAATTCAGTCCATTCAGCTTTGATTTCCAACAAAAACTCCTAGCATTGAGATGGTGACATCCCTAAGAGCAAATGAAACTCACTGCTTTCCTATGAGTTGGGATTAGCATGGTACGTGCTCAATCAGGTTAATATTGACATACACTGTATTTTTTTCAGCACAGCTATAGTGTCTCAGCATAATAATAAATACAATGCTTTGCCATCCAATTTGGTATCAACTGAATCCACTCCACTAATGCCTCAAAAGCACTATTACTGAGGTCCATTCTTCTCGTTTTCTCTTCTTTAACATGAAAGGCATGCAGTAGTAAAAGAGAGAAGATCCCAAGAGAACACATGTGGCAATCCAAATCTGATGAGTTACGACTGGGTCTCTGTGATGTGCAGCCTGCCCACAATAATGCAGGGCGTAAGTGGTCGCTCCGGCCAAGGCTTGACCATCACTGTAGAGCAATAGGAGTCACAGATCATGTGCACAATAAACAAGTCTGTGTTCCAATAAACCTTATTTATGGATACTGTAATTTGAATTTCATATCATTTTCATGTGTGATGAAATACACTCTTTTTATTTTTTTTTTTAACATTTTAAAATAAAACCTATCTGGGCTTCTGGACCATGTACACAGATGGTGGGCTGGATCTGACCATGAGGACATATACATAATATGCTGACCTCGAATGTAGACTTCAAGGGTCCCAAGTGAAAGTCTATTATGTTAATGGCCCCTAAACCCTAACTTTTTGTCTTCCCAGCTCTACAGATGGCCAGAAACTCTCTTGACATGATCCTCCCCTCTGGGCTCTCTCTCACTCCCTCCAGTCCTCACCTCACTTCTCTAATGCCTTTAAATCTTTCTTTGAAAACAGATTTTCTAGTTATTCACAGTGGTAGGACTGTTCTACTACAAGTTTCTCTGCTACAGGTAGAGATGAAAGTAAGACATGGCTGACCAGCTACCAAGACTTACTACCAAGCTTCTGTGACCGTAACAGTATGGTGGTAGTGTCACTGGGATAAAGAATATAAACTAAAATACAGAGCTTAGAAACAAGCCATACATTTACTGAACATTTGCTAGCTGACAGAAGTAATCTTTCAAATGAGGGGGGAAACAAAGAGGTTTCAATAAATGAGGTAGTAGCAACCGGCTCTCCTTATGTGAGAAAATGAAGTTGGATGCTTATATCACACAATATATAAAAAAACATCGCTAGGGCAAAACTATAGAAATGAACTTTTGAAATACATTTTTCAGGGATATATTAGAAATTATCCCAATTGTATATTAATTATATTAACTCTATATTAATTCTAATTATATATTAGGAACTGTTTTTTATTAGGAAAAAAAACTTCATTATTCAAAATTCAAAACATTCTAAAAGGTACACAAGGAAGTCACTTTGTGTAGAGTCACGTGGGATAAATTCCCTCTAGGGAAAGAATTTTGCCCGTTTCCTGTGTAGCCTTCAAATATTCTATGCACACTGTAATTCATGATATTCTCCACCCACCCCCAGGTTTTACAAAGGGACTCTTTATTTATAACATCCAGGAATACTACCACTTACCTCAGTGTAAAGGTAATTATATCAAACTTAATTAAAACTAAAAAGAATGATTAAAAACAAAATATGATTTTTACTAAGAGAAACACTAAGGCCAAGAACATTTTCACTAAATGGGCCTTCCAAATTTAACTATGTGTAACCGAATAGGAACATCAAACTCTTAATAGCTCTGTAACAGAAATTCCTAGTTTCCTGTTAGCTTCCACCCAACTTAAATTCTAAATAAATGGTAAGAATCAAGTTGGCAGAGCGAATGAAAACAAACCCACTGATTTTTATACTTAGGTGTACCTAAAGCGTTCTGTCGTCAAACTTTCCACTGTCCTGCTATAACAGATTCTGCACTTGGTACAGCATCCTGAGGCAAGAAACCATAACTGATCCTGAGTCCTCCTCACAGCCTTGCACTTTAGAATGAAGACAGCATGTTAACTTCTTATTGTGCAAAATGAAAAAACTAGGTGCTGCTAGGTCACTTCAGTCGTGTCCAACTCTGTGTGACCCCATAGACGGCAGCCCACCAGGCTCCCCCGTCCCTGGGATTCTCCAGGCAAGAACACTGGAGTGGGTTGCCATTTCCTTGCAGACAGGTAGAACTGCTTGGTGAGGGTGTCACTTGACATTAGCTAACAATGTCAGACACAGAAGAAGAAGTCAAGATTTCTGATCCTCCCCCATTCAATACAGCAAGTATGGTTTATTTAGAAAAACATGCTATACTTTTAGGAAACTTTATCATACCCAAAAAAAAAAAAGAAAACACATGTGAAATCAATGGCCATATCCCCTGAAATCTATTCAGTCATTCTTAGCACCCTTCCCACAACTGGTAGGTACTCTACATGACAGCCATCTCTTCCTCCTCGGAACACGGCCAAAAGGGTCAATCGTCCTTCTATCCTCTTGCTGAACATTCTCCATTGGCAGCTTGATTTGCTCTCACAGCTAGCTAGGAACACAGTCTAAGATTCCAACCCTGACACAGTTCCAAAGACGTTTCATGGGATTTAAGGCTCATTACAGTCAAACTCCTAATTTTCCCATATACTCATACTTGAAACCATGGAGGTATTTTGCAACTCCTCCACTAATTCAAAACACAACTCATTCCATCTCTACGACAATTCTATCTTCATATTTCATATATAATACCTAAATTCAGAAACTCACACTTGCTGGCCTTTAATCACTGCAGCAATCCTAAGTATATCTGTGTTCAAATAAACGTCTTCAAACTTAACTACAGACAGCTGAAAGGTTCAGACCTGTTAAAGCGGCTCTTCTTATTAAGAAACTTCATTAATTAAATTCCTCACGTGGAATGTGAAGTTAAGAACATTTTCCATTTCTCACTACTCCCCACCATACTTATTACCTAGTCATGCTCATGTGTGACATTCTTTCATAGTCCACATATCCCCAAATTTAAGATGATCCTTTGCCTATGACACTCCACACTCGACTATACTACAAATCTACAATAATCAAAACGGTCCTGGCACAAAAACAGACTGATCAATGGAAGAAAATAGACAGCCCACATAGTTATGGTCTATTAATCTAAGAAGAGGAAGCAAGAATACACAATGGAGAAAAGACAGTCTCTTCAGTAAGTGGTACTGGGAAAACTGGACATGTAAAAGAAGGCTATTAGAACAACTTCCTCATACCATATGCAAAAATAAACTCAAAGTGAATTAGAGACTTAAATGCAAGATCTGAAGCAATAAAACTTCTAGAAGAGAAGACAAGCAAAACACTCTTTGACATCAATTACAGCAATATTTCTTCTGGATCTGTCTCCTGAGGCAAAAGAAATAAAAGCAAAAAATAAATAAATGGGACCTAATTATAACTTTTACACAGTAAAGGAAACTATCAACAAAATGAAAAGATAATCTACTAAATGGGAGAACATTTGCAAACAGTATGACAGATAAGGGGTCAAAATCCAAAACTTATAAAAAGCTCATACAAAATATCAAAAATAAAGACTTCAATTTAAAAAATGGGCAGAAGACTAGAACAAACACTTTTCCAAAGAAGACATACAGACGGCCAACAGGCACATAAAATGCTGAACATCAACCACCTGTAAAAATAGTTATTATTGAAAAATCTGCCAATAACAAATAGACGACCCTTTGTTGAGATTTCCTGTGTCAATCTATTGACGCTTAACCCGTACTCTAAAACCATCTAAAGTATTTCCTACTTTTACAAACACCCATTCCACCTTCTTCCTTTGAAGGCTCTCAGTTTTGTTCAGAGATGGCCTCTTCCAAGCAGCAATGACCTTTAGAGAGGTAGGTACCATCCCCTGCCCCAGAAGAGAATCACAGTCTAACCAAATGGTGGTTGTCCCAACACTTGTATTAGTTACTGGTTTAAAGCAATTGATGGGAACTAATTCTAATTCTAGCTAATGAGTTGTTAGGAGAAACCTGCTACAGTAGAGAAAAGCATATGGAAAGGATTTCCCTGAATTAAAAAAGAAAAGCTTTTTTTTTTTTTTCATTTTTTATTAAAAAAAAAAAAAAAAGTTATAATGAGGATATGAACCTAAGAGCTCCTGCTCACCATGTTTTGATTATGAGAGAAACTGAACCAAGGAAAAGACCAACACATTGTGTGTACACAATGTAAAGACAGTCAGAACCTGGTGTCATGAAGCCAGGGAGCCACTCATCACCCTAACTGCTCATTTCCTACAGCGAAAATCCATCACTCATCAAGGTAAAACTCAACAATGCCTGACATCCCAACGGAGACCACCAGGCACACAAAGAAGCAGGGAAACATGATCTATGCCGATAACAATCTTGAAAACTGACCCCAAACGGACAGAGATGTTAACATTACCAGACAAGGACATTAAAACAGCTCTTATAAGCATATTGAATATGTTCAAAAAGCTAAGTGGAGACATGGAAGGTATAAAAAGGTCCCAGTCAAACGTCATAAAATAAAAATACCTAGGATGAAATTACACTGGATATTATAACAGCATATTAGAAACTGCAGAGGAAAAGATTAGTGAACTCAACAACAGTAACAAGATTAGTGACTCAACAACAGTAACAAGATTAGTGATGCAACAACAGTAACAAGAACGATTCAATCACAGAACAGGCAGAGAAGCTGAATAAACACCTTCCCAGAGAGACACACAGGTGGCCTACAGGCACATGAACAGATGCACAATGTCACTAATCATTTGGCAAATGCAAATCCAAACTGTAGTGAGCTATCACCTCGCTAAAATGGCTGTTATCAAAAAGGCAAGAAAAAACAAGTGTTGTCAACAATGTGACAAAAAGAGAACCCTCCCTACACCGCTGGCAGGAATGTAAACTGGTGCAGTCACTATGAAAAACAGTACGGACATTCCGCAAAAAATTAAGACTAAAACAATGTATGATCCAGCTGTTCCACTTAGCAATATAAAAACATGAATTCAAAGAGATATATGCATCCATATGTTTATTGCATTATTTACAGTAGAAAGATACAGAATCAACCTAAGTGCCCGTAAGTGGATGCATGAATAAAGAAGATGTGGTGTATATACCTGCAACAGAACACTACTAAGCCACTTTTTAAAGATTTTTTTAATGTGACTATCTTTATAGTCTTTTACTGAATTTGTTACATTGTTTCTGCTTCATGGTTTGGTTTTTTGCCCCCTAGGCATATGGGGAGTTTAGCTCCCCAACTAGGGATCAAACTCACAATCTCTACATCAGAAAGTGAAGTCTTAACCACTGAACTACCAGGTAAGTCCCTAAGTCACTTAATAAAAAAAAGAAAAGAAAGAAATCATGTCACTTGTGACAACAAGAAATAACTGCCAAAGACTTTCTAACCATAATGATAACTATAGATTCACAGATCCCCAAAACTGCGACAAACCCTAAGAAACACAAAGAAAATTACACTAAGGAATAACATTATCAAATTGTCCAAAATCAGTGATCAGATCAGATCAGTCGCTCAGTCCTGTCCAACTCTTTGCGACCCCATGAATAGCAGCCAGGCCTCCCTGTCCATCACCAACTCCCGGAGGTCACCCAAACTCATGTGCATTGAGTCAGTGATGCCATCCAACCATCTCATCCTCTGTTTCCCCTTCTTCTCCTGCCCCCAATCCCTCCCAGCATCAGAGTCTTTTCCAATGAGTCGACTCTTCGCATGAGGTGGCCAAAGTATTAGAGTTTCAGCTTCAGCATCAGTCCTTCCAATGAACACACAAGACTGATTTCCTTTAGAATGGACTGGTTGGATCACCTTGCAGTCCAAGGGACTCTCAAGAGTCTTCTGCAACACCACAGTTCAAAAGCATCAATTCTTTGGCACTCAGCTTTCTTCACAGTCCAACTCTCACATCCATACATGACCACAGGAAAAACCATGGCCTTGACTAGACGGACCTTTGTTGGCAAAGTAATGTCTCTGCTTTATAATACGCTATCTAGGTTGGTCATAACTTTCCTTCCAAAGAGTAAGCATCTTTTAATTTCATGGCTGCAGTCACCATCTGCAGTGATCTTGGAGCCCAAAAAAATAAAGCATAGAACAAAAACAAGGATGACACCAGCCTATGCCATCCTGTGTCAGAAACAACATAAACAAGAAGAGTGAATCATCACATCTTTAAAGTACTGGGATGAAAAGTCACCTAGATTTCTGAACTTGGCAAACATGCGTTTCAAAGGAAAACAGAAGCACTTTGGAAATAAAAATGCTGAAAGAATCTATCACCTTGCAGACCTGCCCTGCAAGAAATGTTAAAGGACTTCTTCAGGCAGAAAGAAAATGATATGTGGGTCGACACCAAGGAATGAAGAGACTAGCATTGGTAAATAACTCAGATGGTAAGTAATCTGCCTGTAATGCAGGAGACATGGGTTTGATCCCTTGGTCGGGCTCTTGAGAAAGCAATGGTAACCCACTCCAGTATTCTTGCCTGGAGAATTCCATGGGCAGAGGAGCCTGGAGGGCTACAGCTCGTGGGGTCACAAAGAGTCAGACTGAGCGACTAACAACACAATACAATACAATATTGGTAAATACATAGGTAAGTATATTTTAAAATCTTTTTATCATTTAATTCTCTTTAAAAGATATGTTTACTCAAAAAAGAGCAGTATCTTAAGGAGTTTATAACATGTGAAAGTCAAATGTATGACAAAAGCACAAAGTACAGCAGAGAGAGTGGAAGGAAGTGAAAGCACAGTTTTATGATACACACAACTACATAATACCTAATTCAGGGTGGGCTGTGTAAGTGAAAGACGCATACTAGAAATCTTAAAGGAATCAATACAACAACAAGGCTTACAGACATACATTGAAGGGAGCGCACATTCAATTCCAGACCACCGAAGTAAAGCAAGTGACACAAACTCTGCTTCCCAGTGCACATAAAAGTTACATTTATACTGTACTCTGTTAAGTGTCCAACGGCATTCTGTCTAAAAAGAAAACAATGTACATATCTTAATTTAAAAGTGCTTTACTGCTAAAAGGTGCTAACCATCATCTCTGCTTTAAGCAAGTCATAATCTTTTTGCTGGTGGAGGGTCTTGTCTTGACGTTCAGTGGCTGGTATCTGATCAGGGTGGTGGTTGCCGAAGGTTGGGATGATTATGGAGATTTTTTAAAGATAATAATGAAGTTTGTAAAGTCAACTGACTCTTGCTTCAACCAACAATTTCTCTGCAGCATGCAACACTGTCTGACAGCATTTTACCCACAGTAGAACTTCTTTCAAAATTGGAGTCAATCCTCTCAAATTCTGCTGCTGCTTTGTCAGCTAAATTCATGGAATAGTCTAAATCTTCTGTTGTCATTCCAACAGTCTTCACAGCATCTTCGCCAGGAGTAGATTCACTCTCAAGAAACCACTCTCTTTGCTCATCCATCAGAAGCAACTTATCTGCTTGAGTCTTATCGCGAGACTGCAGCATCTCAGTCACATCTTCAGGCTCCACTTCCAATTCTGGTTCTCCTGCTGTGTCCGCCACATCTGCAGTTACTTCCTCTGCTGAGGTCCTATGGCCCTCAAAGTCATCCACGAGGGCTGGAATCAACTTCTTCCCAACTCC
Organism: Bos indicus x Bos taurus; assembly: GCF_003369695.1. Classification (NCBI taxonomy): domain Eukaryota; kingdom Metazoa; phylum Chordata; class Mammalia; order Artiodactyla; family Bovidae; genus Bos; species Bos indicus x Bos taurus. Next base: position 5,157,475 of record NC_040079.1, on the reverse strand, counting down.
TGTTAAGTCGTCATGGCATCTACAACGGTAAGTCCTTTCCAGAAGGTCAAGTGACTCTGCCCAGATCCATCAGAAGACTCACTACCCATGGCAGGTATAGCGTTATGAAACTTATTTTCTCAAATAATAAGCCTTGAAAGAGAGAATTACTCATTGATCCGTGGGCTGCAGAATAGCTGTGTTCACCAGCACGAGAACATTAATCTCCTTATACATCTCCATCAGAGCTCCTGGGTGACCTGTTCATTGAACTGTCAATGAACAGTAGTATTTTCAAAGAACTCTTTCTTTCTCTGAACACTAGATATTAACAGTGGGCTTAAAATATTCAGTAAACCATATTGTAAACTGATGCGCTATCATCCATAAATATTGCTGCATTTATACAGCGTAGGCAGAGTAGATTTAGCATAATTCTAAAGGGATCTAGGATTTTTTTTTAATCGTAAATGAGCACTGGCTTCAAGTGAAAGCCATCTGTTGCACTACCATAAACAACAGAGTCAGTCTGTCTTTCAAAGGTTTGAAGCCAGGTACTGACTTCTCCTCTCTAGCTATGAAAGTCCTTGATGGTGTCTTCTTCCAATAGAAGGCTGTTTTGTCTACACTGAAAATCTGCGGTTTACTGTAGCCAACTTCATTATAATTATCTCTCCTTAGATCTTTTGGAAGATCTATAGCTTCTACATCAGCACTGGCCGCTTCATGTTGCACTTTTAAAGTTATCAAGATAGCCCCTTTCCTCAAACCTCATGAACCAACCTCTGCAGCCTCAAGGTGTTTTTCTGTAGCTTTTCCCAGCCTTTGTAGAGTGGAAGAGTTAGGGCCTTGCTCTGGATTAGGCTTTAACTTTAGGGAATTCTGTGGCTGAACTGCCCTTCTATCCAGGACACCAAACTTTCTCCATAACAACAGTAAGGCTGTGTTGCGTTTTTATCATCTGTGCCTTCACCGGAGTAGCACTTTTAATTTCCTGAAAGAACTTTTCCTCTGCATTCATAACGTGGCTAACTGTTTGGCGCAAGAGGCCTAGCTTTCAGCCCATCTCAGCCTTCCGTGTCTTCCTCACTAAGCCTAATCTCTTCTAGCTTTTGATTTAAAGTGAGAGATGTTAAGACTCTTCCTTTCGCTTGAGCACTTAAGAGACCACTGTAGGGTTATTAACGGGCCTAATTTCAGTATTGTTGTGTCTGAGGGAATAGGGAAACCTGAAAAGAGGGAGAAAGACAGGCGAATGGCTAGTAGTGGGTCAGGGTAGAGAGAGGAGGGCAGAACTAGATTCCATGTGCCACAACTAAAGATCCCAAATGCTTCAACAAAGACCCAGCACAGCCGAAATACAAAATAAGTATTTTTTTTAATGCATGCAAAAGGAATGAACAGATAAACACAAATGGGGCAGAGAGAAAGACTTTATTACATTAAATATGTATAGCCTCAATATTACAAATAAAAAGCAGAAGATTGTCAGGTTAGATTTTTTTTTGTTGTGCTACTGCAAGAAACATGCTCTAAATATTAAAATACGAATAGGGTAAAATAAAAGGATGGAATTACATATACCGTATTTACATTAGTCAAAAGAAAGCTGGGATGGGTATGTTAACATCAAAGTAGCTTTCAGAGTCAAATACAGGATTTTTCTGTTACAGTCACAGGTATCCTTATCAATAGCTTCCCTTTGATCGAAGTTTACGAAGTTCTTTTAATGTAACCACTAAATCTGTCACAGCCTCCCCAGGATGTGGAATAACTCATTGCTGTAAACTAACAAGCACCTACTATAGTTCTACAGACAGAAACATGTTGAAACTGAGACACAATCCAACTTTATTTCAATGCAAAAAAAAAAAAAGGGTGGGGGGGGAGTGATGTTTAACACGCATGCCCAAGACTACCATTCCTAGAAAGGCCTGCCTGCCTAGATGGGAGGCTAGGTTTGGAGAGGGTTCCCACGGCTCCCGAGGTGATAAGGGCAATTTACTGTGCCTGGATTATCTGTGCAAACAACGTGGCCTTCCCTTCTGGTACGTGACAGGCAGGAGGGCCTACACGACCAGCCCCCAGTAAAGACCTTGAGCATCTCAGGGCAGAAGCACCAGACACGTCGCCGAATTTCCCTGGAGGACAAAGGTGCTGTGTGGGACCCCTCACGGGAGGGAGAGCACCGAGGAAGCCTGCACACAGATTTTTCCAGACCTCGTCAACATCTTTTCCCATTAAGATCTTTCTACCACATCAGGGCAGTAAGCCTCAGCCATAATTACAACTCTATGACAAGGCCCTTGAGTCTGAGTCAGTCTCCAGTGTAGATGTGGTCTTGAGAACCCCCCAACACAAACACAAAATTCAGGTATGCGAATGTTTCCTTCCTCTTAAAAAAGTGTAAGGTAAAATGAAGACTAAATAACTGATACTTTTTTATTTTACACTGCAAAGCACTAGGATTATATAAAAAACAATATTAGATAACATTATTCATAAAACAGGTACCTGGGACCATCTTACATATATAGAGACCATGTTTTCAATGATCTTATATAAACCTACTTTCAACTGGTTAGAGAAGTGTGTGGAGATTTTTATTGTCATTGGCTTTTTAAACAAAAATTACATTTATATTACATTGTTTTCCTACATTGTAAATCTGTACTCCCACCTTATTACAGAAAAGCTATTTCTGTTCTCTTTTTCAGTCTACAAAAAGAGCCCAAAGTACTTTTTAAAAAACTTAAAACTCTCCTTGTAGAAATTAGTTGGTTTTTACACGGACAAGTGGTACAACATCAGCAGAACACAATGGAATTGCAATATGTCCTTAGTCGTTCAGTTGTGTCTGACTCTTTGCGACCCCATGGACATAGCCTGCCAGGCTCCTCTGTCGTTGGAGAGTTTCCAGGCAAGAATATGGAGTGGGTTGCCATGCCCTCCTCCAGGGCATCTTCCCAACCCAGGGACTGAACCCAGGTCTCCCACACTGTAGGCAGATTCTTTACCGTCTGAGCCACCAGGGAAGCCCAATGATGAGGGTGAAGAAAACACGAGAAATTATCGATTCTAAGTGGAGAGCTGCTACAAGTAATGTTTTAATGTTTGGCAGTACCCCCAGGAATCCAAAGAGGAAATTAAAAGAGAGGAGTTTAGCATATTCTTCTATCTAGCAAAAGATAAAGGTTCCCGTGGAAACACTGAAGAACAATCTGAGGGAAATTCCAGAAAAACTGAACTGCTTGATACTGAATGCAATTTAACTGAGGGAAATAATGTATTAGTTTATAAAATGGGAACAATGTTGCTGACTGCAGGGGGGCTCGTCAGCCTCAGCACTACCGCGGCTGGGTTCCCTCTGTGCAGCGCGCAATGGCTGGCAGTGGCCACTAGGTGCCAGCAGCGCACTCCCCTCCCTGGACCGCTGCGCTCAGCACTGCCCTTCATCGACAGACTCCACTCAGGACCCACTCATCCCAGAGATGGCTCCTTGTGCTCCAGGTACTTTGTGAGGCACCAGAGATAAAATGACAAGGCAACACAGTATCCACGCTCTCGCAACGCCTACAGCCCTAGTGGGGGCACCAAAAGTAATCAAATGCTCACGGTAACAACATAAATTGACACATGTTGGTAAGTGACAGAAAGGAGAGATACATACGTTCCAACGACAAATAGGACACGTACTCAAACATTTCTTTCTTAAAAGATGTGAACAACCCAAAAGTTTAGAGCGTACAGACACCCCCATCTGAGCTTTGCATCTTGTTCTTTTCCATCATCATAGATTGAAAGGTCCAATTCTACTTGTTTATTTCAGCATCTGTCGAAGGCTTTTTAAAAAAGGATCCCCACAAAAATAGGGAGGTCTAAACAGAGGCACCTGTTTTTCAACGACCATTTTTCAATCCCAGCCAAACTTCTCAAAAATTAGCCAGCAGAGTTTCACTTTCCAGAGTCAAAAAATATTAATTTTTAACAAATGGGTTTAAAATATACATCAACGCTTTAAAATATTTTACTCAGGAAATTCTGTGTCCAGGATTTTTTGGCAACAAATGTGAGAATATTTTGTTGTTTGAGTACAAACTTTCATTGTTTCTGGCAATAAACTAACAATAGACACAGTTCCAAACATCTGTTACCAAAATGCTCACCTGGTAACATGTTACCAAAATACCCCCAGCAAATATTTCTTTGAGAAGTCATTGCATTCTCATTGCTGAAACATCACCTTTATCTTGAAGAGGCAGATTAAATGTTTATTTTCTTTACAGAGGCAGGTACCGTAATTTATTCAGTCACATGCTGTCCTAATAATGGTCAACAAATTTGTAACACCTTTTTTTTTTTGTAAAATAAAGCCTGTTCTGGGCTCAACAGCACTTTTACATACTTTGCCCCTAAGGAACCTTTTGAGATTTCAAAGTCATTTGTCACACCTCCCCACCCTCATCACTTAAGCAGAACTATAAAGATGTCCTCTATTTTAGAAGGGTTCTTCTGACACGTATAAATGTATAAACGTGAGTAAAATTCACCACAGTGGTGACCTCCTTTAACACTCTGGCACTTATTTTTTTCTCGTAACTATGAATGATTCCATGAATGATCTTTAGTGCTATTCATTTAGGCCACAAACATTTACTGAGGAATGACCAAAACAGAAAAAGACAGTTATCAGAATGGCACTATTATGTAGTGAGGAGAGACAGACAAGACTATTAAGTAAATGCACACTGTGTTAGAGGCCGCTAAGTACAGAGGAGAAAACAGTCCACCAGGGGTGTGACGGGAGGAGGCACCTGAATTTTCAACAGGGAGCCCCGCAAAGACCTCACAGATAAAGAAAACTTGAGTCAACACCTAGAGGGGACGAGGGAGGAAGCCATGCATGTGTCTGAGGAGAGCAGTCAGCAGAAAGGGAACAGGAACTGCAAAGGCCCAGAGCTGGACAGTTCTCAGTAAGACCGCGGAGGTCAGGGCGGCTGAAGGAAGCGAGGGAGGGGAAGGGTTACTGCGAGCAATGTCTCAGAAGTGCCCATGGGGATCGTGAAGATCAGGGAGGCCCAGCTGGTCAGTAGCAACTCGCTTTTTTTTTTATTCTTAATAAAATGGGAAGTAGCTGGAGAGTGTTAAGCAGAGAAGTGATGTAACTTGACCTTCGCTACTTATTTATCTATTTACCAGTGTGGATCACTCTATGGATGAAAACCCAAGACTATCGTTAATTTTTGTTATTGCTCAAGTTGGTCCAGCTCTTAGGAGCTCCTTGAGGTTGGCTCCTATGCTTTCAACAAGTCCCCGTCTCAGTCAGCACTTCCTTGCTTTCTGGCACCTGGTCTTTCCCTGCACCGTGAGCCACTTCCAAGAGCCTTGGTCCTTTTTATTGGAGAACGCTGGTTACAAACCAAGATCTGGGCACTTGACAGGCTCATTGCTAGAAGTCATTCCTTCTATGCTTTCAGAAGGGACAGAGCTAGGAGATACACACATGCATACTAACACCTGCATACACATATACCTAGATTTCAGTATCTGTCCACATAAATACTAAAAACCATGAGTTTATATTGATACCTCTGATAACTCCATTCTAACACCACAACAATCATTTTAGAATAGTACTCGCTAGATTACAGCATGTATGTGCAGTTTTTGTTTGATTTTGTCTTTAGCTTTATGGGTATCTAGTCAATACACTATTTTTCAGGGCTCAGTTTCTTCTCTACCCTTCACTGTGAATTTGGCTATTCCTTTTAAGGTTCCCCCAGAGCCCAGACAGCTGTAATTGCTTATTTACAGGGTAGGTGAAACACTCCTATGGTTCCAAGAGTCAGAGCTGTACAAAAAGATATATATAGCTTCTTCAACCATTCTATTCTGTGCGGTTATTTAGGTTGTTTACAGTACTTTGAAAATTAAACAGTGCTAGCAAGTATTAACCTTTAATGGCACAAGTTTCTGCATTAGTGAAGGCATATTTTCAGGACAGAATCTCAGAAAGGCCCAAAGATAAGTGCATATATAGTTTGTGAGGCACTACCAACCTTCTCTCCAAGATATGCACCCATTTGCATTCCTGTCAACAGGCATATGAGTGCCCATTTCCCTATGGCCTTATCAAAAATAAGCTGCTACAGTTCAACAACCCAACACCACAAAGTGCCTTTTCACTTTGCTTCACTGCCTTTCCTATAACGCTTCTGCTTCTCACTGTCCAAAAATATTCCAAAACTACTTTTAAGCTACTCAGGGAAGAACCAGCTCCATGACCTATCACAACGATGACCTGGCCATCAAATATGCTCAGACTATGGAAATCATTACCGGGCATTATACTGTTCAAAATGTGGTAATAATGTAAGCCTTTAAATGTAAGGTCACACTTCCAAAACAAACACTCTAACTTGACTAAGTTTAGAGGTGAGAGTTACTCATCCATTTAAATTAGGTCAATTTGATCATCTGAGTAAAGTAAATGTTACAGTAACTGAATAATTACTTAAATCTAAATCCTTGTCTCAACTATGCCTTTGAAAGGTTTATCTGTATTAAATCTGTGTAATTTCTATGGCAAAAAATTCCACTTTTAATATTCCTTTGGAAGGCCTCTTTTCACTTCTCCCAAACATATTTGTCAAAAACCAAGGGGAATTTTTAAGCAGCAAAGCAGTTTTACTTCACAGGGTTTGTTGCTTTATAGATAGAAGGTAAATGCTACATTTATTTTTTGATTGAAAGTCACAGTGAAAGCTCTGAAAGATGGCAGACTGTGTATATGGTATCGCTTTGGGATAGTGCCAGAAAGACAAACCAAACTGCCAACTTGACTGAAAAGAAATTATTTTAATCAATTTTTAAAATAGCAAACAGAACTAGCTCACATTGTGGACTAAAGATGTGTCAAATCCTGTCTCTCCTAATTTAAATCTTCGTCAAAGAGTTTTGTCTTAAAAGTGTAAGATGCCTAAGTACAGTCAGTAATCTCTGTTTCTAAAAATTTTCTTATTTAAATGTAAATTATTTAAAGATTAGTGTTTATTGTACAACTTAACATACTATATAATCTAGTGGTCTGCACAAACTACTCTTGGATATCAATAATTTCCTATTTTAAGGGTTTTTACATTACAGTAATCATTTAATAAATTTTACAAGTGGATCTTTATGTTGACACAGCAAATGTTATAAAGTTGTGGTTTAAATATGTGTTTCTTGTACTTACTTCTGTGCTCCCTGAGACAACAGCTCTGTCCACGTTCACTAATAACGGTTCTTCCATCTGGCACACCCCCAGTGACCACTCCACACAACGGTGGTGAGCCCAACAAGTGCCTAACATGGTTAAAGTGAAAAGAAGCAAATAAGTAAACATTAAACATATTAACGCTGATAAGTAAAGATGTAAAACCCTTCCGTCGATTCTAACGTGTGAATATACAATGCATCCTATATTTGTGCTTCCACTAAAGCAGCCCTTCTCAAAATGCATCATCTGGGAACTTGTGATAAATGCAAATCTTAGATCACAACCAAGACCTACGAATCAAAACCTCCTGCCACGGTGCCCAGAAAGCTATGTTAGCAAACCCTCCAAGTGATTCTAATGCACACTGTATTAATGACTGTTTCTTCAAGAAATTAGTTTCTAGTAATTCTATTTAAATATTACTATATTTTTATTTGATATATTTACATAACTATAAAGGAAATTTATTTCTTACTTTATGACAAACTACATATACCCACTCTTCCACTGCATTCCACACCAATCATCGATAACAGCTCAGTCTTTAAATTCTCTATCACTTGAACAATTACATGCAATTCAACTGCAGAATGAAATTTACTCAAAGCCCCAACAGCACTGAGTCATAAATATGGGCTACTACACTGTATTACAGGACATCCACATGGCTAAGATCTATTATCCTTCACCCCTACTTTAGGAAGACCCAGACTGCCATGGTCCCAAGTTTTCACAGATCCCTTTATAATCTCTCTTTCTGCAATTGTCAGATTTCCATGGCAGTGCTGTCTACACAAGTGAAATGCAAATATTTATAAAAGCATCCACAGCCCAGTTATGGCCCTGTGCAGATGCTGAATAAGTTAAACATAATCAGACAATTTTTTTTTACCTAAGCAGGCCTACTTAACGAAGATGTTTTTAACAACAGTGATAATTACTTCTAGATGAATGCTATTTACTATTAAGTTGATAATTGGCTCAAGTTAAAAAGCCTTGCAGAATCAAGAGGTAGCTATTATTGAAGACTGGCTCATACCTGTAGGATCAAATAAGGCTTGGACGTCAATGGCATCAGGAAGGCCAACCAGACTGAGCTCGTCCCACAGTTTACCAGGCTGGTCGTCTGAAGCAGTCTGCGTGCTCACACTGACACGAGTCGCGACACTCTGCTGAGGCCGTTCCCTGGAAAAGAGAACACAAAACAGACATGAAAGTGAGAAAAAGGAGAAAACGGTTTCGCTTCGTAACGACTTAAATATAAGGTATTGCCAAATCAATTTTAATTTATTTTGCATAAACTGCTTATAAAATAACTTCTAGGATATATGTCATTGTTCATAGCATTAATATTAATATAAAACTGGGTAGCTATATTATATATCATGTAAGCAACAACTAAAAAAAAGTCTCCAAATCCATAAGGAAATGTTATAAATCTGTAATTTTTTAATTGATACTCTACTATTCTAGTCAGGAACTGTATGTTGTCATATAAAATGAATATTCCCTTTGGCCTTACTTAAATGCTTAAAAAACATAACATGAGCAAATCAGAAATCTCTAACATGCTTTATGGCAAGGGCTACCAACAACAGAGCCGGCAGTTAAGTTTACAGAAAGAAAGGTTATTTCCCAGGGGAAGGAAAATCCACTACGAAGTGTGACGAGGGAGGCAGGGGGAGGGGAACGTGTCAGCAATCTTGACAGCCGATCTATGCCGCGACGCTACATGTACCCTCCGCTAAGACTTCACCTCATAAACCGCAAGTCAAAAGCAAAACCAAAACAGCTACTGGTGACTTGGGAATAAGGGAAATAGTGTAACAACAGCTAAAAGTTCCTGATAAAAGTGAATGCTGAATAAGATACGCCACAGATGGGAGGTTTCATACTTTGAAAGCCCTAGAACTTCAGATATTCATTGAGATTGGTAAGTAAACAATGACTGTTAATGTGTCTAACAGTAAACACGGGAAATCAGATGGTTGGCACTAAAACTTCAATTTTCTCCTGATATCAAAGTATTCAGCCTGATGATAATTTTGGATTAAGTCACTATTGAATATAGATTATAACTCACTGCACATCTGTCTGCTGGATATTTATCATGATTCCTATTAAGAGAAAATCAGCACAATGACCAGGGAACTAAACTTTTTTATACCTGGAATCATTGAAAGAGAAAAAGTATTAACATTTTTCAGTAAGTACATTTAAATATCAAACCATGTACAAAATAACCAGTATTTTTTATGTGCAGCATTAGAAATGCACAGACTCACTTTTTTTTTTAAAGTTCACCATGCTATGCTAATTCCAAATCTCATTTTTATGAATGCCCACGGTGAACCAAATGAGAACAAACCTTCCTATAAATATGATCGCGCCCTTCCTGAAAATACACCTTCATTACTAGTCACTGCCAATTTATCAGGAGGAAAAAAAGAACAACAGTTTGTCTATAACGATGAACGTACTGTTTGAACATATTTTCTTTACACCAGAATTTGATGGGGGCACAGATATAAAAACCAATGGAATGACTAAACATTCTATTACTAACCAGTTCCTAACCAGTAGGTTAGTCAAATTTGACCTTAAGTATTTACAGTCAGTGTGTATGCAGACAATGTGATGCCAACCCTAAGGGTGACAGGAGCCCAGCTTAGGAAAGAGCAGAAACACACATTACCCACCCCCCCAACAAAGTTTAAGTCTAAAACAAACCAAAAAGAGAGGAAATGATTCCTTGATTATATATTCTTATATTTAGTACACTATGAGGGAAAAACTATTTTAAAATCCTGCTTTTCAAATTAAAAAAATTAACTGGCTGTCTATCTGGATTACAACTCATTAGCAACATAAATATTATAAATATTTAAAATCATTACCAAGCTAAATGATTTCCAAATTTTGCAAACATGTTTTATTCCTAAGGTCCATTAACTGGCCTGTTATCATCACTTAATAACTTGTTAAACACTTAAGTGCATATAAAGACTTTCACTAAACCAAGGTTATTTTTTACATAATTATTTTTAGCTCATAAAAGTTTTCATTAAAAATTAACTAAGCTTATAAAATAAATAAATGAAACCCAATTGTACTTCCCAGAACAGTTCTTTATTAATTGCCATCATTCAAAGCAGAACATCAGTATATCAGATATAACCTGGTCCAGTCTATTAAATTTACTAATGACTGATGGACTTTGGAAGTTTCCTGGACTTCTGATACAGTTTATTAGAATGTGAGCACTCAGTTGATCACAAAAGGTAAAGCAAGCCACGGCCTCTAAAACATCAAAACTCTAAATACAACACTTCTGAACTTCCTTAAGCTGTTCCACCTTAAATTCTTTTAAAAGAGTTTTTCTTGTTATTGTTTCATTTCCTACTTCTGGTCTTCAAGGCTTTGGCAGCAGTCCAGAAGAAGGAGCCAATCAAATAAGTACAACACAACAATGCCTCAGTCCTTAACTCTGGCCACCAGCCAGGCAGGCACTTGGGTGATTACATCATCACCCTCAAGGGCCAGAGCTGGTGAGCCTTCCAAGCTAAATTAATTTTTACACTTTCTCATCAACCACAGAAACTTCTACTCCCTCAACTACTAGAGCCAAGTCCACGTATGAAGATGGCCTTCAAAAAAAACTAAAACATATAAAAAAAAATTTAACTCCAAAAATAAACATATTAAGATAGGAGTTTTAGGGAACTAAAACATCCATGAATATAGACATACATGTATGATTATACAAACAGTAAATGTTTTTTAATTACATTTGATTTATAACTATATACATATATGTAAATTCTTTGATTTAAAAAAGATCTTTAACTTTAGAAAGGGTAGCTGTATTATAGTGTAAGTGTTTATAGGATGGTTCACCATTCTCTAAAGCGTAAACACAAATAAATAAATGACACTTAAAGGACAAGACTAGTAAAAACCACTTTGGTTTTGCTATTCTGTTATGTTATATTCTTACAAACTATTTAAAACATTTAGAAAAAGGAAAGAAAGATCTCATTAATTCTTAAAAATTGTCATTCCATTTATATGAATCCCCTCTAGGCTTATATTATGTTCTTTAAAGTTTTCTTCTTTTTTGTTAATATACAACTAAATGTTTTTTTAAATAAAGAAAATTTTGAGAAAATGAATGTTTGCTGGGTTAATGGTGAGTCATAAAGCATTGTATGGACGTTGGAAACACAAGAAATCATTTGGTAACAATCCCATTCATACAATCTTAAACATTTCAATGAAAATAAACTATATATAATCTTACTGCATTTGACCCATTTATATTCCAAATCGCTTACTTTCTCTGTCCTCTTTGTTTTCGTGGTGCCGAGTTTTGTGTTTTCTCACAAGTTCCGTTGCTGTTGTCATCAACATCTTTCTTGTTAGAAGGCTGATTTTTCCATGGCAAAATAAACCCAGGCGTTACTCTAAATTGTTTTAAGTCTCCTTGTCCTAAGGAACTTTTTTCACCACAGTAACAAAAAGCGCAGAGCTGTTCACTGGCAAAATGAAAAGGAAGAAAGACAGAGAAGTAGTTTTATTTAATGATTTCAAGTTTCAGACAACTGCAGAAATACTTGTGCTTTAAAATTAAATACTGTCTTTAGTGCAAGCTAAGTGTTTAAATCTATAGTAATTATACATTTACAATTCTATTTTTCTACAGCATGATTTTTAGAAATAGTAAATATACCAAAATATTATATTTTGTACTTAGAAAAACAATTTTCCTTTAAATCTGACTCCAAAAAAAAAATCAAAGTATTAAAAAGGAATAAAGTAAAAGCTAAGGTTGGACAAGAGGGTATGGTTTAATGGCCACTCAATTATATCCCAGCTGTGTAAAGCAAGGGGTAACCAAATTTTATTTAACCAGATGGAACACACACACAGAGATACACAAATACAAATGTAAGCGGGCTAACGAGCAGTTAGTGGTGGAGGGGAGGAAGGGGTGCACAGGGTCTGTGCGCAGTGGGAACCGGATGAACCTGGAGTGGTGAGGCCTTTCATTTGCTACACTGTAACCAAGGCAGGGATGGGACATCACACACTGATCAAAACTCAGGACTATGTAAGGCAAGAATGAACACTACTGCAGCTGTGAACTGTAATACTAAGATCAATACTGGCTTATCAGTTGTAACAAAGATACCACACTAACGCAACATGCTGACAACAGGGGAAACGGAGGCACAGGACCCTTGGGAATGGGGACTCTGCCATCCGCTTAATTTTTCTGTAAACCTGAAGTTGTTCTAAACAATAAAATCTATTATTTTTTTTTTTAAAGAGACCACTTTAAAAGCTAAAGGACAAAAAAACCAATATATATTTATGGAAAATATACTTAGTAAGGGATCTTAGGAACAAAACAGGATGAAAAAGAACCACTCCTCTTGGATATATTTTCTCTTCACAACATACGCATGGCTGCTGCCCTCAACTCTTTCTTCTCAAGTATTGAAGTTCCCACCATCACCTCTGTAGTCTCTACCCCAGTCTTGCATTAACAGGGGATAGGAATTATCTACAATCTTTTCAGATAATGTTTAACATAAGTTAAATTCATAGTGGACCTCTCGACAAACTGCCTTTTTAAAAAAAAAACAAGTTACCTATTTTAAGTTTTTCCAATATTATCTATTTCCATTTTGTAATAAATGTGCTGCCTACTGATACACACACACACACACACACACACACACACACACACACAATTACATGTAGTCTATTTTCAGAAAAATAAAGTCCAATGTGGGAAAAGTGTTCTTCTTGCCTCAAGGATGCTATCCACCAATATCCTTAGCCAGTATTTTATTAATTTTTAAGTTTTCTTATTTATAATTTTCTTTAAGCTATTAAAATTTACATTTTCTTCAGCATACCCTGTTTCTGGTTTGTTTCGTCCTCTAGAAACATTACCTATGAGGAGCAACAATCAGATGGACATCAACATCAACTGACTAGGAAATGGAGCAATACTTTTAAAGCATTAATACTAACAAAGAATAGTTTAACCTTCAATTTATATCCAAAACTATCGCTCAAATGTGACGGTATATTGAAATTATTCCCAAGTCTCTGTTCAGTTCAGTTCAGTCGCTTAGTCATGTCCAACTCTTTGCAACCCCATGAACCGCAGCACGCCAGGCCTCCCTGTCCATCACCAACTCCTGGAGTTCACCCAAACCCATGTCCATCGAGTTGGTGATGCCATCCAACCATCTCATCTCTGTCTATCTCATCCTCATTCTTCTCCTCCTGCCCTCAATCTTTCCCAGCATCAGGGTCTTTTCAAATGAGTCAGCTTTTCGCATCAGGTGGCCAAAGTAATTGGAGTTTTAGCTTCAACATCAGTCCTTCCAATGAACACCCAGGACTGATCTCCTTTAAGATTGACTGGTTGGATCTCCTTGCAGTCCAAGGGACCCTCTAGAGTCTTCTCCAACACCACAGTTCAAAAGCATCAATTCTTCAGCACTCAGCTTTCTTTATAGTACAACTCTCACATCCATACATGACCACTGGAAAAAGCATAGCCTTGACTAGACAGACCTTTGTTGGCAAAGTAATGTCTCTGCTTTTTAATATGCTGTCTAGGTTGGTAATAACTTTCCTTTCAAGGAGTAAGCGTCTTTTGATTTCATGGGTACAATCACTGACCTCAGAAATTTCACCGCACAACAGACCCACAACAAAAATATTTTTAGAGAAATATTCAAATTATTAAAGAAATAGGAAATGTTACAAGAGATGCAGGATATAAAGATGGACAACCCAGAGTAATTTATTGCTAAGTTTAAAGGATGCGCAAGGGAAATTCCTGGCTTCTGCTCTGGAGGTGGAAAGTCACGGAGAGCTCTGGCCCCATGGTCACAACATACAAATTCACTTTTCTTGAACATTTCTGATTACAGGAGTCACAGAGCAGCCAATTCACCTTCAACTGAACGAAAGGTGCTTCCAAGAAGACAGGAGACACAAGCACTTGCTTAACCTGAGGAAGAGGCCCCCGACGTCTATAAGCAGGCTTATGAATTCAGTGACAATTTTATAAACTGCTCCAGGCCAAGAGGAGGCGGTATGAGACTACACAGCATGTGGGACTTGCAGACACACGGGGAATTATAGCCCAATCACCAGCTTCTCTCCGCACCCCTCCCCAGGGGCTCAGGGCCACCACTGGGGCCTGGGGAAGAGCCCTGGGAACACACCAGTCACGGGACAAGCCTGGGGGCAGAAGCGCAGCAACTTGGGGAGGAAGACACAGAGACCCAGCCAAATCTTCCTCCTCCACTTTCCCAGGGAGAACAAAAGCCAAGGACTGGCAGAGAGAGAGAGAAAAAGTTTCCACCTGCAAAGCTCAAGACCAGTTGTAGATGAAGGAATGGGGGGGGGGGGGGGGGGGGCTGTGCAGAGCGGGCCTCCATCATGGAGGAGGGGCAAGGCTCCATCCTAGACCCAGGCCAGGCCAGGTCTCCAATAGGCCCCCCCGGACACAGAGACACAGTGTTCACCTGTGAGCAAAGGTGAATCAGAACAAGAAATGGCCTGCCAATCCAATCCACACCATGAGTTGGAATGCAAAATAGTACAGCTACACTGAAAAATACTTCAGCATTTTTAAAAAATTACTTCTCTTAGGTATTCAGCTAAACGTAATAAAAACGCTATGGTTCACACCAAAACCTGCAAGTGAATATTTATCCCAATTTTATTCCTAACTGTCCCAAAGTAGAAGCTACCCAAATATCCCTTAACCGGGAAATGATAAACTGCAGCAGGCAGCATAAAACAGAAGCCACCTCAGCAATAAAAAGGAAAACAGCTACTGACATATGCAACCACACAGATGACTCTCTGAAGCATAATGCCAAGTTAAAAGGCCAGAATCAAAAGGACACATGATTCACAATTCTGTTCACATGATGTTATTGCAAAGGCAAAACTACCGGGTCAGAAAATAGGTAAGTGACTGCCTCGGGCAGAAGATGGGGTCAGGGGTGACCGCAAATGAGCCTGGGAGAATTTTTCAGGATGACGGAACTGTTCTTTACCTTTGTGGTAGTGATTATATGACAGTATGTAACTGTCAAAACCCACTAAACGGATGAATTTTACTGTATATAAACTAAACCTGAGTTTTTAAAAATAAGCAAAAGGTTGGGGGCCCAACCAAGAAAACAGAAATAGGATGTATTTAAATCACTAGAAAATGAAATGCTAGATGATCAATGCAAAGAGATAAAGCATTTATACTGCTAAATCTAAGAAATCAATTAGGACTGTAAATCTGAATTTCAAAATGAAATTCATAAAGAAACATGGTCAAAGCTATGGTTTTTCCAGTAGTTAGGTACAGATGTGAGCGCCGGAGCGTAGAGAAGGCTGAGCACCAAAGAATTGATGCTTCTGAACTGTGGTGTTGGAGAAGACTCTTGAGAGTTCCTTGGACTGCAAGGAGATCCAACCAGTCCATCCTAAAGGAAATCAACCCTGAATATTCACTGGAAGAACTGATGCTGAAGCTGAAGCTCCAATACTTTGCCCACCTGATGCGAAGAGTTGACTCACTGGAATAGACCGTGATGCTGGGAAAGACTGAAGGCAAGAGGAGAAGGGGACAGCAAAGGATGAGATGGTTGGATGGCATCACCGACTCAATGGACTGGAGTTTGAGAAATCTCAGGGAGACGGTGAAGGTGAGGGAAGCCTGGCATGGTGCAATTCATGGGATCGCAAGGAGTCAGACATAATGTAGCGACCGGACAACAACGACAACAACAGGAGCCTTGGGAATTCCCTGGGTCTAGTGGTTAGGACTCCGCACTTCCACTGCCGGGCTGGGGGTCTGATCCCTGGTCAGGGAACTAAGATCTTGCATGCCTCAGGGTGTGGCCAAGGCGGGGAAAAAAAGAAATATGAGCCTTCGGGGATATCATCTTAAAAACAAAATATAATGTGCAACCAATAGAAAAAAATTACCAATGCAATAAAAAGCAGAAAAAGAGGAGAAAAGTATTGGTTTCACAGAGCTCACATAAAAGAGGGACAATAATCAAATGAACTGCTGGGAAATAAAAAGTGTAACAAAGGGAAATAAAGCAGAAACACTGGGTAAATGCAGTGCAGACTGTTTATTTTTTATCTTTCATTTTGAAAATTTTCAAACCTTCTCCAAGATGTAGAACATGGCAGGGATTTGAAATTTTTAGCATTATTAAAATATTTAATGTAAACAGAAGAGATGGCCATTAGAGACAGTTTGAGGGAAACTTGACTTATGTTTTAGAATGATCATTTCTGCAACTGCACTAAGAACAATCTGGACTGGGGAAAGCAAACAGAAGTGGTGAAACCATCTAAAAGGCAACTGCTCTCTCCTAAGGGTAACAGGGACTGGAACCAAGAATGGCAGGAAGTTAGGACGCTGAGTACTTGTCTGCGACATCTTCTAAAGTCGAGCTACAAAATTTAGGGTGTGAGGTATGAGAAAAGACAGACATCAAGGATTAACTCAAAAGGTTTTGGCCTAAACAACTGGATAAATATTGGTAATATTTATTGAAATGAAGAAATCCTGGGAAGAAGATTTGGGGTAGGCATAGGGTTAAGAATCAAGAGTGGTTCTGGACATGTTACGGGTGCAATGTCTAGCATACTTCCAAATAGTGATGTCAGGCAGAGAGATGGACAGCGTTCATCTGAAGTCCAGAGTTCAGAGAAAGGGCGGCCCTGGAAATACAAAGGTGTGTTCATCAGCACACAGACAGGACCTAGCTATCAGACTGAATAGAAGTGAACACGTTGAGGACTTCAACCTGAGGACTCCACCGTTACAAAGTTGGGGGGGTCGCCACAGAAGCCAGCAAAGACAAAATGAGAAGGGAGATGTGCTGAGAACGAAAGACAGAAAATGTTTCAAGGAGATGGGAATAGTCAACCAATAGATGGTTTCAGTTTTATTCATGTGTTCCAAGAAAGATCTAAAAACTAACAAGACTCCAAAGCTAAAATATACACAGAGGTTATAACATCCTATATTTCTTTTTTAAAAAAAATGAGAGAGGGTAAAGAACAAGAGTATAAGCTTACGTTTACAAGTAAATAAGAAAATCAGTCCTTATGCTTAGAGTTTAGACTTTTTTCCTCGTCTAGGAGCTGCACACTGGAAACACCCTGCTCTGGTCTGAGGGGAGCAGAGTCACAGGCCAGACCATGGCTCTGTCCTATAGCCACGCAAGCCCCAGACACGCTCCACCCAGGGACACACAGAGCTACCAGCTCTCAAATCCCACCCAGGTCTGTGTCCTAAGCTTGCACTCTCTGCAATTCCTCTTGGTCAACTCACTGCCCTTCTTCCTATCACTAATTTCTGACCCAGCTGCATTCCTTCTCGAACCTGATTTTGGCTTCCACACCAACAGAGACCAGGGAGCTTGCGGATTCCTCAGACACAGAACGCTGAAGGGCTGGGACCGGCTGCTTGCTGCTGTCCACTTCTGCTTCAGCATCCTCTTCTGCTGATTGTTCTTTGATTTCTGCTTAACAGTAAAACAAGAGAATATCAAAGTCACTTTGCATTACATCACTCTTTGATGAATTTATCTATAATGCAGATAGCACGAAGGAAAAATAACAACAAATGACAATACATAACGAACACAGGAAAAACTTTTGTATTTGTTGTTCAGCTGCTAAGTTGTGTCCGACTCTTTGCGACCCCGTGGACTGCAGCACGTCAGGCTACATATAATCAAAATAATGTAAAACAGCATAGCTTTCCAAATTGCCGCTGACTTAAGTTTCGATCTTAGTAAAATCTGTTAAGAGCTGTTAAGAATTTTCAGGATTACAGCAAGTCCTCCACAAAACAAACATACTTTAAGGTGACTCGTAAAAAAATTTCTTCATAATTTATGAATTGAAATTACCATTAATTTAAAACAATCATGACACAGTCTCTAATTGTCAGCCATTCTAGGAGCAAAATGACTAAAAATGACACACCTTAACTCCACTGCCTTTTTCAGTTATGCTCAAGACTCCCACCCCGAACACTACACATACCTTCTTAGGAGGCAATCTAACTCTGAGAGCATTTTCAAACACCATTACTCCTAATATCGTTCTTCTCTTTAAGTAAAATGATACATCCACACTGTCTCCCACACTGTACTGTTAGACGTCAACAGGCACAATTCCTCCACCAGTGCTCCTAATAAAATCCCATGCTCTTGGCGCCCTCTTTCTTTCCTGACGTGAAATTCACCCGTTACAGCTTTCTGCACAACTATCCGCAAACCAAAAAAAAGAAAAACGGCGTCCAGCAGTCTCAGCGCCCCGTCCCTCCTCCTCCGGAGGGGCTGCCCTGCACCACCTTCCCCCTCGATGGGCCTTCCCACACAGCACCCGTCCCCCTGCCATGCAGAGTTCCCTCCACCTCCGCTGGCGGCAAGAGAGCAACCAACCCAGGGTCCGCTCAACATTCTGGAAATGCAGGGGCATCAGGGATCACTACCAGCTTGGAGCCCTCTTCTCAAGCACCAGTTCCACCAACTACTAACTAGGCAGCTTGACGTAGAAGTCGCCTCTCTCAGCCTCAATGTGCTCCCCGAAACGTTAGAAAACCGCCTGTATCTCATGAGGCTGTTAACAAAGATGAAACGGTCTAATACCTGTCGCTTCAGCTGGTTTGAGGCCTCCAAATGTGAGTACAGCTCTCTATATGTCCTTTATATATTCATCTTTGAAGAGCGTAATTATTATCCAGGTTTCAACAATCTCCTGTCTTCCTGAATTTTAAATCAGTATCTCTAGCCCTAACTCCTCTCCTGAGCTCCAGACCTCACTTTTGCTGCATACAAGGCACATCCAGCAGCTTTAACATCCACTTAGATATCAAATTTGATTTCCTGCCTCTCAGATCACCACTTCACTAGGACTTCCCTATCAAAGTCTTCTAGATTCAAAATGAATTCTAGGGAGCTATTCTGACACTTTCCCTGGTGCCTCAGACAGTAAAGCGTCTGCCTACAATGCAGGCGACCAGAGTTCAATCCCTGGGTCAGCAAGATCCCCTGGAGAAGGCAATGGCAACCCACTCCAAGACTCTTGCCAACCCACTCCAAGACTCTTGCCTGGAAAATCCCATGGACAGAGGAGCCTGGTAGGCTACAGTCCACGGGGTCGCGAAGAATCAGACATGACTAAGCGACTTCACTTTCACTTTCATTCTGACAAATAATTTTGAGAACTAGCAATTTGTTTATTTAGACTGTAAATCCTGTCAAATCATTAATGATGAAATGAGGCATCAGAGATGATTTTGACTTTCCTATTTAAAATAATGGTTCTTTTTCAAGTTGAAACAGAAAAGCTGACCATAAATTAAGTGCTTATGGATCCTATTAATCATAGTGTCTGTCCTATCTACCCCAGCCACAAAACTGGTATAGAATCAAATATACAAATACAAAATACATTTGTATCAAAGAAGGATTATAAAAAGTTCTGCAGGTTTTAGTATATAAAAATGTTAAATTTCTGTATAACAAAGGACTCCATGAACAAAATTTTAAAATATATCACAGATGGAAAGAAAACACATGTGATTTGCATCCCCCAGAAGATATTCAAGTCCAGAATATGTAAAGAACTCCACAGATGAACAAGGCACATAACCCTGTAGAAAAAAATGGACAATGGACAAAAATCCACGCTCTCTGTTATTCAAGTCTTAGTAGAGCTGACTGTATTTTCAAGCCTTTCTTGCAGCTCAGCATGGCAAGCTCTCACCAATAGAATGTGACCAGAAGGGACCCTGCGATTTCTTCATCACCTTAAAGGGAGGGTGCTCTGGACCAAACTATGTTTCATCTTTCGTATGGACTGGACCATGGAGGTGTCAGCAACCTTTCTGCAATAATGCAGAAAAGAACACCACTCTGAGGAGGGCAGAGAAACTAGACGGAAGGAACCTGGGTCCACAAATAACCACAAGGAACAAAGACATCCCATCAGCCTGGACCTCTCCCTCTCAGAAATACTACGTGAAGGAAAAATGAATATCCAAGCCACTGCTGCATCTGGGCATCTCTGATACAGCAGTTTAACCCATGCTCTAATTAACACAGAATACGGCACCAGGTGTGGAGAAGTGCCGTAACAAAAACGGAAAATGGGTGGGCTGATAAGCAGGCAAGAAAACAGTAATAGTAGTGTTTGGAAATCAACTGACACCTTTGATGCTGTATCAAAACATCAGTAGTGCTGTGACCTGCAGTAACTTGAAAGGCAGACCAGCTGCCTCCAGAGCTCTAGGGAAAGCATCTGGAGAGACACAGAAATTATTCTGTGGTGCCTGCCCTCTAGCGCTTTTGCAACCAAAGACAGAAAGGAACATGGGACTGCTTGAGAGAGTCTCTCTGCCCACAGGGTCAGACACAGCTGAGCACACACATACCCAAAATACTACGCGTGCCAAGTCATTTCAGTCGTGTCTGACTCTTTGCGGACTACAGTCTGCCAGACTCCTCTGTCCGTCGGTTGCCATTACCTCTTCCAAGGGATCTTCCCAAACCAGGGATCAAACCTGAATCTCTTATGTCTCCTGAATTGGCAGGCGGGCTCTTTACCACTCGCACCACCTGGGAAGCCCCCAGATACCACAAAATGACAAAATACTATAAAGTGACCATGTATAAAAGCACTTTATAAAGAAGCACTTCATTTCTACTCAGAGATGCCCAGAGCACATGTGTACCATTTCCATTACTAGGTAATAAGAAAGGGTAAGAGTCAGAGAAGAGATGAGAACTATAAACGAGAAATAAGAAGGCCTCAGAAGTTTACAGACAGTGGGTCAGGTGGACGAGCGTCATGGCACCACATCCTTTTGGAGCATGTTTCTGTTAAAAGCCAGCTCCAGTCAGCCTCACTCCCAAATCAGGAGCCCTCCATAGGGTATGGCCTGCCTGCTCTCTCTCAATATTTCGCTAGCTACCACTAGGGCCTCTAGTTAAAACTTTTCTTCTGGCAAATCGAGGCACAATCTCAGGTATTTCCTTGTTTCTATCCCCCTGCAACAGAAAATACATAACACCATAAACAATTTGGGGGTTCTGTTTATTGCTTATTGTACCAAACACAGGAGGCAGCACCCCACTACACACACTGCGAAGCAGCTACTGTATCTGCGTTGCAAACCAGAGCCTAGCACAAAACCTAGATGTTCAGTAATTGTTTAATTAACTGATTAATTATATGTTGTATAATATAAAGTAAGCAAATAAACCTTATTATAAGGCAACACATAAATTAGAAAAAGCACAAGAAAACATAAACCAACTTGTAATGGGCTGCATGTGCTCAGTCTCCTCCAACTCTTTGTGACCTGTGGACAGCAGCCCACCAGGCTCCTCTCTGCCCATGGGATTCTCCCGCAAGAATACTGGAGTGGGCTGCCACTGCCTTCCCCAGGGGACCTTCCCGACCCAGGGATGGAGCCCGTGTCTCTCACGTCTCCTGCACTGGCAGGTGGATTCTCTACCACTGTGCTACCTGGGAAGCCCTTTAACGGGCTATTATTTGGCAATTACATTAGTCAGCACCAACACCCATTTTCTACTAGTTACCCAAACCATATGCATGCTTCTATGCTTTCAGCAGCTATTAAGTAGAATAAAAATGTTTCTCTCTCCTAACTTCATCTCCAAAGAACTGACAATACTCTTCTTGCTTCCTTTATATATAATACTAAGACTACAGAAGAAAACATATCTAAGAAACTGCGTGATCATGTCCTTTCCTTCTTTTGAACAGTGGTGCTCAAAAAAAGTATGCATTCTGAGTTACATTTTTCAGTTGTGTTTGTAGCTTACTGAATTTAATGTATCCACTACATCCAAAATGTGCTATAAAGCTAAACAATTAGCACAATATCAGAAATAGCAAGTATTTTACTTATCATATCTTTAGTCACTAAACTACTTAAAATGTTGACACTGATTAATAATATACTGCTTTCACAGGGCATATAAAGACTCTAAAATGTAAGCTGACTATAAATATATACACAAAACTGTCAAACAGTGGTTCCCTAGAAGATAACACTTTTTACAGCTAACTTAATTCTCTTTATAACTTATCCACAGTTTCATAAATACAACCATACATTACTATTATACTTTTAATGTGATTTTTTGATGCAAGCACAAAAGAATTAAGAAAAAGACTCTAATACTTAAGGACTGTGCCCCTCACTGCAGCGAGCATCACAAGCGTGAGGATGCCGCTGGCGGTTCACTGCTGCCCCATGTGTCACGGGGGCAGAACCGTGGGTCCAAACGATGGTCTGCACGTGCAGTGAACTGTACTACAGGACCAGAGAGGGCGGGAACCACCACTTTTAGAGTAAACATTAAACAAGCCTGTGCCTTGTCCCCGAGGGAGATGTGACCTCGTTCTTCAAGGCTGCTCACTGCAAACACAACCCTGGGAAAAGGCACAGACAGGAAGTGGTCCAGGCCTTCCGTTCTTGGGGACCCACGGAGGGGTATCCCCCAACCACAGCTACTATCACGTCTCCACTCTACACGTGAGGAAACAAGGATAAGAGGTGAAGGGGCTCTGCTCAAGGACACAATCAGCAGGGGAGTCTGGATTCAAACACAGGCAGTGTGGCTCCACACCTGAACGACTAATCACTACTTCACGGAATGTGAGTTGAAGTGAAGAAACTGAAGAAATCAAAATAACTGCAGAACTGAAAACAAGAGGATCACATGAGGGCCTTCCCTGGTGGTTCAGGGGTAAAGAATCCACCTGCCAATGCAGGGGTCACGGGTTCAATCCCTGGGCCAGAAGATCCCACAAGACGCGGAGCAACTAAGCCTGTCACAATGACGGAGCCTGGGCTCTAGGGCCCGTGCGCCCCAGCTACTGAGGCCCCCACGCTCTGGAGTCTGTGCTCTGCAACCAGAGGAACCACTGCAGCCAGGAGCCCACACGCCACAACGAGAGCAGCCCCGGCGCGCTGCAACCAGGGAAAAGCCCGGCAGCAACCATAAATGCATGAAGAATTTCTTTTAATATTCTTTTTAAAAAAAAGAAGATCACATGAAGCAACAACCACTCTGAAGACAATGTTGGTAATATGCTGGATGGACTGGAGAAAAGACACAGAAGAATCTGAAACAGTGGAAATGCTGCAAGACTAGTCAAGGAAGAACAACACACACAACAAATACGAGTAACTGCTGCTACCTGACAAAGAAAATACACTGAATGAAAAGAATATTCAAAGCTGGCTTAACAATCTACATTCAAAAAACTAAGATCATGGCATCCAGTTCCATCACTTCATGGCAAACAGATGGGCAAAAAATGGAAACAGTGACAGACTATTTTCTTGGGCTCCAAAATCACTGCAGATGGTGACTACAGCCATGTAATTAAAAGACTCCTGCTCCTTGGAGGAAAAGCTATGACAAACCTAGACAGTGTATTAAAAAACAGAGACATCACTTTGCCAACAAATGTCTGTATAGGCAAAGCTAAGGTTTTTCCAGTGGTCATGTATGGATGGGAGAGTTGGACCATAAAGAAGGCTGAGCACTGAAGAATTGATGCTTTTGAACTGTGGCGTTGGAGAAGACTCTTGAGAATCCCTTAGACAGCAAGGAAATCAAACCAGTCAGTCCTAAAGAATCAATCCTGAATATTCATTGGAAGGACTGATGCTAAAGCTCCAATACTCTGGCTGCTGCTGCTAAGTCACGTCAGTCATGGCCGACTCTGTGCAACCCCACAGACAGCAGCCCACCAGGCTCCCCCGTCCTTGGGATCCTCCAGGCAAGAACACTGGAGTGGGTTGCATTTCCTTCTCCAATGCATGCAAGTGAAAAGTGAAAGTGAAGTCGCTCAGTCGTGTCCGACTCTAGCGACCCCATGGACTGCAGCGCACCAAGCTCCTCCGTCCATGGGATTTTCCAGGCAAGAGTACTGGAGTGGGGTGCCACTGCCTTCTCCGAATACTCTCGCTACCTGATGCAAAAACTGACTCGTTGGAAAAGACCCTGATGCTGGGAAAAACTGAAGGTAGGTGGAGAAGGTGGTGACAGAAGATGAGATGGTTGGATGGCATCACCAACTTGATGGACGTGAGTTTGAGTAAACTCCAGGAGATAATGAAGGCCAGGGAAGCTTGGTGTGCTACAGTCCATGAGATCACAAAGTGTCAATATACAATTTAGCAAATGAACAACTTTTAATAACAATATCCTGGCTGAGGGAATCTAATAAACAGGTATCAAGTTTCATACACTATCTAAGGAAACAAAAGAGGTCAGCTATATATTCTATTCAAGTGCCCCCCAAATTTACATAAACTAGCACATGTTAGAATGCAGAGAAAACCCCAGAAAAACATCTACTTCACTAACAGCAGACTAGGTAATTTGAAACAAACCTCCAGTTGAACACAAATAAGAAAACTCAGTGAAATATTTTTTTAAGTGAAAAGAGTCCTAAAAGCATCACAAAGTTAACAAGATAGTAAGGAATTTTGAGACAAAACTGCAGGGACGGGGCAACGAGCAAGGTGAGCCTGGTGTTCGGGGCTGCCTTTCCCAAGGGGGTGTCAGCTGCTCAGGAAGAGGCAACTAAGAGCACTCGCTCTGACTTTCAAGACACATGGATGGTTCTAGAAGCCTGCAACATCCTGGGAACTCAGGATGGCAGGAACCCCAGAGGGCTGGGCCTTAACAGGAAGAGTGAAACAGAAATCAATTTCTGCAAGGACTGCTGCACAACTCTGAGTCACGTGCCTGGAACAGAAAATAAAGCTGTAAAAGTGAACTGAGGTGGTCCTTAAAAACGAGTGCCCCTAGGTACCAGTAAAAAAGGAAATCAAAGAAAAACTGCCCTTGAGGGGAAAAAACAATCATCAATCTATTTCTACAAATAAACTGTCAAGTATATTATCCTGTACACAATCACAGATAATCAGTTACCTGAGGACACAGGATGACATGGGCAAGAATGAGCAGAAACAGCTGAAACAAACCCAAAGACTCCAGATATTAAAATAATCAAACAATTTTAAACTGTATGTATTATGTTCAAAGTAATAGAATTCAAGCATTAAAATTTTCAGGAAGGAACTAAAAACTATTAAAAAAATGCCAACTTGAAAAAAAAATAATAAAGAACTTTTAAAACATAACACATGGGGACTTCCCTGGTGGTCCAGTGGTTAAGACTCCGGGCTCTCAATGCAGGGTGCCTGGGTTCAATACCTGGTCAAAGAACTAGATCCCACATGCCCCAACTTAAGCCTGGAGCAGCCAAAACAAACAAACAAACAAACACATGGACTTAATTGATACATTTAATAAGAGGTTAGATAGCTAAAAGGGGTAAGAAAACTGTAAGATCTGTCTAGAATAAAGGACACAGGGACAAAAGTATAAAAAATCAAAAACAGAGGGTAAATGACTCCAAACACAGTAAATCAGTCTAATGAACCTTCAAGTAGAAGAAAGAAAGAATGGTACAAAAGCAGTATTTGAATATATAATAGCTGGAAATTTTTCAAAGCTGATGAATATGGCAAGAAACCTCAAATTCCAAAGCATAAAAAGAGTACCAAACCAATACAACAGTTAGAAATGAAAAGTAATAAAACAAGGATAAAATTCACAGAAACACCTGGAAATGTTTTAAACTCTCTTAAACAGCATAGAAGCGAAAGAGGAGATGCACAGTTCAAGAGGGAGGGGACATATGTACACCTATGCCTGGTTCATGTTGATAACAGAAACTAACACAGCATTGTGAAGCAATTATCCTCCAATTAAAAATGTCAAAAAGTCAAAGACGAGACCAAAATTACAATCAAACACCATTTATAAAATAAGAATTATAATATTCAAACCCAGGGAAAGCACTAGAAATCATGTTAAAAGAAACACCAAGCTTCAATACCTTTTCCCCCTTTTGGTTTAGTAATTACTAAAAAAAAAAAAAAAAAGTAATAATAATAATCAAACATCTACATCATAAGTTGGAAATAACATCCACAAAAGTTTCTTACAGTTAGTGTGTAACAAATAAGTTTAATACCAATCAAACATACAAAAATAAATTATATTTTCATATATCAGTACAATTTGAGGCCAGTTTGTGCTGGGGGTTTTTTTGTAGGGGGGGGAATGGGAGGAGGGTGGATCCCAGGTGGTACAGTGGTAAAGAATCCACCTGCTAAGGCAGGAGACACAGGTTCTATCCCTGGGTCGGGAAGATCCACTGGGGGAGGAAATGGCAACCCACTCCAGTATTCTTGCCTGGAAAATCCCATGGACAGAGGAGCCTGGCGGGATACAGTCCATGGGGTCGCAAAGAGTGGGACACAACTTAGCAACCAAGAATGGCTTTTCTGTGTGTGTCATTTGTAATAGCTCCCCTTCTGGGGCTTTTAGTGAGTTTTACCTCTAGATCTGCTAAACTCGTTCAAACATAAAGATTAATTAAGTATCATGTCTAGACTTTCAGGTATAACACAATATCCATTAAAAATGTCTCCACAAAGAATTATTGTACAGACAGTTCTGGCTACACAGAAACTCCAGAAAAACAGGCTTAGTGAAGTCTAACGATCAAGGCAGAATTTCTGGAAAGGAAGTTGGAGTGGGTACTCACAAAGAGTTGAGGTGATTCTTAGAAAAAGACTTGGATAATTGAGAGACTGGTCTATACTGAGAGAATGCCAAGATACAAGCACAACCCATTTTAATTATGTTCTTTCATCATGAAAAATGAGGTCCCCTAGGCAAGACTGACATTTACTATGAACTAAAAGTACTGGATAAAACTGTTAATGATATAGTCTTAAAGATATCATTTAATCATGTGTTAATCAAAATATGGGAGGATTCAAGCCAATGCTCACCAACTCTTCAGATTTTTGAGAACAGAATTGATGTTCCAAGGACAATTGGGGAAAAGTTCCCTCCAGTGGACTTGGAAAACTCTGCAGCCTAGAAAAACTAACAATCTAAGTCAAAATTCTAATAAAAAATATAAAGCTGGACAGAGAGAAGAACAGGTGTTACCAGTGGCTGGGGGTGGGGAAAATAGGGAGCTGTTGACCACTGGGCAGGAAGTTGCAGTTATATAGAATACGTATGGAGATCTATGTACCAGCAGTGATGACTATGGTTACTAGTACTGTGATATTGAATACTGAAAACTTGCTAAGACAGTCGATACCAGATTAAAAAAAAAAGGGGGAGAAGCTATATTGATTTCAGATACAACAGATTTCACAGCAAGTTAACTTACCAAGACAAAAAAGGAACATTATGTAACTATATGTATGTATGATACATCAATTCTCCAACAACACATAACAATTCTTAACACATAGGCACGTCACAACAGAGGTCAAAATACATGAGGCACAAACTGACAGAACTAGAAGGGCAGATCTATGAACCCACTATCATGCACAGGGACATTAATAGCCACCTATCAAAAGGGATCCAGCAACAGAGCATCTGTAAGACAGCTGAGCCCCACACACCACCATCAATCAACTGGAGGTAATGGACGACCTCATCCAACAGCAGCAGGATACATGTTCTTCCACAGCTCAGACGGAAACTCTACCAACAGACCAAATACATTTGTTTCTGTGCCTTGAAACAAATTTAAAATGATAGAAGTCATAGAATGCCTGCTCTCAGCACCAACAGAAGAAGGGAAATTGGCAGCATTGAATGTATACATAGCAAACAAAGAAGGATCTAAAAACCAATAAACTAAGCTTCCACTTTATGAAACTAGAAAAAGAATAGCAAGTTAAATACAAAACAAAGCAGAAGAAAAGAATTAATACAAATTAGAGCAGAAACCAATGAAATTGATAATAGGAAATCAAAGTGGGGGGGGGGAATCAGTGAAACCAAATGCTGCTTCTTTGCAAAGCTCAATAAAATTGATAAGTCTAGCTAGCTTAACTAAGAAGAGAAAAGATGAAATTACTAATATCAGAAATTAAAGACGGGCCACCACTAGGTCCCATGGGCATTAAAAGGATACTAAAGGAATACTATGAACAAACCTATGCCCACAAATCTGAAAACCTAAATGAAATGGGCCAGTTCCTTGAAAGACACAATTTGCCAACACTCTGGCGGCTCAGCTGGTAAAGAATCCACCTGCAATGTGGGGAGACCTCAGTTCAATCCCTGGGTTTGGAAGACCCCCTGGAGAAGGGAATGGCTACCCACTCCAGTATTCTGACCTGGAGAATTCCATGGACTGTATAGTCCAGGGAGTCACAAAGAGTCGGACATGACCGAGTGACTTTCAAAGCAAAGCAAAAGCATCACTGAAAGAAACAATCTGAACGGGCCTACATCCGATAAAGAAAGTGAATCAGTAATCAATAAACTTCTAAAATAGAAAGGACCAGGCACAAATGGGTTCACTGGTGAATTCCACGAAACACTTAAGGGAGATATTATAGCAATTCTCTACAATCTCTTCTGAAAGACAGCAGCAGATGGACTATTTCCCAACTCATTCTGTGAGGCCAGCACTACGGTAATACCAAAAACAGACATCAAAAAAAGGAAAAAAAAAAAACAACCCCCAAATTGACAGATCAATAGCTCTCATGAACACAGATGCAAAAAGCCCTCAACAAAATTTTAATCAATTAAATCTAAAAATGTATATAAAGAATTATACACCACAACCAAGTGGGATTTATCCCAGGTACACAAGGCTGGTTCAACATGTGAAGATGGATGAATGTAATCCATTCCATCAATAGGCTAAAAAACAAAAGTCACATGATCATATCAATAGATGCAGAAAAAGCATCTGACAAAAATCACAATAGCCATTCATGACTTTAAATATCAACGAAACAACTTTCAATAAACTATTAGTAAGAATACAGGGGAACTTTCTCAATTTGACAAAGAATTCCTAACAAAAAACCTACATCAACACCATGTTTTGTGGTAAGAGACTAAAGCTTTCCTACTATGATCAGGAACAACTCCTTCTGAACATCATCTTGACGTTCCAGCTACTGCAACAAGACTTGAGAAAGAAATGAAAGATATACTGATTTAGAAGGAAGAAATAAAAAAGTATCTTCTGTTCAAAGACATGATAACTGTCCATGTAGAAAATCTGGAAGAATCAACAAAATCTCCTTGTCTATATAGCAAGGTCTCTGGATACAAGGTTAATATACAAAAGTAAATGACTTTCCTACACACCAACAATGAACAAGTGAAACTGGAAATAAATTTAAAAATTCACATTACCACTCCCCTCAAAAAATACTTCGGTATAAAGCCAACAAAATATGCACAAGATCTATTTAATACATGTCGAAAACTACAGAACTCTAATGAAGAAAAATCACAGCAGTAAGCAGTTATTCCATGTTAGTGAACTATAAAACTCAGCATTACCAAGATGTCAGTTCTCCCCAATTTGATCTATAAACTCAATGCAATCCTAATCAAAATGCATCAAGTTATTTTGTGGATATCAACAAATTGATCCTAATATGAGTACCCTCCCTGGTAGTCCAATGGTTAAGACCACCACAGAAGGAAATCCAGATGAGCTTGGGTTCAGCAATGACATTTTAGATACAACATCAAAAGCATGATGATGAGAGAAACAAATGACAGATAGACGATTAAAATTTAAAATTTCTGCTCTGCAGAAAACACTGCCAGCCAATAGATATATAAAGAAAAGCCACAGACTAGACAAAATATTAGCAAAAGACGTATCTTATGAAGGACTGTTACCCAAAATATATGAAGAACTCTTAATTCTCACCATTCAATCCAGCAATCATCTTCCTTGGTATTTACCCAAAGGAGTCGAAAACTTATGTCTACACAAAAACTCTGTACACAAATGTTTATAGCAGTTTTATTCAAAACTGTGAAAACCTGGAATCAACCAAGATGTACTTCAGAAGGTGAACAGATAAACTGTTGTACATACATACAAGAGAAAATTATTCAGCAATAAAAAGAACTGTGTTTTTAAGCCATGAAAAGAACTTAAATGTATACTACTATGTGAAATGAGCTAACCTGAAAAGGCTACATATTGTATGATTCCAGTTATATGACATTTTGTCTTCCTACGGAGACAGGAAAAAAAACAACGGTTGCCAGGGCGGAAAGGGGAGCAAAGGATGAACAGGCAAAGCACGGAGGACTTTTAGGACAGTGATGGTATCTGTTTGATACCTTACTGACAGACATATGTCAGCATATTATACATTTTCCCAAATCCACAGAGTGTGCAAACCCAAGAGTGAACGCTAATGTGAACCAGGGGCTGAAGGTGAAAGGGGGCGGCATTGCAGCATGGTCAATCGGAACGAATGTGCCAGTGCCGGAGGGGAGGTGAGAAATGGGCAGCTGCGGCGGGTGGGGGGGCAGGAAGCAAACAGGAAAATCCGTGCCTTCCACTACAACTCCATAACTGCTATAGTTATAGAACTACAGTGAACCTGAAACTGCTGTAAGAGTAAAGCCTATTTAAAATTATGCTAGAGACAAACTGAAACTATCAATGGGAACTGCAATTTACAAGCACATATAAACAGCCTCTAAGACTCCTGAGAGTCCCTTGGACTACAAAGAGATCCAACCAGTCCATTCTGAAGGAGATCAGCCCTGGGTGTTCTTTGGAAGGAATGATGCTAAAGTTGAAACTCCAGTACTTTGGCCACCTCATGGGAAGAGTTGACTCATTGGAAAAGGCTCTGATGCTGGGAGGGATTGGGGGCAGGAGGAGAAGGGGACGACCGAGGATGAGGTGGCTGAATGGCATCACCGACTGGATGGACGTGAGTCTGAGTGAACTCCAGGAGTTGGTGACAGACAGGGAGGCCTGGCGTGCTGCGATTCATGGGGTCACAAAGAGTCGGACACGACTGAGCGACTGAACTGAACTGATAGACAACCTCGAATCTCTGTAATGACTAATGGACAACATAACGAACTCTCAGCAGAAATAGGGACGCATCCTGGCAGCCTAGACTTTTCATCTCTTATACTATTCTCCAGCAAAAAGAACCACAAGTCCTGATGGAATAGTCGAATTCATATCCAGAAGCCCAGAGAATATTGAAGATGGGCGTGAAAAATACTCTTCCCAGCAAACAATAATTTTGAAACATTGAGATGACATTAAAAAGGACTCAAATGCCAGACAAAAATGGGTTCCCACTAGCCACACTAAGACAATGTAAGCAGTTAAAAAAAAACTTTAATTATAATTAGCTAAATCATAATTAACCAATTATAATTAACTAAAACAAGTCTGCAAAGCCTTGATTATATAATGATTCTTTAAAAAAAAAAAAAAGTGGAATTTCTCTCAAGTAACTAGCACTTCATTCAAGTAGATTTTATTTATAAAGAAAAATGCACAGAGAACTGGCAACATCACCAGCTACAAAGAGGGAATGTTCTCACCATAAAAACTGTGAGGATTCTTGCTACCTTCCCAATGACCACTTGAAGACTCATTCCCACCACTTACCCCTCACACACACACATCCTAAAGAATAAACACTGTTAATAAACAATGTTCAGTTCAGTCGCTCAGTCATGTCTGACTCTTCGAGACCCCATGAATCGCAGCACGCCAGGCCTCCCTGTCCATCACCAATTCCCGGAGTTCACTCAGACTCACATCCATCGAGTCAGTGATGCCATCCAGCCATCTCATCCTCTGTCGTCCTCTTCTCCTCCTGCCCCCAATCCCTCCCAGCATCAGAGTCTTTTCCAATGAGTCAACTCTTCGCATGAGGTGGCCAAAGTACTGGAGTTTCAGCTTTAGCATCATTCCTTCCAAAGAAATCCCAGGGCTGATCTCCTTCAGAATGGACTGGTTGGATCTCCTTGACGTCCAAGGGACCCTCAAGAGTCTTCTCCAACACCACAGTTCAAAAGCATCAATTCTTTGGCGCTCAGCCTTCTTCACAGTCCAACTCTCACATCCATACATGACCACAGGAAAAACCATAGCCTTGACTAGACGGACCTTTGTTGGCAAAGTAATGTCTCTGCTTTTGAATATGCTATCTAGGTTGGTCATAACTTTCCTTCCAAGGAGTAAGCATCTTTTAATTTCATGGCTGCAGTCATGAAAAATCATCTGCAGTGATTTTGGAGCCCAAAAAAATAAAGTCTGACACTACAAATAATTTTTTTTTTAATGTATCAAGGTACACAGTTTACAGGTTAAGAGACCTTCCGATAAATCTTGGGCCTGGAAACGGAAATGTGCAGAGATGCTGAAGCCCTGCAGTCAACTGGAATGGGCTTTTAAATTGACTAGAGATTTATGGAACTGTTTCTTCTCTTTGCTTGCAGGTTGGTGATTTTAACAATTGTTCTTTATCCTTTTCTTTAGTATTCTTCTTGCTGTGTGTGTGCACTAAAGGAGATGGACAAAGGTCTCCCCAAGCACAGAGACAGAGCAAAGACTGAGACGTTTGACTTTATTTAACTTTCATACAGAAGGACAGGATAAGATATATATGTATGTGTATATATATCTATATCTATATCTATACATATCATCCTGCTCCTGTTAAATCCTTTCAGTAAATTTTATTTGCACTGAAATCACACAGAAGATAGTAAGAGAAGATGTTCTTGCCTGGAGAATCCCAGGGACGGGGGAGCCTGGTGGGCTGCCGTCTATGGGGTCGCACAGAGTCGGACACGACTGAAGCGACTTAGCAGCAGCAGCAGGTAAGGAAAAAATCAAATGCCAAAATCTTACTTATGTGGTGATGTTCGAAGAACAGCAGTAGCTTAGGAAACACGCGAGAAAAGTACAAGCAGGCACTACTGCTTAGTGATGCCCACTGGGGGGGTGACGTGTCCGCGGCGCTGGGGACAAGCCCATGGAGGAGACAAACCCCTGACCTCAGGAAGCTCACAATCTAGGATACAAGGCACACGGCATGCAAGTATGTAACACAATGCCTTATCTGTAAACACCAGGAGGAAAGGTAAAGCGGGAGAAGAGGACGGAGCCCAACAAGGGCTGCTTTTTGACAGGCTGGGCAGGAAAGGCCTCCCTGACAAGGGAGCATCGAGCAGAGTTGGCTGAAGTCAGGCAGTAAGTCCCCTGAGGGTCTGGGGGAAAGGCGCTCTGAGCTAAGACGACAAAAAGTGCCTGAGAAAGGGCTGGAGCCTGGAGAGCAAGGGGAAGACAGGACAGGTTGCGAGGTCAGGGGAGCTTGAAGATCGCAAGTGGACTTAGGGTTTTAAGTGTCACTGGAGGCCTTGGAGAGCTGACAGAAGGAGTGTAAAAGACTCTTGGGTTTGTCTTTTTTTTTTTTAATTTATTAATTTATTTGAATGCACAGTCACATTTATTTATTTGTTTGGCTGATCTTAATTGTGGTATGTGGGATCTCGGTCCCTGACAAGGGACTGAACTCGGGCCCCCTGCATTGGAAGCTCAGAGTCTTAGCCACTGGACCACCAGGGAAGTCCTTCCTTGGGGTACTAGAAGCTCACTCTGCCACTACATGGAGAACAAAACTAGAATGGGTGACAGTGAGACCAGCTGGTAGCTTGGCAGCAATTCACACAAACGGTGGTGATCCGAGTCTGGAGTGACCACGGTGAGGAGAGGAGAGCTGTCTGAAATCAGGACGCAGTACTAAGGTACAGCCCGAAGCATTTTCCAACAGGCTCCACGTTTTTAGCCTGAACAGTACATGATGTCATTTACTGAGGCAGGAACACTGGAGGAGGAGAAGGTTTGGGAACAACCAGTGGTTCCACAGAAGACATATTAAGCGAGGGATCCACTGGAGACATCTAAGAGATGTTAAGAACTAAGGTGAAGACACTGGTTGCGTTCAAAGTAAGAAAAGAGCTGGCAATATAACTCTTAAGAGTCACCAGCACACAGACAGTAGTTATAGCAACTAAACTGAATGAGACCACCTAATCTGTGAGAAGATGAGCAAAAAAGAAAGGAAGAGACCAGTGAGATAGGCAAGAACAAGAGAATGTGGTATCCTGAAAGTCAAATTAAAAAGAGAGAGACTTTCACTCCTGAAAATGTTAGAGGCATGAAGTGAGACTGAATACTTAAGGTGAACAAAGACTCAATGGTGGTTCTGGCAACATGAGATCAAAATAGTTTTAGTAGAGCGAGAGGAAGAAAGCTTGCCAGTAGCAGGTTCATAAGAAAAGGGTCAAAAATAAGCAGCTACCATACAATCCTGAATATTCATTGGAAGGACTGAAGCTGAAACTCCAATACTTTCGCCACCTGATGGGAAGAGCTAATTCATTGGAAAAGACCCTGATGCTGGGAAAGATTGAAGGTGGGAGAAGGGGAGGACAGAGGATGAGATGGATGGATGGCATCACCGACTCAATGGATATGAGTTTAAGTAAACTCTGGGAGTTGGTGATGGACAGGGAGGCCTGGTGTGCTGCAGTCCATGGGGTCACAAACAGTCGGACACAACTAAGCAACCTAACTGAACCATTAAGTACAGACAATTCTTTCAAGAGCTTTTGCTGTGAAGATGAGCACAGAAGCAAAACAGTAACTGAAAACAATATCCGATCACGAGAAGGTACTTTTGTTTAAGAAGGGTGATACTGTACACTGCTATATTTAAAATAGATAACCAACAAGGACCTACTGTACAGCACAGGGAACTCTGCTCAACATTATCTAACAACCTACATAGGAAAAGAATTTGAAAAAGAATAGATACATGTATGGGTATAACTGAATCACTGTGCTGTACACCTGAAACTAACCTAACATTTTTAATCACCTATACTCCAATGTAAAATAAAAAGTTAAAAAAAAAAAAAAGTGTAGCAAATGCTTAACACTAATGGAAATAATTCTCTGAGCAAGGGAGCTCAAGATGTTGGAAACCAAGGAAGACTGAAGGGGCAAGGGGGACAGAACGAGGGACACAGGCAGAGGAGCTGGCTGTAGAAACCCCAGAGACTCTTCATCCCATTTTAACAGGAGGACTGGTAAAACAGAGGGGTAGAGATGACAGCAGGAAAGAAGATCTGATGGTGGATAACTGTGGAATTTCTTTCCTGATTGCTTCTATTTTTTTTTTCATTGAAATAAGTAAGATCATCAACTGAAAAATGGAAAATGAGGTGTCAAAAAATCTGAAAGAAGAGAAAGTAGGTAAAGGATGATCCCTGATAATGGGTGGGAGAACTCTAGGTATAAGTGGTATGAGTGGAAAGTCAACCATGACCCACTGGAGGCTGAGGTTTTCTCCAGTCACTCTGGCTGCTGCAATGCAGAGTCTCAGTTTCGTTATGAAACCAAAACAGTGGGAAGATGACAACGGAGTTCCAGGTGCGTAAGAGAGAGACTACCACAGTGGATGACAGAATCTGAATGAGAAAAAGGCTGACAAACCCCATGGGTAAGATCCTTAAGTTGGACAAGTCACTATGGCTGAAGGGTTATCGTGATGTGGATATCGAGCTGGTAAAAGAAGAGTTAGACTTGAAACTGAGACTTTGAAAGTGAAACAGCCAATTGTCCTAGTAAGTGATACAATACTAAAGGCTAAAGTACGGCCATAAGAAAGAGAGGCTGGGACTTCGCAGGTGGTCCAGTGGTTGAGAAATCTGCCTTACAAGGCAGGGGACCCAGGTTCAATCCCTGGTCACAGTACTAAGATCCCATATGCCGCTGGACAGCTAAGCCTACGTGTCCCAACTACTGAGCCTGCACCCTCTGGAGCCCAAGCTCCACAGGGAGAAGAGAAGCCTCCAAGGGCCGCGACAAAGGCCCAGCACAGCCTGATAAATAAATAAAGGAATGAGTGGCTCACGCGGGCTGGAGAGAGGGCTGCTGAGGAAAGGAAGGCGCCACTATTCTGGGTATTAAATAGATTGTGAGAATGGACGATGGGGGAAGGAGAGGAAAACGGACAGGGAGGCACTGAGTCTTCCGAGGATGACACAGACGGGGAGACGGCGCCACTGCGAGCCGGGACTGTGGGCAGTCCGTGCACTGGCTTAGAGGGACGTCTACTTAATGATAAATGTCGCTCAAAAGTACAAATCACTTTTGACACGATAGTAACAGCACAAAGTACAGAAAAAAATTAAAATTAAGGGGAAAAACTATGAAAAACAACCTATGGGGAAGTGAAATAAATCCAAGCATAAAATATTAACGTGGCAATGAATGTGCACCAAAGGGGTAAAATGTAAGGAGAAGCATTCTGAACTTCCAGCTTCTCCCTGCTCTGTCTACTTAACTAGACCCTAAGGGAAAAGCAATGAGAACTGCTGGACTTCTGAAGGCTTTTCAAGAATTACAGGCATGTAACAGGAACATATGGGATAACCAAAAGTACTTCATGGAAAATAATATTTTAAAAGACGTAGCAATTTCTAATTTTCTCCTTTAAGCATCAAGGAGATGCCATTCAACTGCAGAGAAGAAGCCTATCCACTGTGTCTACAGTCTATCCAACAACTGCAAACACACTGAGAGGCCACCTCGCTTTGACAAACCTCTGAACACGGTATGAAACCTACTCCCTTTGACAGCTCGTTAAATCACTAACTCAGGGTGAATGCTGGAAACTACCTTGGCAACTTGCTCTACCTTCCTCTTGCAGATGCAAAAACACATGAGCTTCCTTAAGGCACCCAAAGTCAAGGAGACAAGGAAGTATTTGGTCTGGTTTAACCCAGCAGTTCACAGTATTATTAGCTAATGAAATGTACTTTTCCCCTCACCTACATACTAACACAATAAACAAACACCAGATGGTTCATAAGCCAGAAATTTACCAGGAGTTATCACGCAAATGGCCTAGAATTATGTTTATTCCAGTTTTAATTTTGCTTTAATAAAATATTTCTATACAGAGTTTAAATGATTTCTACTAAGAGCTTTTTGGGGAAAAAAGAAAGAAAACTCGGTTTTTTTCACTTTGTCATTACTTTTCAAACTACTTCAGCACATGGACACTCTAGAACTCAGTGGACAGCCGAACGCTGCTTGTGCAAAGGACTGAGTAAATTTTAAACTTGCTAGTTAAGCTCTGGCACCTGTTTCCACAGTATTTTCCGTCTCTGCGCTCTCCAGTCCGTCCATGCTGTCCTCATCTTCTGCTGCGGTTTTTCCTCTGCTTCGAGGCCTGCAGACCAAGAATAAACACATAATTAAATGGTACATTTGAAGACTTAGAATTCTACTCAAAATGAAGCACAGTAAAAGGTCCTTAGAATAAAATGATTTAGGCGATCCTCCCTTCATTTCACCGTGTCAGCAGTAAATGCCACACTTCATGGCTGCCTTCCCCACAGACTCAGCTGCTCCTTACACCCAAACATGGGGGCAGGCCCACATTACTACGTCCATGTCATCGTAACTCACTTCTTCACACACTCCTCAGGCGAGGCTTTTCCCCTCTTCTACCAGACCTTGAGATGACTCCCTGTCTACAGCAGTGGTGTTTAACTGCCCAGGTGGCTCTTTTCAAAGTGCACACACCAGGTTATACCTCTAGATCTAAAGAAATCGGGGAGTGACATCTCTGATCTCTATTTCTAAAATTTTACTCCTTAAGGAGAAAGTGAGGCATACCCCTGCAAACCATGCCCCACCCCCCAAAACACCCTCCATTAAACATAATTTAATCACACTAGAAGTGTGATGGATTTTTAACTTATAAACACTTCAGTAAAGTCAAATAAATGTTAAGAATCATGGTAAAGTAATATTTTTTTTAACCAATACAATTTAAAAAAACTAAGGCCTTTAACGTCTTTGATGTCTCATAAATGAGTCAAAAAAATTTAAACAAAGAAAAAAACAAGACACTACACGTAAAAAAACTTAGCAACTGATAAATCAGTATTCAGATAATTTCAGAGCTTTAAATTATTTCATTACTTGAAAAGGCACAAATGAACTGTTTATTTGAAAAATATCAAATGAGTCGAAAACAATTAAGAAATAGAGAAAATAATATGAAGAAAATAAAGCAAAAGGCTGTTTTAAACAACAGGAAACCCATTTAAATTTTACTTTTTAAAGGAAATAAATCCCTCAAAACTAATAAAGGAAAAGTATAAATCTTTTAAGTTAAAGTAATCAAAGTTCAAATATTTGATAAACAAACTACTACGAACTGTCTAAAGTCATCCTCACCCTCCCCAAAATTAAAAAAGAATACCTGAACCAAAACCCTAACATATCCAAAAACTGTGGATGAAAAAAAATCTAAACAAAATACCAATAATCAGAATATTAATATTAGAAATCTGCCAATCTAACACACCAAGTCAAGCAGTCAAAACACCACCATTCATAAGAAGAGGGAAAAGAGGCAGAATAAAATGACAAAAATTTTGGGAAGGGGGTATTGAGGCTATGGCTGATTTTACTGTTCATGGGAAAAGGGAGAGAATAATTATCTTTAGAATTTATTAAGGCAACTTGTTATGTTGAACTTAAAACAGTTAAAGGGTAAAAAAGGAACAGAGGAACGAAGGTTTGATCAGTCCAACAGCAGGCAGACCAGGAGAAAAAAAACACCTGGTAAATAGAAAGTAAGAAATAAATATGAGTTTACACAGCAAAACTTAATGCTGCCATTATTTAACGATGAAAGTAATTCAGCAGTGTTAACTCAACAGAACTTCAAATTACATAAAACAAACACACAAAGAACAATAGAAAGAAACTGCTAGTTTCACAATCATCATGGGCTATTTTAACATCTCACTCTCAGAAACTGATAGATGAAACACTAAAAGCATTTTAAGCAAGTATTTAGACAATACATTTAACAAGCCACATTAGACAACTCGATCAACCCTACTTGTGTCTGGCTCTGTTAAAACACTGGATAAACAAAACAAAATCCCTGCCTTCTCCAAACTACACTCTAGTAGGAAGATAAGTTTTTTATTCTTGAAAACAAATAAAACACAAGAAAATACTAGGGGGAAAAGGCAAAGAGTGAAGGACTAGCTATCTGTTTAAATACATTTATAAAATCAGGCACTCAGTCGTGTCCGACTCTTTTACATTTACAAAATAAACTTGGTGAAATGAAATTCATCTGAGTAAGGAGACACTTGAGTACAGATGTGAAGCAGAACAGGAACCAAACCAGGCAGATATCTGGTAAAAGAGCGCTGCGGTAGAAGAAACAGCAAATACTAAATTCTTAAGAGAAGAGCTGGCAGGACAGCAAGGACACACTGCCCAAGCAGACTGACTGAGAGGAGCCGTGAGGAGACAGGCGGCCTAAGAATATTTTTTAAAGGCGGGGGTGGCGATTCATTTGTTTAGAAACTCGCAGACCAATATAATGACTGGATACAGGGAGACAGGAAACTCTTGAAATAATCCCAACATGACTACTGTAGTGGCAAAGAGAATAAGAAATTAATTCAAGCGAGATTATGGAAGTAAAATTTCCATTTAATCTTCCCTTCGTGTTCTTCATACCTGTGTCCACTCATTGCTGAAAACACGGAAACACACGTGGCTTTGCTAGGCTAACCCTAATCTTCCAGGCCAACGCCCTGTTCTAAGTTTCTCTCGCCACTATCCTCGCCATCACTAGTTGAAGTTTGGGGCACAACTGGCTTTACGTCAAACTTGTTTTCTCTTGTTAGTATCTCAACGTATTGGTTGTCTGCATCAGGTGGCAGTTATTGTTGAGTGGCTAAGCCATGTCGGACTCTTTGTGACCCCATGGACTGTAGCCCACCAGGCTCCTCTGTCTGTGTGATTTCCCAGACAAGAATACTGGTGTGGGTTGCCATTTCCTACTCCAGGGGATGTTCCTGATCCAGGGATCAAACTCGCATCTCCTGTATTGGCAGGCAGATTCTTTACACCAGTCAGCCTCCAGGGAAGCCCCTGAATGGTGGTATTTACTCCTAAAAAATAAATTTTAATTTTTGCCTTGCTTTTCTTCCTGCTTCTATTTATTTCTTCCATTCTTGATTTTTGGCACCACTGAAAACATGCTTTTCACATTCATCAATCCATCAGAATACTACTGCTTCTGTCAACGGATCAATGGATCAACATTAGAAATTTGATTTTTCTGAATGCGAAACATAAAGC
Source organism: Bos indicus x Bos taurus (assembly GCF_003369695.1). Lineage (NCBI taxonomy): Eukaryota > Metazoa > Chordata > Mammalia > Artiodactyla > Bovidae > Bos > Bos indicus x Bos taurus. The sequence goes on along the minus strand of NC_040079.1, from coordinate 5,117,001 downwards.
TCATATTGTCAAACCCACAGCAGTTGGCAATTTCCAAACTTAAATAGCAAAATAGATGCATAGATTTTCACAGCTCAATCACATGTTCTCGGTTTTGGTTTTAAATAGTCTAATTACAAATGATAACACTAAGATTATTTATTTTAATCTTTCTTTAGTTTTTCTCTCTTTTTCCTTTGTATCTCATAACGTTTTCATCTTAACTTTTCCTTGTTTCACTTTGCTGCAGAGAAATATGAAGTAAAATAATACAACTAACTCTATTTGAGAAAATTTTCCAAAATTCAATGTTTCTTGTTAATCTTATAAAATTAAAACTAATTAAAAAAAAAAGCTAATTTGAATTCCTAAAACAACCTGGGGGCTCAGACAATAAAGCTTCCATCTGCTGATGCGGGAGCCCCGGGTTCAATCCCCGGGTGGGGGAGATCCCCTCGAGGAGGCAATGGGGACTCCAGGACTCTTGCCTGGAGAATTCCATGGATGGAGGAGCGTGGTGGGCTACAGTCCATGGGGTCACAAAGAGTCGGACACGACTGAGCGACTGAGCATTCACTCACTCACTCATAAACAGACGAAGCATAAGAAACAGTATTATCAGACACTGGACAACAGGCAGGGAGAGAGCTGTAATCCCTGAGAAAAAGGAAACCAAAAAGGTGAACCTCACCCTCAAAGAGGCTTTCTGCATGGGGTTAATTTACAAACTGCAGCACACAGAGGGAACTCAGGGCTGGCAACTGTGCTGAAATGAGCACAAAGAAATCAGAAGTTGTGGAGCAGAGTACACAATACGAGGGAGCAGAGAAAAAGCTCCAGAAATCTGCATAAGAGAGCCCTTGGGTTTTAGTCTGAATACCAAACTGTACCGTTGTGGTGTAAAACCTCACAAGGCCGAACAGGAAGTGCTTCCAAGGCAAGAACCAATAGAGGAAAGATGCAACATGGACGAGTCCCAGAGCTCACAATGAGCCAGCAATCAGTCATGCTCTCTCTGGCCAGAGTGCTAAGACCTCAGGGACTACACGTAACAGATTTGGAGCACACCTTTTGAAAGAGGGCTACATGAAGCCTAGAACAAACACTATTCTAAACCAGCCTTAAAAGAGCTAAAGAGTAACAACAGAATCAGAATGACCCACAATTAATTCAACTGGTGGCCAGAAAGGAAAAAAAAGGACATAACCAGAAGAAAAATCAAGAAATAGAAACAGAAAGCAGAGATGACAAACAGATAAGCATGGATAGTAAACCAGCTATTATCACTATGCCTCATGCTTACTGAATTTGGAAAACATGAAAAAAGAAGCAAAATGGAAGCTGATAAAGGCTAACATCAAAAGATGACATCATATAAAAACTTCACTTTGAAAGATTAACATCTGATTAGCAACTGCAAAAGAAAGATGACTGACCTTCAAACACAGCAAAACAAAAACCTTCCCCAAATAAAGGACAAAGTGAAAAAAAGATAAACACAGCTACATGCAGTGCCCTCTGGGACAGTAACAACCAGTCTAATATGTGTAAAGCTTGACTAGGAGGGAAGGGAATGGAAAAAATATTTACAGAAATAATAGCAGCAAAATCTTACAAATTAGAAAAAAATAAAAACCCACAGGGATTTCTCTGGCGATCTGGTGGCTAAGACTCTGTGCTCCCAATGCAGGGAGCCCAGGTTTGATCCCTGGTCAAGGGAACTACATCCCACATGCTGCCAAGTAAAAACCTGCTTTACCGTCTGAGCCACCAGGGAAGTCAAGTAAAACCTAGCACAGCCAAATAAATAAATAAAAAGAAATAAACAAAACAAAACACAGACACAAGAAGCACAACAAAATTCCACACACACACACACACACACACCCTCCAGTAAGGCACGTAACAGTCAATCTGCTGCAAACAGCAAGAAAAAGAAATTTGTAACAGCAACTCCCCTCAAAAGACCTCTGTTTATAGAGTAACAAAAATAATGACTGCAACCTTTTCATCTGTGCTTGGAAGAAAATTATAGGGGGGGAAAAACCCATAAATCCTTGAATAAAACATAGAACAAAAAGCATCCTTCAAAAATAACAGTAGGACCTCCCTGGTGTATCAGTGCTTAAGAATCCACTTTGCGATGCAGGGTACGCAGGCTTGATCCCTGGTCAGGGAACTAGGATCCCATATGCCAGTGGGGCAACGACGTCCATGCTCCACAACCAGAGAAGCTAGGCCAGCGCCACAGAAGAGACTCAATGACGCAACCAAGATCCTGTGTGTCACAACTAAGACCTGACGTAGCCAAATAAAGAAAACCAGCAAAAAATGAAACGAAAAATAAACAGATGCTCAACAAGTTAAAAGAACCTTCATTATATGTTCAGGAAATTCTTCAGACAAAAGGCAAATAATACTCAATAAATATCTAGACCAAAATTCCTGTATGCAAAAGAATAAAGAGTGATGTAAATGGTATGTGAGTACATTTATGAAAGACTTTTATACTTAAACCTCTTTAAAAATTAACTCCCTGTTCAAAGCAAAAATAATAACTTATTGTGGGTTTCAAAATATGTAGAAAATTTAAATGTATAGAAAAAATAGTTCAACACATAGGAGGGTAAAAGTATGCTGATGTATGGGTTTTATATTGTATCTGAAGTGGTACTAACTGAGGCACCCTCTGAAGAGTTAACACTGTGCAATGTAAATCCTAAATCCTTTGTAAACACACACGGTCAGTTTATTAGTCCAACGGAAACAAAAACGGAATCCTAAAAATATATTCAATTAACCCAAAAAAGATAGGAAATGAAGAGAAGGAAACAAAGCAGAAAATCGGAGAGAAGGGACAAACACAAAACAAAGTGCGAATAGAGCTAATCCCTCCACATCAGTAATTATTTAAGGGTAAATGGTCTCAACCCAACAATTAAAAGGCAAAACTTGTCAGATTAAATGAAGACAGCAAGAATCTTCATTAAGGAGATACAGTCCTAAAAATGCATGCACTCCACAGCAAAGTTTCAAAACATGAAAGGAGAGATGTTTAAAGCCACAATTACACCTTGTTAGCACAACCCTCTGCTCAGTAACTGACACAGGCAGACACAAAGCTCAGTAAAGAGACTCGATTTAATACTACCAACCACATCCCTGAGCCGGGAAGATCCCCTGGAGAAGGAAATGGCAACCCACTCCAGTACTCTTGCCTGGAAAACGCCACGGACAGAGGAGCCTGCTGCAGGCTACTGTCCATGGGGTCGCAAAGAGTCGGACACGACTGAGCGACTTCACTTCACTTCACCAACCGCATGGACTGAACTGACAGTTAAAGAACACCCTTCCTAAGGACAGCAGACCACCTACTCCTTTCAGGTGACTGACCCCAAGATCAGACGGGTTCCAAATCGGGAAAGGATTAGTCAAAGCTGTATACTGTCACCCTGCTTACTTAACTAAAATGTAGAGTGCATCATGTGAAATGCCAGGCTGGATGAAGCACAAGCTGGAATCAAGACTGACGGGAGAAATAGCAACAACCACTAGTCCAGAAAGAAATGACCAGGAAAATCAGAAAACAGCTTGAGCCAAATGAAAACACAGCATTTCAAAATTTGTAACATTCAGGTAAGCAGTGAATGGGAAATTTACAATTTTAAATAGTAATATCAGGGGCAAGATAGGGGTAGGGAATTAAGAGGTATAAACTATTTTGTATAAAATAAGCTATAAGGATATATAGTACAACACAGGAAATATAATCAATATTTTATAATAATTATTTTATAAAATATTTTAAAGGTTTTATTACTCCATTTATAAACAGTAATATAACCTTTAATAACTGCAAATCACTGACAACCATTATGTCATACACCTGACACTTCTGAAATAGTGTACATAAGATTATACCTCAATAAAAAACCAGTAAAAAAAAAAAAGTTATATAAAAAAACCTCTTAAGAGTAACATAGGTCTCCACTTAAAAGAAATTAAAAAATGAAAATCAAGACTGTAATAAGTAGAAGGGAAGAAATAAAGAGCAGAAATTGATGACATAAAACCACAACAGTTTGTTTTAAAACTGAAAACAAAAGATAGTTCTTTGAAAGAACAGATGACTAACCAACAAAAATGTTCAACAAAAATTTAAAACACCTCACAAATTACCGATAAAAAATTTGAAAGCAGAGGGTCATCACTAGAGAGACTACACACGTTAAAAGGATGATATTCTATTACAAACAATTTTGTCACTAAAACAGCAACTCAGACGAAATGGAGCAAAATCCTTGGAAGGCACAAATTATCAAATATGACTTAAGAACAGAGAATCTGAGTAACCCAATCACATATTTTAAAGATTGAATTTGTAAGTAAAAACCTTCACAAAAAGAAAATCCAATCCCTGATGGCTGTACTGATGAATTCTATCAAACTTTTAAGAAATAATATTAATCCTACACTATCTTTTGTAAAGTAACGAATAAGAAAAGAACACTTTCTAACTCATTCTATGAGGCTGGCATGCCACTGACAGTAAAAATCAAAGACATTACATAAAACTAATATCCATTATAAACATCGGCCTGTCCTATAAGATAAAAAAAGAACACTCTTCCACCCATTTTTTGCAGATATTACAACTGTTATACATACCAAGTCAAAACAAGAGTAATGAAAGAAAATAAAATTACAGCCTATTTTTCACTTTAAAAACTCCAAACAAAAGATATCAAGGGGCTCCACCTCTAAATAAGTTGGAGAAATATATGCCAAACTTTTTTTCCACTGAATGTAAATAATTCATGAAACAACCATTTGAGTTGCCTTAAAAACTTGTAACAGCAGTTTGTTCAGGAACAGACACCAAAATTCATCAAAGTATCACTAAGTTTACTACTATTTTACCTCTCCCGAACCCTGGCCTGAACTAAAAGAAGTCTGAAACCCAGAACTCAGTGCTGAGGTGCAGAAAAAGAGAGAGCTTGCCTGAACTGACCACAACCTGCCTGTGGGTGGGCCTGATCCGAATTAGTTTAAGAACACCTTTGCGAGCTGAGCTAACAGGTCCCACAGGGTGACTCGGTACTGCACACACAGCACAAACAGAAACGGTCCCGCAAGAGATTCTGAAAACTAAACTGACCTTACTGCAGCCCACAAAAGGCTGGTTGTAACCTGCAGCTTGCACCTACCCAGGCTCAGTGCCTGTTAAATCAAAATTACCAACCTTCTCCATAAGATGTTTCTAAAATCCACAGTCTTATAATATCTAAGATGTTCAGGAAACAATCCAAAATTATTTGATACTCAAAGAACTACAATAAAATCAAATCACCCGAAAAAATACAACAAGAGGCTAATGAACACAAGAGGCTAATGATAAAATGACAGAGGTTGGAATTATGAACACTTTCAGGCAGCTATTATAAAATGTTCGTATGAGCAATTCTGAACACTTAAAGCTTAAAATAGAAAGTATAAGCAAATAATGAAAAGACAGAAAGAACAACCAAGAGGAAATTTTAGAAAGAAAAAATTACAAAACCAAAATAAAAGACTCAGTAGAAATACAAAAAATCAATGATGGCCCTCAGTTCAATTCAGTTCAGTCGCTCAGTCATGTCCAACTCTTTGCGACCCCACGAACTGCAGCACGCCAGGCCTCCCTGTCCATCACCAACTCCCGGAGTTCATCCAAACTCACGTGCATCAAGTCGGTGATGCCATCCAGCCATCTCATCCTCTGTCGTCCTCTTCTCCTCCTGCCCCCAATGCCTCCCAGCATCAGGGTCTTTTCCAATAAGTCAACTCTTCGCGTGAGGTGGCCAAAGTATTGGAGTTTCAGCTTTAGCATACATAAGTCCTTCCAAAGAACACCCAGGACTGGTCTCCTTTAGGATGGACTGGTTGACCTCCTTGCAGTCTGAGGGCCTCTCAAGAGTCTCCTCCAACAAGAGCACAAAGGCTCAGAGGTAAAGCGCCTGCCTGCAGTGTGGGAGACCTGAGTTCGATCCCTGGGTTGGGAAGATCCCCTGGAGAAGGAAATGGCAGCCCACTCCAGTATTCTTGCCTGGAGAATCCCATGGACCGAGGAGCCTGGCGGGCTTACAGTCCACGGGGTTGCAAAGAGTCGGACACGACTGAGTGACTTAACTTTCACTTTAACTTTCAAAACATATGTGGCCTAGACACTCCAATCAAAATACAGAGCTTATGTGAGAATCAATTTAAAAAAACTTGCCCCAACTACATGCTGTCTACTTGAAGCTGAAATCAAATGACGACACATTTAAGAAAACAGATCATACAACACTAACCGAAATTAAGCTGAAATGGATATGTTAGTACCATACAAAGCAGTATGTCATTTCAAATAAAATGACAAGGATAAAGAAGGGTATCACATGCAATACTGATTCCCAACAACAAATAATTCCAAATGTGTATGTAAACCTAACAACAGAACTTCAAAATACATGAAGCAAAAACAAAAAAACCCTTAAAGTACATTATTCTCACTGAATCCTCATAACTACCCTGCTGAAGTAGGCACTGCTGTCCCCGTTTTACAGATAAGCAAATTGAATCTGTCAGTCGTGTCCGACTCTGTGCGACCCCGTGGACTGCAGCCCACCAGGCTCCTCTGTCTATGGGATTCTTCAGGCAAGAATATTGGAGTGGGTTGCCATGTTCTCCTCCAGGGGATCTTCCTGACCCAGGGATTGAATCGGTGTCTCCTGCATCTCCTGCATTGGCAGGCAGATTCTTTACCACTAAGCCACCTACGAAGCCCCAAACTGAAATTAAGAAAGGTTAAATAGGTTACCCAAAGTCACTCAACTGGTCAGAGCTAAACTGTAGTGAGGTCAACATACTGGAAGAAGATCCACACACTCCCCCTGCTGAGGTCTATAAAACTACTGGTTTGCCCTAAACTTCCATTAAAACAACAACAACAACAACAAAACACCTGTTGAGGGTAGGGAAGCTTGCTACCTTGGGCCAGTGTCTGTATCTGCTACCAAACCCCACTGCTCAGCCATCAAAACGGGCAAAGGAAAAACGCTTCGAGGCCACCTCTCCTCAAGCATCTCAGGTTTCACTCCACTGGACAGGACACTGACTGACACACTCAAAAAAACAAGAGGCTGAAAACAGGAATTTAAACAGGAACTTGGGATTGGAATGAAAACTGACCTTTCCCAGTCCTGTGGGCAGTGCTGACTTTTCCGAGTTTTCTGGCATATTGAATGCAGCACTTTAACAGCATCCGCTTTTAGGATGTAACTGTAGATCAGATGTTAATATTAGTTTGCTTTAACTCAGTCAGTGTTTGTTTAGAAATAGTGAGATGTTCCCTCTTTATCTCAGAATTACACCCATGTTCACAGGAGCTTACACCCTCGAGGACCTCACCCCAAGAGGTGCTCAACTGAACAGCATCTGTTGATTCATCTCCCCTACCGGCCTCTCACCACCCAGCTCAGTGAAGGGCACTCAGTCGTGTCCGACTCTTTGCAAGCCCTTGGACTATACAGTCCATGGAATTTTCCAGGCCAGAATACTGGAGTGGGTAGGCTTTCCCTTCTCCAGGAATCTTCCTAACCCAGGAATCGAACCGGGATCTCCTGCACTGCAGGCGGATTCTCTACCAGCTGAACTATGAGGGAAAGCAGCTCAGAGGCAGTGGTAATACAGCGGTTACAAGCAGAGATTGCAGAGCCAGACTGCCTGGATCACAAGGCTAACTACCAGCTGCACAACCATGTGTGAGGGGCTTAAACTTGGTGCCTCACTTTCCTCATCAGGAAACTGGTATAAAAGAACCACCTCACAGGACTACCGTGAGGATTAAATGTAAAGCGCCTCCAATGCCAGTTCCCTGTGACCCTCTCCTATCCCGGGCCTTTATCACCTCCTTTCCCAGCTTGAACCCCATCATCAGGAGGCCTAATGCTCTGATCCTCAATACTTCCGCCCTTTATTTCATTCCCTTAAATTTGCCTGGTAAAACCTCAATACTGATGAAAATGAACCTGGCATCTGCTCTGGCCCAGGAGCTCAAGCTGTGGGGAAAAGACACAGCCAAGTCACTGCCTTCAGTCTGCACTTCCAACCTCGCCCCTCCGGAAGCCCCTCACTGCCCAGCAATCACCGCTTGGCTCGGTTCACTCTCCCATTTCCTTAGATACTTATTTCATACTTTTTTGTCTTCAAACAATTGAAGACTCTCCATTCTACACCCTTGACAGAATTGGCTTGCTACTTCACTGGGGACATAGAGCTAGTCTGAGAGTTTCCTATCCTCCTCCGACCAAACCCTCAACTTCCCTGAAAGCTCCCCTGTAGACTCCTCGTTCCCTCCCGGTAAACACGCCATCCAGTCTCCCTGCTGACACCCTCCTTCTGCCTGTGCTCAGGATCACGTTCTCTTTCCTGTTCATGAGCTCTGCACCTGCCCGACTCCCTTCTTCTCCTGAATGACCAACCCTTCCCCAGAAAAAGGAGTCCGAGCAGCATACAAATGGACTGTGGTAACACAGTCTTCTTTAAAAAACAAAGGAAAAAAAAGAAACCCTCCCCGGACACCACATCCTCTCCCGGTCCTGAGAGCAGCACTCCTTGAGTGCTCAGGACCCAGGTCCGCCCTTCGGCTCCATCAGATGGATCGTCCTTCCCCTCACCCCATCGAAGGGCCTGGATCAGAGTCACCGAAGAACAGGCTGACAGACAGCTGGGTTCGCCTGGACTGTGCCTGTCATTCTCGAATAGCTGACTGGGCTCCTGTCACATTCAACAACGTCTTGGTTAGATCCCTGAGTTATCTAACTGCCAAGGACCTACGACATGCCAGTTCTGCACCCGTCAGACACCCGTGAGACCAGGGGCCGTTTTCTCCCCAGCTCCTTGGACACAACACTCTCCTGAGATTCCCCTACCACACCGGGCGCTCCTTCTCACTTCCTCTGCTGGCTCCTCTTGCGCTTTACCGACCCCGAAATGGTCGAGTGTCTGGGGCTCCATCACTGAATCCTCTGCACAGGCTCGTGGCACAGTCTCTCTATAAACACTGGTAACTTCTGCATCCCTCCATTGCCTACCTCTCTGCTGCTGCTGCTAAGTCGCTTCAGTCGTGTCCGACTCTGTGCGACCCCATAGACGGCAGCCCACCAGGCTCCCCCGTCCCTGGGATTCTCCAGGCAAGAACACTGGAGTGGGCTGCCATTTCCTTCTCCAATGCATGAAAGTGAAAAGTGAAAGTGAAGTCGCTTCGCTCAGTCATGCCCGACTCTTAGCAACACCATGGACTACAGCCCACCAGGCTCCTCCATCCATGGGATTTTCCAGGCAAGAGTACTGGAGTGGGGTGCCATTGCCTTCTCAATCACAATTCAGTATCTGCCTACTCAGCAGCATCTCTACGTTAACACGTCAAAAACACGTGACTCTGCACCCTACCCTTGGAAAGTTGCTTTTCCAACGCGCCCCGCCTCGTCAGCAGTGGCATCCGGGGCTGAGGAACCTAGCCCCACGACTCAGGGCCTTGTCTCATTCCCACGCGTCGTGTCAGCAAATACCGTCAGCGCACCTTTAAGACACACACACGTCCCTCACCTCTCAAAAGTTCACTTCATGCCACTTTTATAAGAGGCCGACATTAGTATCTGTTTTCACCAACCAAAACAAATCCGAAGAGGATTTGCACTTCTCAAAGAAAGGGGGTGAGGAGAGGGTGACTGCTTCTTCACTTTCTGTCATCCCATCTGATGAAAGCTTTCATGAGAAAACTCTGTTTACTGAGGGCAGGAGAGATGGGTATTCCGAACATGCCAACTTCTCAGGAATTATGACCGCTAACAGCGTAGAGTCACCACTGTTCTTTTTGTTACCATTACAACTGGGAATCACACAACTAACCTTTACTGAGCATTTAGTACGTGAGAGGCACTGCTCTGTCGCCATCTCTAGCTCACTGTCTCTTAAGGTAGAACGCAATCACCACCACGGCTGGAGCTTCAGTTACTGCCGCGCCCCCCACACCTATCAGCACCGGGCGTTTTACAGGCACTCCATGCGTGCTTTGCTGAATGACGAACAGTGGTTCCACAGCTCAGGAGGGAAACAGGAATTTAATAACTAGAACTGAGATAACTACCTAACCATTCTAAAGATACACAAGTTACAGTCCTGCTTCCCACTGAACAGAAAAATAAAATTTCACACAGAGTCAAACTTTAAAAGAAACAGTCCTGCTTCCCACTGAACAGAAAAATAAAATTTCACACAGAGTCAAACTTTAAAAGAAAAGCCATGTAACCTAATGCTGAATGTTATGTCATTAAGGTAAATAAAGAGAAAGAAGTTTTACCACAAGGGAATAGACAAAACTATCATCGCTGATAGACAACATCACCAACATCTACTTAGAAAACACAAGTTAAGCAACTAAAAAGCTAACAGTTTTCTATAAGACTGGTCAGCATAGTAACATAATAAAAAATATCAATGACTTTCCTATACCTCATGCTGAACAAACAGCAGCAATAATCAACTTGAACATAATGAAAGGAGATATAATAACAATCAAGTTACTAGGAATCACTTTAATGAGAAATACAATAAAACTTTACCTATGGACATAATGGAAGAACCAAGGAAATTGACAGATAAACCCAACAGGAAAAGAGACAACAAACACAAACAAGCAATTCTTAGACAAAACAAACTGACCTATAAAATATGATGAAGTGTTCAACCGCACCAAGCAATCAAGGAAATCAAACACTGAGGTGGAAAATGAAGAATGCTGACAATATCCAGTGACCGTGGGAGTGCAGCGGAGGCAAATGCTCACTCACAACAGCCGGCAGGGATGTACATAGTCCAGCACACCCTGGACGGCCATTCACCAACATCGACTGAAACAGAGAATATGCACACCACCTGGTCCGTCAGCTCCACCTGCAGAACCTACCTCACTGCATAAATACACAGAGAACAGACATGTCCACTACAGCATAAGGAACTTCAAAGCTGATCAAGGGAATATTTAAATAAAGCAAACTATACCCACTCAATGATTTGCACTTTCTGATCACTACAAAGACTTCCCAGGAGGCTCAGTGGTGAAGAATCCACCTGCCAATCCAGGAGAAACAGCAGATGCAGGTTCAATCCCCGCGTCAGGAAGGTCTCCTGGAGGAGGAAATGGCAACCCATGCTAGTATTCTTGCCTGGAAAACCCCACAGACACAGAAGCCTGGTGGGCTACAGTCTATGGGGTCTCAGAGGACTGGACACGACTGAGCGCCTGAGCACAATCACAAACAACACAACAATAAAACAATGTATCTGGACTTCCTATTTGTACTAAAAGAGAAAGCTCTCTAAGATCTCTGAGACACAGTTCCACGAGGAAAAGACACATTACAGAATACATGAGTCCTTGAATTTTTTAAGTGCATACAAATGTGCATAAGTTTGCTCAAACTCATGTCCATTCAGTCAGTGACGCCATCCAACCATCTCATCCTGTTGTCCCCTTCTCATCTTGCCCTCACTCTTTCCCAGCATCAGGGTCTATTCTAACGAGTCAGTTCTTCACACCAGGTGCCCAAAGTATCGGTGCTTCAGCTTCAGCATCAGCCCTTCCAATAAACATCCAGGTTTGATTTCCTTTAGGACTGACAGGCTTGATCTCTTTGAAGTCCAAGGGACTCTCAAGCATCTTCTCCAACACCACAGTTCAAAAGCATCAATTCTTCGGTGTTCAGTCTTCTTTATTGTTCAGCTCTCCCATCTGTACATATTGCTGGAAAAACCACAGCTTTGACTAGACAAACCTTTGTCAGCAAAGTGATGTCTCTGCGTTTTAACATGCTATCTAGGCCTGTCATAGCTTTTCCTCCAAGGCACAACTGTCTTTTAATTTCATGGCCACAGTCACCGTCATCATTGATTTGGGAGCCCAGGAAAATGAAATCTGACACTGTTTCCACTTTTTTCCCCATCTATTTGCCATGAAATGCAATGACCAGATGCCATGATCTCCATTTTTTGAATGTTGAGCTTTAATTCAATTTTATAGATAATCAAGAAAAAGAAAGAAATCTAAAACAGTATTAAAAGATACTTCTCATCTACTATATTGGGAAAATGTTTTAAATCCAATAATACCAAGAAGTGGCAAGAAACTACAGAAATAGAAACTTTCTATTTCACCCAGTAAAGTGACCTGTGTACATAGCTTAAAAGGCACTGGCATGGTTTTTACTCATGATTAAGAGTAAGAAATGTTATTTTAAATTATGACCAAGCATATACACAAAACACTACAAAGAAGTAAAACTGTCTTTCAAAGAGGACAATTTTTTTAGAAAAACAAAATAGATTTTTACACCACTCAAAGACACCAACCAATTAACTGCTAAAGTCTTAGTAAGAAGGAAAAATAACCCAGAAGGAAAATCTGAGCTATAGAGGGAAAGGTAAGGAGAGAAAAAGAGGGAACATCTATTTCTAAACAAACACTGACTGAGTTAAAGCAAACTAATATTAACGTCTGATCTACAGTTACATCCTAAAAGTGGATGCTGTTAAAGCGCTGCATGTAATATGCCAGAAAATTTGGAAAAGTCAGCACTGCCCACAGGACTGGGAAAGGTCAGTTTTCATTCCAATTCCAAAGAAGGACAATGCCAAACAATGTTCAAACTATTGTACAATTGAGCTCACTGCAAATGCTAGCAAGGTTATGTTCAAAATCCTTCAAGTTAGGCTTCAACAGTATGTAAACGGAGACCTTCCAGATGTACAAGCTGGATTGAGAAATATATTTTAGAAATGTTAAGAAATGTATTTTAAGTTGTGACCAAACACATACACAAAACATTACACAGAAGTAAAACTATCTTTCAAAGATTCATGTTGAGGTTTGACAAAAAACAGCAAAATTCTGTAAAGCAATTATCCTTCAATAAAAAATAAATTTAAAACAAAGGACAATTTTTTAGAAAAACAAACATATTTATACCACCTAAAGACACCAACCAATTAATCTCTAAAGTTTCAGGAAGAAGAAAAATTGTCCCAGAAGGAAAATCTGAGATGTAAGAGGGAATGGTAAGGAGAGAAAAGGCAAAGGAACCAGAGATCAAATTGCCAACATCCACTGGATCACAGAAACAAGCAAGGGAACTCCAAAAAAAACCTCTACTTCTGCTTCATTGACTACGCTAAAGCGGTTGACTGTGTGGATCACGACAAACTAGAAAACTCTTAAAGAGATGGGAATACCTGCCTTCTGAGAAACCTGTATGAGAGTCAAGAAGCAATTGTTAACTGGACATGGAACAATGGATTCGTTCAAAACTGGGAAAGGACTGTGTCAAGGCTTCATCTTGAGCATGAAGCTGAAGCTCCAATCCTCTGGCCACCTGATGCGAAGAACTGACTCACTGGAAAACACCCTGATGCTAGGAAAGATCAAAGGCAGGAGGAGAAGGCGACGACAGAGGATGAGATGGTTGGATGGCATCACCGACTCAATGGACGTGAGTTTGAGCAAGCTCCAGGATTGGTGATGGACAGGGAGGCCTGGTGTGCTTCGGTCCATGGGGTAGCAAAGAGTCAGACACAACTGAGAGACTGAACTGATGTCAAGGCTGTATATTGTCACCCTGCTTATTTAACTTATATGCAGAGTACATCATTCAAAATGCTGGGCTGGATGAAGTACAAGCTGGAATCAAGATTGCCAGGAGAAATATCAATAACCTCAGATATGCAGTTATCATGACCCCGTGGACTTGTGGCCTGCCAGTCTCCTCTGGCCGTGGGATTTCCCAGGCAAGAATACTGGAGTGGGTTGCCATTTCCTTCTCCAAAGCATATGGAGAGACACACACATGTGGTTTTTTAAAACTTTAAAAGAGAACTGAGAAAATGTTAAAAACAAACTTCAGAATGATTACTCTGTAGGAGAACAAGGGGTGTGATCAGGGAGAGGCTTTTAGGGAACTTCAGAGAATACTGGGGAATATTCTTTTCCCCAATCTGTAAGATAGGTATAGAAATATTTGTTATTCTTTAAACTACATTACTTATAAATAAAATTACATGTAGAAGAATATGAAATTTCACAACTTAAAAAGCTAATTTGGAATCTCCCTCCACTCTGAATATTGTAGACTCCTCCAATCCTTAATTACAGACTTCTAAAATATCCTTGACTATAAATCTCTTCTTCCCTCAAGGCCTATTCAACTTAGTACCATTAATTATGTCCTACTCGACATCTCTTTTACACGTGTCATTCTTTATTATTAAACTGCAATTTGTTAATTAATTCGTTGTTTTTTTTCTTTCTTTTGACTTTTTTGTTTTGTACCTAGACTGTACACTCTGTAAGGCAGACATGGTTCTTTGGGGCTTCCTGCCCTGTCCAGAACCTACCAGAACCTTTCTTTGTTCAAAGAAGATATCCAGATGTTTATTCATTTCTGTATCCAATTCTAGATTTACATCTGTATATACCCGGGTTATCTAGTCCTCAGTCTCAAGTTCCTTAACCAGTTAATGTGAAACAATAATTATGAACCACACAAACCAATTAAGAAATTCAAGTTCCAGTATTTTCTTCACTCTGAAGTAAATATTTTCTTTGGTGTGTTAAGTAAGTCAGAAGTCCTGGGGGTTTTTCAGGGATTGCATCTTTAATTTTCTGTGCTCTTTCTCAACTTCGATGAAATAATACAAACTCTATTTCCTTTAAAAACTTACAAGATATCAAAAAAAAATTAAATGCATAAAAGTTATTCAGTTTTCTCCCGCTTCAAAGAAATCTCCTGGGACTTCTCTGGCAGTCCAGTGGCTGAGACTTAGAAGGCACAGATTCAGTCTCTGGTCAGGTAACCAAGATCTGTATGCCATGCAGAAGACAGGCGGGAAGGAAAGAGAGGAAGAGAAGACAGAAAAAAGAACCTCTCCTGACTTCTTCCGGCCTTCAAGGCCCAGTTTCTGGACAGAACCCACACCGTGCCTACCTCCCATCCGCCCCTGTAACAGGACCCTCACACCACCCACCAAACTGCTCTCCAAGGCCATTTTTTGAGCAGTTTCTAAACTCCATCCGCATGTTCACATTAGTCACATACCAAAGTATTTACTGATCATTTGAAATCTTAAAACCTGTTTCAAAACAGAGGGGCAGGGAGCAGAGGGGAGAGGAACAACAGCCCAGAGGAAACACGACTGACTGACCACAAGGCAATGACAAACAACAGCAAGGCAATGGGAGCATGGGTTTGGCAGGAAAATATGTCTACTTATACATGTGTTTAAAATTGTAAAGGTTTTAGAAACACTTGTTTACTATTTGATAATAACTATGACTAAACGCATATCTAAAGTAGTATCATAATATCTCAACATTTGCAGGATATGTTCAACTTGCTCCCCAATGAATGAATTCCTCCTACAACATCCCAGACAAGACATCTGGTCTCTACCTCAATCAACACAGAGCCTACGACAATACCGTGCAGACGGAGATGCAAGTCTGAACAGAGACATCCATCAGACTGAAGGGGTGTGCGCACGAGCAAGCAAAGCACCATGAGAGCCCACCTGAGAGACCAGAGGCCGCTTCATGATTAGCGAAGACCTCACGAAGAAGGGCGGGCAAGACTTCAGACAGGCAGTGGAAAGGGGAGAAAGCAGAGAGGGGAGGGGAGGAGTGCAGGCCGCAAGCACGGCTGGAGGGGGCGCAAGAAGAGAGCAAACGAAGGCTGACGGGCAAGATGGACCCAGGACATGGAGAGGGCTTGAGTGCCAAGCTGGGAAATCTGAGCAAACAGCAGCAGAGAGGCTCAGAGAGTTCTACAGCAAGTAAGGGTCAGAACCAACTATACCTAAGGGGGAAAAACCCATAAGTTTAATAACCCAGATGAGAGGATGAGACCTGGAAGAGCTGCTCGTCAGACCTCCTGCTCTGTGGCAAAGCACCTCGAGTTCTGGAGTTTTAATTCAAAGCCAAAATATGATCATTCATTTCTTCAACAAATATTTGAGAGCCAGTTCTGTGCTGGACACTCACTGCTCAGGGCATGCCAATACTTCTGTCTAGTGATTCTGGTTCTCAACTAGGGGAAGGGACAGCTTTTGCCCCTCCCGCGCCCAGGCCTGCTATCCATGTCTGAAGACTTGGAGGGGGTGGGCTCCAGGGGTGCTAACACCCTTCAGGGCACACCAGCCCCCAGTGCACACACACCCCTCAGTGCACACACAGCCTCCAGTGCGCACACACCCCTCGGTGCACACACAGCCCCCAGTGCACATACACCCCTCAGTGCGCACACACCCCTCAGCGTGCACACAGCCCCCAGCGCGCACACATCCCTGGGTGCACACACAGCCCCCAGTGCACACACACCCCAGTGTGCACATAGGCCCCAGTGTGCACACAGCCCTCAGTACGCACACCCCTCAGTGAGCACACATCCCCTAGTGCACACACAACCCCCAGTGCAAACACACCCCTCAGTGCGCACACATCCCTCAATGCACACATACCCCTCAGTGCACACACACCCCTCAGTGCGCACACACCCCTCAGTGCGCACACACCCCTCAGTGCACACACAGCCCCCAGTGCACACACAGCCCTCAGTGCACACACAGCCTCCAGTGCGCACACACCCCTCGGTGCACACACAGCCTCCAGTGCGCACACACCCCTTGGTGCACACACAGCCCCCAGTGCACACACACACCTCTCAGCGCGCGCACAATCCCCAGTGCACACACACCCCTCAGTGTACACACACCCCTCAGCGTGCACACAGCCCCTAGCGCACACACCCCTCAGTGCACACACACCCCTCAGTGCACACACACCCCTCAGTGCGCACACACCCCTCAGTGCGCACACACCCCTCAGTGCGCACACACCCCTCAGTGCACACACAGCCCCCAGTGCACACACCTCTCAGTGCGCACACAGCCCTCACAAGGATCCGGCCAAGCATGAGGAGCCTTGCCCTGGACGAGGGTACACTGCTCCTCCCTCTTCCTATCAATGCTTGTTCCTTTCCTTTTCTGCAGTTACTATTCTACAACAGAGGCCTTAAAATATCTTAAATGCACAACACCATTTTAATAATTTAGCAAGTGAAACTAAACATACCATGAATCTCAATGTTGGGTTAAGCTGCACTTATTCCAGAATACCTTTTAGAAATAAAATAGTCTTCCTGACAACGATTCTCACAATTCAGGCTAAAAGCTCTGCTTAAAGTCTGATTCCCCCTTTCCTTCCATGTCCCTACGTCAGCAAATCACCACATTCTGCCACCTCTTTCCACTCGATGCCTCTCCTTGCAGTGGATCCCCTCTCATGCCCCGTGCCCTCCTCGGTGCCACCTCACGGGACGTCTTCTCTGGAGCTCTTGGCATTCTCGGTGCCTCCCACCATCCCTAGCTATCTGACTTAGTAACACTGCATTTCTCACCTGCTCAAAATGGTTTACAGCATACCAAATAAAAACCCAGTTCCCGAAGCTTGGCATTCAGGGACTGTTTCAGCTGGCCTGGATCCACCTTTCCAATTCGTATCCCCACTGCTCCCCTCAGGAATGGTCTTTTTCAGCAAAATGAGTTACTGAGGCACACAAACCACCTATCCAGATCAGAGAAACCAAAAGCCACGCGGGCTTCGTTCAGTTAACAGGTAAGCTTTCAGCTAAGCGCAGCGATAAGAGAGCCATTTACTGGGAATCTTGGTCTACCCACAGCCCCCTTGGCTCACGGTCCTGATTCAAAACACCCCTGTTCAACTTCCCTCCGCTCTGAACTTATCTTACCCTTCAAATTTACCATACTTTCTACTTGTGACCTTTTCTCTTTTAATATTTCTTTCTTTTTGTGCTGGGTCTCTGTTGCTACGCGAGGGCTCTCTCTAACTGCGGGGCGCTCGCTGCAGCAGACGGGGGCTCCTCTGGTTGCGGCGCACGGGCTTCTCGCTGCAGTGGCTTCTCCTGTTGCAGCACATGGGCTCTAGGCCTTAGCTTCCCCGCAGCACGTGGCATCTGCCTGGACCAGGGGTGGAACCAGTGCCCCCTGCATTGCAAGCCAGATTTGTAGCCACTAGACCACTAGGGAGACAAAATTTACCACCTTTGTAAACAATCCTCATAACACCTGATCTCTACCACCTGCCTCATCTCACCCCGGATCCGTGGTTCTCGGGCCATTTTCACTAGTTCTCTTTTACACGCAGCTAAGATTGGGATCGATTCATCTGGCAGCTGAATGGGGGACAGGCGGGGTATTTACTTACATTCCCAAACCAATCTTCAATGCTCTTTTGTTTCTTCCAGTTTTATCCATACATCATCGACATACAGCAATGTGTAAGTTTAAAGTGTACAGCATGATTTAACTTACATACATCATGAAATGACTGCTTCAAGTTTAGTGAACATTCATCATTTTGTACAGGTAAAAAAAGGCAATTCTTTTTCTTGTGATGAGAACTCAGGATTTACTCTCTTAACAACTTTTATATGTAACAGTGATCATCTTCATCATGTTGAACATTACATTTCTAGTCTTATTATAAATGAGAAATTTGTACCCTTTGACTCCCTTCACCCAATTCCCCACTCCTATTCCCCACCTCCAATAAAAAATCTTCTACAAAAGTGTTTGAAGTATAATTGACCTACAACATTGTTACTTCCTGTTACACAACATGATTCAATGTTTCTGTACATTTCAAAACGATTACCACCAAAAGTCTACTTATCATCTGTCATCAAAGGTATTACATAATTATGGACTGTATTCCCCACACTATATATTTCATACCTGTGACTCATTTAGTTTAAAACTGGGAGTCTGCACCTCTTCATCTCACTCACCTATTTCTCTCCTCCCCTCAGGCAACCACCTGCTTATTCTGCTATGACTCTGTTTCAGTCTTGTTATGTCTGGTCCTTTGTTTTTTTTTAGATTCCACATGTAAGTGAAATCATATGCCATTTGTCTTTCTCTGACTTATTCATCATTAGCATAATACCCTCTGGGTCCATCCACGTTGCTGCAAATGTCGAGATCCCATTCTTGTTCGTGGCTGAGTAACGTTCTATTATGTGTATATGTACCACATCTTTTTCATCCATCACTGATGGGCATTTAGGGAGCTTCCCCATCTTCTGACTTCTGCAAGCAGTGCTGTTATGAACACAGATAGGGGTGCGTGTATCTTTGAAAATTAGTGTTTCCATTTCCTTCAGACAAATATCCAGGAGGGGGACTCCTGGACTCTATGACAGTTCTACCTTTAATTTTCTGAGGAACCTCCATACTGTCTTCCACAGTGGCCGCACCAAACTGCATGCCCACCCACAGTGCCCGGTGCTCCCACTGCACCACATCCCCACCAACACTTCTTCTTTGTTGTCTGTTTGATAAGAGCCATTCTGGCAGGTGTGAGGAGACACTTCTGGTAGTTCTGATTTGCACTTCCATGATGATTCAGTGATAATGAGCATCTTTTCATCTACTGGCCATCTGTACGTCTTCTTTGGGAAAACGTCTATTCAGTTCCTCTGCCCATTTTTGACCTGGGTTGTTTGACATTGAGTTGTATGAGTTCTTCATGTATTTTGTACACTAACTGCTTCCGATATGTCTTTTGCAAGCATCTTCTCCCGTTCACTAGGTGGTCTTTCTGTTTCTTTGATGGTCTCCTTCACTGTGCAAAAGCTTTTTAGTTTGAGTAGTGTCATTTGCTTAGACTGCTTTTGCTTCCCTTGCCTGGAGAAGATACACACAAAAAATACTGCTAATAGAAATGTCAAAGAACATACTGCCTATGTTTTCTTCTAGAAGTTTTATGTTTTCAGGTCTTCAATCCATTCTGAGTTTTTATATTTATTGTGTGTGTGTGCGTGCGCTTGAAAATGTTATGAGGAAGTAATCCAGTTTGATTCTTTTGCAAGCAGCTGTCCAGTTTTCCCCAACACCACTTACTGAAGAGGCTGTCTTGTCCTCATTGCATATCCCTGCCTCCTTGGTTGTTGTAGATAACTGACCACAGAAAGTGCGGTTTGCTTCTGGGCTCTATTTTGTTTCACTGATCTGTTTTTGTGCCAGGACCATACTGTTTCTGATTACTGCAGTTCTGTAACATGGTTTGAAATCAAGCAGCATGATACCTCCTGATTTTTTCTAATTTCTCCAGACGGTTCTATTTGGGGTCTTTTGTTTCCATAAAAATGTTAGATTTGTTCTAGTTCTTTGGAAAATGCCATTGGTATTTTGATAGGGATTGCAAAGATTCCCTTGGGTAGTATGGTCACTTTAATTTTAACTCTTTCAATCCATGAAAAACACTGTATATCTTTCCATTAACATTGTCTTCAATTTCTTTCAACAGTGTCTTATTGTTTTCGGAGTACAAATCTTTCACCTCCTTCAGTTCAGTTCAGTTCAGTCTCTCAGTCGTGTCCAACTCTTTGTGACCCCATGAATCCCAGTACGCCAGGCCTCCCTGTCCATCACCAACTCCATCACTCAAACTCACGTCCATCGAGTAGGTGATGCCATTCAGCCATCTCATCCTCTGTCGTCCCCTTCTGCTCCTGCCCCCAATCCCTCCCAGCATCAGAGTCTTTTCCAATGAGTCAACTCTTCACATGAGGTGGCCAAAGTACTGGAGTTTCAGCTTTAGCATCATTCCTTCCAAAGAACACCCAGGGCTGATCTCCTTTAGAATGGACTGGTTGGATCTCCTTGCAGTCCAAGGGACTCTCAAGAGTCTTCTCCAACACCACAGTTCAAAAGCATCAATTCTTCGGCGCCCAGCCTTCTTCACAGTCCAACTCTTCCATCCATACATGACCACTGGAAAAACCATAGCCTTGACTAGACGGACCTTTGTTGGCAAAGTAATGTCTCTGCTTTTGAATATGCTATCTAGGTTGGTCATAACTTTCCAAGGAGCAAGCGTCTTTTAATTTCATGGCTGCAATCACCATCTGCAGTGATTTTGGAGCCCAGAAAAATAAAGTCTGACACTGTTTCCACTGTTTCCTCATCTATTTCCCATGAAGTGATGGGACCAGATGCCATGATCTTCGTTTTCTGAATGTTGAGCTTTAAGCCAACTTTTTCACTCTCCTCTTTCACTTTCATCAAGAGGCTTTTTAGTTCCTCTTCACTTTCTGCCATAAGGGTGCTGTCATCTGCATATCTGAGCTTATTGATATTTCTCCCGGCAACCTCCTTAGTTAAAATTTATTCAAGGTATTTTATTCTCTTTGATTCAACCTTAAATGGAATTGTTTTAATTTTTCTTTCTGGTAGTTTGTTATAAAAGTGTACAGAAGAGCAGATTTCTGCACATTACTTCTGCACCCTGCAACACTACTGCATTTACTGACGAGTTAGCTGTTGGTGGTTTATTTTCTGTTTCCTAAACACGCACATGTATGTGTGCACAGAGATAGTTTGTGTGTAAAATACATGCATGCCTCTAAGTGTCTGTGCAGTTCAAGTAGATAGGGGGTTTTATTTTCTTTTGCTGATAAATATTTTTAATTTAGGCATGTTAGTTTTTTCCTACACATTTTAAACTCAACAACTTAATAGTTGAATGGCAGCCCTACGAAACCTAAGAAACTTTGCTTTAATGTATGCATCCGAAAAAATTTTCTCCATAGGAGTGCTAAAACACCCCCCACCCCGCCCCCCTCAGTTCAAGGATCAACCTGTATCCTCAGCCACACTGGGCTTCTCCCTTTGCCATGGGATGGCAGCTCCAGGTCAGACTCCCAGCAAAGGCTCTCCAGATACAAGACTAAGGGGATGCAGCAGGGGCCTGGAAACCTCAGGAGGGGAGGGAGCAAACGACACAGGCTGGGGGGCTGCTGGTGTGCTTAGGCACAGCGCACAGACGAGAAGGGGGTCACAAAGCCAGAAAGGCAGTCCACCATGGGGAGGGCTCAAGCTGTCCACCCTCGGCCTCTCACTAGAGCGCAGCCCTGAGCAAGCCCCTTCCCTTCCCCAGCACACCCCTTTCGTGCAGGTGGGGGGGCAGCAGGCTGCAGGGGTCACCGGCACCACAGTCCAGGCCCGATCGTCACCCCCAGTCACTGTCATCGCTCCTCTCCCAACTCGCACGCCCGGCGCTGGGCTGCCTGCACAGCAGCAGTGACTCCTTAAACACTACAACCACTTTCTTTTTTCCCAGACAGCCTCCTTTCTAGCCTTGCCCGGGGCCCAAGCCCTGAGAAGACCAACAGCCAGGACTCGAGGAGGAGGCCTGAGGCAGGGGTATGTCGGTTTACTGGGGAAGAAGAACAGGGAGCAACACTGAAAGAGAACCCACCGAGTCTGTGTCAGCCGTTCAGAGAAGGGCACGCGCGCCACTCTGCCGGCGTGACTGGTGCTGCCAGGGTGACCCCGGAAATTGCGTTTCTGTCACTGCCTGCCTAAGAACCTTTCAGAGGCTCTCCACCGCCTTCAGAGTGAAGTCACAACTCTTCCTTAACGGACTGAACATCCCCACCACCTCCACGGCCTCCTCTCCTGACCCTCCTACGTCCAGCAAGTTAGCTCCAACCACACGAGATCCCCACATTTAACAAACATGCCCGCTTCCCGAGCCTTTGCACACACGGCTCCTTTGCCTGGAGAGCAGTCACCTCCTCCAGAAGCAAACTGCTATTCAGCCTTCAAATGCAGCTCAAGAGCAAGCACAGAGCCTTCCCCAACCTGCCGGCTGAGCCCCCCAGCGTGTGCCCCATACCACCTCGGTGGCATCGCACTGGCCCACCGCCAGACAGGGACTCGGGTGCAATCCTACCTCTGTCGGTTTTCAGATACTTTCCTGTGGTAACTTAAACGTAAGAAAATAAGAATAAGAAAAGCATACTTAGCACAATTGGGAAATGCTTGTGAAACAACTGAGTGCGCCACCAACTGGTAAAGAAACAGAATCAAACATTTATCCTGCCTTTCCTATATAAACTGTTACACTAGGCAACCAAGTAAGAGATATGGGGGACTTGTCCCTTTATTTAAAACAAAAAAAAAAGGCTAATAAAATGAAGGCATAACAGAATCAGAGCATCGCCACCTGACAACCTAGTTCATAAATCCGATTCGGACACTGGTCCTCAATAGCCGCCAGTGTCACAGACAAGCATGTGCCTCCAGGTGAAAAGAACGCACCCCAAGCAGCAGCCACGGGAAATATTTTATTGACCCTGAATCTGATCAAGCCTCTAAGCTCCAGCTACTTACAGCTGACCACAAAGGTCGGAGCTGGGAAGGTCCACGTGCACACAGGTTTTACCAGTGAATAGGTCCTGCCCAAGTACACAATCTATAGCGGGACAAGTCTATGGACGCAGGAGCACAGATATGTAGGGCTCACTTTAAAGCTATGCAGATGATTAACAGCTGGCTGCTTGTGGGCGTGGCCCACTGCAGCACCAGCCAATGGCTGAGCCAGACCGTTTGTCTGGTCACAGGTGTGAAGTGCTGAGCTGCAGCAATGGCTGCCTTTCTGAGGGCTGTTCTTGCGGCGCTCTGGTACCATTCGGAGAGCAAGACGTCAGGCCTGAAGCCGGTGCCATCTTCCTGGTGTCCCGGACTGCACCTAACACGGATGAGGATGGACAGGGAGAGCGCTTCCCCCTGCGAAGCCTGGAGCCGTGGCCGGGTTCTTTATACCCGTTGCTCCGGGTGTGGGTTTGTTTCCCCAGCCTCTGCGCGATCCAACAGGGGCCTTGGGCGGGGAACACGCCCACCAGCCCTTTATCCTTGCCCGTTGCTGCTTGGGAACTTGTATTAGGAGTTGGTGATCGAAATTGTTCTCCCAAATGGGGGAAATTATCCAGAAGTAAAATAAGAAAAATATAACTAAACAATGAGGTTGCCACTCGCTCAGGTTTCAGACCTATCTGAGCTCGGCCCTTCTTTTCCCCTCACAGGTCCACGAACTCAATTGATTTCTCCCTTGCCTGGGATCATGTCCCATTAGTCATGCACCTTCAGTCACTAGGCCAGACCCCCAAGAATTCCATCCAATGCCCAAACATTTGTCAAAGGCCAAGGATACAAGGTTATTGAATGAGGATTATTGAATGACTATAAAATGTGACCTCCAGTGTGATACACACCCAGTGGTTATGTATCTGAACAAAATATGACATTTTCCAAAAAAAAAATAATAATAATAAAGTTACGCAGATTTACAACTGTGCAGGGGACAGGCGCCCTGACTCCAACACTGCTCGGGGGCTGAACTTGAACTTGCAAATACAGAGACTAGAAAGACATGTTAAACCTACAATCAGCAAAATCCAGACAAGTAGGATACTCCACGGGGCAAGTAAGTTGTTTCTTCAACAAATACATTTCAGGGAAAAAAAGCAGGCAGCAACCTACAAAGTAAAAAAGAATCAATCACAATGTGAGGGCCTTATTCAGCTCCTGATTCAAACACACTGGTTTGTTTTTTGGTTTTTTTTTGTTAACTGAAAGTTGCTTAGTTGTGTCTGACTCTTTGCGACCCCATGGACTATACAAACCATGGAATTCTCCAGGCCAGAATACTGGAGTGGGTAGCCTTTCCCTTCTCCAGGGGATCTTCCCAACCCAGGGATCGAACCCAGGTCTCCCACATTGCAGGCAGATTCTTTATCTAACAAATTCAATTTTTTTAAAAAAAGAAAAAGGTGGAAAGAGAAAAGGAGTGACTACTGAATATCAAGACAAGTGGAGGGGAGGAAGAAGATCACGGATGGAAGTGGCAGCAACTTGAAAGAGATTATTTTGGCAAAAAGAAGATCTTCGGAAGATGAGACACCAAGAGAAGGAAGATTCAGCCACGTGCGGGGGTTAAACGGAGCTGTGTGTGCACCAGACTTTCAGCAGAGCGTAAAAGCACACGCCCTGGAGTGAGCACTGCTAGAGTTCACATCCCAGCTCCATGCATGCCTCTGCCTGTGCCTTAGCTTCCTTGGCTGTTAAAAAAAAAAAAAAAAAAGGATAATAATAGTCTTTAGAGGACTTTTTAAAGAATGAAGTGAATGAATACGGTTATAATGTAGAGTTCTCCTACAATAGTGCTTCATGGCAGTTCTCAACAAATGCTAACTGTTCCCCTCTGCATCACCACCCTCCCCTAACAGACCCCCAAGAGGTAAAAAGACTTGCGTAACTACTTTTTCACCATCTTCCAGGCTGAGTACTTACCCCAAGGACTGGCTGACTATCACCAAATGCACTTAAACTCACTTCCCTATCCTCCTGGGCAAGCAGCTTCAGCTACACTTTCCCAGCCTCCCTGCCCTATGTCTGAGATCCTGACAATGACATGTGGGCAAATGTGCCAGAGACCCCTTCACTACTCCCAGGCCCAACGTCCAAACCTCCCACACAATCCTGCACGTCTCCCTCCCCCATCTGCCAGGTGGACATCAATACCCAGGGCAATCTTGGAAATCCTGTGCAGAAGACATCAGAGATGAGATTAACTCAAGTCCCAGGAGAATAAACTACTATTTTCTTAAGCCCCTGAGATTTCAGGGTTTATCTGTTAGGGCAACTGACATAACTTCAACTAACATAATACTTTTTACGGACCCATCACAACAATCATCACTCCTCATTTTACAGACGGGAAAACTGAAGCACGGAGAGGATCCTGGTTACACAACTAATTATTAAGTGGTACATCCAGGATTTGAACGAGCACTGGATTAACACAGAGCTCAGGCTCTTAAGCATCTTCTAAGATCATAAGAACAGTAAGCGGAACCAGGATTTCTAACTTACAATGAATACAATAAATACACAATTTTTTTATGTATTTCTTTAAAAAATAAATCACTTTAATCTCTCAGAAGAATAACTACAGAATAGTGTTACCTTAAAGCAAAAAGACAGAAATCAGCTACCAGAAGTTTAAGGGGTTTTACAACAGACAAGGGACATTAGAAAAAGATATTTTTAAAAGATCACGTACATTAAAAAAACCACATTGCCTTACCCCTGCAAACAGCCATATACAGTACAAATTTACAATTTTAATCCAACCTTTTCTATTAGATTTTACCTGAGCCATCCCTGTTGACTGACAATTATACAACATGATTTAATAAGAGTAATGTTAAAAAAACAGGATTAAGTAAATGGGAATTATTTCCATTCTTAATCACTGAATTGCACCTATATTAATAGTCAACATGTACCTATAAAACGATGTACAAGATATACTGTTAAGCAAAAGAAGCAAGTTTGCAGCATAATTCGATTTGTTTTCAACAAGTATATACCTGTCTTTTTAAATTTTTTTTCCCTACACACATCCATTTCTTACCCACAAATGAAAAACATCTGGAAAGAAACACAAGGAAGTTTCCAGTGATTATCCCTGGGGAGTAGACCTGAGCTTGTGATTTATACCTCTTCTTAAGAGTTTGAATTTATGATGAGCATGTGAACTTTCAGAATACAAAATACTAAAGACATATCTATGATTTACAGTAAAGTGATCAAACTCCCCAAATCCCACACTATCATTATATATAGAGTGAAGCATTTAGGTTGGAGAGAAAAAAAAATGTTGCCCTTTATAAAGAATATATCATGTGATCAATCTCACTCATATATGTGGATATATGTTTGCTTACACATCTCAGTAAATCTCTTTTAATACATTTAAATACACACACAGATACACAAATAGGCATATATTTTAATCAAGGGATTTTGATAAGTTAACCAAGAACATTCCTTTTTGTGAAATGTAGTTTCAATATGAAGAATACCGCAGACTACATCAGGAGAAACAATACAGGATCGGAATTTTAAAGGTTTCATTTTGGGTTCAAACTTCATAATGTTTTCAGGGACTATATTTTAGTTTTATGCTTTCTTCAAAAGTTTAAGACCCTTCAAAAGAAAAGAGAAATTCAAACATCGTTTCTCAAGGACCTCACTATGTCTCAAACACTATTCTAGATTCATTAACACAAGATCGTATCACATTCATCAGAAACAGCATTTGTCAAGAGCCCAGAGGTAGTTATCATTGCAATTAATGAGTATTAAGATAAGCGTTCCTTAACCGAGAATTTCATACAACTATATGACAGCAAAATAATAAACAAATTTTTATTACACATGTTAATACAACCGGGGGTTGAAAGACTAGAATAAAGGTAATTCAAAACAATAAGAATTTATAATAAATTCTATTTAGCTTCAAAATGTTTTCTCAACCCATCTGCTTAAGTATGAGAAATGTTCTGATATTCTGAAAAGAAAATGTCTAAATATAAAGCTATACTAAGAAAAAAAGATGATTCAGCAGAAAGTATAAATGACAATGTGGTCCTGACCCTGCTTCCGGTTCTAATAAGTGGGCGTTGAGCTGATGCGCAACCTTTAGCTAAGCTTCCCTACGTGAAACCCCTCCACTTGTGCAGCCTTCCTTGAGCTAGAGGAGTTTAGGCTTCCTATGTGGAATCGGAAAAGTCAATTAATTAGTTTGGACCTCGTAAAACTGCCAGTATGTGACCATCTTAATCCTTTTTAAAAAGGATAATTTCATATGGTTCAACCTAAACCCAGCTTCCTTGATGCCAGTAACTATAAGAGGAAAGAAGGAAAATTTCACATACTTCCTTTCTACTTCCATTCTGCTCCCCCACTGCTCCAAAAACATGGTTAATCAAGGATTGGCAGCTTTAAAACTTTTAAGTTTGAATTACAAGTCCTACTTTATGACAAATAGGACCATCTGCTTGGTTATTAGAATTGGGTGCAATCACTCAAAACCAAGTTTCACTGGAAAGAATTAACATGCTCTGATGTGAGTTTTAGTCGGAAAGAGGTAAACTCAGGAAATAAAGCTGTGAGACCAAGACTAAGCCAAAATAAAAGAAAATAGGGAGAGCTACCACATGTATTTATTAAATAAGTCTAATAAAGAGGTTCACATTTTTAAATGAGTGATTTCTACTTCTGTTATTAGATTTCAGTTAGAATTTACCCAGACTAGTAAATTTCTTTTCACCATCACCTGAAGAGTTGCATCTTCAGTTGCATCTATCAACCCAGACTAGTCAAGTTGCTTTTACTATTATATTTACTACTATATCTGGGATTAAAAGTTTGTTTTTTCACAAACCAGTCTGGTCTTTGGAGGGTCAGAGGGGAATCCAACAGTAAGCATTTTACAACCATCTAGTTTAAAACATACAATGGCATTTCTCATCATTTTCTCATCAGAAAATATTCAGTTCAGTTCAGTCACTCAGCTGTGTACAACTATTTGCAATCCCATGAACTGCAGCACTCCAGGCTTCCCTGTCCATCACCAACTCTCAAAGCTTGCTCAAACTCATGTCCATCAAGTCAGTGATACCATCCAACCATCTCATCTTCTGTCATCTCCTACTCCTCCTGCTTCAATCTTTCCCAGCATCAGGATCTTTTTCAATGAGCCAGTTCTTCCCATCAGGTGGCCAAAGTATTGGAGTTTCAGCTTCAGCATCAGTCCTTCCAATGAATATTGAGGACCAATCTCCTTTAGGATGGACTGGTTGGATCTTGCAGTCCAAGGGACTCTCAAGAGTCTTCTCCAACACCACAGTGCAAAAGCATCAATTCTTCGGCGCTCAGCTTTCAGTCCAACTTTCACATGCATACATTACTAGAAAAACCACAGCTTTGACTAGACGGAGCTTTGTTGACAAAGTAATGACTCTGCTTTTTAATATGCTGTCTAGGTTCGTCATAGGTTTTCTTCCAAGGAGCAAGACTTTTAATTTCATGGCTGCAGTGATCACCTGCAGTGATTTTGGAGCCCCAAAAAATAACGTCTCTCACTGTCTCCATTGTTTCCCCAACTATTTGCCATGAAGTGATGGGACTGGATGCCATAATCTTAGTTTTCTGAATGTTGAGTTTTAAGCCAGCTTTTTCACTTTCCTCTTTCATTTTCATCAAGAGGCCCTTTAGTTCCTCTTCACTTTCTGCCATAAGTGTGGTGTCATCTGCATACCTGAGGATATTGCTATTTCTCCCAGCAATCTTGATTCCAGCTTGTGCTTCATCCATTCCAGCATTTCATATGATGTACTCTGCATATAAGTTGGAGAAGGCAATGGCACCCCACTCCAGTACTCCTGCCTGGAAAATCCCATGGACGGAGGAGCCTGGTAGGCTGCAGTCCATGGGGTCGCTAAGAGTCGGACACGACTGTGCGACTTCATTTTCACTTTTCACTTCTCATGCATTGGAGAAGGAAATGGCAAGCCACTCCAGTGTTCTTGCCTGGAGAATCACAGGGACAGGTGGGCTGCCGTCTCTGGGGTTGCACAGAGTCAGACACGACTGAAGCGACTTAGCAGCAGCAGCAGCATATAAGTTAAATAAGCAGGGTGACAATATACAGCCTTAGTGTACTCCTTTCCAGATTTGGAACCAGTCCGTTGTTCCATGTCCAGTTCTAACTATTGCTTCTTGATCTGCATACAGATTTCTCATGAGGCAGGTCAGGTGGTCTGGTATTTGCATCTCTTCAAGAATTTTCCACAGTGTGTTGTGACCCACACAAAGGCTTTGGCATAGTCAATAAAGCAGAAGTAGATGTTTTTCTGGAACTCTCTTGCTTTTTCGATGATCCAACGGATGTTGGCAATTTGATCTCTGGTTCCTCTGCCTTTTATAAAACCAGCTTGAACATCTGGAAGTTCACGGTTCACGTATTGCTGAAGCCTGGCTTGGAGAATTTTGAGCATTCCTTTGCTAGCATGTGAGATGAGTGCAATTGTGTGGTAGTTTGCGCATTCTTTGGCATTACCTTTCTTTGGGATTGGAATGAAAACTGATCTTTTCCAGTCCTGTGGCCACTGCTGAGTTTTCCAATTTTGCTGACATATTGAGTGCAGCACTTTCACAGCATCATCTTTTAGTTGCAATAGCTCAACTGGAATTCCATCACCTCTGCTAGCTTTGTTCATAGTGATGCTTCCTAAGGCCCACTTGAATTTGCACTCCAGGATATCTGGCTCTAGGTGAGTGATCACACCATTGTGGTTATCTGGGTCATGAAGATCTTCTGTGTATTCTTGCCACCTCTTCTTAGTATCTTCTGTTTCTGTTAGATCCATACCATTTTTGTCCTTTATTGTGCCCCTTTTTGCATGAAATGTTCCCTTGGTATCTCTAATTTTCTTGAAGAGATCTTTAGTCCTTCCCATTCTATTGTTTTCCTCTATTTCTTTGCATTGATCACTG
Organism: Bos indicus x Bos taurus; assembly: GCF_003369695.1. NCBI lineage: Eukaryota > Metazoa > Chordata > Mammalia > Artiodactyla > Bovidae > Bos > Bos indicus x Bos taurus. The sequence goes on along the minus strand of NC_040079.1, from coordinate 5,086,683 downwards.
AGAAAGGCTTTATCTCTCCTTGCTATTCCTTGGAACTCTGCATTCAAATGGGTATATCTTTCCTTTTCTTCTTTGCCTTTAGCTTCTCTTCTTTTCTCAGCTATCTGTAAGGCCTCCTCAGACAACCATTTTGCTTTTTTGCATTTCTTTTTCTTTTCAGAAAATATTACCGTCAATGACCTCTCCTTGATAATAAAGGCACTGTTACACATAAAAAGGGTTTCCCTGGTGGCTCAGACAGTAAAGAATCTGCCCACAGTGCGGCAGACCCAGGTTCAATCCCTGAATTGGGAAGATCCCCTGGAGAAGGGAATGGCAACCCACTCCAGTATTCTTGCCTAAAATAACCCCATAGACAGAGTAGTCTGACAGGCTACAGTCCATGTGGTCGCAAATAGTCAGACAAGACAGAGCAACTAACATTTTCATTTTCACTACACTTAAAAATAACAAATTTGGGGAAGTTTGCATTTATCATTCAGATTTAGATTTACAGGATTTTATCTGAATTAGTTTACAATACTAAAAACATATAATCAGAGAGACTTAAGCCCTAAATAGGTTAAAACAATTCTAATGTCCTGCCTCAATAATTCCATTAGGAAAACCCTCTACACAACTTTAGTTGATGCATGAAATTTCACATTAGAAATTCATTTCTAAAACTACTGTATTTGGTTGAATGGTGTCTCCCCAGAATTCACGTCTGCCTGGAACCAAGGAATATGACTGTATTTGCAGATGTCATCAAGTTAACACCAGGTCACACTGGAGTAAGATGCACCCTAAGCCTAGCAAGGCCAGTGTACGTGCAGGAGGGAAGTTCGGACACAGAGAGAGAGATAATAGGAGAAGACCTTGTGAAATCAAGGAGCCCCAGGGACTGCCAGCCACTCCCAGAAACCAGAGGGAGGCCCGGCACCAGCACGCAGCAATCAGTTCCTGTCACTTTAAGCCACCCAGTCTCCTGCGGTGCTGCAAGGGTCTTAGGAAACTTCTAGAGCCACCTTCTCCCCCAGGAACATGCTCACTCATGTGCTAGATGGATTCCTCTCCCCAGCACCAGAAACGTATCTCAGTGCTGTGTGACAGACTCACTAATTCAACTTCGCCCACTTAAGTATCACTGGAAAGAAAAAAAAAGAAAAAAACAATTCGTTCCCAATACCAGAATACATCTTTTTCCTGAGACAAATGAGGATATTCCAACTCACAGTCAAGACATTATAAGATAACCACTTAGTAGAGGAGGAATAAATAAAGATAAAACATTCACAGTAGCACCATTTTAAGAACCAAATGAGCACAGTGCTGAGGTACCCACCCTTCCCTGAGCTGTGGGTGCCAAGTCAACCCTTCACTCCAAAACACCCTCCTGTTGTGCATCTGTAACCTCTGCCCACCTCCACCACTCCTGCCACTGTCTCCCCCACCATAAGTCTTATCTACTCCTAAATGTCCGTAATTCCTGAGCCCCGCTTCCCCCTCTTGGATACCATATACTTCACCTTCTTTGGAAAGCCCCATCAGTTACTTCATGCCTATTGTGTCTCATCTCCAATTCCCCACAGACCCTCCTGCGATCTGGTTAACAAGCCCACTGCTGACTGACTTCAGACGGACTGTCCAATCTGAATCTATCAGACACTCTCACAGTCGTCTTTGCCTTCCCCGCCCAGTGACTCCCCGAACCCCTGGCACTGGACAGCACACACCGTCCCCCCGAGGGCTCACTCGCCTGGCTTCTCTGGCCATGTCACGGCGCTTCCTCCTGACCACCGGTGAAAATGCTAACGCGCCCTGGGATACAGTCCCAGCCACTGCTCTTCACTAGACAGGTTCTTCTGCCTCAGCTCACACCTTCACAGGGAGTCTCCGCTCCAGTCCACACCCCACTACCCATGCATCCGAATTCCCAGGGAGCATCTTCGCCTGAATGGGATAAAAGTACTTCCAATTCCACAGATCCAAAACTCAGTCATCATCTGGCTTCTTACCCAAGTTTGTTCCGTCCATCTAGAAACTTCAATCATTTCAGTATTCTTCCTTTCCTAAGGAAGTCCTATTAATCCCACCTGTGAAACCTCTTTCCAACCTGCCGGCTGCCTCTGTCATCCCCTGAACTGTCTTTTTTCAGGCAGTCATTGCCCTCTTCCCTGGGGGCTCAGCTGGTAAAGAATCCGCCTGCAATGTGGGAGACCCGCGTTCGATGCCTCGGTTGGGAAGATCCCCTGGAGAAGGGAATGGCTACCCACTCCAGTATTCTGGCCTGGAGAATCCCATGGACAGTCCACAGCATCGCAGAGTCGGCCATGACTGAGTACCTTTCACTTCCACTTCCATTCCCCTCTCACCTGCCATCCCCCTCCGTTTATCCTTCATCCCAAGGCCAGATTGTCACTTTGAAAATGCAAATACAACGCCACTTTCCTCCTTTCATCCTTCAAGGGTTGCAAACAGCAAGCCTTACAAATACAGTTCTTGAAAAAAAAAAAAAGAGAGAGCATAAAAGACCCTTCAGGATGCAACTGAAGCCACCAGTTCAGCCTCACCCACTGTTACTCCTCTCCAGGCTGTATTTTCACTGTATTTGACCTCTGACCATCCTCTTCAAAACTCTCTGCCTTTCCATGTGCTAGCCCCTCTGCCTGAAATACTCTTTGGACAGACCGTACAAGCTTCAATTACCTCCTCCAGAAAGCACTGTATAAGCCTCCGGAGACAAGCTCCTCCTCTCCTGTCCCGTAGTCAGGACTCAGAAGTCTGCAAACAGCTCCACGTGTCTCTCCACCCTGGCCCCTTCACCCAACTTCAGGGCTTCTGGGCGGGGATCTCATCTCATGACTCTGCATACTCCCCACAACTAAGAGAGGGCCCAGCGTAATAATAGTGCTCAATAAAAACTGAATGGACAAATCGATTTCATAGATTCACACACACAGTTTTAGCACATCAAGGACTTAAGACAAATATGAAACTGGTCAATTTTACACTGAAGAGGCTGTAATACATTGGTATTTACATATACAAACTCACATATACAACACACATACACACAACAATATGCCATCAGGTCTGATTCCACATAAATTCACTTCCCCAACCTAGCACAACCCTACAGCAATTTTTCGTTCCTATGTATACTGCCCACATTGAGCTCACAGAAACTAATTACTCCTAGTCACTTAAATTCATATGCCCACAGATATGAAAAGGAACTTTTTCTGGAAATATAGAAATAAAAGCTATTAGTGGTTTTAAGGATAGGGCAGGTATGAGCTGAACTCTGTCCCCCTCAAGTCACACGTTGAGGCCCCACCTCCAGACGGCACAGCGTGACTGTATTGGGAGATACGGCCTTTAACAAGGTGACCGGGTTACAATCAGGTGTCAGGGCGGGCCCTCATCCAGCATGGTGGATGTCATTTCGGGAGAAGGAGCCAAGACACAGACCACACACGGGACGACCCGGTGAGGACGCAGTGAGAAGGCGGCCAGCCACAAGCCAAGGAGAGAGGCCGCAGGAGAAACTAAACCTGCAGATACCTTCATGTTGGGTGCTAAAAGTAAGTTTCTGCTGTTTAAGCCACCAGTCTGTGGTGTTTTTGTTGTGACACCCAAGATAATAGAGGGGACTTCTGGTTTATAGATTTAAATTTCCAACCATGTACATGGAACTTCTTTAAGCCAACAAGGATTGTGTGAACAGTGGGATTGTGGGCGTTTTTATTTTCTTTTTCACATTGGTCTGTATTTATCCCCCCTTTCCTAAAAAAGCTTCCCTGGTGGCTCAGACGGTAAAGTGTCTGCCTGCAATGCAGGAGACCTGGATTTGATCCCTGGGTCAGGAAGATCCCTTGGAGAATGAAATGGCAACCCACTCCAGGAATATTGTCTGAAGAATCATCCCATGGAAGGAGGAGCCTGGTAGGCTACAGTCCATGGGATCCCAGAGTTGGACACAACTGAGCAACTTCACTTTCCCAAAAAAAGCAATTACTAAATTAAATGACATAATCGAATATCCTGAACATCAGAATTTACCATACACTGACCACAAAAGCTACAGTTTATTTTACTGTTTATCATCTGAAACATAACAATATACAATGTTAAAATAAAGTTTGTTTGTTTGTTTTAATTTTTACCAGCTCAAAAAGGAACTGGTAGAGGTAGAAACTGGAGGAGCCCACTGTCGTTAAACACTTTGATGGAGACTAGAGAAACAACAGTTACAGCAGGGCACAGAACCTTCTTGCAGAGGCGTTAAATGTCATCACACAAGCTAGGTACCGTACAACAGACTCCATGAGTTAGGCATCTTAATACGTTATCATTTAATTTTCATAACTACCCAGGGCAGCTGAGATCAAGTCCCCCGTTTTTCCAGATAAGGAAACTCAGGCTCAGAGAGCGTAATTGGCCAAGATCACACAGTCAGGAAGTGGAAGTCTGGACTCCACTCCACATGCCTGGAAATGGCACGATGCTTGATACTAAGAGCTCCCGAATACTTAACGGATATTTATTAAACATCTGCTGTATGCATTTTGCTAGATGGAGCTCTGACCCAAAAAACAGGCACTATTCCAAGGACTCAGAACTTCCTCTTTGATACAGTGCTGTATGTCTATTTTCTCCTATCTCATCAACTAGATTTTAGAGCTCCTCCAAATAGCTATAGTAGAAAAGGAAAAACAAAGAGCTTTGAGTCAAAGTCCTGGAAGAATTTTGACTTTTTTCTACTTCCATAAATTAACAAGTTGGATTCCTCATCAGTAAAAGGGTTGTGGATTAAGTAACATATAGAAATTGCTTGGAAGAGTGCCTGGCACACAGTGGATACTAAATAAATGTTAAGGAAACATGAATATTCATTTACAACCTTCACAGAGTTAAGCAGACCCAGAACTCAAATTTTTTATTTCATCAATACTCTGATTTCTCCAATGGCCTCTTTGGGATGCAAAGACTGCACTCATCACTCACTCTATCCCACTCATCTACACTACCTATTACTTAGCATTCAAAGCAGAAAAACAAACATTCTGAATATTCTTTATACGACAGCCTTTTACAGTAGTGGCCTCCAAAGCAGAGAGTGCACACGATACAGCCTTCCTAATTGTGGGCCTGAAAATTCTAGAACTTGAGATTAACAAGGAATGTGAAGTTCAGATCTCCTAAAAATCAGCAACCCGTGTTAAGATCACATGGAAAAAACCAAAGACACACTTTTTGACAAAATCAATAAAGACTGCGATAGTTATATACTGTTTATTTTGAAAAGAAAAAATAGAAAAGATATAGATGCTGAGACCACGGATTCAAATTCTTACTGATGGAGGCAGGATTCAAATGTGAGTTTGGACACAACTGCTTTAGAGCCACAATGTATGATCAGTAGTGGTTAAACTGAATGTGGGAACTACGATACACAGTACACTGTATTTTTATTAACAAAGAAAACTTCACAAATAGGCCAAGCAATTTCCCAGGTCTGTGCCCCCAATCCTTACATTGTTCCTTCTGCCCAGGCACCCACCAGCACAAAACTCCCCCTACCCTTCTCAGCAAACAGCCATTCATCTAACCATGGAGTCTTTACAGATGTGCATGGTGACAGGTGGTTAGTGATCACCTTACAAATCTAAAGCTACAAGGCTGTAAGTCAAAGTATAACACAGGGCTGATACAAGGAGAAGATTACATTGCCTTATCTTGCTTTAAGATATAACTACATTAAGAATGAAACAATCTTAATTATGACTATATGCACTTCCTAGAAAAACATTCCTTTAGGCAAATTTTGATCAGAATACACTGTACTTAACACACACTAAATTGATTTTCCTTGTAAATCTAAACTTAAACCTTCCTCCCCCAAAAAAATATTCTGCATAAAAAGGACATAAGTAAATGTGTATTTATTTTGAGCCCTAAAATCCTAACTTCCCAACTACTGTAATGGTGTGTTAACTCTATTTGAATTACGGGACATAAAATAATACCTTTTGCCAACAAAGGTCCAGACAGTCAAAGCTATGGTGTTTCCAGTAGTCAGGTACAGACGTGGGAGTTGGGACCATAAAGAAGGCCAAAGAACTGATGCTTTAGAACTGTGGTGCTGGAGAAGACTCTTGAGAGTCCCTTGGACTGCAAAGAGATCAAGCTAGTCAATCTTAAGGGAAATTTCCTAAAGAAAACCAACCCTGAATATTCAGTGGAAGGACTGATGCTGAAGCGCCAATATTCTGGTCAGCAAAAGAGCCAACTCACTGGAAAAAGCCCTGATGCAGGGAAAGATTGAGGGCAGGAGAAGGGGGCCACAGAAGATGAAATGTTTGGATGGCATCACTGACTCAATGGACATGACTTTGAGCAAGCTCCAGGAGATGGTGAAGGACAGAGAAACCTGGAGTGCCACAGTCCACGGGGCTGCAAAGAGTTGAACACCCCTGAGGAACTGAACAGCACCACCACCACAAAGTAAACCAGTGACTCCTTCAGGAATCTCTTGTTTCTAATTCTAAGTACAGAACTTGGAACTTGGAAACTATTCTAATACCCTACCAAAAGTACGTTACAGTGAACACTCTGGGAAAGGAAAACTAAGTATGTTTCCACTTGCCTGCACTGAATTCTCTCTCTTGGCTCTGCCATGATAAGTTATCATACAAAAACTGCAAATGCACCTCATCTGTCTGTACCCCCCACCCTGTGTATCAACACAACTGCGCCTTGGACAGTCTCAGAGTACCAGATGAACTGTGGAAATGATCCAAACTCATACTCACAATTTCTTTTTCTAACAATGAAGTGTGTAGTTAAGAGGGGAAAAATAGAGCTTTTTATAATATACCTTCCACGATAGCTCACGCTACTTCACAGTGATCCTGCTTTCCCACTTACAACTCAGTTGGTCATTAGTAATCTACCCTTAGTCAAAGGCAAAAATGGAGGGCTATGGAGCTGTTCATGATTTGCCCTTAAGTCTCTTAAATGCAAGGTTCTTAGAAGTCCACATTCATGGCCTCATTGAAAGCTCAGAGTCTCAATAACTTGTCATATCAGAACGCAAACTGTACAACCCCAGGAAGCAGCAACTGCATGGTTTCTTACAGGAACGCCACCCCAGCCCCACACTGAAGGAGGCGTGCTATGAAGCAGTCTGGGCCACACCACTAGCAAGCAGTGAGTGAAGCTGAAGCTCAGAAACCCTGCTGTGTCTGAAGAGAAAGAACACACTGCCTCTCGAGCTGAAACTGAAGGATGAACAAGCAGTCGCACAATAAAACAAAAATCTCTAAGATAATCAGCCGGTTATCAGCCTTGCTGATAAGAAGTGAGGGAGGGAAGGATAAGTCAGTAGACAGGGACCACTGGGGAGAGAAGCAGGAAGAAACTTCGAGAAGAAAATCTTACTGGAGGATGTGCCTTGGCTGAAGCTGCACCGCTCCGGGGCCAGGAGGCAGGGAGAACAGACAGATCTAAGGGGCACGGAGGAATCAGGGTGGTTCTGATTTTCCACTCCATGCCGCAGCTGCCTTTACAAGACCACAATGATAGTTCTATAAAAAAGGACTAGCCAGTGTTCAGGTTAAAATGACACTTGCACCTAGAGTAGGAAAAACAATAAATTATGCATCAGCCCCTGCATTCACCCGCCCCCACCTGTAACTTTCAAAGGATTCATTTATTTCAAAATCAGAAAACTGATCTCAGGGTTAAAAGTCTCATCAAAATATGTGGCTTGATAAAAAGGAACGAACTTGAGTAAGTTCTAGTGAGGTGTATGAACCTAGAGGCTGTTATACAAGGTCTATTATACAGAGTGAAGTCAGAAAGAGAGAAACAAATATTGTATATTAATGTGCAACATGGAACTGATAACAGTACTGATGAACCAATTTGCAGGTCAGGAACAGAGACACAGACACACAAAACAGACCTGAGAACACAGTCGGGGAAGGAGAGAGGGGGATGAACTGAGAGAATAGCACTGAAACATGTACATTTCTATGCGTAAAACAGAGAGCTGGCGGGAGGCTGCTGGGTAACACAGGGGGCTCAGCCTGGCACTCTGTGACGGCCGAGAGGGGTGTGATGGGGTGGGGGGTGGGGGGAGGTTTAAGAGGGCGGGGACATGTGTATACCTGTGGCTGATTTATGCTGACGTATGGCAGAAACCAACACAACACTGTAAAGCAATTATCCTCCAGCTAAAAACAGAACAGCTAACTCATTTAAAGGAGGTAACTTATGAAATCTATTGCAAACAATTGAAAATATAAATGAATGAAATAAAAAATATGGCTTAAAAATATTTACAACCTATTCATGGGGTCATAAAGAGTCAGACACAACTGAGCGACTAAACTGAACTGATTATTACAAGAACTTATTGTCTTAACATGCAAAGACTATTTACAAGTCATTTTCCAAAAACATATTTTAAACGATGGCCAATCCAACAGAAAAGTGGACAGTGACATACCTAAGTCACTACCGTTATCCAGCCAACAGCCACCCCCTCCTTCTCCACCAACTTGTTCTTCCTGTCAGAAGCCGCCTCCTATCATAAAGCCTCAAAGGAGCAGATGCTGGCTATCCTGGCCTCACCTACACCTACACCAAGAGTACATGAACAATCACAGCCTACAGGATCCGAGGGGAAGTCCCCTGAGGGTGTCCAGGACAGGTTTTTGTCCCAAATAAAATAGACAAACATGAACAGATAGACCCCGTCTTGGTGGCTGTGGTCAGTGGACTACGGGAAACGGGAACATACCTCTCTCCTGCTCGCACCTCACACCAACTCAACAAACCCTTTCAGCTCAACCCTCGATACAGGTGCAGAATCACTTCTCTTGACTTCTTTTTCCAAAATACCTCTCACCCGGCTGCCTGCAGTATTCTCACAACCACCACGCCTGCTTCAGCCTTCATGACCTCCACCCCAGTCTTAACACAGCAGCCAGCAGGACCCTTTCCGAGTGCTCGTCAGAGGTCAGGCCTCTGCTCAGAAAACCCGAGTGTGCCTCATCCCAGCCAGAATAAAGGCCCGCAGCTCTCACCACGGTTTACCGGCCACGGCTCAGCTCCCTCGGGCTCCCCTTCCGGGCCTCTGAAGGCGCCAGCACACCGGTTTCCCACCTCCCTGTACCTCGGCCCGGGCACCCTTACTACCTCTGAGACTCCAGTCAAATGTCACCACCATGAGGCCTTCCCTCATCGCTTCATTACAACAACCCCACTCGGCCTTGCCCACCCCCGTCGCTGCTTTATTCTTCTCCGTAACACTCAACATCTTGTGACATACTTTAGAGCTTACCTCCCTGCCTCCCCACCTCCAAAATGAAAGCTTTCCTTTCTTTTTAATAATCTTTTGGCTATGCCACACAGCATGTGAGATCTTAATACTGTGACCAGGGACAGAACCTAGGTCCCCTGCGTTGGAAGCTTGGAGTCTTAACCACTGGACCACCAGGGAAGTCCTCCCCCGTCTCCTTTTTGTTTAAATGTAAGCTTTCTGAGGGCAGTAACTGTGGTCAGTTTTGATCACTGCGATCATTTTCCATATACACAAATTACTGCCTGGTGAACTCTAAGTGTTCAATAATTATTTAAGTGAATTAACCCAGCAACTATCAACAACAGGCTGAAGGTTTTAAAAAACAGGAGAGGGGACTTCCCGAGTAGTTCAGCAGTTAGGACTCTGCACTTTCACTGTCTGGGGTTTAATCCCTGGTCAGGGAACTAAGACCCCACAAACTACGCGGTGCAGAAGAGGGCACGCAGGAGAGGGGACAGCCTCTGGGTCCTTTACAGTCTCACTGAGCTACTGAATAACACCTGGACTCATGTAACATCTGGTTACATGAGGTGAAACCTGACTCATTTCAGCCATTTTAAAGTTTTGTTATTTGAAGCCAAAAGGCACCTAATACACGGCATAGGTAGCTAACTGGCCAGAAAGAAATGCTAATAACAAATATGGGCTTCCCTAGCGGCTCAGACAGTAAAGAATCTGCCTGCAATGCAGGAGACCTGGATTCAATCTCTGGGTAAGGACGATTCCCCGGGAGCAGGAAATGGCTATCCACTCTAGTATTCCTTCCTGGAGAATCCCATGGACAGTGGAGCCTGGCGGGCTACAGTTCAAGGGGTCGCAGAGAGTCAGACAGGATTGAGCAACTAACACAGTGGCAAATATACTCAATCCTTAAACGTGCAAATTTGAATAACCATGAAATAATGCCACCCAGCAAAACATAAAAGCGTAATACATGGATATCCCAAGCCAACAAGACTCAGTAAACACAAGTGGTATTTAGTATTTTTTAATTTTACACATAAACATGTAATTCTTAAGACTGTGATATCGCACTGCCCATATTTTCCCCCCTGTTCTGAATGTGAGACAGGACTGTTCACGCCTGACCCGTGACGCAAGAACAACAGTTAACTCCAATGAAGTACTTTCTCTACCCCGTCTGAGCCACCAGGGAAGAAACAGTGATCTCTCTACCCCACCCGCGTGCTATCCACTTTTATATGCATTATTTATTACCCACTATAACCCTACAAAATATGTACTACTGCTCTCCCATTTTAAAGTTGATGAAACTGAAACAGAAAGAAGATCAATGATCAGCCTCAAATCAAGCAGCTACTAAGCTGTAAGGCTAGAATCTGAACTCGGGCAGTCTGGCCCCCAGCAAGCAGAGCTTCTCCCAAGCCGGGCGTTCCGCTGCACATTCACTCTGCCCCTGCCTCTCGTCTGCCATTCACTTTGCATTTGGGCTCTGACGCCTACAGCCTGAAAAAGGAATTCAAGTGGCAGTGCACCCTTACCAGAAAGAAACACTTGGACAGAAGATGATAAAAATGAAAAGACAATCAAAGATTGGTAGAAGTCCTTTGTCTCAATTTTCTCCACTGAAAAAAATGGAGATATAATAAAATTTACCTTTAGATTACCGGGGATGATTCAATAGATTAATATAGCACATGCGACATACTTAGGGTAGGATACATTAAACAATCAACAGTTTTTATTTTCATCATTATCATAATTATGATGAAGGTCTTCATACATGTCACCAAGGTTAGAAGAACTGACCAACAACTGTATGACCAGTTGGAAGAAACAAAGGCCAGAGACGCGTTATGACCTCAGGGATACCAGAAAGAAAAAGTTGTGTGCCAATGATTTTCATTCTAGGAACACACTGCTTAAGTGACTTACTGAAGGAAAATTCTATTAGAACTACCATCCCCATTTTCACAACTGCGTGCTGTGTGCCCCCATCTGACCCCACCCTCACCCCCACCATGAGTTGCTGGCGAGGATACAGCCAAAAAGACACTCTGGTGTGGGAGTCGAAATCAATACCTCATTCTTGGAGGGCAACTGGGTCAGCAGCTACCAAAATCTGAAACACAAGCATTCTTCAATAAGAGAACTCTACATCTAGAAATTTACCTTCTAAAATATGCCAACAAGTACTGATAAAACTATACAAAATACAAGGACGTTTGCTACAAAGATAACAATAAAACTGGCAATCAACTAAATGGCAATCAATGAGGGAATGGTTAAGTAAATTAGAGTGCTCCAATCCAGTTTTTTAAAAAAAGTTTCTCCACTAGGCTTTCTAAGCTAAATGACACTACTGTCCACCTAAGCTGCTGAAGACAAAAATCTAGACCACAGTTTTGCTACTTCTTCCCATATCCCTCTCATCAAATCCTTTAGCAGACCTTATCATTGTAGCTTTCAAAACACATAAGCACATATGAAACCTAATCACCTTTCTCCTCTGTCAAAAGCCTACTCTAAGCCATACCTGCCGCGATTACTTCAATAGCTTTGTTGATTTCAGTTCAGTTCAGTTTGTTGATTTAAAGCCCTCCAATGCTTCCACACAAGAGAAGACTCTACACATGGACATCACCAGATAGTCAACACCAAAATCAAACTGATTATATTCTTTGCAGCCAAAGATGGAGAAGCTCTATACAGTCAACAAAAACAAGACCAGGAGCTGACTGTGGTGCAGATCATGAACTCCTTATTACCAAAGTCAGACTTATATTGAAGAAAGTAGAGAAAACCACTAGACCATTCAGCTATGACCTAAATCCCGACAACCTCACCACACGCATTACTGTCTCTCAGAACCATCAGGACACACTCTCGACACCATTACCACAATTTTATGTTCTTCATGGTACTTCTCACTGCCTGAAATTAATTATAAGGAAAGGAAGTATTCACCCAATGAGAGAGAGGGCTTGGTCTCCCTTGCCTGCCACCGAATCCTAAGAATCGAGAACACTCCCTGGCATAAGCAAGCATTCCTTTCATATTGGCTGGATGAATACCGTGCAGTTTTTTAAAAGAATGATATTGATGTACAGATGCTAAAATGGAAAAATGTCCAAGATAAACTGTTAAGTGACAGAAGAAAATCACAGAGCATACACACAAAATGATCCCATCTGTGTGAAAGTGAGTGTAAGCACATTATGTAAAAATAGAAAACATGTACGCAGAGCAATAGTCAGAAAGGATACAAGACTGAGTTCACAATAATTCTCTCTGAAATATAGGGTTGAAGACAGGGGAAGAAAGTCTTATACTGTTTAATTAAGTACACTCTCCTAAGCTATCTGAATATTTTCAACAGCATGGATCATGCATGAATGCATGCTAAGTTACTTCAGTCGTGTCCAAATCTTTGTGACTCTATGGGCTGCAGCCCACCAGGTTCCTCTGTCCATGGGATTCTCGGCAAAAATACTGGAGTGGGTTGCCATGCCCTCCTCCAGGGAATCTTCCCGACCCAGGGATCGAACCCACATCTCCTGCATCTCTTTCACTGACAGGCAGATTCTATACCACGAGCGCCACCTGGGAAGCCCATATATACACACACGTGTGCATATGTGTGTGCTGAGGCACTCGCAAGTGCCCGACTTTCTGCGACCCCATGGACTGTAGTCCGCCAGGTTCCTCTGTCCATGGGATTCTCCAGTCAAGAATACTGGAGTGGTCTGCCATGCCCTCCTTTAAGGGAGCTTTCCCACCCAGGGATCAAACCCATGTCTCTTGTGTCTCCTGTATAGGCAGGTGGGTTCTTTACCACTAGCGCCACCTGGGAAGCATATTCATAACTCCTTTGTGTTATGCATATTCATAACTCCTGTTCATCCACCTGCTATAAGAAGCCCAATACACAAAGTGGGTAATCTCTTTTCTCAACACCCAGAACACTTATACCCAATTATTCTACAACCTAACTAATTCTGAAACGCGGGATAAACACACATCTGAATGTTTATTAGCTTTTGGTTTAGTCCAGCTTAAAAGCTGAAGAATCATCTCTGGTTCAAACAGCAGATCAAACATACACATGCTGTCTTCCTTCAACATGAGCCATGCTGTGTGGGGCCACTCAAGACAGACCGCTTATGGTGGAGAGGTCTGACAAAACATGGTCCACTGGAGAAGGGAATGGCAAACCACTTTGGTATTCTTGCCTAGAGAACCCCATGAATAGTATGAAAAGGCAAAAAGATAGGACACTGAAAGATGAACTCCGCAGGTTGGTAGGTGCCCAATATGCTGCTGGAGATCAGTGGAGAAATAACTCCAGAAAGAATGAAGAGAAGGAGCCAAAGTAAAAACAACATCCAGCTGTGGATATGACTGGTGATAGAAGCAAGGTCTGATGCTGTAAAGAGCAATACTGCATAGGAACCTGGAATATTAGGTCCGTGAATCAAGGCAAATTGAAGTGACCAAACAGGAGACGGCAAGAGTGAACGTCGACATATTAGGAATCAGCGAACTAAAATGGACTGGAATGGGTGAATTTAACTCAGATGACCATTATATCTACTACTGTGGGCAAGAATCCCTTAGAAGAAATGGAGTAGCCCTCATAGTCAACAAAAGAGTCCGAAATGCAGTACTTGATACAACCTCAAAAACAACAGAAAGATCTCTGTTCGTTTCCAAGGCAAACCACTCAATATCACAGTAATCCAAGTCTATGCCCCAACCAGTAACGCTGAAGAAGCTGAAGTTGAATGGCTCTATGAAGACCTACGTGACCTTCTAGAACTAACACCCAAAAAAGACGTCCTTTTCATTATAGGGGACTGGAATGCAAAAGAAGGGAGTCAAGAAATACCTGGAATAAAAGGCAAACTTGAGATTGGAATACGGAATGAAGCAGGGCAAAAGCTAGTAAGAGTTTTGCCAAGAGAACGCACTGGTCATAGCAAACATTCTCTTTCAGCAACACAAGAGAACACTCTACATATGGACATCACCAGATGGTCAATACCAAAATCAGATTGATTATATTCTTTGAAGAGAAGATGGAGAAGCTCTATACAGTCAGCAAAACAAGACCAGGAGCGGACTGTGGCTCAGATCATGAACTGCTGCTGCTGCTGCTGCTAAGTTGCTTCAGTCGTGTCCAACCCTGTGCGACCCCAGAGACAGCAGCCCACCAGGCTCCACCATCCATGGGACTTTTCAGGCAAGAGTACTATAGTGGGTTGCCATTGCCTTCTCCAAGATCATGAATTCCTTATTGCCAAATTCAGACTTAAACTGAAGAAAGTAGGGGAAATTACTAGACCATTCAGGTATGACCTAAATCAAATCCTTTATGATTATACAGTGAAAGTGAGAAATAGATTTCAGGGACTAGATCTGATAGACAGAGTGCCTGAAGAACTATGGACAGAGGTTCATGATATTGTACAGGAGGCAGTGATTAAGACCATCCCCATGAAAAAGAAATGCAAAAAGGCAAAATGGTTGTCTGAGGAGGCCTTACAAATAGCTGAAAAGGAAGAGAAACAAAAGGCAAAGGAGAAAAGGAAAGATATACCCACTTGAATGCAGAGTTCCAAAGAATAGCAAGGAGAGATAAGAAAGCCTTCCTCAGTGATCACTGCAAAGAAATAGAGAAAAACAACAGAATGGGAAAGACCAGAGATCTCTTCAAGACAATAAAGATACCAAGGAAACATTTCATGCAAAGATGAGCTTAGTAAAGGACAGAAATGGTATGGACCTAACAGAAGCAGATTTTAAGAAGAGGTGGCAAGAATACACAGAAGAACTATACAAAAAAGATCTTCATGACCCAGATAACCACAATGGTGTGATCACTCACCTAGAGCCAGACATCCTGAAACACGAATTCAAGTGGGCCTTAGGAAGCATCATTATGAACAAGCTAGTGGAGGTGATGGAATTCCAGTTTAGCTATTTCAAATCCTGAAAGATGATGCTGTGAAAGTGCTGCACTCAAAACGCCAGCAAATTTGGAAAACTCAGCAGTGGCCACAGGACTGGAAAAGGTCAGTTTTCATTCCAATCCCAAAGAGAAGCAATGCCAAAAAATGTGCAAACTACTGTACAATTGCACTTATCTCACACGCTAGCAAAGGAATGCTCAAAATTCTCCAAGCCAGGCTTCAGCAATACGTGAACCGTGAACTTCCAGATGTTCAAGCTGGTTTTAGAAAAGGCAGAGGAACCAGAGATCAAATTGCCAACATCCGCTGGATCATCAAAAAAGCAGGAAAGTTCCAGAAAAACATCTACTTCTGCTTTATTGACTATGCCAAACGCTCTGACTGTGTGGATCACAACAAACTGTGGAAAATTCTTCAAGAGATGGGAACACCAGACCACTCGACCTGCCTCCTGAGAAATTTGTGTGCAGGCCAAAAAGCAACAGTCAGAACCAGATCTGAAACAACAGACTGGTTCCAAATCTGGAAAGGAGTACGTCAAGGCTGCATATTGTCACCCTGCTTATTTAACTTATATGCAGAATACATCATGTGAAATGCCAGGCTGGATGAAGCACAAGCTGGAATCAAGACTGCTTGGAGAAATATCAATAACCTCAGATACTCAGATGACACCACCCTTATGGTAGAAAATAAGAACTAAAGAGTCTCTTGATGAAAGTGAAACAGAAGAGTGAAAAGGTTGGCTTAAAACTTAACATTCAGAAAACTAACATCATGGCAAATAATGGGGAAACAATGGAAACAGTGACAGATTATATTTTCGGGGGCTCCAAAATCACTGCAGATGGTGGCTGCAGCTATGAAATGAAAAGACGCTTGCTCCTTGGAAGAAAAGTTATGACCAACCTAGAGAGCATATTACAAAGCAGAGACATTACTTGCTCACAAAGGTCCATCTAGTGAAAGCAATGATTTTTCCAGTAGTCATATATGGACGGGAGTTGGACTATAAAGAAAGCTGAGCACTGAAGAACTGATGCTTTTGAACTTGGACTGCAAGGAGATCCAACCAGTCCATCCTAAAGGAAATCAGTCCTGAATATTCATTGGAAGGACTGATGCTGAAGCTGAAACTCCAATATTTTGGCCACCTGATGCAAAGAACTGACTCATTTGATTAAGACCCTGATGCTGGAAAAGATTGAAGGCAGGAGAAGAAGGGGACAACAAAGAATGAGATGGTTGGATGGCATCACTGACTCAATGGACATGTGTTCTGAGTAAACTCCGGGAGTTGGTGATGGACAGGGAGGGCTGGTGTGCTGCAGTCCATAGGGTCACAAAGAGTCGGACCCAGCTGAGCAACTGAACTGAACTGAACTTCCTTTAATCAAAAATCATTGAAATGGTTTAAAAAATTTTTTAAGAAAAAGAATCATCATTTAACAAATAAAATTAAATGGAGAGATTTTTTTCTAAAGGAAAGAAATCATGGGCTGGGAAAGGAAACTGGTGAGACACTTTAGGGTAAAACAATGGACTCCTAAACGTTAGAATACAAAGGATATAAGCTTCAAGCTAACCATTAATTCCCACCAAGAACTCACTGTAAGCCTTTCTATGCTATGCTATGCTATGCTATGCTAAGTCGCTTCAGTCATGTCCGACTCTGTGTGACCCCACAGACGGCAGCCCACCAGGCTCGCCCGTCCCTGGGATTCTCCAGGCAAGAACACTGGAGTAGGTTGCCATTTCCTTCTCCAGTGCATGAAAGTGAAAAGTGAAAGTGAAGTCGCTCAGTCGTATCCGACTCTTAGCAACCCCACGGACTGCAGCCTTCCAGGCTCCTCCGTCCATGGGATTCTCCAGGCAAGAGTACTGGAGTGGGGTGCCATTGCCTTCTCCATTGTAAGCCTTTCTACTAGTTCTTAAATAATAACTGATAAGAATGAGCAGATGTCTGATTAAAAAGCCTACAACATAAATGAGACCAAGGTAAACAACAACAATTTCCCTAAAGCAAACAGATTAAGAGGGAGGATCAGCTTTAGTGAAAACTATTAATGTTTTCAAAGACATTAACAAAGATTATGAATCCATAAAAATGGAAGAAGAATGCTAGGTGTGGGATGGGGGAATCTTGAAAAAAATATGAATGCCACACATTGTCTAATAAACACTGACTACAAGTTTCAAAAAATAAAATATGACTGCCAAAATAAAATTAAAAGAGCCTGAGAATAAAATAGAGAAAATGCCCAGAAGACTAAAACAAAAAGACAAAAGAATGGGGGCGGGAGGGACCATGAATCCCCAAAGCCCAGTAACCAACTAAATGAAATTATAAAGAGAATTAAAGCGGTAATAAGAGAATTTTCAAGAACTAAAAAACATGAGTCTTCAGTTTAATAGTGATGGAAAAGAACCACCTCTAAACATCTTTTGAGAAGTTTCTATTTAAAAAGCACTAAAAGAAAGCTCTAAAGAGCTTGCATGGAGGAAGAAAAACACATCATGCACAAAGGAACCAGAATCACATTGTATCAGACTTCTCCTCGACAACAGTGGATGCTAAAAGACACTGCAGCAACGTCTTCAAAGCTCTGAGGGAAAATAACTTTCAACTAAGTTTGGCTTGAGCAAAAATAACAACAGTCAGCTGTAAGCGTTAATGGAGACTTTTCTAGATATGCCAGGAGTCAAAAATGTATTGTCCACACATTCTTTCTAGAGACTTCTGTGGGGGTGTACTGCATTGAGACAGGGAAGAAACTCAAACAATAAAGACCCAATAAGAGCAGAGTCAAACTGCAAAAGCAGTGAAACAAGCCCCCGCCCCTACCCCCGCCACCCGCACTAAAACCAACAAGTTAACAAGTCTAAATAACACCTGGTCCAGACTAAAGGACTAGAAGAAGCCTTCCCTCAGGACTGAAGGTACTCAAAGTAACGGACATAAGAACAAACTCTGTGGAAAGAGGGTAACATGGAAGAATAGTAACAAATAATACAAGAAAAATGGCAATTACAGACAAACCAAGAGCCAGTACAGGAAATGTAACTGTGTTCTCCTTGTCTCTGCTATGAACAATATTTATACCACCACAATAATGTAGAAACTATTCATCAATTCCCTACTATTAAAACCAAGCCAGAGGCAAAGTAAAGTATAAGGAAGAACAGAACAGAATACAAACGACCTCAACCTTGAGAATCCAAAGCAGAAATGACAGACATCATGGCATAAAGAAGAAAAGAAATGTGAGAAGAGATAGCAGTAACAGCTTCAGAAGCAACAGCCTGCTGGGAAATCAAGATAAACAATCCATATAAACATGAAGAAAAAACTATTATATTACATATATTGCAAAGAGAACAGGGGAATTAAAAGTGATACACCTACTAGGTAACTAAACAAACAAACAAAAAGAACCAAATCCTCATTTATCAGAGCCGAAATCAATCCAAAGTTGATAAATCATAAAATAAGATTATTATTTAGTCATAACAAAACCACACAAGGAAATAACTTCCAGTTCCTTTGGAGAATCGCAGTACGGAGTTAGGAAGGGCTGCTGACTTCACTACAAGCATTTAGATACCCGACTTCTGTCAGTGATGCACTTGTGTTACTTTCTAAAATTTTTCAATGGACTTAAGGGAAAAAAAAACACTGAATACTAATCTCTTCTTGAAAACACAATTCATAACACATCCTGCCTACATTTTTCCTTGTAATGTAACAAAACTTCCAAATATTTCTAAGTGCCTTGTTAAGTATTTTTTTAAAACTTTACCACTATATTTAGAGGTTATTTGTAGACAATCTAATAATTCAAGTTACAGGATGTATACATGTTATCATCAAAATTACTGGACTATCACTCCATATCGAAGTAAAATATAACTACAGGTTTAATTCTGCTGCACGTCAACCAAGCTGAAACATCCACATTTTCCCACAGTTTCTCAATTTTAATAATTATTTTACCATATATATGGAAGTGTATCTTTAACACTTCTTTTTCTAGATTGCTTTAGGTTCTACTGGTGTTAGCAGTATATACAACAGCATTTCAAATTCATCACGCCTAAATTTACTTCAGTTTTTATTCCATCTTTTCCTTTATCCTTTTCGGTAATAGTTTATTTCATTATTTATTTTTAATCTTTCAGGAAAGGGGAACATGCAAAAAGGAGCAAGTTATCATTTATTACTATTCAAAACAGACAACTTAGTTAAAAAAAAGGATGTTTATACAAAACTATAAAGTAACAGGTTGACAGCAGGAGCAAATACAGAGATAAGAACAAATTCAATTCCAACCCATGATGAAAGATTGGAGGTATCAAAAATGGCTACAGGAAAATGTTAAATAAGCCATTAATCTTCCCAGATCAAAAAAAAGGGGGGCTTTTGTTTTCTGGGGTTCTTGTTTTTTCTTTTTTTACTGCTGTTAAAGGAGAGGGCTTCTCTTTTGTAAGGAATGGCTGCATTACTTCAGTCTATGGAGTTTACCATTTGTTTAACAATATTCAAGAAACAGCTTTTTAAAAAATAAGTAAAACATCTAAAAACAGACTGAGATTAGCTTCTTCATAATACAAATTACACTGTGAAGGAGCTTCCACATGATGACGAGATTTTTCTGTAACAGCACAGTGTCATCAATATCAATTAAACAGCATAAATGAGAGCACTTGTTTGTAGGCAGAACAGTTCACATTCCACTTCAGCACCAAGAGCCAACTGCCTGTGATGAAATGAGATGAGCAGCTCATACATCATGTTTCAGCTAAGTCACAGGCACTCTTCCACTATCCATGAAATACAACAGACGGCTAAGAAAGGTTAAAAAATAATTTACCAAACTCCTCTCAAATCAAAACATAGGAAGCTACTGCATACTTTGACACTTGAGAGAAATTACATCTTTGTTGTCAATAAAATGAAGCAAAGAAAAAAATGATGCGGTGTTCTTTAGGCATCGGGTAGTTGAGAAGGGACTCTGCTGTATCAATCTTGTATTTATGTTTTGCACATAGGTCTAGACCTGCGCATAAAGAAATTACACAACTAGAATGTTCATGATTTTGTGATAAATGTAACATTTAACACTGGAAGCAGCAACTGTTTATTCTGAGACACACACTACCAAACAGTTAAAATTCAAACTAATTTTATTAAAATACACTGTTTCCAAACCAATGGGCCTTAGAGAAAATAAGACATGTATTTTTAGTATCATTTAACTTTACTTTTAGAAAAGTGACCAGGCAGGATTTTATGCCCTGGATTAAAAAAAAAAAAAATCTACTTATAAACTAAGCAGTGCAGTAGCTTTAATATATAATAAAAAATTATTCCAGAAGAGAGAGTTTATCATACTTAACACATACAATATGTTGTAAAAAAAAAAAAAAAAAAAAGATGTAACTAATATCAGCTGAGGTTAAATATATTAAATATTATATATAAGTATTATTAAGTATTAAATATTTCAGAAAAAGTAGTCTAAATATGAGTCAACTGTAACATAATACAATTAACCCTATACTATCATAGCTTTAGTTAACAAAAAAGGAACATGTCATTTAAAATATTTAAATCTACAAACTGTTTTTTTCTCTCGGCTTGAAACAAGTTCTCTAAAACACAACAGCTACAAAACAGTTTGGGGTTTTTTTCCCCCTCTTCTTCTCCTAATATAATTAAATTAGATTAGATAACCAGAAGAAATGTTCAGATGTTGGTGAAGGGACTAAAGATTTTACTTTTTTTTCTTTTTTAATTAAAACTGGTCACTAAATACACATAAAGAAATGTACTGAAGGTTCTCAAACCTGCTATGGAATACTTGAGTCCAAGTGTTTTTTCAGAGTTTTTAAATTATATAAACATTTCAAAATGTGTCAAATTCATATTTCCTATTTAAATATTTTACAGAAGTATATGTAGTCTTACATACATACACAACTTACACAGAATTGGAATCTAAATGCTGATTTATTCTGTAATAGCTAGCTAAACTACTGAAAAAATTAAGTGAAAAATTTAGACAACCAAAGAAGGCTGTTAAAGATACTACTTTATTCCCATCACTCTCGGACCAAG
Organism: Bos indicus x Bos taurus; assembly: GCF_003369695.1. Classification (NCBI taxonomy): domain Eukaryota; kingdom Metazoa; phylum Chordata; class Mammalia; order Artiodactyla; family Bovidae; genus Bos; species Bos indicus x Bos taurus. The sequence continues at coordinate 5,065,277 of NC_040079.1, read as the reverse complement.
CAAATTCCAAACCCAGAATATGAAACTTGTGAGATCTGTTCTTTCCTTATTAACCCAGATTTGATGCCACGATAAAACCACACATCTCAATAACTGTGCCATCACAGTTAATGCTTTAACACAGTTAAACCCATCATAGAGAACTGCAATGCTTCTGTTAGTTTTCCCTTTGTTTATTTTTTACAGGAACAATCCAAGCCAAGTCACCTTCTGGAACCAGATGCAAAAATACGACCTTCTGAAAAGAAACAGAACTTTTTTGCCCTTGGGGCATTCGAGGTTCTGAGTCTCTTTACTGTCATTTAAATTTCTGTACTCAAAACGTCATAGAAAACGGTTATCACCGCTCAAATCAGCCATATTACCCTCCCAGATCCAACACTGCTTGATGAGAACACTTTGCGCTCCACCATCCACCCTTTGGCAGCTCTATTCAGTACGGGAGGCTCCGTGGCTCCCGATCAAGCCCTGCCAACCCTACCCCGGGCAGCACCCGTCCACACACACACAGTAAATGAGCATTAACGTTCTTTCTTGCAACTTCTCCTACCGCTCTGAGGCTCTCCCGCCACACACACACACACACACACACACACACCCCACAACACACACACACACACACACACACACACACGACACACACTCGAGGATCCTACAAGAAAGGGGAGGGGTGGGGGTAGGTGGAGGAAAAGGCTCGACTAGAGAAAGTAGATCCGCGCGTAGCAGGCGCCTCAAAAAGGTGGGATGGATTTCTTGAAAGCCTAGATCGGGAACCTTGCTGGTGACAGCCAACAGAGAAAGTCCCTAACGTTAACTCTTTGCTAACCGTTCACAGGAACTTCCCCCTCTACCGCTTCATTGCCAACAAACCAACAAGTCCATTTTATTGTTTTATACTATTTAATCAAATTTTGTTCAAAGTTCAGCATATGAAACAAAGGGTAACAGACATATTTTGCATTTTAACAACGTTAAAACCTTATGTTAACCCTACAGGTACATCTCCAAATTCTTTCTATTCTATCTGGTCAACGCTGAAATATTAGCAACCTAAAACAGTTTTAGAAGTCTACCAAAAATGTGCATCATTTTTGGACTTCACTTGGGCATCACTCACCCAAACCAGAGCCATTTTTTCCCCCATTTAACAAAGAAGTTTTCATGAAACAAGTCTACTTAAAATGCTCCAACCATACTTTGACAATTTCTTCTTACAGTCCTTTTATTTATAGGTGTTTATTATGTTTTTAATATAAGATTTTTTAAAAAAACCTTTTTCAAGCCTCAAAACAAGCATCTGTAATTACAAACAATTACCCTCCTCCTCAAAAACAAACAATTTTACTTTTCCTCCTCAAACTTTCTAATCTTCTAGGAAACCAGCCAAATATTTTCTACTCCTGGCACTGAACAAATAAAAAGAAACATTATGTAACCTCAGCCTACGGCTGTTGTTTTAATAAACCAGCTTAAATTATGACTTAACGGAGGTCTTGGTTACTAAAGAATGCCTATTTTTAAATAAACAAATATTTTAAAGACTGTCAATATGTGGGTGGAGAGCAGGAAATAGGAATCAAGTTCTTAACTTTGTTTCCATAAAGGCCAGTCCAGGTCAAGAAAATTTTTTTTCCCCTGATCTGGTATCTTGTGAAATCTTACCAACTCAGAACACTGATTACAGATAGACCATCATCTTCCATGCAATATTCTCCAAATCTACAAAATTATAGTAAAATGCAGAATGATAAAATTAAAGGAGTTACCCAACCAAGAAAGCAGCCCTTCTATAAAAATACTGATCACATGACTGATGCTTGTGTATACACAGACTAGGTTTTTTGGTCAGAAGGAAACAACCAAAACAATAGAAGTCTATCCTTTCATTATCACCAAATTAAATAACATCATTCCAAAAGATTATCCGTAATGAACCTTGGATTTACTTGAAATGGTTTCTATTTTTATTCCATTGCTATGAAGGTTCAAATATGGATAAAATTCTACACATTTCATCTCAAGATTTTTATCCTAATTAAATTTACAAACATCTTTTAGAAAATGGATATGAAGCACAAAGACTGGTCAGTGGTGAAAACTACTCAATAAGATTTAATAAAAATAATGTATTTGGGGAAATACTCTTTGCGACCCCATGGACTGTAGCCTACCTCGCTCCTCCTGTTCATGAGATTTTCCAGGCAAGAGTACTGGAGTGGGTTGCCATTCCCTTCTCCAGAGGATCTTCCTGACCCAGGGATCGAACCCAGGTCTCCCACATTGTAGGCAGACACTTTACCATCTGAGCCACCTGGGAAGTCCCAAATAATTCCTATTATCTATCAATTAACAGATTTCTTTCACTTAATCATTTTTAGTTTCATGGCCTTCCACCAAGGCACAAACTCTTAAGATGCCGCACAGAATCTTGTTGGTAGCAGTAGATTAACCAAGCACCACTACCTTTAATTAACTTACGGCTTCCCCTTACCCACTTTGTATTTCCCCTGGCTTCCCCAATACTTCTCCTAAAATCATAAATACCTACAAAACAAGCTATAGGCACAGTGCATGTGGCTGCTCTATAGCAACTGCCAATACAAATATTGAGGGGAAAAAAGCAGTAAGACTCACAGAAAATAGGACTGTGTTGCAGTAAAGAGAACCACTCTGCATTTATGTAATATATTTAATCATTTTTCATTAAGACTGCAAAATAAGTTAACTTCTTCATAAAAGAGGAACTCATTACTAATCCTAGGTTATTAAAAAAAAAAAAAAAAAGGAACACCACCATAATTAAAACTTAAAGTTCCTCCTCCCAAGTACAGGGCCCTACTAATGAGGTAGAGAATAAGACTGAACAGGAAGGACAATAAATCAAATGTTTAACTTTCCAAAAAGTCAAAAATCCTAAGGTGTTGTTATCCTAACCCACAAAATTTTTTAATTCACTCCTTCTACAATGACTTGAATAAAACCATAATGCATTAAAAGACATAAAACTAACTACACAAAAGATGATTTTCTATATAGTCAAAGGAGCCAAAACACTTAATGGAAATGTCTCAAAATATGTAATATAAAGAACTGAAATTAATAACATTAAAAACAGGAACTTCGTGCTTGTCCAGTGTTTAAGACTCTGTGCTCCCAAAGCATCTTGGAGTGTTTAGTCAAGTGGGTCTTAGGAAGCATCACTAAGAACAAAGCTAGTGGAGACGACAGAATTCCAACTGAACTACTGCAAATCCTAAAAGATGATGCTATGGAAGTGCTGCACTCAACAGGCCAGCAAATTTGGAAAACTCAGCAGTGACCTCAGGACTAGAAAAGGTCAGTTTTCCTTCCAAATCCAAAGAGGGCAAGACCACAGAATGAACAAGCTACTGCGCGACTGCATCCACTGCACACGCACAGTTCTTCAAGCCCGGCTTCAATAGTGCGTGAGCTGAGAATGTCCAGATGCTCAAGCTGGATTTAGAAAAGGCACAGGAGCCAGAGATCAAATTGCCAACATCCATTGTATCATAAAAAAAGCAAAAGAATTCTAGAAAAACACCTATTTCTACTTCACTGCTACGCTAAAGCCTTTGACTGTGTGGATCACAACAAACTGTGGGAAATTCTTTAAGAGATGGGAATACCAGACCACCTGATCTGCCTCCTGAGAAATCTGTATGACGGTCAAGAAGAAACAGTTAGAACTGGACATGGAACAACGGACTTGTTCCAAGTTGGAAAAGGAATACATCACGGCTGCATATTGTCACCCTGCTTATTTAACTTATATGCAGAGTACATCATGAGAAATGCTGGGCTGGACAAAGCACAAGCTGGAATCAAGATTGCAGGGAGAAATATCAATAACCTCAGATATGCAGATGACACCACTCTTATGGCAGAAAGTGAAGAGGAACTAAAGAGACTTTTAATGAAGGCAAAAGAGAAGAGTGAAAAAACTGGCTCAAAACTCAACATTCAAAAAACAAAGATCATGGCATCCGGTCCCATCACTTCATGGCAAGTAGATGGGGAAACAATGGAAACAGTGACAGACTTTATTTTCTTGGACTCCAAAATCACTGCAGATGGTGCCTGCAGCCATGAAATTAAAAGACATTGCTCCTTGAAAGAAAAGTTATGACGAACCTAGACAATGTATAAAAAGCAGAGACATTACTTTGCCAACAAAGGTCCATCTAGTCAAAGCTATGGTTTTTCCAGTAGTCACGTATGGATGTGAGAGTTGGACCATAAAGAAGGCTGAGCACCAAAGAACTGATGCTTTTGAACTGTGGTGTTGGAGAAGACTCTTAAGAGCCCCTTGGGCTGCAAGGAGATCCAACCAGTCCATCCTAAAGGAGATAAGTCCTGAATATTCATTGGAACGATTGATGCTGAAGCTGAAGCTCCAAAACTTTGGCCACCTGCTGAGAAGAACTGACCCATCAGAAAAGACCCTGATGCTGGGAAAGACTGAGGGCAAGAGAAGGGGGTGGCAGAGGGTAAGATGGTTGGATGGCATCACCGACTGAATGGACATGCGTTTGAGCAAGCTCCGGTAGATGGTGAAGGACAGGGAAGCCTGGCGTATTGCAGTCCACAGGGTCACAAAGAGTCAGACACGACTGAGAGACTGAACAACAGGTTCAACCCTGGTCAGAGAACTAGATTCCACATGCGGCAAACTAAGACCTTGCACGTGGCCAAAAAAAAAAAAACAGTTGTAGAGGAAAATTAACTTTACAAAAATAAATAAAATAACATGTAAAACATTAAGAACACCCTCAACCAATAAACTATGGACAAAACATGATTGCACAATACACAAGAAATACAAGTAATAAAATTCAGAAATGCCCAGTAGTCCTACTAATCAAGTAAGCAAAAAACAGTACTTAATGTTTCTCAATTATTAAACGAAGAAATAAAAAGGTCTGTATAAAGGGTTCAGTATACCACACGTGACAAAGATCAATGATACCTGTCCTAACACACATTGCTATCAACACTATAATTTAATTCATCCCTTTTGAGAAGCGTTTTAAAATAAGGAAGAGTTCACATTTAAGTAGAAACTTATTGAGTTAAAAGGCACTGTTCTAAATAGGCTTTCTGAACATGTACCATCATTACTGCTCGCAAAAATCCTATGACAGGGATTTGATCATCATGACCCTATTCACAGATGCATAAACAAACAGATTAAACAGCTTGTTGTTCAGTCACTAAGTTGTGTCTGACTCTTTGCAACCCCATGGACCGCAGCACACCAGGATCCCCTGTCTTCCACCATCTCCCAAAGTTTGCTCAAATTCATGTCCATTGAATCAGTGATGCCATCCAGCCATCTCATCCTCTGCCACCCCTTCTCCTCCTGCCCTCAATCTTTCCCAGCATCAGGGTCTTTTCCAATGAGTTGGCTCTTCACATCAGGTGGCCAGAGTACTGCAGCTTCAGTTTCAGCATCAGTCCTTCCAATGAATATTCAGGGTTAATTTCCTGGTTTTCCAGTTGATTGACTGGTTTTACTAAGTCCAGTATCTAGAAAGTGATAGAGCCAGAACTTGAGATCCAGCAGTTAAACATTCAAAAAATTTTAGAAAAGAATTACATATATCATAATATAATCCCCATCATGCTAATTTTAAACTAAACAAATTCTATTTTAAGCAAAGCTCAAGTTAATTCCAACCTATCACACTATTACCACAATGCCCTTTATTCCAAAGAAAAGGCCTACTTTGACAGCAGCCTCTTAATAATACAGGTAGGTAAAAGTTACCACAGGGGTTTCCTTGACGGTCCAGTGATTACGAATCCACCCCACCACACAGGGGACACCCTGCAATGCACCCTAGAGTCTGTGCTCTGCAACAAGAGAAGCCACCTCAATGGGAAGACCTCCCATCCCAACCAGAGAGCAGCTCCCACTCACTGCGGCTGAAAAAGCTTGCACACAGCAATGAAGACCCAGCGCAGCCAATAAAAAATATTTTTTTAAATTAGTATGAACTCTGTATTAGGATTCAAAAATATCAGCATTAAGAACTATAATGAGATCTCATAAACACACATCCAACATGAAATTTTGGCAATAAAGACAGCCTAAAAACCCTTCTTTAAAACTTGAAATAGGGCTTTCCTGGCGGCTCAGTGGTCAAGAACCTGCCTGCCGATGCAGGAGGCCGGGTTCCATCCCTGGTCTGGGAAGATCACACATGCCTCAGAGCAGCTAAGCGCGGGAGCAGCAGCTACTGAGTCCACAGCTGTGACGACTGAAGCCTGAGTACCACTGAGCGCTTAGACCCTGCACTGCACAGCAAGAGAAGACACTGCAATAAGCGCCTGTGCCCCTCAACCAGACAGCAGCCCTGCTCGCCAAGACCAGAGACAAGCCCATCCGCAACAGAGACGCGGCACAGCCAGAAGGAAGCAGATTAAAAGCAAACAAACAGACCGGGACATGACTGTTAAGTTCTTTATCCAGCATCAGTTTCCAATGGCAGCACTGTGTCAAGCATGGTATCAAGACTCTCAGGACACTTGTCACCAACACTGCACCACTGCAGGGCTTCCACAGCCCAGCCGCTTCTAGAGGGATTTCTCCCTGCCTCAAGGAGGATAAAATAAAAGACACAGTGGTTCAAAAAGAAGGGTTAACTGGAAGAGTAAAGAGCCACTCAGAGGCCAGTAAATGGGCTGTTTGATAAAGACAAAGAGAAATGAAGCCAGCAACAGGAAGAGAATAATCTCTGATAAAAATCTGTTACTGAGGGATAAAGAGCTATAGCTTGGTTTACTGGTTTATTACCAACCTTCATCACTCTTTAAAAAACAACAAAAACATAAACATAAGACTACCCAAAACTCTGCACTGTTTACTGGGGATATAACTTTGAAAAACCAGAGGCTCCACCTTCAGCCAGCTCACAGCGGGATCCGTCACCTCCCTCCGCTGTGTCCTGGCTAACCTGCAGAACTCCGGAACCCCACAGCAGTTCTCCACCCCAGTATTAACGTAAGGCTTGTCATGAGCGCTTTCTTATTAGTTACATCTGAAGTACTGAAGCTTGTGGAAATCCACTTAAAATAAGTTGGGGCAGTTTAAGGCTATGCCTGTAATAACCTCACTTCCACTCACGTGTATTTCAACATGCTTCCCGGGGTATGATCAGGATATACGCTCTGGAATGCACATTACCCACAGTCCCCTGAAATCTGAATACTTGTAAGAGAACCTTCCCTTGAATGTCAACATCAAGTGACTTCCCCTAAGAAAAAAGCACTAATGCTGTGTTTACTTCCTGAACTATTCCCTTCCAAAAATCATTTGTGAGGAAGAACCTCCATCTCAGACTCCCTGGTGGCTCACTGGCAAAGAATCTGCCTGCCAATGCAGGAGACTCAAGTTCGATCCCTGATCCAGGAGGATCCCACATGCCGCAGAACAACTCAGCCCCTGTGCTACAACTACTGAGCCCGTGCTCTGCAGAGGAGAGGCTCTTACTCTGGAGGCTATGAGCCCCAAAAAGGTTTCAAATAAGCTTCAGGGGGTCCTGAACTCTCCTCCTTAAATTCTACAAAACGTATATACCTACATTCATGAATGCATCCTTCTGTGGAAAGTAAAGATATACCCAAAGGAATCTGTAACCCAAAGTAAGATTGTTGTTGTTTGGTTGCTAAATTGTGTCCAACTCTTTGCCACCCCATGGACTGCAGCCCGCTAGGCTCCTCTATCCATTGGATTTCCCAGACAAGAACACTGGAATAGGCTGCCATTTCCTTCTCCAGCAGATTTTCCCAACCCAAGGATTGAACCCACATCTCCTGTGTCTCCTGCAATGGTAGGCAGATTCTTTACCACTGATCTACCTGGGAAGTCCCCAAAACAAATTAAGAACCACCCAAGATTTAATTGCACCCACACTCTGATGAACTCAGATCAGTTAAGCTGTTTTCCTTTCTTAATCCTTGTTTAATCTCTACCTATTTAATGCTAATAAAATTTACCAACATTAAAAGTGATTGGTATATCAAACACCACACACATTAGTTTATTATTTAAATCCTTACAACCCAGTGAAGTTGGCATTATCCCCTTTAGCAGATGAAACAACTAAAGCACCAAGAAGTCATCTACCGAAAGTTACGCTGTGGCTCTGTTCAAAAACCGTACACCTCCTCAAAATGAAATATGGCTGTTTGCTTGTGTGCACATTTCCTACTTCTAGCTACTGGGTCTTTCTGTTTAAGCCCCACCTTAGTCAGCAAGAAAAATGATTTTGTTGTCAAAAGACATATCTCTGCTCGGCTGCCAGTTACACAGACAGATCACCCAAGTCAAGAAAGACCTTAAGTACCACAAGTGTTGGAAGAGGAACTTGAAAGACATTTTGGCCAGGATAAAAACTTGGTCTGGGATTTTTAAGGTAAGCATCTGATCAGTTAAAAGATACCTGTTAGAACGTAGAACATTCTGAAGAACCTACCAAAACACACTGAAACTAATTAAACGCAGCAAGACAACAAAATACACGACATACACACAGACGTAAATGATGCTTCAGGAGTTGAGCCCAATCTCTCCTACCGCAAAGCTCACCACTGCAGAGTCCTCCCTAAATAAAGTCAGCCTAGCTTTTAAAAAATGTATTCCTAGCAATAATCTGTAAATAAAATTCAAAAAATTCCTTTTATAACAGCCTTGAATTAAATACTTAGGAATAAATTTAAACAAACAAAAAAAGCACAAGATCTGCACACTGAAAATTATAGAATACCGCTGAAAGAAATTGCTGTTGTTTAGTCACCAAGTCATGTCCAATTCTTTTTGACCCCATGGACTGTAGCCCACCAGGCTCCTCTGTCCAAGGGATTTCCCAGGCAATAATCCTGGAGTGGGTTGCCATTTCCTTCTCCAGGGGATCTTCCCAACCCAGGGATCAAACCCAGGTCTCCCGCACTGCAGACCACAGAGTCACCTGGGAAGGCCTGAAAGAAATTAAAGATGACCAAAATGAAGGGACACGTGATTTCATGTACTGGGGAAGGAATAAATTCTCTCTAAACTAATCTACAGATTGATTATAATCCTTGTCAAAATCCCAACAGACTTTTTTTTTGTCAAAATTGGCAAACTGACCCTAAAATTTACATGGAAATGCAGAGGACCTATAACAGGCAAAATAATTTTGGGAAAAGAAGAACACTGGGAGGAATTATAGTACCTGATTTTAAAACTTACAATAAATCTAGAGTAATGAAGATAGTATACCATTGGCATACGGCTATGGCTAAGTCACTTCAGTCGTGTCCAACTCTGTGCAACCCCATAGACGGCAGCCCACCAGGCTCCCCCATCCCTGGGATTCTCCAGGCAAGAACACTGGAGTGGGTTGCCATTTCCTTCTCCAATGAATGAAAGTGAAAAGTGAAAGTGAAGTCGCTCAGTCATGTCGGACTCTTAGCAACCCCATGGACTGCAGCCTACCAGGCTCCTCCGCCCATGGGATATTCCAGGCAAGAGTACTGGACTGGCATAACGATTAGCAAAAAGATCAAGGGAACAGAATAGAATCCAGGCTTCCCTGATGGTTCATGGTCAAGAATCTGCCTGCAGTACAGCAGAAATAAACCCATACATTTATAATCAAGTGATTTTCAACAAAGGTGCCATGACAACTCAATAAAGAAAGGATATTCTTTTCAACAAACTGTCTCAAAATAATTGTACTTTCACATGCAAAATAACTAACTTAGACCTTACCTCATACCATATATAACCACTGAAGCCTGCGTGCTCTGGAACCCAAGAGCCGCACTACGGGGCCTGAGTCACAAGTAGAGTCCGTGGCCTCAACACAAGGTACCACTTGCTGCAACAAAGACCCTGTATGCCACCAGTAAGACCCGACACAGCCAAATAAACAAACTTTTTAAAAACGAAAAGAACAATGCAGATGTCAAAGTTTTCTGATGGCACTTTAACTTTTAATACACACATTGAAGATACTAGAATAGATGATTTTGAGGCTCTTTCTAGTTCTGGGGCTGGATAATCTGAAAATGGAAGCTAGGCAAGTACTATTCTCAATGGAAAATAGTATGGAAGGTCAATTATACCTCAAAAACAAATAGACAAACTCAAAGAGATTACATTTGTGGTTATCAGTGGTGGGGGCTGGGGGAGGGGAACTGGAGGAAGGTAGTCCAAAGGTACTAACCTCCACTCAAAATAATTAAGTACTAAGGATGTAATGGGGCTTCCCTCGTGGCTCAGCGGTAAAGAATCCACCTGTCAATGCAGGAGATGCAGGTTTGATCCCTGAATCTGGAAGCTCCCCTGGAGGAGGAAACGACAATCCACTGCGGTATTGTTGCCAGGGAAAACCAAGGGACAGGGGGGTCAGGGGGGCTACAGTCTATGGGGCCACACAGAGCTGCTGCACAGCGAACGGAAGTGAAAACATGATTAATACCACACTCCTGTATGTTGGATACAGAAGTACTGAAAAAAATCCTACATGTTCTCATCGATGACGACGAAAAAATCTTCTGCCTTTTTTATCTGTATAAGATGAATGTTCACTCAACTTATTGTAGCAATCATTTCATGATGTACGTTAAGTCAAATTACTCTGCTATGCACACCTTAAAATTATACAAGGCTGTATGTCAATGATACCTTAGCCAAACTCGAAGAGAAAAAAAACAGTATGGTAAATCACTTTGGGTTCTCATTTGGGTCCTTGTATAACAGCACAAATGGGGAATCTATACTTCCTCCATACCACCTTTCCCAACTGTGTTACTGGCAAGGCTAGTTTTCTAACAAAGACACAAGGCTTTTCTCCCGTAGCCACTGTCAATGGCACCCTGTTGCCTATGGTAAAAAGTCAAACTTCCCAATTTAGTTTCCCTTCCTCATTTACTCACAAAATGGGCTGCAGTTTCCTTTTCTTTCTTTGGTAAGCATTTTTTTCCAGCTTTCTTGGAGCTATAATTGACAAATAAAATTATAAGATATCATTGATGATTTGATATACATATCCACTGTGAAAGGATTCCTCCCATCCATTAGTTAACACATCCATTACTTCACATTATATATATGTTTGCGACAGACATTATTTCCCTTCTACTCTCTTGGCAAATTTCAATTATATAACACAGTGTTATCAATTATAGAAATCATGTTGTACACCTTAGAACCTCAGACTTTATTCACCTTATAGGTGAAAGTTGCACTGGAGTTTCTTAAACAGCAAAAACCAGAGGCAGACAAACCTGGATTTAAATCCTGACTCAGTGACTTATCAACTATGTGATCTTCCTGCAATTTAGCTCATTCATTTGTAAAACTGGAACGAACGATTCCACTGATGTAACTTTTTTAAGTTCCAAAGGAGATAACTTCTCTGGTGACACCAGGAGCGCCTAACCGGAGCAACCACTGAGTAACTGTTCCTCACCTGCCTGTTCTCTTCACTCAAGTTTGTTTCTGTTCTTCAAGAATCAACTCAGAAGATGTCTTTTTTCAGGCCCCTGCCTTAAAGTTCTTCCTTCTCGAAGCTTCGCAGCACTACACGCAATGTTCCACTGCAGCGTCTGTCATCCTGCATTCCAGCTGGCAGAACGAAATGAGGGCAGGGACCCACCGTGTGTTGGTCCCTCCAGCGCACAGCAGGTGCTCAGTAACATCTTCCTTGGGTGAATAACAGAAACCACACAGACAAGGGAACCCTGGCTGAAAATAACATGCATGCTTTAAAAACGTACTTTGAGAGGAAAAGATTCTAATTCACCTATAACCTCACTAACGTTACACAGCGGTTTTATTACTTGATTCCTTCTCTTCTGTCATGTAGGCTTCCCTGGTGGCCCAAACGGCAAAGAATCCGTCTGCAATGCAGGAGACCTAGGTTCGATCCCTGGGTTGGGAAGATCTCCTGGAGAAGGGAATGGCAACCCACTCCAGTATTCTTGTCTGGGGAAATCTCATGGACAGAGGAGCCTGGCAGGCTTCGGTCCATGGGGTCACCAAGAGTCAGACACGACAGAGCAAGTAACACTCCGTCATGCGGGTGGGAGAAAGGCAGAAAGCATGAAGTACAGTAAAGGAAAAAAGAATCAGGAGCCCAAGCCCCATGCTTCCTATTTTATTTCTATCTCTACAGAATGTTTTTTATATTTATAGTACTATTAAACACACCCCTCAATATGCTGTAATACAACAGTCCACTAGATGGTCAGATTCAATGATAGGTAACATAACATACTCCAAGGTCAAATCTGAATTTTGGGGGGAGTCCCTAGCAGTCCAGTAGGTAGGACTCCAAGCTTCCACTGCAAGATTCGACCCCTTTGGGGAACTAAGATCCTGCATGCCTCTCAGTGCAGTTAAAAAGAAAAGGAATTTCAGACCAAGTTAAATGTTACTGTGTGTGGTATTTACCAGGGCTCTTCACCAAGTATTTCCAGTTCCCTCTCCAGAAATATGACGGGATTTCATTTCCTTACCCCCTTGAAGTTAAATGCTACCATGTGACTTTCTGGGTCCAACACGTGCCCCTTCTGGAGAGTCTCTGAGTGTCAGCACACCCTGCTGCGTTCTTCTTCTGTCGTGGCAATTACGAAAGGCAGAGATCCTGTCTACCCACACCTGGCTGGAGATGCTGTAGAGGAAAGCTCCCAAGCCAGCCCATGATCAATGTGTGGCCTTGGCAAGAAATAAACCTCTGCTGCCTGAATACACTAAGAACTGGGGTTGTTCGTTACCCCAGCACACTCCAAATATTCTGCATTCGCATACAGAGAAAGTTAGTATTTCTCTCTATTCCAATCTATACTGTGACAACTGTATTTTTAAACACCATTTAAATTCCCCAATAATAAAAATCCATCTCTAACTCAAAACACCCTAGTGAAATGGGGAGCAGAAGGTAGACAGCAACCTCACTTAACTATCTCAGTTATAACCAACTCAAGATGGTTGTACAGCAGAAACCAATAAAAATTTCAAAGCAATTACCCTCCAATTAAAAATAAATTTTAATAAGTTTTTTAAAGTATCTCAGTAAAAGCTGGAAAACAATAATTTTTATCATTTGTATCTCAAGTATTTTTTTATTCTTCAGTCTCTGACTCCACAAAGTCATCTGCTTCCATCTTATACTGCTATGTAACAAACCACCATAAAGTCTAACAAATTAAAACAACAACCATTTTATTTATTTGTAATTTTGCAGTCTGGGCGGGGCTCAGCTGACTGGTTCCTCTGCTCATCTCAGGAGAGTCAGTTTTGAAGCTGGATTCAACAAGCAAGATGATGAGGGGCTGAACTCAGCTAGGAGACCGAGTTATAACTCTTCAAGTACGTAAGTCTTAACAGGAGAAAAACTCGGCCGTAACTAAGCAAATGCTTCGACCCTAGTAGAACAATTCACTGATGAGAGTTCTAAGGTAAAAAAATATGGTTATTCTTTCATATGTTTCATATTGCTATTTCACATGCAACCGGGTACTTACTCCAAACACGTGTGCATGTCATTAGGATCCCCAAAGATGAGGAAATCAAACAAGATTTTTTTGCTAGGCTCCACTAGAACACTTAAGAACCAAACCACACAAACTTCACCATTGACAATCAACTATATTGTTACTAATGTAAACAGGTTACATACACTGAGGTGTAAAGATTAAAAGTGATTCAGTCTAAAAAGACATAAGAAATCATTTTAAAACCACCTAGTAATTCATCTCATTTAGGGAGACATACTAATAAAACCATGGTCAGCAGAGATGTAAAATAAAAAGACCACTATGACAACATTCACAAGTTAGCGTAATAAAAAAGTTTTTCTAATGATTTTGTAATAACATTACTATGTATATATTTTTATATATACATAGCTTCTAGGAAGTTGTTCTGGTTGTTTTTCATGTGTTATTCATAATAAAAAACATTCTATAGAGATTTCTACCGATTAAGTTTCTGTACTTTCTCTTTATCAGGGAGAGCTGTGTAGGAGGGCACTCTTTATCGCCCGCCTCCCCCGACATAACCACTACCTTATTTTTGACGCCGTGGTGGTTTTGGAGTGAGTCTGGTACCTCATCACATGTCAGCCCATAATAATCAATGATGTCACAGTAACACCTGATGATCACTGATGACAGCAGCCGTTAACACTAATAGCAAATTCTTATAATACCACCTCAGGCTAGCATTTCCTGTGTGCCAGACACGGTCTGAATTCTACACATATATAAACTCACAATAATCCTAAACTAGATGTGGTAGGAAGATCACTTTGCAAGTGAGGCAACAAAGGCACAGAAAAGTTACTTCCTAACGACAAATAGTTAACAAGTAGCAGAACCTGGATTTGAATTCAGGTGATCTTAGTTCTAGAATCAGTAATATCCCAAGAACGTACTTTTCTCATTTCTAAAAAGAGATTATGATTTTAAATTTATTGGCTTTTTAAATATTGCACAGATGTACATATCCAAGTATATGTATTAATATTCACTACATAGCCTTCCAAATCATTTTCTGTACAGGAAATACACACACAGTTGGTGTTTGTATTCTTTGTACAAAACAGAGTTTGTAATAAACTTACTGCTTTGCAACTCTTGAGAAAAGTTTTCCTCAAGTCAACAAATGTATCCCAGATATACTCCCATCTTGGTACCCACTCTCTGTCCTGACAAAAACTATACGATATATGATCCCGCAATCCCACTCTGGGACATATATCTGGAGGAAACTAACTTGGAAAGACACATGCACCCCAGTGTTCACAGCAGCACTGTTTACACTAAGCAAAGCATGGAAGCAACCTAAATGTGCAATAAATGAGTGGACAACAAAGATGTGGCAGATACACAGTGGGCCACTACTCAGCCATAAAAAGCAACAAAAAAAGCCATCTGCAGCAACATGGACGGACATACAGATGATCATACCAAGTCAAGTAAGCCAGAGATATCGTGATAACACTTAAATGTGGAATCTAAAAAAAGTAATATAAATGAACTTTTTTAAAAAACAGAAATAGACTCACAGACATAGAAAACAAATTTATGGTTACCAAAGGGAATGGGGGGGTGACAAATGAGAGGTTTGGGATACAATATACATACTACTATGTACAAAATAAAAAACAATTACTGTTATGTAATATATACATAACAATGTATAAGTAAACAGCAAGGATCTAGAACTATACTCAGTATTTTAACAGCCTATAACAAAAGAATCTAAAAAAGCATACACACAGACACAACTAAAGCACGCTGCTGTACACCTGAAACTGCACCACGGTAAATTAATCATACTTCAATTTAAAAGAAAAACGGTTTAAAATCAGAACTGCGTGGCAGTCCACGGATGGGTGCTTTGTTCTTGCCGACTCTCGTCTACTAGCCTTCTACCTTCCTCTGCTGTCATGAGCATGTCTGCATGTGTATACTGGCCCATTTCTACTGCGAATATATTCTCATCTCATTCCTCACCTTTATAGGCTTTCTTGACCTTTTCCCCCCATCTCCTAAGGGTAAGGAAGCATTCTAAGTCTTTTACTATTTTCCACGCATTCTCCATAGTCTCAGTGACCTCAAGTAAATCACACTAGGGATTGATTCCCAGGTGGCTCAGTGGTAAAGAATCGCCTGCCAATGCAGGAGACGAGAGTCGATCCCTGGGTCGGGAAGATCCCCTGAAGGAGAAAATAGCTACCCACTCCAGTAGTCTTGCCTGGAAAACCCCATGGACAGAGGAGTTTGGCAGGCTACAGTCCATGGGTCACAAAGAGTCGGACACAGGTGAATACACACACATCCTAATCTAAACCTACTCCCAAATCCTCCGACACTCTAGACATTTCTGTCTTGTAGACATCTATGCCAGACATCATCAAGCATCAGAGTGGCTACATTCAACTGTAAGATGGGCGCAGAATACAGAATAATAGCCATTCTTGTCCTCAGGCAGACTGTAGACATCTACTTTTAAAACTTTCAATTTAAAAATAAAATAGTCCAGGCATATCGCAGAGGTGAAAAACTTGTCCACTGGTGGTCTACAGATTAAACCTAGCCCACAAGGTATAGCTACAAATAGCATTTTAGATCTTAATTGAAAATACTTAGAAGTCAAGAGATTTCGCATGAAGATCCAAGTTTTCAGCCTTTGTTGAAAAACCAGAGTATCTAGCAACATCTCACAGTCTCAGGTGGCAGCCATCAGCCAGAACTCTCTCAGCGTCTCCTAAGCAAGGCACAAAGACCCCTAGGACTCTTCAGACTGTTTTTACTCACCATTTTCTCCCCAACTTAAGGCCTCAAAAATGTCAGCTGTCATTCTGGAGCTTACAAACTGCATGCAACTCATTTAAATTACCTACTTGGTCCCTGTAAAGTTTATAATGCCTGGACTATAAAGCCCAAACTCGTTAGCCCTGCATTCAAGGACCATCACAGGTTGGCCCCAAACCCCACATTAAGCCTCTGTTCCAGTCACACCCCACCAAGAAAGCACCTTTTACACTTCCCTCAATAATTTTATTCACTCTGCTGCCCCGGAACACCCTCTCAACTTTCTTCTCACTCAATTTAGCTAAATGTTATTGACTCTTCAAGGTATAATTCATGCTCTGCTTCCTCCACATTTCTGGGGACCCTTTGGGCCACAGTAAACCTTCTTCCAGATTTGACTGTCCCTCCCAGCATACATTTGGCACTTACATGCTCTCTGAATAAGGTGTCACATGAAAGATTTTAAAAGTTACAGAAAAGCATTTCTCAGACTTAAACAGTTGCCACATTTGTGCATCATAGTTACTGCTATTACTAAATTAATAGCAGAAGCAAAGTCAAACAATTTTCCTGTCTTTTACATGATGCTTTTTCTAGAGAAAGTGCAAAAAGAGCTGTGTCATTCCTCCTTCTCTTAACCTGTGTTCTTAAGTCCTCTAAATTCTGCAAATGGGGAGACTGACATTGCCAATTACAAATTCAAGATTAATCTTTCTACTGAATATTCACACTAGCCACAAGTATACATTTATATGCAGGCCATCACCAAACAGAAGAAAAAAAAAAAATCATCCCTATTTCACTCCACAACTTTTGAACTTACACTGCCAAGAAGTTCTGAAAATAAACACTGCAGCACAAACATGATACAGAAAATGTTAAAATAAAGGAGGAAGGGATTAATCTGCTTGTTGAAATTTAAAGACGGGCCAAAACTATTTTTTTTTTTTATAAAAGAGAGGGAGGGAGGATGGGAGGGACACACACAGAGTTTAGAAAGTTTATTCTGTATCAGCTAAAAATTGTGTTCAGTCCAAATGTCTCACAGATGACCTATGTAGAATGCTGTCAAGGGTTTCACGTACCCCCTCACCAGGTGAGAGCATCTGAAGTTCTCTATAACTAAAAACTGACTGTTTCCATTTTGGAAGGTCAGTGACGTTTCATTGAAGCCCCTCAGTCATAACCACAAATGCCTCAAGAATACAAGGTTGGACAATCGCTCTCTGCCCAGAGGGAATCTGACTCTGGGCTGGGGAATAAATAATATGCAGTTTCACAAAAAGGTGAAGGAGAAGGAGAGGTTAGAGGAGTGTGTCTTGTCACCCTGCAAAGTGACCACAGATCTGGCATGGCAGAATTAACTGACAATAAGAAAATGTACTAAACCCCTATCTGTAAAATGAGAAAGCAAATTGTTTTAATACTTTTAAATTTACCTGGAAATCCATGTTGACCAAGTTTACATACTAATAATCATATTGTATCAAATATAATTTGTATTTTAGACTAAAAATGCATTCTGAAAGACGAGAGATTCCATGAAGACGACCAACAGCAGGGCGAGAGCAAGCTAATGAGCCCACCTCAGAGATGAGAGAGGCTGTCATTCCAGGATCAGCTCTTCAGGTAAATTAAAGCATCTCAGTGCCCATTAAGTGCTAGAGACCAGTAACTACTGAAAATTCCCACATATCTAAGTTCGTGAAAAGTAAGAAAAAGAGTAACTATCATAAAAGTTACAAATTTGCATCATCTCAAAAAGCACAGACAACAGTGGTACCCCTTAACTATAAACTGCTGTTTTATGAAACTGCATATGTTATAACGCAACGCAGTTTTCTGTTTGTTTTCGTTCTGCTGATTTCAAGTTCACAGCCACAGAAATGAGAACTCTGAGGGGCAGGGAAATGTGCTTACAAACACAGGGCAGCAACAGTCCCCGGCAGCGCCGCCATGTTTGCTGGTCCCTTGGAAGACATCGCTGGTTCTGCCTCCCTTTTTTCTACAATAATGCTCAAGGTGACTTTCTAATAACACTAACTGACCTCTGAAAAGAAACCTGGTTCAGGGTAAAAGAAGTTTATTCAGAAAAGGTCAAGGATAGAGCCTCAGAAATCCTATCCCCGCCACATGCTGCTTCTGTGCCATCCCCATACCCACCCCCACGCTGAACATCAACTTTACTGACTTGGTAAGAAACAGGGTGGAATGCTTCCTTGGCTTCCCAACAGAGTAATGCGAATATATATTCTCAGGAAGAAAAGAACCAACCGAAGCTTCAGGAAGAGTTTCCTTAACCTTAACAAAAATAACTCCAGGCACTGGTAGTGCCTGCCCAGCAGCAGGAGCTTCCGCACCAATGGGAAGACCTGCACCTCTGATAAGGACCAAGTGACAGACAATCCTTACTGCGCAAAAGAACTTTTAGACATGTGCAAACCTGACCGTTCTACTTAGTATTTCCCTATTTTCATACCCACTTTTCAAACTCTGCCTCTAAGATTAATAGCTTCAGTTCAAATTTCTTGATTTTAGGTTGTAAACATATATGTATTTTTAATTTATTTAGCTGCATGGGGATTTAGTTGCAACGTGCAAACTCTTAGTTCTGGCATGTGGGATCTAGTTCCTTGGCCTGGGATCGAACCTGGGCCCCTGCCCTGGAAGCTTGGAGTCTTACCCACTGGACCACTAGGGTAGTCCTGTATACATAATTTTAAAATAACAATAGTTACTGTAAAATCAGTAACCGCATACGCTTTTCAAATGTGATTAAAACATAAAAATGATCTAACACTATAAAACAAGAAATACTTACCTAATTATTAAATATTTAAAAATTTAAACTCAAAACAATGTGTATTTATTAGTCCATAGCTAGCTTTTTCTTTTAAACCAAAACAAATACACCAACCTACTTTTAAAAAATACTGCCATAAGGCATCTTCTCTAGGGTAAAACAACCCACTTACTGATCATCTAAATATCACTGACAATTTAAACACGTTTATCTCCACTGCATTCCACAAACACACTAATTTTCATTTCTGAGGTAATTATTTGCAATTCCACATAATTTTAACATTTACAAACCTAATTTACATTTATTACACATCGGTTTCACTTTCAGGGTCTGCACTACCCAGCTAACTACATGGTCTTTTCTGCATGTATCTTAGTACAGTATGGATTTACACAATTGAAAACCCCTCTCCTTGCCTCCCATTTCAGATATTAGCTTCTATTTACATATTCCCAAAACAACTGGAAAGTCTATTTCCTTCTTCAAAAGACACACCTAATTTTAAAGAATTCACTAAAAAGTTAGAAGCCATCCAAGTTACCACTAGACTTAATTACCTGTGAGGACTACAGTTCCAGCTTCCAAATCTAAAAAATAAAACTCTCAAAATTTAGAATTGTTCTAAACATCTTCCAAAGTGTTGAGATTTTTATATTGATGTATTACTGTCATTCTGTAGAAAAGTTTTAATCTCTCAGAGGACTACCTTCTCCTTCATAATATAAGCGATAAAAATTAAAATAATAAAAGTGGCAATACCCTAAACCAACCTTTCTCCCGGTGCACTCAGGAGCTGCACTAATACAAATGAGCTCATTGCAATTTCAGGGGAAGTGTACACGTACACATACACACACACACTTGCATGCGTAGGGTGAGAACAATACTGAGAGGTCTACTCTTTCTAGGGTAAAAATTTAAAAACAAGCCTAGAACATATAATAATCCAAAATTAATGTTCACAAAGAATGAAATAGTGAAAATGGGAAGTAATGAAGTTAAAACCCTACTGTGGCTTCCTATGTGTTGCTTTAAAGGATACCAAAAAAGTGGCAAAGAAGTTTAAAATTACTTAAACCTGCACCTTCCTTCTCCAGATTTGTTAATACAGGAATAACAATGGCATTTTGTATCAGACACTACAATGCGAGTGATACAGTAACCCCCAACTTTGTATCACAAAGGAGCAAATGCAATACTGTATACATCCTGTACTTGTTTCCCTCGCGATTTGTCACAGCTAGGTAAGAGCTGGCCATAAAATATGGAGGCAAGTCGAAGGCCCTGAATCGCTTTCACAGTACAAGGACAGCGAAGCAAGAAGGAGCACATACCCAGTCCAGGGCTTCATGGGGCTCCCACAACCCTGTTCTCTGCCTGGGCTCACACTCCTATTTTTACTATGTATCACCAAACGTTAACAATGCTATTGCTAAATGAATGCACCCCATCCGAAGAAAAAAAAAGCCAAACTAGAACAAAAACCCAGAGAATCCGTAAGTGAGCTGCTCTCCGCTGCGTCCACTGCACCCTCGCACTAGCAGGAGACGACCATATAATGAAATGAGTAAGCACCCAATCCATTCCACAACTCCGAGGGCGGCCACGGACCTGCTCGGCACCCTCGAGAGCCATGAGCGCTCGGCGACTCCCCGGTACGAAATGGCTTTCTGGATTCCACCGGCAAAGTTGTCCGAGAACCATGCTGCAAAAAGGCATTTCTAACAACTGAAAACCGGCGCTGCCCAGCCCCGGGGTGCCGGCTCCGAAGCACCCAAGAGCCGCTCCGGCCCCGCTCACGGCTCGGAGGCGGCTCCTCGAGGCGAGTTCGGTCGCGGTTTCCATCCGTCCGGAGCTGCACCAACGTGCTCCCCACGCTCGGCCGGCGGTTGGGAGCGACATTTCCAAAAACTTGGCGCTCGCGGTCCCCGCGCGGCCACCACACGGAGTTTGAGCGGCTCGGGCCGGGCGGTGCGGGCCGGGCGGGGGAGGGGAGCGGCCGTGAGACTTCCCGACGCGCCGGTGAAGCCCCGGAGCCCGAGGCTGGCGGGGGTGGGGAGGCGAGGAAAGTTAAAGCTGGGGCCGGCTGACAAAAGCAGCCCGGCTCCGGCCGCTGCTCGCCGCCCGCCGGCAGGCCCGGGGGACCACCTGGCCCCGGCGTTTTGACAGCTCGGCGAGCGCCCGGGGGGTGCCGAACGCGAGGCCGGCCCCGCGACTCTCCAGCTGCGCCTCGGGCTGGGATACCCAACGAGCCGGCGAGGCCCAGCGGCGGCTACGAGAAATTTCTCCAAACACAGAAGCCCCAGAAACCGCGGCGCCGGGGCCCAAACTAAAAAAAAAGTAAAGTGTGGCGGCGGCGCGGGCCGTCGGGGGCCCGGCCGCGGAGGGCGGTGCGGGGCGCCCGCGGGAGGCCGGGCGCCGGCGCGCGGGGCTCGGGGCGGGCGCGCGGGGCGGGAGGGCGCCCCCGGGGCCCGGAGCCGCGCGGCCGGCGGGGCCCCACCCCCACCCCCACCCCGCGGGGGCGGCCGGGGGCGCGCGGGGGCGGCGGGGCCCGGGGCGCGCCGGTGACAGCTCCGGGCCGGCCGCCGCCGCCGCCGCCGCTGGCTCCCGGCCTGGCTCCCTCACACTCAACTTACTTCTTTCTGGCTCTCTGGAAAGGGGAAGCGCCATCTTTGCGAGGCCGGCCCCGAGGTCTTTTGTCTGCGGCTGCGGGGCTCGGGGCCGGGGCTCCGGGCTCCTCGGGGGGTGGTGGCGGCGGCTGCGGCTGCTCCGCGCTCTTGTCCTCCTCCGACGACATCCTAGTCACCAGGAAAGACACATGGATCCCGGTCCTCCTCCTGGGGGGCTCCTCCCGCCGCCGCCGCCGCCGCCGCCGCTGCTGCTCGGGTTCCTCCTCCCCGGCTCAGCCTCTCGCATTTCCCGCAGCCCCGGGAGCAGCAGCAGCAGCAGCAGGTACCGGGAGAGGCGGCAACATGGAGCGAGCAGGACACGCACTCACACACATACGCGCGGGCGCGCGCACCTCGGCGCGCAGGGGCCGGGCGGGGGGCGGCGGGCGGGGCGGCGGGAGGGAGGGAGGGGCCGGGCCGGGCCGGGCCGGGGCGGGGAGCGCGGGCGGGGCCGGCGGGCGGGCGCCGGGCGGTGCGGGAGCGGGCGCGGGCGGCGCCGGGCGGGGCGGGGCTCCTGAGGGGTAGGGGCGGGGGCGGGGGGCGGCCGGCCCCGGGGGTCTCCGCCCGCGCCCCTCCCCCAGGCCGCCCGCGGCGGGGAGGAGAAAGGGGCCGCGGTTCTGGGAGCTGCGGCCCCGCGGGCGGGGGTCGCGCCCCCCGCCGGCTGCCCCTCCCCTGCGCGAGCCGCGTCGGGCGGGGCGGCGGCGGCGGCGAAGTTTTGACAGCTGCTCCAGTTGTTGTTGTGGGTTCCGGGCTGCGCGAGAGCGCCGGCCCCTCAGCGCCCGCGCCCGCCCTCCGGGGCTGGGAAGGAGGAAGTTTTGCGGGTGTGCGTGTACCACACACATACACGCACACACAGACACACACACACTGGACCGGGGCCGTCGCGCGAGGGCCGCCGCCGGGTCTGCCCCGAGCGCCCCCGCACCTCAGCCCTCTCAAACTCGCCGCCGGTCTCGCCCACACACGGCCGCCGCGACGCCCCCGCCCCCTCCCCTTCCCCCACCCCGCCGCCCCCCGCGCGCCGCCGCCGCCGCCGCCGCTGCCACTCACGGGGGGGCTCGCTCCGCGCATGCGCCGCCCGCGGACGCGCCGCCGCCGCTGACCTCACCGCCCCTCCCCCGCCCCCGCTCCCTCCTCCTCTGACGCGGCGGCCCCGGCTGCGCCGCGGCTCCGGCTCCGGCCCCGGCCCCGGGAGAACGCCAAACTGCGGAGGAGGGAGTCCGGGATCGGGGTCCCGGGGAGCGCGCGGAGGCAGGGCGAGGACGGGGGTAGGGCCGCGTCCCCGCTCCGGAGGCGCTCGGCGCCCCCACCCCCCCACACTGCCGCGGACGGGAGGGCGGGTGGATGCGAGATGGTCGAGCCCCGGCGCGCGGCCGGCCCGGGCTCCCCCTTCGGCGCCCCCGCCCCACCCCACTCCGCCCCACCCTCGGCGGGGCGCTAGGGGACCGGCCCGGAGGGACTGCGCCGGGCGCACGTTCAGCGTTCTTTCGTTTTTTTAATGCGCGTCTGTAGAGAGAAAGAAATGGAGTGCAACTTCGTTCTAATCCTATTCCAGGGGTACTTTCGTTATTGCCACGTCGTTTTCAAAATGATCCTGAAAGGGTTTATAGAGCTGTCAGACAAAAAGATGGCATTCTGAGGAATAAAAAGGCTGAAAGACATAATAAACCAGTAAAAAAAAAAAAAAAAAAAAAACACACACCGACAACTCGATTTGAACGTTGGGTGAGATGCGATGCGGGGACAAAAATCGAAGGAGTTGTAAGCTGCCTCTTAAAATACGTGAAAAGGATGAAAGAAAAACGGGGCTGAGGGTCAGAAACCTGAAATGGACACTTACTCAGAAAGGAGAGTTACAGATGTGGGTGGGATCCTGGGCTGCTTATTCCAACAGGGATCAACCCTGGGACAATGTGTTCTTGTGAGCCTGCCTTCCCGTTCACTAGCGGAGTGGAAAGATCGTCGATTTGAATGGGGACAAAATACTAAGAACTAGCAACCAACCGTTTGCGAAAGCACAGGGACAAACTCTCATTTTCCAGGCACACGCTCTAGGCCGGACACCCAAGGCATTCTCAGGATTTTCATCAGTTTTCACAACACAGTTCTAGTGTAAGGTAAGAATAATACGCCGTTTTTCCTGCTTTGTCGTTTGCCTTCACTTCCTCCCCAGTAGCCAGAATATAAACTTTCAATTGTGTTTTCTTATTTAGGCAAATACAGTTTGATTTCCAGAGCCTGTTCTGACTAAAGCATAGTTTTTTGAAATGAGGATTACAGTAAAAATTTGAATTCCTTCAGGGTTTGGTTCGTGCTGGCTTTTCCACGTTTAATAAATTTACAATTTGAGACTGAGGAGATGCTGGCTTGGTAAATACAAACTTTAAGTGTCTGACTTTGTCTATTGAAATACAACATATACATAACTAATGATAAATGTAAGAAGTTATATATTTAATGCTTATTATTACTCACGCTTTTTCATTTTCTGTACATTGCAAACATACTTTCAAAAATTGGATTATCGATCCAAATGTTTATCTTCGTTAAGTACTGCATTGAGAAGAGTCATTTCCAACTGTGTGTTTCATATACACAAAATTCTACATCAGGGCAATTTACTTCAGTATACTTGTCAGCTCTTTGGAGAAATTAAGGGTCAGAAATGTGCAAACTGCAAGTCACTCCTGCTGGAGACAGTTTTAAAAGGAAACACCTAGGGACTGGGAAGAGAAAAGTGGGCGGGATAAATGGAAGGGTAGAAACAGAGGCTGTGCTTCTAGAAAGACAGATGATGAAGGTAAACCCGATGTTAAATTTCCATTCTTTTGGCTGCTGTGAGCAGACAGGTGGCTGGGAGCTGTTTTAACAGGACTGATGGGAGGCTCATCAGCTTGAACTTGCTGAGGGCAGAGCAGGCAAAACATAACCCGGGATGCAGAGGAAGTATTCAAGGAATACTTATTCGACATAAATAAAGGTCTTTCAAAGTTGTTTCCGTCTCTGTCATCCAAATTACACAGCTTTGAGACCACAATGGCAAAAATCCAGGAGGCAGGTAGCTAAGGTGGGTTCCTCAAAATTATAAAATCAGAAAGTCAGCAAGCACCTGGGAGGACCAAATGCAAAAAAAAGAATGTCTCTTTGTAATAAGTACACATGTTAAGTAGGCAGCTTGAAAACACGGTAGGCGTGCAACCATGTTAACAGCAATGAGCTCTACATAAGTACACATGTTAAATAGGCACGTTGAAAACACGGTAGGCATGCAACCGTGTTAACAGCAAGGAGCTCTACGTAAGTACACCTTAAGTAGGCACCTTGAAAACAGGGTAGGTATGCAACCGTGTTAACAGCAAGGAACTCTACAGGGTTGGACTTGCACTTGTATTTCTTTGTATCAGTCTTCCAGAGCAGATGTAGTCTAATCACAAATATATAGTAGGTGTTCAAAATGTGGATGGGGAGTGAGGGTTGTTATCTTCAAAAAAGAAAAAGCAACATCTCATGAAACTCCTATAAGCAAAGGAGATTCTCAAAGAGTCTAACATACAAATGACCAAATAAAAATTCATGGTACAGTAGTAGACTTTCTTACTAATTGTAGGCCTATAAAATGCCATTGATATGTCTTTCTTTACAGAGCAGTCTTTATCTCTTTGTTTCAGTGAACATAAAAGTATTTATGAGGCTTTCCCATAAGTTCACTAGTAAATGGTATCCCTCTCTTTTTGTATTCCCATAGTCTTAAATTCCTCAAGGTTTTAAGAACCAAACTTTTATGATTGTGTAAAAAAGACCACTAAAATGTAAATTCTAGATCTTATAAAATTTCTGTTCATATTTTTACTATTAAAGTTGCACTTTTAAAAGTTGCAGTAATTGCTGTCTTTTTTGGTCCTTTATTTTTCAGTGGGGGAAAAAATGTTTTTAAAAGAATTTCAGCCACTATGAGTTCATATTTAGTCCATAGTGCATTTTTAAATTTAAAAATTCATATTGTATTACATAAGTTATTTCAATAATGTACCTGTGTACATGTAACTGTGTGGTGGAAAAATTAAGGGAAGAAACTGAGAAGGAAATAAACAGAATAATCACCTTCAGAAATAACTTGTGTATCAGAGTTTGAGATGGTCTAGAGCTCATTTTGAAGGAAATGGCAACCCACTCCAGTGTTCTTGCCTGGAGAATCCCAGGGACGGGGGAGCCTGGTGGGCTGCCGTCCATGGGGTCACACAGAGTCGGACACGACTGAAGCGACTTAGCAGCAGCAGCAGCAGCAGCAGAGCTCATTTTACAGAGATATGCATCTTGCCCTCTAGGGTTCTATACTTTAAACCTGGCACTACTGAACAAGACAACCACAAAAAGGGTGGCAGGCAACTGAAAAATAAACATGGGAAAACACATAAATAGATTAAATATTTACTGTGTACAAGACCATAGTTTTAAAAGAAATGCATCTGGGGATGTGGGGGAAGGGCAGGGATGGGAGAAGGCAGCAGACAGGCCCGTCCAGTGTACACACACACACACCTTCTTAGGTTCCTTGATGCAGACTACTGTTATTAGCTTCCTACGGCTACTGCAAAAAGCGACCACAAATAGGCAGCTTAAAACAACAGAAATGTTTTCTCTCACAGTCCCAGTAGCTAGAAGTCCAAAACCAAGGTGTCGGCAGGGCTGGTTCTTCCTGGTGGGCTCTGGGAAGCATCAGTTCCACGTCCCTCTCAGTGTCGGGGGGACGTGGATGTGACGAGCAGTCCTTGGCTTCCCTCAGCTTGCGGATGCACCTCTCCTACCTGCCTCCATCATCACGTGGCATCTTCCCTGAGTGTCTGTGTCCTCCTGAGTGGTGCTCCCCTGTGTGTGTGTATTCTCTTCTTGTAAGGGATATTAGATTAATGGTCTACCCTCCACCAGTATGACCTCATCTCTATTAATAATTACATCCACAACAATCCTACTTCCAAATGAGGTCACATGCTGAGGTTTTGGGAGAGAATGTGAATGCTGGAGGGCAGGGGTGGGGTGGGAATATTCAACGCAGTCTAACCACCAAACAGCCTATATTGATGCCTACCCATCTTAGCAGATCATGGTGTATATTGTTAGAAATTTGTATATGAGTCAACTGCATGCAAGCTCTTCTTGATGCACACAAAAGTTGTTTACATTATTTTACATGGAATCAACTTATCCAAATAAATAAAATCAAAGTGAATTTAACAACGATGGTGTCCACATAGTAACAGAGTTGAGATTCAGTAGTTCCATGGTTGGTTTGATCTGTGTAGAAGTACATCAAAAAATTTCAGTTCAGAGCTTCCTTGGTGGCTCAGTGGTTAAGAATCCACCTGCCAACACAGGAGACACAGGTTCGATCCCTGGTCTGAAAAGATCACACATGCGGTAGAACAGCTAAGCCCATGCACCACAGCTACTGAGCTCTCGTGCTACAACTACTTAAGTCCATGTGCCCTAGAGCCTGTGCTCCGCAATGAGAGGCCACACCAAGGAGAAGCCCAGGCACTGCAAGAAAGAGTAGCCCTCGATCGCCCCAACTAGAGAAAAGCCCGTGCAGCAACAAAGACCCAGCACAACCAAAAATAAATATGGACATGGAACTTACAGCCCCGCATCAGCCTTCAAGTTGAATTCTAAATTCCTCAGCATGGCTCACTAGGCCCTCTAGAGTCCCTGCCACCCTCCAGCCAAAGTGCTGTTCTTCCTTTCATGCACCACACCATGAACTCCAGTCTTCAGGACTATTTTTGGTGGGCTCCAAACCTCACCAGGCTGTCCCAGCCCCTCCCACCCCGCCAGCCCTTGGCCAATTCCCACTTCTTTTTTCCCCCCCCTTCAGCTTTCTGTTGTTGTTGTTTTAGTCTGACTCTTTTGCAACTCTTTTGCGGGACTGTAGCTTGCCCGCCAGGCTCCTCTGTCCCTGGGATTTCCTAGACAAGAATACTGGAGCGGGTTGCCATTTCCTCCTCCAGGGGATCTTCCTGACCCAGGGATCAAACCCACGTCTCCTGCATCAGCAGGCAGATTCTTTATCGCTGAGCCACCTGAACAGCCCTTCAGCTCTCTTTAGACTTCACCTCACCCTGACCACCATTCTCCCCATAATGAAGGTTGCAGTTCCCCTCGATGCTTCTACAATACCTGTGCTCTCCTCATCACAGCTCTCCTAGCTGGTAATGAATGGCCCCCTTAGCTGTCTGCTTCCCAGCCTAAGTCCACAGGAGACCACCCCTCACGTCTGCCTTATTCACCGTCTACCCCTATGACTCAGCAGAGGCCCAAGAGAGTGGCTGAATAAGTAAAATAAATGGGAAAATGTTACTTTTAAGAAATACAGCTAAGATGATCCCTTCAGTTCAGTTCAGTTCAGTCGTTCAGTCGTGTCCAACTCTTTGCGACCCCATGAATCGCAGCACGCCAGGCTCCCTGTCCATCACCATCTCCCGGAGTTCACTCAAGCTCATGTCCATCGAGTCAGTGATGCCATCCAGCCATCTCATCCTCTGTCATCCCCTTCTCCTCCTGCCCCCAATCCCTCCCAGCATCAGAGTCTTTTCCAATGAATCAACTCTTCGCATGAGGTGGCCAAAGTACTGGAGTTTCAGCTTTAGCATCATTCCTTCCAAAGAACACCCAGGACTGATCTCCTTCAGAATGGACTGGTTGGATCTCCTTGCAGTCCAAGGGACTCTCAAGAGTCTTCTCCAACACCACAGTTCAAAAGCATCAATTCTTCAGTGCTCAGCTTTCTTCACAGTCCAACTCTCACATCCATATGTGACCACTGGAAAAACCATAGCCTTGACTAGACGGACCTTTATCGGCAAAGTAATGTCTCTGCTTTTTAGTTTGCTATCTAGGTTGGTCATAACTTTCCTTCCAAGGAGTAAGCATCTTTTAATTTCATGGCTGAAATCACCACCTACCGTGATTTTGGAGCCCCCAAAAATAAAGTCTGACACTGTTTCCACTGTTTCCCCAACTATTTCCCATGAAGGGATGGGACTGGATGCCATGATCTTTGTGTTCTGAATGTTGAGCTTTAAGCCAACTTTTTCACTCTCCTCTTTCACTTTCATCAAGAGGCTTTTTAGTTCCTCTTCACTTTCTGCCATAAGGGTGGTGTCATCTGCATATTTGAGGTTATTGATATTTCTCCAGGATGATCCCTTACAGGAGTATTTAACTTTAAAAAAGAAACTATTTATATCAAGGTATACAAGTATACACGGATACTTTGCTACATTTTGTTGGTCTTTACATTTTACTTCGCTATAAGGAAACAAGCCAGTCATCTTTGCCCCCTGTAACCAGCATTCCATACGTGACACTCTTCTCAGCGTTACTGGCTTTCAGAACCGGGGTGTGGAGGATCACACCTTTTCTAATGGAGTCTCTTAAATCTAAAAAGGTAAAATAGTTGCCCACGGTCTTCCGAGAACATAGTATGTCCTAAGAGAGACTTCTCATCCAAGATAATATCAAGGGGAAAATTATTACAGTAAATCATATACAATATGTATCATGTAACCCACTTATGTTGGAGAAGGCAATGGCACCCCACTCCAGTACTCTTGCCTGGAAAATCCCAAGGACGGAGGAGCCTGGTAGGCTGCCGTCTATGGGGTCGCACAGAGTCGGACACGACTGAGCGACTGAACTGAACTGAACCCACTTATGTAAAACTGTGTAAATCCACAACAATCAGTATATACATATGGGCATAATGTAATACTGTTCATCAAAATATAAACAAATACTGTCTCTGGGCTGGGATTCCAAATAAGGTTTACTTTCTTTGTTGTTTTTCCTTATAGTTGTGTGATGAATGGCTATTATTTTTACAAAAGGAATCAAGTTGCTTTTCAAAGAAAAATTTTTCTCCAAATTTATCTTTTTTAGCTTTAATTGTATTTAACGTTCATGTGACATCCTTTTCCTTTTCTTTATTACTATCCATTTGTCTGTGGAAATATTAAAACAACACTCACCAAACTACCACCAATCCTGCCTGGTATAATCAGTTTCAGAGTTCTAGTTTTTAGAAGTTTTCCTTTTTCATTCGCCATTAATTGAAGTAAAAACAGTTTTTCCAAATGAAAAATGGCTTTTCTCTCTTTCCCTAATTTTTTTTAAATTATTTTATATCAGAGTATAGCTGATATTGCTATAGTTTCAGGCGGACAGCCAAGGGACTCAGCCAGACGTACCCATTCTCCTCCAAACTCCCCTCCCATCCAGGCTGCCACGTAACACTGAGCAGAGTTCCCTGTGCTGTACAGTAGGACCTTGCAGGTGATCCATTTTACAAGCAGTGTGTATACCAAACTCCTTAACGATCCCTTCCCTTCATCCTTCCCGGCTGGTAACCATGAATTCCTTCTCTACGTCTGTGACTCTGTTTCTGTTTTGTGAATAAGTTCATTTCTGTCATTTCTTTTTAGGTTCCCGGATGTCACAGGTCTTTCCCTAATCTTAACAGCTAGGTTCATCACCGCCAGCTAGCACCCCAACACCTAAGGAAGCTGTACCCATGTGGCACCAGTCTCTTTGCCGCACCGGTCTCACATGCCTGCCATCTTTGTGTCCCCAGTACACTGAACTATGAGCTGGATGCTTGTAAATACTTGTTACACAGACTAAAAAAGAAGCAATCATTACTCCAGGAGGTGCCACTTGCAGAAAGGAAGGAGCAGGAGAAGGAAGAGAGGGAGGTCGGAAGAAGGGAGCTCAGATTCTAAGGGCAGAGGGGGAGGGTGGCAGGCCCAGTCTCGCTTGCTCTGCTTTCCCGCCTTCCCGTTCACTCTCACTCCTCTGCGACCATGTCTATTGGTCTGCAGGCTGTTGGCCTCTTCCCCTCCCTTGTCTTGACCTGCCTTTGCCAGGTCAGTCACTGTCACTGGGAAGACTTGTCCTATGCTGGGCAGGTTCTCACTCCTGCAGCTTGAAAGACAAACAGGCCAGCAGACACCTTAAGGAACCTGATGAGGATAAGGTAGCCGAAGAGGCCTGGGCACACAGGTAACTGAGGTGGTTAGGGTTACAGAGTACTGCACAAAAAGTAAACAAAACTATTTCCTTCTCAAAACAAACAAACAAACAAACAAACCCCCAACCAACCAAACAGGAGCCACAGCATCACCCAGAATCTGAAGAGAGTGGGTGTTTTCCTTTGGTTTTCTCTTCTCTGTCCTCATCTGTTGTCTTGAAAGTTTAAAAGAAACTCCGGGGCCGCGGGCACCGGTGTCCTTTCTCTGCTGGACAACAAGCCTGACAGCCGCCTGCCCCAGAGCCTCCCAACTCATGGTCCGTCCTTCTGTGACCTCATTCCCTGCCTGGTTCCGTGTGCCACTCTGTGACTTAATCGAGGTAAGATCTGTTTCAGCACACAAGCTCCAGAGGCCCCGCAGGCTCGTTCCTTTGCAGATAACTCGGGGGCGTGGGGGTGGTTTTAGGGCTGAGGTCTCAGCAGATCACCCTTGTGCCTACTTTTCCAGAGACTGCTTTTCCCTCTGACCCCTGGAGAGCCTTCAAAGATCGCCTCTCTGGCCGCCTCGCGGCTGTTCTAGCGCGTGTGTGCGGCCCGCTGGGCCCCCGCGCGCGCCATGGACCGCAGAGCTCCTCCAACTGCGCCGGAGCTGCCCGAGCGGCTGCCGGCTGAGGAGAAGCACCTGCTGAGCAGCCTGGCCGCGGCAGACACCTTGGCCCGAGTCCTGCGGCCCTGCTACGGGCCCCAGGGGCGGCAGAAGCTCCTGGTCACCGCCAAAGGAGACACTGTGCTCACGGGGCACGCCGCGGCCATCCTGCGGGCGCTGGAGCTGGAGCACCCGGCCGCCCGGCTGCTACGGGAGGCGGCGCAGGGCCAGGCGGAGCAGAGCGGCGACGGCGCGGCCTTCGTGGTCCTCCTGGCCCAGGCGCTGCTGGCACAGGCTGAGCGCCTGCTTCGGGCCGGCCTGCCGCGCGCCCAGCTCCGCGAGGCCTACGCGGCGGTGGCCGCAGAGACGCTGGCCCTGCTGCCGTCGCTGGCTGTCCGCGCGCTGGGGCCCCTGGAGGACCCGGTCTGGGCGCTGCGCTCGGTCATGAACACGCACGCGCTCTGGCGCACCGACCACCTGGCCGGGCTGGTGGCGCGTGCGTGCTGGGCCACGCGGGAGCTGGACGGCGGCTTCCGGCCGGAGCGCGTGGGCGTGTGCGCGCTGCCCGGCGCGCAGCAGGAGGACTCGTGCCTGCTGCCCGGCCTGGCCCTGCCGGGCAAGCCCTGCGGCCAGGTGACCATGGTGCTCAGTGGTGCCCGCGTGGCTCTCTTGGCCTGCGACTTCGGGCCCGCCCGCCCCCTTGCTCCGGCCACCGCCCGGCTCTCCAGCCCCGATGACCTGATCCGGTTCCGGAAAGGCAGCGAGAGTCTGATAGAAAAGCAGGTGGCCCAGCTGGCCGCTGCGGCTAACGTGGTCGTGGTCTCGGGGGACATCGACGAGAAGACCCTCACGCACGCGGACAAGTACGGCCTCATGGTGATCCAGGTCGCGTCCCGGCGGGAGATGGTTTATCTGAGTGAGGTGCTGCGCACCCCTCTGACGCCTTACCTCGTTCCTCCGCTGGAGCCAGGGAAGTGTCAGAGGGTGTACGGGCAGGAGCTGGGAGAAGCTTTGGCCGTGGTGTTTGAGTGGGAGAGTACAGGAACCCCTGCCCTCACCTTGGTCCTCAGGGGGGCCACCGCCCATGGGCTGCGGGGGGCCGAGCAGGCCGCCTACAGCGGCATTGACGCCTACTTCCAGCTGTGCCAGGACCCCAGACTGCTCCCCGGAGCTGGGGCCACAGAGATGGCCCTGGCGAAGATGCTCTCAGAGACAGGGACCAAACTGGAAGGGCCCAACGGCCCCACCTTCCTGGCGTTCGCCCAGGCCCTGCAGTCTCTTCCGGAAACCTTGGCAGAGAACGCGGGCTTAGCTGTCCCTCACGTGATGGCAGAAATGAACGGAGCTCACCAGGCTGGAAACTTCCTCATAGGAGTGGGGGTCGAGGGGATAATAAATGTGGCCCAGGAAGAAGTGTGGGACACCCTGATAGCCAAAGCCCAAGGACTTCGAGCCGTGGCTGACGTGGTTCAACAGCTCCTGACTGTTGATGACGTTGTCTTGGCCAAGAAAAGTCCCGCATGTCCGCAGGACCCGAATCCTGAACCCAAGAAGAGGAGTGCCCGTCCCCTGTGAGAAAAACGGAGCCCTTGGAACAAATAAGTGGTAACATCCTTAATAAAGTGGGGTCGCTAAGAAGGGCGTTGCCACCCCAAAAAATGATTGCTTGCCTTGTGTTGCCTCCAAGCTTGGTGCTATTTGAGTCCATTTCTTTAGATAAAAACAACATATAAAGAACCACAAGCAGAGTCCTTCTTCTTGATTTACTTCCTTTCAGATTCTTGGCTTTTTTCGTTTCCTGTTTCTCTCCATCAGGTTCTGTTCCTTCCCTCCAAGAAAAGCAAGATTCAATTCCATTAAAGATTTTTAAATTGAGTAACTGGGTTTGGGGAATGTGAAAAAAAAAAAAAAAAAGCAGGTATCTTTTCTCAACTATTTTGAGTATTCCTGCATGAATTCTAATATATGTGAATTTCTATCCAGATGTCACTTTAACAATCTGAGAACATCAGTTTCAGCTTAAAGGAGTGACCACTCATTTCTGTTGTGATTATTTGGGAAAAGGGAGAATATTAAGGCAAAAAAAATCAATGTAAAAGAAAAAAAATGAGGTGGGAGGCAACTATTTTTAAAAAGCATCCTTGGCATGTATAACAAAAGGTAAGAACACACTCTTTAGAACCACACACAGCTCTGGAGTAGGAGAGGAGCAGTGGGGAGCACCCTGCACCAGGGTGTCCTGGCCAGGCTGTGATTATGACAAGGTGCTGTGCTGTGCTGTGCTTCGTCACTCAGTCACGTCCAACTCTTTGCATCCCCATGGACGCTAACCCTCCAGGCTCCTCTGTCCATGGGATTCTCCAGGCAAGATTACTGGAGTGGGTTGTCATGCCCTCCTTCAGGGGATCTTCCCAACCCAGGGATTGAACCCAGGTCTCCCGCATTTCGAGGCGGATTCTTTACTGTCTGAGCCTCCAGGGAAACCCATGACCAGGTATCCCTGGGCAATAAAGGGGGGTTTGAGTAGAGCCAGAGCATGTTACCCAAAGCCTTTCCCACTTAGCCATCTGAGTTTCTTTGCCTCTGGGAAAAGAGCAGCATGTCGGGGCAGAAGTGAGGCGATGGGAGGCTGCAGTCTATTGGAATCAAAACAAAAAGGCTTAAGCATTTGGAGAGAAAACCAAACTCAAGAAACAACTGTCTTACAGCAGGCAAAGATTCTTTGAAACCCGGAAGCGAAATCCTGAGACTCTGTTAGTGAACAAAGGATGGTGGATGAAAATGTACTAGAACTAGACTCACTATTACAAACTTCAGATCTATACAACATCCTCCATGGGTGGGTCTGTCCTTGTTTGTCTTCATTATTAAATCTTAGCAAATATAAGTAAATGCTGTCATATTTCTTCCCTGCCCTCAGGTTCCATATTGTTCTCATAGAGTCTGAAATTCCATAATCATAGTGATGATGATAGTTAACTTTGTAAAGCAGTTCAAAAGCACTTTGTACTCATTTTATTTAATCATCAAAATAAACTTAGGAGAAAGAAGCTTGTTATCGCTCAGTTGCTGGAGACACAATTGAGCTTCAGAAAAATTAAGTGATTGGGTAAAGTTACACAGTAAATAGAAGTGGAAAACCCATTCTCTTATTCATTATTTTATTGCCCCAATCAAATTCCTCTGTTGTGTTGTTTTCATAGACATAACCCCTATGATTATGAAGAAAGTATGTCTCAAAATGGCCTTTGGAAAATGTACAATTAGTGTTTTCTAAATTAGGCAGAAAGCCATATTCATTTTGCAAAATAAAATAAAGATGGCTCTTGCTCACAGAGAACGTTTTAGTTATAGATCCAAGACATACGTAAGTCAAATAATGTAACTTAGTATCTTTTAAATGCCCTAACTTTGATACACAAGTGATTTTTTTGATAATTTACTTGGGGAGAAATCATACTGTAACATTACCATCTCCTTTCCCCTAGACAGACAGACATACACACACAGACATACACACAATTATATATATATATAAACAGACTCACAGACACAGAGACCAGACTTGTGGTTGCCAAGTGGGGTGGGGTGGTGGGTGAGAGAAGGATACATTGGGAGTTTGGGATTAGCAGATGCAAACTATTATATACAGAATGGATAAACAACAAGGCCCTACTGTATAGCACAGGAAACCATATTCAATATCCTGTGATAAACCATTCTGGAAAACAATATATATATGTATGTATAACAATCACTTTGCTGTACAGCAGAAATTAACACAATATTGTAAATCAACTACAATTTTAAAAAAATTGAAGACTGATCAAGAATAACCATGAAGGGACTAAATTTATCTGGAATTAACTAAATGAAATATTCTACCAACGGAAAAAGGGAGCAGGAAAAAGAAATTTTAAGATAATTTAATTATAGAAACTTTTTCAACACATTGAGTTCGGGGCTTGGAAATTCCAACTTTCTCCACATGGAAAGACCAAATGCGGCCTTCAGACACTAGCACTGACAGAGTTCACCTTTGGTTACTATGAAGCTAAGTAAGAGAGACTACAGTGGCCATCTGTCTGTATCAAAGGACAGATTTGAGATGCTGTTCTTATTCATCACACAGGTTAAAAACAAAATCATGGCTATCCCCATAAGTTTTCTTCTCACTGAACGAATGCATCAGAAAGGAGCGGTGGATTCTGGCTAGTGCCTCTCTGAACTTCACTGAATGCACAACAGAAAACGTTTTCATATCCAGACATTACACATTTTAAAAAACATCTTCACCCCTGTAGTTACCCCAGTATTGTCTCCTGTGCCCGCTGACTCCAGAAACTAGCACTGCAGAGCCCCCCACTGTGCTGCATGCCTGAGCTTGCTCTCCAGGGAAGCACCCCAAGCTCTGGCCCAGCATCCCCGCCCCTAACCCCCAGCAGCGAGATCTGCAAGCCAGTCCCCATCTTGCCTGTGTAGATGCCAAATACTACACGCTTCACATTTCATTCCTACATTCATTTTGGTTGAAAACCTCCTTCTCCCTCAATTTTATTAATGCAGTTTGTTTACAGAAGGTGAAATAATCCATTGCAATATTGTCTCATATGAAAAACAGTTTTCAAAAAGACCTGAATGTTTTTCCTACATTAGATTTTAACCTGAGAAAAATCTGCACATCCTATAATTTCTGAAACTTAAATAGAAAACATTTCGAAGTATACCCAGATGTTACTGAAGTTTAGCCTTGCTTGAGATATAAGCAATGTATTAGTTTTAGCCATGTGACAGAATGATTTGACATAGGCACGTATCGTGAAGCAATCACCAACAATTAGCTAACACGTATCGCCACACATGGCTACAAGTTTTGGGGGTTTTTTAATGTGTTTATTTGGCTGCATCGGGTCTTAGTTGAGGCCCATGGGAACTTGCTGCACAGGTTTAGTTGCCCTGCAGTATGTGGGACCTTAATTCCCTGACCAGGGATTGAACCCAAGGCCCTTGCATTGTAAGGCACCCTCTTTTCTGTTGTTGTTACATAAATCAACCCATTGATTACAGGCCAGAAGCATTATCAGATGGTGACGCTCCCACCGGCCCTTCAGTTCCTCCAGTGTCCGACAGCGGCTCTCCAGTGATAGCAGAGGTGGACCTGCAGGTCCAGGCGCCACCAGCTACTGTTCTCACGCAGGAACCACAGAGCCAAACGCCCCCGGCACGTCTCGTCATTTTGGTTTTGCCACAGAAGGAGCAGGTGTAGTCCACGTGCTGGCTGATTTCAATTTTCCGCGCCATTTTCCTGAGAGAGGCACTGGGACGGGTCCGTATTTGCCCACGATTCTAACCTCCTCGGTGCGTTTCACCATGTCGCGGCAAACCAGGTCCCGGCCCGAGAGCTGTGAGGCGCATTCTTAACCATTGGACCCCCAGGGAGGTCCCTGTCTCTCTGATAATAGACAGGTGGGAGGTGATAGCCCATTCTGATTTTCTCTTTACAATTTTTATTGGAGTATAGTTGATTTACAATGTTGTGTTAGCTTTAGGTGTACAGCAAAGTGTGTCAGTTATGTATATCCATGTATCCGTTTTAAGATTATTTTCCCATATAGGCCATTACAGAGTGTTGAGTAAGGTTCCCTATGCTATACAGTAGGTTCTTATCCGTTATCTGTTGTATATATGGTGGTGAGTGAGCAGTGAGTTATCTATTTTATATAT
Source organism: Bos indicus x Bos taurus (assembly GCF_003369695.1). Lineage (NCBI taxonomy): Eukaryota > Metazoa > Chordata > Mammalia > Artiodactyla > Bovidae > Bos > Bos indicus x Bos taurus. The sequence goes on along the minus strand of NC_040079.1, from coordinate 5,028,081 downwards.
AGTAGTGAGTATATGTCAATCCCAGTCTCCCAATTCATCCCTCCCCTCCCCATTCTGATTCTGATTTACATTTCTCTGATGATTAGAGTTGTTGAACACCTTTTCATGTACTCAAATGTTGGCATTTGTATGTCTTCTTAGAAAAAAATGTTCAGATCTTCTGTCCATTTTACAATTACATTGTTTTTTGCTATTGAGTTGTGTGAGCTTTTCTTGAAATTTAAAGTCTGTATTCAGATGTTCAGCATCACACCACAGAGGTCCATCCATAGAGACTGAGGTGTTAATGTCACAGTTTGAAATGATGCTTTCCTATTTCTGTGCAAATGTTTATTTTGCCCTATACGATGGTAGGCATTAAGTAGTAGAGAATGAGAATACCATCAGTGATTTGCAATATAGAAATAGTAATATAATATTTATTCAGAGAAAATATTTTCATTTTACTCCATTTTTCTATTATGTTACAAATTCATTAGATATAATTGCTTTTCTCCTCCCACCAACATTTTATTTTCTGTGTTGTCTTTTCACTTGGTTTATTTCAAACCCTGAAGCAACCAGTTCTTCATTTCTTTTGCCCATGGTTTCTACTTCTCCATCAGTTTGATGGGCTCTCATTACAACAAGTAATTAATATTCTTTGCCTGGAGTTTTTTTTTTTTTTTTCCCCTGGCAGTTTTAGAAACATGATACCCTACTTTCTCCCCAAGATCTGGATTTCCTTTTCATAAATTACATTTCTCCTCCTTTGGAAGTTCCCTGGTGGGTCAGTGGTTAGGACTCTGTACTTTCACTGTTAAAGGCCTGGGTACTATCCCTGGTCTGGAAACTAAGATCCCACAAGCCAAGTGGCCAAAAAAAAAAAATTTTTTTTTTTTTCCTTAAACTTCTGTCTTTCACTCTCTTCTGATCTCTTCCGCATTTTACTTTCATAAAGTTTTTCTTCTACTGAACTCTCTTATTTTGAACTTAACTAAATAATGGGTTTCTAGAAGTGCTGACAGCCCAAAATTTTCTTCATTCTTCATAGTAAACTGTGGAGAGTTCTAGAAGTAAATGTGGCTCTTTATATTTCAAGTAAGAGTGGGGGACATTTGGGTTCAGTATCGCAACTTGAACATTTATTCAGTACCAACTCAGTGTTAAGAACTACCCAGATACCAGGAATTAACTTGGCCAACAGGCTAGGAATCTCAATCAGGCAAACTTTTCCTTTAGAGATACTAGAAAGTAGACAGAAGATAACTAGAAAAGACATGAGTCACATGCATCTCTTGCTACAGCCACTGACTCATGACACTGGGTAGATGATCAGCCTATGGAGTGAGTGAATGAAGGAAGCTGTTCTTAAACCTCCTGGATGGTGTGGGACTGTGTAAACACTGAACTCCCATCTCCTGCTACAGGCAGAGGAACTGAACGCCTCCTCACCTTCCTTGGAATCCACCAGCACACTCCTCAAAGGGAACCTGGCTCCTCAGAGAGACTGGCACTCGGTCCAGTCTCAAAGCCATCTCAAAGCCGCCCTGCAAGCAGAGACTGCTGATTTACTTGACCAGCTCTGCCTCCCCTTCCCAGGGGCCAGATCTCTGCCCCCTCCAACTCTCTCCCCTTCCTTCCCATGTGAATATTTCCTCCTATCAGTCTCTTGCATGACAGTCCTGTCTTGGCATCAATTTAGCAGAGGACCTGATCTACAGAAATGTAAGATTACCTTGAAATCTAGATTTGTCCTCCTGAGTGAATGACCTTCCTCTTCTCAAAAGTCACTCCAGGAGAGATAACTTCAGTTTATAACCAACTACCTCACCAGCCCTCCCCACCCTAACAGCCACTCCCTACACCACTCCCTAAGGGAACAGCAGTCCACACCTCACACCTCCCCCACTTCACCTAAGCAGACACACCCCTTCCTCATTTGTAAGTATTAATATTCATCTCTTTGAGGCAAGTAAGTATATCTTTTGAATATTGAATATACTCTCCTTTTCTCCTCTTCAGTTCTCCTCTTACTAACGTGTTATTACTACATTAATAATAAGATGTCTTGCATAAGAACAGCATTCTTGTTTCTTTCCTGAGCCCTTTACTGGAGAAGGAAATGGCAACCCACTCCAGTCTTCTTGCCTGGATAACTCCATGGACAGAGGAGCCTGGTGGGGTACAGTCCATGGGGTCACAAAGAGTTGGACACGACTTGAGCACCCAACACTGAGCCCTTTATAGAAACATTATCTCATCTGATCCACATAGACACTGTGAGATTAGCCAGAACCAATATGATCAGACCCACTTCATAGACAGAAACCGAGACCCAAACTAATCTTCAGGGTGGGGGCGGTGGGGGTCAGTTTCCAAGTCTTTCCAGTGAAGTCTTGAACCCTATGACATCTAAGTCCTCTTCCACTTGTAAAATGGTACGATTTCCATCATTTGTCTTTAGTCACAAAGCTAGTGGTTAGTGGTGGATTAGTGATCTGAGATGAAGGTGAATTTTCCCCCACACAGCCTGGTCTTTGCCGACAACAGCAGTGGCTAACGTTTACTAGCTGGCCCTGAGCTAACTACTTACAGGGGCACTGCAGAATACCTATCAACACCCCTGTTCAGCACCCCAGTATCTAAAAGTATGTAGATTTCAGTTCTACACTCACTTATCAGGAAGTGACCCCACCCTTGCTTTAAGGATATGCTCTGGTTGGCTGGTTAGTTTAACCTGATCAAGGCTTTCCATTCTCCTGGTCAGTCCCTGGTCTAAGGCCTGGGCCAGGCGGTCCAAGCCGAGTGAACTGGAGGATTCTGGCCTGGAATGCAGGAGGGGAAGTGCACTGTCTCCTAGAGAACCTAAATTAGGAACCAGCAGCCTCTGTGTGCCCTGAGGGGAAGCCGCAGGACTGTCCTTTGGGCTGACAGTTTCCAGGAGATGTCTGTATCTCTAAAACTATAAGCAAACAACAGAGGCAAAGAACGATGAAGTCACTGAGAACCAGGGAGTTACTAAACTTGGCCAGACTCACACTGCCTGTTTGGGGCAGTTAGGACTAGATTTCATCTTTCCAGCAACCTACCCAGGGTTCTCTGGGCCTAAGCAGGTAGAGGATGCAACCCTGTGCAGGGGTCCAGAGGGCTCACTGCTGAACGGAACCCCAGCAGTATGTCTGAGGGAGATAAAGGAAGGGGAAACCAGAAGGGGCGTCTTCCTATTTTGCTTTCCGGCCTAAGGCTGAACCCAGGACAGGGCCCCAGCTGTCCAGCAGAGCCTCATGGTAACACTGACTCCTTCCCTTCCCCCACTTGAGCCCTCAGCCAAGCAAAGCGCCTCTGAGACTGCCCTGGAGGAGGAAGGTACTGCCAGCCAAGTATCTGCCCACCTGGGGTAAGGGTGAGAGCGAGGCAGTGAGCACACGCTGTGACAGCTGGATAAGAGGGGGGCAAGTGGGTGGCCTCGGGGCCACAGGCCTTATCTCTCACTCTCCTTGTCAAAGAACAGCCAGAAATAAAGCACACAAAGAAACACAGAATAGTTACCAACACAAGAGCTATTTTCCAGTTCACTTACTTACATGTGTGTCTATTCAACGCTGGTAGAACCAGATGAGAAGGACAGTTTGGTTAGTTCACTTGACCATAGCTCATGTTCCATTTGTATTTATTCATCAAGGATTTACAGAGTGCCTACTTTGTGCCCTGGAGATACAGCTCTGGAAAAACACCAAAATCGCACCTGTGTCCAGGGGGCTAGACAGGTAAGTAAACAAGATGATTTCAGACCGTGCTTATACTCTGAAGGAAATAACTGGGTGATATGGCAGTAACTGATCACGCTAGATACAGGGTCAGAAGTGCCTCCTGGGGTGACATGAGGAAATAGCAGCAAGTGCAAAGGCCCTGTGGCAAGAAGCCCTAGGTGGTCATTGTTCTTGGGGTGCAGTAACCAGAGGCAGGAGAGGCAGCCAGAATCGTCTAAGGCAGAACCTTGGAGGCCACTGTAGGAGCTTTGTAAAGACCCTCTGTGACACGTGCAACGGGCGTTAGACGCACCAGTCTAGATGGAATCTCTCCATGCACCGCTGGAGTCTGACCTGGGTTTAAGTTTTATATCAACCGCCCTCTTTCATAAGCTTGGGAAAGCTACTGGAGTGTCATCATTTGAATAATCAAGGGTTCTCCTGCAGGAAAGCAAAAGACTTGTGTGGGGATTTGCTCCAACCCTCAGCTCTTTCAGACAATTCATCCTTACAGACAAAAGCAGACACTTAGGAAAACTGGCACAAATTAAACACACACACACCCCTTAAACTGTCAGATGACCGTATTGCATAAACAACCGATATTAACAGTAGATTCCTCAAGGAAAAATAACTGGTTATGTTGCTGCTAATCAAGTTTGTCATTCTGGTCTCACATGGTCCTTTAAGAACTCAATCTCGATCTCAGGGCTGGGTGGATTTGGGCGTTTCAGTTCATTTTCCGTTTCAAAGACGCAAAGCAATAACCATCTCAACGCTGATATTTCTCTGTTTATCCCTGCCTCTCCCCTGTATGTTGAGTTCAGGGGAAGGCAGGGTGGGAGGGCGGTGAAACCGGGGAGGGGACGAGGGAATGGAGGCGTGGGGCGGAGAAAGGGGGCGCGGTGAAGACCTGACGGACTGGACCCCGGGAGGAAACCTGGAGTGGGCAAGAGATTTCAGGAAAGAAAGGAAAAATGCGAAGTGACGCAAAGGAGGAAAGGGGCAGGAGGCGAGCGCGCGGGCAGCGCTGGACGCGGAGCCCCAGGGTAGGCGGGGCAGGAGGGTGGGGTGCTCCCGGCTCGGGCTCCCGGACGACGGAAGCGAGGCGGGGAGAAAGACATAGTGGAGACGTTAGATATTGGGAGAGGAGAAGAGGCGAGGGATAGGAGCGGAAAGGGGGTGGGAGGGACGCTGGCGACTGAAGAAGCCCGCAGGAGCCGTGAGCTGAGGGGCCTTCCCCGGCTCGGCTCCCCGAAAGTGGGGGGGAGGGGGTGTGAGGCCGCCGCAGAGGGGGCGGGGCGGCGGGCCCGAGGCCAATGGAAGGGCGAACCGGAGCGGAACGGGGCGGGGCCGCCTGCGTGGAGCCAATGGGAGGGCGATTCGGCGTGGGGGCGGGCACCGGTACCGCTTGAGGACCAATGGGAAGGGAGTAGGGGCGGGGGCGGGGCCCTGGGCGAATGGGAATCCGAGCCAGGAACGAAGGCGGGGCGCTCGAGAGATTGAGGGGCCGAGAGGACCAATGGGCGGCTGAGCCGCGGCGCGCCGGCGGCCGCCCGGCCAAGCGCCAGCGGTAGGGGGAGGAGGGGAGGGGAGGAGAGGGAGAGGGACCCGGAAGGCGGTGGGGGCTGGGAGCCGGGCTGACAACCTGTCAAATCCACTCGGGGACGAACTAGGTCACGCGCCTCCCCGAGCCAGGGCATCCTCACCCCGCCCCCCCGCCGCCCCGCGAGACCCGGCGGGTGGCCCCGCGGGGCCCGGCCTGGCTGCTTCCTCTTCCGGCCGGCGGTGGGGGCGGGGCGGCCGGCCGGGACACCTGCCTCCCCGGCTCCACGGCCTCCCGCCGCTCCCAGGCGCCTGTCCGCATGGTCGCTCCCTGAGGATCCGGGCCCACCGCCGTGGCTCCTCAGTTGGAAACGTGTGTCTCCCGAGCGGGCGCGCCGAGTTGAGAACCGTGCCCCCGTCACGCCTCAGCCCCGCCGCCCTCACGGCCCCCGACCGAGGGGCCCGCCGACGCGTCCTGGCGGGGCCCGCGTTTGCGGAAGCCTGTCGGCCGCGCACTACTTGGCGCGGAAGGACCCGCAGGCGGCGGAGGGATCCCGCGCGCACCGCTTCCAGAGACGCCGCCTCCCGGTCCCGACGGGGCGCGCGCGGAGCGGGCCCGGCGCGGCCGCCCTGAGCCTCGCGGCCTTTCGTCCCCGCTCACCGGTGTTCACCGGTGTCCATTGGGAGGGAAACCGGGTTCCCCTCGCTGTGCTGCGGACAACACGAGCCGCGGGCTGACTGGGCGGCAGGCCGAGGACGGCGCTTTGTGTCCCGGCGGGCATAACAGGGAAGCGCTCACTGTCCCCTGTCCCGGCCCTGCTGGTCGGTCGGTCGTCCAGACGCTGCTCCCCGCGTCACCTGGACACGTAGTGCTTAGACTGTTGCCAGGCGAATGCAATGAAATAAAAGCCTCACGTAGAAGTCAGCACTGGTCCCGGTCGGGGATCATACACTGGCTCCAACATCATCACGTAGGATTTATGCCCCTGTGTGTCTCCTGCTTAGACCATAAGTCCACTTCTCTTCAATACGGATCCAGAAGAGAGCTATATCCGTCTTTTTTAAGGTCTTCAAAATGGATGTTGATGCACAGTCTTAATTAAACAATACTTAGGCTCATATGTTGAGTCCCTTCATGATGTTCCTCGATGCCAGTTTTGCTGAGGAGTTTTGTACTGAATGGACAGAATGTCTTTGTTTAATTTTTACTACTTGGCCATTCAAATTAGGTTAGTTTCTCCCCTAAACAAGGTGATGCATTCTTTGAACTGACGGTGACCAACTCCTCTACTCCTTTCCCAAACTATATGTGAGCTAAGGGTGAAATGTAGATTAAAAACGTTAAAATTTGAGCAGTAAATTAAAATTTTTGACACAGCAGTTATTTGAAGTGTTTCTTTGCAATATTACTGTGAAGTGGAACAAAGGGAAAAACATTTCCTTTCCATTCATATTTCTTTGAACAAATATTTGTTGAATATATACAGGCGTCGTGTGCTAACATTTGCATGTGTTTACAGGTAAAGCATCGTGCTCAAACATTCTTTTTATTACTTTACGAAGTGCATATTTCATCTATAAAATAATTTTTTTTCCTTTTAAAGTTCAGCCGTGAATTAAACACATATTAGGTAACACACTGGGAAAATAAAACAATATACTATGTCATCCATGTACAGAATTACACATGTACATTTTTACATGTATTATGGTCACCAAGAAAGAAAACTATGGACAAAGTCAAAAAAACAAACAAAAAAAACCCTTAAAACTAAAATGTCCTTTTAGTTCAACATACATGAGCTTGATCATTAATTAGGCTGAAGAAATATGGTATTTATTATTCTATAAGATAATAAAGGGTTGGTCAAGACGTCCAACCTTTACAAAATTAAAATCTGGGAATTCCCTGGTCCAGGGACTTGGAGCTTTCACTGCAGGGCTTCAGGTTCCATCCCTGGTGGGGGAACTAGGATCCTGCAAACTATGCATTACAGCTAAAATAATTACTGAGTGACTGAATGAAAAATAAGATAAAGTAAAAATCTAACAATAAAAAGACCTCTTAGATTTCATTATTGTCTGAGGCAACTTAGCACGTCACATTTTTACAGTTAATACTCTAAGAAGGGGCTTTCCACGTAGCGCAGTGGTAAAAAATCACCTGCCAAAGCAGGAGACACAGGCAGCTAGGGTTCTAACCCTGAGTAGGGAAGCTCCCCTAGAGTAGGCAACCCACTCTAATATTTTTGCCAGGAAAAATTCCATGCACAGAGGAGCTTGGCAGGCTGTATAGTCCAATTGGGTCACAAAAAGTCGGACACAACTGAGTGACCACTCACTAAGAAGACAATAAAACAATGTGTTTTTCTTCAACAAATGAACCACAAGACAGTCTACTGAAAATTGCCACTGAAAATATGAGAATGAAATTTACATCCTTATACAAAACTGGGGCTTCCCTGGTGGCTCAACGGTAAAGAATCTGCCTGTAATGCAGGAGCCACAGGAGCCTCGGGTTTGATCCCTGGATCAGGAAGATCCCATGGAGGAGGAAATGGCAACCCACTCCAGTATTCTTGCCTGGGAAATCCCATGGACAGAGGAGCCTGGTGGGCAACAGTCCATGGAGTGGCAAAGAGTTAGACACGCCTGAGCGCCTTAGCACAGCACAGCACACACAGAACTTGCATGTTGCATTTAGCCACTGGAACTAAGTATCACGTTAATTAGTAAAATTAGAGATTTCTCAGTTTAAACAAGTACAGTATTAAAACAGTCATCTTGCTGCTTTGGGGTATACTTTCACTCCTATCATGGGCTTCCCTGACAGCTCAGTTGGTAAAGAATCTGCCTGCAATTTAGGAGACTCAGGTTTGAATACTGGGTTGGGAAGATCCACTGGAGGAGAGATAGGCTACTCGCTCCAATATTCTTGGGCTTCCCTTGTGGCTCGGCTGGTAAAGAATCCGCCTGCAATGTGAGAGACCTGGATTCGATTTCTGGGAAGCTCCCGGAGAAGGGAAAGGCTACCCACTCCATGGCCTGGAGAAGTCCATGGTCTGTATAGTCCACAGGGTCACAAAGAATCCGACAGGACTGAGTGACTTTCACTTTCTTTCACTCCTTTAACAAGGAGTTAAAAACAGCATTTCTTAAAATGAGTGTTTTAATAAGATGTGCCACATTTTTTAAAGTTCTAATTTCATAAGCAAGCTAACTCCTTCCATTTCTCTCCTCAAATATGAAAATTAGAAACATTCTGCCTTAATTATTTCTTCTGTTGTACCCCTTGCTAGCAAATCCTTTTGGAATAGATTGGGAAAATTAATTACCTTTATAAATGGAGTTACTGTTTTGCCTAAACACTACATGTGTAATTCCCTCCTGTATGAAGGATTTTTATAATTCCCTACCCAAATGTCTTAGAACAGCTTTATTTGTCAGTTGGTAGTGCATTTCATGGGTTTCCCAGGTGGCTCAGTGGGTAAAGAATCCACCTGCAAATGCAGGAGATGGTGGTTTGATTCCTGGGTCAGGAAAATCCCCTGGAGGAGGGCATGGCACCCCACTCCAGTATTCTTGCCTGGAGAATTCCATGGCCAGAGGAATCTGGTGGGCTACAGTCCAGGAGGTCACAAAGAGTTGGGCGTGATTGAGTGAATGAGCACTGAGTGCATTTCTGGGACCAGAAGGAAAGAGTAGGCAACCTCTTCTATTGGGGAGGAAGGTGCGTGGCTTTCCCACAGGGTAAAGACATCCTCTAGTCAGGTACAGATGTGAGGGCTGGACCAAAAAGAAGGCTGACTGAACAATTGATGCTTTTGAATTGCGGTGTTGGAGAAGACTCTTGAGAGTCCAAGGAGATCAAATTAGTCAATCCTAAAAGAAATTTACCCTGAATATGCATTGGAAGGACTGCTGCTAAAGCTGAAGCTCCAGTACTTTGGCCACCTTATGTGAAGACCCGACTCATTGGAAAAGACCCCGATGCTGGGAAAGGTTGAGGGCAGGAGAAGGGGACAGCAGAGGATGAGATGGTTGGATGGGCATCACCAATTAAATGGACATACGTTTGAGCAAACTCCAGGAGATGGTGAAGGACAGGGGAGCCTGGTGTGCTGTGGTCCATGGGGTCAAAAAGAGTGGGACACGATTGAGCAACTGAAGAACAACAACGAAGACATCCTCAGGTCAGCTCAGCCTAGGCTTTGTGGTTGGGAATTCATCTCGGACCAGAAGAGTTAAAAGAGTCTATGAATCGGGAGCCAACACGCCTTGAGTTAAAGGTTGCAAACCTGTGGTCTGCAGAGGTGTTTTGCTTGCCTCTCAGGATATTTAGAGATTTTAAAATTAGTGTCCCAAGGTTTTTTTTTAAATGGGAGGCTTCAGATGAATATACAGAATTGTTTCTCTTGACAACTAGACTAATACGGCTTGTTTCTTGCCTGGTGACATGCGCTTTGGCTGACTAGCTGCTTCCCGCTTCCGTCGGGGTAGCGTGCTATGGGCTTCTGGGGTGGTGCTGGTGGTAAAGAACCCACCTGCCAGTGCAGGAGGCATACGAGACGCGCATTCAATCCCCGGGTTGCAAATATCCCATGGAGGAGGGCATGAAAACCCACTCCAGTATTCTTGCCTGGAGAATCCCATGGACAGAGGAGCCTGGCGGACTACGGTCCATGGGGTCGCAGAGTCGAAGGCGACTGAAGCAACTTAGCACACATACACGACATGCTATGCCCTTGGCTTCGTGCCATCAGTTTAGCTACCTGACCACTGGAGGAACGAGTGTTTGGAATACCTGCTCTAGGTATATAAAATTGTGAAAGTCTTCATCATAGGGAGAAGGTAAACTTTGGAAGAAGAGATGATCCTAGGTTTTTGCTCTGAGTAAACATAATGAGCTCAGAAATGAAAATTTGGTGGAATTATATATGGCAACTGGTTTCATCTCATGATGCCCTTTATCAGGCCCCTGGCACAGGGAGACGTTAGGTTATGTCAAGTTAAATTTTTAATTAAAAATGGAAATAATTGTGTGTGTGTGTATGCTGTACTTTCTGCTTGCAAAGTCACTGACTTGATTCAAACGAATTTCACTGAATGTCTTGCCTGGTAGAATCCAGGAACAGTAGTCATTTATGAAAGTCTGTGCAAGAAGGGATCCCCCAAAGGCTACAGAATAATGATAATGACAACAATGCCTTGACATTACTGAGCAGTGACCATGTGCTGGGCATTGTTCTAAGTGTTTTATCTGAATTATCTATTTTTGGCCATGCCACGTGGCTTGTAGGATCTTAGTTCCCTGATCAGAGATTAAACCGGGCCCTCAGCAGTGGAAGCTCGGGGTCCTAACCACTGGACCACAGAGAATTCCTCGTCATTATACTTTAGTTTCCTATTTGCTGCCTCATCTTCCTTGTCCTCTTGAAGCTGCCTTGAACCCTCTAAGACCCAGACATGCGGTGAGTACTCTGGTTTCCTGTAGCTTCAGTTCAGTTCAGTCGCTCAGTCGTGTCCGACTCTGCGACCCCATGGACTGCAGCACGCCAAGCCTCCCTGTCCATCACCAGCTCCCAGAGCTTACTCAAACTCATGTCCTTCGAGTCGGTGATGCCATCCAGCCATCTCATCCTCTGTCTTCCCCTTCTCCTCCCGCCTTCAATCTGTCCCGGCATCAGGGTTTTTTCCCAATGAGTCGGTTCTTCGCATCAGGTGGTCAAAGTATTGGAGTTTCTTGCCCTCTCTTGGCGCTTTTCTTGTCATGGTCTGTGTGTCTTCCTGTCGACATCAGACCTCTCACCTCAGCAAGAGATATTCCTTTTCTAGGGCAGAGAAGAGGGAGAATCAGCCAAGACTGGGGCAACAGATGTAAAAGGAAGAGACAGAGAAATAAAATGGGTAGCACTAAGGACATATAAAGCCACTGCCTGCCCTTTCCAACCATAACAACACCATCATCGAAAGCAACAAGTCCAGTAGTAACGGATGCACACCAGAAGAGGCCCCAAGTTTGTGTCCAGACGGATTACGTGTTTGACGATTGCTGGGAGTGTGAAGGAGACCACGTGAGCAGAGTTACATTCGGGTAGAGTCCAGATACACCACTGGGGGAAAGAGCCCATAGAATGCACACTTTCATATAATAGAACGTTTGTGAACATGTTAATAAGAGGGCTCAATGCCGTATCAGATGAAGAAACAGCCGAAAATAAAATTATCTACAAAAACATATTGAGGGAAAGTCCCTGGTGGTCCAGTGGTTAGGTCTCCGTGCTTTCACTGCCAAGGGCCTGGGTTCAATCCCTGGTTGGGGAACTAAGTTCCTGCAAGTCTCAAGGTGAGGCCAGGAAAAAACCAAACACACACACACATTTTTAGGAGTCAAAATACTATTTCAGATTGTTAATTGATTAAGGTGTTCTATCAGGTTTTGCTGGTGGCTCAGCGGTAAAGGATCCACCTGCCAATGCAGGAGACATGGGTTCAACGCCTGATCCAGGAAGATTCCACCTGCCGAAGGACAACTAAGGCCGCTACAACTGAGCCTGTGCTCTGTTGAGCCCACGTGCTGTAACTTCTGAAGTCCCCCAGCCTCAGAGCCCATGCTCCAAGACAAGGGAAGCCACTGCAATGACAGGCCCATGCACTGCAGCTAGAGAGCAGCCCCTGCTCACTGCAACTAGAGAAAGCCTGAGTGGCAACGAAGACCCACACCACCAAATATGAATTAATAAAATTGTGTATACATATATAGAGATATGATTCTATCTACATATTTAAAAGGCTAGAAGATGGTGAAGGAAATGGCAACCAACTCCAGTATTCTTGCCTGGAAAAGTCCATGGACAGAGGAGCCTGGTGGGCTGCAGTCCTTGGGGTTACATGACTGAGCACACATGCATGAGGGTGGAGGGAGATGGGTTGGTAGCAATAAACTGGTAGAACTAAAATAAATAAATAAAAAGCTAGAAGAAAACTTGTCAAAATAGTAGTGGTCTGTGTGTGTTAGTGGCCCAGTCGTGTCCAACTCTGCGATCCCATGGACTGTAGCCTGCCAGGCACCTCTGTCCATGGGATTTTCCAGGCAAGGATACCGGAGTGGGTTGCCATTTCCTTCTCCAAGTAGTGGTCTGGATTTCCAAAAAATTTTCTAGTGATCATAAAGTACTTATATAAACAAAAGAAGATAAAATAACAACTAGGGGGAAAAGTTAAAAATCAAGCTGAGAAAAATGGACCTACTGAGTTTTAATTCCATAAAAGAAATGAAACATGTTATCCTGCTTTGACAGAGGTTACCATCTCCAGATTTCAGAAGTGTTCTCCAGGCATCTCAGGGGACCGGGCCAGAAAGGATGGATGGCCGAGCAGAATCTCCTCCCAGGTCTGGAGCAGAAACCTACAGTACACGTCCACTGATGTCTCACCTGTGACGCCAGCTCTGAGCAGAGAAGGACGGCATATGATGTGTCCCCCTACTGTAGCTCCTGGAGCCTATTAGCGCCCAGGTCCTTTAAGAAGGATTCGTATGTGATCCAGAGCATCTGAGAAGTTATTTCAGCTTGCTATGGTTACCATAATGAGGTACCACAAGTTGAGTGGCATAAACAGCAGATGTCTATTTTCTCAGAATTCTGTAGGCTAGAAGACTGGGATCAAGGCACTGCAGGCTTTGCTTCATCTGTGGTCTCTCTCATGGACTTGCGAGTGACAACCTTTTTGATGTGTCCACATATGCCTGTTCCTCTGTATCTGTCTGAATCTCTTCTTATAAGGACACTACTCAGATTGGATTCAGTTCAGTTCAGTCAGTCCTGTCCCACTCTGAGTGACCCCATGGACTGCAGCATGCCAGGCTTCCCTGTCCATCACCAACTCCCAGAGCTTACTCAAACTCATGTCCATCCAGTAGGTGATGCCATCCAACCATCTCCTCCTCTGTCAACCCCTTCTCCTCCACTTTCAATCTTTCCAAGCATCAGGGGCTTTTCCACTGAGTCAATTCTTCACATACAGTGGCCAAGGTATTGGAGTTTCAGCTTCAGCATCAGTCCTTCCAATGAATATTCAGGACTGATCTCCTTTAGGATTGACTGGTTGGATCTCCTTGCAGTCCAAGGGACTCTCAAGAGTCTTCTCCAACACCACAGTTCAAAAGCATCAATTCTTCAGCACTCAACTTTCTTTATAGTCCAACTCTCACATCCATACATGACTATTGGAAACACAATAGCTTTGACTAGATGGACCTTTGTTGGCAAAGTAATGGCTCTGTTTTTTTAATATGCTGTCTAGGTTGGTCATAGCTTTCCTTCCAAGGAGCAAGCGTCTTTTAATTTCATGGCTGCAGTCACCATCTGCAGTGATTTTGGAGCCCCAAAAAACAAAATCCGTCACTGTTTCCCCATCTATTTGCCATGAAGTGATGGGATGCCATGATCTTAGTTTTCTGAATGTTGAGTTTTAAGCCAACTTTTCACTCTCGTATTTCACTTTCATCAAGACATTCTTTAGTCCTTCTTCACTTTCTGCCATAAGGGTGGTGTCATCTGCATATCTGAGGTTATTGACATTTCTCCTGGCAATCTTGATTCCAGCTTGTGCTTCATCCAGCCCAGCGTTTCTCATGATGTACTCTGCATAGAGGTTAAATAAGCAGGGTGACAATGTACAGCCTTGACGTACTCCTTTCCCGATTTGGAACCAGTCTGTTGCTCCATGACAATTCTAACTGTTGCTTCTTGACCTGCACACAGATTTCTCAGGAGGCAGGTTGGATGGTCTGGTATTCCCATATCTTTAAGAATTTTCCACAGTTTGCTGTGATCCACACAGTCAAAGGCTTTGGCATAGTCAATAATACAGAAGTAGATGTTTTTCTGGAACTCTATTGCTTTTTCGGTAATCCAATGGATGTTGGCAATTTGATCTCTGGTTCCTCTGCCTTTTCTAAATACAGTTAGAACATATGCAAGTTCATGGTTCACGTACTGTTGAAGTTTGGCTTGGAGGATTTTGAGCATACTTTCGCTAGCGTGTGAGATGAGTGCAATTGTGCGGTAGTTTGAGCATTCTTTGGCATTGCCGTTCTCTGGGATTGGAATGAAAACATCTTTTCCAGTCCTGTGGCCACTGCTGAGTTTTCCGAATTTGCTGGCATACTGAGTGCAGCACTTTCACAGCATCATCTTTTAGGATTTGAAATAGCTCAACTGGAATTCTATCATCTCCATTAGCTTTGTTCATAGTGATGCTTCCTAAGGCCCACTTGACTTCATATTCCAGGATGTCTGGCTCTAGGTGAGTGATCACACCATCACGGTTATCTGGATCATGAAGACCTTTTTGTACAGTTCTTCAGTGTATTCTTGCCACCTCTTCTTAGTATCTTCTGTTTCTGTTAGATCCATACCATTTTTGTCCTTTATTGTGCCCCCTTTTTGCATGAAATGTTCCCTTGGTATTGCTAATTTTCTTGAAGAGATCTCTAGTCTTTCCCATTCTATTGTTTTCCTCTATTTCTTTGCATTGATCACTGAGGAAGGCTTTCTTATCTCTCCTTGCTATTCTTTGGAACTCTGCATTCAAGTGGGTATATCTTTTCTTTTCTCCTTTGCTTTCACTTCTCTTCTTTTCTCAGCTATTTGTAAGGCCTCTTCAGACAACCATTTTCCCTTTTTGCTTGTCTTTGCCTTGGGGATGGTCTTGATCCCTGCCTCCTGTACAATGTCATGAACCTCCATTCATAGTTCTTCAGGCACTCTATCAGATCTAATCCCTTGAATCTATTTGTCACTTCCACTGTATAATCATAAGGGTTTTGAGTTAAGTCATAACTGAATGGTCTAGTGGTTTTCCCTGCTTTCTTCAATGTAAGTCCTAATTTGGCAATAAGGAATTCATGATCTGAGCCATGGTCCGCTCCTGGTCTTGTTTTTGCTGACTGTATAGACCTTCTCCATTTTGGGCTGCAAAGAATATAATCAGTCTGGTTTCAGTATTGACCATCTAGTGATGTTCATGTGTAGAATCTTCTCTTGTGTTTTTGGAAGACAGTGTTTGCTATGACCAGTGCATTTTCTTAGAAAAACTTGGTTCTTGTTCTGATGGGGAGGGCCATATTCAGTAAATCTTTAATCCATTTTTCTGTTGAAGGGCAGGGCTGTGTTCCCTCCCTGTTGTTTGACCTGAGGCCAAACTGTAGTGGAGGTAATTCTGAGCCACCAGGGAAGCCTCAGAGGTAGTGAAGATAATGGCAACCTCCTTCAGAAGGTCCCATGATGCACTGCTGCCCCCCGTGCCCCTGACCCTGCAGCAACCCACACCTCCAGCGGAGACTCCTGGACACTCACTCGCAAGTCTGGGTCAGTCTCTTGTGGGGTCACTGCTCCTTTCTCCTGGGTCCTGGTGCACAAGGTTCTCTTTGTGCCATCCAAGAGTCTGTCTCCCCAGTCCTGTGTAAGTTCTGGCAGCTCTATGGTGGGGTTAATGGTGACCTCCTACAAGAGGGCTTATGCCATACCCAGGTCTGCTGCACCCAGAGCCCTGCCCCTGCGGCAGGCCACTGCTGACCCATATGAGATACAAACCCAACCCAGGTTGGATTAGGATCCATCTTAATGGGGCTTCCCTGGTGGCTCAGATGGTAAAGAATCTGCTTGCAATGCAGGAGACTCAGATTCCATCCCTGGGTTTGGAAGATACCTGGAGAAGGGAATACCCACTCCAGTATTCTTGCCTGGAGAATCTCATGAACAGTGGAGGCTGACAGGCTACAGTCCAGGGAGTCGCAGAGTTGGACACGACTGAGTGACTGACACTAATGACTTCATTATCCCCTCAAAGACCTGTCTCCAAAACCAGTCACTTTCTGGGGCCCTGGAGGTTAGGGCTTGAACATGACTTTTGGGGTGATACAGTGCAGACTGTAGCAGAAGGTCAGGGTGGTTGGAGAAGTTGGCAGTATTCACTGAGACACTTGGGCGGTTATCCTTGAATCGGAAGCATGGAAGTGAGGCTGTCTGGGTCCTAGACAGAAAAGTGGCGTGACTAGAGAGGAGCGCGGCCAAAAAGCGGAAGGAAGGAAATGCCTGCTCGGAGTACTTAGCTGTGTTTTCAGAAACTTTTGGCCAGTTGGCTCCATTTAAATTCTGTAGCATGGAAGAAAACCATCTTAAGGCCTAACCTCTAGATAGGGCTTGCCAACCTAGGGATTATTAGAACTGAGGAAGGTAAGACAACAGCAGATCTGTTGCATACCTGAAATGATCTTCTCCATACCTCCTTTAATGTAATGTATAGGAACTGCATCCTGCCTACTTGGGGATCTCCTAGAAAGTACATGTATACCACCCACCAGCAACTGTGCTCGAAGAACTCAGAGCAATGTGACAATGCCCTGTAGCACTCTGGGTCCTGGCACATTTCTTATGTTGTCTGTAATGAAAGATGAAGTGGAGTCTCAAGGAGGTGAAAGCAAAGACAAGGCCAAGTAGAGCAACGATACACAGCAAGACAAACTCCAGCCTGACCTGGCCTTTCCTGCAGTCAAAGAATTTTGAATTTGAGCCCAAGAATTCTCCATTTTGTTCTGTAGTGGGCTCTGGTCCCTTTTGGAAAAGGTAAGGGTACATATAATGAATAAATAATATCACCATATTTGGCCTCAGTAGAAAAAAAAACCTGCATGTGCAAGCAACAATCTCTTCCTTGTTTCAATATTAAATTGCTTAGTTGGATTAAAGCAAAGCTTTAAAAATTAAAAAAAAGAAAAAAAACTGCCTGGCACCCATATCAGTTAGTATAAACTCAGAGGAAATCAGTCAGCTTAAGCAAATGGCATTGCGTCAACTCTGACTCTCTTGTCTACTGCGCTTCTTATTATGTAGGCCTCATAGGATTGATATGTTGCTGCAGCCCTGAGGCGCAGAAAGCTTAACTGATGCTTAAATGACTAAACTGCGCTCAGTGCCCAGTCGCTCGGTCGTGCCTGACTCTGCGACCCCGTGGACTGTAGCACCTCAGGCTCCTCTGTCCATGGGATTTCGCAGGCAAGAATACTAGAGTGGGTCTCCATTGCCTTCTCCTGGCAATCTTCCTGACTCGGGGATTGAACCTGGGTTTCTTGCATTGCAAGCAGATTCTCTACCACTGACCCAGCTGGCAAGCCCATGCATGGACTGACCTATATCTACTCTAATTCATAAGCTGAAGCCCTAGCCTCCAGTGTGATGCATCTTGAGACAGGGCCTTCAGGAGGTAACTAAGGAAAATGAGGTCATAGGGTAGAACCCTGATCCGACAGGATTAGTGTCCTTCTGAGAAGAGACACCTGAGAGCTCCCTCTCTTCCTGCCATGTGAGGACACAGCAAGGAGGCAGCCTTTGGAAAGCCAGGAGCTGGAAAGCCAGGAGCCAGAAAGCCAGAAACCAAGTCAGTGAGCACCTTGATTCTGGATTTCCCAGACTCTGCAGCTGTGAGAAAATGAATGTTGTTTAGGCCAGTCTACAGTATGGCAGTCAAGGCTGATAGAAATGGCTTAACACTCGCCCATCTCCCTCTGCAGCTTCTAAGTCTGCACCGTAATTATCTCTTCATCACCTTCTTTTCTGAAGAAATTACACCCAGTCCTCTCTGGGGAAAATAAGTCGCCTCTTATTCTTTGTCAGAGTACTTTTAACAAAGCGTTTAAACCAGGCTGTGTTTATAGTGTTTATTCCTTGACTTGTTGATGTTCACTGGCATCAGCATGGGGGACTCATGACACAGGGCACCCTGCCCCCCACCCGCAGCAAAGCAGAAGGCTGATCCCCTCGGGCAGCAAGGGAAAGGCTCTGTTTACTGCAGCTGTGCCCGTTTTGGTGAGTAAAAGGGTCAGAGGACTTTTTGAGTGTTCCAGTCACAATGCAGGACATTTACTGAGCGAGGTTAATAGCAAATATATCAAATATTTCAAAACTTAGGTTAGACAATTAATATAAGGATTCAGTAAACCAGAGCTCTCTTGAATTGGTTCTCTATTTCATTCAAAATAGGCTCTGACTGGGTAGGAAAGAGAATCTGCTCAAAGTTGGCTTATCAGTTAATTAATAGATGATGATGTTGAATAAGCAAGTATATGACAAGTGTTCATTGCTGAGATGCCAGGAATCTGTCCTCCAGTTCCGACTTGGCTATAACTAGCTGTGTGACCTTGGGCTAATCGCTCAGCACTTCCCACACCTGGGTTTCCTCTTTAAAAGGGTAAGGTTCCACCAGGACCTGCCCTACCAACTTCTCCGGGCTGAGGTAAGGGTGGGGATGCTAAAACAAGATCATAGTGTTTTTAAATCTTATAACAAATTTAATCCAGATGAATTAATTCTGTGTCAGTATGAGCCACCATGGAAATCTCAGCCCTGTTACCTGCGTCCCAGAGAACTGGGGCACACGTGTGCCTTTGGACGACACATGAATGAAATCCTGACACCCTTTGGGGTGCTTTTCATGGCTGCACCCAGGTCAGCCCTTGGGAAAACCGATTTATTTAAGTGTGGGGGGCTTTTTTTTGCTTGTTTGTCTCTTTTTATCCATGACTGTCTTCACTCACAATTATTGCATAGACAGAGGTGGCTCTTACGACCCCGAGGTACCAAAAGTTGTTCCTTCGCCTCCTTGGAGGGTGAAGAGATGGCAAGTAGACCTCCTTCTCCATGGCTGACGATTCTACACCCCTCCAGAACCTGCCCCCCTCAGGAACTCCCCCACCAGAAAAATCAATAAAGGTATTTGCTCCTGAAGAAATCCTTGTGTAAAAGTTTTGACAGCGTGGGCCTGAGGCCAACACCTCTGGCCACGCCCTCCAACACAGTAACAGGAGAATTACCAGAAGAGGAGGGGAGAGGCGCCTGGCAACCCAGATTGGTGCCGTGACTATACAGCTAACCAAAGACCTACAGGCCAGCGTTTTCCCAAACAGAAGTGAATCCTGGTCTCCGTGACCAAGCTCTGGGACTTGCTGGATTTCTACTTGCTGGCTCTCTGAGAGGTTAATTAGTTTCAGCTGAATTCCAGCCTACCCTGGCCAGTGTACCTGGCACTCTCTACAGTCAACTCCATACCTATAGTGAAGAGTTGTCTTCTTCCTCTTTTTTTTTCCAAAGGATGGTGTAATGTTGGGGAAAGCCAACCCAGGATAGAGGCCAAAGTGGGTCAGGTTGGGAATTTAATTATCTAAGTGTGTTAACTCAGCACTTTCTACTTTCCCTAACATACAAATCCTCAAAAGGAGAAAGGAGAAAAAGAAAAAATGGAGGGAGAGAGTTCGTTCAAGTGTTAAACATTAAAACGGTCTGCTTTCTTGAGTCCCACCATACCAATATTCCTCAGGTTCTAGCACTAGCCCATCTTTGTCTCTCAATGTCTCCCAGGACAATTTTGTAATTTACTTACTGTTTGCCAAATGCCCAACCTACTTTCAAACAATATCCAGGGCAGCTGTTTTCAATTAGCACCTCTACCCAGTGAATTCTTGAATCTACTGTCTAATTGAAACTTCTCAACCACTCCCAGTCTGCAGTCGCAACATTGCCTGGGCTCTCCTACCTCTAAATGCCACCACTCCTTTGACTCACTGAACCCAGAAGGGCTTTCTGTTTTCTCCCAAACCAATACATCCTGTGTCCGCAACTTCTGTTCGTGACCGGACTGACATTTCTGGTTACCTAGGTTCTCAGTAGGTGGCATACCAGATGGCATGGGGGCAGACCTTATTGAAAAAATGTATGAGGGACTTCCCTGGTAGTCCAGGGGTTAAGAATCTGCCTTCCAGTGTTGGAGACGTGGGTTTAATCCCTGGTCAGGGAACTAAGATCCCACATGTGGGTGCATGCATGTGTGCTCAGTCATGAACAGGCTTTTTACGCCCCCATGCATTGTAGCCTGCCAGGTTTCTCTGTCTTTGGGATTTCCCAGACAAGTATCTGGGAAATCCTCCTCCAGGGGATCTTCCCAACCCAGGGATCGAACCTGTGTCTCCTGCATTGGCAGGTGGATTCTTTAACCCTGAGCCACCTGGAAAGCCAGCCTCCAGGCAACTAAACCCTGGAGCCGGATCACTGCAGCTAGAGAAAACCCAAGAGCCACAAGGAAAGATTCTATGTGCCATAACTAAGACCCTACGACAGTCAGAAACATAAACCAATCGTTTTAAGAAAATGCACAAGCCTCACCCAAGATCGGTTATATCAGAATCTCTAGAGTGAGATCCAGCCATCGGCATTTTTCAAAGTTCCCCAGGTGGGACTTCCCTGGCAACTAAGTCCGGGAGCCATGACTACTGAACCTGTGTACCTAGAGCAACAAAAGAAGCCACCGCAGTGAGAAGCCCCAAAGCAGGGGGCCCAGGTTCGGTCTCTGACCAGGGAACTAGACCCTGCATGCCGCAACTGAGAGTTCGCATGCTGCAACTAAAAGATCCTGAGTGCCAGAACTAAGACCTGGCCCAGCCAAAGAAAGAAATCAAATAAACAGTTTTAAAAACATATGGAATTGAACAAACACTTTGTTGAGAGATAGCGCTGTCCACAGTATGGATCTGGAAGTCAGAGGGACATGTCTCCCTCACTTTCGGACTCTGTGACTGCGGGGAAGTTGCTTAAACTTATTTACATTTATTTCTCTGATTAGAAAAATGGGGTAAATATATCTCTATATTCTTATGGACTGAATGTTCGTGTCCCCACCCCCCAGATTCATGTGTTGAAATCCTTACCTTAATGTGCTAGTGTTAGGAAGTGGGGCCCTTGGGAGGTGATTAGATCCTGAGGGTGGAACCCTGATGAATGGGATTACAAAAGGGACTTCCAGGGAGCTCTCTCACTCTCTCTCTGCCCTGTGAGGATACCACTACCTTTCATAACCTCGGAGAGGCCCTCCTAAGGACTGGACCATGCTGGCACCTGATCTCAGACTTCCGGCTTCCAGAACCAGCTAAGCTAATTAATCTATGGTACTAATCAGTCTGGCATAGCATATTAAAAAGTAGAAACATCACTTGGCTGACAAGGTCCGTCTAGTCAAACCCATGGTTTTTCCAGTGGTCATGTCCAGATGTGAAAGTTGGACTATAAAGAAGCCAAAAAATTGATGCTTTGAAATTGTGGTGCTGGAGAAGACTCTTGAGAGCAAGCAAGGAGATTGAATCAATCAATCCTAAAGGAAATTGACCCTGAATATTCATTGGAAGGAGTGACGCTGATGCTGAAGCTGAATCTCCAATACTTTGGACACTTGATTTGAAGAGCAGACTCATTGGAAAAGACCTTGATTCTGGGAAAGATTGAAGGCAGGAGGAGAAGGGGGGGACAGAGGATAAGATGGTTAGATAGCATCACCAACTCAGTGGACATGAATTTGAGCAAATTCTGGGCGACAGTGAAGGACAGAGGAGTCTGGCACGCTACAGTCCATGGGGTCGCAAAGAGTCAGACACGACTTAGCTACTGAACATCAACAACAACTATGGTACTTTGTTAGAGCAGCCTGAACTGACCAAGACTTATATTACTTTCTCTCTTGTGAAAATTGAATAATATGCCCTATGTAAGATTCCTGGCACCACTAAATGTCAGCTATTGTTTTTATTGAGTTCAAAATTAATCCCATAAAATCTCATAAAACTCTCTAAGATTTCTCCATCGGCTCTAGCCTTTGTGCAATTCAGCCTTTATGCAGTGAAATAATACATATATATATTTTTGGCCATGTGGCTTGTGGGATCCTAGTTCCCCAACCAGGGATTGAATCCAAGCCCTCCGCAGTGAAATTTTCAAGTCCTAACCACTGGACTGCCAAGGAAGTCCCTATTAAGCAAATTGTTTTTAAATAAGCTGAGTTTCAGTTAATTTTTAAATTCAATTGGTCAAGTATTTGTGCCTTGGTGAAGTAGTTTCCTTATCTGCTGAAGAAATTGCCTTTTTGATCTTTATCCTGTCTAGTCTTATAATTTTATTACTTTTATTATTTGAGTCATGTATTTTTAAAATGTTGTGAATCAGTTTATGTTTGAATTTTGTCTTATCTACCAATTTACAGATTGGAGAAAAAATTTTGTACACATTTATTCATACTTTTAATTCTCAGGGAAATGATTAGATATAGTTTCTCCATTAAATACCAACAACTATATTTTAAATGATAAATTTAGCCCTTTATTTAATTTTATTATTTATTCATATTTTATCCTGTGCTGGAAATGGGGAAGAATTGACAAGTAGAGAATTTTTCAACCTCCAACTGAGGTATCATGAAAATGACTGAATTGTAAGCAGTTATTAATACAAAGCTCTCAAAGTGAATCTTTTCGTTTCCCACCATTGCCCCATTTTTATTTAGATGTACCCTCTGGAGCACAGCCGTTCTCAGTGTGTGGTCAGAGGATCCCTGGGGTCCTGGAGACCCTTTCAGGGGGTCTGTGAGGTCCTCTCTTTTCTAACTATGTTCTGTGTGAGGCCAGATTTTCTTCCTACAATTCAACCCCAAACATCATACTGCAGTAGATTGAATGCAGATATCAGGACCCAGCTGTCTTCTATTAAACCAGATACCAAAAAGATTTACAAAACTGTAAAACAATGCCATCCTAACTCAAGGTTTTCTTGTTTCGGTAAATGTTATTTTTCATAAAATGTGTTATTTAAATTAACATGCCAGGGGTTTATTATTGTTCCTTTAAAATGAATTAATAAGCTAAGGAATTAAATTTTTCTCGATTTTAATTTCCAATATTGGTAAATATAACTTACATAAACAAATCTCCTTGGGGACTCAGTAATTTTTAACCGGGCAAATTGTCCTGAAACCAAAAACTGGAAAACTTTCTGCTGAGAACTTTCTGCTCTGGCAGAAACATATATCATGTTGCAAATGGTTTTCATATTGGATGGAAAGAAGTCAAAATTTTAAATGAAGAGTTCTCCAGCTTTAAGCGTGGTGTACAGTGGGGTATGTAGTATGTAGCTGGTCTAGGCCGATGGGTCTCCGACCTGCACGGGCATCACAGTTCCCTGGAGGGCGTGTTCTACTAGATTTTACAGTTCATTGGGTTTTGGTGCTTCTGAATCTGCATTGTCACCCGTTCCGGGGTGCCGCTGCTGCCGGTCTAGAGGCCACATTTCGAGAACCACCGGTCTAGGTTACTGCTTCTAGGACTTTTTTCTGAACTATTTTTCCAACTCCATTAAGTAAACTAATTTTTGTCTGAAACATTAGAAACAAAATAGTGGCAGAAATTAGTAGGGGACTTAGCAACTGAACCACAACAAAGCCATTCATAGATCTTTGACAACAGGGGTTATACGTGGGTGATAAAGAGAAAGGGAGTTTGTGTCCATTCAAACAGCTGAAAGCGGTCCAGGTCCAGGGTGGTGACAGCAAAAGCAGATAAATCATCCTCACATCCAACACAAATTTCTTTTTGGGAGATGAGTGTTTTAGTAACGGGCTTCCCAGGTGGCTCAGTGGTAAGGAACCCAATTGCAATGCAGGAGATGCAGGTTTGATCCCTGGGTCAGGAAGATCCCCTGGAGAAAGGCATGGCAACCCACTCCAGTATTCTTGCCTGGGAAATCCCATGGACAGAGGAGTCTGGCGGGCTAGAGTTCATGGGGTTGCAAAAAGTAAGGACACGACTGAGCGACTGAGCATGCATGTAGATTTTGATAACATTCTTTTAATTTCAGTTTTAAAATAATGTTGCTTAGTTTTAAAAATACATAAATATATTGAACTGTGTTGAATAGTGGCTCCTTACCCCCCAATTTCATGTCCTTCCCAGAACCTCAGAAGGTGACCTTATTTGCAAACAGGGTCAAGGCAGATGTAGTTAGTCAAATTCAGATGAGGTCATTCTGGAACAGGGTGAGCCCTAATCCGATATGACTGGCATCCTCACAAGAGAAGAGAGGCAGAGACAGACACACACAGAGAGGCAGGAAAAGGCCGCGGTGAGAAGACAGACCGGGGGCTGGAATTCCTCGCCTGCAGACAAGGAACAGCCAGGGCTGCTAGCAACCACCGGGAGTCAGGAGGAGGGTGGGAAACCGGCTGTCCCTTGGGACCCCAGACGGGACAAACCCTGCAGGCTTCCTATGGAGCTTCAGCGGCCCTGTTTGTGATCATTTGTTAAGATGGCCTTCAGAAGCTAATACAGATCCCTGGTCCTCGAAGTAAGATTCTGTAAGCCTTGGCTTGGCCAAAACAAAAGACAATGAAAGAAGATCCACGCATTGGACCCCTCTGTGCTGCGTCTCATCCTCCTGACCCGTCTGCTTCCTGCTCCTGATCCTACAACCAGGCCTGCGAGGCCCCGATCACCTTTGTACCCTCCCAGTACCTCCCAGCCTCCATCCTAGGGGCTCCTGGTCCAAGCTGCCCAGTGGCCCGGCTCAGCACCAGATGCACATGCGTAGCCCTGAAGGAGGGAGGCTGGACTCAGTCAATAAATCCTTCCCCCTTTCTGCCATGGACACGTTGTCCTGAGATGTGGACTATGTAGCTTTCCAGAGAATGTTCTGTGGGACTGAACAATCCATCGTGCTTACTGGTCAGCGTCACAGCACATGTGGACCCTGGCTCTCTCCCTGCCTGGCTTTCTCTGGGGCCCCTCCCTTCCACCTTCCTGGGGTTACACTGCCTATTAAAGCAGGAGCACTAAGACTGTGGTTTGGGCTCTACTTTCTGGGGAACCAAGGATGAGAGGGTCCTTAACTGGCCCCACTGACATTTCAGAAACATATTCATAAAAATGAAAGTAGTAACACAAACATGGTAAGAATATTAAAGTATTTCAAAGTGGTAACCACAGTTTCTTATTATCTTCTCTGAAAAAAAAAAAGTTCATATATGCTTCTATATACTTATGTAAATTGGCTCATGCTACACTTTTTTTTTTTTTCATTTATAATATATCATGGAAGGAATTCCCCTGGTACTCTAATGGCTAAGACTCCAAGCTCCCAATGCAGAGGACCTGGGTTTGATTCCCAGTTGGGGAACCAGATCCCACATGCCACAGTTAAAGATCCTGTATGTGGCAGCTGATACTGGTGCAACCAAAAACAAAATGTATATAGAAAATCTTGGAGAACTTTCCATTTCAGCGCCCCCAGAGCTACCTGTTTTTTAATTCCAGCAAAGTGTTCCAATGTAGGCAATACGATATTTTATTTAACTTAGTCCCCTGATTGAAGCACATTTAAGCAGTTTCCAGCATTTTGCCATTTTAAACAATACTGAAGAGATCATCCTTGTAAATAGATCTTGGTGGACCTTGCAAGTATTTAACAGTGCAAACTCTGGGCAGTAGAATTTGTGGGCTGAGCCCAAGCAGAAGCTGGAGGGCAAGGGAGCCTGTGTTGTTCCAGTCCAGACGGATCCTCCTCCTGGGACCCTTTAGAAGACAAGGCCTGAACATAGACCTGGAGAGGCAGATAGAAAACTTCGAGTGGCCTTTAGGAACAAGCTTGGCTGCAAGCGACAGAAAACCAGACCGGCATATCTGAAGCAGAGAGGTCTGTTTCTCTCCTGCAGTGACAGGTTCAGGGGAGAGCTGCAGGATCTGGTGCGGCCCCTCCAGGATGTCACCCAGCTCCAAACTGCTCTGACCGCCTCC
Source organism: Bos indicus x Bos taurus (assembly GCF_003369695.1). Lineage (NCBI taxonomy): Eukaryota > Metazoa > Chordata > Mammalia > Artiodactyla > Bovidae > Bos > Bos indicus x Bos taurus. The sequence continues at coordinate 5,002,146 of NC_040079.1, read as the reverse complement.
TCTGCCGTCCTCAGCGTCGGGCTTTGGTCTCAGGATTTTCATCTGGCTACTGGACCTGGTGTTAAAGCTGCAGGTGCAAGCTAGCATTTCTCTTGTTTCAAGTCAGATAGATATTTGTTGAGTCCATCTTTGTGCAACTGAGTCCAGAAATGTCCATTACCCACCCCCCAGGAATTTGGAAAGACCCATAACCCTACATCCTCTCTAGGACAGATGCCTCATTGAAAAACGTGTCTGGGAGTCGCGTTCTGTAACTCCTTACTGACACTAAAATCAATCAGCTGTGTTTAGTAGGTGTAGGGTTCCGAAGCTCAGAATCTTCTTGCAAAGTCGTGGGTGGCAGGCTTGTGGCTCCAGCTCCTGGAGCGATGGCTTCATTTCCCAGATGACTGGCTGTGATCCTGTTGCTTTCCTGGAGATGCTGAACTTCCTGAGAGCTCTGGTCATTGGTTCTTTCAAATAAACCATAGCCACTTCAATTGCACAAACTTCAGTCCAGTATTCTCTGTGCAAGAGGCATCTAACTGGGTGTTGGCCTCTGTGGCTGACTCATCCCAGGTGGGAGCGGTGGGCAGTGGAAGATCCAGGTGCAGTGGAGGATCCAGCTGCCTCACCCCCTCCCCAGGGCTCCGATGTGGCCGTAATCTAGATGAGGGCCGGAAGTCACCCTGGGAGCGAAGGTCAGGCCTTCTTCCGCACGCGGCTGATTGGGGAAAACAGGGAGGTGCCCGCAGCGCGTTCCCGTGAGTCCTTTCTGAATGACTGTCTCAGTCTTTTCTTTCCTGGGACGAACATTCGCAGACGACAAGACCAGCCTCGCTGCAAGAGAATCTAAGGACAGGAGCATTCCTGCCCTCCTAGCACTACAGGAGGGGAAGGCAACAGGGCGGGGCTACGAATGCCACGAGGGAACCAATCCACAGGGTCTGCTAAAGTTAAAAAGCAACGTCAATGACAGGGACTTCCTGTCCCTAATGGGTAAATGCTAGGAGCATCCTCTTACTATTCCTTCTGGGGGGAAAAAAAACCCCACAAAAGTTTAAGGCATATTAACACTTATATTCTAATAAATAATTCGTATAATACATATTATTATAATAAATTTCTATTTAAAAATTTATACAAACAGATCATGCTCTTTTGCATTTTGTGCTATTCATTTAATAATATATCTTTAAGTGCTTCCTATTTGCATATACAGGTGTGCTTTGTGGTATAGATGGATCACACATAAGTTGTCTAGCCAGCGCTGTGTTGCCAGATACCTTGCTGGTGGTCCAGGCTTTTATTGTGAAAATGAACATCCTGGTACAATTCTGATAACCGTGCCCAGCTGATCTTCCATAATATTGCATGAGGCTGCAGTTCCACCAACTGTGGACGAGAGCTCACCACTCTGCTGCCAGTGCCAGGTACTGTCAAGATCTTATATTTTTGTCAGGTTGGTAAGTAAGTATAAATATGTGTTATTTGTACCTCTTCAATAATAAGGGACTTCCTTGGTGGCTAAGTGGTAAAGAATCTGCCTGCAATGCAGGAGACATGGGTTCGATCCCTGGATTAGGAAGATGCCTTGGAGAGGAAAACCCACCCTGGTATTCTTGCCTGGAAAAATCCCAGGGACAGAGGAGCCTGAAGGGCTACAGTCCTTGGGGTCGTAAAAAAAGTCCAGCCTGACTGAGCAACAGAGCGTGCAATAATGGTTGAGGTTAAGCATTTTCTAGTGTGAGTGGAAAAAAAAAAAATGTTGCCTGCTACGCCAGTAAATAAGGATGTTGCGGCCATCACATTCCAGCTGCCCTGATGGTGAGCTGAGCCCCAAAGGGAACTCAGGATGGAGACACAATGCCCGCCCTCTTGTCTCCGTGATGATGGCTGATCAAGCCACCAGCCACTGCAGCCACCCCCGAGGGTGCACCTTGAGGAGACATCAGATGAGAAAGAACAAAGAACCCTGGCCCCAGAGAGCTAAGGTGCAGATCAAAGGGATGAGTTCAGTGAGCCCAGACTTTTGCAACTTCCCATGCATAGAAAAGTGCTTAAATTCCTTAACTTGAGATGCTTGCTTTTCTTGAATTCACAGTAATCTTCTGAAGTTCCGACTGCCTCGTGTTTGTTGCAAAAGCTCCTCCCCATTCTGGCTCCTGCCTTGCCTCTGTGGAGCAGGACTTCAGAGCTACCTGAGAGGCTGCATCCTGGGCTATCGTCCTCAGGTTTGTCCACAAAAAAAACATGGTTCTTGACTTTCACGTTGTGTGTTTTTTTCCCCAGTCTACACTAGACATTGTGCTCATGTATTTCCCCCTGCTGCTGCTGCTGCTGCTAAGTTGCTTCAGTCATGTCAAACTCTGTGCGACCCCATAGATGGCAGCCAACCAGGCTCCTCCATCCCTGGGATGCTCCAGGCAGGAGTACTGGAGTGGGTTGCCATTTCCTTCTCCATTGCATGCATGCATGCTAAGTTGCTTCAGTCGTGTCAAACTCTGTGCGACCCTATGGACAGCAGCCCACCAGGCTCCTCTGTCCATGGGATTCTCCCGGCAAGAATACTGGAGTGGGTTGCCATTTCCTTCTCCATGTATTTCCCCCACTAAATACCAATGCTAGAATGAAGCTCCGTGACAATGGGGATTTCTGCATTCTTTCAGTCATTGCTTTATTCCCAGAGCCTAGAAACGTGCTTAGCATATACTAGGCACTCTGTCAATATTTATTAGGTAAATGAATGGGAACTTTCCATACATATCCCTTGTGTATTTTCTTTTGCAATTTTCCCTTGTTCCTGTTCATATACCTGCCTTGCTCAGTCGCTCAGTGGTGTCCCACTCTTTGTGACCCTTTGGACTGTAGCCCGCCAGGCTCCTTTACCCATGGGATTTTTCAGGCAGGAATACTGGAGTGGATTGCCATTTCCTCCTCCAGGGGTTCTTCCCACACAAGGATTGAACCCGAGTCTCCTGTGTCTACTGGCACCCAACTCCATTCATGTTTAAATGACCAGAAGTTTTCTACTTCCATCTCAAACTTCTGAGCTCCTAAATAGTTAATTATCTATTTGACGGACAACTGCAAACCATAGGTGAGAGATGACTCGACTCAAAAAAGCTTAAACAACAATAGGATGTAGAGTCTCATAAAGAGAAGCTGTGAGCTGGGCTGACTCCAGGGTGGTCCATGCAGTGACTCCAGTGTCACCAAGAACCTGGGAGCGGCTCAGCGTTCTTTCCTGCTGTCCTCAGGGTACTGCCTGGCTCCCTCCAGGCATCAGACCCTTACACAGGAAGATCCAGAGGGAGAAAAGGGATGATTGTTTCATTGTGTCCCATTTAAGAGACAAGAAACTTTCCCCAGAAGCACCTTCAGCATGTTTCTCTCTCAGCATTGAGCCACATGCCTTAATCCCATCACCAAACGTAATTACTGTGATTCCCCCAGCTTATTTAGGATTCTCATTTTAAGAGGTAAATCGGGCCAGAATTTAGTGAAGACCAAACCAGAAGGGAAGAATGGGGTCTTTCTATTTATTTATTTTGGGCCTTGTTGAGTCTTCATCGCTTTGCATGGGCTTTTTCTAGTTGCAGCAAGTGGGGGGCTTCTCTTATTTTTATTTTTTAAATGTTTATTTTTATTTGGCTGTGCTGGGTCTTAGTTGCAGTATGTGGGATCTAGTTCCCTGACCACGGGGTGAACCTGGGCCCCCTGCATTGGGAGCGCAGAGTCTAAGCCACTGGCCCACCAGAGAATTCCTGGTGTTTCTCTTACTGCGGAGCACAGGCTCTAGGCAGGCACGGGCTTCAGGAGTTGGAGCACTTGGGTTCAATAGTTGTGGCGCATGGGCTTAATTGCTCCGGGGCATGTGGGATCTTCCCAGACCAGGGATCCAACCCAGTGCCCTGCATTGGCAGGCATATTGTTATCCACTGAGCCACCAGGGAAGTCCAAGGTCTTTTTTAAAAAATTAATTAATTTTGGCTGCGCTGGGTCTTCCTTGCTGCACACAGGCTTCCTCCAGCTGTATCAAGCAGCGGTCACTCTTGCTTGCGGTGCACGGGCTGTCACCGTGGTGGCTTCTTCTGTTGCAGAGCTCGGGCTGCAGAGTGCGGGCCTCAGCAGCTGCAGCTCGCAGGCCCTCGCGCGCAGGTCAGTGGTCGTAGCGCGGGGCGTAGTTGCTCCAAGGCGTGTGGGTTTTCCTGGACCGGGCATCAAACCCACGTCCCCTGCACTGGCAGGCGGGTTCCTATCCACTGTACCACCAGAGAAGTCCAAAAATGAGGCCTTGAAGCCAGCAATGGTATAGTAAGGAGAAAGAAGGATGAAGGCTGGGTAGGAAATCTGTAGTGTCTTCTTCACCTCCAACCCAATGACCACATTACGGGGATTTTTTTAAATTATTTATTTTTAACTGAAGGATAATTGCTTTACTATATTGTTTCGGCTTCTACCAAACTGAAATGGATCAGCCATAGGTTTACACACCCATGTCCCTTCCCACTTGAACATCCCTCCCACCTCCCTTCCCATCCCACCCATTTTAGGGATTTTTAATGTCTCCTGAAGTGTGTGCTTCCATCTTCAGAACCACCTGTTCTGGTTACCTTTTGAGCACAGCAAACCACCTCAAAACTGGAGAGCTTCAGAGAGCAATTTATCATCATTATGTGTCCCTCAGATTGAAGTGACTTAGCAGCAGCAGCAGCAGCAGATTCCTATGCTGAAGTCCTCAGCCTCAGTACCTCAGAATGTGACCTGATTTGGAAATAAGGCCTTATAGACGTAATCGAGCTACACCAAGGTCATTAAAGCGGGCCCCCATCCAATACGACCGGTGTCCTGTTAAAAAGGGGTCACTGGGACACAGAGCTATACAGAAGGACGGAAGAGCCAGAGTGAGAAGACGGTCACCTGTAGGCCAAGGAGAGACGGCTGGAGCAGATCCTCCCTCACAGCCTCAGGAGGGTTTGTGCTGCTGACGTCTTGGTTCAGACCCCTCGTTCCCAGAACTACTGCAAGACAAGACGTTTCTGTTGTATAAGCACCCAGTTTGCTAGCAGGAGCATCCCTTGTAAGCCAGCACAGCTGGCATCTCGCATGGCTGGTGGGCGGACTGGGCTCAGCAGGGTGGCTCTGCTCAGGATTGCTCAGGTAGCAGCTTGGGCTACAGTTGTCTGGGGCTGGTCTAAACCAGGGCTCTCACAGGAGGCTTGGCTGGGGCTGTCAGTGGAGTCTCCCGTGTGCTTCTCCATGGGACCTGGGCTTCTCACTCTACTATGACTGAATGCCAAAAACAATATCCTAAAAGGCAGGAGGTGGCAGTTGCCAGGCCAGCTAAAGTTTTTGCCCATAACTGGCACAGTGTCCCTTCCCCCCCATATTGCAATAGCTGAAGCAATCCCACTGCCCACCCAGGCTCGAGGGGGTAGAGAAGAAACAGATGTGAACAGTGCAGAAGAACACAGAACGGGAGATGCCACTGAACTTCCACACATGCCTTTTAAGTTGCTTCAGTTCTGCCCGACTCTGCAACCCCGTCTATGTAGCCCGACTGTAGCCCGCCAGGCTCCTCTGTCCATGGGATTCCCCAGGAAGAATGCTGGACTGGGTTGCCATGCCCTCCTCCAGGGGCAACTGAGCTTATCTACAGAAAATATCACCTACCACCTGTTCAAGTCACAGCTGCAGCCTCAATCTTTGACTATTTGAGGCTCCACTTATTCTTCCAATCTTCTCTGCACTACAGTCAGAATTATATATATATATATATATATATATATATATATATATATATGGCATCTTCCCTGGTGGCTCAGAGGTTAAAGTGTCTGCCTCCAATGCGGGAGACCTGGGTTCGATCCCTGGGTCGGGAAGATCCCCTGGAGAAGGAAATGGTAACCCACTCCAGTATTCTTGCCTGGAGAATCCCACGGAGGAGAAGCCTGGTAGGCTACAGTCCATGGGGTCGCAAAGAGTCGGACACGACTGAGTGAATTCACTTACTCACTTACATATATATATATTTTGGCTGCACCTTGCAGCATGCAGGGTCTTAGTTCTCTGATCAGGGGTTGAACCTTGGCCCTCAGTAATAAAAGCGCAGAGATCTAACCACTGGACCACCAGGGAATTCCAAATTAAAAAAAAAAAAACCCTGATATTGTGGATCCTCAACCACAATCTGGGAGTCTTTCAGGCATGCTTCTATATTTTTGGCTTTCTTTCCAAGTGTTTTTCAATCCTCTTTTTGAACATGACAGGAAGGGAGCTGGGTGATGAAGACTAATGGGAACTCCAGCATGTTTCCCAAACCCTTTGCCTCACACCCCTGCTCAAAGCTACTACCGTTCCATCATTAATTAAAGGCTGTGGAGCAAAGGCTCACGGGCCATTGTTTGTTGCTGCTGCTGTGGTTTAACATTTATCTGAGTGTTTATAATGGGGTTGACACTTTCCAGGACCCTCACTGACAGATCTTGGCTTTGTTCTTACAGCAGTGTTTACAGCGTCAGGGGTAAACGCAAAGTGTCAGCCAATCCTAAATTATTTACTGTTGGCTTTGAAAGTGTTCTTCATAAATGCATCAGAATTGGAGTTGGTGTAAAGTTTGGGGACATCATGATATTTCAAACAGAATAGTGAACTCATTCCGTGGAGGGCTGATGCAGGAGGGCTCCGGAAACTGTTGAATTTCCCCCGTTTATCCCTTTGCTCTAGGCACCCCTCTGCTCCCGCTCTGGGGAACGCTGTCACTTATCATGCCCACGCAGGGTACCACTGTGTTTCTTCAGGTTTTCGTGGGACTGAAAAAAGTAATTTTCTCCTCATCTTCCTCTGGGCTATTGCTATCATATAAGAATATGAGCTCAACAGAGATGATAACACTTTAGCATTTTTAAGAAAGGATTACCATGTGGAGCTTTCCTGACTTTTATTGGATATATATTCTTTGCTATAATATCTATTTGGCTTTCAGAAAATTGATGGGTAATACTGTTAAACTGGCATAGTAAAAAAGGTTTCCCCAAGTTCTGAATTATAAACCAGCCTTGGTAACTGGAATGAGAGAAGAAAGAGGAGATTGGAGACTTTCCGTTTTTACTTTGTACCTTGACAACTGCCTCAGTTTTTATGCAGTAAGCATGCCTTACTTTTGTAATCAAGACTTTTCGATTAAAAAAGAAAAATTCCAAAATTGTTGAGTAGTATTCTAGAAAAAAGATCATCTTAACTTCAAAGTGTTACCTATAATACTATTCTGTATGGTTGAGACTGTTTTGAAATAAAGACTATTTGCAGTTGATATTGTATAATCAAGAGTCAAATCTTAAAGCAGGTGTAGATCCTAAATAAAGCAGAACTTTTTTTTTTTTTTTTTTTAATTTGGCTGCGTGGCATACCTTGCAGGATCTTAGTTCCTGGACCAGGAATTGAACCTGAGCCTTTGGCAATGAAAGTTCAGGGTCCCAACCACTGGAACGCCAGGGAGTTTCCCAGAATCTCTTTCTTTTCGCATAGGATAATACTTTCTAGATACTATTGCTATGGATTAGAAGACAAGATTTTAAGCTATTAACTGGGATCTCCTCCACACTTTATTGTACCCCTTGTCTTTCTCTCAATTAGGGGAATATCTATCAATAAGTTTGCAGTAGTCTAAAGGAGAAAGTCCTGAGGATTATCTCAAAAACTCCAGAAAAAGTATGTGAAAAAATTTAACATCCATTTGTGATTTTAAAAATAATTAAAATATTAAGAATAGGAAGAAACTTCCTTAACCTGGTACCAAAAATCTGTAGCAGATATCCTAGGTGATAGATAATTTTTACTTTTTTTTTTTGCTGCTGCACTGCGCAGTTTATAGGATCTTAGTTCCCTGACCAGGGGTTGAACCTGGGCCCCCAGCAGTGAAAGCACAGAGTCCTAACCACTGGACTGCCAGGGAATTCTCTAGGCGTATTCCTTTAGGGGAACATGACAAGGATCCAAGCTGTCCATCGTCTCCAGCACTGGACATAGTATTGGAGACCCTGGCCAACACAACAGAAGTGGAACTGGATGAAAGAGTTATCAGAAGAGAAAGAGGAGTGTCAGGATTGTCACTATTTGAGATGATGCAGTCACCTATTAAAAAGCCAGCAAAAACAACAAGCTATTGGAACTAATGAGAAATTCAGCAATGATGCCAGGTTCAAGAATGACTTATGAAAAAAAATCAGTGTCTCTAGCAATCTAGGTCCATCCAGAGCCAGAAACCACACAATAACTTCAGCGGGGAAAGTTTCATGTAAAGGATAAGTCAAGATAGGCGAGTAAATTGTCAAGATGGGAGGAAAGTTCTAGAAGAAGTCTGAAAGCAGCAGTCCCCAACCTTTTGTGGCATCAAGGACTGATTTCGTGGAAGACAATTTTCCCAGGCACCAGGGGTGGTTCAGGATAATTCAAGCATCTTTCATTTATTTTGCACTTCAATGCTGCTGCTGATCTGACAGGAGGTACCAGTCCGCAGCCCGGAGGTGGGGGACCCTGCCTCTAAAGGACCAACTTGGAAGAGGGCCTCGGAATTCGTTGAAGAAGGTGTGGTTGTAACCCACTTGACCGCGAGAAGTTCTGGAAGCGTCTGGGCCAGGTCTAGTCACAGCCTCCAGGCAAGGAGAAGAGACCTTGGTGGGCATGGCAGCCACTGGTAGAGGGTGAGTGCACAGGTGGGCACAGAAGGGGCGCACTGGGTGATCTGGGGGTGCTGCTGCAAGCACGAAGCCCAGAGTGCCTGCTGTCGTGTCAGGAGGGCTCTGGGAAGCGATCTCCAGGATGCAGGCAAGTGGGGCTGGTGTTCGGGTGTCCAGAGAGCCTGCTGTGAGCACTGCTGTACCCAGGGGCTGGGGAATTCGGGGGTCTCTCTCTGGACCCTGAGGATGTAGAGAGCTGGGAGTCCAGAGAAGCCAAGACAGAGTTTTGACAGAGTGCTGGGGGCAGGTGTGTGTGTGTGTGGCAGGGGGAGCCAGCCCCCAGAGCCAGACTTGCAGGGATCTGCAGAGTCCCTCCCTGACCAGAGCTCATGGGTGAGACAACTGCCCGAGGCTGAGGGGAGGACTCCCTGAAAGGAGCAGGCAGAGGAATCCTGGCCCAGTAATAGGCGGTGTTCCCCCCAGTGGTGGAAAAAAACCTCATGCCCGCGGGGCATCAGATAGAGAAGCCAGAGACTGCCTCAGAAGCAGAGAAAAATCTGCCCGAGGCTACGGGCTGCTCTGGTCCTATCTGATAAAGCCCCGGGGAGGATCAAACCATTCCCCAGTAACTGACCTGTGTCCCAGAAGATAAGCATATTACAAAAAAAAAAAAAAGAATATCCAGCACCAAGAAGGTAAACTCCAAAACGTTTAGCCTGTAATAAAGAATTACCAGGCATACAAAGAACAGGATAAAATGGCCAGGAGTGAGGGAAAATCACCGCCCGTGACAACACGGATGCCAGTAGACAAGCAGGTTACAACAGCTACTGCAACAGAATCTATATGCACCAGAAGGCTGAGGACAGCAAAAGCATTGTTAGGAGAGACAGAAAAGAAGTTTAAAAAGACTCAAAGGTGGAGAGATAGAAGCTACAACATCTCTGATGAAAAGCACACTGGAAAGAATAAACAGCGTAGACACTACCGGAGAAAAGATGAGTGAACTTGAAGACAATAGAAACAATCCAAGTAAGACCCAAAGAGTAAGGAGTCTTTAAGAAATGAACAGAACATCAATAACCTGGACAACTTCAAGTGGCCTAACTTACCTGGAAGTGTAATTCCCAAATAGAGGGAAGAGAGGAAGGGACAACAAGAAAATTTGAAGAAATAATGGCTCCCAATTTTCTGAATTTGATGAAAACTCTAATCCCACAGCTCCAAGAAGCACGATGAACCCCAAGCCAAAGAAACAAAAAACATTCTCATGAATCTGGGCGCTGCTGAAGAACAGAGCGTATGTGCACGCTCAGTCGTGTCCGACTCTAGCCCACCAGGCTCCTCTGTCCACGGAACTCTCCAGGCAAGAGTACTGCAGTGGGTTGCCATGCCCTCCTCCCGGGGATCTTCCCCACCCAGGGATTGAGCCTGCGTATCCTGTGTCTCCGGCACTGGCAGGGGGATTCCTTACCACCGAGCCAGCTGGGAAGCCTGAAGCACTGGGGCCCCTGATAATAAAGATGCATACAACTAGTGTAAAGATGGAGTTCCCTGGTGGCCCAGTGATTGGGACTCTGGGCTCCCAATGTGGGGGCCCAGGTGTGATCCCTGGTCAGGGAACTAGATCCCACATGCCACAATGAAGACCCAGAACAGTGCCACTATCCAGCCCCCTCCAAAAAAAAAAAACTAGCATAAAAGAGAAATTTGAAAAACTGTGAGAGGTGATGACATGGTATGTCGAAAGGTACAAACGTAAGAATGACAGCTGACGTCTTGTCAGAATTTCATGGTATGTTTAAGGTCAGCAGAAATACATACAGTGATGATAACAAAGGTCAGTGCTCTACAGCTCTCTTTGAATATAGCACTGCAGTGGCATTTTACAGATATAATCTAAATGAGTTCTTCCCAATATCTGCATTCCTATCCTTTTTCTTTTTTTCAAAACAACTTTTTGTTGAAGTATAGTTGATTTACAAAATTGTGTTAGTTTCAGTTGTACAGCAGTGTTCAGTTACACATACTTACATATATCTATTCTTTTTCAGATTCTTTCCACTATAGGTTATTACAAGACGTTGATTATACTTCTGTGTGCTAGACAGTAGGGCCTTGTTGTTTATCTATTTTATATAGAGTAGTGTGTAGGAAAAACATAAAAGAAACTAAAAAAGACTCAAATCCAAACTCCTAATTCATCCTTCCTACCCCATCCCACCCCTCTCTTTTTTGGCAACAGTATCCCTGACTTTTTGCTGGACACAGGGTTGTGAAACTAACATTGCTTAGCTCCTCTTTTTAAAAAAAAAAAAAAAAAGCCACACCATGTGGCTTGCTGGGTCTTAGTTCCCTGACCAGGGATTGAACCCATACCCTGAGCAGTGAAAGAACGGAGTCCTAACACCAGGGAATTCCCAGCTCAGCTCCTCTTACAGCTAGTGTATGCAGCTTCTAGAAACTTCCTTGCTTCTAACCAGCTGGCAGAGGAGAAGGCAGGAGCTGAAGCAGCCAGCGCGGGCACACGAGGCCAACTTGGTGATGCTCAGCAGAGAAACTGGTAGAAGTCTGTGTCCCAAACGCTACACCTGCCTTAGCCGCCTACCTGGCCTTCTACCTGAGAGAGAAATAAACCTCTATCTACTGTTGGGGGTGCTTACTCCCTTGCAGCTGACCCTCACCCTCCCTGCTACAAGCAGGTGTCTTTATCTCTACTTTCCTGACACATTCATCAAGTTCCTAATCCGTGGAAAAGCTCAGCCTGTCTCTAAAACCCTTGATATTTTTCAGTAAATTACCCTGCTCACCATGAATGTTTAGAAAAACGGCAGCTGTACTATTACAGGATTGGCAAAGGAGACTAAATCAAAATAAAATCGTCACTAGGAACTTGAACTGAAACTCTCGGATAAATAAATACTGAGGAACATCTAAAGACTTAAAGCTTTTAAAGGGAATGTTTACACTGGAAGAATGACATAAACCCAATTTTTAAAAAATCAGAAGACAGAGAAACACACCCTAAGGGACCAACGTTGTAATTTCCAGGAGTGTTCTTGTCCTCTGTGGCCTGGCGGTTCACATACACGCCGAGTCTGTGGCAGGTTAGGGGGAAACACCAGCCGCTCACAACTCCGGCGTTACGATGAAGTCAGGAATCCCACCCTAACGGCGCATTTGCCCTTACCATTTGTACGGAGAGCTGAGGCTGGGTGACGGCCAAGGCCAAGGGGCAGCGCGCAGCTGGCCTCCTCCTGGGCAGCGGCTCTGACGCGTTTAGTGTCCACAGTGTCTCACCTGGAGCCCAGCTTCCTTTTAAAGGGCTCCCGGGTGGTGGGTCTCTCCAGATCCAGGTAGACAGACGACCCCTTCCCCACTTCCCCTGTAGACATCAATAGGGTTTTAGTGCTCGCCTGCTTTGACAGACATGGTGGTTTGACCTGTCAGAATCAATGAGAAAACTCATCTCCGTGATGGATGTCATCTTTTGTCACTGGGGGGGCATCCGTATCAGTGGGAGGGGGCTGTATGAGGCCCCAGGGGGACCCTGAATAGACATGGCCCCTAACCTTTTGGGGCTTCCCTCGTAGCTCAGTCGGTAAAAGCATCTACCTGCAATGCGGGAGGTCTGGGTTCAATCCCTGGGCCCAGAAAATGCCCTGGAGGAGGACATGGCAACCCACTCCAGTCTTCTTGCCTGGAGAACCCCATGGACAGCGGAGCCTCGCAGTCTACAGTTCATGGGATCGCAAGAGTTGGACATGACTTAGTGCTCTTTCTTCCTTTCTTTCTAACCTTTCTATGCCAGGACAGGAAAAAGGCCTGCAAGACACGTGACTCCACGCAGAACACACGGAGTTGAATAATTACTATGACAGCTAACTCTCATCGTGCCATACTGTGTGCCAGGGCCGGTTCTCAGCAGGACTGGCTGCATGATTCTCGGGGTCCAGCACAGAGTGAAAGTATGGAGCCCCTTGCTCAACCAGCAGGGAAAGCGCCGTGAAAGGCACTGACACACTGAGCGTGGTTGCTTTCTTGTGTGCTCAGCCTGTCCTGCTGATTTCCGTTTTCTATCTAAGATCGTTCTCCTGAGGCGGGGTAGACCCTCCAGTGCCCAGGAGCCCTGTCCTGACTGTTAGTGTCCACGTCCACTTCTCCCAGCAGCTGAATCCCCTTCCAGCAGCTGCCAAACCAAAGCACCGCCCTGGCTGGGGACAGGGCAGCTATACCCAATCCCTGGCAGACAGGTGACCCCCCAGGGCTTCGCAGCCTTGGCGCCTGGACACGCTGGGCACCTGGGTCAGGAGTGGGCCCTGGTCCCAGACATGGTGGGGCACACACCCTGGCTGCTGGGGGGCACTGGGGCAGGGGCTTGGGAGCCTTCCCTAGGAAGACAGGCCGGCTGCAACCACCACGGAGGGCAGCCCTGGCCTTGTTCCTGTCCCGTGAGACTTCACTGACAAAACAGAAATTCCAGCCCTGTGGGAACTCGCTGGCGGTCCGGTGGTGAGGACTTTGAGCTTTCAATGCCAACGGTCTAGGTTCAATCCCTCGTCAGGGAACTAAGTACAAGTCGTGCAGCCTGGCCACCAGAAACTTTTTTTTTAATTAAAAAAGAAATTGTGAAGATGAAATTACTAAGAATTTCAAAAAGATGACCCAGAGCATTCACCCTGAGTGTGGAGGCCGTTTACAGCCAGGGGCCTCGTATCACTGCCCTTGTGCGCCTCTGCAGCCAGCCTTTTGTGGGATTGGTTCTCTAATCTTCACAGTGAGGCTGTGAAATCAGGTGTTATTATCGTCTCCATTTTACAGATAAGGAAATTGAGGCAGACGGGGAGTAAGAAGCCCGCCCCAGGGGGCGGAGTGGGGTCCAACCCAGGCCGGAAGCTGAGCCTATATCCCTACCATCCTCCATTCAGCTGCTCTTAAAAGTGTGTGCTGACCCTCTTGAGTCTCCCTCCCCGTGCACCCCTACCCCGCCCCATCCAATCCCACCCCTTTAGGTTATTACAGAGCCCTAGTTTGAATTCCCTGAGCTTCAAGAGGGAGGGAACACATGTATACCTATGGTTCATTCATGTTGATGTATGACAGAAATCAAACCAATATTGTAAAGCAATCATCAATCAATTAAAAATAAATAAACATTAAAAAAAAAAAAAAGCATGTGCACAAGAGATAGAAGTTCAGAAAGCAAAAGTCACTCAGTCGTGTCTATTTGCGACCCCAAGGACTATACAGTCCATGGAATTTTCCAGGCCAGAAGACTGGAGTGGGTAGCCTTTCCCTTTTCCAGGGGATCTTCCCAACCCAGGGATCAAACCCAGGGCTCCCGCATTGCAGGAGGATTCTTTACCAGCTGAGCCACCAGGAAAGCCCAGAAATTCGGAACAGGCAGCCAAAACATTTATGCCTCATTCTCGTCCAGCTGGCACTCTGTCCCCACTGCAGTTTCTTTGTTTCTTGTTCTCCCTGCCTAAAACAACTAAAAAAAATGTCTCCAGGTCCTTCCCTGGTGGTGCAGTGGTTGAGAATTCACCTTCCAATGCAGCAGTGGAGGTTCTGATCCCTGGTCGGGGAACGGCGATCCCACGTGCCGCAGAGCTACTGAGCAGGCAGGCTTCAACTGCTGACCCCACGCCACGACTGGAGAGTCCGTGCACGACAACGAAAGATCCCACATGACACAGCTCAGACCTGATACACTCAAGGTAATAAATTAAAAAAAATTTTTTCAATGAAGCAGAAACAGAAACATCAAAACCATGTGAGGTATCAGTTTAGGAGGCCCAGGGCTTCTGTCCCGGCCTGTGGGGTTAACTGAAACCGGACGGGCTGGTTTGGAGCCTGCCCCCGCTTCTGCCTTCCTAATTAGCTTGGAAGCACACCGCGTTCCTTCTGCGGGTTCGTAGCCTGGCATGAGGTGAAGATCCTGGTCACCTGTGCGAAAGGAGAGCTCTGTGGGCAGGTGCGAGAGTCAGCCAAGAATCTTCCAGAGCTTTACAGCACCTCCCTCCAGAGCCCACCCCTCCTCACTTGCTTCTAGCTGATTTCACCCAAAGCAGGTTGGCTCTTTGAAAATACAGCCTCAAAAGGATTGCCGACTCCCCCAGGGCCCATATGCGTTTCCAGGGTCACTGCAGTTATCAGTGAGAAGCGAGTTCAGAGAGTCGTCTCAGTGACGTAGACATAACCTGTGATCTGCTGATAATTTTAAATAAATAGCTCTCTGGAATGCTTTCTTTTCTTTTCTTTTTTGCCACCCCATGAGACTTGTGGCATCTTAGTTCGCTGACCAGGGCAGTGAAAGTCCTGATGACTGGATTGTGAGGGAACTCCCTGGAATGCATTTTTTTTTCTTTCTGATTTGTAGTCTTTGATTTTGTTTTTCTTTTTTTAAGGCTTCCTTTGCTCTTTTTATTTTAAAAGTTTTGTTTGTTTATTTTGGCTGTGTTGGGCCTCTGTATCTGCGCAGGCTTTTCTGTGACCGTGGCGAGTGAGGCTGCTCTCCCGTTGTGGTGCGTGGCCTCCTCGTTGCGGTGGCTTCTCCTGTTGCAGATCACGGGCTCTAGGGGCTCGGGCTTCAGGAGTTGTGGCTTCTGGGCTTTCGAGCACAGGCTCAGTAGCTGTGGTGCATGGGCTTAGTTGCTCTGCAGCCTATGGGATCTTCCCAGACCAGGGGTTAAATCCATATCCCCCGCATTGGCACTTGGGATTTTTATCCACTGAGCAACCAAGGGAGCCCTCTTTGATGATTTCTGAGGTGTAAACCCCACACGCCATGGCTGATTTCTGGCTACTAGGATGATACCCTCTGCTTGCAGAACACTTAACCCTGTACCGGTTTGCTCGTGCAGGCTGCTGGGGTGAGCAGTACACCCCCAGCACGACCCCAGGCACAGCGTTTGCCTCAGGTGAGTGTCCTTATCGTAATAAGGGGGACAAGGAAAAGGAGCCATGGTTTAGTAACACTGAGTTTACACTTAACTAAGACTCCAACTCTGATTCAGGGAAAGATTGAGGGCAGGAGGAGAAGGGGGTGACAGAGGATGAGATGGTTGGATGGTGTCACTGAGTTTGAGCAAACTCAGGGAGATGGGCTTCCCTTGTAGCTCAGCTGGTAAAGAATCTGCCTGCAATGCAGAGTCCCCGGTTTGATTCCTGGGTTGAGAAGACCCCCTGGAGAAGGGATAGGCTACCCACTCCAGTATTCTTGGGCTTCCCTGTGGCTCAGCTGGTAAAGAATCCGCCTGCAATGCAGGACACCTGGATTGGAAAGATCTCCTGGAGAAGGGAAAGGCTACCCACTTCAGTATTCTGGTCTGGAGAATCCCAGGAACTATACAGTCCATGGGGTTGCAAAGAGTCGGACACGACTGAGTGACTTTCAAAAAACTAAGATCATGGCATCCGGTCCCATCACTTCATGGCAAATAGATGGAGAAACAGTGGAAACAGTGGCAGACTTTATTTCTTTGGGCTCCAAAAAATCACTGCAGATGGTGACTGCAGCCCTGAAATTAAAAGACATTTACTCCTTGGAACGAAAGCTATGACCAACCTAGACAGCATATTAAAAAGCAGAGACATTGCTTTGTCAACAAAGGTCCGTCTAGTCAAGGCTATGGTTTTTCCAGTAGTCATGTGAGGGTTGGACTATAAAGAAAGCTGAGTACCGAAGAATTGATGCTTTTGAACTGTGATGTTGGAGAAGACTCTTGAGAGTCCCTTGGACTGCAAGGAGATCCAACCAGTCCATCCTAAAGGAGATCAATCCTGGGTGTTCATTGGAAGGACTGATGTTGAAGCTGAAGCTCCAGTACTTTGGCCACCTGATGCGAAGAGCTGACTCATTTGAAAAGACCCTGATGCTGGGAAAGATTGAGGGCAGGAGGAGAAGGGGACAAGAGGATGAGATGGTTGGATGGCATCACCGACTCAATGGACATGAGTTTGGGTAAACTCTGGGAGTTGGTGATGGACAGGGAGGCCTGGTGCGCTGCAGTCCACGGGGTCGCAAAGAGTTGGACCACTGAGAGACTGAACAACAAGATTTTGACACAGAGGAGTTTGCTGCAGGTGCCCAGCAAAGACCCAGACTTCAGACAGGAGAGACACTGAAGGCGTCCAGCTGTGATCGCACTGGGTGAGCTTGGCTTGGAGGTGCCTGAGGTTGGCCACTGCGAGGGCCACAGTCTTAAGGAAGGGAAGACCCTGAGAACAGGAGGCAGTGGTGACTGGATGCCTAACTGTGTGATTTGAAAGGGGTGGAGCAGGTCCCGGGGCACGGATGTCACCTGGGGACCTCTAGGCATGAGCAGAGGCAGTCACTGTGGGGAGGATGGTAAGGAGAACCAAGTGACAGGTGATTTAACCGTAGAAAAAGTGTAACAGTGAAGGAAGGCAGTAGTCCCTCCTTTGCATTAAAATCCCGTTTACTGTTAACTGGATTTCTCTCGAGTTTCCCTCCTTGCCCCTCCCCGACACCATCACCAGTCATCCTTCCAGGATTTATTGTGCATCCTCAGAGTGCTGCCTTTGGTTCACGCCCTGGCCTTACTCACTCTTGGAAGGAGTTCCCATTAGGGCGATGTCTCTACCAAACATCTCTGTATAGAGTTTGGGAGTGGAAGGGCCCTGTTTGACTGGCTCTCTTCTATATGCCTTTGGATAGACTTTTTTTGTTTTTTGTTTTTGGATAGACTTTTAATGGGCGTGTATCTTCCTGTGGGGAGTAACATGTGTGGCTGATTTCATCCCTTTTTCTAATCTGGCCAGTGTGGAGGACAGGGCAAGGTTCTCATCACACTTCTAGTAACATTAGCAATGAAGAGAGAGGAAAAGTATGAAACTATTTATTCAAAAGGAAAATGTGCATAAATAAGGACTCCCAGGTGGCACGACTGGTAAAGAACCCACCTGCCAAGGTAGGAAACCTATGAGACAGTTGGTTCGATCCCTGGGTTGGGAAGATTCCCCTGGAGGAGGGTATGGCAACCCACTCCAGTATTCCTGCCTGGAGAATCCCCATGGACAGAGGAGCCTGGTGGGCTACAGTCCATGGGGTCCCACAGAGTTGGGAAGCGACTTAGCACACACGCACGTGCATGAATAAAAACTTCATTAAATAACATTCGCTTATGGGAAATGTGTACAACATTCTTGTTGCTACTTAAAAATAGAATGATGAAGGATGATTTGGTGGGAGTAGTTGTTTGGGGGGGAAAATCAATTTAATATCACTTTGCTTTCAATTTCTGCTGCCAAGAAAGCTCATGCTGCATCTTCTGATTCAAACGTAAGTGTCTCCAGAAACCTTTGGATCCCGCATTACACAGCCCCATCTGGTTTACCCTCTCTGGATTAGCATTTCCGCTTAATTCACTTATGAATTTCCTGACATTCAATTGATTTCCCCCAACTTGTTATCTAAGATCACAACTGGCATCTTTTAGATTTGGATTCAACTTAGAAAATAATTTTTAGCTATAAAAAAGCCTTTTTAGTAGTAAGGAGCCTGCAGATAAGTACGATGTAAATCATAGTGATGCACATGTACATAGCCATGTACAAGAATGTTCACTGCAGCATTTGCTTACAATAACAACAATTGGAAACAGACGTCTATGAATCAAAGGGTTTAGTTAGAGCAGTAGTATCTATCAGCCCATCAGGTCCTGATATGAAAGGCGGTTTATGATATATTAAGTGGAAAAAGCAAGTTGAAAGATCAGTATGCAGATAATTTTGTGTATAGGAAAAAAGCTAAACTCTACATGTGGGGACACAGAAAGTGGATGGCAAGTCACCCTCGGTAAGGATGCTACTACCTCTGGGGTGGGGATAGGGCAAAGGGGAGGAACAGAAGGGACAGCCTTTTTTTTTTTTTCTGTAGGCTTGTGTTGGTTTGAATCGCCTACAATAATAATGGGTGGACCACGGCTGACTCATGTTGATGCTTGGCAGAAACCAACACAATTCTGTAAAGCAGTTATCCTTCAATTAAAAAGTAAATAAATTATAAAAAAAGAATGGGTGAATTTATGTTATCTTGAATTAAAAATTTCAAACCAAAGCAAAAATTCTTGTTACCAAGTACATATAATAATTAAAAAAAAAATACAGAGGGTCATCAGGAATTTTGAAGATTTTCTTCTTGTCCCTACTTTGGATAACTTCATATCTATACTTAAGGCAAAATAAAAAGGAAAGATATTTAAAATATATATGAGAGGATGTTATCAAAGTTGAAGGTAACCAGTGTATAACTGTGTGTCTAATAAACATATAGATTACAGTTTTAGGTGGAATTCAGGACAGAGGCAAATATTTGTGTGTGTAAAATTTTGTTTTCTTTTTGGGGAGGACATTGTCCTAATGATGATGATAAATTGTCATTACTGTGTGGCAAGTAATGTCTTAAATAATTTTTCTTTTACTACCTAATTTAATCTTAGCAACCACCCACTCAGAAAGATTCTGTAGTTGCTCCAATTTTACAGATGAGGAAATGAAGGGAGAGAGAGTGAAGGAACTTGACCAAGCTCACACAGCTTGTAAGGGGTAAAGTTGAGATTCACACCCAGGCAGGAGGGATCCAGAGTCTAAACAGCCTAATCGTTCCCTTAAAATTTCAAAGTCAAATAAATACCTGCTGGAAGCAACCTAAATATCCATCAACAGCTGAATGTAAAGAAGATGTAGGAGACATATACAATGAAGTATAACTCGGCTATTAAAAAGAATGAGACAACGCCATCTGCAGCAACATGGGTGGGCCTAGAGATTCTCATACTAAGTGAAATAAGCCAGACACAGACAAGTAGTGCATAACACTGCTTACAAGTGGAATAAAAAAAAAGGATACAAATAAATTTATATACAAAATAGAAATAAATCCACCACAGAGCTAGAAAACAAACTTATGGTTCAGTTCAGTTCAGTTCAGTAGCTCAGTTGTGTCCAACTCTTTGCGACCCATTGAATCGCAGCACGCCAGGCCTCCCTGTCCATCACCAACTCCCGGAGTTCACTCAGACTCACGTCCATTGAGTCGGTGATGCCATCCAGCCATCTCATCCTCTGTTGTCCCCTCCTCCTCCTGCCCCCAATCCCTCCCAGCATCAGGGCCTTTTCCAATGAGTTAACCCTTCACATGCTGCTACTGCTAAGTCACTTCAGTCGTGTCCGACTCTGTGTGACCCCATAGATGGCAACCCACCAGGCTCCCCTGTCCCTGGGATTCTCCAGGCAAGAACACTGGAGTGGGTTGCCATTTCCTTCTCCAATGCATGAAAGTCAAAAGTGAAAAGTGAAAGTGAAGTCGCTCAGTCATGTCCGACCCTCAGCGACCCCATGGATTGCAGCCTTCCAGGCTCCTCCGTCCATGGGATTTTCCAGGTAGGAGTACTGGAGTGGGGTGCCATTACCTTCTCTGACCCTTCACATGAGGTGGCCAAAATATTGGAGTTTCAGCTTCAGCATCAGTCCTTCCAATGAACACCCAGGACTGATCTCCTTTAGGATGGACTGGTTACCAAAGCGGAAATTGAAGGACGGGTAAATTAGGAGTTTGGGATTAATAGACATAAATTACTATATATAAAATAGGTAAGTAACAAGAACCTACTGTATATCCCAGGGAACTGTACTCAATATTTTGTAATAATCTATATTGCCACCCTGCTTATTTAACTTATATGCAGAGTACATCGTGAGAAACGCTGGGCTAGAAGAAGCACAAGCTGGAATCAAGATTGCTGGGAGAAATATCGATAACCTCAGATATGCAGATGACACCACCCTTATGGCAGAAAGTGAAGAAGAACTAAAAAGCCTCTTGATGAAAGTGAAAGAGGAGAGTGAAAAGGTTGGCTTAAAGCTCAACATTCAGAAAACTAAGATCATAACCCTGTATGCGAGACAGCAAAAGAGACACAGATGTGTAGAACAGTTTTTTGGACTCTGTGGGAGAGGGAGAGGGTGGGATGATTTGGGAGAACGGCATTGAAACATGTATATTATCATATGTGAAATGGATCGCCAGTCCAGGTTCGATGCACGAGACAGGTTGCTTGGGGCTGGTGCATTGGGACGACCCAGAAGGATGGGATGGGGAGGGAGGTGGGAGGGGGGTTCAGGATGGGGAACACACCCGTGGTGGATTCATGTCAATGTATGGCAAAACCACTACAATATTGTAAAGTAATTAGCCTCCAATTAAAATAAATAAATGTTAAAAAAAAAGAAAAAAAAAGGATAACCAACAAGGACCTACTGTATAGCACATGGAACTCTGCTCAATGTCTCATGGCAGTCTGGATGGGAGGGGGGTTTGGGGGGAGAATGAATATATGTATATGTATGGCTGAGTCCCTTTGCTGTTCACCTGAAACTATCACAATATTGTCTGTTAATATGCTATACCCCAATACAAAATAAAAGGTTTTTTTTTTTTTTTTAAAAAAGAAAACTAAGGTCATGGCATCCAGTCCCATCACTTCATGGCAAATAGATGGGGAAACAGTGGAAACACTGTCAGACTTTATTTTCTTGGGCTCCAAAATCATTGCAGATGGTGATTGCAGCTATGAAATTAAAAGACGCTTGCTCCTTGGAAAGAAAGTTATGACCAACCTAGACAGCATATTAAAAAGCAGAGACATTACTTTGTCAACAAAGGTCCATCTAGTCAAGGCTATGGTTTTTCCAGTGGTCATGTATGGATGTGAGAGTTGGACTATAAAGAAAGCTGAGCACGGAAGAATTGATGCTTTTGAACTGTGGTGTTGGAAAGGGCTCTTAAGAGTCCCTTGGACTGCAAGGAGATCCAACCAGTCCATCCTAAAGGAGATCAGTCCTGGGTGTTCATTGGAAGGACTGATGTTGAAGCTGAAGTTCCAATACTTTGGCCACCTAATGTGAAGAGCTGACTCATTTGAAAAGACCATGATGCTAGGAAAGATTGAGGGCAGGAGGAGAAGGGGACGACAGGGGATGAAGTGGTTGGATGGCATCACCGACTCAATGGACATGAGTTTGAGTAAATTCTTGGGAGTTGGTGATGGACAGGGAGGCCTGGCGTGCTGCGGTTCATGGGGCCGCAAAGAGTTGGACACGACTGAGGGACTGACCTGAACTGCACTGATAATGGAAAAGAATCTGAAAAAAAATAGTTACAAATGTATCTATAACTGAATCACTTTGCTGTCCACCTGAAACTAACACAACCTTGTAAATCAAATATACTTTAGTGAAAAAAAATACCTTCATCTAGAGGGTGGAGAGGCATAGTGCTCCAGCAGAGCCGGCCCAGCACCATCTTTTCCTAGGAGGGCCCGGACACTCCAGGCTGCCCTATGCAATGCTTCCCCATATCCGCAGCCAAGTTTTTTGGTGGAGGCTTATTTCCTGGTGTTTTTTCGTTACTGCCCAAAAGGAGGCGAGGAGGTTAGTGTGCCTTGAGAAGAAGTTACAGAAGGAGTGGACACCAGAGAGATTGAGGCACTCTGGGTTGTGGTCATTGAGGACAAGGGATAAGAACAGGGCAGCCGTGGCAAGGGACTGTGCTGACGGAGGAGGGGACACGTATTCCACTTTGCAATGCTTTTATCTGTTTGACTTGCTTTTGCCTGTACTATTCCTCGTGTGAGATCCAGGAGGGAGAGACTGCGGCTGTTTGCATTTCCTTTGCCTAACACCATGTCTGGTTCAAAGTGGCTCCTTAGATGTTTCCGGAGGGTGGGGGTGAGGGGATCAGAGGAGACCTTAGGTGGGGCGCGCTGGGGAGGTGGTGACCACAAGGACTGAGGGTGGAGGCAGGGGTCAACATGGCAGGGCTCGGCCCCCTTTATCTGGTCGTGCTTACCGAGACCCTTAATGACTTTTGCTTATGTGGATTTTAGTGATCACAAGTTAGAAATTAAGCTCCCCCCCCCTCCAAACTAGATCGTTATAAAGCATCTGCTTGTAATGCAGGAGAACTGGTTCAATCCCTGGGTGGGGAAGATCCCCTGGAGAAGGAAATGTCAACCCACTCCAGTACTCTTGCCTGGGGAGTCCCATGGACAGAGGAACCTGGTGGGCTATAGTCCACAGGTCGCTAAGAGTCGGACACGACTGAGCGACTGCACTTTCACTTTCACTTTCTTTCTAACTGGTTTCCAATGAAAAACAGTAAATCCATCACAGAGTTAAGTTAATTTTGTTTTAAAGGTCGTCTCTTCTTTCTTTTGTTCCGGATCTTAGTTGTCCTACATGGGATCTAGTTCCCTGACCCGAGACTGAACTCGTACCTTCTGCACTGGGTCGTGGCCACTGGACCACCAGGGAAGTTCCTAGTAAGTTAATTTCTATGAAAAGTAATGGCCGTGTTTTCCCAAACAAAGAAAATTTAGTGACAAGTGACCTTATCTCATATTTGCATAAATCTCTTCAATGCCTGGGTTATTAGGAAACAGTAGAATCCTTGTCCGCTTCTCATTTGATCTGCTGCAATACCTCCTGCCATGCTACCTCTGGGAGGCTCTGCTGCACACTTGGGAGGGAGTGAGGATGGAAAAGACAAACACCGTCTTAGTATGAGAGTGACGTACTGGCCTGGGGATGCCCTACGGAGCTCTCTGGACCACCCCTTCCCTCAGGGACCCAAGCCAAGCACACTGGATTCAGGAGATACTTCCGAGGCAAGACTGACAAAAGGGAAGTGAAGTCGCTCAGTCGTGTCCGACTCTGCGGGCCCGTGGACTGTAGTCTGCCAGGCTTCTCTGTCCATGGGATTTTCCAGGCAAGAGTACTGGAGTGGGGTGCCGCTGCCCTCCCCTATGATAATTTTATTATCATTGTTGCTCATAGTTACTGCATACTGTTACTCCTCATAGCAGCTCTCTGGAGTAGGGACAGTTAGTGTCCCCACTTCACACGGGAGAAACTGTGATGGCTTGGTCATGTTAACCTGATGTTAACATCTCTGACTCTTTGCAACCCCATGAACTGTATAGCACACCAGGCTTCCCTGTCCTCCACCATCTCCCAGAGCTTGCTCAAACTCATGTCCTTTGAGTCATTGATGCCATCCAACCAATTGGCCATCCTGTACCAATTCTCTCTCTCTCTTTCTCTCTCTCTCTCTATATATATACATACATCCATGTATCCTTGTTTTCACAGTGGAACTGGACATTTTCATTTTTAATAAAGTGATCAAAGCAGCTAATGGTGAATTTTACAGTTCTTGGATGGCGAGGCTAAGCCTGACTCCAAACAATGAGCTGCAGACAGGCAAGCATCCTCTATAATCCATTTTTTTTTTTTTAGATCTGACTGTGATGTAAATGTACTTTTGAGCCATTTCATTTTTAAAAGCCCATTTGGGAACCTTAAAAATTAATTAAATCTTTCGTCTTCAAAGTTTAATTCTTCCACTTCTGGCATATTATCTACAGCTCTGAGAAAAATTGCCATTCACTTGGGTAATTTGCACCTAAAATAAAGGTACAGGAAAGTTGAAATTAGAAGCAGCTAGAATAGTAGTTTCCTTGGTGCCTCTGAATTGGGTTTTGGACCAAAATGCACAGAACCTTCCTCTGTTTTCCAGGCTTCCTTTCTCAAGCAATGGCTCATGGCTTGCTTATTTTCACCATGTAACCGTCCAGGTTTTTCCATTTCCGAGTCTCCTTTCCTATCTGCCGCCTGCCAGTTCTGCCTGTGCGCCTTTCTTCCCGTGACGTCGATCACTCTAGGCACCAACCTGGCCTCCGCTGCCCTGAGTCCTGTGCAACGGGGTGGCCCTTTGCCCAGAGGATGACCCATATGCCGTTCCTGTCCTGCAGCCCACCAGGCGCAGAGCTTGTGTCAGGAGCAGTCCGAGCATTTCCACGCACCATCTTGGCTGGAGCACTCACACCCCTTTGAGGCTGAGGTCACCCACTTTACAGAGGAGAAGGTGAATTTGGGAGTGCTAAGGACCCACAGCCAGCACAGCTGGAAAGCATAGAGGCATTACAGGAAACCCAGATCTGTTGACTCTTAAGTTGTTATAAATCTTGAACTCTCTTTTACCTGTGTCTTTTAAAATACTGTTTCCTCTGCCTGCTTTTCTTAAGCTTCAAGTGTCTTCTCCAGGAAAACTTTCCTGACTCTCAGGCTCAAGGGTCTCTCTGCTTGCGCCACCCCATGCTCACCCTCGTGCTCTGTTTAACACCTGG
Source organism: Bos indicus x Bos taurus (assembly GCF_003369695.1). Lineage (NCBI taxonomy): Eukaryota > Metazoa > Chordata > Mammalia > Artiodactyla > Bovidae > Bos > Bos indicus x Bos taurus. The sequence continues at coordinate 4,977,272 of NC_040079.1, read as the reverse complement.
GTTCTCCCCAGTGGATGGTGGGGTAAAGCTTTACCTTGGGGTATAGCTTTGCTTTTCGCCTCTCAGTCGCCACCATCTATCCCTTCAGTTCAGTTCAGTCGCTCAGTTGTGTCCAACTCTTTGTGATCCCATGAATCGCAGCACGCCAGGCCTCCCTGTCCATCACCAACTCCTGGAGTTCACTCAAACTCATGTCCATCGAGTTGGTGATGCCATCCAGCCATCTCATCCTCTGTCATCCCCTTCTCCTCCTGCCCCCAATCCCTCCCAGCATCAGGGCCTTTTCCAATGAGTCAACCCTTCACATGAGGTGGCCAAAATATTGGAGTTTCAGCTTCAGCATCAGTCCTTCCAATGAACACCCAGGACTGATCTCCTTTAGGATGGACTGGTTGGATCTCCTTGCAGTCCAAGGGACTCTCAAGAGTCTTCTCCAACACCACAGTTCAAAAGCATCAATTCTTTGGTGCTCAGCTTTCTTCACAGTCCAACTCTCACATCCATACACGACCACTGGAAAAACCATAGCCTTGACTAGACAGACCTTTGTTGGCAAAGTTAATGTCTCTGCTATTTGAATATGCTATCTAGGTGGGTCATAACTTTCCTTCCAAGGAGTAAGCGTCTTTTAATTTCATGGCTGCAGTCATCATCTGCAGTGATTTTTGAGCCCCCAAAAATAAAGTCTGACTCTGTTTCCACTATTTCCCCATCTATTTCCCATGAAGTGATGGGACCGGATGCCATGATCTTCGTTTTCTGAATGTTGAGCTTTAAGCCAACTTTTTCACTCTCCTCTTTCACTTTCATCAAGAGGCTTTTTAGTTCCTCTTCACTTTCTGCCATAAGGGTGGTGTCATCTGCATATCTGAGGTTATTGATATTTCTCCCGGCAATCTTGATTCCAGCTTGTGTTTCTTCCAGTCCAGCGTTTCTCATGATGTACTCTGCATATAACTTAAATAAGCAGGGTGACAATATACAGCCTTGACATACTCCTTTTCCTATTTGGAACCAGTTTGTTGTTCCATGTCCAGTTCTAACTGTTGCTTCCTGACCTGCATACAGGTTTCTCAAGAGGCAGGTCAGGTGGTCTGGTATTCCCATCTCTTTCAGAATTTTCCACAGTTCATTGTAATCCACACAGTCAAAGGCTTTGGCATAGTCAATAAAGCAGAAATAGATGTATTTCTGGAACTCTCTTGTCTTTTCGATGATCCAGCAAATGTTGGCAATTTGATCTCTGGTTCGTCTGCCTTTTCTAAAACCAGCTTGAACATCTTAGACCCTGGCAAACCGTAGGTGTTCCCTATGAATAATCAATGCCTTCTTTATTTTTGCTAAATTAACTAATAAATGAACGGAGTTCATCTGTAAGTATCTGTTGTTCAGAACCTGGACTAAAAGTGGAAATTATGTGTTGTTGAAACAGCACACTTTCAAAGTACATGGTTTTTATTTGTTGTTGTTCAATTGCGAGGTCGCGTCCAACTCTGCGACCCCAAGGACTGAAGCACACCAGGCTTATCTGTCCTTCACTATCTCCTGGAGTTTGCTCAAATTCATGTCCATTGAGTCAGTGATGCCATTCATCCATCTCATCCTCTGTCGCCCCCTTTTCCTCCTGCCCTCGATCTTTTCCAGCATCAGGGTACATTGTGGGTTAACACAATTAGTGGGTTGACGGTCATGTTTCCCAGTTTTACTACATTTTTCCTTTGGGAAAACACAGTCCAAATTTAAGGAATGGTCTTAGACCTGAGTTTTAGACCATCACTCTGATAACCTGTGGACTGCCCTTGAGGCTGCCTACTTATTTAGAATTTACTTCAAGGATGACTGGCTGTCAGCCTGTACATGTTTCGTTATTCATTCACTCATCCTATTCATTCATCATATATACTTACTGTTAAGGGCTTACTGTCTACCAGTTGCTATTCTAGGCACCAGGGTGGACAACAGAGTCCTTGAAACCAGAGGTTCAGTAGACTGGAGATGAGAGGTATGACAAGGACCTGAAGCTCGGAGGAGTGGACGCTTAATTCTGCTGGAAGAGGCCAAAGGAGGCTCCCCAGAGGAAATGGCTCTTGCTCTGTCTTGGTGAGGACCTGCCTTCTCAAGCTGCAGTAGTAGCCACCCTGAGTGTCATTCCACTCTGAATGTAGATGCTTAAGGATGGATAGTCAACTGGTCCTAAGGGCAGGTACACACCTGTCTGCAATGTCTTCACTTAAGAAAGAAGATAGGGCTTCCCTGGGGGCTCAGCGGTGAAGAAACCACTGCCAGTCAGGAGACACAGGTTTGATCCCTGATACAGGAAGATCCCACATGCCACCGAGCCCGTGTGCCACAGCTATTGAGTTTGTGCTCTAGAGCCCAGGAACCACAACTACTGAGCCCACATGCCTAGAGCCCGTGCTCCACAAGCAGAGAAGCCGCTTGCACTGAGTGAGAAGCCCACGCGCTGAAATCAGGGAGTAGCCCCGGCTCACCGCAACTAGAGAAAGCCTGCACGGCAACGAAGGCCCGGCCCAGCCAAAAATTAAAAAGAAAAGAAGAAAGATGAAGTCCACTTGGTGTCTGTGTTGTGAACATCTCATGTCTCAATTGTGTATGATTATGATGGTGCTGGCCTCTGTTCTGCCCCACAGTTAAAACATGAAGTAAGTAAGCGTTTCTGGCTGCCAGTGTTCCCTTGAGGGCCCCTTGGCTCAGCTGGGACAAAATAGTTCGATGGATAAACTCACGTTGCATTTGGCAGACCCTGATTCCTACTCTGAAACCTCGTCTAAAGGGGAAGTTTTCACTGGGTTCCAGAATGCTGATCACTGGGGGTAGGGATGCACATTTCTGCACCATCAGCACCTGCATGACACAAGGAAGTGCTCAGCAAGTTGGTTATGTGTTGGCTTTGATGACTCTTGCCTGCCACTCACAGGAATATGCACTGACTCTGGGGGATTTCATCTGGGGAGCTGTTCACTGTAAGGAAGGACTCTATGAGGGCTGTCAGGTTAAGAAATGTATTGGATAATCTACTGGGCCCTGAGTGATTGTGAGAATGTGTATATAGAAAGGTGATAATCCCCAACTGTCTTGCATGTTTGGGCGGAAGCACACAACATGGGCCCTGGAAATCTGGCTTTGCATCTTTCATGGGTAGAATCGTCTATTGCTGCAGACCAAACTCTCCCAGAACTCACAGTGGTGAGAACTAATGACAAAGACTCCCTCCTTGACTGACTTCAGTCAGGCGTGTATGGGACTTTTTGACCAGATCTCAGGCATGACCTATGAGAACAGCAAAACCTTGGCACAGTTTGGCACAAAGCCAGCTCCTCACACTGACAGTGGAATAAACACAAGCCTGTTTATAATGACTGTGCCCTTGGCCTGAGCCCTGGCCCTCCCGAGTTTCTGCCTGGGAAAGCTCAGGTTGCCGAAAGTATTTTCTGTGTAAGGTTTGCCTTCACCCAACACCTTGCCTAACATTTCTCAGAAAACAGCCCCTTTCCCTTTTTGTAAGTTTCTACTTCTCTGACTCTGCCTAAGCCCTCAATAATTCCTCCTCTCTCCTGCTTCCCTGAAAACCCTGTCTCTCTGCACAGAGTGGAGCTGAGTTGCTTATCTTGCTCCCCTGCTGCAGCAGTCTGCATGAAATCTCACTTGTCACCTTTAATGAATGTCCAACTATATTTCTGTTTGATACTACAATGCTGCTAAGTCACTTCAGTCGTGTCTGACTCTGTGCGACCCCAGAGACAGCAGCGCACCAGGCTCCCCCGTCCCTGGGATTCTCCAGGTAAGAACACTGGAGTGGGTTGCCATTTCCTTCTCCAATGTGTGAAAGTGAAAAGTGAAAGTGAAGTTGCTCAGTCGTGTCTGACTTCTAGCAACCCCATGGACTGCAGCCTACCAGGCTCCTCCGTCCATGGGATTTTCCAGGCAAGAGTACTGGAGTGGGGTGCCATTGCCTTCTCCGTGATACTACAATAAACACTTATTAACTTAAGCCAGGAGTTTCAGTAGGTCAGGAGTTCAGCAGAGTCCAGCTGGGTGGCTCTGGATCGAGACCTCAGGATATATAACTTGGGGCTGCACTCATCTGAAGGTTTGACTGGGGCTGGAGGGTCTTCCCAGGCAGCTCCCCTGCCTAGCTGAGAGGTTGGTGCTGGCTGTTGGAGGAAAGTCTCAGGTTCCACCTCTTGCCACAATGCTGCTTGAGCATGACAGCTGGCTTTCCCACTCCCAATCTAGAGAGGAGAGAGATCTGCATGTCTTTTATGATCTAGCCTTGGAAGTCACACATGGTCACTTCTGCAGTGTTTTATCAATTTCACAGGGAGCCTTATTCACTCTGAGAGGAGACTCCAAGACTGTGGACCCTGGGTGGCAGGAATCACTCAGGACAACTTTGGAGGTTGGCTGTCGTGACTGCAGATAATCCATGTCATGACCTTGGGCAGAACAACAAGGGAAGGGCAAGGTTTGAATCTATGATGTCCCTTCCAGCCCTGACTGTGTCTTCTAGTAAACAAGAGAGTAACTCTGTGAAGGAAAGAGTTAATGTGCTTACAGAAGCATTTTTCACAGAGAGTAACTCATCTGCCAGGGCCTGGCCCAGTTCCTAGAATCGGGTGGCTTGTTTTGTGGGGGAGGGGTTTATAGCAGCTGTCTGGGTTTCCCATCATTTCTCCTCTCACTTCCGAGGTCAGGGTGGTGGGAGGGGACAGGAACAGGTGGCTCCTGACTGGGCTGGCTGGGACCAGCCCTGATACAAAGACACTAAGGATCTGGAAATGAAAACGCGAGCGGGGGAAATTGGCAGGCTGCCCTTGGAAGGCGCTGGTCCTAATTTTGCTCCTTTTAGGAGTTTTGCACCTGATTAATGATTCTGTTCAAGATGGATTAAGCTGCTGGAACCTTTCTCCATTTACCAGTGCCAGCTCTTTCCTTCTCTTAACACTTCTTTTTTCGGGGCTTGTCCCAGTCTCCCCCTCCCCCAACTTGGGGGCAAATCATTGGTCCAGGATGAACTGGGTTTTTCCCTGGAAAAAGCAGGGTAGGCTGGCTGTCACCCCATGTACCTGCCTCCCCTCTTCCCCCACCTCCCCCACCCCCCCACCCCCCGAGGTGAGGGGCTGAGGAGCCTTTCACAAGTGAGGGGAGCTCAGGTTCGAAGCCTACCTGGACCCTGGACTCCCAGATTCTCTTGATTCCTCAGTAAATTTTGTTCTGAACAATTACTGTCACTTTCAGAGGACAGTCCTGGCTCTACGTTATCTCCCTGAGAAATGAGCAGGAGGCAGACAGGGAGCCGGCCCCGAAACCGGGAAGCTGAGAAGGAGGTGCTGCTATTCACAAAGTAAAAAGCAGTCCCTACAGCCGACACCCCCACCCCTCACCTCCCACTGTCCTTTCTTCCGTGGTCTTCCTCCGTTTCTTATGCATTCATTCAAAGGATGTTTAAGCCCCGCGGTCATGGCTTCACAATGGACTATGGCGGCAACGGAGGCCAAGTTCCTTTCCTTTTCCCCTCCTGCCTTCAAGAACACCCTTCTCACACTCGTGGACAAGTCATTGGGAAAACTGCTCTTCCTGTAGACAGCTGTCAAGCTGATGGGACCCTGGCTAACCCGGGGTGGTGAGGGAGCAGAGACAGGGGCTCTGTGCCTCAGCCCTCTCTCTGCTCGGCCCGCTCTCTCCTCTGTCTGGCCCCTGACCCTCCTGACAGCTCCCCCCCAGCACCCCCACCCCCCACCCCAAGCCGTTCTTTATTCAGCTGGGATCCCAGGATCTCCCTCCAGAGAACACGCATCATCGCGGGCTCAGCTGATCCGGGTGCCAAGCCCCCCGCGGCCCGCGGAGCCCAGCACAATGGCCCTCTGTGCGTGTTGCGCGCTCTCCTTCCTGGCCCCGGCTGCCCCGTGCTCTGTTTCCCTTTTGTCTTTCTTCAGCATTTCTTTTCCAGCTGACTTAGCTATTACAGTGCCTGGATCGGGGGCAGGAAAGACTTGGAGGCTGGCTGGGCACTGGAGTCTGAAGGGATGGCCCCGACGTCACTGGGGGTCTTCGGTCACACTCCTCCCGAGCGGAACCCTGGCCGACATCTTTGTTAGGGCTCTGGCCCCTACCGGCCCAGGACACTTCTCAAAAGAGTACTGAGCACAGAGTGGGGCGGGAGTGAGGCAGACGGCTCAGCCTAGGCATGAAATCCCGTAGATGAGAAGGACACGCTTAGGAAAGAATACTGGGGCTTCCCTGGTGGTCCAGTGGTTCGGAATTCGCCTTGCAATGCGGGGGACGCGGGTGCGATGCCTGATCTGGGAAGATCTCCACATGCCGCGGACAAACTAAAGCCACCCGTCACAACTATTGAAGCCCAAGCGCCTTCAGCCTGTGCCCGGCGCCAAGAGAAGCCCCGCCCCGAGACACCCGCGCACCGCAACCACAGAGGAGCTCTCGCTCCTTGCGACTAGAGACAGACCACACACAGCAAGGGACACCTGCCACGGCCAAAAAATACGAGTAATAATAAAAAGGAAAACTGCTCCTGTTAAAGGCAAAGGACTGCTGTTGGAGCAGATGGGAGAAGAGCGGCCGGTCAGGCCTGGGGGACGCTGTCCGTGGATGGAGGGAGGTGTCCTCTCTGCCTGAACCAGGAGCAACCCACCGGGAACTCACGACCGTGGGGCCCCTTCCCGTCCAGAGTGTTCATGTCCTCCTTCAGTCACCTTTTCAAGGGGTTTAAGCCTCCAAGGGCTATATCACATGGCACTGACAACAAACATCTGTTTTACATTAAAAATAATTTTTTTTAAAAAATTAGACCTTTAAAATTTGTAATCAGACAACTGGAGTTTCATTTCTGAGGACCTAGGTCTCACGGGGGAACATATGAAAGTTCATAAGGAAGAGGAGATTCCCCAGCCACCTTGGGTTTTCCCCTCACTTAGGCAAAAGCTCAGACAAGTGGGTATTTGCTGAATATGCTGGGTGAGGACTAGGAGTAGAGGGCCAGCTTACATGGCAGCTGACGAAACGCAAAGGGGTGGAGGATAGCTGGGGGCAGTTTCCAGGCTGCCACTGTTAATGAAGGCCCATCCGGAGTGTTGGACGTGGCGGAATAACATGCCTGGAAAGCAGCCCCCCATCCAGGTTTCAGGGCAGCCTCTACTGTGGGGCCTGGGCTGCCAGGCCCTGGTAGGCGCCTGAACCACACCGCATATTAAATTATTCAAATACCCCTGCAGCGGTCGTTAAAATAGCTGCTGCTTCGACCCACACCTTCTCAAAAATCCATCTGGTCCGGCCCCCTCCAGGCCCCTCCGGGAGATTCTTCACGTCTGGCAGCTAAAGGGTGAAGTCCGGCGGAGCTGGTGCCCAGGAGCCCGAGTCTGCGTTACAGCTAGTATCCACTGTCAGGCTCTGTGAGCGTTTCCCCGGCTGTACCCATGACTAGGATACGTGTTGGCAGAGACACTTGGAAGGAGCTTTGCTGTGGCAATGCTTGAAGGTCTGATTCACTGAGTCTGAGAGTGAGTTCTGGTATATGGGGGATTGAGAGGGGGGAGCGGTGCATGGCATTAAACCCGTTCCTAGACATCGAAATCTGATTTATTAACATTGGCAATGGTTACAGGTCTTCTCGCCAACAAAGTTTCTGAAATTGAAATCGCATGAAACTTTTCTGGTTCTTGCTAGGGCCACATGCGCCCTTTCCCTTTCTAAAGCAGCAAATTCACTTAAAAATAATTAAGAAAAGATTGATGGGATTTTGGAATTGTAATGAAAAATATGATCTCATTAGTAAGTCATGAGTCAGGGCCAGGCACTCTGTCAGATGTGTGCACTTCTGCATAATTAGAAGAAGCTGATGCAAGGGGGAGCTAATAATGGCCCGAATTAAAAAATTAAAATGGTTTCCCTTTATACTTTTAGTCTGTGCTGAAATTCTGCCTTTTGCAAAGATTCAGAAAGAGATCTCTCTCAAAAGAACTCTATCAAATGTAACTGAGTTGGTGAAAGAGAAAATGGTGGTAAAGTAATTGAAAAGACTGAACACAAGGGATCTTTCCATAGAATCTGTTATTAAGGCTCATTTAGGTTACCAGTCCAGTAGGAGACTTTTTTTTTTTTTTAATTTTGAAAGCACATTTTGAAAAAAGTCACCAGATTAATAATGTAAAGTCCATATAATCTCTGATTTGAACCATAGAATAAACAAAACAACTGCCCACCAAGTTCTGAAAAAGAGACAATGAGTTTAAAGACAAACAGGATGGCCAACTCCCCTCTGCCACTTCCAGCTGGGTGGTCCTGGACCAACTGAAAAAGTCTAAGCCTTGATTTACCCATTTGTAAAACGGGACTAAGAAAACCAACCTCTTAGTTTACTGCCAGAATGAAATGAAGTGACGTGTCCAGGGCAGGCATTCATTAAGAATTATTTATCATTTCATTTTTCTCCTTAGGAACCCTACTCTGTTGACATTTGAAAGTAAACAGTTTCCGCTTGCTGGTTGCCAAGGGGCAAACGTTTGTTGAGTGTCTGTGATGTGCCAGATGTAGTGGAGCAGCACGGCAATGACGGGGACAGTCTTGAAGGAGCTTACCCTCTTGTTGTGGGTGGGGGGAGGGAGTGGACACCACTTATACGAAAAGCAGAATGTGTTAGATGCTGAATTCCAAGTTGCCAAAAGAAACGGATTGCATGAGGGTGTCTGAGGAACTAACGGCCCGTGGTATTTACTGCTGTGGGCTCCCCTGTGGCTCAGCTGGTAAGGAATCTGCCTGCAATGCAGGAGACCTGGGTTCAATTCCTGGGTCGGGAAGATCCCCTGGAGAAGGGATAGGCTACCTACTCCAGTATTACTGCTTGGAGAATCCCATGCACAGAGGAGTCTGGCAGGCTACTGTCCATAGGGTCACAAACAGTTGGACACAACTGAGTGACTAAGCATGGCACATGCACTGCTATGTCCACAGTCAGAGACAGTCAGCCACAGTCAGAAACAGTTGGACACGACTAAGCGACTAAGCACAGTACACAAACTGCTGTGTCCACAGTCAGAAACGACTGAGTGACTGAGCACAGCACACAAACTGCTGTGTCCACAGTCAGAAACAGTCAGACATGACTGAGCGTCTAAGCACTGTACACAAACTGCTGTGTCCACAGTCATAAACAGTCAGACACAACTAAGCGACTAAGCACAGCACAAGCACTGCTGTGTCCACAGTCAGAAACAGTCAGACACGACTGAGCGACTAAGCACAGCACAAGCACTGCTGTGTCCACAGTCAGAAACAGTCAGACACGACTGAGCAACTAAGCACAGCACACAAACTGCTGTGTCCACAGTCAGAAACAGTCAGACATGACTGAGCGACTAAGCACAGCACAAGCACTGCTGTGTCCACAGTCAGAAACAGTCAGACACGACTGAGCGACTAAGCACAGCACACACACTGCTGTGTCCACAGTCAGAAACAGTCAGACACGACTGAGCGACTAAGCACAGCACACAAACTGCTGTGTCCACAGTCAGAAACAGTCAGACATGACTGAGCGACTAAGCACAGCACACACACTGCTGCGTCCACAGTCAGAAACAGTCAGACATGACTGAGCGACTAAGCACAGCACACACACTGCTGTGTCCACAGTCAGAAACAGTCAGACACGACTGAGCGACTAAGCACAGCACACAAACTGCTGTGTCCACAGTCAGAAACAGTCAGACATGACTGAGCGACTAAGCACAGCACACACACTGCTGTGTCCACAGTCAGAAACAGTCAGACACGACTGAGCGACTAAGCACAGCACACAAACTGCTGTGTCCACAGTCAGAAACAGTCAGACACGACTGAGCGACTAAGCACAGCACACACACTGCTGTGTCCACAGTCAGAAACAGTCAGACACGACTGAGCGACTAAGCACAGCACACACACTGCTGTGTCCACAGTCAGAAACAGTCAGACACGACTGAGCGACTAAGCACAGCACACACACTGCTGTGTCCACAGTCAGAAACAGTCAGACACGACTGAGCGACTAAGCACAGCACACAAACTGCTGTGTCCACAGTCAGAAACAGTCAGACATGACTGAGCGACTAAGCACAGCACACACACTGCTGTGTCCACAGTCAGAAACAGTCAGACACGACTGAGCGACTAAGCACAGCACAGAAACTGCTGTGTCCACAGTGAGAAACAGTTGGACATGACTGAGTGACTAAGCACGGCACACGCACTGCTCTGTCCACAGTGAGAATGGTGAAATCCTGCTCCTCCGAGCGCCCCACTCTCCTTTCCTCCCCACCCGCCTTGGCTCCCTCCCTGGGAACCCAGAGACCCCGCACTCCAGCATGGCAGGGACTCAGAGGCCTTCCTCTACCCAGGCCAGAGTCTGTCCTGATTGGGACGGTGTGTGGCAGTGGTTACACCTTTTCAACACCACCCCTGGCTGTGTGTGATGGATAAGGGGGGAACTTGCTGGTGTCTGAAGAGACCCTGACAAGAACAGGGGGTGGGGGTGGTTTTGACAAGAAGAAATCAGAGCCAGGGGTGAGGAACGGTATGAACGAAATCAGGGAGGAAACGAACACAGTGAACTAGGGAACGGCAAGTAGGAACTGGTGACATCACAGGAAACAGGAATTCAAACATTAACAGAGCATGGTAGAGGGTCTCGATCCTTAAGTGAGGAGGTTTAACTTTAGTTGGGGAGCACTGAGAGCTTTGAGAAGGGAGATGACAGATGAACTGTCAGGTAGTGAATAATAACCTGGAGGCAGAAAAAACAGCCGGGAGACTTGTTGTCCAGGATAGGAATCATGGCGGCCCCAGTCGGGTTGTTGTTAATGGAAATAGAAATGAGAAGGATGCAAGAGACACCCTGGAACTGGTCATCACAGAACCTAGTGACCACTGAGCGCACAGGCCTCACAAGCTCCATGGAGAACCTGAGCCAATGTCGTTTTGCCAGACACTATCCCAGAGAGTTTGAACCTGTAAGAACCAGGTTAGGCCAGATGACTCCACAGACCTCACATCCCGCTCATCCTCCCACTGGTGGAAGCCCCCTCCCCAGACACACTCGTCATGACCCCTCTCCTCTGTAGCTCCACAGAGCCTCTAGCTGACACTCACTCAACGTTTCCCGGGAGCCAGACTTGGCAAGAAGGGGCTTTGTACCCATCATCTGATGCAAAACCCCTTCACCTCCTTGTTTAATGACAGGCTCCCTCTAGAGCCGTGGAGGGTGGAGGTGGTTTGTCCATGCAAAGCCCACATAACGGGGACTTGAGAGTGGTGTTCTGCTTGGTTCTTGTTACCCACCGGCTTTTCCGAATTACTGTAAGATCTCCTAGTATAATACTCCTCAAGCTTGTTGAAGGTGTGCCACTTGGGTGTGTTACCTCTCCCCCTCTGTACCATCTACTCAAGTCCTGGCCACCCTTCTGTGTTTACTGAAGGCTTTGGCATGGGCTTACACTCCCATCCTGTCATCTGGAGGGACCTCGGGGCCCATGTGAAGAACCTGTATAGAACTCCAGCCCAAGGGACCTCGGGGCCCATGTGAATAGCTCACATACAACTCCAGCCCAAGGCCACATTACCCTGAACTCCCATAGCTGTCACATCCTTTCTCTCTCAGCCACCTGTTCCGGTGGTCTCCCTAAACTCTGCCATCCCTGGGACTAGAGATGCTTATCAGAAACACCACATTCAGGAGTTCCCCAGCAGTCCTGTGGTTGGGACTCTGAGCATTCACCACCAAGGGCCTGGGATTCAGTCCCTGTTAGGGAAGCTGGAATCCCGAAAGCTGTGTGGCACTGCCAAAAAAGAAAAAGAAAAAAATAAAGTAAGAAAAAAGAAAGAGGTTCCCTGGTGGCTCAGTGGTGAAGAATCCACCTGCCAGTGCGGGAGACATGGGTTCATCCCTGGTGCAGCAAGATCGCACATGGTGACGAGGCAAGAAAGCCATGAGCTGCAGCTACTGAGCCTGTGCTCCAGAGTCTGGGGGTAGGATGTGGGGGTGGGGAGTGTGTGTGTGGTGGGGGGTGCATGGGGTGCATATGTGGGGGTGTGTGTGGTGTGGGGGTGTGTGTGTGTGGGGGTGTGTGTGTGTGGGGGGTGTGTGTGTGTGGGGGGGTGGGCTGCAACAAGAGAAGCCATCGCAATGAGAAGCCGGCGCACTGCAAGGAAGTATATGTAGCCCCACTCGCAGCAACAAAGACCCAGCACAGCCAAAAATAAATAAGTAAACTAATTAATTAAGAAATAAAAAGAAAAAAGAAGGATTACCCTCAAACTGTAACTTCTTGTCTTTCCAGCTCCCTCAGACCATCTCCCACTCCAGGACACTGTTGAATACAAGTTCTAAGAGCGGGCATCTTTCTTCACCTCTGATTTCAAAGGGAAAGCTAAACATTTTCTACAAGTATCTTTGCACGGGTTAACTTTATCAAACACTTTAATGCTTTGATTAAAACAATTTTCCTCCTTTATTTTGTTAGCATGCTAAAATTACACTGTATTCTAGCAAACCAATTTTATATTCATGGTAAACACTCAAATTGGTCACAATGTATTAACATTTTATGCATTATATTTTTGGAATCACTTTGGCAATATTTAATTCAGCATTTAAAAAATATGTTTTGTTTTTTTTTCAACTGGCTTCCCCGGTGGCTCAGATGGTAAAGACTCTGCCTGCAAAGCAGGAGACCCGGGTTCAGTCCCTGGGTCAGGGAGGACCACCTAGAGAAGTAAATGACCACCCACTCCAGTACTCTTGCCTGGAGAATTCTACCCACTCCAGTATTCTTGCCTGGAGAGTTCTACCCACTCCAGTATTCTTGCCTGGAGAGTTCTACCCACTCCAGTATTCTTGCCTGGAGAGTTCCATGGACAGGGAGCCAGGTGGGCTATAGTCCATGGGGTTGATAAGAGTTGGACACGACTGAGCGACTAACACTTTTCACTTATTTCTTTGTCTCTGGGGCCCTGGCACACAGGATCTTTCATTGCGGTATGTGGGTTTCTCTCTAGCTGTGGCTCTCAGGCTCCAGAGTTTGGGGGCTCTGTGGCTTAGTTGCTCCTTGGCAGGTGGGATCTTAGTTCTACCATCAGGGATGGAACCTGTGTCCCCTGCACTGGTAGGCAGATCCTTAACTGCCAGACCTCCAGGGAAGTCCCTGCAATTTTTAAACTATATTGTTTCATGTAAAATCCTTTACAGGTTTTCGTACGAAGTTATGATAGCCTCATATGTGAAGCTGAGGAATGTCCTTTCTTTTTTCAGTTACCTGGGAGCGTTTGTATGAAAACTGATTTTATTTCCTTCTTACATGTTGATAGAACTCACGGGGCAGGTCAGTTCAGCTTGGGATTTTCTTTGGGGGAAGGTTTTTTGCTTTAAATACTTAATTGTTTGGCTGTGCCAGGTCTTAGCTGTGGCACGCGGGTTCTTTGATCTTTAGCTGAGGCATGATAGATCTTTTACTTGAGCCATGTGGGATCTAGGTTCCTGACCTGGGAGTGAACCCGGGCCCCCTGCTTTGGGAGCATGGAGTCTCAACCATAGGAGAACCAGGGAAGTTCCAGGAGAAGGTTTTAAATTACACATTCATCTTCATTTATAGTTATAGGACTTATTCAGGTTTTCTATTTCTTTTCGTGTCAGTTTTTCCACAAAAAATTTCAAATCTTTTACATAAAGATATATTATACTCATTATCTTTCTAATGTCTACAAGATCTGTATTGACGTCTCATTTTTCATTACAAATACATTTTTTGGTTCCCCTTCCCTGTTTTGGGGGCAATCTCATTAGAGATTTATCAATTTAACACACTTTTTTAAAGGACCAATCTTGCACTTTACTGATTTATTTCTTTTACATCTGTTTTCTATTTCATTAAATGTATGTTCTTTATTTTCCTCCTTCCCTCAATTGGTGTTTTCTGCTATTCCTGCTCCAACTTTCGAAATAGGTGCTTTACTCATTAACTTTCAGTCTTTCTTCCTCGTTAATATAGCATTTAAGGCTATAGACCTTTTTCAAATATTCGCTCAGTCAAGTCTGACTCTTTGTGGCCCCACAGACTGTAGCCTGTCAGGCTCTTCTGCCCATGGAACTTTCCAGGTGAGAATACTGGAGTGGTTGCCACTGTCTATCCCAGGGGGGTCTTCCCAGCCAGGGATTAGACTCACCTCTTTCGTGTCTCCTGCATGGCTGGCAGACTCCCTACCACTGTGCCACCTGGGGAGCCCTGCATCCTGCTAGACTCATATGTGATATTGTCATTATCATTGCAGTTGTTAAGTATTTTATAATTTACACTGCTTTCTTTTTATTAACCCATTAATTACTTAGATTTTTTTTAACTTTCCATACAATATGTGTGCTGTGTGTGTGTGTGTGTGTTAAGTCGCTTCGGTCATGTCTGAATCTTTGCGACCCTATGGACCATAGCCCACCAGGCTCCTCTGTCCATGGGATTCTTCAGGCAAGAATACTGGAGTGGGTTGCCATTCCCTCCTCAAGGGGATCTTCCCAACCTAGGGATCGAACCTGCACTCCATAGAGATTTAAACTTTTATTAATGATTTCTAACATAATTGTGGTGTGCTCAGAGAAAGTATTCTGTTTATTTCAATCATTTGACAATTGTTGAGACTTCCTTCATTAGGCAGGATATGACCAATTGTATCATGGCATCCGGTCCCATCACTTCATGGGAAATAGATGGGGAAACAGTGGAAACCGTGTCAGACTTTATTTTCCTGGGCTCCAAAATCACTGCAGATGATGACTGCAGCCATGAAATTAAAAGACGCTTACTCCTTGGAAGGAAAGTTATGACCAACCTAGATAGCATATTCACAAGCAGAGACATTACTTTGCCAACAAAGGCCCGTCTAGTCAAGGCTATGGTTTTTCCTGTGGTCAGGTATGGATGTGAGAGTTGGACTGTGAAAAAGGCTGAGTGCTGAAGAATTGATGCTTCTGAGCTGTGGTGTTGGAGAAGACCCTTGAGAGTCCCTTGGACTACAAGGAGATCCAACCAGTCCATTCTGAAGGAGATCAGCCCTGGGATTTCTTTGGAAGGAATGATGCTGAAGCTGAGACTCCAGTACTTTGGCCACCTCATGTGAAGAGTTGACTCATTGGAAAAGACTCTGATGCTGGGAGGTATTGGGGGCAGGAGAAGGGGACGACAGAGGATGAGATGGCTGGATGGCATCACTGACTTGATGGACATGAGTTTGAGCAAACTCTGGGAGTTGGTGATGGACAGGGAGGCCTGGCGTGCTGCAATTCATGGGGTCGCAAAGGGCCCGACACAACTGAGCGACTGAACTGAACTGAACTGAAACATTCTCTGTGTGCTTCAAACTAGTATATATTCTTCAGTTTTTGAGTGGAGAGTTCTGTTTATGTCCTTTAGTCAGTTTCTTAATCTTGTTGTTCAAATTATATATATTCTCACTGATTTTTAAAGTTCTATTAATTACTGAAGAGGGGTGAGTTGGACTCTCCCAGGATAATCATAGATTTGACTATTTCTCCTTGTATTTCTGTTGAATTATCTAATTACAGAATATGAGTCAATTTTATTACTTTTCTATTTATGGTTCTTAGAACGTGTGCCTCTCCTCTTTGAAATCTGCTGCCACCTGCAACATTAGGACTGGAGAAGGGAATGGTAACCCACCCCAGTATTCTTGCCTAGGAAATTCTATGGGTGGAGGAGCCTGGCGGGCTATAGTTCTTGGGGTCAAAAAGAGTCAGACACAACGGAGCAACTGAGCTTGCATGAACGCAACATTAGGACACATTTCTTCCAATCCTCTGTCCATCCTCTCCAGCTCCTCCCACCAGGCTCCTTGTCTGACCAACTCAGTTTAGTGTTCATCCTTCAGAATCAGCTGAGTGTTGCAGGTTTGGATTAGATTACCCGAGCCCTGTTTGTGAACTTGAATTAAGACACTTATCACATTACATTATAATTTCCTATTATCTGTTTCCCCACCTTGGTCTGAATCGTCCAACGTTAAAAGGAATTCGAACCTCAGTGTCTCGTGATGACAATGTAGGTCTGTGTTGCTATTGGATTAACTATGCCTTGTACATGGAAGTTGCTTAGCTGATATTTATGGCATATGATGAATGAACAAATAAACAAATGTTCTTAAAGTCATAGCTTTTCGATTTAAAGCTTAATCTACACAGCCTCGAGCCCACTTCTGGTTCTTGTTCCTTTGACCTCTGTGCATTCCCCGGGCCTGCTCTGTTTTCGGCTGTAGCCGTCTCACCCGCTAGGTCCTGCTTGCTGCCCTTTCTAAATGATCTCACCAGACACCTCACCCTTGACTGTGAAACACTGACGGTCTGTCCCTGTTTTTCAACCCACATACTTTCTCTGTCTAGGTGCCATTGTGTTGTTGGCTTTGATTACAGGCCTGTGGCTGGCAAAGGCTTTGCATTGAATCTGACATGGCAAGAGGACTCGAGGAAGCATCTGGTCTGGCCTGGGGTGTGCTTCAGAATCGCGCTTCTTTGGAGTTACCATTTCTCTTTTGTTTCCCACTCTATCCGGCTTCCCTAGTGGCTCAACTGGTAAAGAATCTGCCTGCAATGTGAGACACCTGGGTTTGAATCCTGGAGAAGGGAAAGGCTACCCATTCCAGTATTCTGGCCTGGAGAATTCCGCTGTGCAGTCCATGGGGTCACAAAGAGTCTGACACGACTGAGTGACTTTCCTTTTCACTAGCTGGCTTTGTTTTCTGTTCAGGATATGTTCTCTTGTTTGTATGTTCTGCTCACATGTGGTAACGCACCCTTCTGTGTCTGCCATCTTGCTTCTGTGACCTCGTGGACTCTGAGCCACCACTGCCTCAGCCAGAACCGCAGCCCTGGCGCGCCTCTGACTGCAGCCTCCTGGACGTGAGCTGGTTCGACCCCCTCCCACTGTCTCCTTCTTGGAGGCACACTGGCCTTCCTGCTGCTCGCCTTGGTCCTTTGCCCAAGTCTGTGATCCGAAACCGCGCCTGCTTGCTGACCAAGGACAGCAATCAATCCATTCACCAGTACCATTTCCAACTTGTTAAAAGTCAGTGCAGTAAATCCCATATTTAATTGCTGAACAGGTAAGTTACAGAGTCATTTATGTAAAACCCTAGAAATCAAAAGGTAATCTACCATTCAGGGGTTGTGTTTTTCCTTTCTTTTTCCCTGTTTTTTCTCTTGGAACTTATATTTAATTTCCATAAATTTTGGGCTTGCCTTATTCCTACAATCATGAATACAGCCAGCAATAAGAGAGCACAGAAAGTTAGAGCTGAAAAAGCATCCATGACAGAACAGTACAACTTTCCCATTTTGCAGATTAAAAAACTGAGACCTAGAGCTGGAATAGGCTTGCTTAACAACCATTCACCTCAGTCCTTTGTTTTTCTCTTTTGGCCAAGCCATGTGGTATGCAGGGTCTTAGTTCCCTGACCAGATATTGAACCTGTGCCCACACTGCATTGGAAGCAGGGAGTCTTAACCACTAGACCACCAGGGAAGCCCCTACGTCACTCCTTCTCAAGGAATGATTGGATTTATGGGCAACACAACAAAAGATACTAGGGTTTGTTTGGGTTTTTTTAGTATAAATGCTGCTGCTCAGTCACTTCAGTCATGTCCGAATCTGTGCGACCCCATAGATGGCAGCCCACCAAGCTCCCCCGTCCCTGGGATTCTCTAGGCAAGAACACTGGAGTGGGTTGCCATTTCCTTCTCCAATGCCTGAAAGTGAAAAGTGAAAGTAAAGCTGCTCAGTCGTGTCGACTCTCAGCCACCCCATGGACTGCAGCCCGCCAGGCTCCTCTGTCCATGGGATTTTCCAGGCAAGAGTACTGGAGTGGGGTGCCATTGCCTTCTCCATTTAGTATAAATACATATGATTTAAATATTATTAAGTACCGCCCAGTCAAGCAAAACATGCAGACTACTTAGATAAGTAAATGGAACTTTTAAAAAGTTTATTTAACTTGTTGCTTTTACTTATTTATTCAAAGTAAAATGCACTGGATTCAGACTATTGCATGCTTATTTGCTAATAATCTGGGTCTTCCCTGGTGGCTCAGTGATAAAGCATCTGCCTGCAATTCAGGAGACAGAAGAGATGTGGGTCTGATCCCTGAGACGGGAAGATCCCCTGGAGAAGGAAATGGCAATCCACTTGGGTATTCTTGCCTGGAGCGTGCATGGACAGAGGAGCCTGGAGGGCTACAGTTCATTGGGTCTAAAGAGTCGGATGTGACTTAGCAACTAAAACCACCACATTGCTAATAATAACAGCTTACATTAGTAAGTGTTTTCTTTGGCTAGACTCTACTCTGAGTACTTTCTATCTCTTAATAACTCTATGGAGCAGATACTTTTTGCTCCTATATTGCAGATGAAGAAACTGAGGTGAGGTGACATTAAGTGATTTTCCTCAGGACAGACAGTTAGTTAGGGTCACACAGAGGGACTCTGACACCAGAGCTTGGGTCTTCACCATGGCTGCACAGCCTGTTCTGACAGTTTTTCTTCTTTCTCTTCCTATGTGTAGTGCCTTTCCTCCTCCTTAATTGTGAAGAGTTTCTCATTCACCTAGACACACTCCACAGTCACTTGTCTCCGGGAGAGCTCAGGAGATGGGAGCTTTTTCATTCTCATGGCACTTCCTTTGTTCCATCTCTTTGCAGCGCTCACCTTGTTACAGGGCAGTGACTTGTTCACGGTCTGTCCCACCGCTTGTGGTGACATCTGTGAGGGCAGGGTACAGGTCACGTTCATCGTGGTATTCCCAGAAGGTGGCCCAGTGCCTGGCACGCAGTGGACTTAATAACTGCGCTCTAGTCCTGTCTGGTAGCAGTTTAGTTGCTAAGTTGTGTCTGACTCCTGCGACCCCACTGACTTCAGCCCTCCAGGCTCCTGTGTCCACCTGGGGAAATCCTGTGGGATTTCCCAGGCTCGGATCCTGGAGTGGGTTGCCATTTCCTTCTCCAGGGGATCTTCCCAACGTGTCTCTAATGTCTCCTGCACCGGCAGGTGGATTCTTTACCACTAGTGTTGCTCCTAGTCCTGTTTAATTAATAGTAATTGAAAGAATCTGAAAGATAAGCAGTCTCTCTAGGCATAAACTCAATGTCGTACATCTACAGATTTTTTTTTTTCTTCAATAATGGATCGTGGATTAGTTTAACTGATCCTTGATTGGCTTGAAAAATTAGAAAATAATCATAAGCAGTCTGAGCAGACCCTTAGCAAAACCAGTAAGGTTGAGCAAGGTTGGTAATGTCGATTTTTGTTTTTGAAATACGTCTTGAAAGCTTCCCATCCCTGCCCTCAGTGGCCTTCTCACCAATCCAGGCACGCCACATACTCTTTACAGTTTTAGCTGCTTCTCAAATGGTCTTGTCCTCAGCTTTTCCACGAGGCTGGGAAATACTGACAAATGGGTTCAACTCTACGGTTGAGAGGACATCGAAGCCTCTGATCTACAGATGGAGTTGGGAGTTTTGAATGCTTCTTTTCTCAATTTGGCAAAATAAGGGGATGGAGAGAGATAATGGACAGGGTTACAATAGCTACTATTTGTTGAGCCAGAAACCGTGTTGATCATTTTACATGCATTGCTGTATTTGCAGTTGTCACATTTCTAGGAGGTGGACATCATAGCATTTCCATTTCTCACAACTCAGGAAGTAAACGCTGATGTGATGTGCTCATAGCTTCATATCTAACAAGAGCAAAACTTGAATACATACTCCAGTGTCTGCTTAAGAGCTGTGCTCTTGCCCTCCCTCAACGTCCAACTTTCTTTCACACATCATGATATTTTGTGGACTGGAAGGTATGGCCAAAACTTGAATGCAAATTATTAAAATATTATCGTGGAATTTAGTTACTGGGGAAAATAAGAGAGGGAATCTTTTTGGACATAAGGGCTAATTTATTATAACTCCTAAAGTTATATCACCTGATCTCTCATTTATCTGGATTTGGCAATTGTCTAAGTAAGAACATTGGAACGGATGGGTTAGAGAGGGCCCCTCAGGCTCTCTGCAGACCAATTCAATACTCCAGTGGCCAAACCAATTATCCCTCTTCAGTTTTTACCAGCAAAAGGCCAGAAGTTTGTGGAGGATCATTCATCCTTCTTCTAGCAAAACAAACCTCCCACTGTTCCCTGGAGAATAAGCCAATTTCAGAAGGGAATAGATGTGATTTCTTCTGAGCTTTCAAAGAACTTAATGGGGAGCCAGAAAAAAAAAAAAAATTGTGTGTCGGGGAAGCTCTCATAAAATGTAAGAAATAGTGAAGGGAAAAACCCCGGCATAACCTGGTTGTTAAAGCAATTCTACCAAGATTAAAAACCCTTCAGACATTCAAACATTTCTGTGCTTGGAGCTAATACTATTATACATGTGTTTATAATATGCTTGTTGGTATTCTAATTATGGGTTAATGACAGTGCCTACATACAGTATTTGCTTGGCTGAAGGAGCTGCTTTATGATATAGTGTAGTATTAGCGTATAGCTGAAAACAAGCCATGCTGGCTGGATAAGCACGCCAGGGCTAGGTATTATTTGGGAAGAACAGTGATAAAGCACCCTCATGACTAATTCTGAGCACAACCTTGGGCCAACCACTCGATTCTCTAGGGCTCTCAGTTCCTTCAAGTATAGAATAAGGGCCGGAAGAGATGACTTCTGAGGCTTCCTTAGAAGATATTCCCTTCTAGCTGGGAGAGTCTCTGGTACTAAGGGTGATATTTAGTTGTTAGTTTATTTATTTCCTGCAGGAGACTTCAGAGGCACAGATTCGATCCCTGGGCTGGGAAGATCCCCTGGAGGAGGACATGGCAACTCACTCCAGTATTTTTGCCTGGAGAATCCCATGGACAGAGGAGCCTGGCGGGCCACAGTCTATAGGGTCACACAGAGTCAGACACGACTGAAGAGATTTAGCACAGCACAGCACACAGCAAGCAGTAATTAGTTGAATTATTAATTTCTTAGGAGCACCTCGTAGCCACCAGGCCCTCTGTTTCATGCTAGAAACAGAGGAGTGAGGATGAAAAGCTGGTCTAATCCGTCACGGAGTTTCCCTGCGAGTGGAGGAGCCTGTGCTAACCAGGGCTGACTTGGGGCACACATCCGCCTAGAGTGTGATTTGAAGGGGTGGTAACAGGCCACCTTGGAAGACAAGAAATCACAAACCTAGACAGCATATTAAAAAGCAGAGACATCACTTTGCCTGCAAAGGTCCATCTAGTCAAAGCTATGGTTTTTCCGGAGTCATGTATGGATGTGAAAGCTGGACAATAAGAAAGGCTGAGCACTGAAGAATTGATGCCCTCGAACTGTGGTGTTGGAGAAGACTCTTGAGAGTTCCTTGGACTGCAAGGAGATCCAACCAGTCCATCCTAAAGGAGATCAGTCCTGAATATTCATTGGAAGGACTGATGCTGAAACTGAAACTCCAATACTTTGGCCACCTGATGCGAAGAGCTGACTCATTTGAAGAGACCCTGATGCTGGGAAAGATGGAGGGCTGGAGGAGAAGGGGATGACAGAGGATGAGATGGCTGGATGGCATCACCGACTCAATGAACATGAGTTTCAGCAAACTCTAGGAGATGGTGAAGGACAGGGAAGCCTGTCATGCTGCTGTCCATGGGGTGGCAGAGTTGGACACGACTGAGCGACTGAACAACAAAAGGCCACCTAGCCAAGAAAATATCTCCCGCCTTTTTAAAAGAACAAACATTCTCGTCTTATTTCATGCTTTGGTTTAGAGCAGCCTCTCCCGGTGTGTATTCTGTGGAAGGTTCATTTATTCATCTGAAAGATGTTTATTGAGTGCCTGGAAGCGGGCTGGGCATTGACTTCACAAAAGGACCCGCCACTACGTGAGTTTGAGAAACACTGGATGAAACAGAGCCGAGGCTTCTGACGCTCACTGGAGTGGAATGGGACTCCTGCCCTGTGGCCGGGGAAGAGCTCACGGGACCAGAGCCACGCGGCTCACACTTTGGGAAGACTGAGGGCCCCTCTTGAAACACAAGCCTGGGGTGCGGGTGGGGTGATGGGAAAAGCTGTTCTTGCATGTGCTGTTTGGCATCTGGACTAGAACTAGAATGTTACAATTCCATCAAAATACTGTTCCCAGAAACTTGAGTTGAGGTAATTTTGTTCCTGAGAGGGCATCCACTTCAGTATAGAATTAGAATATTAGATTAACTGAAGTTAATTTTTCAGGCCTTGGAGAAATGGGGTGGACCCAAACACCCCAACAGCAGCGTCTTCTGGTTTCTTAGAAAATGAGGCTGCTATTTCAGTGTGAGTGAGGCCTCTCTTCCCAGGCTGCTGAAACAGAATGGGCCAAAATATACTAATTGGATGAGATGGAAATTACAGGAATTTGGAAATGGAGCTGATGAAGATGCAACCAGTGCTCATCAACGGCTAATTATTCTCCACGGGCGAGATGGCCACTCGGGGCAGTGAGTGACAGGAAGCCGGGCCAGCGGGGAGGAGCTGGAGAACCCAGGCCGGGTCTAGAGGCCCTGGGCGGAGGGTGGACTTTTCCCAGACACTGTTTTCTGGGAGTGTTTCTGATTAGTCAAGAAATGTTTGGGGGTTGGCTTTATTCCCCTTGTTTACCAGAGGAAGGGAGGCCCTGGGGGGCCACAGTGATGACTGTGGTTAAGAGGATGACAATTTAGGTTTGTAGGGTGCTCCCCAAGGACTCAAGCTCTGGAGGAGTGTTGTTTGCTTCCTCGATTCCAAACTATGTTTTAATGTTCCACCACCAGATAAAAGGAAGGAAAGGGGAGCTTAGAGAAGGGCCTTGATAATGAGAAGGAAGGAGGGGTCTCTCGGTGGTGGGGGGTGGGGGTGGGAAATGGTTCTCTCTATTTCCTCCCCTACAGGCCTCTCTCCAGTGCTGGACCCCATTGCCTCCTCTGTGGGTTCCAATCCAATCACCCCATTCCTCATATAGCAGGGACAGCTCTGTCAAAACTTCCCAAGATGTGATCTAAGGTAACCCCTGTTTTGATTTGGCATACATTTTCAGGAATAGAATAAGAAATAACAGGCTCATAGCTGTCACCAAAATTTGGACTTGCTCAGACTCCTGTCCATCAAGTTGGTGATGCCATCCAACCGTCTCATCCTCTGTCGTCCCCTTCTCCTCCCGCCTGCAATCTTTCCCAGCATCAGGGTCTTTTCCAGTGAGTCAGTTCTTCACATCAGGTGGCCAAAGTATTGGAGGTTCAGCTTCAGCATCAGTCCTTCCAGTGACTATTCAGGACTGATTTCCTTTAGGATGGACTGGTTTGATTTCTTTGCTGTCCAAGGGACTCTTAAGAGTCTTCTCCAGCACCACAGTTCGAAAGCATAAATTCTTCAGCGCTCAGCTTTATGGTTCAACCCTCACAACCATACATGACTACTGGAAAAACCACAGCTTTGACTAGTGGAACCTTTGTCAGCAAAATAATGTGGGACACTGTGGCCATGTACAAGTGGCTAAAAGCAAAACCAGGCTCCCCTCTTCTGTCCTGGGGACCCCACTGCCGCAGCAGGGCCTGGGGGCTCTGGGAGTCTGGCGGGAGGAGGATGCTTCCAGGTTGCCTGTTGTTGTTGTTCAGTCGCTCAGTCGTGTCCGACTCTTTGTGACCCCATGGACTGCAGCACGCCAGGCTTCCCTGTCCATCACCAACTCCCAGAGCTTGCTCACACTCCTGTCCGTCGAGTCGGTGATGCCAGGGTGCTTGGGTGGGTTAAAAAGTCCCTTTTAGATTAGGCCTAAGCCGATTTCCTGGCAATCTTTACCCTTTGGAACAAGAAAAACGACTCCATTCCTCTTCCTTCTACACTGTTGCCTTTCCAGCAGTTGAAGACAGTCACTAAGTCCCATAAATACTTTCTTCTCAGGTGAAATTCAACAGAAGAAAATTCGCAGTGTGCTGAGTTCATTTAGGTTAGGGGCACCCACCCCCTCGCCCCGCTGACCCCAGCAAGGTGCCCCTTCCAGCCCCTAAGACTTGAGTTCACTGTCCTGACCAAGGCCTTCAGGAGATAATATTACACTGATCATAGTAACACCTGGAGGAAATAGTGTCATTCTAAAAACCTTCTTCCTTATTCTTGTCAAAACTCTCCTTACGATTTTATCATTAAACATTCTTAAAAAAAAAAAAAGGAAGACAAGGCAAAAATAATTGCAAAGTATGCGGTAAAGGTATGTTATTCTCAATAATGTGCTCTCTGAAAAAAATATATATTTTTAAAATTTTTGGCTGTGCTGGGTCTTCACTGCTGTTGCAGGAGCAAGGGCTATTCTAGTGGCGGTGCACAGGCTTCTCTTGTGCAGCACGGGCTTTAGTGCAAGAACTTAGTAGCTGGTGGGGCACGGGCTTAGCTGTCTCAAGGCATGTGGGATCTTCTCGAACCAGGGATTGAAACTGGATATCCTGCATCGGCAGGCAGATTCTTTACCACTGAGCCTCCAGGGAAGTCCAATAATGTGCTCTTACATGTCTATTTTTCAGTGGTAAAAGAATAACTAACACTTACGAAATGCTTGCCATGAGCTGGGGTGCTTCGCATGTATTAATAGAAAATCATGGGATGGTTACAGTGACTCTGTGAGTTACATGTTATCCCCATTTTACAGACATGGAAACTGAGGTGCAGTTACCTGTTTGAGATTGAATAGCTGATGAGTGAGACAGAAGCAGAACCCAGGAACAGTTAGGAAAAAAAATAAAAATGTCCAGGACTTCCCTGGAGTGCAGTAGCTAAGACTCTGTCCTCCCAATGCAAGAGGGACTGGGTTTGATCTCTGGTTAGGGAACAAGCACTTCCTAGGTAGGACAGTGGTAAAGAATCTGCCTGCGAATGCAGGAGATGCTGGTTTGACCCCTGGGTCGGGCAGATCCCCTGGAGGAGAAAATGGCAACGCACTGCAGTACTCTTGCCTGGAGAATCCCACGGGCAGAGGAGCCTGGCGGGCCACAGTCCACGGGGTCGCAACGAGTCGGACACAACTGAGCACACAGGAAACCATCACGCCCTCCAGGGAGCTAGATCCCTCACGTGGCAACTGAAGATCCCGAGTGCTGCCACGAAGACCCGGAGCAGCCAGATACATACATATTTTTTTAAAAATCGCAAGTGTTCAACACTGAGAGATTGACTAAATGAGGCAGGACTTTTCCATGGAGTGGGATAACAGGTAAGCAATAGAAAAACATGCAAAAGAAATGTTAATATGGCAGTATATACATATGCTATAAGTGAAAAAATTCCAAGGTTTTGTTATCAGAACAAACCACTGTTTCTTCCTTTTTGGTAAATAAAACAATATACACAGTGAGAAATGAGCGTGAAGAGCTGTGCCAAGTTGTGAGTAATGGCGTTCTCTGAAGGAACAGAGTAGTGTGACTTTAATGCTCTGTTTTGAGTCTACTGCAGTTATATTTTTTTCCTAAATTCTACACATAAAAATGTAGTGATAGGAAAAATAAAAGGTACCTTTAGTTAAAAATAGGAAGGCGAGCATGAGCAGAGAATTCCAAAGTGAAGTCCCTCCCGGGACTCTGCAGGCCCCCAGGGCAACTTGCTGTCACTGTCCACGGTGTGGGGGTGGGGGGTGTCTTTGAGACAAGGTGATTATAGAATCGCCTCACCATTAAAGCAAAACTCCCATCAGAATGCAGTGATTTTCTTGTAATGGGGACAGTTGCTGGTGAGGGAATCATAAGTAGAAATTGTTCCTCATTTTCCTGAAATGAGTCCATGAGCATTCACACCCAAGCGTGGACTCCCACTAGGGTACGCTTCTGTCTCAACCAACGTTTCCGAAGAGGTGTAGACACCTACAGTGAGGTTGACCTCTGTCATTTCTAGCAGACACCCCTTAGAGGGGACCGGCGGTCTCCAGACAAATTCCACTTTCTGAGGAGACATTTTCTTCCCCTGGACAGGGAGGCCTGGTGTGCTGCGGTTCATGGGGTCGCAAAGGGTCCGACACAGCTGAGCGACTGAACTGACTGAACTGTTAAGTCTTTCCGGGACTAAAGGTGGCTCAGGGGTGAAACTCGCTCCAGGAGCCTGTCTGAAGGGTGAGGAGGTCAGGGGCTCCTGGTGACCCCTGTCAGGGTCAGCGTGTGCTTGGTGAGCTGCCCGTGCCCGCAGACTCGGAGGCCTGAGGGCGGCTTCCCGGACAGCTTGAGGCAGCAGGTGCGCCCGGGTCTGCGCTGAGAGCCGCTGGGAGAAGGGCGCCCTCCCTGCCGCCAGGGAAGAAACAGCAGTTTGGGGGAGAACCTGCGGGGCTGCCCACACAACTGGGCTCCTCCCCAGGCTCTGAACCCTCGAGGAGGAGAGGCCGCATAGCAGAAAGCTTCTCTCTGCCGGGGCCTCCTCTCCCTTCCTCTCTGGGTCCTTGGAGGACGGGAGATGCCATTAAAATGTGTGTGTAGCCCAAATATGGTAATTTAATAGCATTCTTCAAATAGATATGATCTTTCTAGATGCCTCTGAGGACTATCAATACTATTGATTATCCCTGGGCCGGAAAGTCAGATCTATAGATGACATAGTCTACTTGGCAGATGGTCTGAAGGTTCTTTTTCTTGGACTTGGAATTAGCATGAGCAGAGAGAGACTGGAGTTTGGACTTCTCCAGCAGGCTGTAACTCTCTTCAGGGACCCGTCATCTTCCCACTCTCCCCACCTGTGCGGCCCTGTCCTGTTTCCCTTACGTCTTCCTCTTTTCCACTGTGGGTCTGACTCGTCACCTGCATGGTCCCAGTTTGGCCCAACCCCAACACCCAATGTCATTAGGACCTGCTACCTTCTCTGCATTCACACTGGGTCAAGCTTGCTTTTTGTTTCGTTCACACGTAAGATATACATTTAGAGACCACCTTAGAAAACAAAGAAGCTGCTTCTGGTTCCCCTCTGGACCAGAAGTAACCCATCCTGCAGCAGGAACTTTCCAGATTACAAGCAGGAGATGGGGAGAGCAGCTTGCAGACAGGTGAGTAATTGGGAAGACAGGGTAGTAACGGTGAACAGCAGCAAGAGAGAAGTACAATCTGACAGTTTTATTTAAAATGGACCGAATCACTGTGTTCGTAACTGTTACACATACCCGCCATGGTATGGCAGGACGCTCTGTGGTTACAAGGTTAGCAGACAGAGCTCAAGACAAGAAGAGGCCTGGCCGGCATGGAGGTGACTTGGGGAGGAGGTGAAGTGCATGACAGAGCTCAGGGGAAGAGAGCTGCCGAGGGCGGCAGAAAACAAACAATCAGTCTGGAACAACAAGGCCAGGTTTACCTGGAGAAGCTCAATGCAGAGAGGGGAGAAAGCACGTGGTGGAGAGCAGGGAGATGGACCACAGGGGGCAGAGATGGGATCCCTCCAAAGGCAGCCTTGCCCTGGCTATTCCTCCTCCGGAGGTGCTCCTCCCCCTGAACGAGGCCTGGCAGCCACCTCCTCCATGAAGTCCTCTGTGACTGCTTGGTCTGAAGCAGCCCAGTCACTCCACCCATCACCCTGGTTGGTTTCTCTCCCAGTCACTTACCACTCCGTGTTCTTTTCTTGCTTCTCTCTTAGTTTGTTCTCTGTTTCCCTCAACAAGTATGTGAGCTCTTCTTGGACAGCAGAGTCTGGAACTGCCTGGCACACGGTAGGTGCTCAATAAATGCTGCCGAGTGACTAAGGAAGCCCTGCCTGTGTCCTTCCTGTCGCAGGGTCCACAGGCCCTGCAGCACCTCTTAAGTTCCTGGCAGGTACATGCCACCACGAGGTCCTCCCACCAAACACACACACTTTTAAGTGGTCGCTTCATGAGAAAACCCTCCTCAGGTGATTCAGGGGGAGTGTCCTCCACCTTCTACTGGAATCCTGCCTGATTGGTCCCAGGAAGGGGGCTCTCGTGTTTCCAGGCTAATTCAGGGAGAGCTGGGCTGGATCTGGGAAGGATTCACCCCCATCAATGGACCTTGTGCCTCAGCCTGTTCTATAGAGACACTGAGTGGTCTGAACAGAGAGAAGCATAGGAGAAAATGACTCCTCACAGCGGTGGCCAGGACACACCAGGCAGAGGCAATTTGTACTATAATCTTGTATGAATATAATCTTGTATAATCTTGTTTGAATTTTGTTCGAGCAAAACAACATCAACTATGATATTCAATTAAAGTTGCTCACCTGACTTTATTTGCTTTGTACTTGTATTTGTAGATTACTTTCCTTTTCTTTTTTTCAGTGTAGCACAAGATTTATAATCATGAGTTTATACCTAGGCTAATATTTACTATTTTAAAATAATACTGTAATAAAGTAATATCTGGTTATGTGTGAGAATTTTTTTCCTTTAAGATGGACCTGTACCTTTCTCAGTGTGAAAAACATTGACCCAGTCCAACACTTCATCCGCTGCAGAAATCCTTCTGGTGCACGAGAGTCTCAATATTCATTTGCTGAAACAGTTTGACATGAAACTGAAATTTAATGATTTTAATCATTGGTCCTAGTTTTACCCTCTACAATGACACTCGTAAAAAGTCTCAACCCTCTTCCATGCAATAGTTTTCCATTCCCTGATAGCCCATAATACCTTCCCGTCTCTCCATCCCTGCCCTTAGAAAGCTTCTCTCTCCTTCAAGGCCCAACACAAACAGCCCCTCCTCTATGAAGTACTTATTGAGGTCCTCTCGGAAGCAAAGGTGAATTTCCCCCTCGTTTGAACTTCCGAAGCATATCATGACCTGCTCTGGATTCTGGTCACTGGAGTGCATCTTTCTTCCTCCTATTCATTTTGCTTTTTGAAAGAAGGATGTGTATGAAATTCACTTGTATTCTCCCCAGCCCTAAAACACATGCATGTGTGCTAAGTCACTCAGTCGTGTACGACTCTTTGCACCACAGTATCTTATATATTATAGATGTCTAATAGATATTTAGTGAATGAATCAATGAAAGAATGAATGAATCAATGAAACATTCATTGAGAATGACTTATGTACATTTTGTATCATGTAAATACACACACACACACACACACACACACTCAAGGTATACAATAACACTGAGAAATAGAGTTCTGCATGACGGAATGATACATATTTGCCTGATGTTTTGAGTATACACTCCCTCTAAACCAGGAGCCTGGTTCCGGCTGTTCTCCAGCGGCCCCATTAAATATCATCTCTCAGCCTGCACACTTAAGCGCCCCCTGTGCCGAGGCCTCCGGCTTGCGAGCACCTTCCGTTTGTACAGCACAGCAGCATCTTGGGCCCCTGGCCCTTGGACAATCTCTGCTAATGGAGCCTGAATAAGGAGCCTCCCTTCACTGAGTGTCAGTCATCCAGGTGGCCACTGTTCTCGTCCTTACCAGGGACGCTGGAGGAAAACTGTTCAAACCCAGAGTGTGCTCTTCAGGAATTTTCACCATGTGTGGAGAAATAAAGTGTATCCGTGCCAAATCCACGGATAAAGAAAATCCATGGATGCCAATGCCATGGAGAAGGAAATGGCAACCCACTCCAGTATCCTTGCCTGGGAAATGCTATGGACAGAGGAGCCTGGCGGGCTACAGTCCATGGGGTCGCAGAGAATCGGACACGACTGAGCGACTAACATGCCAAATCGAACTGAAAATATGTTGCTATAAGAAAGCGCACCGACTCTTAGAAGGCATGTGAAAACTTTTAAAAAGTATACCCATGTACAACCCTGTGTGTGCAAGATCGTCATATTATTTGAAATTAAGATTATAGAGCTGTAGCTAATTATCACAAAATTTAGAAAGAAAGGAAGGAAGGAAATGGTAACTGTGCGGGGATGGAAATGTTAATTAGCTTGATTGTGGTGACTTTTCACATGTATGTATCAAATCATCACATTGTACATCTTGCTGCTGCTGCTAAGTCGCTTCAGTCGTGTCCAACTCTGTGCGACCCCATATACGGGAGCCCACCAGGCTCCCCCGTCCCTGGGATTCTCCAGGCAAGAACACTGGAGTGGGTTGCCATTTCCTTCTCCAATGCATGAAAGTCAAAAGTGAAAGGGAAGTCGCTCAATCGTGTCCAACTCCTAGCGACCCCATGGACTGCAGCCCACCAGGCTCCTCCATTCATGGGATTTTCCAGGCAAGAGTACTGGAGTGGGGTGCCATTGCCTTCTCCGTGTACATCTTAAATTTATACAATTGAAAAGTGTCAATTATACCTCAGTAAAGCTGGGGGGAAATATACCGACAAGTATAAAGGGAACGTCTACTGAGGAAATGGAATATGTAAAACTCAGAACTTCAGGAGGATAGATAATGACTAAGTGATTATTCATTTAACAAAAGAGTTTTTTAATACCTAGCTTTCTGAGTATATTTGAATTATCACAGATTTTTAAAGTTGGAAGGACCTTAAAGGTCGTTTACTCTAACGCTTGCATCCTACAAATGAAGAAAGAGGGGCCACCTGATTTTACACTCTTATTCCAGGACTCTTGAGCCCAGCGGGAGAAAAAGAAGCAAAAAGAGCAAAGAACATGGACTCATTGCCCAGCTGAGCATCAACTCCAGTACAGGCCCCTGTTCACTCTGTGTGCCCACTGCCCTCCTGGCCCCTTTCAAAAGTTGTCCAAAGCCTTCTCCCACTCCTTTCCTTTTCTACCTTATGAAAGATAATGATAATGATAAAAAGAGGGATGTGACAGTGCTGTGTGGTCTGAAAGGCCTCAAGGAGGAGGAGGTTGTGGTTGACCTACGTGTTCCTTGTCTTCTCCGTTTTCCTCTTCCATTAGTGAAAGTTATGGAATTAGTCCATGGGAATTCAGCTTTACTCTCTCAAATGCACTACAACTGCTCTTGGTCATAGTTGCCAATCCTTATCGGACTAGTTTCCTCTGCATCCCTGACACTGATCGCCCCCTCCCTCACCTGCCTCCTTCCTCGACTTCTGCAGTATCACTTTCCGGTCCCTACACCTTTTCTTTATGCCTTTATGCCTTCTCTTCTTTTACTCACACACTGAATGTTGGTGTGACCCGAGATTCTCTCCTGGGCTCCCCTGGGGGCTCAGTGGTTAAGAATCTGTCTGCCAGGGCAGGAGACATGAGTTCCATCCCTGATCTGGGAAGACCCAGCACAGCCAAAAATCAATCAATATTTTTTTAAAAAAGGTTCTCGCCTACATCCTCTACTACACATTCTCCCTCCTTGATGTACTCCATATTGAGGACTTCGATTAGTATCTAGGTACAGATTCCCAGATTCCAATCTTGGGCTCAGACCCTTACTTCCAGCTGCCAATTAGACACTTACAGATGGCTAAGCTATGCTGCTGCTGCTGCTGCTGCTAAGTCGCTTCAGTCGTGTCCAACTCTGTGCAACCCCATAGACAGCAGCCCACCAGGCTCCCCTGTCCCTGGGATTCTGCAGCCAAGAACACTGGAGTGGGTTGCCATTTCCTTCTCCAATGCATGAAAGTCAAAAGTGAAAAGTGAAAGTGAAGTCGCTCAGTCGTGTCCGACCCTCAGTGACCCCATGGACTGCAGCCTTCCAGGCTCCTCCATCCATGGGATCCTCCAGGCAAGAGTACTGGAGTGGGGTGCCATAGACACCTCAAATTCAAACCTAATATGGCAAACACTGAACTCACATCTCATCATTGCTTTTTCCTTCTATAAAATCTTTCTCAGAGGATGCCGTCGCTGTTTACTTTTCGGGCCAAGTCTGAAGCCTGATGTTTATCACAAAACACCCCCCTCACCCTCGTCTCCCAGCCAGGCTCCTGGCTCTGTCATTTCTATCCATGTTGAGTCTGTTCCTTCTGGTCCTGCCGGCGCAGGCTGTTGACATAACTTCCGGCTTGAGGACTTCATGCTTATCTCAAGTCCTCCATCGTCGCCAACTGAATAACTTTTCTAAAACACATATCTGATCATTCCCTCTTCAAGCTGAAAAGTCAATGATGAAGAAAACCCAAACCCTATGACAGACTCCGTTTCAAGAAGGTGGCTTGTCACACACTGAAATCTTTCTGCTTCACATCCATAGAAATGATGGAAAAAGACGTAAACAATCAGTAAGTATACGGTCACTGTTGGAGAGAAAGTGAATATTTGCGACCAAAAACTATGATGATCCCTAAAATAAGGAAAGGAGACAGGAGGCCGTAGTATTTCACTGAGGCAATGGCCAGGAATCCCTAAGACTACAGAGGGAAGCTGCTGAATTAAAGCAAGAAGTGCCTACCGATCCAGGACAAACTGGGGGTAAGGGAAGCTTAGGCTGCTCGAGACAACACCTCCTCCGATGTTGCTGGGCTTCCCTGGTGGCTCAGATGGTAAAAAATCCACCTGCAATGTAGGAGACCCAGGTTTGATCCCTGGGTCAGGAAGATACCCTGGAAAAGCAAATGGCTACCCACTCCAGTATTCTTGCCTGGAAAATTCCATGGACAGAGGAGCCTGGAGGGCTACAGTCCATGGGGTCACAAAGTGTCGGACATGACTAAGTGACTAAATACTCTGAAAACACTAGCGCCAGTCACTGAACTTTTGAGGAACATCAACACATAAAGAGAAAGAATTACACAACAGATACAAGACCTTTCAACCCCAGGAAACAGTTAACACCAAAGAAAGAGGACTTGAGTACAAGTATATTTCATATCATCAGTCTGTGAAAAGTTGGAATCACATCCAATAAACAAAAATAAGTTATAAAAAATATTATTAAAAAGAGGACCAATTAAATATCTTTGAAATTAAAACAAATAAAAATTTAAAAGTCAGTAGGTAGGATATATAAAAGATTAGATAAGGGCCGAAAAGTAAACATGGAAGATTTTATTCAAGTATTCTCTCAGATCACAGAAAAAATAAGAGCAGACATTATATGCAAGGTGAGAATCAGGGAGGAAGGACACACAAGTTCTAGCGTTCCTTAAACAGGAATCCCAGAAGGAGAGAATGGAGAGGTGAGAATTAAAGCAGTAAAGGCCACAGGCTGCTCTCACCCTCTGCAACGGCCCACATTCTGTCTGTGGAGTGTGCTTCCCTCTGTGTCTGAATAAATCCACTTCTTACCTATCACTTTGTCTCTCACTGAATTCTTTCTGCAATTAGACATCAGAGCCCGAGCTTCATTAGGCCCTGAAACCAGGTACCTTGGGCT
Source organism: Bos indicus x Bos taurus (assembly GCF_003369695.1). Lineage (NCBI taxonomy): Eukaryota > Metazoa > Chordata > Mammalia > Artiodactyla > Bovidae > Bos > Bos indicus x Bos taurus. The sequence goes on along the minus strand of NC_040079.1, from coordinate 4,944,005 downwards.
TTGGCTGGGTTTCAGTCCCAGGGAGGCCTGGCGTGCTGCAGTCCACAGGGTCGCAAAGAGTCGGACGCAACTGAGCGACTGAACTGAACTGAACTGAACTGAGTCCCAACCACATGGGTTTGAGTCCCAAACTGGGTTTTGGGTGGGTTCAAGTCCCACCACATGGGTTCAAGTCCCAGTCTGTGGTAAACGGTTTCAGCTGGCGACCACAAAGAGCTGGTGATAAGGTAAGAAAAGGTTCGGAGTCAGGTCTTGGTCCTGAAGACGTCCCTGGGACCCTGTGGGCCAGGTTTACTGAGGAGAACTCTCTGCTGTTGTCTGCTTATTTGTGACTGGCAGGTCAATCCTGTACGCTTATGCGCGTCCAACAGCAGGTCCAGGACAAAATTATACCTTTTTCTTTGGCTCTGAGGTTTCCCTCCTACATTTTTTTTGTTCTTGTTCATTTCCGCTCTGTTTCTTCTGTTAACCTCAGAAGATTGCTTTTATTCCCCTCCCTCTAACTCTTATAAATGTTGACCCTTTATTCCCAACTTATAGCTAAACCACCTCTAGCTAGTCGTCAACACCACTGGGGATGTCTTCATGCTGTTTCTTGTGACAACTTTTGGGCACCAGTTGGGAGGCTCCCTTGGAAGGGATAGCATCTAAAATCTAGTTATGTATGGATGTGAGAGTTGGACCATAAAGAAAGCTGAGCGCTGAAGAATTGATGCTTTTGAACTGTGGTGTTGGAGAAGACTCTTGAGAGTCCCTTGGACTGCAAGGAGATCCAACCAGTCAATCCTAAAGGAAATCAGTCCTGAATATTCACTGGAAGGACTGATGCTGAATGAAGCAAAGTTACATGGCTCAAAATAGCCTGGAGTTAAAACTCCCTTCCAGGTATCCCCACCATTCTATGCAAAACAAAGAATTCTCTCACCCAAAGAAAAAATGGACATTAAGTTGATTACGCCCAGCTCCCAGTAGGTCCAGCCTCTGGCCGATCTCCAAAATTCCTTGCCCCAGCCATTTAAGAGATAACTACTCAGAACAACCTTGGAGAAGAACAGGTCCCTTAAGACAGTAGCTTTCCCCATACACGCCTATATATACTTACTCTTCTTGGGTAAGTGCAGCAGCTCACTGGTCTGACTGCTGCCCCTTCTCGCCTCATTAAAGGTGATCTGTTCCTGTAAAGTGCCGGTCTCGTTCTTTCTCTGAACTTCGCTTTCTCTAACTTCCTTACCCTACTCTGAAGCTCAAACTGCAATACTTTGCCCACCTGATATGAAGAACTGACTCACTGAAAAAACCCCGATACTGGGAAGATTGAAGGCAGGATGAGATGGCTGGATTACATCACTGACTCAATGGACATGAGTTTGAGCAAGTTCTGAGTTAGTGATGGACAGGGAGGCCTGGCGTGCTGCAGTCCACGGGGTAGCAAAGAGTCAGACATGACTGAGCGACTGAACTGAACTGAAGACGAGACTGGATTTGGTTTCTCCCTCCAAAGTATTCTTGAAATGCTGTTTTTAACAAACAGATTGAGATGAGTTTCCTTGACTGTAAGTGGATTATATTTGCTTTTGAAATCTTTAGGGAAAAAAAATCTTTAGGTTAGGGAATAAGTATTGTCTCCCAGTGACTTATGATATTATATGACTAAAAACTAACTTTGGCATGTTTTAGAGGGCTCCTGAGGTAGCTTAAAAAGAAATGTTTAACTGGGTTATTTGATATGTTATATTAAATGTGATCATTTGTAATTCTGGTTATTGTAACCAAACTTTATTGTATACTGTAATCAAATGTTTGACCATTCCTTTTGAGTCTTTTGTCATTTATAGACATTTCTGTACACTGGTGCTGGTACAAAAATGCTTCGTCATCAAGAAGATACAGAGGAAGACGAAGGAAACAGTTACAAAGTTCTACATCAAGATGATGGCTATGTAAGGATTTCAGCCAGTGTGGACTGAAACAAGGAGCCACCCTGCCCCTGGGGCCCCTAGATCAAGTTTCCAGAGATTTTTACTCCCTGATAGGCAGGGTCAATGCCCCTATTCAGCCTTGAAGCAATTACAGAAGATGGACCTTCACCCTTCTTCTTCCCATAAGAATATGGGAGTAAAATCTCTGAGGGGGGAATGTAACAGGCGGGAAAGGGTCAGGGCGCAACTTCTGAAAGAAGGATGTAGCTCAAGGACATAACATAAACTGATTAGGATCAAATGGGCCCAAGCTGGCAGACAAGACTAGACCTTGATCCTCAATCAGTAAGTGAAATGACACACCCAGAGGTGCCCCGACAGGTCCGAGGCACTGTTAAAACTCCAAGGAGTGGGCGGTGGCCCAGATCCCGCCCCTTCCCCACAATAGTTGGAATAACCCTCCCACTCATTAGCATATGAAATTACCCAGCCTATAAGAGCTAACCGCCACATTTCGGGGCTGCACTCGCCCTCTGCGATGGCCCACACTCTTGTCTCTGGAGTGTGCTTCTCTCTGTATCTGAATAAATCTGCTTCTTAACCAAAAAAGAAAAAAGAAAGAAAGAAAAAGACCACAGAATGTCCCAGAACACATGTTCATATTGAAGAAACTCTTTGAGTCTTGAGAAGAATAAAAACACAAAAGTCTCCGCATCTGGACATGTAGTAGTTAGGAATAAAGAGGAAATCCCAAAGCTATCAGAGGAAGACAGATTACCTACAAAGGAATAAGGACTAGATGCCTTGTCAGCCACCTGGCCTGTCAGGGGATAATGAAGAGTACAGCTAAGTGCTGAGGAAGCACCTTTGATCTTAGATTCGTTTTCTCAGCCTCCTGTTCAACATTAGAAGAAAAATAAGGACATCTTTGGATCTGTCAAAACAAAGACGTTTTATGACCTACAAGCCCTCTCTGAGAGGATGAATGGACGACATCTCCAAAAAGAAAAAGAGTAATCTTGGAAGAGAATGGGTTGCAAGAAACCAACGTGTACCAAGAAATTAGCAAAAGGGCTTTTGTGCAATAAGCCTTGATTGGAGAATTGTTTTGAGGTTTCAGAATTAGTTTGGAGAGAAGAGTCACTTAGCCAAGGCTTCTAGCCACTTGTTCCCCAGTGTCTAGCGGTGGGCCGGACACACAACGGATGCTTCATAATTGATGGCTACAAAAGCGCACGCGTGGATTGCTGAGTGGTTCCCTCAGTATGCGGCCTTTCCAGAATGTTAGTGTTTTCACAGAGTGAGAGCTACCGCCTCCATGACCCTGCTGAGGTCATGACAGCTGTGGGTTGGGGTGTGCGCAGCCAGGGAGGGTCTCGCTGCCTGACTGCTCCACAGTCAAGTCTGAATTGTGCTCCTTCCCAAGGCTCCTGGGAAAATGCCTCTGTTTGGCCTCTTAGGCCTGAGGTCAAGAACTTCTGAGCAAACCCTCTCTCTGCTGCTAAGAGACAGCAGGAGGGGACAGTCACATGTGTGGAGAGCCCAGGCTTCCTGCTGGCTGGGTGCCATGTGGGACCTGCTAGCTCCGTGTTCTGGGTCAAGTCTAGACGCTTTACAAAACAAGCAGATCTCTCCTTGTGCAGGCCTCGCTTCCTGCTTCATGAGAAAGCCATGGAGGGACTTCCCTGGTTGTCCAGTGGTTAGAACTCAGCACTTTCACTGCTGTGGGCTTGGGATTGGATCCCACGTGATACGGCCAAAAAAGAGAAAAAGCAACATGATGAATGAAAAATCTACTGCAGTACCTCCTTGCTTCATCTGGCTCTGACGCCCAACCTGAGCTGTCACAAGAAATAGTCACCGGGAGCCGAGGCAGGCTGTACCTCAACCCCATGGATTTCAGGAAGGGAGAAGCCTCCATGGCCAGCCCTGATGAAGCAGCCGTCCACACACCATCTCCTGATGCTGAGAGGACGGATGCCAAGGGGAGGGCAAGCTCCCCCCATTATTTCATGGGAACAAGAGATCACTGTAGTCTTTCAGAAGGAGTGGAGGGAAATCTTGAATAGCCCAGCTAATTTCTAAGACGATTACCAGGCTTCCACAAAAGTTCCAAATCAAAGATGGTTCTGATGAACCTGTTTGCAGAGCAGCAGTGCGGACGCAGACCTAGAGGTCAGACTTGTGGACACAGTGCGGGAGGGTGGGTGGGGGGCTCAGAGGGCAGCACCGAGACAGACGCGCTGCCACGTGTAAATTAGAGAGCCAGCGGGCCCACGCTGTGCGGCACAGGGAGCTCAACCCAGAGCTCTGTGACAACCTAGAGGGGTGGGGGGATGGGGAGGGAGCGGGAGGGAGGCTCGGGAGGGAGGGGACATATGTGTACCTGTGGCTGATTCATGTTGGATGGCAGAAACTAGCACAATACTGTAAAGCAGTTATCTTCCAAAGAACAATTTTAAAAAATATCAAAGCAAGACAGACAGGAGCCCTGCCTGGCTGGAATGCCAGCCGCTAGCCTGAAGGGGCCGTGTCCCTTGCCCTTCCAGGGGAATCTCCCTTCGCTAATCTGTCTGGTGGGACCATTGTGACTGCATCTTGAAGGTTCTTTCCAGTTCTAAAGTTGTGTGATTCACCATATTTTGGCTGCAATATTTTCCTAGTTTCCCACTGCGGCACCTGTTGGTTTATTCATCTTTAACTACACGTGACACCTGAATACACTCTTGCAAGGAAGGACTTCACACAGTCCCGTTGCTACTTTCAAGCCTGATTCCTGCTTCAATCGGACCACCTGCTCCCTCTCTGTTCCTCACAGCCACCAGCCAGCAGGTATTCTCCTCCAGCCTGTCCTGTGCCCAACAGTGTCAGCCCAGCAACGAAGCAAGAGAGTCCCTGCCTGCCAGGAGCTTACATTCTTTGGGGTGGGGGGAGACAGACAGTAAGTGTGCAAGCAAATACATAAATAGAATAATTTTTAGCATTAATGACTATGAGGGGGAGATTTGATGCTGAGAAGGAAGCAGCCACGTTGTAGATCCAGTGGGGAGAACGTTCTCAGCAGGAGGGACAGTCTCCAGTGTTCTGGGATGAGAAGAGTGCAGTGCGTCTGTGGGGTGAGGCCCCTGTGGCTGGAGCCGGATGAGGGGACAGGTGGTGGACACACCTGGAGAGGTGGGCGAGCGACCAGAGCTCATGGGCCTCAGAATGACATAAAGGAAGGCTTTGCGTTTTATTCCAGGGACAGCAGAAGCCCCTGGATGGTCTTGAGGAGGGAAGTGATGAGACCAGACACTCACTGCCTGATGTGCAAGATGTGGACAGCAGAGGGTGGACCATGGCAGGAACCTGGAGTTCACAGCTGTCTGAGCTCTGGTGAGCCTGGAGAAGGTGGGGAGGACCTGATGGGCCCAGACAGAACAAAGTGAAAGTGAAAGTCGCTCAGTCGTGTCTGACTCTTTGTGACCCCCTGGACTATATAGTCCCTGGAATTCTCCAGGCCAGAATCCTGGAGTGGGTAGCCTTTCCCTTCTCCAGGGGATCTCCCCAACCCAGGGATGGAACCCACGTCTCCCACATTGCAGGCAGATTCTTTACCAGCTGAGCCGACAGGGAAGCCCAAGAAGACTGGAGTGGGTAGCCTATCCCTTCTCCAGCAGATCTTCCCGACCCAGGAATTGAACCGGGGTCTCCTGCATTGCAGGTGGATTCTTTACCGACTGAGCTGTGAGGGAAGCCCAAAGAGGCTGTAAAAAGGCTCTGCAGCAGATCCTCAGTTGACACCAGCACCTTTCCTCTTGTCCCGGCTGAGCTTGGGCTCGCCCGGCACATCCTTCCCTAAGCCCCCTGTCCCACCTCAGCCCTCTGCCCTGCAGCAACTTTGCAGCTTCTACAGAGAAAAACAGGTGGACCCACCCCGCATGGTCTCAGTCTACTTCCTGCCCCGCAAGTATCCATGTCTGACTTTGTACTTTCAGGCTCAGGACAGGCGGTCTGGGCTGGCTCACCCCTTCCCCTCCCTCAGGGCCCCCCATCCCCACCCTCACCCCCCAAATGTTGCTCCCTCCTCCAGCTGCTCAGCCCTTCGGGGTCACATCCCCCTGCAGGGTCCTGCTCAGTGTCTCCACGGCTCTCACCTTCCCCTCCACTCGCCCTGGGCTGGCTTTTCCAGAAGCCTTTCTTGCCAGTGATCGCTAGAGACTGTCCCACAGCCAGCCCCTCAGGACTGTTTTCTGTTCTCTCGTCACCTCTCTGACCAGCTGGAGGCTCTCCCCTTTTGAAAAGGGGTCTCTCTGACTGCCAGGCCCCTCTGCCCCTCGGGGTCCCTGGAGCCCTTCAGCCCGTCTGCTTCACAGCGGGTTCCCTCTCGGACCCCCTCCCTTCGCTGCCACCGCGGTTGCTAGGGTTCTGGGCTCAGATCTCTGATGTTCCCTTGAACATTCTCCACAACCAAGGCTGATGATTCAGAACTCTCCATCTCAGGGACTTTTCCCTGGTTCCAAGGGTTAAGACTTCATGGTCTCGATACAGGGGTTCTGTGTTTGATCCCTGGTCACCACACGGCACGGCCAAAAAAGAAAGAGAAAAACTTTCCATCTCAGAGCTCCCTCCCTCCCTCTCCATCCTTTAGACATCAGCTGTACGGAAACTTCCTGACCTGGGGCACTCCAAGACACCCCAGGGAAAGTCGCTTAGTCGTGCCCGACTCTTTGTGACCCCCTGGACTATATAGTCCATGGAGTTCTCCAGTCCAGAATACTGGAGTGGGTAGCTTTTCCCTTCTCCAGCAGATCTTCCCAACCCAGGAATTGAACCAGGGTCTCCTGCATTGCATGCGGATTCTTTACCAACTGAGCTATCAGGGAAGTCCTGACATGGTCCCAAACAGAATTAATTTTCTTTGAAAATCCACTCCTCAAGTGAGGTTCGTAGCAGCCGCGCTGGTCTCTTCCATTAAACCCAATCCAATCCAGAGTGCCACTGAGTCCCGCTGGGCCCCACCTCCCGACCGAGCAGCCCTCCTCCTCTCCCCTGTGACCATCGTCTGGTTCGAGCCCTCTTCTTGTTTGCCTCACCTACTGTGGTAGCTGCCTCCTGATTCCGGTCTACAGCTGTCAGTGCCCCCAGTTCCACCTCTATAAGCCACCAGAGTGACCTTTTCCACAATAAAACGCCACGCTAGTTTCCTTTTTAAATCCCCCCGTGTCTCTACACTTCTAACAATTTTTAAGTCTCTTGGCTGGAATAGTAGCTCTTTCATGTGGCTATTCTTACCTCTTACCCTTATCTCACGCCATCCATTAGGAATTCTTTGAAAATATCATGTTTCCTCTCAGGACTGGCTATATAATCTTCGAGGCCCAGTGCAAAATGAAAACACTGGGCTTTTTGTCAAAAAATCAGGAAGTCCAGACTTCCCTGGTGGTTAAATGGTTAAGACTCATCCCTTCCCCTGCAGGGGGCTCGGGTTCAATCCCTGGTCAGGGAACTAAGATCTCCCATATGGCGTAGCACAAACAAAACAAAACCGAGAAGTTCAAGGCAGTGACAACCAAACATTAAACTGAGAGCAAGACCCTTCTGAGCGTGGGTGTCTGGGGCCTGCACTTTACTTCCTCTTCACATTTGTGCTTTCTGTGAACTGTTTGCTCTGCTTGAAATGGCTTTTCTGACGTTGCCTACCTGGGGAACTTCTAGTTACACTTCTAGATCAGCATGGTGGTTCTTTAACGTTTTGAGATGGTCATTAACCCATTTAAGAGTAATTTGCAAATTATGGGTCCTCCACCCCTCCAAAACTGGATACGCAGACAACATGAAGTTTAGAATACAATTTCAGATGCTCTGGACAAACTCCAAGGTCTATAACCTGAACTCCATAGAGGCCCAGGAACCAGAGATGATTAAAACCTCATTTGAGAATCATTTCAAATGCTACCTTCTCTACTAAGCCCTTCTGGTTCCTCTGAGCCCTCCTCCCTCTATGGGGCCTCCATCCATTCCGCTATCATTAAAATTCTTGTCAGTTGCTCAGTCATGTCCGATTCTTTGTGACCCCATGGATTGCAGTACACCAGGCTTCCCTGTATTTCACCATTGTTTGAGCAAACTCCAGGAGAGAGTGAAGGACAGGGAAGTCTAGCATGCTGAAGTCCATGGGGTCACAAAGAATAGGACACGACTGAGTGACTGAAGAGCAACATGTCCACTGAGTCGATGGTGCCATCCAGCCATCTCATCCTCTGTCTCCCTATTCTTCTGCCTTCAATCTTTCCCGGCATCATGGTCTTTTCCAAGAAGTTGGCTCTCCTCATCAGATGGCCAAATTAATGGAGTTTCAGCTGCAGCATCAGTCCTTCCAATGAATATTCAGGATTGATTTCCTTTAGGACGGACTGGTTGGATCGCCTTGCAGTCCAAGGGACTCTCAAGAGTCTTCTCCAACACCACAGTTTGAAAGCATCAATTCTTTGGTGCTCAGTCCAACTCTCACTTCCATACATGACTACTGGAAAAACCATAGCCTTGATTAGATGGACCTTTGTTGGCAGAGTAATGTCTCTGCTTTTTAATATGCTGTCCAGGTTGGTCATAGCTTTTCTTCCAAAGAGCAATTGACTTTTAATTTCATGGCTGCAGTCACCATCCACATTGATTTTGGAGCCCAAGAAAATCTGTCACTGCTTCTACTTTCCCCCCTTCTATTTGTCATCAAGTGATGGGATGGGATGCCATGATCTTCATTTTTTGAATGTTGAGTTTTAAGCCAGTTTTTCACTTTCCTGTTTGATTCTCATCAAGAGAGGGTCATTTACTTCTTCTTTGCTTTCTGCCATTATAAGTGGTATCATCTGTGTATCTAAGGTTATTGATATTTCTCCTGGCAATCTTGACTGAAGCTTGTGATTCATCCAGCCCAGCATTTAGCATGATGTACTCTGCATATAAGTTAAATAAGCAGGGTGACAGTATAGGCTTGTTGTACTCCTTTGTTAAAAGAACCGTGGTAAATGACAGATGGTAGTTGCCTGCCATATCTTGACATGTTTCGGAACTCACTGTAACTTGGCCAATTAGGTATTTCATTCAGTTCAGTGCAGTTCAGTCGCTCAGTCATGTCTGACTCTTTGCGACCCCATGAATCGCAGCACGCCAGGCCTCCCTGTCCATCACCAACACCCAGAGCTCACTCAAGCTCTTGTCCATCGAGTTGGTGATGCCATCCAGCCATCTCACCCTCTGTCGTCCCCTTCTCCTCCTGCCCCCAATCCCTCCCAGCATCAGAGTCTTTTCCAATGAGTCAACTCTTCGCATGAGGTGGCCAAAATATTGGAGTTTTAGCTTCAGGATCAGTCCTTCCAATGAACACCCAGGACTGATCTCCTTTAGGATGGACTGGTTGGATCTCCTTGCAGTCCAAGGGACTCTGAAGAGTCTTCTCCAACACCACAGTTCAAAAGCATCAATTCTTCAGTGCTCAGTTTTCTTCACAGTCCAACTCTCACATTCATACGTGACCACTGGAAAAACCATAGCCTTGACTAGACGGACCTTTGTTGGCAAAGTTAATGTCTCTGCTTTTGAATATGCTATCTAGGTTGGCCATAACTTTCCTTCCAAGGAGTAAGCATCTTTTAATGTCATGGCTGCAATCACCATCTACCGTGATTTTGGAGCCCCCAAAAATAAAGTCTGACACGGTTTCCACTGTTTCCCCATCTATTTCCCATGAAGTGACAGGACCGGATGCCATGATCTTAGTTTTCTGAATGTTGAGCTTTAAGCCAACTTTTTCACTCTCCTCTTTCACTTTCATCAAGAGGCTTTTTAGTTCTTCTTCACTTTCTGCCATAAGGGTGGTGTCATCCATTTCACAAATGAGGAGACTGAGGCTCAAAGAGTTTACTGGGGGGCTTCCCTTGTGGCTCAGCTGGTAAAGAATCCACCTGCGGTGTGGGAGACCTGGGTTCAATCCCTGGGTTGTGAAGATCCCCTGGAGAAGGGAATGGCTACCCACTCCAGTATTCTGGCCTAGAGAATTCCATGGACTGTTATAGTCCATGGGGTTGCAAAGAGTCAGACACGACTGAGCGACTTTCACTTAAACAAAAAAGGCAGAGAACAGAGGCTTCTGGTCTGTATCTACAGCCACTGGCCCTGTGCCCTCGTGGCTTACTCGCCTACTGTAGTTATTTGTCTCTGTCTTTACAGACTGAGCCCTGGGAAGGAGCAAAGATTGCACTTGCATTCCTGCATTCTCTGGGCCTTTCCAGCAGTCAGTTTGTACTAAATACGTGATTGTTGACTGAATGAGTGCTTGATTCCATCCCACAGATTCCTATTGTTATCACAGCACAGATAATGCCTGGCATCCACCAACCATTATTTGAGAAAGCCAGCATGTTACTCCACAAAAGAGGCCACATCCTGTCCAGGGGATTCTCTACGGGGAGCCGGCGTGGGGTGACTGCCCAGAGTCCACATTAAGACAAACTGTGTGAACCAAGCTCTGGGGTCATCAGGCCCAGGTACTCCTCTTGCCCAAACAGTGAGTTTTCTACATGTCCAGGAGTCCGACAGCTCTTCCACTGGCTCTTCAGGCATTTCTGGTAAGACATTACGAGTTTTCTAACAAGCTTAAAAAAAAAACAGAACGAAACAAATAAATGCAAACTTGAATCACTTTGAGTGAATATTTACCCAGGAAACATTGCTTTAGGTTGCTAAAGGTCTGGATTTTTAGGTTTCAATGAGTTAATAATATGTGGATTCTCAGTTGATTCCCCTGCTTTTCTCTGACTGCCTGGTGCTTGGAAAACCGACCAGTGGCTGGAAATAGACAGGGCTATCTTCTTCAGCTTTGGGAAGAGTTTTTGCTGATGGGATGGCTGACCTGCAGCTGCTGTGGTTGACTCTGGTACACCATCCACTGTGCTGAGATTCAGGAAGAGAATGGATGTGCCACCCGCAAAGCTTACATCCTTCTTGCCCAGCTCTGCAGCCCAGCCCTGAAGCCCTGCTTGAGTCTTGCTAGTGAGCACCACTGCACAGGCAGGGTTCTCCCGGGAGCTCCCGGGAGTCTGGGCTCCAGGCCTGACCCCTGCTCCCGGGGTGCTCTCTACCTGCCACAGTCTTTCCAGGACAAACTCGCAGAGTCGGGGAGGACTGGGCTACTGGTAGTAGAAGGATCCATGTTAAATTTGAGGGAGCTGTGGTTAGCAGTAACTAGGCCAGACCGATATGAATCTGTGCTTCCTTCTGAGAAGGAACAGATATGAAAAAAACAGATTGTCGGGCAGGAATATTTTTGTTGTTATTGTTGTCAATATTAACAGAATTTTCTAAGCTTTTACATAATATCATAAATAACTCTACAGCAATAAGAAAAAGTTCCAGTTTATTTAAGGGTATACCATGTTCCAAGTATGAGGCTCTGGTTTTTAGAGCACATTCTCATATTCTCATAATAAGCCTGTGAGAGAGGTTTTATTACCCAGTTTTATACATGGAAACTGAAGCATTAGGTTAAGCAATTTATTCAAGGTCACGTGATTCACAAGGGAAACAGCTTGGATCTGAAGGAGGCTGTATTTAATTCAAAAGCCTGTCCTCATAATCATGATGATATGCGGGGTCTATTTTTTTTTTTGGTGGCAATGTGCAGCATGTGGGATCTTAGTTCCCTGACCAGGGACTGAACTCATGCTCTCGGCAGTGAAGTCCTAACCACTTGACAGTCAGGGGATTCCCCCGTGTTATCTCTTAACAGCAGAAAACCACCCCTCACTTGTAGCTGTGTCTCCAGACCACGTCCCTTCTAGTTTCTCTCCCTCCCCACCTAATTCATCCTACAGACTGAGGCAGATTAAATTTTCCTAAAATATTGCTTTAATCCCTTCACTGCCTACTCAAAACACTGGCAGTTGCCTATAGGAGCAGAGTAATTTTCAAACTCACTCTGATAACTTGAGATTTTCTGTCAACTGTCCTTATTTTAGGCAGAATACCTCCCTATGGCTTCTACAGCCTGCACTGCAGGACACGAGACCTCTGGAGCAAAGCTGAGAAGAGGGCTGTAAACTTTGAATGAACCTCTACAAAAACCTAGTAAATATTTCTTACTTTCAATAAAATGAAACATTAAAGGAAGCATTTTCAAACAAGAGATTATCAGTGACATTTTCCACATCTTAAATTACTAATGGTGGTTAATGTACAATTAAGTTCTCTTTACCATCTGTTGCTTGCTAAAAACTTTAGTATCTCTTTCCAAGGAAATTTTAATGAAGGGCTTGTTAAAAAAAAAAGCCATTTTTTTCCTCCCCCAAATATAACAGACTGGTTCCAAATTGGGAAAGCAGTATGTTAAGGCTGTATACTGTCACCCTGCTTATTTAACTTACATGCAGAGTACATCATGCAAAATCCTGGGCTGGATGAAGCACAAGCTGGAATCAAGATTTCCAGGAGAAATATCCATAGCCTCAGGTATGTAGATGACACCACCCTTCTGGCAGCAAGTGAAGAAGAACTAAAGAGCCTCTTGGTGAAAGTGAAAGAGGAGAGTGAAAAAGCTGGCTTAAAACTCAGCATTCAAAAAATGAAGATCATGGCATCCGGTCCCATCACTTCATGGCAAATAGATGGGGAACCAATGGAAACAGTGACAGACTTTATTTTCTTGGGCTCCAAAATCACTGAAGATGGTGATTGCAGCTATGAACTTAAAGACAATTGCTCCTTGGAAGAAAAGCTATGACCAACCTAGACAGCATATTAAAAAGCAAACACATTACTTTGCCAACAAAGGTCTGTCTAGTCAAAGCTATGGTTTTTCCAGTAGTCATGTATGGATGTGAGAGTTAGACCATAACGAAAGCTGAGGACCAAAGAATTGATGCTTTTTAACTGCGGTGTTGGAAAAGACTTTTGAGAGTCCCTTGGACTGCAAGGAGATCCAACCAGTCCATCCTAAAGGAGATCAGTCTTGAATATTCATTGGAAGGACTGATGGTGAAGCTGAAACTCCAATACTTTGGCCACCTGATGTAAAGAACTGACTCCTCGGAAAAGACCCCGATACTGGGAAAGATTGAAGGCAGGAGGAGAAGGCTGGATGGACATCAGTTTTAGTAAGCTCTGGGAGCTGGTGATGGACAGGGAAGCCTGGTGTGCGCTACAGTCCATGGGGTCTCAAAGAGTCGGACACAACTGAGCAACTGAACTGACTGACTGACTCCAGACATGCTTCCAAGACTCCTTGGAGTAAGAAATGGCAACCCACTCCAGTGTTCTTGCCTGGAGAATCCCACAGACAGAGGAGCCTGGCAGGCTACAATCCATGGAGTTGCAAAGAGTTTGACATGGCTGAGCACACACTCACCTCAGACACAGTTGTTTTCAGAGCCACTCAGTCCTGGCTTCGTCTCTTCCCTGCACATGAGGAGTGTGGAGGAAGATTTGCACAGCTCACTAGGAGTCTTATCTTTCTTTTATTAATTTATTTTTAAATTGAAGAATAATTGCTTTACAGAATGTTGTTCGTTTCTGCCATACATCAACACTGATTTTCTTTTTGTTTTTTTTTTAGCTCAGAGCAGCTTTCAGGATACTAAAAAGCTTGTTTTTGGCTATGAAGTTTTTGCTGATCTGGAGTCTAGGCTTCTTTCTCACACCAACTAGCTTTGTGACCTGGGCAAGTAAACCTCTGGGCCTCATTTCTCTCAGCTATAAACACAGAAACCTCAAAAAAAGGGTCAGCCTATCAGAGGATCTAAAATTCAATGGTTCCATGATCCACCAGAGGCCAAACAGAAAAACAATGCAGACACCTTAGCACCACCTTTATCCCAAGGATGTTCTTCAGTTTAGTCGCTCAGTCGTGTCCGACTCTTTGTGACCCCATGGACTGCAGCACGCCAGGCTTCCCTGTCCATCGCCAACTCCCAGAGTTTGCTCAAACTCATGTCCACTGAGTTGGTGATGCCATCCAACCATCTCATCCTCTGTCATCCCCTTCTCCTCCTGCCTTCAATCTTTCCCAGCATCAGGGTCTTTTCCAAGGAGTCAGTTCTTTGCATCAGGTGGCCAAAGTATTGGAGTTTCAGCTTCAGCATCAGTCCTTCCAATGAATATTCAGGACTGTTTCCTTTAGGGTGGACTGGTTGGATCTCCTTGCAGTTCAAGAGACTCTCAAGAGTCTTCTCCAACCCTGAAGTTCAAAAGCATCAATTCTTTGGTGCTCAGCTTTATGGTCCAACTCTCACATCCATACATGACTACTGGAAAAATCATAGCTTTGACTACAGGGACTTTTGTCAGCAAAGTAATATCTCTGCTTTTTAATATGCTGTCTAGGTTGGTCATAGCTTTTCTTCCAAGGAGCAATTGTCTTTTAAGTTCATGGCTGTGATCACCATCTGCAGTGATTTTGGAGCCCAAGAAAATAAAGTCTGTCACTGTTTCCATTGGTTCCCCATCTATTTGCCATGAAGTGATGGGACCGGATGCCATGATCTTCATTTTTTGAATGCTGAGTTTTAAGCCAGCTTTTTCACTCTCCTCTTTCACTTTCACCAAGAGGCTCTTTAGTTCTTCTTCACTTGCTGCCAGAAGGGTGGTGTCATCTACATACCTGAGGCTATGGATATTTCTCCTGGAAATCTTGATTCCAGCTTGTGTTTCATCCAGCCCAGGATTTTGCATGATGTACTCTGCATGTAGGTTAAATAAGCAGGGTGACAGTATACAGCCTTAACATACTGCTTTCCCAATTTGGAACCAGTCTGTTATATTTGGGGGAGGAAAAAAAAATGTTTTTTTTTTTTTTTTTACAAGCCCTTCATTAAAATATACAGCCTTGACGTTCTACTTTCCCAGTTTGGAACCAATGTGTTGTTCCATGTCCAGTTCTAATTGTTGATTCTTGATTTGCATACAGATGTCTCAGGAGGCAGGTCAGGTGGTCTGGTATTCCCATCTCTTCAAGAATTTTCCAGTTTGTTTTGATCCACACAGTCAAGGTTTTGGCATAGTCAATAAAGCAGAAGTAGATGTTTTTCTGGAATTCTGTTGCTTTTTCTATGATCCAGTGGATGTTGGCAATTTGATCTCTGGTTCCTCTGCCTGTTCTGAATCCATCCTGAACATCTGGAAGTTTCTGGCTCACATACTGTTGGAGCCTCACTTGGAGAATTTTGAGCATTACTTTGCTAGCATGTGAGATGAGTGCAATTGTGAGGTAGTTTGAACATTCTTTGGCATTGCCTTTCTTGGGGATTGGAATGAAACCTGACCTTTTCCAGTCCTGTGGCCACTGCTGAGTTTTCCAAATTTGTTGGCATTTTGGGTACAGCACTTTCACAGTATTATCTTTTAGGATTTGAAATAGCTCAACTGGAATTCTATCACCTCCACTAGCTTTGTTCATTGTGATGCTTCCTAAGGCCCACTTGACTTCACACTCCAGGATATCTGGCTCTATGTGAGTGGTCACACCACCATGGTTATCTGGGTTGTGAAGATCTTTTTTGTTTAGTTCTTCTGTGTATTCTTGCCACTTCTTCTTAATATCTTCTGCTTCTGTTAGGTCCATACTGTTTCTGTCCTTTATTGTGCTCATCTTTGCATGACGTGTTCCCTTGGTATCTCCAAGTCTGTTGAAGAGATCTCCAGTCTTTTCCATTCTCCTGTTTCCCTCTATTTGTTTGCCTTGATCACTGAGGAAGGCTTTCGTGTCTTTCCTTGCTGCTCTTTGGAACTCTGCATTTAGATGGGAATATCTTTCCTTTTCTCCTTTACCTTTAGCTCCTCTTCTTTTCTCAGCTATTTGTAGCTGAGACAACTATTCAACTCCTCAGACAACTATTTTGCCATTTTGCATTTCTTTTTCTTGGGGATAGTTTTGATCACTGCCTCCTGTACAATGTCACAAACTTCCGTCCATAGCTCTTCAGGCGCTCTGTGTATCAAATCTAATCCCTTGAAACTGTTTGTCACTTCCACTATACAATTGTAAGGGATTTGATTTAGGTCATACCTGAACGGTCTAGTGGTTTTCCCTACACTCTTCAATTTAAGTCTGAATTTTGCAATAAGTAATTCATGATCTGAGCCACAGTCAGTTCCCAGTCCTGTTTTTTGCTGACTGTCTAGAGCTTCTCCATCTTCAGCTGCAAAGGATATAATCAATCTGATTTCAGTATTGACCATCTTAGGATGTCCATTTGTAGTCTTCTCTTGAGTGGGAAGGTTCTGGGAGGGTCTAGGATATCCCAGAACCTTCCCAGTCAAGTTTGCCCTGCGGGGTTTAAATCCCGCTGCCCTAGGCAAGCTTATCTCAGACAGACAATAGTGAAAGTGAAGTCGCTCAGTCGTGTCCGACTCTGCGACCCCATGGACCATAGTCTGTAAATTGTAACCAGGCTCCTCCGTCCATGGGATTTTCCAGGCAAGAACACTGGAGTGGGTTGCCATTTCGTTCTCCAGGAGATCTTCCCAACCCAGGGGTTGAACCTGGGTCTCCTGCATTGTTGGCAGATGCTTTTCCGTCTGAGCCACCCAGACAGACAATGGGGAGTGTTAATTTCTGCCCCGCCTACTTGCCTGTCCATGAGAAACCCCTTTCTGCAACCACAGAGAACCCCATAAATGTTTAATTTCAGTTACAATAACGTGAAACAGACTCTAAGCTTCTCTGCACCACACCCACTCTGGCAAAAAAGAAGGGGAAAAAAAGTGTTTATGTTCAGCTGCAATTTACTCAGCAGAGTGATTAATCAGTTAATTATTCCATCCATGGAGCTATCCAAAAGCAGAGGAGTGGGAAGGCCTGCAGTGAGCCAAGTGGGGAGAGTGGACAGAGACGCAGGACACGTGGACCAGTGTCCACCCTGGCCCAGGGACCTGCCTCTCCCCTCAAACACCCCAAAATACAGAGTCCTTAAACTTTTGTCCCCACTCCGTGACAACAAAGTCCCATGTCCACCTTCAGACCCACATTCTTTCTCTCCATCATCAGTCACATAGGGGGTGGTCTTATGTGTGTTTTCTACACTGTCAACAGAGTGATCGTTTTAAACCAAAAATCATCTGCCTAAAGCTCTGGTGGCTCAGTGGTAAAGAATCCGCCTGCCAATGCAGGAGACGTGGGTTTAATTTCTGGTCTGGGAAGATCCCCTGGAGAAGGAAACAGCAATCTACTCTCGTATTCTTGCCTGGAGAATCCCATGGAGCCTGGCAGGCTGCAGTCCGTGGGGACACATAGAGTGGGACATGACTTAGTAACTGAGCCAGAAAAACAATGCTTTTCCTTGCCTAAAATTCTTGAGGCTTCCTGTGCTCATCAAGGAGAAGGACTTCTGGGATATGCCTGGGGGCCCTGTTGTTATGAATCCACCTTGCAGGGCATGGGACTCAGGTTCCATCCCTGGTTGGGGGACTAAGATCCACATGCCATGGGGCACCTACTGAGTCTTTACACCACAGTTAGAGAGAAGCCTGCGTGCTGCACTGAGGACCTCACACGCTGCAAATAAGACCAGATGTGGCCAAACGTAAGTAAATATTTTTAAAAAAGGAAAAACAGCTTCTTCAATCTAACTGTCCATTGCCAAATGAATGGATAAAGAAGAATGAATGGTATATAAATATAGTGGGGTATTAGTGAAAGTGTTAGTCACTCAGTCGTGCCCAAGACTCTTTGCAGCACTATGGACCTGCCAGGCTCCTCTGTTCATAAAATTCTCCAGACAAGAATATTGGAGTGGCTTGCCATTTCCTTCTCCAGGTAATCTTCCCAACCCAGGGACTGAACCCTGATCTCCCACAATCTGTGGCAGATTCTTTCCCATCTGAGCCACCGGGGAAGCCCAGTGGGATATTACTCAGCCGTAGTAAGGAATGAAGTTCTTGCCATCTGTAACATATTGCCATCTGTAGCAATATAGATGGACCTGGAGGTTATCCTACCAAGTGAAGTCAGACAGACAGAGCAAGACAAATACCATATGACAGATCATTTGCTGGAGAAGGTGATGGCACCCACTCCAGTACTCTTGCCTGGAAAATCCCATGGACGGAGGAGCCTGGTGGGCTGCAGTCCATGGGGTCTCGAAGAGTTGGACACGACTGAGCGACTTCACTTTCACTTTTCACTTTCATGCATTGGAGGAGAAAATGGCAACCCACTCCAGTGTTCTTGCCTGGAGAATCCCAGGGACGGGGGAGCCTCGTGGGCTGCCGTCTATGGGGTCACACAGAGTCGGACACGACTGAAGTGACTTAGCAGCAGATCATTTACATTTGAAATCTAAAAAAAGTGATATAAGTGAACTTATTTACAAAACAGAAATTGACTCACAAAGAAAACAAACTTATGGTTACCAAAGAGGAAAGGGGAGGAGTGAATCAGGAGTTTGGGATTAACATCCATACACTACTGTCTAGAGACACACCGTCGGATGCAGATAACAAACCAGGACCTACTGTATAACACAGGGAGCTAGACTCCATATCTTGCAATAATCTAGAAGGGAAAAGAAATCCAAATCACCTGCTATACGAGGTGAAACTACACACTGCTATGTGTCAATGAAACACACACACACACGTACAATTTTTAAAAAGAAGAGCTTCTTAACAGAGCGCAGAAGGTCCTCCGAGAGCGGCTCTTAACCAGCTTTGTTTCTGCTGCTCCCACCTCAAACGTCCCCTGGTAACAAAGCATCAGCCATTCTCCAGTACCTAAGTGCTGTCTCTGCTCTCCATCACTTGGCTTAGTCCATACCTTAGCCACCTCTCCTGAACACAAACTGAACGAACCACCAGCACCCCAAACAGCAAGAAGGCCCGGCTAGGGCATTCCCCTCCTCTGAGATCCTGGACCTCCGGAAAGCTTCCCTGACATCATGCCAGGTTCTGCCCACTTATTCATCCCACTGCATCATGACACTTTGCTTCTTTTTGTGTCTTCTCTGGTCGCGGCAAGCCTGGGGAGCTGTCCTTGTGTATATTTGTAACTTGGTGCCCAGTGTACGGTAAGCATTTAAGCAAGTCCTCCTTACATGCTGGTGAATTAATATGGGAGGTGGGAGTACATGTCTGGTTATCATGGCTTTCGATTTGGAGAGAAGACGGAGCCTATATCTCTGTATCAAGACAAGCAGAGGGGCTTCGCTGGTGGCTTCGGGGTAAAAAATCCACCTACCAAAGCAGGAGACTCGGGTTCGATCCCTGATCCAGGAAGATCCCACATGCCACGGAGCAACTGAGCCCAAGCGTCACAAACTACTGAGCCTGTGCTCTGGAGCCCGGGAGCTACACGGGAGTCCATGTGCTGCACCTACTGAAGCCCGCACGCCCTAGGGCCCACGCTCTGCAAAAAGAGAAGCCACAGCAATGAGAAGCCCGAGCACCACAACCAGAGAGTGGCCCCCACTCCCACAACGAGAGAAGAGCCTGTGTAGCAGCAGAGACCCAGCACAGCCAAAAATAAATAAATGAAAGGTTAAAAAAAAAGAAGCAGAGAAACTGAGACTTCAAAGAGCAGCAAGAGGGTCCCAAAGTCAAACCAGCACAGCGCCTTCCTTGCATCTCGCTGGCTTTCCTGTGTCACGCTGATGCCCGTTTGCCTCCGAAGAGCTTGCAACTCTAAAAATAGGTCCTATGTAATGTTATTGTTTGTCCACGCCAGGTCGCTCTCCTTGACTTTTCCAGAATCAGTGTTAGAAAAATCATCCCAATCCTTCTCGGTTCTTATTCCTCATCTGTAAAGAGAGCTGGAGACGTCCTTCATCAACACCCCCTCTGCTGATTGCTAGGACTGGAGAGAAGAGTATTCAGAGCAGTTAGCGTGCTGTTGGGAGAAGGCAATGGCAACCCAGTCCAGTACTCTTGCCTGGAAAATCCCATGGATGGAGGGGCCTGGTGGGCTGCAGTCCATGGTGTCGCTAGGAGTCGGACACGACTCAGCAACTTCCCTTTCACTTTTCACTTTCAGGCACTGGAGAAGGACATGGCAACCCACTCCAGTGTTTTTGCCTGGAGAATCCCACGGGCAGGGGAGCCTGGTGGGCTGCCGTCTATGGGGTTGCCCAGAGTCGGACACGACTGAAGCGACTTAGCAGCAGCAGCAGCAGCAGTGTGGTGCTGGGCCATGCTGTCAGTAAGTGATGGGTAGGTGGTAGCGTTCATTGCAGTTGCTGCTGCTAAGGTTCATCACTGCCCTGGCCATTTTGCTGTGACTTCCTTAGAGCAGTGCTCTGCTGGACCTGGGCGTATGCCATTGTGTTCCTCTCTGGGATACGAAGTCCATTTGCCTGATTCCCAGAGTTCTCTGTTCCTGGGTGGAGATCCTTGTGCTGCTGGCAAAGAAGCTTCTCGACTTTAAGGGACTAGGCTGCAGCTAGTCACTAATAAGAGGGAAGCACTTTCTGCTGTCCAAGCACACTCTTTGCAGGGATCTCATTTCCACTCTCCTAAGTAACAATACCTTTTCATTTTCACTGCTTTTGGATATTGAAAGATATCTTTGCTGACTTTTTTATAAGCTCAGACTTAGTCATGTGGATATATGTTTTGTGTGTTTTTTCTGTTCATGAATGTTATAGACAGATGTTGCAGACAAAAGACAAGGAAAGGGACATGGCCCTGGGCTTTGAGGATGGGGCTGTCATCTCACATTCTCTTAAAATTATGGGATATAGACTGTGTGGCTCTCACATGTTTCCCAACCATTTCATAATGAGAAAACATAGTTAAATGTATGTGGAAGGAAACAAAATTTAAATAGAACAATTAAGTCTGACAGGTACATGTGGAAAGGAAGTAGGGTTAATCCAGCTTTTTTATCTTGGTGACAAATATTCTGGGTTGATTTTATGTCAAAGAGGCTCAAATTTCAAAAACAAAAACAAAACAGTTGAGCTCACTCTTTTGCTTTTCCAGCTGGTACTCTAGGCCACACCCCACCTTCCAAAGCACAGGAAGTACAGAAAGTCTCCCAGCTTGGGTTCTCCATCTTACCCTAATCCCCCACCCAGGCCTGTCTCCGTGGTGGCTGCCTGGAGACCTCCCTGAAAATGGCTGAAAAACAGTCTTCCTCCATCAGGGAAGATTGTTCTCTTCAGATGAGGGCGCGTGAGAGGTCCTGCCCAGGAGCTAGAGTAGCTCAATACATCCAGCAAACCAAGGTGGAAGGTGAGTCTGTGCTGGGTCGCTGCTACCTAGAGGCTGAAGTAGGCACCGTCCCAGGGGATGACCCAAGAATATTCCACGCTTTGTCGGGGGACAGCAGCGTGGATCCAGTCTCAAAGATAAGGAAATGTGTGTCGCATTGGGATTTGGGGATGGGACTATCTTCTTACATCATCTTAACATTCCAAAGCAAGCTTCTCAAACCATGGTGGCAACCTAAATTGCACAAAAAAGCAACGAAGCCTTCTAATGGTAGGTCTCAGTTAATAATAGCTTTACCGAGGTGTAATTGACGTACAATAAACTACACACTTGAAGTTACGATCTGATAAATTTTGACATATACTGTGAACTGCCAACACAAGATAGTGAGCACATCCTCACCCCAAAGTCTCCTCACGCCCTCTTCTGACCCATCTCTCTGCCTCTCCCCACGCCTCGATCCATACCAGGCTCCTAGTCATGTCCCAAGGTAACAGCTGATCCGTGCCTACAGATTAGCTTGCATTCTCTAGAGATCTACATAAATGTAATCATGCAGTATGGAGTCTTTCATACCTGTCTTCTTTCTTTTTTTCTTTTTTTTTTGGCCTTGCCAGATGGCTTGTGGGATCTTTGTTCATTGAACCAATGCCCCTTATAGTGAAAGCGCAGAGTCCTCACCACAGGACTGCCAGGGGATTTCCAGTTTCTTATTGTGGAGTTTTGAGAGTTAAAAAAAAAAGAAAAGAAAAAAAGAATATATATTCTTCCTTTTCTTTTTTTTATTTTTAAAAAGAAAAGTTCTGGATAGAAGTCCTTTTTCAGATATATATATTTTTTCATTTGTAGGTTATATTTTTGGTTTTCTAAGAAATCTTTGATAAAATCAAGGTCAATAGATTTTCTTCTAGAAGTTTTAGGTTTTACATTCAGAGTTCACTTTTGTGTATGGTATAGAGTCTAAATTACTGTTTTTGCATATGGACATCAAATTGTTCTGGCAGCATTTGTGGAAAAGATTATCCTTCATCTAAGTTGCCTTTGTAGGTTTGTTGAAAATCAACTGATATCTGTATAAGCATATGGGTTTATTTCTGGACTTCTGTTCTATTTATCTGTTTGTCTACTTTTACACCAATATCACATTGTCTTGATTACCGTAGTTTTATAATACGTCTTAAATCAGGTAATGCAGTTCCTCAAACTTCCTCTTCGAATTTGTTTCAGCTAGTCTAGGTCGTTTGCATTTCCATGTGGATTTTAAAATCAGCTTGTCAATATCTAAAAAAAAGCCTCCTGGGATTCTGATTGGAATTGTTGACTCTAACAAGATTGAATCTTCCAAATAAATATATTTCTCCCTTTATTTAGGTCTCCTCTGATTTCTTTCAGCCATGTTTTATTAGTTTTCAGTGTACAGATCTCACACATCTTTCATCAGATGGATCCCTGTTTCATTTGTTTTGATGTCATCATAAATGTAATTTTTCAAATTTCAAATTCCAATTGTTTATTGTTTGCATATAGAAATATATTGATTTTTGCAAATTAATATTGCATCTTAAAAATATTGCTAAATTCTTACTAGTTCTGTTAGCGTTTTTGTAGATTCCATCAAATTTTCTACATAGATTATGATGTCATCTATGAATAGAGATAGCTTTTTTTCCCCATTTTTTTTGTTGGCCATGTCGAGTGGTTTATGGAATCTCAGTTCCCTGACCAGGGATTGAATCCAGGCCGTGGCAGTGAAAGCTTGGAGTCCTAACCACTAGGTCACCAGGGAACTCCCAAGACAGCTTTATTTTCTCTTTCCTTTACTGCTTCCTTTCTTTCTTTTATTTTTTAGGCCTTACTGCCTGACTGCAATGTCTAGTACACTGCTAAAAAAGAGATGAGAGTGGACACGCTTGCTTTTTCCCTAATCACAGAGGAAAGCACTCAGCCTCTCATCATTAGAAAGAAAGTGAAGTCGCTCAGTCGTGTCCAACTCTTTTGTGACTCCGTGGACTGTAGCCTGCCAGGCTCCTCCATCCATGGGATTATCCAGGCAAGAATCCTGGAGTGGGTTGCATTTTCTTCTCCAGGGGATCCTCCCACCCAGAGATCGAACCCAGGTCTCCCACATTGTAGGCAGACTCCCTACCATGTGAGCCACCAGGGAAGTCAAGTATGATGTTAACTGTATGTTTTTCATAGATGCCCTTTTACAGGTTGAACAAGTACCCTTCTTGGGAATGGATGATGAATATTGTCAAATGCTTTTTCTGCATCTCAGTTCTGAGATGCTATTTCTTTTTTTGACTTTGTTTATTTGGTGAGTTACATTACTGCTTCTTTTTTAAACATTTCCTTACTTGACTCTGTTGGTCTTAGTGGCGGCATGTGGGTCTTTAGTTGTAGAATGCAGGATCTTTCAGTTGCAGTATGTGAACTTCTCAGCTGCACCCTGTGGGATCTAGTTCCCTGACCAGGGGTTGAACCTGGGCCCCCTGCTTTTGGAGTCTAAGCCACTGGATCACCAGGGAAGTCCCAGCATTAACTGATTCTCCAATGTTAAACCAACCTTGTGTTCATGGGAGAAACCGCCCTAGTCCTGATGTATTTTCCTTATTATATATTGGTATATTTAATCAGGTAAGAATATTTACATGTATGTTCATGAAGAATATTGGTTGACAGCTTTTCTTCTGTAATGTCTTGGTCTGGTTTTGGTAATAGAGTAATGCTGGCCTCATAGAATGAGTTGGGAAGTATTCCTTCGTTTTTGATCCTCTGGAAAATTTTGTATAGAATTACTATTATTTACTTATTCAATATTTGGTAGTACTCAAGTTGAAGTCTTACAAATGTAGGAAAAAATGTTGAAAGACTGAAATGTGCTCAAACGATTACTGGGTGTATCCTGTGTAGCTCATGCTTCTAGGCTATCTTTCTTTGTCGTTGAGCTGTTTTACAGCTTTGTAAACTGCAGAAAACTGATAATAATGCAATTAATTCTTCTTAACTTGAAACTCAAGTTAATCATTGCCCTGCATACAGATCTATTCTGCATATTCTATAAAATCATTTTTATATCATCTCCTGTTCTCTGAGTTATCCTTTGAGTCAGTTGTAACATTTTACTGGTTCCCCATTAGTTAAATAAAAGTTTTGACATATGTTCACTTTAGACTCACCCAGGAATAATAATTTATACCTTTAAAATAATAATCTTTCAAATTATCTTTTAATACAGGAGTGATGAGAGTTCATGGTATAGGCTTTGTTTAATCAAAGCATCATATAAGGTGGGTTAGTTGCTAATGATATAGGAAGTTGCTGCTGCTAAGTCGCTTCAGTCGTGTCTGACTCTATGTAACCCCATAGACGGCAGCCCACCAGGCTCCCCCGTCCCTGGGATTCTCCAGGCGAGAACACTGGAGTAGGCTGCCATTTCCTTCTCCAATGCGTGAAAGTGAAAAGTGAAAGGGAAGTCGCTCAGTCGTGTCCGACTCTTAGCGACCCCATGGACTGCAGCCTACCAGGCTCCTCCGTCCATGGGATTTTCCAGGCAAGAGTACTGGAGTGGGTTGCCATTGCCTTCTCTGATATAGGAAGTTACTTACTATAAATTGTGAAGATGATGATATCAAGAGAAATATTATTTTAAGATGAAAGAGAGGATGGACATTTGTTTCCTCATCTCTAAAATGAGGTATAGCGTTAGTTGCTCAGTCATGTCCGACTCTTCGTGATCCTGTGGACTGGAACCCATCAGGCTCCTCTGTCCATGGGGTTTTCCAGGCAAGAATATTGGAGTGGGTTGCCATTTCCTTCTCCAAAAATGAGGTGTTGGGATAGGTAATTTCTAAGGTCTTTTCTCATTTTAACTATCCAACTCTGAATTGGTGATTTCATGATGAACTTATTTCAATTTCTAGAGTTCATTACTTGTTAAAATGGGATAGTGACATTTTCTGTACCCATCTCAAATAATCAAATAAGATAACAGATCTGAAGTGTTGAAAGTGCAATACAAATCTAGGGGGTTACCATTTGTGCCTCATGAAAAGCAAAGATAAATGTTCCCAAGCCTCACTCCCTCATTTTGGTCAACAGTTTAAAATTTTAAATCTTGTAATCTTCTAGGAAACCTGATTGAACTGATTTGAATTTAACTTTTTTTTTCATTGAAGAGTCATCATCTTAAAATTAATTCCATCCTCAGTTCAGTTCAGTTCAGTCGCTCAGTCGTGTCCGACTCCTTATGACCCCATGAATCGCAGCACGCCAGGCCTCCCTGTCCTTCACTATCTCCTGGAGTTCACTCAAACTCATGTCCATCGAGTCCGTGATGCCATCCAGCCATCTCATCCTCTGTCATCCCCTTCTCCTCCTGCCCCCAATCCCTCCCAGCATCAGAGTCTTTTCCAATGAATCAACTCTTCGAATGAGGTGGCCAAAGTACTGGAGTTTCAGCTTCAGCATCATTCCTTCCAAAGAACACCCAGGGCTGATCTCCTTTAGGATGGACTGGTTGGATCTCCTTGCAGTCCAAGGGACTCTCAAGAGTCTTCTCCAACACCACAGCTCAGAAGCATCAATTCTTTGGCACTCAGCCTTCTTCACAGTCCAACTCTCTCATCCATACATGACTACCAGAAAAACCATAGCCTTGACTAGACGGACCTTTGTTGGCAAAGTAATGCCTCTGCTTTTCAATATGCTATCTAGGTTGGTCATAACTTTTCTTCCAAGGAGTAAGCGTCTTTTAATTTCATGGCTGCAGTCACCATCTGCAGTGATTTTGGAGGTTTTAAATAATTATAGTAATATTGAATTCTAACACCAGAGGCTCTGAAGTGGTCTGAAAAGTCTGACTTAGCTCTGAGACGCAGGGGTTCCTGAGATGGCGGCCACTTTCATTTCGATGCTGCAATTACCTGGAATGTTATAGAATCCTTCAATACGTGGCAAGTCTCACCTCTCTTCACACTCAGTGCTGCCCATGAGCCAGGGAGGATGATCTGCCCATACCCTCAGCCACTGCCTTGTTCTGGTTCACCGTCCAAACACGTCCTGGAGGAGCATCAGCATGCCCAGCTTGGGTGAGGCAGAAGGCACACACAGCATCTGTGCAGGGCAAGGCAGGCAGACCGGGCACCTTTCTCTAGTGGAAAAAGACCAAATTTACAGTCTAGTCTGTGGTTTTGTTTTTGGCTGTGCCATGAAGCACATGGGCTCTTATTTTCCTGACCAGGGATGGAACTCTCGCCCCCTGTGGAAGACTGGAATCTTAACCACTGGACCACCAGGAAAGTCCCGTCTTTTTTATTTTTTAATTTTTCTATTTTATATTGGAATATAATTAATTTATAATGTTGTACGTATAATTAATTTATACTATTGCATTCATTTCAAGTATACTGCAAAGTGATTCAGTGATACGTATACACGTGCTCATCGCTCCGTGGTGTCTGACTTTTTGCGACCCCCAGGGACTGTGGCCCGCCAGACTCCTCTGTTCATGCAATTTTTCAGGCCAGAGTGGATGTCATTTCCTACTCCAGGGAATCTTCTCAACCCAGGGATCAAAGCTGAGTCTCTTGGGTCTCCTGCATTGGCAGGCGGATTCTTAACCACCACGCCGCCTGGGAAGCATACATATACATGTATCTATTCTTTTTTGGATTCTTTTCTCATATAGATTAGTCTGTGCTCTTAATAGCTGAAATCACATATGTATTCTCTTGTTTCCTAAGATTTAAAATGAAATTAGATTGGGTGATATTGGACTTTCCTGATGACTCAGATGGTAAAGAATCCTGCCTGCAGGAGAATCGGATTCGATCCCTGGGTTGGGGAGATCCCTTGGAGAAGGAAATGGCAACCTGTTCTAGTATTCTTGCCTGGGAAAATCCCATGGACAGAGGAGCTTGGCAGGCTACAGTCCACGGGGTCGCAGAGTCAGACACAACTGAGTGACTAACACTTTTACTTTTCAAGTTCTCTTCCAAGTGAAAGCTTAAAGAAAAATTTACTACATGGGAAAAAGCTAGAAAGTATGTATTTTCACGTGTCTATTTATTCACATATCCACCCATTCACTGCTTAGGTGTTTTCGGTGTGCAGGGCACTATGCAAGCTACACAACATGAGACACACACACACACAGACACACCCCCACACACACGTCTAAGGCTTTCAGGAGGTTATGGAAATTCTTCTCCCACCAGGGTGTGTGGGGGGGCAGGGGGAGTGCCTCAAAGATCTTTACTAGCCAGTGCTAGGGGAACTGCTAACCCATCAGTTAATTAATTAATGAGCAATCGGCAAATGGCCTCCAGTGGGGAAAGCGTGACTTGGCTTCCAAATGCTAACTATTAGCCCCCTTACGGAGCTGAGACAGGGAGGGCCGATCACCCCAGGCTCCCAGACGAGCTGGCACACACACACCGCAAGGAGGCTGATTCTCATCTGCACCAGCGTGCTTGCCAGGTTTTAATCCGGTGAAATTAATGAGGACTTTCAAAGTGCAAGTTGGAATGATAAAATATTAACATTCATGTCATTGGTGATCTGTAGGTGTACTGAAATAGCCTGGGGTAGTTGTGGGGTCCTTGGCATGACTGGTACCTGGAGGCGGAGCTCTCTGATACCTTCCAGGTAAAGGCCGCTAGTAGACGCTCAGCAGCTCCACTTATTCCCCAAACTGGCCTTTGCCCTTTAACTTCCCCTTGCCTCTTCGAGTTCTTGCATTCGTCTCCCTCACCCCTGTCATGCTTCTCAGAAGAAGTAATGCTGTCTTGACACATCGGTCGCACACCTACAGCTGGAACCCTAACTGCGACATCTCCAGGAAAGCGTCTCATTCAATGCTCCAGTTGGTTCCTCCATCACCAACAAGACCCGGGACGATCCATTAACTGGGGGAAAAATTGTATTTCCTCTCAGCATGCATGTCCCATCACTAAATTCTCTGTGAAGATGATGCTCACAAAGAACTGGTTCATTTCCTTCCAGCTTTGTACACTGCATTTCCTAAACTAAGAAGTTGCCACTTCAGGCTCTTGCTGCAACTTTGGTCCTTCTGTCAAAACAAAGCACAAGGAGACCAGACCCCCACAGCTGTAACCTCCCCCCTTTCCCTGGTCCTCATAGTTCAGGGCAGCATCCCTGGTGGTTTGGGGGAGGGTACTAGAACAACTGGCTAGCACGAGAACCAAACCAACTGAAGAGCATGTAACTGGGGACCGGAGTGTTAATGTGGCCTCCTCCCCAGGCGCCCCCTCAGTCACCCGTTTGGCTGTCTATTTCCCTCTACATCTTCGACTACACTTGGGTACCTTTGGTTCCTTCCTAGATAACGATTCAGAGTTTGCTCCTTATCTCTCATGGCCCAGTTGCCCACAAACACCTCAGAGGGATTTACCTCTCTTCCCAGGAGCAAGTATGCTTGTCCCTGAGCAGTTTCTAGATTTGCCTGTGGAGACTTCAGGGAAGATAAACATGGGTGTTTTGATACAAACGTGAGGTCCTGGGAGCTGTGATCTTAACAGTGACTGTGAACATTTCCTCTGGGTTTGGAAGGAGTGATGAAGGCTGGGGCTCTCACCAAGCTTGTGGGGCTGGCTCAGAGACCCAGCATGGGACCCCAAGAGTAGATCTGCTTTTGAAGACATCTTTCAAGGTGTTTCTTGGTCTTTAGAGTGCATCTGAATGTTCACATACATTATTGCTTGAGTGTAGTCTAAAATGGCAAAAAAGCTTGGAAATAACCTAAATGTCCCCAATAAAAAATAAGCTAAATTTATTATGGCCAACTTAGAGAAGACTCTAGGTGTTAGGCAGATGGCAGAAACTTGTGAGTGCGTGCATGCTAAGTCATTTCAGTTGGGTCCTACTCTTGTAACCCTATGACGGTAGCCTGCCAGGCTCCTCTGTCCGTGGGATTCTCCAGGCAAGAATACTGGAACGGGTTGCCATGCCCTCCTCCAGGGGATCTTCTCGACCCAGGGATGGAACCCTCGTCTCTTATGTCTCCTGCGTTGGCAGGTGGGTCCTTTACCACTAGTGCCGCCTGGCGCTAGTGGGAGAAAACTTGGGGAACCACCAAAAACAAAATAGCTAAAACACATCGTTTTAATGGCTGCATAATATCTCATCATATGAATATATTTTAGCTTATTTATCAGATTTTTATTTTTAAATAATAAGGTTGTTTTCAATTATATTTGCTATTATTAGTAATAACTTCAGCATTTTTATATATTATTTTCCACGGTTGAAAAAATATTTTGGATATAGTCTGAGAAGGGGAATTCCCAGATCAAAGGATACGGATTTTTAAGGATCTAGAAATGGATTTCCAAAGTGCTATTCACATTTGCACTGACTTTCACTTCTACTATAGTACTTGAAAATTTAATTCCACTCTCCCCAAAATTATCATCTTGAATTGACTAAAAATGATGTTCCATATTATTATTTTTTAAATTAAATTTAATTTAGTTTTAAATTTTCTTTTCTTTTTTTTTTTTTTTTGCAGTGCCACAAGGCATGCAGGAATTTAGTTCCCTGACCAGGGATTGAACCCTACTCCCTGCAATGGCAGCACAGAGTCTTAACCAGTGGATGGCCAGGAAGTCCCTGTTCCACAGCATTTAAATTTGTATTTCTGGCTTATCAGTTAGTCTCATTATTTTTAATGACTTTTTATGTACTTTCTGAGAATTGTCTGTTTACATACTGGGTTCATTTTTCTGAGTGTTTTTCCTATTAATTTATAAAAGCTTTTAAAAAATTATTTATTTCTATTTTTGGCTGCACTGGGTCTTCATTGCTATGCTGAGCCTTCCTGTAGCCTTGGCAAGCAGGGGCTACTTTCTAGCTGTGGTGTGTGGATTTCTCATTGTGATGGCTTCTCTCGTTGCAGGGCAGGGTGGCGAGGGCATGCGGGCTGCGGTACTGGGGCACACGGGCTCGGTAGTTGAAGCTCGTGGGCTCTAGAGCACGGGCTCAGTAGTTGTAGCACACAGGCTAAGTTGCCCCGAGGCAGATGGGATCTTCCGGACCAGGGATCGAACCAGGGTTCCCTGCATTGCAAGGTGGTTTCTTAACCACTGGGCTAACAGGGGAGCCCTATAAAAACTTTTCGCCGAGGCAATTTGTGCTACTGCACGCTGCCTAACCTGCCCACTGGTCTTTAGAAACCATTTGGTTCACTCGTAGCAAGTGACTACCGCCTTATCCCCACCAGCATGGTTGTAGTCCCAGCGTAAAGACCTGACAGCTTATGCTTGCACGAAGACCCTAAGCAAAGATCGCGAGTGACCAGAATGTGTTTCTCAAACAGTGGGAATAATAAATTACAATTCGTTTAAAATGTGCTCTGCTTGCATAGCTTGATATGTTAAACCTGAAAGAATCAATACCATAAATTTATTTTTTAAGCAGTGATGTAACAAATTTATTTTATTTGGACTCTGGGATTATGAGTAATCTACTGTCTCTGAAAAAGGATACAGTCCCAAAGCCACTCACTATAATTTTGTCAGATTCGACATCAGCAGGATATTTGGGGATGTTTATGTGTGATGAACCACCAAAAAGCAGGGCAAGAAAGAGCCTTGGCTGCCTATCTTCTCCATGAAGAGTAGGATATCTGAGACTCGGGAGCCACTTCAAGGCCTGGGACAGCACACGTGAATTACAGTGAAGGTGCTGGCCTCTGTGAAGATGCTGAGTTCTGCATGTGCATATATATATATATATATATATATATATATATATATATATATATAGGCCCTGTGGCATGCAAGAACTTCCCCAACCAGGGATTGAACCGGTGCCCCCTCCATTCGAAGCAAGGAGTCTTAACCATTGGACTACCAGGGAAGTCAAGAGGTGCTTTCTGAACCAAAAAAAAAAAAGTGACTTCTTTAGGCAATGATTCAAAGACTCTGAAACTGATCTTTAAAAAAGGCCAGAGAGTAAACCACCCAGGGAGCCTGGAGTAATGACACCTCCTTTTCCTGCTCAGCTCCCGAGTTCCAAGCGTTGGCTGAAGCAGGTTCTCTGGCTTTTGCTGGGTGAGCTCATTTTTGCTAGTTGTAAACTTAACAGAAGATGCATAATACTTCCTGCTTCCTTTTTTTTCCTTTTTTGTTACACTCGATGAGCCAATATTTATAATTATTAACAAATAACTAAAGCCCATAGTTTAGTTTTAACTGAAGTCTGTAGTTCACATTAGCTCCTCTGTGATGTGTATTCTATGCCTGTGCCAAGTGTAGAATGCCATGTATCCACTGTTATAGTATCATACAGAACGGTTTCACTGCCCTAAAAATCCCCTTTGTTCTGGGCACTTAGCATTCCCTCTCTCTTCCCGAATCCCTAGCAACCACTGATCTTTTTATGGTCACGAGTTTTGCCTTTTCCAGAATCTCACATAGTTGAAATTACACATGGGGAAGCTGTTTAAGATAGGTTTTTCCTACTTGGTAATATGTGGGCTTCCCAGGTGGCGCTGCTGGTAAAGAATCTGCCTGCCAATGCGGGAGACATGAGATGTGGGTTGGATCCCTGGGTCGGGAAGACCTGCTGGAGAAGGAAATGGCAACCTGCTCCAGTATTCTTGCCTAGCAGACTATTCTCGCCTGCCAGGCTACAGTCCATGGAGCCACAAACAGTCAGACACTACTGAATGCACACACAGGCTTCCACCATGTCTTTTTTGTGGTTCATTACTTATTTACTTTTATCACTGAGTAATACTCCTTTGTATGGATGTACCATAGTTTATTCACCCACTGAAGGATATTTTGGTTGCCTCCAAGAATAAAGCTGCTATTCACATTCATATGCAGGTTTTTGTGTGGATTTAACTTTTCATCTCACTTGTGTGCACCCCAAGGAGTGTGACTGCTGGATCATAAGCGAAGAGTGTGTTTAGCTTTGTAAGAACAACCTGCCCGCCTTCCAAAGTGGCTGTGCCATTGTGCGTTCCCACAGTTCCCGCAGCTCCACTATCTGGCCAGCATTTTGTGCTCTCAGTATCTTGCTTTCTGGTTTTTCTTTCCATCATCCTGTTTGGGCACATGATTACCAAAATAAAAATTTTCATGATTATAAAATCATGGAGCCAGCTTTTGCCTTGTCAATTTTTTTTCCTCAGTAAATATCATCATTTTACTCAGATCAAAAACCCCGGCATCAGGAATTTCCTGGCATGCCAGTGGTTAGGACTCTGAGCTTTCACTGCTGAGGGCGTGGGTTCAGTCTGTTTGGGGAACTAAGATCCTGCAAGCCTCATGGTACAGACAAAAGAACCAAAACCAAAAACAACAAAAAAACAAACCCCAAAAAACTATGGCATCATTTCTGACTGTTTCGTTTTTCTCTCACATTCTACATAAAATCCTCGGCACAATATTACAAGGGCTTCCCTGATGGCTCAGACAGTAAAGAATCCACCTGCAATGCAGGAGACCTAGGATTGAACCCCTGGGTCAGGAAGATCCCCTGGAGAAGGGAATGGTTACTCACTCCAGTATTCTTGCCTGGAGAATCCCACGGACAGAGGAGCCTGGCGGGCTGCAGTCTGTGGGGCTGGGTGCACGATGTCTCTTTTTCTGCCCTGCCACCAGCTGTCCGAGTCACTACCGCTCATCTTTCCTGTTGAGCTTGCTTCCTAGCCGCTCCCATGCCAGTCCTGCTCCTGGGCATCTACGCTCTGCCACGCCGACTGACCTTCTAAAACGTGAGCCAGACAACGTGACTGCCCAGGCCCACACTCTCTAGTGCCTTCTGCTTATGGTTAACGTACAATCCTCAAATCCTTACCATGGCCCCCCAGACTTTCCATCAACCTCCCACCGCCCTCACTTTTGCTGATGAAGGCCTACTACTCCTGGAGCATGTGAGCCCATCAAACCCCACCCCACCGCCCTCCGGTAGGCCTCTGCACTATCTGCTTCCTCTGCCCGGAAGGTTCTCTTCCCACGTATTTGCAAGATTCTCCAGCACTGCATCTAGGGCTCTGCTGAAATATCACCTCCTCAGAGATGTCTTCAGTTCAGTTCAGTTGCTCAGTCCTGTCCTCTGCCACCCCATGGACTGCAGCACGCCAGGCTTCCCTGTCCATCACCAACTCCCAGAGCTTACTCAAATTCATGTCCATCGAGTTAGTGATGCCATCCAACCACTTCATCCTCTGTCATCCCCTTCTCCTCCTGCCTTCAATCTTTCCCAGCATGAGGGTCTTTTCAGATGAGTCAGTTCTTCGCATCAGGTGGCCAAAGTATTGGAGTGTCAGCTTCAGCATCAGTCCTTCCAATGAACACCCAGGACTGACCTCCTTTAAGATGGACTGGTTGGATCTCCTTGCAGTCCAAGGACTCTCAAGAGTCTTCTCCAGCACCACAGTTCAAAAGCATCAATTCTTCACTAACCACATTATCTAAAACAGGAGTTCCCTGGTGGTCCAGTGACTAAGACTTCGTGCTCCCCATACAACAGGGGGCCTGAGTTCGATCCCTACTCAGGGAAACAGATTCCACACGCCACAGTGAAGATCCCATGTGCTGCAACTAAGACCTGGTGTGGCCAAATAAATAGAATAAAATAAAACAGCAATTTCAGGGAATTCCCTGGTGGTTCAGTGGCTGGGACTCGGTGTTTTAACACCTGAGGCTCCAGGTTCTGTTTAGATCCTGGTAGGGAAACTAAGATCCCGTAAGTTGTGTGGCTTGGCTAAAAAAATAGAGAACTAACTGAATTTTATTTTACAAAACAACTTTATTATCACCTGTCACCTCTCTCTTCTTTACTACAGCATTTGTTACCCTTGGACATCATACCATACACCTACTTGTTTATATATTTGCTATTGTCTGTTTACTGCCAATCCGCCCCCTCTTCATCTGTTTACTCCTGTACCTACACGAGGTAGAACATCATCTGGCCATCTCATGTGCTCCATAAACTCAGGGCTAGTTGAATGAATTTCAGAAACTACTTATGATTTCCACTTTTAAGTTTGAGTGGATAGAAGCTGTGTCAGTCATGGAGTGAACTATGTGACAAGACAGATGATAAGAGAATTCCACTTCAAAGAACAACATCCAAATGTGGAAAGTCACGGGCAACGTGTGTGAAGAGGCATTAAGCAAGGCAGCAGCATTCACGTAAGTAGGCAGCCAGAGAATCAAAAGGAGAAAGTCCACTGGAGAACCTTAAAGCTAGGAACTTTGTTTTAGATGATGTCAGCAAAGTGAAGTGGATTTTGAAGATTTAAGATAGTTTCATTGATGATGTTGCCATTGTCATCATTTTGCTTAAGAGAATCTGTTAAGTACTTATTTGTATACAGTGTTTTTCCATTTCACTATAAACACAAGCTAAAGCAATATAGCCAATAGAAAAACAAAATGAATTAGAATTACTAAATTGAGGGGGCAAAGGAATATAGAAAATTAGATTAATGCAGCAAAAGCCACAAGGGAGAAAAGCAAAACTATAAAAAGCAAGATAAACACGAAACATGAAGATATTAAAAACCAGACTAGCCATATCAAGGATCATTAAAAATTTTAATAGATTAAATTCTATTAAAATTCCCTAAAAATACCAAGAATCTCAGATTGCATTAAAAAAAGCTATAAGCTTTTTACAAGACATACACTGAAATAGAAAACATGAAGATATTAAAAATCAGACCAAGTATATCAAGGATCATTAAAAATTTAAATAGACTAAGTAAAAAATTAAATAGACTAAATTCTATTAAAATACAAAAAAATCTTATATTGCATTTTAAAAAGTTATATGCATTTCATAAGAAGTACATCCAAAACAAAATTCCACAAGAAGGTTGAAAAGCCAGGGATGGATAAAGACAAGGAAAAACAAAGAAAGCAGGACGTACAAGGATTAATGGGACTAAAAACAAACACTTACACTAACAAAAGATATTCCACTACGAAGATATAACAATGATTCTTCATGAATTGAGCAACATAGCTTTAAAAATCATAAAGCAAAAATGATTTAGTATTCCTAGCAAAGAATACTAAAATTTGACAAGGCAATGACAAGTACAGACATCAAATCTTTAAAAAATTTAATAAGCTTGAAAACATAGATATGATTTTTTCAAAAATTTTAGGAAAACATGAACTATTAAGTATAGAAAAAATTGAAAGTGTGGTCACAGATTTATCTCCACAAAATTCTCCAGCCAGTTTCATGTTATAATAGGTAAATTATCCATTAAATCTTCCAAAGTTATAGACACTATAATTTTTTTTGGTATTCAACTGTTTCAGATAATAGAAAAAAGAAAGAATTTCAATTCATTCTACAAGCCTAGTGAAACCTTGATCAAAAAATCGGCCAAAGATACAAAAAGGAGAGCTACAAACATAGAGGAGACTTGCCAGGTAGCTCAGTGGTAAAGAATCCACCGCCAACGCAGGAGATCCAGGTTTGATCACTGGGTTGGGAAGAGTCCCTTGGAAAAGGTAATGGCAACCCATTCCAGTATTCTTGCCTAGGAAATCCCATGGACGGAGGAGCCTGGTGGGCTACAGTCTACGGGGTCACAAAGAGTTGGACACAACTGATGAGGAATGCCAAGTAAAATATTAGTAAATAAAATCTACCAATCAATTAAAATATTAGTAAATACCATATGACTTCATTTATATGAGGAATCTAAAATATATAAATAAATAAAACAAATTAAGAAAGCAGAACAGAAACAGATTCACAGATATTGAGAATAAACTGGATACCAGAGAGGAGTGAAGTGGAAGGATAGGCAGAATAGGGGATCCAATACACAGAATAGGAAATATTGTCAATATTGTGACAAATTTAAATGGTGACAGATGGTAACTAGCTTATTGTGGTGATCACCTTGTAATGTATATAAATGTTGAATTGCTACGTTGTACACCTGAAATTAATATAACACTGTATGTCAATTATACTTCAATGGAAAACAAAAATAAAAAGATTAATATGTAGGGTGACATAAAATTGTGAAATCTACTACTGATTCACTGCATTAATAAAGAAAAGCAGAAAAACAAAAGTATTTCAATAGATTCAACAATCGTTCCCGAAAAACACATAGTGAACCGTGAACTTCCAGATGTTCAAGCTGGATTTAGAAAAGGCAGAGGAACCAGAGATCAAATTGTCAACATCCACTAGGTCATAAAAAATCAAGAGAGCTCCAAAAAACATCTGCTTCATTGACTTTGCTAAAACTTTTAACTGTATGGATCAGAACAAACTATGGAAAATTCTTAAAGAGATAGGAATACCAGACCACCTGACCTGCCTCCTGAGAAACCTACATGTAGGTCAAGAAGTAACAGTTTGAACTGGACATGGAACAACGGACTGGTTCCAAATTGGGAAAGGAGTACATCAAGGCTGTATATTGTCACTCTGTTTATTTAACTTATATGCAGAGTTCAGTTCAGTTCAGTTCAGTTCAGTCACTCAGTCGTGTCCGACTCTTTGCGACCCCATGAACTGCAGCACGCCAGGCCTCCCTGGCCATCACCATCTCCCGGAGTTCGCTCAAACTCACGTCCATCGAGTTGGTGATGCCATCCAGCCATCTCATCCTCTGTTGTCCCCTTCTCCTCCTGCCCCCAATCCCTCCCAGCATCACAGTCTTTTCCAATGAGTCAACTCTTCACATGAGGTGGCCAGAGTACTGGAGTTTCAGCTTTAGCGTCATTCCTTCCAAAGAACACCCAGGGCTGATCTCCTTTAGGATAGACTGGTTGGATCTCCTTGCAGTCCAAGGGACTCTCAAGAGTCTTCTCCAACTCCACAGTTCAAAAGCATCAATTCTTTGGCACTCAGCTTTCTTCACAGTCCAACTCTCACATCCATACATGACCACTGGAAAAACCATAGCCTTGGCTAGATGGACCTTTGTTGGCAAAGTAATGTCTCTGCTTTTTAATATGCTATCTAAGTTGGTCATAACTTTTCTTCCAAGGAGTAAGCGTCATGCTAGGCTGGATGAAGGACAAGCTGGAATCAAGATTGCTGGAAGAAATATCAATAACCTCAGATATGCAGATGACACCACCCTTACGGCAGAAAGTGAAGAACTAAAGAGCCTCTTGATGAAAATGAAAAAGGACAGTGAAAAAGCTGGCTTAAAACTCAACATTCAAAAAATGAAAATCATAGCATCCGATCCCTTTCCTTGAGGGCAAATAGATGGGGAAAAAGTGGAGACAGTAGCAGATTTCATTTTCTTGGGCTCCTAAATCACTACAGACAGTGACTGCAGCCATGAAATTAAAAGACAATTTTTTTGCTCTTTGGAAGAGAAGCTATGACAAACCTAGACAGCATGTTAAAAAGCAGAGACAGTACTTTGCCAACAAAGGTCTGTCTAGTCAAAGCTATGGTTTTTCCAGTAGTCATGTATGGATGGGAGAGTTGGACCACAAAGAATACTAAGCACTGAAAAACTGATGCTTTTGAATTGTGGTGTGGAGAAGACTCTTGAGAGTCACTTGGACAGCAAGATCCAACCAGTCCATCCTAAAGGAAATCAGTCCTGAATATTCATTGGAAGGACTGGTGCTGAATCTGAAGCTCCAATACGTCAGCTAGCTGATGCTAAGAGCCAACTCAGTGGAAGATTCTGATGCTGGAAAGATTGAGGGCAAGAGTTTAAGGGGGCAACAGAGGATGAGATGGTTGGATGGCATCACTGAGCAAACTCAGGGAGATAATGAAGGACTGGGAAACCTGGCGTGTTGCAGTTTACGGGGTCGCAAAGAGTCAGGCACAACTTAGCGACTGAACAGCAACAAACCTAGGAATAGATAATTGATTAAAAAAAAAGTCAACACAAATGCCATACGTAAAGCTGAAAAAACCCTGCTAGGAACAAGGCAGGAGTGCTTGTCATGACTACGGCCATTATTTCATTGCAGGACCAACTCCAACTGTAAAACAAAAAGAGGCAACAACAGCTACAGGAGGAAGTGACTTCTGTATCTTTATTGACATATGACATGATTGGCCATTTACAAAATCTGTGGAAATCCACTGAAAAACTAAGATTTTCAGGTAAAAAGATCACAGTAGGATAGCTAGTTATAAGTAAAAAAACATTAATAGTCATGAAAATAATAAAAATAAATTAGAAAATCTAATGGAAAAGAACAATTGTATTCAATTGCAAAAACAAAAACCCACAAAAAATATAAAATAAAGTATCTCTGAATAAGCGTAATGATAAGTATGTTACTTCTGTTACCTGTAACATGTGTGCTCAGTCATGTCCCACTCTTTGCAACTCCGTGGACTGGAGCCCACCAGGCCCCTCTGTCCATGGGGATTCTCCAGGCAAGAATACTGAAGTGGGTTGTCATGCCCTCCTCCAGGGAAGATGACTGGAGTGGGTTGCCATTTCCCACTCAAGGGGATCTTCCTGATCCAGGGTTTGAACCTGAGCCTTCTGCGTTGGCAGGTAGGTTCTTTACCACTAGTACTACCTTGGAGGCATTACCTGTAAAGGAACTCTCTAAAACTTACTCAAGAACATGAAGAATACCTTTAAAAATGGTGATTTATTTTGTTTTCTAAACAAGAAGACTCATTATTAGGAAAATATTAATTACTTCCAAATTGTCCCATAAATTCAATGCCATTTTAAATAAAGTTCTAATTAATTTTTAATTGTGTCTTTATAAGTTGATTCTAAAGATTAATTGGAACAGCAGAGAGTGGAAGAACAGAAAAATACATTAAAAAAAAAAACAGGAATGATGGCAGGGGAAACTTATCCTCCTAAATATCAAATTTAGTATAAAACTATGACAATGAAAACTGGCATAGGAAGAAATAAAGAATCACACAGAAGAAATTAGAAACAAGTCAGTTCACAGTAGGAACTTAGCATTTGATAAAGATTAAATTTGAATAATAAAAACAAAATTTCAAATTAGTGGGGAAAAGAAGGTGGACTCAAGCACTTTTTTCCCTCCTCTTTTTTAAAAAATTGAGGTATAACTGACATATAACATTATATTAGTTTCATGAAGTAAAGACTTAAACACTAAAAATAAAAATAAAACTGCAAGAACTTTCCTGGTGGTCCAATGGTTAGGACTCCGTGCTTTTACTGCGTGGGGTATGGGTTGGGTCCCTGGTCAGGGAAATAATATCCAGCAGGCTGCGAGGAGTGGCCAAAAAAAAATTTTTTTTTTCTTTTTGTTTGGGGGTATAGGGAAGGCCCGGCTCCTGCAGGACACCACTCAGAAACCATAAAGAAAAGATTTTTAGATGTTGCTACAGAAAAAAAATTAAGCTCTGTTCAATGGGAGATACCATAAATAACGTTAAAAATGACAACCTGGGGGAGGACTTCTAGTTCAAGATGGTGGAGTAGAAGGACGTGCACTCATCTCCTCCTCTGCGAGTACAAAATCACAACTAGCTGTTGAACAGCCATGGACAGGAGGACGCTGGAACCTACCAAAAAAGATGCCCGGTGTCCAAAGACAAAGAACAGCCCACAGCAAGACGGCAGGAGGGGCATAATCACGATAAAATCAAATCCCGCACCCACCAGTGGGTGACCCACCAACTAGAGAGCAATAATACCACAGAAGTTCTCCCACTGTTGTGAAGGTTTGGAACCCAATGTCAGGCTTTTCCAGCCTGCAGACCCGACAAAGGGACTGGGAATCCCCAGGGAATCTGATCCTGAAGCCCAGGAGGATTTTACTACAAGACTTCCACAGGACTGGGGGAAACAGAGACTCCAGGCTTGGAAAGTGAAAGTGTAGTCGCTCAGTCATGTCCGACTCTTGGCGACTCCATGGACTGAGGGCACAAACAAAACCTTGCCTGCACCAAGATTCAGAGGAAGGAAGCAGTGACTCCACAGGAAGCGAACCAAACCTACCTGCTGGTGTTGGATGGTGTCCTGTGGAGGCTCGGGTCAGCAGGGGCTCACCGCAGGGACGGGGGCACTGGCAGCAGCTGTCTGGGAAGGTCCCCTCTGGCACACTCTTGGAGGTCACCATTAACCCGACCAGAGAGCCCGTAGGCCCCAGGGCTGGGCCACCTCAGGCCAAAAAGCTACCAGGGAGGGAGCACAACCCCATCCATCAGCAGATCGTTGGATTAAAGCTTTACTGAGCAAGGCCCTGCCCAGGGCAAGACCCATTTTTTCCCACCACCAGTCCCTCCCATCAGGAAGCTTACACAAGCCTGTTAGCCTCCTCCATCAGAGAGTAGACAGAAGAAGCAAGAAGAACCACAATCCCACAGCGACTAAAACAAAACCATGTCACAAAAAGTTAATCAGCATGAAAAAGCAGAAAGTTACATATCAGATGAAGGGACAAGATAAAACCCCAGAAAAACAACTAAATTAAGTGGAGGTAGGCAACCTTCCAAACAAGAATTCAGAAAAAATGATAGTGAATATGAATCAGGATCTCGGGAAACGAATGGAGGCAAAGATTGAGAAGATGCAAGAAATGTTTACCAAAGACCTGTAAGAACTGGGACTTCCCTGGTGGCTCAGACGGTAAAACGTCTACCTACAATGTGGGAGACCCAGGTTCAATCCCTGGGTCAGAAAAATCTCCTAGAGGAGGAAATAGCAACCCACTCCAGTATTCTTGCCTGGAAAATCCCATGGACAGAGGAGCGTGGTAGGCTACAGTCCAAGGGGTCGCAAAGAGTTGGACACAACTGAACGACTTCACTTTCACTTTATAGGAACTAAAGAACAAACAGAGATGAATAATATATACTAGAAGGAATTCGTAGCAGGATAACTGAGGTGGAAGCACAGATAAATTACCTGGAGGACAGAATGGTAGAAATCACCGATGCAGAACAGAATTTAGAAAAAAAGAATGAAAAGAAGACAGCCTAAGAGACCTCTGGGACAACATTAAATGCACCAACATTTGCATCATTGGGGTCCCAGGAGAAGAGAGAAAGAAAGGACCTGAGAAAATATTTGAAGAGATAATAGCTGAAAACTTCCCTAACATGGGAAAGGAAATAAACAGCGA
The DNA here is from genome assembly GCF_003369695.1 of Bos indicus x Bos taurus. NCBI lineage: Eukaryota > Metazoa > Chordata > Mammalia > Artiodactyla > Bovidae > Bos > Bos indicus x Bos taurus. The sequence continues at coordinate 4,902,841 of NC_040079.1, read as the reverse complement.
AGTCCAGGCAGCACAGAGAGTCCCAGCCCGGATAAACCCAAAGAGGAACACACCCAGACACATAGTAATCAAACTGACAAAAATTAAAGATAGGGATAAAATATTAAAAGCAACAAGGGAAATATGACAAATAACGTATCAGGGAACTCCCATCAGGTTATCAGCTGATTTCTCAACAGAAACTCTACAAGCCAGAAGGGAATGGTATGACATATTTAAAGTGATGAAAGGGAAGAAACTTACAACCAAGAATACTCTACCCAGCAAGACTCTCCTTCAGATTTGATGGAGATATCAGAAGCTTTCCAGACAAGCAAAAGTTAAAAGAATTCAGCACCACCAAACCAGCTTTACAACATGCTAAAGGAAATTCTCTAGGCAGAAAACCAGAGAAAGAAAAGCCCTACCTATAGAAAATAAACCCAGAACAATTAAGAAAATGCTAATAGGATCATACATATTGATAACTACCTTAAATGTAAATGGATTAAATGCACCAATCAAAAGACACAGACTGGCTGAGCAGATGAAACTTGTGCGTGCATGCACTTCCACTTACCACATCAGTCTGCTTCACCCCCTAAATTACACGTAATTATTTTATATTGTTGGGTTAATCATATTCCAATCATGGCTTGCAGTTGTAATTATTTATTTTTCATCTGGTTATTGATTGTGAAGACTGGTAAACATCTTTTACTATTGTGATTATGTACCTATTACTCCCTTAATACCACTGTATGCTCAGATGGTAAAGAATCCACCTGCAATGCGGGAGACCTGGGTTCGATCTCTGAATTGGGAAGATCCCCTGGAGAAGGGAAAGGCTACCCACTCCAGTATTCTGGACTGGAGAATTCCATGGACAGAGGAGCCTGGCAGGCTATACAATCCATGGGGTCACAAAGAGTCAGACACGACTGCTGCTGCTGCTGTTGCTGCTAAGTCGCTTCAGTCGTGTCCGACTCTGTGCGACCCCATAGACAGCAGCCCACCTGGCTCCCCCATCCCTGGGATTCTCCAGGCAAGAACACTGGAGTGGGTTGCCACTTCCTTCTCCAATGTATGAAAGTGAAAGGTGAAAGTGAAGTCGCTCAGTTGTGTCTGACTCTTAGCGACCCATAGGATTTTCCAGGCAAAAGGACACGACTGAGCAACTTGTTAAAAAAATAAATCATGATTGGTCAACAGAAAAATGATAGAATTCTATATCATCAAAACTACCATTTAATAGAAAAACCTATAATCACTTTTTTAAAATTCAGATGCATATCAGAATTATCTTGCAAGTTTTTGAAAAATACAAATACCCAGGTATTCCTTTTTTTTTTTTTTTTTTGCCAGAGCTCCGGATATATTTCTAATGAGCAGCCATGTTTAAAAACAACTGGACAACATAATGAACTTTTACTTTTATCTAGTTTGTTTCACTTTTTCCATTTCATATTCAGTGCTCCCATTTCATTTAGTTTATGTTTTCCAATTTCTCCATCTTTTTTTTATGTTCTTTCTCAAGCCTTTATCACGCATAGTAGGAAAGCTTTTGTATACATATATATAAATAATATGTATAATGTGTACGTTTTAGAAAACATGAATTTTTGCCTAACTAAAAAAATAATGACATTTTGATTCCACTTGTTTGATTTAGTATGAATAGATTGCTAGGTTTCTAACTTAAAAAATAGATACGCAACAAGTAACAAAAATTTACTGTTATCACAGGGAACTACAGTAAATGTCTTATAATAACCTATGATGGCAAAGAGATAAGCATTACTAAATTTAAGAAAATAGAATTCTTTTTTGTATGTGTAATTCAGTTACACGGACATGACTGACTGAACTGAACTGATGATGGGAAATAATTTCAAAAATAAAATATGTGTATAACTGAATTACACATACAAAAAAGAATTCTATTTTTTTTAATTTAGTAATGCTTATCTCTTTGCCAGTTTTTCTAAATGTCTTATGGACATCTAATAATGTAGGAGATACAAAATTTTAAATGTATTTGTGTAGGATATGATTAATATTAACTAAATATAAATCTATTATATTTAAATTATCAATGACATCCAAGATGCTCTTATTCTTTTTTCTGCACTTGATAAAATATTCTCAGAGAAATGTTAATATGTCTCACTATGAGTATATATTCTTTTCTTTTCCCTCATATTTATTCTGATTTTTGCTTTATATATCTTTGTTTCTTTGTTATTAACAAGTGTAATGGTTTATGATGTCTATCTTCTTCAAGAATTGTACCTTTTATCATTAAAAATATTCATGTTTCATTTAAAGTAAATTAAATAATTAAAAAATTAAAACAAAAAGGTACATTGTATAGCTCAGGAAATTATAACCATTATTTTATAAAGAAAAAAAAAGTAGTTTTCTTGTTCTAGAACTTCACATAAATAGAAAAATGCAGTATAAAAAAATGACCACCTAGGAAAAATATACAATGATTAAAAGATAATAATAGCCAAGATATAGTAACAAGGGTTACTATATGCCGGGAATTATGCTAAGTATTTTATATGAATTATCTAACTACAATTATTATTGATGGGTATGGTTACGATTTTGATCACTCCATTTTATAGGAGGGGAAACTGAGGCTTAGAAAGGTCACATGTCACATATATACTGAGAGGACTGATGTCTGTAATAGGTTGGGCTGTTCAGGACCCCATTCTTTTGTCCCATCACTCCTCAGACATTTGAATCGTTAGTTAATTAGAGTCTTGTCAGGCTACAGACTACGGAGCTGCAGAGTCAGGCACCACTAAGTGACTGAGCGCACGCACAGCACAAGCCTTGGAGCTACAGAAGAACGTTTTCCTGTTGGCATTGATGTTTCTGGGTACATACGGAAAACCTAACTCCAGAAGAATCAAACCAAGGTAACAGAGGTAAGCAGACCTGAAAGGTAAATGCAGAAGAGTCCTGCCTAATTGTCTGGGTCCTTGCATTCCCTGCGCCAGAGTTTAGAGCTACTCTTGGACTCCCAATTAGGAGAGTCCAGGAGTTCACTCTTTTCTTAAGCTAATTTGATGGGTTGTCTGCCCTTGGCATACAATAACCACAGAACATAAAGACTCCACCTACTAATTAAGGAGGAAAAAGACAAATCAATAGTGTAATGGGTGAAGCATGTGATTAGAAGCTCAATGAAGAAACAGCAGTGGAGGTTAATTCTGGAACTCCTATCTGGGGGGCCCATGCCTCTTTGCGGTGAAAGACTGGGTGCTATTTTATCTGCTCCTCTCGAGGTCTCGCCACTGCTAGATGCACACAGGACATCTATAGGTGGTGTCCAGCGGCTCTCCGGATATATAGCTGGTTTATCTTGGGATCAACTTATTTGGCTCCATCAAATAATCTTCCTTAGGAAATATGAGAAATCGTTAATGATACATTGTTCCTGGAATATCAAGGAACAGAGCAAAGATCCCCCCGCCCCATTGGTTTCTGGCAGCCCCGTGGAGGTGCGGGCGGGAGTGTGCTTCAGGAGGGCTGGAGGTCATTAACCAGCCCCTTTCCATAGGGCCTGCCTGCCCTCCCACGTGGCCTGCCGTGGAGCCTGTAATGAAGCCGACAGCTCCTCGAGGCACGGTCTCTCCCCCTTAATGCATGGCTTCTTTGGAGCAGAATCAATTACAGAGTTTTATTTTATTCCATCTCTATAAAATGGTTGTGGAATGATGCTTCTTTTGTGTTGGGGGAAAAAAAAAAAAAAACACCAACCCAGTCCCTGGATGGGAGATTGATTGATGTAAAGCAGAGAATTTGCAGCACAGATTGGGATCTGTGACAATTAACTGCAAAAGTTTATTGAAAACCTACTCTGTGCTCAGCATTATGGAGGACTCCCAAGTGAGTAGAAATCATTATTGCTTTCAGAGAGCATTCATTCTAGCTAGCTTGGGAGGGAAGCTAGGGGACAGAGGAGCGAGTGGCCATCCCTGACTCACTGATAAGAGAAGGCAAGGATGACCGAGGAGGCAAGTGAGGAGGGAACTGACCATGTGTCCTGGAACTGGAGATGCCAAAACCATAGACACTTGTTGCTTTGGGACAGGAAGGAGGAAGTTTAAGGTGAGTACAGTTGGGTATCGCTCCGTAGGAGACTAATACCAACCTGAATTCAATACAGCTTCATTTTGTCTCTTTAAACATAGTGCGTTGGACTAGAAGCAATGACAATCCATTAGACAGAATACCCATCATTCCCAGTTTACTAAAAGCAACCAGGGCTCCTTGGAAAACTATTAGTCCAGGCAAAGGGCAGAAAAGTTTCCAAGGCTAACAGAGACAAATAAAAAGGGTACAGAATAAGTTTGAAAAGTACCACTGAATAAATCTGAGATGATTAAGCATTTAAAAAACTAGGACTACTTTGGACTGAAACACATCAAACATATAAAAATCCAAAACTTTGTTCATAGTTACATTATGAGGTGGCTTAGGGAATCAATCTGATACAAGAGAAAGGAACCGAGTTATTTATCCTGCCTTAAAAAACATGAGGGGGAAATTCTTCTCTGTAAGAATCATGGCTAATATTAATACATGGCAAAGGAATGAAAAGATTAGAATGCCACCACTTAGTAACCCCAAATGAAAGAATCATTCTAGGCAAGGATTATTAATGTCTGCTGAAACTATCAGGTAAAGTTAATGGGAGAACTTTGTGATGGACGCATCAGACTGACGACATTTGGACTCAGTGGTCAATCCTAACATCACTGAGATTGGACAGTTAGACATTTGTGCCTCCTGAGGAAGAAGTGATAGAACTTCATAGCACCACCTGTGAAGTATTCTTGGGAAAAAAAAACCCAAACCTAATTCTCATGAAGCTTCTAGATTTTACTGTGGATTTACAGAAAACATGGGGAAGACATGAAAGTACACCTTGAGGATATAACCTACCATATTTAAAATGTGAATTGTACAGAACAAATGGTCACCTCAATCACAACTATATACATCTGACTTTGACTAGATCCTTGAAGCAGACACATTCAATGGAATTATTAATTATTAGCTGTTCTGTTGAGTGTAGTAAATTTTGTGGCTATATTCCATATATATTAGAATCATACACTAAAGCACTTAGAAGTGAAAAGAAGTCTGAGAGCTGCTTTAAAATATTCCAGTAAGCTGAGAAGCCCTGGGAGCACTGATGAACCGGGGCAGGGGGCCCAGGGTAGGGGGCAGTGATGTCCTGGACGGAGTGACGGTCCTCCCAAGCAGAAAGATCAAGTGGATTCTGGTGATCTGCCGAGGTCTGTGGGCCTCTCGAGCAAGTCTGTTCTGTTCTGGAAACCAAAAGGGTCCTTCTTCATCTCTGGAGACATGTCACTGCGCCACCCTGGTTTTCAGACTGTGCTGTCTCTACTGCTCAGAGGTTGGAAATCCATTATGAAGTCACTTTTCAGAATTTGGTCATCTGCATTTGTGTGAGGTGGTTGTGGGGATTTCTGTGGGTGGGTGGGGAGAAAAATTGTCATCCCTCTAAAATACCTATCATGAAAAAAACAGGACAGAATGTAAAGAAAAGAGAGGTGGCAGCTTTTATGAAAAAAGGAACAGAAGAACTGTGAACAAAGCTCACTTATTTCAAATAAACATGTATTAAGAAGTAAAAAAAAAAAGCAACTACAATACAAACAAAAACGGAGATGGGAAATAAATGAAAAAGAATGGCAGCATGTAGAGTAGTATTTGATGGATGTATGGGCTTATTCCACTTCCGTGAATTTTTGATGATTTTCATGATAGAGCTTTTAAAAAATCCTGTTTCAGTCCCTCTATGAATTTCCGCTGTAGAGCAGGGTTATACAGTTCACCCCTTATCCTAAAGTATCTTTGGAGATAAAGTAATCCAAGCTTCTCAGTGCAGTTTTCCAAATAAAGATAATCCACCGATCCCCACACGTGCCGCAGTTTTGCCGGGCCGAGCCTCCGTGTGGAGCTCGGGACACAGAGGGTTAACAGCCGGTGCCCCGCAGCTGCGCGTGGGGCGTCCCCGCAGCTGCCAGCAATTAGGCTAGCTGGCAGTCCCCCCCCAGACACTCCTGCTGCCTGATTAGGACTAATTGCTAGCCAGCATCTAGGTCCCGATCGATGAAATGGAAATCCATTAGGAAAAGGCGGTGCAGGAAGACACTGCCTTCTGGAGAGCGCGCGTACGCGGAGCTGTAGGCGTGTTTACTAGAGTTCACCGAGCGCGCCAAGGGAACCCCCACCCTGCCCGTGTTCCTGGGAAACTACACTATAAAAACACTCTCGTGGTTCCCTTTTGACCCCCGAAGAGAGCCTTCTTTCCCCCTTGATTTTGGTCTATCACTGAAAGAAACTTGGGTCCGCCAAGAATAGCCTCACGCGGGAGGTTTCTTGGAGATGCCGCATGCAGCCCGAGCGCGCAGCGGGCAGGAGTCCCCGGGAAGGGTTCCGCCCGGTGCGGGGTTTCAGCTGACCTCTGAAATTTACTCAAAATAGCTGTTCTGCATCAAGTAGATTCAGTTCTCAGACGCACTGGTAGCTACTGAAAAAACTCACTTTAGATCCTTGCCAGTTTGAAATTGTGTGACTGAGCACCAGAGGATGGCGGTTTTCATGGGAAGAATTTCAACTGACTACACGGCTGGGCTCCGAGAGTGCAAAGATTGTTAAGATCTGGTCCTGACACCCAAGGAAGCCTGTGATCTATGCGAATTCAAAAACAGACATCACAGAAAGGCTACTTAAACTGCTTATGAGAACGAAATAAGGAGGATTTTTAACCCAGCACTGTATTTTTTCACTTAATTGAAATTTTTGTTAAAATGAACCATACATATGCACAAGGAGTTTTGAGTTTTTACTTATTTGCAAGGATATTATAAATTCAAGGATATTATAATGAAGTCTGGATAGTATTATCTGAGAAAATACATTCCTGAGCTTACTTTAGGTACGTTTCACAAGCAGGACAAAAAGTCCTTGCTTATCTGGTATTCAGGAACTAAAAGTCCCTCCATGTATTGGACATGAAGACTAAATTCAAGCTGTGACTGTTTCTCCAGAAATAAAATGCCTCTTTTAAAAAGCTTATGAAAATCAGACAAGAGAATAACTACACTGTTATTTTCCAACTTGGTGCAGAGGCAAATTCTTAATCTTCTTGGACTGAATGCAAAAGTCTGAAAAGCATTAAAGAAAAACTCGTTTTTTTAAAAAAGATTACTATATGTTCTTAACTTATTTACCTCAAATATAATCTAGAACAACCTTTTAAAGCACTTCAGAGTATTCATTTGCTTTAAAATCAGATTCATTACAAGTGATCCATTTATTCAAGTCAGCAGCGACTCGTTTAAGTTGCTGTGCATATTTAATGATTAACTGCATTTCTGTTAAAACAATAATTCAGATGTTCCCAAAGCAGTACTGTATAGCTGTTTAATTTAGACTTGAGATGACTTCAAATGCCATAATCATTTTATAAAGAAATCTTTAAACTTCCTAGAGGGCTTTGCACCACCCCCCGCCCCCAAGGACAAGTGCCACAGAAAGGGACAGAAAGATCCCAGGGGCAATGATCTGGGTTACACTGTTCAGTTATGTCTCTAAGGTAATCAACACTTTTCGTTTAGAAGACTTTCTGATAGGAGGGGATTCTTACCATTACTTTGTGTTGTTGAATCCGGACAAAATCACGAAGGACGCTGAAAGTGACAGATAAGTCTCAGTGACTGGGTTCAGGGAGTCATCAAAAGAATAGAGCTTGTCAGTGACTGGCAAATTTACCTTTTTTAAGTACTATATTTTTTTTTTCAGAGAGTGTTTTCATAACAACTATATAGTAAGGAGACAAACTGCAAAGGAAATCAAATCTCATTTTTTAATACTTAGAACTCATACTCACTTGATCCCAAAGACCAGTATCACTGATTATATGGGCCCATAAACCTGGGAGAAGGGAAGGGCTGTGACCAAGACTACATAATTTACTAACAGTAGAGCTGGTCCCAGAATCAGATTCTCTGTTTCTAATCCATTGATCATCCTTTGCTATTCTTTTGACTTTGCTATTTTTTTCCCTAAATTTGTCTATTTCCTTTTTGTTTCCCATTCCCTATTTATCCTTTATCTCAGTTGGATGCTTTTAATTTCTCCCCTCTACTTTTTCTTCTCTTTTCAGTTATGTAAATTTCCTGTAATCCAGAAATTGCTGCGAGTGTGCAGGCTCAGTGGATCAGTTGTGCCCAGCTCTTTGTGACCCCATGGACTGTAACCCACCAAACTCCTCTGTCCATGGAATTTTCCAGACAAGAATACTGGAGAGGGTTGCCATTTCCTACTCCAGGGAGCTTCCCAACCCACGGTCTCTTGTGTCTCCTGCATTGGTGAGTGAGTTCTTTACCACTGTGACACTCGGGAAGCCCAAGAAATTGCTGAGCTACCTGGAAGTCTGAGTATGAGAAGGTGCTGACAAAGCAGTGGGCAGACGTATCTGGTGTTACAGCCTTTGCTACCTCAAAACTGCGGGACGGTTTTCCCGTTTAGTAAGTAGAATCCCATTTTAGTAATTAGAATATCCTTCAAACTTGATACATTTGATTATGCCTAAGTTTTGTGCAGTTAACAAGGAAGAACTCTGAAATAAAAATCTAGATCCTAAGAGGTCTTGATCTTAAACGTTCATATTCTATTTTTACCTAACTTTTAAAGGAAGTTCTCCTACTGTAGGATTTGAGGAACTTGGGCAATCTCAGTGTGAAGTGGAGAATTCTGAATTCCAGCTGGTAGTTCAATTGCTCCCGTCTTAGGAGTACTTCTGGGCTTCCCTGGGGGCTCAGATAGTAAAGAGTCTGGTTGCAATGTGGGAGACCCAGGTTTGATCCCAGGGTGGGGAAGATCCCCTGGAGAAGGAAATGGCAACCCACTCCAGTATTCTTGCCTGGAGAATTCCATGGACAAGGGAGAATGGTGGGCTATAGTCCATGGGTCAAAGAGTCGAACACGACTGGGCTAACACTTTCTACACCTTCTTTCTTAGGAGTACTTCACCTTCCTTGGTAGAGCAGGACTTGCTGGCTATTTGTTATTCTGCTTTGGTTCCATTGTCCTTATTTGAACTCTTGTCATTCTAAGAATCCCAAAATTTTCCTTACAGCCCTGGTTTGATTTCCCAGTGAATAGGTCTCTAAACTTCAAAATATCCAAGCCAGCGTATGAAGTTAAGAGACAGCAGTAGACTCAGGAGTTAATGAGAAAAAAAGTATTAGAAAAATCACACTAAAGTCACAAAGCAGAGACCCTGGGACCAAGCCCTGGGTGCTTTCAGATAAACACAGAGTATCTGACTCCATCCTTGGAAAGGCAACTTCAACATCAAAAAACTGGAATCCTGGCAAAACACTCATCTTCCATGTTTGAGTATAAAGTGGAACACTTTAATAATTAGGTAATACCTTTCTACTGTTTAAACATTCTCACATGGTATACTTCTATTTTCTTTTTCAATAGCTTTATAGAAATATCATTCAATCATATAAAGTATAGAATTCAATGGACTTTAGTGTATTCACCAAGTTGTGCAACCATCACCACAAATCAATTTTACATTTTCACCAACCCAAAAAGAAAGTTCACACCCATTGGAAGTAACTTCCCATTTCCCACCCACACTCCACCCACAGGTCAATCACTAATATATATATTTTTTGGCTGTGCCACAAGCTTTCGGGATCTTCATTCCTGGGCCAGGCATCAAAAACAGACCCTCAGCAGTGAAAGTGCCAAGTCCTCCTATCTTATAGATTTGCACATTCTGGATATTTTATGCAAAGGAAATTATGTGACATGTAGCCTTTAGCAACAGGCTCCTTTCACTTAGCACTATGTTTTCAAGGTCCATCCAGTTTATAGCGTGTATCAGTACTATCCAAGAAAAGTTCATTCCTTCGCATTGTCAAGGAATAGTAAATCACATGGATATACCACAGCTTATTTATCCATTCATCAAGTTGATGGGTTGTTTCCATTTTTTGGCTATTATGAATAATGCTCCTAAAAACATTTGTGTGGGCTTCCCCAGTGACTCAGTGGTAAAAAATCCGCCTGCAGTGCAGGAGACGAGGCAGACTCAGGTTCGATTCCTGGGTCAGGAAGATCCCCTGGAGAAGGAAATGGCAGCTCGCTCCAGTATTCTTACCTGGAGAATCCCATGGACTGCAGCTTGGTGGGCTGCAGTCCATGGGGTTGCAAAGAGTTGGACACGACTGAAGCTACTAAGCACAGCACACACAGCACACAAACATTTGTGTACACTTCTTTTTGTTTTTTCCAAAAAGTTATGTATTTTTTCTGTTTGGCTATGCTGGGTCTTTGTTACTGCCAGGGCACTTCTCTATTGCAGAGAGTGGGGGCTGCTCTCAAGTTATGGGGCACAGGCTTCTCACTGCAGTGGCTCCTCCTGTTGCAGGGCATGGGCTCTAGGGCGCGTGGGCTTCAGCAGTTGCGGGTCACGGGTTCTAGGCTGTAGGCTTGGTAGTTGTGGTGAATGGGCTTAATTGCTCTGCAGCATGTGGGATCTCCCCAGATCAGGGATCGAATCTGTGTCTCCTGCATTGGCAGGTGGATTCTTTACCACTGAGCCACCAGGGGAGCCCTGTGTACAAGTTTTTATGTGGACATATGTTTTTGTTTCTTATATTCTGAGGATTAGAATTAGAATAATCTTAGAATTGCTGTGTCCAGAGGATTGAACGAAGAGGACTATTTTGAAGATTTCACGTGTTTAAACATATGAATTGGTGAAAAATAACATGGTTATCCAACAGATGGACACAGCGAAACTTTTGTAGGTGATGAATATGTTTAATACCTATATTGTGGTGTTAATAATATGGGTTTATACAAATGTCCAACCAAACTGTATCCATTAATTGGCTCAGAAGTAAAGAATCTGCAGGAGCTGATGGAGGAGGTGTAGGAGCTGTAGGAGACACAGGTTCCATCCCTGGGTTGGGGAGATCCCCTGAAGGAGGGCATGGCAACCCACTCCAGTGTTCTTGCCTGGATAATCCCATGGACCCAGGAGCGTGACTGGCTACAGTCCATAGAGTTGAAGAGTTGGACAGGACTAAAGTGACTGAGTACACATGCAAGCACAATGATGTACAATAATACCTCAATAAAGATGGAATAAAAAAAAAAAAAAAAAAAAGAGTTGCTGGGTCCTGACTGCAGCCATGAAATTAAAAGACACTTACTCCTTGGCAGGAAAGTTATGGCCAACCCAGACAGCATACTAAAAAGCAGAGCCATTACTTTGCCAACAAAGGTCCATCTAGTCAAAGTTATGGTTTTTCCAGTAGTCATGTATGGATGTGAGAGTTGGACTATAAAAAAAGCTGAGCACAGAAGAATTGATGCTTTTGAACTGTGGTGTTGGAGAACACTCTTGAGAATCCCTTGGACTGCAAGGAGATCCAACCAGTCCATCCTAAAGGAGATCAGTCCTAAGTGTTCATTGGAAGGACTGATGTTGAAGCTGAAACTCCAATACTTTGGCCACCTGATGCGAAGAGCTGACTCATTTGAAAAGACCCCTGATGCTGGGAAAGATTGAGGGCAGGAGGAGAAGGGGACGACAGAGGATGCAATGGTTGGATGGCATCACCGACTCAATGGATGTGGGTTTGGGTGGACTCCAGCAGTTGGTGATGGACAGGGAGGCCTGGCGTGCTACAGTCCAAGGGGTCGCAGAGAGCTGGACATGACTGAACAACTGAACTGAACTGATAGAAACTCCCCGCTTAACCTTTTGAGGAACTCCAGAGTGTTCTCCACAGCAGACACAGCTCTTTACACCACCACCTACGGTGGACAGTTTCCATTTTCTCCACATCCTCTACAACACCTGGATTATCTACTTTTCGACAGGATGAGAAGTGCCATCTCACAATGGTTTTTACTTGCGTTTCCTTGATAGATAATGACATTGAGCAGGTCTTCGTGAGATTATTAGCCAGTTTTTTTGAGAAACGTCCACTCAGATCCTTTGCCTATTTTTATCATTTAAATTTTTTAATTTGAAAGCAGCCTCTGTTTATTAACTGACCAGATTACAAAAATAATCACAGTAGATACCTTAGTTCATCCTTCTAATAAGCCTGTTGATCTGGTCTTCCCGATTGCCAGCATCTCTACCTTCTACAAAATGGGTGGTCTCTTCCTTCATTCCACCTCGTGAAGAAGACAACTTGAAGTGCCACAGGAAGTTGCACGCGTCTTTGAAACATTTTCCAACGGTACAGATCTCATGAATCTGATTCTCCATGCAGATGATGCCATCTTTGCCAAGAGATCGAGCAATCACTGTGTTATCTGTCAGGTCAATTCACTTCTTGTTGGTTTTGCCATAAGCACACTTGTAGATCAATTCATTTACTGACCGCAGGTCTGGGGACTCTCATGCAGTGTATGGTTCCACAGTTCTCAGCGTGGTAACTGAAGCGTTGCTGAGCTTCACACAGGTGCCACTGAAGATCTGACAGAGGCGAACAAGCTGCAATAACTTTCCAACCTTTCGGCAAATGCCACCGATACTTCTGATCCTTATGACAAGCGCCAGTTTGGATTCAGAGGGTACATAGATGTTGCTGGCTTTTCTTGCCATCCTAGCCATTCAAAACTTTTGCAGGTAATGGATATGATTACCTATATTCCTGTGATACCATCTGCCTGTATTCCTGTCATAATGCTTAGCTTTTTCATAGAACTTTTTCATAGATGAGCTTTCTCTTTGCTTTTCAAAGCATCTTTAGGGCAGACTTCTTTCTCAAGCTCTTGATCTTAAGCTCTGCAAAAATCTTTTATTTGATCTAAGGGTTTCTGGCATAGCAAAAACCTTCTTTTTCTTATCTTCTGAACCCTCCATGGTTCCAACCAGGAAAGAGCTGCTGCTCCCCCTCTTTTTTTTGGCTGCACCACAATGCACGTAGGGGATCTTAGTTTCCAGTGTGTGTGCGAAATCACGTCAGTCGTGTCTGACTCTTTGCTACCCTAGGGACTGTAGCCCAGCAGGCTCCTCTGTCCATGAGATTTTTCAGGCAGGAATACTGGAGTGGGTTGCCATGCCCTCATCTAGGGCATCTTCCCAAACCAGGGATCGAATTCACATCTCTTAAGTCATCTGCATTTGCAGGTGGGTTCTTTACCACTAGGGCCACCTGGGCCAGGGATCTAATCCGCATTCCCTGGGTGGCGGAAGCGCAGAGTCTTAACCACTGGACCACCGAGGAAGTCCCAAAAGAAGTCATTTTGACCTAAGTATGCCTGCAATTGATAACACATTTTAAAAAAATTATTTATTTTTGGCTTAGGCAGCAGCTGGGCTCTTTGCTGCGGCACGTGGGTTTCTCTCTAGTTGTGGCGCGTGGGCTCAGAAGCTGCGTGCATGGGCTCAGTGGCTGCAGTGATGGGCTCAGCAGCTGCAGTGCATGGGCTCAGTGGCTGTAGTGATGGGCCCAGCGGCTGTGTGTGGGCTCAGTAGTCGTGGTGTGTGTGCTTAGTTGCCCCGTAGCATGTGGGATCTTAGGTCCCTGACCAGGGTTCAAACCCATGTCCCCTCCACTGGAAGATGGATTCTTAACCACTGGACCTCCAGGGAAGTCCCAGTAACATTTTTAATAGCAAATAAATTATCTAATTATTCTTGTGTTAAACAGTTCTTCAAATATTCAAGACCAGGCATCAAATCTCCCTTTGTTTCTTTTTAAAACTGATTAACCAGTTTCTTTAAATGAGGAAAGGTCTGAATCTCTAAACATCATAACCACTTCAAAAAAATGTCTCTCTAAATTAAATGCAAAAACCTAAATGTGATCCAAATAATTCAGTGTATGAGATTATTATTTTCAGTACAGAGGGATAGGAATTAAACAGATAGATAAACAGAGAAGTAAACATGGACACATAATTAGATTAATACCTTTCAAAAATATATTTACTCAAACTTCAGGGGGCAAAAGAGGAGAGGCAGTGAACATAACATTTAAAGATGGAATCTGGAGAACTCAGCTCTTCAACAAACTCATTTAAGTCTTTCAAAAACCTCTAGGTAAATGAAATGTGCCTCTCCCTTACTTGAGAAACAGGTGGGAGGTGAGTGTGAGAGAGGCCAGGAGAACAGTGCTCACTTTGCACTGACAGCAGCAGAAATGCAAACGGAACTTCTTTGGGTGTGTGGTCCTGGAGACCGTTTCAGTTACAGAATTCAGACCAGCATGTGAGGAGTGCTAACACAGGCACCGGATTGGGGAAAAAGTCTAGCCCAGGGCTTTTGTAGTCCATGAGAAGTAGACTGCCAACTTTTCTGGTAGGCCTTAGATTTAAATAAATGAGCTTCCCTGGTGGCTCAGATGCTAGAGAATCTGCAGGCAATGCAGGAGACTGGCTTTGATCACTGATTATGAAAATCCCCTGGAGAAGGAAATGGCAACCCACTCCAGTATTCTCGCCTGGAGAATTCCATGGACAGAGAGGCTGGCGGGCGACAGTCCATGGGATCGAAAAGAGTCAGATATGACGGAGTGACTAACACTCACTTTTTTTTTCATATTTAATTCAATTTACTAGTTGCTGTTCTTGGATAAATTATATAATTTCTGAATCTAGACTGCCAGAGGGTATTGTTTTCAGAAGCTTGCTTGGTGGGTTGAGTTCACTTCAGTTTAGTTGCTCAGTCATGTCTGACTCTTTGTGACCTCACAGACTGCAGCATGCCAGGCTTCCCTGTCCATCACTAACTCCCGGAGTTGACTCAAACTCATGTCCATCAAGTTGGTGATGCCATCCAACCATCTCATCCTCCGTCAGCCACTTCTCCTCCCACCTTCAATCCCTCCCAGCATCAGGGTCTTTTCCATTGAGTCAGTCTTCGCATCAGGTGGCCAAAGTATTGGAGCTTCAGCATCAGCATCAGCCTGTCCTTCCAATGAACACTCAGGACTGATCTCCTTTAGGATGGACTGGTTGGATCTCCTTGCAGTCCAAGGGACTCTCAAGAGTCTTGTCCAATACCACAGTTCAAAAGCATCAATTCTTTGGTGCTCAGCGTTCCTAATAGTCCAACTCTCACATCCATACATGACTACTGGAAAAACCATATCTTTGACTAGGTGGACCTTTGTTGGCAAAGTAATGTCTCTGCTTTTAATATGCTGTCTAGGTTGATCATAACTTTTCTTCCAAAGAGAAAGCGTCTTTTAATTTCATGGCTGCAGTCACCATATGCAATGATTTTGGAACCCCAAATAATAAAGTCTGACACCATTTCCATTGTTTCCCCATCTATTTGCCGTGAAGTGATGGGACCAGATGCCATGATCTTAGTTTTCTGAATGTTGAATTTTAAGCCAACTTTTCACTCTCCTCTTTCATTTGCATCAAGAGGCTCTTTAGTTCTTCTTCACTTTCTGCCATACATAAGGGTGGTGTCATCTGCATATCTGAGGTTACTGATATTTCTCCCGGCAATCTTGATTCCAGGTTGTGCTTCTTCCAGCCCAGTGTTTCTCATGATGTACTCTGCATAGAAGTTAAATAAGCAGGGTGAAAATATACAGCCTTGACGTACTCCTTTCCCTATATGGAACCAGTCCATTGTTCCATGTCCAGTTCTAACTGTTGCTTCCTGACCTGCATACAGGTTTCTCAAGAGTCAGGTCAGGTGGTCTGGTATTCCCATCTCTTTCAGAATTTTCCACAGTTTATTGTGATCCACACAGTCAAAGGCTTTGGCATAGTCAATAAAGCAGAAATAGATGTTTTTCTTTAGGGCTGTTTTTTCATTCTGTTGGCTTCTCTTCACTATTTCACACTAAAACATGTTTGAGGGGACTCCCTAGTGGTCCAATGGTTAATAAGATTCCCGCTTCCAAATGTAAGGAGCACAGTTTCAATCACTGGCTGGGGAACTAAGATGCCACATGCTGCACAGTGTGGCCAAGAAATTTAAAAGATAAAAGAACTTTAAAAAATATTTGAGATTTATATTTGAAGCCAGAATTTTAAAGGGCATCATGGATGTTTTCCATTTTGTATGTTACTATAGTATGGCTGGAGTTCTTGTCCAAATGAAAACCAGCAGATAACAATCCTCTGGTTACTATTCTCCAAGGATTCCCATTTTCCATATGAACAAAACCATACTGTGTGACAGAATTTTGTCTTGAAGTTTCATCACAGTAACTGCTATTAAATTTTACTAAGGGTTAGAGACAAATCCTTGCCCACGATGTAAAACATGCAACATTTTGTCTCGATAATCTCAGATGCGGTGGATTCTTGCCTGGGAGCATCTGATACTTCACTTCGTCATCTTGTTCCATTTTCCTGTCACAAACAGCTTATTATCAAAAAGGAAAGGAGTGAGTCCTATTTTGCGTTGGTGAAATGACAGGGATCCCTGGGAGGGAGGAGGCACAGTGGCCCCATGGGCTAGAACACCAAAAGAAGAAAAGGATAAAGAGCTTCAGGAAGAGGGTAGATTCTAGCGTAGCAATGAGGGGTCTGAAAGCCCCAGATTCTCTAAGGCAATGATGATCACCGTGCAGCCCCAGGAGCACCACTAGGGAGCTTATTAAAAGGACCCACAAAATCAAAATCCACATTTTAACAAAATCCTCTGGTAATCTGTGTATACAGTAAAGTTTGAGGATCACTGGTTGAAAAATACCAAGAGTTTTATCCTTTTATGCCACAATGCTCTTGCCTTACTTCAGGGCTCTTAGAGTCACCCTAAAATGCACCTGGACTCAGGAAGTACTTGGAAGGGGGTTCATGTCACAGAAGACAAAGTGGTCCCTTGTGCTGTCCCCGTGTTAGCTCACAGCTCACCCTAATGACTCAAGGTCAAAGAATTTTTAATCGAATCCCATGAGCAAAGCGCTGAGTTCGCCAAAAAGTAAGATGTTGAGGAAAAATCCAAACAAACCTTTTGATATGTGTTATGAAGGATGTGCACTCTTTAAAATCCTTAATTTTTATTACTGGGAGACAGGCTATCCTTAAAATAGGAAATAGTCTACATATTCTGTTAGATTCAACTCTAGTTGTCTGCCGTATTAGACTTCTTTAAGATTCTAACTGGCTCCATGAAAAGCAAGGCATGCTGCTTTAATAAATGCTTCCCTTAAACAAATGTAAAAACGCATGTTATTATATGGAATTAGATTTGTTCTCCCTGTGCGCATCCTGCTCTTCATTAGACGAGTCAAATTTAAATACTGCATGGAAAATTCTAGAGCAGTTTCCTAAGCTCTCTGCTCAGCAAGCACAACTCCAGCTCTAAGCACTGTTGTTGTTGTTCAGTCGCCCAGTCGTGTCTGACTCTTGCGACCCCATGGGGGCAGCACACCAGGCCTCTCTGTCCCTCACCGTCTCCCGAAGTTTGCCCAAGTTCATGTCCATTGCATCGGTGATGCCATCCAGCCATCTCAATGTCTGATGCCCTCCTCTCCTTCTGCCCTCAGTCTTTCCCAGCATCAGGGACTCTTTCAATGAGTTGGCTGTTTAAGCATAGTGCAGTATAAAGAAAACAGCAATAATGGCTGTGGAGAGTTTAAAAATGCCATACAGGAGACTGCATGCATTACTTCAGGATCTTCCAGAGGAATAACTGTATCATTTGCCAATGAACTTGGTTATCTCAGGGAAAAAAAGTCAGGCTATAGCACTTTTCTGCCTACACTGGCCAAGAGTAATCTGCTCTCCTGTGAACCCACCAACAGATACTGATTACTGAGCTGCTACTATATAACCAGGAGGTGCTAGTGGTAAAGAACTCGCAAGCCAATGCAGGAGACATTAAGAGACACAAGTCTGATCCCTGGGTGGGGAAGATCCCTTGGAGGAAAGCTGGACAACCCATCCCAGTATTCTCGCCTGGAGAATCCCAGGGACAGAGGCGAATTGTGGGCTACAGTCCATAGAGTCTCAAAGAGTTAGACATGATTAAAGCAACTTAGCGTGCACACACTATATAACCAACACTGTGAAAGATATAAAAGTGTGGGAAACAAAACTTGTTCCCCAGGAATTTATGGCCTAGACTGAGAGGAAAAACTAGATGCACATAAAAATAATGGTCAAGAGAGTATATAAGTCTCAAATGAGGACTACAAACAAGTGTGCAGAAGTTAACTTTGGTCTTGGGTGATCAGGGAAGCTTACAGAGCACACAGGATTTGACACGGCACTGAAGCTCAATCGAAGTTGAATAAAATGACAGAATTGATAGTTGGTTGGAATAAAATATTCTCCATCAGCCATAGGTCTCACAGTGATTTTCCCAAAAGAAACATTTCCTTGGGACTCTCATATCTGATTCTAAGGACCAAATGTGTTAGTCTCACTATGTTATTAACAATTCAACTAAAACAGCCCAACAACAAAATGATCATTTTTGGATGTTTGGATGATAATTTAGCTAATGGAGCTTTCTTTCTTTATCTGGCAAAATGTTCCCGTGTTATCTTCATTTCACCATCCTGATGGATATTTTCCCTCCTGCTGCGGCCAAGCAGGACTCCAGTTGAAAATAACATGAAACCATGCAGCAACATCCCCACTTTTGCTGCAAGTTCACTGCATCCTCCAGGGCCATGCTCTTTACACACGGGGCTTAACAAATGTTGTTGGCAGATGGAGTCACAGAAAGAATGATTCTGTGCGGCTTTCTAGCCCATCTTTTCTAGGTTACAAGCAGAAAAAGTATTTAACAGTGAAAGAAGAAGGAGTGGGGGGGAAAAAACAGACTGGGATCTGATTACCAGCTGACTTGCTTTTGTTTTTGTTAATAATAGTGTATTTTATTATTTACCGAGCAATCTAAACTACTTGGCAGCTACAGTAAAAATGAGGGGTCCTAAAATAATGCTGGAGAATAATTTTCAAAAGGCTAAAAAGATGATCTCATACCTGTATAAAATAAACATGTGGTGAATGATTTTATTCAACTCAGTTAATAAGGGAAATAGTAAAAGACTGGGGTTGAATTAGAATTGGAGGAGCTTAAGTATTTATAAATTTAAAAAGGAATGTTAGTATTGCTTAAGATACTAAGTTAGATGCAAAATTACTTAATGTCCTACAGGGCCACGGGCCACAGCCTAGAGGGTTATCCTTCCCACTGAACAGAAATCATCTGCATCTCTAACCAGACAGGAATACACATGTTAACCTCTGCTGCTATGGAGTTGTCAAATGACACTGTCAACAGACAGTTAAAGGAGCAATCTGGGCAGTGCACTGGAAGAACACCCAGAAACCTCCTCTCATGTCTTTAGCCTGAGTTTTGAATAATTGTCCTGACACTCGGAAGAGGCTCTCAAAAGGGAATGACAAATGCCCGACATCATACTAGAATAGCATGCAGATCTCACTAATGCATATGACATTGTACCAGTTAGAAAAGAACACTCTTAGGGCTGGTGTTCATTCTGTACAGTTTGAGGTAACATGACTTGATTTATGTAATGACAAGACTCAGAGACGTACGGCTCACAAAAATATGTTCCAGTGAATATTAATGAGCACAGAGGTCATCTACATGGCAGCCTCGGTGATCTGGAACCCAGTTGGGAACCAACCTACACATAAATTTAAAGGGCACTGAAGTCCAGTTTTAGAGTTAATTCTCACAGCCTTTCTCATATGGAGAGTACTGGACACAGTGATTTATTAGCAGAGAGGTGCTTTTAGAGAGGAATACATAATCCATAAGCACCCAGGGCCACTTAGTTACAGGCGGCAGCTCTCTAAACCTCTGAAGGTATCAATGTCTAATAGTAAAGTTCTACACATCATCTTTATAGAAGCATCAGTTATCAAAAACCCTAAACTGTTTTAATAAACTCTCCTAAAGAAAGTGTCAGTTAGTCAGTTCAGTTGCTCAGTCATGTCTGACTCTTTGCGACCCCATGAACTGCAGCACGCCAGCCCTCCCTGTCCACTGACTCCCAGAGTTCACTCAAACTCATGTCCATTGAGTCGATGATGCCATCCAACCATCTCATCCTCTGTCGTCCCCTTCTCCTCCTGCCCCCAATCCCTCCCATCATCAGGGTCTTCTCCAACACCACAGTTCAAAAGCATCAATTCTTCAGCGCTCAGCTTTCTTCACAGTCCAACTCTCACATCCATACATGACCACAGGAAAAACCATAGCCTTGACTAGACGGACCTTTGTTGGCAAAGTAATATCTCTACTTTTCAATATGCTATCTAGGTTGGTCATAACTTTCCTTCCAAGGAGTAAGCGTCTTTCAATTTCATGGCTGCAGTCACCATCTGCAGTGATTTTGGAGCCCCAAAAAATAAAGTCTGACACTGTTTCCACTGTTTCCCCATCTATTTGCCATGAAGTGATGGGACTAGATGCTGTGATCTTAGTTTTCTGAATGTTGAGCTTTAAGCCAACTTTTTCACTCTCCTCTTTCACTTTCATCAAGAGGCTTTTTAGTTCCTCTTCACTTTCTGCCATAAGGGTGGTGTCATCTGCATATCTGAGGTTATCGATATTTCTCCTGGCAATCTTGATTCCAGCTTGTGCTTCTTCCAGCCCAGCGTTTCTCACAATGTACTCTGCATAGAAGTTAAATAAGCAGGGTGACAATATACAGCCTTGACATACTCCTTTTCCTATTTGGAACCAGTCTGTTGTTCCATGCCCAGTTCTAACTGTTGCTTCCTGACCAGCATACAGGTTACTCAAGAGCCAGGTCAGGTGGTCTGGTATTCCCATCTCCTTCAGAATTTTCCAGTTTATTGTGATCCACACAGTCAAAGGCTTTGGCATAGTCAATAAAGCAAAAATAGATGTTTGTACAAATGTATAATTCAAAACAAATTCTGTGAAGAACAGTTTAAAGTGTAAACGTGTTGTTATTGAAAGAGCTAAGAAATCAATTCAACTCCCACTACTGAATATATGGGCTTCCCTTGTAGCTCAGTTGGTAAAGAATCTGCCTACAATGCAGGAGACCCGGGTTTGATTCCTGGGTTGGGAATATCTCCTGGAGAAGGAAATGGCAACCCACCCTAGTATTCTTGCCTGGAGAATCCCATGGACTGTAACCTGCAAGGCTCCTCTGTCTGTGGGGTCACAAGAGTCAGACATGACTTAGCAACTAAATTACCACCACCACCACTGACTATATATTATGGGCAGGATACCTTACTGGGCCCTGAATTGTGCTAATAGGAATAAAATATTGTTCCTGCTTTCAAAAAGCTATGATTAGGGAGATGTGCAAACACATTTAATACAAGAAAGGCTGAATAAAGCATTAGTGCCCATGTAGAAACATGTAGGCAAGAAAGAGTCACTCAGGACTAAATTAGATGAAGTCACGGAAGACTTCATGGAGAAAGGAACATTTAGGTTGTGCCTTGAAGGATTTACTATCCATTTGACTGAAAAATTCTCTAAAAGGAATGACTGTGAATAAATGAAGGGTTGCTATTTTTTTTTCCTCAAAATAACTCCAATTATGTAGAAAAATACATGTGATATTATAAACAAAGATGAGTGACAAGTTGAGATAAAAACATGACAAAAGACAGACCTGTATCGTGGACGATTCACAAAAGAAACGGTACTGGCCAATGAACATCCAAAACTGTATTTGACCTTGCTAATAACCAGAGAAATGCACAGGAACATAAGATACCCTTTTGCAGAGAGCAGCATACAAAGATTAAAGCAGGAGACAATACTTGCAGTTGGCAAGTGTGCAAAGAAACCAGTGTCCTCATATACAGTTATTAAGAATTTAAACTGGTACAACCTTCCCTTTAGAATTTATTTCCACTGCAAAGGAGCTATGAAAATAATTACACAGTAGTACAAAGACTATATCTGCATGAATGTCACCAAAACACAAAACAATGTTTAAAAGGAGAAAGCAAAGAAATATCCAACAGTTGAGCACTGGTTGATAAATTATGGAACCATGAAATATCATGTGGCCTTAAAAATATAATCATAAAATTTAATGATGTGGAAAAAAATTACAAAATATTGAGGGGAAAAAAGTATGTTATAAAAGTCTATCAGTCAATATGGTCCTAGTTTTGATTTTAAAAATGAAACAAAAAAAGGATCTTTGTCTTCCTGTTCATCTCCAGGTTATACCTTTAGGTCTCATCTCTTAGATTTAACAATGATCTAATTCTAAGAAGATAGATTTTTCTTTCCTTATGAGAAGCTCTGGAACAAACTAGT
Organism: Bos indicus x Bos taurus; assembly: GCF_003369695.1. NCBI lineage: Eukaryota > Metazoa > Chordata > Mammalia > Artiodactyla > Bovidae > Bos > Bos indicus x Bos taurus. The sequence continues at coordinate 4,880,544 of NC_040079.1, read as the reverse complement.
AAAATACTGCTTAAAAAAAAAAAAACTATTATAATGCTTAAGAAAATCTTATAGAGTATATACACCAATAAAGCTTGCCACAGCATCCTAACAGAGTCAGCCTGGTCTCACAGGGTGTCTTCAGTATGTTGATATAAAGAACTGAGTCTAGGAGTAGTCCATTCATGGAGAGGAAGGGAAAATAACTTATAGAGCAGCTCACTTCCTTTCCTGAACTCCTGATCATTAGTCCTGAGTACACATTAAGGCACCTCAAGTGCCAGATGGTGTTAGGTGGCCTCTTCAGGCAGTTACTGGGGAAGCACAGTTCCCAGTTACTGGCAGGCATAGCAGATGCTCTTCATTGTCAGGATGGTGGGTGGCGCTCCCTGACTTCGAGGGCTGTGGTGGCAGCATCTCTTACTGGGTCCACGACCACAGAGAACTATGAGCCACTGCTGGTGTTGCTCCATGTGTGTGTGTACGTGTGTGTGTGTGTGTGTGTGTGTGTGCAGGGGACAGGTAGCAGGTATGAGGTGAAACAGGCATGGCCATGCAGAGTTTGGTTTGTACAGAACAGAGTATGATACAGTCAACCGCTTGCACCACCTGGATCTACTCATATCCTCTTACGGTATCCAGATTGCGTCAGATGCCCTCACTTCCTCTCCAGAAGAAAGCCAAGAATCATCTTAACGCTAGTAGTCACTCATTCCCTTGACGCACACCAAGATCCACTCCCTACTGCTGTAGCTCGCTCCGGGTGTGTAACTAGTGATGGTGTCATTTCCTGCCCTATTCCAGACCGCCCTCCCTTTCACATGGCTCTTCTCTTGGGTGTGCAGTTTGTGGGATCTTAGATCCCCAACTAGGGACTGAACCCTGGGCCACAGCAACAGTGAGAGTGCTGAGTCCTAACTGCTGGACTGCCAGGGAATTCACTACTCTTTTTGTTTCACACACAAGAGATTAAATTATTTGCACAGAGTTAAGATTTAGTTGGCTGTAGTGCGTTAGAGAACCAGAGACTCCTGACACCTGAGAGACTTTCAACCAAAGATTCTGCTGTCCATAAATTTTATATATTCATTTCAACTTTAACCACACAATCCACGTATAATCTGAGTGAATATTTACTTAGTGCAGTCAAGATTCCTTTGTAATAAAAAAGTACCCTATATCTCTGGCATGAGTTAGATTTTTATTATCTATAATAAACTTAAATAGATGAATCTGTATTTGGTAATATTGTGTTTTGTTTTAAGTAAGATTAAGTGTATCCACCTATAAATGATTGGTATACTAATATGGATTTATTGAGGTGGGAGAGGCATCTGAGGTCATCGAGTTTGAAATATACAGAATAAATCAAGGCACCGTGAAGTAAATTGCCCCCAAATAGCCTTCAGAAAATTCTGAACCGTATTTGAAATGTCAAAGACATGAGTTATGTGGCTATCCATAAATATTTCTTAATCTTTTAAAAGGGATCCTTTAAGAAACTTCAAAATAAATGAATGAAATCCAATAATTTAAAACTCAAGTGCTGTTATTTCTACGAGATCTTGGATTATATGTTCATTTGTTCACTGGAAGAAAAATCACATTTTCATTTCTTATATTTTATTTATATTAGAGAGGGTACTTCAATATTAATTCAAATATCTATCTATTAAATGCAAAAATGTTAATGTAATATTAAAAATGAAATTTAAATGAAAGCAAGGGGTTATCACATTAAGGTTCCCATGGCAACTCTCACTACACTTTTCAGCTTCTGAATTGTAATATAGTCATTTATTACAGGCTCATATAAAATATAATTTTGCAAATATTTAAAGATGTATAGGCTAATTCATGTCAATTTAAGACTTCATATGTGATGTAATATATCAGGCTAAGAATACTCTAAATATTAACCCATATTCTTAATTTAGACATACTACATAAAACAGATGCAAACTTCCTAAATATTGAATGATTTGTTATTGAATAATTTGTGTTTTGAATAGCATTCACATGAATTATAGCATTTTGCAGTTCCCATCAGGGTTGAAATCTGAATTTTATGTTATGAAAATATGAATATAGACAGGGTCAAGTGCCCCTCTCTTTAGCTTAGCAAGAGTTTGAAATTACACATTACACATTTTGCCAGAGTAGGCCAAGTGTAAATTCATTAGTTCACACAAGTTAAAAGTACAGGAATTGAATGACGCAGATCAAACGATACTGTCGGAGCCTTCCTGGCTCTGCTGTTTCTGCAGCCTTCAGCAGTAAGTAGTGGACGAAGAACTCCAAAAAGTAAACATCTGCTAACCAAGCAGTGTCTCTTTATTTATCTAAGGGAAAATGTGTATTACCTCAAAGCTACATGTCTGCATCTTTTCCTACATCCTTAAACAATCTGAACATCCCTCGATGGGGTAGGTTAAGCAAGCAATGGTACCAGAGCTTTGACAATGACTTATCAGTACTGCTGCGGCACGGTGTCCACAGCACACTGCCAAGTAAGCAGAGCAAGAACACGACCAGAGCGAAGCAAAACAAAGCCAAACGCTGCCTCACAGTGCGCACACACATGCGGAGAGAAGCCCAGAATGCGCTCCAAATACTAATAGTGGCCATCTCTGGATGGTGGGGTTATGACTGCTCTGTTTCTTGATAGTATTTTCTGAGTTTTTTCAAATGAATATAATTAGAAAATAAAGTGTACAGTGTAAATAAAGTAAGTACTCTCTGTTGTCAGTGTGAAGATACTGGTATTCTCCACTGAGAGCAGGAGTATAAACTGGAAAAAACCTCCTCGAGACATTTGATAACATAACATTGCAGTAAATATATTTCTAAATTCTATTTTTAAATATTCAGGAAATTGGAAGCACTCACATATTCAAGCATGATTAAATAATTGTGCATCTATAAGAGGAAATACTAAATACCATGTCATAGAATATTTCTGTGTGAAAATACTGTCGATAACATCAGGATGCCATTAGCTGCAAGCAATAAGAAACCCAGGCTCAAAAATCTCTGGGTAACCTCAGCAGTTGAACATACCCATTTACCTCCAATTCCTCCTGGAGCCAAAATACAGTGACAGGAAAGTGGGGGAGTAGAAATCCATAAAGACAAGGAGAGGGGAGGAGACAACAGCAACAGTTTTTGAGGCTAGAAAGCTGGGTGGGTGGGGGTACCCTGTGGACCAGTAACACAGGTGACAGAGAAAGCCAGGCAGGCAGTCCCGAAACAGGCCGATTCAGCCGTCAGAACTCAAAGTGCTCAGGAAACGAACACACCTGGAAAGTGGAAAACGTACTTGGGAAATGAGAAGAACCCAGGTCTCCCTCAGAAATCAAAACCTATTGCAGATTTTAGAGGCCAGCATCTCCCCACATCCAACCATCAGACTTTTACAGACTGTTGAGGCCTGAGCACCCTATTCCTATGCATTTGGGTGTATATGTTCTAACTACTGTAACCTATGAACACAAGTTATGAGATGCATTAAAAATGAACCTTAGTGGGCACTTCCCTGGTGCTCCAGCAGTTCAGACTCCACACTTCCACTGTGGGAGCAGGGGGGTGGTGGCCGGGTATGATCCCTGGTCGGTGAGCTAAGATCCCACATGCCTGAGATGCTGCCAAAAAAAAAAAATATGGAACATCCCTAAATCTCATTTTGCAGTCCCCTTCTTTTTCTGACGTTAGCACACGTTTCGTTTTGTCTTTGAACCTTTTTTTCCCCCGCTCCTGCCACATCACGCAACATGTGGGATCTTATTTCCCCTACCAGGGATGGAACCCACGCCCCATAGAGTGGATGTGCGACGCCCAACCACTGGACTGCCAGGGAAGTCCCTCTTTGAACCTTATTTTAAAAGAATCTCCAAATATAAACGCACCAGTGTTCATGGCAGCATTATTCATGAAAAGTGAAAAGTATTAGTCTCATTTGACTTTTTGCAACCCCATGGACTGTAGCTTTCCAGGCTCTTCTGTCCGTGGGATTTTTCGGCAAGAAAACTGGGCTGGGTAACCACTCCCTTCTCCAGGAGCTCTTCCCAACCCAGGGATTGAACCCTGGTCTCCTGCATTGCAGGCATATTCTTTACCATCTGACCTAAGTGTTATTCATAGCAGCCCCAAATTGAAAGCAACCTAAATGTCAATCAACTGAAGGAATTTTTTAAATAGTATATACTTCTATAATAGAATATCATATGGCAATAAAAAGTAATGAAGGACTGACACTGCAACATTGAAAACGTTATCCTAAGTGACAGGAGCCTCAGAGAAGGCCACCGATTGTGCAATTCCATTTACAGGAAATGTCCAGAATAGGCAAACCTAGAGCCAGAAAGTAGACTAGTGGTTGCCAGGGGCTGGGGAGAGTGACTGACAGTGGATATGGAGTTTCTTGTAAGGGTGATGAAAATTTTCTAAAATTAAATAGCTGCAGAATTCTAAATATTAAACTAAAACCCACCAGAGTATACTCTAAATGAGTAAATTTTATGGTATGTGAATTATACCTCAATAAAGCTATCAAAAAAGGTATTTTGCTGAATGTATTCTTCTGCAGTCTTTTAAGAAAATTCAACACGATGCTTCTAAGATTTATCTGATGTTTATGTATCATGCAGTAGTGCATTCATTTTTAATGCTGTTGAGTGCTCCATAGTATCGATGCTACCATTTGCTTACCCATTCTGTAGTGAGTGAAAGTTTTACTTGACTCTAGCTCTTGCTGGTACAATGCCAATAGATGTATACATCTCTCCTGCTGTACGTGAGCAAGGATATATACCAGACTACAGAGATTTGTGTTTAACTTTATAAAACAATGCTACATTACTTTCCTAAGTGCTGTTCCATGTGGGTTTGCATTCCCACCAGTACTGAATTGGACTTCTTTTTACTGCCTGCCTTCTTCAGGGCTGTCATCCAGGTGTGTATGAAATGACACTTTACTGAGATCTTAACCTGCTTTTCCAATTACCAATGAGATTGAACTTCATTTCATATTTTTTCTGACTATTCCTGTTTCTCCTTTTGTGAAGTAAAGTGAAGTCGCTCAGTCGTATCTAACTCTGTGACCTCATGGACTGTAGCCTACCAGGCTCCTCTGTCCATAGGATTTTCCAGATAAGAATACTGGAGAGGGTTGCCATTTCCTTCTCCAGGGGATCTTCCTGACCCAGGGATCCAACCCAGGTATTCCACATTGCAGGCAGACACTTTACCATCTAAGCCACCAGGGAAGCCCTTCTGTGAAATGCCTCCAAATGTTTTGCCTATTTTTCTATGCATTAATTTTTTCCTGATTGATTTGTGTGTACACCATATGTATGCTACTGCTGCTGCTGCTAAGTCACTTCAGTCGTGTCTGTGACTCTGTGCGACCCCATAGACGGTAGCCCACCAGGCTCCCCCGTCCCTGGGATTCTCCAGGCAAGAACACTGGAGTGGGTTGCCATTTCCTTCTCCAATGCATGAAAGTGAAAAGTGAAAGTGAAGTCGCTCAGTCGAGTCTGACTCTTCACTATCCCATGGACTGCAGCCCACCAGGTTCCTCCATCCATGGGATTTTCCAGGCAAGAGTACTGGAGTGGGGTGCCATTGCCTTCTTTGACAACATATGTATAAATGATTTATAATGAATTAGAAAAGCTAATGAACAGGAAAAATTATAATATGTATATTCATATATATATATATGCCATATATGTATATAATTTGGTTTGGGTATTAAACATGCTCTTTACATGGGTTTTACAAATACACTTTCAGTTTGTAGCTTTTCACTTTATCTTTCAGTGAATAAATGTTCAATTTTTTTTAAGTTTTTTATTGGAGTATAGTTGCTTTACAATGTTGTGTTAATTTCTGTCAAAGTTTTAATGTCAAAATTTTCTTTGTTATGGTTGATTGCTTTTTATGTCTATTTGAATAAGTATTTCCCTTCTCCAAGATCACAAGTATATTCTCATAGTCTTCCCTAGTTTTTAATGTTTTGTTTTTACATTAAGGTCTTTAACCGCTGGAATGGGTTTCTAAATATTTTATACACACACACACACACACACACACACACGATTCAGTTTTACTTTTTTCCATGTGTCAACTATCCTTACTGCCATGTGAAGAGTCCATCCTTCCCACAGTGATTTGCTACTTCTGACCTGTATTAAGCTCCATACATGGGTGGGTTTGTTGAGAACACCGGCACACTGATCAATTTTCTTTAATTGGCATCTGCCACAAGGGGTGGGGTTAGTTGACAGCCTCCACCTAAAGCATCTTCTGGATCAGCCGCGATTGAAGCAAGGTAGCGCCCCTCCTGTGCAGCTAACCAGGGCCTGAGCAGGGCAGGGGACTAAGGCTGGCCCAATTGAGGACCTCTCTGCCATCTCTGCACCAGAGCTCGCTGTGGTCAGGCCAAGATTTTCTCAGGGTTGTGTGGCCAGTACCAAGCTCTCCCTGTCAGCCCTTCCCTCCCCCATGGGCATCAGACCGGCGGCACACTCTGAAGGCTACCCCCCGCCCCACACCCTAGCCACCTCCTCCTGCTCCTTCTCTTTATCCTTCACATCTTTTACTTCTAACCACATTTGGCATCTGTCTCCTGAAAGACCTGAACTGATACAAGGCTCTTGGCTATTCTTGGTTCCTTGCTCTACTAAATTTAAGAAATTAAGAATCATTTAAGTTCCAAAATGAAAAGGCAAAGTCAGGATTTTGACAGGAATTGCACGCGATTAATGTCTCAGTTGCAGAGCTGATGTCTATAACACCGAGTCTCTCACCTTACGAGCATGCCACCTCCCTCCACTCGTTTCAGTTTTCTTTAGCTTCTTTCAACATGTGCTGCTAAGTCGCTTCAGTCGTGTCCGACTCTGTGCAACCCCATAGACGGCCTCCTACCAGGCTCCTCTGTCCCTGGGATTCTCCAGGCAACAACACTGGAGTGGGTTGCCATTTCCTTCTCCAATGCATAAAAGTGAGCTTTGTGATTCTCTCCCAAAGGGGTTTGCGTATTTTTGTGAGATTTTTAAGGTATACTTTTAGTTACAGTTGATATTGTACACTTTCAAAATTCCATTTTTCTAATCCCGTTGCTGGTATTCAGAAAATATTTAAATGTTGATCTTATAACTAGCAATTTTGTTAAACTCAATTCTAACATCTCTTTATAGATGGCTTTTGGATTTCCATGTACACAACTGTACAATCTTACAATAATGACAATTTTATTTCTCCCTTAAGCCTTTTATTCATTTTCCTTGCCTTATTGTGCTGACCCTTTTCGTACAATATTTGAAGGGACAGTACCCATTTTTGACTTGTTCTTGATTTTAAAGAGACCACTTCTACTATTTCACTATGTAGGAATCTTTACAGTGGGATTTTTGTAGCTACTTCTTATTCAAGGAAATTATCTTCTGGAGTTAGTATTGTGAAAAGATGTTCGATTTTATTAAAAGCTTCTCTGTATCTACTTATGCACTCACATTTTTAAAACTTTAATGTTTGTGAGAAAATTACAGTGATTTATCAGGGAATAACTGAATTCTATCAAACACTTTTCTGCATTGTTATTGTAACTTTCCCCCCTTTAATCTAGTTTACATAGCAAACTTTACTGACATTCAAATGCTAGACCCGCCTTGTGACCCCAGAATAAACCAACTTGGCTGCGATACTATTTACCTTTCATTGAATTGTTTGTTGATTGTCTTTAGTGCCAAACAGTGGTTGGCCAAAGAGTTCTCTCAGTTTTTAAGTAAAAATAAGAGGCATAGTTTTCATTTTCACCAAGAACTGTATTGAACAACATGCTCTCGCCACTGTGTGCCACTATCTTCTGCCATTTTTCAGGCAGCTTCATAATTCCATCTTCCCCAAGCTTTTTATCTTTTTGAATTGCACCAGGTGCCTTTTAGAGTCTTCCAGGGAACTGAAATTTTTTTCCATTAAGAGAATTTTGCAAAGACCAAAATAAATGAATGAAGGAAGGAAGGAAGCAATCAGCCAAGCTTTCTAGTCAAGCTGTAACAGTTTCAGCCTGGTCATCAAAGAAACATGCGGTCTTGCACTATCCTGATGGAAGATTATGTGTTTTCTATTGACTAATTTCAGATGTTTTACACGGACTGCTGCTTTCGGTTGGTCTAACTGGGAGGCATGCTTGTTGGAATTAGTCATTAGGTTTTCCAGAAGGAGCTCATGATAGAGGACTCCCTTCCACTCCCACAACATCACCTTCTCTGGATCTAGACTGGGCTTTGGTGTGGTTGGTGGTGGGTCATTTTGCCTGCTCCATTATCTTTTCCATTCACATTCTCACACGGTATCCATTTTTTTTTTTATCGCTTGTCACAATTTGTTTTAAAAACGGAACATTTTCATTACATTTAAGTAGAGCATCCCTTGTGGAAAAACAAGTCAGAAAGGTTTTATTCCCTTAACTTGTGTGGAACCAAAACATCAAAGCAATTATCAACCAGGCTGGTGCAAACAATTTTCAATGCTTTTTTGGATATTTTGAATATGTGGGCTCTCTCTTGAGTAGTATAATGTTGATGGTTCTCAATTAAAGTCTCGATTTGACCACTATCAACTTCAAACTGGTCAACCAACTGTGGAGCATCATCCAGCAAATTTCCAGCAGGAAACTGCAAACTGCACATTTAATCAGTCACACCACCTCCATACACGGCAAATTTTTTTTTTTCATTTCAGCTGTGCTTTTACCTCTCTTGAAATAATAAGCCATAATATGCCAAAAATATTGCTTTGTTTCTTCCATCTTCAATCTTAAAATGGCTACACAAATTTTTTTTTTTTTAATACATGGTCATATGACAGCTGTCACAATACAATCTAACAAAGTTGTTTTGCATGAAATTAAAGAAAACTAAGCACTAGACTGTGAAGTCAGGTGGGCCTTAGAAAGCATCACTACGAACAAAGCTAGTGGAGGTGATAGAATTCCAGTTGAGCTATTTCAAATTCTTAAAGATGATGCTATGAAAGTGCTACACTCAATATGCCAGCAAATTTGAAAACTCAGCAGTGGCCACAGGACTGGAAAAGGTCAGTTTTCATTCTAATTCCAAAGAAAGGTAATTCCAAAGAATGCTCAAACTACCGCACAATTGCACTCATCTCATCTGCTAGTAAAGTAATGCTCAAAATTCTCCAAGCCGGGCTTCAGTAATATGTGAACCGTGAACTTCCAGATGTTCAAGCTGGTTTTAGAAAAGGCAAAGGAACCAGAGATCAAATTGCCCATATCCGCTGGATAATCAAAAAAGCAAGAGAGTTCCAGAAAAACATCTATTTCTGCTTTATTGACTATGCCAAAGCCTTTGACTGTTTGGATCACATTAAACTGTGGAAAATTCTGAAAGAGATGGGAATACCAGACCACCTGACCTGCCCCTTGAGAAACCTGTATGCAGGTCAGGAAGCAACAGTTAGAACTGGACATGGAACAATAGACTGGTTCCAAATAGGAAAAGGAGTCCGTCAAGGCTGTATATCTTTACCCTGCTTATTTAACTTATATGCAGAGTACATCATGAGAAATGCTGGGCTGGATGAAGCATAAGCTGGAATCAAGATTGCCAGGAGAAATATAAATAACTTCAGATATGCAGATGACACCAGCCTTATGGCAGAAAGTGAAGAAGAACTAAAGAACCTCTTGATGAAAGTGAAAAAAAGAGTGAAAAAGTTGGCTTAAAGCTCAACATTCAGAAAACTAAGATCACAGCATCTGGTCCCATCACTTCAAAGTGACTGACTTTATTGTTCTGGGCTACAAAATCACTGCGGATGTTGATTGCAGCCATGAAATTAAAAGACGCTTGCCTCTTGGAAGCAAAGTTATGAGCAACCTGCTGCTGCTGCTGTCACATCAGTCGTGTCCGACTCTGTGTGACCCCATAGACGGCAGCCCACCAGGCTCCCCCGTCCCTGGGATTCTCCAGGCAAGAACACTGGAGTGGGTTGCCATCTCCTCCAATGCATGAAAGTGAAAAGTGAAAGTGAAGTCGCTCAGTCGTGTCCGACTATTAGCAGCCCCATGGACTGCAGCCCACCAGGCTCCTCCGTCCATGGGATTTTCCAGGCAAGAGTACTGGAGTGGGGTGCCATTGCCTTCTCTGATTTGTATGTTAGTATTGTTTAATTGTGAATAGAACTTATGTGAATTGCTATTTAGAAATTAAATGTTTTTCTAAATTTGGAAGCTTTCTAGCTATCCTTTTTGTTGTTGACTTCTGACAACTGCATTATAATGAAGAAAAATTAGCTCCATATTGATTCTTTGAAATCTGATGTCTTCTCATAGCACATGATCAGTTTTCATAAATGTTCCTTTTGTATTCAAGATATGCATTCTCATTTTGTCTGTAGAGTTCTATGTATGTCCATGAGATCAAGTCTGAACTTGTGCTTAGATTCTCTATCTTTAACTAACGTTTTTAACTGATTGGTCTCCCACGTACATTAAAATATCTACTATGATGGTGATTGTTGATTTCTCCTTGTAGTTCTTGAAATTTCTGCTTTATGTTTTTGAAGTTATCTTACAAAGGACATATAAACTTAACCTTCTATCATTAGCAAGTGATCTTCATTAAAAAAAGAAAATATTACCATAGTTATAAAGTCTGCTTTCACAGCTCCTATCTTTCTAGTCTTTTTCATCTTTAGGCTCTCAACATTTCTGTATTTTTGTTTTAGATTTTTTTTTTTTTAATTGGAGTAAAACCGCTTTACACTGTTGTGTTAGTTTCTGCTCTACAACAAAGTGAATCAACTATTTGCTGTGTGCTGTGCTTAGTCGCTTAGCCATGTCTGACTCTTTGCAACCCCATGGACTGTAGCCTGCCAGGCTCCTCTGCCCATGGAATTCTCCAGGCCAGAATACTGGAGTGGGTTGCCATGCCCTCCTCCAGGGGATCTTCCCAACCCAGGGATCAAACCCAGGTGTCCCACACTGCAGGCAGATTCTTTACCAGCTGAGCCACCAGGGAAGCCCAGAATCAGCTATATGTACACATATATCCCCTCCCTCTTGACCCTCCCACCCACCTCCCTAGTAGCATTTCTTTAAAAAGGACAGGGCAGATTATTAAAAATCTAGTCTAACGATCTAAGATTTCTCACAGAAAAGTGCAGCACATCTATAACCGGATTTACCTCAACCCCAGTATTTTGGGCTCATTTGTCCTATCCGCTTTTTCTCCTGTGTTTGTTCATATTTTGTTTTCCCCTTTGTTTCAACATATATTACTGGAGCACATATTAATTTTAGAGGCAGTTCTTCAAATTGTCAAGTTAAAACTTAAGTCTAAAGTTGGCCCATCTTTACTTTCCTTCAGAGTAATACAAGCCATTTAGACTGATGTAATTTCAGTTACCTACCTTACACATACTAGGCTTATAGGCAATGGGATAACTAGAATGTTTATATTGTTTTCTCCTCCCATAAATTAGACATTGTTTTACACTATCAATATTTCTTTAGATTTGCTCAAGGACTTACTATTTTCTCTACTCACTATTACTTCTTACATTTCAGACTTTGGGATAACATTCTTCCTCCATGAAGTCCACCTTTTAGAAGTTCCTTTAATGAGGCAATTTTTATGGTAAATTCTTAGTTTCTGTACATCTGAAAATGTCTGTTTCATCCTCATTCTTAGGTAATCCATACAGAAGAGTAGTCTGCATCAAAGTTTTCTGGAATTACATTAATGATCCAGCATTTGAGAGTTTAAAGCTGAAAGGAAGTGGTAAGGTAAGCAGTACATGGATTTTTGTATAGCATTTATCAGAAGAATGTCTGAAATATCTTTCAAACACATTTTTTGAAAACTAGATTCTCACAGTGATCTTCATATGGACTATTTTATGATCCCCCTTCTCTTTTAAACAAGGAAATGGAATAAATACCCTAAGTTCTGTACTCCCTCACCCCCGTTACTCTCCTGCTTCTACCCAGCATCGCGTTATCTGCCATCTGGGACTCGGGATGTGCTGCTTCCTTTGCTTTAATTTTTTTTTTTTAAACAAGTATTCATTTTTCTAGTGTTCAAGAAATCCCACCGGTATAATTTTTAGTTTAAAAGAATTTTTTATTAACCAGGATTCTTAATTCCTTCCAACATGTCAGATAACAAATCTTTTTAAGATAACTAAGTCTTTGGTCTGACACATTAATATATAATTGATAATTTAAGTTAATAATAAAAGTTCATTATTTTTTAATCATGTTCCTGAAGAATAAGTTATAAATCTGTGAATAACAGTCCATGAAATTAGCACTTCCTTTATACAGAGGAGAAATGGAAGCTCCTATCACAGTCAAGGCCAGAGTCCTGCTAAGAGTTGCTAAGTTTTTCATAAATGTGTGTAACACACATCCAGAGCTTGATAACGAAGGTAACAGAATTTTCACATCTCAACAGCTAAAAGGAGAAGTCCTCTCAAGTAGAGCAAGAGACTGTCACTCTTATTGATCACACACTCTTTATGGGGAGGAAAAATAAGCATATTCCCCCAACATACAAATATTTATAGATTAAGAAGAACTAAAAAGCCTCTTGACCAAAGTCAAAGAGGAGAGTGAAAAAGTTGGCTTAAAGCTCAATATTCAGGAAACTAAGATCATGGCATCTGGTCCCATCACTTCAAGGGAAATAGATGGGGAAACAGTGTCAGACTTTATTTTTTTGGGCTCCAAAATCACTGCAGATGGTGACTGCAGCCATGAAATTAAAAGACGCTTACTCCTTGGAAGGAAAGTTATGACCAACCTAGACAGCATATTATAAAGCAGAGACATTACTTTGCCAACAAAGGTCCGTCTAGTCAAGGCTATGGTTTTTCCAGTGGTCATGTATGGATGTGAGAGTTGGACTGTGAAAAAGGTGAGCGCCGAAGAATTGATGCTTTTGAACTGTGGAGTTGGAGAAGACTCTTGAAAGTCCCTTGGACTGCAAGGAGATCCAACCAGTCCATTCTAAAGGAGATCAGTCCTGGGTGTTCATTGGAAGGACTGATGCTAAAGCTGAAACTCCAGTACTTTGGCCATCTCATTCGAAGAACTGACTCATTGGAAAAGACTTTGATGCTGGGAGGGATTGGGGGGGCAGGAGGAAAAGGGGACAACAAAGGATGAGATGGCTGGATGGCATCACTGACTCGATGGACATGAGTTTGAGTAAACTCTGGGAGTTGGTGATGGACAGGGAGGCCTGGAGTGCTGCGATTCATGGGGTCGCAAAGAGTCAGACACGACTGAGCAACTGAACTGACTGAATTGAACTTATGTGTAACATGTACTACATGTAATAAAATACACAAGAATATAAAATGAAAAAGGAACTGTGGATAAAATATGGTAATGAAGTATATTAATAGCAAAATAACATTTATTGAGGGCACACAAGTGGGTGTGAATGACAGTAATATGATCCAATGTAATTTAACTTGATTAACAATTAGAATGCCATCATTTTAAATTCCATAATATGGCTGAAGAGCAAATACCGCACCTAGAAGGGCTGTTAGCCTGATGACTTTTTATTGCTTGCCGACAGTTTGGTTCCCCTCCAACTCACAACAAAAGCAGTCCCTAGACAAGGATTTTGTTTTTTAGGGGGAGAATCCCATGAGGCTGCATGAGAGTGGGGAAGTGAGAGGGAGGGTGGAAGGCAAGAAACACTGAGATAATGAGGAGATGGCTCCTACAGGGGCCACCTGAGAAACACCTTGGTTCTTACCAAGGGGTGAGGAGAGGCGTTCCCAACCTACCAAGCCCTGGCCCTCACTGGTAAGGACTGCCCCGCCTGGCCCACACGCCGCCCAGCAGGCTCTGTGTCCAGATGACACTTGCAGAAGTCACTGGGTTTGGGGAACTGCAGGTTCCCCAAAGCTGGAGGAGCTGCAGGTACAAACAGCATATGCTACATCTGCTATGCCTGCATTATGAAAATGATCTTTTGAGCCCTTACAGAGCAGCTTTGTTAGGTAAGTGAACATACAGTTAATTTTAACTGAACAGGTTACATTTAAATGATCACACCCTTGAGAACACCTGAGTCCATTGTTCTTTCCACTTTTCCTACAGGATACCTCAAAAATACAAGTGACATAAGGCAATCTGATATATGGGTTGAATGAGTGATAGGGTCAATTATCAAATATTGATATGACTCAATCCTTTCTTAGATTAGAATCTATGAATCAAGGTTCTACATTTTTCTTGCTCCTTCACCGCAGGCTACCTTGTGTGCCCCTGGAGATGCATGCACCCCTTTCTGGCCATTACTAGACCAAGGAATATAAAGCCTCGTCCAGCTCTCAGCTGGCAACATTTCAATTCATTTCAGGGTATGTCTGACCTATTCTAAATGGGTAAGAAAACACAAGTAACGTGCAATTATACTATAGTTTTAGCATTTGCCTCTTACTTAACAAAGGTAGGAGGAGAAAGGGGTGACAGGACCAGATGGCTGGATGCCATCACAGAATCGATGGACACAAGTTTGAGCAAACTCCAGGAGATGGTGGACAGGGAGGCCTGGCGTGCTGTGGTCCATGGGGTCACAAACAGTTGAACATGACTGAGCGACTGAACAACAAACAACAAGTTACTTAACAAGAAAGATGAAAATTTCAACCTTCACAGAATTCTCTGAATGGGTATCTCATTTCCCCGTGATTTAACGATTATACAGAAACCCAACCACAATGCAGCTGTGTCCTGGGATTCGGTATAACAGATCAGAATGCTCTGACTTCCCGTAGTCTTGGATGTGAAAGGCAGATTGGGTAGGCTCCTTGCTTTCATCCTCTTTACAGAAATAACAGCTCCAGAGAAACATTTTCCAAGTTCACAGCTTCTTAAAGGAGTTACATATGAAAAATCAGAAAGGCGTTTCAACTTTCCTAAACAAGTATTTAACTGAGTTCCAGAAATGTGACACAAAGTTAGAAAACTCCATTTTATTTGGACTGAAATGTGTATCTTATTTATTTAGTTTTAAAACAACTTAATATAGTTTAACTATTATTGTTATCACTCTGAATAATCTTCAACAACCCAGGAACAGAACAGTCTAAGGTTCCAGTTTAAGAACTCCATTCTGTGTAGAAACGTGGTTATGTTAGATTCCCTTAGAGTTTAAAATTTTAGAATCAAATCATTTTAGCCTATTAAACACTTTTTAAAACTTGCATAACATCTGACAAAAGACTGTTTTATGATACACGTCAACAAAACTCAACACCACTTTCTCCAATAGTAAAAAAGTGTTTTTTTACATTGTTACTTTTTAAATGACGTGAAAGTAAAGAAAACTGGTTGCCGGCTTTGGAGTCATTTTGCTTGGAGAAGAGTATTCTGTGCTTCACCACCCGCTGCCACGCCTTACAGAGATAGGGCCTATAGTCCACATCCACGTCACTCAGGCAATTACGGGCGCAGGAAGGCCCTTCCTCCGGGTTTGAGGCTTTCTGCATTATACTTTGTGTTGTTGCAAAGAGAACCAACCGATACTCGTTTACAAGCTTCTCCAAGAGCTGAGAACACTTCCTCAGAGTAGACTCCTGCAGGTTAACACTTTCTCCTCCATTGACGCGGTCTATCCAATAAAAAGCTGACAGGCTATCCAAAATCAAAAGGCAGACAGAGGGATGCCTACAGAGCATCGTTTCCAGCGAGCACAGGGTGAGGAGTAACTGGGTGCTGCTACTGCAGTACACCAAAAACAACCGCCCAAGGCAGTGTTTGACCATCTCCTCAGAGCTCTGCGGCAGTCTATGCTCAAGGACCGTAACAAGCCGGAGCATATCAAAGTGGTAATCTGTATCAATAAACACAACTTCTACTTCCAGTCCACCTTCCGATTTTGGAAGTATACATCGTGCTGTCAAATGATAAAGCATTTCTGTTTTTCCTGTTCCTTCTGGACCATGAAATTCAAGAACATCACCTGTGTAAAATTTTAAAATGTCAGTCAACATGTAGCAGCACAATAATGACAGGACACAAAATGAAGTCTGCAAAAAATGTTTTTTATAAAGACATTTATGGAAAGTTTTCTCTTTTGAAAGAAAATCTAAACCCATTTGCCAAAAGGAATTTGTATATGCAAATACAAATAAAGACATTAAACATAAATCATTACATTTCACCTCTGAAAAAGGTGTTCGCTGTTAATTAGCACCAAGAAAATCTGACAAACAAAATGAGATGGTTGAAATGGGCCTATGGGCATCTCCTGGAGATGGGTCCTCATACATTCACAAGCGCTCTTACAGCACTGCGAATAAAGTGCCTTAGACCAAGCATCTTTTAAAAAGATACTGACTACTGGTACACAACATTTCTAGTCGTTAATTACCCAATATCTGGTTTCTCCTTTTTCTTTAAGTGTAAAACCCCACTTTGGGGGGAAAAGCAATGTGCACAGCTTAAAAGCGATTTTCCCAGTCTTCCTTGCAAAGAGAGGCCACCAGGTACCACAGTGTAGCCACAGGTGGACGTCTGCTGGGGTTTTCCAGTTGTGCTGTCCTGACATGGGCGCCACTTCTGCTCTGTTGCTCCCTTCTCGGAAGTGACAGCTATCTAGAAACAGCGAGGGCGACAGGTATACATCGCGGAGGGAAGGCCCTAAGGAGGACAGAGCAGGAAGACTGGAGGTGCCCAGGACGTGGATGACAATACAGAACCCTGCACAGCAGCCATGCGCAGCCTGCCTCCACACCAACATGAAGAATGAAGTCATGAGGCTGGGCTTCTGTTATGTGCAGCTGAAACACTCCCTAACAAGGGCTTCCCAGAGTGGCCGGCATTCTGGGTGGAAGGGCTCTTGACTGTGCATTTTCACGCACACAGGCAGTAGGGCCCCCAGCCCTCAGGCCCTGAGTGCCAACTGCATCCGCAGGGGAAACACTCTGCACGTTTCCACACTGCCTTGAGTTGCTCTGTGCTATATGAATACCGCTCGACACCATTTCGTTCAAATGACACCTGCATTGTGAGTTATTTTCTGAGCATTATAAGTCAGGGTCAACTGCTCTGAAGACTCAAATCTCTTTCTTGGCAGGTTCGAGTCACTCTCGTTTACTGAGGACAGCACAAATAAAACACCTGGGGAAACTGTCCTGCCGCCAGACTTTCAAAATCCACTCACAACAGGGGCTTTTCAATTCTTGTCTATTTGCCATTCGCTTTATGGCTGAATAGTATAAGTGGAAACACCACGTTAAAAAGGTAGTTTCTTAGGCTCTGAACCAACTACAAGGTCTGTCTGAGAGTCCAGTTACTTTATTTCCTGTTATTACTAACAAACCATTGTATGTTGGAACACTCACAAATAATCTGTAAGAAATCTAGCAATCTGCCACCATACCATATTTAAGTAGTACAAAACTTCAGCCAATTTTCACTATAATCTTATATACAATTTGCAATTCAAATTTTTAATTAAAAAGATTCTCCCCGCCCCCATTCCCAAGATTTCAGCCTCAGAGAGTAAAATTATCTTCACATTAACAATTGTTCATGGATGCTCTTATAGTGACTAAAATTATGTTCAGTTATGTTCAACCCAGAAGTTCAAGTTACTCCCTCCTACCATATAGCTAAGGAAGAACTAAGTGGAAATCCTCCCCATGCCCCCAGATAAAACTCTTTTATCGCCCTATATTATAGAAAGAGAATAAACTACATCACTAGATGAAGGAACATTAACATTGAGCCAATATTAACGATAGGGAAGGAAAGCTGAAAACACAGATGAGCAAGATTAATGGGAAAGTGGCTGTGAGGACGCAGTGGGCCACGAAGAGACGCAGTGGGGAGATAAACAAGCAGACCACACACATGCGCCTCTTTTTCCTAGGAACTTGGCCCACAAGGCTGAGGAGCAGCCATCAACACTTCCACAGGGCCTTCCAACTGAAAAAGGGAATCCTAATAATAACACTCAGAGGTAGGAAAAGCAAACTTTATCATCAATCATCATTACATTTACATGGTATGTCATCTCTGAAGATTTACTTGGTAGATTTCCTGTTCACTACTTTAAGGTGAGGACTTGAATACTCTATCCCTAGTGCAAAGTACAGAATCTTTTGAATGCATTTCATCAGATTCTTTTCTTCTTAAGAACATCTTGAAAGAAATCTAAAAAATGAAAATGTAAGTTCTCATTCCATGCACAAAGTCAGTTTTGGAACACAGCATTTTGAAAGGGAGGAGGTGTGGCAGGGAGGCGCAGGTGGGGTGCGGCTTTGGTTAGCAGAGTGGGCAGGTGTGAAGGCCACTGACCGAGGCGTGGAATGAGGGGCCAACACCAGAGATAAGCCAGGACAGGAACCAATGGTCCAGGGCCAGTTCAGCCCCCGCCAGCTGCCCTGGGCCCAAGTGTGCTGATGCTTCATTTCTATCAAGTCTTCGGCCTCCTTCACTTACTCAGAAGGTAAGGGGAAACCTAGCGTAGTGACTTAAAAGTTCTCAAAGACAGGCTTGGAAGTGCCGTGTAAAGAAAGAAAAAACCAAAACTGAGTAGAGATTTTTAATCCACATATCACATAAATATTCTAACAAGAATTTAGCTTTCAAAATGGTATGTTAAGATGTATCTCTAGGTGTCAAAAATAAATATATCCTATGGCCACTAGGATTCAAGATTCATGACAGTAATAAGAGGTTGAAGAGAGCAATTTAGGAATAAGCTACACAGAAACGGAGAACAGAAAACTCTTCAGGGGAGTGGGAGTGAACCTAAAACTAAGACAGAGGCCGAAACTCAAGTCTCAGGACACATCCACAGCTAGAGAAGCCAGCATGAAGGCAGTTAAGACACAAATTTAATAGAAACAGTACTAAATAATAGTAAATGCAGCAGAAAAGTTCTAAAAATTAAAAAATGGCAGGGGAGAGGTAAGGAACAGATCACCGAACTGTCGTGGAAATGTACAGTCTGCAAAAGCACCTTTAACATAAACATTATTTTATGAACCAAACTTTAAAAACAGAGATACTCAGTCTGAAACAGCACCACAGGGAGCAGTCACTATCTTTAGGTAAGAGCAGGATGGAAATCAGACTGGAGGAAGGGAGGCATACATGAGGAACCAGAAAAATAACAATGGTTTAGGCTCGTTTAATGGAGAAGGAAATGGCAACCCACTCCAGTGTTCTTGCCTGGAGAATCCCAGGAACGGCGGAGCCTGGTGGGCTGCCGTCTACGGGGTCGCACAGAGTCGGACACGACTGAAGCGACTTAGCAGCAGCAGCAGGCTCGTTTAAAGAGTAAAAATTCAACAGCAATTTCATGTGGCTGGAGAGTCAAATGAAGATAAGGTAAGAGAAATGTAACATATTCTGAAGCAACAGAGGAGGGACTCCGCAGGGAGCTAGAAACCCATGATATTGGTGAGACGGTAACTGTGAGACCTCTCCGGGTGTTTTCTGGAGTTCTCAGAACAGAGGGAAAATGAAAACTTTGCTAAATATTTTCTTGGATAGAGAGGGGTGGTGCTCATAAACATTTTTTCAGTGTAATTCAAAAGAGTAAAGCTTTGAAAGCACTCTCCTACAAGATCTAACAAGGCTTTCTAAACCCATGCATTAATTGAGGAACAGCCAGTGTGGTGTGAATATGGATTCTTCCGAGCCCTGGTTCAGCATGAATGAAACTGAGGCAAAGTTTAAGGCTGTCTAATTGCCAACAAAGGTCCGTCTAGTCGAGGCTATGGTTTTTCCAGTGGTCATGTATGGATGTGAGAGTTGGACTGTGAAGAAGGCTGAGCGCCGAAGAATTGATGGTTTTGAACTGTGGTGTTGGAGAAGACTCTTGAGAGTCCCTTGGACTGCAAGGAGATCCAACCAGTCCATTCTGAAGGAGATCAGCCCTGGGATTTCTTTGGAAGGAATGATGCTAAAGCTGAAACTCCAGTTATTTTGGCCACCTCATGCAAAGAGTTGACTCATTGGAAAAGACTGGGATGCTGGGAGGGATTGGGGGCAGGAGGAGAAGGGGTCAACAGAGGATGACATGGCTGGATGGCATCACTGACTCAATGGATGTGAGTCTGGGTGAACTCCGGGAGTTGGTGATGGACAGGGAGGCCTGGCGTGCTGCGACTCATGGGGTCTCGAAGAGTCGGACACGACTGAGCGACTGAACTGAACTGAAGAGACTATCAGGTAGGTAGAAGCACTCTTCCCCTTTTACAGATTAGTAGCAAAGTGGGGGGGGGGGAAGGGCATTTTTAACAACTGGGTGAGTAAAATCTGCCAACTTGGAAATTAAAGATGAATATGATCATTAACTTCTTGAATAGATTCTCTACAAATATGTTTGTTTAATGATGAACTAAATTTCATTGATTTTTATAAACATTTACTACCTAATCATAAGATCAAAAATAATATTCAAACATAATGTTCTATAGAGAGACATGGTCCTTTTAACTGCATCTGAAACACTATCTTATAAGTTTCTGTGAGCTGTTAAGAGAAATCTTGCCCCAGTCCAGTCAAAGTATTGAGTATGACAACTGGTAGTTAAAGGAAAAACCCAAACCAAAAAAAAAAAAAATTACCTCTACAGTTTGACAGTTGACAAGTTAAACTAAATCAGAAAATCTGGATGGTTTGGCCTTGATAGTTACTATCACAAATAGAATGCTGTAAGGGGTTTGGGTAACAGATTGTCAGAGTGAGTTTAAGAATCTAAAGAGCCTTCAAAATAAGGACAAGAGAGAAAAGCCAAAAAATACATCCTCTAGGTACCAACTTACTTCTTTGGTGGCTCAGTCAGTAAAGAATCTACCTGTAATGCAGGAGACCTGGGTTTGATTTCTGGGTTGGGAAGATCCCCTGGAGGAGGGCATGGCAACCCACTTCAGTATTCTTGCCTGGAGAATCCCATGGGCAGAGGAGCCTGACGGGCTACAGTCCACGGGGTCTCAAAGGGTCAGACACGACTGAGCAATCATGTAAGAAATATGCTGAATTTGCAGAGCAATCACTATAGTGCTGAAGAGATAATGAGTTTGCATATGGTACTGAATAACTCCTATCCAAAAAAAGCATTAAAAACGTTTCACAACAGTACTGGAGATGCTTGTAACCCCTCAATCTCTTACTGCTTCAAAATGAACTTCCCTATAATACTCTGTTAAAGTGCTGTTGTTGATAAATAACCCTTATAATCCTAGTTTTATGTCTGCTGTTGCTCTAAAGAATATTCACCTAACCAGATATTTTTTTCCATCTAACTAGTTTTATAGCTCTAAGATCTATCATAATTTTAAGTAAACTTTTTTGTTAGTGACTGAACATAATGGTTTTTTTTAAAGTTTCTATAAACATAACATTCAAATGTTTAAGCTATGCTTCGAATCCATGTTTTAATGTCAGTTCCATAAGGTTCAATGTAATAATATCCTTTCTGATAGAATAAAAAGATAGTTGAATCTTTTGTCTAATATGTTTGACCAAAATTTGTCATTTATTATTGACAGTTTAGAATTTTTTTGACTAACACATATGCTCTATAGGAAATACTAAAAGGAGTCCTTCAGGATGCATGAAAGGATAGCAGTAGACAGTAACTTAATTCCAAATGAGCAAATAAAGAACAGAGGTAAATATAACTATATAGGTAAATATAAGAGTTATGTGTGTTTTATATTTGTAATTATTTTTTCATGTGATTTAAGAAACAACTGCATTAAGTAATTTTAATTATTTTAACTAAGCAAAAATTTAAGTGTGAAGGGCATCTACTGTATAATACATAATTTATAACAGCAAGAGGAAGGGGACAGGAATGGAGCTATATGATAGCAAAGATTTTTTACAAAAAATATAGAAATTAAGACGGTATGTAGCCCAAACTAGACTGTTATAAATTAAGACGTTGATCGTAATCCTGAGGGTGATCATGAGGTAACTAACTCAAAAAAAGGTAAAAATAATGACAAGGAATTAAAATGATACACTAGAAAATATCTATTTAACACAAAGTGAAAGTGTTAGTTGCTCAGTTCAGTTCAGTAGCTCAGTCGTGTCCGACTCTTTGCAACCCCATGAATCGCAGCACGCCAGGCCTCCCTGTCCATCACCAACTCCCGCAGTTCACTCAGACTCACATCCATCGAGTCAGTGATGCCATCCAGCCATGTCATCCTCTGTTGACCCCTTCGCCTCCTGCCCCCAATCCCTCCCAGCATCACAGTCTTTTCCAATGTGTCAACTCTTCGCGTGAAGTGGCCAAAGTACTGGAGTTTCAGCTTAAGCATCATTCCCTCCAAAGAAATCCCAGGGCTGATCTCCTTCAGAATGGACTGGTTGGATCTCCTTGCAGTCCAAGGGACTCTCAAGAGTCTTCTCCAACACCACAGTTCAAAAGCATCAATTCTTCGGCACTCAGCTTTCTTCACAGTCCAACTCTCACATCCATACATGACCACTGGAAAAACCATAGCCTTGACTAGACGGACCTTTGTTGGCAAAGTAATGTCTCTGCTTTTTAATATGCTATCTAGGTTGGTCATAACTTTTCTTCCAAGGAGTAAGCGTCTTTTAATTTCATGGCTGCAGTCACCATCTGCAGTGATTTTGGAGCCCAAAAAAATAAAGTCTAACACTGTTTCCCCATCTATTTCCCATGAAGTGATGGGACCGGATGCCATGATCTTCGTTTTCTGAATGCTGAGCTTTAAGCCAACTTTTTCACTCTCCACTTTCACTTTCATCAAGAGGCTTTTTAGTTCCTCTTCACTTCCTGCTCAGTCAGGTCCAACTATTTTTTCTTTACTTTTTGTGTCCAACTCTTTGAGAACCCCATGGATGGCAGCCCACCAGGCTCCTCTGTCCATGGAATTCTCCAGGCAAGAATACTGGAGTGGGTTGCCATGCCCTTCAAGTGATCTTCCTGCCTTGGGGATCGAACCCAGGTCTCCTGAACTTCAGGCAGATTCTTTACCATGTGAGCCACCACTGAAGCCCATTTAACACAAAAGAAGACGGTAAACGATGAATAGAGGAACAAAAGAGATGTAAGACACATATAAAACAGATAGCAGAATGGCAGCCATAAACCCTATCTCAACTAATAATAACAAATGGATTAAACAGTCCAAACAAAAGGCAGAGACTGACAAAAGGGAATAAAAAAACATGATCCAACTACAGGTTGTCTACAGTGGGCATACTTTATATCCCAAGTCACAAGGTTGATAGTAAAACGACAGAAGAAGAAATACTATGCAAACGTAACCAAGAGAGGCCACAAGTGGCTAGCCTGTCATCAGACAAAATATATGTTAAGACAAAAAACTGTTATTAGAGACAAAGGACCTCTTTTTCACTGTGGTAAAAGACATAACATAAAATTTACCATCTTCATCATGCAGTTCAGTAGTGTTAAGTACATTCACACACCTGTGAAGCAGATCTCTAGAACTTTATCACCTCACAAAACTGAAAATCTGTACCCATTAAACGACAATTCTCTCTTTCCTCCCCAGCCCCTGGAAACCACCATTCCACTTTCTGTTTCTATGATCTGACTATTTTAGATACCCCATATAATACAGGGGATTCAGGAAGTATTTTTCTTTTTGTGACTGGCTTATTTCACTAAGCATGTCCTCAAGATTCATCCATGTTGTAGCATGTTTCAGAATTTCTTTCCTTTTGAAGGCTGAATAATATTCCATTCTATGTACAGACCACCTTTTTTTTTATCCATTCATCTGTTGATGAGCACTTTGGTTGCTTTCATCTTTGAGCAATTACTGTGAATAGTGCTGCTATGAACACAGGTATGCAAATAAATACCTATTCAATACCCTGCTTTTGATTCTTTTCGACTGTATACCCAGAAGTACAATGGTAGTTCTATATTTTACTTTTTGAGGAACCTTCAATCTGTTTTCCATAATGGCTGCACCATTATTATCCCATTTTTATGATCCCAACATTTTATGATCCCATCAATAGTGCACAATGGTACTAATCTGCTCCCCGCCTCACCAACACTTGTGAGTTTGTTATGACAGTAGCCATCTTAAAGGGTGTGAGATGACAAAGAGAAACATTTTATAATGATTAATAAGTCAACTCATTGATAAGCTATAATAATGATAATAAACATACATGTGCCCAACACTACATGAAACCCACAAAAACTGACAGACAGAAGCAGACAATTCACCAATAGTTGGAGACTATAAGACTAAAATATCCAACTTTCAACAACAGACAGAACAACAAGACAGAAGATCAGCAAGGAAAAAAATACCTGAACAACACTAAAAGCCAACTAGAACTAAGAGACATCAATAAAACACCTGGCCCAGCTACAGCAGAATGCACAGTCTTCTCAAGCACACGTAGGACATTCTCCAGGATGGACCATATGTTTGGCCAGAAAACACATCTCAATAAATTTAAACAGACTGAAATCACAGAAGTATGTTCTCTGATCAGAAAATAATGAAAACAGAAACCAGTTACAATAATACCAAAAGCCCTAAATCTTTTTGACCTTGGATTAGGCAATGGCTTCTTAGCTTTGATACTAAAGACAAGAGCAAGAAAAACTGGATAAATTGATGGACTTAATCAAAATTAGTAACTTTGTGCCTCGATGGAGAAAAGAAACTATAAAACAGGAGAAAATATCTGCAGATCACATATTTAATAAAGGCTTGTAGCTAAAATATATAAAGGACTCTTACACCTCAATAATAAAAAGACAGCCCAATTTTATAAATAGGCAAAAGATCTGATATTGCCCCAAATTACACACACAAACTGCCAAAAAGCACATGCAAAGATGCTTAACACCATTAGCCATTAGGGAAATGTAAATCAAAACCACAATGAGGTATCACTTCATTCTCACTGGGAAGGCTATAATCAAAAAGACAGACAATAGCTGTGTGCAGGACCTGGGTAGACTGGAACCAGGACACACTTCACTGACGCTGACAGGTGAAACGTGGGTTTCCCAACAGGCACTTTAAACAACAGCCTGGAAATTTCGCCAAAGGTTAAACACAGAGCTACCATACAACCCAGCAGCTCCTCTCATAGGTACTACCCAAGAAAACGGAAAATATTTCTCCAGAGAAAAACTTGTACCCAGGACGATCATGGCAGCATTATTCTTAATAACCAAAAAGTAGAAACAACCCAAATGGCCATCAACTGATGAATGGATTCAACAGAACATTAGTCAATAAAAAGGAACAGACTACTTGATGCATGCTACAGTATAATAAATCTTGAAAATATGAAGCAAAGTAGACATCAGTGACAAAAGACCATATACTGGATGGTTCCAACGACATGAAATGTCCAGAAAAGGCACATCACTGAGGCAGAAAGTAGATTAATAGGTGCCTAGAGCTAAGGGATACAAGAGGAATTGAGGAGTGACTACCAGCAGGCATGGGTTTCTTTTGGGGATGAAGAAAATGTTCTAGAATTGACTGTGCCAATAGACGCATAAGTGCAAACTGTACACTTGAGTGAATTGTATCTCTTTAAAGCTATTACAGTGGAAAAGAAAAACACACACACACACATCTAAGCACACCACCTTCTTTTTTAAGTTTTCCCTAGTGGAGAAGTGTTAGCAGAATAAGCGGCTATCATTTTCCCTATTGTAAAAATATTCACAGAACTACCAAGTACCTAAGAACTTTCCTGTGATCCTCAAACTTGTACGGAAACAAAAAATAAGTAACAAACTCCCACAGTTACTGTGCTGGGATAAGAGAGGTTTTTACACTGAAGACTTACTGAAGGTAAGCCAGGCTCCATCTCAGCTGGCAGACAACGAAGGTTAAAAAGTGTGCCGCCATCATCTCTGTCCCGGTTTTTAATTTCACGTTTAATCTATGTAGGCTCTTGCTAGAAGTATGAGTATGTACATGAATGTGTGTGTGTGGGTGTGTTAGTTGCTCAGTCGTATCCAACTCTTTGCAACCCCGTGGTCTGCAGCTCACCAGGCTCCTCTGTCTATGGAATTCTCCCAGACAAGAATACTGCAGTGGATTGCCTTTCCCTTCTCCAGGGGATCTTACCAACCCAGGGGTCAAACCTGGGTCTCCCACATTGCAGGCAGATTCTTTACCATCTGAGCCACCAGGGAAACCCATATATGGATATATGCAGGGGAAAAACTTGTCTTATAAAACTTCATTTATG
Source organism: Bos indicus x Bos taurus (assembly GCF_003369695.1). Lineage (NCBI taxonomy): Eukaryota > Metazoa > Chordata > Mammalia > Artiodactyla > Bovidae > Bos > Bos indicus x Bos taurus. Next base: position 4,854,299 of record NC_040079.1, on the reverse strand, counting down.
ACACTGTATTTTGGCTTGAGACTGTGTTTTTACCATGCACAGGTGACTCTTCATCAGCAAACAGATGTGGTTCTATCTCTTTCAAGGAACTTCTACCTTCCAGTCGGGCAAGGAGCTTGCAAAAGGCAGGAAAAAAAGAGAGAGAAGGAAAATTTATTATCTAAAAATTTAAAATCCAACATACACACACACACAACAAGTCAAAATTTATACAATTTACCAAAAGTCTGTAAGAAACTTTTCACCAGCATTTTGAGGATTTGGAGGAAATTATGAAATAGAAAATATAATTTAGAAGAAAAGTTGTGTTCATTTACCCAGAATATACTTTATTTTTTACGTACCAAGTACTCTTGGTATAAAATGAGTCTCTGCCTTCAAAGAAGCCGATAGCATAGTTTGGGACACAGAATCAAACTAATTGCAAAGTATTTACCTTCCTTACTTGCTATAATTATCTTTCTCACTATGCCTACCACACTTGTCACACAGGTATCAGCTTTCATCTGTCCATTATAGTGCCAGCTCCTTCTCTGGTGGAGGGGATGGGAAGGGAAGGGACAATGGAGAAAAACTCTCCCTGAGAAGCTCCAAATACTTGAATCTGTGAACAGGGCACATAGGCAGGCATACCTGGCAGATGCAACATCAGCCAAGATGAAAAGGTTATAAACAGCTGTGTGTAGGTAAACTGTAAGGAGATCTGAAATGCCAGAGCTTTCAGCACAAAACAGGCAGGACATAACGAAGTCCTAAAGAACAGAAGTCAGATCACAAAAGATCTTGGATGTCACCTTTATGAGTTTGCTCTCTGGTCTGTAGATTAGAGCAAGGGGTTTTCAGAAGCAATGAATAGACTTCCCTGGTTGTCCAGTGGTTAAGAATCTGCCTCCCAATGTAGGAGACATGGGTTCAATCCCAGGTCCGGGAAGATCCCACATGCCATGGGATCCCACATGCCATGGAGCAACTAAGCACAGTTACTGAGCCTGCTTGCCTTAAAGCCTGTGCTCCGTAACGAGAAAAGCCTAAGCACTGCAGTGAAGAGCAGCCCCACTCACCACAACCGGAGAAAGTCCGTGCACTGCAACAAAGACCCAGCACAGCCAAAAGTAAATCATAAGTTTAAAAAAAAAAAAAGCAGCAATTTACAACAGTTAAGAGTAGACAGCTGGGACTTCAGAACCTGACCCACTAGATCCCTGGGCTTGAGGTTTCTCATAGGTAAAGGGAAGAAAAAACCAGTATTTCCTTCACAAGACTGCTAAGGATTCAACGTGTTCCAAGAGAAATTGATGCCTAGAGTGGTGGGGTGAGGGATTGGAGGCAGCTCAACCTCAGTTATTGGTGGGCTGACTATGTCCACATGACAAAGCCCCATAAAGACTCTGGACACCAAAGCTCAGGTGAGCTTCCTCGGCCAGCACACTGTCCTCGCTGCCGCTGGGGAAAGCTAGCACACTGCCCACACCCCACCAGGACAGGACAACCGGAAGCTCCTGTTGGGAATGCTGGATTTCGTCCCACTGTACCTCTTCCCTGGGCTGATTTCAATGTTTCCTTCTGCTGCAGCAAAATATAAGTGTGACTAAGCTTTCAGTGTATTCTGTAAGTCCTTCCAGCAAAATCACTAAACCTGAAGGTAGCCTTGGGAACCGCCAAACATGCAATTAATGTCTGAATGAGTGAGGGGGTGAGGACCTGGAACTCTGCAGACGGAGTCTTGGAGACTTCCCCCAACTTCACACACAAAGAAAGCACTTCTGCTGCGAACTCAAACGCAGTGGGTTTTCTCTAGGAAAAGCACTTGTGTGATTATATGAGATGGATACTTTTTCACAAAACACTTTTATTTGAAGAATGACTGACAAATTATGATTACACAAACTTGGGTAGATGTCAGACATCTTATTGAAAATGAAGGAAGTGAGCCTATCACTTTAAGGAAAAGTAACTGTCAGTATTTGTTGCCAATGATAAAATATGAATTTTGGAAAACTTTTATCTACTACTGTGAGCTTGACAGCATCCCAATACTTAAGGTAGTGGTAAAATCACTGGTGATTTTAACAAATGTGATTTTGGGGGGCTAATTATTTAACAAATGTGTAAATACTTGGAAGATCTACATAACTCAGTGAACCACCATTTCCAAATGACCAATCACTGGGTAAAATTCACTCCCAGACAGTTTAAAGTTATAAGTCAATGGATTGTAACATATGAAAAGTTTACTGAAATAATTTCATATTCTACAATGCAATAACTTCACTATTTGTCAAGTTTTGGTATACTGTCAAGGAAGAATATCCACAATTGTCCAAAAATACTTCTTCCTTTTCCAGCTCTGTAAGAGCTGAGATTATCTTCACAAACTTTAACCAGAACAACACATAGTAATAGATTAGATACAGAAGGAGAGATGAGAACCCAGTTAACTTCACTCCTCACTACATTTTTTGTTTAGGAAAACATAGCTATTTTTCATAATAATACTTACACAAATAGGCAATATTAACAACATATAAAAGTCATCTGATGGGATGAAGGATCTTCCAAACCCAAGTATAAAATACCCTAAAAATTTGGCATAAACCTGACCATTACATAAATTTAAGTGAATGATGTCCAGATTTGAGGAGTTGAAAGAAGCAAGGTGTAATCAAACTAGAGCTTCAGAAGTGCAAAAAGTAAGTTAAGCCAAGGTACAAGGAATCCAACTAAATTCTGCTTGACGGGACACTTTAATTCCTTTAGGGAAGATGACCACGTCAGGCAAACAGAGTTTGGGGATGGCAGCTATTAAGATAATTAAACTATTTCTCTTGATTCTCTAAGCACCCTTTCTGAGCCCAAATTTCCTAATTGGGAAAGAATACACAGAGGACACAATCTTCATCTATTTGGCACATGCACTCAAATTGTAAATGAACAGTTTTTGCATTTGGTTTGTAAATCAGTATCTGCCAGGTTTTATCATCATAACAATACCTATCTAAAAACAACTACTATTTGTACTTGCTGTGGTATCAGTGGTACATAACTTCTATACATTATCTCTTTTAATTGTTACATTAACTCTATTTGTTATCATTCTGCTTCTCAGATGAGAAAATGAGTTAGGATTTCACTGAGACCTCTGCCTCCCAAAGCCTGGAGCTCTCCCCTGCGCTACAAAGCCTCGAAGTCTGCATCACTGGACACAGGGACAACGGGTTTGGACTTCCTCAGCGGAAGGTCAAACCAACCTAAGGTCCTGTCTAAACACTTACCTGGGCTCTCTCACCATCTCTCATAACACACCCTAACATCACAAGGATCCCCAAATATTTTCTTTCAACAGCAGAAAGAAAGGGGGTAATACTTAATTATACAAATATTCATTAGTAAACATTCCAGTTGAATATTTCCAGTAAATAGTCCAGTGAATAAGTTGCTGGGCATACATAGATACAACAGACACAGTTTCTATCCTCAAAAAATTGAATGGGGCAGAGTCAAAAGGTTAAAGAATTCAAGAAAGTATTGTAGGTGCTGTAACAGAAATGACATGGGGCTCTGTGAAGGCACTGAAAAGGGAGAGTGGATTCTAATCTGTGTGAGAGGCTACTTTAATTTTGAAAGAGACGTTCATTGATCAAGAAATGTCCTTTCCCTATACTCTCAAATGCTCTAAGGCCCAGACTATTGAATGAATGAAAACTCTATACATTCTTGAGGGCCACCTCCTTCCAGAAAGCTATTCCTATACTTCAGAACACATTACCAGTCTCCCTCATCTGGACGTAAGAGCTTAAAGGAGAGGGCTCTATCTTGGCTCACCACCAATTCCAAAATGCTTTACATCTGGCACAACCTTAGTAGCTGCTTGTTAAGATGAAGGTAAACAGGGCACAGGTAGGTAGAACTGGGCAAAGGCTGGAGTAAAAGGATCCTTAAACTATACAAATTTTTCTATGTTTGGACAACCTATGCAAAGTTCTACAAAAGCCTATGAGTATTCTTCAGTTCAGTTCAGTTCAGTCGCTCAGTCGTGTCCGACTCTTTGCGACCCCATGAATCGCAGCATGCCAGGCCTCCCTGTCCATCACCAGCTCCCGGAGTTCACCCAGACTCACAGTTATCGCTAAAGTTATTAATAGTCATTAACAAGAGTCTGTTTTATTGAACATATACCTTCAAGGTATATGTTTATTATATATGCTTATTAAGTAGAATATGTATCATAAAGATGCTTTAAAGCATCATTTTATTTTTATGGAGAAGCTTACACTAGAGCAGGAAGGGGAGCTTAAAGATCAAATTACCAGAAATGAATGATATTAAGGCAAACATGCATATGTAATTGTCATTTGGGTAAAGGCTCATTTCCCCTGACCTTTTGTGATGAAATCTGTTTGCAGATGGACGCAGCAGCAAGGTTTCAAACCAGTTAAGTGTGAAAGTCCATCTACAATCTAAACCAAATATTCACCCCCCTGCCCTATAACAGGCTTGGACTTTCATCTACAAACTGAATACAATTCTTAGTTTTCCTGCATATACAATATATAGAGGAAATTCACTCCAGGCAAATATGTGTAACTATAACACAGAGAGGGTTTCCCAGGTGGCTCAGCAATAAAGAATCCATCAGTCAATGCAGGGCATGCAGGTTCGATCCCTGGGTCACGAAGATCCCCTGAAGAAGAAATGGCAACCCACTCCAGTATTCTTGCCTGGGAAATCCCATGGATTGGTGGGCTATAGTCCACGTGACTGCAAAGAGTCAGACAGACACGACTTAGTGACTCAACAACACATAAAGAGATGAGCTGGAACGTGTAGGAAGGCAAGGAAACAGCACCTATGTTAACATGTATGTGATCAATGCAAAATTTGGCCCTTATCATGGAGTCCCTTAAATCAGAGGACTAATTCTTTTCATTTATGAAATCAGGCTCTTCTGCTACTTAGAAAATTCAACTGCCCTTCAGGGCAGAGTACTAGGCCTGGTTCTTCAATAAAGCTTTTGTCTAAATTACATGGAAAAGACAGCTGTTACTCAGACACTAAATAGTACAATTCCATTGTTTCTAGTATATTCCCTGAGAGCTGCTGCCTTTCACTAATATGTTTTAAAAAGCAATCATCCTATAAGAAAAATTTATTAAAAGTCAGGCGAAAATTACTATACATACCTAAGCAGCATTAATTTCTAGCAAAATAAAGACTAAATTTTAATTTATGACATTTCACAAATTAGTAATTTCATTAAATACACAGTTAAGATTTCACTAGGAAGTCATTATCAGACTGTGCTTCAAAATTTCACTTAGAAAAATCAACTATACACAAGACCTCAGAAAGAGACAACAAAGCATAGACTCAAAACTGCAGAAGCTTAACACTGGAGGAACTCCCTCCCCTGGCCTCCTGCCCCGTTTATGAGACTCCGCTGGAGAAACATGTGAGGTGCATTCTCCTATACTCTTGTTCTCTCTTCCCCAGGGAAGGAGGGATTTTCCTAATGGATTATTTTAGACACGCACTGATCAGCCTGTGCCGGGGACCTGACAGCTTGTCTGCACGAAGTGCACCTTCTGCCTTTCTAGTCTAAGACGGGTGCTTAGAAATGAGCATTTGGCAACATAAAGTTTGACGGTAACCTTGAGAAAAGCACTTAGTGGAAGATGGAGACAGAAGCCAGATGTTGTTTAGTAGCTAAGTCGTGTCCAGCTTTTGCGACCCCATGGACTGCAGCCCACCAGGCACCTCTGTCCATGGGATTTCCCAGGCAAGAATACTGGAATGGGTTGCCATTTCCTACTCCAGGGGATCTTTCTAACCCAGGGACCGAACCTGCATCGCACAGGTATTCTTTACTGAGTTACTAGGGAACACCTACTGAGCGCCTTCAGTGAGCTAAATACTGTTCTAAACGCTGAGACTTGAAGAAATAAACTCAGCAGAGAACATCTGCAATCATGATTCTTAAATGGCGGGGGTGGGAGGTGGGAAGACAACACATGTACAATGTAAGATGTCAGATGTAAGTGTTCAGAGGGAGAAAAAGGTTAAATGGAATAAAATTACTAGTAGGAAGGACACCTCCCTGGTGGCTCAGTGGTTAGGAATCTGCTTGCCAATGCAGGGGACATGGGTTCAACCCTCGGCCTGAGAAGATCCCACATGCTGTGGGACAACTGAGCCTGTGCTCTAGGGCCGGTGAGCCGCAACCACTGAGGCCTGCACACTCTAGGGCCCACGTTCGGCAACAGGAGAAACCACCGCAGTGACTGACAGACAGCAGCCCCCACTTGCCCCAACCAGAGAAAGCCTGCACAATGCCACGAAGTCCCATTGTAGCCATAAACAAAAATAAATCTTAAAAAACAACAGTAGGAAGGACCTCCTCATACAAGTTGGCTTGTGAACACAAACGACTCAAGTGTGGAAGTGAGCCGTGTCACTTTCTGAGGGAGAAGTATCTAGGCCGACTCAACAGGAACTGCAAAGGCTCTGAGGCTGAGGCAGATCTGGTACATTCAAGGAAGAGCAAGAACAGTGTGCCTGAAGAAGAGTCAGGGAGAGTGGGAGAGAAGATCACAAAGGCAGGAGAGGAGAGCTGAGGTTATGGGTGGGGCGGAAGGACAAATCACACAGTTTGCAAATCATATAAGAAACAGGATTCCAGGTTCTACTATGAATGATACAGGAACCTCTGGAAAGCTCTGGGCAGTAGAGTCTGCTTATGTTTTGAGTGGAGCATCGTGGACACTACGTGGAATATACATTAGAGGAAGTGTGAACAGGGTGAAGCAGAGACCAGTTAGGAGGTTAGTGCAGTCAAGCAGGTGATGGTTACTAGGAAGAGGAATGGCTGCAGGAAAGGTAGTGAAATGTAGTCAAATCCATGATAACACATTGAAGGTACAGAAGACAGAATGCACGAACGAATGTGGGCTGATATGAGAGGAAAAAGTGGATTCAAGAATGACTTCAAGGTTTTTGGCTTGAGCAAAAGGTAGAAAAAAATTAGTTCACCATTTAACAAGATAGGGACGGCAGAAGAGGGAGCAGGCTGGGGCTGGGTGTACATGTGTGGTGGTACACCAAGGGTTCAATTTGGGGCAAGGCTTCTCCTATTTTCTTTGGATCCAGGAGTCAATCATGATGAACATGTTAAGTGTGGGAGGCCTATTAGACATCCATGTGGGTATCAAGAAGGTACTAGAACATATGTGGCTGGAATTCAGGCATAAGGTTGGGTTTGATAACAGGTATTTTGTTGAGACAAAGTGAATTAGCTAGGAAAGCACAGGTGGGATTGGGAGTCCACTTGAAGTTGATGGTTATAAATTTAAAAATGAAATCAGTCAGCCTGGTCGTGATTTTCCCTAGCAATATCCAGCTGAGTGGGTAGACAGTAAACAGTAGGAAGTAGGAAGTAGACAGCTGGGTTTAACCATGGTCAGGAAAGCAGTTCAGTTGTGTCTGACTCTTTGTGACCCCATGGACTGCAGCATGCCAGGCTTCCCTGTCCTTCACCAACTCGTGCAGCTTGCTCAAACTCATGTCCATTGAGTCAGTGATACCATCCAGCCATCTCATCCTCTGTCGTCCCCTTCTCCTCCTGCCCCCAATCCCTCCCAGCATCAGGGTCTTTTCCAATGAGTCAACTCTTCGCATGAGTGGCCAAAGTGTTGGAGTTTCAGCTTCAGCATCAGTCCTTCCAATGAACACCCAGGACTGATCTCCTTTAGGATGGACTGGTTGGATCTCCTTGCAGTCCAGGGGACTCTCAAGAGTCCTTCTTCAACTCTTCAAGCCACAGTTCAAAAGCATCAATTCTTCGGTGCTCAGCTTTCTTTATAGTCCAACTTTCACATCCATACATGACTGTCAGAAAAACCATAGCCTTGACTAGACGGACCTTTGTTAGCAAAGTAATGTCTCTGCATTTGTAGGTTAGGATGTAAAAAGACAATAAGTTGAAAGTACTCACAATGGAGTAATGGTAATAATGGAGCACTGATTCGGTTCTGGGTAAGAAGGGATGAAAAGAGAGAAGGGGATAGATGTTGTTCTATCACTGCAAGACCAATTATTATTATTTAAGAAACACTACTTGTCTTATGTAATATTTGCCTCTTGTGGCTCCACATGGGTCCACAACCCAGGCTTCAAGGCCCACCGAAGTGGCCCTCCTATGCGTTACAGCATGCGGGGCGTGGAGGGGTGTTGTTTGGCACACCGGTCCTCTTGTGCCTCTTTGACTGCCAGCAACAGCCAGCTATGGGCCCGACGCTCCAGTGCCATCTATTTTCAGGGCCAGTTGATTTGGCAGGTGAGTTGAACCTTTTCTAAGAAAAGAAAACCAGGGGATTTCCAGGTGGACCAATGGTTACAATTCGGTACTGTCACTGCCAAGGGCACAGGTCAATCCCTGGTTACAGAACTAAGATCCTGTGTGCAGCACGGTACAGCCAAAAAATAAAGAAAACCAGGTACTACTATTAATAAATATTTATCAAGTGTTCACTGTGCAGGGAATACTGTGCTTAGTGGAAGGATATGCAGAAGTATAAGGACTCACCTTCTAGAAGTACAGCTGAAAGGGAACTGAGAAATCATCATCTATCCCCTCACTTTACAGCTAGAAGACAAGGCTTAATACGTGTGCTCAGCAGTGTCCCACTGTTTGCGGCCCATGGACTGCAGCCCGCCAGGCTTCTCTGTCCATGGAATTTTCCAGGCAAGAATACTGGAGTGAGTTGCCATTTCCTCCTCCAGGGGATCTTCCTGGCCTGGGGATCAAACCCCCATTCTTAGGTCTCCTGAGATGGAAGGCAGATTCTTTATCACTGGCACCACCTGGGCAGCCCCAAGGTTTAACAACTTATACAAAATCTCTCAGCTTGCTGCCAGCAGAGCCAAGACTAGAATCATGATCCAGCACTCTCCATCTCAGCCTCCAAAACAATGACATTGGGAAATTTCTGGCAGGGAATTCCCTAGTGGTCTAGTGGTTCATGTTCTTCACTTTCACTGTGGTGGCCTGGGTTCGATACCTGGTTGGAAAACCGTCCCATATGCTGAGCAGAGCAGCCAAAATACCAAAAAAAAAAAAAAAGAGAGAGAGAATTTCTGGGAAACCTCACAAAAATCCACCTTGTATGCATGCTAATTGCTTCAGTCTTGTTCAACTTTTTGCGACCCTATGGACTGTAGCCCTACAGACTCCTCTGTCCATGGGATTCTCCATGCAAGGATACTGGAGTGGGTTGCCATTTCCTCCTCCAGGGGATCTTCCCCACCCAGGGAGCAACCCTCATTGGCAGGTAGGTTCTTTACCACTAGCACCACCCTTGGGACATGATAATTGGGGTGGAGAGGTTTCCAACTTTTCACTTCGTACTACTGGAATGTTCTGCCATAAGCATGTAATACTTTAATAATAAATACAATAGAAACTATCATAATAAAATTAAAGAGAAGAAAGAGTATGTTGTGCATGTCAACCAAAACTGGACAGCAAATTTTTTTATCCCCCGGTTACTTTTACACTTAACGAATACTGGCATTTTTGAGAAAACTCAAAGTACGTCACTACTTAACAACTACGTGCAAATGCAGCCACTTGGTGGGTGATACCAAAATATCGCCAAATCTTTTCTCATGTTCAGAGGATATAAAAGTAAAAATACCACTGCTACTGTTTGAAAGTAAGGTAAAGAACAGATTATCTACTGTAAATTGCATTCCAAGGTGTGTCTTCTTTAAATCAAGGGCTCACTACGTAAGTTTTCCACTTGCTCTCTCGCCTACCAGAGATTGCATCCCTGGAATCTGCTTAAAAAAAAAAATCCTCTTTGCAACTTTTGTGTTTTTTTTAAAGACCCTGTATGAAATGTCTTTTGCCTCCTAGTCACAAGACGTGGGGGAAAGTTAGCTATTTTATAATGTGGCTATTCTTGTGAATTAAAAAGTAGCTTATTTCAGTTTCTTGGGATAGTCTGTGACCTCAGATATCTTCCTCAACACAAGGACTCCAAGAAGAAGTTCGTGTAGTAGACTAATGTACTAAGAAAAGAAACAAAATCCAAATAAATTCAGCAACGGCCACAGGGTGCCCAGCACTTAAAAAAGAGGCTTGTTTAGTTGGTTTTGTTGACAAAAAGGAAAAAGAATAAGGAAGCATCCTCCCCACCCCCGCCCACTCTGTACTCCAAAGTAATTCTAGCAAGGCAATCTTGCTGAGGATCGCCAGACGGCTGGGGCAGGCAGACGATATGATGAATTTTTTGTTCAGTGATTTGACTGTACTGGGTTCTCAGTTTTTAGATGCTAGCCTTGTTCTGACTGCCAAAGTCATCTGAGTTTAACCTAGGATTCAAATTATCATTTCAATCAGTGAGCTTGTAACTGTGGCAGTTCTTACGGGGAGCGGCGCCTCCACTCTAAAGGAGCAAGGGTTGGCAAACAACGGCCAGCAGACCAAACCTTGATGTTTAAAAAACAAAAGGTTGGGACTTCCTTGGTTGCTTACTGATAAAAAAAAAAATCTGCCTGTCAATGCAGGAGACTTGGGTTCCATCCCTGGTCCAGCAAGACCCCACAGGCCGTGGAGCAACCAAGCCTGTGCGCCACAACTACCACGCCTGTGCTCTAGAGCCTGCAGACAACTACAAGGCCCACTTGCCACAGCTGTCTAAGCCTGCTGTGCGGTACAGGCCGCGCTCCAACAAGAGAAGCCTCAGCACCACAACCAGAGAGCAGCCCCCACTTGCCACAACTACGGAAAGCCAGTACAGCAATGAAGACCTGGCACCAAAAATAAGGTTCCCCAAAAGAACAAAAGGTTTATTGGAACAGAGCCACGCGCATTTGTTTACACGTCTCTGGCTGCCTTCACATTAAACAGCAGAGTTGAGTAGTCCTGACAGACGGAATGGCCCGCAAAACCTAAATACAGACTATCTGGACCTCCGCAGAAAGCTTGCTCATCAGTTTAGGGCAGTGCTACCCGTCCTCCCTCCTCGGTATAAAAGATCCTCCGTAACCTGCACTGCCTACTTTTCAGGGCTGACTTCCCAACAATGTGTCCGCACTAGCTTTGTTTGGCTTCAACTACAAAGAGCTACTTGCACTTCCCCTAAATCAGGGAGCATAAACGTGAGAGTCGCTCGGTTGTGTCTGACTCTTTGCGACCCCATGGGCTATACAGTACATGGAATTCTCTAGACCACAATACTGGAGTGGGTAGCCTTTCCCTTCTCCAGGGGATCTTCCCAACCCAGGGATCGAACCCAGATCTCCCGCATTGCAGGCAGATTCTTTACCCGCTGAGCCACCAGGGAAGCCCAAGAAGACTGGAGTGGGTAGCCTATCCTTTCTCCAGGGGATCTTCCCGACCCAGGAATCGAACCTGGGGTCTCCTGCAATGCAGGCGGGTTCTTTACCAACTGAGGTATCAGGGATGCCCAAAGGCAGAACCCACATACTTCCAACTCCCTGCCCCATGTCACCCCTTCCTTGCCAAGTCACCTTCAAAAGGTCCCTGAAACTTCCGCTGTCGCCTCCCCCTCCCAGTTAAGTCTTCCAGGTTGCCCAAGGTCCTGTAATTGGCGGTGAGCCTCCCTTCTCAGTTCTCCAACAGCGGAAGCTGTTTCCTGCTTCTAACTCTAGTTCTTTCACCCGCGGCTAACACATACGAAGTGCTCGATCCTTGCTGGTTCAATTCCTGAATAAATCCTTGCAGGCCTCACACTCACTGCTTGTGTGGCCCTGGATACTTGGGCTGGATATATATTGTAATAGCGAGGGCAGGACGCCATAAGCAAAGACGTACAGAACAGAAGGCGAAGGTGGCGCCACCTAGTCAAACACCCCTGTTCTAGAAAATCTATGAACGCTCAGCCAGGCGACACCCTGCTTTTCTTAGCCTCTCCTGCAAACCGTGTTTGACTGCCGTGCACGGGTTTGGCCCATAACGTTAGAGACTAGACAGCTCCCATTTTACACGCAGTCGTGTACGCAGTGAGCCCTCTGAGGGCCCCAAGTCTCCGGGGGGCGCAAATTTGGGGGACGGGCACCAGGGTCGCCGGGGTCCGGGCCCCGCGCGCCTCCTCCTCCTGAGGCCCCGGGCCTCCCGCGCCCGCTGGCCTCCCGCGCCGACCCGCGGCCCTGTTCTCGTCTCCCTGGCTTTCACCCCGGCGCCTCTCACCTCCGTCCCAGATTCAGCCCTATGGAAGTCACTACACATCTCCCCGGAGGCTCGGCGCACCAGCCACTCAATCTTCCCGCCTACAGCGCCATTTACCGCCCGGCGTCTTCCCCTCAGCCAGTCAAAGACGCTAACCCTTTGACCCCGGCGTGACATGCGCACTGCACCCAGCCTACGCTGGGGCGCCGGCAGGCATGCGCAGTAGGGCGTTCTAGCATGCCGGTTCACTGACGTCAGACCCCCGTCTCCTAGGAGACTAGGAGACAGCTTGCTGCTGCTGCTGCTGCTGCTGCTAAGTCACTTCAGTCGTGTCCGACTCTGTGCGACCCCATAGACGGCAGCCCACCAGGCTCCCCCGTCCCTGGGATTCTCCAGGCAAGAACACTGGCGTGGGTTGCCATTTCCTTCTCCAATGCATGAAATTGAAAAGTGAAAGTGAAGTCGCTCAGTCGTGTCTGACCCTCAGCGACCCCATGGACTGCAGCCTACCAGGCTCCTCCGTCCATGGGATTTTCCAGGCAGGAGTACTGGAGTGGGGTGCCATTAGGGGGTTATTTTCCTCTCTCGTAAACTTCAATATGCTTTTGTTAAGTAAAACTAGCAGCGTGTGCGTGTGGTTCATGGTTGATTCTGAAAAAAAGTACATTAAATTTAAACGAATTTTTAAAAATGTACCAAGCCGACAGATTTATTGAGTTCATTTTGGAGGCAGAAGAATTCTATTAATAAGTTGCTATCAAGTGTCTATCCGTTAAGATGAATATTAGATGAGATGATAGAAAAATGGATGGATATTGAGTATTTGCTATTCTCCAGACCTTGTGCGGAGTCCTGGGAACAGAACAAAGAATAAGATACATGTCTGAATGGAGTTATTCTTGGACTTGCCTCGTGGCTCAGCTGGTGAAGAATCCGCCTGCAATTCGAGAGGTCTGAATTGGATCCCTGGGTTGGGAAGATACCCTGGAGAAGGGAACGGCTACCCACTGCAGTAATTCTGACCTGGAGAATTCCATGGACTGTACAGACCATGGAGTCGCAAAGAGTCCCGACAGGACTGAGGGACTTTCACTTTCACTGAATGAAGTTTACAGCATAGGAAAGTCATTTATTCCAATGTGTCCTTTAAAAAGTCACTTTCCAACAGCTGTATCTGTTGTTTGGTTGGGCAAAACTTTGAGGTTGGCACTCTCCATTCTCTTAATCTTATCCTTACACTTGCAGCTGTGTAATTAAGAAATGATTTTATAATAGTAATGATAGTTAACATTTACAGTGCCAGGCAGTCCTAAGGGCTTTAATATATAATAACTGATTTAATCCTCACAGTCCTGATGTGGGTATTGTAATAATCTGCATTGTACTGGTGAGGAGACTGAGGCATTTATTTTGGCCCATTTTACTGTGTTGTAATCATCCCTGGTGGCTCAGAGGTTAAAGCGTCTGCTTGTGATGTGGGAGACCCAGGTTCAATCCCTGGGTCGGGAAGATACCCTGGAGGAGGAAATGGCAACCCACTCCAGTATTCTTGCCTGGAGAATCCCATGGACAAGGAGCCTGGTAGGCTACAGTCCACAGGGTCGCAAACAGTCAGACACGACTGAGTGACTTCACTTCACTTCACTTCACTTCAATCATCATAGTGGTTGGGACATTAATAAGAAATAGGAAGCAAAGACCATGAATACAGTCAGTTCTTCAAAGAAACTTGGCTCTGAAGGAAGGAAATAACATGCTACATAGAAGAAACATATATATAGGATATAGGAAGAGTCTTTTAAGAAGGTAAAGCCTGGTTCATGTTTAAATGCTGATAGTTAAGAGCTGGTAGACATTTAATGGTTAGAGACACTGTATCTGAGGAAGGATAGTTGATGGAGTTGGACCGGAAGAAGAAGGAGGGTCTGGATATAAGAATCAGCTTTAGATGGGGGAGGGCATCTTCCACTGTGAGCAGGGAGCGGAATCAATAATAGGGGCAGACTATTCACAATAGCCAAGACATGACAACACCTAAATGTCCACAGACAGGTAAAGAAGAGTTGGTATTCATCCCCACACACAATGGACTATTACTAAGCAATAGAGAAGAGTGAAATAATGCTATTTGCAGAAACAGGAATGAACCTAGAAATTATCCTACTAAGTGAAGTAGGTCAGACAGAAAAAGACCAATGATAACACTTATATGTGAAGTCTAAAATATGACACAAATGAATCTATCTATGAAACAGAAAACTAAGATCATGGCATCTGGTCCCATCACTTTATGGGAAATAGATGGGGAAACAGTGTCAGCTTTACTTTTTTGGGCTCCAAAATCACTGCAGATGGTGATTTCAGCCATGAAATTAAAAGACGCTTACTCCTTGGAAGGAAAGTTATGACCAACCTAGATGCCATATTAAAAAGCAGAGACATTACTTTGCCAACAAAGGTTCGTCTAGTCAAGGCTATGGTTTTTCCTGTGGTCATGTATGGATGTGAGAGTTGGACTGTGAAGAAAGCTGAGCACCGAAGAATTGATGCTTTTGAACTGTGGGGTTGGAGAAGACTCTCAAGAGTCCCTTGGACTGCAAGGAGATCCAACCAGTCCATCCTAAAAGAGATCAGTCCTGGGTGTTCATTGGAAGGACTGATGCTAAAGCTGAAGCTGAAACTCCAGTACTTTGGCTACCTCATGCGAAGAGTTGACTAATTGGAAAAGACCCTGATGCTGGGAGGAATTGGGGACAGGAGGAGAAGGGGAGGACAGAGGATGAAATGGTTGGATGGCATCACCGAGTCAATGGACATGAGTTTGGGTAAACTCCGGGAGTTGGTGATGGGCAGGGAGGCCTGGCGTGCTGCGATTCATGGGGTCGCAAAGAGACCGACATGACTGAGCAACTGAACTGAACTGAACTGATGAAACAGAAACAGATTTACAGACATAGAGAACAGACTTGTAGTTGCCAGGGGGCAATGGGGTGGGGGAGGGATGAATTGGGAGTCTGGGGTTAGCAGATGCAAACTATTATATATAGCATGGGCTTCCCTCATAGCTCAGCTGGTAAAGAATCTGCCTGCAATGCAGGAGACCCCAATTTGATTCCTGCGTCAGGAAGATCCCCTGGCTCCTCCAGTATTCGTGGGATTCCCTGGTGGCTCAGATGGTAAAGAATCCGCCTGCAATGTGGCAGACCTGGGTTCAGTCCTTGGGTTTGGAAATCCCCTGGAGAAAGGCATGGCAACCCACTCCAGTAGTCTTACCTGAAGAATACCCATAGAGGAGCTTGGTGGGCTACAGTCCATAGGGTTGCAAAGAGTCGGACACGACTAAGCACAAGCCCAGCACATATACAGGACAAATACACGAGAGTGAAAAAGTTGGCTTAAAGATCAACATTCATATATCTACCTAAAGAAACTAAAGACCTATATATAGAAAACTATAAAACACTGGTGAAAGAAATCAAAGAGGACACTAATAGATGGAGAAATATACCATGTTCATGGATTGGAAGAATCAATATAGTGAAAATGAGTATACTACCCAAAGCAATTTATAGATTCAATGCAATCCCTATCAAGCTACCAACAGTATTCTTCACAGAACTAGAACAAATAATTTCACAATTTGTATGGAAATACAAAAAACCTCGAATAGCCAAAGCGATCTTGAGAAAGAAGAATGGAACTGGAGGTATCAACCTGCCTGACTTCAGGCTCTACTACAAAGCCACAGTTATCAAGACAGTATGGTACTGGCACAAAGACAGAAATATAGTCAATGGAACAAAATAGAAAGCCCAGAGATAAATCCACGCACATATGGACACCTGATCTTTGACAAAGGAGGCAAGAATATACAATGGATTAAAGACAATCTCTTTAACAAGTGGTGCTGGGAAATCTGGTCAACCACTTGTAAAAGAATGAAACTAGAACACTTTCTAACACCATACACAAAAATAAACTCAAAATGGATTAAAGGTCTAAACGTAAGACCAGAAACTATAAAACTCCTAGAGGAGAACATAGGCAAAACACTCTCTGACATACATCACAGCAGGATCCTCTATGACCCACCTCCCAGAATATTGGAAATAAAAGCAAAAATAAACAAATGGGACCTAATTAACCTTAAAAGCTTCTGCACATCAAAGGAAACTTTTAGCAAAGTGAAAAGACAGCCTTCAGAATGGGAGAAAATAATAGCAAATGAAGCAACTGACAAACAACTAATCTCAAAAATATACAAGCAACTCCTACAGCTCAACTCCAGAAAAATAAATGACCCAATCAAAAAATGGGCCAAAGAACTAAATAGACATTTCTCCAAAGAAGACATACAGAGGGCTAACAAACACATGAAAAGATGCTCAACATCACTCATTATCAGAGAAATGCAAATCAAAACCACCATGAGGTACCATTTCACACCAGTCAAAATGGCTGCGATCCAAAAGTCTACAAATAATAAATGCTGGAGAGGATGTGGAGAAAAGGGAACCCTCTTACACTGTTGGTGGGAATGCAAACTAGTACAGCCACTATGGAGAACAGTGTGGAGATTCCTTAAAAAACTGGAAATAGAACTGCCTTATGATCCAGCAATCTCACTGCTGGGCATACACACTGAGGAAACCAGAAGGGAAAGAGACACATGTACCCCAATGTTCATCGCAGCACTGTTTATAGTAGCCAGGACATGGAAGCAACCTAGATGTCCATCAGCAGATGAGTGGATAAGAAAGC
The DNA here is from genome assembly GCF_003369695.1 of Bos indicus x Bos taurus. NCBI lineage: Eukaryota > Metazoa > Chordata > Mammalia > Artiodactyla > Bovidae > Bos > Bos indicus x Bos taurus. The sequence goes on along the minus strand of NC_040079.1, from coordinate 4,837,351 downwards.
AATGGTACATATACACAATGGAATATTACTCAGCCATTAAAAAGAAAACATTTGAATCAGTTCTAATGAGGTGGATGAAACTGGAGCCTATTATACAGAGTGAAGTAAGCCAGAAGGAAAAACACCAATACAGTATAATAACGCATATATATGGAATTTAGAAAGATGGTAACAATAACCCTGTGTACGAGACAGCAAAAGAAACACTGATGTATAGAACAGTCTTATGGACCCTATGGGAGAGGGAGAGGGTGGGAAGATTTGGGAGAATGGCATTGAAACATGTAAAATATCATGTACGAAATGAGATGCCAGTCCAGGTTCGATGCACGATACTGGATGCTTAGGGCTAGTGCACTGGGACGACCCAGAGGGATGGTATGGGGAGGGAGGAGGGAGGAGGGTTCAGGATGGGTAACACATGTATACCTGTGGCGGATTCATTTTGATATTTGGCAAAACTAATACAATTATGTAAAGTTTAAAAATAAAAAAAATAAATAAAAATAAAAGTTGGAATTAGAGTGAAAATGTGGACCTTGCTCTCAGGGCTCCCACAGACTGGAAGGATAGAAAGACCCTCAAATTGACAATTCTAGTGCAGTGAGGCAGGAACACAGATGAACGTTATGTCTGTGGTTTTGAACTTGCAGCCAAACACAGGCATCTAATCTGGACTGACTGCTGATGGGGGTTCTGATGAGGGCAGGGGAGAGCACTCTTCAAGCACTCCATCTCTCCTTGTTCTCTTAAATCATATTTGTAGTAGATTTCATACTTTCAATGATAAGCATTGAATTGAATTTGACTTATTTAAAAAGCAGCCCGTTTTTCTCACTGAACTCAGCCATAGGATAAGTTTGTACATAGAGGGTGTATAATTAAACATATATGAGTCCAATAAATTTGTCCTGAATATATCTTAGTGAAGTAAAAGAAATTAAAAAAAAAAAAGATCAACATTCAGAAAACTAAGATCATGGCATCTGGTCCCATCACTTCATGGGAAATAGATGGGGAAACAGTGGAAATAGTGTCAGACTTTATTTTGGGGGGCTCCAAAATCACTGCAGATGGTGACTGCAGCCATGAAATTAAAAGACGCTTACTTCTTAGAAGAAAAGCTATAACAAACCTAGACAGTGTATTAAAAAGCAGAGACATTAGTTTGCCCACAAAGGTCCATCTAATCAAAGCTATGGTTTTTCCAGTAGTCATGTATGGATGTGAGAGTTGGACTATAAAGAAAGCTGAGCACTGAAGAAGTGATGCTTTTGAACTGTAGTGTTGGAGAAGACTCTTGAGAGTCCCTTGGAAGATCAAACCTGTCAATCCTAAGTTGGCCACCTGATGTGAAGAGCCTACTCATTGGAAAAGACCCTGATACTGGGAAAGATTGAAGGCAGGAGAAGGGGACAGCAGAGGATGAGATAGTTGGATGGCATCACTGACTCAGTGGACATGAATTTGAGCAAGCTCCAGGAGATAGTGAAGGATAGGGAGGCCTGGTGTGCTGCAGTCCCTGGGGTCACAAAGAGTCCGACATGACTTATTGACTAAAAAACAACAGTAGTAGATTTACAGTGTTGTGTTACAATATCTGCTGTACAGAAAAGTCACTCAGTTATACATGTATACATACATTCTTTTTTATATTCTTTTCCCTTATGGTTTATCACAAGATATTGAATATAGTTCCCTGTGTTACACAAAAGGACACTGTTGCTTATCCATCCTGTATATGTCATCTGCATATCTGAGGCTATTGATATTTCTCCCAGCAATCTTGATTCTAGCTTGTGCTTCATCCAGCCCGGCATTTCTCCTGATGTACTCTGCATATAAAGTACTCATATAAAGTTAAATAAGCAGGGTGACAATATACATCCTTGACGTACTCCTTTCCCAATTTGGAACTAGTCTGTTGTTCCATGTCCTGCTCTAACTGTTGCTTCTTGACATGCAATGATGCTTCATTTAAAACATGGATGTAGGTGCCAGATATAGTTTGGGATGTGGAGCTCAAAGAGGTTCAGGAAGTTCTAGTCTGAGCACTTATGTTTTTTTCTCTGAAGTAAATAGCTAGCTAGTAGAAATACAAGATTGGGGTTTAAATTCCTCTTGAGAAGATTAAAAGGAGCACCCAACTCTAAACAAATGTTCCCCACCCTCCCCAGAAAACCACTCTTGATCTACTTGCATATATAATGCAGTAGGTGAGAGACCTAATACTGTGGTAGAGTACGGCACTAATTGTTCTAACTAGGGAAATTTTCCTGTAATTATCTATAATCAGGTTCAATATTCAACACATGTTAGTACTATGGCACCCCACTCCAGTACTCTAGCCTGGAAAATCCCATGGACGGAGGAGCCTGGTAGGCTGCAGTCCACGGGGTCGCTGAGAGTCGGGCACGACTGAGCTACTTCACTTTCACTTTTCACTTTCATGCATTGGAGAAGGAAATGGCAACCCACTCCAGTGTTCTTGCCTGGAGAATCCCAGGGATGGCAGAGCCTAGTGGGCTGCCACCTATGGGGTCGCACAGAGTCAGACACGACTGAAGTGACTTAGCAGCAGCAGCAGTACTATTCTTTCATTGCACAGAGCTCTTCCCTGAGTTGCAATGTTCCTGAATTTCAAGATGAATTTTCTGAACTCACCATGGATTCTGATGTCAGATAGATACACGTAGAAGTTTTAACCTGATTCTGTCACTTATTACCCTGATATAAGTTACTTATCTCTCTGGATCTTAGTTAGCATAGAGCTGACTCATTTGAAAAGACCCTGATGCTGGGAAAGATTGAAGGCAGGAGGAGAAGGGGACGACAGAGGATGAGATGGCTGGATGGCATCACCGACTCAATGGACATGAGTTTGGGTAAACTCTGAGAGCTGGTGATGGACAGGGAGGCCTGGCGTGCTGCGGTCCATGGGGTCGCAAAGAGTCGGACACGCCTGAGTGGCTGAACTGAACTGAACTGATGATGACTAAGTGAAACCATGTACTTAAAATGGTTAGCACGGTACTTTGCCCAAAATATCAATTCCTTTCCTACCTCCCTGCCTTTCTTAGATTGTCACTTAATGTAGCACCAAAGATACAATAATACTTGGTAGAGATCTTCCATTCCCCGTGATTGCAGCGATTAGGGCCAGATTAAGAGATGAGCCTGTCTGGGAGTTGAATAAAAAGTGTTGCAACTTCTCTAGGTACGAAAATGCTGCAGACATGTGATATGGGAAAAAAATGTATTTTTATCACAGCTCTTTTCAAGGTGAATACTGTATGAGGTTAGGAGGCAAAGCCTCTTGGAAAGAGGGTGAAAAAGGTGCCAGAAAACATGCGCCTTCATAACATGAGGTTGCCATGTGTGGGCTTAAAGGACTGTGATTGAAGGCGAGGTGAACAAGCTGGTGTGTTCCCACCATCTCCATTTGCCTCCACCAACATCTCTCTCCTCTGCCTCCTCTCCATCCACTACCACACATGGAGTCTCCAGAAAATAAGACAAATACTGTCAAGGTGCCAAATTGTATTATTTGCTCCCTTACCAAGTCCATAAATCTTAATCTGATTCAGATAATATTGATGATGGCAATGATTTGAACTACAACCCATTTTTTACTGAGGTCCTGGATTTCCTAAGCCATTTGTAGAGTAACCAGAGAAAAGTCATGCATACTGCCCATTATAAAAGATTTGGGTTCCCTAAGCCAAAGATTCTTCTCCTGTATGCAGCCCACTCCATGTGCTGATCATGTCTCACCCTTTCCCCACTGCCCTATGGCTACTGGGGCTCTGGCAAGCAGTGAGAGGAAATACTGATTTGCTGGTTACTCCTATTACTATGAGCAACAAAATCTTTTGTGTCTAACTTTGACTTTTGTGTGGTCTGTCAGCATCCATGAAATTGTCATAGGCTGCTTTGTCAGCTTGCAGGAAGAATAAAAGCCCAGGATCTTTTTAGGTCTTGACAACCCACACTAAACAATCTGTAACAGGATAAATTAAAGGTTTTGACTGAACAAAGCAGAAGCTCGGAGAAGCAGAAATATAATCGTAATTGAGAAAGGTGGGGCAACTGTATTTTAAAATGGTGGGAAAGTGTAGCCAATCTAGGTGTATATGTCTTTCATTCCGATCTAAAGATGTTTCATGACTTATTGAACTTTCTCAATAAACTTTTAAATCTAACTTGTAAGACTGAGAGGTCACAAATTTAGAACTACCAATATTAATGCCCACTTTAGTTTCTAAGGGCCTCCCAGGTTTCAATAGTGGTAAAGAATCAGCTTGCCAATGCAGGAGATGTAGGAGATAAGGGTTGATCCCTGGATTTGGGAAAATCTCCTGGAGGAGGGCACGGCAAACCTCTTCAGTATTCTTACCTGGAGAATCCCAAGGACAGAGGAGCCTGGCGGGCTACAGTCCATAGGGTTGCACAGAGTCGGACACAACTGAAGCGACTTAGTACATGATAGGTTCTAAAAGGCAAGAATCTGGAACCAGTAGCATCGGCTATTAAGATGACAAACTGTTTTCTGGAATTAAGAAGCTTCATGCAAAAATGTATATCTTTCTGGATGGACAACAATGTCTCACTATATAGCACAGGGAACTATATTCTTGGGATAAACTGTAATGGAAAAGAATGTTAAAAAGAATATATATATATATATATCATTTTGCTGTACAGCAGAAATTAACACAACATTGTAAGTCAGCTATACTTTGATTAAAAAGATATGTATTTTTCCACATACCTGTTCTTTAAAAAAAAACTAAAGAATATCATGTACTTATGAAACATTTCTTGTAGGTAATACTGAAGCTTCTCATTGCATAAATCAGAATGGTTTTGGTTGCAGTTATAGAACACCCAGGTCTTACTGATTTACTTAATGGGATTTATTGGGTCATGCAGATGGAGACCCAGCGGTAGACAGTTTCATGGTTAGTTTATTGAGAGGCTCAGCTAGGCAAACACATCCTTACTTTCTTTTTTCTCTTGTCAGATTCATATTTTCTACCGTGGTCCTCACCGTGTTATACATCCACACTAGAAATATCAACACAATCATGGAATAAGATTGAGCTGGTTAGGGGACTTCCTTGGCAGTTCAGGGGTTAAAGGTCTGCACTTCCAGTGCAGGAAGAGCGGGTTTGATTCTCTAGTCGGGGAACTAAGATCCTGGAGGCCACAGAGCATGGAGAAAATAAATAAGGAAATTTCGAAAGAAAAGATTGGGCTGGTTAGCTAAGGCCTGAGTCACATGACCCACCTAGACCTTCTAGATCTAGGGGTAGAGGCATATTCTTCCAAAGTAGAAAGGCTCTGGGGAACGAAGTGGATAACAGTAAACAGCAGCACAATCAGAGTCCTTAGGAGAAGTGGGAGTGGCTGGTGGGGTGGCAGTGTGTATCTCATTAAACCTTGTTCATGAGGATGTGTGTTTACAAAGCCACAAATCTGGGTCACCCCACCTCCATCCCTCTCACTTCTCTACAAAGCAGAGCTTCCCTCACACACAAGGAAATCAATATTTGAAAAAGAAAGCTTTCCAATTGAATAGCTGCTCTGTGCTAAACGCTTTCCTTGGTACTCACACCGTCCCCAATGAAAATGACATGTCAGCTGAACTCGTTTAATCCATTAAGGGCGCACCTGTTTGTATGCAGCGTCTTGCACAACATGGTTTTGAAATTACTTCAATCTTCCTACACTAGAGACGTCACTACTCTTTTGAAAAAAAGTTTAAGGCACTCTCATAAGTTTCTGGTAGAAATGCAAACACGTCCATTCTTTAGGGGAGGTGGAATTTGGCAATACCTAACAAAATTATCACTGCAGATGGTGATTGCAGCCATGAAATTAAAAGACGCTTACTCCTTGGAAGGAAAGTTATGACCAACCCAGAAAGCATATTAAAAAGTAGAGACATTACTTTGTCAACAAAGGTCTGTCTAGTCAAGGCTATGGTTTTTCCAGTAGTCATGTATGGATGTGAGAGTTGGACTGTGAAGAAAGCTGAGCGCTGAAGAATTGATGCTTTTGAACTGTGGTGTTGGAGAAGACTCTTGAGAGTCCCTTGGACTGCAAAGAGATCCAACTAGTCCATCCTAAAGGAGATCAGTCCTGGGTGTTCATTGGTAGAACTGATTTTGAAGCTGAAACTCCAATACTTTGGCCACCTGATGTGAAGAGCTGACTCATTTGAAAAGACCCTGATGATGGGAAAGATTGAGGGCAGGAGGAGGAGGGGACGACAGACGATGAGATGGTTGGATGGCATCACTGACTCTATGGACATAGGTTTGGGTAGACTCCAGGAGTTGGAAATGGACAGGGAGGCCTGGTATGCTGCAGTTCATGGGATCGAGAAGAGACAGACACGACTGAGCAACTGAACTGAACTGAACTAAACTATATATTTATTAACTTTTTCACACAACAATCTTACTTCTAGGAATTTATCCTAAAGTCCTACCTTCAGTTCGAGTCCTAGGTAGATACCCTTGAGATCCATTTAAATAGTTCTCTCTTTTTTTGGCTGCTTGGTGTGGCTTGGGAGTTTAGTCCCCTGACCAAGAACTGGACCTGGGCCACTGCAGTGCAAGTGCAAAGCCCTAACCACAAGATCTCCAGGGAATTCCCTAAGTGAAAGTGAAAGTCACTCAGTTGTGTCCGACTTGAATTTGCCAGGCCAGAATACTGAAGTGGGTAGACTTTCCCTTTTCCAGGGGATCTTCCCAACCCAGGGACTGAACCTAGGTCTCCCAAGTTGTAAGCAGATTCTTTACCAACTGAGCTATCAGGGAAGCCCTGGGAATTCCCTAAGTAGATTTTTAAATATGGATATTTTAAATCCATAATCAACTCTGTTCTGCCTGTACAATCCCAGATAACACCTCCAGCTTCCGTGAGATGGTAGTGTCCATTTCTTTCTCTGGAAAGTGAGGGGTTTGGACTCAATGATTTGTTATTCTTTAGTTGCTAAGTCATGTCTGACTCTTTGTGACCCCGTGAACGGTAGCCCACCAGGCTCCTCTGTCCATGGGATTCTCCAGGCAAGAATATTGGAGTGGGCTGCCATTTCCTCCTCCAGGGGAATCTTTCCAACTCGGGGATCGAATCCATGTCTCCTGTATTTGGCAGGCGGGTTCTTTACTACTGAGCCACCAGGGAAGCCCCCTGGACTTGAGGAGAGCCCCCGTTTATTGAAAGCCAAATGTGTCCCAGACAATCCGCTTATTGTTCTATGTGTGTCATTTCCAGCCCTGCCTTGCAAGGTTTTAATGTACTGTGATTTTATAGGTGAGGATTTTGAAGCTCAGAGAGGTTTAGCAAGCACACAGTCCTCCAGCCAGTAAGAACCCAGGCCTACCTGCCTGTGAAGCCTGTGGTCTTCCTAACACATTAAATTCCTTCCAGAAGATGCAGAGGATCTAAGTCCTTTTACACCTCTAGATTCTGTGATTCTTTATGAAGGAGCAAGAAGAGGATGGGAACTGACAGATCTGCTAAGGTGCTAACAATTAAACAGCAGCTGATGACATTCCCTTACCCTATAGTCATTTTCAGCTCCACCTGTTTTTTATGCACCTCAGCGTTAGTTGGGAGAAGGCAATGGCAACCCACTCCAGTACTCTTGCCTGGAAAATCCCATGGATGGAGGGTGGGCTGCAGTCCATGGGGTCGCAACTGAGCGACTTCCCTTTCACTTTTCACTTTCACGAATTGGAGAAGGAAATGGCAACCCACTCCAGTGTTGTTGCCTGGAGAATCCCAGGGACGGGGGAGCCTGGTGGGCTGCCGTCTACGGGGTCGCACAGAGTCGGACACGACTGAAGTGACTTAGCAGCAGCAGCAGCAGCAGCAGCAGGTTAGTTGGGGCTTCCCTGGTAGCTCAAGTGGTAAAGAACCTGCCTTCGATGCAGGAGACCCTAGTCTGATCCCTGGGTCAGGAAGATCCCCTGAAGAAGGGATTGGCTACCCACTCCAGTATTCTTGCCAGAGAATCCCCATGGACAGAGGAGCCCAGTGGGCTACAGTCCATGGGGACACAACTGAGTGACTAACACTATGGGACTTCCCTGGTGGCTCAGACAGTAAAGAATCCGCCTGTAAGGCAGGAGTGCAAAAGACATGGGTTTGATTAATTGTACTTGGGATTAATTAATTGTACTTTCTGGTTTGTGAGCAGGTATCTTTGTGCTCCTGCAAAGTCCTGCTCTCGTTTCATTTATTTGTTTGTTATTCCTCTTTAGCCCCATTTCTTACTCCCTCACTCATTCCTACATGGACAATTTCTTTTTAAGAATTTTTTTTTAATGTGGACCAGTTTTTTTTTTTTTTTTTTAATTTATTTTGTGTTTTAGGTAGCCCTGGGTCTTTGTTGCTGTGCTCCGGCTTTTCTCTAGTTTTCAGTGGGCTTGTCATTGCAATGGCTTCTTCTGTTGAGGCTTCCGGGCTCCAGAGCACAGGTTCAGTAGTTGTGGTGCATGGGCTTTGTTGCTCTGTGGCGTGTGGAATCCTCCCAGACCAGGGATCAAATCCTCACCCCTGCTGCTGCTGCTGCTAAGTCACTTCAGTCGTGTCCGACTCTGTGTGACCCCATAGACGGCAGCCCACCTGGCTCCCCCATCCCTGGGATTCTCCAGGCAAGAACACTGGAGTGGGTTGCCATTTCCTTCTCCAATGCATGAAAGTGAAAAGTGAAAGTGAAGTCACTCAGTCGTATCTGACTCTTAGCGACCCCATGGACTTCAGCCCACCAGGCTCCTCCATCCATGGGATTTTCCAGGCAAGAGTACTGGAGTGGGGTGCCATTGCCTTCTCCACTCACCCCTGCATTGGAAGGCAAAATTCCAACCTCTGGATTGACAGGAAAGTTTCACGCATGGACAGCTATTCTCGTGTGTTTTCTATGTGTCCTTGAGTTTGTAGGTTCCTTGCAAAATAAGTAGCTATGTTTTGAATGTGTAGGTACTTGTTTTCTGTGTGTGTTTGTGATATTTATTTGGCTGCACTGGGTCTTCGTTGTGGTGCACAGGAGCTTTAGACGCAGCAAGTGGGATCTAGTTCCCTGACCAAGGATCCAACCCAGGGCTCCTGCACTGGGAGTACGGAGTCTTAGCCACTGGACCACCAGAGAAATCCCTGAATGTATGCTTCTGCTAAGTCACTGCAGTCTTGTCCGACTCTGCACGACCCCATAGACGGCAACCCACCAGGCTCCCCTGTCCCTGGGATTCTCCAGGCAAGAACACTGGAGTGGGTTGCCATTTCCTCCTCCAATGCATGAAAGTGAAAAGTGAAAGTGAAGTTGCTCAGTCGTGTCTGACTCTTAGCGACCCCATGCGCTGTCCATGGGATTTTCCTGGCAAGAGTACTGGAGTGGGTTGCCATTTCCCTGAATGTATAGGTGTTTGCTGTTTACATGACTAATTGTGTGCCGACTGGTATCTCTGACTCTCATACCTGTTTCTTGTTCTTTCCCTGCTCTGGTTTGTATCACCATGCACTGTAGGGTGGAGTGGAGTGAAGTGAGATGGGGGGCATGGGGGTGGACTCATCTGGGCAAGCTGCATTGCTGGGTTCCCTAGTCAGCTTCTGCCTGAAGTGAGCCAGTGGGAGACACGGTGGGAGACGAGGATGGAGGAAGGGGGAGTCCAGTGTTTGCTCCTCAGTCTCTCTCTCTTAGGATATCCTGCAGCAGCTGTGTTTCCCCATGGCTCCAATTCCCCCTGGACAACCCTGCCTTATGGCAGAAAGTGAAGAACTAAAGAGCCTCTTGATGAAAGTGAAAGATGAAAGTGAAAAAGTTGGCTTAAAGCTCAACATTCAGAAAACTAAGATCATGGCATCCAATCCCATCAGTTCATGGCAAATAGATGGGGAAACAATGGAAATAGTGAGAGACTTTATTTTGGGGGGCTCCAAAATCACTTCAGATGGTGACTGTAGCCATGAAATTAAAAGACACTTGCTCCTTGGAAGAAAAACTATGACCAACCTAGACAGCCTACATATCAAAAAGCTATTAAAAAGCTATGAGAAACCTAGACAACCTAGATATAAAAAAGCAAAGACATTGCCAACTAAGGTCCATCTAGTCAAAGCTGTGGTTTTTCCAGGAGTCATGTATGCATGTGAGAGTTGAACTATAAAGAAAGTTGAGCGCCAAAGAATTGATGCTTTTGAACTGTGGTATTGGAGAAGACTCTTGAGAGTCCCTTGGACATCAAGGAGATCAAACCAGTCAGTCCTAAAGGAAATCAGTTCTGACTATTCATTGGAAGGACTGATGCTGAAGCTGAAACTCCAATACTTTGGCCACCTGATGGGAAGAACTGACTCATGGAAAAGATCCTGATGCTGGGAAAGATTGAAGGCAGGAGGAGAAGGGGATGACAGAGGATGAGATGGTTGGATGGCATCACTGACTCAGTGGACATGAGTTTGAATAAGTTCTGGGAGTTGGTGATGGACAGGGAAGCCTGGCATGCTGCAGTCCATGGGGTCGCAGAGAGTCGGACACGACTGAGTGACTGAACTGAAAAGGAAACCCTGCCACAAATCCAGCTTCTCCCAGTGACCTCAGTCCCTGGACTCAGGTCGCACCTGAGTCCCTTGTCCCTCCAGCCTGGGGTGGTGGTGATTACTTCCTGCTGCTGTGAACACCTAGGCTGCCTCACCTGTCTCACGTCAGTGTCTCAAGTTTTCTTCACCTGTGTAACCAATTCCCCATATTAAATTTCCTCTCTGTTTTAAAATGCTTACAATGTTTTATGCATTCCTGCTAATCCCCAGCTAATAAATACACTTGGTTTCCCCCTTTTTATGTGTGTGACACTGTATTTCAAGGTCTGTCTCTGTTCTTATTTGTATATGTAGCTCTCTGACTGCTCATTACTGAGCTACACTGTATCCACCACACTTTACTCATCCGTGTCCTGGATAACATGTGTTTCCAAGTCCTACTCCCACACACAGCATTTTGATGAACATTCTCATGCACTTGTTCCCTTGTGAATCTTGTCTGAGAATTGTTCTGCAATATATACACTGGAATGGGATGGCTGGGTCATAAAGTAAACATATGTTTAACTTGACTAAGTTCCCCCAGTTGGTCAACAAAAGATATTCTTTCTTCATATCCCCAGCTCTTGGCATCATCCAACTTTCCCATTTTTGCTTTATTTAATTTCATAGTAATAGTAGTATTAGGTAACAGCACTAACTATTGTTGAGTGCTTTACTATACACCAGCCACTTTACATCATTTCATCCTTTGGTCTTTATCTCGCTTCTGTGGGTAGGCATCAGATGAATGAACAAAGGATCAGAGAGGTTAAGCAACTTGCCCGAGGTCATACAGCCGAGAAGTTGCAGAGCTGGATTACAAATCTAGGTAGATCAGGTCCAGAGCTTGTGACTCTGACTGTAATAACATACTTCTCTTAGATAGATGGTGATGTCCTCTTTTATAGACAAAGAGACTGGAGGGGGGAAACAAATTACAGGATGAAGTTCACATAGCTGGGAAGAGTTAGAGATTATTTTGACCTTGGGATTTACCCAAAACCAGTGCTCTTGACTTCACACAATACTGCCTAATAGATTCTATGTCCAGAAGAATGAAAGTGAAAGTGTCAGTTGATCCAGTCATGTGAAATTCTTTGTGACCCCATGGACTGTAGCCCACCAGGCTCCTCTGGCCATGGAATTCTCCAGACAAGAATACTGCAGTGGGTTGCCATTTCTTTCTCCAGGGGATCTTTTGAACCCAGGATCAAACCTAGGTCTCTTGCATTGCAGGCAGATTCTTTACCATCTGAGCCACCAGGGAAGCCCCACATTGCTTCAATTATAGAATGGCTTCTCAATATCCACAATGCTTCAGAAACCTGTCTTCAGTAAACATCAGCTCTGTATTCCTGTCTCCAAAGGGAATCTTCCTGGGGCCTTGTTTTACTCCTGTTTTGTAGGTCAATTTCCTTTGTTAACCTTTGCTTAATTTCCATCCGGGTCCTTTAAGGGAAAGTATCTTAGTCCAACCAAACTATCATAAGAAAATACTGTTAACTATGCGGCTTATACACACACACACACATTTCTCATAGTTCCAGGGGCTGGAAGCCTGAGATCAGGGTGCCAGTCTGGTGGAGCGGTGGTGAGAGTCTTCTTCCGGGTTGCAGAGTGCAGACTTCTTGCTGTGTTCTCAGGAGGGAGTTGGACCATAAAGAAGGTTGTGTGTGTGTTAGTCGCTAAGTTGTGTCTGACTCCTTGTGACCCCATGGACTGTAGCCTGCCAGGCTCCTCTGTCCATGGGATTCTCCAGGCAAGAATACTGGGGTGGGTTGCCATACCCTCCTCCAGAGGATCTTCCTGACCCAGGGATCCAACCCAGGTCTCCCACTTTGCCGGCAGGTTATTTACTGTCTGAGACACAGAAGAGAGAACCAAGTCATTGAGTTTGTGACTGTGTGTGGGGCTACTGAACTCTCTAGGTCTTGCTTTCAACTGATAGGGTTATTGAGACACCCTACAGAAAGAAAATTGCCCTAAACTTAATGTTACTATTTAGGAGGGAAAGCTGTTGAGGTTAGCATCCCCATGAGAAGAGGAGTTTTGATGAAGTTGGGTGTTTAAAGCCTGAGATTCTAGAATTTTCCAGTTGACAATCTTCATTTCACAATGAAAAGGCCATTTCAAACTAAAGTCACAATGAGATGCTTCTTCACACCCACCAGAATGGCTAGAACTTTTTTTTTTTTGGTGAGGGTCTGGAGAAGTTAGAATCTTGGTGTGTTGTTAGCGAGAATGTGGAGTGGATAAGCCCCATTGCAAAACCGTCTGGCAGTTTCTCAAAATCTCAAACATTAAGTTACCATCTGCCCCAGCACTGCCACTCCCAGGTCCATACCAAAGAGAAATGAAAACCCATGCTCACGCAAACACCTGTACATTCATGTTCATAGCAGCATTTTTCAAAATAGCCATAAAGTGGAAATTACACAAATATCCACCAGCTGATGAATGAATACATAAAATGTGGGATAGGCATACAAAAGAATATTATTTGGCAATAAAAAGAAACAATATACTGATTCATGTTACACCTGTGTGAGCCTTGAAAACATGTTCAGTGAAAGAAGTCAGTCCCAAAGGATCACCTACAGCATGATCCCATTTATGTGAAATGTCCAGGATAGTTGCCTATAGAGACAGGAAGTAGGTTAGCGATTGCCAAGGATGAAGAGAGCTGAGTGATGATGGCTAATGGGTACCACATTCCCTTTTGGGGTAATGGAGATATTCTAAGGTTGATTATGTGATGGATGCACAATTCTTAAATATGCTAAAAGCCATTTAGCTATACACTATATATGACATAGGAGTTATATTTCAAGAAAGCCGTTTAAAAAAATGCTGTGAGATCGTGACTTTAGAGAAACAGGAGTTATGAATGAACTAAGAGGATAGTGGACAAGACTCTTGAGAGTCCCTTGGACTGCAAGGAGATCCACCCAGTTCATTCTGAAGGAGATCAGCCCTGGGATTTCTTTGGAAGGAATGATGCTAAAGCTGAAACTCCAATACTTTGGCCACCTCATGCGAAGAGTTGACTCATTGGAAAAGACCCTGATGCTGGGAGGGATTGGGGGCAGGAGGAGAAGGGGACGACAGAGGATGAGATGGCTGGATGGCATCACCGACTCGATGGATGTGAGTCTGAGTGAACTCTAGGAGTTGGTGATGGACAGGGAGGCCTGGTATGCTGCAGTTCATGGGGTCACAAAGAGTCGGACACGACTGAGTGACTGAAGTGAAGTGAAGAGGATGCTATCTTCTCTCTTCTTTTTTGAATCTGTTGGGCTGCACCGCTCTTAGCTGTGGCCTGCAGGATCTAGTTCTCTGACTAGGGGTCAAACCTGGGCCCCCCTGCACTCTAAAGTGCAGAGTCTTAACCACTGGACCACTAGGGAACGCCCTTATTAACCTCTTTTTTTTTAAGTAACATTTTAATTACTTTGACACAGAATTCTGTACACTTCAACTGATACCAGAAGAAATTTTTATTTCTCAGGGACAGATTTTTACTCATGTGTGTGTCTTTTCTGGGTTGTATGGGATGGGGCTTCCAATCCCCTTTTACAATTTCCTTTTCATTTATATTTATAGGTATATACAAATGAGTTGTTATAATAAAAACCTATAATATATGAAGATGGAAATAGTGGATAGAATTTTCCCATCTTTGTGAGCTAAAAAATTATTCGAAGCTAAGATAACTAGACTGAATTTGAATAATCATTTGAGTATAATAGCTCTCAGAATTTTGGGGCTGAGGAACTCTTTACCTTCTTAAAAATTAAGGATCCCAAAGAGTTCTTGATTATGTGAATTATATATGTTGATATTTACTGTATTACAAATTAAATTGAAGAAAGTTTTGAATGTGTGTTTATTCAACGTGTTACATGTCAACGTGTTTTATTAAAAAAAAAAAACTATTTTCTAAAATAAAAAATTAGAGAGGAGAATAGCATTGGTCCACATTTTTGCAAATCTCTATAACGGTTGGCTTAATCAAATGAGAGGTAGAATCTCATACTTGCTTCTTTTTAAAAACATTGATTTATCTGGTGGCGTCGGGTCTTATTTTCCCATGCGGGATCTTTCATCGTGGCATGCAGACTCTCTAGCTGCTGTGCTCGGGCTCAGTTTCTACACAGCACATAGGATCTTAGTTTCCTAACCAGGGATCAAACCCACGTCCCCTGCATTGAAAGACAGATTCTCAACCACTGGACCACCAGGGCGTCCCGCATGCCTGCTTCTGGATCCAATCTGTTGTGATGTGAGTACAGTACCAGTACTGACACCGCGGAAAAAGGAAAATGTCGTTTTATCCCTTTTATGAACTAGTTTTGATCTCATGAACCTCTGAAAGATTTTGGGGCTCCCCAGGGCACTTAGATCATACTGTGAGAACCGGGGTTTTAGTCCTCACTAAATTCCTGATAGCAGCTCCTCTGACTAGGTTTCATATTTCATTTTAATAGGTTCATTACTTAATAATTACCTTTCAAAATATGTGCACAGATGCCCAGGTATATGTACAAAGATTAGGTAATAAAGCTTGTGCTTCAAAACTAAACATTTACTTTCGCTCTATGAAAACATGGAAACCATTTTAATTGTGGAGGAGGGATGGCTGGCAGGAAAAGAAAACCACTCTCAGTGACCTGATGGTTTGCAGTCAACAGCTCCAAACGCAAAGTTTGCTGCATTTCTACTCCACTTTGGGTATGCCTTCTGGGAAAAGCCCAGAATGAGGCTAGAAGCAGTGGTTTTGTGTAACCAGGCCTTGGGTAACAGGTTGAAAATACAGCAGGGAAGAAGCAGATTTCAGTCCAGGCTAGTTCAGATGTTAGTAATATAGGAGCAGGCACAGCAGCAACATTCATTCCAGTGTTTCAGGGGACAAGATGGCAGGGTCTGAATGAGTCCATATTGCCGTAGCATGTGATATGCCGCGTCTAGACCCTGGGTGCTAAACAAAGTGGACTAATACATGGATAAGAAATGGGTCTTATGACGTCACTGGGAATGAAGCGTATAAAATTCACGACACAAATGAGGAAATCAGGGAGTACGCTGTGTTCTAAAAATCACATATATTAAAAGAGAGGTGTGACTCTGTACTCTTTGCTCAAAACTTACGCACTTGTTGAGGAAATAAACATTCTAGTAGAGAAATGGTGGAAAGCATTTGGGAAACCAGAATTGAGGAAGAGGGTGCAGGAGGCTTGTTGTCGGGAGACCACCAGACCACATAGAGAAAATGAGTCATGTTTTCCAAAATGGATGTAAAACCAGTGCGAGAAACAGGATTGAATTGTCTCTTCACTGATGAAAATCTCACTCTGTTCGAAGCTGAATATCAGATATGTCCTTAACTGTCTTGGTTGGAAATTAAACGGTTCAGATTTAAATGTTAAATGAGAGGAACTGCCTTATAGATCTTCGTTCTGACCGTGCGGGAAGACAGTAGTGGAAAATGACCACATTATCTCAGAGGGAATATTGGGCCCAGCCAGAGATGTCCTAAACCTAAGAAGAGTACAATTTTCAAGGAGACAAAAAGCTATAACCCTGTGGGTAGACAATTTAAAAGAAAATAAGACCAAAGGAAGATGTCTCCAAAAATGAGTCCTTTATAATGAAATTATATCACAGAATCATCATAGACATAATACATTTTGATTAAACCAAGCATTTAGTGATTTGTGAATGAAATAGAGAAATGACAGTTGAGTGATGAAACAGGTTCTCTCCTGTGAAATCTTTATTTCTGGAAGGTTGAGAGGAGTGTGAACAATACCCCTAGACTTATTAATTCCCCTGTAAGAATCTGTCCTTGAAAATACCAGCTAAAGGACTAGTGGTCCAGTGGCTAAGACTGTGCGTTCTCATTGCTGGGGACCGGGGTTTGACCCCTGGTCAGGGAGCTAGATCTCATATTCTTTTTTTTTTTTTTTTTTAATTTTAATTTTTATTTTTTTCATATTCTGCAACTATTAATAGACAGTAGTTGCTGCCAAATAAATAGATTTTTTTAAACAACAACTCTTTTGAGTTTTCCTTTTTTATATATTATTTATTTATTTTTCGTTGTGTTAGGTCTTTGTTGCTGAGCTTTTCTTTACTTGCAGCAATCCGGGGCTACTCTTTGTTGGGGTGCATGATTTCTCACTGCCGTGGCCTCTCGTTTCGGAGCCCAGGCTCCAGGGGCACAGGCCTCAGCAGTTGTGGCCCGTGGGCTTAGTTGCTCCAAAACACACGGAATCTTCCTGGACCAGGGACTGAACCCATGTCCCCTGCATTGGCAGGCGTATTCCTATCCACTGTACCATGAAGGAAGTCCTAAAAACCTTTTAAAAATAAAAAACCCAGCTAAGGTGCATAAATATTTGCAAAAATAAATCCTAGAGCTTTGCTTGTGATAGGGGAAAGTAAAATAATACAAATGTCTGAAAACAGGTGGTTAGTTTAATAAATTATGGCTATTTCGCTCACAGTGGTGGCCCTATGTATCGTTATGAAAAAGATATGAACACCATATTGTCCAGGAGAAAAACAAGAGGCCAAGCATGATGTGGTCAGAGGGGCTGAACTCTGCAAGGGCAGCAGCTGTAACTGCAAAGGGAAAGCCTAGCAGGGAGGTGGAGGTGGAGCCTGGGGCAGACCCCAGACCTGCTAAAGTAGAGAGAAACAGAAGAAGGGGGATCCTGGGTGGTATTATTTGAACCACAGCAATCAGCTCACCTGAATCTAGACCTCAACGTTCTGTGATATAAACCAAACCAATTTAAGTTTGCTTTTCTTTTACTTGTAGATGGTTGGACGGCATCATTGACTCTATGGACGTGAATTTGAGCAAATTCCAGGAGATAGTGAAGGACGGGGAAGCCTGGCTTGCTACAGTCCACGGGTCCGTAAAAAGTCAGACACGACTGAGTGACTGAACACCCCCCCTCAAAAAAAAAATTAACACACATACACATGCACACACTCCATTGACCATGCCCCTTTTATTTGAGGGCTTCCCTTGTGGCTCCGCTGGTAAAGAATTTCCCTACAGTGCAGGAGACCTGGGTTCAATCCCTGGGTTGGGAAGATCCCCTGGAGATGGGAAAGGCTACCCACTCCAGTATTCTGGCCTGGAGAATTCCATGGACTGCATAGTCCACGGGGTCACAAAGAGCTGGACACGACTGAGTGACAATGTAAACTTTTATTTGAAATGTTTTAGTATGACTGAAAGGAAGAGAAAGGATATGAGTCCTCAAGGGGCTTCAGGTCTTTGATTTTCATGTTCAGCTATGTGAAGTTAGGCCTTAGCAACAGTGATTTTTTTTTTTTTTAAGTTTTTGGCCACACCACCGGGCATGTGGGATCTTAGTTTCCAGACCAGGGATTGAACCTGTACCCCCAGCAGCAGGAGCATGGAATCCTAACCACTGGACCACCAGGGAAGGCCTGAAACAGTGATCTCTTTGAAAGCCATAGCCAGGGACACAGTTGGAAATCAGCACCCTCCTGTTTTAATCACACATGATGCACTACTCTTCATTTATTGCATCCATGAAAACCTAGATTAAAATTTAAAAATGCGTGTGTGACTTCCTGTTACGGGTCCTATTTCTCAAGTTCTTGTAAGTCGCCACTCTATCCTGACAACAAGAAAAAAGCTGAGTAAATTGAAAATTGGTAACTTCTCCCAGACCTGTGAAAGAGCTAGAATATCAGGGGGAGGGATTTCCCTGGTGGTCCAGTGCAGGGGCAGACTGTGATTCAAACGCAGGGGGCCTGCGACCCATTCCTGCTCAGGGAACTGGATCCCACATGCCACAGCTGAGTTCACAGACCACGACTAAGACGTGGTGCGGCCAAATAAGTAAATGTTAAAATATATATAACACGATGTCCTCAAAGACTAAAAAGTAATAATAATGATTGGTTAAAGATGGGGCCAGATACACAGGGACTCTGTACTGTCTTCCCAATTTTTCTGTGAATGTGAACTTTCTTAAAAAAAATAATCTATTAAAAAATGAATATATACAAAAATGAGAAGATCATGGATCAAAAGATGCCATTAACGTGGCAATTAGGCATTTTTACTACCTTTTGAATTAAAACAAAAAGAATCACAATGTTTAGTAGTTGTATTAAAAAATCCCCAATAACTCTCATGTTAAAAGACTAAAACATTTGATATAAATGATAAGTTCTTCATAATGTAAAAATTTATTTTTAACTATTGGGGGCAAAGGAATTGCCTTGTGTAGATAAAGAATAAGTGGATTGGGAAGCTCATTTTTACCAACTTAACACTCAAAAATATTTTGTTCCTGCTAATCTCCCAAAAGCTCCTGTTAAGCTGAAATACAGAACATTTTTTTCAGTTTTGATCTTAGCATTTGTAAGGGATAAATAATTGATCAGCACAGGAATTCTGGGAATATATTCAGCTTATGCTCAGCACTAAACTGTTTTCAAATGTCCTTAGGCATCAACCCAAAATGTACATCAAAATGATGTCAATTGGAATTGGGAAGCGAAGTGACATTGTGGATTAGAATTATGAAACGTGAAATGCAACAAGAGGAACAGCAGTTGTCAGTTTCACTGCTAGTTAAACAGTCAGTGTACCTAGCTTTTTTTTTTTTCTCCTTAGCTGTCTCTCTGGTTAAGACTAAAGCCTCTTTGAGAATAGAATCTTCTCTTCTAATTTCAAAATAATCTGGCTGAGAACAGAAACTTAAAAATGAATTGAAGAAAAAGTAGGATTAAAATTTTTTTAAAAATTTTCTTCTGGTAGCGCTTAACAATGAGATCAAAGAACAAAAAAAATGTTGCGTACAAGGCCGTACTGTTAGCTACAGGGACAATGCTGCGCCACAGGTCTCTAGAATGTATTCATTTTGCAAACTCACATCGTATATAACCACACACTCTTTTCCCCCTTCCTATAGCCTCCGGCACCCACCATTCTATTCTCTGAGTCTATGAGTCTGACTATTTTGGATGGTGCAATGTGAGTGGAATCCTGCACCGTTGGCCCTGTGACTGGCTTCTTACACTTAGCGGAACATCCTGAAGCTTTACCCTCCTTGTCACACTTTCAGAATTTCCATCTCTTTGAAGGCTGAATAATATTCCATTATATCATTTATTTTGTTCATCATGGGCATTCGGGTTGTTTGCACATCTTGGCTGTTGAGAATGCCTCGATTCTGAGTCTTCAGAACACCTGTACTAATCAGGTATTGGAGCGCTGGTCTCTCTTCAAGGTCCTGGTTTCAGTTCTTTTGGATAAATACCCAGAAGTAGATTTACTGGATCAGACCGTAGATCTATTTTTAATTTCTTGCCGCTCCTCCACAGTGTTTTCCAGAGTGACGGCACTGTTTGCATCCCCACTGACAGTGTACAAGAATTCCCTTCCTCCAACACTTATCTCTTTTTCTTCTTTTTATTTTTGATAAAGGCCACTCTGACAGATGTGAGGTAATACCTCATTTTGGTTTCAATTTGCATTTTCCTGATGATGAGTGATATTGAGCATCTTTTCATACACTTATTGGCCACTTGTTTGTCTTTAGAAATTGTCTACTCAACTCATTAGCTTCATTTTTTTAAAAAAGCCCCACAACATTAGCCTTGGCAATGATTTCTTGATGTGACACCAGAGCACAGGCAACAAACTGAAAATAGACCAGTGGGATTGCATCAAATGAGAAAACTTCTTCACAGCAAAGAAAATAATCAATAAAAGGATAAGTCAATCTACGGGAAGGGAGAAAATATTTGCAAGCCATATGTCAGATAAGGGATACATTTCCAAAATATGTAAGGAACTCCTACAACTCAAGAGCATGAAAACGAATAACCTAATTAAAAAGGATAATCTTTAACACTTGAATTTCTATACCCTTATGAAAGAGTAATCTCTATCTGAAAATTTTTCATTCATAAAATTCCTATTTTTTATCCAGTGCGAAAGGTCTCAGGCCCCACTCAGGGTGCAACTGAAGCCACGCCACAGACAGGAAGAGCCTCAGTTCCCACACGCTTCTGAGATAATTCAGCACCTGTATCTCCCCAGCCCCACTCGCTCCCCAGGGAATCTAGGACCCAACAGGGTTGGGTTATGTCCTTCTGCTCGACTTTCTTCTGAGGGATCTTGCCCTGGCCTTTGCTATTGGTGCTCTTGTGTTTTTTATTGTTATGTGCTTTGTATGTTTATTTAAAAATAATATAAATCAAACCCAGGACGGAACCTGGGCCCCCGTGCACTGGGAGCGTGGAGTCTTAGCCACTGGAACAGCAAGGAAACCCTAGTACCCTTGTTTTTGAGCGTAGAGTTTGACTGAGTTCTGCAGTCCTCTGCGGTGGCCACACCGAGTCCTCGGAGAACCAAACGTGCAGACCATAGAGGATGGGCCTCCACCTGGCTCAGTCTGTCAGCTGGTCCCCAGAGCACCACAGCTCTCGGTCAGAGCCTTTTGGGGAGCACATCTCTTCCTCTTTGGGGTCTAACCCCTTAGTCAATAGTGATGCAGAGGTATAAATCAGGACATCAGGATTAACATAGACACATTACTATATATAAAATAGATTACTAGTAGGAACCCACTGAAGCCATGAAATTAAAAGATGCTTACTCCTTGGAAGGAAAACTATGACAAACCTAGACAGTGTATTGAAAAGCAGAGACATTACTTTGCTGACAAAGGCCCATTAGTCAAAGTTACGATTTTTCCAGTAGTCATGTATGGATTTGAGAGTTGGACCATAAAGAATGCTGAGTGCTGAGGGATTGATGCTTTTCAATTGTGGTGTTGGAGAAGACTTTAGAGTCCCCTGGACTGCATGGAGATCCAACCAGTCCATCCTAAAGGAAATCAGCCCTGAATATTCATTGTAAGGACTGATGCTGAAGCTGAAGCTCCAATACTTTGGCCACCTCACGTGAAGAGCCAACTCATTGGAAAAGACCCTGATGCTGGAAAAGACTAAAAGCAAAAGAAGGAGGGGGCAGCAGAGGATGAGACGGTTAGATAGCATCACTGACTCAATGGACACGAATTTGAGCAAACTCTGGGAGACAGAGAAGGACAGGGGAGTCTGGCGTGCTGTAGGCCATGGGGTCACAGAGAGTTGGACACAACTTAGCGACTGATCAGTAACACGGGGAACTCTACTCAATACTCTGCAATGACCTATGGCAAAAGAATGTAAAAAAAGAGCATACGTACATATACGTATAACTGATTCACTTTGCTGTACACCTGACAGTATCACGACATTGTAAATCAATTATACGCCAATAAAAATAAACAGATGTTGATGGGACTTGTGCCTAGCCATCCTTACTATTTATCCTCCTTCTGCCCATTCTCCCCAGCCTTCATCTCCCACTAGCCCAGGACCAAGGCCTCTGTTCATACCAATTCAAGCCAATATGGCACTTGCAGGAATTCCCAGATGACTACTTCCATACTCTGAGCTCTAGTTTGAGCTTAGCTGGGACCTGCCATGTATTCCTAAAACAAGTCTTACTTTCTATTTCTGCTGCAGGAAGGCAGGCTAGATTAGCTCATATCAGTGACCTACACTCACCAGTCACTGAGTCTGTGCTGAGCCCACCATATGCAGGATTTCACTGCAGGCACAGGGATGGGTATGAAGTGGGGAGATCCCTGCACAAGGCTTTCACAGGTCTGTTTATCTCCTCAGTCTTCCTGTTCCTTCCTCAGGAGTTAGCCAATGCCCTGGGAGAGCAGTAGGCCCGAAGGTGGATGCTCCACCCCGGGTTCAAGTCTTGTCTAGATCTCAGCCCCTAAGTCCATGCTGTGAGGTAGCCGCCGCCTCCCATGACTTTAAGCCAAGCATTCGTATATTTGGTGCAGCTTTTTAAAATGTTCTCAGTGAAAGAATTGTTTCCCATGATCTAGTCTGCCCTTTGCAGAAGATATCCAAATCACTCCTGAGTAAAATTTTATTCTTCCCAGATAACCTAATAGTAAAAAACAAGCAGGCCTTTTCTTTTTTTTGAGTGTCGTCTTCTGTTACTTTCCAGTGCTTCTTCATCCCTTTGGCTGTGTCAGGCCTTAGCTGTAGCACACAGGACCTCCGTGTACCGCGCAGGCTATTTCGTTTCGGTGCGTGGACACTTTGCTTGTGGCTTGCGGGCTCAGGAGTTGCGGTGCTCAGGCTTAGTTGCTCTGCAGCATGTGGGATTTTAATTCCCACACGAGGGATGGAACCCTCGTCACCCCTTGCATCTCAAGGTAGATTCTTAACCACTGGACCACCAAGGAAGTCCCCATTTTCTGTCTCTTTACTCATGGGTAGAAATGCTATTAAAGCACTTTCTAAATAACTGAGAAGCAGAAGGCAGATGGCCAAACAAGATAAAGGTTAAGATCTGGTTCATCACAGACTGTAGAGTTCGCCTGAACAATGGAGATAGAAAGAATGGTTCCCCCCATAAGGCTGAACAGACATCTTCCTTTTTCAAAAGCAAGCTCATTTTCAGCGTTTATGTGTAATTTTTTCCCTTGAAGCAAATTTCTGTTTAGGCAAAGCATAAAGGAATCAGGTATTTCATCAAGAGGGACCGAACTTGTTTCTCACTTCTTTGATGACCTGAGGTTGTGCAACACCATATGTCTCACGTGGGGGAGGGGTGAGGGGGACACGGCATCAGGCTGAAGGTGCAAGCCAGGCAGGTGACCTCATCAGAAAGATTGTGGCCAAGTCAGGGATCAGCGCGAAATCCATCAGACCTACAGGGCCAGGGCCAGCCCATCACAGTGGACATGAGCTAAGGATGCTCGGTGGCCTTGGCAGTCAGCAGGGCCCGGGGGAAGCCAGCAGACCTGGAGCGGGCCATGGCAGCTGGAAGGATCCGCTGAGACCTTTTAACTGGGGCAGCGGGTTTCATTTCCTCCTTGTCCAGACCCAGCCTCGTTCTCAACAGGACCAGCCCCCAGAGGACGGCAGGGGAAGAGAATTTCACACTGGTGTCTGCAGGCAGAGAGGGAAGTGGAATTGTATCCCTCTCCTGACAGAGGCAATTACAGCCTCCAGAGGCAAAGCCCAGGCGGCCTCTCCCCAGAGTTGATCCTATTTCTCTCCCTGGGTTGACAACTACCTCAGGACAGGGATAATGGTTGTTGATAATATCTGCCACTGTGCTGATTTGAAACTAAAAGAGGGATTAAATGTTCAAGCAAAAAGCCATAAGGAAAAAATCAACACGAGCTTGCAGGCTCCTGTCTGCCTCTTGTAACCACCGCTGAGTCTGGGCTGTCGGGCATCCGAGAGCCTCACACCCCTTCCCTCCTGGAACCTGGGAGGAAATGGGGTCGCTCAAGGGCTCCCCACTTTCCCTGGTTCCCGCTCCCTGCCTCATCGACCTCATTCATAGTATCCATAAATTCAAAGACCGGGTACTGATGCTGACACGAGCCGGGCCTTACCCTAAGCAGGAGTTCCTTTTAAAGCGCTCTCCTCATCTCATTGACAGGACTTAGCCTAAGCACCATCAATGGTAGAAAAACTACTGTGTGAATGTCAGAAACACCATTAAACTGTGCTAAAACGCATTCCAGGATTCCCTGGCTGTCCAGTGGTTAGGAGTCTGCTTTTCACTGCCGAGGAGGCAGCTCCAATCCCTGGTCTGGAACTAAGATCCTGCGAGCCACGCAGCGCAGCCAAAACAAACAGCAACAGAAACACGTGCAAAACAAAAGCGTGTGCAGAGCAGGTAATTCTCCACCCTGCCTCATCTCCTCCCTGCAGAACCACTGTTGCTTTGTCCCAGGAGGGCTTTGTACGTGTGTTCACAAGCACGTAGCACATTTCCTTCAACCAGCACCACGCACGCCTTTATTTTTTTATACAAATGACAACGTAATTCCATATTAAGTTGCGTTTTTAAGCACTCTAATTGACAGCAAGTTGTACCTAAAATTGAAGAGGAATTTCTGCAGATTTCCAAGGGTCGAGTCCTTGCCTGGATTTCTAGGACTTTAAAGGATGAGCTGAACTCTTGCACGAAGGATGGTTCTGCAAGAATTTCAAGACAGCGAAATTCTTTTATCTTCTCAAACCCTCTGTAAGCAGCTCCTTTGCCCCTTTTCTGTTTGTTTACCTCTGCTGTTTTCCTTAGGCCTTCATCATAAAGATGAGATCATTAGGCAACATTTAACTTAGCTCCTGATTTCAGCTTTTCCGCATTGCGTGCTGTGCTGAGTCGCTTCAGTCAAGTCCAGCTCTTCGCAAACCTATGGGTCATAGCCCACCAGGCTCCTCTGTCCATAGGATTCCCCAGGCAAGAACACTAGAGTGGGTTTCCATTTCCTTCTCCAGGGGATTTTCCCGACCCAGGGGTCAAACTCGAGTTTCCTATGGCTCCTGCATTGGCAGGCGGGTTCTTTACCACTAATACCACCACACGTACATAGCACCTTACCTAACCTGTTGATTCCTCTCCTGGATTAGAAGGAATAAGAATAAAGAATTAAGTAGTTAAAGAATGACTGACTCTCAAGCCCTAGATTTCCCTTAGGAAATTTGCAGGCAGACCACGTGGACACAGATGGACCAGATGGGAAAAGAACAGCCAGTCACAGGTGGGCCTGGCAGGCCAGAGAGATTCCCAAGGAAGATCAAGATCAGCAAGCCTGCACGCAGTGGAAAAATGATGAAGAATCTGGCCTCCAGCCTTAATGACTAACTGAGATTCTTTATCACGGCTGGGACTTCCCTGGCAGGCCAGTGGTTAAGATTCCGCACTTCCAATGCAGGATCGACCCCTGGTCAGGGAACTAAGATCTCACAAGCCGTGTGGTGTGGCCAGAAAACAACACAACAAAAATAACTTCTTGAAAATTGGCACAGCTGAGCAGAATCTTAGGAGCTGGTCTCTTGACACAAGTCCGCCTGCTCCCCAGATCACTGGCTTTTCCGAATAAAACACCTTTCTTCTCTAACGAAGCTTGCCTCTCGATTTCTTGGTTGTGGAGTGGCGAGCTGAAGAACCTGTGTTTGGTTACAACTCTGACTTTCCCCTCAACCGCCCCTTTACCGCCTGATTCATCTCAGATCACGGTATTTTGAGTTTCTTTATTCCTCATGGGGCATCGTAGAACTAAAATAACTATATACATTTCGTGCCAAAGAAAAACTTTCAGAGAAGTAAGCTCGCTCGAAGTTACATAAAATGAGTTAATCACTTCTGTGGAAGATTTGTGTTTTCTATCATAACTTTATTATGCCACTGCATTGCATGTATTATAATATAATGTGCGCTCAGCTGCTCAGTCGTGTCTGACTCTGCGACCTCATGGACCGTAGCCCACCAGGCTCCCCTGCCCATAGGATTATCCAGGCGAGAATACTGGATTGGGTTGCCACGCCCTCCTCCGAGGGATCTTCCCGACCCAGGGATGGAACTGGAGTCTCTTATGTTTCCTACATTGGCGGGTGGGTTCTTTACCACTAGGCCTCTTTATAGATACTATCAAGTTTTCTTATTGAAATGCAAATAAATGGATTCGATTGAAAAACAATTTAAATCCCCAGCTATATAAAATCTCTATGAACTGGAAATCATTTAACTGCAGGAACTAATTCAACTTTCTTCCTCGCAATTTTGAAAAACGAGCTTCAACAGGATCTATATTTATGAAAGAATGTGTGCTTTGACATAAAGATCAAAACACAAGATTGCAGGAGATATTTTAGGACTTTCCCAAATTCTTAAAATGTGTGAGCAGGGAAGAGAAACACTGGATCTGAGTCAGAAGACTTTGGTTTGTGTCCCAGGTTTACCTCTTG
Source organism: Bos indicus x Bos taurus (assembly GCF_003369695.1). NCBI lineage: Eukaryota > Metazoa > Chordata > Mammalia > Artiodactyla > Bovidae > Bos > Bos indicus x Bos taurus. Next base: position 4,810,915 of record NC_040079.1, on the reverse strand, counting down.
TTAGTTTTTTTTTTTCAATCTATTTGAGCTGCAGTTTCCTCACAATACAATGATCTGTATCGCATCATCATAGCTAGTATTTAGTGAGCGCTTAGGATATGCAGCCACGCACTAAGTTCCTTACACAGAAGATCTAGGTAATCTACACATCAACATTGTGAGGATCATATCTGATTAACCTGTGCTACAAATGAGCAACAGGCTCAGGGGGGATAATTAGCTTGCCAAGGTCACAGCCCGAAGTGAGGAAACGGGAATTCATGGGCAAATAGTCTGAGCGGTATTTGGGAGGTAATTTTTTAAAGTGCTTTCTTGCTTGTATTTCCTTCATTCTATTCTACGCATCCTCCTATAAGACACTTATTAAACCATTATTTAAAAAAAAAATCAGGCTATGCTGGGCCTTAATTATGGCATGCGGTATCTGGTTCCCTGACCAGGGAAGAAACCTGGATCCTCTGCATTGGGAGCATGGAGTCTCAGCCACTGGATCATCAGAGAAGTCCCTCAAATTGTTCTTTTCTGAAAATCTCAGCTGGCCCTTGATTCGCACCATTAAACTCTGCATTTCTAACCTGGCATTCAGCATCTTCATGATAACGCTCCCGCCCATCTCTCTAGGGGCTTCCCAGGTGGCTCAGTGGTAAAGAACTTGCCTGCCAATATAGGAGATGCAGGAGACTCAGTTTCCATCCTTGGGTCGGGAAGATCCCTTGGAGAAGGAAATGGCAACCCACTCCAGTGTTCTTGCCTGGAGAATCCCATGGACACAGGAGCCTGGTGGGCTACAGTCCACGGGGTCGCAAAGTCAGTCAGGACTGAGCCACTGAACCCGCACGCACGCACATCTCTCTAGACTCTCTATGAGACGCACCCGTGCGCTGTCCTCGGACCTGAGCTGTGCTTCATCTGCTGCTGTTTCCTCTGACCCAAAGGCCTTTCTTCCTCAAGGGCCAAGCTTTTGTGAAACTGGATGACTCCTGTCTGGAGGGATTTCTTGCTATTCCGTCTGGAAATTGGGTGGTAGGGACTGCTTAATTTATATTATTTCCTTAAATACACTATTATGTACAGTTATTTGTGTACAGGAATTATTGCCTGATAGGAAAATATCCTGGGAGATGGACAAAAGCAGTGCACGGCTCTTTCTATATCCCCACCTGGGAACTCGATGAGTGTTTCCACAAGACAGGTCTTGCCGGCTTTTTCGGGAAGTGGAACCAGGAGGGATCTGTGGTCCCAGTGAGGGCGAATGAACAGCCTTGGAAGTTTCACTTTTAGTTTTTTTTTTCTTTTTAATTCATTTTTTTATTGAAGGATAATTGCTTTACAGAATTTTGTTGTTTTCTGTTAAACCTCAACATGAATCAGCCTTAGGTATACATATATCCCCTCCTTTTGGGGCCTCTCTTCCATCTCCCATCATTTCTATTTAATTTTGCCAACAAAGATGTTTAGCCTCAGGCCATGAGAATCATGAAGCCAGTCATGGCTACATGGCTACATGGGCTACACCGCCTTCCAAGTTTACTTGTAGGGCATCGGGGTGGGGTAGAAAGCCTGTGCCCTTCAGTCGGTGGCTCAGATGGTAAAGAGTCTGCCTGCAATGCAGGAGACCTGGGTTCGATCTCTGGGTCGGGCAGATCCCTGGAGAAGGAAATGGCAGCCCACTCCAGTACTCTTGCCTGGAGAATCCCATGGACAGGGGAGCAGGGCAGGCTACAGTCCATGGAGCCGCAAAGAGTCGGACGCGACTGCGCAGCTAACTTTCACTCTCCAGTCCCAGAATCCCTCTCAGCCCGTCTTGAATCGGCAGTTGACCCTGTGGTTTTTGGTTGAACGGTTTACCTAGTGGAGTTGGTAACAGCACCCGGCCCTCAAAGGCGTCTTTGCATTTTTGCTTTTTGGCAGAGTCCCTCATGAAGCTAATATATTTAAATTGCTGTGAAGTAGATAAGTGAATGTCTGTCCCTTCACCTCTTTACAATAAGGGTTCAAAATCCTTTAGCAAGTGGAACCTGAGACAGAGGGGGGAAAAAAAAAATCCCTTGAAATGTGGCCTCACAAGACAACTAGACAACACTGCCCCCTAGTGTCTAATATAGGTACTGCTTCACATCCGAGGACAGAACCGTGGTGCCTGGAGACGGAGGTTTCGGGGTTGGTTGAGTGTGTATTTACACGTAGTTTAATCACAAACTGGATCCCACACAAGGAACTTTTGAATTTTCACAACCAAGATTCAAACCAGGTCTTCAAATTCACATCCCTTCCTGAGGCTGGCAGGTAGGGTTCACAGAGCTGCGGTAAAGGCATTCACTTTTCTCAGCATTTATAGTATCATTCATGTGTATGTGTGTGTGTGCATGTGTGCTCAGCCCTGTCTAACTGTTTTGGACCCTATGGAGCGTAGCCCACCAGGCTCCTCTGTCCATGGTATTTCCCAGGCAAGAATACGGAGCGGGTTGCCATTTCCTCCTCCAGGGGATAACCCAGAAATGGAACCTGCGTCTCCTGTGTTGCAGGCAGATTCTTTACCGATGAGCCACCTGAGAAGCCCTTGAAGATTCAGGGGACCCTCCACGCCCCCTTCCCCGCCCCCAAACACTTCAGAGGCCCACCTCAGACCCTAAGCCACCTGTTTGCACTTGAAGGATTCTATAAGATGCGATGGAAAAACCCAAAAGAATTTTTTTGCCAACCCATCCATGGGAGAAAAGAGATTTGCTTTCTTTTGGAGTTTCTTTCTTTAAGAGTTTCCTGGAGCTAGTGAACCGAGCTCCAGAGTTTGCAAAAACAGGCTACTTGTTTGCCCAGTCCCCGGGTACCGCAGACATACGGCAGGGTAGGGATACTGGGGTCTTGTAAAGAGGACGACGGCTGGTACCCACAGGGCTCCACGCTGAGGATGGTCCCACGCTGGGTTCAACGTGCTGATGCTAGCTTGAGCTTCTTAACACTTTCTGAACCATGGTCCCCACCTTTTTCTTTTGCACTGAGACCTGCAAATCATGTACTCGGTTCTGCTTTTGATAGAATTTGCTACCTTTCTCTTTTCTCCCCACTTCCTGCCTTGACTCTCTGTTCTCAGCACCCTGCTGTGCCCTAAGCCTTGCCCGGAAAAAGAGAAGAGTCTCGGTGATGGTAGTCTAGACCCATCTATTACTCCCCAACCCCAACCTCTAAGACTAGGAGTGTGTGTCTTCCTCTGAAGTGCACCTGCCACGGTCACGTGACGACACGGACAGGGAAGCCCAGGCATCGTCACGCTTTGGACCCATCGTCTCTTACTGGACCTCGTCTGGCTACCATGTTTATTCTTGCTCTCCAACTGTATCTTTAAACAGTCAGTGACCCTGCTGGCAAACCTAGGTTCAGGTAAAGAAGCATATGGGGCTGAACACTCTTCGGCTCAGGCCACTATTCTGACATATCTGCTTTTTTTAAAATTGTATTTTATTGAAATATAGTGCCGAAGAATTGATGCTTTTGAACTGTGGTGTTGGAGAAGACTCTTGAGAGTCCCTTGGACTGCAAGGAGATCCAACCGGTCCATTCTAAAGGAGATCACTCCTGGGTGTTCTTTGGAAGGAATGATGCTGAAGCTGAAACTCCAGTACTTTGGCCACCTCATGCGAAGAGTTGACTCATTGGAAAAAACTCTGATGCTGGGAGGGATTGGGGGCAGGAGGAGAAGGGGACAACAGAGGATCAGATGGCTGGATGGCATCACCAACTCGATGGAAGTGAGTCTGAGTGAACTCCGGGAGTTGGTGATGGACAGGGAGGCCTGGCGTGCTGCGACTCATGGGATCACAAAGAGGCAGACACGACAGAGTGACTGAACTGAATTGAACTGATTGAAGTATAGTTGATTTTCAATGTTGTGTTAAGTTCTGCTGTACAGCAAAGTTGACTTCATCATACATATTCTTTCTCATATTCTTTTCTATTACAGTTTATCACAGGACATAATTCCTTGTGCTATACAATAGGACCTTGTTTATCCATCCTGTATGTAATAGTTGCATCTGTGGGTCCCAAAATGATAGTCCCTCCCTTCCCCCTGCCTTGACCCCTTGGGAACCACCTGTCTGTTTTCCACGGACATATCGTCTTTATCCCCCACATCTCCTTTTGATCACAGACTTCCTTGTACAACTTGTCATCTCCTCTCTCCCTGCCCATGTCTGGCAGGTTTCTGCTCCCCTACATGACCGTCCACTTACCTATCAACCACTTCTATCTTCCTCCTACCTACCTGCCTGTAGATCACACACTGAACACCACCTATATGCCAGACACTATTAATAGGTTACGCACATACTCTTCATATTCAAGATCAGTAGTTTTTTCCCTTCACTTTCCTCTTGAGAACACTGAAGCTTAGACAGGTTAGATAACTTGATGGGGTTGGAAACTGATCTCAAATCCTTCTAAACGTAAAGCTCCTGCTTCTTCCTCTACACTAGTGGTTTTCAAAGTGTGGTCCCCAGATCAGCACCCGGAAACTGGTTAGAGATGCAATTTTTAGACCCACCACCCCAGACCTGTTGAATATGAAACTCTGGGAGGTGGGCCCAGCAGTCCCTCAGAACACACCCTCGGGGTGATTCTGACGGATGCTCAAGTTTGAGCCACTGCTTCCCGCCACGTTTTACCCCGTTGCTGTCTGCCTTCTCTGCATCCTGGAATTGGTAGCCCAGGTTTGGGGCCCTCCCCACTCCTGCTCCCTCAGAGTCTGAGCGTCGCAGCAGCGGGCAGGTTGCGTTCTGGGTCTAGGCCCCTGCCTTTCCGTCTTCTCTCTTCCTGGGTATCTGCACCTTTTCAGACAGCATTTCCAGAAACCCAAGCCCTCTTTTCCCCTCCTCAGAATGCCTCCTCCCTCGCTCCATTTTGGTTTCTTATTTCACTTCTTTCCCATATACTCAAACTGAAATTTGAAGTTCTTAATTTTGTATTGCTTTTGCTACTCTATCTATGGGGGCTTCCCCAGTGACTTAGTAGGTGAAGAATCCTCGTGCAGTGCAGGAGACTCAGGTTTGATCTTCAGGTCAGGAAGATACCCTGGAGAAGGGAATGGTTACCCACCCCACTCTTCTTGCCTGGAGAATCCCGTGGACAGAGGAGTCTGGCGGGCTACAGCCCATGCGGTTGCAAAGAGTTGGACACGACTAAATGACTAAACCACCACAGCCTATCTATATCATCTTATAAAATCTCTTCCAGCCCTCATACCAGTTTTCTCAGAGTCTTATGTCATCTAGCCTTTTAACTCTTCCCCTTGTCCCTATTTCAGCCTGTCTTATGAGTGTCTGTGAGAGCTATTCTGAAGAGCAGGTCCTGACCCACCATTCAGAGACAAAGAGTCTCGATTCTCAGGTCTCCCCTCCCCCACAGCCCTTTATATGTCTTTTAGGGCACCTCACTTGAATTGCAATAATGTGTGTGCTTGTCTGACGTGATGGCACAGTAAGAAAATGAGACAGGTTTCCAGAAACCATTCAATATAATCAGCTTTAGTTTTTTTTTTTTTAATGTCATCACGTCAACTGGCTGATTAGACACCTGCCATTGGACGAGAATTTCGTGGACATCACCAACATTTTTACAGACCCATAACGAACATTCCCAGTGACCCAGAACAAACTCCCAATAACCCAGAATTTTCAGGGACTGCAATAAGAAAAGCTCTACCGCCGAAAGCAGAAAGCTTTTTAAATGACCATAGAATCACCTTTGGAAGAGTTGCCTTAGGGCCAATAGAAGAGGTAGACAGGTTCCCAGTATTAGTGCCCTAATGACACAATTACCACCTCCCTCCTCATTTAGCCTGATTCATTAAGCCCTTGGTTTCCATTAGCTAAACCAGTCCTTTTGTTGCCGGTGGAGGTAATAAATAGTGAATGGCACCTTTCTCCAGCCACCCATCTGATTAGCTTAAAATGACCTCATGCTAGTTTTACACACTAGCGTGACTCACACTGATGTCATCAAATCCTGTTAAACGATTGTTGATTCCCCACGGCCATCAGCACCTTCCCAAAGGCTTCCACAGGGACGATTACTGAAAGCCTTTTGTACTAACTTTTTTTTTGGATGTTGTACAATAAGCTTTACCCGTGAGTTAATTGTCTCTGTTGACATATTAAGTCTTTACTTTTGAGTGCTTTGCATGCAAACAACTTGTCGAGAATGAGCCACCCTTACATTTCCAGGTTTTAGTGAAGGCCATGTTCTAATAAGACTAAAAAAGAAAAAATCCAAGACCAGTTTTCTCTGGTTGGGGAATATTAGTGTTTCGGCTCATGAATTATTCATCAGAGCACCTGACGTTTGTGTCAGTCTTCTCATTTCATCACAACGTGAAGGTATTATCTCGCTTGCCCTCCCAATCATCCCTTCCGGTAGACAGGGAGACAGTTAGCCCCATCTGCCGACAGCAAGGACGTGTGAGTTGATCCAGGTGGCTGAAATCCTGCAAGGTCAAGTAAGTAGCAGAAGAGCCCCAGCCTTCTGTCTGCTTCCGGTAGAGGCTGATGCTAATAGTCTCTCTTAATTATCATAAGCAATTGCTTAAGAAAATTCTTTTTTACATTGGATGGCCGATCCTAAGAAATAGAGGTAATAGGAGCTAAGAATAGGAAGAATGAGGTGAAGAGGAAAGATGACAAAGGAAGAGGAAGAAATTTTCTTTGAATGGACACCGAATCTCGAGCAGTTTCGAATTTACGGCTTCTTTTTACGGAAAACTTTTGATTTAAATATTACCATAGAGGAGAGCTAGAATTTTAATGGTGATTGATTTTTAAAAGTTAAGAACTGGGAAATCAAAGAAGCAAAAGACTTGATATAAGAAAAGAATCTCTCTAGTCAACAGCTAGAGTCAAGCTGACCTTTATGGAAAAAGATTCCACTGCTAAACGAGGTCCCTCCCATCGCCCCTATGTGACTGCCAGTTGCTCCTGTCTCTTCTCTACTGGTGTTAGCTGCTATCGGTGGAAAGAATAGCCTTCCACCCACACTTGAGCTGCAGCTTGTTTCTCTCTGACTTAATCCTGCCCATTTTGGCCCATGACCCAGTTGAATAGATGGACTTGTTTTTGACTCTCCTGTGTTTGACTTGTGTTTGACTCTCCTGTGAAGACTCGTTGCAAGGTTGACTTGGAAATTTAAACAAAATCGGCAGCTTGGTATTGGTGTTGACAGTGAAATGTTTAAAAGTAAGTTGTGCTGAATTTGTGTCTTGCTAGGGTTTCCTGAAGCAGTTTGCCTGGCTGGCCAGTAATGACCAATCCATTATTCAACTGTTTATTGACCACTTATTTTGTTTTCTGCACAGTGATAGGCACAAGTTACAAAAGCTTAACATTTGACAAGTGCGTCACTGGTTTCTAAAGCATGTTCATGGCTGCCGAGAGGGAGGGGGAGATAAATTAGGAGTTTGGGATTAATATATACACCATATTTTATATATATATATTATAGAATATATATTATATATAAAGAATCAGACATGACTGAAGTGATTTATCACACACTACACGCACTTAAGTTTTCTATTCAATTAGAAGGTATCATTTACAAGTTTTATTTATTTGGCTGGTCGGGTCTTAGTTGTAGCATGGGGGATCTAGTTCCCTGAGCAGAAATTGAACCTGGTTCCCCTGCATTGAGAGGGCAGAGTCCTAACCACTGGACCACCAGGGAAGTCCCCAGGTATCATTTTTTTACTCATTAAATTTCCTAAACACTTAATTTAAAGCAGAAGTTGATGGTGCCTCTTCAATTAAGGAAACACTGTACTATTTTAGTTGAATTTTACTTATACCCTTGTAAGTAAAGGAGTCATATTAACGAATCAAATCTTCTAATTTTCCACATATCCACCTAAGACATTGACCGACAGGAGAGTGATATCAATGGCTGACAGCAATCAATCAATCAGTCATAAAGCACGATCATGAGAGCAAGACTTGTCAGTCCCTTTTAATTTTCTTCTCCAATGGAGTGACTGTTTTAATTGCTAGATGTAGTGAAGCAAAAGACATGCAATATTTTGATTTTCATGAAGCATTTAAGTTTTATATTTTGAGTAACATAGTCATCACCAGATATGAATTAAAATATATAAAATTCTAATAGATATAGTATATATATATATATATATACACACACATGTAATGCCTCTGAGTACGTATCTTTGTTCTAGATGTCACAGCAACATAAGGTAAGGGGGGGGGGTGGATAAATGACCCCTACATGGTTACACATCTTGATTAAGGCTTTTCCTTTCTCTTCATCTGAAGAGCCAGTGGGGTGAGAGTTTAAAATCATTAGGATTTTCATTTGAAGGGGACCTGAGAAAATACAGTGAAAATAATGGAAAATTAACCTAGTTCATTCTGCTGCCTTCTAATATTTGTGAGACCAGATTGTTATAACAAATGGTCAGTTAAAATACATGTGTCTCCCTCTTCCTGGGTCAGGAACATCCCCTGGAGAAGGGTGTGGCAACCCACTCCAGAATTCTTGCCTGGAGAATCCCATGGACAGAGGAGCCTGAAAGGCTACAGTCCACGGGCTTGCTAAGAGTAGGACGTGACTTAGTGACTAAAAAATGACAAATCTAGCTTTATATACTTTATATCCGCCTTAAGATAAAAAAATCAAGTAGACTGGTCTATAATCTCTAGACATACTTTGCCCTCATTTTCCATACACAGGTAGTATATTTATCAGCTCCAGCTCTGCCCACTTTTGATTCCTAATAACTAATGTCAGCATCTTACATTCTCCAAGTTTCTAGCATGACATTAATGCAAACTGCCTTTGGGAATTCAGTATGTCAACAGCAATCTCACTCAGATGGAGCAAAAGCAACCTGAAGAAAATGTGGACAGAGATAAACAAGAAGTATCTCACCCTCTTCTTCTGGACAAAGCTGCCCCATAATTTCTGCTTTCATTACTGCCTGCAAATAGTGAGCCCAGGAATAGCAGGTCTTGGCTCAAACGTTCCCTTCTACCAGGATTGTGTTCAGACATGTACAACCTTAATGCTCGCTTTCATTGTGAAAAAGAGATGGGGGGCGTGTGTGCGTGGAAGGTTGCTCGGTCGGGTCCCACTCTTTTCGACCCCCATGGGTGTAGCCCACCTGGCCCCTCTGTCCATGGGGATTCTCCAGGCAAGAATACTGGAGTGGGTTGCCACACCCTTCTCCAGGGGATCTTCCCGATCCAGGAATTGAACCCGTGTCTCTTGCGTCTCCTGCATTAGCAGGCGGATTCTTGGCCATTATGCCACCTGGGAAGCCCCAGTCTACTTAGTTCTAATTCTGAAAATGTTCAGAAAGCCAGAGGCAAAGATCTCAAACGCTGATTTTGTAAAGGACACTCTTTGTCAGGCCAACTTGAATTTTCTTCGACGATAGAGGTTAACTATGAGAAGAGCTTAGAACGAGTATGGGGCATTTCAATTTTAGTGAGTTTTTGGCCTTTAAATTCTGAATAATGCAAGTAGGTCCTGGTAGCTTGCGAAACATTTGGGTTTTACTAATAGGTTGATTTACATCATACCCACACACACAATGATTACACAGGGGTTTGTAAGAGTCAGGACACGCCACAGGGCTGGATCCCCGGGGGCAGTTCTGAAGTTCAAAAGGGCTCTGAAAACAGAAGGGCTTTTGTTTGGTATGTGGCAAACTTTTGGGCCGTAAAACCCCACCTGAACCAATGTGAGACTATTTTTAGTCTGTATCCTACTTAGTGTGAGAACGCCTGTGTTTCACTGCAGAAACGCTACCGCGATTGATTACAGCGCTGCTCGGGCCCCTGCTGCTGTTACCCGATGGGCTACACCCGCACCGTTTCCTTTCTAAAACCCCAAATCCTAAGTTCTGAAAGGCAGCTGGAACTAAAGGCAGTGGATGAAAGATTGTAGAAAAGTATTAAATAGTTTCTCTTAGCTTTTTTTAAAAGGATGAAGAAGGTGCAAATGAAATGTATGAAAGATACTAAATCCCCAGAGATAGTTTGCATGGACTTTTGAAAAACTTTTTTAAAAATTCATTTGATCTTATCTGTTGCATGCAGGGTCTGTTTTTTTTTTTTTTTTTAAAGTTGTGGCATGCGGGGTCTCTTTTAGTTACAGCGTGTGAACTCTTAGTTGCCTGCATGTGGGATCTAGTTTCCTGACCAGGGATCGAACCCTGGGACCCTGGAGTCTTAGCCACTGGACCACCAGGGAAGTCCTTGGCCTCCTTTTTTATTTCATACAATTAAGATTTTTTTGAGAAGATCACCTGGTCTAACCCCTTCATCTCACTAATGAGGTAGCGATCTCCGGAGGCTATGTGCTTTGCTTAAGGTCCCATATTTCAAAAACCATAGAGGACATTGAAAATGATTTTCTCAGTCACTTATTACTGCAAAGTGAAAGTGAAAGTTGCTCAGTTGTGTCTGACTCTTTGTGACCCCATGGACTATACAGTCCATGGAATTCTCCAGGCCAGAATACTGTAGTGGTTAGCCATTCCCTTCTCCAGGGGATCTTCCCAACCCAGGGATCAAACCCAGGTCTCCAGCATTGCAGGCAGATTCTTTACCAGCTGAGCCATCAGAGAAGCCCTATTGCTGCAAGGCACTCCCTATAAAATGGCCAGGTCCAACTGCAGAATCAAACATCTGTAGACTTTTAGTTTGGTTCTGTGCAACCCCTGAGTTAATGAGAAAACAACACAAAGCAAAATAAATCACTGGGACCCCCTCTTCCCCAGTGGGTGGGGCGAGGGCTTGGCTTAGTTGCCATCACACCTGCAACCTGGAGCACTGCGGTCAGGGCTTGGGGTTTGGCACGTGCTCAGGGCACCTGCTGGGTGACAAGCCAGAGGCTTGGTGCAGGGGCCCTTCACAGTGCACCGAGGGCTTGTCACCTCCCTGGAGCTCGGACAGCCAAGCTGGGTATATGTAAGAAAATTCATGAGGCTGCAGGGGAAGCAGAATTCTGATTGGATCTGTTATATGTTCTATACAAAAAGACGCAAGCAAAGCTTTGCTCATATCTGAGAGCCTGGTGGACACAGGTCAGTACTACAGCTGCTCATGGCCACGCCCAGGGGCTGACACAGCCTCTCCATGGCTCCTTGCTCTCAGCACTTGGTGAGGATGGCAGATTACCTGCACGGGGTGAAGTGGCTTTACACATTGTATTATTGTTTTACAATTTATTAACATTTTTATTATTTTTTATTGAGGTATGGTTAATGTTCAATGTTGTGTTAGTTTCAAGTGTACAGCAAAGTGGCTCAGTTTTACACACCCACACAGAGGATGAGAGGGCTGGGTGACATCACCAACTCGATGGACGTGAGTCTGAGTGAACTCCAGGAGTTGGTGATGGACAGGGAGGCCTGGCGTGCTGCGATTCATGGGGTCGCCAAGAGTTGGACACGACTGAGCGACTGACCTGAACTGAACTAAACACACATAAATATTCTTCTTCACCGTCTTTTACATTACAGTTTATTACAAGATGTTGACTATTCGTCCCTATGCTACACGGCAGGCCTTTGTTGTTAATCTGCTCTCTGTCCCGTCGCGTGTATATGTTAATCCTAAACTCTCAGTTTATCTCTCTCTACCCCTTCCTTTCCCCTCTGGTAGCCATGTTTATTTTCTATGTCTGCGAGTCTATTTCTCTTTTGTAAATAAGTTTAGTTGTATCATTAAAAAAATTTTTTTTCACAAATAAGTGATATCATATAATATTTGTCTTTATCTGTTTGGCTTTTTTCACTTAGTATGAAAATCTCTAGGTCCATCCAGGTTGCTGCAAATGACATTATTTTTGTCTGTTTTTTTATAACTGAGTAATATTTCATTACATATATATATATATATAATATGCACATATACATACACACACACACACATACACCATGTATTATCTTAAGTTGTACAATCTTCACAGAAGTTTTGTAATGAGATGGGGAATGACCCTTAACGTGTATTGTACCACACTTCATTTCATTGGTTATTTCGTCCCAGAGTACTTCAAAGAATCCTTGAGTTTAAAGAGCAGCTGGCTGTTCAGGGGAGTTCCCTGGTGGCCCAGGGGCGAGGACTTGGCTTTTCACAAGGGTCCAGCGACCCCTGCTGGGGGAACTAAGATCCTGCAAGCCATGCGGCTTGGAAATCACTGCCCCTCTTCGCCCACACCACCAAATAAAGAGGAGCTATTCATTTCTCAGCTTTCGTGAAGGATCTTTTTCAGCAAGATAGGCAGGGTTTAGTAGTGAAATGAACACAGAAGGAAACCAAATTTGATAATAGACTTTGAATGACTGCATCAGTGTTAGATCAAGATCTTGTGAAATTCACGATCACAAAGCACAGTCACAAAGTAAAGTGTGTTTTGTTCTGTTAATAGGTGAACGAGAATTCTTTAAAAAGATGATTCATTTTATTCATTTATGTTTGAGAATAATATTAATGCAGTAGCATATACACAGAACTATGTGTATGTGTGTGTACACACAGGCACACACAGAAACACATACACACAGGGAAAGCCCAGTTTCCCTGGAGCAGCGCATGACTGAGCGTTTGGAGACCAGTTCCCCTGGACTGGCTTCTGCTCTGTACCCTCAGCTGACTCTGAGTCTCTATAGCTGGATTTAACCTTTCCTTATTAATGCCAAATACCAATCTGGAAAAAATGCAAAAATACATTTGCTAAGATGTACCAGGCTTGTGCAGTGTGTGTGGGAGGGACCTCTTCAAATTCCTACTCTGTTGTTCGCCAGCCTTGTGCTCTTGGACAAATTCTTTTTCTTTTTTAAATTATGGAAGTATGATAACACATTGACAGGAAACCAGGAAAATACAGAACAAAGTTACATATAGTTCCACTATATATTACAATTCCATTTTAAGTAGATAAAGATTTTTAATTGGAGTTTCAGTATCAAAGCCTCAAAAATCAATAGAATGAATATACAGAGTTGTAGAACGATAAAGTAGAACTGAAAAGCACTATGAACCAATTCAACACAATTAAGATTTATACAGTTTTCACACAATAGTAGGATAGAAATTCTATTCAAGTTCCCATAGACTATAGACTAGGAGACACTAGAACATATCCAGGGACATAAAGCAAGTCCAAAAATGTCATGGTCTAAAGGTTTTGAAACCATACCGAATCTGTTCTCTTATCACTGCGGAATTACATTAGAAATTTGAAAGTGACTTGAAAATAATCCATATACTTTCAATTGCAATGTAACATTTACCAAGAGAGACCTTGACCTAGCCACTGAAAGCTTCAATAAAGTTAGAAGACTGAAAAAAACACAGAGGGTGATTGCAGAGAAGAAAGCATTTAAATGAGAGACTAATATCAAAATGAGAAATTAGCATCAAAGGTCCTTCAGAAACCTCATGTATTTGAAAATTAAACGGCTCTTGGACAGCTTCTTTACCTCTCTGGAATTTGGCTCCCTCATCTGTAAAGTGATGACAATGCATCTTCAGAGGGTTCTTGAAGTTTAGGTTCAAGCAAGGTAGACTTGAAGCGTCTCCGGCATTGTTAACACTCTCACATCTCTCCATTGATCCCACTCCTGAGAAACGTCCTTCTCCAGTTTTCTTCTACACGCGGGCAACAGTCTCACCTAAAGAGGCGATAAACTCTCTGCTGAAGGGTCCTGTTGATTTCCGTTCATCGCCCCGACCCTGGAGCCCAGTGAGTCTGTGCAGAGGAACAGTGGAAGGAGCTATTAAATGCTGGCTGACCATTTAACTTTTCCATCTGTGTAAAGAGGGCATTTCTATGTTCCAAAGTTGCAGACGAGGAAACTGAAACCAGAGGTTAAGTAATTTGTCCAAGACAGCAGAGCTGGTCTGTGGTGGAGCAGGGCTTGTTAACTGAGCGATTTAGGACTGGCACATATAACCATGGGCTTCCCTGGTGGCTCAGCTGGGAAAGAGTCTGGCTACAGTGTAGGAGACCACCTGCAATACAGGAGACCCAGGTTCAACCCCTGGGTCGGGAAGATCCCCTGGAGAAGGAAATGGCAGCCCACTCCAGTATTCTTGCCTGATATATGCCATGGACAGAGGAGCCTGGCAAGAGTCAGACACGACTTAGCAAGTAAACCATGTATGTAACCATAAAAATCCATGGAAAGGTTTCTGGAATATCTTGTTATCTTTTGTGTTTCCTCCCTTATTTTCCAGTGCCTTCTATCCCATGGACAAAATAGCAAAAGCATGAGACTTTCCTGGCAGTTCAGGGGTTAAGACTCTGCTTCCACTGCAGCAGGGAATGGGTTCAATCCCTGGTCGGGGAACTAAGATCTTGCATGCCCCCTGGTGGTCAAAATAGCAAAGGCAACTACAAGACATGGTGGTTTTTTTTTTAACCTACTGGTTGATCTCAGCCCAACCAATTGAGCTTGAGAATTTACATCAGTTTTCTCTCTTGTCAGCTGTAGGGTTAGGAATAAAACTGCATCGCTATGAGGTTGGCTACTGCTATGTGATCACACTCAGTTGTGTTCGTCGTTTTGTGACCCCCATGGACTGTAGCCTACCAGGCCCCACTGTCCATGGGATTTCCCAGGCAAGAATACTGGAGTGGGTTTCCATTTCCTCTTCCAGGGGATCTTCCTGACCCAGGGGATCTTCCTGATCCCACATCTCCTGTATTGCAGGTGGATTTTTCTTTTTTTGAACCAGTGAGAAACCAGAGAAGTTAGTAAAGACTGTGTAAAAATGCTTCTCATCTTTTGTCTGCTTGCATATTACTTGGTGAGGAGGGGGTTCTAAGACCCAGGAGGCATGAGCTGACTCCGGTTTCAGTGAAACCCTTGCCATTTCTTTGCAGAAGCTGCGTGTTTGCAGGTACTGCCGAGCTTACACACCTGCCGCCAAAGCAGGGGTGCTGTTACCATTTCCTGAGTGCTTACGAAGTTCCAGGCTCTGTTTCACCAACTGATTAAACCTTCACACTGTTCATGGCTGACTTGTTCCCCCCTGTTTTATAGATGGAGGCATTAAGTTTCAGAGAGAATGAGAAACTTGTCCAGTGTAACTCAGATTGTAAGTGGCAGAATCTGAACTTGATCCCATGTCCACTTGGCTCAAGATCTCCATCTTTAATCGCTCCTCACACAGCCTCCTGTGAAGATAATGCCCAGAACTGCCGTGGTGATGGACAAGCTTTTCTCCTTTTCGGAATGAAAGCTTCCAGGGGATCTTCCTGACCCAGGGATCGAACTCGCATCTCTTGCGTTGGCAGGTGGATTCTTTACCACTGCCCCATCTGGGAAACCCAGAGGTTCTATTTGAGTCCCCCGTAAAGTGCTATTATTGTGTCGCTGGCAATGTGTGCTCTTAGATTTGCATCCCAGAGCGGAGGCTTTGCAGGATGAGGATGGAGCCTGGCACAATCTACTCTACCGCGGGGTTGTTCTCCCTGGGTCGGGGGGCAGGGAAGGTAGGGGGACAAATCCAAGAGCTCCCAAGCTGCCTTAAGCCCTTGCTCCACGGTTCGATTAGGTTTTCTGCTTCAGTATTACTCTCTTCCTGCAGTAGGCATGAGCTAGTCAGCACCTCTGGCAGCTGTTCAAACCTTAAAAAAAACGACAGTCCTCTTCCCCCTGCAGCCCTGCCTTTGCTCTGTGTCGAATATTTCCTCAATAGCTGGCTCAGGAAAACAGCCGCTAATTTATGACGATCTGTGAGCCCTTCACCTTCCCAGAGCAATTTACAGTTTTGAAGAAATGGAATCTAGAGTTTCAGGCAGTGAGTCAGAGAGCAATCCCAGCATCGCAAGCACTGGGATATTAACGATGCCCTTCTTACAATGCCATTTTGAGAATGATGGGGCTGATTGGTGCCCCATCTGATTCCTTACCTAATACTTTTATGACGGAAGATACTTTGAGGCAGGCCAACTTCACTTGGAAGTTTGACCTGGGATCGTGCTGATGCTGAAGCTGAAGCTCCAATACTGTGGCCACCTGATGCAAAGAGCCAATGGATTGGAAAAGACCCTGGTGCTGGGAAAGACTGAAGGCAGGAGGAGAAGGGGACGACAGAGGACGAGATGGTTGGATGGCATCACCAACGCGATGGACATGAGTTCGAGCAAACTCTATGGGATAGTGGAGGAAGCCTGGCGTGCCGCAGTCCATGCGGTTGCAGAGTTGGACGCAATGAGGGGCTGAACAACAACATCTCTCTTAAGCTGATCTTGTTGTCTTCATCACCTCTTCCCTTCTTCCATTCCTTAAGCCAGTTTTTTTTTTTTTTCCCTAAAAGCCTCTGGATTAAAAAAAAAAAAGTTGTAAGGTAGACTGACTGGTAAAAACTGGGACCTCTGATAGGGTATGTGCTCGTTCAGTGACCAAGTCAGGGATTGTTGATGTATTTGTGTGAGACACAAGCAATACATGCAGGCCAGTGACAGAGCGTGTGGGTGACGGATCACTGATGACTAAAGTTCTCATCTTGTCCAAGCCAAAATTCCGGACACATGATCTGACAAGTACAAATAAATTTATGAGACAATGGAACCAAAGAATTGAAACTGGAATGCATGCCAGAGACATGACAGCTGAAAGAGCCAGAAAGATAACCGGAGAGAGGAGGCTTGCGGGGCAGCAGGAAGAGTCTTGACATTTCTATATTCCTGTGTCATGGGCAAAGACCAAGATGAATAGGGCAACGACCCACGGCGCCCCTTCCAAACAGAACAGGGAATTAGTGATGCCCTTTCTACAGCACTGGAGCAAAAAACACTGTGCACCCGCTCCGCTCCTGACCAGCACTTCTAACTGCTTCTCAAGCATCCTTTCCTGGATGTGCAGGAAGTGCCTCAGAGGGAACGCTGATCTTTGGTCTCAGTTCACGGCTTCATGATGAACAGAACCATCCAAACTAAATATATTGATTTTTTTGTCTTCCTCTTCCTCACTTAAAAATCCAGCTGGCCCCTGAGAACTTTTTTTCTACATTTCTATCACTGCAATGTCTTTTCTATCCCTATTGGCCATCATGATCCTCTGTTTTAACTGCTTCATTGGTTCCCTAGTTGATATCCTTGCATTCCATCTCCTCCTCCCTATTTTTCCCAGACACACACTCCAGACACACACACACACACACACACACACTGTCCTCCCAAAACACTTTGCATATTTATTGTCTAGAATAAACTACAACGCCCCACCATAGTGCTGAAAGTTTTCCTTAGTTTAATTTCAAACTCTTCTAACTTCATCTCAGTCCCTGCATCCTGCATTGACTTACACTGGACTAGTCATTTCCTAAAGTAAGCCTCTGTGCCTTTGCAAATGCTGTTCTTCCTTTCCCACTTTTCTCTGTTTTATTTTTAAATGTCTCTTTCTCTGTGGAGCTTGTCCTGGCTCTCCTGATCAGAATGCATTGTTCTCTCCTGGGCGCTCCCTACATTGTCCCCACTCGATTCTAGCATGTTCAAAGACTAACATGTCTACACCCCCTCCTTGACTCGCCCTCACAGGTGTTGTCTTTAGACCCCAATCACTTAGCCCACTGTCAGCATCCGAAAGATACAAGTGCAAGTGTTGCTCAGTCA
This sequence comes from Bos indicus x Bos taurus, assembly GCF_003369695.1. Taxonomy (NCBI): domain Eukaryota; kingdom Metazoa; phylum Chordata; class Mammalia; order Artiodactyla; family Bovidae; genus Bos; species Bos indicus x Bos taurus. Next base: position 4,793,287 of record NC_040079.1, on the reverse strand, counting down.
TGTCCGACTCTTTTCAACCCCATGGACTGTAACCCACTAGGCTCCTCTGTCCATGGGATTCTCCAGGCAAGAATACTGGAGTGAGTTGCCACGCCCTCCTCCAGGGGATCTTCCCGACTCAGGGATCGAACCCAGGTCTACTACACCGCGGGCGGGTTCTTTACCAACTGAACCACCAGGGACTTGCTAATAAATGCATAAAGTCAGAGCTGAAATCCAAACTGAGGGAGTTTGGCTTCAAAGTCTGTACTTCTCACCATTAAAGACTATTTAGCTTTGAATCACAAAATCTTTAGCACCATGACAATGAAGTGTCCTTGGTCATAAGGGAGAGCTGTTAGGAGACATGAATGATTCAACAAAGCTCATCTCCACTAATGCAAAATGTCTCAAATCTTAAGCATTACTGAGGGCAGGTCAGTCCTTTTTATCCCTTAGTTACAACCCAAATAGCTGGACTGGAGCTGTGTGATGTGGCCACAAAAGTCTAAGTTTAAGAAAATTACTAATCAAGGGAAAGAAGCCTCTGAGAATCAGGAGAGTAATGATACTGAACACTTTCCATGTTATAATGCCTGGTATTTTTATAAGCTAACTTGAAAACTCAGAAAAATCCCTCCTTATAGATTAGGCAATGAAAGCTTAGAGACATTAAGTAACCCGTGCAGAAACATATTTAAGTTCCTGAGATGAGATTTGGACACAGTTCTGAAAGACCTCAAAATTTAGACTCTTTACATACGTCAATAAACAAGCAAAATTAATTTTATACATTTTCTGTTGGTACAAACTATTACAACCAAAAATATCTGGATTAAGAATATGATGTAATTTTTATTTTAACTGATAAGCTATTTGTTATCAGTTATAATTACTGGGAACACAGAGAGCAAATGCTTTTCTGCAAACTACTCCTGCTCTGAATTCATCTTGCACCTTGATAAGTAAGAAGCACAAAAACCAGTAAGATAAGACTGGAAACATTGTGACGGTGCATCTGGTTTTCAGGGACACATTGTTGCAACCAGAGTTTCAGCCAGATGAAAAGAAATTCAGCAGGCATGGGCTCTCACTTTGCACCTTCTTACCTGTTACTGTTCAGTTGAAACTCCTTTTTTTTTTTTTTTTAATATTTATTTTTAGGCTTCCCTGCATGTGGGATCTTAGCTCCCTGACCAGGGATTGAACCCGTGCCTCCTGCAATGGAAGCATGGATTCTTTTTTTTTTTTTTTAGTTTATTTTTGGCTGCACTGAGTCATTGTTGCTTTGTGTAGACTTTCTCTAGTCGCACCAAGCAGGATCTATTCTCCAACTTTGGTGTTTGGGCTTCTCTTTGCAGTGGCTTCCCTTGCCGAGCACAGGCTCTAGGAGAATGGGCTCAGCAGTGGTGGTGCACGGGCTTGGTTGCTCCATGGCATGTGGAATCATCCCGGACCAGGGATCGAACCCAGGAAGCATGGATTCTTAACCACTGGACTGCCGGCTGAGTGCCAAAGAATCGATGCTTTTGAACTGTGGAGTTGGAGAAGGACTCTTGAGAGTCCCTTGGACTGCAAGGAGATCCAACCAGTCCATCCTAAAGGAGATCAGTCCTGAATATTTGTTGGAAGAACTGACGCTGAAGCTGAAACACCAATACTTTGGCCACCTGATGTGAAGAGCTGACTCATTGGAAAAGACCCTGATGCTGGGAAAGATTGAAGGCAGGAGGAGAAGGGGATGACAGAGGATGAGATGGTTGGATGGCATCACCGACTCGATGGACATGGGTTTGAGTGAGCTCTGGGAGTTGGTGATGGACACAGAAGCCTGGCGTGCTGCAGTCCATGGGGTCGCAAAGAGTTGGACACGACCGAGCGACTGAACTGGACTGGACTGGGCTGCCAGGGAAGCCCCTCGGGTGGAAATTCTACAAGTTTCCCTGCACATCTTCTCCTGCCCAAAGGGACCAAGTCAATATCCAGTGAAGATAAGTTGAAATGGTACAGTCTTGCTTCCTTTATTCTCTTATATTAATAAGTGTGTGCTGTGATGCTTCTAAAAAATGTTCTAGAATGAACATCAATAAGGAAAGGGGAGGCCCTGGGAAGGCAGCTCCTCCAAAACCTGTTGCTTGTGAGATTGCACAATGGCAAGAAGCATTTGGGCCAAGCTCTTGGCAGAACGTCCTGTCCAGATTGCCTGGCGTCCAGTTCTACTACTCAGCAGTTTCATTCCCATTGGCAGAAGAATTAGATTTTTATTGGATGCTACTCAGTCTCGAGAACATATAGTGATTGCCTAATGGGAGTCCTTGGGCATTTGTTACTGGAAATAGAAGACATTCAAGGTGAAGAGCTCAAAAAATTTCAAAGTGTATTTGAAATTCTCAAAGGACACGATTGTTCTGAAGGACTGAATGTTGAGATTCCTTCTGGCTCTAATATACACTGAACCTCTGCTTACCAAATGCTGGCTTTGAACAATTTAGCATCTCCCTATTTTGTCGAGAGGGCCTAAAGAAAGTGCCCAGAACAAAATTAAAGTTTTACCGGCTTCCCTGGTGGCTCAGCCGGTAAAGAATCCGCCTGCAATGCAGGAGACCTGGATTTGATCCCTGAGTCGGGAAGATGCCCTGGAGGAGGGCATGGCAACCCACTCCAGTATTCTTGCCTGGAGAATCCCATGGACAGAGGAGCCCGGTGGGCTACAGTCTATGGGGTTGCAAAGAGTTGGACAGGACTGAGTGACTAAGCACATATCTTAATTGAAAAGTACAAGCCTTGGTTTCCTTATTTGATTAAGAGAGGTTTTCATAATACCTCCCTCTTGGGATTATGATGATTGAATGTGTGATGGACTGAAAGTGCTTTTGTGAGCTTTTGCTGTCATCCAGCCTTCTCCTTAAGAAGTGGCTGGGAAATAGTTCCAGATAAAACCATAATACTGTTTGGCAGAACAGAAGACCTCATTAGAGTGCATCTCTCCAGACCTCAGCTATAGACGCTGACAGCATAGGTGCTTTATTCTGATGAGAGTCATAAAGATGCACCTGTCCTGAATGAAAAGATGAAGTGGATTTGCACTGAAACTGGAAGGATGAGTGAGCTCTGAACTGAATCAGGAAGGGTGGAGAGCATGAGGTAGGCAAAGAAGAATGTTCTAGACTGCAGAGCCTGCCTGAAGACCAGACGATAGAGAGGGTTTGGTCGGTCGTCCGTCGTGCCCAGATGTGTCAAGGATGTCTAGTGAGATGAGATTAGAAAGGTGACTTGGGGGACTTCTCTGCTGGCCCATTGGCTAAGACCCGCAGTGCAGGTGGCCTGGGTTCAATCCCTGGTCACGAAACTAGATCCCACACCCTGCAGCTAAGAGTTCGAATGCCACAACTCAAAGATCCTGCCTGACGTCACCAAGATCCCCAGTGCCACAGCTAAGACTGTGCAGCCAAACTGAAAAAAACCAAGCTGGTGACTCGGGAACAGATCATGGAGGACCTTGAATGCCACCTGAGGGCTGGGGTCAGCTTCTCCAAGAGGGAGTCGCTGAAGACTGTGGGGAAAGGAGACAGACGTGAGGGACAGAGGTCCTGGGTCTCGCCAGGTTGCTTCTCCTAGCAGCGCAACTCACCTCAGAGATGTCTTGGGTGAGGAAAACATGGAGATAGGCTGGCCAGTGGGTAGCTACGGAGTAGTTTAGCAAGAGTGACAGAGGAAAAAAGCAGAGGGGTAGGTATCAGGGATGTGAAGAGACTGAATGGACAGTGCAAGAGGGGAGGCGGTCGAGGACCAGTTTTCCGGTCGAAGTCACTGCCGTGGGTGCAGGCAGAAGCAGCAGAATCGATCTGAATAAAGTCAGTGTTAGTTGCTCAATTTGTCCGACTCTTTGTGACGCCATGGGCTATAACCCACCAGGCTCCTCTGTCCATGGAATTCTCCAGGCAAAAATACTGGAGTGGGTTGCCATGCCCTGCTCCAGGGACTCTTCCCAACCCAGGGATCAAACTAGAGTCTCCTGCGTTGCAGGCAGATTCTTTATCATCTGAGCCTCCAGAGAAGCCCCTGGTGATTTCCTTCCCAGGCTTGTGGTTTTAGGTCGGTTATCAACTCAGCGCACTCCGGCCAATCAGCTCTAGCTTGGACCATTTTGTCCCACTATTGCCAAGCCCTCTGGGAGGTCCATTGACTGCAATGACAGACCCTTCCTCTTGAAGGAGGGTGCCAGCTACTTTCAAAGGAATGGGCCCTACTTTTGGGGCACTCTTTTCTCTATTTGCATCCTCATGGCAACAGAGAACACACTGATCGCTTCTGCCCACAGCTTTGCAACTTAAGATTCATAGAGCCACTGGCTGGGCAGCTTTTCAGGATAGCCTTTCGTTTTTGTGTTCTTTTTCCTTCTTGGCCCAGCAAGACTAGTTAAATGCAGGAAATGAAGATCACATTGTCTGAGTGTGCCCTGACTAAATTCCATTAGATTGACAAGCTCTGTAAGTCCTGATTATTTTAAGTTGTCTTCGTATGCATAAAAATTGTAACCAGCATCAAACATGTTTATTAAAGGTTCATTGGAGAGTGATGCTGGCTTATCCAGACCTCAGGAGAGTAGTTATGAGACAGTCCTGTCGTCTGCCATGGAAGAGATGCTGAATTCTATACAGGAAGACTTCCTGTTCCCACGTTTCTGTCCCTTTAGGAGTTGGGGGATGGAGGAGTAGGAAGTCATTGTTGGGTAGAAACATAGTAAAGAGAAGCCTCTTTCTGTCACGGGAAGTCAACTAAAAAGTCCTCTCACTATAAGGAGAGAGTAGAATTTTGCAAAGTATATTGGAAGGAGCAAACCTTAGCAATACAATTAACAGAGATTGTACTTGAAGTGCCTCTTACAGAATGGGAGGTTTGTTTCTCTGTGGGTGTTTTGGCCTTTGTCAAAAGGGATGCCATCAGTCTCCGATCCATAGGAGTTTATGACCTCAGAAGAATAACAGAGAACATGCTTTGATATATAGAAAAAAACAGTGAAAACACTAACACAGAAATCACACGGAAGGTTCGCCTTTATTTGCTTTTGATGATGACAAGAAAGCAAGTAAAAACAAATGTTATGTGTAACTGAGAGGCTTAACAACTGCTGATGACTTCCATTTATTTAAGAACCTTTCACTGAGTGGCCACAAAATGTCAGAAGTGCCCGATAACCCAAAGACATAAAATTATCGGAGACATACTTCTACTCTCAGGCTGCTGTACCAGGGGCGATGGAAGCGCAACCGTTGTGATGCCATCAGATAAGCGAACACGTGGACGATGTAGGAGGCTCTCCGAGTCCAAAGGAGAGCGAGACGACTCTTTCTGGAAGCTGAGGGAGAGCTTCAGAGAAGGGGCAGAGCTCCACCTGGGTCAGCAAGGAAGAGGCTAGAGGAGTGAAAAGACACGGAATGAGCGACCGTATGTGGTTTCATCAGGAGAATGACGAGTGAGGCGGAAACTGTTGTCCTTCTCCACATGCGGGCTAAGTTGCTTCAGCTGCGTCCGACCCTCTGTGGACCACTCTACTGTAGACCTGGAGAAGGAAACTGCAGCCCACTCCAGTACTCTTGCCTGGAGAATGCCGTGGACAGAAGAGCCTGGTGGGCTATAGTCTGAGGGGTCGCAGAGAGTCGGACACGACTGAGCGACTAACACTCTCACTACTACAGACTGTAGCCCACCAGGCTCCTCTGTTCACGGGATGCTTCAGGCAAGAATAATGAAGTGGGTTGCCATGCCCCCTCCAGGGGATCTTCCCGACCCACGGATAGAACCTGCGCCTCTTTTGTCTCCTGCATTGGCGGGTGGGTTTTTTACCACTAGCGCCACCTGGAAAGTCATTCCCCTTATGCTCATCAGATCCCATTAGCCGCAGGTATGGGTGCCATATGCTTCTGAAGACATGACAAGGCTCCTCACCAGCCCAGGGGTGTGGTTTTAATAGTCTAAGCTAATCAAATGCATCAATCCCCCTCACCAGTGGCTGCTTTTGGTATAAGCTGGTGTTATTACGAGCTAAACTGTCTCCCCCAAAGCCATGCTGGAGTAGTCACCCCAGCACCTGTAAAAGGGATCTTATTTGGAAACAAGGCCTTTACAGATGAGATCAAGGTAAGATGAGGTCATTAGGGCAGGTCTTAATCCAGTGTGACTGGTCCTTATAAGAAGAGAACACCAGGGACTTTCCTGGTGATGCACTGGTTAAGATTCCACGCTCCCAATGCAGGGGGCCCTGGTTCGATTCCTCATCAGGGAGCTAGATTTCACGCGCAGTGACTAAGACTCTGTGCAGCCAAACGCGTGCGTGCTGTCGCCTCTGACTCTCTGCCACCCTGCGGACTAGAGCCCACAAGCCTCCTCTGCCACAGAATTACCCAGGCAAGAATGTTGGAGTGGGTTGCCATTGCCTCCTCTGGGGGATTTTCCTGACCTAGGAACCGAACTCGCATCTCCTGCATTGGCAGGTGGATTCTTTACCGCTGAGCCACCCGGGAAGCCTGGCGCAGCCACATAAATAAATATTAAAAAGGAAGAGAACGCCAGGTGATGGTGCAGAAACAGAGGGAGAGCATGGCGTTGAGACGGAGGCAGAGACTGGAGTGATGCATCTATAAGCTGAGAACACCAGGGATTTCTGGGAACACCGGGGCTCCTCCTCGAGGCTTCGGCGAGGACTGGTCCTGCTGACATCTCGATTTTGACCTTCTGCCCTATCATGAGATGATAAATATCCGTTGTTTTAGGCCATCAAGTTTCTAGTACTTCCACACTGATGTCATCCAACGGTTGAATTACCCTGGAATTTCTGGATTTTCTTTATATGGAATAATAAAATTTGCTCCTGTGCCCCCTGAAGAAATCTCTGTTCCCCGCATGTGAAAACGCCTTTACTCAAACATCAAGGGTTAGTGGGGTCGAGAGGACCCATTTGAAGTCAGGAAGTCTTTTGCTTGCTACCAGCTGCTGGCCTTGGTCGCCATTTCCAGTAAGTCCTTTGCAGAAGGGACACTCCCTGAAAAGGAACCGCCTTTATTACTGCTGCTGCAGCTAAGTCGCTTAAGTTGTGTCCGATTCTGTGTGACCCCCTAGACGGCAGCCCACCAGGCTCCTCCGTCCCAGGGATTCTCCAGGCAAGAACACTGGAGTGGGTTGCCATTTCCTTCTCCAATGCACGAAAGTGAAAAGTGAAAGTGCAGTCGCTCAGTCGCATCCGACTCTTCACGACCCCATGGACTGCAGCCTTTATTACTAGGCAGTTCCAAATCCCACTAAGGGTTCTTCCCTGGTGAAGGTGACAGGGCCGTCTATGAGTCTTGAGGTCCTCTGGCCTCCTCGTCCCAGAAATCCTCTCCTGCCCCACCCTCTCCACCATCGAGTATTTCTCCATCCACCCTCTGGGTTTCAGCTTAGGCACCGTTGCTCTGAGAAGGCTTCACTGACTCCTAAGACAGGTGTAGATGCCCTGTTTGGCTTTTTTTTTTTTTTGGCATGCTGTGTTTTCTTTGCTGTGAGGGCTTTTCTCTAGTCGTGGAGGGCAAGGGTTACGCTTTAGTTGTGGTGCTCAGACTTCTGCTATCTCTCACAAGACTCTAAAGTCTTATGGGCAGAGGGTAACCCTGACCCTGGTGGTCCAGGGTCTAAAACTCTGTGCAACTAAAGATCCTGCATGCTACAGTGAAGACCCAGTGCAGCCAAGTAAATAAATAAATAAATATTAAAAAAAAATGTCTTAGGGGCAAGGACTGCAAATGTCCCACTTACTGTTTCATGCCCTGTCTAATGCAAGGCCTGTCCCATAGTAGGCAGTTGATAAATATGTGTTAAGGGAGTGAAAGAGGTTGTAGTGCTGACTGTCTGCAACCTAGAGTTTATCCACAGAATTCTGATGAGGGCCATGGAACAGTGGGGTTGGCCAGGGCTTTGGCAAAACACAAGGGAGGCAAGTGAGCCTTTGCCCCCAGCCTTGGGGTGCTAAGCATCCCCGGTGGCTCAGAGGTTAAAGCCTGCAATGCGGGAGACCTGGGTTCGATCCCTGGGTCGGGAAGATCCCCTGGAGAAGGAAATGGCAACCCACTCCAGTATTCTTGCCTGGAGAATCCCATGGACGCAGGAGCCTGGTGGACTACAGTCCACAGGGTCGCAAAGAGTCGGACACGACTGAGCGACTTCACTTACTTACTTCAGGGTCCTATACAGGCTTTCCTCCACACTCCTCACCTTTCTTTTCTTCCCACCTTCTACTTCTCTTTCTAGGTTCCTCAAAAATTTTCTAGATCTGTGTCTTATTTGACCTGAATAGGTTAAGGGAAAAAAAAGGGAATCATCATGGGTTATCTAACGTGATCAAGTAATCTACCACTACTTCTCATATGGAAAAAGTTTAAAAATGCTTTTAATACCAGTTAAACTGCATGGAACTACGTCTCCAGAAGAGTCCTAAAAAGTAAGGTCAGGAATACATGATAGGGAGGGAGGAGGAAGCACGTGGGACCTTCCCGACCTTCATAACATAGTTGGTAAGTGGTGCGTACTTCGGTCCGGGTTCCAGGAAGATCTTTTGGACATCACTTCACCTTTGATACTTGAGAATATGTTCCATAATGATCCTGGTGTAGTGTTAACCTGATTGAAGGTCAATCACCCCTTAAAGCTGTCGGTGCATTTGTTGCACCGGTTTTTCTTCTATAGAGGAAAGCACGCAGTGTTTGACAGGTGTAAGAATTCTAAGGTCAAGTTTTGTTTTTTTTTTCTTTATTAAGAAAACATTTGAGTGTTTCCCGGAGAAGGCAATGGCACCCCGCTCCAGTACTCTTGCCTGGAAAATCCCATGGACGGAGGAGCCTGGTGGGCAGCAGTCCACGGGGTCGCTAAGAGTCGGACACGACTGAGCGACTTCACTTTCACTTTTCACTTTCATGCATTGGAGAAGGAAATGGCAATCCACTCCAATGTTCTTGCCAGGAGAATCCCAGGGACCGGGGAGCCTGGTGGGCTGCTGTCTATGGGGTCGCACAGAGTCGGACACGACTGACGCGACTTAGCAGCAGTTGCAGCAGCATGAATGCACCAAATACTGTGCTGCGCATCCTTGTCATCAGTGGGAAGACATTCAGGAGCCGTATCTAGCGGAGCCTATAGCCTGCTATAGGAGTACAAATAAATATATATACACGGAATAAATTTACTCCAAATGTTGTGAAGCAAAGCAATAGATTGTTGAGATAGTGAGTAAGGTGCGGGGGGGAGGGGGCATCTAGCAGATGAGCAGGGACAGCTTCGCTGAGAAGGTGACATCTGAGCGGAGACTTAAAAGGATGAGGAGTCAGGCTTCGGGGTCAAGTCCACGGTAAGTCAGTTAGACGAGCTCACAGCCTCTCCCGCAGCAAGGTGGGACGTACGGGCAACGAGGCCCCGCTGCCAGCACTAAAGATGGCGGGCGGCCGGGGGCGGGGACAGGGCGTGTCCTCGTAGTGATTGGTCAGACGGCGGTGGGCGGGGCGTCACGTGGGCCGGCGGCGAGCATCCGGGCTCCCGGCGGCGGCGCTGCGGAGGCTCCCGGGAGCCCGGCGGCTGCGCGGGGCGGCGAGCGGGCCGGCGATCGGGGGAGCCTCCCGGGCCGGCCGCGTGGGCCGAGCATGGCGGGCTCCCTGCCTCCCTGCGTGGTGGACTGCGGCACCGGGTAAGAGCCGCGGGCGCCTGCTCCGGCCCCGGCGCGCCTGGCGCCTGCCTGCCCCGCGGCCCGGCCCCCCGGTCTCACCTGGGGTGCCCCGGGCCCGGGTCGCGGCCCTCACCTGCCCAGGGGCCCCCTGACTCACTCACCTTGCTGGGGAGGGAGCCGAAGGGAGACGTGGCCTCCTCGCCTACTCCCCGCGCTCGGCCGGGGCTCCTCGTGACCCCTCCGCCTCCCGGGGGTGCCGGCTGCGCACCCCGCTGCCGTTCCCTCGCCTTCCGCCTGCCTCACGGCGCCCCTGCCTTCTCTTCAGAAGTGGCCCTCGTCCTGGGTCCCCAAGCGCATGCCATTTCTCCTCGCTGATAGGGCTTCTTTATCACTTACTTGTGGGAGGTTTTTACAACCGTCTCCCAAGTTGACATCTTAAAAAAAAAAATGTTTGTTTGTTTTTGCAGCCCACTCTGTCCTCTTCCAATATTGAATGGCTCAGTCAGGCTAAGGTCTTGCTTTAGTTTGCCTAGAGTTGCCTTTGCATTTAAAAATGTTAAAAAGGCTCCATTTTGAAAAACAGAAACATGTAAAATGTGGGAAAGGCTGTTGGTGGTAGTATAGTTTCTATCTCTCCCCCGCGCCCCCCCCGCCCCCCGCACCCCCGCCGGACCCCCCAGCGCATTACTTGTGGGCCATGATTGCTTCTTTTGATGTTGAGATATGCCAGAGATACCCTTCGGAAATCTCCCGGTCCATTCCAGTGGCCCAGGCTCCGCTCATTTTTAGGAAGGTGCTCGCTGAATCCATTTAGGTTTTGGTTTAGAAATTCAAGCTTCCCTGCTTGCACTGTAGGTGAAGTGCTTAATAAAATAGCCTGGAAGTAAGTTTAGCCTCTTAAAAAGATTTTTCAAGATGGGATTTTAGTCATTTTTTGCCACAGAATGAATATTCCATGGCACGTTCACCTTAGCCTCGATTCTTTGTAGAGAAACGCACTCGGTTTAGTTTCCTTGACAACCTTGTGGGGGTGTCTTCCTTAATTTGCTACAGTCCATCTCCTACGGATTGTTCTTTCCTTTTGCTGCAGAAAAAGGAGTGGTTACAAGCTGGAAAAAACTGCCTCTTTGCATGTATTAAATTTCCTTTCAGAGATACACACTGTACCAGAAGTTTTGGGGCTTTTTATTTCAGTAGTTGTTTGGCTACCCAGAACCTGAGCCAATAGCGGTGTTGATAAGAACACCCCCCAGGTACTGGCTTCCTTACGTGTCCCCTTCTCCAGCCATCTAGTGTTCACCCCACACCCACCTGAGGTCTGGTTGTGTCAGGAGAGAAGGCAGCTGGTCAAAGAATCTTTCATCCCCACATTTGCACGAGGTTTTTGTGGTTTTGGTCTCATAAAACTATTGAAATACAAAGCATTTCTTGGTACAAGCAGTAAAATGTGCCCACAGGATTTGTCATACCTTTAATAATAGTAAGCTGGGAGCCTTACTCATCGTTCTTGCTATAAATATCAAAAGTGTGGTGCTCAGTTATGACCGTTGGAGGTAGGTGGTATCTCACGTGGCGGTATAACTTCAGGATATCTTTGTTTTCTGGCTCCAAGTTATGTTATCGTCTTCACGCTGTTGTAGGCTTTGTGTCAGGACTTAGAAATAGTGGCCGGGAATCCTCCCAGTGGGTTTCACACGGACATAGTCTGTTGTGGAAATGGTGATGGTCAGTCAGGAATTTCCAGTGTCCAGTGTGTGGCCAGGAGGAGGAGCCTGGAAGAGCCCAGGTTTATTTAAGCATATTACTGCTGCTTGTATTTCCTGCAGAGCCAAGTGATTTTGGATTGACCTTTAACTCAAAATAGGATAAAAAGGGATAAAATGCAGATAAATATAACTAGGACCGAAGACAAGAACGGGCCTGGAAAGTCACCTTAAACTGTAGGTCCGTCGTGCAGCTGCTTTGGTCTCAAGCTTGGCCTTCCTGTATGGGATAGGATTATGAGAGAGTCATTGTCAGTTACGTAATTCCTGTCATCAGGGAAGAAGAGAAATACCTGTTTTTCAGGTGAAAAATCTTTTTCTCGTACTAAATTCTAAAAGGAAAATTCATACTGATAGTGGGCATTTATGATTGAGTAGACAGTATACTAAATGGTGCTTTTTTAAAATAGCAAATAAATTTCATCCTGGGAGCCTGGCCTCATCTAATAAACCCTGAGACCAGCTTGGTGAGCTCAGATGTTCTGGGGGCTGGGATGACATGGACCACGGCTCTGCCTGCCCCACTTAAGTGAGTTACTGGGCTGCAGAGTGTTCGGAGAATAGCCTCACTTTTCCTAACTGAACTTGTAGTTCTGGAGATTTTTGTATTCTTTAAACTTATTTTGAGAAACTTCAAATCTACTAAAAAGCTGCAAGAAGAGTACCAAAAAAATGCTATATAGTCTCCATCCAGCATTCTAACTACTAACATTTGCTTTACTGTTCTCTGTATACTTTATACATCATTATCTTTTTGAACTGTTTGTGAGTTGCAGCCATCCTGCTTTTTACACCAGGGTACTTCAGTATATCCTTTATGAGAACATACAAGCACAGACCAGTGATCAGAACCAGAAAATGTGACATTTATGCCGAGTGTTATCTGCTCTGCAGTCTGGATCCCATGAATGGTCTCGCTGTGTCTCTGGACGCTCAGCTCTCCGCCCTCATCAGCACCGTACACCGTGTTTGCTTGTCATCATGTCTTTTTAGTCTCGTTTCCCTGGACCGGCTCCTTAGGCTTTTTTTCTTTCAGGACGTTGGTATTTTTGGCAGCCAGTTGTTACGGATAATGCTCCTCAGTTTACACTTGTCTGGTGTTTCCTTACAGTAGACACAGGGTGTGCGTTTTTGTCAGGTACCAGAGAAGTCATGTCAGAGCTTCTCAGTGCATCAAATCAGCTTTATTGAGAAGTAGTTGACATATTACATTGCATAAATCTAAGGTTACAGCATGTTGATTTGGTGTGTTTGTACATTGTGGAATGATTATCATATTGCATTACTGACACCTCCATCCTGTCATTGTAAACACCCTTTTCTTGTGATCTAAGATCCACTTGTCTTGGCAACTTTCAAGTATATAACAACACAGTGTTGCTAATATCATCTCTGTGCTGTCCGCCATCTCCCTAGAACTTAACTCCTCTTATCAGGAGGCTTAAGGCAGTTGATGAAGTTCACTTGGATCATTGGATATAGGGCCCCCCACTAGATTTCTCGCTGTGTGGTCACCGTTTTCCCCTTTGTAATTCATGTCTTTTGTGGAGAGAGGTTAGGAGATTGTGTAAATACCCTGTTCTGCCTTAAAACTTTTCACCCATCAGTTTTAGTATCCATTGGTGGTATTCTTGTTCTAATTGATGATTACAGCAATGGTTGCAAAATTGTGTGTGTATTTTAAACTCGAGTATTATCTACATTTTTTAGTTAACATTTTACAAAAAGGGTGCACTTTCCAGTAACTCCCTTTTACTTATCATCTGTATGGGTTACGGTTTTCAAAGAGTTACTTATGGTGATTCTTACTACATTCAATGGTTCATGATTTCTTACTGCTGTTCCTTGTTTTCATGCTTCAGCTGTCCAGTAGTAGAAGCCCCATTCAGGGTGTTTCTGGTCATCTTGAGACATGTCCCCATCAATTTTTGAGCATTTTGTTTTTATCAAAAGACTGCAGTGAAGTCAGTGCTGTGCATTTGTCTTTTTTTGCATTTTTTTTCTGGAGCATCTCTGAGACAGGTTTCTAGAAGTGGGACTTCTGAGTCATAAGGTCCTTTTGCCGGATTGTGTCAGATCCCACCCTGGAGTGTGTGTCTTCCCCAGCGATGTGTATCAGTGCTTACGTCTTCTTACAGACTCATCTCTGTAATTGCTGAGTTAAAGAAGTTTTTTTTTTTTTTTACCAATCTGGAAGGTGGGAAATGATATCGTTTTAATTTGAATTTCTTATTATGTGGGAAGATGAGCGTCCTTCCACCTGATGAAGTGGCATCTGCGTTTCCGTTTTCTGTCTTCATTTCTCTAGCCCGTTTTTCTGCAGGCCTTCGGCCTTTTGCTGCTTTAGTTTTGGAAGCTCCTTGTGGATTAGGGTCTATTGAGGGTCCCACAGGCCACCACCAGGTTCAGAGATTTGCTAGGAATAATCCCAGGATGACAGTGAAAAGGTAAACGCAGAAACAGCCAAGGAGAAAGGCGTGTGGGGCGGAGTCTGGGGGAGCCAGCCGTGGGCATCCCAAGTCCTTTCTCAGTGGAGTCACTGACATCCAGTGTGCTGTGTGTGAGACCCTGTTCACTGGGGAAGCTCCTTAGACGCTCAGTGCCCAGAGTATCTCTTGTGGGGCTGGTTGTGGCACCTTCCGCCTGGCACAAACCAAAATTCCAGCCCCAGAAGGAAAGGAGGTGTTCAGCATCCACTGTATTTGGGGCATGATGGGAACCCTCCTGAAATCTTAAGTTCCCAGATGCCAGCCCGGGGCCAAGTTCAGTTCAGTCGCTCAGTCGTGTCCGACTCTTTGCGACCCCATGAATCGCAGTACGCCAGGCCTCCCTGTCCATCACCCACTCCTGGAGTTCTCTCAAACTCATGTCCATCGAGTTGGTGATGCCATCTAGCCATCTCATCCTCTGTCAACCCCTTCTCCTCCTGCCCCCAATCCCTCCCAGCATCAGGGTCTTTTCCAATGATTCAACTCTTCGCACGAGATGGAGTTTCAGCTTTAGCATCAGTCCTTCCAGTGAACACCCAGGACTGGTCTCCTTTAGGATGGACTGGTTAGATCTCCCTGCAGTCCAAGGGACTCGAAAGAGTCTTCTCCAACACCACAGTTCAAAAGCATCAATTCTTTGGCGCTCAGCTTTCTTCACAGTCCAACTCTCACATCCATACATGACTACTGGAAAAACCATAGCCTTGACTAGACAGACCTTCGTTGGCAAAGTAATGTCTCAACTTTTGAATATGCTATTTAGGTTGGTCATAACTTTCCTTCCAAGGAGTAAGCATCTTTTAATTTCATGGCTGCAATCACCATCTGCAGTGATTTTGGAGCCCAAAAAATAAAGTCTGACACTGTTTCCACTGTTTCCCCATCTATTTCCCATGAAGTGATGGGACCAGATGCCATGATCTTCGTTTCCTGAATGTTGAGCTTTAAGCCAACTTTTTCACTCTCCTCTTTCACTTTCATCAAGAGGCTTTTTAGAGGCCAAAGTTACAAGCAAACTTTCACCTTCACCTTGGTAGGGAGAGCAGTCTGAGGCCTCCTTCCTGCATACTGAGGCATCAGCCTTTTGTGATACAACTTGCAAATACATTTTCCCTATGTATCATTTGTCTTTTGCCATGCAAAGAGTTTTTTTTTTTTTTTTTTTAAGCAGTAGGTTTATTTGTCTTTTCCTTATTGTTGTTAGATTTTGAATCATAGTTAAGATGGGTGTTCCCCCTCCCCATTGCCGGATTTTATATGAATCTCTGTTCCACTTGAAATTTATCCTGGGATGGGGTATGAAGAATGGACCTCATTGGAGCCAATTCTATCTTCTTTCCTTCTGGTTGCCCCGTTTATCTCAGCCTCATTTATGAAAAAAGCGTAACAAAACACTGCTTGAAGATACCGCTTTCATTGTGTACTGCATCTGTCTATGCAGTGGTTTATTTCTGGATTCGTTTTGGGTGCCTGAACCTGTCTGCTTCTATGGCAGCATCACTGAGTTTAACTCCTGAGGCTTTATGACTTCATATGTGATGAGGTTGGTGTCCCAGCCACCTCATTTTTAAGAGTATAAATGACTCTTACTTTATTTGATAGTAAATCATCCAGAAAAATAAATCCCTGTGTTCACTGTAAAAAATTATTATTGTCAGGTAATATTGTTTGGACTTTTTAGTCTTTTTTTTTGAACTTTTTATTTTGTACTGAGGTATAGCCGGTTAACAGTGTTGCTATAGTTTCAGGTCAACAGCGAAGGGACTCAACCGTACACCTTGTTAAAAAAAAAAAAATGATTTATTTGGCCGTGCTGGGTCTTAGTTGCTTCACCTGGGGTCAGTTGGAGCGTGTGGGATGCTCCCTGAACAGGAATCAAACCCAGGCCCCTGCTTCGGGAGCGCGCAGCCGTAACCACTGGAGCGCCAGGGAAGTTTCTCCACCCCCTCTTGTAAAACGTGTTTTCCAGTCTATTCTCCTTATTATTTCTCCAAATGGACTTCACATGCAGGTTCTTCTTTTAGTCCCCAGGGAAAACTGCTGATGGTATTTTGACTTGGATTGCATTAAACTCATATGTTAATGAGGACTATTATATTTATGATACAGTCTTCCTATCAGAGAATATGGTGTATTCTTTCCATCAGTTCAAGTCTGTTTTGTGCCTTGTAGGAATATTGTGTTTACCTCAGGTAGCTTTCTTGTTAATCACTCAGTTATGTGATTTTCTTTTTGGTTATTGTAAATGACGTTTTCTCTCCGTTGCATTTTCTGTTTTTCTTCACTATATTAAAGCCATTTATTTTGTCTGCTTCTTTACTGAATTACTAAATGATTTTTATTGTTTGAATGAATTTTTTCCCTTCATCTTTCAGGCTTTCTAGATAGAGAATTTTGTCACGGGCAAATAGAGATTGTTTTTCCTTTCCATTTTTAGGAGTCTGCTTACTTTTTTCCCTGACACACTGCAGTGGCCGTTGCCTCCAAATGGTGTTAACAGGAGTGGAGTTAGTGGGCATTATCCTTTGTTCTTATCTTAGTGGAATAGTTTCTGGTGTTTGTAAAATAAGTAAGATGCAGGCTTTTGGGCTGCTGTTTGTGTGTATATGTACACCCGTACACATACATGTTAAGAAAGCTACCCAGATATGTCTAGAAGTATCTGTCAACTGCTGTGTTTTGGGATGTTAAAGCATGAATGCGTGTTGCATGTTACATGATTTATCATAAATGGGACGTGCGGTTTTCTTTCTTAGTTCACATGGTGGATTTCCTGACGTTGAAGCACTCCAGCATTTCGTAATAATCCCCCCTTGATCATGATGCCTCATTTTTTGATGTGTAGGTAGATTCTGTTAGTACTTTATTTAGGTTTTCCCGTTGGAACTTGGTATGCATTATAGTTTAGTTTTCTGGTGAGTTCTTTGTCAGCGTGTGGGATCAGTGTTACACTGTCTTCGTGAAACAAAGGAAGGAGTTTTCTTTCTTATTCTGTGCTCTAGGGTAGTTTAAGTAATTTTGGAATTATCTGAGGTTTAAGGTCTGGGTAGAATTTCAGTGCTCCTCTGTGTAGTTCTTCTGAGGCTGGTTAGATGCCCCCTCTCGAATTGAATCAATTTTGGTTATGTTGTATTTGTCTAAAAACAATTCTGTTTTATCTAAATTTTTCAAATTTATGTATAGAGTAGCCATGATTTTCAAAAATCTCTGTTTTTATGGTTGTTTTCCTTTCGTCACTTGAATTTATCTGTCTTGTCTTCATCCTTTCTTCTTCAGGGCTTAGCTAATAATATGGCTGTGCTGTGGATCTTTTTTTTTTTTAAAGGATAAGCTTTGGGGTTCACTTATTCTATTATTTTTCTGTTTTTTTGATTAATTTATTTCTACTTTTATCTCCTCTGCTTTCCTTTTCTTTTTTTTGAGTTGGATATTAAATTCATTTTAATTTTCCCTTTGTATTGAGAAGGCATTTGATGCTGTGAAACTTTGGCTGTTAAGTCTTTAAGATTTATTTTGGATGTGAGCCATTTTTTAAACTGTTGCATTTGTTACAGTGTTGTGTCTGTTTCTCGTTTTGGAGTTTTGGCTGGGAGGTTTGTAGGATCTTAGCTCCTGACCAGGCATGGAACCCACACCCCCTGACCTGGAAGGCGAGCTGTTAACACTGGACCGCCAGGAGAGTCCCCAGCTCTGATGTCTTTAACTGTATGTATCCCTCACTGGGATTTGGATATAGTTTATTGATACCATTTTCAAGAAATTTCTGTGTTTTTCTTTTGAATTCCCCTCTTAACTCAGTATTTCTATACTAGTATGTTTGAAAATTTTCAAGTAGAAGGGCCTTTTCAAATTTTGTTTTTGATTCTAATTTAATTACATTATGCTCAGAGTGCTGTTTATATTCTGTTCTTTAGATTTCACTGAGTCTACGGTATGGGCAGTTCTGTGAATGTTCTCTGTGTGCTTCAGAAGAGGTATATTCCCTGTTGGTGTGTTCTGAGTATATCTGTATGAGCTATCTTATTAATGACATTTTTGAGGCCTTCTGCTTATTTTTGTCCACCTCAGTTCAGTCGCCCAGTCGTGTCTTTGCGACCCCATGGCTGCAGCACGCCAGGTCTCCCTGTCCATCACCAATCCTGGAGCTTGCTCAAACTCAAGTCCATTGAGTCGGTGATGCCATCCAACCATCTCATACTCTGTCGTCCCCTTCTCCTCCCGCCTTCAATCTTTCCCAGAATCAGGGTCCACTGACTCATCTTTAACTGAGAATGATGTGTTAGATGTTCCTGTCTTTAGTGTGTTTCTTATTTCTTCTTGTTCTATGAAAGTTACTGCTGCCTTATTTTTTAATTAATTAAAAATTTGTTTATTTAGTTTTGGTTGCGCTGGGTCTTCATTGCTGTGGGGGCTGCTCTCTGGTGGCGGTGCGAGGGCTTCTCACTGCAGTGGCTTCTCTTGTTGCAGAGCACAGGCTCTCAGCACACAGGTTTTAGTTGCTCCATACCTTGTGGAATCTTCCCAGACCAAGTATCGAACCTGTGTCCCCTGCATTGGCAGGCAGGTTCTTATCCACTGCACCACCAGGGAAGCCCTGCCTTATGCAGTAGATCATGTCTGTAGATTTGGCGGGTGATACAGGCGGCTTCCCTCATAGCTCAGTTGGTAAATCATCTGCCTTGCCAATTCAGGAGACCTGGGTTCGATCCCTGGGTCGGGAAGATCCCCTGGAGAAGGAAGGGGCACCACACTCCAGTCTTCTTGCCTGGAGAATCCTATGGACAGAGGAGCCTGGTGGGCTACAGTCCTTGGGGTCACAAGAGTTGGACACGACTTGGCGACTAAGCCGCCGCCACCACCACCACCCCAGGTGGATTGTTGTTGGAATAGCTTCTGTCTTAACGGTCTTTGGGTCTTTCTTCTTGAGCTGGTCACTTTCCCCAGAGAGTGCACTTTTGACCCTCTGCGTGGAGGGCCGGGTCTGTGTTCTGAGAGCCGGGTTGGGGGCAGGGAGCACGTCTCAGCTATCAGGGTTTTCTGTGTTCAGTCGGGTAGTTCTCAGAGTGGTTCCCGGACTCTCCCAGGCCGGTGACCTTGCTTCACGCTCCAAGTCTCGCTTTGCACTCCCCGAGTCAGCTTGTGGGGACTCGGGGGTCAGGGAAGAGCAGCCGCCGCCCTGGTGCGGGGTGGGGGCCGCGCTCATCTTGGCCTGTGTTTTGGGCCCTTCAGTCCTGGATCCACAGGGCCCTGTGCAGCCGCCCATCGCGGGGCCTTTCTTCAGGGTCCCGGGGGTGTGGGGCCGGTTCTCAGCTTTGCCCACGGCTGGTTTTCGGACGTTCCCAGGACAGTTAGCGCTGATCCTCAGCTGTCCGGGGCCCAATTACTGCAGTTGCCACCTCTTCTTTTCTCCCTGTTGTTGTGGTTTCTGCGTCTTAGAAAGAATCATTTTGTTTTGGTTTTAGTGTGGCTTCAGGACAGAGTGAAATTAGATCACGTGTTTAGTCTACTGTTTTACCCTGGAAGTCAAAAATCACTTGATAATACCCCAAACCCATAAGGAAGCCACAGGTCACGATATTGTATTTACCAGACATGGAGCAAAGGTGTGCTAGTGGTAAAGAACCCACCTGCCGACGCGGGAGACATAAGAGATGTGGGTTCCATCCCTGGGTCGGGAAGATCCCCTGGAGGAGGGCACAGCAACCCACTGCAGTCCTGGAGAGTCCCATGGACGGAGGAGCCTGGCGGTTACAGTCCCTGGGGTCACAAAGAGTCGGACACGACTGAAGCGACTTAGCATGTAGAAGTGGACATGTATATTGGGTAATGTAAAACTTACAGACGAAATAGAGAAAAAGAAAAACACAGACTGTTGGATTTAGAGAAAATAAATCAATTTGAACTTACATATTTAACTGTGTCCTGTAAACGGAAACTACCATGTTCTCTATGACAACCTAAGGAATGTTTCAAGAACTTGGTTATGATCATATATTAATTTTTGCCGTATACAGTGTGTGGAGTGTGTGTTATCTAGAATACTACATTAAGGTCTGGGAACAGTTTTAGTTTTATCAAAGTCATGCTCTGAAGCAATGTAGTCACTTTTTTTTTTTTAAACAGAACATCTTAGGAGTGGGTAGGGCTGTCCTGGTTGAATTTGGGGTTTGAGACTGGACCTCATACGGGGTCTCACATAAGGGGTCTCACATAAGGGGTCTCACATAAGGGGCCTCACACAAAAGAACCTGCGCCCTGGATGCAGCTTTAAGAACGCTGTTTTAAGATGTGACATCTCTGCTTTCAAACATAAATTGGTTGAGCTGACACTGTCACCTTCTGCTCTAGACACAGGGCTGTAGGAGGGAGATATGTAAGTGCGTAGAGTTGACACTAGTCAGATCAGCCCTCCTCACTGCAGGCAGTTACTGCTGTGTGGAGAGGGGCCTTTAACACGGGGAGCAGAAGAAGCTTCGCACAAGGACCTTTTAAAATGTTCGAGATGAATAAGGATGTGTTGTGTTTGCAGACAGAGAACATTGGGGTACACGTGTCTCTTTCAATTCAGGGACCTTTTAAAATGTTCAAGATGAATAAGGACGTGTTGTGTTTGCAGACAGAGATGTTGGAGGCTACACGAGAATACAGTGGAAGGCGAAGTGGGTGGTGGGTGTCGGAGTGGGAGCGAGGCTTCTCCAGGACCTCGTGAGCGGGTTTGGAAGTTCGACGTGCAGGAACGTTCTGGTTAGTGGCAGACTTGTCACTCTTGGGCCTGCCTTATGCAGCCCTCGGTTCTGTTTCTGTAACCTCGGTCTGTCCTGGCTTCCGAATGAGAAGAGGCTTCGGGTCCGGGATGCTCAGAGGTGGCACTGTGTTTGGGAAGACTGCTGTCTGTAAGCAGGGTTTCTGTGTTTTGAGAATGATGCTTGGCTGTGCCATGCTAGCTGTCCTTTGGGAAGATAGTTTTCAGATAAACATTAAACAAAGCCTTTTAATGTGAACGTTGTCAATCTTAATTCTTCATGTACACGTGCCTGGGAAAATCTTGACTGCTGTATCTCTTCATATATAGGTATATCGGATGTTCACAGAACTGGAAGGGAAATGAGTGTAGGGAGAGACTTTCAAAGTAGAAACTGCAAAGGAAATTGTTCAGGAAAATAATTGATAGATTTGATCATCTAAATTGTTTCAACGATAATCCTTCAGAAAATGTATAATTGCAGGTAAACCACAAATTCAGAAAAATTAGTAATATATGTGAGCAAACATTACATCCTCAGTGTCTAAAGTGAAGTCGCTCAGTTGTGTCCAACTTTTTGCGACCCTTTGGCCTATAACCCACCAGGCACCTCTGTCCATGGGATTCTCCAGGCAAGAATACTGGAGTGGGTTGCCTTTCCTTCTCCAGAGGATCTTCCCACCCAGGGATTGAACCTAGGTCTTCCACGTTGCAGGCAGACACTTTACCATCTGAGCCACCAGGGAGCCCTCAGTGTGCAAAAGTTTATACAAATTGATGATACCGAAAGTCCAGTGGAAAAATGATCTACGGGCAGTTCATGGAAGAAATACAGTTGGTGACTATATATCAAATAATTCAGCAGTTGAATGAAATTATTGACTATGAGATCCTTTTACTTTTTGGATTAGGAGATATTTTCTAGAAACGGTGAGTCACATTTAGCATTGAGGTAGGGATTGATATTGGGCTTCCCTGGTGGCTCAGTAGTAAAGAATCCACCTGCAATGCAGGAGATGCTGGTTCAATCTCTGAGTCAGGATGATCCGTGGAGAAGGGAATGGCTACCCGCTCCAGTATTCCTGCCTGGGAAATCCCATGGACAGAGAGCCTGGTGGGCTACAGTGGAGTCACGAAGAGTCAGACACGACTGAGCAACTAAACGGCAACAACAGAGGCATTGTTATTACCTTGTACTAATGAAGAAATGGAAGCTGGAGGGATTCCTTTACTTCCTGAAGTCCCAGAGCTAGGGCTGCGCTTTGAACCCGGCACTGAGGGCCCTGTTTAACTCCCTGCAGTGTGAATACGTGCTGTCTGGCAGCTGTTTTCACTGTGAACCTTCCCCCTAAGAACTGCTTTTGCTGCATGCCATAGATTGTGTGTGATTGTGTTTTCCTTGTCATTTGTCTCAAGGTATTTTTTAATTTCCTCTTCGATTTCTCTGTTGACTGATTCGTTTTTTGGGTCAACTATTTTCAAAGTATACTTATATATGACCAGTAACATGTCTGCTTCATTTTTGATGATTGTGTAGCATTTTATTGAACGATTGCAATCTATTTAATTTATCCTATTGATGGCATTTGCGTGTTTCCAGTTTTTGTTGTTGTTGTTTTCCTGTTATACTGCTGTAGAGGACATTTTTTGTGCATTTCTTTTTATACATGTAAAATGATTCAGTGGGGTGAATTCCTAGAAATGTGCTATTTGGACAGTGGGGTATATGCATTTAAAACTATTTGAATAAAATGGTGTATGCATTTACAGTATTGAAAAATAAGATGAAACTTCTCCTTATAATGAGACTTCAACTTTTTAATTGTAAAGTTAAGTGTAATTTTCAGTGTAAAATGTACTACCACCTTTTTCAGTATTGGCCCAGATTTTGAATGGTTTCGCATTAAATTCGTAGGTGAGTTTAGTGGTGATATGTGCTGCTGCTTTTACACCCATTGATGCTTCCTATATGAGTGAGGCGTGTCTCTGTCTCCGTGTGTATGGAGTGTTCCTCCCATCATATGTCTCATTCTCAGGGGTAATGTTGCCGTTCTAAATAGCATCTTTCCATCCAGTGTGGATTCTTACTTGTTACTGGTAGGAAAGTTGCTGATTCTTGTCTCTTTTTTTGTTAGGACGTGAGCACGAGGATGGGGAGCTCGCATTTTATAAAAATTCAGAGATGACTGCATGTGATATATACTTGAGTCAGCGATTCCTACACTGGTTGGTCTTCAGAACTGTGGCTGACGGTGGTGGGGAGGAAGGAAGGGGATGTTTAAAATACAAAAATCCAGGTGACTTCTCTGTGACTCTGGGACAGGCCCTAGGAATCTGCATTTTTCAGAAGCTTCCCAGGTGATCCGGTCAGTCAGGGTTGGTACTTTCTTTCCAGACACCTTCCCAGATAATCTGAAACTCACCTGCCAGATAATGTAGGCCATGCTACTGTGAGAAGCACAACCTGAAATCATGTTTCTGACAGGTGACCTTTTTTTAAAAAACCTAATTCTCATCATTTATTTGGAGAAGGCAATGGCACCCCACTCCAGTACTCTTGCCTGGAAAATCCCATGGACGGAGGAGCCTGGTAGGCTGCAGGCCATGGGGTCGCTAAGAGTCGGACACGACTGAGCGACTTCACTTTCACTTTTCACTTTCATGCATTGGAGGAGGAAATGGCAATTTCCAATGGTTTTTCAGATTCTTTCCTCTTGTAGATTATTACAAGATGCTGAGTATAGTTCCCTATGCTGTACAGCAGGACCTTGTTGTTATTGTTTTGTGTATAGTCGTGTGTACCTGCGAATCCCAGGCTCCTGATTTGTCCTCCTGCCCCTTGCCCCTTTGATTGTCGTAAGTGTGTTTTCCGTGTCTGCGTCTAACAGGTGAGCATTTGGGGAGCGTTTGGAGCACTAGGACTATGCTTCCCTCCCCTCCCCTCTCTGTATCCTCATATGTGCCTGCTATGTGGTTTCTGGCTAGCAGGCTGGTTGGAATGTATCTTTGCATAAATGGTGTCTAGAACACCTTCCCTATTTTAAGAGCTGTGTTTTGCTCGATGATTTTTGTAAAGCTGAGCTGTTGTCAGGTCACCTCTAACGGGGCGTGCCAGTCCTTCTAGAGAGAACTGTAGGAGGACCACTTGTTAGTTACATGTACAAACGTTCTATTTAATAGGGTTTCGTTGAGGTTCCATATGGACCTGCGTTGATGAAGATTTTGTTGAAATTTAAAATTTGCATGTCTCTTAAAAAATCTTAAAAGATGTTCCTTACATTGTGA
Organism: Bos indicus x Bos taurus; assembly: GCF_003369695.1. Classification (NCBI taxonomy): domain Eukaryota; kingdom Metazoa; phylum Chordata; class Mammalia; order Artiodactyla; family Bovidae; genus Bos; species Bos indicus x Bos taurus. The sequence continues at coordinate 4,769,341 of NC_040079.1, read as the reverse complement.
GTATTCAAAGTAAGAAAGCCTCAACTGTGCTTGATGCTGTGTCAGAATTAGCACAGGAGAGTTCATAAAGACGTTGAATCACCATAAAGGGGTCTGAGTCATTGGTGCTCTTGCCAGTGTTTTTTTTAATAAAGATTTTGGTTTTCCAGGAAGGTGAGGAGGGAAGGCCTCATAGTGGTTAGCACCTACACCTGTTAATGGTCTCTTCGTGTTGGTTGTGGGGATCATTGCTTGCAGCATATTACTGCCGCCCGGTACCCATGTGACTCTGTGACAGAGGCCTCCTGTGAGGGCTGTGCCATCTCAGCGCGGTGACTTCAGAACCCGAACACCCTGGCAACTGTTGCCGGGCGGCATGCGGTGGCGGCATCATCCGCAGAGGGTGGAATGTTAGAGCTGTGGGACCCGGAAGGGCCGTGTCCATTTGTCCAGCCCGACCTTTGGCCACGGTGGGCCGCTGTTCGTGATTTCAGGGCACACAGCTTGGAGATGGGGATGAGACACAGCTGTTGAGGGACACCTGGTATCTTCAGTGTCACCGTCGGCGCATTTTATCTCCTCCACTTCACGCATGAGTGTGTCTGTGGTGTTCAGAGTGGGCACAGCAGAAAGACTGAGCGGTGCGGTTTGGGACACATGAACGCACAGCTTTGGAAACATTTTTTTTTTTTTTTAATTTAAATTAGGAAGTATTTTAGTCCATCCTAAAGGAAATCAATCCTGAATATTCATTGGAAGGACTGATGCTGAAGCAGAAACTCCAATACTTTGGCCACCTGATGCGAAGAACTGACTCATTTGAAAAGACTCTGATCCTGGGAAAGATTGAAGGTGGGAGAAGGGGACGACAGAGGATGAGATGGTTGGATGGCATCACCAACTTGATGGACATGAGTTTGAGTAAAGTCCGGGAGTTGGTGATGGACAGGGAGGCCTGGCGTGCTGCAGTCCATGGGGTCGCAAGGAGTCGGACACGACTGAGTGACTGAACTGAACTGAATCACACATAAAAATAGTAGTAGGCAGATGAAAAATATAGAGAGCACTGCTGTCATGCTTGTTCTCTTTCTGATTACACTTTGAATGCATTAGCTCGCCACCCCTAGGAAGTGGGCTGTGTTATGACCCTGCTTTTACAGATGGAGAAACTGAGGCACAGAGAGACCTGTTGGGCAAAGGAGAGAGCTGGGGTTTGAGCTCTGGCAGTCTGGTGCCAGAGCGCATGGCCTCAACCAGTGCAGTATACTCTGTTGCCTTTCAGAAATATAAAAAGTAATATAACAGACATGAGTGATACTTAGCACCTAATTTTAATAAATGTTAGCATTTTTCTGTACAGCTGACCCTTGGACAACACTGCAGTTAGGGGCACCGACCCCAGCACAGTTGTAAATTTACGTATAACTTTTTACTCTCCCAAAACTTAACTACTACTAATAGTCTTCCGTTGACCAGAAGCCCTCAGTTCAGTTCAGTCCAGTCATGTCTGACTCTCTGTGACCCCATGGACTGCAGCGTGCCAGGCTTCCCTGTCCATCGCCAGCTTCCGGAGTTTGCTCAAACTCATGTCCATCGAGTCGGTGATGCCATCCAACCATCTCATCCTCTGTTGTCCCCTTCTCCTCCTGCCTTCAATCTTTCCCAGCATCAGGGTCTTTTCCAGTGAGTCAGTTCTTCACATCAGGTGGCCAAAGTATTGAAGTTTCAGCTTCAGTCCTTCCAATGAATTTTCAGGATGGATTTCCTTTATGATGGACTGGTTGGATCTCCTTCCAGCCCAAGGGACTCTCAAGAGTCTTCTCCAGCACCACAGTTCGAAAGCATCGACTCTTTGGCGCTCAGCTTGCTTTATAGTCGGTTGTGTGCTGTATTTATCGATACTGCTAAGTGTACATCGTCTGTATGTAAGACGAGTCACCTGTCAGTCCCTACATCAATATTATATTACATAAAACACTGTTATTAACAGTAGACATCAAAAATGAAAAGGTAATGAAATGTAAAGAAATTCAGATCTATTTACAGTGTCCTTCATGCATTGATAACACTGAGGCAGAGAGTGATGGAAGCAGGTGTAACTGCTGTTACAGTTTCTTGGTAGCCCAGCCTCTACACTGGGGAATGAATGGTTACAGAGTTCTTATGGCAGGCAGTATTACAGCCCTATTCCTGTAGAGTTGGAAACACTGTTGCATTTTAACCACCACCACTGGCCTGTAGTGATAGCGGATCTGCAGGGTCTCCAGTTACTGGGGGTGGAGGGGCAGTCATGCTCTACAATAATGTGACTCCTTGAAAGTAACGCAAGGAGTAAGAAAATTAACACATTATTAAGTTTATATTAAATTTCAGTCATCTTACGCTTGTGTAAGGATAGGCTCTCCACTTGAATGCAGGTCTTGCACACGATCTTCTGTGTATATTTATTGAAAATAAATCCACCTGTAAGTGGACCTGCCCAGTTCAAACCTGTGTTTATGAGAGTCAGCTGTATTTGTTTCAAGGTTGGTTTGTTTCTGAAATGACCCTGTTACACACACACAGTGTAAAGGAGAGATTCAACAGTGTCTTTGTCTTCTTTGTGTTCATTAAAACAATGTCTAAAGTATTAAGCAAAGTCTTTGGTCTTCTTTGCATATAAGTTAAACAGAGTGACAATATACGGCCTTGACATACTCCTTTCCCAATTTGGAACCAGTCTGTTGTTCCATGTCCGGTTCTAACTGTCGCTTCTTGACCTGCAGACAGATTTCTCAGGAGGCAGGGAAGGTGGTCTGATATTCCCATCTCTTTAAGAATTTCCCACAGTTTGTTGTGATCCACATAGTCAAAGACATTGGTGTAGTCCGTAAAGCAGAAGTAGATGTTTTTCTGTAATTCTCTTGCTTTTTCTATGATCCAACAGATGTTGGCAATTAGATCTCTGGTTCCTCTCCCTTTTCTAAATCCAGCTTCCACATCTGGAAGTTCTCGGTTCATGTACTGTTAAAGCCTTGCTTGGAGAATTTTGAGCATTTCTTTGCTAGCGTGTGAGATGAGTGCAGCTGTGCGGTAGTTTGAACATCCTTTGGGACTGGAATGAAAACTAACCTTTTTCAATCCCGTGGCCACTGCTGAGTTTTTCAAATTTACTGGCATACTGAGTGCAGCACTTTCATAGCATCATCTTTTAGGGTTTGAAATAGCTCAGCTGGAATTCGGTCACCTCCACTAGCTTTGTTTGCAGTGATGCTTCCTAAGGCCCACTTGACTTTGAATTCCAGGATGTCTGGCTCTAGGTGAGTGATCACACTATCATGGTTATCTGGGTCATGAAGATCTTTTCTGTATATTTCTTCTGTGTATTCTTGCCACCTCTTCTTAATATCTTCTGCTTCTGTTAGGTCCATAGCGTTTCTGTCCTTTATTGAGCCCATCTTTGCATGAAATGTTCCCTTGGTATCTAATTTTCTTGAAGAGATCTCTAGACTTTCCATTCTATTGTTTTCCTCTATTTCTTTGCATTAATCACTGAGGAAGGCTTTCTTATCTCTCCTTGATATTCTTTGGAACTCTGCATTAAAATAGGTATATCTTTCCTTTTCTCCTTTGCCTTTCGCTTCTCTTCTTTTCTCAGCTATTTTAAGGCCTCCTCAGACAGCCATTTTGCTTTTTGGCTTTTCTTTTTCTTGGGGACGGTTTTGATCACTGCCTCCTATACAGTGTTATGCACCTCTGTCCATAGTTTTTCAGGCACTCTGTCTATCAGATCTAATCCCTTGAATCTATTTGTCACTTCTACTGTATAATTGTAAGGGATTTGATTTCAGTCATACCTGAATGGCCTAGTGGTCTTCCCTACTTTCTTCAATTTAAGTCTGAATTTGGCAATAAGGAGTTCATGATCTGAGCCCCAGTCACCTCCCAGTCTTGTTTTTGCTGACTGTACAGAGCTTCTCCATCTTTGGTTGCAAAGAATAAAATGAGTCTGATTTCGATATTGACCATCTGGTGATGTCCATATGTAGAGTTGTCTCTTGTGTTGTTGGAAGAGGGTGTTTGCTATGACCAGTGTATTTTCTTGGCAAAACTCTGTTAGCCTTTGCCCTGCTTAATATTGTACTCCAAGGCCAAATTTGCCTGTTACTCCAGGTTATCTCTTATATACCATCATGTATGGATGTGAGAGTTGGACCATAAAGAAAACTGATTGCTGAAGAATTGATGCTTTTGAACTGTGGTGTTGGAGAAGACTCTTGAGAGTCCCTTGGACTGCAAGGGGATCCAACCAGTCCATTCTATAGGAAATCAGTCCTGAATATTCATTGGAAGGACTGGTGCTGAAGCTGAAACTCCACTACTTTGGCCACCTGATGTGAAGAGTTGACTCATTGGAAAAGACCCTGATGCTGGGGAAGATTGAAGGTGGGAGGAGAAGGGGACGACAGAGGAGGCATCACCAACTCCATGGACATGAGTTTGAATAAGCTCCGGGAGTTGGTGATGGACAGGGAGCCCTCGTGTGCTGCAGTCCATGGGGTTGCAAAGGATTGGACATGACTGAGCGACTGCACTGAACTTGGTCTTCTCTGGTTCCATCAGAATGTTTTTCTGACTGTCAGCACCACCCCCCGCCCTGCCATTTCAAATGCTGGTTCCTTGCCCAGCAGTTTGACAGTGACTGCCTCTTCTTACACCCCGTGAGAAGTCATTCAGCAGATGTTTATGGAATGTCTGCTACTTGTCAGGGCTATACCAGGGGTGGGAGACAGTCCAGAAAAAGGACCCTGTCCTGGTCATCCTGAAACTCACACTCTAATCCACGTGGAAAGGCAGACTTATTTATATACAAGGTGTGTAATTTTGGAAAGGCCTGGGGGCAGTGGGCCATGTGACCTGTTAAAAGCACAGACTTGGGTGTAGTGATTTCAGTGATTCCCGGCCTGCTTGTTAGCTTCTTGAGGCTTCTTTAGCCTTGGGTCAGTCATTCAGTTTTTATATTTGTTAGTTGGAATATACTTCTAGAAAAATGGTTCGATTGAGGATGGCCTGGGATTTTTGAAGCTCAGTATATATTTCTTTCCTTTCAGTAAGTCCCTGCCCCCTGGGTTGGCTCTGGACGTCTCTTGTGGGTCTGGCAAGCCCTGGAGTGGAGGTCTTGCGTGCCCACTTGTTTTGTGTCCTGAGTAGAACCTGGGAGTGCCCTCAGATGGGTCTTGCCTTTTATGAACTGACTGGATGGGTCTCAGGGCCAGGCCTTGCCCCACCTTCTAATGATACCAGGACCCTAGATCCTTGGAGACTGAGCAGTCAGGCATGATTTAAGTGGGGTTGACTTGCTTTTTTTTTGTTTTTTTTCTTCATAAACTTTGTTCATTTACTGTATGCTCAAAAAAAGTAAAATTAGCAGATGGTTAATGTATATTTAAAAACCACAAAATTAATTTATTAAGATGTGGAATGATTTAATCACATAGAAAATTTAGGACTTCCCTGGTGGGATAGTGGATGGGAATCTGCCTGCCAATGCAGAGGACACAGGTTTGATCCCTGTTCCGGGAAGATCCCACATGCTGCAGGGCAGCTAAGCGTGTGAGCTGCAACTGCTGAAGCCTGTGCTCTGCAGCGAGAAGCCACTGCAGCAGAAGCCTGTGCGCTGTCACAGAGGGTCTCCTCTGCTCACTTCAACGCGAGAGGGCCCTCCCGTAGCACCAAAGACCCAGCACAGCCCAAAACAACCAGTTAACTAACTGCATACCTCCCTGGTGGCTCGGACGGTCAAGAATCTGTCTGCAATGCAGGAGACTCAGGTTCGGTCCCTGGGTCAGGAAGATCCTCTGGAGGAGGGGATGGCCACCCACTCCAGTATTCTTGCCTGGAGAATCCCATGGACAGAGGAGCCTGGTGGGCTATGCAGTCCATGGGGTTGCACAGAGTCAGACATGACTGAGTGACTGACACTTTTCAAGTAAATAAATGAATAAAAGTACATTTAAAAAATTGAGTATCAAGCATCTTGAACTAATTCATAAAATAAGATGAATTAATAAAATGACTTTCAGCGCGGCTAGGAAGTGTTTCTGTTCATTGTAAGCGTTACTGCAGAACGAAGCCTCCTTTCCGGGCCTGACCCCTCAGGACTGCGGGCCTGCTGAGAAGGGGGTGCTCAGGAGTGTTTCCAGGGTTGCATTTCCAGCAGATGGTTCCGAGTGGTGGTCCCCCTCCCCACTTTGTTTTTTTCTTTTTTTTAATATATTTAGGAGATTAGCAAGTGCTTTTGGAACAGATAGTAGTATTTTGGCATTCATTTTCGTTAAGACTTTTGGAATCCATCATACAGAGCATCTTGACAGAAAGTGGGCTCTCTCTGCAACGAGATGATAAAGAGACGCTTCTGTCAGATATTCTCGGGAGGTGGCAGTAGCTTTTCTAGACATATGCCATGACATTTTAAGAAAATTATATAATTTCCTGAGCCCCCTAAAAGTTCACGAAGTTTGCGAAGTAAGTACACTTTGCTGAGAGGCAGCTCTAGAATTAGAGCCCGCGTGTTGGGATGTGGGCTCTCTCTCCCGTTCACTGGCTCTTTGGCTTTGGGCAGCTCAGTTAACTTCCCAGTGCCTTGTGTTTTCTCACCGGCCAAACGGGGACAATATTTACTTCCTTTGTGGGATTCCTGTAAAGGTTAAAAGAGTATGAAAGCACCTTAAAAATCATTAGGGATACACAGATGTGCTGTATGTATGAATGTATGTGTGCAACAGTTTTTCCAGTAGAGACAAGCATGTTTTTAACATTTTTGTTAACTGCTTGCTGATCTGAACTTAGTGCTTGATTCTTAGTCACCACAAGGTTTTTATTTTTAAGTTCATGGGGGTATTTTGAGTCTTGATATTTTAGGACTTGGAGAGCTCATAATAAAAGACGTTAATGGAACACAGAGGAGAGTATTATTATCTAAACCTGTGTTGATGACTTTGTGCTTTTAGGTATACCAAGCTTGGCTACGCAGGCAACACAGAGCCACAGTTCATTATCCCTTCATGTAAGTAAAGCTCCGCCCTTGGTTTATAAAGGGTTGTGTTTTTCATAACTGTTCTAAGCATTCTGATTCTGGTTTTCAAGGTATGTTAATTTATTTGCCATCTCCTTTTAGAAGATTGTCCTGGTTCCTGGGGAGTTACTCATCTGGCTGCCGAGAGTTGCTATTGGCTACGGCTGTCACCTAATTCTCATGCCACCCACCCACCCTCAACATACACCCCAGTCCTCTGATTTTCTTGTGATACAGTCCTTTGTCACAGTCAGTGGCGTTTCAGCTTGGGTGGGCTTCCCTGGTGGCTCAGACAGTAAAGAGCCTGCCTGCAGTGCGGGAGACCCAGGTTCGATCCCTGGGTCAGGAAGATCCCCTGGAGAAGGGAGTGGCCACCCACTCCAGTATTCTTGCCTGGAGAATCCCATGGATGGAGGAGCCTAGTGGGCTACACAGTCCATAGGGTCACAAAGAGTCGGTCATGCCTGAGCGACTTCACTTTCTTTTCACTTTTCAGCTTGGGTGGTTGCCTCCTAAATGTAGCCCTTACGACCTTGTTGCCCTCATTTGGCCTGTGTTACTTCCTGAGACAGCCTGTCTCCAAATGAGTCACACAGTTCGTTCAGGCATACATGTCTGAGCTGCTTGCAAGAGGTGTGCCTGTTGCTTAAGGTTAATTTGTAATTTTAAGTAAGTATAGTTTTATTAATTTAGCACTTTGGTGGATTATCTGTTGTGTTACACTGTTCCCTTTATTGAAGGATTTTTTTTTAAACTGAGAGGCCCAGTGATTGTTGTACTGTGTTCGGAAGCGTCCTGTTCTGTTTTAGTCGGTCGAGCATGTTAGGGGAAGAAACGCCCTCCCTTTTGGCCAGCGTGCCCCTGCCCACTCTTTACGCACAGTCGTCGTCTCCAGGGCAGAATTCTTCTCTGAAACTGTGTAACTGCTGGGTTATTGTTTGGAGACTGTTGACCGAAGAGGTTATGTCAGGCAGGAGTGAGGTTCTGCCTCCTAAATGTAGCCCCTCGTCAGGTAAGTTGTGCTCTTAGAAATGGTCAGCGGTTGCGGGCTCAGGACGTTGGAGTCGCAGGCTCTGGTGCCAGCGTGGAGCGTGGTGGGCAGCCCTGCAGAGCCGGGGGGGAAGGGGCTTCGTCACGAGTATCGTTCGAGGGAGACTAAGGCCTTTTTGGCAGAGATGAGTATTCACGCCACCAGAAAGTGCACCCAGATTCCTTGAGAAGGCCTAACTCACCTCATTCCAGGTCCGTCCTTGCTGGGTCACCGATCACGAGTTTGGTTTTCTAGGTCTCAGTACCTGATTTCCGTGATGGGGCATCCCTGACAGTTGGCATCATTGTCTGCTGCATCTTCATCTTAAATTCATGATTTGGTGTATTCGTTTGCTAGGGCTGCCGTAACGGAGCACCACAGACCGGATGTCTTGACAACAGAAATTAAACGGATGGCACAGCGGAGGCTCTGCAGTCCCAGATCTGGGCGCGGTCTGGGTTGGTCTCCCGTGAGGCCTCTCTTCTCCGTTTGCAGGTGGTGGCTCTGACTGTGGCCTCACATGGCCATTTTTTTCTGCAAATGGCTGAGAGGGAGACCTCTGGCGTCTCCTCCTTTTCACATAAGGACACCGGTCCTGTGGAGTTGAGGCCCCACCCTTGTGACCTCATTTACCCTGTGTTACTTCCTGAGACATCCTGTCTCCAGATACAGTCACACTGGGGTTAGGGCTTCAACATAGGAATTTTGAGGGGACACAGTTCAGTTAAGGGCTTCCCTGGTGGCTCAGTGCTAAAGAATCCGCTTTGCCAATGCAGGAGTCACGGGTTTGATCCCTGGGTTGGGAAGATCCCCTGGAGGAGGAAATGGCAACCCACTCCAGTATTCTTGTCTGGAGAATCCCATGGACAGAGGAGCCTGGAAAGTTACAGTCTATGGGGTCGTAAAGAGCCGGACAGGACCAAGTGACTAAACAACAACAGAATTGGATCATTCCATGCTGAATTGCTACCTTGGAATTGGGCTGTCTGATTTTTCCGAGCAGCGTAGTTTTTACCTTCAGTGCTGCAGCTCTAAGAGGCTGACCTTGCAGCTTTTGCTTTAATAAGGCTGTCAGCAGCATGCAGTTGGCCGCCCCACTGACCTGTCATCACCAATAGAGAGGGCAATTGAAGTCAGCTATTAGCAGGATTTCAGTCCAGAAGCTGTCAGGTCCTTGCTGTCAGAACAGCAGTGGCAGGAGCTAGAGAGAAAAATGTCAAGGAGATGGACATCAAGGAAGAGTTACATCACCGGCTGAATTTGTTGCAAGAGTAGAGAAGCTGGGAGGCAGCGCGAGGTGTTTGGGTTGTAGGGAGTGTGGTGAGACAAGTGGAGAGCGGGCCTCAGGTGCCTTGGGCAGCTGGCGGGCTGCTCCTTCCAGCCCGGGGAGCTGAACTGTGTTCTTGGTCACAGAGGCTTTGCTCCCACGGTGGAAGTTCAAGGTGCAGGGTGCCTTCCAGGGAGAGAAGATGGAGCTCGTATACGTGTATGGCTGTGTAGAGATGCCGGAGCAGGGCTTCCTGGTTCTGTGGGCACAGAGGGGAGGCAAGCCCTGATGTGTGGTCATCACCCCAGGCAGAGGGTGGCCGGAGAGCTGGCCGGGAACGTGGAGAATGGAGCTGTGATTTTGTTTTGCATCCCAGGAATCTTCACTTTCCAGGGGCCTTGTCCTGGCCTAGAGAGAGAGGAACAGTGCCCTGTCCTGTTTCACCAGGGTGGCCTGCTTGAGTCTCATTTATCAGTATTTGAGCTTCTGTGCAGAATTCACTTGATTGTTTGAATTTTTTTTTTTTTTTCCCCACGTTGTTGGGAAATGGGGAGCGTGATGGAAAAGTTTTAGGCAGACGAGTGTGTGCGTGCTGATCCCACCCGTAGAAGGAGGGCATGGGAGGGCGGGAGGGGTCAGGAGACATGGAGCACACTTCAGACAGTCCCATGTGTGGAAGGTCAGGTGTACAGGTCCCGTCAGCAGCTGGGAAAAGGCGTGGTGCTGTGGGGGAAGGTCTAGACTGGAGACAGAGCCAAGAGATGTGTTTGTGTTTTGAATGTCTTTAAAACCTTTATTTTGGTCAAAAAAAAAAAAGATTATATAACAAAGACCCATTTACCCACCACCCAGAAAGAACAGATGTGAGCACCGTTGCGTCCTGTAAATACATAAACACAGACGCCCTCAGAGCGAGTGCCAGCCCCTCCTCCTCCTCCAGGCCTCCCCACTGCCCCTCCTCCGCTGGGTGTTGTATCCAGTCCAGGCTTCATCCTCATGTCTCAGATGCAGGATGCAATGACAGTTTCTCGTATTGTTTTGTGAGTTTAAACATTTCCAAAATGATATCATGGGGAAGATAACTTCATGTGGTTTTTTTTGGGGGAAAATATACCCCTCAGTACTATGTTTTTTAAGATGTATCAGTGTTGCTCTATGCAGATCTAGATGAGAATTCTTAATCCGTGAATCTATAGCATCTGGGCATTTTCCAGTTTTCCCTGGTATACAAAATGCTGCAGTGTGTCTCTTATCTGCTCGTGCCGGTTTCCCAGGAGTCATAATGAGAAATGGGGTCATGTCACCACTCAGGTGCGCACCTCCTTAGCCTTGTCACTTACTGCCAGGAGGGTGGCTCTTCTGTACTGACTGGAAGCCTGTACTGACCTCCGCGCATATCAGCAGCGGACGGCAGTTTCTGGTTCTGCACATCCTAACCTTTTGAATGCCAATTTCTTGCAAATACCTTCTCCTATTTTATGACATCTTTTTAAAATTTTTTTTTTTATTTTCTTTAAGATACAATTTTAAAGCCTTTATTGAGAAATTTGAGACACTCTTTTAAGCATGGTAATTTCCTATGTATCATGTTTTTGCAAAATTGATTACCTCAAAGTATTTTCCCATGGGATTACCATATGTTTTTACTATAACATTTATTCCAACAAAGGGAATTTATAATGCAGCGCATGTGATTTAAACACATACAGTCAAATCAAATTTGATTTAAATAAGAATTTTGCACACGGTGGCTCAGCGGTAAGGAAAACACCTGCCAGTGGTGGGAGACATTGGGTCCCCAGGTCGGGAAGATCCTCTGGAGAAGGAAGTGGCACCCCATTGCAGCACCCTTGTCTGGAGAGCCCCGTGGACAGAGCCTGGTGGGCTACGGTCCCTAGGGTCGCAAAGAGCTGGGCAGGACTTAGCAACTGAACAACGTGTGACTTGATGTATTCACGTGCACAGCTAGCACTTTAAAAAATTTCACGTAGTACAGTTTTCCAGTCTTTTTATAATCTGTTTCTATTAAAAATGCATTTGTATTCCAATGTCATAAAGATTTTGTGTTTTCTTCTAAGGAAATTTTAAGTTTTTAAAAAGCATGGTGTGGGAGAGAAGCGCGGTTTTCCAAGTGGAAGGCCAGTTGCCCCGCCGCCGTTCGTCGCAGAGCGCCTCTCCAGGCCTGTGAGGCGCCTTGTGTGGTGGGAGCGCTTCTGGTGGTATTTTGTTTCGCTCGTGCATTTGTTTCTCTCTGTTCCAAATTCATTTACAAATTGTTGTAAATACTGTTAGTTTGGCTTGTCTCTTTATATCTGGTAGGTCTGGTTCCTCCTCCTTTTTCTTTCTTAAATACCCTCGGCTGTTCTTAGACCCTTACTCTTTATCCGGCTTCCCTTGTGGCTCAGCTGGTAAAGAATCCACCTGCAATGCGGGAGACCTGGGTTCAGTTTCTGGTTTGGGAAGATCCCCTGGAGAAGGGAAAGGCTACCCGCTCCAGTATTCTGGCCTGGAGAATTCCACGGACTGTGTAGTCCAAGGGGTCGTGAAGAGTCGGTCGGACACAACTGAGTGACTTTCACTTTACTCTTTATCAATAAATTTTAGAATCAGTTTAAGTCCATGAAAAATTATGATGGGATTTTGATTAGAGACACATTAAATTTGTAGAGTAATTTGGAGGAAAACTTGGTATCTCACTGCATTGAATTTTCCTATCCATGAATATGGTATATGTATTTTATTATTTATTTCTATCTCCTGTGTTTTTCAGTGTTCATTAAAAAGCCCATACATAGCTTTTGCTGCATTTATTTTTAGGTACCTTTCTTTATGTTTTCACTGTGAATGTTTTTTGAAATTAAAATTCCTAATTGCCAGCATGGTAGGAATGCTGCTGGATCTTTGAAGTTTTTTTAATCGACAATCTTGCTGTCCTGTCTTACTTGTTCTGATTGCCTGCAGGTTCTTTTTAAGTTTTCTACATAAGCTATTGTGTTAATTGCAAATAATGGTTATTTTGTCTCTTCCAGTCTGAGTTCTTCATTTTTTTTTTTTCTTGACCTGGCTGCACTGGCCAGGACTCCTGTCAGTGACCAGAACTGGGGATGGCAGGTACTTTTGTCTTTTTGAATTTAAAAAGAATGGTTTTGGTCTTTCAGGAGCGATTGCTGTAGGCTTTTGAGGAGATTCCTTTTCAGGTTAATACAGTGTCCTTGTATTCCTAGTTTACTAAAGAGGTTTTTAAAATTAAAAAAAAAAATTATGAATGGATGTTGATCTTAAGGCTTTTTGTGTATCTGTTGAGACAATTATGTGGTTTTGACATTTAAACTTTAATATGATGTATTACATTGATATATTTTTGAATGTTGAACAGTGTTTTATCATTCTTGAAATAAACCCTACATGGTTAGAAATATCAAGTACATGAATTGTATCTGCAAATGTTTATTTGGGATTTTTGTATCAGTGTTCGAAAGTGAGATTAGGCTATAATTTTCCTTTTTTGTACTAGTTTCGTCTAGTTTGTGTATCAAAATTATACTGGCTTTATAAAATGAGTTTGTTAGCTTTCTTTTCTGTCCTTCGGAACAGTTTATGTAAGTTAGGAATTATCCTTTGAGGGTTTAGTAAAATAAATGACATTCTTTTGGGAAATACACTGAATATTTTTATTTTTTAAAAATTACTGTTGTCTGTTAACTGCTGTAGCAAAGTTTGAAATGCTGTGAGAATTGCCAACATGTGACACGGAGACATGAAGTGAGGAGGTGTGGTTGGATAAGTGGCGCTGCTAGACTCGCTGGACCCTGGGCTGCCCCACACCTTCAACTGGTGAAAAACTAAACAGAGCAGAGTGCGATAAAACCAGGCGTGCCTGTGTATTGTTATGGTCGAAGAGCGTTGTGGACGGTGTAGAGCTCAAGTCTTTTGTTTTTTTCATTTAAATCCACTGGACCTGTGTCTGTCTTTTAGCTGGTGTGTTTAAACAACTTACATTTATATGAATTCCCTGGAGGTCCAGTGGTTAGGACTCCATGCTCTCACCGCCAAGGGCCTGGGTTTGATCTCTGGTCAGGGAACTAGGATCCCACAAGCTGTGCAGTGCGACCAAAAACAAAAAAAGACCACTTACGTTTACTGTGATTATTGATTAGTGCTTTTTCTGTTCGTTCTTTCTGTTTTTCATTTCTTTGTTTTGTTTTACCTTTGTGTGGATTACTTTGAGTGTGTTTTAGAATTTCATTTTGACTTATCTGGGGTGTTTTCGAGTGCTTCTCTTTGTGTGTTTTTTTTTTTTTTTAAAGTGGTTGCTCTACCTCTTATATGGGCTTCCCTCATAGCTCAGTTGGTAAATCATCTGCCTGCAATGCAGGAGACCCAAGTTCGATCTCTGGGTTGGGAAGATCCCCTGGAGGAGGAAATGGCAACCCACTCCAGTATTCTTGCCTGGAGAATGGACAGAGGAGCCTGATAGGCTGCAGTCCACGGGATCACAAGAGTCGGATACGACTTAGCAACGAAACCGTCACCTAGCTCTTATGTATACACGGGTTTTCTTAGTCTGATTGTGTTAACATTTACCAGTTTTAGTGACATGTAGAAACCTTATCTGCTATAAGGATAGGTCTCTTTAGCCTCCTTTCTGTTATATTAAGATTTTACATTGAGAAACACTTCAGCGTTAACAATCTTTGCTTCAACTGCCAAACACTATCTAGCAAGCAAAAGAGGAGAAGGAAAGTAATCGTAATTGCCCGTGTTTTCGCTCTTTTCATCAGTTTCCTTCCTTCTTGGTGTCCCAGGATTCCTTCTTTTATCTTGTATCATTTCTCCTCTGTGTAGAGATCTTTCTTTAGCCATTCTTTTAGAGTAGATATGTTGGTGACAGATTCTGTTAGTTTTTGTTCATCTGAGAATGTCTTGATTTGTTCTTCATCTTTGAAGGAGATTTTTGCTGAATATAGAATTCGTAGCAGACGTTTCTCTCAGCAGTTAGAAATGCGCAGTCTCCTTTTGAGCTCCCTGATTTCTGATGGCAGATTTGCTGGAGGTCTTCCGAATTTTCTGTTTGGTCCTTAGTTTTTAGATGTTTGACTATAATGTTTCTTGGTGTGGATTTCTTTGGGTTTATCCTCTTTGGAGTTTACTCCGCCTTGAATCTGTAGGTTTCTTTTGGTTCCTTTTGTGTTTTTTTTTGGTCAGATTTGACAAATTTTTAATGATCATTTCTTTGGATACTTTTTCAGCCCTCCTCCCTTTCTCCTGTTGTCTGGGACTCAGGGTGTATGAATGTTCAGTTCAGTTAAGTTCGTGTCACTCTGAACTGAACTGAACGTTCAGAGCGTGTTCCCGTCGCTCAGTCGTGTCCGACTCTTTGCAACCCCATGAATCGCAGCATGCCAGGCCTCCCTGTCCATCAACTCCCGGAGTTCACTCAGACTCATGTCCATCGAGTTGGCGGTGCCATCCAGCCATCTCATCCTCTGTCGTGCCCTTCTCCTCCTGCCCCCAATCCCATATGAATGTTTCGTCTGCCTTGGTCCAGCCCACACGTCCCAAAGGTACTGTTCATTTGTTTTCCAGTGTGTTTTCTCTCCGTTGTTCAGATTGGGCAATTTCTGTTGTTACGTCTTCAAGTTCATTGATTTGTTCCCTATCCTTTTCTTCTTCTGGGCCAATATTGAGGTTTTATTTCAGGTATTGTGTTTTTTGGCTCTTAAATTGGTGTGTGGTTTTGTCTTTATATCTTCTGTCTTTGCTGTGACCTTCTTTTCTTTTTCATTTGTTTCAGATATGTTTGTAGTTGCTCCTTGAAATGTTCTGTGATGGCTCCTAAAATCTTGTTTGCTAATTCTATTATCTGTGTCATCTCAATGTTGGCATTATGGGCCATCTTTTCCTTTTTCACTTGAGATATTCCTGGTTCCTGCTATGGTGAGAAATTTTTTTTTAAAACCTGGACATTTTGGTTATTATGAGATTCCAGGTCTTACTTAACTCTTAGCTTTTAGCAAGTCATTTCTGGTGTTGCTTCAAGCAGGAAAAGGGGGATACCCCTTGTTAATGCTGGTTTGGGGTTCAAGTTCAGGTTTTCCTCTTGGCCTTTGTTGAGAGTCATTTGGGGAGGGGTTGCATGCTACTGCTGAATGAGGGCAGGAGTTTGGCACCACCCCCCAGGCCTCTGCAGGTACCGTGCACTGGGAGGGCGGCAGGTGGCGGTGCTGACTTCCACGGGGCCTTCTCTGATGGAGCCGCGTGTGAGCCCTGCCTCCCGGGTGGTGTCTACACTGTGTGTGGGGGTTTGCTCTTCTGTTGAGTTTGACTGGAGTCGGAGAGTGGCATGTTTCTATTGCCCCTTTCATCTTTGGCTCGAGATAGCAGGCTTTTGGGGACCAGCTTTGTTTGCTCCCATTGATGTTTCTGGGTCGTTGGCTTCCCTGGCAGCCAGGGTGTCTATGGGACAAAGGAGACCCAGGAAGTCACCCCTGTCTTGGTCCTCGGGTCCTGGGGTCCCCAGCCAGTCTGCCGCTTCACCCCTCAGCATTTTTATGTTTCTTTCAAACATAAAGTCCAATTATTCCAGCAGTGCTTAGAGAGAGGAGTAGGGAAAAGTATGTTTATTCCATCTTTCCAGAAGCAGAACTCGAAGTTTAATGAATTTTGGATGCTTTTGAACTGTGGTGTTGGAGAAGAGTCTTGAGAGTCCCTTGTACTGCAAGGAGATCAAGCCAGTCAATCCTAAAGGAGATCAGTCCTGAATATTCATTGGAAGGACTGATGCTGAAGCTGAAACTCCAATACTTTGGCCACCTGATGCAAAGAACTGACTCATTTGAAGAGACCCCGATGCTGGGAAAGATTGAGGGTGGGAGAAAGAGGGGACGACAGAGGATGAGATGGTTGGATGGCATCACCGACTCAATGGACATGAGTTTGAGCAAGCTCTGGGAGTTGGTGATGGACAGGGAAGCCTGGCGTGCTGCAGTCCATGGGGTCACAAAGAGTCAGACAGGACTGAGCAACTGAACTGAACTGAACTGGATAGGCAGTACAGTCATGTGACATACACATTAAATGTTATTAAAAATGTCCAGTGAAAATTCACTTTCTCCTGCCCACTGCCCTCTTAGATGGGCAGCTAATGATTCTGGTTTCTTGTGCTTCCTTCCCAAGCTAACCCTACATGCACCAGCAAATATTAATATTCACAGACGTGTTTGTACCCAAGTGGTGGCATTCCACAGACACCATTTTGGACCTTGCTTTTTCTTTTTTTTCTCATGACCCTCCTGTGGATTAACACATGGAGAACCGTTTGGCTCTTCTTCACAACCTCATGGTATTTCGTTGCATGGAGATGCCACATGGATGTAAGCAGCTGGAAGGCCTAGGTGTTGACCCTGTTATCTGTTATATTTATTGTCCTACATCTCAGTGTTGGCTGCACACTTCTTGTCTCTCTGTTTCCACCTGAGTCAGGGTCCTGTAGTAAGGTTTGGTGTGCTGGAGAAAGCTATGGGTTACTTATGTGTTTTGCGATGACTCACGTATATATACTCCAGGAACACTCAGAGGTTCTCACTGATAGCCACGCTTTTCTCCAACATGTTCACAAGGACTGCTTGGTCCACATTTTGCTTTCGTAGGGATAAACAAAAGGTTTTGAATATAAGCTCTGTGTACCCACCTTTCCTCTCTTTCATGACTTCGGTTACTTCTGTATAACAGTTAAAAGAAGCACACTTTATGGTTTTGTTGTTGCTAAGGGCCACTAAAACATTGGTCCTTTGTAATTTGGGGTCAGAGTACTTGCGTGTAGCTTTTGGGATTACAACAGAGACTGACTTTGTTGTTGTGTAAATTTTTGAGTGCGGTGGCTTCATTCTCATGAAATTTAGCATGTTTTTCTTTAAGGTGGTGATTTTTCTTTCGTTAGATCGATTGCCCACGGCGTCATGAATGGAAGAGTCTTTGTGTGTCTGCAGTCTCTGACGCTGACTTGGGGTGGGATTCTAGGTTCAGGCCTGGTTAAGTTTGTCCGGCGCCGCCGCGCGGTCAGGAGCTCCGAGGTCTCCGGCAGGGCGCTCGCGGGGCCCCCTGAGGTGCCGAGGGTGCCGGATGACGGCGTGTCCGTGTGCCGTGTGGTGGTGCGCGCCGTGTCCACAGGTGGGCTGTGCTTGTTTCTGCAGGCGCCTTCGTACGCCTTGGCCCTCCGGACTCTTCTGGCCCCTTTCTCAGCCTCGAGGCCCCGACAGGCTCACTGCTTCTCAGCCGAATGCCTTCTCTGGCTCAGTCCCCAGCGTGTCCTGCAGGAAATTCTGGTCCTTCAGATGCGTGCCACCCTTCATAACTTGAAAGCTTCGAGGCTCAATGTGCAGTGGGTTGGGGTGAGAAAAGGAGGCGGGCAGAGTGACTTCTGTCCTTTTTTTCCTGCTTTTGAGGCTGTTACTTGAAGATGCCTTTCTGAGGAAAAGGATTAAAATTCACTCCCATAGCTTTGTTGCTGTTCTTCATTTGTAAATAAATGGGGAATTTCAGATAGTCTACCTTTAAAAATAACTGTATGTGTTTACTAATTTGTTTTGGAATAAAGTTGATGAAGAAGAGTTTATAGGAATTCAGAATGTAACCAGGGGCTAGGAATTGAAATGGAAAATTGAATCTTTGTAAGGCTTTCCACATTAGATGTTAAATTCTGGAGTTAAGTTTTATATGATTATTTACTATTAAGTATATTTCTAAATATCAAGGTTAAGCTCTTATTAAAATTTTTCCAAAAAGTCATTAATATTTTTACATAATACAGTTGTTTGATTATTTTACTTTTCTTTTGTCAGATATTAGCAAAATCTTGGTTTTTCTTTTAATGAGAAGTCAGGTTTTTTTTGTAACAATACTAAAAATGTATTTTAAATCTGACATAGAGCTTTATGAATATGACTTGAGAGCATATAGTCATTTTTCAGTTTACTCTTTAAAATATTTTAAATTTTGTCTCTTTCTATATTTTAAATTTTGGCACCTATTTGATACTCCATGGGCATTTCATTTACTGTCTTGAGGGATTTTTTTTTTCAGATGAAACTAAGAAATTTAGTAATACAGCTTTTGTCAGCTTTGAAAGTAGACCAGCTAAGTTTCTTTGTGCCTTGCTGAAAATAATACTGGGACCTAACAGCTTGTTTCTGTATTACTTTATGTACTCCTCAATAATAGTCTTTTCTGTGAGCACGCTTGACCCCAAATAAAACCCTAACATTGAAATTTTGCTTATACCTCTATAGGGACTATGTTATCCTTTCTTGATGGTTGGAGTGAGCGTGTGTGGTGATGGATGCTTTGTGCTGTTTTCCCTCAGGTATCGCCATCAGAGAGTCGGCGAAGGTGGTCGACCAAGCTCAGAGGAGAGTACTGAGGGGAGTTGACGACCTGGACTTCTTCATAGGGGACGAAGCCATAGATAAACCCACGTATGCCACCAAGGTAAACCCCTCTGTGAGCGCACAGATGCCGCCAGGGTAAACCCCCCTGTAAGAGCACAGCCAGGAAGGGCAGCAGGACAGGTGATGCAGAGGGGTGCTTTGTGTGGAGACGGTGCCCGTGAACGGCAGAGTGCATTTTAATTCTTCTGTTGGAAAAGAGGTTTTTGTTGTTGTTGGTTTGACTCGGGTGTTTTGATGTGGGAGAGCAGGTGAACTCACACAGCCTCGGGATGCAGGACTGACCTGGGATGCTGGACCGTGTGGGAAGCAAGGTCTGCTCCCCTGGGGTATTGCAGGTGGGCTAAATACCCGCCAGATGCGGAAAAGTTGTAGATTGATCAGGTGAAAAAGCAGCACTAAAATTATTTAACTAGACATTTGTTCTAAAAACCCTACAAACTCCACAGATCAAATGGTGTGGTAGGTTAGCTGTACTTTCCCATCTGTTACCTATCCCATTGTTAAGACAATTCTTTGTGCTTAGAAATGGCTGGAGTAGAATATAAGCAATAATCTAATACAATCTTTCTGGCAAAATGCCTGTTACTTCTTTATGTAAGTTCACATTCTCTCCATGCAAAGGCCCTATTTTCTCTAATAACTGGGTCTCTTCCATCTCTCCTGGGCCAGTGTGGTTGTTAAACTGTTGATCTTACTGATACGAACGTGGTTTGGTTTCTCTTGCTCTAGTGGCCAATAAGGCATGGAATAATTGAAGACTGGGATCTGATGGAAAGGTTCATGGAACAAGTGATTTTTAAATATCTTCGAGCTGAACCTGAGGATCATTATTTTTTAATGGTGAGTGACTGGAACTAACAAGAATATATCCCCGTAAATTCCAAGTTGCTTAGATTTTAAGTCCAAGTTTCATTCTTCCCTGCGGAGCTTTAAATTCCTGCTGAAGCTGTTTGTATGAATCGGGGTACTTTTTGGGTAAATGACAGAAGGCTCAGCAAAAATGTCTAGAACCAAAAGGGGCTTATTGTCTCACAAAATGGGAAGGCTGCTCCAGGGCTGGTTATTTCAGCAGCTCAGAGATGGGAGGCGATGGCCAGCCTAGGCACTAGTTCGGCCTCTCATGTTGGTTGCCCCCGGCCGGGATGGCGGCCCGAGTTCCTGTACCACCTCTTGGTGTGTTGGCTTTCAGACGTAGAAGTGCTTCCTAAGAATTAAGAACCCCTTCCCAGAAACCTTCCTGGTAGATTTGCGCCATCCCTCCATGCCTAACCTGGTCCCTTGCAAGGGGAGTGCAGTGACCTTCACAGGTGTGGGTAACCAAGATTCTCCCTGGGGCTGATGAGGGGACCACGTCAGACACCTGGCCCCAGGAGGGCAGGTCCGTAAATGGGCCTCCAGAGACACCGAAAATGGGGGAGGAATGGATTTGGGTGGGAACCCAGCTGTGTACTCAGATGTCCTCCTGAAGTAAGCGTATGACTCTGATTTTGCTTCTTATAGCGGAGGAAACTGAGTCAAGATGTTACTTTGCCAGGATTTAAATCTTACTCTGAAATAAAATTGAGCTGAATTATGGGCCCTGGTAGTGTGGTACTTAATTGATCTTGTTCAAACAAGGTAAAACATGACAGAGAAATGAAAAGAAATCTCTCATTATGGAATCTTTCCCAATTGTTCTCTTCAACATCACATGTTCCCTTCCATGAAATGTTCTTTTTAAGTTAAAATTAATTGCACATAGAAAACACGTGCGTTATGGAGAGAACTTGCACACAACATAAATTGCACATTAAAACCTACATAATTTAGCTTTGGATTTTTTCCATTTAAGTACATTCTCAAATGGTCCCTGGTCCAATTATATAGTTCTCTCTAATGTTAAATATGGAGTGTTCTTTAGAATTATCTGCCTTAAAATATGCTAACTACAAAGACTGTTACAGTGGCCCATGGAATCTGTATATTTAAATCTATTAGAGCAAGTCCTTGAAGGTGCTCTGATCTTTTTTTTCTGGCTATGTCACCACAACTAGAAATTATCGAGGGTGAGTACCGTGTTTTTCTGGCCACGTGTATTTTCTCTCTTGTGCATCTACTGTGGTTTATGTAAAACAATTGGAGCCAGGAAGCTGACGGTGTGTCTGAGTGGCTTTATCTTTAGAGCCAGAGCAAATCACAGATTCCCACCTGTCACATTTGGCGTTTCCCCTTCTCTTGCACATCACGTAACTACCTACCTGCTGGACAGGACTTTAGGGGAGGTGCCACCCAGCAGCTTCCTTCTGTCTGCCCCAGCTTCCCTGCCAGAGCTTTCTTCTCCCTCCACTCGGGATGCCTGCTCTTAGCCTGTGGGGCAGATGCACACCGCTAGGACACAGCTCACAGGCAACGTTTCCTCCAAGAAATTTTTTTCTGCTTGAGCCTGCATTAGCCTGGGAAGCGCTAGTGGTAAAGAACCTGCCCGCCAGTGAGGAGACACAGGACCCGTGAGGTCGATCCCAGAGTCAGGATCCCCTGGAGAAGAAAATGGCAACCTGGCAGCCCTCTCCAGTGTTCTTGCCTGGGAAACGCCATGGACAGAGGAGCCTGGTGGCTGTGGTCCGTGGGGTCACAAGGAGTCGGGCACAGCTGAGCACACACTCGAACAAGATAAACCACGGTCTTGAAAGAAGTGTGGCGTGCTTCATATGAACATGGAAAGGTTCATTGGCCAAAAACGAGTACCTACAATGAACCCTCAGAAATAATCCAGTTTTTTAAAGGTCAGAAAATCCTGTGTTCCACGTATTGTGCTTTGGACTTTCCAGATCAGTTCATCGCACAGTGTGACCGAGGCGTGTCTTTCAGGTTCATCCCCGCAGTCCTCTGTTAATGGGGAAGTTCCAGGGGGTGAAGCTGGTGTAGAGAGATGTATGGTCGAGTCTGAAAGTTAGCTGAAGACATTTATGAAACTGTGGCATCAGATGAAGGCTTCTTGGGATAAGAGAAGCCAATGGGGTTAAATTAAAGGTCCTCAGTCATCCCGCAGATTGTTCTTTATGGCTGTGGTGACCAGATGCCTGGATAGCGTGAGAATGATCTCATCGTGGCTCATGTATTTCAAGACGTTTCAGAGACTCAGCTCCTCTCGGTCATGTGGATTGAGCAGATAGCAAATGGGAGTCCTGCCCTTTTCCCAACACTGATTTGCCCAGAGCTCAAAACAGAATCGCTTGTGTTAGAATCTTGGGGTGCTCTTGAGTGGGAATTGAGTTGTCTCGTTGGAGAGATTTGCAGACTTTTTGAATATGAGTCAAGGAGGAGGAGCAAGCAGCATGCATGCCCGAGAACCAGGAGCAGCAGGAAAGATGGACGTGCCAGCTCAGAGAGAACCGCCCTTCCTTCGTGTGTTTCTGCCACGGGGTCCTCAGTGGCCTGGGTGATGCCCGCCCGTGTGGGTGAGGGCCTTTCTCTCTACTTGGTCCTGACTGCTCATGTCTCGCTGAGACACCTCACAGACACACCCAGAAGCGATGCCGCACCCGCTTTCTCGTCCCTCACGCTGCCGTGTGTCCTGACCCTCTGTGCTGCTTCCCTTCCTGACTCTTGAGAGTGATGTGGACCCACTCTGTCCAGCGTGGTGGTCGCCGGCTGGAGCGGAGGTGGACGGCCCTGGGTTCGCGTGGTCCCACCCCTGACTGCGTGCTTTCCACCTTCCAGCACCTTGTCATCTCCTCTCCTGTTCTCCCCTCCTTGAGGATTTATACTTTTGAAAAGGTTACTTCGCTGCAGTTATCGAGAGTCTTGGGGGTGGAGCAGTGTTAGCCCATGTGTTCAGTTTGCTGTCTTCATCAGGCGTGTGGATTGGTTTTGAGGCACCGATTCATTCATTCATTTAGAGTTAGTGCCAGATGATGTGTCACCATTATTAATGAATAAAAATGTGTAACTTGTGTTCATGTGACGTTTCAATCGTGTTTCAGTATTAAAAAAATAAGAATTTGATATCTCTAGTTTAAATCTCATACTAAATAATGGTTTGGGAAAGCTTCATTTAGATTGGTGTCCTAAAGGAACAGTTATGAGTGGGACACAAAGGAAGTGGAGGATTGAGAAAAAACAGATTTATGATTACGGTTCTCAGACCCCATGAGAATTGGCTCTTAATAATGCTGAATTTAATTTGGGAACCAGGAGAACCTAATTATATTGAAAACATTCCCTTAAATGGAAGTATACAGATTTTAAGGTAAATTCTTCCCAGATGGTGAATTGTTTGGTAGCAAGTAATTAAAATGTAAAATGCAGTGGTTTAAGCAAGTTAAGGGTTCTCTTTTTCTTAAATACATTTGTAGTAAGCAGGGCAGCTTCTTTATGTTACTGGAGATCTGTTTAGCACATGGCTTCCATTCAAAGGTTACCTTATGACCACAGATTGACTGCTGCAGCTCCAGTCATAACCTCTGCATTCCAGGAAGGTGTTAAGAGCAGCAGAAGGGAGTCTACTATTTGAGTATCCCTTCAGCCTTGTAAGGAGCTCTCCTAGAAGCCACATCCACCAGCTTTAGCTTCTTGTTGGCCAGAACTTAATCACTTAGCCGTCCCTGTCCAGAAGGAAGTCTGGGAAATGCTTTTCCTGTGGGCCCATGGTAGATCAGTGGTCATTAAAGCAGAAGGGAGGCTGGGTGCTGGGTAGGGAGCTCGCATTGCCTGCCGTAATGACGTGACTGTGGGCATGAAGACAGTGGCAAGACAAGATCCCATTCAGCGTCTTAACACTCTGGCCGGGTGTGGCGAGGTCGCCTGTGCTAGGAGCCAGCAGGCCACTTCCCCAGCTCTGCTCGCCGCCCTGCCTCTGTGAGTCTCTCCGTCTGGATAGATACATCAGACAGCTGTACTGGGCAATTCTGTGGAACTTTGCACACAAGCTGTAACCCCAGATTTCACAACATTTGTAAAGATTTTTTAGTATAGGACTGTAAGTGTGAATTAGAAAATTTGGAAGATATCTGTGGGACTTTTCACACCCCTGTGCCATTAACATACATTTTAATATTTAGCATATCTTCACTTAATCTTTTCACTGTGTTTTTATATGTTTTTGCATCAATATTATGTTTTCCATCCCTCTCCCCCCATGAGGGGAGAGGTTTTCATAATCCTCATTTTAGTGGCTATATAATCCTCTATCCAGTGAATACTGCCTGTCTGTTTAGCACTTCCACTATTTTTAGATGTTTACTTTCACTTCCAATTTCTTGGTTTTATAAGAAGTAATATGAAGTAATCTTTGCATAGTTTTGTCTATATTTAGAATACTTGTTATGTTAAAGATATAAAAGTTATGTATTAATATGATTTTGGGGTCCAGAAGTATTAATAAGTTTGAATCTTTAGTGTACTATTTCATACTAAAATCTTCAGTGTACAAGAGACCACATTATTTGAACTCTTGTCGGAATTGGATTAATATTTTTGATTATCTGACATTAATTCGCATTTTTAATAACTTGGACCTTAAACCTTTTTCGTATGTTAGTTGTCTGTCCTGTTTTGTGAATTGCCTGTTCATGTCCTGTGCTGTGTTTTTACATATCAGTGTTATATTGCTTTTCCTATAGCTGTGATTTCTATGAACTTTTTTTTTAACCTAGAAGATTTTTTTAATGTGTTAGTCACCCACTCGCGTCCAACTCTTTGTGATCCCCTTGTACCAACCCACCAGGCTCCTCCGTCCGTGCGATTCTCCAGGCAAGAGAGTACCGGAGTGGGTAGCCATTCCCTTCTTCGGGGATCTGCCCAACCCAGGAATTGAACCCGGGTCTCCTGCACTGCAGGTGATTCTTTACTGTCTGAGCCACCAGGGAAGAAAGATTTTGGCATCTGGTCTATTACTTCATGACGAATAATAAATGGGGAAAAAGTGGAAACAGTAACAGATTTTATTTCTTGAGTTCCACAATCACTGTGGATGGTGACTGCAGCCATGAAATTAAAAGATGCTTGCTCCTTGGAAGAAAAGCTATGATAAACCTAGAGAGCATATTTTGCTGACAAAGGTCCGTGTAATCAAAGCTCTGGTTTTCCAGTAGTCATGTACAGATGTGAGGGGGGGTGGACATAAGGCTGAACACTGAAGAACTGATGCTTCTGAACTGTGGTGTTGGAGAAGACTCTTGAGAGTCTCTTGAAGTGCAAGGAGATCCAACCAGTCCATCCTAAAGGAAATCAACTCTGATTATTCATTGGAAGGACTGATGCTGAAGCTGAAGCTCTAATACTTTGGCCACATGATGCAACTCATTGGAAAAGACTGATGCTGGGAAAGCTTGAAGGCAAGAGGAGAAGGGGACGACAGAGGATGAGATGGTTGATGGCATCACTGACTCAGTGGACATGAGGTTGAGCAAACTCCAGGAGATAGTGAAGGATAGGGAAGCCTGACTTGCAGTTCATGGAGTCGCAAAGATTCGGATATGACTGATAGACTGAACAACAAAAGTTTCTTTTGTGGTAAAACGTACATACCGTAAAATTTACCATTTTAACCATTTTTGAACGTCCGGTTTGGTGAATGGAATACATTCCCATTGTTGTGCAGCTGTTACCACCATCCACCTCCAGGACTGGTTTATCTTCCAGCCTGGCACTCTGACCCTGTTAAAGAATAACTCCCCCCTTTCCCCTCCCCCGGCTCCCCCATCCTCCTTTGTATGTCTGTGACTGCAGCTCTTCCAGGCCCTCATACAAGCAGACTTGAACAGTATTTGCCCTTTTGTGACTGGCATGCTTCACTTAGTATAATGTCTTCAAGGTTCAGCCACATTGTAGCGTATCACAATTTCCATCTTTTTAGGGCCAATAAATATTCTTGTTGTAGGTATGTACCATATTTTGTTTATACTGTGAACTCTTACGTATAATAGGTAGCAACCTTTTGTCAAGAGCACATACTTGTTTTTATCATTTTCCGCCCTTTGCACATTATGTTTTGAGCTAATATACCTGTGAATTTTTATGTAGTAAGCCTATTTTGCTTTGATGTTGACACATAATTTTCATCCGTCTGGGATTTATTTGGAGCACCAGTTGACACTGAGCTCAAACCCAGGAAGAATCCAGGAGCCTGGCTTCATCTGTTTTCTTGCTGGGAACGTCTTCCGTAGGCTCAGTTTTTGCTTCACACCAAACAGGCAGCTCTTGGCTGGGAGACGAGAAACACTCCCTGTTAGCACGCACACTTTCCATGCTGTTTTTGTCTTCTCCTGATCCTTTTTTCCCCTCTACTTAGTTTAAATGCTTTGTTTATCAAGTGTACTTATTAAGGTGCTTGCATTCCTCTTCAAGGTGAGAAAAGATTTTGTAGCTCTCTGTGGTTAATCTATATAATTTCTTCTGGCATGAGTTAGGTTATCGACAGTATAGCTGACATTTGCCCAGCACCTGCTGTGTGCCCTGCCCCTCCCCCACTCAGCGTTTGCATGTATTTACCCAGTTATTTAACCCCACCAACAGCCTTTGTTTTTCAGGTTGATATGCTATGCTATGCTAAGTCACTTCAGTCGTGTCCGACTCTGTGCGACCCCACAGACGGCAGCCCACCAGGCTCCTCCGTCCCGGGGATTCTCCAGGCAAGAACACTGGAGTGGGTTGCCATTTCCTTCTCCAATGCATGAAAGTGAAAAGTGAAAGTGAAGTCGCTCAGTCGTGTCCGACTCTTAGCGACCCCATGGATTGCAGCCTAACAAGCTCCTCCATCCATGGGATTTTCCAAGCAAGAGTACTGGAGTGGGGTGCCATTGCCTTCTCCGTTTCAGGTTGATAGGAAGCACTTTAAGGAGATACTTGGTAGCCAGCACTGTTGAAACCTGCAGCTGTTACTCACGTGCTTTAGATGAAAGAGGTCTAGATAGCAGCATGAGGCTGTGCTGACCACGCAGTGGGTTTGTTTCTTTTTAAGGAAGTAACAGGTTTAATCGCAACACCTTGAGGCTGGCACGTTAAAATAAGTTACATGTTGGGTGACTTTTAGATCCCTTATTTACAGTCTGCTTTTGATGCCTCTATTATTTCTTCCTTAAGATTGCGTTCTCTCTCCCATCCGGGGAATATATTGATTCTAATTACAGTAATTACAACTTGCTTGGGGCACTGTGTTTGAGCTTTGCCTTAGTTGCTAGACAGGAGTCTGAACCAAAGCCCCCCGTCGACAGCCCGCTGACTTGTTTGAAGAGACAGCGCACAGCACAGAGTCAGAAGGTGCAGAGGACTTCCAGTCCTCGGGGCCTCCTCTCGGCTCTGCGCTGCCGCCCGGTGTGCGTCCTGAGAGGACCCGCCTTTCCTGGGTCTCAAGCAGAGGGCTTAGTGTGCAGGCACGGGCACTGCACACGAGCTTGTGTGTGCCGTGGTGACGAGATACACACACTGCTGTACATCTCGGGTTTACATTTTATTTTAGACTCAATCGTGATGAAAAGCGTTGTGTGAAATGTACCCCTTTATCCGTATGTTCGTGTTTAGTCCAGCGTGCTGCCTGTGTTCACCCTGTGCTGTGACAGGTCTCTGGAACGTTCCCATCTCATTATCTGACACTCTGCCCTTGAAGCAGCTCCCATTCCTCTCCACTGCACACCTTGTTTTGTTTTTTTGAAGTTGTTGACACAGAAGAACATGAAGGCGTGTTCATGTGACAGCTTGTTCGAGGGAGTGTCCCGTGTCAGCACCCATAGAGCCCATGCTTTTTAATCGCTGCAGAAGGTTGTGTTTATGGATGTGGGGTCGTTTGTTGCATCAGTTCTTAGAGACGGGCATTTGGGTTTTTTCCCATCTTAGAAACAGCGCCTCTCTGAGGCACTTTGGTTTTTTTGCGGGGATAGGGTGATGCGATTTTGTTTCCTGGTCTTAGCCGAGAGACTGTCGCTAGTAGGCGTGTCTCTCACTGCTCCTTGCTGATGCTTTTGGTAACAATAACTCACCACATGCCAGGTGCTGCCTGGGTTTAGGCTCCTGTGAGGTCAGCACTAATTGTGCAGAGAGAGGAAGTCAGTTTCCAAACTTAGGAAAATCGAAGGCGGGGCGTGAACCACAGAGCTCTCCTCCTGGGCGGGCTGGTGTGGGCTCGGCTCAGCTGTTTTGCTGCCCGCTATGGTGTCTGGTTTTTATGTGTTTTGTTTGTGTGTTCATGTTTGAAAACTCAGGTTTGATTTTTCTCTTTGATTTTTATTGGGTGAGTTCTTCCTGAGAATTCAGTAATTTTTAAAAATTGTTTTAGTTACTTTTATTTGTACAGTTTAAAATATTTTGAAAGAATGTTAGACTTGAAAGTTTAAAAAAATCTTTACAGATTACTTCCATATACTCTTTCTCCAGCTCCCTCTGTTAACATCTTTCGTAACCGCAATGTAATTATCAAAACTAGAAAATCAACATTGATGTGATGCTGCTAACTCATCCACAATCCAGATTTGAATTTTTCTGGTATTTCCCTTTTTTGGTCCCAAGACTCAGTATTTAAAATTTTTTTTTAATGTAGCTGTACGTTTGTGTATTTACTTGCATTTGTAGGGGTGACTCTTTCCTCCTGTGCTTAGTGACTAAGTTGTTACACTTCCACTTTTTCTCACCTTCTCTTCCTTTCCTCTGTCACCTGCTTTGGACTGATTGTTACTAAACACTGGGCTTCCCTGGTGGCTCAGAGGGTAAAGAATTGCCTGCAGTACAGGAGACCCGGGTTCGATCCTTGGGTCAGGAAGATCTCCTGGAGAAGGGATTGGTTACCCACTCCAGTATTGCTGCCTCGAGAATTCCACAGATGGAGGAGCCTGGCTGTAGTCCATGGGGTTGCAAAGAGTTGGACACGACTAACACTTTCACTAAACATTCTAATATTTACATCTATAACGTTATGTATACTAATATATGTGATACTCTGTCAATAAAACAATTATTTTTTGATTCCATGATACAAGGTTATCAATGTCTTTTTATTCTTTCCTCCTTTCCATGTATACCTCTCAACTTAATACTGGTTCTGATGATTTAATTTACGGTGTTTACATTCTGTTCTATGGCTATAATTCTCAGAAAAGAAAAATCTTTATTTCTACATCTTATATGGATTAATTGCTCACTGTGAGTCATTGGTTGTACTTTCTGCATTTTGATTGTCTGGCTAAAACTTATCTCCTAATAGTTAATTCAGGAAAGCTTCATAGGAATGAGATTCTCCCAGGTTCTTATATGTTTAAAAGTGAAAAGGGAAAGTCACTCAGTTGTGTCCGACTCTTTGCGACCCCGTGGACTATACAGTAACTCTCCAGGCCAGAATATTGGAACCTTTCCCTGCCCCAGGGGATCTTCCCAACCCAGGGATCGAACCCAGGTCTCCCGCATTGCAGGCAGATTCTTTACCAACTGAGCCACCAGGGAAGATTTGTTTTTACAACACAACTGGTTAGCAATGTGGCCACACCCTCCTGCCCTGAGGACCCTGTAAGTGACCCAGTGGTACACACCTGTGTAGTGTTGATGGCTGAGACCGGCTGTACTTTCTGTGCTTTAAGGGTTGTTCTGTGTGCTCGAACATTTTCTGTTGTTCAGTTGCTAAGTCGTGTCTGACTCTTTGCGACCCCATGGATTGCAGCTCGCCAGGCTTCCCTGTCCTTTACTATCTCCTGGAGTTTGCTTAAACTCATGTCCACAGAGTTGGTGATGCCATCTAACCATCTCATCCTCTGTCTTCCCCTTCTCCTCTTGCCCTCAAGCTTTCCCAGCATCAGGGTCTTTTCCACCGAGTCAGCTTTTCTCATCATGTGGCCAAGGTATCTGGAGCTATTTCTCCGCTCTTCTCCAGTAGCATATTGGACACCTTTCGACCTGGGGGGGGGGTCCATCTTCTGATGCCATATCTTTTTGCCTTTTTGTACTATTCATGAGATTCTCCTGGCAGGAATACTGGAGTAGGTTGCCATTTTCTTATCCAATGAACCACGTTTTGTCAGAACTCTCCACCATGACCCATCCATCTTGGGTTGCCCTGCCGGGCATGGCTCATCACTTCACTGAGTTATGCAAGCCCCTTCGCCATGACAGATGTGTGATCCATGAAGGGGCTGCTCAGACTAAGCGTGCTAAAATCCCACAGTGTTCTCTCAGAGTTCTGGAGGCTTCAGGTCTCTAGTCAGGTGCCATCAGGGCTGGTGTCTGGTGAGACTGTCCTTCCTGACCTCTCCGTGTCCTCCACAGTCTTCCCTCTGTGCGGGTGTGAAAGAGAGCTGTCCGGTCTGCCTTCCTTTTCTTGCAAAGACATTAATCCTGTGGAATAAGGGCTCCCCCATGACCACATGTACCCCTCTCCCCTCCCTAGAGGCTTCCTCTCCAGATGCTTCACACAAGGGTTGGGGCTTCAATGTAGGAATTCTGGGAGACACAGCTCAGTCTATAACAAAGGGTAATGTGGAATTTTTTGCCTAAAGGCCCAGAGAATTTTTATTTATTTATTTTTTCTTTCTTTTTTTTTGCAGCTTAAATATATGATGTATATCCATATTTATTGACATGGAAAAGTGTTCACAACATACTGCTGAATGACAAAAAGCAGGTTTATTTATTCTTTTTCTGTAATCCTGTTTACTTCCTCCTCTTTGATAATGGTAGTTATTTTAAAACAGATATTTGAATTTTCTGAAATGTCTTTACCATGATTTTCACCTGATTCGTTTTTTTCTGTTTTTCTGGGTGAATGTTTTTTGGTCTGCCGTTTGTTTTTCCTGTTACTTTTCTGCCTTCCCTCCCTTTCTCGTGCGGTGTTTTTATATGGCCTTTGGCTGGTTTCTTTGAGTTCTTTCCTCATCTTGGAATGAAGGGAGTTCTTCTGGACAGCTCTGCGTGTGAGTTTGGGCCGGGCGCGGGTGAAGAGGGTCTGGGCGAAGCTGCTTCTGCGTGGGTCTTTCTGCCTCACAGCTGATGGCAAAGTTGCCTCATCTGACCTTGTGGCCTGTGCTCTCACAGCAGCTGGGGCTTGGGGAGGGAGGCTTCTCAGCTCTTCTCTGCTCAGACTGGTCTTGTTCCACGCCGGGGCGCCCTGCTTCAGCTCTTCTCGGAGACCCGCGTGGCTGGCCTGCCATCTGGAGTCACTGGTCCTTCCCCTTCTTGGTGTCCTCTCTTGTCCCGGGGGACGGGGGGGTGTTACTGCCCTTGGCAGCTCGCCGCAGGTCTCCTCAGCTTCAGGGTGTGTGGGTGTTGCATTATCGAAGGTAGAGTTTCCTTTTCTGTGTCTGGTTCTTGTTTTGGGGGTGGCTAGTAAGAGCAGAAGTGTTTAGAGAGGTCCTTGCTCTACTGTGTCAAAGCTCCTAAGACATTAGGAGCTGTAAGACCATTTCTTTCTTTTTTTTTTTTTTTTAGACCATTTCTTAAAGTACTGATTTCTTTAGAGTACTCCCTGAGTGTGCCCTACCTGTGAAATTAAGAAATGGTACAGCAGCCTAGTTATCATGCTTTTAGGGTAACTCTTTTATGATTCTGTTGTAGTGACATGAAATTTGAGTGAACGCTACATACAGTGAATGTTTTCTTACAGACAGAACCGCCACTGAATACACCAGAAAATCGAGAGTATCTCGCAGAAATTATGTTTGAATCATTTAATGTCCCAGGACTCTACATTGCAGTTCAGGTAAAAGCAGAGTGATTTTTATGATTCTTAAATATCCTTGGCTGTCTCATAGTGGAAGGTGATCCTAAAGGCTCCTGTTGTGAGACTGCTGTGTGTTCTTCCTTTTCTGCACCCTCCACACACACACACACACACACACTCTATTTGGGTTTGAACTCAAATGCTGTCTGAACATGTTCTGTGATCTGTGTTTTTACTGCTGGTATGGAGCTGTCCAGCTTTTGTCTTTTCACATACATGAGCATCTAAGGTATTTGGGTGACAGGCTTGAGACAATGGTTCTTTTTTGGCTTCTTTCCCTTCTGATCATAAAAAAGAAAAGATGCTATAGAATCTGTTGAAAAACAGAACAAAACTCTCTAGAGAACAAAAATCCCTTTGGGATTTGGGCTCCATGAGCTTGTAGAAGCTAATTGTTCTGAATGTGGGGTTTTTGTTGGTTTTGGTTGTTGTTATTTATCTGCTACTCTATATAAAGGAACTGAGATTTTTGGGGATAAATTTTTAAAAAGTATCTCCCAAAATATTTTCTGCATACTCTGGTCCTTCACTTCTAAGAAAAAGGAGGAGGAGGAGTTACATAGAAAATTAATCTGGGAGATAGCAAATGCCATGACCTCTGGTGGTTCTTACCAGCTTTTCTTTGCAAGACTCTGGTTTATTTTGCGGAAAGCTTGACTTCTTAGGTGAAGCTTACAGAATTTGCATGTTAGTCCCCCATGGGACTGGGATTTGAATTCTTGGGGGAAGATGGAGGGTGGGGAAGGGAAGAAGTTACTCAGACTTGTTGAGTAAGAGAAGGCTTGACTGAACCTGAGAACCCTCAGGTGAAGGCCTTGGGAAGAGTCTCCCCGAAGGCTCATGGTCTCCGTGTCTCCCGTGCAGGCAGTGCTGGCTCTGGCCGCCTCGTGGACATCGCGCCAGGTGGGCGAACGCACGTTAACGGGGATCGTCATCGACAGCGGGGACGGGGTCACCCACGCCATCCCAGTGGTAAGCGGCATCTTCAGGGCCTCACTCTGTGGGCCTCACCTGATCAGAGGTGAGGGAAGAGACGAAGGGAAAACACCCTTCTGGAGTTAAGACACCACTTTAGAGGACATGGCTGTACTCAGCCAAGGTAGCAGGAGTTTCACACCCAGGAGTGTGAGAAAGAAGACAGTGGCCCGTGTCCATGGTGCTGGCAGTTTGGGATCTGCAGTGGGAGGTTCCTGCAGTCAGAGTATCAGCAGTGGTTTGGGGTCTCCTGGGTTCCGCGTGATCCCACGGTACATCACCAGGGGGTTTTCCTGGCTCACGTTCTGAGCTGTCCGCTTGGGTATCAGTAGCTCAGGATGACCTCTTTGGTGTGTCACAAGAGGTGGGTAGCTTGACCCAGCTCCTGCTTTAGAGGAATCACGTCTTGCTTCTTATTTAAGAGCCAAGAAAGGGAGATGCCCTGGTGGCTCAGATGGTAAAGAATCTGCCTGCAATGCAGGAGACCGAGGTTTGATCCCTAGGTTGGAAAGATTCCCTGGAGAATAGAATGGCACCACGCTCCAGTATTCTTGCTTGGAGAATCCCACAGACAGAGGAGCTATAGTCCATAGAGTTGCAGAGTTGGACATGACTGATTTTCACTTTCAAGGGATGATTGTTTATTTTGGCCTGCAGAATACTCTGCAATGTCAGTTTTTGGTTTTAAATTTCAAAGTGTTAGAGAAGTGATTTCTTAATTCAGGCTTCAAGAGAACACTATCTGTTTTTTCTTTCAGTCCAGTGGATTATTTAAATTAATTATTTGAAAGTGAAAGTCACTCAGTCGTGTCCAACTGTTGACCCCGTGGACTACACAGTCCATAGGATTCTCTAGGCCAGAATACTGGAGTGGCTATCTGTTCCCTTCTCCAAGGGGGATCTTCCCAACCCAGGGATTGAGCCCAGGTCTCCCGCATTGCAGGTGGATTCTTTACCAGCTCAGCCACCAGGGAAGCACATTATTTGGTTTGCTCTTTTAAAGATGAATTGAAGCTGCCTGCAGGGGGCGCACAATGGACAGTCAGACCCGCTCTGATTCCTCATCTTCCTCCTGCAGACTCAGATTCAACCCTGTTACTAGTTATCAATGGATACTGCAAGTGTGTTTTTTGCATACATGGGTGCGTGTGTGTGTCTTTTAAAAGTGCAAACTGGTGGTTTTTTTTTAAAAGCAATTCATTTACTTTAATTGAAAAAATAGTCACCATTTCATTTCAGGCATTTGAGAAGTGATATACTAATATGCTAAAGCTTTAATTCCTGGAAGGCCAGCGTTCACTGCAGGGCAAGGTTCCTGTGTCCACAGTCCACAGTCAGGAGGATACAGCCACATTCCTCCCGCCTGCCCCCCTGCCAGTGTGCCCTGAGCCCCGGGGGGGTGAGGAGAGACGGGGCAGAGCCTTCTCCGTGCTGGCAGAGCACCCTCCGCTGGGCCCTGAGCCCTCCCCACTCTTGAGGGCCATGACCAGTGTTGGAGACCCTCGAGGTTACTGCTGAGGGCTGGCCTCCGCGTTGAGGTCATGCCCTCAGAGACAGGGCAGACCTGGGTCTGGACGGTGCCCTGCTTTTTGCCTCCCTCTGGCATCTGGTTGAGGAGAAGAAAAGAAAACTTCTACATGGTGTTCAGGCCCACAGAGAAAGCTGTTGTTCAGCTTTTTATCTGTTTCTTATTTCCAGTATTTTCCTGATTATAAAAATTACATTTGTTGAACAAAATTTGGACAGATAGAGAAGGGAAAAAAAAAAAAAGACCTGTAGTACCCACTCAGAGGACTGCATTATGCTTTTGGTTATGTATCTTTCTAAGCTCTTAAACACACGTGCATATATTTTAAGCAGAATTAGAATATTCTGTGTCTGATTTTGTATTCTGACTGTACAGTGTAATCCTAAATTTATATTTTGCATATTGGTTTATCCCTAGTGTATGGTTAAATATTCTGTGTAAAAAATAGTTACTACATAATAGCCCATCCTCTGGGTATAGCATCACTCATTTATTTTCCTGTTGTTGGTTTTGTGGGCCGTTTTAATATATTTAATGCTGCAATGAAGCTGATTGAACACTGGTTGAATTCATTTTAGAAAGTGTTATATATAAAGCATAGATGGTAAAGAATCTGCCTGCAGTGTGGGAGACCTGGGTTTGATCCCTGTGTCAGGAAGATCCCTTGGAGAAGGGAATGGCAACCCACTCCAGTATTCTTGCCTGGAGAATTCTGTGGACAGAGGAGCCTGGTGGGTTACAAAGACGGAGTGACTAACACAAGACATAGAATATAAAAATTGTGAGTGGTTTGTGTCAGAGAGAGCTCATATTCTTATGAGTGTTTATGTTTCTCTTTATTATTTTAATAATTTGTTCATATCTTTTATCTCGATCTTAAAATATTTAATAAATGGCTTGGACTCTTTGGGAAGGCCACAGCTTCTCTGCTAGATGGAGTTACGTCAGAAGAAACCTCAAGAGGAACTCAGGGACTTGTTCCTGCAACTTAACTGGTGATGGCGTCTGTGCTTACAGCTGTTAGGACTGACACGCTGTGACACGGAGCCGCCTCTGTCCGCTGTGTCCCAGGGGCTCGTGGCCCAGGAGACAGGGCTTCACGGGAGACTGAGGGTCCCTTCTGCACTCGAGGAAGCTGGCCTCGCTGACCGTCAGCTCCCTGGAGCGAGCTAGAGGCGCCCAGCCTGGCTTCTGTGGTGGCTGTGCCCGCAGGGCAGTGGGCGGGGGCGCCAGGCTGCAGCTCCTTGCTGGCACCGGCGGAGGACGGCCCAGCCCCTCCCAGCATGGTCCCCCGCGGCGGAGCGCTCAGGGGGGCTGACCAGTCATCCCTGAGCAGTGCCACTCACTGCATGGTGGAGGGCACCACTTCCTGGGCGCTTACTACCTGCCCGGGACTGGCTGGGTGCTGGACTTACCCATGAAGGCTGTGTCACCAACATCCGCCCCATGTGCCCCACGTTATGGATGAGGGCACCGAGGCTGAAACGTGTCACCAGCGTCCGCGGCCCCTCAGCCCATGCCTGTGGAACCAGACCGAGTCCAGGTTGCTGGCATCTGCGTCCTGCCTGCTAACCAGATTGCTGAATTTTCACGACAGGTCCACTTCTCGTTGCTGTAACACTTATAAATAAAACTTTTTCCTTTTCGTTAGAGGAACAAAAGGAGGATTCATCCGTTGTTCTGACTGGCAGCCATACTTTTTGGAAATGAACTGTCTTACAGGGTTTTCTCTTCACATTCTTGAAAACATCAGGTTCTACTGATGGAACCGTACTTGGCTCCAGGCCTGAGTGAGCCCTCCGCAGACAGTGTGGCTGAGGGAAACCCCGTGGTGCTGCGCGGGCAGGGCCGACTCAGCCCGGGAGCCCGTGCCTCCTGGACTTGCTCACAGGCCTCCCCTGGTCTTTTCCCTCCTTCCCTAGGCAGAAGGCTACGTGATTGGAAGCTGCATCAAGCACATCCCGATTGCAGGGCGGGACATCACCTATTTCATCCAGCAGCTGCTGCGGGAGCGGGAGGCGGGGATCCCCCCTGAGCAGTCTCTGGAGACCGCCAAAGCCATCAAGGTAGAGACAGGCGGGGGCAGGCTGGTCTGCCCGGAGAGAAATGGTGTTTGGAGGGTTCCCTTGCTGCCATCCCCCCCGCCCCCCGCTTCATCTTCCTTCCTCCTCCCTCCCCAAGAGAACGTGGGTCTCTATCCGTTTATGCTTGCGGGGGTTCCTGCTGTTAATGAGGGCAGCTTGGTGGCCAGGGTTGAGCACCGGACCCAGGCCAGCATCATTTCAAGAAGCCTAATTAGGTTAGAACTTCAGTTAGCTGAGCGTGTCTGCCTCCCCTCCCTCCAAGTTCATCTCTAGCTTAGGGAGCAGCAGCAGTGATGTCAGGGGTCTGGTGAAGTCAGCCAGCGTTCAGACGCATTTCCAGCACCTGTAGAGTGTGGTTCTGAGCCCTGTGAATTACAGCTCAGAGTAATGCTGTTCCAGGGTGGGGTCATTGATCGGCGCCCCCCACCCCGCCCTCTGTCGTTTCTAGACTGTAATGACCATGCTGGAAAGGTTTCAGGGGCTTTAAGATCAAATCAGTAAGATGAGAAGAAAAACGTCCTACCGGGCCTTTCTAAAAGTGCCTGCTTGACCAGGCCCATCAGTCTGGTCTTTGTGTTTCTCTGTATCTAGCAGCTGACAGACCCTTTTTAAAGAAGCTTTCTTTCCAGGTTGAAAATCAGGACAAATAACTGAAAATCAGGACAAATCACTAGAAATCAGGACAAATTACCGTTTTTTATTAGAGCCAAAATGCAAGAGAGTCTTCATAATACAAGGGTGATTATTATACAGATGAAGAGCAAGGGTTTTGTTTATGGAGAAGCATTTAAGTGTGGGGGTGACACGGGGCCTTGGGCGTCTCCCCTTCTCATAGAGCACACAGCATCTGAACCTCAGGGAGTTTAACCTCCCCTGCCTGTCCCCAACTAAGCACCCAGTAAGGGGCTTGAAGGGAGCAAGGGGGCACTCCCTTTTTTCCCCCCGCCCTCGGTGAGCACAGGTGTTCTGGGGCCGGGGCTTCTGCGAGGAGGGGCCCCCGCTACCCTGGGTGTCCAGGACAGGAGCTTCCAGGGAGGAGGCGCCTCAGAGCCGAAATTGCAGCCCCGGCCCGACCCCAGATCCACCCTCTCTCCTGGGAAGGTCACGGAAGCGTCCTTTAGACTGAAACCTCCCCCATCTGCCCTCCCTTCGCCTTTCTTCTTGTCCCTTCCCCGCCCCCTCTGTCATGCACGTGACCAGCCCTCGGGGTGGACGTGGGGGAGCGGAGCCCTGAGCGGTGACTGGGGGGCTGCTTTCCGGGTCCCCGTGGTGGCCTTTCCTTGTCGCGGGCCCTCTGGGGCCCGGTGCTGACCCTGACCCTGGATC
This sequence comes from Bos indicus x Bos taurus, assembly GCF_003369695.1. Taxonomy (NCBI): domain Eukaryota; kingdom Metazoa; phylum Chordata; class Mammalia; order Artiodactyla; family Bovidae; genus Bos; species Bos indicus x Bos taurus. The sequence continues at coordinate 4,731,979 of NC_040079.1, read as the reverse complement.
TGGTGCGTTCAGGACGCACAGCGTGTGGCTCAGCTGTGAAGTGGGGCTGAGAGAGACCCCTGTCCCTCTAGCCAGCTGCCTGGCCTGTGGTTAGTCCTCCACTCACTCCTTCCTGAGACCGGGGCGGGGGCGTCCTGGAAAGGTGGTGGAGCCCCTGCACCCCACAGGGGTGGTCTCCGCAGGCCTGAGGCTGGTGGGCCTGGCACTCACGGTCCTGGCAGCGGGGGTTCAGAGCTTAGTGCAGACACGGCTGCGCCCCATCCAGCGTCACTGAGGTGTTCATGCCGTCACTTAGACCAGTTGAGATGCCCTAAGAACTCAGCAGGCCTCCAGGGCAGCGGCACACTTCTGTCTGCAGTCTGCAGACTTGCAGTCGTATGGACTCACTCTGATGTTAACGAGCACAGTGTTGTGGAGCTTATAATTTGACAGAGTATATCAAGGATGGCAATAGGATCTGTTTCAGGGATTCTAGGACACTTCAAACTTATTATCGTGAAACCACCTTCAGTTCAGTTCAGTCTCTCAGTCGTGTCTGACTCTTTGCGACTCCATGGACTGCAGCACGCCAGGCCTCCCTGTCTATCACCAACTCCTGAGGCCCTAAGATGTGCGGTGAGCATGAGTTCTGTGCCTGGTGTTGAACACAGCCTACGTTGCCCACAGGAAGCTTATTTCAGGATCTGGTAACCAAGAGCCACCTGCTTCTCTGCTGAGGTCAGCTCTCAGGACAGGTGGTTGACCAGAGATCCCCAGGGGAGCATCACCAGACGCCAAGGAGACACTGGGCACGTCTCAGGCTGGTGCTGGTGCCTGGGTGAAAACCAGGAGCAGGTTCTCAGGCTGCGGTGCGTGGCCACTCTGTCCTGCCCATTGGCCTCTTGTCCGTGGCGCCTGGCACCTTGTAGCGTGCCGTGTCGTCTGCTTCTTCGTCACGTCGTTGCTTCCTCTCCTGACTCCGTGCTGGAGTGTGTGCTCCAGCGGGCAGGGGTGTGTGTTTTCTTGTGAGTCCTGTGTGTCCACGTTGTAGAGCTGGTGGCTGTGCCGTGTCAGACTGCACAGCAGGTTCACGACCCGTGATCAGCCGTGTTCGGTATCAGGGTGAAGTCGGCCGTGTTCAGTGTGGGGCTGCAGTGCAGGTCTGCTGGCCTGGGTGGACGGCTGTGAGTGCCTGGGCAGGCGCCGCGTGGGGCCCCACGAGGAATAAGGAGACGGGAGATGGAGACAAGATACCTAGTACATGCTGTCAGTACTTCAGCTGATAAGCAGCAGAATATGACAGGGGAGGGCTGAGATGAATAGCCGAGCTGCAAAGCAAGCAGGTTCACTCATAGTCTGGAGCAGAGTCATGAAAAGTCTGTGAGGCCGGACCGCGTCCGCACTGGAGTTGTGATGAGCGGGCAGGACTGGTTTCGGGGTGTCCAGGGCTGGGGGTCACTGGGTCTCGGTCAGAGGCAGACTCTGGTGACTTCGCTGTGTGTGTGTGTCTGCAGGAGAAATACTGCTACATCTGCCCTGATATAGTCAAGGAGTTCGCCAAGTACGACGTGGATCCTCGGAAGTGGATCAAACAGTACACGGGGATCAATGCCATCAACCAGAAGAAGTTCGTCATAGATGTTGGCTACGAAAGGTTCCTGGGCCCTGAGATTTTCTTTCACCCGGAGGTAAAGAGGCGGGCTTTCTGAGAGCAAAGTCCGTCGTGTGTGGTGGAGCGATGCTGCCCCCTGGTGTATGTAGGCAGCAGTCCTCGGGCCGCCTTCCCGTAAGGACCGCCGGGCGCCTGCTGTACCCTCTGCAGCTGTTACAGCGCCGTGTGTTATAGCACCTGCTTGACTGTTGCCCTTTTTAGACCTGGCTCTCTGTTGAAAAAACAGGTAACAAGTGATTAGGAAGATGCTTTAAGAGCAACAGAAGATAATGGAATGGTGTTGCTCTCATAGTAACGAGAAAACTAGTTAACCCCCGCAGACCATCAGTGTGGGCGTAGGAGGGCACGTGACCTTTCCATTCTTTGTGACGGTCTGTCCCAACTCCAGTTTTGAACCCCGTGTTTCCTGCTGCAAATTAAAATTAGTTAGAGCTCCTGTCTGAGCAGCAGCCTTTCCGTCAGACAGGCTTTAAGAATTACAGGCCTCATTGTGTTAACTATAGTCACAAAGAGTTATTATTAACTCTTACAGATACAGTAATGAAGAGACGACATTTTAAGATTTAATAAAATGGGTTGTATTCGTATTTTGGTTTGTTTTTCTAATTCAGTTTGCTTTTGGTAGGTAGGTTACACGCTGCCACCTGTTTCCACTGTGTGTCACCTTTCGTGCAGGCAGATGGCTCACAGTGTCACCTCACCACAGTCTTAACACTCATTCGTGCCCTTTGATATCATAGATTTAAAACAGACACAAAACTGACCATGACCAGTGAACAGCTGGTGAGCACCTGGATGTTACTTTCTTGAGTTCATTAAAGGTGTCCTTGATTTTTAAAGCATAGTTCAAATGTTTAAAATTGAATTCTTTTACACTTTACCTTATTTGACTTACAGAACTGAATCGAAGACTGTTTACTCAGTGACGTGACCGTTACCATATTGTTTCATTGGAAAGCCACCCCTTCCAGCCGTCCCCCTTGCACCTCCGCCAGGCTTCTGGCTCAGGTTTCCAGTGTGATTGTTCATTGGCTGTGTTTTCTCTTGTATCCTGGGCTAATTTTTACATGACATTAATACTCATAAGTGATACACTTGTTCTTACTCACGGTGTTTCCATAACATCACACACATGTGACTTACAGTCTTGGACTGAAGGACTCCTGGTGTCTCCTGACGCAGGAGACACCTGCGTGCTCTTGGCTCCTATGTGATGTTTTCCCCTCACTGAGCCCACACGTGTCGCCGGGACGTGTCACCATCAGTCACCCCATGCACACTCACTTGGGTTCGTTTGACATACCAATATTTGACGTGGTCATTCTAGCCTGATGGTTTTAAAAGTTACAGTACATACTGTATTTATTACAGTCACTTTAAAAAAAAGTTATTGAGAGAAGTATGTAATGTTTCTTTTATGTTTGTACAAAATTCAGTTTGCCAACCCAGATTTCATGGAGTCCATCTCGGAGGTTGTTGATGAAGTCATACAGAACTGCCCCATCGACGTTCGTCGTCCGCTGTATAAGGTATCAGCCGCCTGGGGAGGTGCTCGGGTTTCATCCCACAGCCTAAGGCCCAGCATTCTTAGAAGAACAGGTTCTTAACATCAGTGTGCAGACGTTCCTGTCTCACCGTGGTCTTGTAGGATTTGTTAAAGGCCAGCATACTGGTGAAATGTTTTTCTTGGAGTGGCGATGACATAAATGTTTGGAAATAGGACTCAGTTAACCGGAAGTTTTTAAGTCTTCTTGTATCTTTATTCTTATCTGGCCAGCTGTATTTTAAATTGGACAATTTTAACCCTGCATAGTGACCGATAGCCTTATATAACTATAACTATATAACTATATAACTTCCCCGCCTGCTCTCCCTGAATTCGCTGGTCTTGCTTCACGCATGTTTAGGTTTGTCCCACATGTGCTGTTGCCAGAAAGAAGTTAGATCCTAACTGAAGCGTCGGGTGGGAATGCCCATGTGATAATGTTTTCCAGAATTCTGTGTGACCAGGGAGCTTTGAAACCTGAGATGAGAAAAGACTAGTCTGTGTAATTACTGGATAAAAGGAGATGTTGCTGACAGCTGGATATTGAGAGCAGGAAGTGGCGGTCAGCTGGCCTTCCTTCACCTGTGGTTGCCCTCTGCCTCATGCTCTAGGCCCGCAGCCTCTGCCGAGTCTTACCTTCTCAGCTCGGGGGGCTGAGCTTAGAGGAGACCATCAGGCCCGGGAGTGAGGGCGTACACAGCAGAGTACTGTGTAGTCTTCAAAAAGAATGAGGTGAATCAGTGTAAATTCAGATGAAAAGACGTTATAGTATATGTTAAGTGAAAAGGGAAATCGTAAAATTTATATATACTATTATTTAATTTAAAATGTAGTTTGTGTATGTATATATACATACATCAGATCAGATCAGATCAGAGTCACTCAGTCGTGTCCGACTCTTTGCGACCCCATGAATCGCAGCACGCCAGGCCTCCCTGTCCATCACCAACTCCCGGAGTTCACTCAGACTCACATCTATCGAGTCAGTGATGCCATCCAGCCATCTCATCCTCTGTCCTCCCCTTCTCCTCCTGCCCCCAATCCCTCCCAGCATCAGAGTCTTTTCCAATGAGTCAACTCTTCGCATGAGGTGGCCAAAGTACTGGATTTTCAGCTTCAGCATCAGTCCTTTCAATGAACACCCAGGACTGATCTCCTTCAGAATGGACTGGTTGGATCTCCTTGCAGTCCAAGGGACTCTCAAGAGTCTTCTCCAACACCATAGTTCAAAAGCATCAATTCTTCAGCACTCAGCCTTCTTCACAGTCCAACTCTCACATCTATACATGACCACAGGAAAAACCATAGCCTTGACTAGACGAACCTTTGTTGGCCAAGTAATGTCTCTGCTTTTGAATATGCTATCTAGGTTGGTCATAACTTTCCTTCCAAGGAGTAAGCATCTTTTAATTTCATGGCTGCAGTCACCATCTGTAGTGATTTTGGAGCCCAGAAAAATAAAGTCTGACACTGTTTCCACTGTTTCCCCATCTATTTCCCATGAAGTGATGGGACCAGATGCCATGATCTTCTTTTTCTGAATGTTGAGCTTTAAGCCAACTTTTTCACTCTCCACTTTCCCAGTATGCTACTGGAGATCAGTGGAGAAATAACTCCAGAAAGAATGAAGAGATGGAGCCAAAGCAAAAACAATACCAAGCTGTGGATGTGACTGGTGATAGAAGCAAGGTCCGATGCTGTAAAGAGCAATATTGCATAGGAACCTGGAATGTCAGGTCCATGAATCAAGGCAAATTGGAAGTGGTTAAACAAGAGATGGCAAGAGTGAATGTCAACATTCTAGGAATCAGCGAACTGAAATGGACTGGAATGAGTGAATTTAACTCAGATGACCATTATATCTACTACTGCGGGCAGGAATCCCTCAGAAGAAATGGAGTGGTCACCATGGTCAACAAAAGAGTCCGAAATGCAGTACTTGGATGCAATCTCAAAAATGACAGAATGATCTCTGTTCGTTTCCAAGGCAAACCATTCAATATACATACATACATACATATATATTTGAAAATGTTTTGAATGATATATGCCAGACTTAAAATATCTTTGGGGTTGGGAGATGGATAACTTTTACTTTCTACTTTTTGTGTTTTAAAATTGTTTGAAATTTTATAGTTAAATATTATTTTTATTATTTCCTATGTAGGAACATTCTCCTATGTAGACAGCTTTTTATGGGTGAAAACAAATTATAATTTTATTTTTATTGTTCAGTTCAGTTGCTCAGGCATGTCTGTTTTTGACCCCATGGACTGCAGCATACCAGGCTTCCCTGTCCATCACCAACTCCCAGAGCTTGCTCAAACTCATGTCCATTGAGTTGGTGATACCATCCAACCATCTCATCCTCTGTTGTCCCCTTCTCCTCCTGCCTTCAGTCTTTCCCAGCATTAGGGTCTTTTCCAATGAGTCATTTCTTCGCATCAGGTGGCCAGAGTACTGGAGCTTCAGCTTCAGCATCAGTCCTTCCAATGAATATTCAGGACTGATTTCCTTTAGGATTGACTGGTTTGATCTTGCAGTCTAAGGGACTGTCAAGAGTCTTCTCCAACACCACAGTTCAAAAGCATCAATACTTCAGTGGTCAGCTTTCTTTATGGTCCAACTCACATCCATGCATGACTATTGGAAAAACCATAGCTTTGACTAGATGGACCTTTGTCAGCAAGATAGTATCTCTGCTTTTTAATATGCTATCTAGGTTGGTCATAGCTTTTCTTCCGAGGAGCAAGCATCTTTTAATTTCATGACTGCAGTCACCATCTACAGTAATTTTGCAAGAAAATAAAGTCTGCAAGAAAACAAAGTCTCTCACTGTTTCCATTGTTTCCCCATCTATTTGCCATGAAGTGATGGGACCGGATACCATGATGTTCATTTTTTGAATGTTGAGCTTTACGCCAGCTTTTTCACTCTCCTCTTTCACTTTCATTAAGAGGCTCTTTAGTTCCTCTTCACTTTCTGCCATAAGGGTGATGTCATCCGCGTATCTGAGGTTATTGATATTTCTCCCGGCAATCTTGATTTCAGCTTGTGCTTCATCCAGCCCAGCATTCCACATGATGTACAAGGTGACAATATACCGTCTTGACATACTCCTTTCCCAACTTGGAACCAGTCCACTGTTCCATGTCTAGTTCTAACTGTTGCTTCTTGACCTGCATACAGATTTCTCAGGAGGCAGAACAATTACACCAAAGAAAGTCTCAGACCTACAAAAGATTTTCCAACCTGGAGATCTGGCAAAGGGACTGAGAACCCCAGGGAATTTGACTTTAGAGGCCAGTGGGATTTGATTTTTACTGTTACATGTGCTTAATTAAACATCTCTCTCCTCCAATAAAATGTGCAAGAAAGGGAAACTAGAGACAGAGGAGAGTATTAAAGCTTAGTAAAATTCATGCCTTGTTCTCTTTACTTCTTAAATCTCAGCTGACATTGGCTGTATCTTCATGTCCATGAAAGCACGGAACAGGTGTGCTCTCTTCAGTCTTCGTTTCATTGTAATGGAGATGAAACTTGTGCCAGTGGCTACGAAGGTTCAGGATGGGGTGAGATTTTTTTCTTTAGACCGTTGAGTTCACTTTCAGTGAAATTACAGGAAGTAGAGATGGCCTGGTAGCCTGAGCTCCTTCCTTACTTAATAGAGGACTGCCCTGGGCCCCAGAATAGACGGACCCAGGTTAAATGGAGCAAATTGGTCTTGGACTTGTAGTTATAAAATCCTGGCTGTATTTCCTGAGTTGCACAGCATGTCTTGTAGCTTATTTATTTTATGCAGAATAGTTTGTATCTCTCAATCCCCTGCCCCTGTCTTGCCTCTTCCCGATCCAACTGGTAACCACTGATTGTTCTCTATGAAGAGTGAAAGTGGAAGTTGCTTAGTTGTGTCCGACTCTTTGGGACCCCATGCACTACACAGTCCATGGACTTCTCCAGGCCGAATACTGGAGTGGGTAGCCTTTCCCTTCTCCAGGGGATCTTCCCAACCCAGGGGTTGAACCCAGGTGTCCCGCATTGCAGGCAGATTTTTTATCAGTTTAGCCACCAGGGAAGCAGATTGTTTCTATAACTGTGTCTTATTTCTTGTTATGTTCATTAGTTTTTTATATTCCATCTATGTGATTTCATACAGTATTGTTTTTTTCTGCCTTATCCCTCTAGCCTATTGCCCTCCAAGTCCATCCATGTTGCTGCAAATGGCATTATTTCATTCATTTTATGGCTCGGTAACATTTCATTGTATATATGTACCACATCTTTATCCATTCATCTGTTGATGGACACTTAGATTGCTTCCACGTCTTGGCAATTGTAAATAAAGTTGCCATGAACATAGGTGTGCTTGTATCTTTTGAGTTAGTACGGTTGTCAGGCTTCTCTATCCCTGAGACCTATGGCCCCCACTGGCCACTGCTCTGCCCGTCACCTCTGGAGGCTGTCACCCCAGGTTACAGGCTCTCGGGTAGGCAGCCTTGTTCTTCGGATTCACTCTGTACTTGTGGTCCCGCTTCCTGTCGTCAGCTCCTCCTTGTGAGCGTGGACATGAGCATGCTGTGGCCAGAACCTTCAACCATGACGTCTGTGTTCATGAAATGCAAGGATGTACGGTTGGTGGGATTTTACGAGTAACTCTAAAGCCCTCTTCTGGTTAGAGACATGCTACATACAAGTGCTTCTGCAGAACACACGGATATCATGCTCTAGAGAGCTGAGTGGGCATGTCTTTGGGATCATGTCTTTCCTCTCCAGTCTTACTGTCATTCTCTTGTTTGTTTCTGATGCTTCTTCCTGCTTGCTGGGCCCACTCTTGTCAGTGTCTCAGGCACCTGCCATGGGGCTTCCAAAATGCTCAGTAAACCACCCAGGAAGTAGGAAGCAGGTTCACACCCACACAAGCTCATGACTGCTGTCTGCTGAGCCCTGATGGGTTACCCACTCAGGCACGAGGCCCTGCAGGAGGCTGGGCTCCTGACTTCTGCTTTCGTGCCTGGTCCCTCCAGTCCCCACAAGCTGAGATGGGCAGTTCTGGTGGCAGAGAGGGTTATAGGGGAACCTGCAGGGAAGGCTCTGAGGCAGCTCCCTGGGGCCCTGAGGCCTGCCCTTAGCTTCAGAGCAGGGTGTCTCCCCTTTGCCTCATCTGCTTCAAGGCACCGCCTGGACCAGGAGGGTCAGGATTTCTTGTGTTTCCCAGGCCCAGTCGCAGAAACTAGGTGGAGTGTATTATGGTGAAGTGAGCAGAAGGCTTATTGTAGGCCCTACTGAAAACACCCGAGACCTCCTCGAGCCTTGAGTTAACATGTTCCTCAGGCTAGTAGGCAAGAAAAAGAAGTTGGTGGAAAATACGATGTACCTTTGAAAACTGAGAATCTTAAAAAAAGCCAAACAATTGTTTTATACAAAAGGAGGAGTCGTAATCTTAATTTTTTTTTGTCTGGCCTGAAGATAAGAAGGTTATTCATGGTACTTTCCTGATGGTCCAGTGGGTAAGAATCTGCCTGCCAATGCAAGGGACATGGGTTCAATCCCTGGTCCAAGAAGATTCCACGTGCCACAGAGCAACTAAGCCCATGCACCACAACTACTGAGCCTGCGAGCCTCAACTACTGAATCCTTGCTCCACAGCAAGGGAAGCCACCGCGGTGAGAAGCCCACACACTGCAATGAAGACTAGCCTCTGCTGGCTGCAACCAGAGAAAGCCTGTGCAAAGAAGAAAAATTTAAAAATTAATTTTTTAAAAGGGGTATTCACACGCCGCCTTTTTCTGTTTAGTCTCTAAGTGTGATGGAAGTTGGGTCTGGAGAGGACTAGCATGTGAGAGCTGACTCTTGGCCTGTGACTTCCCCACGAGGCCAAGTCATTCCAGGCAGCAGATGCTGCTGGAAACAAGATGTTTTTGGCCCTGGCTGTCTGTGGGCTTCATCCCAGGAGCAGTAAAGTACATAGATGTCTGGGTCTCACCCTGAGATTCTGATATAATTTTCTGGGCATCTGGATTTTAAAAGCTTCCCAGATTTTGATGTGCAGCTGAACTGAGAACCATTGTTAGCAGCTAGTCACTCTGAGGTTTTCTCAACCTGTAGGGAGCTGTTGGCATGGAGATCTCTTCAGGGACAAGTGAAGAAGTGAAGTGAAAGTCACTCAGTCATGTCCGACTCTGCGACCCCACGGACTATACAGTCCATGGACTTCTCCAGGCCAGAATACTGGAGTGGGTAGCCTTTCCCTTCTCCAGGGGATCTTCCCAACCCAGGGATCGAACCCATATCTCCTGCATTGCAGGCGGATTCTTTACCAGCTGAGCCAAGAGCGGAACCCAAATACTGCAATCCCAGCAAAACATGCAGCTATTTTGTGCCTACAGTTTAGAGAGGAAGCTGGCTAAGGTACACAGGATGGTGGGCAGGGGGCGCTGTGAATCTGTCAAGCTGGATGAAGAATAAGGATAGAGCCTCTAGCACAAAATACACTTCATGTTACAGGAGTGGAACTTTTGTTATTTTTAATCCCATATAAGATATTCAGTGGACTTTACTATTAATACAGACTTTGTGTTTCTACTTAAAAAGGTGACAGGCTCTGGCTAGTGTATATGATGATGTTGGCCAGGATGTTTCTTACTGGCATAAAGACAGGGCCTGTCCTATAGAGATAATTATGACTGAGACTTTTTATTTAACATCATGGAATAGACATTTATGTAGCAAAGTAAGGACCTGTTGAAAAGGCCAGTCCACTACAGGGGTTTCAACAAGCAGATGAGTGAAAGGTGTGTTGTGCAGATTGGGGTCCGTGGCCTTTGAGCAAGTCAGCGGACAGCACTATGAAAACACAGGAAAACGTAGACTCTGCGGATGAGCAGAGATGACTATTTCCAGATTAAAATGCATTTAGAAAATTTGAGAAGTAGCCCTGGCCTGACAGCTCAGCTGGTAAAGAATCCGCCTGCAATGTGAGAGACCTGGGTTCGATCTCTGGGTTGGGAAGATCCCCTGGAGAAGGGAAAGGCTATCCACTCCAGTATTCTAGCCTGGAGAATTCCAGGGACTGTATAGTCCATGGGGTCGCAAAGAGTCCAACACGACTGAGTGACTTTCACTCACTCAAAATCTTTAATAAAACAGTAACCACTGCTTATCAGTTATCACTTTGTCTTTCTCCTTTTCTTGAAATATAGGTAGGTAGGTAAATATATCATGCTGTATTTACATTTTGTATCTTGTATATTAACCTAGCATTGTGTTGTGAACATTGTCTTAAGGAATTAACGTTTTTCAGAAGCATTTTTTTATGGTATCTAATGCTCCACACTTCATCTGCTTCGGTATCCAACTGGTTTTCCTGCGTGTTAAGTTTTGGATATTTTTCTAGCTCAGGTCAAGCTTTCCTTCTCTCCCAGGACACACTTGGTGGTGTGTTGACTAGTGATGCTTCTTGATGGGCAGGTTCCGGTCTGAGGTTTGCTGACTTGATGGAGCGGACGCCTTCCAAAATGCTGAGATGCTCGCGTGGGTCAGCGGGCTCTGAGCTCGTCAGGATCTCCAGGCAGGATCCCACAGGAGCTGGCGGGAGGGGGTAACTGGGTGTTGGGGGAACGTCTTTCCTGAGGAGGGCGGACTGCTAGAAACTCGTACCTTGGAAACTTACCCACCACTCTTGTTCCGTGTGATAAAGGATCACCTGGTCTTTTAAATTTTCTTTAGAATGAATCACATTGAACTTCGGCTTTTGTTGAAAGTTTCTCGAGGAGTGTCATTTTTTGTATCGTAACATGTAAGAGTGTAGGCTCCGGAGCCAGACCACGGGGTTTCTTCATGCTGCCTGAGGCGTCAGGCGGCGTCACTTCAGTGCAGTGATGGTTGGCGCTCTCTGAGCCTCTTCCTGCCCTGGAGCATGGTGGGTACGATCAGCGTAATGGTCCCTCAGAACTCTCGCGATGATTCGGTTAGAGAACGCATGCGCAGGGTAGAGCTTGAGCCTGGATGTAGCAAGTACTGTGTGAATGTTAACTACTGCCATTTTATTAGCGTCTCTAAACCTCATGGCCACAAGCTCGGGCTGTGCGGTCAGGCCTACAGCTTACTCGCTGTGTGGCTCCAGACTGTGATTTGACTGCCGGCCCTGCTCTTTTATCTGTGAAATGGTGTGGCAATGCCTGTTTTATAACGCCATGTGAGGCTTACTTACGTGGGACAGCGACCATCACCCGGCACCTTGCTAAATAAGCATGTGGTCACCGTTAGGACTGTTCATAGGCCAGGAATTTGAAATGACACCATAATGTTCTGGTTTAGTTCAGAGAAAATGCTGTGGTATTTTAAAAAATTTTATCCCGATAAAGGGTTGAAATATGCAGTTTTGTTATTTGACTCAGTTAAGGGAAGGCAGGAATTCTTTGATTTAGTAAATCAGTGATCAGTCTTGCTAAGACTTCCAGCAGGTTAGTGCATTTTGAGTTTTTACTTCAGTTAAGATCAGTCGCTCAGTCGTGTCCAACTCTTTGCGACCCCAGGGACTGCAGTAGGCCAGACTTCCCTGTCCATCACCATCTCCCAGAGCTTGCTCAAACTTATGTGTGTCAAGTAGGTGATGCTATCCAGCCATCTCATCCTCTGTTGTCCCCTTCTCCTGCCTTCAATCCTTCCCAGCCTCAGGGTCTTTTTCCAGTGAGTCAGTTTTTCGCATCAAGTGGCCAAAGGATTGGAGCTTCAGCTTCAGTATCAATCCTTGCAGTAAATATTCAGGACTGATTTCCTTTAGGATGAACTGGTTGGATCTCCTTGCAATCCAAGGGACTCTCAAGAGTCTTTTCCAATACCAGAGTTCAAAAGCTTTCATTCTTTGGCACCCAACTTTATCGTCCAACTCTCACATCCATACATGACTACTTTAAAAACCAAAGCTTTGACTAGACGGATCTTTGTTGGCAAAGTAATGTTTTGGCTTTTTAATATGCTGTTTAGGTGGGTCATAGCTTTTCTTCCAAGGAGCAAGCATCTTTTAATTTCATGGCTGCAGTCACCATCTGCAGTGATTTTGGAGCCCAAGAAAATGAAGTCTCTCACTGTTTCCATTGTTTCCCCATCTATTTGCCATGAGATGTTGGGACCGGATGCCATGATCTTAGTTTTTGAATGTTGAGTTTTATGCCAGCTTTCTCACTCTTCTCTTTCACTTTCATTAAGAGGCTCTTTAGTTCCTCGTTGCTTTCTGCCATAAGGGTGGTGTCATCTGCATATCTGAGGTTATTGATATTTCTCCCGGCAGTCTTGATTCCAGCTTGTGCTTCGTCCAGCCTGGCATTTCATATGATGTACTCTGCATGTAAGTTAAATAGCCACGGTGACAATATACAGCCTCGACCTACTCCTTTCCCAGTTTGGAACCAGTCTGTTGTTCCATGTCCAGTTCTAACTGTTGCTTCTTGACCTGCATACAGGTTTCTCAAGAGGCAGGTCAGGTGGTCTGGTATTCCCATCTCTTTGAGAATTTTCCACAGTTTGTTGTGATCCATACAGTCAAAGGCTTTGGCGTAGTCAGTGAAGCAGAAGTGGATGTTTTCCTGGAATTCTCTTGCTTTTTCAATGATCCAACGGATGTTGGCAATTTGATCTCTGATTCCTCTGCCTTTTCTAAGTCCAGCTTGAACATCTGGAAGTTCACGTACTGTTGAAGCCTGGCTTGGAAAATTTTGTGCATTACTTTGCTCTCATGTGAAATGAGTGCAATTGTGTGGTAGTTTGAACATTCTTTGGCATTGCCTTTCTTTGGGATTGGAATGAAAACTGATCTTTTCCAGTCCTGTGGCCACTGCTGAGTTTTGGTTTAGTTCAGAAAATGCTACATTTTAAAAACATTTTATTCCGATAAAGTAGTTGTTGAAATATGCATTTTTTATTATTTGAATTGACTCAGTTAAGGAAAAGGGAGGAATTCTGTAATTTGGTAAATCAATAATCAGACTTGCTAAGACTTTCAGCAGGTGAGTGCATTTTGAGATTTTACTTCTTATTAGAGCTTCATAAAGACTCTGCATGATGGCAATACAGGAGAGAGGGTCCCCCTCAGCTGAAGTTGATTGCCAGAAGGTCCAGATAGAGGTGGACGGGTGAGCCACCTCCATGGGTGGAGGACAGGGTGGCTGAGGCCAAGAAGACCTGTGAGTAGACACGGGCAGGGTAAGCATGGCATCTGAGTGGGCATGGCGATGTCTAGCAAACCCACTCATTTATTCAGTGTGCAGTAAATTCCATTGATATCCCTACCACCCCAAAACCTTTCAGAAATGGAAAGGCCAATCCTACCTCATCCCCCAGGTTGTACTAGAGGAGTCAGTGGCACAGATTGGTGCCTGGAGGGAGGTGCCATCCCCTGACTTGAGTGCTTGGCAGGCCTGGAGTTGTGCTGCGAGCAGCCCGTGCAGCAGCCTGGGGCCATAGGGGCTAATGGCAGGGCTTCAGCTCTTGGCCCGAGAGAGCCGACTGTCCCTCGTTCATTTGGACGTACAGCTGCACCTCCCCTCTTGCGATAGGTCAGGTTCTTTGCCTGCACCAGCCGGCTCTCAGGCTGTGTGGGGCCACGTGAATGGATGAGCGTGTGGAGTGCCTCGTGAGTCCCTGACCCTTGACTGCTCACACTCAGGGAAGGACGGGCCCTTAGATCGGAGGGCGGGGCGCAGGACCTTTGAGACACAGTGACGTCCCGTGGGGAGAGCAGGGCCTGAAAGAACCCGGCGAGACCAGGGAGGAGGTGGGAACGTGGGCTGGGGTGAGATGCGAAGGGCGTGTGTATGGATTAGAGCATAAGACGAGAACCTTAGTGAAATGAGGATTTCCAAAGGGAGCCTCAGTACATATTTGCTCAGCTGTTAAATGCTGAGTTAAAAAATCTTATTTTAAGAGATTGTGTTGGCCTGTGCTGTACAAACAGTGAAGTAAGGTGGGGGGCTTACAGTGTTCTCTCATGACTTCAAAGATGGTATTAGTTAAGGAGGGCATTAGAAACGCTTTCTCTGAGCTGGGGTTTCTGCTGAGAGCTCTCTGTACATGTCTTGTGGTGTCTGCTTAGGAGGCTGTTTCCTTCCTGTAAGTGGGGGGCTTAAATTACAGTATTAAAGTTTTACTATTTGTGATATCATATTGAAAGACTTCCCTTAGAAGAATATTTGCGTACTTTTCTGTGTGGAAATTGGTTAAGAATCCTGTGAGGCTAAATGTTCCTATTTCTAAGGTGCAAAATCATTAAGAGAAGCACTGTTGCTTCCCTTGAAATGAGATGGACAGAATTCATGTATTGGTAATTTCACTTATTTCTCTATTTTTGTTTTTTTCCCACCATTCTGAAAGTGGAACAAGCATAGGTGATAATAGACCAAAGCCAACACTGCCTATTAGCTAAGTTTAAACTCTCAGGATAACTCTGAATAGCCACTTGGGTTGAAAATAATAAGTTTGTGTAACATTCTGATGCTCATAAAACACTAGTTAGCGAACCAGCCTTATTTTCATGAAGCCAGCCAATTACTGCTGGAGAAGGTATGCTGAGAACATGGACAGCAGAGTGTGTCATCTCCTCTGCCTATGTCATAGTTACGAAGACTTTAAGGAAATATTTTCTTCTAGAAATTCTGTACATTTTAGCCCTTAAATCTATGATCCATATTGAGTTCAGTTGTGTGTGTAAAGTAAGATAGTTAGTAAATGTTCATTTCCCCTGCATGGATATTAATCGTTCACCATCATTTGTTGAAAAAGACTATTCTTTTCCTATTGAAGCATCTTGGCAACTTTGTCCAAAATCATTTAACCATGTGTACACAGCACTGTTTTGTATAAATGGATGAATGAATCTTACACGTTATGCCTTTGCAAGTGACTCCAGAGTACATCATGAGAAACGCTGGGCTGGAAGAAGCACACGCTGGAATCAAGATTGCTGGGAGAAATATCAGTAACCTCAGATATGCAGATGACACCACCCTTACGGCAGAAAGTGAAGAGGAACTAAAAAGCCTCTTGATGAAAGTGAAAGAGGAGAGTGAAAAAGTTGGCTTAAAGCTCAACATTCAGAAAAAGAAGATCATGGCATCCGGTCCCATCACTTCATGGGAAATAGATGGGGAAACAGTGGAAACAGTGTCAGACTTTATTTTTTTGGGCTCCAAAATCACTGCAGATGGTGACCTAAGGCATGAAATTAAAAGACACTTACTCCTTGGAAAGTTATGACCAACCTAGATGGTGTATTAAAAAGCAGAGATATTACTTTGCTAACAAAGGTCCATCTAGTCAAGGCTATGGTTTTTCCAGTAGTCATGTATGGATGTGAGAGTTGGACTGTGAAGAAAGCTGAGCACCGAAGAATTGATGCTTTTGAACTGTGGTGTTGGAGAAGACTCTTGAGAGTCCCTTGGACTGCAAGGAGATCCAACCAGTCCATTCTGAAAGAGATCAGCCCTGGGATTTCTTTGGAAGGAATGATGCTGAAGCTGAAACTCCAGTACTTTGGCCACCTTCTGCGAAGAGTTGACTCATTGGAAAAGACCCTGATGCTCGGAGGGATTGGGGCAGGAGGAGAAGGGGAGGACAGAGGATGAGACGGCTGGATGGCATCACCGACTCGATGGACATGAGTTTAAGTGAACTCCGGGAGTTGGTAATGGACAGGGAGGCCTGGCGTGCTGCAATTCATGGGGTCGCAAACAGTCGGACACGGCTGAGAGACTGAATTGAACTGAACTGAAGATCTTGCAATGCTTCTGAAATATAATGAACATTCGTTTTTTCATACTCTAATGAATTAATTTGTAAATTAAAAAAATCCATTACAGAGATATGACCGGTAATTGCAGTAACTGGCCCATGACTGTATCCTGGACTGGAGTTAAAAATGCTAGGAAGTGCTAATAGAACAGGTGACAGAATTGCAGTAACAGTAATAGGTGAAAGTTATTGTATTAGTGTAAATTTATGAGGTTGAGAATTGTACTGTGAGTCTTCTTCTACAAGCCAATGCCCAAAATAACCAAGAATGCTTTTAAACTGTGATTCTTAGTAGCTCACAGGTACGCATTTTGTGTGAAGGTGTTAGCAGGAGTCTCTTCAAGAAGATGAGGGTCGTGGTGCTCTGCAACGCCCCGGTGGGGTGGGATGGGGAGGGAAGCTCACAAGGGAGGGAGTATATGTATACTTACAGGTGATACACAGTGTCGTACAGCAGCAACCAACACAACATTGCAGAGCAATTATCTTCCAATTAAAAAAAAAAGATGAGGCTCAGAAGACCCTTGTTTTACTCTATTAAGGTTGCTGTCTGACCCGTCCTAGACTTGGTCCTGGTGTTCTCAGCTCCTAGCCGTGTTGAGGGGGGGCACCTGGCAGGGGCAGCAGGCAATGCTGGGTGCAGCGTTGGTGGGTGGCCCCCTGACTCTTGGCGGGAACCAAGCCCCCTCCTGTTGTTTCTGAGTGATTTTGCCACAGATGACAGGGTGCGGCAGTGATTATCGGTGACATTGATGTTGGGGCAGGATGTTGTTAGAAAGATGCAGATTTGTGATTTGTCAAGAGAAGACGGAGGCCTGTGTGGGGAGGGGTGTGGTAGAAGTTGCCCCCTTGAGAGGTAGAACGGGCAGCGTGATTTTACTTGGTTATGGTGGAGGAAAAGCACCAAGAGACAATTTGTGACGCAGGAGAAAAGCTCAGTTTGTACTTTAAAAAAATATATTTATGCATTTATTTGGCTGCGTTGGGTCTTAGTTGCAACACGTGGGGTCTTCGTTGCAAGCCCGTGGGATCTTTGGTTCTGGCCCACCGACTCACTAGTTGCGGCACGGACTTAGTTGCCCCAAGGCACGAGGGCTCTTCCTTCCCCCACCAGGGATTGAACCAGTGTCCCTTGCATTGCAAGGTGGATTCTTAACCACTGGACCACCAGGGAAGCCCCAATTTATACTTCTTCCTTGATAGCACTGACGTTGCCTCAGTGATTAGCTTCTCATAAAGCTTGAAGTGTATTACTCAGATGACTGAAGGGTGAGTGGGGAATGTGTTGTGGGCAGGTGATTTCACGTGAGGAAACCTCTGTTTTGTGTCTTTTAGAATGTCGTTCTTTCGGGAGGCTCGACAATGTTCAGGGATTTCGGACGTCGTCTGCAGAGAGACTTAAAGAGGGTGGTGGATGCCAGGCTGAAGCTCAGCGAGGAGCTCAGCGGTGGCAGGATAAAGGTGAGGCCTCTGGGCAGCCAGGCGGGGCTGGACGCTGCGCTGGTCTGGGCCATGAGGGGTAAACACGAGTTGGAGCCACTTTCTTAGCCACACTGTGAAGTCACAGTCAGAGGTCTGTTGTCCGGACTCCCTCCAGCTGTGCAGTCAGGACAGGTGCGGACCTCCCAATGCACCAACGCAACTCTTCCCCAGCACCCCCCCTCCTCCCCCCGCCCTCTACGCCTGCCAGCAGTTTCTTCCCTCTTGTCAGAGATCAGGCATGTCCTGTGATGACCAGTACCCCAAGGAAGTGGATCACTTTTCAGTGAGGAACTCTAATGTCCTTTGGAACGTTCTGATTAAGCTCTCATCACTGGAATGAGCATGGCACTCCACTGTGTTCCTCAAGATCATAACCCTTAACCAGCTGGTGGATTTACAGTGTTGGGTTTGGTGTGGGGCCCATGGGAGCAAACCCCGTGTCCTCACCTCCTGGGATCACCCCAAGGTGGTATCATTTCTTGGAGTATTGTTGGGACACCTAAGTGTTACTGCCCCACGGTTTTCCTGATAGCTCAGTTGGTAAAGAGTCCACCTGCAATGCAGAGACCCTGGTTTCATTCCTGGGTTGGGAAGATCCCCTGGAGAAGGGAAAGGCTATCCACTCCAGTGTTCTGGCCTAGAGAATTCCTAGAGAATTCTATAGTTCATGGGGTCGCAAAGAGTCGGACATGACTAAGTGACTTTGGGCTTCTCATGTAGCTCAGTTGGTAAAGAATCTGTGTGCAATGTTGGAGACCTGGTTCAATCCCTGGGTTGGGAAGATGTCCTGGAGAAGGAAATGGCAACCCACTCCAGTATTCTTGCCTGGGGAATCCCATGGACAGAGGAGCTTGGCGGGCAACAGTCCATGGGGTTGTAAGAGTCGGACACCATTTAGCCCTATCTTTCTTAAGTGTTTCTTAGAATTATCTCTAGATGTGAAAACATCTAATTTGCTTAGTTCAAAAAAATAAGCTGGGTTAGTTGCATGGAGTGTTTATTTCTTAAAAATGCCTTTAAATTGAGGTAACCTGCCCTTGTGTTGTATACTTTGTTCTCTGCACCACCTGGGCTGGGATTGGGGCTGGGGCCGTGGACTTGGCAGTGGGAGGGCTGAGCACCTTCCTTTCAGGGTGGAGGTGTTGAGCCTGAAGGTGGGGCCAGCGGGGTGGGAGGAGGGTCCCAGGTGGGAAGGTGTCAGGGTGCCCTGTGCACAGGACAGTCAGCTCACACCACTTCCCTTGCAGCCCAAGCCCGTGGAGGTCCAGGTGATAACGCACCACATGCAGCGCTACGCCGTGTGGTTCGGAGGCTCCATGCTGGCCTCAACTGTGAGTCCTTTCCTGGATTGTGCTCTTTTCATCTCTGTTCTCTGTTGAGTTTGAATTAATTCTCTCTTACCGGAGATGAAATGGTGTGTGCTCTAATTGTGTGTGGCTCTAAACAGCCCCACATTTAATTGAGATAGAAAAAAGACTTTAATGACCATTAGTGGTGCAAATTAGTACCACTAATTCATAAATACCCTTGCAAATTAGGGGTTACAGATATTGTAGATAAGTGAATCTGAAAATAACCTACAATGTCGCATTAATCATTAATTCTAGAAATTTTCTGAGTAATTACTGCTTTTTCTCCTCAAATTTGTGACTAGCTAACGAATTGCTAACTTAGGGCGAGCAAGCACATAGTTGCTCCTAAATAGAAGCTAAATAAGTTTTCTTGCCTGAAAAATCCCATGGACAAAGGAGCCTGGCGGACGACAGTCCATGGGGTTGCCAAGAGGCAGATGCGATTGAGCGCCTGAGCACGCGGGCAACTTTTTTAAAAAACGAAATAAAACTCCCGTTTGGCAGTTCAGGCTCACACAGTCCGCGGCCGAGGTGGGGGAGAGGGTGGCGGTTCGGATGGGGGATTGTCTGCTCTGCTTGGTCGTCTGTCTGATGCTGTTCCCTTGCCGGCGCGTGTGCGTGCTCCTCTCGCAGCCGGAGTTCTTGCAGGTCTGTCACACCAAGAAGGACTACGAGGAGTGCGGCCCGAGCATCTGCCGTCACAACCCTGTCTTCGGGGTCATGTCTTAGTGGCGGCTTGGGCACCGCCCCCGCAGTGGTGTCGGAGCGCAAGTGTCCTTCAGACCCGGAGATGACGGGCCCTGTACATAGAGCGCGAGCGTGGTGTCCCATTGCATGCGGCGCCGCCCGCCGGACAGCTCGAAAAGCCATCTGCGCGCCCGTCCCGCCCCTCGCCCTTGCTCTCGCCCCGCCCCGCCCCGCCCCGCCCCGCCCCGCCCCTCACTCGCCCTGCCCCATTCCTAACCCTCACCCTACCTCGCCTTGCCCCGCCCCACTCCGCCCACTCATCCCCACCCCGCCCATGTCTCCGCCCTCACCCCATCCATCTCACCGCCCTCACCCTGCCCACCTGATTCGCCCCACCCCTCACCCCGCCCCATTTCCAACCCCCGCCCCACCTCTCACCTTGCCAATCTCCCTGCCCCGCTCCTCTATGCCCCCACCCGGCTCTATGCTCTCGCCCCGCCCCTCACCCCGCCTCTCACCTCGCCCTGCCCCCGCCCATCTCTCCACCCTGCCCCTCACTTCACTCCGCCCTCGCCCCTCACCCTGCCCCATCCTTGCCCCTGCGCCCCCTACCCCTGCCCGTGCTCCCTGCCCCCACCCCCGCCCCTCACAGAGCTCTGCCCCTCGCCCCGCCCCATTCTCGCCCCCGTCCCGCCCTTGCTCCCCGCCCCTCACTCCGCCCCTAGCTCCCCCCACCCATTGCTCCGCTCCACTCTGCCCTCGCCTCCGCCCCGCCTCTCACACAGCTCTGCCCCACCCCCGACCAGCCCCTCGGCCCGCCCCCTCGCCCTCCTCTCCACCCAAGCTTCTAGTCCACAGTTGGGTTCTGGAGTTCAGCTGCGACTCTTGAGTCATAGGTAGGGAAAACCCTAGAATGTGACAATAGCTCCCCCCCACCCCCCCTGCCCAGGACAGAGTATGGGACTGTAAAGCCTCTTCCTCCCAGACTATTTTTGTAAATAAAATGTTATAAACTTGAAATACAAAATTGATGTTTATATTTCCTATCATTTTGTATTTTATGGTTCTTTGGTACAACTGGCTTGACCGCGAGCACGCGTAGATGTCGGTGTCATGGAGTGTCGTCATAAAGCGTTTCTAATCATGAGGCATGTTCTGACGTGTTTGTAGGCGAGCAAAATAAAGCAGAGCAAAACGTTTTTGCCACATGTTTGCTAGATAACGACTACACTTGATTGAGCGACATGAAGTTTAACCACTAAGCAGTATTGTATGAGAATCATAACAGACAATGTATCTTTTCCTTTTCCTGTGTGAACTTTCTGGAACTTTTATAGAAGATGCCAGTGTGCTGTTGGTGAGCGTTGGATGAAATACTACCTTGCACTATTGTAATAAAAGCACTTAAACTCTTTATAAAGATTTACTGTGGTGCTGTGGTGGTCTTTGGGTTTTCACCTTGGTGCCTGTGGTTTTTTCAAAGAGTATCGAAATTTGTTTCACATCCGCGGAGGCTTTGATGATAACAGAAGTTTGGGGAGGAAGTTTCCTGAAACGGTGTGGGATGCCTGTGATGCAGGGACCACTCCGTCATTCAAAGTGGTGTGGATGGTGCTGGATGAACTTGTGCGAGTGTTGGGGCTTGGGTGATCCTGGTGGTTTCCACCATCCCGTCCCAGGAATTCAGAATTCATGGCTTTAAGACTGGAGCAACTACTCTGACATCTGCTGAGTAGATTGCTGGCTTAAAAGGTAATTTGCTAAATTAAGGGATTTAGTTTTAGCCCATTCTTCATATAATACTTATGTTCCTGTTTAAGCTGCTATTTTATGGCGTTTCTTCTAGGTCACGAAGTATGTTTTGTTTTTTCTCTAAAGATCTGAATTTGTAAAGAAACATTTGGTTTTATTATTTAAGGTTAAGATGACATTGGGGATAATAAAGGAATCTTTGTGCTCAGTATGGTAAAATCTGGGTTTCCTGGGCTGTAGGTGGCCCCTGCCACTTGTTCCCGATGGTCAGTGACCCAGGCCCTTCAGCGGAGGGTCTCAGGCCACCTGGTTCTTCCTTTGTCCAGACAGTTTCTCCACTTTCTCTGGGGTTGGCTCTGCTCAGAGTCCCAGGGCTGCTGTTTGAATCTTCCAGCCACCACTTTGTCACAAGTCCAGGTGGGTGTGTCTCCTTCAGCAGCCCTCCCACCGTGTACCAAACAGCATACTGGCAGGATCACCTGCCCTGACACCACTTCTGCTTCTGCTCAGAAACCACTGGACCCAGGGGCCCCTCTGCTGTCCCATCTCCATATCAGTTGGCGTCTTCACATGTGGGCCCTTTGCCTCCCCAGCCTCCCGGTCTCTGCGCTTCTCACCGTGAACACACCATGTCTCCTCCCTCCTTCATTCCCACCTTGCCTTGACTTGGCCAGGCGCCAAGTAGATTGGAGTTATCATTTTTTGTTTCTTCAATCAACCTGCCAGATGCCATATGTCAAAGTGAAAGTGAAAGTCGCTCAGTCGTGTCCAAATCTTTGTGACCCCATGGACTATATACAGTCCATGGAATTCTCCGGGTCAGAATACTGGAGTGGGTAGCCATTCCCTCCTCCAGGGGATGTTCCCAACCCAGGGATCACTCAGGTCTCCTGCATTGCAGGTGGATTCTTTACCAGGTGAGCCACCTGCAATGTGCATTGGTCATTCTATAAGGAGGGTAAATGCTTAGAGTTATGGTGGTAGTTTTCAGATTGAATTAATACAAGATCATAATATCGTGAGTTAGGTATTACTGGTTGATGGGTAAAATCAGCCTTCTATGATGAAAATGCCTTGTAGCTCTCAATGAACAGTTTTCTATTAAAAAAATTTCAATGAACTTACACTTTCACAGAACATATTCTAAAATGTCAATAGTTCTTTTTTTAAAAACAACTATTAAGCTTTTAGATAGCATAAGAAATCATGGTACCCTATTTGACAGATGTAGACATAATCTCAACTTTACGATGATAAGCGTATTATTGGGATGCTTTACTTAAAATTTGGTAACTGATGTGTGAGCATTCCCCCTCTAATCCAAATCCCTTGGTATGTAATGTGTGCTAGGGAGCTGCTGATCGAGGATGCTTAGATGTTAAATTATTTTCATTTTCGTTCATAAGGCTTTGTGAATGTATGTTTTGTCGTGTGCATTGACTGGATTGTATAAGGCAAATAAGATAAAAGAGAGCAATAATGGGACCATGATAAGTGTTCAGTAAATTTTAGCCTTTGTTATTCTGTTATAAAGCAATTATTGTGTCTTGAGACATCATATTGTTGTTCCGTCGCTGAGTCGTGTCTGTTTTCAACCCCATGGACTGCAGCACACCAGGCTCCTCTGTCCTCCACTGTCTCCTGAGGTTTGCTCAAATTCGTGTCCATTGAGTCAGTGATGCTATCTAACCATCTATCCTCTGCCCCTGTCTCCTTTTGCTTCAGCCTCTCCCAGCATCAGGGTCTTTTCCAATGAGTCAGTTCTTCACATCAGGTGACCAAAGTATTGAAGCTTCAGCTTCAGTCCTTCCAGTCAATATTCAGAGTTGATTTCCTTTAGGATTGACTAATTTGATCTCCTTGCTGTCCAAGATACTCTCAAGAGTCTTCTCCAGCATCACAATTTGAAAGCATCAGTTCTTTGGCACTGAACCTTCTTTATGGTCCACCTCTCACATCCACACATGACTACTGGAAAAACCATAGCTTTGACTGTATGGACCTTTGCGGGCAAAGTGATGTCTCTGCATTTTGCATCATAATTGTAATAAAATTGTATTAAAAATTTTAAATTGTAATAAAATTGTTTGAGTAGGGGAAAATAAAATTTTAGGATCATGAACTAAATGGCCTTAAGGACTTTCAATAAGAAGGTACTTTTTAAAAAGATATTACAGGACTTCCCTGGTGGTCCAGTGGTTAAGAATCCAGCTTGCAATGCAGGAAACACGGATTCGATTCCTGGTCAGAGAACTAAAACTCCACATGCCTCAGACCAGCTAATAAGCCTGCTTGGTGCAACTGCTGAGCCACATGCCACAATTAGAAGGAAGCCAGCGTGCAGCAAGTGAGATCCAACACAGCCAAGTATTTTTTAAAAAGTCATTTTTTTTAGAAAAGGTATATAGTTGTAGAATCTAAACATCACAGGGTACTTTCTTTTAATCACAATGCTGATATAGCTGAATCATTCTCATCATCCATGTGATAAAGCTATCCTGTTCCTTCACAGCGGCTGTTCCTCCCCTGGTTCTGGGAGCTGTCTCTCTCTGACACCCTGAGGATGCTCAGTGTTGGGAGCTGTCTCTCTCTGACACCGTGAGGATGCTCAGTGTTGGCTGTATGTGCACCATAGACATGCTTCAGTTGATCGTGCCTGGATTTGACAGTTACTCTTTGGTGTTAACGGCGTGGTTTCAGCAGCAGGTTGGTGCACAGCATCCTGAAGGGGTCCGCCCAGAAGCGGCTTCTTTCTGAGTACCCTTGCCCTCAGCTGCAGCATCACCTGTGTGGGAAGTCTTCTCGGACCTTCCCCACCGAGTCAGTCTCGAGTTACCCAGACACCAGTTGTGCCTGCTGTCCCTCACTGGACTGAGGTTCCTGAAAACAGGACTGATGTTTGTGCCGCCAGGACCCTCGCTATGTCTGGCACATGGTGGGTACCCAGTAAATATTGAATGAAGGTTCTTTTCAAGTGAAGACTCCATCCCATTTTCCAGGCTGGGTGTGAGAAGCATTGTGTGTTTGGGTAACCTTAGATGAAAGAGGGGTTTTGGAGGTGTGGGATGTTTCCCATTGGTATTTTAAGATTTTTTAACAATATAAAATATAGCTTGTGCATGGATAAAGGAGATGTGGTCCATGTACAATGAAATATTACTCAGCCATAAAAAAGAATGGAGTATTGCTATTTGCGGCAATATGGATGGACCTAGAGACTGTCATACTCAGTGAGGTAAAGCAGAGACAAATACTCTATGACATCCTTTACATGTGGAATCTGAAGCAGTGGTACAAATGAACCTATTGACAACACAGAGCTCGAGTGACTGATGTAGAAAACAGAATTCCGGTTACTAGGGGGTAAGGGGGAGGGGTAAGTTGGGAGGTTGGGACTGACAAGACATGTACACACCACTGTGTATAATGCAGATAACCAGCACAGAAGGACCAGTGCAGATAATTAGGAAGCACAGCATAGGGAGCTCTGCTCAGTGCTCTGCAATGACCTATGCGAAGTGAAAATCGCTCAGTGTGTCAGACTCTACGATCCCATGGACTGTACAGTCCGTGGAATTCTCCAGGCCAGAATACTGGAGTGGGTAGCCTTTCCCTTCTCCAGGGGATCTTCCCAACTCAGGGATCGAACTCAGATCTCCCACATTGCAGGCGGATTCTTTACCAGCTGAGCCACAAGGCAAGTCTGCAATGGCCTGTGTGAGAAAAGAATCTAAAAAAGGGTGGATATATGTATAACTGATTCACTTTGTTGTATACTTGAAACTAACTGGATGTTGTATGAATAAATCAACTATACTCCAATAAATTTTTTTTTTAAAGAGAAAATAAGATTGTCTACTATAACTCCATCCACCCAATCTAGCTCTTCTATCAAATAGATCAGTGATTGCTTGGGAGAGGATTGTGGGCAGGGGTAGGGAAGGTTGGGAGGAAATGTAACTACCAGTAGGAACGGGGTTTTTTTCTGGGGTGAGTAAACTCTCCAAGGGAGCTTCCCAGGTGGCTCAGTGGTAAAGAATCTGCCCGCCAATGCAGGAGACACAAGAGACTCGGGTATGATACCTGGGTTGGGAAGATTCCCTAGAGATGGCAGCCCACTTCAGTATTCTTGCCTGGAGAATCCCATGGACGGAGGAGCCTGACAGGCTCCAGTCTGTGGGGTTGCAAAGAGCTGGACATGACTGAGTGACTAAACGCACACAAAGTGTCCAAAATTGATCCACAACTGTGAATACACTAAAAGCTGTTGAATTATTAATATATGCGTTAAGTGGGTGAATTCTATAGCATGGGAATTATATTTCAGTAAAGCTGTTAAAAAACAGAAAAAAAAAATCCAGCTCTTAAAGTGTAACTCCAGTAAATGTTCTGTAAACCTGAGAGGTAGGTGTTCAGCGCTGTGGAACACGTGTGTGAGTGGACCTCTTTCCGCTGTGTCACTGTCTGCAGTGTGGTCAGTGAGCAAGCCCAGAAGAAGAAATGACCCCCCAGGAATCTTGAAAACATAAGCAGATTTTATGGAAGTGATAACCAGTTCATTCTCCAAGGTAACTACTATGAATCACGAGCTCGTCTCTGATGGATGCACCCAGAGTTTTGTGATTTCATTGTTTATGATCCCTCCATTGTATCTCATTTGTAAAAAGCACCGTTGTGCCAAACAAGCTTGTGAGGTTAATTGAGCGTGTCGCTTATTTAAAACCACAAGAGAGCCTCATTAAGAATATTTATCTGTTAAATAATTCTTTACTTAGTTGAAATATATTTCATGTGTTTCTTTTAAAACTAACTGTCAGGATTCTTAAATGGCAAAATAATTGTGTGGGGTTCTGATTGGCAATTACATCAATTTCACTTGGTTGGAGGGAAATAAATCTCGTTAATTAAAAAGAGGAAAAGTCCTGTAGTTTGCTATTGGTATCATGGAAGGATTTTTTTTTAATGTTAAAATATGAATTCCTTCTACCCTGTATTATGTCTCAAAAGTAAGCAGCTGTTCATTCTTTGAAGATTGATTTCTCAGGTTTTATCCATTAAAAAAAATTATTTTGGCTGTGCTTCTGAGGCTTTTCTCTAGTGGAGAGCAGGGGCTACTCTCTGGTTGCAGAGTGTGGGTCTCTCTCGTTGCGGAGCATGGGCTCAAGGGTGCGTGGGCTTCAGTAGTTTTGGCTTCCGGGCTCCAGAGCATATGTAGTGGTTGTGGTTCACAGGTTTAGTTGCTTTGAGGCACGTGGGATCTTCCTGGATCAGGGATCGAACCTGTGTCTCCTGCATTTGTTCAGTTCAGTCAGTTCAGTTCAGTTGCTCAGTCATGTCTGACTCTTTGCGATCCCATGGGTTGTAGCACGCCAGGCCCCCCGTCCATCACCACTCCCAGAGCTTGCTCAAACTCATGTCCATCGAGTCGGTGATGCCATCCAACCATCTCCTCCTCTGTCGTCCCCTTCTCCTTCCACCATCAATCTTTCCCAGCATCAGGGTCTTTTCCAATGAGTCAGTTCTTCACATCAGGTGGCCAAAGTATTGGAGCTTCAGCTTAAGCATCAGTCCCTCCAATGAACATTCAGGACTGATCTCCTTTAGGATGGACTGGTTGGATCTCCTTGCAGTCCAAGGGACTCTCAAGAGTCTTCTCCAACACCACAGTTCAAAAGCATCAATTCTTCGGTGCTCAGCCCTCGAGCTCTCACATCCATACGTTCTTTACCGCTGAGCCACGGGGGAAGGCCTAGTCATTGTTTTTAGTCTGGGATGCTACAGATTATTTCTGCTTATGAGGGTCTATGCAGGTGGCACTACTGGTAAAGAATTCACCTGCCAACTCAGGAGACGCAGCCCTGGGTCTGGAAGACCCTTTGGAGGAGGAAATGGCTGCCCACTCCAGTATTCTTGCCTGGAAAATCCCATGGACAGAGGAGCCTGGTAGTCCATGGGGTCCCAAAGAGTCGGACACAACTGAGCAACCGAGCACACATACACACACATGCGCATGCACACACACACCCAGTCATATATATATATTCCTCCTGGTGAGGGACAGGGAGGCCTGGGGTGCTGCAGTCAGACACTGAGTCACAAAGAGTCAGACACGACTGGGCCACTGAACAACAACAATTATGTGTGTGTGTGTGTATGTTAATAGTATTTACCATAAAGAATTCCAAAAAATTTTAATTGATAAAAGGGAAATACAGTTATAAATTATAACAAATCAATAATCACCAACCCAAGAGTTTATGGTGTCCAATAAAATTTAAATGATATGCCATTGGTTATATTTTCAATATTAAGGGGTCAGATCAGCTGCAGTAATTGATCAGATCTCCATTTAATTCAGTCATGGCTACACTAGCACTTACTGCAGATAAATTTTTAATGGCTTCCCATCAGACACACTTTGACCTCGAGTAGCCTTTCTTCGTGCTTCTAGCTTATCTGGCCGTAGTGATCAGATGAGAAGGGGATCTGAGGGAAGGCTCTTGGTGTTCCTGTTTAGGACAGTGTGGCTGAACGTGGGGACGGAGCAGAGAACTGGCCGCCTGAAATCCTGACTCTCGACTCTGGCATCGCTGTTGGCTTGCTGCTGGTCCTTGTTAACATCAGTTCATTTCTGTCTCCTCCTCACCTTCTGAGAAGTGATGATGTGGGCCAGAGGGGTCAATGACTCCAGGATCCCACTGGACGACTCCAGTGATGAGAGTTTCTGGAAAAATGAGATGACGTTGTCAAGGAAACAACAGCAGGCTGTGGTCCAGCTCTCCGTGCACCTCTCAGATTGTGCGGTTGCCTCAGGTTTTTGTTTTTTTTTTTTAAACCAGGAAAAGCCATTGTTTGTTGCATGCTTGCTGGGTTCTGGGTACTGTGCTAAGCCCCCATTCTGTCATCTTACATTTGCTAAGTGCCCATGAGCTAGGCTTCCATGATAGCTCAGTTGGTAAAGAATCCGCCTGCAATGCAGGAGACCCTGGTTCGATTCCTGGGTTGGTAAGATCTGCTGGAGAAGGGATAGGCTACCCACTCCAGTATTCTATTTTTTTTTTAATTTTATTTTTTAACTTTACAATGTTGTATTGGTTTTGCCATATATCAACATGAGTCCGCCACAGGTATACACGTGTTCCCCATCCTGAACCCTCCTCCCTCCTCCCTCCCCGTACCATCCCTCTGAGTCGTCCCAGTGCACCAGCCCCAAGCATCCAGTATCGTGCATCGAACCTAGACTGGTGACTCATTTCATGTATGATATTATACATGTTTCAATGCCATTCTCCCAAATCATCCCACCCTCTCCCTCTCCCACAGAGTCCACAAGACTGTTCTATACATCAGTGTCTCTTTTGCTGTCTCGCATACAGGGTTATTGTTACCATCTTTCTAAATTCCATATATATGCGTTAGTATACTGTATTGGTGTTTTTCTTTCTGGCTTACTTCACTCTGTATAATAGGCTCCAGTTTCATCCACCTCTTTAGAACTGATTCAAATGTATTCTTTTTAATGGCTGAGTAATACTCCATTGTGTATATGTACCACTGCTTTCTTATCCATTCATCTGCTGATGGACATCTAGGTTGCTTACATGTCCTGGCTATTATAAACAGTGCTGTGATGAACATTGGGGTACACGTGTCTCTTTCAATTCTGGTTTCCTCAGTGTGTACGCCCAGCAGTGGGATTGCTGGGTCATAAGGCAGTTCTATTTCCAGTTTTTTAAGGAATCTCCACACTGTTCTCCATAGTGGCTGTACTAGTTTGCATTCCCACCAACAGTGTAAGAGGGTTCCCTTTTCTCCACACCCTCTCCAGCATTTACTGCTTGTAGACTTTTGGATCGCAGCCATTCTGACTGGCATGAAATGGTACCTCATAGTGGTTTTGATTTGCATTTCTCTGATAATGAGTGATGTTGAACATCTTTTCATGTGTTTGTTAGCCATCTGTATGTCTTCTTTGGAGAAATGTCTGTTCAGTTCTTTGGCCCATTTTTTGATTAGGTCGTTTATTTTTCTGGAATTGAGCTTAGGAGTTGCTTGTATATTTTTGAGATTAGTTGTTTGTCAGTTGCTTCATTTGCTATTATTTTCTCCCATTCTGAAGGCTGTCTTTTCACCTTGCTTATAGTTTCCTTTGTTGTGCAGAAGCTTTTAAGTTTAATTAGGTCCCATTTGTTTATTTTTGCTTTTATTTCCAATATTCTGGGAGGTGGGTCATAGAGGATCCTGCTGTGATGTATGTCGGAGAGTGTTTTGCCTATGTTCTCCTCTAGGAGTTTTATAGTTTCTGGTCTTATGTTTAGATCTTTAATCCATTTTGAGTTTATTTTTGTGTATGGTGTTAGAAAGTGTTCTAGTTTCATTCTTTTACAAGTAGTTGACCAGTTTTCCCGGCACCACTTGTTAAAGAGATTGTCTTTAATCCATTGCATGGATTTGTCAAAGATAAGGTGTCCATAGGTGCATGGGTTTATCTCTGGGCTTTCTATTTTGTTCCATTGATCTATATTTCTGTCTTTGTGCCAGTACCATACTGTCTTGATGACTGTGGCTTTGTAGTAGAGCCTGAAGTCAGGCAGGTTGATTCCTCCAGTTCCATTCTTCTTTCTCAAGATTGCTTTGGCTATTTGAGGTTTTTTGTATTTCCATACAATTGTGAAATTTTTTGTTCTAGCTCTGTGAAAAGTTCTGTTGGTAGCTTGATAGGGATTGCATTGAATCTATAAATTGCTTTGGGTAGTATACTCATTTTCATTATATTGATTCTTCCAACCCATGAACATGGTATATTTCTCCATCTATTAGTGTCCTTTTTGATTTCTTTCACCAGTGTTTTATAGTTTTCTATATATAGGTCTTTAGTTTCTTTAGGTAGATATATTCCTAAGTATTTTATTCTTTTTGTTGCAATGGTGAATGGAATTGTGTCCTTAATTTCTCTTTCTGTTTTCTCATTATTAGTGTATAGGAATGCAAGGGATTTCTGTGTGTTGATTTTATATCCTGCAACTTTACTGTATTCATTGATTACTTCTAGTAATTTTTTGGTGGAGTCTTTAGGATTTTCTATGTAGAGGATCATGTCATCTGCAAACAGTGAGAGTTTTACTTCTTCTTTTCCAATTTGGATTCCTTTTATTTCTTGTTCTGCTCTGATTGCTGTGGCCAAAACTTCCAAAACTATGTTGAATAGTAGTGGTGAGAGTGGGCACCCTTGACTTGTTCCTGACTTTAGGGGAAATGCTTTCAATTTTTCACCATTGAGGATAATGTTTGCTGTGGGTTTGTCATATATAGCTTTTATTATGTTGAGGTATGTTCCTTCTAGTCCTGCTTTCTGGAGAGTTTTTATCATAAATGGATATTGAATTTTGTCAAAGGCTTTCTCTGCATCTATTGAGATAACCATATGGTTTTTATTTTTCAATTTGTTAATGTGGTGTATTACATTGATTGATTTGCGGATATTGAAGAATCCTTGCATCCCTGGGATAAAGTCCACTTGGTCATGGTGTATGATCTTTTTAATGTGTTGTTGGGTTCTGATTGCTAGAATTTTGTTCAGGATTTTTGCATCTATGTTCATCAGTGATATTGGCCTGTAGTTTTCTTTTTTTGTGGCATCTTTGTCAGGTTTTGGTATTAGGGTGATGGTGGCCTCATAGAATGAGTTTGAAAGTTTACCTTCCTCTGCAATTTTCTGGAAGAGTTTGAGTAGGATAGATGTTAGCTCTTCTCTAAATTTTTGGTAGAATTCAGCTGTGAAGCCGTCTGGACCTGGGCTTTTGTTTGCTGGAAGATTTCTGATTACAGTTTCAATTTCCGTGCTTGTGATTGGTCTGTTAAGATTTTCTATTTCTTCCTGGTCCAGTTTTGGAAAGTTGTACTTTTCTAAGAATTTGTCCATTTCTTCCACGTTGTCCATTTTATTGGCATATAATTGCTGATAGTAGTCTCTTATAATCCTTTGTATTTCTGTGTTGTCTGTTGTGATCTCTCCATTTTCATTTCTAATTTTATTGATTTGGTTTTTCTCCCTTTGTTTCTTGATGAGTCTGGCTAATGGTTGGTCAATTTTATTTATCCTTTCAAAGAACCAGCTTTTGGCTTTGTTGATTTTTGCTATGGTCTCTTTTGTTTCTTTTGCATTTATTTCTGCCCTATTTTTTAAGATTTCTTTCCTTCTACTAACCCTGGGGTTCTTCATTTCTTCCTTTTCTAGTTGCTTTAGGTGTAGAGTTAGGTTATTTATTTGACTTTTTTCTTGTTTCTTGAGGTATGTCTGTATTGCTATGAACTTTCCCCTTAGGACTGCTTTTATAGTGTCCCACAGGTTTTGGGTTGTTGTGTTTTCATTGTCATTTGTTTCTATGCAAATTTTGATTTATTTTTTGATTTCTTCTGTGATTTGTTGGTTATTCAGCAGCATGTTGTTCAGCCTCTATATGTTGGAATTTTTAATAGTTTTTCTCCTGTAAGTGAGATCTAATCTTACTGCATTGTGGTTAGAAAAGATGCTTGGAATGATTTCAATTTTTTTGAATTTACCAAGGCTAGATTTATGGCCCAGGATGTGATCTATCCTGGAGAAGGTTCCATGTGCACTTGAGAAAAAAGTGAAATTTATTGTTTTGGGGTGAAATGTCCTATAGATATCAATTAGGTCTAACTGGTCTATTGTATCATTTAAAGTTTGTGTTTCCTTGTTAATTTTCTGTTTAGTTGATCTATCCATAGGTGTGAGTGGGGTATTAAAATCTCCCACTATTATTGTGTTATTGTTAACTTCCCCTTTCATACTTGTTAGCATTTGTCTTACATATTGCGGTGCTCCTATGTTGGGTGCATATATATTTATAATTGTTATATCTTCTTCTTGGATTGATCCTTTGATCATTATGTAGTGACTTTCTTTGTCTCTTTTCACAGCCTTTGTTTTAAAGTCTATTTTATCTGATATGAGTATTGCTACTCCTGCTTTCTTTTGGTCTCTATTTGCATGGAAAATCTTTTTCCAGCCCTTCACTTTCAGTCTGTATGTGTCCCCTGTTTTGAGGTGGGTCTCTTGTAGACAACATATATAGGGTCTTGTTTTTGTATCCATTCAGCCAGTCTTTGTCTTTTGGTTGGGGCATTCAACCCATTTACGTTTAAGGTAATTATTGATAAGTATGATCCTGTTGCCATTTACTTTATTGTTTTGGGTTTGAGTTTATACACCCTTTTTGTGTTTCCTGTCTAGAGAAGATCCTTTAGTATTTGTTGGAGAGCTGGTTTGGTGGTGCTGAATTCTCTCAGCTTTTGCTTGTCTGTAAAGCTTTTGATTTCTCCTTCATATTTGAATGAGATCCTTGCTGGGTACAGTAATCTGGGCTGTAGGTCATTTTTTTTTTCATCACTTTAAGTATGTCTTGCCATTCCCTCCTGGCTTGAAGAGTTTCTATTGAAAGATCAGCTGTTATCCTTATGGGAATTCCCTTGTGTGTTATTTGTTGTTTTTCCCTTGCTGCTTTTAATATTTGTTCTTTGTGTTTGATCTTTGTTAATTTGATTAATATGTGTCTTGGGGTGTTTTGCCTTGGGTTTATCCTGTTTGGGACTCTCTGGGTTTCTTGGACTTGGGTGATTATTTCCTTCTCCATTTTAGGGAAGTTTTCAACTATTACCTCCTCAAGTATTTTCTCACGGTCTTTCTTTTTGTCTTCTTCTTCTGGGACTCCTATGACTAGAGTGTTGCTGCATTTAATATTGTCCTGGAGGTCTCTGAGATTGTCCTCATTTCTTTTAATTCGTTTTTCTTTTTTCCTCTCTGATTCATTTATTTCTACCATTCTATCTTCTAATTCATTAATCCTATCTTCTGCCTCTGTTATTCTACTATTTGTTGCCTCCAGAGTGTTTTTGATCTTATTTATTGCATTATTCATTATATATTGACTCTTTTTTATTTCTTCTAGGTCCTTGTTAAACCTTTCTTGCATCTTCTCAATCCTTGTCTCCAGGCTATTTATCTGTGATTCTATTTTGCTTTCAAGATTTTGGATGATTTTCACTATCATTATTCGGAATTCTTTATCAGGTAGATTCCCTATCTCTTCCTCTTTTGTTTGGTTTGGTGGGCATTTATCCTGTTCCTTTACCTGCTGGGTATTCCTCTGTCTCTTCATCTTGTTTATATAGCTGAGTTTGGGATGTCCTTTCTGTATTCTGGTAGTTTGTGGAGTTCTCTTTATTGTGGAGTTTCCTCACTGTGTATGGGTTTGTACAGGTGGCTGTCAAGGCTTCTTGATTAGGGAAGCTTGTGTCGGTGTTCTGGTGGGTGGAGCTGGATTTCTTCTCTCTGGGGTGCAATGAAGTGTCCAGTAATGAGTTATGAGATGTCTATGGTTTTGTAGTAACTTTGGGAAGCCTGTATATTGGAGCTCAGGGCTGTGTTCCTGTGTTGCTGGAGAATTTGTGTGGTATGCCTTGCTCTGGAACTTGTTGGCCCTTGTGTGGTGCTTGGTTTCAGTGTAGGAATGGAGGCATTTGGTGACCTCTTGTCAATTAATGTTCCCTGAAGTCAGGAGTTCCCTGGAATCAGGGTTTGGACTTAAGCCTCCTGCTTCTGGTTTTCAGTCTTATTTTTACAGTAGTCTCAAAACTTCTCCTTCTATACAGCACCATTGATAAAACATCTAGGTTAAAGACGAAAAGTTTCTCCACAGTGAGTGACACCCAGAGAGGTTCATAGAGTTACATGGAGAAGAGAAGAGGGAGAAGAGAGTAGAGGTGACCCGAATGAGATGAGGTGGAATCAATAGAGGAGAGAGCAGGCTAGCCAGTAATCGCTTCCTTATGTGCACTCCACAACTGGACTGCTCAGAGGTGTTCATGGAGTTATACAGAGAAAAGAAGAGGGAGGAAGGGGACAGAGGTGGCCAGGAGGATAAAAGGGGGGAATGAAAAGGAGAGAGACAGATCCAGCCAATAATCAGTTCCCTAAGTGTTCTCCACCATCTGGAACACACAAAAATTCACAGAGTTGGGTAGAGCAGAGAGGGGTTAGGGAGGAGACACAGGCGACCTGGTGGAGAAAAAGGAGAGTCTAAGGGGGAGAGAGCAGTCAAGCCAGTAATCTCACTCCCAAGTAAAAGTGGGTACTGAAGATTGGGTTCTTAAAGGTACAAAATTGATAACAAATACCAAAAAGCAAAAATTAAAAATCTAGAGTGGAGTTTGGAATTTCAAGAATACAATGTTAAAGAAAAGAAGAAGAAAAAGAAAGAGAAAAGAAAAACAAAGTCACAAAAATTATAAAGAAAATATAGGCACAAAATTGATAACAAATACCAAAAAGCAAAAATTAAAAATCTAGAGTAGAGTTTGGAATTTCAGAAATACAATGTTAAAGAAAAGAAGGAAAAAAAAAGAAAAAAAAAACAAAGTCACAAAAATTATTAAAAAAATATATATGAAGTTTGCTTTTAAAAAAATAGGGTTTTTTTTTTTTTTGCAAAGTAATAGTAGGTTATAAAAGTGAAAATTAAAGGAGTAATAGAGGACTTAAAATTTAAAAAAAAAAAAAAAAGAATGATCGTAAAAATAGTAAAAATATATCTAGGACTTTCTCTGGTGTTGTGGGTATTGTGGGGTCAATTTATTTCCAGCTAGTTCCTTGGTCCGGCTTATATTTCTCAAGATCTATAGGCCCCTTCCTATGTAGTTGGTACTAACGACAGGGTTTTAATCTATTGCACCTGTCGCTTCCAAGGCGGTTCCCTCTGTTTTAGCTTCTTCTGTTTGCTGGTCTCTTCAGTGTCTGATTTCCGCCCTGACACAAAGGGGGCGGTGGTGGACACTTTTTTTTTGGGGGGGGGGGCTCACCTGTTCAGTCGCGCTGTGGGGAGGGAGGGACGCTGCAAACAAATAACACTGGCGTGTGCTCGCAGTGCCTCAGCCACACTGGGCCTGCCCCCGCTCACTGCGCGTGTACCCTCCCTGCCCACACTGCTCAGGCTCTAGGTTGCTCCACCGTGAACCATCTGAGGGCGGCCCTGGGCTGCCTGCACCTCCCAGGTCCAAGCCGCTCAGGTTCAGGCACTCGGGTAGTCCTCAGAGGCGCAGACTCGGTTGGGCCTGCGTTTTGTGCCCTTCCCAGGTCCGAGCCTCTCAGGTGATGAGGTGTTTGGCGAGCTCGGTTGCTGCGACTTATCACCTCCCCGCTGCTCGGTTTTCTGGGTGTACAACTGGCGCACCTTCTCAGGCGGATTTTGACTGTCCAGAACCCCAAGAAGTCTTAGTTAGCAAAGAAGCCTGCTTACAGTTTTATAGATAATGTCTCTCTGGGGCTGCGATTGCCCCCTTCTGGCTCTGGCTGCCTGTCACCGGAGGGGGGTGGTCTGCAGCTGGCTGTCTCTGTTCAGTCCTTTGTTCCGTGCGCGGGCCTGGCGGTGTCTTAGGTTAGGGCTGGCTTTTCGCGTGGTAGTTATCCCACAGTCTGGTTTGCTAGCCCAAGTTATTTCGCTCAGATAGTGCTCGGGGCATTCAGGCCAGATCCTTGCTCTAAGTGACGCAGCCCGCGCCGCGCCTCCCTGCCCAGCCCCCGCTTGCTAGTGGCGGGTGCAGGCGTCTGTGCTGCTTCTCCGCTGGGGGAGTTACTGTTGGGCTTGTAATCTGTGGGTTTTAATTGTTTATTTATTTTTCCTCCCTGTTATGTTGCCCTCTGTGCTTCCAAGGCTCGGCACAGACTCAGCAGTGAGAGTGTTTCCTGGTATTTGGAAACTCTCTTTTTAAGACTCCCTTCCCTGGATGGAGCTCCATCCCTCCCTCTTTTGTCTCCTTTTTTGTCTTTTATGTTTCTTCCTACCTCCTTTCGAAGACAATGGGCTGCTTTTCTGGGTGCCTGATGTCCTCTGCTGGCATTCAGAAGTTGTTTTGTGGAATTTACTCAGCGTTTAAATGTTCTTTTGATGAATTTGTGGGAGAGAAAATGGTCTCCCCGTCCTATTCCTCCGCCATCTTCCACTCCAGTATTCTTGGGCTTCCCTGGTGGCTCAGCTGACAAAGAATCTGCCTGCAATGCGGGAGACCAGGGTTTGATCCCTGGGTTGGGGAGATACCCTGGAGAAGGGAAAGGCTACCCACTCCAGTATTGTGGCCTGGAGAATAGCCCATGGCGTCACAAAGAGTTGGATATGACTGAGCGGTTTTCACTTTCAAGGCATACAAACCTGGTGTGGATGGAGTAAGGGCACTCAAAGTGGGGCTGGGTGCAGGAGTTTGGTCTTTCTCTCCAGAACAAACCCCTCTGTTTACACGTCACAAGACTGTAAACAGAAGACCCAGTGATCAGATTGGCCAGGCATGCCTGGAAGTTTTAGCCGAGGCCTGTAGCTTTTCTCTGGAGACTGAGCAGATGAGGAAGAAAAGAGGGGGTCAGCCAGACCTGAGGACTGCTCAGGAGTCTTCTCTTGGGAAAGCTGACTCATGAGACCAGAGTCTGTCAGAGGCCGCCTGCGAAGAGCTGCAGGATGTTCGTGCCCCACCCTGTAGACCAGCGGGTGGAGGGGATCAGAGCTGTCAGATGAGGGTGGGGGACAGACTCTTTGTGATCTAGGGAAGTAGGCCGCACGGCTGTGAGGATGCAGTTAGTTTTCAGTCTTTTAAAAGATACTTATCTATTTCTTTATTCTGGCCGTGCAGGGTCCTCATTGCTGTGCAGGCTTTTCTCTAGTGGAGAGCAGGGTCTCCTCTCTAGTCGAGGTGCAGGGGCCTCTCACTGCGGTGGCTTCTCTTGTTGCAGAGCATGGACTCCAGGGCGCTTGGGCTCCAGCAGTTGCAGCTCCTGGGCTCTGTAGCTCAGGCTCAGTGGTTGTGGCATGCGGGCTTAATTGCTCCGCAGCATGTGGGATCTTCCCGGGTCAGGGATCAAACCCGCGTCTCCTGCATTGGCAGGCCGATTCCTTGCCGCTTAGCCACCGGGGAAGCCCAGTTTTCAGTTTTAAAACTGAAAATTTAAAATTTACACTTAAAATTAAAAACGTTTAAAAATGTTCTGCTGAATTAAAACGTGGTAGATGTTTTTCACAGGTATTGTATATTAACGCACGTATATGGGATGTATTTTCTATTCTATTAATAGAAAAATGGTGCAGATGAACCTATTTCCAAGGCAGCGATAGAGACACAGACGTAGAGAACAGATGTGTGGACCTCGAGGGGGCGGGGAGGATGGATTGAGAGAGCAGCATTGACGCGTACAGACTACCATGTGGAAAACAGCAGGAAGCTGCAGTCCAGCACAGTCAGCTCCACGCTCTGGGGGGACCTCCAGGGTGGGATGAGGGCGTGGAGGGAGGCTCAAGGAGGGAGGGGATATGTGTACTCCTACAGCTGATTCACGTTGTCCTACAGCAGAAACTAACACGGCATTGTAGAGCAATTATCCTCCAATTAAAAAAAAAATTAAGGTGTTCTTCACTCTTCTTAGCCCTGTGCTTTCTTTCTTTTGCAGAAAAAGAGCTTCTATGATTTGTCCACAGTCAGTGGTATTTGAGAGCTCTTACAGAAGGATTTATGATACAACACAGTATAGATTAGGTGCTCTAACTAGTCATCAAACATAAACTATCAAGAGAAGTAAGTTTGTGAGCTATAAAGGTACAAACGACTGGTGTTTTCCACTGACACGTCTCCTCTTAATAAGGATAGTGTACTGAACTTGCATTTTGATTGTGCAGTCATTTTCTTGAGCTGAATCAGTATGTTTTAACATTTATCCATTAGCTCTCATGTCTATGATAAATTAAACTTTATAGGTAATCAGAACATTATTGCCTGATATCATTACAGAGCTCTGAATTACCGTTTAAGAATGCTATTGCAATAGTATATGTAACCTAAATGTCCCTGCTGCAAAGATGAATGGTATTATGAGGTTTCTGGGAACACGCCCTTCACGTCTGGGTTGATTTACAGTTGAGTAACTTTTAAAGAGCTGACGGCCCTTGTGCTGAGCTGTTATAAGCAGTGACCTTTCCAAGAGGGAGTGTCCTCTGTGATTGGGCAGTGATTCCTAAGCCTCCGATAGTAACACATCTACTAAGTTAGTTGTATCAGTGCCCTGAGAGGTTGTTACATTCATGACATAGGAAAGTAGGTGCCCTGTTTCACAGTGTCACGTTAGGAGGTTATCTACATGTAAATGGAATCATGATGTCCATACGACTTAATAACCACACCCTGGGATAGTTTTTCAGAGTTTTGTTTATAGATAGCTGGTGGGAGAAGGGGATGACAGAGGATGAGATGGTTGGATGGCATCACCAACTCGATGGACATGAGTTTGAGTAAGCTTTGGGAGTTGGTGATGGACAGGGAAGCCTGGCGTGCTGCAATCCATGGGGTCGCAAAGAGTCGGACACGACTGAGCTACTGAACTGAGTGGGAAGCTGCTATAAAGCACAGGGAGCTCAGCTTGGTGGTCTGAGATGATCTCGAGGTGTTGGATGGGTGGTGGGTGGGAGGGAGGTCCCAGAGGGAGGGAATACACGTGTATGCATATGGCTGATTCGCGTCATCGTACAGCAGAAAAGAACACAGCATTGTAAAGCAATTATACTCCAACAAAAATATCATTGACACACTCACACAAAGAGATGTACATTTTTGAGCATATGTATTTTTTCTTAAATCTTAAGCTCTACCACTCCAGTGCATTGCTGTAGGAAGCTTTGGGCTGTACGTACTGGAATTATACCTATTCAGTTCCTTACCCGGGGAAGGCTTGTTGCCAGCATGAATAGAATGGTCAGTGGACTTGGAGTTCTGTCCCCAGCATCAGAGATGGATTTGTGGGGATGACAGAGTGACAGACCTGTAGACCAACCAGCTCATCTCTCCCCACCCTCCTCACCACAAGATCCTCTTGTTAACACAGGATGAGAAGAGATAGATGTGATCAAAATTCCTGCCTGCGTCCACCGCACAGCATCGGCCTTACTGTAGACCTGTAGACCAACCAGCTCATCTCTCCCCACCCTCCTCACCACAAGATCCTCTTGTTAACACAGGATGAGAAGAGATAGATGTGATCAAAATTCCTGCCTGCGTCCACCGCACAGCATCAGCCTTACTGTAGACCTGTAGACCACCCAGCTCATCTCTCCCCACCCTCCTCACCACAGATCCTCTTGTTAACACAGGATGAGAAGAGATAGATGTGATCAAAATTCCTGCCTGCGTCCACCGCACAGCATCGGCCTTACTGGATTGCACAGGACTCGAACCAGAGACCCCGTGGAGACCAACAGAAGCTACTCAGGACTTTTCATAAGTGACCTGTGGCTTCTGGAGGTGCTTGTTATAACAGAGAGATGAAAACCAAGTTCCAAGCTCAAGTATATTTAGGAATCATTGTGTTAGAGAAGGCATGTTCCTTTTTTCTTTTCTTTCCTTCCTTCTTTCTTTCTAGAAAGCATATTTTGGACTTCCCTCATGGTCCAGTGGTTAAGAACATGCTGGCCAGTGCAGGGGCCGTGGGTTCGATCCCTGGTCTGGGAAGATCCCACATGCCGCGGGGAAACTAAGCCAGTAGACCACGACCACCAGGCTGTGCTCTGCAGCAAGAGAGGCCACTGCAGTGAGAAGCCCATACACCACCATGAAGAGTCGCGCCCGCTTGCAGCAACCAGAGAAAGCCCGTGTGCAGCAGCAAAGACCCAGCGCAGACAAAGCAAAACCCAAAAAACCCAAGCATGCGTTTTTACTCAACAGAAGCGTGAAAGTCGCTCAGTCATGTCCGACTCTTTGTGACCCCATGGACTATACAGTCCATGGGATTCTCCAGGCCAGAATACTGGAGTGGGTAGCTGTTCCCTTCTCCAGGGGGTCTTCCCGACCCAGATGAGAGCATTTAACATGCTGGGATGCATGGTGTCCTTCTAAGCAGGATACTGTTTGCTGCGTCCTGTTCAGTGTCTATCCCTGAAATAGGAACGCCTCTGAGCACCACTTGTCCAGAGGACAGAGTCAGGGGAGCCCTCCTACTGGGATCCCCTGGGGAGAGCTGTGTTCAGAGGGCGTTGTCCATGGAGAGCCATCTCTCATCTTGCTCTTGGTAGACTTGGTGAGAGAAATTGAGGTTTCTGAAAAGGATTTTTTTTTTACTTTGGAATCATTATGTTTTTTTTTTTTTTTTTTACTATGAACTGAAGAGAAATGAAAATTGTGCTTCTGATGGTCATTGGTGATTTAAAAAATTAAGGAAAATGGAAGTCACAGAGGGTATTTTGCAGAAAGACTGTAACTCACAGAATGGGCTGTTTGGCATTCCTTCCTGTGGGTTTTCATTTCTCATGCTCTTATCTGAGAGGACGCACATGTTCAGGGTGTTACCCGCTTCAGGCTGCGTTTGTGCGGTTTTCCTGTGAGGACATGATTTCTATTTATTGGCATTTGCTTTCAAATATGAGCAAAACTCCTGGAGGGAGAGGACCTAGAGATGTTAGTGGTTCCTGCCATGCTAACATGCTGGGGACCGACAATATGGTGCTCACTGTGACATCAGTTTCTGGTTTTTAGGGAAACAAACTCCTTTTAAGAGTATGATTAAAAATATGAGCGATGTGATGCTGTGCTCACTCGTCTTTTGCTCTCGTATGAGGAATCACCAGTTTTATTTTTTGTTTATTTAAAAATTTTAATTGACTTTTGGCTCCTGGGTCTTCCTTGCTGCTTATGGGCTTTCTCTAGTTGCCCAGAGAAGGGGCGACTCTCTAGCTGCACTGCCGGGGCTTCTCACTGGGGTGCTTCTTTTTTGGGGGAGCGTGGGCTCCAGGGTGTGCAGGCTCCAGTAGCTGTGGGGCTTAGTTTCCCCAAGGCACGTGGGATCTTCGTTCCCGGACCGGGATCGAATCCATGTTCCCTGCATTGGCGGGCGGATTCTTAACTGCTGGACCACCAGGGGAGTCCCATTTTCCTTATTTTAATCTCGAGTCACAGTTGTGTGCTTTGGAGAATATTCTTTTTTTTGGGTGGGGAGAGGTGGATATTCTTAAAGAGGATAATAATCTTTTTTTTTTTTCAATTTAACAGTTGTAGTGGGCATCGCATTTGTGGTTAGTGCAAGGAGTTTCTAAAGGTCATTTACTTGTGGATGTTTTCTTGGTTCAGGACTTTGGAGAGCGTGATCAGTTCTCCATTACATAGGCGCTTCCTGTTATATGACGGGGGAGGGGTGGGGGGGTGAGGGTGTGTCTCTGATTGTACCCCAGCCCTGCGCTCTGGCTGTTTTTCTTTGTGAGAATGTAGTTTTACTTCTGGAAAAAGTAAAAGGAAAAATAAAGATGGAAACTGCTTTCCTTTTAGTTTGGGGAAAAATAATTGGTAGTACAGAAGACAAAACTTTGTTATGTGGAAATAAATGAAGACCCAAGTAAGTAAGAGGCTGATTACTCAGAGCTGTGGGAGCTTGGGGGTCACCACCGTTCTGTGTGCTTGGTGGGGCAGCTCTGTTGTGGGGAAGGGGGCTCTGGGGTGGAGGCTGTGAGTGCGGGGGACCTGGGGCAGCTGACTTCCTATGTGACTTGTTAGGGGAGTGTATCAGGCTTTCCGCAGTTGGTCCTAAGTTGGGAGTGAGGGAAGAGATCAGAGAAGCTGTTATTGATGGAGTCCTAGCCATCGACTGGGTTGCTGAGCTTCCCAGGGGGCTCAGATGGTAAAGAATCTGCCTGCAACGCAGGAGACCTGGGTTTGATTTCTGGGCCGAGAAGATCCCCTGGAGAAGGAAATGGCAACCCACTCCAGTATTCTTGCCTGGGAAATCCCACGGACAGAGGAGCCTGGTGGGCTACAGTCCACAGGGTTGAAGAGTCAGACATGACTTAGCGTCTAAACCACACAGCCACAAGCTGCCCCTGAGGTTTGGCCTCCTGGGCTAACACGTGATGAAAAGTGAATCCGTTGATCTAAGGAAGAGTTGGAACATTTTATTCAAGCCATATTTGAAGATTATAACCTGGGAAGTACATCTCAGAAAGCTCTGAGAACTGTTCCACTCTTTAGAAGTCAAGACACAGTTTTTTGAGATAGAGGGATGTACCTGAAATGATGTATTATTGACAGTTTACATAATCCAGACTTGAGCACCATCAGGGTGGGTCATGTGGGCACTTTACAAGATCAAAAATGTGAAAATGAAGTCTCTCA
This sequence comes from Bos indicus x Bos taurus, assembly GCF_003369695.1. Taxonomy (NCBI): domain Eukaryota; kingdom Metazoa; phylum Chordata; class Mammalia; order Artiodactyla; family Bovidae; genus Bos; species Bos indicus x Bos taurus. The sequence goes on along the minus strand of NC_040079.1, from coordinate 4,689,522 downwards.
GTTGTGTCTAACTCTTTGCGATCCTATGGACTGTAGCCCACCAGGCACCTCCATCCATGGGATTTCCCAGGCAAGAATACTGGAGTGGGTTGCCATTTCCTTCCCAGGGGATCTTCCCAACCCAGGGGTCGAACTTGGGTCTCCCACTTTGTGGGCAGACTCTTTACCATCTGAGCCACCAGGGAATCCCTTACAGGATCAAGGAGGAATGCTACCTTTAAGGAGTTGTCTTGCTGATGCTGGGAGAATGTTGCTCTTTTTGTCCTGGGCTTTTGTTATTGTTGTTGCTTTGGCTGTATGAGGTCTTAGTTGCGGTGCCCAGGATCTTTTCACCTGTGGCGTGTGGGATCGAGTTTTCTGCTCAGGGATGGAACCCAGGCCCCTGCATTAAGAGTGCGGAGTCTTAGCCACTGGACCACCAGGGCAGTCCCAGGGTTGCTCTTTTAGGCTGAGCATGTTTCTGCCAATGGGAGAGGTTTGATCCATACGTAATGCTTATGCATGTGCACAGCAGTTGGGTGGTGGGGGGAGGGAAGAGGTCGAAGGGCAGAGAAGAATGTTTATGTTTAGATTGTTCTTGTCTTGCCATAAGATATGAATTTTATATCACATGCTGCAGGCTGTGGGTCTGGGGCAGGCTGTCACGTTCGGTCTGACGGCCGTCAGGTTGTGTGTTTAGTTTTTCAATGGGAAGGTGAAATTATGAGTAATGTGTGGATGGTCCAGTCTACATTCAAAGCACGCACACTGGCCGCCCAATCTGGAGTCCATGCTGCTCTGCATGCTGCTATCACTTTAAGGCAATGAAGCCTTTGAAGTGTTTCTACCACCAACTGCATTTTCCCATAGAAGACTTGGGTGATGGCAAAAAGACCCCCAGATGCAGCCGCTGCACCAGAGTGCTGGTCCCTGCCGTGCTCGGCTGTGCTCTGTGGTCCCACGAGCATCACCCATCCCTGGGCCGCTGGTGGCCCTGGGGGTGGGTATGATGAGGTCCCCAACTCTCTGGGGTCTTGTGATGACACAGTGAAACCCAGAAGACAGCTGGGGAGACCTGCATCCATTTCCCGGGGCTGTGCTAACGCAGGACCGCCGCAGGGGCGCCAAAAGCAGCAGAGATGCACTGTCGTACCGTCTGGAGGCCGAGGGTCCAAGATCACGGTGTGGCAGGGCTGGGCTGGGAGCAGCAGGATGCCTGGTCTCGGTGGCCTTCTCCCTCTGGGCCTGTCGGGGCCCACCTTCCCCCTGTTTATAAGGATGCCAATCATCTCAGGTGAAGGGCCGCCCTGCTCCAACATGACCTCATCACAGAGTTACGTCATCAGAGCCACTTATCTCCTGGGAAGTTCCCAGATGGTCTAGTGGTTGGGACTTTGTGCTTTCATTGCAGGGGGCATGCGTTCGATCCCAGGTTGGGGGACTATGACCCTGCATGCTGGTGAGCCAAAAAAAAAAAAAAAAGAGAGAAAAACAAAAAACTGCTTATTTTCCAATAAGATCATGTTCCGAGGTACTGGAGGTTAGACAAAGACATACAGGTTTGTGGGGAGGCCATTTAATGCATAACGAGACCCCTGAACACACGAGCCTTGGGTTCCTTGGGGCTGCTGGGTGTCTGTCTGCTGTGCTCCTGGGGTCTCCGCAGGCAACTGGGCCATGTTACCCAGGCAGTCTCCCCACTTGTAAGAGGAGGGTGGTGAGGCAGACCTCATGTGCCTTAGGATTAAAAGAGGGAATAGGTGGAAAGGAAAGGGCTCAGCACAGTTCCTGGGATAGAAGAGCTGTTGGAAATGTGACCAGAAGCCCTCGGTCTGCAGGACTGCAAGGATCAGCTTGCGGAAAGAGGAACAGCACGTCTCACTAAGGGACCGGGCGTCTGGGCTCAGGGGAGAAAGTGCTTCCTCCACCTCTGACGGCCCGGCCTGCGTTCCCAGACACTTGCAGACGTGGATGGCCCAGCTCAGGCCTCGCTTCTCCAGGAAGCAGTTGGCAATCAATGTTCTCAAGTTCATTTTGGGCCGTGGACGTTGCTGCTCCTCGCCCCTCTCCCTGGGGCTCTGTTCCTGAGGGCAGGGCCTCGTGAAGAAACTTCTCTGCACACGGAATACTGGCCTCGTCACCAGGCCCCTCGTTGAGTGGTCTCAGGACCACTGTGGGAAATCAGAACGCGGACCCCTGTGTGAAAATGATTCAGAATTCAGGATGGCAGGAGCAAGCTGTTCAGGCTGAGTGCGGAGTCCCTGTGATCAAGCAGCCGCCAGAGTTTCCCAGGAAGAGGCGTCCAAAGGACCACCGACATCTGGGGAAGCAGCCGTGTGCAGGAGGGCAGAGATGCAGCGTGGCCCACCGCCTTGCAGGGGTTGATGGAGGGGCAACCCCTCCTAGGTGGGAGAGTGCAGGCCCCTGGGAGGAATCCCAGTCCTTTGTAAGGATGCCCGTTGTCACCAGGCTGCGTTCCTCCCTGGGGAGCAGGAGGTGAGACTGCCCAGGGGTGAGTCTGCCACGCGCCTGGCCGTGCTGCTTACTGATCCATGAGTCTTCCTGTAAAGCCGAAGACAGAAGAAACAACCGTGGCCAGGAAACACATTCTGAGCTCTCGAGGGCACCCGGTGAATGCCCACACTGGGACAGTCAACTAGAGCGGCCTGCCAGGGCCCGCCGCTCTTCCCTCTGGCATAGCTGGGGGTCCCCAAGTTCAGGCTGTGGGGGGCTTGAATGCGGGGTGGGGCAGATGTGTGGCTTGTGGCTCAGCCCTGGGACAGGGACACTCCTATTGGTGGGCCCGGTTTGCTTCTCTACCAAATCTTGTTCTCCTGGTGAAGCACAAATGATTATCCAGCTTAAACTTGTGTTTGTGTCAGACAAAAGCAAGTGAAGAATTAAAACATTTGCGAGGGTGCATCATGAATATCATACCCTCAGTACACTTGGCAGGGGCCCAGGGAACGTAGACAGAGGATGAGATGATTGGATGGCATCACCGACTTGATGGACATGAGTTTGGGCAAGCTCCGGGAGTTGGTGATGGACAGGGAGGCCTGGCGTGCTGCAGCCCATGGGGTTGCAGAGATCCAGACATGACTGAGTCACTGAACTGAACTGAACACTTCCAAAGGGAGATAGTCCGTGAACTAAAGCAAGCTCAGGATAGCAAGAGCTACCATGTCCGTGGATTTCAGGCAGGAGCGTCTATAAACTTTCGATCTATTCAAACAATACCTACCTACCTTTTACTTTCACAAGATTGTCTTTTTCTCCCCCACAAAGAGTTTTCGATTAATAAGTGTTTTGTGTGCGTGTATGTTCTTAGTTGCTCAGTCGTGTCTGACTTTTTGTGACCCTTTGGACTGTAGCCTGCCGGGCAACTCTGTCCATGGGATTTTTTTCAGGCAAGAAACTGGAATGGGTTGCCATTTCCTCCTCCAGGGGATCTTCCCGACCCAGGGATTGATCCTGCATGTCCAGGGTTTCCTGCATTGCAGGCAGATTCTTTACCCTCTGAGCCATGGGTTTTGTCAAATTGAGGTTGTCCTTCAGAACAGATTATTCTTATTTCCTATTTGCAAAGCATGTGGTTTATCTCCAGATAGGATAGAGTGAAAACACAGTAAGTTATTTCAGCAGAATTAGGTTGGGAGGGGATTTTAAGAAATACTTGCTTCAAAACTTGCTTCTGCTCTTGAGACTTTCAAATTTAAATAATATTCAGCAGCAGAAAGCTTTAAGAATAATATTGGATGGGCCAAAAGGTTCATTTGGGTTTTTCCTTATGATCTTATGGAAAAACCTGGACTAATTTTTTGGCCAATCCAATATATAGGTTTAGTATAGAATTTAGTATTGGGCCTTCCCTGGTGGCTCAGATGGTACAGAATCTGCCTGTAATGCAGGAGACCCAGGTTCAGGCTCTGGGTTGGGAAGATCCCCTGGAGAAGGGCATGGCAACCCACTCCGGTATTCTTACCTGGAGAATTCCATGGACAGAGGAGCCTGGCAGGCTACAGTCCATGGGGTTGCAAAGAGTCAGACACAACTAATACTTTCACGACTCTCTTTCATACTCCACTTAAAGTTATTATAAAATAATGACTGTACCTAGTTAGAGTCTACAAGAACAAGAGGGCTGATGGTTTCAGAAAACCCAGGAGGACCGACAGACAGTCACGAGGAGAAATGCCCGGAAGCCAACCGGAAGTGCCGAACCACCGGCGCCCCGAACCACCGGCGCCCCGAACCACCAGCCCGCCGCACCACCGGCCCACCGCACCACGTAGCTGCATCCTTGCTGCTACCGCCCAAAAAAGAAACACAAGCCTGCACGCCTGTGCTGCCGGAGAGGACGTCTTGGTGTGGGGCTGCTCCTCCCCACTGCTGACTTCTGCCGGGCAGACCTGGTCCCATGGGGAATGCCAGCCGCGAGACCACGTGGGAAACGTGTCCTCCCGGGCAGGTGGCTCATGCTGCCTTCTCCTGGAGAAGGCAGTTGAATTGCCCGGTTCACTTCAGGCTTCTTCAGACCCCAGTGCTTTTTCTGCCTGGCTTCCTCACCAGTCTGATCCTAAACATGGTGATTTATGTCCTTTGTCTCTGCATCTGAACTCTGGCTGTGAGGCAGTTAAAATGAAAGCAAATTGAGTTCTTCTCCAGAAGCTGTAGGTGGGAAGAGGCTGAACAAGGAAAGAGCTGAAAGAACAAGAGACACCATCATGTGGGAAGGAAAAAGCTGGAAAGCCAACCCCCCCACCCCCACCCCCGACACACACACTGGTCCTTTTGTCAGAAGAGACAGATACGCTAGTTTCAAATTTGGTTCAATTGTATTTTTAATAGGATCAGATTCTTTTAACCATTTTAGAAATGGAAATGTTATCCAGTGACTAAGCGATATAAGCATAAACTTCCCCAGGTGATCTGAAGACAGAGGCTCAATTTTACTGTTAGACTGGCGTATCAGATGTACTAAGGGTTAGAGCAATGAAAAAATGAAAGAAAGAATTTAAACTGCGCTGCTTGTAGTAGGTCTATGACTTCTTTAGGGTGAGTAATGATTCCTGTCAGGCAAGTAAGAAAATATTCCCATGTCATGAATCTAATTATCTACAAACAAGCTTTTCAGGAGTAGAGGAGTTGGTTTAAAACACTTCATGGAGAAGCCTATTTTTTGCCTTCAATATAGTTATTGGCCTAGTGAAAGAGTGGAGTTTTTATTTGTAAATAAAAGGATCTAGTTAGTTTGACTCCTTGTGACAAAAAACAAGTATCAAAAGTAGTTTCAATATATAAGGTTTTATTTTTTCCTGTAGGCGGGCTGTCCGTAGCTGGCATTGAAGTTTACCTGAGTGCCCCTGGGACGTGCTCCTCCCAGTGTTCTGGCCTACAGTCCCTAGAGTGTGGCCACGGTCCTCATAGCCCAAAGTGGTGGCTGGAGCTCCAGCTAACACACCTGCTTTCCAGTCAGCAGGAGGAAGAAAGTGACAAGAAAGGGAGTGCCCCCTTTTCAGGGTACTACACAGAGGCACCATCCCACACTTTCTTGAGCTTGCTTGAACAAGGTGACAGCCAGCTACCAGGGATGCTGGTAAATGTAATCATTTGGCTGAGGGACAGTGGGCCTAGCTAAGAATCAGTGTTTCATGATTAGAAAGTAGGAGGGTGGATGTTGGGCGGTGATGAGCCATCTCTGCCACAGCAGAGTTGAAGGATCGATGACGTCAAGGACGATAGGGCCTCCTGCCCTGGCCTGAGTTCAGGGTTGCCCCCTCCTGCGATGCTATATGCGCTGACATCAAGTTCTAGTTCCCAAGAGTCAAGCCGGTGGCTTAAAAGCACACCAGTGGGTCTTTATGCTTCTCTTCTTTGATCTAAACTTAAGGAAATAGGACACTTTTCTGGAGGATGCTCTTTGCTGGCCTTGAATTCTCCATCAACAAAGCTAATATTGTCTTATTTGGACGGTTGAGAGTAGGACTGAGGTGATAGAAATTACTAGAAGACCCTTCATTTTAATCTTAGGCTGTCGATCTCTTCGTTATCCCCCCTGCCCTCTCCCTGCTGTTTAAAGCAAACAAAACAAATGAAAACAAGGCTCCTGGATGAGTCTGTTAGGCCTGCTGCCGTCAGACTCACAAACTGGGCGGCTTAAACAGCAGACATCTCTGCTGTTCAGTTCTGGAGGCCGCAAGTCCAAGGTCAAGGTGCCGGCAGGGCCAGGCTCCCCTTCTGGACTCTGGAGGTGGCCCCGGTCCTCCGCCTTCCTTGGTTGCAATGGCATCACTCCAAGCTCTGCTTCCGTCATCCCCGTGGCCACCTGCCCTCTGGGGTCTGACTTCCCACGGCCTTCTCCCGTGTCTCTCCCCCTCTTCTTCTCTTGGCTGTGCCGCACGGCTTGCGGGATCTTAGTTCCCCAACCAGGGCTTGAACCTGGGGTGGAGAAAGCGCCAAGTCCTAAGCACTGGCCCGCCGAGAGAGAATTCCCTCTTCTCCTCTCCTGGTAAGGACACCTGCCGTGGGGGACTAAGGCCCGCCCTTCTCCGGGGTGTGTGCTTAGTTGTTCAGTCGTGTCCGACTCTTTGAGACTCCAAGTCGTCATCTCTGTCCATGGGGATTCTCCAGGGAAGAATCCTGCAGTGGGTTGCCATTTCCTCCTCCAGGGGATCTTCCCGACCCAAGGATCGAACCTGAGTCTCCTGCGGCTCTTGTGCTGCAGGCAGCTTCTTTACCCACTGAGACAAAACCAGCAGGAAGATGGCTTCACTGCGGCAGGGGTGTGGGGCAGAGCACTTGCCTCCGTCGGCCTGACCAGGGCCGTCACGACGAGGTGCAGAGTGGTTGTGGCTGTGGGTCGCACCCTGCAGTCTAGCCGGGCAGCGGGAGGGGGTGTGTGAGGCAGGGTGGCCCAGGACAGGACCAGCGAGTCAAGGAGAAGCCCAAGAGGGCTTCCTCTACAATGCCCCGCTGACACCCCGCCCCCCAATTTGCTACCTGTTATGTTTTCTTTTTTCCAGCTTTATTGAGATGTAATGACACAAAGGGACTTCCCTGGTGGCTCAGATGGTAGAGTCTGCCTGCAGTGTGAGAGACCCGGGTTTGATCCCTGAGTCGGGAAGATCCCCTGGAGAAGGAAGTGGCAAGCCCCTCCAGTATCCTTGCCTGGAGAATCCCATGGACAGAGGAGCCTGGCGGGCTACAGCCCATGGGGTCACAAAGAGTCGGACACGACTTTCACTTTCAGTGACACACAGCAGTATGTGAGCTCACAGCAGTGTGTAAGCTCATGGCAGTGTGAGCTCACGGCAGTGTGTCAGCTCACAGCAGTGTAAGCTCACGGCAGTGTGTAAGCTCACGGCATTGTGTAAGCTCACAGCAGTGTAAGCTCACGGCAGTGTGTAAGCTCACGGCAGTGTGAGCTCACAGCAGTGTGTAAGCTCACGGCAGTGTAAGCTTAAGGTGTGCAACACTGCTTTTGGATGACAGCTTGATAGATTCAAGTTTTACATTTTATAACTAGAAATAACTCACTTGAAAGGCAAATGTTTTAATTATGGTTGCCAAAGCAGAAACGTGGTGGAAAGGGGAGGGGTAAATCAGGATTTTGGGATGAACACACATATACACGCTACTGTACATAAAGTAGAAAACCAGTAAGACCCACTGTGTAGCACAGGGAACTCTACCCAATATCTCTGATGACCTGTATGAGAAAAGAATCTGAAAAAGAATGGATGTATGTATATGCATAACTGAATCACTTTGCTGTACATCTGAAACTAATACAACATTGTAAATCAACTAGAGTCAATAAAGTATTAAATAAAATTACATCATCAACCCCCCCCCCGCCCCCCCCACACACAAATTTCTTATTGAGGCACTTAGCTTCTTGAAAGGGCTTCCTTGATGGCTCAGGTGGTAAAAATCCACTCATAATGTGGGAGACCCTGGTTAGATTGCTGGGTCGGGAAGATCTGCTGGAGAAGGGACAGGCTTCCCACGCCAGTATTCTTGGAATAGTGAACAGAAGTCAGAAGTGACAAATGTCCTTTCCCCCGAGGGATAAGGAGAGCAAGACTGAGGGGGAAGACTGGGGGGCACACGTCTTAGCTGACATCTGGTCACTCCCAGATCTACGAAATGTAATGGAAGCTGCCACCGTTTTCATGCTGACCCCTCCCCACCCACCCAGAGCGCTGGGGAAATCGGGTCCTTGCTGCTTGGTGTGAAAGAGCAGAGTTCAGATTCAGAAGGCTGGAGCTGATGGACAAGCTCTGTGCAGACCTTCACAATCCGCAGCTGAAGACACGAGATTCAGTTTCCCATTGACAACATGAGAAGTCAAGCCATGTATGTTATAGGGACATATCATATGGGGAGAATCAAATAAGGTAATGTGAAGTGCTCAGTACGCCATCTGCTCAATCGCTGCTGCTGTGATGCTGTCTGAAGTTCGGCAGATGTCTGTATAAGAAGCATCGTTCACGGAACATTTGCTGACCAAAACAATGGGCGGTAAGATACGACTGCTGTTCTAAATGTTCGTAATTCTGATACAGAGACGAGATGTCCACAAGACATCCTAAATAACATAAGTCATGTGTAAGTGCTGGAGGCGGCTATGGGTCAGGGCTCTGGGGTCAACACGACAAGAGATCACGGGGGCACCAGTGGTTGCTGTGTGCTAAGTCGTGCCAGTCGTGTCTGACTCTGCAGCCCCATGGACCGTAGCCCGCCAGGCTCCTCTGTCCATGGGGATTCTCCAGGCACGAATGCTGGAGTGGGTTGCCATTTCCTTCTCCAGCGGATCTTCCCCACCCAGGAATCAAACCCAGGTCTCCAGCATTGGCAGGCAGGTTCTTTACTTACTGCTTGCACCACCAGGAGTCATTGGGGAAGCCTTCAGGGAGGAAGTGAGACTCTGAGTTGGAGACACAAAGCTAAGCGAACAGAGTTGTCCTTATGGGTTCCCAAGCACCCATCAGCCCAGACTGGGCATCCGTGGCCATGTGCAAGGGTGGCCTAATCGTACAGATCTGGTGGGAGGGCTGTTGGAGGACTCACCAGGATGGCTGGGTGCACACATTTGATCAAGAAGATCAGAATGCGGTGGCAGGAGTGGGTGGTGTGTTTCTCTGAGGTTCTAATTAGGGCTGGCAGCTGGGATCTGTACTATTTCCTTCTGTGCCATCTCAACAAAACCAGTTAAGCCTTATTGCATCCACACACCACCGTGTGCACAGGCCAGAAGCAGGCGGAGGCCTGTTGAGCTTGTTGCCTTTTGGCTTCTAATGGAAAAATCAATTTATTCCTGCTTATTAAGCTATTAGTGCATATTGGATTTTACCTTCCGTTTTTCCTGTAAATCCTCCTTCTGCTTCCCCTTTCTCAGGCATCGGGGAAGAGTCTCTTCTGGGTTTAAAAATGGTGAATAGGAGACTTCTAAGCTCAGGGGAATGAACCAGATGCTCACCAGACGTGTCTTGGACCCTCTAAGAACTTCCTTATGGAGTTATTAAATTCCTCAAGGCTTCTAAATTCTACAATCAAGCATCGACTTTATTAATTGCATAGTTAAGAAGTGGTCCCAATGAGGAATATTACCCAGCCGTATAAAAGAATGAAATAATACCATTTGCAGCTCCATGGATGGACTTAGAGATTATCAAAACCTCAGCAAAGTAAGTCAGAAAGAGAAAGACAAACACTGTATGATCACCACTTATGTGTGGAATCTAAGATAAGACACAATGAACCTGTGAGACAGAAATAGACAGAGACATTGAGATGGACTCGTGGTTTCCAAGGCCAGGTGATGGGGAGGGAGAAGGAAGGACTGGAAGTCTGGGGTTAGCAGATGCAGACTACTGTATATAGAAAAAACAGCAACCCTACTGCAGAGCACAGGGAGCTGTGTTCAGTATCCTGGGATGAACCATAATGGAAAAGAACATGAGAAAGAATGTGTATGTAAGTATAACAGAATCATTTTGCTGTAGAGCAGAAATTAACATAACATTGTAAATCAACTATACTTCAATCAAAAAAAAAACGAAAAAAACAAAAAAAAACAAGAAAACCAATGAAGAAATCTGACTCAGAAGTGGCCCCACTGAGAATCTAACGGCCTCAGCCTTGTTCTAAGGGTACACGAAGTCAGTGACAGGTTGGATGAGCAGCCCTTTCTAAGCAGGGAAGGGAGATTCAGGGTGCCTGTGACAGCACGTTTCATGGGTCCTCTTGGCTGGGCTCTGGGGCCCAGTTGTCTGGCCGCACACTAGTCTAGACGTTACCAGGATGGTATGCTGTGGATGTGAGTCACATCTGTGAGCACGGACATTAAGGAGATCGCCCTCCATAATGTGGGTGGGCCGCATCTCATCAGTTGAGGGCTCTAAGAGCAAAATGTGAGGGTTTCTGGGGAAGAAGGAATTCTGCTTCTAAGCTGTAACACAGACGTCCTGCCTGAGTGGCCAGCTTGCCAAGCTGTCCTGCAGGCTTCAGAGTCGAGACTATAACACCATCTGTTACTGACTTCACAGATGGTCAGCCAACCCTCTGAGTCGCAGATGTGCCAAGTCCCTCCAATCACATGAGTGGATTCCTTAAAATAAATCCCCCGTGGAACACTGCCCACAGACACTTGTACGCCTCCTATTGGATCTGCTTCTCTGCAGAGCCTTGACCCACACCTGACCTCCAGTCCTCTCTGTCTCTGTCGTCTCTCGGGCTCGGGGTATCCGGTGTAATTGCCAGCCAGGATCTTTCCTCCTGACCTGGACTCAGCCTCAGAAATCACCCCAAAGATGCAGGGACTGATTGTGCCCAGTCGGCACCAGAGAGGGCACCTGTCTGCTCTTCTAACTCTAGGGGGCACTCTTTATGGATGTCAGCTAATGGAACAGATACCTGTCGTCATGTTAAGAGATGTGTGATTTTATGCCAGTGGCCACGGTCCATCTGACCCTTGGAAGCAGGTTTCCAGCGCCTGTCCCAGAAGTGGGCACCAGAGGGCGCCCCAGCACCACTGACCGCTCTGGTCCTGCTTTGGCAGTTAGGTTCTGGCTCCAGGCTGACCTCGGAGAGTGTGGGGTGGGGGCGTGGGGCTGGGGGTGGGCCATATGTGGCTGCAAAGTGCTGACCTCATTATCCATCCTCGGAGGTCACTTCCAAGCTGAAATCCAAGAGAATAGAGGACAAATTACATGCATTAACCCTTCCGGGTTATTGAAAAAACTTATCAGAGTTGTTCAGTGGCTCAGTCGTGTCCCACTCTTTGTGACCCCCTGGAGTGCATGCCAGGCTCCTTTGTCCTCCATTATCTCCAGGAGTTTGCCCACAGTCATGTCTGTTGAGTCAGTGATGCTATCTAACCATCCCATCTTCCGTTGCCCCCTTATTCTCCTGCCCTCCATCTTTCCCAGCATCAGGGTCTTTTCCAGTGAATCAGCTCTTTCCATCAAGTGGCCAAAGGATTGGAGTTTCAGCTTCAGCATCAGTCCTTCCAATGAATATTCAGGGTTGACTTCCTTTAGGATCGACTTGTGACCTCCTGGTGTCCAAGGGACTCATCACTGCAGGGAGTGGTAATGAATCAGCTGGGCTTTGGGGGACAGAGAGAGTGTGCCCATATGACCCTTTTGGCTCTTTGGGAACAAGAACTCAGCGCCAAGGGAAAGCCTGGTTCCAGGGCGCTCCGTCTCCCTGCTGGCTGCACACCCAGCAGCCTCACTGTGCAGAATTTGCCTGGGGGTGGGGTGCCCAGGCGCCTGAACCCAGGAGAGCTGGTGTGACCTCACCAAGCCCTCGTGCTGGGGGGTCTGGGGGCTTCGTTCTCTCAGAGTTTAAATTTCTCTCTGTCTCACACACAAACACACACACACAAATTACCCAGCATCTTGCCCACCAGAAGCCACAAATCAGAGTGGGGGAAGGGGCTGCCCTCCAACTGTAGGACCAACCCCGATGGTGAGGAAGAGGTCATCTCGGCACAGGACTTGGTGAACATGATTGCGATTCTGAACCAGGAAGACGAAATAGGATCCGCATGCACTAAGGAGACTCAAAGGCGTGTCAGCAGTTTAAGAAAGTTTTTAGCTTAAAATGGTTAAAAGAAGGTTTCGTAAATGAGTAAATGGAACTAATGGTGCTCAGTTGCGTCTGACTCTTTGCCACCCCGTGGACTGTAGCCCACCAGGCTCCTCTGTCCATGGGATTCTCCAGGCAAGAATACTGGAGTGGATTGCCATTTCCTCCTCCAGGGGATCTTCCCGACCCAGGGATCGAACCTGGGTCTTTTGTGTCCCCTGCACTGGCAGGCAGCTTCTTTACCACTGAACCACCTGGAAACTAATGGAGTCACCTGGAATTTTCACGCAAGGGCCCATCACCAAGGAGCTGTGTGTTGATTTGTAAATATGAGGGTCCTCTGTACCTTGCTGTGGTGCCCCTGGTTATCATGGGGTGGGCACAGGTGGTGGGTGGGGATGGAGAGAGGGCAGGAGGGTCCCTCCCCTCCACCTGCTGGCAATGCCTCCTCATCTGCTCCCTTCTCCATCTCTCCCCTCTTCCCTCCTTCCTTCCCTCCTTTCCTGCGCTGTGCACCTTTGCCGAGTCTTCGTTCTCTGACCAGGGATTCAACCCACGCCCTGGCAGGGAAAGCACCGTGTCCTAACCGTGTTTCTAACACCTGCTTTGCACTGTGGCGTGTGAGCCCGGATTGCAGAAAGCTTGTTCTTCCCTTGCTACACCCTAGGGTACCCACCACCGCCCTGACCAACTGCAGCTGCCTTCCCATCTCCCCTTGAACACACAGGTGCTCCAAAGGAAGCGTTCAGCACCTTCTCGACCCTTGAGATCTTGCAATCTTACTAGGAAAACTGTATGTTAATATGTAACCAAGGCTAAGCCTCTGATCTATCTGCAAATGCTGCAGGATTTCAGACAAGACATGAGAGTGGAGAGATGCTATTTGGCTGGGCGTTCACTGTCAGGTGGAACGTTTTGGAGGGGTGACTAGGTGGGGCCCTGGGGCTGGCGTTCGGTTGGAGGGATTGAAGGCAAGCTGCAATGCGCCCAGTCCACCAGCAGGATGATGTAGACAAACTTCATTTACACGAGGAACTCTTTAAATCTGGTTCATACCCGTGGCTGATACTTTTATTTGTTTGGCTGTGCTAGGTCTTCATTGCCACATGGCCTACTCTCTAGCTGTGGCAGGCGGGCTTTGCATCCCGGTGCCTTCTCTTGCTGCTGATCACGGGCTCTAGCGGGTGACGGCTTCAGTAGTCGTGGTTCCCAGGCTCAAGAGCACAGGCTCAGGAGTTGTGGCGCTCGGGCTTCCTTGCTGCAGCATGCGGGATCTTCCAGGACCAGGGATCGAACCCGTGTCTCCTGCATTTGCAGGCAGATTCCTTACCACTGAGCCACCAGGAAAGCCGCAAGAAGCACTTCTTATCTGAAGGGAGAGCTGAGAACACAAACTCCACCTTCCTCTAGAGAACAGCCCAGCACACCAAGGTATAGGACTGTAACCCCTCCTGTCTTTTTCATTTATCTTCACGGGAGTCCCAGATTGGCCAGCAGCTTTAACTGCAGTTCTTCCCAAAGAGCATCTATTCCACACCAGGTTTTAAATACAGAAGCCATAAAATTTAGTGGGCCATGTTCTTTGGGCTTACGTGTCACATACACATCTGAGGTGTAGAGCTGTGGCTTTTGAAGCATACACAGCACTGCCTGACTTATGCCTTTCGGGGGTACAGTTTTGTCCTTGGCGACCTAGAGCTATTTGAAAGTCCTTCATCACTGCTGGCCAGAGGGTGTGCCAGTGGTGATCAGTTCAGTTTAGTTCAGTCACTCAGTTGTGTCCAACTCTTTGCGACCCTGGCAGACTGCAGCATGCCAGGCCTCCCTGTCCATCAACAACTCCCGGAGTTTGCTCAAACTCATGTCCATTGAGTTGGTGATGCCATCCAACCATGTCATCCTCTGTCATCCCCTTCTCCTCCCGCCTTCAATCTTTCCCAGCATCAGAGTCTTTTCCAATGAGTCAGTTCTTCGCATCAGGTGGCCAGAGTATTGGAGCTTCAGCTGCAGCATCAGTCCTTCCAATGACTATTCAGGACTGATTTCCTTTAGGATGGACTGGTTGGATCTCCTTGCTGTCAAAGGGACTCTCAAGAGTCTTCTCCAACACCAAAGTTCAAAAGCATCAATTCTTCAGTGCTCAGCTTTTTTTATAGTCCAACTCTCATATCCATACATGACCACTGGAAAAACCATAGCCTTGACTAGATGGACCTTTGTTGGCAAAGTAATGTCTCTGCTTTTTAATATGCTGTCTCAGTTGGTCATAACTTTTCTTCCAAGGAGCAAGCGTCTTTTAATTTCACGGCTGTAGTCGCCATCTGCAGTGGTGATAGGGTGAGCCATATCTGAAGCTGCCTCCGCTCTCTGGAGCAGATCATACCCTTTCTTTTAATCACAAAAAAGAGAGAGAAATTTTAAGACACCAAGATATCTATCTTGGAACTGGCTCATGTGTTCGGAGGGCCCTCTGTGCTCTATCATGGGTGGTGCTTGAAAGTTTCCAGCTTGTTCTGAGTCTTGGCCCTGCTTCCAGGTGGGGACCCAGAGGGTGGGGACCCAATGTCGTCTGAATAGTGCTGTCCCCAGGGTGCACACGGAACAGCAGACAGCCTCAGACAGAAGCCTGGACCCTTGTCACCAGCACCACATGGGGGGGGGGGGTCTCTCCATTTCTGTCGTGTTTTCAGCAACTAGAGACTTGAGGTGAAAACCAAGGACAACCTCTCTGCCTTATTCAGAACACCAAGGGTTCATTTCTCCCTAATCTGTGACTTTTCTCAGAGCAGAGATGGTCGATGTGGGAGAAATCCAGATACCGCTTTCTTTTCTCCAGTGTACACATATCAGAGAGAACATGCAGGCAGGGTTTCCTTCCTCGGGGCCGGGAACTGGGAGATAAGCAGGCGGTGCTGTCTTGGACAGAGGCTGGCACCTGGTGGACCTTGCTGCCAGCTTGTTGGTGTCATTGGCTCTGGAGGGAGGAAAAAGGATTACACAGCAGCTGTGGTCATCTGTCCCTTTTGGGATTTTCCCAATTGCTACCACTACGTGGTTTATTTCATTTTCAGATTTTATTGAGACCCTATTATCCTCCAGGGCATCAGTCTCCTGGGCCCCCCATAAAAAACCAGCCCAGACTGGGTGGCTCAACCCGGATGAGTTATCTCCAGGTTCTGGGGCAGGAAGTCCCAGATCAAGGTGGAGGTGGGTGGGTTCCTCCTGAGGGCTCTCTCCTCAGCTTGTGGACGTGGGTCTTCATCTTCCTGGAAAGGTGGGTCTTCGTGTCTCGTGTGCATGTCTGACTGTGTTCAAATTTCCTGCTTTGATAAGGACGCCAGCCATCTCGGAGGAGGGCTCCCCCCTGAGCTCATTTTATCTTGATTTGTGAAGAGCCTATTTCCAGATAAGGTCACATGGTGAGGTCCTGGGGGTCAGGCTCAATTTTGGGGGGGACCCAGTTTGATCCCCAGCAGCTGGTGAGGGGAGGACGTCCCTCTCTCCTTTTTCCCCCATGTGTCTCAGTGTCTTCAGTTCAGTTCAGTTGCTCAGTCGTGTCCGACTCTTTGCGACCCCATGAATCGCAGCACACCAGGCCTCCCTGTCCATCACCAACTCCTGGAATTCACTCAGACTCATGTCCATCGAGTCAGTGATGCCATCCAGCCATCTCATCTTCTGTCGTCCCCTTCTCCTCCTGCCCCCAATCCCTCCCAGCACCAGAGTCTTTTCCAATGAGTCAACTCTTACCATGAAGTGGCCAAAGTATTGGAGTTTCAGCTTCAGCATCATTCCTTCCAAAGAAATCCCAGGGCCGATCTCCTTCAGAATGGACTGGTTGGATCTCCTTGCAGTCCAAGAGACTCTCAAGAGTCTTCTCCAACACCATAGTTCAAAAGCATCAATTCTTTGGCACTCAGCCTTCTTCACAGTCCAACTCTCACATCCATACATGACCACAGGAAAAACCATAGCCTTGACTAGACGAACCTTTGTTGGCAAAGTAATGTCTCTGCTTTTGAATATGCTATCTAGGTTGGTCATAACTTTCCTTCCAAGGAGTAAGCATCTTTTAATTTCATGGCTGCAGTCACCATCTGCAGTGATTTTGGAGCCTCCAAAAATAAAGTCTGACACTGTTTCCACTGTTTCCCCATCTATTTCCCATGAAGTGGTGGGACCGGATGCCATGATCTTCTTTTTCTGAATGTTGAGTTTTAAGCCAACTTTTTCACTCTCCACTTTCACTTTCATCAAGAGGCTTTTTAGTTCCTCTTCACTTTCTGCCATAAGGGTGGTGTCATCTGCATATCTGAGGTTATTGATATTTCTCCCGGCAATCTTGATTCCAGCTTGTGTTTCTTCCAGTCCAGCATTTCTCATGATGTACTCTGCATATAAGTTAAATAAGCAGGGTGACAATATACAACCTTGACGTACTCCTTTTCCTATTTGGAACCAGTCTGTTGTTCCATGTCCAGTTCTAACTGTTGCTTCCTGACCTGCATACAAAATTCTCAAGAGGCAGATCAGGTGGTCTGGTATTCCCATCTCTTTCAGAATTTTCCACAGTTTATTGTGATCCACACAGTCAAAGGCTTTGGCATAGTTAATAAAGCAGAAATAGATGTTTTTCTGGAACTCTCTTGCTTTTTCCATGATCCAGTGGATGTTGGCAATTTGATCTCTGGTTCCTCTGCCTTTTCTAAAACCAGCTTGAACATCAGGAAGTTCACAGCTTGAACATCATGTATTGCTGAAGCCTGGCTTGGAGAATTTTGAGCATTACTACTAGCATGTGAGAGGAGTGAAACTGTGCGGTAGTTTGAGCATTCTTTGGCATTGCCTTTCTTTGGGATTGAAATGAAAATAAATGAATGTTTATTCATTTATTTAAAAAAATTAATTTAAAAAAATTCAAAGTTTTTTTTATGTAAGCCATTTTAAAAGTCTTTTTATTGAATTTGTTACAATATATATATTTTTTGTTTTTTGTTTTGTTTTTTGTTTTTGGCCATGTGGGATCTTAGTTCCCTGACCAGGGATCAAACTCACGCCCCTTGCATCAGAAGGAGGATTGTTAACCACTGGACCTCCAGGGAAGTCCCTTGATTTATATTTATATGTGTTTATGCGCATGTGCTAAGTCACTTGAGTCAGTCCTGCTCTTTGCAACCCCATGAACTATAGCCCACCAGGCTCCTCTGTCCATGGGATTCTCCAGGCAAGAATGCTGGAGTGGGTTGCCATTTCCTTCTCTAGGGGATCTTCCCCACCCAGGATTGAACCCAAATCTCTTGCATTGCAGGTGGATTCTTTACCATTAGTGCCACCTGGGAAGCCCTGGTCTGTGTTTACATCTACGCCTAAATCCATAAAATTTACAACAGCAGGTGCACCCTTCCCAAGACCATGCAAGCGACCTGTGGAACTTCGTTACTGTAACAGGTCAGCATCATGACCCATAAGCCTGGGAAGAGCCAAGCAAACACAGGGTGGCCGGCACTGCTGGGCCTCAGTCCACAGATCACACACCTCTGGAGATCCCCCCTCCACCCCTTGTAAAGGATGTCCCTCCCCTGGACCTTAATTTCTCTCTGGAGCTGGGGGCCCCACCACTCCAAACCCTTAAGCACGGCTCAGATCACTCTTGTGTGACCTTTCCATAATAAAAAGAACCTTTTATGTCAAGTTTGGAGTCAAGGACATCTTCTCTGGTATCAGTGCTTCTAACTAAATCACTGCAGATGGTGACTGCAGCCATGAAATTAAAAGACACTTACTCCTTGGAAGGAAAGCTATGACCAACCTAGACAGCATATTAAAAAGCAGAGACATTACTTTGCCAACAAAGGTCCATCTAGTCAAAGCTATGGTTTTTCCAGTAGTCACCTATGGATGTGAGAGTTGGACTATAAAGAAAGCTGAGTGCCGAAGAATTGATGCTTTTGAACAGTGGTGTTGGAGGAGACTCTTGAGAGTCCCTTGGACTGCAAGGAGATCCAACCAGTCCATCCTAAAGGAAATCAGTCCTGAATGTTCATTCAGGACTGGAACATGAACATTCAGTGTTCATTGGACTGATGCAGAAGCTGAAACTCCAATGCTTTGGCCACCTGATGCGAAGAGCTGACTCCTTGGAAAAGACCCTGATGCTGGAAAAGATTGAAGGTGGGAGGAGAAGGGGAAGACAGAGAATGAGATGGTCAGATGGCATCCCCGGCTCAATGGACATGAGTTTGGGTAAACTCCGGGAGTTGGTGATGGACAGGGGAGCCTGGCCTGCCAGAGTCCATGGTGTCGCAAAGAGTCGGACTCTACTGAGCTACTGAACTGAACTGAACAAGTGCTTAGTGAAGTGCAGCCCCTTCCCGACTTCTCCAGGGGGTGGGGGCTGGACCACCCGCTCCCCAGCGGAGACCCAGCAAGGAGCGGGCACCGTCCTGGGGAATTTCCTCCATGAGGGGTGGGCGGGAGGTGCAGCTGTTGCCAAAGGCAAGGGGAGTGCGTGACTTTAGGAATGTGTTTGCAAATTTTCTCTTTTCATGTTGGAAACCTTCTGCCAGCGCAATCTAAACTGTTTTAAAAAATGAAATCCTGTCCAAACGTTCCCGATTTTGAGTCGCAGACGGTGTGTTGGTTGGTGTGTTGGTTTCGAGCTGCATTTCAGGAGGATCTACTCAGAACTGGATCCGCCAGGGGCGCCTGGGAGGCGGGGCCGGGTGTTCGGGCCCCGCCCCGTCCATCACCCACAGGCGACCCCTGCCATCATCAGAGGAGCTCACAGAGTCTGTGAGACCGTGAGGCTGCTTGACCGGCTCTCAGACAACTGTGCAGTTCCCTCACAGAATTATATGCTTCTAGAATTTTCCACCGGAAGCCTCTGAAGGGATTCTGAGAACCCACTGCTTACTTGGGCAGAGTCTCAA
The DNA here is from genome assembly GCF_003369695.1 of Bos indicus x Bos taurus. NCBI lineage: Eukaryota > Metazoa > Chordata > Mammalia > Artiodactyla > Bovidae > Bos > Bos indicus x Bos taurus. The sequence goes on along the minus strand of NC_040079.1, from coordinate 4,670,515 downwards.
CTGTATATCCCCTCTCTCCCTGGCAAGTGCGCTGGGAATAAAACTGGAGCTGAGCCTGTGTCTGCCTGTAGTCACCTGCTTAATGCACTGTCATCGTGGGGGTCTCCCAGGGTTGGTGCTCAGAGGGTGGTTGCAGAGACCCCTCCCCCAAAGCCACCGCCCCCTCTCCTGCGTTTGTTACTTGATTTATGTTCCTGAAAATGCACACCAGATTCCCTGAGTCTCCATTGCTCTATTGGCTTCTGCTTTTTGGGGAGGGAGAGGGCCTGTGTGATGGGGGGAGTGGAGTGGGTAGGGGGGGTGTGGGAAGGAGGTGGCAGTCTGTCACGTGGACCTGAAAGTGGGGGTGTGGGGTGGAGAAGCCCCAGAGGAGCCCAGTGGGTCAGGGATGTGTCCTGGGAGAAAGTGATGCTCTCAAGAGGCAAGAGGTGGGTGGAGAAGAGCTGGAGGGGTGAGTGGATGGGGGGTGGTAAGGGCCGGGATATAGAGGGAGGGAGGGATGGAGGTGGGGGGAAGCAGGGTGGGGTTGTGAGGAGTGCAGGTGCCCAGGGGAGGTCAGAGTGGAGCCCTGGGGGGTGGTGGGGGCTGGGCAGACTGGGGGAGCCCTGCCACCCTCTGGGGGTGATGTGGGCCCTGGGGCTTTGTGGGCAGGCGTGGGGCAGGGAATGGAAGGGTGGGGCTGGGGGTTTGAGGCTCTTCCTGACTCCTGGACCTGCCCCCGGTGGGCAGGCACCGGGCTCCAGGCTGGTCCACATGTCTCCCACTTGTGTGGCCTGCCTTCACGTGCTCATGTATGCCAGGAGGTGTCGTTCCAACCAGGCACGGACCTCCGTTCTGAAAATGTAGTCTGTGGCTCCCCACACTTTCCAGGCACATTCACACCTGCGTCGTGAGTTTGTGGCCTGGTATGATGACAAGAGAGTGTCATCAAGAGATGACAATAAGAGCTCCTTGTCCACCAAGGAGATCCAACCAGTCCATCCTAAAGGAGACCAGTCTAAATATTCATTGGGAGGACTGATGCTGAAGCTGAAACTCCAATACTTTGGCCGCCTGATGCGAAGAGCTGACTCCTTGGAAAAGACCCTGATGCTGGGAAAGATTGAAGGCAGGAGGAGAAGGGGACGATGGAGGATGAGATGGTTGGATGGCATCACTGACACAATGGACATGAGTTGGAGTAAACTCCGGGAGCTGGTGATGGACGGGGAGGCCTGGTGTGCTACAGTCCATGGTGTGGCAAAGAGTCGGACACGCCTGAGCGACTGAACTGAACTGATGATGGCAGGAGACCTGGAGGCTCGCCACGAAGTACTCTGTGCCTCCAGCGGCCTCGACATCCCCACCCCAGACCCCACCTGGCGGGCTCACCACCTCCAGGCCCTCCCCATTGCCTTTTCTTCCAAACCTTACCATCCCCTGTACCCCGAGGGCCCCAGGAGGTAGTTAGCCATATGACAGACTCGGGAAGCGCTGACCTTCTGAGGTTGGGATTATGACAAACAGGAGGGGTGACCTTCGTAACCCAGCCTGCCCGTGAACTGGCTTGGTTTCTCTTTATTTCCATCGCCGCGTGCTGGGTCCGCCGACCCCTGGCTGTTCCGAGTGTGCCGTGTTTCTGGGCCTGCCGCTGTCACAGAGCCCCGGCTGGCCCTGACCCGTAGGGCGGCCGTGGGCCTGAAACCCCAGCACAGCCAGGCCTTGCTTTGTGCGACAGGCGTGTTCCTGGAAAACCACCTGTTGCAATAGCTGCTGCTGCTGCTGCTGCTAAGTCGCTTCAGTCGTCTCCGACTCTGTGCAACCCCAGAGACGGCAGCCCACCAGGCTCCCCTGTCCCTGGGATTCTCCAGGCAAGACAGAGTTTCCTTCAAAAAGGAACGGCAGGTGAGGTGGCACCGAGGTGCGTCTGTCTGTTTTTCTCCTATGCCTCAGTATAACATTTCCCACTGTTGAATGTGATAGTAACATGTATTAAGTGACAATGAAAATGCAGAGCACATAGTGTGGGCCCCAAGAGGTGGGGATCTAGAGAGGGGATGGGGCCAAAGTCCAGCTTTTTCCCTTTCCCATCCAAGTACTAACCAGGCCCGACCCTACTTACCTTCAGAGATCAGACGCGATCAGGCGTGTTCGGGTGGCATGGCCGTAGACTGACTTTTTCTTTCTAGTCCAAAGATCTTTAGCAAGCTAGTTCACCTCTTTGCCTCATTTTTCTAACTTGTCAGGTGGAGGTACTAGTAGTTGCTATATCATAAGGTTGTGCTACTGTAGAGCTGTGATGGACATGGAGGCCTGGCGTGCTGCAGTCCATGGGGTCGCAAAGAGTGGGACACGACTGAGCGATGGAGCTGAATGGCTGACTGTACAGCTCCGGGAACTCTATTCAATACCCTGTGATAAACCGTAACAGAGAAGAATCTGAAAAAAATGTGTGTATATATGTATAACAGAACCACTTTGCTATATACTAGAAATTAACAGGACAGGATAAATCCGCTATACTTAACTACATGGTGCTGTGGAAGGAGACGGTGCCGCGACTTCCCGCAGCTCCAGCACACCCATGGAGCAGAGCCAAGGCCAGTCTTCTCCTCATGTGACCCCCCGACCCCCTCAGGGCCGGCAGAGGCGACCTGATTTCCTCCTCCCTCATGTCTCTTTGTCACATCAAATTTACTGGCAAAGAGACACCTTGGGTAGTTTCTTGGCACCAGAGGTCTTTGCAGATTTCCTGACTTCTTGGCAGGCAGGCAGCACAATAGGAGAGAAGCCAATCTCACATGAAAGCCCATGGAGCTGGGGTTGGGGGCAGGCACAGTAGCAGGAGGGCCCCGCAGGGGCGAAGGGCAGGCAAGGAGGATTGTCAGCCCCCAAGCCTGCAATGGGCTTCCTTGATAGCTCAGCTGGTAAAGAATCCGCCTGCAATGCAGGAGACCCCGCTTGGATTCCTGGGTCAGAAAGATCCCGCTGGAGAAGGGATAGGCTACCCACTCCGGTATTCTGGCCTGGAGAATTCCATGGACTACAGTCCATGGGGTTGCAAAGAGTCGGACACGACAGAGCAACTTTCACTTCGCTTCACTTCAAGGCTGTAGCCCCTGAAGCTCCCTGCTCCGTGGGCCAGCACCACCCCCCTGCCATGGGCTTCAGGGGAGTTCAAACTTGAAAGAAAACTGCCCTGTGGGTGGAGGACTGTTTACCATCCCACCCAGACCCCGCTCCTGGGGGACCATTGGCAAGGTGCATGTGGTGAAAATATATTTCCCGTAGCTTTCCAAAATGAATGCGCACACTTCCATTTAAATTTTACTTGAATAGCTCACAAGAAGAAAGATCTGGACCCATAATCTGAGATATTTTGTAAACTAGCAAGAGAATTGATTCAGTTCATATAGAGGCAATTTTACTCATAAGAGATTGGTTAGGTCAAAATGACTGGGTTAAGTATAGCCAGTTGGTAAGTAAATTCAATTTTCTGTGGCAAGCATTGTTGCCACATGCCACTGTAAGAGGACAGGCGTGATTTTCTGCAAAAACATACTCCAATACATACAGTTTCCTCTAACAAGCATTTAAGGGAATCTCAAGTTAATCTAAACTTGAGGTTATAGGTAGGGAATGAGGACAAATTCTCTGAAGATGGAGACTGATAACAATCAGACACAGAGCATGTTCCATTTGACCTTAAAGCAAATTTTGTCTTCCTTGGCCAGGGATATGTTTTGTGGGTATAACACAAAAGAGCCAGGGGTAAGTGGCAACCTGGAGACTGTTTTCCACATAATATAGAAGTTGCATTTTTATCAGTGATTTTTCCTAGCATGCAAAGTAGTAAAGGAAGAGCAAAGGAAACTCAGATTAAGCAGAATGAAGGGAACAAGAAAGATAAGAACAGAAATCAGTGAACTAGATGGCAGATAAATAATAGAGAAAAATCAGTGACACTGAAAGTTGGTTGTTGGAGAAGATCAACCAAATTGATAAATGTCTCAAAAGACTGATGGGGAAATAAAGAGATAAGGCCCAAATTACCAGTGTCAGGAATGAGAGGGAACTATTCTACCTGATGATGAGAGACAGCAAAAGAGACAGATGTATAGAGCAGTCTTTTGGACTCTGTGGGAGAGGGAGAGGGAGAGGGTGGGATGATTTGGGAGAATGGCATTGAAACATGTATAATATCATATAAGAAACGAATCACCAGTCCAGGTTCGATGCAGGATACAGGATGCTCGGGGCTGGTGCACTGGGATGACCCAGAGGGATGGGATGGGGAGGGAGGTGGGGGGGTTCAGGATGGGGAACACGTGTACACCCGTGGCGGATTCATGTTGATGTATGGCAAAACCAATACAATATTGTAAAGTAATTAGCCTCCAATTAAAATAAATAAATTTAAATTTAAAAAAAGGTGAGAGAATATTATGAACCGATCATGTCAAAAAGTTCCACAACTTAGAAATAAAATGGATAAGTTTCTTGAAACACAAACTATCAAAACTTACCCAAGAAGGAGTAGATATACTGAATGGCCCTGCATCTGTTAAAGATTGAATTTACAGTTAAAAGCCTTCACATAAAGAAAACTATAGATGTACTGGTGAAGTTTATTAAAATTGTGGGGCTTCCCTGCTGGCTCAGACGGTCAAGAATCTGCCGGCAATGCAGGAGACCCACATTTGATCCTGGGGTTGGGAAGACTCCTGGAGAAGGGAATGGCTACCCACTCCAGCGTATTTAAGGAAGACACAATATCAGTTCCACACAGACTTTCAGAAAACTGAAGAGGAGGATACTTTCCAATTCATTTTCTGAATCCAGCATCCCAAACCAGAAAAAGACAGTTCAAGAAAACACAAAGCCACAAACTAAATAGCCATCATGGATTCAGATGTTCTTAGCACAACATAGCAATCTGAATCTAAAAAAATATATATAAATATGTAGTACATCATGGCCAAGAGGGATTTATCCCAGGAATGGGAGACTGACGTTTAAAAATCAGTGTAATCCCATTTGTTTATTTTGGCTTTTATTTCATTTGCCTTAGGAGACAGATCCAATAAAATATTGTTATGATTTATGTCAGAGTGTTCTGCCCATGTTCTCTTCTAGAAGTTTTATGGTTCAGGTCTTACATTTAGATATTTAATCCATAATAAAATCTCTTTGCAGACCCAGGAGAGAAGTAAAGAAGGTGAAAAATGGTCCCCAGCGATCTTCAGACCCTCATCCCTGGAACCTGTGAATGTTAGCCTTATATGTCAAAAGGGATGTTACAGATATGGTTAAATTAAGATCTTAAAATGGGGTGATTATCGTGGATAATCTAGTGTGTGAGTGTGTTAGTTGCTCAGTCGTGTTTGACTCTTTGCAACCCCACAGACTGTAGCTGGCCAGGCTCCCCTGTCCGTGGGGTTCTCCAGGAAAAGAATACTGGAGTGGGTTGCCATTTCCTTCTCCAGGGGATCTTCCTGACCCAGGGATTGAACTCAAATCTCCTGCATTGCAAGTGGATTCTTTACCATCTGAGCCAATGGGGAAGCCCTGGATAATCTAGGTGGACCCAGGATGAATCACAAACGCCCTTGTAAGAAGGGGTCAGAAGGAGATCACCAGGCTGCAGAAAAGGGCAGTGTGACGACTGAAGCAGGTGCTACCCTGCTTGACTTAGAGAGGAAGGAAGGGGCTGTGGAACATTCCAGAAGGAAGACGCTCTTGAAGCTGGAAAAAGCAAGGAAGCAGATTCTCCCCTAGAGCCTTGGGTGGGGCATGGCCTTCCCAGCACCTTGATTTGACCTAGTTCTGGTTTTTATAAAAAATATTTTACTTATTTATTTGACTGTGTCAGTTCTTAGCTGTGGCACTTGGGTTTCTCTCTAGCTATGGAGCTTGGGCTTAGTGACTCCAAGACACGTGTGATCTGAGTTCCCTGACCAGAGATGGAATCCATATGCCCTGCAGGTTCTTAAGAAGGCAGATTCTTCACAGCTGGGCCACAAGGGAAGTCCTGACCCAGCCCTGGTTTTTGACTCCTGACTCCAGAACTGTAGGAGAAGATCTGTGCGCTGTTTTAATTCACAAATTGTGATGATTTGTTAGAGCAGCCATCGGAAACTAGTACAGGAAGAGAACGTTATGTGAAAAAAAAGCATCTGTCCCCAGGGTCTCTGCAATAGACACCCGAGCTGTACTGGCTTGCTAGGGCTGCTGAACAAAGAAAGCACTGCAGACAGGGCGGAATGCTGCTGCTGCTGCTAAGTCGCTTCAGTCGTGTGCGACCCCATAGACGGCAGCCCACCAGGCTCCCCCGTTTCAGTGTTTTTTCCAGGCAAGAACACTGGAGTGGGTTGCCGTTTCCTTCTCCAATGCATGAAAGTGAGAAGTGAAAGTGAAGTCGCTCAGTCATGTCCGACTCTTTGTGACCCCATGGACTGCAGCCCACCAGGCTCCTCCGTCCATGGGATTTCCAGGCAAGAGTACTGGATCGGGGTGCCACTGCCTTCTCCGAACAGGGTGGCAAACACAAGAGAATTAGTCTCACGGTCTGCAGGCTGGACATCGGAGATCCAGGGGTGGGCAGGGCTGGTCTCTGCGTCTGGGAGGAAGCACCTCTCCCAGGCCTCTCTCCCGCCTGCAGGTGGTCCCTGGCAGCCTTTGCTGTCTCTTGCCTGTGGACGTGCTGCCTGGACTCCATGGCAGACCCCGGTAAATCTCTGGACACCGCAGCACAGACGAGCTTCCCTGGGCGGCAGCACTTCCCGCGTTCTGTGTTGTCACACGCTGTTGCTGGGAGTTGTGTGTCTCTCAGCTGGTAAAGAATCCGCCTGCAAGGCAAGAGACCCTGGGTTGGGGAGATCCCCTGGAGAAGGGATAGGCGACCCACTCCAGTATTCTTGGGCTTCCCTGGTGGCTCAGCTGGTAAAGAATCTGCCTGCAATGTGGGAGACCTGGGTTCCATCCCTGGGTTGGGAAGATCTCCTGGGAAAGGTCCCACTCCAGTATTCTGGCCTGGAGAATTCCACGGACTGTATAGTCCATGGGGTCGCAAAGAGTGGGACACGACTGAGTGACTTTCACTTGTAACTGCTCTGGGAGACAAACCTGCAAGCTTGTGGCTGGTTGCTCCACCCATGACCTTTTCTCATTGCTGGCTTTAATCTGTACCTTTTCTGTGTCATAAACCATAACCATAAGAATGACAGCTTTTCCTGAGTTTTGTGGGTCTTTTTAGTGAGTCATCAAGTTTGAAAATAGCCTTAGGGACCCCCTGGCACAGTTATATCACACAGACCCTCACACACATCTTGGCTGGAAGCGGAGTTCTCTAGGCAGCGATGAACCACTGGAGTCTTTGCTTGGGCTGCTCAGTCTCTAAGTTGAATCCGACTCTCTGTGACCCCGTGGACTGTAGCCTGCCAGGCTCCTCTGTCCATGGGATTCTCCAGGCAAGAATACTGAGGTGGGTTACCATGCCCTCTTCCAGGGGATCTTCCAAACCCAGGGATTGAACCTGTGTCTCTTAAGTCTCCTGCTTTGGCAGGCAGGTTCTTTACCACTAGCGCCTCCTCGGAGGCCACAGGTGCTCACATAATAACAGTGGTATGTTTAGTGTTGGTGCCAGAGGCCTTCTTTGCCTCTCCAGGTGCACTCTCTGCCCTTCACCATCTGCTCTGAGCCCTGGGAGGTTGCCCTGTACTGACTCACCAGGTCCTCGGCTCTCTAGCTTCCCATGAGGGGTGGGGGAGCCTAGAGGAAGGTACAGTCACTGTGTTGATTTCTCCAGCTCCTTCCGCTGTGGAGCTGCTGGCTGCCTAACCCTCTGCTGCTCCTGGGTCTCCCCCCTCGGGTTCTGGTGACAGCCCCTTCCTTGTCCCCTCATTCTCCACCAATCCTAGCTCTGGGGACCATCCCCATCTTTTCTTGGATTTCCCTGGATTAATAGTCCTCTTGTTAAACTCCTCAGTTACCAGTTTTGCGTGTCTGTTCATTTCCTTTTGGGACCCTTCTGACTGATGTGGTCGATCTTGAGTCAACTCATAAAGTCAGAAATATACTCTATATGCAGGAATGTTTTTAACGCATCTATAGTTTATCAGTCACAATCGTGTCACATCCATTCCCCAAATCGTATGCACAATCAATACTATTTACTCAGTATTCAATCAGAGCTTGGTTTGAGCACAGATTTGTAGACCTCTTGTAATTAATTCCCAGGCTCCCAGCAAGGACCTAGAGCTCTGGGCTTGGGAAGCCTTGTCATAGATCACTGGAAATTGAGGCATTGGTCACCACTGCCTTGAAAATTACCTGTAACTGCTGTGGTCCCTAACTTGGCTGTCAGGGAACCACTTTCAGAATGCTTATTCTTAGGCTCCCACTCCATACCTTCTGAGTCGCATCCCAGGTACCTCTGATGATCAGTGGAATCTGAGATCAAGGATTTAAGTAACTGAGAGTTCCTTATGGAGACTAGGCAGTTTGAGTCATAAAATGTTGCTTTTGGAAATAAGGGGGCTTCCCTGGTGGCTCAGCTGGTAAAGAATCTGCCTATAATGCAGGAAACCTGGGTTCAAACCCTGGGTTGGGAAGATTCTCTGGAGAAGGGAATGGCAACCAACTCCAGGGTTCTTGCTTGGAGAATTCCATGGATAGAGAAGCCTGGTGGGCTACAGTCCCTGGGCTGTAAAGAGTCCACAAAGAGTCAGACGTGACTGAGCGACTTTTCACTTTGAAAATAAAGGTCAGCGATGGGGGTGAACAGTTTACCTATGGAGACTTACGGACCGCTGGGTGCACAGAATTTCCAGCGCCTCCTCCCCTCCTGGCTACGCAGGAAGTGTTTCTCACCCCTGTGGCAGGAACTGATCCCAGCCACTCGGGGCAGCAGGTAAAGCTGCTGGGGCTTCTCCGTGGGCTCTTCCCCTGGTGTTGTCATCATGGGAGGTCACAGTGTTCAGGCCATCCATGGGGACAGCTGCTGGACAGTCATCCACGGGGACAGCTGCTGGACAGTCCTCAGACCCTCATGGACCCTCATGGACTTGGAGTGAGCACAGAATAGACCTCATTGGGATGGTTTGGAATCAATCCTAATCACAGCAAAACTGAGCTTATCCTACCTGTTTTTACCATTGTTGAGATATTGCTCAACTATGAATAGTTTATAATTCTAAACCTATAAAGCAACTTGTGGATAAGGGAATGGAAACCTACTCTAGTGTTCTTGCCTGGAGAATCCCATGGACAGAGGAGCCTGGTGAGCTAGAGTCCATGGGATTGCAAAAGAGTCGGACAGCACTGAAGCAACTAACACTTACACAGCCTCCTGGGAAAATGCTTATAATACAAGGTGAAGTAAAACAATTGGGCTACAAAGTTGCATGTAGTTGATACATAGTCACTGAAGAATATACATGTGGCCCACACTGAATGTATAAAACTTAAAATATTTGTGTGAAGATGATGGGGGTGATACTGAAATGGTTTGCCATTCCCTTCTCCAGTTGGATCATAGAAAAAGCAAGAGAGTTCCAGAGAAACATCTACTTCTGCTTTATTGACTATGCCAAATGCTTACACCAATTGCTTTATTGACTACGCCAAATGCTTTGACTGTGTGGATCACAAAAAACTGTGGAACATACTTAAAGAGATGGGAATACCAGACCACCTTACATGACTCCTGAGAAATCTGTATGCAGGTCAAGAAGCAACAGTTAGAACTGGACATGGAACAACAGACTGGTTCCAAATCAGGAAAGGAGTACATCAAGGCTGTATATTGTCACCCTGTTTATTTAACTTATATGCAGAGTACATCATGCAAAATGCCAGGCTGGATGAAGCACAAACTGGAATCAAGATTGCTGGGAGAAATATCAATAACCTCAGATATGCAGATAATACCATCCTTATGGCAGAAAGTGAAGAAGAACTAAAAAGCCTCTTGATCAAAGTGAAAGAGGAGAGTGAAAAAGCTGGCTTAAAACTCCACATTCAAAAAACTTAGATCATGGCATCTGGTCCCATCATTTCATGGCAAATAGATGGAGAAACAATGGAAACAGTGAGAGACTTTATTTTCTTGGGCTCCAAAATCACTGCAAATGGTGAGTGCAGCCATGAAATTAAAAGATGCTTGCTCCTTGCAAGAAAAGCTATGACCAACCTAGAGAGCATATTAGAAAGCAGACATTACTCTGCTGAGAAAGGTCTGTCTAGTCAAGGCTATGGTTTTTCCAGTAATCGTGTGTGGATGTGAGAGTTGGATATAAAGAAAGCTGAGCACTGAAGAATTGATGCTTTTGAATTGTGGTGTTGGAGAAGACTCTTGAGAGTCCCTTGGACTGCAAGGAGATCCAACCAGTCCATCCTAAAGGAAATCAGTCCTGAATATTCATTGGAAGGACTGATGCTGAAGCTCCAATACTTTAGCCACCTGATGTGAAGAACTGACTCCTCAGAAAAGACCTTGATGCTGGGAAAGATCGATGGTGGGAGGAGAAGGGGACGACAGATAATGAGATGGTTGGATGACATCACAGACTGAATGGACATGAGTTTGAGTAAACTCCAGGAGTTAAACTACAGGGAGGCCTAACATGCTGCAGGCCATGGGGTCACAAAGAGTCGGACATTACTGAGCTACTGAAATGAACTGATGCAGGGGATGAGTCATTGAAATGAAAAAAATTGTCCTTGAAATGTCTTTAAAATCTTTGAAATTACTCTAATAGTTTTTCTTCCTTTTTCCTCTGTCTTCGCCTCTTCCTCCTCCCTAGTATACTTTTGAAGGAACCGGGAAGCGGGCATTTCTTTATGGTAAAGGAAAGATGAATGTGGAACCTGCTGGGCCTGTGTGAGAAGACACAGCTTGGGGCGGGGGCCCTGAGGCTGTGTGGACCCAGCTGGGGCAGCTGTCCTGGAAGGAGGCCTTTTGGGTGCCCTTCAGTCCTTGGAGGTTTGGAATGAGGTTCTTAGAATGTAAACCCAGAGTTTTAGATTGGCTATTTTCATGCTGTTCATATTTTCTGTTCTTACTGTTTTTCTCCTTTAAAATTAAAAAAAGTATTTATGTTTAATTGGAGAATAATTGCTTTATAATATTGTGTTGGTTTCTGCCACACATCCATAAGAATCAGCCACAGGTATACGGACGTCCACTCCCTCTTGAACCTCCCTCCCCCTCCCGCCCCATCCCACCCCTCGGTTGCCACAGAGCCCCGGGTCCGAGCGCCCTGCCTCACGCAGTAAATTCCCGGGCCGTCTGTTTCACGTAGGGCCGTGTGCGCTTCCGCGCTCCCCTTCCCATTCGCCCCACCCGCTCCTCCCGCACTGCGTCCACCCGCCTGTTCTCTGCGTCTGCAGCGCTATTGCTGCCCTGTAGACGGGTCCATCAGGTCCATCTTCCCAGATTCCGTCTCTCTTTCCGCCTTACTGCACTATATACTATGTTTCTTTTTTTTTAAGTCAGTTTTTGTTATGTTCCATTTGAAAACAATCAGCCTAAAGCAGTGATTCTCATCCAGGGGACAGTCTTGCCTCTGGGGACATCTGGCCACATCGAGAGACGTTTTTGGTTGTCGTGACTGGGTCGGAGGTGGTATCTAGTGTGTAAAAGCTAGGCAGGTGCCCACACTCTAAAATGTACAAGCAACCCCGCAGCCAAGAGCTGTCAGGCTCATGGGCCCAAGGCTAAAGGAGGAGGGGTTTCTATCTTCCCACAGCTTAGGGATCCCACGACATTGGGAAGTTAAAGCTCAAGACCTCCAAGGAAAGATAAAGGCTGGGTGGCCTCCATGGGTGCAGCCAGCTCCCCACCCGTGAGAGCCCCTCTCCGCTTCCTAGTGTTGCCCTGGCCTTCACGGGAGCTCCTTCCTTATTCCTCTGGAGATGCTGACGGCAGCATCTTTCTTTGGTGACAGGCAGGACCAGGGTGTCTGGGAATGATGAGTCCCCCAGGGAAGAGGCAGGAGCGCTCATTTACTTCTAAAAAAATCTAGAATGGATTTTATGAATAAAAAGATTAATTTTGAAAAAGTTTTATTGAAGTAAAGTTGATTTACAATGATGTATTAATTCCAACATATTAAATATTAACGATTTGCTGTACAGCAAAATGACTCTTATACCCACATATATGTTCTTTTTCAGCTTCTGTTCCACGATGGTTTATCACGGGATATTGTGCCCTACAGTCGGACCTTGTGGTTTATCCATCCTATACACAATAGTTAGCATCTGCTGATCCCAAACGCCCAATCCATCCCTCCCCGATCCCCTTACCCCCTTGGCAACTACAAGTCTGTTCTCTGTGTTTCTGTTTCTTTTCCACAGATTTGTCCATTTGTGTCTTATTTGAGGTTTCACATGTGAGTGATATCACATGGTATTTGTCGAGAAAGATCAGCCTGACCTTGACCAAAATCCCACCCACCAGGAGAGTGTTTGCAGCATTCTCCTTGTTGGTTAAAAGGACAACAGGGTGGGGATTGCTGGAGAACTTCCAGGGGAGAGTCTTGTTAGAGGGAGTGGTGGTGGTTTAGTCTTCATTAAAGTTGTGTCCAGGTCTTTTGAAAGCCCATGGGCTGTAGCCTGCCAGGCTCCTTGGTCCACAGGATTCTCCAGGCAAGAGTACTGGAGTGGGTAGCCATTTCCTTCTCCAGGGGATCTTCCCAACCCAGGGATTGAACCAAGGTCTCCTGAATTCCAGGCAGATTCTTTATTGCTGAGCCACCAGGGAAGAGGGAGGGGAGCTAGTGTGTATTTTGTGTGTTTTGGGAGTTGGGGAGGTGGCTGCTCGGTGCCTCTAGGTGTGGGGTGTCCTGCAGCCCCAAATACTAGGAGGCCTTCAGGTTCTGTCTCGGCTACAGAGCTGCCTCAGCTGCCATCCTGGGTACCACCTCCCACCTCCAGGTGAGATGGGGATACAGGCATTGCCAGTGGGTCCCGTGGGGCAGCTCTGCAGTATCCGCCCTCCACACATGATCATGCCCACCAGGTCCCTCCACTTGGACCCCATCACAGCATCCACTCTGGGAAAGCTGGTTGCGATGGGGAAGAGAGGATTCTGAAGGCTCAACGCTCAGTGTTCAAGGGCTTCTGGGAGGGACTGGAATGCAGGGCCCACTGACAAAAAGAGGTTGCTCAGGAAGGGAAACATCGGGGCCATTTGACACAAAGGCACCCCAGCCGCCGAGATGAGAAGGCTTCTTTGGCCACGATTCACCTCAGGTGATCTATTTTCCCCAGCTGTACAACCCCTGACAAGATGAAGTGCATTCCTGACATCCAGAATCTCCCAATAAAGATTTCATTGTCTGGTTCCCCTGTGGGAAGTGAGACGTGAACTTGATATTTCTCTGTTCAACCTTCATCAATAAAAAAAATTTTTTTTTTCTGGTTGGCTTATTCCTGTTGATTCTTAATGAAGTGGCGTTTTTATGAGGTGCCATTCAGTCTGAAACTTCAGAAGGAGTCAGGAATATATACGGCATGGCAGAGCGGATGCATTACACGTGGAAATGTGTATGAATGGCTGTATGCATACATCACACGCTGAAATAAATACTACAGTCATCAGGGGTTTAATACACCTCATCCAGAAAGGGATACATCACACATTAAAACATAATTACTGGCTGGAAATGGAAATAGATCACCTCCTAAACCAGATTCATCAGCCTGACTCAAATACATCACCCGCTGAAGCAGAGCGAACACACACCGAGCCCAGGCCATGGCCACTGATTTAGACCCAAAGCACTAATATACTAAATGGGTGACCACCCCTGGCCTGAAATATATTGTCGCCTGGTGAAAAAGATCGCTGTGATGGAGCCGATTGACTGAAAATGAAATCCACGCTAGGAGGGCCTCCCCGAGCAGGTGGGCTGTGCTGGGGGGCGGGCCTGGCTCCCGGGGCCCCCACTGGAGGCTGGTCCTGCAGGAAGCAGCGCTGGTCGCTGAGTTACTCGGCGATGGACCAGCTCCCGTCCAAGGACATGGAGGAGGCGGCCCCGGAGCAGCCTCCCTCTCTATGAGTCGAGGCTGGCTCCCCGGCTGGCTGCAGGGCCCGGGGGCAGGAGGCTGGTCGCAGAGAGGGATGATCCTCGCTGCATCTGTGTGTATGCTCCAAAAAAATCTACGTTACCCCCTTCTCTAACCTGCAAATGCCACCTTGTGCGTGGGGTGGAAAACCCTTTCCATGCGCTTCCCCAAGGCTGCGTTTCAGAGGTCCGTCTTCCCCAAGCCCACTCGTGATGTCCAATTGTACCGAGTTTACCTCCCACAGGCGCCTGTGTGTGTGTGTAGGTTGTGTGTGAATCGGGATGTATGTCGGGGGTGTGTGTATGGGTATGCAGGTGGTATGTAAACTGGCGTGTGTGTGATGTTTGTGTGTAGGCAGTGTGTGAGTTGGTGTGTACGTGTGAGTTGGTATGTGTGTATGTGTGTGTGTAGGTGGTGTGTGAGTGTATGAGTTGGTGTGTGCATGTATGTGTGCACATGGTATCTGAATTGGGGTGTGCCTGGGTGTTACGGTATGTGTGTGTAGATGGTGTGTGTCAGTTGCTGTGTATATGAGTTGGTGTGTGTGTAGGTGGTATGAGTTCATGTGTATATGTGAGTTCATATATGTGTGTGTGTGTGTGTGTGTAGGTAGTGTGTATTGGTGTGTGTTGGTATGTATGTATGTGTATGTGTAGGTGGGTGTGAGTTGGGGTGTGAGTTGGTATGTGTAGGTGGTGTGTGAGTTGGGGTGTGTGTGTAGGTGGTATGTGTGTAGGTGGTGTGTGAGTATAGGTGGTGTGTGAGTTGGGGTGTGTGTGTAGGTGATGTGTGAGTTGGGGTGTGAGTTGGTATGTGTAGTGGTGTGTGAATTGGGGTGTGTGTGTAGGTGGCGTGTGAGTTGGGGTGTGTGTGTAGGTGGTGTGTGTGTAGGTGGTGTGTGAGTTGGGGTGTGAGTGCAGGTGGTGTGTGAGTTGGGGTGTGAGTTGGTGTGTGTAGCAGTGTGTGAGTTGGGGTGTGTGTGCAGGTGGCGTGTGAGTTGGGGTGTGAGTTGGTGTGTGAGTTGGGGTGTGAGTTGGTGTGCATGATGGTATTGCGTGCGTGTGTGTGACTTGCTTCAGGAGGTGGGTTCCGGTCGCTGCTGGTGCTGACTGGGGGCTGGGGAGTGCGGGGCAGGAACGCAGAGGGCTCGGCCGTCATCATTCACAGGCCGGCTAGCTGCCGTCAGGGGGGCCCTGTCTTGGCCGCCGGCGTCGGTCCGCAGAGGAGCCCTCGCTGCTGCCTCTCAGGCCCCTCTCCGGCCGGGCCGCGACTGCTTGGTTCGGGGACAGCCCCCGGGGTGCAGGCGGTGGGGCGGCTCCCCAGGCAGCAGGCGTGGTCGCAGGGTGAGAAGGCTGAGCTCCCTGAGACCTCGCGTGTCACCTCCCAGGTGGCTGCCCAGGCTGCCTTCCCACCAGCAACGATGCCAGTTGCTGCCGCTCTGCCTCCCCACCGGCATCCCGTGTGTCCTGACATCTCATTGTTTTAAAGGGATCTCAGAGAAGTTCTCTCTCTAACCCGTCCCCTCTCTCCTTGCACCTCTTCCCACCTCCCATCCATTCTCCCCCACCCAACACGGCCCCGGGACCCTTGGGACAGCTTAGGGTCTGCTGACCCCTGGGGGAGTCTGCCCAGGCTGGTGGTCGTGAGAGGTGTCCTCCAGGGAGCTGCTCCCCTACCCAAAGTCCTTCCATCCACACGGCTGTTTTGGGAGCTGTTAGAATCGAAAGGACTCTGAGTGCTCATTTCACAGGAATGTTTATGGACGGATAACTCCTGAATTCCCTAGACACCCCCATTCTTGGTCTCTCATGTGTCCCCTGTGAATATTGCTGCTGAAGGACCCTAATGAATTTAAAATCAGAATCCCTAGATCTCTTAGTTCTCTGATCCCTCCCCCATAAAATGTTCCTATTGAACTCTAAGGATGAATTTCTAAAGTCTTTTCTGACCAAAGTGATTAAGGGTGAAAAAACACGGGATAAATCTGGCAGAGTTTTGGCAGATGGGTGGGTGGGGTGACGGGTGTCTGCCACAGAGCAGGCTGGCGATGCGTTTAGCTGTCCTGGGCTTGGCCTCTGAAGCACGCTTGCTTTCAATTTCTTCCCACCTTTCTCCTCTGAAGTGACGAGGTCTCTAAAAGCTCCCTTTGACTTTTATTCTCAAACACACAGAGGCTCCCTGGTGGCAGCATAAGGAGCCCTTTCATATAAGTTGATCTTATTGTTCAGTTGCTGTCGTGTCTGACTCTTTGCTACCCCATGGACCGCAGCATGCCAGACTTCCCCGTCCTTCACTATCTTCCAGAGCTTGCTCAAACTCCTGTTCATTGAGTCAGTGATGTTAGCCAATAATCTCATCCTCTGTTGTCCCCTTCTCCTCCTGCCTTCAATCTTTCTCAGCATCAGGGTCTTTTCCAATGAATCGACTCTTCATCAGGTGGCCATAGTATTAGAGCTTCAGCTTCAGCATCAGTCCTCCCAATGAATGCTCAGGACTGATTTCCTCTAGGATTGATGGGTTGGATCTCCTTGCGGTCCAAGGGACTCTCAAGAGTCTTCTCCAGCACCACAGTTCCAAAGCATCAGTTCTTCGGCGCTCAGCCTTCTTCATGGTCCAACTCTCACAGCCGTACACGACTACTGGAAAAACCATAGCGTTGACTATATGAGCCTTTGTTGGCAAAGTGATGTCTCTGCTTTTTAGTATGATGTCTAGGTTTGTCATATTCTTTCCTGGAGAATCACCGTGGACAGAGGTGCCTGGTGGGATACAGTCCATGGGGCGCAAAGGGTTGGACATGACTGAGTGACTAAGCACAGGTTTGTCATAGCTTTTCTTCCAAGGAGCAAGCATCTTTTAATTTTATGGCCTCAGTCTCTGTCCACACTGATTTTGGACCCCAAGAAAATAAAGTCTGTCACAGTTTCCATTTTTTTTTTAATATGGCTGCTGGTAAATGGAGGGCTGACAGGGGACTCTTTGGTAGTTCCTTCCTTCTTGTAAAGGGCTCCACCGCTCTGTGAGCAAGTGACGGGGTGGCCCCAGGCTGCCTGTGACACACCCAGCAGTTCTCAAACTGTGCAGGGCCGGCACCTGAAGTGGGAAAGAGAGGCTTGCTCGTCATTCAGCTTCCTGGGCCTCACCCCCGTGGGCTCTGATTCTATGGGTCTCAAGGGGGCCTAGGGATCTGTATGCTTTTGTTTTTTGGCCATGTAGCATTTTAAAAAACTTTTTACTTTGTATTGGAGTAAACCAATTAACAGTGCTGTGATAGTTTCAGTGAACAAACAAGGGACCCAGCCATACCTGTACACGCATCCATTCTCCCCAGAACACTCCTCCCATCCAGGCTGCCGTGTAACACTGAGTGGAATTTTCTGTGCTATAAGTAGGTCCTTGTTAGTTACCCATTTTATTTTATTTTTCAAACTTTAAACTTTCTATTTTGTATTAGAGTATAGAGAAGGCGATGGCACCCCACTCCAGTACTCTTGCCTGGAAAATCCCATGGATAGAGGAGCCTGGTAGGCTGCAGTCCATGGGGTCGCTAAGAGTCAGACACGACTACGAGACTTCACTTTCACTTTTCACTTTCATGCATTGGAGGAGGAAATGGCAACCCACTCCAGTGTTCTTGCCTGGAGAATCCCAGGGACGGGGGAGCCTGGTGGGCTGCCGTCTATGGGGTCGAACAGAGTCGGACATGACTGAAGCGACTTAGCTGCAGCAGCATAGCCAATTAACTGGAGAAGGAAATGGCAACCCACTCCAGTGGGAGAATCCCATGGACAGAGGAACCTGGCAGGCCATGGTCCATAGGGTTGCAGAGAGTTGGACACGACTGAAGCGACTAAGCATACACACGTCATAGCTGATTAGCAACGATGTGATAGTTTCAGGTAAACAGCCATGGAGCTCAGCTATACCTACACATGTATCCATTCTCCCCCAAACTCCCCCACCGCCATCCAGGCTGCCACGTAACACTGAGCAGAGTTCCCTGTGCTACAGTAGGTTCTTGGTGGTTACCCATTTTAAATAGAGTAGTGTGTTCCTTTTCATCTCAAACTCCTTAACCATCCCCTCCTCCATCCCTCCCCTGCCCCCTACCAGCAACCACAAGCTTCTTCTCAAAGTCTGTGAGATTATTTCTATTTTGTAGACAAGTTCATTTGTATCATTTTTTTTTAGAGGAATCTGTATTTTCATTAAGCACTTGCCATGGACTGAATCGGGTTCCACCTGTAAGTCATATGTTGAAGCCCCAGCCACCCACTGTTTTTGGAGTGGGTGGCTCCAAAAACATAACTTCCATAAAGTTTATGGAAGTAAGTAGGGATAAATGCTTCAGAAGAGTGGGGCCCTGATCAGATGGTATTAGTAACTTTTAAGAAGAGACAGGAGAGGGTTTGCTTTTTCTCCAGCATGTGAGGACACAGTTAGAAGGCTGCTGTGTGCAAACCAGGAGGAGAGCCTCCCTGGAATCCAAACCGTCCAGCACCTTGACCTTGGACTGCCAGTCTCCAGAGCGCTGAGAAAATAGTTCTGTGTTTAAGCCACCTGCTGAGGGCATTCTGATACAAGAGCCAGAGCTGACTGGTACAGCACAAGGGATTCTGCACAAGGTCATTTTATGGGCAAGGAATCAAGGATGTCACAGCTCGTTAGGTGGTCAGAACCCATAGGTGAACCTTGGTCAGTATCCCAGATTCTTTCACTGAGCCACTCTGCCTTTGTATCGAGCCAACGCCGGGCTTGCCCTTCTCACTGGTGATGGGAGGAGGTGAGGAGGCTGCATTGCACCCGCAGTTCCCGGGGGCTGTGTGGGGTGCTTTGTGGGATCAGCCTCACAGATCCCCCGGAGGAGGGCATGGCAGTCCACTCCAATATTCTTGCCCAGAGAATTCCCTGCACAGAGGAGCCTGGCGGGCTGCAGTCTATAGGGTTGCACATAGTCGGACACGACTGAAGCGACTTAGCTCACACACTCTCACGAGTGTTTGCAGTCAGAGTCTCGTGGATGCCTGGGCACACAGTTCACCTTTTCTGAGGCTCTGAGGTCCCTTTGGTGCTGATATCCTTGAACTTACCGGATCCCTTCCATCCGTCTCCCTCTTCACTTCCTTCTGGTTCCTGGAGGTCAGAAAGTAGGCTCCTCCCTGGGCCATGGGCTGGGTGATATTTTTTCTTGGATCTTCCTCTGTGATTGTTAGATTGCTCTTTTTACCTTAAGATGGAGAGCCCATTCCGGGAAGGTACATATATTTTTTTCCAATTGATTTCTTGTCAGGTCTAACAAGATCAATCAAATCATACGGGCGATAAAATTGATTTAGCACTCATAAAGTCCCACGACATCTCATACGCACCGAGAAGGAATGACAAGGAGGCAAAGCTCCTCTGTGTCCCTACACCGTCCTGGTCATAGGAGGACAGCTTATCCTCAGACTCACCTTCTTAGGCTCCCTTCTCACCTAGCAGAGAGGAGACCCAGGGCGGGCATGTCCTCAGTGGGTGGGGAGGAACCAAAGCTAGAGAAAGGGCAGAGGGACAGAGTCTATGAACTTGCAGAAGGAAGAAGACAGAAACTAGCCAGAGGGTGCCCCTGGAAAGGAGGATCAAAAATGTCTATGGCCAGGAAAAGCATCATTGGGAACATCGGTATTTTCCATTTTGGGGGGCGTTCTGTTGTGAATCCTCATCCACTGTCTAGGGAAGAGATAAGCCTGCATGACTGTGATTGGATCGTGAAACCTGGCCCTACCAGGTCATGGCTGCTTACTCAAGGATGGACACTGAGTCTAAGACAGGCCTGGGTATCTTCCCTGTGGAATCTGAAAGCGGGCACCTGGAGACAGAGCTAAGGGTAGAGGGCTGGGGAAGAAGCAGCATCTGCCGTGTTGCCCATCCTGCTAGAGCGTGGCTCTGCGCTGAGGTCCCTGGAGGTGCCCCTACTCCATTTCTTCAGCTTTTCTTGGGATCCCTGAAACCCACAACCTACAATAAACCCTTTTTTCTGGAGCGAGCCTTCTTGGATTTATATTCCAGACAACCAAATATATCCCGATTAAAACAGGTTTCTTTGGGAGATGGTTGACCTTACCTCATATCAACCTTAGAACTGAGAAATGTTGTGTAAAGTGGGCTCCAGAGGTCATGCAGCCCTAGACTTGCTGATCTGCAGGAGTGTTTGTTCCTTTTTGGCTGCACCGGGCCATCGTTGCCGTCCATGGGCTTCCTCTAGTCAGCGGGGCCGGCTCTTTGTTGTGGTACGTGGGCTCCTTATTGGCGGCTCCTCAGCTGTGGAGCACAGGGTCTAGGCACACAGGCTCGGTAGTTGTGGCTCCTGGGCCCTAGAGTGCGGGCTCAGGCTTAGTTGCTCCTTGACATGTGGGACCTTCCCAGACCAGGGATCAAACCTATGTTCCCTCCACTGCAACACTGGGGAAATCCCAGGAGTGCTTCCTGTGGACCGCATGTACAGTTTTTTGGAATACTTTTGGTTGCTCATGTAGGGTCTCCGTGGCACCCCAGGCCCCACGGTTCCCTTTTGTCTTATGCCTTGGTTATACACACTGTCGTTCCTTTCCAGCTAAAGGTTTCCCACACAGCTGGCAAAACACTATTCCTGAGTGAGTCTGGGAGGGTGCTTCTGGAAGAGGTTAGTCTTTCAATCAGAGGACTGAGAACAGGAGGGAGACTATGGTTTCTGACACAGATTGAGACAGAGGACATTTAAGGTTTGCTGGAGGGTCCTCTTTGGCCCTGTGGTTCGGGGGACCCTCCATGGAGGCCTTTCTGGGGTCTCCACAGTCAGTTTGCTGGGTAGTTACTGCCCAGGGCCATTCTCGCTCACAGACATTGACAACTGGAGTCCCACAGAGCCTCCTGGGAAACAAATCCAGCAGCCAGCTCTTCTGCTTTGCTGGGATCGCTGGCTGGAAGTGACGGGCTGCCTCAGGCCTCCAAGTGCAGTGTTTGATCTTGACGGTCACCATCTTTATGCCCTGTCTATTCTGTCTCAGGTAATCTCTGTGATGATCAATTGTGTCCTTTTGCTGTCTGACCAGCTGCCTTCCATCCATGGCTGAGGGCCCCTAACGGGAGCTGCGTGAGTCAGCCATGGGTCACAGTGATCCGTCACCAGCACAGCACTGGGATGATATGTTGGCGCCTGGCCTCAGGAGGTGTTGGCAGTGCCAGGAGCTGCACGGTTGGTTAAAGCTGTGCGTGTGTGCGTGTGTGTGTGTGTGTGTGTAGATTCAGAGGCACGTGGGGGAAAACCCACACCCAGGACCAGAATTACTGAATTGTAAATATGTAAGTGGGAGAAATCTCAGAAACTTGAACACTCTGTGCTCTGACATGTGACACGGGTCTCATAGGCAAATGAATTGGATTGATAAGTGACCTACAAAGTTTTTGAAGACCAACAACAGTAAGACATATGTTGCAGCAGCTGCCAAGCAAGTCCCTAGACGAATACTCCCACGTGGCTTCTTCCAAGGTGGGCGCAGGGCTGTGCTGTGTTTTCTGGGAGCGGACACATTGATGTTGAATACGGTGCTGCTTTAAGGGGTTTTAGAGGGTCACTTGGAAATTGGTGGTTTTTATGTACAGTAAGTCCCCTACATACAAGAGAGTGTTCATAAGTTCAATTTGTTTGTAAGTCCAACAAAGTTAGCTTAGGTACCCAACTAACAGAATTGGCTATATAGTACTGTACTGTAATAGGTTTATAAAGCGTTTTATATAAATAACACATAAACAAGAAACACAAAAGAAAACATTTTTGATCGTACAGTACAGTACCTTGAAAAGCGCAGTAGTACCAGCTACACTGCTTCCCTGGTGGCTCAGCAGTGAAGAATCTGCCAGCAATGCAGGAAACATAGGAGATGCTGGTTCGATCCCTGGGTGGGGAGATCCCCTGGACGAGGGCATGGCAACCCACTCCGGTATTCTTGGCTGGAGAATCCCATGGACAGAGTAGCCTGGTGGGCTACAGTCCATGGGGTTGCACAAAGTCAGACACGACGGAGCGACTGAGCACGCACACATGCCGGCCACATCACTACTACTTAAACACTAGCCCCCAGACATCCTGGGCTTGACACAAAGATACTGCCCTACTGCACTCTATACAGTAGTGTATAGTAAAGTACCAGAAGCACAGCTGCTTATGAAGGATGCACGCAGGTGACGATTATGCCAGACATTCGAATAACTTACCTGGTTGGACCTGTGAATGTACTCTCGCATCTTTGAAAGTTTGTGACTTGAAGGTTCATATGTAGGGGACTTAACTGAACTGTGCTCATTTTAGAAGCCAACTCTGCTGTCTTTTTTGTTATTCAAGTCCAGTACACTCCCACCTGAGTCTGGTACACACACACTTCTGGCTAAAGACGGCTCACTTTGTCGCCGTCCACGTCTCTGTGTGGGTACCCTTCTGACAGCAGGCTGTGAGGACAGGCCGTGCAAGAGCCTGGGCCAGCTGCCCTTGCTCTGTCCAGGCGCCTGGCCCCTCCACACAGCAGGAAGGGAGGAGCTGCTGTGGGTTCCCAGGGAGAGGAGAAAAGGATGGAATTCAGCGTTTTCCTGAGAGCAGATTCTACTGGAGGAAGGTGGGCAGGGGCAGACCACCAAACACCATGGCGGTCAAGGACGAGGTGGATGCTATGGACTGAATGACATGTCCACCCAAACTCATGTTGACATCTAACCCCCAGAGGGATGGTATTTGGAGGGGGGCCTTTGGAGGTCCTGATGGTGGTGCCCCCACTAATGGGATTCGTGCCCTAATAAAAGAGATCCTATGAACTCCCTCCTACCCATGAAGACAGTGAGGAGATGTCCGTCTATGAACCACGATCCATGTTCTCACCAGACACCACATCTGCTGGGGCCTTGATCTTGCACTTCCAGTCTCCAGACTATGAGGAGCCCATTTCTGTTGTTTCTAACCATCCAGTCTGGAATTCTGTCATCATCACAGCCTGAGATGATGAAGACAGGGAGCTTGGGGAGGGGTGGGACCAGGCAGAGGAAGAGACAGCAACACCAGGGGCTGCAGACACGGGAGACAGGTGGTCCTGGATCTGAGCGGGCCCCTCGCGCCTCTCACACATGAAGCGGATGCCTCATGAATATTTCCCATTTGCCTGAATAATTTCACTGCTCTCAAGCCTCTGCAGAAAAAGGCTGTGAAATGTTATGAAACGAGGCGACAGGGGAGAAGTAGGAGTCTCTGATGGTTAAAGCAGCAGGGAGATGAACTGGGAAACCGCTGGTGTAGCAGATAAGAGCATGCTGATAGATGAAGAATAAACATAAAATATAGGAATGGATGTAATTTCAGCAGAACAGGAAGCTTTACGAGGAGTTATTGCCCAGAGCCAAAAATTCAGAGACAGGCGGGGGGCGGGGGGGGGGGGGGTGGGGGGGAACCACTCCAGGAAACCTACGAGAGAGCAGTTTATAATTTTGAAAGTCAAGCAGATGAGCTACATCTTCAGGATCAGAAGATGGGCCAGGGTGGGCAGCATAGGTCCCCAACCAGATCGTGAGCAATTCAAGGTCGGGGGTCAGATCTTTCTAACATCTCTTCTATATCATTTTGCTCAACATCATGCCCCCATGCAGCCCCTATAATTGGTGGTTTTCACACGATCATCGTAAATCCAGAATGTTGAGGCCAGTGGACTGGTGTCTGTCTCTTCAGCTGGAAGCCTCACTCCCTGCTTCCTCTGGGGCCATGATTCTGAGCACAAAACACTAGTGAAATTAGCAAAATACCATGTATTCATCACACAGACTCCAAGGCTCCGTTTTAATGAGTGAGTGGATCATACACAATGATTTGAATTTGATTTTGGCTTATACTGTCTTAACTGCTCCTTAACACTCAAAAGTAGTCTGTCCTATTAAATTTGTTGTTGTTCAGTCACTAAGTCATGTCCGATTCTTCAAAACTCCATGGACTGCAGCATGCCAGACTTCCCTGTCCTCCACTACCTCCCAGAGTTTGCTCAAGTTCATGTTCATTGAATCGGTGATGCCATCTAACCATCTCATTGTCTGCCACCCTCTTCTCCTTCTGCCGTCAGTCTTTCCCAGCATCAGGGTCTTTCCCAGTGAGTCAGCTCTTCGAGTCAGGGGGCCAAAGTATTGGAGCTTCGGCTTTAGCATCAGTCCTTCCAAAGAGTATTCAGGGTTGATTTCCATTAGGATTGATTAGTTTGATCTCCTTGCAGTCCAAGGGACTCCCAAGAGTCTTCTCCAACACCACAGTTCAAAAGCATCAGTTCTTTGGTGCTTAGCCTTCTTTATGGTCCAACTCTCACATCCATATATGACTACTGGAAAAACCATAGCCTTGACTAGATGGACTTCTGTTGGCGAAGTGATGTCTTTGCTTTTCAATGCAAGTTTGTCATAGCTTTCCTTCCAAGAAGCAAGTGTCTTCTAACTTTGTGGCTGCAGTCACCATCCACTGTGATATTGGGGCCCAGGAAAAGAAAATCTGACACTGCCTCTACTTATCCCCCTTCTATCTGCCATGAAGTGATGCGACCTGATGCCGTGATCTTAGTTGTTTGAATGTTGAGTTTTAAGCCAGCTTTTTCACTCTCTTCCTTCAACCTCATCAAGAGGCTCTTTAGTTCCTCTTCACTTTCTGACATTAGTATCATCTACATGTCTGAGGTTGTTGATATTTCTCCTGGCAATGTTGATTAAATTAGATATGTTTTAATTAGATGGTCTGACCTATTAAATTAGATATGTTAGTTATTATATGTTCATTATATGTCATATACAACATATAATAAATATATTAATTGCTCTAATTAGGGCTTCCCAGGTGGTAAAAAATCTGCCTGCTGATGCAGGAGACACAAGAGACATGGGTTCAATCCCTGGATCAGGAAGACCCCCTGGAGGAGGAAATGGCAACCCATTCCAGTATTCTTGCCTGGAAAATTTCATGGACAGAGGAGCCTGGTGGGCTACAGTCCACAGGGTCACACAGCCCTATACTTATAACTGTCAGAAAACTCAAAACTAAGTTTTGTATTTACTTTTAAAATTAATGTTAGTATTTTCAGTTCAGTTCAATTCAGTTCAGTCCTATACTTATAATTGTCAGAAAACTCAAAACTAAGTTTTGTATTTACTTTTAAAATTAATGCTAGTATTTTCAGTTCAGTTCAATTCAGTTCAGTCACTCAGTCATGTCTGACTCTTTGCGACCCCATGAACCACAGCACGCCAGGCCTCCCTGTCCATCACCAACTCCTAGAGTCCACCCAAACCCACGTCCATTGTGTCGGTGATGCCATCCAACCATCTCATCCTCTGTCGTCCCCTTCTCCTCCTGCCTTCAATCTTTCCCAGCACCTGGGTCTTTTCAAATGAGTCAGCTCTTTGCATCAGGTGGCAAAGTATTAGAGTTTCAGCTTCAACATCAGTCCTTTCAGTGAACACCCAGGACTGATCTCCTTTAGGGTGGACTGGTTGGATCTCCTTGCAGTACAAGGAACTCTCCAAGTTAGTATTTTAGCAGCCCAAATTAAGGTTAACGATCACAGATGCCAAATGAGTCAGATTAGAGAAACAAGAGCTGCTTTTTCTAGCTCTGGCTCTGGCTTTGGCAAAGGAGCTCCAGGTGGGAAGCTGGAACATTTTACCTGATTCCATCCTGTGATCGCTGCTCTGGGTGGATTTCTCCTTTCTACACTGAGCAGATCTGATGGCTGATGAGCTGCCTTTGGGTCTATAAGTGGGCAAGGGTCCAAAGGGACTTTCTGGAAGCAGGAACACAAATCACATGGCATAAACTCAGTTTAAAGCTCTCAAGGCTTGTTTTGCCTATGTGAGTCTCCAGCCTTGTGGCTGTCATAACTGTGGCCCAGAAAACCACTCCGGCAGTCTTAGTGAAATGCCTGGTCTTGTTCTCCCTGGTCTGTTGCTGGAGAACAAACAGAAGATGCTGGAGCTGGTGAGGGATTGATGAGCGTCTGATGCTGAGCCTTCATGCACAAACCCTGAGCGCCCCCGATGAAGCAGGCAGGGAGGGTTTTTAATCTGACAAAGTAGCACACCAGCTGCTTGATTTCCAAACGGCCTTCTGAATAGCCGGGGCTGCATGCGGTTGGTTGCCTTCCCTCCTCCAAAAGGCTCTTCTGCTTTTGAAATGAAATAGAAGCAAGTACACAATAAATACAAATCCGGGCTGTCTGGGAGCTCCTGGTGTATTGATTTGAATCCTAGAAGAATAAATTGTCATCCTCTTTGGCTTATCTGGGGATTATATTTCACCACTAATTAGAGTTCACCAAGGAAGTGTTCCTTTGACTATAAAGAGTTCTTGGACCCTGGCAGGTTCTAGAAAGTGGCTTTGCTGAAGGGGGGTGAAGGCTTCTTGCAGCTCAGGCTCCTTGGTGCTGGGTGAGGCTCTTGCACTCGTGTGTTGTAAGCGCTCGTGTGTTGCAAGTGACGCTGCAGAAATGGCACATTGCTGTTTTCTTTAGTATTAAAAAAACAAAAAACAAAAAACCCCATGTAATCTAACAAAATGGACACGGTGTCCTTAAAGCAAAGGGAATGTTCTTGGCCCACTATTGCTTGAAACTGACTTCACTGTTGATAGAAAGCTCTGCTGCTGGATTTTTTTTTTTTTTTTGGTTAATGGTGTTATCATATCTAAATGGCAAATGTGATAAAGTCAGTATAACTTGTGTTGACCACAGGCCATCTCATTATTCAGGATAGATTGCTTTTAAGAGCTGGGCTGGGAGAGCGTCGCCCTCCATTTTGTAACATCAGCGATGGCACCTTGATGAATTTTAACACCAGTTGGTTTAAATGCAAATGTTAAAATAAATAATTGCTTTGCTGCAGGCGGACACTGAGCAGCCTGAGAATATCTTCCTGTGAGGCACATGGACAAGATGGATGCTTTAAAGGAAAAGCTTGACGTGTTATCAATTATTTCATGTAGAAGAATTAACAGGAAAAAACACTTGTTACAGCAATCTCCTCTTCCCCATTGCACAGCAGGAGGCCGTTGTTCATTTGACTGGCAAAGCTTCATGACTCCTCCTGTGGACGGTGTTAATGGTGTTCCCACATTTAATACAACTTCTTAGACCAAATGTTACTCCTGTATGTGTTAGATGTGGAGCAAAGACCTCGCTTTATGGGGGGTGTGTGTTTTCCTTCTTTCCCACACTAGGCCACCCTCTAGGCAAACTTAATTTCTGTTTTCTGAATGTGTCTTTAACTTTCAGGCTTCCTATTGGCACAGGCAGGGGGCGATCCCCCTCCCTCCCCTCCAGCTTGCTCCATGGGGTCCTTCTCTGGACAGGGAGAAGGGTCAGACCACTTCCAAAGGAGGCGGGGGCAGGACCGTGCACTAGTGAGACTCAGTACGAGACGGTTCAGCACCACGGTGACCAGTTTGCTCTGCTTTCAGACAGCTGTTTTCTGGCCAGGTGTTATCTCTTCTTTCTTCCTGGACATTCACATACACATGCGCACATACAGCCATGACCACACACACACACACACACACTCTGGTCCGCTGGCTCCTGACTCCCTGCCTTCCCGGCCATGCTGTGCTCAGACTGTTCAACAGCATCTCCATCCCTCTGATGTGATCCTAGGACTCTTCAGTTGCTGGACCAGCCCGGGGGGCCTGGCTCTGGGAGGGCCCTGGGGTTGCCATAGGCAGCAGAGGGCGGTACCGACTGGGGCATGCGTGATGCCTGCGGGCTGACACGTGACTTCAGCGCCCCCTCTCATCACAACTTTCTGCTCATCTGACATCCTGTCTGCTCTTGCGCCTTTCTTGGTCTTTTCTCTTTACAGATTGTCCATTCTAGAAGGGGGAGAGGTGGAGGGTGAGTCAGTTTTCCACGGAGAGAATGGAACTGCCCATGAACACATGGTGTTTCGGGAGGTTTCTGAGCGGAGCAGTGGAACTTGAGGGGCATCTTGGAGGATGAAGTAAATAAACGGGCCGAACTCTGTAGGCTGAGGGTGGGGAGTACGACAAACAGAAGTGCAGAGAAATATTCATGGGAAGGTGATGAAAAGAGGGTGAACTAGGTGCTTACATTCAGAGCAGGACAAAAAATATCAGTAGAAGCTGCAGTCGGAGTGTGCCTGTAAGGAACGGGCTCATAGCTTCTTGGTCTTTGGCTGAGGGAGTAAAGGGTGCAGAAGAATCTCACCCAGCTGCCCAACCTGAAACAGAGTGGGGACCGCAGAGAAAAGACTATTGAGGAAAGATCCGGGAAAGAAAACCATCGACTCGTGGACTCTCTCATTAGATGAGCTCTGCAGGAGAACACGAGACAAGCAAACCAAGGAAGCGATGGCGATGGTGTGCTGTAAGATGGCGCAGACAAGGCACCACCACCACCACCAGTAGTACCAGTGCTGCTGCTACCGCCGCTATTACCGTTACCACCACGGCCACTACCACGAGTACTGTTACTGCCATCACTACTATTACCACTCCCACCGTTGCCACCGCTACTATCAGTATTGCTACCACTGACACTAGTGCCACTGCTGTCGTTACTACCATCACCATTAGTGCCACTGCCACCATTACTACCATTACCAGCACTACTACTACTATCTCTAGTACTGTTACTACCATTACTACCATCACCATTAGTGCCACTGCCACCATTACTACCATTACCAGCACTACTACTACTATCTCTAGTACTGTTACTACAATTACTACCATCACCATTAGTACCACTGCTACCATTACTACTATTACCAGCACACCTACTGCTATCACTAGTACTGTTACTACCATCACACTATTACCACTCCCACCACTGCCACCACTACTATCAGTGTTGCTACCACTGACTCTAATGCCGCTACTATTACTATCATCATTACTACCATCACCATTAGTGCCACTGCTGCCATTACTACCATTACTACTATTACCAGCACCACCACTGCTATTACTACCGCTGCTACTGACACTAGCCCTATTACTGTCATTACTACCACAACCACCACTGCTAACATTACTACTGTCACTACTACTACCACCTCTATTATTGTTACTATGACCAGTAATACTACCATCACTACTATTACCACTCCCACCATGGCCACCACTACTGTCAGTATTGCTACCACTGACACTGGTGCCACTACTATCATTACTACCATCACCATTAGTGCCACTGCTGCCATTACTACCATTACTACTATTACCAGCACCACCACTGCTATTACTACCGCTGCTACTGACACTAGTGCTACTACTATCATTACTATCACAATCACGACTACTACCATTACTACTGTCACTGTTACTACCACCACTACTATGATTACTACGACCACTAATACTACCATTACTACTACCATTACCACCACTACTCTCAGTATTACTGCCACTAGTGTCACTGCTATCATTACTACCACCACCATTACTACCTCTCTTACTATTGCAACCATTACTAGTATTACCACCACAAATACTACTACCTCTAGTACTGTTACTCCCAGCCCTGCCTCTACTGTCGCCACCACCACTGCCACTATTACTACTGCCATCAATATCACTACCACCACCATTACTCCCTGTCCACTGTAACCACATCTGGCTTTTACTCTGACTCAACCACTCTGCTAAGCACCTTAGTACCATGTTTAAAATCCTCTGTGCAACCCTGTAGTAAAGGATTCTTTCCTGGTTAAGGTTGAGGAATCCGAAGTCTCAGGAATTAATCTCGAGCTCAGCAGTCTATTGGTCTTCCTGCTGGTTCCACCTAGATCCTGATACCCATAGGTGGAGCTTCCCTGATAGCTCACTTGGTAAAGAATTGCCTGAAATGCAGGAGACCCTGGTTCAATTCCTGGGTCTGGAACATCTGCTGGAGAAGGGATAGGCTACCCACTCTAGTATTCTTGGGCTTCCCTTGTGGCTCAGCTGGTAAAGAATCCACCTGCAATGTGGGAGACCTAGGTTTGACCCCTGGGTTGGGAAGATCCCCTGGAGAAGGGAAAGGCTACCCACTCCAGTGTTCTGGCCTGGAGAATTCCATGGACTGTACAGAGTTGAACACAACTGAGCAACTTTCACTTTCACCTGTAGGTGACTTCTGATCTTTCTCCCTAGACTGGGTTACTCCACTCTTTGGTTTACAAGTTCACGTCTTCGCCACCCATTGCCCAGTCCATCATAGGTGACTTCTGGTCACACTCCCTGGACTGGGTTACTCCACTCTTTGGTTTACAAGTTCGCGTCTCCACCACCCATTGCCCGGTCCATCATGCAGGGCCAATAGTTGTCTGTACTGCACAGGCTCTGTGTGAGCTCAGCAAGCGTCAGCCTGGAAGGAAAGCCTAGTGGAAGCAACAAGGCCAGAAAAGGACCCCAGAGCCTGACAAGTAACAGCAAAACTCTCATGAGGGGTCCATCTTGCTCTCCCATCACGGCATGCCTGGTCTTGTGCTCTAGTCTTTTGAGGGAACTGATTTCTCTCCATGACTGAACTTGAAGTGAGTGATCTTTAGGGTTTCCGAATCCTTATCCAATTGCTGTCTTCATCGCTGCCATTGGCTTTTGTTGATTGCACCATCTTCTAGCTCTGTGTCTAGAATATAATAATACTAACAAATATTTCCAGTGAATGACTGTGTGCTCCCGCCTGGTTTTTATGGACTCTGGACATTGCATTTGGATCTTGGACTAGGATTCCTTGATTTTTGTCTGCCCTTCTCCCTCGCCTGTTACTGTATGTTCCCCACACTCCCGACTCCTTAGCTCCCCACATTAATCCCCTGCATGGACCCATCTTTATTATTTTTGTGTGCAAATCTCAAAAATGACCAATGCTCGGCTTTTGCATGTGTGCTCCAAAAACCTCATTCTGCCCAGTTTTGCATGATGTCTGACCTGGACATTGGGAATCTTGAGATCCCCCACTCCAGTTCTTTATTTAAATTTTAAAAATTTTTATTGAAGTCGTTGATTTACTAGAAGCTTCCATAAGCCTCTTATCCTTATTCATCAGAAGGCAGACAGAATGAAAACCACAGTTACAGAAAACTAACCAAACTGATCACATGTACCACAGCCTTGTCTAACTCAATGAAACTATGAGCCTTGTCTAACTTAATGAAACTATGAGCCATGCCGTGTAGGGCCACCCAAGATGGATGGGTCATGGTGTAGAGTTCTGACAAAATGTGGTCCACTGGAGCAGGGAATGGCAAACCACTTCAGTATTCTTGCCTTGAGAACCCCATGAATAGTATGAAAAGGCAAAAAGATAGGACACTGAAAGATGAACTCCCTCGGTCTGTAGGTGCCCTATATGCTACTGGAGAAGAGTGGAGAAATAACTCCAGAAAGAATGAAGAGATGGAGCCAAAATGAAAACAACACCGAGTTGTGGATGTGCCTGGTGAGGGAAGTAAAAGTCTGATGCTGTAAAGAGCATAGGGACCTGGAATGTTAGCTCCACAAGTGGAGGTAAGTTGGAGCGCTCAAACAGGAGACGGCAAGCGTGAACGTCGACATTCTAGGAATCAGCGAACTGAAATGGACTGCAATGGGTGAATTTAACTCAGATGACCATTATATCTACTACTGTGGGCAAGAATCCCTTAGAAGAAATGGAGTAGCCTTCATAGTCAACAAAAGAGTCCGAAATGTAGTACTTGGATGCAATCTCAAAAATGACAGAATGATCTCTGTTCGTTTCCAAGGCAAACCATTAATATCACAATAATTCAAGTCTATGCTCCAACCAGTAACACTGAAGAAGCTGAAGTTGAATGGTTCTATGATGACCTACAAGGCCTTCTAAAACTAAGACCAAAAAAAGATGTCCTTTTCATCCTAGGGGACTGGAATGTAAAATTAAGAAGTCAAGAGATACCTTGAGTAACAGGCAAGTTTGGCCTTGGAGTACAAAGTGAAGCAGGGCAAAGGCTAACAGAGTTTTGCCAAAAGAATGCACTTGTCAGAACACCTTCTTCCAACAACACAAGAGATGACTCTACACATGGACATCACCAGATGGTCAATAAAAAAATCAGATTGATTATATTCTTTGCAGCCAAAGATGGAGAAGCTCTATACAGTCAGCAAAAACAAGGCAGAGAGCTGTATATGTCAAGGCTGTATATTGTCACCCTGCTTATTTAACTTATATGCAGTTAATGTATATTTAACTTATATGCTTATTTAACATCATGTTAATGCCAGGCTGGATGAAGCATAAGCTGGAGTCAAGATTGCTGGGAGAAATATCAATAACCTCAGATATGCAGAAGACACTACCCTTATGACAGAAATTGAAGAGGGACTGAAGAGCCTCTTGATAAAGGTGAATGAGGAGAGTGAAAAAGCTCGTTTTAAAACTCAGCATTCAAAAAACTAAGATCATGGCATCTGGTGCCATCACTTCATGGCAAATAGATGGGGAAACAATGGAAACAGTGAGAGACTTTATTTTCTTGGGCTCCAAAATCACTGCAGATGGTGACTGCAGCCATGAAATTAACAAGCATTTGCTCCTTGGAAGAAAAGCTATGACAAACCTATACAGCGTATTAAAGAGCAGAGACATCACTTTGCCAACAAAGGTCCATCTAGTCAAAGCTATGGTTTTTCCAGTAGTCATGTAAGGATGTGAAAGTTGGGCCATAAAGAAAACTGAGCACTGAAGAATTGATGTTTTTGAACTGTGGTGTTGGAGGACTCTCGAGAGACCCTTGGACTGCAAGGAGATCCAACCAGTCCATCCTAAAGGAGATCAGTCCTGGGTGTTCATTGGAAGGACTGATGCTGAAGCTGAAACTCCATTTGGCCACCTCATGTGAAGAACTGACTCACTGGAAAAGACCCTGATGCTGGGAAAGATTGAAGGCAGGAGGAAAAGGGGACAACAGAGGATGAGATGGTTGGATGGCATCACTGACTCAATGGACATGAGTTTGAGCAAGCTCCGGGAGTTGGTGATGAACAGGGGAAGCCTGGTGTGCTGCAGTCCATGGGGTGGCAAAGAGTCAGATACGACTGAGCGACTGACCTGAACTGAGTTGATTTACAGTGCTGTGTTAATTTTTGCCACACAGCACAGCATCCCCTCCACTGTCCTGATGTGGCATGGCTGAGAAAGGGAACAGTTTTTCGAAATCTTTAAATGAAAGAAACATTGCTCTCATGTTGCAGCTGTATTTCACAGCAGTATGACATTTGGATTTATTTTCTTGTAGGTTTTTGTTTTGTTTTCAGTTGAACAGATTGAAAAATAATGGACAAGTGGGGATACTTTAAAATGTTGATACCGTCTCTAGGGAGTTAATTTATCCCTTTGTAATTGAAGATTAGATCCAAAGATTATTTTTAGCTGGAGGCTTTCTTAAGCCATGTAGAATTATTGGCAATCAAACATTTTAAGTGTTTTTTTTCCCCCTTTCTTGAATTTCTTTTTGTTATTTCCTGCCTGGATTGAGGCACCAACAGATGGACTGTTTTCTAATGGTCTGTCTGATGCCTGAACATAATATGTCCATTTTTTTCCTTCTCCTGAGTAATAAAAGCAAATCAAAATCAGTGGGATAATTTAATAGATCAGTCAGAGTCAAAAACCAAAGCCACTGAGGACGTGGAGAGCAATTTCAGTGGCCAGACTGTCTGGGTTTGAGCCTTACTAGCTGTGTGACCTTGTGCAGGTTATTTAATTTCTCTGTTCTCAGGTTTCCTCATCTGTGAAATGAGGATAATGGTGAGACTTATCTCCTGGGCTTGTTTGGGAGATTAAAAAATAATATGTATAACTCACTTAGAATGATGTTCTGGAACTTTGTAAACAGAATAATAACTCTTGTTTTGAGCATGTTATTATTATTTTTTTTCTTCTGGGAAATGGTACAATAACTTGGAGGACGAGTCAAAAGGCGGTTTGGAAAACTCCTAAGGACTGAAGGCATGTGTAAGAGTCGGTCACTCCCTCAGAAACTGGGCACTTACCGACAGTGACTGATGCCCTACTCACAGGTATGACCTATTCGTCCCCCACCCCAGCCCCAGGAGGAAGGTGCTCCTCTTATTCACATTCTATACAGGAGGACAGAGAAGGCAATGGCACACCACTCCAGTACTCTTGCCTGGAAAATCCTATGGACGGAGGAGCCTGGTAGGCTGCAGTCCATGGGGTCGCTAAGAGTTGGACACGACTGAGCAACTTCCCTTTCACTTTCTACTTTCATGCATTGGAGAAGGAAATGGCAACCCACTCCAGTGTTCTTGCCTGGAGAATCCCAGGGACAGCGGAGCCTGGTGGGCTGCCGTCTATGGGGTCGCACAGAGTCGGACATGACTGAAGGGACTCAGCTCAGCAGCAGATAGAGGAGGAAGCTGAGGCTTAAAGGGTGTGTCAGTGAAAAAACATTGCCCAGCGTATCAGTAAACAAGGCACATTATGGCTGCCCTGAGGGTCGCCCGGAGGGAACTCAGGGTGCAGTTACCCCCTGAGGGTATACCTTGAGGAGACTCAGGAAGAGAAATCACAGGATCCTGGCCCCCGTAGCTGAGGTGCAGATCAAAGGAGTGATTTCACTGAGCCCATACTTTTGCATCTTAGAAAAGCGCTCAATTGCTTAAGATGCCTGGTTTTCTTTCATTAACAATAATCTTCTGAAGTTCCAAATACCTGGTGTTTGTTTCACAACCTCCCAACTATCCTGGCTCCTCCCTTTCCTCTTTGGAGCAGACCCTGGAGCTACCCAAGAAGTTAAATTGTAGGCTTACATTCTCAGTTTTGTCTGCCAAATAAAACATAATTCTCAACTTTTAGATTGGGCAAATTTTTTTTTTTTTTTTTTAAATTCCACAGATGTGAGTGAATTTCCCAGCATGTCAAGCATAGAAATGGCAGAGCTGGAATCAAACCCAGACTGGGATGACCTCAGAGTATTTGCTGATGGCAGTGGTCCCTACTGCTGGTTCTGTGCAGTCACCCACACATGATCCATTGTTGAATTTAGAAGTCAGAACCAAAATAATTCCCCACCTGACTTGCTCTCCAAGTTATGCCCTGCTGTCTGTCTGGTTAGGTTTAATTTTAAAAACTGCACACAGGGGAATCGCCTTTTTTTTTTTTTGGAGTAAAAAACGGTACTGTGGATTTAAAAAATAGTTACAACCTAAATGTTGAGAGTTGTATTTGGTGGACATTTTTAGGACTTAAGCCCAGGAAGCAGCATCTCAAATAACCCTGAAAGAACTGCTTGGAAGAGGCAAGGGGAGGACCCAGGTTACATAGACATTTGTAACAAAGGGGAGAGAATCTTAGCATCAAAAGTATTTTTGTGAATTAAAGAAAACCAGATATCTCAAGTTAAGGAATTTAGTGCTTTTCTATGTATGGGCAGGAATCCCTTAGAAGAAATGGAGTAGCCATCATAGTCAACAAAAGAGTCCGAAATGCAGTACTTGGGTGCAATCTCAAAAATTACAGAATGATTTCTGTTCGTTTCCAAGGCAAACCATTCAACATCACAGTAATCCACGTCTATGCTCCAACCACTAATGCTGAAGAACCTGAAGCTGAATGGTTCTTTGATGACCTACAAGGCCTTCTAGAACTAACACCAAAAAAGATGTCCTTTTCAACATAAGGGACTAGAATGCCAAAGTAGGAAGTCAAGAAACACCTGGAGTAACAGGCAAATTTGGCCTTGGAGTACAAAATGAAACAGGGCAAAGGTTAATAGAGTTTCGCCAAGACAACACGCTGGTCATAGCAAACACCCTCTTCCAACAACACAAGAGAAGACTCTATACATGGACATCACCAGATGGCCAACACTGAAATCAGATTGATTATATTCTCTGCAGCCAAAGTTGGAGAAGCTCTATACAGTCAGCAAAAACAAGACCGGGAGCTGACTGTGGCTAAGATCATGAACTCCTTATTGCCAAATTCAGACTTAAATTGAGGAAAGTGGGGAAAACCACTAGATCATTCAGGTATGACCTAAATCAAATCCCTTATGATTATACAGTGGGAATGAGAAATAGATTTAAGGGACTAGATCTGATAGATAGAGTGCCTGATGAACTATGAATGGAGGTTTATGACATTGTACAGGAGACAAGGATCAAGACCATCACCAAGAAAAAGAAATGCAAAAAGGCAAAATGGCTGTCTGAGAAGCCTTACTAATTGCTGTGAAAAGAAGAGAAGCGAAAAGCAAAGGAGAAAAGGAAAGATATATGCATCTGAATGCAGAGTTCCAACGAATAGCAAGGAGAGATAAGAAAGCCTTCCTCAGATATCAATGCAAAGATATATAGGAAAACAATAGAATGGGAAAGACTAGAGATCTCTTCAAGAAAATTAGAGATACCAAGGGAACATTTCATGCAAAGACGGGCTCAATAAAGGACAGACATGGTATGGATCTAACAGAAGCAGAAGATATTAGGAAGAGGTGGCAAGAATACACAGAAGAACTGTAGAAAAGAGATCTTCATGACCCAGATAATCACGATGGTGTGGTCACTCACCTAGAGCCAGATATCCTGGAATGTGAAGTCAAGTGGGCCTTAGAAAGCATCACTACGAACAAAGCTAGTGGAGGTGATGGAATTCCAGTTGAGCTATTTCAAATCCTAAAAGATGATGCTGCACTCATTATGTCAGCAAATTTGGAAAACTCAGCAGTGGCCACAGGACTGGAAAAGGTCAGTTTTCATTCCAATCCCCCCAAAAGGCAATGCCAAAGAATGCTCAAACTACCCCACAATTGCACTCATTTCACATGCTAGCAAAGTAATGCTCAAAATTTTCCAAGCCAGGCTTCAGCAATACATGAACCATGAACTTCCAGATGTTCAGTCTTTATTTAGAAAAGCCAGAGGAACCAGAGATCAAATTACCAGCATCCACTGGATCATCAAAAAAGCATGAGAGTTAAAAAAAACCCATCTATTTCTGCTTTATTGACTATGCCAAAGCCTTTGATTATGTGGATGACAATAAACTGTGGAAAATTCTTCAAGAGATGGGAATACCAGACCACCTGACCTGCCTCTTGAGAAACTTGTATCCAGGTCAGGAAGCAATAGTTAGAACTGGACATGGAACAACAGACTGGTTCCAAACAGGAAAAAGAATATGTCAACTCTGTATATTGTCACCCTGCTTATTTAACTTATATGCAGAGTACATCATGAGAAACACTGGGCTGGAAGAAGCACAAGCTGGAATCAAGATTGCAGGGAGAAATATCAACAACCTCAGATATGCAGATGACACCAGCCTTATGGCAGAAAGTGAAGAGGAACTAAAGAGCCTCCTGATGAAAGTGAAAGAGGAGAGTGAAAAAGTTGGCTTAAAGCTCAACATTCAGAAAACTAAGATCACGGCATCTGGCCCCATCATTTCATGGCAAATAGATGGGGAAACAGTGGCTGACTTTATTTTTTGGGGCTCCAAAATCACTACAGATGGTGACTGCAGCCATGAAATTAAAAGATGCTTACTCCTTGGAAGGAAAGTTATGACCAACCTAGACAGCATATTAAAAAGCAGGGACATTACTTTGCCAACAAAGGTCCGTCTAGTCAAGGCTATGGTTTTTCCAGTGGTCATGTATGGATGTGAGAGTTGGACTACAAAGAAAGCTGAGTGCCAAAGAATTGATGCTTTTGAACTGTGGTGCTGGAGAAGACTCTTGAGAGTCCCTTGGCCTGCAAGGAGACCCAACCAGTCCATTGTAAAGGAAATCAGTCCTGGGTGTTCATTGGAAGGACTGATGCTGAGGCAGAAACTCCAATACTTTGGCCACCTGATGCGAAGAGCTGACTCATTTGAAAAGACCCTGATGCTCTGAGGGATTGGGGAGAGGAGAAGAAGGGGACGTCAGAGGATGAGATGGTTGGATGACATCACTGACTCAATGGGTATGAGTTTGGTGAACTCCAGGAGTTGGTGATGGACAGGGAGGCCTGGCGTGCTGTGGTTCATGGGGTGGCAAAGAGTCGGACATGACAGAGACTGAACTGAACTGAACTATGTATGGGAAGATGCAAGTGTCTGGACTCATTGAAATTATTTCTTTCATGTGCATCTCAGGTATCAGTTCCACAGCCTTAGCCAGGTTTCCCCAGAACCTCTTTCTACTTGAGCTAATTGATTTCCCATTGGGCCCCCAAGTGCAGACTTTCCTTTCTTTTCAATTCTTGGGGCTTCCCTGGTGGCTCAGCTGGTAAAGAATCTGCCCGCAATGCAGGAGACCTGGGTTCAATCCCCGGGTTGGGAAAATCCCCCAAAGAAGGGAATATCTCCCCACTCCAGTAATCTTGCCTGGAGAATTCCATGGACAGAGAAGCCTGGTGGGCTACAGTCTGTGGGGTTGCAAAGAGTCAGACACGACTGAGTGCCTAACACTTTTAAATTCTTGGGTTTGGGACTAAAAAACATTTCCTCATGGTTAGATGTGTTTTCTAAAGCGGACTCAGTTAAGGCTGCCTGAAAGTACTTATGTATGTGTGCTAGTTTTGCAGGTCAGGAAGCAACGGTAAGAACTGGACATGGAACAACAGACTGGTTCCAAATAGGAAAAGGAGTACATCAAGGCTGTATATTGTCACCCTGCTTATTTAACTTATATGCAGAGTACATCATGAGGAATGCTGGACTGGAAGAAACACAAGCTGGAATCAAGATTGCCGGGAGAAATATCAACAACCTCAGATATGCAGATGACACCAGCCTTATGGCAGAAAGTGAAGAGGAACTAAAAAGCCTCTTGATGAAAGTGAAAGTGGAGAGTGAAAAAGTTGGCTCAAAGCTCAACATTCAGAAAACGAAGATCATGGCATCTGGTCCCATCACTTCATGGGAAATAGATGGGGAAACAGTGGAAACAGTGTCAGACTTTATTTTTCTGGGCTCCAAAATCACTGCAGATGGTGACTGCAGCCATGAAATTAAAAGACGCTTACTCCTTGGAAGGAAAGTTATGACGAACCTAGATAGCATATTCAAAAGCAGAGACATGACTTTGCCAACAAAGGTCCATCTAGTCAAGGCTATGGTTTTTTCTGTGGTCATGTATGGATGTGAGAGTTGGACTGTGAAGAAGGCTGAGCACTGAAGAACTGATGTTTTTGAACTGTGGTGTTGGAGAAGACTTTGAGAGTTCCTTGGACTGCAAGGAGATCCAACCAGTCCATTCTGAAGGAGATCAGCCCTGGGATTTCTTTGGAAGGAATGATGTTAAAGCTGAAACTCCAGTATTTTGGCTACCTCATGCGAAGAGTTGACTCATTGGAAAAGACTCTGATGCTGGGAGGGATTGGGGGCAGGAGGAGAAAGGGACGACAGAGGATGAGATGGCTGGATGGCATCACTGACTCGATGGACGTGAGTCTGAGTGAACTCCGGGAGTTGGTGTTGGACAGGGAGGCCTGGCGTGCTGCGATTCAT
The DNA here is from genome assembly GCF_003369695.1 of Bos indicus x Bos taurus. Lineage (NCBI taxonomy): Eukaryota > Metazoa > Chordata > Mammalia > Artiodactyla > Bovidae > Bos > Bos indicus x Bos taurus. The sequence continues at coordinate 4,630,964 of NC_040079.1, read as the reverse complement.
GGGGTCGCAAAGAGTTGGACATGACTTAGTGACTGAACTGAACTGATGTGTGTTAGTGGCTTAGTCATTTCTGACTGATTTTTGTGACCCATGGATTGTAGCCCACCAAGCTTCTCTGTCTATGGAATTGTCCAGGCAAGAACACTGCAGTAGAATGGCATTCCCTTCTCCAGGGGATCTTCCCAACCCAGGGATTGAACCCGGGTCTCCCATGTTTCAGGCAGATTCTTTACCATCTGAGCCACCACAGAATATCCCTAGAAGAGAGCATGGCAACCCACTCCAGTATCCTTGCTGGAGAAACCCATGGATGGAGGAGCCTGGTGGGCTCCATAGGGTTGCAAAGAGTTGGACACGACTGAAGCAACTTAGCAGGGCATGGCATGAAGTCACTTATGCTGAAATATCCCACACAGGAATGCTTTTCCCTCTGAGAGAAGGTTTCACTCAGACCCCTAAGTCTTTATGCTTAGAGCATGGAGAAAGATTCCTTCATACTTTCTCTCAGGCTTTAAAACAGATCTTCAGCATCTGGAAATGCTAGCACTTCTGGTTAGCTCACCTCTCCAGGCAGGACAAGGATACTCCCAGGAGAGGCTGACCACGTTCCCAGCTGGTCTGATTGCCAGTAGCAGAAATGGTACCTACTTTCTTGACAGTAAGGATTGGCCTGAGAAACTGACATATTATGCCAGCCTAGGTCTAATGTTGCTCAGTCTGCAGGCTCCATTTTAAAATATTCTGTTTCACAGTTTTCTTATCAAGGCTGATCATTTCACAAAGTGTTGGGAAGAATCCTGGCCCATCAGTGTGTGAAAATGTCTGAGACTGAGCTCCCAGAGGAGGTGTGTCTTTAAAAACTCATGTCAATTCAACGAATACAAGATGAGATGAAGAATTCTCAGGTCAATAGAAAAGCTGTTTTGATTTGACAGCGAGTGTAAAGTGATGCCAAGTCATGAATTTGCTGAGAGGTGCTCCTAGCGAAGCAGGCACCAGCTTGAGTCAGAGTCGGCGGGAACTTCCTTTGTCTGATGCTCCGCAGTCCAGCAGAGCCAGAGTACCCTCCGGAAAGTCAGCAGGTGAAGATTCCAAGCCTGCAGTTTGAAAATGTCTCCATCAGCTCTCCATCAGATTTCATGTGCTTTGTCTCCTCCTTCCCATCCTCCTATTTCCACCCAAACATATACTCTTCATTCATTCACTGGATAACAAGAGGGCAGAATTTATTTTCCAGCTGATGTGGCCTGAGTGTTGTATTCCATCCAGGGGACATTAATGGATGTCACATTAATATCACATTGATATTAGTGGATGTCAAAACAGTGTCTCATGGTCATATGTGTTTTAGAAATGCTGGGTTAATCCAGTTACACAAGTTTTTTGCTGAAGTCTTCATAGAGCTTTTGATATGCTGGTGGGCAATGTTAGTCTCTTAAAGGGAGGATTTTTTAAAAAATCAATTTTTATTGGACTATAGTTGATTTACAATGTTGTGTTAGTTTCTGCTGTGCAGCAAAGTGAACCAGTTATACCTATACATATATGCATTCTTCTTTTTATTCCTTTCCTATATGGGTCATTACAGAGTACTGAGTAGAGTTCCCTGTGCTGTATACAGTAGGTCCTTACTAGTTATCTGTGTTACACATAATAGTGTGTATATGCCAATCCCGATCTCCCAATTTTTCCTTCTTCCCTCTTTTCCCCTGGTAACCTGAAGTTTATTTTCTGCCGGGAGCCAGTGTGAGGAGCTCCACCCGTGGCAAAGGTCATGAGGAAGGAGGCTCGGCATACGCAAAGGCGGGATCAAGCCTCAGGAGTCCCCCTGGAAATTCTTGAGCATCTACCCCCAAAACCAGAGTCTGCCTACTTTCTGCTTTGTACTCTCACCTACGCCTCTGACTTTACGGGGGGCTGTCCCCCACTACCTCTCTCTGAAAAAAGAGTTAACTTACAGCTCCAGTTAATAATTCCTGGGTGTGACAGTGTTTAACCTACAAACTCCTTTGGAAGTCCTCTAGCCTGCCTGAATAGGTTTTTCCGGCCACATGTGATTGCTCAGAGCCTCCCAACTGTGAGAGGCATGAGATGTTCTAAACTGTCTAAATACAGATTCCTTTGAGCTGTTAAAAGATTGATTAGAAATTGTATTGGTGAAGGGTTTTTCACTTGTTGGGCCAATGTTTGCTGCTAAGTCTCCATATCCCTTACCTGCTGTGTCCCTGGCAGTGTATTGATTAATATGATTGGTGTAAGTAGTAGCTTTAATGTTTGTAACCTTGGACCCTTGAGTTAATTCTTTTTCTTGTTATAGCCCACCACACCTTTGCCCTATAGGAATGCAACTTTATCTAATGCTTTTGGAGGGTGGCACCTGACTTTAGAATAATCACCTTTAGAGAAAAATAAGTTTCTTAAAATGTTAACAGGCCTCCGGACCAGAAGATGATGCAAATCACCTAAACTTTTGCATATGATAAGTTTGCAGGAGGAAAGCCTGGCTTACTGCATGACTCTACCCCTTCCCCCATTATCCTCTATGCATAACTTAAGGTATAAAAACTACTTTGGAGAATAAAGTGCGGGCCTTGTTCATCGAAACTTGGTCTCCCCATGTCGTTCTTTCTCTCACCTTCTGGCTGAATTATTCAGCCTCTTTTCTCCACTGAATTTCCTCACTGAGCTATCCTTATTTAACCACTCTTTATATCCTTAATTAACGTTTAATTAAGCAATTGTTTCCTGATCCTTGCCGACGCCGTCCCTGCTTCGAATTTCCTGGACCCACCGGGGCTGGACCCCGGCAATTTTCTATATCTGTGACTCTACTTCTGTTTTGTAAATGAGTTCATTTGTAACTTTTTTAAGATTCCACATATAAGTGATATCATATGGTATTTGTTTTCCTCTGACTCACTTCACTCAGTATGACAATCTCTAGTTCATCCATGTTGCTGCTGATGGCATTGTTTCATGGCTGAATAGTATTCCGTTGTATATATGGACCACATCGTCTTTATCCATCCCTCGGTCAATGGACATTTAGGTTGCTTCCATGTCCTGGCCATTTTAAACAGTGCTTCAATGAACACTGGGGTGCATGCATCTTTTGAATTATGGTTTTCTCTGGGTATATGCCCAGGAGTGGGATTGCAGGATCATATGGTAGTTAAGAGGATGGTCTTACACACCATTTTCTAAACCCAAGGGAGTTTTCTAAGAGCATAGCACTGCCATGGCATACCCCTCGGTGTTCCAGTAATATCACAGTCTGATGACCAGTGTTCCCTTGGGGCTCTGCTCCTCTGTCCCTTATTTCTTAGCTTCTTTTGACTTGCTTTTGATTTTACCTGTATAACATGGACATGTCTAATAAGAAGTGAAAGATCTTTTCACCTCGCTCCTCCAATTCATTCCCAGCATCATGGTCAATTATGCCCTAATGTGATAGGGATGCTCCTAGAAATGACCTTGCTAGGCAAAACCATGGTCACAGGGCTAGAGGACCAACCCTCAAAAACTTCATCAGTGACCTATTAAAACAAATATTGGCATCTGATAAAAACAGTAGTTGGCTTGTGCACTTGGTAAATGGTTAGAAAATGCATCAATACCACAATCAAGATGGCACTTTACCTACAAAATGCTCTGAATTTTGCTTGGGGATGTGAATGTCAGAAAGATTGTCACTGGTGAATTATTGGAAAGTGGTGAAAAGAGGATTATCTGAAGTTGAAGGAAAGTTTACCAGATGTGGGTGAGGGGAGCTTACCACACACATGATGATTGCAGGAGCTGGTACTCTTAAGGGGTGTGTGTGTGTGTGTGTGTGTGTGTGTTTTATGTGTTCCTACCATGGTTTTTCCAGTGGTCATGTATGGATGTGAGAGTTGGACTGTGAAGAAAGCTGAGCACCAAAGAATTGATGCTTTTGAACTGTGGTGTTGGAGAGTCCCTTGGACTGCAAAGAGATCCAACCAGTCCATCCTAAAGGAGATCAGTCCTGGGTGTTCTTTGGAAGGAATGATGCTAAAGCTGAAGCTCCAATACTTTGGTCACCTCATGCAAAGAGTTGACTCATTGGAAAAGACCCTGATGCTGGGAGGGATTGGGGTCAGGAGGAGAAAGGGATGACAGAGGATGAGATGGCTGGATGGCATCACCGGCTCGATGGACGTGAGTTTGAGTGAACTCCGGGAGTTGGTGGTGGATAGGGAGGCCTGGTGTGCTGCAGTTCATGGGGTCACAAAGAGTCACACACGACTGAGCGACTGAACTGAACTGAACTGAACCGTGCTTGGTTAAGCTGGGCCAGATTTCTGCATTCACTTGATGTTTCTTGTGAACAAAATTGCAAGCAACAATATGCAAAATTTTCATTATGCTCAAATTTCTCCCCAAGGTATTAAACCACAGTTGGAAGAAATACGTTTTTAAAATAAGCATGATGTAGTAGAACTATTATATGAATATTATAGAGTACTTTATTTTTGTTTTTTTGCTAATTTATTGTTCTTATCAAGGACTAGGGGTTGGCCAATGGCTGTTTATTCCTCTGTGACTCCACTTTTGTTGCTGTTGTTATTGTGTATTCACTCAGTCGTGACCGGCTCTTTGTGACCCCACGGACTGAAGCCCGCCAGGTTCCTTCTGTCCATGGGAGTTCCCAGGTAAGAACACATCTGGGTTATAGAGTATTTTCTAATGCATGTTCTTCTGTGCAAATGACAAAGTGACAGATCTGCACTCATACACAGTATTCTTTTTTCCCTTTAAAAACGGTTATACCACACTTCCTGTGTGTTCAGTTCAGTCGCTCAGTCATGTCTGACTCTTTCTGACGCCATGGACCACAGCACACCAGGCTTCCCTGTCCATCACCAACTCTTTGAGTTTGTTCAGACTCATGTCCATAGAGTTGATGATGCCATCCAAGCATCTCACCCTCTGTGGTCCGCTTCGCCTCCTGCCTTCAATCTTTCCCAGCATCAGGGTCTTTTCCAACGAGTCAGTTCTTCACATCAGGTGGCCAAAGTATTGGAGTTTCAGCTTCAGCAACAGTCCTTCCAACGAATATTCAGGACTGATCTCCTTTAGGATGGACTGGTTGGATCTCCTTGCAGTCCAAGGGACTCTCAAGAGTCTTCTCCAGCACCATAGTTCAAAAGCATCAGTTCTTCAGTGCTCAGTTTTCTTTATTTGGAGCTCAGTCTTCTTTTTTCTTCCTATGTGATTTTATATTATTTTATTTACTTACTTGTATAGCTTGGCTTCCTCATTCTCTGCCAATATATGTAGATTGTCTCAATTTTTTCCTCTGAGGTTTAGTTTTCCAGTGTCTGGATGTAAACTAATTCACTAAAAATTTTCCTTTTTGACAGTCACTGAACTTTCCCACTTATTTTCCTATTATAAGTTGTGATGAGGATTCTTTTGTCTTCAGTGAAGTCTCCCAGCTTCCACTCAGGATGTAGAGAGCTACAGAGAATATCAATTTCACCTTTACAACAAAAAAGTTAATTGCTGAACAATCTCCGACCCACAATGTTTCCTGAATTCATTAATGAGCTAAAACCACAGGCCAGCAGACTAACCAGAAGTCTAAGGAAATACTTGCGCATCTCGGGAGGTGTGGGATGCGAACATTTGCTTGCTTGCTCACGTGAACACTTACTTACTTGTCTGCAACCAGACACTATACAGGCCAGTTCTCTTTCTCTCTTTAGTCGCTAAGTTGTGTCCAACTCTTGCGACTGTGTGGACTGTAGCCCACCAGGCTCCTCTGTCTATGGGATTTTCGAGGCAAGAGTACTGGAGTGGGTTGCCATTTCCTTCTCCAGGGGATCTTCCCGACCCAGGGATTGAACCTGGGTCTCCTGCACTGCAGGCAGATTCTTTACCCACTGAGCCACAAGGGAAGACCAGTTAGAGGAAGTTAAATTTCTAATGAATCGCTAAAGCCCTAAATTTCTAACGAGTCATGGGCCAGCATGGGAACACAGCCCGGGAGCCATGGAGACTTGCTCCTTTTCATGGACTGTGCTCCACACACCTTTTGGGGTGTCCCCAAGACAGACTGGAAACCCAGAGAGGATCTCCAGAAAGCCCCCCTCGCTGGGCAGACCCAGAGGAGGAGGAGATGCAGGAAAGGTGTGGACCCTCCTCCTCCATCTCCCTTGCAGGCCAGAATCTTTTAGCCATGCAGGGACACGCAGGAAATCCTGTTACCCCTGGGGCCCTGGTGAAGACCCGCATCTGGTGGAAGGGGACAGAAAGAAAGCAGGGTCACGTGAGGGAGCAGCCGGAAGTCATCCTGGGTTGAGGCTATTGGAGACCTCCCACCCCCTGGAGCAGTGCAGTGTCACTGAGAAGCCCCCTCCCCAGGCCTAAGGACACAGTGCTGGCTTAAGACTTAGACTGAATTAGAGCAACAGAAATGGACCGCTGTGCCTCCCTTCCAGTGCTGGGGGAGGAGAAGGAGTGTGGAGGAGACCAGCCCGAAAAGAAGACCTAGAGACACCCAAACCCCTGTAGGGCTTCCCTGGTGGCTCAGTGGTAAAGAATCCGCCTGCCAAAGCAGGAGACTAGGGTTTGATCCCAGGTCTGGGAAGATCCCACATGCTGTGGAGCAACTAGGTCTGTGTGCCACAAGTATTGAGCCTGTGCTCTAGAGCCCAGGAGCTGCAGCTATTGAGCCCACATGCAGCAATGACTGAAGCCCGTGTGTCCTAGGGTCTGTGCTCTGCAACAAGACAAGCCACCGCAGTGAGAAGCCCGTGCCACACAACCAGAGAGTAGCCCCCATTCACTGTGACTAGAGAAAGCCCTCATGCAGCAGCGAAGACCCAGTGCAGCTAAACATAAAGAAAGAAAGAAGTCAAAGTTCAAACAGTAAAAAAAAGCAACAACTTTTTTTTTAATTGACAAGATTTAAGATTAAAAATTTATAGTGAGGTATAATATACATATGGGCTTCCCGGGTGGCTCAACGGTAAGAAGTCCTCTGGCCAATGTAGGAGACAGAGGAGACTCAGGTTCGATCCCTGGGTCGGGAAGATCCTCTGGAGGAGGAAATGGAAAGCCACTTCAGTATTCTTGCCTGGAGAATCCCATGGACAGAGGAGACTGGCAGACTATAGATGCAAAGAGTTGGACACAAATTAGTGACTAAACAACAACAACATAACATATATAGAGCAAAGGGCACAAATCTTAAGTGGACAAGTTGATGAATTTTTACATTGTTTTGGTGACTGCAGCCATGAAGTTAAAAGACGCCTACTCTTTGGAAGGAAAGTTATGACCAACCTAGATAGCATATTGAAAAGCAGAGACATGACTTTGCCAACAAAGGTCTGTCTAGTCAAGGCTATGGTTTTTCCCGTGGTCATGTATGGATGTGAGAGTTGGACTGTGAAGAAAGCTGAGCGCTGAAGAATTGGTGCTTTTGAACTGTGGTGTTGGAGAGTCCCTTGGACTGCAAGGAGATCCAACCAGTCCATCCTAAAGGAGATCAGCCCTGGGTGTTCTTTGGAAGGAATGATGCTGAAGCTGAAACTCCAATACTTTGGCCACCTCATGCAAAGAGTTGACTCATTGGAAAAGACCCTGATGCTGGGAGGGATTGGGGGCAGGAGGAGAAGGGGACGACAGAGGATGAGACAGTTGGATGGCATCACTGACTCGATGGACATGAGTTTGAGTGAACTCCAGGAGTTGGTGTTGGACAGGGAGGCCTGGTGTGCTGCAGTTCATGGGGTGGCAAAGAGTCGGACACGACTGAGCAACTGAACTGAACTGAACTGACAAGATCAAGATAGAGAACAGTTCCAGAAGGTTCCCTAGGGCCGCTCTCCTAAGTCAGGACTCTTCCTTCCTGCACATCTCTCAACCAGAGGCAACCAGCTTTGTGACTTCTACCACTGCTGATCAGTGTTACTGTCACTGAAGCTCCTGTACGTTGTGTTGTTATGTGTGCAACTTCTGTGTGTCGCCATCTTTTGCATACAGTCCATGGGGTCACAGAGCCGGACACGACTCAGTGACTTTCACTTTTCTCTCATCTTTGCTCGTTATGTCTGTGAGATTCATCCATGTTGTATATGGAGAAGTCGTTCATTTTTTTCATTGTTGTGTGCTGTGTAGTTATAGTGAATAGCTATAGCAGAATATTTTAATCCACTCCATTGTTAATGGACAGTTGGAATGTTTCCAGTTTTTGAATTTGACAGATAAAGCTGTGATATATCCTTGGATAGATCTTTTGGTAGCAATATATGCCAATGTTGGGTGCTTATGTATTTATAGTGAGAAGGCAATGGCACCCCACTCCAGTACTCTTGCCTGGAAAATCCCATGGACGGAGGAGCCTGGTAGGCTGCAGTCCATGGGGTCGCTGAGGGTCGGACACGACTGAGTGACTTCACTTTCACTTTTCACTTTCATGCATTGGAGAAGGAAATGGCAACCCACTCTGGTGTACTTGCCTGGAGAATCCCAGGGACGGGGGAGCCTGGTGGGCTGCCGTCTATGGGGTTGCACAGAGTCGGACACGACTGAAGTGACTTAGCAGCAGCAGCAGCAGCATAGTGTATTGTGAAGTCACTCAGTCGTGTCCGACTCTTTTCGACCCCGTGGGCTGTAGCCTACCAGGCTTCTCCGTGCATAGGATTCTCCAGGCAAGAATACTGGAGTGGGTTACCATTTCCTTCTCTAGGGGATCTTCCTGACCCAGGGATCGAACCCAGGTCTCCTGCATTGGAGGCAGACGCTTTAACCTCTGAGCCACCAGGGAAGCCCAGAATCCTGGAGTGGGGAGCCTTTCCCTTCTCCAGGGGATCTTCCCAACCCAGGGATCAAAGCCAGGTCTCCCGCATTGCAGGCAGATTCTTTACCAGCTGAGCCACCATCTTATATTCTTTTGATAAATTGACCACTTTATCACTCAGTGATGAACTTCTTTATCCCTGTGACAATTTTTGATTATTTTATCTAAGTATAGCACCCCCGCTCTCTTGTGGTTACAATTTGCCTTGAATATCTTTTTCCATTCCTTTACTTTCATGTGTGTCTTTAATATTAAAGTGAATCTCTCTCTCTTTTTTTTAAAATACGTATGTGACTGAGCTGGGTCTTAGTCTGGCACTGGGGGTCTTTGCTCTTTAGCTGTTGCCTGTGGGATCTAGCTCCCTGACCAGGAATTGAACCTGAACCCTCTGCATTGGGAGTGTGGGGTCTTATCCACTGGGCCACCAAGGAAGTCCCTATAGTGAGTCTCTTATAGTTACAATATACCTGGATCTTTTTAAAAAAATCCATTCAGCCATGCTATGTCTTTTGATTAAGAATTAATCCATTTACGTTTAAAACAATTATTTATAGATAAAGCCTTACTACTGCCGTTTTATTGTTTTCTGATTATTTTGTAGTTTAAAGTTCATTCTTTCTTGCTGTCTGTCTTTTTGATTTGACGACGATTTTTTGGTAGTGGCTCCTTTTCCTTTCAGGTCTGCTAATTTTGTGATCGGAGTTAGCATGAGGCTTACAGAAGTGTGTTGTAACAGTTGCAGAGGTAAGGAGATGGACTTGTCCTCACATACTGAATTTGAGGCACCTGTGGGTCAGTAGATGGGGCTGTCATTGGGAGCTTCAGAGAGAGAACTGTGGTACAGTGATGGCCTAATGGTGTAATCATGACCAATAAAAATTTAACACTGGAGGCTCAACAATATTCTTGACCACAGCAGAGACAGCCGTTGATTATGAAAATGGATTTCCATCATGAGAATGATTTTTCTTATAGGTGCAGAAATAGAAAGGTCTTCTTGATCTCATGACCTTTCAAAATTGGTCTTGGCTCTAGCACTCTGCTTCATAACTGGTTGTGCCTGCCAACTGGTTCCGTGTGGTCCCTTGGTCGGGCTCATTTGTGTCACTTTGGCCAATCTTGGTCTCCAGCCTCCATATTGATCCAGTTACTCTGGGTGTGGAACAGATTACCCCAAAACTTAGTGGCTTAAAAAATGAACATATATTTTTCTCGTGAATCTTCGGTTTGTGTGGGAATTGATGAGATACCTGGTGTTTACCCACTACAGCATCAGCTGGTGAAGCCCAGGGCTGGAATCTCCTAAAGGCTACTCTGTCACATATTTAGTAGTTGATGCTGGATTTTGGGGCCAATCTGGAGTTGGTGTCTCGTCTGAAACACCCTCCATGTGGCCTCTCTATGTGGTTTGAGCTTTGTATAAATATTGTGGCTGTTTCCAAGGGCAAGGTGGTGGGGGGAGGAGAGAGAGAGAGGATGAGAGAGGGGGAAAAGTAGAGAGGACTGTCTCTGATGATAGCTTGGCAGGCATGCACCATTACTTGCCATGGCTTCTATTCATCGAGGCATTCACAAAGTCCCTCCCACGTTCAAAGTCAATAGATTTCCCTTCTTGACGGGAAGTGTTGTTCCCTACAATGTTGTGGAGGAGCCGTGGGACTGGAAGTGCTGCTATGGGTGTTTGGGAGGATGCATTCTGCCACACTCGTGTTTGAGGTTCCCATCACTTCCTGAACCCGCTCCCAGCCCTTCCTCTCACCTCTCCTGGCACCCGCTGGTCTCTTTCCTTCATACACTGCTGACTATGGCTCAGACTCACAGGAAGGATGGGGGTGAACGTTGTCCTTTTTTACATTCTCATGTTCAAACAAACAAAGTGATCAAAGTGACAGCATCAACTTGACAACCACCGGTGGGAAATGCCAAAGCCAAGAAAAATGTCTGCGAAGTCTGGGCCTTCCAGATTTTCTTCTCTTGTCAGCAAAAACAGTTAGATTTAGGGACTTGTAGTTAGCAGTGAGATTTAAGATGTTTGGTCACACAAATCAAAAACCACAGATCTTCTTGGGTTAACCAGGACAAATTTATGATGGAGAATTATGTGTTTTTTTTTTTTTTTTTTTAAAGACTCTGTGAGATGAGCTAAGATTCCCTCTGCCTGCAGGGTAATTTTTCCTTTCGAAATTTTAAATTTCTCATCAAGGTGAAAGGCACTGCTAGTGACCTTGTTTATGACCAAGAGAGCAATATATTTGCAAAGGGAAGTTCTTCCCAGGAAGTTAGTCTGTCCCTGACTCTTGTTGCAGAGCTGCTTTGATTTATCCACAAGCCAAACTTTCCCGACAGTAGGGATGATTAAACTGGCCAGCTATTGAAATATGATACAAGGTAATCCTGAATGGGAGAAAATACATGACTGGGACAGTTATTCTCCACCAGCACCCGGTGACCCTGGGCCAGGGGTTTTGAGAGAATTTACAGGATGAATGGAAAAACAAAAAAGATGGATGGAAATGGAAAAAGGAAACCCCTGTTCTGAAACCATGGAAAGTCAGACAGTTTGAAGGACACTCTGAGATAAAAATGATTCCTTTGCCAGCGTTTTTCTAAGTGAATATGCAACACATGGTATAAAGCAAGTGATATATTTGTCTAAGACAGTGACCGAGCACCAGCCATGGAAACTCAAAAGTAACGGTCGTGATCATAGAACTAAAGGTGTGTCAGTTCATTCACTTGGCAAACTTTGTTGAGCACTATTTACGTTATGAGATACTGTACAAAGATCCTGCAAATACAGAGTCTAAAAGGCTGTTCTTTCCCCCTAGGAATTCATAGTTCATTAATATTGTTGTGCAACCATCACCACTGCCCATCTCCATAACTCTTCTTGTCTTGCAAAACTGAAACTCTGTATACATTGAACAGTAACCATTCTCCACTTCCCCCACCCCCTAGAGCTTTCTTTTAGATTAGTTTTAGGGTTACAGAAAAATTGAGCAGAAAGGCCAGCAAGGTTCTATGAACTTCTCCTCCTGCATGCCATCGTTTTGAAGACACTGTAACCAGCAAATACAGTCATGTAGGGTGGACCATGCATGCTACTCAATAGCAGTGAGGATAGGTGAGCAGTCAAGATGGGTTTTGAGGACAGGTGTTGGCAACTACCATATGAGATGGTTGGATGGCATCACCGACTCAATGGACATCAGTTTGGGTAAACTCCAGGAGTTGGTGATGGACCCCTGTCCGTCACCTGGCATGCTGCAATTCATGGGGTTGCAAAGAGTTGGACACGACTGAGCAACTGGACTGAACTGAACTGATGGCAACTACACTGGGACCATCACTCGGGAGACAGTGGCTGTTGGATCATACACGGTACAGTAGGAGGTTGTAGAGCAGGGATTGTAGGGCACCTTGATCTCAGAGAGGTTGAGATGTGACAAAAAGCATGCTTGTTGGTATCCCTGGAATTTATTGCCTTTGCATAAGATCGTGCAATTTAAAATCCAAGGATAGCATCTTACTGCAGACATCATTATTAACCATATTATGAATAAGTGGCAGTCTAGAAAGCGAAGAGATTCGCTCTAGGTTAGAGACATTCAAGGACATTGACCCTGGGCCCAGAGTCAGTAGGGAAATCATTCTGATTGTTTTCTTTCTTTTTGTAGAGATAGGCTGTCTTAGAGCAAGCTATTCTTAACAAATTTTGAGAAGTCTGTGCAGACACATTTCACACAGGAAGGCAAATCCCCTTGCTCTCCATGTTGGCTCCTGCATGGTTGATAGTAACTGCAGAGGAAGATTTACGGATGTGGAAGTTCAATGGAACAGAAAAGGGTCTTTATGTGTTCAGTTTAACATGTTCAAATGAGTTTTTAGATAGCAGAAGACAATTCTGTTTCCTTCTCTTACTCTTTCCTTTTGTTGTTTAGTTACTCAGTCATGTCTGATTCTTTGCGACCACATGGCCTTTAGCCTGCCAGGCTCCTCTGTCCATGGGATTTCCCAGGCAAGAATACTAGAGCAGGTTGCTATTTCCTTCTCTAGGGGATCTTCCCAACCCAAGGATGGGAGTTGCGTCTCCTGCATTGGCATATAGGTTCTTTACCACTGAGCCACCAGGGAAACCCTTGCTCTCTTCTGCTTGTGGATTTATCCTCAAATGTGATAACATTCCCCAGTAGGGATGGATCCAAGTTTTTATTTAAGGCCTTTAAAACACTTCCATTTAAAAACCTCATTTGCAGGGACTATTGATTTAATTAGCCTGAGGTCATTTGTAGGATTACTAACATCTCTGTGTTCTCTTCTGGAAGTGGAGATTTTGGTGCAAGGAGAGTTTATTAGCTCAGCTCTGGTGAACAGTTCAGCTAAGGTCTCCTGGTGATGTCTACCCTGATTTCCCCCCATTATTTAACTACTTGATTTGCTTGACTCCTGTAGGAGGCACATAAATTATTGGTAAACACTGAAATATATGAAGTTTAGAAGAGGTGGTATCACAGGCTATTGCTGCTGTTCTTCCAGTTCATGGAGAAGTTGTATTTGGAGGCTTCATCCTAAATTAGCTGCAGCTTATTAACACCCAGTTGTGGATGTGACTGGTGATGGAAGTAAAGTCCAATGCTGTAAAGAACAATACTGCATAGGAACCTAGAATGTTAAGTCCATAAATCAAGGTAAATTGGAAGTGGTCAAACAGGAGATGGCAAGAGTGAACATCAACAATTTAGGGATCAGTGAATAAAATGGGTGGGAATGTGTGAATTTAATTCAGGTGACCATTCTATCTACTACTGTGGGCAAGAATCCCTTAGAAGAAATGAAGTAACCCTCATAAACAAAAGAGTCTGAAATGCAGTACTTGGGTGAAATCTCAAAAATGACAGAATGATCTCTGTTCATTTCCAAGGCAAGCCATTCAATATCACAGTAATCCTAGTCTATGTCCCAACCACTAATGCCAAAGAAGCTGAAGTTGAATGGTTCTATGATGACCTATAAGACCTTCTAGAACTAACACCAAAAAAGATGTCCTTTTCATCATAGGGGACTGAAATGCAAAAGTAGGAAGTCAAGAGATACCTGGAATAACAGGCAAGTTTGGGCTTGGAGTACAAAATGAAGCAGGATGAGGCCTAACAGAGTTTTGCCAAGAGAATGCACTGGTCATAGCAAACACCCTCTTCCAACAGCACAAGAGAAGACTCTACTCATGGACATCACCAGATGGTCAACACCGAAATCAGATTGATTATATTCTTTGCAGCCAAAAAGCTTCTCCATCTTGGAGAAGCTCTATACAGTCAGCAAAAACAAGACCGAGAGCTGACTGTGGCTCAGATCATGAACTTCTTATTGCCAAATTCAGAGTCAAATTGAAGAAAGTGGGGAAAACCACTAGGCCATTCAGGTATGACCTAAATCAAATCCCTTACAATTATACAGTGGAAGTGACAAACAGATTCAAGGGGTTAGATCTGATAGACAGAGTGCCTGAAGGACTATGGATAAAGGTTTGTGACATTGTACAGGAGGTGGTGATCAAGACCACCTCCAAGGAAAGCAAATGCAAAAAGGCAAAATGGTTGTCTGAGAAGGTCATACAAATAGCTGAGAAAAGAAGAGAAGCTAAAGGCAAAGGAGAAAATAAAAGATATACCCGTCTGAATGCAGAGTTCCAAAGAATAGCATGGAGAGATAAGAAAGCCTTCCTCAGTGATCAGTGTAAAGAAATAGAGGAAAACAATAGAATAGGAAAGACTAGAGATCTCTTCAAGAAAATTAGAGATACCAAGGGAACATTTCATGCAAAGATGGGCACAATAAAGGACAGAAATGGTATGGACCTAACAGAAGCAGAAGATATTAAGAAAAGGTGGCAAGAATGCACAGAACTATACACAAACGATCTTCACGACCCAGATAACCATGATGGTGTGATCACTCACCTAGAGCCAGACATCCTGGAGTGCAAAGTCAAGTGGGCCTTAGGAAGCATCACTACAAACAAAGCTAGTGGAGGTGATGGAATTCCAGTGGAGCTATTTCAAATCCTGAAAGATGATGCTATGAAAGTGGTGCACTCAATATGTCAGCAAATTTGGAAAATTCAGCAGTGGCCACAAGACTGGAAAAGGTCAGTTTTCATTCCAATCCCAAAGAAAGGCAATGCCAAAGAAATCTCAAACTACCACACAATTGTACTCATCTCACACGCTAGCAAAGTAATGCTCAAAATTCTCCAAGCCAGGCTTCAGCAATACATGAACCGTGAACTTCCAGATGTTCAATCTGTATTTAGAAAAGCCACAGGGATCAGAGATCAAATTGCCAACATCTGTTGGATTACTGAAAAAACAAGAGAGTTCCAGAAAAACATCTATTTCTGCTTTATTGACTAGCCAAAGCTTTTGGCTGTGTGGATCACAACAAACTGTGGAAAATTCTGAAAGAGATGGGAATACCAGACCACCTTACCTGCCTCCTGAGAAATTTGTATGCGGGTTAAGAAGCAACAGTTAGAACCGGACATGGAACAACAGACTTGTTCAAAATTCGCAAAGGAGTACGTCAAGGCTGTATATTGTCACCCTGCTTATTTAACTTAAATGCAGAGTACATTATGAGAAACGCTGGACTGGAAGAAACACAAGGTGGAATCAAGATTGCCGGGAGAAATATCAATAACCTCAGATATGCAGATGACACCACCCTTATGGCAGAAAGAAAAGGGGAACTGAAGAGCCTCTTGATGAAAGTGAAAAAGGAGAGTGAAAAAGCTGCTTAAAACTCAACATTCAAAAAATTAAGATCATGGCATCTGGTCCCATCACTTCATGGCAAATAGATGGGGAAACAGTGACAGACTTAATTTTTTGGGCTCCAGAATCACTGTAGATTTCATGGTGACTGCAGCCATGAAATCCAAAGACGTTTGCTCCTTGGAAGAAAAGCTATGACCAACCTGCTGCTGCTGCTGCTAAGTCACTTCAATCGTGTCCGACTCTGTGCGACCCCATAGATGGCAGCCCACCAGGCTCCCCCGTCCCTGGGATTCTCCAGGCAAGAACACTGGAGTGGGTTGCCATTTCCTTCTCCAATGCATGAAAGTGAAAAGTCAAAGTGAAGTTGCTCAGTCGTGTCTGACTCTTAGTGACCTCATGGACTGCAGCCTACCAAGCTCCTCTATCCATGGGATTTTCCAGGCTAGAGTATTGGAGTGGGGTGCCATTGCCCTCTCCATGGGCAACCTAGACAGCATATTAAAAAGCAGAGACATTACTCTGCTGGCAGAGGTCTGTCTAGTCAAAGCTATGGTTTAACCAGTAGTCATGTACTGATGTGAGAGTTGGATCATAATGAAAGCTGAACATGGAAGGTTGATGCTTTTGAACTGTGGTGTTGGAGAAGACTCTGGAGAGTCCCTTGGATGGCAAGGAGACTAGTCAATCCCTCTTTGATTGACTAGTCAATCAGAAAGGAAATCAGTCCTGAATATTCATTGGAAGGACTGATGCTGAAGCTGAAGCTCCAATACTTTCATCACCTGAAGAACTGACTCATTGGAAAAGACCCTGATGCTGAGAAAGATTGAAGGTGGGAGGAATAGGGGACATCAGAGGATGAGATGGTTAGTCGGCATGACCAACTCAATGGACATGAGTTTGAGAAAGCTCTGGGTGTTGTTGATGGACAGGGAGGCCTGGTGTGCTGCAGTCCATGGGGTCGCAAAGAGTTGGACACGACTGAGTGAATGAAGTGAACCTTTCCTGTCCTATTAAGAGGAGTTTCATTCTCAAAAGCTTTGCGTTGCTAAGTGTATTAGTTTCCAAAGTGGGTGGCTGAAGACAACAGACATATATTCTCTCACAGTTCTGGGGTTCAAGGTGTTGGCAGGACCATGCTGTCCCTGAAGGCTCTAGGGGAGGGCCCTTTCTGGTTGCTTCTTGCTTCTGGAAGTGACCATCCATCCTTGGTGTTCTTTAGCATACATCTGCATCACATTGTCAAGTGGACTCTTCTCCTGTGTCTCTGTCTCCAAATCTCTTTCCTTATGAGGCCACCAGTCTTTGGATTCAGGGCTCGCCCTAATCCTATATGACTGTGTCTTAAGTTGATTACATCTGCAGAATCTCTTGGGCATGCAAGGCAGCATATTTGCAGGTTCTGGAGATTAGAATGTGGGTATCTTTGTGTGTGGGGGGCACTGTTTTGCTTACCGGACCATCTAATATCAAAGTGAAGAAATACCTACGGGCAGCACCATGGTGGCCATCATGGTGCCTTACCCATGACGGATACTGGATGCATGTTTTTGAATTAAATTGGAGTTTATTCAGAATGTTGCTCGCAAGCTGCCATCAGTAAGAGGAAAGTTTTTGGTTGACCTTCCTCCTGGGAAACAGTTGAGTGTGAGACCATACCGGACTGGCCCATGGGCTGTGAGGTGGGAGCTGAGATTCCTAATGGAATCATGATGGACGGCTTTGGGGAGAAAAACCAAATAGGTACAAAGCAGAGGGACAGCAGCTAAGGCAGCAAAACATAACAAGTAAGGGTAGGAGGCCTGAGAAGGGAGACTAATAATGATGTTAGTAATAATAGTTCATTATGTGAACAAGCATTCTGTACAACTACTGTGTTCAGTTCAGTTCAGTTCAGTCACTCAGTCGTGTCTGACTCTTTGCGACCCTGTGAACCGCAGCACGCCAGGCCTCCCTGTCCATCACCAGCTCCCGGAGTCCACCCAAACCCATGTCCATCGAGTCGGTGATGCCATCCAGCCATCTCATCCTCTGTCATACTTGTCCCACATCAAGAGCTAGCAAGGAGAGTGATTTTTTTTTCATTTGTTTATTTATTTGGTTGCACTGGGTCCTAGCTATGTCATGCGGGGTCCTCACTGCTGCGTGCGGGCTCTCCAGTTGCAGTACACAGGCTCCAGAGCTTGGGGGCTCAGTAGGTACAAGAAACGGGTTAACTGCCCTGCGGCTTGTGGAATCTTAGATCCTGGACGGGATATGGAAGCCTTGTCCTCTGCATTGTGTTGACTGAAAAATAGACTTACAACCTGAGAGTAGAGAGCTGTTTTATTTGATGGGAATGTTTAGGACTCTGAGCCCAGGAGACAGCATCCCTGCAGCTCTGAGAAAACTGCTCCGAGGAGGCTGGAGTTGGGGGAGTCAGGCTACATACAAGTTTGAAAGAAAGGGAGTAGGCAGTCTGAACATCAAAGATCAGATATCAAGTTAAGGAATTTAGTATTCTTTGTATGGGAAGATGTAAGCTTCTGGACTCACTGAATTTATTCCTTTCCTATGCACCTCAGGGCTTCCCCTTGGGTCAGTGGTAAATAATCTGCCTGCAATGCAGGAGACACAGGTTTGATCCCTGGGTCAGAAAGATCCCCTGGAGAAGGAAATGGCAACCCACTCCAGTATTCTTGCCGGGAGAAGCCTGGCAGGCTATAGTCTATAGGGTCGCAGCGAGTCAGATACGGCTGAAGCAACTTAGCATGCACGCATATGGGGCCTCAGCTATCTGGGGCCAAATCCTGTTTCCTTGTTCACCTCTGCATTTCACTTGTCTCAGTAACATTTCAGTCCTGAGTCTTTGTATATTGCATCCGCT
This sequence comes from Bos indicus x Bos taurus, assembly GCF_003369695.1. Taxonomy (NCBI): domain Eukaryota; kingdom Metazoa; phylum Chordata; class Mammalia; order Artiodactyla; family Bovidae; genus Bos; species Bos indicus x Bos taurus. Next base: position 4,612,492 of record NC_040079.1, on the reverse strand, counting down.
GCTTTTTCTATTGGCCAGGCCCCCTGAAAAGCTAGCCTGAGGTTGCTAAACCCAAGATGCTGGCTCCGTTTGTACCAAATCCTAAACAGCTGAGCTGTCTACACTCAGTTCATTGAGAATAATTTGGTTTGCTTCTTAACAATCAGTTCTTTTATTATTATTATTGTTATTTTTATTGTTATTTTCCATTTGCAAAATATCTCTTAAAGTGTTGCTTGCAGCTCTGATAAATCGATGGCTTTTAAATTAAGCCCAGTCCAGGCTGGCTGTTATGAATTCTCCTGGAGCTGCCCATTGCGTTCTGGCAGGAGCACCCAACTGGGGTGAGCCCTGTATTAGCATTTTAATTGCTGGCTGTTTGCCTTCCTGTTGCAAGACTCAGCCCACAAAGGTATAGCAAGCAAGTTTCAATTAGGTCTTAACCCTGATTTACTGGGTCTATAAAGAACCTCTCCCCGTAGCACTGGGAAAGTAATACCCTTCATGTACTGAAAGCAATACAGAACATTAAAGAAAGAATCGCCTTGACTAGAGTGTGGGCTTCCAGGATCCCAGGGAAAATTCCTGTTTGAATGACAGTAAATTTTCTTGGGTGGGTTCTTAACTGAAACAAAACAAAATAAACTAAAACACCCTGGAGTTCCTCTAAATTCCAGGCTCCTCTCAATTCCAGGCTGGGTGTCATCTCCGTAAGGTTAACACGGAGAGAACGGTGCTGAGATTCACCACCTGGCCAGCTTTATTTCGTAGGGGAGCTAGTTCATCAAAATGACATTTGTGAAGCTCAGCAAATTAATACACCAGGTTTCTAGTTAGTTGGGCTATTATATCTAAGACCTGGAAGGTTGACACCTTTTGAAAACACTTGGATAGCTTGTTAAAGAGCAGATTCCTTGGCCCAGTCCACTCAGATCTGATTCAGGAATTCTAGAGTGTGATCCAAGATGACCTTCACATTCCTTTCAGCTTGACTAAACTTTAGACAGAGCTGTTCCTGACTCTTGCCCTCTGACCCTCCTTTCCTCACAGCATTTACTTTAGAACACTAGCTTGTGTGCATATGTGTGCGTGTGTGCGTGCACACGTGTGTGTGTGCTCAGGCGCTAAGTCGTGTCCGACTCTTTGTGACCTCATGGACTGTAGCCTTCCAGGCCCCTCTGTTCATGGGATTTCCCAGGCCAGCATCCTGGAATGAGTTGCCATGTCCTTCTGCAGGGGATCTTCCCCACCCAGGGATCGAACCTGCACGTCCTGTGTCTCCTGCATTGGCAGATGGATTCCTTACCACTGTGCCACCTGGGAAGTCCCTTAGAAAACGTAACATTGTGAATTCTTTCTCTGTGCCTTGAGACATACATCTCCTAGCTTCTTGCCAGCTTTACAGTCCGGGACTGTCCTTCTTGAGGACAGGGGAGCCATCCCTTTGAAATGCCATCATCTGGAAAGATAATGCCCTATTTCCCAGTGTCCCTGGGAGAGCAGGGCCTAACTACAGTAAGTGTAAATTAGCAAACTCAGAAGCTTCATCACATTGGCCGCCCACTCCCTAGCTTCCTCCAACACTTTTCCACTAGTTCACCCCAGGGATTAAAAACTCTCCTACCATGTTTCAGCTGAGTCGGTTCAATCTCTCTCTCCTACTGCAATAGCCTAGAATAAAGCTTTCCTTGCTTTTGTGTATATGCATATATATGTATATGCACACACACACACACACACATATATATGTGACATACATGTATTTATATATATATGTGACTGAGCAACTTTCATGGTTCATATATATATATAACTGAATCACTTTGCTGTATATGTGAAATTATCACAGCATTGTAAATCAACTATATTTTAATTTTAAAAAACCCTTAAAAAAAGGAAAAAAGTGAAAGTGAAAGTTGCTCAGACATGTCAGGCTCTTTGTGACCCCATGAACGATACAGTTCATGGAATTCTCCAGGCCAGAATACTGGAGGGGGTAGCCTTTCTTTTCTCTAGTGGATCTTCCCAACCCAGGGGTCAAACCTAGGTCTCCCACATTGCAGGTGGATACTTTACCAGCTGAGCCACAAGGTAAACAAAAAAAAAAAAAAAAGGAAGTAATTGTGAAAAGTAGCTCAGTGGTCAAGGTACAGGCTAGGAAGCCAGGCGGGCTGTCTGATCATTTGGTGCAGGTATGGCTTTGGGCAAGTGATTCACTTCTCTGGGCCTTAGACTCTCAATCTGCAAAATGAAGGTAGTAGTGTATACCTTCCAGGGTTTCTGAGGATTGAATGGATTAAGATATGCCAAGACCTGAGGATGGTACTTGCCCCTTTGAAGGTAGTAGTGTATACCTTCCAGGGTTTCCTGAGGATTGAATGGATTAAGCTACTCCAAGACCTGAGGATGGTACTTGCCCCTTGGCGCTGCATAAGGCATTGCCTGTCCTTGCATTCTGTGGCCAGTTTCTCGACAGTCTGGAGGTGAAGGTCAGCCTTTCTGGGAGTTGGGAAGAGACAGAACTGAATGGATTTCCTGTCTTAAAAGCATTCAGTCTGAAAGCAGGTTTTTTGGTTTAGAGATGAAGGAGAAGCTGCCTGTAATATGTGGAAAGAGGCAGATTCTGTAACATTGCAGGTTAGTCTCTCTTCTTCTAGAGAAACACTTACTGGAGTTTTAAGAGACAGATAGATAACCAGGGATGCCGGGATTTGTAAAACCTTGGCTGTACTTTCTCTAGAGCAGAGTTTCCCAAACAGGCTTCGTTTGAATCACTGTTTCATAGAACCTTTGAAGATATGAATTGTTGATTAAATGGAATTTAAAAGGATCTTTTTGTTGCTGGATTCTACAGTCCTTATTTTGCTAATGTACGTTGTAAATCTGCAAAGGAGATTTTTTTTGCAGGATGAGGAGGATGAGATAGGCAGCACTTTTGAAACATATTTGAGTTTGTAACCTCTCTTTTTTTAAAATATAAAATCTCTCACAGAACATAGTCAGGTGCCCTGGAGAGGTGTAGATTACCTGCATCTACCTAGCTACATTTTGCAGTCTCAGCAGGGGTTCTGCAGCATCAGAAAGAAATTTTCACCCATTTCCAGAACCATCAAATGGCACTTCTGGACGTGGGTGAGGGTATCTATGGAGTGCAAGGGTGGGCGACATCTCAGTGAGCATGCGTTGTTTGTTGGAGTCTCTACTGTTTTAACCAGTACTTTCATGGTTGATGTCATCTCTTTTTACATTGTGTGATAATTCCTCCATGTTTGGGAGTCGATTCTATACAACTTGACTTTAATGAGTACTAAAAAGTTTCCTGCCATCAAATCTCTAACTACATCTTCCACTAAACTTTTCTTGGGTTGAGTTATCATTCTGGAAGGCTTGTGGGAGGAGGCACCCCATGGGTACCATTTAACATGGAACGATTGGCCAGATTATGCTAGGCAGCGGGTAGGGTGTCCGGTCACATTCAAGGCTCCTCAATGGGATGGAAAGAGATGCTGGGTTGGTACCATGACTCCCAAGCAGCCTGGGATTGCAGCAGGGTTCCTGGTCCTTGAGGGAAGGCACTTCATCATTCATCTCCACTATCTTGCTTATCTCCAGGGCTCAGGTTCCCCCAGCTCCATGCTTTCCCCATGTCACCCCTTTACCCCTTCCTACAAGAAATCTGGGCTTCCCTGGTGGCTCAGAGGTAAAGTATCTGCCTGCCAATGCAGGAGATGTGGGTTCAGTTCCTGGGTCAGGAAGATGCCCTGGAGGAGGGAATGGCAACCCACTCTAGTACTTTTGCGTGGAAAATTCCCGGACAGAAGAACCTGGTGGGCTATGGGTCCTAGGGTGGTAAAGAGTTGGACATGACTGAGCACGCACACACAAGGAATTGACTCTTGGCTTGCCACGCTGAAGCTTTGGGTTGTCAGGAAGCATTTAATAGGAGGCCTGTCCCGAGGCTGAGGGATCCAGGCATTTCCTTCATCAGTTTTTCTATATGGTAATACCTACCCTCTTCCTTCTTGTGAACCATATGGTAAAAGTGATTGCTTACAACTCTCTCTCTCTTTAATATGGATTGCCTATGTTTTCTAAGACTGAATTTTAATCTTTATCTTTGCTGAGAATAACTACAGTATATATGCCCACACCATGTTGATTAAAACACCTTTGCTCCATCAGAGCTCTGGTCTCCGTGTCTTTCTCTCTCTCTCTTTCTCTCTCTCTCTCTCGGGCTATTTCTTTGGAGCACAGAGGCCCTCTGAGTTCACTTTCCTGCCTGGGCTTCTAAGACCCTCTCGAGAAGGCGCTCTGCACCTTCACCCCATCGAGAGGGCGCCTGAGGCCTCCGTGAACAGAGCAAGCCCCATGCCAGGGGCTTTATTGGCTTTCTGCGTAAACCAAGGAATATCAGCCTCTTTCTCTCTATTTTCTTTTTGGTCAACTCTGGACCACCAGGTTCTGGTCCATTAAAGGACCTCAACATTGGGTCACTGAAGACCCAAGGTCTGGGGAAGAGATACCAAGTTCCGGCTCCACTGCCTCTCCTCTTCCTCTGGTGTCTGCTTCTCTAGAGAAGTGACTTGGCCCACACACCTGACCCTGGCCATCTCACCTTCTCCTCGAGGTACATCTCAAGGTTTTCTTTTCCCTCCAAGCATATATTGTTCTTTTCCTACAAGCATTTCCAGAGCCGTCTATTAAGATTGTTAATATCTCCTCCACCCTATCAGTTAGGATCAGCCAGAGGACGATGCTCTTTAGATACTAAAATGGGAAGAGTCTTCGTAGAGAGAATTATCAGATTAAACTTCCATTAGGTGAGGACATTATCTTCAGGAAATCTCCAAGTGCAGAAATGGCTGGAATTCTCACCTGCAATAGCATTAAAGTGGAGACTCCTGGGAGGATATCCAGAGATGCTGCAAATGACCTCAGTGCAGAACCAAAGAGAGGTGATCTCAGAGCGCCACTGTTGTTAACCTGGCAAAGCACAAACCACCAGGAATAATGGCTTTCTTTGTTTATTCTGCCTGCAAATTCTGCAGTAGTGCACCTTATTGAAAAGTGAAAGTGAAAGTCGCTCAGTCGTGTCCCACTCTTTGCAACCCCATGGACTATACAGCCCATGGAATTCTCCAGGCCAGAATACTGGAGTGGGCAGCTGTTCCCTTCTCCAGGGGGTCTTCCCAAGCCAGGGATCAAACCCAGGTCTCTCACATTGTGGGCAGATTCTTTACCAGCTGAGCCACAAGGGAAGCCCAAGAATATTGGAGTGGGTAGCCTACCCCTTCTTCAGGGGATCTTCCTGACTCAGGAATTGAACCAGGGTCTCCTGCATTGCAGGTGGATTCTTTACCAACTGAGCTATGAGGGAAGCCCAGTGTACCCTGTTGGAGGAAACCAATTGGAATCCCTCCCTGGAGTGGGAGTCTGGGAAATGTAGTTCCCAGTCCAGGGGGTGGCTAAGAAGGGGAAAGAGTGCCATGGATCAGTCTGCAGTAGCCAATACAGCTACTTATTTACACGTGGTTTCAGTAGGTGAAGAAAAGGGCAGGTGGATCCAGGCAGGTAGAGTTGTGAGCACAGGGAAGCGAGGTGTGTTGGAGATGATGCTAATCTGATGGGAGCTGAGGGTGCCTATCACAGGAGAGGGGGCTGAACTTCAGAGGGTGGGCAGGTTATGGGGGCTCAAATGCCAGCAGTCAGTCCCCTGGAGATCTCATGTAAGGGAGCCTTGTGATTAGAAAGCCCAGAGGAAGAAGCTCGCAGCAGCCCCTGATGGCTCGCTTCTCCAGGACTTGATTCTGGATTTGGAATGTTCCCCTGTCGCTGAGGGGGTGACAACTTGAAGGAGACAATGTCGTCTGGGCGGGAGCAGTCAGGGCTGCTGTGAAGCCCTAGCATTGTGGACTTGTCACCAATTCCACGGGGTCCTGAACAAGGTCAAAGGAAATAGTTCCCCCTCTGATGAACTGCTGACGCACAAAATCTGTTATTGTTGTTGGAAAAATAAATCTGCTTTTATAGGCTGTTGGCTTTTGAACGTGAAAGCTCTTGGAAATTACATTTATGTCACTTTTTCTGTTGCCATTTATTTATTTATTTGATACATGCATTATAATTTATTTTTTTATTGGGAGTGTAGTTGCTTTACAATATTGTATTAGTTCTTACTGTGCAACAAAGTGAATCATCCGTATATATACATGTATCCCCTCTTTTTCAGATTTCCTTGCCACTAATGTCTTCAAGTGGCTCAGTCGTGTCCGACTCTTTGTGACCCCATGGACTATACAGTCCATGAAATTCTCCAGTCCAGAATACTGGAGTGGGTAGCCTATCCCTTCTCCAGCGGATCTTCCTGACCCAGGAATTGAACCGGGGTCTCCTGCAATGCAGGCAGATTCTTTACCAACTGAGCTGTCAGGGAAGCCCACTTAGGTCACCACAAAGTACCAGCTAGAGTTCCCTGTGCTGGACAGTAGGATCTCATTAGTTACCTATTTTATCTGTAGTGTGTATATATATTTGTTGTCCTTTTAACAGTGACGTTGTTGAGTGTTGAGTGTTTTGGGGGATTGTTGCTTACCTCATAGCATCACTGATTCTAACCCAACCAATCACCAGTCAGTCAACTAGCTCATCCCCAAAAGCTAAGCTCAGAAGGGCAAGGTTGTCTGTTGGGATAAAGTGGGAGGAATCATAGTCTGGAAGGTTCTGAATTTCCCAGCAATGAGATTGGGCTCAATTCTGATGCAGCACTGAGCCTGGGGACATGGGGCAGGGGGAAAGGAGACACAGATGTGTTAGATGCTGTGTTAGAGTCGCCATGAACTCTCAGGAAAACCCTAAACCATGTGAATGGCAGGAACCCAACATCCGGCCCTCCACATGACCCCTTAAGTCTAGTGAAGAAATGAAACAGGGGCAGTAGTCCGCAGTAGTCTACAAAGTGTGATCGTTTTTTCCCTGATGGTTCTTTAAAAATTTGATGTTGAGGCTGAAATTATGAGACTTGAATTTGTTCTCAATACATACCCCTCTGCAGATGTGTGTACTCAATGGATTACTGATTGAATCTAAATTGTGGGTGATGAGTGTTACCTTAGAACCTGTGGCTACATGTCCCCCAACCAGAACGGCAGGTTTATAAAGCCTTTGCCTGTTGTTCACAGGCACAATGGGCTTATTAGTGAGACTGATGTATTGCCTTCATGTTGATTAAATAAAAAGTCTATCAGCAACTAATAGCCAAATGCTTACAGTGAAAATATTACTGTGGCGGGCGTCTGTTCAACACCTACCCTGTGGCCTCAGCAACAGTGACTGGTTGCATCAGGCCTGCTCATTTAGGAAACACTTGCTCACACACCAGTAAAGCCTGAGACAACCTGCCGGATGAGAAGAGGGGAGTGTCGGCTCTTCAGTTTTGTTTGAAGGTGACAAAACTAACTTTGAGTGAGGTCAGGGTAGGTGTGGGGGTCATAGAGCTACTCCACGGCAGCAAAATTCGTAGCAATACCACGAAGCCGCCACATTGTTAGCTTTGAAGCATGTTTTATCAAACCTTTGAGATTCTATTTACTTTGCTTTTTCCCCCTGATCATCATGTTTAATGGCATATGTCAACAGAGAATTAAATCTCCTTTCCTATAATCAGATTGTCCTTAGCAACGGGAAAGTAGTCTTGAAAAATTGTCCTTTCTTCTGGCCAGTTTTTAGATCGCATTGCTTGTAAATGATCCCCTAGCCTCCTTTTCTAGGCATCTGTTCTTTTTTTGAAGTCTCAGTGTTTATTATTATTTGTTGTTGTTTCTTAGTCCCCATGTCATGACCAACTCTTTGCAATCCCATGGACTACAGCGCACTAGGCTTCCCTGTCCTTCACTATCTTCACTCCTGTCCATCAAGATGGTCATGCCATCCAACCAACTCATCCTCTGTCATCCCCTTCTCCTCCCACCTTCAATCTTTCCCAGCATCAGGGTCTTTTCCAATGAGTCAGCTCTTTGCATCTGGTCGCCAAAGTATTGGAACTTCAGCTTCAGCATCAGTCCTTCCAATGAATATTCAGTACTGATTTCCTTTAGGATGGACTGGTTGGATCTCTTTGCAGTCCAGGGGACTCTAAAGAGTCTTCGCTAACACCACAGTTCAAAAGCATCAATTCTTCAGTGCTCAGCTTTCTTTATAGTCCAACTCTCACATCAATACATGACTACTGGAAAGACCATAGCTTTGGCTCTACTGATCTTTGTCATCAATATGACGTCTCTGCTTTTTAATATGCTGGCTAGGTTTGTCATAGCTTTACATCCAAGGAGCAAACATCTTTTAATTTAATAGCTGTAATCACCATCTGCAGTGATTTTGGAGTCCAAGAAAATAAAATCTGTCACTGTTTCCATTTTTCTCCTTTCTATTTGCCATAAAGTGATGGGACCAGATGCCATGATTTTAATTTTTTGAATGCTGAGTTTTATACCAGCTTTTTCACTCTCCTCTTTCACCTTCATCAAGAGGCTCTTTAGTTCCTCTATACTTTCTGCCATTAGAGTGGTATCGTCTGCATAAGGGGCTGATATTTCTCCCTGTAATCTTGATTCCAGCTTGAGGTTTATCCAGCCCGGCATTTCGCATGATGTACCCTGCATATCACTGCAGATGGTGATTTCAGCCATGAAATTAAAAGACGCTTACTCCTTGGAAGGAAAATTATGACCAACCTAGATAGCATATTCAAAAGCAGAGACATTACTTTGCCAACAAAGGTTCGTCTAGTCAAGGCTATGGTTTTTCCAGTGGTCATGTATGGATGTGAGAGTTGGACTGTGAAGAAAGCTGAACACTGAAGAAATGATGCTTTTGAACTGTGGTGTTGGAGAAGACTCTTGAGAGTCCCCTGGACTGCAAGGAGATCCAACCAGTCTATTCTAAAGGAGATCAGTCCTGGGTGTTCTTTGGAAGGAATGATGCTAAAGCTGAAACTCCAGTACTTGGGCCACCCCATGTGAAGAGCTGACTCATTGGAAAAAACTCTGATGCTGGGAGGGATTGGGGGCAGGAGGAGAAGGGGACGACAGAGGATGAGATGGCTGGATGGCATCACTGACTCGATGGACGTGAGTCTGAGTGAACTCTGGGCATTGCTGATGGACAGGGAGGCCTGGCGCACTGCGATTCATGGGATCACAAAGAGTCGGACACGACTGAGCGACTGAACTGAACTGAATTGAACTGACTCTGCATATAAGTTAAACAAGCAAGGTGACAATATACAGCCTTGACGTATTCCTTTCTCAATTTTGAACCAGTCTGTTGTTCCATGTCTGGTTCTAACCGTTGCTTCTTGATCTGCATACAGATTTCTCAGGAGGCAGGTAAGGTAGTCTGGTATTTCCATCTCTTAAAGAAATTTCCCCAGTTTGTTGTGATCCACACAGTCAAAGGCTTTAACATAGTTACTGAAGCAGAAATAGATGTTTTTTTGGAATTCCCTTGCTTTCTCTATGATCCAACAAATGTTGGCAATTTGACCTCTGGTTCCTCTGCCTTTTCTAAATCCAGCTTGTAGGTGTAGAAGTTCTTGGTTCATGTACTGCTAAAGCTTAGCTTGAAGGATTTTGAGCATTACCTTGCCATTGTGTGAAAAGAGTGCAATTGTACAGTGGTTTGAATGTTCTCTGGCATTGCCTTTCTTTGGGATTGAAAATGAAAATCAACCTTTTTCAGTCTTATGGCCACTGCTGAATTTTCCAAATTTGCTGGCACACTGAGTGTAGTACTTTAACAGCATCATCTTTTAGAAGTTTAAATAGCTCAACTGGAATTCCATCACCTCCACTAGCTTTGTTCATAGTGATGCTCCCTAAGGCCCACTTGACTTCACATTCCAGGATGTCTGACTTTGGATGAATGACCACACCATCATGGTTACCTGGGTCATTAAAGCTTTTTTGTACAGTTCTTCTGTACAAAGAACTAGAATACAGAACACTCTTCTGTGTGTTCTGGCCACCTCTTCTCTTCTTAATCTCTTTTGCTTCTGTTAGGTCCTTACTGTTTCTGTCCTTTACCGTGCCCATCCCTGCATGAAGTGCTCTCTTTAGATCTTCAGTTTTCCTGACGAGATCTCCAGTCTTTCCCATTCTGTCGCTTTCCTCTGTTTCTTTTTTTTCTTCTTCATGTTTCTCATTGCCTCTTTGTTCAGGTCTTTATTCAAAATTGGCTGTCCAAAATGATTTGGTGTTAAATGAACAAAATTAAGGCTTCCCTGGTGGCTCAGAGGTTAAAGCTTCTGCCTGCAATGCGGGAGACCCGGGTTCAATCCCTGGATTGGGAAGATCCCCTGGAGAAGGAAATGCCAACCCACTCCAGTATTCTTGCCTGGGCAATCCCATAGATGCAGGAGCCTGGTGGCCTACAGTCCACGGGGTCGCAGAGAGTCGGACACGACAGAGCGACTTCACTTTCACTTTCAAACAAAATTAAGTCTATGCAGCAGTCTTCTCTTCCTCTGCGGTGGGTTTCTTTTCTGTGGACTTCTCTTCAGCCACTGGTTTCTTGGCCCTTGTGGCCTTTTTTCCCACTAAAGGCTTCTTCGACATCTTATCACCGACAGCTGTCTTTGTTTCCCACCACAGACTTCTTGCCCGAACCCCCTTCTCATCTGATTTCACTTGTAGTGCTGCTGCTGCCCTATCCATCTGGATTTTGTGGCTCTTGGCCTGTCCAAGAATGGTGTTCTGGTGCATGGTCTTTGCATATGGGTTGAGCTTCAACACGATTCTCAGGTTTTCCAGTGGAATTTTCCTTCAGGGCTCTGTGATGAATCTTCTTGCATGGTGCTTGGAGCTCTCTTTGGATTTCTGGGCTTTTCAAGATCCCGCTGAGGTCTGTATTGAGCATCTTGTGCCTGGGGAGGTTATAGTTTCTCTTGCGGGAGGCTGCTTGACGCCAAGTGCCATAGAGCTCACCTAAGTTCGGAAGGCCCTTTCGGTCCAAATGCAGAAACGTCCCACATGACGACCAGGAGCAAGTTTCAAAATGTTCAGCTTGCTTCTATTAAGCAGAGTAATTCCAGGGATGTTTCTGAAGGCCTTGATGGTACCATTGTCCTCGTTACAGATGAGGGTCCCCTGGGCCGGATGTGTCGATGATTTCTCATTTTGCCTTTGCCAGCTCTCATTTGCTGAAAGGCATCGACCTTTCTGATATCATTCCAGGCCTTAAGTTTCTTCAGAAGCAAAATAACTTCCTTGGTCTTCTTGTGGCCTTCAACTGTATCTTGGACCAGCAAAGGGAGCTCAGGAACTTCCTCTGGACGATGACCTTCAGACACAACTGGCACTGGAAAGGCCGAGGCAGCCAGGGCAGAGCAGATGGCATATCGCTGCTGCGTCGGACTCACTCAACGGTGCCAGCATTGCCAGGACTTGGTGGGTGCGAACATGCGCCCCACACAACACATATTTCCAGAAGCACCCTGGCCAGAATGGTGAGTCCCATCCCCTCGAACCCTGGGAATTTGAGCCACAGCTCTGCCGGTACCCCAAGCCTCTGCACGGGTTTGATGACCTGCTAATTCACTGAAAGCGTAGGGCTGTCTGCTGTTTCTCCGCAAGTTGGTGTGAACACAGTTAACAATATCTGGTCGAATGGGAGCCTTGAGCACAGCAGGCACAGCGACCTTTTTGCCAGATGACTCCCACTTTTAGGAGCACACGTGCCAACAGCAGGGGGGGGGCAGGCCATGCTCCTCTCCTGTTTTCCTTGATTTCTTTGCATTGCTCACTTGAGAAGCTTTCTTATCTCCCCTTGCTGCTCTCTGGAAATCTGCGTTGAGTTGTGTATATCTTTCCCTTCTCCTCTGCCTTTTGCCTCTCTTCTTTCCTCAGCTATTTGTAAAGCCTCCTTGGACAACCACTGTGCCTTGCATTTCTTATTCTTTGGAATAGTTTGATCACTACCTTATGTACAGTGTTATGAACCTCTGTCCCTAGTTCTTCAGGCATTCTGTCCACCAGATCTATTCCCTTGAATCTATTTGTCACCTCCATTGTATAATCGTAAGGGATTTGATTTAGGTCATACCTGAATGGTCTAGCCACTTTCTTTAATTTAAGCCTGAATTTTGCTATAAGGAACTCATAAGCTGAGCCACAGTCAGCTCCAGGTCTTGCATGCTGATTGTGTAGAGCTTCTCCATCTTTGGCTGCAAAGAATAGAATCAGTCTGATTTCAGTGTTGACCATGTGTAGAGTTGTCTCTTGTTACTGTATTTATCTATTCTTTTTCAAATTCTAACTATCACAGCGAATTTCTTTTATCAGCACTTATATACACTTTCAACAATGTGCAGTTTTGTACTTTATTCTTTTTCCCTCCATTGTTTGATTATATTTATTCAAGTGGAATTTTGTGTCTCCTGAACCAATAATGCTGAAGAAGCTGAAGTTGAATGGTTCTATGAAGACCTACAAGACCTTTTAGAACTAACACCCAAAAAAGATGTCCTTTTCATTATAGGGGACTGGAATGCAAAAGTAGGAAGTCAAGAAACACCTGGAGTAACAGGCAAATTTGGCCTTGGAATACGGAATGAAGCAGGGCAAAGACTAATAGAGTTTTGCCAAGAAAACGCACTGGTCATAACAAAAACCCTCTTCCAACAACACAAGAGAAGACTCTACACATGGACATCACCAGATGGTCAACACCGAAATCAGATTGACTATATTCTTTGCAGCCAAAGATGGAGAAGCTCTAGACAGTCAGGAAAAACAAGACCAGGAGCTGACTGCGGCTCAGACCATGAACTTTTTATTGCCAAATTCAGACTTAAATTGAAGAAAGTAGGGAAAATCACTAGACTATTCAGGCATGACCTAAGTCAAATCCCTTATGATTATATAGTGGAAGTGAGAAATAGATTTAAGGGCCTAGATCTGATAGATAGAGTGCCTAATGAACTATGGACTGAGGTTCGTGACATTGTACAGGAGACAGGGATCAAGACCATCCCCATGGAAAAGAAATGCAAAAAAGCAAAATGGCTGTCTGGGGAGGCCTTACAAATAGCTGTGAAAAGAAGAGAAGCGAAAAGCAAAGGAGAAAAGGAAAGATATACCCATTTGAATGCAGAGTTCCAAAGAATAGCAAGAAGAGATAAGAAAGCCTTCTTCAGCGATCAATGCAAAGAAATAGAAGAAAACAATAGAATGGGAAAGACTAGAGATCTCTTCAAGAAAATCAGAGATACCAAAGGAACATTTCATGCAAAGATGAGCTCGATAAAGGACAGAAATGGTATGGACCTAACAGAAGCAGAAGATATTAAGAAGAGATGGCAAGAATACACAGAAGAACTGTACAAAAAAGATCTTCACGACCCAGATAATCATGATGGTGTGATCACTGACCTAGAGCCAGACATCCTGGAATGTGGAGTCAAGTAGGCCTTAGAAAGCATTACTATGAACAAAGCTAGTGGAGGTGATAGAATTCCAGTTGAGCTATTCCAAATCCTGAAAGATGATGCTGTGAAAGTGCTGCACTCAATATGCCAGCACATTTGGAAAACTCAGCAGTGGCCACAGGAATGGAAAAGGTCAGTTTTCATTCCAATCCCAAAGGAAGGCAATGCCAAAGAATGCTCAAACTACCACACAATTGCACTCATCTCACATGCTAGTAAAGTAATGCTCAAAATTCTCCAAGCCAGGCTTCAGCAATATGTGAACTGTGAACTACCTGATGTTCAAGCTGGTTTTAGAAAAGGCAGAGGAACCAGAGATCAAATTGCCAACATCCACTGGATCATGGAAAAAGCAAGAGAGTTCCAGAAAAACATCTATTTCTGCTTTATTGACTATGCCAAAGCCTTTGACTGTGTGGATCACAACAAACTGTGGAAAATTCTGAAAGAGATGGGAATACCAGACCACCTGATCTGCCTCTTGAGAAATTTGTATGCAGGTCAGGAAGCAACAGTTAGAACTGGACATGGAACAACAGACTGGTTCCAAATAGGAAAAGGAGTATGTCAAGGCTGTATATCGTCACCCTGTTTATTTAACTTATATGCAGAGTACATCATGAGAAATGCTGGACTGGAAGAAACACAAGCTGGAATCCAGATTGCCAGGAGTAGTATCAATAACCTCAGATATGCAGATGACACCAGCCTTATGGCAGAAAGTGAAGAAGAACTAAAGAGCCTCTTGATGAAAGTGAAAGTAGAGAGTGGAAAAGTTGGCTTAAAGCTCAACATTCAGAAAAAGAAGATCATGGCATCTGGTCCCATCACTTCATGGGAAATAGATGGGGAAACAGTGGAAACAGTGTCAGACTTTATTTTTGGAGGCTCCAAAATCACTGCAGATGGTGACGGCAGCCATGAAATTAAAAGATGCTTACTCCTTGGAAGGAAAATTATGACCAACCTAGATAGCATATTCAAAAGCAGAGACATGACTTTGCCAACAAAGGTTCATCTAGTCAAGGCTATGGTTTTTCCTGTGGTCACGTATGGATGTGAGAGTTGGACTGTGAAGAAGGCTGAGCACTGAAGAATTGATGCTTTTGAACTGTGGTGTTGGAGAAGACTCTTGAGAGTCCCTTGGACTGCAAGGAGATCCAACCAGTCCATTCTGAAGGAAATCAGCCCTGGGATTTCTTTGGAAGGAATGCTGCTAAAGCTGAAACTGCAGTACTTTGGCCACCTCATGTGAAGAGTTGTCTCATTGGAGAAGACTCTGATGCTGGGAGGGATTGGGGGCAAGAGGAGAAGGGGATGACAGAGGATGAGATGGCTGGATGGCATCACTGACTCGACGGATGTGAGTCTCAGTGAACTCTGGGAGTTGGTGATGGACAGGGAGGCCTGGCGTGCTGGGATTCACGGGGTCGCAAAGAGTAGGACACGACTGAGTGACTGATCTGATGTGATCTGATCTGAAGCTTTGAGAATTTAAAAATCATCATTGAAAACATTTTTCCACCCAAGGTTACAACCCTTTTCTCCAGAGGCAGCTCACTGGATCAGAGAACCAACCCTTCCCCTTTACACTTGGACTGAGGGTCAGTGACCCCCTGAAGAACTCCATCCTGGCTAATTCATCTTCCTTTGCTGATTTCTCTGAACCCTGCAGCCAACTTTGGGAAGACACCTTCCTTAAACACCCCTAATTTAATTTTTGGAGACGTGCTGTTCACATCAGCGTCCTGACCGACATAGTCACTGGTGCCTGAAGTGTGGGAGGCAATTGGAATTCCAAAAGGGACCCTGGGATTGTGTGCTCATGCCTGGCTTGAATCGATTATCTCCTCATGGTGAGAAAATGGCTTTGAACAGAATGGGCTGAGCCTATGAGAAAGGTACATTGGACACCGAGCGGGAGGAGTGTGGTGTCAGCTTACTATATTTTCAATGAGGAATGCAGGAAACATGACAAGTCAAGGAAGGGATAAAAAAGACCTTGTTTCATTCATTCTCAGTGAGCCACCTTAGTGATTCCATAGGAACATCTGGCCTTGAGGAAAGACTCCAGTACTTCGAGTCAGAAAAAGAGAGTTCTGATTCCATTTCTTCTAATAATTTACTCTCTGACCTTGGGAAATTAGTCTTGCACTTTGAATGGCACATGATTCTACATGAATGCAAGTTATTTCTATTCTTATATTTCTCTCTCTCTCTTTTTCATTACTACCTAACTTAGAAAGTATCTCTTTCTCTGAGTTTCCTTAGACGTATTTTGAAAGCTCTGTATTATGACTTGTGGGAAACAATGCTATTACAGAACAAGAAACTACTGGAAATGCCATGATTTTCTCTGCTGGAGATGGTAGCACTTGGCACGCTAGTGCTGATGGAATTAGATCTGAGAAGCCAGCAAGATTTTACACTCTTGACAAGATAAGTTAGGTCCAGCCTTGGCCACGTTACCCGCTGAGAGACGGTCTTCACCGGCTCAAGGGGAGAGAGGCCCAGGGGCAGATGTGACTGGCTTAGCTAGGTTTGCACGTGGCTCGGGGGTGGTTTGGGGAGGGAGTGATGCTAGGGACGGGGGAGGGGAAGCTCTCCCCCCGTGCACCCCACTGCCTGGACTGGGGCTCCGCTGAGGCTCGGTGCCTCTCCTGCCCTCTTCCCGGCCTCCCTTCCTGTGGCCCTCCCTCCTCTCCTCCATCTCTTCTTCTCTCCTTTCCACGTTCTTTCCCACCCTTTGTCCTCTCTTTGCTCCTCCTTCCCTTCACCTCCATCCTGGTTCTGCTGCCCGCAGCTCACGCCCTGCTCCTGACTACACAGCAGCCTGAAAACCCTGACTCCCCCTTGCAGAACCAAAGCCGAAGTGGCACGTTCCCAACCCAGAAGGTCAGGGGTGTACAGGGCAGTCACCTTTGATTTCCGTAAGTGCAGCCAAGAAGAACGCCCAGTTTAAAGCTGGTTCACAGCATCCGCACGCATAGTTCTCTGGCAGAAAGACTGAGGTGTCTATGTGTCCTTAACTGTTCTTCAGACCAGGGCACAGTAAAAGTGGGGTAGCGGGGGATAAATTACAGGATGGGCGAAAATATACACAGGACCTCTGCGATTTTGTCTGAATCAAAGGCTGGCTTCTAATCAATATAATGTATTTTTTTATTTTTAAATAGCCCATTATAATATAATAGAGCAATAAATACTGATAAAAGTGTTCCCAGTGAGCAATTCCTTTTGGAATAATGACTATTTGATTATAGAATGATTTGGCTTTTAATTTACACCAGCACTTAATGTGTTCCTCTTAACTTAATATTCTCCCAGTGCTGAGTGGAGTCCAGTCACAGGAAGTAATGAACGTGTGCTGCTGGGAACTTCATTAAGGAGCAGCTCCGGTGTGGGGGCCACTCTGAGTCCTGTGGTCCACGGGCTTCCAGATCAATCCAGAGAGAGACTTGCTGTGGTGTTACTGCTGGGGCCCAGCCAGGGCCCAGGGGACGGAGTGCCATGTGCTTCTGCTCACCTTTAACTTTCTTTATCTGTGGACCCTGGATAACATAATACCGGGGCATTTGATCATTCAAAAGACCTTTTTAAGAGCCTTCTACGTACCACACATACATTAAGCAGTATTTAAGGGCAGTGTTGAAAGAAAACAAACAATAAACCAATCATAAAACAATAATCCTAAAGGTGAGGGAACAATGCAAAGAAATAGAAGAAAACAATAGAATGGGAAAGACTAGACATCTCTTCAAGAAAATTGAAGATACCAAGCGAATATTTCATGCAAGGATGGGCACAATAAAGGACAGAAACAGTAAGGACCTAACCGAAGAAGAAATTAAGAAGAGGTGGCAAGAATACACATAACTGTACAAAAAGGTCTTAATGACCCGGATAACCATGATGGTGTGATCACTTACCTAGAGCCAGACATTTTGAAGTCTGAAGTCAAGTGGGCCTTAGGAAGCATCACTACAAACAAAGCTAGTGGAGGTGATGGAATTTCAGCTGAGCTATTTGAAATCCTAAAAGATGATGCTGTGAAAGTGCTGCACTCAATATGCCAGCAAATTTGGAAAACTCAGCAGTGGCCATGGGACTGGAAAAGGTCAGTTTTCATTCCAATCCAATGAAAGGCAATGCCAAAGAAAGTTCAAACATGACTTAGTGACTGAATGACAGTGAAGGTGAGTGGGATCTTGGAGAGGACAGCCACTCCCAGTGGTGTGGGATCTGCTTCATCTGTAGCCCAGCCTTCTCTCGTTCCTTCCTCACCTCCTACAGCTGCTCCTAGAGACCCCTTCTAGTTTCAAAGATCCAGGCTGGGTCTCCTGTGCCCAATATTCCAAGCATTGGACCAGGGCAGCCACTCCATTCTCTGGGACAGAAGAAAGTGAGAATCATGTAGCTAGAATTGCTGTTTTCCTGGGTGACTTGTGGGCTAACTAGGCATTGAACATCGTTGGTCTCAACCTCAGGATGTCAAAAGCTGAATTCACCATTCACTGAATTCACCGTGCCTCCTAGAATATCCTCCTCTTCTTGTCTTAACCGTTTGTATTGGGTTGGCCCAGAAGTTCGTTTAGATTTTTCTGTAAGATGTAACGGGAAAACCCGGATGGACTTCTGGGCCAAGCCAGTGGGGAGATGCTCCTGCAGGGGTGTGCTGTTAAATGTGTAACCATGGGCTCTCAGCAGTTCTCCGGCTGACCAGGGCTTAGGATTCAGTGCTTTCACTGCCATGGCCCCGGGTTCAGTCCCTTACCGTGGTGCTAGGACCCCACAGGCTTCGTGGTGTGGCCAAAAACAAAGACGCTGGGCTCTTTTTTTTTTTTTTCAAAAAAAGAAGAGTCCTGATTTCCCTGGTGCAAATGCTTCCACTGGGTCTGATTCCCAGCTTCCCACGTGGTGTCCTGACGTGAGGATGGGAGGGATACTCCCATGGGCTCCTGGGGGCTGGCGTGAGCCAACCTTAGCCACGTGCTCGCTGCACCACCATCCAGACCATTCGAGCCGAAAACCTAACCTGCAGCTTTGAGTCTTCATTTCCCTTTCTTCCAACGTCCGGTGTGGGGAGAAAAGGCTGACTTTCCCCTGTCTTCCAAGCCCTTTCATGGCCCCAACACACTCAGGCAGGCTCACCACCAGGAGAGTGAGGTCTCTGTCTCTTTGGCATTGGTTAGTTAAGGATCCACAATGCTCTTTTGGAATTTGGGGGACCACACCCGGCTGTCACCAGGAGGGGGCCACCACCAGCATTCAGATGGTGAGCTCCAGGGTCATCTTTGGGTGTCCTGGAAATTACTGTCCAAGGATGCTATCTTAGCACGGCGTTCAAAGTTCGTTCAAAAAGGTGGAAATTTTGTTTATTATTTCTGAACCTAGAACCAAATTCCAGTTTACCTAGAACCTAATTCCAGTTTATTCATAAACATAGATTATCTGTTAGTATTGTTATTTTATTTTTAATGCATGCTGGTTGTACTGGGTTTTATTTTGGTGTCTTCTCTCTTTGGTTTCTCTGTACTTGTGACAATGGCTTCTGATCCTTTTCCCCCCCTTTTCCTAGTCCAAACTCATTCATTATATGTATGGCCGGGACAGCATAACTTATTCTTATTTTTGAGCTTTGTGGTGCCCAAGTATGAAACACATATCAATGCATTAGAAATTGTTTTCTTTTTATATCTCTAATAAAGTAAGGAGTTATATTTATTTTTTTGAATTATGTAAATAGGAAATGGCACCCTACTCTAGTATTTCTTGCCTGGAAAATTGCATGGACAGAGGATCCTGGCAAGCTGCAGTCCATGGGGTCTCAAAGAGTCAGACACAACTGAGCATGCACGCATGTATCTTATGTTGTCTATAAATTGCTCTACGAGGACAGAAGATCGGACCTTGGGAATATCAAATGCCATGGATCCAGTAGTAAATCATCACCCAGCTTTTCTACAAAAGTCACAACCCAAAGCCATCCTGATTCTAGAAACATAAAGAAAACTGTGTGCGTTTGTTCAAAACATATATTTCTGGACCTGATAAATGGACTTTTCTAAGGGGTAGAAAGAAAATTTTTGTGTAAGCATACTTACACGTCACAACTGACTTTTCCTGCTCCACTCTGCATCTTTATAGGCAGGTCTGCTCTGTTTTGTGTGATATAAATTAAAGCAGCGCAGGTGGCAGGGATACTAGAAACATATAGCTATCAGGGCAGCCAGCCACCCACCCGTCAGGAAGGGCTCCACCACAGCAGGACGGCCAGCTCCCTGCTGTGCCAGGAGGGCCTTGCGCTTGCTTGGTGGTGGGGAGGTTTACGGGGGCACGGATGAGGTCAGGGGGTGGTGGGGATGGCCAGGTGCTTTGGGACCTTGGTGCTGTGGATATTTGTCATCTGGTGTCTTAGACTGTTCAGGCTGCTATCGCACGTGCCACAGACTGTGGGGCTTGAACAACGGACACCTGTGTCTCACTGTCTGGGGGCTGGGAGTCCAAGGTCCAGGTGCTGGCAGATTGGGTGTCTGCTGAGGGCTCTCTTCCTGGTTGGCAGACGCTGTCTTCTTGGAAAGAGAGTGCTGGGGTCTCTCTATCCCTTTATAAGATCATGAACCCCATTCCTGAGGGCTCCAGACTCATGAGCTAATCACTCCCAAAGTCCCAAATTTCAAGCACCATCACATTGGGGATTAGTCTCCACACATGGATTGGGGCAGAGGGACACAAACATTGAGTCCACAGCATCTGCTGGGAACCATTTCAATATTTTATCAACAGGTACACCACCCTTATGGCAGAAAGTGAAGAAGAAGTAAAGAGCCTCTTGATGATAGTGAAAAAGAGTGAAAAAGTTGCCTTAAAGCTCAACATTCTGAAAACTAAGATCATGGCATCCAGTCCCATCGCTTTATGGGAAATAGATGGGGAAACAATGGAAACAGTGTCAGACTTTATTTTTCTGGGCTCCAAAATCACTGCAGATGGTGATCGCAGCCATGAAATTAAAAGACGCTTGCTCCTTGGAAGGAAAGTTATGACCAACCTAGACAGCATATTCAAAAGCAGAGACATTGCTTTGTCAACAAAGGTCTGTCTAGTCAAGGCTATGGTTTTTCCAGTGGTCATATATGGATGTGAGATTTGGACTATAAAGAAAGCTGAGTGCTGAAGAACTTATGCTTTTGAACTGTGGTGTTGGAGAAGACTCTTGAGAGTCCCTTGGACTGCAAAGAGATCCAACCAGTCCATCCTAAAGGAGATCAGTCCTGGGTGTTCATTGGAAGGACTGATGCTGAAGCTGAAACTCCAATACTTTGGCCACCTGATACAAAGAGGTGACTTATTGGAAAAGACCCTGATGCTGGGAAAGATTGAGGGCAGGAGGAGAAGGGGACGACAGGATGAGATGGTTGGATGGCATCACCGACTCGATGGACATGAGTTTGAGTAAACTCCGGAAGTTGGTGATGGACAGGGAGGCCTGGCCTGCTGCAGTCTATGGGGTCACAAAGAGTCGGACACAACTGAGCGACTGAACTGAACTGAACTGAACTGAAGAGCTGTGCAGGTGCTCTGTTGTTCAGTTGCTCAGTGTCTGACTCTTTGTGACTCACGGACTGCAGCACACCAGGCTTCCCAGTCCTTCACTATCTCCTGGAGTTTGCTCAAACTCATGTCCATTGGTTGGATGCCATCTAACCATCCCATCCTCTGTTGCCCCCTTCTCTTCCTGCCTTCAACCTTTCCCAACATCAGGGCCTTTTCCAATGAGTCAGTTCTTTGCATCAGGTGGCCAAAGTATTGAAGCTTCAGCTTCAGCATCAATCTTTCCAATGCATATTCTGGTTGATTTCCTTTAGGATTGACTGGTTTGATCTCCTTGCAGTCCAAAGGACTCTCAAGAGTCTTCTCCAGCACTACACTTAGAAAGTATCAAGCGCTTATGGGCTGAATATAGCCCTAAACCTGGCTTCTAGCCCTAGATCTAGGACTGAGCTCTCAGGGAAAGGTACGGGTTTAGGCGTGGCTATGGCCGTGGATTCCAGGCGCTCACTCCCCACTAGGCCTTTCCCACTGGGCACTGCCAATGCCCAGGTGTCCCTGAACCATCCATGCCATCTGGCTTGGCTCTTGTCCTATGGCACTGCCATGCCTTCAGGGACTTGTCTCGCTGTCGGGAGCTGATTTATGGTTTTATTAAAATGCGATTAAGAGGGGGCCGATGATGATGAATCATTCCCAGCACTTGCCATCTAAACCCACAGAGCAGCTGCCAACCGCATGGGAAGGACACAAGACACAGTGCTGGGTCAGCCTGGCAGCAGGGCCCTGGAGGGACCCCCGAGGGCAGCGAGCTCTGCCCTCTGGGGCTCAGCTCTTCGTCCAGCCACGACCTTCAGGCGTCAGCCTTTGAGCTTCCATGTGCATCGGTTACATCATTTACAGGAAGCTACTGGAATGTCATGCTAAACATTCATGATTCTTTTGTTTTTATAAAAACATAATTAAAAAAACCCAAGCAGCTCAAGATAGCAAAGGGTAGACATTTTTAAAAGGAGTATTTGCTTAGATAAATGTCCAAATATATCTATTTCTTGGGCTCAGCTTGGTGCCTTTCTTTTTTTTTTTTTAATTACTATGAAGTATAGTTGATTTAAATTGTTGTGTTAGTCTCTGCCTTACAGCAACGTGACTCCGTTATGCACACATATACATTCCTTTCCATATTCCTTTCCATTATGGTTTATCCCTGAATATTGAATATAGCTCCCTGTGTTACACAGTAGGACCTTGTTCATCCATTCTCTATCTAATAGTTTGCGTTTGCTAATCCCGAACTCCCACTCCATCCCTCCCCGAGTCTGGTGCCTTCCTTGCTTTGTGTGAGTGTTCACCAGCTGACTCTGATGAATCTAGCCTGTGTTCTCTGCGGTGATCTTGGCATCACCGTGGCTGTAATTAGAACTGGGACAGGAGCTGCAGAGACGGGGCTATGGGAAGAACAAGCCAAACCTCCCTGCGGATGAGGAGGGAACATGTGGTCCCCTGGGCGTGGTTGGCCCCCATTCCTTGTCTGTCCCCAGGTCAGGCTCCTTACTTTGGTGAATCCTTGTATGTCCCATCCTCCACTTAAACCCCAGGCCCCAGGTAAAATGTTTCACCTCTTGTTAGTCTCCTCCCGTAACATCCCAACCTTCTAGATTTTTTCCATTGTGTAAACTGCACAGTCTTGAATGTACAATTGTGTAGAATTAAGTACTTTCATGGACTTCCCAAGTGGCCCAGTGGCCTGCCAATGCAGGAAACCTAGGAGATGCGGATTCGACCCCTGGGTCGGGAGGATCCCCCACAGGAGGGCCAGGCAGCCCACTCCAGTGTCCTTGCCTGGAGAATCCCATGGACAGAGGAGCCTGGCAGGCTACAGTCCATGGGGTCAAAGAGAGTCGGCATGATTGAAGCAACTTATCACCCGTGCACAAGTACATTCACACTGCTGTGCAGCCATCCCACACCCATCTCCAGAACTTTTTCACCCTCCCGAATGGAACTTCTGTCTCTGCTAACACTAACTCCCCGTCTCACTCTCCCCTGCCCCTGGTAACCTCTGTTCTACTTTCTCATCAGGAATATGCTTATTTCTGGTACCTCATATGAGTGGCAGAGAAGGCAATGGCACCCCACTCCAGTACTCTTGCCTGGAAAATCCCATGGATGGAGGAGCCTGGTGGGCTGCAGTCCACAGGATCGCTAAGAGTCAGACACAACTGAGCAACTTCACTTTCACTTTTCACTTTTATGCATTGGAGAAGGAAATGGCAACCCACTCCAGTGTTCTTGCCTGGAGAATCCCAGGGACGGGGGAGCCTGGTGGGCTGCCGTCTATGGGGTCGCACAGAGTTGGACATGACTGAAGTGACTTAGCAGCAGCAGACGAGTGGAATCACTGGATTTGTCCTTTTATGTCTGGCTTATTTCACTTAGCATATTAACCTTACATGGAAAAACGGGTTCAAAACTGGGAAAGGACATGTGTTGTCATCTATTTATTTAACTTACATGCAGAATACTTCATGTGAAATACCGGGCTGGATGAATCACAAGCTGGGAAACCCGATCGCTGGGAGAAATATGAACAACCTCAGATATGCAGATGATAACACTCGAATGGCAGAAAGTGAGGAGGAACTAAAGAGTCTCCTGATGAGGGCAAATGAGGAGAGTGAAAAAAATGGCTTAAAACTCAACATTCAAAAAGTTAAGATCATGGCATCCAGTCCCATCACTTTATGGCAAATAGATTTTATTTTCTTGGTCTCCAAAATCACAGTGGACAGTGGCTGCAGCCATGAAACTGCAAGATGCCTGCTCCTTGAAAGGAAAGTTATGACCAACTAGACAGTGTATTAAAAAGCAGAGACATCACTCTACCTACAAAGGTTTGTATGGTTAAAGCTATGGTTTTCCCAGGAGTCATGTATGGATGTGAGAGTTGGACCATAAAGAAGGCTGAGTGCCCAAGAATTGATGCTTCGAATTGTGGTGTTGGAGACGACTCTTGAGAGTCCCTTGGACAGTATGGAGATCAAACCAGTCAATCCTAAAGGAAATCAACTTTGACTCTTCACTAGAAGGACTGATGCTGAAGCTGAAGCTCCAGTACTTTGGCCACCTGATGTGAAGAGCTGACTCATTGGAAAAGACCCCGATGCTGGGAAAGATTGAAGATGGGAGGAGAAGGGCACGACAGAGGATGAGATGGTTAGATGGCATCACCGACTCAATGGGCATGAATTTGAGCAAACTCTGGGACATAGTGGAGGACAGGGAAGCCAGGAGTGCTGCAGTCCATGGGGTCGCAAAGAGTCGGACATGACTTAGCAACTGAGCAACAAGAACAATTGTCCTCAGGATTCATTCATGTTGTTTCAGATGCCAGGATTTCCTTCCTTTTCAAGACTGAACAGCATTCTATTGTATGGATAGACCACATCTTGTTTGTTCATTCAGGGCTCGACGGGCATTTGGGGGTGTTGCTGCCTTTTGCCTCTAGTGAACAGTGATGCTGTGCACATTGATGCATTTCTTCCAGTTTTGATCATTGAAAGGTACGCCTGCCGTATCCAGACCCTCTCAAATGTACTGAGTTGGTCCTGTGGATCCAATGCCATCTTCAGCTCCTGAAACATGCACGTGCAGACCAGGTGTATCAGCCCTGTTCACCTGCATTTGCTCTTGCCCTGCCCTCAGTGTGGAGCGGTCTCCACCCTCTTCTGTCCTTTCTCCGGCCCTCTCTCTGCTCTGCAGCAACTGGCTTTCTGAAATGCTGGCCTTGTTCGCTGTCTCTAGAACTGCACTTAGCCCTTTGGGCTATGAATAAACTTCTTTTGGCTGCATGTTTCCTGGCAGGTGTTCCTGGGCTCTGACTCTGCCCAGGTTTCAGCCCTTCCTAACCCTTTTAGGGGCTTCCCCTGTGGCTCAGCTGGTAAAGAATCTGCCCGCAATTCAGGAGATATGAGTTTGATCCCTGGGTTGAGAAGATCCCCTGGAGAAGGGAAAGGCTACCCACTCCAGTATTCTGGTTTAGAAAATTCCACAAACTGTATAGTCCATGGGGTCACAAAGAGTCAGACACGACTGAATGACTTTCACTTTCATTTCACTTTACCCTTTTAGAGCCATGTCCTCCAGACCATGAAGGCTGAACTCACAGAACAGGATTCAGTATTGGTAGCAAATAAGCACAACAAAACTAATCAAACATGTTATTAATTACATGTACCGTGATCATATGCTACTTGGTAATTAGGCATGACTGATAAGGGGCTCATAAGTGGCTATGCTTAATTGTACTCTGACCTGAACTGCCCAATCATTTTTGGAGTCAGTAGGGAGTGTGTTTGTTGGCAAACAAAACTCCATCTAGTCAAAGCTATGGTTTTTCCCTAGTCATGTATGGATGTGAGAATTGGACCATAAAGAAAGCTGAGCACTGAAGAACTGATGCTTTTGAACTGCAGGGTTGGAGAAGACTCATGGAAAATTCTGAAAGAGCTGGGAATACCATACCACCTGATCTGCCTCTTGAGAAGCCTGTATACAGGTCAGGAAGCAACAGTTACATCTGGGCATGGAACAACAGACTGGTTCCAAATAGGAAAAGGAGTACGTCAAGGCTGTATATTGTCACCCTGCTTATTTAACTTCTATGCAGAGTACATCATGAGAATTGCTGGGCTGGAGGAAGCACAAGCTGGAATCAAGATTGCTGGGAGAAATATCAATAACCTCAGATATGTAGATGACACTACCCTTATGGCAGAAAGTGAAGAAGAACTAAAGAGCCTCTTGATGAAAGTGAAAGTGGAGAGTGAAAAAGTTGGCTTAAAGCTCAACATTCAGAAAACGAAGATCATGGCATCCGGTCCCATCACTTCATGGCAAATAGATGGGGAAACAATGGAAACAGTGGCTGACTTTATTTTTCTGGGCTCCAAAATCACTGCAGATGGTGATTGCAGCCATGAAATTAAAAGACACTTGCTCCTTGGAAGGAAAGTTATGACCAACCTAGACAGCATATTAAAAAGCAGAGACATTACTTTGTCAACAAAGGTCTGTCTAGTCAAGGCTATGGTTTTTCCAGTGGTCATGTATGGATGTGAGAGTTGGACTGTGAAGAAAGCTGAGCACTGAAGAATTGATGCTTTTGAACTGTGGTGTTGGAGAAGACTCTTGAGAGTCCCTTGGACTGCAAGGAGATCCAACCAGTCCTTCCTAAAGGAAATCAGTCCTGGGTGTTTATTGGAAGGACTGATGTTGAAGCTGAAACTCCAGTACTTTGACCACCTGATGCAGAGAGGTGACTCATTTGAAAAGACCCTGATGCTGTGAGGGATTGGGGGCAGGAGGAGAAGGGGACGACAGAGGATGAAATGGTTGGATGGCATCACTGACTCAACGGTCATGAGTTTGATCAAGCTCCGGGAGTTGGTGATGGACAGGGAGGCCTGGAAGGCTGCAGTCCATGGGGTCACAAAGAGTCAGACACGACTGAGTGACTGAACTGACTGACTGAGGGAGTGTGTATGTTTGTGTGTACACGTGTGAGTGTGTCTGTGTTGATGGGAGAAGAAAGGATGGGGAAAGGTTATTTGGAGAGGTGGTGAGTCTAGGAATAATTGGAAAGGGAGGCTGTGACCCCTTTCCTGACCCCCTACCAGGGCGCAGGATAGGAAGTGTTCTTCTGAAGCCTCAGTTAAGACCCTGTTCTCTTTCTCCCACCTTCTGCCTGCCTCAGCCCTGATTAAAATCCTTGGATCAATTTCCTGTTCTCTTTCATTTTTCTTGTTCCCTGCCCTGACAAGGGCTGTAAATACTGACAGTTCATGCTGGATATTATGGTAAAAGGAACTCCATGCTGAAACAGTTCTCTGTGCAGCTGCTTGAAATTCTAGCCATTGATTTCCTTGGCCAAGTCCAGTGACAGGGGTCCACAGGGCTGTTGGAACTTGGGGTAGATTACGGGACATCCTATAATACTGTTCCCAACGTGCAGGCAGTGGAGTTATTGTGTGGGATCCAAACATTGTCTAGTTTGAATGATTGTCTTGCCCATGTTAACCCAAATTAAAACAAAAAAGCTGCCCAAGGACGCATGGTGATCAGTAAACTATCTAAGCTGTTTATTGAATCCATAGCTGACACTTGGAACAACTAGTCAAGAGCGAGTAATGCTGTGCCCTGTCAAGGGGTCAGGTGGGCAGCAGTCACATCATTTTTGGCTTCTGTGTGGACACCTGTGCAGTTTGCCTGGTAGCGTCTGCGGGAGGAAGTGGGGATCAGCTTCCTCTAGCATGGCTTTAGTGGTTCTTGGGATTCCCTTTGGTCAGTTCTGAGGGAAAGGTTTAGATAGATTTGAGAGTGAGGGTGTGACCATGACTCACTCTCAGCACAGGGTGGAGATAGCCACTCGGGGTGGACACTCTCTGTTCTCTAAGGGAGCCCAGGCTGCAGCTCCCACGGGTCACAGTGAGTCTGCACCCATATCTGTGGCACTGAACCGAAGCCAAAGAACAAGATGCCTGCCAGATGCCCAGGAACGAGCTGCTGCTTCTGCTCAGGTTTAATTGAAGCACGATCACTACAACAGCCTACGGCCAGAAGTGATGGCAAACAGCTGGTTAGACTGTCATATTCCTCACGATTTTAAATCACATTCACGCCAACGTTTTTCTTCATTGTCTACTTGTCACTTAGTGTGAGAGACCGAGCAACATATGGAAGGCACGGGGGAGCAGCCTGCAAGTCCACAGATGTGGGTTCTAAGCTGGCAGCCTTTTGCGGAGTAGTCACTGTGTGACAGGAAAACACAGATCTGACTCCATATTTCATCTGTTTCTTTTACTTAAACCTCTGTATTCTATTGTTTCTGCTAAAGTTGAGAATGTTGCTTGTAGCCTGAAGTGTACAGGGCAGTGCATTAATGGAGGCTCTGAGCTTTTAAGGTCTAACTGTTTCCCATTCATATGGATATAAAAAGTTGCAGAACAGAGTAACATGTATCTTGTTGGTGGTTTACAAGAACGTTATGACCTTATGACCTGATTGAAGTGGGCAGCTGTAGGAACAAAGGATTCTGCTATAAAAGGGGCCTCGGTTCTAACTGGGGTGAAATGGTTCTTTGGGAGACGAGCCCACCACCTTCTCGGTCTGCTGGCTTCCTGAATAAAATCTCTATTCCTTCCCCAACAACGCATCTCTCCATTTGTTGGCCTGTCATGCGACGAGCAGTCTGAGTTTGGACTCAGTAACAACCAGCTGTGTGTGACCTTGGACAAGCCCCTCACCTTGCCAGACCCCAGCTTCCTCATATATAAAATAACCTAAAATTCGATGGTGGTGTCCTGACTTTAGACCTGTATCCTTTGTGCTACAACTCCGGACTGACTTCTGTCAGCCTCATTCAAAACGTGAATGGAGAGGGAGGAGGAAGGATTATGCAGACCCCCTGTGTGTGTGTTTGGAGGACCCACAGGAGGTCACTGGCTATGCTTTCTCTCCCCTCAACCCCTCACTCCGCCGCTTTGCTTCATGTTCCAGACTTGCTGCCCTCCTCTTTCAACACATGCTTCATTCTAATACATGGTTCATTCAATGCTCACAATAACCTGCCCAGCTGGTATTATTATGATTTACAATTTATACCTGGGGAAACAAAATGTAAGGAGGCTCATGTGCTCGGGGACACAAAGTTAGAAGTAGCAGGGCAGGGATTTAAACTGAGGAGTATGACTTTCAAATCTAACCGTTAATCACTATAAACAGGCAGCGATGGGAATCCCTTTGGTCTTTGGGAATCCCTTTCCCATTGGAAGGAGACTGGGAGTGTCAGGAAAGCAGGAAAGAGGGACCACGGAGGTGTGAGGAGGATGCCTTCACCATCTTCCCATTGGTGCTTGGCTGGGAACCGGTCCTGGGAAGAAAAATGTCCGCTCCATTTGGTTCTGTCTTTGAGCAGATGACACAAGTCTACTGGGGAAACTGAGCCTTGGTCTTCCTTTGTTCCTCCTCTTCTTCAGGGAAGTTCTCGTGATGAAAGTGGCAAGGTGGATGCCAGGTGACTAGCAGTGGCTGTTCTCTATGACCCAGAGAGTGGTTCATAGTTTCTACACACATTACAAGTCCATCCTTTTAGGAGCAACTGTGGGTGGAAAGGAGAGGGTGGGAGAGCAGAGGCTTGTGCAAGACAGGCCTGGTGTGGAAGCAGGGTCCGCCTCTTTGAGGCGTGTAGCCTTCAGTCTCCTTTTCTTTGCTGTAGGAGAGGAAGATTCTGTGTGTCTTCTTGCAGTGTCGTGGTGAGGATGGAATGAGAAAGCCCGCACCCAGCACAATGCCCAGCATTACCGGCATCTGGGTAGCATGAGTTCCCCTTTCTGTTTTGTCACATCTTCCTATTAACCTGAC
The DNA here is from genome assembly GCF_003369695.1 of Bos indicus x Bos taurus. Taxonomy (NCBI): domain Eukaryota; kingdom Metazoa; phylum Chordata; class Mammalia; order Artiodactyla; family Bovidae; genus Bos; species Bos indicus x Bos taurus. The sequence continues at coordinate 4,583,061 of NC_040079.1, read as the reverse complement.
TTTCTCCTATTTGCCTCTGGTCTCCTTTTTCTCCCCCTGAGCTGTTCAACACCGTCTGTTCAGCCTGACATCTGAGATCCTTCACGTGTCAAATGCTTTCCCTTCCAACTCTGGGTGTGTGCTGGCTCAGGTCAGTCCTTCCTGCAGCCATTCTGATGACCTTCTTCACCTTCTCTGCCTCTGCCCAGGAGCACCCCCATCTGGCTTGCAGACAGCTGCTTCTAACTGTGCTCTCATGTGGCAGAGACAGCAGGCCCTCTGTGTCTCCTCTGAGGGCACTAATCCCACCATGGGGCCCCATCCTCATGACCTCAACTAACCCCAATCGTCTTCCAAAGGCCTCATCACCAAATACCATCACTTGAGCATTAGGACTTCAGCAGATGCATTCTCAGGGGATACAAACATTCAGTTTGCCACAGAGCAAAAACTGAGGCTTCCCTGAGAAGAAGGAGACTGCAGACTGAGGATTTCCCTGGTGGTCCAGTGGCTACGATGCTGTGCTTCCAAAGCAGGGGGCCCAGGTTTGATCCCCGGTCAGGAAACTAGATCCTGTGTGCCGCAACTAAGACCTGGAGCAGCCAAGTAAATAAAAGAGTAAAAAATATTTAAAAATAAAATAAAAAGTTAAAAAAATGGCTGCAGCCTCAGCTCCTACCTGGGTTTCCAGCCCTACAGATTTCAGACTGGGCAGCTCCTACAGCCTCACATGCCAGCTCCTCAAAACCTCTCCCTCCAACAGCAGCTCCGCAGGTAGGAATGTTTCCTGTTGGTTCTGTTTCTCTGAAGACACCAGACCAATACAAGCTTAGAGGTGGCTTGGAGTTAATGTTTTTCTGCCTTTCACACTCAGGCTGGGGGGGACTTAAATCAGCTTATACCAAGAAATTTAAAATCTGCCTCATCTTTGGGAAAATAGTGAACCTGTTTGTCCAAAGCTCCTTTTCCTACTGTGGAATCAACCTCCAGGTTTTCCATCAACCACTCTTCCTGCTGCCTTGGGAGGCTCAGCCATTGAGTTTTTTTCATTGAAAAGTTTCGTGGAGAGCTGCCCACTTCTTTATTCTCAATCCTCGTATTATTTTAGAAATTTTTAGAAAAAGGTGAGTTAGAAAAAAAAAGAGATGCAGGATGACTGGAGGGTGTGGTACCTGCCGCCCTGGGACATGCTATTTGTTCATTTCATCCAGTTTTATCTGTTCCTTTATAAATTACTTCTCTAGCAAACTTCCTCACGTTACAGTGGACTGTTTCACTCAAGTTTCATTGTCCACGATGTTTTTTTTTTAACCATGCCAGGCACCTTTTGGGGCCTTATTTTCCTCCCCAGGGATTGAACCCACGCCCCTGGCAGTGAAAGTGTCAAGTCTTGACCTCTGGACTGCCAGGGAAGTCCGCACAAAGTGTTTAGATGCCTCTTTTGGAGACATGAAGGACCAATTAGTATTAATAACATTAATGATGCATTGACGTCGTACAGCTTTGCACCTCAGAAAGCACTTTTATATCTTAAACCTTCCTGCACAGGAGCAAAGGCTTTATACAATAATCCGTTAGTATTTATGAGCGCTCTTTTTTTCCAGGACCCTTCTCAAGTCTTCAAAATCAATTTGTCATTTCCCTCCGAAAATGGAATAGAATGTAGTGGAAATGTTTGAAGGATACCTTCAGACAGGCTACACAGAGAACGACGATGCTATAGGGTGAGGAAGAGGCTGGACCCCCCGGGGCTGAGTCTGGGGCACCGAGACCTTGGTGACCTTCCTGCCTATGACCAGTGACCTCACTCAGCCTCTCAGTCCAGTTCAACCGCTGTCTTTTATTTGACATATCTTGGGTCAGCAATCACCTGTGACTGTTGAAACTGACAAAGTTGGATTTTTAAGGGTTTAAAATTTAAAAATCCTGTAGGGCTGACAAATATGGTACTTAGTGTCAACATTTCCACACTCTAGACCTTCTGACAGACACACTTAATTATTCATGAAAGTACTCCCCACTTCTCTTTGGACTTGGCCTCAGATCCTTCTTTGATGTAGTCATTTTGAGTAGCCACTACCAATCAATGAGAATTGGTGCTAGATTTCGTCTCTCTTTGCTGCTTATTATTATTATTCTGCCTCCCTAAAGAGATAAGGAGGATCCCACATGACTCACCCAGGCTGAAGAATTGTGGAATTTCAGAATGAGAAGAGCCTTAGGGAATGCAAACAACTTCTCTACTTAACAGATGGGCATCCCCCAGGGACACACACAGAACCTACATTTCCCTGCCCAGCGATCTGTTAACGTTCTTAATATCTTTCCAAAGAGGAGGAGAATCCCCTTATTCTCCCTATTCTGAATTAATGGTAAAATAAATTACAGGACATCTGAGTCAGAAGGAACCTGGGGCCCATCTGCTCCATCTTCCTACCCAATGTAGGAAGAAGACCATCTGACCATTATCCAAATGTGTCCTGTGATCAAGGAACCCTTTCTGTGTCAGGTGCTTGTGGAATTAAAATCTTCTTTCCTAGAGCTCTTGACAACTGGCCCTAGTTTTTCCTTCTAAATGAACACTACAAACTGATGAATGTACTATCTTTCCCTGGGAAGATAGACATCTAACTTGATTGAAAAGCAGAGACATCACTTTGCTGACAAAGGTCCATATAGTCAAAGCTATGGTTTTTCCAGTAGTCATGTATAGATGTGAGAGTTAGACCATAAAGAAGGCCAAAGAATTGATGCTTTCAAGTTGTGGTGCTGGAGAAGACTCTTGAGAGTAATTTGGAAATCAACCCTGAATATTCATTGGAAGGACTGATGCTGAAGCTGAAGCTCCAATCCTTTGGCCACCTGATGCGAAGAACTGACTCATTGGAAAAGACCCTAATGCTGGGAAAGACTGAAGGCAAAAGGAAAAGGGGGCTGGAGGATGAGATGGCTAGAAAGCATCACTGACTCAATGGACATGAGTTTGAGGAAGCTCTGGGAGATGGTGGAGGACAGGGAAACCTGGTGTGCTGCAGTCCATGGGGTCGCAAAGAGTCGGACACGACTGAGTGACTGAACAACAGCAAGGCATCTAACTCCACATGGCTCTCAAAAAGTAAGTCTAATGGTGGATGTTTGTGCACAGTGTTGGGTGGGTGGGGAGGTACTCTCAGGCAGGTGTTCTTTGGGGAAATATCACACACTGCCTCCTCCTCTACTCACAAGACAAGGCCTGGTGGTCTCGGGGAGCACGAGGGCTTAGTGGGGTATCAGCAACCTGGGAGCCACCGAGCAACCTGCTGTTACACAGGCTCCATGACGCTCCTTTATCCACCGAGTCACCTTCCAGCTGTTTTCCAAGGGCTGAAACGGCTTCCTCTAGGTATGTGAGCTCCCCCGCCATGTGCCATTTTGACCGATTGTCATTTTTTCTGCAACGTAAGCTGTTTCAACATGAAGCGTGTGCTTTGCCGAGGCACTTTTGAACTGCTCGCTGGCCGTCAGCCTTTGACAAAGCTGCATTATTATGGGAGATACACCAGAGGAGCAGCCCCATGCTCCACTATAACTCAGGGAGCATATTAGACGCTGAAATTCTAATACCTCATTTTCATGACAAATGACGCAACAAGAGCCCCAGATGGCTACCATGCATCTTCCATTCTGCCTGCAGCCAGCCAGGGAAAAGGAAAGTGCTGAATGCTTCCCCTCTCTGCTCTAGCCCGTGGCGATGCATGGTGCTTGGGGAGAGCTGGCTGCAGACGAGGGCCGCTGCTCACGAGGCTCTTGTGGTCTGATAACTTGGAGTGGACTCAGTCTTCAAGCACAGGAACACGCCTGAAACCAGGGTTGTGATAGTTACCCTTGGGGCTTCCCTGGTGGTCTGGTGTTTAAGAATCTGCCTGCCAATGCAGGGGGTCACAGATTTGATCCCTGGTCAGGGAAGATCCCACATGCCATGGGGTATTTAAGCCTGTGCATCTCAACTATTGAGCCTGTGCTGTGGAGTCTGAGAACCACAGCTACTACTGAGCCCACATGCCATAACTCCTGAAGACCTCATGCCTGGAGCCTGTGCTCCAGAACAAGAGAAGCCACCACAACGAGAAGCCCATGAACCACAACGAAGAATAGCCTCTGCTCACCACAACCAGAGAAAAGCCCATGCAGCAACGAAGACGCAGGGCAACCGAAAATAAATCCATAAATTAAAAGATAGCTACACTTGACATTGCCCTGGATATAGATGCCTTGCCAAAGGATCGGTCAACAGGCACAGAGGGAAAACACGCCATCTAAGAGCGTACATTCACTGCGGTTAGAGTTAGTCCTCCCGGGTTCGGTGAGAGGATCACAGGTCTGCAAGTAGCTTGCAAGCCTTTGTTTCACTCACTTGATGTGCAGGCGGGAATAGGACTCAATGTTTGTATCAACCCTGGACGTTCCCAAGCGCATTCAGGCTTAGTTAGGACAGTTTTCACTGTAGAGCAGAAGTAGGAAATAGGCGAGCTTGACCCTCATGCAGAAGTGTCTAGCAATTAACATATAAAGGCTTATATCAGGTTTATGCAGCAAAAGAAAACTAAAAGGATGTGTCGTGGGTGTGTATGTGGTACACGTATGTGTGCGTGCTAAGTCGCTTCAGTCGTGTCCAGCTGTTTGTGACGCTATGGACTGTAGCCCTCCAGCCTCCTCTGTCCATGGGATTCTTCAGGCAAGAGCACTGGCATGGGTCTCTGTTTTCTTCTCCAGGGGATCTTCCCCACCCAGGGATCGAACCCTCATCTCTTAGGTCTCCTGCATCGCAGGGGGTTCTTAACCACTAATGACACCTGGGAAGCCCGGTATATATGTATGTATGTAAAATGAGGGATTGGTTCACGTCGTTATGGAAGCTGACAAGTCCCCAAATCTGTGGTCAGCAATCTAGAGACTCAGGGAGAGCTGATATTTCAGTTCAAGTTCAAAGGCAGGAAAAAAAATCCCATGTTCCAGCTTGATAGCAGCCAGAAGGAGAAATTCCTTCCTACTCAGCATTTCTTTCTTTCTTTTTTCCTACCCAGCATTTCTGTCACATTCAGAGCATCATCTGATTGAAGCCTGTTACATTAGGGAGGGCAATCTGCTTTTCTTTATCAGTTCAACTGTTAACTTCATCCAGAAACATCCAGAGTGATGTCTGGCCAAATATCTGCCCCTGTATCCCCTCCCCCCACCGATAACCCAGTAAAGTTGACACAGAAAATTTACCGTCACAAGTCTACCCCCTTGTCTACTTGCCACCCACACACATCTCCTTACACCACCCTCAATCTCCAAATAAAGACAATACTTCTGGTCATAATTCTGCTTCCAAAGGCCAAGAGGAAAGCCTTCTGTTGTTCTGGGCCCCACTCAAAACCAGTAACTTTCCAGGTTGCTCGGTAAGTGGGCAGAAGTGGCACATACAATGTGAAGTGTGTGTTGATGCGATGACCTATGGATCTAAAGCGTCATCAGGTGTCCCCTCCTCCCCCCAGAGAGGACTGACTGATTAGTGGAAACTTGGCCCAGAGTGGCTAGCAGTGGGTCCACTGAGTTTGGGTTCACCCTGTGGTTAATTTCCCTGCCCTTGAATTTATAACTGGGCTAGACATACATGGTAATCGGCAGAATTCAATATTGGTATTTCATCCTGAAGGAAAGAGCTATTATCGTTGCAGGGGAAGCCAAGCCAAAGCTCTAACATTGCCTTGCCATGACCGAGATACAAGTACCCAAAACAGTGTCACACCCCAGGGGAGGGTACACGTTAACGGAACCTTTAAAAACTGAGGGGCTGCACAGGCCGATACTCATCATCCATTTATTTACTTTACCGGCTCTCTCTCCCCCTCTCCGCCTCTCATCTCTAGGGGAAGGAAAGTGGACAACAGCCACATTACGCAGGGGGTAGCCCCACGTGCAGCTGCCATCCCACACACAGCGTCGTTGTTGGAGCAGATGAACACGCACGCATGCACGAATATTTCGGCACATGGTCATTGATCTGCCCTGATCCTTATCAGAAAAGAGTATCAGACATTCTTCCCATTTACTTGGGAAGGACAGTAGTATACATTTATAGTCTTGTCACATGGTTACATTTTAACTTCCTATTTTCCCAAGGAATTTGAAGGGGCCTGAACCAAGTGGCAAATGGCTTGGGTGGTTAGGGCCCTGGAAAGACCTAGCTGGTTGAAGTCGGGCCACCGGGGCTGACACCATACACGCATGTATAACATGGCCATGGATGGCTGGGATGGAGACCAGGCAGCGTGGAGACCACTTGCCGAGGCTGATCTAGCTACCGCCTGCGCTGGTGTCCATCGTGTCAGCAGCAATTTCAGTTCAGTTCAGTTGCTCAGTTGTGTCCAGCTCTTTGCGACCCCATGGACTGCAGCACGCCAGGCCTCCCTGTCCATCACCAACTCCCGGAGCTGGCTCAAACTCATGTCCACTGAGTCAGTGATGCCATCCAACCATCTCATCCTCTGTCATTACCTTCTCCTGCCTTCAAACTTTCCCATCATCAGGGTCTTTTCCAATGAGTCAATTCTTCACATCAGGTGCCCAAAGTATTGGAGCTTCAGCTTTAGTATCAGTCCTTTCAGTGAATATTCAGGGTTGATTTCCTTTAGGATTGACTGGTTGGATCTCCTTGCAGGCCAAGGGATTCGAAAGAGTTCTCCAGCACCACAGTTCAAAAGCATCAATTATTCGGCACTCAGCTTTCTTTATAATCCAACTCTCACATCCATACATGACTACTGGAAAAACCATAGCTTTGATTAGATAGACCTTTGTCAGCAGAGTAATGTCTCTGCTTTTTAATATGCTGTCTAGGGTGGCCGTAGCTTTTCTTCCAGTGAGCAAGCATCTTAACTTCATGGCTGCAGTCACCATCTGCAGTGATTTTGGAGCCCAAGAAAATAAAAAGTCTCTCACTCTTTCCATTGTGTCCGCATCTACTTACCATGAAGTGATGGGACCGGATGCCATGATCTTCATTTTTTGAATGCTGAGTTTTAAGCCAGCCTTTTCACTCTCCTCTTTCACTTTCATTAAGAGGCTCCTTAGTTCCTCTTCCCTTTCTGCCATAAGGGTGGTGTCATCTGCATGTCTGAGGTCATTGATATTTCCCCCAGAAATCCTGATTCTAGCTTGTGCTTCATCCAGCCCCGCATTTCTCATGATGTACTCTGCATATAAGTTAAATAAGCAGGGCAACAATATACAGCCTTGATGTACTTTCCCAATTTGGAAACAGTCCGTTGTTCCATGTCTGGTTCTAATTATTGCTTCTTGATCTGCATACAGGTTTCTCAGGAGGCAGGTCAGGTGGTCTGGTATTCCCATCTCTTGAAGAATTTTCCACAGTTTGTTGTGATCCACGCAGTCAAAGGCTTTAGCGTAGTCAATGACAAACCCTAAACCCCAGTATGGGTCCATCCCTTGAAGAGACCAAATAGATGTCCGGTAACAAAGTGACTGCCCTGGACCAACTCCATCCATGAGAGGGAAGCCACTTGTCTTCCTAGAGCTGATGCGTACTCTAAGTATGTATTTTTCTTTCCTGCCTGCCGGGTCTTAACTGGCACCACTGACCAAGGGCTTATAGGGTATTTGACCCACTGCATAACATTGTTCACTTCCCAGCAGAGGAGGTGCAGTGGTGTGTACACTGCATATACTGGAATAGACATCGGAGAAACTGGATGCATTTTCCAGGTCAAGGAAGACTATTTGCAAATGCACGGAAGTAGGAAAAAAATCACGGACACTGTGGGATAACAAGAGGTGGGCGCTGACAGCCAGCTCTGATGCCCTACCTGCCTATACCTGGGGTGGGGTTTGCCTCGACCCTCCTTCCTAATCCACAGTGAGATCAACCCTCGTCTCAGGAAGGGTGAGGACAGCATCCTTTGCAAATGGCACTCAAGTGGCTCCCACAGCCTCAGGGCTCCTCGTGGTACTTATTTGCTTTCCGCCATTTCTGTTTGTTCCCGGCATCACCTAGGAGCACATGTACAAAGGGGACCGTGTGAATAAATCTGGATGGACAGAAAAGACATTAGTTATTTCTTAGCCCCATTCTGAAGCTTAGCTGAGTTTATTAGATTTGATTAAAGGATTTTATGTCTGGCTTGTTGGAGAGATAGGGATTAAGCAGTAAGGAGCTTTTCCCTTCCGGGGATCACCAAACCCATCCCCAGAGAATGGTGACGCGCTGAGTTCTGGGCTGCTGTTCTTAAAAAAATGCCAGATTCTTTCCCTTCATTTGTATTAATGAGATCAGTCAAAAATGATGAAGCCTTCTGTGGTTTTGCAAGCCATGAATTATCGAAGAGAAAAGCTGGAGGGGAGATTAGAAAGAATCATAGCCCCAAACTTCACTGTGTAGATAAGAGAGCCAGAGAAGTTAACTGACTTGCTGGAGGTCACACGGCGAGTTCCAGGAACAGCGGAGAGCACAGCCCAGGTCCCTTGTCTCCTAAATCAGCACTGTTTAGTCCTTTCCTTCCCCAGAAGTAGATACCGAACCACCAAGGGATGGATGCCCAGAGGAAGGGATGAAGGGGAGGTTCTTGCCGCACTTTCTCTGCTTGAAATAAGATACACGGTTGGTTTTCAGCAACACATAGCTCTGATGATTTACTGCAGACACCAGGGTAGTGACGTGAGGGGAAAGTTACAGGGTTATGAGATGGGGAGAGAAGGGAAAGGGGCCATGAGAGACTGTGTCCAGGAAGTGCTCCTCGGTGATCAACACTCCGGCCTCACCCACCAGGGGCCCTGGATTTCTGCCACTGTCCTCCACATGCAGGACAGGCTCTCCGGGCAAGGAGGGGACCTCCACTGGGCTCTCAGGAGTCCTCTCTCCAGAGAGCAGAGGACAAGTCCTGGGAGGAATGAAAGGCTCGTTCTCACTCCAGGCAGGACCGGGATGTGGGTCCCCCCTTCTCCTCCGGGCTCTTCTCAGCCTCAGCTCTGCCCTCAGTGACCGTCCATCTAGTTCGAGGCAGGTGCCAGCTGCCTGGGTGCTTCTGAGCTCAGAGTGTCCTGGGCTTATTTCTTGAGAAGGTGCCCATTTTTCTCCATTTTGGCTTGTTTGTTGATCGTGGCTGTAGGGCGTTGACATAAACAGATGTCGAACATTTAACTGGAAGCGTGTTGACTCCCCGCTGTCACAGGTGAGCGTGGGCACGACTCTGGGGGAGTGTGGGTCCAGGGGCAGCAGTTGCAGGCATCCACAGGTGGGCAAAGCGCTGCACATAGATGACGGCCTCCCCGGTGGGGAGGGACGGGAGGGACGGGAGAGCCCGGAGCAATGTGCCATCCCGGGCAGATGGGATGGGGCTGCTGCAGCTATAAGCACGGGCTAGTGGGTATCAGGAATGTCTGTGCCTGGCATCAGAGGGCCAGGCATGGCATGGGGTGATGTGGGGGAGGGGGCATGGGGTGGGTGGGCATGAGACTCAAGCAGGAGACTGAGGCTGGTGCCAGACCAGGCACGGCGGTCACGGCCAATCGCCAGGTGAGAGGAGGTCATGGTCACAACCAGGGCCCCTGGCTCCCAGGCTGTGCCCTGTCCAAGCCTGACAGCCTGGCCTGGCTCTGTGTGTCCTGCCTGGTGACTTCCTGCTGTAGACCTCGGACTGTTACCCGATTCCTCCTCCTGTTCAGTCTTTTCCAGGCGTTCAGTCATTCAGTATATTTCCTGAATGTATATTACTGGGAGCAGTGAGCCTGGGGTGCATGGACCACAAGCCTGCTGGACTGGGGGCGGGGATTACACTCCACTCAGCTTCCCACAGCACCAGGGGCCTCACTCCCTGGGAAGAGGGGCTGCAATCCTTCGGAGCCCCAGTGTTCCTGGATGTTTGCAAGACCGCTCTTGTCTCGGACGGCTCTGCGTCCCAGACTGCCTGCTGGGAACCCCACTAACAAAACTGCCCCGACCCTTGTCCTGTAGGACAGACCGCCCCCCCGCCCCCCACACACACGGTGCTTCTACACAGCTCCTTGGACTGTTCCCCACTTGAATCTATTACCCCCACTCGCTGGGTGAAGAGGTCCTTGGTTCTGCTGTCTTCTAGCTGGTGACATCAAAGGCAGACAGGGAAAGGGTAGGGCGGTCAGAGAGCACGTTGGGGAAACATCACCACCTTTGCCAGGTAAGGATGGGGCCCCGAGTCAGATCTTAAAGAATGGGTAGCATTTGCACACAGCAATTACACAGTAGACCTGGATCCACGCGACTTGTCTATCAAGGACAGATTTCCATCCAACTTACATTACCTGAATGATGTTCAGGCGATGCATAATTGTAAGCAAATCCAAGCCAAGTGAAGCAGGTGAAGGCTGAGCAGATGGTGCAGGAAGAGGAGGAAGCTAATGACAAAATCGGATGGCTGTTTGGCTGAAACAACCCCCCGTTCCCCCCACCCCCTTCAGAACGTTATCTTGATTGGTCAATTACATACTATACGATCAGATTGAATTCCACGAAGAAACACTTGGATGGAAATCATTATAGGTAGAGTCATTTTATTAGTATTCCTAAAGACCTCTAATGAGGAATGGGGATGGTAAATCATTAATATATATTTTCAGCTGCTTTAAAAATTAAATCTGTTCCACAATGTGTTCCACAATTTTATAGCCATTATGTGGAGCCCTTTGGGATCGTCTCGTAAAAGGCATTCCATAAATTTGATCTGTCCTTGTATCACATTGCGTTTTACGGCAATAATCTGGCATCTTAAAGAGCTCCGAGGCACCATCTCTTTCAGAAACAGCGATGAAGGGATGTGCAGGAGGGTGGAAGGGAGTCAGCGAGTGCTGGGGAAGGGGTCGCCAGCCTCTTTTCAGAACAGCACAGGGGAAGGGATCAGATTTAGAGAGATTTATTTCACTTCCCTGAGGCTTCCTGTTAAACATTACCAGATATATCTCTTCTTCAACTCTCCTCCAAAAAAACGAACCCAAGCAAGGATTCCTCTATAAGATGGTGTATGACACGGATCACTCTTGCTTCACTGCAGTGGGGCTGAAGGAGGCAGCACAGGTGAGTCCAGCCCAAAGTGGAGACAGTAATTCATGCCCGCTGCTTCCTCAGCTGCCAGGAAACCCCCCAGGCTCCATTTCCATAGTGACCATGATGCTTGGCAAGCCTCTCCAGGCATTTGAAAACCTAGATACAAACTTTACAGAGTAAATTTACAGGGAAGGCAAGCAATGTCCTAATCTATGGCATTTTTGTATTTTTTCATTCATCGAAGATGTTTGCTCCTGAGAAGGAAAGCTATGACCAACTTAGTGTATTAAAAAGTAGAGACATCAGTTTGCCAACTAAGGTCCATATAGTCAAAGCTGTGGTTTTCCCAGTAGTCGTGTATGGATGTGAGAGTTGGACTATAAAGAAGCTGAGTGCCAAAGCATTGATGTTTTCAAACTGTGGTGTTGGAGAAGACTCTTGAGAGTCCCTTGGACTACAAGGAAATCAAACCAGTCAATTTTAAAGGAAATCAGTCCTGAATATTCATTGGAAAGACTGATGTGGAAACTGGAGCTCCAATACTTTGATGCAAAGTGCCGATTCACAGGGAAAGACCCTGATGCTGGGAAAGACTGAAGGTAAAGGAGAGGTGGGTGGCAGAGGATCAGATGGTTAGATAGCATCACCATCTCAGTGGACATGAGTTTGAGCAAACTCTGGGAGACAGTGAAGGACAGGGCAGTCTGGCATGCTGCAGTCCGCGGTGTTGTAAAGAGCTGGACATGACTTAGCGACTGAACAACAGTACTCATGGAGGCATGATGACTTAGTAAAGACATTATATATCAATAAATCATGGGCTCTTTCACAGCAGGTCACACGTGACACAGAAATGTTGTGGGCTAGGGTGAGGGGCTGCTCACCCTGTAAAGTGATGCAGGTTCTACTCCGTAATGTCTCACCTGTGGGGTTAGGTTCTCTGGCCCCATAGACTCATACCTGCCCTGCAATCAACCAATCGGAAACCACGTTGTTGGCCATGTTTCACCCCGTCAAGCAGAACTTCTTATCCTTGTTGGCAGTTTTAATCGGAGTGCTGAAGCCAGAAGAAAACTATTTAAATATGCTAATGGCCTGGCAGGAGATTAAATGGGCCCCTTAACAAATGACTCTCCCTCCAGCCCCCAGCGTCCCCACCTCACACCATGGCACATTAATGGCACTGATGTTCCCGCCTGCCAGGGGCATTCCATGCATCTCCTGTGAGCCCATGACAGCTGGAGAATCAGCACACCTTCTTTGCACGTTATCCATCGATCTCTCAGTGGCCGTGGAAGTGGCTTCATGAGGTTGCCCTGAGAAGTACTACCTTGCTGATCTTCCTGTTCCTGGGCCACTCTCCCCGGCTAGTGACAGATTGCTCTCTACAGGAAAAAAGCACTTAGAGCACTTAAGAGAGCAGTGACAGATTTCTCATATTTTGGGATCATTTGAGAAGCTGAAAGAATGAATGTTTCCTGTAAAATCTTGAAACGTGCAAGAGGTTGAGACCTAAAAGGTATGTTTGGGGTAATTCCCGACTCACGCTTGCTGTTTGGGGGAGACGGTATGATGGGGTAACTTAACTGATACATCCACTCCTCATTTTGTTTTGGTTGGTGATAAAACCTGCTTGTGCTCCAGGACAGTGCTCCCATAGGTATGCATGATGTGGGTCTCCTCTAAAGGACCCTCTGCTCCCCATGTGGCCCCCATTTCCTCTTCCACTTGGAACTCTGAGGTCCTCCTGAAGTCTCAAAGTGGGAAAAAGCAGTAGACTCTGTTCCCAAAGAGGGCTTCCATGGTGGCTCTGATGCTAAAGAATCTGTCTGCAATGTGGCAGACTTGGGATCTATTTCTGGGTCAGGAAGATCTCCTGGAGAAAGAAATGGCAGCCCACTCCAGTATTCTTGCCTGGAGGATTCCATGAATAGAGGAGCCGGGTGGGCTACAGTCCATGGGTCTGCAAAGACTTGGACATGACTGAGTGACTAACACTATTCCCAGAGAACACTTCTGCTATGACCTGGAGACCATGATGAGATCTTGGTTAGGCCAATGCCTTGAAGATGATGCTTTTCCTCCTCAAAATCTGCTCCCATTTCTCCTCATTGTCTCCAGACCAACAGCTGAATCAGTTTCCACTCTAGCCCAGCTGGAGAAATCCAGTTTCTGCTATGGGAAGAGCTGCCTCCTCAGTGAAAGAGTTGTAGGACCTGGGTGGAAGGAATGGACAAAAGCAAGAGAATGCATGGGGATGGAGCTTGAAGGTGATGGCGGGAGGGATTGACTCCAGGGTGAAAAATGGCGAGCTGATGAACGTGGAGCATCCTTCTGGGATTCATAACTGAGTATAGGCAGGAACTCCTGGAGCAGGTCCTAAGATACAGCTGAGCTGACTCCCCGAAGTTTGAATATGAGGGAGAACATGGGAAATGAAAGATTCGGAAGTCTGTTGTCAGGGATTTGCAAAACAGGTTAGGAGGTTCAGGGAAGTGTGCAGTTTGGAGAGGATTTATTGCATAAGGAGGAAATCTGCTTGTTCCCTAAAAGAGTCTGGAGGACACTCAGTCACCATGCCGATAAAGACTGCACGAGGGAGTCACCAGCATCTTTGAAAAGCCAGTGGTGGCTGTCTTCTGTAGGCCAAGATTGACGGTAGAAACTACTGCCCAGGAGCCGGGCTTCCTGTGGCCAAGGGGAAGAAAGGATTCTGAAGAAACACAAGGTAAGATGCAGCCATTAAGTGTTAGAGGCTAGTGGATGTGTTGAGTTGGCCAAAAAGTCCATTTGGATTTTCTGTAACATCGTCCAGAAAAACCCAAATGGACTTCTTGGCCAACTCAATAAATAGTACAGTGGGCAACAGGGCTGAACAGGTGACTGAAGATCCGGGCCCCAGGGACACTGGTGATGAAAAAGGGCTGGATTGGCCACCAAGGCTCTCTGACCCGCAGAAATCTGCAGCTATGTCCAGTAACTCACGATTACCCCAGGTGAAGATATGCAGTGCTGACAATCTGGCTTGCCTTGCGTGAGCAGAAAAAGCTGTAGGCTCCCACCAAGAGACACCGTGATGCCTCACCAGGTTGCTGCCAAGTTTCCAGCTTAGATTTTATAGGTGAATGGACAGCTGAGTTCCCATGAAGAAGGACCCTTCCATTTCTCCACACATGTTAAAATAACCTTCCCTGACCCCTTCCTGAAAGGCCGTGTGAACATTTTCTAGAAGAGCCGTACCCTGGGGTGGGAGGAAACTGCAGAACTCAGGCTGGCCCTGACATCAGGGCCTCGAACCGGCATTGGAGGTATTGGCAGTCCGATGAGAGGTGAGGCTGTGGCCAAGTCCATCCGTCTCTGGCTCACACCACAGACTCACAGCGTTCTATCTGTCTTCGCTGAAGCCACTCAGTCTCCCTCTGTTAGACAATGTCAGACACGGTCACTGCTGGATTCTCGGCTTTGGTTCATCCCAGACTGACTTCCCCGGGGCATGTCCCTGTGTGGAAATGTGAGGGTGGAGCGGGCGGGGAGAGATTTTGTCTTTTACTGAGATTTCACTCACCTTACAGAAAAAAAAATAATAATCCATTTCAAGGATGTTGTCCCTCTCGTCCATTAAATCATGGCAGGAACAAAGCTTATTCGCTCCTTAAGCTTTCATTCTCAGAGTTCTTGCATTCATAAGAAGGTAATAATACACAGCTCCAGTCTATGAAGAGAGCTCTTTACAGCCAGTTCTCAATCATGGCCTTAGTCACCAGGAGTATCACTAAATCTCATTTGTCATTCTTCCGTGACATGATAAGCCCTAATACATTTAAAGTGTGCCCATGCCAATGGGAAGCTACCTTGTTCCTCCTGAGGGTGTGTAAACAAAGCTCTTCCCCATATACTTCTGTACTAATTGGTTTTCTTTTTTTTTTTTTTTGCATATGTGCAAAGAGAGTGGTAGACACACGTTGAGAGTCCAATTGGCAACATCTACTTTGAGGGAGAAGGAGTAAATGACCTTTGACATTCTTGTTGAGGGGTTTTGGGATTTTTGCTTCTAGTGGATTCTGGTCTATGGTGATAATACCAAGTTGCTGTGATTGTGATTTTATACAGCTTGATTTCTGGCTTAACTTGGCTAAAATTTCTATTGCTCAGAAGGTGGAAGAATGTTGTTTTGAGAACAGAGAGGACCTGGAACCAAGTGCCTGAGTCTTGGAGAAATTCACAGAAAGCCTCGTAAGGGCACTGGCAGACACCAGCCCTGGAGCTTAGCAAGGCAACTTCAAGTTGGAGGAAAAGGCCCATATGACTCCAGGTTAGAGAATTAACAATAAAATATTTCTTAAGAGGAAAGAAAAATTAGACAAACCTTATTTAAATTCTGGTGATGTAGCTATGAGAGGAAACATGGGATAAAGCAAAAGTGCAGGTTGGGGGCATTTTCAGCTTAAATCCTGTCTCTGTGACTTTCTAGTTTCCCTTTTCTGGGGCATCTATAGGCTGGCTTCATCCTTATTTCACTCCTCAGAATGTGATTTTATTTGAAAATAGGGTCTTTGTTGCCGTCTTCAAGTTAAGACCAGGTCATTAGGGTGGACTCTAATTCCCAATGGAACCTCCTTGATGGCTCAGATAGTAAAGAACCTGCCTGCAATGCAGGAGACACAGGTTCGACCCCTGGGTCAGGAAGATCCCCTAGAGGAGGGCATGGCAACCCACTCCAGTATTCTTGCCTGGGAAATCCCATGGACAGAAGAGCCTGGCGGGCTACAGTCCATGGGGTCACAAAGAGTTGGACATGACTGAGCTAACACTCTGATGTCCTTGAAAGTGAAAGTCGCTCAGTTGTGTCTGACTCTTTGCGACCCTATTGACTCATAGTCCATGGAATTCTGCAGGCCAGAATACTGGAGTGGGTAGCCGTTCCCTTCTCCAGGGGATCTTTCCAACCCAGGGATTGAACCCAGGTCTCCGGCATTGCAGGCGGATTCTTTACCAGCTGAGCCACAAGAGAAGCCCCTGATGTCCTTAAAAAATGTAAATTTGGACAGACAACACAGAGGGAAGACGATGTGCAGAGACGCAGGGGAAACGAACGCTGAATGACTATGAAGATAGAGATGAGGGTGATGTGTTTTCATCCTGCAGGGACCCTTGACTGAAATGCCTCCTGACTGGGGCTCTGAGTCATGCGCTCTGCCGGGCACCACCTTGCCATGGTCTGTGGGGCATAGCGCCCTGGTGGTCAGCCTTAGCTGGGTAATAGAAGCTGGGGGCTCAGAGGGGCGGGGCTGGGACCCTGCCTCTGGCCTCCGGTGGTCTGCAGAGGCAGCATGGCTTTTGCCCAGCATCTCACACTCACCCTTTTCCACTGCCTCCCTTCCTTCCTCCGGTGGTCATGCCCCACCCCCACCAACTTCACAAAAATCTTCCCAGCTCCGGCTTTAGTTCTCAAAATACCATGCATATTCACTCGCTCATTCAATAAATATTGATTGATCACTCGCTAAATTTCAGGCATAGCTTTAGGCATATTTCAAATAACCATGACATGGCGGGGGCAGCGGGGGTCTCTGACTCCACTCATCAGAAACATCAGAGCCCAGGGAACTGTATTCAAAGCCTTGTGATAGCTATGAAGGAAAAGAATATGGTATATACATATATAACTGAGTCACTTTGCTGTACAGCAGAAATGAAACTCAACATTGTAAATTAAAAAAGATTTCGTTTTCAGAAGGCATGAATAATGAATATTTATCAGTGGCAATAAAACAATTTTTGGTGGTTAGAAAGGAAATATCCAAACCCAGACTCTTGTTGAAAACGGCTGGTGTTCTCGTCTGGGTAAGTCAGGTGGAGCTAATTGGACTTTGAGAGGAAGTTGTGGGTCCAGGATTGTGTTCTGGGTGTGTGATGGGGCGGGGAGGGTTGTGCTGGGGACGTGGACACACTCAGTGTGTTCACACCTGCCTTCCACGGGCAGTGCCCTGAGCTTGTTCTGCACACACACACGAACAGTTGTTAGACACTTCTCTCCTGTTCTTAAAGACACTTAAATCTGTTAATCTTTCTAGTCATCTACTTTCCTCAAAACAGTCAGTGAGGACTCCTGTCAGGCATTTGGTTAAGTTGAATATTTCTTTGTTAATATGAAAATTCATTCCCAGAACTAATGTTCATGTTCATAGCATCAGACACAGTGACCAAACACACAGTCTAGAGTACAAAGTATGTTCACTGTTTTGGGGATACTCAGGAATTTTTTCTTCTTCTTTTTCAAAATCTTAACCAGAAATATATATATTTTTTCATTTCATGTTATTTATATTTTCAATCTATTTTTAAAAATTGGTTAATTAATCTGGCCGCCCGGGTCTTAGTTGCGGTTCTCGGGATCTCCATTGCCATGGGCGTGATCTTTGTTGCAGCGTGTGGGATCTAGTTCCCTGACCAGGGCTCGAGCCCCCTGCATGGGGAGTGTAGAGTCTTAGCCACTGGACCACCAGGGACATAAATCTCTACATATTTTAAGGAATTTTATTTTTTGTTTCATTGAAATGTGGCAGCGATTTTCTTTCCCAGGTGTGTGTCTGCCCCAGGAACTAGGCCTGGAGATATTAGAAGTCCCACCTTATCATTCCCTTGACACCCCCCGACCCTGCCTTGGCTGGAGGAGAGAGAACGGTGCCATTTATAAGGGATTTGAGACAGGGCAGAAGAGAGCGCTTGCGGGCAGGTGATGGTGTTTGACAGAGCAGGGAAATCCTGGTCTAAACAACTCCTGGAGATGCTCTTAGCTGTGAGTCGTGAGCAGCTAATACTCCATCCAGGTGCTGTTCTGTCGTTAAGTCCTGTCCAACTCTCTGTGACCCGTGGACTGCAGCAGGCCAGGCTTCCCTGTACTTCACTGCTTCCTGGAATTCGCTCAAACTCATGTCCATTGAGTCGGTGATGCCATCAAACCATCTCATCCTCTGCTGCCCCCTTCTCCTTTTGCTGTACTCCAATACAAAACAGTCCGTCTAGTCGAAGCTATGGCTTTTCCAGTAGTCTTGTATGGATGTGACAATTGGACCATAAAGAAAGCTAAGCGCCAAAGAACTGATGGTTTTGAGCTGTGGTGTTGGAGAAGACTCTTGAGAGTCCCTTGGACTGCAAGGAGATCCAACAAGTCAATCCTAAAGGATATTAGTCATGAATATTCATTAGAAGGGCTGATGCTGAAGCTGAAGCTCCAATCCTTTGGCCACCTGATGCAAAGAGCTGACTCACTGGAAAAGACCCTGATGCTGGGAAAGATTAAAGGTGGGAGGAGAAGGGGACGACAGAGGATGAGATGGTTGGATGTCACCACCAACTTGATGGACCTGAGATTTTGAGCAAGTTTCAGGAGTTGGTGATGGACAGGGAAGCCTGATGTGCTGCAGTTCTGTCGCAAAGAGTCAGACGTGACATAGCGACAGAACTGAATAAAAAATAAAACATTTAAAAAAAGTGAGGTGAACTAAACAGGGCTGTCATTGACATATTCTGGCACAAACTCCTTATCTCCTGATGAACCCGGAGAGTTTGCAAGTTGGCACAGTCAGCAAGGTCCTCCGAGGAGCACTGTTGCCAAGCAACTGTGATGCTGTCCAACAGGAAATCACGCTGGGTTGTTTCCTGCTGCTGCTGCTGCGGCTAAGTCGCTTCAGTTGTGTCAGACTCTCTGCGACCCCATAGACCGCAGCCCGCCAGGCTCCCCTGTCCCTGGGATTCTCCAGGCAAGAACACTGGAGTGGGTTGCCATTGCCTTCTCCAATGCATGAAAGTGAAAAGTGAAAAGTGAAAGTGAAGTCGCTCAGTCGTGTCTGACTCTTAGCGACCCCATGGACCGCAGCCCACCAGGCTCCTCCGTCCATGGGATTTTCCAGGCAGGAGTACTGGAGTGGGGTGCCATTGCCTTCTCCAGGTTGTTTCCTAATCGGCTCTATTTGTGAAGTCAATCTTCCAGAGTCACTTCCAGTGTGAAGTGACTTCCAGAGTCTGGGGAGATAAGCTTTGCCCACTCTCGGCTTTACTAATGCTCTTTTTCCTCTTTTGCCCCAGGGTGGGGAGGTTGATTCACCTTAGCAGATCTTGTCTGATTGTGTCTGACGACATCTGTTTATTCTTCCCCAATGTCCAATCTTTGTCAGCTGAGAAATATTTGAAGTGCTGACGAGGCTCTTACGGACAACACACCTATCACTGCAGAGTTGGGAGGATTAATTCTTCTTAATTATGTGAGTGCTGGGCCATCATTCAAGTTTATTGATGCTGTCTGGCTGTGTCTAGGAGATTTATAGGTATCTAAATCCATCTTACCTAGAAGAGACCTCAAACAACTTGCCTGTCTTTTCAGAGTCTTCGTGCGTGAGGCAAATGCTATATA
Source organism: Bos indicus x Bos taurus (assembly GCF_003369695.1). Lineage (NCBI taxonomy): Eukaryota > Metazoa > Chordata > Mammalia > Artiodactyla > Bovidae > Bos > Bos indicus x Bos taurus. The sequence continues at coordinate 4,563,610 of NC_040079.1, read as the reverse complement.
ATTATTACAGAAACTCTTTCATAAATAAGCACTTGCTTCTCTAAGTTTCCTGTCTGGGACCCTGGGGCCCTGGAAGGGGAGTTTGGGAACTGGGAACTTTTTTTTTTTTTGGCAATTTTTGTATCTTTTTCTTCTGTGGCTGAGTTAAAAACTGATTCTCTTCAGTGAAAGTGTTTCATTCTAGCCCAGGGAATATTCTTGAGAATTCTATTCAAGTTCATTTGCAAAGCAGAAATAGAGACACAGATATAGAGAACAAATGTATGGATACCAAGGGGAAAGGAGGGGGTGGGAGGAATTGGGAGATCGGGATTGATATATATACGCACTATTGATGCTACGTAACTTTGCAGGTGGCTCCAGGGTAAAGAATCTGACTGCCAATGCAGGAGATGTGGGTTCGATCCTTGGGTTGGGAAAATCCAACCCACTTCAGTATTCTTGCCTGGATAAAGGCAGGCAAATCTCATGGACAGAGGAGCCTGGTGGGCCATGGTCCACAGTGTCACTAAAGAGTTGGACACGACTTAGTGACTCAACAACAATATAAAATAACTGATGAGAACCTACTATGGAGCGTAGGAGACTCTGCGTAATGCCCTGTGGTGACCTGCGTGGGAAGGAAGTCCAAAAGGGAGGGGATATTTGTACATGTGGAGCTGGTTCATTTTGCTGTACAGTAGAAACTAACACAACAGCATAGAGTGACATACTCCAATGAAAGTATGTGAATTGAGAACTTCCAGATGTTCAAGCTGATCAAATTGCCAACATCCATTGGATCATTGAAAAAGCAAGAGACTTCCAGAAAAACCTCTACTTCTGCTTTATTGACTATGCCAAAGCCTTTGACTGTGTGGATCACAACACACTGTGGAAAATTCTTCAAAAGATGGGAATACCAGACCACCTTACCTTCCTCCTAATAAATCTGTATGCAGGTCAAGAAGCAACAGTTAGAACTGAACATGGAACAACAGACTGGTTCAAAATTGGGAAAGGCTGTATATTGTTGCCCTGCTTATTTAACTTATTTGTAGAGTACATCATGTGAAATGACAGGTTGGATGAAGTACAAGCTGGAATCAAGATTGCTTGGAGAAATATCAATAACCTCAGATATGCAGATGACATCACCCTTATGGTAGAAAGCAAAGAGGAACTGAAGAGCCTCTTGATGAAAGTGAAAAAGGAGAGTGAAAAGGCTGGCTTGAAACCCCACATTGAAAAAAATGAAGATCATGGCATCCGGTCCCATCACTTCATGGCAAATAGATGGGGAAACGATGGAAACAGTGAGAGACTTTATTTTCTTGGGCTCCAAAATCATTGCAGATGGTGATTGCAGCTATGAAATTTAAAGACACTTGCTCTGTGGAAGAAAAGCTATGACCACCCTAGAGAGCATATTAAAAAGCAGAGATGTTACCTTGCCAACAAAGGTCTGTCTAGTCAAAGCTATGGGTTTTCGAGTAAGAACTACTGTGTTGCAGAAGACTCTTGAGAGTCCCTAGGGCTCTCAAGGAGATCAAAGCAAGGAGATCAAACCAGTCAATCCTAAAAGAAATCAGCCCTGAATATGCATTGAAAGGACTGATGCTGAAACTGAAGCGCCAATACTCTGGCCAACTGATGTGAAGAACTGACTCACACTTGGAGGTATTGTCAAAGCTTTTCTTCAATACGCTAATAGGTTTGCCGTAGCTTTTCTTCCAAAGAGCAATTGTCTTTCAATTTCATGGTTGCAGTCACTGTCTGCGATGATTTGGGGCCAAATGCAATTTCAGATTTTCATTAAAATATCATATTTATGTCAATTGACATGATTCTTTTTCATATTTGAACATTTAAAGTGGAAACTAAAGTGTAGCTTCACCCCCCAAATAGGGCAGCCCCTGTGGTCGTGCAGGGAGTAACAGCCAACAGTTGATCACGTGATCCCCTTGAGTGTGATGGGAAGCATGTATTCGGGTGGGAAGCACAGTGAATTCGAAATGTAAGGGCCCATGGAGCGTTTTATTCAGGGTGGAATGGAAGTCATTCCGAGCTTTGTGTGGAATCTTTATTCTTGATTTATAAAGGAAGGTTAGAGTAAGAAGCACTAAAGGAATGGTTTATGGATTCATAGATGAGGGGATAAATTGGAATATAAAGTGGAAAAAAATTGTCATCCAAAGTCACAGGCCTGGATTTGAGCCCCACCTCCATCCATCACTCACGGTGTGGATTGATAGGCAGGTGGTTTCCCCGCCTCCCGCCTCTGTATCCTTATTGGTCAAATGGGGACCTCAGCAGCTGCCTGGTAATCTCACGGGCTGCGGGGGGAATCAGAGGATGGTTGGTAATAAAAAAATACTGTTTTAGGTCCTAGGACGGGGAGGGTGGGGCGAATTGGGAGGGTAGAACTGATGTATATACACGACTGTATAAAATACGTGGCTACTGGGAAGCTGCTATAGCACAGGGAGCTCAGCTCGGTGCTCTGTGATGACCTAGAGGGGTGGGTGGGAGGCAAGCTCAAGAGGGAGGGGATATACGCACACACTGAGCCGACTCGCGTTGTCGTTCCGCAGAAACTAACACACATTGTAAAGCATTATGCTCCAATAAAAAGCAAGTTAACAAGATACTGTTTGAGAAATCGTGTGTGCATCTTTTATTATTTATTGTCTTCAGTAGCAGCCGTGGCAGTTTGGGAGATGGGGGTTCCATTCATGCGAGAGTAGGGGTCGGGAGGCACCAGGTGTATTTCAGGTTCTTCTCTGCATCAAGCATTGTGCATCATGGAGGCGTTTCGTTCCGTTGCTGAGAAAACTCGGGGTGAACTCAGTGCGGGAGGCCGGTGGAGGACAGTCAGCATGGCCATGCGGCAGGGGTCCCTGGGGATTAACCAGATGGGGCTGGGAGACAGGAGGCCCGCTGCCCACCTCGCCTGTCCCTGTGAGAGGTGCCCGTGGACCAGACGCTCTGGACGTGCCAGAAGTGACATGCCAGAAAGGCCGCCTGCCCCCTGGCCTCCCAGCGGGTGGGTGGTGCTGGCAGTCTGGGATGGGAGGGCGGAGGGAGACTTGGGGGGCGGGCGGGCTGACATCAGAAACTGTGTTCTCTGCAGAAACCTGAGAAGACCAGCTGTCCAAGGCCCAGGCAGCTGGGGTCTGAGGTCTTGGGGAGACCCCCTTAGAAGATAAGGAAACAATGTAATACTTTTGCTTCACCTTTGTCCACATGCCAAAGCCCAGGGTGTTTGTGGGGGTGACACTTCAGTGCACAGGTAGTGGGTGGTGGTTTACATAAACCCTCATGTTATCTTCCCAAAAGGCTTGAAGGTGAGTATTCATCTTTGAGCCTGGAAGTTTTCATTCATCAAATGAAGGGACGTGCCTTGTTGTTCAAGGTGAGGGACCTCGTTGGTGGCAAAGTTTACATTCAGATGCAGACAAGACCTGTCCAGCTCATTCGATTATTAGTGCATTCAAGCGGTTGAGTTCCAGAAGTTGAATATAAGCTGGGGCAGTGCCCTGAGCGATGTGAACAAATGGATTGAAGTTCGACTTTTGGCTTCTGTGCTCACATGTGTTTGCCTGCCGGCCAGGTAATCCCGTATGACTGGCCCGTGGGATGGGATTTACATGGTGTGTGGAATGTGGGTCTACACCACATCCCAGGTGAGAGGGGACTGAATGGACAGGGCTGGGGGGACCTGGGGTTAAGGGTCCAGTAGATTTGGATGAAAAGGGAGGGGACAGGTCATGGGTGTGGGGGAGGGGCCTGAGGGCATGCAGGCTGCACATTGATCGCTATTCCTTCTTGTCCAAAGCCAGTTTCTCTGCCATTCAGGTCAGAGTGGCAGTGGAGGTCTGCCTCTGTTTAATTGGGCAGGGATGCCCCAGGAAGGCACGCACCCCCATTGACCAGAATCCACGGCTCCTTTTGCAGGACACCAGCCTGTCCATTCATTTGTTACCCTGCCGGACTTTGCTTTCATTTGACTTGGGACCTGATCCAGCTGTTATGTGTAGAGCTCTGGAAGATTCCCTTCTGCAGTAACACTATTCTTTTGTTGAGGTAGGTGGTTCAGATGGTAAGAAATCTGCCTGCAATGCAGGAGACCTGGGTTTGAGCCTTGGGTTGGGAATATCTCCTGCAGAAGGGAATGGCTACCCACTGCAGTGTTTTTGCCTGAAGAATTCTATCCACAGAAGAGCCTGGAGGGCAATAGGGCGTCGTAAAGAGTCGGATATGACGGAGCAACTAAGGCTTTCACTTTCATAGTAATCCACAGTGTTTCGGGTGTACAATAAAGTGACTCAGTTGTGTACATACGCGCAGGTGTCTATTCTGTTTCAGATTCTTTTTCACTGTAGGATATTACAAGATACTGAATGTAGCTCCCTGTGCTACACAGTAGGCCCTTGTTTACCTATTTGTTTTATATAGTAGTGTGTATCTGTTAATCCCAAATTTCTAATTCATCCCTCCCCACCTCCGTTCCCCTTCAGTAACCATAAGTTTGTTTTCTACAACTGTGAGTCTATTTTTGTTTTATAAACAACATTTGTGTCATATCTTAGATTCCACATATAAATGATATGAGATTTATCTTTCTCTGACTGCACTTATTATGAAAATCTCCAGGTTCATCCATGTTGCTGCAAATGATATTACCTCATTCTTTTTTTATGGCTGAATTTGTTGTATATATGTGCCACATCTTCTCTATCTGTTCATCTGTCAGTGGACACTTAGGTTGCTTCAAAGTATTGGTTATTGTAAGTAGTGCTGCTGTGAACATAGGGCATATTTTTATACCCCTATATGTATAGGGATAGGTAGGTGTGCATCTCTTCAAATTAGATACAGTAACATTGTTTCTGCCTCAGTGCCTGGAGTGGTGTTGCTGGCTGGCCCTTGGCACAGATTTTCTCTTTTCCTTTCCTAAAAGGAACTCAGTTTTTGTTGTTCAGTTGCTCAGTTGTGTCTGACTCTTTGCGACCCCATGGACTGCAGCACGCCAGGCCTCCCTGTCCTTCACCATCTCCCAGAGCTTGTTCAAACCCATGTCCGTTGAGTCGGTGATGCCATCCAAGCACCTCATCCTCTGTTGTCGTCTTCTCCTCCTGCCCTCAGTCTTTCCCAGCATCAGGGTCTTCCCCCTTTGTCTCAGAGTCCAGTGCTACAGGGAAATGACACCCGCTCTAAGGGTGGCCTGAGTTTTCTTTCCTCCTCTTTGCCCCATGATTAGCCGAGGAATGACTGTGGTGTAATTTTAGCCAGTGGGACATGAGACAGGGTTTTCTAGAGACTTCTAGAGAAGGAGGTTCCTCACTCATCTGGGGAAACTGTTATACTCGATGTCCCCGAGGTCTCTACATAGCCACTCTGAGGAAGCATTTAGCAGCACACAGATGAGAGAAGAAGCATCTTCCTTGTGAACAGATGAGAACACTGGGACAACACCTCGCTCCCAGTAACCAGTTCTAAGACCTGCCCTTCCTGCAGACGCTCAATTATAGAGTCAAAGTAGCTTCCTGATAAAGAAAGCTTGGCGTTGAAGAATTGATGCTTTCAAACTGTGGTGCTGGAGAAGACTCTTGAGAGTCCCTTGGACTGCAAGGAGATCCAACCAGTCCATCCAAAAGGAGATCAGTCCTGAATATTCGTGGGAAGCACTGATGCTGAGGCTGAAATCCAGTACTTTGGCCACCTGATGTGAAGAGCTGACTCATTTGAAAAAACCCTGATGCTAGGAAAGATCGAGGACATGAGGAGAAGGGGACGACAGAGGATGAGATGGTTGGATGGCATCATCAACTCAACGGATATGAGTTTGAGCAAGCTCCAGGAGACAGTGAAGGATGGGGAAGACTGGCATGCTGTGGCCCATGGGGTCACAAAGGCCTGGGCACTACTGAGTGGCTGAGCAACAACCACAAAGCCTCCTTACTGAGATCACTCAGTTTGGTTCCATTCTGTCCCCTTTTTAGCCAAAAGTATTCTAACATTCATCACCCTTGCTACAGATGAGTAGTTTTTTGTGCTCTATGCCTTAAATACTCCAAAACACTTCTTCTTTGTGCCATACACAAGGCAGAAAAGCCAAGGACAGCTTGTGGCTGCACACTCGCCTCTAAGAACCTGGCACAGAAATGGGTGTGATATACACCATCCACCATGGAAGGCACACGCTCTGAGCACCAGACATCCACCCTCAGAGCAGCAAGAAAGGAAAATAAGAAACCCTCTGGATTTGGAAAAAGGAGAAATAACTGTCTTTTTCATGATATTAGTGGAAATCTCATAAATACTATTTTAAAATATTAGCAGTGCTGACTTTTTTATGCTGCCACCAATAATATCTAAAGCAGCATTAAGACCTCTAAATCAAAACCAGGTTTAATTCTGTAAAATAAATACATATGTGTTTGTCTGGGTAGACAGAGGGATAGAGAGAGAGAGAGAGATGTAGGTGTCATCTCAAAAAATCAATGTGATTGAAATTAGGGTGTTTGTAAACTGTAACAGGTTTACAAAAAAGGTCTACTAATTTTCCTGGTTAATACAAACAATCCCTTTGCCTCCTTATAGAGTTCTTAATCAAATATACTAATTTGTAGAATAAAAAGCTGGTTGAAAGAATTCGAAGCTGTGCATAGCCATCATTCTTTCTAGTCCAATGACTTTCTCCAGGAGACAATTTGGATCAAAGTGGCAGCAGGGTATGTCTTCGCAAAGACAAAATTAGATTTTCCTGTTACTGCTCCCCAAGTGGGGAGAGTGTATTGCATTTCATTTCTTCCATCACAAAGCCCAGGAGCAGACCGCTGCATCAGTGATGCTGGAAAATGCCAGCAAACATGCAGTTTAATTGTTTTAAAAAATTCTTCTCAAACAACCGGGCGAGGATGTGGAAGAGCAAGTGTCAAGCCAGGAGGTGATGATATGAGTCGGCTCGTAATTCTTTTTGCAATTTGTTGCCGACGCAGGTTCTGACCCGGCTAACCAGAGCGGAGCAGGAAAAGAATCAAGCGCAGTGGCAGTTTCGGTCACAGAGCGTGCGTGTCAGTGACTCGCTCACGCACATGGACATGCCTCCTGTGAACAGAAAAGAGAAGGGACAGGAAGCCAGCTGACTCCAAGATGCTCAGTGTTCAGAAAGCAAACACCCCGCCTTGGGCTTGGGGTGACGACTCTTCCCTCCATCAGCATCAGCAAATGACGCCGACCCTTGTGACCAATGGTGCCCAGGGAAAGCAAAACCAAACCTGGACCTCCCTGGCTGGGAGCTGTGCCCAAAGCTCCTGTCTCCTCACTCGCTTCTCCTCCAGACTTAGAGCAGATCTTGAACTGGAGAATTTCTGTGGATATTGACCTCTGTCAAAAGCATATTGAAAAAGGGCTCCACACTTGGTTTTCTTTTGCTTTATCTCTTATTATATGCAATACAGAGAAGAGCTGGTAGAGTTCATTTCCAGCGCCACATCAGAAATCCTTTACATTTGGAATGACTGCTTCACCTTAAATCCCTCAAGTGGATTTTAATCCAAAATTCAATCACAGCGAGAGCCCTGTGCAGCGTGGCTTTTTGTGTCAATCCCTGCTTATGTGTCTGCCGCCCAGTAAATGAAATGAACATGAGATCTATCATGCATGGCATCAAGGGTGCGGGTGATCCAGGATGAGGGATGGCTGGAGCCATTTCTCCATCAGATGCAAAGATGGATTTAACTGAAAACCTGAGGTGCTTGCAGAGCTCCTTGAATGTTATTGCACTTTGGTTTCAGCTGAGAGCAGGAGATCTGTGCTTTTTCTTCCATGGAAGGTGGAGACCTGCATTTAGCTTCTAATGTGTGCTTAGTCACTCAGTTGTGTCTGACTCTGTGACCCCATGGTCTGTAGCCTGGCAGGCTCCTCTGTCCATGGAATTCTCCAGGCAAGAATATGAGAGTGGGTTTCTATGCCTTCCTCGAGGGTTCCTTCCCTACTCAGGGATCGAACCTGTGTCTCTTGCAACTTCTGCATTGCAGGCTGATTCTTTACTACTGAGCCACCAGGAAAGCCCTCTGAATCCCCTAAAAGCAAGCTATTCTGGGGCCACTCTGTGATCCCAGCCCCATGTAGCCTCTCCAAGCAGCTGTTCATTCACAGAATAAAAGAACGAAAAGTGATAGCAATAGAGCAAAACTCCAATTAGGTGGAACTTGCCCCTGATGGCTTCAAATTCTTGATCAAACATTCAGCAAGAAACACAGCTTTAAAAGCTCCCAACTGCACCCAATAACTCAGACCATGAACAATGTGTTGCCAAGTGGAAAGCTTTGGAGCACCTGCTTTAATAGAAATAATTATAATTCGCAAAGTGATTAGAGTCAGAATCTGCTGCTTGAGCATCTCCCAGGGAATAATGATTGTTATTAATTTGCTTTGACTTAAAAATCGGCCTTTTCAGCCTACCACTGACACGGGGAGGCTTTGAGTGGGCACTGCTATTTCACCCATCCAGGACCCATTTCCCCTTTTTCTGATAAACAAAGAGTCAGCCCCCCTGGATATCATGTTCCCCTCATTCTCTGTCCCTTGTGTGGTGGAGCTGTGTCCAGCTTCTGCTCCAGGGGTGGACATGGGACCCAGGCCTGGCCAAATAGTACTATTACAGCCATTATAGCAGGTGTGAGGTAGTAGCTCAGTAAGGTTTTGACTTATGTTCCTCTAATGATGAATGAAGGGCTTTCCAGATGCCACAGTGGTAAAGAAAGAATCCTCCTGCGAATGTGGGAGATGTAGGTTCCATCCCTGGGTTGGGAAGATCCCCTGGAGAAGAGAATGGCAACCCACTCCTATATTCCTGCTTGGAGAATTCCATGGACAGTGGAGCCTGGCAGGTTACAGTTCACGGGATGACAAAGAGCCAGACATGACTGAGCGACTACATGACAATGATGAAGGATGCAGAGCATCTCTTCATCTGCCGTCTTCTGAATGCAGGCTTTTAAAGAAGGCATTGTGTTGTCATCTAACCATTTTGGGAAGCACTTTTAGGACTTTAGAAACTCAACAAAGCCCCTATAATGTGCTTTCTCCCTTGTGATGTGTAAGTCAATGCAGGGTAGAGATGAGAGCGGTGGTTGTGAAATAGAAGAGCTGATTCCTGACACTGTCTCTGCTTCAGCCTTGTTACTTTTCCTGGACAGGCTAATCCTGCAGGACATCTCAGCTTCTCCAAAGCCCAGAGATGTTTTTCTGACCCAGTGGCTATCTGGTGTCCTTCCAATAATGATCTGGTTAGGACAGAGCTGGGCACAGCTGTGCTGTGTAATGAAGTCTGGGTCCCTGGAGCTGCCTGAGATATTGCTTCAGTAAAGAGAACGTCCGAAGGCGGGGTGTAGTCTTATGCTGTGTCATCTTTCATCCCCTCGTGGGAGACCTCAGTGCTGTTTGGCTTTCCCTGAGTCTCAAGCTAACAATTTTAGACAAACCACAAATTTTCTGTGGGGCTGGAGATGGTGTATTCTCAGGCTCAAATGGATAATAGATGTAAAATCAAAAGTTAACCATCAACAGTAATGCAATTAATTAGTTTTTTTAAAATCAGAAGTCAACTGCCACCGTCTTCTCCATAGTCATTGAAACATGATGTGCCTCTATTGAAATATCTTCCCTGGCTACTCCTTTTCAATGAAATGAAATCCATGAATACCCCTGCAAAGCCCATGTGAGGTGGTCTCTGCCCTTATCTTCAACAGCTTCTGCTCCTCACTCCCGAGGACCCTGTCACACTGGCCCCCTCTCCTGCTGAATCTGCCCCGCTGTTGCGTCTCTGCTCTGGGCACAGAGCCAACAGGACCATGGTTAGTGCCGACCCTGCTCTGGGTGTGGACACCCTGCCCTTAGCTCTCCCTGCATCCACCTCCCTCCCATCCTTAGACCTGGACTCACTAGAGAGGCCTTTCTCATCCACCTTATAAAAGATTGCACACCTCTTCTTTTGTTTTTTGCCAAAGAAAAAAAGTATTCTGATATTTGTTAAAGTGGTGAAGACTTCCTTAGGACTATCCGGATATTGTGTTGACAATAGAGGAGAGAAATGCGGCTCATGTTGAATACAACAGGACCTGTGGGGATTTACAGCCAAGGAGCAGGGTATGGGGGTGCCAGTGGATGGGAAGGACCAGGAGACACCATCAAGGGTGGGGGCAGGGCTCTCCCAAACTGGCCTAACCGGGCTCGTGCTGAAGGCAGGCCAGATGATCACTGGGCTCTGCTGGCCCAGCAAGGATGGGGCCAAGGTTAGTCCAGAGGAGGGCTCAGAGGAGCCTGGATGAAGTTTGCAGGAAAGAGGCTTTGTTGTGATACACAGCTCTATGACTGTGTTTATTTCTTTTATTGCCTTTATCCCAATCTATAGTTAGAATGCTTACAATGATCTTGTCTCTGTTATTTACTGTTTTGTCTTCCCCAGCAAAGCAACCACTCCTGAAGTCAGAGGTTTTCGCTCTTTTCAGCCCCACCCTCTGTGTCCAGAGCGATGTTTGCCATAGCAGGCCATCAGGAGGTGTGTGCCCAGGGCGGGCCTGGGTCCTGCGAAGTTGTCCAGAAGAAACACACTTGTGGAACTCGAGCCCTTTGCTGTAGACAGCACACGTGAACAGGAAGGAAAGCAGGGCTCTGGAGGGCTCTGCAATAAGCAGACCCACCTGCCACTCTTGACAGCTCACCTGCCCGATACCTGAACACACCAGTGTGGCCCCCATTTAGGGAAATCCCCAGCAGGATAGGCCATCTGCTGGGACTTAAGGATCCTGGGAATTGCGTGAGCTGTTAGTTTTTGTCCTGACATTTCCTATCTCCTTCATCCTTTCAGTGGCAGCCTTGGGACTTCAGAGACATTCAAAGAAGCTCACCAGAAGCTTTGGGGACCCTACCGTGGTACAGGGTGGCTGGACACAACAGTACCGAGGCCAGCGCATACGGGCAGCTGTGTTTCATCCACAACACTGGCCACTGTTATGTCTGTATGGCTTGATGTGCAAGGCTTCTTGTAGGAATTGGCCTCCAATAAGCTTGGGTTGTTTCAGTGTATTCCACAGTTGTTCTTGGCATCCTGAATTCTGCAGGTGCTTCCGGGAGCTCTGCATGGGCACAGACACACAATGCCAGCTGCAGTGCAAAGTCTCGCTGTACTTTGTCGAGGACAAGGCCAAGAATCTCAGCAGTGTTTTTGAGGTATTGGCTCCTTTCAAAAAAGCCATACAGATTTACTTTTGACGTGAGCACATGGCTGGCAAACATTTCCCAACCTCTGGCAGTGCAGATGGATACGGTGTGTGGCCCTTGATTTATGAAACTCGCTTGCAAAACTTTTCTTTTGGTCTTCATAATGCCAAACACCTGTTTCACCTACTACTCGCTTTTCAAGTGGCTGCTTTAGGGTCATGGAGAGAATCTGGGTGTGCACTCTATCTTTGTTTTAACGAGGGAGCATTAGGCACGGCAGCCTTTTCAACAGCTCAATTCATCACTCCCGAGGACCCTGTCCCTGAGCTCATCCAATAATATGCAGACCCTTGTGGAGAAATCTACGAGGGAGGGGTTTCTAATGCAGCCACTCGCTGTGTGAACTGGGAAAGCTAACTTCTGTCTCAGTATTTTATCTGTCAAATGAGCCAATTTCTGTCTAACCACCTTGCAGGATTTTTATGAAGTCCCTACTAGATAAAAATCTAGAGACACCAGCTGGGTAGTGACGGAAGCAGCATTGGGGCTGAGGTCTGTCTCGTGCCAACTCGCCCTTGCTCACGCTGGCATTTGGTGCCCTGCATGTGGACATGGGAGTTCCTTTCATGAGTAGAATGGAAGACCAAGTGACTTAGACTTTTCCAAAACCGCAGACCCAAGGTGAGGTTTAATCACCGGGAGGTGCTACCCCAGGTCAGAAAGTGAAGTGAAGGTGTTAGACGCTCACTTGCGTATGATGATCTGTGACCCCCATGGACTGTAGCCTGCCAGGGTCCTCTGTCCTTGGCATTTCCCAGGCAAGAATGCTGGAATGGGTAGCCCTTCCCAGGGGGTCTTCCTGATCCAGGGATCCAACCTGGGTCTCTCGCATTGCAGGCAGATTCTTTACTGTCTGAGCCACCTTGGAAGCCCATCCTGGGGCAGAGAGAGATGGAAAAGGGCAGTGAGGGAAGGATGGGCAAAGAGCAGGTAACATGGTGTTGTTTCTCTCTGCTTCCCGTGGGACTGCGGAGACACCCTGTCACACGTGGGGTGCCCGCTCGACCACGTGGATGGCCTTGGGCAGGCCATTTGGGGAACTGTGCTTGGGAACAGTCCATTTGAGGGGAGGGAGAGTAAGTTTTCCACCACTGGTCGATGTTGGCTTCCTGCCCTTCCCTCTGGGATGTCATCTGCCCCGACAACGGCCACCGCGACGTGGCAGCTCACCCTAGAGGCTCTGAGTGTCCTGCCGGAGTCTGGGCAGATGCCCAGGCTCTGACCAGGAGCCCCAGCTCCTCGGAGGAGTGGACCACACAGGATGGAGGGAGGAGGTCCAGACCAGCCCGGCTCTGAGTCATCTGGCCACCATGTCAGCTGAAACAGAAACGTTGCCTGAATTCTGGAGTCAGAGCAGGTTGAGGGAGCCGGGGGAGGTATTCGAGGCTGACATTTCAAGTCACCTAACGGAGGGACAGGGTTTGCTTTTCTGTCAGACACATCCTGTCCCGAGGCTGCCTGATAGCATCTCGACCACGGGGTCAAAATCCTGTAGTTGCAGCAGCCTGGGGAGCAGTGGCTTTCTCAAGTTCAAGAGCCCAGTGCCTGTAGTTTGAGTAAATTTAGCTGGAAAAAATGTCTTTGCCACTTTTATTTGATAGGAAAGGGGCTACAAATGTTAGGTGTAGTCTACATCCGGCTATGAGCTTAGTCAGATCTGGTGACTTGTTTTGTGGGGTTGAGGAGAACTTTGGCCCCAAATACACGCTTTACTGGACAGCTTCCTCCTCCACTTACTGGACTGCCAGAAATACCATCTTGGTCACATGAGTCAAGGCGAATGTGTTTCCTGGAGCGGTGGTCACTGGGCAGTCTGCACTCCACGTCGGTTTTAAAGATACAGCATCTTACGCTTAAAGCCCTGTGCTAGATGCCAGATGTGGGGAGAAAGGCACAAGGGAGCTCGGTGTGCGGTCCTCGTGTCTGTGAGGCTTACACCTGGTTAGCAGCAGGACTGGGCTTCCCTGGTGGCTCAGACAGTAAAGAATCTGCCTGCAGTGCAGGAGACCTGGGTTCGATCCCTGAGTTGGGAAGATCCCCTGGAAGAGGGCGTGGCGACGCACTCTGATATTCTTGCCTGGAGAATCCCCATGGACGGAGGAGCCCGGCGGGCTACAGTCCATGGGGTCGCAAAGAGCTGGACACGACTGAGCGACTAACAAAGCCCAGCACAGCAGCAGGACTAGTTGGCTGTTAGGTTAGCTTGAGCCACCATGAGCCCCTGGGGGTCAGATTAGGAATGTTTGATGGGAGAAGAAAAGATGCATAACCACCATCCTGCCCTTTGTTTCTCTGTTCTGTTTGCATTTGCGTGCTCAGTCGTGTGCAACTCTTTGCAACCCTATGGACTAGCCCGCCATGCTCCTTTGTCCATAGGATTCTCCAGGCAAGAAACTGGAGTGGGTTGCCATCTCCAGGGATCTTCCTGACCCAGTGATTGAACCTGCCTCTCTTGCCTCTCCTGCATCGGCAGGTGGGTTCTTTACCACCAGCACCCCCGAGAAGCCCCATGTTTCTGTAAACTTGGCTATTTTAGATGCCTCGTATAAGTGGAATCAGGCAGTATTTATCCTTCTCCGTCCGAATTATTTCATTTAGGGTAATGCCTTCCAGGTTCATCCAAGTCGTCGTGAACGGCACAGCTTCACTCTTTGTAAAGGCTGAATGATATTCTGTCATAGCTATATACCATAGTTTCTTCTTTCCATTCGTCCTTCAATGGACTCATATATGATTTCTATATCTTGACTACTGTGAATAGTGCTTTAATGGACATGGAGGTGTGGATACGTCTTTAAGATTCTGATTTCAACTCTCCTGAATAAATACCCAGAAATGGGATTTTTAAAAATTATAGTAGTTTCATTTTTAATTTCTTGAGGAACCTCCACACTGTTTTGCATAGTGGATGTACCATTTTGCATTCCTACCAACAGGCACGGGTAGATATCATCATTTACCAACTTCCTTTGATCAACTTTCAGAAGATTCTCATGGCCTTGGGATATTATATGTATTTTTTAAGGATCAGAGCTTGGCAGCTTTTTAGAGATATGTATGATGCCCACCTCCCTGTGCCCTTTGTATTTTTCAATTTTTGGGGGGTCACTAAATTTGTCTTAAGATTGTAAGAGATACAGAAAGGCTTTGACTTTGTCCCACCATTCAGAGTTAGAAATTATTGTATCCTGGACTTTAAATCTTATTGTATCTGTCATTTTATTATTTATTGGTGATTTCCCCAGCCAAACATCTGCCTCACACTTGCTTTTAATTGCAATAGTCCTGCAAGAGTCAGAAATCCCTGAGGGGAGAAGTTTTTCATCTGGGATGCCAACATCAGCTCAAGACCTTTTGTAAATATTAGTGCTCTCAAAATAATGAAGTCTTCAGTTTCCTTACTTTCATTAAAACCAACCACTGAATCAGAGCTTAATGTCTTCACATTTTGCCCTCCTGTCAGTGAGGTTATGGCAGCTCAAGAATCCTGACTATGTAATTTACTTGTAGGAGGCATGTAGAGAACTTTCTATGTTCCCACCTTCATGTCTTCTATTCTTTTGCTAACTTGGGACTCCGCTGGTGGTCCAGTGGTTAAGACACTGCCTTCCAGTGCAGGGGGCATAGGTTCAATCCCTGGTCAGGGAACTACAGTCCTACATGCTTCCAGGCATGGACAAATTTTTTTTTTTTTTAATTTGCTAACTTGTTGTCACTTTCCCATCACTTTTGGAAAAACCCCTCTGAATGAAGTAGCTTACGGAAGGTCACGTATTTACATGAATGCTGGTAGGCTTGTCCTTTGGCAGCTAGGTGATTCTTGGTGAACTGGAGAATCCTCTTCTTATTATAGCTTGGAGAAGAGCTAGCCCATCACTAGGTCCACTGGAGAAGCATGCCAGGAATACTGTATAACTTTGTTGTTGTTCAGTCACTAAGTTGTGTCCGGCTCTTGCAACCCATGGACTGCAGCACTCCAGGCTGCCCTGTCCTTCATTATCTTCCAGAGTTTACCCAAGTTCATGTCCATTGAGTTGGTGATGCCATCCAACCATCTCATCCCCTGCTGTTCTCTTCTCCTTCTGCCTTCAATCTTTCCCAGCATCAGAATATTTTCCAATGAAAAAAGAGTTGGACAATAAAGAAGGCTGAGCACCAAAGAATTGATGCTTTCAAACTGTGGTGCTGGAGAAGACTCTTGAGAGTCCCTTGGATCTGAAAGAGATCCAACCCGTCCATCCTAAAGGAAATCAGTCCTGAATATTCATTGGAAGGACTGATGCTGAAGCTGAAGCTCCAGTACTTTGGCCACCTGATGCAAACAGCTGACTCATCTGCTGCAAACAGCCAACTCATCTGCTGCAAACAGCCAACTCATTGTATAACTTACCCAAGCTGAAAACATTCAGTTGCTCCCCTAGGGGGACAACTCTTCCTACAAGATATACTTCAAACCAACATATTTTACAGCATTTCTAAATATAAGGATGTGTGTCAGACCAATTGGCTCCAGTTCTGAGCCTTCGTTTTCACTACTCATTTTGCCTGGGATACCCTTGTTTCTTCTTATTCAAATTTTTCCTACTCCTACTTCAAGGTCTGACATAAATTCTACTTCCATTAAAACCCGTCTGGTTATGACACCCTTTAAAGAGCTTTTCACTGAGTGTATTTACCACACTTCCTGTCTTTGTTGTCCACTTGAGTCATGAAAACAGTATGTATCACAAGACAACATTATTTAAGCATCTGGACGGTGGATGGCTTCCACGTTCCTTGTTGAACTTGACCATGGAGGCACTGAGGACGTACTTGTGTGCGTGCTAAGTTGTTTCAATCGTGTCTGACTCTTTGCCACCCTATGGACTGCAGCTTGCCAAGCTCCTCTATCCATGGGACTTTTCCAGCAAGAACACTGGAGTGGATTTCCATGCCCTCCTGGGGAATCTTCCTACCTAGGGATCCAGCTCACGTCTCTTCTGTCTCCTGCGGTGGCAGGCAGGTTCTTTACCACTAGCGATGCCTATGAAGCCCACTCATGTATGGATAGTACAAAAACTTCCAGAAAGAATTTTTTACTTTCCTGTGCCACCAGGGTCTTCCCAGGTAACTCAGTGGTAAAGAATCTGCCTGCAATGCAGAAGACTTGGGTTTGATCCCTGGGTTGGAAAGATCCCCTGGAGGAAGGCAGGACAACCCACTCGAGTATTCTTGCCTGGAGAATTCCATGGACAGTGGAGCCTGGTGGGCTACAGCCCATGGGATCACAGAAGAGTCAGACATAACTTAGCAACTGTTGGCAACAACAGTGCGGAAGTTCAAATTTGCTTGCTTTGAATTTTTAACCCCAACCCCTGATCTGCACTTATGACCTTGTCTCATGAAGCATGTTGGGCTGGGGTTGCTGTGATGTGTGTCAAGGGCAGTGCGGTGTGTTTCCAAGCTGAAGATTTTTTTTTCTGTGTTGTCACAGATGCATTTGCCAGCCTCCCCCTTTTTATCCGGGGGTCTTCCTTTTAATTTGTTTTTAATTGCCTATTTAACACACCTAGCAATTAAGGTGAAATGGCTCTTTGACAAATGTGAGCGCTTTTTAATTAGTGCTAATTGCTTTTGTTAATTAAAAGTAATGCTTTATATTGTGTTATTGGTATTCTCTTCTATAAAACTGGATTAATGAGTTACAATCAATCCTGCTACAAAAGGACTTTGCTTTGTGATCACTGGGACTTGAGGCATTGCATTCTCAGAGGATGAAAAAACACGGCTAGGATTTAAGAAGCTACCAGGGGAAGCAGGTGATTTGGTTGCTGGCTTGGACGACTCCCACCAATTTGGAAGTTCCTTGAAAGTCCTTGGTGAGGAGTGATCTCTGCTGATGCATCAGAGGGTTTCAACAAGAAAGAGGAGCATTCTTCAATTAGGACCATTTCTGGAGGACTTAAAAACGGGCTATTTGTAAGAGTCTGGGCTAGGTAAAGGAGGTCAAGATGGACAGAGCTGTTATACCCTTTGGTCAGAGAGATGGAAGAGGAAAAGGTTACTAGAACCTGGAATTGTTGTTGTGCAGTCGCTCAGTAGCGTCCGACTCATTGTGACCCCACAGGCTGCAGCACGCCAGGCTTCCCTGTCCTTCACTATCTCCTGTAGTTTGCTCAAACTCGTGCTCATTGAGTCAGCGATGCTATGTCTTATCCTCTGTTGTGCCCTTCTCCTTTTGCCTTCAGTCTTTCCCAGCATCAGGGACTTTTCCAATGAGTTGGCTGTTCGCAACAGGTAGCTGAAGTATTGAAGCTTCAGCTTCAGCATCAGTCCTTCCAACGACTATTCAAAGTTGATTTCCTTTAGGGATGACTGGTTTGGTCTTCTTGTGGCCCAAGGCACTCTCAAGAGTCTTCTCTAACACCACAGTTCAAAAGCTTCAATTCTTGGGCACTCAGCCTTCTTTATGGACCAACTCTCACATCAGTACATGACTACTGGAAAAACCATAGCTTTGACTAGATGGACCTTTGTCAGCAAAGTAATGTCTCTGCTTTTTAACACACTGTCTAGGTTGTTAGCAGCATAGATACCTGGGGTTTTCTGCCCTCCACAGCAGTCCCCCTCACAAGCTCACACTTTTGAGTCTCTCGAACCCTTGTGACACCATTGACCATAGCAGTTCAGATCGTTGTCCTTCACTGAGGGCTTGGAGGAAGCAACGGCCCACGCATGGTGCTACCTGAGCATCATGTCAGCACCGCTCTAGGGTCCTCCCAGGGCGCTTGGTCCTCTGCCTTGGGAAGTGGTCCCATCCTGGTAAACTTGTGTTCCTTCCCCTCCATCCAGAACCCTCAGGTCCCGTGCGCGTTCTCCTGGCTCCTGTCCATACCACTGGCCCTTGGCTGATTCCAGAGGGCCCTCCAGTTCTGGGAAGACTTTTGAGAGTAACCCTGGAGTGGGGAGGGGTGGAGAGGAGACTTTGATTTGCTCTCCTCAGTCTGTCACTGGTTGCAGCCTGACCTCACCCACCCCAGGAAGGGGCGGGGCTTGAAGACATCAGGAGTTGACCACCAAAACTCCCCCTAGACTTGGGAATGTGCGCTTCAGTCCCAGAGGAGGGAATCTGGACCACGGTCTGTGGCATCCACTTCTCTTGTTTATATAGATGATTTGGCAAACATATAGGAAAATACTTCCATCTGTTAGGTCAACAGCTGGAGCGAAGCATATTTCATTTCTATTCATTTGGAGTATGAGGTCTTGATGTGCACACATTTTTATAGAAAAGAAGTCCTTCTATGCAAAGCTGGCTAGTGTACCACGCTGGTCCTCTCTCTCTTGGTTCTCACATTCACCCCTACTCTTAGCTTGCTCTGCTCTGTGTCATGAGGACCCCATTTCCCAGGCTGTTTCAGATCTTGGTTGGGCCAAGGGGAAACTGGATGGAAGGCTGGGGGTTGTCAGGAGGCACGATATTCCGTCCACCTCCCACCCTCTTGCTCAAGGGGGAGGCTCCAGCACTCACAGACTGATGACCACAGCCCCTGGTCTCTGAGAGTGGAGCCGTGCACCTTCCCCCCTCTGCCAGCCTTGCAGTGGTAGCATCTGTCTTTGTCTTGCCTCGCCAGGCTCTGCTTCTTCACCAATGAGATGGAATTGCCGAAAACCAATTTCTTGTATTAAATATCCTCTGTCTAAAATATCCAGAATAGCTTTAATTAATCCTCAGTTTTTGGACACGGAAGCTGTTTCTTCTTTGTTACTAGAAGTATACAGCTGTGACCATCCTTGGCACTAAATCTCTATGCACACTGATGGTTATTTTATAAAGCTAAAATCCCAGAGGCGGAGGAATTACTGGCTTAAAAGATTTAAAACTCTTGTCAAGCTATTGCTAGCTTTCCTTCCAGAGGGTTTTCCTAACTGCTAACCTTCTCTTGGTCCGTGTGGCTGAAACCCTTTCCTGGACCCTCCAAGCCCCAGGTTTTCAGTTTGCAGCCTGTGGCTGCTGATAGCACACCATGATATAAATGGTGGCCATAACTGAGTGCTGTCCACAGCATAAAGCTGAGTCTTGTTTTTTGAAAAGCCAGTTTGGCAGTCTGTGTCTTTTGATTGTGTTGTTGATCTGTTCACATTCTGGACTGCTTCTCCTGGAGTGATACTCCTGCTGTCTGAGCAGCGATGCGGTGGGTGGGAGCCCCTGTCCTCCTGGTGTGGAGCCTCTCCTTATGAATGAGTTGGTGTAGGGGTGATCGAGGGCTCAGTATTGCCAGCCCATTGTACCTGGGGTAGACATTCTGCCCCACAAGGTAGGAGCCTCATCTTTTCAGCCATTCTTCCCTGGAATTCTGAAAGCCTGAGAAGCACCAGTCACCTATGCCTTTCAAAGTGAAATTGTAGCTCCACTGGGATGAGGCGGGGAGAGGAGCCCTGTCTTCTTGGCTGGACCTGCCCAGATCAGAGCGCCTGTGATTGAGTTACCCAGGGTGGGGGAGACGGTGGGCTCAGATCCCCTAGACCCCTACCGTTCTTATTGAGCCTTTGTCGATTTTCTTGAATATTTTTCCAATTGCTAAATGCCCTCAGGACAGTCCCCAGGAGGTTTAGATGACTGTTTAAAAAATTACTTTCACTAGTTCAGTGGTTGCTTTTCCAGGGAGAATGGAGTCATTGGACTCCCCATTCATTCCAGAATTCTTCTAAAGGCAACTCTGAACTACATGAAAATAAACGTTTCCTTTTTCTTGTTTTCAATTGCCTGGCATGTGGGCTGTAATTCGCCATTTTTGTCTGGTGGAAAAGGTTTAGCACAAGTATCTTTATTGCAATAAGTGACTGAGTCTCCTGATACGACATTAAATATTTGTAATGCTACAGTTTTGATCCAAAAAGGAAACTTACTGTTATAGCTGCAGTTCTTGCTCCATGAATATTTAACCCAACAACTTGTGAATTTTTATTACTGAATGCCTTTGGACCAGTGGTCCTATTATAGATTTAAATCCTCGACTTGGTCTTAGAGATAAATTTATTATTTGGTATTTGCTCCCTAGGGAGAGATTTAGTCTAGCTACATTTTTATGGGGTTTTATGACCAGACAACAATGCTCTACAGAGGTCCTTAAAATGTCTAGTCATGTGTGCATTCTGTTCAAACACTCTGAGATTTTGATGTTTGGTGGATAATTTATCCACTTTCCTTTATCCATACTGCAGACCAAGATGCCAAAGATACCAAAACAAGTAGCCAAGTGACCTTTATGCTGTGCTGTATTCTCTGATCTTTGGTGAAATTGAGTGTGGCAGGGGTGTATTTTATGTTCTCCCCTTTGCCTTTATGATGTGAAGAGCTGACTCATTTCAAAAGACCCTGATATTGGGAAAGATTGCAGGCAGGAAGAGAAGGGGATGACAGAGGATGAGATGGTTGGATGGCGTCACTGACTCAACGGACATGAGTTTGAGTAAGCTCCTGGTGTTGGTGATGGACAGGGAAGCCTGGCGTGCTGCAGTCCATTCGGTCACAAGGAGTCGGACATGACTGAGTGACTGAACTGAACAGCCTTTATTTTGGCCGCATTTCGCATGTTTGCAGGATCTTAGTTCCCCCAGCCAAGAGTTCCCCAGACCCTCAGCAGGGAAAGCACTAGGATTGTTAAGGATTGTTGTTGTTTTTCAGTTGGGCTTCCTTGGTAGCTCAGCTGGTAAAGAATCTGCTTGCAATGCGGGAGACCTGAGTTCAATCCCCGGTTTGGGAAGATCCTCTGGAGAAGCGAAAGGCTACCCACTCCAGTATTCTGGCCTGGAGAATTCCATGGACTGTTCATGGGGTCACCATGTCTGACTCTTTTGTGACCCCGTGAACTGGAGCCCACCAGGCTCTTCTGTCCGTGGAATTTCCCAGGCAAGAATGCTGGAGTGGGTTGCCACTTCCTTCTTCAGGGAGTTTTCCTGACCCAGGGGTCAAACCCACGTCTCTTGCATTGCAGGTGATTCTTTACCACTGAGCCACCAGGGAAGCCTTTTAAGGTTTACTTAAAAGGATTTATCAGTATCCTTCATTTATCTAATATACTATGCTCTATGTGCATATTTCCCATCTTATATTTGAATCATTGACATGTATGGAGGATCCATTTAAGCCACATTTACAAAGTAAGTGGCCAGTTAGAACGTTATCATGTGAGTTACAGCTTTTAACCGGGTATCATTTAAAAATTATGTATTTCTTTGTGTCTGTGCTGGGTCTTCATTACTCTTTGTGGGCTTTCTCTCATCGTGGTGAGCAGGGGCTGCTCTCTAGTTGCAGGGCAACTAGAGAAAAGCTGCTCATTGTGGTGAATTTGCTCGTGGCTCACTGACTGTAGGGTGCGTGGGCTTCAGTAGTCGTGGTGCATGGGCTTAGTTGCCCCTCAGCATGTGGGATCTGTCCTGAACAGGGATCAAACCCAGGTCCCCTGCACTGGCAGGCAGATTCTTAACCGCTGGATCACCAGGGAAGTCTCTAACCAGATACAGTTTAATTCAACCCTTTGGGCTCTTGGAAACTGGCTAGTCACCCCTCCTTTTCCTCTATCAACCAAAAGCTTATTGATGGCTTACAATGGGTAATACTCCAAGTGGTATCTCAGGGATATGAAGAAATATCAGCCTGACTCTCTTGCAAGGACCCCCGTCAGGCAAAGCTCCACATGTTAAATTATGAAGCAGACAAAAGCTTGTTCTTGTCTTTTGGATTCTCCTTTAAAATAAATTCTCTTATGTGTTCCTTTCTTCTCTCAAATACTATCTGCCCTTTTATCTTGCCCTTCCTTTCATGCTTTTGAACACTGTTTTGAAAGGATATTTCCACTACATGGATCCCAGTGACGTGTCTGTCTTCTACAGGAAGTCGTGGGTCCCAGCACTTCTGGGTGTATAGACTGTGCCCTGTGCAAGGGCCCCTGGCCAACGTGGCAACCCGATGGGCTGGAGTCAGACCTTACTTTCCCAGTCCCGAGTCCTTATGGACTGTTCTGGAAAATGGGATCTCACTACAGCTTCTATGCCCTAATCTTAAATGGACCACCTTTGACTAATTCTTCTAAAAGTACTGTGTATGCAAGCTGACATCCTGAATATCTGAGTTTTAAGCACAGTAATATCCCTGTGCTTACTAGGAGTTTTTGAGAAGTCAGGGAGAAGACAGACTATTCTAGGGGGTTCATAATCACTACCTGTGATCATGAACTCCTAAGATGAAGTCTGAAGTCTGCCTTGTTTCTATACATAGTAGACCGAATGCGTGCCAGTCTTATATCCTGTATATTTGTAAGAAAGAGACCAGCTCCTCTCATATTGGTTAGGACGTAAGACTGGAAAACTCTGATGGGGGTTTTGAGTTAAGACTTGAGCTGTATATGTTCCTGGGGAAGAAAGGATGATGAATTAAAACAGTTCCAAGAGACTTTAGTGCAGGCGGGTGGTCAATGTCAGTGATCTTGGCCAAGACAGGGTCAGGGAGCCTGGGTTTGGATCACTGGAAAGAGTCAGCCCAGGCATGGATGATCACTAAGGTCAAAACTGGGGACCTGGAGTCCAAAGATTAGATGGAAAGTCCAACATAAGCACCCAGTTGAAGTCTGATTGAGGAGGACAGTCATATAAACCACCACCAGACTCCTCCACAACACCCTTCTATGCCTTTCACGTTTGAGGTAAACAAAGAATTAGAGAAAACTAGTGAGGACGGGAGGAGAAGGGGGAGACAGAGGGTGAGATGGTTGGATGGCATCACCGACTCGATGGACAGGAGTTTGAGCAAGCTCCAGAAGAGAGTGAAGGGCAGGGAGGCCCGCTGTGCTGCAGCCCATGGGGTCGCCAAGAGTCGGACACGACTGAGTGACTGCACAACAACTGATGATGGACTGGGACAGCACACAGCACACCAGGGCACTTTATGGAATCTTTGAACGGGACTAGTGTCTGTCTTCCTGCTTAAGGAGAAAGAAAGAGAAAGCAAGAAGACTTGGGCTCTTCCCAGAGTCGAGAACAAAGCCTTCTGGCAGAATTGAGGGGAAAACATGGCCCTGGGGACATCTCTGGTTGCAGGTATGGAGGCCTTGGGACTCTGCTTAGCTCTAGATGCTATTCTTTTGGCCATAACAATGCTGACTCTGCTCTCAGTACACATGTGGGCAGCCCTTCCTTTTTTGGTTTAGCGTTTCTTGGGAATCCATGGCCAGAGGGTATCACTGAGACCCAGGTCTACCTGCCTCAAGGGCAGAAAGGAGAAGGAGAGAGAGAGAAAGTACAGGAGAGTTAGTTGGTTCTATTACCGATTCTGTTTGAGTTTCTGTAGAGGGTTCAGTTCAGTTCAGTCACTCAGTCGGAAGAGAGTTTGTACACAGTTAGCAGCAAAGTCTGGAGAGAGCCAGTGCATTTTATGACTTTGTGATATTTAGGAGGAGGTTTTGTCTCTTATTTCTCTAACTTTTGAAATAGTTCAGTTTAGTTCAGTTGCTCAGTTGTGTCCGACTCTTTGCAACCCCATGAACCGCAGCACGCCAGGCCTCCCTGTCCACCCAAACCCATGTCCATCGAGTTGGTGATGCCATCCAACCATCTCATCCTCTGTTGTCCCATTCTTCTCCTGACCTCAATCTATTCCAGCATCAGGGTCTTTTCAAATGAATCAGCTCTTTGCATCAGGTGGCCAAAGTATTGGAGTTTCAGCTTCAGCATCAGTCCTCCAGGGAACACCCAGGACTGATCTCCTTTAGGATGGACTGGTTGGATCTCCTTGCAGGCCAAGGGACTCTCAGGAGTCTTCTCCAACACCACAGTTCAAAAGCAACAATTCTTTGGCGCTCAGCTTTCTTTATAGTCCAACTCTCACATCCATACATGACCACTGGAAAAACCATAGTCTTGACTAGATGGACCTTTGTTGACAAAGTAATGTCTCTGCTTTTTAATATAAAGGATGCTTATTGGCCCCCATTTTGTTGGAGAGACCAAGTATGCAAATTGAACCCAATATTTTTATAAAAAAATCTTGGTGATTAGAATTTTAAATGGTAATTTATTAGTGATTAGGTATTGCAAAGATACCTGGCTGCATTCAACAAGAAGGGCTGCTCATGTAGCCACTAATAATCCAACTATTATGCACAGAACTGGAGAATTGTTTCTCCTTAAGTGATGTGGTCTCTCATTTATTACAATAATTAAAATAGTTAGCAATGACTCTAAGAATTTTGTTTTGTAAAATTTGTTTACAAACGGACAAAATGAACGTGAAAGTTGTTCAGTCGTGTCTGACTCTTTGCGACCCCATGGACTATACAGTCCATGGAATTCTCCAGGCCAGAATACTGGAGTGGGTAGCCTTTCCCTTCTCCAGGAGCTCTTCCCAAACCAGGGATCGAACCCAGGTCTCCCACATTGCAGGTGGATTCTTTACCAGCTGACCCATGAGGGAAGCCCCAAACTGACAATGCCTTCATTTTTAAAGTCATTTTTCACTTCTACAAGAGGGAATAAACACAGATGTGGCTGTGAACTCCAACAATGCACTGAAAAATGTTTAATTCCAGGCAAAAGGAGAAGGAGCAGCAGAGAATGAGATGGTTAGGGAGCATCACCAACTCAATGGACATGAATCTGAGAAAACTCCTGGAGACAGTGGAGGACAGAGGATCCTGGTGTGCTGCAGTCCATGGGGTCACAAAGAGTCGGGCATGACTTGGTGACTGAACAACAACAGCCCCACTGGAATAGTGACATGCCTGCTGCGTGTAACACAGCTTCACAATGAGCCTTTCTCATTGGCAACACTGTCCTCAACACTTCCACATGTGCAGAGTGTTTTGTTGGGTGGTTGCATGTCTTGGGGATGATTGGCACGTGATTTAGCAATTGCCATTTCCCCCCAGGGATACCAGAATGCTTCATGTAGGTTCCCAGAGCTCTTAGGACAGGACAAAGCTTCTTAAGGTAAAGAGAATGAATATCTGCCAGGCTCAGTACTAGGAATATGATGTCATCTACTTTAATGGGGGTTCTTGAGGTTGGCTCTTCTGCCGCTCCAACAGAGAGACTTATTAAAAAGTGGATTCCTATGTCTGCCCCTGATGAGTCTATATGGCAAGTTTGAGCATCTTTACTTTTTAATAAGCTCCTCAGAAAATCCTGACATACACAAGATGCTTGTCAATAAACCTCATGTGTTTCCTTCTAATAATTTTCAAACAGCCACATCTTGAACACTTGTATCATGAAAACTGGTGAGTTATTGATGATCTTTCCTTACTGGACTATTTTCTTTCACTGTAAATTACAATGGACAGTAAAGCATGATGTAACATACCAGAGCTTAAAATGCAAAGGATCAATTCTGTTCAATAACTCAATTTATCAATTTCAGACTGTAAATATATTTAAATATTTTAATAAGTGTTAACAGCCTTTGTTTTGTTGGCTAAAACTTAGATATGCTATTAGCATTGATCAATAATTATTATTTGTAGGATTCTCGCTGGATCAACACAGCCTGGAGTGCCCCTCATGTATGAGCTCTATCTTGTATTAAAAGTTTTCAGGCCCCAGGAAAAATGGTCTGAAAGAATGAGCTTACTCGAGAAAAATACAGTTAAAATGAGAGTTTTGATCTATAGTCATTGATTTTGGCAACTTGGCCTCTCTTAGAGCAAAAAGCAGTTTTAACTGTTTTTGAAAAAGGATTATGAAGGATTTGCATTTGTTTAATGTGAACTACAGTTCTGCAAGTTGCCCGAAATGTCACCATCCCCGATTTAATCCTTTAAATTACGGTTTTGTGTGTGTCTGTCACACGAAAAGTGCTGTTTGGTGTCAGTCTAATGATATTTTAGAGGTATTGCAACAGAGTGCAAAGGCCCCTGCAGCTGAAACAGAAACGGTGCAGTTCTTAATGTGTGTCCTTGGCCAAGGCAAGGCTCTCTGAGTGCTGCGTGGAGTAGAGAACTAAGTAGGCTGTAACAGCGTCTGATAAACCTTCTCAACTCGACTCACTTCTCTCCGCCTCAAAGGCGGATCCATTATCAGACATCAGGAGTGGGAATCTTCTCAGGAATGTGGGCATCTGGTTTTTCTCAAGGGCCGCCCTCGATGGGAGAGGAGTCAGGACCGGAACATCTGGAGTAAGTCTTGCTGCCTGTGTTAAGGGCCTTTCCCGTCCTCTAGGGCAGTCCCACCTCCTCTGCTCGCTCATCTTTCCTACCTCTCGTCCTTTCCTGGGAGCTCAGGGTGGGACCAGGGACCATCTCTGCGATGCTTTTTCAGCCCCTGCATCACTCTTACAGAAGCAGAGAGAGGGATGGGTTTTCTTCCTCCACCAAAACTGGCTGCTGTCTGTGAGAATTCCCTTCTCATCCATACCGATGTCTTTAATTATCATTCTTAAGCTTAGCAATTACTATGTAGGGTAAAAATTCCTCATGTTGAAGGAGAAAAATAAAAAAAAGGATTCAGAAATGATAGTGGCGTGAACGAAGACAGTGAGAAGTCTGATCTCATTAAATGCATACATTCGGAGAAGGTGGGGCTGGATTCTAGGAGCTTCGAGAGCCAAGGTGACCGGTTTAAATTTGATGGAGAAGGGGAACGGTGGCCAAGCGCGTGCTGGGATGCGGGCACAGCTGCAGGAAGCTTGCCGGGAGCACTTCCCAGGTCACAGCCCGAGGGAGGGAGGGGGGCCCGCCGGAGGGAGGAGGGCCTGTCGACAGTAGCCCCCGCTGATGGCCCCAGGAAGGACCTCGGACGCTGGTGCATTTTCAGGGGCCCTGGCCTTGCTCCTCTCACACTGGCCAGTCATTGGCTGTGGCTTCCTCTGCCCCCGGTGGTGTGTCACGGGGTGAAGGAGCGCTGCCCGTCTGAGAGCAGTTTGCAGAGAGGACGGCAGCCCCGGCCAGCCATCTGGTGGGGAGCGGGTGTGGAGAGTCCTTCACCCCTGAAGGAGGGGTGGGTGGCACACTGTGGTGTCGCTTACCGGGATCTCGCTGTCCGTCACTGCCATGTCTTAAGGAATCTGCTGTCGGGGCAAACTGCTTACTTGGAGGTTGGGTATGTCTTCAGCAGAATGAGCGAGTCCTCCAACCCGTAAAGCAGGAAGCATCCTCGAAGGCTATAGGCCGACGGCAAAGCTCTCTGGAGGAGGGAGTGGCATCAATACGAATCCTCGTTGCCCTTAATGGGACTCAGTCACAGCCATCGTGTGCTTGACCGGCACTGTAGCAATATTTAAGCGTGCCATCTCGCTTCGCAGTCAAAGCCTGCTGGTGGCGGGCCGTGTTTCATTACCATTCTGCTGGTTGTCAGCATTTTTGTGATACAATTAGAGGCATGTAATTCCCAGAACAAATGAGCCATTTCGAATATTGTGAGTTGTGTAATTCAATATCATAAGAGCCTGTAGAATAATTGAGTTTAGAGAAACAAATATGCACGAGTGTGGACTGGACAATCTGGCGGACGAGGATCCTGAAAGTTCCTGACCCTCCTGATTGGGTCACTGCATGGAAGTGACACCCAAGGAAAGATCCATGTACCTGTGGCTCCACAGCTGCCTTGCTAAAGCTGCTCTTGCCTAGTAAGGAGCAGGATCTCATGTTCCCTTGGACCTTTGGACAGTGCAATTCAAGTAAGTGAGAACTATAAGTGTGATCTCTATTGTGAATAAAGAACAATTTAGTTTTCCTATTATAGATGTTCAGCCAGAAGTGAATGCATTTCATGTTCTTTTCAGGAAACACGCATGGCTTTGAATCTTGGATTTCCGTATCTCAACCAAACTCATCAAACTACTTTTAATGCTTCTTCAGGTCGTGTGCTAAGGCAGAGGCAGCGCGTGATGGCTGGGGAGAAGACAGTAGGGGTCTGTGAGCTGCAGGGAACGTGCGAAAGGGAACTCGAGAGGGGGCTGGACGATCCAACTGCCTCATGGAGCCAAGGAAAGCCATCTGCTTAGCCGCATCAGCCTGGACAGAGGGCCCAGGACTTCCAGGCTCTGTGGTGACCCAGTCGCTGCCCCTCCCCCTGCACTGCGGTGTGGGCATGGGGCTGTTTCTCACGGGGCTGGTCAGTGGTCCCTGTGACTGCTACACCCCCTCCCACAACTGGAGGCGGACACCCTGCAGTCCTCTGACCTTGTCTCTCATCGCCCACTCCTCTGGTTCTTTTGAAAAAAATTTTATTGGAGCCTAGCTGATTTGCAATGTTGTATTAGTTTCTGCTGTACAGCAAAGTGGCTGAGTTATAACACACACATACAGCCACTCTTTTCTAGATTCTTGTCCCATATATGTCATTACAGAGTACTGAGTAGAATTTCCTGAGCTGTACTGTAGGTCCTAAAGGAAATCAACCCTGGATATTCATTGTAAGGGCTGATGCCGAGGCTGAGGGTCCAATAGTTTGGTCACCTGATGCAAAGAACTGACTCATTGGAAAAGACTCTGATGCTGGGAAAGACTGAGGGCAGGAGGAGAAGGGCGTGACAGAGGATGAGATGGTTGGATGGCCCACCTCCTCAATGGACATGAGTCTGAGAAAACTCCAGGAGATAGTGAAGGACAGGGAAGCCTGGTGTGCTGCAGTCCATGGGGTTGCAGAGTCGGACACGACTGAGTGAGTGAGCACCAACAAAACAGTGGGTCCTGTTGTGTATCTATTTTATATATAAAGTGTGTATGTGTTCATCTCAATCTCCCCATTTATCCCTCCTCCCCTTACCCCCTGGTAAGCATGTTTGTTTTCCATATCTATAACTCTATTTCTGTTTTGTGAATACGTCCATCTGTACCATTATGTGTTTAGATTCCACATAGAAGTGACGTCATATGGCATTTGTTGATCTGTCTGACCACTTCACTTAGTATGACCGTCTCTAGGTCCATCCATGTAATGCAAATGCCACTCGTCCATTCCTGATTCTTACCCACCACCTGTTTCATTTTCCTCTCAGTGGGTTAATCTAGCAAGGAACCCACTTTATAACTTCTTTAGATGTGTCGCTATTTCATCTGTGGAGGGGAGACTGCCCTGCAGGATGAGTTCTAACCTGTCCTCACAGCTGGGGGGCTCTCTCGGTGATACCGACCTTCCTTTAAGGCCCCACCTCGGACCACCCCCACCTCGTATCTTGGACGTACAGAGGTAGAGCATTTCTGCTTATCGTCTCCATTTCTGCAGATGAGAATACTGAAAATAGAAGGACTTCAGTTCGGTTCAGTCGTGTCCTACTCTTTCCGACCCCATGGGCAGCAGCACGCCAGGCTTCCCTGTCTGTCACCAACTCCTGGAGTTTACTCAAACTCATGCCCATTGAGTCGGTGATGCCATCCAACCATCTCATCCTCTGTCGTCCCCTTCTCCTTCTGCCTTCAATCTTTCCCAGCATCAGGGTCTTTTCCAATGACTCAGTTCTTTGCATCAGGTGACCAAAGTATTGGAATTTCAGCTTCAGCATCAGTCCTTCCAATGACTAGAAGGAATTAAGCAATCGAAATGTCCCAGGAGTTGGGGAATGGTTAACACGTGGCATATCTATATAATGGGATCTTTTAAACCCATTAACTGGGCTGCCAGGCAAATATTTAATGGCCATAATGACTGAGGGAAATGTTCATGATGAAGCATGAAGTGGTGAGCAGGATGTACTACTGTGGAATTTCAGTAGTTAGCATTCTGTGAGTCACCCTGAGGCTCCAGCACGTGTTATAAGGTTACTGAGGATGTATCTGAACCTGGCAGACTCTGAGTCTGTGCCATGAGGCAGGGAGGGGGGGTGTTCCTTAGCCAGAGGGGCGGCTGACCCTGGTGTCTACACATCCTCGAGGCCATATCTCAAAACAGTTTGTTGGTTTATACTTTCCAGATATTCACTGACTTGCCCCCAGCAATCAGTTCCATTTCTTTGTAAAACACAGTTCCCCAAAGAACACCAACTTCCAGTCTTGCTGAAATAAAAAGTGAAACAGTCAAAAAAGGCAATGGTCTTAGAAAACATAACCCAAACTTCAAAAGTATAGAATGCCAAATTCAATCATAACTTAAAGCTGTGATGTGACTAAGGCGGCCATACATTCTCTTTATAAACAAGAAAAGCAACCTGAGAAATGGCAGTGAGGATTCTAGGCAGTGCCAAAATTGTTCAAGCAAAAAAGGAAGTTTGATTAAAACCGAGAAAGGTGGTTGATGTGAGGTGGAGACATGCACATGATCGAGTATGTCTCATGTGAAAAGTGGATGTTTTGCTAGGATCCCAAGAGTCTGTGCAAATAACCCTGTGATGCTACCAGCGGCAAAATTTCTAGGGTCTCCATTAACCAATGATCTATCACAGGTCAGCGGGGCAGGGACACTGGTGTCCTGGGCAAACACACTTCTTCTGGAGCCTAGAGGTTGCTGGAGGAGCCAGGTGGTGGGGGACACATGTTGAGTAGAGTGAAGTGAAGTGAAAGTCGCTCAGTCATGTTCGACTCTTTGTGACCCCATGGACTATACAGTCCATGGAATTCTCCAGGCCAGAATACTGGAGTGGGTAGCCTTTCCCTTCTCCAGGGGATCTTCCCAACCCAGGAATTGAACCCAGGTCTCCCATATTGTAGGCAGATTCTTTACCAGTCACAAGGGAAGCCCATTTAGTAGAGACCAAACCATGTATTTAAAAAGCCTGACATAGAAAAAAACTTACAGTTACCAAGGGGGAAACGAGGGCGGGGTCCCTTTGCCCCAACGTGGGGTCATGTGATGGGGCATACTCGATCCTTGGCTCCCCACGAATGGTCAGGCACGTAATCTCTGCTACAACCCGGCACCGCTCATCACATCAGGAAGCCCTCTGCGGCAGAGGCAGAGCTTTCCTGCGGAATGGCAGGTGTGTGCTCTAGCTCTCCAGCTGGGCTTTGCCAGAGACCTGTCTACTCTTGGTCCCCAGGGCCTGGATCTGCCGGGCACACGGCCCACCCGGGCAGGCACTGGATTTGCTGCAGAACTCGCTTCTGCCCCGGGGCACTCCTGAACCTAGGTTTGGGAAATAACATATGTCAGACTGCAGAATCTTGTCCCAGCCTAGTATCAGTTGACTTGAAAGGCTGCAGAAGAGGCCACTGTGCCTTTTTTTTTTTTTGGTGGCAGGTGATACAAGTTGCAACAAGTCCTTGAAGGTAAAGGGTCATTTTGGCTTGTCCTGGACCACCGGAGGTACAAAACTTCACCATTGGAGCAAACTGGCGAGACTCTAAGTGTCCACAGGATTTTTCCCAGTAACTGGCCAGGACAGATCTCACTGGGACACACAGAAGTAACAGGTGACACGTAACCGTTCATGTGGTCTGATTCTGGGTCGTGATTTGGAAACACCATTGGAATTTACGGCTTAGAATTCTAGATCTTGTTCAAGCTGCCAGTATGTTACCTTTTCATTTGAACTGTTGTCCTGGAAACCTTTGAAGCAACTGGAGGTGGACCAAATTCCTACGTAGCTTTTAGCTACAGGGTCTCTTTTCTATATCTGAACATGGGTCTCTTGAGCGGAGCAGAATGGCTCACAGACCTTCAATCTCTGCAAAAGGAGCATCCTTGGGAAGTTTCATGAGGGAAACACACTTGGCTCCGTTTTGCGA
This sequence comes from Bos indicus x Bos taurus, assembly GCF_003369695.1. NCBI lineage: Eukaryota > Metazoa > Chordata > Mammalia > Artiodactyla > Bovidae > Bos > Bos indicus x Bos taurus. The sequence continues at coordinate 4,531,706 of NC_040079.1, read as the reverse complement.
CCTCTCATCTCTGCAGTGACTCTGTGATAATACATGTGTTTAAAAATCCATTACAGTGGGGCGTCGATAGATGGTAGATTGTTTTGAATTTGTGTCAGCACCATAAACAATTTCACATCTCAAATGAGATTTCTACTCGAACACTCATGCTAGAGTGCTGTGTAAAACACCGACAGGTTTGAGCAAATAGCACGGGGCTGCTTGGGCTTTAAAATATTGGGATAGATAAAAATGTATTATTCATCTCAACTCTTTCGGCTGCTTTGAGATGCAAAATTATTTCTGTGGCCAGTTCTGAATAAATATGTGAGCTAGCATCTTAGTGATCTTGACATGTTCATCTAGCTTGATGTGAAATGTGGAAATTCCACCTCAGGCTGCAGTTTGACCTTCTCTTCTTCAGGGTCTAATGGCCCTTTTACCTGCTACTCTTGACAGTGCTATTAAAAAAAATTATTGGGAGTATTTACAGGGACTTCCCTGGTGGCTCAGATGGTAAAGAATCTGCCTGCAGTGCAGGAGACGTGGGTTTGATCCCCAGGTTGGGAAGATCCCCTGGAGAAGGGAATGGCTACCCACTCCAGTATTCTGGCCTGGAGAATCCCATGGACAGAGGAGCCTGGGGGGTTATAGTCCATGGAGTCATGAAGAGTTGGGCACGACTGAGCGACTTTCACGTCACTTCATATATATGTGTTAATATACAATATTTGTTTTTCTCTTTCTGACCAACTTCACTCTGTGTGACACACTCTAGGTCCATCCTTGTCTCTACAACTAGCTCTTTGAGGGGATGGGGTGCTGTCTTACTTCAGAGGGGTCTTCTCTGTGTCCTCTGGAGAATCTTGAATGGGCTGGTCTGGGTTAAGGGATGAGCCTGAAGTTGGACTGGCAGAGCTCTAAGTCAAATTGTCCAAAGACCAAGTTCAAAGACGTTCAGCCACAGCAGGTTGATGAAACCAGGCCTCGTGGACCCAGGAACTCTGAGTCCAGAGTGCAGGAGGTCAGGTAGCAAAGCCGGCCAGGTGTCACAGAGCAGTAAAGGGTCAAGGGCCCCACTAACCTGTCAGGAGACTCAGAGGCCAGAATTAGGGCGAGCACCATGACAGTGCCTGCCTGGGGACTGACGGCATTCCTCAGGGTTGGGGGGGGGGGCGGACAGACTGGTTCTTCAGGTCATTAACATGAAGCTGACATTGGTGCTCTTTGCAACCGTTGACAACCAATGCCACTGTGCACAGGGAGCCAGACTGCACTTACTGTGTGAGGTCTGATTTGCGGTTTAAAACCATAGACTTAAAATATGTCTCAGACCACAGACTTTTCAAATGCCTGGATTTAATTTTTATTCAAGCCCTCATTCCACCAGTCACAGTGATTTGTGGTCGCCCCTGTTCTGTTTCCCGGGGGTGCTGTTCACTTTCCAAGGGCAAGCGCTGGTTGGATCTGGGATCCTGTGGTCATCGATCCAGGGAGGCAGATGAAGGGTCATGCCTCTGGGTCACCGTCAAGGCCCTTCGGGAGCCAGGGTCTCCTGCTGCCTCTGGCCGTCTCCAGACCACAGGAGCTGCACCAGCAGATCTTAGAAGTCCCCTGTGTGCTTTCTACCATCGCCCACCCCCTTTGTGAAGGAGCACTTCTCCAAGCACAACCTCTCCACACACCCCCTTATCCTTCAGGGTTTGTGGCCAGGGAAAGGGCAAGCCACTGGTGGGAAGGTGGCATCTCAGGGGCTGGATCCCGTGGTACTGAAGCCACTCTCCTCTCTGCAGAGCGAGGTTCGTACTTAGAGGACCCCTTAGTTTCGATAGCAACCCACTGCAGTATTCTTGCCTGAAAAATCCCATGGACAGAAGAGCCTGGCAGCTACAGCCCACAGTCGAACAGTCAGACTCAACTGAGGGGACTGCGTGGGTGCACACACACACACACACTCACACACATTGATCATGAAGTGCCTCTTCTAGAAATTGGAAAATAGCTACTTTGTGTGATCCAGAAGGAAACGGCAACCCACTCCAGTATTCTTGCCTGGAGTATCCCAGGAACGAAGGAGCCTGGTGGGCTGCCATCTATGGGGTCACACAGAGTTGGACACGACTGAAGTGACTTAGCTGCAGCTTAGTCCCGATCAGAGGCTGTAAGTTTCCTTCTCCTCTTCTCGGGCATTCTTCTGGTTCCCAGAGAATGGAATCTGCAAGAAACTACAACAAGGCCACAGGCTTTCTCTTTCCCTCCTCTTCTGAATGACCAATCTTGCAGAATTTCGTTACACTTTTTTCAGTCATAGGTCCATCGTTGTCTGTGATTTTGCAAGTCGGACACGATATCTGAGTCTGGTCATCCCCTCCTGGGATTACAGCCATTGATTCCAGGCACTTGGTTCTATGTGTGGGGCTTTTTATCCGTTGATGCCTGTATGAGTGTTCTTGGAGAGTCTTGATAAGCCTTTCTGTAGTCTGGGCTCAAATTTTGATTTACAAATCAGGTGCTTAAAATTGTAACTTACGTTTCAAAATTTAATATCTAATTGGAGGCCCCACTCCATCAGGGTGATAGACATTTCCTGTCAATTTGAGGTTCTTCCTCCCTTAGCTTTCTAGGCCAGCATGTGGGCACCATGTGGCTGCATGGCAACAAGACACGGAGGGAAGGATGCTGTAGGTGGGTCTGAGAGGCATGGGCCGCTTGCCGAGAGGTCCAGATGCCTCCTTGGTGTCTGGGAGGTCCAGACGCCTCCCCGGTCTTTGGTCAAGTCTGTGCTTTGACATGTGGGCTGTTTCCATTCCATGCATGTCAGTGACAATCTAAGGACATTTTCACTTATACATGAACATTCATGACTTTAATGTTCCAAGGATACGGATTACAAAAACAGAGGAAAATAATCACATAGACTGCTTAGGTTAGTGGATCAGACTTAGAGTAGAAAGAGAAGTGTTGATACTGAAGCTTAGCCATAGCATGGTAATATCCTCAGAGGGGCCCTGTGTAAGCTTGTCTTTTGCTCCCAGGACGAGCAGGATTGTAGCCATAGTAGTTGGTTTTCTTAAAAGGACCCTCAAGGGAAACTTTCGCCATTTGGCCACTCTTCTATTGCTCCAAGAAGATAAGTTCAACATCCAGACCTTGAACATCCGGGTCGAATCTTCCTAAACCTGAAGCTGGGGGAGCTGGGAGACAGGTGTTACCATTCCTGCTTTCAGATCACCAGCTGCTGGTCCAAGGCGGGGTTTCCATGGAGAATGTAATGAAAAGATGCCTCCTCTCCTATCTCGCTCTTCTCTGGTCTCAGAATCAGGGAGGAGGCTATATGGAGGAAACTGAAGATGAAGAATTTCTGCTTTCACTAAGAAAAATGACGTGATCAAGGAACAATTTTTGGCAAGTCTCAATCATTTTAAGGGAAAATTACTTCTTTGAAAGGGGCATAGGGACTTCCCATTTGATCCTTGGTCAGGGAATCCATGATCCCACATGCTGCTCAGCCTGGAAAACAGGAGGAGGAGGGATGGGGGCATATCTCCCCAATATAGAGAATACCAGCAAACAGCTTAGAAAGGCGGGTGACCGTCTGTACAGAGGACAGCTCTGCTGAAGTCCCACACCACTAGGACATGGTTTCCTTCAGCAGACATTCTCAATGATCTGTGATGAAGAGTTTTTCAGCATTCTTACAAGGCTACCTTGGGAACTGTTCATCAGGAAACTTCGGTCATTCCTCTGTGTTGCAGCGATGACGACCAACCACTCAGGGATGGCTCGATCGTGCATTTTTGGGTCTTCATTCTGTACAGCATGTCTTTGAACCAAAATTAATTTTCTAGACAAAAGAGTCAGGACATAAATCCTCTGGGGACTCTCTAGCAATTTAGATTCACCTCCTCCTTCACCCCCATCTGTTAATGATATGACAGGAAACTGCTTAGCACTGGGTGCAGGGCAGGCAGGTGGTGTCCACGTGTTTGACAGATCTGAGCACCTATTAGGCACCAGAGATGCCAAAGGTAGGAGGATGGTTTCGGTCTTAAGGACATACAAAGACAAATGGAAAAGAGATGCGGAATAACAATTAAAACACAGCATTATCGCTTCCATTTGTGGAACTCTCTTCTGAGATGAACATCTGGCTATATTTTTAACAATCATGGTCATGAGGTTGAAGAGTTACCTGATGGTTCAGAGGGTAAAGAGTCCACCTACCATGCAGGAAACGTAGGAGAAGTAGGTTCAATCCCTGGGTTGGGAAGATTCCCTGGAGGAGGAAATAGCAACCCACTGCAGTATTCTTGCCTGAAAAATCCCGTGGACAGAACAGCAGGGATATGCCAGGAAACTGCTTAGCACTGGGTGCAGGGCAGGCAGGTGGTGTCCATGTGTTTGACAGATCTGAGCGCCTATTAGGCACCAGAGATGCTGAAGGTAGGAGAATGGTTTCGGTCTTAAGGACATACAAAGACAAATGGACTTTTTCTAGTTGCAGTGAATAGGTTTCTTCTTGTGGTGGCTTCTCTTCTTCAGGAGCATGAACTCGAGATGCACAGGCTCAGTAGTTGAGGTGCTCAGGCTTAGTTGCTCTACGGCATGTGGGATCTTAGTTCCCCAACTAGGGATTGAACCCGTGTCCCCTGCATTGGCAGGCTGATTCTTAACCACTGGACCACCAGGAAAGACCTCAAAGATAATTTTTGTAATTCTTGTGCTGAGCTGCATTGCCTCTGAGGTACTGTTTGGCTCTTTCTGCTTACTGATTTACAAAGCTCCTTTAAAGGCAAACTTCAGTTTTCCTTTCCAAATGGACAAAAGTCAAGAACGTGCTAAACCTGATGACACAAACAGTCTCCTACATCCTCCCTTAAGAATGGCTGTGAAGCTCCAGCTGGTGAGGGGTGGGATACTGTCTCCTACATCCTCCCTTAAGAATGGCTGTAGAGCTCCAGCTGGTGAGGGGTGGGATACCGTCTCCTACATCCTCCCTTAGGAATGGCTGTGAAGCTCCAGCTGGTGAGGGGTGGGATACCGTCTCCTACATCCTCCCTTAGGAATGGCTGTGAAGCTCCAGCTGGTGAGGGGTGGGATACCGTCTCCTACATCCTCCCTTAGGAATGGCTGTAGAGCTCCAGCTGGTGAGGGGTGGGATACCGTCTCCTACATCCTCCCTTAGGAATGGCTGTGAAGCTCCAGCTGGTGAGGGGTGGGATACCGTCTCCTACATCCTCCCTTAGGAATGGCTGTAAAGCTCCAGCTGGTGAGGGGTGGGATACCGTCTCCTACATCCTCCCTTAAGAATGGCTGTAGAGCTCCAGCTGGTGAGGGGTGGGATGCCGTCTCCTACATCCTCCCTTAGGAATGGCTGTAAAGCTCTAGCTGGTGAGGGGTGGGATACCATTGTCTTTGCCCTGGAGATGGAATTCCCCAGAGGATTGTAAATAACACCTGAATATGGTTTTTATTTCACCTAGTGGATTGTCTGTGGTTTAATTTTCTCATCTCTAAAAATGAGGGATTTGGGTTAGATGATTTCTAACAACCCCAAGAACCTACTATAACTCTATGACTCCAAGTATGGTAGAGCCAAATATTTAAATGAAATTTATTCTGGTAATGCAGGTTCTGTGTGTGTGTTTAGTCACTCAGGCGTGTCTGACACTTTGCGACCCCGTGGACAGTAGTCCGCAGGCTCCTCATTACATGGGGTTCTCCAGGCAAGAATACTGGAGTGGGGTCCCGTGCCCTCCTCCAGGGGATCTTCTCAACCCAGGGATTGAACCAGCGTCTCCTGTGTCTCCTGCATTGGCAGGTGGATTCTTTAATGCAGATGCCAACAGGGCTCAAATTCCTGACTGTTCTTAATGTAGATATTAGTCCATTTTAAAATATAGATATTAGCCCTGCATTCTCACTGCTGCTGCTGCTAGGCCGCTTCAGTCGTGTCCGACTCTGTGCGACCCCATAGTAGAAAACGGCCACTTGTATAAACTGGTTTGCCCCAGGTTTGCAGGAGTAGAGGTGTTATAAATCGGTTCCCTGATTTTTCTGTGTGGTCCTGAAATTTGGAACTGTTAACACCATATATCTTATATCATTGATTTTCCATAGATTTTCTGAAAAGAAAGCCTCTGCTTCCAAGTGTTGAAATCTGGCTCTTGTCCTCACGGATGCCTTCCAGGAGCATCCTTGCCCACAAGATTTGTGGACTGTGGGGAAGACTCTGCTCTTGGACCAGATCACATCCCAGGAGCCTGGGGATCCCCTGAAGGCCTTCACTGCTTGTGTGACTACGTCTTTCTGTGGTTCTATGGGTCCCAGCACCCACCCCGTGAAATGTCACTGCAGCATGGTGAGATGTCCCATGCTGACTCTTTGTGACCGCATTGACCGTACCCACCAGGCTCCTCTGTCCATGGGATTCTCCAGGCAAGAATACTGGAGTCAGCTGCCATTCCATCCTCCAGGGGATGTGGTATGTGCATAGAATTAAGTACTCTTCAGCCTTTAAAAAGAAGGGCATCTTGGTGTTTTTTGACTTGTATCTGAAGTCCTAGGAAGACTTAGGAGCTGCCTTGGGGGCCACGCGGACATGACTAAAGAACTCGCGGGCTTGTCCCAACCCCATCCCTACCTCTTGGCACATTCACATTCCGTATGTAAGAAGGCATCCTGGACTAGATGATCTGAATATGGTTATAGTCCTGATTTCAAGTGTTTTGCTCTGTTTTGGTCAAACAGGTGTCAGAGGAAATATTGCAGTCACCCTTTCCCTTGATTTTCTCTCGGTTGTAACGTTCTCTGGTTGTTTAACACGGGACAGGGGCTGAGACCCTTTCTCGGCAGGCGCTTGGGCAGCACACGATGGTGACAATACCCAGGAAAGGTGCCCATCACAGCTCTGCCCTGGAAGCAGAGTCAAAGGAAGGCTGCGGGGCTGAAGGCAGATCATCTCCACCTGTAGGAGGAGCACCCCAGGGTGATTGATACAGCGAACCAGGAGACTCGCCAGGCTCCTTGGCAAAGCGTTATTACGTGATTCTACTGCATTAGGGGGTGTGTCCACCATCTCGCTTCCTTCGGGGGGTTTACCAGTCCCAAGGAATGAAGCAGAGAGCGCTTCCTGAAGTATATTTCTTCTTAGAATCAGCCATGTGTGATGGGTGTCCTGGTGAGTGGAAATAACTATCACATGTGGCTAGTTCCCCTGAAGAGGGGCTTGGGTGAGAAGAGAATGCGGCTGTGTTTACAGAGCCCACTAGGTGGCGTGTGAGCAGCAGGGATGATGGTGGTCGGAGCTGGACCAAAGCCCGCCTCCCAGGAGCTCCCTCGCCCGACACGCAGATGTCAGAATGCTGTGTGCAAAAATCCCTGGCCCCAAATGTCTCTCTTCCCCTGTGGAAGTAGGACACAGGCTTTCTCCTGCCTCCTTAATAAAGCACACGGTAAGGGTTTGAATTCCTGAAAACTTCATTTAATCCTCTGGACTCCAGGGTGCAGCGTTTTTAATTTTAAAGCCCTTACAGATTCAAAATATCAGAGAACGTTTATGGAAAATCACAGGTTCAATAAAGGACTTGTATATAGACTATGTAAGGAAATCTCAAACCCAAAACAAACAATTTTATTAGAAAATGGCCCAAAACATGAGCCAACATTTCATCAAAGAGGATGAAAGGTGAAATGTTAGGCACTCAGTCATGTCTCTTTGAGATCCCATGGACTGTAGCCCACCAGGTTCCTCTGTCCATGGGATTTTCCAGGCAAGAATACAGGACTAGGTTGCCATTTCCTTCTCCAGGAGATCTTCCTAACCCAGGAATCAAACCCAGGTCTCCCACATTGCGGGCAGATTTTTTACCATCTGAACCACCAGGGAAGCTCATCAAAAAGGATAGGATACATATACATATCCTCGTGTGTGCTAAGTCACTTCAGTCGTGTCCAATTCTGTGCCCACCCCATGTGCCCACCAGGCTCCTTTGTCCATGGGATTCTCCAGGCAAGACTATGGCCATGCCCTCCTCCAGGGAATCTTCCCTACCCAGGGACTGAACCCACATCTCTTGTGTCTTCTGCATTGGCAATCTGGTTCTTTATCTCTAGCGCCACTTGGGAAGCCCTGTACCCATATATAGTATTTAGGATTCTATTTTTTACTATTTTACTTTATTTTTGGCTGTGCTGTGTGGCATGTGGGATCTTAGTTCCCCAACCAGGGATCAAACCCATGCTTCCTGCAGTGGAAGCACGTAGTCTTAACTACTGGATCACCAGGGAAGTCCCTGTGTTTGGAATTCTAGATATATAGTCTCAGAATTAGAGAAGCTTCCACATATCCAATGAGCAACTTTGCATGCAAGGGAGGGCAGAGGGAAGGAAGCGCTCAGGCTGATCCCTGCATCCTCACTGATGCAGCGACCGAGGACGCTTTTAAACAGGGTCCTGTGAGGAAGCTGTGAGGATGCGGACGCGGGCACAGTCTGCTCCCGTGTGTGGGGACCCCTGTTCCTAGTGTTCATTGTGCAAATTCGAGCCAGACTGGGAACAGCCTTTGGATGCTTGATAATTGCAGCCCTTCTCCCGACTGATGATATCAGTTACTACCGACAGGGGTTAAATTCTCTGTTTCCACACTTGCAATGTGGTGGCCAGTCTGAAAATTTTCTGGTGCCTTTGAATCCAATCTCCTCCCAGACGCTGATCTATTAAACTTCTTTCTTTTCTGCTGGAGACATTTCCTGGTTTGTAAAATGTATTCAAGGTGATAGATTCCACCCAAAATCAATGGATTTGCATTTTGCTTTTCTTCAGTCCCCTGCAATTCTTTGTTCCTCCTTTTTTTGTGTATCTAGGCTCATCCACAAGACAGTTTTTACTTTCTGCCCCCAACCCTTCCCTGCTCCCTAGTACTTTGCAGAAAGGTGTGCCATAACTGTGCAGTGGATTGAATTTGCAGCATACTTACCCAGTGAGGCAACGAAGCCCATTCAGACAGAGCTCCTCCCACTGATTATTCACATAATGTGAAAAATAAAAGGGCCTTGTTACCATTGATGCCATTAGCACGTTAACTTACTTTAAAGCCAGTTTCATGATGATTAAGTACCGACTAGATGCTACGTTGTCCAGGGGTCTCTATGTTCCCGTGTGTATCAGCTGGTTTTTAACTGGCTAATTTCTGCGCTGAAGGCAGGAGATGGGAAGTTTAGTTTTCCAAGAGCTATCACAAAGTTTTTAACAAAAGCCTCTTGATGAAAGTGAAAGTGGAGAGTGAAAAAGTTGGCTTAAAGCTCAACATTCAGAAAAAGAAGATCATGGCACCCGGTCCCATCACTTCTTGGGAAATAGATGGGGAAACAGTGGAAACAGTGTCAGACTTTATTTTTCTGGGCTCCAAAATCACTACAGATGGTGACTGCAGCCATGAAATTAAAAGACGCTTACTCCTTGGAAGGAAAGTTATGACCAACCTAGATAGCATATTCAAAAGCAGAGACATTACTTTGCCAACAAAGGTCCGTCTAGTCAAGGCTATGGTTTTTCCTGTGGTCATGTATGGATGTGAGAGTTGGACTGTGAAGAAGGCTGAGCACCAAAGAATTGATGCTTTTGAACTGTGGTGTTGGAGAAGACTCTTGAGAGTCCCTTGGACTGCAAGGAGATCCAACCAGTCCATTCTGAAGGAGATCAGCCCTGGGATTTCTTTGGAAGGAATGCTGCTAAAGCTGAAACTGCAGTACTTTGGCCACCTCATGTGAAGAGTTGACTCATTGGAGAAGACTCTGACGCTGGGAGGGATTGGGGGCAGGATGAGAAGGGGACGACAGAGGATGAGATGGCTGGATGGCATCACCGACTCGATGGACATGCGTCTCAGTCAACTCCGGGAGTTGGTGATGGACAGGGAGGCCTGGCATGCTGTGATTCATGTGGTCACAAAGAGTCGGACACGACTGAGTGACTGATCTGATCTGATGTTTAGTTCAGTTGCTCAGTCATGTCTGACTCTTTGCAACCCCATAGACCGCAGCACGCCAGGCTTCCCTGTACATCACCAACCCCTGAAGTTTACTCAAACTCATGTCCATCGAGTTGGTGAAGCCACCCAACCATCTCATCCTCTGTCGTCCCCTTCTCCTCCTGCTGTCAATCTTTCCCAGCATCAGGGTCTTTTCAAGTGAGTAAGTTCTTCTTAACATTTTATACCTAAATTTAAAAGAAGTAGCTCCTAAGACATTATTGGACTCTGACCATAAATAACTCAACTAGTCTTAAGTATTCTGAGTTTGGGGGCGTTTACTCTCTGTTTGGTTTATTGTACCAGACAGCAAAGTTTAAAAGTATTTAGGAAAGTAAACTAGGATCACCTATCCATCAGATAGCTTTTAAAATTCTACTTAAAATAGATATTTCCCAGTTTAAATTGATTCTAGTCTTGCATTAACTGTTTCTATGTAATATCAAGGGCTTCTCAGGTAAAGAATTGCCTGCCAATGAAAGAGACCTGGGTTAGATCCCTGGGTTGGGAAAATCCCCTGGAGAAGGGAATGGCAACCCACTCCAGTACTCTTGCCTGGAGAATCCCCTGGACAGAGGAGCCTGGTGGGCTACAGTCCATGGGGTCGCAAAAGAATCAGATGAGACTAAGCAGCTAAACAACAGCAATGGCATATCTGTTAAAGGAATGCGGGAACATGCCCAGTCCAGACCACTGACACCTCACAACGTAAAAACATGTTTTAAACTAAAAAGAATCAAAGAAACAGGTTTGTCCCAAACACTCAGCAAAAATCACCTTGTAGGGAACATCCGTCCCTTTTCCCTTCTGCCATCCTTGCCGCTCATGGGCAGACGCTCTGCAGCGCGTTGGTTAATCCTCCATATGACGTCTCTCTGAGGTCACGCTATCCGTATGTGGCAGATGGAGAAGAAAGCCAACATGTTTAAGAACCTTCTGGAGATCACTGATCAGACCTAGAGCTTCTCAACACAGAGTTTATGACTCTGTCAGAATCACATGGGATTTCAAAATGCAGATTCGGGGGTCTTACCCACAGACTCTCAGTTTGGGGTACTGAGACATAAAATTCTCCTTTTTGTAATTGCTTCCCTAAGTTGTTTGTGTAAACACCAAAGTTAGATCAGTACATCTATAGCATAGCTGTTCCTTGACATAGTGAATTCTGGTTATGGACGAATTGCTGAAGGGGATCTGTCTAGAGGGTGTGGAGAAAAAGGGGACCCTCCTACACTGCTGAGGAGAATGCTAGAACTTACTGAGAGAAGAGAAACAGTGTGGTTTATCCTAAGAATTCAGACCTCACAGGGTATTGATACGTTCTGCCTTGGATAATCTTTTCGAGTCTGAGCTACTTAAGTTCCCTGTTAATTTCTTCCTTACTTTTGACTATTGGCAGCTCTTGATTTCAGGACCTTGGCCCCTCACACTCGTGAGGGAAAACAGAAACCACCCCGGGCCTTGGAACAGAGAGAATACAACCCAGGGAGCTGGCCATGAAGGTGACCAAGGCCAGAGGAGCCAGATGGGGTGGGGGAGGCAAGGGCGAGATGGGGGCGACAGGAAGGTTACCAATAGGGCGTCCTGCTGCTTCTGGAGGGACAACGCATGAAAGGGTGTTGGCAGATCCAGAAGGTTCTAGGAGCACCTGAGAGAGGACTCCTGTGAGGGCTGTGGGCAGCAAGGAGATGCTGGCTGCAGCTGCCTCCTTCCTCCTGTTCCACAGGGCCCTCGGGGGCCTCCCACTGGTCAAAGTTACCAGAAAGCTGGTTGGCAAAGAAACATTAAAAAGCAGAGACATCACTTTGCTGACAAAGGTCCATCTAGTCAAAGCCATGGTTTTTCCAGTAGTCATGTACAGATGTGAGAGTTGGACCATAAAGAAAGCTGAGTGCTGAAGAATTGATGCTTTCAAACTGTGATGCTGGAGAAGACTCTTGAGAGTCGCTTGGCCTGCAAGGAGATCCAACCAGTCTGTCCTAAAGAAAATCAAGCCTGAATATTCACCGGAAGGACTGATGCTGAAGCTGAAGCTCCAATCCTTTGGCCACCTGATGTGAAGAGCCGACTCATTGGAAAAGACCCTGATGCTGGGAAAGATTGAAGGCAGGAGAAGGGGACGACAGAGGATGTGATGGTTTGATGGCATCACTGACCCAATGGACATGAGTTTGAGCAAACTGTGAGAGACGGTGAAGGACAGGGAAGCCTGGCGTACTGCAGTCCATGGGGTCACAAAGAGCTGGACATGACTGAGCAACAAAAGAAGCTTGGAAACTGAAACACAGAGAAATGGGGGAAATGGAGGGGCTGGGGGAGTGATGGAGGTACTGTCCCCTCCTCAGGGAGGAGGAGGGTCCACTGCTCCCCCATCCTCTAGTCACGTGAAGGCTCTGACTCAGCCAAGCTGGCCTGTACTGGCACCTGTGAACACGGCTCCGGGGTGGGACTCCCACCCCTCCATTGTCTCTGGCTTCTCGGGCCCTCTCTTGTCCAGGGTGCAGGCTCCTGGCTCCCAGCTCCAGGCAGGGTCCCCTTCATGACCTCATGCCTCCAGGGCCAGGCTGGCCCTTACTTCTCGCTTCAGAGAAAGAGGTGGGAGATCCAGCCGTCACCCTGCGGTGGGCACGAGAGCTCTCACCTCCTTGCTGGGGACCCACGGAGGGGCACGTGGGGAGGGGCATGGAAGGTGCTAGCCAGCTCACCTCAAGAGAGAGGGAGTCCTGGCTTACCCAAGTGGATCCTGTGGCATCACGAGGGTCCTGGTAAGTGGAAGAGGGAGGCGAAAGAAGAGAGCCCAGTGGGCAGTGTGACTACAGAGCTCCATATGTGATGGGGTGGCCATTCAGATCAATTGGGAAAAGAACCCCCCACCCCCAGCGGATCAATCTTATAAATAATTTTTAAAAGTAAGATCAGCCTTACTCATATAAGAGTGATAAACTTGTTGTTGTTGATTAATCTTATGTAAGTAAGATTGAACTTACTTTAAAAGTTTATTTATTTATTCTGCACTGGGTCTCAGTTTTGGCAGGTGGGATCAATTAATAGTTCCCCAACCAGGGACTGAACCTGGGCCCCCTGCATTGGGAGCACGGACTCTCAGCCCCTGGACCACCAGGGGAGTCCCAGATTAATCTTGCTTATGTAACCGTATCAATCTTTTTATCAGAAAAAGCAGCTCGGCCTTGTATGCCAATCATACTCAAAAATAATTTCAAATGTATTAAAGATATAAACATAGGTGATCTTAAAAATACAAAATTTGGGGATGATATTTTTGGAGCTTGGAGGAAGGAGGAGCATCTGCTTGAGTAGAACTAGAAACTCAACACTATGTGACAACCTATAAGGGAAAAGAATCTGAAAGAGTAGATACAAACACACACACATATATGGGTGTGGTTTAGTCACTAAGTCGTGTCCGACTCTTGTGACACCTTGGATTCAGGTACTGTACACCTAAAACTTACAAGATATTGTAAATCAACTATGTCCTGTGTGCCAAGTCGCTTCAGTCATGTCCGACTCTTTGCAACCCCATGGACTGTAGCCCACCAGGCTCCTCCTCTTGCATGGGATTCTCCAGGCAAGAATACTGGAGTGGGTTTCCATGCCCTCCTCCAGGGGATCTTCCAGACCTAGGGATTGAACCTGCTTCTCTTAGGTCTTCCACATTGGCAGGCGGGTTCTTTACCATTAGCACCACCCGGGAAGCCCCATCAGTCATACTTCAATTAAAAAGATTAAAAACTAAGACTAGAAACTAGAACACATGAAGAAAAGACGAACGGTCTTTGCCACATAAAAGCATAAAGTCTCTGAACAAGCAGACACAAGTCAGAACAGGTATGAGAAATGGGAAGAGCACAGGGTGGCTCGCGTGAGCAAAGCTCCCCCTCTGTGCACACGGCTCCCACAAACAGATGAGGGGGCTGTCGGACACAAGAGGGTCGAGGGGAATGAGCTGTCGGGCGTCATGGACGAAGAAATGCGAGCCGCAGGGTAGGGGCCAGCCTCCTCCCCAGACCTTGGGCGTTTGTTGGCTTGTTTGAATTGTGGATGAAATAATAAATAAATAATCAATAAGAGGATGGAAAAGAGCTTTATTTGAGCCAAACTGAGGACTAACCTAGACGCCCACTTCCCAGATGACTGTGAGAAGTCGCTTTGGAGAAGCAGGGGTTTTTAGGACAATGTTATATCTTGTCAGGATGAAGGACTTTAAACAAGTCAGGGTTCCATTTCTTCAAGGTTTCAAAGCAAAAACAAAAGCAGACCAGCTGGCTTCCCTGGTGGCTCAGATGGTAAAGAATCTGCTCGCAATTCAGGAGACCCGGGTTTGATCCCTGAGTTGGTTGGGAATGGGAAGATCCCCTGGAGAAGGGAATGGCAACCCATTCCAGTGTTCTTCCCTGGAGAATCACATGGATGGAGGAGCCTGGTGGGGTTGCAAAGAGTCGAACACGACTGAGCGACTGTCACTTTTACCATTCCCGTGCACAGCAAGTCAGTATGGAGAGAGAGTCTTATCAGTAAAGGAGGACAAGCATTGGGTCCCAGGAAGCGAGGCATTTAATCATTATTTTTAACGTGGACCTTCTCTGCTTCTGATCAGTGTGCACTGTTTTTTTTTTTTAATAATTAAAGCAGATGTACAATGTATAGATAGGCCACAAACAAGCCATTCTAATTAGTATCAAATTCAAGTGAACTCATGCATAAGCCAGAATGACTTCCCTGAGTCTTGGTATGTGAGGTTTTTTGTATCAGAACTTGTGGTTGGTGACTTTTACTTTCAGGTCTTCTTTAGCCCCAAACTTATATTTGAGTTTTTAATTTATATATATATATATATAATTGAAGTATAGTTGACTTACAATGTTTCAGCATTGTAACATTCAGTTATTGTTGTTCAGTCACCCAGTCGTGTCCGACTCTTTGCGACCCCATGGACGGCAGCACGCCAGGCCTCCCTGTCCATCACCAACTCCTGGAGTTTGCCCAAGTTCACGTCCATTGCATCGGTGATGCCATCCAGCCATCTCATCCTCTAACATCCTCTTACCCTTACTGTTTCCTAGCATCAGGGTCTTTTCCAATAAGTCCGCTGTTATACATATACACATATATTATTTTTCATATTATTTTCCATTATAGCAAGTTATTGACTATGGTTACCTGTGCTATACAGGAAACCTTTGTTGCTTGTTGTGTATCTACTGTTTTAAAAATTAGAACTCTAGCATTCTGTTCGTATTGTCAAGCACTTGGAACCAAAATGTCATAAATTTTTTAACTAGGCAAAAATTCATGTTTTCTAAAATATTTATATTTTACATGCTCTTTATATATGTATACAAAAGCTTTTCTACTATGCTTGAGGAAGAACATCAAATGAGTGAGTGTCTGGCATTCTGTGAGTGGTTAGATTTGCTCTGACTGCCCTCCTGTCCTCTCTGGCTTACTTGTACAATGATCAGGAAGCAGGTTCTGAATGATCACTGTCGTAGGGAGACGGTACGGAGAATATGTTTATAAACTAGTGAACTTTTTATTAAATGTTCCATTGGCACTCCAAAAGTGTTTATTCTAGTTTTGGGTATAAAGCTTTTATACATAGTTATTAAATATTATATTAAGGTTGTTAGTCATGTTATTCAAATTCTTAAACCCCATTTTTATTATTTAATCCATTTCTGAGATGTATGTTTCTAATCGAATTTTCTCAGTTTCTCCTTGAATTTACACATCTTCCACTGTAACTATTTTGATGTTTTATTATGTGTCCCAGGATACACGACTATTATATTTTCTCTGTGAATTATCTCTGTAATCAATATAAAATTGCGTCCTTGTCCTTTTAAAGAATGTTGGCTTTGAAATCTCATGTTGATATTCACGTACCTGCTTTTCCTTGGCGTTTTCCTCATGCGTCTCACCTACTCCTTCATTTATTAACATTCAAGGATGTTAATGATGCCGCTGTCATTCAGTTTTGATGCATCTCTGGTAAAGAGCGTGCATTTATATCTAAGCTGTGGGAAGATGCCTTTTAATAGGAATGCAACCTATTAAAATGACTAATGTCTCAAGTTATTTCAGTGACCCTATTGCCAGGTCTTCTGTTTAAATTTTGAAGGAAAAGCGCTAGCCAATGGAGATAAGATGTAGAAATTACTAAAGGAAAGAAAGAGAAAGATTTCCGCCAATCAGGACAGTATACGGAGAGACAGAAATCTACAAGGAAGGCAGAATGCTCAAGTCCCAGCCACCTTCTCAGGGCCTTCAGCACACTTCCCAGTCTCTCCAGTCACCCTGGAAAGATGTCTCATGAACTCCTTGGAATTTAGTGATTGATTTTCTTTCATTAACATTAGTTTAGAAGTCTATTCTTCAACTTCCTCTAAAAGGGATGATTGCTTCCACTTAACTGAAATGTACTGGCTCTGCCTAAAATTACAAGGCACCGTGTGCAGCTGAGTAATTGCTGAAGGCATCGCTGTTGCGAAGTCCCATCCTTCATACCTCCAGCATAACAGATTCTTATACATATTTTGTGTGTGTGTTAATGTAGCTTCATCTTTTAAAAGTTGAAGTATAGTTGATTCATAAAGTTGTATTAGTTTTCAGTGTATAGCAAAGTGATCCCGCTCTCTCTAGAGCTCTCTCTCTCTCTATTGCTCTTCAGCCCACTCCAGTATTCTTGCCTGGAGAATCCCATGGACAGAGAAGCCTGGTGGGCTGCAGAATATAGGGTTGCTAAGAGTTGGGCACAACTGAAGTGACTGAGCATGCACGCATGCATTGCTTTTCAGATTCTTTTTCCTTATAGGTGATTATAAGACACTGGTTAGAGTTACACGATATTAACTATAGGTTCCTGTGCTAGACAGTAGGTCCTTATTTATTTTACGTGTAGTAGTGTTTCTATGCTATTCCCAAATTCCTAATTTATTCCCCCTTTCCCCTTTGGTAACCGTAAGTTTGTTTTCTATCTCTTCCAGTCTATTTCTGTCTTGTAAACAGGTTCATTTGTACCATTTTTTAAAGATTCCACAAATAGGCAATATGTCATATGAAATTTGTCTTTCTCTGACTGGCTTACTTCACTTACTATGATAATCTCTAGGTCCATCCATATTGCTGCAAATGGAATTATCTCATTCTTTTTTTATGGGCCAAGTAGTATTTGGAAACCCACTCCAATATTCTTGCCTGGGAAATCCCTTAGCAGAGGAGCCTGGAGGGCTGCAATCCATGGGGTTGCCAGAGTCAGACACGACTTAGTGACTAAACCAGTATTCCACCGTGTGTGTACCTATCTATCTTCTTTATCAAGTTTTCTAGATTTTATATTTATCTCACATTTTTCTAGGAGATATCAGTAAAATGTTCTGGTGATGGTGCCTGTTTTGAAATTGGTCCTTTACCTGCAGCCAGTTTAATCTAACTGGCTGCAGTTAGATTAAAGAACTGCAGTTAGATTAAAGAACTTTAAAGATTAAAGATTAAAGAATCTTTCTTAGATTAAAGAACAGATTAAAGAATCTGGCGATTCTTCGTTATTTATTAATTTTTATTCCACAGCTAGATTAACCTGGGGCGAACTGTCTCAGAAACTGTGAAGGCCAGCTCTCCATTTCCTCAGAGTAAACCTCGTCCTGGAGGGTAAGATGCCCCAGTACAAGGCTTCCCTTCAGGAAGCTGGGCAGGGACCGCAGTACAGACCCCACTGAGGGCTCCAGGGTTTCCGGCTCCTGCTGACCCTCCCAGGCCGTAGCTGGTACAGCATACACACGGAGAAAGCTGGTGGGATAAAGAGAGCAAACACACACTTTATCTGAAGTGACAGGGCTCTCTGATTAAAACAGCCTCAAAATGTGTGTTTTTCTGAATAGCTTTATTTCCATTAATAAGTGAAGAAAAAGCTGGATTGAAGAGTGAGGCTTAGCCCTGAAGGCAGCCGAGATCTCCCACAAACTGAAGACCTAATTCAGCGCATCTGAGTTTGATGATTCCATCTCTGCTGCAAGCAGAGATGCTGGAAGAGGGGGAAGAGGACCCCCTCCAGGTGGGCTGGTGCACCTGGGCAGCGGGCACACTGAACAAGGATGGCAGGGGGCATCCGCTGTGACGCCCAGGCAGTGGGAGGTACCTGCCTGGTTCTTGCCTCTGACACCCAAGGACAGAAGTGTCAGGTCCTGGCCAATCCCATTATTGCACCATGCTCCCTCGGAGAGGGGAGAAAAGATGAAAATGAGTGCTCGGTGGTGAGTGTGGGAAGGACGGAGTCTCTTCTTTGTGAGCCGAGGCTCCCCCTTCTGTGGGGGGGCACAGATGTCACCCCCCTCTCACCCCTCCAGCTGATATTGCTATTTGCATCCTGATCGTCATTCCCACTTACCTACATCCACTGTCTTTAAATGACCCAGATGTTGCTCAAAGACACACTTCCACGCTGACACCCTTCCTGTTTTCCAATGGCCTTTAGGTCGTTCTTATTTTGTATCTCTTTTATTTCAAGGGTGACTAGAAGGGAGGAACTGTAAACATGAGGACCTGGTTCCTCTTTTGGGCTGAAAGGTGGTGGGAGGGGTGAGAGGAGGACCCTGAGGGACCCCGGGGGAGGCAGAGGATGTGATCAGCAACTCCGTAGCCAGGAAACCCGGGAGAAGACAAGGGGTAGGGTCCTTTCTGTCTGCAGAGATTTGACATTCCCAGTGTGGAGATGGCACAAGGACCTGGGATCATGGGAGGCTCGCGCATGGGTGCTCAGTAGAGACGAGCTCTGCTCAGGGGCGAGGTTTGCATCTCTGTTAGTCATTTCAGCTTCTGCTTTGATATCAGCATTCTAGAATCTCTGTATTTTCTTTTCCAACTTAATTCTACTCATCTTTAAAGGAAGGAGCTCAATCCATGTCCTCTATGGAAACCTGTGCAGACCATACTAGCCAGTAGCCCAACAAATGTCTCTGGAAAGAATGCCTTTCATGGACTGGGATACAGCCATGGGCATCCCAGCCTTCCCTTTGAGGAGCAAATGAAACTCCTCTTCTGAGTGACTTGAGTGTTCCTGGTTTGCACCGTCCTTTGGCACTTGTTCAGTCGCTCAGTTGTGTCCAACTCTTTTTGACCCCATGGACTGCAGCACGCCAGGCTGCTCTGTCTTCCACTGTCTCCTGGAGTTTGGTCAAATTCATGTCCATTGAGTTGGTGATGCTATCTAACCATCTCATCCTCTGCTGTCCCCTTCTCCTTTTGCCTTCAGTCTTTCCCAGCATCAAGGTCTTTTCCAGTGAGTCTTCCTGATGGCACCTACATAGACTTATCCTTCAAATAGGTGCATCCCATTGATTCCTGGAGGTGAGGGGATTACTACCAAGTGCTCCCCCTCCTCAGGGGCAGCTCCTCCCACCGCCCTCCTGACTCAGGCAGGCAGCACCACTGTGGTTCACTCTGCTCCTGCCCTGGGAGGCCTGCCTGACCCCCGGGGGTGGAACGGTACCTACTGGTGTGAATATCCGTGTTGCCTCGTGGCCCCTTTCAGCGTCTCAGTTCTTCCAATACCTGTGTTAATTTCTTGTACTAAATTCCCTACCCTGGTTTCTTTTTCTGACTGATACAATGGGTCATCTAGTTTCTCAATTCACTGTTAGAAAAAAAAAAAAAAAGATAATTGTCCTGCTTCTACATACCAGTCACTGTGCTGGATGCTGAGCACTGAAGAAGAAAAAGGGGAACAACTGAACCAGTATCTGTTGTCTTGAAATTCAGTGACTGAAGGTGTGCATAGGGACGTCATTCCTGCCTTGAGCCTTGCCACACCTGCAGGCACTGAATATTTTGGACGTCTCTGTGTTTTGACTCCATGACCGGGAACACTCCGCAGGGAAAGGATTTCAGAGGAGACATAACCGTATCTCCACTAGTGGCTAAGCGTTAGACTCTTTTTTGCAGGCGGGCACACTGTGCAGCATGTGGGAATCTCAGTTTCCCAACCGGGGATCAAACCTGTGCAGTAGAAGGGCAGGGTCTCAACCACGGGACCGAAGGGATGTCCCTAAATGTTGGCTTCTTAAATGGACTTTAGTTCTGGTTCTAGAGTGACCAGATATGGTGGTGACAGCTGACAGTTACACCTGAATGTGATGAGAACTTGAACTTTTACAGGCTTCCCTGGGGCTCAGATGGTAAAGAATCCGCCTGCCATGCAGGAGACCCTGATTCGATC
The DNA here is from genome assembly GCF_003369695.1 of Bos indicus x Bos taurus. Classification (NCBI taxonomy): domain Eukaryota; kingdom Metazoa; phylum Chordata; class Mammalia; order Artiodactyla; family Bovidae; genus Bos; species Bos indicus x Bos taurus. Next base: position 4,511,463 of record NC_040079.1, on the reverse strand, counting down.
CCTGGGTCGGGAAGATCCCCTGGAAAAGGAAATGGCACTCCGCTCCAGTGCTCTTGCCTGGAGAATCCCATGGACAGAGGAGTCTGGTGGCCTACAGTCCATGGGGTCACTAGGACTCAGACACGACTGAGCGACTAACACTGTCACTTGAACATGAACTTTGACATCGACACTCGCCGTGTCCTGGAAGGAGTGCACTGAGTGGATGGAGAGCCAGGTCATGCCCCACTTCCCCAGGTCATGCCCCACTTCCCCAGGTCATGCCCCACTTCCCCAGGTCATGCCCCACTTCTGGCACTTTGAAGAACACAGCATCCTTCAATCCCTTTATGTTCTTGAAAGAAAAAGGTTCAACGTCATTGCTGAACAGTTTTAGCAACTGAAGCAAGTGTTTAAAGTGGAGTGAAACCCTCGAGACAGCCTTGACCCAATCAGAATGCCAAGTACCACTTATGAGCCATATCTTACCCACAGCAGGCACTCCTGATGAGAACCGATTTCAGAAGCTGGGCTGGGAGGACCTTTGTCAGATACTGCTCTGCTCTCTGAGCCACGAGTCTTTAGGCAGACCACGCTAAGGCCCCACTGAATCTCTGTCCTCACATGATTTGATGGATCATCTAGCATTTATCAGCCTCTGAAGCTCCATGCCTGGAAGTGACATTTCCTTGGAATCAAAGCCTTTAAAAGGGAGTGTTCGATCTGATGGGCGGGTGATTTATTGGGCTGCTGGACCATTTGGAGTTTTCTGACTGTGGTGCAGCTGCCGCTTGGTGCCCTGGGTGATGATAGATGATGCTTTCACAGGGAAGTGATCTCAGAGAAGGGCTCTTGTGGCCTGGTGAGCCGGCTGTACAATTTCTTTGGTGTAGAACAAAGTTCTTAAAATCTCTCTCTCTCTCTTTTTTTTTTTTTTTGAGAGGAAGACATGGGCCTATTGAGAATCTGAGAAAGGCTATGGTCCCTTTCACTAGAGAAATGTATTTGCACATTATTTTGCGTATAGTCTCTCTTAAACCCATACATCCAGTGGGCCCCAGATCAGTGACTCCTGATAGAACACGCATGGCTATTGTGTGCTGAGTGGTGTGCTGTGATGAATGGCGTATCTGGCTTTTGGCCTCTTGGGGTATAAATTTCACACATCCTAAAGAGTGGCGAAGGCTGAGCATTCACAGTCACCCCAAGTTACAGTCTGAGCCCTGAAGAGAGGCCCCGATTTCTCCGCGGCACCGTGTCTGTGGAGAAGGCTTGAGCTGGGTGACGTCTGGAGTCTATTTCATCCCCATTTCCATGGCAGCCTGTATTCCCATCACCACACAGAACCCGCTCTTGTCAAATTTGCTAGCAACCTCAGTCTCACCAAGGCAGATGGCGTTTTTCCTCATCTTTCAGGACAGCTCAGCAGCCTCTGACCTGGTGATCACGCCTTCCTTGGAACTGACTTCCTTCTTGACTTCTGGCAGGCTCCCTTTGGTTTCTCTGGCCTCTGCTCCTCCATTTCCTTTGTTGGCTCCTTCGTAAACGTTGGCACGTCCTATAGAGTTTTCCTAGGGTTTTCCTTCATCTTGGTCTGCATTTATTCTCTAGATAGTTTCATCCATCTGGCAGAGGGGAATCAGATGGATGCTAGTGATTCCAGGCCTGTCCACTCCCCTGAGTTCTGACACACACCCAGTCGCTTACACAAATTCCCCACTTGGTGAATATGCATCTCAAAATTGATAGGTGCAAGTGAAGCTTATGACGGCAATAAGTTGCTATTTCTGAAGAGAGACTGGAGAGATCCCATTTGGGGTTCCAGTGGGGAGATGACTGGTTATCAAGCTAACCATTTACCACCCTTGATTTTTATTCTTTCCCCCCCCCTTTTTTTTTTGTGTGTGTAGTAAAGTTTTATTAAAGTATAAAGGAGATAGAGAAAGCTTCTGACATAGGCATCAGAAGGGGGCAGAAAGAGTACCCGCTTGCTAGTGTTAATAATGAGGTTATATACTCTCCAGTGAATCCAAAGAATGTCTGGAGGTTGTAAAGACCTCATCAGACCTACTCCCATAATTTACATTTTAAGATAACACTGTCCTCAGGCAAGATACATCCTTGTAAAGACCAGGTCTACTCCCATAATTAACATTTTAAGATAACAGAAGGTTGAATCCAAAGACTGTCCTTAGGCAGGATACATCATTGGTATATAATCCTAAGGAATGTGGAGAAAGAAAAAAAGTTTGTCCTTTCTTCCTCCTTGAGAATTCCAGACCCCTCTCTCTTTGGGGACCCCTAGACTCCTTATCAACCTGCCTAGGAAATGACTCTCTCATTCCCCCCTTTTCTTTTAGGAGAATTATGTTGCCTAGGGAAAAGGGGCGTCGTTCTCGTTCCATAACTGCTTCCAAGCTGATAAGGGGCGCTGTCCCTAAATTGGTGAGGCAACATATTCTCCTAATCCTCATATTGAGGATATCTGATCCAGGGGCCCCAAATAGTAGCTGGAGGAAGCTACAGCAGTAGCAGGAGTTTGAGCAACCATTTGTAACTTAAAAGCTTTCATGCGGCTAGAAACAAATCCAGTTATACAATTACAGATGTAGGGAGCAAACAGTAAAAACAAAACATTTAGAATCAAAATTAAAAGTCACATTATGTCCATAGTTAAAGTGCAAAGTGTTGCACCAGTCCATTTTAGGGTTGGTAGATGTCATCAGATGAAGAAGAGGCATCGCATGTGATTGTTGTCGAAGGTATTCACAGACTTGGAGAAAGTCTTTTCCTTGAAGTGGGGATGTCCACCACAGGAAGCCTTCCACTGACGAAGAGGGGAGCGCTCCGCAGACCCAGCAGTTAGACCGATTGTGGAATGCAGCATAGGAGTGAGCCCAGGACAAGAAGACATTGTCTTGAGGATCCAATGGCAGACTCAGGATATTTGGAGTCAGCAGAAGTAGACTCACATAGATTATCAGGCCCATCCGCTGCCCTTTGCTTAACTCTAGAGCTCGGGTCAGGGCCACAAGCTCCGCTAACTGAGCACTGGTTCCCTGGGGGAGAGATTTTGCTTCCAAAATCTGTTCAGCAGTCACCACGGCATAACCCGCTTTACGCTCTCCATCCTGAACAAAAGAACTGCCATCTGTAAATATTTCCATGTCAGGATTGTCTAATGGGGTATCCTTTAGATCCTCCCGAGCTGCATAGTTTAAAGTTAGGAATTGAGAACAATCGTGATCAGGTGTTTCATTTTCCTTCTCAGGAAGGAAAGTGGCAGGATTTAAATTTCCACAAACTTTAAGTTTAGTTACTGGTCCTTCTAACAACAATGACTGATACTTAAGAAGCCTACTGTCTGTCATCCAAATATTAACCTTAGAATTTAAGATTCCACTCACATCATGAGAAGTCAGTACAGTAAGGTTTCGTCCATTAATTATTTTTAAAGCTTCAGGTGCTAATAAAGCCGCTGCCCCAATTACTCTTAGGCAGTGGGGCCACCCACATGAAACTACAACTAATTCTCTGCTTAGATAAGCAATAGGTTGTTGGTGAGGCCCTTGGGGTTGTGTCAAAACTCCCAATGCCACACCTTTTCTTTCAGTGACAAACAAATTAAATTCTGACCCTGTGGGCAAGCTCAGAGCTGGAGCTTGCAGGAGAGCAGTCTGAAGAACCTTAAAAGCCTTTTGAGTTTCTGGAGACCAAACCAGTTTGTCAGTTTGGGCCTGCTGAGTTTCAGCTATAAGTTTATATAAAGGCCGGGCAAGTTCCCCATAACCCGGAATCCAAATGCGACAGTAACCTGTGATTCCCAAAAATCCTCTCAATTGTCTTAAAGTCATAGGTAGGGGGTGATTTAGTATAGGTTTAATTCTCTCAGGGCCTATGGCCCTAGTCCCTTCTGATATGATTAGGCCCAGATATCTAACAAATTGTTGACAAAGCTGAGCCTTTTCTCTTGATGCCTTGTAACCACAGCCTGCCAGAAAGTTGAAGAAATCTTCTGAGGCTCGCGAACAAGCTTCCTCTGTCTCAGCACAGAGCAAAATATCATCTACATATTGTAACACCACTGCTTCAGAGCTGTTAAAGTTTTGTAAATCCCGTGACAAACTTTGTCCGAATAAGTGAGGACTGTCACGAAATCCCTGGGGCAAAACTGTCCAGGTTAACTGAGAAGCTGGCTTCGTAGAGTCTTCAAAGGCAAATAGGAATTGACTTTCTTCCGCCAAAGGCACTGAATAGAAGGCATCCTTTAAATCAATTACTGAGAAATATTTGGCCCGTTCAGGAATTTCAGACAATAGAGTATAAGGATTAGGCACCACGGGGTGTAAAGGAACTACAGCCTCATTTATTATTCGTAAATCTTGAACTAGTCTCCATTTACCATTTGATTTCTTTATACCCAAAATAGGAGTGTTGCAAGGACTGTTACAGGGAATTAATAGTCCCTGTTCCTTTAAATTTTCGATGATGGGTTTTAATCCTTTCTTAACTTCAGGTTTCAGTGGATACTGCTTCTTATGTGGAAATACGTGTGGGTCTTTGAGCTTAACAACTACAGGAATAGCATTTTGTGCTCGACCCACAGATTTTCCATCAGCCCATACTCTAGGATTTACATTTTGTTCAACTAAAGGGAGAGAAAGGGAGGGCTCCATATTCATGAAAACAGAGGCATGGACCTTGCTCAGTATATCCCTTCCCAAAAGGGGTGAGGGAGATTCTGGCACAATCAGAAACTCGTGTGAAAACAGCACAGAATCCCAGTTGCAAGATAAAGAATAACTGAAATAATACCTTTTGGCTCGTCCAGACAGTCCCATTATGGAAGCGGATCGGGAAGAAAGTGGGCCAGGGGCTTCAGTAAGCACAGAATAAGTTGCCCCAGTATCTAAAAGGAAATCGACGGATTGGCCCCCCACAACTATTAATACCCGGGGTTCCTCAGGTGTAATTAGGACGGGAGCTTGTGTGGGGACCCCCGGGCACCTTCAGTCCTGATTGTCTTGAGAGTCCGACCCGGGAGACCTACGCCTCTGGGGACAGTCTCTCTTCCAGTGTGGTCCTTTGCAGACCGGACATGGAGCCGGGGGCGGCTTAGATGCCTGAGGGCAATCCCGCTTGAGGTGCCCCTCCTTTCCACAGCAGTAGCAAGCCCATCCCTTTTCACCTGGGCCCCTCTGGGCATTTTTCTCAGGCTGTTTAAGAACGTTTTTCATAGCCATGGCGAAGGCTTCCGCCTTTTCCTTTGTCTTTTTTTGCCTTTCTTTCTTTTCCTCATATTCCCTACCATAATAGACTGTCTGAGCCAGTTGTAACAGAGTATCTAAAGACTGATTTGGTCCATACGCCTGTTTTAATAGCTTACGGCGGATATCTGGAGCCGACTGAGTGAGAAATCTATCTTTTAAGATCACTTTTCCCTCTTCACTTTCGGGATCAATCTCAGTGAATCTGCGAAGGCCTTCTCTCAGTCCATCTAGGAATTTACCAGGAGCTTCCTTCTCCTGTTCTATGTCTGCCAATTTGCCATAGTTTAAAGGCTTAGAACGTGCCTGCCTAAGTCCCTCAAGAATACATCTAACAAAATGACTCTGATCCCATCTTCTTTAGCTGTGTTGTAGTCCCAGTCTGGTTCTATAGTTGGGACCGCCTGATTCCCAGTGGGGAGGGCCGCTATCCCGTTCTCCCTCTTCCCTACTGATTCATTACCAAGCCACTCATCTCCATAAGCAACCGCTTTTCCCAAAACTCGAGTCTTTGACTCAGGAGTCAGCGTTTGTCCCAAGATATACATCACATCCTTCCAAGTGAGGTCATAAAGCAAAGTAACACCTTTAAAAGCTCTGATATATTTTTCTGGGTCCTCTAAATAGTCTCCCAGATCCTCCTTGATTCTTTGTATTTCTTGATAAGAAAAAGGCTTATTAACTCTCACAGACTGATTATTTCTCCCGGTGGGTGTTTCATAAAGAGGCAACAGCTTGTGTGGCTGTTCCTCAGTCTCTCTGGCTGCTCTGCGCATATGATCCCAGGGATAGATTGGAGAAACCAGTTTCTCCTCTTTTCTTTGTCTCCTGTCTTCCATCTCATCTCTTACTTCGATGGTCTGAGTTTCTACTGAAACCAGAGTAGTCTGAGGTTGTACTGAGACAGGAGTTGAATCCCAGTTTGGAGTCCCAGGTATGGGGGCAAAGTAAGAGGACAGGAGGGAGCTGAAGGTTTCACACCCAAATCTATACCCTTAGGACATAAGTCTGGCATATTTCGCTGAGAGAAAAAGGGCAACACATATGCTACTTCTACCCATTTCCCTTGTTCCTTACAGAACCGGTCTAATTGTAGAACAGTATTATACTTAAGAGACCCTCCAACTGGCCACCGTTCACCGTCTTCCAATGGATACCGTGGCCATGCAGTATCACATAGGAAGACCAGGTGTGTCTTCTTTAAGCCCTGGGGATCAAATCTATCTCAGTTTTTCAGGATACAGTTCAAAGGAGTGAGGCTGGAATTGTTAGCTCCCATCTGTAAGAGAGAAAAAAAGCGACCAGCGCCATTTTTTCTACCGGAGGCGTCCCTCCCTGCTCTAGATGGGGTGTAGACAGACGTTACACCAAAAGCTTTTCCTTCCTGGTCGGACTTAGTCTGTCCCTTACCGACGCAGGCGCCGTACTCGTCCCTCCCGGTTCTACCACCAAGATGGGGTGGGGATGTACCAGGGGTAGACTTGATAGCATCCCTACTTGACGTCCAGCTCTTCACCCTTAACCTTGCTTGCCTCTGATGTCACCCGGGGTGAATCAGAGTAACCTTCCGGAATGCCTCCCAAGCTAAGACCGCTGTAGGAAACATTCGTCACCTGAGTGCCTGTGCACAACCCTGAGTATTTCCTGACTACAATAAGACTGACACTAACATAAAACTGAGATGTTCTTTCCAAGCATCACCACACCAGTATAACAGCCTCTTCTGATCCACTAAGAGCTGGCATTACCAAAGAAAAAAAACCCATCGCAGTCCCAATCTGAGTAACCTTTAACCTCAGAGATGTTCTGGGAGCTAGAGCTCCATCTAGCTTCCGAACTTTCGATTCCTAGCGAGGCTAGACACTTTCTTGACTACGAATTCAAGTTTGGGACCTAAGCCACAGTACACAGTAACAGTATAGATCACAAGTCCCTTGAAAGTCTATGATCCGATAGATTAGGTTAGTACTTCTAATTCCCAAGGAGTTATGAAATGGTCAAAGAGACCGAAAAGTTTGACCAAGAAAGGAGAGTTCGGTCCACACGCTTTGCCCATTGCTGGTCGGTTCCCGAAGGAGACATTGGGTGCCTCTTGGCATTGGCAGGTCGGTATAACGCCCCGACAGGTTTCTGCCATAAGCCCTATGAGATCACCGTGGAACCGCAGAGCAGAGCTCCTTACTTGTTTCACGCAGGGCATGCCATTCATTCACACAAGCACACGGTAGAGTTAGTAAAGCACAGCAGAAAACGTGTTCGCCAAGAGAACAAAGAACTAAAGCTCCAAGCTTCCTTACCTTGTCCTGAAGGATCCCAGACGAGCCCCCAAGATGAAAGGTTGTTGTTGAATCACGCGAATACACCGGGATTCTTGGCCCCCGGAGGAGAAGAATTCAATCCGAGGCCAGAGACGAGGCTTGATCACTCAGAGCTTTTGTGTAGTAAAGTTTTATTAAAGTATAAAGGAGATAGAGAAAGCTTCTGACATAGGCATCAGAAGGGGGCAGAAAGAGTACCCCTCTTTCCCCTTATTTTGACCGCCCAATTCATCTGAAAATTCAGCATTCGGCCTCTGCACAGATTGCTGTTCCATTGGAACTTTCCATTCTTCTTATCTGGACCAAGCCACCTTCCCCTCTCGCCTGGAGTAATGCGGTAAGTGCCTCCTTGCTTCCTCCTTTATCCCCAACTTTCTGCCATGAGCCGCTCCGGTGACTTGTCACAGACACAAGTCAGATTCCATTATATCATTTACGTTCTCAAGCAGGGATTCTTTATTGTTCTGATGAGATAAATGAGCCTCACCTTGGCCTCTGCAACCTCCATCATCAGCTCATCTCATACTCTCAAATTCTGGGCTAATGTTGGAGCCAGGCTCAGCAGTTTCTATTTTTCCAATATGCTAGGCTTTGCTCTGGGACTAGGGAAGGATTCCATAGAAAATATGACACCACTTAACTCATTTTCACATGTATGCTGCCTTCTCCCTCCAATCAGATTATCAGCCCCTGTGAGCAGGGGTCTGTTTTATGCTTTTTTGTCTTCAGCCTCCCCATTTCTGCCACCAACCTGCTCCCCTTGTCTTTATCTAGAATAGCATCTTGTGTTATTCACTTAACACATTGTTTTCTGAACACCTCCTACTTATGAGGCTCTGCATTAAGTACTGGGAGTTTAGTAGCCTTTTGACAGGATGTTGTCCACTGGAGAAGGGAATGGCAAACCACTTCAGTATTCTTGCCTTGAGAACCCCATGAACAGTACGAAGGCAAAAAGATAGGACACTGAAAGATGAACTCCCCAGGTTGGTAGGTGCCCAATATGCTACTGGAGATCAGTGGAGAAATAATTCCAGAAAGAATGAAGGGATGGAACCAAAGCAAAAACAACATCCAGTTATGGATGTGACTGGTGATAGAAGCAAGGCCCAGTGCTGTAAAGAGCAATATTGCATAGGAATGTGGAATGTTAGGTCCATGAATCAAGGCAAATTGGAAGTGGTCAAACAGGAGATGGCAAGAGTGAACGTCAACAATCTAGGAATCAGCAAACTAAGATAGACTGGAATGGGTGAATTTAACTCAGATGACCATTATATCTACTACTGTGGACAGGAATCCCTTAGAAGAAATGGAGTAGCCATCATGGTCAACAAAAGAGTCTGAAATGCAGTTCTTGGGTGCAATCTCAAAAATGAAAGAATGATCTTTGTTTGTTTCCAAGGCAACCATTCAACATCACGGTAATCCAAGTCTATGCCCCGACCAGTAACGCTGAAGAAGCTGAAGTTGAACAGTTCTATGAAGACCTACAAGACCTTTTAGAACTAACACCCAAAAAAGATATCCTTTTCATTATAGGGGACTAGAATGCAAAAGTAGAAAGTCAAGAAACACCTGGAGTAACAGGCAAATTTGGCTTGGAGTACAGAATGAAGCAGGGCAAAGGCTAATAGTTTTGCCAAGAGAACGCACTGGTCATAGCAAACACCCTCTTCCAACAGCACAAGAGAAGACTCTACACATGGACATCACCAGATGGTCAACACCGAAATCAGATTGATTATATTCGGCCAAAGAATATAATACAGTCAGCAAAAACAAGACCAGGAGCTGACTGTGGCTCAGATCATGAACTCCTTATTGCCAAATTCAGACTTAAATTGAAAAAGTAGGGAAAACCACTAAATCATTCAGGTATGACCTAAATCAAGTCCCTTATGATTATACAGTGGAAGTGAGAAATAGATTTAAGGGACTAGATCTGATAGACAGAGTGCCTGATAAACTATGGATGGAGGTTCATGACATTGTACAGGAGACAGGGATCAAGACCAGCCCCAAGAAAAAGAAATGCAAAAAAGCAAAATGGCTGTCTGAGGAGGCCTTACAAATAGCTGTGAAAAGAAGAGAAGTGGAAAGCAAAGGAGAAAAGGAAAAATATACCCATTTGAATGCAGAGTTCCAGAAAATAGCAAGGAGAGTTAAGAAAGCTTTCCTCAGTGATCAATGCAAAGAAATATAGGAAAAAAATAGAATGGGAAAGACTAGAGATCTCTTCAAGAAAATTAGAGGTACCAAGGGAACATTTCATGCAGAGATGGGCTCGATAAAGGACAGAAATGGTACGGACCTAACAGAACAGAAGATATTAAGAAGAGGTGGCAAGAATACACAAAAGAACTGTACAAAAAAGATCTTCATGACCCAGATAATCATGATGGTGTGATCTCCTAGAGCCAGACATCCTGGAATGTGAAGTCAAGTGGGCCTTAGAAAGCATCACTATGAACAAAGCTAGTGGAGGTGATGGAATCCCAGTTGAGCTATTTCAAATCCTAAAAGATGATGCTGTGAAAGTGCTGCACTCAATATGCCAGCAAATTTGGAAAACTCAGCAGTGGCCACAGGTCTGGAAAAGGTCAGTTTTCCTTCCAATCCCAAAGAAAGGCAATGCCAAAGAATGCTCAAACTACTGCACAAATGCACTCATCTCACACGCTAGCAAAGTAATGCTCAAAATTCTCCAAGCCAGGCTTCAGCAATATGTGAACTGCAAACTTCCTGATGTTCAAGCTGGTTTTAGAAAAGGCATAGGAACCAGAGATCAAATTGCCAACATCCACTGGATCATGGAAAAAGCAAGAGAGTTCCAGAAAAACATCTATTTCTGCTTTATTGACTATGCCAAAGCCTTTGACTGTGTGGATCACAGTAAACTATGGAAAATTCTGAAAGAGATGGGAATACCAGACCACCTGATCTGCTTCTTGAGAAACCTGTATGCAGGTCAGGAAGCAACAGTTAGAACTGGACATGGAACAACAGACTAGTTCCAAATAGGAAAAGGAGTACATCAAGGCTGTATATTGTCACCCTGCTTATATAACTTATATGCAGAGTACATCATGAGAATTGCTGGGCTGGAAGAAGCACAAGCTGGAATCAAGATTGGCGGGAGAAATATCAATAACCTCAGATATGCAGATGACACCACCCTTATGGCAGAAAGTGAAGAAGAACTAAAGAGCCTCTTGATGAAAATGAAAGAGGAGAGTGAAAAAGTTGGCTTAAAGCTCAACATTCAGAAAACTAAGATCAGGGCATCTGGTCCTATCACTTCATGGCAAATAGATGGGGAAACGGTAGCTGACTTTATTTTTCTGGGCTCCAAAATCACTGCAGATGGTGATTGCAGCCATGAAATTAAAAGACGCTTACTCCTTGGAAGAAAAGTTATGACCAACCTAGATAGCATATTTAAAAGCAGAGACATTACTTTGCCCACAAAGGTCCGTCTAGTCAAGGCTATGGTTTTTCCAGTGGTCATGTATGGATGTGAGAGTTGGACTGTAAAGAAAGCTGAGCGCCGAAGAATTGATGCTTTTGAACTGTGGTGTTGGAGAAGACTCTTGAGAGTCCCTTGGAGTGCAAGGAGATCCAACCAGTCCATCCTAAAGGAGGATGTATGTCCTGGGTGTTCTTTGGAAGGAATGATGCTGGAGCTGAAACTCCAATACTTTGGCCACCTCATGCGAAGAACTGACTCATTGGAGAAGACCCTGATGCTGGGAGGGATTGGGGGCAGGAGGAGAAGGGGACGACAGAGGATGAGATGGCTGGATGGCATCACTGACTCGATGGACATGAGTTTGGGTAAACTCTGGGAGTTGGTGATGAACGGGGAGGCCTGTTGTGCTGCGATTCATGAGGTCGCAAAGAGTCAGACACGACTGAGCGATTGAACTGAACTGAACTGATGTTGAGATGGTTTCTCTTGGTCTAGAATTACCAGCCATTGCCCAGTGAGGATGGGAGTGGGAGGTATTTGCCATAATAAATGTGAGATGAGTCAAAGCAAATTTTCAGCTTGGGTAGAATTTTGTCATCCTAATGAATTCTGAAAACTATTTCAAGTTAACTCTGTTGCTTTGGATTAGTAATTCACTAAATGGTGCCTTAGTGGCTTGCAAGGGTAAATATGATTTCCCAAAGTGCTGAATTCACTCCTACACTGTAACTGAGAGGATCAAACGTAATGGAAAGTAATGATAGTCCTAACTCAAAGAGACAACAAGCAAGGTAAACCTTTGCTCTTCTTCTTCCTCCTTGATTAACATTTCCTACACAGAATTTTGCCCAAAAACAGCAGTACAATAAATCAAAGCATGTTAAGGGAGAAAGGATTACTGTTTTAGCAACAGATTCCTCCTTCTTGACTTAAATAGAACAACCACCCATGTTAGACGTGAGGCTATTTGTGTTCAGGTGTTCTATTTGGTGTGGAGAATCTACTTGACAGCTTTGCTTCCAACTTTGTTTTTCAAGAAAGATTTTAAAGCAGGTCTCACCAGGTTATAACCACCAACTCCCTGCTAAGGCAAGTGGATTTAGGGATGGTTTATCAGCATGGCATACATGATGCAGTGTATATACTTAGTTTGTAGAGGTGAGTGAGCAAGAGGAAGCTTGCCTTGTATACATTTTAAGCTAGTAATTATCGACAAGCATGCAGTTTGGTTCATCTTAGATGGAGCTGGGCTATTCTGCACTGGTTAAAAATCAGAACGGGCTTATGAAAATAAGTAGCCTGGTGTGAGTTACTTTTAAAATTAGTATTTTTTCTCTTTCCTGCTTAAAAAAAAAAAGAAAAACAGATGCAGGAAAGAGGAAATTTAGGCATGCATGAACTCTTTCTTGCTGTCCCGCAGAGAAGCCTGTTGTGGAAGCCAGAACCCAGGGCTTTTCGATGGAAGGTGCCCTCAACCTGAGAACTACAGAGGGTGAGGCTTGTACACCTGGTGGAGCATTTCACGTTTAATAGTATGTGGTGAACTGCCGTGAAAAGTGAAATTGGCTCAGTCACGTCTGACTCTTTGTGACCCCATGGACTATACAGTCCATGGAATTCTCCAGGCCAGAATACTGGAGTGGGTAACCTTTCCCTTCTCCAAGGGATCTTCCCAACCCAGGAATTGAACCCAGGTCTCCTGCATTGCAGGTGGATTCTTTACCAGCTGAGCCACCAGGGAAGCCTATGAATTGCATGGGGAGGGGAAAGACAGACAGACACGCAGGCAGGAGACGCCAGCTCAGAAGGCTCACTCACTCTATCTGTTTTCAATGACACCCCTCAGTGACTGCTGAGCCCCATGATAGTGAAAAACAGGGCTCACCCAGGAGGCCAGACAAGAAGACACTGGATGTGAGTGGTTATATCAGTTCTCAAGGCCCCAGGTTGACAATATGGCCAGGTGCACCCCAAAATGTGGGTGGGTATATTTTTTTTTCCAGGCAAAGTTCTCACTTATGTTTTATTTTATTTATTATTTTAAACATTTCTGTTAGAGTCTCGTTGATTTGAAATGTTGTGTTAGTTTCTGATGTAGAGCAAAGTGAGTCAGTTTTACATATACATGCAGTTTTTTCAGATTCTTTCCCATATGGGTCTTTACGGAGTATTGTGTAGGTCCTTATTAGTTATCTATTTTGTGTATAGCAGTGCATGTATATCAATCCCCATCTCCCAGTTTATCCCGTTCCCCCCATCCCTTGGTAACTACGTTTGTTTTCACAGCTGGGATTCTATTTCTGTTTTGTAAATAGGTTCATTTGTACCATTTTTTAAGATCCCACATATAAGCAATATCATGTGATATTTGTCTTTCTATGTCTGACTTACTTCGCTCAGTGTGACAATCTCTGGGCCCATCCATGTTGCTGCAAATGGCATTATTCCATTCTTTTTTATGGTTGAGTAGTATTCCATTAGGCTTCCCCATTGCATATATGTATCACATCTTCTTTATTTATTCCTTTGTCAATGAACATTTAGGTTGCTTCCATGTCCTGGCCATTGTTGTGTTGACCACTGGTGTTGCAGTGACCACTGGTGTGTATATACCTTTTTGAATTATGGTTTTCTCTGGTTTCAGTGTTGCAAGATGAAAAGTCTAGATTCTGTTGTACAACGATGTGAATATATTAACAGTATTGAATTATACTCTTTAGAGTTGTTAAGATGGTAAACTTAATATTCTGTGCTTTTAGTTCAGTTCAGTCCCTCAGTCGTGTCCGACTCTTTGCGACCCCATGAATCACAGCACGCCAGGCCTCCCTGTCCATCACCAACTTCCGGGGTTCACCCAGACTCACATCCATTGAGCCAGTGATGCCATCCAGCCATCTCATTCTCTGTTGTCCCCTTCTCCTCCTGCCCCCAATCCCTCCCAGCATCAGGGTCTTTTCCAAGGAGTCAACTCTTCGCATGAGGTGGCCAAAGTACTGGAGTTTCAGCTTTAGCATCATTCCTTCCAAAGAAATCCCAGGGCTGATCTCCTTCAGAATGGACTGGTTGGGTCTCCTTGCAGTCCAAGGGACTCTCAAGAGTCTTCTCCAACACCCAGTTCAAAAGCATCAATTCTTCAGTGCTCAGCCTTCTTCACAGTCCAACTCTCACATCTATACATGACCACAGGAAAAACCATAGCCTTGACTAGACGGACCTTTGTTGGCAAAGTAATGTCTCTGCTTTTGAATATGCTATCTAGGTTGGTCATAACTTTCCTTCCAAGGAGTAAGCCTCTTTTAATTTCATGGCTGCAATCACCATCTGCAGTGATTTTGGAGCCCAGAAAAATAAAGTCTGACACTGTTTCCACTGTTTCCCCATCTATTTCCCATGAAGTGATGGGACTGGATGCCATGATTTTCGTTTTCTGAATGTTGAGCTTTAAGCCAACTTTTTCACTCTCCACTTTCACTTTTATCAAGAGGCTTTTTAGTTCCTCTTGACTTTCTGCCATAAGGGTGGTGTCATCTGCATATCTGAGGTTATTGATATTTCTCCCGCCAATCTTGATTCCAGCTTTTGTTTCCTCCAGTCCAGGGCTTCTCATGATGTACTCTGCATAGAAGTTAAATAAGCAGGGTGACAATATACAGCCTTGACGTACTCCTTTTCCTATTTGGAACCAGTCTGTTGTTCCATGTCCAGTTCTAACTATTGCTTCCTGACCTGCATACAAATTTCTCAAGAGGCAGATCAGGTGGTCTGGTATTCCCACCTCTTTTAGAATTTTCCACAGTTTGTTGTGATCCACACAGTCAAAGGCTTTGGCATGGTCAATAAAGCAGAAATAGATGCTTTTCTGGAACTCTCTTGCTTTTTCCATGATCCAGTGGATGTTGGCAATTTGATCTCTGGTTCCTATGCCTTTTCTAAAACCAGCTTGAACATCAGGAAGTTTGCAGTTCACATATTGCTGAAGCCTGGCTAGCAGAATTTTGAGCATTACTTTACTAGCATGTGAGATGAGTGCAATTGTGCGGTAGTTGGAGCATTCTTTGGCATTGCCTTTCTTTGGGATTGGAATGAAAACTGACCTTTTCCAGTCCTGTGGCCACTGCTGAGTTTTCCAAATTTGCTGGCATATTGAGTGCAGCACTTTCACAGCATCATCTTTTAGGATTTGAAATAGCTCAACTGGGATTCCATCACCTCCACTAGCTTTGTTCATAGTGATGCTTTCTAAGGCCCACTTGACTTCACATTCCAGAATGTCTGGCTCTAGGTCAGTGATCACACCATCGTGATTATCTGGGTCATGAAGATCTTTTTTGTACAGTTCTTCTGTGTATTCTTGCCATCTCTTCTTAATATATTCTGCTTCTGTTAGGTCCGTACCATTTCTGTCCTTTATCGAGCCCATCTTTGCATGAAATGTTCCCTTGGTATCTCTAATTTTCTTGAAGAGATCTCTAGTCTTTCCCATTCTATTGTTTCCTCTATTTCTTTGCACTGATTGCTGAGGAAGGCTTTCTTATCTCTCCTTGCTATTCTTCGGAACTCTGCATTCAGATGGGTATATCTTTCCTTTTCTCCTTTGCTTTTCGCCTCTATTCTTTTCACAGCTATTTGTAAGGCCTCCTCAGACAGCCATTTTGCTTTTTTGCATTTCTTTTCCATGGGGATGGTCTTGATCCCTGTCTCCTGTACAATGTCACAAACCTCATTCCATAGTTCATCAGGCACTCTATCAGACCTAGGCCCTTAAATCTATTTCTCACTTCCAGTATATAATCATAAGGGATTTGATTTAGGTCATACCTGAATGGTCTAGTGAATGTCGACATTCACTCTTGCCATCTCTTGTTTGACCACTTCCAGTTTGCCTTGATTCATGGACCAATAACACACACACACACAAACTCAGCCTCTAACTCAGTGCCTTTTGCCTGCCCATATGGAAGTCACTTGTGACATGGTTGGAAAATTTCAATATTGGTGATGATTTAAGACATAAATATTTACAGATTGCAAGCAATAGGGGAATACATTGGTCCATGTCAACGGCTTATAATTGCACCTGGTGCATAGTCAGTATCAACAAACCTACTTGTGAAGTGGCCAAGCATAATGCTGATCATTTATAGCCTTGAAAGCAGGCCCATTCTTTTGAAAACAATATCAGAAATACTCTTACAATATAGATAGAGATGACTCATCTTCAAATCCCTCCTGTCATCTCTGATGACACTGAGTTGGGAGAGGATTTCAGAATGATCGCCAGACCCTTGCAGAGAGAGGGGGCTTGACGGAAGAGAAGAAAGGGTAACTGCAGCCTTGCCAAAGTTGGCCGACAACATGAAATCCTCTACAGGGTTCACAGCTTGTGGGGTTGTTGCAGACCCTTCTATCAGACTCTGGATGTGTAAGAGACTCAAACTTCTTCCTAGAGAGAGGAGGTGATTCCTGTAGCTCCAACTCAGGCTCTCTTGGCCAGGACAGATGAGGACCATCCCACAAGTTTCAATCAGGACTGACACATTGTGAGCTTTTGGGAAGACAATGTGAGCTCTTTCTGCAGGTTCTGAGAACCACCTCTTGAGGCAAAAGGTCACATGCCCCTCAGCTAACAGAGATACAGATGTGGAAAAGCTGTGCCTTGGAAAATAGCACACTCCACAGACACCTGGGGGAGCTCTGCTCAGTTTTGGTTTGAAACCATTTCTAAAACAGCGACTGGAAGATTACACATGCTCAAATGTTCATACTCTTGGTTTTTCTTTGAAGAAATATGACTGTTTCATGATAGACTCCTCTAGGAATGCAGAAACTTAGGTGTATCAGAGGTTGGTAAGGTGTGGAGATGTTTTAATGATTGGTGCAGGTATCACAGAAGATGAAGGAGCAGGAGATGCAGTCCATCTGGAGTCAGCATCCATTCCTCCTTCAGGGTCCAAAGAATGCAGGTGCTGGTCCTGTCTCCTGGAAGAGAGGCACATGATAAAAGCATGGGCTGGGAAGAGCAAGAAACTGCTGAAAGTGTGTGGATGGTGTGGCCACGACCATCAAATGCAAACCTGTATGGCCCAACAACCAAGGACAATTATAGACTGCAGATGAGTCACCGATTTCTTCTATCTCCAGAGCTCACTCTATAGGCACAGAATGATAGCTAATGCTCTGCGCATGGAAATAAGGTGAGCTGGATCAAACAGTTTTCCCCTATAATGAGGTTTCGTATCGTCCCTCCAGTCTGTCCCGAGTGAAGAGGAGTGGTCAGCGATCTAGGAGAATCCCTTAGCAGACCCAGCTTCCAGGCTGACTTGAATTCTCTTTCTGCTCTACTCAAACTGGGATCTGAGCCCTTTATTTTATTTTTATTAAAAGGGTCACAAACTATACTCAAATGTGAGAAATTTTGTTCAACAGTTTCATCACTTTGAAGATTCATGATGCAAACCAATATATTAAAACTCAGAGCATGTTTCTGGCATAAAGAAACGAGTTTAGTGTAGTTCAATCAACTTTCCCAAATGTATATAGACTCAGAACATGCTTTTACCACAGCACATTATAAATACTATTTGAATCAGTTTCTTCAGAAACATTGAATTAAGTAAAACCCCAAGTCCTCAAGCTCATTCAGTTGTCTCCATACTCAGACCCTCAAATCAATCTAATCTTACATACTACTGATATTCTGTGGAAATCTTGAGATGGGGAGAGAAGGTTGTTTCATTTTCCTGAAATTCTATGTCTCTCTCTCTTTTTTTTTGGCCAATATTTCAAGTTCAAGGGTCATTACTGCATCTTTGTTCAAGTTATAATTCTCCCAGGAATTTCTCTCTACCATTAGCACTTAAACTTTAATGTACAAATTAAGTGCTTATCATCTATAAAGGCTTTCCTAATTTCTTTCGTTATTTTGTTAATAATAATGGTTAACACTTCATAAACATTTGCTATGCACCATAAACTCTACCTAAAGCCCTTCTTATGCATTATTTCACTTAGCTATTAGTATTCTATGAAGATCCCCTGGAGGAGGGCATGGCAACCCACTCCAGTATTCTTGCCTGGAGAATCCCATGGACACAGGAGCTTGGCGGGCCCCATTCCATAGGGTCACAAAGGGTTGGACATGACTGAAGCAATTCAGCACGCGTGCACATTCTGTGAAGGTGGGTGTGTCATAAACTCTCGACCTCAGCCTCCTGATCTGTAAAATGAGCCTGAAAGTCCTGACCCGAGGCCCGCAGCTGATAAGAATTCAAGCTCCCTTCCCTGTGACCTCACAGCCTGCCTGCCAACCACTGTGCTCATCACACAAAGATTATTCTGTCATCCGGATTCCTGCAAGGTTTTATCAGCTGCTTTTGGAATTTTGCTATTTAGTACCTTGAAAATTCTCTGCTTTATAATTTTTTTAATTTTATTTTATTTTTAAACTTTACATAATTGTATTAGTTTTGCCAAATATCAAAATGAATCCACCACAGGTATACATGTGTTCCCCATCCTGAACCCTCCTCCCTCCTCCCTCCCCATACCATCCCTCTGGGTCATCCCAGTGCACTAGCCCCAAGCATCCAGTATCGTGCATCGAACCTGGACTGGCAACTCGTTTCTTACATGATATTTTACATGTTTCAATGTCATTCTCCCAAATCTTCCCACCCTCTCCCTCTCCCACAGAGTCCATAAGACTATTCTATACATCAGTGTCTCTTTTGCTGTCTCGTACACCGGGTTATTGTTACCATCTTTCTAAATTCCATATATATGCGTTAGTATACTGTATTTATGTTTTTCCTTCTGGCTTACTTCACTCTGTATAATAGGCTCCAGTTTCATCCACCTCATTAGAACTGATTCAAATGTTTTCTTTTTAATGGCTGAGTAATACTCCATTGTGTATATGTACCATAGCTTTCTTATCCATTCATCTGCCTTATAATTAATAAGTTTCAAATTCAGAGATTAAGTCAAGATGGTAGGAATCTCTCAAAAAATACTTGCTGTGTCTTCCAGGTAGTTGGGGGTGGGGGTGGGGGTGGGGGGTGGTCAATGGCAGCTTCCTAAATGCACATCTCACCACAATACAAAAGAAGAGTCTATAAAATTACACGAAGCCCGGGACATTGGCACAACTGGAAGACAATGGAGGCACGAACTTCAAGTTGTTTTTAAGTAAAAATAAAATCTCAGTAAGCGATCTCTCAGACTCTTCTGCAAACCTTCTTCGTAGGCAAAGGCGGTCTGATTCAAGAAACAAAATAACACAAAACAAAAATGTTGCCCAGAAGAGAGAATACGGGAATGAGCAGCAGCCACAACCATAACAATAGTTAACCTAATTGTGAAAACACTGGAAAACATTGTGCTAGTACACCATAGCACTGATTTCAGGGAAGAGACTTAAAGTATATGTGATTCGAGGTGGTGGGCTTCAAAAAGCAGTTTCTGCTGAGAAAAAGACAGAAAACAAGGGACAGGCACTTTTGGGGTTTGGGTGGGAAAAAGAAAAGGAACAAAAGTAAAAGTTAAGGTCCTGCAAGACCAAAAGTAATACAAAAAATAGAGGGTGCAAACCACTCCATGCATCAGTAAGAGGCTCACGCATTAAAGAAACCAGACTCTACAGGCAGAAGATGACATCGTGCCACGAGAGTAGAAGTCTTGTAAACCACCACAAATATGCAAAATGAATACTGTGGAACTGAATAAGTCTATACAAGTTTAGTTCAGCCGTTCAGTCGTATTACCACAAAAATAGAAAAAAATGAGAATAACACATTCCCATTGATGGAACTACTTCATTAGAGACACCCATGAAACAAGACTGTAAGACCTGCTCCAAGTGAATTAAAGATTTTCCAACACTTATACTATGAAGAACCACCTTGAATCAGAAATAAAAAATTAAAAACAAAATGGACAGAAACACAAAGAAATGAAGAGAGTAATAAGAGGCATTGAAGAAATGCAAGAAAACAATGCAAAAATAAGATAAAGGGAGAACTAAAAAAGAATCAAACAGAAAGAGGTTTGTTTGTTGGGAAGACCAACAAAGAAGAAGCATGTACATAACGAAAGTCACAGATATAGAAAACAATGGAGCAGAGTTAACATGTCAATTGTAAACCCAGAAAACTTTACAGATACAAAAAAGACCTGAAATTTATCATTGAAAGGGTTCACTGGTTTCCTTAGAAAACAGAGTGAATGATTAGATTCACAATATATCCCAGTAAAACTATTAGACCTCAAAGACAAAGAAAAACGTTTCAAAGTTTTCAGGTAAAAAAGATTAAAATAACTTACAAGAGCAAAAGAGTTAATCTGTAATTATAATTCTCAACACATTAAAAAAAATAACAAAGCAACAATGGAGCAGATTTTTTCCCAAAAAACTCAGTGAAAGAAACTGAAAGAAATAAAGGCCCTTTATTTTATTTTTAATCAAACTGTCTGTGAATCCTCAAGACTATAGCCAGTGGTTCCAGACACTCAACAGTATGGGGAGCCATGTGCCATGACCACTTCTTGAGGAATTCAAGAGAGGAAGAGCTTCATCTCCAAAGAGAGGGCCGGAAAAACTCAAGCAACAGAGAACGCAAGGGGAATGGAAACAACGAGAGACATCAGGCTGCACTCCTAGTGTCAAAGCAGAACTGACACCTAAAAGCATTCAATACGACAAACAAGAACATTCTAAAATGCTACAGAGGTAATATGTAATAAAGACATGATGTAATTCCATTAATTGGTATATTTATATATATATATTAGCCAATTAACCACTATTATGGAGCAACAATTACAGAAGAAGCAGGGAGCTAGAAATTGCAACATGTAGGAGATGTTAGGCTGCAGTCCATGGGGTCGCGAAGAGTTGGACACAACTGAGCGACTTCACTTTCACTTTTCATTTACATGCATTGCAAAAGGAAATGGCAACCCACTCCAGTGTTCTTGCCTGGAGAATCCCAGGGACAGGGGAGCCTGGTGGGCTGCTGTCTCTGGGGTCGCACAGAGTCGGACACGACTGAAGCGACTTAGCAGCAGCAGCAGCAGGAGATGTTACCACACCACTTTCGGTAGGACAAATCAAGCTGACAAACCAGAAGGATACAGAAGACTTCAGTGACAAGGGGCCGCTCACAGTGCAGGAAGGAATGCAGACTGGCAGAAGGAAAATAGCTGCCTTGCTGATGTGACTGAGGCCTCAGACAGTCCTGCAAGGAGCCGGGCTGTCTCTTTAGGTTTCTCCCAGATTGAGACAAGGGGGCTCAGTCTTCCAGGTTTCTCCATCAGCAAGTCCCTGACCAACAAGTCCTTGAGGTCATAACCTCCGGTAAGGCAGTTCCACGTGGCGGAGGGCAATTCCTAATGACCTTGAATCTCATCTGAAAACCTCTGCCTGCGTTCCAATGGGGAGTAGGGAACCACTGCGTGTTCCTGAGGGGAGAAGGGTAGTATGGAAGATACTTAGAGGACATATTTTTCTCTGTCCTTTACACTCAGCGGAATCATCGGAAAGGATCCGAGTTCCGTGCCTGCAGTCAGTATATGGGTCCACATGGAGCAGTCCTTCATGGCCGAGCTGCCTTTTTTACATCTGCAGAGTTAACATTTCCAATCACGCTTAGTTATCGCCCCTAAAGACACTCTCCATGACAGTGCGTTTGTCTGCTGCTGGTTAGGCAAATGGCAAACCGAGGCGCCTGCTCAGGGAAATTAATGCCCTCGTTTGTCATCAGCCTGCAGAGCGGAAGCACTGGTTCCCTTTCTTGCTGATTGAGGAATGGTTTTGAAGAGGAAAACTGATGGGTCAAATGCTTCTCCTAGAAGGGAAAAGTGATAAAAGGATTTGACTACCCAAATCTCGCTCGTGTCGATGAGATGGTATTTCTGCTCACATTAAATGAGCTTGACAAAATAAATAAGGAGGCGCGGTCACTGTGGGTGGTGGGAGCCAGGTCCTTAGTGGAGGAAATCAACCTGGAGGTGGAGGGTCTGTTTCTGCTCCAGCCAGGCAGGTCTCCAATCTCATTCACTTCTTGTCTTGCTTAGGAGGCAAGCTCCTGTCTGCCTGGGCTACAAATCCTGTACGTCTTCAGGGGCCAACTTCTGTCTCTTGTCTTGGAAGTCACAGTGTCCTTCTCTGAATTTCTACCATCTGTATCTGGGCTGTGCAAGGTGGCACTTAGCTGACGTCCTGTCTTCTTTCTTGTGGATTCTCACAGTGTCCTTTGTGTGTTAGCCTCACCATTTAGATGATCTGCCTTTTTGCGGCCATTGATCAGGTCTTACAGAGGACCCGTATTCTCTCTCCTGCATGGAGCACCATGCTGGGGAAATGATAGAGATGTCACACATAGCTGGTGATTGGTCAGACCTGGCAGGAGTAGCTGCCCAGTGGCCATCGTTTCCCTTTCTAAAAATAATACCATGGGGTAATAGTCCCAAAGATTTGAGAGGTCACTCAGTCCTCTGATATCGACCCTGAGTTTTTTGTGAGATTGATCATTCTTTAGGAATGATCAGTTAACCTCATTCTGGTTTGGCATAGTGATTGGTGATTGGTTCAGGGATGGGTAGGTAGCCTAAGACAACATCATCAGGGTAAACCTCAGAGCCTTTTCTGGGATGTGAGTTAAGTACTATACCCTGCGTATATCCTTGGGAGCTACTAGTAACCATCATGTGACCACGAGGAGAACCAGCATTAAAATAAAGGCGGAGTAGAGAGAGGTGTGAGAACAACATTGAACTGCTGGACTGAAGCCTGCCTGTGGACTTTCCAATTGAAGATCTTTACTATTTAAACTGGTTTGAACCATGTCTTTGTTTTGGCTAACCAAACAGATACAGGAGATCCTTCATAAATATTTCCAGGCCACTCAACGGTCATCCTAATTAACAGGGGCATTTTATATCTCCTTGGAGATCAGAATCATGTTTGAACAGCTTTTCTTTTCATAATTCTCACATTTAGTTGCTTTCAGGAGTAGGAAATCACAACATTCTTTCAAGCTTATGTTGTTTGCTTGTGCAGTTGTGTCCAGCTCTTCCTGGGCCCGTGGGCTGCAGCACGCCAGGCTCCCCTGTCCTCCCCTGTCTTCCGGAGCTTGGTCAGATTCATGTCCATTGAGTCGGCGATGCTGTCTGACCATGTCCTTCTCTGCCATCGCTTCTCCTTTTGGCCTCAGTCTTTCCCAGCATCAGGGTCTTTTCCAATGAGTTGACCCCTTGCATCAGGGGGCCAAGTACTGGATCTTCAGCTCACAGGGAAAACTAGGGATTAAGGAGAATAAAATGAAAAGCGAGCCCCCCCATTTCTACACTCTCTCCCTTCCCGGGAGGCCTCTTGGAACTTTTGAGGAATGTGGAGAAAGCAGCAGAGGGGTCAGGGGTGACCGCAGATTAGTTTTTGACCTTTTCCAGGTTCTTCTACTCTCTCTTCAACTGCTCCAATCTCGACTCAGACAAGGGGCCTCTTTCCCCCTCTTTAACCAGAAGTCCCATCCTACATTCTGCCTCCACTGTCCACGCCATTCATAAGCCAGACACACAGGCTTCACACCATCTCTCATTACACTTCGATCAGTCTCAGAACTATTGATGTTTTGGGCTGGATGATTCTCTGTCCTGGGGGATGGTTACCAGCAGTCTTGGCCATCATCCATTAGACGCTGGTAGCCCTTCTTCCTCTTTCTAGGGTTTGACAACAAAAATGTTTACAGGCATTGCCAAATGTGCACTGGGGGCAAAATCCCCCCCCCATCCTGTTGAGGATCTTTGCCCCACAGTGAGTATTCGGGGGTACAAAGTTGGGAAGACCACTCACCTCTTGTGGCTCCTCTTTGGAGATTCTGAGTTTTCATTAGCACCCTGAATCTGTTGACTCAGCATCTCTGTGAAAAGATGGAAGAATCAAGACCCTTGGGGCTCTCAGAAGCAGGACCCAACTCAACGCATCTCGTGTCAGGGCTCTGAATCTGTGCTCGCAGACAATGATTCAACTGTCTATTGAAACTGCGTTACCAGCCACAAATCTTTGTTGCAAAGCAAGAAAACGTTTGTTCTGTCTTAGGAAAAGAGCAGTAGAGTCATAACTACCATTTGCTGAGCACCTACGATGTCCTACTATGTCCATCATCAAATGCTGTGTGTTTATCCAAACTAATTGTCACAGAGGGGCTCCAAGGTCAACATTATTACTCCACTTGATTGACTCAGAATGTAACCTCGTGAGCGCAACATGAACTCCTGGTTGCAGGTTGTTGCAGCCTAATGGGAGATGCACAAGGCCAGCAGCCTTGGGAGGGGGCCCGCGATCCTGTACCCCAGTGACCAGAACCTAGAACAAGCTCTGAGCACCCACCATTTCTCCATTTCTTGGAGAGAATGTAATTGTTAAGTAAAAATTCCATCCTCACTGGACTGAGATAAGACAGATTAACCAAGGAACCAGAGTGCAAGGTAATTTTTTAAAACTGCATTTATTCAGTTTGTTCTGTTATTACACATTTGTATTTGGAAGCAGATACATTTTAATCTGGGAAATGAGGCATCGTCTGAGTATTAGGGTATTACATAGGGCCTTATCCTAATGGTGATAATTTTCAGTGTCTTGATTGACTTTAATCAAAATAGAATAAAAGTTCACAAGAGGGACTGTCATGAGCTGGATAACAAAAGGTCTGTATTCCTCTTGCATTTTTCCAACAGGCGATGTTGGCTAAAGTCTCATCTTCCTTTTCAAGTATCCTTGTCTACCTATTTCTCTCTCCCATCTATTAAATAAAGAAGGAGTTTGGGCCAGATAAGGCAGGCAGCTTCTGGCTTTCTGTGGTTCTGATGACGGCATTCTGGTCACATGAGTAGTCACTTCTGTTCTTCCTGTCTCTTGGACCCACATGTCAGGGCCAGTTCCTGGTAGGCAAGTGTCCCTTACGTCGCCTTTGATGTGCTTCTAGGGTCATCTGAGTGCCTGTTTCACGTGAGGGGTACCTGTGCCCCTCTCATCTCCCACTGTCACAGCTCACAGGCCTCCAGCCTGCCAGGCCCTTCGATAATGGTGAGTAGGAGCCAGCTTTACGCAGAGAATTTGCCAGCCATTGTAGGTTTCCATTCACTTTCATTCCCTGGGAGGTATCACAGCTCTGCCTGGGAGCCCCCATGAATCGCATTTCCCCTGGCCTTGCTGTTAAGCCCCATTTGTGAAGATACTCTGAGGATTTAGCAGCAGGCTCTCAAGGGATCCTCTGTCTTCAATTTTTATGATCGATGTGGCCCATTTTTAAAGTCTTCATTGGATTTGTTACAATATTACTTGTTTTATGTTTTGGCTTTTTGGCTGCAAGGCATGTGGGATCTTAGCTTCCTGACCATGGTTTGAATTTGCGTCCCCTGCAACGGAAGGCAAAGTCTTAACCGCTGCACCACCAGGAAAGTCGTGATGCTGTCTTCTAACTTCATGTCTGGCTTTCCCTTGGTTTTCTTTTCCAACTTTCATTTTTCTCCTCTCTCAGTTTCTGCATTTAAAGCTCTTCTTCCTTCTTCTCAAGGCCACGCCTGTAGTCACCTCCACGCCTGCTGCTCCCAGCTTTGTAAGTGCCTGGGAGTCTAAAGTTCTGGCCTTGGGCAAGTAAATGCAGAGGGTAAAATCGAAGTTTGTGCAAAAGGTTATCACGGAGGGAATAAGATGAGCACACCCACCTCACCGTCATTAACATTCAGGAAGAGGGTCTCAGGGACTGGAAACGTGACTCCACTGAGGCTCTTTGGTGGTGGAAGGCGGGGTTGGATGGTGATCCAGAAGCAGGACCAGGCAGCATCTCGGGGGGACGTGAGGATGGGCGCCTGGCACCGGCGGGGGAGGACGCCTCTTACGTCCAAGACAAAACAGTAGGGAGGTCACGGCCCCAGCAGAGTGGAAGACTGACCTTGCTCCCCTCCCGAGCCTCCTGTGGGAAAGCCCTTCTCCATTCATTCATCGCAGACTAGGCGGCCTGTCCTGGAAGGAATCCAGGCATCGCTGAAAATGCAGAGATCAGCCGCTTCTGTTCCCAGGTCTGAAGGAAAGACCACGTTATGCCACTGTGTTGACCTACTTGCTATAGACACAAGATGATTTGGGAACAAACATCCAAACCTTCAGCTTTCCAGCCTCATGATGAGTCATAAGGGACCCAAGTGGGTAACTGAGCTGCTCTCTGAACAGAACTTAATTACGTTCAGTATTTTGGAAAATATAAGGATTCAGCAACAGGGGCTCTACAACCCTCAAAAGTGATCAGCCTCTTACGAGTCGTTTAGAGCCAATTTGCAAATTGAAAGCAGTTGTGAGGGGATAAATATTACTTAACTCTTGCCATCATGGACCAAGTTTGCTTAACGTTGCACGTGGGTGGGCTCTGTGGAGAGCTCGTTTGGGTGGGATGTGACAATCCATTCCAGGCTTTTCCTTCAAGCATGGCAGGCAGGATTGTAGGAACTTAAAATGGATTTATGATCACTGGGGAGAAGAAGTTCTGGAGAGGAAAGCCACCTACACACCAACACTAGAAATCCACGCAGTTAGATTTTGGAGTTTTCAAGACTCCCTTGTTTGTCTCCAATGCCAGGTTTGGTCTGGCTCAAATGCCAGCTTCATTCTTTACCTGCCAAGTCTGGGCTGGCCACCATCAAAGTCCCCAGCCCAAAGTGACCAGGAGCTGCCCTCCCTGCCCCCGGCGTCCTGGGTGCCTCCCGCGGCTGCAGCCAGGACCGGGAGGAGAGGGTAGACGGGTTGACGGTCAGCATCTCAGCCCAGAAGACCACACTGCAGGTAAACGGCCTTTGCATCATCTATGCTTTTGTTTTGTTCTCCTGACAGCCTCCAGAGGCAGGTCTGGCAGGCGGATCAAGCCCATCTTACAGAGGACAAGAGTGGGTCTGAGTCAGGAGGGTCTCTGGCCACATGGGCTCTTGACTTGAGGCTCAGCCGATGCAAAACAAGGGTGGGCGGGGACTGGGAAAGGGGGCTCCTATGATTGCCAGAATCCTGCCAGGATGCATTTGGGACGGGAGGCCTGATGAGTGGAGAAGGTTGGTGGGCTGCCTTCTCGTCCAGCCACCTGCTGCCATGAGGAATGGCACGCAGGGGATGGAAATGGTATTGACAGCCTGCAGGAGAGGAAAGGCTGGCTGTCTCCACCACCTCCTGCGTTCCTCCCTTGCTGACTCTCCTTCTCCCATCTTTGTTGGTTTGGGAGCTGAACATCAAAGCATTGAAGTCCTTTAGCATTCTTTGAATCTCAGAGCTCTGCCGTTGAAGGCAAATGCATGGATGTTGGGAGGGGCTTGATCTACTGTGAAGAGCAAAGGAGACTTAGACAGGCTTGGATGGCTCAGAAGGATGTGCCAACACGCACCACAGCGAGTGTGCACGTGTGTGCAGGGGGGTGTGCATGCCTGTGTGGGCATGTGTGTGGACACATGGGTGTGAGGGTTTGGCAGGACAGGAAGTGGGCTGCATTTAGTTATCAGGACGAGCAGGAGAGAGCGACCTGAGGCCAAGGACAGGAGTGTGCAGTCAGATCCCGGCGGCCTCTGTTTGCTGGGCAGAGGAGATGGGTCATGACCTGGCAGGAGGGTGCCTTGGGTCCAGACTTGCGCTGGATGGCTTTGGTTCAGGGGACCACACAGCACCCCCTCCTGCTCTCGGAAGCATCTCCCATGCATTATTTGGTCATCCTCTCTAAGAACGAATGGAAGCTTTTCCAGGCTCAGGCGTCCCAAGCTGGGCAGCTGAGTGGATCTAGTTACTCCTCTCCTCTTTTCCTGGTCCTGCCCAGGAGCCTAACCTGGCTTCAGCCTTTTCCTTTTACCTCCGAGTCCGGTTCCTGGTGCTGAGTCTCGTGTGTCTCTTTCCCAGGTGGCCTGTTGAGGACATGTATCTCCCAACTAGTGGAAGATCCAGACTCTGCAGTGACCGGGCGCCGGGGCCGTGGCTTTCTTCTGACTTGTCTGTTCATCATCCTCACTGGGGGTCCCCGAAGCACGTGCCCCTCTTCCCTGAGAGCACGTACCCTTCCCAGGGAGATGACGCACACAGACATCGGGACAATATCAGATCGCTTTCCAGGAGTTGTCTATTCACGGAACGTGAGGGCCATTGTTTTACATTCAGGATGCAAATAGCTCTGTCTTGACCAGCTTCAAGGAAAGCTTTGAAAACATCCAAACAGAACACTCTCTGAAAACACACTTCCAGTGCTGTCTCCCAAACATCCTGACGATCTAAGCATCTCTCAATCAGCGGTTTTCTTTCCTCTCTTCCTGTTAGGCATGACAATGACCCAGCCTGTGTTAGGGTTCCTTCTCCCCGCCCTTCTCTAGACTCTGATGGGCTGGAAGCGGGCACTGGGCGGCTGTTTTTGAATGCTGTGTGGACGCTGCGGGCTGAGGGCATTTAATTAGGCCTCTGTGAAGATGAGGGTATTAGATGCAGCCATCGGGGACCCTGGGCTTTGAGATGGAATCAAAGGCTGTTACAGGTGATCCGAGTCAGGGCGGCTGAGAGGCCTACCCACCTCAGCAGCCTCACACTCCAGGCTTTTTCATACAGTGTACTAGAGGAAACCAGAACCGGTGACTAACATCTGCATTGAAACTTGATTCCAAATGTATAAAACTCGAGCTGGTATTTCAACATTTGACAAGTTCTTTAAGGCTGTATATTGTCACCCTGCTTATTTAACTTATATGCAGAGTACATCATGAGAAATGCTGGGCTGGAAGAAGCACAAAGCTGGAATCAAGATTGCCAGGAGAAATATCAATAACCTCAGATATGCAGATGACACCACCCTTATGGCAGAAAGTGAAGAAGAACTAAAGAGCCTCTTGATGAAAATGAAAGAGGAGAGTGAAAAAGTTGGCTTAAAGCTCAACATTCAGAAAACTAAGATCATGGCATCTGGTCCTATCACTTCATGGCAAATAGATGGGGAAACAGTGGAAACAGTGTCAGACTTTATTTTTCTGGGCTCCAAAATCACTGCAGATGGTGACTGCAGCCATGAAATTAAAAGACGCTTACTCCTTGGAAGGAAAGTTATGACCAACCTAGATAGCATATTCAAAAGCAGAGACATTACTTTGCCAACAAAGGTCCATCTAGTCAAGGCTATGGTTTTTCCTGTGGTCATGTATGGATGTGAGAGTTGGACTGTGAAGAAGGCTGAGCACCGAAGAATTGATGCTTTTGAACCGTGGTGTTGGAGAAGACTCTTGAGAGTCCCTTGGACTGCAAGGAGATCCAACCAGTCCATTCTGAAGGAGATCAGCCCTGGGGTTTCTTTGGAAGGAATGATGCTAAAGCTGAAAGTCCAGTACTTTGGCCACTTCAGGCGAAGAGTTGACTCATTGGAAAAGACCCTGATGCTGGGAGGGATTGGGGGCAAGAGGAGAAGGGGACAACAGAGGATGAGATGGCTGGATGGCATCACTGACTCAATGGACGTGAGTCTGAGTGAACTCCGGGAGTTGGTGATGGACAGGGAGGCCTGGCGTGCTGCGATTCATGGGGTCTCAAAGAGTCGGACATGACTGAGTGACTGAACTGAACTGAACTGAACTGAACTGACCTGCCATTTTCCCAGTCATATCTTTTTTTTTTAAATTGGAGTATAATTGCTTTACAGTGTTGCATTAGTTTCTGCTGTACAACAAAGTGAATTAGCCATACGCATACAAATATCCTCTCCTCCTGAGTCTCCCTCCCACCCTCCCCGTCCCACCCCTCTATGACCACTAGGTCATCACAGAGCGCCAAGCTGAGTTCCCTGAGCTATATAGCAGCTCCTACGAGCTATTTGGTTTATGCATGGGAGTGGGTTTAGCCTTATTGAGCACCCACCCCACTTGCCTGGGTCTGGCTCAGTCACTGACCAGCAGGGGCACCACTGCAATCAGAATTGGGTCTGAGTGCCCACCCTCCACTTGGTAGTTGGATGACTATGGGTGAGAAGCGTCACCTTTTGGAACCTGAGTGTCTTCACATGTGAACAGCCAGGAGCGGGGCAGGACAGTGGGGAGAGGACCCACTTGTCCTGGGTTATCCCCAGCACCCACTGATCAGGCCTAAGGGGGTCTGCCCGGGGGGGTTGGCCCCTGAGACACATAGACAAGAGGAAGTGCTCTGAATCCCGTGGAACAGAGCACTCACCTTGAAAGGGGGCCTTCCTCTAGGCCCAGCACACCGAGTCCATGTAACATTAGCCCAGGCTCATGGATGTGGTCCATGAGCAGGCGTCTGGGCTCCTCTGCCCTCTCAGGGGCCCAGATGCCCGTGCGTGTGTGTGCGCTCTGTGTTCAGTCATGTCTGACCCTTTGCAACCCCATAGACTGTAGGCCACCAGGCTCCTCTGTCCATGGGATTCTCCAGGCAAGAATACTGGACTGGGTTGCCATGCCCTTCTCCAGGGGATCTTACTGATCCAGGGATCAAACCCAGGTCTCCCATATTGCAGGCGGATTCTTTATCCCTGGCCACCAGCGAAGCAGATGCCCATTGTCTGCCCCACACAACTCCATCCTACTTTCTGCCCAGATCTCTTCAAGATCCAGGAACTGTTTCCCAACTGTATTTCTGAAAAATCCAAAGACCTGCACTTGGTCCTTTTGACTCGGTGGGTAAATGATTTCCAGTCCTTTCTCGATGAGCTGTGTGTGCTTTATTTGAGAGTCTTTCTGCCCAACACCCAGGCCCATCCTGCAGATGAACGATCCCCGTGAGCGCTGTGCTTGTGGACACGCTGACTTTAAGGCATTGAGATTTCTCGAGGAGGTGCATTGCATGATCAGGGCAGTGACTGAAGGCCTGCTATAGGCTGAAGAGCGATGGATTCATATTTTTAATTTTCTGGCTGCAGAATTGACTATTCTAAGAAGCCATGGGTAAATGTTTCTTTTGCAAAAATCAAAGCATATCCCACATTTGTTAGGACTCAATACCCAGCACGTGAAAACTTGATCATAGTCACTTTCTACTTCATACACATTCAATTTTTTAAAAATTAGGTAAGAGTACACTACTTAGGGCTTCCCCAGTGGCTCAGCAGTAAAGAATCTGCCTGCAGTGAAGGAGCTGCAGGAGACACGGGTTTGATCCCTGAGTCAGGAAGATCCCCTGGAAGAGGGAATGGCAACGCTCTCCAGTATTCTTGTCTGGAGAATCCCCACGGACAGAGGAGCCTAGTGGCCTACAGTCCATAGGGTTGCAGAGTCAGACATGACTGAAATGACTTTGTATGCCTATGCAATGCAAAGTCGCTTCAGTCGTGTCTGACTCTGTGCGACCCCATAGACGGCAGCCCACCAGGCTCCCCCATCCCTGGGATTCTCCAGGCAAGAACACTGGAGTGGGTTGCCATTTCCTTCTCCAATGCATGAAAGTGAAAAGTGAAAGTGAAGTCACTCAGTCGTGTCCGACTCTAGTGACTCCATGGACTGCAGCCTACCAGACTCCTGTCCATGGGATTTTCCAGGCAAGAGTACTGGAGTGGGGTGCCATTGCCTTCTCCGTTGTATGCCTGGACACTACTTTAAAAAATTATTTATTGCTTCATTTTTGGCTGTGCTGGGTGTCTGCTGCTGCGAGGACTTTCTCTAGTTGCAGCCAGCGGGGGCAGTCTCTGGTTACAGCGCCCGAGCGTCTCCCCGGGCTCTAGGCGCGCAGGCTTCCGTAGTTGTGGTGCTCAGGCTTAGCTGGCCCACAGCGTGTGGGATCTTCCTGGGCCAGGGATCAAACCCGTGTCCCTTGCATTGGCCGGTGGTTTCGTTACCACTGAGCCACCTGGGAAGCCCTCACAGCAACTTGTTGCTGTTCAGTCACTCAATCGTGTCTGACTCTTTGCAACCCCATGGACTGTAGCACGCCAGACTTCCCTGTCCTTCATGGTCTCCTGGAGCTTGCTCAAAGTCATGTCCATTGAGTCCGTGATGCCATCTAGCCATCTCATCCTCTGTCATCCCCTTCTCTGGCCTTCAATCTTTCCCAGCATCAGGGTCTTTTCCAATGAGTCAGCTCTTCACATCAGGTGGCCAAAGTATTGGAGTTTCAGCTTCAGCATCAGTCCTTCCAATGAATATTCAGGACTGATTTCCTTTAAGATGGACTGATTTGAACTTCTTGTAGTCCAGGGGACTCTCAGGAGTCTTCTCCAACACCACAGTTCAAAAGCATCAATTCTTTGGTGTTCAGTCTTCTTTATGGTCCAACTCTCACATCGATACATGACTGCTGGAAAAACCATAGCTTTGACTAGATGGACCTTTGTAGGCAAAGTGACGTCTCTGCTTTTCAATACGTTGTTGGTCACAGCTCTTCCTCCAGGAGCAAGGCCCATCCTTCTGGCTCCTCCTGTCTCACCTGTATCTCAGGTGGCCCAGAGCAGCCAGATCAGGTGACAAGTGTGTGCAGAAGAGTTAATTCCCCACTAGATGGATGTTGACTGATTGCAAACAGAAGACGGGAGTACGCCGGGGGATGGGATAGATTCGCCTTCCTTCCTCTCCTGCTCTGAGATGTGCTATCTCTGCCGGTCCCAGAAAAGTGACATCGCAGCTGTAACCTGCTGTATCACACTTTCAGGACGCCTTAGGAAACGGGCCGAGTAACCGCTCACCGCGCATCGCTCCACGTGACCACAGGGTGGCAGTGTTGCACACAGCGCTGTTTGGTGATGCTTTGACAGGTTGGTTGGTTTTGTAGGATTTCATATTCCGGGTGCAGCTTGGAGGGGAGAAGATTTGGGGTGACAGTGTTCCTTCAGGCATGAATCAAGCCATCTTTGGTAAAAGCAGAGCTGCGTGGTCACACAGCTCCCACCTGGAGGAGCAGGCCGGAGACCATCAGCTCTTGTCAGGGGTCCTCCCTTCGGTTTGTTTGTCGCTTTAAGACAAGTTCGATTCATACTTCACCTCTGAAAGAGCCAGTATTGAGACTCCCTGTGGGTCCCCAGTGGGCAGTGGAATTCTCATTCCTGTATGGCTGCTTGTCTCCACTCATCACATATAAAAGGACTCACGTTTTACTGTGGCACTGTTTAAAATTTTTGAAAACAAAAAGTGCACTACAATATCTTCTTTACCTTGTTTAAGGTAAAGTTTTTTTTTTTTAAACAAAATCCAGAAATGCTCACTATGAATCAAAGGAAGGATACATTTAATTATTTGATTTGTGTATTAAGTTTATTTAATTATTTAATAATTTTACCTATTACTAACATTAATAATTTCTGTTTATTTAAAAGCATTACAAAAATGAAAAAAACCCACACAAACTGAGAAGATATTTGGAACACACATAGTAAATTGATTGTTATCAGATATAATTATCAATATCACATGATAATATATTATTATCAGAATATATTAAAACATTTTATAAAACTTTTCTTTAATATCAGAATACATAAAAACATTTATAAAACAAAAAGCAATAGATAAAAATCGGGCAAAAAACATGGATGGACATTTTACTGTAAGGGGAAAAGAACCGGCCTATAAAAATAGAAGACATATTCCATTTCATTATTGATCAGATTGCCAAAGTGAAGGAAGTTGATACTATTAAATGGTTGAAAGGATTTGAGCCAAGAACTTGTCATACTCATTGCTGGTGGGGACATTATCTAGGACAATTGCTTTAAAAATATTCATGTTTTCTTGTAAGTCGGACATTTGCAGGCCTTGTGAACAGAAGCTGTCTTATCCCTAGGTACATAATTGAGAAAATTTCTTTGACATACACACTGGGAGATGTGTATAGTAATGTTTATAGCAGCATGATTCATGATGTGAAAAAACTGGAAGCCAATCAAATTCCCGTTGACAAAGGAATAGACTGTAGACTGAACTTAAGAGAGAAAATTCATACCTCAAGGGAAGGTTTCATGAATGAAGGTCACATCTGTATGTGAGGTATGAGTTCAGCTTGCTGTGTGTTGAGGGGATACATAGGCTGTCCTGTTCCCCTAAAACACCACCTGTAAATTGTGTTGAACCAGAGGACCTCAGTGTATTAGCCATGGGACAGAACCCCCACAACAGCCTTGGCGTCGTCTCACAAGGAGCAAGTCCAGGGAGCAAGGAGCAAGTCCGTCTCGATTGGCCAGCCCGTATCTAAATGCTATGTGTTTATTTTCATGGAAGTCCTCTCGAGAGGATGATCCTGAAGGCAGGAAGCAGAGTACAGAGAAAACAGACTCTCATGTAGTTTACAGGTCAGAGTCAATAGGCTTTTGCGATGCAAATCCAAAGCCATTCATTAGGAACAATATGATGATATGTTTTAGTCACAACATACCTGATGCTATGGTGCTATTTACAGGATGGCCATGTTTTAAAGCCACCCATCAAGTGTGGTTCTTGCCAGGTGAAGGATTTTGGGACTAGAGATCATCAGATAGATGTGAAGCAAAAGAACTTGGGGTGGAGCCTGAGCAATGCCCCTTCCCTAAGATTTGTGGGCGTGAGCCAGCCTCTTAGTAGACAGCAACTTTTCCCATGTTCCTTTACAGACTGTCTTTTTGCTAAAGTGCAATTACAAAGGCATAGTCTATAAAAGGCACTTGAATGCTGACAGAAAACTCCTTTTCTATGTACCGTATGATAAAGGATGTTAGATTTTCAGCTGTCTATCCTGTTGTGTTGCTGGCAATCTCAGGAATGCTTAGTGTTTGAATCCAATTACCAAGGACCCCAATTGACATTGAAGAAAGTAGTAGCAAAGGAAGCTGGTGACAGAGAAAAGTGAGGATAAACCAAGTGGTTTGTTTGATTATATATTTTGGCTAAATTATCGATACATTTTATTTCCAAACTGGGTTTGTACCAAGGAGAAGCAAAGGATGCGAAATTATGTATAACTGATAAGGATCTTACAAGTACCATAGTTAACAGACGAAAAGCACCTCCTAATGGTCCATAATCTTACAGTAAACTCAGAGAAAAGAAAAGCAAAAGCATTCAAGTATGAGAATGTGTGGTTCAAAGTATCTGCAACTCATTCAGTGGATCTTGGTTGAATCTGTCTATTTACTTAGTGCCGATGTCCACTGGATGTGCAAGTTTTTGATGGAAGCTGTTTTCTTCCGATGAATATCTGCTTTTAGAAAATTCTGACCAACTTCCAGCTTGAGGTTTCCATGCAGGGCAGATTTCAGTTCCTATAAACTGCCTTGTCTGTTTGTTGGGGGGTGGGGTTGGTGAAGGGCAAGTGTGTATTCAAAGATCGAACCCTTGAGATGTTTTTCTGCTGTGCTACGTAACAGGGTGAGGTTGTATCTCTCAGGCTTTGAGGACTGTCTTTCTCAGATGCGTCTTAAAATCACTTTTCCAGGTTTGAGATTATGCGGGCGTTGCTTAGGAGAATGGTGAGTGAAGGCCACTCATGACAGTGGATGATAAGGCTGGATTTATTATGTGAGTCCTTTGCAGTATTTCTCTAAGTGTTCTTACCAGAGATCACAATCTAGAACCAGAAATAAAACTACAGTTGAATTTTGAACAACGTAGGGGGGGAGGTTAATCCGAGTGTAACTTAGAGCTGTCCCTCTGTCTCCACAGTTCCTGCATTTGTGGATCCAACCAACCATGACCGTGTGGCACCGTAGAATTTACTACTGAAAAATGCCCACCTGTGAGTGGACCCATGCTGTTCAAACCCATATTGTTCAAGAATCAACTCTACTACAGTCCTGGGCTAACCCATGGCTAACTCACGGTAATTAGTGACAGAAGGGGATTTAGGGAATTCGGTATGCAGGCAGAATTGAAAACATAGTCTTAAATAAACAATGGGTTGAAGAAGACATGCCAAGGAAGTTAGAAAATGCTGTGAGATGAATGAAAACAAGGCACAGCATAACCAAACAAGGTGCTAAAGTAGTCCTTAGAAATTTAGAGTCGTAAATTTCCATGTTGGAAAGAAAAGATCTTGTGTTTTAGCCTAACTTTCCAACTTAAGACACTCACAGAAGAAGAGCAAACTAAGTCAAAAAAAGCAGGAGGAAGAAGATAATAATAATTAGAGTGGAGAAAAATAAAATAAACCAGAGGAAAACAGAAAACCAACAGAAGTAAAGTTGGTCTTTTGAAAAGATCAACAAAATTGACAAATCTTGAGTTAGATTAACTGAGGAAAAAAAGAGATGATTCAAAGTAGTAAAACCAGGACTGAAGAGGGGGCATTGCTACTGACCTTGTAGAAAGAAAAAGAATAACAGGGGAATAAATTGTATGTCAATGTTAGATAACTTAGATGAAATAGAAAAATTTCTAGAAAGACACAAATTGCCAAAACTGACTAAGAATTAAAAAAAAAATCTGAAAAGACCTATAGCAAATAAAAAGATTAAGTTAGCAAGTTAAAGCTTCCCACCCTCCACAGTACCCAAATTCTATAAAACATTATGAAATTAATGCCAGTTCTTTACAAACTCTTCCAAAAAAACAGAAGAGGCCAGAACACTCCCCACTAAGTTTATGTGGTCAGGATTACCCTGATATGAAAATCAGACAAAGACCTTACAAAAAAAGAGAACTATGGAGCAATACCTTTAGTAACTGTAGACTGGTATAAATGACCCTGGTCATCTATAAAAGCTTTTCAGTAACACTGTGCCCGGCTTGGAGCCAATAGCAAAGAAAGATTCACCAGCTCGAGGCCCATTCTCTGGCTTGTAAATTTCATCTTATAGATTTCAAATAGAAAGTGACAAGAACAGAGGGAAGACAGAGACAAGAACAGAAAAAAGACACAATTCTGCCAAAGACGAGAATGTACAAATTGGACCAGATAATCAAAGGATTCCTCAAGAGGGCAGAATTCTGGTGCCTGGGGGACAAAGGAAACTCGGCATTTGGGAGCTTGACAGAGAGAAGTCACAGCTCAGACCTGTGTGTGCGGCTCTGGGGCCTCAGAGGGGTGTGCTGCTCTGAGTGGGGGTTGTGGAGTCAGGGCAGTGAGATGGTCTCAGTTGGATTTTGGCAAAACCTCCAAGATTATCAGCTGTCAATTTCCTAAGAGGCCACCATGAAAGTGAAAGTGAAAGTCGCTCAGTCGTATCTGACTCTTTGCGACCCCGTGGAATGTGTAGACTTTCTCTTCTCCAAGGGATCTTCCAAACCCAGGGATTGAACCCAGGTCTCCTGCTTTGGAGGCAGATTCTTTACCAGCTGAGCCACAAGGGAAGCCTAAGAATACTGGAGTGGGTAGCCTATCCCTTCTCCAGTGGATCTTCCTGACCCAGGAATTGAACTGGGGTCTTCACTGCAGGTGGATTCTTTACTAACTGAGCTATCAAATGCATCAAACTAGCGAAACAAAACTGCAGTTAGGGAGAACACTACCTTGATAGACAGAATCTGGTAGTGTCTGAGAAGGGGGAATCTGGGGGTATGTTTGTGGGGTTGGGGTCTGGGTGGAGTGATTTAAGAGGGTTCTTGCAAGAAGGGCAGCTGATATGAGAGTCTATGATCGCTTCAGGTAGGTGGGCCCAGCAGGGTGGAATTCTTGGTGTGAATATTGATGAGCCAGCTGTTAGTTTTAACAAGGAGGCCATCTAGTTGGTTCAATGTCTTCGCTATTTTTCCAGAAAATACTTGCCTCTGGAAAATAGGTGATTTTTGCCTCATCCAAGAGTTGCTTAAGACAGAATGGGGAAATATGTCTTTTCCTAGAAGCATGTATATCACCATGGTTCTCTGATAATGATGACCATGCTTGACAAATCAAACCAGGAGAAGATGAACGTCTACATTATGGAAATAAGCAAAGGACACCCGAATGAGAGTGAATGGAGGCTATCTATTCAGAGTTTGCAGTAGCAACAGAGCCAACTGCTGTCACCTGTTTGCTGAGACACAAAGGAAGTTTTCTAAGATTTATTTAATTACGTGTTTATTTTTCGCTGCCCTGACTACATCTTCATTGCTGCATGTGGGCTCTCTCTAGTTGCAGCATGGGCTTCTCATCGTGGTGGCTTCTCTTTTTGCAGAGCAGGAACTCTAGGCGCACTGGCTCAGTAGATGTGGTGCACGGGCTGCGTTGCCCTGCGGCATATGGGAACTTCCCAGACCAGGAGTCCCCTGCACTGGCAGGCAGATTCTTAACCACTGGACCACCAGGGATGTCCTCAAAGGAAATCTTATAGTAAAAAAGGGAAGGCTTCAGGGATGCTCTGATTGGAGGTTGTTGGCCCAGGAAAGCTGGAAGCTGACAAACTAGAAAGACATGGCATTTTATATCCTTGGTTTGGGGGCATATTTGGCTTTCTCTTGTTGGCACAGGGCTGGAAGTGGGGCAGAAAGCATGAAGACGGTGGTCTTCCACTGACCCTGACCATCTGGCCTGTTGGCTGCAGAGGCTGTGGTTTGGCTTTCCAGGCTGGTTGCCACAGAGGCTGTGGGTCAGAGTTCTGTGGTCACGGTGGTCTGGTCGCTATCCGTTTGTGTATTCAGTCTTATGACGTGGGCAGGAGAGTGTGTTGGGCTCAGTTCTCAATTGCAATTTATCCCAAAAGGTATAGCGGTGATGAAAGCCTAGCTTTTAAATTGTCAAGCTAGAGATGGTCCAAGACGTCAGAATTTCTGAGTGTGAGTAGTGTGTACAGGTCAAACTAAGATAAACTTTTGAGCCAGGATTCTTGAAAAGCTTGTGGAATTTTTCATATAAATGGGGGCAGTAAGTGAGTATGGAAGTGTTATTGTATGTCAGTGGTGGACTGCATTATTTTTAAATGAGGTTAGGTTAGCCATCAGCAGGCAGAGCTCTTCAAACTCTCCTCCAAGTCTCAGATGGAAGTTTCCAACTGAGAGGAACTTAGAAAGGCCAGGTTTGCTAAGCAACTGTGGACAGGTGTCTCCCGATGTCCCAGTGAATCAAGGCGGTGATTTTCCATAACCAGAGACTTCTGTGTTCTTAAACAATTTCTCCTCTTCCTTTTAGTCTTCCTAAATTAACACACAATCAGGCTCAGAAGTTTCAGTGAGCCTGTCCTGTTACTCAGTCTAAAATATTATAAAATGTCAGGTTATTTTTCTGGAATACAGAAATTTAAGGAACAGGTTAAACTTCTTCATTTATTTGTAGATGGTGTGTGGGTGTTGAGTCATGTCTGACTCTTTGTGACCCTATGACTGTCGCCTGCCAGGCTCCTCTACCCAAGGGATTCTCCAGGCCAGAATACTGGAGTGGGTTGCCATGCCCTCCTCCAGGGGATCTTCCTGATTCAGGGATTGAATCCTGTCTCTTACATCTCTACATTGGCAAGCAGATTCTTGACCAATCAAGCCACCTGAGAAGCCCTTTAGTTTTATATTCAGTTCAGTTCAGTTGCTCCGTTGTGTCTGACTCTTTGTGACCCCATGGACTGCAGCACGCCAGGCCTCCCTGTCCATCATTTAGTTTTATATTACTGATCTTAAATTCAAGGAGACTCAATATTTTGTAATAACCTTTAAGGGGGAAGAATTTGAAAAAGAACATATATATACATATGTGTGTATATATATGTATCTGAGTCACTGTAGAGGTGGATAGTAAGTGCAGATGGCAAGCGCCAGTTTGCAGCTGAGTGGACACACACATCTGGAAGGAGGTCACCCTGATAATCATAGCATGGAGTGAAGGGAAGTGAAAGTAAGTCGCCCAGTCTTTGCGACCCCAGGGAATTCTCTAGGCCGGAATACTGGAGTGGGTAGCCTTTCCCTTCTCTAGGGGATCTTCCCAACCCAGGTCTACCACATTGCAGATGGATTCTTTACCAGCTGAGCCACAACAATAGCATACATTTATACAATTCAGGTGTATTGAAGTACAATTTCTTTACAGTAAAATTCATTTTTTTAAGGTGCATAGTTCTATCACTTTGGAGAGATGTACACAGTTTGAAATCACCAATGGAATCAAGTTGTAAAATATTTTCATCACCCCAACCTTGAGGGTATTATGCTAATGAGATAAGTCAGACAGAAAAAAGCAAATACTGTATGATATATCTTGTATCTGGAGTGTCCAAAAAAGCTGAACTCAGAGTGATAGCGACCAGGGGCTGGAAGTTGGGAAACAGGCTGTTACTGTTCAAAGGGTACAAACCTCCAACGGTAAGTGAGGGAGGGTCTGATGTACAGTGTGGTGATGACAGCTAATAATACTGTATCATAGACTTGAAAGTTGTTGATGCGGATGGACCGAGAGTCTGTCATACAGAGCGAAGTAAGTCAGCAAGAGGAAAACAAATACTTCATATTAATGTGTATATATATATATACACACACACACATATATGGAATCTAGAAAAATGGTCCTGATGAACCTGATTGCAGGGCAGGAATAGAGATGCAGGTGTAAAGAAGGGACTTGTGGACACAGAGGGGTAAGGAGAGGGTGGGGTGGATTGAGAGAGTGACATTGTCCTATATACACCACCAGGTGTAAAGGAGACAGCTAGTGGGAAGCTGCCGAACAGCAGAGAGCTCAACTTGGGGCTCTGTGATGACCTAGAGGGGTGGGATGGGGCTGGGTGGGAAGGAGCTTAAGAGGGAAGGGATGTGTGTCTACATATAGCTGATTCACTTTGTTGTACGGCAAAAACTAACACAACACTGTAAAACGATTATGCTCCGATAATTAAATGAAAAGAAAGTTGCCAAGACGGGAGATGGTAAATGTCTTCACCCCAGAAAAGAAATGGTGATTATGTGACAAGATGCAGGTGTTAGCTAATCCTGTTGGTCATCAATTCGTAATAAATAAATGTATCAACCAACACATCAGTACACCTTAAACTTACACAGTGTTGTGTATCAATTGTGTCTCAACAAAGCTTCAAAAGGATGGATGATGAAAACTTCCCTGAGTTGCTTCCCTTTCATTTGTTTGCTTTTGCTGTTGCTGAGTCACTTC
Source organism: Bos indicus x Bos taurus (assembly GCF_003369695.1). Lineage (NCBI taxonomy): Eukaryota > Metazoa > Chordata > Mammalia > Artiodactyla > Bovidae > Bos > Bos indicus x Bos taurus. Next base: position 4,470,462 of record NC_040079.1, on the reverse strand, counting down.
AGTCGTGTCCGACCCTGTGCGACCCCATAGACGACAACCCACCAGGCTCCCCCGTCCCTGGGGTTCTCTAGGCAAGAACACTGGAGTGGGTTGCCATTTCCTTCTCCAATGCATGAAACTGAAAAGTGAAAGTGAAATCGCTCAGTCGTGTCTGACTCCTAGCGACCCCATGGACTGCAGCCTCCCAGGCTCCTCCATCCATGGGATTTTCCAGGCAAGAGGACTGGAGTGGGGTGCCACTGCCTTCTCCTGTTTGCTTTTGAGCCATAGCTTATTAGGTTTTTCAAAGGATATCACAACCCATTCTGTAGATTAAGCACTTTAGGATGACCTGCTTCCATGGGTTTGTATTAAGGAATTTGAATCCCCTTTGATGGTTACATATTTGACTTTGAATATATTCTGTGATAAATTTTTATAAAATGCCTACATGTAAGGTTTTGTTTTGAGCAACACTGCAGGTTATTATTATGTTATGACTGCAGAATTTGTTTTGTTCAAATAGAAAATCTACCTGGGGCTTTGGCAAAAAGACAAGCGTGATAAATGTTACATAAGAATTTGTATTAGTGGCTTCTGTGTGAATGCCAAGCAACTTGCTCTCTCATAAGAGCCTGTTCATTCAAAATTCATTCTTCTCTTGCTCCTCACGGGAGCCACTTGGGAATGTTGCTGTCACTTTTTGATTTTTGTTAAGGTTTTATATATTTCCTCAATTCAATGATAAATATTGTAGGCAACTTTAAAACTATGTAGAACGCTATTTAACAATATATGAAGTTTGAGACAATCACATTATGTCAATATACTGATTGAGTTCCTCATCCACGTCCTGGGATCCAAATCTCCATGACTAGTAAAGCAGAGTTCACGTTCACATTTATATGCCAGATTCTGGCTCCTTCCATAATAACTGCAAAGCAGGTAATTCAAGTTAAAAGTAAATCTTTGACAGCTATGTTAAGCGTTAGGGGAAGCACATTGATTGAAACCACACACCCTGGCCAGGCACCACGGTAACCATTTGCATGAGTTGTTTTACGCCAGGAGGTTCTGGTAAGGAACGCAGAACTAATAAGCCTCCACCAACTGGAAGAGTTCGGGAAAGGTCAAAAGGAGACACCACATGTCTGACCACATCCCAGAATCCTCTCTGGCTGAACAAGGCTGAATCCATCTTGGCTGAACAAGGCGTGCACACCAGGAAGGACTCTGAGTCAGAATGATTGGCTAAAGACAACCCAGAAACTAATCCCGTCACCATAAAATGTGAGACGGCAAGTCACGTGGCAGAGCTATTCTCCTGGGTTCCCTTACCCTACTGCTCTCCACCTGGGCGCCCTTTCCCAATAAAATCTCTCGCTTTGTCAGCACATGTGTCTCCTCAGATAATTCATTTCCGAGTGTTAGACAAGAGCCCAGTTTCGGGCCCTGGCAGGGGTCCCCCTTCCTGCAACGTAAGGATTTTATGAAGCTGCTGTATCATGGCAAGATGTTTCCTGTAATGTTTGTACATTCTGCCACTAGAGAAACCTTGTCATATTCATAAAAATTAGCATAAATTAGTTTTAATCCTTCCGTTTTTATTTTAGTGAACACTTTGGGAGTCAGATTAAAATGACATTCTGCAAAATATTTCACTGTGAGGACCACTAGCAGTTTCTTTCATTCTAAGAAACTCTCAACATGGTGCTAAATGTTGCCCTGGATGAGATGAGCAGACAGAAGTGGACTTTATTCCCATGTGTTTGTTTGGGAGCAATGCAGGGAGAGGGCTCCCCATGTGGCTCAGTGGTAAAGAATCCGTCTGCCAATGCACGGGACTCAGGTTTGATCCCTGGGTTGGGAAGACTCCCTGGAGGAGGAAATGGCAACACACTCCACTATTCTTACCTGGAGAATTCCATGGACAGAGGAGCCTGGCGGGCTACAGTCCGTGGGGTCACAAAGAGTCAGACACGACTGAGCACACACAGTGAAGGGAGAATGGACCAGGTTTGGATACTTGGATCCACGGAAACAGAGGGTGGAGGAGTTTTCAGTGCTGGGGAGGGCTGTCGACCATCTGTGTTGGCTAAGTGGCTTCCCCAGAGAAAAAGTAAACCTCCTCCTAACTGTTTAACAAAGGTAATTTTACAACTTGAAGCCAGGCACCTAGGAAGCTAGGATCTCGCCCTTCCACAGGGACTGAGAACGGGTCCCCTCTCCCCTGGGGTGTGCATTTCGGAGGGATGGCTCCGGGGTCCTTGAAAAAGACATTCATGGGTTGTAAAACTGGTAAGAGGCTTCTAAAAAGATTTACATCTCCAAAGGGCAGAGAAAGGATTTTCAATTATAAGTTTTCTGAAGTAAAGTCTCTAAGCAATGGGAGGTCAGGAAGAAACTCATCTGAGTTTCAGTGCAGCAGAGGGGAATGGAGGGCTGTCTAGGTCAATGGTTTCACCTGTGAAAGTGCAGGTTGGTGCTTGGGTTTCAATGATGCAGAAAGATACAGGACAGGATGCAGGAGGCAAGTCAGGACCAGTGGTCCAGGACCTCTGCCTCAGAGGAGAGGTTTCTTCATCGACCTCTTACCTACGCGATCTGATCTGCAAAGAACACCTCCATTTACCTCCCACTGGTTTCCACACTGCTGTTTTCTCCCTGCTGTGATCGAATCCCTGTGCTCGTTATTGGACTCTCTGCACTTAGCTCCATGCCCTCCCCTCTGTGCTCTGTTTGATGATGGTGGGTCTGGGATTCTAAGAATCACATCTGTGCTTCATCAGTGAGTTCCCAGTGTCAACTGAAAAAATATGCACAGCCTGAATAAAAGTTGAGAATTATGCTTTATTTGCTGGACTTAAGCCCGGGATGCAGCCTCTCAGATAGCTCTGAGGAGCTGCTCTGAAAGGGGGAACCAGGATGGAGGGAGTTGTTGCAACAAAAATCAGATAGTGGGAATATCAAATGATTACTGCTAAAGAAGACCAGGGGCTTCCCCGGTGATGCCAACGGTAAAAAAAAAAATCCACCTGGAAATGCAGGACAGGAGATGTGAGTTTGATCCCTGGGTTGGGAAGTCACCCTGGAATAGGAAATGGCAACCCTCTCCAGTATTCTTGCCTGGAAAATACCATGGATGGAGGAGCCTGGTGGGCTACAGTCCATGGGGTCACAAAGAGTCAGACATGACTGAGCGACTGAGGACACACACACACACAGACATCTCAAGTTAACGAACTTAGTTCTTTTCTATGATCAGTTCAGTCGCTCAGTCATGTCTGACTCTTTTTGACCTCATGGACTGCAGCACACCAGGCCTCCCTGTCCATCATCAACTCCCAGAGTCCACCCAAACTCATGTCCATTGAGTCAGTGATGCCATCCAACCATCTCATTCTCTATCATCCCCTTCTCCTCCTGCCTTCAATCTTTCCCAGCATCAGGGTCTTTTCAAATGAGTCAGCTCTTCGCATCAGGTGGCCAAAGTATTGGAATTTCAGCTTCAACATCAGTCCTTCCAGTGAACACCCAGGACTGATCTCCTTTAGGATGGACTGGTTGGATCTCCTTGCAGTCCAAGGGACTCTCAAGAGTCTTCTCCAACACCACAATTCAAAAGCATCCATTCTTCTGTGCTCAGCTTTCTTTATAGTCCAACTCTCACATACATACATAACTACTGGAAAAACCATAGCCTTGACTAGATGGATCTTTGTTGACAAAGCAATGTCTCTGCTTTTTAATGTGCTGTCTATATTGGTCATAACTTTTCTTCCAAGGAGTAAGCATCTTGTAATTTCATGGCTGCAGTCACCATCTGCAGTGATTTTGGAGCCCAGAAAAATAAAGTCTGCCACTGTTTCCGCTGTTCCCCCATCTATTTGCCAGAAGGTGATGGGACTGGATGCCATGATCTTAGTTTTCTGAATGTTGAGCTTTAAGCCAACTTTTTCACTCTCCTCTTTCACTTTCATCAAGAGGCTCTAGTTCTTTAGAACTAGAGGCTTTAGTTCTTCTTCACTTTCTGCCATAAGGCTGGTATCCTCTGCATATCTGAGGTTATTGAGATTTCTCCCGGCAATCTTGATTCCAGCTTGTGCTTCTTCCAGCCAAGCGTTTCTCATGATGTACTCTGCATAGAAGTTAAATAAGCAGGGTGACAATACACAGCCTTGACGAACTCCTTTTCCCATTTGGAACCCGCCTGTTGTTCCATGTCTATGTGTGGAAAGATGCAAGAGTCTGGGCTCGTTGGATCCTTCCTTTGAGATGCACTTTAGTTGTCTGGGGCCAGCATCCTCTTTCTTTCCATCCTGAGTCCCCCAGGGTGCACATCTGGGGGAGGCTGGCAGTGGCTGCTGGCTTGATGGCTGCATTTTCTGTTTACTGCTTACTGAGGTGGCAGGTGACATTTTCACGTGCATCAGTAACTGGAAAGTACCCACAATGGGGAGAAGAAAGATGGACTGTGCTCCTCCGGTCTCTTCTTCCTGTTTGACTCCAGTCCTATGAGCCGTCCACCATCAGGGCTTTCTCCCCGGGGAAGCACCAGGGGGACTGAGTCCAGGGGGACCTCCAGCTCAGCAGAAACAAGAAGTGTCTGTGCAGGGGCTATGCTCTGGTCTTGGAAACGGGCTTTCACATTTCCTAGGATGTTAACTCCAGATCTCAGCTGGCAAAGCAGGGCAGTGTTTGTCAGATTTGCCTCTTCTGTAGTTTGTGGGTAAAACATTCAACCAGATCAAAGGGTCAGTTTGTCAACCTCAGGAAAGACGACCTACATTTTAAAGTGTGAATATGTCCAGGAAGCTGCTCCTCATGACTCCTCAGGAAACCGTTTTGACATGTCTAACCTCAGCTTAATATATTGTTTATTAAGGGAAGTTCATGATAGTGTCTTTGTACCCTGAAGAAATTAAAGATGAAGTAGGAGAGTGCTGACAATATTTCTCACTTGGCCAAACTCAAGAAATGTCTGTTTATTGCACTAATACCACCTAAAGTGAAGGGCACTTGCCATCAGTAAATAAGCCTCTGAGTAGAGTATGCTGCTGCTGTTGCTAAGTCACTTCAGTCGTGTCCAACTCTGTGCGACCCCATAAACGGTGGGCCACCAGGCTCCCCCGTCCCTGGGATTCTCCAGTCAAGAACACTGGAGTGGGTTGCCATTTCCTTCTCCAATGCATGAAAGGGAAAAGTGAAAGTGAAGTTGCTCAGTCGTGTCTGACTCTTCGAGACCCCATGGTCTGCAGCCCACCAGGCTCCTCCGTCCATGGGATTTTCCAGGCAAGAGTACTGGAGTGGGGTGCCATTGAGTGGAGTATAGAGTGACTGAAAATACATCCTCCCAATGAACAGGTCATGGGTTGATAGCCTCTGGCATCTCTGTCTGTGTCTACATATATTTCTGTGTGACCTTGGGGATGCTCTTCTATTCTGATCGATTGGTAGACATCTTAGTTTCTCTGTGTTTAAATACTTGGAATGCTAACCTGAATGTCCATCAACAGAGGAACAGGTGGAAATAGAAAGAAAATGCAGTACATATATGCAGTGGAATACTACTCAGCCATAAAAGGGTGAAATAATGCCATTTTCAGTAACAAGGATGGACCCAGAGAGTATCATACTGAGTGGAGTAAGTCAGACAGAGGAAGAGAGATACATGATATCACTTACATGGAGTCTAAAACAAGGGATACAAATGAACTTACCTACAAAACAGAAATAGAGTCACAGATGTAGAAAACAAACTTTGGTTATCAGGGGACAAGAGGGGGAGAGAGATAAATTTAGATAACTATCTATTTATAAAATAGATAACGAATAAGGACCTACCATAGAGCACAGGGAACTCTACTCAGTACTCTGTAACGGCTTATAGGAGAAAAGAATCTAAAAAAGAATGGATATATGGTTATGGACGAGTCACTGTGCTGTACACTTGAAGCTAACTGAACATTGTAAATCAACTATACTCCAGTAAAAATGAAAAACAAAACAAAAATACTTGGGAAAATACATGTGAGTCAAAGTTTTAAAAACATTAGTTTATATAAGATATATTCTCCCTCCTGTCATATCAAAATGTGTGAGTTCAAATATATTTCCCTGATTTTTTTTTTTTTTCCTCACCTATCAGCTTGAATTCCCAACTACATTGCAGCATGAGTCACAGCAGCCACGGTGTGGAAGCGACCTAAATGTCCATCGACAGGGAATGGATAAAAAAGTGATGTATACACACAACGGAATATTATTCAGTCTTAAAAAAGGAAATCCTGCAATGTGTGACAAGGCAGAGGACACATGATGTTAAGAGAAATGAGCCCGTCGCAGACGGGCCCGCACCGCATGATTCCACTTACACAAGATCTAAAAGAGTCAAACTCGTAGAACCAAAGACTAGAATGGGGGCTGCCAGGGGCTGAGACAAGAGAGAAATGAGGTGTGGCTAATCAGCAGGTATAAAATGTCAGTTATGCAAACGAGGCAGTTCTGGAGATCTGCTAGCAAGCAACGTTTTACGCATAAATAAGAGTACCGTATCACACACTGAAAGACTTGTGGGAGGCTTCCCTGGCGGTCCAGTGGTTAGGACTTCGTCTTCTAGCACAAGGAGGTGCAGGTTTGATCTCCAGCTGGGGAGCTAAGATCACACGTGCCTCGTGGCCAAAAAAACAAAACATAAAAGGAATATTGTAACAAATTTAATACAGAGATTTGTAATGGTCCATGTCAAAAACTTAAAAAGAAACATCTTTTTTAAAAAAAATCAAATCTAGTAAGTGACTAGGTCTTTGTGTTGTTACCAGATATTCTTTTAGAATTTTGTCCTCTTTAATAAATGATTCCATATAACTTTCTCAATTTTTTTTCATGTGAGACCTGATCATAAACTTCTGACATCTGTGAAGAATGATTTGAGTTTGAGAAGGACTCTGAAGATGAAAAAACTACAATTTTCTAGCCCTAAGACAGAATGGTTATTGGCGATTGTTCCCGTGTGAAACATTTCTAAACTGGTGCTAAGCCAAGAGGAGTGTACATCAACCTTTAGAGCTAAGTTGGGCGTTAAAGACGAATCAGTGGCTTCATAGGTGCTGAAGGTCCTCTCGGATGAATGATGCTCTTGCAGTACAGCATCCATTGGACAGTGCCATGTGCTGGAGCGGTCCTCCTGCACAGCAGGATGAGCAAGAAGCCTGAAGTCAGATGAGCTGGATGTGAATCCTGGCTTTGCCATTGGTAGTTTTAGGATCCCAGGTGAGTTGACTAAGTTCTTGGGCCACGTGGTTCTCATCCGCTAGGCAAGGGTGATGACACCTGCTGGACTGGGTGTGAAGACAAGCAGTCATTCATGCAAAGCCCCTGGCTCCATGTCTGATCCCAGGAGGTGCTCGGTGAGTGGAGGAGTGAAGAACTTGCCACCAAGAAGTAGCTGTGAGGCTTCAAGATAAACACAGACAACAACTTAACGTTTGCCCAAGAGTCAACTAGTGAAGAAGTTTGGAGGATAATTACAGCAGGAGACCTAAGCAGAAGGAACTCACTGAAGTGAGGGTTACCTTTGTGAACATGGAGTAAGGATTACTGATTTCAAATCAAGAGAGGAAGAATAATCCCATCAAATATCCAAATAAGGAGCAGCTTTAAATAGTCACACAAAACAATCGAAAAATCAAATTAAAGCCTAGCAGTGGAGAAAGGAATGTAAAAATAAACCAAGTGCTGGACTCAAAATGAGTTTCCACAGTAAGGATTTGAATTTTAGCCTGCTGGCTAAAAAAAGAAAGGACCACACAGGCAGGGATGGGGGGGCCCACCTGGGCAGGTGATGGCTGTCTCGTGCCTGGGTCCTGAGTTGCATCACAGGCCTTAGAAATTATCCTGGGGCAGAAACTGGCAAGAATGGCCGAAGTCGAATTGTAATTCACGGCGTTTCAGAAGGATGGGAGCTCATCATGGAGTTAATTGTCGAAAAGAAAGAAATGGGGTCCTTTTTGGACAAGTGTTCCTGAATGATTATTTCAGCAGTGCCCATGTGCATGGCAACACCCTTGATGCAGGGCTTGTTTGTCTGTGGTTTCCTTCACTGTTATGGATGCTTTGTTGGTTTGGACTTATTTTTCCTTGGAGATGACAGTCAGAGAGGGTTCAGAGGCCATAATTACGCTTTGTCATGCCACGTGTGTTTCATAATTTCTCAATTAGATGTTTGTTAGTCACAGTTTAAAATGCCTGCACAATTCTTAAATGCCAGCCCCAAATCCACCCTTCACTAATCGATGACTCTTCTGCAGGCGAAATGCATTTCCTCTGGCAACAAATGAAGATGGAGAGGCCTGCTGTGGAGGGAACGTGAGCCATCACCAGGGCAGGAAGGTCAGCCATGGGTTGCCATGGTAGTCTTAGCAGCGGCTGGACCACAGAAGGCTATTTCAGAGAGATGGTGGTAAAACCAAAGCCCCTGTGAGTTAGAGTGCATCACAAATTGGCATAATAGTTTATGGAGGTCAGAAGTGCACAGATTGCATGTCACCCTATTTCCACAGCAAGTCTCCCATCATTCCCCACGTCTGAAACCAAGATCCATTTTTCTCACCTGCTCCTTCATCAGGTGCAAACATCCCTCTGGCTTCCCCCATCTGTGTGTGTGTGTGTGTGTGTGTGTGTGTGTGTGGAGCACTACAATTCACTTTTCTGACCACTAATTTTTTCAGCTCAAAAGTTTGGATACCTGTTTGAGTCCAAGATGCAGTACTTTGGTGCAGTCTCAAAAACAACAGAGATATCTGTGTTCATTTCCAAGGCAAATCATTCAGTATCACAGTAAGTGATATGCCCCAACCACTAGTGCTGAAGAGGCTGAAGTCGAACAGTTCTATGAAGACCTATAAGACCTGCTAGAACTAACACCCAAAAAAGATGTTCTTTTCATTATAGGGGACTGGAATGCAAAAGTAGGAAGTCAAGAGATACCTGGAGTAACAGGCAAATTTGGCCTTGGAGTCCAGAATGAAGCAGGGCAAAGGCTAATAGTTTTGCCAAGAGAATACACTGGTCATAACAAACACCCTCTTCCAACAACACAAGAGAAGACTCTACACATGGACATAACCAGATGGTCAATACCAAAATCAGATTGATTATATTCAGCCAAAGAATATAATACAGTCAGCAAAAACAAGACCAGGAGCTGACCGTGGCTCAGATCATGAACTCCTTACTGTAAAATTGAGACTTAAATCGAAGAAAGTAGGGGAAACCACTAGACCACTCAGGTATGACCTAAATCAAATCCCTTATGATTATACAGTGGAAGTGACAAATAGATTCAAGGGCCTAGATCTGATAGACAGAGTGCCTGAAGAACTATGGAGGGAGGTTTGTGACATGGTACAGGAGGAAGTGATCAAGACCATCCCCAAGAAAAAGAAATACAAAAAGGCAAAATGGTTGTCTGACAAGGCCTTACAAATCGCTGAGAGAAGAAAAGATGCAAAAGGCAAAGGAGAAAAGGAAAGGTATACCCATTTGAATGCAGAGTTCCAAAGAACAGCAAGGAGAGATAAGAAAGCCTTCCTCAGTGATCAGTGCAAAGAAATAGAGGAAAATAACAGAATGGGAAAGACTAGAGATCTCTTCAAGAAAATTAGAGATACCAAGGGAACATTTCATGCAAAGATGAGCACAATAAAGGACAGAAATGGTATGGGCCTAACAGAAGCAGAAGGTATTAAGAAGAGGTGGCAAGAATACACAGAAGAACTGTACAAAAAAGAGCTTAATGACCCAGATAATCACGATGGTGTGATCACTCACCAGAGCCAGACATCCTGGAATGTGAAGTCAAGTGGGCCTTAGGACACATCACTACGAACAAAGCTAGTGGAGGTGATGGGATTCTAGTTGAGCTATTTCAAATCCTGAAGGATGATGCTGTGAAAGTGCTGCACTCAATATGCCAGCAAATTTGGAAAACTCAGCAGTGGCCACAGGACTGGAAAAGGTCAGTTTTCATTCCAATCCCCAAGAAAGACAATGCAAAAGAATGCTCAAACTACTGCACAATTGCACTCACCTCACAGACTAATAAAGTAATGCTCAAAATTCTCCAAGCAAGGCTTTAACAGTATGTGAACTATGAACTTCCATATGTTCAAGCTGGATTTAGAAAAGGCAGAGGAACCAGAGATCAAATTGACAACATCTGTTGGATCATCAAAAAAGCATGAGAGTTCCAGAAAAACATCTACTTCTGCTTCATTGACTATGCCAAAGCCTTTGACTATGTGGGTCACAACAAACTGGAAAATTCCTAAAGAGATGGGAATACCAGACCACCTGACCTGCCTCCTGACAAATCTGTATGCAGGTCAAGAAACAACAGTTAGAACTGGACATGGAACAACACACTGGTTCTGAATCAGGAAAGGAGTATGTCAAGGCTGTATTTTGTCACCCTGCTTATATGCAGAATACATCATGCGAAATACCAGGCTGGATGAAACACAAGCTGGAATCAAGACTGCAAAGAGAAATATCAATAACCTCAGATATCCAGATGACATCACCCTTATGGCAGAAAATGAAGAAGAACTAAAGAGCCTCTTGAGAAGAAAGTGAAAAAGTTGGAGAGGAGAGTGAAAGAGGAGAGTGAAAAAGTTAGCTTAAAACTCAACATTCAGAAAACTAAGATCATGGCATCTGGTCCCATTGGTTCATGGCAAATAGATGGGGAAACAATGGAAACAGAGACTTTATGTTTTGGGGGGCTCCAGAATCACTGCAGATGGTGACCACAGCCATGACATTAAAAGATGTTTTTTCCTTGGAAGAAAAGCTATGACCAACATAGACAGCATATTAAAAAGCAGAGACCTTACTTTGCTAACAAAGGTCTGTTTGGTCAAAGCTATGGTTTTTCCAGTAAAGATGTGAGAGTTGGACTATAAAGAAAGCTGAACACCAAAGAATTGATGCTTTTGAACTGTGGTGTTGGAGAAGGCTCTTGAGAGTCCCTTGAACTTCAAGGAGATCAAATCAGTCCATCCTAAAGGAAATCAGTCCTGAATATTCATTGGAAGGACTGATGCTGAAGCTGAAACTCCAATACTTTGGCTACCTGATGTGAAGAACTGACTCACTGGAAAAGACCCTGATGCTGGGAAAGATTGAAGGCAGGAGGAAAAGGGGATGACAGAGGATGAGATGGTTGGATGGCATCACTGACTGGATGGACATGAGTTTGAGTAATATCCGGGAGTTAGTGATGGACAGGAAAGCCTGCTGTGCTATAGTCCATTGGGTCACAAAGAGTCGGATACGACTGAGTGACTGAACTGCACTGACCCTGAGTCCAGAATAGAGGTAAAGAATCTGCCTGCCAGTGCAGGAGACGTAGGTTTGATCCCTGGGTCAAGAAGATCCCCTGGAGAAGGGAATGGCTACCCACTTCAGTATTCTTCCCTGGAGAATCCCATGGACAGAGAAGCCTGGTGGGCTACAGTCCATGGGATTGTGAAAGAGTTGGACATGACTTAGCAACTCAACAGCAACTGTACATAGAGAAAAAAGAGACTGGGTTGGAAAACCCTGTGACCTGGAGGGAGAGAACAGGCTCCAGAAGGCATTCAGTAGGAGACCTGATGACCAGGGTCTGATGGCTTCACAATGCAAAGGCTGGACCCTATTGTGTCTAAGTATTCTCTCTCCTTTGGGCCCCCTTCCCCCGCCCCTTTTCCCAGCTTTCTGGGATCCCAGAACAAATGCGTGCCATATATTGGGAACATGAGTAACAAAACTACGCACTTAGAGTGCTGCTGCTGCTGCTGCTAAGTTGCTTCAGTCGTGTCCGACTCTGTGCGACGCCATAGAGTAATCACTGCTTAATCAAGTTGAGTTGTATTCAGAAGTGAGTCATCTCACAAGGTTGTGCATATGCTGGGCATCCTTTCAGGGGACGGTGGGGACCCTTGATTGCAGAATCACTGGTGAGTGACATGCCTTCCCACAGCCTTGGCGGCAGCCCCAAGTTTCTGTCTGATCACATTGGTTCCTCTCTGAGCTCAGATGAGTCCGAAGCAATCATCTCCCCTGTGCCTGATGAGCAGAGGCAAGACCTGCCTCGGTGTGATGTTAACAGGACAAGATGTGAAGGCGGCTGATACAGTACAAATGTATCACTGAAATGTAATAAATCACTTAGCAAAAGAGCAGATGAAGACTTTCTGTCTTTCTCTGGATCCATCTTCTTTTCTGTAAGGCAGGGACTAGCTTGTGAGGAGAGGTGCTGTCCGTCTGCTTTAGAGAGGCTCGTCTTCTCTGCTACTTCCGCTGGTTTCCCCCATGGAGATGGTGAGAATCTTTGGTGTTGGAGGGCCATTACTGGATTGATTGGTTTCCTGTACATTTCATGGTGTTCCTAGGTCTTGAGAGTCCATCCAACAATGCTCATCTCCATGGCTTGCTTTCCTAAGAAGAGAGCTGAGAGTCAGCTGAGATCAATGAAGCCTTTTGATCGACTTTTCTTGATATTAAAACGTAAAAGGGGATTATAAATTTGAAAAGCAGAAACACGGCCACTTGGAATCTGACCTTGAATGTTATCCAGACGTTAAGTGGAAATAATGTTATTTATAAGTAAACTATTCTTTTCCCCAAGGTAGGAAGACCAAAGTTAGGGTGAAGCTTGAAATAAGGGTATTTTTTGAAATAAGGAAGCCAAATGGGGAAAAAAAGAAACACTGGAGGAAATAAAATCAGTGATAGCAATGCCCGCTGATGTTTGCATTTACCCAACAAACATTTGTTCAGCTAGATCTACACCAAGCAAGGTGCTGAATGTGAATAAGTTCCCGGCCAAGTTAGCAAACAGTGCTTTAGAGAAAAGGAGTGAGGGAAAAGATGATTCCTGTTTCCACTGCAGTAGTAACTGTTGATTAAGTCTTTGGTGCTGGATTGCCTTCTCGTCCTCATTTCTTTATTCCCTCCCTCTGGCAAGTGATTTCCCAGCGTGTAGAGTGGGGAGGGTATATTTCTTGGCCCCAGAGTCCTCGGGTTTGACTACTTTCTTTGGCCAATGGAATTTTGACGAACTTGATGTGACCCGTGCTCTTAGAGGTGCTAGCGTGGTCTGGCTTGGCCTCTTGCCCTCCTGGGATCCATCACGAAAAGGATGTGTCCTGGATAGCTGCTGGTCCAAAGAGAATGTGGAGACAAGCGGAACAGAAGTGAACCCAAATCAGAGACTGAAGCCAACCTCAGCTCACTCACAGCCTATTCCAGTATTCTTGCCTGAAAAACTGCATACACCGAGGTGCCTGTGAGGCTACTGTCTGCGGGGCTGCTGAGTCAGACGCGACTGGTGTGCGTGCACTTACAGACGATGAACTACTTGCTTGTGTCTCCGTTGTGTCCAACTCTTCTAGACGCTCCCACTCCAGCTCCTCTGTCCATGGGACTTCCCAGGCAAGACTACTGGAGCAGGTGGCCATTTCCTCCTCCAGGGGATCTTCCTAACCCAGGGACTGAACGCATGTCTCTTATGTCTCCTGCATTGGCAGGTGGGTTCTTTACCATTGTGCCATCTGGGAATCCGGAGTCTATAGATGATGAACTATTGGCCTTATGAACAACAAATGTAACTTTAGTTTTGAAACTATTTAAAAGGCTGCGTTAGCTGAAAAAAAAAATCACATAGGGACAAAAGTTTCCCCAAAGAGGCATGTTTCCCAGTCTAAGAAACATGACAACAAGGTTCACTTAGATCACCTCGGAATTCTCATATATTTCACCAAGTGTTTTCCTTGGCTATCGAAAGTCACTAGGCATTTTTCCTTTTCCTGCTCCCTTGCAGGCTCGAAGGGGTGGTCCCCACCCCCCCACAGTTGCCATCACCAAATCAGCATCTGAGCCACGAACACTCTATGGCCTTGCTCTTGCCACCACTGGAAGGGAGGTTGCCAACACCAGAGGTCAAGGGGCTCATGTCTGCCCTGAAGGCATGGTGCCCCCACGGCCGAAGCTCCTGGAACCAATTCTGCAGACATGGTACCTCTTCTGATTCTCACTCAGTGTCCATGGCAACTGGCTCATCCCAGGTTGCTGCCATGTTAATCAGGGCTGGGGTAAACACCCCGAGAGACAGACACAGCATTGTAATTGAATTCCTTTTCTCCATCTCTGGCATTGCCCACTGTTTGCAAACTCTACTTGAGAATTTTGACTTTCTTCTCAAGATGCATTCTGTGCTAGGACTCTCTTTAGTACCTGTGTAAGAATTCCTCTGGCGGGCTGCTTCATCTGCCTCTTATCATCCTTTAGGGCCACCGGAGTCACCCCCAGCTGGGGTGCCAAGCACACAGGGATTCACACGTGTCTTGTTTTTCTGCCATGGAGGGAGACAGTAGGATAGGCCGACAGAGACTTGACGGCCTTGAATCATCGACATTAAAACAGGAAGAGAGAGAAGAGCTGTGGGAAAGATACCAGGTGGTCTAATCTGTTCTGAGCCAGCTTAGGGAATCAAAGACACTTCGTTGGCAGGAAATACCTGCCTTGAATCCCACGGACACTTGAGACAAGGTTATAGTTCTGGATGATTCTTAGAGTGAGGGTCAGTACCAAAATGATCCAAGCTTTGCAGAACTCTAAAAATCTGTCACCTGGAATAGAAAGAGGGTCACAGATTGTGGCAGGACAGTGACCTCAAGGGACAATGCTAGGAGATGAAGCCATAAAGCGAATGACATTGGCAGAGACTTCGGACGCTTGAAATGCCCCTTTTATGCTCCTGGTACATAGTTTTAATGAGATGGTGTCTAAGGATCCTTGCACCTCTAACTTTATATGAGTCTATCCAGACTTTTAATGGGAAATTTCAGTTGTTTTCCCCATGCAGCTGCCACAGTCTGCTATTTTAATGGGATTGCTTTCCATCTTGAATGTCCAGAGGAGGTAGACATAGATCAGCTTGAGCTCCACCTGTCCCTTCGATCGAGGGAGAAAAAGTCGCATAATATTGGAAGAGAGATATTGGAAGATTTTCTTGTCTGTGGGAAAGGGATGATGGGCTGAAATAAATAACTGGCAGGAACTGTCTTTGTGTCGCTCTGATAAAACACGCAAGGAGGGGACGGGGGGCCCAGGGAGACCTCATGTGTCTGGGAGGGGGAGGAGGCTTGAACTCTGGAGTTTCATACACTTTATTATCAAATCTTGTGCTGAAGTTCAATTTTTATTCCACTCACAGATCTCCACCTCCTAGTATTTTTGTGGAGTAAAGCTGATTATAAAAACTCTGTTCTTCACCATTTGGCTTAATTCCTTGTGTTAAAGATGACAGTAAAATCACCATGGTTCAGACCTGCTGCTTTAAATCCCTTTTTGGAAGGAAGTCTGTTCCTCTCTTCTGCAGACTCTTCTAATTCATAGTCCATCCTCTAAGAGATAGATTGAGGGTTCTCTTTATTCCTTTGAGAAAAAGAGGGTATTAAAAAACCAGTTAATACTAAAATTGAGAAAGTAAAGGCAAGGCTTAGTCTTTTTCAGAAATTAAATTAAGAAGTTCACTTTAAATCTCTCAAGCTTTCCCTTTGGTACTCGAAAAATGCCCATTCATTATTTTTAAAAACAACAACAAAACACTTATCTCTCTCCAGTGAAGTGAAAGTCGGTTAGTCTTGTTCGACTCTTTGCAACCCCATGGACTATTCCATGGAATTCTTCAGACCAGAATACTAGAGGGGGTTGCCTTTCCCTTCTCCAGAGGATCTTCCCAACCCAGGGATCAAACCCAGGTCTCCAGAGTTGCAGGCAGATTGTTTACCAGCTGAGCCACCAGGGGGCCCAAGAATACTGGGGTAAAAAAGTAGGTTAAAAAAGCATGAGTCCTAACTAGCACTGATGTTGGCTTCCCTTACTCCACGGGGTAAAAAGCAGTAACACTACTTCTCCTTTAACATAGTTCATGATTTTTTCTTCTTGCTGTTACTTTGAATGAGACCTGTCCTTACCCCTCACTCAATGAGCCAGTATTTACGGAGATGAAGTTCTGCCTGGGAGGCACCTCCAGGGAACAGGGGGAGGTGGGACAGGGCCCTTCTGTCCAGAAGGAGACTGAAACAGGGCAGAGGGAACGGAATCTAACTCTTGTTTACGTGCCAAAGGTGGCTGTCGGCTTGAGACTGAACAGTGAAAAACATGCCCCCGGTCCACCACATCGGAAGCAATGAGGATTGTAAATAGCGGTTCATTTCCTCCGGGTCCAACCACTAAGTGAAAGTTCCGATCACGTGGTTCCCAGCCCAGGGCGCTTCCTTCCGCCCTGAGGTCTTTGAGGATGATCTGCGGTCGTTCCTCGTCGGTCCTGGCGGGTCTCCCTCCACCACCTTGCCTGCCCAGTCTCTTTTCACTGTTTCCCTGAACCGCGGTGCTGGAGAAGTCTGTTGAGGGTCCCTGGACTGCACGGAGATCCAACCAGTCCATCCTAAAGGAGATCAGTCCACATGCTGAAGCTGAAACTCCAATACTCTGGCCACCTGATGGGAAGAACTGACTCATTGGGAAAGACCCTGATGCTGGGGAAGATAGAGGGCAGGAGGAGAAGGAGAGGACAGAGGATGAGATGGTTGGATGGCATCACCAACTCAATGGACATGAGTTTATGCAAACTCCGAGAGTTGGTGATGGACAGGGAGGCCTGGCGTGCTGCAGTTCATGAGGTCACAAAGAGTCGGACATGACTGAGCAACTAAACTGAACTGAACTTGTTATCTAATGATTGTTCTCAGTGCAAAGCCCTGGCAGAAGGTCAGGGATGGGTGGGAAGAGGGCAGGCCCAGGTCCTCATTCCTTTGGCTTTCTCCCTGGGTGTGTGTGTAGGGGGTTGTCCAGCGGTATCTCCTGGCTAAAAGAAGCTGCTCCTCTCCAGGAAAGCTGTCGTACTGGGTTCCTCGCCTTCTGGGGCTTGCCAGCCTGTTCCCCAACTTGTACCAGCCCTGGACCCCTGCCCTCTCTGGTCCCCACGCTCTCTCCTCACCTTTGCAATTCATCCCTCTGAAAATAAATCCTACCTGAAGGGCCCACAGTTCAGTGTTCTGGCTTTTTGCTTGCTTGTTTTCTTTTATTTCTTTTTAAAATTCATTTTTAATTGGGGGACAGTTCTTTACAACACTGTGTTGGTTTCTTTTTTTAAAAAATTTATTTATTTTAATAGGAGGCTAATTACAAAAAACTGTGTTGGTTTCTGCCGTGTATCCGCATGAATCAGCCACAGGTACACGTATGTCCCCTCCCTCCTGAACCTCCCTCCCACCTCCCACCCCATCCCACCCCTCTAGGTTGTCACAGAGCACTGGGTTTCAGCTCCCTGCTTTATACAGGAAGCTCCCACTGGCCACCTATTTCACACATGGTAATGCGTCTGTTTCCAAGCTACTCTCTGTATTCATTCCACCCTCTCTTTCCCCCACCAGGCCCACAAGACCGTTCTATGTCTGCATCTCCATTGCTGCCCTGCGAATAGGATGCTGCAGACTCTGACTGGTACAAGGACCTTCTTATTAAACTCTTGAGCTACTGGATGGACAGAGGCTGGGACCTCAGACCCCCACTGCCTCTTGGGGAAGACTCATATTCTGGTGGGGACTCCTTCACAGATGTCATTAGGCAATCATCTGACTTATTCACTCCTTATGGCAAACTTTGAACTGTTGAAGCCAAGTGCAGCTCTTAAATAAAAAAATAATTTGTATCCAGCAAATGGAACCTATTTGAAAAGGAATGGCTCATGGTGATTTAGTGAATTGTCAGGTTTCTATTTCATAAATAACAAAATAGAAATTAGGAGCGTGTCAGAACACATTAGCACTCACCCATAAATAAAAGTGATTTTATTAGAAGTGGTAAACTATGCTTACTTAATTCACCTTGTCATGCCCGGCACTTTGCTATATATCCTGTGGGTTTTTCCACTCCCTGGATGTGTTACAGTTCAGCAAGACAAACATATTGGGTAAGTGATGTAATAGAAGTGCAATTATGAGTAAATAAATCTTGGTTTCCTCTGCTTCGTGCAGTAGGGCTTTGCTGTCTTTCGGCAGACGTACAGGGCCGAGCTTCACGAACACGGGAGATTCACGCATCCTCTCAGTGTATCACATTCTCTTTTTAAGTCCAAGTGGTGGAAAAGAAATGAAAAGATGAAGAGTCTGTCCATGAACGTGAGATGCCAGAATAAAGGAGTCTTCCTCCTCCACTAGATGGTATTGACCCTGCTAGTGTTTTGGCTTCTGGGGAGAGGAAATGTTTGATCTGTGTGGTGGGTTGGTGGTCACAGCTGGCCATGTCTTGCAGGCCAAGTCCGAAGGCATGGGAAGCAGGGCATTCTCCCCAAGACAAACCTACACTGACTTCGTTTCCGTAAGTGTGCAGTCCTGATTGGGGATCACACTGATACACATCAGAAAGTTCCAGTAACACCTGGTGACCCAGGACCCAGATGAGAGTCAGGAAGTCAGGAGGTGTCTGAGGGGCCATCCTGGAGCCCAGCCCATGGAGCTTGACGGGCACATCAGAGCAGACGTCAGTATCCCATCTCTCCCATTTGACAAGGATGCTCAGGTAGAGATCTGTGTCTCGGCTCTCTCGTTTGACAAAGCCAGTCCTTAACAAAACTCCCAACTTCTGGAGCACCTCAAACTCTTTCCACAGCTTCTCCCTCCTCCCCAGGAGGACTCAGGGACCTTCAACTCCCTCCTGCCCTGGGTTCCTCTCCAGTGGTTCTTCATCCACCCCACCCCATGTCATCATCCCATCTCAGAATTCTCTCCCCTTGGCCCTTGAAAACACCTATTTTTGTTCTACCTTTCCAGGACCCTGTCTATTAAATGATAATGATATAAAAATAATTCATATAAACAATTCAGTTCAGTTCAGTTCAGTCACTCAGTCGTGTCCAACTCTTTGTGACCACATGGACCCTGTCCATCGCCAACTCCCTGAGTTTACTCAAACCCATGTCCATCAAGTTGGTGATGCCATCCAACCATCTCATCCTCTCTCGTCCCCTTCTTCTCCTGCCCTCAATCTTTCCTAGCATCAGGGTCTTTTCTAATGAGTCAATGAATACACTGTTGAAGAGTTACCCCTTCCTGGAAACACAATGCCTTCAGCCAATAGAAGGCTCCAGGCAGGGGCCTTGAGCATCTATAGGGAAGGTGGGGAGGGGCGTTCTCTGGGACCCTTTGGCCCAGCATGAGGCTCCCCGCTCATGGGATGACACGCCCCCTTGGGATCTGTCAGGTCTCTTCCTGGAAGGTTGGCCCCCCACCTCCAGACCTGGCTGGGGCTGATGGTACAGAGCTACATATTTGCTTATTTATTAATTTTGTTGACTGTGCTGGGTCTTTGTTGCTGCAAGGGCCTTTCTCTAGTTGCAGAGAGCTGGAGCTCCCCTCTCGTTGCGGTGTGTGGGCCTCTCATTGCCGTGGCTTCTCTTGTTGTGGGGCACAGGCCCTAGGGCATGTGGGCATCAGTAATTGCAGCTTCCAGGCTCTAGAACACAGGCTTGTTAGTGGTGGTGCACGGACTTAGTTCGTCTGCAGTACATGGGATCTTCCCAGACCAGGGATCGAACCTGTGTCCCCTGCATTGACAGGCCGATTCTTTACCACTAAACCACCAGGGAAGCCCCAGATACAGTGCTATATAAACCTTTCATTATAATGACACTTTCAAAAGCATTCTCCTAGCTGAGTACTTTGCATTTGATTCCCCGTATGGTAAGGGGAAGTATTTTTCTCGTTTGACAGTTGGGGGAAGTGAAGCTAATAACAGCAGAGTCAAGGACCCAGACCCTCTGAACCAGCACGGCCCCTGCTACTCCTTTTTTCGACCCTGCTTAGCTTCCGAGATCAGACGAGATCGGGCGTGTTCAGGGTGGTATGGCTGAGAAGCCTGTGGCTTTTCTGAACATGCAACCCAACTGAGTTTTGTTTGCTGAAGACATCTGGGCGTTAAGTTCTAAAGTCTAGAAAAAGAGGGTGGCTGGTGATGGTGAGTGGATAAATTGCTGCAGTTAGTCTAGCTCATTGAAGGAATCAAATGTCCTTTGTAGTTGTTGCCTTCATCAGTGAGGTCCAGTTGTTTTGTGCTTAATTAAAGTTTAATGAAACACTAAGCTACGTCTGTTTAATTATTTCCATTTTACAAATGAAGACATTGAGGTTTAAATGCACCAAGTGATTTGTCCGCAGAATCACTGGCCAAAAGGAACTAGGATTTCTGACCCAAATCTGCAATGATGTCTCTTTCACTTGGAGGAAAAAGGGAAAAATCAAATTCTAGTTATAACAAGGAGTTGATGGAGTCTGCAATTACTGCATCTCTTAGATACTGAAAATCATACATAGTAAAAGATTGCACTTACGTGCTGCATCATGTCCAACTCTTTGGGACCCCTTGGACTGTAGCCTGCTAGGCTCCTTTGTTCATGGGATTCTCCAGGCAAGAATACTGGAGTGGATTGCCATTACTTACTCCAGGGGACCTTCATGACCCAGGGATCACACCCTTATCTCTTGTGTCTCCTGCATTGGCAGGAGGGTTCTTTACCACTAGCGCCAGCTGGGAAACCCTAGTAAAAGACTAATCATGTACATTTGGGTGTTAGTACCACTGTCCATCTCCATATTTAAGCATGGTTGATTGTCTAAAAACATGAGAAATAAACAGAGAGTTATTTTCTGAGTCAGTGAGGGTAACCTCTGCCTTGGAAGGATTAATGCTGGTGTTTAGTTCAGTTGCTCAGTCATGTCCGACCCTTTGTGACCCCATGGACTGCAGCACACCAGGCCTCCCTGTCCATCACCAACTCCCAGGGCTTGCTCAAACTCATGTCCATTGAGTCAGTGATGCCATCCAACCATCTCATCCTCTGTCGTCCCCTTCTCCTCCTGCCCTCCATCTTGCCTAGTATCAGGGTCTTTTCCACTGTCAGTTCTTTGCGTCAGGTGGCCAAAGTATTGGAGCTTCTTCAGCTTTAGCATCAGTGCTTCCAATGACTATTCAGGACTGATTTCCTTTAGGACTGACTGGTTTGATCTCCTTGACGTCCAAGGGACTCTCAAGAGTCTTCTCCAACACCACAGTTCAAAAGCATCAATTCTTGGGCACTCAGCTTTCTTTATGGTCCAACTCTCACACCCATACATGACTACTGGAAAAACCATAGCTCTGACTAGACAGACCTTTGTTGGTAATGGCTCTGCTTTGTAATACGCTGTCTAGGTTGGTCATAGCTTTTCTTCCAAGGAGCAAGTGTCTTTTAATTTCATGGTTGCAGTCACCATCTGCAGTGATTTTGGAGCCCAAGAAAATGAAGTCTGTCAATGTTTCCACTGTTTCCCTCTCTATTTGCCATGAAGTGATGGGACTATATTCCATAATAATTCCATAATTTTTGAATGTTGAGTTTTAAGTTAACTTTTTCACTTTCCTCTTTCACTTTTATTAAGAGGTGTTGGGGGCCAGCGTGAGGCACTCCATCCGTGGCAAAGGTCGTGAGGAAGGAGGCTCGACATACGCAAAGGCGGGATCGAGCCTCAGGAGTCCCCCTGGAAATCTTCGAGCATCTACCCCCATAACCAGCGCCTGCCTACTTTACTACTTTGTGCTCTCACCTACACCTCTGACTTTACGGGGGGCTGTCCCCCACCACCTCTTTCGGAGAAGGAGGTAACTTAGGGCTCCAGTTAATAAAAACTCCTGGGCATGACAAGAGTGTTTTAACCTACAAACTCCTCTGAAGGTTCTCTAGCCTGCCTCGCAGGCTTGTCCGGCCACATGTGATTGCTCACAGCCTCCCAACCATGAGAGGCACGAGATGCTTTAAACCCTCTAAAAACAGGTTCTTTAGAGAAGTTAGAAAACTATTAGTATAAGTATAGTGGGCTGATTAGAAATTGTATTGGTGAAGGGTTTTTCATTTGTTGAGCCAATGTTTACTGCTAAGTCTCCACATCCCCTGCCCTTACACACACTAATGAATATATAGAAGAAATAAGTATTAACCTTTGATATTAATCACGTTAGACCTTAGGCTAAGTAAATTCTTTCCTTAATTAAAACCCACTACACCCTCACCCTATAGGAATGTAACTTTATCTGGTACCTTCGGAAGGTGGAGTCTTTTTTAAGAATAATCACCCCTGGAGAAATAAGTGTCCTGGTTGACTGACCGCTGTCACAAGGAGAGGGTCATAAATTGTCAGCAGGCCCCCTGGCCAGAAGATGATGTAACACCCCTAAGACCTCTGTATACATTTGTATGAAGCACCTGACTTTGATAAAAGTCAGGACTGCTGACCCCGCGTGACTTTGGCATAACATCTCAGTGTATAAAAGTAGGCCATTGAAAATAAAGAATTGGGATCAGTTTCTCGAAATACTGGTCTCCCCATGTTGTTCTCTCTCTCTCAAACTCTGGCTGAGTCTCCATCTGGAGCACAGAACCCACCAAGCTTACTAATTTTGCCTGGGCTTCTAAGATCCGACTGGGGAGGCCTCAGTGTCTCCTCTCCTTCGGGAGAACGGAAGGACACCTGCGGCCTACGTAAGTGGTGCAAACTTCTTGTCTTGAAGTTTTATTGGTCTCCCGCATAAACCAAGCTACTCAGCTTCTTTTCTCCACTGAATTTTCCTACTGAGCTATCCTCATTCTATTACTCTTTACATCTCTAACTAATATCTAATTGAAGCTATTGTATCCTGATTCTCGCTGACGCCGTCCCCGCTTCGAACTCCCTGGATCAGCCGGAGCTGGACCCCAGCAAAGAGGCTCTTTAGTTCCTCTTTCTGCCATAAGGGTGGTGTCATCTGCATATCTGAGGTTGTTGATATTTCTCTTAACAATCTTGATTACAGCTTGTGCTTCAT
Source organism: Bos indicus x Bos taurus (assembly GCF_003369695.1). Lineage (NCBI taxonomy): Eukaryota > Metazoa > Chordata > Mammalia > Artiodactyla > Bovidae > Bos > Bos indicus x Bos taurus. The sequence goes on along the minus strand of NC_040079.1, from coordinate 4,447,536 downwards.
CCAGCCTGGCATTTTGCATGATGCATTCTGCGTATAAGTTAAATAAGCAGGGTGACAATATACAGCCTTGTTGTACTCCTTTCCCAATTTGGAACCAGTCAGTTAGTTGATCCATGTCCAGTTCTATTGCTTCTTGACCTGCATACAGATTTCTCAGGAGGCAGGTCGGGTGGTCTTTTATTCCCATCTCCTGAAGAATTTCCCACAGTCTTTTATGATCCACACAGTTAAAGGCTTTGGCATGGTCAATAAAGCAGGAGTAGATGTTTTTCTGGAATTCTCTTGCTTTTTCTATGACTTAAATTGAACAAAGTAGGGAAAACCACTAGACCATTCAGGTATGACCTAAATCAAGTCCCTTACGATTATACAGAGGAAGTGACAAGTAGATTCAAGGGATTAGATCTGATAGAGTGCCTGAAGAACTATGGATGTAGGTTCATGAGATTGTATAGGAGGTGGTGATCAAGACCATTCCCAAGAAAAAGAAATGCCAAAAGGCAAATGGTTGTCTGAAGAGGCCTTACAAATAGCTGAGAAAAGAAGAGAAGCAAAAGGCAAAGGAGAAAAAGATACACCCATCTGAATGCAGTGACTGTGACTCCTCCCAGCCACCCACAGTCCATGGAGCCACTGTGAGCTGTGACCGTGTGTGACCGTGGAGTGCCCGCTGCCCAATGACAAGGCTGAGAACCCACCAGTGATGTGGAAAAGGGAAGATGAGCTAATTAAGAATGGAAGAAGTCCTATTTGAGGCTCTTCATGTGTAGGAAATTTGTGCTGCTGTTGTTTTTCAGTCGCTATGTCATGTCAGACTCTGCGACCCCATGGACTGCAGCATGCCAGGCTTCCCTGTCCTTCACTATCGCCTGGAGTTTGCTCAAACTCATGTCCGCTGAGTGTGTGGTGCCATCCAACCTTCTCCTCTGTCGCCCCCTTCTCCTCCTGCCCTTGAGCTTTCCCAGCATCAGGGTCTTTCCCAATGAGTGCTGCTATTTATCCTTCAATAATACACCATGCTCAGCATCATTTGCCCATGAGAACTTTGGGAATGTACTGAATCAGTTGCCCCATACAGGTGATGAGCTCCCCATTTTTGCCTGACAGCTCCCTGTCAACGGAGGTTGCCTGTTGTCCCCTGGCAGACAGGACGAGGAGGCCCAGATAAACCTATGAATATTCAGCCAAATACCAATAAAGTCCTTGTTCAATGTGATTTATTTATCGTATTGATCTCCCCTTTTCAAGCCAAAAGCAAATTAAGTGAGCATTGGCTTGTATTACCTTGAAAATGGAATACAGATAAAAATCAAACTGTTTTCTTCTATGCACTTGGAAGATTAATTGGAAAGGTTATTCTTTTGGTGTTCAATTTTGTGTGACCAACAGTTGTTTCTGGGGAATCGTGGCCTCTGTGCAGCATGGAAGCATTTATCACAAGGTGTCTTTGGCATAGAGAACAGACTTTTGGACACAGTGGGGGAAGGAGATGGTGGGTTGAATTGAGAGAATAGTATCGAAACTTACACATTCAGTTCAGTTCAGTTCAGTCGCTCAGTCGTGTCCGACTCTTTGCGACCCCATGAATTGCAGCACGCCAGGCCTCCCTGTCCATCACCAACTCCCGGAGTTCACTCAAACTCACATCCATTGAGTCGGTGATGTCATCCAGCCATCTCATCTTCTGTCGTCCCCTTCTCCTCCTGCCCCCAATCCCTCCCAGCATCAGAGTCTTGTCCAATGAGTCAACTCTTCGCATGAGGTGGCCAAAGTACTGGAGTTTCAGCTTTAGCATCATTCCTTCTAAAGAACACCCAGGACTGATCTCCATTAGAATGGACTGGTTGGATCTCCTTGCAGTCCAAGGGACTCTCAAGAATCTTCTCCAACACCACGATTCAAAAGCATCAATTCTTCGGTGCTCAGCTTTCTTCACAGTCCAACTCTCACATCCATACATGACCACTGGAAAAACCATAGCCTTGACTAGACGGACCTTTGTGGGCAAAGCAATGTCTCTGCTTTTGAATATGCTATCTAGGTTGGACATAACTTTCCTTCCAAGGAGTAAGTGTCTTTTAATTTCATGGCTGCAATCACCATCTGCAGTGATTTTGGAGCTCCCCCCAAAAAAGTCTGACACTGTTTCCGCTGTTTCCCCATCAATTTCCCATGAAGTGATGGGACCAAATGCCATGTATTTCTTAGTTTTCTGAATGTTGAGCTTTAAGCCAACTTATTCACCCTCCTCTTTCACTTTCATCAAGAGACTTTTGAGTTCCTCCTCACTTTCTGCCATAACGGTGGTGTCATCTGCATATCTGAGGTTATTGATATTTCTCCTGGCAATCTTGATTCCAGCTTGTGCTTCTTCCAGTCCAGCAATTCTCATGATGTACTCTGCATATAAGTTAAATAAGCAGGGTGACAATATACAGCCTTGACATACTCCTTTTCCTATTTGGAACCAGTCTGTTGTTCCATGTCCAGTTCTAACTGTTGCTTACTGACCTGCATATAGGTTTCTCAAGAGGCTGGTCAGGTGGTCTGGTATTCCCTTCTCTTTCAGAATTTTCCACAGTTTATTGTGATCCACAAAGTCAAAGGCTTTGGCATAGTCAATAACGCAGAAATAGATGTTTTTCTGGAACTCTCTTGCTTTTTCCATGATCCAGCAGATGTTGGCATTTTGATATCTGGTTCCTCTACCTTTTCTAAAACCAGCTTGAACATCTGGGAGTTCACGGTTCACGTATTGCTGAAGCCTACCATATGTAAAATAGGTAGCATATGGGACGTGGAACTCAACCCAATGCTCTGTGACAACCTAGAGGGGTGGGATGGGGGTGGGGGAGATGGGAGGAGGTTCAGGAGGGAGGGGATATATGTATAGCTGTGGCTGATTCGTGTTGATGTATGGCAGAAACCAATACAATATTGTAAAGCAGTTATCCTCCAATTAAAAAAAAAAAGATGTTTCTGAATTTGAAGACCGTCTAATTAACAATTCTGCTTGTACTTTCCCTTCTTCTAAAAATAGTGGCAACAAATTGGCCCCCTCTCCTAAATATCTGCTTACATGCTATTTTAGCAGCCAACTCATGGATTGCCAGGAGTTTATAAAACACTCATCTCAAAATAAAAATGCCTCTCCTGCAATCTGCAAGAGGGAGCCTCGTGCAGATCCCAGCAGGACAAGGGTGCCGTGTGTGTGGTGAATATCTCTTGGAAACTTGCAAACCCATCTTTATGTATTGAAAAACTCACAGAGTTTTTTTTTAACCCTCAATCCACCATATTCTCTTTTAATAACTTTGAAGTATTGCTTTCTTCATGTTCAACTCTGTGGCTGTTGGAGACTTCGACCTCAGAGAAGTGGGAGCAGGAGGCATGTCCACAACTGTCGGGGTTCATGTCTACCATCAGGGTTCACGTCCACCATCGGGGTTCACATCCACCATCAGGGTTCATGTCCACCGTCGGGGTTCATGTCCACCCCTGGGGTTCATGTCCACTGTCGGGGTTCATGTCCACCGTCGGGGTTCATGTCCACCGTCGGGGTTCACGTCCACCGTCGGGGTTCACATCCACTGTCATCCCTGTAGAGATGACCAGAAGAGGCGGAGTGAAGGGCTGGCTTTCAATCCACCTGATGTGGCTGGCTTCCAACCTGGAGCCCTCATGCCTGGTAGGCTCTTACGACACCCAAACAAACATGCAGGCAACGCTGTACTGAGGAACAGAGGGTGCCAAGCCCAAGGACTTTCTAAATGAGATCATCACCAAGGAGCTGAAGATACAACCAGGAAAACCCTATTCTGTCCATCTTTATTTTTTTTAAGTTAATTTTTATTGAAGTATAGTTGCTTTACAATATAGTTTCTACTGTACAACAAAGTGAATCAGCAGTACGTACACATATAACCCCTCTTTTTTGGATTTCTTTCCCATTTAGGTCAACACAGAGCATTGAGTAGTTTCCTGTGCTGTCCAGTGGGTTCTAATTAGTTATCTATTTCATATTGAGTGTTTGTATGTCAGTCCCAATCTCCCAATTCCCCTTCACCCCTTGGTATCCATACATTTGTTCTCTACATCTGTGTCTCTATCTCTAACCTTCAAATAAGTTCACCCATTTCCTCATATATGTGTTAGTATATGCTATTCGTTTTCCTTTTTCTGACTTACTTCACTCTGTAGGACTGTCTCTAGGTCCATCCACTTCTCTGCAAACAGCACTATTTTGTTCCTTTTTCTGGGTGAGTAATACTCCATTGTATATATGTACCACACCTTCCTTATCCATTCTTCCATCAATGGACATTTAAATAGCTTCTGTGTCCTGGCCTTTGTAAATAGTGCTGCTATGAACATTGGTGTTGCATTCCCTTCTCCAGGGGATCTTCCTGACCCAGGGATTGAACCCAGGTCTCTTGCATTGCAGGCGGACTCTTTACCATCTGACCACCAGAGAGGGTAGATGAACATTGGGGTGCATGTGTCTTTTTGAATGATGGCTTTTTTGGATATATTCCCAGGAGTAGGATTACACTACTATGTGTAAAATGGATAACTAATGAGAATTTACTGTATTCTGTGTAGCACAAGGAACTCTACTCAAAGCTCTGTGCTGACCTAAAAGGGAAGGAAATCCAAAAAAGAGGGGCTATATATGTATATGTATAGGTATAGCTGATTCACTTTGTTGTACAGCAGAAACTCACACAACATTGTAAAGCAATGATAAATTTAATAAAATTCAATAAAATTAATAAAATCTGATCCAAGTTAATTTAAAACAACAAAGGCTTATCTCTCTGAATTTTAAGGCTCCTACTCTGCTTCCTCTTTGTCCTAGAATGGAGGGAAGGGTAATATATCACTTGATTCAAAATTCATGGTTCTGTTTACTAACATCTGTTTCTTTGTGTTTCACTTCATGATCAATTTAAAACTTCCACACATGCCTGAGAAGGATTTTTATTTTATATACACTCTATGTACGTTCCTGAGGATAAGCTTGCAATTTTGTTGTTAAAAATTTCTGTATCCTTAATATTTTAAATTTCTTGGTTGGTTAGTCATTGAAAGAGGTATAAACATTGCTATTTTAGATTTGTCACATTTTCCAGGTTATTTCAATTTTGAGTTTATTTAGTTTGAAGCTATATTGAGGTCTTATCAGTTTCACTTTTTTCAAATTGATTTTATTTTTAAGAAAGTTTTTATTTCATATTGGGATATAGTCAGTCAACAATGTTGTGATAATTTCAGGTGGACAGCAAAGTGACCCAGCCATACATACACATGTATCCATTCTCCCCTCCCATCCAGGCTGCCACATAACACTGAGCAGAGTTTCATGTGCTATACGGGAGGACCTTGTTGGTTATCTGTTTTAAATATAGCAGTGTGTACATGTCCATCCCAAACATCATACCAGTTCCAAACTGTTAGTTTCCTGGTGATTCATCTCTTTTATAACCCAGTAGTAATATGCACTACATCAAGTCAACTTTGCATGATACTAATATTAAAAAGCACAGACATCACTTTGCTGACAAAGGTCCACGTGGTCAAAGCTATGGTTTTTCCAATAGTCATGTACTATGTGAGAGTTAGACCATAAAGAAGCCTGAGTGCTGAAGAATTGATGCTTTTGGACTGTGGTGTTGGAGAAGACTCTTGAGAGTCCTTGGCCAGCAAGGAGGTCAAACCAGTCCATACTAAAGGAAATCAGTCCTGAATATTCATTGGAAAGACTGATGCTAAAGCTCCAATACTTTGGCCATCTGATGAGACGAGCTGACACATTGGAAAAGACCCTGATGCTGGGAAAGATGGAAGGTGGGAGGAGAAGACAGAGGTGGGACAACAGAGGATGAGATGGTTGGATAGCATCACCAACTCAGTGGACATGAGTTTGAGCAAGCTCCAGGAGGTGGTGAAGGACAGGGAAGCCTGGCGTGCTACCTTTCATGGGGCAGCAAAGAGTTGGACACGACTCAGCCACTGAACAACAGTGATGAAGCATCAGCTTTCCCTTGGTTGGTATTTGTCCTATTTTATTCTCTTACTCTATTTTCAGTCTCACAGTTTATAAATATCTCTCAACAATCTCACATAGCTCCATGTTACTTGTTTCAGACCAAACACAAGTGTGTCTTTTACCTGGGAGGTTTTATCCAATTACCTTTCCTGTGTATGTTCATTCAAGTGGGCCGATCTACACCCTTATTTTATGCCTTATACTTACTACACGTTTGCTTGTTTTTCTCCCCTCATCTCTATACTGTCTTCTTGAAAGCAAATCTCTATTTTTTTTCTCTACTGGTTGGAAAGTTATATATCTTATTCCCATTTTTTATAGTGGTTAAGCTTAATATGTAATTTAAAAGAAAATGAAAAAAACCTCAAACTTACAGAAAGGTTGCAATTACAGCAGAAAGGACACTGGTGCGACATCACCAACTAACATGCATATTCCCTGCAGACAAGGGCACCTCCTATACAGTCCCAACATATGGGTCTAAGTGCGTGTGTACTCAGTCCTGTCAACTCTTTGCGGCCCAATGGACTGTAGTCCGCCAGGCTCCTCTGTCCATGAAATCTTCCAGGCAAGAATACTGGAGCAGGTTGCCACTTCGTACTCCAGACCTTCCTGACCCAGGGAGTGAAGCCCCATCTCCTGCATTGCAGGTGGACTCTTTACCATGGCACCGCAGGATATAACCATCAAATTCTGAAAGCCGTGTTCTTGCATCCCACCAACCGATGCAAAGACCTCATTCTCATTTTGCTTAGTGTTCCAAAAATTTCCTTTGTAGTTAAAGATTTCAATTCAGAATCACTAATAACTTAGGTCATCATCTTTCCTTAATCTGGAAAAGTTCTTTTTTTTTCTTCTTGTTTTTATGTCCTTGGCAGTTTTGAAGCTTTTAAGCCAGTTATTCTGTAGAATGGGCTTCCCTGGTGGCTCAGTTGGTAAAGAATCTGCCTGCAATGCAGGAGACCTTTGGTCAATCCAACGTCCCTTAATCCCTATTAAACATGTACACCCTGAATCTAATTATACCACTGAAGCACCCTGAGTTCTGTTCTTTGTAGTCTATCCGATATATGTGTAATTCCAAATTGTTCTTTTATGAATTATGGTCACTTTAATCATTTGATGAAAGTGGTATTTCTCCATGTAAAGCTGCCTCTCCCCGCCCCTTTATAATTGATAGGTACTTTGTGGTGAAGGACTTTGAAGCTATGCAAATATCTAATGTCTCCTCAGATTTTCAATTTATTAAGTATAGCAGTAAAGACTTGTGGTTTTCTATTTCATCCAAGGAGTTTTACTAGTCTCTTCTTAGTGATATTTATTTTCATGTTCAAATTGTTTCAGATTTGGTCAGTGGGAGCCTCTTTAAGCTGACTGTTGTCTTTTGATGGGTCACATTGTTTTTGCTCACATCCTATTTCTGGTACGATGAGATGTCATCTTGTTCTTTTCTTCTCCAAACCTGGAATGTGCTGTGTCTCCAAAGGACCACTGAGCTCTTACCATGGAGGATGATCCTGATTCACCAAGATCTGGGCCCTCAGTGTGCTCAGCTGAATGGGAGGTGTCACAGCTTGCATTGCTCAGGGGACAAAGTGAGAAGTTACATCTGTTCATTTTTCTCCTTGGACTTTCATTTGAGATGAGCCACTTCCGCTGGGGGCTGGTACCTGATGAAACCAGCGTCCTCAGTTGACTGCGGGAAGTCTCAGGGTGCAGGCCCATCAGGGATGGCAGAGGCCCACCTACCTGCAGCATCTTCATGGGCCCCAGCTCAGTGAGGCCAGGCTAATTTGGAGTGAGTGTGGATGGGGTCTCTGGGGGGTCTATCTAGATACTTAAAAAGGATGGAGAGTAACTGTTGGAATAGTAAGCAGAGAATTTCCCTTATCCTGGGGCTGTTTCTAATGAAATCTTAATTAGTTCATACCAAGTCCCCTCAGGGAAGCAGAACACCTCTCTGGGGACTGTGGGGAGACCATGGACATCAGAACATCTACCAGTGGGAGGTGTGCTTGCTCTGGAAAATGCCTGGGAGCAGCTACTGGTGACCCAGGACCACACAGCATTTGGAGACAGGAGGAGAGCTGGTGTCGGGTCCAGTGAGGCCCAGAGGGCTCGGGCAGACTCAAGGCAGAGACTTCTTCTCCAGAGGGAAGCAATGGGAGGAGCAGACCTCAGAGAAGCATGGGGCCTTGGGATTGGAAAGGAGTGTCCCTCGACAGAGGAATGGATAAGGAAGGTACACACATTTACGATGGAATACTACTCAGCCATAGAGAAGAATGAAGTAATGCCATTTGCAGTGAGGTCAATGGACTACGAATTATTATACTAAGTGAAGTAAATCGTACAAAGACAAATATCATGTGGTATTGCTTATATGTGTAATCTAAAAAAATGATACAAATACACTTATTTACAAAGCAGAAATAGACTCACAGACATAGAAAACAAACTTACCAAAGGGGAAAGGCGTGGGATAAATTGTTGTGTTCAGTTGCTCGGTTGTGTCTGACTCTTTTGCAGCCCCATGAACTGCAGCATGCCAGGCTTCGCTGTCCTCCACCATCTCCCTGCGTTTGCTCAAACTCATGTCCATTGAGCCAGTGATGCCATCCAACCATCAGTTTGGAATTAACATATACACACTACTTATATAAAATAGATGCCAAAGGCCTACTTTGTAGCATGAGGAAATACACTCAGTACCTTGTAATAATCTGTAAGGGAAAGGGATTCATATCCATATATATTCACACACAGATCGCTTTGTTGTACACCTGAAGCTAACACAACGCTGTAATTCAACTATGAAAAGTGAAAGTGAAGTCGCTCAGTCCTGTCTGACTCTTTGTGATCCCACGAACTGTAGTCTACCAGGCTTCTCTGTCCATGGGATTTTCCAGGCAAGAGTACTGGAATGGGTTGCCATTTCCTCCTCCAAGGGATCTTCCTGACCCAGGGATCGAACCCAGGTCTCCTGCATTGCAGGCAGATGCTTTACCCTTCAATTTAAAAAAAGAAAAGAAAAAGAGCTTACATTCAGTTCAGTTCAGTTCAGTTCATTTCAGTCACTCAGTCCTGTCCGACTCTGTGACCCCATGGATCGCAGCACGCCAGGCCTCCCTGTCCATTGCCAACTCCCAGAGTTCACTCAGACTCACGTCCATCGAGCCACTGATGCTATCCAGCCATCTCATCCTCTGTTGTCCCCTTTTCCTCCTGCCCTCAATCCCTCCCAGCATTAGAGTCTTTTCCACTGAGTCAACTCTTCGAATGAGGTGGCTGAAGTACTGGAGTTTCAGCTTTAGCATCATTCCTTCCAAAGAAATCCCAGGGCTGATTTTTAGGGAATGGGAATACAGTTAAGACCCAGTTATCAGAAAAGTGAAAGTGAAAGTTGCTCAGTTGTGTCCGACTCTTTGTGACCCGATGGACTATACAGTCCCTGGATTTCTCCAGGCCAGAATACAGGAGTGGGTAGCCTTTCCCTTCTCCAGGGGATCTTCCCAACACAAGGATTAAACCCAAGTCTCCCGCATTGCAGGCAGATTCTTTACCAGCTGAGCCACAGCAATGGGGCCCAAGTTGGGAAGACGGCACACCAGTTAACCCTGCGGTGGCTTCTTGCCCTTGAGTCCTGGCTCCACCACCATCAAGGGCCGTGACCTTGGGCAGAGGGCACAGCCACTCTGTGCCACAGTGGCCTTCTCTGCAAAGTGGGATCATGAACCAGGCGCACCACAGGGTCGTTGGGAAGGTGCCATGAGATAATACAAGTCAGGGTTTAACCCGAGACAGACACAAACATTAACAGCGACTTTCACTCAGGCACAAAGTGGAAACCCAGTAATTGGAACTGAGCCCGAGATCAGGCCAAGTTATCAGCAGGTCTGACCTGCTCTTGCTACTTGAACATTGAAATTGATCCAGGGCCTTGGGGAGGGGCCAGTGGGAAGAAAACTGCAGACTGGGGTGCAGAGATGGGGAGAAAACCTCCCCCACCTTGGCAGCTGGAGTGTAGTGTGTGGCTCAGACCATCGCTTCTCTGGGGGCGATAGTGCTCCCTCGTAGGGAGGGAAGTCCTCCTGGCCTGCGTCAATTCACAAAGGGAGTCAGAATGTTTTCTATCTCTTTAGAGAGAAGAACGCTGGAGTGGGTTGCCATTTCCTTCTCCAATCCATGAAAGTGAAAAGTGAAAGTGAAGTCGCTCAGTCGTGTCCGACCCTCAGCGACCCCATGGACTACAGCCTTCCAGGCTCCTCCGTCCATGGGATTTTCCAGGCAGGAGTACTGGAGTGGGATGCCATTGCCTTCTCCGAGACAGAAGGGAGAGCCACACAAACACAGGAAACAATAGCCAGTTCTGAGAGCATCTTTCCTCCCCTTCCCACTCCCTTCCCCGACTCCCTCCTCCAAAAGCACTGGAGCAAAAGAAGCAAGAATAAATTGAAAAGCAAACTCCTCTTTCAAGTCCATAAAAAAGATCAAAAGCAACGGCAGGGGAGGAGAGGAGGATGCGGTCCAAACATCCGTGCCTCAGAGAGACGAGAGGAACCCTCGGATTGAGCCGTAAAAGGTTTATGGCGTCCTAGGAATAATTGAGTATTTCCTGGTTTGTTGTGCTGAGATTTTATGAGCCAAACAGGGGACATTTAAAGCTTGTTTTCCTTTGCTCTTCAATAGGTTTAATTAAGCCTGGACTTGAGGCTTCAAGTTGTTTCGAAACTTGAGACTTAACCCCAAACAACCCAGGAGACCTACATAACCGCTGGAGCAGGTAAGACCTGGACTGGTTACGTGGCTGCTCCCAACGGGCTAATAATTTCGTACCCTCTCAAAACAAAAATTTTACAGTTTTTCCTTAGCAATCAACCAGAGCGTGCTGAAATAAAAATCTTTAATAAAACAATTTATCTACATCTTTCTTTGCCTTCGTATCTTAAGTCAGCTGCCTGGTGCCCTTCTTTAGCAACATGACTAACGTGTGCCTTCTTTTCCTTAAACCTTTGTCCCCTCCCGCCCACTAGATGTCATTCCCTTCATTGTATAGGAAACTTATTTCCTTTCTCGCTTCCATCTGATCTCAGACTTCACTTACAATTAGAGGCATCCATTACTTAATAATACATTCTTCAATCGATATGAAAGCAGGGTCCATTACATGAAGGAAAAATGCATTGCTTTCAACAATAATAGCAACACAATAATGATGGATTGTCTAGATGAGAGTATCCTTAAGGAATTATCCATCCTTAAGGAGGATAAAATAGGCAATTTATCCTATAGCCTGAATAAGACCAGAACCAATTTGTGTCTCTCCACTCAGGTGTTTTATAATATTATTTCTTGTGGAAATTAGAGTTAACTAGTGTAGTATTCTGGAGAAGGCAATGGCAACCCACTCCAGTCCTTTTGCCTGGAAAATCCCATGGATGGAGGAGTCTGGTAGCCTGCAGTCCATGGGGTCATGAAGAGTCGGACACGACTGAGCGACTTCACTTTCACTTTTCACTTTCATGCATTGGAGAAGGAAATGGCAACCCACTCTAGTGTTCTTGCCTGGAGAATCCCAGGGACAGGGGCACCTGGTGGACTGCTGTCTATGGGGTTGCACAGAGTTGGACACGACTGAAGCGACTTAGCAGCAGCAGCAGCGGCAGCAGCAGTATAGTATTCACTTAAACTTTTAAAGCTGGACTTTATTTTTTAGAGTAGCTTTAGGTTCACAGCAAGATGGATCAGAAAGTACAGAGTTCCCATACACACTCCCCCTGATGCCCACACTCTACCTCCCAAATGATCAACATCCCTGGTCTGAGTACACGGGTTAACTGGACGAACCTGCATCTATTATCCACCAAGTTCACAGTCTATGCTATGGTTCACCTTTGGTGCTGTACATTCTGTGAGTGGACAAATGTATAATGCCATATGTCTGCCATTACAGTGTCGTTCGGAGTGGCTTCATGGCCCTAGAAACCCCTCCCCTCTAAGCCCTGGCCTGATAGCTCAGCTGGTAAAGAATCCGCCTACAATGTGAGAGACCTGGGTTCAATCCCTGGGTTGGGAAGATCCCCTGGGGAAGGGAAAGTCTACCCACTCCTGTACTCTGGCCTGGAGAATTCCATGGACTGTATAGTGCATGGGCTTGCAAAGAGTCAGACACGACTGAGCGACTTTCACTCACTCACTAAGCCCTGACAACTACAGATCTCTTCACTGTATCCACAGTTTTGTGTTTTTCCAGGATTTCATACCACTGGACCCATATGGTATGTAGCCTTTTCAGATTCTCTCACTTAGTAACATGCATTTAAGTTTCTTCCATGTCTTGTAAAAATAGCCTTTATTTTTGGGAGCAGCAGTATTTATCTTTTATTTCAAATAAGGTGACTTCTAAATTAGTAACCCAAGCCTCCCTGTATCAGACGTGCTCTGAGCATGGCCAGAAGCAGAGGAAGCTCAGTTTCCACCTTAGTGGATGCTGAATTACCTCTCCTGGCCAGATGAGTACAGAAGTGCCTCTCCTTATGCAAAGGCGCTGCTAGAAGTGAGGAGGCGGAGAAGGCTGATGGTGCCTTTAAATCCAGGTCCACAGAATGTTCACCACACCCAACTGCTCCTCGCTCTTGAGTGTACCTGTCATTTTATGGCTTTAGTTCTCAAATTTCAATAGTCCTTGAAAAAGGGCAATGTTCCTTGTTTATAGTTTTTATTTATTTTTATTTTATGTTGGAGTGTAGTTAATTTACAATGTTGTGTTAGTTTCAGGTGTACAGAAAACTGATTCGGTTAAAAATACATGTGTATTCATCCTTTTTCAGATGATTTTCCCATGTAGATCATTGCAAAACACTGAGTATAATTCCTTGTTCTACACAGTAGGTCTTTGTTGATTATCTATTTTATGTATACTAGTGTGTATATGTTAACCCCAAATTCCTAATTTATCCCTTCCCCATCTTTCCCCTTTGATAATAGTAAGTTTGTTCTCTGTGTCTGTGAATCTGTTTCTTTCCTTGTTTTTAAAGACAAGACCTTTTAGCTGAGAGAGACAGAGCTCCTTCTTGAAACCCTAATGTGATTCTAGGGCTTAGAGTGCCCATGTTTACACATCTTCTGGTGGATGGTGGGTGCCACAGAGCATCGGATGCTAACTCATCCTCTTGGCCATCAAGCCTAGCGAGCCTCTTGACTCTTGGTGCTGCAGGAATGTTCAAGAAAACAAGACTGCCCCTGCCCCTCTATTTCTTCTGAATGACGTGATGGGCCCCCTACTCCACTAGAAACTTCTAGCATGTTTAAATGAGCTTAGAATTGAATTGAGTTTAGAATTAATTGAGCTTAGAATTTAAATGAGTTTAGAATTGAACACTTGGGGTAAAAGCAGACGCAAGAACCTTCTCATTCCCCTCAAAGCAGAAGTTACTACCAGATACTCAATCCGTTCAGCCCGTCTTTGACGGATGGCAGCCATTCTGTGTCAGTAAGACAACTAAAGATGCCTCTGTCCCAACACTTTCTTTAATCCTGGAATTCTCCAAAAGGCATGAAAATTAAGTAACTACATCACAACTTTATGTCTTTCCTTCTCTATATCCACTGTGTCTGATTGGTCCTCAGCTCTGGATCCAAATTTTTTCTTGTTGGAATGTCTGTGGGCTGATGAGCCTCCAGCAATCTTTCAGATGCGCCATTTAAAGATTCATGTGACACCATTCATAGGTGTCATGGGTGTGGCCTCTTTGGATGAGCAGCAAGAAATTGGGAAGGTTTTCCAGTTCAAGTTCCTCATTTTACTGATGGGAAAAGCAAGGCTCTCAAAGATCCAGTGACTAGTGCTCAATTTTCTGCAAAAGACGTGGGTCTAGAAAGTAGCTCTCCTGAATCTAACTTCTACTCTCTTTCCACATGTGTCATGGCTGTCCGTTTTTATTTTTCATTAAACAGATGCAGTCAGCACTAAAATTTGCATCAGGTCCCACGGCAGCAGTTACCAGCACTAGTCAAGTCAGCGCTATGATTACCCCCATTTCACAGAGGAGCCACCCCAGGGAGGTTATTGACTTGCCAAGGTCAGGGTTTATGGAAGGCTGTGCATCCTGAGAATACAGCAGATCTAACCCAGCGTCTGCGGTCCAACTACCAACCCCCATGCTCTGGTATCTCCACTGCTCAACACTACAAGCAGGCTTATCGGTGTCGACCCTTGTCACAAATTCCAAATGAGATATAATATCTCCATCTGGAAAGGCAGGTCTTAGCTCCACAAGCAACATTAGATCAAGATTTAACTATGTGTCAGCTCCAAAGTTACTTTTCAGGAACATTTTCTTTCCAATGTTAAGATCCTTTGAGGCTCTCAAAAAACAATCATTTCTCTCTCCTCGTGGGCGCCTTGTGGCCTGTCTGAATGCTGATGTGTTTATCATCTGTGTCTCAATTATTCAAAGGGTTATGGAAAGAGAGAACCAGGCTGCTTTCCCTTGCAAATCTCAGCCAGGAGAGTTCTTTTTTCCCATTTGATATAGAATGTGAAACAGGACACACTGTAATTCTTAAAGAAGACTGTTATCTCATTATACCTGCTAAGATTCCTGCGTTATGGGTGAGTACCAAAGCCACCGGATGCTTTGGCTCTTTTGGGCTTTCTTGGCTTTTTTTTTTTTTGATAGAATGGAGGGGAAGGATGTGAAGAGAGTCATCGTATTTGATTTTGGAGTGAAGGTAAGTGTTTCTTTCAAATCAGTCAGAAAATCCCGTAGTTCTTTAGGGATCAATGAACACTATTAATGAAAAGGCTAGGCCAATACATAATGAGGACGAATGGGTCTTTTTGAAGTTTATCTGGGGGCTTCCCTGGTAGCTCAGTGGTAAAGAAGCAGTCTGCCAATGCAAGAGATGGGAGATTCCACATGCCATGGAGCAATTAAACCTGTGCATCACAGCTCCTCAGCCCACCTGCCACAACTACAGAAGCCCACACGCCCTAGAGCCTCTGCTCTGCGAGAAGAGAGGCCACTGCAGTGAGAAGCCCGTGTGTGCACTGTAAGAGAAGGCTGCTCGCTGCAGCTGCAGAACATGGAGGTGTGCGGGCTCCTCTGGAAGCACAGACGGGGCTTAAACAACGGGACTTCGTGTGCAGTTCTGGAGACTGGAAGCCCGCAGTGAGGTACCAGCCGGGTCTGTTCCCCTGGAGCCTCCCTGCTTGGCTTGCAGATGCCGCCTTCCCACTGGGACCTCACGTGGTCCTCTCTCTGGGCAGGCACATCCCTGGGGGCTCTGTGTGTCCAGATTTCCTCTTCTTAGGAGATGGTTGGATGGCGTCACCAACTCAGTGGACAGGAATTTTAGCAAACTCCAGGAGACAGTGGAGGACAGGGAAGCCTGGTGTGCTGCGGTCCATGGGGTCGCAAAGTCGGACACAACTGAGAGACTGAACAATGACAAACGAGGACACCAGCCTGACTTGATTAGAGCCCACACTAAGGACATCATTTTGCCTTAAACACCTCTCTCAAGGCCCTGTTTCAGAATACAGTCACATTCTGAGGCCCTGGGAGGGGTGTGAAGACTTCAACATAATGATTTGGTCGTGGTGGGGGACACAAGTTAACACAATTCAGAGAATTGGATGGGGGGCATTTTCCTTGTCACTTCAGTTCTCTAATGGGTCCAGTAAAAATCACTGATTTTCAGTATGTCCAGCTTTTCCTGGTTGTAAGGACAAAAGCGATGACTTCCATACTCCTTACAGGCTTGAACTGAGTCTGAAAGCCTTTCAGGTTCTACTTACACTGTCGTTTACTTGAGTTCATTGAAGGAAGAGACTGCAGCTACTGGATCTGGGATGCTGACTGGAGAGAAAGTAAGATGCAGAAATAATTGATTAAATAAATTAAATGCTCATTTGAAGTGGTTAATGCCATCAGCGTTTTAAAGATGGGAAAACTAGAGTTCAGATATTAAATGATTTAGCTTAATAATCAATAGGGACTGTATCCCAGGACCTTTGATCCAGGTTTTATATTCTTGCTGTAAAATAGAGAGCCATAAGCAACCTTTATAATTTAGTGTTATATTGCATTTACTAAGTGCTATATAAATTAAAGGGAGGGAAGAAGAGTATGTGCTGAAATAGTGATGACTAAATTTATAGAAGTTATTTATAGAATATATTGAACTAGACTTCCAGAAGAGGCTGGAATTTATTTGCTTGGTGGGAGAGGGTGCTCCAGGCATTTTCTAGGGAACAGAGTAAGCAAAATGAGGAGTATTACTTGGTGGAAATAATTCATCACATGAAATGAAGCTAGAGAGTAAAGTGGGGCTAAAACTCTCGTTTGAAAACTTAAAATAATTCCATCTTGTGCTTCCAAGCCTGGACAAGTAGTTCTTTGTTTCACGTCAAAGTGACCAAGTGGTTGATTCTTCCATAGCATTTAAGACTGATGGTTTATGCGGTCCTTTGTCAGCAGCTTGCCTTTCCTCCTGCACCATGATGTCCTGGCAATTAACAAATGACTTATCTGTGTGGTTCTCTGATACAGCACCCAGACAGTGCCTTTTGGAAGGGCTTGCAGAAAGAACGGATGCTTTGCCAGAGAGGTGAGTCCTGTGCCTGCTTGAAGATTTGTACATCCAAACCTAGAAGCAGGTAGGAACGAGCTAACATTCTCAAGTGGCTGCAGAGTGACAGGTTGAAGAAGCACGATGCTAATCAAGAGAGGCTTGATGCACCAAGGCGGCTTCAGAAATTAATGACTAACTCCTTAAATTAGGTAGTAACGCTAAGAGTCTCCCAGAGATGCACCTTTAGGAAAACCACTCAAGAAGGTTTTGAGCTTGAACATCCTAGCCAGGCTAGTCACAGACTGTCTTATGATCAAAGCACTGGGACCTAGAGGAGGACTTAACTTCCTCATCTGTCATCCGATCCACAAAAGGTCTCTAAGGCCCAGCCAGGGGCGGCTGCTTGCTTGAAGCTAGGCATCTCCACTGGGCAATGATGTTGCCTCCTGAACTTCTTGAACAACTCTGGGCTGTAAACTTAAGAGATGAAGGCAGTGTGTGGAATGTGGTGGTGTGTGTGATGACAGGTCCTGGGAATTTGAGGTTACAGTCTTTGGGTCAGCTCCTCCACGTGGTGTTCTCTGAGGGGAGTAACCTCTGTCTCCCAATCTGTCAATTCCTTCCTCAGCTCAAAGAGTCACTCACACTCTTTGTTTCTGACCATGAAATGATGGGGATATTATGCTTTTATGTGTGGTTATCAAGTAAACAAAGGATTAGGATTTAGAGAAAGCCATGGAGGCATTGCGGGGCACTGGCTGTGAACCTGAGGAGACCGTTATGATTGGAGATGACTGCGGAGATGATGTTGGTTGGGCTCAGAATGCTGGCATGCGGGACATCTTAGTCAAGACAGGGAAATATCGAGCACCAGACGAAGACAAAATTAACCCAGCTCCTTACTTAACCTGTGAGAGCTTCCCACATGCCGTGGACCACATTCTGGAGCATTTGCTGTGAACTGTTATGTGAATCTGAAGCAACTTGAAACGCAGCTTTTCATCGACTGGAATGAATCCCTCAACACACTTAGCGCCGGCCTAGATAGACACAGACCACTCAACCCTGCTCACTGTCTAACCCTCTTTTATTGTGCAGTAATTAGAAAGAAAGGTATTGAATTGCAGCCAGCCATTCAGCTGGGCTAATCCCTTTTATTTTGTAAAAGAAGATGAGATCCAAAATAAGAGAAAGCTGAGATTGCATGTTCCTTTTAAAATATTCATCTAGTTAGCGGGGCTGGAGGAGAGTCTGCTGCAGGGAGTCTTGTTCTCTGCCCTCTCCTCAATGGTAAATTGGTGGGGTTCAGGCTGACCTGGTGGTGCAGATGGTAAAGCATCTGCCTACAGTGCAGGAGACCCGGGTTTGATCCCTGGGTCAGGAAGATCCCCTGGGGAAGGAAATGGCAACCCACTCCAGTACTCTTGCCTGGAGAATCCCATGGACAGAGGAGCATGGTAGGCTAGAGTCCATGGGGTCGCGAAGAGTTGGACACGACTGAGTGACTTCACTTTCACTTTCTTTTCATGGATTCATAGCAGACACTTAGGACTGTAGTGTGAGAAGCAGACTGTTTCTGGAGGTGAGAAGGGAATGGCACCCCACTCCAGTATTCTTGCCTGGAGAATCCCATGGACAGAGGAGCCTGGTGGGCTGCAATGTGTGATGTTTCAAAGAATGGACAGGACTGAGCAATTAAACATGTGTGTATGTACTACAAAGTATTGGGTTGGCCAAAATGGTTATTCAAGTGTTTCCATAAGATGGTCCAGAAAAACCCAAATGGACTTTTTGGCCATCCTAATGCTTCCCCATGTGAGGAGTTTTCTAAAACACCGTGAAAGATGGCAGCTTAGCCACAACTTTATTAACTGTTCCTGCTACCTCCTGAGAACACGGTGCCACAGTTGGAGTCATTCAGTGTTCATGGAGATTAAATCTGCCTCAACAGAAGAAAGGATGTGCTAACTTTCCTTAAGGAAAGCTAGGGATGGCTGAGGCTGAGGAATGAGGTGGAATATTACAGAATAAAAGGATGTCTCATGCAAAGGGTCTCTTACGACCATCTTAGAGATGCTCGAATAGGCAGGCAGGGACTCATGACCAAGCTGATAAGAAATAACCCCGAACTGCAAAATGAAAGCTAAAATAAGGATGATGGGAGGGAAAAAGACAAGAAGAGGACTGCAGAATCAAGCTGTAGCAAAAACACACAGCCAAGCTGGCCGGCACAGCGTTCTGGAGCCAGGGACTCGGCAGGGTCCGCCTAACCTCCCACTCTGCGGTGTCTCTGATACTCTGGGGGAATTTCTCCTGCCTAATTATTTGACCACGTAACAGCGAGCTTCAGGTAAGAAGAAAAATTTATCCCATGTAGGCAAGATTCTGGCAGATGGAGAAGAGATTCCTTACTCCCAGAAATGCATCATCTTGTTTCTGTCGACCTAAAGAAAGTGCAATGTTTTCTCCTGGAAATGTAATCACGGAGGCTATTCCATCACACTTTAATTTCTACTTTCTCCCTAAAGAATTTTTTTTCCTACTTAGAGATGTTGCAGAATCCATTAGTTTGATATGATGCAGGTTGTTATAAGTAATATTTCTTCCTGCAATAACTAGATAGAAATGCTAAATTTAATATATTGGTTTTGGGAAAACCATTTTCCCATCTTCTCCAACTAATTGCACATTATAAAATGTTAATTATAACTGTAAATATAATGGCAAGGGGAATTCAGGGAACATATGCAATGCCTTTCAAAAGGAAATCAAAAATCTATTTGTGGCTGGTTTGTGTGTGTGTGTGTGGGGGGGGTGTTTCTGTGATGTCTCTTTTCCAAGGTGAGTAAGAACCCCTCCAGGCTGCCTACAGTAGGTGTATAATGGAGACATCAAGAAGGAACCAAGAGCCATAAAGGGTAGATATGGGTGTTAGCTTAACATCCATCTCTTTGACACAGAATCAACTGGAGGAAATAGCAGGATATCTGTTTTCTTGATTTTTTCATATTCTCTACATACATTCTGATTGTGTTTATATGTCATCAAGGTACCACTAATTTCTTAATGTATTTTTAAGTATGGAGCTGCTAGAGCGACAGCATACTAATATTCTTTTTTTTAAGTTTTAATTGAGGCCCTCGCGTCTAGTTTGTGGAGTGGCCTCCCACTTTTTCTTATGCAGATGGGCTCTGTGGCCTAGCGCCCCCGTGCCCACCGTCCGTGATCTCACGCCGAGGCCCTCGAGGGGTCGCCGCCGAGGTTTCCACCAGCCCGCAAGCAAGAGCATGGCAGCCATCCCCTCCAGCGGCTCGCTCGTGGCCACCCACGACTGCTACCTGCGCCGCCTGGGCTCCACTTCCGGTAACAGCTCCCGCGGAAGTGCCGAGTACCCCGGGGAAGCCATCCCCCACCACCCGGGTCTCCCCAAAGCAGACCCGGGACCCTGGTGGGCTAGCTGCTTCTTCAGGAAGTCCACTCTCCCGTTCATGGCCCCAGTGCTGGAGTCCCCAGAGCACTCGGAGTCTGCCCAGGCCTCCACCTACACGATCACATGTGACCTGGCTCGGGAAGCTGTGGGGAAGCAGCAGCCCAGCGGCCAGCCTGGCAAAGCCAACTGCAGGCCCCCGTCCTGAGTGACCACCACCAGCTGCCAGGCTTCCTTTTAAGGCGCTAGGCTCATCAGAGCCCTCTTCCTCCCCCTGCCCTGTACCCTCCCTTCCCCTCTTCTCCCCAAGACCAAGCAGGCTACAGTCAAGGGAAGCAGTTCACTTTTTAATATCAAAACAGCAAAACAGCAAAAAGGAAGTGGAGAGAATCCCACTGTCTGCTATCCGAGCCACAGGAACGCGCCTTCCTCACACCCCACGACCCTGTGCCTTGCCCAAGTGGACAGTAAACTCCAGGAGTGAGCAAAAAAAAAAAGTTTTAATTGAAATACAATCAATCTACAGTGTACAGAACAGTCATTCAGTAAGTGTGTGCATATAAGTATATATACGCATATACCTGTAATTGGTATAAATAAGAAAACAAAGCCTAGAGTTGAAGTTTCTCATCTTTTATTCTGGGTCTGTTGCTTTTATTTCTTAGGTTTTGGCTATTTTTCTGCTTTTCCTCTGTTGACATTCACCCATCATAACAAACCATTGCTCACCTCTGTCTAAACCTAGTCCTTTGTTTAAATCTCTGCTTCTCCTGTTTCAGTTTTCCCTCTTTTTCCCAAACAGAGAACCCAGGAAGGAAGAGCAAGAGAGAGAAATGACACATTTCGGTCAGCAGCTTTCTCTGAGTTACACTTGCTAGATTCTGGCCTTTCATATCTGACTTAATATAACCCACTGAGGTCATTTTCAGTCTTGAAGTTTCTTCCCATTCTTTCAAAAAGTTAGAAGTTAATTTCTTCCTTTTAAAAAATTAATAGCAACTAATTGGGACCATGATAAAGGCAAAAGGGAGCTATATTATGAATGACTAATGTGGGTCTCTTTTGGGGAAAATGTATGGAAGAACTAAGGTGATGATGTATTTTTTCATCGTCCTTTTTATGATGAATTCCCACTGCAGAAAATTTGCATATGGGCCAACAGAGTGTGACAAGAGAATATACTGCTCAAACAACCAGGTAGCTTAACTTAAGATTCAGTTAATTCAGTAGTAAACATCCGAGGAATGGGACTTCCTTGGCGGTCCAATGGTCAAGACCCTGCCTTCCATTGAGAGGGGCATGGGTTCAATCTCGAGTCAGGGAACTAAGATCCCACATGCCCCGTGGTGCAGAGCAACAAATGCTGTTGGAAAACTTGAATACTTCTGTGCAAAAAGCCCCCCAAATCAGCAACAAAAACTGATCATACTTTGTACCATATGCAAAGATTAACTCAAAGTGGATCATAGACCTAAACAAACAAAAAAATCAAAAGAATCAGTTGTGATGATTTTCATGGCAGGGGAGGCTGGAATGGAAATAATGTTGGATTAAATATAGTACTCTTGCCTGGAAAATCCCATGGACGGAGGAGCCTGGTAGGCTGCAGTCCATGGGGTCATTAAGAGTTGGACACGACTGAGCAACTTCACTTTCTCTTTTCACTTTCATGCATTGGCAAGGAAATGGCAACCCACTCCAGTGTTCTTGCCTGGAGAATCCCAGGGACGGGGGAGCCTGATAGGCTGCCGTCTATGGGGTCACACAGAGTTGAGCACGACTGAAGTGACTTAGCATAGCATAGCAAATATCGAGAAATCTGGTCTCTAACCTGGAATCTGATAAAACTGTGTGCCTTTGGAAATGAATTTCATTTCTCTTGCTGTCCGTGGAGCTGAGGACAGACCTGCAGACCCAGCCACCCGTCACTGCAGAAAACACCCCCAGGCCATCTTTGTTTCTGAGGGAGCCTGCTGGCTCCAGGTGAGTCTCAGGCCTGCCCAGGTTCAAGGGGAGCAGAAGCAGGTTCTGCCTCATCTACTAGAACGTTTACAATGGGAGATCCTCTTTAGGTCATTTTTTAAAAAATACATGCTTTCCACTTAAGCCTCCATTTTGAATGCTTAATCATTGCCTTGGAATATGCAATGTTTATTATCCTTTTAAAAAATGATTAGCACTGACTCAAATATTTTTTTGTTCATAACGTCTTGTAGGCTTTCTTTTTTATATATGTATTTAATTAATTTATGTATCTTAATCGCCCAGCTTGATGGAGATATAATTGACACATAACATTCGGTAAGTTAAAGGTGTGTAGCCTGTTGATTGGCTCATTTACATATTGCAAAATAATTATCAGCACAGCATTAACTAACACCTCCTTCTTGTCGCTTAAATACCATTTATTTTTTGTGGTGAAAACATTTACCATCCACTTTCTTAGTGAAGTTCAAGTATACCGTGAAACGTTATTAACTATAATCACTATAGTGAAAGTGAAAGTCACTCAGTCGTGTCTGAGTCTTTGCAACCCCATGGACTATACAGTCCATGGAATTCTCCATGCTAGAGTCCTGGAGTGAATAGCCTTTCCCTTCTCCATTGGATCTTCCCAACCCAGGGATCAAACCAGGGTCTCCTGACTTGCAGGCAGATTCTTTACCAGCTGAGCTACCAGGGAAGCCCCTTCTGTACATTAGATGCCCAGGACTTTCAAATCTTATAACTGGAAGTTTGTCTACATTTACTTTTACTATTCATCTAAAATCCTGCTGAGACTATATTTTCAAACATAGAGTTTTTATATCTTAAGAGCTATAGGTCTGATAGACAAGTTACTCATACCAATGAAACATCTTTGCTTTTGAGCTGGTCTGCACAATTCTCTAAGGACTGCTGTGATTGAATTAAGCCCTAGCTAGCATCTATAGGCCAAATCTATGAGGATGTCTCTGCAGGGAAATCATTATATTTGCTTCCATAGTGAGAAATAAAAAGTGATAAAAATTTCCTGTGGGCCTCAGAGTGAAGATATTGCCATGGCAGACAGAGGCACGGGCTTGCTTAGGTTTGCTGTGGGCCCTCACCGGAGCCGAGTGGAGCTCTTCGCAGTGGTCCTGGCCCCTGTGGTTTCTGTCCTCAGCCGTCCCTCCCCAGTCTCAGTGGAGGCTGGTTAGGGGCCCACACAGCCCAGGTTCCAGCCCTTCATCACCCGACTTCCCAGACGCGTCCTCAGCCCAAGCCTCAGTTTCCTTGTGTGTAAAAAGGCCACGATAATAGAAGCCATGGAGAGGTTTATGTGTGGGTAAGCGACCACGTAAAGCACTCGGCTCAATGTCGGGCATGAAGACTATGTGGGAGCTGCCTTTGTTACCAGTTTTATTTCATTACCACCATCCTTGGGTTTCTCAGTGACTCACTCCTTGTAGAAGTTGTCCTAGCTCTCAGAATTCTCTACAGGGGGGTGACCCAGTGTTTCTCTTGGGCATCGTTTTTAAGGAGCAGCTCAGAGCAGAGACACCGAGATTCCAGTAGCTGCTATAAACCCAGACAGCTTCTTACACAGCTCATTTCTCACTCTACACAGCTGGCTCCTGGTAGCATTGTTCTAGGGGTGAAAGTGATGGCTGAAACATCACTGCTCAGACTAGGGGTCAGCGCCTGGCCCACAGACTCTCCTTGAGAGGTGCTCCCATCCCTAGATGTCCTTTCCTGGAAATTTCAAGCTGTTGATACACACTTGTGAGAAGAAGCATCCGGACACACGTTTCTCATACTTCATCCTGCGATAAGATGACCAGACACAGGATGACCTGTACCCTTTGGGTTAGTTGTGCCAACACTGGTTCAGAGCAACTCAGAGAAGCGTGATGTGTACATGGCTGCCCTGGGTGAGTTTGGAAGCGGTTTCTGACCATCTTCTCTTCCTGACTTCAGAGCAATGTCACTTACCTTGTCCCCTGTGGAGTGACTCCCACTCTGGCTTCTAATCAGTCTTGGCTCCAGGGTGTGTTCTAAGCAAGGGGGAGGTGAGCTGGGGGAGGGGGTGTCTCTGCCTCCCCCCTTTGACATCTAAGGAACCTTATCACACCCTGAGCTGACTGCCCGACCATGGGAGGTTTTGGTTGACTCGGTTGTCAAGCCTCATCCCCTGTATTGTGTACTGCAGCTGATATTTTGAACTTAGAACAGGCCTTTGTATTAACGAGCAAAACACTTTCTGACCTATGAGATGTCACTGGTCCTGATTCCTCTTCCTCGTCATCGCCCCTCCCAGCCAGGCTTTCATAGCACTTTGCTGAACTTGGACTAGACCTGGATATGCACACAACCCCTCCCAGTCCTTCCAAAGCCTTGTCGTCTTCCAGGACCCTGCTTTACACGCAGAAAATAAATAAAAATGTACTTCCGTATAACCACCGTATGGAAACTTTTGCAAAAGATAAGCTATTATTCTCATTGTGAAATAATTCACGTTGGCAGGGAAAAGAAAACAAACACTTAATCTGGACATTTCTTGAGATAGCAAGTTAGCCTGTGGCTGTGTTCAGACTGATTTAAGAGCATCACTTTAGTCCACGACTCATGATTATTTTCTGCTAATAAATGAGAGCTTCCTCACTTGGATCTCTGCAGAATCACCTCTTCCAGTGGAGTTAATTGCCAGGTCCCCCACAGGGCCTGCAAGGACCACAGAGCCTGAGTCTCTGACCCTATCTCCCACCCCTTTCAGTCTCCCTCACTTGTTGGAGCCCCAGGTTTCTCTCTCTATCTTGAACACACCGTGTTCGTTTCCTCCTCAGACCCTTTGTGCTTGCCATGGGCCTGCCTGAACTTGCCCTTCCTCCAAGCTTTGATTACGGATTCACTCCCATCATTCCGCATAGGATCCTAGGCCAACAACCCTCCAGGGGCTTCCCCTGGGCCCCCATTAATGCCAGCTCCCCACCGCTCAGACTCCATTCCACTCCCTCTCAAATCCAAGCCGTAATCCCAATACCCTTTTTTTTTTTCACGGAACTTTCCCCTAAGTTCCATTTGTCTTGTTTACTTCCAGGCCCTCACAGAGGAAAGCAGGTGCCCTCTGTGAGGGCCTGGAAGTAAACAAACGTAAGTGAAGGTTTTGGATCAGGTTTATTTTACAGTCATGTGATCTCCTGCTTCAAATCATATATGAATAGGGATTATCGCAGTCATTTGGAGGAATGAGATTGCAAAGAAATTGTCAAAAATTCATTGGGAAAAAAACCTTGCTTGGAAATGTTGCTTCAGCTACATTGCATGAACTTTTTCAAAGAAGTCAGAGATTTCTCCATGAGTAGCTGGAGTCTTCTGGATCTTTGTCAATTTTTCCGTTTCAACATCTGGCCTTGGTACATGACAGATTATTCCAGATAATTTAGGCAATATTCTTGCACATAGCCATAATGCCCTCTTTTGTCTCTTTTCCAGCAAATAGAATATATGGGAGACATCACAGTCAAGAAAATAAGCAGAACACCTCTGTCTGGAGAGTATAAGGAAAAGATAAATAACTTTATCAAGTAAAAAAAGTCTCCAGTTTTTATTCAAAATTATACCAGAATCTTTCAGGTATTTTCCACTTGGTTTCTGAGTTTGGGGAACTTGAATCCCTTGAGAAAGACAGCCTCTACTGGTGCAGGGTCTGGGACAGCGGAGCAGACTGGTCTCTGTCACTAATCTGTGCACCGCAGTTTACACTCTTTATATTAGCAGGAAACACAGAAATGTCAGGAGACAGAGTGCAGTGCACGCTTAGCATTTATAAGCTCAGCTCAGCTCAGGCGAGCAGTCGTGTCCGACTCTTTGCGACCCCATGAATCGTAGCACGCCAGGCCTCCCTGTCCATCACCAGCTCCCGGAGTTCACTCAGACTCACGTCCATCGAGTCGGTGATGTCATCCAGCCATCTCATCCTCTGTTGTCCCCTTCTCCTCCTGCCCCCAATCCCTCCCAGCATAGAGTCTTTTCCAATGAGTCAGCTCTTTGCATCAGGTGGCCATATGGGAAGAGTTTATTGATCCGCAGACAGGACAGCGACACCGGGGTTGCTGCTTGCTCTTGCACATGGATGAAGTTAAGAATAGATTTTGCTTTGAGAAGATAATCCTTGGCGGGAGGGTGTAGCTGAGGTTGTGTCTTAACCTTCTCCCATCCCTTTGACTTGGAAGCTCCAAGCAGCACATCTGCTTCACTTCCTGTGAAAATGTGGTCAGTAGCAAAGACCATTTGTTTTCAGTGTGTGTAAAACTGATAAAACAAAGATTGACCCAGAGAACTATTTAAACCTGCATTTGTGTCTTTCCTACCGCAAAGATGATTTATTCATTTCTACATGCTAGACCCAACATCGAATGAATACTTCAGCAGCTGATGTTGTGAACCTCAGAAGACCATGGTGCTCCAACCCTACAAGTCAGAACTGTCCAGAGAAGTGGCAAAATCATATGCATGTTTAAAAGCAGTCTAGAACTGGGAGCGTGGGGAAACCCAGCTGAACTTCATTCCAGTAAGAGTCCAACCCTTCCTAGCAGAGACTGGGGGCACGTTCATCCCTGGCACACTTCTCTTTGCTCAGTGTATGTGGGATGTTGCAGCCCCCTGTCTTTTAAACTTCTGCTGACTACAAGTTGGCACTTGCCATCTGCCTCTACAAGAATTAAATCATGAGCTGCTACAGCCTCTGACCTTCAACACCCCCAGGAAGGAGTCCAGGGTGGAGGTCAGGAATGAGGCCCTCTGCATTCTGGGAAAAACTGGCAGGTCTTCAGATAGATATTGCCAGGAGAAGATTTTATGAGCCCAATTCTTGCATCTCCCTATGTCTAGAAAAGCACTAAAATCATTAATGGGGACATCAGCTCCTCATGACTAGCAGCCAGCCTCTGCCCTTTCACTAAAATAAAATTTGCAACTGACCTTCACCCTGCCTCTGTGGAGCAGTCTCTCAGAGCTATCCAAAATGCTGTCTCCCAGGCTGTAGTCCTCATTTTGCCCCCAAGAAAGCTAAACTGACAGCTCTCACATTGTGCGTTTTCTTAGTCAACTTTTCATCATCCACATGTTGGCCAACGAATTGATGCTTTTGAATTGTGGTGTTGGAGAAGACTCTTGAGAGTCCCTTGGACAGCAAGGAGATCAAACCAAACAATCCTAAAGGAGATCAACCCTGATTGGAAGGGCCGATGCTGAAGTTCCAATTCTTTGGCCACCTGATGCAAAGAACTGACTCACTGGAAAAGACCCTGATGCTGGGAAAGATTGAGGGCAGGAGGAGAAGTGAGTGGCAGAGGATAAGATAGCTGGGTGGCATCACTGACTCGATGGACATGAGTTTGAGAAAACTCTGAGAGATAGTGAAGGACAGGGAAGCCCGGCATGCTGCAGTCCATGGGGTCGCAAATAGTAGGAGATGACTGAACAGTAACAACAAACGTGGGCTGAGAAGATGGTTTGGAAGTCTGAGAATTCCCAGTATGGAGAGATCCACATCTATACATCACATCCTTCTCATGGGACCTTCGCGGGTGTGTGGTAGCAGCGTCAAGGCAGAGGGCAGATCACGAGGCTGAGTAAGCGCTCCTGATGTGCAGTGCATGGCAGCTTGACCTAGCATGTGCCTGGTCCTCCTGGAGGTCTGGGGATGTGCCGGAAGGCTGAGGGAGATTCCTAGGGCACAGTAACTTCTGCCTGGAGGCAAAGCAGCAGCAAATCAAACCCTGCTCCTTTTGTAGCAGGACGGGGAAAGATCGGCAAAGGCTCAGGAAGTGGCTGCTGGCTTGTAAAGCTTGGAATTTCAGAATCTCTCCAATTCTCAGGTGCTAAACCTTGCTGAAGGGGCTTCCCCAATGGCTCAGTGGATAAAGAATCAGGCTACAATGCAGGAGACACAGGAGATGCAGTTTTGATCCTTGGATCAGAAAGATCCCCTGGAGAAGGAAATGGCAACCTACCTTAGTATTCTTGTCTGAAAACTCTCATGGACAGGAGCCTGGCAGGCTATAGTCCAAAGGGTTGCAAAGAGTTGGACATGATTGAGCTACTAAGCACATACAAGGCTTGCTGAAGGGACAGTCTTGACCCTGCCCTCCAGGTCTGTGAAGCCAGGGGGTGGGATGAGTCTAATTCAAGCTGCAACACAGCCCAGACACAGATATGTTTGACTCAGCATCCCCCCCTTTCCAGGGGAAAGCACTGTATTTTGTTGTTGTTCAGTCGCTAAGCCGTGTCCAGCTCTTTGTGACTCCACGGATTGCAGCATGCCAGACCCCTCTGTTCTTCACTATCTCCTAGACTTCACTCAAATTCATGTCCATTGAATCAGTGGTGCTATCTAACCATCTCATCTACTGTTGCTCCCTTCTCCTCCTGCCCTCAATCTTTCCCAGACTGATAGCATAGTCACAAGAAGAATTTTTCAATTCTTTTCACATAGTCGATGAAGCAGAAGTAGATGTTTTCCTGGAATTCCTTTGCTTTCTCTATGATCCAGCAGATGTTGGCAATTTGATCTCTGGTTCCTCTACCTTTTCGAAACCCAGCTTGTACATCTGAAAGTTCTCCGTTCATGTGCTGTTGAAGCCTATCTTGCTGACAAAGCATGACTTCAAAGGTCCATATAGTCAAAGCTATGGTTTTTCCAGTAGACATGAATTTGAGCAAACTCTGAGAGTTAGTGAAGAACAGGGAGGCCTGGCCTGCTGCCATCCATGTGGTTGCAAAGAGTCAGATGTGACTTAGAGACTGTACAATAACAACAACAACATAATGAAATTCATACACAACTAAAGCAGTGCTGAGAAGGATATTTATAGCTTTGTACATGCAGATAATTGATTTTCCATTTCCCCCCTTTCTAACAAACTTCCATGTTTAGAAGCTAGGAACAGAAGGGCATCTTCAAGTCAAAATAAACAGAAGAGAGAAATTAAGAGCAGAAATCAATGAAAGAAAAACTAGACAAAAAACAGTAAAATCAATGAAAGAAAAACTAGACAAAAAAACAGGAAAATCAAAGTGGACATATTGATAAATATTTACAAAATTAATAAAAAGTGGATCATATTTTCTTGCCTCTTTGCTTGTCTTTTTAATGTTTAAAGTTTCACTTTGTACATTCTGTGTAAAAGAATAATTGAGAAGTCCATAATAAATGTGCTAACATATACAATAGAAAAAGTGGACAATATACATAAGCAGATGAGAAATTTTAGCAGAGAAGTGAAAGCCATAAAAATAAATGATGGAAATTCCAAAGTTGAAATGAGACATAGTGGTTTAATATTTGAATGCACTTAATAACAGAGCTTCAAAACATATAAAACAATCACCAAGTCAAAATAAATAGAAGAGAGAAATTAAGAGCAGAAATCAACAAAAGAAAAACTAGACAAAAAACAGTAAAATCAAAGTGTACATGTTGAAAAAGATTTACAAAATTAATAAGCTTCATTTTGAAAGTGAAAGTGAAGTTGCTCAGTCGTGTCCGACTCTTTGCGACCCCATGGACTGTAGCCTACCAGGCTCATCTGTCTGTGGGATTTTCCAGGCAATAGTACTGGAGTGGATTGCCATTTCCTTCTCCAGGGGATCTTCCCAACCCAGGGATTGAACCCAGGTCTCCCACATTGTAGAAGACTGCTTTACTGTCTGAGCCACCAGGGAAGTCCTTCATTTTAGATTAATCAAGCTTCATTTTAGATTAATCAATAAAAAGTGAATAAAACACAAATAACCAGTATGAGAAAGTTTAAAGGAATGAATATGGAATAAAGATATGAAATATGAAATAAAGATAAAAATGAAATATTGTGAATGACATGTGCAATAAAGTCAATAATATAAATGGATAAATTTGACTAAACTGAACACAAGAAGACATAGGAAATCTGAAATTATATATACATATATACTTACATTTTTTATATTGACCATGACTATTCCTTTGAGATGGCTGGATGGCATCACTGACTCGATGCACCCGAGTCTGAGTGAACTCCAGGAGTTGGTGACGGACAGGGAGGCCAGCGTGCTGCGATTCACGGGGTCGCAAAGAGTCGGACACAACTGAGCGACTGAACTGAACTGATTCCTTGGAAGGACTGATGCTGAAGCTGAAGCTCCAATACTTTGGCCACCTGATGTGAAAAGCTGACTCTCTGGGAAAGATCCTGATGCTGGGAAAGACTGAAGGCAAAAGGAGAAGGGGGCAGCCAGGGATGAGATGGTTAGAAAGCATCACGGACTCAACGGACATGAATCTGAGCCAACTCCAGGCAATCGTAGAGGACAGAGGAGCCTGGCGTGCTGCCATGGGGTCACAAAGAGTCAGACATGATTTAGTGACTGAACAACAAAAACAATTTACACTTTTTAAAGAGCTATATCATCAAAGACAGCTTGAATGCAGGATGATGTCAGTAGCGAGTTCCATCAAACCATTTAAAGAAAAATATTATCAATATTGCAATTTGTTTTTCCAGAAATGAGAGGAGAAGGAAGTACTCAATAGTTTTATGAGGTTGGCATAACCACGAGGCCAGAAACCCGACATGACATTACTAGAAAAGAAAATTACAGATTAAAATCCTTCAAGAACATGATGATATAAACAGGACAGCAGTTTTTAGAAACTATTTTATTGATGCATAGGTGAAAATTTACACTGTTGCATTAATTCCTGCCGTACAGCAAATAGGAGAAGGGGACGACAGAGGATGAGATGGCTGGATGGCGTCACTGACTCGATGGACGTGAGTCTGAGTGAACTCTGGGAGTTGGTGATGGACAGGGAGGCCTGGCATGCTGCGATTCATGGGGTCGCAAAGAGTCGGACACGACTGAGCGACTGAACTGAACTGACTGATGCATACATAGATTTCCCTGTGCCTTACACCAGGACCTTGCTTCCACCCATTCTATGTAGAATAGTTTGTATCTGCGAACCCCCATCTCCTACTCCATCTGTCCCCAGTACCCGCTTGGGAACCACGAGTCTCCTCTGTGTGTATGAGTCTGTTTCTGTCTCATAGCTAGCTTCATTTGCATCACATTTACGTTCCACATGTAAGGACAGCAGGGTTTTTTGTTGGTGTTGTTATCAATTTATGGGAAGAAGATCTTTTCTGGGTATGGTAAGTTTCTACATTTTTATGTTTTGATATTTGTAGTTATATGATGTATACAGTTGCCACACTCAATGAATGATCTACTAAAGATGTGTGCAGTTTATTATAAGAAACTTACACCTCGGTAAAAACAAAATGAAGCAATTGTGAAGATGATGTAATTTCCATCAGTGAGAAATGCTGGTAGAGTCTTTATGAACACATGTCATTTAGTAATAATATGTGTGAACTGCTTTATTAAATGCTTTAACCTTGATGCTCTAATTTAATTCTCATAATAAATATACATTATGTTTGTGATGTTATTCCCAAACTCAGGAAGATAATTGGTTTATTCTAGGCTTTCAAAAGTGAGTGTACAGCAAAATTGTGACAGAAACTCAAGTTTTTCCCTCAGCTTTCGCTTTTCCACGAAACAACACTCTACTGGTACACTGTTCTTACCTCGGAACACTCCTGCTGTAGCAACGTTCGCTGTGGAGGGCTCCGAAATACCTGCTTTGTTCTGAACCTCTGAACTTTCTTGGCTCAAATTTGAAATGACAGCCTTTAATGCAGAATTATAATTTTATAGCGATCATGCATTCTGACTTCTGATTCACTCAATTATCTGAATTGAACTATTTTCTTTGTCTTCACTGCTGGACTTTGAAGTGCCACTAGAAACCCATCTATCCCTTTGCCCAGTCTGGGGTAGGTACTTCCACATGCTCCCAAAATATCATAAGATCTCCCCCACCATAATATTTATTACGTAATGCTGTGTTTTTTTGTTTATATGTCTGCTTCTATGCAGCACTGATCTCAGAGATTTCCTGCTTGTGGGAGAAATTGTTTCTTATTCATCTTGAGTCCTAGGGCTTATTATAGTGTGGGACACTCACAATCAGTCAATAAATGCTTACTGAATGGCTAAACCAATGGGTAAAATGCCTTAGGAGAAACGGTCATCTCTCCGGTCTGTCGTAACTCACAACTACATTGATACATTGATTAATAATTTGTCTGGAAATTAAAGTGATATTTTCATTGTGCTGTTAAGTGCAGCATTGTTCAACGTGTTTGCTTATCTGCCAACATACAGCCCAGGGCAGAGATTGTGTTCAGCTTTGCTGTAGGATTTACAGCAGTTTAGGGTGTTATTGGAACATGGTAATTGTTCACTTTCTTGGGTGAATAAATACATTTTTATGTTGATTATGTAACTTACATACAGTTTTACAAATATTATATATATTGTTCATACATTATATGCACATACATAAATTTAAACTTATCCATACTTTTCTTCATTGACTGTGATTTTTGTCACTTGTTTAATAATTTCTTTTCTCCCTCAAGGCACTGTCTTAATGTTTTGGTAAGATTTGAGGGTTTGATTTTTACATATTGATACTTAATTCATTAATTTTTTTTCTATTGGTGGTGTGACATAGGTATCAGCTTTTTAATGTATGCATAAACAGTTTTCCCAGCTCCATTTATTGAGTAGCTTAGCTTTTCTCCTTTGATTTGTAACATCCTTTATCAATGGTCTATAATTAGCAATTATTCTCCATTATGTATGTTGGTAATGATATCAGTGTTTTCATTACTACAGTTTTATAAGTCTTGATATGTAGTGAGAAGGGTTTTCCTCATAGCTCAGTTGGTAAAGAATCTGCCTGCAATGCAGGAGACCCCAGTTCGATTCCTGGGTTGGGAAGATCCCCTGGAGAAGGGATAGGCTACCCATTCCAGTGTTCTTGAGCTTCCCTTGTGGCTCAGCTGGTAAAGAATCTGCCTGCAATCCAGGAGACCTGGGTTTGATCCCTGGGTTGGGAAGATCCCCTGGAGAAGGGCAAGGCTACCCACTCCAATATTCTGGCCTGGAGAATTCCATGGACTGTACAGTTGCAAAGAGTCGACAGGACTGAGCGACTTTCACTTTCACCTAGTAAGGGGTTTTTTGTTCCTTTTCTTTTTTCTTCTTGATCTTTCCTCCTAGAGGTTTTTAAAAAGAAAATTTCTCTTTTGCTGTAGCTCGTTTGTTTCTTTTTTTTCCCACTTTAATAGTTTCAAGTCTATATGTCTGCCTTATTTTTCAAAAGCTTATTAGAGGCTTAATCTAAGCTTTTAAGTTCTTAAGACATTTACTTTGAATCTTTTCTTTATGGTTGCACATATTTCCCTTTTTCCATTCCACCGTAAATGACTATCATGTGGTATGCTTTTCGCCATTCAGTTCCAAATACATCATGGTTTCCTGTGTGAACACCTTATTACCTCAAGTTATTTAAGAGAGTCCACATAAGCCTGTACTTGGTGCTGATTTCTCATTACTTGAAGCTTTGCTCTGAGAATCTGATCTGAATGTGTATCAGATACCTTACACGCCAATGGGAAACAGATGCCACTCTCAAGTGGGTAATTGAGGAAAGTTTAGTGAGGAGGCTATTTATAAAAGTGC
The DNA here is from genome assembly GCF_003369695.1 of Bos indicus x Bos taurus. Taxonomy (NCBI): domain Eukaryota; kingdom Metazoa; phylum Chordata; class Mammalia; order Artiodactyla; family Bovidae; genus Bos; species Bos indicus x Bos taurus. The sequence goes on along the minus strand of NC_040079.1, from coordinate 4,413,883 downwards.
AAGCAAGGCCACAGGAAACCAAGAGCAACAGTTGGAACACTGGAAACCTAGCAAGATGGGGGAGCCATTAGCATCCTCAGGACTGAAGTTTAAGGAGAGCAAAGTTGACCAGAAATCAGATAGTAGCTGTTGTTGTAGCAGAGGGTTTCCTGACAGGGGCTGTGGTCAGGTAGAGAAACTCACTTCAACCTATAATAAAGTACTGACCCATCACAGAGGAATCCAGGAAATAAGTAATCTCACTCTGTTCCCCAATCCAATCCTTCCCATTCATGTGAACCAACCAGAAGCCAGTGGCAAGTGAGCCATGGATCAAGTCCATCCAGTTCAGCCTCCCAGGGTACGAGGCAGATTGAAGAAAGCCAGAGAGTGGGTTTGGATGGCATAATGAAAGTGTCCAGCACAGTCCATCCTTTCTGTCCCCTCTGAACCTTCAGTTATCCATCAGTCATTCAAGTGAAATAAATGCTCTCTCAACACCGGGGACAACAAAGCTCCATGAGCCTCCACGTCTATTAAGGTGTGAAGTCAATATTCCAAAACTAAAAGTTTACCACCTCAAACTGCCCACCATCAGTGGCATGCCTTTTCCTGATCTACAAAATCATCACTTTGGACATTAGTAGTAGTAACCAATTATCCTTCAGAAACGGCATATATCAGAACAGGCACAAGTTAATTGCACAGGAAACTGGGTCATTTGCTCACCTGGCACCTGTGCCCATTTCTGTCTACAGCTTCGCCCTCAGCACACACCTGTGGCCTCACGAGGGTTCACTATGAAAAGTTAACAAAGGGGAATGTCCGGTTTGCAGATGGATTTGCATCATGAACCCAAATGTACTACCATTCCACCTGGAGATGGTAGATTGGAAAAAAACAGTGATGATGGGCAATTCGTTGCCTTGTGGTCAAGCACAGTAGGGTCAGTAGGAAGCCAGGAACTGCTCACCAAGGTGAGGGTTGTTACTGGCAGAAGGCACGGCTTCAATCCCAAACCCAAGGGATTATGTAGTGATTCTTTCATTGGGATTTTTCAGTTGCTATAAAGTATATTATCTGCCTCACACATAGGAAATACACTTCATGGGAATGAAGGGTATCCCAGATACCCTTGCATGTCTTGACACACAGATTATGTGAAAAGACAGCTTGGACTACTTCCTGGATATCACATGGGAGTCTAAGCAGTAGATTTTCTTGTTCTTTACTCTCTCTCCGCACCCTACCCCCCAAACTGGCCATCTTATGGATTACTCAGTAATCATGTTATAGGATCATGCTTTTATATCCTAGCTTTCAACAAGCAAAACGTCCATCAACAGTGTGTCTATTCCTTTGAATTGGGTGCTACAAAGTGTCACTATATATCTTCAGCTTACAGGGGATATTTTGACATATCTCATCTCTAGACACTTTATCAGTATGGTAGGTCTCCAAGCTCTTGTGGGCTCATCTCTTACCCTCTCACCAGATCCACTTAGCACAATGTCATCAACGTGATGCAGTACTGGTTGAGATACGAAGACATTCAATTCCCTCTGGTGTATCCTAGGACCCACACAGGAGAGTTGGCTCAGGTAGGTGTGCTGATGCTCCTGCCACGTGAGAATGAGTTGTTTCTGAGGACCTTTACCGATAGAAATGGAGAAAATTACGTGCCAGGTCAGCCGCTGTATACTTGGTAGTAGAGCGATGTTGATTTGTCTCAGTAAAGCTACCACATGTTCAGTTCAGGTCAGTCGCTCAGTTGTGTCTGACTCTTTGTGACCCCATGGACTGCAGCACGCCAGGCCTCCCTGTCCATTACTAACTCCCGGAGTTTACTCAAACTCATGTCCATTGAGTCGGTGATGCCACCCAACCATCTCATCCTCTGTCGTCCCCTTTTCCTCCTGCCCTCAGTCTTTCCCAGCATCAGGGTCTTTTCCAATGAGTCAGTTCTTTGTATCAGGTGGCCAAGGTATTGGAGCTTCAGCTTCAGCATCAGTCCTTCCAATGAATATTCAGGACTGATCTCCTTTAGGATGGACTGGTTGGATCTCCTTGCTGTCCAAGGGACTCTCAAGAGTCTTCTCCAACACCACAGTTCAAAAGCATCAATTCTTCAGCACTCAGCTTTCTTTATAGTCCAACTCTCACATCCATACATGACTACTGGGAAAACCACAGCTTGGACTAGATGGACCTTTGTTGGCAAAGTAATGTCTGCTTTGTAATATGCTGTCTAGGTTGGTCATAGCTTTTCTTCCAAGGAGCAAGCGTCTTTTAATTTCGTGGCTGCAATCACCATCTGCAGTGATTTTGGAGCCCTCAAAAATAAAGTCTGTCACTATGGGACCCCAGAAATGATGGACATCACCACCCAATTAAGCGTGCGACAACCCCCAGTCCGCTAAGGCTCGTCTGGGTTTGGCGCCCTTCACACAGGTGAGGCAGGTGTGGTTCCTTCCACTCTGCAGGCTCTTGTGCCTGAAGCCCCCGGGCACATACTGTCACGCGTGGTTTACCATGCTGGCCACGGGGAGCCAGTTCCTGGCGCTTCCTGCTGGCTTTTTCTACCTTTACAGCTGTCACCCCCACAGGCCAGGGGATCTGCGTGGGGTTCTGACAGTAGTCAGGCTCACCCGCTCTCAGCACGTCTCCAGGGCTGGGGAACTAACCACCCAACGTGCTCACTGTTCCACTGACTCCCTGTGATATAGAGTGAGACTGAGACTACCATTGCCTGACCTCCGTAAGCCCTCCCAGGACTTATCGTAGCTTTCTTGTTTTAAAATAAAGCTTTTCTGATAATCAGTGCAGCTGTTGCTGCTGCTGCTAAGTTGCTTCAGTCGTGTCCGACTCTGTGCGACCCCATAGACAGCGGCCCACCAGGCTCCCCCGTCCCTGGGATTCTCCAGGCAAGAACACTGGAGTGGGTTGCCATTTCCTTCTCCAATGCATGAAAGTGAAAAGTGAAAGTGAAGTCACTCAGTCATGTCCGACCCTCAGTGACCAGTGCAGAGCCAGACTCTAATACTCTTCAGAGAATTCCTTGTCTTCCCCCTTGGCCAGTGAGAGTCATCCTTGCAAAGTGGTTCCAGGTTTCTTAGAAATAATTTACCGTGTATTCCCCATGACCGCACATGAGTTTGGGGCCAAGAAAGATAATAAAACACCTATCACACCTGGGTTGAGTGGCTTTGATGGAACATTGGCAGGGCAACCGACTCCAGTATTGTTGCCTGGAGAGTCCCATGGACAGAGGAGCCTGGTCCATGGGGTCACAAAGAGTTGGACATGACTGAAGCCATGATGATGTTCCCAGCCTTGCTCTTTCCGGCCCTCAAGGTTTCTATTTCTGGTGGGTTCATTCCCTGCCCCAAATGGCAGGGCTTCAGGCCATTGTGAACACAGGTGAACAAGGAGAGAGGTGGAAGGGCTGGAGCTGGAAGGAGGAAGACAGGACACCTGGGGGTGTCAGAGTTGAATAGAGTGGTCAGGGAGTGTCATTTTGTTTGCTTGGCACACAGGAGTGTGATGGAGAGGGCTATGGGGATAGGATGGGGGAGAATCTTGGAGAAGATAAAAAGGGATGTGAGAAGCACTCTTAGGGTTTAGAAGTTAGATTACCTTTAGCTAGCTTCTTGGGTGGTGCTAGTGGTAAAGAACCCGCCTGCCAGTGCAGGAGATGCAAAAGACGCGGTTCAATCCTTGGGTCAGGAAGATCCCCTGGAGAAGAAAATGACAACCCACTCCAATATTCTTGCCTGGGAAATCCCATGGACAGAGGAGCCCAGCAGGCTACAACCCAAGGGATCTCAGAGAGTTGGACACGACTTAGCCACTACACCTCCTCTTCCTAGGTTTAGCAGTCTTTGAGAGTTACCAGTGAGGATGGAAATGAATTCTTCTCTAATTAATTTCCCTCCTGTTTGTACAATGCTTTTTAAAAATCTGTGATAGAGTTCTCCAGTGTGAACCACATGGGTCATGGCTTTAATAGCAACCCTAAGTGATGACTCCCGGGTCCTCGCTGAAAGAGGTTCCTAGCTGGGGGAGAGGGAAGGCTGGAGGCCACGACCCTGAGTGGAGGAAGGCACTGCAGCATCACTGGGGCAGGCGAAGTCACAGCAAGGATGCTGGATGCCAGTCACACTCTGTCTCAGCTATGCTCACAGCCTGTCCTCCTCTTCACCTCTTTCTGCCAAAGAGCAGAGAGGAACATCTCCCCTTTTGCTCTCTGAATTGATCCGGAGAAAGTGGGACTGCCAGGCTTGTGGCTCTGTAGAGCCTTGAGGGGGTCGCCAGGAGGCCCCACCTGGATCAGAGGTGAGGGCTCAGGTGACCTTTGGGAGTTGGGAGGGAGAGAAAGACAGAGACCAAGGAGGGCTTTCTCTAAGCATTCTGATGTAGGGCTGGGGCGTTCTGATCTCAAGCATTTACGAAGACACTAGACGACCTCCCGTCAGGCAGGTGGGGATCAAAGTCTCACTCCGAAGGTATTTGGCTGGTTCCCCAGAAAACACCTGATCTCCAATGATTTAGTTCAGTGAGTTTCCTGAAGGAGGGGCTCCTGTCTCTCCACCTCTTCTTAGCATCCAGCATGTGTTTAATTTTCAACCTGTCCAGTGAGTGATTGAATTAAGCATGTGACCTTTGCCGAGACACTGCATTTAGAGATAAGGAACCAGGTCTTCATCTTGGCCTTCCTCCTACCTTTGTGTCCTTGAGAAACGACTTCTGTCTGAGTCTCAGCTCCCCGTGTGTAACTCACTTGCAGAGGGAAAGCCAAATTCTACTGAATGCCAGGCCTCTGTTACAGATGCATGTGTCTGAAAGGAAGAAGTAACTATGAATGAGAAATCCACCTTTCTCCTTTTAGTGCTTTAGATCTTTTTTTTTTTTTTTTTAATCACTGAGTCGTATACAACTCTGTGTGACCCCGTGGACTGTAGCCCACCAGGCTCCTCTGTCCATGGGATTCTCCAGACAAGAATACTGGAGTGGGCTGCCATTTCCTTCTCCAGGAAATCTTCCCAACCCAGGGATGGAACCTGGGTCTCCTGCATGGGAGGCGGACTCTTGACCATCTGAGCCACTAGAGGGTAAAGTAAATTTCTTATGGGAGGACACCTAGAGATTTGCTAATGACCCTCAAGGCAGAGTTAGAATAGTAACCAAGTGTCTGAGCTGTGGGTACATCATGTCTGGAGAGCCCGTCCTCTCAACTTATACCCGGGACGGCGGCTGGCGTGGTGGATGAGGAGGGTCATTTCTTGGTGTAACAGACCAGGGGTGTGGCCTGGTTGGTTTCATGTTGAAATTCCCCAATTCTCCCTGGCCACCCTCCTTGGAGGGTGCTAGATGTTTGTGAAATGATCAGATAGAAGAATGACCCATACGTTCTAACTCATGAAAGTTGTCTCAGTCAGGGATGTTTATTGTTTTGCTTTCTGGGTATGTACACATGCAGGCTCAGGCACGTCTGACTCTGTGATCCCATAGACTGTAGCCCATCAGGTTCCTCTGTCCATGGAATGTTCCCGGATTTCTGAGTGAAGTGAAAGTGAAAGTCGCTCAGTCATGTCTGACTCTTTGTAACCCCATGGACTATCCAGTCCATGGAATTCTCCAGGTTAGAATACTGGAGTGGGTAGCCTTTCACTTTTCCAGGGGATCTTCCCAATTCAAGGATCGAACCCAGGTCTCCCGCATTGCAGGCAGATTCTTTACCAGCTGAGTCACCAGGGAAGCCCAAGAATACTGGTGTGGGTAGCCTATCCCATCTCCAGTGGATCTTTTCGATCCAGGAATTGAACTGGGGTCTCTTGCATTGCAGGTGGATTCTTTACCAACTGAGTTCTCAGGGAAGCCCAGATTTCTGGGAGATGCATGCAAATTCCAGCTTTAGGGAAAGTAGGGATTTTCATAGGCATATGTAATCATCTCTTAAATCACAGAAAATCTTGATTTATCCAACCTCAGCCTGGTGAGCCAGGAAGAGTAAATATTACTTTTCTAAAGTTTTCGTTGTAAGATGAGGAAATAGAGCCTCAGAGTGGTGAAGTGATTGCCAAGGTCATGACTGTGTTTGGCAAGAAATAGCATTCCGTACCCTGACCATACTGCCCTTTCTTCACCGTGTCACCTCTCTCGTGACTTGTGGAGTGAATGATGATGGATAGGTGTCTGTTCATGGATGTTTAAGGTGTGTATCTCTGCCCTCTGCTTTAACAATTGAGGGGAAAGGAGCCTTTCAATTTGGGCTTAAGAAAGACAGACAGCAACTAGGGTGAAATTAAGTGGTTGAAAATGCATTTTGAGATACTTCACCTGGAGACATGCTACTGACAGGTAAATAAAATGAATGTGGAGAACTCTTTCCTGCCAGTAAATAACACATAGCTTTTGGGCAAGTAGGTAAATTCAAGGAGATTGTCTTTCCCAGATACGCTTAAAAAGTTCAGTACATGAATAATTGAGCAACTTCCTGGCACACTCAATATTTATTTGTAAGCCTGCTCCAGGCAGAAAAAGAGAGAGAAAAAAAAAACATTTTGAAAACAAGTTTTGCATTAGCTAGGAGTTTATTTGTTTGCCAGAAGAATACCTAATTATATTTGCAAAGGAACACATTGGTGTGTCATGATATTTTCTTGTGGACATATTGATGTGAACTATATTAGACAGATTAGAAGGGAGATGGGTAAAAATCTGAATCCTGTGTGCATGTGTGCACTGCAGGAGACCAGAAAAGAACTTGAAGAAATCTGTTTGCACATCGATTATGATCCTTATTACAGACTTACAATCCTATAGTGTAAGAATTGCTTTTCCACCAGACTTTTCTCTTTCCAGTTAAGCCAGTGGCCAGTTTGGGAGGGGAACAGAACCTCACCAGAAGTGGATGCTCAAAAACTGTTGAATAAATGTTTTGTTGGTTTGCCAACTGGTCCCTGTACCCAGAAGGCAAGGACATAGGGAAGAAAGAGGCAGTCACTCCAGATTGGCAGCTGGCAGTTTTTTTTTTTTCAATTTATTTTTAATTGGAGTATAATTGTATTCTTGGAGGAGGGCATGGCAGCCCACTCCAGTATTCTTGCCAGGAGAACCCCATGGACAGAGGAGCCTGGCAGCCTACAGTCCGTAGGGTCACAAAGAGACAGGACTGAAGGGACTGAACACGTAATGCATTATAATGTTGTGTTGGTTTCTGCTGTACAACAGTGTGAGTCAACTCTTCATATACATATATCCCCTCCCTGTCGAGCCTCCCACCCCTCTGGGTCATCCCAGTTTAACTAAATGGGGGGACTTACGAGGTTTGTCTTGGGCACCACTGTTGAGTAGATCTTCACTGCAGATGGTCTTACACCATCTCACTCTCTCCCGGCTGCATGCTTGGAAAGGTTCTCACTGTGGGAAAAGTGGGCAGACATACCCTCCAAGGATGGTGGAGGGGGAGGAACCCCCACTGCCGGCATCTACCTTGAGGGTCAACTGATGGTCATGTCCCCTTGATAACCTCCTCCAACACGTTTCCTATTCTAAACACTCACAATGTCATCTTTATGAATCTAAGTTGTTGCTATTTTCAGTCACTCACTCAGGTCCGACTCTTTGTGACCCTGTGGACTGCAGCACGCCAGACTTCCCTGCCCATCACCATTTCCCAGAGTTTGTTCAAACTCATGTCGATTGAGCTAGTGATCCCATCTAACCATCTCATCCTCTGTTGTCCCCTTCTCCTCCTGCCCTCAATCTTTCCCAACAACAGGCTCTTTTCCAACAGGTCAGCTCTTCACATCAGGTAGCCAAAGTATTGGAGTTTCAGCTTCAGCATCAGTCCTTCCAATGAATATTAAGGCTTGATTTCCTTTAGGTTTGATCTCTTTGCAGTCCAAGGGACTCTCAAGAGTCTTCTCCAGCACCACAGTTCAAAAAGCATCAATTCTTTGGCACTTAGTCTTCTTTATGGTCCAACTCTCACATTCCTACAAGACTAATGGAAAAATTGGAAAACTAAGTTATGTGCATGAAGAGAAGCAGAGGCCACTCTGTCTGACCCTGGTCTGGTGGGTTAGGAAGTCCCATCCAGAGAAAGCCAGCATTACCTGATTCTGTTAGGTCTTCACAAACTGGCTGGGTCTGAGGAGGAGAGGCTTCTGGTGACCTGGACCAAAAGGCAGGACTCGGGGAGTTGGCACCAGGGGTCTGGGAGTTGGACCCTGCATTTACCATCATACATGTTGTAAACAATGTGTCTCCTTCAGACCTGGAGGTCTCACTGGTTGTGCATTCATTTTTTGGTTCACTGAATGAATAGATCTGAGCACCTTTTATGTGCTGGATGCTGTTCTTGATGTGGATAACAGCAGGAAGTGAAAGAGACAGCCATTCCTGCCCAAGGAGGAACTCGCATTCCATGGGGGGAGGTGGACAATAAAACGACACAGGGGTGTGTGATCCAGTGTGAGTGGACGCTCTACAGAGATTCACCGTGAGATGCAGCTCACTTCCACCGACTGAACATTTGTGAACCGGGATCAGTCTGTCACCTCTCCCAGGCAGGAACTGGACTCCAGTCTCCCAGAACTGTACTCTTCACACAGGAAATCATCAGGAGTGCTGCACTTATTTAGACACTGGTTAGAAAAAAGTAACCTGCTTCGTTTAAATAGCTTTAAACAAATGCAACTTAGTTTTTCTTCATGGGAGGCTGTTAAAATACAGTGCATGCATGGTAAGTTTCTTCAGTCGTGTCTGACTCTTTGCAACCCTATGAACCATAGTGTACCAGGCTCCTCTGTCCATGGGATGCTCCAGGCAAGAATATTGGAGTGCATTGTCATGCCCTCCTCCAGGGGATCTTCCCAACCTAGGGATTGAACCCAAGTCCCTGACGTCTATCTGCATTGGCAGATGGGTTCTTTAGCACTAATCCCACCTGGGAAGCCCATTAAAATACAGTCTGGTGCTAATTCAGGGCTTTGTCAAGAAAACTGCAGTAGAGGATGAGACATGAGAAAATCATTGGTCATACTCTATTGGCCATTACAGACTCCTCTCTTCATCTCATTTCCTTCCTCCCTCTCTGTCTCTCTCTTGCATATTTGATGCTGTCTTATAGGTTTTCATTGGGAAAAAAAAAAATCAATGCTTGGCTCTGACTATGTTCTTGGTTCAAGTGTTAATTCCATTTGGTATTTTTCCTTTGATCTGAATTGAGGTTTGTGATAAGTGTGGCAGAAAAAATAGGAGGGAGATTAGAAGTATTTCCTACCAATGTACTTTCTTCTTTCCTTTTAAGTTCTTTTTTTTTTTTTTTTTTAATTTTGAGCACTCTGTGGGGCATGTAGGATCTTAGTTCTCCAACCAGGAATTGAGGAAGAAATCTTAACCATTGGACCACCAGGGAAGTCCCAACCAATATATGTTCTAAAAAAAAACAAGATGAAATATTTGTGCTGGTTATTCTTCATCCCTGCCCTTGTCTTCCCCTTACTCCTTCTCCTTCTCCCTCCCCATCCTCCTCTCCTTCTTCTGCCTTCCTGGTCTTCTCTGCATGCCTCTGGGGTGTGTGTGTGTGTGTGTGTGTGTGTGTGTGTGTATCTCCTGCTTGCTTGTCCTGATGCTGTACCCTCATGTTGAGGCACCAGCTGGGGAGAGGGCAAGGATTTCCTTTTCTGCCACACCTCTGGCCTCTCTCTTGGTAGTGGTGCTTCTGTCTGCAAGTTTTAGCTCTGTCGGGTGCCACACCCCCTCCAACACAGCTCAAGTTCTCGCCAGGATGCCAAGTTCCTTTATTTTTCCCGCCCATTTTTGCCTGTATCACGAGTCATGCAGGATCCAGTTCTCTGACCAGGGATCAAAACCGTGCCTGCACCGTGCTTTCCTGCACTGGAAGAGCAGAGTCCTAACCGTTGGGCCACCAGGGAAGCCCTGTGGTCCTTCCTGATCCTGGGTGTCTGGGAATGATAATTCCTCCCCATGGCTGGCAGTTCTGGGTGCTCCAACCTTCTATGGTGATTCACTTAACCCTCCCCACCCTCTACATACAGTCTCTATGGGCAGCTCCCCACAGAACATGCCTTTTCTTTCTGGGTGGGCCCCTGACGGATATTGTAATCTATGTCAGTAACTAAGCATTGAATATAAAACATTGCTATGTAGGGAAAATTAATTATTTAAAGGGAAAAAAGCATAGAGTGTAACTTAGGTATCCTGTTTTTACTTAATCATCTTAAATTATTGTCTAAAGTAACCCTGCTTTCCTTCTAGCTTCAACAGTTCACATATTCACAACTGTTCAATTTTTTATTTCAGATCAGAAACTCTCCCCAAAGGCTGTATTTGACTCTGGAACATCCCAGCATCAGACACATTTGACATCGTTAATTCTTTCCCACTTTGGCTGAGAGTTAAGACCAGATTCTCTGTTTCCCATTACTGCAGGAGAGGAGTCAGCCAAGAAGACCGAGGCACAAGCAAACGTCCTTAACAGGAAGTGGAAAGTGTGACCTTGACCTGCGAAAACTTGGCAAAGAAGTTGGTAACTGTGGTGGGACCTGCAGAATGAGTGGGCGTGAGTGTGTCACTGGCTCCTGATGACCTTTGCCCTCTGCATCTGGAGAAGGGCACCAGGAGCTGAGGTATCCAGGGAGACTGGAGTCACAGTGAAGTTGGAGGAGGGGTGGGGGGAGGGCAGTGCCAGGGAAGCCGAGGTCACCCCTGTCACCTGAGCTCCCAGCCTGCCGTGATGACAGTTTCCAGAGGCTCTATTTCCCTCGTCAAGAATGCCCTTCACTCTCCCTCCCACTGTGAACAGAGCAGGAAGGTGCTCTACCTGACCGTGGGAAACCTGTTATTAGGAAAGAATGCTCTGAAGGAGATGATTTTCACTTCTCATGGGACATTTCACTTCTCATGGGACAATTTAGGGATCTACTGGTCTAAATCTACAATTCAGGAAAGAAATGCCTCTGCCTTTTCTTAAACATCCTTTGCTTTTTAAAATGTAGAGTTTGGGTTAGTCCTATAATTTGAGTGATTATCCCGCTAACCCTGACATGTTGCCTCTTTCAGCCTGAATCCTACTTCAATTCCAAAGTTAAGCTCTGATGCATCTGTTTGACTTTGGAGGGTGAGGAGAGACTTCATGAGGATTATTTGAAAGCTTGAGTGTGAGGTCACAGCCACCTCATCCTCTCCTCCAGCTTCAGCTTGTGGCCTCATTTCCCCCTTTCTGTCTCTGGTTTCCCTTCAGTCTCTCTCCCACTGAGGCTCGATCTTCCCCAGGCCTCCTCCCCACCTGGGGTGCTGGTCCCATTGGCCCCAGGAAGGGACGTCCTTCCAGCCCTCGAGAGTGAGCCTCATGAGCATGGCTTCCTGGTGGCCTTGGGAATGGTAAAGGGTCTCCATGGAGAAGAGAGTGGGTGACACAGCTGAGCACTGAGAGAAAAGTCAAGAGAAATTCAAAGTGGACCCACATCTCAGGCAGATGTGAAGCGTCAGAAGCAGGGGTGGTAAGAAGGATGAGGCCAGAAAGTGAGAGGGTAACAGGTAGGAAGGCCAGGGGTCTCCAAATGGAGGAAATAGCCTGCAAGTGTCAGACATTTTTATCTCTCTTAAGCGGCAGGAGGAAACAAACTAGCAATATTTTTTCCTTCTCTATACAAATTCAAAGGGAGGTTTCTCTTAAAATACTGTGTGGCCATAATGACACCTGGTTTCGCCTGAAGTTAGCTACTCTTGAGCCTAGAGATAACCAATGCCTTTTTCTTATGGAAATGTTTTATGCCTTTACCCCAAACTCTGTCTCCAAGTCGGTTCCACCTCTTTGCCCAGAACCTACTTGACAAACCAGTATGTTATACTCAGATATTGTTCCCCTAATCTATGTAAATGAAACTATTTGTATGGTGGTCTGCCCTTCTTCAAGATTCAAGTTAATCATTTTATGGCCCAGGATAAACCATTTGGTGCCAAGATTATCCCAAAATGCATCTTATGGATGAGGGGCCTGGTGCCATTCTGAATTTTAAGACATTCCTTTCTTTCACTAACAGACTGCTAGTGACTATATAACATCCAGCTGAAGACTAGCAGGGGGGTACTCTTTCTGCCCCCTTCTGATGCCTATGTCAGAAGCTTTCTCTATCTCCTTTATACTTTAATAAAACTTTATTACACAAAAGCTCTGAGCGATCAAGCCTCGTCTCTGGCCCCGGATTGAATTCTTCTCCTCCGGGGGCCAAGAATCCTGGTGTATTCGCGTGATTCAACAACAACCTTTCGAAAGATAGTGTTACTAAGTCACACCTGGGGCTGTTCGCTTGCATGCAGTATAGACAGTCTACTGACACTGGGTTTGTAGTGAAGAGAAGTGCAATGTTTATTTGCAGGCACCAAGGAAAAGACCAGAACTTCCTGATGGTTTTCAGAGAAGGCGTTTAAAGGCAGTGGGAGGAGGGGCTGCAGGAGCTGCGATCAGCTCATGGACAGTTCCCAGATTGGTTGGCATCAATGTTAAGTTTCAAACATCATCAACCTTCTGGCTTCAACCAGTCTACCCTCTGTGTTCTTGCCATCAGCGATTTTCATCTGGTGGGGGTCTGATTCCTGTAAAAATCACTTAGGAATGTGTTTTGGTCCTTTATTCATGTATTTCAAAGAACCGTGAGTTTGGTAATTCTGCTATGTGGCTGGTTATTGTCTAAATGGGCTTCCCTGGTAGCTCAGCTGGTAAAGAATCCGCCTGCAATGCAAGAGACCCCGCTTCAATTCCTGGGTTGGGAAGATCCCCTGGAGAAGGGATAGGCTACCCACTCCAGTATTCTTGGGCTTCCCTTGTGGCTCAACTGGTAAAGAAACTGCTTACAATGTGGGAGACCTGGGTTCATGTTCAATCCCTGGTTTGGGAAGATCCCCTGGAGAAGGCAAAGGCTACCCACTCCAGTATTCTGGACTGTGTAGTCCACGGGGTCACAACAGTCGGACACGACTTTCACTTTTTCATTGTCTAAATTGTTGCTAGTTCCTCAGCCTGACAGTTATTCTTCATTTCTACATCTTCACATTCCTAATCAATAGCTCCTGATCAACTTTTGAGACTCAAGGGAGGCTTAGGAGACTAAAGCAAATGTCTTTTCCTTCAAAGAACTGGAACCCAGGGACTCGTATGTGGTTTAGGTTGTCTTGGGGCTGCACAATCACTTCAAATTCAGATACAGTAGGTTTGTCCAATCCTTGGGTTCCAGGTAGAATAAACTTTCTTAGCCTCCAGGTTAGTGTGAAATTCTATCTTCATCACACATTGAGGAATTTTGGGTTTACATGCATGTGCTCACAGATGACCGTGTGATAGCATTTGTCACGTCTATGTTAGTATCCAGCACAGCTCTGTGGGAACGAGGCATTGGAGCCTGCTGGAGAACAAAACAAAACAAAGCTCACAGATGCTCACCGTAGTGCCTCCATTTGGGACTGATTCCTAGCCAAGCTCGCTCTTTTCCACCAGGACTCAGGGTATCACCCCGAGCAGCAAAGACAACCTTTCCCTCACTCCTTGAGAAGAATTTGTTTATCGCTCCATTAGACAAATTCATGTGGAACATACAAAGTAGGAAAACACAGAAAAGTAGAAAAAGCAAACACTGCTAGTCATCACAGTTAACTTTATATTAATCCTTTCCTTAAAAAAGAAGCCTGGGGACTTCATGGGTGGTTCAGTGGTAGAGAATCCACCTGCTAATGCAGGAGACACAAGTTTGATCCCTGGTCTGGGAGGATTCCCGCATGCCTCGGGGCAACGAAGCCCAAATGCCACAACTACTGAGCCTGTGCCCCACAGCCTGTGCTCTGCAACAAGGGGACCCATGGCAACCAGGAGCCCCTGCATGGCTAGAGAAAAACCCTGCATAGCAAGGAAGATGCAGCATGTCCAAAAAGAAATAAAACTATACATGTGTGTGTTTATATGTGTTCTGTGTTTATAAAGAAGCCGGAAGAAATAACGGGAAGGCAACATCACAATAGGAAAGCATGGCAATGATGACTGTACTCATCGTTTCCTGACCGCATAACTGTCCATAGAATTGGTGAATCATGGTTTATAAAGCATCTACCCTACTGTTGTATATTTAAATTACCTCTGAGTTTTCCATCATTAAAAAACTGTATTTAGCAATTACGCAGCTCTGTGCAGCCCACCCTGGATGACATTCTCAGAATCTCAGGATAGATTCTCAGAAAATGTCATGATTGGATTAAAAAAAAGTATACATGCTTTTAAAGTTCTTGACCCTCAGTGCCAAGAGAAGTGGCAGTTTACAGAGAGCTGCTGGCCAATTTGCAAGGTGGACTCTGTCCTGGGGTGGTCGTGGGGGCATCTGTGCAGGGCATGGTGGGGTTTTAGGCTGGGGGAGAGGAAGTGGGTAGGTGAGGGACACAGAGACACCTGGCCAGAGCCCTCGTGGGCCAGGTCCTCCAGCCCAGAGACTGAGCATTGTGGAAGCGTGTGGATGAGTCCTCAGACCTCTGTCTGTAGAGCTGAGTGAGTGAAGTGCATGTCCTGGAAACATGTGGGAAGGAGACGCAGTGGGCACTGGTGGTCAGGGGCCACTGGTCCCCCCCTCTGAGTCACTATTTCCACAACACAATGGAGCAGGTCCTCAAATGTTCCACCACCCTCAGCAGGAGCCTGGGCCTCCATTGTTAACATCCAATCAAACAATTAGGGAGAGTTGATTGGGAACATTTTCTTCATCTAGAAAATTACAATGTGAGCATTTTCCTTCAAATGAGGGTGGCATGGAGGGCACTTTTGATTTGGGGTTTAATTCTTGTTCCTGAAAATATGGAACACATTCATGCTGGCAGTGAAAAATCAAACCCCAAACGGCAGGGTTTTAGGCTTTATGAAATGTTTTATGGGCTGTGTGTGTGAGTGTGTGGTTGCTCAGTCCTGTCCAACTCTTCAACTCCACGGAATGTAGCCTGCCAGGCTCCTCTGGCCATGCGGATTCTCCAGGAAAGAATACTGGAGTGGGTTGCCACGCCCTCCTTCAGGGGATCTTTCTGACCCAGGGATTACAGCCGCCTTTCCTGTATCTCCTGCACTGCTAGCAGTTTCTTTACATTCTGAGCCATCAGGGAAGCCCTGTTACAGGCTAGAGGCACAGAAACATGTTACTGGGGGACAGCAGAGTCTTCAGGAGAGTAAAAGAAAAGGATTGGTTTTTAGAGATGGCTTAAGTTTGTAGCCTCTAAGAGATTTAAGGGAGGAGTGTATGGGTTTGGGAGGTAACTAGGGTTAGATGAGGTCATGCAGGTGGGCCCCGTGATGGGATTAGTGCCCTCAGAGGAAGGGGAAACAGAAAAGTGTCTCATCCTCTCCTCCATCTCCTTCGCTTTCTCTCTCTCCCCCTTCTCTGTTTCTCTCTCCCTATGTCACTCTGTCTCTCCCCACCTCTCTCTCTCCCTCCCTCTCTCCCCTTTCCTCTCTCTCTCTCTGTGTCTCTCTCTCCATCTCTCTGTCTCTGTCTCTCTCTCCCCTTCTCTCTCCCCTTCTCTCTCTCTGTCTCACTCTCCCTTCCTCTGTCTCTCCCTCCCTCTCTCACTGTCTCTCTCTTCCTCTGTCTCTCTCCCTCTCTCTGTCTCTCTCCCTCTCTCTGTCTCTCTCCCTCTGTCTCTGTCTCTCTCTCTCCTTCTCTCTGTCTCTATCTCACTCTCTCCCTTTCCCCACGTGCAGCACCAGGAAAGGCCACGTGAGGAGGCTGTTTCCATGCCAGGAAGACAGTGATCTGCTGGCACCTTGGTCTAGAACTTTCGGCCTGCAGAATGCTGAGACAGTAAGTGTCTGTTGTGTAAGCCACCATCTGTCTGTGGTCTTTGCTGTGGCAGCCAAGCCCCCTGGAGGACTTCTGCCCTCCCCTCCCGTGGTGCCATCTGTCCTGCTGCGGTCCTGGCCGGCAGCTTCCTGCCCCGCGTCCCGGGCACCCTGCCCCGCGGGAGAGTCCCGGGCAGGGCCAGCCTTCCCCATCGTGTGGGGGGCAGAGCCTGCACACACCCGGCTACCCGGGCTGACTTTGGTGTTTATTCCTGCGTCTCTCCTGGCGCTCAGGGAATCCTGATGAGCGCTGAGTGGGCACCTCTGTCGGTGGAGACCGGCCTCCCCTCACCTGCAGAACCGGCTGCTCTGTGGTCATCTGCCGGACCGCACTCCACCTAATTTTGACGTGTGACCTTGTGTGTGTGTGTGTCTGCTGGCATGTTGTTTGCTGTGTGTTTTGTGTGCGCTCTGTGTGTTGCATGTGTTTGCTGTATAGTATGTGTGTGTTTGCTATATGTCATGTGTGTATGTTAGCTGTGTGTTGCGTGTTTTCCGTGTTTGCTGTGCTGTGTGTGTATTGTAGATCATGTGTGTGTGTGCTGTGTGTGTTCTGTGTTTGCTGTGTGTTGTATGTAGTGTGTGTGTGTTATCTCTGTGTTGTGTGTGTTTGCTATGTGTGTGTTCTATGTGTTTGCTGTATGTGTGTTCTCTGTGTGTGTTTTCTGTGTGTTGTGTGTGTTTTGTATGTCACGTGTATGTTCTGTGTTTGCTGTGTGTTGTATGTCATGTGTGTATGTTTGCTGTGTGTTGTGCGTGTGTGCTGTGTGTGTTTGCTGTGTTGTGTGTGTGTTCTGTGTTTGCCGAGTGTTGTATGTCATGTGTGTGTGTTATCTGTGTGTTGTGTGTGTTTGCTATGTGTGTGTTCTATGTGTTTGCTGTATGTGTGTTCTGTGTGTGTGTTTGCTGTGTGTTGTGTGTGTTATATGTCACATGTGGGTTCTGTGTTTGCTGTGTTGTATGTCGTGTGTGTATGTTTGCTGTGTGTTGTGCATGTGTGTTGTGTGTGTTTGCTGTGTTCTGTGTGTTTTCTGTGTTGTGTGTGTGTCTCCTGCTCTGTCCAGCTCTGCATTTTCACAGCCCACACTGAGACCCTGGCCCTCTCTCAGTGGGTTGTGTCCCTGAGCTAGCTCACATTCTCTGAGGTCAGGATGTTCACCAAAGTGACCCGTCCGGGAGCCCCACTCTGTGCGACCTGCACGTGGCCCCTGGTGGCCGAGGAGAGCCCCATCAGGGCCATGGCCCGGGACCAGCATCTCTCAGATACACTGACCCCCACGTGCCCCAGCCACAAGACCCCTCCAAGGCTTTTTCTCCCCCCATAGCCTGGAATTTCTTATTCTTTTTTAAAAATCACTTTTATTGAGTCATAATATTTATGAAATAAAGTTCATTAACCTCACTGTCCAACTGGACAAGCGTATGACTGTGTGACCACCACGCAATCGGCACAGGGAGCACCTCCTGTGTGTGCTCCCCAAATGTCCCTCCTCGTGCACACAGCTCTGTCCCCAGCATGGGCCCTGCGAACCACTGATCTGCTTTCTGTCACGACAGTTAAAACCCATTGTAAAATTTTACAGTAATGATGTCCTATCTGCAATGCAGCCCTATTTAATGGCTGAGTAGTGGTCCATGGTGTGAACATAACAACTTTATTCATTTACCAGTTCACGAACACTTGAATTTTCCTGAGATTTGGTCATAATAATGAAAGGTGAGATAGATATTCACATACGAGTCTGTAAGCTCTTCCCCTGAAAGCATCGAGAAGTGTGATTGCTGGACTGTTCAGCCAGTGTTCGTTTTACTTTATACAAAATTGCCAGAGTATTCCCAAGTAGGTGTATGACTTTGTGATCTCACCAGTAATGCGTGAGTGTTCCAGTTTCTGCACATCCATTTCTTCTTGACTAAGCTTTGATACATTGTTCTTTGCAGCCAAAGATGGAGAAACTCTATACAGTCAGTAAAAACAATACCTGGAGCTGACTGTGGCTCAGATCATGACCTCCATATGGCAAAATTTAGGCCCAAGCTGAAGAAAGTAGGGAAAACCACAGGGCCACTCAGCTATGACCTAAATCAAACCCTTTATGATTGTACAGTGGAGGTGATGAATAGGTTCAAGGGATCAGATCTGATAGAGCACCTGAAGAACTATGGCTGGCAGTTTGTAATACTGTACAGGAGGCAGTGATCAAAACCATTCCAAGGAAAAACAAATGCAAGAAGGCAAAGTGGTTGTTTGAGAAGACTTTACAAATAGCTGAGGAAAAAAGAGAAGTGAAAGGCAATGGAGAAAGGGAAAGATATACCCAACTGGATGCAGAGTTCCAGAGAATAAAAAGGAAAGACAAGAAGGCCTTAAATGAAAAATGCAGAGGACTAGAGGAAAACAATAGAATGGGAAACACTAGGGATCTGTCCAAGAAAACTGGAGATATCAAGGGAACATTTCATGCAAGGATGGGCACAATAAAGGACAGAAACTGTATGGACCTAACAGAAGCAGAAGAGATTAAGAAGAGACAGCAAGAATGCACAGAAGAGCTATACAAAAAAGATCTTAATGACCCAGATAACCACGATGGTGCGATCACTCACCTAGAGCCAGAAATCCTTTAGTGTGAAGTGAAGTGGGCCTTAGGAAGCAGGATTTCCAGCTGAGCTATTTCAAATCCTAAAAGATGATGCTGTCAAAGTGCTGCACTCAATATGCCAGCAGATTTGGAAAACTCAGCAATGGCTATAGGACTGAAAAAGATCAGTCTTCATTCCAATTACAAAGAAGGGCAATGCCAAAGAATGTTCAAACTATCATACAATTGCACTCATTTCACATGCTAGGAAGGTAAAACTCAAAATCCTTCAACATAGGCTTGAGCAGTACTTGAACTTTCAGATGTACAAGCTGGATTTAGAGAAGGCAGAGGAACAGAGATCAGATTGCCAACATCTGTCGGATCATAGAAAAAGCAAACCAATTTCAGAAAAACATCTGCTTCATCGACTATGCTAAAGCCTTTGATTGTGTGGATCACAACAAACTATGGGAAATTCTTAAAGAGATGGGAACACCAGACCAACTTACCTGTCTCCTGAGAAATCTGTGTGCAGGTCAAGAAGCAACAGTTAGAACCTTATATGAAACAATGGACGGGTTCAAAATTAGGTAATGAGTACACCAAGGCTGTATATTGTCACCCTGCCTATTTTAGCTTATATACAGAGCACATCATGTGAATTGCCAGGCTGGGTGAATCACAAAATGGAATCAAGATTGCCAGGAGAAGTATCGACAGTCTCAGATATGCAGATGATATTACTCTAATGGCAAAAAGCAAAGAGGAACGAAAGTGCCTTTTGACGTGGGTAAAAGAGAAGAGTGAGAAAGCTGACTTAAAACTCAACATTATAAAAATAAACAAAAAACACTGAGGCCATGGCATCCAGTCCCATTACTTCCTGGCAAATAGATGGGGAAAAAGTAGAAGCAGTGACAGATTTTATTTCCTTGGCCTCCAAAATCACTTTGGATGGTTACCGCAGCCATGAAATTAAAGGACTTTTGATCCTTGAAAGAAAAGCTGGACAGCATATTAAAAAGCAGAGACATCACTTTGGTGATAAAAGTGAATCTAGTCAAAGTTACGGTTTTTCCAGTAGTCATGTTTGGATGTGAGAGTTGAACCATAAATTAGGCTGAATGCCAAAAAATTAATGCTTTCAAACTGTGATGCTGGAAAAGACTCCTGAGAGTCCCTTGGACTGCAAGGAGATCAAACCAGTCAATCCTAAAGGAAATCAACCCTGAATATTCAATGGAAGAACTGATGCTGAAGCTGAAGTTCCAATATTTTGGCCACATGATGTGAAGAACCTGCTCATCGGAAAAGACCCTGATGCCTGGAAAGATGGAAGGCAGAAGAAGGGGATGACAGAGGATGAGATGGTTGGATGGCATCATTGACTCAATGGACGTGAGTTTGAAAAAACTCCAGGAGATAGTGAAGGACAGGGGAGTCTGGCATGCTGCAATCTATGGGGTCAAAGAGAGTTGGACATGACATAGCGATTGAAAAACAACAACAGTAATGAAACTGAAGATTTTGTTGGGATTTAGCTGTTTTTTTACACACTCACTTTGAATGGCATCAGATTTTACGAAATGTTGTCACATGTGGAGACTGCTGTCTGCACCATCTCATTCTGGGTTCTCTTTAGTTTCTTCTCCTGTGCTGTGAAATGAAAACTGCTTGAGATTAACCCAGGATAATTATCAGGTTCATCTTAATTTTTTCCTTCTTTTAGGAATCACACTACCCTGCTGTCAATGTCCAGCATCTGAAGATTATAATTTCATATGTATTTGTCCAAGTGTCTAGTTAATTTTTAGTGGCAAGATAAATCAGAAGCCTGTTATACACATGATTGGAAGTGTGGGTATTTGTACTGGGAAAATTTTAATCACTCACTTCACTTTCTCGGGGAACAAGTTATGGAGCTGACGAGCTGTCACCCTGGTCTGTCTCTCGAGTGGGAGAGTCCCAGCTTCAATTTCCTCTTCTTCACAGGAGCCTGTGTTTATGGGACTATTACTTTCTTAAAAGACTTGCTGTTGTCTCATCATTTCCTGTGTCGATGTCTCTCCTCAAATGAGAATCAACTGATTATTCTTCGCCGGTTGTCCTTAGCTGCTGTTCAACTTCTGCTTTCTGCTGACTCTCGGTTAATTCCATATTTATATCAAATTCTTATTTTCAAAACTGTCAGTGTTAACACAATCCCAGACTTGGTAGCTTTGTTATGCCAACTATTTCTACACCAGGCACTTACAGAAATCAAAGCCTTAGAGAATGTCAGAATTGATGAGAATAAGTGTTACGAATGACAGTCATTTGGTTTTGGAGCCAATAAAGTAAGCATTAAAGTTTATTAATTACACAAAAATGTTTCCTGAAGGATAGCAAATGTGAAGGCAAACTACCCTCTGTGGTGAGATTGTCAGGGTTGAGGGAGGGTCAGAGAGGGAACAAAAGTCATCATGCTTCCCTCATGTTTAGCTAAAGTTGCTGATGAACAGAACGGACAAAATCATAGAGATACATTTATTGTTTTTAGTTCTCCGTCTCTGTGGTTTTGAGAAACATTTTTCCTTCCTGTTTACTTACGCATCATTTGAGGATGAGAACTCAGGGCGTATCTATGGATACTGTCTGTGCTGTGCTGTGCTCAGTCATGTCCAACTCTTTGCGACCCCATGGACTGTAGCCCTCCAGGCTTCTCTGCCCATGGGATTTTCCCAGCAAGAGTACTGGAAAGGGTTGCCATGTCCTCCTCCAGGGGATCTTCTTGACCCAGGGATCAAACTTGTGTCTCCTGCATTGGCAGGCAGGTTCTTAACCACTGAGTCACCTGGGAAGCCCATCTATGGATACTACTATAGTGAGTATTAAAGTCATTTGAAAAATACATTGGAATAAAAATGTTCTTACAGTAAAGGAAGGTAGTTATAAATACCACCTAAAATCACATGGGCATAATAGCCTTTCCAGGAACGTCTAGACGGATGTCTCATCAAGTAATGAAACTGCGGCTAAGTTAACAGCACTAGACCATCGCTGTGCAGTGCCCCCTGCCGCTGTGAGCTTGAGACTATGCAAAGCTTCAGCCATATCAATTTCTAACTAAAGACAATAACAAGATTATCCTTCAACCCTACATGACGCAACTATTCTGCGTACAACCAAAACAGGCCAGCCCTTCCTTCTGAAGGGAGTGCAGAGTCAGTCGTTAGGTGACGCCCCCTCTTATTCCTCAATATCCTATAGAATAAACACTATGATGTACAGTTCACTACTATTAATACACCGTGTGTGAGATGATAAGGGGTCAGTAGAAGAAAGCAAAGAAACTATTTGGGTAGCATATATACAAACATAACAAAATGATGACATTCTTATAGCTATTACAATCTTTATACCTACAACTGGTCACAAGGCTGTCAGTTCAGTTCAGTTGCTCAGTCGTGTCTGACTCTTTGCGACCCCATGAACACCAGGCCTCCCTGTCCATCACCAACTCCTGGAGTTCACTCAAACTTATGTTCATCAAGTGTAGTTGGTATTTATAACTAACTCATCCACTCTCAGGCTTCCTTTGTGGCTCAGATGGTTAAGAATCTGCCTGCAATTCGGGAGACCTGGGTTCGATCCCAGGGTTGGGAAGATCCCCTGGAGAAGGGAAAGGCTATGCACTCCAGTATTCTGGCCTGGAGAATTCCATGGACTACAGTTCATGGGATCACAAAGAGTCAGACACAACTGAGCAACTTTCACTTCACTTCGCTCACTCTCAGCTCCAATTCCCTTCTCCTTCAGTAAGCACTTCAGCCAGTCGTGGTCTCGCCTGGTGAAGTGTTCCAGACCTTCATCCCAAAGCCTCTGGGCTATTTGCCGTCTGTATGGAATTGGCTTCTGGTGGTTTTCCACTGCTTTCAACTAAAGAACACGATGGTAATAAGAGGCACAAAGGGATATGCTTCCAGATGTCCTCTTCTTCACCTCTGTTGTGTCACCGCTACCAAAGCTCCTTGTGAAGGTCAAGGTCATTCACCCCACCGGTGTGAGTTAGCCACTCAGTCATGTCCGACTCTTTGTGACCCCATGGACTGTAGCCCACCAGGTTCATCTATCCATGGGCTTCTCCAGATAAGAATACTAGAGTGAGCTGCCACGCCTTCCTCCAGGGGATCTTCCTGACCCAGGGATGGAGCCTGGGGCACAGCAAGCAGATTCTATACCATCTGACACACCAGGGAAGGAGTTCAAAGTGGCTGGATGGAATGTCAGCTTTTAGTTCAATGGAATCATTGTCCCCCTGTCCCCACCACAGATGCAAGCAATTGTTAATTTGGCATAAAGACCTCTAGATGAGCAGAGGGCAAGTTCACAAGGATGGGGACAATTTTGCTAGTGGATCATTGTTGTTAATAAAAACTAGACTCACTCTTATTTCCATGTCTTTATTCCAGGACATATGAATCCCGGCTCTGGAAGAAATAGCACCATATATGAAAAGTGACTCAATATAGTAAGACTTCTGGAGAACACTGGCCCAGCCTGCAGGGTATTGCCGTCTGGCTTGTGCTGCAAATGCATCTTCAAAATGCCTTTCCATCATCTGTCAAACCAGCTGCTGCTTCAGGAAGGGAAACACGGGAAGACTAGTGAATTTTCTATGAAGGGAGTCCCTTGACCAGAAGCAGTGCTGTGTGGAATGACATGTCAGTGGATAAGGAAGAAGCATTACGTGTAAAGAAGGAGCATCTGTGTCTAGATTCAGTGTTTGTTCTACTTATGACAAAGCTTTGCTCTTCTAGAATAGAAGTGACCCACAGCAGTCAACCTTCCAGCAGGTAGCTGGCTGATCACCACAGAAAATGGTGCCGAATTAGTGGCTCAGTGTTGGTCTCTCTGCTAGCATACTGGACACATAGTGATTATTAATCACATCTACAAAACACCTTCACAGAAACACCTGACTAAGTAACTGAGCACTGTCATCTAACCAGGGTGACCTGTCAAAAAGCCATCACAATCGAAGTCCAGATTCTTGGCTCTCACTCACGTCCACTAAGTAAAGATGATCTTTCATGCTTGTCCTAAAATTCTTTAGTTTTCAGAATGCTCTCTGCCGGGGTCCAGCCCCGGCTGATCCAGGGTATTCGAAGGGGAGACGGCTTAGGCGACTACTTAAATTTTCATCAAAGATATAAAGAGTAATAGAATGAGGATAGCTCAGTAGGAAAATTCAGTGCAGAAAAGAGGCTGAGTAGCTTGGTTTACGCGGGAGACCAATAAAACTTCAAGACAAGAAGCTTGCACCACTTACGTAGGCCGCAGGCGTCCTTCGGTTCTCCTGAAGGAGAGGAGACACTGAGGCCTCCCCGGTCAGATCTTAGAAGCCCAGGCATAATTAGTAAGCATGGCGGGTTCCACGCTCCAGATGGAGACTCAGCCAGAGTGAGAGAGAGAGAGACATGGGGAGACCAGTCTTTCGAGGAACTGATCCCAATTCTTTATTTTCCAGAGTCTGTTTTTATACACTGAGATGTTATACAAAAGTCATGTGGGGACAGCAGTCCTGACTTTTATTAAAGTCAGGTGCTTCACACAAATGTATACAGAGGTCTTACATCATCTTCTGGCCAGGGGGGCCTGCTGACAATTTACGACCCTCTCCTTGTGACAGCGGTCAGTCAACACTTATTTCTCCAGGGGTGATTATTCTTAAAACAGATGCCACCCAAATAAAGTTACATTTCTATAGGGTGAGGGTATAGTGGATTTTAGTCAAGGAAAGAATGTACTTAGCCTAAGGTCTAACATGATTAATATCAAAGGTTAATACTTATTTCTTCTATATATTCATTAATGTGTATAAGGGCAGGGGATGTGGAGACTTAGCAACAAACATTGGCTCAGCAAATGAAAAACCCTTCACCAATACAATTTCTAATCAGCCCATTATACTTATACTAATAGTTTTCTAACTTTTCTAAGGAACCTGTTTTTAGAAGGTTTAAAGCATCTCGTGCCTCTCACGGTTGGGAGGCTGTGAGCAATCACATGTGGCTGGACAAGCCTGTCAGGCAGGCCAGAGAACCTTCAGAGGAATTTGTAGGTTAAAACACTCTTGTCACGCCCAGGAGTTTTGATTAACTGGAGCTCTAGGTTAACTCCTTCTCCGAAAGAGGTGGTGGGGGACAGCCCCCTGTAAAGTCAGAGGTGTAGGTGAGAGCACAAAGTAGCAAAGTAGGCAGGCTCTGGTTATGGGGGTAGATGCTCAAGGATTTCCAGGGGGACTCCTGAGGCTTGATCCCGCCTTTGCGTATGTCGAGCCTCCTTCCTCATGACCTTTGCCATGGGCGGAGTACCTCACTCTGGCCCCCAACAGCTCTCTGCTAGTCTTCATGTAGATATCCTGGTAGAAGTCTGAGGCAAGAGTTTGAGATCTGCAAATATAGAATGGATATGGGACAAAAAGGACCTTTCTGATTAAAATAAACATTGTATGCTTGGTTTATCTGGTAGATTTTAATGGTTTTAAAATAAAATTAAATTAAAAAAAAAAACTTCTGCATGTGTTTGTGTGTGTGTGTGCGTGTGTATGACCTGCCAACAGTATGTTCTGCTCTTTCGATCTTTTGGACAGTGTTCAAGGACCTCAGGATGGAAGAAATGAAGGATGACGTGTGGGCCAGGCAGGATCCATTAAGCCCTGTGGCTTCAGCGCAATAAAGTGTGTGGTTGGCACAAGACAAGGAACATTATACACCAGAGACACAGAGTGAGCGGAGGGCCCAGTGCCAGTCAACAGTTCCTTCAAATTAAAATACTCAGTACAGTTGAGGGCCTGAACCAACATGAGCTCATGATTTCTGAGGTTGCTTTCTGCTTTTTTCTCTTCTTCTTGACTGGCCTGGAGGTGGTGCTTCATGAGATGAGAGAAAGCTTTTGTCTTTTTGAATATCTAATCCCAAATCTACAAACTCTGCAGGTTGAATTCCAACATTGCTTCCTCTATAAGATGGTCTGTAACAACTCACCCTCATTTTTCTCCTCCCTTTAAATTGTTGGGTCAACAAAACAGGGAGTGTCCTTTTCTTTCTGCTGGTTCTGTTATCAGTCTGAAAGCACAACATGGAGTTTTGAATGTTTATCAGAGTTCCTGATAGATATTTGTTGGGAGGTTGATAGTCAAAAACAAGGCAGTGGGAGGGAGTTTTAGTTCTTCAGGGATGAATTAAATGATGGCCTGATAATTCACCCTGTGTCACCTATGTGCTCATGCAGGCCATTTGAGAAGTCTTCTCAGGGATGCAGGCACTGACTCACCACTGGAATTACAAAAGGGAGCTCAGGTTTGGGGTGTTTAAAGTGAGTGTTCATCTGCGTTTGGGAGCACAGTAGAGTAACTTAACATGGAAAAGCTTCACCATCTAGAAATACTGGTTACAATGGACCACATATTTTCTAAAAATACAGGGGGTTGAACCATTCAATAAGCACCATCCGGGGAATGGAGAGTCAAACCCAGTGTGGTTCTGCCTGAAGAAATACATGGAATACATGAACACCTCACTCTGGTCTGAATGGCCATCATCAAAAAGCCTATAAATAATAAACACAAGAGAGGATGTAGAGAAAAGGGAACCCTCCTACACTGGTAGAAATGTAAGCTGGTGGAGCCGTCATGGAGAACAGTACGGAGGTTCCTCAAAAAAAGTAAAACTAGAGTTGCCATATGATCCAGAAATGGTACTCCTGGGCACATATCCAGAGAAAACTATAATTAAAAATGATACATGCAGCCCTATGTTCATAGCAGGACTGCTTGCAATAGCCAAGACATGGAAGGAACCTAAATGTCCATCGACAGAAGAATAGAGAAAGATGTGGTGTATATATGTACATACAATGGAATATTATTCAGCTACAATGAAGAATGAAATAATGCCATTTGCAGTCACATGGATGGACCTAGAGATTTTCATGCTAAATCAGACAGAGAAAGTCAAATATCATGTTTCACTTGTATATGGACTCTAACAAATGATACAAACAAACTTATTTCCAAAACAGAAACAGGCTCACAGAAAACAAACTTATGGTCACCAAAGGGGAGGAGGGGACACATTAGGAGTTTGGGATTAACATATATACACTGCTACATGCGAAATAGACAGTTAACAAGGACCTACTGTGTAGCCCAGGGAACTCTACTCGATATTCTGTAATAACCTATTGGGAAAAGAATCTGAAAAAGAATAGATACAGGCATATGTATAACTGAGAGACTTTGTTCTATGCCTGAAACCGACACAATATTGCAAATCAACCATACACCTATATAAAAAATTAAATTGAAAAGAAATTTAGTTCCAGTTGAAGGAGATTTTACAGTGTAAGCCTGAGGTATTGCCCTTCAGACTATCACATGAACAGTGATACAGTGAAACAGTGACAGGCAGTGGTTTCCCCACCATAACCAGAATACGCTGGTCTAGGAATCAAGTGAGGAACATGGGTGGGTCCTGACACACCCGTATCTGAAGACACGTTTGCAGCTACTTTTTATTTCTTGCTCCACTGTGAACTTGGCTGGATTAGAGGCTGTAGAAAATAAGAAAGGTTTCAACAAAACACAAAGTAGTTGTTCTTTCATTTGGGGCTGAGATTGATCCCTGGCAATACTGGCATCTTTGTGTCATTGGGCAAATGGAACAGAAGGGAGTTCACATTTGGGTGATTTGATTCTGATTATGAAGTGAAAGGGGCTGCCACTAAGCCCTGGTGGGAGGGGAAGGACAGAGAGGCAACTCACTCTTGGGGGAAATGACACGGAGTCCTGGTCAGCAGTGCAGATGGCAGTGAAGCTCCAAGTCTGCTGAATCTGGAAGGAACTCACTGTTGCCTTCTCTTTCATTCTCCCTTGAGCCTGATGTCTGACCACCTGTCATGCAGAGACTCAGGGACCTGTGCAGGAACTGAAAGCAAGAAGGTCATAAAGACCGCTTCAGTTCTTGCTTGGATCTCGGAGAGACAGGGCTTTATCAGAAGTGCCCCCATCCGCTCAGGAAGGCAGTCAAGGCTGCTGTGCACCCCCATGAGTCCTCATACCTCACACCTCTAGGACTGTAACAGCTCTCGAAGTTTTCTGAATTTATGGGATAATCTTTGTATTTCAACAGAAGCCCTTTGTCCATTTTTCCTCTGGCGTGTAGATTTATTTCGGTTCAGGGAGGGAGACCGCAGTGGCAGAATGAGACCTCACAGTGACATTTGCCAGGATCAAGGCAATCTGACAACTGGACCCTTTGAACTCTTTCTGGAGGACTTGTAAGTCACCAGGTGCTGTGCTGAGTACTAGAGACTGGAACACGGTCAGGTGCCCCTGATGACTCAGCTGGTGAGGGGCACGCACCTAAGCTCTGCAGTTTATTTTGCTTTGTCATTTTAACTCAACTTCATTTTTTATTTAAAGCTTTTAATTTACTGTTTATTAACCAGTCAATCCTAAATAAATCAACCCTGAATATTCATTGGAAGGACTAATACTGAAGCTGAAGCTCCAATACTTTGGCCACCTGATACGAAGAGCCGACTCATTGGAAGAGATCTTGATGCTGGGAAACATTGAAGGCTGAAGGAGAAGGGGACAACAGAGGATGAGATGGTTGGATGGCATCACTGACTCAATGGACATGAGTTTGAGTAAACTCCAGGAGTCAGTGAAGGACAGGGAAGCCTGGCATGCTGCAGTCCATGGGGTCACAAAGAGTTGGACATGACTGAGCGACTGAATAACAACACTTTTTCTGTTTGTATCATTTATTTTATTTTATTACCTTATTTTATTATTTATTGTTTATTTTTTAATTATTTACTTATTTAAAGCATTGCATTTTAGATGTGCTTTCAATGTGTGTGTTTTGAGATACTCTGGTGGGTTGTACATATTTTTATCCCAAGTTGCGACTTTTCTTTCATGGCTGTGCCGAGAGTAGTGAAATCCGTATTGATGCAACCAGGAAAAGGTGGTAAAACAGCATATGGGTTTGAGAATCAGAGAGCCACGTTGGAATGTAGTTCTTTGATTCACTGCCCATGGGAGAGCTCTGGCTCTCTCATTTGTAAATGTGGCAAATGCTATTTACATCATGAGATCCTTGGAAGGATTGATGGAGAACTCATATTAAAATACCTAGTCTAAGAAGGCAATGAGTAAGTCTTCATTCCTCATCCCAAGCTTTGTATCTCTTTCATGGGACTGTGATAAATTTACCTGGGCTGAAGAATTTTAACTACTCAGGAAATGTTTCTATAAAGAAGACAGAAGAGAAAAGCATGTCTATTTAAAGGTTTCACAATTTACTTTGAGTCCCTTGTACTGCAAGGAGATCAAATCAGTCAACCTTGAATATTCATTGGAAGGACTGATGCTAAAACTGAAGCTCCCACACTTTGGCCACCTGATGTGAAAAGCCAACCCATTGAAAGAGACCCTGATGCTGGGAAAGACTGAGGGCAGGAGGAGAAGGGGACAACAGGATGCGATGGTTAGATAGTGTCACTGACTCGATAGACATGAATTTTAGCAAACTCCAGGAGACAGTGAAAGACAGAGGAGCCTGGTGTGCTGCAGTCCATGGGGTTGCAAAGAGTTGAACACTACCTAGCGACTGAACAACCGTAACTTGCTTCTCTGTTCTAAGGAAGAAGACTTCTCTAGAACAGTGATCATTTACCTCCAATCACTCTTCAGTCATACTGAACCCTTGAATAAAGTTTCCATAGTTAATGCACTGAATCTGGTCACAATGATGCCTCTGTGTACAAGAAATCATCAAGAAGTGAATACAGCAACAGTGGAGACTTTGGCAAATGTGGTGCTGAATCTCAGAAATAAAAGTCAAAACACCGTTACATCATCACACTTTTTCCAGCAAAAGGACTCAGAGAAGTAAGAGCTCAAAATGTTCTGAGGAACGGAAGGAGACTGTCTTCCCTCTTGGGAGAACACACAGGATGTGAAGAGAGGGAGGTTACAATGTCCCTGCTTCCTCTTCTTGGCCTCTTGGGTGCTTCCAGTTTTCAGACTTGTCAGCCTGTGGATAGGTCAGTAGGAAGATCAGTTCTGGTCTCTGCCCTTGGCTTCAATCCAGGCAGCAAAGAGGTTGTTATAACCTTTGCTTCGATGTCAGTGCCAAGTTTTTTTGCTCCTAACTACTTTGCCATCAGTGTAGCTACTATCATATTTCCCATTTGGCTCAGTTGTTTGTATTTAAATTTTAGCAGCCAGAGCTCTGGAGCAGGGGGGAAAAAAAAAAAGAAGAGGCCGGTGAATGGGAGGATTTGGGATCCAAAACCGATCTACCTTCAGCATCCCAGAGTATGAAACTGTAAGGAACTGAGGGTCATTATACTGACGAGAAAAACAAAGATCAGCCGGATGAAGTAAATTACCCAAGGTCACAGCATGTCAGAGCAAGAGAGACAAGTACCACTCAGGATGGAGCCGTTTAATGGTCTTTGCCCTCTCCACGCTGCCTGGGACTCTGAACCATATGCTGTTGAGATATATCCGCTCTTCTCTTGAGGTGAAAAATTTCCAGACTTTCCAACCCTTTATTCCTCTTGCTTTCCTGTGTTTAGGACCCAGTTACTGTCCTTTTTCATGGGGTCCTGCTCCCACTTGCTGACGGTCCTTAATATTGCACCATCACAGGAGCTCTGTCTTGGAAGCCCTTCTGCCTAGTGAGAGGGTTAGAGGACGAGTCCTCTTCAACCTGAAGGATGCTCTTCCGCTGAGATCTTTGAAGGACAGATTAGACTTTGTGGTTATTGATTAACATTGAGCTTAATGTCAACCAGATCCCACATGTCTACATTATGCCTTTAAAGTCCTAGGGAGGCACCATCAACATCAATGTTGATTCTTTTTTCTTAAGCTTTTTTTTTTTTTTTTTAACGTGGATTATTTCCAAAGTCCCGACTGAATTTGCTACACTATTGTGTCTGTTCTGTGCCTTGGTTTTCTGGCTGCAAGACATTTGGGATTCCTGCTCCCTGACCAGGGATTGAACCCATGACCCTTGCATTGGAAGGTGAAGCCCCAAGCACCGGACCACCAGGGAAGTCCCTCAACACTGATTCTTAAAGTGATAATTTCTTGTGATGATGTTAACAATAATAAGAAAAACCTAACTATTCTTTACTATGTTCCAGGCATTTTAAACATCAGCTTTGCCGATAGGTGTTAACTCATTTAATCTTCACAATAATCTTTTGAGTTTTGTGTGTGTGTGTGTGTGTGTGTGTGTGCTCAGTCACGTCCAACTCTTTGTGGCCCCGGCTCCTCTGTCCATGGGATTTCCCAGGCAAGAAAACTGGAGTGGGTTGCCGTTTCCTCCTCCAGGGGATCTTCCTGACCTGGGAACTGAACCTGCATCTCTTGTGTCTCCTGCATTGGCAGGCGGATTCTTCAACACTAGCACCACCTTGGAAGCCCTTGAATCAGTTACTCTTATTTCTCCTAATATTTAGCAGAGGTCACACAACCAGTGAGGAGCAAATTCAAGATTCACACTGAGGGGGTTTGTCTACAGAGTCCACAGCCCTTGGATGTTACTCACTAAGAACTCAAGTTACATATTGCTCTTTCTGCCCTTCAGGGCTCAGAGCTGAGGAGGGTGTATCTTCATTTTATAAATTGTGTGAGAATACAGTTACTGATCAAGAATCCTGTAATTACCCAAAGAAAGGCTTGCAATAATTGGTAACAGAGAACCACAGTGGATTCCAAGTCTATTTCCTCCAACTGTATGTGGACAAGAAGTTGGAACTCTCTATCTCTTTTGAGGACAGGCAGAAAGAGAGGAAATAGGATGGACAGTGGTCAAAGTAAGGCATTCCTCCTACCTTACCCCATGGACAGGATCCGTGAAGGAGACCTGCTTGCCTGAGACAATGAAACAGAAAAGGTCTGTGTGTAAGGGGTGTTCTGTACAGAAGCACCAACTTAGAACACAACGGCATCCCTTATTTCTAGGGTTTGCCCAATAATGTCAAGTGTGAGCTGATCACATGAGCCAATCTTTCTTCCTTGGGGACACACAAGTCAGGGATGGAGAAGAGGCAGAAACGTGGAAGGGGAGTAGGGTCTTCCCTTCTCAGAGGACAGGACAGTGAGGCACCCTGGTAGGCTGCTCTCTTTGCCCTAGCCTGACTGTTTTCTAGACTTATGGGCCCCTCCTTGGTCTGTGGAGGGAGACCCAGTATTAGAGATATCCAATAGAAGTCCCTGCATCAGGCTGTTGGATGGCAGTTCAGATGCAGAGTCCAGGAGACTGGTACTCACCCAGTGTTGGGCACAGTCTCCACTTTCAGCATACTCTCCACATGAAGCCCTCAGAGTGGTCCCAAATCAAGGAGGCTAATTTCCTGATTGATCACCAGAAAACTTTTCAATATCCTCTTGTTCAGTAGTTACGATCTCCATGGAGCCATCTAGCGAATGCCCTGTTTCTACTGTCATAATAAACAATAATTTGCAATTCACTGGAGATCTCCTCCAAATTAGGTATTCTAGTGATTATTGCTAGAATTGGTCACACTTGAAATAATATGGAGAAAGTAGCCAGTGGTTATAAAGCATGTTTCCCATTTATAATTTGAGTAGCTTACTTGTCTTCCCTAATTACCGCTGGAACTGTCAGTTCTTGGACTCCAGGAGCTATCTGGTTCATAGGGTTAAATAATAACTTTTTTAAGACCCTTTATTGGCTTTCTTTGCTTTTTCTTCTTCTTTTTTTTTTTTAAAAAAGAATTCTGACAGGGCATAAAATGAATTTGCTAATTAGTTTTCTTTTCCTGACCTGCATTATCTTATTGCTTCAGTTTGTCTCCAGTGAGGCCAGCCAAAGTTGTCGAGACCAACCAGAGCTGTCAAGCCCACACAGCTTCTGAAGACCCAGTATTCAAAAAACAATTAAGATAGTATGCAAATCAAGCGGAGTTTATCCAACTGTTAAGCTTGGCCAGGTGGGCGGCCTGTGTCCCCTGAAGTGCACAAAGACAAGATGGGGATACATCATCTCTATAGATTTCTTCACCCACAAGTCCTAAGAACAGACTCTCCCAATCTTGCCTGGAACACTTGTTTACAAAATGACCTAGATGTTCCAAAGTAGAATCGGGGATGGAATCTAACTCCTATGTAACAAACAGCACCGTGTGGTTCTTATCACGAGGGAAATTTTGGAAATCCAGGTTTAGGAGGATGATTCTAGGCTGGGTGATTCCTTTTTGACATTGGAGTTCAAGACCTACTGCCCTAGAGGAAAGTGATAACAAATACAAAGTTATAGGAAAGATTAGACCAAATCTACTGTAATAAGATTTTTGTATCACCATACACAAACTTGTTTTTCTACCTAAAGGCATAAAATATTATATATTTTTATCTGAAAAACCATCCACTAAATCATTTAGTCCATTCTCAGTGATGAAGAAATTCTTTTCAAGGAAAAAGAAACACTATTTTTATTTCCCCAAAGTAAGAGGGTCTGCTATCCCTAGTCAAGAAAATCTAATTCTTAAACCTTCTGAAATAGCTTCCATAAAATAAGGATTCTGGGACCTCGCCATATAACCACTAAATCATGATGTTCATGGATAGGGCTTGGAAATCTGATTTTGACCCAGAAGAATGAGGTCATCAGTCAAATTCAACAATCACTGGTCTATTCCACTTCTGTGCAACAGTTGAGTGAACTCAGCAATAGAATTGAAGTGATTCACCAGATCAAATTTGTGGGAGGCCTGCAATGGGCCTGCAGAGCTGAAGCCTGTTTGGTGTGAGTCACAAAGAAATGCTTTTGTCTCTCAGAAAGTCTGATGGGGTGGTTCCCATCACCCAGAGTATTAGGAGAAGTCTGGAGGTTAGAGAAATCTCCTTCTCAATGATTTCAAGGCTTCATGCACCCTGCCATCCATCACCTCTACCCACCTGTTAATTAAGATCTTCTCTCAGTCAATGGATTATACTCTCTGAACAGAAAGAGAAGTATTGGAGCTGGAGAAAGATGACTGTGACATTGTAGATGAGGAAATAGGGTCCTTGTGTGGCTGGCTTACTGTGCTTTGATAATGAAGTTTTTAGGACAAGTCAACATGAAGATAGAGCACGTGAGCATCTTATAAACCACTGAATTCTAGCTTTCCACCTCTAAAATATTGAGAAATTAACTTCCAAAATGGTCCTAACAATTCTCATCTCCTTGGACCCATCCTCTCTCCCATGTTGGACAGAGACGACTTGTGTCACCAGGGGGATGTGCTGGGAAGGATGCAATGTGATTCCCAAGCTTGGGCCATAAAAGGCATTGTGGCTTCTTCTTTTCTCTCTCTTGGAGCCTTGCTCTGGGAAAACCAGCCCCGATATTGGATGGGGGCACTTAACAAGTCCTGTGGAGAAGTCCACCTGGTGAGGAATGGGGGCCTCCCACCCAAAGCCAGCACCATCTTGCCAAGGATGTGGGTGGATCACTTGGGAAGAGCATCTTCCAGCCTCAGTCCAGCCTTCAGATGATGCAGCCCCAGCTGACATCCGACTGCAACCTAGTGATGGCCCTTCGGCCACAATCCCTGGCTAAACTTGAAACGGGTTTACTGCTTTAAGTCCAAGTTTGGGGTAATTTGTTATATAGCAATAGATGATCAACACAAATATGTTGAGTGATTACCCCACAAATGTGAGGTTGTCGTATTTGCTATGTGATAATCACGGCTCTT
This sequence comes from Bos indicus x Bos taurus, assembly GCF_003369695.1. Lineage (NCBI taxonomy): Eukaryota > Metazoa > Chordata > Mammalia > Artiodactyla > Bovidae > Bos > Bos indicus x Bos taurus. The sequence continues at coordinate 4,379,647 of NC_040079.1, read as the reverse complement.
TGGTGTGGAAGAGGTAGGAAGAAATACTGAAGATGAGATTTACGTGCTGGAAAAGTCAAGCCAGTGAGGTGTGTTACCAGCCATGAGGAGACAGTCCTTGCACTGAATTTATATCATTTTTTTGATGACTGTAAATAGGGCATGGAATACCAATTTAGAAGGAATAGTGTGAGTCAGAGCAAGTGGTAGCGAGAGTCCTTGGCTCTGGGGGGAGAAAGTTTAGACATTTTCTTCCCTTTTCTGGTCTAAGCCATAAAGCTACCCCTTTCATGACTCGCGGGGGCCCTTTCTATTCTTATGGGGACTTTTCTGTTCAGACAGGGTAGTAAGGGAAACCACTGCGCTGTCTGAATGAAAGCACATGTACACACATATATGTATACACACACATGCACATGTGTGCACACACACACATGCACACGTGCACACACACACATGCACACACACACGTGCACATGCCCCCCCCCCCCCCCACACACACACTACTACGCCAGCCATCTGTTGATGGGCGTGTGGGTTGTTTCTGTCTCAGCTGTTGTAAACAGTGCTGTTATGACTGTTTGTGTGCATGTTATTTTTTTTTAATTGGAGTATTCTCCAGATATATGCCCAGGAGTGGGATTGCTAAATCATATGGTAACTTTGTTTTTAGATTTGTAAGGAAACTTCATACTATTTTCCATAGTGGCTGTATTAATTCACATTCCCACCAACAGTGTAGGAGTGTTTCCTTTTCTCCACACCCTCTCCAGCGTTTATTATTTGCAGACTGTTTGATGGTGGCCATTCATTCTGACTGGTGTGAGGTGACACCTCATTAGGGTTTTGATTTGCATTTCCCATATAAATAGTGATGTTGAGCATTTTTTTCATGGGCCTGTTGGCCATCTGTATGTCTTCTTTAGAGAAATGTCTATTCAGGTCTTCTGCCCATTTTTTGATTAGGCTGTTGGTTGTTTTTTTTAAAATCAATTCGGTTGCAAGAAGTGTTTCTGTATTTTGGACATTAACCCCTTGTTGGTCACATCATTTGTAAATATTTTCTTCCATTCTGTAGGTTGTCTTTTCATTTTGTTGATGGTTTCCCTTGCTGTGCAAAAGCTTTTAAGTTTGATTAGGTTCAATTTGTTTATTTTTGCTTTTATTTCTTTTGCCTTGACAGACTGATCGAAGGAAATGCTGTTACGATGTATGCCTGAGAATGTTTTGACTACGTGAACGGTGGTTTTTTATTTCTCTCTTTCTTTCTATATCTATTAATTGGAATTCTCCTGTGAGAAAGAGCTGTCACTTCTTCCACTGACTTATTTACTCAGTTGTTTATATTTTGTCAGTATGGACTCATGGATATCTCTTTTATTCTTTGAGTTATGACCTAGTACTATGGTTATTTATTTTGTTTATCTATGTTTTGAGTTGTTCTAACTTTGCCCATTGGGAGACCTTTCGGGTTGGTCTCCGTGCCTTTTTTTGTGTGTGCTTTATTTGTTCGGCACTTTCTTATTTTCTAGCTCTGCAAGCTGCTCCAGGCTCACTACTCATCTGGCATTTTCTTTGTTCTAGTCCTGGAATCAACTGCTTTACTAAGGAGCTTTGCTTTTGTCAACTGAAAAAAAAAACTCCAAAACCAGAAAATGCACCACCTAGAAGCTGCCGATTATGTTTTATTTGGGGGCATTACTAACTGAGGACTGTGCGGCCAGGGAGACAGCCTTGCAGACAGCTCTGAGGAGCGGCTCCAAGGAGAGAAAGGAGGAGCCAGGATACATGGGAGATTTTGCTGGGAAAAAAATGTACTTAAAGATCAAAAGATTACTGCCACTCAAAAAAAAAAAAAAAACCAGACATCTAAAGTTAGTGATTTTAGTCCTTTCTATGTATAAGAAAATGCAAGAGTCTGGGGTTATTGAAATGACTCCTTCCATGTGTGTATTAACCATCTAGGGCCAGTAGCCTATTTTTCTCCATCCTGAATTCCTGCTGGGGGTGGGGTAGGCTGCACTGGCTGTTGACTTGAAGGCAGGAAGAATTTGTTGCTTACTGGAATGTCAGACAACTTTTTTGTCCATAGTTTTGTTTTTGTTTGTTTGTTTTTGAGAGTAGTATTTAGAAGCCAAATCGTGGACGATAATTGTGCTCATTGTTGGAGGGGGGCGGTCTCTGCTGCTTCTAGCTGTCCTCAGTGGATATAGCTAAGAAAATATGTATCCACGTAACACATGCATGCATGTCGGTATTTATGCCTTTGTCTGTTTTTAGTACATATATTAAAAGAAAATTGTGAGTCCATATTGATACCTGCAACCCCAGTCCAGCACCAGAGAATGTTTTCTAGCCTTCCCCTCTCCTATTTGTAAATTCTTCTCTGGCAGTGAGACACTTCATTCTCTGTCTGCAACGTCCTTATTGGTTTGACTCTAGAACACAAAGCAAAGTAGTTTCAGAATTCTTAACCCATGGGAATTTCCTTTTCTTTACAACCCAGAGATTCTTTATCTATTCTAGATCTGTTTATTTCTTTGCTTCTTCCTATCTCTGTGAAGATTATTTTCAAGTTATAATCTCCAAGTGTTGATCATTTATTTCTGCATCTTGTGCGCTAACATGTTCTAATTTCCTCTGTGCTTTTCTGTGTTTCAACTTTGCACTATTTAGAGATGCTTCTAATAAATGCTTTCACTTTTTCTCTGGGGCATATGGGGTTCTTTGTTCATTCTTGTGGACAGCTCTTCTTGGAAATTACTTTATTGAATTTTCATAGTCATAACTCATTTCTCTCCTTCTTTACTGTCTGAGCCACCAAGGAAGCCCAACCTCCTCTCTACATGTCTCCTATTTATAAGATGAGGTGCTGTGAAAATAGAGGATTGTTTCAAAACCCATAATGATGTTTCTAAGAGACTTTCTCTACTCTTACACCCTTTAAAATTCTGTTTTGAAGTCAAATTGCCTTGGTAATTTTTAGTACAGGATAAATCTGAAGGAAATTGAGGTGATTCAACATGGGGGGAAAGTATATAATTTCTCCTGACTTCCACTCTATGGGAAAATATCATTGTGCTTATTTATATAGGAAGAGGGTATTTCAATCATCAAAAGTCATTCATGAGAAAATGATGAACTCTTCAGGAATATCAAAGTACTTTATGTTTCTAGTTTTATTGTAAATTCTCCAAGGCAGAGGCACACCCATGCCTGCATTATACATGCACAGTAATTAGCATGGCAGCTGCAATAATAAAACAGGATTAAAAGAGACATTATTAGAAAATACAATATGAACTCTTAAATTAGTGACATGTTAGTATTCAGAAAACAACCATTGTTCACTAAAAGTCAATATTGCACTCAATTTTTAAAACTGAAAGTCACAATGGAAAAACCCTGAGGTTGTCTGCAACTGTGAGAACGGCACCTCCCCACGCTGGCCTGTGGGGATCGCAGCTCACCGCCTGCTGTCCTCAGTCCCACAGGCTACCTCGTTTCTGGAAACAGCCTGTCCCCATATCTGAGATCAAACCAGTCAGTCCTAAAGGAGATCAACCCTGAACAGTCATTGAAAGGACTGATGCTAAAGCTGAAGCTCCAATATCTTGGCCCCCTGATGCCAAGAGCTGACTCATTGCAAAAGACCTTGATGCTGGGAAAGATTGAAGGCAGGAGGAGAAGCAGGTAGCAGAGGATGAGATGGTGGATGGCATCACCGACTCGATAGGCATAAATCTGAGCCAACTAAGGGTAATACCAAAGGACAGAGGAGCCTGGGGTTCTGCAATCCATGGGGCTGCAAAGAGTCAGACACGGCTTAGCAACTCAACAGTAAGTATGTGTCTAAGAACGCAGACGTTCTTCCAGGGCACGCTGCATCCTAAGGCATGGGGCTTTCACATCAAGTCATCTGTCTGCCACTCATTCACTCAGTGATTCTGCTGGGGGTTTTGTGTAGCCTGATTATGATCTTTGAGGGATTATTTCCACCTTTGGTGTTTGCACCCACTCTGCTTACTGGTGAACACCTCCGTTGGAGAATTTTAATGCAACCTTGAGGTGATGTTGTGCCTTTCTGGGTTAGTAATGAGAGCGGAGGCAGACAAATTAGAGAAGCCTTGGCATTCGTTCGTGTCACAGCTCACCCCTCCCTGCCTCCCTGTGGGAACAGGACTCGCTGCGGTTGACTCTGCCCACTGTGCTATGGTGAGCAGGGGTGACCGTTCCTCTTTGCCTTTCCTCTCACGGGTGTGAAATATTCACTCTCCCCTAATCGAGCTGCCACTCAACATCTCCTGGAAAGAGACTGTGCGTTCCATCAAGGGACAGGATCGGTGAACAGGAACCTCAGGATCATCGAGGGGGCGGGATAACCGTCACACAGGCTCACCTGCTCGGAATGAGTGATCTGAGAAGCGTTCAGTGGACCGAGGGTGTGACACCTATTATACTGCCCCAAATTCATATGCTTCATCACACAGAACCACTCCGACCTTCCCCAAGCCCTTATTTAGTCTCACTTTAGACACGGTTTAAACACACTTCCTCGTTCAGTTTCACACTCAGAATTGGGGGCTAATATGGGATACTGAGGGTGTAGCTTCTCTCAGCTTCATCACTAAGAGCCTGGGTGAACTTGAGCTAAGTGTTCCAGCAGACTGGACGTGGGCTTTCTTATCTATAAATGGCAGCTTGGGCGGGGTGACTGCTAGGGTCCCTCTCATGTAAACATCCTGTCTTTCTGCATTCTGTGAAAGCTCTCAGGGCCAGCCCTGAGCCAGGCACAGTGGACCACTGGCTAGACCTGCCTGAGAGGGTAACTCAGCGGCAGTCAATGAAGTGCTTCTTGTCTTCAAGACCACGGGGCACCCAGAGACCAGCTCATCAGGGAGAAGAGACCCAGTGACATGGGGACAGGGCAAGGAGTGCTGAGAGAAAAGATGCCCCAGGAAAGAAGGTCTGGGTTACCCACCCCAGGAAAGAGCTTGGCTTCCATCTGACCGGGGGGAGCCTTGTGCCTTGAGAGCCTGCATGGGCTGAGCGGCAACCCTGATTTGCTTTCTTCAGTTCCTCTTTAAAAAAATGCTTCCCTGGTGGCTGGTGAAGAATCAACTTACCAAAGCAGGGGAAGCAGGTTTGACTCCTGTTGTGGGAAGACCCTACGTGCTGCAGAGCAACTAAGCCCGTGCGCCGTAAGTACTGAGCCTGTACTGAGCTCTAGAATCCAGAAGCCGCAACTACTGAGCCCACCTGGCTCTACTACTGAAGCCAGAGCACCAAGAGCCTGTGCTTCCCAAGCAGAGAAGCCATCACAGTGAGAAGCCCCTGCAACACCACCAGAGAGTGGCCCCCGCTCCTGGCAAAACTAGAGAAACGTCCACGAAGACCCAGCGCAGCCAGGAACAAAGACAGAAAAATCATGGAAACTTTTTTTTTTAAATGTGGACCATTTTTAAAGTGTTTATTGAATTTGTTACAATATCGTTTCTGTTTTATGTTTGGGTTTTTGGCCACAAGGCATGTGGAGCCTTATCTCCCTGACCAGGGGTCGAACCTGCACACCCTGCATTGGAAGGTGGAGTCTTAACCACCGGAGTTCCAGGGAAGTCCCCTAGGTTCCTTTGAGGACAGGCTCCCCTGTGAATGCCTGGTTCGGGTGGCCAGCAGGCTCCCTGGGAGATGCCTGCTCATCTCTGGGCTGCAGTGGAGATCCGCCTGGAGGGTGGCCGAAACTGGATCAGGCAGCTGGACGATCCAATCGCAACACAGCTCTGCTCACAGCACACCCAGTCCTGCGCTGTGTGTGAGTCAGGGAGGGGCTGGCACTTTGGGTGCCCCCTCCAGAAGGCAGACGCCTCTGCTGTCAGTCTAGACGTGAGGCAGTGGGAGGACCTGGCTTTCTCCTAGTCTTTGTTTGTTCCAAGCACAAAGCAGCACAGAGCCAGGCCAGAGAGGAGCCCGGATAAGGTGCAGACATCCCAGACGCCTGCTGGACCTGACCCCTCACCTGTGCTCATCACCGCATCCTCTCTGCACAGTGCCCCACGTGGCCGGCCCTGCAGTGGCGGCTGCTGGGCCAGCTAAGGGCCAAGGAGGGAAGTTCTGAAGGTCAAGTGCTCCAAGGTCAGAGGTGGCGAAGATCATTGTGTCAGAAGAGCCTGGAAGGGCTTCCCCAGGGAGGGGAGGTGTGTGCTTCCCTGAAGTCCCTTTAGGCTCCGTCCTTACTTCCGATAGAAGGACAGGATCAGTGGGTGGGAGGGGAGTCAGGGGACAGACAGGACAAGAGACAGGAGAGGATGAAAGTGATACAGGCCACGGAGCCAAGCTGTGGACTCTGGCAGGAGGAGACTTTCTTTAAAGCTGGCTCTCGGTGATGGTGTTGCAGGAGGGCCTGGTGGCCATCGGTGCACCTGAGACCTCACCAGTGTGATGCACTCACCCAGAAGTATTCCACAAATTAAGAAGGGGCTCAGCAGTCCTTAGCTGGGCAGAGGCTTCAAGGTAAAAAGCGAGGCAAGTCTGGAACCTCCCTCTGGTGGGATCACCCAGGGCCACGGCTGATCCTCCCATCAACCTGGTGTTTGCTGCTCAGCATTCTCCCCGGCCACTCATCCTGCAGGGAAATGTCATCGTCCTCTTGTCCCTGCCCATCCGAATCCCCCATCCTTCAGACCCCTCTGGTTCTGTCCCCAGCGTGAGCCCTTCCCCAGGTACTCCATCAGCTCTAAGCCCATAGTCACTTCCCTTAGCATTCGGTGACCGTCTCCGGTGTGAGCTTTGGTTCCGTGCCTATGTTCTAGGCTTCTTGAGAGCAGGGGTGATGTTTATGCCACTCTGCATCTCCACGGTGTTGTGTCTGGGGCTGGCACACACTGGACACTGAGGACCTAACTGTCTAAGGGATGTTACCCTTGCTTTCTTCCCGACGTATTATCAGTGGGCTTCCGAAGTCAGAACGCAAACGAATGTCCGAGTCAGGTGCAGAATTCAAAATAGCCTGCTTCATTCTTGAGGGATGTTTGGATTCTGGACTGCAGAGAAGGCCTCCAACTCCAAACCCGTCTTTAAAGCACAGCTTTGTAAATGACTTCTGAGCCAGAACATAATCCTCATGAAAGGGGTGCTGCAGCGGATGAATGTGGAGTGTGGGCATTTATCTGCAAATTTATTTGCAAATTAGTGTGGGAGAAAGAGAGGGGCGCTGCTTCTCCACCTGTAAAATTAGAATCATGCCTAACCAGAGGATGGTGGCAGGGATTCAGAGAGCGCGTGCTCACAGTAACCAGCCCGCAGGTGCCAGGTAGTCATTATTAATATTGACTAAGGAACCTCTGAACTCACCCCAGCCAGGATTGTTTTTCCAAAATGGTTCAGGTCTACCTGAAAAAGAAATTGAACTGCACTGCCCAGAAGATTGTCAGTCAAAGGCCACAGGTGATATTTAGGTTAACTAACAGAAAGATTGAAGGCAGGGGAGAAGGGGATGACAGAGGATGAGATGGTTGAATGGCATCACCGACTCAGTGGACATGATTTGAGCAAGCTCTGGGAGTTGGTGATGGACAGGGAGGCCTGGTGTGGTGCAGTCCATGGGGTCACAAAGAGTCGGACATGACTGAGCAGCTAAACTGAACTGACTGACTGAATCAAGCTGCAGGTCATATAGGACATGGTCACGAGCAGCTGTCTGGTTGAGTTTAGCAAGGACAAGTCCCGGGCACAGCTCAGCTGGTAAAGGATTCTCTCCTGCCTCTGCAACAGACACAGGAGACGCAGGTTCCATCCCCGGGTCAGGAAGACCCCCTGCAGGAGGGCGTGGCAACCCACTCCAGTATTCTTGCCTGGGAAATCCCTTGGACAAAGGGGCCTGGTGGGCTACAGCCCTTGGGATCACAAAGTCGGTCATGACTGAGCACACAAGCATGCAAACAAATTTGGTTAAGTGATAACGTAAACCGGGGTACAAGGCTTTGCTTGACCGTTTCAGGAGAGACGCATCCAGGCCAGGCAGCCAACAGTGGACACCTGGCCAGGGCTATTCAAAGGGAAGGTCTGGGATCCAGCCCTCAGCCTGAAAAGCTGGACTGGGAGGGGATTGTGGGCATAAGGACAAGTGATCAGGATTGACGGGTGATGCAGAGAGACATGGTGGCCTCCAGGGCAACCCCTGTGGAGGGCACGGCACCTTCGCGCTCTTCTCCCCAGGAACGGGGACCCCCAGCGTGACCTCGAGGACCCTCAGACAGCTGGTGGCAACCTTGCCTCCTTTCCTGGGCTGATGACTGAGTCCAGCCCTGGGGTGCGTCATAGGGCTCAGCAAGGTCTTTCAGAGCAACTGGCTACAGGAAATACAGATTTGCATTAAAAGCGATTTTAGACATGGAGACTGCCCGACGCCCTCTTCAGAAGCTGACCTCTCTGTGAGCGGGCAAACACACTGAATCCCTTTGAGAAATGGCCCTCCACGGGAAGTCAGGGGCTCCTCGGTGCTCCTCTCCCAGCCTCAGAGGGCTTCGTGGCCTTTTCTGTTCTTACTTACTTTACTTACTTATTTACAACACGGCTGAACTTTGTTAGTTGACTCTGCCACGGCTACTGGGCGATTTCAAATGTCATCCACGCTGGACGTTAATCCACATTAACATTCTTGGCTGTTTTGGTTTTTCTGTTGTTTCGTTTGGCATCCCTTCTGCTCCCCTTCTCCCAAGGGCTCTGGAATCCTCCGCAGCTCAACAAGGGTACAAACGTCTTGTCTGCGATGTGCGGAGGATCACACCATGTTTGGAGCCTAAAGAAGCTGGTGCGAGGGGCTTCCCCGGTGGTCCAGCAGTTAAGAATCCGCCTTGCAATGCAGGGGGCACAGGTTCAATCTCAGGTTGAGGAACTAAGATCCCACATGCTAACTAAGCCCACGTGGTCCGCAGGCTGAGCACCACCAGCAGACCAAGACCACTCACTGCACGGAAAGATCCCCATGGGCTGCAGCTAAGACCCGATATAGCCGATACAGAAACTTTTTTTAGTGGTGCTGGGAAATCTGGTCAACCACTTGTAAAAGAATGAAACTAGAACACTTTCTAACACCATATACAAAAATAAACTCAAAATGGATTAAAGATCTCAACGTAAGACCAGAAACTATAAAACTCCTAGAGGAGAACATAGGCAAAACACTCTTTGACATACATCACAGCAGGATCCTCTATGACCCACCTCCCAGAATATTGGAAATAAAAGCAAAAATAAACAAATGGGACCTAATTAAACTTAAAAGCTTCTGCACATCAAAGGAAACTATTAGCAAGGTGAAAAGACAGCCTTCAGAATGGGAGAAAATAATAGCAAATGAAGCAACTGACAAACAACTAATCTCAAAAATATACAAGCAACTCCTACAGCTCAACTCCAGAAAAATAAATGACCCAATCAAAAAATGGGCCAAAGAACTAAATAGATATTTCTCCAAAGAAGACATACAGATGGCTAACAAACACATGAAAAGATGCTCAACATCACTCATTATCAGAGAAATGCAAATCAAAACCACAATGAGGTACCATTTCACACCAGTCAGAATGGCTGCGATCCAAAAGTCTACAAATAATAAATGCTGGAGAGGGTGTGGAGAAAAGGGAACCCTCTTACACTGTTGGTGGGAATGCAAACTAGTACAGCCACTATGGAGAACAGTGTGGAGATTCCTTAAAAAACTGGAAATAGAACTGCCTTATGATCCAGCAATCCCACTGCTGGGCATACACACTGAGGAAACCAGAAGGGAAAGAGACACGTGTACCCCAATGTTCATCGCAGCACTGTTTATAATAGCCAGGACATGGAAGCAACCTAGATGTCCATCAGCAGATGAATGGATAAGAAAGCAGTGGTACATATACACAATGGAGTATTACTCAGCCATTAAAAAGAATACATTTGAATCAGTTCTAATGAGGTGGATGAAACTGGAGCCTATTATACAGAGTGAAGTAAGCCAGAAGGAAAAACACCAATACAGTATACTAACGCATATATATGGAATTTAGAAAGATGGTAATGATAACCCTGTATACGAGACAGCAAAAGAGACACTGATGTATAGAACAGGCTTATGGACTCTGTGGGAGAGGGAGAGGGTGGGAAGATTTGGGAGAATGGCATTGAAACATGTGAAATGTCATGTATGAAACGAGATGCCAGTCCAGGTTCAATGCACGATGCTGGATGCTTGGGGCTGGTGCACTGGGACGACCCAGAGGGATGGTATGGGGAGGGAGGAGGGAGGAGGGTTCAGGATGGGGAACACATGAGAAATAAAGGAATAAAAAAAAAAATTAAAAAAAAAATAAATAAATAACTGTCTCAAAAATCAAAAAAAAAAAAAAAGCAGGGCAGTCAAGTTCCCTAGAGTTCTGTGGGAAGAGTGAACAAACAGACTCCTGCTTAAGGAACATGGGGCAGAATTTGTGCTGGGGCAGGTGAGAGGTGAAAACCTGAATGAGGAGAGGTCCCTGCTGGCGGGTGTGGTCCGAAAGGCTCCGGGAGCCATCGGGAGGCTCAGCCAATCTCTGTGGGAGGGGCCTCAGGGCAGAGGACACTTGGCCCTCTGAGAACAGTGGGCCCCTCGAGCCGACTGGAGAAATGGATGCCTCTTGGAAGGAACCTTGGGGTCAAGTCAACAAATGGGACCAGAACCCAGGAGACCAGAGCTGCCATAAGACTAAAACACTGATCCTAGAAAATCGAGTTAACTTCTCTGGACCACCTCTTACTCCTGGATGAGAGAAGCAACCATAATATCAGGGCTTGCTTCGCAAGTTTGAGAGTGAGAGAAGACTTAGGCAGAAAACACTTTTGAAAAAAGTTAGGCCGATCATTGTTAACATCCCCATGCAACTGGAATCCTCGTGACAATAATTTTTGCGTGTCGGGCCCAGACGAGGGATCCAGAGGAGGCACAGTCTGGTGGCATCTGTGCGCTCCTGGAGGGAGACAGAAGACCGCTCTGCATCATGGCAGGAAGGGAGTTTCCTATTTCCAGGAGAAACAATAAAAAAGAGCTATCTCTTCCCTAAGAGCTTGTCTCTGAAGGACATGATTCTCATCAACATTGTCATTCAGGCATAAGTGTATGTGGTACCAAACGGTAGCCTCAGTTCCCCTGCTGGGGGAGGACGTTTCCCTGCCCACAGTAAACATAAACCCAGATAATTTCACAGCCAGTCGGCGTGAGTCAGCAAGCACTCTGAGCTGCCCCTGTGTGCTTCCCACACATGCTGCCATTACCAAGCTCCAAACCGATGCTGAGAGCACTGGCACCCGCTCCCACCCCGGGGGCTTTTCATCAGGCAGATCTCGTATTAGCGGATGGGGCTCCCAGCCCCTGGTCCTACAGCGCTTGCCTTTCCCACCTGGATGCAGGCAGGAGATGTGGATCTGCAGGTGGTGACAGGTGGGGAAGGGGCTGGAACAGACGGCCACTGTAGCTCCAGGAATGATCAGCCTTTAAATGACAGATGAGGTTCAGGAGCCATCATGTTCTACAGACGTCAGGGTGATCACTGCTGTCACTTTGTTAGTTCGGCGTTCATTTGAGGAGGTGGGAAGATCTTAGTACATGTCATGGGCTGGTGCCAGACAGTTAGCTGGCTCTGTGATCAGTGTTCCCTAGAAATGATCCTGTTTAATCTGCACCAGCGCCTTCCACTGCAGCCCATTTTATGGATGAGAAAATTCAGCCTCGGGGAAGGTAAACACCTTTGAATAAAGCCACAGAACTAATACGTGATACTTTTCAAGATCACATTAAAGCTTGCAGCAATCCAGGCGTTTTACTAATCTTGTCAGCCCTCTGACATCCTGGGAATGAAATTCTCTGCCCCCCATCCTCATTCCATGCCTGTGCTTGGCAGGTACCAGCACTCAATAAATATTTTTGGATTGATTGATCACAAGTGGAGTGAAGATGGAAGTGTGGCATCTGCTGCCCAGCATGAGGAGGAAATTAGCTGGACCAGCTCCTCCGAGATCCTGGGGCTTACGCGGCGAGAGGACACAGGGATGGGGAAGCAACCAAGAACTAAGGAGGGGAGTAATGGGGGAAGGTGACAGAAGTGAATCAGAATGAGTAAAGAAAGTAGACAGAAAAAGCATAGGAAGTAACAGAAATGAGTGCTTGGAGTTAGAAAACAGTTTGATCTCGCTTATATACGGAATCTAAAAAAGTCCAGGGCATAAAAACAGAGTGAAGATGGAGGGCCCCAGGGGTAGAGGCAGGGTTGGGGTGGGGGTGGGGGGAGCGCTTTAAGGTACACACTTGCAACCGGTAGATGAGCCCTGGAGAGGTAATGCACAGTCTAGTGAATGCAGACCACATTATTGTATTATAATCGTTAAACTTGCTAAGAGACTAGCTCTTAATTAATCCCACCAGGAGAAAGTGATGATAACTGTGCCCAAATAGAGGTGCTAGCTCAGAGAAGGCACTGGCGACCCACTCCAGTACTCTTGCCTGGAAACTCCCATGGACGGAGGAGCCTGGTAGGCTGCAGTCCATGGGGTCGCTAAGAGTCAGACACGACTGAGCAACTTCCTTTTCAATTTCCACTTTTGTGCATTGGAGAAGGAAATGACAACCCACTCCAGTGTTCTTGCCTGGAGAATCCCAGGGACTGAGGAGCCTGGTGCGCTGCCGTCTATGGGGTCGCAGAGTCGGACAGGACTGACGTGACTCAGCAGCAGCAGCAGCAGCAGCAGAGGTGCTAGCTAACACTGCATTGGCAAGCAAACTACAATATACGCATCCATCAAGTCAACAAGTTGTATACGTTAAACATACCCATACAGGTCAAATATACTTCAATAAGAGACAATAAAGAACAAAGTGGGCTTCGTGTAATCGTCGTAAGACAGGCGATGGCTTTCTTACTTTGTCCATCTTCATGCTGCAGTATAGAAACAGATTGAGGGGCTTCCCTGGTGGTCCAGTGGCTAAGACACCATGCTCCCAGTGCAGGGGGCCTGAGTTTGATCCCTGGTCAGGGAACGAGGTGCCACATGATGCAACTAAAGATCCTGCGTGCCCCAAGGAAGACTGAAGCTCCTGCATGGTGAAACTAAGACCGGCACAGCCAAAGAAGGAAAGAAAAAAGAGATGGGCTGATGCAGGTGGTTCTGAATTCAACATATGCTGTGCAAATCAAAGTCCCACAGCTGTCCTGGAGTGGACATCTGGGCACGCGGGCTGTTGATTCATTTTTGTCAACCTGCCCACTGATGTCTTTGCCCTCCATCCTTCTGAGAAAGGAAACGATGCTGCCATTAAGAGGCGCCTGCTTCCACCGCGCGTCACTCCTGGTGATTCGTCTCCTGCGTATGCAGTGGCCTGATTAACCCTTTGGGTCTCAGAGGGCTCCTCAACCCCTTACCTTTATTCATTTATTCCCTGGCTCCCAGGTGGCAGCCTTCAGTCTTTTCTTTCTCTAACTTACTCCCTTTAGCGGAGGTTTCTCACTTGGGGTCCGTGATGGAACAACATCAGATATTCGATGGTCCTAGAGCAAGCACATTACTTTTGTTTCAAACCTTTGAAAATCTCCAAAAGACAGCAAATTTAAAAAGGCATCTACTAATGCAGAACAGTTCTCTTTTTTCCACTGAGCCCTTGTATCAAAACTCAAAGGTGTACACAAGACACTGAGACTCAGAATTTTTCACAAGCAACTGAATTTTATGTTTATTGATTTGGCTGTGCTGGGTCTTAGTTGCAACATGCAGGATCTTTAGTTGTGGCTTGTGGGATCTAGTTCCCTGACCAGGGATCGAACCTGGGCCTCCTGCATTGGGAGCACAGAGTCTTAGCCACTGGACCACCAGGGAAGCCCCGAATTGAATTTTAAACAAAGAATTTCCCCCACACTTCAGAGGAAAACAAATTGTATTTCAGTCAAAGAGTTGGAAGGCGAAGGAGGAAAATGGAAACAAGTGGGGAGGGCTCGGGGGTGGGGGTCCTGGGGGTTCAGTGGTTCCTGAAGGGTGTGTACAAATTAGAGATTCAGTTCAGTTCAGTTCAGTTGTTCAGTTGTGTCCGACCCTTTGCAACCCCATGGACTGCAGCACGCCAGGCCTCCCCATCCATCACCAACTCCCGGAGCTTGCTCAAACTCATGTCCATTGAGTCGGTGATGCCATCCAACCATCTCATCCTCTGTCATCCCCTTCTCCTCCTGCCCTCAATTTTTCCCAGCATCAGGATCTTTTCAAATGAGTCAGCTCTTTGCATCAGGTGGCCAAAGAATCGGAGTTTCAGCTTCAGCATCAGTCCTTCCAATGAACACCTAGGACTGATCTCCTTTAGAATGGGCCGGTTGGATCTCCTTGCAGTCCAAGGGACTCTCAAGAGTCTTCTCCAACACCACAGTTCAAAAGCATCAATTCTTCTGTGCTCAGCTTTCTTCACAGTCCAACTCTTGCATCCATCCATGACCACTGGAAAAACCATAGCCTTGACTAAGGCTCCTCTGTATGAGAGCATTTCCCCTCCACCTCGCCCCACCCCAATTCTGTTCACATCAAAGACTATGGGCATCTCCATTTGCCTTTCCTGCCTCAGATCTGCAGGCTCCAGACCTAGAGCCCCGTGGTGACTCGGTGACCTGGTCCTGGGGAGGCAGAGGGTGGGTACCTTGTCCCACTCAGCTGCCATTCTGCTGCGTTTGTGTTTCCTGAGCACCAGCTTAAAGACCCAGCCCATGCAATACAGGGGAGGGAGCGGGTGGGGCAATGTGCACCCCCAAAATAAAGAACTGCACTGAGATGGATTCCTGAAACATAATTGCTCAGTAAGTTTGGAATCCTCTTGGAGCTGATCGCAAGATCATTTTCTCTTCTTTGGGGGCCAGAGCATATTCCCCGTCCCTCCTGAAGCTCTGTGCACGAAGTCAGAGGCATCCATCAAGCAGATGTGAGGGTAGGTGTGGAGTCCAGCATCCCGGCCCCTCCCTGCATGCTCACCTCCTCCGTCCTGATGCAAATGAGCAGCACATCCTCACTGCTTCAGCTGGACAGGTTGCTCCTCCAATGGACGGGGAATGGGTTTCCTTCCAGCAAAGGAAAGATGCAGGCAGGCCGAGAACATTCATGTGAGTTTCACGTGAGTGAAGAATAAATATAAAAACATGCAATAGCTCAACACAAATGTTTATTTTTTATAGTCACACAGTTGAGAGAGAGCTCTGTTTCTCAGAAACATCCTTTTCCAAAAAAACCTGAATTTAGCTGAATAAGAAAAAGTGACACATTCTGGGGCAGGCCAGATTTTAGAAGGAAAACTAGTTTATTCTTTAACAAATATTTATTAAGTAGGCAATTATTTATTTTGGAGGTTTCCGAGCAAAGGAGATGTTTTTAATAAGAAAACAGACATATCCCTGCCCTTGTGGGGCTTATGATCCAGTAGGGAGGCAGACTAAAAACAGATAGATCGTTAGTGTGACTTCCATAGGTTCAAGGTGATGTGCTTGGAGTCAGTGAGCAGGGTGATACTCTCTCTTTGGATTTTAGAAAGGACTCTCTGACTCAACAATTTAAGGTTACATTTGTATGTATAGTACCATATGTGAAACAGATCGCCAGTCCAGGATTGATGCATGAGACAGGGTGCTCGGGGCTGGTGCACTGGGATGACCCAGAGGGATGGGATGGGGAGGGGGTGGGGAGGGGGGTTCAGGATGGGGAACACAAGTACACCCCTGGCAGATTCACGTCAGTGTATGGCAAAACCACTACAATACTGTAGAGTAATTAGCCTCCAATTAAATAAATTAATAAAAATTCATAAATAAAAAGAAAATTTAAAGAAGTCATAAACGCACACACACAAGAAAAGTTTCATTAGCAGAGGCTGCTCTAATTTAACATCTGGCAGAGGCAGGAGCCCAAGCAAAGGTCCTGACTCAGAAGAGATCTTTGCTGGGCCTGAAAGATGAGCCTCACTAAAACCCAGGGAATCAGGTGGAGGGGAACGTGGGGGCAGATCACACATGGCTGTTTGGACCTCATATGGATTCTGTCAGATATCCTGTTTGTGGACAGAAATCACTGTAGGTTTTGATCAGGACCTGCTCAGTTGCTCAGTCATGTGCGACTCTTTGCGACCCGGTAGACTGTAGCCCACCAGGCTCCTCGGTCCATGGAATGCTCCAGGCAAGGATACTGGAGTGGGTTGCTATTTCCTTCTCCAGCAGATCTTCCCAACCCAGGGATCTAACCAGCATCTCTTGCATCTCCTGCATTGGCAGGTGGATTCTTTACTGCTGAGCCACCAGGGAAGTGATATACAAATAAGACTTTGTCAGCTCTGTGTAGAAGGCACTAGAATGGATCAGAAATAGATACCAATTAGGGGGCTGTGGTTTCAGTTCCGGTGAAAGGTTATGGCCACCCTGGATAGGAGTTGACAGTGAGGGTGGAGATAAACTGACAGAGTTCAGGCCCACTGATGTGGACACGTGACTGATAAGGCCAGGTGAAGGGTCTGAAGGTGAGTGATGGCAAGAAGACAAAGAGGAGAGGCAGGAGTGGAGAGAGGGTTTGGATTACCGGATACAAGCTATTGTACACAGGATGGCTGAGCAGCAAGGCCCTGCTGTAGAGCACGGGGGACTACAGTCAGTATCCTGTGTAAGCCACAACGGAAAAGAAAATGAATATCCACATATAGGTTGGTTGGTTTAGTTGCTAAGTCGTGTCCGACTCTTTGCGACCCCATGGACTGTAGCCCGCCAGGCTCCTCTGTCCATGGGATTCTCCAGGCAAGAACAAGGGAGTGGGTTGCCATTTCTTTCTCCAGGGCATTGTCATAACCCAGGAATTGAACCTGGGTCTCCTGCACTACAGGCAGATTCTTTACCAACGGAGCTACAAGGGAAGCCCCATATATATATATTATATATATCTGAGTCACTCTGCTCCAGAGAAGTGTTTAACTGTACTATCTTCAGTATATCAACTACACTTCAGTAAAGAAAACAAAGCAAATACAAATGATGAAAATGAGGCTCAGGTCTCGGGTTTGAGCATCTCTTAGAGGAGGAATAAGTGAGTCACCGTATCAGTGTGAATTCAAGCCCAGGTAATTCCCCATCCTTCAGTATACACAAATCCTGGGTACAGGTGATATTTGGAAAGATAGAACCAAATACAAAATACGCGGGAACTGTTGAGAGTGAGAAGAACTTTAGACGATGATGTATTCATGCCCTTATATGACAAAATGTCTTAGAAAACAAAAATTTGGGACCCTATTGGTATTTTCAAAGATAATTTTGGTCTTTAGTCAACCTATTAGGAAATTTTCTTCAGTGTATAGCATTTTCTCAAATAAAAGTCATCAGGAGTTACTAAACTAATAGATGTTTACTGAATAGATACATTCCCACAGTTCTTCAGAATTCATAATATAGAAATGACAGCATCAAAAAACAAAACAAAACAAAACCCCCAAAAAGCCCCCAATGCAATTGTTTCTCCAAACAGTGGTTCATGACTATGAAAAGAGAAAGAACTATTTCTCAAATAGGAAAGTTTTGATACTTTGTACACTTGGCAGACACAATTTTCAGAAGGTGTTGTGTGCTCTGGTGTGGAAAAAGAAATGCAGGGGAAGACACAAAACAGATAGGAAAACTCTTTGCAAGTATTCACGCTTTGGGTCCCGCTGTCTGTTGTATGGGTCCGCAGCATGAAAGAATTTAAGTCTTGGAAGGAAAATAGATCTTCACAAACTGAAAAGCCCACCTTAATGCCATTCTTAATCTATACATTTTGTGCCACAAAGTTTCTTAAGGTGTTCAATATTGATTCTTGTTTTAATATAGGGAGAATTATTAGATTAAAAAGACAGAGGAGTTTAAAGGGGACTCCAAATCATTTTGCCCTGAGAATGAATGAATTTAATCAGGAATTTTTGTTCCCAGTTGCCACTAAGATCTGCTTGAGAGCAAGCGGAGGAAATATGACTTAAGATACCGTCACAGACTCACTGAGTGGTCAGAGAGGAGTCAGCAAAAGTCTGTTTGGGTAGAGGGGGAAAGAACAGAATAAGAGTTATTTTCTTAGACCAGTGAGAGTGTCTCCCTCTGTGTTGTGAGCCCTGTGAGGGCAAGGTCACCGTCTCCATCTCAGCAACCACACAGAGGTCAGCACAGTGCGTAGGAAATGGTCACTGAATGCAGAACGTGGAAGAGGCCCCAGAGACACTGCGTCTCTTTTCATCCTAAGATTGATCCCAGATTTCAGAGACCCAGACCAGGGGAAGCCTGTGTTGCTCTTTCCACAGCTCCTCCAAACAATCTGTAACCTCCTTGAAGACAAGGCAATGTTTCATTTCAAGAAAAAGAAAACCGTTGATGGCTAACCTACTGAGTTGAGAAAGATGATCCTGGTGAAAGAACCATTAGATTTGATGACATGGAATGGACCTTGATGAACGTGAGTTTGGTTTTATTGTGGAGATAACTGCCTAAATGGGAGTAGCTGCCCAAGATGATGATGGAGAAAGATGGGGATTCAGGGAGGGTAGGCTCTCTCTTGATGAATCTTGATATAAAGCCAGTTGGACGCATAGAGAAGCAAGAGACTCATGAGAGTTCAAGGGAAGTTCTTTTATTATTGTTTTGAAAAGATGAGAGCATCTTTGTATGATCAAGGGAAATAATCCACAGAGAGGGAAATTATGATGTGAGAGAGGACGGAAAATCACTAGTGATATCTTTGAGTAGATGA
The DNA here is from genome assembly GCF_003369695.1 of Bos indicus x Bos taurus. NCBI lineage: Eukaryota > Metazoa > Chordata > Mammalia > Artiodactyla > Bovidae > Bos > Bos indicus x Bos taurus. Next base: position 4,360,879 of record NC_040079.1, on the reverse strand, counting down.
GAGGGGATTGAATTCAGGACACAAATTGGGGAGGGGGGCTTGTCCTTAGATACAGGCAAAGGGATCAAAACAGTGATCTTTAAGAAAAGAGGGGCTGACCTAGGGGTCCGTAGATGGCTGTCACAGTGACAGACAGCTAATGATGTTGCCTAATGGCAAGGGCTTCAAAGTTCAGTTAGTTCAGTTCAGTTCAGTCGCTCAGTCGTGTCCCCGTGGACTCTTTGTGACCCCACGGACTACAGCACGCCAGGCCTCCCTGTCCATCACCAACTTCCAGAGTTTTTTCAAACTCATGTCCATTGAGCCGGTGATACCATCCAATCTCAGCTTCTGATGCCCCTTTCTTCTCCCGCCTTCAATCTTCCCCAGCATCAGGGTCTTTTCCAAGGAGAGCCGGTGATGCCATCCAATCTCAGCTTCTGACGCCCCTTTCTCCTCCCGCCTTCAATCTTTCCCAGCATCAGGGTCTTTTCCAAGGAGTCAGCTCTTCGCATGAGGTGGCCAAAGCATTGGAGTTTCAGCTTCAGCATCAGTCCTTCCAGTGAATATTCAGAACTGATTTCCTTTAGGATGGACTGGTTGGATCTCCTTGCAGTGGAAGGAGCTTCAAGGAGTTAGGTTCATTTCATGAGTGAGGAAGGATGACAGTCCAGAAGCCACAATAAGGAGCTGGAAACATCTACTTCATGGCCCAGTCCACTTGTACAAGGGATTTGAAAGAACAGGCTGAGGGGAGGCAGATTCTTCTGCAGTCAGCCAGTTTCCGTTAGAGAAGGTGAGGGGAATATTCCAAAGAAGAGGCTGAAATAGAGGAGATTTTGCTGATGACCTTGAGTTGTAGAAGTTAACAGGGCAAGGATCTGGGCTGTGGGGCAGGGGTGGGGCGTGAAGGTTTAAAGATGTACAAAGCTGAAAGGGGTGAGTTTCCAGTTAATAAAGGATGACTTGGGACTTCCCTGGTGGCCCAGGGGCTAAGACTGTGCTCCCAGTGCAAGGGGCCTGGGTTTGATCCCTGATCAGGGAACTAGATCCCGTAGGCTGCAACTAAGAGTTCACCTGTCACAACTAAAGATCCTGCATGCCCCAACTAAGACCTGGCACAGTCCAAGAAACAAATGTTGTTCAAAAGATGACTTGTGACCCTGTGATGGATGTGCATGTGGCGAAGTGCGATGTAAGAGTGTTTAGCAGATTGCGGTGGTGAGGCTGTGCATACGCGGGGTAGGGAGGAGATTCCTCCAGATTCACGCAGGGTTCTGTGCGTCTCCAGCCCCATCACACTGACGGTGGGACAGAGGTTGTTGGTGGCTGGTGAGCGGTGTGCAGAGCCCTGGGGACATTCCCTGGTGGCTTGGAGGAACAGGGCTTTGTCATGTGGTCCTGCCTTTGTCCCCTGCATACCTCCAGGGGGCGCTGTTTCCGTTTGCTCCACGTGCGTGGCAGCTTTCTGCAGAGATCGGAGGCACCAGAAGCACGTAGGGCTCGTGATTATCTCTCATTTTGCTGATGAGGAAACCGAGGAACAGGTGAGTTCAGTGACTTCCCCCATTTCTCGCTACTGCTGTTAAGGGAGTCAGATTTTTTTCTAAAATCAAAGGTTTATTTTTTAATACAGTTTTTAATGGTCATTTGCTATTTACGGTTACTATACAGTATCGGCCGTGTTCCCCTTTGCGGTGCATCCTTGAGCCAGTGTTACACGCAATAGTTTGCACCTCCCATCCCCACCCCTATGTTGCCCCTCCCCCCTTCCCTCTCCCACTGGTAACCACTACGTTGTCCTCTGTTTCTACAGGTCTGCTGCTGTTTTAAAATGACGTTTACTGGTTTGCCGTATTTTTTAGACCTCACACACAAGCGCTGTGGTGCACTATTGTCTTTCTCTGCCGTATTTCATTTCCCTAATGCCCTCTAACCCCACCTATGGTGCTGCAGATGGCAAAGGTTTGTTCTTTTTGTGGCTGATATTCCCTCGTATATATGCACCACATCTTTATCCTTTTATCTGTTGATGGACATTTAGGTTGTTTCCATTTCATGGCTATTGTAAATAATGTTTGCTATGAACATTGGGGTGCTTGTATTTTTTAGAATTAGTGGTTTTTTTTTCTTCTTCTGGATATATATCCAGGAGCAGAATTGCTGGTCCTATGGTAGCCGTGAAACCGTTTACCACAGGTTGGGACTTGAACCCATATGTCCTGGGACTTGATGAACCCAGCCAAAATCCAGTTTGAGACTTGAACCCATGTGGCTTGGACTCAAACCCAGCCAAAACCCTGTTTGGGACTTAAACCCACGTGGCTGCGACTCAAACCTAATCAAAACCCAGGGTACCTGGTTTCAGGACATAATGAAGCTCAGGTTCTTGATGTCTCATCACAGAAAGAATTCAGTGAGAGACAAAGTGATAGGTAAGAAATAGATTTGCTCAGATTTAGAGAGAAATACACTCCACAGACAGAATGTGGGCCATCGCAGAGGGTGAGTATGGCCATGAAATTTGGGGTGGTTAGCTTTTATAGGCTGGGTAATTTCATATGCTAATGAGTGGGAGGGTTATTCCAACTATTGTGGGGAAGGGGTGGAGATTTCCGGGATCTGGGCCACCGCCCACTCCTTGGTGTTTTAACAGTGCCTTGGAACTGTCAGGGCACCTCTGGGTGTGTCATTTCACTTACTGATTGAGGATCAGGTTCTAGTCTTGTCTGCCAGCTTGGGCCCATTTCATCCTAATCAGTTTATGTTGTATCCTTGGGCTACGTCCTTCTTTCAGAAGTTGCGCCCTGCCCCTTTCCCTCCTGTTACAGCTCTATTTTTAGTCTTTTGAGAAATCTCCATACTGTTTTCCACAGCGTGTGTGCTAACTTGCCTCAGTCATGTCTGACTCTTTGTGACCCATCAGGCTCCTCTGTCCATGGGATTCTCCAGGCAAGAATACTGGAGTGGGTTGCCATTTCCTTCTCCAGGGGATCTTCCCAACACAGGGATTGAACCCACATCTCTTATGTCTCCTGCATTGACAGACGGGTTCTTTACCACCGGCGCCACCTGGGAAGCCCAGTAGTGGTATTTGGGGCCATGCAACTTTTTTTTTCTCTTTTTTATGTAGTAGTTAAATTTAAGAATATTTTCTGGCCAGCAACTCTTGATTCTATCCCTACACTTCCGGGTGCCTCACAGGGGGAACTCAGAAGGTATCACATGTGTGCAATCAAGAGGAACAAAGAAATGGATGCCACAGGTGTTGATGGAGTCACCTCCACCCCCCACTCCATCCCCAGGGCAGGAAAGTGAAAAGAAAGCGTGAAAGTGTTAATCACTCAGTTGTGTCTGACTCTTTGTGACCCCCTGGACTGTAATCTGTCAGGCTCCTCTGTCCATGGGATTCTGCAGGCAAGAATACTGGAGTGGGCTGCCATGCCGTCCTCCAGGGGACCTTCCTGACCCAGGGATGAAACCCGTCTTCTGCATTGCAGGCAGATTCTGTCCCATCCGAACCACCAGGGAAGCCCAGGGTAGGGGGTTCTGGTAACCAGTTCACAAGCCTCCTCAGAAATCCTGGTGACCTAGAACAACTGGTCACCCACGGGCTGGCACACAGAATAAGGCATCTGCGAGGGACTCTGTCTCCTTCCCCCTTCCTTTCTGCTCTCCCTTCCCTCCCACTTCTTAGGATCAGATTCCTAAATAAACTGCTCCCCACGCAAGCCTGTCTCAGCCCTGCCTTTGGAGTCCGTGCACGAAGAGGCCTGTGTTTGTGTCTTTGTGTGGGTGTTGGAGGATGAGCTGGCCAACTGACTGGGTGAAGGGGCAGAGGGACCTGGGGCTCTTAAGGTTCCGTCCCAGCCCCCCACCCCACCCTCAGCCCCACTTTCAGGGGCACCTGGAGCGTTCCCCTCCTGGGGTTTGCACACAGTTCAGGGGTGTCAATTGCCTTGCGTTTCATTGCTTTCTTTCTCAGCAAGAGTTTAGGTTTCAGCTTTTTCCACTCTGATGTATTATTTACCACCCAAGCATCTGCTTTGCCTCTTTTAGAATTTTGTTGACATCTCTCATCTGGGATCAGCTCCTCAATGGGTCTCTGCGTCCTTGTAGGTTTGGAATATAATGTCACGTGTTTGCTTTCTTTTTAGTGGGGCTTCCAGAGAGGTTGTAGGGAGAGAACTCTGCATGCTGTACGCCCCAGTCACAGGGGAGCTGGCATTTCCGCTGATACCTAGTGTAACGTTAAGAGCATGAGCCCTGTGCCCCAGTTCTGTGTCGCTGTGATTCACGATGAGACTGGGGGCAAGGCTCAGAATGCCTTGGGGGCCCGGTTTCCTCATCAGTGAAATCCACTGTGTGACTTGATCGCTGAGACCCCCTCTGGATCTAAAATGCTTTTATCTAAGCTCCACCTTTGCCCATCGTAGAAACACAGAAAGCCCTACTGCTCAGTGTCTCAGGGCAGAATTGGATTAGTCTTCTGACTTAGGGAACCTCGTTCTATCCTTGCCTCCCACCTTCTCCCCAGGAAATGCCCGGACTGACAAACCGTCCTCTTCCTAGGGGGCTGAGACAGCTTGTATTAACTCTGCAAATGCTTCACATGCCCTTTGCATCTCTCTGTAGAATGCAATTGCTATTTTCTCCCTTTCGGCACCTTTAGAGAGCTTTGTAGAACATGGGCTTTATATGGGAGTTCCTGGCCTTGTATTCATGCTTTTCTCCCTTTTTCTAAAATTACCTATACTTTCTGGAAGGGATTTGGATAAAGGGGGCAAAAAACGGACTCTAAACCCATGGCCTATTTATACATGTGTGTGTGTACACACACACACAGGCAGCGATGTGAATATTTTCATTGACTTAAAGCCCTCCCTTCGCTTTGTCAGTGAAGCGCGTGCGCAGTGAGAAGATGCAGCTTCCTTCTAACTTATCTGTTCAAATCCATCCTTATTGTTCGCATCTCCCTGTCCTCTCCCTACAAACGGCTTGACAGCCGCTGGATGTCAGATTTGGGAAACCATTCTTGAAATCATCTAAAGAACAGGAGCTGTCACAGACAGAGAAGCACTCAGCCATGTCAAACCTAGAATAGCACCCTGTCTCCAGCAGAATTGAATATCTCCTCTTCAACCTCCAGACGTAGCTCACATATCACTTCCTTTGCAAAGATCCTCTTAATTGCCCCAGACAAGGTCAGACACTCCCTCCTCTGTTTGCTCCTAGATTACCTGTTAATTCTATTGCAATAAACAGGCTTTTCCATTTGAATAAATATCACCTTGGATTATAATTGCATATGAGAAAGAAGATATTCAGATGAGATGCTTCGGTTTGGGCTTGTTAGGTAGTTAGAATAGGGAAAAGGAGTCCAAAATGGCGGTGGCTAAAAGACAAGGAAGGGAAAAGCCTGCGAAAATAGAACAAAGGAAGGTCCAAGGACCGGAGTGAAGACCTCAAGAAAAACAAACAGCACTCCTGGCTAAGCCCAATTTGCATAGGGCAGGCCCAGGGGGAGGGAAAAAAACATATAAAAGGAGGAACCAAAGCACTCTCTCTTTCTCTCTCTCTCCCCCTCTCTCCCTTTCGCTGGCACGCTCCTCCACTCTCTTCGCGTCTTTGGGTTGGCATGCCCTCACATTTTGAGATGGATTCTCCTGTTATCTTCTAAATAGAATAGAGCTGTAACACTGATTTGTCTAAGAGCTATAATACGGTTTGTCCAAGACCCGAGAGCTGTGATGCGCCGAGGGCTTTAATGTCCGTCGCTCCAAATCTTTGTTGTGACGAGACAGAACTTAGGAGGATACACTCGCCTGACAGGCCGAGGCCCCAAAGCCTGGGAGCACCAGAGAGGAAGTGGGGGCCTTGAGCGGGAATCGCTCAGGAAGGAACTGAACCTGCTTGATCGGTGTCAGTTCGTCTTCAACCTCCAGCCCAGCCGGAAAGATGAAGTTGAAGAGGATGAGAGAGAAAACCCCTTGGGGGCCCTAGAGTTCTGGGCATCTCCGCTCCACTCTGCCACTTCAGCACCTCCATGAGGGTGGGGGTGGGGTGTTTTAATCAAGGAAACCACAGGAGACTGCAGGTATTTCCATGTGCAGAGCATGCAGCTGGTGTCTGGTGTCTCCTTGAATGGCCTGGAGGCAGGAGGATGTGTGGAGCACCCGTGGGAGGAGGCAAAAGCACACATTTCCCCAACAACCCCCCTGTGCGAGATGCCTGGAGGCTGTCCTAAACCGGATCCCTGCTGAGGGGCCCTGGGGGGTGGAGAGGGGGCACTGAAGCTCAGGCACTGAGAGCTGCAGGGGCCGACCTGGGGAGAGGACTGCTCAGCTGGACAGGGGTCCCAGAGGAAGAGTCTTGAGGAAGGTGCAAATCACAGGCCTGCACACACACAGACACCCACACCCACAGACATAGATAAACACAGACACCCACAGATACACACAGATACCCACAGATACACACACAGAGACACAGATACACAGACACCCACAGACACTCACACACAGACACCCACAGATACACACAGACACCCACACTCACAGACACAGATACACACACACAGACACAGATACACACACCCAGACACAGAAACACACAGATACGCACACCCACAGACACAGATACACACACACAGACACATACACACACACACACAGACACTCACACACAGACACAGATACACACAGATACACACACACACCCACAGACACAGATACACGACACACAGACACTCACACACAGACACAGATACACACAGACACCCACAGATACACACACAGAGACACAGATACACAGACACCCACAGACACTCACACACACAGACACCCACAGATACACACAGACACTCACGCACAGACACAGACACAGATACACACAGACACCCACAGATACACACAGATACCCACACCCACAGATATACACAAGCACAGATTCACACAGACACACACACATATACACATAGATACACATACACACAGATACTCAGATACACACACAGAGACACAGATACATACCAACAGCCACACACAAATACACAGACACAGATATGCACACAGAGACACATGCAGACTCACGCACAGAGATCCACACAGACACGCAGGTGCCTTCCGTGGTGTGTGCAGCCCGTGGCGCCGACGCCACCCCCTCTAGGGCACCTGCCTGGGGAAAGTAACATCACCTTTGCTCCTGAAGCTCCTCCCCCACATCCAGTCCTGGATGCGTCAGAAGTGGGGGATGGGCGGTTGGGGCTGAAACGATGGGAAGAAACCAGAGCTGGCTGTGGCTCCCCTGTGGTCCCCTTGTCCAGCAACGCTGTGGTGGGCACCATCTGCTCTGCCACCTTCTTGCACAGCCTCCACCCTGGCTTCCTCCTTTCCCCCCTACCCTGACCACCCCCCATCCTCCAAACTAAGGCCAAGCGTGCAGCCTTGCCCTGAGCGGTGTCCATCTCTGGATTCCTCATGTATGGTGAGCCCCGGCTTGTCTAGGAATGGGACCTGAGGCACAGAGGTCTGCATGGCACCTCCCCAGGGTAGATTGGTAGACTAGGGAGCTGGGCCGGTCATCAGGGTCTTCCGGGGGTGGGGGGGTCAGGCATACGGGCCAAGGAGCAATGCCCGGCTCTGATTTGGATTGTAGTTAGTAGCTCAGTCTCCCGTGAAGCTTTCAGAGCTGTGGTCCAGATCAGGGGATCTGGGAACGAGGAGTCTTTGGCGAGGCTGTCTGCTGGGTGCTGCTGCCACAGAGATATCCTGCTGGATAGTGGCTGCTCCTGGGCTGGGATTCAGAAGCAGAGTCTGGGGCCTGAGGGAAGAGGCCTGTGTACCCACATATAACAAGTATTTATTTATCTACATACTTCAACTTCCCTTCAACAAAATTCAGTGTGGCAGACATGGTTCTAGGCTGGTATTTCACTGGTTAGCATGCACAGGTATCACTAGGAGAACTGAATATGTACATATTCCTGGGGGCTGCACTCAGTGTAGAGAGTTTGGGGGAGGGACCCCCGCAGCAGGCTTAGTAGCAAGTTTCCTGGGTGACCTCGTGATACAACGCATGGTCCGCAGGCCCCTGGGCACGTGACTGAACTCTGATCAATTTCCATTTTTACTGAAGGACCAACGTAGGCTTCGTCTTTTCTGCCTTCCTCTCCCCAAGTGTTATGTAATTAAAGCCGAGCCTGTGGGTGAGCAGTTCAAGAGGGGCTGGGGGACCAAGGTTGCAATTAGATTTTTCTGCAGCAGCATTGACAATGGATTATTTCAGCTTGCCGAGAGGCAGGTGGGGACCACTCTAACAATGGGCTGAGGGCTCTATGAGTCATCCCCCGACTTACTGAATGTTTGCCCACACGGAAGTTTCGCTCCATCACTCGGTGTGAAATTGGGCTTCCTACTTGCAGCTGCCTGGTGAGTAATGTATAGGATGGAGAGGATGGGGAGAGGAATGAGGTTTTGGCTTTTCTATTCCTGGGTGACTCAAAGGCCGTGTCCTCCATGGATTCTGAGAAGCCTACTGCTGTGTCACTCACATTCACCTGTAGAGGCCAGAGGGTGTTCATGGTTTCTTTGCACACCAGTTTCTTTCAGAGCTGCTTTTCTCTCTGCACCTTGCATGATTAAAAATAGAAACCATGAGCCCCAGAGGGACTTGGAAGTAAGTCCTCTGGGTGCTGAATAGCTTAGGGGGTTTAGGGGAAAAAAAATTCCTTCTTCTTTATTTTTGGTAGAGGAGGTAGAATTTCCAACAGGTGGAACTGGGGGAAGAGTTGTGGTGATTATGTTTCTTTCTTTTTTAAGACAAAACCAAATCTTTCCTTACTTGTTTTGGCTGCGCTGGGTCTGTGTTGTCGCGTGGGCTTTTCTCTGGTTGCGGAGGCGGGGGTTAGTCTCTAGTTGCACATGTAGGCTTCTCATTGCAGGGGTCTCTGTCATTGTGGAGCTCGGGCTCCAGGGCACACAGGCTTCAGTAGTTGAGGCACAAGGGCTCTGGAGTTAACGACTCCCAGGTTCTTGAGCACAGGCTCAGTAGTTATGGTGTAGAGGCTTAGTTGCTCTGTGGGGTGTGGGATCTTCCCAGGCCAGAGCTCGAACCCCTTTCCCCTGCATTGGCAGGTGGATTCCTTACCACTGAGCCACCAGGGCAGCCCTGATTACATTTCTTAGTGGTGCAAATGACTCCTAGGACACTCCCGGAATGGATATGAGTTGAATGCCAAACCTGCCTGTGAAGAGGACGCTCTCCAGGAGATGCTAATGTGATTTGTGCTGTGCTTTTCAAGCAAGGATAGTTTCTCGATGGCCTCTAACCTGTCTTTCTTTCCCTGGTGGATAACAATCCTCTTTGCTGCAGCCTGGAGAAGAGAACGCAGCAGACCAGGCTTCTGGGGGATTGGAATCATGCCTTTAGCTTCATGAACATTGTGTCTAAGTGGCCTCATCCATTCAGCATGTGTTTGTAAGATACTGCTCTCAGCATCAGTGCACAAGTTGCTCCACATTTCTGCACTTAGCCAGCGTCCATTGTGATGAGGTTAGAGTTTGACTCGCTGGCCCTTACAATGTGGATCTTGGCATGACTTTGGACAAGCTGATCAGACTCTCTGAATGTGAATTTCCTCTTCTGTCAAATGAGTTCACCGTGCTCCCAGTTTTCCCAGTCAAATAAGTATCACCAGGAACGCTGGACACCTGTAAGCCTCGCCCACGGGGACTCTGATTCCATATGTCTGGACCAGCCTGTCCAGTAGCATGTAGTGTGGGCCGGTCATGTCGTGGCAAATGTTCTAGCAGCCATATCTTTTAAAAAAAGCATAAAGACGTAAGTGAAGCTAATTCTAATCTTTTCTTTGATGCCATATATTGTAAATGCTATCATCTCTTATTGCAGGATATAGTCGATAGAAAATTGTGGTGAGATGTTTTCAATTCTTTCTTTGAATGAAGACTAAAACTTAGGGTGTATTATACACATACAATATAACTCAGCTTGGAGTGGCCACCTTTCAAGGGCCCAGTCGCACCCTGTGGCCACCATCTTGGACAGCACAGGTCTGTGCAGAGCCTTGGGGTCTGAATATTTAACCAGTGCTTTGGAAGATTCTTACGACTGAGCAAGTGTGGATGAGACTAGACTAGACGCACCCCAGAAGGGCTCCCAGTGTAACCGGGCGGGACCCTGTGGGGTCTTCCTGGGACAGGCCGCCCCCATCCCTTCTGCTGTGCCTTCTCTCTGAAGGACCTACATAATAGTATCTGATGCACATCTCCTGAGCTGTTCCACAGATGTGAAAACCCCACCAAATGGAGATGTTAACTACTTGGTCAGGAGCATATAACCCCCAGGTCTCTGGAGCCTAAGGACCGATCCTGTTAACACTTGTGACCCCACCCTGTGACCTCACCATCAGCCAATCAGAGAACAGTGCGTGAACTCATCCCATCCCCTGAGACCCTCCTCCCTCATCTGGCTTTTTAAAGTGCTTTGCCAAAACCCTTCTAGGATCTTGGGGTATTTTGGGGAGCGTGAGCCGCCCGTCTCCTCGCATGGCCCTGCAATGAATCTTTCTTTGCTCCAAACACCAACCTTTCAGTTTGTTTGGACTTACTGAGCCTTGGGCACACAGACCTGTGCTAACATCAGTTCTCATTTTCTTTTAGCATTTCGAGGGGTTTCCCTAATAGCTCAGTCAGTAAAGAATCTGCCAGCAATGCAGGAGACCCCCATTTGATTCCTGGGTTGGGACGATCCCCTGGAGAAGGAAATGGCAATATTCTTGCCTGGAGGATCCCCTGGGCAGAGGAGCCTGGCAGGCTACAGTCTATGGTGTGGAAAGAGTTGGATAGCGTATCAGGGTGGGGTACATCAAAGCCCCTGTCACTCAGGTGGCAAGTACCACATCTTTCTATTTTCAGAGCACTGATTTCATAACTGACTTGATCTCAATTCTCTCCCCCTCCCATCCCACATGTTGTTAAACTGAAAGTCAGGGCTTCTTAAGAATAATGACATAATGGTGCTGGAGATGACTTAAAAGAAGAAAACTTCATAAGATCAAGGGGATACGGAGGCTGTCTCAGGAGGATAACCTAAAAAGAATAAAACTCTTCAAGCTAGAAAAAGAAGGCATAAAAGTCAGGGTGATCAAAGTTTGTAAAGTCATGAAGTAAATGGAAAGTTGAGCAGAATGTTTTGAAATCCAAAAACAGCAGAACAATGGGGGCTGAATAGCTTGATGTCATTAGCCTTAAGACCAATAATGAGGGAAAAAGCACTCCTTGGGACTTTCCTCGTGGACCGGGGGTGAAGACCCTGCACTTCCAGTGCAGGGGAGGGGGGCGTGGATTCTACCCCTGGCTCGGGAATTAAGATCCCATATGTCATGAGGCACAGCCAAAAAAAAAAAAAAAAAAATTATGGAAGTGAATCCAGAGGTTAATTAATGAAAAATAATATTATAAAAAATATTTCTTTAGGCAGCAGATACAGAATTTAGAGAACCCATTCCGTAGAAGATAGCAAAAGTATAAAGCAAAGAGATTCAAGCAATGTTTTGGTTCAAGCCACAAACCCCTTACAATATCCTAAGATAGTCTCTGTCTCTCCAGGAAGTAGCTGGTTTTATTTGTGGGAGGAGGTGAGCTTCATGTCATACTGATGGTTCCCCCCAGTAGTTGGTTTAATTAAAAAAAAAAATTAACTATGCTGGGTCTTTGTTGTGGTGCTTGGCCTCAGTTTCCCCTAGGCGTCTGGGATCTCAGTTCCCAGACCGGAGATTGAACTCCCGTCTTCGGCATTGGAAGGTGGGTTCTTACCAGTGGACCTCCAGGGAAGTCCCCCACCCCCAGTAGTTGGTTCTGGATAGAATACTTGCCATCTGTCCATCCATCTACCCCCCTGTACTTCTCTGTTCATTAAATTTTGTAAGAGTCTACTCTGTCAAACAGATTTTGTTATAGGTTTTCCTATATAGAACTTCACTGAATACAGGTAACAATTCTGTTAAGTAGATACGATTATATCTATTGTACAAATGGAGTTATAGGCTCAGCAAGGTTAAGTGACTTGTCCAAATTCATCTGGCTGACAAGTCATGTTAATGCTTAGTTTGAAAACTCCCAGCATTTAAACAAAGTCCAGTGGTCTTTGGCTTCCCTGGTAGCTCAGATGGTAAAGAAACTGCCTGCAATGTAGGAGACGCAGGTTCAATCCCTGGGTTGGGAAGATGCCCTAGAGGAAGGCATGGCGACCCACTCCAGTATTCTTGCCTGGAGAATTTCATGGACTGACGAGCCTGGTGGGCTACAGTCCATGGGTTCACAGAGTCAGGTGCAACTGAGTGGTTTTCACTTCACTTCAGTGGTCTTTACAAAGGACAGGTTGTGGGGTCAGATATCCATGAGGCTGACCCTGAGCATTCCTATGAACAAACCAGGAAGGTTCTCCTCTCTCAGAAGATCTCTCACCAAGACTGAGTTCCACCTACCAGGATGTCACAAGATCAAAGCCAGCCTCCCCTGCTACCCATCAGAGTCATGGATGCCCCCTTCTGAGTTGCAATCAAATGGCTGCGGATGTGTTCAATCTGTTTGCTTTGCTGAGCTTTCTTGGAGTCACAAAGCGTGACAAACTTCAGGAAATATAAGCCTTGTTAGCATCACAATAGTACACAACTATCGAAACAAGCGGAGACCATGGACGTGAAAGTCGCTCAGTCGTGTCCAACTCTGTGACCCCATGGACTATACAGGCCATGGAATTCTCCAGGTCAGAATACTGGAGTGGGTAGCCTTTGCCTTCTCCAGGGGATCTTCCCAACCCGGGGATTGAACTCAGGTCTCCCACATTGCAGGCAGATTCTTAACCAGCTGAGCCATAATGGAAGCCCAAGAATACTGGAGTGGGTAGCCTATCCCTTCTCCAGCAGATCTTCCCAACCCAGGAATCAAACTGGAGTCTCCTGCATTGCAGGTGGATTCTTTACCAACTGAGCTATTAGGGAAACCATGAAGATCATCATTTCCAACCTTCTCATTCACAGTAATAGCTCAACTGATACGTATTCACGGCCTTGGCTGGAGCTGGGAGGGGCTGGGCTTAGAATCGACAGCCTGACTATCAGTCTGGGGCTCCTTCCAGGCTGGTAAGCTTTGCAAATAATGCTCTTTCATTGCTCTCCATTAGGCCAAGCAACTCAGAATCTGACATTTCATTTCTTGACAATTGATGGAGGGGCCTGAAATATGTCACATCACACTGAAAACTCATCAGGACTAATAATATGCAAAATGATTTACAGCTTGTGATTGGAGATTTACTGTCAGCAAAAGTTATTCTGGGTGACTTCAGAGGAGAAGCTTAAACTTCCCACATTTGTTTGTGTTGTATCCCACTTTAGAATTCTTTTTTTTTTTTTTGGCCGTGTGTCTTTCAGGATCTTAGTTTCCTGACCAAGGATCGAACATGTGCTTTCTGCGGTGGAATTGTAGAATCTTAAACACTGGACCACCAGAGATGTCCCCATAGAGTTCTTGAAAGTGAAAGTGTGGCTTCCCTTGTGGTTCAGATGGTAAAGAATCTGCTCGCAATGCAGGAGACCTGGGTTTGATCCCTGGGTCGGGAAGATCTCCTAGAGAAAGGAATAGCTACCCACTCTAGTATTCTTGCCTGGAGAATTCCATAGACAGAAGAGACTGCTGGGCTACAGTCCGGGGAGTCTTAACCACTGGACCACCAGGGAAGTCACCCCAGAGTTCTTGGTACATGCTATTTCTCCACCTGAAATGCCCAGCTCAGCAGTCTCTCTCTGGGCCACCCTCCAGAATACCTGTTTGTTGCAGGGCCTGGCAGGAGGGACAGGTAAGAATCACAGGATTGGAGATACATGACCAGTAGCCAACATTCAATTCATGAATCACAGATTGCTCACATTCAGAACACAACACAGGCCAGCCAAGTAGGGAAAAGGGGGCAACCAACACTCCAAGGAGAGCTCTGAGACAGAGGTGTCTTGGCATGAGCAGCATCTCAAGTTTGGCAAGAGGTCTTAAGATAAGTCTGGGTGGGATATTGCCTTCTGGCCTTCTGTCCTGACAGAGCCTCCATCTGGACCTGCTCTCAGCCGTGTGGAGTCAGGTCCTCCAGCAAAGGGCCTTCAAGCCTCTCTGCTCAGTGTCTCTTTTCAAGGCGTAACAGTCTCCCCAGGGGGAAGGGATCTTGGCTCTATCTGCTGTTCCTTCTGCCCCAGAGACACACACAACCCATGGAACCTCGTATCTAAAGCAGTATTCTTAGTTTATCACTTTGAGACCCTCCAGTCCTACAGCTTCCCTGGTGGCTCAGACGGTCAAGTGTCTGCCTGTGATGCAGGAGACCCAGGTTCGAGCCTTGGGTTGGGAAGATCCCCTGGAGAAGGGAACGGTAATCCACTCCAGTACTCTTGCCTGGAAAATCCCATGGATGGAGGAGCCTGGTGGGCTACAGTCCATGGGGTTGCAAAGAGTCGGACACAACTGAGTGACCTCACTTTCACTTTCAGTCCTATAGTGGACATTTCAAGACTGCTAGTACGTAAGTTCCCATGGTCACCATGATTCCACGTTGAACTACTTAGCGTGTCTCAACAGAACTTCAGTCCTGCAAGTTTCACAACAGATGAGTAGAAAACCAAAGATGAAAAATCCCAACAATACCCAGAGTATATGAGATGGACTAGAACAAGCTAAGCTGCTGTAGCAAATGGACCCTAGCCTCTCAACCCTGGCATGTGTAGAGACCCTGGTTCTCACGCACACGGCTGAGTGGGCCTCCTGCATGGGAACCCCGTGTGACCTCCCCTCTGTCTCTCTGCTGCGTGCCTCTCAGGGGCCTGCGTGCTGTTCTTGGTAGCGACTCTGGGGTCTCTACTGTTTTCATAATGCAGCTACAGTGTCTTAGCATCCTTTCCTTCTGGGTTCATGGAGAGAGAGATGAAGGGAAAGAGAAAGGGATGAGGATGAAGAGAGAAGAATAAAGAGGGAGGAAGAGAGAGACGGAGAGAGTGAGCCAGGCCACAGAAGACGCGCGTGCTTGCATTAGCCTCAGACAAGGAGGGGTCTGAGAGTGGAGAGCCCCGTGCGGATCCTCTGTGAGCAGCAACACTCTCTGCCACAGGGGGTCTGGATTTTGTCCCCCTGCCCCCGTCACATATTAGGAAGCTTTTCTTCCCTGAGGATTTGTCCCACAAGACTGGTCCTGTCTACTGACAGGTTCCTGGCTCACCAACAGGACTGGTAGCTCTTTCGGGGACAGTGGCTCCGAATGGCGTTGGTCGGGCCTCTCATGTGGCACTAGTGGTAAAGGACCCTTCTGAAATGTATATAAGACCAAGAGACACAGGTTCGATCCCTGGGCCGGGAAGATTCCCGGGAGGAGGACATGGCGACCCACTCCAATGTTCTTGGACAGGGAATCCCATGGACAGAGGAGCCTGGCGGGCTACAGTCCGTGGGGTCACAAAGAGTCGGACGTGACTGAGCACGCACACGTGCACCATGACCTTCATCCAGCATCCTCAGGAGGCCACACCCAGTCACTCTGGCAGGCGGCTGAGTTGGGGGGAGTGGAGTCCGTGGCAGGCACCCTGGGGCTCACTCCCAGTGCCAGGTGGAGGCGGTGACAAGGCGACGCTGACTGTCACCCGGGGCCCAGGGAGAGGAGGGATTTCTCTGAGTGGAGCAGTCACACTGGCTTGCTTTCCTCATTCAGGAAAAGCCTTCCCTCTGTCTTGTAACTTATCCCCTCCACGACATTCCCAGAGTGGTCCCTACAAGCCAGCTTGTGTCCTAGAACCTCCCATTGTATCATAAGGATGTAGGATGTAGCCAGTGGTGTGAGGTCTGATGAGTGGACTTTACAATGTGGATCCCAGCAAAGCACGGGGACAGAGCAGACAGGAGTCATCGCCTCAGTGGTGGGGAAACATTCCATGAAGGTGGTCACTATCATCTGGGAAATACTATGGAACAACTCACAGAGAATGAATTTCATGCCCAGGATTCCAGCTGTGAAAAATGTGCTGGGGAAAGGACGGCCTTGCTCCTCAGGCCTCAAGGGATAAACGAAAGTCTCAGTTCCCAGAAGGCAAGTCAGCTGATGAATCTGGCGCTGTGTGTGGCCAGCTCTCCAGGTACCTGGCAGAAAAGCAGTGATCAGAATGGAGAAAGTGGCCCAGCTGCCTGAAGTCCCTCTACTATGGTCCAAGAGTCCTTGTGATTCCCTCACCAAGGACAGAAGTAGACAGAGAGTCTGGGGCTGGTGGTTAAATGCCTCCAGCTACAACAGTTAATCATTTGGTGGGGCAGGGAGCCAAGAGCAGCCGCAGAGGAAGTTTGCAGTCCTTAAGTGATACCACCAGGAATTAGTGGGACTGTGGCATCCCAGTAAAGAATATCATTCATACAGGCAGAGCTTCCTCCTTGCTTACGAGTCAAGCCCTGAGAAAGCCACTTACACTTAGGGTTGCCTTTGCACTGGTCAGTGAGTGGTGCTGGCTGAAAGGCACACAGACCAAGGTCATGGTGTGGGTCACACAAGGCTGAGCACTGTGGCAGAGTCACAGTCTGGGGTCATGTAGGAACAGCTGTCAGGAGAAAGGACCAGGGAGGAACAGTGCCGTAGTAGGTACAAGAGTCTGAGACAGGAGACTTGTCTTGAGACCAACCTAGATAGCATATTCAAAAGCAGAGACATTACTTTGCCAACAAAGGTTCGTCTAGTCAAGGCTATGGTTTTTCCTGTGGTCATGTATGGATGTGAGAGTTGGACTGTGAAGAACGCTGAGCGCCGAAGAATTGATGCTTTTGAACTGTGGTGTTGGAGAAGACTCTTGAGAGTCCCTTGGACTGTAAGGAGATCCAACCAGTCCATTCTGAAGGAGATCAGCCCTGGGATTTCTTTGGAAGGAATGATGCTGAAGCTGAAACTCCAGTACTTTGGCCACCGCATGTGAAGAGTTGTCTCATTGGAAAAGACTCTGATGCTGGGAAGGATTGGGGGCAGGAGGAGAAGGGGATGACAGAGGATGAGATGGTTGGATGGCATCACTGACTCGATGAACGTGAGTCTGAGTGAACTCCGGGAGTTGGTGATGGACAGGGAGGCCTGGCGTGCTGCGATTCATGGGGTCGCAAAGAGTCGGACACGACTGAGCGACTTATCTGATCTGATCTGATGCTATGGTTAGAGGAGCAACCATAGCAACTCCTATTAATAGCAATTGGTCAGAAACACCTGAAGCTACTCCCTGTGGGAGTCTGTCAACCTGGATGTGGAGGGCAAGCATCTCAAGCTGAGATATAAGCTGTATCTCTTTTAAGACCCAGCCCTGGGTTCCTTCTGCCATGCCCTACTCATTAGAAGTGAACCATTAAGACGGCTTGTCTGCAAAGAGAGGTGAATTAGAGTCACCCTTTTTGTGGAGGGTCAAAACATGTGCAGACATATATTTTTTAATATGTTTATTTCCAAATTTATTTCTATCACTAATAAGAGTTCAACATTTTTTACATTTTTTTTCTTTTGAAGTAACTCTTACACATGATTACATGCACAAGTCTTTTGCATACATCGGTTGAGCTTGACAAATGAATACGCCTATGTAATCTAAGCCCTATCATGGTACAAAACCATCAGCCCTGTGAGTCCTCTCACACCCTTTCCCAGTCAATTCCTGCCCCAACTCCTAGAGACCAGGGATATTCTCTCTCTCTCTCTCTCTTTTTTTTTTTCTATCTTAGTTTCAAGACATTGGTTTATACTGTGCCTAGTTGCTCAGTCGTGTCTGACTCTTTGTGACCCCATTAACTGTGGCCCGCCAGCTCCACAGTCCATGGGGATTCTCCAGGCAAAGAAAACTGGAGTGGGTTTCCATTTCCTTCTCCAGGGGAACTTCCCAACCCAGGGATCAAACCCAGGTCTTCTGCCTTATGCAGGTGGACTCTTTACTGTCTGAGCCACCAGGGAAGCCCTCATTAATGAGTCCTCAAATAATTTTTCTTTGCTTGTTACTTGTTCTTCTTTTTAAAAGCACACTGATAGCAGGGAGGATTGAGGGAAGGAATATATGTATATACACATAGCTGATTCACATTGTTGTACAGCAGAAACTAACATAATATTGTAAAGCAGTTATACACCAATTAAAAAAGAAGCACATTGTTCACATTCTAGCCACAAGTTAATTGGATTCGTCTCACATGCCTATCTCCTCCCAAGATCCCCTAAAGTTTCATCTGTCCTGGGACTAGACTCACAATCTCACCATCTAATACATTCAGGTGCAGATAAGACCCTGCGTTTGGCTTGCCCAGCACACTGCCCTCAGCTACCACCCTCTGAAGACTGTGAAGGAAAGAGACTTCCATACAGAGTGTAAGCGCCCTAGGGACAGAAACTCATCTCCTTTTATCCCTCACTGTGCTTATCACTAAATATTAAATGCTCTGGAGACATCATCCTGTAGGTTTTCTAATACTTCAGAGGAGAAGGGGGTGACAGAGGATGAGAAGGTTGGATGGCATCATAAACTCAATGGACATGGGTTTGAGCAAACTCTGGCAGATAGTGAAGAACAGGGAAGCCTAGTGTGCTGCAGTCCACGGGGTCGCAAAGAGTCAGACACGACTGAGAGACTGAACAGCAACAGAACAATCAAACCTCGACTCCCCTCCCTTCTGTTCCCAAGTAGCAGAGTTTCTCTCTGCAGTTGGCGTTCTGCCCTTGGAGCTCAGAAACTGCTGCAAGAACAGTTAAGCAAGCCCATGTGTTCGCGCTGGAGCAGTAGCCATCAGCAATGGTGGGGAGGGGCTTTGCGGGTAATGAGGCAACCCTGATACTGCTTCACTTCCCACGCTGCTGCTGGGATCCTCTTGGCAAGGCCTCCCCACCTTTGGGATTTCAAGCCAACTGCAAAATCAAAGAGGCAGCCTTGAATTGAAGGCCCTCTGCTACCTGGTTTACAGCCAAATCAATCTGCTCATGGTCATAACTGAGATATAGAGGGGCCCAGGCAGCCTTCAGCCGGACTGCGATCTGCCTCAAGACAGAACCAGGGACACTCAGGAATAAAGAGAAACCTCGTCCACTCCTATCTTCTGCCCCCTGTTCCCATGCGCATCCTGTGTCCACACTCTCGTGAGAAAGAATTTTCAGGAACAAAGGGTGAATAGAAGTAGCTCATTGAATCTTTAGGTCTTCCCAGGTAGCACAGCTGGAATCCGCCTGTAGTGCAGGAGACCGATTCAATTCCTGGGTTGGGAAGATCCCCTAGATAAGGGATAGGCTTACCCACTCCAGGATTCTTGGGCGTCCGTGGTGGCTCAGATGGTAAAGAATCCCCCTGTAATGTGGATTCGATCCTTGGGTTGGGACAATCCCCTGGAGGAGGGCATGGCAACCCACTCCAATATTCTCGCCTGGAGAATCCCCATGGATAGAGGAGGAGCCTGGCGGGAGACGTTTCAGGAACAAAGGGTGATACATAACAGTAGCAGCTCATTTAATCTTTACAACAACCCTGCATGTTTCTTATCTTCAGAAAAACAAAACAAAGCACTGCAACAAAGAGGGCTTTGTGAGTGGCTGGGAGTTGAGAGTCCATGAAAGGCAGAACCAGGACTCAAAGCCCAGTAGACTCCAGAATGTGTGCTGTTCAGCACCACTTGGCTGTGCAAACCAGTCAGTGTGTTTTGGGTACAACAATGACATAAACAGATTTCTAACACAGGAAATAACGGAACATATCCTGCTTGTAGGCCAGGGACTTCATGTAGACTAGTAAGAAAGCATTGACTTACAGTTTATAACGATCAGCTGCATGCACCAGGCAGGCACTACACAAAGCATTTCGCATATTGTGTCACGGTTCTTTGTACCTTTACGATGTCGTTACCATGAAGACAGGAGCTGAGGCTCTGAGGAGTCAAGTGCCTTGCCTACATTTGCACAGCTGGGGTGTGACAGGGCTGGGCACACATGCTCCCCACCTTTCCAGCTCCAGCTCCTGACATCGTCTGACCCGGCTGTCCCTGTCACCGCTCCAGTCCTCTGTGTAGCATTCCCAGCCCTCCACGAAGTCATCAATTTACTAAAAATAATTTCTGTAGCTGATGGGTTTTTAATGGAGCATGCTGCCCCTGGCCCCTCCTTAGAAGTCTAGGTCCAAGAAGCGGGGGAGGGCATTCAGAACTCCCACTAATCTTAGCAGGCTCCAGGGCTGAGGCTGGGTCCTCTCTGATTTCTGCCGCATCTTATTTTTAATGAGGTCAAGGGCATCCACTGGGGAAAGAGGGTGGGGGCCGTGTCTCCCGGTGGTGCCTGGAGCTCTTAGCTAATCACCCTGCTTCTTTGGCTTCTCAGACACAGCCGGTGTCAGAGGCAGAGTCATCATGCACCCGGCTAGTCCTTGAAGGTGCTGTTATTTCAATCTGGCCACCCCAGGTGGGTGAAGGAGAGATGAGCCTCTGTATCTCTGGGATGTCACCTGCCTTTCAAAGCCCTCTTTTCACATCCTCACAGGCAGAATCAGCAAACTCGATCCTGGGAAAATATGTGCCAGTGGCCTTTCCTGTGTCTCAGACTGCATGAGAAGCTGGTCCCAGGGACCATGTGAGCTTGGAGTCACCCTGAGAGGTGGTTGGAGGGGCTGCCCACACGGAGCCTGGTGTGGCCAGTGGACCAGACACTTAGGAGTCTGGCTCAGTCATAAACCTGCTCCCGAGAGGGGTGCTTCTCCCCCCAGGACCTCAGTCTTCCATCTGCGGTGTGGGGATGACCCCATTTTATCTCCTATGTGAGCAGAAAGTCAATGAGTGGAACTTGGCTCATGAAGCTGCAGGTCAGAGTCCTTTTCTCTCTCCTTCTCTGATCTGTTTTCTCAGTCCATCCCCGGTCCCACCTCCAGCCCCATCTGCTTCCCTTTTTACAGTCATACCTGTCTATACCCACTGTGCCCCTGGCTCACATTCACCGGTCTTCCTGTCAAAATACAGGTGGGCCTTATGCCTCAGCCATAATCTCTGCAAACTCAACCACAGGGAACTTAACTTCTGCTCACCTCTACAGGCAGAGAAAAGCAGGGGGCAAAGGCTATGCACACTTTCCTTCTATTATCCTGTGATTAACATTAGAGGTAGAACTTTGCTGTTAGTTGTCTACTGTTGTTCAGTCACTAAGTCATGTCCAACTCTTTGCAACCCCATGGACTGCAGTACGCAAGGCCTCCCTGTCCATCACCAACTCCTGGAGCTTACTCAAACTCATGTCCATCGAGTCGGTGATGCCATCCAGCCATCTCATCCTCTGTCGTCCCCTTCTCCTCCCACCTTCAACTGTTCCCAGCATCAGGGTCTTTTCCAATGAGTCAGCTCTTTGCATCAGGTGGCCAAAGTATTGGAGCTTCAGCTTCAGCATTATCTATACATTAATATTTTTTATGCTTTCCTGTGGATCAGTCCTGAGTGTTCACTGGAAGGACTGATGTTGAAGGTGAAACTCCAATACTTGGGCCACCTGACTCATTTGAAGAGCTGACTCATTGGAAAAGACCCTGATGCTGGGAAAGATTGAGGGCAGGAGGAGAAGGGGATGACAGAGGATGAGATGGTTGGATGGCATCACCGACTCAATGGACATGAGTTTGGGTAAACTCTGGCAGTTGGTGACGGATAGGGAGGCCTTGCATGCTGCAGTCCATGGGGTCGCAAAGAGTTGGACACGACTGAGCGACTGAACTGAACCGAACTGTGAATTGACACTTTTTATCATCCTGAAATGTCCCCCTTTGACTCGGCAATATTTCCTGTCTCTGAGTCTATTTTCTATGGTATTAATATTGTTGCTCTAGGTCTTTCATGATCAATGTTTGCACAGAGCATCTTTTTCATCCTTTCATGATCAAGCTATTTGTGTCCTTGAATCTGAAGTGTTTCTCCTGCTGACAACTTATCATGGGATTTGCTTTTTTAAATCAAGTTTGAAAATCTGTGTCTTATGATTCGACTGTATGGAACATACACATCTAATGTAATCATTGAAGTGCTTGGGTTTCTATCTCATTTGTCTTCTCCAGGTTTCATATATTTCTGTTCTTCTGTTTTCTATACTGCATTTTTTATATTCCATTTTTTAGTGTGTTGTTTTTCTTGCTCTGTTTACTTTCATGTATGTTTTAAAGTGTTATTGAAGTAAAATTGGCATATAATGAACTGTGAGTGTTAAGGCTATAACTTGACAAGTGTTGACCTTGAGAGCCTTGAGACCTCTCACCCTTGAGAGCCCCAGTGCGCCCCTTGGTCTCCCCACCCGTCCCTGGCCATCAACACGAAATCCCTGGCCTTATTTCTATCAACAGGCTTTGGTTTGTGTCATCTAGAATTTTATATAAATGGCAGCCTACAGTGTATTCATTTTATGTAAATTCAATCACCATGATTATTTTTCAGAACATAATACATAAATACAAACAAAAATAAATAAACATGGTTATTTGATGAGCCATCCAGGTTGCAGGGCATCAAAGGTTTATTATTTTAAATGGCTGAGTACTATCATCTGAGAGAGATATTACTACAGATATAGATGGTGCATTTTGCTTATCTATTCACCTGTCGATGACATTTGGGCTGTTCCCAGTTGTGGGCTATTATACATAAAGCTACTCTAAACATTCATGACCAAGGTTTTACGTGGATATGTTTTTATTTCTCTAAGAGATATAGCTGGTAGTGAAATTGCTGGGTTGTACGGTATACTTTTATAAGATACAGGATTTAAAACTATTTTGTCCTCACCCAAGGCTGACTTTTTGTTTTCTTAATAGCACCTTGTAAAGAGCAGAAGTTTTGTGGGGAGAGATGGGGGTTGGGGGGTTGAGAGTAGCGGGTGCATACTGTTATACCTAGAATGGATATGCAACGAGCTCCTACGATACAGCACAGGGAGCTTGCTCAAGAGTGCATATACAGGTATGACCGAATCCCGTTACTGTACAGCAGGAATGAACCTGACACTGTGAGTCAGCTGTACTTCAACAAAACACATTTTCAAAACATGATAAAAAATCAGAGCTTTTCATTTTGATGGTGTCCATTTAATCAGATCTCTCTTTTATTTATTCACTCATGTTTTAGTCACTGGATGCTGTCTTTTTACATTCCTTTATTCTGAGTCATTTGATTAGTTTTTTTATTATTTGATATATTATTAGATACTATTTGATTAGTTTTAATACTCTGTGTTCTCAGAGTCCTTTAATCAACAGACGGTTGTGCATTCTGCTTTCACTCACTGTGGTCATTTGCTGTCCTCTGCTGTCTCACCGGCAGTGGTCTCCACCCCCGAGACTTAGACTTCAGTTCCTCATGGTACGTAAGCAATACCCAGCAGGCAGAAAGCCCTCGGAGAACAAGGTTTGAGTTATTTGGTGCTTTGCTCATATGTGCTGTTAGTCACCAGATGAAGCTGTGGGATTCACAGTCTTCCTCCAGAAAGACAAACAGTGTCACCGGAAATACAGGCCCTCTCTGGACAGCTCAATGCCTTGGACGAACTGGAATCGATGTCTGCTGTCTATCCATCCCTCCAAATTCAAAAGAACCTGCAGACGTGTGCTTGTTGAGAATACGACACACACTTTTGCTATGGTCCTTTGATTGATGTTAGATGTGGCCTCAATCACAGGCCTCCTCCCTCTGCTGGAAGAGACTGTTTCTTGTTAGCAGATGTTTGCTCTGCATCCTGTATGTGGAAAAAGCCTTTGCATCGCATGGAGATTTTGTGTTTTTACTGGTCAGGAGAGTGTGCGGGCCCCCCGTACCATCCACGTTACAGAGCAGTGGGGTGAGCCGTGATGATCTCGAGACAAGCTTCGCCCCCGGGTTGGCACCCATGCCAGCCCACACCTGTGCTGACAGGGGTCACGTGTCCCATGTCTTTCATTTCCTCCTCTCAGCAGCCCTGTGAGAGCTGCATGAGCAAAGGGTTAAGGTATGTGGAAATGCCCACTACAGGATAGATACGAGGTGGGGGCTTGTCCCATCATACTTGCTATGCTTGAAATGATCCATACTTTCAGTTCAGTTCAGTCACTCAGTCGTGTCCAACTCTTTGTGACCCCATGGACCACAGCAAGCCAGGCCTTCCTGTCCATCACCAACTCCTGGAGTTTACTCAAACTCATGCCCATTGAGTCGGTGATGACATCCAACCATGTGATCCTCTGTTGTCCCCAAAAGTGTGCTGACCCATGCTTTAAAAAATGTTAATGGTGTACTTCCAGGCACTGCGAGGGCGCAGAGAGAGAACACTTCCCGTGAGGTTTCTGTCCTGCAACTGTGAATGTCCTGTTTCCAAGCGTCTTGCATCTGGTGCATCTCCTCTGCCTCATCCCTGCATTTCCACAGCTGATCTAAACACAGGTCAGTGGGAAGCGGCCTCCACAGCTCCAGGAACAGCCATGGGAGGACATAGAGAGCGGTGGTCCAGCTCTTTCTAATACCATCTGGGGTCCGGCGTTTCCTGCTCCCTGGCAGTGGTGCTGAAGGATGTGCTGGAAAAGCAGAGGAGGGGAGAGATCTCAGGCAGAGGCCCCCACGGCGGAAACGCTATGTTTTGTCCCTCGGACATTCCTACTCCTGTCCTTGGAAAATCGTGGCCATGGACTTTCAGGTGATTTTAGCCAACTTTTGATAACGAATACCAAAGAACACTAAAAATACTCATTCCGCTGCCCCTGGTTTCCCCGGCAATCAGGGCGACAGTTAACTTTTCCGGGCGCATGGATCAGTTTTAGTGGCGAGTGATGGGCTACTGACCTCAGTGGGCAGAGGGGCCTCTGAAAGGCACCAGTGGGCATCCCCCAGGCCTCCAAGAACCCTTCCTCAGGGACGTGAGGTCCTCATTCACATGACAGGGTCCAAGTCCAGCCGTGTGGTATTTTCCTGGCCCACGTGTTGCACCCACTGGTAATGATTTGCAGTCAAACTGTGCTTGCTGTGCCTTCAGGATCAGATGCCAGGAAAGGTAGCCGTCAGCTGGGGGTGGGTGGGGTGCGCTTAGGTTGACACGTTTGACCATGCGTGGGGCCAGCTGAGTCCTTTCTCTTGAGGGCAAGCTAGTGACCCTGGAGAGGGCTCAGTCTCAGGCCAAGAGTGGTGACGCTCTACAGAGGCCAGAAGGAGAAGTAATGTGAATATGTTTTAACTTCACAGGTTGTATTTTTTTTTAAATTATTTTTTATTGGAGTATAGTTGATGCTGGTGGCTCAGATGGTAAAGAATCTGCCTACACTGAAGAAGACCTGGGTTTGATCCCTGGGTCCGGAAGATCCCCTGGAGAAGGCAATGCAACCCACTCCAGTATTTTTGCCCAGAGAATTCTATGGACAGAGAAGCCTGGAGGTACAGTCCGTGGGGTTGCAAAGAGTCGGACACAACTGAACACCTAACACACACACACATGTCAATGCACAACGCTGTTTTAGTTCAGGTCTACAGCAAAGTAAAGCAGCCCTTCCTACACACACACCCAGCCTTTTCCAGGTTCTTTTCTCATATGGGTCATTACAGAGTGTTCAGTAGAGTCCCTTGTACAATACAGTATGCTCTTGCTAGTTTATCTATTTTATGTCTAACAGGGTCTTCACAAGGGTTTTAAGTGAGCCAAATGAGGAAATACAGGCTGTTTAAGAAGTCAGATGTTTCCAAAGCAAGTTCATCTATGTGAGTTGTCATTATTTCTTTCCTCTGAAAGGCAGAGAATTTTCTGGGAAATCATTATAAAGTTTAAATGGACTAATCTTAAACTCTGAAATGGTCATCTTTTGATGATATGCACCACTTATAACTTTGTTCCAGTGCAGTAGAATTAAGAAATGATCTGTAAATTAAACTCCACTACACAGTCAAAGGTTTCCTCTTAGTAATTTTTCAATTGAATAATTGAGTTTATTAAAAAACAAAAGAAATATTATCTAGCAGGTATTGGTCCAAATGCCTCAAGTTATTACCATAAAAATGGTATTTAAATCATGAAAATGTATTTTTTGCATCAGAAATGCATAGTTACCACATCCCATGAAAGTTTAATAGTTAAATATTTCGTGTTTTCCATTCAGTGATTGTGCAAATGAATTATGTATAAGAAAATACCCAGTGCTTATTTCCTTATTTACATTTATGAGAAGATCTACGTGCAGATGATGTTTTTGGTGAAGTGGGGGGCGGGGGCAGGGGGAGGGCAGAGACCAGCTGCACTCCACGGAAGGGAACTTTTGAAGTTTTAGCTGGAATAACGGAAGGAGAGTTCAAAAAATACGAACAGGTTTGACTACTCGGGTTCCTGACAAAAAATTCTGGCCACGCATAACACGCCTAATTCCATCGGTCACACAGCTATGAAGCAATACACGTCTCAGCACCAAACTCACTTTAGAAACCAACCTTTCAACCTGCCCAGGATCAGCAACAACTTTATCTTACAAATGAGACCAACTTTATCTTACAGAAGAGACCAGCCTGTCTCTTGCTGCTGAGGGTCCCAGAGCCTTGCACTGGCTTCCTGGTCCCTCACCTCTGCTCCCTGCAAACTTGCAACAATATGCCATTGACTTCACCCCTTGGGTCCACTTGAAACTTGACCTCCAGGATCCATCCTGACCATGGCCTCGAGCAGAGAGTCACAAGGACCCTTGCCCCGGGCATTTGTTCCTCTGCTGAGCTTTGAGTCGGATTTCTGATCCTGCCAGCGTCTCCTCTCCAGGGTCCTCACACTGGGTTCTCACCTTGTGTCCCAGCTGTGCTCCTGGCTCTCACATGTTAGTTTTGATACCTTCTCCCCAGGTCTCCTTGGAGCCCAGGGCTTAGGATTGGGCTGGACCATCTGCTCTGTCCCAGCAGGATTCAAGGCTGCCCTAGCCTCTGATCTTCCTGATTTTCCTCCAGCCTCTCCTGCAGGCTCTTTGTTGCACAGACTCCTTGGTTTCACACACAGTTCCTGGACACCTCACTCCACATGGTTGATCCAAAATTGATGGTCCTGCTGACTGTTGGTAGGCACCATGCCTCCTCCTGAGCCACTGGCTGTCTTCATGGTTCTGAACCTCCTGGGCTTCTGCCACTGGGTTGACCCTGAATCCTGCACTGGACTATGTCTTCAGGGAAGGCAGCTGCTGGCTTTCATGCTCACCTAAGCCTGGCTGTTCCTGTCTCCATCAGGATGTCTGACTCTCCCAGCTCCCACCTTGCAACATTCCAATCTTCTCCCCAAATGGAGACTTGTCTGTAACTTTGACTTCCAAACTTCCTTTGCCTTTTGTCTTTTTTTAGACACCATTGCTCATCCACTGAGCTTACCTGCCACGGGTCCTGGGAGGGAAGCCACGCTGCAGCTAATGGGATAAAGGAAAGGCTGCCTTTCTCCTCTATCTGCTGATGCTCCCACCTTCCCTCATAAAACAAAACTCTAATAAGGAATGTCCAGTGAGAGCTTCCTCCTTCTACCTAACCTAACCATTCCAGGCACTTCCTGTGTGGTCTTCCAGGCATTTCCTGTTTTCTGTTCCAGGCACTTCCTGTGTGCTCTTCCAGGCATTTCCCATTTGCTGTTCCAGGCATTTCCTGTTGGCTCTTCCAGGCACTTCCTGTGTGCTCTTCCCTTCCTTTCCTGCCCTCCTTTGTCTGATCCTTTGGTCTGAAAACCAGACTCCCCAAGCTTTTTTGTCAACTGATCTCTGGCTTGATTTAGCCATTGGGAAACTTGTGCTGAGGACCACACTCCTCCTTTCTCTGTTTCAGGCAGTGTCTATGGTGGGACCATTCCTCCCACAAGGATCCTGCTTCTGTCAGACAGTCCGTCTATCCAGAAACCCAGCTTGGGTACTAAGCCTCCCACTGAAATGCCAGGTTTTGAAGAAGCACGTGCCTGGGGAAGATGGGTTCGCTGTGACCACCTCCCACTTCTCATCTTAATGGGGACAGTGGTGGCTCCTGTGAGAGCTCATGTCTGGACTGTGTCACTGTGACTCCATGTCTGTTCTGGCTTCATTGATTGTCCTCTGTACCATCAACTATACAGCAGCCTTTGGGAATAAGTGAAGTCACACTATATGAAGCGTGTGTCAACTTTCACATGATGCCGCTTATACTGCACATATCAGCTTTAATGTGACCTGCTTTCAGAAACATTAAAACATGAACAATGGTCTATTTTTGAATCACATCCTTAGTGTGCTGACGACTTCCCCTTCTGAATATTGAATATGTGGTGTCAATCCTTGCAGGAGTTCTCAGAATGTCTCATGTGTTTAGTCCTACTACTATTCCTACTAAGTGTGTGCTCAGTCTTGTCCGACTGACTCGTTGCAACCCCGTGAACTGTAGCCCACCAGTCTTCTCTGTCTGTAGGATTTCCCAGGCAAGAATACTGGAGTAGAATGCCATTTCCTTCTCCAAAGGATATTCCCAACTCATTGGCAGGCAGATTCTTTATCACTGAGCCACATGGGAAGTGCATGTTCAGTCCTATTCTTATTTAATGTTTTAAAAAATTCCCCCATTTCTCAAACTTCAGTTCAGTTCAGTTCAATTCAGCTGCTCAGTCACGTCGAACTCTTTATGACCCCATGAACCGCAGCACGCCAGGCCTCCCTGTCCATCACCAACTGCCAGAGTCTACCCAAACCCATGTCCATTGAGTCAGTGATGCCATCCAACCATCTCATCCTCTGGTGTCCCCTTCTCCTCTTGCCCTCAATCTTGCCCAGCATCAGGGTCTTTTCCAGTGAGTCAGCTCTTTGCATCAGGTGGCCAAAGTATTACAGTTTCAGCTTCAACATCAGTCTTCCAATGAACACCCAGGATTGATCTCCTTTAGGATGGACTGGTTGGATCTCCTTGCAGTCCAAGGGACTCTCAAGAGTCTTCTCCAACACCACAGTTCAAAAGCCTCAATTCTTTGGTGCTCAGCTTTCTTCACAGTCCAACTCTCACATCCATACATGACCACAGGAAAAACAATAGCCTTGACTAGACAGACCTTTGATGACAAAGTAATGTCTCTGCTTTTTAGTATGCTGTCTAGGTTGGTCATAACTTTCCTTCCAAGGAGTGAGAGTCTTTTAATTTCATGGCTGAAATCACCATCTATAGTGATTTTAGAGCCCCCCCCCCCAAATAAAGTCTGACACTGTTTCCACTGTTTCCCCACCTATTTGCCATGAAGTGATGGGACCAGATGCCATGATCTTCATTTTCTGAATGTTGAGCTTTAAGCCAACCTTTTCACTCTCCTCTTTCACTTTCATCAAGAGGCTCTTTAGTTCTTCTTCACTTTCTGCCATAAGGGTGGTGTCATCTGCATATCTAAGGTTATTGATATTTCTCCCAGCAATCTTGATTCCAGTTTGTGCTTCCTCCAACCCAGCATTTCTCATGATGTACTCTGCATATAAGTTAAAAAAGCAGGGTGACAATATATAGCCTTGACATACTCCTTTTCCTATTTGGAACCAGTCTGTTGTTCTATGTCCAGTTCTAACTGTTGCTTCCTGACCTGCATACAAGAGGCAGGTCAGGTGGTCTGGTATTCCCATCTCTTTCAGAATTTTCCACAGTTTATTGAGATCCACACAGTCAAAGGCTTTGGCATAATCAATAAAGCAGAAATAGATGTTTTTCTGGAACTCTCTTCCTTTTTCCATGATCCAGTGGATGTTGGCAATTTGATCTCTGGTTTCTCTGCCTTTTCTAAAACCAGCTTGAACATCAGGAAGTTCACGGTTCACATATTGCTTAAGCCTGGCTTGGAGAATTTTGATCATTACTTTACTAGCATGTGAGATGAGTGCAATTGTGTGGTAGTTTGAGCATTCTTTGGCATTGCCTTTCTTTGGGATTGGAATGAAAACTGACCTTTTCCAGTCCTGTGGCCACTGCTGAGTTTTCCAAATTTGCTGGCATATTGAGTGTAGCACTTTTATAGCATCATCTTTCAGGATTTGGAATAGCTCAACTGGAATTCCATCACCTCCACTAGCTTTGTTCGTAGTGATGCTTCCTAAGGCCCACTTGACTTCACATTCCAGGATGTCTGGCTCTAGGTGAATGTGAGTGATCACACCATCATGATTATTTGGGTTGTGAAGATCTTTTTTGTACAGTTCTTCTGTGTATTCTTGCCACCTCTTCTTAATATCTTCTGCTTCTGTAAGGTCCCTACCATTTCTGTCCTTTATTGAGCCCATCTTTGCATGAAAATCCCTTAGTATCTCTAACTTTCTTGAAGAGATCTCTAGTCTTTCCCATTCTATTGTTTTCCTCTATTTCTTTGCATTGATCACCAAGAAAGGCTTTCTTATCTTTCCTTGCTATTCTTCGGAACTCTGAATTCAAATGGGTTTATCTTTCTTTTTCTCCTTTGCTTTTCACTTCTCTTCTTTTCACAGCTATTTGTAAACTTCTCAAACTTACCTGGCAATAAAGCTACCCTTTTGTGCCATATGTATTAACAACCAGTGGAAAGGTTTTTCTCATAATACACATGGAGAAATGTTATTAATATGTTGACATATACAAAACACATGGTCACTGGCTTCCCTGGTGGCTCAGTGGTAAAGAATTTGCCTGCCAATGCAGGAGATGTGGGTTCGATCCCTGGGTCAGGAAGTTCCCCTGGAGAAGATAATGGAAATCCACTCCAGTATTCTTGCCTGGAAAACTACATGGACAGGGAAGTCTGATGGGCTACAGTCCATGGTGTCACAAAGAGTGGGACATGAATTTGTGACTAAACAACAACAACATAATAGACCTCGTTTCTCTTCTTTCCTCCTTTTCCCCTCTTCCTACCAGGCTGGAGTTGAGTTTTAAACTTTTAATAGAGACTGTGAAATAAAATTCATACTTTATGGTAAGACAAGAGAAGTTTAAATATGAAGACTTCTCTCTGCTGTGCATTGTGTATCTCTATTATGCATAGACAAAATCTGCCTTATCAGCAGAAATACCTGCTCAACCATTAAGAACAACATTCTTCTAGCATCAACAATTCCTTAAAGGTAACATTCTTTCTTGATCCTTTAAGGGGTTGCATGACCCACCATGATGATGCTTAGATCTTGATTATGTAAATTGTCAATAATACACCATTTGACATACAGCCTTTTGTCTAAAAAAACTTATATAAACGGTGTCTTGATTTCTAAGGGGTGGAACAGTTCTCAGAGATTTCTGAGATGCTCTTCCTGGGTTATAATCCTCAAATGTGGCTTGAATGAAAATTTCCATTTCTTTCATACATTGATTAATTTTTTGTTGAAAAACCTATTTCATCTCCGCTTTTCAATGAATGAAAATTCTATTTTTATTTACTCATGGAACCATAGATCACTGGATCTATAAGGATTTGTGATGGGCAAAAGTCTAAGTTTGTCCCCAAAGTTCTCAGCCCCTGGTGTACACACTTTCTCCCACTTATTGAAATGCTAACCTGGGTGCTATTTTGAAGGGATTTTGCAGATGTAATTTCTTGTTGTTGTTCAGTCGCTAAGTCATGTCTGATTCTTTGTGTCCCCATGGACTGCAGTATGCCAGGCTTTCCTGTTCATATCTCCTAGAGTTTGCTCAGACTCTTGTCCATTGAGTCAGTGATGCTACCTAACCATCTTATCTTCTACTGCCCTCTTCTTCTCTTACCTTCAGTCTTCCCAGCATCAGGGTCTTTTCCAGTGAGTCAGCTCTTCACATCTGGTGCCAAAGTATTGGAACTTCAGCTTCAGCATCAGTCCTTTCAATGAACATTCAGGGTTGATTTCCTTTAGGATTGACTGGTTTGATCTCCTTGCAGTCCAAGGGACTCTCAGGGGTCTTCTCCAACACCACAGTTCAAAAACATCAATTCTTTGGCACCCAACCTTCTTTATGGGTCCAACTCTCACATCCATACATGACTATTGGAAAAAAACATAGCTTTGACTAGACGGACTTTTGTCAGCAAAGTGATGTCTCTACTTATTAATATGCTGCCTACGTTTGTCATAGATTTTTTTCCCCAAGGAGCAAGCGTCTTTGAGTTTTGTGGCTGCAGTCACTATCCGCAGGGCAGATGTAATTAAGATTCCAAATTAGTTGACCTTAAAGTAGAGAGATTATCAAGGTGACCTCACCAGGTGAGCCCTTAGAAAAAGTTGTGACTTTTCCTGAAGAAAGAGATTCAAAGCATGAAGGGTATTGAGAGAAGTTCTCCTTTGCTGGCTTTGAAGATGGAGGCAGCCACATGGCAGGTAATACATGTGGCTGTACGAGCTGGAGCAGCTCTTGTTAATACCCAGCAAGGAAATGGGACCTCAAGGCTATAACCACAGGGGCTGAGTTTCGTGACAACCATTCAATCTCCAAATAAGGAGGAGCAGAGAATCTGACCATAGCCAGCTTGGACTAGACCTGCAGAGCTATGAGCTTATCAAAAGATGCTGTTTTGAGCTGCTAGCTGCATGGTGGTTAGTTATGCAATAATAGGAAGGGAACACAGGGATGCTTTTCTTCTTGCAGTTGGGGAAACTGAGGCTATGAGAGGTGAAGCGGTGCCTCCTGATCCATGTGATGCCTTCAGCACCTTGTCTGTCCCTGAGGTGGGGCCAAGGAGATCTCATGAGGCTTTCTTCCAAGGGGTGATACTTTTTAAAGAGGAAACCCCTGGTTTTCCGTCAGATTAATCATTCCCTTGCTTATCTTCACTGCAAACCCCTGAGGTATAGAGTGGGGGGACACATAGTGGAAGTGTAAGTGGGGCCAGCCCTTCAGGTTTCCTTTATTTTTTTATCCCCAAGCTAAAAATAGGCATAGCTGGTGCTGTCCTTGGCCTGAGCCTGGATGTGGCCACTGTTTGCTCAGGATCCTATGGCCAAGGATCCAAGCTCAGGAGCTCCCAGCAGGGTGCCCCTTTCCAGTTCCGAAACAGATGGCTCAGCATCAGTGAGGAAGCTCCTTCTCTGTCCTCCTTCCCAGCTGCTGCTGCTCCATCTGCTTGTCCTTCCAAACTCCCTAATTTGTCTTCTGATGAGAGACTGCAGAAAGAAATTGAACTTTGGGCAGGGGGAGGTGTCTATTGAGCTTAGGAGGGTCTTCTCCATATTTCACTGTCTCCTGATACCCCAGTGCCAATGTCAGCCTCAGTCCCAGGCACAGAGAGTGGATATTTCCATGTGCGAATTCATAAGCACACTCTGATTCTTAACTTCTAGGTCTGCTTGTGTACAACCAGTTAACCTAGGATACATCCAGAAAACCATGTGGTGTGGTTTAGAGTTTTAAACCACTAACTCTGACTTGGGCTATGTCAACCAGACCACTCTTACTTAAGAAAATGTTTCGTTGCCATCATTGGTGTACAGTGAGCCTCTCTAAGCATCTGCACTACTCTATCCAGTCTTCACTAGGTCCTCTACAAGACACCAGAGCAGAAGAATAAGGTCTAACCCGTCAGGGAAAGGCAAATCAAACCGTAACTGATATCACCTTACATCTGTTAGGGTGGCTATTATTTTAAAAAACAAAAGGCAAATGTTGGCATGGATGTAGAGAGAAGTGATGTGTTGTTGAGAAGTGTTACATGGTTGGCAGGAATGCCAACTGGTAAGGCCATTACAGAAAGCAGTATGGAGATGTCTCAAAAAATTAAAAATAGAACTACCATGTGGTCCAGCAATCCCACTTCTAGGTATTTATCCCAGAGAAACAAAATTAGGATCTCAAACTTATCTGCATTCTATATTTATTACAGCATTGTTCACAGTAGACAAGATACGAGAACAACCTAATATTCACCAGTGGGTGAATGGATAAAGAAAATATGGTACATCCACACAGTTGAGTATTATCCAGCCTTAAAAAAAAGGAAATCCTGCACTTGCAGTAATATAGGTGGATCTGGAGGGCACTATACTAAGTGAAATAAGCCAGACAGAGAAAGACAAATGCTGAACCATCTCATTTGACGTGGACTCTAAAATAGTCAGAGACACAGAAGCAGAGAGTACAGTGGTGGTTGACAGGAGCTGAGGGAAGGGTTGATGGGGAGGTGTTATTCAAGGGGTGCCCAGTTGTGTCCAGCTCTTTGTGACCCCATGACCTATAGCCAGCCAGGCTCTTCTGTCCATGGAATTTCCCAGGCAAGAATACTGAAGTGGGTTGCCATTTCCTACTCCAGGGGACCTTCCTGACCCAGGGATCCAAACCATAACTCTTGTGTCTTCTGCACTGGCAGGCAGATTCTTTACTGCTGTGCCACCTGGGAAGCCCCTACTCAAGGGGTACAAAATTTCAGTTATTCAAGATGAATAAGTTCTGGTGACCTAATGTATAGCATGGAGACTACAGGCAACAACCTCGTAAAGTATACTTTAAATCTGTTAATAGGTTAGATCCTAGATGTTCTCATCACACACACACACACACACACACACAAGTAACTGTATGATGAGATGGATGCGTGAATTAGCTTGATTCTGCTAATTGTTACACAATGTATACAGTTGTACCCTTTACACATA
Source organism: Bos indicus x Bos taurus (assembly GCF_003369695.1). NCBI lineage: Eukaryota > Metazoa > Chordata > Mammalia > Artiodactyla > Bovidae > Bos > Bos indicus x Bos taurus. The sequence goes on along the minus strand of NC_040079.1, from coordinate 4,326,300 downwards.
TATGATTGAAAAGAGAAATCAAATATAATGTCAACTCTCAAATAGTATATAGAGAATAAACCACAGGCTAATGTTAAGTGATGGAGAAGGAAATGGCAACCCACTCCAGTGTTCTTGCCTGGAGAATCCCAAGGACAGAGGAGCCTGGTAGGAGGCCGTCTATGGGGTCGCACAGAGTCAGACACAACTGAAGCGACTTAGCAGCAGCAGCAATGTTAAGTGACATAATTTGAAATATAGACAAAATATATTCCACAATGCCCCAAGACAGAAGAATCACTGTAGGTTAAATTTGGGTGTTTTTGTGGAGGAGATAAAATTTGGGAAACAAAGAAATATGTTCTTGAAGAATTCATGTGTGCTAAATTGCTTCAGTCATGTCTGACCCAGTCCCTTCTGTTCAGGAGATTCTTCAGGCAAGAATACTGGAGTGGGCTTACCATGCCCTCCTCCAGGGGATCTTCCTGACCCAGGGATGGAACCTGGATCTCTTACATCTCCTCACTGGCAAGTGGGTTCTTTACCACACCATCTGGTGAGCCCCTGAAGAATTAATACCAAAAGCCTATATTTATTTCATATAGATACATAGTATCAGCTTCAAAAATAGCCACAGCCTGAAAGTTGAGAATTATGTTTTATTCAGCGGGAATTTTTAGGGCTTCAAGCTATGGAGACAGCATCTCAAGTGACCCTGAGAGAACTGCTCTGAGGAGGCAAGGGGAGGAGTCAGGTTATATAGAAGTTTTGTAACAAAGCGCAGGTAGAATGGACACCAAATGAGTATGCTAACTAAAGGAAGCTAGATATCTCAAGTAATTTAGCGCTTTTCTACGTATGGGGAGATGCAAGAGTCTGGGCTCACTGAAATCATTTCTTTCATACGTATCTCAGCTATCCTGGGTGGGATATTTTTTTCACATCCAGAGCTCCCTGGGGCTCACCATAGGGCGTGGCTGCAGCCTGAAGCTGCTAGACCACAGGCATGCTTCTCCTTCCTGAGTGCACTTAGGGCTCAGAAGCTCACGTCGGAGCACTGCAAACGCTGAGGATTGTGACATGCTTGTTTACTGATATGGCAAGAAATATCCCGTTTCTCAATTGATAAATACAACCACTGAAGAACATTTGAACAGAAAAGATTTGAGAAGGCAAACATTTCCTCTAATCCCTTAAGCTTTTGATACCAACATCTAGCGACCAGAACAAGCTTGCAAAAGTTTTATTTTGCCCATTGCCCTAGTCTGTTTATTGTATCTTGACTGGAATTGATACTCCATCTGGTGTTGACACAGTTCTGAGACTTCTTAAAAATTAAACACGGACTTCAATACGAAACATTTAAAAATTATAATAATTCTCTTATCGTGCCATAAGAACATGTTTGCTTTCTGTTAATTGACTTTATACTTCTTAGCTTCCTTGTTACCAAGGAAAAAGAGAAAGGCATTGATTTATATTTCTGCTGGTTTCTGAAGGCAAATATTCTGGTTTATTTGTCAAGCTTTTTCCTGCTATTGAATTCAAATGAGGGTGATTTAGAGAATCCTGGGTAACAGAATAGACAATGCAATTAAACACAGTTTTGAAAACATGCATACGTCTTGTTAATTTTACCACATAAAATTACTGTAGTTGCCTGCAAAATTGCTTTGACTAGGTTATAATACAATCTTTGTTCATTGTAATCTAATGTTCTGACTTCCTGTAGCAAAAGGACTTTAAAAAAAAACACCTATTAGATTGTTAGTAAACTTGAGCATGGGGCTTCCCAGGTGGCTCCGTGGTAAAGAATCTGCCTGCCAATGCAGGGAATGCAGGTTCAATCCCTGACCCAGGGAGATCCCCTGGAGAAGGAAATGGTGACCTACTCCAGTATTCTTGCCTAGAACATCCCCTGGATAGAGGCGCCTAGTGGGCTACAGTTTACTGGGTTGAAAAGAGTTGGACATGACTCAGCAACTGAGCACACTCACAAACTTGAGCATATGATGGCTTTTCTCAGATATCAGATGCCTCAAGTTGGCTTTGGCAGGCAAGGGTTTCCACCTACTCAGATTTGAATTGTCCAGCAAGTGCCTGGAGCACAGTCATTCACTGGGGCTCGTTAATGTAATATAGTCTCATGTTTTCAACACCAGTCACGCTTTAGGAAGAGCTGTCATTCCAATGTATAGAATTAATATCAGGTAGAGACCCAGTGGGCTGCAGGGCGATCTGTAGAACTTAAAAGTAACATACTCTACACTTCTCAGACTTAAAAAGTCTTTTCCATGCGATGGAACCTTCACACATGTGCCAAAGATGTCTAAGTGAATGTGTTAATTGACTTCTCCTTGTTAATTTATTTATTGATTTTACTGGCTCGGTTTGGATAAAATTGCTTCTTGGTAGATTACAAGAATGAGCAATTTACAAAATTCATCACGGAGCAGTCTAATCAATCGACCTGGGGTTTTGATTATTGATCACTGTCCACTTAAGTGTTCCAGCACATCCAACTTGAACAGTTCAATTTTCATGTATTTTGAGGCTGAGCAGCTTAATTTAACCTGAACTGGCTTTGAATTTTAAGATCTTAGTTATTGTTCCCAATGAATTGCTCTGAAGGGGAGAACAAAGCTGTGGTTTTTGTGAAATATGACTTATTCCTCCCCTTGCTGTATACTACAAGGAAATAGACAGGCCTGGAGATTCTCTAGAACTTGGGAGAAGCTAGAGCTCGGTTTGGAATTCTCCAGTGACAGTGCTGATTGGACGATCCCTCCTCCTCAAGAAAACACACAGGGATGGCTCTGTCGGGCTGTTTCTTCAAAGATTCTTCCTCTCTCAATTGGTGGTAGGCCCAAGCAATGATTGTATCACCAGAAACCAGGAATGTAGATACTAAGTGTGAGGTCCATCACCCAGCATGGCCGTGACTATCTAATCCGTCTCTGCATCCTCCTGCCGTCTCCCTGTCTCCAGGATTCCAGCCCTACAGATGCTCCTGCAGCAAGTCAACACCTTCCCCTCTGAGATGCCTCAATGCTGAACTTTATCTTGGAGAAAGTCGAAAAGGCCTACGCAGAGGGTGGGGGTTTCCCAGATGGCACTAGTTGTAAAGAACTTGCCTGCCGATACAGGAGACATGAGAGATGCAGGTTCGATCCCAGGGTCGGGAAGACTCCCCCAGAGGAGGAAATGGTAACTCACTCCAGTATTCTTGCCTGGAGAATCCCATGGACAGAGGAGCCTGGTGGGCTACAGTCCATGGGGTTGCAAAGAGTTGGATACATTCGTCTGATGATGGACATCTAGGTTGCTTCCATGTCCTGGCTATTGTAAACAGTGCTTCGATGAACACTGGGGTACACGTGTCTCTTTCAATTCTGTTTTCCTCGGTGTGTATGACCAGCAGTGGGATTTCTGGGTTGTATGGCAGTTCTATTTCCAGATTTTTAGGGAATCTCCACACTGTTCTCCACAGTGGCTGCACTAGGTTGCATTCCCACCAACAGCGTAAGAGGGTTCCCTTTTCTCCACACCTTCTCTAGCATTGAAACATGTGTATCACCATGTGTGAAATAGATCAGTGGTCCAAGTTCAATGCATAAAGCAGGACACTCAAAGCCAGTGCACTGGGACAACTCAGATGGATGGAATGGGGAGGGAGGTGGGAGGGGGTTCAGGAGGGGGGACACATGTACACCCATGGCTGATTCATGCCAACATATGGCAAAAACCACCACAATATTGTAAAGTGATTAGCCTCCAAACAAACAAACAAAAAAAGAGTGAGATATGACTGAAGTGACTTAGCATGCACGCAGACATAGGGTGACCCTGGGATTTATGTCAAGTGTCTGACAAGTTGCCTTTACTATATAGGTAGATATATAAATTAGCTAAATTCTAAAACCATTTTCAAAAATAAAGTTATTTTTGAAACAAATGATATATCCATATACATTGAAGCTAAGTAAAATTCTTTATATTGCTTTAATAAATATTAAAAATGAACACAGGCCAAACAATTATGCTTGGAATATGGATGCTGCTTCCCCTTCCTTGAGATAGTGATCACAGAACAAATTCTGCTATGTGCAGGATATTCTCAGGTCAACTTCTTTTATTTTTTAAATGTGCAAAAATATCAAAGGTGTTTACTGATACTTTTCAGTGCCTCTGTACCTCCTTCCTGAATGCTTTGTTTTCTATAGTCACAATTTACTAAAAGGTGCAGCAGCAAGGAGATCAAACCAGGGAATCCTAAAGGAAATCAACCCTGAATATTCACTGGAATGACTGATGCCGAAGCTCCAATCCTTTGGCCACCTGACTCATTGGAAAAGACCCTGATGCTGGGAAAGATTGAATAAGATGGTTGGATGGCATCATCAACTCCATGGACTGAGCAAACTCCAGGAGATGGTGAAGGACAGGGAAAGCTTGGCATGCTACAGTCCATGGGGTCATAAAGAGTCAGACACAACTTAGCGACTGAACAACAAAAGGTATAAAATCTAAAGTTAATCTTATTATATTAGGTGTTGAAATTCTTCAGATAAAAAAGCTTTCACATGACTTTGGAAAACACACAATCAAAATTTAGAGGATTCATATAATACTGAAAAGAAGCTTAACACCATTGTTTAGGTTGCTTATGTTGAAGAACTTCAAAGGCCCACACATTCCTGCCATCAGACTCATGGTATCTTCAAAAATAGAAGTGCATGCTGCTGACTAAAGTACTTTTATTATATTTAATATCATATTTTTCTCAAAAATGTCTGTATTTCAGTTATTTTCCCCTCTCTGCCCCACCTCTTCCAACATTACATCATTCCTGGCCACACACCCAAATACGTTGCAATAGTTAACCAGTCAATACAGAAGATGCCACAGTTTTCTCTTTAAAAAAAAAAAAATTCTTGTATGCTGGAGTATAGTTGATTTGCAATGTTGTGTTGGTTCGAAGAGCACAGCAAAGTGATTCAGTTATACACATACAGGCATCTATTCTTTTCTGGATTCTTTCCCCATACAGGTTACTACTGAGTATTGAGTAGAGTTCCCTGTGCTATACAGTAGGTCCTTACTGACTATTTTATGTATAGTAGTGTGTATCCATCTGGCTTCCCAGATGGCTCAGTGGTAAATAATCCACCTATAATGCAGGAGATGCAGGAGACCTGGGTTTGATCCTGGGTTTCAGGAAGATGCTCTGGAGGAGGGCATGGCAATCCACTGCAGTATTCTTGTCTGGAGAATCCCCTGGACAGAGCATCCTGGTGGGCTACAGTCTATAGGGTTGCACAAAGAGTTGGACATGACTGAAGTGGCTGAGCACGCACACATGCATGGGATGTCTTTATAACTCCAAGACAGGGTCTGGATGTTGCCTCTGAACCCCAGATTCGGTGCCAGACTCCTGACATGGACCATTGATTTGCTGGTTGGAATTTACTTAAACAATCATTCTCTACTCCCTGGCTGGGACACCCCCATCTCACTGGGTTTCCTTGTAGGTTTTTTCTTCCCGCCAGGATTCCCTTCTCTGAGATTTCCCTATAATTCACTCCTGGTGCATCCTCTCGCCACCTGGCTTGTGGCTTGCTCTGCTCTCCCTTCCTCCCTTACTGATTAATGTGGACCCGTTTTTGCCTTTTTCTCCTCTTTAGCCATAATCCATTGTGGTGAACCTCTGCTTCCTGTTCACTTCATGGAAAGCTGGTGCAGTTGGAGGAAATGGCTGGTGGACAAATAGATGAATAATTAATTTGAATGTTTTGAGGATTTCGTTTTGAAAATGATATTGGTCGCTTTTAAAATCCACTGTCCACAGATGCCGTCCCAATTAACTTCAGACAGGATAGTTTGTATCCTGTTTAGAAGAGTGGGTCTCAATCTTTGCCAAATAATTCTCGAAGCAGGATATTGTCTCTTGGTTTGTGTTTCTTTCATTATTAGGCGATAATGGAGGTAAAATATTTGGTGCTGTTGTGTTGTTGGGGAGGCGAGAGGCAGGTCTGCCTTTTGTCTGCCCGTTGGCAGAATATAGGCTGGTATCCCAGGTCCTGACCTGGCTACTAAGTTCTTACAAAACCCCATTTTCAATGACCCTGAGATGTCCTGCAGGGGCCTGGCAATGGCTGTCTTGACTGCATAAGACAGAGATCTAGTGAACAGAACTTAGGGTGTATCAGAGTTTACAAAGTGCATTCATAGACGTGTGAAGCCCCCACACAAGGGATATGGCTAAAGTACACTTTCTGGAGGCAGGAAGCAAGGTCAAATCGGCTGGCATGTTGTCAGGACCTGGGCTGTTAATCCAAGGATGAGGGATTCTTCCAGACATGGGGTGGTTGGAGAAGAGCTTGTTGAGATGACTGGAAAGGCAAGCCCTAAGGCCGTCCACATTCCCGCAGAGCCTCCTGTAACAAGGGAAGAGGAGAGGTCATGCTTACCTGGAGCTTACTGTAGGGGGACAGCCAGAGTAAATTCACAGAAGGGCTGGCGTCTTCTCTTGTCCAGACCCTGAGTTCCAGGCCTGTCCATTTCTCCAGGAGAAATTGGAGACCTGAGCATTGAGGTAAGGTCTTTTCTTGAAACCATGGGAGAAGCAAAGTGTAGAGGAGGAAAGAGGAAGATGAGGTCCTCCAAGCAACGACTTTGGGAACTGAGGGTGCCATTTAGTGTGAGGGTTGGGGCACTGAATGTGAGTGGAATAGGATGCCGGATATGGGGTCCCAGAGAAATGTCAGAGTCCTGGGGTTTCCTTTACACAACAGAAGACACACAGTGACTAAAGGAAGTCAATTCAGGGGAAACCACGCATTCCAAGATGGCAAGTAAAAATTCCCTGAACTAAAAGGATCATACTGTACTCAGCATGCAACAAAACTCAGGAGGAGGGCACCTCTTCCGAAATGGAGGGTGTGCTTAGTCGTGTCTGACTCTCTGCGACCCTATGGACCATGGCCTGCCAGGCTCCTCTGTCCATGGGATTCTCCAGGCACTAACACTGGAGTGGGTTGCCATTCCCTTCTCCTCCAAAATGGCAGATGAAGGACTAGAGAGAGATGGAGTGATACCCAGACCCACCAGCGCTGATACTGTGTCAGTGCCGTCCTGATCATTGCTACAAGAAAGTCGGGCTATGAGGCTGACCCCTTACAGACAAGGAAAGGCTGATGAACAAAGTCACGAACAAAACAGACCTCCGTGTCAACGCCTTCTGGCAGGTAAAGCTCCTGTTTTCATCTGCTGCCTCCTGTCCCGCGGTGGTGGGACTAAGTCTCACCAGTATTAGCATCCAAACAAGGTTAGCCCAGCAACCAGGAGCCTGGGCTGAGGAGGGAGACTGTGTGTCTTCAAATACCAACTCCTCTGCTTACTACCTGGTCTGCTCATCTGTGCAATGGGTCTAAGACCTTTTTAGGTTGCTAGGCTTAATAGATAAAAATACAGGATTCCCTGTTAAGTTTGAGTTTCAGATAAGCTATGAATACTTTCTTAGTACAGGTATGTCCCAAATTTTGCCTGGGGCATAATTAAACTAGACATTTGTTTGTTGCTAATCTGGTACTTAACTGGTTGTCCTGTATTTAAGCTGGCAATTCTACCAAGATTGCTTTCGTTATCTTATATACATCTCATAGCAAAAAGCTAGCATATTTTATGCACATCGCAAACAATAAAATATTAATTACCACAATTTTTATTCTATAAGATTATCTCAGGAATGATACTCAATATTTTATAATAACTTATAAGGGAAATGAATCTGAAAAATTATATATATATATGTATGTATAACTGAATCACTTTGCTGTATGCCTGAAACTGACACCGCATTGTAAATCAACTATGAGGAGGTGTGTGCTCAGTCGTGTCTGACTCTTTGGGGCCCCTTGGACTGTAGCCTGCCAGGTTTCTCTGTCTGTGGGATTCTCCAGGCAAGAATACTGGAGCAGGTTGCCATTTCCTCCTCCAGGGGATCTTCCCAACCAGGGATCAAACCCATATCTCTTGCATCTCCTGCATTGGCAGGTGGGTTCTTTACCACTGGCGCCACCTGGGAATCACCTATACTTCAATAAAGAAAAAAGATGATCTAGTACAAATCACTTGTATAGTATATTAGCAAGTTGAGGCTTGGAAAGTTGATGCTACACACCCAAGAAAATATTCAGTTGTTTTTTTCTTTTTTATTTCTCCAGAGACAAAACTCAATCTCCAGACATGCCACTCCCAGCTGACTTTTCCACATCTCACTGGTTATAGCAGCTCCAGATACAGTGTCCCAGTAAGTGGAAAGATCTAACCATGAAAAAAGTGAAAGTGTTAATCACTCAGTTGTGTCCAACTCTCTGCGACCGTGGACTGTAGCCTTCCAGGCTCCTCTGTCCCTGAGATTTCCAAGGCAAGCATACTGGAGCAGGTTGTCCTTCTCCATCCATAATTGCCCTTTAATTATTCCTTTTCTGAGCCAAATGCTGGTTCTTTGTATGTAAAGTATGGCATGCACCACCAGACTCAATGGACGTGAGTTCGAGTAAATACTGGGAGATGGTGAAGGACAGGGAAGCTTGGCGTGCTGCAGTCTGTGGGGTCGCAGAGTTGGACAGGACTGAGCGGCTGAACAGCAAAAGTGTGTCCAGAGAACCTACAGCATCAGCCTATTTGGGAGCCTGTTACACACCCCGAATCAAAATCCACCTTTTTCTTCTGAATCTACATTTTAAACCAAATCCCCAAGTGTTTTGTTTGCACATTAACATTTGAAAGGGTTTTTCCTAGCTCAGCCCCAGGCATTTAACCTTCAGAGCAGTGGTTCTTGTTCTTGGCAGTAATTGAATCAACAGAACAGGTTTTAGAACCTACTGGGGACTGAGCCATCTGTACTCAGAGACTTTGACATAGGCCGTCTCGGGTAGCCCCCAAGGATCAGTACCTCCTTTCAGCTCCCAGGTGGTCCTCATGCACAGTCTTGGCTAAAAGCTTCTGATTTAAGGAGTTCTTCCCCACCAGAGGCAAAAGATGCTGGAGGACATGGATGTCTCCAATGATAGCTCTTTTCCTTTAGCATTGAGAAATTGAATATACAAATGGACAATGGCAGGACCAGACAAAATTAGTGTGCATGCGTGCTCAGTTGCCTCTGACTCTTTGCAACCCCACGGGCTGTAGCTTGCCAGGCTCCTCTGTCCATGGGATTTTCCAGGCAAGAATACTGGAGTAGGTAGTCCTTTCTTCCTGTAGGGGATCTTCCCAACACCCAAATCTCCTTCATTGGCAGGTGGATTCTTTACCACTAGTGCCACCTGGAAAGCCCATACAAAATTAGAACTCTGACCAAATCTTCAGCAGCCAGCCCAGGAGCCCAATCTGTTAGCTACAGTGCCCCAGGAAGTTCAGTTCAGTTCAGTTGCTCAGTCATGTCCAACTCTTTGCAACTCCATGGACTGCAGCACGCCAGGCCTCCCTGTCCCTCATCAACTCCTGGAGCTTACTCAAACTCATGCCCATTGAGTTGGTGATGCCATCCAGCCATCTCATCCTCTGTCAGCCCCTTCTCCTCTAGCCTACAATCTTTCCCAGCACCAGGGTCTTTTCTAGTGAGTCAGTTCTTTGCATCAAGTGGCCAAAGTATTGGAGCTTCAGCTTCAGCATCAGTCCTTCCAATGAATATTCAGGACTGATTTCCTTTAGGATGGACTGGTTGGATCTCCTTGTAGTCCAAGGGACTCTCAAGAGTCTCCAACACCACAGTTCAAAAGCATCAATTCTTTGGAGCTCAGCTTTCTTTATAGTCCAACTCTCACATCCATATGTGACTACTGGAAAAACCATAGCTTGGACTAGACGGACCTTTGTTGGCAAAGTGATATGCTTTTTAATATGCTGTCTAGGTTGATCATAGCTTTTCTTCCAAGGAGTAAGCGTCTTTTAATTTCATGGCTGCAATCACCATCTGAAGTGATTTTGGAGCCCCCCCAAAATTAAGTCTGTCACTGTTTCCACTGTTTCCCCATCTATTTGCCATGAAGTGATGGGACTGGATGCCATGATCTTCATTTTCTGAATGTTGGGCTTTAAGCCAACTTTTTCACTCTCCTCTTTCACTTTCATCAAGAAGCTCTTTAGTTTTTCTCTTTCTACCATAGGGTGGTATCATCTGCGTATCTGAGGTTATTGATATTTCTCCCAGAAATCTTGATTCCAGCTTGTGCTTCATCCAGCCCAGCATTTTGCATAATGTACTCCGCATAGAAGTTAAATAAGCAGGGTAACAATATAGAGCCTTGACGTACTCCTTTCCCAATTTGGAACCAGTCTGTTTTTCCACGTCCGGTTCTAACTGTTGCTTCTTGACCTCGTATAGATTTCTCAGGAGACAGGTCGGGTGGTCTGGTATTCCCATCTTTTTAAGAATTTTCCACAGTTTGTTGTGATCCACACAGTCAAAGGCTTTGGCATAATCAAAGAAGACGCTACATATGGACATCACCAGATGGTCAATAGTAGCCCAGGAAGCCAGCCCACTATTCATAAGTCAGATTTGCAGGAAGACAGAACACTGTCTCTAGCAACCAGCTCAAGAAACCAACAGAGAGCCTCTACAGCAATCTGCCCGAAATAGCTAGGACTTGATTAATATCTGTGTGCATCTCTAAAGCAAACAGAGAAATCTCAATATACACCCCCAACTAATCATACAGGACCTTCCCCGCTTCCAGCTGGCCTGCCCGCAGCTCCCTGGCCCCACAGCCTCCATCTGAGCGCCTCTGAGGCTCCTTCTCCCTCCGTGAAACAGTCCTGCTCCCCCATCTACCTTTGATTCTCTGCCGAACACAAGAGATGGGAGCAGCCTCTGAATGAAGAGCGCTTGCTTATTCTCATTTGGTTGGTCTTCATTGGTTTCCACAGCTGCTGCTGGAGATGAATAGAGAAGGGACAGAGAGAGTTGCCTTTCGGTACACCCTATAGAAACTGACACTTTCTACTCATCCCAAACCTGTCTCAGAAAACAGCAGGATCAGAGATAGAAGGACTGGGTCACTAATCACTTCAAGTTCTAAAGTCCTGCTCCTCGTTTCTGATTTCCCCTCTGCCCTCTGACCTGCCCGCATCTGGTCCGTGTTTCTGAGAGTCAGTGCAATATGGGACATGCCTGGGTGTGGACCCCAGCTCCACTTGGACTAACTGTGTGACAGCCATCCCGCGCCTTAGCTCCTGATCCCATCGCTTTGGGTTGTTGCAAGGATTAATCACGCTGACACATGTAAAGCAGTTGGGCTTCCCAGGTGGCACCGTGGTGAAGAACCTGCCTGCAATGCAGGAGACACAAGAGATGCGGATTTGATCCCTGCGTTCGGGAAATTCCCTGGAGGAAGAAATGGCAACCCACTCCGGTATTCTTGCCTGGAAAATCCCACGGACAGAGGAGCCTGGAGGGCTCCATGGGGCTGCAAAGAGTCAGACATGACTGAGCAACTGAGCACACAAAGCACTTAGCCCAGACGCCAGGCTCTTTAAAAACACCCTGTGTCCATAAGCCACTGTCATCCTTATTTTGCAGGATGCTATTTTTTTCTCCTTTTCAACTTTGTCACTCAAGCAAAGACACAAACTCCCTCCCTCATTGAATCCAGCCATTGATTGAATCTAGGACTGACATAAAATACGACGAACTGCTTGGCTTTGTTGTAGCCAAACACCCCAGGAAACAAACTCACTCAGAAGGACCGTGCAGATGGTGGAGTGCAGTTTATCCCCCCAGCGGGCCTGAGGCAGAGTTGCCTCCTAGCGAGGGACCCTGACTGATTTTTGAGACCACCTTTTACACCCAAAATGTACGTGCCCAAGCCCATATCCCCAGTTTTCTCAAGTCTACTCTGGAAAATGTTAGAAAGAGATACAATTACATGACAGACATGATTCCCATTCTGAAGGTCAACTAGCCATGCAGTGTAGCCCGCATCAATGGCTCCTTTAAGATTACAGAAAATGTTTGATGCATAGTGAGTTATCGTATTCTTCCTGGCTCCAGGGAGTTCAGGTAGGAGGTCAGCCTGGTCTGGTGTTTATCCGTCTGGGAGGCTTGCTTGGCCATTGGTATATTATCTCCATGGTTACCAGATATGTAGTCCAGAGTTCCCTACAAGTGTGAGATGGAGTTTCCTTTCTTTCAAGATGGAGTTAGTTCAGTCCGGGCAACCTGCTTCTTTCCTTCTTCACTTAAGCAACAGAAATTTATTTTCTCATAGTGCTGGAGGCTAGGAGTCCAAGATGAAGGTTCTGTCTGGTTTACTTTCCAGTGAGAGCTCTGTTTCTGGTTTGCAGAGGGTCACATTCTCCCTGCCCTCACGTGGCCCTTCCTCTGTGTGTGCCCATGGGGTGGGGAAGGGGGTATGTAGAGAGAGGTCTCTGCTGTTTCTTCTTTTATGTGTTAGGGGAAGCACAGTGACTGAAACCACCCACCCTGGCCAGGCACCACAGTAAGCATTTGCGTGAGATGTTTTACGACAGGAGGTCCTGGTAAGGGGCGCAGAACTAATAAGCCACCACCCACTGGAAAGTTTCGGGAAAGGTCAAAAGGAGATGTCCCATGTCTGACCACCTCCCAGAATCCTTCTCACTGGCCTCCATCTTGGCTGAGCAATGCGTGCACCATCAGGAAGGACCCTGAGTCAGAACGATTGGCCAGAGACAACCCAGAAAGCAATCTGATCACCATAAAACCCAAGACTTCGAGCCACGTGGCAAGCACTTCTCCTGGGTTCCCTCAGCCTTCTGTTTTTTGCCCGGGCGCCCCTTCCCAGTAGTCTCTTGCTTTGTCAGCTCGTGTGTCTCCTCAGACAATCATTTCTGAGAGTTAGACAAGAGTCCACGCTCTGACCCTTGAAGGGGTCCTCCTTCTGACAACATAAGGACACTGATCTTATCAGATCAGAGCCCCACCTCTCTACCTCATCTAATCTTAATTACTTCTGAAATACAGCCACGCTAGGAGCAGAGCTTCAGCCAGGAATCTGGTGGAGACACATACATTCAGTCCATATCAGAGGCAGGTTCCAAACAGAAAGAGGAAAAACTTGAACGTTCCCACCAGGCATCCTGGTTCCAGTCCCGAGCTTCCTGCCACAGGGACACCCTCACTCATATTTCATTCCACTCTTATCAGCGTAACTGGGGGTCCCAGTCAGGCTCCTGAGTAGCTGCTTTCTCCCCTGATGTCTGAAGTCCCAGGTCTTTCAAAACACCTGTCATCCTGGCTTTCCAGAGTCTGTTCATCATTCAACTTGAGAACAGTGCCTGGTCCCTGGAAGGAATTCCTTTTACTTCATTAAGTCAATCTGTTCAGCTCTCTTCCTTTCAACAGCTCTCACCCTCATTCTGATCTTCTTAAAATATGAAGTGTCAAGTTCAGAGACCCATTGAACTTCTGCCACATTCAAGCATTCAAACCGGTTTATTGAACTTGAACGGCATACCAGGCACTGTGTTGAGTGGTGGGGAAAATGATAATGAGGGGAAGAGTCCTTTTCTCCTGGAGCTGATGTTTCTGGAAGAAAAAGAAACCTGATCTAGACTGCGGGTGGGGGCCAGGGAAGATACATGAAGAAAGTGACTTTGGTTCTGCAATCTCAATAATGAATAAAAGTTTGCTTGGTCAGTGGTGTGTGTCAAGGGTGGGGCTAAGGAATTGGAGAGATCGTTCTTGGCAGAAAAACCTCACAATGGAAGAGCCATTATTAGGAGCAAATAAAGTTTCAGGACTTTTATGTGTGTTAGCCAGGGTCCAATCAGGGTCAAAGAAACTTCCTGTAGTTCTTAACCAGAGGAATTTAATAGAGGGAACTGCTTACTTTGGTATATATATATATATATATATATATATATATATATATATATATATATTTTTTTTTTTTTAATATATGGATGAAACCATGGATGCTTTGAGAGAATAGTGTTGAAACATATACATTACCATATGTAAAATAGATAGCCAGTGCAAGTTTCATGTTTAAAGAAGGCACCCAAAGGCACTCTGAGACAACCTGAATGGATGGGGTGGGGAGGGAGGTGGGAGGGGGTTCAGCATGGAGGGGACACATGTGTACCTGTGGCTGATTCATACTGATGTATGGCAAAAACCATCACAATATTGTAAAGTAATTATCCTCCAATTAAAATAAGTAAATAAATAAATTTTTTAAAAAAAGAAAGAAATCAAACCCAAGGCAGTGAGACGGCAGAGATTAGTAACAGCACACAGCTTTCTATACTTAAGTTTTAAGATGTAAATTCTTACATTTAACAGGGCTTCACAGGTGGCAGAGTGGTAAAGAATCCACCTGCCGATGCAGGAGATGCAGGTTTGATCCCTGGGTTGGGAAGATTCCCTACATTTAATAACTTCTGTACTTCAAAGCACATCATTAAGAAAGTGAACAGTAAGTAACAAACTGTGAGAAAATATTTGCAGATCAAACGTCTAATGAAAGACTGGCCTGCAGAATACATAAAGAACACTTACAACTCAGTCATAACCACAAAGAACCCAACTCAAAAGTGAGCAGACGACTTGAGTAGACATTTCTCCAGAGAAGACACATGAATGGCTAAGAAGGACATGGGAAGGATGCCGAATGCTAGATAATTAATCTTTAGGGAAGTGAAATCAAAACCATTTTGCACCCACTAAAATTCCCATGAGACTCCTAGGAATTTGCTTGAAAGAAAAGAAAGTGTATGTCTTCACAAAGACCTATGTACATGAATGTTCATGGTAGCTTTATTCATCACAGCCCCAAGCTGAGAACAAGTCAAATTTCTTCTTCTTCTTCAAAAAAGAATGCACTACTGGTATACACTACAACCTGGATGAATCTTAAAATGTTTTGCTAAGTGAAAGAAGCCAGGCAATTTGTTGTTGTTCAGCCGCTCAGTTGCGTCTGACTCTTTGCGACCCATGGACTGCAGTATGCCAGACTTCCCTGTCCTCCACTATCTCCCGGAGTTTACTCAAACTCATGTCCATTGAGTCAGTGATGCCATCCAACCATCTCATCTTCTGTCATTCCCTTATCCTCCTATCTTCCATCTTTCCCAGCATCGGGGTCTTTTTTAACGAGTCCCCTCTTCACATTGGGTGGTCAAAGTATTGGAATTTCAGCTTCAGCATCAGTCCTTCCAATGAATATTCAGGACTGATTTCCTTTAGGATTGACTGGTAAATGTTAATATTAATAAGCCAATGAATGTGTGCGGGTGTGTGTGTACTCAGTCATATCCAACTCTTTGCAACCCCATGGACTGTAGCCCACCAGGCTCCTCTGTACATAGAATTTTTCAGGCAAGAAGACTGCAGTGGGTTGCCATTTCCTACTCCAAAGTCAGTGAATATTCTGTATTAAATGTACATTTATAGAGACAGAGCACAGACGGGTGGTTATTGGGATGGAAGCACTGATTGACTGAAGATAGGCTCCTGGAAAGTTTTTAGAGACAAAGGAAATGTGCTCCGACTAAATTATGGTAATGATGGCTCATCTCTGCAGAGTTACTAACAGTTATGCAGTTGTACACTTGCAGGAGTTAAAGCTGGGTTAAACTGTAAAATTGCACTGAATGCATCTTCTTGCTGGGTCTTGAACTCAGTTCCTCCTGGTGTCATGGTCATGTGATCGCCAACCCTCCCCTCTCCTGTCCCCCACCTGAGGTATTTATTGCTTTTGAAGAGTTCCTACTTACTTCTGGACAGCCTCGTTCTTCAATTTCTAGTTCGGTTCATAGGTGTCAAATAGTTCCTTAGAACATTATGTTCCTCGTTCTGAAAACTGCTTCCCTTTTAGTAATTCTTAGCCTCTCTGTCCGAGCCCATCTCTCACGCCAGCTGGCTGCAGGTCTGAGCGCTCTGGGGCCATTCATCACCAGGGAGACACATCTCTTGTTCTCTGCTGGCTTCACTGCCTTATATAGTCGAGAAGCATTGGCTTCTGGGCCTGCCTTCCAGTCCGTATGTAGCCTTTTGCCCAAGGCATCTCCCTCCACTCAGAGCTGATATAAACCCGACCTTATTCCTCTGCAATTTGGCACAGCAGAGGGAAATTGGCAGGACAGCAGCTTTTAATGGTTTTCAACTCCTCAGGAGGAATCTGCACACAGGCTTCTATGGACTGAATGTTTATGTCCGTCTGACACTCACATCACTCATATGCTGAAAACTTGATATCATATGATGGCTATTTGGAGGCCGGGCCTTTGGGAAGTGATTAGGTAGTGAGGGCAGAGTCTCATTAGTGGGGTCAGTGCCCTCATTACAGAAGCCCAGGGAAGTCCATTTGTCCCTCTGCCATGTGAGGACACGGAGAGAAGGCCCGTGGACCAGGAAGACAGCTCTCACTGTACACCAAGTGTGCTGGTACCTTGATCTTGTGCTTCAGCCTCCAGAACCGAGAGAAATAAGTATCTGTGTTTACAAGCCACCCCATCATGGTATTTTATTCATGCAGCCCAAGTGGGCTAAGACACAGGCCCATGGCCCGCAAGCCATCAAGAAGGAAAAGAAGGGGCAAGAAGAAGAAGCAAAGGGGAAACAGACACATTCTATGCTTCTAGAGGGACTAAAGAGAAGCACACTTCCCACACCTGGAGTCTATCAGTGTGAGACCTGCTATCTCTGGTTCTCTGCCATTAATTTTCAAATATTTAACCAAAAGCCAATCAGCAAACAAAAAGGAAAAACACGGCATCCCACACATACTCCTGAAGAAAGAAAAATTGATGTTGAGCTCTCCCGGACGTGTGGTAAAGACAAACATTCCAGCTCTGACTTGCTACTTGGAGGAGGAAATGGCTCCCCACTCCAGGATTCTTGCCTGGAAAAATCCCATGGACAGAGGAGCCTGGCAGGCTCCAGTTCATGGCGTCACAAAGAGATGCACACGACTGAGCACACTTGTCAGCAGCAGCAGACCTGCTACTATGTGACCCAAGAGAAGACCCCAAAGGCTCTGAAGGAAACCGGTCTTGTCCATGAACCTCCCAGGAAAGAGGGCTTTGTCTTCCTGAACGCAGAGGGATTTACATGAAACTCAATTACAATAAAACACGTAATGACCTTATGGAAAGAGATTGCACTAATTTCCCATGCTAGTGAGGTAATACTCAAAATCCTTCAAGCTTCAGTCCAGTTCAGTTCAGTTCAGTCGCTCAGTCATGTCCAACTCTTTGTGACCCCATGAATGGCAGCACGCCAGGCCTCCCTGTCCATCACCAACTTCTGGAGTTCACTGAGACTCACGTCCATCGAGTCAGTGATGCCATCCAGCCATTTCATCCTCTGTTATCCCCTTCTCCTCCTGCCCCCAATCCCTCCCAGCATCAGAGTTTTTTCCAATGAGTCAACTCTTCACATGAGGTGGCCAAAGTACTGGAGTTTCAGCTTTAGTATCATTCCTTCCAAAGAAATCCCAGGGCTGATCTCCTTCAGAATGGACTGGTTGGATCTCCTTGCAGTCCAAGGGACTCTCAAGAGTCTTCACCAACACCACAGTTCAAAAGCATCAATTCTTCAGTGCTCAGCCTTCTTCACAGTCCAACTCTTACATCCATACACGACCACAGGAAAAACCATAGCCTTGACTAGACGAACCTTTGTTGGCAAAGTAATGTCTTTGCTTTTGAATATGCTATCTAGGTTGGTCATAACTTTCCTTCCAAGGAATAAGCGTCTTTTAATTTCATGGCTGCAGTCACCATCTGCAGTGATTTTGGAGCCCCAAAAAATAAAGTCGGACACTGTTTGACTGTTTCCCCATCTAGTTCCCATGAAGTGATGGGACCGAAAGCCATGATCTTCGTTTTCTGAATGTTGAGCTTTAAGCCAACTTTTTCACTCTCCACTTTCACTTTCATCAAGAGGCTTTTTAGTTCCTCTTCACTTTCTGCCATAAGGGTGGTGTCATATGCATATCTGAGGTTATTGATATTTCTCCCGGCAATCTTGATTCCAGCTTGTGCTTTTTCCAGTCCAGCGTTTCTCATGTTCAGTTCAATTCAGTCGCTCAGGCTTCAGCAATATGTGAACTGAGAATTTCGAGATGTACAAACTGGGTTTAGGAAAGGCAGAGGAACCAGAGATCAGATTACCAACATCCATTGGATCAGAGAAAGAGTAAGGGAATTCCAGAAGACCATCTGAAAATGAATGTGAAAGTTAGTTGCACATTCGTGTCTGACTCTGTGATCCCATGGACTGTAACCTGCCAGGCTCCTCTGTCCTTGGAATTTTCCAAGGAGTACTGGAGTGTGCTGTCATTTCCTTCTTCAGGGATCTTTCCAACTCAGAGATCGAACCCGGGTCTCCTGCATTGCAGGCTGTTTCTTTACCATCTGAGACACCAGGGAAGCCCAGTAGAACATCTACTTCTGCTTAAATATTATGATTAACATCATTTGCTTCATTTTCTCACCTGCTGAAATGAGACTGTTGGTTCCCAGAAAGTGTGTACAAGGATCTATTCGTTTGTATTACTAACTTAATAATGTGACACTCAGAAGCGTAACTTCACCAAATAATTTATCACCCAAACCAGATGAAAGAGGGAAAGGAATCACTTAAGCCTTGTTCCAGAGCCCCAGGAGTTTAGTTGCTCCTATCTTGGGAAAACAAGCTCATTTAGTTACCTTAAGTGTAGGGAGCATTTTTTACAAATCAAAGGTACAATGAGGTACCACCTCACACCTGTCAGAATGGCCATGATTAAAAAGTTTACAAATAATAAATGCTGGAGAGGGTGCAGAAGAAAGGGAACCCTTCTACTTCTGCTGGGAATGTACATTGGTGCCACCACCATGCAGATCAGCATGGAGGGTCCTTTAAAAACTAAAATAGAATTGCCATATGATCCAGCAATCCCACTCTTGGGCATGTATCTGGGTTGGAGAGATGCCCTGGAGGAGGGCATGGCAACTCACTCCAGTATTCCTGCCTAGAGAATCCCATGGACAAAGGAGCCTGGTGGGCTATATTCCATGGGGTCGCAAGGAATTGGACACGACTGAACGACTTCCCTTTCATTTTCTTTCCACCCAATAGAGTCACACTGTGTGATCTGGAGGTGGGGGCCTCAATGTGTGAATTTGGGGGACGGAGTTCATCCCAGAGCTCTACCCAGCTGTGACTCGGTGCTCCGCAGTCAGAGCCCCCCTTCCCTTGCCTCCGCCCTTCGTCCCTGGGCCTGACTCAGCCCCCTGGATGGCAGTGACCTCTCGTTACAGACAGGTGCACCTGGCCAGCCTCAGGGTCTCAGGGCCAGACCTCAGGGAGGGTCTCCACCAAGTGCCCCGCTTTCCACTGTCACCCTGCTCCTCCTGTCCCCTCCCTCCTGGCTGAGGCCAGCGGGGCCGCGCTGGTTCCCACGACCGTGTTTACATTGCTGTTCCAGCCGCTGGCCTGGCAGACAGAGGATGAGCCTGCCTATGAGGGAGACTGTTTACTCAGGTCCCCGAGAAACAGAACTGCCCGCATGTGATGTGTTCCCAGGAGTGGCTCAGGGCCCTCTCCAAGGTGGGCGGTGGTGGGGAGCAATCTGTCCGCTGCACCGATGGGCCATCTGCTGGGGGACAGCATTGTTACGGAGCCCGATCCTCCTGCCGCAAGGGAGAGGGCAGGTCAGTCCTGGTTCCTGTGTATTCGTAGCCCCCCTCCCCCCAGCAGTTGCACGAAGGCATTGGAAGAGAAACTGTGCAGGCGATGACCACAGTAGGGAATATCTAAGGGAACCTGAGATACAAAGACATCCCCAGCTTACTGGTGGGTCAGACGGTAAAGAATCTGCCTGCCAATGCATGAGATGCAGGTTCGATCCCTGGGTCAGGAAGACCCCCTGGAGGAGGAAATGACAACCCATGCCTAGTATTCTTGCCTGGGAAATCCCATGGACAGAGGAGCCTGGTGGGCTACCGTCCACGAGGTTGCAAAGAATCTGATACGACTGAGCGACTAACACGTTCAGCTCACTGGTTGTCAGATCCTAAGAGGATGGAGGGGCAGGGAAGGGCAGAGTCTGTCCCCAGGGCAGACTTTCATTTTCTTTTCTTTCTTCTTCTGCAGACAGGCCTGTTTGCGCCTTATGATGGGATGTGCATCCTGTGGCGGAACAGGTGATGGAGCGGCTCCAGGGTCAGCCATGAAGCCCTGCAGGCACCCGGGCATCTCAGGAAGCCGCAGACCTTCCTTAGGGCTCCTGCTCCAGGGGCGTGTCCCCCAGCTGCAGTTCCTGGGGTGGTGGTTCGGTCTTCATCCCGGCCACATGCTGCTGTGGGTGCCAACACCCACATTTCCACCTCCCCGCCCCAAATCAGTGCTGGCTTGGAGGCCTCCCGGGCCCTTGGTCCCAGCCCCTGAGGCCCTGTGGCTTCAGCAGGGTCCCGAGCAGGACACAACTTCCGTTCAGCGAAGAGGCATGGATTGAGCAGCGCCTCGTTTTGAGGACTGGCGAGTCGCCCTGTGGGAGCCAAGGCCACACAGAGCCGGCAGAAAGATGCCATCTGGACACAGTCTGCACACTGGGCTTTCTCTGCACCCTCTTCTCTGTCCATCCTTTGCCTCCTGGGTTTGGGTGTGTGTGGCAAGATGCGCTGGGAAGTGGGAGGTACGTGTGCAAAGCGAGACCCTCCAGGAACAAGCTGTGAGTGTCTGAGTAAACACAACAGGGGCCCCCGCGGGGCCAGCGGGTGAGCCTCTGGGCTCTGGGCTCAGGGTCTCAGCCCCCCACTCCGTGGACCTGCACAGATGTCTCCCAGGTCTCAGGGATCACCTCCTGCAAGGGACCTCCTTTACTTGCAGCTCCTCTCATTTCTAGCTCCTCCAGCAAAAACCATTCCCTCTTAGGTCAGTTCATGTTTCTGCTGGGCTTTCGGAGGTTAGGGACCCTTCACTGAAACGTGATCCCAGGGGACACCTTGAACACAGGTGGCTTTGGGGAAGGGAGGGAAGAAGGTTAAGGATTTTGGGGAGAGGAGACCATCACAGAGACCCCAGAAATGGACGGGCAGAGGCAGGGTGCAGGAGGGTTGTGGGTCAGGGTGCAGGAAGTGGACACACGCTGTGGGGTCTGGTCTCCGAGGCTCCGAGCTGCCAGTGGACCCGCTGGGTGAATGCCGTGCGGAGTCTGGAAGCCACCCACGGTCCCGTGGCTGGTTTGTTCCCACCGCCCACGTCTCAGCTTGATGCCTCCTTTGAAGCTTGTTTTGCAAAGTGTTACACTGGTTGCCACCTGCGAGGCCATCTGTGCTGGCAAAGGCCGGTGCCCGGACACCCGCTCCCCACCTACCTCCTCTGTAGGTGTGCCCGGAAACCATGCCCGGGGCTGGACCCCGAGCCTCTACCTGGAGCTGCAACGGCTCTGGGGCTGGGGGGTCCCCATGACCCCACTCTCGTCCCCTTTCACCTCCCCCTTCTCGCTGGGCAGGTTCTCACAACACACTGAACACACAGTCTCCACACACATGACACGCAGTGCACCCATGACACAAACACACGCTTCACACCGCACACACTCTGCACACGGGCATAGCTGTTCCTGTTATTTTGTAGGAATTCCTTGCCTCTGTTCCCAGACCGAGCGTACACCTTTCCGGACTTCAGCAGGCTGGTGGTTGAGGTTGATCTGATTAAATAAGTCCCTTAAGTGTCATTTCTGTTCAATGACACTGCCCATCTATTTGCATTTCTATAAAGACATTTTCCCCGGTGGCACTAGTGGTAAAGAATTCACCTGCCAACACAGGAGTCGTAAGAGACATGGGTTCGATCCCTGGGTCTGGAAGAATCCCTGGAGGAGGGCATGGCAACCCACTCCAGTATTCTTGCCTGGAGACTCCCACGGACAGAGGAGCCCAGCGGAGTCCCTGGGGTCTCCCAGAGTCGGACACGACTGAACGACTTAGCACACCCATGCAGGGGCTTTCAGCCTCTCAAATCCCCTGATTCTTCCTGGGCCAGGCCCTGCTGACACACAGATGAACCTTTTTGGTGCTTCAGGTATCTCTCGTGATCCTCTTATTCGGGGAAACAGGAACAGGGGCCAAATGCAGCAGCTCCAAACAGGGCTCATCAGCGACTCCCCTCACCCCTGCCCATCTCTTTCCTCTGGGAAACCGGCACTATGGGCTTTTTCCTCACGTGAGGGGCATTTCCATCCACTGTTTGGAGGGAAAATATTAATTTAGTGAAGTAACGTGAGAACTCGCCACCTGCTCGGTAAAGTAACTTGAGTGTATGCTGACATAATTTTAATTATTAATATCACGAAGGTAAAATTTTTGTTTTTCTGGGAACTCCCCTCCCCACCAGATCCTGCACTTCCTCGAGTCCTACCTCATATCTCTGCAGGGAGGCCCTCTTCCCGCACGTCCCTCAGCATTGTGTCCAATAGTCAGTTGTGTGAATTCTACCTTAAACGCTGCTCTTTCAGGGAACGCCGAGTGCACCCACTTCTCGTCATGTGGACGTCTTACAGCGAGGCTGGGAGTTGAGGTGTCTAAGTAGGACAGGGAACCTGGCGCTGAGCTGGCTCCCAGCCCAGGGTTCTGAACCCCGGGCTCCGCACAGGTGCTACGGCCACAGCCTTCTGGAGACCTAGCAACGTGTCATTTGCAGATCATTGCAGAAGAACGAACAAGGAGGACAATTAATACTCAACGTTCATCATTCCTTGGTTTTCCTAATGAATTTTTAAAATGTTGAAATTGCATTTTAAAATGAAGAGTTTCACCAATTTGAGACCAAGTGATGTGCAATTGCTGTGGATGAATCTTGCTTTATGCAGCCCCGGCAGGTAGAAGGAATGTGAAGATCTGCTGAATGAATGAACGGAGAATGAATGAGTGAATGGACGGCTGACTGGAGGAGAGGAGCTTGAACTTCTCAGTGTTTACAACAGCACTCCAGTCTGTCACTTGGGAGTCACGATAGCAAGAAACCGTCAGTGTCCGTATTCCATTCATTCCCCCAGGACCATTCATCCTACGTGTTGAAAACACCAAGGGACGCGACAGCTCTCAAGGGAAAGATGCACACTGAGAGGCATCATTCCATCAATCAGCAAGTATTTATTGAATGACTTTGCCGCACCAGGCACCAAATTAAGGGCTGGAGTAGAGCAGAGGAAAACTAGCCCAAACCTCCCTGCCTTCATGGAGCTTACCCTCTAGAAGGAGATGCAGACAATACTCAATGAATACAGAGCTTATACATATAACTACAATTAAGATTGTGTAGTACATATATGCATTATATATATACTACATACCGTAATGTGTGCACATGTATATATGTACACATGCTAAGTCACTTCAGTCGTGTTCAACTCTGTGAGACCCTATGGATTGTAGCCCACCAGCCCCTCTGTCCATGGGATTTCCTGGGCAAGAATACTGGAGTGGGTTGTCATTCCCTTCTCCAGGGGATCTTCCTGATCTAGGGATCAAACTGGAGTCTCTTACATTTTCTGCAATGGCAAGTGGGTTCTTTACCACTAGCACCACCTGTGGGCTGCCATCTATGGGGTCGCACAGAGTCAGACATGACTGAAGCGACTTAGCAGCAGCAGCAGCAGCAGCAGCACCACCTGGGAAGCCCGTGTGTGTGTGTGTGTGTGTGTGTGTGTGTGTAAGACTATACTATATAGGGTTGGCCAAAAAGTTTGTTTGGGTTTTTCCACAACATCTTACAAAAACCTGAATGAACTTTTTGGCAGACCCTATACACATGTATCAGAGAAGGCGATGGCACCCCACGCCAGTACTCTTGCCTGGAAAATCCCATGGACGGAGGAGCCTGGTAGGCTGCAGTCCATGGGGTCGCTAGGAGTCGGACAAGACTGAGCGACTTCACTTCACTTTTCACTTTCATGCATTGGAGAAGGAAATGGCAACCCGCTCCAGTGTTCTTGCCTGGAGAATCCTAGGGACAGGGAAGCCTGGTGGGCTGCCGTCTCTGGGGTCGCACAGAGTCAGACACGACTGAACAGACTTAGCAGCAGCAGCAGCAGCAGCATCCACATGTACACAGTACACAAAGCATACTACCTAGGTAGTCCGTGTAGTACACACATGTACCTTTCTAGATGTGCATGCGAGTGTGTGTCTGCAGTATGTTAGAAGGTGATCAGTGCCACGGGAAAAACTCAGGATGTGTACGGGAGATCAGAAGCACCTGCATGGGGAGGGGTGGTTGCAATTATAAATGGGGCCTCAGAGCGGTTGGCACCAGAAGCTGTAATTTCAGCAGCTCACAGCTCTTGAGCTCCAGGAGTTGGTGATGGACAGGGAAGCCTGGCATGCTGCCGTCCATGGGGTCGCAAAGAGTGGGACACGACTGAGCCACTGAACTGAACAGCTCTTGAAGAACATGGGAGAACTGGCCACACAGACGTCTGGGGCCAGCCCCTCTGGCCACAGCACACCTGGCATGGTCCTCCCCAGGGAGAGCCATCCAGCCTGTCCAGGGCCACGTGAAGATGGGTGGGGGAGGAGCACCTTGCTGGCTCCAGGAAGAGCGATCAAAGGCAGAGGTCTGCCCATCTGTCTTTTTTCCCAAGGACACACTCCTGGTTAGACGTGACCACGTGAGCAGTGGGGCATCTCCTTCCTGTTGTAAGATTCAGACCGGGTCACAGTACCACTCCCCCTCCCCTCTTCTTCTTTCTGAGGCTTTAACAACTTGCTGTTTACTTTCTGTTCTTTCCTTACATGAAGTGTGACTGGGGCTGGGGAGACTGGTGGTTGCGGTGGTCGCTTTTGTTTTCTGCTAAAACACAAAGGGTGGAAGTGAGCCCACTGCCCTGGAGGTAAGAGGTTGGGTTCCCCCTGAGGGTTATGCCCAATTCCGTAAAGTTAGGGCAGGAATTGGGCATTGTGGGCGCCAGCTGCCGAGGCCAGAGAGCCTGCTGGGTATCTGGTCACAGACCCCAAGACACACCCCACTCCATATGGTCAGGACAACTCGTGTGACTTTCCTGTGTGTAGTCTGTGGAATTCCGCGAGCCATCTGATGAATCTGATTGAGATAACGTACACAAAGCTTCTAGTCCCCTGAAGTGCAAATGAAAATTCTGTGATAATGGCAGTTTTCATTTCTGAAGCCAGCAATGCCTTGATCCGAAGGGAAACATTTCTAATGGTAGAGTTCCAGCCCCGTGCAAGGAAACATCTGATGTTTCTTGATGGAGAGATGTTTCTCCCTCCCAGACCAAACCATAAAGCCACAATTTTTGGCCACAAGAGTGGTCTTTCTGTTCACCTCTGCCTTGCCCTCAATCTTTCCAAACCTTGAGTCCATGGTTGTTCAGAGTTCGTGGGGGTCTTGCCCATCAGAAAATATTCTGATCATGTTAGGATGGTTGTGGTGACAGTTCATGCTGTGGGTGGGAGGAAGGATTATTTGCCGGCCCCCTCCTTTTGCAACTTTTATTCCATGAGAGAGAATCCGCTTTATATTTGTGTCTTCACAAGCCCAAGCCACCCACGACAGCATTTCCCCAGCTCCCTAAGAGGAAATCCGAGTTCCCTCAGAGCCAACAATAAAGCCACTGGGTGGGTGTCATGGGCAACTTACTGGGGTCACAGCTGTCCACTGTGATTTATTTGTCCAAATGATTTATTTGCTCCCCAGACATCGTGATGCCTGGAACTATGCCAAGGGACTTCGACTAAAGCACCAAGGTGCTAGAGGGTGTGTGCTTGAGGGAGTATTTTCGTACTAATCAGTATGAACAGCTTTAAGAGGTGGTATACTTAGTGGTTCTCTTCATATGGCAGGAAAGATGGCCAATGTGACCCCAAACTCAAAGAGAATGGGGCTTTCCAGGTGGCTCATTGGTAAAGAACCTGTCTGCCAGTGGAGGAGATGCATGAGATGTGAGTTCAATCCCTGGGTTGGGAAGATCCCCTGGAGGAGGAAATAGCAACTGACTGCATTATTCTTCCCTGGGAAATTCCATGGACAGAGGAACCAAGCAGGCTACAGTCCATTGGGTTGCAAAGAGTCAGACATGACTGAGTGATTGAGCATGCATAGCTCAAAAGGAGAAGAAATCCATGCATTAGTCAGGGCTCCCTGGAGAAACAGAACCAATAGACTGTGTGTGTGTGTGTGTGTGTGTGTGTGTGCGTGTGTGTGTGCGTGCGTGTGTGTACATGTGTGTGCATGTGTACAGCTAACGTAAGGAACTGGTTCATGTCATATGGAGGCTCTCAAGTCCCCAGGTCTGCAGCCAGCCTCAGGAGCCCCAGGAAAGCAGGAACCTAGCTCTAGTCCAGAGGCTAACACATTCCAGACCCAGTTGAGACTGAAGACAGGGAAAAATAATGTTTCAGCTCAAAGTAGAAGGCATTCCTCTTACTTGTGGGAGGGTGAGCCCTTTTGTTCTGTTCAGGCCCTCAATGAGTTGGGCTGGGTAAGGCCCACCCACATTGGGAGAACAATCTGCTTTATACCAATTCAAACATTAATCTCATCCAAAACACCCTCCCAAGCACACTCAGAATAAAGTCTGAACACATAACCAGGAACTCATGGCTCAGTCAAGTTGACACATGAAATTAACCATCACAACCGTCCAGCTCTTGGCTTTTCCCTGGAAGTATGTTAGTCACCCAGTTCTGTCCAACACTTTGTGACCCCATAGACTGTAGCCCACCAGGCTCCTGTGTCCATGGGATTCTCCAGGCAAGAATACTGGAGTGGCAAGAATACTGGAGTGGGTATCCATGCCCTGACCCAGGGATCGAACCTGCATCTCTTATGTCTCCTGCATTGGCAGCCTTCTACATGGTGGCCCAATTACTGAGCTAAGGACTATTTGTTCTATGCCCCATCCCTCTTTCCCCAGCTTTCACTGTTTTCCCTTACAATTCCTGACCCAGGCTCACTTCTCTTCTATTAATTCTGTGCTTCTTACACCTCTACCCACGTGACTCCCATTATTACCTACCTGTGATTCCTGAGAGGAGGTCATTTATCAGAGTTCTCTTTTGAGTAAATAACTGAGAAATGTATCACTCCTAGGATAGTTAGGAATTCGGAAGCCATCCATCATCCCTGACTGTGTGCAATATAGGAATCCGAGAGACAGCACTTTAAGGCAAAAGGAGGCTTCTCTGATAGAAGTCGTCTATGCTTCTGCCTGCAATCCAGGAGACGCAGGAGACCTGGGTTCCATCCCTGGGTCGGGAAGATCCTCTGGAGAAGGAAATGGAACACACTCCAGTATTCTTGCCTGAAGAATTCCATGGATAGAGGAGCCTGGCAGGCTACAGTCTGTGGGGTCACAAAGAGTGGGAGAAGACTGAGTGGAGAGAGAGATGCTTTCAAGAATAAGTGTGATATGGTGCCTGTGACCAGCAAGGCTAGGGTTGGGAATCAGGGTTCAAGAGCACCTGTGACATTTCAGACGCCCTACATCTGATTCTGAAAGCTCAGCATTACTATGCACCCATGCCACATTGAATCTTGGAGACAGAGTTTTGGGTGAAGAAGAAAAGGATAGCTTTATTGCTTTGCCAGGCAAAGGGAAACACAGAGGACTCATGTCCCCAAAACCACGTATCCCAGCTTGGGGAAGATAGTGAGAAGGCATATTGTCCAAAGAGGGCATGATCAGCTGATGGACATTCTTCTGATGGGTTGATGGTGAGCCAAGTAGGAGTCAGCGTCATCAACTTTCAGGTCCAACTGGTCTGGGGTCTACACGCTCCTGGGCAGCATACCATGGTTAATTGTTAGCTTCTGCCACCTGGAGCAGCTTAGTGTGTGAGCAAGCTCACAGGTATAGCTGTGTGTATCCTTTGATGGAGTGACAGAGTCTTGCCCCAAGGCTGCTCTTGATTGTTTCTGCTTGGTTCACATCTCCAAAATTCAAAGTCAAAGTGTTATCTGCTCACTCATATCTGACTCTTTGTGACCCCAGGTACTGTAACCCACTGGATTCCCCTGTCCATGGGATTTTCCAGGCAAGAATACTGGATTGGGTTGCCATACCCTTCTCCAGGGGATCTTACCAACCCAGGGATTGAACCCAAGTCTCCTGAATTGTGGGTGGATTCTTTACCATCTGACCCACCAGGGAAGCCCTCATATCTACTCCCTTCCCTAATTAACAACTGCTTGAATCTGCCCGTTGGCACTCAGGACCTTAAGGTCATGGAGGCTGAATGAAGGCTGTTTGCTATAATCTAAGAAATGAGGGACAGAAAGGCCTTGTGCCCAGGAGTCCCACAGGGTGCTGCATGGCGGCACACCGTATAAGTTGGCTGGACCTGGTAATATGGCCATGGAAGTACGCAGGTCTCTGCAGTTTTGGGGTCTTGGTCATAAGATCCACTGGTGGTGTGAGTGGGGATGTGAGCCAGAGGAAACCGGGGCATTCGGTCACCTTCCTGTGCTCACCCATCTGTGGTCCCCTCCCTGGACCCTCCCTAAATCCTGAGCTGGTACGGACCCCCGTGCCTTTGCTCCTGCTGGTGACCGAGCTTCATTCCTGAAGCTTCTGACTCTCCAGATGCTCCTCTCTGTGTCTAATTAAGGAGGTGAAACTCATCTCCT
Organism: Bos indicus x Bos taurus; assembly: GCF_003369695.1. Classification (NCBI taxonomy): domain Eukaryota; kingdom Metazoa; phylum Chordata; class Mammalia; order Artiodactyla; family Bovidae; genus Bos; species Bos indicus x Bos taurus. The sequence goes on along the minus strand of NC_040079.1, from coordinate 4,297,694 downwards.
GGCTGTGATTTTTCAAGTATTATTTAGGAAAATCTCAATTCCATTCAGCAGAAATTTAGAGGGGGGTGTGGAGAGGGTTGGATCCCTCGTCCTGTGAGACTCTAGTGTTTAAAAGGAAGACAAGAGTCAGGAATGGCTTTGAAGGAGTTCCTTAACAGGTTTCCCTAGGAGCCTGTCTCTGCTGATGAGTCTCAGCTTCAAAAAAGAGCATGGACAGGGACAGTGGTATGAGCCGGGAATGAACCAGGAGTCTCAGGGCCACAGCCGTGATGTGGACAAATTTCCTCCCAAATCGCATCCTGGGGCTCAGACTCACTCAGACAGCAGAAGCTCTTGGCTGGCCACCAGCTCCGTGAGAACTCCCAGAGCAGACAAATTAGCAAACACTTCCCTCTCTCCACTTTGAGTTCTGTATTTGCTTCTTATTTCTCAGCTTTTAAAGTGATCCATCAGTGTGGAGAAAAGGGAGCCCTCCTATACTGTTGGTGGGAATGAAAAGTTGGTGCCGTCACTACGGAAAACAGTCTGGAGATTCCTCAGAAAACTAAAAATAGAGTTGCCATGTGATCCACCGATCCCACTTCTGGCCATGTGTCCAGCGTATGTTAGTCACTAAGTTGTATCCAACTCTTTGCAACCCAGACTGTCACCCACAAGGCTCCTGTCTGTGGGATTCTTCAGCCAAGAATACTGGAATGGGTTGCCATTCTCTTCTCCAGCCACTATGTTCTCCAGAGGATTTTCCTGACCCAGGGATTGAGCTTGGGTCTCTTGCATTGCAAGGCAGATTGTTTACCATCTGAACCACTTGGGAAGCCAAGACAAAACTATAATTCAAAAGATACACGCACCCCTGTGTTCATAGCAGCACTGTTTCCAACAGCCAAGATATGGAAAGAAAATCCTAAATATGCATTGACAGATCAAGGGATAAAGATCTGGTACGTATACACAATGGAATATTACTCAGCTACAAAAAAGAATGAATAATGTCATTTGTAACAAAATGGATGAACCTAGAGATTGTCATAGTGAAGTAAGTCAGAAAGAGAAAGACAAATATTATATGATATCAGAGAGCATATTAAAAAGTAGAGACTTTACCAACAAAGGTTTGTATAGTCAAAGCTATGGTTTTTCCAGTAGTCATGTATGAATGTGAGAGTTGGAACATAAAGAAAGCTGAGTGCTGAAGAATTGATGCTTTTGAACTGTGGTGTTGGAGAAGACTCTTGAGAGGCCCTTGAACTGTAAGGAGGTCAAACCAGTCCATCCGAAAAGAAATCAGTCCTGAATATTCATTGGAAGAACTGATGCTGAAGCTAAAACTCCAATACTTTGGCTACCTGATGGGACGAACAGACTCATTGGAAAAGACCCTGATGCTGGGGAAGATTGAAGGCAGGAGGAGAAGGGGATGACAGAGGATGAGATGGTTGGATAGCATCACTGACTTGATGGATGTGAGTTTGAGTAAGCTCTAGGAGTTGGTGATGGACAGGGAAGCCTGGTGTGCGGCAGTCCATGGAGTCGTAAAGAGTTGGACACAACAGAGCGACTGAACTGAACTGAACATGTGTAATCAAAAATATGATAGAAATATACCTACCTACAAAGCACTCACAGACACAGAACAGACTGTGTTGCTAAGGGGGAGAATGTTGGGTGAGGGAAGAATTGGGAGTTTGGGATTAGCAGATGCAAACCATTGTGTTTAGGATGGATAAACAATAAAGTCCTACTGAATGGCACAGGGAACTATATTTAATATCCTATGATAAACCATACTGGGAAATAATATGAAAAAGAATGTATATTTATATATGTATAACTGAATCACTTTGCTATATAGCAGCAATTAACACAATATTACAAATCAACTATATTTCAATTTTTTAAAAAGTGATCTATCAGAATGCATTCTAAGGATTAGCTAGTATAAAGGCTTAACATTTTATTTTTATTTTTTTAATTTTTAATTTTATTTTATTTTTAAACTTTACAATATTGTATTAGTTTTGCCAAATATCGAAATGAATCCGCCACAGATATACATGTGTTCCCCATCCTGAACCCTCCTCCCTCCTTATTCCCCATACCATCCCTCTGGGTCATCCCAGTGCATCAGCCCCAAGCATCCAGTATCGTGCATCGAACCTGGACTGGCAACTCATTTCATACATGATATTATACATGTTTCAATGCCATTCTCCCAAATCTTCCCACCCTCTCCCTTAACATTTTAAATTTATTTTCTTTCTTGGATTTATCATCTGTATTGTCCAGACCTAAAGAATACTTGATAGGTAAATCTCGATACCTTAATTGTCAAATTATACAAGTTTTGCCTTCAAAGTTTGTATTTTAAACCAAGTGCAGTGGTAGTCATCCATGGATATAGCTCTTTATATTATTCTGCTTTTACTAAATGTTGTTATTGAAATCTAAGAAGAGTTCAACCTCTGGTTTAAAGTTGAATGGAATGTTTGTGGTGCCTATTTTAATGTCCTGCCTCTGTTTTTAGGCCATCTTTCATTAAAAGTAATGCTTTTGTCCATTAATTTATCTGCTTTTCCCTTAATTAAAAGTTGTGGGGTTTTTTTGCTGATTCAAGCTGTGATTCTCAAGTGAAGACCAATAATGCATAATAAACTCTTTACTTCAGAAAAATGATAGCACAATACTGCTGCTGCTGCTAAGTCGCTTCGGTTGTGTCCGACTCTGTGCGACCCCATAGACGGCAGCCCACAAGGCCCCGCCGTCCCTGGGATTCTCCAGGCAAGAACACTGGAGTGGGTTGCCATTTCCTCCTCCAATGTATGAAAGTGAAAAGTGAAAGTGAAGTCGCTCAGTCGTGTCCGACTCTTAGCGACCCCATGGACTGCAGCCTTCCAGACTCCTCCATCCATGTGATTTTCCAGGCAAGAGTACTGGAGTGGGGTGCCACTGCCTTCTCCGAGCACAATCCTGACTCGATGTTAATTAATTCATCCTTTCACTGAGCATTTCTTTCTTGAGGGCCTCCTCTGCCCAAAGCACTAAACTGGGGATAAATGGGTAAGCAAGAATAAAACAAGATTCCGTCTTCATGGAGAAAATGTGATTCTTCTAAGGCACAGAACAGGAACAAACCGTGTCTATACAGGAAGCTCAGGAGAGGAGGAGGCTACGGCATTTGAATTTATTTGAGTTTCCTGTTGATAACCACCCCAGCCTTAGGGACCCCACCAGGGTTTGGACCTTCCATATGCCTCATTCTGCAAAGAAAAAAGGCAGCAGAGAATAACCCGACATTTGAGGAAATCCTGTGGGGTGAAAAAGAAAGATGGAAGTGAGTAGAACAACCTGAGACACTTAAGTTTATACAAACAAGAGCAAAAAAGCGTGGTGAGATAAACATTTGATAAGAAAAGAAGAATGAGCTCTTGGAAGTTAAAATAGGATCGTGTGTATTGTGGGACAGGATAGTAATTATTCAGTGTAAGAGTTCAACGCAAAGTCTGAGCAAACCATGCAGAATCTAGCGCACAAAAAGAGAGGGAGAAAATACACGAAGAAGGATGAGAGGGCCTGCGTTTTGATCCAGAAGTTCTAATATTTAATTAAAGGGTGTTTTACAGAAAGAGAGACCAAGGCAAGTAGAAACAGCTAATGGTCAATAAATAAAACCCCAAATTATCCAGGGCCAAGCAAAACCTGAGTTTTCAAAGTTAATATACTTAAGTTTCAAAGGGGACCATTAGAGGAACAGAAAAAAAAAATGGTGATGTAACTATGACAACTTGGAATGAATAGAAGATGGAAATCAGTCTAAGTATGCTGAATCCTCAGCTCTCACAACCAGAAGGCAAGGACAAGTCAAGAAATGGTTCAGTTGGTAAAGAATCCATATGCGATGCAGGAGACCGCCTATAATGCAGGAGACCGGGGTTCGATCCCTGGGTCAGGAAGATCCCCTGGAGAAGGAAATGGCCACGCACTCCAGTATTCTTGCCTGGAGAATTCCATGGACAAAGGAGCCTGGCGGGCAACAGTCCGTGGGGTCGCAAGATTTGGACATGACCAGGCAATCCCTGGTGGCTCAGACGGTAAAGCGTCTGCCTACAATGCGGGAGACCCTGGTTCAATCCCTGGGTCGGGAAGATCCTCTGGAGAATGCAATGGCACCCCACTCCAGTACTCTTGCCTGGAAAATTCCATGGATGGAGGAGCCTGGTGGGGGCTACAGTCTATGGGGTCGCAAAGAGTTGGACACGACTGAGCGACTTTACTTTCTTTACTTTCACTTTGGCAACCAAACCACCACTAAGCATCCAATGGGACCAATTAGCAACATTTTTTGAGGAACAAAAAAATGATGATGTAATTATAACAACTTGGAATGAGTAGAAGACAGAAGTCAGCGCCCTGAATCTTTAGCTCTTACAACCAGAAGGCAGGGAGAAGTCAAGAAATAGGGACACAGTAAGTGCCCTTCGAGTCTGTGGACTTTCAGAGATGGCCCGTGCCTTCTCATGTCCAGTCTCCTAAGTGTGTTCACAGGTCTGGTGTGCACTGTGCGTGTGTCCTCCACAAGTGGTTGTGCTTTGTGTACTTTGCTGTGCAGTACTGTGTAGAGTACAGTAGGGCAGTGTCTTTATTTCAAGCCCAGGATGTCTGGAAGCAAGCAGAAAGCAGTATTGATGTAGCCGACAGAGCTACCAGCGACTGCAGACCAGCTCTTATACTTCCTACTGTACTTTTCAAGGGGCTGGACTGTAAGATTTAAAACGTTTTCTTTATTTTTTTATGTATTATTCCCATAGAGTATTATGAACCTATTAAAGCATAGTACTATGCAGCTGAGTGTGTTAGTTGGGTACCTAGGCTAACTTTGTTGGACATAGGAACAAATCAGTCTTACGAACATACTCTTGGGATGGAACTCATTCATATGTAGGGGACTTATTGGACAACATCCTGTTTAGCAATATGGAAACAACTAGTGAAAAATTAAAACTGCAAGTGGAAAAATATCATTATCCTCTGTAATGGGATTGAGGGATGTATTATAGGACTTCTAATACTTCTATAATATGGCTTTTAATATTTGTCTCAGCATGACTTTGATAAAAATCATTCATTAGGATCTGATTCTCAGATCCTAATGAATGAAGAAACTTGAGACATCTTTACTCCATAGGCAAAACTTATTAATGGGAAAACCAACAATAATATAATTGTATTACAATGTCATATGGAAAACCTCAAATGAATTTTTTGGCCAACCCAATATGATCAATGTAATGGAACATCAATAGCCTCACATACACAGGTGACACCACCCTTACGGCAGAAAGAAGAGGAGCTAAAGAGCCTCCTGATGAAGTGAAAGAGGAGAGTGAGAAAGCTGGCTTAAAACTCAGCTTTCAAGAAACTAAGATCATGGCATCCAGTCCCATCACTTCATGCTAAATAGATGGGGAAACAATGGAAACAGTGACAGACATTATTTTCTTGGGCTCCAAAATCACTGCAGATGGTGACTGCAGTCATGAAATTAAAAGATGCTTGCTCCTTGGAAGAAAAGCTATGAACAACCCAGACAGCATATTAAAAAGCAGAGACATTACTTTGCCGACAGAGGTCCGTCTAGTCAAAGCTATGGTTTTTCCACTAGTCATGTATGGATGTGAGAGTTAGACTCTAAGGAAAGGTAAGTACTGAAGAACTGATGCTTTTGAACTGTGGTGTTGAAGAAGACTCTTGAGAGTCCCTTGGACAGCAGGGAGATCCAACCAGTCCATCCTAAAGGAAATTGGTCCTGAATATTCATTGGAGGGACTGATGCTGAAGCTGAAACTCCAATGCTTTGGCCACCTGATGGGAAGAAATGACTCCTTGGAAAAGACCCTGATGCTGGGAAAGATTGAAGGCAGGAGGAGAAGGGGATGACAGAGGATGAGATGATTGGATGGAATCACTGACTCAACGGACATGGGTTTGGGTGGACTCCGGGAATTGGTGATGGACAGGGAGGCCTGGTGTGCTGAGATTCATGGGGTCACAAAGAGTCGGACATGACTGAGCAACTGAACTGAACTGAAGGCAGTTCAAGGGAACAGTAGGGCTGGGGTTCAGAAGTAAGTAGTCATAAGGTTAATACAAGCAAACTGTTACATACAGAAGACATAAACAACAACTTCACACAGGGAACTACATTCAATATCCTGGGATAAACCACAATGGAAAAGAATATAAAAAAGAATGTGTGTATGAAAAATACATAAAGAAGAATGTAGGAGTCTCTTTGTTGTACAGCAGAAACTAACACAACTTTGTAAATCAACTAAACACCAATAAAAATTATTTTAAAAAATAAGTGTTATACGGACTATATTCCAAGAAGCACAAGTATAGATGCCATCTGTGGTGACTGGGGTGGCTTAAGGAGCAGACATCGGAGCATCATCAAGGCTAAGCCAGCAGGAGCTCTTATCCTGGACATTCTGATCTGAACACTGTATATGTGCTGCTCCCTGTTACTGTCTTTAGGGAATGTCACCTTCACCAGTCCTGTTTGGGCGTAAAAGGCAAGTGACTACCTGTTCTACACGATTTTGAAAAAAAAATTACTATTCTACCTATTAATCTCAATTTCCAAATAACATGTAAATATAATTATCTTGTAAAAAATGTAAAAAATAATTATCTTGTTGTGCATAGTGAGGATTGAATAGTCAAGTCAAAGTAAATCATTCACCTCTCAGATCCTGAGTCCCAAGTGCCAGATTCTGCATAATAATATGATAATTTCCTCAACATTAAACGTACAAATGGGATCCATGAGGGTTTCTTTGTAAGCTTAAATGGTCCATATTATCAAGATAACTGAACAGTGCTAGCACTCAGTGGACCCCAAAGTCATCTTTTAATAATTACCAAGTTGTACAAGCTGGGTTTCAAAGAAGCAGAGGAACCAGAGATCCAATTGCCAACATATGTTGGATTATGGAGAAAGCAAGGGAGTTCCAGAAATACATCTTCTTCTGCTTCATTGATTAAGCTAAAGTATTTGACTGTGCGGATCACAACAAACTGGAAAATTCTAAAAGAGATGAGAATATTGGACCATCTTACCTGTCTCCTGAGAAATCTGTATGCAGGTCAAGAAATAACAGAACCAGACATGGAAAAACTGGTTCAAAACTGGGAAAGGAGTACCTCAAGGCTGTATATTGTCACCCTGCTTATTTAACTTCTCTGCAGAGTACATCATGCAAAATGCTGGGCTGGATGAAGCTCAAGTTGGAATCAAGATTGCAGGGAGAAATATAAACAACCTCAGATATGCAGATGATACAACTCTAAGGGCAGAAAGTGTAGAACTAAAGAGCCTCTTGATGACGGTGACAGAGGAGTGTGAAAAAGCTGGCTTAAAACTCAACGTTCAAAAAATGATCATGGCATCTGGTCCCACCACTTCATGGGAAATAGATGGGGAAACAATGACTTTATTTTCTTGGGCTCCAAAATCACTGTGGATGGTGACTGCAGCCACGAAATTAAAAGTCACATACTCCGTGGAAGGAAAGCTACGGAAACCTAGACAGCATTTGCAGACAAAGGTCTGTCTCATCAGAGTTATGGTTTCTTCAGTAGTCATGTATGGATGAGAGGGTTGGACCATAAAGAAGGCTGAGTGCCAAAGAACTGATGCTTTTGAACTGTGGTGCTGGAGAAGATTCTTGAGTCCCTTGGACTGCAAGGAGATAAAACCAGTCAATCCTAAAGAAATCAACCCTGAATATTCGTTGGAAAGAGTGATGCTGAAGCTGAAACTCCAATACTTTGGCCACCTGATGCAAAGAGCTGACTCATAGGAAAAACCCTGATGCTGGGAAAATTGAAGGCAAAAGGAGAAGGGGACAACAGAGGATGACATGGTTAGAAAGCATCACTGACTCAATGGACCTGAGTTTGACCAAACTCTGGGAGACAGTGGAGGTCAAAGGAGCCCGAAGTGGTGAAGTTCATTGGGTTGCAAAGAGTTGAACACAATTTAGAGACTGAACAGAACAAGAATACATGACTTCAGTTATTATCAAGAGATGTAAAGATTATAAGAATATCCTGAAGAGGAGATGGGGTGAGATGTCATAATTATCACAAAAAGGCATATGTTTTAAAAAAAAGATTGAGAAAATAACCCTCTGAAGATTTATATGAAAAAGATTTATCTGGTCCATGGAAATTCCTTAATGAATACTTATTATCTATTATCTAATAGAGAAATGGCATGGATTATGCATACCATCTAAAGAAAATAGGTTTCCAAACTTACTATCTATAGATATTAAACTGGCTCTTCTGTTTTGACATGTTCACCAAGCTGCAGTTGTCTGTACTTAAAAACTGCGACCTCATTTTATTGAGAACCTGACATTTAAAAAATTCTACACTCATATCATTATTATTGTAAGAAGTAGGAATTATGCTTGGAGCTATTTCTATCATGTCTCAGCGTGCATGCCCTCCATTCTTGCCTGCTATATTCTAATTTAGGCAAAGAAAAGGGGACTTATTAATCTGGACAAGGAAACTAATTCAGAACCTAAACAGCATGAAAACTGGGGGAGTCTTAAGTATTAATTAATAAATAATTCACATTCGTTCACAAAGTAATTCACATTGAAGTTTATTGCACTTTGCAGAATAGTTTTATAAAAACTAATTTCCGTATATGAAAATTCATCATACACAAAGTTGGTGATAGACTGTGCAAAGCTTATCACTGTATATGAGTATGTGTTATATAGCAGGAGAGCAAGAATTCAACTCAGGAAAACTCTGGGGCCCCTCCAGCTCCGGAGATCCCCACGGGATCAGCTGGGATCTCTCCAACACCGCGTGTCCATTCAGGTTCATTGCCTCTGTTCATGGCACAGGTGTGGTTTCTGTGAACCCTCCCGCCTCAGCCTCCAGCACACACCTCCATCCCCAAGATACTGGCAACCCCCAGATCAGGCCACCGTTGGTGCTTGTAGGGGCCTTTCCTGTGGCCATTCAAGAGGATGGGGGCTTACAGCAGTGGCTCTCTATCTTCAACACGTGGCTTGTAAGATCACAGAGAAGGGCGAGAAAGAGCAGAGAAGGTTCTCCTGCTTCTTGACCACATTGGTCCTGAGATGAAATACGTGCTTTCGTGTACATCTCACTGATGATGGTCCCTTGGGCACAGGACAGGCGGGAAGAGAAGGGGACGACAGAGGATGAGATGGTTGGATGGCATCACCAACTCGATGGACGTGAGTTTGGGTAAACTCCGGGAGTTGGTGATGGACAGGGAGGCCTGGTGTGCTGCGGTCCACAGGGTCGCAAAGAGTAGGACATGACTGAGCAACTGAACTGAACTGGGCACAGGACCTGGGAGGTGTGGTCTCTGCTAGGCAGCCCCTTCCCAGACCCACCCCACCACCCCCTTTCACAGACCCTCGTTCCTGCAACACTGCTGGAAAGACGGCTTGCAGTTGCTTTTTCTTTCTTTCTTCTTTTTAATGTTTATTTATTTATTTGTCTGCGTTGGGTCTTAGTGGCAGCGCATGGGATCTTGCCTTGTTTCTCTATAGTTGTGGCGCGCAGGCTCCAGAAAACACAGACTCAGGAGCTGCCCACTGGGCATAGTCGCCCCGGAGTATGCAGAATCTTCCCAGGCCAGGGATCGAACCCTGTATTGGAAGGCGGATTCTTAACCACCAGACCACCAGGGAAGTCCCTGTTGCCATTTTTTTCTTAATCTGCTGCTTTTGGCCAGTCAGCTGCCCAATTGTTAAGAGCTTTAAACATCATACTACACACCTTTGTCATTTTACAAGAATGGAGACGCCTTGCCAGGAGGGTCTCCAAGAAGATTATAATGGAGAGTGGTTGGCACAGATCTTTTTGTAATTATTTATTAAAGACATACTTATGAAATGTCACTATTAATCTTGATGTCTTGTGAGGGTTACTTAGCCAAGTAAACTTTTATGAAGTATCACTTAAATTTTTTTTTAAGGTGCAATTTATTGTGAACAGCTTGATGATTTTTCACAAATACAGCCATCTAATCAGCTCTCAGGTTTTTTGAATGAGTCATGACTTTATTAACCACTGTGAAGCAAAAGCAGACCAAAACATATAGACCCAGATTTTAAAATAGTATTATTACACATAAAATAATTTTTACATTGATCTACTTGGCAGCTACTTTGCTATACTTCTTTAGTAATCATCTATAAAATTTGACTATAGAATCTCTTGCATTTTAAGTGAAGACATTTATAATTATATGTCAGTTTTGTTTTTTTTTTTCTCAAAAGTTACAATTTATTTCCTGGTCTTATTTCAGTACCCAAGACTTCTTTTTAGTATTAAATAGAAGCAGTTATATAAGATTTTTTGGGTCAAGAATAAGTAAGGTATTTCCACTAACATTTTACCATTAACAGTGATTTCTGGTGTGGCCTTTTGGTAAACTGTTTGCATAGTTAGTGAAGTTCTCTGATTCTTCATATGTTAAGACTTGAAATTGTGTGTGCGTACTCAGTCACTCAGTTGTGTCCAGCTCTTTGCAACTCCATAGACTGTAGCCCTCCTCTGTCTATGGGATTCTCCAGGCAAGAATACTGGAGTGGGTTTCCACGTCCTCCTCCAGGGGATCTTCCTGACCCAGGGATCGAACCTGCATCTCTTACATCTTCTGCATTAGCAGGCATGTTCTTTACCACTAGTGCCACCTGGGAAGCCCTTCTGTTCACTGGCGAAGGATAAATAGGGTTGAGAGTTTGAAGCTCTTTGAAAGTCGGAAGAATGTACAAGATGGATAAGACTAGAGTGCCTTTTTTAAAGGCAACTTATTTCCTTATTACTAATTCAATTTCCTTAGTGGTTACAATATTTTCAAGCTTTGTTAATTTTTCTCCTTGAGTTATCATAGGTATGTTTTTGAGAAATGTGGTTACTTCCCTAATTTCAAACTTATTAGCTAAAGTTGCTCAAAGTATTCTCTTAATAATTCTAAGTGAAAGAAGAGAAAGTGAGAGTCACTCAGTCATGTCCAGCTCTTTGCGACCCCACAGACTACACAGTCCATGGAATTCTCCAGGTCAGAATACTGGAGTGGGTAGCCTTCCCCTTCTCCAAGGGATCTTCCCAATCCAGGGATCAAACCCAGGTCTCCCACATTGCAGGCAAATTCTTTACCAGCTGAGCCACACTAATAACTAAAGTCTCTGAGAAGTCTGCAGTTGTGAAACATGGATCAGATCCATTGTTATTTCTTGTGTGATTTTTTCCTCCACTCCTTTCTGTCCTCTACTTTCTTCTCTGCCTCCTCCTTTCATTTCACTGAGGACGTCTCCATTTTATTAGTGTTTTTGCAGAAATAATTTTTGTGGGCTGCATTTATTGTCCTGCATAACCTGCGTAGGACAGACCAAAGGAAGCTTCATCCTTGAGCATGGTACCTGTGTATCCCCACTTTAATATATAACAGCAAAAATACAACAAGAGTTTGTGAATAAAAAAAGAAGAAAATAAATAACTTTTGGTTTGCGGTTATTTTCAACTATATCCAATATTTTTATTTTTTCTTTCCTTATCTGTAGTATACCTTTCTACTCACTTAAAAGAAACTCCTTAAATTAACTGATTGGCTTATTCACTTTTAACCTTTCTCTTAAATAAACATCAGCTTTTGCCGGGGTCCAGCCCCAGTAGGATCCAGGGGTACCCTCAGGATGATGGCCTAGGTGATAAGGATAGCAAAGTGGAGAGCAGGGCTTGATCTTCCTTGATAAACACAGAAAGTCAATAAAGCTCCTGTGCCCCAAGGAGTCATCCTGAAGGAAGAACAGAGAGAGAAAAGGAGGGAAAAGGAAAAAAAGAACGACACGGGGAGACCAAGCTTCGGTGAGCGAGGCCCATAACTTTATTTTCAAAAGGAACTTTTATACCTTGACTTGTACATAGAGGGAAAGGAAAGATGCAAAGTCATACAGTCAGCCCAAACATTACATCTGTTTTGTCTTTATCAAAACCAGGATTTTTTCTGCATACCTTTCCCATAAACAATGTTGTGTACAGTATCTTCTGGCCTTGGAGGCCTGTGGACATTTTATGACCCTTTTTTGATAAAGGCTGCTCAATCAGAAAACTTGTTTTCTCTTGAAGTGTTTCTTCTTTATATTTTTAATCTATGTCAGCCTCAGAAAGTGCTAAACAGAGTTACATTCTCAGTGAGCAAAGGTGCAGTGGGTCACAACAAAGAAAGAACCAATCAGCTCAAAGGTCTGATGTGGTGAATTCCAAGGCTGCTACTTGTTTTCCTTACATTCCAACTATGTTAACCAATGCACTCCCAGGCGCACAATGGATAAGGGATATGGGAACTTGGCGGCAAGCATTGGCCCAATAATGAAGCCCTTTACCAGTACTATCTATTCTAATAATTTTTCATCCCTTAAAGGACTCTATGCTCATTAGGACTTTTAGAATGTTTTGGCTTCCCATGCCTTTCAAGGTTGGGGAGTTGTGAACAATCATGTGTGTTAATTTAAGAGTAAGTATAAACCTGTCAGGCAAGCTAGAAAGCCATCAGAGGGGTTTGAATTGAAACACTCCTATCATGGAGACTTACTAATTAGAGCCCTAAGTTGACTTTTTTCAGAGAAAGGTGGTCGGGGACAGCCCCCTGTTAATGTCAGAAGAGTTGGTGACAGGCACAAAATAGTAAGACAGACAGATTTTGGCTTTGGGGCAGATGCTCAAGCAGATCCAGGGGGTTCCTTGAGGACTGATCCATCTTTGCCCGTGACGATCTCTCCGCATGACCTTTGTCATGGGTGGGATCTCCCGTGGTGGCTCCCGGCAAGCTTTGTTAGTGATATGTTTCTAAGTGCAGCTTTAGCTGAACCCCATACACTTTTTTAAAAAATTCATTTATTTCTTAGTTTACTGGCTATTGGGTCTTCCTTGCTGCTTGGGCTTTTCTCTAGTCGCGTTGAGTGGGGTCTACTCTCCAGTGGTGCGCGGGCTTCTCACTGCAGTGGCTTCTCTTGTTGCAGAGCACAGGCTCAACAGTTGTGGCTCACAGGCTTAGCTGCTCCATGGCATGTGTGATCTTCCTGACACAGGTATCAAACCCATGTCTTCTGCATTGGCAGGAGGATTCTTTACCACCGAGCCACCTGGGAAGCCCTCACCCCATGCACGTTTTAGTATGTGTTATATTTACCATCTGACAACACTAAAACAACCTATATAGAACAAGAGGTTGTGTGGAACAATATTTTTTGAAAGGATAAAAAAATAGTTACTTCTGTGCCTGTGGTATACTCTTGAATCATTTTAAAAAGTCATTTAATTTTGAAAAGGTTAAAACAATCATTGTTTTCTGTTGCTGTGGTTTTACTATAAATATTTTAATCCAAAAAAATTATGACTTTATGTTCATGACTTGTCCCCCCTAACAGTTCATCATATTTTTATGTTTTCCAAATTCAGCTCCCCAAATCAGAATTATAAAATGTTTTATTAACTCTTTTTAAAAAAGTCTAAAGCTATCATTGTGTTTGCTACAATGTCCAAGAGGTAACGCTTTATCTTATAAAAATAAGGGTAATAAAAATAGCTTGACATTTCAATTTTATTTGATTATTCAGCTATTGAGATAACCTTTTTAAAAAAACAAAACCTGAGATGAACTGGGAAAAAAACTTGACAAACTAAGAGATGATTTTAGTCTCTTGTTTTACCTTACAGAAATAATTTTGATATTGTAGTTCAAGGGCTTCCCAGCTGGTGCAGTGATAAAGAATTCATCTGCCAATGCAGGAAACTCAAGAGATGTGGGTTTGATCCCTGGGTCAGGAAGATCCCCTGGATAGGGAATGGCAACCCACTCCAGTATTCTTGCCTGAGAAATCCCATGGACAGAGGAGCCTGGTGGGCTGTAGCCCATGGAGTTGCAAAGAGTTGGACACGACTGAGGGATGAGCACACACACACACACACACACGCATTGTAGTTCAATATGGTTTCAAAGACTGGTGCAATAACTGTCTATGAATTAATCTTTTTATTAATAATGGTCTATTTTTAATATTGAAGTTGATTTATAATATTTTCTTAGTTTCAGGTATAGAGCATAGTGAGTCAGTATCTTTACAGATTATACTCCATTAAAAGCTATTAAAGATAAAGGCTATAATTACCTGTGCTACACAGTATGTCCTTGTAACTTACCTATTTAATTTTATTTCTTATATTTAACATTTTTTATATTGTTGAAATATTGCTGATTTACAATGTTGTGTTAACGTCTGCTATAATGCAAAGTGATTCAGTTATCCACATAATTATACTTTTTATTCACATTCTTTTCCATTATGGCTTATCCCAGGATGCGGAATATAGTTCCTTGTGCTCTACAGTAGAACCTTATTATTTATCCATCTTATATATAATAGCTTGCATCTATGAACTGACTTTTAGTTGTAGATTTCAAAGCCCTTTCAATCAGATACAATTGAAGACGATCGTAGTATTCTTTGAGAAGGTCTCTCAACGCTCTCACTGCTCTTAACATGTTCTTATTCCCACTGCCTTTCCTGCTCATAAACTAATTATGTGTTTTACCTCAAGAGAGGATTTTACTCTTCCATGCTGAAAATTCTGATTAACATAATACATTATCCAGAGCTACTCTGTCTTCGGTGAGGACATTTCATTCAAATTCTAAGGCTGTCCTGGCACTAGTCCCATCTGTCAAACTCATTACCCTGGAAAAACTGTAAGAGTGGGACAATGACAAGAAACAATTTCTATGGTCACATTTAAATACCTTTAGTGGTTTATAGTCAACTGCCTCCAGCCGTGAATTTTGACTATTTTGACTATTGTATTAATACGCCCAGATGGAAGTCTTTCTTGGAGAGGTAACTAGCTTGGCAATAGCAAAATATTTTTCTAGACTTTGTATTCCTGGAGTATTCCCAAATTTGCCTCCCCAGGGATGGGAAAAATCATTTCATAAGAATGGTGTGTAATCAACTTGA
Source organism: Bos indicus x Bos taurus (assembly GCF_003369695.1). NCBI lineage: Eukaryota > Metazoa > Chordata > Mammalia > Artiodactyla > Bovidae > Bos > Bos indicus x Bos taurus. The sequence continues at coordinate 4,282,617 of NC_040079.1, read as the reverse complement.
TAATCTCTCCCACTGACTCTAAAGCTACCGCGTGCCCTCCAGCCACAGTTATCTGGGAACACACAGGACTGTCTACCACCTCAGATGGAGACTTTATCTGGAAATAATGTGATTGCAGATGTAATGAATTAGTATGAGATCATACTGGAGCAGGGTGGGCCCCTACACCAGTTAGTGTCCTTATAAGAAGACACAGACAGAGAGACAGAAAGGTCACGTGACAACAGAAGCAGAGATTGGAGCGATGAAACTACAAGCCAAGGCCGGACGTCCACCACCGGAAGGTGTGCAGAGGCTACGGGACACCTCGGCTGCAGACTTATAGCTTCCAAAACTGTGAGAAAATAAGTCTCTGCTGCTCTAAGCCATCATAGGCATCATGTCTATGGTACTGTATTATAGTAGCCCTAAGCTGTGAAAGAAAGTGAAAGTGTTAATTGCTCAGTCTGTGTGTGTGTGTGTGTGTGTGTGTGTGTGTGTGTGTGTTCTTGTATGTCCAACTCTGCAACCCCATGGAGTGTAACCCACCAGGCCCCCTCTGTCCCTGGAATTCTCCAGGCAATAATACTGCAGTGGGTAGCCATTTCCTTCTCCAGGGGATGTTCCCAACCCAGGGATTGAACCTGTGTCTCTTACATCTCCTGCATTAGCAGGCAGGTTCTTTACCCCGAGTCTCCTGCATCGCAGTGGATTCTTTACCATCTGAGCCACCAGGGAAGCCCCAGGAGACTAAGATACTCCCTGCCTATTTGAAAATTAAATGGGAAGGAAATTAAACACTGAAGAAAATTAAAATTACTGAAATCCCACCATGAAGAAGAAGCTGTTATTAATATTTTGGTGAGCATCTACCCAGATATTCCTCTAAGCCTATTTGTGCTTTTCTTAGCATTTGCGTAAAGGTATAAAACCAGATGAATGAGATGAAACTGGAAAAATAAAGCTTCCCATTGTCTTAAATGGGAAGTGATAAGGCTAAATATTTCTTTGAGTCTTTAACCACTCCTCATTTCAATAGTTACTCTCGATCGTTTGTTAGTTAGAGGAACTGTCATACTCTCCTGTATTGTGGCTGTATCAATTTATGTTCCCACCAACTGTGCACCAGGGCTCTACTTTCTGCACTTCCTCATCAACACTTGTTTTCTTTCTGAGATTTTCAGTTAATCGTCATCCTGTGACAGGTGCGAGGTGGTGTCTACTGGTTTTGACTTGCATTTCCCTGATGCTTACTGACATGGAACCTCGGTGACAATTTGTATGCCTGTTGGCCATGTGTATGTCTTCTTTGGAGCATCTGTCCAAGGGTCCACTTTGACTTTTTTCTTTTTTAAAAAAAGACCTTTAAATCAATAAGAAAACAAGCCAGCTGATAGAATTCTGAAACAGTCACTTCACAAAAGAAGATATTCAAACAGCCAATAAATACACCATTTCTTTCAAGCAAAAAAAGCAGATACAACCAATCTCACTGTTGGAAGTCAGGACTGTGTTAGCCAGTGGACAATGTTAGTGGAAAAGGTCACAAAGGCAGCTCTTAAGTGTTGGTGATACTGTTTCTTGATCTGGATGCTGCTTAGAAAGGTGTGCTAATTTCATGACAATGTATGCAGTTATATACACTTATATTGCCATTTTCTTATACGTACCTATGTTCAGTTCAGTTCAGTTCAGTCGCTCAGTCGTGTCCGACTCTTTTCGACCCCATGAATCGCAGCACGCCAGGCCTCTCTGTCCATCACCAACTCCCAGAGTTCACTGAGACTCACATCCATCGAGTCAGTGATGCCATCCAGCCATCTCATCCTCTGTCGTCCCCTTCTCCTCCTGCCCCAATCCCTCCCAGCATCAGAGCCTTTTCCAATGAGTCAACTCTTTGCATGAGGTGGCCAAAGTACTGGAGTTTCAGCTTTAGCATCATTCCTTCCAAAGAAATCCCAGGGCTGATCTCCTTCAGAATGGACTACGTTACACTCCAATAAAAAGTTAAAAAAATAAAACAGGCAAGGACTTCGAGTAGCCAAGGGGAGAGGAGACAGGTTATCCAAACAGCAGCAGGCTATTTTATTTGCTTCCTCCTTCTAAGCCTCAGGGGACAACTTGTGAATCACGGTTGAAGATGAAAATCCAACACTGTTTGCAGGATGAGAAACAGTTGAGCTACTTTTGGAGAGAGTCACACAGAAATATATTTTTTCTCTGCAGATATCTGATAAGTAACATTTTTTCCTTGGGAGGTTTGAGGATGTGAGTGTCTGTGTGCCCATGTGAACCACTGTATAACCATTCAAAATGTTACCAGCTATCACATACTTTAGAAAGACTGTTTATGCTCCCAGTTGGTGTAGGTACGTGTTCACTCCTCTTTGTCCATGCTGAAATCCAGCATGTCACTCTTTCAAGATAATTGCAAATCAAGAGGCAAACTATCGTTGTGGCAATGTTCAGCCCTGCCACTAATAAAAGAAAAATGATGTATTTACCCACCATTTGTTATTCTAGGAGGAATTGCCCACCTGTGCTTGTTGCCTACTTTCTACCTGGCAAAGTCATCTTTTATTACTTAATTGATTTATATGAACATAGTAAAATTGACGATGGATTGAAAATGTGAAGCATAAATTTTCTCACAGGTTGGCATTCACGTTTAACCTTGCATATTGTAGTTTTTCTCTACAGAAATTCAAAACACTTTCATGCTCTAATGTATTAATCTTCCTTTTTTGGAGAGGAAACTAGATGATATGATTCAGACTCAATTATACAGTCAAGATTATACATATATCATAAACGTATGTGCTCTGGTTGCATTTATTTCACATTTTAACATCTGACCCTTCCATGCTTAATTTTCATGTAAAAAAAAAGGCAGAGATTGAGCTTTCTTTTTCTCTGTCAATGATTTGCCAGTTTTTAAGGCTGTTTATTAATATTCCATCTTTTTTACCCTACTACTTAAAAAACTAACTTTGCCACATACTAAATAATGTTACATCCAGAAGCCAGGCAGAAATAAGTTTTAATCATTTTTAAGGGATGGGTTTTTTAAGGGTTTTTGTATCCATTCAACCAGTCGCTCTGTGTCTTTTGGTTGGAACATTTGATTCGTTTGTGTTTAAGGTAATTATCAATATGTATGTTCTTACTGCCATTTTGCTCATTTTTTTGAATTTGTTCTTGTACGTCTCTTTTTCTTTTCCTCTTTCGTTCTCTTGTGATTTGACAACTATCTTTAGCGTTGTATTCAGATTCCTTTTTCTTTTTTGTGTGTATTACAGGCTTTTGGGGTGTGGTTACCACGAGGTACGGTACTGTTGTTGTTGCTCAGTCGCTAAGTTGTGGTCAACTCTTTGCGATCTCATGGATTGCAGCACCACCAGGCTCTTCTGTCTCCCACTATGTCCCAGAGTTTGCTCAGATTCATGTCCATTGATTGAGTCAGTGATGCCATCCAGCCATCTCATCCTCTGTCATCCCCTTCTCCTGCCTTCAATCTTTCCCAGCATCAGGGTCTTTTCCAATGAGTTGAGTATTTGCATCAGGTGGCCCAAGTATTGGAGCTTCAGCTTCAGCAACAGTCCTTCCAATGAATATTCAGGGTTGATTTCCTTTAGGATTGACTGGTTTGATTTCCTTGCAGTCAAAGGGACTCTCAAGAGTCTTCTCCAGCACCACAGTTTGAAGGTTTGGTATAGCAGTCTATATACATGATTGTTTTAAGTTGCTGATCTCCCAAGTTCAAATGCATTTTCAAGGCCCTGCATTTGTACTCTCCATCTCTCATGATTCCTGGTTTTGATTTCACATTTGTGTGTGGATAATTTCCTACCTTTCCTGTATGTTTGCCTTTATTGATGAGCTTTCTTAGTTTGTAATTTTCCTGTTTCTAGTTATGGCCTTTAAGAGATGAATTTTGACAGGGACAATTTTTTAAAAAGTGCTCCACCTAGTCAAGCATTTGAGATGCCACCTCCAATTGCCCTTCGGTTGCAGAAACTCACAGAGGGACATGAACAGTCCTGTCCCATGGATGCAGAAGGTTCAGCTATTGAACGAGTATTCACTAGGTGCCTATCACATGCTTGGCACTATCTTCAGAACTTTGAACACATCAATGTTTCAAACAGACATCATCCCTGGGTTTGCAGAGCTTACATTCTCTGTAAGTTTACTCTACATTGAAATCTCTACAAGTCCACATGATCTACAGATGACCTGGAATCATGGTTCAGTAGTTCCTTTTATTTGGTTTATATTATTTTACTATTAATGTAGAAATGTTCCTGGAATGTTCCATTAATTTCAGGGCTTGGATGGGCATGGCAATGTCTCTTTTCCATGGCACTGCTCAGGGGGAATAAGAAAGAAGGAATATCTACTCACCAAAATAGATTGAGTCTCTTTCTGTAGGACACATTACAGAAGTGGGATGGATTTCTGAGACTTGAAAGTCTTAGTCTTATAGCTAAATAGCCCTAACTACAATAGCCAAGAGGTGGAAGCAACCTAAACGTCCATCCACAGAGGAATGGATAAAGACGTGGTACAAATACACAACAGAATATCACTCAGCCATAAAAATCATGTAGTCTGCAGCAACATGGATGGACCTACAGATCACTGCACTAAGTGAAGTCAAACAAGGATAAATGTCATAGGACATCACTTACACGTGCTTAGTCACTCAGTTGTGTCTGACTCTGTGACCCCATGAACTGGAGCCCCCCAGGCTCCTCTGTCCATGGGGATTCTCCAGGCAAGAAAACTGGAGAGGCTTCCAGGCTCTCCTCCAGATTATCTTCCCAACCTGGGAATCGACCCCAGGTCTCCCACACTGCAAGCAGATTCTTTACCATCTGAGCCACCAGGGAAGCCCTATCACTTATATATGGAATATAAAAAGTGACACAAATGTACTTATTCCCAAATTAGAAATGGATGCTCAGACTTAGAAAACAAACAAGTTTACAAAACAGGAAAGGGTGCAGGGATCAATTAAGGATTTATTAGGGCAGGGATAAATCAGGATTAATATATACACACTGCTGCTGCTAAGTCGCTTCAGTTGTGTCCGACTCTGTGCGACCCCATAGATGGCAGCCTACCAGGCTCCCCTGTCCCCGGGATTCTCCAGGCAAGAATACTGGAGTGGGTTGCCATTTCCTTCTCCAATGTATGAAAGTGAAAAGTATGTATGAACGTGAAGTCGCTCAGTCATGTCCAACTCCTAGCGACCCCATGGACTGCAGCCTACCAGGCTCCTCCATCCATGGGATTTTCCAGGCAAGAGTACTGGAGTGGGGTGCCATTGCCTTCTCCACATATAAAATAGACAATTAACAAGGACTTATTGTATAGCACAGGGCTTCCCAGCTGCCTCAGTGATAAAAAACTAGCCTGCCAATGCAGGAGCCACAGCAGACACAAGTTCGATCTCTGGATTGTGAAGGTCCCCTGGAGGAGGAAATGGCAACCCACTCCAGTATTCTTGCTGGGATAATCCCCTGGACAGAGAAGCCTGGCAGGCTACAGTCCATTGGGTTGCAAAGAGTCAGACATGACTGAGCAGGCATGTGTTGTATAGCACAAGGAACTCTACTCAAAATTCTGTAATAGTCTATATGGGAAAATATTCAATAATGAATAGATATGTATATGTATAACTAAATCACCTTGCTGTACATCCGAGTCTATACTTTGTTAACATTGTAAATCAACTATATGCTTAGTTGTTCAGTTGCGTCTGACTCTTTGTGATCCCAGGGATTGTAGCCCACCAGGCTCCTCTGTCAGTGGGATTCTCCAGGCAAGAATGCTGGAGTGGGTTGCCAAGCCCTCCTCCAGGGGATCTTTCAAACCCAGGGATTGAACCCAGGTCTCCTGCATTGCAGTGGATTCTTTACCATCTGAGCCACCGAGGAAGCCCAATTCAATATAAATTAAAAACTAAAAAAAAAAAAAAAAAAAAATGTCGGTGCCCTCCTCTGGCTAGCTTCTATCCTGCTTTCACTGCATTTCTGCTTGGAAATTTTGTTAAACTGCAAAGGCTGTGAAGCTTTTATTACTTTTACCTGAGAGGGCATTATGCAGATGCTGAGAAATAAATAATGGATTAAAATTCCTCTACATTAATATTTATTAACCAAGACACTCTGAGTGTATCTGTTCTCTCCAGACCCAAGCAAATGAAACTGAATGGACATCAAGGGCCATTGGCAATCACTGAGTTAGTCATTACTGATAGCATAATTACTGGCCAAATTCTCCCCAAAGAAAACCTTAGCTACTGGAATGACCCATGTAGGCAGAAAGCGAATAACTTCTAGGTAGGAAAACAAGCTGCTTTGTTCCACTGATTTATCTCTGGCTTATAAGAAAGAGAAAGACTCCCAGATTCTAGGTCATTTGGAACCTAAGTCAGTTGAGACGCTAGGTCTCCTTCAGTGTTAGGTATAAGGATAGAGCTGCCTTCAGATATTGACTAGTCACTCCCGTTCCAGCCCTTTAAGATATGTCTTATTTCAAGCCATAGGGAATTGACATAATGGACTGAAAGTTTTCTCTGACAGGCGAATACTAATCATGGCCACAGATTTTCTTTACATGATGCTTACATTTAAGAGATGTCCACAACATTGATCACTTTCTAAGTCTTTTGTGCATCAGAACAGCTTACCAATTTTCTTCTAATATTCACCTGAGCAAGAGCAGTTTGCCCATTATGGGTCCAGTTCTGGTCTTGAGAGTTGTTGTTATTGCTCAGTCTCGAGGTTGTGTCTGACTCTTTGTGACCCCATGGACTATAGCCTGCCAGGCTCCTCTGTTCATGGGAATTCCCAGGCAAGAATAGTGGAATGGATTACCATTTCCTTCTCCAGGGGATCTTCCCAGATCAGGGATGGAACCCATGTCTCCAGCTATGGCAGACAGATTCTTTACCACTATAAGCCACCAGGGAGGCCAGTTTTGGAAGTAGCCCCTGCCCAAATCTTCCAGCAGAAAAGGAATGTGAAGAAAGTTCACATTAATTCCATTTGCAGCTAAAATGAGGGCTGAGGCATTTGCATTATGATTTGTGTTTTCTCAACTATTTGTTTTCATGTCAGAAATTATTGAAGAACAGGTCGAGCTTTTAAAAAGTTAAGTAAACTCTTAACAATACACTCACACATGTACACGTCCACTGAAAACAACCGTCACCTGCACCATCTATCTGCTTAGCACCTGTCTCTATGCTCCACAGGGGCGCCAGAAACTTGCAATGTTACTGTGAAGGCTCCACATATAAAGTCAGCAGGTTTGGAGTCTGCTCTCAGCTCTGTCGTTCTTTAACCCTGTCGTCTTTGAAAAGTCCCTAATTCGTTGCATCCAGGCTGTGATGACTTAGAACTCTGGCTCCTCCTTGTACTTTACGCTTCCACTTTCCGAGCAGGAGATGATGCTGAGGAACAGTCTCCAGAAGAGCCAACACCAGGGCTGGAGGCATCATGAGGGCTTCCTCACAGAGATGCTGGGATTAACTGGGACTGTTGAGAAATAAACCCTCCCCAGAGTTCTCAGGGCTCCAGTAAAACCTTCACCTCTTAAAATTTCTGAATCTCTGAGCCTTATTCCTCAGCCTATGGGAATGAGGTCTGGAGCCGGTTTGTGAAGTTAATTGTTCTGCTCCTAAAAGTAATACAACTTCCCTTTTCTTTCATGAAGAGCCAAATCGTTCAATACAGCTAAGTCCCAGGGTTAAGCCCCAGGTGCCAAGAGTCCATCTCTTAGGTATTTAATCTCAAAATGTACAAAACCAGGCAACTGTGGCTTTAGTATCTCCACATCAAAGGGTTGGAATAGGGGGCCACAATTCCAAGGAGGGGACACCCTGCAGGAGGGGAGAACAATTTCTTCTTTCTCTGTATAAACAGAGAAAAATCATATTTGCTTGCCCTTCAATATGGGTACCTGATTACTCATTCATGCAGGAAAAAAATCCTGCCAAGTCTCACCAAAGCTCACTGCAGAACAGGACATGGGAGGCTGACACAGTGGTTACTTACTGCGAAGTATTTCATGAGAAATCTGTCTTCAGAATACCTGATGTGTGCATTCAGGATAAAATTAATATAAATGCATGTTATAACAAAGCTAGAAGAAACAAACCAACCAGCTAGCCAGAAGGTATCAGGGCATTGCCTGCCACATGTGGCGCTTTGTCATCGTCACTTTCTCCCAGTTCCTCTCTGTTTTGCCCAGGCAGCGCTCAGCACACAGAAGTTTCCCAAGACTGCATTTCTGAATGACCAGAGGGGCCACAGGCAGAGCTGAACCAAATACAAGCCCCTGTCCTTTGAAGTCAAAGGCTTTTGCTTTAGCCTCAGGCCTCCCTGAGTCTCGAAAGGGCTGGCTCAGGAGTTAACATGGAGGAATGCAAAGATGTAGAAACAGAGGTTGGCTGTTGGGCTGGGGAATGGGTAACATTTTGGAGTATAAACCAGCAACACAGCAGAATCACTGAACTAAGAGTTCTCCGAAATACACGGATAAAGAACCAACAAACATTCCTAAGTTGTTTTTACATGAAGCAGAGCCCCACCAGATGAAAATTGGTGATGGCAAGAACATAGACCCTAGACTGGCTGAAACACCAGAAGGCTGATGACGCTTAAAACTTCACCTTGATACCAGTCCCTCCGAGGATTCTCCAAGAGCTGATTACACCCACTGCGGTCCCTTCTCCCTTTGCCTTTAAAACTCCTCCCCTGAAAGCCATTGGGCAGTCTGGGTCTTTTGAGCATGAGATGCCCATTCTCCTAGCTTGGCACCTGCAACATGAATGCTGTACTTTCCTTTACCACAACCCAGTGTCAGTAGATCAGCTTTGCTGAAGGGAAGCCAGTGGACTCTTGTTAGGTTTTGTAACAGAGTTAACGTGGTATCACCTCCAGGGTACTGCCTGGAGTTTGTAAAATGTCATGTATGATTTTGATTAATACCACTGCATATATTCCATATGCAAATAACATAGTCTTTAGCATAAGTTAGTTGCATTATGAGCTTGTTTTATAACTTACCTCTTTGCTTCCTGGGGATCCTGAGGATAACAGTGTGACTCAGGTAGCACAAGTTTATTATCTTCCAGAATATCTCACTGGAAAAGGCCCTGGTGCTGGGAAAGATGGAAGGCAAAAGGAGAGGAGGGAGGCCGAGGATGAGATGGTTAGCTAGCATCACTGACTCAATGGACACGAATTTGAGCAAACTCTGGGAGATAGTGAAGGACAGGGAAGTCCGGTGAGCTGCAGTCTATGGGGTCATAAAGAGACAGGCATAACTTAGCGATTGAAAAACAACAACAGAACATTTCTGGACAGTCTTCCTTGTTGAGTGTACTCCTTCATACATGTGCTTACCCCGTGGGAGGTGTGATGGTACCTCCCACAGCAGAGCACGGGATATCAAACATTTCCTGGAATGGCTGGAACCCGTTCCTTCTGAGCAGTGGGTCAGAGTGGGCCTCTTAGGGCTGATGCCCACAAAAGAATGGAGAAGTATCTGCCAGCCAGTCAAGAAGCTCCTATGGAAGCTGTGCTTACTGCAGTATAAACCACAGGAATTGGCTCTAAAACAGATATGAACGGTCCTGCTATTCTGCTACAGATGTCCTAGTCTCTGCTTTCAAACAAAGACTCCTTCACACCACTTTCCTTAGGGCATTTTCCTCTCTATGTTCCTTCTGTATTTTAAGAATTCATCCCTCTTCCTGAGTTCCAGGCTCTGACTCCAAGTGCCTCTAGCATCCTCCTTGTTCATCTTACCCTAGTGAGGACTTTTCTGCATCCTTCTCCACTTCCCTGTCAAGTCCTACTCATCCTTCATAACCCAGCTCCAGCATGACATCTGATCTTCCTTGACCAGCCCTCTTCAAAATCTCTATGCCTTCCTAATCTGTGCTACAGAATTTAGCATTTAGGTATCTTGCGACTTAATTATTTATTATTAGCCAGGACATGGAAGCAATCTAAATGTCTATAAATAGACAAAAGAATAAAAAAGATACCACACGTATACACAGCAGAACGCTACTCAGCCAGAAGAAGGAATGAGATAATGCCATTTGGAGCACCATGGATGGATCAAGAGATCATCACACTAAGCGGAATGAGTCCGACGCAGAAAGACACATATACAATGTCTCTTACGTATGGAGTCTAAAATACGACCCAAATGAACTTAACTATGAAACAGAAACAGAGCCACAGACGTAGAAAACACACTTGTGGTTGCCAAGAGGGAGGGAGGATTGGGAGTTTGGGACTGGCAGTGCAAACATATATATGTATATAATATATATTACACATAATATATGTATTATATATGTATAATGTATATGCCTGTTACATATATAATATATAACACATAGATATAATTATGTATATAATGGATAAACAACAAGGTCCTATTATACAGCAAAGGGAATTATTTTCAGTACCTTATAATAAACCGTGATGAAAAACGGTATGGAAAAGAATATATATACGTGTGTGTGTAAAATGGAATCACTTTGCCATACACCAGAAACTAACATGACATTGTAAATTAACTGTCCTCCAATTATTTATTGTTTTTACATGCTATTAGTGGCAAATGAAGCCTGATACAAGCATGACCACCTTATCCCTACCCCAAATGCTTTATCTTCATTTTGTTGTGTGTATTAATAGCTCAGTCATGTCCGACTCTTTGCAATCCATGGACTGTAACCCATCAGGCTCCTCTGTCCATGGAGTTCTCCAGGCCAGAATACTGGAGTGGGTTGCCATTCCCTTCTCCAGGGGATCTCCCCAACCCAGGGACTGAACTTGCATCTCCCGCATTGCAGGCAGATTCTTTACCGTCTGAGCACCAGGGTTAGGCATTTAATTAATGCCTGTCGACTGACTGGTTAGGGATAGTAAGTACTTAGCAAATACTTGACCTGATGTTTCACAAGCCTTGTTGTTCAGTCATTAAGTCATGTCTGACTCTACAACCCCGTGGACTGCACCTCGCCAGGCTTCCCTGTCTTTCACTGTCTCCCAGAGTTTGCTCAAACCCATGTCCATCAAGTTGGTGATGCCATCCAGCCATCGCATCCTCTGCCGCCCCTGTCTCCTCTTACCCTCAATCTTTCCCAGCATCAGGGTCTTTTCCAATGAGTTGGCTTTTCACACCAGGTGGCCGCGCTACTGGAGCTTCAGCTTCAGCATCAGTCCTTCCAATAAATATTCAGGATTGATTTCCTTTAGGATTGACTGGTTTGATCTTCTTGCAGTCCAAGGGACTCTCAAGAGTCTTCTCCAGCTCCACAGTTCGAAAGTTTCCATTCTTTGGTGCTCAGCCTTCTTTATGGTCCAACTCTCACATCCATACATAACTATAAGGCTTTTTATCACATGTTTTATTTAGACCACAGTTAAATGCAGTGAATGGAGAACTTGCTTGCCTTCACCAAGACAGATAAAAACAATGCTTTTCCTGATACCATTCAGTTCAGTTCAGTTCAGTAGCTCAATCATGTCTGACTCTGCAACCCAATGGACTGCAGCGCGCCAGACTTCCCTGTTCATCACCAACTCCTGGAGCTTGCTCAAACTCATGTCCATCGAGTCAGTGAGGCCATCCAACCATCTCATCCTCTGTCATCCCCTTCTCCTCCTGCCTTCAATCTTTCCCAGCATCAGGGTCTTTTCCAATGAGTCAGTTTTCCACATCAGGTGGCCAAAGCATTGGAGTTTCAGCTTCAGCATAAGTCCTGATATCATTAATCTCCTTTGAATTTTACAGATGCCAGCATCTATTTTGGAGATTTCAAAGAGATTTTTTTATTATCTGTTTGTGAAATTTCTATCCATTCAGGGCTTTGCACCTAAAATTGGTACATTCATAAAATATCAAAGGAAGGATAATTTCAAACCACAAGAGATCTTCCTATAAGTTGGGCAAATTGCATGTAATTATGGCACTTGGTGTTTTAGATCATTTATTTATATTTTATATAATTTATTTTGAGTGAAATTCTTTAGCATATACTTTCAAACATTTTTGAACTATTCTTTTAATAGCCACTATTTCTATTCAATTCACTTCAAATTGAAATTATTTCTGGGAGTTAGGAACAAAAATCTAAGTGAAGGCATGTTCCCTGCTCTCAAGGCGTTCACAGTAATGGGGTAAATGACTCTAAGCTGAAAAAGCCCACATTACAAGGCTCTAACCAAGCAAACTCTGGGAAATGGTGAAGGACAGGGAAGCCTGGCATGCTGTGTTCATGGGGTTGCAGAGTCAGACACGACTTAGTGACCGAACAAAAACAACAGATCCAAGCAGGAGCAAGGTGCCGGTGCAGTAGGAAACATGCTCCAAGAGATGCAATAGTGATTAGTGGTGCCATCTCTGTAGGACTTGGACTCTGGCTGATAGAACTCTTCCCTTATCAACTGGCTGTTAGACAGTGTTTATGGAAAAGGCATGGTAGGGGCCAAGCAAGATGCTTTCTTATGAAATGTGGGTTCCTGATGAAAACTTGAGAATGCTGGGAAATGACTTAAGTCAATAAAGTAGGCTTGTCTCTGCACCAAAGGATTGAAAACCTCCTAGTGTCTGTCACCTGGTGGGAACAATCCCAGGGAGGTTGTCACACAATTGCACACAGTTCCATGTAGGCAGGAAATTCAACGTGCATCAGAGCTGCACACCACTGGCCTGGGGCGCGGCCTCCTGCCCACATGGGCACAGCGTCTATCTTTTATGGCCCAGCTGTGTTCCCTGGCAGGATGCGGACTCATGACTTGAAAAGAAGAAAAACTACAAGGCATCTGGGAACTAGAGGGGAGGGGAGCAGGTGAGGCCACGGGGAGGAGGAGGCAGAGGTGTGGCAAAGACTGTACCCCTTCTCCATCTCCTTGTTCATCCCTCTCTCTCAGTGGAGTCTCACTCTGTTGACTTTAACTCCCTGTCCCCAATCTTCCTTGTCAAAAAGGAAAGAATGTGATGAAATTCCTTTAATGCAAGGACTGCTGGACACTCCCAAGGTCAGCGTGTAAGAGGGACGAACAAACCTGACTCCATATTGGAGCTGTTCCTTTTACTTTAATCTTTGTATTCTATTGCTTTTGCCATAAGAATGCTCCTCTAGCATGAAATATACAGGGCAGACCATTCTCAAGGCTCTGTGCTTTAAGAGTATAACTCTGTTCCCTCCATACACAGACAAAAAGTTGCAGAATAGAGAATGACATGTGTCTGGTTGGAGGTTTACAGGAACATCGACTTGACCTACTGGACAGCTGTAAGAACAAAGGGTTGTGACACCAAGAAGTTTGCAAAAACCAACCATACGCCCTCCCCTTTTAGTATAATTGAGGCCTGAATTCTAACTCGGGGAAGATAGTTCCTTGAGGGTACTAGTCCACCATTTTCTCAGTGTGCTGGCTTTTCAAAACAAATCATGGTTCCTTGTTCCAATAACTCGTCTCTAGATTTATTGGTCTGTCATGCAGTGAGCAGTATGAGCTGGACTCAGTTAAAAACATAATTCATTTAAAAGAGTGAAATATCATTCATAAGGCAAGTGGCAGTCAAGAAACCCTTTCACATTTTCACACCTTTTTACCTGGTGGGCAGGTAAGAACTATGAGTATTAATTCAGACATGACCTTCACTATCACACAGAATGGAGACCCTGAGTCACAAGCCACCAGTAACCCAGTCGGAATGCTTTTACTATATCACGTGTGTTCCAATAACCCACTGAGAGAGACCCTGATGTTGGCATCAGCCTGTGGGGGCATGAAGCAAAGGGGCAGCATCGCAGGAACCCAAGGTCTTCAGTTCACACCATGGAGATGACCAGGCTAAGAGATGGCCGAAGCGAAACCTGTTTTCTGGCCACTGATAAAGACAGGTGTCCATCACATCTCCTGCATGTAGTTCAGCATTTGTTTGCTGTGCTTCCACACAAACGAAGTAACAGCAAGAAGACAGGAAGGAGAACAAGACAGGAACCAGCTCACCTCCCCTCCACCTCCTCCCAGGGAAGCGCCCTCGTGCAGACAAGCCGCCCTCAAATCATTAGACACAAGAGGGGAATCTGTCCTCAGCGTCACCACCCACACCTGTATCTGCAAGTGGACTATTTGGCACTGACTGGAAAATGCTCCGAAAAAATTATATCTAATCAACATCCCTGAAAAGCGCTTAGCTTTTGTTCTCTTGTTTCTCTTAAATTGTATTGTGGATCATAATATTCCTACTTAGCAGGTGAAATGATTTCTTTAATAACTTTGCCCCACTCTAGTTATTAAGTCATATTTCTTGTGTTGATGAGTTTGTTCAAGGTAATAACACGAGGCATTTCTTTCAGGGGGTTTTCTATTTATTTATCTGTGACTGTGCTCCTCGCTGTGCAGGCTTTTCTCTAGCTGTGGCGAGTGGGGGCTTCCCTCTAGTTGCTGCACGGGCTTCTCACTGTGGTGGCTTCTCCTAAAAGTGAAAGTGAAGTCGCTCAGTCGTGTCCGACTCTTTGTGACCCCATGGACTGTAGCCCACCATGTTCCTCTGTCCACGAGATTTTCCAGGCAAGAGTACTGGAGTGGGCTGCCATTTCCTTCTCCAGGGGATCTTCCCAAACCAGGGATTGAACCTGGGTCTCCCGCATTGCAGGCAGACGCTTTACCGTCTGAGCCACCAGGGAAGCCTGTGGCTTCTCCGGCTGTGGTGCAAAAGCAAAGCGTGCACGGGCTTCAGCAGTCGTGGCTCCCGGGCTCTAGAGCACAGGCTCGGTAGTCGTGGTGCTCGGGCCTAGCTGTCCTGAGACCTGTGATTTCTTCCTGGATCAGGAGCCGAACGTCTATCCCCGGCATTGGCGGGTGGATTCTTTACCACTGAGCCAGCAGGGACGCTCCAGGGACTTTTCTTAAGAGAAAGTACTTGAACCAAGTGAAAGAGGTGATCCTGGGACAACCCCATTGGGGTTTAATGGGCTTCAGGCCCGTTCAACCCAAAACATGACCTGAGGATCCACCGTGGGTGAGCACCAGAAGGAAGTGGAGCCAACATATCTCAGGGTGAGCTTCTTGGTAAATAGGGCCCGGATGTTTCTTTTGCAGTAAATATGAGCTGTTTGTTTGTGTTGGCTGGAAGCTAAGCCCTCCTGTGATGGAGAAAAGCCTGCACAGAGTGTCAGTGGCACAACCAACTTTTCTCTGTTCTAGAAATTCCACCATTCGAGCCACCATTGTCGTTAAGATGGAAATACTTTCCTTTTGAGCTGAAACACACACACGCACGCACACACATACGAGTTGCATTCCTGGGAGGACATCTCCGTCTGTTACATCCCCGAGGTCCTCCCAATAAGACCCCAGCTTTCCCCTCGCCCTTGGCTTTCCGCACAGTCTCCTGTGGAAGGGTTAAGACTACAGCACGTGTCGGTTTATGTCCTGATGTAGAAAATACGGCAGGACACGGACCTCCTGTGGGCAGGGCTGCTCAAGGACTGGGTCTGTTTCCCCATTTAGTTATCTTCTCCTTGATCCTCACATGGCATCGGCTCAAGGTCAGAGACAGTGAACAGAAATTAGTCGTGTAGAAATCAAGCCAAAGCACAAACACTCGGCTGACCTCATCACTGAGCCAAAGGCTTTTACCCCCTAAAACTGAATTCTGCTTTTGTGGTAGAAGCACTTCATGAGGCCATGAGGAGCCAGCACTTATATCCACTACAGAAAGCAGCATCAGGAAATGCCAGGCCGTGTCCCGGGCTCAGCCTTCCTGTCCCTCAAGCCCCAACCTTCACAGGCACCACTGGTTCTGGGCACAAGAGTCATGTTTGGGGCAAGGAGTCCAATGTCTGGAAAGTCACTGGATTTTGGCTTTGATATACCAAGACAGGAGCGTGGATTTAAACTCTGTAGGCAAAAACCTTTCTTCGAAGACTGAACCAACCAAGATGCTCACTTGACCAGACAGTCCACCTACTCAAGCCCCCGGTTTTTACATATTGCCGACTCCTCTGGCTCTAAACAATAGGACCATAACATCTCATGTAAAGGGTTGCTGCTAACTGGATATTATCATGTCTCACAGGAGCGTGCAGGAAAGGAAAAAAATGGCATTTTATGCTGACATAATTATTGTGGTTTATTTTCAGAGACATAATTTGTAACGATTCAGCTGCCTAAATTTAACCCAACTTAAAATTACATGGAGTCACTCTAGATAGTAGCATAAGCAAGAAGCGTCAGAGAAAACACAATTCTTTTGCTCTTTCAAACTTTTTCAAAAATTTTTTTAAGCCTAGAAGCAGTGTTCAAATTAAATTTTATGTGGAACACAAATAAGAGCTGTTTCACTGTGTAGTGCCCAAAGCCCCTGTTGTCTATGGCCATGACCCCATTGCTGTTTCCCCGTGTTCTCTGGGGGTCTGGGGGCACTTGCCCCCAAGGCATGCCTGAGTCTACTGGTCTGGCTCTGGGAGGGGGTGGAATACCTCTGTTCTGAGGTTGCTTAAGTTCACATCAGCTCTAGCACACACCCATGGGAACTTGTTCAAGTTACTTCCCCTCCCTCTGCCCTCTATTGTTGCTGCTGTTCAGTCGCTTGGTTGTGTCCAGCTCTTTGTGACCCCGTGCATTACAGCACGCCAGGCTTCCCTGCCTCCACTATCTCCTGGAGTTTGCTCAAACTCACGTCCATTGAGTTGATGATGTCATCCAGCCATTGCATCCTGTTGCCCCCTTTTCTTCCTGCCCTCAATCTTTCCTAGTATCTTTCCCCCCTTTTCCTAGGGTCTTCTCCAATGAGTTGACTTTTCACATCATGCTGTCTATAGAAAACAAAATTAACTCACAGGGATGTGTGGGACAGTTATGCAAAGGGTTAGGGTGATCTCTAATGCATGGTGGGTGCTCAACCCATTCAGTTATCATTGAAAGGAGGTAAGAGTGTTCAGCCTTCCAATGATACAAAAGTTCTTTGCAGCAGAGAAAGTTTTTGTTTTGGGTCACTAGGCCAGAACTATGTGTGAGAGAGGTGGTAAAAATGTAAAAATAACCTCAAAGTAGATTACAAACCTAAATGTAAGACCCAATACTATGAAACTCCTAGAGGAAAATCTAGGCAGAACACTTTCACACAAATCACAGCAATATTTTTTGGATCTGTCTCCTAAAGAAAATAAAAGCAAAAACAAATGGATGGGACCTAATTAAACTTCTAAGCTCTTGCACAGCAAAGGAAACCACTGACAAAATGAAAAGACAACTTACTAAGTGGGGGGAAATATTTGCAAATGATGTGACCTCTAAGAAGCGAATATCCAACACATATAAATATCTCATACAACTTAATATTAAAAAAAAAACTCTAAAAAATCCAATTAAGAAATGAGAGAAGAACTGAATAGACATTTGAACAAGGAGGACATGCAATGGCCAACAGGCACGTGAAAAAGATGTTCAGCAACTTCCCCCTCAGGGAAATGCAAATCAAAACCAAGATTATCACCTCAGACCTGTCAGAGTGGCCATCATCAAAAAGAACAGAACTGATAAATGCTGGAGAAGGTGTGCAGAAAAGGGAAACCCACTGCTCTGTTCGTGGGAATGCACGTTGGTGTAGCTGCTATGGAGAACAATATGAAAGTCCTCAAAAAACTGAAAATAGAACCACCACAGGACCCAGCAAGCCCACTCCTGGGTATATAATAATAAAAGAAGCAAAAACACTAATTCCAAAAGATGCATTCCCCCCAGTGTTCATAGCAGCATTATTTATAATTGCCACGATATGGAAGCAAGCTAAGAGTCCATCAACAGATGAATGGATAAGGAAGATGTGGTATATACAATGGAATACTTCTTAGCCATAAAAAAAGTGACGCTTTGCCATTTGCAGCAATATGGATAGATTTGGAGGGCATCATGTGCTCTCAGGTGGTGCTAATGGTGAATAAGCCATCTGCCAATGCAGGAAACATAAGAGACACAGGTTCGATCCCTGGGTTGGGAAGATCCCCTGGAGGAGGGCATGGCAACCCACTCCAGTATTCTTGCCTGGAGAATCCCATGGACAGAGGAGCCTGGTGGGCTATGGTCCATAGGGTTGAAAAGAATCGGACATGACAGAAGCAACTTACCATGCACACGCACATGTAGGGCATCATGGGCTTCTCTGGTGGGAAAGAATCTTCCTGCCAATGCAGGAGACCTTTGTTCGATCCCTGGGATGAGAAGATTCCCCTCGAGAAAGGAATGGCTACCCACTCCAATATTCTTGCCTGGAGAATTTCATGAACAGAGGAAAGACAACTACTGTATAATATCACTTATATGTGGAACCTAAAATATACAACAAACTAGTGAAAAATAACAAAAAAGCAGTAGACTCACAGACACAGAGAACAAACCAGTGATTACCCGTGGGGAGGGGAGAAGGAGAGAGGCAATATAGGGGTGGGGGCGGGGCACAGACTACTGGGTGTTAAGATGTACAGTAC
The DNA here is from genome assembly GCF_003369695.1 of Bos indicus x Bos taurus. NCBI lineage: Eukaryota > Metazoa > Chordata > Mammalia > Artiodactyla > Bovidae > Bos > Bos indicus x Bos taurus. The sequence continues at coordinate 4,264,094 of NC_040079.1, read as the reverse complement.
GAGGATATATTGCACAACACGGGGAGCAGAGCCGACACTGTATAATGACTGTAAATGGAGAGTAACCTTTAATATTATATAAAGTGTTTTAAATTGAAAAAATATTAAAAATTTAAAAGTATAATTTGATAGAGAGTTAGTGCTCTCTGGAAATGTCTGTAGGTTTGACAGTATTTAAAACTAGACGTTATTGCACATTAGGAATATGCTACCTTTGAAACTCCAGTACTTTGGCCACCTCATGCGAACAGTTGACTCATTGGAAAAGACTCTGATGCTGGGAGGGATTGGGGGCAAGAGGAGAAGGGGACGACAGAGGATGAGATGGCTGGATGGCATCACTGACTCGATGGACTTAAGTCTCAGTGAACTCCGGGGGTTGGTGATGGACAGGGAGGCCTGGTGTGCTGCAATTCATGGGGTCGCAAAGAGTCGGACACGACTGAGCGACTGATCTGATCTGATCTGAATGAATATTTTTAAAAATTTCACATGTACATTTTAAGATGACAAATAGATTTAAGTGGAACTATTTTCACTTGTTCTCACAAGGTCTGTGAGCTAAGAGAAATAAACGTGTTGAAATGAGATATACAATTGAGACAACAACTTGGAAGCTTATTTAAAGGAGCCCTTCTGAAGCAGCGGTTTCTGTTTTAGGAGCATTTAGCAAACCCAACCATCAGTCCTTCTCTGAGTTTATTTTTCCTTCATTGCTTTTTTGGGAGTCATCGACTCAACCGACAAAACCTCAGAGCCGTCCACTGACCTTCCCAAATGTTAATAAAAAATAGCTGACAGCAAGCTCGAGATGCCAGAGTTCTTTCCATTTCTTTCAGTTGTATTTCTGTCCCACATGAAAGCAGAAACACGATGCTGTTTATTGATGCCATGCTGCCATTAATGTTCACGGCTGTAAGGAGTTCTGGGACCCCTCCGGTTCTCTCCAGGGGTTCAGAGGAACGCCTTCCTCTTTCGTCAGGAACCACCTTTGTGAACGTGCATGCTTAGTTGCCAGTTTGACCCAAGGTCCCTGGTTGTCAGTGGAAGCCCATCCCTCTGGGGAAATTTTCCCCATGACCTGCAGGTTTGGCTTTTCTTCCCAAAGGAGATGTGGGAAAGTGATCCGTCTAGTAAAATCTCCAGTCCAGAGAGACAGACTCAGTCTCGGGATGGGCTTTACTAGTAAGTCTTGGAGAGACCTGGTGGTTCAGATGGTAAAGCGTCTGCCTACAATTTGGGAGACCAAGGTTCAATCCCTGGCTTGGGAAGATCTCCTAGAAAAGGAAATGGCACCCCACTCCAGTATTCTTGCCTGGAATGGACAGAAGAACCTGGTAGGCTATAGTCCATGGGGTCACAAAGAATCGGACACGACTGAGCAACTTCACTTTCTTGGAGAATCAGGGGTCCCCTCCCCTCAGTACATTTCTACCATTCCCTATAGCCCTTTTCAGCTCATTTTTCTTACTAGCAACGTAATATCTGATATATAACTATTTGTTCACATTTTTGCTCTCTTCTCAAATAGAATATAAACTCCAGGAAACTAGGGATTTTTGTTGTGTTTGCTAATGCAGAGACTGTCTGGGGGCAGTAATACACAATGAGTAGTTCTCAGGTGTTTCCTTCTTTCATTCAAAGCCCGGTTGTAAACCATTCATCTACAGAGCAAAGAGGTCTCCTCTCTTGTTTGTGTTTTGGTTTTTGCTGTAATCACGGCAAGTGGCCTGGAATAAGCAAAGAGGCCAGCCTGGGGGCTTGGGGGCGTGAAATAGAAGAAAAGTGGCCATTTCCTCCCTCTCAGGTTTTCCTTTGGGGAGATGAGTTTTTAATTCCTGAGGCAGTGTGGACAGAAAGCAGGAAGCCTTTCTCTGTTCCAGTGGCCTGGTGGCTGGGGGCAGCTGGGGTCAGAGCAGAGACTGAAGCCTCGGCCGAACACTTGCAAAACAAGAATTACTTTTTGAATTCTCTGGACCTTTTTTCCTTTGTGAGAACGACAGCTGCAACACATTTTAATTTGCATCTGAATGTACTGCTTTTTAAAAAATCCATTATAAAATCAATCATCCTTTTTTCTAGCGTGTATGAAAATCACCATTTATCAAAACTACCATTAAAGAGAATGGAATTCAAAATGAAAAAAAAAAAAAAAAACCAAAAACAACAACACGGAATTCTAAATTGGCTGTCTAAATGGGTGAATATACCACCATGGTCAAATCCGAGTTTGTTTACTACCAATATGAAAGTGTGGAGTATTTTCTTTTTTTAAAGAATGCTGTTTATTTACCTTGGCTGTGCTGGGTCTTCTTCACGGCTGTGCAGGCCATGCTCCAGTTGTGGAGAGTGGGAGCCCCTCTCTGGTTGTGGTGTGCAGACTTCTCACAGCCGTGGCTTCTCTTGTTGGGTAGCACAGGCTTAGAGTGTTCGGGCTTCAGTGGCTGCAGCCCCCAGCACAGGCTCAATAGTTGTGGCTCCCAGACTTAGCTGCATGGGCATGTGGGAGCTTCCCAGATCAGGGATCGAACCCGTGTCTCCTGCATTGGTAGGCAGAATTTTTTACCACTGAGCCACCAGGGAAGCCCAAAGTGTAGTATTGTTGTAGCCATGCGTTCTGGGAAGCAGATTTACTCAGAAGGACAATGCAGATAGTGGGGTGCAGTTTATTACACCGGCGGGCTCAGGGCAGAGTCTCCTCTTAGCCAAGGACCCCGACCAGTTTTTGTGAAAACCTTATATACCCTACTCAAGAGTTGACTCATTGGAAAAGACTCTGATGCTGAGAGGGATTGAGGGCAGGAGGAAAAGGGGATGACAGAGGATGAGATGGCTGGATGGTATCACTGAATCGATGGACATGAGTTTGGGTGAACTCCGGGAGATGGTGATGGACAGGGAGGCCTGGTGTGCTGTGGTTCATGGGGTCGCAAAGAGTAGGACGTGACTGAGCGACTGAACTGAACTGAACTATATACCCTAAGTGTACATGCACAAACCCACCTCCCCAAATTCCCTGAAACTAGTCTGAACAAAGGAAAAAGAAAGATACAATCAAAGTTAACCAATGACTCATATGCCTTAAGCCTAGGTAGTTAACAGTGGACAATTATCAATAGGCCTGTGGTCATACCCCAATAATAGGATTGATGATTCTATTTGGTTACACAGATAATTAGGGTATTCTTTTAGGCCACGGAGAGTCTAGGTATGAGCCCTGGGGTTCTTCCATCCGGGGGGGCCAGGGGGTTCTGGTTTCCAGTTGGTATGTCATTTCCATAGACACTGGGCATAAAGCTCAAAGTCCACAGATGGAGTCCTGCTTTCAAGATGGAGCCTGTTCTGTCTGTTTCCTCCTTCAGTATTAACGCATGGCAATATTATCTGGGGTCTCTCCAGGACTCTTCTACAGCCTCCCCCAACCCTTGCTCTTGTTCCGCTTTCCCCCTATTTTATCCTCCTTTATGGAAATCAGTTTTCAGAACGTTTCTGCCAATCCTGTATGGTGCTTGCTGCCTTGAGGGAAGAAATTCTGTCTCTCAAAGAACAAGAGTCACCCACCACTGTGTGTTGGTCAACAGTCTGTCCCCTCTGATACAGTGCAGGCCATTCATGACCAAAGGGCATGCAGGGAGACCATGTGTCCATCACATTATTGCCGCTGGAGAAGTAAAACAGGGTCCTGACGAGACAGAGTAAGAGTGAGACAGGCACTGACCTCTGTGGTAACCTAAATGGGGATATATGTGTGTATATATATGGCTGATTTGGGCTTCTCGGGTGATGCTAGTGGTAAAGACTGTGCTTAGTCGTGCAGTCGTATCTGACTCTTTGGGACCCCATGTACTGCAGCCCTCCAGGCTCCTCTGTCCATGGGATTCTCCAGGCAAGAATACTGGAGTGCGGTGCCATGCCGTCCTCCAGGGGATCTTCCCAATTCAGGGATCAAACCCAGGTCTCCCACATTGTGGGCAGATTCTTTACCAACTGAGCCACCAGAGAAGCCCCTACAAATGCAGGAGACACAAGAGACGCAGGTTCGACCCCTGGGTCAGGAAGATCCCCTGGAGGAGGGCATGGCAACCCATTAAGCTGTTTGATATTGGATTATATAATGTTTGCATATTGTGGAAATTAACCGCTGTCAGTTATGCAGACATTTTCTCCCATTCTGTAGGCTGTCTTTTCATTTTGCTGATGATGTCCTTCGCTGTGTAAATGCTTTTTAAGTGTTACTAAATCCCACTTGTTTATCTATTTTTCTTTTATGTCTTTTGCCTTGAAAGACTGACCTAAGAAAATATTGCTGTGATCTATGTCAGAGCATGTTTTGCCTTCACTCTCTTCTAAGAGTGTTATAGTATTCTGTCTCATATTTGGGCTTCCCTCGTGGCTCAGATGGTAAAGGATCTGCCTGCAATGAAGGAGACCTGGGTTTGATCCTTTAAACCATTTTGAGTTTATGTGGAGAAAGTGATAATGTGTAGGTCCAAACCTAGGCCTCAGGAGAACGTGCATGCTTTTGTATTTTCTCTTGGAAATACCTCCAGCATTCATACAGACCAGCCCACTGGAGAGTGAGAGACACAGCCATACCGTCCCAGGCAAGGCCACCGTAAGGCAATCAGCAGTTCCATTCAACTCAGCAGCTGACCGCAGATGCATAAGAGAGCCTGGCCAGGCCACCACCTTCCGGTGGCCCACGGACTTGAGAAATAACACAAGATGTAGCTTAGAGTCAATTGGGCAACAGTACCCACCTGACACAGATGATGGTCACTTCTGAGGTTCCTTGTATGCATTTTGGATACATTTTGGTTTCAAAGAGGGATTCCTCTAATGTCTCAACTGTACCTAATTGCTATTGATCTTTCCCAGATTTGATACATGTGTCAACTCTATTTATAAAAAAAAATCTAGATATATTTTTATTCTTCTAATAAACCACTGCTGCTGCTGCTGCTAAGTTGCTTCAGTCGTGTCCAACTCTGTGCGACCCCATAGACGGCAGCCCACCAGGCTCCCCAATCCCTGGGATTCTCCAGGCAAGAACACTGGAGTGGGTTGCCATTTCTTTCTCCAATGCATGAAAGTGAAAAATGAAAGTGGAGTCGCTCACTTTGCGACTCTTCGCGACCCCATGGACTGCAGCCTAACAGGCTCCTCCGTCCATGGGATTTTCCAGGCAAGAGTACTGGAGTGGGGTGCCATTACCTTCTATTATTATAAATACCAGGTGCTTTTCTTCTGCTCTGAATGAATTTAGGTGAATTGACTTATCGGACAGGAACTGAGGACAGATTCACTTACCCAGGGTGACATCAAAGATACAAGTGCCAACATTATTACCTGAAAGGTGAATTTATTAAATTTATAAAAATGATACATGCTCACTATAAAACATTCAAGCAATTCCGATAAGTATAAAGAAAGTAATAAATCATCTCAAATCCTCCAAAACACTAGTCATTTTGTGACTATCATTTCAGATATTTCTCTACTCAGATATAGAAATAGAAGGATGAGGAGGACGATGGATTGTTAAGTATAGCTTCAGACCATACATCTTATTTTTAACTTTAGAAGGATCACACTTAATAATCCTCGATTTTATCTAGAGAAAAAAGAGTTAAGGAAGAGTTCAAATTCAGATGAATATTAATCTACTCCTTAGGAACTGTGTCTCAAAGTTTATAAGAGCTAAAAAAGATTAGAGAATCAAATGCCTCATTAGAGAATCAAATGTCTCATGCATCTCTCAGACCTTTCTGACCTCATCTCTCCCCTGCTGCCACTTTGCATGGTGAGGGCCAATTTTATAAAGATGTAATATGAGAGTGTGGCACCATTTGCCATGCTGTGCGTCTCAACTCCTCAGGGCTGCCCTGTGAATGTCACCCCAGGATTCTACTCAGCACCGAAGTGACCGCAAAGGGCAGAGGAGTCGACACCCAGGGGAAGACTTTTTTGGAAGAATGGAAAACGAGAGACAATGTTAAATTGTTCCCCCTTTCTCCACGCTCCCTAGACAGGAGAGAGTCTAGAGGTGCAGTTTATATACTTCTCAGGGCCACATTCCTATGAACCAAGCCGTCATTCACACTTAGCAAAAGCCCACTTGGTATCACATTTTTACATTGCCTCCTCTCATCTCGCCTACCTCACTCATCTTATTCCTTAGTCTAATTCTCTCAAATTAGACTTCTTCAAATAATAATAACAAACAGGGCTTTTTTGGTGTTAAATTCAGTCTAAGATATCGATTCTAGTCATTAACAAGGCATATCTTCAAGGTAATTCAGTTCAGTTCAGTCGCTCAGTCGTGTCCGACTCTTTGCAACCCCATGGACTGCAGCATGCCAGGCCTCCCTGTCCATCACCAACTCCCAGAGTCTACCCAAACTCATGTCTATTGAGTCAGTGATGCCATCCAACCATCTCATCCTTTATCATCCCCTTCTCTTCCTGCCCTCAATCTTTCCCAGCATCAGAGTCTTTTCAAATGAGTCAGCTCTTCGCATGAGGTGGCCAAAGTATTGGAATTTCAGCCTCAACTTCAGTCCTTCCAATGAATATTCAGGACTGATCACCTTTAGGATGGACTGGTTAGATCTCTTTGCAGTCCAAGGGACTCTCAAGAGACTTCTCCAACACCACAATTCAAAAGCATCATTTCTTCGGTGCTCAGCCTTCTTCACAGTCCAACTCTCGCATCCACACATGACCACGGAAAAACCATAGCCTTGACTAGACAGACCTTTGTTGGCAAAGTAATGTCTCTGCTTTTTAATATGCTGTCTAGATTGGTCATAACTTTCCTTCCAAGGAGTAAACGTCTTTTAATTTCATGGCTGCAAATCACCATCTGCAGTGATTCTGGAGCCCCCAAAAATAAAGTCTGACACTGTTTCTACTGTTTCCCCATCTATTTGCCATGAAGTGATGGGACCAGATGCCATGAAGTGATGGGACCGGATGCCATGATCTTAGTTTTCTGAATGTCGATTCTAGTCATTAACAAAGCATATCAAGGTAGTATATTGGTATACTTTTAGTTTACGGATAGCGTTAAGGGTCCCCGTGCTGGTTTAAGTGCAGTGGGTGGCTCTCATGTCTTCAGGCATGTGGTGGCATCATCTGCACTTAGCTGGGACAAGGTATAGGTGGAAGATGAGGCATTGGGTTGTGTGATTGTAACACACAGCACTAGGGAAATAATATTTATAAGGATTGTGAAGTGGTTCAGCTTCATTAATGACACTGGAAGTATTTTAAAAAGCAAATAAAATAGCCTCAGGGCATCAAATGCAAACTTAATACACTCTCTGAAAGCCAAAGAACCTCTTTAGCATTAGACTAGATCTTCCCTGGTGGCTCAGATGATAAACAATCTGCCTGCAATGCAGGAGACCTGGGTTTGATCCCTGGGTTGAGAAGATCCCCTGGAGAAGGAAAGATCCCCTCCAGCGTTCTTGCCTGGGGAATCCCATGGACAGAGGAGCCTGGCGGGCTACAGTGCTTGCGGTCACAGAAAGTTGGACACGACTGAGTGACTAACAGGAAGCTCTCACCTTCTGTAGTCTTAGGAGAGGCTGTCTGAAAATGAAGTCCAGAATGTCACTGTAAGGTGGCAGACTGTCAAAGAGACCAAAGGCACAGCTTTGACGTGTCCCTGATAGGAACCTAGTGGCAACCTGAGACATAGGATGGGGACATCTGGATGGATGATCCTGAGGATCCTCAAATTCCAAATTCTACTTACTTATTCAGGATGCAAAAGTAGGATAGTCCCTGCCGTCAGAGAAGGACAGGTTGAAGAGTAAAGCATGACTTCGCCAGAAGCCAGGAGACACTTGTTTTTGTTACCATGTGGCATCACCAGAGCAATGTTCATCCTTCCTGGTGAGGGTCATGGTGCCTCAGATGGTAAAGAATCTGGCTGCAATGCAGGAGACCCCGGTTCGATCCCTGGGTTGGGAACATCTCCTGGAAAAGGGAATGGCACCGCGCTCCAGTATTCTGGCCTGGGGAATTTCATGGACAGAAGAGCCTGGTGGGCTACAACCCATGGGATCGCAAAGAGTCCAGCCTGACTAACCGACTAACACTAACTAACTCTGGATCAAATGTAATTATTGGCCTGGAGGTATGTAGATAATATGCTAAAAGGGATTACAGGAGCTGGCTAGTTTTCCTAGTAGAAACTGCGAAACGTGTGTGGGAGTGGATCTTAAGTGTGTTGGACCCTGTTGGGTGATCAAAGCTGTCCAGGGAAGAAATGTTGACACGGGAGCATTTGCAACATCCATGAGCCAGTGCTCTGACAAGGACATCTGTTGGTCATCTGGCATCTGCTGGGATGGATCCTTAAACATGACAATATGTGTGAGAGCTCAGTTGTGTCCAACTCTTTTGTGGCCCCTTGGACTGCAGCCCTCCAGACTTCTCTGTCCGTGGAATTTTCAGGGAAGAATACTGGAGTTGGTTGTCATCTTCTATTCCAGGGGATCTTCCTGACTTAGGGATGGAACCCACGTCTCTTGCATCTCCTGCACTGGCAGGCAGATTCTTTACCACTGAGCCACCTGGGAAGCCCAAATATGGTAATATCCCATAGTAAATGAGAGGGAGATATTAGATTTTCCTTGACTTGGTACTGAAGAAAGAGTTTGAATGTAAAAGAAAGTGGTGATAGTCGAACGGATTTATTATGTAAGATCTAAGAAACCATCACCAGAAACATTTCCCAAGAGGGCCCAAAGAGCACCTCTGTACTAAGGCAATAAGGAATGGGTTTACAGGAGGGCACCGGGGCTCCTTCGGAAGTTCTTCCAGAGATGATGTCTTGATACTGGGCTCTGTGTCATCAACAAGGATTATTCCAGAGCTGCAGGGACTAAAGGAAGCACTTCCTCTCAGAGGCCTGGGGTATGCAGTTATCATAATGGGTAAGAAGAGTGCCCTGACCTTCCAAGATCTGTTCTGACAGGTAATGGATCCCAATGTCAAGGCAGCACACAGTATTGGACCTAAATTTTAGGTTTCAGACTAGAACAGGGGTTCTAGATGGAATACGGCTGGAAGTTCAGGAAAATTAAGTCTGGGGTACGTGCCGGGACCTGTGCAGAATGGACCCCACAGGTGGGGATTCCTGGGTCTCACATTACACCCACCTGAGAGTCACCGGGAAGAAGGTACTGAGCAGCACACTGGACGGGATGATCTGACCTATGGAAGCTGGCTGGCCTCCCTCTTTGGCTGCTCCAAAGCTCGCAGCTGGCCATGAGTACATCGGCCGCGGGGGCAGAAACGGGGGCTTTGAGCTCTGTATGAAAGGGCAGCGTGGGTGCCATGTCACTAAGGCAGATGGAACCATGGTCACACCTGAAGGCTAAGAGGGTCAACAGCTGATATGGTCCCACTTCTCCGTAAGCCACTGGTCATTCGGTGGCAGATAAACTGCCCTGAACTTCCACTCTAGAGGTGGGCAGATATTAGTCCTTGTGCTCAGTTCAGATTTAGGTTTTCCCCTCCTTTCTCACCTCCAGCACCACCATTTGAGATTTTACAGAGTTGCTGATGTTCCACCCAACGTGACCTCAGTCCCAGGAAGCATGCTACAGCAAATGATGTGCAGCAACAAGCAAAAGACCGTAATGGGATGCACGGGTCTTACCACGTGCTTGTCATCTAGAAACATCCAACCTCACAGGACGATAAAGTGCTCATGAACCCGTCAACCAGCTGGCACACAGATCACTGCTTCCACACACCATCTTCCATTTAAACAATCCAGGGAACCTTGGGAAAACCACTTATTCCAGGTGTGGGACAGGTAGAGTAAAAGATGAGCCTGGAGCAAACTTTTTGTTCCATGAAGTAAGGAAGAGCTCATAGAGAGTGGGACACAGCATGACAACACAGGGCTGGCTTGAAGGGCACTCATGGCCAAACCTGGCAGCATTAATATTAGTGCTCAAAGACAGAAAACAAACTTATGGTTAGCAAAGGGGACCAGAGCGGGAGTGGTAAATTAGAATTTGAGGTTAACCGTTATACACTACTGTATATAAAATAGATAAACAGCAAGGACCTACTGTACAGCAACAGGGAACTCTATTCTATATCTTGCAATAAACTATAATGGAAAAGAATCTGCAAAAGAATACATCTATAGATAGCTGAATCACTTTAAGTAAGTAAGTAAGTGAAGTCGCTTAGTTGTGTCTGACTCTTTGTGACCTGTGGACTGTAGCCTACCAGACTTCTCCGTCCATAGGATTCTCCAGGCAAGAATACTGGAGTGGGTTACCATTTCCTTCTCCAGGGGATCTTCCCGACCCAGGGATCGAACCCAGGTCTCCCACATTGGAGGCAGATGCTTTAACCTCTGAGCCACCAGGGAAGATATCACTTTGCTGTACAGCAAAAATGAACAAAGCATTGTGAATCAACTATACTTTAATAAAAATTAATGCTTAATTATACTTTCCTGAATAAAATAAGAATACACGAGAATAAGAAGAAAGAAAGGGGAGAAAGAAAGAAGGGAAAAAATAAAGGAGGGAAGGAGCGAGAATGGGGGGAAGGAAAGCTATTCATTGAATAAAATGTGAGCTGATGAACGTAGGAGTGAGGAGTTTAGGAGACAAGCGTTTTGTGAACATCACTCTGTGCTGATATAGTGCAGAATCATTGTGGCCACACAACTAATGTGTGAGCATTTGACAAGACAGAGAATATCTATGGAGTGTCAAAGCATTTCTTCACAGATCACTTACAGATTACAAAAGGAAAAGTAAGTCACATTTTATGGACAAAACCAGGCAGACACCACCCTCAACAAGCATTCAAAGTGACCATAATAATGGGCCAAACGAAGAAAATATAGGACTGTGTTTCCTAATGTGATGCAATGAGAAGAACACAGTGTCATTTATGTTGTAGCTTTTCCAAAAGTAGATAACTGGAATTGAATCATATGGACGTATCATCAAGACTCAAACTCAGGACATCCTAACTGTCGTCTTCTCTTTAAAAACGAGTATGTTAAGATAGACCAAGAAAGACTCGGCAACCTTTCAGATTAAAGGGGATTAAGGAGACATGGAAATGAAATATAATGTATGACTCTTGTTTGGCTCCTAGACTAGACAAATTTTTCTGAAAAGCACATTATTGGGATGGTTGGGCAAATTTGAACAAGGTCCATAGATTACTTAGCATTTTGTCAATTTTAAGTTCTTTGATTTCAATCACTGTAGTATGGTTATGCAAATGGACATCCCAGGTATTAGGAAACACACATATACTAAAGTCTTTGGGAGGAAATAGGCATAATTTGCACAATTTACATATAGTTGAGAAACAATGGCAAAGCACCATAGCAAAAGCGTATCAACACTGAATGTGAGTGAAGGACTGAGGACTTCTTCGTCTTATTCTCACAGATCTTCTGTAAGTTGGAAATTATGTCAAAATGAAAACTGACAGGGAATATAGTTCATACCAACCTAGGAATGTCTGTTTGGGAAACTGGCTTTTAGAATAAGATGCTGAACCACCTGGATGGGATTGTCTTAGTTTTATTGGAAGAAGAATGTCTATTGGATTCTGTCTCTGGATGGTCCCAGAATTTCTAAGGTTCAGACTCATCCAGTATTCTGGGTTTAAAACCAAGTGCAGTGCTCAAACTCAGTTCCTATTTTTAGAGTTCTTTTATATTTTGATCTAAGGGTTGTTTATGTCTTACCAGATAATCAGTGGAGTTAACTGTTGTTCAGTTGCTCAGTCATGTCTGACTTTTTGTGACCCCATGGACTGCAGCACGTCAGGCTTCCCTGTCCTTCACAATCTCCTGGAATTTGCTCAAACTCAGGTCCATTGAATCGGAGATACCAGCCACCCATTTCATATTTTATTGTCCCCTTCTCCTCCTGCCTTCAATCTTTCCCGGCATCAGGGTCTTTCAATGAGTCAGCTCTTTGCATCAGGTGGCCAAGGTATTGGAGCTTCTGCTTCAACATCAGTCCTTCCAATGAATATTCAGGATTTTTTTTTCCTTTAGGATTGACTGATTTGATTTAATTAAGACTCTGCATATTTCTCTGTGGCTTCCCCAGTGGCTCAGTGGTAAAGAAGCCACCTGCAATGCTAGAAATGTGGGTTCGATCCCCGGATCAGGAAGATCCCCTGGATAGGGCATGGCAACCCACTCTGGTATTCTTGCCTGGAAAATCCCATGGGCAGAAGAGCCTGTTGGGCTACAGTCCAAAGGGTTGCAAAGAGTCACACACGACTGAGTAGCTGAACTGACTGATGGTGGGAGGGAAGTGATGTGGTCTGGCTTCGTTCTGCCATCTCTACTGTGTCTTGTGAGGATTCTTATATGCATGTTATGATATCGATTGTCTCCAAAGGATTCGCGGCTGTGACATAGGTTCATGTTATAACTGACAGTGTATACAGATCACGTTCTCGGCTCTGTGAACTGGACAAATATTGGTCATATGAATGAGCAAGAGATGCCCTGCAATAATCTATCCTGAAGGTCACCCAAGGTCAGTGTGCTGTACACCTTTGCCTAAAGTCAACCTTGGGGTAAAGCCTGGTAAAGGCAGCCGGGAGCAGAGAGGTGAGGAGTTGGAAGAGTGATGGTTCTTGCGATGTTAGGACGGGGTAAGGATGCTGCGCTTCTGCTGCCGGTGGGGGGATAAATTGTTTTGAAGGCTTTGGAAAACAACTTGGCAGAACCTATTAAAGTAAAAATACACTTGCATTTTGACAGAGAAAAGCACCTTTTGGGAATTTATCTTACTGAAATAATACCATCAGTTTATGAGAATATGGGAATAATGATGTTTACTAAGGCATTATTCATAGTAGTGGCAAGTAGGGAAGCTGAAATTGCAATTGTCAATGCATAAAAACTAATCAATCTTGGTGTATTTGTCTGTAAATATTATGCCTTTATTAAAGAATCTATAAGATATATGTTTGTTGAAAAAACTCAATTGGCGGAGAAATATACATGAACTGAAAAGGAGTCTATATTTTGAGTGAGGGCATGTATGTACATATATATGTATGTGTGTGTTCTCTGTGACTCTGGGTGGCCGTGTGCATTCGTGTGAATACAGACATAAAGTTGTCACACTGATTGTTTTGGATAAAGGATTGGGTAGGGAAGAGGAGATGAGAAATAGCTGATTTTTTTCACTTTGTGATTTCCTGTGGCAAATTGTTGCTTTCATTCCTAGCATGTATGACTTCTGCTCTTTGAAAGGAAAACCCAATGAAGCATTAAACAAAATAAAATCATCATAGTTTGTGGCTTGGGGACAAGTGTGGAAGAGTCAGGGCACAGGAGTCTCCCTACCTGTCCCCCTAAGTTCATCACATCTCCAGCCTCACTCATCTGCCCCGCATATACCTGCAGTGGTACCAATGGTGTGACAGGTACTATGCCCCCAGGAGAGAGACGGAGACCGAGGCTTACAGTATCCACCCAGCGGGGAGACAGGGCTGTTACTGCACGTGTATGTTATGTGCGAGTCAGCCCGCCTTCTGAGAACCGGTGGTTCTGTGTAACTGTAACTCTTCCTGCACTAGAGAAACTGAAGAAGTAGAGCTGGTGGTGGTTTAGTCGCTCAGTCACGTCAGACTCTGTGCAGCCCATGGACTGTAGCCCCCCCAGGCTCCTCTGTCCATGGAATTCTCCAGGCAAGAATACTGGAGTGGGTTGCCATTGCCTTCTTCAGAGGATCTTCCTGACCCAGAGATCAAACCTGGGTCTTCCACGTTGCAAGCTGATTCTTTACCGACTGAGTCACCAGGGCAGCCCAAAGAAGGTAGATCAGGCTCCAAAAGTGGGGGGAAGATCCGCAGTTTCCTAGCAGGTGTCTCCATGATTGTCTTCACTGATTTGACTTAAACATAGAACTTTACAAAACCTCCTAAACTATGTCCAATTCCAAAGCTTATTAATAGGACTTTGCATTGATCCTGGATCAAATCTATCCAGAAAAGGGCATTTGCCCAAGTGCAGGGCCTTAAGTAACTGCTAAGTCACTTCAGTCGTGTCCAATTCTGTGCGACCCCATAGACGGCAGCCCCCCAGGCTCCCCTGTCCCTGGGATTCTCCAGGCAAGAACACTGGAGTGGGTTGCCATTTCCTTCTCCGATGCATCAAAGTGAAAATTGAAAGTGAAGTCACTCAATCGTGTCCGACCCTCAGCAACCCCATGGACTGCAGCCCACCAGGCTCCTCCGTCCATGGGATTTTCCAGGCAGGAGTACTGGAGTGGGGTGCCATTGTCTTCTCCGAACTGAACCATCTAAACTACTGCAAATATTCTTTGCTGAGTCCCAATGAACAACATTGTAGAATATAAAACTCAGATCAAGGATGCCTGATAATTATCAAAGATGAAGAACCATTTCTTAAGGTTGCCTTTCTTTAAAGTATTGTTCATCATTATACACACAACTTTACACTCTCAAGACAAATATTGGTTTAATGACTGAAAAAAGGGGAAGAATGAGTTCAACAAAACAAGCAGAGGAAAGCCAGTTGGAAGTAACTAGTGCTGTACTAATCAGAGTAGAGCAGAATTAAGAAGCAGAGCATTCTTCCTTCATTCTCCATTTTATATCACTTTCTCTTGGCAAGCGCTTTATCTAAATTCAGACCTCCTCTCCAAAGGGGTCATGGAAAAGACTGAATCATCATAGAAAAAAAATTTTTTTCTCCTAAGAAAACCTAATATAAACATCTAAGTAAATTATAAGGGTTGGCTACCAAGATCCTTTGAAAATATAGACAGCGTGCATAACTGGTGTCTGGCCTGCAGTCTCCAAGCTGGATCAAGGAACAAAGCACAGAAGGAAATGAGAGTTAACCTGAGCCTTGGATTTTTCTGGACACAAGTCTTGACGCTATTTAATCCTGCAATAAAGTTTAAAGATGCCTGAATGGAAATTCAAAGAACCTCTCCCAAACATCCAGGTTTATGGTTTCTGTTGAGCATCAGCAGGAATCACTAGGCAAGTGAAGTATTTCCTTCAGGGATCTCTCAATTTTTGTCATAGTCTGCCCACCACTTAAAAAGCAAATTCCTTTGCCCATACATAGTACAAGTGAAGTAATATAGGTAATGACGTGCTTTAAAAATGAAAACAACCCTGCCTCTTACCTTCCAATGTAACATACTTGTTCTAACAAAGCATAATTTTTCTCTTAAATCTTGATTTGTAAAATGACTATGTAGGACATGACTTAAATTGGGCATTAAAAAGCTAAAAAAAAAAAAGCCAAATCTATTTTTAAATATAATTTGTTTAAAGATCTTCAGGGAAAATCACAGCTTATTAAAATGCTCATGGGGGAAGGATAGAGAGTTTGGGATTAACAGATATAAACTATTGCATATAGAATGGATAAACAAAGGACCTACTGTACAGCACAGGGAACTATATTCAGAATCCTGTGATCATAATGGAAGAGAGTAAGAAAAAGAACATATATGTGCAGAGCCGAGTTACTGCATGGCAGAAATTAATACAACATTGTAAATCAACTATACTTCAATAAAATAAATTAAAATAAAATGCCAGAACTACCTTGTCTTCCCCGAGGACCACAGTTTGGTTCACCCTCTTCATTATGAACCTCTCTAGGACATACTGTTTGTTCCACACAATTAAGCCCTTAATTAAATACTTTTTCAAACAGTTAAGACTGTTTCTGTGTGTAGGTTCCACACACGCTGGCCCGCCCTCTCTGAATCCGAGACTTAAGCGTATCAGGACACATTACAGTGTGTACACAGTTGCCAGATCCTTGAAACATCACCTACATGGTGAGAGTGGAACCCAAACCAGGACCGCCTCAGGGCTTTCAGCCATTGAGCCATCTCTCCAAGCAGCGGCTCAGGGGGACTTGGGCTTGATTAGTGCACGGGACATGGGTAGGGCTTAGAAGTATGGAGAAAAGGGACAAAATATTCAAATGGCTGAGTTGTAGGAGGAGGTATAGGAAGAATTAAAATTCCAGTCTCATGACCTCTTCTGCTGTCTGGAACTTAAATCTGCTCATCTAGAATGGAAGCAGTGGCAGATTTTATTTTCTTGGGCTCCAAAATCACTGTGGATGTGACTGCAGCCGTGAAGTTAATATGACGCTTGCTTATTGGAAGGAAAGCTATGACAAACCTTGACAGTGTATTAAAAAGCAGAGACAGCACTTGGCTGACAAAGATCAATCTAGTCAAAGCTATGGTTTTTCCAGTAGTCACATGGCTGTGAGAGTTGGACCATAAAGAAGGCTGAGCACTGAAGAACTGATGCTTTGAACTGTGGTGTTGAAGACTCCCCAGAGTCCCTTGGACTGCAGGGAGATCAAACCAGTCAATCCTAAAGGAAATCAGTCCTGAATGTTCATTGAGAGCACTAATGCTGAAGCTGAAGATCTAATACTTTGGCCACTTAATGCAAAGAGCTAACTCATTGGAAAAGACCCTGATGCTGGGAAAGATTGAGGGTAGGAGGAGAAGGGGGTAGCAGAGGATGAGATGACTAGATAGCATCACCAACTCGATGGGCATGAATTTGAGCAATCTTTGGGAGATAGTGGAGGACAGAGGAGCCTGGGGTGCTGCAGTCCATGGGGTCACAGAGAGTTGGACACGACTGAGCGACCGAACAGCAACATCTTGAGTCAAGAAGCTTAGTTTCTGAGAGTAAGTGGGTTTGGAAACTGTGTTCCTGACTCTAACCACAAGGCAACGCTCACTGTTTCCTTTTCTCCCAAGTGGGGATACAGACTTTCCTTGACACTGTACAGAGTTGTTAGGAGGATAGACTCAGATAATAGGTTCAAAAAGCACTTTGAAGGAAATTACAGGGGCTCCAAGCACAGGAGAAGATCACAACCTTCTCTTTTGTTTGCTGTGGAAACTGGGCCTTTCCCCCGAGTGAGAACTGTGTGGGTGTTTAATCTCAGCAGAAATTCAGACTTAATTGGAACTCATACCACCACGTTTCCTTCTGGACACTTCCCTGGAAAATCTGCCAAAACATCGTGATGATGCTGGGAGGCCACTTGGCAAGACCGGATTCGCCTGGTGACAGTGACGACTCCCTGAGACATAGTGTCACCCAGACAGGGTGCTATGTTTTCAGTCTGCTTTTCTCACCGGGCAGATCGAGTTTTTCTCTCTATTGTAGCTCAGTATTAAGTAAAATCAGTTTGAGTCTGTAAGCCAGAAAACATTCAAACGTAATATCAAAGCAGGCCCTGTAAGCCAACCAGTCTTCTTCGGTTCAAGGTGGAGTTAAGTCACAGCCGATTCTTAGGAAGATGACAGACACCACCGTGAGCTGGTGGGGTCAGCATCTCTCTTGTGGGTCTGAAACCTTTCCCAGTCGGAGTCACACTTTTTTTTTTCTCACAGCCACAGGTGAAAGAGAAAGTGAGAGCCCCAGGCTAGTAGCCCGTTAACAGATTTGTAAAATAGGTCTAATTTTACTGATTCCAAAGGTTTTGTTTTTACCTAAAGGGACATGTAGCCTTCCCTTGCGGCTCAGATGGTAACGAATCCGCCCACAGTGCGGGAGACTTGGGTTGGATCCCTGGGTGGGGAAGATCCCCTGGAGAAGGGAAAGGCTACCCATTCCAGTATCCTAGCCTGGAGAATTCCATGGACTGTATAGTCCATGGGCTCACAAAGAGTCGGACATGGCTGAGCAACTTTCACTTCACAGGGACGGGTGAGCTTCCCTGGTGACTCAGTAAAGAATCTGCCTGCAGTGCAGGAGACACAGATTTGATCCCTGGGTCGGAAAGATCCCCTGGAGAAGGGAAACGCCACCCACTCCAGTATTCTTGCCTGGAGAATCTCCATGGACAGAGGAGCCTGGTGGGCTACAGCCCATGGGGTCACAAAACGTCAGACACGACCTAGCAACTCGACAACATCCTGCTGACGATCGCGGAGGCAGTTTGCGCTGCCAGCCCGTTATCTGCTGTCCAGACATCCCACTTCCTCTCCTCCTCTGAGGTTACCACCCCCGGGAGTGGTGGCAGCATCGTAATCCCACCTCAGTTCCTCTGCCTGCACCTCCCCAAGGTCTTTCGGGGCCTCACCGGGCTTATCTGTCAGCCTTTTCAGATGGCTGTCCATTGGACCACCAGGGTCTCCGAAGGCAAAGACAGAGAAGCAGAACAGATACCAGCAGCTGGGAAAGAGGTGCTCTTACTGCTCTGCAAAGGCCCAGAAATGAGCACAGTCTCCTCCTGTGAGTGAAGGATGCCCTGGCCGTGCCACAGCTGGTCTTATGCTTTAGAGAAGGGCCCGGTGGTCAGTGAATATTTGCAGAAAGAAGAAAGACTGGTGAGCAGACAATGAGCCTGAGTCCAACCAAGAAGGGTGTAACAGGTACTAAGTGCCTAGCCATGCATCCAGAACCATGAAGGTTGATAAAGCCCTTCAGTTTATAATTGTTAGTGGCATGCAGATCTTCACTAAAGCAGAAAAAGCACGGGGAGAATGATGGAAGCAGAGGCTGAATCATGCCTCACAGAATTTCAGAGAAGGGGGCAGTCTGGGTTGACAAGGATCGGGGAAAACTCCATTAAAAAGCAGGGATTTCAGCTGAAGCATTGAGAGACCATCAGAACTTGACTGATGGGGAGAGAAGTAGGCTTTGTTGGGATCCAGAAAAAAAAAATCCAGGAGAGGGAAGGAGAGACAGGAATCCAGAAGTAGGAGCCAGGAAAAAAGAAGCAGCATCTTTCTCACCCTCTGCACTTGCTTCAGCTCTGGGAGTTTATTTTTATTTTTTAAAATATTTATTTGGCTGCACTGAGTCTTAGGTGTGGCACGTGGGATCTTGTTCCCTGACCAGGTGTCGAACTCCTGGCCCCCTGCATTGTGAGCTCGGAGTCTTAGTCACTGGGCCACCAGGGAAGCCCCTGAGAGTTTATGTTTATGATGGTGGTTTGGAGTCCTGAGAAGTCCTCGCACTGATGAAATGTGATTTTATTCTATTAATTAGATTCTTCTGATGACTGCCAAGTGGGAAGGAAGGGAGAAGCTTTCAGCAAAATAATAATAATAAACCAACATATGATTTCACTGTTAGCTCTTTCTTTGTCAGAATTCATGAAGAAGGGCAGAAAAAACTGAGGATTGGATGCAGTGTAGATTTGGGCTTGTGAACACATCCTCAAGGTCAGTCCTACATTGAAAAGAAGGCTGACTATCTTATTAAGACATTTTGCTTCTTTCTGGACACTTTCAAATGCTTATATTCTTTTTCTTTAACAACTCAACTGTTGATAATAGTAACACACCTATATAATATGCTCTGTAATATAAAAGAGGTGTTTTACCAGTATGTGTTGACTACGCTGGTGAAAGCCTCCACCACAGGACAATTTCGTGTAAATGTACAATATTTTGGATCCTTGGGCCTCATCACATCAGTGATGGAATGTGCTTTGTCTTCCTTGGCTTTGGCCCTCATTTAAATATCCTCTCCATCCTTCCCTTAACTCCCAAACCTGAAGTATTAAATGAGATTAATATATATTAATGCATTATATGGTAGGCACTTAATGTGTATTTAATGTGAGTCATGAATAAAAAATACTTGGTCCACTCTGCAGAAATGTGGACGAGAATCATATTTCTTCAACGAAGACCCGGTCGTTCTTTTCTCCAGGGAGAGGAGAGAAGGATTTCTGAGAACCCTCATGGAAAGTGAGTGGGGGGTCTGGTTGGGGGCTCTTTCTGTGACCACGGGGTTCTGGTGCTCCCTACAGCACTTCCTTTAAGATCCACCGTGGTCACATGTGCAATGGAGGCGCTCCCCCGGTGTGCCCTGTTCTAGCACCTCAGGGCAGTCTCGTCTTGAGCAGGAAGAGCAAGGTTTGCTCTGAGAGAGAGCCTCCCTGGGGGCTCAGATGGTAAAGAATCTGCCTACAATGCGGGAGGCCTGGGTGTGAGCCCTGGGTAAGGAAGATCCCCTGGAGAAGGGAATGGATACCCACTCTAGTATGCTTGCCTGGAGAATTCCACGGACAGAGAAGCCTGGTGGGCTACAGTCCATAGGGTCACAACGAGTTGGACACGACTGAGTGACACACACACACACACACCCACTGAGAAGGGCCCTGTGCCTTAGAGGAAGGGGGTGGGGTTATTTCCCCTATGGACCTGGAGGTAGAGGAGGTTGAAAACTTGAATGGTTTCCCCAAAAGAGCTTTTTGGATGGACACGGCCCGGGGTAGCCCCCTCTGTGGTGTAACTCTCTGTCCACAGCTGATAACAGTCACTCTCGATCTTTCTCCACGATTCTCACACTTAAATGCAGTAAATGCCTCCCTGACTCTGGCTCATGTCCTTAGGATTGTGCTAGATGGTGGTCGTGGTGCTCAAGGTGGGTACTTGTCAAGGAAGAAGACCCCTTCCAGGAGACATCTTCTGTCCCCATGCAGTCATCCTTCCCAGGGACTTGGCCAGATAGGCTGCAGAACGAGCCATCAGACTTCATGCTGGCATGACTTGCTTATAAGGAGCCTTACTCTTTCTTTTTCTCTGATCTTCCCAAACCACCCAACAGACTCAGACATGATGTGTTGAAGCATCATGCAAAGTCATCCTTGCAAAGTCATCGCCTCCAGGGATGAGGTCCGAGTGGCTGCCTCTGAGACTTCTATTATGTTCTGGATGATTAGCAAATATACCCAGGGATGAATGGAACCAGGCGCACTAGACCTCTCCGGGGACCAGCTTCTTATTGGGGAGGGTTATTCCAGGCACCGTGGGGAGGCGCTGAAAACTGAGTTCGGACAAGTCAGACAGGTGTGTATTTCTCAGCCACACCCCGCCTGTGTTGGACAACTCTTAGATGAACTAAGGCAAAAAAACAGCTTTCATGTATTTTTAGCATTACAATGAATGACCCAGGTGATCGACTCTTTCATCTGTTTTCCGGAAGTAGAATCTGAACATCAAGAACAAACTTGTTTAGTGAGTCCCTTGGTGGCCTCCGTGGGTTCACTGCCTTGGCCCCGGTTCAGTTCCTGGTAGGGGGAACCGAGATCCTGAAAACCATGTCGCATGGGCCAAAAAAACACAGAAACAAAGAAACTCCACAAGGTGGTACCAGGATTTTGAACCAGAATTCAGAAAATTCTCTTGATTTCCTGTCCATGGTCTTTTCTACTTCATCTTGGCTGTCCCTGGTATTGACCTCATTCTTAACAAGAGTGACCAGTTATGTTGACCTTGGATTGAGTGCAAGTAAATGATGCCCAAGGACTGAATGAAACATTTCCTCTTCCCCATCACAGTTCGGGTTTCCATAGCAACAGTGAGAAGGAGTAAGTACCTGGTGGGTTCCACTCACCTCCCCCAGCTCTGCCTCCAGCGGGTGTCCTGCTGAGATCACATGAGCTTGCTAAGCTGTTTACCTTGCCCCACCATGCTCCCCTCACTGCCTCTCCTGAGGGAACTTCTTCAACAAATCACATGGAGAAGAATCCTTTTCTCAAACTCTGCTTCTAGGGAAGCCTATAGCAGAACAAAACTTGGCCTGTACCCTACAGAGTGAATCGGTTACTAAGGCAAAAAACAAGATGGTGCTCATATTCACCATGCAAGGTAGCATTTGAAGTGGGGAGGATTGAGTTCAGTAGCTGGGGATTTCAATAGAAATGTTTGCTCCTGTTATTTTCTCCTCCTGGAAGGTTCACTTGCCCTTGAAGCTTATTTACACGTTAGAACCCAGTGTGAGATGTATGAAATCTCCCAATTATCAAATGATAGACCTTTCATTATTTGTAGATGAATTGGAAACAGCAGTAAAAATATTTTTATTTTTATAAAGATAATTTTTCATAAAAAATCTTTTTACATAAAACATTTTATCATATGGCAATGAAATCAGTGTATTTTCTAGGAAATACCTTCTGATCTCTTCCTTTGAACAAGTCATTTTGTAAAAACTAATTTAAATTCAAGGGATTGGCCAAGGAGGTCATTTCAAATTGCAATGATTCTTGCTTTAAGTTTTTGCTATAGACCACATCTCCTGGTTTCTTTAGGATGCGTTAGATGTTGCCTCAGTCTTGGGTATAGTTAGATTTCTTTTTCCTTTCTTTAATGTAGTTCACCCAATGTCACTGTTCTGAATCTATCAGAGTACTACCTCAGTCCTGATGCAAGCCCTCCAATGGGATTTGAATAATGTACTGCCGTAGAGCCATTGAAGAATGATGGGATCTCAGCACTAGGACAAGGGATTCAGGGCTGTGTGCTTATCCTTTAGCCTTATCTGAAATCTCTGGTTATATTCCATAGGACAAGTGCTAGTTCTCTTAAACAAAAAGAAGAAAAATATTTCATTTTTAAGAGTGTTTGACAAGAGAACCATCTTCAAAATACAGAATTTTGAAACTAAAACAAAGGATTCAAGTATTAAGATAGATTTAATTTACCTGGTTTAATCCCCCACTTATACTGGGATTAAAAACAATAATCCATCTTCATTAAACTAAAAGGAGTATATATTTGCTGGGTTCTAGGAGCCATGCCCACTTATTGTGGAGAATTCTTTAAATACACAAAGAATATAAGAGAAAATAAAAAGCAAATGTTACCTACAATTCTCCTGGAAATAACCACTCAATGTGTGGTTCATCTTCTTACAATCTTTGTTTTCCCATGTAGTATTTTAAAGCATAATTATAATTATAATATTTATAATTATTATAATTTAATTTTAGAATATGTTATTATTTACTTGAAATTTAAAATATATATATTGTTTCCTTTCATGTAACATTGTCATCTTTAAGAATTTTTCTTCCCGGGTTTACTGAGCTATAACTGATATAGAGCACTAAGTTGAAGGTGTACAGCATAATGATTTGATGCATATATATTAGGAAATAATTGCCACAAAATGTTTAGTAAACATCCATAATTATCTCAGATAACTTCAAAATAAAAGAAAAAACTACATTGTGATGAAAACTCTTAGGATTTAACTCTATTAACAAATTTCAGATGTAACATACAGCAGTGTTCATTATACTTGTTTTGTTGTTTAGTTGCTCAGTTTTATCAGACTCTTTGAGACCCCTGGGACTGTAGCCCGCCAGGCTCCTCTGTCCATGGGATTTTCCAGGCAAGAATATTGGAGTGGGTTGCCATTTCCTCCTCCAGGGGATCTTCCCAACCCAGGGACTGAACCCAAGTCTCCTTCATTGCAGGCAGATTTGTTACCATTGAGCCACCAGGGGAGCCACATTCATCACAGTGGGTTGACCAAAAAGTTCATTCAGGTTTCTGTAACATTTCAGGGAAAGCTTCTAAGAGCTTTCTTATTAACTTGTTAGCCCTTCCTCTTTGAGGTGCTCCCAGGATACTAAACCCTCTGTCATGGTAGAGTTCTCCCATGTGAATAAACTCTGCTTGTCTCATCCTATACTCTCAGCTTTGAGTTGGTGACCTCAGGACCCTGTCCTGTACATACTCTCCTGGCACCTGCTGACTAATTTCTTTTTTTTTTTTTTTTTTTTTTTTTTTTTTTTTTTTTTTTTTTTTTTTTTTTTTTCTCCAATTTTATTTTATTTTTAAACTTTACATAATTGTATTAGTTTTGCCAAATATCAAAATGAATCCACCACAGGTATACATGTGTTCCCCATCCCGAACCCTCCTCCCTCCTCCCTCCCCATACCATCCCTCTGGGCCGTCCCAGTGCTCCAGCCCGAAGCATCCAGCATCATGCATCGAACCTGGACTGGCAACTCGTTTCCCACATGATACTTTACATGTTTCATTGCCATTCTCCCAAATCTTCCCACCCTCTCCCTCTCCCACAGAATCCATAAGACCGTTCTATACATCAGTGTCTCTTTTGCTGTCTCGTACACCGGGTTATTGTTACCATCTTTCTAAATTCCATATATATGCGTTAGTATACTGTATTTATGTTTTTCCTTCTGGCTTACTTCACTCTGTATAATAGGCTCCAGTTTCATCCACCTCATTAGAACTGATTCAAATGTATTCTTTTTAATGGCTGAGTAATACTCCATTGTGTATATGTACCACAGCTTTCTTATCCATTCATCTGCTGATGGACATCTAGGTTGCTTCCATGTCTTGGCTATTATAAACAGTGCTGCGATGAACATTGGGGTACACGTGTCTCTTTCCCTTCTGGTTTTCTCAGTGTGTATGCCCAGCAGTGGGGTTGCTGGATCATAAGGCAGTTCTATTTCCAGTTTTTTAAGGAATCTCCACACTGTTCTCCATAGTGGCTGTACTAGTTTGCATTCCCACCAACAGTGTAAGAGGGTTCCCTTTTCTCCACATCCTCTCCAGCATTTATTATTTGTAGACTTTTGGATCGCAGCCATTCTGACTGGTGTGAAATGGTACCTCATAGTGGTTTTGATTTGCATTTCTCTGATAATGAGTGATGTTGAGCATCTTTTCATGTGTTTGTTAGCCATCTGTATGTCTTTTTTGGAGAAATGTCTATTTAGTTCTTTGGCCCATTTTTTGATTGGGTCGTTTATTTTTCTGGAGTTGAGCTGTAGGAGTTGCTTGTATATTTTTGAGATTAGTTGTTTGTCAGTTGCTTCATTTGCTATTATTTTCTCCCATTCTGAAGGCTGTCTTTTCACCTTGCTAATAGTTTCCTTTGATGTGCAGAAGCTTTTAAGGTTAATTAGGTCCCATTTGTTTATTTTTGCTTTTATTTCCAATATTCTGGGAGGTGGGTCATAGAGGATCCTGCTGTGATGTATGTCGGAGAGTGTTTTGCCTATGTTCTCCTCTAGGAGTTTTATAGTTTCTGGTCTTAAGTTTAGATCTTTAATCCATTTTGAGTTTATTTTTGTGTATGGTGTTAGAAAGTGGTCCAATTTCATTCTTTTACAAGTGGTTGACCAGATTTCCCAGCACCACTTGTTAAAGAGATTGTCTTTAATCCATTGTATATTCTTGCCTCCTTTGTCGAAGATAAGGTGTCCATATGTGCGTGGATTTATCTCTGGGCTTTCTATTTTATTCCATTGATCAATATTTCTGTCTTTGTGCCAGTACCATACTGTCTTGATAATTGTGGCTTTGTAGTAGAGCCTGAAGTCAGGTAGGTTGATTCCTCCAGTTCCATTCTTCTTTCTCAAGATCGCTTTGGCTATTCGAGGTTTTTTGTATTTCCATACAAATTGTGAAATTATTTGTTCTAGCTCTGTGAAGAATACTGTTGGTAGCTTGATAGGGATTGCGTTGAATCTATAAATTGCTTTGGGTAGTATACTCATTTTCACTATATTGATTCTTCCAATCCATGAACATGGTATATTTCTCCATCTATTAGTGTCCTCTTTGATTTCTTTCACCAGAGTTTTATAGTTTTCTATATATAGGTCTTTAGTTTCTTTAGGTAGATATATTCCTAAGTATTTTATTCTTTCCGTTGCAATGGTGAATGGAATTGTTTCCTTAATTTCTCTTTCTGTTTTCTCATTATTAGTGTATAGGAATGCAAGGGATTTCTGTGTGTTGATTTTATATCCTGCAACTTTACTGTAGTCATTGATTATTTCTAGTAATTTTCTGGTGGACTCTTTAGGGTTTTCTATGTAGAGGATCATGTCATCTGCAAATAGTGAGAGTTTTACTTCTTCTTTTCCAATTTGGATTCCTTTTATTTCTTTTTCTGCTCTGATTGCTGTGGCCAAAACTTCCAAAACTATGTTGAATAGTAATGGTGAAAGTGGGCACCCTTGTCTTGTTCCTGACTTTAGAGGAAATGCTTTCAATTTTTCACCATTGAGGATAATGTTTGCTGTGGGTTTGTCATATATAGCTTTTATTATGTTGAGGTATGTTCCTTCTATTCCTGCTTTCTGGAGAGTTTTTATCATAAATGGATGTTGAATTTTGTCAAAGGCTTTCTCTGCATCTATTGAGATAATCATATGGTTTTTATTTTTCAATTTGTTAATGTGGTGTATTACATTGATTGATTTGCGGATATTGAAGAATCCTTGCATCCCTGGGATAAAGCCCACTTGATCATGGTGTATGATCTTTTTAATGTGTTGTTGGATTCTGATTGCTAGAATTTTGTTAAGGATTTTTGCATCTATGTTCATCAGTGATATTGGCCTGTAGTTTTCTTTTTTTGTGGGATCTTTGTCAGGTTTTGGTATTAGGGTGATGGTGGCCTCATAGAATGAGTTTGGAAGTTTACCTTCCTCTGCAATTTTCTGGAAGAGTTTGAGCAGGATAGGTGTTAGCTCTTCTCTAAATTTTTGGTAGAATTCAGCTGTGAAGCCGTCTGGACCGGGGCTTTTGTTTGCTGGAAGATTTTTGATTACAGTTTCAATTTCCATGCTTGTGATGGGTCTGTTAAGATTTTCTATTTCTTCCTGGTCCAGTTTTGGAAAGTTGTACTTTTCTAAGAATTTGTCCATTTCTTCCATGTTGTCCATTTTATTGGCATATAATTGTTGATAGTAGTCTCTTATGATCCTTTGTATTTCTGTGTTGTCTGTTGTGATCTCTCCATTTTCGTTTCTAATTTTATTGATTTGATTTTTCTCCCTTTGTTTCTTGATGAGTCTGGCTAATGGTTTGTCAATTTTATTTATCCTTTCAAAGAACCAGCTTTTGGTTTTGTTGATTTTTGCTATGGTCTCTTTTGTTTCTTTTGCATTTATTTCTGCTCTAATTTTTAAGATTTCTTTCCTTCTACTAACCCTGGGGTTCTTCATTTCTTCCTTTTCTAGTTGCTTTAGGTGTAGAGTTAGGTTATTTATTTGACTTTTTTCTTGTTTCTTGAGGTGTGCCTGTATTGCTATGAACTTTCCCCTTAAGACTGCTTTTACCGTGTCCCACAGGTTTTGGGTTGTTGTGTTTTCATTTTCATTCGTTTCTATGCAAATTTTGATTTCTTTTTTGATTTCTTCTGTGATTTGTTGGTTATTCAGCAGCGTGTTGTTCAGCCTCCATATGTTGGAATTTTTAATAGTTTTTCTCCTGTAATTGAGATCTAATCTTACTGCATTGTGGTCAGAAAAAAATGCTTGGAATGATTTCTATTTTTTTGAATTTACCAAGGCTAGCTTTATGGCCCAGGATGTGATCTATCCTGGAGAAGGTTCCATGTGCGCTTGAGAAAAAGGTGAAATTCATTGTTTTGGGGTGAAATGACCTATAGATATCAATTAGGTCTAACTGGTCTATTGTATCGTTTAAAATTTGTGTTTCCTTGTTAATTTTCTGTTTAGTTGATCTATCCATAGGTGTAAGTGGGGTATTAAAGTCTCCCACTATTATTGTGTTATTGTTAATTTCTCCTTTCATACTTGTTAGCATTTGTCTTACGTACTGTGGTGCTCCCGTGTTGGGTGCATATATATTTATAATTGTTATATCTTCTTCTTGGATTGATCCTTTGATCATTATGTAGTGACCTTCTTTGTCTCTTTTCACAGCCTTTGTTTTAAAGTCTATTTTATCTGATATGAGTATTGCTACTCCTGCTTTCTTTTGTTCCCTATTTGCATGGAAAATCTTTTTCCAGCCCTTCACTTTCAGTCTGTATGTGTCCCCTGTTTTGAGGTGGGTCTCTTGTAGACAACATATGTAGGGGTCTTGTTTTTGTATCCATTCAGCCAGTCTTTGTCTTTTGGTTGGGGCATTCAACCCATTTACATTTAAGGTAATTACTGATAAGTATGTTCCCGTTGCCATTTACTTTATTGTTTTGGGTTCGAGTTTATACACCGTTTTTGTGTTTCTTGTCTAGAGAATATCCTTTAGTATTTGTTGGAGAGCTGGTTTGGTGGTGCAGAATTCTCTCAGCTTTTGCTTGTCTGAAAAGCTTTTGATTTCTCCTTCATACTTGAATGAGATCCTTGCTGGGTACAATAATCTGGGCTGTAGGTTATTTTCTTTCATCATTTTAAGTACGTCTTGCCATTCCCTCCTGGCTTGAAGAGTTTCTATTGAAAGATCAGCTGTTATCCTTATGGGAATTCCCTTGTGTGTTATTTGTTGTTTTTCCCTTGCTGCTTTTAATATTTGTTCTTTGTGTTTGATCTTTGTTAATTTGATTAATATGTGTCTTGGGGTGTTTCTCCTTGGGTTTATCCTGTTTGGGACTCTCTGGGTTTCTTGGACTTGGGTGATTATTTCCTTCCCCATTTTAGGGAAGTTTTCCACTATTATCTCCTCAAGTATTTTCTCATGGTCTTTCTTTTTGTCTTCTTCTTCTGGAACCCCTATGATTCGAATGTTGTAGCGTTTAATATTGTCCTGGAGGTCTCTGAGATTGTCCTCATTTCTTTTAATTCGTTTTTCTTTTATCCTCTCTGATTCATTTATTTCTACCATTCTATCTTCTAATTCACTAATCCTGTCTTCTGCCTCTGTTATTCTACTATTTGTTGCCTCCAGAGTGTTTTTAATTTCACTTATTGCATTATTCATTATATATTGACTCTTTTTTATTTCTTCTAGGTCCTTGTTAAACCTTTCTTGCATCTTCTCAATCCTTGTCTCCAGGCTATTTATCTGTGATTCCATTTTAGTTTCAAGATTTTGGATCAATTTCACTATCATTATTCGGAATTCTTTATCAGGTAGATTCCCTATCTCTTCCTCTTTTGTTTGGTTTGGTGGGCATTTATCCTGTTCCTTTATCTGCTGAGTATTCCTCTGTCTCTTCATCTTGTTTAAATTGCTGAGTTTGGGGTGTCCTTTCTGTATTCTGGCAGTTTGTGGAGTTCTCTTTATTGTGGCGTTTCCTCACTGTGTGTGGGTTTGTACAGGTGGCTTGTCAAGGTTTCCTGCTTAGGGAAGCTTGTGTCGGTGTTCTGGTGGGTGGAGCTGTATTTCTTCTCTCTGGAGTGCAATGAAATGTCCAGTAATGAGTTATGAGATGTCTATAGTTTTGGGGTGACTTTGGGCAGCCTGTATTGAAGCTCAGGGCTGTGTTCCTTTGTTGCTGGAGAATTTGCTTGGTATGTCTTGCCCTGGAACTTATTGGCCCTTGTGTGGTGCTTGGTTTCAGTGTCGGTATGGGGGCATTTGATGAGCTCCTGTCAATGAATGTGCCTTGGAGTCAGGAGTTCCCTGGAGTCAGGGTTTAGACTTAAGTCTCCTGCTTCTGATTATCGGTCTTATTTTTACAGTAGTTTCAAAACTTCTCCTTCTATACAGCACCATTGATAAAACATCTACATTAAAGATGATAAGTTTCTCTACAGTGAGGGTCACTCAGAGAGGTTCACAGGGTTACATGGAGAAGAGAAGAGGGAGGAGGGAGTTAGAGGTGACCCAAATGAGATGAGGTGAATCAGTAGTGGAGAGAGTGGGCTAGCCAGTAGTCACTTCCTTATGTGCACTCCACAACTCGACCACTCAGAGACGTTCACGGGGTTATACAGAGAAGAGAAGAAGGAGGAAGGTAACAGAGGTGGCCAGAAGGATAAAAGGGGGGGAATGAAAAGGAGGGAGACAGATCCAGCCAGTAATCAGTTCCCTAAGTGTTATCCACCGTCTGGAACACACAGAAATTCACAGAGTTGGGTAGGGTAGAGAGGGGTTAGGGAGGAGACACAGGCGACCTGGTGGAGAAAAAGGAGGGTCCAAAGGGAGAGAGAGCAGTCAAGCCAGTAATCTCACTCCCTAGTGAAAAATGGGTCCTGAAGATTGGGTCCTTATAGGTACAAAATTGGTAACAAATACATAAAAGCAAAAATTAAAAATCTAGAGTAGAGTTTGGAATTTCAAAAATACGATGTTAAAGAAAAGAAGAAGGAAAAGAAAGAGAGAAAGAACGAACAAACAAAAACAAACAAGGTCGCGAAAATTATAGAGAAAATACAGGTACAAAATTGATAACTAATACCAGAAAGCGAAAATTAAAAGTCTAGAGTAGAGTTTGGAATTTCAAAAATACGATGTTAAAGAAAAGAAGAAGGAAAAGAAAGAGAGAAAATACGAACAAACAAAAACCAACAAGGTCGTGAAAATTATAAAGAAAGTACAAGTACAAAATTGATAACTAATACCAGAAAGCAAAAATTAAAAATCTAGAGTAGAGTTTGGAATTTCAAAAATACAATGTTAAAAAAAAAAAAAAAAGAAGAAAAATAAAGAGAGAAAACAAACAAATACGAACAATGTCACAAAAATTATAAAGAAAATACAGGTACAAAATCGATATCAAATACCAAAAAGCATAAATTAAAAATCTAGAGTAAAGTTTGGAATTTCAGATATACAATGTTATATAAAAGAAGAAGAGAAAGAAACAGAGAAGAAGAAAAAAAAAAAAAAAAGTCACAGAAATTATATAAAAAAAAAAAACTATAGGTACAAAATTGATAACATATACCAAAAAGCGAAAATTAAAAATCTAGAGTAGAGTTTAGAATTTCAAAAATATAATGTTAAAGAAAAGAAGAAAAAAACAAAAACAAACAAAAAAAAACAAGGTCAAAAAATTATAAAATACATATATATGAAGTTTGCTGAAGAAGAAAAAAATAGGGTCTTTTTTTTTTTTTTTGCAAAGTAATAGGATATAAAGGTGAAAATTAAAGGAACAATAGAGGACTTAAAATTTTTTTTTTTTTTAATTAAAAAAAAAAGAAAGAATGATCGTAAAAATAATAAAAATATATCTAGGACTTTTTTTTTTTTTTTTTTTTGTGGGTGTTGTGGGTTCAGTTCATTTTTGGCTAGTTCCTTGGTCAGATTTATATTTCTCAAGATCTATAGGCCCCTTCCTATGTAGTCCGTAGTAACCACAGGGTTTTGATCTATTGCCTGTAGCTTCCAAGGCGTTTCCCTCTGTTATATCTTCTTCTGTTTGCTAGTCTCTTCAGTATCTGGTTTCCGCCCTGACTCAAAGGGCACGGTGGAGGACACTTTTTTTTTTTTTTTTTTTTTAGGCTTACTTGTTCAGTCGCGCTGTGGGGAGGAAGGGAGGGATGCTGCAAACAAATAACACTGGCGTGGGCTCGCAGTGCCTCAGCCACCCTGGGTCTGCCCCCGCTCACGGCGCGTGTAGCCTCCCTGTCCACACTGCTCGGACTCTAGGTTGTTCCGCCGGGAACAATCCGAGGCTGGCCCTGGGCTGCATGCACCTCCCAGGTCCAAGCCGCTCAGGTTCAGGCACTCGGGTATTCCTCAGAGGCGCAGACTCAGTTGGGCCTGCGTTTTGTGCTCTTCCCAGGTCCGAGCGCCAATTTGCTCTTCCCAGGCGAGCGCCAATGCTGCGACTTATCGCCTCCCCGCCACTCGGTTATCTGGATGTAAAACCGGCGCACCTTCTCAGGCAGATGTTGACCGTCCAGACCCCCAAGAAGTTTTAGTTAGCAAAGAAGCCTGCTTACAGTTTTATAGATAATGTCTCTCTGGGGCTGCGATTGCCCCCTTCCGGCTCTGGCTGCCTGTCACCGGAGGGGGAAGGTCTGCAGCCGGCTATCTCTGTTCAGTCCTTTGTTCCGTGCGCGGGCCTGGCGGTCTTAGGTTAGGGCTGGCTTTTCGCGTGGTAGGTATCCCACAGTCTGGTTTGCTAGCCCAAATTATTTCGCTCAGATAGCGCTCAGGGTATTCAGGCCAGATTCTTACTCTCAGCGATGCAGCCCACGCCGCGCCTCCCTGCCCAGCCCCGGTTTGCTAATGGCGGATGCAGGCGTCTGCGCTGCTTCTCTGCTGGGGGAGTTA
Source organism: Bos indicus x Bos taurus (assembly GCF_003369695.1). Lineage (NCBI taxonomy): Eukaryota > Metazoa > Chordata > Mammalia > Artiodactyla > Bovidae > Bos > Bos indicus x Bos taurus. Next base: position 4,232,319 of record NC_040079.1, on the reverse strand, counting down.
CCGTAGGGCTCGCAATCTGCGAGTTTTAAATTGTTTATTTATTTTTTCTCCCTGTTATGTTGCCCTCTGTGCTTCCAAATCTCGGCACAGATTCGGCAGTGAGAAGGTTTCCTGATGTTTGGAAACGTTTCTCTTTTTAAGATTCCCTTCCCGGGACGGAACTCCGTCCCTCCCTCTTTTGTCTCTTTTTTTTTGTTTTTAATATTTTTTCCTACCTCCTTTCGAAGAGTTGGGTTGCTTTTCTGGGTGCCTGATGTCCTCTGCCGGCATTCAGAAGTTGTTTTGTGGAATTTACTCGACGTTTAAATGCTCTTTTGATGAATTTGTGGGGGAGAAAGTGTTCTCCCCGTCCTACTCCTCCGCCATCTTGGCTCCTCCCCCCCTGCTGACTAATTTCTACAGCTCATTCAGAATACCGCTCCTTTTTTTCTTGGCAGACCCAGAACTTTTCCATCCAGGTTATGCTTTGTTCCATGCCTTGCTATTGGTCTAGTGGCAAGGAGGGGAAATGTGTGTCACACCAGGAGTGGGGAGTGAACAGACAGCTAATGTATTTTTGCAAGGCAGAAATCCTCTACATCATCTTTGCGTAAATACGGAACATCAGTCAACTGGGAGGATTTGGCTTCCCAGGTGGCTCAGTGGTAAAGAATCTGCCTGCAGTGCAGAAGACATGGGTTCAATCCCTGGATCAGGAAGATTACCCTGGAGAGGAAATGGCAACCCACTCCAGTATTCTTGCCTGGAGAATACCAGGGACAGAGGAGTCTGGTGGGCTACAGTCCATGGGGTTGCAAAGAGCTGGACATGATTGAAGCCACATGTACAAACACCCAGAGGGTTTAGGATTTAGATTTTCCATTGCCTACTTCCATATTTCCTTACCCCAAGTCTCAGGATCCCACTATTCTCAGTCATGGCATTGACTTTGGCCATGCATTACTGCTGAAGTTGAGAATTAAGATTCTCTGGAGTTCTACTCATCTTATAATTAAGTTCTGGGCCTGAAACACAATTTACTTTCTGTCCTTTGGCTACAGAAGATGAGATCCTTTTTACAATATAAATATGATAACCAAAAAGTCTTCTGCTTTTCACACTGAGCCTCTAATGGATGGCTAACAACCTCAGCCTTTTATTGTTTTTCTGCTGTGCATTCATCATCTGATTTGATGACCCTTGTAATTGCTCTTACCCCCTTGCCTCTCCAGCAACTGAGAAGTCGTATCTCACACCAGCCAGTGCACTTCCTTCCTCTCTTCTCATCCCATTTCATCACTGATGAAAGTTTCAGTAACTGCATGTTGATGACTGCAGATCACCGGCTCCCTGTCCTCTGTCTGTCATTCACATCATGCTTATTGCCAGCCCACCAGCAGGGGATCGGCTCCCAAATTCATCTTGGAATCTGTTTCTTCAGACTACTCCTGGCATTAGATATCACAGATCAGGTAGTCTATGAGACTGACCACGAGACACAGATTTAATGGAAGAAATTCACTGGGTTATGCCAATAACCTCAGATACGCAGATGACACCACCATTATGGCAGAAAGAGAAGAACTGAAGAGCCTCTTGATGAAAGTGAAAGAGGAGTGTGAAAAAGCTGGCTTAAGACTCAATATTCAAAAAATGAAGTGATATCATGGTATCCGGTCCCATCGCTTCATGGCAAATAGATGCGGAAACAATGGAAACAGTGACAGATTTAATTTTCTTAGGCTCCAAAGTCACTGCAGATGGAGACTGCAGCCATGAAATGAAAAGCTGCTTGTTCCTTGGGAGAAAAGCTATGACCAACCTAAACAACATGCTAAAAAGCAGAAACATTACTTTGCTGACAAAGGTCTGTCTAGTCAAAGCTACGGTTTTTCCAGTAGTCATGTATGGATATAAGAGTTGGACCACAAAGAAGGCTGAGCACCAAAGAATTGATGCTTTTGAGCTGTGATGTTGGGAAGACTCTTGAGCATCCCTGGACTGCAAGGAGATCAAAACAGTCCATCGTAAAGGAAATCAGTCTTCATTGGAAGGACTGATGCTGAAGCTGAAGCTCCAATACTTTGTCCACCTGATGTGAAGAACTGACTCATTGGAAAAGACCCTGATGTTGTGAAAGATTGAAGGTGTGAGGAGAAGGGGATGACAGAGGATGAGATGGTTGGATGCCATCACTGACTCGATGAACATGAGTTTGAACAAGCTCCAGAGTTGGTAATGGACAGGGAAGCCTGCAGTCTATGGGACTGCAAAGAGTCAGACACGACTGAGCAACTGAACTGAAATGATGCCTTGAAGACCAACATCCACGGGGGAGTGATGGGTGCAGGAATGGCAGTCACAGAAGTGGATCAAGCATCCAGTGCAAAATGACCTCAGCAGATTCCATGGTAAGTCTGGAATGGGGATTGTTCTACAGAGAACTTGCCCTGAAGACAAGATGGGAGGTGAGCTTCCCTGGTAGCTCAGATGGTAAAGCATCTGCCTGTAATGCAGGAGGCCCAGGTTCAATCCCTGACCTCAGCAGATTCCATGGTAAGTCTGCAATGGGAATTGTTCTACAGAGAACTTGCCCTAAAGAAAAGATGGGAGGTGAGCTTCCCTGGTAGCTCAGGTAAAGCATCTGCCTGTAATGCAGGAGACCCAGGTTCAATCCCTGACCAGGAAGATCCACTGGAGAAGGGAAACTCACTCCAGCATTCTTGCCTGGAGAATTCCACGGACAGAAGGACCTGGTGGGGTACAGTCATCACTGGACGTGAACTGTCCCTAGTAAGACACTGTGACCTGAAGTGGAGGGACTGTCTTCATCTGAGGGAAACTTTCAGAGAATGAGACTGAGCTGTCAGGAAACAGTACTTTCAGAATTTGGATAAATGAATTCTTCAGTCCTATAGGGTACAGGACCTGGGAATTTCACCTCAGAATCTAGTGCGAAAGTTTAGAAAAAGGGCTATCGGAGAAGATCTAACAAGTAGAAGAAGCAGTAAAGGGGAGAGATTCTAAGAGCTGATTAATTCCAAATTTGGAGAGCACTCTAGGCTCTGGTTTAAACACTGTGAAGCTGACGTCGGAAGAAGCATGAGATCAGGTAGTGCTTCAGCTCTCTGTGGAATAAAAAATCAAATCTGAAATTCTTCAGATGGAATAAAACTGAAATTAGATGGAATGATGGGTCTACATAAAGAAATGAAGAATACAAAATATTGTAAATATCCAGTAATTGCAAAAATATTTTTAAAACTGCCTTCCTTTTCCAAAGATATTTTGAAAGATAACTGTTTCAAGAAAATGATAATAATATTTTGTGCAGTTTACACAGAAATAAAATGTTTGAAAAGATAGCATAGAAGGTGGGCGGGAGGAAATTGAAGTATACCTTTATGCATATTAAGTCTCTTTAGTCGTGTTCGACTCTTTGTGACTCTGTCGACTATAGCCTACCAGGCTCTTCTGTCTATGGAATTCTCCAGGCAAGAATACTGGAGTGAGTTGCCATGCCCCGCCTCCAGGGGATCTTCCTGACCCAGGGATTGAAGCCGGGTATTCTTCCTTGCAGACAGATTCTTTACCAGCTGAACCACAGGGAAGCCCAAACTATAGAACAATCAATCACTTAAAAAAAAGAAGTATAGCTAATATGCCAATAGTGGCAATAAAATAGACTTGTAAAACAGACTTAATCCAAGATTAGACAAGATAAAAGGGAAAATAAGAACAAAGAACACACAGATGGTAGTTTTAAATTTAACATTATTTACTTTGCACATGGATCCAAATGCTCCATTTAAAAACCAAAAGGAAGAAGTTAGATTAATAAAAAAGCACGATCAATTACAGGTCTTCTACAAGACATGCTTTAAATATAAAGATACAGTTAAGTTGGAAGTAAAAAAAAGATGGAGAAGATGCTGGGCAAACACTCATTATAAGACAGTTGGAGTCGTAATAATTATATCACGCAAAGCGGACTTTAGAACAAAGGGATATCCATGGGTAAAGAAAGACATTACGTAGTGAGACATGCGAACATCCATTAAGAGGACACAACTATCCTAAATGTATATGAATGTAAGAGAACTTCAAATTACACAAAACAAACTCTGAGAGAACTGAAAACAGAAATACATAAATCTACCACAGCAGTTGAAACTCCATCACTTCTTCTCTCTCAGTAATGGATAGAAAAATACATAGAAAACTCTGAAGAGTCTAGAACATTTGAATGGCACTGTCAACAAGCTGTTCTAACTGGAATTTATGGTACATCCATCTCACAGAGGCCAGATACACATAACATCAACTGTACATGAAATATTCACCAAAATAGATCATGATCCAGGAGGTAAAACACTTGTCAATAATCTTTAGACAAATTAAATCAAACAAAAGTATAATGTCTGGATCATATGGAATTAGAATAAGAATATATTTGACAAATCCCTCCAGTGTTTGGAAATTGAACAAGATACTTTAAAATGCCTATATATGTTTTTTTCTTTAAAGGAAAACACAAGGAAATAATTTGAATAAATGAAAATGAAAACAACATAAAGTGTTGACAAGAAATTTGTCGCTAAGTAGAAAGATCTAAAAATAAAAATTGAATATTTCAAATTATAAAAGGTAAAAAAAAAGAGAAGAGAAATGTAAGCAAAAATAAGTACAATTAAAAAAATAATAAAGGGAATTTCCTAATTTCCAGTGGTTAAGACTCCATGCTTCCAATGAAAGGGGCACAGGTTTAATCTCTGGTTGGGACCTGAGATCCCACATGGAACATGGCCATAATAACAACAGTAAAAGTAATAGAAGTAAACAGTAAAATAGTAAAAGTAAATGGTGCCTGAATAGCTGAAGACAACGGCAATAGCCTAAGTCTCCATCCCTCTAATCTTTCCCCAGATCCAAGGAAGAACATCAAGAAAAGAAAATAGTACACAAAACCTATACTCTCAGCATAACAGAAAATGCCTAAACCTCAAGACATCTACACCATGAAAAGAGAGAATGCTAAATTCTGGGGATCCCAAGGAGCTTCTCTGGTGGCCCAGATGGTAAAGAATACACTTGCAATGCAGGAGACCCAGGTTCAATCCCTGGGTTTGGGAATACCCGCTGAAGAAGGGAATGGCAACCCACTCCAGCATTCTTGCCTGGAGAATCCCATGGACAGAGGAGCCTGGCGGGCTGCAGTCCATGGGGTCACAAAGAGTCAGACACGACTGACTGACCAACACTTTCACTTTCTAACAAGGAAGAAAACAGGACAATAAGATAATTTTAAAAACTATAACCCAAGAAAATCTTTGAGAAAAAAGATTAACCTATACCTTGGAAGGACTTATTAGGTATCTGGGAGCAGGAACTCTGAATGATCAACTCAGAGACACATCTGAGTAAAACTTGATTTCAAAGATGGAAAAAAAAAAATTCTCAAGGCCTCAAGCAAAGATCAAATAGTTTACAAAGATAAAAGAATTAGACTGTCATCTGATTCTTCAAAGGGGACCATAAAGGAAGGTAAAGAGAAAGCAGCATTTTAAAAAAGCATGAAGACCATTGGAAAACAGGTGTTAATATATAAGAGGTAAGGGGATGCTGCACCTTCCTGAAGCCCTTTTGAAGAATTTATTAAAGAATGCGTTCCTATATCACAGCGACCAAAACGGAAACAATTTGAGGAAGAAAGTAAATAATGAGGGTAAAGAATATAAAGCTGTAGGGTAAAATAAATATCTGTGTTAATATAAATAAATGGAGGAAAAGGGTCAGTAGCATTCTCCCTTTTTCCCCACTGTCCCGGGCAGCATGTGGGACCTTAGTTCCCCGACCAGGGATTGAACCTGTGCCCCTTGCATTGAGAGCTCAGCATCCCAATCACTGGGCCAACCAGAGAGTCCCAGGGCCAGCTTATTCTTATACTGGAATAATGATTCATACGGTAGAATGGATGACGGAAAAGGAAGCCACCAGTAGGTAAACACCACAGCAGAAATTGTTACAGTCAAGAGTGGTGGGTGATAAACCATAATAGAACAGAAGATGAAAAAGGATATATAGATGCATAACTGAGTCACTTTGCTGCTCAGCAGAAACTAACAAACAGTGTAAATTAACTCTGAAAATGAAAGGGAAAGTCGCTCAGTCATGCCCGCCTCTTTGCGACCCCATACAGTCCATGGAATTCTCCAGGCCAGAATACTGGAGTGGGTAGTGTTTCTCTTCTCCAGGGGATCTTCCCAACCCAGGGTAGACTCTTCACTGGCCGGCAGACTGTTTACCAACTGAGCCCCCAGGGAAGCTCCATTGTATATAAACGCCACCTTTTGTGACCGTTCATTTGTCAGTAAACAGTTCAGCTGCCTCCCGTCTTGCCTGTTATGAGCAGTGCTGCAGTGAACAGGGCGGCGCAGGTCCGTCTTTGCGGTCCTCAGTTCAGGTCCTTTGGATCCATGCCCAGAAGTGAGATTTCGGGCTCAAATGGCACCAGTGTTATTTTTAGAGGTTGGATGGAATCGTTGACTCAATGGACACGAGTCTGAGCAAACTCCGGGAGATAGTGGCCGGGGCAGCCTGGTGTGCTGCAGTCCACGGGGTCTCAAACAATCAGACACGACTGAGCCACCGAACAACAAGAATACTATATTGTATACTTAAATATTTGCTACAAAAAAAGAAAAAAAATTCACAAGGCAGGAGGTGATTTTTGCAGGTGATCAGACATATTTATGGCAATGGCTGTGGTGATGGCTCCACAGGTGTGTCTCCAACCTCTTCAAGTTGTATACATTAAATACCTACAAGTACTTACAGGCCAGTCATACTTCAATAAGGAGACTTTTTTAAAGGCCACAAGATTTATACAGACACTTCACAAAAGAAGAAATATTCCATATTCTGTACCATGTGTTATGTATTATATATTATATATATGTGGCCAGTGAGCACACCCATGGAAGGAGATACTCAACATCACTAGACATCACAATAATGAAAACTAAAACCACTAGATAACCAAAATATAAAAGACTGGCAACCCAAGTGGTGACAAGCTGTGAAACACGGGAAAACAAAGACATGTGACAGCCAGAGAAAGAGTGCCGTGCGTACCCATTTTTGGAAAACATTTCAGCAGTTTCTCCTACATTCAAGTATATTTACTGTATCATCCAGGAATTCCACCCCCAGTACTTACCCAAGAGAAACAAAAACATATGTCCACAGAAAGACTTGAGCAGTTGCTTCATTTTAATTGAAAATTAGCAAGAAGTGGAAGTGGCCAGGGGAAGGGACGGACAGATGGGGCTACATCTGTGCATTGGAATATGGAACTCCTGCTCATCCACAAAGAGGAAGGAACCACTGCTGTACTTATGTAACAAAATGATGACCCTCAAAAACCCTCTGATGAACAACAGAGGGCAAGCCTTGAAGAGGACATGGTGTATGGTTCAGTTTCTGTGGCATTCTAAAAAGAGGTGAAACTATAGTCACAGGAAGCATAGCAGCTGTTGCCCCCTCTTAGAAGTAGGAAGAATTGGCTGCAAAGGGGTAAGAGGGGAATTGTGGGGTGATTAAAAAAATATTCCATATCTTGGAAGTGGTGAGTACATTTGTCAAAACTCGTTGAGCTGTACATGTAAAATGAGTGTGTTTTATTGGTGTGGAAGTGAACCTCAATAAAATTGATTGCAATAATCACTCTTGAGATAAGCTTCAAGCATACCATTGACTCTCATCCTTATAATTTGGTTGCATAAGGGTGATAAATATTGAAAATTTCTGGAAGTCCAATCAATTATTCTAAGGCATCTCAAAACTCAAAAGAGCAATGAAACTACTTTGAAAAATTCAGGCTTGCTTGTGCTAGGAATGTTGTTAGAGACTCAGCACAGCACATGGAGATCACCAGAGAAGTCCATTCACTCGCGTCGAGGCAGCCTCTCAGACCTGAGATCTGGGAGCAGGTCTCCAATGCTGAGAAAAGGGAGAATGCTAGCCACAAAGGCTTCTTCCCTCGTGCCTTAGCTGGTAAAGAATCCACCTGCAATGCGGGAGACCTGGGTTCAATCCCTGGGTCGGGAAGATGCCCGGGAGAAGGCAAAGGCTACCCACTCCAGTATTCTGGCCTGGAGAATGCCATGGACTGTACAGTTGATGGGGTTTCAAAGGGTTGGACACAACTGAGTGACTTTCACTTGTCCCAGAGGGTCACAGGTGCAGAAAATAGGACCCAAGAACAAAAACCTTGATGTAATGGCAGGAGGACTGAGCTTCAGGCTGAGGTGCAGGATCGGTGCCAGCCTGACTTTGGTAGCACTGCAGTGATGAGAACCAGTTTCTAATCACGTCTGAGCCCCGGGGATGTTAAAGCTCCTGTACCAAGACCTCTGGCTTCTGAGGTGGAGGGGCGACTGGCTTAGAGGCCAGATTTGCCTGCAGGGACCAGCTGGGGCTGACAGCATTGCTGTGTGTGTAGGCTGTTCAGTCATGTCTGACCCTGTGACCCCAAGGACTGTAGCCCCCCAGGCTCCTCTGTCCATGGGATTCTCCAGGCAAAAGTACTGGAGTGCGTTGCCATTTCCTGCTCCAGGGGATCTTCCCCACCCAGGGATGGAACTCATGTTTCCTGCGGCTCCTGCACTGACAGCAGATTCTTTACCAATGAGCTGCCTGGGAAGCCCAGCATTGCTGTGGGAACCCTGAAACATGCTCCTCTCCTGTGTCCAGCCCTGTGGACACTCTCTTCCCTCTCACAGTAGTGGGAGAAGACAGGCAAATCCTCATGGCTCTGTTAGGAAGGAGCAGCTGCAATGTGGTGGTCTGCCCGCCAGCAGTGCTCACACCTGGATGTCAGCCTCCTGGGTCATGGGTTTGCCGCCTCCAACCTGCTTTTAGGGCTTCTCCTATGTCTTGCCTCCCTTTCCTGAAATCTTCACAAAATAGGGCTCTTAGATTATCGACTGGGCACTTCTGAGTCAGAAACTTCATTTTCAGAAAGTTGCCACTATAGATATGCAGGTAGTGAAGTGAAAAGTGTTAGTGTCTCAGTCGTGTCTGACTCTTTGGGACCCCATGGACTGTAGCCCATCAGGCTCCTCTGTCCGTGGAATTCTCCAGGCAAGAATACTAGAGTGGGTAGCCATTCCTTTATCCAGGGGATCTTCTCTGCTGCATTGCACGCAGATTTTTTTTTTACCATCTGAGCCAGCAGGGAAGCCCATATAGGCAGGCAAGTTTTCTTCAAAGGAATACATTCTTTTTATGTATTTATTTTTAATTGGAGGATAATCGCTTTCCAACATCGCGCTAGTTTCTGCCATATATTCATGCCATATATTCATATAACATGAATCAGCCATATGTCCCCTCCCTCTTAAGCCTCCCTCCTCCCCCTCCTCACCCCTCCAGGTTGTCACCGAGCCCCGGGTTTGAGCTCCCTGTGTTATACAGCAAGTTCCCACTGGCTCTCTATTTTACATATGATGATGTATGTTTCCATGATACATATGATGATGTATGTTTCCATGATGTATGTTTCCATGTCTGAATTGGCTCCCCCCTCCACTCCCCTCTCTACCCCGCCACGTCCACATTCTGTTCTCTTTGTCTGCGTCTTCTCTGCTGCCCTGCAAATAGGTTCCTCAGTATCTTCTAGATTCCATACGTATGTGTTGATATATGATATTTGCTTTTCTCTTTCTGACTTACTTCGCTTTGTATAATATGCTCTGGGTCAGAGGAATACCTTCTTACAGAGATGTATAAAATGTAGGCAGGTGAAAAGGAGGAAATAAAGGTCAGTTTTGATGCTCCACCCTGAAGTAATTATGATTTACATTTTTGTGAATTTCCTTCCAGAAAGGACTTAATTAATTTGCTCTCTAGCTTTTTCCAGGAGGAGTTAAGGTGGCTCACAATGGACACTTCATGACAGCAGAGGGCTTGCCAATCGTGATCTACATTGCGTCATCTGATTTTACTAAGGACCTGAGTCTGGGAAGCACATGAGAACTATTTTCTCAGTAGGCAGGTGAATGAAGGTCATTATAAGACTGGGTCTTCCCTTTTGATGTGCTAATCCTTTTCCAGAACCATGCTGATACTTCTGGTGAGATGGAACCCAGGGGTAGGTTTTATTTGGAAGGAGATGGATAGGACACTAGGTGACTGACAGCTAGCTGAAACACCAAATCCTGACATATGATGCTATAGGGGTGTTTCATTATTCGCTCTCTCTCTGACCCCATGGTCTAGTAATAAAAGCTCATATTTAGTGATAATTTATCATGTGCACAGTACTGTGTCAAATTATGTATATTAACTTATTTCCAATAATCTCTCTATGAAATGGGAGCAATTATGAGCTCTAATCCTGAAGGAAATCAACCCTGAATATTCATTGGAAGGACTGGTGCTGAAGCTGAAGCTCCAGTACTTTGGCCACCTGATGCAAAGAGCTGACTCACTGGCAAAGACCCTGATGCTGGGAAAGATTGAAGGCGGGAGGAGAAGGGGGCGACAGAGGATGAGATGGATGGATGGCATCATGGACTAAATGGACATGAGTTCGAACAAACTTCAGGAGATGGTGAAGGACAGAAGCCCGGCGTGCTGCAGTCCATGGGGTCCCAAAGGGGTGGACACGACTGAGCAACTGAACAACAACAGTGATGTCTAATTTATAAATGAGGAAACTGCAGATCAGAGAGATCAGATCCCCTTAAGTAACTTGCTTAAGGTGTCACTGCCGAGCCGGATTTGAACCTGGGCAGTCTAGCCCCAGGGCCTGGACTCTGATCTGCTGCCCCCTGATGTATGATCACCGTAAGCTAACAATAATAACAAGCTAGACAAGGGTCATGACATCACATGGGCAAACGCAGGTCACGACGGCATACGGGAACCGGCCAAAAAGTCCGCAGTCTGAAGTCAAGTGCGTCTGGAAGCCCACCAGCCACTCTCCGCCTCTCCAGACACAGATAAGATGGGGGAGTGCGAACCTGGACAGGCAAGCGTGTTGACAGGTGTGTGTGAGCTGAGTGGCGGAGAGCCCGTTGCTCTGGGGTACATTTGACACACACATTCTCCTAACTGACCATTGGTGGCCAGTCGAGCTTCTTAAAATACAGTTTTCAATGATTCTAAGTCAGTTCACTTCCCAAGGACACCTTGTTCTACTGAACTCTCTTCTGATTCCCGAGTTTCTTAAAATGTGACAAGCCTGGATTTTGCTCATCAAGTGCTGGGTAGAAGTAAAGGAATCACAAAAATACCTTACCTTTCTTCTCCTTTCAACTCCTTACGAGGTACCCAGTCTAGTCCTGAGACTGTAGGAGGTGGGCAGAGAACAGGTGAGTGTAGATTTCATGGACAATACCCTCCAAACCTGGAGACAGACAGGGCACATCAAATAGATGCCAGGGAAATACGTCTACCACCTCAAGACACATCTACTAAACTCACCTTTGCAGAATCCTGTGGGCCAACTCAGGGCAGGACTCCACAGAGCCCGTGACACAGCAGCTAGGAATTCCCAGGTTCCATTCTTGCACCATCCACAACCCAATAGCAAGCCAGTATTTATTCCAATGTCCTACAGAGTGTGCAGAAGGCCCACAGATGTTTCCAGAATGTCAAAAAGTGTATATTAGTGACAGTAATCATATACTTTATATGACCTACATTCCCTTTCCGTATGCCCCAGGTGCCACAGTTTGTGTTTTGCTGCGTCAGCTCAGAGAGAACGTAGCATGTTCCAGGTGACTAGGCCCTGAAGTTGCACAGCGGAGTTCGGCCCTGGTGGTGCCCTTAATCATGGTGGTATCGCAGGAAGGACGTGCAGAAGGCCCAGCCTGGAGAGGGACTGCCCATGGCCTGTCTGTCACCTCTGCCCATTCACTCTGCTCATCTCAGGAGCGAGGTGCTTCTTATCAGATCCTCAGGTGATGCTGTAAGCCTTCATGACGACTGGGATGGTGAACCCCACCTCATGCCTTGCCTTGCCTTGTATTGAGATCTGCCACCTGATCTTATGTCCCTGGGGACTGCTCGGTTATTCTGAGAAGTGGTGTCATTCAAAGAGAAAGATGGGGGCATCCCAGTGTCCCCAGGGCTCACTGATGAGACCAAGGGTGTCTGCTGGGGCTGAATCCCTAAATCCTAGCATTCTGTGCCCATAACTCAAGTTACAGCAGAGAAACACATCCCTGTCTCAGCCGCACAATGGATGTGACATCAAGTCTTACAAAAATATGCAATCAACGAAAGTAACACAAATAAAAAATGATAATACAGAACTGAAGGCCCATTAGAAGGCATCAGCTGTGTTGTTTGGCCCATGGATTTCACTACAGACTTGAAAAATCTCTGAGAGTCTGTTCAAGCTGTTCTTTACTACTTTCCCTCTTCCTTTGGTGTGTATTTCACAGACGAGCCCATGACAGCGTTGGTTATCACTAGACAAGGTATTGTTCCTCAGCATGGCCCTCATTTGGGCCATCCTGTTTTATACAGAACTCACACAGAATGGTTGGTTATTTTTGTGCAGAGTATAGTGTTTTCTCCAATTTAGCAGCGATAAAGAAAACGTTGCATGCCCCTCACCATAGTCACCAACTTAACTCCCTACCGTGATCTATTCATTCCATATGGGTAGACAACCTGAGAAAATCAAGTTATCCCTGAGTCACTGGTGTTATAGGCAATCATTAATTAATCATGTTTTTGATCTACTAGAGCCTTAATTGATTGATTGATTGAATCAAAGAGTTTCCTGCTGAAGAATGCATACTATGAATGGTCTAATTGTGCAAGATTCTGTGAAAGCCTGAGACATATATTCAAGGTTGATCTGTATTCAGTTGCTCATTTCATCCAGGAATCACTTTGAAGCTTCAGTGACCAATAAATGATTTATTCTGGGAAAGTCTCTTGGACAGTAAATTGGCTCCATATTTTTGTAGATTATCTTTTCTCTGGGAAGTTTGCAAGAACATTTGTGTGCTCGATATTTTAGAATAGGATGGGTTCTGATTACTGTATACCCTTTATAATTAATCGGTCAGCAGTTCTTATCAACAGCCAACATAATCAAAATATCATTTTGCTTCCAACAGCCATGGTGAGGCACTGACTCATTGGCAAGGCAACATACGAGCTGAAGCAAATTAACTATCAAGAGTAAAATGAAAGATTAACTTCATTACTTACCAGAGACAATATATTATCAGCGTTTTCTTGCTTCAATGTATTTTTCAGGGTCTTCTGCCTACAAATTAAAGAGAAATGAACATTCAGTAACACATCTGTCTGGCATCATGAAGTGAGTTATATTATTAGCAATAATGCATTACTTTTTTCCTAATTACAAGAACAACCTATAATCATTTTAAGTGTGGAAAATGCAGAAAAGAACAAATACGAAAGTAAGAATCATCCATAATATTGATGATTCGCCTCACTGCAATGAGGCAGTGAGGCAAGTGTCTTTAACCACCCTAATATAAATTGTTTCAGTCCTTTGTTCCAGGAGTGGGCTTCCCTGGTGACTGAGATGGTAAAGAATCCACCTGTAATGCAGGAGACAGGGATTTGATCCCTGGGTTGGAAAGATCCTTTAGAGAAGAGATTGGCTACTCGTTCCAGTATTTTTGCCTGGAGAATTCCATGGACAGAGGAGCCTGGCAGGCTGGAGTCCATGCAGTCGAAAAAAGTTGGACACAACTGAGCGACTAACACTTTCACTTTCAGGCTACATATACACATCCCTGAGCATGTTACATCCATATACATGTAATTCACACAGTAAAGATTCACTGTGAGGTCTGCTTTTTAAGATACTTTGTGATTTAATAAATCATAATTATTTTTCGATGTTATTCAGTTTTTTCCTACCTTAAACATGCAAAGGAAGGCATACAATTCTATGTCTGGAGTTGTCCTAACATTTACTCAATAACAAATTGCTAAATATTTGGATTGTTTTCCACGTTAGATTGTTTTTAATTATATAATCAAAACTATTAAGTGAGCTGCACCTTGGTATATTTCTATACAAAAATCTAATTGTTTATTTAGATAAAAATTTTACAAGCAGAATTGCTGTGTAAATTTTAAAAAACTTTAAAAATTTAAAAACTTTAAAGAGAAAGTCCAGTTTAAGTTTTAATACATGGTGCAAAATTTCTTCCCTAAAGACTATACTCCAGTACCACTTCCTCAAGCCCTCTCCAAAGCAGGTTATATAATTCACTATGCTTTTCCTGGCAATTTATAAAATATTTCTGTATCTTGCTGCTGCTGCTGCTAAGTCGCTTCAGTCATGTCCAACTCTGTGCGACCCTGTAGATGGCAGCCCACCAGGCTCCCCCGTCCCTGCGATTCTCCAGGCAAGAACACTGGAGTGGGCTGCCATTTCCTTCTCCAATGCAGGAAAGTGAAAAGTGAAAGTGAAGTCGGACTGCAGCCTACCAGGTTCCTCCATCCATGGGATTTTCCAGGCAAGAGTACTGCAGCGGGGGTGCCATTGCCTTCTCCGTTCTGTATCTTAATACTAGTTTAATTTCTACTTTTTGTCACTAATGATATTAATTGCACTTCTAATGTGTATTCCCTTTGCTTTTAGATTTTTTGGAGGGAACTCTCCTGAAAAGTGTTATACACATGGTCGTGGTTTAGTCTCTAAGTAGACTCTTTTGTGACCCCATGGACTATAGCCCACCAGACCCCTCTTTCCATAGAATTTCCCAGGCAAGAATACTGGAGTGGGTTGCCATTAACTTCTCCAGGGGATCTTCCGGAGCCAGGGATCAAGATCACGTCTCCTGCATTGCAGGTAGATTCTTTACTGCTGATCCACCAGGGAAGCCCCCTTATTGTACACATATTATTTATATGCCTATTTATTCATGACAAACTACCACAAGCTTAGTGGTTTAAAACTAAATGTATTTTTTTTTTAATCTCACAGTTTCTGAGGGTCACTAATATGGCCTGGCTTAGCTGAGTCTTCCATGTCAGAGGCTCTCAAAGGCTACAGTAACGGTGTCAGCCAGGTCCAACGTCTCAACCAGGAAAGAACCAGCTTCCAGTCCATTTATGTGGTTTTTGACAGGATCCAGTACCTTTCAGGCTATTGGACTAAAGGGTCTCAGTTTCTAGCTGACTGTGAACCAGAGACCACCCCCAGGTCTTACCAGGTGGGCCTTCTGCACATGGCAACTTGCTTCATCAAAATTCACAAGGGTCAGAGTCTCCTGGCAAGACTGAAGTGAGACTAATCAACATTCAGTTATCCTACCGGCTGCAAGAAATTTATCCTGGGGAAAGGGTCTGCTCAAGACCGTGACTATCAGAGGTGGAGGTCATCGGGGCCATCATGGAAGTTACCTACTGCAATATACTACTCTGCTTTCTGGGAGGTTTATATAAAAACAGAATGACCTTTAACTGATGACTCACACGTCTATGTCTCAGATCCCTGAATATGCAAAATAGGGATAAAAATAATCATCCACTCATGGAATTGATGTGCAGATTAAATGAAAAAATTCAACAAAATCCTTAGAAGAATGTCTGGCACATAACTAGTATGACATCAGTATTCATAGTTATCTTCATCTTCTTTACCATTATCACACCACTATCATCGCCTTCACCTCCATCATCACCACCATCATCATCATCATCTTCATTACCATCATCATCATCACCACCATCACCACTGTATTACAATGTCCTTAGGACAGAGCTTTCTGTTGGGTTGTCAACTTCCTCAGAAATGCTTGCTGAATGTATGAAATAATCAGTGAATAAATGGATGAATTTATGTTTGAGGGGGCTCCAAAATCACTGCAGATTTTTAAATACATTTTTATAAAATATAAATTATAAGATGTAAATATAAAATGTATTAATTTGGGGGGGGAGCTCCAAAATCACTGCAGATGGTGACTGCAGCCATGAAATTAAAAGACACTTGCTCCTTGGAAGAAAAGCTATGACCAACCTAGACAGCATATTAAAAAGCAGAGACATTACTTTGCCAACAAAGGTCCATCTAGTCAAAGCTATTGTTTTTCCAGGAGTCATGTATGGATGTGAGAGTTGGACCATAAAGAAAGCTGAATACTGAAGAATTGATGCTTTTGAACTGTGGTATTGGAGCAGACTCTTGAGAGTCCCTTGGACTACAAGGAGATCCAATCAGTCCATCCTAAAGGAAATCAGTCCTGAATATTCATTGGAAGGACTGATGCTGACGCTGAAACTCCAATACTTTGGCCACCTGATGTGAAGAACTGACTCCTTAGAAAAGAGGGAAAAATTGAAGGCGGGAGGAGAAGGGGATGACAGAGGATGAGATGGTTGGATGGTGTCATTGACTCGATGGACATGAGTTTGAGTAAACTCTGGGAGTTGGTGATGGACAAGGAGGCCTGGAATGCTGCAGTACATGGGGTTGAAAAGAGTCGGACATGACTGAGTGACTGAACTGAACTGAAATCGATGAAAACATCCATCCAAACAAAGCCCTTGCCATTTGAAATTACTTGGTCAGTCCAGTGTTTGCATTTTATAGTTTTTCAGGGTTTTTTTTTTTTTTTCAGCCTTTTAGTCATTTGTCTATTGTCATCTCTTAATAGTCAATTTTCTTTCCCCTATTTCCCTTTCCTCTCTGGCAAATAGGAAAAGAATAATTTCCCTTCTTTCCTCTCTGGGAGACCATCACCTGACTAGCTAAAGGACAAACTCTCAAAACTCAGTTATGCAATAATTGCAGATAATTAATTAATTAATTGGCTTCCCAGGTGGCACGGTGGTAAAGAATCCACCTGCCTTTGCAGGAGACACAGGAGACATGGGCTTGATCCCTGGGTCGGGAAAATCTCCTGGAGGAGGAAATGGCAACCCGCTCCAGTATTCTTGCCTGGGAAATCCCATGGACAGAGGAGCCTGGTGGGCTACAGTTCATGGGGTCAGAAAGAATCAGACATGACTGAGCACACATGATGCATTAACTTGCTGCTACAAACTCTTAAGAGCAGCTTCTTTCTTTCTCATCTTTCTTCTGCTCTCCAGTCTCAACATCCTTGTTTCTTAGGAGGAAGTGATGTGTGTGTGTGTGTGTGTGTGTGTGTGTGTGTGTGTGTGTGTGTGTGTACTTTATACAATAAGCTTCCAAGAGCATCACAAATCACATCTAAGTGGGCTTTTAGCAGCAACATCATAAGATTCACGTAAAGCAGCTTAAGAGGTGAGTAAGTCTTATTGGAAAGCGGAACAGGATTTTGTCCTGAAGCTGACTTGCCCCTTCAGTCTATGCTTTGGCGTCTCCGCTCCACAGGTACAAGCTAAGAGAGTTACAAAGGATATAAGACGTGACCAAGATCCCGCCACGGGCTTGCGGCCTTGGGGCTTCCAGCAGACTTTCTGCTGTAAAAGTCAGGCTGCTCCCCAGGAAATGGCATCCGAATGCCACTGGGACAGTTCCTGGGACAGCAGAGAAGAGTCATCAGTTCTGAGGTCTGGCTCTTGATTCTTACTATAGGCAAGGAGTTTTAAATCCAACAATTCTCAGGTTTTCTGTCATAGAAAGAATTGCTATTTAAGAACTCTGAATTTTAGTTTTGACATGAATTGGTTATGTGGCAAAAAATTAATTATCTGCCTGATATTAAATTTAGCTCCACCAGGGGCTTCCCTGGTGGCTCAGTCAGTAAAAGAATCTGCCCGCAATGTGGGAGACCTGGGTTCGATCCCTGGGTTGGGAAGATCTCCTGGAGGTGGGCAGGGCAACCCACTCCAGTGTTCTGGCCTGGAGAATCCCATGGACAGAGAAGCCTGGCGGGTTGCAGTCCATGTGGTCTCAAAGAGTCTGTTACTACTGAGTGACTAAGCACAGCACAGCACAATATTAAATTTTCCCTCCTTCTTATTAGCAAAATTCCTCTTTCAATGATAGTTTTGGAATTTCTGTTGCTGCTGTTATTGTGTTTGCGTGGATGTGTTTAGGCCACCAATGCATTCAGGTGAGCGGTGACGTTTCTCAGCCCAGGTTGAACAGTCATATGACTGTTGTGAGTGTCACTGTGTTCTTGGTGGGGAATCTGAGACAGGCTCCTTTGGCTGGGACAGAGTGGAGTGCGCCCCTTTCTGCTCTTCCATCTTCCAGACTTTTGCTGCCTGGCAGGGGACGGAATGCTGCAGCCCCGCCTGAGCTCATGAGGGGAACCATGGAAATGGAAGCTGCCAATAGCCTGGACTTTGAAAAACTAGTTATTTATTTATCTGTGTTGGGTCTTGTTGTGACTTTGTGGTGTGCGGGCTTAGTTGCCCCGACATACGGGATCTTGGTTCCCCTATCAGGGATCAAACCAGTGTCCCCTGCGTCGGCAGGTGGGTTCTTCACCACTGGACCAACAAGGAAGTCCCCAGTCTGGACTTTTAAGGAACATGGGACCATCATAACAGCCTAGATTTACTTATCTTGGATTTATTTTCTTTTATGTTTTATTTTATGTGGGACAGAATATGTCCTTATACGTTTAAGCCGGTGTTAATGAGCACGCCTGGTGGCTCAGATGGTGAAGATTCCTCCTGCAATGCAGGAGACCAGGGTTCGATCTCTGGGTCGGGAAGATGCCCTGGAGGAGGAAATGGCAACCCACTCCAGTATTCTTGCCTGGAGAATTCCATGGACAGAGAAGCCTGGCAGGCTACAGTCTATGGGGTCACAAAAAGTCGGACACGACTGAGTGACCTTCACTGTCTTACATGCAGCCAAATCCTAACCAACAAATTATGTGAACTTGTTGTATATCCACATGTCTATCCCTAAGTTTTCGTATCTATAAAACAGGCTCCTGTGAGAGCTGGACCAGTCCATCCTAAAGGAGATCAGTCCTGGGTGTTCATTAGAGGGATTGATGCTGAAGCTGAAACTCCAATACTTTGGCCACCTGATGCGAAGAACTGACTCATTGGAAAAGACTGTGATGCTGGGAGGGATTGAAGGCTAGAGGAGAAGGAGACGACAGAGGATGAGATGGTTGGATGGCATCACCAACTCAATGGACATGAGTTTGAGTAAACTCCATGAGTTGGTGATGGACAGGGAGGTCTGGCGTGCTGCAGGGGTCGAAAGGAGTCAGACACGACTGAGCGACTGAACTGAACTGAACTGTGACGGGTTGGAGAGGAATTTGGCATCATGATTAAGTGGTTTTAAGTGTTCTGCTCTGTTATTTAATGATTCTACTTATGTTTCAGATATTCTGCCATTCCAAAGTTTCAGAATATTGACTCTTTCACTAACCCCTACGAGGTCTAAATTTTAGCATGAGTCATACTGAAAAAAAACAAATGAGAAGAGATTTGCTCCTTTAAAGAATTCTTTTGTTTGGTAGATTTTCATTTATGTGTGCACACGTTGGTATAAGTGTGTGTCCTTTTATAATTTATCTTCCTGAATAAATTTAATTCTTAGCATAATAAAACCTCCTTCAGTTCAATTCTATTAGTGAAACCGTGTGATAATTTGGAAAGAGTTTGGACCAAAGATTACTTCAATTTTTTTATGATGAAAAAAAAAAAAAAAAGAAGATTCCCCAAATAAATGAACATCATAAATAAGGCAATTTATCTCTGCTCCGGAGAATAAACTGTTCCCAGTTACTACAGAAAATCTCTTTACATAAAAATTAATTAATGTACTAATTAGAAATCATTCTTACCCAGCTCATTAAATTTTGCTCATGGGCAAAATTTGGCTGGAGGTTCTTTATTTAATGTTGGAATGGATCTGAAAGCACTAAACTTCCTGACTTCTTAAGTGTTGTAGAATCCCGACCATGTGACCAAGCTTATCAATGAAGTTCACTCTTGTTAATTTAAACCTCTCCCAGATACAGAAGCAGAAAGGTTAAATGCCATTCCTTCTTGCTTAAATTATTAATATTTCAGAGTTTTTATTTCCTGCAGGCTAGGGCACTCTAAGGGTTTCTTGAAAAATGGCTTGAGGGTAAGAAACCAAGAGTTATACTGAAGAGATAATACAAGCCCTGGTTCTTAGGAGACATGATTTCCTTTCCCTATTTGTGTCATAGCCAGAAGGAAGTAAAAACAGATGGGAACACTGACATGCCAAGGAGGGCTCCTGGGCCAGAGAATTCTCTTCTCAGATGGAGTCCGTTTGGGATGAGGAATGTGGAGACATTTCTGTCACTTCTGACCAGTCTCTTGGTTGCCTGTGATGCTGGGCATCTCCCCGGAGGGTGAGAAACACATTTTTGACTGACATGGAAAGCACTGCACACAGCGGCTCTTTTTTGCTGTAAACTCTGTAAGCTGAACAGATCACATTTGGCAGAAGCTGCTGGGGAGATGGTGGGGAAATTCTGCAAAAACCTGTTTGATCCATCTGCGTGTCCTCCAGCACCTTCACTCAGGTGCTGCTACTGAAGTTCAGCCGTAAAAGAGCCTAAGGGCCACGGAAAGCGGAGCCAGAAATGCCACTTTCCATTTAAACGTGGGTTCTAGATCTTCGGGGGAGTAAAGCTTAAAACCAAGAACTCATCCCAACTTCTACTTGTTTCTACAGGTCCACGTATAGGCTCCTGCCCCATCCTACCCTGATTCCCCTGAGACTTTAATGTGACTGCTGAGTCATCCTTGAAGGTCACACGCAGGCTTAGTCCTTCTCCTGCCTCTCCCGCCAACAGCCCTGTCATCCCTTTGGCTTTTTCCCATCACAACTCCACTTAGGTCTGTCCATTCCATCTACCAAGATCAGCATCCTCTACAAAACTGGTCCCTGGTGCCAAAAAGGTTGGGGGCCACTGTTGGAGGCAGCGTCGGATAAGTCAGGCTGCTCTTCCAGGAGGAGACGTGCATGCTGCCCTTGTGTGAGGGTCTCAGAACACGGAGACTGGAGTTTTCCTTCTTCAGTTGGCTGCTGAGAGTTACTCAGGAGAGAAACGAGAACGCTTTAAGACCAGCTACAGAAGGAACATTTGGCGGGGGGCGGGGGGGGGGGGTGGTCTCAGAAGCAGGAGGCAAAGGAGCACCTTTCTCAGGCTGAGCTTAGATGTCTGGGGAGGGCATGGAGAAGTGCCATGAGCTGGGTCAATGCCAGAGTGAAAGTGAAGTCGCTCAGTCGTGTCCGACTCTTTGCGACCCCATGGACTGTAGCCGATCAGGCTCCTCAGTCCATGGACTTTTCCAGGCAAGAGTACTGGAGTGGGTTGCCATTTCCTTCTCCATGGGATCTTCCCGACCCAGGGATTGAACCCAGCTCTCCCTCATTGCGGGCAGACGCTTTACCGTCTGAGAGCCCAGAGAAGCTCAATGCCAGAAGCAGGCTGGAAAAGTTAAATAAATAATTGACCATTTCCAACGATGTAAACTACTGGTTCTTAATGTCCTTTGAATGCTGGGCCCCTTTGAAGGGCAAAGTTTCAGACCCCATCTTGAAATTAGCAAACATAATATTCACAAACTTTTGCAAATCCATCCAGGAGATTCAAAGACCCACCGAATGACCACCCTCAGGCCCCAGGCCTCGAGGGCATCTGATAGAGGCTCATTTTCACCCTTGAAAGCATTCCCAGCAGCGGATTGAGAAAGAAGCCACTCAAAGCAATAGTCAGCGCTAAAGCAAGAACAGACACTGCAACTCAAAGCCGCACAGGCAGTTCTTTTTTCGTGAGAATGTCAGAGCTCGTCAAGAGGGGAGCTGCTGGAGGAGGCAACCTGCACATTTCAGGCACTGGCATCCCATATGGTGATCTGAAGAGGGCATTCGTTTCTCTCAAGGGCTAGTGCAAGTCAAATAAGATAAGCTTAAGCCAGTTTGGGACACATTCTGTGTGTTCATGCATGGACAGGCTTGATTTTCCCCAAGGATCAGGTTCCATATGAATAGTGTGATTTCAGCTTCAGAATCCTGTGCTAACCCTCTCCCCCTGCCTATTTCTGGTTTCTAGTGAACAAAGGAAGAAGAGTCTGTTTTTTCTTTTTTTTTCCACTGTGGAGAATGAATAGGGCCTGGAAAATCAGGTCAAGGGCACCATCAGGGGAATGAGGACTGGGAGAGAGATAGGAGCATCCTTCGTGTCAAGTAAATGATCTTCCAACTCAGTGGAAGCCTTTAGGGGAAAGTGAGGGAGATTCCACTCCAGGAACTAGGGCATGTGAGGCTATAGCCGGAGCCACCCCCCACCCCCCCCCCAGCCTCCCAACAGGAACAGCAGAAAACCCTTCTCCTATCCAGAGGCTTTTCTCGAAAATATTCAGTGGCAACTGGCAGCAGGATGGGAGTGGTTCATTAATAAATGCATTGTATAATCTCAGCAAAGCTGAAAACTGACTTTTAAAGATGTATTGAAGATGTATTGCTGAGATTTAGGGGCTTCCCTGGTGGCTCAGATGGTGAAGAATCTGCCTGCTCCTGCTGGAGGACAGTCTCTTCTTCCTGAAAACCTTCTGACTAATCCTGTTATCTTAGAATGTATATTATGGGAGTGGGTCTGGTAAGATCTTTCTGTTGTTAAGTTCTAATCCTGTTGTTTTAAAATATAAATTGTGGGAGTGGGTCTAGTAAGATCTTTACAACCTTGAGACATTCTTTTGATTTATTGTAATAACCAATTAAGAGAGTATATAACTCCTTTGCTAACACTAGCAAGCAGGGCGCTCTCCATCCCCCTTCTAAGGTCTCTGTCAGAAGCTTTCTTTGTCCCTTTTCATACTTTAATAAAACTCTGCAATGCAAAAGGTCTTGAGTAATCAAGCCTGGTCCCTGGTCCCAGAGTTAAATCTTGTTTGGAGATCACAAATCCAACATCATTCACCGTAAGCTATCAGTTTGACCCCTGGATCTGGAAGATCCCCTGGAGAAGGGAATGGCAACCTACTCCAGTATTCTTGCCTGGAGAATTCCATGGACAGAGTTGCCTGGTGGGCTACAGTCCAAAGGGTTGCAAAGAGTCAGATACGACTGAGTGACTGAGCATGCATGCTAAGATTTAAGAGGCTCTAGGGTACCCCAACGAAGGACTGATGCAAAAACTCCATCCTAAAGATGTGCTTTCTGTTGCTCTGTGAAGTGCAGTTAAAGGTTGCTCATGATTAGATGCTTGATTGTGTTGGGTGTAGCTTTGGTGCAGCTGCTGGTGATCCTTCTGCATTGAGGGCTGGGGTGAAATGAAGACCCTTGAGTGAGGGTGTGAGCCTTAGGGAGTGGATGTTATTGGCTGGAGAGAAAAAGCAAATGGATGGAAAGGCAACCGGGTGCTGAGGTCACAGTCCATGTGCTTCATTATAGGGAGACTGCCCTTCCATCCATCCACCCATTTATCCACTTAAAAGTATTTATGGCCCCCCTGTTTTGTCCAAGTCACATTAGTTTGCCCTGGAAGTGCTGTCTTAAACAAGAGAGATGTCCCGTTTCGTGGAGACCACATTCTAGCAGGGGAGAAAGATATTAAGCAACGAAGTGCATAATTCAGCTTTTCCTTTGGAGGTTTGGAATTCTCTCCTCCATAAAAGCATCAAGGAAACTGGCAAAAAAATGTCAAAATCAGCTTTGAAAAATCAACGAAAGGCTTGCAGCAATTCCGGGAGACTTTACTTAAGAAAAACAGCCCAGTCTCAGTAAAATCAGCACGCTTCTGTGGCATTGTCATATATTCTCTTCCAGCTTCCTGTCTGTGGCTCTGCAGTAGCCTGGGAAACCGAGAACTCATCACAGTGAGGACCGGGAGCCTCAGAGTTGTGCAGTGGGCACCACGGGGTTAAAGTCCCTTCGCAGCTTCTCGCCCAGAGAATCTCATTACTTGACACACCGGGTGGTCTTCTGGAAGATACCCCCTGGGTGGTGGCTGCTTTTATTACCTGATTTAGAGCCTGCCTGGCACCTAAAGCCTTTCAAAGGGGCATGTATCAAAAACATTTAGGGAATACACAAATAAATAATCAGTGGCCAAATGGCAGGCCAAAAAAAAAAAAAAAAAACACCTCAAAAGGGGAATCTGGGCATAGGTGGTGTCCAGAGAGGCTTGAGGAGGTTCTGGTATATTCCTGGGGATCTAGATGTCTGCATGTGGGAGTGAACACACCTGAGTACACGGGAGGGACACGGAAGGTGCTGGGCTCCTGCTTCTGGCTGATCTTGAGGCTCTGCCCTTTTTACAGGCCTCCTGGGTCTTATTGAAAAAGCGGTGAGATGTTCGGCCATGTCTGAGTCTTTGTGACCTCATGGACTGTAGCCCACCATGCTCCTCTGTCCATGGGATTCTCCCAGCAAGAACACTGGAATGGGTTGTCATTTCCTCCACCAGGGTATCTTCCCAACCCAAGGATCAAACCTACGTCTTTTAAGTCTGGCATTAGCGGGCAGATTCTTTAAGCACCACCTGGGAAGCCCCTTACCGAAAATGGATTCTGTTAAGTGATACCACGTGGCGACTCTGGGAGTCAGATATCCCGTCCTCCGGGCTCCGGGGTTGCTGTCGGCCGTTGTTGTGATGTTTGTTTCATGAGTGCCTCTTGTGTAAAGTTTGTATTCTTTTCTGCAGAGAGGTGCTGTTGGAGACGGTACATCTCTGGGCTCTACTGAGGGTCTCACTGTGGGCTGGGTCACCGCCAACACTCAGCAGGCCGCTGACAACTCTGTCGACTCTGCTGAAAGAAGCCAGGAGCAGAGCCCATATGTCCCGTGAAGCAGTTTACGCGCCCTGTCCACAACAGGCGAGTCTCAGAGACGGAAAGTAGATTTCAGGTGTGAGGCACTGGGAGGAGAATGGAATGGAGATGACTGCAATCATAAATCAACATTACTCCAATACATTATTTTTTGTTTTTGCTTTTAATTAATTTATTTTTAAATTGAAGGATAATTGCTTTACAGAATTTTGGTGTTTTCTGTCAAACCTCAACATGAATCAGCCATAGGTATACATATTTTTTTTAATCTTTTTTTTTTAATAAAAGAAGAAAAGGAAAAAATAAAAGTTATGGAAATTCTTTTTCCGGTGATTAAAATGTTTTGGCCTTAATGGTAATACTGAATATAATAAATATCCTTGCGAATGTGTTGAAAACCACTGAAGTGTACACTGTTAGAGGGTGAATGTGATACTTTGTCAATGACATCACAACTTTTTTAAAGGCTGTATGGATTCAGTCAATGAGCTATCTGCTGATGACCAAGATGGTTTCATAGAGACTGGATTTACCATCCTGACTGGGAAACTGAAAAGCAGAAAAAGGTCCAAGAGACAACAGCTTGGAGGTTTGGGGCATCAAGCAGAGCTGGACAGTGATCCCTGAGACATGGGAAATAAACAAGATCCCTATCATCATCCTGGATTCTTGCCCTAGAGAAGAGGAGTCACAGAGCAACTCTCTTGCCCTGGAGAGTCAGCGATGTGAAGGAGAGGAACGGGCATAAACCAGGAAGCTTTCCAAGTTGAGAAGATGGAGCTAAGAGATCAGGGAGACCATGGTACTTATGGTTTGCATGCAGATTATAGATTACCAATAATCTGTACTCTAAGAGAAGACTCTTGAGAGTCCCTTGGACTGCAAGGAAATCCAACCAGTCAATCCTAAAGGAAATCAGTCCTGAACATTCATTGGAAGGACTGATGTTGAAGCTGAAACTCCAATACTTTGCCCACCTGATGTGAAGAACTGACTGATTTGAAAATACCCTGATGCTGGGAAAGATTGAAGGCAGGAGAAGAAGTGGATGACAGAGGATGAGATGGTTGGATGGCATCGCTGACTCAATGGACATGAATTTGAGTAAGCTCTGGGAGTTGGTGATGGACAGGGAGGCCCGGTGTGCTGCAGTCCATGGGGTTGCAAAGAGTCGGACACGACTAAGTGATTGAACTGAACTGAAATTTGGTGGCTTAGATGGTAAAAAGTCCACCTGCAATGCAGGAGACCTGGGTTTGATCCCTGGGTTGGAAAGATCCCCTGGAGGACAGCATGGCTACCCGCTCCTGTACTCTTGCCTGGTGAACCCAGTGGACAGAGGAGCCTAGTGGGATACAGTTCTTGGGGTTGCAAAAGAGTTAGACATGACTGAGAGATCCTTTTTTTTTTTTTCCCTATGGTAGGAGAATTCAGAGAAGGCAATGGCAACCCACTCCAGTACTCTTGCCTGGAAAATCCCATGGACAGAGGAGCCTGGTAGGCTGCAGTCCATGGAGTCGCTAGAAGTTGGGCATGACTGAGCGACTTTGCTTTCACTTTTCACTTTCATGCATTGGAGAAGGAAAATGGCAACCCACTCCAGTATTCTTGCTTGGAGAATCCCAGGGACAGAGGAGCCTAATGGGCTGCCATCTATGGGGTCGAATAGAGTCGGACACGACTGAAGTGACTTAACAGCAGCAGCAGCAGGAGGGTTAAGTTCACTGGTGATGATAAGAGGTCAGATTATGCAGACCCCTATAGGCCAGACTAGAAAGCTCGGATTTTGTCCTAAAATTGATGGGATAAACCTTCTAAAGTTTTAATCAAGAGCATTCTTGCCTTGAGAACCCCATGAACAGTATGAAAAGGCAAAAAGATAGGACACTGAAAGATGAACTTCCCAGGTTGGTAGGTGCCCAATATGCTACTGGAGATCAGTGGAGAAATAACTCCAGAAAGAATGAAGGGATGGAACCAAAGCAAAAACAACACCCCGTTGTGGATGTGACTGGTGATAGAAGCAAGGTCCAATGAAGAATTTATGCTTTTGAACTGTGGTGTTGGAGAAGACTCTTGAGAGTCCCTTGGACTGCAAGAAGATCAAACCAGTCCATCCTAAAGGAGATTAGTCCTGGGTGTTCATTGGAAGGACTGATGTTGAAGCTGAAACTCCAATACTTTGGCCACCTGATGTGAAGAGCTGACTCACTGGAAAAGACCCTGATGCTGGGAAAGATTGAAGGCGAGAGGAGAAGGGGAGGACAGAGGATGAAATGGTTGGATGGCATCATTGACTCAATGGACATGAGTTTGGGTAAACTCTGGGAGTTGGTGATGGACAGGGAGGCCTGGTGTGCTGCAGTTCATGGGGTTGCAAAGAGTCAGATACAACTGAGTGACTGAACTGACTGACTGTAATAGGATAAGCAGGGAATGCATGAGAGGCGGGTGGAACCACTTAGGAGACCATGGCAGGATCCTCCTGCTGGTTTGGATTGGAGTGGTGGCAGCAAAAAAGACAAAAGAGAACCCATTTTGAAGCTGGTTCTTGTGCCATCCACAGGGTAGCCCCATGTGTTCTTTTATCCTTATGATCAGAAATTTAATGCCACGTGGGGGATACGAAGAAGGACAAGTGAGATACGGGAGAAGTATAGGCACAAGGAGTGAGGTTTCAAAAACAAAACTATTTCAAGACCTTTTCTGTCTGTTTGGAACTACTTAACCATAAGAAAAGTTGGAGAAACCGAAGACTTTTACAATCAAGTGTCAAGGTGAAATGTGCAGACCACAAGTTCTAGAAGACTTGACCTTCCTTACTAGGCAGACAGGTCTATGGTTGTAAGGAGGTTTCCTAGATGTTAGACTCAAAATTGGCCTTGAACGAGAGACGTATTTGACTGTGGCTCAGATCATGAACCCCTTATTGCCAAATTCAGACTTAAATTGAAGAAAGTAGGGAAAACCACTAGACCATTCAGGTATGACCTAAATCAAATTCCTTATGATTATACAGTGGAAGTGAGAAATAGATTTAAGGGCCTAGATCTGATAGATAGAGTGCCTGATGAACTATGGAATGAGGTTCATGACTTTGTACAGGAGACAGGGATCAAGACCATCCCCATGGAAAAGAAATGCAAAAAAGCAAAATGGCTGTCTGGGGGGGCCTTACAAGTAGCTGTGAAAAGAAGAGAAGTGAAAAGCAAAGGAGAAAAGGAAAGGTTTGTACCTGCATCTGAATGCAGAGTTCCAAAGAATAGCAAGAAGAGATAAGAAAGCCTTCTTCAGCGACCAATGCAAAGAAATAGAGGAAAACAACAGAATGGGAAAGACTAGAGATCTCTTCAAGAAAATCAGAGATACCAAGGGAAGATTTCATGCAAAGATGGGCTTGATAAAGGACAGAAATTGTATGAACCTAACAGAAGCAGAAGATATTAAGAGGTGGCAAGAATACACAGAAGAACTATACAAAAAAGATCTTCACGACCCAGGTACTCACAATGGTGTGATCACTGACCTAGAGCCAGACATCCTGGAATGTGAAGTCAAGTGGGCCTTAGAAAGCATCACTATGAACAAAGCTAGTGGAGGTGATGGAATTCCAGTTGAGCTATTCCAAATCCTGAAAGATGATGCTGTGAAAGTGCTGCACTCAATATGCCAGCAAATTTGGAAAACTCAGCAGGGGCCACAGGACTGGAAAAGGTCAGTTTTCATTCCAATCCCAAAGAAAGGCAATGCCAAAGAATGCTCAAACTACCACACAATTGCACTCATCTCACACGCTAGTAAAGTAATGCTCAAAATTCTCCAAGCCAGGCTTCAGCAATATGTGAACCATGAACTTCCTGATGTTCAAGCTGGTTTTAGAAAAGGCAGAGGAACCAGAGGTGAAATTGCCAACATCCACTGGATCATGGAAAAAGCAAGAGAGTTCCAGAAAAACATCTATTTCTGCTTTATTGACTATGCCAAAGCCTTTGACTGTGGATCACAATAAACTGTGGAAAATTCTGAAACAGATGGGAATACCAGACCACCTGACCTGCCTCTTGAGAAATTTGTATGCAGGTCAGGAAGCAACAGTTAGAACTGGACATGGAACAACAGACTGGTTCCAAATAGGAAAAGGAGTACGTCAAGGCTGTATATTGTCACCCTGCTTATTTAACTTATATGCAGAGAACATCATGAAAAACGCTGGAGTGGAAGAAACACAAGCTGGAATCAAGATTGCTGGGAGAAATATCAATAACCTCAGATATGCAGATGACACCATCCTTATGGCAGAAAGTGAAGAGGAACTCAAAAGCCTCTTGATGAAAGTGAAAGTGGAGAGTGAAAAAGTTGGCTTAAAGCTCAACATTCAGAAAACAAAGATCATGGCATCCGGTCCCATCGTTTCATGGGAAATAGATGGGGAAAAAGTGGAAAGTGTCAGACTTTATTTTTTGGGGCTCCAAAATCACTGCAGATGGTGACTGCAGCCATGAAATTAAAAGATGCTTACTCCTTGGAAGGAAAGTTATGTCCAACCTAGATAGCATATTCAAAAACAGAGACATTACTTTGCCAACAAAGGTTTGTCTAGTCAAGGCTATGGTTTTTCCTGTGGTCATGTATGGATGTGAGAGTTGGACTGTGAAGAAGGCTGAGCGCCGAAGAATTGATGCTTTTGAACTGTGGTGTTGGAGAAGACTCTTGAGAGTCCCTTGGACTGCAAGGAGATCCAACCAGTCCGTTCTGAAGGAGATCAGCCCTGGGATTTCTTTGGAAGGAATGATGCTAAAGCTGAAACTCCAGTACTTTGGCCACCTCATGCGAAGAGTTGACTCATTGGAAAAGACTCTGATGCTGGGAGGGATTGGGGGCAGGAAGAGAAGGGGACAACAGAGGATGAGATGGCTGGCTGGCATCACTGACTCGATGGACGTGAGTCTGGGTGAACTCCAGGAGTTGGTGATGGACAGCGAGGCCTGGCATGCTGCGATTCATGAGGTCGCCAAGAGTCGGACATGACTGAGTGACTAAACTGAACTGAGGAAAGTAAAGCCCACAGAATTCAATATTTTATAGGACTACCATCACCACCTAGTCCCAGGAAATCAGCAGAGACAGGAAATTCTCATGAAAACAAACATAACTTCTTTCCCAGGAAGGGTGATTAAACTTTGGAGGCGGGTGAAACAGGAGCTTAATGAAGCTGTAAGTGTACAAAATCTCATAAAATGATCATTTCCTCTTTCCCCTTCATGGATAAGCTCGTCTTTGTCTCAATCACCAGGTGTACCTGTGATCACCAGGCCCCAGTCTGGGTCCAGAATCTCCCTCCTCCTTGGGGTTTGGGGTGGGGACTGAAGTCCTTTCTGGAGGTATGATAGTTCTTTTCACTTAAGCATCAAACGATAAGAATATTTAGTTTTCCTTTTTACTTCCTTTGTAAAATCTATACACAGAGCTGGAGAATGTGAAAATAAGTCTCATGCTAAATGATCCACTCACTGAACTCTATTTTAGAATATAAGGTCAGTACCCATAACCCAGTAAAGAATCTGCCTTCTCTGCAGGAGACATGGATTTGATTCCTGGGTCAGGAAGATCCCCTGGAGAAGGAAATGGCAACCCACTCCAGTATTTTTGCCTGGAGAATTCCATGGACAGAGTATCCTGGTGGGCTACAGTCTTTAGGGTGCAAAGTGTTGGACATGACTTAGCAACTACCAACATAACAACAACAACCCATACCCCAAAACATCTGGGATGGTTACTTTCTTCGGTCAATGTGACTGGATCATGGCTGCCCAGACATTTGGTCAAACATTATTCTGAGTGTGTCTGTGAGAGTGTTCAGGGTGTGATTATTATTAGAATGGTGGGACTAAGCAAAGCAGACTGCTCTCCCAGTGTGGGTGGGCCTCACTCAATCAGTTGGGGGCGTGAAAGTTGATCCTGTTAGTCCTCCATACACTGTGAAGTAAGAGAGAATTTCTCCTGCCTGCCTGCCATTGAATAAGGATTTCAGCTCTTTCCTGCCTTTAGACAGGACTTGTCAGAATAACAAAATGGGGGGATCAGAAAAAGGGAAACCTTAGGCAGAGGAAATCAAAGAGTGATTGTTTCAGCTCTTTACTGCTTTCGAACCCATTCTGGGTCTCCAGCTTGTACACTCACCATGAAGTTCTTGAGATCTGTCAGCCTCCATAATCCTGTAACTCATTCCTTTATAAGAAGTCTGTTGGCATGTATCTATATCCGTCTATAGACACATAGCTCCATCCATATTATTGACTCTGTTTCTCTGGGAAACCCTGAGCAACACAATATTCTATCTTTGTCTTTGTCTTCTTCTTCTAAGTTAACACCCCTTACCATCTATGGCTCAGCATAGGAAGTGGAAGTTGTGGTTCCTCTATTTTAATTGCTCTCTTACTTCTTTCCTTTTTTAAATTGTTCCCCTGGAAGGAGCTTTTTGGAGCTGGTGTAGTTTGTGCACTCTGAGAAGCAAAGATTTTATTAAGGGACATAAATGTGAGAGAAAATGAAGGATTTATTCTCACGGCTGCTGCACAGCTACTGAAGAATTACATTTATGAATGGTTATTGTATAGATGTAGTACCTTGCTGGGACTGGAAGCATCCAGAGACATTCACATGTCTGTTTGTTAAGCCTCTTACTCCCTATACCCAGCTTTGGATTCATTTATGCTTGTGTGTTGGAGAAAACTCTTGAGAGTTCCTTGGACTGCAAGGAGATCCAACCAGTCCATTCTAAAGGAGATCAGTCCTGGGTGTTCATTGGAAGGACTGATGCTGAAGCTGAAACTCCAGTACTTTAGCCACCTCATGTGAAGAGTTGACTCATTGGAAAAGACTCTGATGCTGGGAGAGATTGGGGGTGGGAGGAGAAGGGGACGACAGAGAATGAGATGGCTGGATGGCATCACTGACTCAATGGATGTGAGTTTGGGTGAATTCCAGGAGATGGTGATGGACAGGGAGTCCTGGCGTGCTGCGATTCATGGGGTCGCAAAGAGTCGGACATGACTGAGCAACTGAACTGAACTGAACTGAACTGATGCATCATGTTGTTTCACTCCCTCTTCCTTGAAGATGCTGTGTTCTTTTTCGCTACTACCTTCTCAGTGCTGAAGGTACCACTTGGAATTCACATCTATCTCTATTTTTTCTGCACTGATGATCTTGACATCTTTGTTGAAATTCATTTGGCCGTACATAGACGTGGATCTATTTCTGGTCTCTGTTCTGTTTCATTGATCTATATGGCTGTCTTTCTTTTTTTTCTTTTTTTTTTTTTTTGCTGAACCTCACAGCTTGTAAGACTGCAATTCCCCAACCAGGGATCAAGCCAGGGCCCCAGTCATGTAAGCACCAAGCCCTGACCACTGAACTGCCAGGGAACCCCGTCTACATCTGTCCTTAGCACCAATCCTTTTGGTTTTGATGGTGCAGCTTCTTAATGAGCTTGTAAGTCAGATAGTGTTCTCCAACTTTCTTTTTCTTCTTGAAAATTATTTTGGCATTCTAGGTCCTTTCATTTCTGAATAAATTTTAGAAAGAGCTTTGCCAGTTTCTACAAAGAAGCCTGTTGGAGTTTGGAATGGACTTGTATCTTAAGATCAGCTTGGGCAAGACTGACATCTTAACAGTGTGAGTCTCTAATCAGTAGTGCCTTTCCCTTCACTATCTTAGGTCTTTTTATTATTTCTCAGCAATGTTTCATAATTTAGATGGCACAGATTTTGCAGTTACTAACTTACATTTATCTCTAGTTATTTCATCTTTTTAATGCTATCGCAAGTAGCATTTTTGTCATCCAACTGTTTGCTGTTATTACAGAAATACAATTGATTTTTGAATATCAACACTACACTTTATGATCTTACTAACTGGATTCACTTGAAAATCATGACTATTTGTACAGAAATAATCATATCATCTGCAAAGAATAAGTTTACCTCTTTCCATCTCCCTGATTTTTCATCTGTATGATTTTTATTTCTTTGGCTGCCCTTAAAAAAAAAAAAAAAACTCTGTGTAAATAAAAGACTCAGATTCAAAGCTTAAACTTAGAAACATTAGTTGAATTGCTCAACATTAAACTACTAGTTGACCATGTCCCTGACCTTATCTGCGATCACATTTATTTTTGATACTGTAGGTACCAAGAACAGGATAGCAATGCAACTGCATTGTGACCTCACAGCAGACAGGTGGTTGAGATACTCTTAGGGTTACAACGTATTAATAGTCTTTACCCATCCTCCCCTTATATATAAGGAAAATAGAGCTGAGTAACTGGTACAAAAAAATCAACCTTCTTCATAAATCAGTTTTTATTTTTGCACCAGTGCTGCAGTGAGGATCTTATTAACTTTCATGAAATGGGTAGGAGTAGCTGAGCAATTTGATTGGTCAGTAATAGCATTCAGCCCAGCATATAAATCTTTATGAGCACACAGGTAGAAATTCATTAGTCACATTTCTCTCCTTCACACTATTTCCCATAATAAAAAAAATAAAAGACAGAAAAGGTACTTGGGGAAAAGCTTGAACATCATTCCTATAACCCTTTTCCTCTCCTCTAACTCAATGTAAATATACTACAGGCTATCAGATCCCTATTGGAAAAAGAGTTTTAATGGTGAACGCAACTTCAGGAAAAATACAGCACTGAATTTAAGACTTTAATGTCACCATCATAGCAAAGGAACTGATGTTAAGTCACATTGAAACCTTTAGCTTCATGAATGGTTCAGAAATAAACAATGGTTTTACTGTTGTTGTTCAGTCACTAAATCATGTCCCACTCTTTGTGACCCCATGGACTACAGAACAATAGGATTCCCTGTTCTTCACTATCTCTGGGAATTTGTTCAAACTCAAGTCCATTGAGTCAATGATGCTATATAACCATTTCATCCTCTGCCACCCTCTTCTCCTTCTGCCTTTGATCTTTCCCAGAATCAGGGTCTTTTCCAATGAGTTGGCTCTTCATATCAGGTGGCCAAAGTATTGAATCTTCAGCTTTAGCATCAGTCCTTCCAATGAGTATTCATTGTTGATTTCCTTTAGGGTTGACTGGATTGATCTCCTTGCTGTCCAAGGGACTCTGAAGATGCTTTTGATGCTTTGAATTGTGGTGCTAAAGAATTGGTAAGGGAGAGGTAAGATTTAAACCTACACAGATAGACATTGACTAGATTTTGACAGTTTCCTATTCTGTGCTGAGAAATTTCGGATTCTGTTCTTAAGGCAATAAGAATTCATTAAATGATTTCAAGCAGGAAGGTGACATGATTAGACTGGCATTTCAGAAAAGATTATTTCAGCAAAAGAGATGAATATGGATTAGAAGGGGCTGGACCTGGACACAAGGAAATGAGCTATGAAGCTTTTAGATTAATCTTGGCAACAACTGATTGGGGGATGAACTAAAGCAGTAGAAGTAAGGATGGAATAAAAGGAATATATGTGATAGGTGAGCTCTGGAGCCGGGTGGCACTTAAGAGATGCTCCAAACAGAGGCAAGCTAGCCAGGCGTTCGTACCCCTACATGGACCAGCCATTGGATGTGGGCTGCCCTCATGGAGGTCAAGTGCCCTGGTGGGGGCAGCATCCTTTAATCAAGGGCAATTGCTGGGAGATTTGAGCTACTTCATTTCTGGAAGCAATGCTCCTGGCAGCTGAAGGGAGAGGGTCCCACCAGGATCTGTGGGGCACAGCAGAGCATCCACCAAAACCAAAGAATATGTGAGGTCTTATTTTACATGCAGTAATTCATTTAGTCCTCACGACAATCCTATGAGGAGGTACTACTGTTATTCTTATTTTACAGATGGAGAACTGGAAGCAATGGCTTCTGATAAGTAACTTTCTGAGAGTTACAGAAGTAGTATGAATACGAAGTAGTAGATATAGTAGTATAGAGAACGAGACGGTTGGATAGCATCACCAACTCAATGGACATGAATCTGAGCAAACTTCAGAGATAGTGGAGGGCAGAGGAGCCTGGTGAACTGCAGTCCATGGGGTCACAGAGAGCTGGACACGACTTATTGACTGAACAACAGTGGAGTAGTAGTAAATATAGTGTACATAGGGTGAATATGAAGTAGTCATAGAAGTAGGAGGAATAAGAAGTATAAATTTCATCAGTCCTGAGACAAAGAATGCAACTTCTCCCAGTGGTCATCTGTACACAGTGATGCAGTAAAGCCATTACATGTATGACAATTTTGCAGCAATTCTCCCAGATCTTGCTATGAATTCTGCTTCTCTTGGATGCCATGCACCATTTCTAGGTTTTATACTTAATTATTCACAGCAATTTGTATGACATTTTCAAAATGTCTAGTTAATAATGAGTTTGTCATTATAAAAACTGTTCTCCTGAAGAAAATAATTGGGTAATAAAATTACTTAAAATGGAAACAAAAATTTAAAATTACACATACATGTGGAAATGTGGACTTTCTAGACACTGATTTAGTCTGGTGATGGATTCCAGGCATTTAAAAGGTGAAGGGTGCACCCATTAGAATGGTTAAAATTAATAATCTGACAATACCAAGAGCTGATGAGACTACAGAGCAGCTGAAATTCCTAACCACTGTTGATGAGAGTAGAAAATGGTACAATCACTTTGAAAGTCTGACAACTTCCCATACATTTAAATATATACCTACCCCAAACATAGAAATTCTTGGTAATTCACCAAAAGAAGTGACTTTTTACTTAATAAAAATTGCAAAAAAAAAAAAAAAAGTCACAGCATCTTTATTCGTAATATTATCCAAAGCCTGGAGACGGCCCAGGGGACCACCAGGAGGAGAACAGGCAAGAGTCTGAGCAACAGTCACGCGATGGAACACTGCTCATTAGTAAAGAGGCGGAGGAGACCGACACACCAACACAGCGGAGGAGCCTCAGAAATGCTGGGCTGAGGGGAAAGACCCACACTCGTAACAGCGCGCTGCATGACTTCACTTATGAGAAGTCCTACCACACCGAAGGCTAATCTCTGATGACAAAAACGATCAGAGCTGTGGTTGCCTTGGATGGAAGGCGTGACAGGGAGGATGTGAAGGAACTTTATGGGGTGACAGGAATGTCCTGCATTTGGTGGGTCATGTTCTGTGTTGTAAGCGTCTGTATTTTTTCTTCTTCCATTTCTATCTTCTGTTAGGGAAGACTTGATTTACAATGTGCTAGTTTCAGGTATACAGCAAAGTGATTCAGTTACACACACATACATATAGCCACTCTTTTTCAGTGTTTTGTGTATTTTTTTTAAATGAAGAAAGTACCATTGCTACTTATACATGTAGTGTACGTACATTTTGCCTCAATAGGAAAAAAAGATATGGAATTCTACTTAGTAATAAGCATGCTGGAGTATTTAGGGGGGAGTTACTGATGCCTGCAGTTTATTTTTAAATGCATCAACAAAATAAGATGAATTAACAGATACAGAAGTGATTAGAGAAATATTTGGTAAGAGGCGCATAACATTTGAAGAAGACGATGGCACCCCACTCTTGTCTGGAAAATCCCATGGACGGAGGAGCCTGGTAGGTTGCAGTCCACGGGATTTTGAAGAGTTGGACACAACTGAGCAACTTCACTTTCACTTTTCACTTTCATGCGTTGGAGAAAGAAATGGCAACCCACTCCAGTGTTCTTGTTTGGAGAATCCCAGGGACAGGGGAGCCTGGTGGGCTGCCATCTCTGGGGTCGCATAGAGTCATACACGATTGAAGTGACTTAGCAGCAGCAGTATAATATTAGTGGTAGAATTGAGGTTATTGGTAAATGGATATTAATGTATAATTCCTTTCATTTTATTCTAAATTTGATATTTTAGTAAGAAAATATTGTCATTTGAATCAACATGGATGAGCGTAGAGGTGATCATACTAAGTGAAGTAAGTCAGACAGAGAAAGATGAGTATCATATGATATTGCTTATATGTGGAATTTATAAATGATACAAATGAACCTATTTACAAAACAGAAGAAGTCTCACAGACATAGAAATGGTTACCATGGGGGAAAGTCAGCAGGCCACGTAAATTAGGAGTTTGGGATTAACAGATACACACTACTGTATATAAAATAAGCAGCAATGGCCCACTGTATAGCACAGGGAACTATAGGCAATATCTTATAATAATCTATAAGGGAAAAGAATCTGAAAAAGCGTATATATCAGTTCAGTTCAGTCGCTCAGTCATGTCTGGCTCTGCAATCCCATGGACTGCAGCACGTCAGGCCTCCCTGTCCATCACCAACTCCCAGAGTTTACTCAAACTTATGTCCATTGAGTGGGTGATGCCATCCAACCATGTCATCCTCTGTCATCCCTTTCTCCTCCCACCTTCAATCTTTCCCAGCATAAGGGTCTTTTCCAAGGAGTCAGTTCTTTGCATCAGGTGGCCAAAGTATTGGAGTTTCAGCTTCAGCCTCAGTCCTTCCAATGAATATTCAGGACTGATTTCCTGTAGGATGGACTGGTTGGATCTCCTTGCAGTGCAAGGGACTCTCAAGGGTCTTCTCCAATATCACAATTCAAAAGCATATATATGTGTGTGTGTGTGTATATATATATGTATACATACACACACATACATATACATATGTACATATTAGAATCACTTTGCCGTACACCTGAAACTAACAAACACAAACACATTGAAAATGGTATTTTTAAAGAGAAAGAGAATGATGTAGAAGAGGAGTGAAGACACCAATGTCTTACACACCTGACATGCAACTCTATGACTGTTTCTTGGTAAAATGTTGCCCCGGCACCGTTCATTGATAACCCAGGTATGAAAACCACCAAGCATCCTCTGAGTGCCTTCCAGATGCTGGGGCTTCAGTCTGGAGAGGAGAACATAAAATTACAGCACAAATAGGCCAGGAGTCCTGGCCAGGAGTGGCTTCACGGAAGGCAGGTCATGGTAATGATGAAGCATCACCGTTTCCCAAGGGAGGTGTGGACAGGGCTCTATGGCAACAGAGAAGGCACTGTCACCGAACAAATGACGTGTGCTTTGAGGGTGAGGTTTGAAGAGCAGAGAATGATTAAACTGGATGGGGAAGTGGGCAGGAGGCGATTAGGAAGAAAAAGTCATTCCAGAGGAGGCACAAATACGGCTAACTAAAAAAAACACAAAAAACCCAAACTGAAAAATGAATGTGGCTAGAACGTAGGAAGATCTGGGACGAGCGCTAAGAGATGGAGGGTTGGGAATGACCATATCGTTAAGGACACACAGACAAGCAATGACATTTCTTTTCAGGAGGACATACATTGATAAATGCTGGGAAAGACCATGTGTAAATGACCTTAACCTTGAAGGTTACCAGTTATTCATTAGGGCAAGTAGATGACCTCTGTCTTTGATAACCAAATAAGGAAATTCTTTTTTTTTTTAATGCTTTTTATTTAATTTTTTAAATTTTTTATTTTTAAGCTTTACAATATTGTATTGGTTTTGCCAAATATCGAAATGAATCCGCTGCAGGTATACATGTGTTCCCCATCCTGAACCCTCCTCCCTCCTCCCTCCCCATACCATCCCTTTGGGTCGCCCCAGTGCACGAGCCCCAAGCATCCAGTATCATGCATTGAACCTGGACTGGCGACTTGTTTCATACATGATAGTATACATGTTTCAATGCCATTCTCCCAAATCTTCCCACCCTCTCCCTCTCCCACAGAGTCCATAAGACTGTTCTATACATCAGTGTCTCTTTTGCTGTCTCGTATACAGGGTTATTGTTACCATCTTTCTAAATTCCATATATATGTATTAGTATACTGTATTGGTGTTTTTCTTTCTGGCTTACTTCACTCTGTATAATAGGCTCCAGTTTCATCCATCTCATT
Organism: Bos indicus x Bos taurus; assembly: GCF_003369695.1. Classification (NCBI taxonomy): domain Eukaryota; kingdom Metazoa; phylum Chordata; class Mammalia; order Artiodactyla; family Bovidae; genus Bos; species Bos indicus x Bos taurus. The sequence goes on along the minus strand of NC_040079.1, from coordinate 4,193,687 downwards.
AGAACTGATTCAAATGAATTCTTTTTAATGGCTGAGTAATACTCCATTGTGTATATGTACCACAGCTTTCTTATCCATTCATCTGCTGATGGGCATCTAGGTTGCTTCCATGTCCTGGCTATTATAAACAGTGCTGCGATGAACATTGGGGTACATGTGTCTCTTTCCCTTCTGGTTTCCTCAGTGTGTATGCCCAGCAGTGGGACTGCTGGATCATAAGGCAGTTCTATTTCCAGTTTTTTGAGGAATTGCCACACTGTTCTCCATAGTGGCTGTACTAGTTTGCATTCCCACCAACAGTGTAAGAGGGTTCCCTTTTCTCCACACCCTCTCCAGCATTTATTGCTTGTAGACTTTTGGATCGCAGCCATTCTGACTGGCGTGAAATGGTACCTCATAGTAGTTTTGATTTGCATTTCTCTGATAATGAGTGATGTTGAGCATCTTTTCATGTGTTTGTTAGCCATCTGTATGTCTTCTTTGGAGAAATGTCTATTTAGTTCTTTGGCCCATTTTTTGATTTTTCTGGAATTGAGGTGTAGGAGTTGCTTGTATATTTTTGAGATTAGTTGTTTGTCAGTTGCTTCATTTGCTTTTATTTTCTCCCAGTCTGAAGGCTGTCTTTTCACCTTGCTAATAGTTTCCTTTGTTGTGCAGAAGCTTTTAAGTTTAATTAGGTCCCATTTGTTTATTTTTGCTTTTATTTCCAATATTCTGGGAGGTGGGTCATAGAGGATCCTGCTGTGATGTATGTCGGAGAGTGTTTTGCCTATGTTCTCCTCTAGGAGTTTTATAGTTTCTGGTCTCAGGCTTAGATCTTTAATCCATTTTGAGTTTATTTTTGTGTATGGTGTTGGAAAGTGTTCTAGTTTCATTCTTTTACAAGTGGTTGACCAGTTTTCCCAGCACCACTTGTTAGAGATTGTCTTTTCTCCACTGTATATTCTTGCGTCCTTTGTCAAAGATAAGGTGTCCATATATGCGTGGATTTATCTCTGGGCTTTCTATTTTGTTCCATTGATCTATATTTCTGTCTTTGTGCCAGTACCATACTGTCTTGATGACTGTGGCTTTGTAGTACAGCCTGAAGTCAGGTAGGTTGATTCCTCCAGTTCCATTCTTCTTTCTCAAGATTGCTTTGGCTATTTGAGTTTTTTTTTGTATTTCCATACAAATTGTGAAATTATTTGTTCTAGCTCTGTGAAGAATACCGTTGGTAGCTTGATAGGGATTGCATTGAATCTATAAATTGCTTTGGGTAGTATACTCATTTTCACTGTATTGATTCTTCAGATCCATGAACATGGTATATTTCTCCATCTATTAGTGTCCTCTTTGATTTCTTTCACCAGTGTTTTATAGTTTTCTATATATAGGTCTTTAGTTTCTTTAGGTAGATATATTCCTTAGTATTTTATTCTTTCCATTGCAATGGTGAATGGAATTGTTTCCTTAATTTCTCTTTCTGTTTTCTCATTATTAGTGTATAGGAATGCAAGGGATTTCTGTGTGTTGATTTTATATCCTGCAACTTTACTATAATCATTGATTAGTTCTAGTAATTTTCTGGTGGAGTCTTTAGGGTTTTCTATGTAGAGGATCATGTCATCTGCAAACAGTGAGAGTTTTACTTCTTCTTTTCCAATTTGGATTCCTTTTCTTTTTCTGCTCTGATTGCTGTGGCCAAAACTTCCAAAACTATGTTGAATAGTAATGGTGAAAGTGGGCACCCTTGTCTTGTTCCTGATTTTAGAGGAAATGCTTTCAATTTTTCACCATTGAGGATAATGTTTGCTGTGGGTTTGTCATATATAGCTTTTATTATGTTGAGGTATGTTCCTTCTATTCCTGCTTTCTGGAGAGTTTTTATCATAAATGGATGTTGAATTTTGTCAAAGGCTTTCTCTGCATCTATTGAGATAATCATATGGTTTTTATTTTTCAATTTGTTAATGTGGTGTATTACATTGATTGATTTGTGGATATTGAAGAATCCTTGCATCCCTGGGATAAAGCCCACTTGGTCATGGTGTATGATCTTTTTAATGTGTTGTTGGATTTTGATTGCTAGAATTTTGTTAAGGATTTTTGCATCTATGTTCATCAGTGATATTGGCCTGTAGTTTTCTTTTTTTGTGGGATCTTTGTCAGGTTTTGGTATTAGGGTGATGGTGGCCTCATAGAATGAATTTGGAAGTTTACCTTCCTCTGCAATTTTCTGGAAGAGTTTGAGTAGGATAGGTGTTAGCTCTTCTCTAAATTTTTGATAGAATTCAGCTGTGAAGCCGTCTGGACCTGGGCTTTTGTTTGCTGGAAGATTTTTGATTACAGTTTCAATTTCCGTGCTTGTGATGGGTCTGTTAAGACTTTCTATTTCTTCCTGGTCCAGTTTTGGAAAGTTGTACTTTTCTAAGAATTTGTCCATTTCTTCCACGTTGTCCATTTTATTGGCATATAATTGTTGATAGTAGTCTCTTATGATCCTTTGTATTTCTGTGTTGTCTGTTGTGATCTCTCCATTTTCATTTCTAATTTTATTGATTTGATTTTTCTGCCTTTGTTTCTTGATGAGTCTGGCTAATGGTTTGCCAATTTTATTTATCCTTTCAAAGAACCAGCTTTTGGCTTTGTTGATTTTTGCTATGGTCTCTTTTGTTTCTTTTGCATTTATTTCTGCCCTAATTTTTAAGATTTCTTTCCTTCTACTAACCCTGGGGTTCTTCATTTCTTCCTTTTCTAGTTGCTTTAGGTGTAGAGTTAGGTTATTTATTTGACTTTTTTCTTGTTTCTTGAGGTATGCCTGTATTGCTATGAACTTTCCCCTTAGGACTACTTTTACCGTGTCCCACAGGTTTTGGGTTGTTGTGTTTTCATTTTCATTCATTTCTATGCAAATTTTGATTTCTTTCTTGATTTCTTCTGTGATTTGTTGGTTATCCAGCAGCGTGTTGTTCAGCCTCCATATGTTGGAATTTTTAATAGTTTTTCTTCTGTAATTGAGATCTAATCTTACTGCATTGTGGTCAGAAAAGATGCTTGGAATGATTTCTATTTTTTTGAATTTACCAAGGCTAGATTTATGGCCCAGGATGTGATCTATCCTGGAGAAGTTTCCATGTGCACTTGAGAAAAAGGTGAAATTCATTGTTTTGGGATGAAATGTCCTATAGATATCAATTAGGTCTAACTGGTCTATTGTATCATTTAAAGTTTGTGTTTCCTTGTTAATTTTCTGTTTAGTTGATCTATCCATAGGTGTGAGTGGGGTATTAAAGTCTCCCACTATTATTGTGTTATTGTTAATTTCCCCTTTCATACTTGTTAGCATTTGTCTTACATATTGTGGTGCTCCCGTGTTGGGTGCATATATATTTATAATTGTTATATCTTCTTCTTGGATTGATCCTTTGATCATTATGTAGTGACCATCTTTGTCTCTTTTCACAGCCTTTGTTTTAAAGTCTATTTTTATCTGATATGAGTATTGCTACTCCTGCTTTCTTTTGGTCCCTATTTGCATGGAAAATCTTTTTCCAGCCCTTCACTTTCAGTCTGTATGTGTCCCCTGTTTTGAGGTGGGTCTCTTGTAGACAACATATATAGGGTCTTGTTTTTGTATCCATTCAGCCAGTCTTTGTCTTTTGGTTGGGGCATTCAACCCATTTACGTTTAAGGTAATTACTGATAAGTATGATCCCATTGCCATTTACTTTATTGTTTTGGGTTCGAATTTATACCCTGTTTTTGTTTCCTGTCTAGAGAATATCTTTTAGTGTTTGTTGGAGAGCTGGTTTGGTGGTGCTGAATTCTCTCAGCTTTTGCTTGTCTGTAAAGCTTTTGATTTCTCCTTCATATTTGAATGAGATCCTTGCTGGGTACAATAATCTGAGCTGTAGGTTATTTTCTTTCATCACTTTAAGTATGTCTTGCCATTCCCTCCTGGCTTGACGAGTTTCTATTGAAAGATCAGCTGTTATCCTTATGGGAATTCCCTTGTGTGTTATTTGTTGTTTTTCCCTTGCTGCTTTTAATATTTGTTCTTTGTGTTTGATCTTTGTTAATTTGATTAATATATGTCTTGGGGTGTTTTGCCTTGGGTTTATCCTGTTTGGGACTCTCTGGGTTTCTTGGACTTGGGTGATTATTTCCTTCCCCATTTTAGGGAAGTTTTCCACTATTATCTCCTCAAGTATTTTCTCATGGTCTCTCTTTTTGTCTTCTTCTTCTGGGACCCCTATGATTCGAGTGTTGCAGCGTTTAATATTGTCCTGGAGGTCTCTGAGATTGTCCTCATTTCTTTTAATTTGTTTTTCTTTTTTCCTCTCTTATTCATTTATTTCTACCATTCTATCTTCTAATTCACTAATCCTATCTTCTGCCTCTGTTATTCTACTATTTGTTGCCTCCAGAGTGTTTTTAATTTCATTTATTGCATTATTCATTATATATTGACTCTTTTTTATTTCTTCTTGGTCCTTGTTAAACCTTTCTTGCATCTTCTCAATCCTTGTCTCCAGGCTATTTATCTGTGATTCCATTTTGATTTCAAGATTTTGGATCAATTTCACTATCATTATTCGGAATTCTTTATCAGGTAGATTCCCTATCTCTTCCTCTTTTGTTTGGTTTGGTGGGCATTTATCCTGTTCCTTTATCTGCTGGGTATTCCTCTGTCTCTTCATCTTGTTTAAATTGCTGAGTTTGGGGTGTCCTTTCTGTATTCTGGCAGTTTGTGGAGTTTTCTTTATTGTGGCGTTTCCTCACTGTGTGTGGGTTTGTACAGGTGGTTTGTCAAGGTTTCTTGGTTAGGGAAGCTTGTGTCAGTGTTCTGGTGGGTGGAGCTGGATTTCTTCTCTCTGGAGTGCAATGAAGTGTCCAGTAATGAGTTATGAGATGTCTATGGTTTTGGGGTGACTTTGGGCAGCCTGTATCTTGGAGCTCAGGGCTGTGTTCCTTTGTTGCTGGAGAATTTGTTTGGTATGTCTTGCCCTGGAACTTGTTGGCCCTTGTGTGGTGCTTGGTTTCAGTGTAGGTATGGAGGTGTTTGATGAGCTCCTGTCAATTAATGTTCCCTGGAGTCAGGAGTTCCCTGGAGTCAGGGTTTGGACTTAAGCCTCCTGCTTCCAGTTATCGGTCTTATTTTTACAGTAGTTTCAAAACTTCTCCTTCTATACAGCACCATTGATAAAACATCTACGTTAAAGATGAAAAGTTTCTCCGCTGTGAGGGTCACCCAGAGAGGTTCACAGCGTTACATGGAGAAGAGAAGAGGGAGGAGGGAGTTAGAGGTGACCCGGATGAGATGAGGTGGAATCAATAGAGGAGAGAGTGGGCTAGCCAGTAGTCACTTCCTTATGTGCACTCCACAACTGGACCACTCAGAGATGTTCACGGAGTTATACAAAGAGAAGAAGGAGGAAGCAGGCAGAGGTGGCCAGGAGGATAAAAGCAGGGAATGAAAGGGAGGGAGACAGATTCAGCCAGTAATCAGTTCCCTAAGTGTTCTCCACCATCTGGAACACACAGAAATTCACAGAGTTGGGTAGAGTAGAGAGGGGTTAGGGAGGAGACACAGGCAACCTGGTGGAGAAAAAGGAGAGTCCAAAGGGAGAGAGAGCAGTCAAGCCAGTAATCTCGCTCCCTAGTGAAAATGGGTACTGAAGATTGGGTTCTTAAAGGTACAAAATTGGTAACAAATACATAAAAGCAAAAATTAAAAATCTAGAGTAGAGTTTGTAATTTCAAAAATACAATGTTAAAGAAAAGAAGAAGGAAAAGAAAGAGAGAAAAAACAAACAAACAAAAACAAAGTCACAAAAATTATAAAGAAAACAAAGGTATAAAATTGATAACAAATACCAAAAAGCAAAAGTTAAAAATCTAGAGTAGAGTTTGGAATTTCAAAAATATAATGTTAAAAAAAAAGAAGAAAAAAAAAAAAGAGAGAGAGAAAAACAAACAAAAACAAACAAAGTCGCAAAAATTATAAAGAAAATATAGGTAAAAAATTGATAACAAATACCAAAAAGCATAAATTAAAAATCTAGAGTTGAGTTTGGAATTTCAGGTATACAATGTTATATAAAAGAAGAAGAAAAAGAAAGAGAGAAAAGAAAAAGTCACAAAAATTATATTAAAAAAATATATAGGTACAAAATTGATATCAAATATCAAAAAGCTAAAATTAAAAATCTAGAGTAGAGTTTGGAATTTGAAAAAAACAATGTTAAAGAAAAGAAGGGAAAAAAAAACAAGGTCAAAAAAATTATAAAAAATATATATATGAAGTTTGCTTTAAAAAATAGGTTTTTTTTTTTTTTGCAAAGTAATAGTAGGTTATAAAAGTGAAAATTAAAGGAATAATAGAGGACTTAAAATTTTTTAAAAAAATTTAAAAAAAAGAAAGAAAGAATGATCGTAAAAATAGTAAAAATATATCTAGGACTTTCTCTGGTTTTGTTGTCGGTAATGTGGGTTCAGTTCATTTTCGGCTAGTTCCTTGGTCCGACTTATATTTCTCAAGATCTACAGGCCCCTTCCTATGTAGTTGGTACTAACCACAGGGTTTTAATCTATTGCCTGTAGCTTCCAAGGCGGATCCCTCTGTTATAGCTTCTTCTGTTTGATGGTCTCTTCAGTGTCTGGTTTCCGCCCTGACACAAAGGGGACGGTGGAGGACACTTTTTTTTTTTTAGGCTCACTTGTTCAGTCACGCTGTGGGGAGGGAGGGAGGGACGCTGCAAACAAATAACACTGGCTCACAGTGCCTCAGCCACACTGGGTCTGCCCCAGTTCACGGCAAGTGTAGCCTCCCTGCCCACACTGCTCAGGCTCTAGGTTGCTCCCTGGGAACCATCCGTGGCCGGCCCTGGGCTGCCTGCACTTCCAGGTCCAAGCCGCTCAGGTTCAGGCACTCGGGTAGTCCTCAGAGGCGCAGACTCGGTTGGGCCTGCGTTTTGTGCCCTTCCCAGGTCTGAGCAGCTCAGGTGTTGAGGTGTTTGGCAAGCGCGATTGCTGCGACTTATTGCCTCCCCACCGCTCAGTTATCTAGGTGTACAACTGGCGCACCTTCTCAGGCGCATGTTGACCGTCCAGACCCCCAAGAAGTCTTAGTTAGCAAAGAAGCCTGCTTACAGTTTTATAGATAATGTCTCTCTGGGGCTGCGATTGCCCCCTTCTGGCTCTGCCTGCCTGTCTCCAGAGGGGGAAGGTCTGCAGCCGGCTATCTCTGTTCAGTCCTTTGTTCCGTGTGCGGGCCTGGCGGTGTCTTAGGTTAGGGCTGGCTTTTCGCGTGGTAGATATCCCACAGTCTGGTTTGCTAGTCCACATTATTTTGCTCAGATAGCGCTCAGGGTATTCAGGCCAGATCCTTACTCTAAGCGATGCAGCCCCCGCCGCGCATCCCTGCCCAGCCCCCGCTTGCTAATGGCGTGTGCAGGCGTCTGCGCTGCTTCTCTGCTGCGGGAGTTACCGTAGGCCTGGTAATCTGAGGGTTTTAATTGTTTATTTATTTTTCCTCCCTGTTATGTTGCCCTCTGTGCTTCCAAGGCTCCACACAGATTCGGCAGTGAGAAGGTTTCCTAGTGTTTGGAAACTTCTCTCTTTTTAAGACTCCCTTCCCGGGACGGAACTCCGTCCCTCCCTCTTTTGTCTCTTTTTTTGTCTTTTATATTTTTTCCTACCTTCTTTCGAAGACTTGGGTTGCTTTTCTGGGTGCCTGATGTCCTCTGCCAGCATTCAGAAGTTGTTTTGTGGAATTTACTCGGCGTTTAAATGTTCTTTTGATGACTTTGTGGGGGAGAAAGTGTTCTCCCCATCCTACTCCTCTGCCATCTTAGCTCCTCCAGGAAATTCTTATATATGGGAGAGAAGGGGGGGTGGTTTATGTGTTTTTTTTCCGTTTTAAATTTTTTTAAATCAAAGTATAGCTGATTACCAAAGTTGTACTTGTCTCAAGTGTACAGCAAAGTGATTCAATTACACACACATATATACACTCTTTTTAGATTCTTTCCCCATGTAAGCTATTATAGAATATTGAGTTGAGTTTGCTGCACTGTATAGAGAAGATTGTTTAAAAGCAAAAACACTTGCCATGTGAACTTGACCTTCATGAATTTCAAAGGAGTGGGTTGGTTGTACCTCAGGCCTAAGATATCATTTCGATGTATGTGTCATAATTCACATCTAGAGAACCATTTCTTCCAAGAAATATTAATGCGTTGAAGCTTCACTCCTGAAGTTGTACAGATCCAAACCCTCCCTTGAAGGAGAGGTATTTGTTGCATTACCTTTCAGATTTGCAGAGTAGAGTAACTGGATGTTTCATTTGAATAAACATTCTGGTAGTGCATCAATTTTAAATACATCAGCATCAAAGAGAAAACACTTAACACTGAGATTATAGGAAATTTTTTCCTCAGTCCATTCTAGCTATCAACATCAAGGTTTATAACAAGACAAGCTACAAAATCATGTTTGATTTTTGTTTTGTTTTTGTTGCCTTGGGTTCTACAGAAGCACTAAACTACCAGTAAATAGGCTTCCGTTTAATAGAATGCCCCATAAACTGGAATTACTGTATTTGGAAAACATGAATAAAATCACTACAAATAAGTTTTATGTTGGAGAGTTTAAATATCTTTTTTATGTTTCTAAGAAAGCCTGAGGTAATTTTAGATAGGCCTGCCCCCACCGCTGCCACAATGCTTTCCTTTCTTTAATGCAAGAACAGAAAACATTCTGAAAAATATATGAGCAGATATGATTTCCGACATATTTAAGAGAGAGTTGCTCAATCCATCAGGTTCTTCTCCCTAGGAGAATCTACCAGCAGGGGTGGACCGTGTCTTTGGTTTTTGTCTTTTGAGAAGCCAGCCTGGAATTGTGAATGGACAGGTTTTCTGAGCTGTCTCTCCAGAAGGAAGATTTGACTGTTGCTCTGGGGCAGTGGTTTTCTCTCCTGCAAGTTCCCTCACCCTGCCCCTGCACCCAGCCCGCGCTCCTGCCCTCACTCGTTGGCTGACCTCAAAATGCAGAGGTCCCAGCTCCAGGATCCAACGCTCGATGGTCTGACGTGGAGCTGATGTAGCACCAACAGAAATAAAGTGCACAACAAGTGTATGAGCTTGAATCACCCCCGCACCACCCTCTCACCCCGGTCCGTGGAAAACTGTCTTCCATGAAACTGGTTCTTGATCACTGCAGTCGAAACTGCAGTAACCTTATCAGGGCAGAAGGGTTTGATTGTTGTCTTTCTCCACTCTTCCCTTCTCTTCTGTGAGGCTTTGTCCCCTCTACGTCACGTGGAATTCTACCATGGAAGTGACCAGAAGGTGACCCCTGGTCATTTCCCTTTCTCCCACTCCACCTAGATAGGTACAACCTTCCATCCAGAAGTCAAACCTCAAATGAAGATTCCAAGACAGCTCAAGGGTGGGGCATTTTCATACCCTGATGCCATTCTCTTTGTTACCACCTGAAAATCTGAAATGAACGCCATATCCTTCCTAAAATGCGAAATTGAGAACTTCAACACCAATATCCACGTGCGATCTCAACATTAAAATGTCTGCCTAAGAATTACAAGAGAGACCTGGACTACTTGTCGAGTCAGAAAGCAAGAGAGTGGGGAAAAAGAGGACTGGTGTGTGTTAGAAGGTCACAGGAACCAACTGGAAAGATCTCCCAGAGTTCAAACTAGAAACAATTGAGAAACACAGTAGACACTGATAGCATTTGATTATCACTGAAAGTATAAAGCAGAATTCATGATTCCACACTGACATAGCGAAGTGAATAAGGATAAAAGACTGAATAAATAAATGAAGAAGAATGGAGAACTGTTCCCTAACAGAAGAGTTCCAATAAACAAGGAAGAAATGAGGGAGACAGAAAACCGTCACCAGAATACTAGAATAATATTCACTGCAAGCAAGATTCCCTGACGAGTAACAAAATGAGTGAGCAGGGTATTGGCGCAGTTCTAATGTTATCTCTCCTCAAATAATTTTTAATTACAAAGGGAAAAATAGCACCTTTCCAGTAGAGTAACATGGAATTAACACATCACCACATGGTCACCATGGTTACCTACTTAATAATGAGACTTGCCAATATCAGGCGGTCATCATATGACATACATACTAAGCAGATCACAATCATGGCACATCACCTATGTGACATATTGCCCCCGAAACTATAACCTCAATCTAATCATGAAAAAAATCCGACAAACTCAAAGTCAGCAGCATTCTACACACACACTTGACCATTATTCTTTAGAAGTGTCAAGTTCATGAAAGAAAAACAAGGCAAAGTTTGAGAACTGTCACAGATTGGAGAAGACTATGGAAGCAGAAGAACTAAATGCACTGCAAAATCCTGGATAACAATAAAAACATTAGTGGAAAAGCTGCTCCAAGTGAACAAAGTCCCTAGTTTAGTTAGTAACATATCAAAGTTAGTCTTTTAGTCTTGACAATTACACCATGACCACGGGAGACATTGATCAGGGACGTGCACAGGAACTCAGCACTATCTTTGAAATTTTCCTGTAAATTTCCAACTATTTAAAAACTAAAAGTTTTTTTTCTTTTTCAATTTCAGAGCTCTGCCTAAGATCAGGGTGCTGTTTTTTTAAGATCCATGTGACATGGGTGAGTCATGCTGCTGCTGCTGCTACACTTCAGTCGTGTCCGACTGTGTGCGATCCCAGAGACGGCAGCCCACCAGGCTCCCCTGTCCCTGGGATTCTCCAGGCAAGAACACTTGAGTGGGTTGCCATTTCCTTCTCCAATGCATGAAAGTGAAAAGCGAAAGTGAAGTTGCTCAATCGTGTCCGACTCTTCGCAACCCCGTGGACTGCAGCCCACCAGCTTCCTCCGTCCATGGGATTTTCCAGGCAAGAGTACTGGAGTGGGGTGCCATTGCCTTCTCCGATGGGTGAGTCATAGTGAGCTTAAAATTAGCCATATCAGCTAGGTGTTTGTCCTATGAACCAGGATCTGATTCTTTATTTATATGATTGATTTTTTTTACCTTAAGTGCAAAAACTTCATTAATCCTTATTTTTAAAAAATCACTATTGGTTTAATCTACTATTTCACTAAAAAAGCTCTTAAAAATGCTAAATCTATCATACCATGCGCCCCATGGTCATCGCAGCTTTATTCACAATAGCCGAGATATGAAAACAACCCAAATTTCCATGAACAGGTGAAGAGACAAAGAAAATGTGATATGTACACCCAACGGAATATTATTCAGCCTTCAAAGAGAAAGAAATCTTGCCGTTACAACATAGATGAACTCAGAGCGCATTATACTCAGGGAAATAAGCCAGTCACAGAAGACAGGTACTACCTGATTCCACTTGTGTGAGAAATCTAAAATGATCAAACAGAGAAGCCGCGAGTAGAAGGGTGGTTTCCAGGGGCTGGAGAGAGGTGCAAATGTGGACTTGCTTCTCAACGGGTAGGAAGGTTCTACTGTGCAAGACAAATACTTTCTAGACATGCATTTTACAATGCAGTACCTATAGTTAACAATGAAACGTAGAGCATGTTTATGTTAAGAGAACAGAGTTCATATTGAATGGTCTCAAAGAAGGGAAAAAACAACACAGGACCCGTGGAAATGCTTGGAGGTGACGGGTGCATGTGGCCCTGGCTGGGGGTGTGCCTACCTCCATGCTCATCAATATGCATATGCTAAATGTGTGCATTTTTTTGCATATCAATTTTTTAAACTTCTCATTTTATATTGGAGTATAGCCGATTAACAATGCTAGGGTAGTTTCAGGGGGACAGCAAAGGGACTTAGCTATACATATGCATGTATCCATTCTCTCCCAAAGGCCCCTTCCATCCAGGCTGCCACATAACATTGAGCAGAGTTCCCAGTGCTGTACAGTAGGACCTTGTTGGTGATCTATTTTAAATACAGGAGCATGTACATGTCATCAATTTTTACTTCAATAAAGCTAAACAAACACCAAACCACACATGACTAAAGGGATGTTGTGTATACATTTGCTTTCAAACCACTTCTGTAAAATACTGAGGCAGAACTGAACCCGGAGCCAAGTTTAGAAACGTGTCATGGATGAGCTTCATTCAAATTGAAGTTGATTTATTGAATCAAGATTCTCCATTTTTCTATCAACACTACAGATAAAATCCACTTGTCTACATTTTACTCACATTTATAACATTAGGAACTTCCCCTTCAGCCACAGTGTGTTTGAGTTTTAACAGCATTTTGGGAGAATATGAGCTTCACTAACAATCCCAGGTGTGGCAGTGCTACAGGTTGAGCTGTATTTCTTCCCAAAACGCGTTGAGGTGCTGACCTCCAAAACCTCAGCATGTGACTTTATTTGGAAATAGGCACTGCAGCCATGAAATTAAAAGATGCTTACTCCTTGGAAAGAAAGTTATCACCAACCTAGACAGCATATTAAAGGGTACAGACACTACTTTGCCAACAAAGGTCCGTCTAGTCAAGGCTATGGTTTTTCCAGTGGTCATGTACGGATGTGAGAGTTGGACCATAAAGAAAGCTGAGTGCCGAAGAATTGATGCTTTTGAACTGTGGTGTTGGAGAAGATTCTTGAGAGTCCCTTGGACTGCAAGGAGATCCAACCAGTCCATTCTAAAGGAGATCAGCCCTGGGTGTTCTTTGGAAGGAATGATGCTGAAGCTGAAACTCCAGTACTTTGGCCACCTCATGCGAAGAGTTGACTTATTGGAAAAGACTCTGATGCTGGGAGGGATTGGGGGCAGGAGGAGAAGGGGACGACAGAGGATGAGATGGCTGGATGGCATCACTGACTTGATGGATGTGAGTCTCAGTGAACTCCGGGAGTTGTTGATGGACAGGGAGGCCTGGCGTGCTGCGATTCATGGGGTCCCAAAGAGTTGGACACGACTGAGCGACTGAACTGAAGATGGAATTCATTGAAAGGAAGGTGCTAATGGGTGGTTACCGGTACATTACTCTTCCTGGAAAACTGCTGCATTCCCTTGTTGCTTTTGTGCTTCTCATGCAGGGAGGGGCTAATGTCCATTTTAGTCACCGACAGAGCCTTACCCTTCATTTTCCACTCCCAAGAGGAGAAAGTCGTGATAGCGGAAGAGGCCCAAGGGAGAGCTGTGGGCCCAAACCACCTGCAGGGAGGGTGACCAGCCGGGTTGGGCTCCCTTAAATTCAGCCTCATTGATAGTTGGTCGGGCGGCCCGCGTTTCACATACTGGTGACACTGTGCACTTCCAATAGCTTCTCAGCAAGCCAGACATTTGCAAGGCGGTTGGTCAGTGCAGGGGAAGATTTCTAAGAACATTCTGAGGACAGTTCTGAGAGCAAGTCTGAATGTTTCACAGGTGAACAGAAATGAGACCCAGAGAGGATCATCCGGTCCCACAGCAGTTGGAATCCTGGCTGGTGGTGCCCCTCCTGCCTACTGCTGGGATCATGTCCCCCGAGGGGCGGTTTGGACGGACCCTGCCGCCAATGCCCCGAAGCTGCCGTCTGAGGAGGCGGGAAAATGTCCCTTGATATGCACATGGCGCACAGGGGCTCAGTGCCAGCCGCCATTGGAAAGCAAGTTGGAAAAACAGAAGACAAAAAGCTGTTGTGTTTGCAGTGCTCAAAACCCCCTTAGAAAAAAGAAAGAGAAAGAGGAATTGTGACTGGGAGCTACCTGGACAGTGAAGAAATCCACCCGCTCCTTCCTCAGAAAGCCCCGCCCATCGCAGCGCCACCCCCCGCCCCGGCAGAACTCGCTGGCCTGGTTTCCCATCAGGAACCCGGTGAGTTCTACACTCACCCGGAGAACCAATAAGGCCCCGGCACAGTTCGTGGCAAATAGATTTTGAGGGGCTCCAAAATCCCTGCAGATGGTGACAGCAGCCATGAAATTAAAAGACCCTTGCTCCTTGGAAGAAAAGCTATGACCAACCTAGACAGCATATTAAAAAGCAGAGACATTAGCTTGCCAACAAAGGTCCATCTAGTCAAAGCTATGGTTTTTCCACGAGTCATGTATGGATGTGAGAGTTGGACCATAAAGAAAGTTGAGCGCCGAAGAATTGATGCTTTTGAACTGAGGTGTTGGAGAAGACTCTTGAGACTCCCTTGGATGGCAAGAAGATCCAACCAGTCCATCCTAAAGGAAATCAGTCCTGAACATTCACTGGAAAGATTGATGTTGAAGCTGAAACTCCAATACTCTGGCCACCTGATGGGAAGAACTGACTCATTGGAAAAGACCCTGACGCTAGGAAAGATTGAAGGTGGGAGGAGAAGGGGACTACAGAAGATGAGATGGTTGGATAGCATCATTGACTCAATGGACATGGGTTTGAGTAAGCTCCCGGAGTTGGTGATGGACAGGGAGGCCTGGCATGCTGCAGTCCATGGAGTCACGGAGTCAGATGCTTCTGAGTGACTGAACTGAACTGAACTGACAGTCCCCGAGGGATCATGGCCTGATGTGTTTATCTTTCCTGCCTGCCTGCTCTCCTTTTTTTATTTTTAATCTTAATCCAGTGGTTTCGGCGGTTTAGGTCAGTGGCTGTCAAACACTGGCTGTATCAGAATCACCTGGAAGGCTCCTTTCCCTTGGATTTCCTGGTTCCATCTCCAGAATTTCTGATTCTGGAATGAAGTCCAAAAATGTGCCCGTTTCTAACAAGTGCAAAAATTTGCGTACAATTTATGCTCATGCTGTGGGTCTGGGTGCCTCACTTTTTAAAAACACTGGTCTAAGTCTTCAGAGTCATACATGCTGGAGAAGAACACAGTGTGTGGTTATTTGAAGGGGAGACAGACAGATTTGAGAATGGATACGACCAGGCAATAAGACAGCACAGCACTCACTCGCTGCTGGGGCTTAACTGCTGTTTTCATACCGTGTGCTGGGCAGTGGACCAGAAGCAACGTCTGGCTCTCATAAAGAACATCCAAACAGAGAGCAGAGGTCCCTGCTCTCCACTGGCTGAGAGAAAACTTTGCAGGGGGTTGCCCCTGCCCCCTGCGGGCCTGGCTTCTGCGGCAGCACCCCGACACTCGCCTCCCCACAAGGGTCAGGGCTCATACGCAGAACCAGTGGAGACTTTCCCCTTTAGACAGCGGTGACAGCTAAGGATCAAAGCAAGTTAGGAGGTAACAACACTGTCATTGCTCTCATCGTCCTGAGAGAAAGTCCCCCGATGGGGCATGCCTGTGCAAATTACAATAGAGACCATGACACGCAGGACCAAAGTGCAGGACTAAATGTGGCTGTCAGGGAACAGGGTGGTGCCTCTTCACCCTGTTCTCATCTGTAGTTTAAACATCTGGGCTGTGAGGAGAATAGGAGCTACCCAGTGTGTTATGGGGTTTGGGGTGCTTGGGGAGAGTTCCCGCCTATTTATCTTTCACATGGACCTGTTGCTGTGAACCAACATTCTTGGGTCACTGGGGGCCTCACTGAGATTAGAATGACTTGTTAAAATCCACACTTGAATCATCGTCCTTCTTTTTTTTTTTTTTTTTTTTTGCTTTTTTTCACCTCAGTTTGGAAAACTCATTCTTAAATGAGAACTACCCTCTAGCTCTTCTTTATAGCAAGGTGTGTGCATGTGTACTAAGTCGCTTCAGTCGTGTCTGACTCTTTGCAACCCCATGGACTTTGCAACCCCGCCAGGCTCCTCTGTCTATAGGATTCACCAGGCAAGAACACTGGAGTGGGTGGCCATGCCCTCCACCTGGGGATCTTCCTGATCCAGGGATCGAACCTGCATCTCTTGTGTCTCCTGCATTGGCAGGTGAGCTGTTTACCACTAGTGCCACCTGGGAAGCCCATAGCAAGATGGAGAGGTGTCAAAATGGTGTCTCTCCAATGATTGCTGGGGGCACTGAGGGCAGGAAGCTCAGCACAGATGGGGTGTCTCAGCCTTTAGGTCTCATGATGGCATTGGCGATTTGGAGGGTGTCCTGATTAAATACAGTACCCCAGATAAATTTGAATTTCAAAAAACAGCAAACATCTTGTTTGTTGCATGGTTTAATATTGCATGAGCCATACTTATACAAAGACATGCTCTGTTGTTTTTCTGAAGCTCAATTTTAACTGGGCATCCTGTACTTCTATTTGCTAAATCTGACAATCCTACCTTTGTGAGAATCCATATTTCATAGCTCAATGAGCTGGTTTTGCTGTATTCATTGATTTTCAGGGGCTTCCCAAGTAGCTCAGACAATAAGGAAACTTCCTGCAATTCAGGAGACCCAGATTTGATCCCTGGGTTGGAAAGATCCCCTGAAGAAAGGAATGGCTCCCCATTCCAGTATACTTGGCTGGAGAATTCCATGGACAAAGTATCCCTTCCATTACTCAAAACAAAAATGCAAAAAAAAAAAAAAAAAGAGTTGAATTTTAAGAGATCATGCAAAAGCATACATTTGTAACTATGCCACAGATGGAAACATTGTGCAATTCTTTTATCCTAGTAGAATTTGTTGAGGGGGAATGTGTCTCATATATTTAGTTTTTCTTCCTTTAAGTATACGGTTCATACTCTGGCTTGTCCATCCGTCTCTCTTTAATTTTTTGCAAAATTTCCACACCCCTTGGAATTAGCCTGTCTTTTAACTCATTCATTCATTCAGTGTGATTCAATGGGTGTGCTAATGCCAGCATCAACCTAACATATAAAACTCTCTGAGTGGACACAACATTCTAGTGGGGAGAGACAGACTACAGAGAGGAATAGATCAGGTAGGGTAGATACTGTCGAGAAAAACAAAGTTGGGGGCCTTCCCTGGTGGTCCAGTGGTTAAGACTGTGCCTTCCAAGGCAGAGGGTGAGCATTCAATCCCTGGTCAAGGAGCAAGGATCCCACATGCTTCGCGGACAAAAAAACCAAATATAAAACAGAGCAGTATTTTAACAAATTAATAAAGACTTTAAAATGGTCTACAAAAAAATCTTTAAAATCAACAAAGTTGGGTGAAGTGCTGGGTGATGCGGGAGTGTTCTTGGAGTTGATGTTTAGGTATAGTGATTAGGGGAAGACCTCGTCAATAAGAGAATATTTAAGTGACCCACTTATATATTAAGCTCTTAATATTTAAGAGCTTCCCTGGGGATTCCCAGGTGGTGCTAGTGGTGAAGAACCCACCTGCCAATGCAGGAGTCATAAGAGATGTGGGCTCCATCCTGGGTCAGGAAGATCTCCTGAAGGAAGGCACAGCAACCCACTGCAGTATTCTTGCCTGGAGAATCCCATGGACAGAGGAGTCTGGCAGGCTAGTCCATAGGGTCATATAGAGTGGGACATGGTTGAAGCAACTTAGCACACATGCATGCAAGGTCTTCCCTGGTGGCTCAGGCAGTAAAGAATCCGCCTGCAATGTGGGAGACCTGGGTTTGATCCCCGGCTGGGGAAGAGCCTCTGGAGAAGGAAATGGCAACCCACTCCAGTATTCTTGCCTGGAGAATCCCAAGGACAAAAGAATTTGGCGGGCTACAGTCCATGGGGTCGCAAAGAGTTGGACATGCCTGAGCGACTAACACTTCAAAGTAAGGGAGTGAGTAATGAGAACTGAGAACAACTGGGGACACAGCACTGTAGGCAGAGGGAACAGCAGAGTGGGACCCTGAGATAGGAAACTGATGGGTCAGTTTGAGAAACAGAAGCCCAGTGTGACCGGAGCACAGCTTGACAAGGAGGATGGTAGCAAATGAAACTGGTTAATGGTGAAGGGAGAACGTGGTGTCGGCAGAGGACACGGTGTCTTATAGAAAGTCCTGAGGACTCGGGCTTTTGCTCTGAGCCAGATGGAAAGCTGCTTGTGGTTTTGTAAACATACGGCTGAGTCACTATGTTGTGCATCAGATATGAACAGCACTGTCAAGCAACCACACTCTAATAAAATTAAAAAGAGATAAACACGTGGAAACATGAGTTTAGCCTTTTATGCTTTGGATGTGAATGCACTTTGAGCATCTGGGAGCATTGTACACGTGTCCTGGGCCAGACACGAGCATACACCTCAAGAGGAATCCCACCCACCTCTTCACTAGGCTGCAGAGGAACAACCAGGTTAAATCTCAGGAGAACTCAGTTCTTCGTCTGATGAAAGAAAAAGACTATACACTTAGGCAATGCAAATTTTAATAGGTATAAATCAGCATGTGGTCCCTTCTGAGACCTCACTCCCTGCCCTGCTGATGGTCATCCTCTCCCCCTGTCCTCACACACCTGTCCCTACACACCTGTCCCTCTTCCAAGGACAACCGTCAGGTTGGACCAGGGCCCATACTAAAGACCCCAGCTCCAAGGAGTCACATTCTGGGGTCCTCGGGGATCAGGATTCCAACATACAAACTTGTGTGTGTTGTTGTTCAGTCACTAAATTATGTTGGACTCTTTGCTACCCCATGCACTGCAGCACACTAGGCTTCCCTGTCCTTCACTATCTCCCAGAGTTTGCTCAGACTCATGTCCATTGAGTCAGTGATGCCATCCAACCACCCCATCCTCTGAATTTGTGTGTGAGAAGGCATAATTCTGACTATAACATAAGTTGACTTGTTTGCCATTGAAAGTGGAAGTGTTAGTCGCTCAGTTGCGTCCGACTCTTTTCAACTCCAAGAACTGGGGCCCACCAGGCTCCTCTGTCCGTGAGATTCTCCAGGCAAGAATACTGGGGTGGGTTGCCATTCCCTTCTCCAGGGGATCTTCCTGACCCAGGGATTGAACTTGGATCTCATGCATGGCTGGCAGATTCTTTACTGTCTGAGCCACCAGGTTTGTCATTGGGTTTTTGTAAATACTAACCAAATTAATTTTTTTTAATATATAGGATAAATTAATTTTTAAAAACTTTACAATATATTCTTATTATGTCAAGACAGAATAGACTCAATGTTTCACACCTTCATGGCCTGCCAGGGTTTTGTGATTCATGAGAATCCAGGAAAAGATGAGGGTCATATCCTCTAGGTCAGCTTCTGTGAGCCACAGAGAAAGGAGCTGCTCAACCTCTCTGGAGTAGAGAAATTGTTCTAGGTCTTGGATTAAGGAGCAGCTCCTTGTGAAAAGGCCACTTAAGGAGACTCAAGGTGACGGACAGGACAGACCCCTTTCAGGACATCCTCTGATGCTGGCGGATTCCTTGTCCACACTCTCCCAGTTTCTATGCCATCAACTTCAAGGTTATAAATGGCGGCCATCACCCTTGCTTCCATCCTCCATGCCTGCAAAAACTTTGTGGGCTTCAGGTATTAAATCACAAACACCAGCTAAAGTATTAAGTGTTTGTAACAAGATTAGCCGATGTTTCAAGAAGTCTGGCACACGTCACAGCATTTCATCCATTTGTTCCATGTTTGGGGTTGAGCTGCCTCCCCTGAGAAACTTTCCATCCCTGGAGTGTAAGTAGCAGGGTGGTACCATAACCAAGGCAGGGAAACCTGGCTGAGGCGGAGCTGAAGCAGATTTTCCCAAGACAGCGAGGAAACCAGCTCAGGTGCCAGCTCCCTGCCTGGGCGCTCAGCGCCCACTGACATGATGGTGCCTTGTCACGAGGACTGGCCATTAGGAGGAACTGAAACAGCACAGCTCGGAGGGTTCCAAAGGCAACCGGGTCGTAAGTCTTCCAGCCTCCAGTGACTGCAGTTAAAGCTTGAAATGGGAAGCATTATTTTCCTCAATGGTAAATTCAATTTTCAAAAACAGTACTCAGTGGCTATTTAAAGGGAATTCCACCACATGCTCGCTCTGTGTAAGTTCAAATGTCATTAGCTATTAATTGAACCCTTGACTGGACCTACGGCTGTGAGCTCCCTGGAAAATTCAGATAATTTCTGACTCTGACAGAATGAACTGTGTTAAAAAGTTACAAAACTAGTGTCACAAACCAGTGTTCTTATTTTATATGTTTAAGATGTAAATTCCGGATGGAGGGAGTTAATGTCCTTTCCTATATCTTTTAACAAGAAAAAATGAATCTTTTGGGCCTTCCCTGGTGGCTGAGATGGTAAAGAACCTGCCTGCAATGCAGGAGACCCAGGTTTGATCCCTAGGTGGGGAAGGTCCCCTGTAGAAGGGAACGGCAACCCACTCCAGAATTCTTGCCTGGAGAACCCCATGGGCAGAGGAGCCTGGCGGGCTACAGTCTATGATGTTGCAGAGAGTCCGACATGACTGAGTGAATTATACTACACACTAGAGTAAATCTCTTAATTTAAATACATGTATGTAAACATAATGTATTTAAATTAAGATATGGGCAAGTTTCATCGACATCAGCTAGATGGAAATATATTGCTAATGATCACCAATTGAATGATCAATAGCTATGCATTTGAAATCTGCTATGTACTTTCCACTATTCTGGGTACTACTGAGGACATACGAATGCATAAAATTTTTGATCAGGAAAATTTTAAATCTAGTTCAGCAGGACACACACAAACACAGAGGCACAGAGATACACAGACACACACAGACATTCACAGAGACACACACAGACACACATGCAAACAGACGCATATAGACATGGAGACACAAACACGACATATACAGAGACTCACACGCAGAGACAGAGGTATAGACATGCAGAAATGCACACGGGCACACACGTACACGGGTGCACAGAGATGCACACGGACAGACATATACAGACACAGAGATACACATGCATTTCTTCTAACCCTTCATCTAATAAATCATTCGGATAAATGCTTTAGGGGTTTTGGAAGACATGGGCTGTAGCCACGTGACCCTTAAAAGAGAAACGGCTGTCTGGATGATGAGAGGGCATTCTCTGGGACATGATTTCAGTTAAAATGGTTTTCTGTAGGGAGTGTTTTAATGGGCAGCACTGATATGGAATGTCCCAGAGAGGAACTGGTTCCCAGCTCTGGACTTACTGGCTGGTCTTGACATCTTCATTTATGCTCTTTTGGGAAATGAGGAACTTGACAGCCCCTTGTTAGCAGCCAGAGAGAAGTTATTACCTACTGATGGCTTTAAGGTAAGAGTCCTTCAGAAAAGAAATGGAAACCAGTTCATTATGTCCTGGTCACAGCCTGAACAGGATGGTTGGATTTTGTGGTTACAAGGAAAGTGGAGAGGGGATTACCCTGGTGAAGCAGAAGAGGTAGGTGGGAGAAGCAGAAAAAAGAGGGGCAAGGAGTCTCCTCATAAAACTACAAGAGGGACTTTCCTGGTGGCCCAGTGGTTAAGAATCGCCTGCGAATGCAGGAGACATGGGTTCGATCCCTCGTCTGGGAAGATCCCACATGCCGCTGGGCAACTGAGGCTGTGCACCTCAACGACTGAGCCAGGGCACCTGGAGCCCGTACTCCACAGCAGAAGCCACCACAGCGAGAAGTCCGTGCACTGCAATGGGGAGCAGCCCCCACATCTGCAAGTAGAGAAAGGCCCACGTACAGCCACAGAGCTCAGGTACCGCAGCAAAGACCCAGCACAGCCAAAAACTAATAAACAAACACACTTTTAATAAAAGCTACAGCAACCAAGAGAAAGGAAAATAAATGTCTACACAGAAACTTGTACATGAACGTCCATAGCAGCATTATTCATAACAGCCAAAAAGTGGGAAAAAGTCCAATGTTTATCAACTGATGAACGGAGAAACGAACTGTGGTATTTCCGCACAATGGAGTGTTATTCAGCCATAAAAAGCACTGAGGTTGGGACTTCCCTGGTGGCCAGTGGCTCAGAATCCACCTTCCAATGCAGGGAACATGGGTTCAATCCCTGGTCAGGGGATTAAGGTCCCACTAAGACTGAGACCTGCAACTAGAGAAGGCTGTGGGCTGCAGGGAAGACCTAGCACAGCCAGAAAAAAAAAAAGACAGTGAAGGACAATTACACACCACGAGGATGAACCTTGAAGACATGCTAGGGGAGAGAGGCCAGGCCCAGAGGACCACACAAGCATGACTGGTTTTATATGAAATTCCAGAACAAGCAGATCTGGAGACAGAGGATAGATCAGTGGTTTCCTGTGGTTGGGGAAGACAGGTGGGGGATTAGGGAGGAATGGTTAACAGACGCAGGGTTTGTTTTTGAAGCAATGATTTTTTTTCTAAAATTGATTGCAGTGGTGGATGAACAGCTCTTTGAATATACCAGAAGCTACTAGACTGTACACTTTAAGTGGGTGAATTGTATGGCATGTGAATTATATCTCAATAAAGCTGTTATTTTTTTTTAAAGCTACGACATGTCTTGAATTTCTAAATTGCAGCGACTGCCTCGTACAACTTCCAAAATTAGACCCCATTTCATAACTTCTTGGGGATTAGAACTACTAACCTAATCTGTTGGATCACAGACTTTCACGGGACTTGTGATCTATGCTGTTACTGTGTACTGTTACTTAGGTCCCACACTTGGCGGGGTAGTCAGGAAGCACCTAGTCTCGCTAGGAGTCAAAGGCTCAGAAGACAGATGGAGCTCTAGTTCCAAGAGCATCTCTCAGGTTAAAGGTTACTCAGATAGGAAGTACGATGGGCTTCTTCCTTTGGTAATGCTAGCTGTTAATGGACAAGAGAAGGCTCTCCAGTGGCTTTTGCCCCAACTCCTTAAATATTCTTTCTGTGGAATTGGTAGGAATGAACTGGAAGGACTGGCTCTAATAACTTGAGGACAAAAATCACTTTTTTCTCACTGGCCAGCCCTTCACCATCTCTTTTGCTATCGCTTATAGTGGTGTGGTGATGCTCAGAAGGAACATCTTGGTTCTATGTTCCTACTGGTCTTACTTAGCAACAACCTTTTATTACTTTGCCAGCAAAGGTCCGTCTAGTCAAAGCTAAGGTTTTTCCAGTGGTCTTGTATGGATGTGAGAGGTGGACTATAAGGAAAGCTGAGTGCTGAAGAATTGATCCTTTTGAACTGTGGCGTTGGAGAAGACTCTTGAGAGTCCCTTGGACTGCAAGGAAATCCAACCAGTCCATCCTAAAGGAAATCAGTCCTGGGTGTTCATTGGAAGGACTGATGTTGAAGCTGAAGCTCCAATACTTTGGCCACCTGATGGGAAGAACTGACTCATTGGAAAAGACCCTGATGCTAGGAAAGATGGAAGGCACAGGAGAAGGGGATGACAGAGGATGAGATGGCTGGATGGCATTACCGACTCAATGCACATGAGTTTGGGTAAACTCTGGGAGTTGGTGATGGACAGGGAAGCCTGGCATGCTGCAGTCCATGGGGTCACAAAGAGTCTGAAATGACTGAGCGACCGAACTGAATGTTTCACAAGGGGAGGGATGGTTAACAGATGAATGTTTCAAATGATGAAACAACAAAAATGATGTTTTGGTAACAAGAGAAAACTGCTCCCAATGTAATATTAAGTGAAAAAAAGAGGGGATATACTAAGTGAGAACTGTGTGGAGGCTCATTATATACGGAAAAAGTAAAATTAAATGATGAAAAAAATACATAAAAATGGTATACAGGGTTGTTTCTGGGTAATGAGACTATGGATAATTTAAATAAAATATGATTTTTAAAAATCATTTTTTAATGTTTTCCAAACTTCTGACAAAGAGCTAATATTACTTTCCCAATCAGGAAGAATTATATGTATATATAAAATTTAAAAATAAAATGTGGTCTAAGGTTTCATTAAAAAAAAAAAAGAATATCATAGAAGATCATAAAGTGCCATAGTGAGCCCACCCCCCAAGACCAGACCCCTGGTATTGTCTTGGACCAGAGGACTAGGAATTCACGAAGAAAGAGGCAACCATATTCCTTGTGTCTAGACATTTATGAAGAGAACTTTCAGCACCAAGTTGCCAGGCTTAGGGAGACTCTTGGCTTCATCCCACCTTAGCTCTGCTTCTCAGGCTCCTTGGGTCCCTTTTGCATGTTGGTACCCCAATTCATCTGTCTTTAGCAAGATTCCATTTTTTAGATATCTCCCCTTCTTCCAGCCCCCTGATACACTGCATTGCTGAGAAGCCCAAAGAACACCATTGTCTAGATGCCAAAATAAGGAATTCCATCAGATTAAGTCCTGAGTGGCACAAAGTATGTTACTATAATCTTTGGAAATTAGAACACTGAAATACAACAGCAATAGCTGGCTTGCTGCTACTGCTAAGTCGCTTCAGTTGTGTCCGACTCTGTGCGACCCCATAGACGGCTTATTATAAACCATTTACTAACCACTTTTCATATATCCTACGACTTAACATTTAAGAATGTCTGCTTGATGTGGGTGCCGTTTTTGTTTGTGTCACACATGAGGCAACTGAGACATAATTAAACACTGAAGTGGACATTCTCAATTACTCACTTCAAACACATCTCACCAGGATAATAGCTCCTCATTAAAGAGACCTGAAGGTGAGAGTTAAATGAAATTGGCTGATGAAAGAGATGCCTCTTCCTAGGAAGGAAATCCTCCTTCTTGCCGCAACCGGAGTCCCCGGATAGAGAGCTGACACTGGCTTGTTGAAGCAAGTCACAGCAAGATTGCAGCAGATCATGTAAAATTCAAGTGCAGTGGTTATCTGGGAAAACAAGCTTTAAAATAGAAACCACAAATTGCTAGTTCAATATTTAATTCTTGGTGTGAATTTCAGGCCTTGGACAGACCTTGTTTTTAAGAATTTCCATACCTTTTGGAACCAAACCCCAAACTTCCTGCCCACACACAACAGTTTTGAAAGCCACTGAACTCAGAGCGGGTTGAAACACAAAATTGGGTTTCCTTTTGAAAGCCAACACTTGAATCTCACTCCCTCTCTCACCCACCCACTCAGCAAACGGAAGGGAGCTTTTGAGAAATTCCTGCTGGAATGATATGCCTCTCTCCTTTCATTAGAATTGAGAAAAGGAAGCCCAGACTGCAAAGGCACGCAGCCTGTCTAACACAGAGGCATAATTTTGGTTTTGAAATAACAATATAACCTTAAGGAGGTCTTGGAAGGAGACTCTGGCTCCAGAGAGGGCAGTCTGAGGACTAGTCAGCTCCTTCAGATAGTATCAATCATGTAATTTGCCTAATTTAAACATGATTAAATGAGATGACAAGAAAGTAATAAATGCCAGCGTGGCTCTGCAGTTGCCAGCAGATCTACGTAAGAGTCAGTAGGAATTCAGTAGCTGTCTGCAAATCTATGGCAGGTACTGAACATGCCCACTTCGTTTCCGTTTTTATACAGCAAAAGGCCATAAGCACTGTTTTGTATAAAGCAAAAGGCTATAAACGTTATTAACGGTGCACCCCTTCAGGAAGAAATGCTTGAGTCCGCAATCTCGTATCTGTGCATTTACTGAAGAAGACTGTATACACGTGTTCCTGTACGTAAAGGAGTTTACAACACAGATGGAGCAAGACCATCTAGGTTTGAATCCTGGTTCTGCCACTTACTCGTTGTAGACCTTGGTACCTTATTAACCTAACTGCTTTAGCTTCACCATCTAGAAAATGAGAATTGTAAGGATAACGACACTAACAGTTAATACGAGAATTAAATTAGCAGATAGATGCAAATGACTTTGAGCAGTGCCTGGCTCAGAGTGAGTTTATAGCATTTGAGCAATTACTGTCACCTTATTACATTTGATCAATACAATATTACATTTGATATACAGTTGCACTTGAGTGTGTTTATAATATAGTTCCAATAATTGCAATATGTATAATGAGTGATAATATATTAATATACTATGTAGCAATACAGTTATAATAATTGTTAAAATTCTGTGCTAGGTACTGCTAAAGAAATATATTATAATATTTGAATATATAAATATAATATTTAAATAAATATTTAGATATTTTAATATATTTATTTGTATATATATTTAAGTACACATGAAAGTGGAGATTTTTAAAGGATGAATTAAACCTAAATAGAAATATAATTTTGTTGTTTTCTTCTAGCCCCTGACCAATCACTTGTATGCTCATTAGCAAGTGTCCATTCTGGTCTGGAATTTCACGCTTCATGTATTGCTGAAGCCTGGCTTGGAGAATTTTGAGCATTACTTCACTAGCATGTGAGATGACTGCAATTGTGTGGTAGTTTGAGCATTCTTTGGCATTGCCTTTCTTTGGGATTGGAATGAAAACTGACCTTTTCCAGTCCTGTGGCCACTGCTGAGTTTTCCAAATTTGCTAGCATATTGAGTGCAGCACTTTCACAGCATCATCTTTTAAGTTTTGAAATAGCTCAACTGGAATTCCATCACCTCCACTAGCTTTGTTCGTAGTGATGCTTCCTAAGGCCCACTTGACTTCACATTCCAGGATGTCTGGCTCTAGGTCAGTGATCACACCATCATGATTATCTGGGTCGTGAAGATCTTTTTTGTACAGTTCTTCCGTGTATTCTTGCCATCTCTTCTTAATATCTTCTGCTTCTGTTAGGTCCATACCATTTCTGTCCTTTATTGAGCCCATCTTTGCATGAAATATTCCCTTGATATCTCTAATTTTCTTGAAGAGATCTCTAGTCTTTCCCATTCTGTTGTTTTCCTCTGTTTCTTTGCATTGATCGCTGAAGAAGGCTTTCTTATCTCTCCTTGCTATTCTTTGGAACTCTGCATTCAGATGCTTATATCTTTCCTTTTCTCCTTTGCTTTTTGCTTCTCTTCTTTTCACAGCTATTTGTAAGGCCTCCCCAGACAGCCATTTTGCTTTTTTGCATTTCTTTTCCATGGGGATGGTCTTGATCCCTGTCTCCTGTACAATGTCACAAACCTCTTTCCATAGTTCATCAGGCACTCTATCTATTAGGCCCTTAAATCTATTTCTCACTTCCACTGTATAATAATAAGGGATTTGATTTAGGTCATACCTGAATGGTCTAGTGGTTTTCCCTACTTTCTTGAATTTCAGTCTGAATTTGGCAATAAGGAGTTCATGGTCTGAGCCACAGTCAGCTCCTGGTCTTGTTTTTGTTGACTCTATAGAGCTTCTCCATCTTTGGCTGCAAAGAATATAATCAATCTGATTTCGGTGTTGACCATCTGGTGATGTCCATGTGTAGAGTCTTCTCTTGTGTTGTTGGAAGAGGGTGTTTGTTATGACCAGTGCATTTTCTTGGCAAAACTCTGTTAGTCTTTGCCCTGCTTCATTCTGTATTCCCAGGCCAAATTTGCATGTTACTCCAGGTGTTTCTTGACTTCCTACTTTTGCATTCCAGTCCCCTATAATGAAAAGGACATCTTTTTTGGGTGTTAGTTCTAAAAGGTCTTGTAGGTCTTCATAGAACCATTCAACTTCAGCTTCTTCAGCATTACTGATTGGGGCATAGACTTGGATTACTGTAATATTGAATGATTTGCCTTGGAAATGAACAGAGATCATTCTGTCGTTTTTGAGATTGCATCCAAGTACTGCATTTCGAACTCTTTTGTTGACCATGATGGCCACTCCATTTCTTCTGAGGGATTCCTGCCCGCAGTAGTAAATATAATGGTCATCTGAGTTAAATTCACCCATTCCAGTCCATTTTAGTTCACTGATTCCTAGAATATCGACGTTCACTCTTGCCATCTCTTGTTTGACCACTTCCAATTTGCCTTGATTCATGGACCTGACATTCCAGGTTCCTATGCAATATTGCTCTTTACAGCATCAGACCTTGCTTCTATCACCAGTCACATCCACAGCTGGGTATTGTTTTTGCTTTGGCTCCATCCCTTCATTCTTTCTGGAGTTATTTCTCCACTGATCTCCAGTAGCATATCGGGCACCTACTGACCTGGGGGGTTCCTCTTTCAGTATCCTATCATTTTGCCTTTTCATACTGTTCATGGGGTTCTCAAGGCAAGAATACTAAAGTGGTTTGCCATTCCCTTCTCCAGTGGACCACATTCTGTCAGACCTCTCCACCATGACACGCTGGTCTTGGGTGGCCTCATGGGCATGGCTTAGTTTCATTGAGTTAGACAAAGGTATGGTCCTAATGTGATTAGATTGACTAGTTTTCTTTGAGTATGGTTTCAGTGTGTCTGCCCTCTGATGCCCTCTTGCAACACCTACCATCTTACTTGGGTTTCTCTTACCTTGGACGTGGGGTATCTCTTCACGGCTGCTCGAGCAAAGCACAGCGGCTGCTCCTTACCTTGGATGAGGGATATCTCCTCACCGCCACCCCTTCTGACCTTGAACGTGGAACAGCTGCTCTAGGCCCTCCTGCGTCCATGCAGCCACCGCTCCTTGGAGGTGGGGTTGCTTCTCCCGGCCGCGGCCCCTGGCCTCGGGCATGGGGTAGGTCCTCCTGGCCCAACCAGTCCATTCTGAAGGATATCAACCCTGGGATTTCTTTGGAAGGAATGATGCTAAAGCTGAAACTCCAGTACTTTGGCCACCTCATGTGGAGTTGACTCACTGGAAAAGACTCTGATGCTGGGAGGGATTGGGGGCAGGAGGAGAAGGGGACGACAGAGGATGAGATGGCTGGATGGCATCACTGACTCGATGTATGTGAGTTTGAGTGAACTCTGGGAGTAGGCCTGGCGTGCTGTGATTCATGGGGTCACAAAGGGTCGGACGTGACTGAGCGACTGAACTGAACTGAATTGAACTGAATCTGGTCTGGAGACCACTTCTCTAAATCAGGGACCGGCAAAAGTTTTCTAGAAAGGGTCAGATGGTAGTATTTTAGGTTTCATAGGCCTTACAGTCTCTGCAGCAAATACTTAAATATGCCTTCGTGGCATCAAAACAGCCATATGCAATTGGTAAATGAATGGGCCTATGCATGTGGCAGTAAAATCTTATTTATAGAAACAGTTTCTGAGCCTGGTTTGGCCCAAGGGTCATAGTTTTCCCATTTCTATCTAGAGGAAATAATTAGGGTGTGGTCATCCAGAACAAGACGTTCCAGCAATGGCAGCTGTCTTGTTACGGAACTTTCCAGGCACTGAAATCATTTAAGCAGAGGGTGGGGTAGTATCGCCATGAATGACTTTGGAGGGATTCTGTTACATACTTGAAGCTTGACATAGAGACTTTTACAGACCTTTCCAAACCTAAGATTAACTACACTTATTCTAAATAATGGTTGCTTCCTCATAAACCAGGGGGACAGAACAGACAGCCCAAAAATAAATCCAAGCATATATGGTCAGATCGTTTCCAACAAAGTTACCGAGAATACACAATGGAGGAGAAGATGGTGTCTTCAATAAACGCTGTTGGGCAGACTGGATATGCACGTGCAGGGGAATATAATTGGACCTTTATCTGTAATGTATCATATGCAAAAATCAACTCAAATAAAGACTTAAATGTAAGACCTGAAACTGTAAAACTCTTGGAAGAAAACAAAGGAGAGACGCTCCTTGACATTGGCAATGATTTTTTTTTTTCATATGACTCCCTAAAGCTCAGGCCAGAAAAACAAATTAAACAAATGGGACTACATCAAGCAAAAATGTTTCTGCACAGCAAGGGGCATGATCAACAGTGGGATACCTGAGGTGTGCACATATTCAAATATGGCAGCCCGACTTTTGTGTATTCTATCAGAAAAAAGGATTGCATTTCATCTGGCTTCAGAAACCAGCTCTTCCTCCTTCTGTGCCATCAAGACAGGCTCGGGCATGCTGTGCATGGCGTCCGTGTTTGCTCTCTTGCTTTTCCCTCACCATTCCACCCTTGGGGCCGGAAGCAATGTCTATTTCCAAAGACGTAAGCAACCATGGCAATAAAGCTGTGGGCTGTATCATTCTGTATCCTTATGACGACGTCTGTAATTCTCTGTGCCTGGCTACCTAGGAGTTGTCCAGTTTGGTCTGAGGACATCTTAAATGACAATGTTCTTTATGACAGAGTGATGGTTTTTGAACCATAGGCTCTGGGGGCCTTTCAAGTCATTACATCTCCTCTCCCTAAACCTCCATTTCAAACACAACTGAGGAGAAACACCAAGTTTATTTACTTTGTAGTTTCTGGTTAATGCATGTGCTATGAACATTAAGTAGGCAAATTGTTCCCCTTCCAATAATACACTCTTATATTCTCGAGGCAAAGTAAAAAACAACACAGATGTCCTTTGACAAATATTAACCAACAAAATTCCATTTCACTTCCCATGGAAAACTGTATTTACAATTCATTAATTGCCAAGTGTCTGCCAGACATTCATTATTTTCTGTCTGCCCGATAATATTTCAAAGACCATGTTTCCATCCTTGATTTCCTGATGAGGAAATTGAGGTTTAGGATATTAAGTGATTTCTCCAAGGTTACATGGTTGGTAAAGGGCAGAGCGGCAATTTTCATCATTATGCCTCAAAACTGTCTTATTAAATCTTCAATTCAGAGAGAGGAGGAAAAAACAGAACAAGAAGGCAGAAGGTAGGCAGGCAAAGGAAAGCCATTATCTGTGGTGTGGGAGTGAAGGCATGGTGGTGAGATGTGAGAGGTGTTCTCCTCCTTTCTTCACCGTACCCTTTATGTCAAGTGCTGAGCTCAACGCCTGACTACGGCAAGAAAATGATGACTTACAGGACCTACTATCTGATTTAATCTGATAATTGCAGTTCCAACTTTACCAATTAGGAAATGGGCTTTTAAAGAGATTAAGTCATTGTTTCAAACTCACAATACTTCTAAATCACAGAGCCAGGATTAGAAACTGAACCCTAGGTGAGCTCAATGGCTTTAATTTGCTTCAGTTGCAACAATTCCTTAGAGGACTTTCTCCGAGTTTAGAGACCCTAACCTCTGAAACGATTATGATAAACCAGCTCCCACCCATATTAATTAAAAAGAAAAAGCTACCAAAATATAGCGAGACCAATAAAAGTCTCATCTGTCATTCATTTCCTTGAAATATCAAATTATTTTCAGTAGTTCCCTCCCCGCTCTTTTTTTCTTTGCTTTTACAGGTTCCAACAGTTTCTGTGTGCTGAGCCTTCAGAAATTCAGCTCTAGGGGACTTCCCTGGTGGTGCAGTGGCTGAGACTTTGCCTTCTGAGGCCGAGGGTGGATGGGGGGAAGGCAATATTGTAACAAATTCAATAAAGACTTTAAAGAATGGTCCACAATTTTTTTAAAGAGAAATTCAGCTCTAATCCCTCGAGTCCTGAACCTGTATAGCTCATCTTGTCCAACCAGCCACTGGAAGATTTGCGTGTCAGTTTAAGTAGGGCTCAACCCATTGAGGATGACTAGAATCGTGATGACATGGGCTGGTACCGTCATGAGCGACCCCCTGTTTGGACTGTATATGTGAGATGTGTTGGTCTGTATACATGAGATGTGTTGGGTGTCTAGTGACTTTTCTCCCTTTTCCTGTGTTCTCTGCTCCCCTGCCATTGACCTTTGTCTTCTGACTTGTTTGCCTATTTCTTCTGTCCCACCCACTAGGCTGGCTTTCCCACATCCACCTAACCAGTGTTTCACTCCACATCTGCAGGGGTGGTCCTTCCCTGTCTCTTTCACCTCCTGCATCTGTAGAGTGCCATTGCTGCCGGTCTGCAGCCCCTCGGAGCTTCCCAGGAAGTGACCTCCCAACCAGCTGTGCTCTGCCGCTCCCCCAGGGCTGACTATCCTGGGCTTCAGCCACCTTTTATACTATTAGAATCTATGACCCTAGATCAACATGGGCACACCTCACAGGTTCATTTTTATTCCTTGCCTACAGAACAGTTATCATTGACCATGTCTGGTAGTGATTGTGACCCATGGTGTCCCCTGGTTGCTATCTTCTTCCCAGCCAGGTAAGTAAGACAGGAACACATAGCAGGTAATTATGGATTTTCAGAACTGGGAGAGATTTTAGATGGTTTTGTCAAGTTCTCTATATTTATACATCAGTAAAACAAGATTGACTCACCCAAATGTAGGCAATTAACTTTTAGGAAGCTTAACTCAAACACTAATATCCTGAAGTTCATCCAGTCTAGCACAGTTCATTGGAGAAGGCAATGGTACCCCACTCCAGTACTCTCACCTGGAAAATCTTATGGATGGAGGAGCCTGGTAGACTGTGGTCCATGGGGTCGCTTAGAGTCGGACACAACTAAACGACTTCACTTTCACTTTTCACTTTCATGCATTGGAGAAGGAAATGGCAACCCACTCCAGTGTTCTTGCCTGCAGAATCCCAGGGACGGTGGAACGTGGTGGGCTGCCGTCTATGGGGTCACACAGAGTCGGACACGACTGAAGCCACTTAGCAGCTTAGCAGCACAGCAGCACAGTTTATATCAAATAACACTGCCTATCTTTCCTTTGGCAAAACTATGACACCCTTCATATCCTTCTCCCCAATCCTCTCTTCATGCTAAAATAAAATTGAATATGGTAATACTACAACTCGACTTGGATTCAGATTCCAGAAAAAACCATTGGCAAGTTCCTTTGTTATCCCTTCCAGGAACCATAAAGCCCGCATCCTTCTCCTGGTAGGAACCTCAGACAGTGTGGCCAGTCTGTGAAGGCATACTCTTGGTTAGAGAAGCCTTCCAGTCACCGTTTACAATTGGCTACACCAGAAACAGATCCTCATTAACCTGGTGACCAGCCCCCATGCACAGAGCACACCAGCAGGATCTGGCAATGACAAGTATGTCGCATGGACAGTTACAGGAGCAACTACTTGTAAATATTACCCAAACTCACACCTCCTGGGTGCGATCTCACTCTAACTGGGAGAGGAAAGAAAGTACCAATATGAAAACATAAGACTTCTATTCTGTTTCTTCCTCCACAATGATTCCAACAAATTAGTAAAGCTCATTTTGCCCATATCTTCTAACTGACATTAAGTCAATTAGGGGACAGACTAATTTGCCCTTTACTCAGATCATTTTTTTGTTTGTTTGTTTGGAAAACCCTTTCTTTGACTTGGAGATGGTATAGACATGAAGGTGGTGGTGCTCAGCTAGCCATTTTCTTAGCCTTTACATTAAAATGGTGGTGGTTTAGTCACTAAGTCATCCAACTCTTTGCGACCCCATGGACTGCAGCCCGCCAAGCTCCTGTCTTCATGGGATTTCCAGGCAAGAATACTGGAGTGGGTTGCCATTCCTTTCTCCAGGGGATCTTCCCGACCCCAGGACAGAAACTGGGACTCTTGCATTGCAGGCAGATCTTTGACTGACGGAGCCAACCAGGGAAGCCCAACATTAAAATAGAGAAGTTTTGGTACCATTCACTTAGCAGTCTTTAGAGAAAAGACAATGAATTCTAGAAGCCTCATTTCGATAACCAGAGTGATTTCATGAAGAAAGAGTTACGCTTCACCAGCTTGTTAAGAATTTTTTGAATTTTACTGTCAGTTAATGAAAGCAATGGTAATGAAAGTGCATATAACACAGTAGCAGGGCATCCGGGCTGCTTTGTACCTAAGTTTCTCTGTGTCAAACTAAACTTCAGTCAAAGGACAGAAGCAGGCAATATTTGCCAAGAGCGAGAAATTTGAATGATGCTGCAAACAGCATGGAATCTTAGAAACTGGAAGAGCTTTCCAAATCTGGGAAAGATCTTGAGAATTGTATCCACAGGGAACACACTTCACAGTAAAATACAAAAAAAAAAAAAATCCATCAATGTTGATTCTTATTCTTAGGACACACAGCCAGGACTAGAAGCAAAACGCTGAACTCCAAGGACTTTTGCTACTGCCACCAGCGTGCTGTCCTCATTGTAAACAAGAACAGCCTCCCCACAGGCTCCGTCAGTCTTGGGACAGGATGACACAGCCCGTTGTTTCTGTTAATAAGCTGAGTGATGATCCCACAAGCAGGACCGTTCAGGTTGTCGTGCTCAGTAGCGTAACCTCAGCAAATAACAAGAGTGGAATGGACCTCCAGTAACTTCAAGATTGTAGGAGTGATGACGTACAATGATGAAATGAACGGTTTGCTACCAAATAAAGGACAAAAGTAAAATTTAAAACACAAGTTGACTTGCAGAATATCCAGGAAAAATATGGACGTGAGAGCTATCACATGTGTAATCTGTTATTTCCCGCTTATTTTATTTTGGAGCGTACTTGATTGACACTGCTGTGTTAGCTTCAGGTGTACAGCAGAGTGATTCAGTTATACATACGCATATTTCTTTTCTTTTCAGGTTCTTTCCCCACATAGGTTATTACACAGCACTGAGTAGAGTTCCCTGCAGTACACAGTGGGTCTTTGTTGATGATCTATTTTGTAGATAGTAGTGTGTATATGTTCATTTCAAACGCCTAATTTTTCTCTCCCCTCTCCACTTTTCCCTTTTGGCAACCGTAAGTTTGTTTTCGAAACCTGATTTGTTCTTACTGCAGCATGGAGCTGTTGAAAATGGATAATTCTGGCACTTAATAGGATTCATATATTCCATATACATGTATACACACACACACACACACACACACGTATCAACAAAGTAATGAATGTTATTTTCACTGGGGCTTCTCTTCCGTTAGCCAAGCTTCCATTGAGAGGTCATTTCAAATCCTTTCTACCTCAAATTTTCAACCATATTATCTTTCAATTGCAAATCATGGTAAAGACTAGGTGATTAAAGTCCATTGTTTTACAGATGACACCTGATGCCTCAGCAGATGGTGACTCACTCAGGGTCTCATGGATATTACCAGCATGGCCGAGCAGGTGACAGATTTGGCAAGGACATGGATACATAGGCATCGACATTCCTAAAGACCACTTGCTTCTCTGGGGCAGGCTTCCATCACGAGCTTACATTCCAGCTGTCGTCTCCTGGGAGTGATCATTTCACGCTCCAGCTGACCAGTCCTTATTCAGCCTCAATCCCCCAGCAAGGGCCTCCGGATTGTTTAAACAATGAGCATCATCAGAGTCACTCTTGTTGTCATGCCAGACCAGACGCTCCCCTAGAAATAGGGGTGGGATAGTATTTCTTTAAAAAAAAATTTATTGGAGCTAGTTGCTTTACAATGTTGCATTATTTTTTCTGCTGTACCAAAAAGTGGATCAAATATACGTATACATACCACCTCTCCTTTTTGGATTTCCTTCCCATTTAGGTCACTGAGTAGAGTTCCCTGAGCTGTACAGTAGGCTCCTACTAGTTACCCACTTTATACACAGTACCAATAGTGTATGCATGTCAATCCCAATCTCCCAATTCACCTCACTCCCACTCCCCTTCCAGGGGTCCACACATTTGTTCTCCATCTTTGCGTCTCCATCTCTGCTTTACAGATGGGTTCGTCTATACCATTTTTCTAGATTCTATACATAGGCATGCATATACGACGTTTGCTTTTCTCTTTCTGACTTACTTCATTCTGCATGACAGATTCTAGGTCCTGCAAATGTTTCTGCAAACGACACCACTTCATCCCTTTTTATAGCTGAGTAATATTCCATTGTATGTATGTGCCACATCTTCTTTACCCGTTCCTCTGTCGATGGACATTATTTCCCCTGAAACCCAGCCCAGTGCTCTTCCCGCCATGACATGTTCCCTTATACTCAAGACCTCCTAATGCCTGTCTTCATTCCCCAGGCCTGTCATGACAGCCAGTCACACACTGGTGGTTTCAGCCGGAAGGATGTGCAGTCTCATGGGTCTGAAGGCCGGAAGTCTGAAGCCGAGGCGTTGTCAGGACCACACTCCCCCAGAGCTTTCGCACCTTTTCTACCTCTGGGGTTGCCAGCGCCCCCGGGTCCCCTGGTTTACAGCTGCTTCATTCTCATGTCCACCCCCACCCTTCCATCTCATGTGTCTCTTCTCCATCTGACAAGCACATGAGTTATATTGGATTAAGAACCATCTCTACTCAGATATGTGGGCTTCCCTAGTAGCTCGGATGGTAAAGTGTCTGCCTGCAATGTGGGAGACCTGGGTCTGATCCCTGGGTCGGGAAGGATTCCCTGGAGAAGGAAATGGCAACCTACTCCAGTACTCTTGCCTGGAAAATTCCATGGATGGAGGAGCCTGGTAAACTATATTCCAGATCAGATCAGATCAGATCAGTCGCTCAGTAGTGTTCGACTCTGCGACTCCATGAATCACAGCACGCCAGGCCTCCCTGTCCATCACCAACTCCCGGAGTTCACTCAGACTCACGTCCATCGAGTCAGTGATGCCATCCAGCTATCTCATCCTCTGTCGTCCCCTTCTCCTCCTGCCCCCAATCCCTCCCAGCATCAGAGTCTTTTCCAATGAGTCAACTCTTTGCATGAGGTGGCCAAAGTACTGGAGTTTCAGCTTTAGCATCTTTCCCTCCAAAGAAATCCCAGGGCTGATCTCCTTCAGAATGGACTGGTTGGATCTCCTTGCAGTCCAAGGGACTCTCAAGAGTCTTCTCCAACACCACAGTTCGAAAGCATCAATTCTTCGGCGCTCAGCCTTCTTCACAGTCCAACTCTCACATCCATACATGACCACAGGAAAAACCATAGCCTTGACTAGACAAACCTTTGTTGGCAAAGTAATGTCTCTGCTTTTGAATATGCTATCTAGGTTGGTCATAACTTTCCTTCCAAGGAGTAAGCGTCTTTTAATTTCATGGCTGCAGTCACCATCTGTAGTGATTTTGGAGCCCAGAAAAATAAAGTCTGACACTGTTGCCACTGTTTCCCCATCTATTTCCCA
Organism: Bos indicus x Bos taurus; assembly: GCF_003369695.1. Lineage (NCBI taxonomy): Eukaryota > Metazoa > Chordata > Mammalia > Artiodactyla > Bovidae > Bos > Bos indicus x Bos taurus. The sequence goes on along the minus strand of NC_040079.1, from coordinate 4,157,108 downwards.
TGAAGTGGTGGGACCGGATGCCATGATCTTCGTTTTCTGAATGTTGAGCTTTAAGCCAACTTTTTCACTCTCCACTTTCACTTTCATCAGGAGGCTTTGGAGTTCCTCTTCACTTTCTGCCATAAGGGTGGTGTCATCTGCATATCTGAGGTTATTGATATTTCTCCTGGCAATCTTGATTCCAGCTTGTGTTTCTTCCACCCCAGCATTTCTCATGATGTACTCTGCATATAAGTTAAATAAACAGGGTGACAATATACAGCCTTGACGAACTCCTTTTCCTATTTGGAACCAGTCTGTTGTCCCATGTTCAGTTCTAACTGTTGCTTCCTGACCTGCATACAGATTTCTCAAGAGGCAGGTCAGGTGGTCTGGTATTCCCATCTCTTTCAGAATTTTCCACAGTTTATTGTGATCCACACAGTCAAAGGCTTTGGCATAGTCAATGATCCAGCGGATATTGGCAATTTGATCTCTGGTTCCTCTGCCTTTTCTGCAACCAGCTTGAACATCAGGAAGTTCATGGTTCACATATTGCTGAAGCCTGGCTTGGAGAATTTTGAGCATTACTTTACTAGCGTGTGAGATGAGAGCAATTGTGCGGTACTTTGAGCATTCTTTGGCATTGCCTTTCTTTGAGATTGAAATGAAAACTGACCTTTTCAGTCCTGTGGCCCCTGCTGAGTTTTCCAAATTTGCTGGCATATTGAGTGCAGCACTTTCACAGCATCATCTTTCAGGATTTGGAATAGCTCAACTGGAATTCCATCATCTCCACCAGCTTTGTTTGTAGTGATGCTTTCTAAGGCCCACTTGACTTCACATTCCAGGATGTCTGGCTCTAGGTCAGTGATCACACCATCGTGATTATCTGGGTCGTGAAGATCTTTTTTGTACAGTTCTTCTGTGTATTCTTGCCATCTCTTCTTAATATCTTCTGCTTCTGTTAGGTCCATACCATTTCTGTCCTTTATCGAGCTCATCTTTGCATGAAATGTTCCTTTGGTATCTCTGATTTTCTTGAAGAGATCTCTAGTCTTTCCCATTCTGTTGTTTTCCTCTATTTCTTTGCATTGATCACTAAGGAAGGCTTTCTTATCTCTTCTTGCTATTCTTTGGAACTCTGCATTCAGATGCTTATATCTTTCCTTTTCTCCTTTGCTTTTCGCTTCTCTTCTTTTCACAGCTATTTGTAAGGCTTCCCCAGACAGCCATTTTGCTTTTTTGTATTTCTTTTCTATGGGGATGGTCTTGATCCCTGTCTCCTGTACAATGTCACGAACCTCTTTCCATATTTCATCAGGCACTCTATCTATCAGACCTAGGCCCTTAAATCTATTTCTCACTTCCACTGTATAATCATAAGGGATTTGATTTAGGTCATACTTGGATGTGACTGGTGATAGAAGCAAGGTCCGATGCTGTAAAGAGCAAGATTGCATAGGAACCTGGAATGTCAGGTCCATGAATCAAGGCAAATTGGAAATGGTCAAACAAGAGATGGCAAGAGTGAATGTCGACATTCTAGGAATCAGCGAACTGAAATGGACTGGAATGGGTGAATTTAACTCAGATGACCATTATATCTACTACTGCAGGCAGGAATCCCTCAGAAGAAATGGAGTAGCCATCATGGTCAACAAAAGAGTCTGAAATGCAGTACTTGGATTCAATCTCAAAAATGACAGAATGATCTCTGTTCATTTCCAAGGCAAACCATTCAATATCACAGTAATCCAAGTCTATGCTCCAACCAGTAATACTGAAGAAGCTGAAGTTGAACGGTTCTATGAAGACCTACAAGACCTTTTAGAACTAACACCCAAAAAAGATGTCCTTTTCATTATAGGGGACTGGAATGCAAAAGTAGGAAGTCAAGAAACACCTGGAGTAACAGGCAAATTTGGCCTTGAAATACGGAATGAAGCAGGGCAAAGACTAATAGAGTTTTGCCAAGAAAATGCACTGGTCATAACAAACACCCTCTTCCAACAACACAAGAGAAGACTATCCATGGACATAACCAGATGGTCAACACGGAAATCAGATTGATTATATTCTTTGCAGCCAAAGATGGAGAAGCTCTATACAGTCAGCAAAAACAAGACCAGGATCTGACTGTGGCTCAGACCATGAACTCCTTATTGCCAAATTCAGACTGAAATTGAAGAAAGTAGGGAAAACCACTAGACCATTCGGGTATGACCTAAATCAAATGCCTTATGATTATACAGTGGAAGTGAGAAATAGATTTAAGGGCCTAGGTCTGATAGATAGAGTGCCTGATGAAATATGGAAAGAGGTTCGTGACATTGTACAGGAGACAGGGATCAAGACCATCCCCATAGAAAAGAAATACAAAAAAGCAAAATGGCTGTCTGGGGAGGCCTTACAAATAGCTGTGAAAAGAAGAGAAGCGAAAAGCAAAGGAGAAAAGGAAAGATATAAGCATCTGAATGCAGAGTTCCAAAGAATAGCAAGAAGAGATAAGAAAGCCTTCCTTAGTGATCAATGCAAAGAAATAGAGGAAAACAACAGAATGGGAAAGACTAGAGATCTCTTCAAGAAAATCAGAGATACCAAAGGAACATTTCATGCAAAGATGAGCTTGATAAAGGACAGAAATGGTATGGACCTAACAGAAGCAGATATTAAGAAGAGATGGCAAGAATACACAGAAGAACTGTACAAAAAAGATCTTCACGACCCAGATAATCACGATGGTGTGATCACTGACCTAGAGCCAGACATCCTGGAATGTGAAGTCAAGTGGGCCTTAGAAAGCATCACTACAAACAAAGCTGGTGGAGATGATGGAATTCCAGTTGAGCTATTCCAAATCCTGAAAGATGATGCTGTGAAAGTGCTGCACTCAATATGCCAGCAAATTTGGAAAACTCAGCAGGGGCCACAGGACTGAAAAGGTCAGTTTTCATTTCAATCTCAAAGAAAGGCAATGCCAAAGAATGCTCAAAGTACCGCACAATTGCTCTCATCTCACACGCTAGTAAAGTAATGCTCAAAATTCTCCAAGCCAGGCTTCAGCAATATGTGAACCATGAACTTCCTGATGTTCAAGCTGGTTGCAGAAAAGGCAGAGGAACCAGAGATCAAATTGCCAATATCCGCTGGATCATTGACTATGCCAAAGCCTTTGACTGTGTGGATCACAATAAACTGTGGAAAATTCTGAAAGAGATGGGAATACCAGACCACCTGACCTGCCTCTTGAGAAATCTGTATGCAGGTCAGGAAGCAACAGTTAGAACTGAACATGGGACAACAGACTGGTTCCAAATAGGAAAAGGAGTTCGTCAAGGCTGTATATTGTCACCCTGTTTATTTAACTTATATGCAGAGTACATCATGAGAAATGCTGGGGTGGAAGAAACACAAGCTGGAATCAAGATTGCCAGGAGAAATATCAATAACCTCAGATATGCAGATGACACCACCCTTATGGCAGAAAGTGAAGAGGAACTCCAAAGCCTCCTGATGAAAGTGAAAGTGGAGAGTGAAAAAGTTGGCTTAAAGCTCAACATTCAGAAAACGAAGATCATGGCATCCGGTCCCACCACTTCATGGGAAATAGATGGGGAAACAGTGGCAACAGTGTCAGACTTTATTTTTCTGGGCTCCAAAATCACTACAGATGGTGACTGCAGCCATGAAATTAAAAGACGCTTACTCCTTGGAAGGAAAGTTATGACCAACCTAGATAGCATATTCAAAAGCAGAGACATTACTTTGCCAACAAAGGTTTGTCTAGTCAAGGCTATGGTTTTTCCTGTGGTCATGTATGGATGTGAGAGTTGGACTGTGAAGAAGGCTGAGCGCCGAAGAATTGATGCTTTCGAACTGTGGTGTTGGAGAAGACTCTTGAGAGTCCCTTGGACTGCAAGGAGATCCAACCAGTCCATTCTGAAGGAGATCAGCCCTGGGATTTCTTTGGAGGGAAAGATGCTAAAGCTGAAACTCCAGTACTTTGGCCACCTCATGCAAAGAGTTGACTCATTGGAAAAGACTCTGATGCTGGGAGGGATTGGGGGCAGGAGGAGAAGGGGACGACAGAGGATGAGATAGCTGGATGGCATCACTGACTCGATGGACGTGAGTCTGAGTGAACTCTGGGAGTTGGTGATGGACAGGGAGGCCTGGCGTGCTGTGATTCATGGGGTCGCAAAGAGTTGGACACGACTGAGTGACTGATCTGATCTGATATGATCTGATACCTGAATGGCCTAGTGGTTTTCCCTACTTTCTTAAATTTCATCTGAATTTGGCAATAAGGAGTTCATGGTCTGAACTACAGTCAGCTCCTGGTCTTGATTTTGTTGACTGTATAGAGCTTCTCCATCTTTGGCTGCAAAGAATATAATCAATCTAATTTTGTTGTTGACCATCTGGTGATCTCCATGTATAGAGTCTTCTCTTGTGTTGTTGGAAGAGGGTGTTTACTATGACCAGTGCATTTTCTTGGCAAAACTCTATTAGTCTTTGCCCTGCTTCATTCTGTATTCCCAGGCCAAATTTGCCTGTTACTCCAGGTGTTTCTTGACTTCCTACTTTTTTTTTTTTAATTTAACATTCCATATTTCACCTTTTTTTCACCTTTTTTTATTTTTATTATTTTTAATTTTTTTTATTTTGTTTTATTTTTAAACTTTACATAATTGTATTAGTCTTGCCAAATATCAAAATGAATCCACCACAGGTATACATGTGTTCCCCATCCTGAACCCTCCTCCCTCCTCCCTCCCCATACCATCCCTCTGGGTCATCCCAGTGCACTAGCCCCAAGCATCCAGTATCATACATCGAACCTGGGCTGGCATCTCGTTTCATACATGATATTTTACATGTTTCAATGCCATTCTCCCAAATCTTCCCACCCTCTTCCTCTCCCACAGAGTCCATAAGACTGTTCCCATCCCCTATAATGAAAAGGACATCTTTTTTGGGTGTTAGTTCTAAAAGGTCTTGTAGGTCTTCATAGAACCATTCAACTTCAGCTTCTTCAGCATTACTGGTAGGAGCATAGACTTGGATTACTGTGATATTGAATGGTTTGCCTTGGAAACGAACAGAGATCATTCTGTCATTTTTGAGATTGAATCCAAGTACTGCATTTCAGACTCTTTTGTTGACCATGATGGCTACTCCATTTCTTCTGAGGGATTCCTGCCTGCAGTAGTAGATATAATGGTCATCTGAGTTAAATTCACCCATTCCAGTCCATTTCAATTCGCTGATTCCTAGAATGTCGACATTCACTCTTGCCATCTCTTGTTTGACCACTTCCAATTTGCCTTGATTCATGGACCTGACATTCCAGGTTCCTATGCAATCTTGCTCTTTACAGCATAGGACCTTGCTTCTATCACCAGTCACATCCACAGCTGGGTAGTCTTTTTGCTTTGACTCCATCCCTTCATTCTTTCTGGAGTTATTTCTCCACTGATCTCCAGTAGCATATTGGGCACCTACTGACCTGGGGAGTTCCTCTTTCAGCATCCTATCATTTGCCTTTTCATACTGTTCATGGGGTTCCTAAGGCAAGAATATGAGGTTGCAAAGAGTTGGACATGACTGAGCAACTTCACTACTCCAATATGATCCCGTCTTAACCCAGTCAATTACAGCTTTAAGACTCTCAGTTCAGTTCAGTTTAGTCACTCAGTCGTGTGAGCCTGGAGCACGCCAGGCCTTCCTGTTCATCACCAACTGAGGAGCTTACTCAAACTAATGTCCAAAATGAGTCAGCTCTTCACATCAGGTGGCCAAAGTATTGGAGTTTCAGCTTCAACATCAGTCCTTCCAATTAACACTCAGGACTGATCTCCTTTAGGATGGACTGGTTGGATCTCATTGCAGTCCAAGGGACTCTCAAGAGTCTTCTCTAACACCACAGTTTAAAAGCATCAATTCTTCAGTGCTCAGCTTTCTTTATGGTCCAACTCTCACATCCATACATGACAACTGGAAAAACCATAGCCTTAACTAGACAGAACTTTGTTGGCAAAGTAATGTCTACACTTTTTAATATTATGTCTAGGTTGGTGATAATTTTCCTTCCAAGGAGTAAGCGTCTTTTAATTTTATGGCTGCAGTGCCTATCTCCAAATAAAGTCACACGCTGAAGTCTTGGAGGTCAATGCCTCAACACATCTTGGGAAAAAATACAGCTCAACCTGTAGCACTGCCACACCCTTCTGGTGGCTGATTGCATCACCCATGTCTGGTTCCAGCTGTGCAGAACTGCTTGGTCTCCATGTATCCTTGTGATTTGAAGCTATTCTGTTTACCAGCTGGTTGACCAGCTTTATGTTATTCCTTAGAAGCCCTGTGCCTTGAAAATTTGATCTGTTCTGGAAGTACCACCTCAAGAGGGCAGCACAGAGAAGGGTCCAGGCAGTCTGTTAAAGGCAGCCTTGTGCAAATCCGCAGCACGTCGAACAGTTGCTCTTTTAAGAAATGTGTTCAACAGTCTTGTGGTTGCCAAAGGGGTGGGAGGTCGAGGGAGGATTGGATTGGGAGTTTGGGGTTAGCAGATGCAATCTATTACATACAGGATGAATAAACAACAAGGTCCTACCGTATAGCACAGGGAATGATATTCAGTATCCTGAGATAAACCACAATGGAAAAGCATACGAAAAAGAATGCACGTATGTGTGTAACAGAATCATTTTTCTGTACAGCAGAAACTAACACGGCGTTGTAAATCAACTACGTGCTGTGCTTGCTCAGCTGCTCAGGCGCATCTGGCTCTCTGCGACCCCGTGGACTGTAGCCCGCCAGGCCTGTGTCCATGGGGACTCTCTAAGCAAGAATACTGGCGTGGGTCGCCATGTCCTTCAACCCAGGGATTGAACCCAGGTCTCCCTCATTGCAGGGGAATTCTTTACCACCCAAGCTACCAGGGAAGCCCAAATCAACTATATTTCAATTTTTTTAAAAAAAGAAATGTGTTCAAGTCTGCCTGAGTGACATCAGAGAGGTGATGGAGCCTCATGTCTTTTCTAGCTAGAAGTTTCCCTGCATAGTCGGATTCTCCCCACAGTGCCAGGCGCCTGCCCAATTACTCTGTCCATTTCAGCTGAGGACCACTCAGCTTACATCAATGGCGGTAGGACTGAGCTGAGTGTGGAAATTGGAAGAGCAGTGGGGACTTCCCAGGTGGTCCAGTGTCTAAGACTCTGCTCCCAGTGCAGGGGGCCCAGGTTCGATCCCTGATCAGGGAACTAAGATCCCACATGCTGCAACTGAGACCCTGCACAGCCAAATAAATAAATATTTTTAAAATAAATTGCTGTCTTCAAAAAATAAATAAATATTTGTTGTTATGATGTAGGGAGCTCAAATTCAGTGCTCTGTGACAATGTAGAGGGGTGGGATGGGGTGGGAGGTGGGAGGGAGGCTCAAGAGGGAGAGGACAAGTGTATACCTATGGCCAATTCATGTTGATGTATGGAAGGAACCAACACAATATTGGAAAGCAATTATCCACCAATTAGAAAATAAATAAGTTTAAAAAACAAAATGAAAAAGAATATTTTTAATAAGGCATATATATTCCCAGGTGGCTCAGTGGTAAAGAATTCACCTGCCAATGCAGGACACACAAGAGATGAGGGTTTGCTCCCTGAGTTGGGAAGATCTTCCAGAGAAGGAAATGGCAACAACTCCAGTATCATTGCCTGGAAAATTCCATGGACAGAGGAGCTTGGCAGGCTAGAGTCGGTCAGGTTGAAAAGAGCTGGACACGACTAAGCATGCATGCATGTATATATATACACAAGTGTATAACTGAATCACTTCGTTGTATAGCAGAAATCAGCACAACATTGTATATCAACTATACTTCAATAAAAAATACATCAGTAAAAGAGCAGTTTGGCCCGACCGCTACCCTCAGGTAGCTCATAGTCCGGAAGGGCACCTAGAGAGCTGTATGTACCGTGACAGACCTCCAGGCGCACAGGTGCACAGTGGGAGTGACACAGAGTGCAACCCAGATGCTCAGGGCACCCCTTCTGCATTCGGGGAGAAGAAAGGAAAATGGACGTGCCACTTCACCTGATCTGCAGGGAGGAAGGCAGCAGGAGAACGCGGGGTGTGGGCCATGATCCGGAAGCCAGCCTCTGATTGGATGAAACAGGTAAAACCGCTCTTTCAGGACCCAGGCCCAGCCCAACACCGAGCCACAACGCTGGAGAGAGACGGAGCGCAACACTGAACCCATATTCACCGCAGCTTCCTGAGAGGGAGGCAGAGTTTCACTGGCCAGAGGAAGCATCAGTGCTTGCGGCTGCCAAGAAGGGTGGTCTCAGCAGGCAGGGCACTGGCGAGGGGGGATATTCCAGGAAGGTGACCTCAGACAACTTCAAGCATATGCCCTGAGAGTCTAGGTGACTCCCCAGCTACGCACAGGGTAATCTGCAGAAAGAACAGCACAGAACAGAACACTTACCTGGAGCCTAAGGGCTGAGCAGAAACTAACGTCAGAAGATGCAGGGCGATGCTGGCACCTATGGCTCAGCTGGTCAAGAATCCACCTGCAATGCAGAAGACACAGGGGGTGCTGGTTGGATCCCTGGGTTGGGAAGATTCCCTGGAGGAGGAAAATGGCAACCCAGTCCAGTATTCTTGCCTGAAAAATCCCATGGACAGAGGAGCCTGGTGGGGCCAAAGGTTGCAAAGAGTTGCACATGACTAAGCCCACACCTACCCAGAACCGAAAGAAAGGTCAGACCTTGGTGAACTAGGCAGTGTGACCCTCGAAAGGCCACTCCCGAGTGAAAAGGGAAAAACTGAATTAAGCACACCTTAAATGAGCCCCAAACCCAGGCTTCACAAGAGAAAAGTGAGCTACTTTTCAGTAATTTAACTGCTTGCCAAAGTCAATTTCAACACTATTTGGAGGAAGATAACTTCATGCTGCTGCTGCTGCTAAGTCGCTTCAGTTGTGTCCGACTCTGTGCGACCCCGTCCCACCAGGCTCCCCCGTCCCTGGGATTCTCCAGGCAAGAACACTGGCGTGGGTTGCCATTTCCTTCTCCAATGCAGGAAAGTGAAAAGTGAAAGTGAAGTCGCTCAGTCGTCTCCGACTCTTAGCGACCCCATGGACTGCAGCCTACTAGGCTCCTCCATCCATGGGATTTTCCAGGCAAGAGTACTGGAGTGGGGTGCCATTGCCTTCTTCAGATAACTTCATACAGACACTAAAATATACCATCCAAAATCTCCAGATGACAGGAAAAAACTGAATGGATATGATAATAAGAAAAAGTGACATAATAAAAATCTGAGTTACTAGAAATTGACAGATTTGAGAGCTTATACATTTTTTTATTGCCATGCCTTTGATTTGTTGATCTTTTGCTAGTAAACTGATCCAATAATTCATCATTTCAGATAACTGTCAATTCAATTGTTGGAGAAGGAAATGGCAAGCCACTCCAGAATTCTTGCCTGGGAAATCTCATGAACAGAGGAGTCTGGTGGGCTATAGTCCATGATGTCGCAAGAGTCAGACACGACGCAGTGACTACAGCACCACCACAAGCCTTCCCAGCTAATTCCAAAATCTGGGTCACTTTTGACTCTGCTTCTATTGTCAACTTTATTCTTTTGATTATGGTCACATTTTCCTGCTTCTTGTCACATAATTATTTTTACTGCATGTTGGATATTGTGCAAAAAGGAACTGTAGAAACTGAAGTGGAGAATATTCTTCCCTACGGAAGCCTCTGCTTGCTTCCAGCTAATGAGGTGTTGAGCTGGGTCGGGGCTGGGTGCTCTCTAATGATGGCCATTCACCCTCCTGTGTCTGGAGAGTGGGGTCAGATGTCAGATGACTCCTTCCAAAGGCATCTTTATATTTGGTATACATCACATGGTCATGGGCTCTTTCTCTCTGTTCCAATCCAGCCCCCAGGCACCCACCTTTCCCTTCCCACTTTCTCTCTCTTCCCTTGCTCCTTCCTAACAAACCTGTTTCAGCTATTTTTTCTTTCCTACAGCTCTGACTTCTGAGGAAGCAGGGTTCAGACAACTCTGAACCATCCAACAGGAGGGAAGGGAGTCAAAACAATTGCATTGCTCCAGATACAAGTGGCAAATGCCTGATCAAACCAGTGAGGTACATTTACCTGCCAAGAGTTGTTTCAACCCATTTATGTAGAGAGAGCTCCTCCCTTCTCTGGGAGCATAAGGAAACCGTTCCATTTATACACACCTACACTTTTAACAATTATTTATTTTTAGTTAAAGGATAATTGCTTTACAGTATTGTGTTGGTTTCTGCCAAATCTCAACATGAATCAGCTGTAGTTTACATATGTCCCCTCCCTCTTAAACCTCCCTCCCACCTCCTTCCCCATCCCCGCACCTAAAATTTTAAGCTTCAGGAACATACCAGTGTGTAAAAATTCAAGCACTGTGTTCCCTCAGAGGGTAGAATTTGTTTCTCTTACTTAGATCCTTTGCTGATGCACAGACTTTCTGGATTTCTACTTCATTCATGGAAAAGTTAGAAACAAAGTGACAAGACAATAAACTAACAAATGGCCCCAGAAGAAAGGCCCTGAACTATGTGCAGCAGCATGGATGGATCTAGAGATTATACTAAGTGAAGGAAGTCAAAGAAAGACAAGTACTTATGGTATCACTGATATGTGGAATCTAAAAACACGATACAAATGAGCTTATTTACCAAACAGAAAGAGACTCGTAGGCAGAGAAAACAAACCTGTGGTTACCAAAGGGGAATGAGGAGGGAGATAAATTAGAGTTTGGGATTAATATATATATGCTACTGTGTATAACTGGAGGAGGGCATGCTGATTCACTCCAGTATTCTTGCCTGGAGATTCCCATGGACAGAGGAGCCTGGCAGGCTACAGTCCATGGAGTTGCAAAGAATTGGACTTGACTGAGCAACTAACACTTTTACTTTCACATCTGAAACTAGCATGATATTGTAAATCAACTATACTTCAATTAAAAAAAAAAAAAAAAAACAGAAAGGCTCTGAATCATGAAGTTGCCTTTGAGTAGCTACTGGGAGCTGACTGTGGCTCAGATCTTGAACTCCTTATTGCTAAATTCAGACTTAAATTGAAGAAAGTAGGGAAAATCACTAGACCATTCAGATATAACCTAAATCAAATCCCTTACAATTATACAGTAGAAGTGACAAATAGATTCAAGGGATTAGATCTGACAGACAGAGTGCATGAAGAACTAGGGAAAGAGGTTCACAACATTGTACAGGAGGCAGGGATCAAGACCATCCCCAAGAAAAAGGAATGCAGAAAGGCAAAATGGTTGTCTGATGAGGCCTTACAAATAGCTGTGAAAAGAAGAGAAGCTAAAGACAAAGGAGAAAAGGAAAGCTATCCTGATCTGAATGCTGAGTTTCAAAGAATAGCAAGAAAAGATAAGAAAGCCTTCCTCAGTGACCAATGCAAAGAAATAGAGGAAAACAATAGAATGGGAAAGACTAGAGATCTCTTCATGAAAATTAGAGATACCAAGAGAACATTACATGCAAAAATGGGCACAATAAAGGACAGAAATGGTATGGACCTAACAGAAGCAGAAGATATTAAGAAAATGTGGCAAGAATACATGGAAGAACTATACAAAAAAGATCTTAATGACCCTGATAACCATGATGGTGTGATCACTCACCTAGACTCAGACATCCTGGAAGGCAAAGTCAAGTGAGTCTTAGGAAGCATCACTATGAATGAAGCTAGGGGAGGTGATGGAATTCCAGCTGAGCTATTTCAAAGCCTAAAAGATGATGCTGTGAAAGTGCTGCACCCAATATGTCAGCAAACTTGGAAAACTCAGCAGTGGCCATAGGACTGGAAAAGGCCAGTTTTCATTCCAATCCCAAAGAAAGGCAATGCCAAAGAATGTTCAAACTCCTGCAAAATTGCACTTACCTCACACACTAGCAAAGTAAAGCTCAAAATTCTCCAAGCAAGGCTTCAACAGTACATGAACCGAGAACTTCCAGATATACAAGCTGGATTTAGAAAAGGCAGAGGAACCAGAGATCAAATTGTCAACATCCATTGGATCATCAAAAAACCAAGAGAGTTCCAGAAAAACATCTATTTCTGCTTTATTGATTACGCTAAAGCCTTTGACTGTATGGATCACAACAAACTGTGGAAAATTCTTTAAGAGACAGGAATACCAGACCACCTTACCTGCCTCCTGAGAAATCTGTGTGCAGGTCAAAAAGCAACAGTCAGAACCTCATATGGAACAACGGACTGGTTCCAAATTGGGAAAGAAGTACATCAAGACTGTATATTGTCACCCTGCTTATTTAACTTCTCTGCAGGGTACATCATGAAAAATGCCAGGCTGGATGAAGCAGCAGCTGGAATCCAGATTGCCAGGAGAAATACCAATAACCTCAGATAAGCAGATGACACCACCCTTATGGCAGAAAGTGAAGAGGAACTGAAAAGTTTCTTGATGAAAGTGAAAGAGAAGAGTGAAAAAGCTGGCTTAAAACCCAACATTCAAAAAAGTAAGATCTTGGCATCTGGCCCCATCACTTCATGGCAAATAGATGGGGAAACAATGGAAACAGTGACAGACTATTTTTTTTAGGCTGAAAAATCACTGCAGATGGTGACTGTAGCCATGAAATTAAAAGATGCTTGCTCTTTGAAAAAAAAGCTATGACCAATCTAGACAGCATATTCAAAAGCAGAGACATTATTTTGCCAACAAAGGTTCATCTAGTCAAGGCTATGGTTTTTCCAGTGGTCATGTATGGATGTGAGAGTGGGACTGTAAAGACAGCTGAGTGCCAAAGAATTGATGCTTTTGAACTGTGGTGTTGGAGAAGACTCTTGAGAGTCCCTTGGACGTCAAGGAGATCCAACCAGTCCATCCTAAAGGAAATCAGTCCGAATATTCATTGGAAGGACTGATGCTGAAGCAGAAACTCCAATACTTTGGCTACCTGATGTGAAGAACTGACTCAGAAAAGACTCTGATGCAGGGAAAGATTGAAGGCAGGAGGAGAAGGGGACGACAGAGGATGAAATGGTTGGATGGCATCATTGACTCAATGGACATGAGTTTGAGTAAGCTCTGGGAGTTGGTGATGGACAGGGAAGCCTGGTGTGCTGCAGTCCATGGGGTCACAAACAGTTGGATATGACTGAGCGACTGAACTGAACTGATTACTGCCTGACTTGCAAAACCTTCTGAGCCTCAAGTTCCTCATCAGATAAAATAAGAACCAAACAAAATGAGTGTGGGAACACACTGACTGCCCAACACACCCACAGTCACATAGCAGACACTCAGCCGTGACAACAGTCTGAGTCTCTGTGTTTACTTCAAACAAACTCCTTCGCTTTATGTTGCTTTTCGAAGGATGTCCTATTCCACCTCTGGATGCTAATTTTCTTTTCCAATGCTGCATCTCATTAAGCTCTGTACATCTTCATTTCCAACACCAGTCTTAATTGAGTGTTCAGTCACTGTTATATTCACTATCCTGACAACATTTATTAAAATGAAGCAATTAACTATTGTTTTCAATGGGGTTTCGAGGTAAGGCTCATTAGATGAAGGCTCATTGCAATTAACTTAAATGATAAATGCAAAATTATTTCATCCCAGCTCTGCCCTGAAAATTGGTTCCTCCGGATTTCTCAGGAGCTGGCTTTGTTTCCTCACATAGGAGCAAAACTAGTTTCAAACACTTTAGCGAAACAACGTCTTCATTAAAAGGATACTATTGAAAATGGAAAGCCCCAAATTGGCTCACAAGGGTTCCTGCACTTTTAACACCTGAACCCCGGCATATCTTACTTCACAGGCCCCACGTTACAGGACTGGGGGGCTCCTGAGTAGAGGTACAGAAGTAAACGGGTCCAGCTTTCAATGACCCAACTGTTCATTTGCATTAAGCTGCATAAGTGGTGACTTTCCCTTTCACACAGTGGTAAGGATGATGGTGCAGAAGAGGGGTCCTTCTTTCCATTGATTTGCTCCAGGAAAGCCAGGGCTAAGTGATTCTCTACTGGGCCAACCAATTATTGTAGACAGTCACAGCTCTCCTGATTCTCTTGCCAGACTCCAGGCATCAGGCACAATAGCTAGACAATTTTTTCTCTTCCAAGAGGCTTGTGAAAAGGATATAGAAGTAAGAGGAATCCCATGGAGTGGCACCCAGATGCTCTTCCCCATCATGAAGCAGCAGATGCGAACTTTCTGCACAGACACCTTTTCCAAGTGGCAAAGCAGGCACTCTGGAGTCAGGCAGAATTGGCTTTCCCTTCTGGCTGTACCGACGGTGACCTGTATGATTTCCAGACATTTGTAGCTTCACAGTCTCACCTTGTGGTCTGAAAACGGAAATAGTGGGGACAGTTGGATAATGAATGAAAACCCTAAGAGCAATCTCCAGCACATAACACACGATGGATAAATGTTTCTTTTGCCCTTACTTTCTATGGGTCGTGCCAAGCCTTTGTTACGGTTTGAAAGATATAAGGATGCTGAAACCCTGTATATGCCTGCACACACATGGGAACAGTGTACACACATGAGCCCTCTCATCTGATGACCGTGTATCCGAGCTTTTGATTCATACAGTAAGGCCTCCTCAGTGTGATTTCTGAAGCCTCTCTAATAATCAGATGGCAAATTAAAATATGTAGTAGAACAATCCTTTCAGTGACCATGTTCTGTGACCTAAGGGAAAGGATCTAAGGGGAAAAAAAGAAGAAAAAAATGGAAGAAAGCTTGCATTCTAATAACAAGCTGAACATGAAACACCCTGGAGAGCCATTTGGGAGGCGGAGAGAGAATGTATCAGAAAACAGAACACCAGCTACAGCATGGCCTCAAATAATCAGGTTTGGTATTTTTCACATTAAAAACATCTACTGTTCAATACGGGCTTTCCAGGTGATGCAGTGGTAAAGAACCCGCCTACCAATGCAGGAGACACAAGAGACTTGGGTTCAGTCCTGGGGCCCTGAAGATCTCCTGGAGGAGGAAATGGCAACCCAATCCAGTACTCTCACCTGGAAAATTCCATGGGCTGAGGATCCTGGTAGGCCACAATCCACGGGGTCACAGCGAATAGGACATGACTGAGCAGGCACGCTCACTGTTCAACAGCCTAGGGTGTGGACTGAAGTGCTTCAACAGTGGTACTGGTGTCTCCGAATCTTTGTATCTTTCTGCTGTGCTGTTAGTAACTGCTCCTTCTTTATCCTGATGTATGCTGCCACCGTGATTGGTGGAGCCCAAAGAGTACGCCTGGGCTCCAGCTTCAAGAGAGGGCTGGAAGGCGGGTATAAACCCTTCTCCCTCCATAGGGGAGGTGGTCTTCTTCCTCATCCAAGATCCATGAAATGGATAATCCCCAGACATCAAAGGGTGACTGTTAACTCGGAGCTAGATACAGACACACAGATGTATAGAAATGACAAATGCCCGCAGTGTAAAACTGCAGATACAGGGAGATGCTGGCTCCTTGCAGTGATGTCAGTGGAACCTGGACCAGTGGAGACTTTCCAACATGCTCTGAGGATCTTGAAGGCCATATACATGCCCAGGAAAGGTCTGAGAGACTCTGATCTCTCACTACTGACTGACCTGGAGGCTATGTGCAAGCAGAAAGGGAAGGCTAAGGGAGAATCGCACAGGCCTGGGTGTTGAGGGTCTTGAGGCAAAGTGGGGAAGACATGTGGGTTCAAGGAGTTTAAGGACATTTGGTATTTTAGGAAACCTCTGCCAATTATTAGCTCAACCTGTTGGCTCAGACAATGAATACCTGTCTGAGCCACCTGGGTTCGATCCTTGGGTTGGGAAGACACCCTGAGGGCATGGCCACCCACTCCAGCATTCTCGCCTGGAGAATCCCATGGACAGGGGAGCCTGTGACTAAGGACATACACAGATGAACAGCAGAGGCTTCAGAAGCCATGTAGGACAAGGATGTAGACTTAATAGAATTGGTTCAAAAAAGTCACTGAAGGAACAAATGGTGGCAGCAGCAGCAGCAATAATCAAGGACCAGACATCCTGGGATGAATGAAATATGACTTCCAGAGAGACCCCATCACAATACTTACGTTGGCCGGCAGCCCACAGGGACTTAAGAGAAAGAAGGGGAAACACAAGGAAGTGCAGGCCATACACAAGAAAGGAAACAGTCAATGCAGACTGCCCAGGAGGATGCCCAGACACTGGGCTTCCTGAGCAAAAAATCTTAGTGACTTATTTTAAATATGCTTGAAGAACTAAAGGAAAGCATATATCTAAAGAACTAAAGAAAAGTAGGACAATAACAGTTCATCAAACAAGCACAGGTAGATACACAGCGATACATTTCCAAATAGAAACTCTAGCACAATAACCACGATGAGAAAGTCGCTCCAGGGGCTTAACAGGATACACTGCTGGCAGCAACAGAAAACGCTGCAGTTACTTTTGAAAACAGTCTAGCAGTTCCTCAAAATGTTAAACATGCTGTCATCATATGACTCAGCAACTCCAGTGCTGGGTATACACTTGTTTTGCCTGCCATAACAAGTTGCGGCACACTTAACGACATAAAACAATACAGAAGTATTATCCACCAGTACTGTAAGCTAGCAGCCCAACTCAGATCTCAGTGGGCTGAAGTCCGGGGCTCACCCGGAGCTCTGCTCCTCCGGAGGCTCAAGTGGAGAGTCCATTTCCTCGCCTTTTCGAAAGCCAGACACGGCAGGTGCGTCCTCACTTCATATCACTCTGACCTCCTGTTCTCCCACCCTCTTCCATTTCCAGAGGCTCTCGTGATTCCGCTGCACCTGCGCAGATAACCCAGGAGAACTCCCTGCCTTAGGATCAGCTGACTGGTAACCTTCATTCCCCTTCGCCATGTAGTAAAACATAGTCCTAGGTTCCAGAGACTAGACCATGGGTGCACCCCATGGATGTGGGGTGCATTACTCTGCCTTCCACAGTACCCGAGAGCATGGGAACCAGAGAGTCATACTAAGATCTGCACAAGAACATTCATAGTGGAATTAATCACGACAGCCAGAAACTGGAAACACCCCAAATGTCCATCAACTAATGAACAGATAAACAAAATGTGGACACTATCCAGATACAGAAAGGAATTGTGTGCTTAATGTTCTACAGGATGAATATATCTTGAAAACATTATCCTAAATGAGAGGAGTCAGTCACAGAAGGTCCCCTATTATATAATCCCATGCATATAAATTGTTCAAAATAGACAAAGCCTCTGAAAGAGAAAGTATGGCAGTGATTGCCAGGTATTGAGAAGGCAGCACAGGGGTTAATGAGCATGGAATTTCTTTGGGGGCTGATGAAAATGTTCTGAAACTAGGGAGGGGTGATGGCTGTACCACTCAGTGAATGCACCAAAAAACACGGAATTCTACTTGTTAAAAGAATAAGTTTTATCTTATGTTAATTGTATCTAAATAAAGCTAATATTTAAAAATATAAAACCTCTGAGAGAATTTGCAGACCAAAACCTGACTGAATACCCCAGACAGATTCTTGCAAAGCAACTGACAATGCTCATTTAGCATTTGCTTTGTGATTTGTCATTTGCAATTTGCTTCTCATGCTCAAGGCTGCATTGCATAGAGTTTAAGGACAATTTTTTTTTTTTAAGTCAAACAAGACTTGGTTCACATTCAAGTACGGCTATTAGCAACTCAGTAGCTCTGGCACGTTATGTCACTACCATGTTTTTTTCCCCCTCACTGTGAGATTTAAAGTCCTGTGAAGCGGCCGTGTGGATTAAGTAACAATATGTACTTAGAGTGCATGTTCTCAATGGAGATGACATTGTCTCCAAGAAAATCAGTTCCCGTAAGGACAACAAAAATCTCAGATATTACAATGGTTTTTATTCCTCTGAAACTTAATCCCACCTAACAGAATGTGATTACTTAGCAACACCATGAAGTTGGAGAGGGGCAATTGCGGGGCGGGGGTGGGGGTGGGGCTGCCTACAAAGGCTCCCTGAGGGGGATTAGTTTTCTAAAAAGGCTGAAAAATACCTTTAGAGCTTTTATCTAATTATCTGATTGGCTCAAAAGAAACTCTCAAAAACCACAAATATTTTCCCTTAGACTGGAATCTTCTCCTCTCCCATTCTTAGGTTGAAACAAATTGCTACATCTAAAGTTACAGGCCGCCAAGCCATTTGGAAAATAAAGAGGTTCCTTTCAACAGCCCAAATCCTGTGTTTCCAAGAAAGTGCCATTTGACTTGAAATATATTAATAGAAAAAGAAACAAGGAGGGCAAATGTATTGTGTGTCTAACTGGTCTAGTTTTCCACCAGGGTCAGTGAGTCTGTGATTTTTTTCTACAGCAAGAAAGCTGCCTGTGCAGTGTTTGTGTAATCTACACCCACTTCCCTTAGCCAGATTAGAGGAGTGATGGTAGTCGGAGCATGGTTCCACCTCATCACCGCGGGAGGCTGGACCCCAGGGGGAGGCAAGCACGCTGGGGGCCCTGATTTCCCTCCTTTTGACGCTCTGGGTAGACCCGCTCCTGCTGCCTCTGTCCAAGGTCCTGACAGCGCTGCCCCTGTCTCACCACATCACTCAGCCCCGACTCCCAACTCTGCAGTTTGTCCTAAAGGCTAAGAACTCTTAAGATGGAAAGTACTCAGCAAACACAAAGTTAATTATTTTAACAGGGATTGGATTGTGCCTAGCAGGCATTCACATGTACAAAGCTCAATATACAGATGCTTTTAGAGTGAAAGTCTATCCATTGATTATTTTACTTCTTTAGCAACTTACCTCCAAAAATCCTGGAGTTTTTTTTTTTTTTTTTAAATGAGCACAGTAAAAATGTATCCTCTCGTGGTCTCATGTTTTATACAAAGGATGTTTATCAAGTCTTAGCTGTGTGCAGGCATGGTCCTAGACTCTAGGGTTACAGAGATTACAGACCTAATGGAACTAACATTCCAGTGTGCGTATGTGTATGGAGGGGATAATGGATGAATAAATAAATATCACTGTATCATGAGATCATGATAAGGACTGTGAATAAAAGTAAAACTAGGTAAGGAAATAGAGAATGACCCTGGGCTCTGTTTATCAAAGATGTTTATCAAAGATGTTTAAAGGGATCTCTAAAAAAGTAACATTTGGGCAAGACATGAAAGCAACAAGGAAATCGCATTTCAAAAAGAGAGAAGTAGATGTAAAACTCCCCTCTGCCACCCCGCTCCAAGAAGGGGGTATCATGTACCTGATATTTCTGAAAAATTCTCAGAAGTCAGTGTGTGGCTACAGCCAAACGTGTATGCAAATTAACACACACACACACACACACACACACAGAGCTCACATGCACCTAGTTTCAGCTGATGGGAAAGTACAGTTGACAGTGTCTTGTTGCTCTGAATAGAATTTGTTACTTAATTTCTTTTTAACTCTCTGATTTGTTTTTTGTGTCTCAAATAGGGATTCTCCCAGACCACTGTAAGAACTCCTTATTCACAAATTGCAGACAACATGGAAATTCAATGCAAGATGGCTGTGTATGCATATAATTGTTTCTATTCCTTTATAACATACACACTCACCAGCTTTTAAAAATGATGAATTGTTTTAGGAAATCTCTTTCTCCTCATTCAACTATTTAGTCACAGAGTTTATTATTTTTTCCCATTAGTTTCCTGGTTCCTCATGTCATACAAGAGAATCTGATGAGTAACACCTATGCGTGAGGACATATTTATGCCCTAGTCATTTGCGTCCCGTCAGGAAAGGGATAGAATACTTTCTGAGATGATAACAATGAAATGTATCCATTAGAGTGTACCTCAGGTGCAAAGCACTATAGCAGCTGTTTTTAGTCTATTATTGTTAATTACGATAACAATTCAAATCCTAGGCAGACATTTTTACTATTTATCCATCACAGTCATGAAAACGTGAACTAACTTACAAAGGTCAAGGACCGAGTGGGTGGCAGAACTGTACTGTGAATATTCAGGTCTATCTCTTGCACAATCTCTGAACTTTCAAAACATGAAAGCTTTGTGAGATATTCATATGACCCAGCAATCCCACTTCTGGGTATATATTCAGAGAAAACTCTAATTCACAAGATCCATGCACTGGCAATGTTCATAGCAGTGTTATTTATACGACATGGAAGCAACCTGTGTCCATCAATAGGTCAATGGCTAAAGAAGATGTGGGACCGATACACAATGGGCTATTACTCAGCCATAAAAAGAATGAAGCAGTACCATTTGAGCAACGTGAATGGACCTAGAGATCATACTAAGTGAAGTGAAGTCAGACAGAGAAAGGCAAATATCATTTGCATGCAGAATCTAAAATATGCAAAAATGAACTTATTTACAAAACAGAAATAGATTCAGAAACATAGAAAACAAACTTATGGTTGCCACAGGGGAAAGGGGAGGAGGGATAAATTAAGAAATGGGGGTTAAAATATACACACTGCTGTATACAAAGTAGATAACCAACAACAACCTATTGTATAGCACAGGAAACTATACTCAAGACCATATAATAAACTATAGTGGAAGAGAATCTGAAAAAGAATAAATATGCATGCGAAAGCTTAGTTCTATATTTATATTACACATATCTGGACCACTTTGGTATACACCTGAAACTAACACAATGCTGTAAACCAACTATATTTCAATAAAAAATTTTTTTAAAAAGAAATGAAGTGGGTGAAGACAAGCTTCATCTCCATCACTATGCCCACAGCCTTCCCCCACACCACTGACGACCAGGGATGACATGCTATCCTGGGCATTTTCTCAACAGCTGGGAAGGAGTCAGATACTCCCAGAGGTGGAAGTAGAGGGTGTGTCTGCCACAGTTACAGAACCCAGGAAGACCAGACGGTCTGTGATGCACACTGTTGACTTGCACCGCTACGTAAATACGTATTCTTTGATTTTAATTGTACCTGGGAGACGGGGACAAACACATTTGCTTTTAACAGCACTTCCTTGGTGTCTGGAGCATGACTGTGCACGGCAGCCTTTTCTGTTATGCGATCCTCCATCGCACTGCTCAAAAAGGAAGCTGTTCGCCCTCTATCTATCCATCTATCTATCCACCTATGTCCTCTCATCATGTCTAAGAATAGCTGTTTCTTGTTATTTTTATTATGGTATGACTATAATTTCAAGAGTTCCACGTGCTTTGGATCCAGCCTTTAAGCATCAAGCAGTGGCGGCTTCGTCACTAAGTTGTGTCCAGCTCTGGCGGCCCCGTGGACTGTAGCCCACCAGGCTCCTCTGTCCGTGGGATTTCCCAGGCAAGGATACTGGAGTGGGTTGCCATTTGTATCTTCCTGCTCGGGGATTGAACCTGTGTCTCCTGCACTGCAGGCAGATTCTTTACTGCTGAGCCACCAGAGAAGCCATCAGTTCAGTTCAGTCACTCAGTTGTGTCTGACTCTTTGTGATCCCACAGACTGCAGCACTCCAGGCTTTCCTGGCCATCACCAACTTCCAAGGCTTGCTCAAACTCATGTCCATTGAGTCGGTGATGCCATCCAACCATCTCATCTTCTGTTGTCCCCTTCTCCTCCTGCCTTCAATCTTTCCCAGCATCAGGGTCTTTTCCAATGAGTCAGTTCTTCACAGCAGGTGCCCAAAGAATCACAGTTTCAGCTTCAGCATCAGTCCTTCCAATGAATATTCAGGACTGATTTCCTTTAGGATTGACTGGTTGGATCTCCTTGCAGTCTAAGGGACTGTTAAGAATCTTCTCCAACATCACAATAGCATCAATTCTTCAGTGCTCAGCTTTCTTTACAGTTCAACTCTCACATCCATACATGACTACTAGAAAAACCATAGTTTGACTATATGGACCTTTGTTGGCAAAGTAATGTCTCTGCTTTTTAATATGCTGTCTATGTTGGTCATAGCTTTTCTTCCAAGGAGCAATTTCATGACTACAGTCACCATCTGCAGTGATTTTGGAGCCCAAGAAAATAAAGTCTGTCACTGTTCCAATTGTTTCCCCATCTATTTGTCATGAAGTGATGGGACCAGATGCCATGATCTTCATTTTCTGAATGCTGAGTTTTAAGCCAGCTTTTTCACTCTCCTCTTTCACTTTCTTCAAGAGGCTCTTCAGCTCCTCTTCGCTTTCTGCCATAACGGTGGTGTCATCTGTGTATCTGAGGTTATTTATATTTCCCCCAGTAGTCTTGATTTCAGCTTGTGCTTCATCCAGCCAGCCATTTCTCATCAAGTGCTCTGCATAGAAGTTAAATAAGCAGGGTGACAATATACAGCCTTGACATACTCCTTTCCCGATTTGGAAGCCATACAACATGTAAAACATTTCCAAACCCCAGGGAGTTTCTCCATTACCTTTGCCTCGACTCCTAGGGGGAAAAAAATCACTTTCTGATTTCTGTCATTATAAATAGTTTACTTGTTTTTTAGATTCAATATGAATCAAATCATGCACTTTTGTGTCTGGCCTTCTTGCCTTGCTATATAATGTTTCTGAGATTCATCTCTAGTGCTGCCTATATCGAGTTCATTCCTTTTACCTGCTGTGATAAACTTTACTGTACAAAGATTCAACATTTTTAAACTCATTTTCCTGTTAAGAGATTTGAGTTATCTTTGTTTTGGGCTCTTTTGACTAAAACCCGTTATATGCATTTTTAAACAAATGGTATGTGAGGACATATACTTTTAATAGCTTTACTGAAAAACAATGGACATATAATAAAATGCAGTGTTCAAGGTATATAATTAGATCGATTTGGAACCAAAGAAACCATCATCACCACAATCAAAACAATGAACATGCCCATTCCCTCAAATATTCCTTGGGGTCCTTTGTAATCCCACTGCCCTATTTCGCTCCATTTGCAGGCAACCACTGATTAGTCCATTTATTTTGTACTTTGGATTAAAATTCAATATTGTGTATTTATCACTCAGTCGTGTCTGACTTATTGTGATTGTTTGGACTGTAGCCTGCCATGCTCCTCTGTCCATGGAATCTCCCAGGCAGGAATACTGGAGCAAGTTGCCATTTCCTCCTCCGGGGGATCTTCCTGACCCAGGAATTGAGCCCATGTCTCCCACATCTCCTGTGTCTCCTGCAGTGCAGGCAGATTCTTTTCCTGCTGTGCCATCGGGGAAGCAAAACATCCAATATTATTTTCTGCTTTTTCCACTGAAAATGCTCCAGTTTTGGCCACTGGGAATTATTTATGTTTGTGCCTGCATCCTTTGACAAACTCCCAGCATTGTGGAACTATTGTTGTCTTTTTTCTCACTTCCTGGCACAAAAAGAAAAGCTTCGGTTTCGTCTTGTCTCTTTACTATCCCATTTTTCCAAGGGGTTTGCTTTCCAATATTGGAGAACGACATTAGAAACCAAAATCTGGCTGTTTTTATTGCTACTGGGGGTATGCAGATGGGGTGTCTACTGCTTCTAGGCCCTCTCAGCTTACAGAACAAGGAGATATGTGTGAATCTATAAGCTGGGTATATGCACATGTCTATAAATATTGCTATAAGTAGCATCTGTTTTATACTAAGCTTCACATGAAATCATCCTGATGTTTCCAACTCTGATCCATTACCACAGGGATAATTCCAACTTGGGAGAGAAGTGCTCTTAGTGGCCTAAAGGAATTATTTTCTCAGGGTTGCAGAGAAAATGATCAGTCTAAAATACAAATATCTCAACTTCCAGCATAATATACTTGTCTCAGCAGTTTTTGCCTCAATCATGATAAGGTAGGTTTACTCTGAAAAAAAAAAAAAGTCTAAAAATCTAAATGGCTTTATACATCAAATATTTATCACTCACACCACATGTTTAGTGAGGATGGACCGGGAGGATGGTTCTGATCACAGAGGAGGCTGCATCTTGACATATGCTTCCACAATCAGAGCAAAAAGCATGGTCATCTGAGTAGTGAACCGAGAGTTTACACCTAGGAGTGGCATGTCACCTCCACCAAGACAGTATTGGCCAAACAAAATGGTCTGATCAACTTCAAGGAGAGTTGTGAAGTACAGTCCTTCTACAACATCCAGAAAGAGCAAAACCAGAATTTCTGTAAACTACCTTAATCATGACCAATAAGGGTCAAGGCTCTTTCTTTTTTTAAAAAGAAGTTAATGCATTTTTCATTGGAGTGTGACTGTTTTACAATGCTGTGTTGGTTTCTGCCATATATCAGCGTGAATCAGCCATAGGTATACACATGTCCCCCGCTCCTGAACCTCCCTCCCACACCCTGCCCCATCCCACCCCGCTTGGTTGTTACAGAGCACTGGTTTGAGCTCCCTGCATCACACAGTAAGTTTCCACGGGCTACCTAATCTTACATATGGTCACGTATATGTTCTAACGCTCCTCTCTCAATTCACCCCACCTTCTCTTTCCCCAGTGTGTCCACAAGTCTGTGTCTCTACAGCTGCCCTGCAAATAGGTTCATCAGGACCATCTTTCTAGATTTCATATATGTGTTAATATACCATATTTATTTTTCTCTTTCTGACTTACCTCACTCTGTATAATAAGCTCTAGAGTCATCCCTCTTATTAGAACTGAGTCAAATGGGTTCCTTTTTTATGGCTGAGTAATATTCTATTGTGCATGTATACCACAACTTCTTTATCCATTCAACTGTTGATAGACATCTAGGTGGCTTCCATGTCCTAGCTGTTGTAAATAGTGCTGTGATGAACACTGGGGTGCATGTGTCATTTTCAATTATGGTTTCCTCAGGGTATATGCCCAATATTGGGATCGTTGAGTGTATGGTAGCTTTATTCCTAGTGGGAATGCAAATTGATACATCCACTATGGAGATTCCTTACAAAACAAGGCTCTTTCTTAAATTTTACAATTGATTATCCAAACGTAGTTAACTTCTCGACTACCCTCAGAGATCGGCCTCTGTGAACACACTGAATGTAGACACCAAGATGTCCAGTCTTCTATCTCTGATTAGTCCCAGCAGGAAAAAAGAAAACAAACGTTCTTTCCCGCTCTGTTGGTCCCTCCTGGCCAAACGTTAAAAATGCAAAAAGAAGTTGCTCTAGGCCTATTCTATTCCTATACTCTACTTACTAAATGGATTTTAGAATGAGACCACATTATCGCCTAGCAGTTGTTTGACAACGCTTCCTCTCTCCTCACCCCAACCTCTTTCTATCACATGGCACTTCTAGGCTGCGCGGGCCTCCACTTCCCTGCTACACAGACTGTCTCTGTTCACTCCACAGACACTTCTCAGAGAGCAGTCATGTGTTTTGACACAGCTGATGGTGAGCAGAGTGTGAAGAAGGGGACACAGGACAGCAAGAGGTTGTCTTCGAGACGCCCACCTCTCCATCTCCTATACCTTGTGTTAAAGTTCCACTCTTCAGCTCCCTCCCGACAAGACCTAAGTTTCCTCCACCACTGTCAACCAGCCCATGGTAGTTGGCTATCTGATAATTATCTGGGCCTCTCTGGTGGCTCAGATGGTAAAGAATCCGCTTGCAATGGGGGAGACCTGGGTTTGATCCCTGGGTTGGGAAGATCCCCTGGAGAAGGGAATGGCAACCCACTCCCAGTATTCTGGCCTGGAGAATTTCATGACCAGAGGAGCCTGGTGGGCTACAGTCCCTGGGGTCGCAAAGAGTCAGACATGACTGAGCAACTAAAGCTTTCACGACACACGAATTGTTTACTCCCCACAAGGTTTTGCACAATGAAAGACAATGTCAGGGGAACGAAACCAAAGCATAATGACTATCCTAATGGCTTCATTTCAGACTTCATGAAGAGGGGCAGGCACCCATTGTGTGGGCGGCCTCCACCACAGCAGGCTGAGACGCAAAGAGATAGGACAGTGATGGGAACACAGAGGATTCTATGGCCCCAAATTAAGTCTGATGAAATACTCAGAGATGGTGGAATGGCAGGTGACCGGCCAATGTTAAGCAAACTCACAAAAGATAGATGTCAGAAACTCAGCATAATAACTTGTTAGATTATAACGTGTCCAGCAGGCTTGGATTTCCACCTGGGCAGATCAGGGCATTGCATCCTATTGGCAAACTTACATGGAGGACCACCATGTAACACATCCGGGGAGAGTAGAGAGAAATGCCATCTCCTGAAGGTCCCAGCATAGAAGGCACCTGCCCCTCTGACCTGTGAGTATGAGCTGGGGCACCATCTGCCTTGGGCAGTGTTTAGACAGACCCCTTGCGTGGTTCTCCCAGGACATTTCATATGTGTGTGGATGATTCCTACATGGATACAGTTATTAACCTAAAAAATGTGTCAGCTGAAATAATAATGGTAGTAAATAAGAGATGGTGCTTGTAACACTTAGGATGTCTGATATTGCTCTGAGTGCTTTACATATATTAACTCATGGAATTTTCATCGTGACTTGAGAAAACTGATGAACTGAGAAATATCCTTCCCCATGCTCGCACAGGAGCTAGGGTGGATACTCAGGAATTGCATCTCCAGAGCCTTTTTGCACCCTCACATTGTATCAATCAGACTTTAGTTCAAATCTGGGCCTAGAAGCCTTTTAAGGTAACATTGCATTTTTCTAATTGATGGTAAATTGATTTTCTAGTTTGGCTCCCCGGAGCGGTTTCCAGCTTCACAGGAGATATTTATAGTTGCCATCACGTATTCCCAGACCTTGTATGTGGTTTCCATATTAAAAGAGACTAATCCAGAATTGATTCCGATTTTGTTACAGAGCAGGTTTTTTAGCGTTTAGGCGTTTTCTCTCTTTTCTTTTGGCTTTTCGTCTTTCTTTTAGTTAGCCACTGAGGACTGAGTCACTTCTAGACATCCTCTGCCTGGCAGGAGACCCCAGGAACCCTTTACAAAGGATCTGAGACATAGATGAAGTAATAAAGCCAGCTTCCCACAGGACCTAGCAGTAAGGGCTTACTAGAGAGACTAGTCCATAAAGATGTCTCAAAGAAGGATGACCAATTTCCTGGGAAATAAAAGTTCATGCTTCTTTGAGGATGGTTTATTAGGCCCTGTACCACTGCTTAAAGGATTCTGGAGCTCTCCTTGTAGAAAATTGTGCAAGTGTCTGTGCTTATCCTTGTAGGCTGCAAAGTAACTGGGAAAAGATTTAGGCTGAACCTCCTAAGGCAGCTCGAGTGTTCATGCTGCAGGGCATGAATTATACCATGACAGTGGGGGACAGTGTCTGTGCCCCATGCAAGCGTCTGCCTGCTGCACTCTCTGCAGTGTAATCATGGAAAGAGTTGGCTTTTAACACTTTCTGGGTGATGGATCCCCTTAGCAATCTAGCGAAAGTTACAGACTATACACACATATGATGCTAGAGTCAGACCAGCACAGAGCTCTGCGTACAATTCCAGGAGTCTGCAGCCTACGTGGTGCCCCATCTCCTTGTGATGGGGTTATTTTCCCTTGGATGAAGCTTTTGCTGTCTCTAGGAACAAGCTTTCACAATGCCACCCCTGCAATGGGTAATATGCAACAGACTTTATTAGAGATTAGCAAGCCAGATATTGCTTGAATTCTTACGGAGGGAGAGTCACTTTTGTGGGAGAAAAAGGCCTTTGAGGAAGAATAGGTAATAGGAAAGGGGATGCAACCTATCAGTCAATCAGTCAGTTCAGTCGCTCAGCTGTGTCCGACTTTTTGTGACCCCAACCTATGGTTGGGCTTCCCTGATAGCTCAGCTGGTAAAGAATCTGCCTGCAATGCAGGAGACCCGGTTTGATTCCTGGGTTGGGAAGATCCTCTGGAGAAGGGGTAGGCTACCCACTCCAGGATTCTTGGGCTTCCCTCGTGACTCAGCTGGTAAAGCATCCACCTGCAATGCGGGAGACCTGGGTTCAGCCCTTGGGTTGGGAACCATGCAAGCTATGGTCGGCCCCAGATTGGTTTTTGTTGTCCAGGTGACATGGTGTCGTGGCAGATGGTCTCAGGCTATCAGATCTGGGCTATTGGGACCACAGTGTCTCTTCCCTTTCTACCGTCTTTCCTACTCACCTTCAAATTCACTGAGGGCAAAAGCCGTTGTCTCCAAGTCCTTAAAACCACAGTTGGTTCTGTGCCCTGAACGCTGATAGTTCTTAGAACAATCTCATGAGGTATCATCCCTCTTTTACAGGTCAATAAACTGAGGCCCGAGAAGCTTAAGTGGCTTGTCCAAGGTCACCTGACTGGTAAATTATGAAGCTGCCCTCCCGTGGAGGTCCTTCTAATCAACCTGCAAGTGTGCTCTGCAGCTCTTAGAGACTGAAGAGCTGTTCACACAAGCCAAACCAACACAGTATAACCAAATACAGCATGTGGGCTCTAGAACAGTTAAAGCAGTGGTTTACAGATTGTGATCTCTGACTTCTAGATACACCTTGAGAATTTTCAGAACAATGTGTTACCCTGGATTACCTATAAGACACATGCAACTCCATACACTTTCATTTTTACGTAATGACTAAAAACTTAGACAATTCATCCCAACCCCACCTCCTGCCTTGGTGTCCATATGTTTGCTCTGTACATTTGCGTGTCTATTTCTTAGCTTATATTTATGATCAGTTCAGTTTTTTAGTGCTGTTGGATTAACACAAAATGAGTAGAAATGAATATAGATGCATAAGCAATATTTGTGGCTGGGACTATAGCACAAATAGACCTTCACTGGGTCTACATTATAACCCGTGCATTAATCACCATCCCCATATTGCCACAAATAAACAGTCCACTGAAATATTCAGGTACAGTGGCTGACCATTATCTTCATAGTTTTCCCATATAAACTTGGATCTGGACTGGTTGGTCAACTGTAAGTTCATCCTTGACTCATTGCACTGTAATTGGACATTAAGTGAAAAGTATTTGATAACTATGGCACTCAAAAACATAAGATAATGCATACATGTCTAATACAAAGTCAAAGTCAAACTATTAGTTGCTCAATCGTGTCTGACTCTTTGCAACTCCATGGACTGTAGCCCACCAGGCTCCTCTGTCCATGGGATTCTCCAGGCAAGAATCCTGGAGTGGGTTTCCATTTCCTTCTCCAGGCAATCTTCCCAACCCAGGGATCGAACCTGGGTCTCCAGCACTGCAGGTGCTTTATTTACTGCCTGAGCCACCAGGAAAGCCCTATGCCTATTACGTGTTAAACTAAATGTCTACATGGTGGTGAGATCAATGGAGATTAGATTCATCTGAGATAGTTTCCTGGTGCTGGGAAAGATCGAAGGCAAGAGGAAAAGGGGACGACAGAGGATGAGATGGCCGGATGGCATCACCGACTCGATGGACATGAATTTGAGAAAATTCCAAGGGTTGGTGATGGACAGGGAAACCTGGTGTGCTGCAGTCCATGGGGTCACAGAGAGTCAGACACGACCGAGTGACTGAACTGGCTGAGAGAGTTTCCTTGATGCAATCAAATTTGAATTTTACTTTACATTTATAGGGGCTTCCCAGGTGGCATGCTCGTAGTAAAGAACATGCCTGCCAATGCAGGAGAAAAAAGAGATATGGGTTCGATCCCTGGGTTTGGAAGATCCCCTGGAGGAGGGCATGGCCACCCACTCCAGTGTTCTTGTCTGGAGAATCCCATGGACAGAGAAGCCTGGCAGGCTCCATAGGCTCAGACACCACTGAAGAGACTTAGCAGTGCATGTACAAACAAGCTGTTTGGTTGCTGGATAGATGATTGGTTGACTGGCTTGGACTGGACCTTGCCAGAAGTTAGATGTGTTCAGTGGAGAGAAAGCATGCCCACTTGAGCAAAGTCTTTGGTGGAAATGGGAGGTATCTGCAGACGGTGGGAAGATGAGCCCGCCAGGCATGGACTGTGGGTGATGGAGAGCCTTGCAGATAAGGACTGGAGGTGGGGAGGGTTCTGGAGCTGGAAAGAACATTCTAGAAGGGCTGTGGTCACAGCCAGTCTCCCTTTTAGACAGCACATAGCATCACTCCTGGTTCTCTCTCTGCCCATCACAGCACTTCCCAGGCAGGCATTTATGAACAGTTACTTCTGGCACACTCAGGGTCTCCACGGACCAGGGACCACAGGTTCCCTTGGGAAGAAAATGATTCTGGATGAAGCGAGCAGGCACGTCACAGCTAATCTAAGAACACAGCAGAAATTCACAAGAGTTCCTGGGCCAGAGCCTAAGCCCAGCTCTGTCTGCCATGCTTCTCTTCCAGTATTGAGCTGAATCAGAGAAGAGCCACTCTCCTGGGGAAACACCTGGATTTTCCAGTTTTCACAGGAATGTGGTTTTGGAAGTTACTTTCTCTGTGGACTCCAAACTCCAGTGTGGATGTAATTGCACAGCTCGATTAATTGGAATGAACAAATTGCTAATAAGGCAGAGAACCGTTTACTTTTATGAATCACTTTTGAACTTTTATAATATAAAGAATATGAGACACAAAAGATAAAAGGGCACGCATAGATCACAGAGCCCAGGAAATGGATGATGACTACCCAAACCACTGAGCAACCAATTGAGCCCCATCCTCAGCTGCTTCTCTTCCTCCTTCAAAATGAACTATTATTGTAAATTTTATGGTTATTTTTTCCTCATTTTTCTTTTCAGCTTTGCTAAATATATATATATCCCCAAAATACATCAATTATCTTTGGTTTGGAGCTTTCAAAATGATTTCATACTATATGATGAAATTGTGTTACTTGCTTTTATTCTACAAAAGAATTTTTATGTAAGGGAATCACATGTATTAAAATGTATAACTCAAATGTATTTGTTTTCACCACTTTGTATTATCCTCTTTTTTCTCCATTACTCTCAACTTTATTTTTTTAATTTTTAGTGGGGGAAAATAGTTTAACAATGTTGTGTTTCTTCTGCCGTACAACAATGCAGATCAGCCATAATTATACACATATCACCTCCCTCTTGATCCTCCCTCCTATATGCTATCTATTTTACTGTGATGGACATCTGAACGTTTCCATTTTAGGGGTTTGTGTGTGTGTATGTATTGATGTTGCCATCACAGCCCATGTTCTCCTGGACAACGACGGAGTCTTCCTAGGGTAATAACCAAGAATCTCACTGCTCAAGAGAGAAGCTCAATTTTTCCCTCTTCTGCCAAGAACAGTCTCCTAGGTCTCACTGTTCATGTGGGAAACCACACGAAAGACTAGGAACACACAGCACAAAGCATTGCAGACACAAGTTAAAAGGCCCGTCTGCAATGACAGGCAGTACCCTCTCTTCAGAGGTGTTGAAATAGGGAATTATTGAGGTGATGCCATTGGCCACCTGATGCGGAGAGACAACTCATTGGAAAAGACCCTGATGCTGGGAAACCTTGAGGGCAGGAGGAGAAGGGGACGACTGAGGATGAGATGGTTGGATGGATGTCATCACCAACTCGATGGACATGGGTTTGAACAAACTCCAGGAGATGGTGATGGACAGGGAAGCCTGGCGTGCTGCAGTCCATGGGGTCACAAATAGTCAGACACGCCTGAGTGACTGAATGACAAGGAGAAGGCAGGGACAGACCCCTCTCAGGTATCTCCTTCCATTGCATTAGCAGCGCCTTCTCCTGGGAGGGAGGAGCCCCTTCAGCCCATCTGAGCAGAGTGAGCCCTGCATGGAGACCCAGAGCAGCCGGCAGGGTCTTTGCATCTCAGGAAGAGACAAGCAGGGGAAGTGTTTCAGGGAGAAATGCACTTTCCCTCTGAAACAGACAGTAAATAGCAGAAGATTATCCTGGACACATAGAATCTCATCAGCCAAGACACATACACTACTATTTGAGGCCAGAATGCAAGTAGAAAGGAGAGATGCAGTTTTCTCACAGTGGTGATCCAGGAGACTTCCCTGGCCATTCAGCTGTTAAAACTCTGAGCTTCCATTGCAGGAGGTCTGGGTTTGATCCCTGGTGAGAGAATTAAGATCTTATGTGCCATGTGGCACAGCCAAAAGTAACTAATAATAATAATAATTAAAAAAAAAAAAAAAACAATGGTGATGCATGTGAGTCTGGAGAACAAGATTATGGGATCTTCCAATTTTTGATGGGTATGAGATTATACCAGAGAACAGAAAGAATGGATTTCTAGAGGGTTGAGCAAGATTATGGTTTATGTCAAAATCCACCCATTATTTTTCTGTGTAAACTGAAAATAGGTCACATTATTGTACATTCAATGTTATGTTTCCTGATTTCTGAATAAGAATTACGGATTTCAAAATTCCTGGCCATGACATGTGTTGAGGGACATGCATACATTGAAGGAAAATAACTCTTATCTCATAATCTCCAGTTCTACAAGGATGATTCCTTCTCAGCCCTCAGGTCCATCTTCAATGTCATCTCCTCCATCACTCGTCTCCTTCACTCACTCATCCCTCATCCCATCTCCCAGATGAAAGTGTGAAAGTGTTAGTCACTCAGCTGTGTCCAACTCTTTGTGACCTCTTGGACTGTAGCTTCCAGGTTCCTCCATCCATGGAATTCTCCAAACAAGAATACTGGAGTGGGTAGCAATTCTCTTCTCCAGAAGATCTTCCCAACCCAGGGATCAAACCCAGGTCTCCTCCACTGCAGGCAGATTCGTTACCATCTGAGCCACCAGGGAAGGCCATCACCCACATTGCACACAGCATGTAATAACCTTAAGTTACTATGTCTTAGCCAACTGTCTCTTTCCACCTTTGCCTTCTCTCTAGCTTTCAGGTCAGTTCAGTTCAGTTCAGTTCAGTCACTCAGTCGTGTCTGACTCTTTGCGACCCCATGAGTCGCAGCATGCCAGGCCTCCCTGTCCATCACCAACTGCCGGAGTTCACTCAGACTCACGTCCGTTGAGTCAGTGATGCCATCCAGCCATTGCATCCTCTGTCCTCCCCTTCTCCTCCTGGCCCCAATCCTTCCCAGCATCAGAGTCTTTTCCAATGAGTCAACTCTTCGCATGAGGTGGCCAAAGTATTGGAGTTTCAGCTTTAGCATCATTCCCTCCAAAGAAATCCCAGGCTGATATCCTTCAGAATCGACTGGTTGGATCTCCTTGCAGTCCAAGGGACTCTCAAGAATCTTCTCCAACACCACAGTTCAAAAGCATCAATTCTTCGGTGCTCAGCTTTCTTCATAGTCCAACTCTCACATCCATACATGACCACTGGAAAAACCATAGCCTTGACTAGAAGGACCTTTGTTGGCAAAGTAACGTCTCTGCTTTTCTATATGCTATCTAAGTCGGTCATAACTTTTCTTCCAAGGAGTAAGCATCTTTTAATTTCATGGCTGCAGTCACCATCTGCCATGATTTTGGAGCCCCAAAAAATAAAGTCTGACACTGTTTCCACTGTTTCCCCATCTATTTCCCATGAAGTGATGGGACCAGATGCCATGATCTTTGTTTTCTGAATGTTGAGCTTTAAGCCAACTTTTTCACTCTCCTCTTTCACCTTCATCAAGAGGCTTTTTAGTTCCTCTTAGGCACTATTATTATAATGCTGTCTGTTCCATCTTTCACACCTTCAGCATGTTAGGTACTCAGTAAATATTTGTTGTCATTCAGTTCAGTCACTCAGTCATGCCTGACTCTTTGCAACCCCAAGGACTGGTGATGCCATCCAACCATCTCATTCTTCATCATCCCCTTCTCCTCCTACCCTCAGTCTTTCAAAGCATCAGGGTCTTTCCCAATGAGTCAGTTCTTTGCATCACGTGGCCAAAGTACTGGAGCTTCAGCTTCACCATCGGTCCTTCCAATGAATATTCAGGACTGATTTCCTGTAGGATGGACTGGTTGGATCTGCTTGTAGTCCAAGGGACTCTCAAGAGTCTTCTCCAACACCACAGTTCAAAGGCATCAATTCTTTGGTACTCAGCTTTTTTTATACAGTCCAACTCTCACATCCATATATGACTACTGGAAAACCAAAGCTTTGACTAGATGGACGTTTGTTGGCAAAGTAATGTCTCTGTTTTTTAATATGCTGTTTAGGTTGATTCTAACTTTCTCTCAAGGAGCAAGCATCTTTTAATTTCATGGCTGCACTCACCATCTGCAGTGATTTTGGAGCACAAGAAAAGAAAGTCTGTCACTGTTTCCATTGTTTCCTCATCTATTGGTCATGCAGTGATGGGACCAGATGCCCTGATCTTAGTTTTCTGAATGCTGAGTTTTAAGCCAGCTTTTTCATTTTCCTCTTTCACTTTCATTAAAAGGCTCTTTAGTTCTTCTTCGCTTTCTGCCATAAGGGTGGTATCATCTGCATATCTGAGGTTATTGATATTTTCCATGGCAATCTTGATTCCAGCTTGTGCTTTCATCCAGCCCAGCATTACACAATTTGTACTTTGAATATAAGTTAAATAAGCAGGGTGACAATACAGTCTTGACATACCCCTTTCCCAATTTGGACCCAGTCTGTTTTTCCATGTCCAGTTCCAACTGTTGCTTCCTGACCTGCATATAGATTTCTCAGGAGGCAGATCAGGTGGTCTGATATTCCCATCTCTTTAAGAATTTTCCACAGTTTGCTGTGATCTACATAGTCAAAGGCTTTGGCATAATCAATAAAGCAGAAATAGATGTTTTTCTGGAACTCTCTTGCTTTTTTGATGATCCAATGGATGTTGACAATTTGATCTCTGGTTCCTCTGACTTTTCTAAATCCAGATTGAACATCTGGAAGTTCTTGATTCATGTACTGTTGAAACCTAGCTTGGAGAATATTGAGCTTTGCTTTACTAGCGTGTGAGATGGGTGCAATTGTGCAAAAGCTTGAGCATTCTTTGGCATTGCCTTTCTTTGGGATTGGAGTGAAAACTGACCTTTTCCAGTCCTGTGGCCACTGCTAGTTTTCCAAATTTGCTGGCATATTGAGTGCAGCACTTTCACAGCTTCATCCTTTAGGACTTGAAATAGCTCAGCTGGAATTCCATCACCTCCACTAGCTCTATTTGTAGTGATGCTTCCTAAGGCCCACTTGACTTATCATTCCAGGATGTCTGGCTCTAGGTGAGTGATCAACCATCATGATAATCTGGGTCGTGAAGATCTTTTTTGTACAGTTCTTCTGTGTATTCTTGCCAACTCTTCTTAATATCTTCTGCTTCTGTTAGGTCCATACCATTTCTGTCCTTTATTGTGCCCATCTTTGCATGAAATATTCCTTCGCTATCTCTAATTTTTTAAAGAGATTGTCAAGAGCCTTCTTCAGTGATCAATGCAAAGAAATAGAGGAAAACAACACAATGGGAAAGCCTAGAATTCTCTTTAAGAAATATTTGTTGAATAAATAAATAAATTTTAAAACACTGGCTATAGGAAGACTCACAGATAATAGGTCTCTATTTTAAAATAATTGCTATATGATGTCCCAGGGTGGCAGGGCATATCTACTGTATCCAAGGTGAACACTATGGTTTACCCAAAACACAGAAATTCAATTGCTGAAAACTGGCAGAAGGTAGGGCTGCTCTTGTTTTCCAGAAAACTGTGGATAATGATATCACATATTACTCTTTGGCTGTACTTGGTATTATTTTTAGCCTAAATTCTTATAATGCCAACTTTATGTCCATGCTATAACAATAAAGACAATTCTATTCTCTTCCAGTTCCTTGGAAAGGACTTAGATACTAATGGGGATAAAAGTTGCAGTAGGTACACAAAGTCCACTGCCAAGAGCGTTTTAGGCCGAAGAACATCATTAAGAAACCGGCTTAAATATTTATGCAGTTTCTTATTTTTAACAGAGGCAAAGAATTCTCAGTTTCTTCTGAAATGAATAGATTTGTGGGCTTCTATATTAGAGTAACATAAGAAAAAACCTTCATTATTTTGCTCATGCAATCCTTCTGTTCATCTGTATTTGCCCAGCTTCTAGAAATTATTATATTGTGTGTGTCCTTTGAATAATTTGCTTTGGAGAATATTCTTGGCTCTGATTTGGCCACAGTGGATGCCCAGGGATAGATTTTTTCCCAGGGCCAGTCTAATGAATGGAGCATGGAGGTGCTGGGTTGAGGTCCTACACAGTGATGTCCAAAGGTCCATCCACCAGAAGAGCATCTTCCTTTAGATCTTTGTAGTTTCCACCCTGGGATATAGAATAGGCGACTTCTTGATAAAACAATCCCATATACCCTTCTTATGGACCACTGCAGGTCAATAATGTTTATGGAATGAAAGGGAGAGGAAATGGAACTTTACTGGCAGTCCAGTGGTTAAGACTCTGCACTTCCACTGTAGTGGGTGTGGGTTTGATCCCTGGTTGTGGACCCAAGATCCTACATG
The DNA here is from genome assembly GCF_003369695.1 of Bos indicus x Bos taurus. Lineage (NCBI taxonomy): Eukaryota > Metazoa > Chordata > Mammalia > Artiodactyla > Bovidae > Bos > Bos indicus x Bos taurus. Next base: position 4,120,758 of record NC_040079.1, on the reverse strand, counting down.
TTGAATGATGTGGCCAAATTTTTTTTATCTGTATAAGTAAATAAAAAGGAGATGAAACTAGAAAGTGGGGTTAGGGCGATATTTGAAGACTTTTAGAAGCTATATACTAGAGCACTCACATATCCTTATGTACATGTTTCCAAGCCACAGTTTCATGGAGACAAAAATAGTTCTTCTAGCTTGTAAGAGGAGAGCCTGGGATTTAGCCTATCAAGTGGACTCACCACAATTAGGTTAACAGGGAATGAAAAGAATTTTTAAAAATCACCCTTTCAGAAGTATTTCAGAACTAACCCTAATTCTAACCCTATTTTCCAAAAAGTGTTGCTTCCAATGGCACAGTTAACTTTTCTGATTTCCAGCTCTCTGAGATTAAACTCAGATAAATTGTCTTTCACATCTTCTCTCTGAATTTTCTCTTGAAGAGTCTGATATGTGAGTACATGTTGTACTCCTTGTTTTAATGTGTCAAAACACAGTAAGTGATTTTTTATTTGATTTGCTTCTCTTTGGTGCAAATCTAGGCTAATTCAATGTAGGAAAAAAGAAGAACAGAAATGAAGAGCAATTGGGGGATATTCACATGCACTCTTCTGCGTTATTATACCTCACTCCTCAGTCTCACCAGTTCTGCAGAAGAGATCCTCTATGTGGGGTCAAATCTCAATCAGCCAAAAGCTGACCACTAATTTGTCTTTGTAACTTTCCTCAAGCTACTCTGTTTTCCTAAGAGTGTGGGGTTTTGTGAGAAAAAGTATTAAACTATCAGCAAATTATCTGTGATGATGTTGCTTCATAAAAGTTTGAGAGTGAGTTGCCATATTGAAAGCAGTGGGCTTTATTTAAAGGTTAGTGAAAGCACATAGATAGAAACTCACATTGTAGTGTCTGCCCACCATTGGGTTGGCAAACCATTACTCAAAGCAGCAGAGTATCCTTTTGGGTATTCACATCAGATGAATGGCCAAATCATTATTGAATGGGCTTCCCAGGTGGCTCAGCGGTAAAACAAATCCTCCTGCAAATTCAGGATATGTAGGAGATGTGGGTTCAACCCCTGGGTTGGGAGGATCCCTGGCGTAGGAAATGGAAACCTGCTCCAGTATTCTTTCCTGGAAATTCCATGGACAGAGAAGCCTGGCAGGCTACAGTCCATAGGGTTGCAAAGAGTTGGACACGACTGAGAACACAGAGGAAGCAACTATTAAGGAGATACAACCAGTCAATCCTAAAGGAAATCAACCCTGAGTATTCATTGGAAAGACAGACGTTGAAGCTGAAGCTCCAATACTTTGGCCACCTGATGTGAAGAGCTGACTCATTAGAAAAGACCCTGATGCTGGGAAAGATTGAAGGCAGGAGGAGAAGGGGATGGCAGAGGATGAGATGGTTGGATGGCATCACTGACTCAATGGACATGAGTTTGAGCAAGCTCTGGGAGACAGTGAAGGACAGGGAAGCCTGGCGCACTGCAGTCCATGGGGTCACAAAGAGCTGGACATGACTCAGCAACTGAACAGCAACAACAAAAATTGTTGAGCAAAAGAAAGGAAGGAAAGAAGGAAGAAAAGAAGAGAAAGGAAGGAAGACTTGGAAGTAATGTCTTCACACATCAGAATGTATGAAAAGCTCCTGGAGGGCTTGTGCAATAAATACTGCTAAGTCATATCCTCAGAGCTCCTGGTTTCAGTCTGGAATGAGGTCAAGAATTTGGATTCCTAACAAGTTCCCAGATGATACTACTGCTACTGGCCCAAGGGCTCACGTGTTAAGATCCTTTGGTGTGAATTTCACAGAAGTAAAGATCTCTTTCTCATGAGAAGATCCAGCTCACATCATTCTTAACGATGAAAGATGGAATGCTTTCCAAGACTGGGAACAAGGCAAGGATGACTTAAATACTCTATTCAGTGTTTTACTGAAGGCCCAAGCAAAGTGACAGAAAGAATGAGGGAGAGAGAAGAGAAAGAGAAAGAACTCCAAGGAATCCACAAATTGTCAACTGGCGATAATAGGTGAGTTCAGCAAAGTTGTAGGATACAACACAATGTACAGAAATCAACTGTATCTCCACATATTTGCAATGAGAAGCTGGAAATTGAAATATAACAATAATAGTACTCAAAATTAAAATGATCAAAATATGTACATATTCTGTATATTTAGTATGCATTAGAAGACATTTCCACAGGACTGGAAAAGGAAGGCAATGCCAAAGAATGCTCAAACTACCACACAATTGCACTCATCTCACACACTAGTAAAGTAATGCTCAAAATTCTCCATGCCAGGCTTCAGCAATATGTGAACCGTGAACTTCCTGATGTTCAAGCGGGTTTTAGAAAAGGCAAAGGAACCAGAGATCAAATTGCCAACATACACTGGATCATAGAAAATGCAAGAGAGTTCCAGAAAAACATCTATTTCTGCTTTACTGACTATGCCAAAGCCTTTGACTGTGTGCATCACAATAAACTTTGGAAAATTCTGAAAGAGATGGGAATACCAGAACACCTGCCCTGCCTCTTGAGAAATTTGTATGCAGGTCAGGAAGCAACAGTTAGAACTGGACATGGAACAACAGACTGGTTCCAAATAGGAAAAGGAGTTCGTCAAGGCTGTATATTGTCACCCTGTTTATTTAACTTATATGAAGAGTACATCATGAGAAACGCTGGACTGGAAGAAACACAAGCTGGAATCAAGATTGCCAGGAGAAATATCAATAACCTCAGATATGCAGATGATACCACCCTTATGGCAGAAAGTGAAGAGGAACTCAAAAGCCTCTTGATGAAAGTGAAAGTGGAGAGTGAAAAAGTTGGCTTAAAGCTCAACATTCAGAAAACGAAGATCATGGCATCTGGTCCCATCACTTCATGGGAAATAGATGGGGAAACAGTGGAAACAGTGTCAGACTTTATTTTTCTGGGCTCCAAAATCACTACAGATGGTGACTGCAGCCATGAAATTAAAAGACACTTACTCCTTGGAAGGAAAGTTATGACCAACCCAGAAAGCATATTCAAAAGCAGAGACATTACTTTGCCAACAAAGGTCCATCTAGTCAAGGCTATGGTTTTTCTAGTGGTCATGTATGGATGTGAGAGTTGGACTGTGAAGAAGGCTGAGCGCTGAAGAATTGATGCTTTTGAACTGTGGTGTTGGAGAAGACTCTTAAGAGTCCCTTGGACTGCAAGGAGATCCAACCAGTCGATTCTGAAGGAGATCAGCTGGGATTTCTTTGGAAGGAATGATGCTAAAGCTGAAACTCCAGTACTTTGGCCACCTCACTTGAAGAGTTGACTCATTGGAAAAGACTCTGATGCTGGGAGGGATTGGGGGCAGGAGGAGAAGGGGATGACAGAGGATGAGATGGTTGGATGGCATCACTGACTCGATGGGCGTGAGTCTGCGTGAACTCCGGGAGTTGGTGATGGACAGGGAGGCCTGGTGTGCTGCGGTTCATGGGGGCACAAAGAGTCAGACACGACTGAGCGACTGATGTGATCTGATCTGATCTGAGAAGACATTTCTGAGAGAAATTATAGAACACGTAAACAAATTAGATCTGCCACCTGTATGGATTAAAGGGCATGATTTTGTTAAGAGATTAATTCTACCCAAATTGATAAACAGGCTTCCCTGATGACTCAGACGGTAAAGAATCTGCCTGCTATGCGGGAGACCTAGGTTTGATCCCTGGGTCAGGAAGATCCCCTGAAAAGGGAAATGGCAACTCACTCCAGTATTTTTGCCTGGAGAATTCCATGGACAGAGGAACCTGGAGGGCTACAGTTCACGGGGGTCGCAAAGAGTCAGACATGACTGAGTGACTAACAAATTGGTATATAAATATAAGATAATTGCAATCAGAACCATGTAGGTTTTTTAAAAGATAGAAATAAACTAATTACAAAGTACAAATGAAGTTGCAAAGGAATCAGAAAAATCAATATGATTTTGAAAAAAGGAACAGAGTTAGAGAACTTAACATTTGCTAATCTTAATATTGGGCTTCCCAAGTGGTGCTAGTGGTAAAGAATCTGCCTGCTCCGCAGGAGACGCAAGAGATTCTGGTTCCATCCCTGGGTCAGGAAGATTCTCCTGGAGAAGGAAATGGCAACTCACTCCAGTATTCTTGCCTGAAAAATTCCATGGACAGAGGAGCCTGGTGGGCCACAGTCCATGGGGTCACAAAGAGTTGGACATGCCTGAGCACACACAGCACAACAACCTTAAGATTTACTTTAAACCTACAGGAAATGAGACAACGTGATGTTTGCATAAGGAGGAGCCGTATGTACAATGCAGCAGGCTAGCTAGTTCACAAATGTCTTACACTCATATAATCCACTGATTTTTCTTGGCCATGGTACCAAAGTAATTCAAAAGGAAAAGGACTGTCTTTTCAACAACCCTGCAACAGCAGCAACAAAAGCATAAACATGTGAATGAAAATAAACCTCAACATTTACTTCACATCGTTCACAAAACTACCCTTGAAATAGATCACAGATCTAAATATAGGAACTAAAACATAAACCTTTAACAAAAAAGCATGAGCAGTGCCTTATTGAACTTGGGCAAAAAGGTCTTCAAATAAAACAAAAAGGGATAAATAAGACTTCATGAAAATTTAACACTTTTGTTCATCAAAAGACAATGTAAATAAAATGAAGAGACAATCCACAGACTAAGAATTATTTGCAAAACATATAGCTGATAAAAGACTTGTATCCACAGCATATACACACATTTGCAACCCAATAACAAGAAAATTAAGAATTTAATATTTTAACCAGGCAAAAATTTTGAATAGACACTTCACCAAAAATATATGATTGCCAAAAATACAAGGTGCTTAATAGCTTTAGTCATAAAGGAAATTTTAAAACTCCAATGACACACTATTACCTAATAAGTAGAAAGACTAAAATTAAGAAGATGAACAAGTTCTGGTATAGATGTGGAGCAATTAGAGCTCAAGCATAAAATGCTAAACCTACTTGGAAAGGCAGTGTGATGGTTTCTTATAAAGTTGAACGTACACATCACACAACCCAGCAATCCCACTCTTAGGTATTTACCCCCAAAGAAATGAAAATACATCACACAACTATTTGTACTCATATGTCCATAGCAGCTTTACTCATCCTAACTCCAAACTGAATACAAACCCATTAATTGGCAAGTGGATAAATTGTGGCATTTGCATAAAATATAATACCCCTTATCAAACTGATACTTACAACAACATGACTGAATGTCTAAAGCATTCTATTAAGAAGCCAGAAAGAAATACACACACATACACACACATATAGATAGATAGATGAAGAGATTTCCCAGGTGGCTCAGTGGTAAAGAATCTGCCTGCCAATTCAGGAGACATGGCTTTGATCTTGGGTCAGGAAGATCCCCTGGAGAAGGAAATGGCAACCTACTCCAGTATTCTTGCCTGGGAAATCCCATGGACAGAGGATCCTGGTGGGCTAAAGTCCATGGGGATCACAGAGTCAGTCAGACATATATAGATAGATAGAGATATAGATATGCTGTGTGATCCCATTTATATGAAATAATAAAATAATAGAAAAGGCAAAACTCTAGTGAAATAGCACATCAATGATTTCCGGAGAATGAAGAGAAAACTTTTTGGAGTGATGGATGAAAATGCTCTTTATGATTATTGTGGTGACAGTTACCTGACTGTATACATTTATCAATATTCATCAAGTTATACCCTTATAATTGGTGAGTTTCATATCCAATTTCAACACAGTAACCCTGATTTTGAAAGTTAACTGCACTGGTCTATTAAGCTGTCAACTAAAGACAACAAATGACTGGGTTTGCACTTTATACAAGGTGCTTCCCCAATCTCTACAAGGGCGGTAAACAGGAAAGTGCCCCCAAGATGTACAAGCTGTATCGTGACCCCAAACCAACATGTCTATTCAATGGAGAACAATTCTAAGGGTCCCCTGCTGCTCTCCCTTCTAGCCCTGAGTCATAGTTACTCCTGTGCTGGGCAGTCAGGCAGGTGCCCAGCTCCGATCTCTCCACCAGTGAGAGCCTGCCTTTCAGCTTGGAGAAGTGTGGTCAGTGTCCCATAGTGGTGGAGCACCAGCACCTGCCATCACATCTCCCCACAGCCTTGCTGCTGGGGTGGCCCACACGCCGCTGAGATGGGCCAGGCCACTCCTGCCCGCTGCTCCGATGTGCTCTGTGCTCTGAGCCGCTGGGGTCACCTGAGACACCTCAGATCGTTCTCATAGTCTGAGTCCCCTGCTACCTGCTTCCATCGTGTGTACTTCTCACAGGCGTCCTGCCACCGAGGAACTCCCTTGTATCCATGTCCCTCTCCAGCATTCTCTCAACGTCCCAGGGGACCCCACCTGACACTAAATCACAGATGCAGCTGCTCTCGTGAGGAGGTATTTGGCCACGTGAAAGCAGCCAGCATCCCTAGATTTCTAACATGTTTGTGTTGTCACAGCTCTGTGTGTGTGCGTGTGTGTGTGTGTGTGCGCACATGCACTCCTTGCAATGGGCAGGTGTGCAAGCTGTTGTCTGTGTGTGTAGCTACATAGACTACACAGAAAGGAGCAGCCCTCCTCCACACGACATGCTCTATGGCTGGAGTTAAAACACCACTCATTTGGAAGAAGTTTATTTTCAGCTCTGGCCAAGTAGACAGATGAATAACTCAAGGCAAAGGGAGGAAGAATGAGATATGGGACTTCAGGTAGAGAGAAATCAAGGGTTCTGATTCTCAGAATTGAGCACTTCATCCCTCAATCAGTTCCCTGTAAATCAAGACAAAACCTATCTCTACGATTTGTCAGAGAAAAGTAGACACAGTGCCTTGTTTTGCTCACTGTCAGCATTAGCTTTGCCCTCAGTGGGACACCAACGCTGTGGATGAAGTGAGGTTCTCTCTCTCTCTCCAAACTGCTTCTTCATTTCTATCTGGAGAGAAATCTGGGGAAGAGGATGAACTGCTACATGGTACAGAGGTCCACTGAAACCTAGCGTGCTTCTCAGCTCTGCACGGTGAGGCTACTGTTCCTATATCTGCTCAATTCCTGAGTCTTCATCATGGAAGACAAGATCAGTTTGCTTTGAAAGAAAGTTAGTACTTTATATACAGTGTAGATCTCTGGAAAATCTTCATGATATCCTTACCCAAACAGTTTTCACATATGCGGATCAAGATGGATTCCCTGGTGGCTCAGATGGTAAAGAGTCTGCCTGCAATGCAGGAGACCTGGGTTCAACCCCTGAGTCGGGAAGATCCCCTAGAGAAGGAAATGGCAACCCACTCCAGTATCCTGGAAAATCCCATGGATGGAGAAGCCTGGCAGGCTACAGTCCACAGGGTCACAAAGGGTCAGACATGACTGAGCACCTACAGTTTCACTTGTATGACGATCAAGATGGGACATATCTTGATGAAAGAATGAGTCAGAAGCAGAAACCATCACCATTAATGGTGCCTTCCTTCTCGGCCTCAAAGGGAACAGGAGCCCAGTGGGCTTCAGGAGACACAGAACAGAGGAGAAAGACATCTAGAGGGTCACAACAGCCTGTCTTGTAAATGTCTGTCCCATACCCCTGCTCTCAAAAGAAGCAAGGACAGAAGTGAACTGCAATCCAGACACCCAGCCCTCCACTCACTTTGCGTGATTTCCAATCCAAAGGTTTTTTTTTTTTTTTTTTTTATTTTTAACCATTAAAAAAAATTAAGTATAGTTGATCTGCAATGTTGTGTTAGTTTTGAGAGAGCTAATGCTAAGGCATTGGAGAAGGCAATGGCACCCCACTCCAGTACTCTTGCCTGGAAAATCCCATGGACGGAGGAGCCTGGTGGGCTGCAGTCCATGGGGTCACAAAGAGTAGGACACAACTGAGTGACCAACTTTTCACTTTCATGCATTGGAGAAGGAAATGGCAAACCACTCCAGTGTTCTTGCCTGGACAATCCCAGGGATGGGGAAGCCTGGTGGGCTGCTGTCTATGGGGTCACACAGAGTCAGACACAACAGAAGGGACTTAGCAGACTTAGCAATGCTTAGGCAGGTTGATAACAAGTCTGGGGCCCTCGAAGAGGAAGGGTCCCAGGGTCCTCAAGGAGGAGAAAGGGGTCCAGGGCTCTTGAGGAGAAAGAGACAAACACTTTTTTCTACATTGCTTTGTCTTAGTCACATAAGATGTTTTTTCTTAAACTCTGAGTTGTTATGACAACAATCTTTATGACTGACTTTCTTTAAGCCTGCTGCTGCTGCTGCTAAGTCGCTTCAGTCGTGTCTGACTCTGTGTGACCCCATAGACAGCAGCCCACCAGGCTTACCCGTCCCTGGAATTCTCCAGGCAAGAACACTGGAGTGGGTTGCCATTTCCTTCTCCAATGCATGAAAGTGAAAAGTGAAAGTGAAGTGGCTCAGTCGTGTCCGACTCTAGCGACCCCATGGACTGCAGCCTACCAGGCTCCTCTCCAGGCAAAAGTACTGGAGTGGGGTGCCATTGCCTAAGCCTAGAGCTAATGAAAAAACAGCAAAACACCATCTTGCTCAAGGGTATGCTTTTCCTTAAGCTCTGTACTAATGATTATATAAAAACAATGTATCTTGCTGGAGGACATGTTTCTCCTTCTTAACAAGAACCTTCTGACTAATCTTGTTATCTTAAGAGGAATGTTGTGGGAGTGGATCTGGCAAAAGTATATAAGGCCTTGATGAGACTATCAGATGGTGACTGCAGCCAGGAAATTAATAAAAGACACTCCTTGGAAGGAAAGTTGTGACCAACCTAGACAGCATATTGAAAAGCAGAGACATTACTTTGCCAACAAAGGTCCGGCTAGTCAAGGCTATGGTTTTTCCAGTGGTCATGTATGGATGTGAGAGTTGGACTAAAAGAAAGCTGAGCACCAAAGAATTGATGCTTTTGAACTGTGGTGTTAGAGAAGACTCTTGAGAGTCCCCTGGACTGCAAGGAGATCCAACCAGTCCATCCTAAAGGAGACCAGTCCTGGGTGTTCATTGGAAGCACTGATGTTGAAGCCGAAACTCCAGTACTTTGGCCACATGATGGGAAGAGCTGACTCATTGGAAAAGATCCTGATGCTGGGTAAGATTGAGAGCAGGAGGAGATCGGGACGACAGAGGATGAGATGGCTGGATGGCATCACCGACTTGATGCGCATGGGTTTGGGTGGACTCTGGGAGATGGACAGGGAGGCCTGGCATGCTGCGGTTCATAGGGTCGCAAAGAGTCGGACACGACTGAGCGACTGAACTGAATAACTGAAGACTAGTGAGGAGGCCACTCTCTGTCCCCCTCTGATGTCCATATCAGAAGCTTTCTCTGTCTCTTTTCACAGTAATAAAACTTCTGCCACACAAAAGCTCTGAGTGATCAAGTCTGGTCCCTGATCCTGAAGCTACATCTTCGGAGATCACGAGTCTGACACTGTTCATCACAAGCCGTCCATTTCATGTGTACAGCAAAATGATTCAGTTATACAGGTGTGTGTGTATATATATATATATTCTGTTTCGGATTCCTCTCCATCATAGGCTGTTATAAGATACTGAAAACTCCTCCCTGTGCTGTATAGTAAACTCCTGTTGTTTGTCTATTTTATGTGTGGTGTGTATGTATGTGTATGTGTATATCTGCAGTGTTTATTAGTGGCAGTGTACTAATACACCTACTACTAGTGTGTATCAGTAAATTCCAAACTCCCAATTTATCCCTACCACCCTCTTTCCCCTTAGGTAATCACAAGCTTGTTTTCTATGTTTGTGAGTCTATTTCTGTTTTGTACATTCATTTGCATCATTTTTTCAGACTCCACATATAAGCGATATCACATCATATTTGTCTTTACCTGACGTAATAATCTCTAGGTCTCTCCATGTTGCTGCAAATGACATTATTCCATTCTTTTTATCACTGAGCTACATTCCATCGTATATATGTATCATTGTATATACGATCCTCACATGTGAAAACTGGGTAATGATATTAAGATTTTCCAGGAGTTCATCGATTCATCTGTTAACACACACTTAGGTTGCTTCCATGTCTTGGCCATTGCAAATAGCACTAATATGAACACAAGGGTGCATGTATCTTTTCAAATTTTAGTTTGCTCCAGATATATGCCCAGGAGTGGCATTGCAGGATCATATTGTAAATCTAAAAATGGATTTTTAGCTTTTTAAGGAATCTCCATACTGTATTCCATAGTGGTTGTACCAACAATGGAGGAGGGTTCCTTTTTTCCCATACCCTCTCCAGTACTTATTATTTGCAGGCTTTTTAATGATGGCCATTCTGACTGCGAAGGTGGTACCTCATTGTACTTTTGATTTCCATTTCTCTAATGCAAATGTGATGCTGAGGATCTTTCCATGTGCCTTTTGTTCATGTGGGTGTCTTCTTTGGAGAAATGTCTATTTAAGTCCTCTGCCCATTTTTAAAAATTGGGTTGTTTGTTTTTCAGATATTAAGCTGTATGAGCTATTTGTAAATTTTGGAAATTAATCCCTTGTTGGTAGCATCATTTGCAAATATTTTACACCCACTCTTGCCACTTCTATTCAATATGGTTTTGGAAGTCCTAGCCACAACAATCAAAGAAGAAAGATAAATAAAAATAATCCAAATTGGGAAAGAAGAACTAACACTGTCACTATTTTCAGATGACGTGATGCTATACAAAGAAACAAAGGAGACCATAGCAAAAATCAACAAAGCCAAAAGCTGGTTCTTTAAAAGGATAAATAAAATTGACAAACCATTAGCCAGACTCACCAAGAAACAAAGGGAGAAAAATCAAATCAATAAAATTAGAAATGAAAATGGAGAGATCACAACAGACAACACAGAAATACAAAGGGTCATAAGAGACTACTATCAGCAATTATATGCCAATAAAATGGACAACGTGGAAGAAATGGACAAATTCTTAGAAAAGTACAACTTTCCAAAACTGGACCAGGAAGAAATAGAAAATGTTAACAGACCCATCACAAGCATAGAAATTGAAACTGTAATCAGAAATCTTCCAGCAAATAAAAGCCCAGGTCCAGACGGCTTCACAGCTGAATTCTACCAAAAATTTAGAGAAGAGCTAACACCTATCCTACTCAAACTCTCCCAGAAAATTGCAGAGGAAGGTAAACTTCCAAACTCATTCTATGAGGCCACCATTACCCTAATACCAAAACCTGACAAAGATGCCACAAAAAAAGAAAACTACAGGCCAATACCACTGATGAACACAGATGCAAAAATCCTTAACAAAATTCTAGCAATCAGAATCCAACAACATATTAAAAAGATCATACACCATGACCAAGTGGGCTTTATCCCAGGGATGCAAGGATTCTTCAATAGCCACAAATCAATCAATGTAATACACCACATTAACAAATTGAAAAATAAAAGCCATATGATTATCTCAATAGATGCAGAGAAAGCCTTTGACAAAATTCAACATCCATTTATGATAAAAACTCTCCAGAAAGCAGGAATAGAAGGAACATACCTCAACATAATAAAAGCTATATATGACAAACCCACAGCAAACATTATCCTCAATGGTGAAAAATTCAAAGCATTTCCCCTAAAGTCAGGAACAAGACAAGGGTGCCCACTTTCACCATTACTATTCAACATAGTTTTGGAAGTTTTGGACACAGCAATCAGAGCAGGAAAAGAAGTAAAATGAATCCAAATTGGAAAAGAAGAAGTAAAACTCTCACTGTTTGCAGATGACATGATCCTCTACATAGCAAACCCTAAAGACTCCACCAGAAAATTACTAGAGCTAATCAATGAATATAGTAAAGTTGCAGGATATAAAATCAACACACAGAAATCCCTTGCATTCCTATACACTAATAATGAGAAAATAGAAAGAGAAATTAAGGAAACAATTCCATTCACCATTGCAACGAAAAGAATAAAATACTAAGGAATATATCTACCTAAAGAAACTAAAGACCTATATATAAAAAACTATAAAACACTGGTGAAAGAAATCAAAGAGGACACTAATAGATAGAGAAATATACCATGTTCATGGACCAGAAGAATCAATATAGTGAAAATGAGTATACTACCCAAAGCAATCTATAGATTCAATGCAATCCCTATCAAGCTACCAAGGGTATTTTTCACAGAGCTAGAACAAATAATTTCACAATTTGTATGGAAATACAAAAAACCTCAAATAGCCAAAGCAATCTTGAGAAAGAAGAATGGAACTGGAGGAATCAACCTGCCTGACTTCAGGCTGTACTACAAAGCCACAGTCATCAAGACAGTATGGTACTGGCACAAAGACAGAAATATAGATCAATGGAACAAAATAGAAAGCCCAGAGATAAACCCACACACCTATGGACACCTTATCTTTGACAAAGGAGGCAAGACTATACAGTGGAGAAAAGACAATCTCTTTAACAAGTGGTGCTGGGAAAACTGGTCAACCACTTGTAAAAGAATGAAACTAGAACACTTTCCAACACCATACACAAAACTAAACTCAAAATGGCTTAAAGATCTAAACGTAAGACCATAAACTATAAAACTCTTAGAGGAGAACATAGGCAAAACTCTCCGACATACATCACAGCAGGATCCTCTATGACCCACCTCCCAGAATATTGGAAATAAAAGCAAAAATAAACAAATGGGACCTAATTAAACTTAAAAGCTTCTGCACAACAAAGGAAACTATAAGCAAGGTGAAAAGACAGCCTTCAGAATGGGAGAAAATAATAGCAAATGAAGCAACCGACAAACAACTAATCTCAAAAATATACAAGCAACTCCTGCAGCTCAATTCCAGAAAAATAAATGACCCAATCAAAAAATGGGCCAAAGAACTAAACAGACATTTCTCCAAAGAAGACATACAGATGGCTAACAAACACATGAAAAGATGCTCAACATCACTCATTATCAGAGAAATGAAAATCAAAACCACAATGAGGTACCATTTCATGCCAGTCAGAATGGCTGTGATCCAAAAGTCTACAAGCAATAAATGCTGGAGAGGGTGTGGAGAAAAGGGAACCCTCTTACACTGTTGGTGGGAATGCAAACTAGTACAGCCACTATGGAGAACAGTGTGGACATACCTTAGAAAACTGGAAATAGAACTGCCTTATGATCCTGCAATCCCACTGCTGGGCATACACACTGAAGAAACCAGAATTGAAAGAGACACGTGTACCCCAATGTTCATCGCAGCACTGTTTATAATAGCCAGGACATGGAAGCAACCTAGATATCCATCAGCAGATGAATGGATAAAAAAGCTGTGATACATACACACAATGGAGTATTACTCAGTCATTAAAAAGAATACATTTGAATCAGTTCTAATGAGATGGATGAAACTGGAGCCTATTATACAGAGTGAAGTAAGCCAGAAAGAAAAACACCAATACAGTATACTAACGCATATATATGGAATTTAGAAAGATGGTAATGACAACCCTGTATGTGAGACATCATAAGAGACACAGATGTATAGAACAGTCTTTTGGACTCTGTTGGGGGATGGGGGGGGGATGATTTGGGAGAATGGCATTAAAACATGTTTAATATCATATAAGAAATGAATCACCAGTCCAGGTTCGATGCAGGATACAGGAAGCTTGGGGCTGGTGCACTGGGATGACCCAGAGGGATGGTATGGGGAGGGAGGTGGGAGGGGGGTTCAGGATGGGGAACACGTGTACACCCATGGTGGATGCATGTTGATGTATGGCAAAACCAATACAATATTGTAAAGTAAAAAATAAATAAACAAATAAATAAAAAAGAAAATACTAAGGTGCTACCAGAAAAATACTGCTGCTGCTGCTAAGTCACTTCAGTCGTGTCCGACTCTGTGCAACCTCATAGATGGCAGCCCACCAGGCTCCTCTGTTTCTGGGATTCTCCAGGCAAGAACACTGGAGTGGGTTGCCATTTCCTTCTCCAATGCAGGAAAGTGAAAAATGAAAGGGAAATTGCTCAGTCATGTCCGACTCTTTGCGACCCCATGGACTGTAGCCCACCAGGCTCCTCTGTCCATGAGATTTTCCAGGCAAGACTGCTGGAGTGGGGTGCCAGAAAAATACTAGAGCTCATCAATTAATTTGGTAAAGTTGCAGGATACAAAATTAATATACAGAAATCTGCTGCATTTCTATACACTAACAGCAAAATATCAGAAAGAAGTTAAGGAAGTAATCTCATTTACCATTGTATCACAAAGAATAAAATACCTAGGAATAAACCTATCTAAGGAGGTAAAAGACCTGTATTCCGAAAACTATAGGATGCTGATGAAAGAAATTGAAGAAGACATAAACAGACGGAATAATAAACCACATTCTTGGATTGGAAGAATCAACAATATTGTTAAAATGACCATACTACCCAAGGCAATCTACAGATTCAAAGTAATCCCTATTAAATTAACAATGGCATTTTTCACAGAACTAAAACAATTAAAAAAAAAAAATCTGTATGGAAACACAAAGACCCAGGATCGACAAAGCAATCTTGAGAAAGAGGAACAGAGCTGGAAGAATCAGCCTCTCTGGCTTCAGACTATACTACAAACCTATAGTAATCAAAACAGTATGGTACTGGCACAAAAACAGAAATATAGATCAATGGAATAGGTAGAAAGACCAGAAATAAACCCAAGAATTTATAGACAATTAATCTACCACAAAGGAGGCAAGAATATACAATGGGGAAAAAAGAGTCTCTTCAATAGCGATGCTGGAAAAACAGAATGGCTACATGGAAAAGAATGAAATCAGAACATTCTCTAACATCATATGTAAAAATAAACTCAAAGTGGATTAAAGATATAAATGTAAGACCTGAAACCATAAAACTTCTAGAAGAGAACACTTAACATAAATTGCAGCAATGTTTTTTGGATCTGTTTCTTAGAGTAATGGAAATAAAGACAAAAATACACAAATGGGACCTAATTAAAGTTTAAAGCTTTTGCACAGCAAAGGGAACCATAAACTGAAATGACAACCAACTCAAGTTTTAAAAAGTTTTGACCTAGGTCACTGAAAATTTCAATTCTAGGGTTAGAATCAGCCATGCCACAATACTGCA
Source organism: Bos indicus x Bos taurus (assembly GCF_003369695.1). Classification (NCBI taxonomy): domain Eukaryota; kingdom Metazoa; phylum Chordata; class Mammalia; order Artiodactyla; family Bovidae; genus Bos; species Bos indicus x Bos taurus. Next base: position 4,105,599 of record NC_040079.1, on the reverse strand, counting down.
TGACCTCAAACAATGTCACCATGACTACTTCATCCCACCCATCAATTCCATGTTGTTCTTCTCCAGGCACTGGTCTCATTCTTGGCCAGACTTCCCCTCCCTGATTCATACTGGCCCTCGCCAAGGTGCTAACATGGCTTCAGCTCTGCTCCCTCACTTGGCTTCACATCCACCAGGGAAAAAGCACACGTTCTCCCTCGATATTAAAAATATATGTAGGGACATCCCTGGTCCAGTGGTTAAAGAATCTGCCTGCCAATGCAGGGGACACAGGTCTGATCCTTGGTCCAGGAAGATCCCACATGCTGTGGAGCAACTAAGCCCGTGCCCTAGAGCCCTGGAGGCACAGCTACTGAGTCCAACCACAGCTACTGAAGTCCAAGTGCTCCAGAGCCCATGCTCAATAACAAGAGAAGTCACTGTGATGAGAAGCCCACACACGGAAACTAGAGAGTAACTGTCCACTGCAACTACAGAAAAGCCCACACAGCAACCAAGACCCAGCACAGCGAAAATATATAAATACTCTTAAACATATACACACACACACACATATATATACACATACATATGTATATTCTGGACCTAACTGTCACTGTTTTAAATTAGACAATGTGTCCATTCTTGAAGGCAAAGTCCCTATGATCCAGGTAAGGTGTTGATTACCGTGAAGAGTTGGACTGAGCCCTGATGTGTGGGAGGGATCAAACTCATCTCCAGGTCAAACTTATCTCCAGATCAAACTCATCTCTCTCTCTCTCTCTCTCTCTCTCTCTCTCTCTATATATATATATATATATATATATATATATATGTATTATTACAATTCAACATGACCACAAAAGCTATATGCAATCTAGACCACAAGAGCTTGTTTCAGGGAAAAGTATTTTATCATGAAAAGTATTTTTATCATTAAAAAATTGCTGGTCCATGGTAATATTCAAAAGCAGATCACCTAGCTTATTTTATTATCATTTTTTTCATCTCTAGATCAAACTCATCTCCAGATCAAACTCATCCATTGGAGGTGGGGCAGTTGGCTCCATGAATTGTCAGAAGAGGTTACATGGCTGGTGTGTCAGTCGAGGTGATCCTGTGATGAGAACTACTCTTCTCTGGAATATCTGACTTGTCTTTCAGGAAAAGAAGAGCTTAAACCAGCATCAGAGTTCAGAACATGATGGATGTGGGAAAGACAGGTGCAGCTGAATGGAGGGGAGAGCTGTGCCCTGCACAGAGGGACTCAGGGGGAAGGGGGTCCTGGGGTTACTGGGCAGGGAAGATATGTGTCGGTACAGGTCTCCCCATGTGTGGACATGCAGGCCACTCTGTAGGATGCAGTGGAGCAATGATGCACATCATCCCCACCCACAGTGGGAGAGGCCGTGTCTATCTGAATCCTAGAATCCTCACCAGCACTGAGATAAATCATTAACACTAGCTTGCACTGTGAGTCGCCACCTTACCCACGCAAAAGACAATCTGTGGTTTCTAATGGCCAAGCCTGTAGGAATTAATAAATCGCTGACCTAATGACACCAATTACCCCATCGCACACACACCACACCATACATACCATGTACACACATACATGGGCTTCTTAGGTGGTGTGGTAGTAAAGAACCTGCCTGTCAATTCAGGATATGCAGGAGACACAAGTTTGATCCTTGGGTCAGGAAGATCCCCTGGAGGAGGAAATGGCAACCCACTCCAGTATTCTTGCTGGTAAAACTCCCATGGACAGAGGAGACTGGTGGGCTACGGTCCATGGGGTCACAAAGAGTTGAACATGACTGAGTGACTGAACACGCTCACACACACACACATACTTGCCACTTAGAAACAGATGCACACATCACAAATCACAGACACACACACCACCACTGCCATATTGGGACATGTCATCCGAGGCCTCTTCCAATGGTGACATTTGCATCCGGCTGAGACTCTCAAAGGGACCTGCAGTGACTAGACCTCCAGATGTCCCTCGGGGCATCCATCCCTCCTGAGATGCGATCGCTTCCTTTGTGGAGATTTCAGGGATCTCTTGGAGAAGGCAATGGCACCCCACTCCAGTACTCTTGCCTGGAAAATCCCATGGACAGAGGAGCCTGGTAGGCTGCAGTCCATGGGGTCGCTAAGAGTCGGACACGACTGAGTGACTTCACTTTCACTTTTCACTTTCATGCACTGGAGAAGGGAATGGCAACCCACTCCAGTGTTCTTGCCTGGAGAATCCCAGGGACGGAGGAGCCTGGTGGGCTACCGTCTATGGGGTCGCACAGCGTCAGACACAACTGAAGCGACTTAGCAGCAGCAGCAGCAGCAGCAGGGATCTCTGGTTCCAGGTCATTCATTCCCTCTCTCACTGACATAGTGGCTCAGTTAAAAAGATACCAAGTCATCTCTAGGATGGGTCAGATAAACAATGACACTTTTAAGTCTCGCAAGTCACAGCAGGTGCCAGGACCAGCCCTCACTCATGGGCTGCCTGGGTACCACTGGCTTAGGGCAACCTTACACGGTGGCGGAGTGTGATGAGTCATGAAGTTTCCTGGCCGACTTCCCATAGGGGAGATAGAGGTCTACGGCCACTCTACCACTCATCCCTCTCTGTCAATGTGCCTGGGAAATCCCAGACTGTAGTTATGGCTACATGGAGGGATGAAGGAAATTTTAATGCCAAGTATAGAAGAGACTCCTGGGAAGGGATGGAAAGAAGCTGTGAAACAGGAGGGCACTCGGTAGGAAGAGCAGAGGGGGAAGGTGCCCAGCCGCGTGGGCATGGGTGATGGAGAGGAACCCTAATAGCACGATGCAGCTTCTGGAGGAAGCCGGAGGGCGTGCCCTGTGTCTCCCCCTGGATGCAACCTTCTCTTCACTCGACTGAAAGGTCCCTCTGCAGATTGTGGCGATTTTGTGGCTCTAAGTTTGAAGCCAGGAATTTCTACTTCACAGAGATGATTGAGAAAACTGAGCTGTGGCATGAAAACCAAAAAGCTGGGGGATCCTGGCCTATAGGAGCCCAGGACTTTTGCAGGGAGAATTCACACATGCCATAGTATCTTTAGTAAAGAGTTTTATATACTAAAATCAATACTTGCTGACTGTAGTGATCCTTGGAAATTCAGGAAAAGAGTGAAGACCGGAAGCACCTATGAATTCTATAATAACAACAAAAAAATTGTTATTAACAATACATTTTCTTCCCTCTGGTTCTTATCCTATGCAAAGTCACTTGCTGCTTCTGTTTCATTTTTATGCTTGAGATCACTTTACCCTAAAAAGGCAGGGCATGAATTCAATGTTTATTGAATCACAAATATTATGATTAATTCAGAGAAAGAAATTATGGTTCCTTAACTCTGAAATTTAAGACCACTTTCAGCTCCATAATGAATTCTTACCAATAACAAAAATACAGTATCAGACATTCAACTACCTTGTAGAAGAGTTCCTGAAGCTTCCGACAAAGTATTCTTGCAGAGATTTCGGTAGCATTCCTTTCAAAAATGGAGACCCCTCCTCCCTCTGTAACCCTTTCCTTATAAAATTCCTCAAGGCTCTTTTGACCACACGCTGTCATGTCCCCTGATCCCACATTTTTGTTGTTGTTCAGTTGCTCAGTGCGTCCACCTCTTTGTGACCCATGGACTGCAGCACGCCGGGCTTCCCCATCCTTCACTATTCCCCAGAGTTTGCTCAAATTCATGACCATCCAGTCGGTGATGCCATTCAACCATCTCATCCTCTGTTGCTCCCTTCTCCTCCTGCCCTCAGTCTTTCCCAGCATCAGAGTCTTTTCCAATGAGTCAACTCTTCACATAAGGTGGCCAAAGTACTGGAGTTTCAGCTTCAGCATCATTCCCTCCAAAGAAATCCCAGGGCTGATCTCCTAAAGAATGGACTGGTTGGATCTCCTTGCAGTCCAAGTGTCTCTCAAGAGTCTTCTGCAGCACCACAATTTGAAAGCACCTTTCTTCAGTGCTCAGCCTTCTTTGCAGTCCAACTCTCACATCCCATGTTAGGGTATTTAATTCCTTTAATTCCTTAATGCCTGCCTCGTTTCTCTGTTGAGATCTTGAGAATTCTTTCTTCAGAAACCCGTCTTTACTCTTAACATGTTGGAGGAGGCCCACGCACGTGATGGAATATAATCTGCTTACTCAAAGTTCACTGATGTAAATGTCTATCTTTCCTCCACGTTTACCAATTGAAATGTTCATCGCATCTTGAAAAATACCTTCACAGCAATATCTGGACTGGTCTCGGACCAAACAACTGGGCAGCACAGCCAGCCGAGTTGCCACACCATGTTAGCCATCACACCTGTCCATTTACCTGATGGTTGTGAAAGGGGATCGCACCTCCTGCATTAGTTCCAGGAGCTGAGAAGCAGATTCTGAAACGATGTCAGGCTTGTAAGAGCTTAGTGGGGGGGCGTACTTGAGGAGGGCTGGTCTGACACCTGTGAAAGGGGACAGGGGGATGTTTGGACACTAAGAGCCTGCAGCATAGCTCCAAGGACAGTTAGGCTAGGCTGATGAGGAATCCTCAAGCCAAGAAGAATCCATCTGTTGCCAAGATGGGCCTGCCTTTGTATCCCCAGTGAGCTCCATAACTGGCTGGGAATGGGTGCAGCAAGTGTGGTTTGGAGCACAGGGTGGGCCGAGATAGGTGAGAACCTGTACCATCCCTTGTTACGCTCCCCACCAAAGGAGATGCTGTATTCTATGGTGGTATCCCCTCCCCATTAACAGTTAACTCCATGAGGATGGCGTTACATCAGCATACTTGCTGTAATACGTGCCTGAAGAGGAATTCCTTACATAGCAGTAGATAGAACTTGAGTGGAACTAGGAAGTGCTGACCATGATGGGGTTCTGCACTTTCTACAATGGAAGACATTTTCGTTAGCCATGCCACAGATCATGCGGGATCTTGGTTCTATGACCAGGGGTGGAACCCATGCCTGTTATTTATGGAGATATTGTTGTTGGTTCGTTGCTCAGTTGTTCTGCCTCTTTTGTGACCCCGTGAACTACAGCCCCACCAGGCTCCTCTGTCCATGGAGCTTCCCAGGCTAGAATACAGGAGTGGCTTACTATTTCCTTTGCCAGGGGTTCTTTCTGACCCAGGGATTGAATGCACGTCTCCTAGCGTGGCAGGCGGATTCTTCACTTCCAAGCCACCAGGGAAGCGCTTATGCAGATGCTGCTGTGCTGCGCTCAGTCCTGTCTGACTCCTCGTGACCCTGTGGAGATGGGTATTATCTAAATATACAGAAGAATGAGATAGAGTTTATTGTTATGGAAGGGGGGAAATGTATTTAGATAACTCTTGGCTGAGATTTTTCCTTGTAATTATCTGATCAATAAAAAATTGTGCAGCTAGGGTAATGAGAAGAAATGGATTTGTCAGAAAGTATGTTGGGTTTATGTAAACAATAAGTAAATATTCACTTAGAACTCAAGAGACCTTAGTCTGGTAAGCAATTACATAATGGATTCCAGGCTGCATAAATTTATTTGTTTGTACTTTCTGGGACATTTACAAAGATTACAAAATGATCTAAGATATTATTATGATAATACTGCTCATAAGCATTAGACACTAAAACATCAAACCTGGAGAAAACATTCAAAATATTCATAATCCTGCCACTCCTACAGAAATATAAGAATAGTTTATATTATGGAGTCAATTTCACTTTTATTTCCTAACCACCTTTGAGGGAGAAGATGTATTTGTTTGGGACCTATAAAAGCAGTCATCCTCAGGGATTATTGAAGGCCAAACCAGCACATAGTGTTATGTAACAACATTTAATTTGTACTTGTCCTCAATCTTATGTAAAGTTCCAACTGCCCTGATACCTCTAAACCTGGGATGTCTTAGGGTTACTCTGAAGCCATTGTTGAGAAGAGTCATCAAACAGAAAGACTTAGGAGCCCTTGAGATCATGTCCTGTCCGATCCTTGAACTCCATTTTCCCAGCTTCATGTCCTTGAACCCAATTAATCAGCAGGACACAAGATGTCTACACACCATTGGGGGGAGAACCTCATAAACACATGATCTTTGGGAAGTCTACACCACATTTGAGTTGCAAAACAATGACGAGAGTGGTAACAACAAAGGGAAAAGTGTTCTCTCCAGATCACACAAGAAACGAATAACTTTAAGGAATGAACCCCACTTCACATCTGTTCAGTTCAGTTCAGTTCAGTCGTTCAGTCGTGTCCGACCTTTGTGACCCCATGAACCGCAGCATGCCAGGCCTCTCTGTCCACCACCAACTCCTCCCGGAGTCCACCCAAGCCCATGTCCATTGAGTCGGTGATGCTATCCAACCATCTCATCCTCTGTCGTCCCTTTCTCCTCCTGCCCTCAATCTTTCCCAGCACCAGGGTCTTTTCCAATGAGTCAGCTCTTTGCATCAGGTGGCCAAAGTATTGGAGTTTCAGCTTCAACATCAGTCCTTCCAATGAACACCCAGGACTGATTTCCTTTAGGATAGACTGGTTGGATCTCCTTGCAGTCCAAGGGACTCTCAAGAGTCTTCTCCAACACCACAGTTCAAAAGCATCAATTTTTCTGCTCTCAGCTTTCTTTATAGTCCAACTCTCACATCCATACATGACCACTGGAAAAACCATAGCCTTGACTAGACATCTGTTAGTCTTCCTGTTTCCACTGGGGTCATTCCCCAGGCAATTCCATGTGAGCCCACCTGCAAGAGAACCTAAGATATCCTGGCTGTGTTTAGATACACTTCTCCTTGTAGAGCTGCAGACATGATTTTCACATAAAATAGAGAAAGGAGGAGATTAAATTGAATGTACTCTGTAATGATGACCAATATTATTGTGAAATTGCTTGTGCTGCAGTTTGTATAACCATTACTGCTGTGACCACGTGACATGTTTTTGAATAGATAGACCGTTCTCAGTTTAGTTACTGGAGAAAATCTAAACTGATTTCTAATGAGCTCAGCTGACAATGGAAATTTTCAATACTAAATATGTAATTATTATATTACACTTATGCTACCTCTTAAGCATGTCTGTAGTTGTGCAGACATACTTAAGTATTTCTATACATTCGTTCAATTTCTATAAAGCTCATTTAATGCTAACAGTAAACTCCTGAAGAATTTACTTTTCCATACTGTTTATATCAACTCCTGTCTATCCTCCTCTGTTCTTCTGCAGTCATCACTACTCTTCTGAAAGAAAATTTAAATAAGTCACTTTTGTCTTTAACTTCAAAGACAGGTTAACCTTTTTTAACCTCTTAAATTTATTTTCATTCCCCTCCCTGGCCCAACACATATGCTCTTCCAAGGCTCCCAGAAGCCATTTGGCTCCATCCTTTTTCTCGTTGATTAAAAATATGTTACCTCTCTCAATAATCTCCTACATTTCAGAAGAATATATCAGTCCACAAACACTGGGCTTATTGCTCAGAACAAGTGCAGGGTTGTCTCCTTTTGCTTGTTGGACAGTTGACAGCATCGCGTTCAATACCAGACCTTGAGGACTCGGAGTTAGAGCCACACAAGGGTGAAGGGGCATCTTGGACTTCATGTTGAGGTGTCCTAAGAAGAAAGGTCTGCACTGGAATTTTCAAGAATCAGAGACACATTTTACAGTCCTGAGCTATTGAGCCTTTAGGATGGCTGTTATAGCAATTATCCTATCCTGACCTGACTGATGCACAAATTTGAACCAGGAGTGGAGTTTCCCAGAAAGAAAGGAAGAGAAGAAGGGACCATGTGAACATCTAAAATATGAGACAATAACTTCATGATGGGCTGTATGAAGGGGGAAAAAAAGCTGCTGTAGGATATATTGCACTGAACAAGCATTTTATGGAAACTGTTGCCTGCGGTATCAGGGGATGTTATCACAGTGGGGTAAGTGGTTGGGAGGAATAGAGCCCGATGTGTAGGGATCATATTGGGTGCATTTGTCAAGGTGTTATCAGCAAGGTTTGGTTCAAGACAAAATAAGAGTAGCAAGAGTCCAGTACACAGAGGCTTGGGAGGGCTGTACTGCTTCTAAACCAGTGGGCAAGGGAGCTGAGAAGATCTTGGAGTGACACGGACAGACAAGCCCCAGCCTCCCCGCAAAGAACAGACAAAGACACGCTCTCTCCCCACACCTGGTCACCGCAGGTAGCAGCGGCCAAACTACGAGGACAAAGGAATGAGAGTGGTGGAAAGAGTCACAGAAAGCTTGAAAACGAGGTCTAGGCAATAATTTCTGGTACAGGGACTTCCCTGGTGGTCCAGTGGTTGAGACTCTGTTCTTCCACCACAGGGGCACAGGTTCCATCCTTGGTGAGGGAACTAAGATCCCACATGATGTCTTGTTTTGTTGTTGTTCAGTCGCTCAGTCGTGTCTGACTCTTTGTAAGCCCTTGGACTGCAGCACACCAGGTTCCCCTGTCCTTCACTATCTCCTGGAGCTTGCTCAAACTCATGTCCACTGAGTCAGTGATGCCATCCAACCATCTCATCCTCTGTCGCCCCCTTCTCCTCCTGCCTTCAATCTTTCCCAGCATCAGGCCCTTTCCTAATGAGTCAGCTCTTTGCATCAGGTGGTCAAAGTATTGGAGCTTCAGTTTCAGCACCAGTCCTTCCAGTGAATACTCAGGGTAGATTTTTTCTAGGATTGGCTGGTGTGATCTCCTTGCAGTCCAAGGGACTCCCGGGAGTTTTCTTCAGCAACACAATTTGAAAGCATCAATTCTTTGGCCCTCAGCCTTCTTTATGGTCCAACTCTCACACCCATATGTGACTACTGGAAATATAAATAATAATAATAATAATAATAATTTCTGGTAAAGTTGCTGGTTCGAAGAACTGACTAGAGCAAATCAATCTGGAATCTAACTCGTGTGATTGAACCGTAGTGTCAAAGAGACAGGCCAGTGGAGGATTTTGACAGTGAAGCCACAGAACACACAGCTGCTTCCCCAACTTTGCAGGAGCAGGAGGCTGGGTGAGCGAGCAAATAAGCAACCTGTCAGACTGTACTCCTCCCCCAAGACTTTAGGTGTGGCCCAGATGGATAAAGGAAGAGAAAGAACTATCCAGAGGGTCTTTCCAGAAAGAGTGTGGAGAACAATACACAGAAGTTGCCCTGGGCGGAACCAGGACCGAGGTCCAATGGCTGGAGATCCCCGTTCTGGGGACAAGTGGTCCTCACAGCCCCGCCTCGGGGGCTGGACCAGTTCCAGCCTGGACCAGTGCCTGCTGATGAAGGGTCTCCTCTTACATCCTCCCCCAACTTAAAACTGTTAAGAATGCCCAAAGAGGGTGATATGGAACTCAAGCTAAAGAAATATGAAATTTCAGAATCTCTGGGACCTGAGCGAGGAGCATTAAGCTCTCTATTCTCATCCCTACTGATGACCAGGTGCACACAAGAGGCATATCTGCATGCAGCAATATTACCAGCTCATCTCCAAAGACAAGTGACAGTTCTGGAAAATGTCCACATCAGAGTCCTGGGGAGTCCTGCGTGGGAGGAGAACCACCCAGTGATGTCTGGGTGGACAGTGTAGAATCACAAGGTGTTTAAACAACTACAGAGAGTCAACATAGAGGGCATCAAAGAGAAGGAAAAAGATAGAGGGCTTAAGTATTGGCGTTTGCAGAAATAATTCTCAGTTCAGCATGAGACTCCACCATTCCCTGGTCATGCCTCGTCTTCCAACAGAGGAAGTGGGTCTCTGATGCAGCCTGCTTTTCTTCTGTTTGGTCATTTATGAATAGGTGTGTAATATGATGCCTAGAGAGTAAAGGTGTGGTTTTACATTAAGTGTTAGTCACTCAGTCATGTCCGACTCTTTGCGACCCATGGACTATAGCCTGCCAAGCTCCCCAGGTCAGTAGGTGTCCAACATGCTACTGGAGATCAGTGGAGAAATAACTCCAGAAAGAATGAAGGGATGGAGCCAAAGCAAAAACAACAGCCAGCTGTGGATGTGACTGGTGATGGAAGCAAGGTCTGATGCTGTAAAGAGCAATATTGCATAGGAACCTGGAATGTCAGGTCCATGAATCGTATGGATGTGAGAGTTGGACTATAAAGAAAGCTGAGCGCCAAAGAATTTATACTTTTGAACTGTGGTGTTGGAGAAGACTCTTGAGAGTCCCTTGGACTGCAAGGAGATCCAACCAGTCCATCTTAAAGATCAGTCCTGAGGGTTCATTGGGAGAACTGATGTTGAAGCTGAAACTCCAGTACTTTGGCCCCCTGATTCGAAGAACTGACTCACTGGAAAAGACCCTGATGCTGGGAAAGATTGAAGGCAGGAGGAGAAGGGGACGACAGAGGATGAGATGGTTGGATGGCATCACGGACTCAATGGACATGAGTTTGAGTAAACTCTGGGAGTTGGTGATGGACAGGGAGGCCTGGCCTGTTGCAGTCCATGGGGTGACAAAGAGTTGGACACAACTGAGTGACTGAACTGAACTCAACTGAACTGAAGTGAAAGCTCCTCTCTCCATGGGATTTCCCAAGCAAGAATACTGGAATAGGTTGCCATGCCCTTCTCCAGGGGATCTTCTCAACCCAGGGATCAAATCCAGGTCTCCTACATTGCAGGTATATTCTTTATCATCTAAGCCACCAGGGAAGCTTCTCATTTCACATTTCTGTGTTGTAATTTATTTTAAAACATTTCAGTATCAGTGTGACTAGGTGTGGGTACATACACATTAGAACGTTAGTTTTGATTGATACCTGGAAGAGGTTCCTGGGTACTTGAAGCATCCTAGTTAGGAATTGCCTCTCTGGGGCACGTTCTCCAGGTGGCCAAGGCTGCCTCTGGTTTAGGGTATCAGACAGGGGCCCTCGATGTGAAAAAATGGAGCTTGGTAACTTCGAATTATCTTTTCTCTCTCCACAGAATCTGGCTTTCCAAACTATTTTCTCACTATGTGCAAAACAAGTCAGCTTGGAGACCCTAAAAGGTCCCATTCTGAATGTCCAAAGCTGAACACTATTAATTTTTCTTTCTCATCATGGGTGGAATGATCCTAAATTTCTGTGAGGCAAATAGATTCCTCTGCCCCAACAGAGGAGGCTTACAAACAAGGAAATGCAAGAATCTGCCAACTCAGGAGATGCAAGAGACTCAGGCTCATCCCTGGATCAGGAAGAGCCACTGGAGTAGGAAATGGCACCCTACTCCAGTGTTCTCGCCTGGAAAATTCCATGGGCAGAGGAGCCTGGCAGGCTACAGTCCATAAGGTTGCAAAAAGTCAGACACAACTGAAGCAACTTAGCATGTTAATCCCCAACTCCAAATTGATGCCCCCCTTTCCCCTTTGGTAACAATAAGTTGGTTTTCTGTCTGTGAGTCTATTTCAGTTTTGTAAACAAGTACATTTGTATCACTTTTTTACGTTCCACGAGTAATGATATACATTCATCACTCTCTGTCTTACTTCACCTAGTATTAACAGAATAACCTTTAGGTCCATCCATGTTACTGCAAGTGGCATTATTTCATTCTTTTCATGGCTAATAGAATTCCATCGTATGTTTTGCATATACACACCTCCTTTTATGCATTTATCCTTCAGTGGACATTTTAGGTGGTTTGCCTCCATGTCTTGGCTATTGTGACCAGTGCTGCTGTGAACACAGAAGAGCATGCACCTTTTTAAATTATGTTTTTCTCTGGATATCTGCTCAGGAGCAGGAAAACAGGGCATGCGGTGGCTCTAGTCTCAGTTTTCTAAGGAGCCTCCTTTCTATTCTCCACAGTCACTTTAACACAGGCTATCCCCTCCAGCCAGTCAGAACGGCCATCATCAAAAAGTCTATAAATAATAAATACTGCCCTACTCCTACAGTTACACTTCTTGAGTTAGTTTTTCCAGTTTATGGACACCCAGTTCTGTCCTCATCGTGAAATCACTACCAGCAAATATCACCAGGGTTGATACTGCTTATTTCCCAGTCCAGCATGTGCTGTATTAGAATGTGCCCAGTTCCACACAGACAGTCCTCAGAGTTTAGTGGCTTTAGGCAACTGAAGATCCTTTAGATCTTTTTAGAGCACGGTCAGGGAGGGGCTCTGCTTCATGTCATCAGGGACCCAGGTGCCTTCATCTCATGACATTGCATCTTCCCTTCTTGGGACACAGAGGGTAGAGGGTGACATCTGGGCAAATGACGTGGGGTCAGGTGTCTAAGAGGAATGGATCCCCTTAGCGTGCTGCACTTCACCCACACAGTCACATGGCTCCCACCTAAATCCATCAGGCTGGGAAAGGCAGTGCCTGGAGCCCGGGAGGAAGAGCAGAACCCAGGTGTCCGGGAGCAGCAGCCCCACCAGCATCCCTTACAGTCCTTGCGTACCTGGACCTCAGTGCCCTGCTGACCTCCCCTCTCTCCTGAACTGCTCTCTGCTCTCAGACTTGCAGGCCCCGGATGCTCGCGGGTTCCCTCCCTCTGCTCCGGCCACTCTTTTGGAGGTTCTTCATCACGGCCCAGTACCTGAAAGATGACACTTCGGTGTTCTCACTCTCTCGCCCTTGGCAACAAACCCACTCACACAGCATCAGTGGTTGCTGTCAGGACTCTCGAATGGCCTCGTGGCATTTCCCCTTGGAGATCCTGAAGGCAGCTCAGAGCTGCCGCACCAACACTTACACTCCTCGCTTTATTGCTGCTTTTTCTGACTCAGGGACCAGTCCTGAGGTTTGTACAAACCCTGCACCATCCTAGATTCCCTTTCTCCTTCACTCTTCACTTCCCATCACTAAGTCTTGATGATTCTGCCAACTTCATGTTTCTCTAAATAATTTTTAACTCTGCTGCCCTTCATTATCCTGGATACTTAGGCTTGTTTATTTTAGTTCTTCCCGGGGTCCTTCCTGAGGTTTTTCCTACAGTTACCCCCCACTATGTCAACAGATCCAATTACACGCTTTTGTATTGAAAACACAGATGTAACACCTCACCCACTGTTCTTTGGGAACAATGGAAAAAGAATCCATTGTTCTTTGGAAAAAATCCCACACACGAATCAGGTCTCTCCTATGGCTCTGATCTCCCAGAGTTGGGTCCCAAGCCTCCTTTTCCACCTCTAAGTGTTTACAAAGGTTTATAATTCTCCTCACACCTGTAAGAACACCGTCCTACGTGCCCATAGCTTATGGTAGGTACGTAGCATGAAATTAAAAGACGATTGCTCCTTGAAGGAAAGCTATGACAAACCCAGACGGGGTATTAAAAAGCAGAGACATCACTTTGCCAACAAAGGTCTGCAAATTCAAAGCTATGGTTTTGCCAGTATCCATGTATGGATGTGAGAGTCATAAAGAAGACTGAGTGCTGGAGAACTGATGCTTTTGAACTGTGGTGCTGGAGAAGACTCTTGAGAGTCCCTTGGACTTCAAGGAGATTGAACCAGTCAATCCTAAAGGAAATCAACCCTTCCAATATTCATTGGAAGGACTGATGCTGAAGTTGCAGCTCCAATACTTTGGCCACCTGATGTGAATAGCCGAATCATTGGAAAAGATCCTGATGCTGGACAAGATTGAAGGCAAAAGGACTTGGGAGTGGCAGAGGATGAGATGGTTAGCTAGCACCACTTACTCAATGGACATGAATTTGAGCAAACTGTGGGAAACAGTGAAGACAGGGAAGCCTGGCAGGCTGCAGTCCATGGAGTCACAAAGAGTTGGACACAACTTAGCAACTGAACAACAACTGCATAGTTCCACTCAGTAACACCTAACTGAGTAAATGAACAAGCCACAGCAAGAAAGGAAGGAAGGAAAGAGAATTCAGGTACTTAATAACCTGAGACACATATTGGAATAGTAAATCCTGATTATACTAAAAATCAACATAATACTGAAGTACAAATCCTCCAGTAAGTAAACCTACAAATAAATTACATGTAATTAGCATTAAAAAGCTTTGTCAAATAGTCGTGGGAATGTTCATAAAGTGTATGTAAGCTCTAAATTCATTATTTCTGGATTATCTTTAAATGAAGAGACCCTCAAAGATCCAGGGATAAAGCCTGGTAATAACTGCCAGACCAAATTGCTATTTAACTCTTCCATCGGAAACTGTTTTCCCAGCACGTGATTATCTATTTCATTAGCATTTCAACAGTATCCATTTTTAATCATCGTGGTGGCTACAGTAAGCAAATGTTATTTTTTTTAATCCTACGAAATGATCTGCAATAAAAACAAATTTAAAAACTCATTTTCTTTTTTTCTTTAAATGAGCTCAGTGGTAACGATGTGGTTTTTATGTCTGAGCTGATTCTGTTTGGTACGCCTGCATCACTGGAGAACTGCCAGTGATCTAGACTGCATTCTAATCACCAAATACATCCCAATTGGCAGAGGCAGTTTTGAGACTGCTAGATGTGTTTTTCCTGCATGGTCAGTAAGCAATTCAGATTGTTTCCGGTGAGTGACATGAACAGCATCACCATACTGTCATGGTGGTGACAGGGTCCTAGCCTGCAGGGCAGGTAATGATGGTCCCTAAACCATAGGTAGGTGGTCAGTGTGTGAAGAGCAGCACACACTGCTGTGTGTCAGTGAGCAGTTCAGGAGGGGAGGGGGCTCTTTGGAGGGGGTGGATTGCTGAGGCAAACACCAGGGCGGGAGAGGAGATGCCGTGCCAACAGAGAGACAAGTTGAATGAGGGGGATACAGGATCTGGAGTCATGTTGTCAGGAATAACCAGATGCAGGAGTGTGTGTGTGAGTGTGTATGTGAGAGAAAGAGAATATGTGCGTGTGCTACCGGAAGCTGGTGTCCTTTGTCCCGGAAACCAGCCTGCCTGGCTCTGCCCCGGTTCCTCCCTGGTATTGTACTTGGCAGGCGCAAGGCTTCGTCTCATGTGGGACTTAATGTGACACTATGGTCCTGTGAGTTGGAGTAGTGACTGCCAGCCCATCTGACAGACGAGAAAACTAAGAGTCAGGAAAGATAAGAGTGATGCCTTTACTTGAGGAGGTTTGCAGTCAAGACTCGAGCACTGAGACTGGGGCATCTGGCCTGGGACTTTCCCCAGCCCCCCAGCAGGGCTGTCCTGCGTCCAAGGGTGTGAGGCTCAGTCACAGAAAGGCTCAAGGGTCATCTCTGGGATATAACGGGGAAGAGGCAGAGGGAAGATGCCATCACCAACCAGTGACACCTCCATCAAGTAGGAGTGTCACATCAAGTCTGAAGAGGACCAGTGGGTGTAGTGGTCAGGCACACTCCCCAGGCCACCCTCGCCAGTCACCGCTTTCTAGATCTGAGACAGGGGAGAACAGAAGCACAAAATGCTCTTTTATCTTCATCTTCCTTTCCCAAATGAAAGACATAATAAGTGACAATAATGTGGTATGCATGCCTCTGTGGATGAGTACACACACCCGGGTGCTTTCATCACTTAGATTATTAGACAGATTGATAGACAGACAGATAAAGATAGATAGATTAGAGACACTTAGATAGATGGGTGACAGAAACATAGGTAAGAGATACATGATGCAGAAATATAGATGACAGAAAAGTAGAAGATGGATGGATGGATGATGGACAGAGAAGTAGACACATGTGTCGATAGAAAGATAGAATATATAAAGAAAGAAATGTGGGTGAGTGGATGGATGGGTGATGGAAAAATACATGGATAGGTAGAAAGAAAAAAGATAGGAAGATCGATGGATGGATGGATAGATAGATGATACCAAGGAAGATGTTGGGGGGATTCAGCTGGGGCTGTGGCAGGCAGCATCCTGGGCCAGCTGTGTGCAGCTAACCCAAAGACCACAGCAGAGGTTTGCATAGTTGACTAACAAGGCATTGGTCATCTGAGCCGAGGGCAACCTGGGAGCAGCTGAGAGAAGGTAAGCAGACGCTGAAACGGATTCATCGTTGTGTACACAGCCTCCCCTGTGCCCTTGGAGAGGCTGAACGGTTCCCAGGGCCCTTTTGCTCTGGGCACTTTCCTCTCAAACAAGACTTCAAGGTGGTGGGCTGGGGCTGCTACTCCTCACGTCAACAGATCCCAGGTCAGATCGTGAGCTCAGACCGTGTCAACGAGTTCATTTACATCTCGTTGCAGTTCATTCCATTAGGCTGCAGCTGAGAAACACAGCTTTTCTTGTTTGTCTCTTCCGTTCATCTAAATGACACACTGTATTTTTCCTGCATTTTCTTTCAGCGCTTTATGGCAAAATGTCCACATTTCTCATTCAGCTTACCCCAAGGTGTTTCTTCTGAGCCGAAGACAAAGATAATGATCTTTTATGAGAGGAGAAAAAGTTGCCCGAGTGTTTCCAAATCTGCCTTTAGTTCACTATTGCCTGGATCGCTTGACAGCAGGGACTTCAGGGTTGATTGTAATGATGATTTACAAAGCCAAATAAGAAGCTGGAGGAGCTGGAACAAATCTATTCTCATGAAGTTAGTAATGGATCTTACCTGGCAGAGGTGAATTACTGCACCACTTTCACAAAGACTGAAACACTGGATAACTCAGCAGATATATTGGAGTTTAAGAAAGAGCTAGAAAATGAAATTATAACCAAATCACTTTCAAAATTCACCTTTTTGAAATTCAGATCTTTTGTCATAAAATCATTGCATTTCCAAGCTAGAAGAACCCAAGAGAAATGATCTCCTTCATTCTGGTGTCTCCATCAATATAACAGTGAATCCATCACTCAGCATCTCTCCCTGCGTCTGATGTCATGGAAATGTGAAACATGAACCTTTCCTGGAACTTGGACCCAGGACTAAAGCTTTGGAAAGGAGGAGGGGCGACCATGCAGCGTGCACACACATGCTGAGGACCGGGGATGGCTTGGCAGTTCAGCAAAGGGCAAAACTTGTTTGATCCAGGGGACTGCCTGGAAGAGGTAGAATTTGACTTTGACTTTCAAAATTGCATTTGAAGAGACAGGAAGAACATGGGTGAGGATTTAAGACACTGAGCTCTGCCTGAGTGAGCCAGAGAGCAGAGTGGTGTAGTTAATAGCCAGGGGTAAACGCATGGTGGCCACACGGACAATGGTGCTCACTCTTGCCCTCGGATGTCTGGTACGTGATTAGAAGGCTCTTGGTGTTTTAGTCACTCAGTCGTGTCCGACTCTTTGTGACCCCATGGACTGCAGCCCACCAGGCTCCTCTGTCCACGAGATTTCCTAGGCAAGAATATCAGAGTGGGTTAACATCTCCTTCTCCAGGGGATCTTCCTGACCCAGGGATCGAACCCGAGTCTCCTGCATTGGCAGGCAGATTCTTTACCACTGGGCCACATGGGAACCCCACATGATCATAATAAATATTACTAAATAGCCAAGTGTTGCCAAAGCGGTTGGTTAAGACAGAATCTAAGAGAGGGAGAAACACCTCCATAAATTACTGATGAAACATGAAGGATCCCCCAGTAGCCACGAGTAGTCTCCTGCTTTAGGAACTGACTCTAATCAAGATGCTTGCTGTTCCGTCCTTCCATCCTGACGGCTGAAGCTGCATACCCTGGGGTCCCTCCCTCAACACGTTCACGGATTCATGCCAATCTGCTGATGGCTAGTAATTTCTTGACACATAGCCATTCATTCCCAGTTGTTGCTGAAATTCGGTCTGGAATAGCACCCAGAAATTCAGATAGGAGCACAGCGGTGCAGGTTGGGAAGTTTGAAGGCTTGAAATCTCCCTGCAGGGTCTCCCATGCATGTGCATGAGATGACCACTCTCAGAAACAAAGCCCTAGGATGACGGGAATAAGCTTTCCTTTCTGCACCTGAAACTCTGCATCCATTTTTTTTTATCTGAATGAGAAAGAGAAGCTACCTCATTTTCCTCCACTGTTTCTGTCATCTTCCTTGTGTGTCCTTTCCCAAGATGACTTTGGATGCGTGGCTGACACCCGAGCACATGAGGCTGGTATCCTTGGTTCATTAGCAGTCATAGGCTACCCTGGTCTTATGAAGGGTTTGTCATTAAATAACTCTGCGTTTTTAATTGAGGTATAGTTGATATACAGTGTTGTTAGTTTCAACTGTACAGCAAAGTCATTCAGATTCTTTTCCATTACAGGTTATTACAAGGTATCGAGGACAGTTTCCTGGGCTCCACAACTGGTCCTTGTTGATTATCTATTTTATCTGTGGTGGTGTGTGTTTGGGGGCTTCCTGGGTGACTCAGTGGTAAAGAATCCTCCTGCCAATGCAGGAGATGCAAGAGACTCGGGTTCAATCCCTGAGTCAGAAAGATTCCCTGGAGAAGAAAATGACAACCACTCCAGTATTCTTGCCTGGAAAATTCCATGAAGGAGACTGGCGGGCTAAAGTCTATGGGGTCACAAAGAGTCAGACGTGACTGAGTATCTGGGCATACTGTGTATATATTAATCCCAAACTCCTAAACTATCTCATTTATTTATGTCATTAAGTTTTGACATTTTATATCTGTATATATTTTTTATATATTTTGAAGTTATAGAATTGGGTGGTGGTGTTGGAGAAGACTCTTGAGAGTCCCTTGGACTGCAAGGAGATCCAACCAGTCCATTCTGAAGGAGATCAGCCCTGGGATTTCTTTGGAAGGAAAGATGCTGAAGCTGAAACTCCAGTACTTTGGCCACCTCATGCGAAGAGTTGACTCATTGGAAAAGACTCTGATGCTGGGAGGGATTGGGGTCAGGAGGAGAAGGGGATGACAGAGGATGAGATGGCTGGATGGCATCACTGACTCGATGGACGTGAGTCTCAGTGAACTCCGGGAGTTGGTGATGGACAGGGAGGCCTGGCGTGCTGCAATTCATGGCGTTGCAAAGAGTCGGACATGACTGACTGATCTGATCTGATCTGAATTTACTTTCTCAATTGACGTATACACTCTACCTAACCTGTAAAACTGATAACTAGTAGGAAGCTGCTATGTGACACTGGGAGCTGAGCCCAGGGAGCCCAGGTTCTGCCTTGTGAAGGCCTGGTGGGGTGGGAGGGGAAGGGGAGGGAGGTTCACAAGTGAGGGGACGTGTATATACATATATTTATAATTGTGACTCATTCCTATTATTGTATGGCAGAAACCAGCACATTGTAGAGCAATTATCCTCCAACCCAAAAATCTAAAAAAAAAAAAGAATAAAACTGCTTAATCTTCTTGGACAAGCCAACCATCAACATATAATTAATATCTTTATTTTTTAAATGTTTTTCCCCAGAGTCTGTTTTTCTGATATTAATGGAATTTCACCACTTGTATATATTATTATTTTACTAGCTTTTCCTAAATAAAAATAAATTAACGTTGTTTATACCTTTTTCCATACTTTGACTTCACAGATTTTCTGCATCCTTCTTTTTTATGACTTTTAGCTAGATAGGTTGGATCCATACTGAGATTACTGAAATGTCTGAATTCATTTCTTTTTTCCCCAATTTTTTTTCTTTTCTATGTGTCTTACTTTTTCTGCCTTTCCTCATTTTCTCCTGTTTTTCTTCACTGGGAGCAGTTGAGGTCCATTTTTGTTGTTTGTCTTTGTTTTCTCCTCTACTACTTTGGCTGTTATTCTTCTATATCTTTTGGAAGTTCTAATTTTAACATGCATTTTGACTTTGAAAAACTTTAAAAGGCAATCAACATATTTACAAATTAAGCCAATTAGAATGTTTTAAGTCTGACTGCCCATTCCTGACTACTGTACTAGTTAAGTTCCTAACTTCAAAGATCATTTGTCTTCAAAATACACTTACTACTCTTCTTTGATCTGGTTGCTGTCATTTTCTTTCCTTGTCATCATTTTCACATGTTGAACCCTTCCTTGGATGGTTTTCTTTTCTCCTAGAGTACATCCTTTGAACACCGTCATGCAGTGCGTAGCACACACGCCAGCCCTGGCCTGCAAGCTCTCAGCTTGTTCATAACCTCATAAGGAGCTTCACCCAGAATGTAAATCAGCCACATCATTAAGGACTCCACGTAGTGCAGCCAGCCTGTGTTTCCAGCAAGGCTCTCGATAAAAGAGGCACTCTGTTGATTTACATCCTGGAGCAAATTTCCTTATCTTGTCCTGGACAAACCTGTGCTTTCTGGATTTCTTTCTTAGTTTCTGTAAACTTTTTTTTTTTTGGTTGGTACTAAGTGATTTTTATTTTGTCCTCATTCTGGAAAAATAATTCACTGCATAAAAAGTTATCAGTTGAGAAACTTTCTCTATTTGCTGATTATGCTGCTGAGAGACCAGCTCCCTGCCTGCTTATCTTCCCATTGTAGGTAGTCTGTCTTTTCTGTCTTTTAGTGGTGGACTTTTTAGTCTTCTTTATTCTGCGTGCTCACCATGGCATGTCCAGGTGTCCATTCCTTCTTATTCCTCCTGCTCAAGATTTTGGCTTCCTGTTCCTGAAGATTGGCCTTCAACAATCACAAAGAATTCCACTCCCTTCCATGATCTCTCCAAATACTATCTCTTTTCCATATTCCTCATTGCCTTTCTGATACTTTGATGGGATGGAGTTTAGACTTTCTTAATTAATCCTTTTCAACTCTTGCTCAGACACATTTCGATACAGCTCTCAACAGAGCAACAGAGTGCTTTATGTAGATCTGGCTCGCAGGTCAATCGGTTCAGTTCAGTTGCTCAGTCGTGTCAGACTCTTTGGGACCCCATGGACTGCAGCACGCCAGGCTTCCCTGTCCATCACCAACTCCCAGAGCTTGCTCAAACTCAGGTCCACTGAGTCAGCAATACCATCCAACCATCTCATCCCCTGTCATCCCTTTCTCCTCCTGCCTTCAATCTTGCCCAGCATCAGGGTCTTTTCCAATGAATCAACTCTTTGCATCAGGTGGCCAAAGTACTGGAGCTTCAGCATCAGTCCTTCCAATGAATATTTAGGCTTGATTTCCTTTAGGATTGACTGGTTTGATCTCCTTGCTGTCCAAGGGACTGTCAAGAGTCTTCTCCAGGACCAGAATTTGAAAGCAGCAATTCTTTGGTGCTCAGCCTTCTTTATGGTCCAACTCTCACATTTGTATATGACTACTGGAAAAATCATTGCTTTGACTACATGGACCTTTGTCGGCAAAGTGGTGTCCCTGCTTTTTAATATAGTGTCTAGTTTGTCTTCTCCAACACTGCGGTTCATGGGTTCGCAAAGAGTGGGACATGACTGAGCGACTGAACTGAACTGAACTAGGTTTGTCATAGCTTTCCCTCCAAGGAGCAAGCGTCCTTTAATTTCATGGTTGCAGTCACCATCAGCAGTGGTTTGGGAGCCTGAGGAAATAAAATCTGTCACTGTTTCCACTTTATCCCCATCTATTTGCCATGAAGTGATGGGACTGGATGCCATGATCTGTTTTTGGAATGCTGAGTTTTAAGCCAGCTTTTTCACTCTCTTCTTTCACCCTCATCAGGAGGCTCTGGCACAGAGTAATTCCCAGGGTTTCTCCTGTTCTCACCAGATAATCAGGGGACCCAATGTTCTAACTTTGTTATCTTGCAAGACTGTATTAGAATCATAAATGTGAGCCGCAGAAGGACACCCATGCTGTGTTCCATAAGTGTCGTATGTAATGGTCCCTCGGTTTCAGCTTTAAGGGCTGACGATCTGTCAGGTTACTCTTAGCCCTGCCTCTTGAAATCACGGACCTGCACAGGCTTACGTGCCTACAGTCTCATTTCTTGGGAGGAAAGAAAGGTGAATATCTGCTGGCAGCAAAGAAAAGGGAGGACCATGGCCACTGGGCGAGTGAAAGACAAGGTTTATAAATTTATTAGTAATCCTGCTTTCCTATAAATGGCTCAGTCTGGAGAAGACAATGTTACTGACATTTCATTCTATTTTCCTTAACATCCCTTACTGAGTTCCATGAACGATGTCTAACATTGACAGAGCAGCAACTGTAGCTCATTTATTCCAGGGTCCTGTGATTTGCATTGTTTCGTAACCTGTTAGCATCTGCTCATTGATAATTCTGAGCTTGTGCTCTCTCTCCTGCTGATTTTTCCTGCAGAGGTGGAAAAGCACTCAATGGCAATTTGTTCCTTTAATTTTCCCGTGCAAACAAAGTCAGGGGACAGGGACGCTCAGTAACCACAAAAGATCATTATTATTTTATCAACACTAATAATCCAATATGCCATTAGAACAACTTCTTAGGAATAAGTGCCCTTAAAAGCAAGACAGTGAGGCAAGGCAGAAGACAAATTCCCATAACACGACAGGAGTTATTTTGCAGAGAGCCAACCCTCGCCTACACTGCCTACAGGTTCATTGCAAACTGCACGGTTCTGTGTCCGTCTCACCGGCTTTCAGCACGTGTGCCAGCTATGGGCAAACTGACTAATTCAAATGCAGGCAAATTGCAGACACAAACAGAGTCCCCAGGGCACCGGCACCAAGACCTCAGGGGCTGCCATGGAGACGCCATTGAAAAGAAATTAAGTCTTCCTTCGTGATTGAGAGATGCAGCTTAAAAGGTAGCTCTCCCGGGAATATACCCTGAGAAAACCATAATTCAAAAAGACTCATCTACCCCAACGTTCATTGCAGCACTACTTATAATAGCCCAGACATGGAAGCACCCTAAATGCCCATCAGCAGATGAATGGATAAGGAGGATATGGTACACACACAATGGGATATTACTCAGCCATTAAAAGGAACAAAACTGGGTCATTTGTCGCGACATGGATAGACCTAAAGGGTCACAAAGCATCGGGCACGACTAAAGTGACTTAGTACACACACACGTGCACACACAGGTGTCCATCCGTGTGTGCAGGCGTGTGTATGTGCTAAGGTCAGGTCAGCAAGAGAGACGAAGACACAGAGTGCAGACTTGCTGACACAGGTGGGCCGGAGAGGATGGGCTGACCTGAGAGGGAGGCATTAACATGTGCACTGCCGTATGAACAGCAGGCAGCCAGGAGGAAGCTGCTGGGCAGCACAAGGAGCTCAGTTGGGTGTGATGAACCAGAGGGCTGGGGTGGCGGCATGGGAGGGAAGCTCAGCAGGGAGGGGACACGTGTATTCATAGAGCTGATTCGCACATAAATGAATAAAAGCTACTTCTCTTTGGGTGATACAATGCATGAGCTTAAATTCACCCCAAGGTTAAACTGAAGGGTACTTTCCAAGACTGAAGAGTGCCCAGAAAATATCACTGGGGTAGAAAGGGGGGCACATGGAAGAAGATGGAGGTAAAGTCACCTATTTATTTCCTTCACTAGCGCATATTCAGCATCTCCTTGTTATGAATGACAGCAACATCCGAAGCTGCAGCAGCCAAACCTCTGACTTCATTACCATTAGAAATCAGCGATGTTTTACTATCATATTATGGTTGTGGCAAATATCTCAAAACATTACTTACTCTTAGCAAGGAATTCTTCAGAGAAGGCAATGGCACCCCACTCCAGTCCTCTTGCCTGGAAAATCCCATGGGCGGAGGAGCCTGGTAGGTTGTAGTCCATGGGGTCGCAAAGGGTCAGACACAACTGAGCGACTTCACTTTCACTTTTCACTTTCATGCATTGGAGAAGGAAATGGCAACCCATTCCAGTATTCTTGCCTGGAGAATCCCAGGGACGGGGGGCCTGGTGGGCTGCCGTCTATGGGGTCGCACAGAGTCAGACACGACTGAAGTGACTTAGTAGCAGCAGCAGCAAAGAATTCTTACCTGCAACTTTTTAATTTGAAAACCATGTTCCTGTATCAAAATTTCTTTAAGTTTTGATAACTGCAATTTCAACATAGCATTCATTTTCTTTGTAATCCGATGGCTTTCTTTTCTTCTTCTATTTTACAGTCCATCCTGAGAAGGGTTTATAGACTTCACCAGATGGCCAAAAGGTCCATGTCTCAACAAAGGCTCAGAACCCTACCTTTAAAGCCCAAGAAGAAAGGAAAAGCCAGGTAGTCTGTTGATAAAGTTCTCCAACTTCACAATTTTGCTCTTGGCAGAAAAAGCGGATGTTCCCTCATGAATACACTAATGCACAATGTAAAAATCGATCTCAGGGTAATGATAATGAGCAAATTCCAGACACAACTTCTAAATTGCCACCAAAGGTCATCCAGACCCCATACCTTACGGGGGGTCAGAAGCCTGAACTCCCATGCAGGGAGATTTAGCTTTCACAGAGCAATACAAGAGCCCCGTTTCCTAAATGGGAAAATTCTTTTCTTTTATTTAAATGCATTTATTTTTAGTTGAAGGATGATCGCTTTACAACACTGTGCTGGTTCCTGCCATACATCAACATGAATCAGCCGCAGGTACACACATGTCCCCTCCCTTCAGAGTCCCCTCCCCTCTCCCACCCCATCCCACCGCTCTAGGTTGCTACAGAGCCCCAGTTTGAGCTCCCCGAGTCACACAGCAGATTCCCACTGTCTGTTTCACATATGGTGATGCGTAGGTTTCCTCGCTACCCTCTCATCTGCCCCGCCCTCTCCCCATCCGCCCCGCCCTCTCCCCCCGACTGTGTCCACACGTCTGTTCTGTGTGTCTGCGTCTCCATCGCTGCCTGCACACAGGTCCATCAGGACCATCCTTCTAGATTCGTTATGTGTGCATTAAAACACGATATTTGTTTTTCTCTTTCTGACTTCACTCTGTATAACAATGCCTCTAGGTTCATCCTCCTCATTAGCACTGACTCAAATGCATTCCTTTTTGATGGCTGAGTAATATTCCATTGTATATATGGACCACAGCTTCTTTATCTATTCATCTGATGATGGACATCTAGGTTGCTTCTGTGTCCTAGCCTTTGACTGTTATTAATTGAGGCTTGAAAACAAACACAAAAATTATAAGGGCAACAAAAGGGGGTAATGAAACCTCCCTCTTCCCAATCACTCCCCTTTCCTCTGCAAGAAAAGTGATAAGAAAACCAGTACTCTTTTCTACTCACAATCTTAGCAAATCTCTCAGTTCAAGTGGAAGAATGTTTCACCCTATAAATTACCAGGGATTTGATGCTCTGATCTGGCCACACTCACTATTATTCACCCCCCAAAAACAAAACTCTGCCAACAAAGGTCCATCTAGTCAAAGCTATCGCTTTTCCAGTAGTCATGTATGGATGTGAGAGTTGGACTATAAAGAAAGATGAGCACTGAAGAACTGATACTTTTGAATTGTGGTGTTGAGGAAGACTCTTGAGAATCCCTTGGATTGCAAGGAGGTTACACCAGTCAATCCTAAAGGAAATCAGTCTTGAATATTCATTGGAAGGACTGATGCTGAAGTTGAAACTGCAATACTTTCTTTGGCCACCTGATGCGAAGAACTGACTCATTGGAAAAGACCTTGATCCTGGGAAAGATTGAAGGCAGGAGGAGAAGGGGATGACAGAGGATTAGATGGTTGGATGGCTCCACTGACTCAATGGACGTGAGTTTGAGCAACCTCTGGGAGTTGGTGATGGACAGGGAAGCCTGGCGTGCTGCAGTCCATGGAGTCACAAAGAGTAAGACCTGACTGAGCAACTGAACCGAACTAAAATGCAAAAATTAGCATTTTGAGCACCAATTTTGTGCTAGACACAATGTCGAAGAGACAAGTGACTTTTTATTGAGCACATACTATCTGCCAGGTGCTTCCTATTCCAAGGCTTCCCTGGTGGTTCAGATGGTAAAGAATCTGCCTGCAATATGGGAGACCTGGGTTCAATCCCTAGGTCAGGAAGATGGCCTGGAGAAGGCACTGGCTACACACTCCAGTATTCTTGCCTGGAGAAATCCACGGACAGAGGAGCCTGGAGGCTACACAGTTCATGGGGTCACAGAGTCAGGCATGACTGAGCGACTAACACTTTCTATCCCAAGGGCAGCAAACTTTCCCCTAAAGGGCCAGTATTAAATATTTTAGGCTTTGCAGGTCCTTGGATGGTCTCTGTAGCGCTTAGTGCAGCACGAAAGCAAGCACAGATAACATGTAAGCACACGGGTGAGTGTGTGCCCCAAAAGCTGATTCACAGAAGCAGGCGTGGGGCCGTGTTGAGCCCACAGGCTGTGTTTTGCTGACATCTGTTCTCCTGGACGAGGGCCACAAAGTCCCCATCGCGTGGAGGTTAGAGGGCACCTGCACGGTGAGCTGAGGGAACACATTCCTTCTACACTTCTCGTTAAGGACAGAGGTGCCACACTGGGAAGCCTACTTGGTACAGGTGAGGGATGTCATGAGGGGAGAGTGCAATGAACTAGTGGGCAGGGAAGGCCTCCTTAAGAAGGAAATATTTGAGCAAAAATTTGAAACATAGGAGCAAGCCATGGGACTCCCTGCTGCTGCTGCTAAGTCGCTTCAGTCGTGTCCGACTCTGTGCGACCCCATAGATGGCAGCCCACCAGGCTCCCCCATCCCTGGGATTCTCCAGGCAAGAACACTGGAGTGGGTTGCCATTTCTTTCTCCAGTGCATGAAAGTGAAAAGTGAAAGTGAAGTCGCTCAGTTGTGTCGACCCTCAGTGACCCCATGGACTGCAGCCTTCCAGGCTCCTCCGTCCATGGGATTTTCCAGGCAAGAGTACCAGGTCTCCACAAATGGGCTTGTCTCAGCCTCCCTGACCTGCTTGCCAATGGGGGCCACCCCAGAAAACAGGGTTCTCAGCCAGAGACCCTCACGGCGGGCTTTCCCGCTACCTCACTCGTCCTTAGCCCGCCCTCCCCACGCATCAGGATGCCCCAGGGTTGCCCTGCATCTGAGCTGGAGACCTGATGTGCTGGGTAACTTCAGCTGCATCCCTGCACCTTGGCTGTTCTTTCGAATTGAGTTCTGCTCCTGAGCAGTGATCTTTCCTGTCGCCTTGCTGTTTCGTCGGAGTGAACAAGGAGAGTCTGTTTCCCGCTCTGTCGTTGCTGACTCGATATGCTTTCTGTACTCATTTGCCCCAGGAGAATGACCATTTCTTTTTCAAACTTTATTGAGGTGTAATCGATATACAGAAATGGCACACATTTAATGCACACAACTTGATGACTCTGGACATACCCGTATATCCATGGTATGATCACGATAAGCAAGGTACTAAATATCTCTATTATCTTCCAAAATTTCCTTGTGTTCTTGTGTGCCTGTGTGCTTTCTGGTAGGAGTCCTAACATGAGATCTATGCTCTCAACATGTTACTTCTGATGTATGAAAAGACGACCCTACTTCCAAAGGAGCAGACCTCTGCACCATATTCCCACCTGGAGTAGGACCACATGTAGCAAAACTATATTTGCTCTGGTTGATTTTGATGTACTCTCTTTTTTCCTCTCACAGGAGTCTCAAGGGGAAAAAAATTTTTTTAAACTCATTCCTACCTCCACTCACACCAAAACAGAAACAAAGATGCAGAAAACTAGATCAATGAAACTTTGACCTCAGTATCACATGAAGAAGAGCAGACGCCTGCTTCCAAAACCTCTTCCCGACAGTGATGAGGTGGGGTCTAGGTGAAGCTGACAGGGAAGCAAAAGCAGTCTCTCACAAGAGGAGGACGATGGGTGGGAGGTGCCAGGGGCATCAGAGTGACGCAGAGAAGAAGAGCTCCCATCAGAGAGGGCCTGGAGGGGCCGGGGGCGGGGGCGTGATTGGGGAGACTCAGCCAACAGAAGGAAGACCAAGCTCACCCTGTTGCCTGCTCTCTAGAAATCGGAGCCTACGAGCAATGACTGTGGGTCCAGGAAGAAACCACTGACTTTTTTATTTCAAAGTATGTGATCCCTTTGTGGAGTGAGTTTCTACAATATTCTTTTCCTGGTTAAATAAACTTCCTAAAATTCTGAGATAACTCACATGTTAGAGAACCTACAAATATTGTGGTCAGTAACTTCAGACTAACAGCCTTGCCAGGTGGCTCAGCGGTAAAGAATCCGCCTGCCAATGCAGGAGATACAGGAGATGCGGGTTCCACCCCTGGGTCAGGAAGATCCCCTGGAGGAAGAAATGGCAACCTGCTTGAGTATTCTTGCCTTGGACGTCCCATGAACAGCGGATCCTGGGGGGGCTACCATCCATGGGGTCACAAAAGAGTCAGACACAACTGAGCACAAACACACAAGCACAACTTCAGACAGACACGCTCACACCTACCCGAGCCCTGGGTAAAGATGGAGGGAGCTGGTCTTCGATAAGTCACACCACAGAGATGAGTTTGCTGCTCTCCTGGTTGGCAAGTGGCCTCACACCACTGCAGACAGTTCCTCTTCCTTGCTCTGAACCTCCTATGCATGCTTCCCTGGTGGCTCAGACGGTAAAGAATCTGCCTGCAGTGCAGGGGACCGGGGTTCAATCCTGAGTCAGGAAGATCCCCCGAGAAGGGAATGGCTACCACTCTACTATTCTCACCGAGAGCATCCCATGGACAGAGGAGCCTGGCGGGCTGCAGTCCCCGGGGTCGCAAAGAACACTTTCGCTTTCCCACCCAAGCAGGAGTCTCTTCACGTCCACATTTTTTGAGGGGGGGAATGGGTCCCCTTGGGTCCTCCATTCTGCCTGGAAGCAGGTGTGTGATGAGGCCGAGTCTCTGTTCAGCTTTGGTGGGTGTCTTGAGCCCAGGTGTTCACAACAGCCCCTGTAGAGTCCTTAGTTCGAGGAAGGAATATGGGAGCTTAGTTGCATTCAGGTCCGAGTGCAACTCAGTCTCAAGAAATGGTATAAATCTGATATAAGCAGACAACTGCCTGCTCTGTTCAACAGGCTGATTCCTTTATGCTATCTTCCAAGCTTAGGGGGAAAAAATTGCAAAAGCAAGGAATTCCCACAAAGCTCTGGACAGATTCCCAACTGCCCTAGGCAACCACTCCACCCTCACAAGGACTATCCTCTTCCTTTAACACACAATCACAGGGAGTTCAAGCATATTCTTGTGTGACGACTTCTGCAGGATTTGAATTTTTTCTAGTTGTTCAAAATCTTCCTGAAAGATGATGAAGTAGTACCCAGGAAGTGAAACCCCACAGATTCCACAGTAATGAGATTTCTGTGTAGAGACTCCAGAGGGCAATTTGGCTTAAAACACGGCCTCCAATATCATTTAAGTCAAGTCAGTAAAGCTGGAGAGTTGCTTTTCAGCTTGATGCTCTGTTATGAAAAGACAAGAAAGATAAATGAAGAAATCTATGTCCTCTGGCAGATACTCTCTGTCTCGAAGGATGGCAAATGTCATGATGAGTACCTTATAATTAATGGTGGAAGTTATCATCAGGTGTAAACAGGAGAGCAGGGACACAGTGGGGAATATTCAAGCAGGCATTGGAATGAATTTTCAAGTTCCCAAGCTCAGACATCTATAATCCCTACTGACTCTGAATCTAGAGACAAATATGCCTGTGAAAACGCTGAGAGAGAAACCCTGCCTGGAGACGCTGGGATGGCGGGCCAGGTACATCACCCTGTAACTTCCATCTGGCAGATTTGTGCTTCATCATACCTGGAGAGCGCCAGGTAATTGCTCGGCGTATTGTTTCAATTATGATTAATCGCTGATACTAATGGGTAGTCTGTCTCTAGAAAGTATCAACATGTAATTTAGAAAAATAGCATAGATTTTAAGAAAGACTTTCTACTAGTAATTACTGTCCCCAAGTGAGTGATTTCCACTTCTGGATATTATAGCTGATGTCTGGTACCTCCAAGTTACTTGATGCCATGGACGAGCATTCCCCACACCCCCATCATTTTTGAAGCCCTAAACCTGGCACAATGGTATCTGAAAATAGGAATGTAATGAAGGTTGTTGTTGTTTAGTCACTAAGTTGTTTCCAACTCTTTGTGACCCCATGGACTGCAGCATGCCAGGCTTCCCTGTCCTTCACTATCTGCTGGAGTTTGCTCAAATTCATGTCCTTGAGTCGGTGATACCATCTGACCATCTGACCATCTGACCATCTCATCCTCTGTTGCCCCCTTCTCCTCCTGCCCTCAATCTTTCCCAGCATCATGGTCTTTTCCAATAAGTCGGCTCTTTGCATCAGCTGGCCAAAGTATGGGGCTTCAGCATCAGTCCTCCCAAAGAATATTCAGGGTTAATTCCCTTTAGGGTAGACTGGTTTGATCTTCTTGCAATGAAAGCTAGATGAGTTAATAAGGAAAAATCCTTTATGATGGGATTAGTGCCCTTATAAGAAGAGACACCAGAAAGTCTACCTCCTCCCCTCCCTGCCATGTGAGGACAGAGCAAAAAGGCAACCATCTGAACGCCAGGAAGAGAGCCTGCACCAGGAAAATGAATCAGCTGGCCCCTCGATCTTGGGCTTCCAGCCTCTGGGACTGTGAGAAGTTTATTTTTCTCCAGCGGAAGCCACCCCAGTGTATGGTATTTTGTTCTGGCAGCCTGAGCTGACAAACACAATTATTATAAAGAATATCCTCTGAGAGTTAAACTGTAAAATCAATCTATAAAGGACCAAAAAATGCATTATGCAAAGTCACTGTGGGAAGAAAAGAGAACTCAGGTGGGAGCAAGGCTCGACTCCAATTGGATTAAAGATATTAAGGCAGGAAAAGAAGGCGGAGGCCCAGAGCTCTGCTTGGACCACAGAAAAATATTGGTGTCAAGCATGGAAAATGCTCCACCGGGAACCAGGAGACCGGGAGGCCGGCCTCACCTCTGAGTCTAAAAAACTTGGCAAACTCAGGAAGGTAATGTGAAATTAAATTTTAGAGTTCAAAGAAGTAGAAAATAGCTTGCTCCATCCTTGCAAGCGTGCAGTATTTATACATCTCTGAACTAGATGGAGAAGGGTCTCCGGCCTACCTTGCCCCTCCTGTGTGTGTGTGTTGGGGTGGGGGGGACACATTTTTATTTTAAAAACAAGGTACTATTCAATGTCCATAGCCGTTTTAATACAAAGGCATTTCAACTTAACTATAGCCCTGAAAATGTCAGATATTGTCTTCTGCAAAGCTTTTAAATCACAATAAAATGTTATGAAATGGCAGTAACTCAGCAGTCTTTTCCCATCAGCTTTGAATCGCATTGTATCACTCTTAAAATATTCCTTACGGTGCAAGTTCTCTGTTTCCTTTCCGTAGAGTTTCTGATGCACCTGCTGTCATGGGTTTTTCCTGAAATAAACCACCTTCTCAAGCATCTGCCCACATCCCGGCCACCTTCAGCCTATTCATCCTTCCAGCAGCCCCTGTTTGACCACACTGGTCTTCAAGGCAGGAACAGGACAGTAAATCTCCAAGGCCCTTCTTAGCTCTGTTTCAGTATGAAATTCCAGGTGGCTCTGTGGGGAAATGGATAGTGCACTGGACTTCTAATCTAGAAAACTGGTACAGATGATCTTGTTTGCAAAGCATAAATAGAGACACAGAGAACAAACGTTTGACTACCAAGAGGGGAAAGCTGGGGTGGATGAATCGGGAGATTGGTATATATATATGCATTGATATGTATGCACTATTGATACCGGTGGCTCAGTTGGTAAAGAATCTGCCTGCAATGCAGGAGACATGGGTTTAATCCCTGGGTCATGAAGATCCCCTGGAGAAGGAAACAGCAACCACTCCAGTATTCTTGTCTGGGTAAATCCCATGGACAGAGGAGCCTAGCAGGCTACAGTCCATGGGGTCACAGAGTCGGACATGACTGAGCACAAGGTTCTGTCTATTGATAATATGTAAAATAGATAACTAATGAGAACTTTGAAGATCACACCAGTCCATGCTAATGGAAATCAGTTCTGAATGTTCATTGAAAGGACTGATGCTGAAGCTGAAGCTCCAATACTTTGGCCACTTGATGCGAAGAACTGATCCTTAGAAAAGACCCTGATGGTGGGAAAGATTGAGGGCAGGAGGAGAAGGGGACGACAGAGGACAGGATGGTTGGATGGCATCACTGACTCGATGGACATGAGTTTGAGCAAGCTCCGGGAGTTGGTGATGGACAGGGAGGTCTGGCGTGCAGCAGTCCAAGGGCTCACAAAGAATCGGACATGACTGAGCCACTGAAATGAACTGAACAACTGAATGAGAACCTTCTGCTTAGCACAGGGAACTCTACCTGATGCTCTGTGGTGATCTAATGGGAAAGAAATCCAAAAAGGAGAGCTTATAGGTATATGTATAGCTGATTCAGGGCTTCCATGGTGGCTCAGAGGGAAAGAATCCACCTGCCAATGCAGGAGACATGGGTTCGATCCCTGGGTTGGGAAGATCCCCTGGAGGAGGAAATGGCAACCCACTCCGGTATTCTTGCCTGGGAAATCCCATGGACAGAGGAGCATGGTGGGCTACAGCCCATGGGATCACAAAGAGTCAGACACATCTGAGAGACTAAACAACAACAAATGGCTGATTCACTTTGCTGTACAATAAAACTAATGCAACACTGTAAAGCAATTATACTCCAATTTTAAAATATCATATTCCTTAGATTTGTGTGTGTGTGTGTGTGTGTGTGCGCTTCATTGGTAGCTCAGCTGGTAAAGAATTCCACCTGCAATCCAGGAGACCTGAGTTCGATTCCTGGGTTGGGAAGTTCCCCTGGAAAAGGGATAGGCTACCCACTCCAGTATTCTTGGGCTTCCCTGGTGGCTCAGACAGTAAAGAATCTGCCTGCAATGCAGGAGACATGGGTTTGATCTCTGGGTCGGGAAGATCCCCTGCAGGAGTGTATGGCCACCCACTCCAGAATTCTCGCCTAGAGAATCCCATGGACAGAGGAGCCTGGTGGGCTGCAGTCCGTGGGGTCGCACAGTCAGACACGACTGAGCGACTGAGCAGCAGCAGCAGCCTGCTTCATTAAAATGCATTTTTAAGCCAAGGTGATGAATACTTCACATATTCATATTCTCCAAAGAACTTAAGAAAATGCTGATGCAAAGGAAGAGCTTTAGAAATGTGTTGATTAAATAGCCCAAGAGGATCTGGGAGAATGACTATAGTTATTTGTTATCATAAACACTCATACCTGTGTGTACGCACACCAAAGGAATTAAATATTTACGCCCAACCGAAATGCAGGCATTAAAGCACTCAAAGAGGGACAGTCCAGTTTTCAATATTTCTAATTGCTATATTTTGTAGAACTTCCATGAATCCTGAATTAGAAATACTGAACCATGCTTCCTACAGAAAATATAGGCTTAGGTACCTGGGAGACTCTGGTCCCATTTCTCACTGACCAATCAATATGCGACCTTGTTTTATGTGTATTTCTGCTAAAAGGAGCCTTATCTAACATATTTTGAGATCAATCACCATTGAACTCATGGCCAACAGCACCATCACTCCCCCTGAACAAAGCTCACTGACACGCGGAGCTATTTTCTCCATGAGGTGGTTCACAACCTCTTGTGCTTAGGAACATGAGAAAGCACCTTGGCGTTCCAACGGGGCCCCCTTTTAAACAACAGAATCACCCACCAAAAGCTCAAAAATGCAGAAACCATGTCACTGAGAAGACCCCAAGAAGGACACTTGTTTATGGCATGTGAGCTGACACCCAAAGTCAGCACACTTTGCCCGAGCTTGGTGAGGAATGATGCCTCCAGCAACTGCGGGTTCCGAGGTTCTGCGTTCATCTGTGAATAGCTGCAAAGGCACAGGGTGCACTGATGTGAGGGTGACAAATACCTTTCAGCAAGTGGGTGATTTCCTGAATATGGAGTCAGCCAACAAGGAAAATCAACTCTGTACGACTCTCCCTGTTGGAGGGAGCATGCAGGGGCCCCAGAATCACCCACAGAACGCTCAGAAATGGGTGGGGCTTCTCCTTCCGCACTGTTTCCCTAAAGCCCATCTACACCTATCTATCTATTTCTCTCTCTCTCTCTTTCTCTGTCTCTCTATCTATTGCTCATTGTGTGGCATGTGGATCCTAGCTCCTCAACCAGGGGTCAAACCTGCATCCTTTGAATTGGAAGCAGAGTCTTATCCACTGGACCACCAGGGAAGTCCCAAATTAGCCATTTTTTTTTAAAAGTTAACAGTGATCTGCCCCCATCCCCATTAAACTGCAGTCCTTGAGCTGCTTGCTCCCACATCCAAACACTGTTTGCTTAAAACAGTTGCTTACTATGTGGCCACAGAACGACCCTCACAAATCACTGGATGCCACTGAAGACCAGGACAGTCATCACCACAGGAGGAAATCAGGAAACACTCCTTGAAGCCCCCATTTGGGATGGAAGCACCATCAGGGGTGACATCACGGTGTGATGAAGATGAGAGAGCCACGCTCTGACGGGGTTTGGTGCTGCTGAAAATGCAGATGAGGACACAGAGCAGTGGGCACCTCGGATCCTCTCAGATTTCCCTCCTGCCTCCATGATAGAAGCCAGGCTCTGTGTGGTCAGTGATGTGAAAGGCTCCCGGGGCAGCCCCCAGACCAGGGCTCCTGCCCAGCCCTCCCTGGTGGCAGGTGGGTCCCTTCATCCTTCCCAGCCCGGTTCCAGGGCAGGTGATGGGCTGGACCGCAATTATCCGTACTCTGAGAGATGCGCCAGGACGTCTGCCAGGGGCTCTCATTTGGATTCCCCCGTGAATACTTGACACGTGTACTTTTCAGTTTGGGCAGCTCGTCTGCAATGCCCCGGAAGTCATCCTCCATAAACACGGTGTGATGGATGACGTCTCCAGGATAATCTGCTTTCCCGGAAGCAACTTTATGAGCTCCTCCTTCTATCCCCTGTCAGGAAACTGGCTCCCCACATCTTTCCCTGACTCTTCATTCGTCTATATATTTTCTCTTTGAGAAGAAGAACCAATGGTGTCACGAGATGTAGACACATCACTGTAAGGTGACAGCCTTCCCAGAACCCTTCCCGTTAGGTCTGTCATTTTAGGGATTGCCAAGGAACACAGTATGT
Organism: Bos indicus x Bos taurus; assembly: GCF_003369695.1. NCBI lineage: Eukaryota > Metazoa > Chordata > Mammalia > Artiodactyla > Bovidae > Bos > Bos indicus x Bos taurus. Next base: position 4,070,767 of record NC_040079.1, on the reverse strand, counting down.
CCCTACGCATGCCTGAGTTCCATTCCAAGAGCACAGGCGTTAGTTTTGTTCGTTAATCCCAACAAAGTTAGCTCAGGTACCCACCTAACAGTATCAGCTATGTAGTACTGTACTGCAATAGGTTTATAACACTTTTCATATAAATAACACATAAAAACAAACAGACACAAAAATAAAACCTTTTTGATCTTACAGGGCAACACCTTGAAAAGTACAGTAATACAGTACAACCAAGCTCCAAGAGTTGGTGATGGACAGGGAGGCCTGGCGTGCTGCAGTCCATGGGGTCGCAAAGAGTCAGACACAACTGAGCGACTGAACTGAACTGAACTGAGACATCCTGGACTTGAAATAAAGATCCTGCACTACTGTACTCTGTGTGTGTGTGTGTGTGTGTGTGTGTGTGTGTGCGTGTGCATGCGTGCAAGCTTAGTTGTGTCCAATTTTTTGTGATCCCATGGACTGTAGCCTGCCAGGCTCGTCTCTCCGTGGAATTTTCCAGGCAAGAATACTGGGAGTGCGTTGCCATTTCCTTCCCCAGGGAATCTTCCCCCCCAGGGATCGAAGCTGGGTCTCTTGCGTCTCCGCGTTGGCAGGCGGATGCGTCACCGCTAGCGCCACCCAGGACTGTACACAAATGACAGAAAAGCACAACACGAGTAGGGGAAGTCGCTCGATTAGACGCGGGCACGCAGGTCACAGCTCTGAAAGTTCTATGTAGGGGACTTACTGTACATCTCGACTACAGAAACGTCAGACCAGAGAGGGAGACATTCGTGGGCAGAGAGCCTCAGCCCTTCACATCCGACCCTTCACAGAAAGTTCTAGCTCTGTCTGCTGCTAAGGCTCAAGTAGCCACTGGGTCCCAGGGCACTTGCTCCATTCCAGTGCGGGGCCCAGGGGGCACGTTTCCCCAACAAAACCCACCGTCCTGGTGTCTTCTGTCAGAGAAGAACTGATGTCCACACCAGCAGTGCTCAGGGGGGGTCTACATTCTCCAAGGCAAGTGTCAGTGGCACCTCAGGGCCGTTTTCGGGAAAAAAAACTCCCGTCTTTATAGGTTCTGCCCTAAAGAAAAAGAGAATAGAAAACAGTGACAATTCCAGAGTCACTAGGGGACAGAGGGGTAAAGACGTGCGAAGGATGGTTTTCACTCAGATGGACAAAAGCCAGAGTCAGGACAGGAAGCCAGAGCCAGGGCTTTTATAATTTAGTAACGTGGGGCTTCCCTGGTGACTCAGTGTTAAAGGATCCGCCTGCCAATGCAGGAGATGCAGGCTCAATCCCTGGGTTGGGGAGATCCTCTGAAGAAGGGAATGGCAACCCACTCCAGTGTTCTTGCCCAGGAGATCCCATGGACAGAGGAGCCTGGAGGGCTACAGTCTATGGGGTTGCAAAAGAACTGGACATGATTTAGCAACTCAACAACAACAAGCATTGTGTATGCGCAGTAACTCACCTGTACATTCAAGGGAAACTGGTCCTCTATGTTAGTGCTGACAGCAAGATTCGGTTGGATTTAATGCAACCCTAAATCTAATTTAACTTATATATTTTAACATGTACATTATATTAAGAATCCATTCCCTATACCTATTATTCCTTTTATTATAAAATTTATTTGACACAAATCATGATGGAACTTTATGTTTTCTCAGGCTTTTAAGTGTCTAATAGAGCATGTCATTTCTAACGACAGAGAAAAATCTATAACAATCAGATTTTTAAAGGGTTGAATACTGTTGTAATTCAATGGAACGGGTAAAAAGCATTGTTATTGAATTAAAAAAAAATCTTACTCTCCCTTTTAAAAATTGGATTCATTGAGAAAATTATTTCATGTCTTCATTTGTCCTTAAAATAGAAGAAAAAATGCAGCTAACTAGTTTTATAGGCATCATAAGATTAAGAAAATTTTATTTAAACATAGCTACTTGGCTAAACTGCAATTTAATAAAGAAACTAGAAGTGTAATGCACCGATGTGCTTATTGTGAGTAAAATAATGAGAATTAAATTTGAGCGGAGAGTAAAGGACAGCAGGAGACCCTTGGACTAGAAATTAGGATATTTCAATGCCTGAACTATGGCCAGGTCGTATTGGACAAGTCCTGTCAATCACCCCTCGGGCAATAAATTTTATTGAGCAGCTACTATGTGCTGAGGGAATTATGAAGAATTGGGGGTAATCAGGGCTTATGTTCCAGCTACTCCTCCTGGAGTCCATGTCTGTGGGTACATGAACAGGACTGAGGCTCACTCCCACAGTGATGTGGTCCAGCCTCATAGCACTGAGAAGCATCCACATAGCAACTGCTTCCAATTTGATGTCTCCAGGTGGGTCCCTCTCCACTGAGGTGTGGATTTGGAATATCCCACTGCTTGGATGTTTCATAGACATCTCAAACCCAACCAGACTTTTGATCAGCCACGCCCAACCTGCTCCTCCCATGAAACACTGGAGGTCAGCCTTGATTCCTCTCCCCACCCCCAACCCCAGAATTTCTGGTAGAAAAATCTTTAAGTTCTGTGCTATAACTGCTGGGCCCTCATGGGAATTCCCTGGTGGTCCAGTGATTAGGACTCTGTGCTTCCACTGGGAGCCTGGGTTCAATCCCTGCCTGGGGATCTAAGATTCTTAGATCACAAATCTTATGGTGCAGCCCTGTCCCCCCCCAAAAGTGCTGTGCCCTCAGAATCTGCTGATTTCTCCTAACCCACCACCATGACCCCCAAAGGCTTTGCCTGGATTCCTACAACAGTTTTCTAATAACTTATAAGGCAAATGCTCTTAAACCTGTACACCTAAATCTCAACACAGTAGCCAAGTGACTTTTTAAAACAGTTAGACTGAGTCACCCACTGCTCAATGACTCCAACGAAATAGCATCTGGTTCAGAGAACAGCTACACCAACTTTACAGAGAGCCCAATGCCTGTACAGAACCCACCCAGTCACCTGCCTACCCTATGACTCTCCTCACTCCCTGCACCGGCCCCCTCACCTCTTGGGCACTCCGGGTGCAGCGCTGCCTCGGGGCCTTTGCACCTGCTGCTACCACGTCCAGGGCACTGCCCACGGACGGCCACGGACCCACTCTCTCTCCTCTTTCATGTCTTGGCTCAACCAGCATTTTCTCAGTAAGGCTCTCTCCACCCAACCCCCTGCATACCCCACAGCCCTTCCCTGCACTATTTCATGGCATTTATCATGATCTGACATATAAAATATCAAGCTTATTTTTTATTCTCTCTCTCCCTACTAACAGACAAAACTAAATGAGAACAGAGGCTTTTTTTTTCTATTTTTTTCACTGCTGTATCTCCAAGGCCTGACACATCATAAACATTCAATAATTATTTATTGAATTAGCAGGTGACAAAAAAAATGCGTTGGAAAACAATCGGTGTTAATTGTATGTTATCTTCACATATTCCGTGTGTGTACAAGGCAAAGAAGGAGAGAGAGGAGGCCTCAGACTTGATGTGATTTAACCTCTAAACAGTCAACATGCATTATTGAATACATGCTTTGTACTAGAAAATTTTAGATGCTCTGCTGATAGAAACAGCTAATAATCGAACAGAAGAGAAAACTGAACACTTGTAGCATCTAAGAAGAGTGTGAGATGAGTGTGGCCTAGTGTATCCTCCATGGCTTCATGCAGGTGAGAATTCACCTTCTTTGGAAGCAAGGACGCTGATCAGAGATGTGCATGAAGCCTGTAGGCAGGAGGACCAGCGTAACCAAAGGTGCAGGGTCTGAACCACAGGCCACGTGTTCTCCAGACACAGAGCCAATCACCCTGCCAGGAAAGAAGCTTCTTGCAGGGAAACAGAGAGGACAAGTGGTCACGCGACTGGCGCCTACATCGTGGAAGACTTTTAAACCGGACTCAGTTATTGTGAACTAGTGGCCAATTCACATCACCTGAACAAGCCAGGAAAGCCTCTTGTCAAACAAAACAAAACAAGAGAGGCTTCGCAGGTGGTCCAGCAGTTAAGACTTCGGCTTTCAGCAGGGGTGCACGTTCAGCCGCCGGTCAGGGGGCTAAGATCCCACAGGCGCTGTGTTGTGCTTAGCCGCTCAGTCGTGTCCGACTCTCTGCGACCCCGTGGACTGTAGCCCGCCAGGCACCTCTGTCCACAGCCAAAGGACCAAGACATAAAGCAGCAGAGGCACTGTAACAAATTAAAAATGGTTCACATTTTAAAAAAGAAACCTAAAAAAATAAAAAGTGGAAGCAGCCATGTAGCTATCTAAAATTTGAGACCTCGATCTCTAAAGCAGTTACATGATTGGCTATTCTGTATGACCCAGGGGTGTGGACTGCTCACCTCCCCTCGCTTGGCTTCCACGGTTTGGAGGTCCTCGTGGAAATGGAGACTCTTCAGACCCCTGAAGACCATAGCCACGGATCACTGGGGTTTCCCTTCCTGTGTGTAATTTACATGCATCCACCTCAGCAAGAAACCTAGTTAATACCATGGGGCAACAGTTGGCTATGCCTGAACTCCCTCTCAAGCCGGGAACCAGGAGATGCCCCATCTGTGCGACCTTGGACTGACCTGGCCATCTTCAGCATCCTTCATCCCATCACTCATTCAACAAGCACGCCCTGACTGTTGTCAGAGCATCAGGGGTGCTCGAAGGCAGAGGGTGGGTGCAAAACAGACCCCAGAGAAGCTGACTGTGGACAGTGCCGCCAGGGAGACAGCGCGTGGGTGTGCTGGGGCTTAGCGGGAGGGGTTAACCAGATTGCCAAGGTTGGCCAGAGAAGGAGCCCTGAGGAAGCAAGGCTGAATATGAGATGCTGAGACGAGGAAGGGGCCAGCCATAGGAGAAGGGAGGAGGATTCCGGATGGACAGCAACGTGGAGCCCAAGTCCTCACAGCAGCAGCCTGTCTCAGGCAGGCGAGGGACTGAGAGCTAGTCCCTGGGCTTGGAGACGACTCGGTTTTGGTCTTTTGACCAGAGAAGGATCGTCGCTACTAAACAGAAAAAAAAGGCTGTGAGATGCATTATTCCTGGTGTGCACCAGACGCTTCTGCTTTTCAAGTTGGACATGTCCACACTTGCATCTACATCCTCGTCTACACCGACGCTTGCACCTACATCTAGACAGACATGCACAAGGGCTGCTTGCAGAGGTCACTAGGGAGGAGCTCGTTTGCCAAGGACAGTCGCCCTGTACTTCATGGTTTATAGATTTCGTATCTGCAAATTCACCGACTGGCTGACATCCACCTGCAAACCCAAGATCAATACTTGCGTCACCTCTGAAGTCACTCACAAACCTGCACCAAGGGGTGAGGATCCTAGGCTGTCACGTACATTCCCGGAGGTGGTCAACAGCTCAGACTGGAAACCAGGGCCCTTTCATGGTGATCTCCTGCCATGGTTTTCACATTTTGTGGGGTTTTCCTTCATGATTTTGCTGCTGAAAAAGGGCCCTTAAGTGCAGTGCAGAAGTGTTACCCCGTGGCCCTAAATATGAGGGCCTCATGGAGTAAGCCCCTATGTGAGATGAACATGACCTCTGCTGCTTGGGGCTTGTGTTCTGTGTTGATAAATCAACGGTATGTATTCCATACGGTGTCCTTCCCCAGGGCACACACAACAGAAGGCCTGCGTTGATCGGTTAACGAAAAGGTGGTGACCAGAGGCTCGAAGGGAACCAAAGCTGGGTTTCTTCCAGGAGCGGTGGTTGAATGTTCGCTAATTCGGTGTTGACAAGACTTTACAGAACACACCACTGCAAATGATAGGAACTGACCGTAGAAGATTTTGCCTTGTGTGTATAATAGTAGAGAAGAGTGATAAGCAGCTGGCAAAGCCAGGAAATCAGAAAGGGGGACCGATTTGAGTGCACCGATCTTTAGATTCCTGTACCATTTTTCATGCTCCCCCAAAATCTGAAGTAGCCACTAGACATGTAGATAAGGCAGGGCTAGATTCAATCTCCTCTCAGTGAGCTGACTAGGCGATCCTAGTTTTCGCTACACGGGTCCCATCCCGCTGGTCCGTCTGAAGCTGGAGTGTGATTACCTCCAGCAACTAAGTTAATTAAATAACAAAACATGAATTTTGAACTGTTCCTACATTTAAGAATAACCCTTCTTGGGACTGAGTGGGAAGACTTTTGAGTAATACCATTGTGAACAGAATGTTGCTTGAGCTTACATTTTCCTGTGTGATCGCTTAAATATATAATGTCTCAATAAAGACTACATACTACACCTGAACCCATATTATTACCTTGTTCATTCAACTGTATTTAAATGAATCAAAACTACTCATAATGGTCTCTGAGACTGTGATTTCACCGCGGCTTTATTTTACAACTCTCTACTTAATTATAAATTATTCCAAACAAAAGGAAGTGTTTGGGTGCTAATAGGCATCCTATGGGCTATTAATCCAACGTTAACATTTTGTCATGCTTGCTTCGGTTCTTTAAGGAGATGCTATTGTACAGACTCACCTGCGTCCCATCTCCTCCCCTCGCGCCGCCTCCTCTCACAGCTGTGCATCCTCAGGACGGCGCCTATCTGGCCTCTCGGCTTTGGACCTTGACTCTTTATACACAGAATCTTGAAGAATGTAAACATTTCACAGAGAGAAAGGAGCTTGGACGTCACCTAAATGCTCGTGATTTTACTGTTTCCTTTAGAACTGGCCGGGGGCGGGGGGCGGGGGGGGCGGCGATAATAAAAAGTTGCCTGCCCTTTGAGAACCTAATGATGACCCTATTAGGTCATTAACAATGCCATGGAAGAGGGCAAAAACGTTCGGGGTTCTCATCCAAGTAAAGTGCTTTCAGTGAACCCCTTACAACTTCCACCCCAAGTAAACACAGTATAATTCAACAATGATGGGCTGGTGTTCTATTCATTTACTTGTCTTTCAAAAGCATGAGTTTTGGAAACAGCAAGGTCCTACTGCAGAGCACAAGGAACAGTACTCAGTATCCTGGGATAACCAACATGAAAAAGGATGTGTGTGTGTATAACAGTCATTTGCTGTTCAGCAGAACTTAACACAACATTGTGACTCAACTATACTTCAATACATTTTTTAAAAATAATTTTTAAAAACGGGGCCTCCCAGGTGACGCCTGGCAGTAAAGAATCTGCCTGCCAACACAGGAGATACAAGAGACTCAGGTTCGATCCCTGGGTCTGGAAGATCCACTGGCATAGGAAATGGCAACTCACTCCAGTATTCTTGCCTGAAAAATTCCATGGACAAGAGGAGCCTGGCAGGCTGCAGTTCATGGATTTGCAAAGAGTAGGACACGACTGAGCACACACACACTGAACACATAAAGCATTGTGGAAAAGAATACGAAAAATAATGTATATGTGTGACTGAGTCACTCTGATACACAGCAGAAATTAACACATTGTAAATCGACAATACTTGAAAAAATTAAAAAAGAACATGCATTTTATTTTGAAAGATGAAGTTATTTCAAAAATACTGTATTCAGTGCATACTTAACTTTTTTTTTAACATATTGTCATGGACAGTGTAACTGTACACACCAAAGTAAGGGCTACAAGTCCTCCAAGCCACACAGAGAACATCCTGGGCACCTCAAGATGACAAGCATCGCCCAACCCCATCCCATTAATAATTCTCGCGTCCGTGGCTCCACCATGGCTCACTGAGGCTGTGACTGTGTCTCTGGTTTTCCCGGGTCCTCCACAGATAAGAACATCCCTGAACAGATACTGAGGAAATTCAGCAGGTGGTTAGTCTTAGAAAACCCCAGGCACAAATGCTTAGCCACTACATCCTGAGTGCTTGCTGTTGAACTTTAAGACGTAAGAAAACAGGATTGAAGCTGAATCTGCAAGTACAAATGGAGGGTGAAATTGGTTCTAGAGAATTCCAATAGCACATTCCTCCTTCCTGCTCAGAATGAGTGGCTAGCAAACCTACCAACTGTGAGATCTAGCCCAAGCTCTATAGTCAAGCATTCAAAGATCCAAGCAGCTTTTTTGCTACAGAACCATTTTGCAAGGATTAGACAGACCTGCCGGGTTTACCAAGCCAAGGTTTTCCTCCCCTCCCACCTTCCCTTCAGTGATGCCCATGGCTTGGAATAACCTGAAGTGAAAGAAGCGGAGGACTCAAAGTGTTAGCCGCTCAGTCAAGTTCGACTCTTTGTGACCCCATGGATCGTAGCCCACCAGGCTCCTCTGTCCATGGGATTTACCAGGCAAGAATACTGGAAAGGGTTGCCATTCCCTTCTCCAGGGAATCTTCTGGACCCAGGGATGGAACCTGTGTCTCCTGCATTGCAGGCAGGTTCTTTACTGTCTGAGCCACCTGGGAATCACCTGAACTGTTTTCTTACCTCTTGAAATCCTCCTGAGTCCTCAAGACAAAGGGCACATGTTCCTCCTGCCTGCGATCTTGACCTGCCCAGTACCCACAGCAGCCCCGCCCCCCAGATTCCTGCATGGATGGCTCCGAAAGCCTGCACCACAAATATGACAGTGAACATATGTGATGACAGGTGACCCACACGTGGCCTTATTATGGAGGAAGAACCTGGAGTCAAGATTTCTGCTGTGGGAGCCTTTGCTCACCCCCGCCCCCACCGTCTGCTCTGTTTCCTTTCTGAGCACACAAAAGAATACAATTCCCAACTCGGGCAGGTGTCAGGCAGTTGGGACCGCAGGCCTAACTCTGGCCTGTGGACTCTGAGCAGAGATGGAACGCCCCTCTCCAAGGAAGCAGGCAGCTGCGTGCAGCCCTCTGCTGCCAGCTGTGGGGCCTGCAAGCCCAACGTGGAGGGGCAGAGCAGCACAGTGAAAACAGCTTAATCTCTGAGTCATCGTGCTGCCCACAGGAGACTTGGTGGAAATCAAAACAAAAACCTTGGCTGGGCTAAACCCCTCTTTTGGCAATAGTCTGCAAGCATAGCAAAACTCTGGGTTCTCATCCAGCACCAGCCATTAGGAAGGAATGTGGACAAGTGGTGTCCACAATCTCTGCAGGAGAAGGAATTTGTCTGACAATCAAACAAAGTGTTGGTTTACCCAGCGAGTCCACACGTTTTCCAGATTTACTCTCCTTAGTAAAGACCACAGCTCCACGCCATCACAAATAATGCTGCAGTGAATACGCTTGGGTTTCCAAGAAAGGGTCTTTACAATCAGGACAGGGTTTCCGTGAGGTGATGAAAAAGTTCTGGAACTAGATGGTAGCCATGTTTGCACAACACTGGGAAGGCATTTCACTCCATTCAGTCGCTCAGTCGTGGCCGACTCTTCACGACCCCGTGGACTGCAGCACACCAGGCCTTCCGTCCATCACCAACTCCTGGAGCTTGCTCAAACTCATGTCCATTGAGTCAGTGATGTCATCCAACCATCTCATCCTCTGTCGTCCCCTTCTCCTCCTGCCTTCAATCTTCCCCAGCTTCAGGGTCTTTTCAAATGAGTCGGCTCTTCGTATGAGGTGGCCAAAGGATTGGAGTTTCGGCTTTAGCATCAGTCCTTCCAATGAATATTCAGGACTGATTTTCTTTAGGATGGACTGGTTGGATCCTCTTGCTGTCCAAGGGACTTTCAAGAGCCTTCTACAGCACCACAGTTCAAAAGCATCAATGAATGCACTTAAGGCTACCAGTTTCATTTTTTAATTGAATATAATTGCTTTACAATACTGTGTTAATTTCTGCTGTACGATGAAGCGAATCAGCTATATGCTTACATATACCCCCTCCCTCTTAAGCCTCCCTCCCACCCCACCCCACCCCACCCCTGCAGGTCATTACAGAGCACTGAGCTGAGCTACCTGCCAGGACATGGAAACAGCCTAAATGGCAGTGACAGATGAATGGATAAAGAGGAGGTGGCACACACATAAAGTGGAATATCACTCAGCTACTAAAAGGGATGAAATAAGGTCATTGGCAGAGGTGTGGATGGTCCTAGAGTCTGTCATACAGAGTGAAGTAAATCAGAAGGAGAAAAACAAATATTGTATATTAATGCATAGATGCTGAATTTTATTCTTAAAATGGTTAAGGTGGTAAATTTCATGGCATGCGTATTTCACCAGGATAAGAAAGGTGACTGATGTGCTACACTGGCTGAAACATTTGTTATATCTCTTAAGGAGTTCGGTTTCACTTGCACTATTGATTTGCTTAGTCAACCTCTTCATCACGGAAGACACAAAAGTAAAACAGCTCAGATTTCTGCCAAATTAGTAACATTCCATCTAATGAGGCCTTTGACTATAATTAAAAAATCACTAACCAAACTAGAAGTCCAGCAGATCCACCAATATCAAGAGAGGGTCTCAATGACTTTTTTTTTCCCAAAATGGAACAATTCATTTATTTCCCTAAAAAGTATATATCATGGACAGCAGTTTCTACGTCTCTGCACTGAAGTCTTTCAGCTTCTCTGGTAGGGATAGTGACAATGACTTTAAGAGATGCAGATTCTCTAATTCTAAGATTATAGTAAATCATACACATACGTCTACATACCTATGTCTATCGTGTATGGATGTGAGAGTTGGACTGTGAAGAAGGCTGAGCGCCAAAGAATTGATGCTTTTGAACTGTGGTGTTGGGGAAGACTCTTGAGAGTCCCTTGGACTGCAAGGAGATCCAACCAGTCCATCCTAAAGGAGATCAGCCCTGGGATTTCTTTGGAAGAAATGATGCTAAAGCTGAAACTCCAGTACTTTGGCCACCTCATGCGAAGAGTTGACTCATTGGAAAAGACTCTGATGCTGGGAGGGATTGGGGGCAGGAGGAGAAGGGGACGACAGACGATGAGATGGCTGAATGGCATCACTGACTCGATGGACGTGAGTCTGAGTGAACTCCGGGAGTTGGTGATGGACAGGGAGGCCTGGCGTGCTGCGATTCATGGGGTCGCAAAGAGTCAGACACGACTGAGCGACTGATCTAATCTGATACTATATACACACACACCATTATACCACAATGTCACAAAAAATTCCTGGGGAATTAATGTACTGGAGTCAAAACCTTAGGGGGGCTGCTCCACGTGTGCAGAGACAGAGCACGTGTCAGGGTTTTAAAGAAGAGGATGCAGAGTGATGGCCAGAAGGGACGAGTGAAGCTGGTCCAGATGTGGGATGCCGCACCCCGAGATGCAGACTTGGGAAAGGAAGGTGTAGGGGGCTGCCAGGAAGAACATGAAGGCCTTCCCTGGCGGTCCAGTGGTTAAGACTGTGCTCCCAGTGCAGGGGCTGTGGATTCAATCCCTGGTCAGGAGACTAAGATCCCACACATGCAGGGACCACAAAAAGAAAATGAAAGCTGGCAGACCTAGTTAGGGGGCACAGAAGGACAGCAGACGATGAAAAGCCCTTTGTAAAGAAAAACAAGGCGCGAATATGCTCTGTCACTCTGCTGTGTTCACCTGGCAGGATGACAATAGCTAATTAAAATAATAAGACCCAGGGAAGGGACTCGGTGATACAAGCGCTTTGTAAAGTTTCAGAAATAATAATTTGGTACCTTGAGTGACTTTACACAATCAGTTCAAAAGGCACCTGTACATTTTCAGGAGCGCCGAATAATCAGACGGACACAAATGAACAATGATTTGGGATTTCATCCTTCAAGGAAAAAAGCTGTGGGAAAGGATTCACTCAGTCACAGTTGCATGGTTTATTGGGGCTTCTCTAGTGGCTTAGACAGTAAAGAATCCACCTGCAATGCAGGAGACCCTGGTTCAATTCATGGGTTGGGAAGATCCCCTGGAGAAGGGAATGGCAACCCACTCTAGATTTCTTGCTGGGAGAATTCTACGGACAAAGGAATCTGGTGTGCTACAGTCCATGGGGTGGTAAAGAGACAGTCATGACTGAGTGTGACTAACCATGTGGTTTATTGGGGGCAAAGAAATGGAAGAGATCATGGTTTTCCTAATATGATGCAACCTCTGCAAACGTCAAAACCATTCACATAAGCTTATTGGGTAATAGATGAACAGGTGGCATATGGTGGCTAAGAGACACGTAGCAATTCCTCCAACAGTTCTGTTCATGCCAGCCTCTAGGACAGCTCGAGTACAGCTGTGCACAGGTGGGGGAGCTGCTCCCTTTATCCAGACTCCAGCTCGAGTACAGCTGTGCACAGGTGGGGGAGCTGCTCTCTTTATGCAGACTCCAGACGTTGCTCACATGGCATGGGATCTACAAATCCCGAGCTCTGTGCCCTGGGATTTCCAGCTTGCTCTGCCAGTGTCTGCACTGGTGGAAGACAGCTGCCAATTCCACTTATTTGCACTGTTCAGGCGCGGTGGCTCCTTTCATAACACGGAGCATCAGTCTGTAACACTTAAGTTTGCAATCGTTATCTGAAGTCATCTTCCACTCCTGCCTCTCTGCCTTTCCTGAGAAGCGAACCGATTTTTCTCCCTGCTGTGAAGCATGGGTGTGCTGAGCTACATCTCCTCTGAGAGTTCTTCTAGCTCTAACTATCCTGTGGTTTTATGATGATAAAAACTAAACAAAGGCTAGGGCTATTAGGTGGTACTTCCTAATATGTCTTAGCTTATGTTCAGTTGCTCAGTTGTGTCTGACTCTTTTGCAACTCTGTGGTCTGCAGCCCACCAGGCTCCTCTGTCCATGGAATTTTCCAGGCAAGAATACTGGAGTGGGTTGCCATTTCCTCCTCCAGGGGATCTTCTCGACCTAGGAATCGAATGTCTTCTGCATCTCCTGGAGGTGGATTCATTACCTCTGAGCCACCTGGGAAGCCCATGTCTTAGTCCGGGGCCCCCAGAAGTAGACTCTAAATCAAGGCTTATTGAGCACAAGCATGTAAGTTGGAAGATGATTCCCGAAACACACCAGGAGGGTGGGGAATGGCGGTGCATTGGTCCCACTCCTCAAGAAACAAACTCCACGTTACTGTTAAACATGAACAATTTGATGAGGGAAAACACCCCCTTCCCTGGGAAGGAAAACAGAGGGTGGCCTGGAAGCTATAGACCACAATGCAAGAGTGAGGGTGAGAAGCTCGGTGCATTTAGAGTCCAAAGATGTTTTTCAGGGCATCTTTGAATGACAGATGGCCATAAGTGAGGTTCCCCGCTCTTCCAAGAGATGTTACCATCCCCAGCACACTCTGTTCCCAGCTGGGAAGAGGGAGGCTTGCTGTTGCTCGAAATCCATGATGAATTCCGGGGCACAGCAGCTGCTTCTCTCCTGTAGCTGGAGTCAGCCAGTTTCCTCAAGGCTACCACATGAAACACGAAAAGTGAAAGTCGCTCAGTCGTGTTGACTCTTTGCGACCCCATGGACTATTATACAGTCCATGGAATTCTCCAGGCCCGAATACTAGAGTGAGTAGCCTTTCCCTTCTCCAGGGGATCTTCCCAACCCAGGGATCGAACCCAGGTCTCCTGCATTGCAGCCACAAGGGAAGCCCAAGAATACTGGAGTGGGTAGCCTATCCCTTCTCCAGAGATCTTAAAGCCTGACATAGTATGATCTGCTGTGTCATATTGCTTATTCAAGACTGAAAAATGATGAAGAATACAGACAGATCTTTAAGCTCCAAATTTTACTATCCAACAAGTATGATTCATTAGTATGGCTGGTCACACTGCAGTGAATTTTCTAGCCTTCGTATTAATCATTAAAAAATAATGATGTGCACTCATACGTGGGATCTAAAACATGACAGATAGGAACCTACCGATGAAACAGAAATAGTCTCACAGACATAGAGAACAGAGGGAGAGAGGGGTGTGAAAGGGAAGGATTGGGAGTTTGAGATCAGCAGATGCAAACTAACATACAGAGAGCAGACAGACAACAAGGTCCTGCTGAACAAGACAGGGAGCTGGATCCACTAGCCTGTGATAAACTCTAATGGAAAAGAATACAAAAGGATACAACATTACTGCACAGTACACATTAACAGAACACTGTAAATCAACTAACTATACGTCAATAAAACATTTTTTAAAAAAAGCGATGTGACTTAAAGAAGACTGCTTCGGAAATGCCTCCCAGGGATCCCATTGGAAGCATCATGTCTATGCTTCCAATGGAGAGGGCAGATCATAATCTGAAGTTATACCAAAAACAGAAGAGGTTTTCTAATGTCACCTAATAAACTTGGTTATTTAACCAAAGGGATTTCTGAGCTGTAAAAGTTACCACCTGGGTTTTTCTTGCTGCTCAGAGTATAATATGTGAGAAGGAGAGAGAAACTGAGGCAAGAATTAGTAAACCAAAAGAAAGCAGGAGACCCCTGAGACTAAAAAGATATAGTCAGACTTCTGGCTTTAGCCCCAACGTGGAAAGAGCTTAGAAGTCACTGTGTTCATCCTCACAAGAGAAACCTGGATACACTGAAAAGTGATGATGCTTCTTGGACCCAGAAGATAACGGCGGTGCTAGGGCACAGGGCTTCCCGGGACTCTGCAGAGATGAGGAAATCCAGGGAGGTGGGGCTGAGATCTGCATCCCGAGAGCAGAAGCGCTGGAGACACAAACCCAGGGGACACTCAGAGCAAATCTGGGTGAATTTCTAGAGGCTGAGAGAGGAGCAGTGTGGGGCCAGGAAACTCCAAGTGGCCTCAGGGCGCCGCCCACTTGTGGATTTTACCTCCAGAAAAGAGCATCAGTGTCTATAAGTTGTGTGACGTGCTCCCAGTTGCTCCAGGCAGTGGCGACAATGACACCTGCCCCCTGATGACCATCTACTGCCTTGCTAAGCCTCTTCTGAAACTGAAGCTGCAATATTTTGGCCACCTGATGGGAAGAGCCGACTCACTGGAAAAGACCCTGATGCTGGGAAAGATTGAAGGCGGGAGGAGAAGGGGATGACAGAGGATGAGATGGTTGGATGGCATCACCTACTCAATGGACAAGAGTCTGAGCAAGCTCCGGGAGATAGAGGAGGACGGAGGAGCCTGGAGTGCTGCAGCCCAGGGGGTCGCAGAGTCAGACGTGACTGAGCGACTGAAAAACAACAACAAGCTCCTTCTACACATTGATATTTTGGAACCAGTTTCTTTACTTGGAAAATAGCACGCCACCACCTACCTCAGAGCTGTGGAATCAGTGGGAGAAATAATTTGTCCAAAGACATGCACCAGGGGAAGCAATGCCAAAATTCCAGACCGACATTACCCTCCACAACCAAACGGCATCCCTGAGGTACTCAGACGCCCCAAGTGCACCTTCACGTTTGTAGAACAGAAATGACATCACGAGTCACTTTTTGAACTTTGTCAATGGGCAAAAGCGACAGGACTTTGATAAGTGATAGCTTATCACTCAGAGAAGGCGATGGCTCCCCACTCCAGTACTCTTGCCTGGAAAATCCCATGGATGGAGGAACCTGGTAGGCTGCAGTCCATGGGGTCGCAAAGAGTCAGACACGACTGAGCGACTTCACTTTCACTTTTCACTTTCATGCACTGGAGAAGGAAATGGCAACTCCAGTGTTCTTGCCTGGAGAATCCCAGGGACGGGGGAGCCTGATGGGCTGCCGTCTATGGGGTCGCACAGAGTTGGACACGACTTAAGTGACTTAGCAGTAGCAGCTTATCACTTATCGGTAAGTGATGACTTACTTCACAAAATGGAGATGATTCCTGTTTGGACTTGGGGCTATTAAAGAAAGGACAGCGAACATCATCAGGCTTCCCCGGTGGCGCAGACAGGAAAGAACCGACCTGCCATGCTGGAGACCCAGGTTCCATCCCTGGGTCGAGAAGATCCCCTGGAGAAGGGAATGACAACCCTCTCCAGGATTCTTGCCTGGAGAATCCCATGGACAGAGGAACCTGGTGAAGTGGAGTCCATCGCGTCACAAACAGTCCGATAGGACTGAAGCGACATAGCAGGCACGCAGTGAACATCACCCAACGCCTGAGACAGAAATCTCCTTTCTAGTCAAGGGTACCATGTGGAGATGGGCTTCTGGAAGCAACTCCCTGTACAGGCTGCTTCCCACAGGTGAAACCAATTCCTTCGCTTTCTGAAGAACACTAAGGCTGTGAGGTTGCAAGATTCAGGAAACCGAATTATGTGGCTGGATTTTCCACTAGAATATTCCACCCCCGCCTGGATACACCTAGACGAAACTTCACATTTGGCTAAATAATATGGCTGTATCCTAAAGGTCCACCGTTCAGACTTGGGATTCTAAAATGTTGCAATGCAGTCAGTCTTCATAGAGCAGTTGCTCTTTCCTGATATATATCTATTTTTTTTATTTCTCAAGGGTGGATTTTTCCACCTCTACTCGAATGCTGCCTAATTAGATCGCGACTTCCCGGGAGTCAAAAAAGAAAAAAAAGAACAAGAAGAGAAGAAAATACAAAGAAAAGCCTTGGGGACCTGCAAGTACTTGCGCTGCATTGAGAAGTGGATGCACTCTGCCGCCCTTCCCCCAAGCCCGCGCGGGTCACCGCAGACCCCCGCCCCGCGCAGCGCGTGTCCGGAGCCGTGGCTGTGGCGGACTCTGCCAGGGAGCCCGGTCCCGTCCCAGCTCCCCCTCCGCTTCCTCGCCTCCCCCGGGCAGAGGCGCCTGGCAGAGCCTCGCGTGCCACCTCCCGACCACCCCGGGAAGCTTTGGCGACTGCACCCGGGGCAGGAGCGGCAGGCGAGAGCGGGCGCCCGCCCTGCGAGTGGCCCGTCTCAGTAGCCCCCGCGCCGGCCGGGCGTGTGCGGGTGCGCACGGACTGCGGCTCCAGCCCGGGCGTAGGAGGGCGGGGAGGTGTGTGCTAAGGTCGGCGCAGGAGCCGCGCGCGGACACGTGCGCCACGCGCCTCGCAGTGGCGGCTCGGCTCCGGGGGCGCGTGGGGGCGCGTGGTTCTAGAGCTTCGGTGGCTCTCCGCTGCCAGTCTCTCCGGCCAGGGCCAGTCCTGCCTGCCTCCCCCCGCCCCACCCTTCCCCACGCACATACCTCCTCGCCTCTCCCAGGAGCTCCTTTAGGATCTGCTGGTGCTCAGGTCCGGACAGTCCTGGACTGCTTCCCGGAGAAGGCAGCCCCGGGCACAGCGCCCTCAGAGCCGCCGGCGCCGGCCCGGCTCCCTCTGGGATCCCAGCAGCTGCTTCTCCTTCTTCGGCTCCGGGGCTTGCAGTGCTCAGCTTCCCTGGGCGAGGGGTCCCTCGGAAACCTGCCGCGTAGGGGACGCCGCCCGGACACGGCTGGACTGCCAGGACCCACCTCGCCTCCGGGAGACGCGCCCCTCGCCACCCTCCAGGCGCCGAGGAACTTGGAGAGGTTCTAGAGCATCGGTTCCCAAGTTCCTCCGGACATGAATCAGACAGCGGGAGCCTCCAACAACGTCAGGTGTCCCCCGGGGGGGAAAAGCCACAAGGTAAGGGACCCACGACGGCGGGGCTGGCGCGGGACCTAGAGAGCAGGTGGTGGTTGCAGTTGGCGGGCGAGAGGACGCGCGCAGGTTTGCGGATTCCTAGCCGCCTACCCCTCCTCCGTCGGGGAGGGGGTCCTTGAGTCCAGTCGGTGGACGCAGAGTCGGGTGTTGGGAGGATGGACGGTGTTCAGTCGACCCCGGGCCGACGCCAGGCTCTGTTGGTTCCCTTGCTCCGGGCTGCCCGGGGCTCAGCCAGCCAGCTCGCTGGCAGAAGCCGCCGTTTCCCGGGATTACCGGGTTTTCGAGGAGCGGGAGAGGTCGGCAGGGGCGGGGAGGCAGGGCCCGTGACCCCTCGGCCCGAGCTTCCCCTTCAGGGCTTGGCCAGGGCGCACGCTCTGGTTGGTGTCAGAGACACGTGCTTAATTAACTTGAATGGGCCGCTGCGTGCCTGGGATGATTTCCAGGAAATGACTGATGTTTGGAGAAAAGAGGGCGGGTCCGGACCCGAGGAGCCATCAGAACCCCTCGAGTAACCCAGAGCCAGAGGGACATGCCCCGGGAAGCATCCCTTTCTGCGCTCAGAGGAGCGGATACCCGCGGAGGTCTGGGTTCCGCCTTGGTCAGGTGCACCGCGCAGCCTTACCTGGCCATGGTCAGTGGTCCTCCTCTTCGCTGCCTTGCATGTCTGTCCTCTCCTCGGGTTGTGTCGGTTTGCAGGGAAATTCCTTACCCGGGTTCCACAGGGAAGCTGTGCCGGCGTCTATGTATCAAATGTACTTTAAAAATATTTTGGAGTGTTGCTAAATTTTTTTTTTTAATGGAAATAAGGCAAGGACTTTAGATCTTAGATTTGATGTGTACCCGGAATCTGTGCGCTGAGCTTTTGTCTTGTGTTTGCTCCACCTGTTTTTGCTTCTAAATTGTTCTATGCGGAGAGCAGCATGTGTGTTTATGAGCGTGTTAAGAGATGATTCCCACTAACATCTGTTTGTTGTGGTCTGGCCCTATGCGAAGTTGGTGGGAGTAATGGTATTAGATTCATCTGATGGATAAGGGGACTCCTGGTCTGTTGAGTTACATAAGATAAGGATTTAGGACTGAACACTTTTGTTTCAGTTAAGGGATAACCAGCATTTTCTACCCCATTTGGGCCTGGGTAAAACGTATGAATCAGCAAGTCATATCTTGATCTCTGTCCTCATTAACTATGATTCAGGTAGTTACACTTTGCAATTTATTTAATATCCTTAGGAAATGCCTTTTTAATATGGGATAGCTGGTATTATAAGACATTTATTAAAAATAAGGAAGTTTCACTCATCAGTGACTATGTAGTAGAGACACTCAGAAAATCATTCAGTAATTTCTTTTTGAAAACATGCCTTTGGTTCCAATGGTAAAGTGGCTTCTTGGCAATACTGCGAGCTATTGACACCAACAAAACTTTGCGGGAAGTGTTCAAGCACACAGCAACAGTTTAGAAGGTACTAGAAAACCTTTAGTCATGAGTTAGGCATCTCCCTGTGCCTCCAGCAGGTGTCTAACAAATGCTTTGTCCATATTAATTCAATAAACAGTTATCATCAGTCATTTGTACAGTGGCAGACTCCAGCTAAGTTCCATGAACCCGAATATGAGTTTAGAGATCTTCACTGTCTAGAACACAGCTCTAGTCATAACCACTTTTCATGCTTTAGAGTCTTTGATGGTCCCCACTGCCTAACATGACATTATGATTCTCCATCTGCTGGGGAAAAGAAAAAAAATTCCCGTCCTTTTCCTCCAAGAAGAATCCAGTTAGACTGTAGTTTGCCTCTGTCATTTTTAGATTGTATAATCGGTGGCTCGTCTTGAAGGTTGCAGCAGTGAAAGGCAGGGCTGGGATGGGGTATTGGTGAATGTTCTGGAGAGAATGAGGGGCAGGTACAGAGCAGGGGTTGACAGTCGACACTGGAAAGTACTGGACAGACTACATGAGACTCAATAGTTATAGTGAAACATCAAACATTAACATCAGTTTATTTAGTTGTAGGTTTGCAGTAAGTTTGTTTCTGTTTTCTGTGCTGTTGGGAGGGTTCATCCCGTCGACCTCTTGGGAGGAAGCGCCTCAAGCTCTCAGGAAGGCTTTTCTGGACTCTCCTGTGTGTTATCCATTTACTGATTACTGTCACAGTCATTTCTGCTTGGCAGTTTGTTCCTGTCTTCCTCTTTTAAGGGGTGGCTACTCAGCGGTTGAGTTTAGCCAGACTGAGATGTGTTATTTACCTCCAGGTTCCTTCTCAAATACTGAGCCCCCAGAACTGGGAAAATAAAGGTCCTTTTTGTAGCTTCCTTGCTCCTGACTGTGGGGGGGGGGGTGGTCATCAACATGTGCTAATAGCTGCTAAGGGCCACAGAGGGTGCCGATCCGACTGCCATCCCTGGTCTGGGCAGGAGCCAGTGGTCCTGAGGAGGGAGCTCTAGGAGTACCAGTCATCTGGGATAGGGCAAGGAAAATGTCCCCATGGGATGGCACTGTCTTACCCACCCCATGCTGGTCTGGTGCTGGGCACCATAAGCATATCCATCAAGCACCCGTCAAGCACCAGTCAACAGCTAGGGTTGTTCTAAATATTTGTGGGAGGGCTGACATTTGGGTGCAGCCCACAGACCCATAGAGCAGCCTACTTGGGGTGGTTCTGCAGGGGCGGGGCTCCGCATCCACGGGGGCGGGGCTCTGCATCCGTGGGGCGGGGCTTGGTGACTTCCGCCAGCTCTATTTGGATACTTTCTGGAAAGTCAGTAAGTGCCAGACTCGTTTGTTTTTTTATTTTTTTAAGATAAAAATGGTATACACTTTATGATACTAATTACCTAGAAATACACATGAAGAGAAAAGACAGTAAGGAACTCTACCAAACTGGTAACTGTGATCAGCTCAAAACCAGGAGATAAAGTGATTCTTACTCAATACTCATAATGTATTGTGGATTTTTTTTTTGAGTGCTTAGTGAATATATTTTGCAGTAGTATTACAAAATTATGTGAACATGTAAAATGTTGGTTTTGAAAACGTATATACCACTGCAGCAGCCTTTCTGGCAGCAGGGACTGGCTTATTGGAAGACAGTTTTTCCATGTATGGGGGTGGGTGATGGTTTCAGCCTGATTCTCATGCACTGCATTTATTGTGCACTGTATCTCTATTATTATCACATCAGCACCGCATCACATCTTCAGGCATTAGCTCCCAGAGATTAGAGATGCCTGTACCACTGTACAAGGGACTTATCAAACTCCAGTGTAACCTTTATGGAAGGAAGAGCTGCAGCTTTATTATTTACACAAGATGTTTGCATTTCTTTTTCATTGTCTAAAGGATGCTAAAGTCTTCTGTGGTAAAAGGGGAGGTTACTGATAAGTCTTAGTATTGCAGAACGGACAACTTAAACTTTAACATGCAGTCACTCAACTGTATTCCAAAATTATTCTGCAATTTGTTGTTTTACATTTTTCCCCTTGTTTTAACTTCTCACAGCACTAATTACTGATCCTTTTCGTCACTGCTCTTTGAAACATAGGAGCAGTGGTACCTAGATGTGACTGCTCGATGCTGGGTGAGCATCTTCAGGCCTGCAGGGCAGCCTCACATTCTGTTTTCTGACCTTCTCTCTGGAGTATTACATTTCCAATGTCATGCATATTTAAAGGAAAATAAATTTTATATTGAAAACATTTTATTGACATGAACTAGACACACTACTGTATCTAAAGCTCTAATCTTGATTGCTTTATGTTGGGCATTGCTATAATTGTTGAGGGAGGTTATCAAGAGGATGTGACTTCTGGTTCCACTGCACTGGAACCCCCAGCCCGGCCCGCCCCGCCCCCCCAATTCCCATAGTGGGAGCCATTCCAAAGATGCAGGCTTGAGAGAGTGATGTGGTTTCAAGACCACCTGGCCTGAATGCCTGGACCCAGTAAGGCCTCTCTGTAAGTTTGAAGATGCTGGTGAGAGTGTGTAGAGATACTGCTGATCTTCTGGTCACCCAAGCTCTAAGTCCCCTTCCCTATTAAAAGTGCCCCCTGCTGATCTGAAGTGACCTGCCTCTTTCTGAGGTCTCTCCCTGCCCTCCATGTGCAGGAGCAGATTTTAGGTTACACCCCCTAAAGCTGCTGAGAATCTGAACCAATAGTAATCCAAGCATGAAAAGTTTCTTTTTGATGAACTTAGTTTCTTCATCCCCACCCATGTCTACCGTCTACTCCTGGTGCTTCCTTCGTGGCAAGACATGGACGGCAAAGATGCGGCCTGTGGGCTCAGTTCCGCTTGGGTCTTTGTCACCTTCCCTTTAGGGCATTAAAAAAAAAAAAAAAGACTCAACTGAAAGTATTTTAGTTCAATAAGAATGCATTTTGCGCAATAATGCTAGCTAGAGCCAACCTGAACTTTTACTTTGTCTTTAGTCTTAAAAATATTTTCTGCTGGTTATAGAGTTCTGAGTGGGTAAGATTTTGGTTTCTCTTCAGCACTTTAAAGGTGGCGTTAGCTGAATTCTGGTCCCATTTTTTTTTTCTACTGAGACGTGACTCGTCATTTGATTCACTGGTGTCTGCGTGTAAGGTGCCGTTTTTACATCTGCCATCAGGATTTTCTCTTTCTCTTAGGTTTTCAGTGTTTGGGTGTCACGTGCCTGGGCATGATTCTCCTCCTGGGTGTCCTGCCACGGGGTCATAGGTCGTCTTGAATATTTAAATTCACCACATTTGGGAATATTGCAGCCATTGTTTCTCAGGTTTTTTTTCTTTTTTCTGTCCTATTCTTAATTTGTTGGGATGGCAATTACACGTAGGTTAGACACTTTATCTCATTCCACAGATGCTCCTCTTTCCTCTCTTCTTCAGATACCATCGCTTCTTTAGCTCAGGCTTCACTCTCTGTGCGCTGTTCTCCATTTCACTGTCTGCATTTCCAGTGGTTTACTCCAGATGCTGGAGTCTCGACTCTAGAATCCCCGCTTCGTTCTGGTGTCTTTTCATTTGTTGTGCGAGTCCCATTTTCCTTTAATCAATGAGCCTCATTGTAATCTCAGCTTTAAAATCCTTGCTCTCTAACATCTGGGTTGTCTGGGGACCGACTGGTGTTGCTTGTGCTTCTTTGCTGAGGATGGGCCACGTTTTCATGTTTCTTTTTATATTGAGTCACTTTCAATTGTAGCTTGACCTTGTGAATGTTGGATGGAGATGGTGGATTCTCCCTGAAGTGGACAATTAAGTGAACGGCAACTTATCTGTATTGTGCTCTATTATCTAGTTCAACTTGAATCCCCCTATATTCACATGGCTGGGTGGGGGGCAGCCAGCCATTTGGGCAGCAGTTTCACACAGAATTTGAGACTCTCCCACTGGTTTTGCTAATTCTAGAATCCCTGCCCCCACCCCCACCCCCCACTCCCGCCACTTTCTACCTGAAGCAGTTGCCGCAGACCTTGTTCCCTGCAAAATCTGCTCACTTTGGGTTGTTCTCCAGTGCCTTCAGATTGTGCTTGCTTTGCATTTTGACAGCTGTATGTGTGAAGCTGGTTTGTCAGGACCTTAACTCACCTATTGTGGGGACTGGGACTCCCCATGTCTTTCCCATCAATAAATTCAGTGCCCTGATTTCCAAATCAGTGGTTTGGGGGACCTCACCTACTGGAAGCCCTAGAATCAGTGGAATCAAGTTTCTATAATAACGACTCACTAGACGTACTCCTAACTTTATTTTTTATAAATTTTTAGTACACAACTTAATGTTCCTCTGCATTTTGGGACCACATCCAGGAAACAAGGGTCAACCAATGCCATTCCAGCCAATGTTGCTGTTCCCTCCTAATCTCCTCCTCCCCAAGACTGGTTAAATCTTTGTGAACTTCTCTTCTTGTTGAGTCTTGTTTTCTGTGTGTATTTTTTTTTTTAATTTCCTCTTCTGTCACCTTTTCCTCTTCTTCTTGCTTTACTTTTCCCAATGTATGCTCTCCAAAATTCACATTTTGACCAATCATATCCTGTTACATCTAAAGGTTCCTATTTGGTCCTTTTTTTCCCCCTTTCACACACATACATACAAAACAAAGCCCAATTTAATGATCTCCCCTCTCCAAGGTATAACACCTAGTTCTTCCCCCTCTTTCCTGCCCCTTCCTGCTTAGATCTGGGAGCTTCCCTTCACGAGGCATTTCACCCACTCTCCAAGCTTTTCCTCAGTCTACACTCTGGGGTTAAGGACCTCCGCCTCCTTTTTGCGGGTGAGAGGGTTCCCCGCCTGGATTTGAGGACGCAGCTGAATCCCCGGCTTCCTCCCTGTGTGCGGCCCCCCTAATGGTTACATCAGCCATGACTCACAAGCTGCTCTGGGC
The DNA here is from genome assembly GCF_003369695.1 of Bos indicus x Bos taurus. Classification (NCBI taxonomy): domain Eukaryota; kingdom Metazoa; phylum Chordata; class Mammalia; order Artiodactyla; family Bovidae; genus Bos; species Bos indicus x Bos taurus. The sequence continues at coordinate 4,047,037 of NC_040079.1, read as the reverse complement.
ATCACAGACACACGCGAAGCTTGTGAATTGTGATTTATCGCTGTCGTAACTTGGTTCACGTCCTGTCTTTTCTCCTCCCTCACACATTCTACTTCGTGACCACCATCCCTGTGCTGGAACCGAGCATATCCCAGAGCTAGAATTCAGCTGAGACGGTGTCCTTCATGACTCCTGCTTCTCGGATCACTCCAGCTTGTCTTGTGGCTTGAATTTCAGGGCTTTCTACCTGTTCTGATCCCTGGGCCTCCCAGGACCTCAGCAGACAGCTTTGACTGAGTTCCCAGCTTCCCTGATGCTGACGGCTGACGATATCCATCATCCTCTGTGGGAGTGCCTGGTTCTTCCCGTCAGAGGGAATCCTCTGAACTTTGTTTTATTTATGCATTTATTTATTCTATTGAAGCATAGTTGATTTAATATGTAGTGTTAATTTTTAGACTACGACACAGTGATTCAGTTATACATACGTGTGCACATTCTTTTCCATATTCTGTTCCACTATGGTTTATCACAGGGTGTCTAATAGAGTTCGCTGTGCTCTACGGTAGGACCTCGTTGTTTATCCATTCTGTATGAACTAGTTTGCATCTGCTAAACCCGGACTCCCAATCCATCCCCCCCGACCCTCCTCCCCTTTGGCAGCTATTAGTCTCCTCTCTACATCTGCGAGTCTGTTTCACAGGTAAGTTCATTTGCTTCACATTTTAGATTCCCCATGTAAGTGATGTCCTAGGGTATTTGTCTTCTTTCTGAGTTTGACTTGCCAATCATAGTTCTTTAATATTTATTTTTATTTATTTGATTGCACTGGGTCTTAGTTTCAGCAAGTGGGACCTAGCTCCCTGACCAGGGTTCAAACTCGGGTCCCCTGCATTGAGATCGCTAAGTCTTAGCCACAGGACCCAGAGAAGTCCCACCAACCATAGTTCTGCATGCTAAACAAGTGGCTTCCTTTTTTGGTTGGTAATTACTGAAAGAAATAGGAAAGAAAACCCATATAAATAAAAAGAAAATGTAAATTCCTTTTACTACCCAGAATCTAAATCATGCTGGAGAATTTTAGAAAGTTTAATGGGATGCATAAAACATAAATTGCTGTAATGACTTCCAGGATATTAGTGAAAATCTATTTATGTTATTTTGGTTATACATTTTATTGATTTTTAAAATTTTAATTGTCCTCGTTTTCTCAGTAAAATGCATAAAACAAATATAAGCTCATGCATAAGTTAAATTTCCAGGAATAGAGGGCCGTAAATGAGAAGTAATTGTTTTTCTGGTCTAAATCTAGCATGTTGCATTGTTCAAATTATTTAAGTCAAAAGCTGGACCTCGAGTGCAGTGTTTCAATAATCTCACATCTTGTATCTTGTAGACCCCAAATCTGATGTTGTTTTTGACTAAGGGCCTAGAAATCTGTGTTCAGTCAACAGAGATGGAGGAAAGTTATCTAACACCTTGCTCATTCCCTCCCCATATTCTTAGGGCCTTAGAAAGTCTGCATTACCTTCATGACACACGGTTATAATGCTGTCTCAGTATCTGCACTGTCCTTTTTAAATTTTTAAAAAATTTAATTAAAACAACTTTAACTGAAGTCTTGTTGATTTACAATGTTTTTAATTTCAGGTGCACAGAAAGTGATTTAGTTACACAGACTCTTTCATTACAGGTTTTTACCAGAGATTAGATGTAGTTCCCTGTGCTGTTCAGTAGGTCCTGTTGCCTATCTACTTTATGAGTTGTAGTGTGTCAGTTCAGTTCAGTCGCTCAGTCGAGTCCAACTCTTTTCGACCCCATGAATCACAGCACGCCAGGCCTCCCTGTCCATCACCAACTCCCAGAGTCCACCCAAACCCATGTCCATCCAACCATCTCATCCTCTGTCGTCCCCTTCTCCTCCTGCCCTCAATCTTTCCCAGCATCAGGGTCTTTTCAAATGAGTCAGCTCTTCACATCAGGTGGCCAAAGTATTGGAGTTTCGGCTTCAACATCAGTCCTTCCAATGAACACCCAGGACTGATTTCCTTTAGGATGGACTGGTTGGATCTCCTTGCAGTCCAAGGGACTCTCAAGAGTCTTCTCCAACACCACAGTTCAAAAACATCAATTCTTTGGTGCTCAGCTTTCTTTATAGTCCAACTCTCACATCCATACATGACTACTGGAAAAACCATAGTGTGTATATATACATACATATATATATATATATAAACTGTGTATATGTAGATATATAAAATATATAAAGTGTGTACTCTGAATCCCAAACTTCTTTTTTTTAAAACAAAATATTCAAATGCAATACTAAGAGGGCATTAGATATTTAGAGATTACTAGATGCTTCACTTTCATGCATTGGAGAAGGAAATGGCAACCCACTCCAGTGTTCTTGCCTGGAGAATCCCAGGGACGGGGGAGCCTGCTGGGCTGCCATCTATGGGGTCGCACAGAGTTGGACATGACTGAAGCGACTTAGCAGCAGCAGCAGATGATTAAAATGATATCTGAATGTGATATCATTTTGTGATAGAAAATGAAGATGCAAGGGACCTTTCTTAAAGTCATCTCAAACGTAAGAGCTCAGATATGGAAAAACTCCTTTGGTGAAGGATTACTTACTGTGAAAGCGTGGAAATAAGGGGAAAGGAGGAAGCCTGGACCTCACAGTTGGTTGAGCTGTGCCTTCTGTGTGGACTGAGTCACAGGGAAGTGACTGAAGCTCCCTGGGCCTTTTTTTTTAATGTAAAAACAGGACATACACTAGGCCTCTGAGCCCCACCAAGCTCTTCACTGTGAATATCCCATCCCCAGAAAGAGCCAGCAGCGAGGTGGTTTGCTGTTATTAAGGCATTCCCAGCTGCAGAAGTCAAAGGCAATTCTGTAATAAAATATATTCAGTGGAAACTCTAAACCAGCAGGAGTCCTTCACACTTTAGTATAAAAGCAAACACATACTGTGAATATCTGACATAAAACTGAGGCCAGAATGGGAAGGTACTAAATGAATCGAAGACACAACCAACAATTTGAGTTGCCTTTCTCCCTCCTTCCACTTTTCCAATTTTTTTCCTGAATGTTAGCTTATTTCACCTTCATAACAGCCACTAAGGTAGATACATGAATTTTTATTTCTTCCTTTTTTTTTTAACTGAGGAAATGGAGTTCCATGATTATATGCAAATCATTTGTGGCCCCAGGGGTGGTAAAATGAAGAAAATGTATTCAAAAATGTATTCAAACTGAAAACACATAAATAATAACTAGTACTGGATTTGTTTACTTGGTAGCTTCAACCTGTGTTTCTTTCAACCCTTAAGTCTCCCTGTTCCTTTATTTATATATTTTGTGGGCGTTGGATTCCTTACCTATGACACTTAGAAGAAGAAGAAAAAACTGCTGCTACTTTTATTAATGAGATAGGATCTTCACAGGTGAGACAGGAAACAACAGAGTACAATACCAGGGGGTGTTAAAAACGAGTAAGGCTGCCCTGTGGGATTGCAGTTGGTCAGAGCAGAGAGTGGTCAGTGGAGTTTACGGGGCGAGGCAGAGACATTGCTGACTGTCCTTTCCACGCGGCCTGCAGTCTTAGAAGGAGCACACAGGCTTGAGGCTCCATGCAACAGGCTTGCCCGCTTTCCAGATAGATAACTGTAATCTTTGGCAACTCAGGGACCTGTAGAGTTATTATGGAACATTGTCTGTATTGGCTCCTGGTGCTTTTTATGTGTGACCTGTGAGAATAGATTCCGGTTCTTTCCAGTAGAGGAATTGTGCTTAATTTCCTCTGTGTAATAGTCAGGAGCCTGAGAAATCATCAAAAGGGACCTGATATGAAAATATATATATATATAAAAACAATACGCAGTGGGTAAAATCTCCCACGCCGCATCCACACTTTTGGGGGTGCCACAACATTTCTTTCTTAATTCACTTGTCAGCTGCCAGCTGGACATGTGTGTAACAGAGATGCTATTCATTGCTTCCTGGGCTGTTTATGGTCAGTGAGAGTAGATGCCTGCCCACAGCTTCTGCTTTCCTGTTTAAAACAGAGGACTCAGCCTGCTCCTGAACACAGCTGTTTAGACTGGGTCTGACCACGTCGTCCCACAGAGGAAATCGGCAGGGTGAACTGAGCCAATCAAACCCTCTCTTGGCAATTTTGAAGCGAGAGACAGAGATGCCCATCGGAGGGCAGAGGTCGCCTGTGTAAGAGCACGTAGGCTCTGACAGCCGTGTACATTCCTGAGGTGCTAAGGATGCCTGCTGGGAGGAAGAAGGGGGCAGCAGAGGTGACAGGAGTGGTGAGGCCCAGAGGACCTGGCCTCGCCTTCAGGCCGCCGAGTTACAGTTCGCAGGAAGCCTGTCTCTGTTGTTGTCTTTGCCGTTCAGTTGCTAAGTCATATCTGACTCTTTGCAACCCCGTGGACTGTAGCACGCCAGGCTTCCTTGTCCTTCACTGTCTCCCAGAGCTTGCTCAAATTCATATCCATCGAGTCGGTGATGCCATCCAACCATCTCGTCCTCTGTCATCCCCTTCTCCTCCTGCCCTCAATCTTTTCCAGCATCAGGGTCTTTTCCAGTGAGTCAGCTCTTCGCATCAGGGGGCCAAGGTTTTGGAGCTTCAGCTTCAGCTTCAGTCCTTCCAAATGAACATTCAAGTTGATCTCCTTTAGGATGGACTGGTTGGATCTCCTTTTAGTCCAGGGGACTCTCAAGAGTTCTCCAGCACCACAGTTTGAGCCTGTCTCTATGCCCGTATATGTCCTTTAAGCTCCTTGTGCTTTCTGAGATGTACTACTATGTAAAATTGACAGAAAATAAAGAAAACCTGAAATTTCTAGCAAGACTTCCCATGTTCATTCCGTCTCCCCACTCCTACCAAATAGAACTGTTTTGGTGGAACAAACTTTTTGTTAAACTTCTTTGCATTCTCGCTTGATATCTCAAGAGACACAAGTGAGGAAAAAGAAGTCACCGAATTGCTTTCTAAGCAGGAGTGGGAGTGATGGCTACGTTCCAGGTTATTATTGGATAGAGCTTGCCAAGAGCTGAATTTATCAGAAAAATAGAGGGTATCTGTGCGGCTTTGTGGCAAGAGATAAAAGGAACAAGACAGAAAAAGATGATGTTGCTGGCGGCCAGGAGCTGTACACTGGGGAGTGGAATAGAAATGTTGGGGGTGGTATCTCCCTTTTCAGAGACGTGGCAAGAAAAATCTCTGGGCTCACTGATGTGCTGCCTGGCTAGACATGGGCTTTCTGCAGCAACTGGAGTTGGGTCTTTTGATGTAACTTTGAATATAGGTTCAAGATGAGGGCGGGACAAGGTCTCAAGTGCACAGGGGGCGCCCAGAAAATTCAGATTACCTCCACAATATATTTGTTATTGTTTTCATTTTGTTTTTTAATTTGAGCTACTTTCAGGGGTTTCTATGTTTTTCTCAATCCAATGAGCTGTAACAGAAATGGTGTGGAATGTGTAAAGCATGGAGTGGGGTGGTGGGGTGGGGTTCAGTAAACATGAGACCTGATCTCTTTCTTCAATGAATGCTCAGTATTCTATTGACTGCATCCGACGACTCTTGGAATCATCAGGAGACAAACTTCTTGGTTTTTTCCAATGTGTCTTTGAAACAAGTATTTTGACTGGTTGGTACCCAGATTTGTGAAGCTATTTAGCTTTTTCTGTGTCCTTTTGTATTACAGATGAGTGTGAGTGTGTGTTAGTCGGTCAGTTGTGTCTGACTCTTTGTGACCCCGTGGACTGTAGCCCACCAGGCTCCTCTGTCCCTGGGATTCTCCAGGCAAGAATCCTGGAGTGGGTTGCCATTCCCTTTTCCAGGGGATCTTCCCGACCCAGGGATCGAACCCATGTCTTCTGCATTGGCAGGCAGATTCCTTTTGTCTGAGCCACCAGGAAGCCCTTGAAATGCCCAGGCCGGTCTTCTATAGGGTCCTTGGACTGCAAGATCGACCAATGAATTCTGAGGGAAATCAACCCTGAATAGTCATTGAAAGGACTGATGCTGAAGCTGAAGCTCCAGTACTTTGGCCACCTGATGCAAAGAGCCTACTCATTGGAAAAGACCCTGATGCTGGGAAAGATTGAAGGCAGGAGGAGAAGGGGACAACAGGGGATGAGATGGTTAGATAGTATCACCAACTCAATGGGAATGGATTTGAGTAAACTCCAGGAGATAGGGAAAGACAGGGAAGCCTGGTGTGCTGCAGTTCATGGGGTCACAAAGAGTCGGACAGGACTTAGCGACAGAACAAGAATAACTGGTCCAGCATCTTGGGTCAGCTGTCCACTTGGGTCAGCTGTCAGATGCCATCTTCTTTGCCTCTTGCTCTGGTATTCTGTCTCCCAGAGCACACTCTGAGTAGCAAGGCTCCACTGCTTTCAGATGTATCAGGGTAACACTGATACATCCCATATTACAGGATGCCTTTGGTTATGTAGTTGTGACAAATCACTGGAAGCCTTCCTGCTTGGGAAAGGCTTGGTCGTAGTTTGCATTTAATGGTACCTAATTTCTTCAGTCCATGGTTAGACTATTTGGTGCCATTCATTTGGAAAGGAGGATTGAAATAGACAAAAAGAGAGTGGGCTTCTTATCGTCAACTGTGCTCTCAGCAGCTTTGTGGCCATCACCAAGGGGTCAGCATTTCCAGAGCTTAACCACCTTTATTAGACTTTATTATTCAGATGGGCTCCAATGGCCTCGGAAATAGTAATATTTTAAGTGTGAAAAAGTGAAGTTGCTCAGTCATGTCTGACTCTTTGCAAACCCATGGACTGTAGCCAACCAGGCTCCTCCATCCATGGAATTTTCCAGGCAAGAGTACTGGAGTGGGTTGCCATGCCCTTCTCCAGGGGATCTTCCCAACCCAGGGATCGACCCTGGGTCTCCCGCATTGCAGGCAGACACTTTACCATCTGAGCCACCACGGAAGCCCCAATTTTATGCTTATCTACTCAACTGTACTGGGATTCCCATGTGGGTCAGCGGTGTAGAATCCACCTGCCATGCAGGAGACTTGGGTTCAATCTCTGGGTGGGGAAGATCCCCTGGAGGAGGAAATGACAACCCACTCCAGTATTCTTGCCTGGGAAATCCCATGGATGGAGGAGCGTGGTGGGCTACAGTTCATAGGGTTGCAGAGAGTCAGACATGACTTAGCAACTAAAGAACAACAACAATTCAACTTTATTACTGAAAACTTGGGAACCATCTCTGTATTTTTGCATATATTTTTATTTGTGGAACAGGAGCTAGAATTTTGCCCTTAGTTCATGGTCAGGAAATGTTTGTGACGATGCTGAAGAACTTTGGTGATAGGAGAGTGGATCCAAATACTGAGGGATCCACTGGCTTTTTGAAAATGTATTTAGCACATCTTTTTTTTTTTTTTTTAACAAATCTTTATTGCCGAATGATGTTGACTTTCTAAGTGAAAATAGTAAATCCCATTGTATTCATATATGCTGTTTCTCATCTCTGACTTTGAGTAGAGCTAAGAGAGGTAACACTTCCAAAATCCAATCAGATCAGTAGAGGAGAAGAGTTATAAACTTTATTGTTATAAAACAATGAATTTTTCTTTCTTTTTTTTTTTTTTTAAGAAACAGGCCAGGAAATACAGGCAAAGAAAACCTGTGTTTCCTTGCTCACATGTTTTGGTGATTCTACATCAATAAAAATGTGTTCTCTTTAAGTTATAGTTCACCAGCACATTATCAAAATCACTTCATCTTTCTAAATAGTTGCTATATATTTTAAAATAGCTATTTGAGTTCTAGCCACATCAGAATCCACTTAATAATTTGCAGAGTGCTTCGTGGAGCTCTGAGCTGTCCCGTCTCAGAGTCTCCTGGGCTGTAGAGCCATAAGTTGAGGAGAGTCAAGAAAATGACTGATGGAAAAGGCAAAATGACCCAGTCACAGTCTGTAAATTGCATATTATTACAAACAAGGAAATGTCACCATGACATTTAGTAGCTGGAAAAGAGGAGTGAGGAGGGGTTGAGCAGGAGTCGTAAATAGGCTTGTGAAGTCTAGAGATTCTTGCTTGGTACCTCCTCTTGCCGTACTGAGTCAAGTGTTTCCCTTTATCCAGGAGAGCAGAAAATACCCATTGTTCATCTCCCCGCTGAATGATGACATTTAAGGGCTGAAAGTGAAAGTGTTGGTCACTCTGTCATGTCCTGCTCTTTGCGACCCCATGGACTGTAGCCCCCCAGGCTCCTCTGTCCATGGATTTTTCCAGGCAAGAATACTGGAGTGCGTTGTCATTCCCTTCTCCAGGGGATCTTCCTGACCCAAGATCTCCTGCTTTGCAGGCAGATTCTTTACCATCTGAGCCACCAAGGAAGCCTCATTTTTAAGGGACAGATTGAGTAAATTGCTGCCCTGAGGGCAACTTTGAAAATAGAACATTCAAGGGTCAAGTGTATGTCACAAATGTGGGAAAAGCTCTGTGTATATGGATTGGATATTCTGGGAGACTTTGAAATCTTATTCCGGATAAATCTACCAGAGACTATTGGGCTGGCCAAAAAGTTCCATTTGGGTTTTTCAATACGAATGTTAAAATCTACACCACTCCACGTTCCCTTTGCAGCTCTTTGTGTCCATGGCTCCACGCGCATCCGTTTTTGTTGTGTGTCTTGTGAAGAGGACACTGGGACTGATGTCTCACAGCGGGTGTGAAGGCAGCCCCTAGTGTCAAGAGTGCCGAGTGAGTGGGTATGAAGCAGCATGAGCTCTTTTATCACTGAAATGAGTAGCCCCTGACCTTTTTGGTTCCAGGAATCGATTTCTTGGAAGACAGTTTTTTCACGGACCGCAGTGTGTGTGGGGGGATGGTTTGGGAATGATTCAAGCTCCTTACATTTATTATGCATTTTGCTTCTATCATTATTGCATCAGCTCCACCTCAGATCATCAGGCATTAGATCCCAGAGGCTGGGGACCCCTGGGCTAAATGGATATCAATTTCTGAAGTAGAAGATTCAAACTTAGAAAATTGGTAATGGAATCAGAGTTGCAGAAGAGAAACAATTATTTGGGTCTGGGTGTGGTGTTATGGGAAGTAAACTAGAAAGTTAATCCAGGATCAATAAAGCAGTATCTGGGCAGCAGCAGAAATGCAGTTAGGAATCTATAATGTACATTTATGTGGCCCAGGAATTTTTAACTTGGTAAAGTGCAGCAATTTGAAAAAGGAAGACGTATTCCCTGTGAACGGGCAATGCTCAGAGAGGAAGAGGCAGATGGTTTCTCTGTGGATTAGAAGATGGAGAACTCTGTGCCAGGAGTGTATGTCTTTCCCTCAACCCTCACAGTGGGCCTCCAAGTGCTCCTGTGGGACTCAGGCATGTTAACTAACCTGCCCGTGGTCACTTGTCCATGAAGGTGCAGACCTGGGCTCCAGATCCTAGACTCGAAATCTCACGCTTCATGCTTAGACCGTGCTGGTTGCATTGCGTGTGTGCACAGTGGTGTCCAACTCTCTGTGACCCCATGGACATGAAATTGTCCAGGCAAGAATACTGGAGGGGGTTGCCATTTCCTCCTCCAGGGGATCTTCCTGACCCAGCCATCTCACTGGCGTCTCCTGTACCTCTTGCATTGGCAGGTGGATTCTTTACCACTAGCGCCACCTGGGAATCCCCTGCTAACACCATTCTGGGTAGTAAGTGGTGGAAAGGAAGTCAGTTAATCGAAATTGTCATTTAGCAATTTGGGCATTAGTTGACTTGACTATCGAATAAATAAAGTTCTTCTGCATTAGAAGAACCTTATTGTACAGTAGCAGTGTCCTGCTGTTGTAGAGGCTGTGGCTTTGATTCATTTGTCGAAAGGTCATTTATTTTAACAAATTGATCTTGTATCCATTAATCTCACCACTCTCTCATTAGTTCTAATGGCAAGTTTGGGTTAATCCTGTGTATTTGATCATTCTATCCACAGATCAGTTCAGTTCAGTTCAGTCACTCAGTTGTGTCCGACTCTTTGCGACCCCATGAATTGCAGCATGCCAGGCCTCCCTGTCCATCACAAACTCCCGGAGTTCACTCATACCCAAGTCCATTGAGTTAGTGACGCCATCCAGCCATCTCATCCTCTGGTGTCCCCTTCTCCTCCTGCCCCCAATCCCTCCCAGCATCAGAGTCTTTTCCAATGAGTCAACTCTTCGCATGAGGTGGCCAAAATACTGGAGTTTCAGCTTCAGCATCATTCCCTCCAAAGAAATCCCAGGGCTGATCTCCTTCAGAATGGACTGGTTGGATCTCCTTGCAGTCCAAGGGACTCTCAAGAGTCTTCTCCAACACCACAGTTCAAAAGCAGCAATTCTTCGGTGCTCAGCTTTCTTCACAGTCCAACTCTCACATCCATACATGACCACAGGAAAAACCATAGCCTTGACTAGACAAACCTTTGATGGCAAAGTAATGTCTCTGCTTTTGAATATGCTATCTAGGTTGGTCATAACTTCCCTTCCAAGGAGTAAGCGTCTTTTAATTTCATGGCTGCAGTCACCATCTGCAGTGATTTTGGAGCCCAGAAAAATAAAGTCTGACACTGTTTCCCCATCTATTTCCCATGAAGTGATGGGACCAGATGCCATGATCTTCTTTTTCTGAATGTTGAGCTTTAAGCCAACTTTTTCACTCTCCACTTTCACTGTCATCAAGAGGCTTTTGAGTTCCTCTTCACTTTCTGCCATAAGGGTGGTGTCATCTGCATATCTGCTGCTGCTGCTGCATCGCTTCAGTTGTGTCAGACTCTGTACGACACCACAGATGGCAGCCCACCAGGCTCCCCCGTCCCTGGGATTCTCCAGGCAAGAATACTGGAGTGGGTTGCCATTTCCTTCTCCAATGCGTGAAAGTGAAAAGTGAAAATGAAGTCGCTCAGTTGTGCCTGACTCTTAGCAACCCTATGGACTGCAGCCTACCAGGCTTCTCTGTCCATGGGACTTTCCAGGTAAGAGTACGGTTATTGATATTTCTCCCGGCAATCTTGATTCCAGCTTGTGTTTCTTCCAGTCCAGCGTTTCTCATGATGTACTCTGCATATAAGTTAAATAAACAGGGTGACAATATACAGCCTTGACGAACTCCTTTTCCTATTTGGAACTAGCCTGTTGTTCCATGTCCAGTTCTAACTGTTGCTTCCTGACCTGCATACAGATTTCTCAAGAGGCAGGTCAGGTGTTCTGGTATTCCTGTTTCTTTCAGAATTTTCCACAGTTTATTGTGATCCACACAGTCAAAGGCTTTGGCATACTCAATAAAGCAGAAATAGATGTTTTTCTGGAACTCTCTTGCCTTTTCCATGATCCAGCGGATGTTGGCAATTTGATCTCTGGTTCCTCTGCCTTTTCTAAAACCAGCTTGAACATCAGGAAGTTCACGGTTCACGTATTGCTGAAGCCTGGCTTGGAGAATTTTGAGCATTACTTTACTAGCATGTGAGATGAGTGCAATTGTGCGGTAGTTTGAGCATTCTTTGACATTGCCTTTCTTTGGGATTGGAATGAAAACTGCCCTTTTCCAGTCCTGTGGCCACTACTGAGTTTTCCAAATTTGTTGGCATATTGAGTGCAGCCCTTTCACAGCATCGTCTTTCAGGATTTGGAATAGCTCAAGTGGAATTCCATCACCTCCACTAGCTTTGTTCATATTGATGCTTTCTAAGGCCCACTTGACTTCACATTCCAGGATGTCTGGCTCTAGGTCAGTGATCACACCATTGTGATTATCTGGGTCTTGAAGATCTTTTTTGTACAGTTCTTCTTTGTATTCTTGCCACCTCTTCTTAATATCTTCTGCTTTTGTTAGGTCCATACCATTTCTGTCCTTTACTGAGCCCATCTTTGTATGAAATGTTCCCTTGGTATCTCCAATTTTCTTGAAGAGATCTCTAGTCTTTCCCATTCTGTTGTTTTCCTCTACTTCTTTGCATTAATCACTGAAGAAGGCTTTCTTATCTCTTCTTGCTATTCTTTGGAACTCTGCATTCAGATGCTTATATTTTTCCTTTTCTCCTTTGCTTTTCACTTCTCTTCTTTTCACAGCTATTTGTAAGGCCTCCCCAGACAGCCATTTTGCTTTTCTGCATTTCTTTTCCATGGGGATGGGCTTGATCCCTGTCTCCTGTACAATGTCACGAACCTCATTCCATAGTTCATCAGGCACTCTGTCAGATCTAGGCCCTTAAATCTATTTCTCACTTCCACTGTATAACTATAAGGTATTTGATTTAGGTCATACCTGAATGGTCTAGTGATTTTCCCTACTTTCTTCAATTTAAGTCTGAGTTAATGACAAGTATATCTCTTACTTCCCACACAGATTTTTCTGTGTATTTATCTTTCCTTTGACTCGGTCAGGACCTCAGGTACCATTACACAGCAGTATTTCTGGTGAGGATTGCTCAGTATTTTAGCATGATGAAGATATGTACTGGTGCCATTTACTGAGAGAGAGAAAAATGAGAGAGGAGTGCTTGGGAGGCAAATAGAGCCATCCGTGTGATGGGTCCACATCTACATAAACGTCTGTTGCTTTGGAAAACGGTCACTTCCGGAGGTTTCAGCTTGAGCGTCATCAGCTTATGGGTATTAAAATGTGAGGTGAATTTCCAGTTTCTGCTCAGGGATGTTAACAGCTGGAAAAATGGATAAACCACAAGATCCTACTGTACAGCACAGGGAACTACACTCAATGCCCTGTGATAAGCCATAGTGGAAAAGAACGTCCAAAAGAAATAAATATGAAATTGACACATTGTAAATCAACTATACGTCAATAAAATTTTTTTTTTATTTAAAAACTGGAAAGAGTGTCACAGCCACCCTTACAACGAAGAAAATGTCAGTTGACATGCAAGTTCATGACTTTTTTTTTTTAAATCTCTGATAGATATGAGGTTTCAGGACAGTCAACTGACTCAACTCTAGGGAGAGACAGAGGCCGCTGGCAGAACAGGGTTTAAACAATTGCTTACTTGATTCTGATGCTTCAGATCCCTGTAGGAAGAATTCAGCCTGAAGAGTTGGTGGATGGGTGGAGGTTAAGTGCTGGCAGGTGGGAACCTGAAGCCCATGGGGGCTGCTTCTTGGGGGGAGGGGGAAGGTTCACGCTCTCCTGAAGGAGAACTTATCAAACGTTAATGGTCGCTCGCACAACTTGGGATCCAGGATTGGATCCTGGAACAGAAAAAGGACCTTTGTGAGAAACCTGCAGAAATCCAGCACATTCTTCAGTTAAGCGTACTGGAGCAACGTTCCTGACTTTGCTGCTTGTACTGTTGCTGTACAGATGCTAACATTAGGGGACAGAGGAATGCTCTCCTATATTTGCAGCTTTTTTGTAAGACTAAAACTATTTCAAAATAAAGAGCTTTTAAACAAGAGCTTAAGGATTACAGAGATAAGCATGTGAAGAAATGTGTGAAACTGGTTATTGTTTTTTAAAAAAAGTGCAAATAGAGAAAGGAACATTCATGGGAACTGAGTGTGAAGGTTTACAGAAGAAAAGCAGTGAATCCAAAGAAAATCGTGTCTTACAAACCAAGGAAACGGCCGTGCTGGAATTGCACCCCTATAGAGCACACCCATGAACATACCTCCAAACAAAGAAATGATGCCAAGATGACATAAGTTTGTGGGGTGGTCGATCTTCTTGAAATTAACAGTTTATATGAACACAATAATGGGTTTGAGAAGGGCTTCACCACAGAACTCTTAAAAAAAAAAAAACTTATGTGCCCCAAATTCTTTAGCTGTGCCTTTTAATTTTCCAATAGCCTTTTGAAATCAGTGAAATCAGGAATGAGGTCTAGTTGGAGTTACTTGAAAACAGTAGCATTTGTGGGCTTCCTTCGTGGTCAGTGGTTAAGAATCCACCTGCCGATGCAGGGCCCCAGGTTCGGTCCTGGTCTGGGAGGAGCTACATGCCGCGGGGTGACTCAGCCCGTGAGCAACAGCTATTGAGACTGTGCTCTGGACGCCAAGAGCCACAACTACTGAGCCCGTACGCACCAGATGCTTAAGCCTGCACACCCTGGAGCCCTTGCTCTGCAACAAGAGAAGCCACCGTAATGAGGAGACAGAGCCGGGAAATAAAGAGTAGCCCCTGCTTGCTGCAACCAGAGAAAGCCTGTGCGTAGCAACAAAGACCCAGCCAGCCATAAATAAAAAACCAAAATTTTAAAAAGAAATACAGTTTGCAGCACATTATAGGTATTTATTCATTAATCAAGTATTTATTGCACACACACCTAGATTCCCTTAGACCTTTGCCCAATGCTTTGGTGAAGCTTCAACAGACATGAGAATAACCAGAGGTGGTAGCCGAGGGGCAAATATGAATGACCAACCAACCCCGAGAATCTGGGCATAAAAAGTGAGGACCAGTTCTCTCCCAAGCCTGCAGATGAGGAAGATGAAGTGAGCATCCGGATTGGGGCTCAGTCCGGAGGGATGTGTCATCGTGGACAGAATAGGATTCTTAGGTTGATTCATTCTACACACTTGACCTCTAGGGTTCCATTTGGAGTTTGATGCAGAGACCTGGGTTGACATAAAGATGTTTCCCCATGGGATGGGTCATCACGTGAAGTCGCCTCATAATCTTGGATTCAGAGGAAAGGAGATAAATACAGTTCCTAATGCTGGAGTAGGAATTCAAGAGACGATTATGAGCCGTGATGGCCATGATCAATTTCCTATATTTATTACAATCCTTTTCTAAGACATTTGCGAGAGGCATTGCCGAGGCCTGGACCAATTTACGTACTTAGGCGTCCTCTCTGAATTGTTTCGGAAGAGAGAGTTTCTAGTGCAGATGAATGAATTATCCGTGCCAGCCAGGATCATGAAGCATTCTGGCTACTTCTGAGTCCATTTCTCATCTTGCTTGTGCAGACGCAAGCCTTCTGCAGGCTCTGGAGCGGTCACCCGTCACTTTCGAGTCCTGAAGTTCTAGCCCAAGGTGAGAAGTAGCCCAGCAGCTTGCTTGAATCCCTCATTAATAGTGGATACAGATTCCCCAGGGCTTCGGGGAAAGTTGTTCAGGTAGAGCAGCGGCAGATGTGGGCACGGAGTGATCGGTCCCTTGTGGTGTTCTGCTCTTGGGCCAGCCAGCAGGCTGACCAGTGGAGAGGGATGGGTGTGTGACCCTGTGGGGACAAGGCGATTCCCAGCACAGTCCCCTCCATCCAGGGGGGGGAGCCAGGTCTTGCCAACTCACTTGCCCTGTTGAGAGCTCCTCGGTTGCCATGGGCATCTCTCAGGGAAGAAGGCAGAGCTGCTCCCCAAGTCCTGGAGGTGGGAGGTGCTTTGAGGGCACAGGAGTCTCCCCACTCCTGTGATCTGCTTCAGAAACTGCTTCTGCCAGGCCATGGAAAAACTGTGTAGTGCCCTCAAAACTATATGTCCCAACCTTGAAAGGATAGTGAGGAGTTTTTGTAATGGTTCAAAGAGGAGAGCATGGTCAGCTGGTGGACCTGATTGGTTGGTGATGAGGTCATTGGGAGTCTGTATCATCAACCTTCTGGTTCCTACTGGGGCCTCTGGGCTTGTGGGCAGCATACAGTTAACTTCTCCCACCTGATGGGGTTTCGGTACCTGCTGCTGCTGCTGCTGCTGCTAAGTCACTTCAGTTGTGTCCGATTCTGTGCGACCCCATAGACGGCATCCCACCAGGCTCTCCCGTCCTGGGATTCTCCAGGCAAGAATGCTGGAGTGGGTTGCTATTTCCTTCTCCAATGCATGCAAAACAGCTCAAAGATACTGTTACGTGTGTCCCTTGAGGGGAAGCCAGGACTCTGCCCTAAGGCTGCACTGTTTCTTGATTGTTCTTGCCTTGTCTCTGCACCCCCTCCCTTCTCTAATTGTTTGTACCTGCCTTTTGGAACGCAGGGAAGGTCCTGGAGGCTGAATGAAGCCCATTTCCTGTAGTCAGGAAGTGGGGGACCCAGAAAGGCTTTTGTGCCCAGGAGCCCCACAGGGTCCTGCTGGGTTTCCGTGCCACCTGCAAGTTCATGATGTGCTTGTCTCTCTTTATCTGATTAACTGAACCTCACTGAGATGAGGCTGGGTCACCCACAAGACCTTTTATGGAGCCGGCAGAGCTTAGTATGCAAGGTACATTCAAGACATGTCAGCCACACAAAGTGAGGCATGGTGCAGACGTACAGTCACGTGTTTGTGATGGATAAACTTGTGTGTTTATTTTTTTTTTTAAGCTCCATCATAATTAAAAACATCACATCTTCGACCCCAGGCCTCCACCCTCAGCTTCAGGCTGGGTTCCTAGGTGCACAGCTGCTAGCCTAAGGCTTCCTTCTGTTGCTCTGTGTGGTTGATCCACTGTTTACCTTAGCTCACAACTTTCTCATTTGGAGAGTCTTCTCTCATTTTATTAAAACTCAAAACCTGAGGAAGAGTATGTGTGTGTTTGGGGGATGGGGTAAATTTTCTGAGTCCTTTCAGGTATGAACATCTTTAATTTTGCATTCACTAATGATTAATACTGTTCATGGGATTCTCCAGGCAAGAATACTGAAGTGGGTGGCCATTCCCTTCTCCAGTGGACCATGTTTTGTCAGAACTCTCCACCATGACCTGTCTGTCTTGGGTGGCCCTGCACAATATAGTTTCACTGAGTTGGACAAGGCTGTGATCCACGTAATCAGTTTAGTTTTCTGTGATTGTGGTTTTCATTCTGGTATGGTATCCATCATGTATGGATGTGAGAGTTGGACCATAAAGAGGGCTGGGTGTCAAAGAATTGATGCTTTTGAACTGTGGTTTGGAGAAGACTCTTGAGAGTCCCTTGGACTGCAAGGGTATCAAACCGTCAATCCTAAAGGAAATCAGTCCCGAATATTCATTGGAAGGACTGATGCTGAAACTGAAGCTCCAATCCTTTGGCCACCTGATGCAAAGAGCTGACTCATTAGAAAAGACGCTGTTGCTGGGAAAGATTGAAGGCAGGAGGAGAAGGGGACAACAGAGGATGAGATGGTTGGATGGCATCACTGACTCAATGGACATGGCTTTGAGCAAGCTCCAGGAGATGGTGAAGGACAGGGAAGTCTGGCGTGCTGCAGTCCATGGGGTTGCAAAGAGTTGGACATGACCAAGCAACTGAACAACAGCAACATGATTAATAATTTGGCTGGTCTAAGTGTTCTAGGTTGAAAGTTATTTTACTTACAACTTTAAGAGCATTACTCCATCCTCTGCTAGTGACAATGCTGCAGGAAAGGGAGTGGGGTGCGAGAGGATGCTCACATCCCAGGTCATGTCTGAGTCCCTGGGATAGCCACCAAGGAGGGGCTCTTGGCTTCATCCTAGGAAGAATTCAAGAGCAAGCTATAGTAAAGTGAAAGGTTTATTCAGGGAGGAAAGGTACTCAGTAGACAGAGTGTGGGTCATCTTGGACAGTGAGAGAGGCCCCAGCACGTGGGGCTGTCAGTTTTTATAGAGTAGATAATTTCATAGGCTAACGAGTGGGAGGAGTATTTGAGTTCTTTGGGGGTAGGGGCGGAGATTTCCATAAATTGGGCTGGTTTTCACTTTTGACCTTTTTGGTTGGCTTTGTAACTGTCATGATGCCTGTGATGTGTTATTTAGATGCTGTGTTATAATGAACATATACTGAAGCTCAGTATAGTCAAAGGTCCATGTAGTCAAAGCTATGGTTTTTCCAGTAGTTGTGTGTGGATGTGAGAGTTGGACCATAAAGAAAGCTGAGTGCTGAAGAATTGATGCTTTTGAACTGCGGTGTTGGAGAAGACTCTTGAGAGTCCCTTGGACTGCAAGCATAGCAAACCAGTTAGTCCTAAAGGAAATCAGCTCTGAATATCCACTGGAAGGACTAATGCTGAAACTCCAATACTTTGGCCACCTGATCAGAGCACCAACTCATTGGAAAAGACTCTGATGCTGGGAGAGATTGAAGGCAGGAGAAGAAGGGGACAACAGGGGATGAGATGGTTGGATGGCATCACCGACTCGATGGACATGAGTTTGAGTGAACTCCGGGAGTTGGTGAAGAACAGGGAAGCCTGGTATGCTGTGGTCCATGGGGTCGCAATAAGTCAGACATGACTGAGCGACTGAACAACAAGAACTCAGGCTCAAAGTCTAGTGAAAGATGACTTGTCTGCCAGCTTGGAACTAGCTGGTTCTAATCCTTTTATGTCGTGTCCTCAGGCTTTGTCATTCTTTTAAAGATTGTGCCTGGACCCCCTCCTGTCTCAACAGTGTCTTCTCGTGTACATTATTTTCCCTTATGAAAGCTCTTATTATTCTCTGTACTTGATTTTCCTTTTTTGAATTAATTAATTAAACTTTTATTGAAGGATAGTTGATTTGCAATGTGTTAGTTTCAGGCATACAGCAAAGTGATTCAGTCATATATATGTATATCCTTTTTCAGATTCTTTTCCCTTATAGGTTCTTACAGAATACTGAGTATAGCTCCCTGTCCTATAAGTAAGTCTTGTAGATTATCTGTTTTCTATATAGCAGTGTGTACTTGTCACTTTCAGACTCCTACTTTATCACTGCCCCCCTCCTTCCCTTTGGTAACCATAAGTGTCACTCCCCAAACACTGTTAGGAAGTTAAAACGGCAGTATGAACTTGCATACTCTGATGATAGGAATGTACATTAGTACAGCCATTTGGGGAAACTGCTGTTATATACTAAAGCTGACTGTGACCTGGTCCTGTCCCCCAGGAATTTCATTCCTAAACACACACATACGCACCAAAAGATGTGTACAAACACATTCAGAGCAAGATTATTATCAGAGCCCTCAGTTGGAAACAACTTTGGTGGACATCAATGTAGACCATGTAAATGCATGGTGGTACTTTTGGACGCTGGACTGCTATCAGTTCAGTCACTCAGTCGTGTCCGACTCTTTGTGACCCCATGAACCGCAGCATGCCAGACCTCCCTGTCCATCACCAACTCCTGGAGTCCACCCAAACCCATGTCCATTGAGTCAATGATGCCATCCAGCCATCTCATCTTCTGTCATCCCCTTCTCCTCCTGCCCCCAATCCCTCCCAGCATCAGGGTCTTTTCAAATGAGTCAGCTCTTCGCATCAGGTGGCCAAAGAATTGGAGTTTCAGCTTCAAAATCAGTCCTACCAATGAACACCCAGGACTGATCTCCGTTAGGATGGACTGGTTGGATCTTCTTGCAGTCCAAGGGACTCTCAAGAGTCTTCTCCAACACCACAGTTCAAAAGCAGCAATTCTTTGGCGCTCAGCTTGCTTTATAGTTCAACTCACATCCATACAGGACTACTGGAAAAACCATAGCCTTGACTAGACGGACCTTTGTTGACAAAGTAGTGTCTCTGCTTTTTAATATTCTGTCTAGGTTGGTCATAACTTTCCTTCCAAGGAGTAAGTGTCTTTTAATTTCATGGCTGCAGTCACCATCTGCAATGATTTTGGAGCCCAGAAAAAGAAAGTCAGCCAACTGTTTCCACTGTTTCCCCATGTATTTCCCATGAAGTAATGGGACCAGATGCCATGATCTTCATTTTCTGAATGTTGAGCTTTAAGCCAACTTTTTCACTCTCCTCTTTCACTTTCATCAAGAGGCTTTTTAGTTCCTCTTCACTTTCTGCCATAAGGGTGGTGTCATCTGCATATCTGAGGTTATTGGTATTTCTCCCAGCAATCTTGATTCCAGCTTGTGCTTCCTCCAGCCCAGCATTTAAAATAATGCAAAAGAATAAACCAAATTACATGCAGCAGCTTGAATGAATCACATGATCATATTTTTTTAAGGAAGAGAATCCATGATGTATGTGTAAACATGTACTGCCATACCTGGAACACATTCATTACTTTATAAATGTTGCTTTGTCATTCCTGTTAAATATGAGAAATTATAGTTAGTGCTCAGTGAGTAAATTAAATGGGTTTTCCTAGTTTTCTCTGTACCTCTGGTATGGCATGTATAATTGAAGTGTATCAACAAATACAATAAATGTATAATCAGCATTTTGCAAAGAACTTTGCCATCATATAATCTAGCCTGTGTTGCATATCTTAACTCATCAATCTGAAAACAAAAATATGTACTTTTGTATTTAGCATGAATTTAATTGTAGAAGGTGGAGGTTTTGAATTTGGAATTACATGATAGTACAAATGATAAAGAATGTTACCCTTGAGTTCCTAGAATTGATTCTACCTTGTTCATTAATATTTAGCTGGCACTCATCCCATAATCTTTTATGTCACTGAGAAGAATCAAATTGTTTGTAAGGGAGATATTTGATAATCCTCAATATTTTAGCTTTTCTTGTTTTTGAAGAGAATTAGTTTTGGGTGATATATTGTGATAAGAATGGCTTAATTTAAGGTGAAGTTATGCCTTATGACTTCCATTTTAAATCTTAAACACCCACAGAGTTAAATTGCAGAGAAGCTCATAAAAACCACTGACTATAAATGATGGCACATTGGACTTCTAATGATAGCGTTAGGAGTCTGAAAAGATCCAGTGGCCCATTATTAATAGGCCACCCAAAAAGTTGTGGTTTTTTTTTTTTTCCCCTGAAATGCTGAATTTCACCAGGAAAAAGCAGGTAGAGAATGATGGAAAGTTAAATTTCATTTGTACTTACTGGATTGGAATAAAATTAGCTCCTAAACTGCCAGACCAACATTGAAGACTGAATAAGCATCTTTAATTATTGAAAGATAAAACCTTTGGGTCATATAGGTAATTCTCAATCACCTGGTAAACTGGGATGAGAATGGAGTTCTGAAAGAAAGTAAAAGTGTTCCTCAGTCATAGTGAAGGACAAGGAAGCCTGGCATGCTGCAGTCCATGGGGTCAGAAAGAGTCCGGCACGACTGAGTGACTGAACAGCAAAGTTGTGTCCAACTCTTTAAGACCCCATGGACTCTAGTCCATCAGGCTCCTTTGTCCATGGGATTGTCCAGGCAAGAATACCTGAATGGGTAGCCATTCCTTTCTCCAGGGTATCTTCCCCACCCAGGGTTCGAACCTGGGTCTCCTGCCTTGCAGGCAGATTCTTTACTGTCTGAGCCACCTGGGAAGCCTAATCCACAGGAAATCAAGAAATCTAAATAATAAATCCACAATCATCTGAAATAGCCTTTAGGGCTTTCTGGTCATTGCTGCTGTTGTTTTGTTTGTTAATCTGGAAAATGAGCAGCTGGGAACTGGAAAGCCTTTAGATCCCCAAGAGGGTAGGAGGGAGGTTGGTAAGGAGGAAGAAGGTGGTTATCAGGAATTATCACACACACATCGCTGGGTTTGGGTTAGTCTGTACCTCTCTGCAGGTCTCTTTGTATGTCTGTTCTAACACAGTTAACACACTCTTTGGTCAGTTGCTAGACTGACAGCTCTCTGAGGGCAGGACTGTGTTCACTGAACCATTACAGTTGCCTTGAACAGGGTCTGGGATATGGGTATTCAATATATATCTGTTGGTTGAATTAATTATACAAATTTTGGTATTTTGTAGGGGCAATTTCATTCTTTATTTCTCATTTTTTTCTATTTATTAATCTTTTCCAATCAGTTACCGTGTGTCTTCCTGTGTTTTCAATTTCCTCAAATTTATTAAGACACATTTGTTTTAATTTTGAAAAAGCTTTATTTTCAATGTTATGATAGGTGTGCTTTTCAAATCGATCTATAATTCTAATGCTTTTCTAAAATTGACTTTTCTCATTCAGAAATGCATGCTGTATCTCTTCATTTTTAAAAGTGTTTTTTTTTTTAATCTTTAGTAGCACTTGATTGTCTTATTCATGTGGGAATAAAAAACATATATGTAGGCTGAAGTATTTAGATATTTGCTATTATTTGTTATGTAAACTTGTACCCATTTCGTATTCTAACAGAACGTATTTGCTACAGCCATATTGACTTTTGCACATTTATTTTGTAGTTGGCCATCTATTGGATCATGGCTCAGGTTTTCAGTTGACTTGTTTGAGTGTTCTTGCCAAACATTTTTCATTTTTATGTCTCTTTTGCAAAATTCATACTAAAATATTTTTATATTAACTCTTTAGTTGTATTATTGGTACATGACTAGCAATGGTAGTAAAAACATTCATCAAAGTACAGAGGAGATAGGAACACAGTGAAAATATGTAAATAATGCTAACCAATCCACAAAATGACATTTCAGATGACAAAATCTGTATAGAGATATATGGATAAATAAATTAAATACAGAAATTAAAATGAGGCTACTAATTTGGTCTATAAGCTGGGGAGATCTTTCTTTTTAATTTACACCAGTGTTATTTTTAGCAAAGGAATGAAGTCTCTCCACTGCTTAAAGAAATAAAAAAGTATACAAACGCTTTAGAAAGGAATTCAGAAATATATATTAAAAAAAACTCTGAGGGAGAATATTTATTCTTTCAAAATGTGTCTTGAAAAAGCAATTGGATAAATATACAAATAAGTTCATTGGTGAAGCTCCGATACCTTGGCCACCTGATGCAAAGAGACAACTCATTGGAAAAGACTCTGATGCTGGGAGGGATTGGGGGCAGGAGGAGAAGGGGACGACAGAGGATGAGATGGTTGGATGGCATCACCGACTCAATGGACGTGAGTTTGAGCAAGCTCCGGGAGATAGTGAAGGACAGGGAAGCCTGGCGTGCAGCAGTCCATGGGGTTGCAAAGAGTCAGACACAACTTAGCAACTGAACGACAGTAGAAAAAAACAAAAAACAAGCAATATAACGTGGAAAAGCTAAATCGTCGTTCTTCAGAGATTATGTCCTTTATACATGCAACATAGTCAGTTGAGAAAAGTGGTCCATTTTGTTTTAAGAAAGTTACACAACAGGGACTTCCCTAGTGTCCAGTGGTGCCTCGATGCCGTGGGCCCAGGGTCAGTGTCTCGTTGGAGAACTAAGGTCCCACAAGTTGTGTGGCACAGCCAAAAATAAACAAATACACATTTTCTAAAAATCCCATCAGAAAGTTTGTGTACTGCAGTTGTATTTAGATGCTGAGGTGAGGAGTGGTTTGCGCTTTTTGTTTTCCTGTGAGCTTATCTGTTTTGTCTAACTGTCTATAATGGTGATCTGAATTGACAAGGGATTCCTTCCGGGAGCCTATAGTGTCCACCATTGGAGCTAGAACAGGAGAGAAAGAAAAATATTATTGACATGTTTGTGGCTCACTCCTGGTCTTTCTCAGGCTGCCTAGATTCAAGGAGCCAACTCATGTCTACTTATCCTGTTTTCTTTTATGACAGAAACAGAAATTCTGAATTCTCTAAGACTCGAGGAATAATTTCGTAATATCTATGTTGCAGACACTGAATCTGAAAACCCCAAAGCTGTATTTCTCCATTAAAGCTTGTTGATGTGGTTTGGGAGTTTTTCTGTTGGAGCATGGATCCCTTGGCCTATTGGTAGCATGTAGTGAACGGTATTCTGTAGCTACCGGTTGAATGACCTGTTCAAAATGAGGTGAGTATAGACTTTTCATGCATCATGGTGGTGACCAACTTATAAATGCAAAAGTTTAGCTGGAAAAAGACCCAGGTGTGAATAATCCCATTAGCCCAGTGATTCTGAAACTTCCAGTTTCCGCCCGCACTTGATACCCTGTCCCACTGACTTACAGTATCTCTGCGATCACAGGTGCTCTGTGCTCATGGCATGTCACCATCACTGCTGGTCCCTGGGACACAGGCATCCTTGCCTGGACACTTGCACTCCTGGTCAGGGGAGCTGATAACTTGAATTCTGTGGATTATTGTAGCAACTTGTGTTGGGTTCATTTCCCATCAAAAATTCCTTCTTGGGCTTCCCTGGTGGCGCACTGGTGGAGAATCCGCCTGTCAGTGCATTAGAAGACATGGGTTCAATCCCTGATCTGAGAAGATCTCACATGCCACAGACCACCTAGACCCATGCACCACAACTCTTGAGCCCATGTATCGCAACTACTGAAGCCCGCGTGCCCTGAGCCCGTGCTCGGCAACAAGAGAAGCCACCACAGTGAGAAACCTGCAACCACAACTAGAGAGTGGCCGCTGCTCGCCGCAGCTGAGCTAGAGAAAAGCCCGCGCAGCAGCGGAGGCCCAGCACAGCCAACACAGATGTTAATAAATGCAACTTAAAAAAGTCCTTCCTATTGTGACCTGAAAATCTTCATTTGACATCTTGGGTAAGAAAGTGCCAGTGAGATTATTGGTATTTAAAAGAGAATCTAGCTGTCAATAGTGGAGAAACTTTTTAAGAAATACTGCATCACTATGTGGAAAATTCTGAAAGAAATGGGAATACCAGAACACCTGACTTGCCTCTTGAGAAACCTGTATGCAGGTCAGGAAGCAACAGTTAGAACTGGACATGGAACAACAGACTGGTTCCAAATAGGAAAAGGAGTACGTCAAGGCTGTATATTGTCACCCTCCTTATTTAACTTATATGCAGAGTACATCATGAGAAACGCTGGGCTGGAAGAAGCACAAGCTGGAATCAAGATTGCCGGGAGAAATATCAATAACCTCAGATATGCAGATGACACCACCCTTATGGCAGAAAGTGAAGAGGAACTAAAAAGCCTCTTGATGAAAGTGAAAGAGGAGAGTGAAATAGTTGGCTTAAAGCTCAACATTCAGAAAACTAAGATCATGGCATCCAGTCCCATCACTTCATGGGAAATAGATGGGGAAACAGTGGAAACAGTGTCAGACTTTATTTTTCTGGGCTCCAAAATCATTGCAGATGGTGACTGCGGCCATGAAATTAAAAGACCCTTACTCCTTGCAAGGAAAGTTATGTCCAACCTAGATAGCATATTCAAAAGCAGAGACATTACTTTGCCAAAAAAGGTCCATCTAGTCAAGGCTATTGTTTTTCCAGTGGTCGTGTATGGATGTGAAAGTTGGACTGTGAAGAAAGCTGAGTGCCGAAGAATTGATGCTTTTGAACTGTGGTGTTGGAGAAGACTCTTGAGAGTCCCATGGACTGCAAGGAGATCCAACCAGTGCATTCTAAAGGAGATCAGTCCTGGGTGTTCTTTGGAAGGAATGATGCTGAAGCTGAAACTCCAGTACTTTGGCCACCTCATGCGAAGAGTTGACTTATTGGAAAAGACTCTGATGCTGGGAGGCATTGGGGGCAGGAGGAGAAGGGGACGACAGAGGATGAGATGGCTGGATGGCATCACTGACTCGATGGACGTGAGTCTGAGTGAACTCCAGGAGTTGGTGATGGCCAGGGAGGCCTGGCGTGCTGCGATTCATGGGGTCGCAAAGAGTCAGACACGACCGAGTGACTGAACTGAACTGAACTGAATGATGCGATGGTCTAGAAAATGACACTGCCTAAAATTTCGAGTTATGACAAGACATTGTGTCATAATGTAATTGCCTGTTTTTGTCAATATCTCTTAAATTTTTTTTGAAGTACAGTTGATTTATAATGTTGTGTTAATTTCTGCTGTACAGTAAGATGATTCATTTATATACATATATATTCTTTTTCATATTCTTTTCCATTATGGTTTATCACAGAATGTTGAATATAGGTCCCTGTGCTGTACAGTAGGACCTTGTTTATCCATTCTATATATAATAGTTTGCATCCACTAATCCAGAATTCCCAATCCTTCCCTCCCCTTTGCCTTGGCAACCACAGGTCTGTTCTCTGCTGCTGCTGCTAAGTCGCTTCAGTCATGCCTGCCTCTGTGCGACCCCATAGACGGCAGCCCACCAGGCTCCCCCATCCCTGGGATTCTCCAGGCAAGAACACTGGAGTGGGTTGCCATTTCCTTCTCCAATGGTCTGTTCTCTATGTCATGGTAAATGTCTTAACATAAAGTAATATGTCTTACAATCAATTGTGTCTTTCCTGCTAAGTCACTTTAGTCATGTCTGACTCTTTGTGACTCTATGGACTGTAGCCCTCTGGGCTCCTCTCTCTGTAGGATTCTCCAGGCAAGAATACTGGAGTGGGTTGCCATGCCCTCTGCCAGGGGATCTTCCCCACCCAGGGAGCGAACCTGCATCTCCTGCAGCTCCTGCATTGCAAGTGGGCTCTTTACTGCTGAGTCACCGGGGGTACACTCCAAACACGTGGTGGAGGAGTCAGATACTGTGTCTACCTATGGCTCAGCGGGTCAAGAATCTACCTGCAATGCAGGAGATGTGGGTTCGATTCCCAGATCGGGACAATGCCCTGGAGAAGGGCATGGAACCCACTCCAGTATTCTTGCCTGGAGAATACCCATGGACAGAGGAGCCTGGTGGGCTAGTCCATGGGGTTGCAAAAGGCTCAGACACGACTGGGCATCTGGTGACGCACACTCATGCATGGTGAATAACAATGAATTTAAGAGAAATGAGAGAATCAGAAGCTATGCTTTACAGCAAGCATGTGAAAATAAGATTCGCAGGTACAGGTGGATGCTAGAGTAGAAAGTCATGCTACAATAAACAATAACAAGCGAGAATTATTTGTGCTGATGAGACAAAGAAGAAAATAACCTTAATTGAGATGGAAATAACACACCTCGGGAAATTATAAGGTGCTGAAATGGAAATAATGAGAAAGTGGTTTCACAGAAGAGCTGGGATTTGTTTACAAGTGTAATGTCAACATCATTGCCTTTGTGATGATGCGAGATGAGTCAGTGACAACTGTCATTGAAAATATCCACTCTTAGGAAATTCTTCTCAAAGTCCAGGTGTGAATCAGGTCTCTAGAACTTAAAAAGATCTTGGGAGATGATATGCAATGTTCTTCAAAGATCAACTGGAAAGAAATGATTACACAGATGTCTATAGAGAATTTTTGTGTAAACCTCTAGGGGTATTATCTGAGGGGGTTGGGGAAAATAACAGCTAATTTCATAATGAATAAATATCTCAGTAGCTAGTTTTCATAAAATAAGTTTATGTCATTGTGCTTTGTAATTTTTAAGATGTATAAGTTGGCAATAATATTATTTTTAAAATCACCTTTACTAATGAAATTCAATGAGATCCTTGCCTTTTGCCTTTTATGTGATTTCATCCATGTAACTGTAGTTGATTTAAAGTCTCCCGGAAGGAGTCTCAAATCTCATCTCTTACATCATTGCAACTGGGTCCATATGCTTTTGTTAAGCACTTGCTATTACACTTGTCTGGGCTTCCCTGGTGGCTCTTATGGCAAAGGATCTGCCCACAATATGAGAGCCCTGTCAATCCCTGAGTCAGGAAGATCCCCTGAAGAAGGGAATGGCAAGCCACTCCGATATTCTTGCCTGGAGAATCCCATGGACAAAGGAGCCTGGCGGGCTACAGTCCATGGAGTCACAGAGAGTCAGACACAACTGAGTGACTAACTTTTCACTTTCATTACATTTTCTACTAACTATGACACTGAAAATTTTACAATACAGGAAGCAGTTGTATGGAGTGAATAAAGCATTCCGTTACTCAAGACCATCTCTTTAATCCATGGAATCCTCCCTCTCCACAATATTTTCTCAAATGTCTGTACTTTTATTTCACTTTTTGTTAAACATTTATATCTCAGTCTAGTCAGGCTGCTATGTCAAAAATAGCATAGGCTGGGGTGACTTTTAAATGACAGAAACTTATTGTTCACAGCTAGAAGCTGGGAAGTCCAAGATGAAGGCAGTGGCAGACTTGGTGTCTGCTGAGGCCCCACGTCCTATCTCACTGGAGGCTGTCTTATCACTGTATCCACATGTGACAGGAGAGGGGGGCTCTCCAGGGTCTCTTTTATAAGCGCACCAATCCCATTCATGAGGGCCCCACCCTCATGACCTAATCTCCCCAAAGGCCCTGCCTGCAATACCATCACACTGGGGATGAGGTTTCAACCTATGAGTACTGTGAGGACTTGAACGTTCAGCCCACAGTGATATAAAGTATTGAAAATGTATTATCCACAGTTGATGTCATCTGCTGGGGCATCTGAAATTCGCAAGTGTCGTGGGACAATTTTGTTTTCTAGGATTGGTCTGTGTATTAAAAAAATAGCATAATTTGAACCAACTTATTAAAACCCAGTAGGATCCCTAATTAAAGATACCAGTGCAGATTTTCCAAACATCCCAGTTCAGGGTTGTGTTGCCCCCGTGAAGAGCCACTGTGGTCACTAACCTGGGGAGCAAAGAGTGGAAGGTGAGCAGGAAGTCGAACTCCATCCCCAAGTCCGCATGGGTGCTGACTGCAGGACTGTTTTACTGCATGCTTTTTGGGCATATTTCAGTGGGGAGGAGATTGTGATCCAGGTTGGACCCTTCAGTTAATTAAGTAGTGACGCTTAGGACCTCACTATAAACGAGGACCTGCATTTTAGTCAGAGACTCGAATCATCCCAAAATGGTGTGCCGTTCTTCTGGGGGAAATCTGGACCAAAAAGTGATGGGATGTAGCCTGAAGCCTTCTCCCTCAGCGCGAGGAGTGTCCCTGGGGACTGGCAAGTCAAAGTAGCATGTCATTACTTTGGAACTTCAGCATTTCAATTCAGCCCAGACTGCACACGAAAGTTTCTCTTCTTTCTTTTGGGCCTCAGCACAGCCCAGTACCTGCTAATTCCAGGAGGTGATCGTTGAGGCAGGGATCCCAGGCATAGCTGGTGACTTCTTAGGTATAAGAAGAAGGACTCATAGAAGCACACAGAGGCACACGAAATGAGCACAGTGCCGTAAGTGTCTACTTCAGTCTGACCAGGAAGAATATAAGTCAAATTAGAATTGTGTGGGACGGACTTCCCTGGTGGTCTAACGGTTAAGACTCAGCACTTACACTGCAGGGGGCACAAGTTTGATCCCTGATCAGGGAAGTAAGATCCCACATGCCTTGAGGCACAGCAAAAAATGAAAATGAAAAATGTGGGAAACAGATATATGTAGGAAAGGTTCTAGAAGGCTCACTTTTAGGTCACTTTTATTAGTCTTATCAGGACTAATACAAAAATGATTCATTGCTAAAGTCAAACCAAGAACACTGTGTTATAGCTCCTTTTTAAAATGGAAATAACTGTTGGAGAAGACTCTTGAGAGTCCCTTGGACTGCAAGGAGATCCAACCAGTCCATTCTAAAGGAGATCAGTCCTGGGTGTTCTTTGGAAGGAATGATGCTAAGGCTGAAACTCCAGTACTTTGGCCACCTCATGCAAAGAGTTGATTCATTGGAAAAGACTCTGATTCTGGGAGGGATTGGGGGCAGGAGGAGAAGGGGACGACAGAGGATGAGATGGCTGGATGGCATCACCAACTCGATGGACGTGGGTTTGGGTGAACTCCGGGAGTTGGTGCTGGACAGGGAAGCCTGGCATGCTGTGATTCATAGGGTTGCAAGGAGTCGGACACGACTGAGCGACTGAGCTGAACTGAACTTTTTAAAATTAGAATTAATTAGGACAAAAAAGTATAAAACAATATACACATTTGCATTTATCTAATTTAGCTATTGTTATATTTATGAATGTTTCATTTGCTTTAAGCAAAGAGAGCAAGCATTGTTCAGCAAGTGATGCTGGAACAGCTTTCTGCAAGAAAATCAATTTAAAAGCTGTGTTGCATATATACATAATATTAAATTCCAGCTATATTAAGAAAAAAAAGCCATACAAAATTAATGGAAACAGTGGATGGGAGATATATCCTAGGCTTGAGAGTAAAGAAAAATGTCTCAAAGAACCTGCAAGCTTTGAAGTTGTAATTCTTTTAATCTATGAGAACAGAAGACAAAGTATGAAGAACATTTAGAACAAATACACCAGAAATTTCATCAAACTAGTAACTAAAGAAGTGGAGCTTTAACTGATGCCAGCTTAACAGAAACCGTTGAGATGATGAGCAGCACTGAGCAGCATTGTGTATCCATATATGATACATGTATGTATTGAGTATACACCCACACACTGAGAGCACATACGTAACATATACGTGTTATATATAGAGACATATGTGCTGAAATCTTCAATGAATGTATATTAAGTGGACAAAGGAAGATTGAGATTTTGCATATTGTGATATATGTAGTATATATATCACATGTGTGTGACAAACTTGCAAATAATCGTCTTCTCCAGGTCCGTCTTCATTCTTCTTGAGGCCGCAAAGACACATGGTGACATCAGCACCTAAGTCAGTGGGTGACAGTTTCCTGTAGAAAGTTCTAGAATTAGCAAGATCACTGGAAAATACTCTGCAAAGACTCTGGAAATCCTTCGTTCTTAAATATCTCTACAATGACTTTTTCCTCTAATCGTCTTCTCCAGGTCCGTCTTCATTCTTCTTGAGGCCGCAAAGACACATGGTGACATCAGCACCTAAGTCAGTGGGTGACAGTTTCCTGTAGAAAGTTCTAGAATTAGCAAGATCACTGGAAAATACTCTGCAAAGACTCTGGAAATCCCTTCGTTCTTAAATATCTCTACAATGACTTTTTCCTCTAATCGTCTTCTCCAGGTCCGTCTTCATTCTTCTTGAGGCCGCAAAGACACATGGTGACATCAGCACCTAAGTCAGTGGGTGACAGTTTCCTGAAAGTTCTAGAATTAGCAAGATCACTGGAAAATACTCTGCAAAGACTCTGGAAATCCCTTCGTTCTTAAATATCCCTACAATGACTTTTTCCTCTGCATGTATCTATTCATAGTGATAAGAGCATAATAAAAGCTCAGAAGTATTTATGATTATCTATGTATTTCTAATCCTTATTTGATGTACTTGGCAAAATTGGTGCTTAATCTCATTTGAGATCTTATATTAGTGTATAAGTATATACTATATATCAAATCAGATCGGATCAGTTGCTCAGTCGTGTCTGACTCTTTGCGACCCCGTGAATCGAAGCACGCCAGGCCTCCCTGTCCATCACCAACTCCCGGAGTTCACCCAGACTCACGTCCATCAAGTCCGTGATGCCATCCAGCCATCTCATCCTCTGTCGTCCCCTTCTCCTCCTGCCCCCAATCCCTCCCAGCATCAGAGTCTTTTCTAATGAGTCAACTCTTCGTGTGAGGTGGCCAAAGTACTGGAGTTTCAGCTTTAGCATCATTCCTTCCAAAGAAATCCCAGGGCTGATTTCCTTCAGAATGGACTGGTTGGATCTCCTTGCAGTCCAAGGGACTCTCAAGGGTCTTCTCCAACACCACAGTTCAAAAGCAGCAATTCTTTGGCTCTCAGCCTTCTTCACAGTCCAACTCTCACATCCATACATGACCACAGGAAAAACCGTAGCCTTGACTAGACGAACCTTTGTTGGCAAAGTAATGTTTCTGCTTTTGAATATGCTATCTAGGTTGGTCATAACTTTCCTTCCAAGGAGTAAGCGTCTTTTAATTTCATGGCTGCAGTCACCATTTGCGGTGATTTTGGAGCCCAGAAAAATAAAGTCTGACACTATTTCCACTGTTTCCCCATCTATTTCCCATGAAGTGGTGGGACCAGATGCCATGATCTTCATTTTCTGAATGTTGAGCTTTAAGCCAACTTTTTTACTCTCCACTTTCACTTTCATCAAGAGGCTTTTTAGTTCCTCTTCACTTTCTGCCATAAGGGTGGTGTCATCTGCATATCTGAGGTTATTGATATTTCTCCTGGCAATCTTGATTCCAGCTTGTGTTTCTTCCAGTCCAGCGTTTCTCATGATGTACTCTGCATATAAGTTAAATAAACAGGGTGACCATATACAGCCTTGACGTACTCCTTTTCCTATTTGGAACCAGTCTGTTGTTCCATGTCCAGTTCTAACTGTTGCTTCCTGACCTGCATACAAATTTCTCAAGAGGCAGATCAGGTGTTCCGATATTCCCATCTCTTGAAGAATTTTCCACAGTTTATTGTGATCCACACAGTCAAAGGCTTTGGCGTAGTCAATAAAGCAGAAAGAGATGTTTTTCTGGAACTCTCTTGCTTTTTCCATGATCCAGCGGATGTTGGCAATTTGATCTCTGGTTCCTCTGCCTTTTCTAAAACCAGCTTGAACATCAGGAATTTCACAGTTCACATATTGCTGAAGCCTGGCTTGAAGAATTTTGAGCATTACTTTACTAGCATATGAGATGAGTGCAATTTTTGTGGTAGTTTGCGCATTCTTTGGCATTGCCTTTCTTTGGGATTGGAATGAAAACTGCCCTTTTCCAGTCCTGTGGCCACTGCTGAGTTTTCCAAATTTGTTGGCATATTGAGTGCAGCACTTTCACGGCATCATCTTTCAGGATTTGGAATAGCTCAAGTGGAATTCCATCACCTCCACTAGCTTTGTTCGTAGTGATGCTTTCTAAGGCCCACTTGACTTCACATTCCAGGATGTCTGGCTCTAGGTCAGTGATCACACCATCGTGATTATCTGGGCTGTGAAGATCTTTTTTGTACAGTTCTTCTGTGTATTCTTGCCATCTCTTCTTAATATCTTCTGCTTCTGTTAGGTCCATACCATTTCTGTCCTTTATTGAGCTCATCTTTGCATGAAATGTTCCTTTGGTATCTCTGATTTTCTTGAAGAGATCCCTAGTCTTTCCCATTCTGTTGTTTTCCTCTATTTCTTTGCATTGATTGCTGAAGAAGGTCTTCTTATCTGTTCTTGCTATTCTTTGGAACTCTGCATTCAGATGTTTATATCTTTCCTTTTCTCCAGATTTTCACATATTCTTATGTTCTCCTTGAAGTGAAGAGTTATGATGACCATCAAATTATAATCTTTTCATTTATCACAACTTTTGGAAAATGACCCTTATTGTTGTCAGATTGGGAAATACCTGTAATCTGTTAGAAGTGGACTGTGTAGAATTCTGTCACACTATATTCAATTCATTATTTCTTCCAGATTTGAGATTTGTCATCTAAATCAATGTTCTCACATTACCCAGAAAATGAAGCATGAAGGATATTAGATGGGTGTTTCTTCATAAACACTCTCAAGTTCGTGTACACAAACATGCTTCAGTTGACCACTGGGCAACCAGTGTTGAATGCCCACTGTTTACTTTTTCTGTGGTGAGATATTTCAAGCTTACAAACTTGTGTGCATGCTCAGTTGTGTCCAACTCTTTGCAGCCCCATGGACTGTAGCTGACCAAACTTCTCTATACATGGAATTTTTCAGGCAAGGATACTGGAGTGGGTTGCCATTTCTTCCTCCAGATTATAATCTTGGGAGATAAGATATACATGAAACAATGAGAGAAACTCAGAAGAGTGCACCGTAATTGAACAAAAAGATTGAAAACATTACCTGTTGCATAAGTTTTTATAAAAGGCAGGTATAGAAACAAACAAAGATGTGCATTGCATTCTGGGAACCTTTGAGTCAGCTTCTGTCCTTGGGCTGGGCAGGAAGGTTATCAGACATTTTTTACCCCAATCCTTTTTTCTTCTTACTTTCTAAGATTTTCACACATCTAGCATGTCAATTTATTTTCAAAAACTCTGGTAGGAAGAAAGGTCAGGTACTGATTTTCGCATCCCTAGAAGGAGCAGTGCAGGGGGAATCTAAGTGACCTGCCTAAGGTCAGGTTTTTTTTGACCTGCTTCATAACATTGATGAAGAGATGTTGAATTCACTGAGCTGGGGACACTCTGATCTGCAGGAGGCAACTTGGGGGATACAGGATTGAAATAGGACTGGCCTTGTTGTTGTGGTTCAGTCGCTGAATCGTGCCCAACACTTTGCGACCCCATGGACTGCAACACCCCAGGTTTCCCGGTCTTTCACCATCTCCTGGAGCTTGCTCAAACTCATTCCACTGAGTCAGTGATGCCATCCAACCATCTCATCCTCTGTCATCGCCTTCTCCTCCTTCCTTCAATCTTTCCAAAATCAGGGTCTTTTCCATCAGGGACTGGCCTGCGTATGCCTGATCCACGAGCACCTCACCCGGGACCAGGGGGGAACCCCCAGCACAGAGGCCCCAGCGAGGGTCCAGTGAGGTGCAAGTCATCATGGGAACTCCAGGCCCAAGGTCAAAACCTCCAGTGAACACGGTGGGGAATTCTTCTTGGAATGAGTCATCTTGGGCTTTATTTAGGGGGTTCACTGCTGAGATGCCAACATGGTATTGAGGTGCTGATATGGTTAATGCTTCCACATAAGAATCCTGTCTGTTCTCCAGAAATTTGACAGACGCTAAGAAAGAAAGGACAAACAAGCAAAAATAGTGACTTCTGGCTGATTTCTGAAATCAGTGCCTACGCTGGCCCAAAGCATGACATCTGATTATCGTTCCTTCTGCACAAGTTATTACACTCCTTGGCCCAATTATTGATGCTTTAAAATGCACTGGAATTTTCTCCCTCTGATGGTGCTACCTGCCATTCCCTGCCTGCTCAGAAAAATGTGTAGGGAAAGGAAATTGTAAATCTCATTGCTGAAGATGAAATTGGTTTTAATGCTTGAAAACTTTATAAGAAGTTTTATAAACTTTTAAAACTTTATGGTTGGACCATAAGGAAAGCTGAGCACCAAAGAATTGACGCTTTTCAATTGTGGTGTTGGAAAAGATTCTCGAGAATCCCTTGGATGGCAAGGAGATTAAACCACTCAATCCTAAAGAAAATCAGTCCTGAATATTAATTGGAAGAACTGATGCTGAAGCTGAAGCTCCAGTACTTTGGCTACCTGGTGCTATGAACCGACTTATTAGAAAAGACCCCAACGCTGGGAAAGATTGAAGGCAGGAGAAGGGATGACAGAGGATGAGATGGTTAGATGGCATCACTGACTCGATAGATACGAGTTTGAGCAAGTTCTGGGAGATGGTGAAGGACAGGAAAGCCTGACGTGCAGTCCATGGGGT
This sequence comes from Bos indicus x Bos taurus, assembly GCF_003369695.1. Taxonomy (NCBI): domain Eukaryota; kingdom Metazoa; phylum Chordata; class Mammalia; order Artiodactyla; family Bovidae; genus Bos; species Bos indicus x Bos taurus. Next base: position 4,012,199 of record NC_040079.1, on the reverse strand, counting down.
CACAAAGAGTCAGACACGACTGAGTGACGGAACAACAACAAAGCTTCTAAAACTGAATAAGAAGCCCTGCTCCCCCGTGTTTCTTCTAACTAATTGGAAGGAAGTATTTCAACAGGAGAGGAAGCCCTGCTGGCTCTCCATTCAAAATACATCCAGACATATATACATCAGACATACATTGTCTGAGCCACCGTCTCTTGCCCATCACTGCAGGACCTCGAGACCAGTCTGCTTCCCTCCCTGTCCTCTGTCATGCCCAGCAGGGCGGGCAGAGTGGTCCTGTAAAGACAGAGGTTGGGTCGTCTCACGGGTGCGCTCAGAAAGCTGTAAGGACAGGGGACGACAAGGTTTCACTCAGAGTAACCCAGACCCAAGCGCAGCCTCGGGGCGTTTCTGGCCACTGTGGCCTTGATCTCTCACCTCTCCCCGCTGGCCTGCTCATTCTAGAGACGTCAGCCCCGGGGTGTTCTCGCACCCGGCACTCCTCAATCTGGGATGTTCTTCCACTTGTTCCCACTGGAGGCAAACGCTTCATTCAGATATCAGTGTGACTTTCTCCCTTCCGGGCAAGTCCAAGTCTCTGCTCAAAGGTTACTGTTCTAGGGAGGCCTTGCCATCCACTCAGTTGCAAAGTGTACCGTGCTCTCTAGCATTCCTGAGCTTTCTAACCTGGTTCTACGTGTTCTGTTTTCCAAAATGCGATCATTCCTCACTTCTAAGCCAGAGATTATGTCCCACCTGTTGGTATCTCTAAGTTACACTGGGATACATCTTCAGTGGCTCTGGGGCCACGGGAAGGTGCTGAGGTTGTGGCCGTTATGGATCCACTTACATCAGAAGTTACAGCACAGGTTCAGAGGCTTCAAGGAGAGCCCAGTAACAGCAGTGAGACGGGCTTTGGGGCACTGAGGGTGGTGTTGTGCAGGGAAAAAAAAATCGATGTGATTTGCTTTGGAAAGTGATTCAGAAGAGTCAGTCCTGAATATGAAGACATTTTGGGAATGTCTTAACCAGCTTGAAAGTGAAAGTGATGTCGCTCAGTCGTGTCCAACTCTTTGCGATCCCATGGACTGTAGTCTACCAGGCTTCTCTGTCCATGAGATTAACCAGCTTGGTTCATTCTGTTTTTATTGAGATATAGTTGATTTAGTCTGCCGTGTTATTTTCAGGTGTACCCAGTAGCGTGTGTATAAAGTACATATATGTGCTTTTTCAATTTTTTTTTCTATTCTAGATTATTATAAGATATTGAGTATAGTTTCCTGTGGTATACAGTAAGTCCTTGCTTATCTATCTTATATATAAGAGTATGTGTCTATTAATCCCAAGATCCTAATTTATCCCCTTATTTCCCCTTTGGTAACCATAAGTTTGTTTTTATAGGTTTGTGAGTGTTTGTTTTGTAAATAAGTTCGTTTATATCATTTTTAGATTTGACTATATGAGTGATATATCTTGTGATAGCTGTCTTTCTCTGACTGACTTCATTCAGTATGACAATCTTCAGGTCCTTCCCTCTTGCTGCAAGGGGCATTATTCCATTCTTTTTTCATGGCTGGGTAGTATTGCACTATATATGCACACACACCATACATTCTTTATCCCTTCAGCTGTGGATGGACACTTAGGTCGCTTCCTTGTCTTGCTATTGTAAACAGTGCTGCTGTGAACATAGGGTGCATGGATCTTGTCTAACTAGAGTTTTCTCTGGGTATACACCCAGGGGTGTGATCACTGGCTTATCTGGCACCTCTACGGTTGGTTTTTTAAGGAACCTCTGTACTCTTCTTCATAATGGCTGCACCAGTTTACATTCCCACCAATAGTGTAGGAGGTTTCCACGTTCTCCAGTGTGTCTTTTTAATGAGGACCATTCTGACCAGTGTGAAGTGATACCTCTTTGTAGCTTTGATTTGCTTTCTTCTAATAATTAGCGATGACAAGCATTGTTATATCTGCCTGTTGGCCATGTGGAGGTCTTTTTTAGATAAATATCAATTTAAGTTATTTCATTATTAACGAAATAGGTTATTAATTATTGATGAGAATGATACATTGCAAGTGAATTGTTTACCGCCTGAGCCATCAGGGAAGGCCATATGATAAATAATTATGTACAAATAAATCTAAAGTATTATTTTAATAAAATAAACACAAGTGAAAATAAGTGTTTCAGATTTTACATCTCAAAATGCTGTTTCTTTCTTAGTTATACATAAAGTAATGGTTTGTCTTACAACTGAGGACATTTTAGACTTGATAAAATATATAATTTGCATATTTTTATTGTCTATCAACTTAGTTTGGTTTTAGATTTATTTTTACTTTTGGAGTCTTTTGTACTACTCTGTATTTTTAGTATAGAGATGTAGACATATAACGTATAACATTATAACATAAAACATTATAAACATATAACATGATGTTGGATCTGGGTGTATAACATAATGATTCAGTGTTTGTATATATTGCAAAATGATCACCACAATAAGTTTAATTAACACCCATCACCAAGCAGCAGTTAGAACTGGACATAGAACAACAGACTGGTTCCAAATAGGGAAAGGAGTACATCAAGGCTGTATATTGTCACCCTGCTTATTTAACTTATATGCAGAGTACATCATGAGAAACACTGGACTGGAAGAAGCACAAGCTGGAATCAAGATTGCCGGGAGAAATATTAATAACCTCAGATATGCAGATGACACCACCCTTATGGCAGAACGTGAAGAAGAACTAACGAGCTTTTTGATGAAAGTGAAAGAGGAGAGTGAAAAAGTTGGCTTAAAGCTCAACATTCAGAAAACTAAGATCATGGCAACTGGTCCCATCACTCCACAGCAGATAGATGGCGAAACAGTGGAAACAGTGTCAGATTTTATTTTTTGGGGCTCCAAAATCACTGCAGATGGTGATTGCAGCCATGAAATTAAAAGACGCTTTCTCCTTAGAAGGAAAGTTATGACCAACCTAGACAGCATATTGAAAAGCAGAGACATTACTTTGTCAATGAAGGTCTGTCTAGTCAAGGCTGTGGTTTTTCCAGTGGTCATGTATGGATGTGAGAGTTGGACTGTGAAGAAAGCTGAGTGCCGAAGAATGGATGCTTTGGAACTGTGGTGTTGGAGAAGACTCTTGAGAGTCCCTTGGACTGCAAGAAGATCCAACCAATCCATCCTAAAGGAGATCAGTCCTGGGTATTCATTGGAAGGACTGATGTTGAATCTGAAACTCCAATACTTTGGCCACTTGATGTGAAGAGCTGACTCATTTGAAGAGACCCTGATTCTGGGAAAGATTGGGCAGGAGGAGAAGGGGGTGACAGAGGATGATTTGGTTGGATGGCATCACTGACTCAATGGACATGGTTTGGGTGGACTCTGAGAGTTGCTGATGGACAGGGAGGCCTGGCATGCTGCGTGCGGTTCTTGGGGTCACAAAGAGTCGGACACGACTAAGCGACTGAACTGAGCTGCACTGAATCACCACACATAGTTACACACCTTTTTCCTTGTGATGAGGATTTTTTAAAGATCTACTCTTTTAGAAACTTTCACGTATTTTCAAGTACAGCCGTCCAGTGTTGTTAATAGTGGTCACCAAGCCGTACATCACGTCCCCAGGGCTTATGTGTCTTATAACTAGAGGTTTGTAACTTTTGACCCCTTCCACCCATTTGGACCACCCCCACCCCTCCCTGCCCTCACCTCTGGTGGCAGCCACCAATCTGTTCTTTTAAATATTCATTTCCTTATAAAATATATGCTTTCTACTCCTGGTCTGTACTTTTAACTGGAGGATAGTTGCTTGACAGTGCTGTGATGGTTTCTGCTGTACGACGACATGAATTAGCTGTATGTACACGTGTGTCCCGTCTCTCTTGAGCCAGCCTCCCACCTCCCTCCCTCACCCCATCCCACTGCTCTAGGTCATCACAGAGCATGAAGCTGAGCTCCCTATGCTGTACAGCAATTTCCCATTAGCTATCTGTGTCACCCATGGTAGTATATGTATTTCAAAGCTACCCTCTCAATTCATCCTACCCTCTCCTTCCCCTCCCGTGTCAACAAGTCCATCCTCTACATCTGCGTCTCTATTCCTTCCCTGCAAGTAGGTTCATCAGCACCATTTTTCTCAATCCCATGTGCATGCATTAATATGCAATATTTGTTTTTCTCTTTCTGACTTACTTCACTCTGTGTAACAGGCTCTAGATTTGTCCGCCTCAGTTCAATTGACTCAAATTTCCCCTTCTTATGGCTGAGTAATATTCCGTTGTATGTACGTACCACAGCTACTTTATCCGTTCATGTGTTGATGGCCGTCTAGGTTGCTTCCGTGTCCTGGCTGTTGTGGATAGTGTGCAGTGGATATTGGGGAGCAAGTGTCTTTGTTGTACTGCAGTGGGTTTTACTCTTATGGTCCTTTAAGAATGATCATTCCTCTTTGTTCTAGTGGCGGTGCTGGGGCAGGAAATTGACCTGGTTTCAGGGTGAAGATGGGAGAAACAGGAAAAAGATTAAATAGAAACGAGAGAAAGTTTTCTTTGAATATAAACAAATACTCTGGTGGAAATTTGATTTATCAAAATGTGTTAGAAATTAGACTTATGATTATTAAATGTGATTTAACTGATGACCCCTACACAGCCTTTTTAGTTCCATCGTTTTTGCTAGAAATCTGTATAAAATTGCAGACTTCCCCTCCTGTCTCTTTAAGCAGGAATTGACATGACCCAGGTAGCATTTAGAAAACTGAAAATTCTTTTGGAAACTTACCTTAAAAGATAATGGAGGGAGAGTTTACATGTGTAGGAGATTTGATGTCCGTTTTAGGAATACATACTGATGCAGGCATAGTGTGAAAAAAAAGTGGCCAAGTCTTTAAACCAGCTTCCTTTCTGGAGATCTGCCTTTTTCTTCTGAAAGTTTATAAATAACGAGGAAATATTGCTTATTTGAGGTTTTAGCCGTGTTTAGGTGGAATGCAGGTGATGAATTATTCCTTAAACGCTCTGAGACAGAGCATGTGTTTTAATCTGGATGCCCCCAGCTCAGGGGAGATGGCTGTGTGCCAAAGCCGAACACCTCCACTCCAGGCTGTGCTTCATTTCCAGACGCCCACATTGATTCCTCTGTAGGTGCAGATCGATGCTCTGGCTTGAAGGCAGCTTCTTCCTGAAAGCTGTGGGGGCAGGATGAAGTGTGAGAGAAAAATCTGTTGCCCTGGACAGCAGTAAGGTGGCCTGAAATGAGAGAAATATTAATGCCACCCCCCACCTTAGGGAGAGGAGTTTCAACAGGCAACTCCAGGCAGGAAGCAGACGGTATTCTAAACAGCATCTCCATCCCTCCTTTTCCCTTTGGTTAACTCTGCTCTCTAGGGGCTCAGAACCTCCCCCTGTGCTACTGGTAAAGAATCTGCCTGCCAGTGCAGGAGACGGGTTTGATCCCTGGGTTGGGAGGATCCCCTGGAGGAGGGCATGGCAACCCACTCCAGAATTCTTGCCTGGAGAATCCCATGGGCAGAGGAGCCTGGTGGGCTGCAGTCCATGGGGTCACAAAGAGTCAGACACAACTGAGTGAGTGAACACACACACAGTTGTCTGTCCTGCATGTGTGTATCACCTAGCAAAGCGCCTATCATGGAGCAGAGGTTCAGAAAGTGCTGATGCGTGAATAGGTCAGTGAGTGTGGCCTGACGCCTCCCATTCTCCAGTAGTCCATGGTCTGTGTCTTTCAGTGGCTGCCTTCCCTTTCTGCTGCTCTTCTCATAACTCCTTCTGAGGACATTTGAGTTAGAGGGATCCTCCAGCCCCTGACTAGATGTGGCAATGGCCGTGAGCTTTCCAGCTTCAGGACCCAAGACCAGTGATAAACTCACATACAGTGAGGAGAGCCTGGGCCAGCCCCAGAAGCCTGCCTTCTGGACTGGGATCTGTTCCCTTCTGAGGATGCTCTTTGCCAAGCCAGGTAAGTTCTCTGAGCTGGACTTTCTCATCTCTTGCTAATATGTGATCCTTCCTCTTGGCCTTCTCCTCAGGGCTGTTGTAAGGATCAAATGAGTTCATTGATGTGAAAGCTTTCTAAGACAGGCCTCCAAATAAAGGCTTTGTTCATGGGTTGTTTTTGTTGTTCAGTTGCTAAGTCACGTCCGACTCTTTTTGACCCCGTGAACTGCCGCACACCAGGCTTCCCTGTCCTCCACTCTCTCCCGGAGTTTATTCAGACTCATGTCCATTGAGTTGGTGATGCCATTCAACCATCTCATCCTCTGCCACTCCCTTCTCCTTTTGCCTTCAATCTTTCCCAGCAGCAGGGTTTTTTCCAATGAGTCAGTTCTTCTCATCAGGTGGCCAAAGTGTTGGAGCTTCAGCTTCAGCATCAGTCCTTCCAGGACTGAAGTCAGGGTTGATTTCTTTTAGGATGGACTGGTTTGATCTCCTTGCAATCCAAGGGACTCTCAAGAGTCTTCTCCAACACCACAGTTTGAAAGCATCAATTCTTTGGTGCTCAGCCTTCTTTATAGTCCAACTCTCACATCCGTACACAGATTAGTAACTATAATTATTCAGTCTCTTCTCGCCAAGGGCACATATTTGCATTCTGGTGGAAATCTCCAGGGCCTTAAGGAATGGCTGATAAAAAGAAATCCAGGCCCAACTCAGGAGGAAAATGCTTGGTATCCCAAGGGGACCTAGGTTCCCTTCACAGCTACCTCAAGCTGAAACTTTAGACAAAGTTCACTGACTTGGTGTTCAGCGTGACATCAGCTAGACAAGCCCCATGCTCGTCATCTCACAGCTGCGAAGCCGTGTCTGCATTACACTTTGATTTCAGTGAACAACTGAAAAATCATCATTGTTCGTGGCAGCTCATGTCTGGTGTTAACAGGTGCCTCAGGATTTCAGAGTTGGAAGAGAACTCAGAGATGGTAAGACCAGCAGACACAGGCTTAACCAGCCCCTCCATGGGTCATGCAGTTTTTAATGATATACAGTTCTAGATGGGGGGAAGTCCTGGGTTTCCCAGTGGTTAGAACTCAGCTCTTTCACTGCTGAGGGCCCAGGTTGAATTCCTGGTCAGGGAACTAAGATCCTGCAAGCTGTGCCCCCCCCAAAAAAAATTTAGATAGAATAAATGCATTTTCCTATGCCAGGTGGCACCAGTGGTAAAGAATGTGCCTGCCAGTGCAGGAGATGCTACAGATGTAGATTTGATCCCTGAGTTGGGAAGATCCCCTGAAGAAGGAAATGACAACCCACTCCAGTATTCTTCTCTGGAAAATCCCATGGACAGAGGAGCCTGGTGGGCTACAGTCTATGGGGTCCCAAAGAGTCAGACACAACTGAGCACGCGCACACACACACTTATTTTTATTTCAGCCCTAATATAGTGATTCTGATACACAGTCAAGATAAGTGGCAAAAACAATGCCATTGGAATAAGAGGTAACAGGGAAAAAAGTGTTGAAAGTATATTTAGTTACATACTGCTGCTAAGTCACTTCAGTCGTGTCTGACTCTGCGACCCCGTAGACAGCAGCCCACCAAGGCTCCCCCGTCCCTGGGATTCTCCAGGCAAGAACACTGGAGTGGGTTGCCATTTCCTTCTCCAGTGCATGAAACTGAAAAGTGAAAGTGAAGTCGCTTAGTCGTGTCTGACTCTTAGTGACCCCATGGACTGCAGCCTACCAGGCTCCTCCGTCCATGGGATTTTCCGGGAAGAGTACTGGAGTCGGGTGCCATCGCCTTCTCCAGTTACATACTACCATAAATAAAACAGATAGCTAAGAAGAACCTGCTCTATAGCAGAGGGAACTTTACTCAATACTCTGAGATGGCCTATATGGCAAAAGATTCTTTAAAAAGTGGATCTATTTATATGTATGACTGACTCACTCTCCTATACACCTGAAACTAACACAAATTATAAATCAACTATACTCCAATAAAAAAATGTAAAAAGGAAAAAAAACACAAATATGTGTAAATATACACTGGGCTATTGGAGAACAAAGCCATTTGACACTACTGTGGTGCTTATCCCAGAAAGAGTAGGAATGTAAATGGAATTATCTGACTTTTTTCTCAGTATCTCTTTTCTCCTTCCTATTTTTTCTCCAAAATAATCCAAATATCTGCCTCTCTTTTATTTAAAAAAAAAAAGTATTGAAGTATAGTTGATTTGCAGTGTTGTGCTAGTTCAGTTCAGTTCAGTCTCTCAGTCGTGTCCGACTCTTTGCGACCCCATGAACTGCAGCACACCAGGCCTCCCTGTCCATCACCAACTCCGGGAGTCCACCCAAACCCTTGTCCATTGAGTCAGTGATGCCATCCAACCATCTCATCCTCTGTTGCCCACTTATCCTCCTGCCTTCCATCTTTCCCAGAATCAGGGTCTTTTCAAATGAGTCAACTCTTCGCATGAGGTGGTCAAAGTATTGGAGTTTCAGCTTCAACATCAGTCCTTTCAGTGAACACCCAGGACTGGTCTCCTTTAGGATGGACTGGTTGGATTTCCTTGCAGTCCAAGAGGTACAGCATCTTAGATGGATCGTGTGGACAAAGTCATTCTTCTCTGGTTCAGAAAACCTGTGCAGCCCTGGAGTCAGGTGTCTAAGAGAACGCAGCAAGGGGAGGAAGGGCAGAGAGGGGCAGGGCACAGCCGGTCCCCACGTCACCTCCTCCATGCTGGCCCACGGGTGGTTCTCCGTGTAACTTCCTTGGGGCCCCTCTGCTGGACGAAGGTGGCACATTTACCCTCTTGGGAAGGCTGCCTTTGAGCCATGATGGGAAATGGACCACCGAGGTCTGGATGTGCAAAGTCACAGGAGCCTTTGAGGTTACCTGTCTGGATCTCTCATTTCACAGATGCGGAGAGGAGGGCTTTTCTCTTCAGGGCACAAACCTGTGATGTAAATGTCACATTTCTGTTGAGATGTGTAAGGCCATTTTGATGCTTGTGTAACTGACGTGTTTCTGCTGATCCTCTTCCCGGTTCCAGCCAATGATTCTCTACGTGAATTCTTCAATTTCGTGAATGAGAACAGTTTGCAGCATCTGCTGGCACTGGATTCTGTGCCACTGGTTTGAGTGAGTGTGCCGACTATATATAGGGAGTTGATGACCTCCAGAAGCGGTTGAGGTCATAGATTTGATTCACCACCACGTGGATGTTTGGGGCGGGGGGCTTCCCAGTGGCTCAGTGGTAAATCTGTCTGTAATGCAGGAAATGCAGGTTCGATCCCTAGGTCGGAAAGATGCCCTGGAGGAGGGCATGGCAACCCACTCCAGTATTCTTGCCTGGGGAATCCCATGGACAGAGGAGCCTGGCGGGCTGCAGTCCAAGGGGTGGCAAAGAGTCAGACACGACTGAAGCGACTGAGCATGCACACACGTGGATGGGACACTGCCCTGGTGGCATCTTTCCTGCCCCAAATGCAGAGCCTCATCTGCAAGACTAAGCCTTGACTATCCCGCCTCTTCTTCCCCTGGACCCTCCACTGACACTCTCTCCTCTTTCTATCCATCGTGTCCTCCTACTCAGCAAAACGCTCGTGAAACAGCAACTATGGTATTGATTCTGTTTGTCTTCCAGAGGGAACTGTTTGGTTTATTGATTCTGTCTGTCTTCCAGAGAGGACTCTTTGGTTTATCCCAGTTTGATTAGACTTTTCCAGCCAGGTCAGTTCTTCTGAGGGCTGAGGTCACTTTTTAAAAATTGGGTGTGGGGGGTGGAGGGCACGTCCCTGGAGGTCCAGTGGTTGAGATCCTACCTTCCAGTGTACAGGGCACAGGTTCGTCCCTGGTCAGGAGACTAAGATTCCCATGTGCCACAAGGTGCAGCCAAAAAAATTTTTTTATTTAAAAAAATTTTTTTAAAAACAAAGATTGGGCCAGAGAGGGAAGAGGAACTATTCAATGCAATGAAACAAAGACTTAGATTTTTTTTAGAAGTGGGGAAAAGATCTTCAAATGCCTTGCTAAATGTTAATGAAGATGCATCATGGAAGGATATGAAATACAGAATCCTAAATCAAAATGCCTCATGAAGATGAGTTTTAAATCAAAATCGACATTGCTGTCACCCCCAGGAATAGCCTTTCTGACATAAAAATCCCAAGGCACCCTGGTGGTGCTTCAGCAGAAGAGACTACGTAAAGTCCCCGTAGTTCACCCTCCGTCAGAACAAGGGAAATGTGAGGTCACCTGTAGAGCTCTCTCGATGCAACGCAGGCCAGAGATGTTGTCAGGAGTCTTGTTTAAACCTGCAAATCTGTCACTCCCATGCAAATTATCTGTATTTCACGTGGAAATGGAGTTCATCTTCACAAACCAGCATTCTAAATTTTTATTTGTTATTCTACAGATTTTATTAAAAGATATTTATGGAAAGAAATTAATGTGCATTACAAATATCACCAACTAGTAGAATAAGGAATGGTCCATTTTTTTTTTCAAGAACCTAGCTATTTTCCTCAATGTCATTTATTGTATAAATCAATATTCTCAGCACATATCATATCCTAAACTTAATTCCAGATATATTTAACTAGCTAAATATAAAAACAAAAAAAAAGAATATTGCACCATAAAAATGAAGAAAAATGGGGATAATTGCCTATTATCTTAATAAAGAACAACATCCTCAGAATAAAGCAATAAAATGAGCATGAGGAAAATATACTCTTTAGCTTTTAATTGTCTAATCAACAAACTATGTACAAATATATGTTTAAAGTCTATAGCAGGAATAAAAGGAAAACAAATTTCCTTTTGGAAAGGAAAGATGGTAAGATGCAACAAATTTCATGTGCATTTAATATGCTAACAGATCAAGTACATTCTTTAGAAAAATTGTGGAAAATACATGTCAGGATGTTCTAAAATCTGGGAGAATGTTTGAGCTCATTAAAAATTATTGCTGTGTTGTTTATAACACTGGAAAGCTAGAAATAAGTATTTCTCCTAGGAAGAAATGTTGATGACAGCACCAAGATGATTATCCATTCGAATAATATTTAAGGTTCTGTTTCACAATGGTGGACAAAGCTTATATAGTTAAATCTCTCTTCCCTCAAAACTTGACATAAGAGTAAAGACATACAAAAGGGACTGTGGTTATAAGCGACTGAAAAGCCAAGAGAGAAGCAGCAGATTAAAATTTTGAGAAATTCCTCTAAGAAAGAGGATGGGATCACATGGACAAATACTAATATATCCTCAAAGAGGAAGTCATGGTATCCGTGAAAGACGCTTTCAGCCTACGGAGACCCATCCGCTAGGGAGGCACTCTGGTCACTAACATGCTGGCGGTGGAGCAGCTACAGAGAGAAACCGCAGATGAACAAAGCGACTGCTTTGTGGAAGGGGAACCAGGCAATTCGTGTGAAGCCCACCCTCCTGTCTCCCACCTGGAGAGCTGAGGCTGTCGACTCTGGCTGACACCAGGGCACTGCAGACCGTGGGAGAGAAGGAACGTTCTGCAAGTGATGTTACATGATGCCAGGCCCACGGCTTACTTGTATGAGTGAGTGACAGTCGCTCAGTCGTGTCCGGCTCATTGCGACCCCGTGGACTGTAGCCCGCCAGGCTCCTCTGTCCATGGGATACTGGAGCGGGTTGCCATTCCCTTCTCCAGGGGCTTACTTGTATGGGAAAGCATGACACCAGCTTCTCCCACTTGGAGAACAGACTTGTGGTTGCCAAGGGGGAGGAAGGGTGAAGGAGGAACGGATTGAGATTAGCCGACGTGGACTATTGCACACGGGACAAACAATGAGATCCTACTATACAGCACAGGGAGCTGTATTCAGTGTCCTGTGGTAAACCGTAATGGAAAAGGATATTTTAAACATAATGTTTAAATATCTAAAAAACAATGTTTAAATATTTAAAAGTATTAATATGTCTATATATGCTCATTATTTATATAATGTGTATGCTTCCCAGCTGGTGCTAGTGGTAAAGAACCCGCCTGCAATCTGCAATGCAGGAGACTTAAGAGATGAAGTTCGATCCCTGGGTCAAGAAGATTCCCTGGAGAAGGGAATGGCAACCCACTCCAGTACTGTTGCCTGGAGAACTCCGTAGACAGAGGAGCCTGGCAGGCTGCAGTCCGTGGGGTTGCAAAGGGCTGGACACGACGGAAGCGACTAAGCTGACATACACATATATAAGTATAGCTGAGTCACTTTGCCGTACAGCAGATACTAACACAACATTGTAAGTCAACTATATTTCAATAAAATAAATTTTAAAAAAGAAGTAAGCTTCTTGCTAAGCTTCTTCCACAGACTGTAGAGGGAGCTGCCAGGAGACCCAGAAGTGGTACCATCCAAGTGATTTCCTTTGAGGATTCGACTGAGGGTGTGGTGATGCTGGTCTTCGTGGTGATCATGGAGAGGAGGAATAATTTGCATTTTTACTATTACTTTTCCATGCTATTTTGAAATTTTACCCTTATGCCCACAGATATCTTTCATAATTATAAATTAATCATAGTAATAGTGGTAAAATATAAGCCAAAAATTAAAGCCAAGGGTGGAGATTTACATGAATAATAACTATACAGAAAGAATAAGATAATATTTTTTCATTACTTTGGTTATTACATTAACAAATCCTCATAACATTATGGGGGAAAATGCAGAATACAATACTGTTGACAAATATAATCTCTTTCACATAAGCAATATGCATAGAAAAGCCTAGAAGGAAACCATTGTTATTTTTAGGATATTTATTTATGATTAATTCCTTTATTATCTTTACTTTCATCTCATTTTGTCTTTATTTCTTATGTTTATGATGAATTGTATTATTGTCTACGCTTTTGAGTCTCAAAAATTGGAATTGATTTTATTCTTAAAAAAAAAAAAAGATGAGCTGCGAACAATCACACAATAACTCACAAATGAAGTCATATATATGGTGCTTGGAACTGTAGTTGTCTTTGTCTAATGACAGAATAACTATTAGAGCTACGAATCAAAGTCTTTAGTTTTTAACCCAAATATATTGCTAATTAGACATAGGATCCCTTGTAGGTCACTTTATCCGTGCCTGAGTTTCTCATTTCAGTACCTACCACCTGAACATTTTCTTGTAACCAGACTTGTAACAGCCTTGCCCTGCTGGTGGATATAAAGCAGATTACAGACCACAGAGCCCTCTGGGACGAAAGGGGCCTTTTTCTCCACCTTCAGGGACGAGGTGCCTGTGAGATGAGAAAAGCCTTTCTGAGACTCAGCTGAAATCGCCTTCCTGCAGCTTGTAACCACTGGCTGTGTTTATGTAGCTGGAGTGTCTACAAAAGCAGCGTCTACAGGTGGGCGCTTCTGCCCTTCTCCTGCTGTAACTAAGTCGTCCTGGTTCACCCTCCCTCTGCCTTTCTACCGCTACCTCCTCAGGTTGGTTCACAGCCCAGGGCAGGTCAGTTCAGTTGCTCAGTCATGTCCGAACCTTTGCGACCCCATGGCCTGCAGCACGCCAGGCCTCCCTGTCCATCACCAAGCCCCAGAGCTTACTCAAACTCATGTCCATCGAGTCGGTGATGCCATCCAACCATCTCATCCTCTGTCACCCCCTTCTCCTCCTGCCTTCAATCTTTCCCAGCATCAGGGTCTTTTCTAAGGAGTCAGTTCTTCACATCAGGTGGCCAAAGTATTGGAGTTTCAGCTTCAGCATTATTCCTTCCAAAGAACACCCAGGACTGATCTCCTTTAGGATTGACTGGTTGGATCTCCTTGCAGTCCAAGGGACTCTCAAGAGTCTTCTCCAACACCACAGTTCAAAAGCATCAATTGTTCAGCGCTCAGCTTTCTTTATAGTCCAACTCACATTCATACATGACCACTAGAAAAACCATAGCTTTGACTAGATGGACCTTTTTTTGGCAAAGTAATGTCTCTGCTTTTCAATATGCTGTCTAGGTTGGTCATAACTTTTCTTCCAAGGAGCAAGCATCTTTTAATTTCATGGCTGCAGTCACCATCTGCAATGACTTTGGAACCCAACTCTTCTAATATTCTACATCATTTGTTCCCCAACCCCCTTCTTCCACTCAGTTATTTGGCTAGGCGAACTGTTTGTAGGGGAAAATGAGAAAAAAAAAATCATCTCTTTTTCTGTGAAGAAATCTCAGCTGTAATATAGTCCCCCTGGGAAGGACTGATTGTGCGTGTGTGTGTGTGCACACACGTGCTCAGTCGCTCAGTGGTGTCCGATTCTTTGCCACCTTAGGGACTGTAGTAGATTGCAGGTGTCCCTCCCCCCAGATTCATATATTGAAATCCTAACCCCCCATGTGGTGATATTAGGAGCTGGAGCCTTGGAGAGATAATTAGGTCATGAAGGTGATGGAAGTTTTGCCCTTAAGAAAGGAACCCCTGAGGGAAGGGGTGGGGACGGGATGGTTTGGGAGTTTGGGATTAACAGATGCAAACTGGTACATCTAGGATGGATAAACAAGATCCTTGTGCAGCACAGGGAGCTGTATTCAGTATCCTGTGATAAACCTCAACGGAAAGAATATGAAAAGGAATATGTATACGTATGTATAACTGGATCACTTGGCTGTGCAGCAGGGACAGCACCACCGACTCAATAGACAGGAAGTTGAGCAAATTCCGGGAGATGGTGGAGGACAGGGAGGCCCGAGTGCTGCGGGTCACCAAGAGTCGGACACGACTGAGCGACTGAAAAGTGACAGCAGCAGAAATTAGCACACTGTACATCAAGGATACTTCAGTAAAATATATTTTTAAAAAGGAACCCCTGAAAGCTTGCTGACCCTTTTCCTGCCACAGTAAAAAGTCAAGAAGCTTCTGCCTGCCCCAGCAGCTGACCGTGTGGGCACCCCAACCAAGGAATCCCAGCCTCCAGACCTGAGAAGGAGGTTTCTGTTGTGGGTGAGCCACCCAGGGTACGATATTCAGTCACACCAGCCCAGATGGACCCAGACCACTCCTGCCCCGCATCCCAGAACACATTCCAGTTCTCTGTTTTTGTATCAGAGTGGGTGGCACACTGCCTGCCCAACCCAGGGCTGGCACAGCTATTAATCAGATAATATTTAGAAAGCATTCCAGAAATAAATTCAGTATATAAATACTCACTATAATGAGGATGATTAAACAGCCTACTAGTGGACAGATAGACAAATATTTACTTGTTTGTATGCACTTAGCCGATCTAACAAAAAATATGTTTATGAGATCCCTGCCAGAAATATTTCCTAGTAATAAAATGTAAATCCTTTATGGACTGCATACTTTTTTCCCCTCTTAACATTTTTTTAAAATTACCTTTTATATGTATATAACATATAATATCAGGCTTTCTGAGATGCTTACCACACTCTTAGCAGAACTGAGTTAAAATATATGCTCGACATCATATTTCTTTCTAGTCTTTAGGAAAGCTTCGCCCAAATGCTTTTTCAGAGGCTTTTGAAAATGAAATATTCTAAGAGGGCTGTGTGTTTTGCTGCTGAATTCAGTAATTCTCAGCAATCACGCTGAAATCCATTCCCTTTGGAGTCAGCCTTCTTATCCTGCATCTATTATATAACAACCCTCTTCCTCAAAGCCTACTTAGCACCTTTGCAAAAATGACAACTCGGATTTCGGTGGACATGTACAGATTTAATTTGCAGACTCTGTAGTCTCTGCTTCGCTCTGTGGAATCCTTGATGGAGGTTCGAAGCCAAATGCCAGGCCTTCAGAAGTCTTGCCGAACTACTGAGTTGGTCTATTTCTCTTCCTGTAACTTTCCCAGGGCACCACCCGCCCCACCACCGTACCTGTCACAGGGGCTCTATTGCCTCCGGCTTCTGGTTGAATTAGGCTGGTGGGAATCACTAATGGGATCCAGTGGGAGGGGTTGAGGGAGGGGGGTCCCGGGTAGGGAACCACGACGTTGCTCTGCCTAACGTTGCCATCAGGCAGGGCTGTCCTGCAGCTACAGGATAGCTTATGCACGACAAAATCCCCCACTGCTGGCAGCCACTGAGGTCATTTCTGCCCATACAGCTTGTCTCCTCCAGAATGTCCTCCCGTGCATGCATGCTCGCTCAGTCGCTCAGTCATGTCTGACTCTTTGATACCCCAGTGGACTGTAGCCCACCAGGCTCCTCTGTATGTGGGATTTTCCAGGCAAGAATACTGGAGTGGGGTTGCCATTTCCTCCTCCAGGGGGTCTTCCCGACCCAGGGGGATTGAGCCCAGGTCTCCTGCCTTGGCAGGAGGATTCTTTACCACTGAGCCCCCTGGGAAGCCCCCACTCATCTGTGATAACTTACTGCTTTGTGGTGCACAAAATGCATGTGATTTTTTGTATTAGACTGGTCCCTTTTAAGGCTCGGGCTTCCCTGATAGCTCATTTGGTAAAGGATCCGCCTGCAATGCAGGAGATCCCAATTTGATTCCTGGGTCGGGAAGATCCACTGGAGAATGGATAGGCTACCCATTCCAGTCTTATTGGGCTTCCCTTTTGGCTCAGCTGGTAAAGAATCTGTCTGCGATGCGGGAGACGTGGGTTTGATCCCTGGGTTGGGAAGAGATTCCCCTGGAGAAGGGAAAGGCTACCCACTCCAGTATTCTGGCCTGGAGAATTCCATGGACACTCAAAGTCCATGAGGTTGCAAACAGTCGGACACGACTGAGCAACTTTCACTAACTTTCACTTTTACAGCTACTGATCATGACTTACATCAAAAGGCTCCGTCATAGATGTATCTGCCACTTTCTCCTCCTCCTCCTCCTGGCTCCGCGTCCTCTGCCGTGTCGTCTCTGACTCTTGCAGGTATTGTCAGGAAGCACAGTGGATGGGATAACTGATACAGAGTTTGCAGATGGATACACCTCGTTTGATGAAATCAGTTTCCCTCCCCTGATTCTCAGACAGTGCCCTGAGAACCTCACACATTTATCCTGCTCGTTTTTCTATCTCCTTTGTCTCATTCACTGTCAGGACCATGGCAGGTGCCCAGTCAATGTTTGTTGAATGAATTGTCTTCATTTTTAAAAAAAGAACAGCTTTGCCTACATGTGTATGTTGTTAAGCGTGCACGCCTTGCACGCCTGGTACCAGGAAAAAAGCATAAACTAGCCCCAGTGGTCTTCCTTGAACCAGTGGAAGACGCATCACGTCCGATGCTCCAGTGTGTGCATCAGACCCGCCAACTGAAGATGGAGAAATGAATGCAGGAGGCCATGATCAGCGAGGAGCAGGGTCTCAGAAAGTGCATGGGATGTGAACAGATGGGGAACTGGATCTGTGGAATTTCAAGGAAAAACCTGAGAAAAGCCAGCTTGGGGAATGAGTCCAGCAGGTTCGGGGTTAATAAGGCAAGCTGCCCAGCCAAGGCGGACATGCTCTGGGGATGGGATTTAGTTCCCTGCATTGCTCTGGGTTTTTCTAGGAATGGAAAATGAGGCTCTCTTTTACGCCTGACCCCCTAATTCCATTTGAAACTAGGCTCACTGAAGTGTGGTCTCTCTCTGTGGGCTCCTTTCATTTGCTCAGTTTGGTCTCAGAGTTTTCAGAAGATGTGGCGTTTCTAGCTGCTTGCATACAGATTCTGAAACACTGCATTGCTGTCGGTGATCGGACATGAAAGGTTTCTGCTTATATACTTTACTTGCTGTAGAATTAATGTGTTTTCCACATCTTTCTGGAAAGGGTCTAAGTATTATTATGACCTTCATTAAAGATTCATCTGAAAGCTCCAGTATATCTATTCTGCATATAAAAACATCAGTTTGGCTTCCATAGGCTATATAAAATGAGAGAAAAATAGATTAAGAAACCCAGTATGTTAATTACAGGCATTCAATTTATGATCTCTGTTGACCTTTTAAAATATTGCATTTAGCACATTTAAGTATATACATATAATATATGCAGGTCAGGAAGATCTCTTGGAGAAGGGAATGGCCATCCACTCCAGTATTCTTGCCTGGAGAATCCCATGGACAGAGGAGTCTGGTGGGCTACAGTCTATAGGGTCACACAGAGTCAGACACAGCTGAGCAACGAAGCAGCAATAACATTGGGAGAAACAGCGTGAAGGGTATATGAAACCTGTCTAGATTGCCATTATGATTTCCTGTGACTCTAGTTATTGTCAAGCAAAAGGTTTTTAAAAAAGCACATGCCATATATAAATAAACAGGAAATAAAACCATAGATAGCATGTTATTATTTTATATCACTAAATGTGACTAGAATAAATGTTTCCAATCAGGAAAGTCTTTTCTTTATGTCCAATTGGAGAATAAATTCATGGTAAAAAATGGAAATATATATGAATGCATGTTTGTGCATGCATGGGAAATTTCTAGAAGGATACACTGAAACTTTGGGTCATGGGGCCGACAGTTGGGGAGGGGATGGGAATTTGCTTTTCACTTCTGCGTTTTGGCATGTTTGCAAATTTTACCATGTGAACTTACCACTTTCATAACTATTATGTACAGGCTATAAAGGAAGAAATGATTTTGTAAACAGATCATATTTAAAAGACCTGGTTGGAAATAATATGAAAAATAAATGGAATTCAAACCATAGAAAGGACTGTAGTCCCCCAGACTCCTCTGTCCATGGGATTCTCCAGACAAGAATATTGGAGTGGGTTGCCGTTTCCTTCTCTAGGGGACCTTCCCAACCCAGGAATCTAACCTAGGTCTCCTGCACTGGCAGGCAGATTCTTTACCCCTGAGTCTCAGGGGTAACTCCAAAGTGTATGGGATGTTTAAATGTATTTATTCTAGAGTTTACAGTTCCTTGGATTTCCTTCCAATCACCTCCAGCATGTGGTGCAGTTATATGGATATGTTGTGATTGTGCATTTATCTGTTGTCTCCATGACAACACGATTGGGTAGGCAAAAACGCAGGACTGTGAGTACTAATATGAACAGCATTTTGCCACTTGGGAGGCCTGGGAATGTCAAGCGAAACGTTACAAATGCTCAAGGCCACGTTCTGAGACCTCAGTCTATAGAGCTGCTTCTCCTCCGGTCCGCCCTTTCCTCCTGTGTTTCTCCTTGTTTCCTTTGATGTTTAATGTCCCCAGGCTCCTGTCCCCACTCATTCAACTACATATTCATTCCACAAAACGTTGATTAACTATCTGCTTCATGACAGGCAGTGTTCTGGGCACTGAGATTACAGCTGTGGGGAAGCCAGGATCACTGCTGGACTTAATGCTGTGAACCGGCTCTGAGGGTCACCACCTCCCAGGTCACCGTGCCTCATGGACTCAGCTCTGTGTGGAGAAGGGAGCACAGACTGCCCTGGGCATCCTTTATGTGTACCCTTCACTGTGGACAGTGGAGATCCCTTCTTACAGCTTGTAGGAGCACGTGTTACTTGTTCAGTGTAACCAAACGCTACCCAGCAACCCTGTGCTCTGCCATCTAGCATGCACAGAAGAAAAGCAAGGAGATCCGACCAGTCGATCCGAAAGGATTCACTGCAAGGGTTGATTGTGAAGCTCCAATACTTTGGCCACCTGATGCGAAGAACTGACTCATTGGAAAAGATCCTGATGCTGGGAAAGTTTGAAGGCAAGAGGAGAAGGGGACGACAGAGGATGAGATGGCTGGATGGCATCACCGACTCGATGGACATGAGTTTGGGTGGAATCCGGGAGTTGGTGATGGACAGGGAAGCCTGGCGTGCTGCAGTCCATGGGGTCGCAAAGAGTCGGACACGACTGAGCGACTGAACTGACTGACTGAAGAGGAGCAGTTCATCTGAGGGGGCAGTGTGGGCACAGAACTGTGTTTTGAAACCTGTGCTCCATTGCATTATGTTTGTAGGAAACTGAAGCGGAACAAGGGGAAACGGGTTTGGATTCAGTGATACTGCTCGTGTCTTCTGGTTACAGCTTATTCAATTAATATCACTGGAAAGGATTTATACAATTTAATAGATGTCATCATTATAGATGATTAAATTGTATAGATCCTTTTCAGTGATATTAATTTAATGCACCATCATTAGTCAGGGATTGAGGTCAGAAAGTTTTTCAGTTCCAGCTGTTAACCAATAGCCCTCAGTGAAGTAAATGACTTAGACATATCACACTGTTCTCTGAGGTGGGTTTGAGAGGGTCTAAAGCTTCAGTCTTTTTGACTTAGCACATCCAAACCTGCTAAAAAGGAGCTCATGTTAAATTATTTTTCTCATGAAACTAATCTGTGCACACAACATTTTCAGGAAACGAAGCAGTGATTGGCATGAGCTGATGCTGGACTTTGATACATGTTCTAGAGAATTTTGCAAGTTTTCTTGAATTTCCGAGAGCAGTTGGAAAGTCAGCCTTTGGTAGATGGTTTGCCCTGATAAATCTTCCAACAGAAGTTGGAAGAATGAGGACAGATGTGGAGCACAGAGGGTTGGCGGGAACCTCTTTTCTCTCTGTGTTGATTCCAGATGACTTCCAGGTTGGACTCCATTTGGTTGTTCTGTGTGTATACTGGGGACAATGCTTTGGGGGATCTAGACTGTGTTGTATTAAATGAGTCCATCATGTCATTGTTATTTTTCAGTTGCTAAGTTGTGTCCAACTCTTTGCAACCTCATAGACTGCAGCATGCCAGCCTCCCCTGTCTTTCACCATCTCCTGGAGTTTGCTCAAAGTCATGTCTGTTGAGTCAGTGATGGCATCCAACCATCTCATCCTCTGTCACCACTTTCTGCTTGTAACCTCAATCTTTCCCAGCATCAGGGTTTTTTCCGATGAGTCAGCTCTTTGCATCAGGTGGCCAAAGTATTGGAGCTTCAGCTTCATCATCAGTTCTTCCAATGAACATTCAGGGCTGATTTCCTTTAAGACTGACTGGTTTGATATCCTTGCAGTTCAAGAGACTCTCAAAAGTCTTCTCCAGCACAATTCAAAAGTACTAGTTCTTCAGTGCTCATCCCTCTTTATGGTTCAACTCTTACATTCGCCCATGACTTCTAACATTTTATCCCTTTCTGAATTTAATGCCCTGTATGATTTAAGAAACAGTTTGTAGGAGGGAAGAACAATAGCTTGGGATGCATTTCACATTTTTGGCTAAAGAGCTTCTGCCAAAGAGAAAATATAAGTTATGTTATTAAATATGGACTGTTTAACTTCCCTGAAATAAAAAATTCATTAGCTTTTTTAAAGTAAGCTGTATTGCATTTATTGGATTCACTTAGTGTCCATAAATATAACTGATTTAGATGAACATTCTTTCTACATTTGTGTAGACCCCATTAGAGAAAAAGAAGGTTTTCATGGAATGAATTAACTTAAAGTCCTCTAAACATGGAAACATTAACTTTGAGCGGGCTCCAGAGGAACAGAAATAAGTCATGAATGAATGGCTGAAAGTGAAATATTAAATTTGACCAGTGGAATGCCTTGGAAATGTATAGGACAGATGTGGCAATATTTTCTATTTAGCAATTGCCAACTGTAAAACTTTACAGTGTAACAGTTGCGAGTTAAGTTTTATTTGGGGCAAAATGAAGACTATAGTCCAGGAGACAGTACCTTAAATAGCACTGAGAAACTGCTCCAAACAGGAAAGGGAAAGTCAGTATATATGTGATTTTGGTGAAGGAGAAGTACATCAGTCAAGCATGTATTTTTCCAGAAAGTTTCTGCTAGTCACAAGGAGAAGTTGTCACCATGAAGGACTTTAGTGCTTTTCTTAATATGAGTAGATTCAAGAACCAGGCTCATAAAATCGACTCCTGAAAATTCCTAACCATCTGAAAGCTTGTTCTGCCAGTATTTCCTTGAGCGTAGAGTGCCTCATTTCTGCTCTACACCCTGAATTCCTTTCAGAAGATGCTGAAAGTCAGCAGCTGCAGCTGCATAGGATTTAATCCTTGTAGAGATAGATGGCAAGTGCCAATATGTACTTGACACAATGATTGATTTTTTCCAGTAAGTATATCATTGTTATTCCAAAGGTAATATACACTTTTAAGCATGAATGATTTTATTTCAACTCAAAGTCTTTTGGAATAACTTCTCTTCCATTTCCAAGTTGTTCAGTTGCTAAGTCCTATCTGACTCTTTGCAACCCCATGAACTTCAGCAGGCCAGCCTTCACTGCCCTTCACTATCTCTCGAAGTTTGCTCAAACTCACATGCATTGAGTCAGTGACACCATCTAACTGTCTCATCCTCTGTCATCCCTTTCTCCTCCTGCCTTCAATTTTTCCCAACATCAAGGTCTTTTCCAATGAGTAAGCTCTTCACATCATGTAGCCAAAGTAATGGAGCTTCAGCATCAGCATCAGTTCTTCCAATGAATATTCAGGACTGATCTCCTTTAGGATGGACTGGTTGGATCTCCTTGCAGTCCAAGGGACTCTCAAGAGTCTTCTCCAACACCACAGTTCAAAAGCATCAATTCTTCAGCACTCAGCTTTCTTTATAGTCCAACTCTCACATCCATACATGACTACTGGAAAAACCATAGCTTAGACTAGATGGACCTTTGTTGGCAAAGTAATGTCTCTGCTTTTGAATATGCTATCTACGTTGGTCATAACTTTTCTTCCAAGGAGCAACCGTCTTTTAATTTCATGGCTGCAATCACCATCTGCAGTGATTTTGAGGCTCCCCAAAATAAAGTTTCTCACTGCTTCCATTGTCTTCCCATCTGTTTGCCATGAAGTGATGGAAAGTGCTGATGCTAAAGCTGAAACTCCAGTCCTTTGGCCACCTCATGCGAAGAGTTGACTCATTGGAAAAGACTCTGATGCTGGGAGGGATTGGGGGCAGGAGGAGAAGGGGACGACATAGGATGAGATGGCTGGATGGCATCACCGACTTGATGGATGTGAGTTTGGGTGAACTCTGGGAGACGGTGATGGACAGGGAGGCCTGGCGTGCTGCGATTCATGGGGTCGCAAAGAGTTGGACATGACTGAGTGACTAAACTGAACTGATGGGAACAGATGCCATGATCTTAGTTTTCTGAATGTTGAGTTTTAAGCCAACTTTTTCACTCTCCTCTTTGATTTTCATCAAGAGGCTCTTTAGTTCTTCTTCGCTTTCTGCCGTAAGTGTGTTGTCATCTGCATATCTGAGGTTATTGATATTTCTCCTGGCAATCTTGATTTCAGCTTGTATTTCATCCAGTCCAGCGTTTCTCATGATGTACTCTGCATATAAGTTAAATAAGCAGGGTGACAATATACAACCTTGATGTTCTCCTTTCCTGATTTGGAACCAGTCTGTTGTTCCATGTCCAGTTCTAACTGTTGATTCTTGACCTGCATACAGATTTCTCAGGAGGCAGGTCAGGTGATCTAGTATTCCCATCTCTTTCAGAATTTTCCACAGTTTATTGTGATCCACGCAGTCAAAGGCTTTGGCATAGTCAGTAAGGCAGAAATAGATGCTTTCTGAAATTCTCTTGCTTTTTTGATGATCCATCAGATGTTGTCAATATAATCTCTGGTTCCTCTGCCTTTTCTAAATCCACCTTGAACATCTGAAGTTCATGTACATGGTTCATGTACTATTGAAGCCTGGCTTGAGAATTTTGGGCATTACTTTGCCAGCATGTGAGATAAGTGCAATTGTGTGGTATATGAGCATTCTTTGGCATTGTCTTTCTTTGGGATTGAAATGAACACTGACCTTTTCCAGTCCTGTGGCCACTGCTGAGTTTTCCAAATTTGCTGGCATATTGAGTGCAGCACTTTCACAGCATCATCTTTTAGGATTTGAAATAGCTCAGCTGGAATTCTGTCACTTCCACTAGCTTTGTTCATAGTGATGTTTCCTAAAGGCCCACTTGACTTCACATTCCCAGAGGTCTGGCCCTAAGTGCGTGATCACACCATCCTGATTATCTGGGTCATGAAGATCTTTTTGTACAGTTCTTCTGTGTATTCTTGCCACCTCTTCCTATTATCTTCTGCTTCTGTTAGGTCCATACCATTTCTGTCCTTTATTGTACCCATCTTTGCATGAAATGTTCCCTTATTATCTCTAATTTTCTTGAAGAGATCTCTAGTCTTCCCCATTCTATTGTTTTCCTCTATTTCATTGCACTGATCACTGAGGAAGGCTTTCTTATCTCTCCTTGCTATTCTTTGGAACTCTGCATTCAAATGGGTATACCTTTCCTTTTCTCCTTTGCCTTTCACTTCTCTTCTTTTAATAGCTATTTGTAAGGCCTCCTCAGACAACCATTTTGCCTTTTTAAATTTCTTTTTCTTGGGAATGGTCTTGATCACTGCCTCCTGTACAGTGTCACGAACCTCCATCTGTAATTCTTCAGGCACTCTGTCTATCAGATCTAATCCCTTGAATCTATTTCTCACTTCCACTGTATAATCATAAGGGATCTGATTTAGATCATACCTGAATGGTCTACTGGTTTTCCCTACTTTCTTCAATATAAATCTGAATTTGGCAAAAAAGAGTTCATGATCTGAGCTGCAGTCAGCTCCCCACCTTGTTTTAGCTGACTGTATAGAACTTCTCCATCTTTGGCTGCAAAGAGTATAATCAATCTGATTTCGGTGTCAACCATCAGTGATGTCCATTTGTAGAGTCATCTCTTTTGTTGTTGGATAAGGGTGTTTGCTATGACCAGTGCATTCTCCCGGCAAAACTCTGTTAGCCTGCTTCATTTTGTACTCCAAGGCCAAATTTCCTTGTTACTCCAGGTTCTCTTGACTTCCTACTTTTGCATTCCAGGGCTTATAATGAAAAGGGCATCTTTCTGGGGTATTAGTTCTAGAAGGTCTTGTAGGTCTTCATAGACCTGTTCAACTTTAGCTTCTTCAGCATTACTGGTCGGGGCATAGACTTGGATTACTGTGATATTGAATGGTTTGCCTTGGAAATGAACAGAGATCATTCTGTCGTTTTTGAGATTGTATCCAAGTACTGCATTTTGGAGTCTTTCGTTGACTCTGATGGCTACTCCATTTCTTCTAAGGAATTCTTGCCCACAGTAGTAGATATGATGGTCATCTGAGTTAAATTCACCCATTGCAGTCCATTTTAGTTCACTGATTTCTAAAATGTCGATGTTCACTCTTGCCATCTCCTGTTTGACCGCTTCCAATTTGCCTTGGTTCATAGACCTAACATTCCAGGTTCCTATGCAAAATTGCTCTTTACAGCATTGGACTTTACTTCCATCACCAGTCACATCCACAACTGGGTGTGTTTTGCTTTGGCTCCATCTCTTCATTCTTTCTGGATTTATTTCTCTACTGATCTCCGGTAGCCTATTGGGCACCTACCAACCTATGGAGTTCATCTTTCAGTGTCCTATGTTTTTGCCTTTTCATACTGTTCATGGGGTTTTCCAGGCAAGAATACTGAAGTGATTTGCCATTCCCTTCTCCAGTGGGCCACATTTTATCAGAACTCTCCACCATGACCCGTCGGTCTTGGGTGGCCCTACACGGCATGGCTCATTAGTTTCATTGAATTAGACAAGGCTGTGGTCCGTGTGATCAGATTGGTTAGTTTTCTGTGATTGTGGTTTTGTTTGTCTGCCCTCTGATGGAGAAGGATAAGAGGCTTATGGAAGCTTCCTGATGGGAGAGACTGACTGAGGGGGAAGCTGGTTCTTGTTCTGTTGGGCAGCGCCATGCTCAGATCAGATCAGATCAGATCAGTCACTCAGTCATGTCCGACTCTTTGTGACCCCATGAATCACAGCACGCCAGGCCTCCCTGTCCATCACCAACTCCCGGAGTTCACTCAGACTCATGTCTATCGAGTCAGTGATGCCATCCAGCCATCTCATCCTCTGTCGTCCCCTTCTCCTCTTGCCCCCATTCCCTCCCAGCATCAGAGTCTTTTCCAATGAGTCAACTCTTCACATGAGGTGGCCAAAGTACTGGAGTTTCAGCTTTAGCATCATTCCTTCCAAAGAAATCCCAGGGCTGATCTCCTTCAGAATGGACTGGTTGGATCTCCTTGCAGTCCAAGGGACTCTCAAGAGTCTTCTCCAACACCACAGTTCAACAGCATCAATTCTTCGGTGCTCAGCCTTCTTCACAGTCCAACTCTCACATCCATACATGACCACAGGAAAAACCATAGCCTTGACTAGACGAACCTTTGTTGGCAAAGTAATATCTCTGCTTTTGAATGTGCTATCTAGGTTGGTCATAACTTTCCTTCCAAGGAGTAAACGTCTTTTAATTTCACGGCTGCAGTCACCATCTGCAATGATTTTGGAGCCCAGAAAAATTAAGTCTGACACTGTTTCCACTGTTTCCCCATCTATTTCCCATGAAGTGATGGGACCGGATGCTATGATCTTCGTTTTCTGAATGTTGAGCTTTAAGCCAACTTTTTCACTCTCCTCTTTCACTTTCATCAAGAGGCTTTTGAATTCCTCTTCACTTTCTGCCATAAGGGTGCTGTTATCTGCATATCTGAGGTTATTGGCCATGCTCAGTAAATCTTTAATCCAATTTTCTGTTGAAGGGTGGGGCTGTGCTCCATCCCTGTTGTTTGACCTGAGACCAAACTATGGTGGAGGTAAGGAAGATAATGGTGACCTCCTTCAAAAGGTCCCATGCACCCACTGCTGCACTCAGTGCCCCCAACCCTGCAGCAGGCCACTACCGACCCACGCCTCCACCGGAGACTCCTGGACACTCACGGGCAAGTCTGGGTCAGTCTCTTGTGGGGTCACTGCTCCTTTCTCCTGGGTCCTGGTGCACAAGATTCTGTTTGTGCCCTCCTAGAGCCTGTTTCCCCAGTCCTGTGTAAGTTCTGGTGGCTCTGTGGTGGGGTTAATGGTGACCTCCTCCAAAGGGGCTTATGCCATACCCACACCCAGAGCCCCTGTCCCCGCACAGTCCACTGCTGACCTGCACCCCTCAGGAGACTCTCAAACACAGTTCTGTCTCAGTCTCTGAGGGGTCCCTGGTTCCTGGTGCACACAAGGTTTGTTTAAGCCCTCTAAGCATCTCTGGCAGGTATGGAGTTTGATTCTAAATGTGATTTCACCCCTCCTACTGTCTTGCTGGGGCTTCTCCTTTGCCCTTGGGTGTGGGGTATCTCCTCAAAGTCACTTCAGCACCACGCAGCTGCTGCTCCAGTAGAACTGGAGTGGTGCTTTCCCATAGAACTGTTATAACCCTGAAACTCTCCTTCTGCCCCTTCAGGGTCACGGCAAATGTGGGATGACATCAAAGTGAAAGAGGCGCTTATCTACATGGCCCAGCCAGAGGGTGTTGCATTGACCCTTGCCCTGTATGGAAAGTGTAGACGTCATCTTCAACCCTTGAATAGAGACTTGGCTCATATGGTTTTTCTGGTTGGGCTCTCTCAAAGCAGTGTTAAAAGTCGATGTCATGATTTCCTAAAGCATCCATCTCTCTCACAGATACTGTAGGGAAAGGTGCCCTCATCCTGCAAAAGGGATTTGCCAGAGCTGGCCAGAGTGGTAATGGAGACCATCTGCTCCCTGGAGCCCAGTCTTCAGCTCCTCTGCAGCTGACTCTCCCCATGTCTAGCCTTCATTTGGTACAAGCATGAGCCCAATTTGCGCATGCTTGAGATTTTAACTGAAATGTTTCTGATGGGAGGAGAGGGGATCAGTTTGATTGGACTGGCTTTGGAATCTCTCTCTGCCCCATACTTGGATTCTATCTGTCTTATACACACAGTGCTCGATTATAATAAGACTGAAACCCTGTGCCCTGGAGGTGTAAGTGCAAGTCCGTGTGCCCAGTGCACTGTGAGGCTAAACGTTACCGAAATGTCGGAGCTTGTAGCAGAGAAAGGTTTACTGCAGGGCCAGGCAAGGAGATGGGTGGCTTGTGCCCTAAAAAGCCTTGAGCTCCCAGAAAGGTTTCGGCAAAGCATTTTTAAAAGCCAACAGAGGGAGGAGGGTCACAAAGTACATGATCAGCTTGTGTACAGGTCTCTGATTGATGGTGAGGGAACAGGGCGGTGTCACAGGGTTGACTTTATCAGTCCTCGGGCTCTGGGAGACTGGGAGTTATGTGCTCATGGTCCTCAAGTTGTTAGCATCTTCCGTTTGGTGGGGTTTTCACATCTGTGAAACTACTCAGGAAATGTGCATCAGATCCTGTTATGCAAGCACTTCAGAGAGCAGCTACAGTGGAGGGGATGGGGCAGGCTCTGTCCTGAGAAGGCCCCACAGGGTCCTGCTCGGTTCCAAAGGTCCCTCTCTTGTTAGACCATCCCACAGCGTTCCCGTCTCCTGCCTTGCTCGTGCGTTTCACACCAGTTGTATTACAGGGCATATACCTTTCTTGTTTTTGCATCCCTATGTCACAATGGACCTTTTCTGACACAAAGATTTCTAAGTCACACCTGTCTTAAGATATCTAGTGGACTTCCACCTTGTATCTCAAACTCTTGGTTTATTGTTTAATGACATATCCCATCCCCTCAGAAATATTAAAAGAATTTTGAAGGAAGTGATGATCAGTGGGTTTCTTTCTCTGATAATATCACCAGTGCTGCACACCTTCAATAATATACTTAATCCTTCTGGGGTTTACTATCCTGAGAAAAAGCTTACTCAATCAGAGTTTCTTTATATGTCAAATGAGGACATATCCACTCTACTTGGTGATTCTTAAGACTGAATTATAAAATAAAGAGCCGCAGCGTGTCTCTCCTAAGGAATTAGGTTGCCCGTCACCTTTTGGTTCATGTAGCGTTTTACAAATATATTATCTTGTCTGATTCTCCAGACAGTATTATGAGATGGCTGGAACAGGCATTTTTCCTCAGTTTTTCAGTTGATTAAACTGAAGTTCAACAATATTAAGGGTGATTTTTAGACTGACCTGTTAGCAAGTGATATTTACTGGAGCTTTGGAGTTGTAGTCGTACTTTGGTATCTTTGCCTGTTGAATAATTGTTGAATAAGTAAACAACCTCAAGCAAGAATAATGTGTCTTTTCACGCAGAGAGATGATGTAGCAAACAAACAGACATCAGTCCAGTTCCATTAAGTACTATAGATGTATATTTTAAATTTACCTTATTCGAGACTTCCCTGGTGGTCCAGTGGCTGAGACTCTGCACTCCCTGTGCAGGGGGCCCCAGGCTTGATCCTTGGTCAGGGCACTAGATCCCTCATGCTGCAACTAAGATTTCACATATCGCAATTAAGACCTGGCTCAGCCAAATAAATAGATATAAAAAAATTAATTTTATTGAAGTATAGTTGATTTGCCACGTTGTGTTAATTTCTGCTATAAAACAAAGTGATTAGTTATACATATATATATATGCATTATTTTTCATATTCTTTTCCATTATGGTTTATCACAAGATATTGAGTACAGTTTGCTGTGCTAGAGAGTAGAACCTTGTTGTGGCTATATTTTAACGCTAAATTTCAGTTTTGATTATTTAGAAAGTAAAGGAAGAACGTTTGTAATTTCATCCTACAGTACAATTAGTAAGTGCTCTATATCTCAGTTACCCAATGCAGTACCATGCCTGGTTGGAGAATAACTTTGGGATCAAGAGAGGTGGGTACAGCAAGAACTTCCTCTTCTGGGCTAAAGTGACTTGAAGGTGCCCCCATTTTTATTATGTGTGCAGAAAACAGACTGTAAATAATTGTGTTGTTAATGAATCTAGAGTTAAACTAATGGAGGAAAACAGAATTTATTTTTAACTTATGGCTCCTTGTCAGTTTCCTTTGTCTGTAATATAATTTGTAACAAAATGCCTGACAAGTAATTTAGTGACCCTGTTGTTAACACTGATGTGGCTCTTACAGAGTGTGAACAGTTATAGGAAACATTGTTTTAGATCTAGAGGCTGTCTTCCCGCTGTAGTGCAAATACTGGAGAACTAGAAGACAAGCTTGCCCTCTACTGGAATTCAGAATCACACCACTGGCAGTTTGATGAGCTTAGGAAGAAAGTGTTAGTCACTCAGTTGTGTCTGACTTCTTGTGACCCCATGGACTGTAGCCCACCAGGCTCCTCTGTCCGTGGGATTCTCCAGGCAAGAACACTGGAGTGGGTAACCATTTCCTTCTCCAGAGGATCTTCTCAACTCAGGGATCAAACCCGGGTCTCCTGCATTATAGGCAGATTCTTTACCGTCTGAGCCACCAAGGAAACCCAAAGATCTCTGCACTTTTTTGCTTTATGTATTTAAAATTCCAGCCTTTGGGGTTACTTGAGATGCTGTCTCCCATTGTTGAAGTCCTAAAAATGCCTGCCGAATAAAACATAACTCTCAACTTTTAGGCTGTGAATATTTTTTAAGTTGACAGAAGCAGGTGCTTTCAAGGTGGAACTTCCGGGTGCCTGTGGAAGTCAGCTTTGAAGAGCTGGCGATCAGGTGTCTAACCGCCGAGTGATTTCCGCTTTCTTACTCTGCACGCAATGGGAGCGATCGCCTCGCAGACCGAAGCCTAGTTGTGGTGCCTTGGTGTTAGGTGTTCAGTATCACCCCAGGAATAGAGCCACACAGAGTCTAAAGCATCACCAGTCAAGTGGTTGTGAGTGCGGACGTGGGATGGGAGCTGGGGGTCCAAGAGGTGTCAGGGGCCAGATGCTTGGTTAGTAGCCTTTGGAAGAAGCCACACTTGCAGCTCACTGGCTCTGAGCATCCCTCGGACTGTAGTCTCGGAGGCGGTGCGATCACAGCGTTTGCAGCTGGACCAGGCCAGTGAGGGCTGCAGGCTGGGAGACTCTGGAGTGCGAGTGCAGGGAGAAGTGAAAACCATGGCTCAGCTGGAAGGGAAGGTGCTGACAGCTGCCTGGGAGCCCAGGAAAGTCTAGGCGTGGTTTGTCCTGTCCTTCTAACTACACACGGTTTCATCGTCTTCCTCATACCATCTCCAACAGCCACAGCCGATGCCTGTACGGTGCTGTAACCTGGACGTTTCTGTCTGCATGCTCCATAGTGCACAGACCTTCAGCATCTGGAAAACAGGAGGCTTTTCATACCAAAGGCTAAGGAAAATCAGCAGATCAAACCGTTGCACAGATCTTGGCTCAAGTCTTGCTCACCTTTTACTGCCTTTGGCCATGGGTTCTAAGAGACAAACAGGCGCAGTGATATCTATCAAAGCTAGAAAAGTAAAACTCCAGGGGAGAAAGAGAGCAGCAGGTTGCAGTCCTATGCACCGTGCTATTTAGACTTTAGTATCTAAAAATAGCAGTTTGCTCTGATTTTAAAGCAGCCATGTCACTCAGTCACGTCCAGCTCTTTGCGACTTCATGGACTGTAGCCCGCCAGGCTCCTCTGTCCATGGTATTCTTAGGCAAGAATATTGGAATGGGTTGCCATGCCCTTCTCCAGAGTATCTTCTCAACCCAGGGATTGAACCCGGGTCTCCCATATTGCAGGCAGATTCTTTAACCTCTGAACCACCAGGGAAGCCATATCTAAAAATAGCACTTTGCTCCAATTTTAAAGCAGCCAGAGCAAAGTGGATTTAAAAGTTCCGAATGCCTCCATACAGAACATTATATAACTTATTTTTCTGGTTTTCTCTAATAGCGAAACTCACTGGCTCCTATTCCCTAGACCAAAGTGTCCTGCAGAAACAGGATGATGGCATTTTCCTCCTGTTTACAGAAAAATAGTCAGTGGATTAAATTTTATAGATTTTCAAGTTTTTCTCTCAGTACTTTTCATAAAACTTTGGTGCCTGCCAGAACTTTATCCCTGCTTGAGTGTAGCATATCTACACTCAGGATGAGGCAGGATGCATATTTAGATTTAGGTATTTAGAGTAAGTTTAGTGTGTTGTGGGGACTTGCCTGTGGTCCAGTGGCTGAGACTCCATACTCCCAATGCAAGGGACATGGGTTCGATCTCTGGCTAGGAAACTACAGCCTGTGTGTTGCAACTAAGAGTTCACAAGTCACGACTAAAGGTCTCATGTGCCACAGCTAGGACCCAGTGCGACCAAATACGTGAAGTGTTAATATATGCATTTTATATGTAACTTATTTAAAATATATTATTAATAAACACGTTAGTAATAAATGCACTATTCATTATTAAATTATATTATGCATTCTATGTCATTTCTGTTGTGTCTGACTGTTTGCAACCCTGGGGACTGTAGCCCACCAAGCTCCTCTGTCTATCGGATTCTCTAGGCAAGAACATTGACCTGGGTTGCCATGCCCTCCTCCGGGGCATCTTCCCAACGCAGGGATTGAACCCGCATCTCTTGTATCTCCTGCATAGGCAGGCGGGTTCTTTACCACTGTGCCACCTTGGAAGTCATGTATCATATTATATATTACATTATATTTATTACATTATGGAGTTTTGTGACCGGGTCATAAATTACTGGGCTCTTCCAGGGGAACAGATCTTAAATTCACTCTGAATTCAGTTAAAATTCTCCTCGCGGTTCAGATGGTGTGAGAATGAAAGATGCTTGGATGACCCCCTGTTTGGTGCTGCTGAGACAGGCTGCTGGGGCCTCTGGTCCACGCAGAGGCCTAGCGGTTCCTCTTCTGCTCATGGCAGTGGGCTTGCATACACAACCAGGAGACACTCAGGAAGCTGAGAGATCCAATGTGACCGTCGTCATTATAATTCCATACCACTGAGTATCCGCTGATGATCAGTGAGGTCGGAAGACAAGCATCAACACAGTTTCTTTTGAGAGCAGTCATTTCTAAACATTGGGAAATTAAACAGGATTCAAACTCAAGAATTTTTGAGCTGTTTTCTTTCCCCAAATATAGAAGCTGTCGGTTACGATAGCTGTCGGTTGCAAGCTGTCGGTGGCATAGTTTTACATCTACAAAAAACAGATTTGTTTTCGATCCAGGTATTCACAGTGATACCTATCACTTGACTGTCAGCTATGTGTCACTTGGGTTACAAAGATTAACTAATTTAGTAATGCTACAAACCTGCAAAGCAGATACTATTACCTAAGGGTTTACCTTTTAAAAATGGAGATGCAGACAACTTAGATAGCTTCACCAAATTCACTCAGCTAAAAAACAGTAGGGGCAGGATTGGGACTTGGGTTTGTCTAATGCTGAAGCTCACACTTCTGTCCTGCTCCCTCTCCAGGAAAGTTATTAACTTTGCGAACTGAGAAAAAAAAATTGCTCAACCTAATAAAGGTCGAGAATTGGGTTTTATTCGGTGGACTTCCTGAGTCAAGCCCAGGATAGCTCCAAAGAGGTAAGGGAGGAGCCAGGGTCTGTAGGCAGTTTAGCAACAAAGACCAGGTAATGAGAGCATCAAAAGACTACGATTGATTAAGTAAACCCAGATGTGTGCAGTTAAGGAATTTAGTGCTTTTTTTTTTTTCAGGAAGATCCCCTGGAGGGAGGGCATGGCAACCCACTGCAGTGCTCTTGCCTGGAGAGTCCTCTGGACAGAAGAGCCTGGTGGGTCCATGGGGTCCCAGAGACTGGGACATAATTGAAGTGACTGAGCAGGCATGTATGGGATGGTGCCAGAGTCTAGGCTCATTGTAATCGTTCCTTCGATAAGCACCTCAGCTATCTGGGGCCAGTGTCCTGAGCGTTCTCACCCTGAGTCCCCCCAGGGCTCACCTTAGCAGGCAGCCGTGGTAGCTGATGGCTTGATGGCTTCAGCATCCTTTGTTGATGGGGCAGGCTGCATTTTCCATTTACAATTTAAAACACTCTATCTTTCCAGAATAAATAAATGTCAGCACCAAGACAGAACTGGTTTTCTACCATCTCGTGGACTATGTAACTAGCTCATGAGAACCTCTGCAAATATCATGCATTTTATAGTTCTCTGTGGTTCTCATAAGATTCTCCTAGCTGTGTCCTGTGTGAGTATTGAGAAAGCTGGCTTTGGGGAGGGAACTGCTTGGGGAAAGAAAGCAAGAGCCATCTTGGAAGGTGGAATCAATAAGGCCAGAATGAAATTTCCCTAAGAAAAAATCTGTGTCTCCACATCCAGCTGCAACCCTCACACTGGTCATCCCAGAGATACACGAAGGTGCTCAGGCAGGGCCAGGACCGGGAGCAGGGGTTCTGCCGGACAGCAGACTCCCTGCAGCAGAGCGATTACTGTGTCTGAGTCCCAGGGTCAGGCCCTGTGGAGGGGCTTGCTCTTTGATCTGTGTTTTCCTGCATGTTGATGACTCTGGACACAGATGTCGATGAGAATTAGCAAGCAGTTACCAACTTGGAAGTTAACTCTACCCTGATGGGGTCAGGTACAAAGAAGTGAGAATTGTGGTATTATGTCACTGTTATGAAGCACGATAGAGATAAAGAGAAGCAGACTAAGGGGAGGACAGGATTCTGAACAACAGAGCAGGTCTGGGAGTTGTGGAGAGGATCCGCTGAGCGAAATGACAGAACCCAAACCAGGGCCACAGAGCTCACATCGAGGACCTCAGATCGCCTGGTCTCAGCTCCGTTCCTCGGAACCAGAGTGGGAAGCATCTCCTCCATCTGTAACAGGAAGACGGACAATGGCTGGGCTGAGACCTGGAGGTCAGATTTTGCCCAAAGCTGGTATAGCTAGAAGATGACATTTGCTTCTGCGTAAACGCATGCCGTAGTCTAGCTCTGTTTGAGCTTATGCATGCCATTCTTCCCTTTTAAAACTGAGAATTGAGGAGCACTGTAGCTTTCGGATAGCATCCACTGGTTCTTACAGTTGCCAGTGGAATCACCTGCACGGCTGTTCAACCAGACTCCTGGCGCCCCCCTAAAGTTTCAGGCACCTGGGGTGGAATTTGCATTTCCAGTTGTAGACCACACTGGCCAACACTGCTCCACATGATGCCTCATTAGCCACGACAGACGGGTCTTGCTCTATACTCTTCTGGTTTTTCTGTCTTTAGAGAAGATTAAGAGAAAAAGCTGTGATTCTTATATTGGTGCCACCAACTAGGGAAAAAGCAGAGAGTAATCTGTCAATCAGATTTTAGTCTGGCAGGGGAAATAAAATACAAAGACAAAGGCGTGTGTGTGTACTGTCATGCCTGACTGCGGCCCCATGACGGTACCCCACCAGCCTCCTCTGTCCATGGGGTTCCCCAGGCAAGAATTTTAAAGAGGGTTCCCATTTCCTTCTCCAGGGAATCTTCCTGCCCCAGGGATTGAACCCACGTCTCCTTCATGAGCAAGCATATTCTCTACCACTGAGTCACCAGGGAAGTCCGTATACTATCTTCCTTATATTTGGTTCATGTTATTTTACAGCAGAGACTAACACAACATTGGAAAGCGATTATGCTCCCATTCAAAAAATAAGATAAAAATCAAATAAAAATAAAAGTTAAAAAGACAAATGTGGTGAACTAACCACACTTCACAGATTTGAAGGAAAAAAAAAAAAGATTCCTGGGACCCTCCGCAGAGTTTCTGATTCAAGCCGATCTGAAGCAGGCGCTCTATATTCTGCATTTCTAATTTCCAAGTGAGGGTTTCACTTTGAGAACCATGGGTCTGTATCAGAAATCTGTGGAAAGACTCTCTATATTGATAAAGCGACGTCAGTTATGCAGAACA
Organism: Bos indicus x Bos taurus; assembly: GCF_003369695.1. Taxonomy (NCBI): domain Eukaryota; kingdom Metazoa; phylum Chordata; class Mammalia; order Artiodactyla; family Bovidae; genus Bos; species Bos indicus x Bos taurus. Next base: position 3,976,715 of record NC_040079.1, on the reverse strand, counting down.
GCACAGACCTGGGCCTTTGCTGCTTTCCAACAATGACAGTTTGAATAACCATCCTGTCCTGGAGTCTGTATGAGAAATAGTTTTCTTAAATGTATAAATGTGTTGCTTTGACTTTGTACAAGGGCAAAATTCAAAAAGAATGCCGGTTGTAATGAAGACTGCCTCTGCCACCTAGGATAACACCCATTCCAGCTTGCTTCACCTAACTTATTGTAGAGGTGTGGAACTGTGGAAACTGCAATTACTGCTCTCGGTTACTCATTGCATAAAAATATCTGAGAAGAGGGACACACTGCCTGGGAATTCCCAGTCCAGGACAGATAGATGCACATAAAAAATCTTCACATAATCTTAGTTTTCAAATCTTAAATCATGGAAAGGAGAGTATTGAATTAAAATCTGTTTAATCCTCCAGTAAAAAATTCTTACACTTTTCTTAAAGCAACTCGTGTGTGTACCCTGTAGTGTGGTTGTATGACTTGCATGGATTTTGGTGTTTTTGTGGGAAATTTCAAGAGGGCAGGATAAAATTTTTTAAATATTTCTGAATGTTTGGGTATTTAGCTTGGGCCTCACACATATAACAGGTAGTTAATACTTACTAAAGTAGAACATTAGCCGCTCTCTCTTAGTGTAAGAAAGTCACTTTGACATGAACAACCAGAGTTGAAATGAAGGGCTCTTTGAGATCCTGTGTAGAAGTCCTGGAGGGGAAGAGAACACTGAAAAGGGCTTGAGGGAAAACCACCACACATCCCGGACAGAAGGGATCAGTGAAGGGGGGCGAATCTTCTCACCCAAAGAATTCATGGAAGAAGACAGTAGGTCTTTCAGCCTAGGATCCAGGGAGCATCATCAAGGGACCCTGAGATGTGGGTTGTATGTGCCTCCAGCAATAACCACCTCTGCCCCTGAGTCCTCACTTCTTGGAATGGGAAATTGAAGAGAGCTTTTCTCCTTAAGTGGAGTCTGCGAAACCCAGAGGCAAGAATACATCAGAACAGTGCATTATACAGAGCCCTGATCCATCAGGGAAATGATCCCCAATGTGATCACAAGTGGAAAAGCTCTTCCTCCCGTAAGAAAAGAAAAGGGGGGCAAAAAAGAGAGCAGAGCCCCAAACCCAGGGATTCCTCACTGGGCTGCCATGGGAGCTGCAGAGAAGGCTGAAGATCCCCAATAAAGTGAAACAAAATACCCACTGAGCTCATCATCAGATCGCTGATAACACCAAACTTTGTCATGTGACTATTACAGAGTAATGGAGGCCACTTAAGCATGGTGCAAAGTATTTTGGAGAAATGAATTCCCAGTCTCAAAGCCCTTTTTCTTCGAATGTTTATACACAAAGGTGCATTGTTACTTTGAAAGTCAGAGGACCACTGACTTTATTGGTTAATCCCGTGAGCACTCTCCAGCAAGCTGCGCAGTGAAAGCCTCAATTCATGGGTGACAAGCAGTGTGAATGATTGAGGTTCTCGTCTTCAAGACTGAAACCATCTCGTCTTGTTGACTTGCCCACTCCGCACTTTTTCTTCCCCATTTCAAACGCCAAGTTCCGGCTGCTCCAACTCATTTTTCTCGTGCTGAATGAGGCATTGAATTAAATTTTCTAAATACAAATTAAAGAGGATCTCTGTATTACCAGGAAGATTTGTTTCTTGTTAAACAGTATAATGGTTGGACTCCAATGAGTTTGCAAGAACTACTCCAACCAAATTGGTTTTGCCCATATTTGAAAATCTTTTCACATTTCACTTGTATATGCCACATAAATGCATAAATCTTAAAGCAACTAGAGTCAGCTGAAAAAAGAAATGTGCTAAGCGTTTACCGTGAATAAAAGAGATCTGGAAAAAACAGGCTGATGGAAATTGGGAAGATCCTGAGATGAGGAGAAATAACTGATGAGCTGATTTAATGCATTTCAGGAAAAGAGGAGGCTGGCAGTCCCTGGACACAGTGCTGTTTCTTTCCATGTAAAATATTTTTTCTTGATGAAGAAGCTTCCAGATACAAAGTGACTGTTACTATATATCTTTAATCGTAGATGCCCCCTAATTTATTATGTATCCATGTTCTTCTTGGCTTCTCGTTGATGGCCAAATGGAAATGAAGGACAAGTGATTTTGAGAATGGGGGATGTTACTGTAACATGTAAATAGAAGAAAACAAGAACTTTTGTGTAAATGAATGGTTCCTGTAAGGGAATGTCAACTGCACATATTAAGTCTTTTGATCAACACTGCAAGCTTGCCCTCTGGAAAGGTTACACCAGTTTACAGCCCCCAAACTTGACCCACACCAAAACAATTTCGTATTGCATTGGAGAGGATCCCATTATTGATTTAATCTGCACTATTTTCATTGCGGGCTTCTCAGGTGGTGCCAGTGCTGGAGAATCCGCCTGCCAAAGCAGGAGACAAAAGAGATGCAGGTTCGACCCCTGGGCCAGGAAGATCCCCTGGAGGAGGGAATGGCAATCTGCTACAGTAATCTTGCCTGGGAAGAGGAGCCTGGTGGGCTACAGTCCACGGGTCACAAAGAGTCAGACATGACTCAGCACACACACGTGCACACACCAACACATTTTCAATGTAGATACTTTAGTTCTATTTCCTTCTCTTATTCTTTGCCCGTCATTTTGAGTAAGATATTTGATCCGTAATGAATATATCAGCTGCTTTAAATCAGTATTCTTGTGGTTAATATTCATCCTATTGGCCTTTTAGTTTTTCTCTTTTATGAGATAGCTCATTATTAGATTTTGCATTCCATCTTTTCCGTTATGGTTTCTGCCTATTTATTCATGTTTAAAACTGCCTCCCTATTCAAAAATGACATAAATTTTTATCTTAATTTTCTTGTTGTCCTTTTATGATTCATCTTTTATGTTTAAATCTTCAAACCATATGGATTTTACTTTATAGTAGTGAGTGAGGAAGAGATTTCCCTTCATTATTTTCCAAAAGGAATGGTCAGTTGTCATAAGACCTCTTGAAGTCATGCTTTTTCATTCCCGATTGGAAATTCACTTTAATCATAGGGTAAATTATTATTTGTATTCATGGCTCTGACTCACAGATAAAGTTTAGTGGAGAAATAGATTGAAATATTACAATAAGTTTTAGGATAGATATTTTTGTAATAGTTAAATCGCCTCTAAAAATTCTTCACAGGTCTCATTAGTTGGAGTGTTTTTCAGACTTTGATAGAAAGTTCCTTACAGAATAAAAATCAACTCTTTCCCCAACACAGTTCTTACCCTCTATATCCTCTACCTGAGGGTCAAAAAACTTCTGGAAATATCTCAGCTTTGTGGCTGCAGGTTCGCTGTTGTAAGACCTCAACTCAAAAGAAGATTCTCTCCAAACAGCCTTTATTTATGGGCACTAAAATTTGAATTATGTGAAACTCTCACAAAAATGTTAATTTTCACAACAGACAAAATCTTCTTCTGGTTTTTTTCCCAGCAACTTAAAGATGTGCAAAACATTCTTAGCTCATTTGTTATCATTCAGTCCCTAAGTCGTGTTCAACTCTTTGTGAACCCATGGACTTCCCTGCACACCAGGTTTCCCTGCCCTCCACTATCTCCCAGAGTTTGCTCAAGTTCACGTCCATTGAGTCAGTGATGCTATCTAACCATCTCATCCTCTGCCTCCCCCTTCTCTTTTTGCCTTCCGTGTTTCCCAGCATCAGGGTCTTTTCCAGTGAGTTGGCTCTTTGCATCAGGTGGCCACAGGATTGGAGCTTTCGGCTTCAGCATCAGTCCTTCCAATGAATATTCAGGGTTGATTTTGTTTAGGATTGAGTGGTTAGACTGGACTGACTTAGCTCTGGGGTCATTCAAAAGACAGTAGTGGCTGTGAATTGGTCTGTGGGTGTAGTCTGTGATCCTGGCTCTATGTGATAGCATTCCGGGTATTTAGAGATAGTTGTAATTAACATTCTATAATTTCTAGTTGTAATCAGTACACTTCTTTTCAGTTTTTATGTGTAAAATGTCATTAGATTTTGCTCTGAAGTTTTGGCTGCAAGGCATGCAGAGCAACAGAATGATGCGCTCAGTTCTTATTTTTTAATTCAGTTCAGTTCAGTTCAGTCTCTCAGTTGTGTCCGACTCTGTGACCCCATGAATCACAGCACGCCAGGCCTCCCTGTCCATCACCAACTCCCGGAATCTACCCAGACTCATGTCCATCAAGTCAGTGATGCCATCCAGCCATCTCATCCCTTGTCATCCCCTTCTCCTCCTGCCCCCAATCCTTCCCAGCATCAGGCAGTTAGTTATTCAGGAGGCAGATAATTCAGTACCAGGGAAACTTGAAGAATTTAGTTGTTACACATGATCCTTTGAGGAGAAGTGTATTAATGTGATAGACTGGCAACCCACTCCAGTATTCTTGCCTGGAGAATCCCATGAACAGAGGAACCTGGTGGGCTGCTATCTATGAGGTCACACAGAGTCGGACACGACCTGAAGTGGCTTAGCAGCAGCAGCAGATAAAGTACTATAATTTTTTATCATATAACTTGTTTTTTCTTAAAATATGCTGTATTGGAGATTTTATAATAGGATATATTATGGCTCAATCTCTTTTTTTAGCTGAAATTTGTTCTTTCATAACTACAGTGGTTTCTCCATTTCTTTTTTGATGACCATGTTTTTTAGTCTTAGGTATAAACAGGTGAATTCCATTTAACATAATACTTATTTTGTCAGCTATTAACACACTGCTACAGATTTTTTGATCGTTGTATCATATAATTTCTTATCCTATACCTTCAGTCTTTCTGGTACTTGTATTTTAGATATGCCTTTTCTACATAGAATAAGTCAAGATTTTAGCTTTATATTTACTCTTAAGTCTTTATCTTTTGATTTTGGGTTTAACCATGATTTTGGTTTCCCTCGTGGTTCAATAGCAAAGAATCTGCCTGCCAATGCGGGAGACATGGTTAGATTCCTGGGTCGGGAAGATCCCCCAAGAAGGGAATGGCAACCCACTCTAGTATTCTTTCCTGGAAAATCCCATGGACAGAGGTGCCTGGCGGGCTACAGCCCACGGGGTCACGGGAGAGTCAGACACGACTGAGCGGCTAAACAGCAGCAGCATAATTATGCATGTGTTGGAATTCTGCTCTCTTCCCTTCTGCTACTTACCTGTAATGTTTGGCCAAGTGTTTCTTCTCTCGCCTTGCTCTTTTGAATTAAATAAACTGATTTGGTTTCTTTCCTCACTAGTATGAAAGTGAAACACTCTTTCTGCCCTTTGCTCATTTAACATTTAAACAAAGCCCCTTGAATGTAATAAGTCAGAATTGAATCAATTTCTTTATTTTCATATCAACAGACAAGGACTTGTAGGCGAATTTCCCTCATCCACCTCTCCTCTCCTTCCGGAGCACCAATTATACATGCATTTTATCACTTGGTATTGACTCAGAGGTCAACAAGGCTGTGTTCTCTTTTTTAAATCATATTTTTTCCTCTCTGTTCTTGGGACTGGACAGTTACTTTTGATCCATGCTCAAGTCCAAGGGCTGTTTCTCCAGCCATCTCCCATCTGATATTAAGAACATTCAGTGATTTCTAAAAAAAAATTCAGGTATTTTTCAGTTTTGTAAATTTTTTCCACTTGTTTTAAATCTTATACTGCACCTGTCTCTGCTAGGCTTACCCATCCCTGCACTCCTTGGAGCCATTTCTTCCCCTTTAAGCCCTTGTCCATATTTATAATAGCTGTGCTTGGTGTCTTGTCTGCTAACCCCAAGATGTTGCTCCTCTCAAGGTCTGTGTCTATGGGCGCTGTTCTCTCGAGTGTGCATAATACTTTACTATTCCTTTGCACTCTACTCTCCCAGGCTTGCTTTCTACAGAAGACTTGGTGTCTTCCGCCTGCATCTGTACTTCACTAGTCAGTTAGTGTTTGTGGAATTTCTTAGGCAGACTTTGGCCCCACCCGCTGTGGCTCCTTCATGTCTGAGATTGCTCAACTAGCTGCTCTGGCACCTACAGCCGGTAAGCCTGGGACTTTCCACTTTCTTTCTAACCCAGCTGCATCTATGAACTGGGGAGTATTATCAGGGGAAAGATGGACCTAACTTAGTGAAGTTCTCTCCTTTCAAGGGTTCAGCTGATCCCTACTGTTTGGAACTCTCTGGAAGCATCAAATTGTGTTACTTTAATTTTTTTTCCCCCCAGAGCTGACAAGGTTATTCTGATATACACTACTTAACTATTACTAGAATCAGAGCTATCCAAATCACTGTTTAGTTCCTGAGCTCTCTCTTGAGCTGTGGGTTTTTCTTTTTTCTGTTTTTAGGCTTCACCATGTGGCATGTAGGATCTTAGTTCCCTGACCCGGGACTGAACCTGTGTTGGGAGTGTGGAGTCACCCCGGACCACCAGGGATGTCCTGAGCTGTGTTGTGTATGTTATTAAGCCCATCCTTTAAGATTCCATCTTTGGGTTTTTTTTTTTTCTATACGTTCTTTGAATATTTTCTAATTTGACCTGTCAGTTTTGACAGTCTCTTGTCTCTTCTCATGCTTTCAACGATTTCTTTAAACACACCAAGCCTACTGGTTTTATCTGGTATCCTCCATATCTTGAGGTCTGATGTATGGCGGGACAGTTGTCTCTTTTGATTTCAAATTAAGATAGCTTACTTTTATGTCTCAGTTCAGTTCAGTTCAGTTGCTCAGTCGTGTCCAACTCTTTGTGACCCCATGAGTCGCAGCACACCAGGCCTCCCTGTCCATCACCAACTCCCGGAGTTCACCCAGACTCACGTCCATCGAATCGGTGATGCCATCCAGCCAGCTGAGCTTTTTTTTAACTGTAAGATTTTCTTCCCTTTAGAGCTTTATAGGGATTCCTCGATCGTAGACTTTCAAGTACATTTCAAGAAGAAATTTGTTGTATTTTCTTCAACCAAAATATGGGGCACACATCCAGAATTGGATTGCCTTAAACTGGTGCTTGGCTTGATGCTTTTTGGGGCCTCATGACTAATGTGAATCTGGAGGTGCTCAGGACTGTTTTTTTCTTTTTTGAATGTTCCATGAGTAATGCGGCAGATCCAGGCACTTTCCCTCAGGCTGCCTGCAGAGCTGCGCTTTTTCAGTCATCTCTGGTATCATCTCTCTGAGTCCAGCTGTCAACCCCACCTCCAGGCTGCTTGGCACCAGAACTTGCCTCCTTTCCTGATGTTCTATAAAAACCCTGACTTTTCTTCCACTTTCACTTCTATTAAACCACATATTTTTAAAAAGAAAGAACAGTTTAACATTTAATCCATCATTTGGTTTGGAGTACCATGTTGCTGTTCAGTCACTCAGTCGTGTCCGACTCCTTGTGACCCCGTGGACTGCAGCACTCCAGGCTTCCCTGTCCTTCACCATCTCCTGGAGTTTGCCCGAGTTCGTGTGCATGGAATCGGTGATGCCATCCAACCATCTCATCCTTTGTCGCCCCCTTCTCCTCCTGTCCTCAGTCTTTCCCAGCATCCGGTCTTTTCCATTGAGATGGCTGTTCACATCAGGTGGCCAAAGTATTGGAGCTTCAGCTTTAGTAACATAAAAACTTTCCCCCACCCGCACCACAAAGGTCTCTTTAGCGATTTTCCTGGGGATAAGTGTTTTCCTATCACCTTTCTGCAAGGATGGGTCTTTAGTAGGTAAAGACGTATGCCTTTTTTTACATCCGCGGGGCATTCTTCTCATCGTGGATGTGAAACACCCCTCTTATGCCTTTCACTCACACCGTCTGTATCTTCTGCTCTATCTCATAATAGCACATCTCTTCAGTTTTTCAGCATCTGCTTGGTATTTTCTTTATAGACCTTTATTTTTTAATCTCTTTTATCTTTAGGTGTCTTACATGGAGCAAAAAGCAAAATGAATTAGTATTCTGCTTATAAGAGCGCCCCTGTTATTTAACAGAGACATGTGGACTCATTGGCCATCATGGGGTGTATGAGTATTTTTGGACATATTCCTCCTGTCTTGCTTTGCACTTTCTTCTTTTAATGGCTTCCAGCCTTTTCTTTTTCCCTTTCTTGTATCATTACCTGCCATGGACGTAAGCATCCCCAATCTTAGTGGCTTCAGCACCCAAGTGACCCATCTCAGTTGGTTGAGGGTCAGGCGTGCAAACACAGCTTTCCAGCTCCCCTACTCTGGGCTCTCAAGCCTGCAGCCAGGTGTCCACTGGGCCATGGTCTCATCCAAGGCTGACTGGGAGAAGGACATGCTTTCCAGCTCATGTGGTCACCCACCACCTTCAGTTCCCAGCAGGCTGTTGGGAGTGGGGAGCTGTTTCTTGCTGGCTGCCAGCAGGACCTCGCCATGTGCCCCCCACCCCTCAAGCCCCTGCAACAGCTCAAAATTGGGCAGGTGGCTCCTTCAAAGGCCCGGAGGACTGATGTACAAGCTCAGGTACATCAATCACAATCACAAACCCCCTTCTTCAATCGCCTCCTGTTAGAAGACCATCCTAGGTCTTCCCCACTCAAGAAGGGACCACACAAGCCCATGGACGCCTGACACAGGAGGCAGGGCGACCACCTTAAAGTCTGTCCACCACATTTCCAGGCCCTTTCTGTAATATACTGAGATTATTTTGTTACTTTTTTTTTTAAATGATCTGGGTTATTTATATTTGAATATTCTTTCTTACACCTGTCACACCCATACTTTTCCAGCTGTGTCTATAGTTGATTAGATTATATATTCTTCACCAAGTCAACCAAGGTTAACTCCTAATATTATGTATTAAGAAGTATTAGTGTAAATATGAGATTTGGATATGATCAAGAGAAGAGCTAGCCGGAAGCATACTTATGACTTCCGAGGAATTCCTCACCATGGATTTGTATCTCAGCCTACCTGCGCCTACCCTGGGAGCCACGTACTGTGTGTTCGTCACTGACGTCGGGGACCTTATGTAAACACACCTGCCCCAGGTCACGTTCTCAAGGGACCTCTGCTTGCTGACTTATTAGTGTAATAATTTCTCTTAAAGTGTTAATGACTAATAATGTCTTTTAATTTAATCATCAGGTTTTTCAAGATAACCAAGGCCTTTGTGTCTGAATCCAAGGGAGGATTGTTGACTCTTTAAGAGGATCAGTCTGCTACATATAGTAGCTCTAAGCAAGATAATTAGCCCCAAAGTCAAAGTGACATGTGAGGTTAGAGCTCCTTTCTATGTTCATATATATATACACATATATATACACACACACACATATATATGGAATTTGAAAATGTCAAAACATAATTGTATGTAAACAATTGTATTTAAAATATCTAAATAATGTCTGACTATCACCTAATTCACTGACTACTTTTGTTGTTGTTGTTCAGTCACTCAGTTGTGTCCGACTTTTTGTGACCCTGCAGACTGCAGCACTCCAGGCTTCCCTGTCCTTTCTTATCTTCCAGAGTTTGCCCAAATTCATGTCCATTGATTTTACTTCACAAGGCTAGAAAATACTGATGACAATTATAATACACATTCCAAATTCATTCCTTTTCTGTTATGGAGAAGATTTAAAGCAACGGAAACAATTTGTTTCCTTACAAGAAAACATTTTAGGTCACAAACTAGACTAAAGCTCTCATCTAAAATTTTTATCATTTTCCTTTCTATCAGGCAAAATCCTTGGTTATTTAGAAAACATCAGACATACTTCCTATTTATGCTTATTGGTGTGTGTTTGTGTCCTTAGGACTCAGAAATCCTGTGTGTGTGTGTGTGTGTGTGTGTGTGTAAAATTTCTGGCCCTAGTCGCTGCAGTCAATATTTAAAGTGCAAAGCTCAACACAAAATCTAAAATTCTATCAGAAAGGAGCTATTTCTACCACTTGAAAAATGTCCTCTCTGCCCAGCCCTTGCTCACAGCTTTCTGGCGATGACGCTGGGACAAAGCCATGATTCTTCCTCAGGAGACTGTTTGGGGATATACTTTGAATGCTAAGTCATTTGGAATGATTATTTTTTTCATTTGATGCCAGCATCCACTGTTATGCAGAATTAGGACATCAGTTAAACTAAAGAGAATGCAAAATTGGTGTTATATCGCTAGTTACAATGCTTAGCATCTAAGCACGTATTCAGAATACTTTCTGATCGAGGTGTACTATGGAGATTTTGCTAATGTTTGGCTTGCCTGGTATAACTCAGGTAAGATCTGAAAAGTTCTCAAAGTTCACTGAGGGTAGACATACCCCCCCAGTTGAAATGTGTGATCATTTAGATGTGGTCACAGTAGCTTGTCCATGGTACGAATGAAGAGCAGGTTCACGAAGAGGGTCAGTTGTATAAAACTATTGTAAACTGAGTTCTTGTTTGACTCCAAGGTTCTCTCTGGCCCTAAAATTCTGGGGATGCGGACTTCCCTGGTGGTTAAAACTTTGTGCTTAAGACTTTGCCTTCCAAGGTGGGTGGTGCAGCTTCACTCCCTAGTTGGGGAGTTAAGATCCTGTATGTCTCATGGCCAAAAAAACAACACATAAAACAGAAGCAATATTGTAACACATTCAATAAAGACTTTCAAAAATTGTGGGGATCTGATTGCTTTTAAGTAGCATCACTTCCATACTGATATGCAGTTCCATCTCTTTCTGACTGGTCACTAACAAACATCTCCTAAGTGCAGTGTACGAGACCCTCCCTCAACCTGGCTTAAGTTGTGGGTTTTTTGCTTTTTGTTGTTTTTTCTTCTTATGCTTCTTGACTGAAAAATGACAAGATAATTTTCTGTGTGATCACTTGGTGAAATTAGTGAGCAGATGACGTGTAGATGTGCGGTCACACTGTTGGGGAGTAAGACACAGCAGATGGATGTTGGCCCCAGGGACAAGGTTCTTGTTTCTGAGTCTGGAGTTTAGGACAGTCACCCCAGTGATTGGTCCTCTACAGTCGGGCAATGGGGGACAGTTCTTAGTATCCAGGGAAGGCAGAGATGCTGGTAGGAGCTTAAGCTCTGTTTTTCTCCAGGGAAGATCTGTACCAGACCAGGACGGGATGCTGATTCTCCTCCTCCTTTGCTCCCTGTATCCTTCTGTAATGCCACCTTCTACCTCCACCCCCCCCCACCCCCACACACAAAAGACTTCAAGTAGTCACATAATTCCTGCATCAGTATTTCCAAGAACCATTTGTTTCTTTGCAAACCTTATCTGCGAGCACATTTCCAGCTTGCTGTGTGAGGAATTGAAGTCACTGCTCTCATTCACAAGAAAGCTCTGCAAACTTCCTTGGAGACCTAGATGTGTTTCCTTCAGCTTTAAACAGAACTGTTTCATGAAGATGTGATTTTGATTTCCTTTTCCATATATAGGAATTGCTGAGTGGGAGTGTGTGGGGGGGAACACTGCTTGACACGGCGGAGTTAATGGAAGCCGTATATCATCATCATTATCTGTGACAATTAAGGCAGCACCAGGCTGTGTTGTGACAGCTTATTGTGTGTGTGACAATGCACGGAAGTGATGTTGATACCCCCCTGGACTGCTCTGCCATTCAGAAATTCATAACTGCATAACTGCATTCCATGGACAGAGCATATGTCTTCGGCATCTCCCTAGTAGACTGCATCTTTGCATTGGGAGTGTAGCCCACAAAAGGAGAATAAAGGCATAGAATTGATAAGAAAATTAAAAGTTGCTAGACGATACACAAAATCTCTTGGTGTTGTGGGAGTGTCAGAGTCTCTCCATAGGGGCTCCGAGACTGGGGTGGCAGAGGGACCTGACCTGTGGAGCAGGGCTGGGAAGAGATGGAGGTGGTCATTTAATTGCTAAGTCATGTCCAGCTTTTGTGACCCCTTGGACTGTAGCCCACCAGGCTTCTCTGTCCATGGGATTCTCCAGGCAAGAATACTGGAGTGGATTGCCATTTCCTTCTCCAGGGGATCTTCCCAACCCAGGAATCGAACCCAGGTCTCCTGCATTGCAGGAAATTCTTTACAGACTGAGCTACGTGGGAAACACAGGCACAATTGGAGAAGGGGCCGGGGCCCAGTTCCAGGATTGATGGAGACATTGTTCTGGACTGTGACCTCTCAAAACTCACCTATGGAGCCCCTCTCTGAGATGCCCTGGTGTTAGGAGGCGGGGCCTGGGGAAGGTGATTAGGTTTAAATGAGGGCATGGGGGTGGCACCCTGGTGAATGGATCTGGTGCCCTCATGAGAGTCACAGAGAGCTTGTGAGCACACAGGGAGGTCTGCCACCCAGAAGAGGGCCCCACCAGGCCTGGAATCTGCCAGCACCTTGGCCTTGAGCGACCCTGCACCCCTGATTCAAGGCTGGACTCAGACAAAGAGATAGGAGGCTCCCATCCAAGGGGACACAGTAGGGCTGATGATCAAAGTCGGTGACAAATGGCAAGGAAACTCCAGCTCCTTGAGATGGCCATCCAGCCCCAGGCACGCAGGAAAACGTAGGTGGGACTGGATAACTGACGTCAGTGTTCTGAGCTTGGCAGGCTATGGTCTGCTCAGTCTTGTCTGACTCTTTGTGACCCTTTGGATGTTAGCCCGCCAGGCTCCTCTGTCCATGGGATTTTTCAGGCAAGAATACTGGAGTGGGTTGCCATGTCCTCCTCCAGGGAACCTTGACAGCAACCCTAAGACAGACGTGTGAGATTTGAGTTCTGGCTCCACCATTCATAAGCGATATGCCAGCCAGTGCTGTTACCTTCTGTACCAGGAGACGTATTGGTGCCGCTGAGTAGGAGTGCGCTGGGGATGAGTTCGCTAGGGCATGAAGCTCCCAGGGCATGGCTGTGACCTCAGTCATCACTAAAGGCAGGCTGTTCTTCCTGTTGTCATTTTCATCATACAAATCACTGTTGCTGTTCCAGGACAACCAAAGATTGCACGCTCTAGGAAAAAGAAGCCAGACTCACAGGCAGAGGACAGGCTTGTGGTTGCCACAGGCACGGAGGTGGGAGGGCAGGACTGGGAATCCGGGGTCAACAGGTGCCCACTGTTACATATGGAACGGATAAACCGCAAGTCCTACTGGGTAGCACAGGGCACTCTACTCCATATCCTGTGATTAAACCGTAGTTGAAAAGAATATGGAAAGCAATATATATAGACCTGGGTCCACTTTCCCACTTCGCTGTCCAGTGGAAACTAACGCAACATTGTAAATCAGCTGGACTTTAATAACTTAGTAATAAAGAAGATTGCACCATCTATTCTAGTACATTCAGATTTTTTTAAAGTAGAGCATGCTTTCAGTCTAAAGGAGAGACTTGCAAAGGACCAAATTTCAAATACTCTGGCACCTGGGGCAGTTCTCATCGACGCCCCGCCCCCACTCTCTGCGACCCCCTGGATTCCCCCAGCCTGCCAGGCCACCTGGGAAGTCCCTTCACCATATCTTGCTTAGGCCTTAAAAAATGTCCCTTTAGGGACTTCCCTGGCAGTCCCGTGGTTAGGACTCTGTGATTCCACTACACACAGGGACACAGATTCTGTACCTTGTCAACGAACAAAGATCCTACAAGTGGAGCGGCACAACCAAAAAAAAAAAAAGGTTAATAATAAAATGCCAAACTTATAAAAATTTTTTTAAAATAAAAATGTCCCTTTATTAACACTTTTCTCCATTTCTCAGTGTGAGCACACCTTCTGCGTCCTGGGCTGGACCCTCTTGTTGCCTTTGAAACCACGCCCTTGTCATGGTTTCCATGGCTTCCGAGCCAGAGAAAATTCTACCTCATCCTCTTCTTTTCCCATCGCCCGAAACAGCTGGCATGGTAACCGCTGGCAGAGAGATGCTCACGGGCACCCATAATATGCCAACAAAGCAGGCAGGAGTGAATGCTCCTTGCTTGCATAGCCCTGTTTTAATTATGCAGAATATGGTAATTTTAAAAAGATTACTGAGATGCTTAGTAAAGTAACAGGTGTAACAGAATTGCATTTTTATTATCCTTCCCCATATCGGAAATGGAAATGATGGCCTTGCTAGCTATTTCACCACTTGCTAAATGTTCCTAGTCACTCATCACCGGTAATGCTTCCTTTTAAATCATGTGGACGATTAGAGACTTTTAGTTAATTAATTTTCTATATTAGAAGAAAAGACTTCGTATAAATTTGACAGTGGGATTAATACTCTTAACAATAATAGTTATCATAAACTATCAATATATTTATAATTTGTGTATATAAATGGAACCCCTGCTGTAAAAATATTTTAAATTATAGTTAAATTTAATAGTCTTATAGTTAAAACTTTCTGCATAGCAACACTTTCCATGTAGGACATACCTAGCCAATAATATGCACGCCTGTGCATGCTCAGTTGTGTCTGACTCTCTGCAACCCCATGGACTGTGGCCAGCCAGTTTCCTATGTCCATGGGATTTCCCAGGCTTAATATAAATAAATGGTAATTGATTACCCATAAATACCATCATTCTCTAATGCACCTGGCATATCTGAAAGATACAAATCATTCAAAAATTGCACTGTCAAATAAGATAAGGAAGAAAGTGTGGGTGAAGGGTGAAGGGTGGCTGACTCTTTGCAACCCCATAGACTGTAGCCTGCCAGGCTCCTCTGTCCATGGAATTCGGTTGCCATGCCTTTCTCCAGGGGATCCCCCAACCCAGGGATCAAACCTGGATCTCCTGCGTTGTAGAAGATTCTTTACTGTCTGAGCCATGAAGAGAGCCTGAAGGGTAAATAGAAGCTGGAAAACTAAGAAGCCAGGAGTTGGGTTTGAAGATAAATTACATTCTCTAAAATTTCTACCATGAGCTATGAACTCAACACAACTGAGAGAAAGGCAATGGAATGCCTTTCTATATTATCCACAAAACACACCACCTGATCAGGTAGAGCAAACCTTGTTCTAGTGTCAAGACCAAGAGAAACTTACTCATTGAAAGGGACATTCTGGTAATGGAAAGGAAATTCTCTTGATGACATCATTGAACTTGTTTTTAATGAATGAATTAATGAATGAAAACTACTTTTTAATGAATTCCTTAGTGTGCACAGATTTTTTTGTTGTTATTCAGTCATTAAAGAATGTCCAACTCTTTGTGAGCCCACGGACTGCAGCACGCCAGGCTTCCCTGTCCGTTCACCACCTCCCAGAGCTTGCTCAAACTCATGTCCATTGAGTCAGTGACGCCATCCAACCATCTTATCCTCTGTCACCCACTTCTCCTGCCCTCAGTCTTTCCCAGTATCAGTCTTTTTCCAGTGAGTTGTCTCTTTGCATCAGGTGGCCAAAGTATTAGAGCTTCAGCATCAGTCCTTCCAATGAATATTCAGGATGGGTTTCCTTTAGCATTGACTTATTTGATCTCCTTGCAGTCCAAGGGACTCTCAAGAGTCTTCTCCAGCACCACAGTTCAAAAGCATCAGTTCTTTGGTTCTCAGCCTTCTTTATGCTCCATGCATCTCACACCTGTACATGACTACTGGAAAAGCCATAACCCAAAGGACAGTTTGGTGGTATTAAGAGAAATTCTTTAGAGCAAAAGCCCTAAAAGGGGACAGCATTTTCTTTCTCTATACAGAACATTTCTGATGCTGCATGCATGTGGGCTTTTCCCACACCAGTCTGCCCTCCAAACCTCCAGGCGTCAACAGCATGCCCTACAGTTAAGTTCAGTTCTGACACTGTCTACACAGATCCCACAGGGTGAGACACTTAGACTCACAAGACTGTCCCCAATGCAGATGCCAGCCACAAGTAGTGGGTCCCCACTTTGCCTACCTTCTATCCAACTTAACTACAAATCAGGGGTCCATGAACCACTTCTCAGGCTCAACAGTTTGGTATAACACCTCACAGGACTCAGGGAAATACATTGCCAACATTTCCTTGTTTCTTATGAAGGATATGATGAAGGACACGGGTGGACAGGCACAGGAAGAGATGCACAGACAAAGTGAAGTCTGGGGAAGGGGCTTGGGGCTCCTGTGCCCTCCCTGGGTCCAACACCCTCCCTGGTCCTCCATGTGCTCTTCAACACAGAAGCACCCTGAACCCTCGTGAGTAGAGATTTTCATGAACTCTTGGTTTTGCAGCCATGACTGATTATTAATTCAGTCCCCATCTTTTCTTCCTTTTGCAGATGGTGGGGAGGTGGGGCTGGCTTGTTGACTTAAAAAAAAGGCATAATGTGAGAGTTGCAAGTTAAGGTTTATTTGGGGCAAAATGAGGACTATAGCCCAGGAGACAGCACCTCAAATAGCTCTGAGAAACTGATCCAAAGAGGCAGGAGGAGGAGGACAGTATATATGTGATTTTGATGAACGGGAGATGCCTGCAGTCAAATACATGTTTTTCCATAAAGTTTCTACTAGTTTCTTGAATCTTTGCTAGTCACAAGGAATGGTCATCACCATGAAGGATTTTAGTGCATTTCTAGATATGAAGAGATACAAAAATCGGGCTCATGAAATCAGCACTTAAAAATATCTGACTATCTGAAGACTAGTCCTGCCGGTCTTCCCGGAGCACAGATGCCTCATCTGTGCTCTTCACCCTGGACTCCTCTCAGGGGGTGTTGAAGGCCAGCAGCTGCAGCAGCCCAGGGTTTAACCCTTGTAGAGGGGGATGGCAAATGCCCATGGCAAGCTCCCGTTTGTGGTTGACAGGGCTTCCAGTTCCTCCACATGCTCATCAACAGTTGCTACTATCTGACTTTTTTATTGTAACAATTTTAGTGGGTGTGAAACCACAACTTCTTATGGCTTGCGTTAATGTTACTTTTGTTGAAAGACGAAAGAGTCAAACTTGCATTTTTGTAGGTCATTTTGAAGTCTGCTTGTGGCATTTTCAGCAGGGAAGAAATAGGTGTTGTATGTGTGCTTCCGCTGTAGATTGGCAATGAGCCTGCAACTCCAAAACATTCAGGATTGATTCTTCTTGATTGCTGAGACGGATGACAGTTTCCTGACAATCATTCAGCTTTCTCTTCCTTTATGGCCATTTACAATCTTGGGCTCAGAGCAAAGAACCCTGGCAAAAGTCAAGAGATCTTTGTGTTCCCAGCTCAGTGGCTAAAGCGAATGCATAATCTCAGGAGCAAATTCAAGTCCCTCTTTTTACCTACAGACATGTTCTGTGTCCATTACTTTCAGTCTGTAAGTGTTGGGCTATTCTTTTCTAAAAAAATGTTCCATAGGAACCCTAAAATATGTACTCTGCTCTCCTGGTTTTCTTTAATGGGTGTCATGTAAAGAAATTTTACATTGCCTAAGGATAATAGGATTTTAATATACTTAACTGCTCCTATTTTCCAATAATTTTATTTACAAAGCTTCTCTTCATACATTTTCCTAATGTATAAAAGAGCTATCAATAGTGAATACTTCTTACATGTCATTAAGAAGGTATTTAGTAGCAGCAAAATACTGCACAAATCAAGAGATCTTTTTCATTGGGGTAAGGGGTGGTGTTAGGTGAGCTGATAGAATAACTGTGGTTTTAGCCTGAAATATTGGATTGTGACATTATTAGGGTTTCCTGGGTAGCCCAGTGGTAAAGAATCTGCCTGCCCATACAGGATATGCAGGAGACAGAGGTTTGATCCCTGGTTCAGTTGGATCCCCTGGAGTAGGAAATGACAACCCACTCCAGTATTCTTGCCTGGAGAATCCCATTGACAGAGGAGCCTGGTGGGCTGCAGTCCACGGGGTCACAAAGAGTTGTGACTGAGCAACTGAGCGTGCACGCACACTGGGATGGGAAACCCAGGCTCCTTACCGTTCTTTCCTCCACTTATGAACTGGCTGTAAGTAGCTGTCATTTAGTCGCTAAGTTGTGTCCAACTCTCTGCAACCCCAGGGACTGCAGCTCACCAGACTCCTCTGTCCATGTAGAAGAGCATACTCATTAATGTTCAGAGGCAAGTATGAGGAGAGAAAAAAACCCAACCTATAGGTGTTTTGGTCCATCGGAGTCTGTTACCTAAAGCAGAAGACTGGGGCTTCCCTGGTGGTCCAGTGGCTAAGACTTCCCACTCCTTCCTAATGCAGGGGGCCTGCGTTTGAACCATGCTCAGGGAACTAGGTCCCACATTCTGCAGCATCACACAAAGATCCCATGTGCCTCAGCTAAGACCTGGTGCAGCCAAATAAATAAACATTAAAAAAATACTACTAGAGTCCATATTCTCATAGAGAACACGGGTCAGAATCATCTCATTCCTGAGAAGTACACGATGTCAGTGGGGCAAGGGAAAACACCGTTCAACTGAGCGAAGCCAGAGACAAAGATGAACGTACCCAGTCCCTGTGACTTGTGGTCTCCTCTGGAAGGGGAAAACATTGCCAAAGATAAAGCTCTCCTAATTAAATTTGGAAGGTCATTTGTAAACACAGTCCCCTGGAGGAGGGCATGGCAACCCACTCCAGTATTCTTGCCTGGAAAATCCCACGGCGCCTGGTGGGCTACAGTCCATGGGGTTGCAAAGAGTCGGACACGACTGAGCGACTAACACTTTCACTTCACTTACAAACACACTAGAGTTGTCTCTGACATCTTTTTCAGCAGTAGAGTAATGTAACTAGGTTCAGGAAAGACATTGAAATGCTGTGTGATGTCAGTTCTTGCCTGCGTGTGCAGTGGGAAGAAAAGCAGCACACGTTTCCCTTCATCGACCCATTTGTTCACGACGCGTACATTGAACACGCACTCTTTTCTGTGGTTATTCATGTGCTTGGCTGCGTTGGGCGTGAGACGCGGCCTGTGGGATCTTCGTGGGGGCAATGCAGGATCTCTCCTTGTGGCGCGTGGACTTCCTAGCTGTGGTGCCTGGCTTCAGTGTTTGTGTGTGGGCTTAGTTGATCCACCGGATCCACGCGGGATCCTGGCTCCCCGACCAGGGATTGAACTCCTGTCCCCTGCATTGCAAGGCAGATTCTTAACCACTGGACCACAAGGGAAGTCCCTGAACAAAGTCCCATCACAGTCTGAGAGCTTGAGGATGCAAAGAGAACCAAGACAGCACGTGCCCTGTATTTGGAACAGGGAAACTGACATGCAAATAAATACACAAGATAAGTTGTTATAAGGACTACTGTATCGGTAAGAAAGGTTAACTGCTTAAGCTTGGTCACTAAGTCGTGCCCGACTCTTTGCAACCCCATAGCCCGCCGGGCTTCTTTGTCCATGAGATTTTTCCAGGCAAGAATACTGGAGTGGGTTGCCATTTCCTCCTCCAGGAGATCTCCCTGACCCAGTGACACACTCATGTCTCCCGCAGTCTCCTGCATTGGCAGGAGGATTCTTTACCACTGAGAAATTTATTTTTTTTTAATTTTTAAAAACTTTAAACATTTTCTGTTGAAGTAGAGTTGACTTACAGTGTCCAACATAGCAATTTTAATGTTGCATTTATCACTGAGGTGATGCCAGGTTTTGTCTCCATCTCTTGGTGATGTGCCAGGGCTTGGTTGTGAAGGAACAGTTGAGAAATGTCAGATGCAAGCAGGGCTGACGTGAGTCCTACTGGGTTTACATCAGGGATGCTCACGTGACTCGTCCAGACTCCCTGCACACTGTCCATATCTTTATTGTTTTACTCGGAGTTCATGCACGAGCTGCCAGTTGCCTGGGCTCTTTGCCCTTGGAGCCCAGCTTGAAGGAGAAGACATTCATTATTTTAGCTTTTTAATTTGGATTGGGCTATAGCCGATTATGGAGAAGGCAATGGCACCCCACTCCAGTACTCTTGCCTGGAAAATCCCATGGACGGAGGAGCCTGGTGGGCTGCAGTCCATGGGGTCGCTAAGAGTCAGACACAACTGAGCGACTTCACTTTCACTTTTCACTTTCATGCATTGGAGAAGGAAATGGCAACCCACGCCAGTGTTCTTGCCTGGAGAATCCCCGGGACGGGGGAGCCTGGTGGGCTGCCGTCTATGGGGTCGCACAGAGTCGGACACGACTGAAGCGACTTAGCAGCAGCATAGCCTATTAACAATATTGTGATAGTTTCAGGTGACCAGAGAAGGGATCCAGCCATCCATATACATGTATCCGTTCTCCCCCAAAAGCCCCTCCCATCCAGGCTGTTGCATAACATTGAGCAGAGCTCCCTGTGCTGTACAGTAGGACCTTGTTCGTTATCATTTTAAATATAGCAGAGTGTACCTGTCCATCCCATACTCCCTCACTGTCCCTTCCCCCCATCCTTCCTTCCTGATCACTGAAAGTTCTTTCTCTATGTCTGTGAGTCTTTTGCTGCTGCTGCTGCTAAGTCACTTCAGTCGTGTCCGACTCTGTGCAACCCCATAGATGGCAGCCCACCAGGCTCCCCCGTCCCGGGGATTCTCCAGGCAAGAACACTGGAGTGGGTTGCCATTTCCTTCTCCAATGCATGAAAGTGAAAAGTGAAAGTGAAGTCGCTCAGTCGTGTCTGACTCTTAGCGACCCCATGGACTGCAGCCCACCAGGCTCCTCCGTCCATGGGATTTTCCAGGCAAGAGTACTGGAGTGGGGTGCCATTGCCTTCTCTGGTGAGTCTTTTACTGTTTTGTAAATAAGTTCGTTTGTATCATTTCTTTTTAGATTCCACATGTAAGGGGTGTCATAGGCTATCTCTCCTTCTCTGTCTGACTTATCTCACCCAGCATGACCATCTCTAGGTCCATCCAGGTTGCTGCAAATGGCATTATCTCCTTTTCCTGGCTGAGTAATATTCCATTGTGCGTATGTACCACCTCGTCTGTTTCCACTCTGTCAGCGGACATTCAGGCTGTTTCTGTGAGAAGACATTCGTTTCTAAGACATGGATCTCTGCGTCATTTACCACGTGGGGGCTGTGGCCTTGTCACTCCACCTCTCGGAGGAGTTGGCTCAGGGCTGCCACTGCTGACCTCAGAGTGCTGTCCACCGTGTGTCCCTCACCCACCCCTGCTTCTGCTGTGCTGCTGCTGGACGATGCATGAAGCCCTCTGCTGGTCCTCCTTTGCCCTGCTTCCATGATTCTCTAATTGCTGTATTTATCTTTCTTTGAGGTGTGTTTCAGATGTCACCATTTGTTTTAATTTCTCTGATATTTGCCTAAACACTCCACAAGAGTTATTACTTATGTTCTTAATTTTGTTGTTAATATTATTAATTTTGATGTCTCCCACTTGACCCTGTGAAATCCTTGAGGATAAAGAATGTTTTCTATATTATAATCACTGTGTTTGGCATAATGCTGTTGCTACATATTTGAAGTTAATTTGTTTAATTTCTAAATGTTTTCTCTAAACCATTGTTACCATTCTTGTGCAATTTTTAAAATAAATATTGGCAGACCACATTTTTTTTTCAGAAGATATCTTCCTGAAAATTTATGGGGAAATCAAAGTATATAGGATGAATGGTGTTTTCAATATAGTAAGACAGCTCACATTTTAAAGAGCATCAGTAATGAATTAAGCTGTGGGTAAGGACTAGTTTGTGATGAGAACAATCACCCTTTTCCTATGCAGTGATGGTTAGGTTTACCAGTCAACTTGCCTGGGCCATGGGGTATCCATATGTTTGTTCAGACATGATTCTGGATGTTTCTGTGAGGGTGTTTTTTTTTTTTTTTTTTTTTGATGACTTTAACATTTGAATCAGTAGCGTGTGTGGGCCTCATGCAGTCAGTCGAAGACATGAATAGACCAGAAAGGCTGAGAAAGTGGGAGCCCTTCCCTAACTGCACTGGGCTGGGACATCAGCTTTTTCCTGCATTCAGACTCACACTGAAACATTAACTCTTCTTGAGTCCTGAGTCTGTTGACTTTTGGAGTGGAACTTAGACAACTGTTTCTTCTGGGTCTCCAGTGTACCAACTCTAGATTTCAGGACTTGACAGCCTCCATGTGAACCGGTCTCTTATAATACATTAAATTATATATATATATATTTATATATGATAATATATGCATATATACATCTATATGTATTTACATATAATTATACGTATATATAAATGTATGCATTATAGAATATATGTGCTTAATTGCTCAGACATGTCCGACTCTTTATGACCTCATGGACTGTAGCCCACCAGGCTCCTCTGTTCATGGGGATGCTCCAGGCAAGAATACTGGAGTGGGTTGCCATGCCCTCCTCCAGGGGATCTTACCCACCCAGGTCTTCCGAATTGCAGGTGGATTCTTTACCATCTGAGACACCAGTGAAGCCCAAGAATACTACAGGGGGTAGCCTATACCTTCTCGGGGGGATCTTCTCGACCCAGGAATTGAACCAGGGTCTCCTGCATTGCAGGCGGGTTCTTTACGAGCTGAGCTACCAGGGAAGCCCATAGAGTATGTGTGTGTGTGTGTGTGTGTGTGTGTGTGTGTGTGTGCACGCACACATGTGTGTGCTCAGTCATGTTTGACTCTGCATGAACTGTAGCCACCAGGCCCCTCTGTCCATGGGATTCCCAGGCAAGAACTCTGGAGCACATTGCCATTTCCTGCTCCAGGGGATCTTCCCAAGACAGGGACTGAACGTGCATCTCTTGTGCCTTCTGCATTGGCATGTGGATTCTTTATCACTGTATCACCTGAGAAGTCATGCACACACACACACACACACACACACACACGTGTATTCTGTTTTTCTGGAGAACTCAAAGTTACCTTGACTTTCACTTTTATACATAAGGAATTTCACATGTTGCATTTCCTTACGGTGAAAATTCACCTCACCAAAGTTAAACTTCTAGTAATAAGTCACAAGACATGAACACTGATAAAATGACACGATGGTCTGTTCTTCTGTTGTAAATATTACCTGGTGTCAAATGTGAAACTGAACATTATGCCCAAAGCCTCAACTTAAGTCAAAGCTGCTTTAGTCGAAGCAGTCTCTGATGCCAGCAATACATAAATTAAGGATGGAGAAGAAGGATGGACAAAACAATGGCTCTGAGGTAGCAGGTTTGGAGAGAGCCTATTGGAGTTAAATAATGTCCATGGGTCCACACATAGCAAAATACTGTCCATGGGGTGTGGGTGCCTCGGAGCACGGCAGATCCTGTCTGCTGAAAACTAACAGAAATACTATCACCCTAGTATTTTCACCAAACTATGAGATAATATGCTCCTCTCACAGATTAGGGAAAAAAAACACCTGGAAATACGACTGCAAGAACTGGAGAGATGGCCCAGCACTTCCTGATAAATACAGAACCACAACTGCATCCCATGTTCATAAATGCAGCAGAGGAAAAAACATTTTGAAGGTGAGGGTGAGGAGAGGGGTTCTGATGTCAGCGCCATCTTCAGATATTTCTAATCTAATTTTCTCAGAATATCTAATATCCCAAAATATTATGACAGTTGCACCTCCTCCGTTTCAAGCATTCCCCCCCATATTCTTGGTTTTTATTTCTCCCAGACTCTGCTTAATCTATTTTCATTCTTTTTTTTTTTCTTCAGTGTTGCATAAGTCAAAGGCTAGATGAGTCGCAAAGACTGAACCGTCACTGCTGAACATTCAGAGTTGCTTTACTCTTATTCCATACCATGTCTCTTCTTTATGCCTGCTTTTAGCCCTGTCTTTTCTGTAGGCCTTTCTGCCAGAGGCTAGGCAGGAATAGAGAACGCAGGTGTGCCCAGCAAGTAGTTTTGGCTGATACTGTTGGTTGAGTGTTAGGAAAAACATTGTCTTCTAGCAGAATTATTTATCTATTAAATTAACATTTATTCCATATTATCCCACTTTCCATTTTCAGAGATAATTTAAAGGAAGCTAGGAAAATGATAGGTTAAAAAATTTTGTCCTATACCTAGGAATACATTTAACCAAGGAGGTGGTAGACTTGTACCCTGAAACCTGTCAGACATTAATGAAAGAAACTGAAGAAGACACAAATTAATAGGAATGTGTTCTGTGTGCATGGGTTGGAAGAATTAACGTGGTTAAAATGTCCATACCACCCAAAGCAATCTACAGATGCAATGTAATCCCTGTCAAAGTTCCTATGGCATTTTCCACAGAAACTGAGCAATCCTAACATTTGTATGGAATCAAAGAAGGCCAGCCCTAAATAACCAAAGCAATCTTAAGAAAGAAGAACAAATCTGGAGACATCATAACCCCTGACTTTATTACAAAGCTCTAGTAATCCAAACAGTATGGTATTGGCAGAAAAACAGACATAGATCAATGAAACAGAGTGGAGAGCTCTGTCTAAGAAGTTTTGCTGGGAAAATCGGATGCTCATACACGAAAGAATGAAACTGGGCCAGTATTTTACACCATACACAAAAATTAACTCACCGTGCATTCAAGATGTGAATGTGAGACCTGAAGCCGTAAAACTCCTAGAAGAAAACATAAATGACACGGGGCTTGGTAATAGGTATTTTTTGGATTTGACCCCAAAACCAAAGGCAACAAAAGTAAAAGTAGACAAGTGGTAATTACGTCAAACGGAAAAGCCTCTTCACAGCAGAGCGGACGGTCAGCAAAGTGAAAAGCAGACTGCCGGACGGGAGAAAACATTTGGAACTCATACTATCTGATAAAGGACTAACATCCAAAATATAGCGAGAAATCATACACCTTGATATCAAATAAACAAACAACCTGATTACAACATGGTGAGGACCTGAATAGATGTTTTTCCAAAGAATACATTCGAATGGCCAACTACTCATCAGGGAGATCCAGATAAAACCACAGTGACATCACCTCATAGTCGTTAGAATGGTTATTATAAAAAGATAAGAAAGAGCACATGTTGGCCAGGATGTGGAGAAAAGAGAACCCTTGTGCAATGTTTGTGAGAAAAGCCCGAGAATACTGGAGTGGGTAGCCTGTCCCTTCTCCAGAGGATCTTCCCAACCCAGGAGTTGAACTGGGGTCTCCTGCATTACAGGCAGAATTTTTACCAACTGAACCACCAGGGAAGCCCAAGAATACTGGAGTGGGTAGCCTATCCTGTCTGCAGGAGATCTTCCCGACCCAGCGATCGAACTGGGGTCTCCTGCATTGCAGGCGGATTCTTTACCAACTGAGCTATGAGGGAAGCCCTATACTGGTGCAGCCACTATGAAAAAAAAAAAAAAAAGTATGGAGCTTCCTAAAAAAACTGATCTAGAAATTTCATTTCTGGGTATTTGTCACAAGGAAACAAAAACACTAACTTCAAAAGACATATGCACAGTCATGTCCACTGAAGCATTATTTACAGTAGCCAAGATACGGGAACAGCATGTGTCCACTGATGGACAGGATGGACTATCATGCTGGTGTGCTCAGTCACCCAGTCGTGTCCAACTCTTTGTGACCCCGTGGACTGTAGCCCACCAGGCTCCTCTTGTCTGTGGAATTTTCCAGGCAAGAATATTGGAGTGGGTTGCCATTTCCTTCTCCAGGGGATCTTTCCCACCCAGGAATCAAACCCCGGTCTCTGGCACTGGCAGGCATCTCTTTACCACTACTCCACCTGGGCAGCCTCCCCTCAACCATAAAGAGTGAAATCCTGCTATTTGTAATGACACAGACGGACCTTGAGGCCATTATGCTAATTGAAATAAGTCAGACGTAGAAAAACAAGCGTTGCATGTTGTCACTTATATGTGGAATCTGGAAAACAAAGCAAAATGAAGACCAAGCTCACAGTGTTCGTCACTTAGTCGTACCTGACTCTTTGTGACCCCGTGGACTGTAGCCCACCAGGCTCCTCTGCCCATGGGATTCTCCAGGCAAGAATACTGGAGTGGGTTGCCGTTTCCTTCTCATAGCTCATAGATACAGAAAATTGCTTACAAGGGCAGGAATGCAAAGAGAAATGGGTGAAGGCGGTCAGAAAGGGCAAGCTTCCAGTTACGGAGCAAGTGTTGAGAAAGCCCTCGCAGGGGCGACTCACTGGTCTAGGGGTATGATTCTGGCTTTGGGTGTGAGAGGGTCCCGGGTTCAAATACCAGACAAGCCCAGGGTATCCTTCGGGCTTCCCCTGTGGCTCAGCTGGTAAAGAATCCACCCGCAATGCAGGAGACCTGGGTTCGATCCTAGGGCTCGGAAGATCCCCTGGAGAAGGGAAAGGCTACTTACTCCAGTATTCTGGCCTGGAGAATTCCATGGACTGGGGTCTCGAAGAGTCTGACACGACAGCGACGTTCACTTTTCCGGTTATGAAATGTCATGGGAATATGATGGATACATGTTAACTGTGGTTAATAGTACTGAATTGCATATTTGAAAGTTGCTAAGAGGCTAGATCTTAAAAAGTCCTTACCACAAGAAAAAAATTTAATTAGGTGTGGTGATGGATGCTAACTAAAACTCTTGTGATGATCATTTCACAGTGTTTACAAATATTGAATCACTACCTTGCACACCTGAAACTGACATAGTGTGATATGTCAGTTATACCTCCATTAAAAAATATTTCTGTCTCGTTTTCTTAATTTTCTTTCCATACTCCAACATGGGATGGGATGGGAAAAGCCAGGTTTTGAGGGAGCAGTTTTGGTGGGAAAGAGAGGGAAGAAGATTCTGAAGGTATTAATGCCACTTCAAATAAAGAGGAGAAAGAACCATCTTAATGTCGCTTACAAACAGAACTTTAGACTGGCAGTAATTTTGTCCACATTAAGCTGGGTTTAGTGTAAAGGTCAAGAGTACAAGGATGATCTGTGCCCACGTTCATTTTTAGAGAAAAGCTGTCGTTAAGAATCCTAACATAGGAGAGAGCTTCTTAAACCTAAAAAAAAAAGTGTTATACCTGCCACTTTCAGGCAAATCCTAATCCAGGTTCCTTTAAACTCTGCTTTTCAATTCAGCTTTGTTTCACCTATTTCTTCCACTTATCTTTTACGACAAATCATTAGTTACAAGTCTTTTTAACCTGTAAACCAACTGCTTGTATATGCTTGTATATGCCTACTATATGTGTGTGTGTGTATATATATAATGCTTATATATAATGTTTCATATATGCAGGCATTGTGAGTCATTTGCATATGATTACAGTAGCAATTGCTCATAATTTTCCGAGTGTGCGTTGAAAACCGGGCTCTTGTTCATTCTTACATGCTATTTTTTATGAATATAAAGAAATGGAAAGGTTTCTCAAATCCCTCCCAGCTTCGCATCCCACCCCCCCCGACCCCCCAGGCGAGGACGTGTACACACACACACACACACACACACACACACACACACAACCAGTGAGTTCAAGCCTGATGCGCTCATGTCGGTTGAAACAGCTCCAGTCCAGTTTCTGCGGTAGCCTGCTCCTCGATGGAGGAGGGAAGCCGCGGCGCTGGGAACATCCCCGATGCTCTTCCTGGCGGCCTGGGTTGGCAGTATTTGAATTTGACCCCTCTTGGCGTGCGTGTTCTTGGGAGCGCGCGTCCCCGTGTGGTCCAGGGAGCTTAAGCCGCGCCTGGGAACTGTTACGGCCTCCCGGGAGCGGCCTGGGGTGGTGACCAGGGAACACCCGGCGCGATCAGCAGGCAACCCGCCGCTTGGGGTGAAGACTGGAGGGGTGGGGGTGGAGGGAGGTGGATCAGAGCTGCGGTGGGGGCTCAGGGGGCCAGGCAGACCCTTTGGCGCGAGGCTGGAGCGTGGGAAGCCGGCGGGATCAGATCCAGAAACAAAGGCGCCCGAGGGGCCATGGCAGGGGCGGAGGCCGGAGCTGGGGGAGACAGCGGAGCCTGGGAAGCCAGGTGAGCCGGCGCAGAGCCGGCCAGCGCCGCGAGTGCCGCCGCCCAGCGAGGTTCCCGGGGCCCTGGACCCGCCGCGGCGGCAGATTCGGACGCAGATCATCGCTGAAACCATGGAGACGCTCTGTGCGTCCCATGGTAACCCGAAACAACAATATTTATGAGCGCTCCGCTTCCCGCGCCTCGCCTGAGCCACCGAAGTGCTAGGCGGCGCCCGGCTGTGCCCGGCCTCTCCCTTCCCTCTGGGGGGCGCAGCCGGGAGGTGGTCTCAGCTGATCTTGTGCTCACGCCGGGCGGCAGGCGGCGGTGCCTGTTTGTAAAAACCCAGCGAGCGTGCGCCGCGCACACTGGGCCCGCGGGGAGGGGGCGTGTACCCGGGAGGGGTGCTTCAGGAGGCTCCGGTTCTACCCAGAAGGTTCGGCTCGCTTAACCTTGCTGCGGCTTGAAGCATCCTGGTCCAGCCGGGTTCAAGCAGCGCAGCCTTGTGTGGACGCGCGCGCGCGCACACACACAACACACACACACACACAGATATACACACACAAGGGCCCGCCCGCACTGTGGTCGCCGCCGGCTCACCGGGGTCCCCGCCCTTGGGGACCAGTGCGGCGCCCGGCGCCTGGCCCCCGCCGAGGATCCCCACCGCGGGCCGCGCCGCCCAGGGTCCCCGCGTGCGCCCCGCAAGTCGCGCCAGCCGCTGTCGCTGGCGAAGCTCGGCCGGCCGGCCCGCCGGACACGCAGGCTGTCGAGCTGGCCCCGCGCCTCGCAGCCTCTTTCCTCGCGCCCCCGCTCCCCGGGCCCGCCGGCTTTTGTTGAAAGCAGAAACACCCCCACACCCTCTTCTCCGTCTTTTTAATTTTTCTTTCCAAGCGGCGGCCGAAAAGTGTTGATTGCTATTGTGATCCAACCGGGAGTGGAGAGGGACAGGGTGGCGGAAGGGGGACGCCGAAGCGCTGCAAGAATTTTTTTTTTTTTTCTTCCTTCAAAAGCCAACTCCACCCAGTCCTCGGCCGGTCCAATCTCTACTTTAATCATCAGCGAGACAATGGATTAAGTTACTCTTCTCCGGGCCAGAAGTCGGGTTCAGACTTGGGGCAAAATGAAGGAGAAGGCGATGATTAAGACGGCTAAAATGCAAGGGAACGTGATGGTGAGTGCTGGTGGGCGAGGCGCGCGTGGCCGGGAGGACCGGCACCGGGGGACCAGTGCTGGGGACGAGCGCGGCACCCCCGGGACTGACCGCGACCCTGTGCGCCACCGCCAGATCCCACCGGAACCCCCCAGCGGCGGCCGCCCGGGTGCGGTGGATCTGCCGCTTGTTTGCAAATTGCAACTTTACACGGCCCTGCGTCCTTGTGCTTTAGACAGGTGGCTCGGGGTCCAGGGCGAGGGCGGGCTGCGCGCGGTGGGGAAGGGGCGGCGGAGCAGCCCCCCCGCCGGCCGCGCGTCAGTTCCAGCTCGCGGTGGACCCCCGGGGCCGTGTCGGGGTGGTGGTGGTGGCAGTGGGGGGACCCACAGAGAGCGGGATCGCCGAGGCCAGGGCAGGACCGCCGGGCCCGGATGCCCGCGCCGGCTTCGGGGCTGCGATCCCGGAGCCCGGGACCTGTTGGGGTCCGCGAAGCCTGTGGCTCACCCGGGGCCGGCGCCTGTCTCTCGGCTCCGGCCGCTGCCACCGCGGCTGCCAGCTGGGCGGGGCCCTGCTCCCGGGTGTGACAACGGTAACCCCCCCGCACCGCAAAAAAAAAAAAAGCTGACGGTGCCAGCGAGCATAATGATGGCACATCGCCCCCCGAGGAGGCCCGTGCGCCGCCGGGGACCTCAAGGCGGCCGGCCAGGGGGGGCACCTGAGCCTTGACAACTTTACTAAGTTGAGGACCCCCCCACACACACCCGCTCGCCGCTGTCCCGCGTTCCCCGCCAACCCCCGACCGCTCCGGGCCCCGCGCCACCTTGGAGCCCCTGCCGTCTGCATCCCGGCCCTGGGCCGCAAGCCACGGGGGTCAGGGCGCCGGACCCTCCTGGCGAGGACCAGTAGGTTGCCATCTTGTTCTCTGGAAACTGTGTGTGAGCATGTTTATTTGGCTGATGTTTTAACCCTTTCCGGGTTGCCGTGGCTGCTCCGGAGGTGGGGCTCTGTTTCCACACGTGACTAGTCCACGGGGTCCTTGGTGGTGAGGGAGGGGCCGGAGGTGGGGGTAGCTGTGAGACTTTGAAGGTACAGCTGGAAACGCAGAAATTCCTTCGGGTGCTGGGTTCCCCTTGGTTGGATCCCAGGGGTGCGGGGCGGGAGCAGGGCTGTGTATGGAAGGACCCAGTCACTGAACCGTTGCGAGGTCTTGCGTTCAACAAAAAGAGACAAGAAATGAACAATGTATTCGAATTGGACCAGAACCCAGTCGGCTTAACCACACCCACAGGGAGACACCTGTTGCCTGGCAGAGGACCGATCACCCTGCGTTTTGAACTGGACTTCCAGCCTGAGGAGCTCAGTAACTGTTTGAAGGGACTGTTTTGTAGACACCCCTCTCCCCCCGCCCACCCCCCACACACAGCAGACAACAAGCCCCTCATTCCTGAACCTTCATCAGCCTGGGTTTCTCCCCAGGCTTACGTAATTGTCTGTGAAAATACATCTGTGTCCCTCTTTTCCCCACTCCAGGTCTTGCCATTGCATAATTTCATGTATAAACAGGACAGAAACGTGTGTGGAGTACTGTTTCCCAGTTACGTTCCCACCCACACCCACAATTCCTCTCTTATGCGATGCCTTAATGTAAATGTAAAACTTGCACATTTAGGACCCCGGCGAGGGAGAAAATTCAGGTTCCTCCTGCTGATAATAATAATGATGATGCTTGATTGATAACTTGTCCAGTCAGTATTTCTTCCAGTAACCTTGTAACATAGCACCATCTTCATATATATGGCATATGTGGCACCTTCATTAAAAACTTTTAAGATCTTCCCTCCCACTCCCCTCTCTCTGCATTTACTTCAGAAAAATAAAGAATGAGAACACTGATCTCACTTTCGCTCACACAGTGAACAGGGCTGTTCCCCAGGGTGCCTACCGAACACCCTCCTCTGTGTCTGCTTTTCATAAGGGCCGTCAGAGCAGGTCGAACTGAGTCTAGATAAGCCTACAGCCACTGGTTGTATTTTCAGACTCATCTGGTTGTTGGCCTAAGAGGAAAATGAGACACAGACTCGCTCAACTTTTCCACCTTCTGTCAGTTCCTGAATTGATAATTATGACTCTGCAGCTGGGTTGTGCCTTTTCTGAAATGTCACATTCCAGCTAAATCCAGGCAGCTTTACTCGAGTGATCATGCTGCACTTAAATCGTTGTTTTGAGACTTCCTGAGCCCTAATTTTTCATCAGTTGTTTGTGGAAGACTCTGGGTAATCACAGCCTCTCCTGGATTCGATGACTGGCAAATTCTTCGCTCGCAGCTTGATTGGGATTCAGGTGATACTTTACATTCCCGATGAGGACAGGATGATTTATTCCGTCACTGACAGTTGAGTGGCCGCACACGTGACTGCTGTGGAAGGGGTACAGCGAGCTGAATGGTGCCCTGTTTGTGCAGCAAGATACACTCAGGGACAGGGACACAGACTGCGTCGCCGGGCCGGGCACTCAGAGCTCTCTGGACCCACGTCTGAGGTGTGATGTGTAAAAGGGAGGCACTTGGTCCTGCCAGGGTGATGGGCGAAGGGCTACGTGGTCTGGACCCATGGTCTCTTGCTCCCAAGAACCGTGACAGTAGCACCTGACTTGCCTTTGCTGTGCTATAATCCTTAATTGAAAATCTATTTTCATAAAATCTTGGTGAACGTTTTATTCCTTACATGTCGCTCTAGAAGTTTATTGCCGTGACAGCTGATTAAGGGAAGGCAAACTCCCTGGATGCCCTCTAGTCTCGTTTTGGCATAATAAATGAATAAAAGAAAGAACACGGGTGGAATGGCTCACAACTTCTAGCTTCATTCTTGAGGAGAGTCTTTTTCATAAACTCTATTTCTAATATTGTGTGAACGAAGCCACGTTTCATCTGTAACTTAACACCCTTGAAAGGGATCGAAAGTTTTCCACTCAGAAGAGAAATTAGGCTTTCAAATCACTGTCTTTTCAGATAATCTACATTTGAAAATTTGTATGGGGTGGGGGGATGACTTGCATTTTTTTTCAACCCAGTCTTGCTGTATGACTCTGTTGATATCCTACTTCTTTAACCATGGTTTAAATTAAATGGGCTGTTTGAGGAAGGCAGATCCTCTGGCAGGAGCTCTAGGGTCAGTGGAAAATTTGATTAGCCAGAGGAGATTACTTCATACTCAGTTGCCCTGCTCTGTCTCTGTGAGCTTTTCCCAGACATTGAGTTGCTTCCTGGAGACAGAGTAAAGGTTGGTTAAAGAAAAAAAAAAAAAAAAAAAAATCAAAGTCCCAGGGACTGCCCGATGCCCTGGGTGACAGAATGTCCCTCCCTTGGTGTGCGTTGGTGCCCTGCAGATGGGGGGTGATGAGGTTGGCCACACCCTTGGTGACCAGAGCTGTGTCAGGGGAGGTTCAGAAGACAGATGGGGAGGGTCAGAGGTCTGCAAGCCGCAGGGATGCCCGAGAATCTCGTGGTTGAACCGTGCTGCTTTTGAATGAAAGTTGCAGCCTGGGGATTCATTTCTTATGTATGGAAGCGGATGTTCTTCCTGTGGCCACTGATTGCGGGCTCTGGTCACTGACCAAATGCATCTGTGATGTCGTGGGCCTCTGCTCTTTTCCGATCTTCCCGTTCCTGTGTTGGACGGAAACCTGGAGTAGAATTGCCCGCAGTGAGAGCTGTATTTGGTCCACGTGGATACCTCACTGATTCAGGCCTTCCAGTGTTGATGTCTGCGCATAATAAGCCACGATGAGCAGAGGAAAGGCTTTGAGGTTTACAGATGAGTTACGGGAACGTGTATGGGACACACACTCCCCGATGTCCGCCCTCCTGGGGAACAGGGACACACACTCATGAGATGACTTTTAGGGGCGCATCCTCTAGGGATACAGTATCTTTCCTCTATCTGAGGGTGATTAGAAACACTGCTGCTTTCTTACTGCTATTGGCATCCTGGCGACAAAAGCCGTGGTGTTGGTTCTGAAGGTGAGCTTGGTGGCTTGTATACTGGGAGGAATTTACCTTCTTGAAATGGGTTCCAAAACTGTTTCAGAGGTCCCCAGGGTTTGGAGAGTTATCTTTATGCATCCCAGGGGTGTGGTATCTACACAGGGATTTCCCTACTTCGTACTACTTGTTCAGGGTCTGTTCCCAAAGTCATCAACCCCATCACCAGACTCCTTTTGAAATGCTGGTTATCCCATCTATGCAGAAAAAAAAACACAAAAAACAGAAAATATGAGGCAGATACCATTTCACACACACCTCTTACAGGATTTACAGGATTGGGAAAGGATTTAGACACTAACTTCCAATACAAGATACACAAAGGAGCTAAGGTTTCTAGGAAAAAGTTCCTAAACCCGGAAAGGGACGTTCAGCTCTGGATGCTTCATAAAATGTCTTGAGTAGAGCTGTGGAGCACGCACAGGGCTGTCTTCACCTGATGGACTGCTGGGTCTTCACGTTGGGACGTGTAAGATACCCAAGCTGGCCTTTTCCTCCGCTTGGATGATTACCTTCCCTTCTCTGATTTCTCCTGGCCCAGAATTATTCTGTTACTACAAACTTGCTCATCTTTTGAGTTTTGAATTCCCTTTATTATTTCCTGGCTTCCCTGGTAGCTCAGACGGTAAAGCACCTGTCTGCAATGCAGAAGACCTGGGTTCAATCCCTGGGTCGGGAAGATCTCCTGGAGAAGGAAATGGCAGTCCACTCCAGTGCTCTTGCCTGGAAAATCCCATGAACGGAGGAGCCTGGTAGGCTACAGTCCATGGGGTCACAAAGAGTCGGACACGACTGAGCGACTTCACTTTCACTATTATTTCCTAGAGGTGTGGTGCGTTTCCAAAACTGTATCTTCACTCACCCGTGAGCAGGTGGTAGGCACAGGAGCCCCCAGGGGTTTGGTGAACAGACAGGTGTTCACTTCCACACCCAGCGTGGACAGCTTTTATGAGAAAGGTCCGTGGTCTTGGCTGTACTTTTCTTTTCTTTGAAGAACATCTTCATGTTCTAATGCGTCAGATAACAGGAGAGAGAATTCCATTTGTAACGTACCTTCCACTTAACAACTACAATGAGTTTGAAGTTCATGCTCGCTTTGTGATTACCATATGTGTTTTTCCCCCAACCCCCAGCACCATGAGGCAGCTCTGTGGCACCAGCTGGGTGTCCTGCAATTCAGCTCAGTTGCAACCCCATCTGTCTGGAGAAACCCCTGGTCCCACAGGTGAAGGGCTTCTGCCAGATCTGCTAAGCTCAGAAGTTCTGGCGGACCCCTCCTCAGATTCCATTAATTCAGTAGGACGGCTCACAGACTCAGGAAATCAGTTTTCTTACCGGATGACCAGTGTATGACAAATGCTATTAACATACAAACAAAGAGTCCTGTGAAGAGATACCCCCGGGCTGGGTCTGGAAAGGTCCCAAACACAGGGCCTTCTGTCCCTGGGGAGTTTGGGGTGCTGCCACCCCAGATAGGTCCTGGCTCAGCAGCCCAGAAGCCACCCACACCTTGTCCCACGGGGCTTACATCGAGGTTCCATCACATAGGCAGCGTTGATGAGACCATTAGCCATCGACCGCGGGTTCAGTCTCCAGCTTCCCTCCCCTCCCTGGAGATCAGAGGATGGCAGATCAGAACTCCCACCCTCTAATCCAGGCTGGGCCTCCTGGAGACCAGCCCCATCCTTAGGGGATTCCCTAGGGTTGCCTCCTTTACAGGAACTCAGCTGTCCTTTAAAGGGGCGTGTCATGAATTACAAGATAAGGGAATGGCACCCCACTTCAGTATTCTTGCCTGGAGACTCCCATGGATAGAGGAGCTGGTGGGCTACAGTCCAGGGGCAGGTAAAAAAGAGTCAGACACGACTGAGCGACGCGGCACATCTCCTTTTAGGGCTTCCCAGGTGGCATGTGTGATAAAGCACCTGCCTGCCAGTGCAGGAGACACAAGAGACTTGGGTTTGATCCTTGGGTTTAGAAGATCCGTTGGAGGAGGGCATGGTGACCCACTGCAGTGTTCTTGCCTGGAAAATCCGATGGACAGAGGAGCTGGTGGGCTACAGCCCACAGGGTCACAAGGAGTCGGACACGAGTGAAGCGACTTGGCACACACGCACACGTTTCCCTTTGAAGCTCCAAAGTGATTTCAGGTGCAGAGGACACACGGCTGAATACAGCAACAGGAGGTGCCCCATCGTTCTGCTCGGGCCGGACGTTCCAAGGCTCTGGGAGCTGTGAACGATGGCTGCAGTTATAAATCCGTGTGTTTGCCGTAACTCACATCAGAGTTCAGGAACTACTGCCCCCGTCCTCTTTTTTTTCTGGAGAGGTAAATAAACTGACCCTAGGTTGTTGTTGTCTTTTCCATTCATTACTTCAAAACAAATTTAACGAGAAGGAGACTATGTGACCTCCCTTGGTGCTGGGAGCCCGTTCTATCGGATTAACAGGCCCGCAGCTTAGAGCTCAAGGAAGAACACGTCCCGGAACCCGTGGGACACACGCAGACAGGGAGCTGAGAGGTCGGGGTTGGACAGAACGAGCCGGAACACCCCGTGGTCCCTGTGGCTCCGGTGAGGCTGGGGAGAGGGTTCCATTCGAGATGTGGAAGGTCTGGAACGCGTGGGGCGGGGAGTCTCAGCAGTGACGGGACGACGCCGTCAGCAGGGAGGTGACCCTTGAGCAGGCAGGTCGAGAACGGTGGGGTGAGGGCAGAGGTTCCCAGGCTTGCTGCCTGTTCACATCCCTGGAGGAAACTGAGGAAGTGCTGACGGCACTCCAGGCTGGTCACGCCACACCCCCAGCACACACACACGTGTCCTATACACACACATGCATACACACACCCTATATAGACATACACATCCTATACACACACATGTACACACACATATGTACACATACACATCCTACGCATGGACATGCATACACACACCCTATATATACATACACATCCTATACACACACATGTACAGACACTATATACACATACACATCCTATACACACACATGTACACACACACCCTATGTACACATACACATCCTATACACACATGTACACACAAACCCTGTATACATACACACACCCATGTACACACACATGCATACACAACTTGTACACACAGACACATGCATACCCTATGTACACGCTCACAACATACACACACATGCATACACATACACCAATACCCACACACCAAGCCCTCCAACACATATACACATCATGTGTATACACACTCAACACACACATACACACAGGTGCATACACTCCCCAATACCCACACAAGCTCACACCTCAGCACACACATACACACCCAACAGACGCAAGCACACCCTGTCCAACACACGTGTACACATACACACACATGCACACACACCCCAATCACACATTCCCTGACACAGGCAGCACGTGTACACAAATGTGCACGCAGTTGAGCACGCAGTATTCTGATCTAGTCACTCTGCGTAGCAGCCTGGGCATTACTGTGCAGTCCAGACGGAGAGCACTGCTTTCGGAGTGAGTTTATGAATACGCTGTGTCCTAAGAGCCTAAGGAAATCATGCCCCCGTTTATAAGATGCCATCACAGTTCGTGGAAAGGCAGAGCCTGGTTTCCTAGGCGGTAGAGGAGGCAGAGTGTCTGGAAAGACAGGAGGAGAGCCCAGAATAAGGAGGGAGAGGAGGAGAGGGACGCGGGGACAGCTGCGTGCAGGGCGTCTCAGGATGGGCTGGCAGGGACACGGGAGTGTCCACGGGAAAGTCCACTGACCTCTCTCTTTTTTTTATTCCATGCCCAGAGGTGAGCAACCCTTTTGACTGTAAGATAGTCTTGTTATTTGTGATCCACCTGAAAATTTATTCTAAACCCATGGAGCCAGCAGAGCAAGGAGGGTCAAAGAGAGGACGTAGAAATTCCGGGATTTGCCATCAGCTTCTGAGTGGCCTCTGGACCACTGGACTGTCTTTCGTCCTGCGTAAGATCAGGGAACTTGAAAAGCTGACTATGCCTGACGTCCCTTTCAGCTCCCTCCCTAGCCAGGGTGGCCTGTCTCTTGAGTACCAACCTCAGGAACCTGCCGGAAAAGTAACCTTCATGCCAGAATTAATATTTTGTTGGTACATAATCCCCTCTGCACTGACTTCTGTGGCATCTCCAGCTCACCAGCCAGCCTCGTAGCATCACTGTTTATAGGCTGAGAAAATAGATGGCCTCGATTTATCCTCTTAGTAAGTCACAAAGTCAAGGGCAATCATCACCCAAGCCTTGATGACTCAGGCGGAACCGCGTGTGTGTGCCCGCGCGCAGAGGTCTCTGCCCACACACGTGTGAGGCGCGCACCTCCCAGATGGAAGTGCTTGCACGGCCGTTGAGCAGCGTGCAGGCTTGCTGGATGCGGGCTCCGTGGGCACAGTCACCTCGGGAGCTTGCCTTTCTTCCCTGTGGAGGGAGCGTCACCCCGCTGTGATCACCCCGCTGTGATCACAGTGCCGAGGGTGCTCTGGTTTCCAGGCTGGTGTTACTCATCGGTGACAGAAAGGAACTGCTGGCCCGAGTCCAGCCCCGAGACCTGGTGGCCGACGTGCCAGCTGTGACTGGGTCTTGCTGTGGGGGAGAAACTGGGGCTGATGGCTTTTCTCCTTGATAATGGTATTTGAAAAATAAGATTTTCCTCTCCCCCCCGCCCCCAGCCCCTGGTAGGTACCAAATAGTTTTCCTTCAGGTAGTTCTTGTTTTGTGATTTGGGCTGTTGGGGGTTTTGTTGTTGTTGCTCGGGCTGTTTGTTTATTTTGGAAATGACGCCCTGGTCAGTCCCATCATCGGCAGGTACGGTCTCCCATTGCATGACTTTTCTCTTTCTGTGATTTCGGTTGTATGTAGACAATGTAGAGTAAAACCTCTTACTGGGGGCCCAGCTGTGAACTTGCGTCAGCGCAGCGGTCCCAGCCTTTTTGGCACCAGGGGCCAGTTTCATGGAAGACAGCTTTTCCAGGGACGCGGAGGAGGGGGTGGTTTCGGGATGATTCAAGCACAGAACGTTTAATGCGCACTTTATTTCTCTTATTATTCCATCAGCTCCACCTCACATCAGCAGGCGTCAGATCCCAGAGGCTGGGGACCCCTGAAGACTAACAGTCCCGTATGATTCCCAC
Organism: Bos indicus x Bos taurus; assembly: GCF_003369695.1. Lineage (NCBI taxonomy): Eukaryota > Metazoa > Chordata > Mammalia > Artiodactyla > Bovidae > Bos > Bos indicus x Bos taurus. The sequence goes on along the minus strand of NC_040079.1, from coordinate 3,938,726 downwards.
GCTTGAGGCTGAAAAGGGACAAGTAGGGTCCGTCCTTGACTCCATGTACCTTAGGCCAGTTTTCTATACCTTCTCAGTCTGCCTTTTTGGAAAATGAGAGTTAATGCTCTTCAAGTCAAAATTCCCTTTTTCTTACAAAAGGGTTCAATTAAGGGACTAGACTCTGTATCCTCAGGCAAAAAAAAAAAAAAAAGAATTAACACATTTTCCAAAAAGTGTAATTATTTATAAAAGAAAACCAAGCTTTTCTGCTTAAACACTCGTTTCCAGATATTTCTGTGTCTCAGGCCGAACCCAGTCCTGATAAACTTTCCCTCAGAGGATTTTTGTGCCGTCCTTCTTCCTGTGACGGTAAATTGTGCATGTATTTTTCATATCCTCACTCTTTTTCATTTCAAACCTAATTATACTAATAGCTTACAGTTTGCTTAGCACCTTTAGAGGCGGTAGAGCAACTGCATGCACTCGTCTATTATATGAGAACACCCATTGTGTGGACAGGACAAATAGCATTTTTTTTTTTTTAAATGGCTGGAACCGCTGAGATCGGTAGAGATGACTGAGCAGCTCCGCACTCCCTGGCCAGGGTCTTTGTAGCCCGCCACGCGTTCTTGTGGGCTTCCCCGGTGGCTCAGATGTTAAAGAATCGGCTGTAATGCAGGAGACCCAGGTTCGATCCCTGGGTTGGGAAGATCCCCTGGAGAAGGGAATCGGTACCCACTCCAGTATTCTGGCCCGGAGAATCCCATGGACAGAGGAGCAACCCATGGGGTCACGAAGAGTTGAACGCGGTGGAGCAACTAACACTTTCACTTTTCATGTATTCTTGCAGAAACTCTTTTCTCCCTAATATAAAGCCTGCATGTTGGGAGGGCACCTAGAAACCGTCTGGAATGAGATTTCTTCTGAAGCTCTGTCCCTGTGGGATTTCTAGCCTTTTCTGGAACTCGTGGAGGGACTCAGCCCCAGCTGTCCCTGACAAGTTCGAGCAAGATGTTTCTTCTGTTCACGTGAAACCTACCTTCAGGGAAGTTCACACAGTCCCAGCTCAGAGCCTCTGAACTGGGAAAGCTGGTCTAATCTTTGCTTTCAGCAACAGTCTGACCTCTCTCCAGACAGCTATCTCTTGTCTTCTTTGTGGTCTCTTCCAGGAAAAACACCTCCATGCCCTTCCTTTTATTTATATGTGATCAGAGCGACTAGAAATTTAACCGTTAGGGACTCCTTGTTTCCATCCATCCATTGCTACCTTATTTCCGTTTCTCAGCTTCCCCAAGTCTCTTCCTGTTTAGCTGTTACTGTTGATTTTACACCTGTTTAAAACGAGCTTACAGAACTATGATTACATTCAGGTGTGTACAGCACAGGCTGTCTTTTCAGAAGGAAGCATCATCTCTATTTTATTTAAATATATGGTGGTGGTTTAGTTGCTAAGTCAAGTCTGACTCTTGCAACCCGTGAACTGTAGCCCGCCAGGCTGCTCTGTCCACGGGATTCTCTAGGCAAGAATACTGGAGTGGGTTACCATTTCCTTCTCCAGGAGATCTTCCTGACCCAGGAATTGAACCTGGGTCTCCTGCATTGCAGGCAGATTCTTTACCTACTGAGCTACAAGCCTCATTTAAATATACATATATATTTAATTTTTACAGTGTTGTGTTGGCTTCTGCCATACAACAACACAAATCAACCACAATAATACATACACCCCCTGGCTCCTGAGCCTCCTTCCCTTCCCCCACCCCTCCAGGTCGTCGCGGAGGACCACCTTCTCAACCAGCTGTCCGTCTTCCACCTGAGAGGGCATACATGTTGGTGCTACTTTCTCCGCAGAATGAGGCATCACCTTTTACAAAAAATCTCCAGGGAGGAGAAGGCGCAGACGTCTGGACAGAAAGCCGTGACCTTCACAAACTGGCTTGGAGGGTTGCTTACAGAAAAGAGAAAAGCGATCCTTGATGACAATAATGAGCCTTTTGCAAAGCGAGGGTCATCTCCGTCTAGCTGATGGGAGGCAGTACCTCCTCAAATCTCTCCCTCGCTGCTTGAGGAATATGAAGCAGTTAACCGTCATCTGCACAGAAGACACTCCAACAATGTAGAAGTCTAACCTTTCTGTTCCCTTGAGAAGCGTACTAGACACTGGCGAGAGGTTATCTGCCTCCGGACCTCCTAGTAAGGGAGGGAAGAATGTAACCAGGGGAGGCAGATTAAAATCACAGTGAGAAAGCATCCAACGAAAGGCGAACATTTATTAAAGATTTATAACTGTACCTTTTGGCAGAAGTGGGGGACACTGGAAACCTGATACACAGGTGGTGGGGGGAAGAATCTGAAAATATGCCTGTGATTTCACATTAGCTGCACATGGATGATACACGTGTGTGCACACGCCCTGTGTCTCCCTGACTTGCTCCCAGGCCTGTGCGCGTAGAAATGCCCGCAGGTGTGCACCCAGGGACAGGTGCAGGGATGCTGACGGCCGGAAAGCTTGTGCTAACCTCGAACTGGAAACCGGTCAAATCCCCATCACCAGCAGGACACGGGATTCCCTCAGTATTTGGTCCAGTGGAGCGCCAGACGGGGCAGAAGTGAGGGACACACACTCAAAAGCACAGAAACTTTCTCAAACACGCAGCTGAGCGAAAGAAGCCGGACGTGAGAGAATACACGCATACTGTGTGGTTATGTTTATATGAGATTCAAAGTAGGTGAAGCTAAAATGCCCCGTGAGGCTATGCTGACATGGAACCCCTGGTGGGTGGGATAATGTTTTTAGAAAAATTAAGGGAATTCTGACCGCACAGTACAAATCACAGAACCATTACCTGTGGTCGGCGGGGGAAGGGTTATAGCTGGGAGGCATTCGGGGGACTTCTGTAATTCTATTTATTGTCGCTGGCTGTGCTGGGTCTTCACTGCTACGCACTAGCTTTCTCTAGTTGCGGCAAGCGGGACTCCTCTCTGTTGCGGTGCGTGGGCTTCTTTGTCGTGGAGCGCGGGCTCGAGGGAGTGCAGGCTCAGTATTTGTGGCTCCTGGGCTTAGTTGCTCCACTGCATGTAGGATCTTCCCTGCCGGGGGATCGAACCTGTGTCCCTTGCACTGGCAGGTGGATTCTTTACCACTGAGCCACCAAGGAAGATCTCGGGGGACTTTTAAAGTGTGTGAGTCTCCTGCTTGAGCAGAGTTTACACAGGCTGCTTCACAATTATTCCTTCTGCGTCTGTACACTGAGGCTGGGCACGTTCTGTACCTGTGCTGCATTCTGCAAGGCGTATAGGCAGGTCTTCCGACGTCTTTGCATCTACTGGGTGAGTGGACGGTCCACATATGGTGGGCATAGACCCCTTTTTTTTTTTCCAGTGGAGGCAAACCAACCATAGCCCTTAGACGTCAAGGGACCACAATGTTCAGCGTTCCCTCGCCTGTGAGATGAGTCCCACGTGTGAAGGTAACAACCAGGGCTGCCCTGCGGGAACCACGAGGGAATGACAGAATCCAGCTGTGTGGAGAGACAGGGTGGGTCTGGAACCACGAGAAAGAGGGAATGTGGAGGCCACAGCTGGAGGATAAGAAGGCAGGGGTGCTAGAGAATAGAATGGATCCATCAGGAGAGCTTAGACAGGCTGGGAAATACCAACAGAGCCTTTGGGGACCACTGACACTTGGGGGGGCATATCCTCAGTTGTGGGCACCAAAGGCATCTTCCAAAAAGAGCAGTGCCCATGGGCAGACACCGTGAGAAAACCCAGGTGATGAGAACCACGCTTCCTTCTACTAGAACCCAATGTCTTGCCTGACTTCTTACATAAGTATAAGTTATCTCTGCAGGTGTGATCAGATATTGTTGTTAAGTTGCTCAGTCGTGTCTGACTCTTTGCGACCCCATAGACTGTAGCCTGCCAGGCATGTCTGTCCACAGAATTCTCCAAGCAAGAATACTGGAGTGGGTTGCCATTTCCTTCCAGGGGATCTTCCTAACCCAGAAACCATGTCTCCTGCATTGCAGGCGAGTTCTTTACTGCTGAGCCACCAGGGACTCCCCATGATCAGATCTTGGGTTTTGCTGATTTGCTTTTTTTTAATTAAAAAAAATTTATTGGAGTATTGTTGTGTTAGTTTCTGCTGTACATCAAGGTGAATCAGCTATACGTATACATATATCCCCTCTTTTTTGGGTTTCCTTTCCATTTCGGTCACCACAGACCACTGAGTAGACCCTGTGCTGTACAGTAGGTTCTGATTAGTTATCTATTTAATGCATGGTATCAATAGAGTATATAGGGCTTTGCTAAGTCATACCTACATTTCACTAAGATATCCTCACTCTAGAAAGTGGTTTCTGCATCTTGAATAGTGGGCTTTATGAGATCTTGCTGCTGATTCATTATTAAGGAAGAGAGAGAGACACTGGGCTTCCACGAATGTTCAGAATTATAGCCACCCACAAGGTCAGAGGTAAATGAGAAGTGTCCTCTCCTGCCGATTGCCCTGGACTGGATTTATATCCTCCTTCGAGATGGTGACCTGCCATCTCTGCTTTGCCCATGGCAGTCACGTACCTAGCTTGAGGACGCTGAGCCCCGCACCTCGGATAGGACTGTTGCCCCAGCCTTGCCAGCCCACCGCCATCTCTGCCTGGCAGAAGGAATTCTTTGACACTAAAGACAGTCAGGTGTTGGCTGACCAAGAAAGGGAATGGGTCTTCTCTTACCTCCCTTTGATTTGTTGGCTCACTTGTTTTGTTTTCTCCTAAATTGTTTTTCTCTGAAACTATTAAGTTTGGGTTCATAAGCCTACTGAAGAGGCAAATGACCAAAGAGTTGCTGGTTTCTGGGAAAAAAAGAGGAGGCTGAGTTGATCAACTTGGCAAGTACCATTTTTTAATGTGAAAGTGAAAGTTGCTCAGTCATGTCTGACTCTTTGTGACCCCGTGGACCATACAGTCCATGGAATTCTCCAGGCCAGAATACTGGAGTGGGTAGCCTTTCCCTTCTCCAGGGGATCTTCCCAACCCAGGGATCGAACCCAGGTCTCCCTCATTGCAGGTGGATTCATTATCAGCTGAGCCACCAGGGAAGCCCAAGAAGGCTGGAATGGGTAGCCTATCCCTGCTCCAGGGGACCTTCCTGACCTAGGGATCGAACCGAGGCCTCCTGCATTGCAGGCAGGTTCTTTACCTACTGAGCTATCAGAGAAGCCCCTTTGACTCACTTGAAAAACTCTCTGTGAATGAAAAATGTTGCCTGCCAGATCAGCAAACAAAGGATGCTGTGCTCGTTAAGCCATCAGCCCCCCCAGAAGGTGAGCCCTGAGGGGTCTTAGGGTGGAGAGAAACTGCCAAGCCCTCAGCCACTGCAACCCCCTACCCCCAACCCCCGCCCCCAACATCCTGTGCACCCTGGGGGGACTCAGGGTGGGAAAAAGTGGATACTGGCCCCAGAGAGCTGGATTAGACTTCAGTGAGCTCACACTCTTGAATCTTTCTATACAAAGAAAAATGCTGAATTCATTAACCTAAGATTTCTGGTTTGCTTTAACTAACAGCTCTCTTTCGATGTTCAGACTACCTGGTTTTTGCTGCAGCAACCCTTATATACCTTGTATCTTTTCTTACCTCTCAGGAGCAGCCCCTCAGAGCTATCCTGGGCTTGAAGTCTTCAGAAAGTACTCCAAATAAAACAGAATTCTCAGTTTTTAGATTGTGCTTCCCCCGCACCGCCCCCCCCCCCCCCGCCAATCGACCTTGCTTCGGTTCTTGGATTTGGACTATCGCTTAAGTTCTCCAGGAACCTTGCAAGTAGCTGCTTTGCAAAACACAACAGTTTAACCTAATTTGATCTCTCAGCTGCTGCTCTGCTCCCGAGAAATGTGTTATTCTCCAAGTGCTCGAGCAGTAATTAAAACCAAGGGTGTTGAAGTCATCAGCACGCACTGATTCCGCTGAGGGGGTGGTGTGTACGTGTGTTTATGTGCGAGTGTGTGCACAGGCAGGCCCGTGTGCTCACATACATGCAAATACTTAGGAGGCTGAGTTTTGCATCCTTCGTATTATGATGCTTTAAAACCATCATTATAATCTGAAATGCATGCAGGGATTAGCTGATGTAGACTCTCAGTTTGATTTCTGAAGAGGAACCAGTCATCACTGCTGTTGACTTGAGGAAAAACAAAAAAGCTTAGAAGGTGGGAGGTTAAGTTTTATTCAGGTACTTGGTGAGGACTGTGGCTGAGAGACAGGATGTCCGTAGTCTGGGGAAACTGTTTTGAAGAGGAAGGGGAGTGTTGTAGCCATGCGTTCTGGGAAACAAACTCACTCAGAAGGACAATGCAGATAGTGGAGTGCAGTTTATTACACCGGCGGGCCCAAGGCAGAGTCTCCTCTTAGCCAAGGACCCCGACCAACGTTTGTGAAAATCTTTTATATCCCGTGAGTACGTGTCCAAACCCACCACTCCAAATTCCTTGAGACTTACATAAACCAAGGAAAATACAATCCCAATAACCCCTTCGGTCACGTGCTATGTGCTCAAACAGTTAAACTACTGGCCAATAATCAATAAGCTCGAGGTTACACTCCGATGGGTATGGAAAATTTTATGGCCTGTCCGGAGGGGGTCTTATCCTTCTGTTGTCGTTTCCATAGGCACTAAACACAGAGTTCAGAGTCCACTGGAAAGGTGGCCGACCGTGATCAGCATGAACAGGCCTAAGATGGGTCCAGGCCCTATGAATTCCCTCTTCAGGAGAGGGCAGGTTATACATGATTTTTGGTAGGAAATACATGCCATCAAGCTTACATCTGGGTAAGAGATGGCTCCTAGTCACAGAGATCTCAGGTTAATGATTTTAGTGCTATGCAGTATGCGGGAAGATGCAGGACCGGGGTCACTGGAATTCTTCCTGGAAAGAGGCGTTCCTTCACTAGGGGCCTGCTGGCTCAGCCCCAGTGCCTTAGCCGGTTTTCCTCCTGAGTTCCTCTCTGGGTGCGCTTTCGTCAGCCCTGGAAGGAGTTGGGACTTAGCCCTATGGAGCTAGGTGCTGAACTGGGTGCTCCTTGATCTTTGTTCGCGCTGCGTGGAAGGTCATCCTGGAGACGATTCTCGGAGCGTGGGGCCTGGACCAGCTTTCGCTGGGAGCTTTCAAAATGGAAGCGCTTCTGCTCACCCAGACCTAACCAAATGGAAACTCTGAGGATGGGTTTGGCATCTGTACTATTTTTTTCTCCTGTGTCCTGATTTTATTGTTTTGCAGCAGAAATCCCAACATAGAATATAATTGCAAATATTCGACTGTGCAAAAGAGAATATTACCCAAGTACACACGGGAGATGTGATTTTGTTAAACTCTTATACACAGGTCAGTCCTACAAGCACTTGGAGTCTAGGTCCTGCGATTCTGGTGGATGCTAAAATTTAGTTCTAAGCCCAGTTCTTTCTGAGGGGTGGGGGTGAAGGGCCATTTATTTTATTTTTAAATGTCCATGCTGTCATAGATCAGTACTTTTATGAGGCAATCACAATGAAATAATTTTCTAGATTCATATATAAAGTGCAAACCCAGGGTTTGTAGTTTTATATCCGGAGATCTAAAATTACCCTGTCAAATTGCCATAAATCTTTCCAACTGGCAGGCTCTCAATTTCTGTTCTTAGCTCTTAGAGAACCTGTGATAAGAGGCTGCCCAGGGGCGCTTACTCACAGACCATGCTCAGAATAGCCATCCCCTGGTGGACCTTGGAAAGCCTGCCTCACCGATGGGCAGCGTTGCCTGTTATCTGTCCAAATGCCTGGTGGGAAATAAAATTAAAAACAAAAAATCTCCCAGCCCGGAACATCTCGCCCCAAAGTCCAGAGAGAAAGAAGCCAGTTTTGTCATGGCACCAGTGTGAAATAGCACCAGAGAAAAGGCTGAAACCTCCCTCTTCTGTGTCGCTGCCGCTGCTGCTAAGTCACTTCGGCCGTGTCCGACTCTGTGCGACCCCACAGCCGGCTAAGTGGGGCGAAAAGGCTCGTGTCACGTGGTTTTGCCCTGTGCAGTCTGGTGACATCTCTGGCTCTTCTCTTCCCAGGAGACCAGGAGGTGGGCCTTTATCTTTCTTGATGATTACTTTTTAGAAATGGCTCCTGGGGGGCCTGGAGGAAACCTGGAGTTATGAGACTAGCCAGATGCTTAGAAAACTGCGCAAAAGATTTACAAACAAAATTTGAAAGAACAAAGGAAGAAGTTCTGGAAAAAAAAAAAAATGGGAGTTGGGGGTTGGGAGGAATGTCTCTTCCTTATTTTCAATGGAGAGAGTTAAGCTCCTTTATTCCTGGTGGTAAAGAACCAGCCTGCCGATGCAGGAGACAGAAGAGATGTAGGTTCTAGCCCTGGGTTGGGAAGATCCCCTAGAGGAAGAAATGGCAAACCATTCCAGTATTCTTGCCTGGAAAATCCCGCGGACAGAGGAGCCTGGCAGGCTACAGTTCAAAGGGTCGCAAAGAGTCAGACACAACTGAAGTGACTTAGCACTCACTTATACTCCTCAAATCTGAAGGTGTCATGTCTTATTATTTTTCTTTTTAATAGCATGCTTTATGGTAGCTAGCAGATCTGTGAGTTATGAATCCCAAGTAACTTTATTTTCTTAGTGTAACTATTTCATTTTAAAATGGGGGACTGACAGGGGTAGAATTAGGATAAAAGGATGAATTTCGTTTTCTGAGTTTTGCCTTTAAGAAAGAATTGGGTCTTTTCCCACTTTTCCCTAAAGTTTATTTTTGGCTCTAATTATTTTAAATGATTCATTTTTTTCAGACATCTAGGAAATGTTAATTACTGCAGATAAGCCTTTATTGTAAAGCCTACCACAAAGGCTTTTTTCCCTCTTCAGTACACAGAAAGGAGATAATGTTAAAATGCTCTTATGCAAATTTTAAAACTCCCTGTGACATTAACAATGCTAATGACAGCTAATGCATCCCAAAGCTTCCCTGGGCTTCAAAATAGTCAAAGTGCTTAGAAATGTTTGAGGAAAAAGAAAACGAAGTGGAAGTGTTAGTCACTCAGTCCTGTCCCACTCTCTGCGACTCTACGGGCTGGAGCCCTCCAGGCTCCTCTGTCCAGGGGATTCTCCAGGCAAGAATACTGGAGTGGGGTGCCACTTCCTTCTCCAGGGGATCTTCCCAACCCAGGGATCGAACCCGGGTCTCCTGCATTGCAGGCGAACTCTTTGCTATCTGAGCCACCAGGGAAGCAAATACAGAAGCAGTGGAATTTTTCAGGGAGATTAATTCCTTGAAAAATGGATGCTGTGTGCATCTGAGGGAATATAAAGAGCTGAAGGCTCTGGGAAGCTCAATGCAGAGGTCTCTGTGGACGCTTTTCTCCCAGATGGTGGAGTGGCTTCTGAATTCGGAAGGAATAGTCACTGCAGTGGTTAGAAGGGGAATTGTTCTCATACAGCAAACCGGAGGGTTAACTACAAAAGACACTTGCCCAGAGCCTTTGCCAGCAACGAACAGCAGCAACAAGGGCATCTGCCAGCTGCCTCTGTGGACGCTGAAGCCTGTGCGGCCTCAGCTGCTGACCTTCAGCACCGCCTGAGGGGAGTTCAGGGTGGAGGGGGAGGCAGGCTCTGCTCCAGGGAAACGGGGAAACAGGTCTTTGATGTTGTTGTTCAGTGGCTCAGTTGTGTCCCACTTTTTGTGACCCCATGGACTGCAGCACGCCAGGCTTCCCTGTCCTCCACCATCTCGCAGAGTTTGCTCAGACTCATGTCCATTGAGTCGGTGATGCCATCCAACCATCTCATCCTCTGTCATCCCCTTCTCCTCCTGTCTTCAATCTTTCCCAGCATCAGGGTCTTTTCCAATGAGTTGGCTCTTCCCATCAGGTGGCCAAAGTATTGGAGTTTCAGCTTCAACATCAGTCCTTCCAGTGAATATTCTGGTTGATCTCCTTTAGAATTGATTGGTTTAATCTCCTTGCAGTCCAAGGGACTCTCAAGAGTCTTCTCCAACACCACAGTTCAAAAGCATCAATTCTTTGGCACTCAGCCTTCTTTATGGTCCAGCTCTCACATCCACACATGACTACTGCAAAAACCATAACTTTGACTCTGTGGACCTTTGCCTGCAAAGTAATGTCTCTGCTTTTTAATACACTGTCTAGGTTGGTCATACCTTTTCTTCCAAGGAGCAGGCGTCTTTTAATTTTGTGGCTGAAGTCTGTCTGCAATGACTTTGGAGCCCAAGAAAATAAAATCTGTCACTGTTTCCTTTGTTTCCCCATCTATTTGCTATGAAGTGATAGGACTGGATGCCATGATCTTTGTTTTTTGAATGTTGAATTTTAAAGCCAACTTTTTCACTCTCTTCTTTCACTTTTATCAAGAGGCTCTTTAGTTCCTCTTCACTTTCTGCCATAAGGGTGAGGTCATTTCCTTATCTGAGGTTATTGGTATTTCTCCTGGAAATCTTGATTCCAGCTTGTGATTCATCCAGCCCAGCATTTTCCACCATGTACTCTGTATGTAAGTTAAATAAGCAGAGTGACAATATATAGCCTTGAGGTACTTCTTTCCCAATTTGGAACCAGTCCGTTGTTCCATGTCTGGTTCTAAATGTTGTTTCTTGACCTGCATACAGATTTCTCAGGAGGCAGGTAAGGTGGTCTGGTATTCCCACGAATTTTTCAGTTTGTTGTGATCCACACAGTCAAAGGCTTTAGCATAGTCAATGAAGCAGAAGTAGATGTTTTTCTGGAATTTTCTTGCTTTTTCAATGATCCAATGGATGTTGGGAATTTGATCTCTAGTTCCTCTGTCTTTTCTAAATCCAGCTTACACACTTGAAATTTCTCGGTTCACATACTGTTGAAGCTAGCTTGGAGGATTTTGAGCATTATCTTGCTGGCATGTGAAATGAGTGCAGTTGTGAGGTATTTGAGTGCAATTCTTTGCCATTGCCCTTCTTTGGGATTGGAATGAAAACTGACCTTTTCCAGTCCTGTGGTCACTGCTAAATTTTCCAAATTTGCTGGCATATTGAGTGCAGCACTTTAACAGAATCATCTTTTAGGATTTGAAATAGCTCAGCTAGAATTCCATCACCTCCACTAACTTTGTTCCCAGTGATGCTTCCTAAGGCCCACTTGACTTCGCATTCCAGGATGTCTGGCTCTAGGTGAGTGATCACACCGTCGTGATTATCTGGGTCATGAAGATCTTTTTTGCATAGTTCTGTGTATTCTTGCCACTTCTTCTTAATACCTTCTGATTCTGTTAGGTCCCTACCATTTCTGTCCTTTTTTGTGCCCATCTTTGCATGAAATGTTTCGTTGGTATCTCTTAATTTTCTTGAAGAGATTTCTAGTCTGTCCCATTCTGTTGTTTTCCTCTATTTCTTTGCATTGATTGCTGAGGAAGGCTTTCTTATCTCTCCTTGCTTTTCTTTGGAACTCTGCGTTCAGATGGGTCTATCTTTCCTGCTGTCCTTTGACTTTCACTTCTCTTCTTTTTCAGCTACTTGTACAGCCTCCTCAGACAGACCATTTTGCCTTTTTGCATTTCTTTTCTTGGGGATGGTCTTGATCACTGCCTCCTGTACAATGTCATGAACCTCTGTCCATCGTTCATCAGGCACTCTGTCTATCAGATCTAATCCCTTGACTCTAATTAGTCACTTCTACTATAATCGTAAGGGATTTGATTTAGGTCATACCTGAATGGTCTAGTGGTTTTCCCTACTTTCTTCATTTTAAGTCTGTTTGACAATAAGGAGTTCATGATCTGAGCCACAGTCAACTCCCGGTCTTGTTTTTGCTGACTGTGTAGAGCTTCTTCATCTTTGGCTGCAAAGAATATAATCAGTCTGATTTCATTACTGACCATCTGATGATATCTATGTGTAGAGTCATCTCTTGCGTTTTTGGTACTGGTCTTTAGATAGTTAGATACTATCAGGAAACTGATTTCATGATCCCAATCCTTGCATGTCCTCATATCTAGAAAAGAACTAAATCCCTTCATGGTGACATCAGATCCTCATAACCAGCAGAAAACCTTTTGCAAAGTGAGCGCTTGATTGCACTGAACTCCCGCCCCACCAGCACCTCCACCCCCGCCTCTCTGGCTCCCGCCCCCCAGCATCTTGTATATTGACCTCCCCCCACCCCCGCCTCTGTGGAGCATGCTCTCAGAGCTCTCGAAGGTGCTGTCTCCTGGGCTGCAGTCCTCATTTTGCCCCAGATGAAACTTAAAACTGTAACTCCCATGTTGTACATCTTTTTAGTCAATAAGAGAAAAGTGAGGAAAGGGGTAACACAAAAAAGCAGGTCCAGGGATGATAATGAACAACCATCTTCCTGAGAACAATGTCACATTTCTGCCCAAACCAACTGGAATTGTTGCAGGAAGGGGGACCCCTTCCAGGGTCCAAGAGAGGGCTCTTGTCTAACATTCAGAAATGAATTGTCCCAGGAGACGCAGGTACTGACAAAGCGAGAGACTTCACTGGGAAAGATCGCCTGGGCAGAGAGAGCCAGGAGGGTAAAGGTACCCAGAAGAACTGCTCTGCCACGTGGCTCTCAGTCCCTGGCTTTGGGATTAGTTTCCATGTTTTCTCAGACCAGTCATTCTGACTCAGGGTCCTTCCTAGTGGCACGTGGCTCGCTCAGCCAAGAAGGATTCCAGTGGAGAGGATTCTGGGAGGTTGGCAGGACATATGGACTGGTGTCTCCTCTCTCCCCTTTTGACCTTTCCGGATTCTTCCAATTGGTGGCAGCTTGTTCTGCCTTCCTTACCAGGACCTCCTGTTGTAAGACCACTCGTGCAAGGGGTTACTGTCAGACCTGGCCAGGGTGGGCAGTTTTGGTCAGCGGTTCCCCTAACAGAATGACCACAGGAATGACACAGTTCATTTGGTTTATGCCTTCAGATTCCTGTTGTTCCTCTGCTGACCCTGCAGTGTGTTTGGAGAACAGAGATTCAGACTCTACGGTAGCTCTCCTTAGGTTGACTCAGATTGCCTGGGATCTTCGCACAAGAGCATCTTATTCTAGACGTGGTTCTCACTCCTTCAAACCGTGTGTCTTCCCCTCCTTTCTTCCTTGAATTCCTTCGTATTAAACACAATCGAGGTGAGGTGTGGCGAGCTTGCCTCGTGCACAGGGTGGTTGAGGCAAGAATGCCACTCAGGTGACTGATGCAGGTCCCCACGTGGCATCTTTAGAGCCTTGTGGGCAAATATAATTAAACACAGAGTCCCCCCCTCCCGCCCCCCGCCACCCCAGAAACCCTCTCCACAAAGGCAGCAGAGAAAGGAAGCACTTTTTTTCTTTGAGGTTGCAGGGAACCAGAATGCGATGCCCGTGAGGGGTGATCAACCAGGATAAGCGCTAGGGAGGAAGGAACTCTCACCTCCGTGTCACCAGGCAGCTGTGGCCCCTTCCAGATGGGTTTTTATGATACACAGTAACTAGTCCTCAAGGAAGAGGCCTTGATGACACCGTTTGGGGACAGTGTTCATCCTGGTGATTGCTTGGACATCCGTTTACTGGCTTTTCAGAGGGAAGGTAGACTTTTGCATGTTGAAGCAAGGTGTCCACCGGTTAATATTAGTTAATATTAGGTTCCTGCCCCCATAGGAGCTGGGAGATGGTGGGGCATCGTGGCTGTCTCCCTAAATGTTGCCTTTTTATAGCCGTGGCTCCCAGGGTCCCAGGAAAGGCATTCCTGGGTTAGAAAGCTGACAGAAGGCCACTCTGGGCTTCAAAAAGATGTATTTCAAAAGAGATGAAAAGGTGCTTACAGTGACAAGTTTTCTAAGGTAAATGCTCTAAGAAGAGGAGAGAATTTTCCACCCCGACCCCCCTCCTCCCATTTCCTACCAGGAGAATAAGCTGCTTATTATTTTCCCTTTTTAAAAATTGAAGTATAGTTGATTTACAGTGTTCCAGGTTGCAGCAAAGTGATTCATTTCTACATACAGCCATTCTTTTTCGGATTCTTTTCCCTTATAGGTTATTACGAGACATCGAATATACTTCCCTGTCCTGTAAGGTGGTCCTTGTGGCTTATCTGCTTTATAGATGGCCGTGTGTATCTGTTCACCCCTCCCCTACCGAAGCCTCTTATTTTAGTTTGTATTTGCCTTTAAAGCCAAAACACTGAAAAAATTCCCATGTACAACAGCCAGCAGAGCCACAGAAATTCACTGTGGTGACTGGACCAAGGCTCACTGCTTGAGATGTCAGCAGAATTTTAGGCAAAATTGAGGCTCAGGTGATGCAGGCCAGGGACCCGAGTGCTTGAAGGGACCATTCCTTCTGCCAGTAATTTACGAGCAAGAAACACAGCCAAATGACTGGATCAGGGCTTGCTGCCACGGGCCAAAAGCAGGAGGGTCCTGCCCCGAGTGGGGCTGTGGGCAGAGGAGGCGATGGCCAAAGACCTAGCTGTTAGGAGCTGGTGTTTCTTCCTGTCCTACTTCCAAGAGCAATTAACTTTCAGTGCCTCGCATGTGGTGAGCGGGGAGGTAGGTACTTCGCATACAGCGTCTCACCAAACTCCCATAGCGGCTGAGGATGGAGGTAATATTACCTCCACTTATCAAATGAGGCTCAAAGGAGTTCAGCTGGAAAACTGCCCCTGGTCACTTAGGTAGATGGGAGAAGTCTAGGATCAGCCAGCTCAGAGGTGTAAGGCTCACTGCGGTCTTCAGAGGAGGGATCAAGCTTTAGGTTTCCCAAAGAGGTAATTTTTAAGTATAAAATAGATAATCACTGAGTAAAATATTAATGCCCTATTTACTGAGGTCTGGAGAAGGAAATGACAACCCACTCCAGTGTTCTTGCCTGGAGAATCCCGTGGACAGAGGAGCCTGGTGGGCTGCTGTCCATGGGGTTGCACAGAGTCAGAATCGACTTAGCAGCAGCATTTACTGAGGTCACATGAAGGGCATTTGGAAGCTGCTGCAATAATTCATTTTGGTGGCTCTGTTAACACCTTTACTTTCCATTTTATCTTCTTAAAACCTTTCATCACATCATCTTTTGACTGTCTGTTCAACTGGGGATCCCCAGTGAAGAGTTGGTGTTACTATTAATTACGCCCAGTGCTTTATATTCTTTCTGTATCACAGGAGCTCACCCACGGTGCCCTGTCCGCTGCTTAAGCAGAGGAGAACTTCTGGGTCACCAATAGCCCCATGTCAGGGCAGCTCATGTTCGAATCCAAACCCCTTTTCCCCAAGCTCAGGCATCTCCTTCTGCCTTTTTCTGAATGATCTCATCCAGTTGTGTTCCGGTGGTTCCCAGGTTGATATCTCAGCCTCAGATCTCTGGACTCTGTACCAAAGCCCCTCTCACGTACCTCCTGGGCTTACCAAAATGGGCTTAGCCAAAGCAGAGCTGACTCACTCCTTCTGAAATGGAGCAACACCCTACGGGGCCTTCCCAGAATAGACCCTCCCCCACCCCATGTTAGCAGCCTGCCTTTTGTCTGTGCAAAAACCAGCCAAAGGGTAAATCCAATCACAAGTGAGAAAATGTAGAAGCAAAGGAAAGCTGTCAGAAAGACCAGATAATCACAGTTGAGTATTAAGCCAAGTCAAGGACCTTCAGCGCCTCCTCAAGGGCTACAGATAATGTTCTGAGCCATATTCTTTGAGCTCTTTTATATTTACTGAAACCCCCTGCCAGGCAGAAGAAGTTGACTAATGATGACCAGACTGTAGCTATGACATAAGCTGCCACAATTCTGAGAACTAGCCTTAAAGAAATGGGGCTCGTGGCCCCAAAGGAAGTTCAGACCCTGGAACTGAAGATTAGTCAAAGTCAGAGTGTTAGTCACTCACTTGTGTCTGACTCTTTGTGACTCCGTGGACTGCAGCCCTCCAGGCTTCTCTGTCCATGGGATTCT
Organism: Bos indicus x Bos taurus; assembly: GCF_003369695.1. NCBI lineage: Eukaryota > Metazoa > Chordata > Mammalia > Artiodactyla > Bovidae > Bos > Bos indicus x Bos taurus. The sequence continues at coordinate 3,922,821 of NC_040079.1, read as the reverse complement.
CCAGGCAAGAATACTGGAGTGGGTTGCCATTCCCTTCTCCAGGAGATCTTCCCGACCCGGGGATCGAACCCAGGTCTCCAGCATTGCAGGCAGGTTCTTTACCACCTGAACCACCAGGGGAGCCCTGATGAACTGGACTTAAAACAACCAAGATGACGCAGCTGAGACCACTGGTGACCAACTGCAAGATGGCCATCAGAGCCGACTGTGCCCTCCCTCTGCCCACGCACCCCTGAGTCTCCCCTTACAAGCTCTTGCCCCCTGCTTGTCAGGAGGGGAGTTGACTTTTGCACTCAGGCTGCCTTCTCCCCGCTTGCTGACCTCCTGAGTAAAGCAGCCTTGCCCTTCTACCAACACTTCCCTCTCAAATATAGGCTTTCCAGCGACAAGTAGCCACCCCCGAGTTCAGCAACACTTCCGAAGTTTCTTTTTCCTTAGACTCCCTAATCTCTGTGGAATGATGGAACCATCATTCATGCTGAGGGTCAAGGTCGAAGGCTTGGCTGATCCTGGGTTTCTCACTTCCCTCCCCACATCACAGCCCGTCACACCATCAACAAGCAGCTCGGGCTTCAGCCTCTCCTTGACTGACAGCTTCTCTTCTCCTTGAGGACTTTCACTTCAGGCACGTCCCCCATCCTCTCGTACCTGGACCAGAAATCGTGTCCTTCTTGGCCTCCCCGCCTCCACTCTGGGTCAGACACAGATCTTTCTCTTTATAGCTTCTGGAGTGCTCTTTTTAGACACAGGTCAGGTCAATTCACTTAACAGCGTCTCACTGTACTGGGATAAAACCCAGTGTCTTACCTGACGCTGCCTTCTTACCTGCTGCAGAGCCTCGCAGCCTCACCTGTCCCCTGCCCTCCTAGAGTCTGCTCTAACCTGCTGGCCTCTCTGGGGTCCCTGCAACGCATCAGCCTTATTCAACCTTTCACCTGCTTTTCCTCCACCTGGGGCTCTCTGCCTTAGATGCTGGCTCCCTCTTTCTGGAGTGTTCTTCTAGACTCTTCCTCTAAAATCATTCTTTACTCTCTTCCCCTTGGCCCAATAACATGACACCTCCATAGCGCTTCACTAACTGTTGATAGTATCTACTTACTGGCGGCTCAGTGGGAAAGAATCCACACCTGTCCGTGCAGGAGACGCAGGTTCGATCCCTGGATCAGGAAGATCACCTGGAGGAGGACATGGCAACCCACCCCAGTGTTCTTGCCTGGAAGATTCCATGGACAGAGGAGCCTGGTGGGCTACAGTCCATGGGGTCGCAAAGAGTTGGACATGACTTAGCGACTAATCAATGCAGCGATGCAAAAAGCAACTGGGATCTAGTACCTTTCTTAAATCATACAATGTATGCATCGGTTGGAGTGACTGCAGTCTGTCTCCATCATTGGGACGTCAGCTCCCCAGGGGATCTTTACTCGTTTGGGTTCTGTGCTCTACTGAACCTGGATGGGAGGGATTAATGTGGGGCCAGAATTGCTCAGAGCGCAATCTTTTAAAAAAGCTTTTGGATATCTCTCTTTATCTTTTTGGGCTTCCCTGGTGGCTCAGTTGGTAAAAAATCTGCCTGCAATGCAGGAGACCTAGGTTCGGTCCCTGGGTCAGGAAGATCCCCTGGAGAAGGGAATGGCTACCCACTCCAGTATTCTTGCCTGGAGAATCCCATGAACAGAGAAGCCTGGCGGGCTACTGTCCATGGGGTTGCAAAGATCTTTTTAAAGTTTGCACTTGAAAGTAATTCAGTGCATAAATATACAAACTGATAATGAATTTGAACTAAGGGAATGGAGCGAAGCACAGCAGGGTTACTGAGAAGTCCTGTGCGGATGGTCACAGGATAAACAAAATGATGTGTGTCAATCCCCACTTGTTGTGGCAGCATTGTAAGATGCAGATTCATAAACTGAGGTCAAAAGTTCTTTCTCATGCACGGTGTTCAGAAAGGGAGAAATCCATGCACTGTTACATGACTGTCCGCAATTTTGTCTCCATGCTGTTACGTTTTGATGACTATTTTAAATCAGTTTCCCCCTCATCCACCACTTTGGCTCAGACCTCCTTTCAGAGTCCACTGAGCACCGTGGACATTCCCCTAAGCACTCATTAAGGTGACAGTGTCCACTCGATGCTGCCCAGAACCGCTTACCTGAGAACCCTGGGTTCGATTAGGAATTCAGAACTTTTCAGAGTTTAAGAAACTAACTCTGTGCTTTTGCTGTATGTTGGGTCACGCCCTCAGTGGTGTCTGGGGTAGCACCCTGTCAATGAAATCAGGATGGTTTCTGCGAAAAATTATATCCAAACTAGATGGGATAAATAAAATGATCGATTGCTTCATGTCGATTCTGGTAAATTCTGCCACCAGCTGAGTTCAGGTCACGTAAGATTTTGTGGCCAAGTGTGTTTGAGAGAGCTTGGTGGAGTTGGAAATTACAGGTTGCGTATGAGGAGATCGAGACCAAGTCACGATATAAACACACACAAGTGAATGGATAGGAGTCATCGCCTGGAGTGCAGTTATAAAGTGGTGTGGGGTCACTTGGAGGGGGGATCGCTTAAATCCATGGGGCAGGGGCTTCAGGAAGGGGCTGTACCTGCAGCTGCTCTGTGGCCTGAGAGCCCCTGCACACAGTCCCATCCGCCCAGCCTGCGCCCAAGCTCACTTTCCTGTTTCATTTTGGGGCCAAAATAGCTCTTTGAAGTTGGTGCTTAGAAGGATTTAGAGATACTAAAAATTGCAGCATTTCCTGCAGAGCTATTTGTGAGAAGAAAGCCATGGAGGTAGAGAAGTGGGTTGTTGAAAATAATAGGGTGAACTTGAAAAGGGGAAATAAAAGTGAGGATTAAAATAAGGGCAATCTGCCTCGTATTGAAATTCTCAGCACCAGTGCTCTCCGAGGAGTTCTGCTTTCATTTTTCTTAAGGGCTAGCAAATTAAACTTTTGAAATTATATGTGTATATGTATGTATATGCATGTGGTACACACACACACACACACACACACACACGAGTGCATGCTCAGTCGTGTCCAACTCTTTGTGACCTCATGGACCACCAGACTCCTCCATCCACGCAATTTTCCAGGCAAGAACACTGGAGGAGGTTGCCATTTCCTTCTCCAGAGGATCTTCCTGACCCAGGGATCAAACTCGTGTCTACTGCATTGCAGGCAGATTCTTTACTGCTGAGCCACCTGTGAAGCCCCAATGTATATACTGTATGTGTGTATATATTTTACGTATGTATACATTTTTAATGGGGCTTCCCAGGTGGCGCTGGTGGTAAGAACCCGCCTGCAATGCTGGAGACCTAAGAGACACAGTTCGATCTCTGGGTTGGAAAGACCTCCTAGAGCAGGACGTGATAGCCCACTCTAGTGTTCTTGCCTGGAGAATCCCACGGACAGAGGAGCCTGGCGGGCCACAGTCTATGGATGGCAAAGAGTTGACGTGACTGAAGTGACTTAGCATGCATGCATACATTTTTAGATGCACATAGAAAACACATTTACATGTAACCTATTAATATACATTTATATAATATATAAGTACATTTACATATAATATGTATACATTTTACAGAAATGTGCTATTGAACTGTGAAGAGTTCCATTCTCCATGCAATCCCTAAGATATCCTCGTTAAGACTCTAATCAGGCCCTTGACAGCTATTCTGCCTTAAGAAAAACAGTAAACCTGTGGAATAACCTGAAAACAGACGAGTATAAACATCTTCAGTTGAGCCTTGCGGCATCATGACGTCTACGGAAAAACCTGCTGTCCTGTTTGCTGGGAACCAAGCAGGAAGGCCCCTCCTCCAGCAGTAACTCTGTTTATAACAGTTTTCTATGTCGAACTGCGTTTAAGTCAAGTTCCATTTTTCTCGTCTTCAAAAGAACGAGTCTCAGTTACACATTGTGGTTCTTTTCAGCTCTTAATATATCCACTGTGATTTGATCTAGAATGTATCAAAGTAACCCTTCAAAGGACTGATGTTGAAGCTGAAACTCCAATACTTTGGCCACCTGATGCAAAGAGCTGACTCATTGGAAAAGACCCTGATGCTGGGAAGGATTGAGGGCAGAAGGAGAAGGGGACAACAGAGGATGAGATGGTTGGATGGCATCACCGACTAAATGGACATGTGTTTGAGTAAACTTCGGGAGTTGGTGATGGACAGGGAGGTCAGTTGTGTTCGACTCTTTGCGACCCCATAGACTGTAGCCTACCAGGCTCCTCCGTCCATGAAAGTTTCCAGGCAAGAGTACTGGAGTGGGGTGCCATTCCCTTCTCCAGGAAGCTTTGCAGGGAAGCCCTTTATTAATGCGCACTTGGGAGTTAGTGCTCCAAATTACAGAACACAGCAAATATCCCATACGGAGCTCTGAGTAATGAAGGGAGGTGGGTTCAGCTGGTTCTGGGGGGGTTCTTATTTGCAATGCATTACCCAAATCTTCACATTTGAGAGTTATATACTAGAAATACAGAGTTTCTTAAGAATGCCAAAAATCTAGTCACATCTCTTATTTTCTGAATAGCCAGAGAGGACACTTGCTTTTGATATTCATTGAAAACTCCTGTAGGAGCCCCGCTTCCCTCTCCATACCTGCCAGCTGTGTGTGTTAGAACTGTGTCATCAGGAGAGGACCCTTTCAAGTTTCAGGAGCGCCTTCAAACCACAGGAAGCTTTTTTGAACAGCTCTTTGTTATTGTTCAGTCGCTAAGTCGTGTTCGACTTTTTGCGACCCCACGGTCTGCAGCACCCCAGGCCTCCCTGTCCTTCACTAACTCTCGGAGTTTGCTCAAACTCAAGTCCATTGAGTCAATGATACCATCCAAACATCTCATCCTCTGTCACTTCCTTCTCCTCCTTCCTTCAGTCTTTCTCAGCATCAGGGTCTTTTCCAGTGAGTTGGCTCTTTGCATCAGGTGGCCAAAGGATTGGAGCTTTAGCATCAGTCCTTCCAATGAATATTCAGTGTTGATTTCCCTTAGAATTGATCATTTTGATCTCCTTGCAGTCCAATGGACTCTCAAGAGTCTTCTCCAACACCACAGTTGGAAAGTGTTAATTCTTTGGCACTCCGCCTTCTTTATGGTCCAACTCTTACATCTATACATGACTACTGGAGAAACCATAGCTTTGACTATCTGGACTTTTGTCAGCAAAGTGATGTTTCTGCTTTTTAATACACTGTCTAGTTGAACAGCTGTATTGAGTTATAATTTGCATAGTGTATTTTAAGTGTATGATTCAGTGAAATAGTACATGTACAGACTTCTATTACCATCATCAAATCTAACTTACATTTTCCTCCCTCTAAAGGAAGCTCATCTCATTTCACAGGCTTCCTTTCAAAGTGGTTCTTGGAAAACTCACTTGTTCCTGTTCTGCTCAGATAAAGATATCAAGGTTCGTGTTCTTAGTTCATAGGGTCAGCAAATGTGACCCTGCAGAACGTTCTCAGCTAGTGCATTGTGAATTAGAAAGCACTGATCGGATGTTGGGATTTTTTTAGATCATCGTGTCTATGCTTGAAGTTCTTCCCTCCTCTCTCTCGGAACTCTTGCTTTTATTTATAAGTGAAAATGTCAAATTGTCATTGATACTGTCTAGCTAAAATTGCTAATATATCTTATGGTTATAATAAGTAAGATATTTAGCTGCTAACAGCAGACCTGTTTTTAACCTATGTGCTCTCTTGGAGGGAGGGTGGGCATTGGTTCTTATAAACTTGCTGGTCAATGTGTTGAGGGAAACACACAGAAATCAGTCTCAGGCTTAAGTGGGGAGCCCAGAATTTCAGTTCCGTATAGCACAGAAACCCACCCTTCCCAAATGTTATAGTAACTGGCCAAGCATACAACGGGGACTTCTCAGGTGGTCCTGGTGGTAAAGAACCCGCCTGCCAGTGTCAGAGATGTAAGAGACAGGAGTTCGATCCCTAGGTTGGGAAGATTCCCCTGGAAGAGGAAATGGCCACCCACTCCAGTATTCTTGTCAAGAATCCCATGGACAGAAGAGCCTGGCGGGCTCTGGTCCATAGCTTGCAGAGTTGGACAGCACTTAAGTGATTTAGCACTCACCCAGATGTACAACGAGCGTGTCCAAAGTGATTCCACTGCACGAAAGGTCAAGATGGTGGACCGTTTTCTGGCCTCTTTAGGGCTGTCCGAGAACAGGGTGTCCTGGATGACCCCCGGCCCTTCCTGACGCCAGGTGTGTCTTCCTCTCGTCTCACCTGCAGCTGTCAGTGCAGCCAGCCTCTCCTGGAAACGGTTTGATTACCTCGTATCCACTCTTCTTTGGCCAATAATTTTAACAAGGTCTTTTTTAGAGAAGTTTTTTCTTTCTAGCAAAAAGTTAGGGCTTCCCTGGTGGCTCCGTGGTAAAGAATCTACCCACAATGCAGGAGACTCGGGGTTCGGTCCCTGGGTTGGGAGTATCCCCTGGAGGAGGGAATGGCAACCCACTCCAGTACTCTTGCCCGGATAATACCAAGGACAGAGGAGCCTGGAGGGCTGCAGTCCATGGGGTCACGGAACAGTTGACTTAGCAATTAAACAACAACAACTCAAAGTTAGGTAGGTGGGAACTGAGAGGGTTAAGGGTCGATCTGAAGGCAGAGATGCACTTTGAGATGCTTTTGGGGCACTTTGAGGAGGGTCAGGCCCGGGGGGTGGCACTTAGGTGGGGGATGAAGCAGATGGAAGGCAGCACCGGCCACCGGTGCTGGGTGGGGCCCATGGCTTTGGCCACCTGCACCTGCTCGATTCTGTGCTGCCTGGTACAAGATCCCGGTGCTGCTTTCTGTAGTTTTGGTAAAAGACACTACCTCATAGTGTTTGAAACTACAAGCCAATAATACCTTTAGATATGTCTTCTAAAGGATTAATACATCAGAATTTGAGAAAGTGAAATCAGTAAACATGAGTAAGCCTCTTACCTGGACCAGGAGCTGTGACTCTGGGATAACTGTCTCCTGTATTCATGATTCCAAAGACACATGTTCTAGGAACCGGTGGGGTCTGAACAGTCTGACATGTCTTCTTCCCTTATACATCTTCTCGTTTATTTTCAAGTATTCATCAGAGTGAAGGGGCTGCCTTTAGCTCACACTTGCTCTTACTTTCAAATCTCCAAAAAGGAATGAACATATTTACCTTCTATTTTGTACATTTTATTACTATGTGAGTGTGCCTCTGGGTGTGTCTGTGTGTGTGTGTTTAAAGAAAAAATTTCTGATGAAATTTCTTTTCTGACTTATGTATCTTTTGCTGACTCCTGTGACATGTGATGGCTTCCCCGATAGCTCAGTTGGTAAAGAATCTGCCTGCAGTGCAGGAGCTGCTGCTGCTGTGTCGCTTCAGTCGTGTCCAACTCTGTGCGACTCCATAGACGGCAGCCCACCAGGCCCGCGCCGCCCCCCCTAACCCCGTCTCTGGGATTCTCCAGGCAAGAACACTGGAGTGGGTTGCCATTTCCTTCTCCAATGATGGAAGTGAAAAGTGAAAATTGAAAGTGGAGACCCTGGTTCAATTCCTGGGTTGGGAAGATCCCCTGGAGAAGGGATAGGCTACCCTCTCCAGTATTCTTGGGCTTCCCTTGTGACTCAGCTGGTTAAGAATCTGTCTGCAATGTGGGAGACCTGGGTTCGATCCCTGAGTTGGGAAGATCTGCTGGAGAAGGGAAAGGCTACCCACTCCAGGATTCTTGGGTGTGGTTTTTGTCTCCATGTAATCCATGGATGTGGCATCACTGACTTACCATCACAGGTGGGCTAGTGGGACAAACTAGCCCAGGGTTTTCAGACTGAAATGTGCATTGGGTTCATCCGAAAATCTTGCTAAAATGGGTCTTGCTAAAATTGGTCTGGGGTGGGGCCTGGGCTTCTGCATTTCTAGCAAACCCCAGGGTGAGGTCCTTGCCAGATCTTTCAGCCGCACTCTAAGCAGTGAGTCTTCCAGGGCCCAGGGTTTGGTGAGGCAGACAGATTTCCCCAAAGAGTCCCCTGCACCTCACTGCCTGGGGATTAGGGCGCCTGCCCATCAGAGGGGAATCAGGGGGCGTCTATTCAGGGATGGAAGACCTGCTTGGATCAGAGATCCCCTCTTTCCTGAGGCTTACCAGTGTTAGATAGTTTGGCCACCTGATGGGAAGAGCCAACTCATTGAATAAGACCCTGATGCTGGGAAAGACAGAACGCAGGAGAAGAAGGGGACGACAGAGGATGAGATGGTTGGATGGCATCACCGGCTCGATGGACATGAGTTTAAGCAAACTCTGGGAGATGGTGGAAGACAGGGGAGTCTGGCTGCTGCAGTCTCTGGGGTCAAAAAGAGTCAGATACGACTTAGCGACTGAATACCAACACCACCAATGTTTAACTCCATTCAGTGTGTGACAGTACATACTGTAAGACATACATGTAACCTGGAGGAAATTTTAAACCCCTGGTTGTTTTACAAATAGGTCATTGGGGTTGACCTTTCCCATCTGTCTGGACCAGGTGCTGAGGGTATACGGTCTCGAGGAGCATGGAAACAGCTAGGAAGTGGCTGACAGATCTCTCCCGCCCAGACACTTGGGCTTCCCCAGGTGTATCAAGGCTCTGGGAAGATAGGAATTAAGTGTCTCCATTCAGAAAAGATTGATGAAACCTTACTGCAGACTCGGGGACCTTCGGTGGATTATATAGGACTGTTCCCATCCATGTGCTAAGAGTGGGCTAAGCCTCCTACTTAAAAACAGTGCTTTTGTTTTAATCTTTCATATTTCCATCATTTCCAGTTGCACCAGGCTTAAGTCTCAGCAAACATATAAATTGCTTTTATCTTTCTAGTGACGGGAAAATAAAAATTTCAAAGACTTTTCCAAGATTTTGACACCACAATTTTAACACCTTTAGTTGCACAGTTTGAAAAATTGCATATTTTCAACAAACATCTTATTTGATCACTCGTGATGTTTCTTCTGTCAGCTTGGAAGAGCTATGAAAGGCTGCAGACTGTGCGTCTGATATACTAGTTGCAGTTTGAAACCAGTGAGAACACACTTCCTCTGGCACACTTGGGGCTCGTAAACAGACCTGTTGCGTTAATAGCACGTTGAGTTTATCCCCCATGGGATTGTGGCAGGTACCATTTTCTGGAAATAACGATTGTTAATTATCATGTCTTATTTGTCTCTACAATAGGATCTTAGGGTTCTTTGTTGTGGAGACGGGCACTTAAAGGAGTGAAATATCATTTTAAATAGCTTGTTTGAAGATTTCTTCATTATTCCTTACTATAAAATTGTGAAAACAGTTTATCATTAAAGACTCCTTTCAGCTGAATATCTTTCACTGCCTTAAAATGACTGATGATAATAGTTAATCATATGGCCATTTCTACCAAGGCAAAAAAAGAGGTGATTTTTTAACTTAAGTAAGTTGGCTTACAGTGCTGTGTTAATTTCTCTCTACAAACTGACTCAGTTACACATGTACACATTCTTTTTCATATTGTTTTCTATCAGTTTATCTCAGGAGATTGGATATAGTTCCCTGTGCTATACATCAGGGCCTTGTTGTTTATCCATTTTAAATGTAATAGTTTGCATTTGCTGCTGCCGCTAAGTCGCTTCAGTCGTGTCCGACTCTGTGCGACCCCATAGACAGCAGCCCATCAGGCTCCTTCGTCCCTGGGATTCTCCAGGCAAGAACACTGGAGTGGGTTGCCATTTCCTTCTCCAATGCATGAAAGTGAAAAGTGAAAGTGAAATTGCTTAGTCGTGTCCGACTCTTAGCGACCCCATGGACTGCAGCCCACCAGGCTCCTCCGTCCATGGGAGTTTCCAGGCAAGAGTACTGGAGTGGGTTGCCAGTGCCTTCTCCTAGTTTGCACTTACCAACCCCAAATTCCCTGTCCATATGGAAAGAGATTGGGGGAGGAGGGAAAGGGAGGGGAGGATCTCTGTTCTCTGAAGTGGAGGATGCTCCCAGATCCCAGATCACCAGGACAGTCCTCACCTCAGTCCATATTTAGGTGGTCATTTTATCTTAGCTGTTATTAATACCATTAGTGTCACCAATTCAACTGCTAAGTGAAATGTACTAAGGAAGTCCCCTGTCAGTTTGAAAACCTGAGTTTTAGGGGGCTTAAATAGTGGTGTTCACCCACAGGACCTGAGGGGCTCTGGTGGGTTGTGTTTGTTTATGGACTGATTATGTTTGTTGCTCACCAAGCTGTTCTTTTCTTCACTATTGCAGTAGACTTGGTTTCCAGTGTTTCAGGGGCGCAGCAAAGTGATCTGTGATTGTTCACAATCATTCAGTTCCTGGCTCCATAGACTCGGCCATACAGCTGGTATTAATCCCCAAAACGCAGGAGAAAGGGATGGCTTCACCTCTACGCAGAGGCGTTCAGAGCCTGCGTCTGCTTCTCTGCGTCTCTCCTCTCCTGCCTGGAGATCAGCCGTCAGCACCGTCTGGGTGGAGGCTGTGCTGTCGGCCTGGGCCCCAGGGTGGAGACGACCCTGAGTAGAGCCACTGCTGACCGCGGTGTTGATGGACATTTAGCAAAAGCCAGAAGCAAGCCCTGTTCTTGCAAAGCCTCTGGGAGGCCGTTGTTACTGCAGCACAGCCTAACGGATACTGCCTGACACCAGAGGCCTTGAGTGCTGACCTTCTGACGTCCTAGATTTATGTTTATATAAAAATGTGTTGCTGTCGTTCAGTCGCTAAGTCATGTCTGAACCTTTGTAACCTTATGGACAGCAGCATGCCAGGCTTCCCTGTCCTTTCATGATCTCTGGGAGTTTGCTTAAACTCATGTCCACTGATTCAGTGATGCCATCCAACCATCTCATCCTCACCCCCTTCTCCTATTGCCTTCAATCCTTCCCAGCATCAGGGTCTTTTCCAATGAGTCAGCTCTTCCCATCAGGTGGCCAAAGTGTTGGAGCTTCAGCTTCAGCATCATTCCTTCCAATGAAAAATCAGGATTGATTTCCTTTGGGATTGACTGGTTTGCTCTCCTTGCTGTCCAAAGGACTCTGAAGAGTCTTCTCCAGTCGTGTTCCATTGTTTAAAAGAAGGATTAAATGCAGCTTAAAAAACCCATCCAACTCCATGGAATTAACATGCACACATTATTTAACCTGCACACCAAATTATTTGAGCAAAAGAAATGAGGACAGAAAAATAAATCCAGGGCAAGCCCGATACTTCTAAATGGGAGGAAACCTGGAGGCGTCTGCCCCGGGCAAGCAGCCTGTGGTTCTGGCTCTTTCTGGAAGTTGTTACAGAGAGGTCACACGTTGTTCGGGCTTCAGGAGACCCCTTGCTTTCATCGCAGGTGAGCAGAGCACATGACAAATAATAGCAGAGTGGGAATTCAGATGCTTTATTAATAGCTGAGCAGGTTCACAAAAGCGTCTGCAGCGGAGTGCTGGATGCGGGCACGGCACGTAAGGCCCTGGCTAGAGACAGACTCCCATGTCCTTCTGTTCCCTTTGAACTCCGACGTCTCAATCTTGGTTCCAGCAGCCCAAAGTGCCTGCCAGGGGAGAGGGACAAGCAGCAGTGAGGAGCAGGCTGTGGCCATGGTTGCATACCCAGCTGTGTCCCCCGCGAGCAAACGTGAAAAAGCAGAGCTGTGACAGAACCTGCCATCAGCTCTGCCTACACCGGGAAGCAGAAAGCTCTGCCTTCTGGCACTGCAGCCCTGCGAACCATGACTCTGGGTCAGTTAAGATCCCGGTCTTCACTGGGAGCCCAGGGGTAGGAGTCATCAATGACTGAGGTGGAAACGTCCCGCCCCCATCTACATGCGTGTGTGTGGTTCTCAGTCGTGTCTGACTCTGTGACCCCACGGACTATAGCTCACCAGGCTGTTCTGTCCATGGGATGATCCAGGCAAGAATACTGGAGTGGGTTGCCATTTCTTCCTCCAGGGGATCTGGAATCAATCCCGTGGATCCAGGAATCAAATCCATGTCTCCTGCATTGGCAGGTGGATTCTTTACTACTGAGCTACCTGGGTAGCCCACCGCCACTACAGACACACAAATTGCGGAGCCTGGTGGGATTGCTTTTCTTTTTTGAAAATAAAAGCATCTCTCCCAGCCATTGCTGGTCACTGATGTTACAGTATTTCTTCAAGTCTCAGATGCACATGATTTACATGGCTTTATATCTTTAATATCATGGTGACTCTCAGAAATAATGATATGTCATATTTTAATTGGGAATACTTTTTCTTTATAAATGGTCCAAAAAATGAGATTTCCTATTCAGCCCATGATCTCTCAGTTTTGATGAAATGTGATAAAACAACATTTGTCAGAGCAGAAATATCACCTTGCAGCAGAGAAGATTCTGCGGGGGTGTGTGTGTGTGTGTGTTGGTGGTGGGGGGCAATGCTTTGCAGATGAGACGCTCGTGGTTCTAGGTGTCCTGGCTTCGGATGGATCCAATCAGGAACAGAAAGTTTATAGTTAGCAGGTCACAAGTGAGGCATAGAAATCCCCAGTCTCTGACATCAGTGGTTCCAAATGGTTTGGGACTAGCAGGCTGCCTTCAAAGTGGCCAAAGCCACTGATTTATGGAAGCCGGTGCTACAAGTGGTCGTTGACTCCCCTGCAAGCATGGAAGGAATGAAGGATGACGTTAGATGCTGCCAACCAGGCAGAGAAGTAAGGTCTTCCCAAGTGGCAAAGGAGCATAAAGGCGTTTGAGATGACCAGACTTAGAGGACTAGGGGACCGTGCTTAGAAACCCCGCATCTCTTTATGGTGAAAATCGTTTAGAAAGACTTGTCTCCTAAGACAACGGGCCAGGTGAACACAGCATCCGAAAGCTTTAAAGTGGCAAATGCCACTCAGATTATGTGTGTGGCATCTTGAATATAAACCATGTGAGATGACCGCACTAAGCTAAGGGTTGATGCTCTCTTCAGAAGTTCAAAAGCCTAGAGAAGACGTGTTCCTGGACAGAAGACTGCGTCACCCCCGTGGGGAGGGAACTGGGGGTGAGCGTGGGGGGTCCTTCTCACAGCTCTCAGAGGATCACCAGGGAGTCTCTTTAAGATCTTCACAGAGGGAGCGATGGGATCCGAGAGAGTCATTGTCGTTCAGCCACTGGGTCGTGTCCGACTCTGCGACCCCACGGACTGCAGCACGCCAGGCCTCCCTGTCCATCACGAACTCCCAGAGCTTGCTCAAACTCGTGTCCATCGAGTCAGTGATGCCATCCAACCGTCTCATCCTCTGTCTTGCCCTTCTTCTCCTGCCCTCAATCTTTCCTGGCATCAGGGTCTTTTTCAATGAGTTGGCTCTTTGCAACAGGTGGCCAAAGTACTGGAGCTTCAAACATAAATACTAGGTTGGTCATGCCGTGGTTTATAGATCAGCCAACTTTTGGAGTCTGTGCATAAGGCTGTATACAGTTATGTACTAGCTGGATAACCCAGGGCTGGTCATTTCATTTCTCTGAGCCTCAGTCTTCTCATGTGTAACGTGAAACATTACTAGTATCACCATTTAGGTTCTTGAGCAGGTTTAAATGAATACTGCATATTTATAATGTACATGTATGTGACTCATATGTATGTAAAACTACCTGTGTAGGGGCTTCCCAGGTGGCACTAATGGTAAAGAACCCGCCTGCAAGGGAGGAGACTTAAGAGACGCGGGTTCAGTCCCTGGGTTGGGAAGATCCCCTGGAGGAGGGCATGGCAACCCACTCCAGTACTCTTGCCTGGAGAATCCCCATGGACAGAGGAGCCTGGGAGGCTACAGTCCATGAGGTCGTGAAGAGTTGGACATGTCAGGCAGGCACACACATATGCGTATATACAATACGTGTGTATATGTGCGGTATGTACACATATTCCTTGATTCAGATTGAAGCTGTTAGTAAGCCATCTCTCTCTCCCTGTAGCCAGCTTCCTTCTCTTGGAGATCTTTCTTCCGCTCTCAGCTCTCTGGGCCCTTTCCAGGGCTTTCCTTCCTGTTTAGCAATCACAGCATTGGACGTGTGGCCCAGATTCTGGATCCATGCTTCGAGAAGTGGGAGAACCACTGGGTCCGTGACTGCTGGACCACTGAGGCTGATGGGTGATGGACCCTCTGCTGGTTGTGAGTCTGAGTCATCCAGGGCTGGGTGCAAAGAGCCTGGGACTGAGAGGCAGGTGTTCCCGGGCAGGTGGGCACCCCCAAGCCAGGCTGCGTGCAGTCAGGGCAGCAGTGGCACCCAGTGCTCTCTGTAGGCTAGGGGGCCACCCGGGGATCCTTCGAGAAGTCAGGGTCCTGGGCACCAGGCTTTGGTGGGAGGTTTCCACAGGTGTGCCGTGGGGCGGTCAAGAAAGCTTCTGACCTTGAGGATGTCAGTGTCCTTGTCACCTGTTTAGCTCCACCTGATCTGATCATCGAGAGTGTCCTTCCAGGGCTCTGGGGTCCAGTGATGACAGAGCCCACTGAGTGGCCCGGGGGGGATGATAAACCCTCTGGGGTGGTGCTGAGGGTTGGCAAAGAGCCATAGTTGGAGCTTAGGGCAGGCTCTGATTCCCTGAGAGGGCTGGTCAAGCCCTTGCTGAATGAAGCTGTAGGTTCAGATTAAGGGTGTAGTCCAGCCCGGTGGACCTTAGTGTGACCTAAGGCAGATTCCTTCGTCTTTCTGAGCCTTTTTCCCGACAAACTCTAAAACATCTCCTCATTCAGTTCAGTTCAGTGCAGGCGCTGAGTCGTGTCCGACTCTTTGCGACCCCATGGACTGCAGCACGCCAGGCCTCCCTGTCCATCACCAACTCCCAGAGTTCACCCAAACTCATGTCCATTGAGTCGGTGATGCCATCCAGCCATCTCATCCTCTGTTGTCCCCTTCTCCTCCTGCCCCCAATCCCTCCCAGCATCAGAGTCTTTTCCATATGAGTCAGCTCTTTGCATCAGGTGGCCAAAGTATTGGAGTTTCAGCTTCAGCATCAGTCCTTCCAATGAACACCCAGGGCTGATCTCCTTTAGGATGGACTGGTTGGATCTCCTTGCAGTCCAAGGGACTCTCAAGGGTCTTCTCCAACACCACAGTTCAAAAGCATCAATTCTTCGGCACTCAGCTTTCTTTATAGTCCAACTCTCACATCCATAAATGACCACAGGAAAAACCATAGCCTTGACTAGATGGACCTTTGTTGACAAAGTAATGTCTCTGCTTTTTAACATGCTGTCCAGATTGGTCATAACTTCCCTTCACTGAATATTCCCATTTGCTACCTGGTGAGTTTGTAAGTGTCTGGTATATTTCCTGTTGTATCACAGGTGTCCGTGCGGGATGTCCATTGGTGATGGATTTCTTCATCAGTCCATGCTGACCACAGCAGGTTCCTGACGGCTCTGGGATTTCTCAGGGGGAAACTCCCAACATCCATAATAGCCATTCATGGCCAAATCTGCCTCCTTGTCACCTCTGCAGTTGAATTCAGCAATCCATTCATTCAGCCAGAAAGTTATCAAGGCCCTCAGGAGCACCAGCCATGCCTGGAGCGTGTTTGGCCTCACAGTTCTGATTCCCGGCTCCTAGGTCCTGATGTCCTCTGCTGCCTGTTGGCAATCAGGCCCGTGTTTCTATCTGTGAGCCTGTTGTGCTCATCTGTACAAGTAACTCACATCAGAGCAGGAATCCATTCGTGAGATTCTACTGCAAATTGCTTGAAATTGCATTTATATTCTAATAGAGAAGACAGAGAGTAAAGCACACGTGTTACATGATTGCTGTGTGAGAAAATTGGTCAGTATTAAAAGGAGAAAGGCGGGGGGTGGGGGTGGGGGGGTCTTCCCCCACAGTCTAGCTGGAAGGGCTCCACAGTTTCAGTGCAGGAGATGCAGGTTTGATACCTGGTTGAGGCACTGAGATCCAATATGCCACGGAGTAACTCAGCCTTACATGCCCCCGCTGCTGAGCTGCATGTGGCAAATAAGCCCCAACACGGCCAAAAATAAATGGGAGTGAAAAAGTAAAAGGGGAGAGGAGTCTGTGCGTCCAACAGCGGGAGGAGAATGCCCGTCCTACTTGCCTTTATCACGGAAGACCTGGATTTTTCTCCATCGTGTTTGGTTTTGGAGGATGGGTGTGTTTTCTTTAGGTGGTTCAGATGTCTGACGTGGGGAGTTTTGATGGAAGTCGATAGGTCATTGTTACTTGATCAAAGAGTAAAGGAAGTGTCAGAAGTGAGCTACCTATTTTTCCTCCTCTGTCTTTTCTTACCTTTGATGCAAAGAACCTGAGAGTGTGTCTTGATTATATGGGCTGGTTGTAGGACAGGGACAGGAGAAGTGATTTGCTATTTAGAATTTGCTATTTCTCTTTATATAGCATTCCACCATGTAAACAGACAGCTCTTCCCAGGTCCACTGGAAAAATGCAGATTAAAAAAAAAAGGTTTTTGAAATGTATGGTTACTAGAGGGGAAGAGGGGGTTCAATTCAGTTCAGTCACTCAGTCATGTCCGACTCTCTGCAACCCCATGAATCGCAGCACGCCAGGCCTCCCTGTCCATCACCAACTCCCAGAGTTTACCCAAACTCATGTCCATCGAGTCGGAGATGCCATCCAGCCATCTCATCCTCTGTCGTCCCCTTCTCCTCCCGCCCCCGGTTAGGGGCAGGATAAATTGGGATTTGGGATTGAGATATACACTCTACTCTATTTAAAGTAGTAACCAACAAGGACCTACTGTATAGCACAGGGCACTCTACTCAATATTCTGTAGTAACCTAAATGGGAAAAGAATCTGAAACAGAGTAGATATGTGTATACGTATAAGGGAATCGCTTTGCTGTCCTCCTGAGACTAGCACAACATTGTCAACCAACTGTACTCCAGGATAAAAGTTAAAGAAACTACAAAGGTTTTATTCCAAACATGTTTCTGGGTATACGTTTTTATTTTATAGGAGAAATTCATGTGTTTTACTGAAAACCTTTATTGCAAAATAATGTATACATATCTGTAACTCATTGTAAGAGATTCCGAAGTAGAATTTTACCCAAAATTCTGTCATGCTGATATATATATCACCCTTTATATTTCAGTGGCCACCCTTTCTTCACCTGTCACACATATATGTATATAGTGTGGAATTTTGCATTTCACGAATGAGGCCTTGAATCCTACTTGAATTATGTTCATTATAACATCTCCTGGGAATCTTGGGTCCCCATGAAACATGGCAGTTATGTTGCTGAGTACATGAAGAGACGTACATCACATGGTCTTAAAAATTATTGTGTTCTTACACATTTTTATTGTGGATGAGTTAGAAAATCAGGGCAATAGAGAAAGTAGAAGTCACAGCGCCAGCCAGGGAAGACTTCCATTAATTCCATATTAAACTGTTCCCAGGCCTTTCCTGTTTCTGTGTAAAGAGCCTGACTCGAAGGGCATGGCTGAGAGACAGGCCGGCCTGGTGGGCAAGTCCATGCAGGGGGGCAGCCCGAGCAGGGGCCCAAAGCAGCAAGGCGCCTTATTGGGAGGAAGGTCAGAAGGGGGAGAAGAGAG
The DNA here is from genome assembly GCF_003369695.1 of Bos indicus x Bos taurus. NCBI lineage: Eukaryota > Metazoa > Chordata > Mammalia > Artiodactyla > Bovidae > Bos > Bos indicus x Bos taurus. The sequence continues at coordinate 3,905,281 of NC_040079.1, read as the reverse complement.
ACTGGAGAGGTGTCCCATAGGAGAGGCAGAGGAAGGCTGGAGGGCCGGTTTTCTAGGCCCTGGCGCCTTTTCCTCTAGTGAGATGAGGGTGGCGGGTGGTGGGAGGGCTTTGGGCAGAAAAGTGATGTGATCTGATGGGTTGTTGCAGGATCACACTGTCTGCTGTGCTGGGAAGAGGCCGCAGGCGGGGAAGGTGGAGGCAGGAAATCTTCCTGGAGGTTCTTTGTGTGATTCAGCCAAGAAGCGACTGATGGCGCCTCAGATGAGACAGGTGGTCCTCGGGTATGGAAAGTAGGATTTGGGGTCAGGCAGTCCATCCTAAAGGAGATCAGTCCTGAATACTCACTGAAGGACTGATGCTGAAACTGAAACTCCAACACTTTGGCCACCTGATTCGAAGAACTGACTCATTGGAAAAGACCCTGATGCTGGGAAAGATTGAAGGTGGGAGAAGGGGACAACAGAGGATGAGATCATTGGATGGCATCACTGACTAAATGGACATGAGTTTGGGTAAGCTCCGAGAGTTGGTGATGGACAGGGAAGCCTGGCATGCTGCAGTCCATGGGGTCACAAATGAGCAACTGAACTGAACTGAGCTAGACATGGGGGATGAGATGTGAAGAGGAGCAGTGGATGACATCAAGATTGGTGCTGGAATTATTTACAATAGCCAAGATGTGGGAACAACCCTGTGCCCATCAACAGATGAATGGATAAAGAAGATGTCACACACACACACACACACACACACAGAATGGAATACTACTCAGCTATAAAAAAGGAATGTAATCTTGCCAATTGTGACAACAAGAACAGACCTTGAGGATATCATGATAAGTAAAAATAAGTCAGACAGATAAAGACAGATACCATACGATTTCATCCGTATGAGGAACATAAAAACCAAACAAAGAATGAATGAACAAACCAAACCAAACCAAAATAAGCACGTATATCCCTCTTAGGAGCCATCAGCAAGTAGATGATACTTTTAGTCTTAAGATGGATGGGCTGGTGAAGGAGTAACAGTGGATAAACAGAAGAGCCTTGGAGAAAACAGAAAGACTTGAGAGGTTCTTGGTGACGTTTGCAGATGGCTTTAGAGAAGGGAATCAAGGTTTTTCTCACCAGCAGCAGGTGGGAATGATTGCCCGCCCCCTGGATTCTCATCTAGTCTCTCTGTTACTAATTTTTAAATCATGACCAGCTTAAAAAATGGTGTGGTTTTTTTTTTTTTTTTTTTTGCGGAATTACTATTTAAATTGTAATATATTTGATTGTCAGTTAGGATGAATTTCCATAAATGTATTAGTCATTTCCATTACTTACTCTGAAGTGAATTATCTGTTCATCTTCCATAATTCTAAGTCAAAGAGATTGTTTCATTCTGTCACAGTGGGAGCCATTGAACATTTTAACGAGCACGGCATGACGAGGGTGGCTATTTGGGGATATTAAGAGAGAATTCCTATCCCTGGGTCTTTCCTTATAATTCGTTGATGAGTGATTCAGAATCTAGAGTGTTAGCTGTCTGAAAAGTTGGAGAAACTAGGTAGCTACTAGTCAGCTGTGAGTAATTAACAGTCTGTTAATGGAGCAAAAGTTCAACAATCATTGCTGGCCCCAACTTGGAGCAACCATTTAGGACCATCTGTCAGTTTTGAAGTCAAGACACTCAGTACAGGAGACAGAGTCCCATTCTCTCTATTTGCCTTGTTCCTGAAACCAGTTACCCTCCCCATCTCCTGTTCCAGTACTTCCCTCCCTGTGTGCACAATCAGTCATCCATCGTGTCCAACTCTCTGTGACCCCATGGCCTGTAGCCACCTGGCTCCTCTGTCCATGGGATTCTCCAGGCAAGAATACTGGAGTCGGTGGCCATTCCCTTCTTCAAGGGATCGTCCTGACCCAGGGATCAAAGCTGGGTCTCTTGCATTACAGGCAGATTCTTTACCACTGAGCCATCAGGGAAGCTATCCCTCCCTACAGCAAGACAAAAGGAAGTGATCACGTCATTTGTCTTCACTTTACACAGCATGGAGTCAGAGTAGCCGCGGGGGCCACTGTCTTCAGGGGAGATGGCAGGACTTCCAGGCTCAGCAGCCGCTGTCTCCCAGTGGTCTCAGTGACCTGTGGTCCCAGCAGACTTTTCAAAAGCATGACCCATCAGGGCCCCACCTGCTGCCTCTCACTCAATCCTCCAGTGTTAATCAGCTCAAAAGCCATTCCCTAGACAGCTCAGGGAGGCAGCCTTCAGCTTGTGCAATTGCCCTTAGTGCCTGGTATATTCTAGGAATACATTCTCTCTTTTTAAAAAATGTATCTTATACAAGTATGGTTGATTTACAGTGCTGTGTCCATTTCTGTTCTGCAACAAAGTGGTCTGGTTATACATACGTTCTCTTTATGTTCTTTTCCATTGTGGTTTATCATACGACGTTGACCATGGTTCCTTGTGTTAGACCGTGGGACGTTGTTTTTTAATCCATTCTGTGTGTAACAGTTTGCATCGCCTAACCCCAAACTCCCAACCCATCCCTCCCCCACCCGCTTCCCGCTGCAGCCACAAGTGTGTTCTCTGCGCCTCTGAGTCTGTTTCTGTAGGTAAGTTCATCTGTGTCACGCTTTAGAGTCCACGGATGAGTGATGCGGTGTGGTGTTTGTCCTTCTCTTTCTGACTTACTTCACTCTATAGGATGATCTCTAGGTCCATCCACGCAAATGGTATCATTTCATTCTTCTTTATGGCTGAGTAATATTCCATTGCACATACACATATATGCCACGTATTCTTTATCTGTTCATCTGTCAGGGGACACTGAGGTTGCTTTCAGTTCAGTTCAGTCGCTCAGTCGTGTCTGACTCTTTGCAACCCCATGAATCACAGCACGCCAGGCCTCCCTGTCCATCACCAACTCCCAGAGTTCACTCAAACTCATGTCCATCAAGTCAGTGATGCCATCCAGCCATCTCATCCTCTGTCGTCCCCTTCTCCTCCTTCCCCCAATCCCTCCTAACATCAGGGTCTTTTCCAATGAGTCAACTCTTTGCATGAGGTGGCCACAGTACTGGAGTTTCAGCTTTAGCATCATTCCTTCCAAAGAAATCCCAGGGCTGATCTCCTTCAGAATGGACTGGTTGGATCTCCTTGCAGTCCAAGGGACTCTCAAGCATCTTCTCCAACACCACAGTTCAAAAGCATCAATTCTTTGGTGCTCAGCTTTCTTCACAGTCCAACTCTCACATCCATACATGACCACAGGAAAAACCATAGCCTTGACTAGATGGACCTTTGTTGGCAACGTAATGTCTCTGCTTTTGAATATGCTATCTAGGTTGGTCATAACTTTCCTTCCAAGGAGTAAGCGTCTTTTAATTTCATGGCTGCAGTCACCGTCTGCGGTGAGGTTTCTTTCATGTCTTAGCTATTGTGAGTGGTGCTTCTATGAACACAGGGGTTCATGCATCTCCTTGGATTGCAGTTTTGTTCAGATATATGTCCAGGAATGGAATTGCTGCATCGTATGGTGATGTTAGTTTATTTGAGAAGCCTCCAAATGTTTTCCCTAGTGGCTGCATCATTTTACCTGAGGATACATCCTCTTGAGTATCTTGAATCTGCAAAAAAAGAGATGGTCATTCAGTGCTAGCCATTATGGTGAGCTTGACGTGGGGAAGTATTCACTAAACGTGGCTTCAGCTAAGCTATCAGTGGCAAACCTGCTTCACATACACAGCTACTTTAGGAGAACGTGACTAATTTTCTATAATGGTTCTGAAAGCAATTCTCCGAATTCCAAGAATACTGTGTGAACAGAGGCCAGCATTTCGAGGATTCGCGTTCCACCCGAGGTGATTCTCGTAAAGAAAATCACGCTCTCGCGTGTCTTGTTTGGCCTTGAAAAGCAGCCTTGTGAGGTTGTAGGTCACCCTTGGTTACTTGGAGCCTCCCTGTTGTATTGGGAACACCGAACAAAGACCAGAAACTGTGTTTAACATCCTGTGGGTAAGAGTCCCTGTGAACTACAAGAAGATATTAACCACTTCCTCAAAGGAAGTAAAGGTCACCACTTAAGATCAGAGTGGATACAATATTGTGATTAGCCTCTAATTAGAATAAATTAATCAAAAAAACACTAAATATAACTCACGTAATAAATTTAATCATTAAATATTTGTGTTTTTTAAAAACAAAAACAAAACAAAATAAAAAAATACAGAGTATACATTTTTTAAGGTATACTTGGAAAAGTCATGTGACATGAGAAATGCATTAGAATATAATTCACATTGGCACATTGACTTAATTTTACAGTTCATATTCTATGGTCTTGGTAAAATTAGGTTAAACATTAACAAGAAAATTATGACACATTTCTAATTATTTGAAAATGAAACAATACATTTCCAAATAACATAGTTGATCAAAGAAGAAATCTCCATATAAATAAAAATTATAATATATAATAATAATAATAAATATAATAATAAAAACACAATGTATGAAAGCAAAAAAAAGATCAGAGTGGAAGTGCTTGAAAGATGTGACATTGTTAGAAGAGGTCTGACATTCCAAAACCTGTGGCAGGAGAAGTGTCCCTGCCTGAGCTCAGCGCCTTCTGGAAGCTTCCACCGTCTCCCTGTGACGCCAGACGAGAGAAGTTTTGCTCTCCTTTCAGGCTCGTGGTGATCAGATAACTCTTCCTCCTCCAGGTAAACGTCCTCAGAAGAAAAATACTGTCCTCGGCTGTACACACGAAAGGAGTTCGTGGGAAGAAAGCTGTTTAAATTCGTAATTCTTCCAGCTTCCGGCGGAGGTCCTCTGAGGCCGTCAGTAACAGCCTTTCCCTCCCCGCCGTGGTTTCTGTTACACCCTGAGCACACCAGTTCCTTTTACAAATGATTTTTCCCTTGGACGACAATTGAATTTTAATACATTTATCTTGAACTTGTATTACGGCAGACGGCCTCGGCGTTGCATTTCAACGACCCTCCTGAAAGGGTCCACAAGGAGGTGGATGTCAGTGGGCTGGGTGTGGTGCCCCTCGGCCTGTGGTGCGTCCCTTCGCATCACCCCTCAGCTGGTCTTCTGCCCAAAGGACCTTCCTGTTCTGGTTAATTGATGGCACTCCAGAGTAGCTGGCCTCTTCCTTCTCACGTGCTCCCTGAGCAGAACCACAGAGGGAGCACACTGTTGATCACTTACAAATGACAAAGATGGGAGCGGTAAAAGGCAAGAGCAAACCTGCTATTTTCTTCCTTTTCTTTTTTTTTTCCTTCTTGCCTTTGATTTATCACTTTGTTTACCTAAAGGGTAGGCCGCCAGCATCCACAGAGGGGACACATCTTCTGATAGAGATGACTTTCTTGCCTTTTGCAACCATCACTCCGAGAGAGATGGCAGTGGCTGAAGGACGCTGGGCTGCATGGTCTCCTGGGACCAGAACAAACGGGCTGGAATCTGGCTGCAGTCCAGAAGCATCGCTTGTTAGACCTGCTCCAGACCGTGCAGAGAGGCGACTTGCCCTGTAATCTACCCAAGCCTAAAATCGTCATGTTTTGAGGGATGTTGGGCAGGACCCTGGAAGCCTGGTTTCCATCCAAGGTCATCATCACCATCCTTGTCCCCTGATGATTATCCACCTGTGAAAACCTTGACTTTCATCAACTGGAAATGAAAAAACCTGTTTTTCCCCCCACGGATAATCTACAGGACCCCACTTAGCTTTAAGGACTGCCGAGTGTGCCTTGTGAGGTCTCAGCTCCTGGCCCTACTTCTGCCTGGAACAGAGGGGCATCCCGTGGGCTCTGCCAAAAACGGGGAGCACACCCAGCTCTTGCCCTGCTCTATCCAGATAAACCTTTGTCTGGGTTGAAAATATAATTACCTTCCTCCGAGCGAGAAGGGAAAGCAATGCCAGAACATTCGCTGTGTCTTTATCAATGCCGGGGACACTTCTCCCATCTTCCATGAGTTAATTTCTTCAGATGCTTCACTGAACAGCTGGCACGGAACCAGCTGCTCAGTGGCATGTTAATAGGTGGAGAGGAAATGAGAACGCGATCCCTTGGATCATGCAGACGAGTCTTTTCCTCCACCAGCCAGTTCTTTACCTTTTGTGGGGATATTTTCATTGTCCCCCATTCTCATTTTCTCTCTCTTTTATACACACACTATTTGCTGTGTGGGGTTTGCTGCAAACCCCTCTGTTAATAAGGAAGTGGGCACATCTCATGTGCTTTCGGGAGCCAGGGAGGCAGGGTGGATGCTGGTCGACGGATCAGGTGTTAGATGCATGGTGTCAGCGCCTGTGTGTCTGGATGGAGATGAAATCAGGTCTGGAAGATTCTGCTGTCCTGGCTGAGGTACAGGATGCTGGGAGGAGGTGGCCAGGCCATCAGAGGAGCACTGGGATGGTGGGTGGAGGGCCTGACCAATGCTGAGCCGGTCCTGCTGGGAAAGGACTGACTCCGCGACCAGGGACAGCCCTCTGAGCTCATCACCTGCCAGGCTCCACGGATGTGAAAGGGCAGGGGATGTCCTGTGCTGGGACAGCCCATGATGGGCTGGGAGTCCTGTGCATGGGGACCTGGATACACGAGGACATACGGGTTTTGCTTGGTGGGAGAAGGAGTGAGTCAGAGACTGGGGGCCGTGTCCCGAGAGGGGATCCCCATTGCCAGACAAGGCTGTGAGTTGCAGCTGTTGTCACATGATTCCTCAGCTCAGCGCAGACCCCTGCCTCTCATGTCAGCTTGAGCATCTGGGCATGAAGTCCTGCTTCCTGCTCAGCTCAGAGCAGCCCCTGCCCAGGCAGGTCCCCTTTCCTGCCCTCAGGGAGGCTCTGTCCTCCTCTGGGCGTGCATGCCAATGGCCACGGGCTTCGTCGACGTCATCGGGGTGGTGCTCTGTGGCGCCCTTGGAAATACGCGCTGGTAGCCCCACTGCGCAAACGAGGAAACAGGCTCAGGTGGTCAGACCCAGGCAGGCCTGCGCCCTCACCGTGCCTCTGGCTCGGGCCCCTGGTGCCCACCAAGCCACGCCCCTGGCCTGACCTCACCTGACCTGAGGCCTCCACTCAAGGGGGAACCCGGCCCACCAGCTCCCTCCTGCCCCCACCAGCCCCCCAGCATCGGGAGCTGAGTCAGGAGGCATCCTTGCTGGGAAGGCTGGCTTCCCCGTGCTCCAGGGACCTGGTGCTGCACTTCACCCCTGCTCACCGGCCCATGTGATGAACCACCCACCAGTGGGATGAAACGATGCTTAATTTGCTTTCGGCTCCCAGACCTGTATGTCACGTGAAGCTCTTCGTTGAGTCTGGGCTGGGTCCGTTCCCTTGAGGGAAAAAGCTCTCCTGTCTACACTGGCTTCTGAGCTCTAACTCTCCCCAGAAAATATGTAGCTATCACAGCCATGTGCAAGAGGATGCCAGCTTTCCAGAGACCTATAAACCAGTCAGTGGAGACGAGGTACAGACATCGAGATAATGCACAGTCGTAAACGAGGCAGTGAGGCAAAGGGTCACCTAGTAGTTTAAGAAGAGCTTTTGTTTTATTTTATTGGAATGTAGCTGCTTTGCAGTGTTAAGTCAGTTTCTGTTGTACAGCAAGTGAATCAGCTATACGTGTACATATATCCCTTCTTTCTTTCTTTTTTTTTTAGTGTATTTATTTTTTAATTGGAGGATAATTGCTTTACAGAATTTTGTTGTTTTCTGTCAAACTTCAACATGAATCAGCCATAGGTATACATATATCCCCTCACTTTTGAACCTCCCATCCCCCTCCCCATCCCACCCCACCTAGGTTGACACAGAGCCCCTGTTTGAGTTTCCTGAGCCAGACAGCAAATTCCCATTGGCTATCTATGTTACATATGGTATTGTAAGTTTCCATGTTACTCTCTCCATACAGCTCACCCTCTCCTCCCCTCTCCCCAGGTCCATAAGCCTCTTCTCTATGTCAGTTTCTCCATTGCTGCCCTGCAAATAAAGTCTTCAGTACCATCTTTCTAGATTCTGTGTATATGCGTTCATGTATGGTATTTATCTTTCTCTTTCTGACTTACTTCAGTCTGTATAATAGGCTCTAGGTTCATCCACCTCATTAGAACTGACTCGAATGTGTTCCTTTTAAGGCTGAGTAATATTCCATTATGTAAATGTACCACAACTTCTTTATCCATTCATCTCTCGTTGGACATCTAGGTTGCTTCCATGTTCTAGCTATTGTAAATAGTGCTGCAATGAAAATCATATATTCCCTCTTTCTTGAATTTGCTTCCCATTTAGGTCACCACAGAACATTGAGTAGCATTCCCCATGGGATATGGTAGGTTCACATTAATTAGCTATTTTATACATAGTACCAATAATGCATATATGTCAGTCCAAATCTCTTTAATCCATCTCACCCACTCTTCCCGCCTTAGTGTTCTTACATTTGTTCTGTACATCTATGTCTCTATTTCTGCCCTTCAAATAAGTTCTTCTGTACCATTTTCTAGATTCCACATGTAGGTGTTAATATACAATATTTGGTTTTCTCTTTCTGACTTTGTTCACTCTGGGTGACAGTCTCGAGACCCATCCACATCTCTGCCATGGGAAGAGTTGTAAGTGAGGTCAGGTGGCCTGTGTTATGGCTTAAAGTCAGTAAGGAGTGTTGGTTGGATGACCACACTGGCTCAGGTTAGAAAACCCAGGTCCGACACCGTCGTGGGGACCACAAGCTGGTGACTGGTTGCCACCAGCTCTTCCTGGGCACAGCCAGATGGCATCCCTGTCTCCTGCCACCAGACACAGCCCTGGGGCTGAGTTTCTGCCACTGCCGCGGGGAGGAAGAGACATGAGGCGCGTACAGCACACCCCAGACTGAGAGATACTACCTTCTGTTAGTGAAGCTTCTCTGGTCTGTGCTGCTTTGCTCTGGCCCCTGAGCTGAAACAGCAAGCAGAGGGTGATATGATTCCTCAGGGAGAGAAACTCAAGGCGGGGCCCCCCAGGAGCCCTGAGAGTGGGGCTGAACCGGAGGTGGCTCCCAGGCCCTGCGTGGTGGGCGGTGCGTGCGGAGTCCCACAGAGGGGGCACCCTGGGAATGTGACAGCAGCTGTTTGGGGCCATGGGTCCTGGGTGAGAAAGCGTTGAGAATGAAAGTGTTAGTTACTCAGTCATGTCCGACTCTTTGCGGCCCCATGGACTGTAGCCTGCCAGGCTCCTCTGTCCATGGAATTCTCCAGGCAAGAGTCCTGGTGTGGGTTGCCATTCCCTCCTCCAGGGGATCTTCCTGACCCAGCCATCAAACCCGGGTCTCTCGCACCGCAGGCAGACTTTTTACTGTCTGAGCCACCGGGGAAGCCCCTGGGTGAGACTCCCCTGCCTTTAAAAAAGCGCTTTGTCTCAACTTCTAGAGCCTCTCCTAGGACGGATGGGGCGTCTAGAGAGGCTCATGAGTGCCTTGCTCCTGGGTACCCCACAGAGAGGAGGTGGGGTGGGACATCCAATGGATGCCCGAAGGATGAAGTTTATTACATAAAACTTACAAGAAACTGACGATCGCTGGGACCAGAGTCATGCGGTCTTAGTTCTCTTAGGGCACCTCCCTCTCCAGTTTGCTCTCTTTGAGTTTTCTTCTTCCATCTGAACCACCCTGATGCCCACGTTGGCTCCATTCATCCTTGTGCAGGAGGAGTCGGTGGGGGGCTACTGGAAAAGGGGCTTGAGCCGCTCCTTGGAGACAATGCAACCAGCGGAGTGAGAATGCACACCCTTTGGCTAAAACCAATGATATCCCACCAACAAACTCCGTTATCCTCAGGAGAGGGTGATGTGGGTTCCAGAGAGCATGCCGAGGACTGCAGGGGCTGTCCCGGTTCTCATGTGAGGACAAGAGCTTCTGCGTTCCAACCAGGGTCCCTTCTCTCGCTAATATGAAGGACCTTCCCCAGTTCTGATTTCTCTGGCTGGAGGCATGGGTGGACCCCGAGGAATGGGAGCTTTCCACATCTGGGGATCGGGGACTTCCCCTGCTGTTCAGCATTCTGTCATCTAGTCGCCCTCCTTTTGGTGGGCGAGGTCAGGTGCATCATGTGGAAGTTTAGAGCAGCCATTCAAATCCTTTTAGGAAAAACGAGTTTCTGGGGCTGAGAACCAAGCCTCTAAGTCTTAAGAGAGCAAAGCAAGGAAAATGACATTGGATCTTGCAAAAGAAAGCACAGATTCTCTGCGTTTGAGTGACTGGATGCTAGAAAAATCTAATGGATGAGTTGAGAAAAACAGCATGAGTCAGAATTGACGACACATTCATCACGGGTGGGCGTGTGCGTTGCTTCCCAAAGGGTCTTAGTCCCCGTGAGACACCGCTGTCCCCTGTGGCACGCCCTCTGCTACATCTCTCCTCTCCTTTCCAGCAGCTTCGCCTTTTTGTTTTCTCTTCTTCAAGCCCTGTTCCTTGAGGAGACGAAACAGAGAGGTGGAAAAATCCATGAGCCCCAAAAAGACTGCTCTTAAGCATAGGAGGCTTTGCGAGGTCATCGGACTTGCCACGTTGCAGAGTGCGTGGAATGCTTAATTGAGCCTCATCTGTGTGATGGTGGTTCGACACACTCAATTTTCCCAGCCAAATCCTTTAATTAAAAATTCTTAGGCTGTAGACACAAAAGCACTTTTTTAAAACATACATCAATGCCAGCACAAAAGTGGGTTTTAATTCGTTGGTGTGCTCTTATAATACAAAGGTTTTTTTTCTCTTTTCCTAAGTGAAATGCATTTCTTTTTCCTCTGGAATGTCATCGTAATTCTCTACACTCAGAATGAAAATATACTCAGTAAGAGGTAGAATGACATCATTTTTGATAATGTTTTTATTTTTCAGTGCCTAGAATAGGGTACATTAAGATCATCATCCATTAAATTAGGAATGGTGCTATTACTCACTTTATATAGAGTGCGTTATATATAGACTCATTAGTATTGGTTAATAGGGACTCAGTGCTTTAAGTGTTCTAGGTCTACACAGAGTCTGCAGAGCACAAGCCTTGCATTATAGCAGTGTGCCATTCTCTTCTGACTGCCAAGAATTAGCCTCTTATTCATTCAACAAATATTTCTTCAGTGCCTGCTCAGCGCCAGAGCCTCAGGCAAAAGAAACATGGGTCAGGGGCTCATAGGGGATACGAGTTCACAGTCGAGCAAGAAGACAGACATCAGCAGAGCATCACTGCGATTAGCCTTGAAGGACAGTTGTGGTGGGGACTCCGAGGACCACAGTGAAGGAGCTGAACGCAGGCTGTGATTGGGGGTCCTTTCTGAAGTCTGGCCTCTTTGAATGGCTTTATTCATTTGCTTGGCATTTCTGTTCATGTGAGAAGCCTTGGGCTTGATTCAGGGAGATACAAAGATGAACAAGACAAAATTTTCACTCTCAGGGAGCCCCGCATCCCAGTAAGAAAAGCTTACATAGAAGCTAATACATGCTGCAGTGAACACTGGTGGGTATATGTGTGTCTTTTTAAATTAATCATGGTTTTCTCGAGGTTTATGCCCAGCAGTGGGATTCCTGGGTCATATGGTAGCTGTGTTTTTAGTTTTTTAAAGATGGGATTGTGGGGGGGCGGTTGGGAGATCCAAGAGGGCGGGGATATATGGATATAGACATATAACTGACTGACTTTGTTGTGCGGCAGAAGCCGGTGCAACATTGGAAGGCAGCTCTGCCCCGATTTAAAAAGAGAAAGCTAATACATGCACAGACTTCTGTTACACCACTGTGTTCTGAAAGGTAATTGGCTGATGCGCCCTTCTGAGAAGAGACACGGAACGACAGCTACACAGAAAACCAGGTAAACCGGTGGATCTCGGAGGGCGTGTGGATGGCACGCGGCATAACGTTTTCTCTTACAAAGGGAAGACACAGTGCCAGTCGTCATAGAACAAGGAGCATCATCAAAGCCTCAGAAGGCAGAGAAGGCTGGTACCTGTTGACCCCACTGGTGGTGTAGCCAGGCCGAGAGTTGGCATGGCCCCTTCCCACAGATAACATTCCACCAGCAATGAACTATAGCCTCTGGCTGCCTCCTGCCTCTTGGCCTCTGCTTCCAGGGCAGAGACTTAGCCAGTTTCTGTGTGTAGGAAGCAGAAAGCACATAGAAGGAAACGGAGAAAAACCAGTCAGTTTTGCTCTTGGAAAGCCGACACTGACATGGTGCTCCCAAACTGGAGAGTCGGCCTGAGCATTGGCAGAGGACTGAGGACACAAAATTCCTGTATGTGACCCCTTGGCCATGGCTTAAGCAGGACTGAGACAAGCTGGCATGTCATCAGTCATCCAGGCCTAGCAGACCATCGCTCTGCAGCCAATTGCTTGTGAGCCGTTTTGCAGTAAAATAGCCTTTATGGGACTGTACTAGATAAGTTGGAGACTCCAGGCTCCCGGAAAGATGAAGCGGTTTAGTCCATATCTGATCACCTGTTGGTTAAGGAGGGGTGGGGGCCGAGGTCCCCCACCTGTCTTGTCTACTAACTGGACCCGTTTCCTCTTATACCTTCCAAACGGCTGTGATGACTGGTGATGATGGTGTGAAGGTGTGTGTGCTCAGTCACGTCTGACTCTTTGTGACCCCGTGGACTGCAGCCCGCCAGGCTCCTCTGTCCATGGGATTTCTCCAGGCAAGAATACTGGGGTAGGTTGCCGTTTTCTCCTCCAGGGGTCTTCCTGACTCAGGGATCGAGCCGCGTCTCCCATGTTGGCAGGCGGGGTTCTTTACCACTGCTGCCACTGGGTGCAATCATTTCTGCAACCCCAATCCTTGTCGAATCTCTAAGAAAAAAGCCATTTATTTTCCAAGCATATGTTGTTTCGAGGCAAGTTATCTGGCCCCTTCTTTCAGCCGGATGATGGCTCCTAAATCTCCCCGCTAGAGAAATTCTGGAACTTCCATCGTCCCTGTTGGTCAGGAGGTCTGTGTTTGGGAGAGACACCCAGAGATCGTGGAGGGGGACGGTCTGTTTTTCGTGAGTGACTAAATTGCCTCAAGAGCTGTCCGGTGTAGACCAGGCCGTTAGCCACGGACAGAGTAACTCTCGGCTCTGACTCCATCCCTGGGACGGCTCACGCGGTCTTACAGCTGCATCCTGTGCGCAGGTTTCTCGGGAAGATAAAATGAGCTAGTGTGTATTCGGGCTGTGACACCAACAGCCCGCGTGTCAGGCTGACGTGTGAGAGCGTGTGGTTATTAGGACCAGCCGCTGCTGATACCAGGTCAGGTCCGTCCCTGTGACCCGTGCTGCCAGTGAGCAAACGGGGAAGGCAGAGCCGTTCTCGCTAAAGCAAGCGCATCAGCCCATCCACTGCCCAACCTTCGTGTCTTTGGGGTGGTGGGGGGCGTGGGGAACATTGAGGGACGTCTGTGACGGAGCGAGATTCCAGGCCCCTCTGAGGTCGGTGGATGAGTGTCTCTCCCCATTGCTGAGGTCACAGCCGTGGAATGGGCCCTGGCAGAGCAGGTCAGAGCCGCCGGCAGCTCCTTCATCTGGGTGACTTCATGCGTAAAATGTCGTGGCCATGTGAACGCAAGTTGGAAAAGCATTTCCAGATGCAGAGCATTTCAGACAGGAGTGAATATATTCAGAACAAAGAGCAGAGATAACGTGGGCCCTGTGAGCGCAGCCGGCCGACCTCCTGGCAGACCAGGGACAGCTGATGCTTTTCATGGGTTAAGAGCCAGTTTTTACAGCCTTGAGACAAAGAAAATTCCTGCTGGAAGGCTGGTGTTAGGTGACTGGTTTGGGTGCTATAGGGTGAGCACCGTGGTGGGTGGCTTTGCCTACCATGGGGTCAGGAAGCCTGCTGGTGATGCAGGTGGGCAGGGTCTTTGGCCGTGGTTACCCAGGAGCTCGGTCAGCTTCAGAGGTGACCTTGGCTCCGGGCTCTGCTCCTGTGGCCTTGGTACAAGGGCTCGCATCTGTGGCCTTGGGGCAGGACTCCACATCAGAGGAGGAAAGGGGACCTAGTTAGCGTGTCATCTTCATGGACAACCGCCTGAGTCATCTCCAAGTGTCTGCCATCTGTGCTGGTGGCATCGGGAAATGTCTCCAACTATGGTTTCAAAGGATAAGGTCTGCAAGCGTCATTGGCCACAGAGCTAAAGAAGGCACAGGGCCTTCTAAGAAATAAACAGGGCCAGCTAAGAAATAAACCCTATTCAAAAAAGATAAATGCTTTTCACTGAAGATTCTGAATGAAACATCAGAATGAGCTAAATAAGAATCTCTTTTTCTCTTTCTCTCTACGCTATCAACCCCCAGCCCTGACCTTTACTGAGGAAGGTTCAATTCTTGCAAGGCCTTGAAGCCAAGTATTTCACGTCTAGCTTGGAAAGAAGAGTGGAGTGGAAGACCAGGAGCCTCTCAAGAATGTCTCAGTGGGAACTTGAAGCCCCGATGGAAAGGCATTGGATAGAGGTTACGCTGTGTTAGCAATTCAGGGTCCAGCAGTGCCTGAGGGGCTGGCCTTTCCCCAGTCTCCATCCAGCCTGGCACAGGCAAGGTGCACATTTCCACCAAAAAGAGGGCTGGGTGGCTGCCCCGTGTCCATCCCTGCACACCCCTTTATTCACTGACTTCCAGGAGCTGGCTTGGACCCACACTCTGGCCTCTTTGAACTTCAGTCCCCCCCAGGCTGGGTTCTGCATGTTCTGTCTCTGGGACTTAGGGGAATTCTCTCTTCACCTGTGCACTGTACCTGTCGATGGATGTCTGAAACCCTCCTAAGAGGTGATAAGCCTTTTTGCAACACCAGGCAATGACTCAGAAGACGCCTGTTCCCTGGGGAGCCCATGGATGTGGGCTCGTGACCCCCAGGGGCTCTTGCTGGTATTGATCATTTACTAAGAGCTGTGGGAGCGGTGATGGGGGGAGTCCAGAGTGCACGGAGGAGGCTGGGCCTCCAGCATCAGTGTCAGGAGGTAGCCTGAGGGTCAGGAGGTGGCCCTGGTCTGATGTCCTCAGATGCACAACCTACTGGTCTTGGGGGCCTCTCTCAACAGGGCACCCGACAAGGGATCCTTACACATCCCTGTATCTCAGGGACCCAGCTCCAGGTACCACTCTGCCTTTCCCTCCTGTTGCAGGAAGGGGGACTCTTTCTAGGGCCTGAAACTGGGCTCTTGTCTAACACTCAGAAATGAATTGTCCAAGGAGACACGTGTGCTGACAAAGCAGGAGATTTTATTAAGAAAAGGTGCTGGGGCGGAGAGCAGGAGGGTAGGGGAACCCAGGAGGACTGCTCTGCCATGTGGCTTGCAGTCTTGGGTTTGATGGTGATGGGATTAGTTTCTGGGTTGTCTTTAGCTATCCTGGTGGTGCATGCCTTGTGCACGCCCTTCCTGCCAAGATGGAAGCCAGAGAGGGGGATTCTAGGACGTGGTTGGACATGGGGCATCTCCTTTTGACATTTCCGGAACTCTTCCAGTTAGGAAGTTTATGAGTTCCGTGTTCCTTACCAGGACCACCTGTCGTAAAACAACCCATGCAAATGGTTACGGTGGTGCCTGGCCAGGGTGGGCAGTTTAGTCAGTGTGCTTCTCCTAACAATTCCCGCCCACACAAAGCATCTTCTTCCGCCTGCTCCTTTAGGCCCTGTGTCCAGTCAGCACAGAACAGGATGGACAAGCCCTGCGCTGGCTGGCAGGGCCACTGCGCTCAGAGCCGACCTTCCCACACTGCTGGCAGGGACTCCGCTGGGAGGCAGGCCTGGCCGGTGATGCCAGCGGTGAACTAGCCTGCACGGGGCTATGGGCTTCCTGCACCCTGACTTTCTCCTCTCTATTTGCCGCTCAGTTCCCTTTCTGACTATCCTGATTTTGTAAGAACCTTGTTCCTCATGAAATATCCCTAATAAAGTTTTACTAAAAAGGGCCCAAGGCAAGTTCTTTTGTTGATTAGGGAACTCCCCAATACTGAAAGAGCTAAAGATCTGAACGCATGAATGTCTCACGGCCAACCTGGGGCATTCCACCTGTCAGGCAGGGAGATTCTATAACTACATGTCTGCCTGCAAGAGGGGGCTTCTCTGATAGCTCAGTTGGTAAAGAATCCATCTGCAATGCAGGAGACCCCGGTTCGATCCCTGGGTTGGGAAGATCCCCTGGAGAAGGGACCGGCTACACACTCCAGTATTCTGGCCTGGAGAACTCCTGGACTATACAGTCCATGGGGTCGCAAAGAGTCGGACAGGATTGAGCAATTTTCATTTTCATTTGGGCTTCCCCTGTGGCTCAGCTGGTAAAGAATCCGCCTGCAATACAGGAGACCTGGGTTCGATTCCTGGGTTGGGAAGATCCCCTAAAGAAGGGAAAGGCTACCCACTCCAGTATTCTTGCCTGGAGAATTCCATGGACTGTATAGTCCATGGGGTTGCAAAGAGTCAGACACGACTGAGCAACTTCCACTATTCATTCCGTTCAAGAGCATGGCCGATCATGACAATTTCAGATAGTAGATTGAGTCAGTACTTCAGATCCCAGACCCTCGTCCTGGGGGGTTGAAGGACTGTGCCCAGCCCCTCCTTTCCAGCCCCAGAAGATGGGGGAAGAAGGCTGTGGGGTGGGGCCGGGCAGGCCCAAGCCCCGCCCCGCCCCCAGGCTCCCTATAGCTCCGCCCTCAGAGCTCCGTGTGCCCTCAGATGCTCTGTTTTCCTTCGCCCCTTCCTAGTGTCAGCCTCCTTCGCGAACACCCCCAGGAAGCTGCACACCAGCTCCATTCAGCTCCCGCCGCGTGGTGAATGAACAAGGAACCCAGAGGAGTTTTCATAGATTATCGCCAGAAAAATGTGTCTGCCAGCTTCTGGGTTTATAAAGAGCAATTTTGCTTCCCCCGAAGCCAGCCATGTTTATTAAACGTGTAATAGAGCGTTTACGTTGAAGAGTGGGGACCTCTGGACCCTCGTTGGCCCAGAGATGCTGCAGGTTTGGGGAAAGAGAATGGGAAAGTGTGCAGCCCAGACTGAGCCCCCTCCCGGCTCCCCCCTCGCTCTGCCCCTGCCCCCGCTCCTCTCCCCTTCCCCACCCCACCCCGCTCTCCTCCCCCTCCCTCCCTTCTCCCCCACCGCCCCCCTCCCCACTCCCCCTCCCACTCCCTCCTTGCTCCCCCTCCCTCCCCAGAGAGCGGCTTCCACTTAGGCAGATGAGCGTCTGCTGTGTGCGCTGAAAGTGGCCCAGGGAGGATGCTGCTCCTGGTACGTGGAACAATCCCCCGACTGTCACCTGACATAAGACGGTGTGAGAAGCCCTGGTTATGGCAGTGGTTCTGGAATGCCCAGGCTCTGATCTGTCTGGAGTTCACCTGGCAGTGAGCACGTGCTCCTGCCTCCTGCCTGTGAACTCGTGTGTGTGCAGGTATGCACACATGTGTGCCGTGCATGCACGTGTGTGCTTGTGCATGCGTGTTCATGTGTGTGCACGTGTGTTAACCACCTCTGTGAAGACCCTGTGTCCACATAAGGGCACATTTAGCGGTACTGAGTGTTAAGACTGCGACATCTGAATCGGGGGGACCAAAGATTCCATATGACTTTTTCCAGATAAGTTGCTATTTAATAAAAGAACAGACCTGTCCCAATGCCGTGGTTCTACACTTTTCTGTCGCCAGCAGGAGCGCTTCTATGGTCTGGGACGACCACGGGAGAGGACTGGGGGCAGCCACGTGCTTTCCTCTTGTCTTATTTGGAAACTGAAGCATGACTTTGTGGGAGCATGTTTGAGAGGGGGAGAAGGGGAGAGACAGAGAGATGGATAAAGTGGATTCCAGTTTGGCATTGAGAGTGGATTGGGCATAATGATGCATGAATATTTTTGCCATGAATTTTGGACATAGGATAAGAAGCCCAGCAAACCTACAGTGGTCGTTATGTGTAAGTCAGGAATCACTTGGTGGGGGGGGGGGGGGGCTGGGCTTGGCCTGATCAATAACTTGCTTCAGGGCTTTGAAGAGGAACTTTGAAACATGAAGATTAATATTGAGGTGGATACATGTGGCCTCGAGAGATTTTCTACTCTGCCTTACTGGATTTTTTTAAGGTTAGAATATGCAAACTTATTAAAGAATGTAATCGTGAAATGTGAGTTAAAGGAAGCTCTCATTGACTTTCCTCTTAATGCAGAGCTGTCTCCGTCTCCCACACAAGCCCCCCCACCCCCCGCCCCGAGAACAGTAACAATTATCACCTGGAAAGAGTAGGGGCTTCTCCTTCCAGCAGTAATCGAGCCTGTCCAACAGGATATATTAACTAGGGTGTGTGTGTACATACATACATAGGTGTGCCATTAAAGGGGACTGAAGAAGTTAATTTGGATTCACTTTTAGGGCATGAAGAGAAAGCACGTGTGGTCTCTACTGTTAAAAAGCTCACAGTTAATCCTGTCTTATTTCTAGAGACATTCAAGCTGCAAACAGAATAGTATGTGATTGAGTGTGTTCCAGAATCTTCAGCTGAGACTCATGAAGGCCCTGATGCCCTTCTAGTAGTTGAGGACACAGCTGCTGTTCCAATGGTCCCTCCCCAGGCTCTGGTAGGTCTGAGCCGAGCTTGTCTGCAGGACGGGTGCCCTGGGATGGGGTGCTCGGCCCCCTGTGCTCTCCTGTGCTCCTGGATGGATTGGGGAAATGCAGCTGTTAAATGCAGAAGCAGAGATTCAGTACAGCGGTTGCACTGGTGTGCGGGAGCTGCCTTCCAAGATTCCCAGTTCACGCCTGCTGTGTGTGTGGGGATGAGGCCACAGGGACACGTGTGACTGGTGGTGGAGAGTAAGGCGGACTGTGTGTGCACCCAGGACACAACCAGTGTGTGTGGGGTGAGCGGGTGCACAGGCCAGAAGCGGCAGGAAGGGGAAGACAGGAGAACTCAAGTGGGAAGGAAAGAGCCAAACTGCCAAACGTCTAAGAGGACCAAGCAAGAGGCTCAGCGCATCTCCAGAGCTGTCCTGCGAAGACCTAGGTTGCAGAGTGACTAGGAGACAGACAAACACACACACACAAACCTGAGATCGTGAGTGTAGAACCCCACCTGTAAGTCCAGCTACTAACTGCAGCTGCGGCACACTAGTCATAAGACCAGGTGAGGAAAGGAAGTTCTGTTCTTTTTTTCATCAAGTAGGATCTAAAAATATTCCTCTGTGAAGATGAGATGCTCCTGGGTTGAAGAGCGTTGAGAGGAATCTGGCGGGTGGGGTGGAGACGGAGAACACTGGAGGGAGAGCGTGAACCCCCACGGGAGCCGCTGCTTTATTCACCACGCGGTTTTGTCTAAATGTTGCTACTCTCCTAAGGCTCCCCGATGTATCACCCGCCCCTCTGTATTTAGGCTGAGGGACCCAGGCTGCAGGAAATTGCCTTGCTCTGCCCAAATCCCTACTCTTGCCTGGAAAATCCCATGGACGGAGGAGCCTGGTAGGCTGCAGTCCATGGGGTCACAAAGAGTCAGACACGACTGAGCGACTTCGCTTTCACTTTTCACTTTCATGCATTGGAGAAGGAAATGACAACCTACTCCAGTGTTCTTGCCTGGAGAATCCCAGGGACTGGGGAGCCTGGTGGGCTGCCGTCTATGGGGTCGCACAGAGTCGGACATGACTGAAGCGACTTAGCAGCAGCAGCAGCAGCCCAAATCCCATGCTTGGTAATCATCACTCAGCTTGTACTGTAGTTAGAGAACTCACAAGTAATTGACCAGCCTGACCACAAGGCATTTTACATTTGGGCTGGGTCTTGTTTGTTTAGGCATGACAACCTCGTACCCATTCTAGCACCAAACATAAGGAACGCTCACTTGTCTGTTTTCCTCTAGGAAACAACGTAATCCAGAAAAACCTTTACTAGATTTATCTCACTGCCAGTCCAACAGTTTTGTACTTTCAGGGCATTTGTTTTTGTGGATCGCAGTGGACTCTAGACGTCTTAATTGCAAAACCTACTGCCTGTTGTTCTTTGTGTTGAGAATAACATAATGCTTAACATATTAAATGCTCGGTTAACATGACACTAAATTTTCTACCATGGGTGTTATTTCTTGGTAGCTACTATTCCTGAGTAACTGGCAACTGTATTGTGAAACAGATATGATCATTTATAGATCATTAAATTAGGGCAACTGTTTCCGCGTAATATGGGCGGTTGATGTATCACTGGGTGAATCTTGTTGAGATTCTAATCCATATTTTAATCCTCTCAAGTATACGGAAATCAAATAAAGTGCTTAATGAATGTGTTTCCTTGAGAGGATCCCATCTAGAGGGCAGTTTGGTTTTCCCAGGTACACACTGTGCTATCCTCTGACTTCATTCCAGAAGTGCCCAGGCTCAGAAGGACTGAAATGTGGGGACCAGGCTTTTGTGTACATCTTACGGTGGGCATCTCGATTCTGTCCGGTGAGGAGAGGAACATCTTGAAAGGCATATTTATTCCTTACTATACTCCAGATTTATTGTATTAATAGTTTATAAGTCTTGGCTAAATCTCTAGGGCAAGATAAATCACGGCCTTCATCAGGAGAACTTGAGAGGAAAACAAGAACTCAGTTATAACAATTTATGGCGAATGCTTAAAATTAGCAGACCCCGCAGTCTTTCAAGGTCTAGTCAAGTACAGAAGTCAGTCAGATACGGTTTAGAAAGACTTACCATAGGAAGCTGTAAATCTTTGCATAGTTAAGTATGTCTCAATACAGGAGAAAATTATTTTCGTGAACCTTTCCCTGGAAGAATTTTCACGCTCTCTTCCATAATCTTACAACGTGGCGGGCAAGGTTGGAGAGAGACAAAGGCCGTATTTATCTCTAGCCTGCAGCAGTGAAGTGAGCTAGTTCTGAAGGTATTCTTGAAGGAGCACTGAAAATAAATATAAATACTGTCATTATCTTTTTTATTTGATACTCTCACCCACTTCTCAAAACATTCTTTATCTCCCTTTAAATGTCCAGCCTGCCCTCAAATCTATATTTCATTTTATCCTCAAAACCACAAGAATTAAATGAGGGTTTGTGTTATCACTGCGACTTTACGGATAAGGAGACTGGAGACAGGAGTTTGGGATAATTTCCTAAGGTCACACAGCCGGTTAGAGATAGAACCAGAGCAGAGATGTGGATCTCCTGGCGTTTTTTTGTTTTTTTGTTTTTTTTTTCCTAAGCAAAAAGTGTCTAATCTCTTCTAGATATATTTACTCTCAAAATGCTGTGTGTTTTTGCTGAAGCTCATGAGTCAGGGCTTCTTGTTGTTCAGGAGATGCCTGATGGCTAGAGTGTGAGCTGTGAGAGATCTCACCACCACCTCTGCTGACGTCACTGCATCTTTGGGGCAACCATGTGGCTTTTCAGTGTCCCAGTTTCCTCCTCTGAAACGATGGAGCTGGAAGAGGAGTGGCTGCTGGTCACCTGGACTAAACTCAGGGATTTGAGACTTTGCTGTTGTTCTGTTATGTCCTTGTATCAGTCAGGGTTTTCCAGAGAAATTCCCGTGAAAGGTTATGTTTGTGTACACGTGTGTGTACACATCAGTTCAGTTCAGTCGCTCAGTCGTGTCTGACTCTTTGCGACCCCATGGACTGCAGCACACCAGGCCTCCCTGTCCATCACCGACTCCTAGAGTTTACTCAGACTCCTGTCCATCGAGTAGGTGATGCCATCCAACCATCTCATCCTCTGTCATCCCCTTCTCCTCCCTGCTTCAGTCTTTCCCAGCATCAGGGTCTTTTCCAATGAGTCAGCTCTTTGCATCAGGTGGCCAAAGTATTGGAGTTTCAGCTTCAACCTCAGTCCTTCCAATGAATATTCAGGACTGATCTCCTTTAGGATGGACTGGTTGGATCTCCTTGCAGTCCAAGGTTCTCTCAAGAGTCTTCTCCAACACCACAATTCAAAATCATCAATTCTTCCGCACTCAGCTTTCTTCACAGTCCAACTCTCACATCCATACATGACCACTGGAAAAACCATAGCCTTGACTAGACGGACCTTTGTTGGCAAAGTAATGTCTCTGCTTTTGAATATGCTGTCTAGGTTGGTCATAACTTTCCTTCCAAGGAGTAACCGTCTTTTAATTTCATGGCTGCAATCACCATCTGCAGTGATTTTGGAGCCCCCAAAAATAAAGTCAGCCGCTATTTCCACTGTTTCCCCATCTATTTGCCATGAAGTAATGGGACCGGATGCTGTGATCTTAGTTTTCTGAATGTTGAGCTTTAAGCCAACTTTTTCACTCTCCTCTTTCACTTTCATCAAGAGGTTCTTTAGGTCTTCTTCACTTTCTGCCATAAGGGTGATGTCATCTGCATATCTGAGGTTATTGATATTTCTCCCGGCAATCTTGACTCCAACTTATGCTTCTTCCAGCCCAGCGTTTCTCATGATGTACTCTGCATATAAGTTAAATAAGTAGGGTGACAATATACAGCCTTGATGTACTTCTTTCCCTATTTGGAAACAGTCTGTTGTTCCATGTCCAGTTCTAACTGTTGATTCTTGACCTACATACAGATTTCTCAAGAGGCAGGTCAGGTGATTTGGTATTCCCATCTCTTTCAGAATTTTCCACAGTTTATTGTGATCCACACAATCAAAGGCTTTTGCCTAGTCAATAAAGCACATAAAGAGATTAGGAATCTAACTTTTGTTAGTCTTGCAGTTCTATCTTCAAGAAAGGAAATTCTTTCTTAAAAAGAGATTTTAGGGCATTGGCTCACACAGTTGTGGTACTGGTAGGTATGAAATCTGCAGGTCAGATCAGCAGATTGAAAACTCAGAAATGGTTTCTATGTTACCATCTTGAGGCAGAATTTCTTCTTTCCCTAGAAGCAAAAGTTTTTACTCTTAAGACCTTCAACTGATTGGATGAGGCCCACCCACATTATGGAGGGTAATCTACTTAAAGTCAGCTGAGCATAGATGTTAATCATGTCTACAAAATCCCTTCACAGAAATACCTGGACTAGCATTGGACCAATGGCACTGTAGCCTAGCCAGATGGATGTGTGATATTAGCCAGCACAACTGTAGGTAAAGTCTCTTTGGACTGTGATACGTGTCTGTAAAATACATCCATCACTGCTACAATGCTGTGTGTCTTTGGTCAAGATACGCCTAAATGCACAGCAAACTACAACCAAGTCTATTCAATCATAAAGAATTTCCTTAAAGACTAAATTGCAAAAATAAGAAAATTTCAAATAATCGAGCGTGTGTATCTCCTTGCCCATCTGCTAATTTTCATATTTCAAATTTGAAGACTCTATGCTTCTCCTCATTGCGCAAATAGTCATAATTGTTCAAGAAGGTTGATCTGGTCCATGCATCGTGGAAATGATTTAAAACAGAGGCTGAAATGAAAGCTCAGTGCACACCATGGTTGAGCAGGTAAGAAAAATGAGCCCAAGGAGGCAGAAATGATGAGTGGTAGGTGGGCGGCAGGGGCCAAGCTGACCTGGAGACCGCCAGGCTTTCCTAGGATGATCTAACCAGTTGTCACAGTGTGGGAGTGGGGACCCCCAGTGCCCAGAGCGCCTAGTATTTTGAGATAAACTGTAAATATGGATTATTACATAAAATTTAAAATTTGTACAGCAGTGGCAATTAATGTTTAAAAATTAAACTTTATTTGGCCCAGAAGCCTTCTTTAGCCTGCAGGCTACCCCGGTGGCATCTATGGCGTTCAGCCAAGCCTCTTTGCTCCATGGTGTGGTTATGAATAAGAAGGAGAAAAATGTGCTGGGAAATAAGACAGCGGGGTGTGGTTTCACAGCAGCCTGAACAGAAAGCCCTGATGGGTTTCTACAGACTGTATTCTTCATCCTGTCTTAGTGAAGGATCATATAAACAGCTTTGATGGAGAAATCAAACCTTCATGGAGGAAAAAGTCATCATCATCACCATGGACACATAGAAGTGCTTACTGTGGTCTCTTTAGTGCTTACATGCATTGGGTTATATAGTGAAAAAGTCAGAGTCATTCAGTCATGTCCAGCTCTTTACCACCCCATGGATTTCTCCAGGCCAGAATACTGGAGTGGGTAGGCTTTCCTTTCTCCAGGGGGTCTTCACAACCCAGGGATCGAACCCAGGTCTCCCACATTGCAGGTGGATTCTTTACCAGCTGAGCCACAAAAGAAGCCCAGGAATACTGGAGAGGGTAGCCTATCCCTTTTGCAGCGGATCTTCCTGACTCAGGAATTGAACCAGGGCCTCCTGCATTGCAGGCGGATTCTTTACCAACTGCGCTGCCAGGGAAGCCCCTGGGTTATATAATCTCATAGTAATCGTTGCGTAGGTCCTGTTACTGTGTTATTGCAGGTATTATTTTAGAGCTGAGCCCATGCGGCACAGGTGATATTAAGTAAAAGGTCACACACGTAGTGAATGGATGAGGACAGGGATGATCTCAGAGCCCACGTATTTGACCAGTATGCTGTCTCAGTTATGAAACCTGGGGATAACATGAAGAGGAGGAAGTCATGGTTGTTGATGGCAGATTGCACCCTTCTTTCCCTCCTGCTGGGACTCCTTGGACTGCAAGCCTAGGACGGTGTGACCTGTGAAGCCCACAGACGCACCGGGCAGGGCCGGGGCAGGGAGAGGCGTCCCCAGTCTCCCTGGCTTCCCCATGGGCACCAGCCGGCCCAGCCTGCCTGACTCAGGAGCCCAGTCTGCTTGGCTGGGTGTCTTCTTCAGCAGTTCCCAAAGGACAGGCTGATTTAAGCTGCTCTCGGGAGGACCGTGGCCCTCTGTCTTTTTCAAGAATGTCAGCCTTTCCTTGGGCAGATTTCTGAAAGGCAAGTTAATCGCGGCTGCAAGCTTTCTTCCACTGCTTAGCCAAGTGCAGCCTCGGCCCTTGGGGGCGGCGGGGGGGGGGGGGGTCCTGCCACTGCAGCCCTCCTTAGGGACCTTGCCCTTGTGTTCATCCGTGTCTGCTCCCCGTCTGCTCTGTGGCCCCGTGGCCGCCCGCTGTGCATCTAAGCAGCGCCTTGCAAACCACCCTCGGTGCGAGAGCCTTGAGGATTTTCCCAGCATTAAAAAATAAAGCAAACAGAACTCAGATATGATCTTCGTTCTAAATTTTGGATAATAAAGAAGTTATAAGAAGGCCAACTCTGACAAGTCTTTTTGTTAAGTTTTCCCGTACATTGCTTCTAAATTCACAGATGGCCTGCAGAGGAAATGACTTCCCGTCACTAAAACAGAACAGGACCCTGTGGACTTCCTAGGACAGACCACACCCACCCTGCCCCCCGCCATAGTGTCCTGCCCCTGCCTCTTGTCTGTAGAAAACCTTTAGCCAGAGTGTAAATTTAATCAGAGAACTGAGAAAACGCAGAAGCAAAGGAATGAGTCAAACAAGACCAAATAATAATAGTTGAGTCAGTAAGCAAAGTCAAGGCCCTTTAGATCCTCCCCAAGGGCTGCGCATAATGTTCTGGGCCATGTCCTGTGAGCTGTTTTCTAGATGCTGAAACCTCCCCCAGGTGGGAGAAGTTAATGACATGATGACCAGATGGTAGCCGTGACAAAGGCTGCCACAGTTCTGAGAACTGGCCTCAAAGAAATGCCAACAAACCAGCCCCGGAACTGAAGGCTGGCTGTATTTAAAATAATCAAGATGATGCTGGCCAGACCACCGATGGCCAACTGCAAGATGGGAGAGGACCGTGCTGGTCTGCGTGTGTGTCTCCCGCTCCGTCTACCTGTGCACCTCGGAAACCCCCCTTTAAAAGCTCTTGCCCCCTGATAATTAGTGGGGAGCTGGCCTTTGGACATGAGTCTGTCTTCTCCCCTGGTTGCCAGCCTGTGAAATAAAGCTACCTTTCTTTTCTACCAACACTTGCCTCTCGAGTATAGGCTGTCGAGGGATGAGCGGCCGGACCTGAGTTCAGTAACATCGCCCATGAGGTTCATCTGGAAAGGCAGTTTGTTCAAGCAACAGGTGAAGGCCTGGCTAAATAATCCAGCCGGTGGCATAGTCTTTGGGGTTCTGAGGTATCGGGCAATAAGGGCAGAATCTGAGAGAGAATGCGGGTGAGGATGTGAAGGACTTACCATGCTTGTCGCACTCCCGAGTCCTCCTGGGTCATTATGAGAGTGGCAGGCTGTCCCCTGGATGGGTTCACAGGCAGGGCCTGTGGTGCGGAAGGGGAAGCACCGTCAGCCATCCTGATGACCCCCGGAGCCCTGCCCTGCCGCTCAGAGCTTCAGAAACAATGGATGGGAGATGCTGCCTCGTCCACGTGACACTTTGCAACCTGACACAGATCTGGGAGACTAGAGCTGGGCGGTCTTGCTCGTTCGCAGGGCGCAGCCCCCTGTTTAGAGGGGAGGAGAGTGAAGTCTGAGTGGGGGGTGGCGCTGTTCTTTATCCCATGTTGTCAAAGCCCCCCACTCAGCTTTAGCTCATGCCTCCCGCTCTCCACTCTCTGTGTTTCCTGGTGTTTGGACACAGATTCAGAGCTACTTCTTTCTGTTTCTCATTCCGTTTTCACACGGAGAAGCGCGTTCATGCACGTCCCCAACAAGTTCACGTGCTCTTTAGTAATTGTGAACAGGCTGGATGGCTCTTGAGGTTGCTGCTGCTGCTGCTAGGTCACTTCCGTCTCTGACTCTGTGCGACCCCATAGACGGCAGCCCACCAGGCTCCCCCGTCCCTGGGATTCTCCAGGCAAGAACACTGGAGTGGGTTGCCATTTCCTTCTCCAATGCATGAAAGTGAGAAGTGAAAGTGAAGTCG
This sequence comes from Bos indicus x Bos taurus, assembly GCF_003369695.1. Classification (NCBI taxonomy): domain Eukaryota; kingdom Metazoa; phylum Chordata; class Mammalia; order Artiodactyla; family Bovidae; genus Bos; species Bos indicus x Bos taurus. Next base: position 3,878,520 of record NC_040079.1, on the reverse strand, counting down.
CTCAGTCGTGTCCGACTCTGTGCGACCCCATGGACGGAAGCCCACCAGGCTCCTCCGTCCATGGGATTTTCCGGGCAAGAGGACTGGAGTGGGGTGCCATCGCCTTCTCCAGACTCGTGAGGTTAGGGCAGGAGAACTGCTGTAGCAAATAGACTCTGCAGTAGAAGAAGTGTTATGTGTTAGTCGCTCAGTCGCGTCCGACTGTTTGCAGCCCTCTGGACTGTAGCCCGCCAGGCTCCTCTGTCCATGAGATTCTCCAGGCAGGAATACTGGAGCAGATCGCTGTTCCCTTCTCCAGGGCATCTTCCTGACCCAGGGATGGAACCCAGGTCTCCTGCATTGCAGATGGATTCTTTAACACCGGAGTCACTGGGGAAGCCCCAGGCAAGCAGAGCCTTAATAGATAAAGGCTCGTCTATAATAAACGTCTGCCTCATGCCAGTGCAATAAGCTAGTAGGCTGGGAGCAGGTGCATCAGAGTGAGTTCTGCTGTCTCCACTGCGCTTCTTCCCATGTTTTATTCTACCTCCTTGCCAGGTGAAGAGCAAGGAGGACTCCCTGGAGGCCCCACATACACCCCTTTCTGCAGGGCAGGACTCAGTCAAGTGACCACACCCAGCTGCAAGGCAGGCTGGGAAAGGCAGGCAAGGTGGGTGGGCAGAGAAAGAAGAGAAACTTCGCTTGTCCCAGACACACCTGCAGGTTTGGCCAGGAGCCCCAGGTTTGACATATCATTGGTTACGTTCTTTTTGTATCTGACTGCGTTTTCTTTTTTTCAAATCAGACATAAAATTTTATTTCTCTGGGCCCTTCTGACGCATGCAGTCACTCGGGAACCCTGGTTCCTTTCCGTTTCTTGTTCTGCCTTCTCCTTGGGTGTGGCCAAAGCTAGATCACACAGCACATTGGTGCCCTAGCTCACGGGGAGGAGAAGGGAACATGAAGGAGCTCGCTCCTGGACCAGCATCCGCACGCGTCCCCTCTGTCCACATTCCACACGTGAGAGCTCAGTCCATGGCTGTACCCAGCCGCAAGGGAGGCCGGGAGTGTGTCCCGCTACAGCTCTTCTGCCGGACGGACCTGGGGAGGCAGCTGCCAGTCTGCATTTGATATATTTTCCTTTGCTTCCTCATCCATCCGTTCATTCCTGTAGGACCAGGCTCTCCTCTGTAGGGGTCCTTCAGTCCCAGCGATTCCTGGCTGGGTGAGTCTAACTTCTGTTTTTAATTAATTAGTTAAGTTGTTTATTTATTTGCTTTTGGCTGTGCTGGGCCTTGTTGCTGCACAGGCTTTCTCTAGTTGCAGGGAGCAGGGGCTGCTTTCTAGCTGCAGCACACGAGCTTCCCCTTGTAGTGGCTTCTCCTGTTGCAGAGCACAGGCTCCAGGTGCTTGGGCTTCAGTAGCTGTGGCTCATGGGTGTAGTTGCTCTGCAACAGGTGGGATCTTCCCAGACCAGGAATTGAACCCGTGTCTCCTATGTTAGCAGGCAGATTCTTTGCCACTGAGCCATCAGGGAAGCCCCCGACTCCTTTTTAAACCACAAGATGGTTGAAGGAGGCTCTTACCCTCGGCATATCCCCTTTCTCCATCCCAGGTACCCAGACACGGGACTACCCCATCCCCTCATAGCAGCCCCAGCCCTGGGGGTGCAGGACAGCAGGGGCGGATGCCACAACTAGACTCAGTGCTCTGGGCACTGCCCCCTGAAAGCCCGTGGGCATCTCTGCCTGCACATCTGGCTGGCTTCCTGGGCTGTGTAGGGGAAGGCCCTGTTCGCCCTATGCCTCTGCTCTAGCCCCTGTGAACATGGGCAGATTAAAACACAACAAAAACTTCTTCGCAGGCACTTGGAAGCAGCCTGCTCTGTCCGCACATGCCCACTCCCCGTGCTTGTGATAATATTCACCTGCCTGGCAGAGACAGCCGTCCAGGGAGCACACGTGCTCACCTGCCGATGCGTTCAGAGATCCTCTAAAGAAAGGCATTTGGTGGCAGAAAATTAACGATGGCGTGTTTCAGAGGCAGGCCAAGAACTTGGGCTCTGCTCCGCTCTGCTGGGGGCTCTTTTGATGCTGCTGGTCACTAAGGGTAAGAGAATGACAATGACTCTTTTTTCTTCTGTGGTATAAATAGCAGGCTCCTGACCTCAGGTCTGCAGCCCTTTGTTCCTGGCACTGAGCATGCGTGCTGTTAATGGGCCTCTGTCCACCTGGGCATCCTGGGCCCCACGAATGACTACACAGGCTCAGCTGGCTTTGGGTGCAGGGCCCCCTCCACTGTCATATTCTGGGGGCATTCACTTTGTTGCATTTTTTGTATTGCAGCCTCCTTAGGAAAAGGATACAATTTGTTGAGACAGCTTTTAAAAAAAACCACACATTGCCTACAGACACTTCAGGTGGAAAGCCAAATTGTTCACTTTTTCTCCTAATTAATCCCCACTCTAAAAGAATTAAATGGAGTTCATTTTCAACTCTGTTTTGGTATCAGGAGAGCTGATTGCGATGAGATTTATGCCAGCTCCCAGTACAAATCATACTTCTGGGTATAATTACTGTACAGAGGGATGTTTACTCCTTTCCTTTCCTTTTCCCCCTCACCGTCCGCTGTTCTCGGTCTTCCTCTCTTGTTAGGATGTGTTTATGGCCTTGCAGCGCTGTGTGTGCGCTCAGTCTGCTCCCTGGAGTCCTTGGTGATGGATGACTTACAGGAGTGCTTGGCCAGAGGGTCCCTCCTTGCAGAGGGACCCAGATCGCATGGGAGTAGACTGGACTGCCTACGGGGTGGCTTTCGTCCCTAAAACCGCTTGCTGGACTCGTGTGTGTGTGTGTGTGTGTGTGTGTGTGTGTGTGTGTGTGTAGGGGTAGATACGTGATAACGGACAGATGTAAGTTACATATATTTTAAACTGAAAATGACAAATCGTATTTTTAAATATAATGACTTCTTTATCTTTGGACTCCATTCATTCCGCTTTGGCTTCTCTCAATACCTTTCTCTGGGAGTGGGCATCAAGTGTGTATCCTGCTGCTGTGCTCAGTCGCTCAGTCATGTCTGACTCCTTGCGACCCCATGGACTGTAGCCTGCCAGGTTCCTCTGTCCATGGGATTCTCCAGGCAAAAATACTGGAGTGGGTTGCTATTTCCTTGTCCAGGAGATCTTGCTCACGCAGGGGTGGAACCCACGTCTCCTGCGTTGGCAGGCAGGATCTTTACCACTAGCACCGCTGGGGAAGCCATTTCCTTCTCCAGGAGATCTTCCCAACCCAGGGCTGAGCCCATGCCTCTTGCGTCTCCTGCATTGGCAGGCAAATTCTTTTACCACTGTAGCACCTGGGAACCCCCGGGGGGTGTGAAGCAAAAGCAATTATTTGTAGAATCTTATTGCGAGGTCCTCATAGGTGCTGTAATTTTAAAGTAGGCAAGAACTATATTGGTGCATTATCCAGATAATATATTAACAAATCAGATGTAAGGCTCACATCCCCTTTCAACATCCCCACAGCCTTTATCCTAGGAATTCCTAGAAGGAATTGCTGTCATTACTTGGATATATAAGTGTCCAATCTTTATATGGGCTTCCTAAGTGGCACAGTAGTGAAAAATCGATCTGCCAAGCAGGAGACATGGGTTTGATTCCTGGGTTAAGAAGATCCCCTGGAGGAGGAAATGGCAACCCACTCCAGTACTCTTGCCTGGAGAATCCCCTGCACAGAGGAGCCTGGCGGGCTACAGTCCATGGGGTGGAAAAGAGCCAGACACAATTTAATGACTGAGCATAAGCACAGCGCACAGAAATCTTTACGTGCAATATATAATATTAATAGAATGTTAAAATACATATTAATACTATATGATATCAGTATGTTTAACCTCTTGAGAAATTTGTATGCAGGTCAAGAAGCAACAGTTAGAACTGGACATGGAACAACAGACTGGTTCCAAATAGGAAAAAGAGTTCGTCAAGGCTGTATATTGTCACCCTGTTTATTTAACTTCTATGCAGAGTACATCATGAGAAACGCTGGACTGGAAGAAACACAAGCTGGAATCAAGATTGCCAGGAGAAATATCAATAACCTCAGATATGCAGATGACACCACCCTGATGGCAGAAAGTGAAGAGGAACTCAAAAGCCTCTTGATGAAAGTGAAAGTGGAGAGTGAAAAAGTTGGCTTAAAGCTCAATATTCAGAAAACGAAGATCATGGCATCCGGTCCCACCACTTCATGGGAAATAGATGGGGAAACAGTGGAGACAGTGTCAGACTTTGTTTTTTGGGGCTCCAAAATCACTATAGATGGTGACTACAGCCATGAAATTAAAAGACACTTACTCCTTGGAAGGAAAGTTATGACCAACCTAGATAGCATATTCAAAAGCAGAGACATTACTTTGCCAACAAAGGTTCATCTAGTCAAGGCTATGGTTTTTCCAGTGGTCATGTATGGATGTGAGAGTTGGACTGTGAAGAAGGCTGAGCACCGAAGAATTGATGCTTTTGAACTGTGGTGTTGGAGAAGACTCTTGAGAGTCCCTTGGACTGCAAGGAGATCCACCCAGTCCATTCTGAAGGAGATCAACCCTGGGATTACTTTGGAAGGAATGATGTTAAAGCTGAAACTCCAGTACTTTGGCCACCTCATGCGAAGAGTTGATTCGTTGGAAAAGACCCTGATGCTGGGAGGGATTGGGGGCAGGAGGAGAAGGGGACGACAGAGGATGAGATGGTTGGATAGCATCAGTGACTCAATGGATGTGAGTCTCAGTGAACTCCGGGAGTTGGTGATGGACAGGGAGGCCTGGCGTGCTGCGATTCACGGGGTCGCAAAGAGTCGGACACGACTGAGCGACTGATCTGATCTGATATACACAGGCTTCCCTAGTGCCTCAGATGGTAAAGAATCCGCCTGCAGTACAGGAGACCTGGGTTCTATCCCAGGCTCGGGAAGACCCTCTGGAGAGGGGAATGGGAACCCACTCCAGTATTCTGGCCTGGAGAATTCCATGGACAGAGGAGCCTTGTGGGCGACAGTCCATGGGGTCCCAGAGAGTTGGACACGACTGAACGTTTAACACACAAATACACATAAATACATAATACATATGGACATACATATATATGTCCATACGTATACACATCTGGATACTTGTATAAAATTTTGTATGTTTTTTAAACAGCATTTTACTGAGGTTTTTTCTTACCTTGTCTATCACCTAACAATAGGAGTTGGTAACATCCATTTGTTGACTTAGATATGAACATACTCAAGCACACCTCCTTCACACAGACACCTGCAGAATGATCTATGATGTGGGTATCTTGTAGCCTCAATAACTGTTTCCGTATTAAGAGATACAAACTACTATATATTTAATAAACTGCACAGATATAGTGTACAAAACAGGAAATATAACCAATATCTTATAGTAACGTCAATGGATATAACCTTTCAAAACCGTGAGTCACTGCACTGTACACCTGTACCTTACATGATATAGTACAGCAACTATACTTTATTTAGGAAGAGATTCCTTTGTTGACAGACGTGCAGGTGACTTTCAGAGTTTCGCTTTGAACACTGAGGCTGTAGTGACCAGCTTGCCGGATTCCTCTCATCCCCACATGTTGCTGTTACTCCTGCAGAGATACTGAGAAATGCAACAACTGGGATAAAAGTGACATATATGTGAAATTGAAAATGACCATCGTATTCCCAAGTGGCAGCACAAGTTACTGTCCCCCCAATAGTGTATGAAAATGCTTATCTTCCCTCATCTTCTCTTTTTTTTATTGAAGTATGTTTGGTTTCCAGTATTGTGTTACTTTCTGGTATACAGCAGAGTGATCCAGTTACATGTACACATGTGTGTGTGTGTATATGTATATATAACATGTATATATATTCTTTTCAGGTACTTTGTAGCTCAGTGCAAAGTATCAAGCATAGTTCCTTGTGATGCACAGTAGGTCCTTGTTGGCTGTCTAGTTTGTGTATAGGCCTGTGTATGTGTTAGTTCCCACCTCCTAATGTATCCCCCGCCCCCCGCCCCGCACCTCCCTCACTGGTAACTGTAAGTTTGTTTTTTGTGTCTGTGAGTCCGTTTCTGTTTTGTAAATAAGTTCATTTGCATCTCATGTTCGATTCCACACCTAAGTGACGTCGTCTGGTGTTTATCTTTCTCTGCCTTCCTCCCATAGTTTGCTAATCTCTAGGTCAATCACGCTGCTGCTGATGGGTGCTATTTCATTTCTTACAGCCGAGTAATAATATAGCTCACATTTTCTGATAGAATAAAATTTTAAAGCACCTAGTGTGTTATGGTAGAACCTGGTAAGACACATCAGCATTTGTGATTTTTTTCCAGTATTTTTTTTTAGATGTCAAACAGTGGGCTGTTTCACATAGAGGTGTGTGCTGAGTTGCTTCAGTTGTATCCCGCTCTTTGCTACCCCATGGACTGTAGCCCGCCAGGCTCCTCTGTCCATGGGATTGTCCAGGTAAGAATACTGGAGTGGGTTGCTATCTCCTTTTCCAGGAGATCTTGCCGACCCAGGGGTGGAACCCGCGTCTCCTGCATTGGCAGGCAGGATCTTTGCCACTAGGGCCACTGGGGAAGCCCTCCAGTACTGTTTTTCTTTTTTGAGTCCGCAGACTCTTTATAAAGTCCACAAGAGACCTAGTAATGAAACTGACCATTTTCTGTCAAATTCGATATACATGGTGACACGCATGGATGCTGTTGCCTTGGCATATGGCATAATTCGGTCAACGTGTGAAGGAATTTGACTATTCTTGGGAGTCTATGACACATTGTTGTGAATCTCTGCAGAAACTGGGGGCACTACTTGCTCCCTGGAGTTTTTGGCAACAGTCAAAAGCCATTTGAAGATTCGTGTGGCCGATGGAGTTTGTGACGCAGCTCAAGCAGCTGGGGTGGCTTCTGGTGTAGACATAATCTCATCATTGAAATCACTTTGGTTTGTCAAAACCAATCACCACTTTCTTTTAGTCACATGCCATCTGGGTCAGGAGAGATGCTTGCGGGCAAATGTGGTGGGCATATGCTCTTTAAATTCTTGCAAAAGCTTGGGGGTGGTTGATAGAAGGGAGAGTGGACCTGAAGAGGGTAAGATATGATTTTGTCACAAGGATAAAAAGGCAATATTTTCTTCAGTGAGCTCATGAATCGTTTGTTGGGACTTGAAGCAAAAGTACTGCAGCCCAGCTCACTCGGAGCAGCTTGAGTTTCCGTCTCCAGGAAGGAAGGCATCCTGACTCCAGGTCTCTCTGCCGGGTGTGGGGAGGTCCCAAGTGGAGTACCCACCTCAGTGTGTTGCCAGGGAACCGAGCGAGTGTTGCTGCCTGAGGATGTGTGTACGTTTCCCATCGGTGTCCCTTTGCAGGAAAGCCCAGCCTTCCGAGGCTGCTTTCTGGAGAGTTCCATACCATCCTGGGAGCTCCTTTGCTGGGAACCCTCTTACTCTCCCCACTTCCTGTGGGCAGGTGGCTGGAAAATCCCCTCTGTGCTTTGAGTTTGCATAGATTGTGTGATCTCTAACACCCTTTTAATGATGATGAGTCTTTGAAAATTGCCCAGAGCTATTTTTAAGGAGTCTCAGAATAAAAAGGTTCTCCAGGAAGGGGAAAGAAGCAGATGCCTTATGGCATCTGAGAGCAAGGATTCCTGGCATCTTGCCAGGCCCCTTGTCCTCAGGTACCAGCTCAACTCAGCCGGCTAAATCTGCATTAGGGGCCCGAAAGCTGTGTTTAAAACCTCATCTCCTTTCCGCTTTGCCTCGGGAGGAGTCAGAAATTGCAGATTTGCCCTTTTTCTAATAGTTACGAGGGCTGCTTTTACCTGTAGTTCTGCGAGGCTGTGTCACTCCCAGCGTGGCTTAAGGATTAAGGAGTGTTCCTTTCCCAAAGGTGATGATGCTCCCTGTTGCTGGAGTCTGACCACTAACGGCCCAGAGCACAGAGCAGCCATGCCGTGTCAGACCTCATGGCTGAATAGTTTCCCGTAGAAGTACCAGTTACAGAGAAGAAGTGGGCATAGCCGGGGAGGGAAAAAGATCTGTGCAGTGCTCTGTCTCCGGGAAAGCTGACGTCCTGGCATTCAGGAGGCAGTTTAAAGGCAGCTTAGAATGGTCTTCACAAACCAGTGGGGCTTCCCTGGTGGCTTGGTGGTAGAAAATCCGCCTGCCTGTGCAAGAGAGACGGGTTCAATCCCTAGTCTGGGAAGATCCCACATGCTGCAGGGCGACCAAGCCCTTGTGCCGCTACTGCTGAGCCTGCGCTCTGGAGCCCGGAAGCCACAACTGCAGAGCCCAACCTACCGAAGCCCATGCATCCTAGAGCCCGAATAATATTGGCGTACACAATAGCAGACAACACCACAGTGAGAAGCCCGCACACCCCGACGGAGTGAGCCTCTGCTCTCCGCAACTGGAGAAAGCCCTCAGAAAGTGATGAGGACCAGCACAGCCAAGAAACAAACAAACTAAACTATATAAATAGATCCCCAGTGGATGACTATTTCTGAAAGGAGAAATCTGGAAGGGGTGGAGGGTGCCCTGAGGATAAACAGCTTCCCCATGATGTTAGTTTTGAAGGGGAATTCTGTGCAATAGGATTTTTTTTTTTTTTTAATACAGAGGTCTACTTTAAATCCTTGCCTGATGTGATCTGTTTCTATGGATTTTGATACAGTGACTTTCTTCTTCTTTGAGGTCTGGTTTTCTCTTTGTTCCTGTGATAATACGCTCTCACCTTTTCTGCAAACTCTTTCAGTTCTCTTCTTCTGGGCTTCTGTGTGTTCCTGGACTTTAAACACTGGCATTCCTGTCATCCTGTCCTCAGTCTTGTTAATTATCTAATGTCATATGGTTGCTGTGACTTCATCTTTCATTTGGTCTCATGTACCATGACTATCCCAGGATGAGATGGTTGGAGGGCATCACCGACTCGATGGACATGAGTTTAAGCAAGCTCCAGGAGTTGATGATGGACAGGGAGGCCTGGCGTGCTGCACTCTGTGGGGTCACAGAGTCGGACACAACGGAGCCACTGAGCTGACCGTGACCATCACGCCATGTGTCAGTCCCAGACCCTCATGTGAACCTAGTTTTTAGTTGAGAAATTTCTAGCAAATATTTAGGCTATACTGGTAAAGAATCTGCCTACAATGCAGGAGACCCAGGTTCAATCCCTGGATTGGGAAGATTCCCCTGGAGAAGGAAATAGCAACCTACTCCAGTATTCTTGCCTGGGAAATCCCATGGAGCCTGGCAGGCTACAGTCTGTGGGGCTGCAAAGAGTAGAACATGATTGAGCAACGAAACCACCCACCTGTGGACATCTCAAGATCAACACATCAGAAGGGAGATGCCTCCTCTACCCCTTGAAACTTTCTCTGCTTCTTCTATTTCCTGTCTTGGTTAATGGTGCCACTAGAGACCACCATACCCCACCCCACCCCCACCAAAAAAAAGCTCAAGAATCATCTTGAAACACACCTTCTCAACCCATAAACACTTTGCCTTTAAGCACCATAACACAACCAGAAATTTCTTGAATTTCCCATGCTTTTCTGCAGGCGCTTTCTTCTCAGGATGCCCTTCTATCACTTCTGTGCTTCACAAACTCCTACTCATCCTTCAAGACCCACTTCCAATGGAGGCTTTATTTCAGAGACTTTAACCCAGGGTGAATGAAAGGGTTAATACCAGACCACCTCACCTGCCTCTTAAGAAACCTGTATGCAGGTCAGGAAGCAACAGTTAGGACTGGACATGGAACAACAGATGGGTTCCAAATAGAAAAAGGAGTACATCAAGGCTATATATTGTCACCCTGCTTATTTAAATTCTATGCAGAGTACATCATGAGAAACGCTGGGCTGGAAGAAGCACAAGCTGGAATCAAGATTGCCAGGAGAAATATCAATAACCTCAGATATGCAGATGACACCACCCTTATTGCAGAAAGTGAAGAGGAACTCAAAAGCCTATTGATGAAAGTAAAGGAGGAGAGTGAAAAAGTTGGCTTAAAGCTCAACATTCAGAAAACTAAGATCATGGCATCCGGTCCCATCACTTCATGGGAAATAGATGGGAAAACAGTAGAAATAGTGTCAGACTTTATTTTTGGGGGCTCCAAAATCACTGCAGATGGTGACTGTAGCCATGAAATTAAAAGACTCTTACTCCTTGGAAGGAAAGTTATGACCAACCTAGATAGCATATTCAAAAGCAGAGACACTACCTTGCCAACAAAGGTCCATCTAGTCAAGGCTATGGTTTTTCCTGTGGTCATGTATGGATGTGAGAGTTGGACTCTGAAGAAAGCTGAGCGCCAAAGAATTGATGCTTTTGAACTGTGGTGTTGGAGAAGACTCTTGAGAGTCCCCTGGACTGCAAGGAGATCCAACCAGTCCATTCTAAAGGAGATCAGTCCTGGGTGTTCTTTGGAAGGACTGATGCTGAGGCTGAAACTCCAGTACTTTGGCCACCTCATGCAAAGAGTTGACTCATTGGAAAAGACTCTGATGCTGGGAGGGATTGGGAGCAGGAGGAGAAGGGGATGACAGAGGATGAGATGGCTGGATGGCATCACTGACTCGATGGAAGTGAATTTGAGTGAACTCCGGAAGTTGGTGATGGACAGGGAGCCCTGGTATGCTGCAATTCATGGGGTCGCAAAGAGTCGGACACGACTGAGCGACTGAACTGAACTGAAAGGGTTTGCACTTTTTTTTTTTTTTTTTAATCACATTTTTCTGAAGTCTCCTAGGCTAAGAAAATAGCTTCACAAAGGCTTCCATTATTGTAAGAACTATGCCGTATTGTAAAATGGAGAATGAGAGCAAAAGGGATGTGAGGGTGAGAGAGAAGGTAAGAAGGGTGGGATAAAGGAAAACACAGTAAGTTTGTAGCAAGAGGAAGGAAACACCTGATGGAAAGCAGGGGCAGCAGCCCGGCTTCCCTTCTGGGGTTGGAGTCTGAGCTGGAGAAAGCCTCGCACTTAAGAGGCCACTTCCTGAGAGCTGGGGCCCCCTTGCTCCTTCAGAAACACTCATCAAAAGTGCCAAAGGGACGAGGCCCCTCCTTGAACTGTCACAGTTCAGTCCACCAAGGAGAATTTACTTTGTGAATGTGTGCTCATTTCCAGACTTCCTAAGAAAAATTCATGTGGTCTGGAGGTATTAAAATGTTATGGGTTTTTCTGGAAAAGTCTATTGTACTCCTCCATCATTGGCATTTCTCCAGTAGTCATGTACAGATGTCAGAGTTGGACTATAAAGAAGGCTGAGTGCCAGAGAATTGATGCTTTCAAACTGTGGTGCTGGAGAAGACTTTTCAGAGTCCCTTGGACAGCAAGGAGATCAAACCAGTCAATCCTAAAGGAAATCAACCCTGAATGTTCATTGGAAAGACTGATGCTGAAGCTGAAGCTCCAATACTTTGGCCACCTGATGCGAAGAGCTGACTCACTGGAAAAGACCCTGATGCTGGGAAAGATTGAGGGCAGGAGGAGAAGGGCGGCAGAGGATGAGATGGTTGGATGGCATCACCAACTCAATGGACATGAGTTTGAGCAAGCTCCAGGAGACAGTAGAGGACAGGGATGCCTGGCGTGCTGCTTTTCATGGGGTTGCAAAGAGTCAGACATGGCTGAGCGACTGAACAACTAGAGGCAACCAGGTCCAAGTGCCGGGGACCAGCCCCGGCTGATCCAGGGTATTGGAAGCGGGGACGGCGTCGGCGACCTATTTATTTAAATATTTTATCAAAGATATAAAGAGTAATAGGATGAGGATAGCTCAGTAGGAAAATTCAGTGGAGAAAAGAGGCTGAGTAGCTTGGTTTATGCGGGAGACCAATAAAACTTCAAGACAAGAAGTTTGCACCACTTACGTAGGCCGCAGGCGTCCTTCCGTTCTCCCGAAGGAGAGGAGACACTGAGGCCTCCCTGGTCAGATCTTAGAAGCCCAGGCATAATTAGTAAGCATGGTGGGTTCCGTGCGCCAGATGGAGACTCGGCCAGAATTTGGGAGAGAGAGAGACATGGGGAGACCAAGTTTCGGTGAACAAGGCCTGCACTTTATTTTCCAAAGTAGTTTTTATACCTTAAGTTGTGCACAGAGGATAATGGGGGAAGGGGTGGAGTCATGCAAGGACAGCAGTTCCTGGTCCTAATCGAAGCCAGGCTTTCAAACTTATCATATGCAAAAGTTCAGGTGAATTACATCATCTTCTGGCCAGGAGGCCTGTTAACATTTTAAGAAACTTATCTTTCTCTAAAGGTGATTATTCCAAAGTCAGGCACCAGCCTCCAAAAAAGCATTGGACAAAGCTGCATTCCTATAGGGCAAAGGTGAGGTGGGCTCAGTCAAGAAAAGAATTAACTCAAGGGTCCAAGGTTACACACATTGAGCTACTACTTACATTTCTATACACCCATTATATCAATCAATACACTGCCAAGGACACAGTAGGTAAGGGGTATGGAGACTTAGCAGCAAACATTGGCTCAATAAGTGAAAAACCCTTCACCAATACAATTTCTAATCAATCTTTTAACTCCTCAAAGGAATCTGTGTTTAGACAGTCTAGAACATCTGCCTCTCACAGTTGGGAGACTCTGAACAATCACATGTGGCCGGAAAAACCTATTCAGGCAGGCTAGAGGATTTCCAAAGGAGTGTGTAGGTTAAACACTGTCACACCCTGGAATTATTAACTGGAGCTGTAAGCTAACTCTTGTCAGAGAGAGGTAGTGGGGGACAGCCCCCCGTAAAGTCAGAGGTGTAGGTGAAAGCACAAGCAGAAAGTAGGCAGACTCTGGTTTTGGGGGTAGATGCTCAAGAATTTCCAGGGAGACCCCTGAGGCTTGATCCCGCCTTTGCGTATGCCAAGCCTCCTTCCTCATGACCTTTGCCACGGGCGGAGCTCGCTCCCCGCATCCAAGTTCACCCAGGAGCATGAACACCCACCCGGCACGCCAGGCTCCCTGAACTGTGCTCTCTGGATGGCAGTGTTCCCCACCAGGCTCCAGAGGCCAGGCCCCAAACCCGAGTCTGAGCTACTCCTGGGAGACCTTGAGGGCCTTGGTTATCACGTGGAATTTAGGAACAGGGCACCAGCTGGCTTCCAGCTCCAAGAGTGGTGGCGTGTTCCTTGTTCCCGGTGTCATTTCTAAGACGTGCCCCGCAGAAGCAGGCTGCGTGACACTCTCCTTTCCTTCATGTTTCAGATCAGATCACATCAGATCAGTCGCTCAGTCTGACTCTTTGCTACCCCATGAATCGCAGCACGCCAGGCCTCCCTGTCCATCACCAACTCCCAGAGTTCACTCAGACTCACGTCCATCGAGTCAGTGACGCCATCCAGCCATCTCATCCTCTGTCGTACCCTTCTCCTCCTGCCCCCAATCCCTCCCAGCATCAGAGTCTTTTCCAATGAGTCAACTCTTCACATGAGGTGGCCAAAGTACTGGAGTTTCAGCCTCAGCATCAGTCCTTCCAAAAAATCCCAGGGCTGATCTCCTTCAGAATGGACTGGTTGGATCTCCTTGCAGTCCATGGGACTCTCAAGAGTCTTCTCCAACACCACAGTTCAAAAGCATCAATTCTTTGGCGCTCAGCCTTCTTCACAGTCCAACTCTCACATCCATACATGATCACAGGAAAAACCAGAGCCTTGACTAGACGAACCTTTGTTGGCAAAGTAATGTCTCTGCTTTTGAATATGCTGTCTAGGTTGGTTATAACTTTCCTTCCAAGGAGTAAGCGTCTTTTAATTTCATGGCTGCAGTCACCATCTGCAGTGATTTTGGAGCCCAGAAAAATAAAGTCTGACACTATTTCTACTGTTTCCCCATCTATTTCCCATGAAGTGATGGGACCGGATGCCATGATCTTCATTTTCTGAATGTTGAGCTTTAAGCCAACTTTTTCACTCTCCACTTTCACTTTCATCAAGAGGCTTTTGAGTTCCTCTTCACTTTCTGCCATAAGGGTGGTGTCATCTGCATATCTGAGGTTATTGATATTTCTCCCGGCAATCTTCATTCCAGCTTGTGCTTCTTCCAGTCCAGCGTTTCTCATGATGTACTCTGCATAGAAGTTAAATAAGCAGGGTGACAATATACAGCCTTGATGTACTCCTTTTCCTATTTGGAACCAGTCTGTTGTTCCATGTCCAGTTCTAACTGTTGCTTCCTGACCTGCATACAAATTTCTCAAGAGGCAGATCAGGTGGTCTGGTATTCCCATCTCTTTCAGAATTTTCCACAGTTTGTTGTGATCCACACAGGCAAAGGCTTTGCCAGTCAATAAAGCAGAAATAGATGTTTTTCTGGAACTCTCTTGCTTTTTCGATGATCCAGTGGATGTTGGCAATTTGATCTCTGGTTCCTCTGCCTTTTCTAAAAACCTGATGTTCAACATCAGGAAGTTCACTGTTCATGTATTGCTGAAGCCTGGCTTGGAGAATTTTGAGCATTACTTTACTAGCGTGTGAGATGAGTGCAATTGTACGGTAGTTTGAGCATTCTTTGGCATTGCCTTTCTTAGAGATTGGAATGAAAACTGACCTTTTCCAGTCCTGTGGCCACTGCTGAGTTTTCCAAATTTGCTGGCATATTGAGTGCAGCACTTTCACGGCACCATCTTTCAGGATTTGAAATAGCTCAACTGGAATTCTATCATCTCCACTAGCTTTGTTTGTAGTGATGCTTTCTAAGGCCCACTTGACTTCACATTCCAGGATGTCTGGCTCTAGGTGAGTGATCACACCATCGTGATTATCTGGGTCATGAAGATATTTTTTGTACAGTTCTTCTGTGTATTCTTGCCATCTTTTCTTAATATCTTCTGCTTCTGTTAGGTCCATACCATTTCTATCCTTTATCGAGCCCATCTTTGCATGAAATGTTCCTTTGGTATCTCTGATTTTCTTGAAGAGATCTCTAGTCTTTCCCATTCTGTTGTTTTCCTCTATTTCTTTGCATTGATCGCTGAAGAAGGCTTTCTTATCTCTTCTTGCTATTCTTTGGAACTCTGCATTCAGATGCTTATATCTTTCCTTTTCTCCTTTGCTTTTCACTTCTCTTCCTTTCATAGCTATTTGTAAGGCCTCCCCAGACAGCCATTTTGCTTTTTTGCATTTCTTTTCCATGGGGATGGTCTTGATCCCTGTCTCCTGTACAATGTCACGAACCTCATTCCATAGTTCATCAGGCACTCTACCTATCAGATCTAGTCCCTTAAATCTATTTCTCACTTCCACTGTATAATCATAAGGGATTTAATTTAGGTCATACCTGAATGGTCTAGTGGTTTTCCCTACTTTCTTCAATTTAAGTCTGAATTTGGCAATAAGGAGTTCATGGTCTGAGCCACAGTCAGCTCCTGGTCTTGTTTTTGTTGACTGTATAGAGCTTCTCCATCTTTGGCTGCAAAGAATATAATCAGTCTGGTTTTGGTGTTGACCATCTGGTGATGTCCATGTGTAGAGTCTTCTCTTGTGTTGTTGGAAGAGGGTGTTTGCTATGACCAGTGCATTTTCTTGGCAAAACTCTATTCGTCTTTGCCCTACTTCATTCTGTATTCCCAGGCCAAATTTGCCTGTTACTCCAGGTGTTTCTTGACTTCCTACTTTTGCATTCTAGTCCCCTATAATGAAAAGGACATCTTTTTTGGGTGTTAGTTCTAAAAGGTCTTGTAGGCCTTCATAGAACTCTTCAACTTCAGCTTCTTCAGCATTACTGATTGGGGCATAGACTTGGATTACTGTGATATTGAATGGTTTGCCTTGGAAACGAACAGAGATCATTCTTTCGTTTTTGAGATTGCATCCAAGTACTGCATTTCAGACTCTTTTGTTGACCATGATGGCTACTCCATTTCTTCTGAGGGATTCCTGCCCGCAGTAGTAGATATAATGGTCATCTGAGTTAAATTCACCCATTCCAGTCCATTTCAGTTCACTGATTTCTAGAATGTCGACATTCACTCTTGCCATCTCTTGTTTGACCACTTCCAATTTGCCTTGATTCATGGACCTGACATTCCAGGTTCCTATGCAATATTGCTCTTTATAGCATCAGACCTTGCTTCTATCACCAGTCACATCCACAGCTGGGTATTGTTTTTGCTTTGGCTCCATCCCTTCATTCTTTCTGGAGTTATTTCTCCACTGATCTCCAGTAGCATATTGGGCACCTACTGACCTGGGGAGTTTCTCTTTCAGTATCCTATCATTTTGCCTTTTCATACTGTTCATGGGATTCTCAAGGCAAGAATACTGAAGTGGTTTGCCATTTCCTTCTCCAGTGGACCACAATGCATTCCACCATGACCCGCCCATCTTGGGTGGCCCCACGGGCATGGCTTAGTTCATTGAGTTAGACAAGGCTGTGGTCCTAGTGTGATTAGATTGACTAGTTTTCTGTGAGTATGGTTTCAGTGTGTTTGCCCTCTGCTGCCCTCTTGCAACACCTACCGTCTTACTTGGGTTTCTCTTACCTTGGGCGTAGGGTATCTCTTCAGGGCTGCTCCAGCAAAGCGCAGCTGCTGCTCTTTACCTTGGATGCGGGGTATCTCCTCACCGCCGCCCTTCCTGACCTTCAATGTGGAATAGCTCTTCTAGGCCCTCTTGAGGGGGGAGGAGTTAGCCTTTGGGTTCATCAGGACAAGTCTGTTAATATTGGCTTGGCCAAAATGTTCATTTGGGTTTTTCTGTAACATGTTGTTCAGTTGCTAAGTCATATCTTTGTGACCCCATGGACTGCAGTATGCCAGGCTTCCCTGTCTTTCACCATCTCCTGGAGCTTGCTCTAACTCATGTCCCTTGAGTCAGTGATGCCATCCAGCCATCTCATCCTCTGTTGTCCCCTTCTCCTCCTGCCTTCAATCTTTCCCAGCATCAGGGTCTTTTCCAGTGAGTCAGTTCTTCACATCAGGTGGCCGAAGTATTGGAGTTTCAGCTTTAGCATCAGTCCTTCTAATGAGTGTTCAGGACTGATTTCCTTTAGGATTGGCTGGTTTGATCTTGCAGTGAGACAACCTGAACAAACTTTTTGCCCAGCCCAGTAACTTCTGCTCTACTCGTTTCTTGGTATGGTACAGTATTTTATGGGTCAGTCAGGGTTTTCTTAACCTGCAACCATGGTCCTTATCCAGTGCACCTCATAGTACTTCTTGTCTAAAGAAATCTTAGATTCTTTAGAAATCCCTGGGGCATAGGCTCAACAGTGCTTTCCTTAGCTCCCACATGAGAGCTAGCTGCCAGTGTGGAGTCTGGGCGACGTGGTGGTGTCACTGCATCTGTGCCTCTCAGCTGTTGATCATTTGGTTATCTCTGTAATAGCCCCTCGTTAACCCCTGGGGTCCCGCTTTAGTCCATAAGACACAGATGCTGACAACTGAGCCCTGGCTCCTGTAGTCATGTTCTCTGTGGACAAACATAGAGATAGCTTCGTGTCATCAGTCTATGTAAAATTAAGCCAATGCCGCCCTGATGCAATATTTTATTACCCTGAGCGAGCATAGAACCTACACTGTTCATCTGAAAACACGCTTACTTTGTGCAAAAAGATTACCCACTTTCCTGTTGAGCTGGTGTCCAAAAAAAAATTTTTTTATTTTGTTTTTTTGATGATACAAACTTGTTGAGGTTTCCATTTTCCATGGAGGAGAAACCATACCAGAGAGATTTATCAGTTTTCAGACCCTTGGAAATGGATCACGCTTTAAAGAAGAGGTAGATGTGAGGGAGGCTTTGTGAAGGAACCCCTTGCCTTTGTCACGTTGAATATGACAGATGAATGAGAGCAGAATCAAAGAAGAATCATAAAAGCATCTCCCTGGTGGTGGCAAAAAGCTTCTCAGGTTTTGCAAAAGCCTTTTGTGTTGGGAAGTGATTAGATTGATAAATACACATCTATCCAGGTTTCTGAAATAAACCATATCCAGCTATATTTGCAATTGATCGGTGTGTGTAGGGGGTGGGCTGGAGAGGTCTGGTGGTTATGATGCAGCCAGTTTTCCTTCAGGATTTTTTAGAGAAAGCATCCATCCCCCGTGGAGGCCTCCACCTGCCTCCACCGAGGTCCCCGCTGCCTCCCTCCTTCCCTCCGCCTTCTGTCCCACTGTCCTTGGCCCTCCATCTCCCGTGCACTCAAGCTGCCTCTGCACCTCACAGCCCTCTTGTTCCAGTGAGGGGAAGTAAGCAGATCATTTACAATCGAAACCTTTTAAAAATTTTATTTCAAACCATTCTTTAATTAATTGAAATATAGGACTTCCTGAATGTTTTAATGACGGCCATTCTGACCAGTGTTATGTGACCCCTCGTTGTTTTGACGTTCATTTCTCTAACAATTAGCGATGTTGAGCATCTTTTCGTGTACCTGATGGCCACCTATATATGTCTTCTTTGGAGAAATGTCCGTTTAGGTCTTCTGCCCATTTTTTGAATGAGTTGTTTGGTTTTTGTTGTTACTGAGTTGTGTGAGCTGTTGGTATATTTAGGCCATCAAGCGTTTGTCAGTAATATCCTTTGCAGCTATTTCCTCCCATTTGGTAGGTTATCTTTTTGTTTCTGTGATGGTTTCCTTTGCTGTGCAGAAGCTTATCCATTTGGTTAGGTCTCATTTATTTTTACTTTTATTTATTTTGCCTGAGTGTTTTGCCAGTGTTCTCTTTCAGGAGTTGTAGGGTATACTGTTTCATATTTAAGTGTCTAAGCCATTTTGTGTTTATTTCTGTGTATGGTGAGAGGGCATGTTCTAACTTCATTGATTCACGTGCAGCTGTCCAGCTTTTGAACACCACTTGCTGAAGAGGCTGTTCCTCAGTCTATGTTCTTGCCTCTTCTATTGAAGATTAATTGACCATAAGTGCGTGGGTTTATTTCTGGGCTCTGTATTCTGCTCCATTGATCCGTCTTTGTTTTCCTGCCAATACCAGGCTGTTTTGATTACTGTAGCTTTGTAGTATTGTCTGAAGTCTGGCAGGGTTATGCTTCCTGCTTTGTCCTTTTCCCTCAGGGTTGCTTTGGCAATTCTGGGTGTTTTATGGTTTCTTATAAATTTTAGGATTAGTTGTTCTAATTTTGTGAAAAATGTCATGGGTAATTTGGTAAGGATCACATTAAGTTAGTAGATTGCTATGGGTAGTATGGCATTTTAACAATGTTAATTCTTCCACCGAATGAATTTTTAAGGAATATGGGACTTTCATAAAGTACTACTGTTAGAAGAGATACTTGACAGCATGAAGGACATCTCGTTCAGCCCACAGTAAGTGATCTCCGGGTCAGAAGTAGACTTTCGGGAGATTGAGTCCTCAGAGTGAGGGGAGTATTTATCTGCCTGCATGATTTGGCCTGTACTCATTGAGGATACTGCTGGCTCAGGGATTAATCATTCCAGACAGACCCCCATGAACTTGCCCTCCCCCGAGAAGCTCATGGTATGTAATTTAGCTCAGCTCCCCTTACGGAGACTTCTCCGCATTTTGAACCCCAGTTGTTACCAGGAGCCAGTGCTCAGCAGGCCAGCAGCTCAGAATGCAGGGGTTATAACAGAGCCCCCAGGGATCACCTGCATGTCCCTGCAGCCGTGGGGCAGGGGGATGCAGGCAGATCTTCACTGCACATCTTTCAGGGACGATTCTTATGCTGGCTGAACGCAGTGCTGGCCTTCAGCTGGAGTGCCGGCCACGTGACCCTGAGCCCCAGGTCCCTCCGGACTTCCCACAAGCCTGGGAGCTGTCTGTGATGCTTCCTGTTGGTATTTTATGGGATTGTTTATGTGTGTGTGTGTGTGTGTGTGTGTGTGTGTAAGAGAGAAAGAGAGTTTTATTCCTCTAACAAACTACACAAGTGAAGGGCTATTCAAGCTTAGGAACCAAGAATCGAAGAAGGAATAATTAATTCAGATACAGAAACAGAAGATGTGGCAAAAATAGCTGAATTATTGACCCTCTTGTTGGGGTTCTCTGCAACACTCAACACCTTGAAACCAAACTCCTGGGCCCCAAAGAGAACAGCAGTGGGAGTGTTATGGCCCCACTGATGAGGGGTCTCCAGGAATCTTGTGAGATCCCAAGACAGTGAAGGAGGCCGGGACTCCACAGCTCTGCTGGTCTACATGGCGGCTTCAGCTCCTCTGGACACGTGCTCCCCCCTAAGCCAGCAGCCGAGCACAGCACTAGTCCTGTCCCCCAACAGAAGCTGTGGGGCGAGAGGGAGGGCGGTTCGCTTGAGAGCAAGTCTTCATATTCTCTATTTAATCCTTAAACACCTTGTGTACAATGCTGACTTAATTCTGCTTAAGAATTAAGGTGTGGGGGCAAGATTCCCTTTGCCTTCGTGTCCCGTTCTCCTTCTGCCCTTCCCCAAAGCGTTCCTTCTGGTGTTTCTGCTGTATGTCCTTTTCTTTTAAGAGGTTACTGTAGAATATACATACCATTGAGCTTATGGGGATGCTTATTTTAATGGTGAATTTTTTATTGACATGTAATTCACAGACCATCAAAATGACCATTTTAAAGTGTACAATTAAACTGGGGTTTAGTGTATTCACAGTTATGCAACCTACACCCTGATCTAAGTTTAGAATGTTTTATCATCTCAAGGAAAAAGCTTTGTACCTGTTCGTGGTCACTCACCGTTCCCTGCTGTACCCGCCCCAGACCACCTAATGATTTACTTATTCTGGACTTTTCCTGGAAATGGAGTCACACAGCGTGTGATCTTTGTGACTGACTTCTTTCATCCAGTAGAGAGTTCTCTGGGTTCATCCGCGCTGCAGAATGTGTCAGAGCTTCATTTCTTTCTTTGACTTTAAACTATCCCAGGGTTTGGAAATTCCAGGTCTGTGTTTCCATGCATCAGCTGTGGACACTTGGGTTCCTTCCATTTTGCGGCTGTTATAAATAACACTGCCCTGACCATCTGTGTACAGGCTTGGTGTGGACTTAACGCTTTCCTTTCTTGGGGATGTTCGCCGAGGAGTGGGGTGTGCTGGGGAGCCTGGTAACTGTGTAAGCTGCCCACCTGGAAGCGGGTATGGACATGGGACAAGTCCCAGTGACACGGAACGCTCTGTCCTGGTTGCGATTCAGCCGTTTCCCTTGAATCAGCACCCCTTGGTGCAGCACGCCATGGTTAGTTTTCAGAGTTCCGAAGGGGCAGGTCTTGACTGCTGCTGCTGCCGTTCTCACTGCTTTGGTGGAGCAGCAGCTCCTTCCACCACCTCACCACGTCAGGAGTCGTTCTTTACCAGCTGAGCCACAAGGGAAGCCCAGAATACTGGAGTGGGTAGCCTATCCCTTCTCCAGGGGATCTTCCCGACCCAGGAATGGAACCGGGGTCTCCTGCATTGCAGGGGGGTTCATTACCAACCGAGCTATCAGGGCAGCCCCCATGTCAGGACGATGCGTACAAAGTCCCATAAGTGATACTGCTCCAGAGCGCTCATCCTGGACCTTATTTTTCCTGCATTTCTTTCCTTTAGTGCCTGGAAAATCCCGTGGACGGAGGAGCCTGGTGGGCTGCAGGCCATGGGGTCGCGAAGAGTCGGACATGACTGAGCGACTTCACTTTCACTTTTCACTTTCATGCATTGGAGAAGGAAATGGCAACCCACTCCATTGTTCTTGCCTGGAGAATCCCAGGAACGGGGGAGCCTTGTGGGCTGCCGTCTATGGGGTCGCACAGAGTCGGACACAACTGAAGCGACTTAGCAGCAGCAGCAGTGCCTATTAGTGTCCCTTCTTAAACACTGATTCTAACTGATACATGGTATTCCAGAAATCAACTCATTAAATTACGTTATCCTCCCAACTTTGATAGAAGACAGCCTAACTAGAACACTGCAGTGAGGATGGTGAGGTATTAATATTTGCCCTTCGTTGCATAGTAAGTTCACACTTTTCTTTTTTTTTTTCTTTCATTCACTTGCTTGAATGAATTTACTGGGGCATGATCTGCGTTTGTTAAAATTTCCTGATTTTCGAGTGCAATTTGATGAGTTTTGAACAATGTCTCAAGTTGTATAAGCATCATCGCAACCGTGATATAAAATATTTTATCACCAAAAGCAGTACCTTTCCACTCCTTAAGCATCAGTTCCTTCCCCTCAACCTGGCTCTTTGAAAGCACGGGTTTGCTTTCTATCAGACAGGCAGGTCTCTGCTAGAACCTCACGCGAATGGGGTCTTCAAGCATGTGTACCTCTGTCTCTAGGCTTTTCCTCTAATTAAAAAGCCTCTGAGATTCAGCAGTATTGTTAAATCTATCAGGAGTTACTTCCTTTTTATTATTATATAGAACTCTCTTGTGTGGACTTGGCTCTGTTTGTTAATCCCTTCGACAGTTGAAGGGCATTTGAGTTACTTCCTGTTTGGCGCTATTTAGAATAAAGCTATAAACATTCATGTACAGGTAATTTTGTGACCATACGATTTCATTGCTTTGGGCAAAATACCTAGGAGTACAACTCTTGGTGCTCCATTAAGTACATGTTTATCTTAATAAGAAACCGGCAAACGGCAAGGAATGATTTTGTGAATTCATTTGCCGTCTGTATAACTTCTTGGCAAAAGCACTTGCAGATCCTCTGTTAATTTATTATTAGGCTGTTTGCCTTCATATAATTGAATTTCTAAATATGAATTGTTAAATAAATATTTTGTAAATCGTTTCTTCCAGCGTGTGGTTTGGTTTAATTTTCTTAAGAGCCTTTATAGTGTCCTTTGACAAGTAAAGTCTTTTAATTTTGCTGAAGTTTGATTGGTCCATTCTTTTCTTCTGTGATTTTTTTCCTTTCGTGTCCTATTTAAGAAACTTTTGTCTCATCCAAGATCAGTACGTTTTTTTCTTATGTCTGTTTCTGGAAGTGTTACTGTTTTCCTACATTTAGTTCTGTTACCCATTTGATGTTAAGTTTTCTAAGTGGTGTGAAGTAAAGTTCTAGGAATTTTTGTGTTTTTTTTTTGGTGTACGGATATCCAGTTGTTTTAACACAATATATTGAAATGAAAATCATTTTCCCATTGAGTTGCCCTTTCATTTGCACCTTTGTTGAAAGTCAACTGGCTGTATGTTTGTGGGTCTATTTTGTGGACCCTCTCTTCTGCTCTGTTGGTCTGTTGGATCACTTTGGGCTAGTGATAAAGAGCCCTTCGGCCAGTGCGGGAGATACAAGAGACACGAGCTCAATCTCTGGGTCTGGCTGGGGAAGATCCCCTGGAGAAGGAAATGGCAACCCCCTCTGGCATTCTTGCCTGGAGAATCCTATGGACAGAGGAACTTGGCAGGCTACAGTCCACAGGGTTACAAAGAGCTGGACACGACTGAAGCGACATAGCACACACACAGGTGGCTCTAGTGGTAAAGAATCCACCTGCAACGCAGGAGACCCTGGTTCAATCCCTGGTTTGGGAAGGTCTCCTGAAGAAGGGAATAGCTACCGACTCCAGTATTCTTGCCTAGAGAATTCCATGGTCAGAGGAGCCTGGCAGGCTACAGTCCATGCGGTCACAAAGAGTCAGACAGGACTGAGTGGCTAACACTTTCACTTTCAACATTTAGCCAAGCACGCATTACCTGCAATGAACGGTGTGGGAGTCCCATGGACACGGTTGGGAAGAAACGCATGTGCAGCTCCCGTGCCTTTTCTGCTCTGCATCATATTACAGCACTTATGTCAACTGAACGCTGGAGTAAATCCCGTGAATCCACCCCTGGGCATGGACTGGGCCGTGGAGCCAGAAGTGTGTTGGGAAGGCTGGCACCTGTCGTCATGATGGCTCCAGGGGAGGGGCCGCATGGTCCTTGAGCTCTGACGGGGTGCCCTGACAGGTCCCAGGGATGGGGATGTGCTGCTGTGTGTGGCTATGTGTGTGCCCGCGTACAGTGGGAGGGTGGTCCAGGCTCTCACTGCTCCAGACGGAGGGACCATAGTCGTTCACATTCTCCGACAGCTCTTCCTGGTGGCTCATGGCTGAGTTTAGGCCGTGGAGCATTTATTATCTCCCTGAAAAAGCACAGCCTGAGTGTGGGGCTGTGTTCCTTTTTCCCTCATGAGCTTTAAGGCTGGTCTTGGTCTACGTTTGGCTCTAGAGGACGAGGCTTCTCAGGTGGAAGTGGGTGAATGGCCATTTCAGTGACTGATGGTTTCACCCCACGTGGCCTCATGCAGCCCCATTAGGGTGGGCAGTCACTGACAGGGCTCTGGGAAGGTGGGCATGCCTGTGCTGGTCCAGGAGTCTGCCAGGGATCGGGCTCACTGGGGCTTGATCTGCCTGGGACACTTGCAAACCTTCAGTCTGCCCACCGTTGGGCACCAAAGGCCAGGTCCCAGTTGGACCATTGTGAATGGCCACAGCTTCAACTGGGTGTCACAGATAGGTCATGGCACCTTTCATAATATGCTTTCTTCTAATGGGGGTTAATTCAAGGCAGTAGGTGATGGCAGGTGGGCTCATATTGGTGGCTCCCTTGTTTGCTTGGTAAAAGCACGACCCTGGGGCTTAGTATCTTTAAAGATTCAGTTCCTAACAAAACAAATATTTTAACCCACCTGTTTCCTCCTTGGTAATCCCCGCTCATCACAAATAAAAGTATATTCAGTTCAGTTCAGTCGCTCAGTCATGTCCGACTCTTTGCGACTCCATGAATCGAAGCACGCCAGGCCTCCCTGTCCATCACCAACTCCCGGAGTTCACTCAGAGTCACGTCCATCCAGTCAGCGATGCCATCCAACCATCTCATCCTCTGTCATCCCCTTCTCCTCCTGCCCCCAATCCCTCCCACTGTCAGAGTCTTTTCCAATAAGTCAACTCTTCACGTGAGATAGCCAAAGTACTGGAGTTTCAGTTTAGCATCATTCCTTCCAAAGAAATCCCAGGGCTCATCTCCTTCAGAATGGACTGGTTGGATCTCCTTGCAGTCCAAGGGACTCTCAAGGGTCTTCTCCAACACCACAGTTCAAAAGCATCAATTCTTTGGTGCTCAGCCTTCTTCACAGTCCAACTCTCACATCCATACATGACCACAGGAAAAACCATAGCCTTGACTAGACGGACCTTTGTTGGCAAAGTAATGTCTCTGCTTTTGAATATGCTATCTAGGTTGGTCATAACTTTGCTTCCAAGGAGTAAGCGTCTTTTAATTTCATGGCTGCAGTCACCATCTGCAGTGATTTTGGAGCCCCACAATCTGCAGTGATTTTGGAGCCCCCCAAAAATAAAGTCTGACACTGTTTCCACTGTTTCCCATTTCTATTTCCCATGAAGTGATGGGAGTGGATGCCATGATCTTCGTTTTCTGAATGTTGAGCTTTAAGCCAACTTTTTCACTCTCCACTTTCACTTTCATCAAGAGGCTTTTGAGTTCCTCTTCACTTTCTGCCATAAGGGTGATGTCATCTGCATATCTGAGGTTATTGATATTTCTCCCAGCAATCTTGATTCCAGCTTGTGCTTCTTCCAGCCCAGCGTTTCTCATGATGTACTCTGCATAGAAGTTAAATAAGCAGGGTGACAATATACAGCCTTGATGTACTCCTTTTCCTATTTGGAACCAGTCTGTTGTTCCATGTCCAGTTCTAACTGTTGCTTCCTGACCTGCATACAGATTTCTCAAGAGGCAGGTCAGGTGGTCTGGTATTCCCATCTCTTGAAGAATTTTCCACAGTTTATTGTGATCCACACAGTCAAAGGCTTTGGCATAGTCAATAAAGCAGAAATAGATGTTTTTCTGGAACTTTCTTGCCTTTTCGATGATCCAGCGGATGTGTTCAAAGATCCTTTGAGCTTTCAGAGTCTACAACACGTTTCCTGGTTCAGAATCAGAAATGTGTGAGAGCGTGTAAACAGGGAACAGGCAAAGGGGGCCTGAAGACTCACACACACATCCACACTGTGCACACAGAGTATCCCTGTGTACCGAGGCAAGAAGATACTCCTCCTTTCATTGTAAGTCTTTCCTTTTGTCTCCAGGGTTCCTACTCCGACTCTGCCCTGAGGGTCAGTTGCAGAGACCAGAATACTTGCCCTTTGTTTTACATTTACTCTCATTTTGGGGGCGGTTTGTTGGCTCTTGACATCAAGGACCCTCAGGAGTCTCTTTATTGCGGGAGATGAAGCTGGTCGTTTCTACATGCTGGCCCTGTGGACCGTGTCCGCATGCAGACTCACATTTGAATTAAAACTCTTGAATCATATTTCAGGAAACTTAATTCTGTTCATCGGATGCTTCTTTTTATTGAGCACATGCTTAATACCTACTATGTGCCAGACCCAGAGGAGGCCTGCGGGTCACCGCCGGACACCAAGTCCAGGTCCACAGCGAAAGGAGGAAACATGCTGCTGCTGCTCTGCTGCTGCTAAGTCGCTTCAGTCGTGTCCAACTCTGTGTGACCCCATAGACGGCACCCCACCAAGGCTCCCCCGTCCCTGGGATTCTCCAGGCAAG
Source organism: Bos indicus x Bos taurus (assembly GCF_003369695.1). Lineage (NCBI taxonomy): Eukaryota > Metazoa > Chordata > Mammalia > Artiodactyla > Bovidae > Bos > Bos indicus x Bos taurus. The sequence goes on along the minus strand of NC_040079.1, from coordinate 3,852,026 downwards.
AACACTGGAGTGGGTTGCCATTTCCTTCTCCGGTGCCTGAAAGTGAAAAGTGAAAAGGAAGTCGCTCAGTCGTGTCTGACTCTTAGCAACCCCATGGACTGTAGCCCACCAGGCTCCTCCGTCCATGGTATTTTCCAGGCGAGAGTACTGGAGTGGGGTGCCATTGCCTTCTCCAGGAAACACGTTAGAACTGGAGAATTCAGGTGCATATCCAAGTAAAGAACATGGAGCAGAAGAAATGGCAAGTGTGGAAAAGCAAGGGTTCTTAGCTTTAGAGAAGAATTAATTCACTTACGAAAGATGTCATCCTGAGACCACCCTTAGGCACACATTTTGAGGACAGATCACTGGAAATAGGACAAAAAATAATCCCCTCAAAATGCCTGGGAACTTTAGCCTGTAGAGACTTCTAAAATTCTCTATTAGAGAAATTTTACTAAAAGGTTATCTTGCAGGAAAATGGGGCTCATTTTACCTGGAGGCCTTGCAACTTTCAGAGGAAAGCCTTCGTGTTACAGATCTGTAGGGAATTAAGGCAGCTTGAACAAAAGAGGAAATATGGAGCATTTTCTGGAAAGTACTGCGGCTACACGTCTGTTTCTTTACTTGCCAAAGTTAAGTCATCCCGAAAATTTCCTCGTAAAGCCTTGGTCAAAGTAAGAGCTTTCTTTTGACTTGGTCTTAACATCAAAATGGGGAGAACAAGATGTAGAAGTCAAGATAATAATATTCTTTAAATCTCCACTGCTGCTGCTGCTGCTAAGTCACTTCAGTCGTGTCCAACTCTGTACGACCCCATAGACGGCAGCCCACCAAGCTCTGCCGTCCCTGGGATTCTCCAGGCAAGAACACTGGAGTGGGTTGCCATTTCCTTCTCCAGTGCATGAAAGTGAAAAGTGAAAGTGAAGTCGCTCAGTCGTGTCCGACTCCTAGTGACCCCATGGACTTCAGCCCACCAGGCTCCTCCGTCCATGGTATTTTCCAGGCAAGAGTACTGGAGTGGGGTTCCATTGGGTATCCTTTAAAAACGATGAAAACAGTATAAGCTTATAAATGAAAAGTGAAAGCTTTGTCATCGAAATGCCTAAAGTCAAATAATGGCTCTACCACTCACCAGATGTGTGGTTTGGGCAATGAGCACAGCCTTCCTTAGTCTCAGTCTTCTCATCTATAAAATGGGGAAATAATAGAATCTACTTCACTGAGATGTTATAAGAAATAAATGAGCTGATAGTTGAAAAACCACGCTTACCAAGCACACAGAAGATTTTCAGTAAATTTCCAAGACTTATTCGTGGTTTGGTTATTATTAATTTTGACCTACAACGGGCAGGGTATTAGGGGGCTTGGACTCAGTTTGGGAGCACGGGGGCAGGTGTGTCACAAATAGGAATAAGCCAGACCTGAGCTGATCTTTCTTTAACAGACTGAAATAGGGTTGACTTACAGAATGGTGTTATTATCAGGTGTACAGCAGGGATTCCATTATACACACATGCACACACACACACACATATACATACACATGCACACACATACACACACATGCATACACACATAAACACACACACATACACACACATAAACACATACATATATACACACACATAAACACGCATACATATACACATACACACAAATATACACACATACGCATACACACATATACACATGCACACACACACATAAACACACACATACACATACACACACATAAACACATATACACACACATATACACATACACACAAACACACACACATACACACATACATACACATATGTACACATGCACACAAATACACACATACACACATGCATAGACATGCACACACATATGCACACATATACACACATATACACACATAAACACACACACATGCTCACATACACACAACACACACATATACACACATACACAAACACATATGCACACATACACACAATACACACATATACACACATACACACAACCACACACACACACATGCACACAAATATACACACAGACACACACAGACACATATATACATGCATACACATGCATACACACACATATATATACATATACACACATAAACACACATACATACATACACACCCACATACACACACATACACACACACATACACAGGGCCTCCCTGGTGACTCAGACAGTAAAGAATCTGCCTGCAATATGGGAGACCTAGGTTCATCCCTGAGTCAGGAAGATTCCCCTGCAGAAGGAAATGGCACCCACTGCAGTTTTCTTGCCTGGAAAATCCCCATGGACAGAGGAGCCTGGTGGGCTACAGTCCAAGGGGTCGCAAAGAGTTGGACACAACAGAGCGACTAACATTTTCACTTTAGTGTGTGCGTGTGTGTATTTTGTATATATGTGTGTATATGTGTGTGTGTATGTATATATATATTCTTCAGATTCTCTCCCCTTGTAAGTTATTATGAAATACTGAGTACAGTGCCCTGTGCTGTACACTAGGTCTTTATGAAGGAAGGAGAAGCTGAGATCCTGAGATCGAGGACAGAATAATTGTGTAGGGAAAGGGAAATATCTGATGCTTAACCTGACAAGGAGGGTGAGAAACAATTTGCATGGGGAATGAAAGACACTATTAGCATTTTCCAAAGCTCAGCTACCTGGAAATAAATCACAATGGAGACTAAGAGCATGACCCATGATTCACACGGTGGGGGAGTGAGAGGCACCGAGAGGGGGTCCGTGGTGGGGGGCTTTGCTGCCCTACTTGGAAGTGCAGCGTCAGGTGAGCCGCGCTCACGGCATCACACAGAGGCGGAAGGGCCATGGAGCCTGTGGGCCGGGACCCCTGACCTGCCCCTTCCCAAGCTCTTCACTTCCCCGCCACTCCTGCCCAGCCTTGGCAGCTTCTGTTTTCTTTCATGGCAGCAATCTACTTTTTTTTTTTTTTCAGAGCATGCATGAAGAGTTTTTATTTTGTATCCAAATATGAAAGAGTCTGACTTGACTTAGCCACTAAAAAAAAAAAAAAATCACCTACAACAGTGTTAATCAGACCCATGGTTAGTGCCCCCAAGTATTACACACCATGGTAACAAAGATTAACCTACAAGCCGTTCAAAGGTTTGACTGTGATCAGCTGAAATGCCAGGACTTTGGCCACCTCATGGGAAGAGCTGACTCATTCCCTGATGCTGGGAAAGATTGAAGGCGGGAGGAGAAGGGGACGACAGAGGATGAGATGGTTGGATGGTATCACCTACTCGATGGAAGAGTTTGAGCAAGCTCCGGGAGTTGGTGACGGACAGGGAGGCCTGGCGTGCTGCAGTCCATGGGATCACAAAGAGTCAGACACGACTGAGAGACTGAACTGAACTGAGTATTACATTTATAGAAAATCCAAGCCCCCCATATGGTCAGTTTGTTGAAAGTTTTTTGGGGAGAGGGGGACTGGGTAGAAAGGGAAGAGTATAGAATGAGGCCAGAATAAGTTTTAAGTGGAGTTATTTTGACAATCCAGCACATGAGATGCATAACCAGGAAATAAATTTAGGAAATTATGATTACCTGTATCTTCTAATATATTATTTTTAAAAATTGCTATCAGGTTATTGCTATTGCTATTGCTAAGTCACTTCAGTTGTGTCCGACTCTGTGCAACCCCATAGACGGCAGCCCACCAGGCTCCCCCGTCCCTGGGACTCTCCAGGCAAGAACACTGGAGTGGGTTGCCATTTCCTTCTCCAATGCATGAAAGGGAAAGGTGAAAGTGAAGTCGCTCAGTCATGTCTGAATTAGCGACCCCATGGACTGCAGCCTACCAGGCTCCTCCATCCATGGGATTTTCCAGGCAAGAGTACTGGAGTGGGGTGCCATTGCCTTCTCCATTACATGACTTATATTCAACTAGGTTCCTACAGTTTCTCTGACTGTGCAATACACTGGTACCTCAGTAAGCTGACGCTCCCTTGCAGGAATGCCAGACTATCAAAGCTTCAGTCTCCATAACTAACTGTGCGGCTCATCACGAGAGGCCTGGCATCTGTATACTTTAAATTCAAAAACCTTTCCGTTTCCTTTTTTTTCATCTCTGCCCCCTGTTCCCCTTGTTCCCTAAGCCTGAGAGAGGGCACCGTGTACTCAGATGGCACCATCGTGTTCCCATCACAAGGGCACGCCTTAGAGCAGGGAACGCTGGGAAACGTAGTCCTGGGCTCGGAAGGCGCAGACTCCCTGTAGGGACGAGGGGACACACACATGTGGTTGACAGCCAGCATGTCTGCCGAGGCCCTGACCATCCTGCTCCATCAGCTGTGTCACAGCTTCTGTGAGCAGCCACCCCCAGGCTATCAGGTCCTGGAGTGGAGACCTGCCGTTTGTTTGTTTGCTTTTCAGCATCATTTCTTACTCATCTCTTATACACACACAGACACACACCGTTTACAGATAAGATACTGACCAAGGCTTTAGATTTCTCTGAATATCCCTTTGCACAGCAACTCTGTGGCTATATCAGGATGAAAAGGGAATTCCCTGGTGGCTCAGCTGGTAAAGAATCCCCCTGCAATGCAGGAGACCCCGGTTCAATTCCTGGGTCAGGAAGATCCCCTGGAGAGGGGATAGGCTACCCACTCCAGTATTCTTGGGCTTCCTTTGTGGCTCAGCTGGTAAAGAATCCACCTGCAATGCGGGAGACCTGGGTTCGATCTCTGGGTTGGGAAGATCCCCTGGAGAAGGGAAAGGCTGCCCACTCCAGTATTCTGGCCTGGAGAATTCCATGGACTGTATAGTCCATGGGGTTGCAAAGAGTGGGGCACGACTGAGTGAATTTCACTTCACATGATGAAGAGCTGGGTCTCCTAATTCTTAGGTCAGAGCCATTTCTGTTTATGTGTGTGGTTATTATCTGGCCTACATAGTAACTTAAGCATTCAAGAAAGTCTATAGTAATTTAAGAAATCAAAACATCTTTCTAACAAAGTACTTCCTTCTACATTTTCCAAGGGGAGTTTAGGAAAAGCTCTTTCCAGAACCACATCTAGGTCAGATGAGCAGAAATCGAACAAGAAATCTAGACAGGTCGGGGGTGGGGAAGGAGGTGTCCCTCAGCTCTGTCGTCAGCCCACGCCAGTCCCGGGCCCCTGAGAAGCCGTCTGAACCCCTTGTGCGGAGGCTGCCTCCGAGCAGGTGCAGCTGTAGCTGTGGAGAATCGTTCTCCCCCCTTTTCTGCTGCAGCAAAGTGAAGAGCATGGAAATAACAGACTCCCATCCCACTGCCGTTTGCATCTGCATCCTGATTTAGGAAAAGACACCGATGGGCAAAAGCAGAGTGCTGATACATTCACTGTATTGGTCTTGTTCTTGCCTCCATAAGTCTCCCAATTAGGACCATTTTTTTAAGGTCAAGCTAAATTAATATAAAAATTTTATATGTATTAATAATAGTTATGAGTTCTGATCTTATCTTTGGCTTCGGTGACACTCTACCCTGAAGAGCAAAGTTGTGATGGGTGTTGAGGAACTTTGAGTGGTTATTGATACAAATGGACTTATTTGCAAAACACCTATACCCCCAGACTTAGAAAACAAACATGGTTACCACAGGAGAAAGGGGAAGAGATAAATTAGGGGTTTGGGAATAACGTATACACATTCCTATTTATAAAATTGTTGTTCAGTCATGTCCAACTCTTTGCAACCCCTTGGACTGCAGCACACCAGGCTTCCCTGTCCTTCACCATCTCCCAGAGCTTGCTCAAACTCATGTCCATCCAACCATCTCATCCTCTGTTGTCACCTTCTCCTTCTGCCTTCACTCTTTCCCAGCATCAGGGTCTTTCCTAATGAATCAGTTCTTCACATCAGGTGGCCATGGTATTGGAACATCAGCTTAAGCATCAGTCCTTCCAATGAATATTCACGACTGATCTCCTTTAGGATGGACTGGTCGGATCTCCTTGCTGTCCAAGGGACTCTCAAGAGTCTTCTCCAGCACCACAGTTCAAAGGCATCAATTCTTCAACACTCAGCCTTCTTTATGGTCCAGCTCTCACATCCATGCATGACTACTGGAAACACCATAGCTTTCACTAGACGGACTTTTGTCAGCAAAGTAATATCTCTGCTTTTTAATATGGTGTCTAGGTTTGTCATAGCTTTTCTTCCAAGGAGCAAGCATCTTTTAATTTCATGGCTGCAGTCACTATCTGCAGTGATTTGGGAGCCCATGAAAATAAAATCTGTCACTGTTTCCATTGTTTCCCCATCTATTTGCCATGAAGTGATGGGACCAGATAACATGATCTTATTTTTTTCAATGTTGAGTTTTAAGCCATCTTTTTCACTCTCCTCTTTCACTTTCATCAAGAGGCTATTAGTTCCACTTCACTTTCTGCCATAAGGGTGGTGTCATCTGCATATCTGAGGTTATTGATATTTCTCCCCGAAATCTTGATTCCAGCTTGTGCTTTATCCAGTTCCAGCATTTCGCATGGTGTACTTTGCATATAAGTTAAATAAAGAGGGTGACAATATACAGCCTTGATGTACTTCTTTCCCAATTTGGAACCAGTCCGTTGTTCCATGTCCAGTTTTAGCTGTTGCTTCTTGACCGGCATACATGTTTCTCAGGAGACAGGTAAGGTGGTCTGGTATACCCATCTCTTTCAGAATTGTCCAGTTTGTTGTGATCCACACAGTTAAAAGCTTCAGCATAGTCAGTGAAGCAGAAGTAGATAACCAGTAAGAACCTACTGTATAGCACAGGCAACTACAGTCATTCCTTATGTGCTGTGTTTTGTCGATCAGTCATGTCCCACTCTTTGTGACCCCATGGACTGTAGCCCACCAAGCTCCTCTGTCCATGGGGATTCTCCAGGCAAGCATACTGGTGTGGGCTGCCATGCCCTTCTGCAGGGGATCTTCCCAACCCAGGGATCGAACCGGGTCTCCCAAATTGCAGGCGGATTCTTTACCATCTGAGCTACCGAGGAAGCCTCACCTTATGGTATAAGTCAGTAACTTATGATAATTTATAATGGAAAAGAATCTGAAAAAGAATAAACATATATGGCTGAATCACTGTGCTGTGTAGCTGAAACTAACACCGCGCTGTGAGTCAAGTACACTTCAGTTAACAAAAAGAGCTTTGAGTGGGACCTTGCAGAGGCTCCTCTCTGCCATCAATTCTGGCGGCTGCAAGGAATGGACACTTGGTCGGTGCACACGCAGAGCAATGGGAAGATTTTAATCAATTTAAAATGATCCCTCGCTCACGTTCATTGTTTACTGAACACCCACTTCCTGCCACTCCCTGCACTGAGTGGAGGAGAGAGATTTGGGGACACCATCCACAATGCCATGACCAGTGGCCATGGGACATGTGTCCTTCCCAGATGTCCTGACTCCACTCTTCCAGGCCTGAGAGGACGTGAGGACAGGAAGGAAGGAGGGGCTGGGGCTGTATCATGTTGTTTTTTTTAATTTCCTTGTGTACTCAAGAGATGATTTGGGTCACTAAATCCAGTGGGAAAACTGAGCATTCTGTATTCCAGTAGAGATGGAATAACTTAACCGAGTAGTGGAGAAAAAGGAGTAGGAACAATACAGTGTGTCAGGGAATAAATCGTCTTAGTTTCTCTCACTTGGCGTTTGACAGTTTGGGGTAGATGGACAAAATGGACTTTCGTATTTCTCTATGTTGGTGAAATGTAGATTCTGGAGAAATATATCTGACTGCAAGGTACTGAGTATGAAAATCTTGTAAGTCCATAATTGTCCTTTGAGGAGAAATCTTTGGGGAAGAGAAGAACGACCATAACAGCAGTCTGAAGTACAGCTGAGGCTTACTTTTGCGTGTGTGCGTGCTAAGTCGCTCAGTCGTGTCTGACTCTGTGCGACCCCGTGGACTGTAGCCCGCCAGGCTCCTCTGTCCATGGGACTCTCCAGGCAAGAACACTGGAGTGGGTTGCCATGCCCTCCTCCAGGGGATCTTCCCCACCCAGGGATGGAACCCGAGTCTGTTACATCTAACCGGCATGGGGAGGCGAGTTCTTCACCACTAGCACCCTGGGAAGCCCATGTCTTACTTCTAGGCACCTGATTAATGTCAAAGGTAAATACTAACTCCTCTTTGAAAGCAAACACTCAATAAATTCACTGTTTAGAAATTCTCTAAAGAGAGAGAAAGAGAAAGAAAAGTCTCTGGTTCCACTGGGGTCTGACCAGCAGCCTTACTGCTGAAATTCAAATTGAGTTCTTTTCCTTATCATTCTCCATTAGAAATGAAAAATATATATCCATTTGTCACTCTTAAAAGATGTCTTCATGCAGAAAAATTGCTCTACTGCAAAATGATTCCAAGTAATCATGTCTCCTTCAGAAATTATCATTGCCTTTGGTCTATTTGTCTAAGTAGAGAAATAAGTAATGTTACTAATTTTTTATGGCTTCCTCTAAACTCCTTCCAAGATCTGTTCATCTTACTTCTGCAGGCTCTAAACTGGACATGACATCTTTAATTAAGATGTGATTCAGCTAGCATTTGCTTAGATCTTGCAGATCTGAAAAAGCGCCCTGAAGATAAGATTGGGCAAATAGAATTGAACCCTCCGTCTCAGTCCACACTTGAAAGGATTCATTATATGATGAGCCAGAGCCAGGAGCGGAGAAGCACAGAAATCACACAGGAACTGGTGTGATCTTTGTCCAGGTCGGTGTGCTATGGCAACACCAAACTCAGCTTTTAGCCAGAATCACTGGTGAGCTTCACCTTCAGAATCGTGCAAGTTCTTGATTTTCCAGCATAGTCAAATGTATACTGAAAACATCACAACTGGTTTAAATTCCACCATGGAGAGACTGAGGGCAGGACGAGAAGGGGGCAGCAGAGGGTGACATGGGTGGATGGTACCACCAACTCAGTGGACGTGAGTTTGGCAAAATCTGGGAAATGGTGATGGATAGGGAGGCCTGGCGTGCTGCAGCCATGGGGTCACAAAAAGTCGGACACAACTTAGTGACCGAACAACAACAACAACAGTGAAATGCCGTAGGCTTCTTCTGAGGAAAGCTGGTCAGACCATTTGTAAATTCTTGGGGCCAGTGGCATTCATGTGGCATGTTTCTCTTTATGCACATGACACAGGGCTGGGCTGAAACTTCAGAAAAAAGAAAAAGACGTGCTAATAAAATGAGTTTGTAGTCAAGTCACGTCATCCCTGAGGAAGGCTTGTGTGGTTTGATTTGTTTAATATTTTGGCAGGCAAGGTTATTTAGAAAGTGAGTATATATTTTTTATTTGATTAGATGTCATTTATCATTTGGTAAAAGTTGTGATGCACCAAGATGTGAGTTTCATACTCTTGAGTTTCACGGATCTCCCCTGCTGACTCATCAAAGGCAAGCAGCAGATTGTAAGAAATGTTGTGTTTACAAGTTTTCCGTTCATGAACTGCTCAACCCAAGGAGACTGCTGGTATAGTTACTGGGGCTTCAGTGCCTTTTCATTATGCTGAATCGCAAGCTATTGGTTCACCCTATGTGAACTGAGCAGCTTTAAGAAATCATCCCGATGTATGCTGGAGAAGACTCTTGAGAGTCCCTTGGAGAGCAAGGAGATCAAATCAGTCCATCCTAAAGGAAATCCACCCTAAATAGTCATTGGAAGGACTGATGCTGAAGCCGAGGCTCCAATACCTTGACCACCTGATGCAAAGAGCTGACTCATTGGAAAAGACCCTGATGCTGGGAAAGATTGAAGGCAGGAGGAAAAGGGGACAACAGAGGATGAGATGTTGGATGGCATCACCGACTCAATGGACATGAGTTTGAGCAAACTCTGAGAGATATTTAAGGACAGGGAAGCCTGGCGTGTTACAGTTCATAGGGTCACAAAGAGTTGGACACGACTGAGCAACTGAACAGCAACAACAAAGTAGGTATGTTTCATGTCGTCTCAGGACAGTACTCGTCCTAGGAGTTTATTGCTCCTCATGGGGAAGGAGGTGAGGAAGACTCCACATCCAGAAAGCAGAGAAGCATCTTCTTGGTGATTAACCCCCAAAATTAGCAGACATGAAAAGGAATGAAGCCAAACCATTTTATTTCCCTCTTAGACAACTAGACTAAATGTCAGTCACCTTCCATCTCCAGCTGGACTTGAAAGCTTCATCTCTGGACCCCAGAACACTTGGGGTGAGTTTGGTCCGGGAGCAGTGGCTGGGTGGAATGGTGCATAGTTCTGAGCACTGACCTTCCTTCCAAGGGTGAGTTGTCAGCAAAAGGCTAGCAGTAAGTCCTGAAGCTCTTTGCCTGTGGGGACGACAGGCAGGACTTTTTTTCATCTGCCTCCTCTTGGTATCATTGATTTGTTGTCTGATTTAAATATAGAGTCCAATATGCAGGTGTGTAAGTGCAGCATAAATAAAACGGTGTCTTCCTTCAGAGCTGAGGGACCTCCGTCTGAGGTGTAATTTACTGAGCAGGTGTAATTTACAAGCACCCAGGCAGCAGCATCCATGTGGTGGTGATGGGGTGGGTGCTGTGTCACCGGCCAGAATGGAACTGGTCCGAGGGATAACCTTGGAGGGAAACAGAGGCAAGGGGAGCCAGGATGCCATTTGGAGCTCAGGCAGGGAATGGGACCCGAACCCTGAAAACCAACGCCAACACAGGTGGAGACCTGCTCAGCACCTTCTCTCAGGACCCTGGGTGTCAGGAGAATCCCAGACAGCAAGGGTGGGACTTTCTCAGTGAATTTCGTCTTGCACTCCTTCTCTCTTTTCCTTCATGGATGAGGGAGGGCGGGCATGGAAGGTGATGGATCAGCCTGAGGATGACAAGAAGCTGGCGGCTTCTGCTCCGCGCACCGGCCAGGAGGGCTGACGGCGCTGGAGTGGGCGCGCTGGAGTGGGAGCGTCGGAGCCGCCCCTGGGGTCTGGATGCCAGTGTGCTGAGCGGACGAGCATGGCCAGCATGTCCCTCCTGATCACAGCCCATCAGAAAGTGGACACCACTGTGTCCTCCGGTCTCCCCGGCGCACTGGTAAGGGGTGCGTCTGCGGCTGTGCGCGCGTGTGTGTGCTTGACGGGAAAGAGATGCACAGTTACCTTTATTCCTTGGGACGGAGGGTGGAGGCTGACACTTACGTTGTCTCCCGAGTTCTGCTCTCACCCACAATTTCTGCAAACTTGAATGTCACCCAGACTGCTGAGGAAACAAGCGGGGAAAGGGTCAGGGAGGGCGACCTTTCCAGGCCCGCTGCAGGCCAGGAGGGCACAGGGCATCCCCTCATGGGGGACCCCAGGGTGGCCCTGGAGAGGGGAGCTGGGAGCCCGAGTCTGGCGACTTGCGCGATAGGAATCGGCCCCAGCGCCTGGGAGTGGACTTGCTTCTTAATGCGTGTAGAAAATCAGAGAAATGAGGAATGAGGAATTACGGAGATCCCAGCAGTAAGTCGGGGGAATAAATGAGTCCCGGAAACGCAGTTTCTGTGAAGTCCAAATTACTATGGAGATTGCAATGCTTTTCCAGGACGTAAAAGCTGAGGAGTCAGCGAAAGGTGTGGTGAGCGTGATGCACGGAGGCGGTGGCGGCGGAGGGTGGTGGGCGATGCATTACTCAGTTCATTAAACAGGGCTTTCTTCGCACAGAAACCGAATCAGCGTTTCATCCTGGTGTGGGGGACTGGTGTGCCTTTCCCGAGATAAACCCTCCTGTTCTCTTCCAGAAGATCGCAGCGGGCGAGGGTTGAGGACGGGGTCCGCGGAGTGCAGCTCTGTGTGGGTTTATGTGGGTGTGAGTAAGTGTGCATGTGGGTCGGTGTGGGTGAGTGGGTGTGGGTGTGGGTCTGTGTGCGTGGATGTGTGAATGGGTGTGAGTGGGCCTGGGTCTTTGTGCGTGGGTGAGTGGGTGTGAGTCTGTGTGGGTGTGTGCATGGGTGTGGGTCTGTGTGCGCGGGTGTATGAGTGGGTGCGAGTGGGTGTGGGTCTGTGTGTGGGGGTGTGTGTGCGCGTGGGTGTGGGTCTGTGTGCGTGGGTGTGTGAGTGGGTATGGGTCTGTGTGCTTGGGTGTGTGCGTGGGCGTGGGTCTTTGTGCATGGTTGAGTGGGTGTGAGTCTGTATGTGGATGTGTGCGTGGGTGTGTGTAAGTGGGTGCGGGTGTGAGAGTGTGTTTATAAGTGGGTGAGTGTGTAAGTGTGAAAGCTCGTGTGTATGCGCGTCCAGATGGGAGTCAGAGGCGCTGTGATGGAGGCGCTCCTGGCCGGGGGCCCCTGTCTCCAGGAGCAGCTGCCGGACAGCATGGTCTCCACCTTGCCCTGGGCATCGTGGGAGGAGGGACGGGAGGAGAGGTCCAGGAGGGCCGGGGCTCGGGGCTGGGCCCCTCCAGTGCCGGGCCCTGGTATCAGATGACCCCGCCCACAGCCGCCCCACCCACAGAGGGGCTGCCTCCTGACCACGCCCCCGACGGCTCGCCGCCGGCTGCCCCAGTCCCGGAGTCTGGCCCCTGGCTGCATGGGTGACCCCGGTACCCGAGAGGTATTCTCCCAAAGTCACTAGAGCTGAGGAGAGCAGTTTAAATTCTGGAAAGGACGTTTCTTTTTCTTCTTCTTTTTCCTTTGCCCAGGGACTTGCAGTCACCTCCAACGCACAGTAGGAAAAGCAGGAGGCTTCCGGTGTGGGGCTGGAGGGGCAAGGTTCAGACTAGTGTCATCTGGGGGAGGTTTATGGCCTTTAGTACCAATTGTTATCGCTTGGGGAACGTGGGATGACTTTCAAGAACAGGCTGCATAATTCCGCACGAGGGCAAAGACAGGAGAATTCGCGTTTCTTTAGAGGATGACATTCTCGGATCCTTGGCTTGGATCACTGGTGGGATCCAGTGACCATCTCTAGGTTTTGTCTTAGAATTACAGGGTCAGAGGCTCAGAGAAGAGTGGGCAACCTGTCCACATTTGAACCACAATTTTTTAAATTTATTTTTGAGGAGAAACCTTTATTTCCTTTTTTTTCCCCAGCTTTATTGAGATATAATTGATATATAACATATGTAAGTTTAAGGTGTATGATGTGATGATGAGAGACACAGTTGTGTGTTGCCAAGTGATTGCCACAGTAGGGTTGATTGAGATCCATCACCTCACCTAATTGCCATTTCTTTTATAACCCATGATAAACCTCATTGCAGCAAAGAAGAAGAAGGGAAGACTTCAGAGTTTATTGAGCTTTGGAAACATAGTATCTGGATCCCATTTTAGGATATTTCCATTGTTTGCTGAAAGTGGATTCAAACTTTATGTTCCATCTGGGTTTTTAAAGGGCTTCCCAGGTGGCTCAGCAGTCAAGAATCTGCCTGCCAAGCAGGTTCAGTCCCTGGTTTGGTTAAAATCCCTTGGAGAAAGGAATGACAACCCACTCCAGTACTCTTGCCTGGGAAACACTATGGACAGAGGAGCCTGGCAGTTGCAAAAAAGTTGGATGTGACTGAGTGGCTGAACAGCAGCAGCAGCTGGATTGTTAAATGCTGAGAATGTTTTGGGGTGCAGAATGTCAGGATGCAAAACCCACAAAAAGTGTGTCCTTACCGTGAGAAGAAGGGCTCTTGGAGCTCTGGGGAAGAATGAGGGCACTTGCAGACCACGACGTTTAGACGGGAAGCCTGCTGCCAACCTGTGGGCAGGCGACTGTCTCAGCACCCAAAGCAGATGGGCGGGCTGGGGTGGGGGCCGCTGGGCGAGAAAAGAGCTCATGTGGATATGAGGGCGAAAGATTGAACTCGCCGCTCTCTGAGGAGGCACTGGGATCACTCTTATCTGCCTCTTCCATTTGGGAATCAAAGGCTGTAAAATATCTGTGTTTATTTTGGAGTGATCTTTCTCATGTCATTTTCTCTCTTAAAATGGAAAATAGGGTGGAAACCTTCACGCTCCTACTTGTGTTTTCCTGAATTCAATAGTTTTTTAGAGAAAAGTAGACGTTCAAGGAAAACTACAGAAATTCCTCTGTAAGTTTCTAGTACCTACTCTAAGAAAAATTATGTATTCTCAATTAAAACAAAATTTTTTTTTTTTTAGGAGATTTGGTTTTCTGTAGCCATATGATTTTTTCTTTCCTGGGTTAAACTTTGGTTTAAAGATTTGGTTTTCCGTAGCCAGAGTCTCCTTTCCTGGGTTAAACTGCTGTACGTTTACTTATAGCTTCTGGGCTCTGACTGCACCTGTATTTACATCCCAGTTTCTCCCAAGCCTCTAAGGTCATTCAGTGCCCAAGGGACCTGTTTTGAGGACACAGCCCCACTGAGTCTGAGTGCCCATCAGACAGCAGTCTGTGTGGGACACGCTGACTCCACCCTGTCATGTTCCGGAAATTCCTTTTAACCTCCCAGCCCTGGAGTGCCAGCATCACTCCCTCCCTGCCTTTCCTTCCCTGTTTTCTTTCTCTCTTTCATTTCACGCATGTACATAAGACAGGCGCTTTGAAAATGTTGATTCAGTGAATGGACGAGCGAATGTTTGCTGAAACAATGGATCCAGCACCTCAAAACACACGTTTAGGCTGTCCATCTCTGACTTCTTCACGCCTGACAGCAGTGTTGCTTTAAACCTGACTTCACTTGGATGGGAAGTCTTGTGCAGGAGTTGTCTGCCCAGAATCCAGGGTACCTTAGGAAGTCCTGCTCCAAGATTCTTCCAGTTCTGTTCCTGACTAATGCATCTTTTGTGATGTATCAACCTGAGCAGCACATCACAGCAAACTGCAGCTGGTTACTGTTCAAAGAGGAGGTTGTAACTTTGAAGAGCGTATGTGTGCGCGCTGTCCTTTTCTCCAGTCCCTGCCACACCCCCGACACCTCCCTTCTTCCTAATGCATGGACAGGTGATGGGACAGCTGAGGCTGGAAAAAACTGTGTGTCTGAGTTCTGGACCCAGAGTCGGGTCACTTCAATAACCTTGTTCATCCATCATATCTTCTGCCCTCGCTTCAGTAGGACTGACCACTTTGTGTTTCTCCAAACTTTATTTGGGCCAGGTTCTAAACCAGACTGAAAGATAAGACTGCAGTCAACAACACATCCTCTGCCTGGACTCAGGGAAGCACCTCTAGGCCCCAGATGCAAGCGATCTTTGTTAAGGGGCTAAATCCAACTTCTAGCAGCTGCTGGCTAAGTGCGATGCCATGTTTCTTTCAGGGGCTTCTTTTTTTAAATTTTCCGTTTTTGAAGTATGGTTGATTTACAGTGTTATGTTAATTTCTGCTCTATAGAAAAGTGATTTGGTTGCTTAGTCACTAAGTTGCATCCGACTCTAGGCGACCCCACGGACTGCAGCACACCAGGCTCCTCTGTCCTTCACTCTCTCCTGGAGTTTGCTCAAACTCATGTTCACTGAGTTGGTCATGCTATCTCACCATCTCATCCTCCGTCGCCCCCTTCTCCTCCTGCCCTCAGTCTTTCCCAGCATCGGGGCCTTTTTCATCTTCCTTTCCATTATTTTTTAATCATGGGATGGTGAATACAGTCCCTTGTGCTGTACAGCAGGACCCTGTTACTTATCTAATCTGTGTATGCTTGTTTGCATCTGGAAGTTCTCTCAGGGCTACTTTTTAAACCGTTAGCTATTTTAGGTATATCTGGGATAATTGTTGTGCCCTGTTT
Source organism: Bos indicus x Bos taurus (assembly GCF_003369695.1). Lineage (NCBI taxonomy): Eukaryota > Metazoa > Chordata > Mammalia > Artiodactyla > Bovidae > Bos > Bos indicus x Bos taurus. Next base: position 3,836,397 of record NC_040079.1, on the reverse strand, counting down.
ACTGGAATCCAGAGAGTACCATCCATCTGATGAAGAATGATTGTAGATTTAGATTTTGAAACATAGAGCTTCAGTGATTTGGCTGCATCTTTAACAATTTCCAAACATCTGTTAGAAATCGCTCATAAACTCATTTTCTGTTTTTTTTTTTTTCTTTTCTTTTCATTAAAAGCTCTTTCCTAAAATTCTAATTTCTTGTTAGGAAGTAATTTTTTTCCTAACTGAAATACAAGTCAAAACTCATGTTGACATCAGATATGAATTAAGTTTGGGCTTCCCTGGTGGCTCAGTGGTAAAGAATCTGCCTGCCAGTACAGGAGAAGTGGGTTTGATCCCTGGGTCGGAAAGATCCCCTGGAGGAGGAAATGGCAACCCACTCCAATATTCTTGCCTGAAGAATACCATGGATAGAGGAGCCTGGTGGGCTGCAGTCCCTGGGGTTGCAAAGAGCCAGTTGAGACTTAGTGAATAAACAACAATGAATTGTTTAAATTCTTGTGGTGCCTGTGACAAAATAAAATCATCCTGCTGACAAAACGCGCCTGCAGAGAAGTTCCAGTTACCTGTTTTTTGGAGATGCTTCCAGCCTTTTCATTTGCTCTGAGCAGATGTCTGGCATCCTTCTGGTGAAATGTGATCCAGCTTGGGATCTCTGGTTTGAGGCTGCCTTTTCCATGTGAGATGGTTCAGAAGCTTCAAACATACAGTGTCCTCCAAACCTATAAGGAAATAATGGCAGGACCTCGCCCAAAGGGAACACAGGAATCAGAAGGCAGTAGTCCGTTTCAGGGCAGTTGCGGGGCTTCTGGCTCGGGTGGGGCCCTCAGCCTCCTTCCGGCCATGACCCGCGTTGGGGAGCAGGGGTGGGGTTTCTGCAGAGCTCACCTGGGCCCACCGGCCGCTTGCCAGATATCTGCAGGTAGCGAGAGCCCAGGGTGAGCGCTCTCCAGCCTTCTTTTCAGACGGAACAAAGGCAGATGCAAAGTGGCATCGGGATGCAGTGGAATCTGTGCTTGATCACACATGACTGTGTGGCTAAGCAGCAGCAGCAGCAGCTGGATGGATGTTTCTCTTCTTTTCAAAAAGAAATTCCGTGCAGCCGTCCTTAGAATGTGAGGGCAGCATCTATTGGCAATTCAGTGTGACCAGAAAAGGTACTTCTAAGAACGAGTTAAGTCCCCAGATGGAAGGTGTAGTCCTGCTTACCTCCGAGATCCAGATGAAGCATCGTTTCCTCCAAGAAGCCTTCTTGATCATCGTCCTTTCAAATCTGTGTGGCCTTCATGAGCCACACCAATTACTTTACAGAAGGAGCTTTGGCCGAAGCCCCCACGCCTGTGTGTCTAAGTAGGTGGTATTCCTCGAGGCCTGGGGTTGTGGCTCGTACTGTTGTAAAGCCAATGTCTAGTCTGTTTCCTGGTTCATGGTAGGCCTTTTGTTTTCTTAAAAAGTGCTTAATCTATTTCCGTTTATTTGGCTGAGCTGAGTCTTAGCTGTGGCACCCAGGGTCTTTGGTTGTGACTTGCAGACTCCTAGCTGCAGTATGTGGGATCTAGTGCCCTGACCAGGGACTGAACCCGGGGCACCCTGCATGGGGAGCAGGGCGTCTTGGCCCCCGCACCGCCTGGGAAGTCCTGGCCCTTGGTTTTTGTTGCCTCTGATAACACACAGCACGGGCCCAGGCTAGCACTGGTGGTGATGGGCCAGGGCCCAAGAGATACTCTGGCTGCGACCATGTGGTGTAAGATAGAAGAAGCAGGCCAGACTGGAAAGTAGCAAGTATCTATTTTCATTTCATTCAGTCTGAAGCGATAAATTGTGCAAGATAAAAAAAACAGTGTTCTGTGACTGGATTTGAGACTTGTTTTTTAATTGTAAGATAACTGCTTTATAATGTTGTGTTAGCTTCTGCTATACAACAGAGTGAATCAGCTATACATACACATATATCCTCTCCCTATGGAGCCTCCTCCCACCCCACCCACGTGACTGGGTTTTTTTTAAATTATTATTTTAAAATAGTTCCATTAGCTAAGTAATTCTTTCTGTCTTAAAAAGACATAGAGGTAGAGAAAACATGACCATTCTCACTTATCTTTTAAGGCTTAATCTCACAGTGTTTTTCTAGGGAAAACCCTGGCCGTCTTGGTCCCAATAGACATAGCCGTCCCCAGCACCCCAGCATTTGGCATCAACCACTTAGGTTTAAATGAAATAAGCCCATCATCTCATGTATCAATGTTTTACAACTACAATATATTGTAAATTATCTGTGGGGCAAAATACAGAACAGAAAATACACACTAGAATGTGTTTTCCTTGCAAACTCATTATCACGGTAGTCGTCTTGGGTAATTTCTTTTCGGGCGTTTTGAATAAATTTGAAGGTTTCAAGTTTTTTAAATCTCTCCAATGGATAATGTTTGCAAAAAAATAAAAAGTTGTTTGATGCCCAGAATAATAAATAAAACATATACTCAGAATGAATGATTTAAAAAAAAAAAGTTGTTCTAAGTCTGGAAACTGATTGTGTCTGCCTGTATTTCATAAATGTTGAATCCCCTTTGCAGTGACCTACAGATCAGACTTGCCTTTAACCATGGCAGAGTCCCAGAAGTAAATGACAAGGTAATTTTGGGAGAGACAGTATTCCCTTTGAATTAAAGATATTTATACATCTCTCTCTTTGTCTCTCTCTCTCAATCTCATGGGGCTTCCCAGATGGTAAAGAATCTGCCTTATATGCAGGAGACCTGGGTTCTGGGTTCAATCCGTGGATTGGCAAGATCCCCTGGTGAAGGGAATGGCAACCCACTCCAGTATTCTGGCCTGGAGAATTCTATGGACAGAGGAGCCTGGCGGGCTATAGTGCATGGGATCACTGTCGGACACAAATGAGTAATGAACACTTTCTCTCTCTCATGCCTGTAATCCCACCAAGCTGTCTTTTCGACTACTCCAATGATTCCTTCAGGATGCCCAAGTCGTTACACCTTTGTATATTACACTGCAACCCACGGGGCACAGACGTCCAGCAGGTCTCACAATGGGAATCATGGCTTCCTTTCCTGGTTGAACCGGAGGGAAGCCTTGCCATGGGATGGAGCAGCTGTGGGGTTACGCAGCCACCCACTCTGAAGAGTCATCCTCACTTTGCCCCCGTCCCCATCTGGCTGGATTTGAGGTTGCTGCCCCCTCTCTGGCTTTCCTGCCCAGGTGTCAGCTCCAGATATGCTGACCCAAACTCTGCAGGGCTGAGATCACGCTGGGAACCTTGTTACTATTTCTACATTTAAGTACCCATTTCCTGTAATCTCTGTTTATCTGGTGGGTGAGTGCATGACATGCCCTGTTCAAGCCAGTTTCATTCAGTGCATGTTAATTGCATACATTATTGCTCTTGGCTGGGCATTCACCGGGCCATCACTGAAGGCTTATTTCCATGCTCACTGCATTCCCTCCTAAAAGAGAGGCTGTCTTATGCTCTCTTAATATGAATGCACACACACTCTCACACGTGCCTGTTTTATATTCAAACGAGGTAATCATGCTTATTTGAATACAGAATTTTCCTTATTTTAGGTGCTACAAAAATTAAGTCAGCTGATGGTCAGATCAGGCAGATGTGTTTATCAAACCTTCAACAAGGGTTCCCTGGGCACCCACAACACACAACAGTGCTTAGGGCCTGGAATGCACCTGAGTACCGATGAGACACTGTTCCATGTCCAGGCTACTTACATTGTAATTAAAGAGCAGCAAATAAGGGAAACACTTGTCAAGCGGTGACAAGTGCTAAGGGGAGAAATAGAGACGGAACAGGGAGGGATGGGAAGAGTCTAGTTCAGAAAGAGAGGTTGTGGAATGTTTTTCTGATAAAGGGATGTGAGTGAGAACTGAGTGTGGGAGGGCCCGGAGCCCCGCGGGTACCCCAGGGAAGGTAGCAGCGTCCTTTGTCAAGTCCAGTGGAGCTCTCCCCTGCCCCCGCTACACGACGGATGTGAGGGCCAGAAGGACCGTCAGCATCATCTAATCTAGCATCCTTCATTTGACACTTCAGCAAAGTGAGACCACGAAAAGGTTACAGGTCCCGGTTCAGCTTCACAAAGACACGTCTCTTGTTAGGAGGAGAAAAAAAGAAAGAGAAAATGTCCAATGGGGACTGTGCGGAGAATCTGCCAGAGCATTCAACAACATGTGTAAGAAAGTCATTGAAAGATAAGTTCCTGAACACTTGATCGAATATTCTACATTTGCTTTCATACGATGAGAATACAATAACATAGTAAATATTTGCTCTAAGTTCTCAGCAACCATAGTTATTATTTTATTAAATTATTTTATTACCTTATTAAATTGGACAGTTGGATCCATAGTCTATCCTTGGGCTGTTAAAAACCTATGTGAGGGGAAATATCATTCCAAATCCTTCAATGCAATTAATGCCCTGGTACGGAGACTCGAAATGTTGGGGTATCTGCTCTTACAACCTTATTATAGACCTTAATGATCCTGGAGAATGTCAGAGGGAGTATGGTCATGACCTGAGAGAGGGCATTGTAGAAAACCAACTAATAAGCCCACTCACTTGCCGTGAGAGAAGTGATTACTTCCTTCTTCTTAGTAGTAGTATTCGTGGTTTTAAAGACACTCTTGAGCTCCTTTCCCTATTACTTAAATGCCCCCACTGACTTACATTTTCCTATTAAACCTTTCATAACACTTGGTGTTTATACAATTGTGTGTCCTTTTTCTGAGGCTGTTTGCTCCAAGAAGACCTAGCTTTCCATTGTGCCCCAGCCTTTATAGTGCACGGTAAGTATTTTTGAACAGATGGACAGGCAGTCATGTCTCTGCGTTGATGAAAGTTCTCTTTTGTTCATTAACTTAGAAACTGTAGGCAGCGGGTGGAGAGGGAGCCAAGGCAGTCTTGTGGGACTCCTAGTTCACTAAACACGGCTGATGACCGCTTCCATCTCCAGGAAGCCCTGGCTGAGTTATGGTGCGTGCGTGCCAAGTCGCTTCAGTCGTGTCCAACCCTATGAGACCCCATGGACTGTAGCCCACGAGGCTCCTCTGTCCATGGGATTCTCCAGGCAAGAACACTGCAGTGGGGTGCCTGTCCATCCCAGGCGCCACCTGGGAGCTATGGTGGGAAGCCATAGTGTCCTCCAGACATAGCGTGAGCAGTCCAGCACGCCACTGGAAGGAGAAGCGGGCACCACGGGTCAGGTTTTCTCAGTCTGAGCTGTATAGTTCACCTATGCTGTTACGTTTTCCAAGTGTATCAACACTTGGGGATCACAAGGGGCGTCTTGGGGCTCCTTACTTTGGGCTGAGCTCGCTGAGTGCACAGCTTTTAGCTGTAATTAACCCTTGCCTCCACCCTTGCCTGTACAGAAAACTTACAGAGAGGACAGTGCCAACTCTTCCAGGATACCTGTTTCTAGTGTCTCACTCATTCACTCCACCTTTTTGCACCAAATGCGCAAAACCTCACTGGCTCATGGGTGCGCCCTGATTCCTGCTTCTCTGAGTCCAGTAGCACTTACTGTTCAAACCTGTTGATTCTTTCAGATAACTTTCCTGTGTGCTCACTGTGCTCCCTGTGATGGAAACAGAGGCATGATCAAGGGCAGTCAGCTCCTTAAAAACAGCCATTTTCATAGTTAATGTCTAGGCTACCTCACATCATTCTGTAATTTCACTTTGGCTGGAGAAACAAGATTAAATGGCATTCTTAATGAAACTCCTCAAAGGTGGAAAATTTATATTCAGAGAGTCGGGAAAATAAATCTAAATAGCTTTGCTGTGCAATGTTTACAGTGTGTATGCATTTAGCATTTATGACTTAAATGGATGGGGATGTGATAAGTTCTAGGCATGATAATGTTTCCTTTGACCACAAATATATTTTAGGATTGTCAGAGCCAGTGGGGAAAATTACTAAAGAACCTTGTTTCACTGGCACTAAATATTTTGATTTTCGCTTCACATCAAGGTGCTGGATATGATTTCCCCAAAGACCATAAAACTTGGCACAGGTACCTTCAAGTATATGGAGTTCTGATTTCTCGTGAGCTTTGTGCTGATGGTGAATCATGGGCATCTCAAGGGGCTTTGGTTCCTCGCCTGCTCGTGGGAGGAGGACCTAGGCCCTGATTGAAGGCGCCTGCGATCCTTACTTGGCTTTGTTCCCGCAGAGATGTTCTGGCTGACAGCCCTACCTCTGTGCTCTCCAGCAGGGAAAGGATGCTTTTCCTGCAAGCCTGGGGCCTGGGGCCTGGCATCGTACCAGAAAGACTTGGTGCCAAAGTTCTGGTTTTTCCATCAGAAGAGCTGAGACTCCTGACCTTGGGAAGCTGTTTTGGCCTCAGTGTTTTCATCTTTAAAAAGAAGGGTTTGGAACCAAAGAAAAATGTTTGGAGTTCACATATTCTGGGCACTTACAATCTTCCATGTATTTTAATTGATTCAGTGCAAGCCAGGCTGTGAGCCATCTTGTTTGCAGAGAAGGGAGCCTGAGTGAGTTGTCACAGGCTGCACGACTGGTAGACCAGCTGTCCCGCTGGGAGCCCAGGCCCTGACCCCCACAGCCATTTTCTGTTCATGCTGCCTGCCACGTCAGGCCCAGTCCGGGGGTGGAGAGATGTGGAGAAAGGAGAGGACAAGGAGGTTACAGGGAATGGGGCAGCTGTCCCGAAGGCCACTTGTTGGCCACCACTGTCTTCACAGTGCACGGGGAACTCGGCCCTCCCTCTTCCAGCCCTGCCTTCCTCCCCGCTCCCACACCTCCTCAAAGACCAGTCCAGTCCTGAGTCTGGTGTCGGGTGTCCTGCAAATAAATCACGTGGGAGCTCTGAAGCCATGCCCCAGTGCCTCGTAGTGTCCGCAGACTGTCCGGATGGTGAGAACACATATGACCCTGTTTGGAGACGTTTCCCCACACAGTGTGGGGCTCAAAGTCTTTGTTAATCAGAAATCCATCATTTGTAGTCGTAACTACACCTTGCTGAAATTCTGTGGGGGGGATGGGACTAGGTGATGTTCAGTTATTAAACTCTTTCTCCGAACAAGACCTTTAAGAATGTACAGTGTATAGAGTTCCAGGGAGTGGGCTCTGGCCACTGGAGGTGCAGACAGAGGTCTGAAGCTCCAGCCTCTCTGTCTTGCCAGCCTCAGGCATCTCTTTTGTCCCCAAGGGCTCCACAGAAGGCAGAACATGAGTATTTGACAGTCATGAGCTAGATGGTGTCCAAGGCCTTCACCACTTCTTTTTTATGGGAGGGATGCATTGAAGTAGAAAAGAATAGTTTTATTGTTTTGCCAGGTAAAGGGAGCCCCAGAGGGCTAATGCCCTCAACGCTGTGTCCCCCGCAGCTAGAGTGGGTACTGAAGTTTTGTAGCGGTGGTCCACAGAGGGCGTGGTCAGCGTGTGGACCTTTTCCTGACTGGTTGGTGGGGAGGTAAGTGAGAGTCAGCATCATCAACCTTCCAATTCCAACTTCTCTAGAGTCTGCATGCTTACAGGCAGCATTACAGATAGCATCTCCCACCTGGTAGGGGCTTCAGTATCTGCTGTCTGGATTTACTGAGGCGCAGGCTTTTTGGGTCTCAGCGCAGAAGGAATTCAGTGAGAGGCAAAGTGATAGGCCAGAAGTACGTTGATTAATATAGGACGCTTATGAGAGATGTGAGCGGACAGGCCAGGAAACGCTCCCCTTCGCCACTTCTAAACACTGCTTCTTTCTCTTTCTGGAAATGAAGATAAGAGTTAGACGTTCCTACAGATTGGTCTCTACTCAAAATATTATTATAGACCATTAATAGGCAAGGGAAACTACAATTCCCTTGTGACTCAGCTGGTAAAGTATCCACCTGCAATGCAGGAGACCTGGGTTCGATCCCTGGGTTGGGAAGATCCCCTGGAGAAGGGAAAGGCTACACACTCCAATATTCTGGCCTGGAGAATTCCATGGACTGTATAGTCCATGGGGTCGCAAAGAGTCAGACAAAACTGAGCAACTTACACAGTAGGCAAAATCCTATATTAAGGTTTAAAGATGAAGCAAGAGAAGGGAAGGGACTCTAGAAGACTTCCTTAAAAAAAAAAAAAAAGAAGGCTGAAGCATAGTTGATTACAGCGTAAGCTCGAACAGCTTGGTACTGGGCAAGCTTTGCAGGTGTCGTCACTGGAGCCTCAGGTGTCTGAACCCCCACGGTTTCGTTGTCTGTGCTTCTCTTTGGTGTTTGATGTTTACATGTTTGTATTATATTTTGTTTGACATGTGTATGTTTTCAACATTGCAGCTATACCCACTTTTTTTTTTTTTTACTATATTTAGAAGTTACAAAAACACTTTAAGTTCAAAAATGCAATTTAGCTCTAAAGTTTAGCTGTCCTGCAAAGCAGAAACAGATAAGTGGACCTTGTGGAGTTTGGGTAAACAGCCATACTTAGTGCGATACAGATATTCAGACTTTCCATGTCACAGCTATTTATTCTGGGAAGAATAAGTCTTGGCTGCTTTTGCATATCTTTGACCAGCTTACTCTTAAGCATAGTAAGTATCTACTATTGTAATAGAATTTGTGGATCAGTAAAAGCAAGACTTGCCCCCAGATGTTTCTTTTATAGACCGGCATCAATGCCAGCAAGGTCTGCATGGCTCAGCCCTGTGCCTCAAGGCTGAAAGCTTTCTAAAACACAAGACTTTCCAGAGGCCTTGACTGTGTCTCATTTGTTACTGTATGTGTAGTTCTTCACACATCACCTAGGTTATCATAGGTATCCTGAAAATACTGGGTACCTTCTAAGAGTTTCATGAGCCTAGACAGGAGATGGGATGCGAATGAATCTGGGTTGTGTCATGGACTGAAAGACACTTTAAGTTCAAAAATGCAGTTTAGCTATAAAGCTTAGCCGTCCTGCAGGGCAGAAGCAGATACATGGATGTTGTGGAGCTTGGGTAAGCAGTCATACTCAGCACAGGAAGTCCTACCAAGGAAGTCCTACCCTTGGTGGGAGCAGTGTTGAGAAGGATGCTGCGGATTTATCCTTCGGAGCTGGAGGAGCGTCTGTCATGGATGGGTGGAGGAGGGGGACCACATGTGCCTCAAGTCATCATCTCTGCCTTAGAGTGGGAGGGCACCAGCGTCAGCAGAAGGCGGGGGTGCCGAGGGATCCGGTAGCAGACTTTCAAAGGGAGGAGGACCAGGAACAGGAACTCTACCCTTGATCCGTCCCAGATCTGCCTAAGTCTGTCACCATCTCTTCTGCAAAGGTCAGCGTGGCTCCCATTATGGCATTTCAGAGCCTTGAGTTCAGAGTCAAATGGGACATTTGGAGGGGAAGGAAAAAAAAAAAACGAAAAGCGGGGAAAAGAATGGAGTATGACTTTTCAGACAGATGTTCTAGAAAGGAGAAAAGGGCTTTGGTTCATTTTCGAGCTCTCCAGAAGGTTAGGTAGTAGGCACAGGGAGAGTTGAAGGTGCTGCTGACTTGACCTGAACTGCTTAGCTTGCGTCTCCCCTGAGAGCCACGGTCTTCCTGGGGATGGAGGGGCCACAGGGGGAGGCCTCAGGCTCTTGGCCATGGGAAAGCATCCAAAATGCACAGCTTGCAGCTTGCAAATCTGAGCTAATGTGTGTGTCCCAGATAACAAGACAGAAAGAAAACTGTTAAACCTATGTGGATCTTTTGGGGCTGTAAGTTTTGAACAGCAAAGACAGCTTTAAGAGCAAAGTCTCATGAGTTTAGTCTCGCTCACAACCAGTCATGATTCTCCAAGAGCTGAGCCTGTCTGGCGCTTTCCTGAGGCAGCACCCTGTGGTCTGTGGTGGGGGATGACTGCTGAGTGTATCAGTGAGATATTGCTACTTAAGCGCCCCCGAGTCAGTGGACTTAATGCCCTGGTCATGGAATTGCTAAAACCATGCGTTGGGCCTGGCTGATCTTGGCTGCACTTCGTTGTCCGTCAGCTCCTTGGCTGGCCGGCTCCTGCTGATGCTATTCTGTCCTCTTTATCCCATTAGCTGAAGCATCCCTGCTCCAAGTGTCTCTCCTTCTCTTCCTCCTTGACCGGGGTCATGGCCTTTGCACGGCTACGGTAGAAAGGCCAGACAACAGGCAGACACAGGCAAGGTCTTCTGAGGGGTAGAAGCAGACAGATACCCTGTCGCATCTGGCTCATTGCTCAAGCAAGTTCATGGCCAAGGGGTAGAGAAGTGTGCTCCATCTTCCATGGAACAGGTACCTGGGCGATGCATAAAGTAGGGCTGGGGAACCGAGACCGGTAGCGCGGTTTCTCAGTTGAGATCCCGCTGGTGCTTGAACGACTGTTCCAAACCCTGAAGATGCTCAGGCAGCCACTAGGGAGGCTGTGGGAGGGGCATGGGTGGATTGTCAGGACTGACTTTGACCCTCATGTTCAGTGTCGATGGTTGGAGACACGGTGAGCTTTAGACTCCAAAATGGTATAGAGGTTTGGTCCCTGGGTTTCTTTTCTTTCATCCATTAATGGATCAACTGCATGTACCAGGTTGCTACCAGAGGACACGTGTCTGCTGCGTCCTGGTTCTTGGAGCTGAAGAGAGAGAAGGAAGGACTAACATTTACCCTCTGCTCATGTTGGGAACGGTGTATTAACTCCACATTAAATAGGGTGAGCATTAAACAGGGCGGACACTGCTGATGTGAGTGCAGGTGTATTCCAAGGTAGCGCGTTCTTGGAGACACTGAGGCTGAATTTCCAGGGTTTGGGCTTGAAGGCATAATATACAAATTTGTAAGCTTCCTGTGGCTTTGGTGATGGCTGTATTTTTGATACATAGAAAACAGGGGTAGATAATAGCCCTCCAACCTCTGCATTGATTTTAAAGAATGTCTGCATGCACAGTTTGAAGCCACAAAGATTGCCTTCAGAGCTGAAGCTTCTCTATAAGATGATCTGGCATTTTGCCACCAACTTCATGGGGATTAGTGACTGCAGTTCATATGGAGAACTTTGGAGAACTTTTTACTTCTTACAGATGTTGTGATTTTTCTCATTAGATATGCATATAGAGCTAATGGGCTTCCCAGGTGGCATGAGTGGTAAAGAACCCACCTGCAATGCAGGGGACGTGGGCTCAGTCCCTGGGTCAGGAAGATCCCCTGGAGGAGGGCATGGCAACCCACTGCACTATTCTTGTCTGGAGAATCCCATGGACAGAGGAGCCTGGTGGGCTACAGTCCATGGGTTGCAGAGAGTCAGACAGGACTGAAGTGACTTAGCATGAATGCCTGCATAGAGCTGCTACCTGAATACGGGGCATTCCCCTTAATATAGGCTCTCTGCACCTTTGCCTTCTTTTATAATTAATACATAATGGTCCTTATGGTCTGTTATGTCAAAAATATAATTTCCTTCTGCCTTTTTCTGTTTTCATTGTTTTCAAAGATGGGGTATAATCAGATCAGAAAAAAAACAAAAAGCTTGATTTCATGACCTACAAAAAGCATTGTCAGGCATGATACAAATTCTTATTCTCCAAGTGTAGATGTTGCCAAAAAGCGGTTGCAATTACATGTAAAGGCCTCTTTTTCAGATCGCATCTTGGAGGTCTTTTATCACAATTCTCACGCCTCAGAGATACCTCATTTGATTAGATCCTGGTGGAATTCTGCTCTCCTCTGTGGAATCAGCTGGAACAGCTGCTGGGTCATCAGAGCAGGAGACCAGCTCTGTCCAGGGGCCCCAGCATGCTACCTGGGTCTGCACAGAGGGACCTCACTCTGGCTGGTTTCACAGGGGCCATGGGAGATAAAGGTTTGGTGGTTGGTCCTTGTGGTCAGAGCCTAAGATCCAATTTCTAATGGTTTTAAAGTGAAAATCAATTGCCTGGGAAGTAAACATAGGAAGTTGTTTGGTTTGGGGCCTGGGAGATGCTAGAAAAAGGGTAGAAGGATGGAAGACAGGAGAGAAAGTTCAGGAGGGCCAGAGTGGGGCTGGAGGCTTAGATGGGAGGTGGGATGGTTTCAGGGTGAGGTGTGGCCTGCCTCTTCCCTGGAGGGAAGCCCGAGACGTGAAGTTTTCGTTCTGCTCCCTCCTGGCCTTCACCCTGAACAGCTTGTACATTTTCCAAAAGGAGTGAGTTCCCTCTGCAGCCATGGGGATGTGGCTGGTGCTGGCTCCTAATTCTTGACCATCCTCCAGCGTGGGGTGGGCACCATGCTCACCCCCCTGCCCCCACCATATCTCTGTGCAGTGGGCAGGCCTGGAGGCTTGGGCGCCTGGGTGGGGCTGGCCCTGGGGGGACGCGAGCAGTTGCAGGGCTGGAGGAAGCCAGACCTTGGGGACCTGGCCAGGAGTTAGTGCCAAGGGGTCGGGGGCTGAGGCCCCGTGTTGGGGAACGTGGCTCGCAGTGGGGCAGAGGGTCTGCACCATCCTCAGCTTTGTAAGAACACACGTTGTTGAGGACAGACCTTAACCAACAGTGGGCTTCCACCTCGGGTGTTTTTCCCTTGAGGCCGGGTAGACCTCAGCAGGTTGGGTTTCAAGGTTTCTATTCTATCGAGTCAGAGTCCAAATCTGTCTTCTCTGCAGACCTCAGGATGACCTTTGTTGTAGCAGGAGATGGACTTCAATGGCTGGAGGCAGCCATAGGTGTTATTCTGGGCGCTATGATCTGTGGTTCTTTCCCAGTTTCTTTCTGAATGTCCACAGGTGGGCTCCAGTGCTAAATTCAGCCTCCTTTGAAGTCACAAAAAAGGGCTCCACCAGCGATGGTCTCTCCCATCAGCAAAGTCAAGGATTACATAAGCCAGTCTCGAGGGCAGGCTCTGCAGCCACGTGGCCTGAGCCGAAGCCTCCGCTCCACCACTTCCAGCTGGTGGCACGGTGCCCAAGTTCACAAACCTCTCTGTGCTTCAGTCCCTCCCTAGAAAACGGAGGCCTTAGCTGAGCCTTGTACATCATACACGGTAGGGCTCTGGTGAAAATTAAATGAGTTAGTCCACGAAGAGCGCCTCACAGGGTATCTGGCACGTGGGAGCCCTCAGTCATTGCTGTGATTACTAACAGCTGCCCCAGTAGAGCTGGGGATCTGCAGTTACCCTGGTTGGCATGGCCAGGTATTTGGTGGAACTCCAGGAGATGATAAAGGACAGGGAGGCCTGGCACGCGGCAGTCCAGGGAGCTGCAAAGAGTTTGACACAACTGAGCGACTGGACAACAGCAGCAACATCTGAAATGTAGAGCAGCTTGGCTTTGTTTAGGTGGGTGACTGCCCCACCCCTGAAAGGGGCCTGGGTTTTCACTTTTACTGCTGCTGTTCACCGAGGTGTCCAGCTCTTCCTAAACTACTGTTTAGGTTCAGGAAGTGACTCTGAGCAGAGTCTGGTCATCCCGGGGGTCACAAAGCACAGTCTGGACAGCACTGTTTAGTGTGAACCCCCTCAGAGGGGATGTGAGTGGTGCCCCCGGAGTCGTGAGCTGTGGTGACTCAGAGGGAGTCACAACCGGTGACTTGTATCCACTTGCCCAAGCGTTTCACTTTCTGCCCAGCTTGATGAATGGTCTTCTTGCAAAACGATCCTGTGCTCACTTCTGAGTATAAGAATTTGCCATTTGTTCCTTTCATTTATCAGAGTGGTTTCCTATATGATGCTGGTTTTCAGTGCTTGCTTGCTGCCGTGACACCCAAGGAGCATTTAAATTGTACATCCTGAGGTACCAACCAGGAGATGGGGCTTCCCGGAAAACTCAGGTGTCTGTGTTCTTAAAAATTTCTCAGCTGCAAAGCTGCAGTATTCAAAACAGTATGGTACTGGCACAAAAACGGACGGCTAGATCAATGGGCAGCACAGAAATAAATAAATAAACGCATACATTTTTGCTCAGTTAATCTGTGATAAAAGAGGCAAGAATATGTAATGGAGAAAAGACAGTCTCTTCAATAAGTGGTGCTGGGAAAACTGGACAGTTACAGCAAAAGAAGGCAATTAGAACATTTTCCTCATACCATTTACAGAAACAAACTCAAAATGGGTTCAAACCTGAATTTACGATCTGAAACCACAAAACCCCTAGAAGAGAATGTACACAGAACATTCTCTGACATAAATCACATCTTTTTGCATTTGTCTCCTAATGCAAAGGAAATAAGACCAAAAATAAATGAATGGGACTTAATTAAACATAAAAGCTTTCCCACAGCTAAGGCAATCATCAACAAACTGAAAAGACAACCTATTGAATGGGGGAAGTATTTGCAAACGATAAGGGGCTATAAGTGACCCTATAAGCGGCTAATATCCAAAATATATAAACAGCTCATACACCTCAATGCCAAAAAACAAACACCCCAATTTAAAAATGGACAGAAGTTCTGAAAAGACATTATTCCAAAGAAGACATATATATACAGATGGCCAACAGGTGTATGCAAAGATGCTCAGTGTCATCAGTTATAAGGTAAATTCAAACAAAAACCACACCCAATAGGATAAGATACCTCACACCTGTGAGAATGGCCATTGTCAAAAAGGATACAGATCATAAATGTTGGTGAGGCTGTGGACACACCGTTGGTGGGAATGTCAATTGGTGAAGCCACTGTGGAAAATAATTTGGAGATTTCTCAGAAAGACTAAAGATCAACCTACCATATGACCCAGCCATCCCACTCTTGGGTATATATCACAAAAAAGAAAATGCTAATTCAAAAAAAAAATACATGCAGCTCAGTATTGTACAGTACTCAGTACAGTACTCAAGCTCAGTACAGTTGCCGAGATATAGAAGCAACCTAAGTGTCCATCAACATATAAATAGATAAAGAGTATGTGGTGTACACACACACACACACACACACACACACACACACACACGTACACACTGGAATACTACTCAGTCATAAAAAAGATAGATATTCTGCAGCAACATAGATTGACTTGGAGGGCACTATGCTTAGTGAAATAAATCAGATAGAGAGAGACACATACTGTATTACATCCCCTATATATGGAAATCTAAAAAATACAGCAAACTAGCAACTATAACAAAAAAGAAACAGACTCACAGATATAGAGACTGAACTAGCGGTTATCAGTGGGGAGGGGGAGGGGGAGGGGCAAGATGGGGTAGTGGGTTAGCAGATACAAACTGCTGTGTGTAAATAAGTGAGCTACAAGGGTGTATGGTACAGCACATAGATTGTAGCCAATATCTGGTAATAACTATGAATAGCATATAACCTTTAAAACTCGGAATTACTCTGTTGTACACCTGAAGTTTATATAATATTGTACATCAGTCCCACCTCAGTTAAAAACAATCCTCAGATGAGCAGCCCAGGGTAATAGCTTCTGAGTGATTGTCTTGTTTTTACCCTCATGCCAACCCTGAGAGAATTGGAGAGATGTCACGGTGCCCTTTTATAGATGAGAAACCCAGCTCTTAGAGGGTGAGATGTGTCTGCAATCACATAATTCGTTCACGTGTTGCTCAGGATAATACAGTCTGTTCCTTAGCCAGCACTTCCTAAATCTCGATGGCTTAACCAGGGAACATCTGTTTCTTACAGCACCATTAACTGCCAACAGGTGGCTTCCTGCTCCCCCATTTGAGGAGGGTCGTAGGGTCTTTCCACCCATCTGTCCAGGCTGTTTCCTCTTCTCCATGGTCACCTGTCTCCCGGTGACTCACTCCAGGTGTGTGTGCAGAAGACAGAGCTTGGCTGTGTTTATGGCCAGCCTGGTGGTGATGGCCATGTCCTTGGTCCACATTCCATTGGCCAGAACTCAGGCGTGAAGCCCGCCTAGATGTAGGGGATTCTGGGAAATGTAGTCTCCTTGTGTGTCCAGGAGAAACAACCCAGTTTGGTAAACGTATAGCGTAGTTCCTACCACTACTGATAAGGTAAGGCTGTGAAATCTAAGTAGCAAGAATCTTCTTTATGTTAAAACTGTGTTACCACTGACGTTGTTTTCTCATCATGACAACCATCCAAAGAGGTAGTTATCGCCCCACTTTTTAAGGATGAAAACCTGAGATTCAGCAAACCCCAGTGCCGTGGAAGAGGCCCCCCCTTGAGAACGGAGCCGGGGAACGAGCGGCTCACCCTGCTCTCCCGTCTCCAAGTCGAGGGCAGTTTGGTGGGATCGCCCCTGCTGTCCACAGCCTGTGGGGCTGAAACAGAGCCGGGCCAGAACTTGGATTCCAGGCTGTTTCCCACCACATGTTCTGAGCTGTGTTATCACGTGGACTGAGGACTCAGGCTGAGCAAGTCTTCATTGACCAGAGTGGGCGAGGGAGTTGGGGGGAGGAACAACTGAAGTTTAAAGTTTCTGGAATGTTTTCTTGTTATCACATGGAAATACAGAATTTTCCTACTTCCTGAAACCTGTTCATAACCCCTCCCGGAGGCCTTCTCTCTGAAAGCCTCGCAGAAGACCCTGTCCTTCCTAGACAAGCAGCCGAGGGACAGTCCGTAATGAGGGGTGTCGCTCATAACGCCCAGGAGGCCTTCTGCCTGCGGCCTTGTCCCAGAGAAACCATCCTCCAGCGTTGTTTTCTGTTCGACAGACCTCAGGTGACTTCCCAAGAACTCTGTTGGATGCCAAAGGCCCGAGTAGAGATCGTCTGACATTTCTTCTCGTTTTACCTATGGCCGCCTCTCCACAATGCTCATGTGTGCTCAAGTCCAGATGAAGCCATTTCTTCTGGGAGGAACCCCCCAGTGCCCTCAGGGGCCACCGCCTGCCCAAGGCATATGGTCTGAGGGCCTCTCAAGCAGCTCCAGCCTGACCCGTCAGCCCAGGGTCCCTACTGTCAGCTCAGCCTCTTTAGAAGACAGATGGGGTGTAGCTACCACTTAGCCTGGAGACCTTCGAAAACAGGTTCTAGGAGGATTCAGCGGGCCTCCAGGCCCCACCTGAGTCAGCCCTGACCCTTAGCCGAGGTCCGTGGGACAGACCCAGAGCCCTGCCTGGGTCACCCCCTGCTGAGCTGGACAGCAGGGATCCTGACCACTCTGCATCCGTCATCATGGTCTCCTCTCTGCCCCAGCCCCAGGTCACTGTCGGTAGCTCCATGCCAGCTCATTCACTCCTTCAGATGGGCAAGGGGACTGCCAGTCTTCCCCACTCTTCTGGGCTCTGAGCCCTCTCAGCACAAAGAAGCAATTTCACCTCACCCCAGAGGTGAAAGCCACTTTCTCAGCCTGGACTTGACCCCTCAACCAAGAAAAGGTTTAAGGAAGCAAGGCAGGAGGAGAAGGGGACAGAGGGTGAGATGGTTGGATGACATCACAAACTCAATGGACATGAGTTTGAGCAAGCTCCTGGAGTTGGTGGAGGACAGGGAAGCCTGGTGTGCTGTGGTCCATGGGGTCTCAGAGAGACGGACACAACTGAGCAACGGAACAGCAATGACAGTAGAAACAGAAGCAGCAAATCCATCTCAGAAAACCTGCTTGAGTTGCTTTCACCTGCGCTCTCAGGAAGGCAGTTTATAGACGGTTAACTGTAGAAGCTCAGAAGGCCTGGCATTGTGCCACCCCAGAGTCCAGAAAACTCACATCAAAGAGGCGAGTGTCGATACCACGACTCAGATCCTGGAGTAATAACAGTCAGAGCCAGAGTCATCGATTCAACCAGAACAGTGTATTTATCATGGTATCTCCTGCCTGCTGCCTCCAATGCATTCTCATGAATCAATGAGCCTCTCCACTTGCATATCAATATCTTGTTTCATTTCAAACCAGAAAATGAAAGGCAGGATTAGGTTTTGTTCTCAACGTCTATTTTTCTATGCTATAGATCCAGGTGGCAACTACAGATTGAACCTTGGAATGGGTTCTCTCTTCAGTTCATTTTTTAAAAGGGTTTTTATTTTCATCAGCAATGAATGAAGCGAATGCGACTTCCGGAGATGGAACTTGGAGACATCGAAGTGGTCCCAAGTTTGGGAGTTTTATAAAAGCTGACTGCAGGCCTCGATTGAAACGGTGCTCAGAACAAGCGTCCAAGCCAGGCTTGTGCTCAAGTCCGTGTGGTTCCTGGCACTCAGCCTCTGAAGGATGGTATTTGAGTTTGTATGCTTGGCATTTCAGATGCTGGTGCATCCGGCTCCCATCCTGGTCAGAAAGAGGCAGAGCTGGAAGTGGGCACGTCTGTGGCAACGGAGTGGAGTCGTGTGGACAGAACAGCACGTGGACGGTTCCCTCGATGTGTGGGGGAGGCTGCTGGGCACAGGGGACCCTTCCTGCAGCACCCCTGTGTGCCCTCCTGTCTGCTCGCTGGCCGACCTGATCATCTTCTCTCGGGCCCTTCTTCCAGCCCGCAGGGAAGAAGGACGTGACAGAGCCCTCTCCTCCTCCAGCGCAGGTCCCCAGGACTTGCAGACTGCATCACAGAATTTCCATGTGGGGCAGCAGGGTCACAGTGATCCCAGACTGCCCTGCCTTCCAGCAGCGAAGCTTGATCACCTGACGCCTCGCCTCCCAATACTGATGGGAACGCTCCTCTGTTGCTGGTGTTTCCACTGGGACACCCCACTGCTTGATCTGTGGTGTTTTGGACTCATAATCTGGGCTCTGTCTTTGGCCCAGTAGGCGGCTGAAATCTAGGCTGATCTCAATAGGGAGGCAGAAAATGAATCGTTTTGCAGTGGGCTGGAGACCTACAAAAAGCCTCGGTTCATGAACTTAGAAGACTCAGGAATGATCAAATTTGTATTTATCTTCTCTCTATGAAAATAGCACCCAAGGCAAGAGGTGCTGATTTTATATATTGTTATTTCTACCCCAAGTATTCTTTCACTTAAGTATCTGGGGACTTCCCTGGTGGCCCAGTGGCTAAGACTCTGCACTCCCAGTGCAAGGGGGCATGGATTTGATCCCTGGTCAGGAAACTACCCACTTGGTGCACAGCCACAGCCAAATAAATAAATAAATGTTATGATTTAACTTGAAGAAAAGGGACATATTTGTTTGGAGGCAGAGGTAGGTGTTGGTCCATCAAACCGAAAAGCAGGTTTTCAAACAGAATGTAGTTTCCTGAGGGTGTGTCTTAAGTTGCCAAGTACATACTTGAGATTAGTAACAGAAAGTCTAATGTTGCAAAGGACCTGAGTGATGGGTCTTCTTGCTTACCCTGTTTCACAGTTGAGGAAACCGAGGTTCAGAGAGCCAGACCTTCCTATGCCACAGAACTAGTTCATGGGAAATCTGGGCTTAAAACCCATGAGCACTGATTCTCGTGATGAAACTACAACATGATGAAAAGGATTATAATAGTGGTAAAAATATCTGCAGACAATGTGTTGTTATTATCTCCATTTTGTAGATGGTAAAACTCAGACTTGGAAATACTAAATAACCTTCCTGGGGTTACAGAGAGAAGAGGGTCAGAGCAGGATTTAGTACCTGGGCTGGTCTGATCAGGTTGTTTGTTGCCTTCCCATTGTATGAGAGTGCCTTTTGGTTATCTTTTTTTTTTTTTTTTTTTGAGACAGAAAATTTCCTTCCAAAGAAATTAATGATTAAAGAGCCTTCAGTTCAGTTCAGTCGCTCAGTCTTGTCTGACTGTTTGTGACCCCATGGACTACAGCACGCCAGGCTTCCCTGTCCATCACCAACTCCCGGAGCTTGCTCAAACTCATGTCCATTGAGTCTGTGAAGCCATCCAACCATCTCATTCTTTGTCGTCCCCTTCTCCTCCCGCCTTCAATCTTTCCCAGCATTAGGGTCTTTTCAAGCGAGTCAGTTCTTCGCATCAGGTGGCCAAAGTATTGGAGTTTCAGCTTTAGCATCAGTCCTTCCAATGAATATTCAGGACTGATTTCCTTTAGGATGGACTGGTTGGATCTCCTTGCAGTCCAAGGGACTCTCAAAGAGTCTTCTCCAACACCACAGTTCAAAAGCATCAATTCTTTGGTGCTCAGCTTTCTTTATGGTCCAACTCTCACATCCATACATGACTACTGGAAAAACCATAGCTTTGACTAGATGGACCTTTGTTGGCAAAGTAATGTCTCTGCTTTTTAATATGCCATCTAGGTTGGTCATAACTTCTCTTCCAAGGAGCAAGTACGTATATAAGAGCTAAAACTTTTTAACTCCTAGGAAAAAAGCACAGGCATGATCTCCTTTGAAAATAGAACAAAATAGAAATTCTAGAACTGAAAAATATAACATCTGAAAGAAAAGAATTATTAAATGTCACCTTGGATTAAGCAATGCTTTCTAAGATGTGGCACCAGAAGCCAAACAACAGATAAAAATAAATACATTGGAGTTATTCAAAATTGAAAATTTTTGTTTGTCAGTGAACACCATCAAGGAAGTGAAAAGGCAGTTTACAGAATGGGGGAACATTTTCCCACATCCTGTCTCTGATAAGAGACTTCTCCTAGCACATATAAAACTATAAAAATAGCCCAATTAAAAAGGAGCAGGTGTTGGAAAAGATCCTGATGCTGGGAGCGACTGAAAGCAAAGGAGAAGAGGGTGGCAGGGGATGAGATGGTTAGATAGCATCACCAACTCAGGGGATATGAATCTGAGCAAACTCTAGGAGATAGTGAAGGACAGGGAAGCCTGGCGTGCTGCACTCCAGGGGGTTGGAAAGAGTTGGATGTGACTTAGTGACTAGACAACAAATTATGTACATCTTTTTAAAAACATCTTTGAACACTTTATAACAGCTGTCCCAAAGGCCCTGTGCTGTTGTTCTGTCCAGTGTCCTCAGTCTGTTCCTATGGGATTATTTCTCCTGGGTTATGAGTTAGTTTCCTGGTCCTCTGGGTGTCTAAGGGCTTTTCATTGAATGTAGCACACTGTGCATTCTATGTTGTTGAGGATCCAAATTTTTAAAACTTCTGCAGAGAGTTTGAGTTTTGTTCTAGGAGGCATTTGGTTTCCTGGCTGGTTGCAGGGAGTCTGCATCAGAGGCTGGTAATCACCCCTGTGTGCCAGTTGCTTCAGCAGATTCAAGCTCTGATCCCTGTCCTCTTCCAGGGAGGCCACTGCTCCTCTGTGGTCTCCACCTATTTGTGCTGAGGGTTGAACATAACCCTAAGCAGACAGCTGGTGTGGACAAGGAACTTGCCTCGGGCTTGCCCTGCTCTCAAGGGTCACAGTCCTGCAATGTCTGTAATCCGGTACCTGAATTTGCTTTATGTGTTTTGTCCAGAGTTATTAATTGCTTATAGTGGGAGGGTAAGTCTGGTAACTCATAACTCCACCATGACCTAAACCATAGGTCTCTCCTGACTTATTTTAAATCATTCTGTTTTAGATATACTAATATTTAAGTAGTCCCCTAGTAGTTCAGTCGGTGAAGAATCTGCCTGCAGTGCAGGAGACCTGGGTTCGATCCCTGGGTTGGGAAGATCCCCTGGTGAAGGGAATGGCAACCCACTCCAGCATTCTTGCCTGGAAAGTCCCATGGACAGAGGAGCCTGGAGGGCTGCAGCCCACGGGGTCTCAAGAGACAGACATGAATTAGTGACTAAGCCACCACCAAGTGGTTTGCAATGTTTAAATTCTCTCATGGGGAGAAGTTCAAGAGAGATGATAGATTAACATAATTTTTGTGTACTGTGTATTCCTTAGAGAAATGTCAGGTTTATTTAAACCATTTTAGGTGTATATTGGAGAAGGCAATGGCACCCCACTCCAGTACTCTTGCCTGGAAAATCCCATGGGCGGAGGAGCCTGGTAGGCTGCTGTCCATGGGGTCTCGAAGAGTCGGACACGACTGAGCGACTTCACTTTCACTTTTCACTTTTATGCATTGGAGAAGGAAATGGCAACCCACTCCAGTGTTCTTGCCTGGAGAATCCCAGGGACGGCGGAGCCTGGTGGGCTGCCGTCTATGGGGTCGCACAGAGTCGGACACGACTGAAGTGACTTAGCAGCAGCCGCAGCAGGAGTATGTTTTGTTTTAGAAGTTAAACATTAGATAAAACAAAATATAGTTAAACGAGGGATAGGTATTTTGAGTTGACTTCACACCATTCTACTAAATCAGATGGTAATGTTCAGAAAAGTACTATAAAATTCTCATTTTACAGGTGCAAAAGTTTAGAAGTCCGCCCCTGCGTGTAATAGGATCACATTGGGAAATAATTTGGAGCATATCCATTTGTCTTCATCTTCTCATTTCTGGAATACACTCCATGTTTTCATTTTCAGTTTCACGTCTTCATCGGCATGTCACTTGCTCTTCTTCCTCACACTTCACTCATTGAGACAATTCACGAGGACTATAAAAAGGACAGGATATGAGCCCTTTCCCAGGTTGCTTTCAAAGAGCTCCACTCTTTGACTTTAAACAATGGCAGTCGTAATGTGATTATCGTCAGATTATTATCTGATTGTTGTCAAGCTGTGAGGGAAGAGAGACTCGGGGCCATCTGCTCACTGTCTTTCTCTGAGCTCGTCTTCGCCATCGAGTTCCTTCAATTTTCTGATCTCGCGCCATCATCTTCCTCACTCTTGTCCCATGCACCTCACCCTCAGGTTCTAGAACTCACACTCTAATTCCAGCAAGGTGCCAATGACGGAAGCTGGCTTAGGCCTTGTTTTACACCCTCACCATTCTTGTCATAAAACTGGTGATTCTGCTTCCATTTTCAAGCTCCTCACATCCTCTTACTGTACATCCCTCAAACTGAAAATGAAACCTCCCTTCGGATTTCTCGTGTGTCCCCAAAGCATAATGAAGCAGGGATTGATTCTGGTCCTGAAAGTACCAGGATGAAGTCCTCACTAACGATCCCATCGAAGGTCAAACCACCCAGGACATCGTCTCAGGACACCTGCCTGATAACGATGGATATTTATTAAACGATCCCTTATGGGGCTGAGGATATGCTTTTGGAATGATCCAATTTTTCATTCAGACATTTGAACTTTACTAAACAAAATCTTGGAGGAACTGGAAACTGTTTCCCTGTTGACTGCTTGCCTCAGTGGCATGAGAAATAAGAAGCACTGAGTGCTGGTTATTTTTCTCAAGCCCAGCAGGTTGCAGGGCTGCTGGAGACCCTCAGTCTCCTCTGCCCTCAACATCTCTTCTGTCTTCCTTTTGTTTTCCATCTCAGCGATGTCTGACATGGCTAACCTCCCATCTTAAACTCTCTCTGGGGAGTCCCCCTTTTACAGCACTGGCCACTCCTCTTCAATTTCCTTGATTGGTTCCACCTCTTTGGCTTGACCTCTTCATGTTGAAATACCTTAGAGCCCAAGTCTGGGCTGTCTTCTCTTTTCTGATTTATCTAATTTCTGGAGGAGCTCATCCAAGTCTGCAGTCCCAGGTACTGTGTATACGGTGATGATTTCCAATTTTCTGTCTCTAGTCTTGTCCTCATATTTGAACTCCAAACCCAGTTTTCAGAATGCCCATCTGACCACTCCACGTAAAATCCTCACTCGATCAAAATATGACTCCTCATCTCTGTAGCATCTTAAAATTGTTTCTTTAGCATAGTTTACATCTCAATAAGTGGCACCAACAACCACCCTGTTGCTCAAATCAAAAACCTTAAAGCTATAATTTGTTCCTTATTTTTTTCTCATGGCCATTCTAACCCACTCAGCGTCTCCTGTCCATCTTAAGTTCAACATACATCCCCAATCAATTCGTTATGCTCCACCCTCGCTACCACCATCATCTCTTGCCTGGATCACTGAAGTCATCCCCAAAAGATCCCTCTGCTCCCATCCTGCCCTCCTGCAAGCCATTCTCCATAAGGAAGCCAGAGTGATCCTGTAAAGATGGTAATCAAATCTGGCCGCTCTCCTGCACATCAGAACAGAAGCTCTTTACAAGATGTAAATGTGCACACATCCTGTTTCTCTGGCCTCTTAAGATCCCCCTTCTGTGCGCTTTCCACACTCTGGACATATTAGTCCACTTTCTATTCCTCAAATGTCCCAAGTTCTCTCTGCGTTAGAGCCCTCGTCTCTGTCACAGATAGCCGTGTGACTGTGTCCTTCCACCGTTCAAGTCAACCCAAACGTCACCTCCTTAGACAGGCTTTCCCCAGCCACTCTGCCTACAGTCTTCGCCCACCCCTCAGTCACACCAAATTCTATTTCATTTTCCCCTAAACGGGTATCACTGTTAGACATTAAACAGGGAAATAATTTTAGATTATAAGCTTGCTTATAAAAGTAGAGAAGGGCCTCGTCTATTTTTGTTCTATTTATAATGTGCTCAATAAATATTTGTGAAGTCAATATGTGTAAGTTGTAGAAATGGTTAACAGTCAGTTTTAAGAGTGTTTGGTTTTCTCAGCAATGCCCTGTAACTGGTGTGCACAGTAATAAGACGTCTGAATTCATAACTGGGAGTCTTGAAGCCTAGCCAACACTGACATTCCCTGGGGGGGACTCTGAGCTTCCATTTGCTTCTTTGCTAGACTCTCTGGTACCTCCTGGTCTCATTATAGGGTTAGTGAGGAGAGCAAATAATATAAGGCCTTGGCAGATATGAAGAGAATCGTACAACACTACATAGATGTTAGATTTTTGTTTCTGTTACATTTAGATAACCACCTGAGAAGTTTTCTTTGTGTGTAGAACAAGGTAGAATTCACGTGCATAGACACATCTGATCAAGTCCCTGGCAGTCATACACCCCTAGGACCACCAGGCAGCCAGTGTTCAGTGGTGGTGACCAGAGCAGGCACCTCTCCTGTGCCCTTCACTGAGATCTTCCTTTTCTGACTGTCCCTGTCTCACTAGAGATCGCGTCCCTTTGGCGTTGATCATGAACACCTGGGTCAGCCATCCATTGCAGCCCCACAGAGCCCAGCACAGTGCCTGGCTCAGGCTAGACGCTCAGTTATTAAAAGTAAGCGTCCACCAACAGATGAATGGATAAGGAAGACGGGGTACATATATACAATGGAATATTACTCGGGCACAAAAAGGATGAAATAATGCCATTTGCAGCAACATGAATGGATCTAGAGATTAGCACACTAGGTGAAGCAAACCAGAAAGACAAAGACAAGCACCATATGATATCCTGTTTATGGGAATCTAAAATGTGACACATGTGAGCCTGTCTATGGAACAGAGACAGACTCACAGGCCTAGAGAACAGACTGAGGCTGCCAAGGGGAAAGGGGAGGGAGACGGATGGACTGGGAGCTTGGGGCTAGTAGATGCGAGCCATTATACAGAGAATGGATAAGCAACAAGGAACTGTTATATAGAGAATGGATAAGCAACAAGGAACTGTTATATAGAGAATGGATAAACAGCAAGGACCCGCTCTGCAGCACAGGGAACTTTGTTCAACATCCTCTGATAAACCATAGTGGAGAAGAATATGGAAAAGCACGTGTATATGTATATTACAGCAGAAATTAACACAACATGGTAAATTAACTAGACTTCAATGAAAATCGAGTTCTATAAGGGAGGGTGAGTGGGTGCTGAGGTGAGAAAGGGCACTGAAAGAGATGGGACGTCCAAGGCCATTTCTGCCCACTGGGTAGCATCTCTCCTTCGATCTATGACAGCTCTCCAAGTTGCAGCTTGATTTTCCTCCTGAATAAGCAGCAGCCGACTCCTCGTGGGATCCGGGTGCAGTCAAGCCTCCTCTGCCTGGGGAAGAAAGAACAGTTTCACGGGCTGTCTGAGCTCACAAGCAGGCTTGTTTGGGCTTTTCAGTAGAGTGGATACCAAGACATTATATAACCTGAGCTCCAGGAGAACCTTCCAGGCTGTCCCCAGGTGAAGGGCACAGGGTGACCGTGGTATTAAAAGAGGCATTTGTTGCTCTTTATATGCAAAGGAAATCAAGGTGAAGCTAATACTCAAATCAGGCTGAGCACATCTGCATGAACAGGATATATGTCACTGGTGGCTTCTATCCTGCACGACAGGCAGAGAGAACACCCTCCCCGTTGCCTGTGGTTCTTCATTAAGGTGGAGCTTTGAGGATAAGAAAGGGTTCGCAGTGGCATTTCCACCACCGTCTTGCAGCTGCTCAGAAATCACCTTCCCCCATATCTTTAGAGCTTCTTATCCACCTTTAAAGCAAGACTGAAGGGTTGGGGGGAATACGGCTGAATGCAAAACAAACGCCATCAATAGGGAAAAAAATTTCGAAAGGTTCTAACACAGATGAATAATGCAAACCTCCATCATGTTTATGGGGGGCGGCAAACATTCACTATTAATAATTTGCAAAGAAAAATGGCTGACACTGTTTGTTAACAACTCACCATTTGTTCTGGATACAAACCTAAGAATGCACCATCATATTAAGAGTTTCTTAGTTTTTTTAAAATTTAATTTTGTGAACAAGGTGATGTTTATCAGAGGAAAACCAATATCCTGTCTAAAGCCGACTTTCTTCATTCCCTCCCACCTCTATCAAATATTTATCTGCCTCTGACATTTTCTGTGTTTTTTTTTTTACTTAATTTTCAACACTAGACTGCATTTTTAACGCACACGGTGTAACTAGCTTTCGTAGCCAATCGTTCTTCCTCCAGAGATGTTTTATTACAAGACCAGGAGCATGCAAAGCAGTTGCATTGTTTTTTAGATTCTCTCTTCAGGGAACAGAGTCATTAACGAATTGTATCAGGAAGAAACACTTGTATAATGTGGCTGTCTCTGCATTCTAAGGATGGCGTTTGTATTGATTTAGTAATAGCTTACAAATAATAACCAAAAATTAGTTCTTCTGAGCTTACGGTTTTCTCCTCTTACTACTGCTGTCTGGATTCAGGGAGCTCACAGACGAGTCCAGAGACCTTCATTCACTTTGGTTCCCATGGGAACCACTTTCAACTGGGAGTCGGGGTGATCGTGGAAAGCCCATGTCTGTCTGTCCGTAGAATGCATCTTCATGTCTCTTGCTGACCACACTCTGGGAAGGCCGCTGACCTGACAGTCAGGTTCCAGATGAAGCCCCATGACATTTTACATGCACACTCACCCACACTGTACACACTCACACACCGTGTGTGAAACGAAAAGTGCACGTCGCTCAGTCATGTCCGACCCTTTGTCATCGCCTGGACTGTGCCCGCCAGGCTCCTCTGTCCATGGGGCTCTCCAGGCACGAGCGCTGCAGTGGGCTGCCGTGCTCTTCTCCAGGCATCTTCCCGACCCAGGGATCGAGCCCACGTCTCTTATGTCTACTGCGTTGTGAGGTGGGTTCTTGACCACTAGGCCAGCTGAGGAGCCTATATATATTCTTTTTTTTTACATTCCATTTCATTATAGATTATTAGAGGATATTGAATATAGTTCCCTGTGATATACAACAGGTTCTTATTGTTTATCTATTTTATGTATAGTAGTGAAAGTGAAAATTGCTCAGTTGTGTCCGTCTTTTTGCGATCCCATGGACTCTAGAGTCCGTGGGATTCTTTAGGCCAGAACACTGGAGTGGGGTAGCCATTCCCGTTTCCATATATAGTAGTCTCTACATGTGAATCCCAGATTCCTAATTTATCCCTCCCCACCCTTTTCTTTCACTGACTGCTTTAAAACCTTTGACTGTGTGAATCACAGAAACTGGAAAATTCTTCAAGAGATTAGAATACCAGACTACCTTACCTGCCTCCTGAGAAATGTGTATGTGGGTCAAGAAGCAACAGTTAGAACTGGACATAGAACAACAGACTGGTTCCAAATTGGGAAAGGAATACATCGAGGCTGTATATGTCATGCTGCTTATTTAACTTATATGCAGAGTACATCATGCGAAATGCTGGAACTGGGTGAAGCACAAGCTGGAATCAAGATTGCTGGGAGAAATATCAATAACCTCAGATACTCAAATGATACCACCTTTGTGGCAGAAAGCGAAGAGGAACTAAAGAGTCTCTTGAAGGTGAAAGAGGAGCATGAAAAGCTGGCTTAAGGTTCAAAATTCAAAAAACTAAGATCATGGCATCTGGTCCCATCACTTCATGGCAAATAGATGGGGAACAGTGAGAAATTTCATATTCTTGGGCTCCAAAATCACTGCAGATGGTGACTGCAGCCATGAAATTAAAAGACACTTGCTCCTTGGAAGAAAAGCTATGACAAACCTAGACAGCATATTAAAAAGCAGAGACATCACTTTGCCAACAAAGGTCCACATAGTCAAAGCTATGGTTTTTCCAGTAGTCATGTATGGATGTGAGAGTTGGACCATTAAGAAGGCTGAGTATCAAAGAATTGATGCTTTTAACTGTGGTGTTGGAGAAGATTCTTGAGAGTCCCTTGGACTGCAAGGAGATCCAACCAGTCCATCCTAAAGGAGTTCAGTCCTGAATGTTCATTGGAAGGACTGATGTTGAAACTGAAACTCCAATACTTTGGCCACCTGATGCGAAGAACTGACTCATCAGAAAAGACTCTGGGAAAGATTGAAGGTGGGAGAAAGGGTTGACAGAGGATTCGATGGTTGGATGGCATCACCAACTCGATGGACATGAGTTTGAGCAAGCTCTGGGAGTTGGTGATGGACAGGGAGGCCTGGCGTGCTGCAGTCCATGGGGTCACAAGGGTCAGACATGTCTGAGTGACTGAACTGAACTGAGCCCCTTTCCACTCTGGTAGCCATAGGTTTGTTTTCTATGTCTCATGCATAGTGGTTTCAAACAACTTTTTTTAACATGTAATTTTGGGGCTAGTATCTCAGGCAGGGCTTGGCTGGGCAATGCGTGGGCTCCATGTCCTTCCCACCCCTTGGCAGTGCTGCTCTACAGGATCCTAAGCATTCTCCCTCAGAGATCTGGTGGCTGCAAGCTGGGCTCGTGTGGTTTCCGCCCCCCAGCAGTCTCAGGTCCTCCCGCCAGGGGCTCAGGGCTCCCTGACGCCGTCTTCCTGGAGTCTCAGGCAGAAGCTGCAAGGCTCCTCCTGGTCCAGCCTTGGGAGTCCCAGGATGGCGTGGAGTCCAGCCCAGACTTCAGGGGAGGGCCATCAGATTGCACTCGTCAGTGGGAGGAAATGCGGAGCGACTGACGTTCCCTGCCGGTTTGCTCACCTGGTGAGCAGGATGAGGATGGGCTTGGAGCGTAGCTGTGGAAGGAGACTGCATGATGCTGCTAATGCCACTTATGGTTTTTGTATGGAAACAAAAATAATGAATTGTAATTGCAGTTGCCACCTGACCTTTTCTTAGTGAGAGCCTGACCTTTCTGTAGAAAAAATAATTGGAGAGTCACTTCAACATGGAAAATAGGACACTGGGAACCCAAGCCACACAGAGCTGGTTGTGCCAAGTGGAGAGTGAGAGCTACTGGGCTTTGCCTTTGAGAGGAAAAGAAAGATGAGAAAATAAAGATGAAAGATGTGAGAGAGAAGCTGGAAAGAGATCTCTCCCCTGACCCAACACTCGTCGCAGTGGTGCTGTGTATACCCTGCCTGGGTGTTCAGAGAAATCTCGGTGAAGACTCTGGGCTTCCTTTCAGGAAACAGAGAAGGTTGGAGCTTGTCTTAGGACTCAGAGGGCAGGGAGGACCCAGCTGCTGTCTGGTTTCTATGTGGCTTGTGGTTCAGACTGTCTCCTTAACTCCTAGCCCAAGAGTCAGCGCATGGCCGATTCCCCTGCTGTCCCAGGGACCCTCCTAAGGCAGAGATGCCAATGGCTGTTCTGAGCATCAGCTGGGATCCTCTCTGGTCCCACCGCACCACATGCTAATCTCTGGGTTGCCCAGAGATTCCAGGGTCCCTGGTAGGGTCTTACCAATCCTTGGCCTCTGAGATGGCCAAGACACACAGCTACCCTGGGTGTTGTTAGAAGCTTTATCTACAGAGTTCTCAGGGAATTGTGTGATGTAACAGGGGAAAAGGGGTCCTAGAGCTGGGTCTGGGAATTCTGCACACACAGACACACACACATAGATGCACACACCAATACACGGGCACACACGCTCACACATGCATTTCTGAAGTCTGCATTCCCCAAATCATAAAGGACCTGTGTTTCACAGCTGTCTACATCACAGAAGCTTAGAGGACTTTGCCATTTGGTTTAATAGAATTGGGACACTTGAAGCACTGTCTTTGTATTTCTTGAAGAACAGATTGTGGTGTTACAAAGACTGTACTTGTCCAAAAAGACTTCAGATGGTTTTGTTAAATGACTGCAGAATGGAGAAGAGGATTCTAAAAGATTGGTCAGTTCCTATTTAAATATACATCCAAATGATTCTTAGAGGTGGGGGCTGTCGAAACATCTCCCCCACAGCAATTTCAGGTTGAGTTTTTACTACTTTTAAATGCTTACCTGTGACCTTTGATGTTCTGATTTTTTTCTGGGATTTCTGGCACTTAGATTCACTCAATCTGCCAAGAGAGGAAGTTATACTACCAGGCTGCATAATTTCCTTCTCAGCAGTAAAATATTTCCTTTAAAAAAGTGTGAAGGAGAAGAAATTATGGGAGCAAATATGGTATTTATCATTTGAATTAAAAGACTGAACCTGGCCAATCGTCAAGTTATCAATCCACACATCATGTCTGTTGTTAGGTGCCCAATTCAGAGAATTTGATGAGTTGATATATTTATATGTGTGGATCGTAAGCCTCAAAACCACTTTCATGTGTATTATTTTTCTTGTCATCCACAAATCACATCCAGAAAGATTGATGGTAATTGAATAAATGGCTGTGTGTACTTAAAGGCTGGGCTTGTTGAAGACAGAACAGATTTATTAGATGATACGTTTAATTTTTTTTTCTTATATGCCAGTGCTCATCAAAACACTTCATTCCAAACAAGGGGAACTAGAGAAAATATACTGAGGTTCTCAAACGTGTCGTTCCGTGGACATGAACTGGAGTTCTCCAGGGTCAGACCACCACCTGAGGGCTCTTTGTGGACTGAGCAGTGTGGCAGGTTTTGGGGAAGCTTGCGTGACCTGTATTCTCTAAAACTGTCACCCACAGGCTGCCAGACTCCAAGGGTCATGATTTGGGGCGACGGAGGGGGCAGACATTAAAACACTGGTACTCCCAGGAAACGTCCTTTAACTGTTTATACACCTCAAGTGTTTAACACTTTGTACTAATCAGATCACCTGATTATTTTCTCCCTGAGAAGGGTTGTGAGAACAGAAGTCTTAAGGGGAAGAATACATCTAGCTCAGAAAACAAGAAAGGGCCATGTTGAGCACTCATCTGTTGGAGAGCTGGGAGGAGAGTGGAGAAGGCAAAAGATGAAAAGGAGGTAGGAAGCAGAGGGGTCTTCCCTGGTGGCACGGTGGAGAAGAATCCGCCTGCCAACACAGGAGATGTGGGTTCGATTCCTGAGTCAGAAGGGTTCTCTGGGAAAGGAAGTGGCAACCCTCTCCAGTATTCTTGCCTGGAGAATCCCATGGAGCCTGGCAGACTACAGTCCTTGGCGTCACAAAGAGTCAGCCAGGACTGAGCAACGAGACAGCCTCAACCAAGAAGTAGAGAAGCAGAGTTTGGGAGTTTTCGGGGAAGAGTGATGACGTGCGCTGAAATGGGCACACGGGGCCGCCTTCCCCGTCTCCCCTCTCTCATCCTCTGTGACATTTTATCCGTGCAGCCATCTTCCCTGCCAGCTGTCACAGTGAATGATGTTGAGCCCTGCACGGTTATGAACGAGGCTGCCTTTTCTTCAAATAAAGGCTTCTGGCCCCTCACGACTTTAATGGTTTCCATTCTCCCGCCCATCCATTTTTTTCAGATGTAAGTTGTGACACATTTGAAGGTCATGAAATGAATTTCGTGCATCCTCATCAGCTTAAAGTAAATAAAATGCAATTAAAAAAAGCAATACCCTGTGCATCCTAGATAGTAGGATGAGCTATTATTTTGCGGAAGTTTGTATGTTATATATGGATTTGTAAGTGTTTACTGTATAAAATAGCTCTCATAATAGATGGTAGTCACAAAAGTTTGAAAAGCTCAGAACTCCCTTTTTGGACCAAGAAAAAGAAAAGGGATTCTGAACAGGAAAGGATTGACCAAAAAAAAAAAAAAAAAAGCTTTATTATTTACTTGGCTGGGTCAGGTCTCAGTTGCAGCTCGCAGGCTCAGTTGCTCTGTGGCATGTGGGATCTTCATTCTCCATCCAGGGGTCAAACCCGTGTCCCCTGCATTGAAAGCACTGAACCACCAGAGGAGTCTCGGAAGGGACCGGCTGTGCAGGCCTGGGTTGTTCAGACGCTGAACGTCCCCAGGAAAGGCCTGTCTTCAGGGCTGGCCCTTGGCTGCTCTTGGTAAGTTCGCTCCCATCCCCTGGAACATCCTGTCCCCACCCGTGAGAGTGTAGTCATTGGCCTGAGGCCGTGGGCCTCCTAGTATGGGTCTGACCTGATAGTCTGTCCTCAGATGGGATGGGGAGAGTGTAAGCCATGACACACTTTATTTTCTTGGACTCCAAAAGTGTTGTAGATGGTAACTGCAGCCATGAAATTAAAAGGCATTTGCTCCTTGGAAGGAAAGCTGTGACAAAGCTAGACAATGTATTAAAAAGCAGAACCATCACTTTGCTGACAGAGATCCATATGGTCAAAGCTATGGTTTCTCCAGTAGCCTTGTATGGATGTGAGAGCTGGACCATAAAGAAGGCTGAGCCTCAAAGAATTGATGCCTTCAAACTGTGGTGCTGGAGAAGACTCTTAAGAATCCCTTGGGCAGCAAGGAGATAAAACTAGTCCATTCTAAAGGAAATCAACCCCAAATATTCTTTGAAAGGACTGATGCTAACGCTCCAATATATTGACCACTTGATATGAAAAGTCAACTCATTGGAAAAGACCCTAATGCCAGAAAAGATTGAGGGCAGGAGGAGAAGAGGGTGGCAGAGGATGAGATGGTTGGATAACATCACGGACTCAATGGACATGAGTTTGAGCAAGCTCCAGGAGATAGTGAAGGACAGGGAAGGCTGGCGTGCTGCAGGCCACGGGGTCACAAAGAGTCAGACAGAACAAGCCTGGTTTTGCTTTGAGGTGGGCTGCATGGCTGAAGTCAGCTGTGTGTGTGCCCAGTGACCAACCCCCAGTACCAGCTCTGGGCACCAAGCCCTCAGGGAGCTTCCTTGGTTAGTAACAGAGCTTCTGGAGAATCAAGTGCGTCCCCAAGATTCCACTAGCAAAGAACAGTGGGCAGCTTACCCCCGGTTCCTCCTGGGTTCAGCCTCGGGTGCCTTTTCCTCTTCCTGTTTTTAATCTCTGTCCTTTTGCTGGAGGACTGAACCAAGTCTGAGCTTGGACCACGGCTGACCTTAATGGAGGGGCCGCAGTACATGACTCCTTTCATGGTGAGCGGGTGGCAAGGCTTCAGCTTTTCTCCATTTGTGACAACAGTGGCTCCCAGACGCCACTTGTTCAAGTGTCACTGGGTGGGGATAAATATTTCACTCCATTTCAGCCTCCATGGAGGGCGTGAGCCTGGTGCAAATAAATACCAGGGGTTATCATGAACTTTATCTCCAAAGGTAATCCTGGCTCTTCCGAGATCTTCCATATGGGCCTATTCTATCCACTGTGACCTCAGTGATAGTTTTCAAAAGTATTTTTTTGACTATGCAATATTGCAAACCACGGAGCTGTCTCTTCAGACTCCACATGAATTAAAAGCAGCGTAACACTTGAATCCGAGGCACACAAAGGTTAGCAGTGGCAGCTGCGTTCTCTGGTTGTTGGCTGGGCTTCTTCTTGTGTTTCCCTGTTGTGTTGGGAAAAGAACCAAAGAGATTAGTCGTAAAAGCTTTGAGATCTAATTATGATGAGGGAGTTCCAAAGGAAATTAAACATAGCATGATTACTTTTTAAAAAATACAAATTAAAGAGAACATCTTAGCAAATAATCCTCCCTGTTCAGCAGGCTCATTTCCCATCAGGAGGTGGAAGAGGATATTTGAGAGCTCTTATTAGCGAATAATCGTGCCTGAATTTTTATGACACTTTTACTTTATCTAAATATTTTCTTGCCTCGTTAACTTAACGTGATTCGCCCAAGTTTTACTAGTCTTTGCAAACGTTTTCAAACAGTACCTCGTTGGAGAACTACTGTTCGACCCCGTTTTTTGCATCCTAAGAGCCCTGGGTTTTGGTGGAAGGTCTGGGCTGAGAAGGTCCGAGGGGAGGAAGATGAGGAGACAGCAGATGGTCAAGACTGGGTCCTCCCGCAGCCCCACAGTCCACCAGCCATGTTAGCCAGAAGGCCCTATAATAAAAATGTGGGAGGCCGTGGGGGCGGGGAGACCGAGGTGGGCATCACCAGACCTCAGATCTCCATGGAGTGTCCCTACTGCTCTCAGCAGGCTTGGCTTTTCCTCCTTCTCACTGGACTTCTCACCGTTTTCCAGGCCAGTGGGCATTTCTCCTCTGCTCTGCACCACGCCTCCTTCCTTGGGCTTTGACCGTGTCTTTTGGCCCTCGCTGCAGCACAGTAAGGAAGGACCGCCCCTCCCTCCGAGCGTCCACCTGCTCTGTTCTTTCTCGGTCGTAGCTCCTGCCAGCCACCCGCTTCCCTTCTCTAAATGCGCATTCCACCCAGTTTCGTCTTGAATCCAAACGTGTGTCTCTCCATCCTGAACTCTGACGGGTCTGAATCTCAGGATTGGGTCCTGTGAGTCCGTTTTCATCCATTCTTCACCCTTCATTAAATTTCTTTCTGAGCACACCCTTCCTGCTGGAAAGCCATATACTTTTTAAAATTGAAGTATAGCTGATTTACAACATTTCAAGTGTACGGCAGATGGACTCGGTTGTGAATATGTGTCTTCCTTTTCAGATTCTTTCCCATCATAGGCTATTACAGGATACTTAATACATTTCCCTGTGCTATACAGTAGGTGTCTGTTTATATCAATTTTTCTAAAGCTCTGTTTGTTTATTTTTTGGCCATGTCTCGCAGCACGTGGGCATCTTAATTCCCCCCACCAGGAATCGGACCCACGCCTTGCAGTGGAAGCACAGAGTCTTCACCACTGGACCACCAGGGGATTCCCCTTGTGTAACTATTTCATATGTACTGGTGTGTGTCTGTTAACCCCCAGCTCCTGACTTGTGCCTCCTTCCCACTTTCCCTGCTGGTGACCATCACTGCATTTTCCACGTTAGTGAGTCTTGTTGTGAAAGCCGTATCCTCTCAACGAGCTTGTCTCTTCATCATCTATCCAGAGCACAAAGGGTCTTACACATATGGTCTTGCATCCTCCAAACCATGAACCTTTCAAATTTGAGGACATGTAACTCCTGCATTTCATTTATTAAACACAAACCCCATCCGTGTTGACAGTATTTTCCTCTTGTCAGGGTCAAGACACTCAGGCTCCTGACCTTACACTCAGCACCTCCTCTTTCCTCTCCCGGAGTCCACAGACAGCCTTCTCAGCAGCCTGTGCTCCGTGCCACGTAAACCCTTGCTTCCGACCCAGCTGTGCTGCACTTGCCCACAGCGTGATTTAACCCTCAACGGGCTCCCACCTTTCCAGTCCCTATCTGTCTGGCCCTTTCCCCTAGCTTGTCTGTGTAGTTTCCCAGATCGAGATCTCCCCCGCCCTGGCCTCCCTCAAACTCTGCACTCGGCGCTCTCTCCTACTTTCTCTTCCCGCTGGTCCCCTCTGGCCCTGGGAAGATGGCTTTTCCCTTCTTTTAACAGGATGCTGAATTCCTGCTTATCCTTCTCCTCCACCAGAAGCTCCACTCTCAGCCTCCTTCTCCCTCAACCTCCAGGAAATGTGTCCACATCTCTTGAACTGAAGATGCAGCTGAACTCTTTCTCCTCTGGACCCTGGGGTGAGGGGGAGCCTACTGCCTGGCACTGCCCGCTCTGGGTTGTGTGGAACCTTTGATTTTACCCACGGGGCTGGGCTGTGTGATGCATCAGACAGCATCTGTCCTCCTTCCCAACACCCGGGGCTCCCAGGGCTGTGCCCAAGTGTCCTGGAGTCTGGGGCCCTGCCTCGCAGGTCCGCGTGGCCCCTGGCTCAGTTGTGACACGTGTTTGCTTGTGATTTGTTGAGCAAGAGGCTCCCAGCTGTCAAGGTCATCTCATTCTCTGTCTCAGAGGCCCCCCTCCTCGCGGGAGCTGCAGTGACTCTTCGGCCTGCTATTGGTCTCTCCCCTGAGGTGGGGGACAAGGGGAGCAGGCCCAGCTACTCTGAGTCTCTGCCCTCCTGGGCCCCTTTTTCTCTCCATCACACCCTAGAAATTAACTTCATCACAGTTCTCCCCCAAGCCCCCAAGTGTCTGCTTTACTTACTGAAACTCTTTCTTTATTAAAGCATAGTTGATTTGTAATGCTGTGTTAATTTTTGTGTGCAGCAAGGCATTTCAGATACATGGATATACAGATATGTGTATATATACACACATACATATTCTTTTTCATGTTCTGTCCCTTATGGTTTGTCACAGGCTATTGAGTTGTAAGCCCTTGCTTTGCAGTAGGACCTGACTGTTTATCCATCCTCGGGATAAGAGTTTGCATTGGCTAATCCCAAACTCCTGGGGCTTCCCCCCACCCAACCCCTCCGCCTGGGCAACCACAAGTCCGTGCTCTCTGTCTGAGAGTCTGTTTTGTGGATAAGTTCATGTGAATTCACGGAACCTCTTTCTGCGCCTCCATCCCAGGAGCTGTCTTCCTCCTAGTGGTTGGGGCTTCTCTCCTCCCTGCCTGGAGCTCCTGGCTCTTCTGCAAGTGACACTGTTTCTCAAAGTAATTCCAGAGGCTCTTCTCTGTGAGGGGCTCAACAAACCTCCCATTGCCTGGGTTATATATCACCCCTGCACACATCTATACACATGTGCACGTCCAAACCCTAAACACATATATGCACACATGCATGTCCATCCCCTACACACATATATACACACGTGCACGTCCAAACCCTACACACATGTATACACGTGCACGTCCAATCCCTGCACACATATATGCACACGTGGCACATCCAACCCTTGCACAGATATATGCACATGTGCGCATCCAACCCCTGCACACATATATGCACACGTGCGCATCCATATATATTTTCCCCCTGCGCTCACCCCAGCAGAATTCAGCAGCAGGGCCTGTACCCTGAATGCATCTTGTCTGCAGAGGCTCCTCAGGACCAAGCCACCCTCCTCACAGGGGTCACAGTGACTCTTCTGCCTGCTCTTGGACTCTCTCCTGAAGCCAGGGATGAGGGGAACAGGCCCAGCTTCTCTGAGTCTCTGCCCTCCCAAGCCCCTCTTTCTCTCTGTCCTTCCATCCTGCAGCCTCTTCTGTCTCTTCTTGACTCTCTCATCCATCCCCGGACTCGACAACTGAGGACAGCGCAGGCCGGATCCAGCATCTCCACCAAACACCCCTGCACTGGCCTTGTGGGGGTGCTTTTCCTTCTTCTCAGCCTCTGAACTCAGCCCCTGCCAATCCCCCCATACATGCACACACACCACATAAATACACACACATATGTTCACACATATGCATACATACACACCTGCATACCCCCACATACAGGTATACATGTGCACACACACTGGTCACACACAAACACACCCCCTCGACATACACACCCCAGTTCTATCCCGCAGTCCCACCCAGCCCAAAGCCTGGTGTGTCGGGGGGAGTGTCTGACTCTGGGGAGACTTCACGGGGTACACCATTGCAGCCATGCTAACCTAGTTTATCTCTAAAATGCTCCAAATGTCGACCTTCTGCCACATTTTTCAAGTCAGATTTAAGTGAGAGGCATGGCCATGTTTATCGACTCCATCTCCATTTCTTCCTTGGCACAATGGATTAACCATTGTCTGCATCGTAAAAAAAAGGGCCCCCAGCTCTTTCTCTGCCCCTCAGCCCAGTGATGTCTT
Organism: Bos indicus x Bos taurus; assembly: GCF_003369695.1. Lineage (NCBI taxonomy): Eukaryota > Metazoa > Chordata > Mammalia > Artiodactyla > Bovidae > Bos > Bos indicus x Bos taurus. Next base: position 3,798,595 of record NC_040079.1, on the reverse strand, counting down.
CACAACAGAATCAACCCACGTCAGGATCGCTCCCCTTGTTCCCTTCACACACACAGAGCCTCGACAGACCACGTGTCTGGGTCCCTCTGTGGGGACCGCAGCCTGACCCTGGCTGTGGAGGTCCTGGAGCTGATGCTGAGGGTCCCTCTCAGGAAGATGCAGGTGCACACACTTTGGGGAGTCACCCCAGCAAGGCCTTGGGCGGAGCCAGTATTTTAAAAGATGTTTCCATGGCTCAGAGGTTGTATAATTGCTGCCTCTGGGAGCTCACAGGCTGTGTGGAGAATCTTGGCCCCTGCACCACCCTGTAGGCCTTAGTTCTTTGCAATGTCCGGCTCCATTCTCAGTCTGGTTCTCTCTTCTCAGACACTGCTCTGTCCGAACACCTGGGGGAATTCTCTGTTTTAGCAGCAGGATTTCCCCCTCTACATTTCTTTCTGAAAACTCCCTGCAGAGAGGTCCTTGGCTGGTGACCTGCCAGCCACAGCCTGGTATGTTAACCCTTTTCCAGCCCTGAGACATGTCAGAGGATCTCAGTGTCCCTGAGCTGTTTATATAGGAGCAATGTCATTCACGCCCCTCCAGGCCTGCCCAGAGTCTGCGGTTGACCACTGGGAGCCCTCACCTCCCAGCTCAACAGAGCTCTTGCTGTCTGTCACCTCTCCCTCCTGCCCCAGAGTGAATACACATGCTTCCCCTTAACTCCCCATGGCACCACCAACTCACGAGTAACATGTGTGCTGGGTTTCCCCAACTGAAATTTTCAAGAGAGATTTTTGATGAGAAAATCCTCACTTGTGTACCAGGCTTCTCGGTGCCTAAGTCTTCTTCCTCATCCCTGGGAATTCTCTTAAATTGTAGGCCTGGACTTTTCCTTCTTGTCTCAAGACTAAAACAAGATTTCTCAGTATTGAGTCTCAGGGATGAACTCAGACGAAAGAAAAGGTTATGATTAATTTTGTAATGTTTGACTGTAGCCAAGATTCCCTCCCACAAGTCTCATTTACGTTTAAAGAGACAAAAGATCTAGAATCTTTGTGCTAAAGAGGCACTTTCCTTATCTTTTCTCTTCCCCAAATTTTAGGGCCTCAATCCCTTTTTTAAAAAATTATTTATTTCAATTGGAGGATAATTGATTTACAACATTGTTGGTTCCTGCCATATATCAACGTGAATCGGCCACAGGTACACATACATCCCTTCCCTTCTGAACCTCCTCTCACCTCTCACTCCATCCCACCCTCTAAGTGGTCTCAGAGTACCCGTCTGAGACCCCTGCATCATACAGCACATTCCCACTGGCTATGAACTCTACATACGCTACTCTCTCCATCAGTCCCATATTCTCCTTCCCCCTCTGTATCCATAGTCTGTTCTGTATGTCTGCGTCTCCATTGCTAATAGGTTCATCAGGACCGTCTTCTAGATTCCATTAAATCAGTGCTTGGTCACTCAGCCGTGTCCGACTCTTTGCGATGCCATGCACTGTAGCCCGACAGGCTCCTTTGACAATGGGGATTCTCTAGGAAAGAATACTGGAATGGTTTGCCATGCCCTCCTCCAGAGTATCTTCCTAACCCAGGGATCAAACCCAGGTCTCCTGCATTGCAGGTAGATTCTTTACCAGCTGAGCCATCAGGAAAGCCATATATATGTGTTAATATACTGTATTTGTCTTTTTCTTTCTCACTTACTTCACTATAATAGGCTCTAGGTTCATCCGCCTCATTAGAACTGACCCAAATGCATTCCTTTTTATGGCTGAGTAATATTCCATTGTGTATATGTATTAATAGCACGGCTTCTTTATGCATTCATCTGTTGATGGACATCTAGGTTGCTCCCATATCCTAGCTAGTGTAAATAGTGCTGTGATGAACATTGGAGTGCATGTGTCTTTTCAGTTGTGGTTTCCTCAAGGTGTATGTAGGGCCTCAATCCCTTTTGTCCTCAAAATTTATCACCACCATCTTGCCAAATGGTTACTTTCCTGGGTGGAACAATTACTTCTTTTTTTGCCATATGCAACTTCTGTATCTCTGGAGCTGCCGCAGGCTAACCAATAATAGTACTGATCACAGCTGCCTGGCGAGGGTTCCTGTGGGGAAGTGACTCCCCTGGGTTATCTCCCCAAGTCACTCTCCTGAGACCCTGTGAGTGAGGGAGACAGTATCTGGATCTAGGGATTCTGGGCTAGGAGTCTGGGGAGTTTGGTTTTTAACTACTGTGTTGTATGCTGTGGACTCATTCGAATATCTTGCAGAGTAAATACACTGAGCAGAGTTGTCTGCCTCCCGCTTTGTCCTTAGAATACATGCACATCCTTAGTGAAGAAAAAGAGAAATTGTTTTCTCTTTACCTCTCTCTCCTCTCTCTTTCTCTGTTTATTTTATTTTTTAAAAACTACGTTGTTTTAAGGTTTTAGTGTGTTTCATTTAATTTTTTTCATTTTTGGCTGCCCTGGGTCTCGTTGCAGCATGTGGGCTTTCTCTCGCTGCGGTGAGCAGTGGCTGGGCTTCAGTCACCGTGTATGGGCTTCTCATGCCGCGGCCTCTCTCATAGCAGAGTTATGCTCTAAGGCGTGCGGGCTTCAGCAGTTGCGGCTCACTGGCTTAGCTGCTCCATGGCACGTGGGATCTTCCCCGACCCGGGACTGAACCCGCGTCCCCTGCGTTGGCAGGCGGGTTCTTAACCAGTGGATCGCCAGGGAAGTCCTCACTGTTTCTTTCTTTTCCTGTTTGTCCCTCTGCAATGACGTTTGACTCTGCAGAGAAGTCTCTTTCATTTTGAGGTGGTTTCCCTGTGTCCAAACAAAGAAGGTCAACCTGAGCCATCTCCGAAGTCCCTTCCAGCACCACGATGCCTATTTAACTTCAGTGTGAGAAAGGACTCCTGACTGCAGTGGGCTCACAGCTGGTTGAGGAGAGACGGCTCTTTATACTGACCACAGGGTCAGGGGATTTCCTGCAAGGCTCTAAATCTTCCCCACAAAGAGGTGACCTTGTACCTACAGCTCCTTCATCTCCATATGCGTTTGGTGCAGTTTTATTTGTCACCGTGAGTGATTCCATAAGCTAAACCAGCAGTGGCCATGGTTCTTGGATGATTAATTTTCTAGGGAAAAAATGAAAGCCCATTCATGATCATGGTTCTTTTTTGGAAACCAACAGGATTTTAACAAATATTCTACACATAGGTTCACAGTCCCGCTTTTTACTTGGAGCCCTTCTCTGTGAAAACAAGAGCAAGCAATGCTTATTACAAATGGCTGCTTTTTCAATTTCCTCTAGTAAGCTATTTTGTCTAGACGCCTTTGCAATTTGAATGTAACTGATTAATTGGAGTTCATTTATACACACAAGTGTATTGCTTTTCTATTTTATTGAAGTATAGTTAATTTACAGTGTTGTGTTAGTTTCAAGTGTACAGCAAAATGATTCAGTTATACGTATAATGCATGTGTACGTGCATTCTTTTTTCAAATTATTTTCTACTACAGGCCATCGCAAGTCATTGAATGTGAATCCTTGTGCTACACAGGAGGTCCCTGTTTACCTATTTTATATACAGTAGTGTGTATCTGTTAATCCCAAACTCCTGATTTATCTCTCCCCCACTCCTGCTATTCTTTTTTAAAATTAATTTATTTGAAGTGGAGGATAATTCCTTTACAATATTGTGGTGGTTTTTGCCATACATTGGCATAAATCAGCCACAGGTCACATGTGTCCCCCACCTACTTATCAATACAAAACAAACAGACTCACAGACACAGAAAATAAACTTATGGTTATGCTCTTTGGTAGCCCTAAGTTTATTCTCTTTGGTAACCATCAGTTTATTTTCTGTGAGTCTGTTTTGTATTGATAGGTAGCTTCATCTGTATCATTTTTTAGATTCCACATATAAGTGATATCTTATGATATTTGTCTTTCTCTGTCCAATATTAGCATGTTTATAGACAGCCTCAGTGGCCGGTTTCTGCACAGTGATATTGGTAGGGGGGTCATTGAGATGACCTCGTTACTATGAATGATGTGAATTCTATAGCAGTAGTATTAGTGTTAATAGCTATATCAAAATATGACTAGTAAGTGTGGACCCAGCTAAATGCACCACTTTTTCCTGTATAACTTTTATTTCTTCCCAGAAACTATACAATCTATTCTTTTATCTAAAAACAGAAGTTACCTGCCCAGATCCTTTCAAAGCAAGAAAGGCATTTCTGCTGCTAATAGTGTATTATATAAAGCTTAGAGCATGAAAGAACAAGAATGCCCTTGTTCTAACCTTGTGCACTTCTAGTTGAGGCAATTGAGATTCTGGGAAACACATATGACTTGTCTGAGGTCACGCCGATGGGGACATGGAGCGTCTACCATGCATACCGCTCCAGACCCCACTGTGCCTTTATGCAACTTCTGCATACTGCTGCTGCTGCCGTGAGGCCCTTCTCCATGGCCAAGGTCCCCAGATTTATGGGTCTTCCTTCCTTCCTTTTTCTCTCTCTCCTTCCCTCCCTCCTTCCTTCCTTATACATGTGTTGAGATTAAGGGTTCTTGTTTTACTGCTTTTGACTTAAGACACATTTTGTGTGTGTGCTTGATATGCATCACTCAACTACCCAATACGTCTCTCCCCTTTTTATTAGTAGATTATGAATCCGTCCTTACAGCAGTCATCAGTACGTGTAGTGCTATCTTCCAGTGGTCTAAAGGTGTGGAGCCAGCCAAGGACAAATAAGTTACCCTTGCAAGTGTCTGGGCATTGTTTGCGTGTCCCTTCACTCATCTTGGCATTTGTGGTTCACTTCAATTTCACTTCTGTTTTTATTCCCCTTTCTCTCTTCTCACCGACCTATTTGAAGGCTACGTTTGTCTCATAAAAACTCAACCAATAGAAAATTGAGAAGATAAGCCATCAATTTATTTGGTCAGTTCTATTCACCGATTGAATTCAAAGTCCCACACCCACCCAATTCAAATTGAAACTTCTCTGAAGCTGAAACATAGACAAAATGGCCAGAGTCCACAGCTTCTGCTTGGCTTATTTCTGTGTCTTGGCTTCCTTCAAGAGTGCCCTTCCCACCTAGTCCTGAGGCTCTTGGACCAGAAAACCCTTTGTGCTATGCCCTTCCTTTGTGGAGCGATTGCTGACCAGCTCAATGCTTAGCTTCCGTGGACACTGTCCTCTTCTAAGCCATCTTTGAGTGACAGAGTGAAGAGGCTCCATTAGAAAAGAACCATGGTGTGGTCCAGTAACGGATTTACTCTAAGACTTGAGTAAGCAAAGTGAATAAAGTACACTCTAGAATTCATCGCCTTCCGGATGTAGCAGTGATACAATAATAGTAATCACTTAGGCTTTCAATGTTAAATTACGTGAATCATTTCATTCATTATGGATAATGAACGAGTAACGCAAGCCTGAAGTGATGTCTCCAGTACAATACTAATGTATTTTATTTCCTTTCTGCTCCTCATCCAAGTGCAGGAAATATTTTATTTTTCTTGTAGGAATTACTTGTGATGGTGGTAGTAAGCCAGAGGATTGAGGCACCCAGCTTCTGATGTACAAATTCCATCTGTAGGCACTGATATTCTAGCATGATGCTTCTATCCAGAGAGACATTTATCAACTTAAACACACCTAGGAAGGCTATATGGAAGATGTAAAAGCACCAAGAAGCTCGAGATTATAGCAGAGGCACAGACTGAATGTTTTTTAATCTTGTCTCATCCACAGATATCCACAGAGATGATTCCCATACATCGTCTTGGCACCGTGTGCCCTTTTTTACGTCCTCGGTACAATGTATTTATTAGCTATATTGATGAAAACAGGAGAGCCGCTCTCCTTGATGTTGGAGACCTTGGCAAACATAAAGTCTTTAAAAAAAAATGAAGAGACTGTTTTATAAATGTGAACCCATTGGCTGAACCACCCAGTGAAAGGATAGGCATGGTATAGCACTAGGGAGACCAGTGAAAACCCGTGTGTGTGTGTGTGTGTGTGTGTGTGTGTGTGAGTGTGTGAGTGTGTGAGTGTGTGAGTGTGTGTGTGTGTGTGTGAGTGTGTGTGTGTGAGTGTGTGTGTGTGTGAGAGAGTGTGTGTGTGTGAGTGTGTGTGTTAAACATCATATAAGAAGTTTACTTAACAGCTTTAATAATCCCTGAAAAACCTGTTAATCTCTCCTTTCTCCAGTGAGAAACCTGGAGGAACTGAGTTTCAAATGTCTTGTCTGCAGCACACTGGAGAACCTGAGTTAGGTTTTTTTTCCTGACATTTGTGGAGCCATCCGGTGGGGGCTCCCATTATTCATGGGCCGATGAGATGTGGAAAGAGCCCCATTGTACCCCCATTTTTACACCTCCTCAGGAAGCAGGGCTACAGACACACCCGACTTCCCTATATGGCAAGCATTCTACTCATTCAAGCAAGGAGGTATTTTTCCAAATTTTAAAATTTCTGTTTGTCACTTGCTATGCTTCAGTGTCCATGGAAAACTCACCACGTGCAGTGAGATGGCACGGTGAAAGACGTGACCAGCTTTGCACCACTGTTGGCACCAGTGATCCACGATGTGTGTTCCGGTGGGGAGTGACATTCCTCAGGATCTAGAAACCCAACAGGCATGTCTTTGGTGAACATATCCGGTCATCAGAAATCTCAGTAGATATGATATCCCAATGCAAATGGAAGGCAAGAAGCAATCGATTTGAGAATAACATTCAAAACTATCAAGCTTCCCTGGTGTCTCAAATGGTAAAGAATCTGTCTGCAATGCAGGAGACCCAGGTTCAATACCTGGGTGGGGAAGATCCCCTGGAGAAGGAAATGGCAACCCACTCCAGTATTCTTGCCTGGAGAATCCCATGGACAGAGGAGCCTGGCAGGCTATAGTCCATAGGATCACAAAGAGTTGGACACAACTGAGTGACTAACTTTTCAAAACTATAGTGTTATTTGTTGCACCTTTCTTAGTCTATCCAGTTCAAGGTTGATTTAGATCTGTGCATCTTAATGCAAACATTGGCACTCTCTAGGCTCAGTGAAAAATCATGTTAATGACAATATCAGGAGTGAACTGTGTTTGAGCCCCTTTGAAGTTGGTGGGATGACAGGCACCAGAGAGGAGAGAGGTAGCTGACTGTGACCAGTATTGACCCTGACAGGTTCCTTGGAGGAAAGACTTCAGTTGGTTTACATTCTACAAATTCATTTTCCCTGCGAGTGTGCTCAAGTGTTCACTGAGACAGAATCGTTGTTTGAGACCAATAGTCGGAGTCTCCCAGGACCACAGAGCAGGCTCATTCAGATGCTCTGGCCTGGAGCCGCATGTATTTCTCCAAGACTCACAGGGAGCCCTTCCAGCAAATCTTTATTGAGCTTTCAAAAACACATCACTGTTGCTATAACTACCAACATTTAATCTTTTAAAATGACTTAATGACTGATGCTGATGCTGAAGCCTCAATACTTTGGCCACCTGAAGCAAAGAACTGACTCATTTGAAAAGACCCTGATGTTGGGAAAGATTGAAGGTAGGAGAAGAAGGGGATGACAGAGGATGAGATGGTTGGATGGCATCACTGATACAACAGACATGAATTTGAGCAAACTCGAGGACATGGTGAAAGACAGGGCAGCCTGTGGTCACAAAGAGTCAGACAAGACTTAGGGAGTAAATAACAATAGATGAATATGTAAGTGAATAACTAAACATTTGACACCACTAGTATATATAGGAAATCAGTTAATGTCATAATATGGAAATATTACATTGGCTTATCAATGGTATTAATTCCATTTTGGATAGATAAACCACACTGGAGAGATTTATATAATATATACCTAGTTTAAGTGGCATTGTGCAATATTAGTTTCTCTAGGATACATTTTCATTAGCCATTAAAGATAAATTATTTGCCACTAAAACAAACAAAAATCTCAAAGGAAAGGCTTTTCCCTCTTCACGCTATTAAACCTCCTCTATATGAAAGATGTGTTCATTCCTGAAGGCTATGAAGACTATTCAGAGGTAACCCAGTCCAATATTCTTGCCTGGGAAATCCCATGGACAGAGAAGCCTGATGGGACACAGTCCATGGGGTTACAAAGAGTTGGACACAATTGAGTGACCAAACAACAGCTAGAAGGTAGTGACTACCAGCCCTGAGCAACAAATGCATTTCCTTGAATTATGAGAAGACCTATCTTGATAACAGGCATACCCAGATGTTTTGCTTCAGTTCGGTTCAGTTCAGTCACTCAGTCTTGTCCAGCTCTTTGTGATCCCATGGACTGCAGCTTGCCAGGCTTCCCTGTCCATTACCAACCCCCGGAGCTTGCTCAAACTCATGTCCATCGAGTTGGTGATGCTATCCAACCATCTCATCCTCTGTTGTCCCCTTCTCCTCCTGCCTTCAATCTTTCCCAGCATCAGGGTCTTTACCAATGAGTCAGTTCTTTGCATCAGGTGGCCAAAGTATTGGAGTTTCAGTTTCAGCATCAGCCCTTCTAGTGAGTATTCAGGACTGATTTCTTTTAGGATTGACTGGTTGGATCTTCTTGCAGTCCAAGGGATTCTCAACAGTCTTCACCAACACCACAGTTCAAAAACACCAATTCTTTGGCGCTCAGCTTTCTTTACAGTCCAACTCTCACATCTATACATGACTACTTGAAAAAACAAAGCTTTATCTAGACCTTTGTCGGCAAAGTTATGTCTCTGCCTTTTAATATGCTGCCTACATTTGTCATGCATGCATGCGTTGGAGAAGGAAATGGCAACCCACTCCAGTATTCTTGCCTGGAGAATCCCAGGGACAGAGGAGCCTGGTGGGCTGGTGTCTCTGGGATTGCCCAGAGTCGGTCACGACTGAAGCAACTTAGTAGCAGCCGCAGCTATGTTTGTCATAGCTTGTCTTCCAAGGAGCAAGCGTCTTTTAATTTCATGACTGCAGTCACCATCTGCAGTAATTTTGGAGCCCCCCAAAATAAAGTTTCTCACTGTTTCCATTGTTTCCCCATCTATTTGCCATGAATTGATGGGACTGGATGCCATGATCTTAGTTTTTGAATGTTGAGTTTTAAGCCAGCTTTTTCACTCTCCTTTTTCACTTTCATCAAGAAGCTCTTTAGTTCTTTTTCGCTTTCTGCTGTAAGGGTAGTGTCATCTGCATATCTGAGCTTTATTGACATTTCTCCCAGCAATCTTGATTCCAGCTTGTGTTTCATGCAGCCCGGCATTTCGCATGATGTACTCTGCATATAAGTTAAATAAGCAGGGTGACAATATACAGCCTTGACACACTCCTTTCCCAATTTGGAACTAGTCTTTGTTCCATGTCTGGTTCTAACTGTTGCTTCTTGACCTGCATACAGATTTCTCAGGAGGCAGGTCAGGTGATCTGGTATTCTCACCTCTTTAAGAATTTCCCACAGTTTGTTGTGATCTACACAGTCAAAGGCTTTGCCACAAATAATAAGCAAAAGTAGATGTTTTTCTGTATTCTCTTGCTTTTTCGATGATCAGTGGATATTGGCAGTTTTCTTGGTGGATATCAAATTATTTGTCTTTCTCTATTTGCCTTGGGAAACTAGGGTGTTGGAAGCCATCCCCCAGGACATATGGATAAATTCAGGGAAACTCTGTCTACACTTGCTTCAGTGGGTCTTTGATATGATAGGCAACCAAGACTTGTCTGCCACGCCTTTACTGTAGTTGTTTTAGACCTTTTCATTCCTTTGACCAATGCTCGTTGCCATGTCCAGTGTTCCAAGCACTGCAATAGACACTGGTATGAACAGTAAAGGAAATGGAAGCAGTTTCTCCTCTCAAGGAGCTTGTACTCTGGGGCAGGAGACTCAAGGCAGGTACCCAACCCTGGGAGGAGCCCAGCATGCCTGCAGGAAGAGAACACACAGAGCAGGAGGTTTTCACATTCTTCTTTAAAATCATACGCTGATTTCATAGCTAGCATGGCCTGCCTGTGGATTATGGTCCGTCATTTCTGAAAGGTGCTATTGTGAACAATATAGCATCTTTGTATCACTGGGGTCTCAGCCATCACCAATCAGAGCATCTCCCAACTGACTCCAACACAGTATCTTCCAGAAGACCACCTCTGTGAAGACTGTGTAGATAACTGGGGCTTAAATGGACTTTCCTCTAATTTGAGCAACTTGTCTGTATACAACAGAGTTCCTCGCTTGAACCTCAGTTAGACGCATGTCTTAAGGAACATCTGATGGGGGAGATAAGACATGGTCAGCCATGTTAAGGCTCTGTAGTATGTGTCGGGTGAATAAATGAATGAAGAGCACAAGATAGAGCGTGATGTACTTTGTGAGGCAAGTACTTGGAGATGTCATGACGATCCAGCAGGACAATTAGTCACTTCTGAAAAATCACTGGATGGACTGTTGAGCTGGACTTTGAAGTCAGGTTATGGTTATGCCACCTGGAAATTCAGTTTGACATCTTCCTGCGATGTGCTTTAGTGCAAGACTCATCAAAATGACAGAAGTGTACAGACACGTAGTGGGGGTGCTCCTGTAGAGTGTCCCCCTCAGTTGGAATCCCATCTTGGTAATAGCCACATCACAGGACTTATAAAATTATTAAACACTGTGACGCATGTGAAACATACGGTTATAAGCTTGCCCTCAATTGACTCTGTCATCATTCATACACAAAACTCTTCAAGGATGGAAAGTTTACAAATAAATTGAGTTCATTTGCAGGTATCAATGGATCTACTGATGTCCTAGCTTCTGAGATCCCTTGTGTGTACGAAGACATGCATGTTTTAAAAGCTGACTTAAATTGTAAAGCGGTATTTTCTAAATTAATGAATAATTTTTCAAAGATCATAACATTCATATTTCCACAAAGACTTGTGCAGACCTAACGGTTGCCAGGCTGCTCTCCAAGGTGCTGAATTTATTTCACATATTTTTTTGGAAAGGATGTCAGCTATCACAGCGTAGCTTCTGCTCTCTGGGTTTCTTTTTATCTGGAGGGAGGAGGAGGGGGGAAGGAGAAAGTGATAGATGGAATAAGCTGATCTAGGCCCAATAATGCTTGTTTATAGTCCAGCCCATCACTGCTTCTCAGTAGCTCCAGTGCTTTCTGACATCACTCATGCCGATTCCGTATCCCATATACCGAGGGTCTAGTGGATAAGAGACCACAGGGGATCCAGGACCCCTCCTGAGCCATGAACTTCTTGGCACACAAACTCATCAGTCTGTCTGTCCTCCATGATATATGGGAATTCAGCTCATTATTGTGCCCACCGTCCCCTCCCCAGAATATCTGAATCTTCAACAAATAAAGACGGAGTCGTGATTCATTTTGACCCAATTTTAGTTTTCTGAAAGCTTTTAAAACATTTAAAGCGTGAAAACAGAACAGCAGTCTTCCTTTTCCTAGGAAACAAAAGTCTTCTAAGAGGCTGCCTCGTTTCCTGTGTGATCAGTTGAATGCAGAAATGGTGTGATCGGCATGAAGGGCTGCCCTAGCCACCCAGGGCTGAGCACAGCTTGCCTTTCTGAACTCCCATAGCGCCCTCAAGCGGCAGCGTCAAGCTCGAAGCTGTGTGCTCAAAATCAGCACGATCACAAGCCTGTCCTGTTTTGCTTTGTCTTTTCTGTTGTTTGTTGTGTTGCTTTCATTTTTGCAGTTGATTGAATTCATCAAAGGGTTATCGAAATAAACAGCTGTAGGTGAACAGAATGTGCCGAGTTGTTTTGAAATGGTAAGGATGCTGTCACGAGGGTGCTTTTGGTGTGGAAGGACTGGGAGGAGAAGCTGTGAGAGGAAATGAAAATAAAAGAAAGGCCCATGAGACTGTGAGAAATGTATTTATTTTCCTTGTGTTCTTTCCGTCCCCTGGGTCGAAACGCAGAACAAACAATGCACAAGATCCAAACAATCAAAACAGGCTGCAAGATAAAGGGAATGAATGCACTTTATGAACCTGTTTTTCTGGCTTTCTTCCCTCAACTCCAAGTTCTGTAAAAAAAAAAAAAAAATTATCTGAAATATTACTGGTCCTTGCCTTTGATAAACAGGAGGCTGATCAACCTGGAGCAAAATGTATAGTCCACTCCCTTTTAGCACTGCCTCTGTAGGCTTGATTAAGATGCGAAGGCATTGCCCCTCCATGTGCAATTCCAAAAGGCAACTCCAGAGCTTAATTTTGTAAAGTATTAAAAACATGTATATGTACTAAAATAAGTTTCTTTCCAGATATTCTGAATGCAAAGTTCTATATGTCCACTGGAGCTGGAATATCTTTCCTTGTATTGTTGACCATTACTCTGGTTCCTAGTCCCCTGGAGAAGGGAAAGGCTACCCACTCCAATATTCTGGCCTGGAGAATTCCATGGACTGTATAGTCCATGGGGTTGCAAAGAGTCAGACATGACTGAGTGACTTGCACTCTAACTTTCACTGGTTCCTAGTGCCCAGAACACATGCCCTGCCTGCACGGGGCACAGCCTGCCCTCCTCCTCCTGTGGGCTAGAGGATTCCAAGCCCACCATTTTTCAGCTTATGGCAGCCCTGGTTGCATGTTCTAAATGGCTTCTTCTGATGCCAAGTCAAAGTTTGCTTCTTAGGAGCCTCTTTGAGGCAAAGAAACTGCCTACTGGAGCATATTTTGAGTATAGCCTGCTGATCTACACAAAAATTATAATATTATGATTTCATTTGGTAAGGCAATGACTCTTTCCTCTCTTCTCCCCTCCCTGCTTTGGATCCACACTACTTCTCTCTGGCTTTATCAGCCCTAGATAGAGAATATCTCACAGAACATGTTTCTTCACGCCATGTGAATGAAAGGCTTTTAATCAGTTCAGTTGCTCAGTCATATCCACCTCTGCAACCCCATGGACTGCAGCATGCCAAGCCTCTCTGTCCTTCACCATCTCCCAGAGCTTGCTCAAATTCATGTCCATTGAGTCAGTGTTGACATCCAAACATCTCATTCTCTGTCATCCCCTTCTTCTCCCACCTTCAATCTTTCCCAGCATTAGGGTCTTTTCCAATAAGTCAGTTCTTCGCATCAGGTGGCCAAAGTATTGGAGTTTCAGCTTCAGCATCAGTCCTTCCAATGAATATTCAGGACTGATTTCCTTTAGGATGGACTGGTTGGATCTCCTTGTTGTCCAAGGGACTCTCAAGAGTCTTTTGACACCATCAGTCAAAAGCAGCAATTCTTTGGTGCTCAGCTTTATTTATAGTCCAACTTTCACATCCATACATGAGTACTGAAAAAACCATCACTTTGACTAGATGGACCTTTGTTAGCAAAGTAATGTCTCTGCTTTTTAATAGGCTGTCCTAGGTCAGTCATAGCTTTTCTTGACTGCACTTCCCTGTCAGTCCAGTGATTAAGACTCTGAGCTTCCGTTGCAGTGGTGGCAAGTTTGACTCCTAGTTGGGGAACTAAGATCCCACATGCTGTGCAGTGCAGCTAAAAGAAAAGGAAAAAAAAAACCACAATAGCTCGTTCTCTCGTTGGGCTTCCCTGGTGGCTCAGATGGTAAAGAATCTGCCTGCAAGGCAGGAGATCTAGGTTCGATCCCTGGGTCAGGAAGATCCCCTGGAGAAGGGAATGGCTACCCACCCCAGTATTCTTGCCTGGAGAATCATGACTCAAGCGATGAACACTTTTCACTTTCTTTCACAGACAGAGGCTCATAGAGCAAACTCTAGGAGGATTCCAATCACACATTCTCTGTTGTCCTCTCCTTGTGGAATGAGGAAGCATCAAGCATATATGTGATAATCCACAGAGTTGCTAACCAAGGAAGCTCACTCAGGCTTTTGATAATTGAAAAATATTTTCCATCAAGTACTCTAGGTGGAAGAAGCTGTCAAAATCAACAAAAAGTCCAAATGCAGAGTCATGGACAAAAACAAGAAAGAATCAGATGAAAAAGCTCAGTGAGGTGTTTTGCAGAGTGTGAACTATAGGCAGCCCCTGTTCTCCCAAAGGTTAGGTATATCTAAGAAGTTTTTGTTTTCTCTTATAAAAGCAATGGATTGGAACCGCTCAGGAGCCCTGTGTTGTAGATAAAGCTGATAGGAGTAGCCTCTCTTATCATCTTCATGCTGTAGGTGAGAAAACCAATGCTTAGTGAATTCTCCTCATTCGAAGAGCCACTGAGGACGAGTTGGGGTCTGATTGTGTCTGTTAGCAGCACTTTGGGCTGAGTAGCTATTCTTACTGAAAGGGGGTAAAACAGGGGTTTCTAACTGGGGAACTGTTCTGGGTTTAGTTTACCAGCTCCATTCTGTTGGGGTTCTTTGTTTACATCAGTGCAAGCAGTTGACTCTTTCCTCATGGCAACAAAGAGGCTGCAGTAGCTCCTTGCCTTTCAGGCCTCATACAACTGTGTCCAGAGACAATAAACTAGAGGGACAATGCTGGGGGGAGAAGGAAGAGGTCCTTCCTCACGCCACTATCCTCTATCCAGGAGGGGAAAAACCCTTTCCAATGCCACTCAGAAAGTTTTTTATATATCTTTAGCCAAGTAGGGACCCTTAATTTTAGGACAGAAATTCTTCAAATTAAGAGGAGATGATCAGAAAGTGGGAAAGAATGGGAGTGTAACTTTTCCGTAATTTCCTCTGGAAAATAAACAAAGCTCTTTCTTTCTCCAAAGCACTAATGTAATGAATAATATCCAGCCTTTTCCAGTATAAAGTGTAATACAAATCTAAGGGTTCTTTTAAGTAAATAAATAATGAGATGTATCTTCAGAGAACTCTTTAATGTGGCCAGTATCATACAGGGAAACGATAAGATATGGTCCAGGAACTATAAAATCAGAATTGCATTTGTCTTAGTGATTATGATTTTTTTCCTACAAAGATCAATGGCATCAAAGGGAGATGGCAGAATCTGTGGATCACTTGCTTCCATTCTCTTCCTGGAGCTGTTTCCAGTTGGCCTAGGAAATCACCATCTTTCCACTTTAATCAGAAGTGGAGACCAAAGGCAGGGAGGGCTTCCTGGTGGCTCAGTGGTAAAGAATTCACCTGCAGTGCAGGAGATGCAGGTTGGATCGTTGGGTCAGGAAGATCCCCTGGAGGAGGAAATGCAACCCATTCCAGTATCCTTACCTGGGAAGTCCCATGGACAGAGGAGCCTGGTGGACTACGGTCCATGGGGTCACAAAGAGTCAGACAGGACTGAGCGACTGAGCACGCACGCATGCATGTATGGAGACCACGGACTAGTGGCTTATCCACTGGGTTGGTCTGTGCTCTGAAGCACCATCATGTCAAGGGACTATTTTTTGTCATGTGCAGAAATCCAAACAGACCGTCTGCTTTGCCAGGGAATCAGTGGCTGGCTGTGAAGTTGTTCATGTTATTTGATTGGAAAACAATAAAATGCAGATGTAATCAGTGGGTATAAGGTTAGACCAGTTCTTGGTCCAAGTTTTTCCATGAGAGTGCCCATCATGCCACAGGGATCCCACCTTGAGGGTCTGATGTAAGTTGTTAACTTACTTAAAGTCTTACTCTCTGTCTTAGCACAGTCACGAATTTTATATTCTATTCCACCACCATATATTTGGATTTAATAATCATAAAATATTTTTCTTTGAGGCTATTAAGTACTCAAGGAAGATATTTCTCTTATGAATTTGAATAGCTCAATTTGGAAACTCAGAATTCATTTAGATCGCAACCAACCATTTACATCTCATTTAGAGTTGAGCTGAGGTTGTGTATGTTAGAGGTCTTACAGAGGAATAAAGGAAGGCTAGCACACAGATATCCATATAGCCTCATCCTGCTCTATGGGTAGCTTCTTTCCCATAAGACAGCTCAGAAGCAGAGTCCCTTGAAAGCATCCATTTATTCATCCTTTCTCATGAAGACTGAAAATGTCACATGCCGATGATGCAATCTGGATATTGCTGACTCACAAAGAAAGTCATGGTGGGGATTATGGGTGCGATGTGGACGATGAGGTAATGAGACCCGTCAGAGACTCCAAGCTCAATCTAGGAATGAGTAGGACCCACCTCATGCTATTTAGAGCAGAGAGTCAACATTGGTTTTGCTGTGAGTAAGGAAAAATCTGTTCAAATTGCAGGCTTTTGTGACTCATGGATTTATTTAGCCAACAGGCAATTTCTGTTTACCTGTCAAGCAGAATATAAATATAAGCGATTGTTAGGAGAATTACTGTTTTTGAGTTCCAAATTAAAATGATCTGAAATGCAATTAGTAGTATAGACAAGCCTATTTCTCCCTTTTATGAGAAGGAAATTGGTCAGAGATGGGTGTAGCGGAGTTGATAGAGTTACAGTGCACAGTGATCGAATTACCCATGTGAAGCAAATGAGTGGCTTTATTTTAGTTTTATTGCCCTAATATAATCTGTTTTCTTTAATGAGAGTCCTCTGCACTCATATCTGACATATCATATATGCAGGAACCAGGGTTTTGCATTGATATCTCTTGTATTTGCTCAAGGCCCTGTGAAGATACACAGCACCAGGCTTGAAGTTTATTTTCCTCCTCCAGGTTAGTTCCCATACTTCATAGAATCTATTGTGTGTGTACATTAATGATTAGCCATAAATATTAACCATGTGCATGTGGGTCAGAGAATGTATTACAATTTAACAAAAACGACCACCTAAAGTTGCATTCACCTATTTTAAAATTTTAAGTATGTTGCATGAAAATTTGGAGGAAATTTAAGTGATGGTGAAAAAAATGGGTTTTATATTGAACAGCTTAATGTGTCCTAAAGGAGTAAATTCAGGAAAATTAAGTTCATAAAAAGTTGGTTTTCAACCTGAACATGTTTATTAACTTCATTGATTTTTAATTCAAGATTTTTTTATTGCATTAAAAAAGCAATGAGTCTAAACCAGGGGCACTGAGGATTTTTAATGAAATCAATTTTTGAAAGTAAGGTGTTTTGTTTCTTGAAATTCTGCAGAGCTTGTCTGCCAAACTGCATATATCCTGGCAAGATGGGTGAGGCTGTCAGCTCGGGTACAGAATCAAAGTCTCTCTGAGATGAGTCCGAACAGGAATGTATGTTAGCTTTGACAATGTGGTTGGTATCTGCTTTTGGCCACCGAGACACTTTTTGGCCAACTGCATATTTTGGCTTTGAAGGAACTGTCAAGATAACCCTTCTTTAAGTGAGAAAGACTGGCCTTTATTCATTCTAGAAAAATTCTTACCCTCTGGAGAATGCCTGTTCTGAGTTTTAAATGGGTAAGCCATTTCCCGAAAATCAACAAACATTCTGAGACTGGCTCGGCTCACCTGGGTGCCGTTTAGAAACGTGCTCTAGGGATTATTCTGGTACGGCTTGTTTTTCACACTCGAGTGCTCATCAGAACTACCTGGTGGGCTCATTACAATTACAGAGGACCGGGCCCAGCCTGAATTTTGGATTCAGTAGGTTTGGGATGGGACCCAGAATTCACATCCTCACAGATTTCTAGATGTTCCATTCGTGCCTGGTCCAGGAGTGATTCTTTGAGAGCCTCTGTGATTCGGGGCTGAACATGCTCTTCGTGATGGACAGGGAGGCCTGGCGTGCTGCATCTATGGGATCGCAAAGAGTCGGACGCAACTGAGCGACTGAACTGAACTGATGCTCTTTGCGCTTCTACAGTCAATAACTAGACCATTATTAGGAACACATTTGTAGTCTATGTTTCTAACAGCCTTTTTCTAATAAAACTGCCAGGGCTGTAAATGTACCAAAAGGAAGAATAAACAGAGAAAGTTACATCTTTTCATGAAAGGATGGCCTTATCAATCCAGCCTGTAGTTTAGAGCACCAGTCCGTCTCCACTGAGAGGAGGGCTGACTGTAATCTGCATGAAGGCAAGAACTGAGTTCATTTCAGTCATTCACCTCTTCCCTAGAACATAAAATAGAGTCATGACCGGGACATGGTGGACATTTAGATAGCTACTGGATAAGGAAGTTAAATGCTTACAATAAGCACTGACATTAGCTCTTCCATTTTTCATGCATGGATTTGATTTTAGTTTTAGTGAGCTAGAATGTGACATATAGCATGACGCAAGTATGAAAAACCATCCCAAATGGCATGGCTTACGTAAGATCAAGGTTCCCATTTCTGCTGGTCAGTCGTGATGTGGTGCGTCTGCCCTGGGCTCAGCTGGGAGGCTCTGCGTTGTGTTCCCTGATCCCTGAGCTCAACTCCAAACCAGGGGTTGGATTCAAGTCTCTCCCAAGTGTGGTTAGTTGTGGAGGCCAAGCTGAAGTGACTACAACTACCCAGGCTGTGTTCTTAGAGGGTGGGCCACCTGGGTGCAAGAGGTCAGCCACGTTATGGAAATGCCTCGAAGGTCTCTGCCTGTGTCGGGTCCATTCACACTCCATTGGCCAGAACAAGCTGCTGGAAGTAGAGCTGCAAAGGCGTCCAGGGTCGGTGGGTGTTTTCCGAACAACATTCCAGTCCATCACAGTTATGAATGGGGAAGCAATGGCTTACCCTGAAGATGAATCATCAGGACCCAGAAGCTCATGGCTGGGACTCTCTGCCCCAGGAAGGAGCCGGTGTTGCCGGGAGAGCCCCATCGCACACTTGAAAGGCTCGTGTGTCTTCTGGTGCGTGTGCCATTAACCGAGGCTTGTTTGTTTTTCTTTTCACTCAGACCGCATTCTTTTTTTTTTTAATGGGTGACACTTGTGTGATTTATTCATTTTTCTAAATGCTAGCTAGCTTTTATTGCCAGTTCCTTTTTTCTGAACTTTTTATTTTGTGTCGGAGTATGGCCGATTAACCTGACTGTGATAGTTTCAGACTCAGCACACACATACACGAACCCATTCTCCTTCCACCCCTCCTCACATCCAGGCTGCCACAGAACACTGAGCAGAGTCCCCTGTGCTGTACCGTAAGACCTCAGTTATGTCCAGTGATTTTTTCTTGATGCTATTCCAGACAATGCCTAAACTCAAGGGTATGGTCTTAATTCTGGCAGTGTCTGAGGCAGGGTAAGATGGACAGGACAGGGGCTTTAAAGCGACTTCTGCAGGTTCACATTCAACCAGATGGATGTCCGGGAAGCAGGTGGCCCGCCGCATCCCTGGTCAGCCTCAGGGAGGGCTTCTGGCCCTGACTCTCTAAGGCCCCTGTTCTCCAATCAGAGGAAGCCCCCTCTTCTGCCCCTCGGTGTCTGGAAGGCAGATACCAGGATGCATGAAACACTCATCACCTGCACCTGGACGCTGGTTCCCTGGGCTTAACTCACCTTCTTAGTATACCAGCTATTTCCAGCTGGTACACTACATCAGCCTCACACCTAGGCTTCCCTATAATTTAGCTCTGCAACACATTTAAGGACTACTCATATTCCCTCCCATCCTTATGTATGCGTGCTTAGTCACTCAGTTGAGTCTGATTCTTTGTGACTCCATG
Organism: Bos indicus x Bos taurus; assembly: GCF_003369695.1. Lineage (NCBI taxonomy): Eukaryota > Metazoa > Chordata > Mammalia > Artiodactyla > Bovidae > Bos > Bos indicus x Bos taurus. The sequence continues at coordinate 3,779,138 of NC_040079.1, read as the reverse complement.
GACTAACCTGCCAGGCTCCTCCGTCCATGGGATTCTCCAGGCAAGCATACTGGAACTGATTACCATGCCCTCCCCCAGGGGATCTTCCTGACCCAGGGATGGAACTCGAGTCTCTTATGTCTCCTTCATTGGCAGGTGGCTTCTTTCCCAGTAGCGCCACCTGGGACGTCCAAGTGAAAAATGATAATTGTGAGAATTAAATGATTTAATGTGTGCAGAGCACTTAGCTGAGAACTTAAGATATGGGAAGCCCCCAGTAGATGATTTTCCGTATTCTGCAGTTCCACTGGCCTGCAGTTGAGTGGAATTTACATGGCAAGATGAATGAATCAATACTAGCTCTGTTTTCTACTATCTGAAGAAGACTCAGCCTTTGAATGATCCTGTTTCTATCTCTTCTTTTCTATTCCATTGCTCCTGTCCAGTGAAAACCTAAGAATCCCTTTGGGTGACATGATGAAGAATAACCCTCAGTGAGGGTCTGAGCCCTGTCCTTTCAAGCCGGTTTCACATTTCCCATTAGAGCCAAACAAGACTTGGTCCTTTGAAATGCCAGCCATTGGTCACAAGAGAGAGCAGATAAAAGCTTTTTCTCCTTCCAGAACTCAACCATCACCTCTGTTGCTTTAAAAAGGGAAGCACTGAATTGCAGAGGCTCGTTAATGTCACTTTAACATTGAAGGGAAGCCGATTCAGCTTAATTCATTGGACCCGGGAAGTGTGTGGTTTGAAAGGCAAGGAGCTTTGGGGGCATTTCAGAGCAGAAGTTGCCTTCCTTTTTAATCTAATGGTGCAAGGGGTATGAATGAAGACATTTTAGATGATGACACGGCTGCTCTCCAGCGATCACCAGGGACAGACAGAAACAACAGGCTCTCTTCTGGATCCCGTGCTCTAAAAATCTTAGGAGCCTTGGGGAGCATGGTGGAGCTCTCACTGAATCATCAGGAAATGGGAGCAGACAGAGGTTGGTGCCTTTTCTAGGGGCTAATGTGGTTATTCAGATACTTTCTGAGGCAGCATTGCTAGTGAAAAGCAAATTCTTATAAGTATTCAGAGCGCAGCAAGGAATTTTTAAAGGAAAAAAAATGCAGTTTACTGATATTGATCCAGAGCAGGGACCATGGAGGAGCAGAAAGAGGATGGGAAGATAGAAGGGTGAAAGATGGGAGGAAAGAGGAAATAGGCCACAGTCCAGTGTCCATGGGTGTGGGTGACAGAAGAGAGTGGGCCCCTCAAGGACCCCTAAAGGAAGGGAGGGTGGGCTCCCACAGCCCCACCAGGCTCAGAGGAAAATACGGGCTTAGTTGAGTCAGTGATTGTTTTACTTACTTGGTGGTCAGCATTACCACGTGTATTAGTAACCAAGTCCAGGTGAGCAGGTGCTGCCCGGGGCAGAGAGTTGTATGTATATTTCAGACTGTATGAGAAAACCAGGCAAGTGCAGAGTCAGTACTAAAATGCAGGGACATGTGCTGCTGGAAACTAACATTTAACTACATTAATTTTAGCATAAGCCTTTCGGTTGAAAGTGAAATGAAAGTGCGAGTCACTCAATCGTGTCTGACTCTTTGAGACCCCATGGACTGTAGCCCGCCAGGCTTAAAATAAATGTTTTCCTTTAAAACATATGAATCTTGAAGTATCAATTCAAAAAGCTCAAGGTTAATTCAGTTTGTACTTTAACTTTGTGTTAAAGCCAGGAGTTGTTTTTGCTGTTGTTTAGTTGCTCAGTTGTGTCTGAATCTTTGCAACCCCATGGACTGTAGCTCACCAGGCTCTTCTGTCCGTGGGATTTCCCAGGCAAGAATACTGGGGTGGTTTGCCGTTTCCTTCTCCAGGGGATCTTCCTGACCCAGGGATCCAACCCAAGTCTCCCACATTGGCAGGCAGGTTCTTTACCACGGAGCCAACAGGGAAGCCCAAAGCTAGTAGTGGTCTTCTCTTTTTCTAGTGCTGGACTTTTCCTATTTGTAAAGTTTGAAAAGGACATCTTACCATCTTACCATCCGGATCCCACTCGATAGTCATCTTGCAAAGAAATAATTATTTTAAAGAGAGAGTACAAGAGAGAATGGGTGCTCTGTATTTATGTAGTTGGTACTGTATTTTCTCAAGCTACCAAAATACTTGTTTTATTTCTTTCCATTTGTATGAATACAATGTGATAATATTTTAAAAACACTGATGTCCAGTGTTTTAGGGAAGCCTTTCTGTCAGAGTGTGCTAAGTTGGCCATTTCTTTTTCTGAAATATCAGTGTTTGGAAAAGAATAAAAATCTTAAGCAAGGTTCTGTCCTCCTCCTTCTCCTCCAAAAGAAGGGGAAAGTAAACTATAGGACATAATTCTCTCCTAGAAGTAAGAAAACCTCTTAGGTAATAAAAAGCATGCCTGGGCTTCTGGACTCAATACACTTTTGGTATTTTTACAATGCTTAGCTTGCATATAGACCAGAAAGTTCCCTTTATTGTCACTAAAAAAAATAACTGCCCATCCTATTTTGTAGCATCTGCCTAATTCCAATGATTTACCATATTTGTTTTGTAATTTGGTTCCAGGGAAAATAAACACACACTCCCACCTTTTAATAAACAGGGAAGAAATAATCATGTGAGACTAGATGGAAAAAATGGGTCAGTGATCAGAGTTTTAAGCCATAATGAAGAATTAAAATTTTGATGTGAGATAATCCACAGAACATTTTTGAAAATAGATTCCCATACTTAGCCAACGAGCAGGAATGGAGATCTACTTTTCTAGACTTCGTAGCCAAGACGTTCAGTGTTGAGTGGAGGCCGTTATAGACAAGTTTCCTTCTGCAGCGCTGCCCCTCTATTTACACGCTCCCTGGGAAGTTTTCCTACTCTTCAGAATCTTTTTCCTTATTTAAAGGTTGGGGTTCTGCAAAGGTTATTGAAGGCAGTAAGTGAATGAATTATGCATCATGAAGTGCCACCACTTGCAATTCTCTGCAGTTGCGTGACTTCATTCATCAGTTCCCTCTTTGCATTTGGGACTTCAGGGTTCTGACAGTCTATCCAGGGTTCCAGAGAGACCCTGCAGTGTATGTATCAGTGTTTCAGGCAGACTTGGATGTGTGAGTGCATACACGCTTGCCAACATGTGTGCACAGACTCACATTCAAAGTCTAGGACATGTTTTAGGATGAGTCGTATTCAGTGTGTGGGTGGAGGAAGGTAGCCCGGTGCTTTTGAAGTTGGTTGATGGGCCCCGGATCTAGATGGTGCCCAGGAAGCTTTGCAGCTTGTGATGTTTCTGCATTAGTGTTCTGTCTGCTCCCACCACCCTGGCCTCTGCTCATCGCAACAGCTCCTTGCCTTCCATTTGTCCTGTTTAATTTTCAGATATACTTCTTTTGACACCCATCTGTACTCAACTCTTCACCCAGTTGTTTATGGGCTTTATAGCTTTTTTCACTTTACAAATAACTATAAATTAGAATGGCCCTATCATTTCATCTGAATCCTTTAGTTGAGATTTTTGTTGTTGCGTGCTGTTCAGTCACTAAGTTGTGTCTCTTTGTGACCCCACGGACTGCAGTACGCCAGGCTGCCCTGTCCTTCATGGTGTCCTGGAGTTTGTTCAGACTCATGTCCATTGAGTTGGTGATGTCATTCAACCATCCCATCCTCTGTCGCTTTGGCCAAAGTGTAATTTGAAGACCTACATGCTCGCTTGAAAATATAATTTCAAGTGTGAGAGACCCTGCATGTCTTCCTTATCTCCCTTTCAATCTATTCTCCTTGATACACACACATCTATAAAATGTGTGATAGCTAAACTATTTCCATATAAATATCTTGTATGAACTATATTGCTATAAGAAATATTCATCATGCTTCTTCTTATAATTCATGTAAATATATACATGGACATTTCATAAATATATATATGCATATGTATTACATCAGTGGGACCCTCACAGCCTCTATATTTAGTGAGGTGTCAGATCTAGATGCCACTGTGAGCAGCAGTGGCGGGCTTTCAAGTGGGTTTGGGAAAGCAGTTTCATGGATCTGAAAGCATAGCTGGGCGGGGGAGGGGGGATGAAAGCAAGATTTCCTATTTATCTGAATGTGATGACTCTTAAGGTTTAGCTGGATGGTTCTTGTAATTGTGGCCTCTGTCTTCAATGTCAAGTGGGGCAGGATGCTCTGGCACCCCCAGATCAGCAGGAGGCATATCTGCCTTTTGGTGGTGTGGGGGGCCCCCAGCTGTCCAGATTCTGATTCTACTTGTTTTTATGGTTTCGGGAAAGGAAACATCTTTTGAACTATGTTAAGATGCACTTCTGTTTCTTAGTGGAAGGAAACCATAGTGGATTAAACAGAGGATAGCTGTGGTATACATTTTAATTAAAACAAGACTATTTGCTAGGTTGAGAGCTTGGGAGGGATCTGAAGGGGTCCTCTCCCAGCGGACTTCCAGTGTCTCCACCCAAGTTAAGGACCCTGAAGGAGGTGTCCTGGTCCGGGCTTGGGTTGGAAAAGAATTTCCAGACATGAGACAGAATGAGAGGGAAATAAAGTTTATGAGAGAGAGAGACGCTGTTAGAACAGCGGGCCAGCTCAAGGGAGAACTGACGTTAAACAGCGGTCTTTAGTCCACTTTGATACCCAGGGTACAAGGAGTGGGATAGGGGTCTTGCGAGTCATTTGCTGGTTGGATGAGGCATGTATACTGGGTGGGGGGGAGAAGAGTAGGGCAAATGCCTCCTCCCTATGGGGTAGGAGGGGAGACAGTTATACTGTTCCATTAATAGTTACAACATAAAGGGAGGGAAGGACAATAAGGGTCTGCTTTTTCCATTCCTGCATTCAAAGACCCTCCTTGGTTTTATCTGGTTTTTCATCCTCGGGTCACCTCAGGAGGCAGCAGTTTTTAGGACAAAGGACAGCAAGGTCTCTTTCCCTCTGGGATTTCTGCGTTTGGACAATGGTGCCAGGAGCTGGCCTTGGACTCAGACTCAACAAGCGCTGGCAGCCTGCGGTTGGGGCCATTTTCTCAAGTGGTCACGGAAACCATGGCGGAGCGGAAGTCCCGCTGGAAGGTGAAGATGCCCACACCCACGTGGAGTGGAAGGACCGGGGAAGCGCCGGAGCAGGTGCGAGCTGGTCTGGAGTGTGGGGTCCTAGTCCGCTCAGGACAGGACGATCCATCCCAGCCCAAGGGCTGCCAACAAGGGGGAAAGGACTGCGCGTGGAAGATCTGGGGTTGGGGGAGGGGGACGAGACCAGCAGGGAGAGGCCTAGACCCTCAAGCAGGACAGTGGACTCCAGCAGGACAGGAGGGAGGAATCCACCCCGAAAGGCAGAGGACAAACCACACGCCAGCCTGCGGTCTGAGCCGGAGCCCAGCGCCCAGGCACAGTGGGTGTCTTTCCACACAGGGGCGCTGGAGCACGTTTCACTGCAGAGGAAGAGCGAATGTGCACCCAGACCCGAGCGCCCCAGTAGGTGTCGCCCCCCACACACCCGGGGCTCCCCACTTCCTCTCAGTGCAGGGGCTGGGGGCGGGCGCGGAGCAGGCTTCGGAAAAGTTGCAGGCATCACCAAATGCTTTAGCCTCTGTTGGCATTTACGCGTTTATCGAAAACGAAAATGAAGTTCGCGATACACACAAATAAGTGGGGGTGTGCCGGGAGGAGCGCTGAACTGAGTTGCTCGGAAAGCACCCCTCCCCCCACCGCACCCCACCGCACCCCGGTCGGCCCTTGCCTGCCTTCCGTGACCTTTTCCGTCTCTTCTTCTTGAGACCTGATTTTGGAGCAGAGCTTGGTTTGGGAAGGAAGGGGGCCCATCGGAGGCCGCGACCCCGAGCCCCCTCCCTTGCATCCCCGCGGTTTGCACACCATCACCCCCCGTGCGCACCCCCGACCTCCAGGGGTCTCGGCTGTTGTCGTTTCACGTTAGGCAGGAAAAGCTGCGAGGGAAACACGAGGGAAAAGGCCCCGCAGGGCGCCGGGATTGCAGCCGCGAGCGCGTGGACGCGGAGCACAGCCCCGCGCGGAACCGAGGACCTGCATCTGGGGGTGCCGCCCCCTGCCTCCGTGCCCCCGACGCCCCCTCCCCGTCGCGGACCTCCTCTCTCGCTGCGCTCTCCCGGAAGACGGCGGGGTGCCCTTTCCTGGTGGCCCGGAGCCCCCAAGCGCGCGCCTGCATCCACGAGCTGCGTGGCCCCGCGGCCTCCTCGCGGCCAGCCCCGGGACCCCCGGGCGCCGTTCCCGGGGGTGAAGGGCCGCGTGGGGAGACGGCGGGGAGGAGGAGCTGCGCGGGGACCCGGGGCGGGGGGAACGAGGAGATGCGCTCCGGATGCTCACCGGGCTCTAGGTGGTGCCAAATTCCGGGGCCTAGGCATTTTCCCTCCCTTTATGGTTTTCTGTTGTTTTTCTTCCCTTCAATGGCTTTGATTAAGCCGTACGCGGCCGTGCCGAAGAGTTGAAAACAGAAAAGCAAAGGGAACGAGAACACACCGCCAGACCCTGGCTCGGCCCAGCCGCCGGGGAGGGGGCGGAGGAGGCTGAGCCAGGCGGTCGCTCGGCGGCGACTCGAGAGTGGCGCGCGGGAGGAGCGGCGCGCTGCCGCCGTCCTTTCCTCCGCCGCCGCCGCCTCTTCTTCTTCCTCCCCTTTTCCCCCCGGAGGGCGTGGGGAGCGGGAGCCCCAGAGGGAGAAAGCCGATACAGAAACGCCCCAAAGACAGCCAGCGAGAGCGCGCGGAGACCGATGGCTTCGCTGTACCAGAGGTTCACTGGCAAGATCAACACCTCGCGGTCCTTCCCGGCGCCCCCGGAGGCGAGCCGCCTCCTGGGCGGCCAGGGGCCGGAGGAGGACGGCGCGGGGCCCAAGCCCCTCGGAGCCCAGGCGCCCGCGGCGGCGCCCCGGGAGCGCGGCGGCGGCGGTGGCGCGGGCGGCCGGCCCCGGTTCCAGTACCAGGCGCGGAGCGACTGTGACGACGAGGACGTAAGAGCATCTTGGGGGTGGGGTGGGGGGGGTTGGGGGCAAACGCGGGGCTCCAGGCGAGCCCGGGGGAGACACGCCCGCGCCGCGCCTGCGAGGGTCTCGGGGCGCCCTCCCCTCCCCCACTGCTCCCGGAAGCGCGCCCACAAAACCACTCCTTGCGCGGATCTCGGTCACCGCCGTCCTGGAGCGGGTCCCGGTCTGCAGCGGCGGCGGGCCAAGAGTTGGTGGCTTTGAGGGCAGCGTTGGCGGAGCTGCGCTGCTGGGGTGTGGAATTGGCTGAGGGTTCACGGCGGCCCCGGGGACGCTTGCTGTTACCCGCACGCTGCTATGGATCCTAAAGAGAGAATTCGATCTGTGTGTGCTTACGAGTTGGTTTCTCTGTTCTTTCTTTACGTTTTCTTTTGTCTGCTTTAAGACTCTAGGAAGAGGCTGTCCCAGGCTCCTTTTCGCCCCTTCCCACCTGTCACTGGAGTCCTTACCTCCCAGGCTGTCACTTCTCTCACTTCTCCACTCTCCAACCCCTCCCCTAATCCCCTCCCCCACTGGTGGTGGGGCTGATGGTGATCCTCTTTCCCGAACCATAAAATAAAAGCACTTGCCTCCGAGGCCCAGCCCTCTGACCCAGGCCCAGCACAGTTTGTGCTGGTGCGAGTCAGGCCCTGCCTGTCCCCACACTTAGCCTTGGACTAGCCACGACCTTGGACTGTGTTAGTGGGAAAACTTCTCCAGGAGCACGTTTTCTACTCTTCTCCGGGCTGGTAGCTGGGGGTTTCAAAGGTTGGATTTGCATATCACCTTAGTAACCGATGACTCAGGCAGGACACCCGCAGGCTGCCCAAGGTGGATGAGTTCAACCACCTCTGTTGATCTCTTCCAGCTATTCAGAGGGCCAGGGAGGGCCAAGTGATGCTTCTGATACCTTGTGTTTCCAGAAAAAACAAAACAAAACAAAACAAAAAAACAGAGAAAAAAATCCCAGACAAGCTCTCAGACAGTCAGACAGGACTGGCTCAACTGGTCCAGCCTGGCTGGGTGTGTTGGGTCCAAGAGTTTACTGTGTGTAGCTTTGAGTGTCCCCACCCGGGGGTAGCAGGGGGTGGGTACCTGCACACAGGTCCTCTTACAAGCCCCCCGCAGATGGCCTCTCCTGACAGACCCAGGGCAGTTCCTGTCTCTGCCCTGAGCAGGAGGCTGTGATCATTCAACATGCCCTGACTTGGGTCACTGGTTGTTTTGTTTTGTGAATGGAGGATCTAGAGAGGTGGCAAAAGTTTGTGGGAGATGTGGACACACACACACACACACACACCCTGTATTAGAGCTTGCATGAGATTTTCTTATTTTGGTTTATTTCCAGACCCCCCCCCCCCCCCCCCCCCCCGCCGTTACACAAAGACATATCAGAGAGATGGCCCTCACTCCAGTGGGTCAGGTCCTAAGGGAAATGCATGAATTCTCAGATTCAAGGAACCAGAATCTTTGAGGAGGGGTTTCATTGGGACAGTTGAAAAATTATGGAGGATTAAACTCCAGAGATCTTGGGGAAGACCACCCAGCTGCAATGCAGACAAAAATGATGCACTTTTTGCCTTAAATCTTTTGACTTAAAACGGTTGGGATTTGTTATGCTTTAAGTGAGAACCATGAGCAATTTCCTCCTAACAGGCTCTAGGTGTCGCTAGGGGAATGGAGAGTTTCTGAATTTTGTTGTAGACGGTCTCCGCCCATTTCCCCCCCTCCCATCTTAGCTTTGAGCATGTATTCCTCCTTTCATTTTGACATATGTCTAGAAGTGTTCCTCAGATAAGCAAAAGGGTTGAACTGAGGAGCAAATTATTAATTTAACATTTGCAAATGGTTTCTGCTGAGATAACTCTGAAGAGTATATCTACTTTAAATTCATTAACTCCTGATATTAATGTTTTTTATTTCATGGAAAATGAAAAACAAAGGGTGTGTGTATGTCTGTGTGTGTAAAAGTAAGTATAAATATAGTGTATGCAGTATCCTTATGAAATATATATAATATTGTGTTTAAAATGTATTATTAAAAAATGACACATGAGTAAATGTAGCATCAATTTCTTGAAAACTTTTATGTGCTTTTCTCAGAAAAAATATTCAGGATTGGAAAAATTATGTCTAAAAATATACTACGTAGGTGTACACATCAAACAGATTCGTTTCCCTCCAGTCACAGGGAATGCCATTTGCTATGAGTTAGTACTAGTTAAAGAAAGTAGGTACAAAAGCTACTTTTCTGATATTAGCCCTTGTTAGGATTAAAGAATCTTGAGTAATCACCCTGTACCTACGTTTAACCCTTAAGATGTACAACTGATAAAGAGTACATTGCATATTACTCTGTGTGTCTTGGGCATCCCCAGGGCATGCTGGTTGCTGTCCAAGGTTCTGAAGCATCCTCTCTATTAGCACCTAGGAAATCTGCAGCACCTTCGTCTGCAGTCCCAGCACTAAGGCTGCTGGTGTCATTGCTCTTCTGTGACTTGTCTATTCCGTGGAACAGAAACAGTCTTCCCACCTTGATCACTCACATGATGGTAAACAGCGTTACCTTTAAAATCCAACGAACTCTGTGTCTCATTGTCCTGCCATCTAGAAATGAGAAAATGAAACGTAGTTTTCGATCTGTCTCTGTGTATATGCACACATGTCTGAATAGGACTGAGAATGAACAGTTCTTTACAAAATAAAGTTGAAGGTAGTTACCAGGTCTGGAAGAGAGAAGTCAAATGCTGCAGCTGCATGGTTAGTGACTAGGAGTGCATTTCCTGTCTGGACCAACTACGTTTAGGGACCTCTCTACTGTGTAAAAGTCTGTCTGTGGTGGGCCAGTTTTAAGGTGTGAAGTTTAACTTTGAAGAAGAAAGAAAGCCAGAGTGCTTTTCTACCAGAGTTTCCTCATCAATCTTATACTTATTTAAAGTCAATGACTTGGGAGACCCCTCTGAGGAATCAATAGCTATTTTGATTTAAAATTCACTTCATAGGCTAAAAATAAGTTGACTCTTAAAGGCACTGCTGCTGGAAGTGACTTTTAATGGGATTTAGTGACTTCTGATGGGAATTAACTTCAATTAATTTAAAAATATTGAACCTTGTTGTGCCCTAGCTTGAGTGTTTCCTTTTGATTTCTTAAAGGACTTTGAAGGCCATGGGAAGTAGGGCCACATCAGCATGTTCCTGTATTCTTCATTTTTGATGACACATGATTTCCTAACAGTACAAATATGATGACAGGATTTTAAAACAGCAATTTGGCCAAAACAGAGATTGAGCAAAGATCATTGCTTACTCAGTCTGTCTTATGATGTCACTGCTGTCTAGCTTATGATGTCATGCTTCTGACGTATTTCATCTTCCTGTTTGTCTGCAACCTCCAGCCCTTCTTCCTCTCCACCTGACTTTTCACTGATATGCTGTCAACATCCTGTTAATTTCTCCTTGGAGTTTATCAGCTTTAACTTTTGAAGCAGCTTGACTCCACAGAAATATTTGTATACCTTCTGACTTTCTTCTGCAATTTCAAATGTATTTACAATCTCATATTATCTTCTTCCTAACATATTGAGGAAAAGGTTAAAAGTTTCAGCCACCAGCTTGATCTCATTATTTTCATGTCGAATTCGATAATGCTTAGTGTAACTCGTCTATAGAAGGGTTACCATGTCACAGGGTTACTTGGAGCTTTAAAATTCTCAATCAGGTGATCTAAAGTGGATTCACTAATTCATTACAAGAATTCCTTTTTCCTTATTTAGGTTGGTGGCACACTCACATTCTTACTGTCCTCACTGCAGAAAACTGCACAGAAAATGTCTTCAGTGTCCTCTTAATTACTTGATACAATGGCCTTCGTCCTTGTCGTCACCTCTTTTGCTCCTGATCACTGCCACCCTACACGTCAGACTTCTGTATCATGTGTCTTTCATGATGCCACATGAGTTCATGTCCTATCTCTCTCTGACCTTTGTATTCTTCAGTAAGTCCTTTTTCTCCCCCTCCTCTCCCTCATGTAGGGGGTTGGGAGAACGTATACTCCAAGGTTTTGGTCTCCACTATTCTATTCTTTCCCTGCCATGTTTTCTTCTTAAGATACACTAAATATTGGGAAAAGTAAAATGAAGATAAAGGAAGCTGAGTATATTTCACAGCTTCTGTAATAGCAGTTGGCCGAAGTAGCTTAATTCCTCTGGTATACACCTCCTAGCATCTCTTCTGAAGAGTATTTACTTTTCTGTTTTGCAGAATTGGAGAACTGTAGGATTGGAAGGACCTTGGAGGTCTCCACGTTGATCTCTTCTCCCACCTTTTGTTCCACAGATCAGTTTCAGTAGTGGCGACAAGACATCTACATAAACTATATCCCTGACTTTGTCACTTCCCTCTCTTTCTCGTGTGGCTGTTCAGTAGCTCAGTCATGTCCACCTCTTTTGCGACCCCATGGATTGTAGCCCACCAGGCTCCTCCAGTCCATCCGTGAGATTTTATGGGGAAGATTACTGGAGCGGGTCACCATTTCCTTCTCCAGGGGATCTTCCCAACCCAGGGATGGAACTCACATCTCCATGTCTCCTTCACTGGCAGGCAGATTCTTTACCGCTAAGCCACCACTTCCCTCTCTTTACGTATCATTATTCTAAATGACTCTCTGCCTAACCTCTTTATTTCTACTTCTAGCACTACTATTTCTTCCACCCCCGAGCGTGGCATACGATATACGTAAGCTTGTACAGTTGCATTTCTCTCAATGTCTTGATTTCTTTCTTGTAATATACAGTATTTCACTAGATGGCTTTGAGGTGCCCTTATGGCTTTGATGCTATGTAACACTGTTTCATAGTGCCCTACAACAGTTGTCCTCCTGCAAAGTCTATTTTCTGCATTTCAGAACAATGCTAAACACACAAGTCAGTCAGTTCAGTTCGGTCTCAGTTGTGTCCAACTCCTTGCAACCCCATCTGCAGCACGCCAGGCCTCCTTGTCTATCACCAACTCCCGGAGCTTACTCAAACTCATGTCCATTGAGTTGGTGATGCCATCCAGCCATCTCATCCTCTGTCATCTCCTTCTCCTCCCACCTTCAATCTTCTCCAGCCTCAAGGTCTTTTCTAATGAGTCAGTTCTTCACATCAGGTGGCCAAAGTATTGGAGTTTCAGCTTCAACATCAGTCCTTCCAATGAATATTCAGGACTGATCTCCTTTAGGATGGACTGATCGGATCTCCTTGCAGTCCAAGGGACTCTCAAGAGTCTTCTCCAGCACCACAGTTCAAAAGCATCAGTTCTTCAGCATATAGCTTTCTTTGTAGTCCAACTCTCACATCCATACATGACCACTGGAAAAACCATAGCCTTGACTAGACTGACTTTTGTTGGCAAAGTAATGTCTCTGCTTTTTAATATGCTGTCTAGTTTGGTCACAACTTTTCTTCCAAGGAGCAAGCATCTTTTAATTTCATGTGTTTACTATCTAAAACAGTCTCTCTGTGAATGTTTTGGTAAAGTAGCTATCACAAAATTATACAAAATTTTGCCTATTGTCTCAATGCAGAGCAGAGTCATCATTGGGAAATTGTCTGTTACAAGGAAGTACAAATAGTGATATAAACAAAGATTCAGTGCTAGCTGACTGATGGGTGAAGCCAAATATAGCATCAAAACTGCCTTGCCTCTGCACTGCACATGGTGTTTTTTAAAGCACCACTGGGTGTATCTCATTCCACCTTCCTTGTTACCTTGGCCTGGGGAGAAGCATAACAAAGAGTCAATCTGTTGGCTTGAAAAAGTAGTCAGGGTAAGCCTGATTTTTTTCATTTGGATGAGTCAATTGTCCACTGTGAACTATTGCAAATAAATTTCAACACGTTAACAAGCCTTTGCTCTGTGGAGTCGGCCAAAAAAGTACGTCTTTGCTTAAGGCCGAATCTGTTTGTGAAAAATGAGCATTCTGCCTTCTTGGTGGAATTGAGTTCTGTGTAGCAGTAAGATCTTTTGAAGTGGGCACGGCAGCCTACTTCATATGGCATGCTTCCTTTTATTCCTGCTAGTGCACACTTTTAAGCAATTTACTTGTATATGTTACCTGTAGATATGAGGAGGTCTGGAGTATTAGATAACATAGTATCAATTTATATTTTTGACAATGGAATCAGCTCATCTTCCCACATGAGATTAATATTCCAGTATCACTATGTGGACAGGAACTGCTCTGGATGTTGACTTTGGACATTTTTTCTTCATAAAAATAGAGCTTTTTATTTCATACTTCAAGCTTTTTCTCCTTTGGAATCAGAATGATTAATGAGTTTAATTTTTGGAAGCAACCGGCAGGAGTTGCTGAGTAAGATGTACAAGCTGATTGAATATACCCCCGTTCCTTTTAATTACTCTGATGATGCCAGCGCATTTATCGTGCATATGGAATGCTTCTCTGCAATACACAGTAGTGATCCCTTTCATGGATGTTGCCTGTAAAATAATACGTACAGTAATCCTTTCAAAATTAAATTCTGCCTAATAAATATAGTGTTAAGGGCAGTCAGTACCCATGTGCCGTGCTATGCTTTGCTTCATTTTAAACACATCCATTTGATTTTCTGTACAAGTACAAAAGGATAAGCACTCAGCCTTTCTGGTCAATGACTTTTGGAACACTTGTCTTTAGAAGGATCTGCATCTTGAAATTATCTGAAATAAAATATTTAAAAACTGGATAACATCTCATCTTACAAATGAGAAGACTGTAGATAGTTATGTGAGTAATATTCTGTAAATCACTTGTGTTCTCTGGACCTCAGAGAAACTCAGTCTTCCCTTCTCTCCTGTGTTCTTCTCAGTATCCTCTATGGTACTGTAATTCAGTGGCAGAATTAACTTAATTATATCACTGGATTTCAAACATATGAACGTTATGAAATCTTAACAGTCTAAATTATTTTGATTCTAAATGGATATGCTAATTGCCAAAGAAAATAACAATTTCACCACAGTAGCATGAGACTTTTGCCCTGAATGGGTTTCCCCAATGATTTTACTCTTTTTTCCTCCATACAATGCTTTCTGTGTTTCCTAACAGCATCCAAATCCACCGGAAGCACAGGAAATGTTCAGTTTTGTCCCATAATCTGAGAACATATATGGGTACCTTTACAGGGAGTCTGAAGCCAGGATGGCCCACGAGGTCCAGATGGTAGACTTCCAGGCAGTGAGCATCCTGCTTCCCAGAGTCGGAACATCTCAGTCGACAGCAGTGGGCACTGTAGCCCGGCACCTGGCAGGGACTGGAGTCTTGCCTGGATGCAGGAAAGAGGGGGACTCCCGTTGCTACAAATGGAATGGTTCTCAGGTCCTGGAACAGTCATTCCCTTTAAAATAAACAAACCTAACTTTAACTCACTCCTGTGGTATGTAGATAAACAGCTTGAAGGCATTTAGAATGCAGTAAAATCATACTAGTACCATGCCCAATGGACCTTAAAAACAAACCAAAACAAAAGATGCCTCCGCCTAGTTTTTAATTAAAAAGGAACTTCAAGGTTTTCCAGGGTATCACAGTCATTGTCAAAATAAAATCTTAACTTTCTCTAATGTTCAGATTTTATTTGCTATCAGCTTTTACCTTAGATGATTTGGGGTCAGTTTTGATATGCCTCTGTTTAAAAAAAAAAATGTGGAGCAGGTTTTCCTGGCACGTTCCCCAGTTTGGAATTGAGAAGACCAGTGAATCCTTCTGTCTTCTATTGTTTACTGTTTGGGAAGATTTAGTTTAAAGACAGAACTACTGGAATTTATACAGCTGTTTCATACAGCAACGGTCTCTTTGTTATATCGTCTGTCATATATTTATATGATTGTTTATATCCCTTCTATTTTATATATTGGGCACCTAGTATGTTTTAAGATGGCGTCACCCAGAAGTGGACCAGGACTGGAAGAAGGGAGCATTGAAGAATAGGAACAGGAATAAAAGAGGTTTTATGCAATACACATGAGAGGGGGTGGATAAAGCAGAAACTAGAGGTGGAGAAATGCATGAGAAGGTCACAGGCCTCCAGGCTCCCTAACCATTTCCCCAAAAATATTTAATTTCCTAAACTGTGTTCAGATCCTTCCTATGCTTTGTGCAGTATGCCATCCAGCAATTTAAAAATCTGAAGCAAAAATAAGAAATCTCTCTAAAAGTCCTGAGAGATGACATTATCTCATCAGTTTGTGAAAGCTCTTAGAGTTGCAATGGTTGCAACCCCACAAGGTAGTGAAACCCCGCCAGGCTTGTGTGAATGGCTCCAAGCCCTGAGCATGCGTGGCTGGTTCTGGGCTCTTTGTGGCTTTTGCGTATCCCTCCTCAGCATCTCCCCCACCCTGTGGACGGACCGCTGCCTTCTGGCATCTAAAGCCAATGGAGATAAGTGGGCCTGCGCTCTGCTCTCTTAGTCCTCAGGCTGCCCTGAGATTAGGCTTTCACCCCTGCCTACCTTGCCACATCGTCTTGGGAATATTCACAAAGGGGACAGTTGCCGTTTCCTGGAATGTTATATTAATAGAATACCTAGCTTCTTTCCCAGGCGAACTCCTAGGTCTTCTTTGTTGTTATGTCCATTCCATCTTTTCTGACTTGCAAATGTGTGTTCTCCATGCCAGGTTTGAAGGCAGTGTGCTGCAGGTGAAACTCTTTGAGTCCAGAGTGAACCCATCTGTTTGCAAGTCCACCCCAGAGTGCATTGCTGCTGAGAATAGCGCTTTGAGGAGACAGAGGCGCCCCTGAAACCTACATGGGGACCGTGGTTAGTTCGCTAGAGGGATGCGTGGGCGTGGCATGCGGAGAAACGCAGCCGGAAGTCAAGTTGGGCTGAATTTCCAAACTGGACCTCACGTTGAGTGTTGCCATGGTTTGGCGCAGGGTCACTGCCGCTCTGCACGTTATTGTGGGTCTCACAGGCACCTGTGGGTCTCACAGGCACCCGTGGGCTTGTGCCCTCCCTCTTAGCGTCGTGTGTGGTCACGTGGTTGACCTTGGCAGGTGGAATGGACTGGAAGTGAGAATAGCTCTCCTAAGTGGACGCTTTGTGAGCCGGCCCGTGGTTTGCCCTGCTCTCCTTCCTTCTGATATGGATGCTGGCAGTGTATCAGAGGGAAAGATAGAAGGTTAGGTTTGTAAATCACCGAGATTACATCCAGACAGTGTCACCTGGCCTGAGCTGACGGACACAGCGGGATGCGTGTTCCTGTGGATCAGCCACTGTGCACTGCTTCTGGACCTTGATTGCTTCCTCGTCTGTGGGCAAATCCGGCACTTTCTCAACCTCCATGGGAAGCTTCATTCTACATTCCTGCATCGTGCTTAAGACTTTCCAGTTCCCAAAGAGATGGAAATGGAAACTTCCCTGGGAGGGCAACCGATGTTGGGGTGATGAGTTTTAACCAGTTCCCTCATTTCCTGTCTTTGGGGAGCATGCTTGTTGGGTGAGGAGGAAAGGGTGAGAAGAGACAAGGGTGGGCGTTCATGGGAGGGGGCAAGGAGAGCCTGGGAAACAGGAGTGGACATACAGGTTCCCAGATAGTAATGATGGAAGCAGACAGCCTTCCGGATGTTGCAAAGGCTCAGCCTTAGACATGAGCCTCCTGGGCTTTTGACCTTCCAAGTCAGAATGAAGAGACTCTGAGGTTCTCACAGGGAAGCCTGGATGCTTCGAGTCTGTGTCCTTACACCGAGTGTCATGCTCTTCATGTCACGTGGATTTTGGAATCCGTTTTACACAGAATCTATATTTACAGTGTAGGATTAAAGAGGACATGTGTGTGTGTAGTGTAAGTTGCTCCGTTTTTTCCACTCTTCGCAACCCCATGGACTGTAGCCCACCAGGCTCCTTAGTCCAGGGGATGTCCCAGGCTAGAATACTGGAGTGGGTTGCCATGTCCTTCTCCAGGGGCTCTTCCCAACCCAGGGATTGGACCTGCATCTCCTGCATTGCAGGCAGGTTCTTGACTACCTGAGCCACCAGGGAAGAGTATACGTCTTCATCTAAACAATAGGGGATGTCATCAGACACGCCCAGATCTAGCAGATGCTCTTTCTCCCCCAGTGCCTGTCCGGGCCAGTTCTTTATTTTACGTGTAGAAAGGTGTCACCAGTGTCTCTTCCTTTTTCCTAGATTTTTCGTTCCTCTGAATGGACAGAAAAGTCAGCCCCTAAATGACTGGTTATCTGTTACAGGGAGAGGGGAGATGCTGTCAAAGACCGGGCACTGTTTCTATGGAAACAGGAGCTGGCTGTGATGAGTGGGGATGTCTGGTTTCCTTGTCGGGCGCTGGCCTTACTGGACACACAATCATTGATACCCTTCCTCACGGCTGTCCTGCAGCGCCGAGGAGATCATATCAACCAGAAGCTTTTTGTCTCCCCAGGTGCCTGGAGTGCACCTGAGCAGAATCCTAATATCCTGTCTCCCTATGATCTTTGATCCTGCTTCTCCTGTTCCAGCGTATCTTTTATTTCATCATAGCCATAGGGAAAACAGCCTTGTTCTAGACTTCTGGGGTACATCACAGTGTCTCTGAAAGAGGCGGACTTGAGGGGTCGTTTCTGGCCCCTCCAGTATCTGTCACTCCCTCTTACACACACTTGAGAGCCATTTTCCTGCTTGGATGGACTCTTGGAAGTTTTCACACCATCCTCCAAGTTTCCCTTCCTCTTGCACCTCTCAGATCCATCCTGACTGCATGGACAGTCAATTTCCCTGTATGCTGAACTCACTGCAGAACATCGCTCCGCTGGGGTGACCCTGCCCCAGGTCAGAGCTGCCCGTGTGGCTCCGAACTTCCCTCAGTAAATGTCAAGGTCCCTGTCATGGCCGGAAGGCATGCATTGTCTGTTCCCTCTGCCTGAACATCCTTCCTGCCTGCCCTTCACATCTCTGCTTCCCCATCACTTCCTCAGGGGTCCACGCTGGGCATTCTACTTAAAGTTGCAGCTCTCCCACCCAGCCCTCCTGCTGCTCCCCACCCTGCCCTGCTTTGCTCTTCTTTTCCCATGGCATTTATCGCCTGGCCACCTCATGCGAAGAGTTGACTCATTGGAAAAGACTCTGATGCTGGGAGGGATTGGGGGCAGGAGGAGAAGGGGACGACAGAGGATGAGATGGCTGGATGGCATCACGACTCGATGGACGTGAGTTTGAGTGAACTCTGGAAGTTGGTGATGGACAGGGAGGCCTGGTGTGCTGCGATTCATGGGGTCACAAAGAGTCGGACACGACTGAGTGACTGAACTGAACTGAATATGTTTTTATAATTTTCTTATCATGCCTGTTTTATTTTTGTCTCTCCCCCCCTTCCCCACACACACACTTAGAATATCAGCTGACTAGTGTCAGGGTCTCTTGCTGTCTTATTCTCTGGCGTGTCTAGGTGCCTGGTATAGTATCTGTCATGGCCAACGTGCTCAACATGTCTTTGTTTCAGGAATGCGTGAAGGACTGGCATCCTGCCTGACCCTATCTCTGCTCACTTCTATTTGGATAAGCACAGTGCCCTTAACCCAGTTCTCCAGACCTTTTTTTTTAAATTAAAGGAGTTCTGAAATTAGAACTCTGAACTGCCTATGTGGCTGCTTATAAGTGGCTACAAATGGATTCTTTTCTCTCCAGATTTTCATCCGTCGTTTGATTCTGAGCAGTTTCTGCCTGACGGCCCGACTTAAGACCACAGCTGAGAAGACAAAACAGTTATTAGGGAAACAGTAGGAATTACTTTTGTTAGACCTGCTTAAGATGTGTGATAGTTTGCATTAGTAATACTTTGTCTGGGTTTAAAAATAAGTGTGAGTTAAAAAGAAGTCTAATTCTTTGGCCACCTGAGGGGAAGAGTTGACTCATTAGGAAAAACCCTGATGCTGGGAAAGATGGAAGGCAAAAGGAGAAGGGGGCAGCAGAGGATGAGATGGTTCGATCACAATACTGACTCACCAGACGTGAATTTGAGCAAACCCCAGGGAGCTAGTGAAGGACGAAGGAGGCTGGCGTGCTTCAGTCCATGGGGTTGAAAAGAGTCAGACACGACTTACAACACCACAAAGGATAAATCAGACAGAAACAAATACTGCATGTTATCACTTACACGTGCAATCTAAAAAATACAACAAACCAGTGAATACAAAAACAAAAGCCGACTCACAGATATAGAGAACAGCCAGTGATTACCCACTGGGGAGAGAAAAGAGAGGAGGGGACTTTAGAAAGGGGTTATTACAGGATCGTGTGAAATCATGTGTATGAAACTTAAAAATTGTAAAGCACTGCAGAATTTAAAGAATCTTTCATTCAGTAAAAATGTACGAGATACATTTTCTATATATAACTGCTTCTGCTGACTTTTTTCCTCTCTTTTTGTGGTTATCAGAGGAGGGAGTCCCATTAGGGAAATGCAAACCTTTAAGAAGAGGAGATTCCTATAAATACAGCATTGCGATAAGTTGTTGCTTGATTGGAAATTTGCATTACCTAATTCTCAATTGAAATGAGAGAAGATCACAGCTTCTTTTTCTGTGGTCCTGTGATCCTCATTTCATCTGGCAGGTAGAAAGTCAAATCAGAGTGTTTTTGAACTCTATGTCATTAGAGGGAAACTAAAGTTCCCAAACCAAAATGCACAGATTCTGACACACACACACAAGAAATCTCTTCCTGGATTCTGTAATCTATTCAAAACTGCCAGAGGCACATTCGCTACATGCAGCGTCCATTTTTATGATGATACAGTCAGAGCTACCTGGCGCTTTGGATGGAGCTGGAACAGGAAGAGAAGTCTGCAGGCGTGACCCTGACTTTTCTGCCCACCTCCAGCCTGGCCTGGCACCGCCAGACCCTAGAGGCTGTCTTGAGGCTGCAGCAGGACTTTGATTCAAGACTTCTTAAGTCTCGACGATGCGAAATCAAGACTTGCAGTTGCGTTTGCTGTGGCCAGACAGGGTTGGAATGCAAATGATGAGGGCTCTTGTGCCCACATCAGCCTGTGCTGAGCTGTTTAACAGCACCAAGGAATCACACCAGACCCTCAGTTTAGCACACGGGTGATCAGGGACCTGCAGATAGTCCGGGTCCTTCCTCTGAAGACGTGCTAATAATAAGCGTGTGTGTTTCCTGATTTGTCACATGGTGCCAGAGTGCAGGCATTACAGTGCAGCAGACAATAAGGAGATGCGTGGCTGGACAGTCGGCTCTCTGACCACTGGACTTAAGTCGTCCAAGTGTTCGGAGGCACTTAAGGCCCAAAGATGCACGGAAACATGTTTCCTGCCGTTGTTACATAAGGGAAAAGAATGTGCATTAATGTGACACCGTTTCCTGGCTCAGCACCCTGGTGCAAGTCCAGGGAGAGAGGGAGAGAGGTGTGTGCCTGCTGCTCACTCGGTCATGTCCGACTCTTTGAGACCCCCTGGACTGTAGCCCGCCAGGCTCCTCCACCCATGGGAGTCTCCAGGCAAGGATACTGGAGTAGGTTGCCGTTTCCTCCTCCGGGGGCTCTTCGTGACCCAAGTCTGCAGCTCCTGCATTGCAGGCGGATTCTATACCGCCATGGTGCGTGTGGAAAGCCACCTCACACACACCCACCCGTCTCTCTGCACCTGAGAGAGAACCCAAGGACCCTGGCCCCCTGCAGGCACCCTCCCACCCCGAAGAGCAACTGAGGCAGCGGCTCCACCCTGCAGGTCCACGCCCTCCCTTTCTCTCTCAGAGCATCAGGTGGGCGAGGGCAGGGGCCGGGGCTGGTCCTGGACCCAGCACACCAGCCCTTCACTGTCAGGGCATGGTCACAGCTGCTAGTCCGGGACACAGCAGTGCCCACAGAGGAGGAAAGAGGCTGTTGGGCAGGTAGGCACTGGTCTATGGAGGGAAGCCTCAGAGGAGAGAGTGGAACCCAGCCCAGCCCGCAGACCCGGGGTTCTGGGAGCCTGGGGCGAATGGGGTGCACCCAGGAAGGTCAGAGGTCTCCGTGGAAGAGCATCATTTCAGTGTGTCAGCCAGGGGGCATCCGCCTTCACTGGATCAGAGCAGCCAGACCCCAGGCTTCAGCTTGGATTTGTTGGGGTTTTCAGTCTCTGCTTCCCTGAGTTCTGGGATTGTGATGGCAGCCACCAAAGAGGGGCGGGGACAGAGCCAGCAGAACTTCATCTCCTCCCTAAAGCAGCTGAGCTTTTAAAATATTTTACTCATACGTACGTTTTCACAGGAAAAGTGGATATTGCTGAGCTCTTGAGTAACAGCCCAGTTATCCAATAAACTCACAGACACTGGCAGGATGTCGCCATGATCTCTTCCTGCCGCAGTTTGTGAACATGCCACACATAGAATCGATCCTGTGTCCACCCCGCAGAGTGATCGCTGGACACAGGGCTGGGCAGTTTTTTGATGGTTCATGGTATGGGCAGGGTGCCACGGTGCCTGATGTGCACCCTGGACTCAGACTACCTGAGCATGAGTGCCAACTGCTCACCACTTGCCTGGAAAATCCCATGGATGGAGGAGCCTGGTAGGCTGCAGTCCATGGGGTCGCTAAGAGTCAGACACGACTGAGCGACTTCACTTTCACTTTTCACTTTCATGCATTGGAGAAGGAAATGGCAGCCCACTCCAGTGTTCTTGCCTGGAGAATCCCAGGGACCGGGGAGCCTGGTGGGCTGCCGTCTATGGGGTCGCACAGAGTCGGACATGACTGACGTGACTTAGCAGTAGCAGTAGCAGCCTTAAAAAGTCACTTAACTCTTTTTGGACTTTAGTTTTCTCATTTGTAAAATTAAGGGGGAAATCTATGGTATTTTTCTTATTGGTGTATTGTGAAAGTGAAAGTCACTCAGTTGTGTCCAACTCTTTTCGACTCCATGGACTGGGGCCTGCAAGGCTCCTCCGTCCATGGATTTCTCCAGGCCAGAATACTGGAGTGGGTAGCCATTCACTTCTTCAGGGGATCTTCCCAAGCCAGGGATCCAACCCAGGTCTCCTGCATTGCAGGCGGGTTCTTTACTATCTGAGCCGCTAAGGAAGGCCAGTTCGAGTCCATGCATGTCAAACACTTAGAATAGGATCCCACATGCCATAAATAACTGAAGTCTAATAACAAACTCCTTATTACATGATCTAATTGTTTTGGAAAGGAAGGGTGGAGGACTCTGTGTGCCCTTCAGCAAAGTGTCTTGGGGTTAGAACTGTGGAGAGGAAGGGAATGTGATAATCCCCCCGTAGTCACACAGGCACTGATTATTTAATTGCAGTCCCTTGCATTTGTAACTTAACCATTATCCCGATATGCAGGTTGAGTGGTTGGTTATGAGAGGGCTGGACCGCTGGGTTCCATGGTTTTAGGAAGGGCTGGTGATGTCAGGGGTCATCAGGGTTAATCAGGATCCCCCCCGGGGTGGGTTTGTGCCCTCCCCACCCTGCCCCAGCTTTTGTGAAGGAAATGTGGTGGCTGGAGCCGCAGGTTCAAGGCCAAGCTCCCCTCCTGAGAGGAGGACAAACGAGGAAGTGCAGGCTGACCCCAGATTAATTCTCAGGACCCTGTCATCTCCACAAAGACCAGACACCTGCTGAGGATGTTCATAGAGACCCTCTGGAGGCTGAGACCTCAAAACTAAATGAGGAAACAGTGGCTGGAAAACATGGCTTCTATTGGAGTCCATCCTGTGATGGAGAATTTGAAATATTATGCACAGTCAGGGCTCAATAAATAATGTTTCCCCAGCAGTGGTCAAAACAGGTCCAACGAGAAGACACGGGAAATACTGCAGAGGCAGTGCCTGCTGGGGAAGGAGAGCATCCACACGGGATTCAGCTTGAGGATTTACTAGAAAAGGGCCAGCTGGCAGATGTGGCTGTATAAAACAGAGTGAAAAAAAACGTATGGACTCAGTGGAGCTATAGAAAAACAATGGAAAACTGGCCAGATATGGATTTGACTATAACAATTGAAATTTTAAAAGTTTTCTAACTGTAAACAAAAATACTGAACGCACTTCTCTTCCTGATCCTTATAAAATTTCACTTTAACATAACCCCTGCCTTTTACCTGCCTCTCTATTAGCAATTTAGCCAGGAGATTTTCATTTTAAACCTTCCAGAAGTTTCCTCACTCCAGCTTCAGGAGCGGGTGGATGGGAACCTGGCTGTACCATCGTTCCCGCCTTTGAAGTGGTTTCTGCAGCTTTCTGTGGTTGGAGAAGCATCTCCATCACCCCCAGCAGGGCGAGCATCACACCATGAGCAGCTGGAAGGGGGTTTAGACAGCCAAGGCACTATGATGACGGTTCTTCTCAGGAACCAACCAAGGGAGTCAATGCATTTCCTCCACCACGCTGGGCTTATGTAGTCAGTTTCAGGTTTCCCGTCTCGGTCTCTCTCTGTTTCTCTCTTTGTGTCTCTCACACACACACGCGCACACACACAGACACACACACGCACACACACGCACACACACAGACACACACACACACACACACACACACACACGACAAGTGCACAGAGGAACACCCACCGCAGTGACTAACCCAAAGCAGTAGATGCGTTTCCGTCTAAACCAGGGCTTGTGAAGACCTTCATCTGAAGTGCTCTTCTCAGAGGTGCGGGAGGCTCTGTTTATTCACCCAGACTCTGGTTGGTCCTCGCTGTGGCCCAGAGCACAGGATCCCTGCCTGATTTCCCAGGACTCAGCCCACAGTGTGAAGACAGACTGCACACTGAATGTCAAGGTGCTGAGTCTCTCCTGGACGTGGGCAGCAGTCCCTGTGAGCTGGCTGATCTCAGCGAGCTCATCAGGGGATGAGCCAGAAAATGCAATATCAGTGTGGACAGCGGGGAGAGAGGGGCGGGGAGGATATAAGGTTTTCCCAAAACGAAACAGAGCCAGTGTGTGTTCAAGGAGACCTTGGAGCGTTTTCTACAAACTCAAAAGCCTTCAAGATGAAAGAAAAAACGAAATAGACTCAGTGAATCATTGAAAGCCTTGGAAAGGTATCGTGTATCTGAAGTACCTGATAGTTAAAACATCTTGAGGTTGCCTTGCGGCATCAATGGTTCCACGACCATGTACATCTTACAGGGGTCAGCATGCAATAGCTGTAACCTAGAAAGTCAGGAGGAGCTGTAACATCTCTGGGCACCTGACTTGCTGTCTGGGTCGGTGTTTCTCAAAGCTCATTGCCTTCCCAGTGCTAATGTTTCCAAAGAAAGGTCTTCCCAAGGAGGCACACATCAAAACACTTAAAAAGCAGAAACATGACTAGGGAAATACAGAAGGAAATGTCTATAATTAACTCAGCTCAGCTGGGAAGCAAGATGCAAATTTCAGTGAAGCCAGGCCAGAATGAGAAGGGAAAAATCTGTGTCCAATTTTGGAAAAGTTCCCAATAACTCTGAATGCCTTTGGGGGAGAGCATATTCCATATTTTTTTAATGACATGATTCTAGTTCAGTGTTGAAAAGTGGGACCACGTTTGCTTGTTCTGAATAATCCACATCCCTTGGCATTCTTCCTGGTTTTTATGGCTCCAAGACTGGCCGGCACTCACATTCATTGAGTTCAAATAAAATCTGTTGACTAGTAAAATATAAAATTTCACTTAAAAAGACAATTATGAAGAACCTAATTTAATCTAATTCTTTTCACATCAGTAAGTGTGTATAAAACTGTCAGCTTTGCAGTTCCTTTGAAATAAAATTGGGCTCTCGTTACAGAACTAGGGGAACCTGTGAAAGGCATTATCCATACTTCCCTTTTTAAATGTCTGCTTGCGGGGAAAAGAGGTTTTCGTCAAAAAGTTTGGGAAGCATTGACTTCTTTTTTTAATTTATTTCAAATTTTTTATTGGAGTATAGTTGATTTATAGCATTATGTTAGTTTCAGGTGTGCAGCAAAGTGATTCAGTTATGTATATATATCTATGTATTCTTTTCAGATTCTTTCCCATTATGGTTGACTACAAGATACTGAATATGGTTCCTCGTGCTATACAGTAGGTCATTGTCATTTATCTATTTGCCGACAAAGGTCCGTCTAGTCAAAGCTATGGTTTTTCAGTAGTCATGTATGGATGTGAAAGTTGGACTATAAAGAAAGCTGAGCACAGAAGAATTGATGCTTTTGAACTGTGGTGTTGGAGAAGACACTTGAGAGTCCCTTGGACTGCAAGGAGATCCAACCAGTCCATTCTGAAGGAGATCTGTCCTGGGTGTTCATTAGAAGGACTGATACTTAAGCTGAAACTCCAATATACTTTGGCCACCTGATGCACAGAGCTGACTCATTAGAAAAGACCCTGATGCTGGGAAAGATTGAAGGCAGGAGGAGAAGGGGACAACAGAGGATGAGATGGTTGGATGGCATCACTGACGTCATGGACATGAGTTTGAGCAAGCTCTGGGGGTTGGTGATGGACAGGGAAGCCTGGCGTGCTGCAGTCCATGGGGTTGCAAAGAGTCGGACACAACTGAGCAACTGAACTGACTGAGTGTGTATCTGTTAATCCCAAACTCCTAGTTTATCCCTACCCCACTTTCCTCTTTGATAACCATAAGATTGTTCTCTATGTCTATGATTCTGTTTCTGTTTTGTAAATAAGTTCTTTTGTATTTTTTTGTTCAACCTGTGATTGCATATAATAATTGTCTGACTTATCTCAGTACGATAATCTCTAGGTTCATCCATGTTGCTGCATGGCAGTATTTCATTCTATTTTTCTGGCTGAGTAGTACTCCATTCAGAGAAGGCGATGGCACCCCACTCCAGTACTCTTGCCTGGAAAATCCCATGGACGGAGGAGCCTGGTGGGCTGCAGTCCATGGGGTCGCTAAGAGTCGGACACGACTGAGCAACTTCACTTTCACTTTCATGCATTGGAGAAGGAAATGGCAACCCACTCTAGTGTTCTTGTCTGGAGAATCCCAGGGATGGGGGAGCCTGGTGGGCTGCCTTCTGTGGGGTCGCACAGAGTTGGACACGACTGAAGTGACTTAGCAGTAGCAGCTGCAGTACTCCATTGCGTATATCTACATCGCATCTTCTCTGTCTACTCATATGGCTGCAGACGTGTAGCCTGATTGCATCTCTTGGCCACTGAAATTAGCGCTGCTGTAAACATAAGCGTGGATGTGTGTGTGTGTGTGTGTGCGCGCACACACGTGTGTCTGTGTGCGTGTGCGTGCGTGTGTGTGCATGTGTGTTTATGTTCAGTTGCTAAGTTGTGTTCGACTCTTGTGACCCCCTGGACTGCAGCATGCAAGTCCTCCCTGTCCCTCAGCATCTCCCAGAGTTTGCCCAAGTTCATGTCCATTGAATCAGTGATGCCATCCAACCATCTCATCCTCTGTCATCCCCTTCTCTCCTCCTGCCTTCAATCTTTCCTAGCATCAGAGTCTTTTCCAGTGAGTCAACTCTTCGCATCAGGTGGCCAAAGTATTGGAGTTTCAGCTTCAGCATCAGTCCTTGCAGTGAATATTCAGGGTCGATTTCCTTGAGGATTGACTGGTTTGATCTCCTTGCCGTCCAAGGGACTCTCAAGAGTCTTCTCCAGTAGCAGAGTTCGAAAGCATCAGTTCTTTGGTGCTCTGCCTTCTTTATGGTCCAAGTCTCACATCTCTCATGATAGTCATCTCACATGACTACTAGGGGTACGTGTATCTTTCCAAATTTGAGTTTTCTCTGGATATATTCCGGACTGGGATTCCTGGATCATATGGTAGCTCTGTTGTTGTTTTTTGTGAGGACCCTCCATACTATTTTCCATAGTAGCTGCAGCAAATTACATTCCCACCAACAGTGTAGGAGGTTCCCTGTTCTCCACAGCCTCCCCAGCATTTGTTATTTGTAGACTCTTTCAGTTCAGTTCAGTTCAGTTCAGTTCAGTCACGTCCAACTCTTTGCCACCCCATGAATCGTAGCACGCCAGGCCTCCCCATCCATCACCAACTCCCGGAGTTCACTCAAATTCATGTCCATCGAGTCAGTGATGCCATCCAGCCATCTCATCCTCTGTTGTCCCCTTTTCCTCCTGCCCTCAATCCCTTCCAGCATCAGAATCTTTTCCAATGAGTCAACTCTTCACATGAGGTGACCAAAGTACTGGAGTTTCAGCTTTAGCATCATTCCTTCCAATGAACACCCAGGACTGATCTCCTTTAGAATGGACTGGTTGGACCTCCTTGCAGTCCAAGAGACTCCGAAGAGTCTTCTCCAAAACCACAGTTCAAAAGCATCAATTCTTCAGCGTTCAGCTTTCTTCACAGTCCAACTCTCACATCCATACATGACCACTGGAAAAAACATAGCCTTGACTAGATGGACCTTTGTTGGCAAAGTATTATCTCTGCTTTTCAATATGCTGTCTAGGTTGGTCATAACTTTCCTTCCAAGAGCATGTTAAGTAGATGCATTTATTTCAGGATCTCTCCCGCTTTACATCAGTTTGTGGAATGGCAGTATTTGAGGAGCAGGTCTCACATTTCCCCCCTCTTCAGTAGGGGGAGGAAATTTCCTTCAGATTCTGCTGGTTTCTTTGTATCACAGCTTATCTCTGATCCTGTTCGTCTCCCAGGGCTGCTGTGACAAAACACATCCAATCCGGTGGCTCAGACCAACAGAGACATATGGAATCACAGTTCTGGAGGCCAGAAGTTCAAAATCAAGGTGTCGGCAGGGCCCCCTTCCTCTGAAACTGACATGGGTGGGTCCTTCCTGATCTCTCCCAGCTGCTGGCAGCCCAGGAGTTCCTTAGTTGGTGGCTGCGTCACCTTCCTCTCTACCTGGTTGTCTCATGACCCTCTTCTCTCTGTGTCCCTTCTTCTCCTAAGGACTTCATTTATATTGGATGAAGAACAACCCTACCCCCGTGTGACCTTGTCTTAACTAATTATATCTGCAACCATCCAGTTTTTAAATAGAGTCACAGTGTGAGATGCTGGGGTTAGGACAGCATATCTTTTGGGGAGAACCCAATTCAACTCTTAACACTGACTTTCTGATGATTTTCTGGAAGCAGGGAGCTTCTTGGTTATTTTAGAGCATTTGGAGGGTTATTGCCTATGTTGCTGGAATTTTAAGGAACAATATATTGTCACTAAGTTTGACTCACTGCTTTGTGTAGTGGCTCCATCATTCAATCATGGTTGCCAGTTTATTGGTGCTTGCTGTCCCTGGGGACTTTTCCTTTGGGGAAAACAGTTTGGAGAGGAAAGGAGAAAACAGATTCTGATGTGAATAGTTAGGAAGACCAAAATGATAAGATACTGCAGTGTCATGCATTGTGCTTTGAGCTGGGTAAATTAAACAGGAAAGGGACTCTCATGGGAAGGTGAGAGTCACTGGACTCCAGGGAAGGTCCATGCCCAGAAGTGTGGAAACCATCCTGTCTTCTGCAGACCACTCACTCCACAAAGACTTCTGATTGGTCCTCTTCTAGGATGTCATTCCACAAAGTCTTCTGATTGGTCCTCTTCTAGGATGTCACTCCACGAGGACTTCTGATTGGTCCTCTTCTAGGATGTCACTCCACAAAGTCTCCTGATTGGTCTTTTTCTAGGATGTCACTCCACGAGGACTTCTGATTGGTCCTCTTCTAAGATGTCACTCCACAAGGACTCCTGATTGGTCCTCTTCTAGGGTGCTGCAATGTCCTGTTGGCATGGGAACCGAGGGGCAGCTAATTATGTGACAGTGCAGCCCCTGGATGTACACTCCTGTTTCAGTAGTTCTGTTCCAAAAACGGACAAGCCAGCCTCTGGCAGGGTCATTGTCGGTGGAGGACACATGGCTTTATTTGTTTTCCTTATTTCTTTCTTCCTTCCCCCAATAGACTATGCACACAAGTAGTGGAGAAATTAGAAAATAAGACAGTGGCCAGACTGCAGGTAGAAAACCTAGGTGTGTTCTGTGCTGTCAGAACAGGAAGATGTGTAGAACCCAGTGCTCTGAAGGTATACAGACACCTTATCGATGCCTAGAACCAGGGTGGGCATCCTTGGGGGCCAAGGCTTTGGCCTCATTATTTCTCCCCCTGCCCCTCCCGGGGCACAGGCTCCCTGGATCAGGGGAGGGCAGGAGACAGGTGTGTCCCAAGCAGTCACGTGAGCAGTGGAGGTTCCTAGGAAGCCATTCTTAACCTACCTGTTCCAATGTACATTCAGACGAGTGGCTGGTGATGCCATGTGGGGTTAGGGTCAGGGTCAGAGTTAGAGTTTCCCTGTTGGCTCAGATGGAGAAAAACCTACCTGCCAATACAGGAGTCTCAGATTTGATCCCTGAGTCAGGAAGATCTCCTGGAGAAGGGACTAGCTACTCACTCCAGTATTCTTGCCTGGAGAATCTCATGGACAGAGGAGCCTGGTAGGCTACAGTCCATGGGGCTGCAGAGAGTCAGACACGACTGAGTGGCTAACACTTGTTATAGGGTCAGGCTTAGGGTCAGGGTCAGGGTCATGGTTAGGGTCAGGGCTAAAGCACTGGGAGCTCCAGTTAGAACTGTGGAGAGGAAGGGTCCTTAGGGTTACAGGGAAAGCTTTCTGTTTGCTTCCACCCTCTCCTCTCTCCACAGGCCTGGCCATACGTCCTTGCTGATCCTGTGCAAGCAACGGCCAGTCCACAGAGTTCCTGGTGCTGCAGATACGTGGGCAGCAAGGACACTTTGCCCCCCTCCCCTTGCTCACTGAGTTACAGCTGCCACTCTGCTCTGCTAGACTCTGTAGCGAAGGGATTCCTGCTTTACAGTCCATCTTCCTCCAAAGTCCTCCTGGTCCCCGTCTGAGTCACCGTGACAGCCTCCCAGAAGGTCTTCCTGCACGCAGCGGTGGGAGCACGTGTCACACCACACAGGAAATTGCCCCTTTTTCTTTTTTTCCTTTCTTTTCCTCTGGAATCTGAGCTTCTGGGGGATCAGGGAGTGTGCCCCCGCATCCCAGGTCCCTCCGGGGACCGGCCCTGGGCTGGCGATGTCGTGAACTCGGAATGTGTGTCATCTGTGCTGCCTGTCAGGCTGTACGTTCATCAGAACCATCCGGGCTGGGAAATGAGGAACCTAAGAAGAGACAGATTCCCGGGCTGCTCGGGATGAGGCAGAAGCAGAGGCAGCGGTGGGATGCTTGGCGGCAGCTGGGTCCCGGCCCCCCGCCGCTGACATTTCTCCATTATTCATTCTCTCCTTCCTGGACACCTCCTCACATGCTGTGCCCAACCAGAAGGAAAGGAGGTCATGTTTTCAGATGTGTCCTTTCTGAAAAAAGCAACAGCTCCTGCCTCTCGCTTGGGGTTCCCAGCTCCTCCCCAGGCAGTGGCTGAAATCCTTCCCTGGGATGTGTGATGAAAGGGAGGGTTTGGCTGGAAAGAAAGCCACGCAAATGTCACAAGCTATTAAAAGTGGCCCCTGCTGCCCTTTCTGGGCTGTCGGTCGAGTGACTCAGGGTCCACCTTGAGGGACGTTTCGCTGCCACAAGCGTCCTGTCCAGAATGACCCATTCCTGCCCTCGGTGGGGACAGGAGTCCGTCTCTGTGTCCTGAGCTGGGAGTCAGGACAGCTGACTCTGGCCTGATGCCTCCCGCTCTGGGTGTGCCTCTCACCTGCCCGACCCTGACACCTGCTTTGACGTCCAGCAGCCCACAGAGGCTCTATGTCAGCTCCATGCCTCGGTATGCAGGCTCATCCATGGCTGCCTGCTCCCCATCCATCTCTAGACAAAGCCCTGACATCCTTCAGGACGACATGGGAGTCACCTGCTCGGCTGTGTGTGGAGGTGGGACAGGCAGAGGCCCCCTCTGGCTAGCCCCAGCACCCGACTCCATACAGAGCGCAGAACAGGGAGTCTCCCCACTGAGAGCATCCCTGCATGCACTGAGCGTAGCCACTAGTTGCCAGCTCCGTAAAGGCAACTGCCTGTCTTTTCGTTCTGGAATACCTAGCACTTGACACAGAGCATGAACCAGATTCGTGTCTGGCAGCACATGTGAACTGGTGAAAGATACAGCTTTCTTAGCATCATTTCTAAAATGTCAGCACCCCTCTGTTTTCTGAAGTAGGAAATCATCAATAGAACTGGGAGAGATCTAGAGAAAACTGACGTCCAGATCATCAGACTAGTCCAGGGACTGAGAAACCTTTGCTCTCTCCTGATGCGCTCAGTCGTGTCTGAGTCTTTGTGATCCCATGGACTGGAGCCTGCCAGACTCCCCTGTCCATGGGATTTCCCAGGCAAGAATACTGGAGTGGGTTGCCATTCCCTTCTCCAGGGGATCTTCCCGACCCAGGGATTGAACTCTTGTCTCCTGCATTGGCAGGCAGATTCTTTACTGCTGAGCCACCTGGGCAGCCCTCTTTCTTGATGACCACAGGAGAAATCTCTTTTCGGGTTTCTGATGGAGTCAACAGGGGTCACGGGCCACAGCACCCATGGGGGTCGGTCACATTGTCGAGCATGTATCATAACTCTACGCCGTATAAGGGGCTCCATCAGGACAGACGATTCTCAGACCTTATCAGCTCCCCGAATGCTGTGTCCTGACAGTGTCTTCCCCCCACTGATAGAACTCTCCGTGATGATGGAGATGGTCAACATCTGTGCCCCCCAGTCCCCAGCTGAAAGCCAGCCATGGCTGTGGAGCACCAGGGATGTGGCTTGGGCCACTGAGTCTTAAGTTTTATTGAATCTTAACCTACTTACATTTCAACAGCCCCATGGTAAGGTCTACCATTTTGGAAAGCACAGGCCTGAGGGATCAAGGTGAGAAATTTGTATTCAAGTAATAGAAGGTGTGTTGATTTATTCATTTGTCTGAAATCCCCTATATTAATCTCTTTACCAGTACAAGGAGTTCAGTACGTGGCATTTCATCAATAAAACAGTCCTTTGCCCTCAAGTTGAACACATCGCCTTATTATGCTCCGATAGAGTAGGCAGAGGCCCTATGGGAACAGAGGAGAGGCACTTAGCTTCCTTTCCGGGGTGTCAGGCAGAGTTTCCTGGGAGAGATGAGTGCTCGTGATGATTCTTGACAGATTAATAGGAGATAATGTGGGAAGGAGACAGATATTCCAGGTAAGGCGACAGCCCCTTCAAAGACCCAAAGACATGAAAGAGAGCTCAGAGCATCCTGGTACCTCAGTCAGTCTGAAGCACAATGCCTACGAGGCACAGTGACAGGAAGTGAGCCCAGGGGTGGGTAGGGGTCACGGGGCTCCTGCATGGAGTTCAGACCTTAGATGATCTTTCTCAAGGTGATGGGACAAAGGTCTGTCTAGTCAAAGCTGTGGTTTTCCCAGTAGTCAGGTACAGATGTGGGAGTTGGACAATAAAGAAGGCTGAGTGCTGAAGAATCGATGCTTTTGAACTGTGGTGTTGGAGAAGACTCTTGAGTCCCTTGGACTGCAAGGAGATCCAACCAGTCCATCCTAAAGGAGATCAGTCCTGAATATTCATTGGAAGGACTGATGCTGAAGCTGAAGGTCCAGTCCTTAGGCCACCTGATGCAAAGAGCCAACTCATTAGAAAAGACCCTGATGCTGGGAAAGATTGAAGGCGGGAGGAGAAGAGGGGGACAGAGGATGAGATGGTTGGATTCCATCACCGACTCAATGGACATGGGTTTGAACAAACTCTGGGAGATGGTGAAGGACAGGGAAGGCTGGTGTGTGCTCCAGTCCATGATGTCGCCAAGAGTTGGACGTGACTTAGCTACTGAACAACAAGGTGATGGGAAGCTATGGGGAAATTGGAAGTAGACATGTGGCAAAGTCCTCTTGAGGTTTTTTTAAAAAAACAAACATTCTGAGTTCAGCCTGGAGAATGGACCAGGGGTGTTTGGTTGAGGGAGAGAGGAAGTTTTGGGAGAGCTGGCCAGGATATATCACTAAGATGGCTCTGGTCACCACCTATACAACTGCAGCAGGTGAAGGGTGTGGCATGTACTGTACGCACGGCTTACCTGTGCTTGTGATGCTGTGTGGGTTTCTGTTTTCCTGTCTCCATTTCAGTATTTTCCAAACAGCAGGAGTAACCCTGGAAAGCAGAGGGGCAAGTGTAAGAGATTTCTAAGAGGATGAGTAGAACAGACGGAATTTGGTGATAGGTTAGGTGTGGAGGGGAGGTGGATCAGTGTTAAGGACCGAATGTGTGCTTTCCCCCAAACTCATACGTGGAAACCCTGCCCCCCTCCATGTGATGGTGTCTGGAGATGAGCCCTTGGGAGAAGAGCAGGGTCAGATGAGGCCATGAGGGTGAGGCCCTTGGGATGAGATTAGCGTCCTCATAAGAGGAGACACCAGGGAGCTTGTGTTCCTGTCTCGTGAGGAAATAGCATGAAGGGGGCCTTCTTTCAGCCACAAAGCCAACCCTGCGCACCCTGATCTTGGACCTCCAGCCTCTCGAGCTGTGGGAAGATGAATCTCTGTTGTTGAAGCCGCCCAGTTGTAGTGCCCACAGTGCACTAATACAGTCAGGAACTAATACAGTCAGGAAAAGGGAGGAGGTACAGTGGTTTTCCTGGTGGCTCAGGTGGTAAAGAATCTGCTTGCAACGCAGGAGACCTGGGTTCAATCCCTGGGTTGGAAAGATCCCCTGGAGAAAGGAAAGGCTACCCACGCCAGTATTCTTGGGCTTCCCTGGTGGCTCAGCTGGTTAAGAATCTGCCTGCAATACAGGAGACCTGGGTTCGATCCCTGGGTTGGGAAGATCCTCTGGAGAAGGGAAAGGCTACCCACTCTGGTATTCTTGCCTGGAGAATCCCATGAAGAGAGGAACCTGTTGGGCTACAGTCCATGGGGTCTCAAAGAGTCAGACAGGACTGAGTGACTGACACACACAGAGTGGCTTCAGGGGCATGACATCTGTGCTGGAGGAGAGGCTGTGGGGCAGAGCCCATGGGAGAGACAAGAGGAATGGGCTTGGAGTATAACAAGCCTGATGACTCGTGAGACCTGACATGGTAAAGTTTGCATTAAAAAAATGGTATCAGAATTTTTAATATTCTTATATTCTGTAAAAAAATTGGTTTGGATGTAATATATAACACACTTGATTGGAAATGTGTGTTAGTTGCTCAGTTGTGTCTGACTCTTTGCGGCCCCATGGACTGTAGCCTACCAGGCTCCTCTGTCCATGGGATTTTCCAGGCAAAGATACTGGAGTGGGTTGCCATTTCCTTCTCCAGGGGCTCTTCCCAACCCAGGGATTGAACTTGGGTCTCCTGCATTTCAGGCATAAGCTTTACCATCGGAGCAATTCAGGAAGCCCAGTAGCTGATTGGAAATGGTCCTTGTTAAAGCAGTTTTCTGTAAGAGCTACCATGTGTCCATTTGCTCCCTTGTCCTTAGGATCAAAATATTATTTGTGATAATTAGGCAAGGCCTCTTAATCTTTTATAACATTGCCCAGGGAAGGGACTACTCTTTTTCTAAGATTTTTACTGGCGCTTACTTGATTTCCAGTGTTGTGTTTCAGGAGTACAGCAGTGTTTCAGTCGTGCGTCTGCATGTATCCATCCTTTTTTCTTCAGATTCTCTTCCCATACAGGTCATTACAGAGAACTGAGTAGAGTTCCCTGGGAAGTTTGCATTTTGAAGTCGTTTCTCTCTTGTGGGTGTCTGAAGCTGTGGGGCTTGAGGGCAGTGCCCAGGGGAAGTGGGTACAAAAGATGGCAGATGACCAGCTAGGGATGTTAGAAGGTGTTGAAGGGTGTTGAGCAGGACCAGCTGAGGAGGAAGGAAGGAGCGGCTGTTGTCATGGAGCCCAGCGGGGAAGAGCTTCCTAGAGAAGGTGGCTCCTTTCCAAGCGAGTCCCATGAAAGAGGACATGCCCAGCGGATTCAGCATATGGCTGTCATCCGTCATCCACCAGACTGGTTTTAGGAGCATGGGGGTGGGGAAGTGTCCAGGAGGGGACATCACTAACCAGAAAATGGAGGGTATTGATAAAAACCTGAGGTGTGGGGTGAACCAAAGCTGGAGAGATGGGCTTGTACTCTGGAGTTTCTGGCCATAAACTGGAAGGGCTGTGCAGATGCACCAACAGCAGCTCCTGGTGAGCGCCTGCAGAAGCCAGGAAGATGCCACTAATAAAGGCAGGGCTTGGGGACACGTTCACCTGGGTGGCACAGAGGACCTCCTTGGTCCGAGGGATGCGCTCTGAGATGAAACTTTTGACAGCTGGAAATTTAGCAAATTAGGTCACCAGAGGCTTAATTCACCCCTTTATTGTTGTCATCCAGTCACTAAGTTGTGTCCGACTCTTTTCGACCCCATGAGCTACAGCATGCCAGGCTTCCCTGTCCTTCACCATCTCCCAGGGTTTGCTCAAATTCATGTCCATTGAGTCAGTGATGCTCTCTGACCGTCCCATCTTCTGCCACCCACTTCTCCTCTCGCCCTCAATCTTTGCCAGCATCAGGGTCTTTTCCAGTGAGTCGGCTCTTCACATCAGGTGCCCAAAGTATTGGAGCTTCAGCGTCGGCATCAGTCTTCCAGTGAATATTCAGGGTTGATTTCCTTTAGGATTGACTGGTTTGATCTCCTTGCCGTCCAAGGGACTCTCGAGAGTCTTCTCCAACACCACAGTTCACCGCTTTGCAGTCTTTTTATTGAAAATTAACCAATGAGAATTGTCAAATAACAAAGAATTTTGTGAGCAAGGCTCTGGGCAATGGTCCATGTGCCAGAGTGAAGGATCAGATTGCAAAATAGTGAAAGGTAGGGGCCGTATTTACAAGAAGGTTACCTAAAATCCAATTCTAGATTATTTCTAGAATATTCTCCATTGAAAACATGTGTAGTTTATTTATGACATATCTTGAAACAGAAATAAAACTATACAAACGGAGAACTCAAAGGACTAACCCACTTGGGTTTTTCTCTGTTTGGACACTTTTTAAGGGTTAATTATTAAGACCCCAGAGTCTGAGGGAAGAAGTACAGTTTCTGGACACACTCAAATGGTATTCATGAAAGTAATCAGCCCATTGTTTATATGTTAAATACTTACTAGGAACTCAGGGTAGTATTTTGTTTTTAAATCATTTAAACTTGGTTGACAGCTGAATGTTCCCAGACCCCTGGTTATTTTCTTTTCTTTGAATAATATTTTATTTATTAATATGCAAATTGTTCTATGTTTAGTAGATTCAAATGAATTAATCAAGTCAGCATTTACTTCCTTCTTCCTTAAAGAGGCCTTTCAGAAAAAGGAACATAGCTTCGCAAAATGCCTAATCATTTGGAGGGCTTAAAAAAAAAATACTTGGTTTTTTTCAAATGCGGTTCATCTGTATGTTCCAATAATACTTAAGTACGCTGACATCAGGAATTTAAGTGAGGAAGCAAAAACGAAGAAGAAGGGCCCCCAGCACCCCATGCCTATCAGGCTTGTCACTCTGCACCGGTCAGCAGGTGAGGGAGGGAGAGAGCTGGTCAGACAGGGCCAGTCCCAGGTTCAGACCCTGGCTCTACTACCAATTTATTGTAATGAAAGTCTTTACGCCTCAGTTCACTTATAAAATGAGATTAGTCCGACTCTTTGGGACTCCATGATCTGTAGCCTTGCCAGGCTCCTCTGTCCATGGGATTTCCCAGGCAGGAATACTGGAGTGGTTGCCATTTCCTGCTCCAGGGGATCTTCACGAGCCAGGGATCAACCCTGGGTCTCCTGCACAAGCAGGGGGATTCTTTACTGTCTGAACCCCCAGGGAAGCCCTAACATAGTTAAACATATGCATTCCTCAGAGGAAAGTCGTGATATATCTATTAATTTATGAGCTTTCTCTTTTTCAAAATGTACTTTTATTCTTATTTTTATGGAAGCATAGTTGATGTACAATGTTAATTCCTGCTGTACAGCAAAGTGGTTCAGTGATACATATACATGCATTATTTTTTTTATATTCTTTTCCATGATGGTTTGTCGTGGGGTATTGAATATAGTTCCCAGTGCTGTACAGTAGGATCTTGATGTTTATCCATCTGTAGAATAGTTTGCATCTACTAACCCCAAACTCCCCATCCTTCCCTCCACCACCCGCTCCCCCTTGGCAACCACATCTGTGCTGTGAGTCCATCTCTGTTTTGTAGATAAGTTCATGCGTGTCCCATCTTAGATTTCACATTTAAGGGATATCATATAATATTTGTCTTTCTGACTTCCTTCCCTTAGTAGGATCATGCCTTGTTGCATCCTGTTGCTGCAAATGGCGCTGTTCCCTTCTTATGACTGAGTAATATTGCATCCTATGTGTGCACCACGTCTTCTTTATCAGTTCATCTGTCAGTGAACGTCTAGGTTGTGTCTGTGTCTGGGCTGCTGTAAATAGTGTTGCTGTGAACATAGCGGGTACATGTATCTTTTTCAGTTATATTTTAATCTGGGTATATGCCCAGGAGTGGTATTGCTGGATTCCATGGAAAGTCTATTTTTTTTAAGTTTTCTTAAACTTAAAAAAGAAGACCCTCCATACTGTTCTCCATCATGTCTGCACCAATTTACATTCCCACCAACAGGATAGGAGGGTTTCCTTTTCTCCACACCCTCTCCAGCATTTGTTATTTATAGGCTTTTCAATGCTGGCCATTCTGACAGGTATGAGGTGGTCCCTCACTGTAGTTTTAATTTGCTTTTCTCTAATAATTAGCGATGTTGAGCATCTTTTCACGTGCCTGTGGGCCATTTGTATGTCTTCTTTGGAGAAAGGTCTGTATGATTCTTCTGCCCATTTTTTGATTGGATTGTTTGTCTTTTGTTGAGTTGTATGAGCTGTTTGAATATATTGGAAACTAAGTCCTTGTCAGTTGCATGGCTTGCATTCCATAGGTTGGATGCTTTTGAACTGTGGTGTTGGAGAAGACTCTTGAGAGCCCCTTGGACTGCAAGAGATCAAACCAGTCAATCCTAAAGGAAATCAGTCTTAGATATTCATTGGAAGGACTGATGTTGAAGCTGAAACTCCAGTACTTTGGCCAGCTGATGCGAAGAACTGACTCATTGGAAAAGACCCTGATGCTGGGAAAGATTGAAGGCAGGAGGAGAAGGAGATGACAGAGGATGAGATGGTTGGATGCCATCACCGATTCAATGGACATGAGTTTGAGCAAGCTCTGGGAATTGGTGATGGACAGGGAAGCCTGGTGTGCTGCAGTCCATGGGGTCACAAAGAGTGGGACACGACTGAGGAACTGAACTGAACTGAACTGATTGTCATTTTATCTACGGTTTCCTTTGCTGTGCAAAAGTTTGTAAGTTTGATTAGGTCCCGTTTGTTTATTCTTGCTTTAACTTCAATTGTCTTGGGCGACTAACCAGGAGACCTTCCAGCGTTTCATGTGATCAGGTCTGTGACATCCTGGCAGGTAGAGGTCTTAGGTCTAATACACATGGTTTCAATTTTTCCTTCAACTTTTACCTTTGCCTCTCTAACATTTTTCCTGAATGACATATTTAATTATTGAGGTCATGCAAAACTGTTACAGAAAATAACCAGGTCAATTTTCTTCATTGAAATTCATTTAAAAAAAGAATGGCCCTCTGTTTAGTAGAATATTAACATTGGTAGCATGATATATTCTTCAAATGGTTTGGTTAATTGAGGGTATGGAAAAGTGTGTTTGTAATGTTCACTCAAACCATTTCTAATGAAGAGGATTATCCATGGACCGGTCTCTGGAAGTTGGTGAGTGAACTGTAGTTTAATACATTCTCTTGCTCTGTACTCATAATAACCCCATGTGGTAGGGCTTATTGCTCTCATTTTACAAATATGGAGACTGAATTTTAGATTAAGTGACCTGCTCAAGGCCTCTCAGTCAGCAAAAGGCAGAAGCACAATGAGAACCCAGAACTTTCAGATTTTAAAACCCATGTTTCTCCCACCTCCCTTGTTCCTACATCAGATTGTCACATCTTCATCCTTCAGTCCAGCTGCTGAGTCTTCTTCAAAGTAAGATGGGGGCAGAACTTCCCATGTGGTCCAGTGATTCAGACTCTGCAGGAGTGCAGGCTTGATCCCTGGTTGGGGAACTAAATGGCACCCCACTCCAGGACTCTTGCCTGGAAAATCCATGGTTGGAGGAGCCTAGTAGGCTGCAGTCCATGGGGTCACAAAGAGTCAGACACAACTGAGCAACTTCACTTTCACTTTCTTTCTTGGGGAACTAGATTCCACATGCAGCCAAAAAATTTAAAAACATTTTTAAAAGTAAGATGGGGGCACAAAGCTTGCAAACATAGTGGCTCATACGGTAAAGCGTCTGCCTGCAATGCAGGAGACCCGGGTTCGATCCCTGGGTCAGGAAGATACCCTGGAGAAGAAAATGGCAACTCACTCCAGTATCCTTGCCTGGAAAATTCCATGGATTGAGGAGCCTGGAAGGCTACAGTCCATGGGGTCACAAAGAGTCGGACATGACTGAGCAACTTCAGTTCACTTCAATATAATAAACTCATGACATTCATTATCCAGCTTTTTAACAAGCAATGCTTGGTGAGTTGTGCTTCATCCATTTCACTACCATGAATATCTTAAGGCAAATCCAAGATATCATGTAGTTTCCACTGAAAAAGTTTTATTACAGCAACGACTCTGGTCCTGCTTGTGTCCCCGCTTATGCTAAGCCTTGACACAAACTATGTTCTGAAATGTCTTCATGTTAATGAAAAACAGATTATGAAGAAAAGGGGTGGGTGGATGATAGATGGTGGAGTCCTCTTTCTTCAACTTCCCTAGACTTTGATCCCTGGGTTTGGTAGATCCCCTGGAGAAGGGAATGGCAACCCGCTCCAGCATTCTTGCCTGGAGAGTCCCATGGACAGAGGAACCTGGTGGGCTACAGTCCATGGGGTCGCAAAGAGTCGGACACGACTGAGTGACCAAGCACGGCACATTGCAAGGAAAAATCCAGCCAGTGAAATTAGCCTAAAAATCTCAATTCCTTGAAAACAGAAAAATGAGCAGTGTTAAGGAAACACAGGTAATCCCCAGGGTAGCTTCCCATTTGCATGATATGCAAGCTAATGTTAAAGGAACAAAATTAGGTTGTGTGTGAACTTTTAAGTGAATAAGGTTGTGTGTGTACTTGTAAGTGTGGACAGCAGAGGGCAGAGTTTACTGATTAGATTCTGTTTCAATAGTGCCAGGAGCCTTCAGAAGAAGCAACCATGTATCAGAAATTGTTCCCTAGGCCGAGAGAGAGACATTATGACGTCAGGGAAAGCTGGAAAGTGGTAGGGCTCATCACAGGTTGCATTTCTGTTAGCTCCCCTTAAATTTTGCACATCATTTCAGGGTTTTCATGAGAGGGGCTCTTCTTTGGAGAATTAAATGCTTCTCACTGGGGGTTGTTTATTTCATTATAAACAAAAAACCCTGTCCAGAGGCCTGGCCCCTGACTGTGCTCACAGCATCAGGGGGCTGAGGTGGGTGCTTCGCTGAGATGAGCGAGGTACTTGGAGAAATCCCCCAGGCTTCGTTGCAGACTTGCCAGAAAAGTCATGGATAACAGGCAGGATTTGACTCTGTTAGGTCCTGAGAATGCTCTGTGGCTGTGCGTTTGTGATGTGCGGGTCTGCCCTGCTTCCAGGTTTCCATCGCAGAGGTGGGTTCTTAGTTCCAAAACATTCTTGAAATCTAACAGCGAGCATTGGAAGCGGGCGGGTGGTGGCCTAGCCCACTGTTACTGGTTATCAGAGGCTCTTGCTGACAAGTGTAGCATTTTGTTTCCACTGTCCACCTAGGGTTGTGAGGCTGTACTGAGTCCACTGTAAAGAGGCATGGCTTGTCACCTGCACTTTCTTACCAGGGGACTTGCCCCAATGCCAGGCTCATGAGCTCAAGGGCAGGGCTCTGATCCCCTGGTGGCTGATCAGTGCAGACGGATAAGCACATCTGTCTGAAGCCAGACCAGCCCTGACTCTGGTCTGTGCTGTGTTCAGTGCCGATCTCAGTGGACCCTAGGTTTGGAGGGAAGAGCCCCAGGCCCCCTCGCTCACACAGCCCCACCGGGACAGGCCTGATGACCATGAGGACTCATGTAGTGTCTGCCTCCCTCCTGATAATATCCTGTCTACACCTTGTGACCATGTCTGGCCTGCATCTGCTGAGACCGTGGCATGGCAGCCCCTCGCCTTCCTGCTCTCTGCCCAGCCCCTCAGTTCTGTGCAAGGAAGAACTTGGATGTGGAAGGATTAAGCATCGCCAGTATATTCTTCCCGACGCTCCTGGCTCACAGCCGTGTTCCTGCGTCTCCCTGTTTCCTGCCCCCCTTCCCTTTGTGAACTCCGGCTGGCCCATTTCCTGTTCCCCCAAATCTGGATCCCCTAAAAATATTTTCAGAGCCTCTGCCTCTTCTCTTGTCTCACAGTCTCTGGGTTGTTTCTTGATAACCTTTTGGTGTGTGGACAACTATTTTCTTCAACACCAGCCATGCACACCAGCCCTTTAGAATTTCAAGGATGAGGACTGTTTCCTATTTATTTTTGCACAGAACTGGTGCCCAGCGTGCCTCGTGATGAATAAATGAGTGGGCTTCAGTGGAGGCCCTGACATGGGAAGCCCAGTATGAGGAGTGAGACCTTTACCTCTTGGCTTCAAATTTCCCAACATCTGTTAGATCTGTGTTCTGTGTATTAGACAAGGATCCTAAGGAGAAACAGATGGGAAAATGTGTTATTATTTAATTTATTAAAATATGTTTTTTAAAAACTATGTGGGTTCCATGCCAATTTGACCAAGTTAAATTTTCTCAATAAAAATTTCAGTTGATATTTTTTTCTCACAGAACTTCAGCTGATTCTAAATCAAAGTAGCAAGTCCTCGGCTGGGGAGGGGCAGATTATACGAGTAAACAGGAAAGGCATATATGTGCTTATATTTTGATAAAAATGCATATAAATAGACCTAACAGCAACCAGTGGTAAACTTCAGGGAAATAGGATGAGAAGGATGAAGATTATATTTTTTATGATCTGTACTGGGTGAGCTGTGAGTTTTTGCACATATTAACAAATGAGTGAAATAAGAGCAAACGCTGTGGATGATTAAAAAAACCCCAGACTTAGCAAGACAACCAGGAAGGATGTTTCTGTCTAACTCGATGCCTACACTTACTCTAAGGCCTTAGTCACTCTGAGTTAGCGGAAATGAGTTTGAGCAAACTCCCAGAGCTAGAGAAGGACAGGGAGGCCTGGCGTGCTGTGGCTCATGGGGTCACAAAGAGCTGGACATGACGCAGTGACCAAACACCAACAACAAAGTCTTTGCGATGTGGGGACCGGTGCCCAGATCCACGGACAGGACACAAACGGCAAACTCAGCTGGCTCTTAACTATGTGTGTGCCAAGAACTATTTTAAACAGCTTTCAAAGATAAATTTACTTAATCCTTACAACCACCCGGGAATGCTCTAGGAAAAGTAGGCAAAGGAAGGTTAAAAGGCTGACTTACATATGAGTAATTGACAACGAGAGTAGTTGTATGTTGGCAGGAAAACTTGTTATTTAATAAATATAAATTCTTATCAATATAGAAAAATATATAATTACTTCCCTTCCTCATTCTATACTAGACAACAGTTCATAGGGATTAAAGGTGAATTTTTTTAACTTAATGAGAAAATATGGACCATCTTGATAGAAGTGAGGCCTGAAAGTATTTCTTAACGAGTGCGTGCTCAGTCACTTCAGTTGTGTGTGACCCTTTGTGACCCTTTGGTCTGTAACCCCCGCTCCTCTGTCCATGGGATTCTCTAGGCTAGAATACTGCAGTGGGCTGCCGTGTCCTCCTCCAGGGCATCTTCCAAACCCAGGGACTGAACCCATGTCTCCTGTGTCTCCTGCACTGCAGGCAGATTCTTTACTGCTGAGCCAATGGGGAAGCCCATTTCTTAACATACAATTGTACAAATAATAAAGGGGAAAAAATGAATATTTTGCTGTGGGCAGAAGATTAATAATACAAACCCCAGACCAGATGAAACTATAGCTGCGCATATAACTGATACAGAATTCCATTCATAATATGTAAATTCTTAGGAATCAATATATGATAGATAAATTACCTAACAGGACAAGGGAAGGCTGTCAGTGAGCACACTCCAGATTTCGGAAGCAGAACGGCCAATAAACTTCCCAAAAGAGCCTCAGTCTCACTGGCAGTCAGGAAAAAAATGCGAATAAAAAATAATGAGGCACAGATGGTATTTCAAAA
Source organism: Bos indicus x Bos taurus (assembly GCF_003369695.1). Taxonomy (NCBI): domain Eukaryota; kingdom Metazoa; phylum Chordata; class Mammalia; order Artiodactyla; family Bovidae; genus Bos; species Bos indicus x Bos taurus. Next base: position 3,735,929 of record NC_040079.1, on the reverse strand, counting down.
ATGTAAAGCATCTCAAATTTTGATAATAGGGATAAAAATGAATTTACGCATATTGGTGGTTTCGGAAGACGTGGATGCAGCTACTCTTGAAAGCAACTTAGAATTCTCCCCAAGTAGACCTCTATCTAATAAGTGTTGGAGTTGTTTATCGCTACATCTGGCAGTTCTCCCTGAATATATAGTCTCTAGAGTAAACTGACACATACAAGCAAGAATTGTGCGTAGAGATATTCATTTGCGGTAATAGAAGGCAAAACAATTTGATGTTTGTAAATGTGGAATGTGTAAGGCACAGTAGTATGCTCACAAAACGGAATGCAATGCAGCAATCCGATGAATGCTCTAGGTATTTCGAGAAATCTGAGAGACAGCCCTTCGCGTTACAACAAAGATTCCAGGTATGGTGTGGTACCGCCTAGGTCAGGCTTGACTCATGCGAAACAGTTACCGTTCATTGTCGCTGACGTGTGAAAGTAAAGTGTAAAAACACAGGATGGAGATACGCCCAGCAGCTCCAGGCTCCAGGTTGCTGGGGAGGGAGAAATACGCCCAGCAGCTCCAGCCTCCAGGTTGCTGGGGAGGGACAGGGGACGGGCACTGTGGCTCTGGTACTGAGCTTCAACTGTTTCATCCAGTTTTATTTTAATAAAATGTTATTGTTACTGCAGCCAGGTTATAGCAGGTTAAAGCACGTCTGTGTCATATTGTTACATGTAGGAAATATGATTTTCTATTTCATAATTTTAAAGCATGAGGACGGATTTTAAAAGAAATATAGTGATGTTCATGTTAGACACTGTTGGTTTCAGTGGGAAGAGGGACGTGTCCCTTGAGCAGGGTGGTGCGTGTGCCAAGAGTGGATGCGTTGTGAGGGGGATACCCTTGACCAGCAGGGGCCTTCCTAAACCAGCTTCAGCGCTTGAAACTCTGACCAGACCGCTCAGTTCTGGCAGTCTGCCAGCGCATCATTTCCCTCTTTTGGTATTGGGGGACAAGCTTGTTGTATGTATCAGGACCTCATATAGGGGCTCCCCTAGGGGCCTAATGCTTAAAAGAAAGCAGCCAAGCAGGGAGGGGAAGATTGAGAGCTGGGAACCTGGGATGTTTCCCCCTCTTTCTATAAGTAGAGGGTGGCCTTGAGCAAATAGGTCAATTTTTTTTGGAAAAAAAAAAAAAAAGGCAAACCTAGAGATGCTTGTGTTAGAATGAGCCCATACTTCCCTTGCTATGGGAAATATTTTAATGCCCTTTTCCTAGCTTAAATTAAGTGCATCTACAATAAAGCTTGTGTGCATACACAATTTTAAAAAAATTTAATATAGATGAAATAAAATAATTTATAGTGAAGTATCAGTAATACGTGCTTCAATGTGTAAGTGTAAAGGTACTAAATGCCCCCTGCTAACGGCAGTAATGGCTGTGGGGAGGAAGCCAGAGTCTATTACTGCACATCGAGATGAATGGGGACCGTAGCGTGGAAGCATAGCCACTAACATATGTAAACAGACAGCCCAGGGGAATGTGCTGTATGACTCGGGGAACTCGAACCGGGGCTCTGTAACAACCTAGAGGGGTAGGAATGGGTGGGAGATAGGAGGGAGATTCAAGAGGGAGGAGACATATGTATCCCTATGGCTAATTCATATTGATATATGGCAGAAATCAAACCACTATTGTAAAGCAATCACCAATTGATTAAAAATGAATATTGAAGAAATAATCAGTGTGGGTTGAAAAGGAAGAAGAAGATTGGAAATCATCGGAAATCGGGGAAAGGAAAGAGAAGATGGGACAGATGAACCCTAGAATTTAAAAAGTGTCAGGATAAGGAAGGATAGACTTGTTTGTATGTGGAATGAGAAAGAAGAAGCTCATCTGTTGAAGTAAGGGCTGCACCCCAATACAGGTTACAAGTCATCAGAGAAAGTGGGGCCTGGGAAGATCTCAGCCGGGATCACGTCTCCTTCTTTTTCTGTTTTAATTTATCTGACCGTGCCGGGTCTTAGTTGCGGCAGGTGAACTCTCGGTTGCAGCGTGTGGAATCTCGTTCCCTGAGGAGAGAACCTGGCCCCCTGCACTGGGAACACAAGAGTCGGAGCCACGGAACCACCAGGGAAGTTCTGATCACACCTGTTTCTTCAGTGTGCTGTCCAACCCGTGTCTTCTGTGGATGTGGCATGGATGGGTGACGACGCTGTCTCCTTGGGATTCCACCGCCTGTCGGGGCCTACATTCTGTCTGTGGTACTTAATAAGGCCTTGGAGACGGCATCCTTTGCTACTCACTGGGGAACACAGCATGGATTGGAAAAAGAATCAGAGAAGTCATGTGATCAGCCCAGTGGACCCTAACGGAGAAAGACTGAAACACAAGAGCCATCTTGCCCTCTGCAAGAAATAATGTCAATATGTAATGTTTACAAAGTGAATTTATCATTGTGCTGTAGTTTTCAAACATGTGGGAAACACGGTGAACTATTTTTAAACAACCTTCTTCACAAAATGTATTGAGGCCTCTACATTGCATGTGCTTCTGTTGAGGGTAATGTTTGGGTCTAAGGATGTTCACAGGTAACCAACGTGATTTTAAATCCCTGAGGATGGTTTCACTGCTTGCTAACCGGGTCTCTGAGCTGAAGCCACCCCGTTCTGTAGTGGAATCTGCCACTAAGGAATGTACTAACCAGACAGGGTGCACGGGGCCAGGAAACCAGCTTCTGTCTCCGTAACCAGCGTGTTTGGTTCCTGGGCCCTTTGCTTATTCTCTTGCAAAATCTCTCAGCATCATTACGCACTGAGGTCCCGCTGATTTATCCTTCCGTGGGCTGACCTCAGGAGCCCCATGGCTCTCACCGTGCAGGGGGCAGCAGCCTCTGGGGCTCCACTTGAAATGCCAAGCTGAGTCTTGTCCTCCTTGGGATCACTGGAAATGCAGAGCACTTCCAAAAGGCCTTTTCCTTTGCTGAGGATTTAATTTCTCTCCAGGAGTTGTTTAGATTTCATCTAAATCTGGGCAGCAACCAGGTGAGAGCAGAGGTCACGTGCTGTATCTCCTTCGAAAGCACCTGCCCAGTAGAGAGCAGGGGCTCAGGAAACATTTGCTGAGGGTGTAGACTGCCCCCCATGAGGCCCTGGATAGACCACGGATCTCCTCCTGTTAACTCCTTTCCAGACCCTGACAACACTTCCTTCCTTAGTTATCGCTGCTCCTTCTGTAATTTACACACGAATAGTTCCTGGTCTTACTGTCTACCTCACCTCTCTCCATTGTGAAGGAATATCTTGATATCCTTTTCCAACCAGATATTAATTATGCTGAAGATAAGAATGATGTCACCTGTTTCTCTGAAGCCTTGAGAGATTCTAACACCGTATTGAGAGAAGATAAATGCTCTGAAAGAGTGTGTAGATAGGATGATTCAAGAAGAAATTCTTTCTTCCTTAATTACATTCCAGTTCTCTCCAACTGAAGGGTACTTGTAGATCACACACACACACAGACACATGCACTCCAGACTTTTTAGGCTTCATTAAACCCACATACTTCTACCCTGAAGACAGAGCAAGACCCCAGAATGTAAGAAATATTTAAAATTCTCTTAGATTCTGAGCAATACAGGGGGAAAGTCAAGCTGCTGAATTATTCCCCAAAGCTCATTTAGTGACAAAGTTGTAGGTTGGTTAGGCTTGTTAAAGCTGCAGCAAGTGCTTAGTTAAGGAATTGTAAAAATTAGAAACCCGTGTAGGATATAAATTAAGACTATCTGGAGGCTAGAAAGATTTGGGGCTTTTTTGGGGGTTGTTGTTAAAATATCTAGCCAACTCCTGAAAAATAATGAGTGGTTGCCATAGCAACCGTGCTTTCGCATGACATGCGGAAGAACATGAAAAGGATTGGAATCAAAGGAAGCCACCTGGTTTGCTTCTTTAATTTTGGAGGAAGAAATTCACTCAAAATGATTTATAAAACAAACTGTTTTATTTTTCCTTTCAACACGATTATGGAGGTGTGGGGGAAATAATTTTCTTTCTCTTAAAATTCAGATTACAAACTGGAAATCCAAAGGAAATGAAGGCCGTTTGTCTCCATCTCAAAGCGCCCTCCTTCCCCCCACACCTCCCAGGAAGCCGGCCCCCACTGCACCACGAGGTTGACCCTGGAGCTGTTCTGATGGTGCGTGCGGGCTGAGTCGCTTCAGTCGTGTCTGACTCTCTGTGACCCCATGGCCTGTAGCCTGCTGGGCTCCTCTGTCCATGAGATTCTCCAGGCAAGAATCCTGGAGAGGGTTGCCATGCCCTCCTCCAGGGGATCTCCTGATGCAGGGATCAAACCCACGTCTCCTCCATCTCCTTCACTGGCAGGGGGGGTCTTTACCGCTTGTACCACCCTTAAAGGCCAACTAGCAGATTTTCATTAAGCACTTATTATCTAGTCAGCAGCTGCTTTTAAACAAGATACATCACGTGGCCTTGCTTTCCAGGGGTTACTGTCCAGTTGGCTACACATCGACAGCCTTGGGAGACCTTGGAGAAAATTCAAGTACTCAGCAAGTGGAGAGTAGGGGTTATTCAAGGCAGAAAGGATGTGGCTTAGAAAAGAAGGCTCACAGTGAGGAGGGGAGGTGGAGGCTGGTGGAGGTGAATTCTCCATTGACGGGATCATGGAAAAGGTAGCCTGGGTGATTCCAGGAAGGGGCCAGGGTTACACCCAGTGAGAGGCATGAGCAGGGCCCGTGTGGGCTGGAGGAGGAGGAGGGCTGGAGCATGGGAACCGGGAAAACGTGGGCAGAGACTCCAGGGTGAGACGCAAAATCTCAGGGTCTGGAGACTGGCTCCAGGGATCAGTGCTGCAGCTCCGAGGAGGGGTTGTCAGGAGCACCCCGTCCCTGTAAGCTGGCTCCTGTGACCCCACCCATCCCGTGCTGCCGCCCTGCCCCCCCGAGCCTGGCACTCCCCCCCTCTCGAGACCAGAGTCACAGCCAGTATCGATAGAGGCACCTTGCTTCCTGGGAGTTGACAACTGTGCCACTGACTTAAGATCTGGAGAAAGTGCTAGGTGCGGGGAACCGCTGTGATGGGGTGCTGGGGAAACAGACAGGGTACCCACAGTAGGACCATTAAAGGCCCAGAGAGGGAGGAGGGAGCAGGGGAGCCACAGGAGGGTGCAGGGCCTGGGTCTGCTGCCACCCCAGGTGGACGGGAGCAGGGAGGGGGCTGCCGTCAGGGCCCAGGGAAGGAGAAGGGATGCAGACTGCCGGGTGTGGGGGGAGCTGCAGGGAGGGGCCGGGGCAGGAGCATCTGCCTTCCTTGACAGTCTCCTGCCTGCAGCCCTCGGCTCCCATCACGTCACATGGCCTCCTGTGGAAGCTGGGCTGTGAGGTGGGCGGTAGATGCGGCCCACCGGCACCAGCCTCTGGGGCTGGGAGCGGGAGGACCCGTGACTGTCATCTGGTGACCCCACGCCAAGGACACACGGAGGCTGGCAGCCAGCTTGTCGTCCCTCTCTTTGCTTACATAGGACAACAGCACACACACGTCTGCAAAGGTCTGAACCTTTGCTCACAGCCCTCGCCCGGTGCCCAGGAAAGCAGTGTGACTTGTCCTGAGTGGGGCGGTTAACCCTTGTACCAGAACAACCGGCATAAGTTCGGCTTATGAACCAGGTGGGCACATTGGGTCATCCTGACCTCTGCCTGCCTCCCCCTCCCACACTCACAGCATCCCTACCATGTGTGCCGGCAGAAGCTGGAAGAGGGCGCGGTCGACGTGGCAGCCATAAGCTGACCAGAGAACCTTCTAGAAAAGGTGCGCTTTGGCGTCATAAGTGGTCAGATTTGGTGAGCAAGAGTGAAAATCCGGCTGTGCCCGGAACAAATACTAACTTCCTCCTACCTGGAGAGAAGCAAACAGAGCTGCTAAGTTGAAAGTCACCCCCAAACCTTCAGAAAGCACCTTTTAGTGCTTGCTAATTATTGAAGGAATGAAGTATGCAAATTTCTGTGGCTCCAGTTTGCGGTAGAGAGTGACAGCTCTGGATGTGAGCAAATAAGCTTGTGTGTCTTGTACCCTGCAATAATTCGGTACAAAATGGATGTTTGCTTTCAAGATGGTTTCTGAAGGCTTCCTGGGGTCACCTTTCCTGGACAGGGCTCTCCACTGCTTCCTATGAGAAATCAGCTTGAGCTATGGCCTTTCCATGAAACACATTAGAGACAGTCCCCCATGTCCAGGGAGTTCCAGCAGCTTCTGCCCCTTGGAGCCTGTCCACACAGCACAGAGCTTCCTCTGCAGGTGTAGACGGAGCAGCACAGATAATAACTGATTGTCTCCGGGGCAGGGTGCTGGTCAGGATGGGAACCCAAATCCCCAAATAGCTCCATAGCCTCTGGCTCCGGACTCTACCGAATGAATGCGTGAATGAACAAAGCTTAGCTGATGAGTGAACAAACCTTAGCACCTGCTTGGATTGTGGGCTTGCCAGTTGGTTTAGTGGTAATGAGACTAGAATCCGCCTGCTAACGCATGAGATGCAGGAGACGCAGGTTCGATGCCTAGGTCAGAAAGATCCCCTGGAGGAGGAAATGGCAACCTGCTCCAGTATTCATGCCTGGAGAATCCCCTGGACGAAGGAGTCTGGCAGGCTACAGTCCATGGATCGCAAAACGCTGGACACAGCTGAGCTACTGAGCATGGCATGACTTGCACTGTAGAACTCTTCCAGCAGTTCCGTTTTATCGCTTCATCTCCACTGTTGTTTTATTGCAGGGCTAGTTTTGATATTCCTGGTACTTCCAAATTGATAGAGGAGAAAACCGAATCCCAGGAAGTTTGGGCAGTTGGTCCCATGTTGCATCCTAGTTTCTTGGGATAGAGAGAAGGTGGCTGTTGGGGTCATCCAGCTGGAGGTTCAAATCCTGGTTACTCCAGAGAGGAGAGTTGGGAAGCACTCTGTCTCAGTAGCAGTCACCTGGGGGATGGAATGATAACTTGCTCTGCCCCTTCAGGTGGCCAGAGGGGTAGGATGTCCCTTGGCCCACCCAGGTTACTCAGGGTTCCCCCACCCCCACATCAGCTCACCAGCAAAGGCTGATCTAAGCCAATTTGCTTAGGCCCAGGCCTGCTGCCATCTGAAGCCCTGTTTCATGAGGATTAGCACCTGCAAACCTGGGGAGGATGAGCACCGAATGAAAACCCCTGTCCCTCCTAGGACTCTGCCGTGTGTGTGTGTGTGTGTGTGTGTGTGTATCATGACAGGCTCGTTTCAGCAGCAAAGGGCCGGCCAGCTCCGTGCTTCCCCCGTGTCCTTCCCTGATGTGTTGGTCTGACTCATCGTCTGCTCTGAGCGATGGGCCCAGGATGCCCTCCGGGCAGGAGATGTAGCCCAGCCCCTTGAGTGGGCCAGCTCTGGAGAACCGCTCCCTCCTGTTCCTCTCTCTTTAGCTTCCAGGAAATGGAGACAGAGGCCTGTAACACCCGACATCTGGAGGAGACACTGTTCCCAGCCCCTTAGTCTTTGGCGTCAATCACCCAGGCCTTCATCACCCCCTCTTCCTTGCTTTTGCTTTATTTCTAATACTCGAAGCTACAGCTCAAAATTCTAAGCACTGATTGTCTTCACATTTTCTAAGATCCAGGTGTCGATGGATTTGGAACATCCCAAGGATTTGGCTTGGGAAGTTTTTGGCAAAGGACGGATGGAATGTGCCTGGTCTTTTCTCTCCGGCCACACAAGCATCTTTCTGCCGCTGACCATCCAGGTGCCAGGCCACCCCCTTCTGCCTTTCCTTTCATGGGGCAGTTAGCTTCCTCCATGAAGACTGGCCTGGGTATTTCTGTGACATCCTTTAGTCAAAGGTTTGGAGGGATGGGGAGGGGTTGGGAGACGTACCTCTCATGTGCTGTGCGGTTTGCCTGGACCCCTGAGTTCTGCGGAAGAGAAATGCTGTAATTAACAGGGTGCGTTAGTTAGAGTTAGTTCATCGTGTGCTTCTCTGCCTTATAAAAGGTGCATCACCTGATTCTCTCCCGTTTGAAGCTGGAGGAACCGCATCTTATCTGTGTAGCTAACACACATGTGGAGTTGAATCTTTAACCTTGTAACAAAGGTCAAGGCTCTTTGAAGCATCTGGGGATCTGCCAAAAGGAGAAAGAGCTTGTGTTTGGTCCTTTGATGAGGCTGAAGAGTGAGGCTGGTTTCCATTTCACAGGAGGAAAATGGTAAAGATGACACAGAGCAGACAAAACACAGGCTCTTGGTTTAACTTACACAGGTCGTCACCAAGATTTATATGAAAGTGACGTCTTCCAGGGAAACGGTGCGCTCCTCCTGGACTCTGTTTCCATCATGTGACCGCCTTCTCAGGAGCACGTCTATAAGCCCAGAGTGAAGGGAAGTCTTGGTCCAGCTGTTCGGATGTGGCGCCCGGCTTCCTCCCACTCTGCCTTTCCAGCTTGCTCGTCTGAAGATCTAGCTCCACGAATGCCCTTCACCCCTGGCCATGGGGCTTCTGGACTGCCTTCCAGACTCCATGGGGAGCAGACCTCACTTGGCATTGCCAGCTTGTTCCTAGTGAGCTGACTTGAAACTAAACTGCTTTCTGTTATCACAGTAGTTTTTAAAAGAAAGGACATGTTCGTGCATGCTCAGTCATGTCTGACTCTTTGTGACCCCATGGACTATAGCCTGCCAGGCTCTTCTGCCCATGGGTTTTCCCAAACAAGAATACTGGAGTGGGTAGCCTTTCCCTTCTCCAGGGGATCTTCCTGACCCAAGGATGGAACCCAGGTCTCCACATTGCAGGCAGATTCTTTACTGTCTGAGCCACCAGGGAAGCCCTAAAGAAAGGACATTTTAACATGCAGGGAGAACATATTTTTCTGAATAAATACCATGGTTTTTAAAAAACCTTACCCACTCCAGTACTCTTACCTAGAAAATTCTATGGATGGAGGAGCCTGGTGGGCTACAGTCCATGGGGTCACAAAGAGTTGGAAACGACTGAGTGACTTCACGACGACGACCTTTACAAAACACTCATTATATCTCTCCATTAAAAAAATTTTTTACCAGCAATTGAGACATCATCATTAAGGATCAGTTATCCAGGGACAGGTATTTGGGAGTCACTGACTCAGTTCACACTGGGTTGATAATATTTCTCCATATGGAAGGTTCTTTTATATTTCATTTTATCCAAATTTGAACATTCCTTCCCTTCCCCAAGCATTCCCAGGCCTCACCCTGAGCCTTCCCAGCCATTTCAGAAGGTTCACGTCTTCGGAGCCCAGAGTTCCCTTGTCTGCTTGACCTGAATGGCCTTCATGGCATCTCCTACATGATGATTAATCTTCAGTATGTCTTGCCAACTAAACAGTAAACATTTTACATCCTCTTTTAATTCCTATTATTTTTATCCTATGCTGTTTCCTAAGCAAGCTTTGAGATTTTGCTGAATGAATAGGATACTAGTGTGATGTACTTCCTGTTCTCTGGAGTATGTTTTTTAATGAGATTTAATGATATTGTTTAGTTACATAAGTTAGGGCTTCGAAGGTGGCGCTGGTGGTAAAGAACCCTCTTGCCAGCGCAGGAGACATAAGAGACGTGAGTTCGACCCCTGGGTCAGGAAGATCCCCTGGAGAAGGAAATGGCAACTCACTCCAGTATTCTTGCCTGGAGAATCCCATGGATTGAGGAGCCTGGAGGGCTACGCTCCATGGGGTCACGAAGAATCAGACACGACTGAAGTGACTTAGTATTTTCACACATGCAGAAGAGTTTAAACAGGAAAGATTGGAAACGTGCTTTTATGAGATGAATCTGGCTACTGTCTCCCTTATGAAAGAGGACTGTTGTACACGTGAGAGCAAGGTTAAAACTAGGGAGTGAACAGGGAGAGACGTGGGCAGAGGAGGGCAGAGGAGCGAGGCTTCTGACCGCAGGTGGCGCCCAGCGGCCTTCTTCACAGCAAATGGTCACCTGTCTTTAGCGTCTCTCTGCTGGCCAGCCTGAAGGCAGGCCCAGAGCAGGGCAGCTCTTTAGTTTGCGAGGCTCCTCGGGCTTCTGCTGCCTTTCTTGCTTTTCTCACCAGGTGTTGGTTTCCTGAACATAACTTGTTGGCAGTCAGGGAATTTGGGAACTCGGTGGTTTAAGTATAAATCATCAACCAAAAAGATTGATGGTGTCTATGACTCAAAAATACTACATTTGGGGATTACTAAACCGGTCAATCCTAAAGGAAATCAACCATATGAATACTCACTGGAAGGACTGATACTGAAGCTAAAGCTCCAATACTTTGGCCACCTGATTCGAAGATCTGATTCATCAGAAAAGACCCTGATGCTGGGAAAGATTGAAGGCAGGAGGTGAAGGGGCAACAGAGGAAGAGATGGTGGGATGGCATCACTGACTCAATGGACATGAGTTTGAGCAAGCTCTGAGAGATGGTGGAGGACAGGGAAGCCTGAAGGACTGTAGCAATGGGCTCGCAAAGAGTCAGACGAGTCTTAGCAGCTGAACACACACGCACACACACACACATAATGTGGCTGAATTAACATCCCTACCCGAGAACAGGGATCCTCTAGGTCACTCAGCTCGGTGTTGGAAGATTCACTGGTGGTCACGACCGCACAGACCTGCTGGGGAGCCTGGCCCCTGCCCCGTTAGTCTTCTCAGGTTGCTGTGCCCCGTCAGTGCCCTGATCCCTCTGCTGGGACCTGCCCTCGTGGCCAGCCCTGTGACCGCACGTCAAGGGTGACACAGCGCTTGCCCAGCCCCATTGGCTGAACCCGAAGCAGCCGCTGGCCTGGCTCAGCAGAGCTCCTGGCTCTGTCTCAGGTCTTTGCCCCAGGGAAGCCTGTGCCCCCGCCTTCCCACTGCCCCCTATGCGGGTCCAGAGTACTTGCTCCTTGGCCCCGGGCGGCTGCGGCTGCGACGCATCCTGACCCGTGGCCTGGTGATGCCGCCGGATGGATGCTGTCTCCCCTGACATGTCACGTGCCATTTCTTCTGAGACAATTCCCAGAACTACTGCTCAGCAGACTCCTTCCTTCAAGGATTATTGGCTTAAACAGTGGGATGTGTGGTCATCCCCTTCCCTGCTCACTGAGGTTAAGTCAGCCAGGCCCATAAAATTCAGGCAACTCCCTCCCAAGCCTGCACACTTCCTTCATCTACAACCTGTTTGGAAGCCCTGAAGATGCTGTCTGGGCAAGTCCAGTAAGAATGGGAGAGATGACTGGACTTCATGCTGTCTTACAGGATTTAGTTGATTGGACTTCATGCTGTCTTACAGGATTTAGTTGACACTTGGTGCAAGACAAGCCATCTGGTGACACGGCCACATCTGACTGGGTAAAATATAGCGACTGCCCACCCCATCTGGAGCGCTGTGTCCAGTTCTAGGAGACCTCATTTTCAAGAGAGACTTGTATAATATGAGGGCTTCCCTTGTAGCTCAGACGGTAAAGAATCTGCCTGCAGTACAGGAGATCTGGGTTCAATCCCTGGGTTGGGAAGATCCCCTGGAGAAGGAAACGGCAACCCACTCCAGATGTGTAATATGATAAGATGATATTTCAAGATGATAATTGTCTTCAAATGCCATTTGGGGATATTCAGTGAGACAGCAGATAGAGAGCATCAGAACTCCCCTGGAGGTTCAGTGATTGAGACTTCGCCTTCCAATGCAGGGGATGTGGGTTCGGTGTCCGGTCAGGGAACTGAGATCCCACCTGCCTTGCAGCCAAAAAAACAAAACGTAAGACAGAGGCAATATTGTAATGAATTCAGTAAAGATTTTAAAAATGGTCCCCATCAAAAAATATTAATATTAGAAAAAACAAGAAATATAGAGCCTCAAGGGCAGGGGGTGACCCATGGCGGGCGGTCAGTTCATGCTGCCTGCTGGCTGCCCCCCTCAGCTGGTCCTGGCTGCCTTGTACAGACACACTGTCATGTGCTTCGTAGAAGTCCACCCCACTCAAGGAATGGAATGGAAGTGGAAGGAAATGAGGGCGACGTTATTACAAGCATTACAGGGAAAACCCTTAATCCTTTCTGATGTGTTTTTTTAAATAAACCATTCGAAGACTTTAATCTTCATTCGTAGGAGATTACTCACAGGGCTCTGCACAGTTATCAAATCCTGTCACCCGGAAGCTGAGAACCTCCATGCAGCACGGATCCCACGCCTGTCCAGGCTGGAGGCATAACAGGGCTTCCAGACGCTGTATGTGCCTAAGGTTCCATGTGTGTGGTCGCTGGGGACTTAACTGAGAGCAGGATGTTCAGCTGTAAATCCCATCAGAAAAGCCACAGGGACACAGTGCAGCTCCTCCATTGAGGATATTTACAATCAATACAGTGATATCTAATCCAGCATCAGTGTGCTGATTTCCGCTGTTCCAGTGGTGGTGCCGTTACTGGTCACTGTGGTTCCCCCGCTCCCGGATCCAATCCAGGGTCACTGGTGCATTTGGTTGTTCTGTCTCTCTAATCTCTTTTCACGTGGAGCATTTCCTCCAGCTTTCCTTCCTTCATGACCTTCACGTTTTGAGTTTTACTGCAGCATGCCTGTCAGTTGGATTTGCCTCGTGTCTCCTGGTAATGAGAACTTTGGCCAGAGAGTCTCCTCAGTGGGGATGGAGGTCCTCCGTGGGGGGTGTGTGCTGCAGCGTCTCCTGCCCATCTCTTCTCATCTTGTTCAGTCACCATGTTGTGTCCGATTCTTCGGCACCCCATGGACTGCAGCACGCCAGGCTTCCCTGTCCCTCACCATCTCCCAGAGCTTGTCCAAGTTCATGTGCGTTGCATCAGTGATGCCATCCAACCACCTCATCCTCTGTCACCCCCTTCTCCTCCTGCCTTCAATCTTTCCCAGCATCAGGATCTTCTCCAGTGAGTCAGCTCTTCACTTCAGGTGGCCAAAGCATTGGAGCTTCAGCTTCAGCATCAGTCCTTCCAATGAGTATTCAAGGTAGATTTCCTTTAAGATTGACTGGTTTGATTTGCTTGCTCATATTATAGTCACTCAGTTTCTGCTGAAAACACTTAGCAGGCTGGCTGCCCACTCTGTACAGAGTGGTGGCTTATTCTATCCTGATGCTGGTGCGGATCCTGCTTCTTAGCTTCATGAAATCTCAGCTGTGACCGTGGCTCCTGACAGACTCTTCTAGAAGCACACACAGGGCTTCCCACTTGATTTCAGAGGAATCACTCTCTGTCCCTTCAGAATGCAGGCAGTATTTTCAAACACCTTACTCAGGATCAGTAAAGAGTGCGATGATTCTTTTGCTGAGATGGAGGGCACCACACTGATGCTAATGCTGGAAAGAAAGTCCTGTTCCTGGTGTTTCAGCTTGCACGTTAGGGGCCACATTCTCTCTCTCTCTCTTGAACTCATAGGATAGAATGAATGAGCTCAGCAGATACAGGTTTCCTCCTCTGATCCCACTCTGGTTAACTGCCAGGGGGTTGGTGTGAGGGGGTGGTCATGGCAGAGCACAGTGAGGAGTGTGGAAAGGGGGATGTGGGGCTTGCTCTTGCAGTTTTGCCAAAGGTGGATCTTTTGTGCTCAGTCACTCAACCGTATCCGACTCTTTGCTGCTCCATGGACTGTAGCCCACCAGGCTCCTCTGTCCATGGGATTCTCCAGGCAAGAGCACAGGAGTGGGTTGGATTTCCTATTCCAGGGATCTTCCCGACCCAGGGATTGAACTCTCATCTCTCACATCCCCTGCATTGACAGGCGGATTCTTGGGCACTTGCACCACCTGGGAAGGACTGTCTAAATACACAAGTCACATCACTTTCAGTATATTTCACAGCAGCCACAGCAGACTTGTGGTTGTCATCCTCTTCTTCATGATTATTCACAGGTTGCTGCTGCTGACCTGAAATTGACAGATTGCAGGTATTTCTCCAGCAAAAATGGGTTTATTCAGGATCATCAGAGAATTGCACTTTGGGGTCTTGCGTGGTGAGTCACATGCCAGTCCCTGCAGGGCAGGGGAAGGAGGACGCTTTTATACGAGGGAAGAGCAAGTGGGGAGGATGCGGTAACCAAAGAGTCCATGGCTTCTCATTGGCTGAGTCCTCTCCAGTCTTCGCTCCATTTGGGCTCTGCTAGTATCAAAGACTATGGTTTTTCCAGTGGTCATGTATGGATGTGAGAGTTGGACTGTGAAGAAAGCTGAGCACCGAAGAATTGATGCTTTTGAACTGTGGTGTTGGAGAAGACTCTTGAGAGTCTCTTGGACTGCAAGGAGATCCAACCAGTCCATCCTAAAGGAGATAAGTCCTGGGTGTTCATTGGAAGGACTGATGTTGAAGCTGAAACTCCAATACTTTGGCCACCTGATGAGAAGAGCTGACTCATTTGAAAAGACCCTGATGCTGGGAAAGATTGAGGGCAGGAGGAGAAGGGGACGACAGAGGCTGAGATGGTTGAATGGCATCACCAACTCAATGGACATGGGTTTGGTGGACTCTGGGAGTTGGTGATGGACAGGAAGGCCTGGTGTACTGCAGTCCATGGGGTCACAAAGAGTCAGACAGGACTGAGCAACTGAACTGACTTACTGACTGGGTATCAAAGGGGGTGAGCCTACCCGCTACTGATCCCCACCTTAACTGAGGATTCTGTTAACTGAGTTTTTACAGTTTCAAGGATTGTTCTGGGCCTGGCTGGTGGCTGAGTGGTAAAGAATGTGCCTACCAATGCAGGAGATGTGGGTTCCATTCCTGGGTCAGGAAGATCCCCTGGAGAATGAAATGGCAACCCACTTGATTCTTTCCTGAGAAATCCCATGGACAGAGGAGCCTGGCAGGCTACAGTCCATGGGGTCGCACAAGAGTTGGACATTACTTACAACAGCAGCATGTATTGTTCTAGGGGCTCTGTATGGATTACTTAGACTTTAATGACAACCCTATGAATTAGGTACAGCTATTCCTGTTTTACACATGGAGAAACTGAGGCACAAAATTTTAATCTCCTTTATTTCAGAAACAAGGAAATTGTTACTCAGATTGTTTATGGCATTTGCCTAAGTTCGACACATCTGGGTAGCATGAGACCCTCCTAACTTCAGCTCAATTTTCCCCATTCCAGTGTTTGCTATTAAAGTGACCTTCATGCTTTGGCCAAGGTCATTTTCTTTCATCCTTCCTGGCATGAAAGAATGAGTTTTTCGCAAGCAACTTCTAAGTCTGGAAAGCAAGATTCCAGGGATGAATATACTAATGAAAGTGAAAGCTAGTCACTCAGTCGTGTCCGAGTCTTTGTGACACTATGGACTGTAGCCCGTCAGGCTCCTCTGTCCACGGGCTATCATATAAATCTGTATATGATGTCACTTATAATAAATGTTACATAAATCCGTATGTGAGATCATTTATGTAGATATCATATAATCCATATATGATATCACATAATAAAGACGTCTGCATTTTGTACGTGTGCTGTGCTGTGCTAAGTTGCTTCAGTGCTGTCTGACTCTTTGCAACCCCACGGACTGTAGCCCGTCAGGCTCCTCTGTCCATGGGATTCTCCAGGCAAGAATACTGGAGTGGGTTGCCTTTTCCTAATCCCCTTAGAGGAGTCCTCCTTGAGGAATGAGCCGTTTGCATCCTAAAAGAGGCCTGATCCTTCTCCAGCCTTTTCCTGGGATGCTTTAGAATATAAGCCCATAAACGTTGATTTCCAGTGGGGGAGGGGCATCCCCATCCATCTGCAGCTGGCTGGACGGTGGCCACACGGGCAGGCGGCTTCTGGAGGAGCCACCAGCCCCCGAAGAGTTTTCTGCTGCTGTGTGATTTCCTCTAACTTGCTGTCATGTTGCATAGTCAAGGGGCACTCAGCGCAGTTCCCAGAAAAACTGAGCACTTCCACTCATGATCTCCGGAAATAAGGGCTTGGGCTCTGTGCCGTGAATTAACTTTTGTAATGATCTCAGAGGAATGGAGGAGGAGGCTGAAAGGACTTCGCAGAGCTGGAGGGTGTGGGAAATCCTGGGGCCTCACCGTCCCCTGGGAGACGCAGACAAGCTTTGTGGGTGGGTCTCTGTCAGGGGCATCTCCTCGGGTCAGCAGTGTCCCTGTGTGGTTGATCTGACACACACACCAGCCATGCTACCAGGTGGGGAGGTGCCACGTGAGCAAGCCCATAGCCTTCTTGTAGGTAGCCTCGTGGTTGAGAGTATGTGGGTGGCAGGACCCTGAGGGTGCCCTCACATGGGTGCCGTGAGGACCCACGGGAACCTTCTCTGTTCATAGGGCATCCCTCCTCCCTCAGAGAGCACTCCCTGGCCTCTCTCAACCAGTCAGAAAGTGTTTTCCTGGAAGGCAGTCCTCAGCTGTCCCCAAGCCCCTTGGATGAGGTGTGGTCCTGATGCTGTTTTTCTCGGACTGTGTCTGGCTCCATCTGAAAAGCCTGCTGTAGTGGCAGGTCTGTGCTGAGCAGCAGAGAAGAGAGGTGGTTACATAGCAGCACCTGGAAGCAGATTTACAAGGGATACTGGGGGTGTTGGTGAGTGATTGACCCCAGCAGCGCATCCCCAGACCCGTCCGCTGATTCCCAGGTTAGCGTTAGGGTGAGTTCAGGCAGGCAGAGCCCTGGCTGACTCGAGATGCTGCTTGTAGCCACCTTTACTGGTTACGCCTGGGGTCATCTTCAAGTCAGAGCTGCTGGTACCTGGTGGAGTTCTGAGCAGTAACACAGGCATGACCTTGTTAAAGCACCAAGTTCTGAAGATGGACTTCTCGGGGACGCCTTCTGCTCTTGCTCAGGGTTTTGGCTCCGGAAGCTTTGGCTCAGTTTGCCATAGCAGGTACTTCCTGCCTCTGTGATGCTGAGGGTAGAAGGACTGCAGACGTCCATTGTCCACCTGCGTCTCGCCATCCAGCTCGAGAAGGAGAAGGTTGTCCCTGTTAGGGGAACCACTGCTAGGCCTCGTCGTTGGTCTGTGATGTTAAGAGTTAAGCTGTTGAGCTAAGCGTTCCTTAGCTTCTCCTCACAGAGAATCCGTAACAACACTTGCACCAGCAAACTTCCACTTCTCAACATGTGTGTAAACAAAACAAGCTCCTAAGGTCGTTCTTGCCCCATGAAATTTCTGTACTTGGAAAGTAAGTCATGCCAGGCTGCTTGTGCAGACAAAGCGTAGGTTCACTTTGCAAACCATCACATCAACACTTGCTCTAATGCATTGATCTTTAGATGAAAGAGCTACGGTGATTAGGGAGAATGGCAAAACAGAAACACTTATTTTGCACAGAGTATAAGTGTAATCCAGTGAAGTAAAGTAGAAGTTTGTTCCATGACAGGAAGGAGCTCATCTGACTCAGAGGCTAATGGAGTAATCTACTCCATTACCCTGCCTTTCAGTGAATTCTGGCAACACCAACTGATGTTAGACATAAAATAAGCCATTCATGCTTCAGTGAACACCGAGTCCCAAATATGTGCCCAGCTTCAGACACAGCGATAACCACTTTAGGCACAGCAGTGAGCAGTCAAACATCTTGTCTTTCACTGGTGGTTGTTGTCCAGTTCCTAAGTCGTATCCGACTGTTTGCAACCCCATGGATGCAGCACACCAGGCTTCCCTGTCTTTCAATATCTCCAGGAGTTTGCTCAAACTCATGTCTGTTAAGTCAGTGATGCCATCCAATGTCTCATCTGCCATCGTCCCCTTCTCCTCCTGCTTCAATCTTTCCCAGCATCAGGGTCTTTTCCAGTGAGTTGGGTGTTCTCACCATGTGGCCAAAGTGTTGAAACTTCAACTTCAGCAACAGTCCTACCAATACATATTCGGGGTTGATTTCCTTTAGGATTGACTGGTTTAATCTCCTTCCTGGACTTAACAGTCTAATGGGTAGAAACCAAAAAAAAAAAAAAAAAACCCAAACAAACAAATCAGTAAAAGTTATTATGTACTATCTAGTGATGAATTCTAAGGAAAAAAGAACAAGGAACATATCGGGAGGTTGGAAGAAATGGCTTAAAATTATAAAAAGTGTAGCCAATGAGGTCACACTGAGAAGCTGACATTTGCCCAAAGAGCAGAATAAAGCAGGGGAGTGAACCATGGGCTCCCGGTAGTAAGAACAGAGCAGAGCAAGTGCAAAGGCCCTGAGGTGGGAGGGGCCGTTCTGTTACAGACATCACGGAGGCCATCATACTTTTAGGAAGGCCAGGGGCCCGACGAGGAGCCTGATCAGGTCGTGTCTTATTGGCCATAACTTAAGGAACTTGGCTTTAACCAGAGTGCACCGGCAGCTGTTGGAGGGTGGGAGGGAAGAGGCATGTCATCTGACAAGTGTCACTAGGATCCCTCTGGTCCCCAGGGAGAAGGATGGTGGTTAGGAATCCAGGCAAGATTTGGTGGTGACCTTGCCAGGGTTCTGGCAGTGGACATACTAAGGATAAATTCTGTAAGTGGACCTGCCAGGATTTGCTGACAGAGTCCACGGGGGAATCCAGGAGGAGACAAAAGCAAGCTTTCAGCTGCAAACCGGGAAGTGTGGAGTTGCCAGTTTGGTTTGAGGTGGGGACACTGTAGGAGAGCCATCTTTGGGGGTACATTTCGGATTGTAAAGTCTGAGATACTCTTGAGTGTTCTTGTCAGCAGATGAGTCTACAGATCTCAGGGGAACTTTTAAACTAAACTAGACTAGACTTTTAGAGGTGCCTCCTTGACGGAATGGCCTTCCGTTCCTTAGAGTGGTTTGGTGTTCATTCTCTGGGCCCAATGTGCCTTCTATGGCTCATCGCTCACCACGCCCAGCAGTTAACCCGAGAGCCGCTCAGAGGGACCCCAAGGCAGAGTAGGCAAGACTAGGCTTTGTTTCTTTCTGATGATGATCTGCTTTCACTGACACAGACCTTCCCTGCTGCCGCTGGTTAACAAAAAGCCTGCTGAATCCTCAAGACACACGTTCTCCAATCTCCTGGAAGCCCACCACGCCCTGAGTCCCTTTCCGCCTGGCGCCTGACCTTCCGTCAGGACCCACAGCGGGTCTGCGCTGTGTGCTTCCGCAGCATCGCGTTCATCCTTGTGAGAGTCCGTCCGGCTGTGTTGTGGTGGCCTGTGTGCTTACGTCCTGCCTTGCACACCTTCAGCCACCTCGGGTTGCTGGGTCTTTGTCCCCCTTGACTGCTGAATCCCCCCACCATGTCCCCTATCTCAGGCATATCCTGCCGATCCCTCAGGATATTCTTTTCTGGAAACTCCCTCTGGCACTCTGAATTCAGATTAATTGCTCCTCCTGTGAGCTGCATTACCATCCTGCGCTTCTTCCTACCACAAGGCGTAACTCTGTATCAAGACTCGTCTGCAGTCTCCTACCTAGTCCAGAAAGGCCCAGTGAGGATTAACTGCCTCATTGTTGCGTTCACACCAGCTGGAGCTCGTAAATACTGTATGCTCGGTCACTCAGTCGTGTCCGACTCTTTGCGACCCCGTGGCCTGTAGCCCACCAGGCTCCTCTGTCCACGGAGTTCTCCAGGCACGAGTACTAGAGTGAGTTGCCATTTCCTCTCCCAGAGGATCTTCCCAGCCCAGGGGTTGAACCTGTGTCTCCTGTGGCTCCTGCATTGGCAGGCGGGTTCTATTACCACTGAGCCATCTGGGAATCCGTTCAGTAAATAGTAGTGATTTCGCCCCTTTTCTTCCCTCTTCCCCCTCTGCCACCCTCCCTTCCTTCCTTCTTTCCTTCTTATTTCTTTCAACACACATAGCTATAATCCCAAACAATGAAAAATGATAGGCGCTCAGTCTTACCTGACTCTTTGAGACCCCATGGACTGTAGCCCACCAGGCTTCTCTGTCCATGGGATTCTCCAGGCAAGAACACTGGAGTGGGTTGCCATGCCCTTCTCCAGGGGATAATCCTGACCCAGGAATCAAACCTGGGTCTCTCACATTACAGGTGGATTCTTTACTGTCTGAGCCACCAGGGAAACAAGGAAAGGAGCAGAATTAAACACAGTGAGATGCTTAGAAGCGAGGGGAAGGCAAAGCAGATAAGACAGTGATGAGCGATGGTTACTGTATTGCAAAAGCCAGAAACATGTGGTCAGAATACCATTAGAGCTCATAATTGGAACACTGCTTGGGAGCCCTGTGCACAGAATTTGAACGCTTTCGGTTTTCACCTTGCTCCTATTCATTCATTCGTCCCTCCCCTTATTTACTCAGTAAACATCTGCAGGAGGACCTAATTGACCATTTGGGAAAAGCATTTATGATGCCAGGGGTTCAAACATCTTGCCCCCAGTCCTCAGGAGTTTTCAGGTGGCACCAGTGGTAAAGAATCTGCCTGCTAATGCAGGAGACGCCCTCAATCTTTGGGTTTGCAGACCCGCTGCCCCAGCTCCTTCATCTCTGAGTTTCAGGACGTTCATTACACAGGGTATTGACCATCCTGTTTGTCCCTCAGGTGGTCCTTTAATGACCACATGGCCTGAGGGGTCCCATGTTGCCTTGCCTTCCTGGAATCCCAGTCTCCTTGTCCTGGGTCCGCCCCTCCTCACGTTGACCCATCACTCCAGCTGATGGATGACAGTTCAGAAAGGCACCTGGCTGAAAGGGTGATCTAGGGGTGCTGTGATTTCTTGATATTTGTTGGCTAGACCTTGAGAAATGTTGCTTCATGGACTATTTAGTCATATTTTATGAAGATCGTTTGTCAGTGGCTGGAAAATTGGACACGCATGATGAATGAGCAGGGAGGACTAATGAGCTCTTCCTTCTACACTCTGTCAAAGTCAGGTGCGGTGCCCGGAGTGGAACCCGCTTAGTGACACCAGCGCGTGTATTCTGATGACTCAGAAGGCAAGCTATTCATATTTCCAAGCTCCTGTGACTTCTGAAACAGGCTGCAACCATGAATTTATTTGACAGCCTGGACAGGGGACCCATTTAGGACTTTGTTCAGGAATCCTTCCGCTGTTACAGACACCTCTGGGTTTCTTCTGCTGGGCATTTATCTGCTTCTCCATGTTGCAGCTTTTAGCGTATGAATAATGCATCCCAGGCGCATAACTTCCCTGGCGGCTCAGATGGTAAAGAAACTGCCTGCAATGCAGGAGACATAGGTTCGATCCCTGGGTTGGAAAGATTCCCTGGAGGAGGAAATGGCAACCCAAAGGTATTCTTGCCTGGAGAATCCCATGGACAGAGGAGCCTGGTGGGCTACAGTCCCTGTGGTCACAAAGGGTTGGACATGACTGAGCTCGCACACAATAATGCATCCCCAGATAGAACCAGAATAGGGATAAATACTCAAAGGAAGATCAAATGCTAGCCCACCTTGCTTCTCTGATGAATAATCAGAAGTGCTCTTATAAAAGAAGCCAAGTGAGTGGGGAGTGAGGCCCAGGTGATGGGTTGCTCCTCCCTCCTTATTTGATCATTAATATGGAGAACGTTGGCCTGAATCTCCAAAGTGAGAGGTGATCAAATCAAAGAGTTAATCAAAAGAGTGTCTACCTCTGGGCTTCCTAGTCCTGGCCAGTCCGTCCATAGCCAAACCTCATCTCTGATTCAGCACGACAGAGGTGTGGCTGTGAGCAGCACTCAGCCCTGTTCACGTTGTTGTTTATTGTTTAATCGCTCAGTCATGTCCGACTCTTTGCGACCCCCATCGTCTGTACCCCACTAGGCTCCTCTGTCCATGGGGAGAATACTGGAGCAGGTTGCCATTTCCTTCTCCAGGGGATCTTCCTGACCCAAGGATCAAGCCCACATCTCCTGCCTTGGCAGGCAGATTCTTTACCACTGAGCCATCAAGGAAACCGGAAGCGTTCAGGTTTCTGTCCTTTGAACTCAAGGTTTCCAGTGCCCAAATCTTCAAGATGAGTCCTCATTGCTCATCGCTTGTCAGTGGCTCTTTGGCACGTGAACCATGCCCTTTCCAGGTCTCCCATCCCCCACCCACCACAGGCACCTTGAGATCCACCAAAGCACATCAATCGAATAAATCCCCGAACACACAAAGCTGCCACAGGTCTGCGCCTCTGCTTGTTCCATTTCTGCTGCACCATGAAGGAGAGAGAAGCATGTCTGACCATCCTTGGGTCAGGTCTGACCATCCTGACCAGCCAGAGATAATTTTCTGACTCAGGCAGAGATAATTTCATTTCGAAAACATCATGAGCAACCCAGACTCAATCACTCACTTCCTTCTTTGCTCCCAGAGCATCACCCTCGAAGCTGTTTCTATTGTAAAGGTCAGGTTTTCGTGCTAGTCCGTCTTCCCTACTGGGGGCTCCATGCCTTCGGAATAGGGACAGAAGATGGGTCTACTCTGTCTGTCTCAAGTCGTTTCCGAGGGCCCGAGAGGCAGCGCCTCCTCCGTGTGCAGCTGGGCGGTGCCTTTTCAGGGGTGAGCAGAACAGGCGTGATTTATATTCTGGCCAAAGGATCAAATAAAGACCATGAAACATATTACACATTGTAGTCATTGTCGCAAAGGGAGAAACAGAACCCTGGCATCGTGAATGCTTGCTCTGCCCACCTCACAGTGTTGGTCTTAAATGTCAAGCCCTGAGTGGTGTTGAGGCCACTGATGTGGAGCTCTGCATGCTCTGCAGGGTCCTTTGCTTTGCATTTTTTTTTATACAACATACAATCGTGGAGGGGTCCTGCCACACTCCCTGTACTGGCCTGGGTGCTGGCGATTCCCTCATCGTTCATTCAGTTTGTGTTCGAGTGGAGGTAAGAGGTGGTTGATGAATGAGAAACAGACAGTACTCAGGTGATGGTGACCCTTAGGAGGCATGTGAAGAGTGACTTGTTGGGTGGGGAGCTTGGGAAGTCTGTTCTATGAGAAGATTCCCCATGAGCTGAGACCAGAGGGTAAGCTGGAACCAGCCTGTCGCCCGGGGATACGGGAGTGCTTTACCTACATAGTGGAAGGAGCCTGGACCACTGGATCCCTAATGGCAGGGGTATGAGGCTAGTGTGGCTGGGGGAGTGGGTGTAGGAGAGGGTGCGGGTGAAGGGGCCGAAGGGGCCTGGAGGGGAGAGTCTGTGAGCACAGACCAAGCAAGGGTAACCCTGCAGGCGGACCTACTGCAAGAACGGATGTAGAGACTGGGGACAGTCCCCTTGGCAGCGTGTATGAAGAATTCAGGGCTGTGCTCTCCAGGTGGCATTCAGGCCTGGCTGCAGGTGGCCTGACATAGGGCCAGGATGACCTAGTGCCTGGATCAGGAGATGCTCTGGCTCTGGGGCTCTGTGACACCAACACTGACAGGGGGACCTTCCATGCCTGGTGACATCCCAGAGCCAAGCCCAGAAAACCCACCTGAAGGCCCTTCACAAGAGCAGGCTGAGTTTCTCTGTGCTGTCCGCCCCCTGCCCATTGCCATTGCTGAGCTCATTGTGATAATTTGATTTCATTTGAACTTCAGCAGTTTTCCTTGCCTTTGAAATCTCATTCGGTTGAATTTAATAACAAATAAATAATTCATGAGGGCTGGGGAATGAAAGGAAAAGGAAAATAAAGCAATGTATTCACCCAAACATATAAAAGGGCACCTTGTTCCTCAGCCCTAGCTCTGTGATCAGCCGGCCAGCTCGCTTCTAGGCAGATGCGTGAGACCCCCGGGAGGTGCCTGCACCCCTGCAGGACTCTTAGAACAGACCCTGCAGGGCTTCTGGGGGCCCAGCACGGAGCCAAAGATGGGTTTGTGTTTCTCCCTCCCCACCTGCAGGCCCGCCTGCCCCCCACCCTCCACCACCCTGCTGCCAGCCACCAGTTCTCCAAGTGGCCCGACAGTCCTCTCAGAGTGCTTCTTTCCTTGGACGTGCCACATTGGAGCCCTTACCAAAACAATCAGTGCAGACCAATGTCACGTATGCCACCTGATGGGAAGAGCTGCCTCTTCGAAAAAGACCCTGATACTGGGAAAGATTGAGGGCAGGGGGAGAAGGGGACGGCAGAGGATGAGATGGTTGGATGGCATCACTGACCCAATGGACATGAGTTTGAGCAAGCTCCGGGAGATGGTGATGGACAGGGAAGCCTGACGTGTTGCAGTCCATGGGGTCATAGAGAGTCGGACACAACTGAGCGAGTGAACAGCAACACGGGATTATCCAGGCAAGAAGACTGGAGTGGGTTGCCATTTCCTTCTCCAGGGGATCTTCCCGACCCAGGGGTCGAACCTGGGTCTCCCATATTACAGGCAGACTCTTTACCGTCCGAACCACCAAAGAAGGCTGAACAACAAGGACAATGTGTGGTTAGAAAGATTAGATCAGGGTATTTACGTGGTGCTGGAGCACCCACCTAAGGGATCACTGGCTGGTTGCAGGGTCAGAAAGGTGCCTTTATACTGGAGAGGGCTGACCGTCACCACTTTAACCCAGTTATCAGTCTTCACATCCTCAACAGCAGGAAAAAAACATATCCCATGATGCAGGATGAGGGGCCAGCTTCACATGCCAAGAAGTGACCAAGTTTAAGCTGAATGTTGAGAGTGAAAGAGGAGAGTGAAAAAGTTGGCTTAAAGCTCAACATTCAGAAAACTAAGATCATGGCATCTGGTCCCATCACTTCATGGGAAATGGATAGGGAAACAGTGGAAACAGTGTCAGACTTTATTTTTGGGGGCTCCAAAATCACTGTAGATGGTGATTGCAGCCATGAAATTAAAAGATGGTTACTCCTTGAAAGGAAAGTTATGACCAACCTAGGTAGCATATTAAAAAGCAGAGACATTACTTTGCCAACAAAGGTCCGTCTAGTCAAGGCTATGGTTTTTCCAGTGGTCATATATAGATGTGAAAGTTAGACTGTGAAGAAAGCTGAGCACCGAAGAATTGATGCTTTTGAACTGTGGTGTTGAAGAAGACTCTTGAGAGTCCCTTGGACTGCAAGGAGATCCAACCAATCCATTCTAAAGGAGAGATCAGTCCTGGGTGTTCTTTGGAAGGACTGATGCTGAAGCTGAAACTCCAGTACTTTGGCCACCTCATGCAAAGAGTTGACTCATTGGAAAAGACCCTGGTGCTGGGAGGGATTGGGGGCAGGAGGAGAAGGGGACAACAGAGGATGAGATGGCTGGATGGCATCACCGACTTGATGGACATGAGTTTGGGTGAACTCTGGGAGTTGGTGATGGACAGGGAGGCCTGGCGTGCCGCGATTCATGGGGTCGCCAAGAGTCGGACATGACTGAGCAACTGAACTGAACTGAACTGAACTGAACCAAGCTTTTAGGTCTCACTTTCAGTTCTCAGGAGATACAGTTGTGGAGTATCAGTACGGACGCCAGGAGCAGACAAAGAGAAGGAGCCACAGTAGTAGTAGCTACTGGCCCATTCTTTTCGACAGCCCCACAGCCCCCAAGGGCAACATGGGAGCCTTGGATAAATCCTTATAGATACAAACCAGCTCCATAAGCCATTCTTGAATAATTATCGAAGTTCTTGGATGAGAGCTAGATGACTTTCAGAAATTCTATTCATTTTTTAAAAATGATTTAATTGGCGGCTAATTACTTTACAATATTGTAATGGTTTTTGCCATACAGTGACATGAATCAGCCATGGGTGTGCATATGTCCCCCATCCTGAGAATTTTTTTAAACTTTAAACTTTATTTTTTAAACTTTATTTTGATGATGCAGTGGGACATGCAGGATCTTAGTTCCCAAACCAGGAATCGAACCCACACGTCCTGCATTAGGAGTACAGAGTCTTAACCACTAGACCACCAGGGAAGTCCCTTTTAAAAAAAAAAAAGTGTAAAATAAAATTTCTTGATGGCCCAGTGGTAAAGAATCCATCTGCCAATGCAGGATACATGGGTTCGATCCCTGGGTCAGGGAGAACCTCTGGAGAAGGGAATGGCAACCCACTGCAATATTCTTGTCTGGGAAGTCCCGTGGACAGAGGAGCCTGGTGGGCTACAGTCCACAGGGTTGCAAACAGTTATACATGACTTAGTGCCTGAAGAGCAACGGCAACATGTTTTAAATGATCAGTAGTTACATAGGAGAATGTCTAGGGAATGGGGTCTCCGTTTTTCAGAGCTGGCCCACACAGGTTTTTTAAAGATGCATACTAAATCGTTTACAGGAAAAAATGTCTTAATGTTTGTGTTCGCTTGAAGTAATTTTTAAAGGAGATGAAGAGTAAATGTGCAAAATGGGGGAAAAGGGTCAGAATCTGGCTGGTGGGAATAGGAAAATTCACTCTACTCATCTGTGCTGTCTGCTTTTCTCAATGTTTCTAACTGACTTAATTATTTTAAAGTTGCCTGCAAACATGAATGGCTGGTGTGTGCATGTTCTCTGGTAGTATGTTATTCTTCTTCAGGGGTAAAGATGGTGGGAATTAATT
The DNA here is from genome assembly GCF_003369695.1 of Bos indicus x Bos taurus. Lineage (NCBI taxonomy): Eukaryota > Metazoa > Chordata > Mammalia > Artiodactyla > Bovidae > Bos > Bos indicus x Bos taurus. Next base: position 3,709,566 of record NC_040079.1, on the reverse strand, counting down.
GATTCGATTAACAATCCATTAAACACCCATTGTCACCCATCAGGACACTGAACCCTGACAGAGGAAGCCCTGATGGCCTTGTTTTGATGGCAGAACACGGAGAGGGGACCCTTCAGAGCTCAGGGTCCTCATGGGAATGGGGGTTGGGGGGTCTGCAAGACCAGTCGCCTCAGATATGTGGAGGGTCCACACTGAGGGGAGTGAGAGTGAACTGACGCTGTAACGGGGAGGAGAAGGGGAGTTAAAAGAGGTAAAACGCAGCACTTAATGGGTTGACTTCATGTTGATCGATACTTTTCAGTTAATTGACCAGCACATTTCACATGGCTCTAAAGAGGAGTATAGAGGTAATCAGAGAACTCGAAGTGGGAGAGATGCAAGCCATGTTTTGCTGACTTTCTAGCCATTTATTTATCAAGTGTGGTTTTCAGGCAACAGATGAGAGGGACCTGTGTGTGGGAGGAGACCAGATCTGACCCTGGTGCCTCTCCCATTGGGGTTTCCAATGCAGAAATATTCAGTTCAGTGAGTTTGTTCAGTTCAAGCCAACTCAAGGGGTGGTGCTCCTGGGTGCCAGCTCAGCACGTCTTGTGCGGCTGCAGGAAGCAGGGACACGTGGTGCCTTCCTCATATTTCACTAAGGGGTTGAGTTTCCTGAGATGGAAAGCTCTATGGATGAATCTCTTCGCAGTCAGGGGAGAACCTCTGCCGTCCCCTGAATCTGGTGTTGGGTACCCAGTGGGTGTACAGTAATAGCCAGAGCTGAGCAGATAAACAAGGACAGACAGGGAAGAGGAGACCGCAAAGGGAAATCAGACCTTGTCATCCATGTGCACAGCCTGACAGGAGAGAGGTGATGTGCGTTCACAGTATATGGGATGAGAGCAGCAGAGGAGAGACGGTGTGTGCCCGTCAGAAATAGGCTGGGACGAAGCGTGGGGGGCTTTGGTGGTGTTGAGTGGATCTTCCGCAGGAAGAACCGGCCTTGACTTGTATGTAAGGGTTTCTTAGAAGGCTCCACTTTTGATCTCAACCCACCCGAAGGAAAGAATAGGGAGATCTCCATAGTCGGCATGTTGTGGAGCAGACCTCGGCTCCAGGATTTGGAAATTGCTTTCTAATTCAAAGTCAGAAAAGCTTTCAGGGTCTGGGGCATCTGATGGTCCGGATAGAGGAGAAAGTGGAGATCCCTGGGGTCTGGAGGGCTTGGTGAAAGCAATTTTAAGATCAAGGGTAAGGAGAGAAGGGAAAGGAGGGATAAATAGGAGGGGCCATTTGAGGGAGCCGCTGCTGTCTGGGGACAGAAGGGAATCCAGAACGGGGGTTCCAAGTTCAAGAACTCGAATATAAAAACAGAACTTGAATGGGTTCAGAAGACCGGGTTGGACAATGCGCTAGGTTGCTTGGTGGGCCAGACACCTGTGTTTGTTGTGATGTATGATTATCCTCAACTCTGCCCCTAGTGGGGCCTGAGTGTATTTTTTAAGCAGGGCTCTCCCATCAGACTTGCAGGGCTCTGGGGAGCAGTGAGCCATCCCCAGAACCAGGGGAATTGACTGAGTAGAAGGCGAAGTCACTGCCCCAGCTGATTCACCCTGCTGTGACGTGGAGTCCTCACCTGTAACACGCTAGGAGCTGTGTCTGCCTGGTAACCACGGTGTGAGCCCCAAACAAGAGAACCCACACCAGGCTATTCTAATTGTGCCTGGCACACAACACCCATTCAAGAAACACCAGCCATGACCATCATCAGAGGTGCTTATGCTGCTGAGGCACCTGCCAGAGTGAATCATGATTTATGCCAGGGGCTAATGGAAAATACTTATTTCAGTTATTTTCTTGTCTAGGTAATGCCAGAGGGGGCAATAAAAATAAAAACAACCAGGTATGGTTTTTTCCTTTGTTTGCAAGTGTGGTTTAGTTGATGAAATTAGAGGTCTCTTCTGATCGGTTTCTCTTTGTCCTCACACTGCACCATGACATTCCACCTGGTTGCTGTTGTTTCAGTCGCCAAGTTATGTCTGACTCTTTGTGACCCGTGGACAGTAGCCCACCAGGCTCCTCTGTCCATGGTACTTCCCAGGCAAGAATACTGGAGTGGGTTGCCATTTCCTTTCCAGGGGATCTCTGCAACCCAGCGATTGAACCTGGGTCTTCTGCATTGGCAGGTGGGTTCTTTACCATCTGAGCCACCAAATGCGTTAGCAACTAAAGAAACCCTCCAGGGTGTGAAGATGAGAGCCTGTGACCAACCCTCCACGGGCACCCACATGGGAGGCCCACTGTGTAATTAAGGGTTATTTTCCCACATCATTAAAATATGCTTAAACATTAAGTCAGGATCCTTTCCTTAACAGAAAAATGGGGAAGCATACATATCTCTAAATTTAAAAAAATTTCATTAAGGACCAAATAGGCAGGAATTGGGTGAAAGAACCCATATTTTCCAATTTACCCTCCTCTGCTCCTAAAAATTTTCTTTGCATATTGGCCATAATGCATCACAGAGGCTGCTGAAAGATGGGATAATTGGAAATATCCTGCATCCTTGAACTAGAAAGCATGTGGGTTGCACATGATGTGGACAGTAGGCATCTCTCATGTGTCTTGAAGAAATGGTCACAAACATTTGCGTCACGATTCCTATCAGACACCAAGGAACTTGCTGTCAAAGAGAGACCAACCAGCTGGTGAATTTAAATCAAATATGACATTGTCCACAAAGGAAGAATGAAGAAATCTAGGAAGCTGTTTAACAAGCAATGCATTGACAGTAGATGAATTCTTCAGTAAGTATTGGGGAAAGTTGCTGTAAACTTTCTGATCCTCACAGAATACTTTACAAGAATATTTTGCAAGATTTGAGTTCCTGGGAGAAAAGTTTGGATCATCTCTGTCTCTCTCTGGACAGTAATGAGGTGCTCCTCCTGGGGCCTCATTTGGCACAGCCCTGGATACACGACCAGGTCTCGACAAATGCCATACCGTTTCCACTTCCGTGGCAAAGTCTCAGTTATCCATGACAGGACCATCCCTTTAGATGATCCTGACCCTGTCAGGTACCTGCTGAGCCCCCTTGAGTGAGCTACTTAAACTTTGAGCCGCAGTGTAGTTAGCTGCAAAATGGGGATAACAGTACCTACGCCACCGGGGTATTAGGAAGGTCAAACGAGATCAAGAGTCCGGAGCATAATAATGAAAGTTACCTTTTATTCAATTATTGAGGGTGATGAAGGAGGAAAACATGGAGGACCATAGCCTAGAGGTTATTTCCCAGTGAGCTTTAAAAATTCTCCACGAGTTTGATCTTCCTAAGCAAGAGGACAGTAATGACAGTGTCTCACACCCCCTCCCAGGGCATTCAGAGGGCCAAGACACATCCAACTTCACTGCCGAAGTCCCAGGCACCCACGGCAGAAATGGAGGCAAGTCGGGGACGGTACTGTCAATATTAATGATACTCTTTCACCTCTGAACCCTCCCCCAGACTTCACTTCTCCTGATGTTTCCACCTGTGCCCAGGAGGCTTCTGCCATCTGCTGATGCCGGAATGTCTGCCCTGAGCTCCATGCACTTCCTGTGATGCTAGGAGTTTAGGTTTGTGCTGAGTGCTATTCTGAAGCCATGGGTCTGATCCTGACCAGGGCTTACTTGGAAATACAAGGGCTGAGGAAGGTGTGGTTGGTGGAGAGAGAGGAGAGAAATTATTCCTCACTCCTGGTCCTGCGCTGTGGCTGCCCTCCTGCCACCCAGGGCTCACAGGTGTGCCGAGATGATTTAGGATGAAGTGCAAACCAGGACTCGGTCCTCCAGGCAAAGGTGACTTTATATGAGAGTTCAGATTCTAAGCAGAAGGAAAGGATCTCACTCCAGTCATTAGCAACTTAGTTATAAAGTCAGATATAAAGCTGAATGTGTGTTTATGTGACAAATGGTCAAGTCAAGGCTATGGTTTTTCCTGTGGTCATGTATGGATGTGAGAGTTGGACTGTGAAGAAGGCTGAGCACCAAAGAATTGATGCTTTTGAACTGTGGAGAAGACTCTTGAGAGTCCCTTGGACTGCAAGGAGATCCAACCAGTCCATTCTGAAGGAGATCAGCCCTGGGATCTCTTTGGAAGGACTGATGCTGAAGCTGAAACTCCAGTACTTTGGCCACCTCATGCGAAGAGTTGACTTATTGGAAAAGACTCTGATGCTGGGAGGGATTGGAGGCAGGAGGAGAAGGGGATGACAGAGAATGAGATGGCTGGATGGCATCACGGACTCGATGGACATGAGTTTGAGTGAACTCCGGGAGTTGGTGATGGACAGGGAGGCCTGGCATGCTGCGATTCATGGGGTCTCGAAGAGTCGGACACGACTGAGCGACTGATCTGAACTGATGAAACATTCAGTGGTCGTCATTCCTCACATATGCATCTTACAGGCATGTGCTGGGTGTGCTAGCTAAGACTTACTTTAGTTAGTTACTCAGGTAGATAATAAACTTTTAAAATCTGGAACTGTCTTTTGCTTCATTTAATTTTTTTCCTCCAGAAGAGGGAACCCTCCTACATGGTTGATGGGGATGTAAGTTGGTGCAGCCACTATGGAAAATAATATGGAGGTTCCTCAAAAAACTAAAAATGGATCTGCCATATAACCCAGCAGTCCCACCCCTGGGCATGTATCCAGACAAAATGACAATTCAGAAAGATACATGCACCCCTGTGTTCATAGCACTATTGACAACGGCCAGGACATGGAAGCAGCCTAAAAGTCCACTGACAGATGAGTGGATGAAGAAGATGTGGTGCATGTATCCGGTGGAGTACTGCTCAGTTTAGAAGAGAATGAGATAATGCCCTTTGCAGCAACATGGCTGGACCTAGAGATGATCGTACTAAGTGAAGTGAGTCAGACAAACAGTGATATGGTATCACTTCCATGTGGAACTTTTAAAAAGAGATGCAAATCAACTTATTTATAAAATAGGCTCCCAGACAGAAAAACAAACTTATGGTTACCAATGGAGAAAGGGGAAGGGGAGGGATTAATTAGGAGTATGGGATTAACAGATACGTACCTCTGTATATAAAATATATAAACAACAAGGATTTACTGTATGGCACAGGGAACTCTCTTCAGTACCTTGTGATAAACTTTAGTGGAAAATAATCTGAAGCTGTGCATCTGAAACTAACATGATATTGAAAATCAACTATAGTTAAAAGTTTTCTCATCAAATAAGAATTGAATAAATAATGGTTGAAGGAATGGATGCCTGGATGGATGAAAGGGTGGGTGAATGGATGGGTGGGTAGATGGATGGATAGATGGGTGGGTGGATGGGTGGGTGGATGGATGGGTGGGTGGGTGGGTGGGTGGGGGGATGGATGGGTGGGTGGGTGGGTGGATGGATAGATGTGTGGATGGATGGATTGATGGATGGGTGGGTGGGTGGGTGGGGGGGTGGATAGATGTGTGGATGGATGGATGAATGGATGGGTGGGTGAGTGGGTGGGTGGGTGGATGGGTGGGTAGATGGATGGATGGATGGATAGGTGGGTGGGTGGATGGGTGGGTGGATGGATAGATGGGTAGTTGGATGGATGGGTGGATAGATGGGTGGGTGGAAGGATAGGTGGGTGGATGGATGGATGGGTGGGTAGATGGACAGAGGAATGGATAGATATTTACTCTCCTGGATAAAACCTTTCTATTCACCTTTCTTTGCAAAAGAATACATAAAATACTTCATTCAAACTTCTTATTTCTGGGTGTCCTTTAGAAATCAGGATTCCTCTCGAATATCCCCTTGTCAAAGGGGCAGTAAGCATCTATGTTTTGGCCTCTGCTGTTCCACAAGGGCTTCTAAGGTAAATTTGACCTGAAGCAATTCATTTGTGGTTAGATTTGATACTTCTCCAAAAAGTCACTAAGAAATGACTGATTCAACTTGTACTTTGCCCAATAAAACAAAACCTGAGACATTTGTTATTAAGCAGATGTCTGAGAATTATCTTCTCAGGGTCTGTTTGAGTTTCAAACATTCCTTCATCTCAGCCTCCCTTGAACTGCTGGTTGAACCACCTTTATAAAGTGCTGGTTTCCTCATTTCTCATCCATCTCTCTTAACCTTTTCTTTACTTATTAATCCAGCCAAACTTTTGTTTAACCAGGTATCACAATTATTCAAGACCTTCCTTTTCTCTCCAAGGTGAACTTGGAGAGCATTCTATGAAAAATAGATAGTAGGATTTGAAAAAAAAAAAAAAATATATATATATATAAGCAAATCCCAGACTCTGATTGAGCCCAGGGCAAATGCAATCCCTGTTCTTCTTCAGCTCAGTTTAAGTTGGTGAAGTGACTTTCTCAGAATGAGGACCTCAAGGCTTTGTAAGGCATCAAAAGACCTCTTTTCACGAATGTTTGCATTCTGTAGCAGCGAGGAGGACCCATGAGAATTAATGCATGCCTAACCCAAAACATACATTAAAGGGAGTGCTTGCTCAGACTGTCAGAAATTTAATTTGTCCTACTCATTTCCCAAGCACTTTATCTACTAGATCTGTTCAGACAGTCTGTTAGTCCATAAAAGATAACAAATTTATAAATATTACCATTTCACATGAGAATCTCAAAGTAGTCACTCAAAATAATTTATTGGACTAATCTATGTATTATGTACCCTGCTTTTTACCTCTGAGGTATGTATATTGCCTTGAAGGAATTATCTTTTACCTATTTTTTAATATATCCTTTTTAAGGACTTCTCTGGTGGCTCAGAGGTTAAAGCGTCTGCCTGCAATGCGGGAGACCTGGGTTCGATCCCTGGGTCGGGAAGATCCCCTGGAGAAGGAAATGGCAACCCACTCCAGTACTCTTGCTTGGAGAATCCCATGGATGGAGGAGCCTGGTGTGCTACAGTCCACGGGGTTGCAAAGAGTCGGACACGACTGAGCGACTTCACTTTCACTTTTAAGGACTAAGTACTATGGTGGTTTAGTCACTAAGTCATGTCCGACCCTTGTGACTTCACAAACTGTAGCCTGCCAGGCTCCTCTGTCCACATGATTCTCTAGGCAAGAACACTGGAGTGGATTGCCATTTCCTTCTCTAGGACTAAGTGCCATATAGCTCTTGTCTTTTTCTTCTCACTCAACACCTTGGTGTCTTTGTCTATCCTTTAGGAGAAGGAAATCTAGGTTTTGGACTAAAGTTGGACAAAACCCTCTGTTACTGCAATGCTAGTGTTTTTTTTTTAATTTAATTTTATTTTTAAACTTTACATAATTGTATTAGTTTTGCCAAATATCAAAATGAATCCGCCACAGGTATACATGTGTTCCCCATCCTGAACCCTCCTCCCTCCTCCCTCCCCATACCACCCTCTGGGTCGTCCCAGTGCACTAGCCCCAAGCATCCAGTATCGTGCATCGAACCTAATGTAACATTTATTTATTTTGCTGTGCTGGGTCTTAGTTCCAGCATGCAGGATCTCCAGTCTTCCGTGCAGTCTGCAGGATCTTTAGCTGCGGCATGCACATGCTTAGCTGCAGCATGCGCACTCTTCGTTGCAACATTTAGGATCCAGCTCCTTGACCAGGGATTGAACCTGGGCCCCCTGCACTGGGAGGGCAGACCCTTAACCACTGGACCCCCAGGGAAGTCCCTCAGTGCTAGTTTCTTTCAAGGACGGTCCTGAAGAGGAGACTCAGATTCCTTTTGGTCCTTCCTCTCGCTTCTCTTGCAAACGTTTATTTTTTTCGTTGCTCGCTGTAACTTGGAAGTTGCTGGCTCACTACGCTGAGACATAGTGACTTTTGCCAAATGAATGGCAAGTGCCTTGAGCTTAGGAGGGATTCGTACTAGAATCTGCTGCTAATGAGCTTAACTTAACTGAGCATTTGTTAAATCTGATCTGCCCAGTGGGACAGGAGAAGGCTGGATGAGATGGAGGAGGCACAGGTGAGCAGACACCCAACTAGCAGAGCCACAAGCAGTGTTTCCGAGCATGGAACGTGCTGTGGCCCAGAAGCTCCCCTGATGGAGCATTTGCCATCCTGGTAGAGCCCAGCACTGGGTTCTGAGACTGAGACCTGGAGGTGACATCCATAGCTCTGCTAGTCTACTAGGAGCTAAGCCTGCTGGAGTCATGCGTATGGAAGACAACTTAGCAGTCTGGATGAGACCGAAGTTGGCACAGATAATGGGACAAAAGAGGAGATGCTTGTGTCTAAATGTCAAGTTGTGTTGTATGAAAGCTGAGAGGCAGGAAGAAAAAAAAAACAAAACCTGCAAGTGATTATAAGATGAATGGGTCTAGTGTCAGCCGTGTCAGAGATACACAGCTCTTCTTCAAGATTCAGCAGGTTCAGAATAAGCAACAAGGAAATACAGGTAGTTTATTCAAGCAGCTGTAAATCTCTTTCATCGCAACTGAGATGGCATCTTCAACTCCACATCTGAGACGGCAGGAAGATGACAATGCATTGATTTTTGGCAGAGGATGGACAGTCTCCAGAAACGCTGTGAAATCTGGGTGTCTTGTTTCCAGAGGATCACTGGCATTTTTATAAAACATGAATGCTTTCCTAAAGGTTAGCAGTCCGAAGTAATAGGGAGGAGCAGTAAACTGGCACAGGATGTGAACCTTTTGTGGAAAGGGGTCCTGTGCCTTTGAGAATTTAATAGATACATGGACACACCATGAATGCCTGACCTGAAGGGTGGAGGGAGAGACCTCTGTTAGTGGTCATCAGGGTGAGTAGTGGCCAGCCAGCCAAGACTTGGTCCCCTCCAGTGATATTCACACTCGTGAGTCACTGATGGAGAGGCCTGGTGGGAGGGGCTTTCATAGGCTAGCAAGGAAGACAGAGCTCTCCAAGGTGTGTGCAATGTGTGCGTCTCAGACAAGTCCCACATCAGGCAGGAGTGCAGAGTCGGGTCTGCTCAGTTCCTCCTCTGATCTTATAACACATCCATCACCACACATACACACACGGGTTCTGACTTAGCCCCTCTAAAATAAAAACCAGCTGTGAACACTTACAGTTTTATATTATCTCCTATGACACAGCAGAGCCGTGAGATAGATTTGTAGCCTTTTAACAGGGGAGGACATGGAAAGGCAGAAATATTAGGTAATTTACCTGTGATGGGTTGCTCTAGCATCAACCTACAATGTTGGGAATTTCCCAGATCTCTTTCCGTATGTATGTGGTTCTGAGTTAGAGTTGGCCAAAAATGAAGTTGTGAGAACTTTGGGGGGTAAAGTGAAGCAGTGGTTAGAGATGCCAATAAGGAACTAGCAGAAGGCTTTGGTTTGTCTGCTCTCTGCTATCTGGTGCCCAGCTCTCTTTCCCAATTGCCAGATCCCAGCATCCCCACCAGGCTTGCAAGTCCATCCTACAGACTTTGCTTCCCTGTCTGCCCCACAAATGTGTAAGGTCTAATTCCTGTAATAGATATTACTCTCTAATACTCAGAGTTTCACTCCCAAACTCAAATTCTGACTGATATATTTACCTATGGCCAACCAGGTTAGAAGTGCTGTTTTATAATAGCCAGGACATGGAAGCAACCTAGATATCCATCAGCAGATGAATGGATAAGAAAGCTGTGGTACATATATACAATGGAGTATTACTCAGCCATTAAAAAGAATACATTTGAATCAGTTCTAATGAGGTGGATGAAACTGGAGCCTATTATACAGAGTGAAGTAAGCCAGAAAGAAAAACACCAATACAGTATAGTAACGCATATATATGGAATTTAGAAAGATGGTAACGATAACCCTGTATGCTAGACAGCAAAAGAGACATAGATGTATAGAACAGTCTTTTGGACTCTGTGGGAGAGGGAGAGGGTGGGATGATTTGGTAGAACGGCATTGAACCATGTATAATATCAAATAAGAAACAAATTGCCAGTCCAGGTTCGATGCAGGATACAGGATGCCTGGGGCTGGTGCACTGGGACAACCCAGAGGGATGGTACAGTAAGGGAGGTGGGAGAGGGGTTCAGGATGGGGAGCACGTGTACACCCATGGCGGATTCATGTTGATGTATGGCAAAACCAATACAATATTGTAAAGTAATTAACCTCCAATTAAAATAAATAAATTTTTTAAAAAAGAAGTGCTGTTTTTATGCTACATAAACTTTTGGTTTTTTCCATTCTGTCATCGCATTCTACTGTGTTAAAATTCCTCCTTTTTTTAAACATCCTTTCTTAAACATTATACATGTTCATTTTTAAGGGAATTTTCCTAAAACTTATGCCTTGAACTGAAAATTGAAGAGTTGGTTGTAATGGTGGAAAATTATCGTCTATTGAAAGATTTGTGCGCTACAAGAATAACAGAAATAACTCCTTACCAAATAGATTTCTGAAAGACAATTTTTGATTAGAATCAATACGCATGAGAAATACTGACTTGATGGGAGGTTATAGGAAGTCATCTGGCATTAAAAATTCACCCTCAATAGTTCATAATGATACATCTGTCTAAATGTTTGTCACTTTGTTGATTTTCAAAGAATTCACTTGACTTCATTAATTTATTATTTTTCAGTTCTCTATTTAATTTATTCGGCTCTGTTCCTTTTTTCCTTCTGCTTGCTTTGGATTTAGTTTGCTCTTCCTTCCAGCTTTTTAAGGTGGAATGTTAGGGTACTAACTGAGAAACTTTTTCTTAATATACTTTACAGCCATGATTTTCCCTCCAAGCTCTACTTTCACGGCATCCCATAAGTTTTGGTATGTTGTGTTTTCATTTTAATTCAGCTCAGAGTATTTTTAAAATTTCTCTTGTGGTTTCTTCTTTAATCCACTGGTTGCTTCTGAGTGTGTTGTTTAATTTCCACACGTTTGTATGAATTTTCCAGTTTTTCATCTGTTATTGGTTTCTAAATTCATCCCATTGTGGGCAGAAGAGTTACTTCGTATGTTTTTCCTATATTAAAATGTAAGACTTGTTTTGTGGCCTAGCATATGGTCTGTCCTGGATACTGTTCCCTGTGTACTCTGCTGCTGTGGGGTGGAGAGCTCTATAGAGGTTTGTAATAATTCATCATGTACCTCGATTTCTAACGTAGCATTCCAAGCAGAACATGCCAGTGCTGTCAACTCAACACAATAAACACGCAGAATTCAATTCCTCTTTTTATTTTGTTTCTTTTTTTTTCCAATTATTTTTCTGTCTGTAAAACCACATTGTCAATTCCAAGTTTAAATATAAACATGTATTCTTTGGTCTGTCTCTATGTAAAATGATCTGTTGTCCCAGAGACCATTCAATTGTATTTCTCACAATTCTAGTAATTTCTGAAAATAGTATTCTCTTCACCTGAAATATCATTTTGCCTTATTTTCCATTTAATACACTTTATAAATTTGCACATAAAACTAAGGAAAGACACAGCTGTCGAAAACACTGGACTCCATTCTCTCAGGATGTCTGTGTATGTTGCTGCTGCTGCTAAGTCGCTTCAGTCGTGTCCAACTCCGTGCAACCCCATAGACAGCAGCCCACCAGGCTCCCCCGTCCCTGGGATTCTCCAGGCAAGAACACTGGAGTGGGTTGCCATTTCCTTCTCCAATGCATGAAAGTGAAAAGTGAAAGTGAAGTCGCTCAGTTGTGTCAGACCCTCAGCGACCCCATGGACTTCAGCCCACCAGGCTCCTCCGTCCATGGGATTTTCCAGGCAAGAGTACTGGAGTGGGGTGCCATTGCCTTCTCCACTGTGTATGTTGACTCATAGGTAAATAAGTTATGGGAGCCCAGAGATATAATGATTAGGAGTGATTAGTCCCATCCCAGGCCCTTTACCACACCATCCCTGAAATGCTGAGAGTGGCTCACATTTGCATGTTTGTCTACTGACCCGGGTGGTGGGGTGTGGAGAATGGGAGCTTGGTGTGAAAACATGAAACACTCTATGAACCTAAGATCCAGAGCCTATTAAAGTGCAAACTGCATCAGAAACCACATAAAACCAAGGAAGATAAATCAAGAGATGACCAGCATATGTGTGATGTTATCTCGAAATACCTCTTTTAACATATATGCCTCCCCGTGTATTATATGAAATAAATGTAGGTTGTTGGAAAGAGATATGGGATTAAAGTTCTAGCTGAATGATGTCAGGCATGTTTATTAGACTCTAGGAGCCTCGTGCCTTCATCTATGCAGTAACAGGGGTAGTTACACCCACTCAAGTGATTTGCTGTATCATTAGCAGCAATATCTTAAATATCTGGCCATCAGACTTTCCTCCCTCTGACCATCAGTTCCTCCTCCCTCTGTCCACGAGACCGTCTTCCCTCTGACCAGCAGACCCTCCTCCCTCTGACCCTCAGGTCCTCCTTCCTCTGGCCCTTGGGTCCTCCTCCCTCTGACCACGAGACCCTCTTCCCTCTGACCAGCAGACCCTCCTCCCTCTGACCAGCAGACCCTCCTTCCTCTGACCCTCAGGTCCTCCCCCCGCTAACCAACAGACCCTCCTCCCTCTGACCCTCAGGTCCTCCTTCCTCTGACCCTCGGGTCCTCCTCCCTCTGATCACCAGACCCTCTTCCCTCTGACCAGCAGACCCTCCTCCCTCTGACCCTCAGGTCCTCCTCCCTCTGACCCTCAGGTCCTCCTTCCTCTAACCCTCGGGTCCTCCTCCCTCTGATCACCAGACCCTCTTCCCTCTGACCAGCAGACCCTCCTCCCTCTGACCCTCAGGTCCTCCTTCCTCTGACCCTCAGGTCCTCCTTCCTCTGACCCTCAGGTCCTCCCCCCGCTGACCGGCAGGCCCCCCTTGCTTGCTCCCCCCAATAGCCATCGCGTGAGTCTGAAGCATGCAGCCCGCAGCTCTCAGGGGCAGATCCTTGGGCTGTTTTTGGAAACAATCAGCACTGCATCCAAGTGCCTGCAGTTGAGCTGACAGACACACTGGGGTTGTTTATTACAAGGAAAGGAAGTCTCTGGGGGAAACCAGTTGTTAACAAAGAACATGAACCCCCATGGACCGAACTGCCGTCAGCCCTCCCCGAAGCCTTCTGTGTTTGACCCACATGAAGGAATTGCATCAGCAAGCTCCTGTCTGCTTCTGGTGCTCCCGACCCCCCACGGCCAGAACGGCTTCTTCCTTCAAAGTGAGTTTGTAGGAGCCTGGGGTGGACAGGTGCACGGCTGGTGAGGGGACACATGAGAAGGCCGGTGTGGCTGGAGCAGGAGGAGTGGCAGGTGACAGTGACATGCTGAAGAGGGGACCAGATCCAGAGCAGGCAAGGGGTTAGCACTCTACTGTGACTTGGAAGGGCACTGGCTGGGCAGGCAGAGAGGAGTAGATGGCTCGAAAACATACTGAGAACAGACAAAAATAAACACACAAGTTGCTAATGGATTTGACTTGCAGGGAGAGGGGTGGGAAAAACTATGATGCTATCTGTGTTTGTTTGTTTGTTTGTTTTTCCTTTTTCAAGCAATCAGTTTAGTATTGACACCCTTTTCTCCAACTGAGAAGACGAAGACAGGGACAGTTTCCTTGGTGTGGGAGACCAGTGACCATGGAGCTGGGACACCTCTGAGATGCCCAGGTGGTAATGTCCACTCTCTTTTCCTCAGGGAAAAGATCAGGCAGAAATAAAGTGTGGGAGTCGTTAGCAACAGATAGGACGTGGAGCCAAGTAGTGACTGATCACAGCTAGAAAGCAAAGGCAGACAAAAAGAGAGTTCAGTTCAGTCCAGTCCAGTTCAATTGCTCAGTCGTGTCTGACTCTTTGCAACCTCATGAACTGCAGCACGCCAGGCCTCCCTGTCCATCACCAACTCCTGCAGTTTACCCAAACTCATGTCCATCGAGTCGATGATGCCATCCAACCATCTCGTCCTCTATTGTCTCCCTCTCCTCCTGCCCTCAATCTTTCCCAGCACCAGGGTCTTTTCAAATGAGTCAGCTCTTCTCATCAGGTGGCCAAAGTATTGGAGTTTCAGCCTCAGCATCAGTGCTTCCAACGAACACCCAAGACTGATCTCCTTTAGGATGGACAGGTTGGATCTCCTTGCAGTCCAAGGGGCTCTTAAGAGTCTTCTCCAACACCACAGTTCAAAAGCATCAATTCTTCGGCGCTCAGCTTTCTTCACAGTCTAACTTTCACATCTATATATGACCACTGGAAAAACTATAGCCTTGACTAGATGGACCTTTGTTGGCAAAGTAATGTCTCTGCTTTTCAATATGCTATCTAGGTTGGTCATAACTTTCCTTCCAAGGAGTAAGCATCTTTTAATTTCATGGCTGCAGTCACCATCTGCAGTGATTTTGGAGCCCCCCAAAATAAAGTCTGACACTGTTTCCATTGTTTCCCCATCTATTTGCCATGAAGTGATGGGACTGAATGCCATGATCTTAGTTAGAGACTGAGAAGGTATTCAGGTGAGGTTGGAGGGCAGAGGGAAAAAAATGTTATGTTACAAAAGCTAGCATGAGGACAGAAATGTGCCCTTTGGTTACTCAGCGCAGAGACACTGAGAGGGACAGTTTGCTGACAGTTCACCAGGAGTGGTGGAAGTCAAAGCCAGACCGGAGGTCGTTGAAGGGTGAATGGGAGGTGAGGAGGAGCGACAATATAGGGTAGACGTGACTCTGAGCCCGGAATGAGGCAGAGGCTTTCCCAGGACTGAGTGAAGGCGTGAACTCAGATTCTCAGAAGTCCTTTCAGAATTCTACTTGCTTCGCTTTATGTACTGCCTGCATTTCTAAAAATTGTATGGCAAAGCAAAAAACAAAGGTGTGGAATTCTGTTAATATCTTAGCTTTACTTCTGTTAAGATACAGTCACGTTATAAAGAACACGACTGTGACGCCTGATGCAGTGATGTGCAGGAACCCTAGGATGGCTGTGAAAGGGCAGCGTGCACTGGTGTGGATGCAAGAAGCACACTGGCGGGTCTAGAGAAGAAAATAAGTGTGAATGCAATCCATGCGTGTAGCATGGCCTTCACAGGAGTGTGACCATTCTGACCCACCGTCAGGAGGGTGCATACTGTGGTTATTTTGCCAGTGGACAAAATGAGTTTCACGTTATATGTCCTTCTGCTGGTACCTGTCAGGCGTGGCAGCTCCCTGGGTCCAGGAGCGATGCCCAGGGCTAGAGACCAGGGTGAGGATAATGAGCTCACGGTACAGAGATGAAAACAGAGGTGATCTGTATTCTGTTGGAAAGAGCCTAGAATTAACAGGCCACCAAGAAATCATCCTCAAGCCTCCTTAGCAGAATCATAAATTGTCTTCCTGCATATTTCTTTTCCACTTTGATACAAGTGCCCACTGACTTGTGGGACTTGATTGTTAGGGTCTGGTTAGTTATGTAGTCGCTCCAGGAATTCAAGGCAACTCTCTGCCTGGAAGAGCCAAAGTGTGATTTTTATATGGAGACAGCACACGCTTTCTGATCCTTGAATCCACTTTTCATTAACTGTTCACATTAAGCGGCCCTACCTCCTTGGAAAACAAAGCAGGAGTATGTTAGAGAAAGGGCTATTTTGTAATCTAGATAAATACTTGCTGCAAGGGTTATTGAACTTGAAGGGGAGGTATTAAGTCAGTTAGCTAGGAATTTGCAACTTCTTTGGAATTCTTTTTGGCTCCAGGAGAGGTAATAAATCTAGAAACTGTCAATTTACAAACGTGTAAACAGAATTTACCTTTTAGTTGACTGAATATCCAACAGTGAAATAGTTAAGCTGAATTGATATAATCGGGAAATTGACCTATAAAGAAGGGGACCATGCCATTTATCATCCAGATGGGGAAGCTCAGTCAGAGACGGGGAAGGGGAGCTCTTAGCTTTTATGTCAAGACAACAGACATCGCCTTGGTCAGCCTTGGGGGAGGCCAGGATGCTCTGTCACCATCTGTAATGGTGAACTGTGGTCTTTGATGCTACTGCTACAACTCACTAAAGGCTCACATGATGGCTAGCATTTTTTTAAATTATTTTTTTATTGAAGGATAATTGCTTTACAGAATTTTGCTGTTTTCTGTCAAACCTCAACATGAATCGGCCATAGGTATTCATATATCCCCTCCCTTTGGAACCTCCCTCCCATCTCCATCCCCAACCCACCCCTCTAGGTTGATGGCTAGCATTTTTTAGCAGTTTCTTTTTAATGCTTCCCTGGGGGCTCAGTTGGTAAAGAATCCGCCTGCAATGAGGAAGACCTGGGTTTGATCCCTGGGTTGGGAAGATCCCTTCAAGGAGGGCATGGCTCCCCACTCCAGTATGCTTGCCTGGAGAATCTCCATGAACAGAGGAGCCTGGCAGGCTACAGTCCATGGAGTCGCAAAGAGTCGGACACAACTGAACGACTAAGCACAAGCAAATTTTTTAAAATGTTCTACATCTTTTAAAAAAATATCTATCTATTTATTTATCTTTGGTCGCGCTGGGTCTTCCTTGCTGCGCATGGGCTTTCTCTGGCTGCAGCAAGCAGGGGCTGCCCTCCGTTGCAGTGTGCGGCCTTCTCACTGTGGTGGCTGCTCTCGTGGAACACAGGCCCAGGCACAGGGGCTGCAGCAGTCACAGCACCTGGGCTTAGTAGTTGCGGCTCATGGGCTCCAGGGCACAGGCTCAGCAATTGTGGAGCACAGGCTTAGTCGCTCTGTGGAGTTTGAAATCTTCCTGGACCAGTGACTGAACCCGTGTCCTCTGCATTGGCAGGCAGATTCCCATCCACTGTACCAAAAGGGAAGTCCAGCAATAATGTATTTTTTAAATTATCATTATGTGTATTGTTTTCTTAGACATAATGCTATTGCACACTTAATAGACTACAGTAGAATGTAAACGTTGCTTTTATATGCACTAACTGTTAGTCTCTCGGTCGTGTCCTACTCTTTGTGACCCCATGGACTGTAGCCCATCAGGCTCCTTTGTCTGTGGAATTTTCCAAGCAAGAATACTGGAGAGGATTGCCATTCCGTTCTCTAGGGGATCTTCCCAACCTAGAGATTGAACCCGGGTCTCCTGTATTGCAGGCAGATTCTTTACCATCTGAGCCACCAGGGAAGCCCTTTATATGCAGTAAAGAACTTAAAAATTTTTGTGACTCACTTTATTGCAATATTTACTTTATTGCAGTGATCTAGAATTGAACCCATAATATCTCCGCTGAGTGAGTGAGTAAAAGTCACTCAGTCGTGTCCAACTCTTTGCAACCCCAAGGACTATATATATACAGTCCATGGAATTCTCCAGGCCAGAATACTGGGGTGGGTAGCCGTTCCCTTCTCCAGGGGATCTTCCCAACCCAGGAATCTGCATTGAAGGCGGATTCTTTACCAGCTGGGCCACCAGGGAAGCCCATAATATCTCCAAGGTCTGCCTATATTAACGTAAGGATAAGGTTATGTGTCAGTATAAATATAAGTATAAATATTAAATAAGATACAGAGATAAAGCTAGAATCAGCTATCCGAGATGTGGCAAAGACAGCTGCTGGGCAGATCGCCGTGGAAGCCTGGGATGGGTGTTCTCGGGTCTCTCTGAAGCGCCTTGCCAGCAGAGAAATGATTTTTCTGTCAGGTGCGGCGAGAATCAACATGAAGGTAAATGACGCAGGATGCTTTAATAAACAGACGAAGGAGCCGGGAGTCAGCTGGTGTCAGATTCAGAACCAGGAACCACTGTCTTAACTGAGGGAGCTTGGGCAAACAACTCAACTCCTGGGTCTCGTCTTTGCATTTGGGGGAGGTGTGGGTGAGATCTGCATTTACTTTCAATTCTGCAGGATGGTCAGATGTGTTACGAGGGGAGAAGATGATCACATAGGCGTTCTAGATTGTATGCAATGACATTTACTTCTTTATGGTAAGACTGGACCCATTTTAGGCTGCTGTGAAGCTCCCAGAAGGGAGGGCAGCAGGCAGCACATGTGTGTGTGGGTGTGTATGCACGTGCGTGTGTGCACGCTACGTTGTGTCTGATGCTTTGGACTTTAGCCAGGAATTGAACCTGTGTCTCTTTGAGTCTCCTGCACTGGCGGGTCTATTCTTTACCACTAGCTCCATCTGGGAAGTTCACAGTGAAAGGTGGAAGTGTTAGTCGCTCAGTCGTGTCTGACTCTGAGACCCCATGGGCTAAAGCCCCCAGACTCCTCTGTCCATGGGATTCTCCAGGCAAGAATACTGGAATGGGTTGCTATTCCCTCCTCCAGGGGATCTTCCTGACCCAGGGATCAAACCTGGGTCTCCTGCACTGCAGGCAGATTCTTTACAGGGGAGCCTGGGAAGCCCACAGCTCTGACTTAATGGCCTCAACATTTGTTTTTCAAGGAGTATCCGCTGTGACTGATGACATCCAGACCACGCTGGGGAAACGGAATGCATGGTCTGGAAGGGTTTTTTCCTTATGACGTTCTCTGGCTATGGCTGCATAGAGAAGTTGAAATGAGAATTTCAATTCAAGGGTCCATATTGCTATCTCAAGCACAGCTATGTGCAATGAGAAAGGCCCACTTTGGAAATAGGTCATCTTCAGCTGCTTTCTGTCTTTTGTTCTGTAATTATAATGTGCATCAGGAAAGTTATCACAGCCTATTTGGAGAATATTGGTTTAACGGAATGTTTGATTAAATCAATATTTGGAATGGTACTAATTACATGGAGAAGAACTAATGCTGTCTGTGGGAATAAAAGGGGAAGATTTGTTCATTATGTAAATGAAGGTAACTTAAGGGAGAAAATATTTTGAAAAGATGCCCTTTGGATTCTGGCTTGGGTATGGCTAATGGAGAGATACTCAAGGAGAAAAGAATAAACCATCTTATCAAACTTTATATAAATTCTACTTATCATAGATATGAGTCAGGCAGTTGATTGATTTGCTGGTCATACTGTTGGCTCATCATTGTTCTAAGTATTCCTCTTCCAGCAAGTGAGGTGTTTGATGTCTTCAAAGGAGATGAGACTATAGTTAGTGCCTGAGATCCAGTACTCTGGGCTTAGCCCGCTGAGGAGATACAGCAGAGGGTCCCCAACCTCTCCACCTCTCAGATTACAGGCTGGTGACGTGCCCCAACCTCTGTTTTCCCTCCTTGCCACGGGTCTGCCCTCCCACCATCCCCACCTCCACAGAACCCCCATTCATCCCATTCTTCTTCCTCCTTTCTGTGGCCACACCTCTTCCCTGGTGGCTCAGATCATAAAGAATCTGCCTGCAATGCAGGAGACCTGGGTTCAATCCTTGGGCTGGGAAGATCCCCTGGAGAAGGGAATGGCAACCTACTCCAGTCTTCTTGCCTGGAAAATTCCATAGACAGGGTAGCCTGGTGGGCTATAGTCCATGGACTCTCAAAGAGTCAGACATGACTGAGCAACTAACACACACACACACACACACACACACACACACACTCACTCACCTCTGCCTCATCCCCTCTCTCTATTTCCATAATCTTGTAAGAGGCATCTCATCTGCCTACTCCTTCTGCCAATGCATTTGGTACTTTTCAGAAAAAAAAAAAAAGGATTTTTCATGTCTTCAGTGGATTTCTATGGCCTTTATGATAAAGTCTG
The DNA here is from genome assembly GCF_003369695.1 of Bos indicus x Bos taurus. Classification (NCBI taxonomy): domain Eukaryota; kingdom Metazoa; phylum Chordata; class Mammalia; order Artiodactyla; family Bovidae; genus Bos; species Bos indicus x Bos taurus. The sequence continues at coordinate 3,690,006 of NC_040079.1, read as the reverse complement.
CTGCTGGGTCAAGGACAGAGAGCCTGCCCTCCTGGTTAGCCCCATCCTTCACGTGCCACAGGTGCAGCTGTGACACAGCTCATCAGAGCCTTCTGTCAGGAGCAGTGCCCTCTGTCAGGACAGGGAGGTGCTCCAAGGAAGAGGCCAACGGGATGCTCATCCTCAGGGGGCTCCCAAGCCAGAGAGAGGAGACCAGCGAGGAAGATCTTTAGAAGCAGCACACGATGACAGCAGTCTAGCATGCAGCATGGTGTTGCTGGAGAAACACAGGTAAGTTCTCCTCCTCCAACTTCCTAACTTCACAGCTTTGATATAGTCTGGGGTCCATTGAAGAAGAGATCAAGCGAGAGAAGTGTGAGTCTTCAACGGGGGAAAATGATAAGAAGGGGGGCTGTTCTAAGTCTGGGGCGGGAGGTTCCCTGCCATATCTGGGACCAAAGTTCTTTTCAATGGTGGCTTTTGAATTGAGGAGATGCACCTGACCACTCGCTTCTGTAAGCTGTGACTCATCCTCGTGGCACTGACTTGGCCTCATCCCTGGAGGCAGAGAACTAACTCAGTGGCACCCACAGGACCCTGCAAGCCTCTCTCAGGCTCCATCCACCTCCCTCGGCCTCTGCAGATCAGGTCCACACCCCACTTGGGAGCTGGTTGATGGGATTAGATGAGACACACCCCAGGCTGGACAGCTTCCAGAACCAGAGTGGTGAGAACTCATGCCCGGAAGCCCCAGAAGTCTAATTCAGGGTCTTCGTGGACTTGAGCAGGGCTTAGAGTTGAGCAGGGCTGCAACTCAGTCACTTTTTGACTTGGACACGTTTCCTCCCTGCAGATGAAATTTGGCTCTGAATCCTGAGACGTGTAGTTTCCAGGTATCGCCCAGGGGAACCTCAGGGAAGCAAGTCAACAAGGCGAATTCTTCCCTGGCTGTGTGTCTCCTCCCCCTTGGGGCTGAGATAGTCTTTCTAGCAGAGAACCCCAGGGAGGAGTCACAATTGTGGGATGGAAGTCTCTGGAACTCTGAGCTCTTGCCCACTGCCTTCTCCTCTTGATAATGAGGTTATTACCTTCGTCCGCAGATGCTTTCATGGAGAGGTGATGGTGCAGGGACCCCCACATGTGGTCTGGGGAGAAGGAACGAGATGCTGTAGGAAATGGCCGGGTCCCCATATCTGCTGGTTCCCACGGGCTCCCTTCCTTGTGGTCCTGCTCACGTTCCATCTCGGGCTCACCCACACTTCATGGGGTCAGTTACATACAGAACCCAAGTGATGCATGAATCTGCGGCCGTTTCTCTTCCCCTGGTTGTCTCGTGTCGTCTGATCCCTGCTGGTGTCACCAGCTTCCCGTACCTGGGAGCACGTGTTCACTTCATTTCCTGTGTGCACACACTTCCTGTGAGTGTGTACTTTTGTTTGCTCTTCCTGTGTGCACACTTACTGCACACTGACTCCAGACACACAGGATCCCTTTCCCGCCTTGGGACACATTGCCCTCCCAGACGTGCACCTCTCCCAACGCCAGTTCCTCCTCCACCTCTCTCATTAAGTCTTGTTGGTCCCCCTGTGTGCTTTTGTTGAGACCTGCATTTTTTTCTTGATGATATTTATTGAGAGGAATCATTATTTAATGACAGTTGACATTACCCCTGGCTGGAACTACAATTCCAGGATGACAGAACTAAGTCGGCATTGTTCTTTGCAGAATCTCCAGGGTCAGCAATTCCTGACTTCACCAAATGTTTCTTATCTGAATGGATATATTATAGCTGGGATTTCTCTCCTTAGGAGGCATAATTAAATTTATATCATTGTCTTGGGTTATTTTAGGGTATATCTTATACAAGGGAAGTTTGTATTAACACACCAAACTCATTGATTTCTCTGCAATCTGACACACTCCTAAGCAGGTTACAGAATCTTTATTTCAGGTTTTTGGAAAGGTGGAGAGTTGTAGTCATGTATGGATGTGACAGTTGTACCATAAAGAAAGCTGATCACTGAAAAATTGATGCTTTTGAACTGTGGTGTTGGAGAAGACTCTTGAGAGTCCCTTGGACTGCAAAGAGATCCAACCAGTCCATCCTAAAGGAAATCAGTCCTGAATATTCATTGGAAGGACTGATGCTGAGGCTGAAACTCCAACACTTTGGCCACCTGATGGGAAGAGCTGATTCATTTGAAAAGACCCTGATGCTGGGAAAGATTGAAGGTGGGAAGAGAAGGAAAAGACAGAGGATGTGATGGTTGGATGGCATCACCAACTCAATGAACATGAGTTTAGGTAAACTCCAGGAGTTGGTGATGGACAGGGAGGCCTGGCGTGCTGCAGTCCCTGGGGTCACAAAGAGTTGGACACAACTGAGCGACTGAACTGAACCGAACCGAGGCTTCACTGAGTTTCACTTAAACGAGTGGCGGTGTGTGCGCCCTTTTCGCGATACATTTTCTGACACACGTCACTTGTGAATCTTCCAACTCCTAAAATGCTCTCACGAGCTCTTCAACACCCTGTCCCTCACTGGAGTCCTGGAAGATGGCTTTTAGAAATCTCGACTCATAATTTCTCTGAGACAGTATTCTTGAGAAAGGTAAAATGTTATCACCAAAACCGTGGACCCTGATGAAAAGGAGATGATCATTTAGGCAGGACTTTGAAAAAACACTGCTAGTAGGTACCCAATGGTGACTTGGCAGTAAAGAACCTGCCTGCAATGCAGGACCCCCAGGTTCGATCCCTGGGGTCGAGAAAGATCCCCTGGAGAAGGTAATGGCAGCCCACTCCAGAACTCTTGCCTGGGAAATCCCATGGACGGAGGAGCCTGGTGGGCTTCAGCCTGTGGGGTTGCAAAAGAGTCGGGCGCGACTGAGCGACTAAGCAGCGGCAGCAGAGTGTATACATGTCAGCCCCAGCCTCCCAGCCTCCCGCCCCTTCCCCGCTCGGTGTCCACACGTTTGTTCTGTGTCTACGTAGGATGCTTCTGAAGCCTTCTTTCAGGCCGACTCTGAATTCAGCTGCATCGGCCTCTGGCCTGTCCAGTTTAGGGCTTCTCTCATCGCCTCCCTCTGAATAGTCCTTGGAGGAGTGAAGTCCGTGCTGGAAACCAGCGCTCTGCCCATCGGAACCCATCTGTCTCACAGCCTCTGCAGCCCTCCTCTTTCCAGCGCACTCAGCCCCTCCAAGTCCCCTGTTCTGCATCCATCACACAAAAGGAGACCAGGGAGGGATCCCAGGGATGTGGGCGTCCAGTCAACAGCTCCTTCAGAACTCATTCCGTTGATGAAATATGGTATTTCTACATAGTGAAGCCTCTGAAGGGTGGTGTTACAGAGAAAAGTCTTAGCTCACAGAGCAGGGAAGAACCGGTTGGCTGGCATCAGCATCTCTGCCAAGGGGCTGTGGTGCTTTGCACCCAGGAGCCTAGTGCCAGGGAAGGGCAGCTGCAGGGTGGGTGGGTGGGATGTAACTATTGTGTTGGAAAGAGCCCAAGCCCCTTGGACTGACACACACCTTCCCTGTTGAAGAAGGTGCTCAAGGAGTGCCGTGACCTTCATTTCCCCTCTCCCTGGGCACAGAGCCAACGCACACCACGGGAAATGTCTTCCGTGATTGAAATTGAAGGTGACTGCAGTCTGCAGGGGTGTGACCCATGCAGCTTCTACCTCCGGAAGGCCTGGGCCTTTTCTGCCTCCCTGCCCCCATTTAGAATGCACTGTGACCTGTGCTGTCCCCTCAAGCTTTAGCTGATGTAATTTCCAGGGTCCAGGATTAGTCTGTCCAAGCCCAGGGTCTCTGGAAGAAAAGAAAGAGGTCAATTTCTATAAATTGCCAGCCTGGCTTCTGTTCCCTGTTTCCTGGGAACCTGTACCCCTCCTTTGCAAACGAGGTGTTTTTATGAACAGAAAATGTGTGGACTTTACTGCTTGGCTTACTCACGCGGAAGTTCATTAAAAGCTTGCGTACATGCCAGTCACAGGTTTTTATGAGACACAGTCAAGATGTTTCGTGTGTAGGGTGCCAATAAACACAGTCCTCACAGAAGCCACTGGCACTGTTTATGTAAAGAAGACACTTAGTTCAAGTGAATTGTCGTTCAGTCAGTCAATCATGTCTGACTCTTTGCAATCCTGTGGACTATAGCCTGCCAGGTTCCTCTATCCTACATCGACTCAGTGATGCCATCCAACCATCTCATCCTCTGTCGTCCCCTTCTCCTCTTGCCTTCAATCTTTCCCAGCATCAGGGTGTTTTCCAGTGAGTTGGCTCTTCAAAGCAGGTGGCCAAAGTATTAGAGTTTCAGCTTCAGCATCAGTCCTCTCAATATATATTCAAAGTAGATTTTCTTTTGGGTTAACTGGTTTGATCTTCTTGCTATCCAAGGGACTCTCAAGAGCCTTCTCCAGCATCACAATTCAAAAGCATCAATTCTTTGGTGCTCAGCCTTCTTTTTGGTCCAACTCTCACATCCATACGTGACTACTGGAAAAACCATAGCTTTGACTAAATGGACTTTGTCTGTAAAGTAATGTCCCTGCTTTTTAATATACCGTCTGGGTTTGCCATAGCTTTTCTTCCAAGGAGCAAGTGTCTCATTATTTTGTGGCTACAGTCAACATCCACAGTGATTTTGGAGCCAAAGGAAATAAAATTTGTCACTGTTTCCACTTTCTCCCCGTCTCTTTGCCATAAAGTGATGGGATCAGATACCATGATCTTAGTTTTTTGAATGTTGAGTTTTAAGCCACCTTTTTCACTCTCATCAAATAGCAAATTAGACAGTGCTGGACTGTGGCTTTGAAGGTGCTTTTCTGGGAGGAAGGTATGTGGCAAACTTCAAGACACTTGGTGGCTCAGCTGATAAAGAATCTGCCTGTAACGCAGGAGACCTGGGTTTGATCCCTGGTTTGGGAAGATTCCCCTGGAGGAGGGCCTGGCTGATAAAGAATCTACCTGTAATGCAGGAGACCTGGGTCTGATCCCTGGTTTGGGAAGATTCCCCTGGAGGAGGGCCTGGCATTCCACTCTAGTATTCTTGCCTGAAGAATCCCCACGGACAGAGGAGCCTGGCGGGCTACAGTCCATGGAGCCTGATGGACTACAGTCCACGGGGTCGCAAAGAGTCGGACATGAGTGAGCAACTAAGCACAGCACAGCACAAGATGCTTGGTGAGAAGCTTGATCACATAGGTGACTCCCTATAATAGACACAGATAGAGACACTCATCCTGTGTCCGCCTGGCTCACCTGCAAGGTCCAGATCCACAGGTGAGACACGAAGCAAATCCCTTGAGCTTGTCAACCGTGGACCTTAATTGCCGCCATGAACAACAGGATCAGGCATGTTACTGGGTCAGCTGTTGCTGCTGCTGCTAAGTCTCTTCAGTCATGTCTGACTCTGTGCAACCCCATAGACAGCAGCCCACCAGGCTCTCCTGCCCCTGGGATTCTCCAGGCAAGAACACTGGAGTGGGTTGCCATTTCCTTCTCCAATGCATGAAAGTGAAAAGTGAAAGTGAGGTCGCTCAGTCGTGTCCAACTCTTAGCGACCCCATGGACTGCAGCCTACCAGGCTCCTCCGTCCATGGGATTTTCCAGGCAAGAGTACTGGAGTGGGGTGCCATTGCCTTCCCCGACTGGATCAGCTACGAAACCCATATTGTCACATCCTAGGCCTTCAGCCGCACAGGTGAAATAACAAAGGCTGGAAAGAAAAAAATGCCTCCATGTGCTTGGTTTGGAGGAGGCAACAACTGCAGCCAGTGGGTTTGAGCGACTATTTTTCTAAACATTGTTTTGTTTTTTTTTTTTTTTAATATTAATTGAGCAGAGCCGCCATTGCTGTGAAGCCAGTTCAGCACAAAGAGCATCCAGGCCTGTGAAGGGACTGAAGTGAATGAACAGCATCACCTAACAGATAAATGCCTTAGCAGCTCCCACAAGGGAACACATTAGTGACCCGAGAAACACCTGAGGCCAAAACTCCTTCCACCATGGCAGGGGCAGCCTGAATTCCCGCGGCCCTATCCCATCCACGTGCAACGGAAAGAGCCCCTCCTTTCTCCTAAGAGCCGAGGACGTGGGCCTGCCAGCCTCGAAGCAGGTTCTCAGGCAGTGGATAGGGCGGGAGGGGCACTGCTGCCCAGGTGATTCACGGGCCTCACCTCATGTCGCAAGGGGTCCAGAGAGACGCAGCTGCTCCACCGACGGCCCATCAGCCTTCCCCACTTCCTCCCCTCATTCCGTCCATGGTTTATGCTGGACCACAGCCACGCAGGGTCTCCTTTGCATCCCCTCTTGCCTCCAGTCCATGATGCTCTGGGCAATGCCCGCAGCCAGTGGCCTGAGAGAGAGAAATGCCATTGCCCTTGGGCACAAGGGGGCTTCCCAGGCGGTGCTAGTGGTAAAGAACCCGCCTGCCAATGCAGGAGACAGAGATGTGGGTTCCATCCCTGGGTTGGGAAGACCTGCTGGAGGAGGGCATGGCAACCCACTTCAGTATTCTTACCTGGAGAGGCCCATGGACAGAGGAGCCTGGTGGGCTGTGGTCTACTGGGTCACAAAAAGTCGGACACGACTGAAGCAACTTAGCACATTGGGCACAAAAGAGGTCAAAGTGCTCCATTGCTCTCCTATCTACATGACCTTCAAGGGGCAGTCCTATCTCTGCGTGCAGACCCGGTTCACCCAGTGCACCTGACTTGGCTTCCAGTTTCTGCTTCTGGTTCCAGGTGTTCTTGAATCCTGAAAGTGAGCAGTGACAGAGAGCCCTGCTGAGTGAAAGTGTCACAAGTATCTCTTGGGAAGATGCCCATCAGAGGGCCGCTCGGAGGGGTCTGGCGACTCGCTGCCCCATCTTGCACATTATGCTTCTTATCCTGTCTCCTACACCTCTCTTCTTTAATCTTAAACATTTGTACGCAAGGAGCCCACTCCAGAGTTCACATTTACACTTTATGTACTCCAATCAGAGATCTCATTTATATGCATTTTTAAGGAAAAGTCCAGATCTGATTAAACCACCAACACTGTTAGCACATGTGAATCCGCATATTACAGAAAGAGAGGCCAAATATCCCAAAGAGGTTAATCTTATTCACACCAAGTTTGCTCTGTAAATCTCATAAAATAATCACGTAAACGTGGGTAACGCTTCACTGTATTACAATTCACGCCACTTGCCCTGTACAAGCCCAAAGAGCTGATTTTAGGAATCCTTTGAAATGCCAAGAGGATTCAGCTTGTTAGCATCTTTATTAAAATGCCAGCATATACACGATAATCTGAATTATTTACCTAGCACTATCTAAATCCATGGAGTTTTAGAAATATAGTTTTAAAAAAAGAGTCACTTCTAATAATTTTGTTCAGTCGCTAAGTCATGTCCGACTCTTTGTGACCCCATGGACTGCAGGATGCCAGGCTCCTCTATCCTCGACTCTTTCCCAGAGTTTGCTCAAACCCATGTCCATCGAGTCGGTGATGCCATCCAACCATCTCATCCTCTGTCACCCCCTTCTCCTCCTGCCCTCAATCATTCCCAGCATCAGGGTCTTGTCTAATGAGTTGGCTCTTCACATCAGGTGGCCTGAGTATTGGAGCTACACTTCCAATAATAGCACAGTGATTAACCACAGTGATTGGAGAATTGCCTCAAAACCTTTTTGGAAGTAGGCAGAGTATAAATAAATTACCTGGTACATAAATAAGATGTCCGAATCTTTGTGACCTTCCGATTCTCGGGTTTCCATCTATCATGTTAGAAATAAAGCTCACTAAGTTATCCCTGAAGTTCCCTGAATGTAGAATTCTATGGGTTTTCTGTGAATCCCAGATTAAGTTGAAGGCCATTTGGCTTTTGACTTTGTTGACAGTCTTTTGCCAAAGTAGAGTCCACTCTCCTGCCAAGTTCATGTCCTAGTGTTAAAGGGCTCTGGGGTCATCCACAGACAAACCCTCCGATTTGGGGGAGTATGGATGTGTGGACTGTTGTTGGCTACAACTCGTGTGTGTGGAGACAGTGTTACTCAATTTTAGAAAGCTGTCACTGATAGTTCATTTTCTTTCCCTACTGAAGAAGGTAGAGGCATTAAACGTGTTTCGTGACTCTTCTTTCCCTTGACCCTCCACAGTGAATCCCCAGTGGTTTTACAGGTGGAGACACAGAGAGTTCTGCAGGCAGTAGCTGCTCCCTGGATATTATTTAAATGAATGAATGAATAAGTAGACGAATGAATGAACTTGGTGCATGTTCCTGGGCCCCTTCCTGAGTCCTGGGTGTGTTTTGCAACCCTCTGTTGCTTCTGCTTCTTTGTAAACCTGATTGCCAGAATGACCTTCATAGCTCCTCTCAGGCCCTGAGAACAACTGCATTTGCACCAAACTAGCATGAAGTCCGGGCTCGTGTAATGTGCTTGCCTTTCCTTTACAAAAAGAAACCCTCAAGAAAATATTTCTCAGTGGTCCCAGAATAAGCAATAGATGGGATGTTGTGGCAATCCTGAGAAAAGAGATGAGGAAGGGATCAGACACATTAGTAACCGAGGGTTTGACTTATCAATGGGCTCATGTTAAAATGGATTTGGATGTCAGATGTCGCCCTGCAGGTAATGCCAACTGCTTGATCACAGCAGTTGTTTAGTCACTAAGTCATACCCAGCGCTTTGTGGCCTGATGAACTATAGCCCACCAAGCTCCTCTGTCCATAAGTAAACAAATGAATGAATAAATTTGGTGCATGTTCTTGTCTGGGATTTCCCAAGCAAGAATACTAGAGTGGGTTGCCATTTCCTTCTCCAGGGGATCTTCCCAACTCAGGGATCAACCATGAGTCTCCTGCTTGGGAGGTGGATTCTTTACCACTGAGCCACCAGGGAAGCCTGCTTGCCACAGAATAAATCCAAAAGACCTAAAGCTAAGACTCAGAAAGAGACATTCGCCAAAGTACACACAATTAATTAAGCACCACGTATTCAGTGTACTCTTATTTGTGGCTTAGAACTGAAAGATACCATACTCCTGAGAAAGTTACAGAGGTTACCACAAGATAAATTGATAATGACCTCATCCTTAATTCCCTACACATTCTCAGTTAAGTGGTTTAAATAGTGATAGAGGTTGTTATTTATAAGCATGTTAGTAGAATATTTGAGTTTAAGTGAGATTAACACACTGTACTGAGTAAAGGATAAGAAATAGTTATTTGGTTGGCACTAGATAATTTACTTGGTTTTATATTTTGGTTTATAAACTGAATGCAGAAATCACTGGGCAGGCAAACAGTGAACACAGATATAAAGACAGTCACATTTATTATTTATAACATTCCCCCAAATCTGTACAAAAATGGCATGTGGAAATGATAAATAATAACGCTCTATGTTACGAGATTGGGGGTAGTTTTGAAAGCTACCAAGTATGAAAATATCCCTCATTGCATCTCATCTTTAAGATAAAATATATATTTGTAGTGTTTACACATTATTTAGTTTTATTCTTTATACAGTTAACAGGATTTGGTTGAACTTTCATTGTGAGAAATTCTATTTGTATAATTGAGAAAACTATGGAAATTAAGTTAATATGATCTGAGCCACATATCATGGGAATCATCACTATGATTTTTGCATTTTCTACTCATTTTTACAAAACAAAGAGCAAAATGTGAAAATAAAAATCACGCAAACATTTATGTGGGGGAGAAAAAAACATAAATTATGCCAAAACTGACCTGCTCGCAGGCAAACAGCATCACAGCAAATGTTAATTTCCCAGCAGTGAACACAGTTCCAAATTGACACCTAAACAGCCTTCCATATGCCAGCACATAAGGCTCAGAGAGCAGATTGTTCCAAGGTCAAATAACCCTACAAAATGTATTCTTTTCTAGTATCCTCTGCTAAATAGCAGTAGTCAGACACCCAAGAGTTTACGAAAGCTGTGGAAAGTAGCCTAGGATTTCACGGTCATCTGCGGTGTGACGTCTGTAGGCCATGATGGTTGCAGGGTGGTCACAGCTGCTTTGTGTGTGTAGAACTCTGTGCTGTGCTCAGGAAAGGGGCCAGAAGAAGCAGAGTCAACTACACCCGGAAATGAACAGGCACGCGGTTCAGAATGTGTTGTGGGTCCCAGGGGGGCATCTTCCCCTGTTGATCACAACTGCTGAAAGTTCTAAATCAAGCCTCCTTGGTAGTACATCTTAGAGATGATGTAACACGTTGAATCAGTACAAATCGCAGTGCTCTTAGTAGATTTCCCAGGCGGCGCTAGTGGTAAAGAGCCTGTCTGCCGATGCAGGAGATGTAAAAGACCCAGGTTCGATCCCTGGGTCTGGAAGATCCCCTGGTGGAGGGTATTGCAACCCACTCCGGTATTCTTGCCTGGAAAATCCCATGGACAGAGGAGCCTGGCGGGCTCCACAGGGTGGCAAAGAGTTGCATGAGACTGAAGCAACTTAGCATGTATGCACAGCAGATTTCACAGTCTTTGATGTAACTGGGGAAGATAACGTTAGATCTCAAATAAGCTTCAAAGCAGTTTAACGTTTTTTTTTTTTTTTTGGATAAGCAATATATGTTTAAGAAAGAAAAATAAGCAAATCAAAAATTTTGACCTAGTTCTGTGAAAAATGCCATTGGTGATTTGATAGGATTGCATTGAATATGTAGACTGCCTTGGGTGGTATGGTCATTTTAACAATATCGGTTCTTCCAATCCATGAACACAGTATGTCTTTCCAACTGTGTCATTTTTAATTTCTTTCATTAGAGTCTTACAGTTTTCTGAGTACAGATCTTTTGCTTCTTTAGGTGTGTTTATTCTTAGGTATTTTGTTCTTTTTGGTGTGGTGATAAGTGTGGTTATTTCCTTAATTTTTGTTTCTGATATTTCATTGTTATTGTACAGATATGCAAGAGATTTCTGTGTATTAATTTTATATCCTGCGACTTTACTGAATTCATTGATGAGCTCTAGTAGTTTTCTGGTGGTGTCTTTGTATATCATCAAAGAAAGGGTTTTCTATGTATATCATCATGTCATCTGCAGACATTGACAATTATACTTCTTCTTTTCCAATTTGGATTCCTTTTTCTTCTCTGATTGCTGTGGCTAGGACTTCCAAAAATACGCTGAACAAGACTTGTTCTTGATCTTAGAGGGAATGATTTCAGCTTTTCACTGTTGAGTATAGTGTTAGCTGTGGGTTTCTCATATCAAGTAAGTTAAATACAAGTTGGAAAAGAAATATGAAAGTGACCCATAATCTAATCACTCAAAGACCTTACTGTAAACAGTTTGGCAAATACTCCTCCTAGGATTTTCTAGGCATCGGTGTTCTGTTTAGATCTACGTCTATCTATACTACCGCTATTCACGCATATAAATACGTTTACTCTGCAAAAATAGAGTTTGTTCTGCCACCTCTCTGTCTGCATAGAGCTAATTAGGAGCATCTTTTCATGCCACTAGGGAAACATCTGTCATTTTTAAAGGCTGTTTAGCCGTCGTGTCTTGGGCCAGACCTTGGTAGGTTTCAGCACCCTGCAGTTTCCTGCTGTTAGCTGCAGTGTGCATGGCCTTCTGGTGCACACGTCTCTGCACGTGTGTGCACTAGTCTCTTTAGGAAAAGATGTTTGGAAGTGGAACTGGTAGGTCAGAGTTATGCTTTTAATACATTTGATATGTGCTGGAAATTTTTCTTTTGGAAAAGTGTCTTTGATTTATGTTCTCTCCAGCTGTATATGAAAGAGCATTTGTAATCTGACCCCCTTCAACACAAGGTGTTATCTTCTTAATTGTTGCCAGTCTGACAGGTGGTGACTATTCATTTGCATTTTATTGATTAGTAAGTAAGGTTGAATTTCCTCATGTTTATTGGCCAATTTTTTTCCTTGCCTCTTCATGTCATTATTCCTGCAATTGGATGTGATTTTTTTCCCTATTTCTCTGCTATTTATGTATTTTTTTGTGTATTTGTTTATCTACTGTGGTGTATCTTTTTTTCACAGACATAGAAGTTACATCCCACCCCTATCTTTAGTTTATTATATGTCTTTAATTGTGTTTATATTTTACAACATTAAAAAAGTTTTGATTTTTATGTTGCCAAATTCACCATTCTTTTGCATTATGATTCCTAACCTTAAATATTTGGAAGCTTTGTGAATTCACTTGTTTACCAGGATACCTAAATTAAAACACAGCAATGGGTTTGACATTGCCCCTCCTAAATCCATGATGATTTCATTTGCGGGAAGAGTCAGTGAGATATGGGTACAGATTCTTTTGATATTCAAAAGTGAGATATTTTAGAAGGAAGGCAAAGTTGAGTCCCGTCAGCGATGCAGTGCCAATTGTTGGAAGTGGAATTCCAAGACATCCCCCGGCTCTGGCTTCTGGTCCCTGTTGCACCCACTGCTCTCCCAGTGGTTCAGGGAAGCGCTAATTTATGTGCTGCTGTGAAGGGATTTGCTGATGTAATTAAGGTCCCCAGTCACCCTCACACAGGGAGATCATCCGGGTAGGCTGATGTAATACACGAGCCTTTAAAAGCAGAGTTTCCTCTGACTCGCTGCAGAAGAGTTCGATGATCTGCGTGGCCTGAAGAAAGCACATATCCTTGTCATGAGCTGCCCATGGGGGCCGCATGGTCAGGAAATGTGGGTCCTGGCGACCTCAGTCCTGAAACCACAGGAGATGAGTTCTGCCCACTACTAGTGAGCCTGGCAGAGTGCTCTCAGCCCTCAAAGAAGCTCACACCTTACTCGTCCACTCTTCACACCCACACCACCTGCTGGGGCTGGCTTTCACACAGGAGGCACTCAGTATGGTTTGTGGAAATCCAAGGTCATAACTGAATACCCATATCTAAGAATTTCATACCCCCTCTCTATCTGGCCCCCATTATTCATATAAATATGCTGGGTAGACTGGTCCACATGGGCTTGTATGGGAGAAAGATTGGTTAAATTGGTGACTGTCAGTTTGTTAACTCGCTTCAGTCGTGTCTGACTCTCTGCGATCCTATGGACTGTAGCCCGCCAGGCCCCTCTGTCCATGGGATTCTCCAGGCAAGAATACTGGAGTGGGTTGCCATGCCCTCCTCCAGGGGATCTTCCCGACCCAGGGATGAAACTGCATGTCTTACATCTCCTGCATTGGCAGGCAGGTTCTTTACCCCTAGCGCCGCCTGGGAAGCCTGGCGAGTGTCTCACATAGCCGGAAAATGCATGACTTGGGGAGTAACCCAAAGGGACCTCTCATCCATCTGTCTCTCTCCCTCCCTCCCTCTTCCTCACACTTTTCTTTTCTAAACACTCATCAGCATAAGAGTAAAGCAAAAGTTTGGACAGAAATCTGTCAAACTGTTGCTCTTCTACTTAACTGTACATTGGGTGTGAGAGCTTCGATTTTTTTCTAAATGCATTTAAACAATTTTTGTTTTTATTTAATACCAGAAACATTTTGTATTGGGGTATTTAGCCAATTAGCAATGCTGTGATAGTTTCAGGTGAGCAGCAAAGGGAGTCAGCCATTCATATGTGGGTTTTTTACTTTATTAATTTCTATATTTGATTTTTTCACAACAAACATGAAATTCTCTTAATTTTTTAATTAATTAGTTATTTTACTTTACAATATTGTATTGGTTTCACCATACATTGACTTGAATCCGCCATGAGTGTACATGTGTTCCCCATCCTGAAGCCCCCTCCCACCTCCCTCTCCATCCCATCCCTCTGGGTCATCCCAGTGCACCAGCCCCGAGCACCCTGTATCATGCATCGAACCTGGACTGGCAATTCGTTTCACATATGATATTTTACGTGTTTCAATGCCATTCTCCCATATCATTTTCTTTAAAAGGAAGGACAAGTGCAGTGTTGTCTGTACCTCAGGCTCCTCTTTCCTAAATGAACCCACGCCTCAGAGTTATTATGCCTCCTCCCACATTGGACTCTCTTCCTCCATAGACCATACTTGAGACTAGCTCCCCAAGTTTCCTATGAGCCAGAAAAGGTCCTAGAGGTGTCCTGACAGCCCGAGTCCTCTGGCCATTCCATACAGGGCTGAGCAGAAAGCTCTTCACATGGCAGTAGATGAACTCTGGTGAACAGCGGCAGGTCCGCTGCCTGACTTCTCCTGTGTCTTGGTCCTTTCGGCACTGCTAAGACCGAGGACCACAGTCTGAATGGCTTCAACATCAGGAATTTGCTTCTCATAACATTGGGGAATTCCAGAAGATCTGGTGTCTGGGGATGACCCTCCTCCTAGTTTGTGGACGGCCACCTTCTCCCCTTGACACTAATCCCAACCTGGGGACCCCACCATCATGACCTCATCTAAACCTAGTTATTCCCCAAAGGCCTGTCTCCAGGTCCGATCCCTTTGGGGATTAGGGCTTCACTATGTGTGTTTTGGAGGGACATGCACGTTCAGCCCATGACACCCTGCCCGCTGGGGCTGCCCCGACTCTGGCCACCAGCAGTGACTTACTCACTTAGATGGGACTGAGGGACTCACTTCTGTCTTGCTGTTGATGTCTGCTGACCATAGCGCCCCTAGCCAGTGTCCTGGACTGGCGAGTGCTGCAGGGGTGGGAAGGCAGACTGTCCTCAGGAGGGGATGGGGAGAGGGATGTGAGGGAATAGTGCCCTGGCCTTAAGCACTAGGTTTTGGGGCCAGGCTCTCTCCTTACCAGACACATCTTGAAAGTGCAGCAGCGTATTAGCAACCTTAGAAGTGATGAGAATTCAGTGCATTAAAGCGGTTAGACTCACGCGCACTGGTTCCTATAGCAGATGCTGTCAGGCTTCAGTGTATCAGTCACTGATGATGGTAAATGCTCGCTTATCACTGTAACAGCTCTAAGTTTTTGAAGCCGTGATATTTAATTTATTTTGAAATCACAAATGCCAGAGACATGCTATTTTTATGACATGCATTTAAAATGCTTCCAACATACCTCCCCTCCTCCTCTGTATCCAGAGTGTGTGCTGGTGGCTCTCAGGACTTTCTGAGGCTCTGCCCACAGAGTCCCCTGCCGACTCTGGGTCCCCCTGACCTGCTCTGAACTCCAGAGGAGCAGAACCGCAGGTGGGACAAGATCGGGAAGTCCGTCATGGTTCTGTCTGTGATGCCCTGGGCTTGCACGGTTATCCCAGCCTCTGTGCGTGCTCACGTGGACATCAAATTGCTGTGAGGAAACAGAGAGCAGCCACAGGATGGGGGGTTAGCTGGAAAGCCAGAAGCATTGCAACGTGAATTTGGAAAGCGAGCTACAGAGGACATGGAACATCTCCTCCAGCAGTCCAGCGAGCAGAAAAGACACAATGATGTCCAACAGCAGGCCAATGGCTCGATGGCCCTCCCCAGAGTTCCACTGGCTTCCAGTCCCTCTCCCGGCCATTGTCTGCTGCCTGAAAACCAGCCAGGGCAGGAGGACTGTCTCAGTAGATCATTTGTTGTATCTTTAATAGTAAGGCAACGTGAATTCTGTTGTCAGTTCTGTCTAGAACCCCGCAGATCCTGGCACCGCCTGCCGCCCTCCTGGCCCCATGCAGAGCGTCCAGCCCTGCTCTTGGGGGCTGCTAGAGGACCCCCGGCAGAAGCCCACCTGGCAGCTTGGTGTGACACCAGCCCTCACAAGCCTTCCCTGCTGGATGGGGAATCGCAGTGAGGTTCATGCCTCTGAAGCTCCATCTGATGGAACATCTGAAGGTGGTCCTCCAGCACCAGGAGCACATATGTGGAGTGATGAATGAGACCTTGGGATGTAGCATTGGGCAAGGCTGATGGTTTACAAACACGACAGCAGATCTTCAGCTACTCTTCTTGGAGGCACCAGGGCGGAACGTTTTAGCCTCATACAGAACAGGATTATAAAAAAGGCTTATTTTCATCTGGAAGGTGCTTCAAGCATTTGGAAGGAAACAGATGGGGGAAGAAACAGAAAAATATTATAGAGAAATGGAAAAGCTATTTCTTTTTTAAACTGCTGGGCCAGTATTCCCAAGCATCCTAGGGGAGTTCAAGGAGATCAAACCAGTTAAACCTAAAGGAAATCAACCCTGAATATTCATTGGAAGGACTGATGCTGAAGCTGAAGCTCTCATACTTTGGCCACCTGATGGAAAAAGACCCTGATGCTGGGAAACATTGAGGGCAGGAGGAGAAGAAGGTGACAGAGGATGAGATGGTTGGATGGCATCACCAACTCTTTGGACTTGAGTTTGAGCAAACTCCAGGAGATAGTGAAGGACATGGAAGCCAGATGTGCTTCATGCAGTCCATGGGGCTGCAAAGAGTCAGATATGACCTAGCAACTGAGCAGCAACAACGTACTGTTCTCAGTGGTGTTGAGAAATCATCGGTACTAGAGGTTTAGACAAGTCAGGACCGTTGGTCTTTGTTGGATAGAGCTGGCCCTCTTTGGTGGTACCGAGTAAGAACAGAAATTGAGGCAGAGGCTACAGGGTGATCTTTATTGAAAGTAAATTTCACAAATAAATATACGCATACGTTTCACTGGAAACTCACATACAGTTTCTCTCTTGTTTAATAAAACCTCCTTCCTGATCAGGATCTTTCAGGAAGTTGACAAAACCATGCATAGTTTGGTTTCTTGATGAAACTTAGAACTTAATAGGGCTTAAAGATACAGATGATACTTGAATATCAAAGAGGTCTATCTGTATCAAACTTTGCCAGAAGATGCCAAAGTGACCTCCTAAATTTGTTCTTAAAGGGAACACTCTTTCTAAAAGCACGGTGGAGAGGAGGGGCTGTGCATTGGTACTGATCTTTCTATAGCTCTCTGTTGTTTTACTCTTGACAAAGAACAAGTTATCTTTGTAATATCTAGAGACATTTAAGATTATACCTTCATTGGGATAATTAAGCCTTGATATGTGTGGTTCTCTCTGTTTCTTGGGTAGAAGAAGACCTCTTTTAGGTATTCATATTTTGATTATTCTGAACATTTTTACTTAATATACACAGAGTTGCAAAACTTCAGGGCATAGATATTTTTTATGTATATGAAATACCCTCATTGGAATTTTCTGAGCCTAAAGATTAGAAGGATTCAGAAAATGCTAACTCAGTGATTTAAGCTGACATGCATTCTCTCTACCCAGCTTGTGAGAGAAAGCTTGGATGACTTTAGAGCCAGTAGCCTATGCAGAATTTCTAGTTCCTCTTTCTACAAAGCCTAAGAGAGACTGAAAACATCTGAGAGGAGAAGCTGTGTGTGAATGGGAATTGATTCTCTAATTGCTTTCTGCTCTGTGTTTGTTCTGCTTTTAAAACCACTTTTCTTTTTTATCTTTTTCAAAGTAATTTGCACACAGAGTTTGTAAAGCTGTGTAGTGAACGCATTGAGGCTCATATTGACTAAAAACACAGTTCTCTGCTCCTCGTCCTCATTCCAAGTCTGGATCCCTAATGGCTAACATTTTCTTTTTGCTGTTTTTCCAGCCTCTACTTTAATATTTTTCAACAATGCACTTAAGTATTTGTATTTATTCATTTAGGCGTTATCTGTTCCTTTCCTATTAAAACAGGTGAAGATCAACTCTTCTGTATTCTTTTCACCAGATTTCACCTTTCAGCATATTCCCGTTTAGTCATTTCACCCTTTTCGTAAAACCATCATGTGATGACTGTATTGTTGCCGAACAAGAGGTGTAATATTACTTTTGTTGTTGTTGTTGAGTCACTCAGTGGTGTCCTACATGTCTTTTTTATGTAACTTTCCCCCCTGCGTTCTCAGTATTTAAATAGATCAATTTTCCTCCTGGAGACAAGGTCCCTGGAGCCTTCTGTCTCTAATCCCAAGCCGACTCTTGCTCTGTGAGCCAGGTGTGTGGCTTCTAGCTGGGGCATCATCCTCACCATCGACCTGGGTGTATCTTTGCCTTTTTCCTGTGTCAGAAACAAAATCCAGAATATTTCTGTGGCAGTCTTTGATTCTTTCTGCTTTTTCAGATCAAATGAATAAGATGACTTAAATCAAAAGGCAATATTTATGAGATACTAAGACCTACCCTTTCCCCCAACAAAAACAAACCCTCTCCTCCTTACCTTATTCAGTCCACTAACAAACATGAACTTGGCCACACAGAAGTCAGGGTGAGATTATGCACAGCACTGCCACTGAAACAGCTTTACCTGGGCAAAAAAAATGGGCAAAATACTACGAATACTGGACACTCTGCACAGACTTCTTATATCATGTTCACAGCCACACTGTTACTTGGTTCATCAGATGGTAAATTCCTTTAATCAACCCTAAAGGAAATCAGTCTTGAATATTCATTGGAAGCATTGATGCTGAAGCTGAAACTCCAATACTTTGACCACCTGATGTGAAGAGCTGACTCATTAGGAGAGACCCTGATGCTGGGCAAGATCGAAAGCAGGAGGAGAAGGGGATGACAGAGGGTGAGATGGTTGGATGGCATCACAGACTCGATGAACTTGAGTTTGAGCAGACTCTGGGAGTGGGTGCTGGACAGGGAGGCCTGGAGTGCTGCAGTCCATGGGGTCGCAAAGAGTTGGACACAACTGAGCAGCTGAACTGTAATTGCATGTGGCGAGGTTAAGAGGTTCCCCAATCCAGAGATCTACATAACAAAATAGGTCTTCGGCCTAGATCATCTCACTCCACATTGCTGCTGCTGCTGCTAAGTCACTTCAGTTGTGTCCAACTCTGTGCGACCCCATAGACGGCAGCCCACCAGGCTTCCCCGTCCCTGGGATTCTCCAGGCAAGAACACTGGACTGTGCTTTAATCCATCCTGTGTCAGAAGCCGAATGACCACCTATATTTTGATTAGTGATAAATGATGCAACGTCCTCAGTGACATACTTTAACTTCTTTTAGGCCATTTTAGTGTTCTTTAGTGCCTTATTCTGTTATGCTAAAACAGGCAACCTATTTCTATAGGCTTTTCCCTATTTTAGGCTTTCTAACTTCAGAGTGAAAAGTCATTGATTTTTCTCTGACAACCTGT
Source organism: Bos indicus x Bos taurus (assembly GCF_003369695.1). Classification (NCBI taxonomy): domain Eukaryota; kingdom Metazoa; phylum Chordata; class Mammalia; order Artiodactyla; family Bovidae; genus Bos; species Bos indicus x Bos taurus. The sequence goes on along the minus strand of NC_040079.1, from coordinate 3,670,993 downwards.
CTTTAAAGAAGTAAGGCGCTCCTCTGATCTCTGCTGTATATGCTGTCCTGGAAACATCACCTTAGCAGACGCCTTGGGTTATTGGGAGGACAAAGAGCCAAGACGGGACCTGTCTTCTAGACAAGCCATCCATCTCTGGGCTTGCTCTCCCTGAGGGATGGTGATGGAGAATTCGGGAATATGTATGGAACTCTTTCTCCAAATACAGTGTACACTGAATTTCAGTGCTAATCGCGGCACTGGCATCTCTAATGTGGATGAGTTAGACTGATGTCCAGAAGGTAGAGAGAGATGACTGGAAAATAGCTTCAAGGCAGATAGTTAATTAATCCTAACCTGCCTCTCTTTAGCACCTTGGCAATGAAATTACTGTCCTAATACAATTCAGTAGAGGACATGCTAATACTCTACTTAGTCCCAGCCAGCAGGGACAGGGGATAGGTGAGAACATGTGAGTCATCTGACCTCAAGAAGTCCTGTTCTTTTGAAAATAATCATAAATAGTTAAGTACCTACAATTCTCAAAACTAAATATTTATTGCTTTAAAATCAATGACCAATCTGCCGGGGGACAGTCAAGAGCCACCTATAAATGCCAGAGCCCAGCGCTGCACCATATCTTTTGGGTTTTTTTTTTTAATTAATTAAGTAATTTTAATTGGAGGCTACTTTCTTTACAATATTGTGATTTTGCGTTACATTGACATGACTCAGCCATGGGTGTACATGTGTCCCCCATCCTGAACCCCCTCCCACCTCCCTCCCCACCCTATCCCTCAGGGTCATCCCAGTGCACCAGCCCTGAGCACCCTGTCTCATGCATCGAACCTGGACTGGGGATCTGTTTCACATATGATATACATGTTTCAATGCTATTATTTCAAATCATCCCACTCTCATCTTCTCCCACAGAGTCCAAAAGTCTGTTCTTTACATCTGTGTCTCTTTTGCTGTCTCATATATAGGGTCATCATTACCATCTTTCTAAATTCCATATAAATGCATTAATATACTGTATTGGTGTTTTTCTTTCTGATTTACTTCACTCTGTATAATAGGCTCCAGTTTCATCCACCTCATTAGAACTGATTCAAATGTATTCTTTTTAATGGCTGAGTAATACTCCATTGTGTATATGTACCACTGCTTTCTTATGCATTCATCTGCTGATGGGCATCTAGGTTGCTTCCATGTCCTGGCTATTATAAACAGTGCTGCGATGAACATTGGGGTACACGTGTCTCTTTCCCTTCTGGTTTCCTCAGTGTGTATGCCCAGCAGTGGGATTGCTGGATCATAAGGCAGTTCTATTTCCAGTTTTTTAAGGAATCTCCACACTGTTCTCCATAGTGGCTGTACTAGTTTGCATTCCCACCAACAGTGTAAGAGGGTTCCCTTTTCTCCACACCCTCTCCAACATTTATTATTTGTAGACTTTTGGATCGCAGCCATTCTGACTGGTGTGAAATGGTACCTCATAGTGGTCTTGATTTGCATTTCTCTGATAATGAGTGATGTTGAGCATCTTTTCATGTGTTTGTTAGCCATCTTTATGTCTTCTTTGGAGAAATGTCTATTTAGTTCTTTGGCCCATTTTTTGATTGGGTCATTTATTTTTCTGGAGTTGAGCTGTAGGAGTTGCTTGTATATTTTTGAGATTAGTTGTTTGTCAGTTGCTTCATTTGCTATTATTTTCTCCCATTCTGAAGGCTGTCTTTTCACCTTGATGATAGTTTCCTTTGATGTGCAGAAGCTTTTAAGGTTAATTAGGTCCCATTTGTTTTTTTGATTGGGTCATTTATTTTTATGGAATTGAGCTGCCGGAGCTGCTTGTATATTTTTGAGATTAATTCTTTGTCAGTTGTTTCGTTTGCTATTATTTTCTCCCATTCTGAAGGCTGTGTTTTCACCTTACTTATAGTTTCTTCTGTTTGTATCATATCTTTCAATGGATCAGCTGTTCCTCCTGTTTCTTTTCTTGGCCTTTTTGAGATCAGAGCTTCTTTGGGTGACCCTGTAACTGGAGTTTTCCTTTCTATCCAGGCCTTGGCGTTCTTTGCTCTTTACGTAGTATGCGATCTTGGTTTTTCTAGAAGATGCCTTTGCTTATGTACTTGACTCTGCAATCCAGGGCCCTCCACCTCCCCTTCCCAGGCTGTCTGGGTGTGCTGTGCTCTCTGAGTACCTGGAAGAGGAGACCAAGCTGGGGTTTACAGTCTCTGCTCCCACACCTTCCCCAGTTCTATCAGTTACGGTCCAAGGATAAATCACAGAGGGCAGGTTCTTGGGAAACGGGAGCCTGAGAGAAGAAAGGGAGGTGCTCACGTCCCAGCAGAGGGAGGTCCTCTCGCTGGTGTACTTAACAGCAGGGCTTCCCTGGGGACAGCCGTGGTCCTGATGGTGGTGTTTGCTCAGAGCCAGCCTGGGGCTCAGGAAGCCTTGAGTCAGCCAGCCAGCTCCCGGGCCCCATTTCCTTTACCTCTCTTTCTAAAAACAGATAAAATGATGTAACTGCCCACGAGGTGGTTTCCTATGAACTCTAAAAAGCATGTTCTTTTTTTTAATTTATTTTTATTGGGGTACAACTGATTAACACCATTGCGACAGTTTCTGGGGGACAGCAAAGGGAATCAGCCGTACACATCCATGCATCCAGTCTCCCCCAAACCCGCCTTTCATCAAGGCTGCCACATAGCATTCAGCAGAGTGCCCTGTGCTGCACAGCGGTTCTTGTCATCTATCCATTTTAAATACAGCAGCGTGTACATATATCCATCCCAAACTCCCTAACTATCCTTTCTCCCCTGGCAACCATAAGTTCTTTCTCTGTCTGCAAGGCTCTTTCTGTTTGTAAGTTCATATGTATCATTTATTTTTAAATTTCACAAAAAGCACATTCTTATTCACCAGAAAACAAGGCGCATTTGATTGCTCTTCTTAGTTTTATTTATTTATTTTTTAATATAAATTTATTTAAAACCGCTGCCCAGCAAATGCAGAGGCTTCTTCCCTGAGTGGGAATCTGATGGCGCTGAGAGTCCCCCATCAGCGGGCCTCTGGCGACTGTGGCCTGCGACTGTGAGCCCTGGAGGACACGGATGATACCAGTCCTACTGCTAACTAGAATCCCCATAATGTTTCTTTTTCCCCTGGAAGGACTATTTTTTTATTATAATAGGCACACCCTAAAAGTTCAAAGGAGATAAGCAAAAGCAGCGGATAAAGCCACATCCTTCTCGAGTTTATTCTGTTGCTTTAGTGTTGGTTGTTAATGTTTAGGTTAAAAATCGTTGCTGCTGAAAGGAATCCAGCATGCTTGTAGAGCACACCTCATCCACACACACACACACACAAATGCACACATGGCCCACATCATTGGGTTTGGAAAGAGCACCCTTCTCCATGTGACACTGAGGAGCTGGGGACCCAGAAGCTCCCAGTCACACCTTTTGCTACAGGGAGAGGTAGAAATTGAGGCCAAATCTTTAGGCTTCAGACTTCCTTTTTCCTAAGAGTGGCGCATTTTCCTGGATTTTCTAGTCCAGAGCCACAGCCAAAGTTGACACAGACTTTCCCGGAGAACTTGGGTGATGGGAAAGTTGTCCGCTCTCTGGGTCACCTCTGAAAAGCTGAAGAACAGAGTTATCAGAGACTATAATTGGTCCCTGAGAAGAGGGAACTGAACAAATGCATTCAAATCTCAGCTGACAAAACAATCTGAAAACTAAAAGTAGTTGATTTTATCTCTGCATATTTATCCTGGGTGTTAGCAAATGTGCTCTGATCTAAAATATACTCTCAAGAAGGTTTCATTTAATTATAAATACAGATTTGTTTTTCTTCTGTATCTCGTCTGAAAATATACGGGGATTAACCTCAAAACTCAGAGCCAACGTTGTCAAGTGCGAAAAAGGTGAGAGTCCTGGGTTGGCTGGGCCTCACTGGTGTACACCACGGGTTTGGTCAAGACGGGAGATTCACGAAATAGGGTCCTCAGTCTGCCTGGAGACTCTTGAGTGTCCTGTGGATGGGTGACAAGTTCAACCAAAGATAAGGTCCCTCTCTTTGGTCTTTATGGAATGAATGAGCTTCAAGTCCATAGACTTACTTTTACACACATTTAAGAGTAACTAAAGGGGCTTGCCCAGTGGCTCCATGGGTAAAGAATTAGCCTGCAGTTTAGGAACACAGGAAATGCTGGTTTGATCCCTGTGTCGGAAAGATTCCCTGGAGAAGGAAATGGCAACCACTTTATATTCTTGCTTGAAAAGCCCCATGAACAGAGGAGCCTGGACGGCTACAGTCCAATGGCTCACAAAGAGCTGGATAAGACTGAGCATCTAAGCACACACATAAGTGTAACCAAGTGAGTTGTTACAGGCAACTGAACTCGAGTACGCAGGCTAAATTTATCGGGCTGCTGCAGTTCGCCAAGGACCCATCTCTGGTCTGCCAAGCCTGCCTCCCACTGAGTGCCTGAAGAGGCCACAGAGCTTCTGCTCCCCTCCCACCAGGGGAGTCAGGCTCGACAGCTTGGCTTCCTGTGCTGTCAATGTTTTGAGCCGGTTGGATTTTTGTTGCAGTTATTTTTGCTTTTATCTTTGTTTCATTTCCATTTGAAATCACCCTTTCTCTCTTTGGCTGAACCAAATAACCCACAACATGTTTTAGAGATCCAGATCAGTTCCCAAAATGCTTTAAATTTTTAGTTTTCCCAAAACTAATTCACAAGACTTGTCTGCCCTGTAGTTCCAGTATAAATCCTCAGATGTATTCATGAGATCGCCAGATGTGCTAGGACAGTGAGGCTATCTGATTTCAGTGAACCCGCTGGGAAAGATTGAAGGCGGGAGGAGAAGGGGACGACAGAGGATGAGATGGCTGGATGGCATCACCGACTCCATGGACATGAGCGTGAGTGAACTCCGGGTGTTGGTGATGGACAGGGAGGCCTGGCGTGCTGCAGTCCATGGGTCGCAAAGAGTTGGACACGACTGAGCCACTGAACTGAACTTTCTCCAATGAGACTGGGTAGTACATGGGCTGGGAAGTAATTTGTGTTATGAGAGCTGTGGTCAGAAAGGTTTATCAGCTACTGTGAGGAACTGTGGGTTTCAGAGGACTCAGTGGAGCTTCAGGGTGTGCAGGTGTGAGGCAGCTGACCACAGAAGTGCGGTGAGGAAGCCAGTCCCCTGGCCCCCACCCAGCTTCTGCTGGTTTCTCCCTCCTGCCAGCTGTCCTCGGAGACAGCTGTCTTCCGGGGCTCCAGCCTGGGGCTCGGAGCTGACGCTTCTCTGGACTTCCAACTGGGAATAGCCCCAAGGTTTCTCATCGCTCTTCTGACCCACCTGCCTGGCTTGGCTCCCACCGCTCAGCATCGTATTCTCGCTGGCTGAGTCCAGCATCTTCCTGGCCTCTATCACGATTCAGATGGATGGGCTGGCACCATCCATGGAGTTCCCTTTCCAGTACAAGTTCTAGGTCCCTAGGTTTTCCTGACTGTTTTCTAATATAAAGGCTTTTAATATGTTCTCTCTTTTCCTCTAGAAATTAATATCATCGACATTCTATTTCACATCCGTGATTTTCCTGAAACAGCCAGAAACCCAACAAATGACTGTGCAGTTATCTCCACCATCCTGTTTAAAACATCACCATTGTGTTTGACTTAAACATGCTACTTTGCATGGACCATGACATTTGTTTTACAGCTTCACTGAGGCATCATTTACATACCATAAAATCTACCCTTTAAAGAGTACAATTCAGTGGTTTTTAGTATATTCACGGAATTGTGCAGCAATCATGTTAATCCAATTTTACAGCATTTTCATCACCCAAAAGAGACACCCTCTATCCATTAGCAGCCATTTCTCATCCATCCCTGGCCCAGCTTGCAGTGACCTCTAATTATCATTATTATTTTTTAGTCTGTATTTGCCTATTCTGGTCATGTCATATAAATGGAATTATATAACATTCACTGGCGTATATGGTTTCTTGCACTGAAGATAATGTTTCATAAAGATTCATCCATGCTGTCGTGCATATCAGAACTTCATTCCTCTTTGTGGCTGAAATGTATGCTATTGTATGGAGGTAATGCATTTTGTGTATCCACTCATCATTTGGTGGATGTTTGGGTGGTTTCCATATTTTGTCCATTATGAATAAGGCTGCCATGAGTAAGTGTGTACAAGGCTTTATGAGGACATGACTGTTACATTTTACAATGGGCAGTCTGGAGATCCAGAAATCAAGAAGTCTTGGTTAGAGAGGTGGACACTGAACTTGCACTTGAAGGACTGTTCTCTCTATTAAAGATTCTGTGAAGCATCCTATTTCCTGTCTATCTTCTTTCTTCTTGTCCATCTCATTCATTCATCTACTCAGCCAGTAACCAGGAAGCACAATTTTTCAGGCACTTTCTTAGACTGAGTGATGCTTAATTAACCATTTTTATATTTTTAATGAAGTTTGGCATTTTATTCCTCCAGGAGAGAACTTTTTTACATTCTGAAACTAAATTGTGTTTGAAAATATTGGCGCCACCTCCTTCAGGCATCAAACACTCAGAATAAGCCATTCCAGGATACTTGCTTTTTCTCTAACTGATGCCTTCCCTCTAATTTTTTGATTTCTTTCTTTTTTGGTCAGTTTATTTTTTGTGTCTTGAATCTCTCCTGCCCTTGGCATCCCCAGAGCCATAGATTCTACAAGATTTTAAAGAAGCTTTGTTTCCTAACTGGAACTTGGTCCCTGCTTCCCACTTTTAATTACAGCTCATGTCTACAGCCTTATTAAACTCCTACAGTTGGAGATTTTTGCATTATAGGTTTGGTTTTGTCAGAGGAGCTCTGCTAAGCTGCAGCTGTGTGCAGAGGCCCCGCTCGGGGCTGAGGGAAATGCAAAGCTGGATCTGAATCATTGCATCGCCCCTCACATCTTCCCCAGGGCTCTCAGTGTGCTGGGGCGGGAGGGCTGTGTGCAAGGTCCCCTGGGAGGGGCCGCCCCCAGATGGCATCACAGGAGGATTAGCAGGGCGGGGAGCCAGGAGAGTGGAGTCGGAGCTTAGGAACTAGAAGGGAGCATCCAGGGATCCTAGGGAGGAAGAGAAGCAGTTAAACACGTGCAAGTGGCAGGGAGTTCTGGTATACCAAGGAGTGCAAGGTAGCACCAGTCCCCATCAGAAGAACTTTTGAGAGAGCAGACCCAGGACCCCTTCCTTGATCTAAAGAGTCCAGAGTCTTGATGGCGGATCATAGTGATGTGGGTTTATGAGAAGCTTTGCAGGTTGCCAGGGTTGACTGGGAGCCTCTGTTCTTAACAGTGGGCACTGTTTAGGAACCTGAGTCTGCAGGTTAAGAATCTACCAGTTGACACAAGCCTTGGCATGTCCACCCCTCCATGAGTCAAAGATGAGGCGTTATGTGAAAAAGAGCAAGCATTTTGGCAGTTAGTGCCTGTCTTCCCATTGCATGCAGTCTTGTTGGTGGGAGAAGAGCATATACCAGTTAGAGACATGAGGCTATTCAAGGAAAGTGTCCAAGGACAGGACACAAGTTGAGTTCTGTAGGTGCTTATGGGAAGGGAAGGACTGTCTGGAGGTCCAGCATCAAGAAGTCTTGGTGTGAAGGTTTGGCTGTGAGCTTGCACGTGAAGGATTGTTCTGAAACTGAATCCTGAGCATCCTCCCATTTCTTCCCTACATCTTCCTCTTTCGTGTCCAGTTTATTCACCCATTTACTCAACAAGTCAACACGCATGGGCCGCTATGTACAGCAGCTGTTTGCCGGGCGCTGTGCTGGGTCCCAGCTATGCCTGACCTCTTCAGTGCACCCACGGTCTGATGGAGACGGAGGCACATGTTCTGCGCTTTCCTTGTTTACTTTGCTGTCACAGGTGGCACAGTGGAGTGCCATGTGTGTCTAAAGGAAGGATCATCTACCAGCTTCCCCAGCAAAGGCTCGTATTTCCCGTGTGGATTTGAACAAAGTGCAGGTGTTTCCTGGATTACCGAGAGCTTTGCCTTTCTGATTTCTCTCTTCCTTCCTTTTTCTCTTGCCAGCTTTTCTTTAACGCCCCCTTTCTGGTTCCTCAGCCTGTTTGGCTCTTTCCACTTATCGGTTCCTGCCCATCCTATGTGTCTTGCCTCCTTTCTCCCATGTTTCTCCCTATCACCTGGATGGCTTCCAAAAAAAAAAAAAAAATGTAAGCCGAAAGTAACCTGTGTGTCGTTATGCTTGGAGAAAGCTGGAAGGTGCTCCACAGGCGAGCATGTAACTCTGGCCACTGTAAAGATGGTGACACATTTCTAATCTCCAGGAAGAGGTGCGTCCTGAGTTTTTTTTTCAGCATCACTTCTTCCCCTGCTAGGAGCCACTGAAATTCGAGATTCTCTCAGATACCGGGTACCAGGAGCATGGCCAGGTCATGCTGCTGTTGATTTTAACACATGGGCCTTAGGGGAAGGACACTGGGCTTCTGGAAGGGGTACAGTCAGTGGAGAGTCTGTGATATTTCTCTAGATTCACTCCCACCAGGTCAGCTGGTCAGGACACGCATGCAAATAAATGCAAACACGTGAGACTGATGTCTACATTCTCAAGTCCCCAGACTTGCATAAGATAAAATGGATACGCCTCTATTTACTAATTGAGAGGGAGTTACTCACCTGTTTGTCTTCAAAGGCAGCCTTGCCTTTTCCTCCACTGGTCAGCAAGGATCTAATAAGTATCTGCTCAAACTCCAACCTGGGGACTTCCCTGGTGGTCCAGTGGTTGGGACTCTGAACTTCCAGTGCAGGGGGCACGGGTTCGATCCCTGGTTGGGGAGCCAGCACCCCACATGCCGCATAGAGCATAGTGGGAAAAAAATCTAGCCCTGTTCTGGATGCTTGGGGCATAGAAGCAGAGAGGGGTGTATTCTTCATGCGAAAGATTAAAAGTAAATTGCAAGAATGTGTGTGCCTGTGCGCAGATCTGTGCTGGGTAATCTCTTCCTCTGCACCCTCGCATCTATCCAAACTGTGGGCGTGGTCTTCAGGAAAACCACCACTGGGAGACCACCCTTTGCCCCCAGGTTATCTTATGGCAGTATTGCCTTCCGATCAGTCAGGAGCCACACAGTCGTCTGATGGGAACAGGAGCAGTGTATAAGACATTGAGGGGAGAGAGTTCAGTTAAATTAAAAGTAAGTACTAGAGAAGAAATCACCCACATCCTCAGGGCTGAGCTGCATAGAAAAACTAATGCTTAGCAACTGGCATTTTCTAGGGAGCTTCTCAAATGAACGTCAAACTCCTGCATGAATGCAGGTGAGTGCTGAGCAAAGCCATGTTGAGAATATTTTCAGCTGACATTTCCACTTCTGAGCATGAGCTCCCTTGCTGAGGTGATGTATTTTCCCCAAGGTGAATGATCCCTTGGAAAGGCTTTCATATTTTCAGCCACATCTTGAGATTGGAGGAGCTAAACTCCTTTGCATAAACATTTTACAGCTTCCAACACGAACTGCTGTCCAGAAGGGCCACACGAGCTCATGGAGCTTGGTGCTTCTCAGGCTGGCTCTCTTAACTGGATCTGTACCTTCCATTAATTGCAGACCCTTTCTGAGGCTAGGATTCCCGGGACAGTTAGTAGATGTTTTCTTTTTCTCTTTTTTGGCCATGCCTCGCGACATGTGGGAATTTAGTTCCCCAACCAGGGATTGAACCTGCCACCCCTGCACTGGAAGCTCAGAGTCTTAACCACTGGACTGCCAGGGAAGTCTCTGGTAGCTATTTTCAAGGGGCATTTGAGCTCCGGGTCCTACCACATCCAGCTCTGTTTTGATTCAGCAAGAATTCAGATATTTCCATGGATTTGATGACTTTGTCATTTTGTTAAACAGCACTCCTGTTTCTGAACTGCTCACCACAAGTGGTACCCTTGAATCTCTGCAAAATGCCTGGAGGACAGTTATTAGTATCCCCATTTTTAGGGGAGTAAGCGAGGTTTAAGTGAGATGAAATGTGAGGCTTGAAGTCAGAGAGCCTGGAAGCAGAATAGATGGACCGGTGCCCATGGTAGGCAACCTTGACTTTCCTCAGCCTGTAGTCTCCCAGGGCTGAAGGCTCAGGGTCCACTTGGAGCCGTTGCTGCTGTTCTTCCCCAGGACAGACTGGCCCGTCTCGCACCTGTCAGGCAACTTTCCTCCTGATGCTACTGCTTTCTGGGCCCCCATCCAATCTCATTTGGAGCCTTTATCAGTGAGCAAATATGTTTCTTTCTATTAGATTCAGTTGAGGCAGAGGCAGGCAGGCTTTGGAGACAGATGGACAGCTAAAGATAACACCAGCTTCCAAGGAAGGAGAGAGCCACTGCAATTAAAACTCTCGCTCTCCCTCGAGGTTGTGGAGTCCACAGAACATCAGCTCAGGGTCTGAGATGGTGGCAGCCCAGACAGAGGGGAGACGGAAGAGCCCAGAAGGCCCTATTACTCCCATTCTAGGTAGATACACAAGATCAATAAAATAAATGAGCTATTTTATCCAGGCCAGCCATTCTGATCCAGGGACACGTAAGCATATTGATCACCCTGGTAGAGCCTGCTGGTCCACCCTGTGGAATATGTGGGCAGTGAAGAAAATACACCGAGTGTAGTTCTGGGCCACCCTCTGCCTGCTTGGCTCTGAGGCAGAGCTGTGTGCACAGCGGCCCGTCCTTCTCGACCCAGGAGGAGGCAGCAATTGGAACTAAGGCCAACAGATCTCCAGCAGATGGCAGGCCTCCAGGCCAAGGCTGAAGCTCTGACTTCCAAAACAAGACATTTGACATGGGCCTTTATGCAGGTCTTCAGAGTCAGTGGTCTCTTAATCATTGAATCTAACTCGATGCATGTTCCATTGACATCAGGTCTGGCCACTCAGGTTCTTTAGTGACTTGTGGAGGAATGTGACATGTCTTTCTCTAAAAATAAACACCTGACTCTTTGCAACCCCATGGACTGTAGCCTGCCAAGCTTCTGTGTCTACAGGACTTCCCAGACAAGAATACTGGAGTGGGCTGCCATTCCATTCTCCAGGATCTTCCTGACTCAGGGATTGAACACAGGTCTCCTTCATTGCACACAGATTCTTTACCATTTGAGCCACCAGGGAAGCCCTGATAGTGAAGCCCTCTGTGATCCCATGGACTGTAGCCCTCCAGGATCCTCTATCCATGGGACTTCCCAGACAAGAATACTAGTGTGGGCTGCCATTTCCTCCTCCAGGGGAAGCCAGGTCTCCCACACTGCAGGCAGATTCTTTACTATCTGAGCCACCAGGGAAGCCCCTTAGATACTTTGAGTGGAGGTATATTTCTGTAGCAAATGATGTATCTCAACTTGAGAAAAGGAAGAAGCTCTCACTTGGGCAAGAGTGGGGCTGGTTGGGGTTGGCTGAACCAGGCCTCAGGTGCAGCTAAGACTCCCTCCATTCACCCTCTGCTTCACCCGCTGGCTTCTCCTCTTAGGGAATGAGAGGAAGTGACCACCGACTATCCCAGAGTCTCCTCTTTGGTCTCTGTGTGGAGAGGAAAGAAGGCTTCTTTTCTCCAGCCTCAGTTTGGAGTTCTCAGGCAAGCATCCTATTGGCCTGGCATAGATCCTATGCCCACTCCTGAAACAGTCCTATAGTAAGTCAGTGAAGTACTGGATGCGTCCTGAGTGACCAGACCACACTGAAGCAGGGGTGCAATCTGTCTCCCGAAGAGAGAAGATGGGGCACATGACTGCAGAGGGAGCTGGTGGGAATCAGGCTGCCACTCTGGTCCCCACTTCTTCGTGAGACAGAACTGAGCAGTTGTTAGGCCTGATTCAGGGCACCTGAGTTCAAGTCCTGGTACCTTTTAGCTATGTGGCTGTAGGAAGATTGTAGTTTTTTCTCGGTGTCTCAGTGACCTTAAAAATGATGAGGACAACATCTACCTCACAGGATTATTTGTTATTTTTGCTTGTTTAGTCGCTAAGTCACACCCTACTCTTTAGCGACCCCACACGGACTGTAGCCTGCCAGCCTCCTCTGTCCATGGGGGGTGGCTTCCTACTCCAGGGGATCTTGCTGCCTCAGGGATCAATCCTTGTGTCTCCTACATTGGCAGGCGTATTATTTACCATTGAACCACCAGGGAAGCCGCTGGGTTATTGGATGACTTAAGTGAATTAGTCCATCAGAGCAGTGACTAGTACAAAGTATATCATTGTTAATGTCAGCTAATATCATCATCATCTCATCATCGTCATCATCTTCATCATCATTGGTGCTGTGCTGGTGCTAAGTCACTCAGTCGTGTCCGACTCTGTGAGCCCATGGGCTGTGGCCCGCCAGGCTCCTCTATCCATGGGATTCTCCAAGCAAGAATACTGAAGTGGGTTGCCGTTTCTTTCTCCAGGGGATCTTCCTGACCCAGGGATCGAGCCCGCCTCTCTTGCATCTCCTGCATTGGCAGGTGGGTCCTTTCCACTAGTGCGACCTGGGAAGCCCTCATTGTTACTTCAGTTCATTCAGTCGCTCAATCATGTCCGACTCTTTGCAACCCATGGACTGCAACACAGCAGACTCCCCTGTCCTTCACCATCTCCCAGAGTTTGCTCAAACTCATGTTCATTGAGTCAGAGATACCATCCAACTGTCTCATCCTCTGTCACCCTGTTCTCCTCCTGCCCTCAATCTTTCCCAGCATCTGTCACCATCCGTACGTGACTAGTGGAAAAACCCTAACTCTGACTAGACGACCTTTGTTGGCAAGCTTGTTATCATCTTCCAACTCCATCCCACTCCGTCCCCAGTCCTAGGGGGCACATAAGATGCAAGCAGAACAAAGGCAGGCCTCTGCTGAGAACTGCATCACAGCCCAGGGCCAAGTGGAACATTTTCCAGTGTCACTTTGACCTTGATAATCCCCCAGTAGAGTCCAAGTGTCCCCACCAGAACCTGTGACACTCAGAACAACTCTGCTGTTCCCTCTACTTCCGATCATGGTCCAACTATATATTCATATAGAGAGAATTGAAAGGAAACATTGTCCCTGGGTACTTAAAATGCAGAGCCTCTGGGATGGTAGTTTTTTTCCCTTTACATTGATGAATTATTTTCTGTTTTCCTCACTAGTATAATGAGTGAAGCGGTGTGAACACTATTATTCCCATTTGATAAATGCACACAGTGGGATTGAGAAAGGTTCTATTACCCAAAGAGAGCCCAAGGTCTAGTCTGCTTTGGTTTCTGTCTCCCATTAAAAAGAACATGCCTCCCTCTGAATGAGCCACATTCCAATATTGTACACAGACTCTGTGGCACCGTGCTTCTTCCTTCGTCCCTCCTTTCCTTCACTCATTTATGCCACAGACATTTAATGAGCGCCCCATATGTACCGGGGCTTCTTTGGTGGTTCAGACAGTAAAAAATCCGCCTACAACGCAGGAGACCCAGGTTCGATCCCTGAGTCAGGAACATCCCCTGGAGAAGGGAATGGCTCCCCACTCCAGTTTTCTTGCCTGGAAAATTCCATGGACAGAAGAGTCCGGCGGGCTACGGTTCATGCGGTTGCAAAGAGTGGACACAACTGAGCAACCATCACTTTCACTTTCAAACATGTGCCAAGGACTCTGGAGTATTTTGGAAGTAATATAAGGAAGGAGTAAATAAACAAATAACATAAATAATAAAATATCAAGGAGTGGTAAGAACCCCGATTAAAAAAATTTTAATGGTGATATTGCAAATGATCTCATGAGAGGGAGATTAATGAAACAAGTGTCTTTTTATGCAGCTTATTATGTAAAGAAATAGATAAAGAAGATTCCAGGTAGACAGAATTGTACTGTGTGAATCTTTGCATGTTGTTATCAGCTTCACAGATCTGCACACCAGAGTATTTAACCATAACTCTCACTCTTGACCTTCTTGCCTTAAAGTGCCTTAGACCACAGCTTAGAAAGTTAGCATAAAGAACTGTGATGGGCTTTCCCAAGTTTTGAAACCATGGTTGTTGGAAGCTTTAAGAGAGAATGTTATTTACAAGTGTGTCTTCATCAAAAATCTATTTTATTTGTTAAAAATCCATAATGAGAGAGAAACGGTAGCAAATAACAGGCTATTTCTGCATTTAAAAAACAGTGTTTGGAGTAAATAGATTTCCTGGTGGGTTATGTGAGAATGAATCTTAAATCCTAACTACTTTCATTTCTTTCCAAGGGATTTTGGTAAATAGGGTTTGTTTCTTGGCCTAACTGAAGTCCTGGTTAATTTATACCAACAGCAGTGACATTATGGGTGTTTGTATAACAAAAATAGTTTCTGACTGTGCCAGCGTGGGTGAAATGAAAGCCATCATAATTAGTTTCACAGAAAGAAGGTTTAGAAGAATGAGTGAAACTTCTAAGTGAAATAGGCAGACAGGAATCTTGTGCTTCAATTTTTATGTCTACATCCTTGAAGGGGAAAGAAACAGAATTTATATTTTAGCGAATGCAGGCTCACTGTTGCTCTGGGCTCACTGAGGAATGCCCGCCCAGGTCGGGTGAGGCAGCTTCGGGGTGTAAGGGCTCTTCCCCCTACATCAGCTGTAAAACGTTCTATGTGCATGCTTGCTAAGTTGCTTCAGTCGTGTCCAACTCTTTGAGACCCCACGGACCCTAGGCAGCCAGGCTCCTCTGTCCATGGACTCCTCCAGGCAAGAATACTGGAGTGGGTTCCCATCCCCTCCTCCAGAGGATCTTCCCGACGACCTAGGGATCGAACCCATGTTTCTTATGTCCCACTGTATTGGCAGGCAGGTTCTTTACCACTAGCCTGGGAAACCTCTGTTCTATGTATCTTGTGCAAATCTCACTTTTAAAACTCCAGATACGCATCCATTTATATGATGGCCTTCTACTTTTTTGTTTTCCTAGGGATGCGGGTTTGTTGCCTAAAATGCTATTTGCTGCACGTGCCTCTCTATCATCCTTCTAGTCATAGATTATTTTTTAAATACATATTTATTTTCCTTCTTTATGTAAATTGGTTTTTGAGTGAGAGAAGAGTAAAATGATTAACACCAAGGGACTTGGATCACACTGTTTTGTTTTGAATGACAGTTCCACTCCCATAAGCTGCATGAGTTTGGACAAGTCTCTTACTTCCCTAAAGTTTTAGTTTTCCCTCTAGAAAAAGAAAATGATAAGAGTACCAGTCTTATATGGTTGGGGAGAATTAGGTGAGTTGATCCATTTATAGGGAATGGCACCTTTTTTCAAAATTGTGGTAAACGGCGGGCAACATGAGCTGTCTTAGCCATTGTAAGTGTACCTGGGACTCAGTAGTGTTGAGTATATTCACATTGTCATGAAGCAGATCTCTGGGGCATTGTATATTTTTATAATGCAGATGCCTATGTTAGAAAGACTGAGGGCAGGAGGGAAGCCTGGCATGCTGCAGCTCATGGGGTCACAGAGAGTCAGACATGACTGAGTGACTGAATGACAAATGTTAGAAAATTAACCTTCGGTATTTAGACGTGTTGAGAAACAGTCTCCTATCACTAATGATGGTATTAAGACCTAGACATGTTAGCATCTCAGATTTTGCCTACCGTGTTCACAGACCTCCCTAGGAATGTTTTGTTTTGCTTAGAGTTTGCTTTTATCATCATTTCTTGATTACCATAAACCTGGCTCTTTGTAGATAAATCAATACCCCCGGGTTTAAATAACTTACTTGTATATATTTAAGTGGAGATTTGGTTCTCTATGATGAGTACAGGTTGTTAATTTTCAGCTTCTCAAGATCTGTCTTCCCCTTCGCATCCTTCCCCTCCACCCCTCATTCTCCCCCTCTTCCCTCCTCCTATCTCTATTATCTCATTGTAACTTCTTCCCTTCATTTCTCTCATGTGTTTCTTCTTCTCTCTCCTCCTTTCTCCTCTTATTTCTTCTAGAGTCCCTTCTTGAACCCACTCTTGTTCAGTCACTAGGTCATGTCTGACTCTGTGGCTCCATGGACTGCAGCACACCAGGCTTCCCTGTCCTTTGCTATCTCCCAGAGTTTGCTCAAACTCATGTCCGTTGAGTCGGTGATGCCATCCACCCATCTTAGTCTCTGCTGCCCTCTTCTCCTCCTGCCCTCTTCAACCCACTGCTTCATGTTTAATTCAGTAAGGTTGGAATTGATAGTGATTTGGCCAGTTGGACATGTTCAGAACTTGGTTTTCAAGCAAAGCCAGTATCAAGCCATGGCAAAGCCCGGGAGGATGCATAGCAGTGGTAGCTGAGCAACAAAGGACGTTGGCATGCACGGCCAAGGAGTGTTATTATCCACATAGCTACCTCTCTGAGCTGCACATTGGGAAAGCAAACTATGGAAATAATATTATTCAAGAATAATATTGCTGGCTCCCAACCACTGAAACTTTAACCACTGCGTTTGAATCACTTATTTGCCTATGGAAAGACTTCTGGATGAACTGATGTTCAACAGGGCAAAACCTCATTAATTTGATTTTTATTTATTCTAGTTTTAAATTTTTGTTTAGTTTAAATATCACACCATATGGAGTTATCTCCCAGTTATAATTTCTTATGCTTGATTTATTCTTAATATTTAACACTGCCCGCCACACAAAACAATGATGTTACTGGCCCACTATAGTAGCCAGAATTTTGGTTCCCATAATGTCTGTCCTCTGGTGTCACACCCGTGGTTGTTTTAGAGTGCACGGCAAAGGGACTTTGCAGGTGGAATTAAGTTCCTAGCCAGTGGACCTTAAGACAGGGAGTTATCTTGAATTATCTGGGTGGGCACAGTGTGACCACATGAGCTGTTAAAAACAAAAGAGGATCCTGCCAACAGAATGAGCTTGGGAGCACATTCTTCCCCAGGGCCCCGGAAAGAAACCTGGTCCTGCTGATATTTTGATTTCTACCTTGTTCAGTTTCTTAGTCATGTCTGACTCTTTGAGATCCCATGGACTGCAACACGCCAGGCCTCCCTGTGCATCAGCAACTCCCAGAGCTCACTCAAGCTCATGTCCTTTGAGTCAGTGATGCCATCCACCCATCTCATCCTCTGTCGTCCCCTTCTCCTCCTGCCCTCAGTCTTTCCCAGCGTCACGGTCCTTTCCAGGGAGTCAGCTCTTTGAATCAGGTTTCCGTCTTGTCAGACTCTAAGCAGAGAATCTAGCCACACTGTGCTGGGCTTCTGCCCTACAGAACTACCTGATGATAAGTGAGTTCAGCTTTAAACCACTAAGTTTGTGGCAACTGGTTACAGCAACAGAAGCCAAATACACACCCTATTCACTGTCAGGTTATTAGCTCATAGTTGTGGCTGTTTTTTATCTCATCACAAGTTTTTGCCTCGCCCTCTTTCTGACCAACGTGGGACACGGTCCATGGACAGTCCCTAGCTGAAAAGTGAAAGTGAAAGTGAAGGTCACTCAGTTGTGTCCGACTCTTTGCAACCCCATGGACTATTCAGGCCATGGAATTCTCCAGGCCAGAATACTGGAGTGGGTAGCCTTTCCCTTCTCTAGGAAATCTTCCCAAGCCAGGGATGGAACCCAGGTCTCCCGCATTGCAGGCGGATTCTTTACCCGCTGAGCCACAAGGGAAGCCCAAGAATACTGGAGTGGGTAGCCATCCTTTCTCCAGCGGATTTTCCCAACACAAGAATCAAACCGTGGTCTCCTGCATTGCAGGTGGATTCTTTACCAGCTGAGCTAAGAGGGAAATATGTATTTGATTTCCATGGAATAAGATGAAGTTAATTGACATTTCAGGAATATATGGCAGAGTTCCGTCTTAGAAATCTGCCCTCACCAAGTGAATTGAGTGAAAATGTAAGTTTTAATTCAGTGCTACCAGCGAAAGACTTTCTGGAAACCAACTGCATTTTCAGGAAATAAGTGAAAAGTGTAGAGTTCTATGGATCACCTCACATTCATTGACTCAGAATCTCCATATATATGGGCAGGGAGTGTGGTGTTTTCCAAAAAAAAAAAATAGAAGTAAATGGAAAAGATAAGTATATTTAGTGAAAGTTTTGTTTGTGTGTGTGTGTGTGCACGTGCACATTTTCACAGGTGTGCATACAGGATCACCATGTAAAGGATGACAAAGATCATAGATATTTGAGAAACACTGCTCTAATCTGACTCTGTGAATTTCAAACCTTTGTCTGGTACTCTCCGATCAACTGGGACTCCTCTACACATACTTCCTGTCTGCTTGCCTGGCGTGCTGGTTACCAGGCAGCGCTGTAAACAGTGGTGCAGGCAGGGTGCAGAGGAGACCTCACCAGCCACGGAAGAGAGTCTCAGGGACATGCTTCCTTCCATCTGGGGACCTGTTCAGTGTGACATGGGAAACATTCACTGTGTTCAGTAGAGGATAAAGTTCCTTTGAGCATTTCCCAGAGATAAATACGTACGAAATAGAGGAAGCTGGCTGTAGATGTATAGAAAGGGATGTCTTGCTTATAGGATAAGGTAGTGAATGATGCAGAGCAATCATGCCGTGTAAGGAAAGTGTCTTCAGTATTATCTTCAACAGTGAGACATGCTGAGAAAGGAAGCTTAAGCAATGGGAGTTAAAGTGATATGTGTCTTCAATCCAGGCTTCAGAGAAAGGCAAGGAGGAAAGCCAGAATGCCTATATAGTGTTTTTGTTTTTTTTAAGACTGATTGATTGATTGATTTTTGGCAGTGTTGGGTCTTCCTTGCTGCGGGCAGACTTTCTCTAGTTGCGGTGAGCGCGGCGCTGCTCTGCACTGAGGTGCGAGGGCCTCTCATTGCAGTGGCGCCTCTCCTTGCAGAGCATGGGCCCTGGGCACGTGGGCTTCAGTGGTTGCGGCCCCCCAGCTCAAGAGCACAGGCTCAATAGTTAATGGCGTGTGGGCTTAGTCACCCCACCCCATGTGGGATCTTCCTGGACCAGGGATCAAACCCGTGTCCCCAGGATTGGCAGGAGGATCCTTACCCATTGGACCACCAGAGAGGCCCCATGTAGTTTTAAAAACTGGAAGTGGTGATAAAGGAATAAAAAGGATGAAGGGATGCTAAGGAAAGCTGGAGTGGGACTAGAGCTGAAGGGTGTTTGCAGATGTGTCCAAACCCTTACCAAGGACCCTGCCCACGAGTGAGCATGGTTTGGAGTCACTGGGTGAATTTGCTGATGATTTTCCCTAGAAAGGGGGACATTTGTTTCTTGGAACTTTTTGGCCATACCCTGCTGCATGTGGGATCTTAGTTCCCCGACCGGGGATCAAACTTGCACCCCCTGCATTGGAAAGCCAAGTCGTAACCACTGGATCACCAAGGAAGTCTCTGTTTATATTTTTTAAAGAATCATCTCTGGTATGAATAATTGAGATTGGTTTTAAAGAGAAGTGCTTCCCTGATGGCTCAGACAGTAAAGAATCTGTCTGCAATGCAGGAGATCCGAATTTGATCCCTGGGTCTGGGAGATCCCTTGGAGAAGGGTGTGGCTACCCGCTCCAGTATTCTTGTCTGGAGAATCCCACGGACAGAAGAGCCTGGCGGGCTACAGTCCATGGGGTCACTAAGAGCCAGACACGACTGAGAGACCAACACTTTGAAATGAAGAGCTCTTCCCTTACCCAAACTTGCCTGCCTTGCCAGCCAAGGTGGTGATAGCAATGGTGCTCAAGTACTCTGCAAAGTATCTGTAGTGCCTGGAATAACACACCGACACACAGAAAGTAGTATCTTTGGCAGTAAAGAAAAATGAGGCTCAGAGAGGAAAGGTAAACACACCGTAATCGTAACTGTGAGAACTGAGGCAGGAACACCAAGGCCCTGACTCCCCATCCGGGGCTCTTTCTAGGGAACCACACCGCCTGCATCCGAGCATCCAGCCCTCTGACCAGCCAGGGCCCCTCCCAGAACACCAAGAGGTGAGCACGCCCAGATCGTGAGAGTCAATTTCAAGTCTTAGTGAGACTTCATGCCCACAGAAGGGAGAATTTGCACACTTCTGGTCAATGAGCTTTGAAGAACAAAAGGTCACTGCCAATTTGGAGACAAAACCTTTGCAGAGACAACATCCTGCAATTGCTGCCCGGAGGTTAACCTTCACCGTTTGATCAGGAAGCAAAGAAGTCGTTGTTGAGCAAACTCTGAAATACCCGAGGCCTCAAGGATCCCCACGCCCCTTTTAAAGTGCTTTCATGCTGACCATCATCATATTATTGTTTTCTTTGGCTCACCTCTTCAGTCTCTGACCACAAAGCCAAAAGCCACAGGAAGGCAGGAAAGTACAACAAATGGACTTTCTCTACCCATCCCTCGCGGACATGTTGTAGTTTTAGGAAGTCAGGGCTACTTACAGAAAGAACTCTCCGGAAGACACTGACTCTAGTAAAGCCTCTGTTTCAAGGCACTTCTAAAGGCAGGACCTCAACCACAGGTCTCTGTAGATGAGAAGGAAGTCATCAGCTATGACTCTGTCCTGCAAGGTATAGGTAACATTCATATAGAATTCCACAAGTAAACAAATTATTGGAGTATAGTTTCTTTCAGTGTTGGGTTAGTTTCTGCTGTAATCAAAGTGAAGCAGCCACACACATATACATATATTCCCTCTTTGTCACCACAGAGCATTGGGCAGAGTTCCCCGATATCTATTTTATACACACTGGTGTGTATATAGTCCATATAGTGAATCTCAGTTTCCCAGTTCATCCCACCACCATTTTCCTCCTTGAAACCCATGTGATTGATGTCTACATCTGGGTCTCTATTTCTGCTTTGTAAATAAGATTATCTATACAAATTTTTTCAGATTCCACATATATGTGTTGTATAATAACACATTGGTCTTTCTCTTTCTGACTTACTTCATTCTGTATGACAGTCTCTAGGTCCGTCCACATGTCTGCAAATAACCAAATTCTATTCTTTTTTTGGTGAAGTAGTATTCTATTATATTATGTACGACGTCTTCTTTACCCATTTATCTGTCGATGGACATTTAGGTTGTGTCTGTTTCTTGGCTATTGTAAATACTGATGCCATGAAAAGACCCCTGTCTCATTCTGTGACAGCCCTTTTCAGTTTATGTCTAAGGGTCCCATTCTGGGCGGGGAGGTTGGAGAGCCTTTGGAAGCAGTATGAGAAGAAATCGCCCCAGACCAAAAAGAGAAGAGAAGTTGGCATGACTGCCTGGAGCAGCGTCTGTGTGTTGATTCAAGATGGAGCCCAAGGGAAGCGGCATGACCCCGAGGGGAAGGCTTGATGGTGCCCTTTTGGAGACCGAGTCCTGGGCTGCTTGGCGCCTAGCCCCTCCAAAGTGTTCTGTGTCCCCCGGCAGCCCCAAAGCAGCAGGATTACCACACTTAAAGGAATGATGCAGAAAGACATAACATCCTGTAACCCGTGACAAATGGCCTGAAGGCCCCTCCCTGGGCTTTAGCACTGCAGAAACCCGCAGACCTGCACCAGTCCTGGGGGATCCCTAGTGGTGAGCAAGACTGAGCTGCCTCTCATTCTGTTGGACAGAACGTCAGATATTATAAAGAAAATAAGGATTGGGTATTCTTGCACACCTGAATTTGTAGATTACTGCAGAGCAAAGAGAGGCTAAAATGAAGGTTCAAGATGGTAGTGCCGTGTGTTCATGTAAAGCTTGAGTGAAGAATATTTAAGTGGCCAGTGGAGTCAGATTCGACACTGTGTGTCTTGAGATGGTTATTTACATTGGATTGGACGCCATAGATCTGGGTGTTGATATTCTGGAGGGAAATTCTTGGCTACCTAAAATCCAGTCATTCTGAATAAAAGTGATTACTTCATGATTGTTCTGAAAATCAAATAATAAGTAATCTATAATTATCTATAACTCAGGGGAGACTATACAGCTTTTGTTATCCATGACCTCCAGCTCCCTCACCCATCAAACCAGAATCAGTCACGGCTGTCACCTCCTTTTCCCCCCAAAAGCAAAACCCTAGTTTGGTTGTAAGGCTTATTGTGTCTTACACATACTAGTAATCACTGGCTTTCCCTGGGAAGCCGACCTGATTTTATGTCACGTACATCTTTTGAAAATGTAAAACAACATTCTTAGTTGTTTATCTTCCGTGTCATCTCTCATTCAGCAGTATTGCACAGTATTTTGTGATCGCTTTGAGCCTATTCACTTTAGACCATTTTAATAAGGTGAAAATTTAAGTGAAGATAGACTCGCTTATTTAAAAATCAATAAATTATTCATGTTATGTTTGAGAACATTTAAGCTAAAAATGACGTTGCAATTCTTGGTTTGCCTGCAATGTCACAGAGACTTGGAATCCCACAAGCCGATTCTGATTTAAAACATTGAAAAACCCTTTCTTTGTAGAAATGCAGGGAAGTCCAAGGTACTTTTGAAAATATGGCTTATTAACAAAATATGTGAGTTCTATATCCTTTTCTTAGAAGTCACCCGGATCACAAAACTACAAATGACTTGAAAAATATATGATAACCATGGCAGAATATCATTTTGTAAAGCTTTATATGGTGAAGAATGAGACCTATGTTTTCTTCCCCAGATTTTCCAGTGACTTAAAGTTCTTCTGATGGGAAGGTTCTCCATGGTCTGTTTCCAGGGTTATAGATTCATCATACCTACCTTTCCAAAATCATATAAACTCAAGCTCACGTTATTTTTATCAGCCAGGAATTAAATATTAATCAGCTTTTCTCAGTGCTTAGCCCACAGGTCTTACTTCAAAGACTTTTTAAAGGGGAAATACTAGAAGTCACGTCCGCTGGCCTGGAATCATTTTGTCAGCAGTATCGGTTCCTGTAGCTCTCTGTGTTGCTTAACTTATGACTTAAATGGAATGTTGAAGAGCCCTGAATGTATTAACTTGCTCTGTTTCCATATTGACATGATATATAAATGACGTACAGACCCGATGCATTTCGACTCCCAAATAAAGGCCACAGTCCTTAAAAATGGCCTGTGAGAGCTTTCAAATTACAGTAAAATCTTTACACTCATAAGATTATGACCACTTCTTTATCTCGGTTTTTTTTCTCCAATTAAAATAATGTCTTGCTGCCGCTGCCGCTAAGTCACTTCAGTCGTGTCCGACTCTGTGCGACCCCATAGACGGCAGCCCACCAGGCTCCCCCGTCCCTGGGATTCTCCAGGCAAGAACACTGGAGTGGGTTGCCATTTCCTTCTCCAATGCATGAAACTGAAAAGTGAAAGTGAAGTCGACCAGTTGAGTCCAACTCTTAGCGACCCCATGGACTGCAGCCTACCAGGTTCCTCCGTCCATGGGATTTTCCAGGCAAGAGTACTGGAGTGGGGTGCCGTTGCCTTCCCCGAAATAATGTCCTACTGCGCTTCAAATAGGAAGAGGATACTGCTGTGCAGACGGTGGTGACTGGGCATAATTTGAGAGGCATTCAAAGTCTCCCCACCCCTCTACATCCCGACGGTAACTCTTTGCCCTCGCCTGCTCTGGGGCCAGGAATTTCCCAGTGTTGGTTTTGAGCGAAACATCAGAGTCTCGAATATGAATGACCTAAATATCACTGGCTCATCAGTGACAGCTGAAAGTTAGTGTCCTGAGCCCTCTCTCCCTCCATCCAACGGCGGGGAAGACGCCAAGCTCACCGCATGAGGCTTCTCCTGGACACAAGTGGCAGACAACGTACAGCTTTGTTTACAAATATGTTCAGGATAGAAGGTGCTACCAGTTCAGTCACTCAGTTGTGTCCAACTCTTTGCAACCCCGTGGACTGCAGCACGCGGGCCATCAAGTCGGTGATGCCATCCAACCATCTCATCCTCTGTCGTCCCCTTCTCCTCCTGCCTTCAGTCTTTCCCAGCACCAGGGTCTTTTCCAGTGAAGGTGCTAGACTATTAGCTTATAAGCCCTCACTTGGATCCCTTACTTCTGTATGTGGACTTAAATCGTGCCTCTCCATTTTATTTTTTTAATTTTTATTTTTATTGAAGTATGGTTGATTTAAAGTATTGTGTTAGTTTCAGGTATACAATAAAGTGGTATGTATATATATATATATATATATATATATATATATATATATATATAAAAGCTTTCCTGGTAACTCAGTGGTAAAGAATCCACCTGCTAATGCAGGAGACATGAGTTCAATACCTGGGTTGGAAAGATCCCCTGGAGAAGGGAATGGCTACCCACTCCAATATTCTTGCCAGGGAAATCCTGTGGTTAGAGGAGCCTGGCAAGCTACAGTCAGTGGGGTCGCCAAAGAGTCGGATATGACTTAGGCACTAAACAACAGCTATGTGTGTGTGTGTGTGTCCTTTTTCAAATTTTTTTCTTTATAGATTATTACAAGGTACTGAGTATAGTTCCCTGCGCATGCACGCTAAGCCGCTTCAGTCATGTCCGACTCTGTGCGACCCTGTGGATGGCAGCCCACCAGGCTCCTCTGTGCTCGGGATTCTCCAGGCGAGAACACTGGAGTGGGTGCCCTTTCCTCCTCCTATAGTTCCCTGTGCCATACAGTAAGTCCTCGTTGATTTTCTACTTTATATACACTAGTCTCGGAGAAGGCGATGGCACCCCACTCCAGTACTCTTGCCTGGAAAATCCCAAATGGGCGGAGGAGCCTGGTGGGCTGCAGTCCATGGGGTCGCTAGGAGTCGGACACGACTGAGCGACTTCACTTTCACTTTTCACTTTCATGCACTGGAGAAGGAAATGGCAACCCACTCCAGTGTTCTTGCCTGGAGAATCCCAGGGACGGGGGAGCCTGGTGGGCTGCCGTCTATGGGGTCGCACAGAGTTGGACACAACTGAAGCAACTTAGCAGCAGCAGCAGCAGTATATATCTGTTAATCCCAAACCCCTAATTTATCCCTCCTCCCTTC
Source organism: Bos indicus x Bos taurus (assembly GCF_003369695.1). Classification (NCBI taxonomy): domain Eukaryota; kingdom Metazoa; phylum Chordata; class Mammalia; order Artiodactyla; family Bovidae; genus Bos; species Bos indicus x Bos taurus. The sequence goes on along the minus strand of NC_040079.1, from coordinate 3,646,117 downwards.
CCGCTTGGTAACTGTAAGTATGTTGTCTGTGACTGTGAGTTCCTTTCTATTTTGTGAGTCACTCATTTGTATCTTTTTCTTAGATCCCACATGTAAGTGATGTCTTAAGGTGTTTGTCCTTCTCTGACTTACTTCGCTCACTATGACCATCCATGTTGCTGCAGGTGGCATTATCACATCCTTTTCTTGAGGGGTGGCTCATTCATGGAGTGTCTGATCCTGATCTCTGGGGTCGGCCTCATGGCTCTCAGTCTGGCTGTTGAGGGGTGATCCTGCCTGGGTTCAGGAGGGTGAACAACCTGGTCTTCTGACTTTAAAAACTGCAGAGTAGCACCACACATCAAAACCTCGACAGTTTCGTTCTGGGGTAATTGCTGATTGCTTTGGGAGAAGACAAACTAAGGAAATGATTGACAAGTCATCACAGTCAGTGTAGGCTAGGTTATGCTTCAGTAACAAACACACCCCGGAGCTCCAAGGCTCAAGGAAGAAGAGCCACATGTCTGTCGCAGGTCTCACCTCCTCGCCCATCGCCATATCAGAGTGAGAGTGTTTTGCACTGGCAGGGTCAGGCCTGATGTGGAAGTGGCATGTTGCTTCTTTCCAGAGCTCACCGACCAGACCCATCACGTGCTTCCCGCCTATCAAAAGGGACCAGGAATGATCCCGTGATGTGTGCCCAGGGATGCTGAGCCAAAAATATTCAGCAACCAGCACTATCCACACAGTGGATCATCGTATGATGTATAAAGGAGAGATGAATCTTCAGGCAGGTTCCAGAAAGGAGCCACTCCTGGTACTCTGTGATGACAAGGAGGTTTCAACCCATGTCTCCCGGTGCTGTCTGATCCAGCATATTTCCCATATTACCAACCCAGTGCTGCCTCTCCGTGAGGATAGGTCCTCATCCAGCAGCTGAGGGATGAAGAGGAAGAGCACAGATGCAGCCATTCCTCGCGTTCTCCTGCCCTTGCAGCCTGGTCTAATGGTGTTATCTTGGAAGCAGGCTTCCTATTCGATTCCTCTGTCTCCAGAATCTTCCTTCCTCACTGCTCTTTCCTTCTGTGCCCTCGGGCACTTATCTTGAGTCCAGAGATGGTGTTCTTCCTGGCAGTTGCTCTTTGGGGTCAAGGTGAGGCTGGTCTAAAGACCGATGCTCCCAGTGGTGGAATTCACTTCTCCAGCACAGACGCTTATGCCCTGTGTGAGCATGATTCCATCTGCCCACTGGAATCCCCAGTCTCCGATTCCTCCTGGCCTTCCTCACTCTTCTCTCTTCTTCCTCCTCCCTTCCCTTGCTCTTTGTGATTTAGTGAAGCTGATTTTCTCGAGATACTTGGCTCATTCCTTTTATCCCAGGCTCTAAACCACCCTCGAAATGTGTTAGTTTCACAGTACTAATTTCCTATAACAAGAGAATCCCCCAGAAATGAGTTCACTGTGTCCTACCTGATGATGAAAGACAAGAGGTGGTGGTGGGGAGTGGAAGTCACTGTTCAGATGAGGCTCCTCACCTTGGAAAAGGCATCTGGGTATGAATTATCTAACAGTGTTCAGTCCTTCAGGCTAAATTTCTGTAAGGGTAGAATCACCTTGGAGAAGTCTCTCTTCCAGGTTGATGATGGGAACACCTGAGTGCAGCCCAGACAGTCTTGGGGCTCCCTGATGTACATTCCTCCCTGGCCCCACCTCCTCCTTGCCTCCATCACTGACTGTTCTCAGGGTCCCCACGCTGAGCTGGGTGCTGGGGAGAATGCTAAGAGACCCCGGTCCAGCCTCTGCCCCTGAGAAGCTCTTGGTCTCAGAGGTGGGCTGGTCTGTTCAGAAGAGAATGGCAGGTCATTAAATTGCTACAACACCAGACTGACAGCAAACATCCCAGTCACAGAGCTGGCTTCTGTGTGCTCACACGGGAGTGCCCAGCATGGAGCTGGCATACACAGAACATGTCTGGGATGAATCTGTTACAGGACGGGAGTAGAAGTGAGCACAATGAACTCTGGGTCTGTCCCTCTGCCTATGGCTCCTCTCTGCTGGGGGCCCTGAGATGTGGGGGTGGGGGACTTCTGTAGATACATTCTTCCATATCCAGAACACCACTTAGTACAGCTCTGAAATACCTGTTCTCTCTGCATACGATCGAGTGGATAAGGACCAAATCTCTCTTTCCCTGAGTAGATGGAGCCAACCTAGCATCAGCATTTACCCTTTATCAGGAATTAGGGCCCATATTCTGCACCTGCCCCTGGTCAGAACCCAGAACAAGAAGGCAGGGCCAGCGGGGCCAGCATGGGGACCCTCTGCCTCAGGCAGGCTGAACATTTTGAGCTGAGACGATCATTAGTGTCTGGCTTTCCCAGAGCAGAATGTGATCTCTGATTTAGCCCAGGTGAAGTAAGAAGCAGAAAATAGGGCCATGGGAAGAACACCTCCTGTTCTGCGCCAGGGAAGGCTGCTCTGGGGTATCTGCCAACACCCAGGTCTTCCCTCTGCCCCCCATCGGCCGGTTGAGGGGTCTCTCCACTCCGCTGTGATCCTCAGAGGCTGAGACTGTCCTGTGCAGCTATTGGTTGCTTTGTGCTGAGCGGAGGACTCTGTGGTTGTTGGAAAGCGGTATTAAAAGCCAAGGAGTGTCTCTGGTTGCCAGACTCCCCGGGCATCAGCCCTCACTCCGCTTCACGTCAGCCCAGGGAGTCCCTCCGTCTTCCTGGCCGATGCACCTCCGTCCGGCGACACACAGAGATGAGCATGTCCAGACTGCCCAGAGTGAGCAGATTAAAGCAGTTTTGGAGGGTGAGTAAAAGGACACAAATCAACTTACTGGAGGGGAGAGGGAGTTTAATTCCTGAAAGGAAAATTAAAAAGCTAAGCTGCTCGGGGGGGTGTGCTGTGCGGTATTCGCATTATCTTCCAAAGCTCACGTGGGGGGATTCCACTGTGCGTGCTTGATGTCTTGCCCAAGGTTCCAAATTTAATTTTAGCTAATCCGCAGCAGATGCAATCAGCAGTCAGTTCAGCTTGGGGTGTTTACTCCCAGCAAAAGTTTTCTAGAAACGGCAGTCTAGAATCTGGGCTGCTGCCTGATGGCGGAGTATATTTACTGCCCCCGCCCCCACGTATCAGCCGGCGTGTTCTGGTCTTAGCCTCTGGGAAGAGTGTCGAAAGTGATGGCTAACAGATAAAATCCTGTGGAAGTGAGGTCTCTGTGTGTTTTCTTCCCAGCTATAGAATTTATCAGAAGCCCTGGGTGATTAGAAGGGAAAAAGCCAAAGAATGTTCAAGCTTTGTGTGGTGCTATTAAAGCATTAGAGAGTCAAAGGCAATTGTAATCACCAAGCTTCAAACATGAGATATGGACTGTAGATGGTTACCATAATCCTCTGTCACGAGGGAATTGGTGTCAAGCCAGCCTCATAACAGCCGGCTCCTGGAATTTCAGCTTTTGCCCCTCCTCATGGAAGGACAAAGCATCTCTGGTGATCATGGCTCTTTTTCGGTTGTCAGAATCTGGATTCAGAGCAACAAGTATTCCTTCCTGAGTAGTTAAGGTGGGATTCTGGGAGGTGGGGAATGTCCATGCCTTCCAGCAATCAGTCAAAACCCTCAAGTGTTTAGCACCTGGGAAGGAACACATGACCCTGAAGGTGATTTTCAGTCCTTAATACGAAATGCAGAAAATGTGGGTGAGTTTCCACCTTGCCTGACGTTATTTGACTCTGATTTTTGAGTGTGTACGGGTGCCCTGATAGAAACCACTTCCTTAGATGAATAAGCAACAGGGAGTCATGCGTGGAACGAATCTCGGACTGTAGGTGAACTGCTGTCCGTCCTGTGTGATGCTCTGAGTCACTGGGGAAGGGCCTGATGTGATAGATGTGCTTAGCCAATCACTTAGCAAGTCAGGATCTCTCTCTATCTGAACTTGGAATGAACGGATAATGTGAGTTTGCCAGGAGTTGTGAAATTACTTCTTAAGCCAGAATCTACATTCACCTGGGTGGAGCCAAAACAATTCCTCCTCAAACAGAAGACTATGTGTAATATGTAATGTATGTATGTGCATGCATACGTGTGTGTAGGTATTTCATCTGAGCAAAGAAGAGCGTGTTGAAAATATTTCAGTGATGAAACTAGAGAAGCACTATATGGTCCCTGCATAGCCCTGGGCTGAAGGTTTTCTGGGATTAGTCTCTTGATCTTGGGCAAAAGTGCTTAAGGCCCTTCATTTCCCATCTGAAGAGGGAGTGGTTCCGTCCAGCCCTGGGAGTTAATCTCAGCACATGGAAGACAGGTTACTCTCTGCCCCCGATTCACCCAGTATCTGTCTGGATTGTTTCTCAGAAAGGTTCATGGTGGAGTGTCCTTTCCTCTTTCACAGACGGTTTCATTTTAGCTATTAACACCTCCAGTGATCTAGAAACATTGTGTCTGACACCCCAGAGCTTCAGATGAACCCCTCAGGAAGCTGCATCTGGAAGGGGGCCCCTTAGCGTCATCTGATGCACACAGACTCACGAACTAACGGCAGTACCTTGGCCCTCTTCGCTGGAAGGAGGCCTCGGATCGATGTAAAAAGACATCCAGCGTTTCACGAGCCAACGGCACAGTGCAGACGAGGAAGCACATTCTAAATAATCTGAGAACTTCCTTCATTATTTAGAGATGGGGATTTAAATGGGTGAAGTAATTACTCTGTAGTCTCAATTCTGAATTATTCATCCCCCTTTTCTTGGTCATTTTATGCTAATAGCTCAGCCTATTGTTAATAAAATTTTTAAAAATCAGAGATAGATTCGAAAACAGTTTCAGAGAACGGATGGAGAAGACCCTGAATGGTGAGCAGCCTTGTAGCATCACAGGCAAACGGCAAGGCTAATTGTCCAGTTTCCTCCAATTTGCCAGCATCTCAAGGTGGGCTGGATGAACCCCCTCCCATCTCCCCCAGCCCAGTGCCACCACATAGTCCAGTGAAAACTCCTCCGAGGATCCTGGCAATTTTGAAGGGGATGTGTCCTGGTAGTCTGCAGTCAGGATCAATGGCAGTCCACTCATGATTACTTCTGTAATTTTATATTTTGTTATTGGTGGTGGTCGTTCAGTCACTAAGTCGTGTCCAACTCTATGGGACCCCGTGGACGGCAACACGCCAGGCTTTCCTGTCCTTCACTATCTCCTGGAGCTTGCTCAAACTCATGTCCGTGGAGTCAGGGATGCCATCCAACCATCTCATCCTCTGTCTTCCCCTTCTCCTCCTGCCCTCAGTCTTTCCCAGCATCAGGATCTTTTCCAGTGAGTCGGCTCTTCGCATCTAGTGGCCGAAATATTGGAGCTTCAGCTTTAGCGTCAGTCCTTCCAATGAATATTCAGGGTTGATTTCCTTTAGGGCTGACTGGGTATTGGTAGCAAGGGGAAATAAGAGGGGGGTTGGGTTATTTCAACAAACCCAGGCCTGGTCCACCTGCAATAGTCAGAAATAGAACACTTTGGGAATGGCTGCTTTAAATGGCCCTGCTGTTTAGACTGCATGCATGCCGTGGCCAAGTGATGGTTTGTTTTCACAGAAAATCTGTGAATCCAGTTATCGAATGCCAGCCGAAAGCATGTGATGTTTAATGACATGACATGTTTAATGACAGACATCTGTGCACCGGAAAAGCTGGTCCAGTTCACCCGAGGAGGCGAAACAGGTTGTTTGTTTTGTCCCCGTGGACTCTCTATTACTGCCGACAGTGACAGCAAACAGGCCCTCCCCGAGCACTGTGGCATAGCCACGCTCCCGAGAGGCCCTGCCATCTCCTAGAGCAGTGGGCAGGGTGCAGGGATTCTGCCGCAAGCCCGTCTTTCCCAGGGTTTTGTCCAAAAGGGTCATTTTACCTCCCTGAGTATTGGTTTTCTCACCTGTAAAACTGCGAAGAAGAGTGTAGATCAAATTAGCATGATTCTCTGTCTGGGTAGTAGAAGATAATCTCCCAGAAAGCTTTTTTTTTTCAACTATGCCCAGGCTCTGCCCTACTCCAATTAACTCAGAGTCACTGCAGGTGGAGCCTCTGATGTCAACATATTTTTTTCCAAGCTCCCCAGCTCATTCTAATGCTGCTGCTGCTGCGATTCAGTTGCATCCGACTCTGTGTGACCCCATAGACGGCAGCCCACCAGGCTCCCCCGTCCCTGGGATTCTCCAGGCAAGAACACTGGAGTGGGTTGCCATTTCCTTCTCCAATGCAGGAAAGTGAAAAGTGAAAGTGAAGTCGCTCAGTCGTGTCCGACTAGCGACCCCATGGACTGCAGCCCACCAGGCCCCTACATCCATGGGATTTTCCAGGCTAGAGTACTGGAGTGGGGTGCCATCGCCTTCCCCATCATTCTAATGGGCAACCAGAATCAAGAACAATTGTATTATGTGAAGGTCCTTCCCGAGCTCTCACATTCTGTATACTAAGATCCTAATGGTTATTTCTCAGGGTGAAAGCACTACAGTTTGTATTGTGGTTCGGGTGGTTCCTAATATTCTGTTCATTTCAAGAGAGGATGAGTTGGAAGTGGTACAGTGAAACTTACGAAGGCCTTCAATCCCCCAAAGTGGCGTTTCAGGCTGAAGACTTCGAATATCCTCAGTGTGGACAAAGCATCTAATGGCCATCTGAATTTTTAATTCCCTGATGGGATATTTTCAGTCCTAAGAGCAGTGAACTCTAGTTTCAAAGAAATAAAACCAGCGAAAATAATATACTTTCTCTCAAATCCAGGCTTGTCTTTCTTGTCACTGAGGTCTAAGACAGTGTTAGGGATACAAAAATTAAGAAGACACAGTTCTTGCTTTAATTAATTTATAATCCAGTAGAGGTGAGAGAAAAAGAAATAGTGGATTGTGGCTTCGGGGTATCTAAATCTGATGTTGTTAGTGCAATTTTCCAGTCTTAAAAACTTGGCTGATGCGTTCAGAACTAGACAGAAGAGCCCTACTGCTATCTTTTGCACATTTAAAGGTAGTTGAGTTTGCGGGGTAAACATTTCATTCATCTGTCCACATTTCTTTGGGACAAAAAGATGTCTAATAAGCACACACACTCCCACACCTATACCCATAGATACTCTGAAAGCCCAAAGCATTTATACTGATGTTCAGCTAACATTAATGCATTTAAATATGCAATCCCACATCTATGCATTTCAATAAGAGAATATGGGGACCTCCCTGGCAGTCCAGTGGTTACTACTCTGCACTTTGACTGCTCGGTACCCAGGTTTGAACCCTGATCCAGGAACTAAGATCCTGTAAGCATGTGGCCAAAAAAAAAAAAAGAAGCAAACAAACCACAGCGGGATATTGCCTAAGTCATGGCACAAATGTGAAGAGCAATTTAAAGCCCCCGCTAACGTTTGGCTCTTCCCCTGGACGGTTCAGAGCAGCTCCCGGGTCGTGATTTGAGTCTTCCTGCGCCCGGTCAGCTCCGTGTCTGACTCTCAGTCAAGCTTTCTTCAGATCTCAGGGAAAAAATTGTCTGAGTCCTTGGAATCTAATTGTGTCTTTGCCCCCGGGAGTTGCGTTTAATAGGGGAAGCCCTTTCCGCTCTGTGAACCTTTGCGTCTTGTCTGTGATGGGATGAGGTTAGACCAGGTGTCCGTAGATCGTCTAATGTCCTGTGATTCTACCTCCAAACCATTTTCTTCAGGTTGTTAGGAAATCAGAAAGACTATTTTAAAGCTGGTCATCCAAAGAGGAAGTCAGACAGGGTAGCAATTCCTTCTCCTCCAAAAACTAACCAATCCGCCAACCCACCTGGGTAATCTAGTTGAAAAGGCAACAGCATTGCAGACAAATCAGAATTTGAATCCAGATTCTCCCATCACCTCTCTGGGTGAAAGGAGGCAGGTGTTGAGCTCTCTGAACCCAAATTTCCTCCAGTGTAACGTGAAGCTGGTAATATTGTTTATACTCTAAATGTTTTGGGGTGAAGATTAAATTAGATAATATATATATATACACACACACATACAGTATCTATGGAGCTTCCCCGGTGGCTCAGTGGTAAAGAATCCACCTTCCAATGCAAATAGATGCAGGAGACATGGGTTCAATCCCTGGGTCAGAAAGATCCCCTGGAGGAGGAAATGGCAACTCACCCCAGTATTCTTGCCTGGGAAATCCTATGGACAGAGGAGCCTGGCAGGCTACAGTCCATGGGGTCCCAGAATTGGACACAACTGAGCAACTGAGCATGATACAGCATCTTTGAAAGTACTAGAATATGGTGGGTGCTCAGTTAGTGATGTCCAGGACACCCTCACTTGTTTGAGGGAGGCTGACTGCACTCATCCCAATGGGATTTTTGCTCCAGGTCACAGCGGAGGTCCTAGGGTTGCAGACGTGTTGAAGAAGGAAAATACAATTGGTTTGGCCAAAAAGTTTGTTTTCTATTAGATATTATGGAAAAACCCAAACAAACTTCTTGTCCCGCCCAATACCCTCCTGGCCCCCCAAGAGTGTGGAGTAAATGATGTCACGACACAAGCTTCCCTCAGCCACTTCCCCCTCCCCCCTTTCATGTATCTCTGGGTTGAGACCTATGAGACTCTCCCTGTATTTGAATTTCTCTTTGTGGCCTGCCTTTTATTTTAGTGTGTCTCTTCCTTGCAGACCAGAGCAACTGCTCTCAGCTCTTGAAGGAAAGCAAGCTAGAACACGCTTGAGCAGTTGTACTTCTCAGAGTCTCTAGGCTTCCACTCACTGGTGAGGTTGTGCAGTCAGGCATTTAGACATCAGGAAGACCCAATCACGGCTCTTTATTGGCCTCCAATCCTGTCCCTTTATAGAAAGTTCTTTGCTTCTTGTTAACCAACACTCAAAAATTATTAATTTGGCTCTTTATTCGTGAACATTAAAAGCTGGAAGTTAATAAATATTTTATGATCCTGAAGCTAAAATGCATATCTGATTGATATTGAGGGATAAAGAATGGAGGGCAGGAAAAAGACCTCCTCTTTCCTGAACTTGCAAAATCAATGCAAAGCGGGCTTTCTCTCACCTATTAATGCTGGCTGGAGCAGGAGGTCTGTGGAGCCGTGCTGCCTGAAATCCCGGCGTGGCCCCTGGGAGTCCAGGCAGTTACAATGTCACACCTCTGCCTACTCCTCCAGGTGAAGGCGGCTGGAATTCCCATGGGAGGCAGATAGAGTTGATAGCAGCAGCATCAGTGAATCCCGTAATGTCACGATTTCAAAGAAATATATCACAACTCTTCCTTCTCAAAAGGTGATGGATTCCTGGGTTAGAATGTATTTTTGCAAATCAGATGTTAATGTTGAAATAATAAACAGGCAATTCTTTCTACCTTTGTATTCATTGCCAGTGTAAGAAGGGCTTAAGTACACACTTAATTCATACTGGGTCATTTCTTCTGCAAATGTGCTCAGGAACTCAGCTGAGGTGTTGGTTTTCTTTAAAGACTTTTCTCCCTACGCCTAGTGAACCAGAACAGATTCTTTGCATTTGCTATTGATTAAACAGGTAGGTGGACCTTTCTGATAGTCCAAAGGAATGGAACTAGGATAAATAGGACCATTTTTTTCCCCCAAAGCTCTAAAAAGCCCACACATTCACCTTGTGTCCTGGAAAGAGCTGTTACTTTGTGAAGGAAAAAAGCATCAGATAGTTTTTTCATGGGATGGTCGTTCAAAGAACTATTCCTAACCAATGAAATCTTTAAGAAGCCTACACTGCCTCGTGCTCATGTAGGAATCTAGAAAGTTCCTATTTTCAGATGTTTTTGAAATGAAGTGTGCTGAATATTTGCAATGGAGGTGTTCATGTATAAGATGGCAATTGTCAGATAATTTGTTTGATAGTTAATAACCAAAAGCAAATGATATGGTTGCAGAGAAACCCAGCAAACAATCTTGGGGACTGGAGAGTCTGTTGATGTTTCATTTTTAGGCAGTAATTTGCTGGGTGGAGACTCTGGTCTGACCGTTGATGGTATTTTCTGCACACATCTGAGGCAAGTTACTGAATGTAAAGACGAGTGTATGAGATACACATCTGTTAGTGCTAGTCTCTCAGTCGTGTCCAACTCTTTGTGACCCAATGGACTGTAGCCCACCAGGCTCTTCTCTCTGTGGAATTCTCCAGGCTAGAATGCTGGAACGGGTAGCTATTCCCTTCTCCAGGGGATCTTCCAGACCCAGGGTTTGAACCCAAGTCTCCTGCATTGCAGGCAGATTCTCTACCATCTGAGCCACCAGAGATACACACAATACTTGTAAGATTTTAAAGTGTCACCATGTAAACATGATTACCAGCATTTTAATGAAGACTAATAATTATCCTTGACAATGAGTACGTAGAAGAACCCACTTTAAGAGGCAAATGGACTTATTTACGGTAAATTGAAGGGTTCCTTAAACACTTTCCCTCAGTTGCCTTATTGGTAAAATGTAATCAGATTCAGTTCAGTTCAGTCGCTCAGTCGTGTACGACTCTTTGTGACCCCGTCAATCACAGCACGCCAGGCCTCCCTGTCCATCACCAACTCCCAGAGTTCACTCAGACTCATGTCCATCGAGTCCGTGATGCCATCCAGCCATCTCATCCTCTGTTGTCCCCTTCTCCTCCTGCCCCCAATCCCTCCCAGCATCAGAGTCTTTTCCAATGAGTCAACTCTTTGCATGAGGTGGCCAAAGTTCTAGAGTTTCAGCTTTAGCATCATTCCTTCCAAATAAATCCCAGGGCTGATCTCCTTCAGAATGGACTGGTTGGATCTCCTTGCAGTCCAAGGGACTCTCAAGAGTCTTCTCCAACACCACAGTTCAAAAGCATCAATTCTTCAGCACTCAGCCTTCTTCACAGTCCAACTCTCACATCCATACATGACCACTGGAAAAATCCTATAAGATTCTGTGAGAAATTCATGAGATCACCTACATCATGAGCGACCTTGGGAGCTGTCTCATTAACAAGTGCTAGTTTCTCTTTTTCCCTCCTGTGCACACAACCTCTTGTTTAATCTTTAACTACAGCTCATAGGCTGAGGGTGGGTGTACTGACTGAGTATCCTTGAATGGAAGGAAGGAAGGAAGAATGGATCAATGGATGGGTGGATCAATGGATGAGTGAATGGATGGATGGATGGAACTAGCTTACTCCAATTTTTGTCTACATAAAAATCTGTGATTTAGTATGAGTCACCTAGGAATTCATCAAGTCTATTTTTAATCAGTTAGCATGAACTTCAGCCATAATGCTGATATTAACATTACCATATGATCTGAAAACACCAGAAAAGATTCCTTTTCTCTGTTGTTTTCGTTCTTGCCTGGCCCTTCTTTAGAATTATTAACATTATTAGGTAGTTTGGCTATTGGCCTTTATCCAAAAACATTATCCCTGCATTGTTCTGTGTTCACTGTTCAATTTAAGGTAGCCCTTTGCTTTAGGAAGTAGTGTTTCTACTCTGTGTTTATTAGTTAGGAAAAGGATGCAGGAAAAGCCCTAACCATTTAACCTAAGCCTTTTGGGGGCAAATGTTGGTGGATTTCTTTCTATGCTTGAGTATCCTCTTCTGTTTTGAGCTGCAGGAATGATGAGAGGGGAGATAAAGACACATTGAAAGGAGCATCCTTTTAGATCACGAGTCCTTGTCTTTGCAGAGATTTTACTTTTAAATACTTGATTTATTCTTGGCTGCGCTGGCAATTGCTCGAGGCATGTGGGGCCCTTCCTTGCACGCAGGCGTCTCTCCACTTGGGGCATGTGGGCTGCTTCGCTGGCTCTTGCTCGCGGCATGTGGGGCCCTTCCTTGCACGCAGGCTTCTCTCCAGCTGGGGTATGTGGGCTGCTGCACTGGCTCTTGCTCACGGCATGTGGGGCCCTTCCTTGCACGCAGGCTTCTCTCCAGCTGGGGCGTGTGGGCTGCTACACTGGCTCTTGCTCGCAGCATGTGGGGCCCTTCCTTGCACGCAGGCGTCTCTCCAGCTGGGGCATGTGGGCTTGGTAGCTGCTCCATACAGACTTAGTTGCCCCTGGGCGTGTGGGATCTTAATTCCCTGACCAGGGACTGAACACGCGTCCCCTGAATTAGAAGGCAAATTCTTAACCATGGAACCACCAGGAAAGTCCTGCAAAGATTTTAAAAATAAAGTCTTCAACTGAGCAGGCAGTAAAGCATCGAATTTCTTTTTAACATTGAATTTTTTTTTTCCTTTTTTGTTGAACTGGTTAATAGCATCATCTGTTCCTTCACTACAATTCAATTCTTATTTGAGGACCTCACCTACAAACAACAAACTTCTCCTGCCTATAAGATGCCCAAACTTGATTCCTGTAAAAGTTAGCTAATACCTAGTTACCTGTTAATTAGTCGGATACACATTTCAGTTCCTTGACTGTTTCTAGGTATGGAGGTATCATGTCAGCTCTACAGGGCGAATTCAGAAATTTAGCATAAGAACACAGAGAGTGAGATGTGCCAGAGAGAGGCAGGGATAAAATACCCTTGAAACAGGCAAACAGGACAGTTTGTGTGATTTGGAAGCAGGGAGCTTGGAGGAAGACCACAGAGAGGAGATATTTCAACCAGATGCTTAAAATAAGTAAAGAAAAAATTCCCATATAGACCAATGGAGTCCAAGCAGAGAAGACAGCATGATCCGAGGCCTGGAACCACGGACCTTTACGGAAACTTATGCAAACACCAGGGCTTCCCAGGGGGCTCAGTGAGGAAAGAACCTGCCTGCAACACAGGAGACGCAGGCTCGATCCCTGGGTGGGGAAGTCTCTGGGAGAAGGGAATGGAGACCCACTCCAGGATTCTCGCTTGGGAAATCCCTTGGGTAGCAGAGTCTGGTGGGGTACAGTCCATGGAGTCACAGGAGAGTTGGATATGACTGAGCGACTAAGGACGCATGCAGACAAGACTGCTCCCTTCTGACTAGTGAGGCAGGTGTCTACTGGGGGAACTGGGGAGCAGGGGTGACTGAGCCGACCTGGGACCAGGTAGGGACACATCTGAATGAGGTGGCCTAAGGAAGTGGAGACTCACTGAGCTGAGGCCCAGGCATTACTTCAAATAGTAAATTAGTTAGTAGTAAATAGAAGTTAATGCATTTTCGTTTCTGAGTGTCCAGTGAATAACGCTTGGAGACAATTCTTCCTATATTTATATATATTTAGGTGAGCAAAGTAGATCAAACCAAGATCAATTTGCCAACATCCATTAGATCATTGAAAAAGCAAGAGAGTTCCAGAAAAACATCTACTTCTGCTTCATTGACTATGCCAAAGCCTTTGACCGTGTGGATCACAACAAACTGTGGAAAATTCTTAAAGAGTTGGGAATACCAGACCACCTGACCTACCTCCTGAGAAATCTGTATGCAGGTCAAGAAGCAACAGTTAGAACTGGACATGAAACAATGGACTGGTTCCAAATCAGGAAAGGAATATGTCAAGGCTGTATATTGTCACCCTGTTTATTTAACTTATATGCAGAGTATATCATGTGAAATTCCAGGATAGATGAAGCACAAGCTGGAATCAAGATTGCCAGGAGAAATACCAATAACCTCAGATATGCAGATGACACCACCATTATGGCAGAAAGTGAAAAAGAACTAAAGAGCCTCCTGATGAAAGTGAAAGAGGAGAGTGAAAAAAATATTCAGAAAACTAAGATCTTGGCATCTGGTCCCATAACTTCATGGCAAATAGATGGGGAAACAATGGAAACAGTGACAGATTTTATTTTGGGGGGCTCCAAAATCACTGCAGATAGTAACTGGAGCCATGAAACTAAAAGATGCTTGCTCCTTGGAAGAAAAGCTATGAACAACCTAGACAGCATATTAAAAAGCAGAGACATTACTTTGACAACAAAGGTCCATCTAGTCAAATCTATGGTTTTTCCAGTAGTCATGTAAGGATGTGAAAGTTGGACCATAAAGAAAGCTGAGTGCCAAAGAATTGATGCTTTTGAATTGTGGTGTTGGAGAAAACTCTTGAGGATCCCTTGGACTGCAAGGAGATCCAACCAGTCGATCCTAAAGGAAATCAGTCCTAAATATTCACTGGAAGGACTGATACTGAAGCTGAAGCTCCAATCCTTTGGCCACCTGATAGGAAGAACTGACTCTTTAGAAAAGATCCTGATACTGGGAAAGATTAAAGGCAGGAGGAGAAGGGGACGACAGAGGATGGCATCACCAACTCGATGGACATGAGTTTGAGCAAGCTCTGGGAGCTGGTGATGGACAGGGAACCCTTCCATGCTGCAGTCCATGGGGTTGCAAAGAGTCAGACATGACTGAGCAACTGAACTGAACTGAAGGTATTTTTACCTTTTCTTTCTGTGGAACAGCTCACCAACTCTGCAGATGCATTGCAGGGTTTGTTATTTGTGGCTGTGCTAAGTTGCTCCGTCGAGTCTGACTCTTTGTGACCGCATGGAGTGTAGCCCGCCAGGCTCTCCTGTCCATGAGATTCTCTAGGCAAAAACACTGGAGTGGGCTGCCATGCTATTTACATGCAAATTTCCATATTATAGAGTGAAAATATTGGAATGATTTTGCTATAAATAAAAACAATACATGTTACTTTGAGATTCCATTCAGGTCTGCTATTGAGTATGACCTGCGTGTGCTAAAAATCTTAGGGGTGATTTAAGAAACTGGAAAATTAGCATTCATATGTGTGATAAATAGACCCCTAATTTTCGTACCCTTTTTGTACATTTTTCGTTTGGTATTGAAAGTCAGAGGTCACAGCAGCTTGTGACTCCATCCTTCTAGAGGCAGATGGCAAGTGCCAGTTGGTAGCTGGCAGGGTTAACCTGTGAAAGAAGGACGAGAGAGGCACTTCACTGAAGTCACATCCTCACGTTCTAGCAGAAGTATTAACATAGGAGGAAAGCAGAGCTATTTCTTTCTCCCTGCTAGGAGGGCTAGGGAAATTGCAGCCTCCCAGCTCACCTTGCTGAGTCGGGATGCACCACAGAGGGCAGAACCCGGCTCCAGGGCAAAAGACAAACAGAAGCCTTCCAGCCTCTGAAGTGTGGTTGCTGTCAGTATGTCAAACAGCAACTTCCCCTGGAAAAGGACCCAGCCGGGGAGTGGAGGTTGAGTTCACTCTGATGGAGTTTAGAACAAAGGGTTACTCATCAGAGAAGCTGCTGAACTGCAGAGAGGCTGTCTGTAGCCTCAGTGTATCTTCTCCCTTGATGAGATCCATTTTTCTTAAGCGTTTTTTATTATGACACGTAGAAAGCCAGCCCGTTTCCAGGTGCTGTTGGTGCTAGTGTTAGAAAAAACCAGTGTATCGTTTTCTTATGATAGAGGCAGCTTATGAGTTCTTGTAGGTACGAGGTAAAGAGACGGGGAAATGAAGATGTCAGAAGGGGCGAAATAAAGGGAATTATCATAAAAATCTAGCTGGAAAGGCATGGATTGTATGCATATAACTCTGATGGTGTTTTTGAACAGCTTTATTGACCTAAAGGACGTACAACCCACTGCACACCTTTGTGGTGTGTAATTTAATAAGCTTTGGCACGTGTTTACAGCCAGAAACCGACCCTGCAATCAAGATGTAAAATGAACAGACTGTCACCCCTCAGCATATCCTCGTGTTCCTTCTTCATGTTCATTTAATGAATGAATAAGTGAAGTTAGCACATTTCTGTGTTATTGAGACTCATCTGAATTTCTTGGAGCACCTTTGCGTCTCTGTCGAATGTCGGTTTTCAGGAAGATAATTACCTTTCAGCTGCGTGCTTTCAAGGAGCACCTGGGCTTTATGGCCGAGTGCCAAGCCTACCCAAGGCCTCTGACTTGGATTCATCTGACAACGTGGCTTTCGCCACGCCTCAGCCCATCAGCAAGCAGCAGGATGCTGGCTCTGTCGGGACCTGTCCCACCTTCCCGGCAGGCTTCAAGGGTCCTCTCACAGTGGTCTCCTGTCCCGCCGTCTAGTGGACCCCAGCCATTCACTGAAATCCAGCTTGCTCCCCAAATAATCCTGGAGCTTCCTGCCTCCTTGTCTTGCCTGGAAATTCCATGAGATTCAAGGGAAACCTCAATTTTCCTCTCTCTCTCCTCTGTTGCTATGTTTGGGGGCCCTGTTTGAGTCTCCTCCTCCATGAGGTCCCCCGTTCTGAACTTATTTATAGCCTATGCTGCCGGTTCAGCATGTAACCAGACCCTGCTTGATGTTGTTAGCAAGCGTGGCGGTGTGAGTCGATGGTGCATCCTTCCGTAACGCCCGGCAGAGTCTAACACGGTGCACGGCAACTCTTCCTCCTCGAGAGTGTGATGGTGGTGGACTCGGGTCTGAGGATAGAGTTATGGAGGGTCAGCAAGCACAACAGAGGTAGAGCTGTGACTCTAGAGTGAAGCTGACAGTCACCCGGTCGTGTCCGACGCTGCGACCCCATGGACTATAGCCCACCAGGCTCCTCTGTCCGTGGGATTCTCCAGGCAAGGATACAGGTGTGGGTAGCTGTTCCCTTCTCCAGGGGATTTTCCCAACCCAGGGATCAAACCCAGGTCTCCCTCTTTGCAGGTGGATCCTTTACTGTCTGAGCCGTCAGGGAAGCACTATAGGGAGTGATGATTTATTGGAAGCAGTAAGAGAATCCACGAGGAATAATCAGACCACCGCTTCCCTTTGGACAAAAAGTGTTCACACACCTTTGTGTGCTGCCTGCCCGATGGCATTGTCTGAAATCTGCCTCTTACTCCCCACACTTGGCTCAGTGACGTCATGACCAAGGGCCATGGTAGCAGCACCCACTGACCCAGTTCAGCAGCTTTATCTGTGGATGCCGAGGCCCTGCAATGAAGCCCTTCTGACATCCCACTGTGTCTGTGCCCCGGTGCCCGTGTGTTCTGGATAAGAATTGATAACGTTCAGTTAACATTATAGATTATGTCACCAAGCAGTTAATTTAGAGCGTCATTGCTTTTCAGCTTGTATCCTGACCTAACCGAGCCTGATGACATCTGCCTAGAAGGCCATGCCACTGGCACAGAGAAGGGCAGAGCAACCAACCTCTCCTCCTCCCAGACCTAGAACTGCACTCCAGCGGGAGCAGTGCACCCTGCCTTTGGCCTCCCTCCCCAGGGGCACTAGAGAGATGAGTCATTCTCTCTGATGCCTTGTTGGCACCCTGGGCAGAGAGCAGAGTCATCTGGGTTTTAGAGCTGGTGTCAGCACTCACCCGTGTAACGGGGGCTACCCCTCGTGTCTGCATGTTGCACTGTCATCTCCTTATTTAATTGGTCAAGAGTTTATTTCTTTATTTGGCTGCGTTGGGTCTTAGTCGTGGTTCGTGGGACCTGCACCGTGTCAGGTGGGGTGTTGCGTTGAGACACAGGGACTCTCTAGTCATGGTGCCCAGGCTTTGGTGTTGTGGCACTCGGACTTCGGTAGTAGCAGCACGTGGGCTCAGTTGCTCTGCCCCGTGGGGGATCTTAGTTCCCTGGCCAGGGGCTGAACGTGTGTCCCCTGCATTGCAAAGCAGGTTCTTAACCACGGGGCCCTCGGGGAAGCCTGCACTGCCATTCTTTTTGAACGCCCGCTTTTTCCTTACATAGACAGGGCTGTTTTGTGGTCTAAGGCCATCTTTTGCTTGTTCTCTCTGACTCATGCAGAGAGTGAGGGAGTGGACACATGGGCTTTCAGTGTGATTTTCACTTTGTGTATTTTAAAATTACTCCAGCAGTCTAAGCATTATACAACTGTGATTCTGTAACAAAGATAAGTCTATATCCAAATGGTTGCAGATCTTAAGGACTTCACCTGTAGATGTGCATTAGGCAGGATGCTTCACAGGAACAAAACCAGTAGAACGTATATAGGACATATATGTGTATTTATTATGAGCCGTTGGCTTACATGTTTATGGAAACTTTCAAATCCCAAGATCTGCAGATGAGTTGGCAGGCTGGGGACCTGAGAGAGCTGACGGGTAGCTCCAGTCTGAATCCGAAGGCCTGAGAAGCAGGAACACTGATGATATAAGTTCTTGTCCAAGGATCAGAAAAGACTTATGTCCCAGCTAAAGGCAGTCATCCAGGATGAGTTCCTACTTACTTAGGGAGCAGTCACCTTTTTTTGGCCTATTCATCAACTGATTGAATGAGGCCCACCCACATCGGAAAGAGCAATCTGCTTTCCTCGGTGTAAGGATTCAAATGTTAGCCTCATCCAGAAGCACCCTCACAGACACACCCAGGACAATGTCGGACCAAGTATCTACATGCCCCATGGCCCAGCCACCTTGATATAAAATCAGGCATCACAATGCCTAGGGCATCAGAAGGTTCCAAGCCCCTCCTTCTGTCCTCTGTTGTGTATCTGGACTTTCAGCCTCTAAGTTCAGGAGGGAGTCTTGGTGTTAGATGAGGGTCTGATGAGGATGGAGTGAGTGGGTGAGACCTGGCATTTGTTGTTTTCCTGTGCTTCTGAGTACATCACCATCTTTCCTGACTTTCCCTGGTAAAGCCCCTGGTGAACACAACCTCACTTTCTGTCGGTCATCATCATGGTCCTCCCAGATTCTTGTCACAACTACTCGCCTGGGCCACTAACACACAGGGGAGTTTTACAGGGTTTGCCCCGGTGTTGGGGGGCCTGGCTGGAGACAGCAGCGGGGGTGCATCTGAAGCTGTTTGCTGTCTCCTAAGTCACAACCTCCTCTCCCTCCCTCTACCATCCCCTGCCCCCCACATTCTGACTCCTTAGTGGTTTCAAATGTCCGGCTGCATTTAGAGTAGGCTGTTGATTATTTGTAACCTTTCCAGCATCCTTTATTAATTAGGCAGAACATTTTTTTTTTTTTGGATGAACAATAGATATTGGACAAAGCTAAGTGGTAGCTGAGTTAGAATTACCTGTTTCATTCACTTGTTTATCCCTTTACTTGTTGTCTATGAAGACTTTGCCTGTGAGCCTAGCACTGTGTCAGTGATGGAAAGACAAATCGTGGGGCATCTCTGCCCTCAGCAGCAGCTTTTGAGGAACTGTCCTGATCATGAAGGGCCCCATCTGTAATACCTGGCACGCCTCAGACTGTTGGACTGTCTTCCCTACCTGGGCTGCTCTGGGGGGGCGGGCCTTTCCAAATAGGAATTGTCTTACAGGTCACATGCCAGGGTTCTGCTTTAATCACTTTGGGGCGATGGTTTTAAGAAAGGTCCCCCAGGGGTCTTCTTTGGTGGCTCACATGATAAAGAATCTGCCTGCCAGTGCAGGAGATATAAAGAGACACAGGTTCAATCCCTGGGTTGGGAAGATCCCCTGGAGAAGGAAATTGCAACCCACTCCAGTGATCTTGCCTGGAATCCCGTGGACAGAGGATCCTGGTGGGCTACAGTCCATGGTGTCGCAAAGAGTCAGACATGACTAAGTGGCTGACACTTTCACTTTTCAGCTGGTTCTGATGTGTGGCCAGGGATGAGAACTAAGTGGGGTGAAGCTTGTAAGACACCTCGGTCTGTAAAAATCTCTTGAGCCACTGAGAAAACAGTTTGATAATGCCAGTGCTAAAGGTCAGGGTCCGAAACTATCGAGGTCATTCTGGAGCATTTTCATCTCAGAAAATTTTAAGACAAGTAAAGCCTAGTGGTTTCTGCCCCCTGTAAGAGCTCTTAAGAGAAACTCACCATCTCCTGAGGTAGGTTGCAAGTATCATTTTTCCTCCTGAGTTTTCTTCAGAAGAGTGATGATAGATTAAAAGAAAATCAAAACAGTGCTATTATAACTTCAGTAGCTGGAGAATGCAAGGGTGCAGATTTGTATCACTTGAAACATTAGTCCCACTTTGGCACAGACTGGGAAGCTCTGTGTTAATTGAACAAGTGCTGTTCAAGGCAGGAAACTTGGTGTCTCGTTTGGACAGTCCCAGTAGGACATTAGTGGGATCTTCTGAGAATTGGCTTCCTTTTCAGATTTTGTGAGCTTCCCTTCCCCAACAAAGAATATCCCTCTGAGATTAGTGAGGGAACCCCTATCGATATGGCCCCACAGCTCTAGCTGGATCTTCTGATGTGTTCAGCTTTCACAATCAGCAGTAAAAAGAGAAACTTGAGTCATAGTTTCAGATAGTAAGGAGAGGATTTCCATTTTAAAAATGGATTTTTCCAGGCAGTCAAAGTCTGTAATGGTGTAGGCATATGCCTACTGAACACATGTATTGCCATGAGGACCTTATCCATGTTGAGATTCTGAAATCCTTCAGATGCTTTTCAGGGACACTTGTATAAATAGGAAGGCACCAGCAGGTCACAATGGGGAACTTTGAGGCTGGATCCATGCAACAATTATTCGTCATTTCTGCCTCTCTAGACTCTGGGTAAGATATACTGTAGATGAGTCTGTTGCTTATGGTGACTTTAGGAATAGGAATTAGTAAATCCCTGTGTAACGGTTCTATTAAAGGGAAAACATTTAACTGCATAAGTGAGAGGGCAGCATGGTCTCAGCATGTGTGCACACACAAACACACACACGGAGCTATGTGAGGTGTCGCTGTGCTAAGTAACTGTGTTGTGGTAATCATCTAATTATATATATATACACACACACACATATATATACATATACCAAATCGTGATGCTGGGAAAGATTGAAGGCGGGAGGAGAAGGGGACGACAGAGGATGAGGTGGTTGGATGGCATCACCGACTCAATGGACTTGAGTTTGAGCAAGCTCCGGGAGTTGGTGATGGACAGGGAAGCCTGGCGTGCTGCAGTCCATGGGGTCGCAAAGAGTCAGACGTGACTAAGCGATTGAACTGAACTGAACTGATATCAAATCATCATATACACCTTAAACTTACACAGTGTTGTCAAATATATTTCAATAAAGTTAGGGGAAAATTTTAGTTAAAGCGATGATGTGGGGATATAGAAGAAACAGCTGCATGAGCTTTACTGGAACTCTGATAATTACCGTGAACACATTCACCTATTTCTGTATGTGTGTGTGTGTGTTCTCCCAGCATTTTATTCTCCCTGCTCTGATCACTCCTAGCTCCCCTCCTCCACCTTCTATCTACCCTACCCTTGACCCTCACACCCCAAACCAGTGCCGCCTCGTCTCCCGTCCCCGACAGTCCCCACGCTGGTCCATCCGGGAAGCCCTCACCCTCTGAGTTCCCCGCCGTGGTTCCATCTTCAGATAGACTCTCGTGTTGCAGCCCCAGCCCCCTCTCTCTGTTCCCTGGAATCATCCTCCATCATAGACTGCCACATCCCACAGAGGTGTTTTTGTTTTGTTTTTTAAACATTTCCCCCTTCTGTGCAGTGAGCTCCCTGGAAACAGGTAACAGGTCTGATTTTACCTCTGGACTTCTGAACATAGCTCAGAACCCTTTATCAGGCTTCTGAACCATTCAGAAACATCAACTAATACACACAGACACACAAGCCACAATTTCTTTCTTGATTGCTGTGGACTCAGGGCAGGATTTTGACTTTTGACAGTAGAGCATATAGATTGGCAATAAGGATATTCAAGTTCAATAAACCTGGCTTTAGGTTCTGATTTTATCATTTATTAGCTGAAAAATTTGACTAAATTACTTAAAATGTTTTTCTTTCTCCTTAAAATTAGTATATATTCACAATATTTATTGAGAGCATCAAATATGGAAATGAGATAATGTTAGCTCATGCCTAGTATATAAAATTTGCACTTAGCATTTAGAGTATATGTTTTGACTGTGGTTTTGGCATTGAAGTTGTACAAATACAAGTACGTAGTGGAATATGGCAATAATTATCAGGATAAGATAGGGCCCAAACCCCAGCCCTGAAGAAATACGTTTCTCTACACACCATTGGCAGGACCACTGCCCAGGGCTGAGACCATTTTCAGTGCTTCGGGGTGGCCTGGCCATCAGACGTCCTTCCTTGACTTCCTGACCCCTGGTCAGAAGCTTGCTGGTGCACATGGCCTGGGCTCTGTGTATCTGTCACAAAAACATCGCCTCCTCTGGGGAGTTTGCAAAAACCACAGCAGGAACAAGGTATAACATGGACAGAGGCAGCTGGGTGAATCATAAACAATGACAAGCCCAGGTATATCTATGCACTGTAAGTGCTGGTGTTCAGGGGGCACCAGGAGGATAGAGCTGAGAAGACATGAGAAGGGTGGAGATAGACCCCCTGCCTTCTGAGCCATCAGGTTCATGCTGTGGTAGCAGCACCTGCCCAGAGGCAGGAAGACCAGCCTCTGCTCAAGCTGCTGCCCCACACCTGTGTCCACGTGGCCCCTCCATGAGCAGCGCGGTTTCCTGTATCACAAGGAAATAGAGGTCATCATAGCCACCTGAGTGTGCTCTTCAACAAGTGATACAATACTGAAAGGGCCTGTTAAACAGAGGTGCTGGTAGAATGGTTGCTCTGACTGTGGTTAGCAGCTGTAGAGGGGCTGTGAGTGTGTCCAAGGGAAGTGATCGATTATGGAGCCTGTATCCCCAAAGTGAGCCCTAGAGTGATGCTCCCTTCATCTAATGATCCTCTCTTCTCTCACAGTAGAGCTGTGGGCCCTCTTGTATGCAGTCCCATCTGACGGCCCCACAGGGGATCGCCACCTGGATCTCCAGGAGCAGCATGGAGAGGCGTGGCCGTCATCACCCTTCTGTAGCCCAGTTCAGAGAGACTGCTTTCTATGGGCCAAACATGCATCGCTTCAGTCATGTCTGACTCTGCGCCCTATGAACTGTAGCCCGCCAGGCTCCCCTGTCTATGGGGTTTCCCAGGCAAGAATAATGGAGTGGGTTTCCATCACCTTCTGCAGGGGATCTTCCCAACACAGGGATGAAAGGATGAAACCTGCGTCTCCTGCGTTGGCAGGCAGGTTCTTTATCACTGGTGCCACGGGGAAGCCCCAACATGCATCACCCAGGAGCTAAACTGCTTCATGGGGGCGGGCGGCTCCTTGATGGGATGCCGCTGGGCGAGTCCTGGGAACTTGTATCCTGTTCTTCACTCGAGATCCTGGCTTCTCCATCCAGCCTGCGACAGCACGGGGAGGCTCTGGCCCTGCCCAGGGTGTCATTGAGAGGACAGATTCGCCAGTGACCTCCAGGTGCTTTAAACGAAGGAGAGGTAATTGCATCATTAGCTTTCCCCTTCCCCGTGGGGACGAATGACAGACCCTGATGAGTCTCACTTGAAAGGGTGCCACTTACACGTGCCCCTGGATCCTTACACGTGCAGGTTCTGATCTCGCAGGACGAACGGAAATCACGTGGCTCAGGACACCCTTGTGGCAGGTCACTGTCAAGGTTGAGTAGGGAGAAGTGTGTTTGTTTTCTGTGGCCTGACTGATTGCACAGGAGAGCTTTGTCTAGAAGCAGCAGTAACCCAGGTCTGTGGTTTTACTTCTGTTACTAACTGGGTTAGAGACCTTGCACACGCATATGCATGTGTGTGTGTGTGTGTGTTGGTGTGCGTTTGAATATATTCATTCATTCTCAGATGATGCTAGTGGTAAAGAATCTGCCTGCAAAAGAGAGGCAGATTCAATCCCTGGGTCAGGAAGATCCCCTGGAGAAGGAAATGGCAACCCACTCCAGTATTTTCACCTGTAAAATTCCATGGACAGCGGAGCTTGGCGGGCTACAGTCCATGGGGTCACAAAGAGTCGTACACACGCGAAGCGACTGAGCACATTCATGCCCTGGAATTCTTTAATATGTAGACACACACATACACACATATATATGGAATGAGTATATATAAAGAATATGCATGCATGTTTATGTAAACACTGTTTCTTCACACACTGAATTTGACTCACTCTCCTGTGCTGAGCCCACGTTCTCTGCCGCAGGCATTAGATGATAGGTCAGGTGCCTGTTCTAATATGTTTTAATAAGCGTGCCTTTGCAACGCCACCTTGAGACAGCACATGACCTTCATTAATCGTCACTGATACTTTTATTTTCTCCAGGTGTTCCCTTTCCTTTATGAGGAACGTCAGTGCTCACTGGCTTTGTCCTCTTAATTAAACTTTTATTTTGAAGAAATTGTAGATTCGTGTGCATGTATACGAAATAACACAGCATGACCTCGAGTGCCCTTCAGCCAGCCCCCCGCCACCCACTACATGGTACCCCGCTGCGAGGACCCGAGGCAAACCCCACACAGGACACAGATCCTGGTAGAGACAGGACTCAGGGCATTCTGTCCCCACCAGGGCCCCCCCGGGCCCCTTTTCTGGCTGGTTCTGCACCCTGCCGCCCCCTCCCCTCCTTAACCTTGGCATCCACTCATTTGTTCTCTAGCTCGGTAACTTTTTCATTTCCAGTGAAAGTGAAAGTCACTCAGTCATGTCCAACTGTTTGTGAGCCCATGGACTGTATAGTCCATGGAATTCTCCAGGCCAGAATACTGGAGTGGGTAGCCTTTCCCTTCTCCAGCGGATCTTCCCAACCCAGGGATTGAACCCAGGTCCTCCACATTGCAGGCGGATTCTTTACCAGCTGAGCCACCAGGGAGGCCCCAGCTGTGATATAAATGGAACCACACGGTATGTGGCAGTGACCTCCCTGGGGGCTCAGACAGTAAAGCGTCTGCCTGCAATGCGGGAGACACAGCTTCCATCCCTGGGTCGGGAAGATCCCCAGAGAAGGAAATGGGAACCCACTCCAGTATTCTTGCCTGGAGAACCCCATGGACGGAGGAGCCTGGTGGGCCACAGTCCAAGGGGTCACAAAGAGTCGGACACGACTCAGTGACTTCACTTTCACTACACACTATGTAACCTTCAGTTCAGTTCAGTTCAGTTCAGTCGCTCAGTTGTGTCCAACTCTTTGCGACCCCATGAATCGCAGCACGCCAGGCCTCCCTGTCCATCACCAACTCCTGGAGTTCACTCAGACTCACGTCCATTGAGTCAGTGATGCCATCCAGCCATCTCATCCTCTGTTGTCCCCTTCTCCTCCTGCCCCCACTCCCTCCCAGCATCAGAGTCGTTTCCAATGAGTCAACTCTTCATGAGGTGGCCAAAGTACTGGAGTTTCAGCTTTAGCATCAGTCCTTCCAATGAACACCCAGGACTGATCTCCTTTAGAATGGACTGGTTGGATCTCCTTGCAGTCCAAGGGACTCTCAAGAGTCTTCTCTAACACCACAGTTCAAAAGCATCAATTCTTCGGCGCTCAGCTTTCTTCACAGTCCAACTCTCACATCCATACATGACCACTGGAAAAACCATAGCCTTGACTAGATGGACCTTTGTTGGCAAAGTAATGTCTCTGCTTTCGAATATGCTATCTAGGTTGGTCATAAGTTTTCTTCCAAGGAGTAAGTGTCTTTTAATTTCATGGCTGCAGTCACCATCTGCAGTGATTTTGGAGCCCAAAAAAATGAAGTCTGACACTGTTTCCACTGTTCCCCATCTATTTCCCATGAAGTGATAGGACCAGATGCCATGATCTTCGTGTTCTGAATGTTGAGCTTTAAGCCAACTTTTTAACTCTCCTCTTTCACTTTCATCAAGAGGCTTTTTAGTTCCTCTTCACTTTCTGCCATAAAGGTGGTGTCATCTGCATATCTGAGCTTATTGATATTTCTCCCAGCAATCTTGATTCCAGCTTGTGCTTCTTCCAGCCCAGCGTTTCTCATGATGTACTCTGCATATAAGTTAAATAAGCAGGGTGAAAATATACAGCCTTGACATACTCCTTTTCCTATTTGGAACCAGTCTGTTGTTCCATGTCCAGTTCTAACTGTTGCTTCCTGACCTGCATACAGGTTTCTCAAGAGGCAGGTCAGGTGATCTGGTATTCCCATCACTTTCAGAATTTTCCACAGTTTATTGTGATCCACACAGTCAAAGGCTTTGGCATAGTCAATAAAGCAGAAATAGATGTTTTTCTGGAACTCTCTTGCTTTTTCCATGATCCAGCGGATGTTGGCAATTTGCTTTCTGGTTCCTCTGCCTTTTCTAAAACCAGCTTGAACATCAGGAAGTTCACGGTTCACATATTGCTGAAGCCTGGCTTGGAGAATTCTGAGCATTACTTTACTAGCGTGTGAGATGAGTGCAATTGTGCGATAGTTTGAGCATTCTTTGGCATTGCCTTTCTTTGGGATTGGAATGAAAACGGACCTTTTCCAGTCCTGTGGCCACTGCTGAGTTTTCCAAATTTGCTGGCATATTGAGTGCAGCACTTTCACAGCATCATCTTTCAGGATTTGAAGTAGCTCAAGTTAGGGGGTGCCTTTTTCCACTCAGTGTATTTCTCTGGAGATGATTTATATCCATCCACTCATGTGGCATCATCTTGAAAGAATCCCGAGTCTGAAATCCTAGAGTTAGGATCCAAGGACCCCAGAGCCATAGGACATCTCACCCCCCACCCGCCTCCCACCCCCAAGTGACAGAGGCTCAGAGAGGCCGTCTGTCAAGGAGAGATTATTCACAGCTGAGTGCAAAGCTCTTGACTTTTGCCAAAACTGGGACTGTGAGAGGAAGCCCCCTTACTGCTCCTCGACTGGGGGTTCTTGACCACCCACCTTCCTGGTCCCCAGCACGGCCGTGGCCTCTGGTGCCTCAAAAGAAATGCATCTCCTGTAATGCTTCGTCAAGTTTGATTTAAAAATGCTTCGGATGGAAGGAAGGTCCTAAAGAAGCCGGAAACGGGTGTGACCTTCCACAAGATCAAGGTGTCTTCCTTGCCTTTCCTCCGGCTAAAGTCTTCTCTCTCCCCCAGAGGGTTGTTCCACCTCTTACCTTGCTCTCTGCTTTCCTCTCCAGGAACATTCTGTTCCTTGACCATTTCAGACCAGGACCCCCAAGGCCTCGCACTGGGGACCTCTTAACCCCTATCGCTCCATGTTTACTGCAGCCCTATAGGAAAAAGGGGACCTTTACATTTCCCAGGGGGACAAACTTAGCAGGAGGAGGGAAGGCCTTCTTCTTGCCTAGCAACCACACCATCTGTCACACCTCATCCAGTGAAAAGCCTCACCCTCTGAGCTCCTAGTTTCCTCTGCTGAACTGTTGATAGCATCAGGAGATGTTCCCCCAGCTCCCTATTCTCCTGTATGAAAGAGGAGTTCTCCTTTGTTCTCCAGACTTGCATGTCATTCTCCAGAGCCTGCATATCCTGAATTGCAGTTTAGGAACGTTGCTCTTCCTGAATTTTGCTGGTTTAAAAAAAAAGGTGGGGGGCCTCTCACCACCCCCATCTCTCTCCGCTCTGTTCTCTGAGCACCCGTGGGCTCTTTCCGATTGGAATCCTCAGCCTTCCCTGGCCCCCCAGCCTGTCTGCTGCCTCCGCACCCCTGCCCCTGGTCTGGTAGCCAAGGCAGCACAGAGGTTGAGCTCTGCCAGAGAAAGGCGGGGAGGGAGAAGCCGTGAATCCGTATCCTTGAGTGTCTTCCTGTCCCAGATACATTGCTAATTTGGAGGTCTTAACAGCTCACAAAGTCATCTTTTTAAAAATAAATAAATTTATTTATTGACTTTTCAGTTGAAGTGTAGTTGACTTATGATGCTGTACTAGTTTCAGGCAAACTGCAAAGTGATTCCGTGACACACATATATAACTTCTCCCTTATAGGTTGTTACAAAATAGAGTTTAGTTCCCCGTGCTATACGGTAGGTCCTTGTTGGTTCTCTGTTTTATATACATGTGTGTGTGCTCAGTCACATCTGACTCTTTGCGACCCCGTAGGCAAGGATACTGCTTTGTATGTGCGCACTCAGTTGAGTCTCCTACTCTGTGACCCCGTGGACTGTAGCCCACCAGGCTCCTCTGCCCATGGGATTCTCCAGGCAAGAATACTGGAATGGGTTGCTATGCCCTCCTCCAGGGGATCCTCCCAACCCAGGGATCGAACCTGCATCTCCTACATCTCCTGCATTGGCAGGCGGATTCTTTACCTCTAGCCCCACCTGGGAAGCCCTATTTTATACATAATGATGTGTATTTGTTAGGGTTAGATGAACTTATATACAAAACAGAAATAGACCCACAGACACAGAAAACATACTTGTTACCAAGGAGAAAAAGGGACTTCCCTGGTAGCTCAGATGGTAAAGCATCTGCCTGCAATGTGGAAGACCCAGGTTCAATCCCTGGGTTGGGAAGATCCTCTGGAGAAGGAAATGGCAACCCACTCCAGTATTCTTGCCTGGAAAATCCCATGGACAGAGGAGCATGGTAGGCTACAGTCCATGGGGTCACAAAGAGTTGGACATGACTGAGCGATGTCACTCAAGGAGGAAAGGGAGAGGGTAAATTATATATTTGGGATTAACATATAACAAAGTTACCTTTTAATATACATTGGAAACATTCCTAAGGTGTTTAAACTCAGGTGACAAAGCCCATTGACCTCTTTCTTAGCCACGATCCTCATACACCCTGTAACCCCACCAATCCATCCAAGCAATAGTAGGGAATATTTATAAGACTAACTGTTGGTCCAATTCATTCTTTTCTCTTCCTTGTGTCAGAAACCATTGAAATGTCCTCGATAATATTTGTGATAAGGGTTTTATTTGAGGGTGTCGGAAATCTTTTAGAAAGAGGTGGTCGTTGTACGACGTGTGAATGTACTGAATTCCACTAAATTGTTTACTTTAAAATGGTTGACTTTATGATACAAGAATTTCGCTTGGGTCAATTATTCTTTTAAATGTATATGATGTCTCTTCAGAGGTGAAGTCCCCAGTCTTCCCTCAGTAGACAAGCACTCCTTGTGTCTGTAGGGGAGTAGATAGAACATTCTTGAATATATTCAAGCAAAAAGTAAGGGGAGCCGGAGAGTGAGAAAGGAGGACGGGACTCAAAGATGCTTTTCAGTGTTAGCTCCTTAAAATGGCGTAAGATTAAAGACTTGGAGATGGGGCCTTTGTGTGTTCAGATTGGAAGCATTTTGTGGGAAAATACCAACATGCAAGTGTGAAGTATGGTGTTAGCAAAGGAGCATTAACACACACACAGGGCATACGTGTAAACTTGCCAGTGACGATCTGATCCTTTAAGATCCAGGGCTTAATGTCAATATGAGTGACTCCAGTCAATCATTCTAACCATGAAAACCTAATCATATGCATTTCCTGACCTTCTGAATTTGCAAGTGTAATGTCATTTGTTTCTGTGTAGTAGAAAGAGATACAGTGTTTGGGAGGATGTACATTTCACTTTAAGATTTTTCTATGGCGTATTTATCAATTTGCATGATTTTGAAAAAAAACAATGTATAACATTAGCATCAAATATATACAAATGCAATTATGCCGAAGCTGCTGAATACGATGGGTTCCCTGCTCCACTCTCCACTCCCTGTTCACATTTGAATCCAGACACGTTAGGATCAGAAGGCCCCTCCGAAGAGCAGAAGCCTGAAACTCAAGATCACAGTGATTTGTAATTTGCAGTTAATCAGGTGTGACTGTGGAGTAAGATGATTTCCAACCACCGTCGACAAAAAATTTAATCGATCAATCCAAGAAAGAAATGGAAAATTTTATTCAAGCCGGGTGTGAGGTTATCACCCATGGGAGAGTGTCTGAGAAAGCTCTGAGAACCTGTTCTGCCCATTAAAAGGCAGTTATGCAAGTTCTTTGAGACAGAGGCCCGTGCGTCAAATGATGTGTTAGCGACAGTTTAATCCAGATCTAGGCAGCATCATGGGACCCCTTATAAGATCAAGGAGAAATGTTATCTTTCAGGATTTGTCTTGCTGATGCTGGGAGAAGGTTGCTGTTGATGGCTGAACAGGCATTCCTGCCGATGGGGGAGGTGTGGTCCGTACATGACCGTACATGACATGCAGATACCTGCGCATAGCGGAGGGAAAGGAGGCCAAAGTTCATTTCAGTTCAGTTCAGTTGCTCAGTCGTGTCCGACTCTTTGCGACCTCATGAACTGCGGCACGCCAAGCTTCCCTGTCCATCACCAACGCCCAGAATCCACCCAAACTCATGTCCATTGAGTCAGTGATGCCACCCAACCACCTCATCCTCTGTCATCCCCTTCTCCTCCTGCCCTCAATCTTTCCCAGCATCAGAGTCTTTTCAAATGAGTCAGTTCTTCATATCAGGTAGCCAAAGTATTGGAGTTTCAGCTTCAGCATCAGTCCTTCCAATGAATACTGAGGACTGTTTTCCTTTAGGATTGACTGGTTGGATCTCCTTGCGGTCCAAGGGACTCTCAAGAGTCTTCTCCAACACCAGTTTAAAAACATCAATTCTTCTGCCAAAGGGCAGAAGATAGTTTTTGTTTAAATTTGTCTTGTCTTGCCATGAAAATAGGAATTTTATTCCACACTATGAAACAAGTTTGCTTTTAAACAAACCCAGAGCCAAGTATAGAGTGACTCAGAACCTGCCTTTCAGTTCAGCCTCTCAGTTTATAAGTGGAGAAGCAGAACCCAGAGAATCTTCTTTTGACTAGGACTTTTGAAGGCAAAATGCTTTTTTAAAAGTATCATCTATTTTGAAGAGCCTTTGTATTCTGATTTTTACATGGAATTGAATTCTTCTAGTTATAAATCATTTTGATCTTTTTTATCCAGTGATATGACACAGAAAGGGCTTCTCTGGTGGCTCAGATGGTAAAAATCCACCTGTAATGCAAGAGATCTGGGTTTGATCCCTGGATCAGGAAGATCTCCTAGAGAAGGAAATGGCACCCCACTCCAGTATTCTTGCCTGGGAAATCCCATGGACAGAGGAGCCTGGTGGGCTACAGTCTATGGGGTCCCAGAGTCGGACACAACTAAGCAACCAACACTTTCATTCACTTTCATGACACAGAAAATAGGCATGGGTGAAGAGTTTCTCATTTTAAAATGGAAAGAATAATAAAGCATTCACCTCCAAAAGTGGTTACTAACAGTGTATCTGAGAGCCCCTTGGACAGCAAGGAGATCAAACCAGTTACCCTAAAGGAAATCAACCCAAAATATTCACTGGAAGGACTGATGCTGAATCTGAAACCCCAATACTTTGGCCACCTGATGAGAAGAGTTGACTCATTCATTGGAAAAGACCCTGATGCTGGGAGAGAATGAAGGCAAAAGGAGAAGCGGGTGACAGAGGATGACATGGTTAGATAACATCACCAACTCAATGAAGATGAGTTTGAGCAAACTCCGGGAGATAGTGAAGGACAGGGAAGCCTGGCGTGCTGCAGTCCATGAGGTCGAGAAGAGTCGGACATGACTGATCGCCTATGCAACAACGGTCCTGTATCTAATCACGCCGCTGTTGCCGGAGGTGACTTAGAAAGAAAAGAGGCCTCAGGTACTTGTGTGCTCAGAGCATCAGAACCGTGTGCTGCTGGAGCTCCTCGTGGCATTTACAGGGACCCAGACATGGAGGCAGAAAGCTTCTTCTGAGGTCAGAGTTGGCCAGAGAAAGTGAAACATTCCCTGGACAAAAATACAGCTGAGCTCTGCCCCTTAGAGTCACCGAGGTCCCATGCATCTTTATGTCTCTCCCCAGTATTTGAAGAGCCCCAGAAAACCAAAGATGTCCCACACCCCGTGGTATTCAGATCACCCCAGCTGATTCATCCCATCTGGAATGTGTGAGGGGCTATTTGTCCCTGCTGTAGTCATACTCCACTCTGCCCAACATAATAAATATTAAGCAAGCGCTATCTACTTACATAATTTGCAGAATTGATCGGCTGACTTAAAAGCTTGATTCCCTAACAAAAGAAAATGGAGTGCTTTGTGCAAAGGTTAAACGCACAGTTTAATTGGCAATTGTGCATTAGAAACCTATTGTAAAGCGATTACAGTTGGAGGGGACGGTCCAGATAGCACAGTCAGGGAAATAAGTTTTCATTTTTGGCCATTAAAAACTCAGCTCCTGGAACTGGAGTGAAAAAAAATAGGACAGCCTCAGTCTGGATAAGTGCCTCACCAGAATGTAATTTTCTCCCTCCTACACTTTACCTCCTAACTCAGAATTTAGAACCTGTGAAGTATGCAGATTTTAAAGATTTTTTCCTTGCCTAAATAATTTATGCAAATCTAGTGAATTGTTAAATTTTAGAGAAATACACACACACACACACATACATGATCTTGGTTATGTTGGGTATATACCATTTAAGTTGAAGGAAATGGAAATCTAGCAAAGCCTTATGAAACTAATTTGGACTGAGAGCATTTTGTAACAGAGACTTCCTCCAAATATTAAGAGAATTCCTAGCAAGAAATTAAGACTGTTGCATCCCCTCGAATAGAAAGTAAATTATGAGGCTTCCCAGGTGGCTCAGTGGTGAAGAACCCACCTGCATGCAGGAGACATAAAGAGACATGGGTTTGATCCCTGGGTCGGAAAGATCCCCTGGAGAAGGAAATGGCAACCCTTTATTCTTGCCTAGAAAATCCCATGGGCAGAGGAGCTTGGAGGGCTGCAGTTCATAGGGTTGCGAAGAGTCAGACACGTGTTCCAGTGAGAGATGAATCATGAGCTTCGAGCAATGGGAAGCAGTCCTTGAAAAATCTGGTTCCCAAAAAGAACTGTCAGATTTGGGAGGCTTGCTCCATTTCTGGCAGAGATGGCCCCAATAGTGAACTCCAGCCAGTGTACTACCTCCAGAATGTTCATCTTCTTTATCCCTCCTCCAGGGGATCATCCCTACCCAGGAATCAAACCTGCATCTCCTGCATTGGCAGGTGGATTCTTTATTAACTGTCCCACCTGGGAAGGCAGCATCTCTCCACTAGGTGCCTACCTTTACCAAAGGTTGCCTGGGGTTCCATCAAGGCCCTTCTTATCTGCAGAATTCAACCTCAGTGGGCATGACTTTTTTTTCAAGATTTTTTTTTAATGTGAACCATTTTTAAAGTCTTTATTGAATTTGCTACAATACTGCTTTCGATTTATGTTTTGTTTTTTTGGCCACAAGGCACACAGGATCTTAGCTCCCCAACCAGGGATGGAACCCAGGGCCTCTGCAGTGGAAGCTGAAGTCTTAACCACTGGACCACCAGGGAAGTCCCAGTGGGTGTGACTTTCTGTGGCTTTCTTTTTTGTCTCTGATCGCCATCTGCCAGTTTACAAAATGAGTAGTGGTGTCTCTGGTGTGAAATTCAACTCCCCTAGTAATTCCCAGATATCGGGAGTGCTATGAAACCAGAAAGCCTTTTTCTTCATATCTAGTTGAAAAGGATCCAGTGATACAAACTGGACTTAGTTTTCTATCCTCATAGATAGAAAGTATGGGGCTTCCCAGGAGGCACTAGTAGTAAAGAACCCACCTGCCAATGCAGGAGACATAAGAGGCTTGGGTTTGATCTCTGGGTAGGGAAGATTCCCTGGAGGAGGGCATGGCCACCCGCTCCAGTATTCTTGCCTGGAGAACCCCATGGACGGAGGAGCCTGGCAGGCTACAGTCCTTAGGGTTGCGAAGAGTCAGACACAGCTGAAGCGACTGAGCACACAGGCACCCAGGTAGAAAGTATAGAGAAGCCCAGTAGAAGCCACCGTGAATTAAGCCCCTAGCTTCTCACTGTAAGTACAGAAAGGGATCTTTGCCTCTAGCTCGCTGTGAAAGCCAGCTCGGGACTCCACCAGAAGCATCAGGTGCTGTTGAGATGCTAATGGTTGCTGTTGGTTCCAGGGTGGAAACATTAAGATTGTACTTCTCATTTTTTTCTTGTCAAAGGGTGGAGCTGGACAGTAGATGGTATTGACCTTTGGCTATTGATTGCAGATATTATAGGATGTACATTTAGACTCAGCATACACATCTCTAATGCAACGGGACTTTTTAAGGAGCTAAAGAATTCTGCCTGGAAAATATCCATAGCTTCAGATTTTACTCTCTTTGGTTGGGTTGAGAAAGCCTCACAGCAAGAAACTTGTTCCCAACTTTTGAACCAAATGGTGGTGAAGAGTAATTGAAGAGATTAATAGTGACCTTTCGTTCTCTTTTCCTATAACCCTCCAGCTCCACAGGGGCTGGAAGAAAGGTCATCGTAACAGGGAGATAGACTGGAGAAGGTTCAAGTCTATCTTTTAACAAATTAGCAAATGCCTCATTAGCAAATGCCTCATTGGCCCAGCCTGGCTGCTCAAGACCCTGCCCTCCCTCAAGCCTTCCATGTCCACATGGATGTCCTGTCATCCAAGATGGGGCCTAAGGGTAAGGGCAGTGGACATCATGTCTTGGGGTCCTGCAGGGGTCTTCCCTGAGCAAATCCTCCTCTGTCCGTGGCCTGCCAGGGGCCTGAACACCTGTCACCCGTCACCTCTGGGGAAGAGCTTGAGCCCTGGATGAGGCTGCAGAGCTCAGTCCTCATCTTCATATTCTTTTCCATGATGGTTTATCACAGGACACTGAATACAGTCCCCTGTGTTAGACAGTGGAAACTCATTGTCTATCCACCCATATAATAGTCTGCTTCTGCTAGCCCCAGACTCCCACTACACCCCTTCCCTGGCTCCCCTCCCCCGTGGAAACCACAGCCCTGCTGTCTAGGCCTGTGGGTTGGTTTCTGTTTCATAAATAGGTTCATTTGCGTTGTATTTTAGATTCCACGTGTAAGTGATGTCATACGACGTTTGTCTTTCTGACTTACCTCACTTAGTATGACAATCTCTAGGTCCATCCAGGTTGCTTGCACATGACATTATTTCATTCTTTTGTATGGCTGAGACATATTCCATTGTGTATATGGGCCACATGTTTTTATTCATCTATGTTGGGCATTTACGTTGCCCCCATGTCTTGGCTATTGTAAATAGTGCTGCAATAAACATAGGAGCACATGTATCTTTTAGAATTACAGTTTTCTTCAGATATGCGCCCAGGAGTGGGCTTGCTGGAGCAGACGGTAGCTCTGTTTTTACTTTTTAAAGGAGCGTCCACACTGTTCTCCATAGTTGCTGCCCCAACTTACGTTCTCACCGGCACTGTCGGACAGTGCTCTCTTTTCTCCACATCCTCTCCAGCCCTGACTGTTTGTAGACTTTTAATCATGGCCATTCTGACCGGTGTGAGGTGGGCACTCGCTGTAGTTTCGATTTGCATTTATCTAACCATTAGCAATGTTGAATATCTTTCCATGTGCCTGTTGACCATCTCTACGTCTTGGCTGGAGTAATGTCGTTTAGATCTTCTGCCCATTTTTTGATTGTTTTTTTGTTGTTGTTGTTGGAGTTGTATGAGCTGTTTGTATATTTTGGGAATTACTGAGACTTTACTTCTTAAAAACCCAATGACGTAGAGGCAAGTGTAAAATAGTGATGACAGCAGGGCCTGCCTCACAATGGCATTGAGAGGGTGGTGTGAGTTAGCGCCTGTAAAGACCTTGATATGATGCATGCAGTGGAATTAGCTATTTTTACCAAATGACCTCAGCACCCTAACAACTAGAAAGTGAAAGGCGCTCATTTGTGTCCGACTCTTTGCAACCCCATGGACTATACAGTCCGTGGAATTCTCCAGGCCAGAATACTGGAGTGGGTAGCTTTTCCCTGCTCCGGGGGATCTTTCCAACCCAGGGATCGAACCCAGGTCTCCCACACTGCAGGTGGATTCTCTACCAGCTGAGCCACAAGGGAAGCCCAGTCTAACAACTGGAAAACACAGCCAAAAACAGCTCCCAGGGACTTATGCCTCTAAGTTTCTGGACTGTGGCTTTGGGGAAAGACATCTGCGGAGGGGATGTGGTGAGGGGATCTGAAGGCTGGCAGAGGACAGGCTGGGTGGAACCACAGAAATCCTGGACGTATCTCTGGCAATGATGGCTGCCCACCATTGCTGCACTGCCCCGGAGCCCAGCCTGTGTCTCCAAGTCCATGCCCCTCCTTTCCCGCTTCTGTCTCCAATGTCAGTATTGTGAGGAATTTCTGCAGGAAGTGATGGAGCCATGTGCAGTGGGGACACAGAGGAATCCGACAACCTGGCTTCCCCCCCGAGCCCCTGGAAATGTGCTACCAAGACACCCCAAGAGGGGCTGGAAGGAACCCCAGAGCCCCTGCCCTCTGGCTTCGGGTTTCCTGACGCTCAGTGCCACCTGCCTGAGGCTGTCCTCCTTTTCCCAGTTGTGAGACCCTCGTGTCTCTCCCTCAGGACTGTGTCCGGCTCGCAGGCAGAGAGGAATAAGACAGCTCCACCAGCCTGCGAATGCAGGGACTCCTGCCAAAACTCGAGGGAGGTGGCTGCCTGCCGTTGACTGCCCTGCCCACCAGGGGCGACCACTGTGTCTCCATCAGCCATGTTCCACGCGGCACTGTCAGAAGTTAGGACCTGAAACTCCCTCTGCTTATATCCAGCTTCCCTGGTGGCTCAGACAGTAAAGAAGCTGCCTGCAGTGCAGGAGACGTGGGTGCTATCCCTGGGTCAGGAAGATCCCCTGGAGGAGGGCATGGCAACCCACTCCAGTGTTCTGGCCTGGAGAATCCCATGGACAGAGGAGCCTGGCGGGCTGCCGTCCATGGGGTCGCAGAGTCGGACACGACTGAGTGACTGACACTACACTCCCACTGCTACATTAGTGGCTCAGTCCACGTCCTCCTCTCCAGTCCGCTGAATATGTCGAGTCATCGGCATGGCTTCCAGGGCCCTTCCAGACCCTCTGATGAAGCCAAGGCCATGGGTCCTCGAATACACCTGTCAATGTGACCACCAGCCCAGGTGAAGTCCCTCTGCAAAACCCAAGAGGCAGACCGAAGGCCTCAGCTTTCCAGGGAATTCTCTGTATTTCCAGGAAGAAGCAGCTCTCTTCCTGGAGGATGGTCTTTGAGGGTCATTGACTTCTTCCTTTTGCTGCAACTAAATTATGCCTCCAAGGGGCAGCTGGTAACCAGCTGAAGCTCCTGAGGACAGGTGGCTGCAAACACTCTAAGCTTTGCAGGCACCGCCGCTAATGAGGAACAAAGTCACTGCTTATTTGAAATGGTGTCATGGCCCCGGAAGCTGTCGGCACCCTTGACGCATTTCAAGTAAGTGTTTAGGTTCTAAAGGACAGGGATTTCAAGACCAAAGGCTTTCTAAAAATCCCAGCAACCCAATTTATCCACCAAAGCCTTGGGCCAGCAGCTCTTTTACATCAGAGTGTTTGAAATGGAGATTTAAGAAGTGTGCTTTTGCTGGAGGGTCTCCAGAAAAAGACTTTCTGTGCTCGAGGATCCTTACGATCTGTCTGTAGAGTATTAACCAGCCTTAGTCCATGCCTGGCGCATCGCAGGTACTCACTAGACATGCGGCTGGAAAAAAAAATTGCACCCTGGAATAGATAAGTGGCCCCTTTGATGGGCAGAGGAAAGAGTGCAGGCCTTTGAGTCAGATGTCCCACCCTGGTTCAGATGCCATGTCCACTTCTGACTTTGTTAGCGAGTTACTTAAATCCAGAGGCTCTGTCTCCTTTATTAGCTCAGGACAAAGTATGTATCTTGTAGTGTTCTTATGGGGCTTCCCTGGTGGCTCGGTGGCAAAGAATCAGCCTTCCAACATGGGAAACTCAGGTTTGATCCCTGGGTCTGCAAGATCCCCTGGAGGAAGAAATGACAACCTACTCCAGTATTCTTGCCTGGAGAATCCCCTGGACAGAGGAGCCTGGGGAGCTACAGTCCGTGGGGTCACAAAAGAGTTGGAGATGAGTTGGCGCCTAAACATCATCAACAGCGAGTGTTGTGATGAGGCTCAGATGAGCTCTTTGCTGGTCTGTGGGGCAGTTTAATAAGCATCAGCCTTGTCAGTACTTTTACATTTGAAGTGGGGGCAAGGAGACTCGGGTAGTTTTAAGGAGACTTGTAGAAATGAGACGGTTTGGTGTGTGGATGCCCCTACAGTAGTACAGCTGAGTGATATTCCATTGTGTGTACATGTACCACATCTTCTTTTTCCATTCATCTGTCGCTGGACTCTTACGTCTGTTGATGTTGCTGCCATATGTTGCTATTGTACACAGTGCTGCTATGAACATTGGAGTGCATGTATCTACTTGAATTAGCAACATAGTTTGAACTGAAGATTATCAGGCTAAGTGAAATAAGTCAGAGGAGCAACAAATATGTGGTATCATTTTTATGTGGAATCTGAAAAAAAAGATGCAAATGAACTTATTGACAAAACAGAAATAGACCCACAGACATAGAAAACACACATATAATTCCCAAAGGTGGAGGGGCAAATTAGGAATATGGGATTTACAGACTGGGGCTTCCCAGGTGGCTCCATGGTAAAGAATCCACCGGCCAGTGCAGGAGATGCAGGAGACTCTGGTTCCATCCCTGGGTCGGGAAGATCTCCTAGAGAAGGAAATGGCAACCCACTCCAGTATTCTCGCCTGGAAAATCCCAAGGACAGAGGAGCCTGGCAGGTACAGCCCATGGAGCCTCAAAGAGTCTGACATGACTGAGGACTGAGCACGCACCCACATAAAGTAGAAAACTAACAAGGACCTCCTGTGTAGCACAGGGGCCTGACTATACTCAGTGTTTTATAGTAACTTATAAGGAAAAAGAATCTGAGTCATTGTGCTGTACAACGGAAACTAACAGGACCTTGTAAATCAACTATACTTCAATTAAAAAAATAAATAAATAAAGAATAGTCATAACCAGAGCTCCTTTCCAGAGAAGGCGATGGCACCCCACTCCAGTCCTCTTACCTGGCAAATCCCATGGACGGAGGAGCCTGGTGGGCTGCAGTCCATGGGATCACGAAGAGTTGGACACGACTGAGCGACTTCCCTTTCACTTTCCACTTTCATGCATTGGAGAAGGAAATGGCAACCCACTCCAGTGTTCTTGCCTGGAGAATCCCAGGGACGGCAGAGCCTGGTGGGCTGCCATCTATGGGGCCGCACAGAGTCAGACACGACTGAAGTGACTTAGCCCCTTAGCCACTTAGCCAGAGCTCCTTTCTGGGAAGCCAGTTGAGGTCTGCTCTTCACTGTCAAGGTCCTGTCTCCCCATCGGTTTGTCTTGGCAGGAGGGGAGCAGCCCCACTGCTTTTGCCAAGAGCCCCATGGACCAGTGTCTGGGCATCACCTGAGAGCCTTTTAGAAGTGCCGCATCCAGCTCCAAGCCCAGGCAGGCTGACTCTGGATCTACATTTAATGAGACCCCAGGTGATGCATTCGCAGGTTGAAAGGAGATGCTGGCCAGCACACTTCTGCCTGCTCTGGTTTCCTGAGTGCCTTGATTGATTACAGCCGAGCCATGTGATGAGGGCGGGCAGTTCTGGAGAGTTTTCTGAATATGAGGCTGAAGCGTTCAAGCTTCCAATAAAACAACCGGGCAGATCCACCTTACACTCATGGCACCTACTGCTTTTAATATAAGGGGGCGATGGCAGATCTGGTCTTGGGCCCCGTAGACAGGTGCGCATGCCCAGTCCCTCTGTTTCCCTCTTCCTGCTGGAAATGCTCACAGTGCCAAGTGCCTATAGGGACATGTCCACTCCGCAGCCAGTTCATCTCTGAGCATCCGAACAGCTTCTCAGGCGGCACAGTGGTAAAGAACTCGCCTTCCAATGCAGGAGACACAGGAGACTCAGGTCCATTCCCTGGGTCGGGAAGATCCCCTGGAGAAGGCAATGGCAACCCACTCCAGTATTCCTGCCTGGAGAATCCCACGGACAGAGGAGCCTGGCAGGCTACAGTCGACGGGGTCCCAAACAGTCAAACACCGCTGAGCAACTACGCACATCTGGACGGGAGAACACAATGTTGCTTGGCACCAGAAGCCTCATGGGAGCCATGGGGAACCTGGAGACATCGAGAGGAGGGAGCACCAAACTATACAAGCTCTGGGGCCTGACGGGTGAGCCTCTAGGATTCATCCTCCACGTGGGCCGCTGGACCCTCTCTGCCCACAGCTCTTGACCACCACCTGGAGAAGCAATGGCAACCCACGCTAATGTTCTTGCCTGGAAAATCCCATGGACAGAGGAGCCTAGTGGGCTGCAGTCCAAGGGGTCACAAAAATGTTAGACACAACTGAGTGACTGAACACACACACACACTCACAATGGATTGTGACTCTCACTCGAGAATGCAAATTCAAATTTGTTGCTACGTGAAGATCCTAAGATGGTGTTTGGAAGGTCTGGGGTATTTGGAAGGGCCAGCTTCTGGGGACGGAGATCACACCTGGGTCCAGGGAGGAGCTGCAGAAGCCCTTGACTTCAGGGGAGGGGGAGGGGAACCTGTGTCAAAGGCCCGGGGAGTCTGACCGTTCTGTCTTCATCCGAAGGAAGGGCTATCATGACTCCTTTTTTGAAAGGAGGGTCCTTTTCACATTAGGAACTAGTGAGGCCGTTCTCTCCTCCGCCACCAGGAAAGCAGCGCCCGCCCCCAGGGGCACGCCTGCCGGGAGAAGCGTGTCCTCACTCTCACACACGGCCCCCGTACACCCTGTCGTTTCCCTGCATCACGTGACTATGACGATGTTTCAGCAGAGTTCAAGCTTTTGTGACATTGTTGGTTTTTTGCCAAGTTACAGACTTCACATGTTAAGACTTCACACTTCAGCTAAATTCAATCTGACTTAGTGATTTAACCGTGGAAGCGAAAACCCTCTCAGAAAGAGAAACAGAAAAAAGGCCCAAGGAAGTATTTGGAAACAGATGAATGTGTTAGTCACTCAGTCATGTCCAGCTGTTTGCAACCCCATGGACTGGAGCCCTCGAGGCTCCTCTGTCCCTGGGATTCTCCAGACAGGAATACTGGAGTGGGTTGTCATTCCCTTCTCTAGGGGATCTTCCCAACCCAGGGATCAAACCCGGGTCTCCTGCCTTGTAGGCAGATTCTTTACCATCTGAGCCACAAGGAAAGCCCATGAGACCTGTACTAATTCTGATCCATGTTCTGTATTTAGGAAGTCTCCCTTCCCAGAAAATGGGAATAAAAACCCTTACCTTGTAAAGACTGAAACACTGGCCTCACCTTAAGGAAATTGAATTTTTTTTTAAAAAAAGAAGCTCTCAAATTATCATTTGATCAGTATTCCAGGTAGATTCCTTTTGGCAAAAGCACAGACATAAACAGATTAAGGAGGTTATGATGTCCCCAGGAATAACTGTTTGAGGCTTGCAGCCGTTCGCATCAGCCCTTGACTTCTGAGTTACTCCATCCAATAAACAATTTCAGGCTCTAAAACCATGTCAGCACATTTAAGTGAGCTGGGTCCTGGGAGCTTCCAAATGTTGGTTTTCTTGGAACTGAAATTATTTGACCCTCATTTACATAAAAAGGGTAGAACTGGCTGGAAGAGAAGCTCAAATTTAAAGTGTTAAGATCTTTTGCCAACCACAAGCAATCTCTCTGAAATGTTACTGTGTACATGGGCCAATCAGAGTCCATTTTGACCACCAGAATTACCTTCATTTTGTTTAGGAAATTACTTTCAGAAGGTTGCATTTTCTGAAAAGAAATAAAAGCCTATAAGCTATAAACAGATACATAGTTCTTAAAAACGAGTGTTGTTTTTAGTGACTAAGTCATGTCTGACTCTTTGCGACCACATGGACTGCAGCCCGCCAGGCTACTCTGTCCATGGGGTTTTCCAGGCAAGAATACTGGAGTGGGTTGCCATTTCCTCTCTAGGGGATCTTGCCGACCCCACAATTGAACTCCTGTCTCCTGCATTGCAGGCAAATTCTTTACCACTTGAACAACCAGGGAAGCCCCCAAAACGAGTGTATCTATAACCAATCTGTACTCCCTGAGGCTTGCATGAGCTGAGAAAGGTCTGTTAGGGAAACTCAGAGGTGCTGGATGCCCAGACCTTCAAGGGGCTGAGTTCCCATCTCGTCTCTCTCTTGCATGGACCGTAGGGCCAGGGAAGTCCTTCATGGTTTACACTGTCTCCTGCCAGCTTGGGAGAAGAAGCCAAAGAGCACCCATGTGACCGCAGAGGAAGCAGACAGGATCGAGGGCACAGACCATCCACAAACTGCCCACTGGATCCTCAGTCTCAGGGTCCAGGGCTGAAGAACAGAAGGCACGTGGGTTCAGAGGGAACGGGGTGAGGCCTGGTGGAAAGGAATTCATTGTGATTCATTGCACATTCTCTGCGGCAGCTTACTGGGTATTCAAGTTTATTTCTCTGAGCACCCAGAATGTAATTAATATTAAAAAAAAAAAAAAAGAAGCAAAATAAATCAAAGAATGGTGAAGCACTTCACATTTAGGATCCATCCATCGTCGGTTTTCTCGTCTGATCAACAGAAAATGAATTACCCCAGGCCGTGTGCTGAGATGGATTTTGCATTTCTACTGCCTTTGGGTGGAGGGTCAGTTGGGATCCTGGGCAGGCCAGCCACTCGCTTTTATCAAAGGAAACAGGAGAGATGCAGAAAGCACCATTATCCCAAGTACGCTACTTCCCTAATTCACACACTGAGTGCCCTCCCCGAGGACCCACCCAAGGCAAACAGTACCATTACGATCACAGCTAAACTGCCCAGACTTAGAGATTACCTTCAAAGAGCTATGACAGGTCAACTTTATCTTCCAAAGTAATTGACAATATCATATTAATATTAAACCAGATTTTTCAGCTAATTCATTGGTTTCCTTGAGGGTTGAGGCCAGAGCATACGTGTTCACCTCTAGGTGACCTAATGCGTGGAAGTGGGGATTACTCACGGGCTTTCTCTCAGTTACAGGAAACCTTAATACAGCTTTTGTTTCCTAATGTATTAATATCTGGTAGGTTCTCTGTGCCTGATCGCATTATACGGGTATTGCTGGCAGTAAATTTTAAGTTATATAGTCTGCAGTTCTGCACTAAGAGTTGGTAGGAGATGATTCATCATCTTCCTTGTCTTCCTGTTTACATGCGGAAATATAATTCATGCTCAGAAACCATCTTTCAACTCATCTGGAAGCAGTCCCCGGCACCGCCACAGAATCTGTCACTGCCAATCCGCTGCTATAAATCACTTTTCTATTAAACAGCAGGGCCAAAAATGCAAACATATGTACTTTAAATATAGATAGCCATCTCTAATTCCCACCGGATGAGCCAAAACTAGAGGATTGTCCCCCCAAAAGAGGTACCAGAATTGAGTGAATGAATTCTTTGACTTAAGGGCATCAGGAATTTGCAACTCTATACACATACTGAGGGGTTTTCCTGGTAGCTCAGACAGTAGAAGTGTCTGCCTGCAGTGCGGGAGACCTGGGTTCGATCCCTGGATTGGGAAGATCCCTTGGAGAAAGAAATGGCAACGCATTCCAGTACCCTTGCCTGGAAAATCCCATGAACAGAGGAGCCTGGTAGACTATGGCCCATGGGTCTCAAAGAGTCGAACACGACTGAGCGACCTCACTTTCACTTTCATACTTTGTGAAGGGCTTCCCTGGTGGCTCAGCCGTAAAGAATCCGCCTGCCAATGCAGGAGAGGGAGGTTCAGTCCCTGGGTCTGCAAGATCCCCTGGAGAGGGAAATTGCAGCCCACTCCAGTGTTCTTGCCTGGGAAACCCCACTGATAGAGGAGCATGGCAAACCCCACAGATAGAGGAGCCTGGCAAACTGCAGTCCATGGGGTCACAGAAGAGTCAGACAGGACTTAGTGACTACAACAACACATATTTGAAGAGCTGTACATATGTAAATTTCCCAGCTGGGTCTATATTTGGGGATGTGTCCTTTGCAGAATTCTTAGTATATTGAATCTTTATTGTTTTGAAGCTTTACCTCCTAAGATTTGCCACTGAGGCAGTGTTAGAAGGCAGTGGAATGGCAGAAAAAAATCTGCTTAAATTCTGATCTTAGTTGAGCTGTCATGCCAGTTGTTGTTCGTCTCCTTGACCTTCCTCCCCCGGATAGT
Source organism: Bos indicus x Bos taurus (assembly GCF_003369695.1). NCBI lineage: Eukaryota > Metazoa > Chordata > Mammalia > Artiodactyla > Bovidae > Bos > Bos indicus x Bos taurus. Next base: position 3,602,348 of record NC_040079.1, on the reverse strand, counting down.
GAAGCCACTACTTCAGAAGGATGCCCCCAGACTCCGCCGCACTCTTCATTAAAATTCAGTTCACCAAACCCACTCATTACTAAGGAATGGGAATTAGGCATTTCAGAAGGATGCTCACCAGCAGCTACAGACCTAATCATGGCACCCCACTCCCTGCAACTTTGGTGTCATCTGATTTCACTGAGACTGTGGATCACACGTCAACTTGCTCATACACACACACATGTGAGCACTTCCTTTATCTGGCACTCTCAAGGAGAGAGCTTTCAAGATAACTGATGCTTACGCACTGAAGAGCCTTTGTTCAACATTTCAGCTGTTTTACTGGAGTCTTTTGAAACTATTATTTACTATTATTTTCTTGCCTACTTTCTTAAGCAAAGGGCATCCAACACAGACCTGTTTCCTTCCTTGGTCTGCTGGGAAGTATTATGTGGGTCTTACTGTAGGTTGTCAAGTACCTGTGTTGAAACTCACCTGGCCTTGTATCTGGGTCTTCTAGAGGATATGTTTCAAGTCCTAGTTTGCCAGGCTTGATTTATACAGTCAGAGCTGGTAAGTCCTAAAAAAAAAAAGGTGCCCGAGTCCTTACAGAGTCTAGTGTGAAGGCTTCCATGCACAAGTCTTACCTTGGCTCCTTGAGACCCCAGGGACTCTCTGCTGGGGCGGGACGGGTGATCTGTCCTTACAGTGGTTGGCCTTGCATTTGTGGGTTTCCGGGTCTGGAGGATCTCAGGTATAGACGGCACATGCAGGTCTCCATTGAAACTTGGCTTTGAAGAGCATTGGCTAGATGCCCAGCATGGACACAACAGCTCTTGCTATCACCCCGGCCTTCTTCTCTCATCTGCTCTTTCTTGCTTTATTACTTTTGTTCAACAGCCTGTTCCCCGACCTTTTTAAGCCTCTGACTCAGTGGCTTAGCTTTTTTTTGAGCAGTAAATCACAGAAAGGTGGCTTAACTATTGAAAATTTTATTAAAATCGTTATGATAATGACTTCATTACTCTGAGAGTTCCAGATCCTCTGTTCATTCCGGGGGAGCTGGCCATGCAAAGACATCTGTGGATTGCTGTTAACCTCCGCGGAATTAGAAATAGAGGTGGATGAAGAAGGCTGGAATCTGGCCAAGCCCTTATCAGAGATAATGGTCGTATTATAGCATCCCTAGTTTGTATTATTAAAATAAAAGGCATATGAATTCATGATAAACTGAGAATTTAATTTAATTTTCCCTAAATGAGTTAGGAAAAAAAAAAGGAAGCATCTTTACTATGCTTGATGAGGTACCCATGGGACAGAAAACCTTTGTGGGAGAGGCTCTACCACATGTCACGTGACCGTCTCCTCCTTGTCTCCTTGAATCCCAACCCCAGCATTTGCACAGCTTGGCCTTTTCTCAGATAAGTGTGTGCTCTCTATGCATTTTCATCTCTCAGTCCCCGCTCCTGACCTATGACTGTGGACCCATCTCTTCCTCCCACAAACCAAATCGTGCTCATTTCCAGAGGACAACTCAAACCCCACCTTCTCCTACTTACAGGCCAACATCCATCCTGTCCCCTGTGGTTCACAGCTGTTCACAGCTGAGTTGGGCAGAGAAGGATGGAAAGACTCAAAATAACATGCAACAATGTACCCTGCAACGGGGTCTTCCCAGGTGGCTCAGTGGTAGAGAAGCCGCCTGCCCACGCGGAAGACGCAGGTTCCAGCCCTGGGCTGGGAAGAGCCCCTGGAGAAGGGAATGGCAATCCACTCCAATATTCCTGCCTGGGAAATCTCATGGACAGAGGAGCCTGGCGGGCTACGGTTCTTGGGGTCACAAAGAGCACAAATAGAACCAATGATGCAGCATCAGAAAGAGGGAAGAATGGACTGTAACTGCACAAACAAACGTATTCATAAAACTGTAACCGTGACCAGTGTCCTGAGAGCCGTGAGACGCAGGTAAGGCCCTATGATCACAAATTTAACCTGGCTTCCCTGAGGAGCCAAGCTAAAACAGGGACCTAAAGGGTGACTGAGATAGGGGAACGGGGTGGGAGGAATGTTCTAGGCAGAAGGAAGCTGTAAAGCCCTGCGTGGGGTGGGATCTCATGTCGGAAGGGGAGAGGGTGGACTCGAGAGGCCAGGTCCCATGGGCCACGTTACAGACCTTGACCTGATCCTAAGAGCAGTGGGAACCCGCGACAAGGGCTTGGGAGAGTAGCCGGGTAGGGGCGATGTCAGGTCTGGCAAGTAGGAAAAGACGCTTTCTCTGGGGAGTGGAGAACAGTGAGGAGGAGGGACAGCGTGGAGGTGATGGAGGAGCTCAGCAGTCACCTCAGTACCCAGGCTGGGGACAGCTTGGACCACGATGCTGATGGTTAAGGTGGGGAGAAGCAGGCAGTACTAAGAGGTAGTGAGGTGTCACATTCACGCGACAAGGCGCTGCGAGTTAGAAAAAGCGGGGCACCCAGGGTGACTGCTGAGTTCTGTGCCCCCAGGTAACAATATACCCAAACTTTGATGAAACTGTGTACTTTAAATGTTCCTGAATGGTCCCCAGGCTACTCCAATCGACTGCAAAGCTTCATCTTCCATAAAACATGATGTTAAATTAAGACCTAACTTTTAAATTTTGCTTTGTGCATTGAACAACATTATCAGTACGTTCCCAGATTCCTTGTTTAACTCTGACAACTTTAATAGTTCTCTTTCTGCAAGTGGAAATCTCAGCTGTCCCCAGTGTACTGAGTTAGATTTCAGAATTTACCAAAATTAATCAACTACAAAAAAGATTCCTAGCAATAGCCAGAGGAAATTAACATCAGCCTAACAGTTTGATGACATAAGAGGCCTTTTGCAGTGTCTGATCAGCTCCTTAATTGTTAGCATTTTTACAAAGAATTTGATTTCAGAATAAGTGTATCATGAACAAGAAATGACTCAAACCTTTCATCCTTTTTCTGGTTTTTAGAAAAATGCTTTCATATGTGCAGTTTTCTGAAAAGAATCTGCAAAAAATTAAGAAAATAAGAGTTTCCTTCCAGAGAATATACACAACAAATATTATACATCTATATAGATAATGTTCATATTACATATATATATATATATATATATGCATGCATGTTAGGTATCTGATTCTGAGCAATCACATGACCTCTCAACCTCACCTTCTTTCATGATGGAGTATCTAAATTTTCTTCAGCCTTCCAGATTTTTAAATTCCACTATTTAAATGTCATTGCTTCTAACCAGCGATAAAATAGAAAAATGTTGATTGACATTTTCCCCTTTACTGTAAGACAAGCTGGGGAAGGAAAGGAAATTCTTACTTGTTTAGAGTTACTACAGGCTGTGTGTGTGTGTGTTTATGTGTGCATGAGTGTGTGTGTTTATGTGCATGAGTGTGTGTGTTTATGTGAGTGAGTGTGTGTGTTTATGTGTGTGAGTGTGTGTATGTGTGAGTGTCGCTTTACGTAAAAATCTCATTAGTAATCATACATCTGTACCATCTCTCTATGGAAGGTTTCATTTTACCCAGTCTATGAATAATACACTGATATTCAAGGAACAAAGATATTTATTCACTCCTCTGATGTTACCCACGTCAGGGTTTAAACACAGGTTCGTCTGCCTGCAGAGACAAATCTCTTTCCCCAGGCCACTGGATTTCCTCATTTCCTGGCAGACCTCATCCACCCTCTCTCAGGGGAGCCAGTCATACTTCGACTTTGATTAGCAAGCAATGTTTGTAAGCAACCTTTCAATTTTGGTCCCATTAGCCCTTAGATTTGGAAGACAGTTGTTAATATCCACCTCTCATGAATAAGCAAGTGAAATGATCAAGCCACAGCTGTTGCGGCACATAAACACGTCTGGAACCATGTCTTCTATTCGGAGTATTTCCCAGTTGCATAGGGCTGCACCTGAGACTTGCCCTGGAGGTGGGACAACACGGAATTCAGGGGGAGGAGCAGCGGGAGCCGTGGGCTGCCTGGTGTCAGGGGCAGGAGAAGGGCCGGTCGGGAAGACAGGACCTGGTAGCACACTGCGTTCCGTGCGGCGAGATGCTCTTTGAAAAGCTCTCCTAAGACCCAAAGGTGTCTTGCTGGTAAAACTAGAAGTTATTTGAAATATTGAAATGAGAAACTCTGTCTTGTGGAGAACCTGAGTTGAGGGATACACAATGATGATCCAAGGATTAAGCATTGGGGTTGCAGACGATCATGGAAGACGGAGAAAGGGAAGGTGCATCTCAGTTCACAGGAGAAAGACACCAGCGAGGGAGGGACCGCTGTGTTCGTTCTGCTGATTCCTTACTGCAGAGACACAGGGATCTGGCTGCAGGGGCGTTCCAATGACTTCACAGGTGTTGGAAACTTAAGCATCTCTCACGTGTTTCACCCCATGGGGCATAGACACCTGGCTTAGTTCCCGACTATACACCAGTAAATGCAGGTTCCTATTTCCAATTTGTCATGGGATGGATCTTACATGGGCATCCTTGGGAGCCTCTGCTCAGAAAAATCCATAGTTAATGCTGTTTAATCATGCATAAGGCACGTGAGGCCATTTGTAGGGAGGAACAACAGCTGGGCTCCTTTGTTTATTCGTCGTGGTGTGTGATCTCCAGAGCCAAAGGATGTGTAAGACTTGGTTTTAGCTGTCAGCTGTCCACAGTCTGCCCTTGACTTTTAGAAGGTCACTCCATCTCCCTGGGTCTCCCTTTGGCACCCGAAGGATGAGGTAACAATGCCCTTCATCCAATTTCAAGGCCCCGAAAGATGAGAGATGGAAAAGCAAATACTTGGGCACCATTAGTTCAGAAGGTAATGGCGTCACTGCTGTGCAGAGCAACATGGAGCCTCCTTTGAAAATGAAAAATAGATCTGCCGCATGATTCAGCCATCCTGTTTCTCTGAGGGTTTATCCCAAAGAATTGGAGACAGGATCACAAAGAGATATTTACGCTCGTGCTCGTGGCAACGTTATGCACAGTGGCCGAGAGACGGAAGCTGCTGAGTGTCCCTTGCTGGAAGAATGGATAAAGAGAATGCGGTCCCTCCAGACAGCGGAATACTCTTCAGCCTTAAAACATGGAAGGAATTCTGATTATGCTACAATGTGGAGGAACCTGGAGGACATCGTGAAATAAGTCAATCACAGGACAGTTTATTTGAGGGATCTAAAACAGGCAAACTGGTTGAATTAGAAAGTAGAATGGTGGTTGTCTGGGACTGAGAGAGGGGAATGAGGGCTGCCGTTCAGTGGGTGTAAAGCTTCGCTTAGCAAGTTGGGTACGTTTTCTTTTTTTAACTTTTTCTTGGCCAAGTTGCATAGCATGCAGGATCTTATTTCCCCAATCAGGTATCAAACCTACATCCAGTGTAGTGGAAGCACAGAGTCTTAACCACTGGACTGCCAGGGAAGTCCCTCATTTTTATTCTTTATTGATGTGTCCATTCTGAAGGAGATCAGCCCTGGGATTTCTTTGGAAGGAATGATGCTAAAGCTGAAACTCCAGTACTTTGGCCACCTCACGCAAAGAGTTGACTCATTGCAAAAGACTCTGATGCTGGGAGGGGTTGAGGGCAGGAGGAGAAGGGGACGACAGAGGATGAGATGGCTGGATGGCATCACTGACTCGACGGACGTGAGTCTGGGTGAACTCTGGGAGTTGGTGATAGACGGGGAGGCCTGGTGTGCTGCGATTCATGGGGTCGCAAAGAGTTGGACACGACTGAGCAACTGAACTGAACTGATTGATGTGTAATTGATTTACAATTTTGTGTTAGTTTCAGGAATACAGCAAAGTGCTTCAATTATACAAATGTATATATACATATTTCAAATTGTTTTCCCTTATAGGTTATTACAAAATATTAAGTGTAGTTCCCTGTTTTCTATAGAGTAGGTCCTTGTTGGTTATCTATGGTGGGTTTATTTTAAATTGTACTATTTTTATTGAAGAATACCATTGATTTACAATGCTGTGCCAATCTCTGCTCTACAGCAGGGTGACTCAGTTATGCACATACATACGTTCTCTTTCATTTACTTTCCCATTATGTTATCACAGGATATTGACTTAGTTCCCTGTTCTGTCCAGTAGGACCTTGTTCTTTATCCCTGCATGGTGAATACTTTTTAGAAGTCTGTGCTTAAAGCTGGCAAATTGTACTGAGCACTTGAAGCTGTGTTAAGGGTAGCTCTAATGTTATCTGCTTTTACCATAATAAAAACATTTAAAGCGCCATCCCAGATGTACCTAAGAGGCAACCTTCCTCTTCACCGACCTCTTTATCCCACTGTGCTCCCCACATGGCTCAGCATCCTCTGGGGTTTTTCTCAACTCACCATCCTAGGAGAGGTCTCCAGTCTGTGGGGCTGAGTGCAGGTGGGGTTGTCATTCAAAGCCACATCAGGAAAAGTGCCAGGCGCCATCACCATTGTGGCATCATATATCTGAATGGACCATCACGCAAAACTAGGATGTCCTGAGTATTGTTCAACATCTGGCTTTTAGCCCATGTTTCCTACTCTCTCTTATTCACTGTTGCTGCTGTTCAGTCACTCAGTCGTGTTCAACTCTGCAGAGCCATGGTCTGCAGCACACCAGGCTTCCCTGTCCTTCACTATCTCCCAGAGCTTGCTCAAACTCATGTCCATCGAGTCAGTGATGCCATCCAACCATCTCATCCTCGGTTGTCCCTTCTCCTCCTGCCTTCAATCTTTCCCAGCATCAGGGTCTTTTCCAATGAGTCATCTCTTCGCATCAGGTGGCCAAAGTATTGGAGCTTCAGCATCAGTCCTTCCAATGAATATTCAGGATTGATTTTCTTTATAATTAACTGGCTGATCTCCTTGCTGTCCAAGGGACTCTCAAGAGTCTCACTCACTGTAGCTATGATATTTAACCTGCTTAGAAATTTCAGGAAGATAATAAGTGGATGAGAAATCAATAAGAATGAACAATGTCCCATTCAGAAATATCACTATGGATTCTTTTTCCTTATCCCACTAGTAACAGCAAATTTAAAAGATATCATTATAAACTCAATACCCAAGCTTAATAGAGTTGATAATCAAGTGGGATCTTCAGATCAATAATTCTCATATTGTTCTGTGTAGTCCAGCAGTTCCCAGTGAATCCTTCAGACTGAATCTGACAGTCTTATTTTAGAAAACAAGTTGGAGTGGCTTTTACGCCTATGAAAGATGCCAAATTGAGAGTTTAAAAAAATTGATAGTTTAAACCCTGACTGAAGAGGCAAGGTACAAGCCTTCAGAGTGGATTCTTTTTCTGCATTTCACAGGGGTCCTCAACCCATCAAATCACACTGAGTGCATATGTATATAATTTCCACTACAAAGACATGTAAAAAGACGCTGTGTCCTCCACTTAAGTCAGGGATAAAAGGAGAAGTCACAACTTCTGTTTCAAATAAGCCGTTCCTTTATGTTGAAGCTAAATGGCAGAGATGTCTCCTTGGTGTAAATAGTGCCAGAAGATAGTTCAGCAGGTTGAAAAAAGAGAGAGAGAGGTGGAAATTAGAAGAGGATCTATTTCCCTTAATTTAAAGACCCTCGGATATCGTTCTTGGTTCACAAGGGACTGGAGCAAGTAGGATTTGACCTTGATGGTGTCGCTAGCTCGTGGAGATCTCGAAACAAGATTGTGCATGTAACAAGTGAAAGTGAAGTCGCTCAGTCATGTCCAATTCTTCGCGATCCCGTGGACTGCAGCCTACCAGGCTCCTCCATCCATGGGATTTTCCAGGCAAGAGTACTGGAGTGGGTTGCCATTGCCTTCTCCGTTCATGTAACAAGACTCCATCAAATTCTTCACGTACTTAGGTCCCTGCTAACTGTAACTTTGTATTCGGAGAAGGCAGTGGCACACCACTCCAGTACTCCTGCCTGGAAAATCCCATGGATGGAGGAGCCTGGTGGGCTACAGTCCGTGGGGTCTCTAAGAGTCAGACACGACTTTGTATTTTCATGGGTGGGTTTCCAAGGGTGAGTTCTTGGTGCTCTGAAGAGCATAGAAGGCAGGACAGTTTATTAATGGGTTAATTATCATGAAGTATTGTACACTTAGGGCTTTGCTGTGGACAGGGAAGCCTGGCAGGCTACAGTTCATGGGGTCGCACAGTGTCGGACAGGACCGAAGCGACTATGCATGCATGCCTGTAAAGAAGATTCCTTTTCCTTACACGACCAAGTTACCTCTATTAGCCTTCCTATAACAGAGCTGTTCGTGGAGGGTTTTCTCCATAGCGGGTGGACAGTGTTCTGTGGGAGTCAGGAGGAAGAGAATGCTTCCAGATCTTTCTGGATCATTCAGATTTGCTGGGTCTTTTCTGACCACTCCAGCAACATGCTGGGCTGTCTTGCCACCCTGCCAGCATCCCAACTGGAATGAAACTTTTCTTTAACAAACATTAACTGAAAACCTTCTCTGCACAGAGCCCTTCCTGTGCGTTATCACCTTCAGCCTCACAGTACACCTGCAGGATACCCATTTTATGGATGAGTAAACTGAGGCTCAGGGGAAACACCTAAGTTCATAGCACTAGGAGGGGAAGGATGCAGAGACCTCCAGGGCCCAGTGGTTCTCCTGAGTTATTTCCCCTTTCCTCTCACTGGGCCCTCCTGCTCCATCCCTGTACTCGCGAGAGGAATGGCTCTATAACCTCAAGAAGCCCCTTTGCCTCCCACCTACCCACTGACCCCTTTCTGCATGGAGCCTCCCCCAAGACCAAAGGCTTGCTGTCTGTGATCCAGAAGTATCATCACTGTTGTTAATAGGTGACCTGAGGGAAAGTTCATGCTTTGTCTTGTGTTAATAGACAATGAGATTTTACAATGATTTTCCTGAATGGTTCATATATTAGTTACTTTGCTTCAGCTTCTGTAAAGTTTGAACTTAGGCCTCTAGAAGTACAGGCCATGCCATGAACCAAAAAAGTCTACAGGAGTCACTCATGACCTTGAAAGAGGTGACTTCAGCCTCCATGCAAAAAGCAAGAACCAGCTTTAGGAAGGAGATGGGCTGAGATCTGCTGGGGGAGGGGCGGGGACCCGGGTGGACTCAGTCTATGCATCCTTACAGCAGGGCGTGAGGGACAAGGCCAGAGGCTGACCTGTGATAAGTGACTTTCCAAGAGGACGATGCCAGTGGCCCTTCTGAATCTGGTGGCCTCCTCAACTCCTGCCCGCAACGTGATGAGTCCCTGTTCCCCTACTCCGGGCTGACTGCCTGGTCCTCCCCATCCCACCTCTACCCCAGGTCCCTTCTGTACCTCCCCGATGCTCTCTCCTTTACCTGCTCCCACGTATCCCAGATCAGTTTCCAGCCACTGATGCAAGATAATGTATCTGTGACTCATCACGACCTAAAATGTACCGAAAAATCACGCTTACTGAGGGCGACATGTCTTCCCCCCGCTGAAAGGTTGTCAGTAACCTTTTAGGAATTTTGATTATTGGCGCAGACTCGTGGCCTTAGAGGTCTGTGGACATCCTTGAAGACAGCCATCCTCCTGTTCTGCCCACCAGCAAGGAACATGGCAGAGACCAGCATCATGATTTCCATTTTTCTTACAAAGATAGATGAATCCACAGGCTTGCTTCACAATAAGAACTGCCTAAACAGTGTGGTCTTTCGGAATATGGCATCCCAGGGCGAGCACTTACCTTGGGACCAGTGGAAACGCTCAGGAGCTGGAAGGGACCCGACAGGTAGGATAGGATGACGGGATGGGTGGGGTCAAGTGAATCGAGGAGGGGCAGGTACTTAGATTAAGCACCCAGGAAGGGTGCTTTCACTGGGTCAGAATATATCCAGTCAAGGGCATGCAGAAAGCCAGCTACCAAGGGTTGCTGCTGTTGTTGTGTTAAGTCGCTTCAGTCGTGTCCAACTTTTTGCAATCTTATGTAGCCCACCAGGCTCCTCCATCCATGGGATTCTCCAGGCAAGAACCCTGGCATGGGTTTCCATGGCCTCCTCCAGGGGGTCTTCCCGACTCAGGGATGAAACCCACATCCCTTACGTTCTCCTGCACTGGCAGGCGGGCTCTTTACCACCAGCACCACCTGGGGAGGCCCAGCGATCGAGAGTAACTGGCAAAAATGCCAGAGCGCAGAATGCAGACTCTGTGGCTGACTCGCCTGGGTGTTCAGGCCGGCTGTGTCCTGATGCAGATCATCCACCAGCAGCAACGCCCCAGACACGGCAGGGTGTGGGGTCAGGGTCCCGGTCCCTGGGAGGCAGATGCGCAGAATCAGGGCTGGCACGTTGCGTCCAGGTGGGACCAGTGTTAATGGGGACTCGATGATCGTTACTGCTTTAATATTTAGTAAAGATCCTTTTGTCCAGTCATGTAACAGTCTTCAGTGGGTGTCCCTGCCCAGCTCAGATCAGGGTATTTATATCTGCTTCTCCAACTCTATCTATGTTTGTATCTTGATCTGCCAAGAGTAGGGCAGGCAGGGAGAAGCCAGAAGTCAGCAGAAAACAGCTGAGATGAATTAGACGCAACGCAGGAGGAAGGCAGATGGAAAGAGGTGGCAGAAAGGTTTGCGAAGCGGAGCCCACGAAGTGCTAAAATCTGCAAGAACGCTGTCCGACTCGTCCCACTGTTTAGGTTTCAGATTACCAAGTTTCCTGCGGGTGTCAAAAGTAAGTCATTGCCGCTCTATGTGTTCCAAAGAAAGAAACGTGGTTAAAATGGCTCCACGTAGACGCCCGATAATGAAACTGTTGAATACAGGGAGCGAATCTGTCTAGAGAATGGATCCTAGCTGTGTGAATTGGAATAATCTCTCAGAGCTTGAATTCAGAAATTATTTTCTGGAGAAATGCTGGGCTAGAGAGGGAAACTGTTTTGCTGGCAAGCATACCAGTGGGATGTAGTTATGAATTATAGGTAGTTGGGGAGAGGAGGCTTCTGCTAACGTCAATTTGTTTGTTGATTCAATGATAATTTATTCATCACGGCGGTGATACAAAATATTTAGATAACTTAGCACCTGTGTGGCTAAGGAGCTTCTATGCTGATGAAACGTTTAGCATTCTTGTTGAATGGTTGAACGGCGTCCCCTGAAAATTCATAGGTTGGAGTCCTAAGCCCCCAGTACCTGAGTTTGGCCTTATTTGAGAAGAGGTTCATTGCAGACATGTTTAGTTAAGAGGAGGTCACCCTGGAGGACATGCGGGCCCCTGATCCTATAGGACTTTTATGTTGCTGACTGGAAAAAAAATACACAACCTAAAAAGTTGTGAGTTATGTTTTATTCGGCAGACTTCCTGCAGATTTCAAGCGCAGGACACCACATCTCAGATGACGCTGAGAAAACTGTTCAGAGGGGGCAAGGGAGAAGTCAGGATATAAAGGAGTTTTTGCCACGGAAGCTCTGGTAGTTGGAACATCCAACGGTGACTGTTAATAAAAGAAAACCAGATGTCTCAAGTTAAGGAATTCAGGGCTTTTCTATGTATGGGAGATACAGGAGCCTGGGCGCACTGAAATCCTTCCTTTGATGCACACCTCAGCTCTCTGGGGCCAGCATCCTCTGCTTTCTCACCCCGAGTGTCCTCGGGGTGTCCCTTACGGGGAGGCTGGGGGCTCGATGGGTTTGACAGTGGGCGGCCCTCTGGCTCCGTCCTGAGCTCCCTCGGGGCTCAGCGTCTGGTTGGCTATAATGTGATGGCTTGATGACTGCAACATCCTTTGTTTACTGAGACGGCAGCAACCTTTTAGTTTGTCAACCTTATAAACGGGAAGAAATTCGAGCCGCAACACATGTAGGGAGGCCCATCATCGTGTGAAGATGAGGGCAGAGACCAGGGCGATGTGTTGATGAGCCAAGGATACACTAAAGACAGCCAGGGAACCACCCAACCCTGGAAGGGAGGCTGAGACCCGCTCTCCCCCCAGCCTCAGAGGGGCCCGCCCCTGCCGACTCCTTGATTTGGGACTTCCCCTCCAGAACGAAGACAATCGCTCCCTGTTGTTTAAAGCACCCAGTTTGTGGTCCTTTGTTACAACGGATCTAAAAAAACCTAAGTCAGTGCTTGAGAAAAGCTGAAAAAAGCAAGGCAAAGCAGAAACTGTGTAGAGAACAAACGGTACAGTATTCATAAACCTGTAGAGTGAGGAAGGTGGTGGCCCTGGAATACTCTGAAAAGCCTCCTAGAAAAAGTGAACTGAACTTTTAAGGGCGTGTGGGATGGGTCTGGGAGGATTAAAGCAAGAAAAAGGGAGAAAGTCTCTCAGCACTTATTAGTTATGCATATGTGTGCGTGTGCTCAGTTGCTCAGTCGTGTTCAACTCTTTGCGAGCCCGTGGACTGTAGCCCGACAGGCTCCCCTGTCCACGGGATTCTCCAGGCAAGAATACTGGAGTGGGCTGCCTTTTCCTCCTCCAGGGGAGCTTCCCAACCCAGGGATCGAACCTGCATCTCCTGCTAGGCAGGCAGATCCTTTGCCGCTGAGCCACTGGGGAGGCAGGCCACTTAGTCTCCATCAGAGCCTAGTTCAGGTGGGGGCGGTGCTGGTTCCCAGACAGGCGATGGAACAGTGAATCAGGCTTGGACACGCAGAGCTGTAGCCTCTCAACATAGGGAGCTTTCAGACAGAGGGAACAGCACCAAGACAGAGGGAACAGCACCCAGACAGAGGGAACAGCCCTCAGACAGAGGGAACAGCATCCAGACAGAGGGCACAGCACCCAGACAGAGGGAACAGCCCTCAGACAGAGGGAACAGCCCTCAGACAGAGGGAACAGCACCCAGACGGAGGGAACAGTCCTCAGACAGAGGGAATAGCATCCAGACAGAGGGAACAGCATCCAGACAGAGGGAACAGCCCTCAGACAGAGGGAACAGCACCCAGACAGAGGGAACAGCACCCAGACGGAGGGAACAGCCCTCAGACAGAGGGAACAGCATCCAGACAGAGGGAACAGCATCCAGACAGAGGAAACAGCCCTCAGACAGAGGGAACAGCACCCAGACAGAGGGAACAGCACCCAGACGGAGGGAACAGCCCTCAGACAGAGGGAACAGCATCCAGACAGAGGGAACAGCATCCAGACAGAGGAAACAGCCCTCAGACAGAGGGAACAGCACCCAGACAGAGGGAACAGCACTCAGACAGAGGGAACAGCACCCAGACAGAGGGAACAGCCCTCAAACAAAGGGAACAGCATCCAGACAGAGGGAACAGCACCCAGATGGAGGGAACAGCAAGAACAAAGGTGAGGATTTGGAAAGGAGCCCCCCCCAAACCCCACATCCTAGGAAGGTCACTTGGGTGCTCCGGCCACTTGCTAGATGGGACCTCCTGGGCTGCCGCCTCCTGCAGAATTTGGTGCAGGAGGGAGTCAGATCTCCGTGTTGGTAAAATTGCTATCATGTGAAAAAAGAAAAAGTCCAGTGCTGAGCTGGGTGCTTCACAGGAAGTGTCCCTGCCAGTGTTGACCTGTAACATCTTTCTGTGTTTAACTCTCAGGCACTTGCTCCGGAACAGCCAGGCCAGCGTTTCCTTCTGGTCCAGCAGCCAGGCCATCTCTCAGGACCTTTCTTCCTGACCCCACCTCTGGGCGTGCTCTTGAGGGGCTCAAATGATATTACTTAAATGGACATATCTTCAATTCCACCTCCATTCCCCTGCCACATGAGAAAGGTCAGTTCTCTGGAGACCTGTCCTTCCCTGGGAGCAATTAAAGACAGCATCAGCTTTCCTCCTTCATTTTCTGGAGGATGAAATTATAAACAGTTTATTGAGAAGATTATTTTAGAAGCCTGCTAGAGTCAAACTAAATGACATGCTTAAGCCTAGAGAAACCAGTCATTTGGAACCTCACAGCACTCTGGAGAATATCTAATCCATCTCTTTGTTTTACAGGCAAGGAATCTGAGGTCCCTTTGGACCAACTGACCTTCCCTAAGGCAGCATGGGGGTCCCCTCAAGGCCCCTGATATATTTCAATGTACTATAAATCCAAATAGCTATTTGGATTATGAGGAAATAAACAATCTCGCTCATAATTTTGTGCAGAACAATTGAGATTTGTACCAATGACTTCTAGGTAATTTCAATTCCTAGAATAATTTCTTTGTCTTCAATAAAAGACTCACTTTCTTCTTTTAAAAGATCAGAGGAGTCTGGGGGGAGGTACAGCCTTTTTTCTCAGTAAGCCACTATCCGAATGGGGAGAGGGTTCGGGGTCAGTGCTCCTGACACCCCACTTTCATCCTTCTTTGCTTAGTTCTTTCTTCTGGACACTGAGTGGCTCTGGACAAACCTCTCCTATACAACAGGGATCAGTGTGGTCCTGACCCAGCTCAAGGCTCTGAGCTCCCAGGAAGGAATCTTGAGAGAGATAGAAGCACTGGGTCCGAGGCTGAGGACCCTCCGCGGGCCCTGGAAGAGGGCTTTGCAGCAGAATGTGCCCTCTCAAGGCTCGGGAAGGTGGGGGAGCTGGTCAGAGGTGGAGCTGCAGCGACAGAGAAGGGGCTTGTCTGAGGTCCTCTGCCAGGGGGCTGGGGAGTGAAGGCCCAGGGCCACCGCCCCTTGAGAAGCTCCTGTCTGAGAATCCCAGGGCCCTCCCGGGGACCTTTCCCCTCTAAGCAGGAGAGCAGACTTCACAAGGTCCCTTTCGCAGTCTAAGGCAGCTTTTCCTCGCTGAAGAGATGTGCGAGTTGGTCATTTTTGATAGCACCATCTGTCACCAAGGGGGAAGCTCTAGTTGCAGAATTGATCTTGTCACTTCGGGAAGCAGGTTGATATTTGGGATTATAAATAACATTTTCATGTGCTGCATTATTGCGTTCAGGTTGTGTCTGATGGCGGAGCCCAGGAATATCATTTCTTATCAAATATGACGATGTGTACTTTTCTTGAAGTCTGAAGCCTGAAATACTATTGATGTGTGTTAGAGGGAGTGATTTACTAGGAAACCTGAACAATTCAAACGTAATGTCAAGTTTTTCTTTTTGAATTTAGTTCAGTTCAGTCACTCAGTCATGTCCAACTCTTTGCAACCCTATCCACTGCAGCATGCTAGGCTTCCCTGTCCATCACCAACTCCCAGAACTTGCTCACACTCATCCATTGAGTGCTGCTGCTGCTGCTAAGTCGCTTCAGTCGTGTCCAACTCTATGCAACCCCAGAGACAGCAGCCCACCAGGCTCCCCTGTCTCTGGGATTCTCCAGGCAAGAACACTGGAGTGGGTTGCCATTTCCTTCTCCAATGCATGAAAGTGAAAAGTGAAAGTGAAGTCACTCAGTCGTGTCCAACTCCTAGCGACCCCATGGACTGCAGCCTACCAGGCTCTTCCATCCATAGGATTTTCCAGGCAAGAGTACTGAAGTGGGGTGCCATTGCCTTCTCTGATCCATTGAGTAGGTGATGCCATCCAACCATCTCTTCCTCTGTCATCCCCTTCTCCTCCTGCCCTCAATCTTTACCAGCATCAGGGTCTTTTCCAATGAATCAGCACATCGCATCAGGTGGCCACAGTATTGGAGCTTCAGCTTCAGCATCAGACCCTCCAATTAATATTCAGGGTTGATTTCCTTTAGAATTGACTGGTTTAATTTTCTTTCAGTCCAAGAGTCTCTCATGAGTCTTCATCAACACCACAGTTCAAAGGTATCAATTTTTCAGCTCTAAGCCTTCCTTATAGTCCAACTCTCACATCCATACATGACTACTGGGAAAAACCGTAGCTTTAACTAGATGGACCTTTGTTGGTAAAGTAATGTCTCTGCTTTTTAACATGCTGTCTAGGTTTGCCATAGCTTTTCTTCCAAGGAGCAAGTGTCTTAATTTCATGGCTTCAGTCACCATCTGTAGTGATTTTGGAGTCCAAGAAAATAAAGTCTGTCACTGTTTCCACTGTTTCCCCATCTATTAGACATGAAGTGATGGGACCGGATGCCATGATCTTAGTTTTTTGAATGTTGAGTTTTAAGACAGCTTTTTCACTCTCTTCTTTCGCTTTTCATCAGAAGGCTCTTTAGTTTTTCTTTGCTTTCTGCCATAAGGGTAGTGTCATCTGCATATTAAACAGAAGAATTTTTAAATTAAATTCCTTTTAATTATACAGAGAAAACTATGAGTTGACCATAGCAACACTGGCTGACATTTATCCCTGCTGGCTCAGACAGTTAAGAATCTGCCCGCAACGCAGAGACCCAATTCATTCCCTGGGTCAGGAAGGTAACTTGGAGAAGGAAATGGCTACCCACTTCAGTATTCTTGCCTGGAGAATTCCATGGACAGAGGAGCCTGGTGGGCTACAGTCCACGGGGATCACAAAGAACTGGACACGACTGAACGACTAACACTTTCTTTGACTTCACATTTGAGCAGGGGCTTCCCAGGTGGCTCAGTGGTTAAAAAAAAAACCTGCCTGCCAATTCAGGAGACTCAGGAAACTTGGGTTCGATCCCGGAAGGAAGAAAAAACGGCAAACCGCTCTACAGCCTGGGGTCTGTGAATAGACACTTTTATGATTATGCTTTCAGCGTCTGCAGCATTTCACACATTGGCTTTTACTCTCTTTCCCTTGATTTTTACAAGAACCCCTTGACATGCACAGAACAAATATTATTATCTCCGTCTTGCAAGTTAAAAACCCAAGGCCCAGAGATAGTCAAGGATTTCGCCAATGCCATCTTGTAGTTAACAGCGGATTAACTCACTCAAACTGCTGTGTCTCTGTGATTTGAGCAACGCAAAATTATTACCATTGTCTGGTTACGATTAGAAGATAAGATAAGCTGTGCGTTTCTCTGGGTGACGGGACTGATGAAGGGCAGACGTGCTGGACGTCTAGCCAGGTCTCTGTTACAGGTTCTGGGTGAATGTTCCAGTTGAATTTCTTAGTGGAAGGAGGGGTGTGGGGAGGACTCACTGGAACCCATTTCTCTACCTGTTTCCAAGAAGGATGCTCAGACATCCTCTCGTGGCATTGAGTTTGAGCTGTGTTCCCAAAGAGCAATTCTATCCCCCTAGAGAGTATCTGATGCCTCAGATGGAGTTGGAACTCTGTATTTTCAAGAGAAATGACAAAGCCACCGCCATTCCAGCATTTCTAGTGTTATAGCTCTTAATTTCCTAGTTATATTTGGAATCTGTACAACTAGGAATATAGTCAGTCATATATGGAATATATATAACCTAGTTATATATGGAATATATATAATTAGGACTATTTATATCTAACTAGAATATAGTTATATCTTCTGCTATAGAGAAAAATATTCCAGAACTCCATTTAGTGTTAATTTACTTCATAGATTTTAAAAGAAAAAAGATCAACTGTGATGTTTTCATCTCTATATTTAGCTGAGTTTATGGCCAGTGATGTAATTCTGGTAATATTTTAAGACACCCCCTGTATAGATTCTCATTATTATCACTGAATGCCACGTTTTAGAAGGCACTCCATACATCAAGGACTGAGGGTGAGATAACCTGCATTTCCTTGAATTGGGCAGATGTGCTGATGCTGCCTGCTGATTTCATCTGCATACAATCCTCAGATATCTGC
This sequence comes from Bos indicus x Bos taurus, assembly GCF_003369695.1. Taxonomy (NCBI): domain Eukaryota; kingdom Metazoa; phylum Chordata; class Mammalia; order Artiodactyla; family Bovidae; genus Bos; species Bos indicus x Bos taurus. Next base: position 3,584,792 of record NC_040079.1, on the reverse strand, counting down.
CTTTGGCTGAGCTTTCCCTCTCTACTGAGAACAGGAATAGGAAACCGGTAAGCAGTCCTGTGTCCTTTCCACACTCCCCCAAGGCAAGATGGCAGAGAAGGAAATACACACTAGAATATCAGAAGCTTCCATCTCCTGTAAAAAAGGAAAAAAAGGAGAATGTAAGTTCTCCATCAGTGAGAGGTGTTCAGATCCTGTGTTCTCCACAGATTATTGGTTGATGTAGTTCCCTGTAAATATTTCCTGTTTGTTCCAAGATTCATGCTATAGCCGCATGGGCAAAGTGTCTGACCTTACATTCATGTTCAATTTTCCACCTGATTTCTTGAGGGAGTAACTCTATTTCATCAAGTGCTTCTAATTTGGCTAATGATTATTCCAATATTTTCTTATTAGCAAATCAACAGTGACAGTTGTTTAATTGCTGCCAATGGATTTTATGCATGATGGACAGTGTTTCAGACATTCAATTTACTTGATTCAATTTATTTTTTTATTGAAGTATAGTTAATTTTCAATGTTGTCCTAATTTCTGCCATACAACAAAATGACTCCCTTATACACACACACACACAATTTTTATACTCTTTTCCGTTGTGGTTTATCCTAGGGGACTGCATATAGTCCCCTGTGCTCTGCAGCAGGACTTTGCTGTTTGTCCGTCTCGCAGATAATACTTTGCATCTGCCAATCCCAAACTCCCCCTCCACGCCTCCCCACCCCCGCCAGCAGCCACACGTCTCTTCTCTACGTCTGTGAGCCTGTTTCTGTTTTGTAGAGTAAGTTCATTTTTTGGCCACATTTTAGGCTCCACATATAAGTTACATCATATGATATGTATTTGTTTTTCTCTTTCTGACTTACTTCTTTCAGTATGATCCTCTCTAGTTGCATCCATGTTGCTGAAGTGGCATTATTTTGTTCTTTTTCCTGACTGAGCAGTGTTCCGTTGTGTGTGTGTGTGTGTGTGTGTTGCACAGTGGATTGCCACTGCATGTATATCTGCCACATCTTCTTTCTCCATTCGTTTGTCAGTGGACATGTAGTCTGTTTCCATGTCTTGACTGTTGTAAAGAGTCTGTGATGAGCATAGAGGTCCGTGTCTTGGTGAATTATAGTTTTGACTGAGAGTAAGCCAGGAGTGGGACTTCCGGATCATATGGAACTCTAGTTTCAGTTTTCTTAGGAAGCGTCATGCTGTTTGCCACTGTGGATCCACCGACTTGCATTCCCACTGTAGGAGGCTTCGCTTTTCTCCACACCCTCTCCAGCTTCTGCTATTTATAGACTTTTTAATGATGGCTCTTCTGACCGGTGTGAAGGGATAGCCTCGTGGTGGTTTTGATCGGCACTTCTCTAACAGTGATGTTGGGCATCTTTTCGCGTGCCCAGTGGCCGTCTGCACGTTGGGCATCTTTTCGCGTGCCCAGTGGCCGTCTGCACATCTTCTTCGGAGAAGTGTCTGTTTAGGTCTTCTGCCCATTTTTTGACTGGGTTGTTCAGCCGCTTAATTTGAAATGATGTCATACATTTGGTTTTTCTGTGTTGTATTTGGCCTGGACCAATACGCCTTGGGGTAAAAAGCTGTGAATTTAGCCAATTCAACCTCAGACCAACAGGTCATCTCTAAGTGTTTTAAAAATCTGATTTTTTAAAAATCTGAGGTCCTATCTCAGAACCAAAGAAAGGAGCCATTTGTCCGATTTCGCTGTAACACGGCAGCGGACAGTCCCCTGGCCGCCCGCCTCCCCACACATTCCACTCTGTTTATCTTCCAGAATGTACAGACAGCAGAGTTTCTGATAGATATTCATTACATTCTTTGTGCTTGATTCCTTAGCTTTTTATCTTGAAAGGGGTTAGGCAATCCTTGAACAAAGGAAAGAGCTACTCAGAGACTTAGAGGGCGGTCTTGACTTTTCGGTATCTGTGTTTCATCCCTTAGAATCCGCTACCGTCTCCCTCTTGGAGAAGTTCTCGGCATCAACAGAGGGGTCTGTTCTTTCTGCGTCTCCCCACACTGAAACCTTTGAAATAGCATCCAGTCTTGCCACCTCTTCTTTCTGACTGGTGTGACATCCGCACGTAAGCACCCTGGAGCAGCATCTTGATCTCACTCTGGCTTTGTGAAGTTCTATGCGCCTCCGTGGTGCTTCATAAATAACCAATGGTGTGAAGCGGAGACCAAGCTGACTACCGACTCTGTAGTTCTTAAGCTCTGATGGCACTGGCTTCAAGAAGCAAGTGTGCCTTTGCGTGTTGACTTGGGCTGTTGCATAAAAGCCGCCAGTGAACTTTACTTCTAGCTATGATGGAGTAACTTGCGCCAAACTGTCTTTCCTGGCACAAGTAACTTTCAGACTCATAAAATGTGTGGGGCAACTGTTCTAAGGAACTGAACACAGCATCACAGAGTCACAGCCCTTGAGAGAAAGGAACTGGTGGGGAGACCAACGGCTGCCTGAGCTGTCTGTCTGGGCCACTTTCCCCAGGGGTTGCAAGGGTGGTGGGGACTGACCACAGGCTCTTGGCTGCAGCTGGGATGCATATGCACATGACCCGGCGGTGATTAGCTGCTGCAGAACTGGGAGCGTGAGTGAAGGTGGAAGAGGTCACACACTGCTGGGGACGTTGGACCTGTAGCCCAGCCTCAGTGAGGAGCCCTCACTGAGCATCTTGGACTTCAGCTGAAGCCACAGGAAGTCTATGACTTAAAAGTAAAAGTTATGCCTTATAGAATAAAGGCCTTCCCATGGACTAGGTTCATGTCTAAAAAAGATTAATAAACCTGATATGACCAAAATAGCTCAATTTAGTTCAGTCGCTCAGTTGTGTCCACCTCTTTGTGACCCTATGCACTGCAGCACGCCAAGCTTCCCTGTCCATCACCAACTCCTGGAGCTTGCTCAAAGTCATGTCCATCGAGTTGGTGATGCCATCCAACCATCTCATCCTCTGTCATCCCCTTCTCCTCCTGCCTTAAGTCTTTCCCAGCATCAAGGTCTTTTTCAATGAGTCAGTTCTTTGCATCAGATGGCCAAAGTATTGGAGCTTCAGCTTCAGCATCAGGCCTTCCAATGAATATTCAAAACTCATTTTCTTTAGGATAGATTGGTTGGATCTCCTTGCAGTCCAAGGGACTCCCAAGAGTCTTCTCCTACACTGCAGTTCAAAAGCATCAATTCTCTGGCACTCAGCTTTCTTTATGGTCTAGCTTTCACATCCACACATAACTACTGGAAAAAACCATAACCTTGACTAGACGGACCTTTGTTGGCAAAGTAATGTCTCTGCTTTTTAGTATGCTGTCTAGGTTGGTCATAGCTTTTCTTCCAAGGAGCAAGCATCTTTTAATTTCATGGCTGTAGTCACCATCTGCAGTGATTGGTAATTTTTCAGCTGTCAAAAGAAAACGCAACAAACTTATAATTCTAGACACTATCTAGAATTCCTGAAATATGTCATCTGTAGTATCTAGTGTAAGATATATTAATTTATCTATTTTTAATTGAAGGATAATTGTTTTACAGTATTGCATTGGTTTCTGCCATTCTTCAATGTGGGTCAGTCATAGGCACACATATATCCCCTCCCTCTTGAAGCTTCCTCCAACCTCCCACCCCTCCCCACACCCAGGTTGTTACAGACCTCTGGTTTGAGTTCCCTGAGTCGTAGCAAATTTCCATGACTTTCTATTCTGTGTGTGGTAGGGAATATGTTCCCATGCTACCCGCTCCGCGCGTCCCACCCTCTCCCTCTGCAACGCCTCCCGTGTCCGTAAGTCTGTTTGCTATGTTAGTGTCTCCATTGCCGCCCTGCAAATAGTGTAAAAATTTTTAAACAATTACTAGGTTTATAGAGAAATACAAATAGGTGACCCATGATCAAGGATAATAGAAGTCAATGGAAATGAACCCTGAGATGACCTTGATGTTGCATATTTCAGACAAGGACTTTACAACAGGTATTGTAAATATAGTCAAGAAATTAGAGGAAAACATGGTCATAACGAGGGACCAAAGGGAGAATTGCAACAGAGAAAATAAAAGTAGAGAAACATTTCTAGAACTGAAAACATAGTATGTGAAGTAAAAATTCATTGGGCAGACCTAATAACGCATTGAGAACAACAGAGGAGCTAATCAATTTGAAGGTAGTTCAACAGCGTTATCCAACTTGAAGAAGAGATAGACATGGGAAAGTATAATAAGATATTTCTCAGTGATTAGTAGGACAACATCCAAGCAGTCATAAACACATGTAATTTGAGTCTCAAAAATACATAACAGAAAAAAAAGTTTTAAAAATAATGACTTAAATTTGCAATATTTTGTAGAAACAAACAAGTATTTAAGAGGTTCAAGAAATCCCAAGTGAGATAAAAACTAGTTAATAAATATTTTAAGCTAAATGACAATAAAAACATACATATCAAAGCTGTGGCATGTATCTAAAGTAGTGCTTGGTAGGAAATTTGTAGCTTTAAAGGTTTATATTAGGAAAAAAAGAGAATAAAAATCAATAATCTGAATAAAAAAAAATGAAAATGAACCTCAAGTATGTAAAAGTTGGAAATTATACAGGAAAAAATAATGAAATAGAAAACTGACAGATAGAGACAAGTTACATAAACGAGAAGAATCAGTAATATTAAATGTCAATGATCCCAGATTGACCTATGGGTTTAATAAAAGCTCAATGAAAATTTCAAATAGATAGTAGAAATTGACAAGCATAAGAATTCTAAGGACTTAGAACAGCTAAAATAAATTTGAAAAGGAAGTACGTGTTTTAAGAATCCCTATTACCTACCTGTTTTTAAGATTAGTATTAGTTGTTGTCGTTCAGTCGCTAAATCACGTCCAATTCTTTGCAACCCCATGCCAGGCTTCCTTGTCCTTTACTATCTTTCAAAGTTTGCTCAAATTCATGTCCGTTGAGTCAGTGATGCTATCTAACCATCTCATCCTCTGGCGCCCCTTTCTCCTCTTGCCCTCAGTCTTTCCCAGCATCAGCGTCTTTTCCGTGAGTCGGCTCTTTGCATTAGGTGGCCAAAAGATTGTACCTTCAGCTTTAGCATCAGTCTTTCCAATGAATATTCAGGGTTGATTTCCTTTAGAATTGACTGGTTTGATCTCCTTGCAGTCCAAGGGACTCTCAAGAGTCTTCTCCAACACCACAGTTCAAAAGCATTAATTCTCCGATGCTCAGCCTTCTTTATGGTCCAACTCTCACATCTATACATGACTACTGGAAAAACCACAGCTTTGACTATGCAGGCCTTTGTGGTACTAATATTGGCATAAGGAAAGATGAATAATCAATGGAACTTATCTGTGAAGAATCCAGAATTAGACATACACATACACAACCAATAAATTTTTGATAAGGTGGAAAGATCTGGATGAAGTTATGGGGAGAGAGGAAATTTAAACCCTACCTCTCATCATAAACAGTAGTCAATTTTAGGTGGATCATATGCCTAACCATAAAATCTAAAACAATGATGCATGTATTAATAGTCACGAGAAATACCCTACCTCTGGAGTTAGTACAGGCTTTGTGTTGTCGTTTAGTCTCTCAGTCGTGTCCGACTCTTTGTGATCCTATGGACTGTAGCCTGCCAAGCTCTTCTGTCCATGGGATTTTCCAGGCAAAAATACTGGAGTGGATTGCCATTTCCTTCTCCAGGGAATCTTCCTTACCCAGGGATCGAACCCACGTCTCCTGCTTGGCAGGCGGATTCTTTACCATTGAGCCACCTGGCAAGCCCCTCAAAACCTCATGAAGAGAAGTAAACAGAAGTCGTTCAGTCATGTCCGACTCTTTGCGACCCCATGGACTGTAGCCCACCAGGCTCCTCAGTCCATGGGATTTTCCAGGCATGAATTCTGGAGTAGGTTGCCATTTCCTTCTCCAGGGGATCTTCCTGACCCAGGGATCAAACCCGGGTCTCCCGCATTGCAGGCAGACCCTTTACCATCTGAGCCACCAGGAAGGCCCACCAAAACCTCATAGGTAGGGATTAAAAAAAAAGATAAAAAATCAATCAGTTGGATTTCACCAAAGTACAAATTTCTACTCAGCTAAAGATGATGTTAAGAAAATGAATAGTCCGGTCATAAATTGGGAAAATTGTATTCAATTCCACATATCTGACAAATGGACTTGCATCTCTCATATATAAATGCCTACACATCACTAATTTAAAATGGACAAGATATCTGAATAGGTGCTATACGAAAGAAGGTGTATAAATGGTTGCACGTGAATTGGTGCTCCATATTGTCGGTCACAAGGAAACGGCAGTTAAAACCATGTTGAGATGCCATTTCTGAACCCAGCGACACCACCAAATGTTAACAGGAACATGAAGTGACATAAATCCCTAACACTATTGAGGAGAGTGTACAGCACATATGACCGCTTTGGGGAACCGTTTGAAAGTTTCTTATAAAGCTAAACGTGTAACTCCCAACTGAAATCTATTATACTCCTGGGTGTTTCTGCAACAGTAGTGAAAACGCGAGTCCTTGAAAGAAACTTGTAATGTTCATAACAAGTCTTATTCATAGTATACCCAAACTGGAAAAGACCCAAATATCCTTCAAGCAGATAATGGAAAAGAAATTGTGCTGCACTCATATAGTGAACTATTTGTGAGCAGCGTTCAGTGCATACTGCGTTGAGGGTGAATCTCAACACGAACCTCACATCTGGCCTGGACGAAGCCAGACAAGAAGATAACATGCTCATAATTCCGTGTATAAAAACTCAGGAACAGTGAAAGGAATCAAAACAGGGGCTGCCTGTAGGAGATTCTGGGTGGAATTGGAATGCCCTCCATCTTGATTTGATCATATTCATTGACTGTACATGCATTTGTCAAAACCAATGCAATGGATACTTTAGATCTGTGTGCATCTAATTTTTAATCTCAAAAAAAAAAAAAAAAGGCATGCTTTTTTTTTGGCTACAAGGCTTATGGGATGTTAGTTCCCTGACCAGGAATCCAACCCTTGTCCCTGTAGTGGAAGCACGGAGTCCCAACCACTGGACCACCAGGGAATTTTGAGGGAGACCTGTCTTGATAATATGTTCCTCTGTTATTCAGGCACATCAGTGATCAGACTCGGGTTCTCAGGTCCTAGGGCATAGCCACCATAGGGTCACCCTGAGATTCACGGGGTGCCCGTGGATGTTGAAGACCCGTGGTCCTCTGATCGTTAGCTGCTGTTAGTTGCTATCTTTGGGTTCTTACATACAGTGTTGGTGTCCAGCTGGATCAGCACGTGAGTACCGATCCATAGCTTAATGAGAAAGGAGGCTTGCTTTCTTCAAACACCTTAAAAGAGGCCACTTTCGGATTTTGTGTGTCAGAGACAAGCATGCTGTTCATTTTGGAAACCACATCAGACTTTCTCTAGGACAGCAGCATTCAGTGGATAGAGAATGGAAAATATCAATTAACCTATTAATTAGCCCAGAGAAACTATTAGCCAGGGAGGTCATCAAATCGCATCTGAAAAGATTGCCTGACCGCAGAGAAACCGCACAAATAATTCCTTCTGCCAGAATCCGGTGTTCCTCCGCTCCCTCTGAGATATTTGGAAAATTTTAAACATCAGAGAATGCTGATTCTTCCGAGTATTTCCTTCCGCTTGTAGAAGATGGTGTGCCTGCGGTTCAAGGATTCTGCTGTGTGTTTGTCTTAGCCGTGGACAAGGGGAAGCGTCTGTGTGCTCCAAAATTGGATCTCTGCTGCAGAGTCCGTCTGGGTCGCAGCTCCATGAATGTCAAGGTGCTGGCCACTGTTGTGAGTTCACACATACACACAGACTTTTGCGTGTAGTTTCAGAAGGCTTGTGGATACCCAGAAATGTATCTGGTATCCGGAGGGGTTTGCTGTAGTCTGGCGGAAGAGCCCGTCTCATTTCTCATACAGTTGCCTCTAAGAAACCCCGCCGGCTACCTCGCTGGCATCCGGGGTGAGGGTCTCGGTTGGGGAGGATGCGTGGGTGTGCGCCACGGCTCAGCGCCGGGCATGCTCACGGGGTTTGTCTGCAGAGGTTATCTCACCAGCCTTTGAAAAAAGCTCTCTTCAATCTCTGCCTGTGAATTCGAGCAGGAGACAAATGGCTTTCTCCCCTCGTTCTGAGCCTGTGTGGGAGCTAAAGAAAAACGGGTGTCTCTAGCTAGTTAGAAAGAAAGGCCTTTCCCAAAGATGAATTCAGACAGCTTTATTTAATGGGGAAAATGTCTGCCTCGAAATGCAGTCTTCCCTGGTGGCTTCTACCTGGCGAAAAGAAAAATTAGTCTCTTGCCTGAAAGAGGTCTTTGTCAAGAGGGAGGAAGGGGAAGGAGGGGAGATACAGGGACACGCAGCCTGCACCACGGGCGGTTTTTGCCTGGGGCTCCAACTGTCGGCACACGGATCCTAGAAACTTGAAGCTGGGACTTTGAAGAACTCCCTCTTGGAGTGCTCAGCGGCCACGTGGGAGAGGCGGAGACTCAAAAAGAGGAAACTCAGGTGCTGGGTGGATTCATGGATGCACGCTAGCTGTCTGAGCCTCAGTTTCCCCATTTGTAGGTTAATTACGTGAGGTTTTATTTTTTAATTTCTCAGTGTTCTTTTTGGAGTTTTTCTTTGTTCGTTTATTATTTTTAGCTGTGCTGGGCCTTTGCTGCCACGCGGGCTTTTCTTTGCTGCAGAGGCAGGGCCGGGCTGCTGTCTAGCTGCGGTGTGTGGGCGCTCATTGCCGTGGTTCTCTGTAGAGCCCAGGTTGTCGGTGTGGGGGTTCAGCACTTGTGGCGTGGGGGTTAGCTGCTCTGCAGCGTGTGGGTGCTTCCCGCATCAGGGATCGAACCCGTGTTCCCTGCATTGGCAGGCGGCTTCTTAACCACTGGACCACCAGGGAAGCCCTACACGGAGCGTTTATCAGAGTCCATGTGAAAAGACTCCGAGAGTCTGGCTGGCTGCAGAAAGGCTGCTACTTGTTAGTGTCTCTCAGTTTAAGATCAAGCTGAACCTCAGAAAACCTCGTGGTAGCAGAGGAGAAAGACCCAGAGAAAAGAGAGGTTTCTGCCCCAATTAGCGGATGGCTGTTCCAAAAGAGCTGGGTATTTCACAGGGGAATCTGCAGGTGCTTGGAAGCTGATGCCTTGGGAAGGGTGGAAGAGAAGGCAGGCAAGGGAAGAGCGAGGCCTGGGGCTTACAGACCTGATCACCCGTCAGGTGGGATGTCTGCAGGTTTCCTGAGAACACGAGGTGGAGGTAGTGGCCTGAATAGGAACAAGAATGCTCCCAAAGTCGCATATTTATTGTCTAGGCTTGCTGTGTTCAGCCTGGCACACACCCATCACTACAGTGGTTCTTCAGAGGGATTTGGGTAAAAATGGAAATGTCGGCTAATAGAGCTTGGATCTATATCTATATTCATAACAGGGTGAGAAGATTTATCTACTTCAGTTAAATTGAAAATCAAGGCCCTTGTATTTCACATTCGTGTGTGTGTGTGTTGGAAATACAATAAGGATGTTTGAGATCAAGTTAAGCTTTGATAAAATTCCTTCCATTTAGCAGTAAAGCAGGACTGCGGTCAGAAGGGAGAAGAGTCCTCTGTCCAGGCAGGGAGGGGCGTCCGAGCCCTCACGCTGGTTTCTGGTCTTAAACAAATCCTACCAATCCTTATTAGTCAGATCTGTTAAGCTTTAAATTCTCTAAAGACAATGCACCTTTTAAAACTTTTACTCTTGACTTACAGCATCACGTAATTTCTGCTATAAGTAAAGTGATTCAGTTATACATCCATATTATTGTTGTTGTTTAGTCACTAAACCTTTGCGGCCCCATGGACGGTAGCCCGCCAGACTCCTCTGTCCATGGGATTTCCCAGGCAAGGTACTGGAGTGGGTTGCCATTTCCTTCTCCAGGGGATCTTCCCGACCCAGAGGTCAAACCAGCATCTCCTGCGTCTCCTGCATTGGCAGGTGGATTCTTTACCACGGAGCCGCCAGGGAAAACCACCTCCACTATGATGACAGCTAGCTTTACAATTTACCCACACCCAAGGGCAGTGCACCTTTTATACGGAAGCAAAATACAGTCTTATCGGTGGATAAGGATCTGTGTAACAATGCCTTTTGTTACATAAGATTGTAAACAGAACAGAAAAAATGTTGTCTTCACCTTTGGGGGGTTTGTGATTACACCCGCTTACAGCCACAAGTCTGTTCTCTGTGAGTCTGTTTCTGTTTGGCAGGCAAGTCCATCTGCGGACAGTGCTTTCTTACTTCCTGTACCTGTCAGACTGCTTTCTCCCAGATCCCACCCTACTGACCGCCAGCACACACTCACACACACAGTCTCTCTCTCACACACACGCTCACACACACGCTCACACAGTCTCTCACACACATGCTCACACAGTCTCTCTCACACACATGCTCACACACACACACAGTCTCTCTCTCACACACATGTTCACAGTCTCTCTCACACACACTCTCTCACACACACTCACACACTCTCACACACACAGTCTCTCTCTCACACATTCACTCACAAACACTCTCACACACACGCTCACACATACGCTCACACACACACTCACACAGTCTCTCTCTCACACACACACTCACACAGTCTCTCTCTCACACATACGCTCACACACACACACAGTCTCTCTCACACACTCACACACATTCTCTCACACACATGCTCACACAGTCTCACACAGTCTCTCTCTCACACATTCACTCACACACGCACTCTCACACACACGCTCACACACACACTCACACAGTCTCTCTCTCACACACACATGCTCACACACACGCTCACAGTCTCTCTCTCACACACTCACACACTCTCACACACACTCACACACTGTCTCTCTCTCTCTCTCTCACACACACACACTCTCACACACTGTCTTTCTCACACACACACTCACACTGTCTCTCATACACACTCACATACACTGTCTCTCTCACACACTCACACACATACTCTCTCTCTCACACACACTCACACACACGGTCTCTCTCACACACACACACTCACACTGTCTCTTTCTCTCACACACACTCATACACCACTGTCTCTCTCTCTCACACACACTCACACACACACTCTAACACACACACACACAGTCTCTTTCCCTCTCTTACAGACACACTCACACACATTGTCTCTGTCTCATATACTCAAACACACTGTCTCTCTCACACACACACAGACACACACACATGCTCACACACATTCACACACACTGTCTCTCTTTCACAACACACACACACACACCCCCCACAGTTCTTGTGAATGGCATATGAGCAAATTTCACTGAAACTTCTGACCAACTGTTGCTGTCTCATCAAAGCAGGAGATGATTTTTTTTTTTTAGCATTGAGGGATTTGAAAAGATTTCAAAAAAGCAAAATTACATGAAAGAAAAGTTTAGATGTATGCCCTGAGAATATCCAAACTAGTTGGAAAGGTCAGACTAACCCGTCTGAAAGCAGAGTGATCACTCTGCTGACTCCACTGATAGGTTGGGCAGAGTCCACAGCTGCTACCGTCAAAGCTTCTCCTGAAACCTGTCAGCCCCCAGACATAGTCATAAGACCTTAACTGCTGGGGAAAGGCCACTCAAAGCTCATTCAAAAGCTTTCCCTTTTGGTCAGATTTTAGTTTGCCAGAATCAAAAGAACATGACAATAAAATAAATATTTAGAAAGTCTGTGGCAAGAAGCCAGATTGAAAGACGATGCAGAGAAAGCCGGGGTGGGGAGTGGGGAGACATGGGGTGAAGGGACTTCCAGGAGCACTTGATAAATAATCTCAAGCATTTTGTGCAAAGTGAACCCACCCGTCCATTTCAGGGAAGATGGGAGTGGCAGAAAGGGACCAGTGTACTTTCAGAACAACCACTCTCTGCCAAGAAGAAAGGTACTAATCTGGTTTTTCTTTGCAGATCAGCTAGTTGACTGTGAAGAGAAAGGAAGGCAGCATATCAGGATTTCCTTGGAGAAAGTGTCTGGGGGGTGGATGGTGATCCATGAACTCAGGCCTCCACTCTGATAACTGAGTGAACCAAAATACACACAAGTGAGTGGAGGTGGTTTTGATCAGCAGGAGGGCACTTCCCACCTTCAGGGGAGACCAAGTGAGGAGAGACCAGGAAGCACGAAGGTGATGTGAGCTGATTAAATAACGCTTAATGCTGTCTACCTACAACCTACCCTGAAATGGTAATTTGAGTTAAATCTTGCCTTAGTACACTGCTTTAGGGCTTTCCTGGTGGCTCAGCTGGTAAAGAATCTGCCTGCAATGCAGGAGACCTGGGTTCCATCCCTGGGTTGGGAAGATCTCCTGGGGAAGGTACCCACTTCAGTATTCTGGCCTGGAGAATTCCATGGACTGTATAGTCCATGTGGTCGCAAAGAGTCGGACACGACTGAGAAACTTTCACTTCCACTTCTTTCACACTGTTTTAAATGTAGAAATGATTTTATGTTTATCATCATTTGAAAAAATGATTTGATGTCTATCATTGTTTGAAAAAATATTATTCATATGACTAACATAGACACTATGAGCCTTACTGACAATAAAAGCGATGATGGTAACAGCAATGATGATGCTCTCTTGGTAAAGGGGAGCAGTGTTCCAGGTATGTTAATATATCATCTAATTTATTCCTTGCAGCAGTGCTTCATGGAAGCTATTATTATCCTCCTCCTCTGGTTTGGAGAAGTTGAGGAAGTAGCCCGAGAGGACAATGTTTTTATCCTTAGCTCACTCCAGTCTAACCCTTGTGCCCTCTTGGCCATATCTGTTCCCTGACCTCTCCTGAAGTGGAAGATTTCTTTGAAATTTTTGTTTGCTTTTTGCCCATCACAGACCCAAATCTAAAGAATCTCAGCACAGCTGTTGGTTTTGTAGGTGTGACTGAAGGTGGGTTTATTTTGTGTGTTTATTTATAGGTTTCGTTTACAAGTTAACATTTGTGATATGATGGCAGCTGTCACACACAGCCCATCATGAATTTTGGTGGAATAAACCATGGCTACACTGAGGTTCGGGCTTCCCTGGTAGCTCCATGGGTTAAGAATGCACCTGCAATGCAGGAGACCCCGGTTCGATTCCTGGGTTGGGAAGATCCTCTAGAGAAGGGATAGGCTAACCATTCCAGTATTCTTGGGCTTCCCTGGTGGCTCAGATGGTAAAGAATCTGCCTGAAATGCAGGAGACCTGGGTTCGATTGCTGGGTCAAGAAGATCCCCTGGAGAAGGGCATGGCAACCCACTCCAGGATTCTTGCCTGGAGAATCCCCATAGACAGAGGAGCCTGGTGGGCTACAGTCCATGGGGTCACAAAGAGTCGGACACGACTGAGCAACTAAGCTCAGCACAGCACACTGAGGTTCTAAAAAATATCTTGGAGAGAGGCATGAGTCCTGTGGATTCAGATGCACTGTCTTAATGCAGATGCTGCTCCCTTGGCCATGTGTGTGAGGGTGGGGACATGCTCCAAGTTTAATGAATGAGTCAAAAGACGGACACAGGGCTTGCCTTGAGGGATGTTAGTACTAAGGGTGTGATTAGGAGACCTGAAAACAGTGGGGAGGAGGGGAATAGTCATCATGTTTTCACTGGGTAGGAATTAAAATACAACTATTACACCTAAAATACCAAATGCTTGAGCCACTGTAGAAGAATGTAACTCTTCTGTGAAGGGAATGAAAGTGAAAGTGAAGTCGCTCAGTCGTATCTGACTCTTTGCGACCCCATGGACTGTAGCCTACCAGGCTCCTCCGTCCATGGGATTTTCCAGGCAAGAGTACTGGAGTGGGTTGCTATTTCCTGCTTCCAGGGATCTTCCCAACCCAGGGATCAAACCCGGGTCTCCCACATTGTAGGCAGACACGTTTACCGTCTGAACCACCGGGGAAGTCGTGAAGGGAATGGGAGGACCCATTTGTTATTGGAATAAAGGTTAGAGATAAGCCATGAAAATAGAGGAAAAATACTTGCTCAAAACACACACACACAACTAAAGCTTTGAGGAATGAAAGCACATAAATCACACGTTTTATTTTATTATTTTCATTTCTTTATTTTTTTAAAAGCTTTATTTCATATTGGAGAGCAGCCAATTAGCAATGCTGTAATACTTTCAGGTTGTTAGCAAAGGCACTCAGCCGTACAGGCACATGTATCCATCCCTGCCCCCACTCACACACTAAACTCTCCTCCCATCTAGGATGCCACGTAACACTGAGCAGAGTTCCCTGTGCAAATCACATGTTTTTTTGAGTTTGAGGGCTAGAGAGGGTCTGAGGTTGTACAAAAAGATTCAAAGGTAGGAAAACGAGCATGTTGAAAGCTAATGGCAGAGGGATACGTGTGGGAGGAATGCATTAAGAGTGATTCAGAAAGCCATATGGACCTCAGACAGAAAGATGTATGAAAATTCCTAATGAAGTAAAGGATGTATGAAATTCCAGTGAAGATCTAATCATGCCATTTGCTCAAGGCAACCGCTCTGTTCTGAGCAAGAGTGAGAAGAGACTGGAGATCAGGGCAGGGGGACCTGAGTTGCAGCTGGGGCCCAGGCGACCTCCTGCCTCCACATCAGACAGGAGGAGCTGCAGGTCATAGACCAGAAATGAAATCCATTTTCAGGGGGCGGGGTGGGGGGCAGGGCAGGGGCGTGTGAAATACTGAAAGGTCTTGTGATTATTCCAGAGCAGGTAGTTAGAAAATCAGCAATATTTGAAGGTTGAGCAGTCTGCAGGCTTAGATGAATTCTGTCCCAGATGTGAGGAGAGACAGAGGCAGTGAAATGCAAATTCGGAAGGTAGGAGCCACTCCCCAGCAGAAGACAGAGCTGTTCGGGTGCTGGGGACAGCCCTGCACCCTGAGTCAGGTAGGGATGGGGGCTCCTCCTACCTTCTCATGTCTTTCAGGGAGAACACTGGCCCACTCACCCTTCCTTTCTTTCCCTCTTTTCCTGCCCTCACTGACCAGAGTGTGCTTGCTCAGTCCCATCATAGTCTCCAGAACAGAAACTAGATGTTTCCAGAATTTTTCCGGCGGAGTGCTTGAAAATTCTTGGTTTAACGATGTGTTCCCACTTAACACTTAACATAAATAAACACTTAAAACAATACAGAAATTCATGGGTATTGTCCCATGAATTAGAACAATTGGTTGCTATACCTGATGAAAGCTTGCAGTATTATTTTATACCTCTTAATTTATCCATGTTTGTTTCACCAGCTGCAAAATCACAAATACCAATCTACAAAATCCGAATGGCATTATCTGCTGTCTTTACCAGTTTCCCTAAGGCACAGTGAGATAAATACATGAAAATATATTGTGAAAAGCATGAAATGCTTTATAACCTATGGTGTTATTTTCATAGGTCTCAAGCAAAACTGTAATTGTGTCTGAGATCTACAGATTGATAAAGGAAAAATGTATTCTGCAGTGGACTCTAACATCATATAATTAAAGTCTGACTAGGAGAAAAAAAACCACTTCCTGATGAATTTCGAGACTAAATTTATAGAATAAATTATTGAACTAGTTTTTTTTTTTTAATCCAATAATGGTAATCACTTATCTTGATTAACTAAAGTTTTCACAAACTATAGCATGCAAAACACTGATCTGCTCCCGAAGGGCCCCGAGCTGGCTGCTCAACACAAGCCAGGCATCCTTCATTCTGCAGAGAGTGGCTCCTCTGCCTGATGTGTTACATGACAGTCTTGGGATGAATGGAGATGGGGTTTATGATGGAAGATGATCAGTCTGCAGGACTTGTTGCAGGGAAGTTAAGTGTGACATTTGAAGACATGTTTCCTCCCAAGATCTCAAAAGCCTCTTGAACCAGACTCACCCACATATGTAAACCTTCCAGATTGCAGAGCCAGTCAGTACAGGGTTGGGTTTGGTCCTGGGGACTTTGTCTCTTCTTGCTCCTGCATTTACTTTTTATTAGTTCAGTGAAAGTGTCAATCATTCTAACTCTAAAGAGTCAGAAAGTGTCTGACTCTTCGCGACCCCATAGACTGTAGCCCACCAAGCTCCTCTGTCCATGGAATTCTCCAGGCAAGAATACTGGAGTGGGTAGCCATTCCCTTCTCCAGGGGATCTTCCCAACCCAGGGATTGAACCTGGGTGGTCCTGCATTGCAGGCAGATTCTGTACTGCCTGAGGTATCTGTTCCGGCCATTTCCAATTAACAGCAAGGAGGCTGAGTCTATTGCATGGTGGTAAGACCACTGTTAGTGTCATCACTGTGGAAAGAAAAGAAAATTAGAATCTAGGTTCTCATTGGGTTATGCTTGATTAGCACCTGCTCACCCCAATCAATCCTTTCATGTCACAAGGTCTTGTGGGGTTCTGCTGGGAGGTTAGGAAGGGTACCAGCCTAAAATTGCCACCGTATTTCTTTCTCAGCCTCACTTTAGGGAGGGCAAGTGTTTTTAGACAATACCAGGCTTCAGAACTTCCCTGGTGGCTCAGACAGTAAAAGCATCTGCCTACAATGCGGGAGATCGGGGTTTGATCCCTGGGTTGGGAAGATCCCCTGGAGAAGAAAAAGGCAACGCTCTCGAGTAGTCTTGCCTGGAGAATCCCATGGACGGAGAAGCCTGGTAGGCTACAGTCCATGGGGTCACAAAGAGTCGGACACGACTGACCAACTTCACTTCGCTTCACTTCAGGCTTCAGAGTGAGAGTGTGAAATATTCCTCTTATTTCTTTGACTGAAGATACCTGAAGATATTCTCAGCCTTGCTCATGAATCTTCTCTACTGGCGTTTGGCCAGATCACCCCGTCCGGCCACACTCTCCCCAGTAGCCCTTTTTCCTTGGTCCAGGGTTACCTGCCTGTTCTGGCTTGCACTCACTGTGTCCTCAGAAGGCAGATCTCCCATACAGAACACTCAAGTTCAACACCAAGCACAAGTGGGGAAGAAGTCAAATCAGGTGCAAGGTCGTCATTTCTATGCTTTGAGTCAGGGAGTCAGGCATGGGTGAATGGCTTGTGGAGTTTAAAGGAATGGATGGCAAAGCTGTAATGACGTTTGGCTGCCCTTCGTGAGAAGAGACATTTGACATCAACCCAATGCATTTGTTTTCTTGAATCTTAGCTTTTTTCTCCCCTTTGTTCCCGAGAACAAATACTAAAGGGCAAACCACTTGACAGCGTGTCTGGCTGTCATTTCCTAATGTGGCCGCTTTAAAGGCTGAGAAGCTGAAACATCACTGGAAATTACACGCATTATTGGGCAGAAATGAAACTTAGAACAAGAACAGGTTGGGAAGAGGTAAAGAGCGAGAGTAAATTGTGGTCAAGGACCGCCTCACTCTTGACATCTATCCAGACGACTTCTCCAGCTTCGGAGTAAACTCTGATTGTGTTGTAGGGAAATGCAATGAAACAATAAATTAGATGGTAAATCGTTTAATATATATCGTGTTTTACTTTTCTAACAACGCAGTTTCTGTTTTATTATTCCCGTGAGACAGCAAGAGACTGAGCAGGATTTATGCTGCCCATGAAAAAAATCACTGAAAAAACTTGAGTCATCATAGAACTTGAGTGGTAACTGAGGCCCGGCAGAAAGAGAGCTGGTAAGGGAGGTTTGCTTATACGACTCTGTGCATTTTGCCTATTACCTCAAGTTTTACTGTATCATGCTTTACAAATGTATGCCATAAGACAATGCAAATGAATAGAATTACCAAGCGCAGGTTTTCCAGTTTCTTTCTTTTAAATATATTTAATTGAAATAGAGTTCGTTTACAATGTTGTGTTAGTTTCTGCTTTACAGCAAAGCGATTTAGTTATACATGTATATACATACTCTCTTTCACATTCTTTCCCATGATGGTTTATCCCAAGATATTGAATACAGTTCCCTACGCTCTATCGTAGGACCCTTTCATTTACCCGTCTTGTATATAATAGTCAGAAGCTGCTGACCCCAGCTCCTAGTCCATCCCTCCCCTCCCCACCTGCCCCTTGGCAACCTCAGGTCTGTTTCTGTCTGTGAGTTTGTTTCTCTTTCATTTGTGTCAAATGCTCAATAAGTGTTTGATGATGCCCATTCTCCCGAAGTACATAGAATGTGCAGATGTTTTGCTGTAGCAAGTAATAATGTTGTTGTTCATTCGCTACTCATGTCCAACTCTTTGTTACTCCATGGACTGCAGCATGCCAGGCTTCCCTGTCCTTCACTATCTCCCAGAGTTTACTCAGACTCATGTCCATTAAGTCAGTGATGCCATCCAACCATCTTATCCTCTGTCGCCTCCTTCTCCTCCTGCCCTCAATCTTTTCCCGCATCAGGGTCTTTTCCAGTGAGTTGGCTCTTCACATCAGATGGCCAAAGTAGTAGAGCTTCAGCTTCATCATCAGTCGTTCCAATGTATATTCAGGACTGATTTCCTTTAGGATGGACTGGTTTCATCTCCTGGCTGTCCAAGGAGCTCTCAAGAGTCTTCTCTGGCAACGATTCTTAGAAATCAGTGCCTTATGCAAAATTACATCATAAAATCCACAGGGTTTATGGGGAAAATGGGGTTGTGGACCAAACATTCAAATATTCTGCCAGTAACACATAAAGTAGAGACAAGAACCTAGTAAAAGTGGGAACACAGTTTTACCCGTGTTAAATTGTTAAGAAGGACATGCAGACTGTAGTCTATATGGTATTTGACCTTGAGAAGGACCAGGAGCTTGTTTGGGGAAGTGGCACTGGAAGAGGGTAGCTCAGGAGTCACGGTGGAGATGGGAGGGGATCATCTGAAATCCAAGGGAAAGGGAGACGCAGGTCACGGTGGGTGTGGCTCCACCGGGCGGCCGGCTGGGTGAGCACTGCTTGGGAGTGTGCGTGTGTTCTGTGCGTTCCTGCAGCCTCCATGCAGCGTTCATGTTCACCTGGTGTCTCTCAGAAACGAAGAACACGTATGCAAACATGAAATTAGCCCTACCCACAGGTTGTTCCCTTAATACTTCAACTGCATTGAAACAAAGTCACGTTTTCAAAACAAACTTTCTAACAGAACTGATTGCAGTTAGGTCCTCCCTCTGAGGATTTTATGATCCTGTTCAGAATAAAAGGTGGATAAAGAAAAAAGACTGAATTACAAAGTTCCAAGCTGATCAGCACAGGCCTCTCGGCCAGGGAGGGACCAGGAAAGGATCCATCAGGGCAGTTTTCTTGCAGGAGTCTGTCCTTGAATAAATGCTCTGAGCAGCCCTGGGAATGGACATAAATGCCGTAGGGGAGGGGGAGAGTCAGAAGAGAGACCTGCTGGGGACAAACTGGGAATGAGGTCAGATCCGTAGATCTGGGCGGAGCTGGCGTGGCCACGGCGACCCGCAGGAGCCGTGTGACAAAGGAGGTGGGCTTAAGGATGTGGCCGTGCCACACAGACTGAGGGCACACGCATTTGCAGGATTCATGCCATCACTCTGCCTCTGCCGGCCCATCCTGTTCCCCTCTCGTTCAACAATATTTGGTGGGTTCCTGCTAAGTGCCAGACACTGTTCACAGCTGAGGACACAGTTGTGAACATGGAAATCAAAACACTTGCCCTAAGGAGCTTAGATGCGGGTGGAGGAGAAAAGCAACACGAAGCAAGGAAATAAACAACATAACATCCAGTAGAAATAAGGGCCTGCGAGTCAGGGAAGCGAGTAAGGCGAGGGGAGTGATGGTCTGTACGGGCAGGTGACTGTTTCAGAGTGCACGGCCAGAGACCTCTTCTCTAAGGAATAGACATTTGAGTAGTGATGTGGCCCTGGTGGAGCGGGGAACAGGTCTGGACACGTTGGTGTGGGCAGAGGAAACCTCGGAAGCAAGGATCCTGAAACGCTGGAGGCAGACAGTGGAGGGGGGTTGGGGACGGGGTCGGAAACAGGGCGAGAGGATGTTGAACCGGTAACGGCCACGCCCTGGAGGGGACTGAAGTTCACGGGAAGGGGTTAGGGTTCATTCTAAGTTTCATGGATCCTTTTAAGGGGGAGTTGGTCAGAATCAGATTCATATTTTTGAAAGGTTGTTTTGTTGCATGTGGAGAACAGTCTCCAGGGGTTAAAACTGGAATCGCAAGGAGCAAGTAGTGGCGAGGTGATGGGACCAGGAAAGTAGATATAAGTGAGGCTAAGGAGGGAGCAGGGAAGGAGGGAAGTAGAGTTGAAATCAGGGGATATTTTGAAATGAAAGCCTTCAGAATATACTCATTTCCCAGATGGCGCTAGTGGTAAAGAACCCACCTCCAGTGCAGGATACATAAGAGACACATGTTTGATTCCTGGGTTGGGAAGATCCCCTGGAGACGGCAATGGCTACGGACGCCAGTATTCTTTCCTGGAGCACCCCATGGCCAAAGGAGCCTGGCGGGCTACAGTCCATGGGGTCTCAAAGAGTCAGGCATGACTGAAGCAACTTAGCCTGCACACAGAGTGTATTCACAGACTGAATGTGAAATACAAAAGAGAGTGTAAATCGAGGATCACTTAAGCTCCCTCTCCCTCCAGCGACTAAGTGCATGGAGTCCAGTTTCCTTCGATGTCCGTGACTGTGAGAGAAATGGTGTTACAGGCTCGGTTGTATCCCCTCAGAACTGAAGCCCAAACCCCAATATCTCAGAATGAAACTGTATTTGCAGATAGAGCCTTTAATGAGGTGATCCAGGTAAACCAGGGCTTCCCCAGTGGCTCAAAGGTAAAGAATCTGCCTGTAGTGCAGTAGACGCAGGAGAAGCAGTTTTGATTCCTGGGTTGGGAAGAGCCCCTGGAGAAGGACATGGCAACCCACTCCAGTATTCTTGCCTGGAGAATCCCATGGACAGAGGAGCCTGGTGGGCTACAGTCCATGGGTTTGCAAAGAGTCAGACACGACTGAAGTAACTAAGCACTCAGGTAAAATAAGGCCATTGAAGTGGGCCGTAATCCAATGAGAATGATGGTCTTATACAGAGAAGAAATTATACACCCACTGAGACCCCAGGAATGCACACATACAGAGAAAAGACCGTGTGAAGGCCAGTGAGGAGGTGGCTGCCTGCAAGGTGGGGAGAGGAGCCTCGGGAGAAACCAAACCTTCCAGCACTTCGGTCTTGGACTTCCACCTCCAATAGCCATGGCAAAAGAAATTTATTTTGCTTCGGCCAGCCAGTCTGAAGTAGGTTTCCATAGCAGCCTGAGCAAAGTAACAGTGCTTTGGGGACAAGAAGAGGGAAGTTCAGGGCTCTGTTTTAAATATGTTAAAAGAGTAACAAGTGAAGTGAAAAGAAAAAAATAAACTACAGGTAAAGCTGTTGTTTATTTTGGTTCAGTCGATAAGGTGTGTCCAACTCTTTGAGACCCCATGGACTGTATGTAGCTTGCCAGGCTCCTCCATCCATGGGATTCTCCAGGCAACAATACTGGGGTGGAGTTGTCATTTCCTTCTCCAGGGGATCTTTCTGACCCAGAGATCGAACCCATATCTCCTGCATTGGCAAGCAGATTCTTTACCACTGAGCCATCAGGGAATTAAGCTGACATAAGACATAATCAGAGCAAGTCATTTTATTGGGGATCAAAAGTCATATTTGTAGGCAAGAATGCAGTTTCTCTGACTTGAGACTAAATACGTTCAGTTATTTTCTTGGAGCCCTGCTTAACTTCTCAGTATATCCTTGTGGCTTAACTGTGTTTTTCACCTGTTGATCCAGACCAAGGTCAGTGTAGCAAAAGCAAAATAGTGAATTATGAAAGTTTCTGCCTTGTTCGGTTACAACGATGGGAAAAAATTCACCCTTGAAGAGTCTGGTCCAAGAACCTGCTTCCTCAGCAAGAAAGCACAGCTGGAAACTATAATCTTGTTGACTACACTGCACTTCAATCCTGTAAGGTCTCCTTCCAGTCAGGGAAGGAGTCAGGAAAACCTAGAAACCTGTTTAAGGAAAAGAGCCCCACTGTTGACAACTAGTGGAGAGTCTAGGATAAGAACCCCGCCCCTCTGCCTTTCAGTCAGTTACTGTCTGTTACAGGAGAAAGGTAAGTGAAGAAGAACCATGCCCGGAAGAAGGAGAGGAAAAGGGCTCCATGTGCACAGTCACGTGACAGAGGGGGTCAACTCCAGAGAATGAAGCAGCTCAACTTGGGGGTCAATCAGCACATGTTCCTCTTACCAGGATAAAGTCGACACCTTCAAGATCAGATTAGGAAGCTGCTGGAACAGATTCCGTTCTTCTTACACAAGAGTAATGTTTAATTTCATAGCTGTTTGGGGAAAGAATTTGAGTAATGGTCATCTAATGATAGAAGCTAGGTCAACTTCCACACGCCTGCAGCTTTGGAAGGTGGTCTGAAAGGAAACGGACCCTGAGATGTGAGGTCATCGGACACTTGGACTGCAGGTTTCCACTGCAAGTGTGGGCGTCATTAATTCCTGTCTACACATGTGTCTCTGCCCCTCTCCTACCGTGCCTCCCCTGTGCTGGCCTCAGAGCAGGTACTTAGGGCTTTCCCAACCATCCCTGTTATGTTCTGTTTGTGGAGGTCTGTGGGGACCGAGTGCTATAAAAATAAAGAGAATAACTTGCATGATGGACTAGAGCTCCCAAGAGGCCCTCCTCTTTGTCACAATTAAGGCTTCCTGAGGTTGTGTCATGCTGAAGAGTAGCCTCTTCAAGGAGTGTGAGATGTGCACACATCCCAGAGATACTGCAGCTCTGGTTCCAGACCACCCCAATAAAGAGAGTTTCACAAAAAACACTAGTCACGTGGACTTTTGTTCTTGTTGTTGTTTCTCAGTGCGTATAAAAATTATGTTTACACTGTCTTGTAAGTCTGGTAAGTGTATAATATATGTCTGAAAAAGCAATATACGTATTTTAAAATATTAATATGCAGTGTTAAAAAATGCTAACCATCATCGGAGCCTTCAGTGAGTCATAATAGTCACATCAAAGATCACTGATCACAGATCCCCATAACAAGTATAACAATAATGAAAAAGCTTGAAATATTGCAAGAATGATCAAAATGTGACACAGAGACATGAAGTGAGGAAATGTTGGGGGAAGTGGCACTAATAGACTTGCTTGACACAGGTTGCCACAAATCTTTAATTTGTGGGGGGAAAATGCAGCATCTGTGAAATGCAAGAAAGCAAAGCACAAGAAAATGTGGTCTGCCTGTACCTGTATTTGCATGGAGTACTGGTATCCCCAAGTCTCATTATGTATAATGTATTTACCAATGCAGAGGTCAAAACAGGCTGTGCATAAAGATTTATAACACAGATTTCACACTCTGAAATCTTACTTTGTGGTTGGGCAGAGAAAGACCCTTTAAGTCAGAACACAGAGTTCTTTGGTGTCATATGGTGGTTAAGAAGATCACCCTCAAAGTCATAAAAATCTGGGTTTAATCCTTATCCAACCTCTCATTAGCTGTTCCTTTGGACATGTTATCTATCTCCCTATTTTAATTTGAAAAGTGGAAAATAACCAGATTTGTCTAATAGGATTATTGTGAAGATGCAAGCTGTATTATGAAAAGCTCAGCGTGCTTCCCAGCACGGAGTAGAGAGGGTCCAAATTGGTCTCTGTGATGCTGGTGATGCTGGTGGTCATGATGAAAGATGATGATGGTGGAGGTTATGGGTGGTGGTGATAATGGGAAAATTCTGTGAGGATGGTGATGTGGATTGTGGTGATACGATGGTGCTGACCTGATTAGGGTTATGATGCTGGCGGTGATAAAGGGATGTGATGATGGTGATTATGTGGATGATAATGTAATGATGACACAAAGACAGCGAGGATAATGAGATAAGGGTGGCGTTGATGATTATGAGATTGATGAAGATGATCGTGGTGATGATGATAAAGATGTTGTGATGAGACTGATGATGTTGAAGGTTATGGGGTGGTGGTGATAATGATGGAAATAATAACAACAAGATGATGTGATGTTAATTATGATGACATGATGTTGACGGCTATGATGATGGTGACAATGATGAAGCTGATGAAGATGGTGTTGATAATGGTGCTAACGATCTTCAGTTCCATTCAGTCACTCAGTCGTGTCCAACTCTTTGCGACCCCCTGGACTGCAGCACGCCAGGCTTCCTTGTCCATCACCAACTCCCAGAGCTCACTCAAACCCATTCCCATCAAGTCAGTGATGCCATCCAACCATCTCATCCTCTGTTGTCGCCTTCTCTTCCCACCTTCAATCTTTCCCAGAATCAGGGTCTTTTCCAATGAGTCAGTTCTTTGCCAGAGTATTGGAGCTTCAGCTTCAGCAGCTTATGAGCATGTTTAACTTAATGAAGTTTCTCTGAAATGAAATATACCTGCCAATATATTGGGCAAATAGAAAGCCCTCTTAAGACATGCCCCTGCTGTGGCTTGTTCTTGGTTTGCTTTCTAATAAGAAAGAGAAATTACTTAAATTCACTTTACAGAAATGCACCATCTCATATTCTTTTACATAAGGCCAAGAAATTGAGATGAAGACAATTGTGTTATAACTTTTAGTAAATTTGTTCAATCATAATATTCATTACTACTGTACCATAGACTGTATTAGCAAGATCAACAAAACCTTAAGCGATAATGTAGCCCACTTACAGAAAATAAACTTAAAATTAGTGCTTTGCCCAGGAGATTTTCCTGGATCAGAAAAGGAAGATAAGAAAAATATTCAATTTTATTATAGTGTATTCTTTAGAGTTTTTTTTTTCTCGTGTGTATTTCTTTTTAGAAATATATTCAAGCGAATATTCTCCCAAGGCTAAAATTTTTTTCACTCAAGCTTCTCCTCATGACTTTGTTTGGTCTTCATTTGATCCTATGTTTAACAAGAGAAGAGGAAAGATAAAGGGCCAAAGCAAAGCCTGTTCCCTAAAAGGGCAGCGTACCCAGGGGCGTGGTCCAGAGCTAACCTGGGTGACCACATGTGAGGTATGTCTTTGCTAATGGCCAAACCACGAAGAGGAGCCACAGACCTGTGCCCCTGCCCACCCCATGCCTGCAGGGAGCCAGCTGGGCTGAGCTTGTAGGAGAGATGACAATTGTGGTCCTCCCTGGGCATGTGTGAGTGGTGCACTGAGGCAGACCTGGCTTGGAGCTCCGTGCAGGCTGCTTGCAGGAATGAAGGCATAAAAGAACTGTAGACAGTCACGGGGGCGCCTTCAGTGCGGAGAGGTCCTTGACCTTGATCTGTCCTTTGAAGGAGCCTGAACCAGTCCAGGTCTTGCTCCCCAAGGCCCCGGCTCTGAAAGAAGCAGCAGGGAAGATGCTTTGTCCTTTCTGTACTCCTGACCAGAGTTGTCTTTGTGCAAGACCACTGGGTGATCAACAGTGTTTACTAGGTTTTGTATTCAGAATTAAGTCACCCTGAGAGTCTGCAGAAGTCACTCAGGATGTCTGAATATTTCACATATGTTGAATGAGTGAATTCAACCAAAAGTCCTCGAAGTGTTCCTCAGGACCCTGTGGGCACCCCTGACCTTTTTAAGGAGGTCTGGAATGCCAAATATACTTTTGTAATAATACCAAGATTTTGTCTGACTTTTACACTTTCATTCTTTCATGCATATGAAAAATCCACCAATTTAATTTTTGAGTCAACATTGGAAACACTGTTGTCAAATTTTGATGTAGTATCAAAGAAAAGTGTCTGCAATTATTGAAAAAGGCAGTTAAAATATGGTTCACGTTTCTAACAATGTATATATGCATGAAGCCAGATTCCCTTCATATACCTAAACCAAAATAATACATTATAACAAATTAAAGGCAAAAGCAGGTGTCAGAATCCAGCCTGTTTTTCTTTAAATAAAGGCAGATATTAATTGAGTTTTGCAAAAGTTTAAAACAATACCATTCTATTAATATTTTTGGTCTTGAAAGATACAGTTATCTTTCATAAAATATTTAAATTATATTAACACATAATAGGTTTTCATTTTAAATAAATAAAGATAATTTAATTTTTAATTTAATATGTATATAATTGTTTCAGTCACTAAGTCATGTCTGATTCTTTTGCAACCCCATGGACGGTAGCCCACTAGGCTCTGCTGTCCATAAGATTTCCTAGGCAAGAATACTAGAGTGGGTTGCCATTTCCTTCTCCAAGGGATAGGATCTTCCTGACCCAGGGACTGAACCCACATCTTGTCTCCTGAATTGGCAGGCATAGCCCTTACCACTGAGCCAGCAGGGAAGCCCACTTATATATACATATATATATATATAAATATAAATAATATAATATATATACATACATACACACACACACACATATATATAGAGAGAGAGAGAATATATATATAAATAGAATATAAACACACACACACAAATTTTAATTTAAAAAAATAGAATATAAACACAGAAACTAAAGCTCTTTAAAGTTCTCAGTATCTCCTAAAAGTGTAAAAAGGTCCTGAGAAGAAAATTTTTTGAAAACCACTGGATTAGATTATTAACTCTATAATACTTTTCCAGCTGAAAGGTTTTGGTTTATTTTTACAGTATGTTTTATTTTATATTGAGGTATACCTGATTTGCAATGTTGTGTTCGTTTCAGATGTCTAGCACAGTGATTCAGTCATACACATAGGTATATCCATTCTTTTTCAGATTCTTTCCGCATATAACTTATTACAGAATATTGAATAGAGTTCCCTGTGCTATACAGTAGGTCCTTGTTGGTTATTTTATATATAGTAGTGTGTATATGTTAATCCCAAACTCCTAATTCATCCCCCGCCCCTCCACCTTTATCTATAACCCTTTTCCAGCCTAAAAGTTTTTGGTTCTAAAAAATGCCCAGCCCGTCCTGTGGTCTTTGAGGAGTGAAGGTACTGTCTCTGCCCTTGGTGTTGCCTTGACACTGTTAGGGAGGTGACTGTCCACACAAAGGTGCTGAACTTAGTCCAGCATCAAGGACTGAACTGTGTGGTTCTGACTAAGGGAACCACCAGCAGAGGGTGGGGAGAGTGGCTTCTCCCTTTATCTGAATGGTTCTCTCTGATGACACACCATGCTCTGAATAGTGTGTGTTCCACAGACTACACCTGTATTTTATTAAGAGACTTTCTACTGATGCCAATTATTATCTCAATAATCTTATGTAGGGTGTCCCTGGTGGCTCAGCTGGTAAAGAATCTGCCTGCTGTGTGGGAGACCTGGCTTCGATCCCTGGGTTGGGAAGATCCCCTGGAGAAGGGAAAGGCCACCCACTCCAGTATTCTGGCCAGGAGGATGGGGTTGCAAAGAGTTGGACGCGACTGAGCGACTTTCACTTTCAGTCTTATGTAAATTCAAATGCTGGACCTGGTGACTTGAACCAGCTCTATTAGAACTTCTAAAATTGCCTTGTTTGTTGATTATTTTGACAGAAGACTGAGTCAGAACACTAGATTAGGCAGATTAGCAGGTGAAAGAATGAGCCTTGGAGGCAGTCAGACCTGGGGTCACAGCTGACTCAACCTCTTCTATCTACAAGTTTCTCAGCAAATCTTCTATTCCATGAAACTTTTTTTTAAAAAATCTATAATTTGGGGATGATAACTGCTATTTTAAAATCCCCTACAATATTCCTTTTGCTCTAAAAGATACTTTGTGTGAGTTACTGATTTAATTCTCAAAAACACTCCACTAAGGCAACACTGTGACCCTCATCCTACAGCTGGGGAACGCGAAGATTAGAGAACTAAAGGCTAAAACCACACAATTGGTAAGTGGACAGGCTCGCGTTTCAGTCTAAGCTCTTTGATCCTAAAACTTGTGATTTTCTTCCCCACATTGAACTCATTCTAATGGTCACCTTTGAGAGCTCTTGGGATAATTGGATACAGCAAAGCTTGCAAAGAGCCCAATACAATGCCAAGCTCACAGTGGGTGTTACAGAACCTGACTCGGGTCCACTGGCCCACACACAGAAAGGCCAAGCAACTGAGAGCGGGCTGTGGTGAAGGAGAGTGCAGCATTTATATTGCAGACACCAAGCAAGGAGAACAGGCAGCTCATGCTCAGGAGACCCAAACTCCCCGATGGCTTTCAGGGGAGGGGCTTTAAAGGCAGGGGGAGGAGGGGCTGCTGGGGCATGGCCAGCTCTTGCAGAATCCTCAGATGGATCAGCATCAGGGTAACATTTCAAGCATCTTTAACCTTCTGGGGTTTCAGCCAGTCTAGGGTCTATGTTCCTGCCATCAGCGGTTTTCATCTGCTGGGGCTCTGCTTCCTGTAAAAACAACCTAGGAATGTGTCTTGGTCCTTTATCCATGTATTTCAGGGAACCGTGAGTTCGGTGGTTCTGCTCTGTGGCTGGTTATACTCTAAAATACCTACCAGTTCTCCAGCCCAACAGCTATGCTTTGTCTCTACATCTCCACATTCTTCATTGTTTACTGAATCAGCCTTTTAAGATTCAGGAAGGCATGGAAGACTAAAGCAACAAGCTTATCCTTCGAAGGACTGGGGCCCAGGGGCCTGTGTGTGGTTTCCAAGGTGCTCAGTCAGCCTTAGTTCCCCACGCCCTGCCCTGCTCCGGGTCACACCGCTCTGTAGAATTACATGGTACCACTGAGCACGTTTAGCCACGTAGAACCCAGGAGATCAGGCTAGTGTGGATGCAGTGGGGTCTAGCTCTTGGCAGTGCCGCATGCACGTTTGCTGATGAAGCTGCAGCATCCTGTGGTCAGGTCAGGGACAACTTCCTTAATGTCTCCGGGCTTTGATTTTCTTTTCAAGTATGAATTTGAACAAGCTTACTTTATGATCTATACAGATCTATACCATCTAGAGAAGTCTATATTGTACTATTGTGCAGTGTTTTTAAACAAACTTAGAAGTTTCCAGAAATAATGGTGTTTTAGTGGAGAAGGAAATGGCAACCCTCTCCAGTATTCTTGCCTGGAGAATCCAAGGGACGGAGGAGCCTGGTGGGCTGCCATCTATGGGATCGCACAGAGTTGGACACGACTGAAGTGACTTAGCAGCAGGGCAGCAGCAGCAGTATTTGAATGCATTCTCCAAATCCCAGAGGTAAAATGAGAAACCCGCATTGCAATTAAGGGAAGGTGATGTGTAAGAAAAGCAGTAAGATATATGTGCTCTTTCACAATTCCTGGCATTTGAGAGAAAAAAAATTTGATGCTATAAAAATGACTTCCTTCTTCTTGTGTCAGATCCTAAATAATGAGAAAAATGCAAAGGAAACATGTTTCCTATTAGTAAATAGAAAGAATGACTTTCCTAACAGCCTTTTTTGGGTATGTTTTCATCTCTGGGTAACCGCAAAGACTTCATTTCATGCTTCTTTTCATGATTATCTAATTCTCATCTTCCCTTCAAACGAAAGAGGGAAGATTAAATTCTTGCTGAAAGAGGAACATGATTTTGCTCTTACATTTTCTGTGGACTGTATTCACCATGTTATGTAACCATTAAATGTGTTTCGTCGTGTTGTTATTGAGTTAAGGACAAAGCGTTGTCATCCAGCTTTGCGGCCAGGGCTTTTGTTGTCAGTTTGCACAGGCCAGGTTTCTGTGCAGAAATGATACTTTCCACCAATTAGAACATCTGATCGTTACTGTTTTTGAACTGATAATACAGGAGAACCCTTTTGAATGGATGGAAATAAAAAAATCACTTTCCTAAAGAAAAGGGAAATGCAGCATAGATACAGACACTGGAGTAAGACCCAGAAGCAGGGAATCTGGAAGCCTGGGGAGGCCTGAGCGCCTCCTGTGCCTGTGTCCCACGGGCCTGGAGGGGAAGGGCAGGGCTGGCCCACCCCTCAACCCCCCAACTCCCACCCCTCACAGGTTAGACTGGAATGTCCAGTGCGTTCAGGGCCAGAGGCCCATGAGGTTTCTCCTGGGAGTGGAAGAAGCTGAGACCCAGCCTTGATGTGGCAAAGTTTACAGTAAGACACCCAAAGAGCTGTTGAGTCAAGGTGTGCTGAGGCTGGGAAAGGGGTGGTTTTTGTTGCTGTTGTTTAGTTGCTAAGATGTGACGGACTCTTTTGCAACCCCACGGACTGTAGCCTGCCAGGCTCCTCTGTCCTTGGGATTCTCTGGGCAAGAAAACTGGAGTGGGTTGCCATTTCCTTCTCCAGGGGAACTTCCCCACCCAGGGACTGAACCAGTGTCTCCTGCACTAACAGGCAGATTCTTTACTGCTGAGCGACCAGGGAAGCTCGGGGGTGCTTTTGCCTCCATGGAAACAAGGGTGTTGGTATTGCCACTCAGTACACCCATTGAGTAAGTCCACCCTGGCTCCAGAGCTCAGCCCCAGTCCTGATGCACACAGCCCGCGAGAGGGTGTGTGCATGTGGGCTTCCTTTTTCACCCTCAGCACTGCCCCACTCCTCCGGACCAACTTTCCTTTTATCGAAAACCTCCATTTCCAAAGGAAAGGGGGTTATAAAATGGACAAGATACCAGTTCACTTCAGTTTAGTAGCTCAGTCATGTCTGACACTTTGTGACCCCATGGACTGCAGCACACCAGGCTTCCCTGTCCATCACCAACTCCCAGAGCTTACTCAAACTCATGTCCATCTAGTCAGTGATGCCATCCAACCATCTCATCCTCTGTCATCCCCTTCTCCTCCTGACTTCAATCTTTCCCAGCATCAGGGTCTTTTCCAATGAGTTGGCTCTTCCTATCAGGTGGCCAAAGAACTGGAGTTTCAGCTTCAGCATCAGGCCTTCCAAAGAATATTCAGGACTGATCTCCTTCAGAATGGACTGGTTGGATCTCCTTGCAGTCCAAGGGACTCTCAGGAGTCTTCTCCAACACCACAGTTCAAAAGCATCAATTCTTCAGCGCTCAGCTTTCTTCATAGTCCAACTCTCATGGCCGTACATGACAACTGGAAGCACCATAGTTTGACTAGATGGACCTTTGTTGGCAAAGTAACGTCTCTGCTTTCTAATATGCTGTCTGCTGCTGCTGCTGCTAAGTCACTTCAGTCGTGTCCGACTCTGTGCAACCCCATAGACAGCAGCCCACAAGGCTCCTCCATCCATGGGATTTTCCAAGCAAGAGTACTAGAGTCTAGGTTGGCCATAACTTTTATTCCAAGGAATAAGCATCTTTTAATGTCATGGCTGCAGTCACTATCTGCAGTGATTTTGGAGCCCCAAAAAATAAACTCTGACACTGTTTCCACTGTTTCCCCATCTATTTCCCATGAAGTGATGAAACCGGATGCCATGATCTTCGTTTTCTGAATGTTGAGCTTTAAGCCAACTTTTTCACTCTCCTCTTTCACTTTCATCAAGAAGCTCTTTAGTTCTTCACTTTCTGTCATAAGTGTGGTGTCATCTGCATATCTGAGCTTTCTGGTATTTCTCCCGGCAATCTTGATTCCAGCTTGTGTTTCTTCCAGTCCAGCGTTCCTCATGATGTACTCTGCATAGAAGTTAAATAAGCAGGGTGACAATATACAGCCTTGACGTACTCCTTTACCAATTGGGAACCAGTCTGTTGTTCCACGTCCAGTTCTAACTGTTGCTTCCTGACCTGCATATAGATTTCTCAGGAGGCAGGTCAGGTGGTCTGGTACTCCCATCTCTTGAAAAATCTTCCACAGTTTGTAGTGATCCACACAGTCAAAGGCTTTGGTGTAGTCAATAAAGCAGAAGTAGATGTTTTTCTGAAAATCTCTAGCTTTTTTGATGATCCAGGGGATGTTGGCAATTTGATCTCTGGTTCCTTGGCCTTTTCTAAATCCAGTGTGAACATCTGGAAGTTAATGATTCACATACTGTTGTAGCCTGGCTTGGAGAATTTTGAGCATTGCTTTACTAGCGTGTGAAATGAGTGCAATTGTGTGGTAATTTGAACATTCTCTGGCATTGCCTTTCTTTGGGATTGGAATGAAAACTGACCTTTTCCAGTCCTGTGGCCACTGCTGAGTTTTCCAAATTTGCTGACATATTGAGTGCAGCACTTTCACAGCATCATCTTTTAGGATTTGAAATAGCTCAACTGGAATTCCATCACCTCCACTAGCTTTGTTTGTAGTGATGCTTCCTAAGGTCCACTTGACTTCATATTCCAGGATGTCTGGCTCTAGGTGAGTGATCATACCATCATGATTATCTGGGTCATGAAGATCTTTTTTGTACAGTTCTTCTGTGTATTCCTGCCATCTCTTCTTAATATCTTCTGCTTCTGTTAGGTCCATACCATTTCTGTCCTTTATTGAGCCCATGTTTGCATCTCTAATTTTCTTGAAGGGATCTATAGTCTTTCCCATTCTATTATTTTCCTTTATTTCTTGATCACTAAAGAAGGTTTTCTTATCTCTCCTTGCTATTCTTTGAAACTCTTCATTCAGATGGGTATATCTTTTCTTTTCTCCTTTGCCTTTTGCACCTTTTCTTTTCTCAGCTATTTGTAAGGCCTCCTCAGACAACTATTTTGCCTTTTTGCTTTTCTTTTTCTTGGGGATGGTCTTGATCATTGCCTCTTATATAATGTCACAAACCTTTGTCCATAGTTCTTCAGGCACTCTCTCTGTCAGATCTAACCCCTTAAATCTATTTGTCAATTCTACTGTATAATTGTAACAGATTTGATTTAGGTCATGTCTGAATGGTCTAGTGGTTTTCCCTGCTTTCTTCAATTTCAGTCTGAATTTGGCAATAAGGAGTTCATGATCTGAGCCACAGTCAGCTCCTTGTCTTGTTTGCTGACTGTATAGAGCTTCTCCATCTTTGGCTGCAAAGAATATAATCAATCTGATTTCGGTGCTGACCATCTGGTGATGTCCATGTGTAGAGTCTTCTCTTGTGTTGTTGGAAGAGGATGTTTGCTATGACCAGTGCATTCTCTTGGGAAAACTCTGTTAGGCTTTGCCCTGCTTCATTTTGTACTCCAAGGCCAAATTTGCCTGTTACTCCAGGTATCTCTTGACTTCCTACTTTTGCATTCCAGTCCCCTGTAATGAAAAGGAAAAGGACAAGGTATATTGTAGTAACAATGAATTGTGATTAAGCACTGGGTCCATGTTCAACCTTATAAGCACTTTCCTGGGGAGATTCTGGGGCCCCAGGATGTCTGTTTCTGTTTCCAACTCAGAAGGTGTGTCTCTGCCCATCAGAGGGGAGACATGGGACTCAAAGTCTTAAGTACCAGTCTCTGTACACGGGGGCTTCCCAGGGAGTTCAGTGGTAAAGAACCTGTCCGCCAGTGCAGGAGATGCAAGAGACGCGGGTTCGATCCCTGGATTGGGAAGATCCCCTGGAGAAGGAAATGGCAACCTCCTGTCCATCTATTTGGTGCCCACTGAGTTTAAGGACTGAGTAACACCCCACTTATTTGTCAATCCAGTGAGGGAGGGCCCGGGGCTGCCTCTTTCTGGGGTCGCAGACTGGGAATGATGCTGTTGATCATGACAAGCAGGAAATGTGAAGCTGGAGTGAGTGGGGGTTGGAGTGGGGTTCCCTGGAGTCAGGATGCAGAGCAAGCTAGGAGAGCAAGAAGCAGGACCCAGGAGGCCAGCAGAGACCAGGCGGCCTCGAAAGGAGGCCCTGGTGGACAGGGGACCCTACTCGTTTACACAGTCTTGCTTCCTCTACTCACTTGGGTGCTGGGGACCCATCAGACAGATGCTCCTGTTTTCAGGGCATACGCCAGCTCAGCAGAGCCAGCGATTGCCACAGCCACCCCTGCGAAAGGGAGCCTCCCTTCCCTGGCAATTATAAGAGAGTCCCAGCGAAAGCCTGAGGGCCTGCTCTGGGTGTCAGTCTGCCGTCCCATAAAATAACACGAAAATGGCTCAGACATTGGACCTGAAAGTAATGTCAGCTTTCTCTGTTGAGAGCAGAGTCAGTTGAAGGCAGGCCCTAGTGGGGCCTGGGAACGTATGTGTGTCCAGGATCACTGCATAGACTTGCCTTCCTGAAAGATGGACACTGTGACCTGGGCACAGGCTGGAAAAGAATTTCCAGGCTTGAGGCAGAATGAGAGGAGAATAGGGTTTGTTAGAGCAGGAGATGCTGTTAGGACAACGGGCCAGCAAAGGAAGAGCTGACGTCTTTTGTGGGCTTAGTGGCCTCAAGACAGAGAAAACTCCCCTGAAAGAGTGGCATTAGGTGATTGGTTAGGGTGCTATTGGGTGGGTATTTTTACTTAATGTAATGTCAGGGAGCCTGCTGGTTTAAGTCAGAGGGGTTCATGCCAACAGTTGCTATGGGGCTTGGTCAGTTCTGGAGATGACCTTGGTACCACGGCTCCACATCTTTGGCCTTAGCACAAGGCTTTACACCTGTGACCTTGGTATCAGTTCAGTTCAGTTGCTCAGTCATGTCCGATTCTTTGAGACCCCAGGGACTGCAGCATGCCAGGCCTCCCTGTCCACCACCAACTCCTGGAGTTTACTCAAACTCATGTCTATTGAGTTGGTGATGCCATCCAACCATCTCCTCCTCTGTCATCCCCTTCTCCTCCTGCCCTCAATTTTTCCCATCATCAGGGTCTTTTCAAATGAGTCAGCTCTTTGCATCAGGTGGCGAAAGTATTGGAGTTTCAGCTTCAGCATCAGTCCTTCCAATGAACACCCAGGGACTCTCAAGAGTCTTCTCCAACACCACAGTTCAAAAGCATCAATTCTTTGGCACTCAGCTTTCTTTATAGTCCAACTGTCACATCCATACATGACCTCTGGAAAAACCATAGCCTTGACTAGATGGACTGTTGACAAAGTAATGTCTGTGCTTTTGGTATAGGGCTCCACAAACATGATGCTGTGCACAAGGTCTGTAACCAAAGCCCTTGGGTGATAGTTAAGGACCACCTTCAACAGTAAGTTTCCTGGCTTGAAGTAGGACGGTCTTGAGAATACCTCTACATCCAGCATCTTGATGTATTCTGTGTGTCTCTGTCCCTGGAGAGATGAGTAGCTTCTGGACAAGAAGACACTGATTTATTCACCTGCGGGTCCCCAGCTGCAAGCACAGGGCCTTGGACTGAACTAGAGCTCTACCCGAGTGTTCCCTATCCTCTGCTGAATTAGCCCTGCATGGTCCGTCCATTTTGGACAGGCTCTCTCCTAATATTTACTTTTAATTAAATGGAATGTTCATCAAAGTGAAAAGCATGCTTCACTTGGTGCATTACCTCGGACCACAGAGGACACACCTCTGTTACTCCTTACGGCCCTTTTGGGACAGCTGGGGCTTTAGTTCCATATACTTTATTAGTGTAATTGAAATGGACATTAATCCAAGGGGAAGCATTTAGAACACTGCCTGGGTGAGAACTCCACGGCGGGGGTCTGCCCAGCCGTGCACTGGCTGCTTCAGTCGCACCTGAAGAGTCGTGGCTGAACGCTGGCCACGTTGGCCTTATTTGGAATTGGGTCTGAGACATTTGAGGGTCTCCAGAGTTTCACTGAAGTTCATTTCAAAACTCCCACTGCAGGTGAGCAGTGCAGAGGGAGGGGCGCATGGGGAGTGTTATTGAGGGGAAACATACAGAGGCGTTTAAGGTGCACTAGAGGGCCTTCCCGGTGGTCCAGTTGTTAAGACTCCACCTTCCCATGCAGGGGGTGGGGCTTCTATGCCTGATCAGGAAGCAGAGATCGCAAATGCCTCCGTTGGAAAAAACAAACCATTAAACAGAAATAATATTGTAACAAATTCAATAAAGACTTTAAAAATGGTCTACATAAAAAAAATAAAATAAAAACTCTTTAAAAAAACAACCAAGTGCTAAGGAAGAGGGTGGGAGAAAGCGCTGCAGAGCGGGAGAAGTGACCCTAAGAGTGACCTCCCCTGGACCCCTGCTGCTAAAGAATGAGGAACTAGTGGGTGTTGCCATGCTGTCCTGATGCCGCACCCGAGCTGTTCCATCACATGCCTCTGCTGGCCCCACGCCTGGTCCTGAGACCCACCCGCTTTCAGGTCTGAAGATTTCTGTCCCTGAAGCCCCCAGGACCTCTGCTTTGCAGGACCTCTCTCTGCAAACCTGAAGTGTCACATGCTCCCAAGAAAATGCACCCTTTTCTTTTTGTGGGGGGCTGTTATTAAAAAAAAATTTTTTTTTAATTTATTGGAGTATAGTTGATTTACAATCTTGAGTTAGTTTCTGGTGTACAATGAAGTGATTCAGTTATATATGTATTCATTCTTTTTTAGATCCTTTTCTCACATAACTTATCATAGAATATTGAGTGGAATTCCCAGTGCTCTACCGTAAGCAGGTCCTTGTTGGTTATCTA
This sequence comes from Bos indicus x Bos taurus, assembly GCF_003369695.1. NCBI lineage: Eukaryota > Metazoa > Chordata > Mammalia > Artiodactyla > Bovidae > Bos > Bos indicus x Bos taurus. The sequence goes on along the minus strand of NC_040079.1, from coordinate 3,548,516 downwards.
TTTTGCATGTAGTAGTGTGTACTCTTGCCTGGAAAATCCCATGGACAGAGGAGCCTGGTGGGCTGCAGTCCATGGGGTCGCGAAGAGTCAGACACGACTGAGCGACTTCACTTTCACTTTTCACTTTCATGCATTGGAGAAGGAAATGGCAACCCACGCCAGTGTTCTTGCCTGGAGAGTCCCAGGGACGGGGGAGCCTGGTGGGCTGCCGTCTATGGGGTCACACAGAGTCAGACACGACTGAAGTGACTCAGCAGCAGCAGCAGCAGTGTGTACGTGTCAGTCCCAAGCCCTTGATTTGTCCTTCCCCACCCCGTTTCCCCTTTTAGCCACAAGTGTGTCTTCCATGTCTGTAAGTCTGTTTCTGTTTTGTGAACACGTTCATTTGTATCTTTTTTAATTAGGTTGATTTGTTGCTGTTGTATGAGTGATACATATGGTAGTCTTCTTTCTCTGACTTACTCACTTAGTAGGATAATCTCCAGGTCCCTCCATGTTGCTGCAAAGGGCACTATTTCACCCACTTTACAGCTGGGTAATATTCCATCGTATGTATGTGCCACACCTTACTCATCTGTCTCTCTGGTGGTGGATGTTAGGCTGCTTCCATGTCGTGGCTATTACAAATAGCGCCGCTGTGAACATAGGGATTATGGTTTTCTCTGGATATATGCCCAGGAGTGGGATTGCAGGATCACTGGTAAACCTACTTTTAGTTTTTAAGGACTCTCCATACTGCTCTCCATAGTGGCTGCAGCAATTTACGTTCGCACCAACAGTGCAAGAGCGTCCCCTTTCTCCACATCCTCTCCAGCATTTTTGTTTATAGTCTTTTTGATGATGGACGTTCTGACCCCAGTGTGAGGTGATAAGCTCAACAAGCAAAGGTGCCCTTTTGATAGTCTTCCCACCAGAGCCTCTGTTACCATTTCTCTCCCCAAGGACTTTACATGTATATAACCTCACTTTTCTAGCATAGAGGGGTTGCACCCATCAGTGGACACAGCAGAGGTCTGGTACTGTTTCTCTGACTCATCCTTTGTCCCAAGGACCTTTTGGTCTTTCTTGTTTTGAGTCACGTTGACTTGAAATTGCCAGGACTGGAGGGTCCTCCGTGTTCAGCTCAGCCTCTCTGCCACTAGCTGTGTGATGTTCAACAACAGAATGAAGGAAGCAGAGCAGAGAAAGGGGGGCTCTGGACATGTGGGGAACAGCTGCAGGCTGAGGACCACGGCCAGAGGAGCCACCCGCCCCCCATAAGACCGCAGCAGTTAATGACGAGACGCGGCTTGTGTCTCTGCCAGGCTGTGTGGCCGGGCAAGGCCCGCTCTGCCCCTTACGATGCGTGTGAGCTCCATCACCCAGTCATGGCAAGTTCTTTTGTTACCCCCATGGGCTGTAGCCCACCAGGCTCCTCTGTCCATGCAATTTTACAGGCAAGAATAGTGAAGTGAGTTGCCATTTCCTTCTCCAGGGGATCTTCCCAACCCAGGGGTCAAACCAGCATTTCCTGTGTCTCCTGCATTGGCAGGTGGATTCTCTAGCACTGAGCCACCTAGGAAGACCACTCCCCACTATGATGACCATTAACTTTACAATTGTGAAGAGGCCGTTTACCCACACCCAAGGGCAATGCACTTTTTATACGGAAGCAAAATACAGCCTTATCAGTGGATAATGATATGTGCAACCATGCATTTCGTTACAGAAGATTATAAAAAGAACAGAGAAAAAATTATTGTCTCCACCTTTTGTGGTATCTGTGATTACACTCGCTTTCATTGATGAGCTGCATGTTTTAAACTGCAATTAAGAAGTAAAGCATAAACTCTGGGCTTTTTTATGTAGAAGAGACTGGGGGGAGGGGCAGGTTCTTTGGAAGGATTTCTCTCAAGATGCAACCAGGACCGCAGAGTCAGGTTGGCACAAGTAGAAAGACATCGTTATAGCAGCACCAACAATCAGGAGAAACACAGCACTCCCCATGGAACGATTCCAGGTGATTCTCTGTGAATGCCTCTCCCTGCCTTTATTCCTCCTATTTCGGAAAGTGAGGGCGCTGGATAACCAGAGGGTTTTTAAGGGTGAGCAATGCCACATGCTGTTGGAGAGCATCTCAGCCAAGGTGCTGGTTCCCTCCTGATGTCCCAAAGCCCTGAGAACTCAGGGTCCCAGCAGGAATCAGACAGGCTGCTTTATGATCTCCCAGGATCTTTACAGCTGCAGAATCCTGCATTCCTGGCCCTGGCCCTTCCCTCTACCCAAAGTCCTCTTTGTGAGATGGAAGCCTCATTGCCAGGTTCCTGAGTTCCGATCAGCATTTCCATGGGATTCTCTGGTTCCTCAGATAGGAACCCCTGTTCCAGTCCTGGCAGCACGAGTAAGATCACACCCAAGCAGGGCAGCCAGCTCCCCAAGCAGGGCTACAGGAGCCATGTTCAAGCAGAGCCGGTCTCGTGTGCGGGCAGCTGCTCTACGAGTGGAGATGCATCTGCTCAGCCCCTGACCATCTGCATGGCCATGGACAGCGCCAGCCTGCAGCCAAGAGAAGGCCTTGACCTCTCGACGTCCAGAAGCGTGAAGCCCTGAACTGCAGTGTGTACTGAACTGGGATTCTTCTGTACTCGAAAGAAGATGGTCTAAGTCTTCAATGAGTCAAATGCAGACATGCCAACTAAGATTTTCTTTGCTCAGACACTCGTTTCTAAAATCTGCAAGTCTGTCTGGATTTTTCATTTACCTTCATTGTAAAAGCATTGCAGCGCCATGTACATCAGATTCCAAAGCTGGCTCTGACAAACCATGACTGTAATTTTAAACCTAGCGAGCTCTGATGGAGAAGGAAATGGCAACCCTCTCCAGTGTTCTTGCCTGGGAAATCCCATGAACAGAGGAGCCTGGCGGGCTACAGTCCATGGGGTCACAAAGAGTCGGACACGACTGAAGTGACTCAGCAGCAGCAGTGACCAAACAACAACAATCCAGATCTGAAGTCACTGCTTTTCTTATATTTTTTGACAATTCATTTTGCTGTTTAATATGTTTGGGAGTACAGCTGTTTTAGTGTTGTGTGAGTTTGGTTCTCATGAGTTATCTATTTTATCCATAGTATCAATAGTGTATATATACATGTCAGTCCCAATCTCCCAATCCATCCACTCCCCTGTCCGCCCTTTGGTGTCCATTCATTTGTTCTCTACCTCTGTGTCTCTATTTCTGCTTTGTAAGTAAGATCGTCTACACCAGTTTTTTTTCCAGATTCCACATATGTGCATTAATATATGATATTTGTTTTTCTCTTTGATTTAGTTCACTTCCGACTTCACTTTCACTTTTCACTTTCATGCATTGGAGAAGGAAATGGCAAGCCACTCCAGTGTTCCCACCTGGAGAATCCCAGGGACAGGGGAGCCTGGTGGGCTGCCATCTATGGGGTCGCACAGAGTCGGACACGACTGAAGTGACCTAGCAGCAGCAGCAGCAAATGTGGTACATATATACAATGGACTATTGAGACGTGGATGGACCTAGAGACTGTCATAAAGAACTTTTCTTGAGTATTTTATTTCAAAATGTTAGGAATAATTTTTTCAATGAAAAGTGACCTTTTTAAACACACAATACTCTGTCTCCATCACTGTTACATGCATTAGCGTAGTCCCACGCCACTGAACCACATTTCTGGCAAACATGATCATCCAAGTGTGTGTGAAAGTGTCAGTTGCTCAGTATAGTCTCCAGGCAAGAATACTGGAGTGAGGTGCCATTCCCTTCTGCAGGGGATCTTCCCGACCCAGGCATTGAACCCAGGTCTCCCGCACTGCAGGCAGATTCTTTAACATCTGAGCCACCAAGGTTGACGTCAGAGACAGAGGCCGACGCTGACCTCTCTCCTGCAGGTCTTCCCTTGACCTTTCCCAGGCACACCTGCCCCAGGTGCGTACTCATGACCAAGGCTAGCAGCTCTGTCTCCAGACGTGGACATCTCAGAGGTCATGTGCCTCTGTGTTTCTCACATGGGTGAATCACTTGGTTTATTTTATAGAAAGCCTGTTGATGTGGGCCTTTCTGTCCTAAGTCAGTTGTTTTGGGACTCGTTACACTGTAAGTCGTAACTGTAAGTTGTTGGGCTGGAGGAAGCCCAAGCTGGAATCAAGATTGGTGGGAGAAATATCAATAACCTCAGATATGCAGATGACACCACCCTTAGGGCAGAAAGGGAAGAGGAACTAAAGAGCCTCTTGATGAAAGTGAAAGAGGAGAGTGAAAAAGTTGGCTTAAAGCTCAACATTCAGAAAACGAAGATCATGGCATCCAGTCCCATCACTTCGTGGGAAATAGATGGGGAAACAGTGGAAACAGTGTCAGACTTTATTTTTGGGGGCTCCAAAATCAGTGCAGATGGTGATTGCAGCCATAAAATTAAAAGACGCTTACTCCTTGGAAGGAAAGTTATGAACAACCTAGATAGCATATTCAAAAGCAGAGACATTACTTTGCCAACAAAGGTCCATCTAGTCAAGGCTATGGTTTTCCCAGTGATCATGTATGGATGTGAGAGTTGGACTATAAAGATAGCTGAGCACTGAAGAATTGATGCTTTTGAACTGTGGTGTTGGAGAAGACTCTTGAGAGTCCCTTGGACTGCAAGGAGATCCAACCAGTCCATTCTAAAGGAGATCAGTCCTGGGTGTTCATTGGAAGGACTGATGCTAAAGCTAAAACTCCAATACTTTGGCCATCTCATGCGAAGAGTTGACTCATTGGAAAAGACCCTGATGCTGGGAGGGATTGCGGGCAGGAGGAGAAGGGGACGACAGAGGATGAGATGGCTGGATGGCATGATCGACTCGATGGACATGAGTTTGGGTGAACCCTGGGAGTTGGTGATGGACAGGGATGCCTGGCATGCTGCGATTCATGGGGTCGCAAAAAGTCAGACACGACTGAGCGACTGAACTGAACTGAACTGAACACTGTAAGTTAATTGCTCGTTCATAGTAAATGTTAAAATTGTTAAGAATGGCCGAGCCCCTTAGGCTGCTGCCCTGCCTCTTATGAAGGACTCAGTCTGTGATCAGGGCCCTCCACCCTCTCTATCTCCACATCCCCACCCATGCTGTCCACAGCTAAGGGCTCTGAATTCAGAGCTTGGTGTGAAAACTCCTAGGAATCCAGACACTTCTCCTGTAGCTCTGGAATCCAGACACTTCTCCTGTAGCTCTGAGAGTTGAGATTTGTCAGACTCTGCTGGTGTCTAGGACATCTCTGTTTATCCCAGAATGCACAAATAGGAGCTTGCCTGGTGGCTCAGGTGGTAAAGAATCTGCCTGCAATTCAGGAGACATGGATTCAATCCCTAGTTGGGAAGATCCCCTGGAAAAGGGAACGGCAACCCACTGCATTATTCTTGCCTGGAGAATCCCATGGACAGAGGACTCTGGTGGGCTACAGTCCATGGCATCACAAAGAGTTGGACACAGCTGAGCCCAGCACAGGGTTAGCGAGGGCTTCCCAGGCGGCACTAGTGGTATAGAACCCGCCTGCCAATGGGAAACTCAGGTTCAGTCCCTGGGTTGGGAGGAGGAGGGCATGGCAACCCACTCCAGTATTCTTGCGTGGGGAATCCCATGGACAGAGGAGCCTGGCAGGCTACAGTCCATGGGGTCACAAAGAGTCAGACACTTTCTGACTCAAAGAGTCTGAGCAACTAACACACATGCAACAGACAAGGAGGAATAAGCTGACCTCTTCCTATTGATAACCTATTGTCGGCCATGTTTCCCCCCCAAACCTATGGGCATTGTCTTAGAAACACAGACCAAAACCCTGTGGGTGGTTACTATTCCCATTTCAGAAACAAAGCGGCTTTGGCTCAGAACTGCTCACTGATTTTTTCTAGGGTCTCTCAGATCACTCCAGTTTGGCTCCAGCTGACGTCCCTGCCCCTGAAGCCTCTCAGTGATGACGCGTGCTTTAGAGGCACAGTGGGACGTGTGGGCCAGGCTGAGGAAAGAGGGAAATGCCCCTTCCCACAGCCAGGAAAGCACTGATTAGGAAGCGGTGTGGATGAGGTCAAGAATTAAATTGGATGTGAGGGTACTCTGATCTTGGGGTAGAGACGGCTTGGGTGCAGGGGAAGCCCCACTCGGCTTCAGGTGAAGAGGAAGGTGGACCTGACGGGCTCTGGACACAGCCTCGTCGCATGTCCGTGGAGCTTCCCTTCTGTGAAGTCGCCGAGAACACTGAACCCTGGCTCCTGGTGGAAACACAGGGTCGGTTCCTGTGAGCCTCGGGTCCCAACATCTTCATTAACTGAACGGTACACAGTCTTCTTATACGTGTTGTTCAGTTGTGACTTCGGAGTGGTCGTGATAAAATGTATCATGCAATTTAGAAAGATGGTAACGATGACCCTATACAGGAGACAGCAAAAGAGACACAGATGTAAAGAACAGACTTTTGGACTCTGTGGGCGAAGGCGAGGGTGGGATGATTTGAGAGAATAGCATAGAAAACATATTACCATATGTGAAATAGATTATCAGTCCAAATTTGATGCATGAAACAGGGCACTCAAAGCCGGTGCGCTGAGATGACCCAGAGGGATGGGATGGGGAGGGAGTGGGGAGGGAGGTTCAGGATGGGGGACACATGTACACCCGTGGCTGATTCGTGTTGATGTATGGCAGAAACCACTACAATACTGTACAGTAATTAGCCTCCAATTAAAATAATTAATTTTTAAAAAATGTATCCATCCATAGCAGCCCCTGTGAAGTCAGAGGCTCGTTTGATGAAGGGTGTTCTTGTTCCACACGTATGTGGAAGTGTTTGAACATCTTCACCACATTTTTTGAAAATGTTTGATGATGCCATTAAATCATAGACATTTAGGGAAAGACGTGTGAGTGTCCCTGTGTGTGTGTGTGTGTGTGTGCGCGCCTGTGTGTGTGTGGGTGCGTGCATGTGTGTGTGTGTATCTGTGTGTGTGTGTCCAGTGTGTATGTATGTGGTGTGTGTGAGTGTGTATTTGTGGTATGTGAGTGGTGTGTGTATCAAGTACATATATGAGATTTGCGTGTGTAGATCTAATCATTCAGAGGCAAGTACGGAGAATACCCTGGTTGATCAGTCTAGATGCTTTTCAGTTCAGTTCAGTTCAGTTCAGCTGCTCAGTTGTGTCCAACTCTTTGTGACCCCACGGATCCCAGCATGCCAGACTCCTCTGTCCTTCACTGTCTCCTGGAGTTTACTCAAACCCATGTCCATCGAGTCGGTGATGCCATGCAACCATCCCAACCTCTGTCCTCCCCTTCTCCTCCCGCCTTCAACCTTGCCCTGTATCAGGGTCTCTTCCAATGAGTCAGTTCTTCACATCAGGTGGCCAAAGTACTAGAGTTTCAGCTTCAGCATCAGTCCTTCCAGTGAATATTCAGGACTGATCTCCTTTAGGATGGGCTGGTTGGATCTCCTTGCAGTCCAAGGGACTCTCAAGAGTCTTCTCTAACACCACAGTTCAAAGTTTCTTTTATGTAGAGTTAAAAAATGGTCATGAAATTTTGTGACTGATTTTCATCTGTGGTCCGCAGACTCACCCTGGTCAGGATGTTCCTAGGTTACTGTTAATGGCAGGGTCATGGGGATGAGACTGTGGCTTTCTGAGGTGGCAGCTTTGAAGGGTATTATTTATTGGGACAGACGTGTAAATACAGTAATATTTAGAGTAACGTGCCATGCCTGTGTGTGGATTTAAAAACAAAAACAGTGTTGTGTTCACGCGAGCCTTTTTTACTGTGGAACTGACGATAACTGTGTTTAGATTGCAGAGTCTCATTGGTCTGATTTTTGAATCCAGATAAACTCTTAGAAAAGGATATTCATATATCCACAAAGGACGGTGAAGAACTGAATGAAACATAACATTTAATTACATTGGGTGTGAGACATGCATTAGTCACTCAGTTGAGTTGGATTCTTTGTGACCCCATGGACTGTAGCCCACCAGGCTCCTCTGTCCATGGGATTCTCCGGCAAGAATACTGGAGTGCGTTGCCACACCCTCCTCCAGGGGCTCTTCCCGACCCAGGGATGAACCCAGGTCTCCTGCACTGCAGGCAGATTCTTTACCTGCCCAGCCATGTGGGAAGCCTGGACGGGGGTCAGATCATCTACTTAAGGGTATTGTTTGTTGAGGAACATGTTGGCTATTCCTAGGGTTTGGTTTGACTCTTAGACCATTTGTCTGCAGATGTATTTAACTTTAGATTAAAAAGCCTCATGCACTCCCTGCACAGCAGATGATCCTTAAAAAACAAAAAACAAAAACAGTTCTAAAGACCTCTGGGAGATGCCCTGCGTTTTCCTAGTGAGATAATAAGCATATTAGGCCATTGTTTAGAATAATGATGCACAGGTCCTATTCAAAGCCTAGAACAATTTTATAACTCTCAATAGATGTTGAGAATAACCAGCAGGATATTTTGAAAGAAAAGTTGCATTTAGCATAGAGAAAAGTAAAATAATTGTTTATCTCCCATCACGGCATGCCAATGGGCCAACAGTGGGAGAAATAGCTCTGGAGCCATGGAAGTGTGGCTGGCCTGTCATTACTGGAAGCGACACAGTGGTTCCTCTTGTTGCTGTAGTTCAGTTGTAGTTCGTGTTCAACTCCCCGTGGACTGCAGCATGCCAGGCATTCCTGTCCTTCACCATCTCCCGGAGCTTGCTCAAACTCATGTCCATTGAGTCAGTGATTCCATCCAACCATCTCATCCTCTGTGCTCCCCTTCTCCTCTCTGCCCTCAATCTTCCCCAGCATCAGGGTCTTTGCCAGTGAGTCGGCTCTTTGCATCAGGTGGCCAAAGTATTGGAGCTTCAGCTTCAGCCTCAGTCCTTTCAATGAGTATTCAGGGTTGATTTCCTTTAGGATTGCCTGGTTGGATCTCCTTGCAGTCCAGGGGACCCTCAAGGGTCTTCTCCAGCACCACAGTTTGAAAGCACCAATTCTTCAGTGCTCAGCCTTCTTAATGGTCCAACTCTCAAATCCATACAGAACTACTGAAAAACCATAGCTTTGACTATGTGGACCTTTGTCGGCAAAGTGTTCTCTCTGCTTTTTAACATGCTGTCCAGGTTTGTCATAGCTTTCCTTCCAAGGAGCAAGTGTCTTTTAATTTCATAGCTGCAGTCACCATTCACAGTGATTTTGGAGCCCAAGAAAACTTTTACTTTCATATTAGTGGGTTTTTTCAAAGTTTGCATTGTGGAGCTCATGAGGGTTAGACAAAATGCAAATGAGCATTATAAATGTATCCCTTTGAGCTTCATGAACTTGAGCTAAGGCTTCATTAAGGGACTCTTTCTGGGGAAGCATCTCTAAAGCCCACCCCATTTTGAGGCACACCCATGCCTGTGGCGTGAGTTCAGGAAGCCCCTGGCTCTGGGGGCGGCAGGCCCCGGGCTGGAGCCGCCCTCCACTTAATCCGTCTGTGACCTTTGACACAGCACATGCGTGCCTGGTCTCTCAGTTCCTTTATTCAGGAAGCAGTGTCACCACGGCAGGGTGCTGTGGGGAGGGCACGATGGACCCAGCACAGGGCATGGACTCCTGGAGCTGTTCAGTAAACGATCGCCATGGTTATGCCTATTTGTCAATTAGTTCCTAATTCAACTGATGTTGGGATTTAATTAATAATGGTAACCAGTGAGTTTGTTATCACTCCAATAACCACATACAGGAAGCTCCCTACGTACGAACCTTGAAGCTGCGAACTTTCAAAGATGCGAACGTGCATCCATCAGCGTCAGGCGTGAGTGACCCTGCAGCTGGTCCTCCGTCTCCCATCGCTGGCCATCCTCCGGCTCCATCATCTCCCACCCCTCCTCCCTCCAGTCATTCCTGCCCGTTCCCTCGATGCCAGCCCCTGTGTGCCAGCTGTTGGGCTGGACTACTGTGCTCTTCAAGGTACTGTCCTGTGAGATTAAAAATGCTTTATTTTTTTCAGCTGTTTGTCTTTATGTATTATTTACGTGAAAAGTATTGCAAACGTATTACAGTACAGCACTATATATAGCCAAGTGTGTGAGTTGGGTGCCTAAGCTAACTTTGTTGGATTTATGAACAAATTGGACTTATAAACGCACTCTCAGAATGGAATGCATTCATATGTGGGAGTCTTACTGTGCTGCTGCTGCTAAGTCGCTTGAGTCGTGTCCGACTCTCTGCGACCCCATAGACGGCAGCCCACTAGGCTCCCCTGTCCCTGGGATTCTCTAGACTTACTGTATATGTAGGTTAAAAATCATTCCTAGGAAAATCCCAGTGTTGACACTTTTCTATTTCCTTACATCTCGTTCTGATAATGCAATGTAAGAGCTGACCTAAGGTGACCGTTCACTCTGCGTCCAGCCCTGTTTTAGCTGCTTTGTATGTATTAACATATCATCCATCCCCTGAGTTTGGGACAGTCAGCACTTAATTTTTATAGGGAGGAAGCTGACAAAGGTAAGAAACTGGACTAAAGACACACAGCCAGTCAATGGGAGAAAGGTAACTGTTATGTGATAAGAATGCAGTTTTAAAGGCCAGGGTTTATACTCTAGATAAGATGCTGCATCTGGCACCACATCTGGCATGTGGCAGGCTCTCCTTCCCCAGGGAACTGTGTTCTGAATCATACGAGTCAGTCCTGGATCTCTGTCTTCACTGTCATAACTGAATGATACATCTAAATGGTGTTATCTGACTTGACACAAGCATTGTTCATTGTAAATCACATAGCTTGTGATGAAACTTTGGAAAAATCAAAGGAGTCACACAGTCCAAAGATGTACCATATTGTATATCCAGGAGATCTTAGGATATCAGGCTAAGTGGTATTTCAAATGCATTTTGCGCCTGGGTGAAAGATCTCTTGAACTTCCCAGGTGGCATAGTGGTAAAGAGCCAGCCTGCCAACGCAGGAGACATATGCAGTGCAGGTTCGATCCCTGGGTCAGGAGAATCCCCTGGAGGAGGGAATGGCAGCCCACTCCAGTATTCTTGCCTGGAGAATCCCTTGGACAGAGGAGCCTGGCGGGCTACAGTCCATGGGGTCACAAAGAGTCAGACACAACTGAGGTGACTTAGCAGACATGCATGTAAGATCTCTGGAATAATCATGCAGTTTGGATAGGACCTGCTTTGCAACTGGCCACACAGATGGATTTCAGCACCAGAAGGTGTTTATATCAGTGGCTTCTTGTTTACAGTCATGCCGCATGTTGAGGAATTTGACCTTTGACGCAGTGGTCTGCATTCTGTGCATGCCTGCTAAGTCACTTTAGTCATGTCTGACTCTTTGCAACCCCATGGACTGTAGCCCACCAGGCTCCTCTGTCCAAGGGACTCTCCAGGCAAGAATACTGGAGTGGGTTGCCATTCCCTTCTCCAGGGGATCTTCCCAACCAGGGATTGAACCTGGGTCTCCCGCATTTCAGGTAGTTTCTTTACCTTCTGAGCCACCAGGGAAGCCCAGTGTTTATATAATAGGTGATCAAATTAGAGGTGATGACTCTTGCCCCCCTCCCCCTCAAATGCCAGAACCTGCCGGGACACCCTGCTCAGGCCAGAGCCAGTACACACTGGAAATCTCACTGTGGCCTCAGGCGTAATACCTGTACATACCTGAAGGTCGGGAGACCCATGTCCAGTCTCCAGCTCCCCTCTGTCAGGAGGCAGGCAGCGATGTTCACCATAACCCTCTCTGGATTGGGACTGGACTCGTTCCCACCTGCCCCACTGGCCCCACTAATGTGATCTGCTCACCTTCTGAAGCCTAGGTCCCTCCTGCATCACCCTAGAGCACTCATCCAAAAGGAGGTGGGAGTAGACGTTCCGTGCTTGAAATCCGCAAGAGACACCTGCTTTGAATCCTGGACTTGACACAGTTGTGCCCGTCATCTGGAGCAAATGATTCCAACTTTCTCTGCCTAGGCTTACCATCTGTAAGATGAGGATAGAAATGATCTACTTCATTGGGCTCATTTAAGGATAATTGAGCTAATGCCCAGGAATTGTAAGATGGCTGGGGACTCGGTATTTGCTGGCAAGCGTCAGCCATTGTCATTGTCATCATCGTCATCAACAACAATACTGCCGTCATCACCAACCGGAACTTAATGAGGACTTAGAGGCAAAGCAGCAGGTGTGGGGTATACAGCAACGGGGTAGACCTGGCTCCTTTACTCAAGGAACTCACTCTCCTTTCCAGGCAGAGAGGAATCGTAATAATAACAGGAAACAGATAATCTCTGTTATGAAGCTTATGTAGCACAGGGTACCGTGGGAATTCCAAGAACACAGGGGATACCCGGAAGGCAGGCCTCCACAGACAGACCTGGAGCATCCTTGACGCTCCGTATCTTTCCAGATAGAAGGTCAGACGGTCCAGCAGGAAGGACTCAGAGGAAGCTCCAGGCAACCCCGGGTGTATGTGGGCACGATGGGCAGATACCAGATGCCCGCCGTCTACATGGGCTAAACAGGGCCTTGTGGGCACGATGGGCAGATATCAGATGCCCGCCGTCTACATGGGCTAAACAGGGCCTTGTGGGCACGATGGGCAGATATCAGATGCCCGCCATCTACATGGGCTAAACAGGGCCTTGTGCTGTTTGTTGCTGGCGTGTGTGTGCGTGTGTGTGCATGCGTGTGTGTGCGTGTGTGCGTAAGCGTGCATGTGCGCGCGTGCGTGTGTGCGCACGTGTGTGTGCATGCGTGGGGGGTGCGCACGCGTGTGTGGAGGTGTGCGCGCACGCGCGTGTGTGTGCGTGCGTGTGCGTGTGTGCGCGTGCGTGTGTGTGTGTGCATGTGTGTGTGTGCGTGTGTGTGTGTGTGCCCACACTTTCATTCATTTACTTACAGCTGTGCTGGGTCTTCACTGCTGCTCAAGCTTCCTCTAGTTGTGGCGATCGGGGGCTCCTCTCTAGCTCCAGGAGGCAGGCTTCTGTTTGTGGTGGTTTCTCTCGTCGTGCCCAGGCCCTAGGGCATGCGGGCTTCAGTCATTGTGTCTCTAGAACCCAGGCTCAACAGTTGTGTCTCATGGCCGTAGTTGCACCGTGGCATGGATCTTCCCAGATGGGAACCGTGTCTTCTGCGCTGGCAGGCAGATTCTTTACCACTGAGCCACCAGGGAAGCCTGCCGGCTTGTTGTTCTGACATCATGAAGACAAGGGAACAGGTGTTTCTGGACCCACATCCTTTCAGTCCTCTTTGCAGATGCATGAAAACAGCTGTTTTCAAATTCAAAAATAATACATTGTGCTACATAGAGCTTTTCTGCATTTCAAAGGTTTCCTAAACATTACCTCGTTTGATCCTCATGACAATCGCATTAGATACACAAGACAAGTATTATTTGCCCTGTTTGACAAATGGGGACTGAGTCACGAGAAGACACCTAATCATGGTCACTGGAGAATGAGGGCTGAGTCCCAGAACCCCTGTGGTCTATGGAGTTGAGAGGAACCCATTATAGGTGGCTCTTAGCTAATTTATAGACCAGTGGGGTAATTGTTACTGAATTCTGGAGGAACTGTGAGGTGATTTTCAGGACATAAGAAGTGGATAACTCATGCATATTTCAGTCAATTAATTGTATTTCTGAAATTAAAAACAGTCAAAGTATCCCAAAGTATTAAAAACAAGGCCTTGGGTACTGAGCGTGCCCCATCAGATAGTGAGTACGGTGTTCACTGCAGCAGGACTGACAGCCAAAAGGTGGAAGCAGCTTGGGTGTCCATCAGCTGTTGAATGCGCAAATAAAATATGGCCTACTCATGTAAAGGGATGCCACTCACACACAAAAAGCAGTGAGGTTCTGATACATCCTGCAACATGGATCAACTTGAAAAATTATACCAAGTGAAACAGGCCAGGGAAAAAAGACAGATCCTCTATGATTCTGCTTATCTGAAATATCTAGTAGAGGCAAATTCATTGAGAGAGAAAGTGTTAGAGGTTACCAGGGGCTGTCAGGAGAGAAAAGGGGACTTATTGTTTAGTGGTTAGGGATTTTCATGTTGCAGTGCTGAGGACCTTGAGCACAGAGAGTAATGATGGTTGTACAGCCTGTGAATGTACTTACTGCCACTGATTTACGTGCTTAAGACTGGTTAAACTGGGACATTTTGTATTTTATATATAAGTATCTGTGTCTGTGCACACAGAGGCAGACCTCATTTTAGTGTGCTTCACAGATATTGCATTTTTTTTCCAACAAATTGAAGGCTTGTAGCAACCCTTTATTGAGCAAGTCTGTTGGCGCATTTTTCTAACAGCCTCGGCTCACTTAGTTTTTCTGTGTCGCCTTTTGGTAAATCCCACAATATTTCAAGCCCTCCACCAGCAAAAAGGTTTCAGCTCACTGAAGGCTCAGATGGTGGTTAGCCAAATGAGTAAAATCAGAAGTGAAAGAAGTTACAGCCAGCACCACAAGTATACAAAAGACAGTAAGAGACTCCTGTGAACAACTGGCGCTAGTGGTAAAAAAAAAAAACAACCCTGCCTGCCAGTGCAGGGGATGTAAGAGACACAGGTTCAAGCCCTGGGTTGGGAAGGTGCCCTGGAGGAGGGCATGGCAACCCTGTCCAGTATTCTTGCCTGGAGAATCCCATGGGCAGGCCAGTCCATAGGGTCACACAGAGTCAGGCATGGCTGAAGCAGCTTCGCACAGCACACATGAACAGCTGTATGCCAATAAAATGGACAACCTAGAGGAAATGGACAACTTCTTAGAAAAGGTACACTCTCCTGTGACTGAACCAGGAAGAAAGAGATAATATGAACAGGCCAATCACCAGCACTGAAATTGAATCAGTAATTTAGAAATTCCCAACAAACAAAAGTCCAGGATCAGATGGCTTCACAGGTGAATTCTATCAAATATTTAGAGAAGCATTAACATCTGTCCATCTCAAACTATTCTAAGAAATTTCAGAGGAAGGAACATATACTTCAAAACTAATTCTATGAGACCCACATCACCTTGATACCAAAACCAGACAAAGATATCACAGAAAAAGAAAATTACAACTCAGTATCACTGAGGAACATAGATGCACAAATCCTCAACAAAATATTAGCAAAATGAATCTGACAATGCATTAAAAGGATCATACAGCATGATCAAGTGGGATTTATCCCAAGGATGCAAAGATGTTTCTCAGTATCCGTAAATTAATGTGATATGCCACATCAACAAATTGAAGAATCCAAACAATATAATCATCTCAACAGATGCACAAAAAGCTTTTGACAAAATTCAACATCGTTTATGATAAAACTCTCCAAAATGTGGGCATAGAGGGAATATATCTCAACATAATAAAGGCCATGCATGACAGAACCACAGCAAACAACAGGCTCAGTGGTGAAAAGCTGAAAGCATTTCCTCCAAGCTCAGGAGCAAGACAAGGATGCTCACTCTCACCACTTTTGTTTGACTTAGTATTGGAAGTTCTAGCCACAACAATCAGACAAGAAAAATAAGTAAAAGGAATAAAAGTAAAAAAAATAAGTAAAATTCTCACCGTTTGCAGAAGACATGATACTATACATAGAAAACCCCAAAGACACCACCAGAAAATTAGCAATAAAGCATTTTAAAATTAAGGTATGTGTGTTGTTTATTTAGATATAATGCTGTTGCACACAATGTGTGTGTGTGTGTGTGCTCAGTCGCTTAGCCATGTCCAGCTCTTTGTGACCCCATGGACTGTAGCCCGCCAGGCTCCTCTGTGGCATGGGTTGCCATTTCCTCCTCCAGGGGATCTTCCCAACCCAGGGGTCGAGCCCCATCTTTTGCATCTCCTGCATTGGCGTGTGGATTCTTTAGTACTGTGCCGCCTGAGAAACCCTCCGCTGCACACCTATTAGACCACAGTAGAGCGTGAACAGAACTTTTATGTGCGCTGGGAGACCAACAGTTTCATAGAGCTTGCTTTATTGCAATATTCACATTATTGTGGTAGTCTGGTACCACACGCACAGTATCTCCAAGGTATGTCCGTGTATACGTGTGTCTGTGTATTTAAAACACAGCTATAGTAACTCTTCGTGAGGAAGTGCTTTTAAAAAGCGAAGAGATGGCAGCACAGTGAATATTATAATTTTTGAGATGTCTCGTAGGTTCTTCTATTTTTCATGAGAAAAAGCCTTGGCATCACAATGCCGCGGTGCTCTTCGTTTCATTTTAAGCCTGATTATTCCTGCTGTGTGTTTATGAAACATATGCAGAGCACTGGTGTGTTTAGAATATAGAAAAGGCAAAGTATGTAAGGAGATAACAATTTAACTTTTTGCAGGAAAACTCTGGCATGTTTTTCATTCTGACAGATTGGTGAGAAGAAAGATGTGGGCTCTACTTTCGTAAACCCGTTTATCCTTCCATTCTCAAGAGCCATTTGTCACCAGTTATTCCCTGTCATACAGAAATACACCTCGAAGAAAATATAGCTAATTCCTCCATATGGTTTTCAAATATATCTGCTCTTGATCAGTGTGCTAAATATTTCATAGGTTGTATGCTGCAGGTTAGAAAAGAAAGGATTCAATTTTCCAAGACCGTTGAACTGAAAAAGAGTCCTTACATTTTACAGAAAGGGCAGGAGGAGTCACTGAGATGGGAGACAGTTTTGTCTAGTGATGAGGAAAAGAGGAAGGGGTCCCCCGGCCCAGGTCCCCAGGCTGTCTCCAGCTTCATCAACAGTCTGGGCCAATTTTATCCTTCATGCCTCGAAGCAGCCATGAGTAAAATGGTTTATGATGCTTAATCCCTTGGCTGCATATTCGGGACAGAGACTGAGCCTCGGGGTCCTTGGGACCCTGCCGGTCACCGTGCCTCAGACCATTACGGGAGGTAGACTAGACACTGAAAAGAGGTAGGCAGCAGGTCGTCCGATGGCCTTGCAAGGAGATGGCCTCTGTCTATCAAGTGACTTGGAAAAGGGCGTTCTCTTCCAGGCAAGGAAGTTACGGACAAGACCTGAATTTTAAGACAAGGCTCCCCAAATATCCAGGGTCAGCCACCAGGTCGCCTTCAAGCCCAGCCCTCTCATGGCACTGTCCCTCCCCTGAGGCCCTCTGTGCTTTCCTGGTGGAAAGTCGCTGTGGCCTTGGGGACCATCCGGAGGCAGCTCTCCTCTCCTGATGCCCCCTGGCCTCTCTGAGGCCACTGTCTGCTTGCTGTCCCTGATGGCTGGACCTGTTGTCTTGTTACTGTTCAGTCACTCAGTGGTGTCCAACTCTTTGTGACCCCATGCACTGCAGCACGCCAGGCCTCCCTGTACATCACTATCTCCTGGACCCTGCTCAAACTCATGTCCATTGAGTCGGTGATGCCATCTAACCATCTCATCCTCTGTCGTCCCCTTCTCTTCCCGCCTTCAATCTTTCCCAGCATCAGGATCTTTTCCAGTGAGTCGGCTCTTCACATTAGGTGGCTAGAGGATTAGAGCTTCAGCTTCACATCAGTCCTTCCAATGAACATTCAGGGTTGATTTCCTTTCGGATGGACTGGTTTGATCCTACTTAGTATAAAAGGCCTCCCGAGTTAATGGTTTATGTCATCTGTTTTAGTTCAGTGTGATGTTGTTATGACACTGGACACATATCACGGGGACCTATCCTCTGCTGTCATCACTTATTCTCCAAGAATTCTGTCCACAAGGGAAGACAAAAGAATAAGCAGGGGACTGAGGAGACAGGAGCTGGCAGGAGCAGAGGGACCCTGAGCATCATCTGCTTCCCCTCCGGGTCCATCTGCGTGGCTGGCTCAGACCAGCGGCCCGGCCACGCTTCTGGAACCAGACCCCCTGAAGGGCTGGCAGCAGGGTCTCTTGTCATTTGCCGCCTTCCCTAATTAAACGGCAGCGTCTGGCAGAGCAGGAAAAGCAAACTGTGCGGTGAACAGGAAAGGCGGGTCAGGCCCTGCATTCTGTAAGGAAGCTTGTCCAGAGCCGTCCCCACTCTTTCTATTTCCAGGAGACCGAGAATATTAAAGGTGAAGGTGTGGGGTCCATCTCGAAGGAGTCGGAATAGTTTTAGAGGACTTGGCCCTGACCTCATAGAGACTTTCTCCTCTGGAAAGTGAGTCTGGTGAAATGGGCAGAGCCACGGTCATGCACAGGAGCATGACGGGCCTCACTAGTGCCCTCGGCCACTGTGCGTCTGAGAAGAGCTGGTCCTCCTCCTGGCCATGCACCCGCCCCGCCCCCACCTCCAGCTCGTGGTCTTTGGAGCCGGGATAAGTTTGCTGGATCCGGAGACTTAACAAGGGTGTGGTGCATCCATTGCTCTTACTCTGTGCAGTCCGGCAACCGAGCTTTGCTGTGTGAACCTTCCGCCCAGAAGTGAGGAAGGGGTGTACGCTGGGGTGGCGGGCAGGCATGGGGCAAGACCTGGGAAGAGACGACATGCAGGCAGGTGAACTGGACGTGGGACTTGGTGCCGCTCTGCCCACCTGGCTGGGCAAAGCCAGGGATTCTGCATCCCCCCACCAAGATGTACCAGCCGTGTTTCCATTGTAGGGATCACAGCCACATGCAGAGGACTCAGAGCCACCCGGGGGTGGCTCGACCTCACTGAGGGACCTGAGACCTGGCATGCCACCTCCCTGGGCACGTGTAGCCTTCAGCAGCTCTTCCTCTCTAGGGAGGAGACGGTGTATGCCTTGACCACTCCTTAAGGCAGGTTTGAATGGTGATGAGATCCTGTGTAAAGGTATAAGTTGTTCTCTGCATGGAAGGCATGATTGGTCAAAAGCGATTTCATCTATATGATGAATCCCTCCAAGTTTTACTCCCTGCAAATGGCAGGGAAGAAAGCCTCTGTAACAGTGAATGTTTCAACAGGCATTTATTCAGCACCTGCTATGTGGCAAACACTGAAGCACTTGTGCCGGTGAATAAAGCAGATTTCAACTTAATGCCCTTTTTGAGTTGGCATTCTAATGGACACTCGAAGAAATCTGGTTGCAGGTAGAGTGAAATGACAGGGAGAGTTACGAAACATGAAAATCATGGGCTAGCGAGTGATACAGATGCAAGTTTCAGGAAAGATTGATTTTTAAAATTAGCACAGTGTCCCGGGCTCTGCCCCTTTGAGACTGACAAGCTCTTGTCTCTCTCTCTTTGTACTTGTTCAATGAATACACGGTGTCAAGAGCGCAGACCCATCTGAAGAGGGAGGCTTGTCGAGTGGCAGGAAAAAAAAAAGGCATTTCAGGGAAGAAGATGATGCTAAATGGAAGCTGATGGAAGGAGGAAGAAAACACACCACGTGGGAAAGCGGAGCCTGGTGACGAAGAAGCAGGGCGAGATGGGTTACAGTAACAATATCCAGTGACAAATAAAATAAAATGCTGTCATCAACCGAGGCCGGAAAATATTTCATAGACTTCATAAATCATCTAGACACTGAGTCCCAGCTCCCAGCTCCTGTGGGATGAAGCTCTCTATGTGGAACGTGTTGTAAATACAGGCGAAAGTTCACCAAGCCAACGACAGAGTCCTTCCTGTAGTCTGGGTTCCATCTGTGGGCCAGTGGCTCGCAGGACACCAACCGTACCCGATTCACAGTGCAAGTCAGAGGCGCTGTGCCCCCTCGAGCTGGCTCAGTCCTCTCACTGTCTCAAGGGCCACGACATTCAGGGAGCGCCTACTGTATGCTTGTACTGGGTGTGGCAGTGAGCAAGGCGAGAGCCCCCCGTCCCCTGGTGCCCAGGCTGGGGTGCCGTGGCCAGAAGGTGGCCGTGACTCACCCAGACACACACAGCTGGGCAGGGAGCAGACTCTACGCCGACACAATGGTCACCATATTCCTAAGCCAGTGGTCCCCAACCTTTTTGGCCCCAGGGACCGATTTCATGGAAGGCAGTTTTTCTATGGACCAGGGATGGGGGGATGGTTTCAGGATGATTTAAGCACATGGCACTTATCGTCCACTTCAATCTAACGCCACCACTGATCTGACCAGAGGTACCGGTCTGCAGCTTGGAAGTTGGGGACCCCTGTCTTATGTGACTCCAGAGAGCATCCTTGACGTTGAGATTGTAGGTCTTTATTTTTCCCAGTAATCTCTCCTCATCCAGAGTTCATAGAACACAGGGTGAATTGTGTACTCAGTCCATTCAGACCGCTGTAACAAAAATACCATGGACTGGGTAGTGAATAAAGAAGAGAAATGTACTTCTCAAAGTTCTGGAAATGGGAAGTCCCAATCAAGGCTCTGGCAGACTCTGTGTCTGGTGGGGGCCAGCTTCCCGGAGGTTCTTAGATGGAGGTTTCTTGCTGTGTCCTCAGGTGATGGAAGGGGCCCCAGGAAGTCTTGTAAGACTGCACTAATCCCACTCACGAGGCTCTACCCTCATGATCTCATCACCTCCGAAAGGCCCCACCTCCAAATGCTAGCATGTCGGACTTAGGGTTTTTCTTTGCTTTGTTTTGTTTTATCCCTGTTTTTTAAATTTATTTATTTTTTATTGAAGGATAATTGCTTTACAGAATTTTGTTGTTTTCTGTCAAACCTCGACATGAATCAGCCACAGGTATACATATATCCCCTCCCTTTTGAACCCCCTCCCATCCCCCTGCCCACCCCACCCCTCTAGGTTGATACAGAGCCCCTGTTTGAGTTTCTGGGGCCAGACAGCAAGTTCCCGTTGGCTATCTATGTTACATATGGTAATGTGAGTTTCCGTGTGGGACTTAGGTGTTAACAGTGTGAATTTGCGGGGGACACAAGTGTCCGTCCTATGCATATGAGCTTTTCTTGTTCCTTCAGCCACCCTGACCAGATTAATCAAACTAAGGGACCAAGGAGCCCTCAGGTTGAAATACAATGGTTGGGTAAAATCCAGCGCTTGGTAGAATGACCAGATGGAGGGGACGTTGAAAAATAAATGAGGTGTGATCATTACGACATATCCCCATCACTGCAGACGTGCTTATTTGGAAGTTCCACGTGGCACAGGGCAGCGCCAGGGAAAAGCTCGGATAAAAGGGGACACGAGCGGCGACTGCTTCCCATGTGGACGGTGCCTTGTGCTGGGCCTTGCAAAAGATTATTTGTGTTGTTGCACCTGAATGTATCCAAAGGAAATGGATTCGCTCTTAATCGCTCAATGTGCTCTTTCAAGTTGATGCTGATACGCAATTTTAATTTCTCTTTTGTATCCATCCCATCGCTTTACTTCAGGCACTTCTTTCTCACGTGGACGACTCCAAAAACCTCCTAAACTGCTGTCCCAGTTCATTTTCCACATGCTGAAGAGACCTTTCTAAATGGCAAATATGCCTATGGCATTTTATTGCCTACACTTTTTTTCGTCGTCTGCAGGGGAGAGCTTGTCCCCTTAATAAACAGGATCCTCATAATCCGAGCCTCACCCACCTCCTCACCCACACCTCACCCCAGCGCTGTAGATCTCCTGCAGCCCCTCGAAGGACCTTCTTGCACATCGTCACCATTCAACTGTACTGGCAGCCCACCGCTCAGTCCTGTCCACACTAGTCCACCTGGCCCCCTGTCATTCCAGCGGGATGTCCTATAAGAAAAGCCTTTGAGAACCACGGGTCCTTTGCTTTAGCCCTGCACACACGTGCCTTCACGTTCATCTGGAGATACGGCTTGTTTGTCTGCCTTCTCACCAGACTGGGTGACCTTTGAAGCCGAGGTTGTGTTTTCTGTACCTGTGTTTCCCCAGTATCTCCCTTTGTTGGTGTTGTTTAGTCGCTAAGCTGTGTCTGACTCTTTGTATTCCTCTGGGCTGTGGCATGAACTCCTGTAGGCTTCCCTGTCCTTCACTATCTCCTGGAGTCCGCTCAAACTCAAATCCATTGAGTCAGTGATGCCACCCAACTATCTCCATCCTCTGTCGCCCCTTTCTCCTCTTGCCCTCAATCTTTCCCAGCATCAGAGTCTTTTCCAATGAGTTGGCTCTTCACATCAAGTGGCCAAAGTATTGGAGCTTCAGCTTCAGCATCGGTCCTTCCAATGAATATTCGGGGTTGATTTCCTTTAGGATTGACTGGTTTGATCTCCTTGCAGTCCCAGGGACTCTCAAGAGTCTTCTCCAGTAGTGTAGCCCAATAAGACCTGGTATATCGTAGATGCTTAATAGATGTATAGAAATTAAATGAGAGAAACAAAAAATGGTGACCAATCAGGATTTTCCAGTAATAATCTCTTGTGTGGAATGGAATAAAAGCTCTCAGCAAGTTGAAAAATGATGTTGGGCTTTGGGAACCTGAACCAGTTTGCAGTTGTTCCTTCTCTAAAAAACATCCTGTGTGAATTCCATCTGAGCCCCAGGAGGGGAGGGTCCCTGGGGTGTTGACTAGCCTGGGGCATCCTTAGGTATTAGTCTGTACTGGGAATCTTCGGCTTGCTCATCACTATCACCAAATGCTAAATTGGAAACCAACCTGGGCTTGAAAAGGAGGCATCTGAGTTTACATGAACTCAAGTTCCTGAGAGGGAGAATCAGATTGGCTTGCAACATGTAACATGGGTTACATGCCTATAGACTGGTGTCCTCGGGTCAGGCCACAGACCCTGGGCAGTCACCCATGCCTTGGTTCCTGTCTCATCTTAAGCGGGATGCTTAAAGGGAAAGTTCTATCCAGAATGAGCCCAATGATGGACATGGACATACAAGTATTTTCTATTAAACCATAAAACCCCAAGAGAAGGAAAGCATGCTCCATCCTTAATTCTCCTGAATCAGTGAGCATGTTGGCTCCACTCCCTTTTAGAGGTATGGCAAGAGTCTGTGCTCGTCAGAAGAACTTATTTCATTTGAAGGATGAGGACAGTTTCTGAAAGCTGATGAAAAGAGTCAGGGAAGAATGTAGCCTGAATCTAGAAATGATCTTCCTGGGTTTCTTCAAGTTAGTAATTCTGAGGGGAGTGGGTCTGTTCATTTGATCCATTGACAGATTCTCAATTACAGTTGATATAGAGAAATGGGGTGTCTTTCATCTGTGTCAATTGACTCTGTTATCAGTAGGCTTATGAATGATAGCAACCACAAAAGATAAAAGCACAGTTGTGGTTTTGAAGTCTTGATGAGGAAAATACTTTAAAGCCGGAGCATTTCTGGTCTCCTATGAATGTTCCTGTATCGGCTGTGCTGTCTCCCACCTGTCATCCTCCTCAGAATGGGCTGTGAGAAATCACCCATCCTCTTGTAGGTTTCAGTCTTCTATCCTCTCTGAGATGTGGCTCAAACTCAGCTAGTTTCCTGGCGTTCTACATTCATCCCAAGGGTGATCTTTCTATACCAGAGTTCACCTGAGCATCTCAGATGTAGGAGACATCATTAATTCATTCAGGCGAGCTTTTTCTCCATCGCACGCAGGCCCTTCAGTTGCTTTGGCGTAGTGGCACATTTTATAAGTGGGTAGATTGACGGAGGGAGGAGAAGGGACGACAGAGGATGAGACAGTTGGATGGCATCACCAACTCAATGGACATGAGTTTGGGTAAGCTCCTGGAGTTGGTGATGGACAGGGAGGCCTGGCGTGCTGCAGTCCACGGGGTCACAAAGAGTCAGACACAACTGAGCGACTGAACTGAACTGAACTGATGTTGGAAAGGGGAAGTTCCTAGTGTTGGAACCTGAGCCTGCTTAAGGAGCTGACTCTGGTGTACTCCTGAGAGCTTCTGGGAGAAGTTACGGGTTGGAGAATTCTCGGAAAGGGAGAGAAAGCTTTGGAAATAGGGAAAACAGGCCCACGCACAGGGACAGTTTCTCTTAGAGATCTTAGAAGACTGGTTTCTTCATATTTCACCATTGACCCCATTTCACAAAAGTTTCACAAAATAATACCCGTCCTAAGAACTGTCTGCACTTGTATTTTCTGTTTTATTGGTCTTTCTCTTTGAATTGCTGGTTGACACAGTGATAGAATTAATTTCATCCCACAAACCTTGCAGTCGTCTTCATGTGGCTGTTTCTGTGTTCCCCAACAAGTAGTCATCTTTCCTGTTTCCTGTGGGGGCTGGTGGAGAGTCAGACTCACATTCAGTACTCAACGGCAGCTCTTATTATTTGATAGGCCGAGCTCCAATTCTTAAGGACTTTTACTTTTAATGCTCAGCAAAAGAAACTTAAAAAGACATAATAAGGCACATGCTTGTCTGATGAATTGAGGAAATATATCTTCCTTGTGTGTTTTATTGTTGATTTCGAAAATGCAAGATTTCTTTTTTCTCTTTAGTAGTCATTGTCTTCCCCCTTTCATCTTTATCCTTTACAAAGTGTTCATCTGCAGTGAGGGACGTGGTGATCCTCTGTCTTAAGCTGGGGAGCCTTTGTTTCAATGATGTGCAGCTCCCGTCATGGGGACAGAGTCCTGGCTGGATGCTGAAATGAGGGTAGGTGGGCTGGAGCCCCAAGTTCTCAGGAAGCCTTGGCTTCAACCTCATCACCTTGGCGCCATCCCAACCCACGTCTCCTCCCGTGGATGCTGCTCCATCCTCCCAGGGCTGCCCAAATCCGTGTTTCCACCTCTCAGTGATCCGCTCACTGTGGCCACACTAGCCTGTAAGGCTCCAGGAGGAGCTCTGTGTGTGGTGACTGTCTGAACGTCCTTGCTGGGAACAAGTTGCCTCGAATGAATGATCAGGTTCCAAACTCTCCTGGTGCTTGGGTGAAGAAAGACGTCCTCTGAATTTCAGTGGCGGTGACTCTCAAGTTTTTCTGAAGTTCTCTCCCTGAAATACCCATGTTTCTGTTGCTTTCTGTGTGCTGAGCACTGGGCGTACGAAGAAGCAGACATGTCCTTAAGGTGATCTCAGTCCAGCAATGAAGAGAGCCTCTGATGGAGCCCCTGCTCTGTCCGCTGGTTTAATAGTTGAACTCATTTAGTCCTGGCCATGTGCTGTGAGCCGTCTACTGTGTGTTCATTCAACAGCCGGAACCTGGAATCGGCAGCTTACATATGGCCAGCAAGTGAAACAGACCTGGAATTTGCGCACAAGAAATTATTCTGACCTTGAAGCTCATTCCTCTAACTGATATGTAGCTCTTCATTCTTCCCAGGCTTTGCCCTGGAGAAACCCACAACGGGGCAAGGAGACCAGACGGGGAAGTGGGCCGTGATGCCGTGATGAACAAGACTTCACACAAGCATGGGACATAAAAGCTGTGATGGGAGAGCAGTCAGGCAAGAGATGAAATCTAGGGAGGAGGGAGGAGGTGGCATTTGAACTGGGCACTGAAGGATGAGTAGGAGCTCATCGGATTGGAGAGTTGGGGGAAATTCTAGTGCTCCTTCTTTGGTGGACGACATGCTTTCTTTGAGCTTCCTCTGTTCATGTCCTTGCTTCAGTATTAGCTTCCAAGAGGAGTTGCCAAGCATAATCGATGTGGCTTATATGCATCTCCAGTGTGACGTGGCCCATTTGGGGGTCATTCACACTGTCACTTAAACTCATCCCCAAAGCCAAGTCGAATGTGTTCTGCAAAGCTGGACAACAGTGACTTCACAGACGGATCCTCCTCTGAGAATTGTCTGCAGGAGTCTGTTTACTTATTTATTTGGTGTTGAAAATGAAGCAGGAGAATTCAGAGGCTTGGAGGAACTTGTTATATAAGATGTACCTTCCTACGTGGGTATGAGAGCTCTTTCTGACCCTGGTTCTGGTGCTAGGTAACCACACGTGGGCCAGATGGCAGGGGCTGAGCAGAGGTCCTGGGAACCCAGAGAGGAGGTGGTGCGCATGCCTGGAGCATGGCCCAGGGGCTCCTTTGAAGATGTCCATCCGGAGGCACCACTGACCACAATGCGACAGCGGGAAGACCTGACTCCCCACCACGCCTGCTGTTACCCAACTAGCATGAGAGCTCGTTCACCACGGGCCTTGCGAACAGCCCTGGAAATTTCAACCCGGGGCCATTAGAGACCGTCACCAAGACACCTGTTGGGCTGCTGTTGCCAAGGCCATCCCAGCAGCGTGAGGCACCCGGGGAGAAGCGGGCAGTGCCCAGCCGTGACTGGCCAGCTCAGGAGGCCCACCTGCCTGGGTGCCACGTTGCCTGTGCTCTTCGGCCAGGTTTCAAGATACGAGAAGGGTCAGGGGGAGATGCGAAAGACAGCAATGGAGTGGAATTGAGCTACTTCGGCATGGAACAAACACATTTTTAAATGAGGCTTTCAAAATGCCACACAGTTTGTGTTGCATCTGGTCCCCCTGACGGTTGAGACGAGGCTGTTACTGAACAGCCCGGAGTGTGACCAGGTGTGGGGGAGACGGTTTCAGACTTTTTTGCACAGTGGCAATTTTCACAGATTTGATTATCTGCCTTGGAATATCTACCTGGACTCACCCAATAGAATTTCCCAGCTGGCAGGTATTCATACCAGGGGACACCTAGTTCAGGGAGTGTGATGGGTCTACACAGAGTGGACAGTTGGACTTACACGTGGACCCATGCCAGGCCCATCCTTCAAACCATTGCCTTTGTGATCTCGGGCAAGTGGTCCGGTCTCTCAGAATCCCCCTTTTCCTTATCTATAAATTAAGAATTAGTTATTTCCTAGGACTGTTGGGAGGGTTAATTAAGATGGTACAAGTGACCACGCAGGGCTCCCGAGGGCTCTCAATGCCTGTCTTGGTCCTGCCTTAGAAAGCATTCTCCAGCGGCTCAAACAATAAAGAGTCAGCCTGCAGTGCGGGAGACCCGGGTTCCATCCCTGGGTTGGGAAGATCCCCTGAAGAAGGGAATAGCAACCCGTTCCCTTTTTTTTTTTTTAATATTTATTTATCTAAGGCTGCGCTGGGACTTTGGTGCTGCTCTTGGGCTTTCTCTAGTTGCAGCAAGCAGGAGTCACTCTCTTGCTGCAGAGCACGGGCTCAGTAGCTGTGGCCCAGGGGCTGAGTTGTTGCGGGGCACGTGGGATCTTCCCGGACCAGGGATCAAATCCACGTCTCCTGCACTGGCAGACGATTCTTACTCACTGGACCACCAGGCAAATCCCTCTCCATTCATTTTATTTGGACTTTTCTCTACCCTACTTGCAGGAGAGGAAGCTGAGGTTTGCAGAGGTAGAGCTGACATCACGTGATCATCCGTGGTCCAAGCAAAGCCCCCCTCTGCCTTCCTCCTTCCTTTGCCTCACACTCCTCCCTGCCTCTCTTCCTCCCTCCCTGCTCCTCCCTCCCAGTTCAGAATCTAGCCCCCTTTCCCTCCCATCACCAGCAAATATTATATCACGTCCGCTGGGTAGCTTTCAGTTTGTATCTTTGCCAAACACGTATCTTTGTACGAATGCACTTTTCATTTGTTAAAAGGTTATGGATATATGCGTATGCGTTTTGTGTACATTATTTATGTAAACGTAAGTATACACATATATGTACGTGTGTCAGTATGCATTTCTATTTCTTAGCTTTTGCCCTGAGCACTGGGTTTGTAATCCATCCATGCTGCTCTGTATGCGCATGACCTTGCTGCTCATCACTGCTTAGTATTGACTGGCATGTGTCCAGAGCATCCTACACGGCCCTCCGCGAGGATGGGCACCCAGGTTGCCTCCAAACCCCCTCACCACCTCCACCACCTCCTCTTTCTCCTTGTGCTTCCTAAGAGAAAGAAAGTGAAAGTGTCAGTCATTTAGTTGTGTCCCATTTTTTGCGACCCCACAGACTGTAGTCCGCCAGGCTCCTCTGTCCATGGAATTCTCCAGGCCAGAATACTGGAGTGGGTTGCCGTTTCCTTCTCCAGGGGGATCTTCCAACCCAGGGATGGAAACCGGGTCTCTGGCACTGCAGGCTGGCTCTTTACCGTCGGAGCCACCAGGGAGTGCTTCCTAAGGCAGGACCAGAAGACATGCATTTGCTACAAGTTTGCATCTCCTATTATGCTCTGAGGCTATGGGAGCAGATTTCCTGACTTACATGGAAAGCACTTAGCACACAGTAACATATCTGTAAACACGGGGCCGGAGGCTTCTCCAACAGCTGGACACACTGGCTCAGGCCAGGTGTCCTGTGGCCTCATCTCCAGGGAGAGTGGGTAGCATTACCTTACCTTGTAAAGGTTTATGATCAGTGCAGGAAGCATCTTTTAGGGAAAGATGAAAATCACTCAAATGAAACTTGTCATTGAATTCCTTTGAATACACCATATTCATTTGTCCAAACAAGCAGTATCGAACTCTAGGTGATGAAGGTATGGATTTTGCAAACCATTTGAATGCTTTCGGTATTCCCAGATCCACGGGAGATTCCCGCTTCCAGGGCAATGAACTCCATTCCGTGGGTCTGCTGTGGCCTTTGGAGAGGACGCTGTCAGGGTGTACACGGCGAGGGTGAGTGGGGTCACAGGTCAAGTCTCGGTCTCCCTACGGGAAATGAGACACTCTGACAGCAGTGCGAGAGGAGGGCTGTGTGGAAACTTTGCCTTCCTGTGAAGACAGGAGGCTGATGGCAATCCTAACAGGGGGCTGTTAGGATTTTTTTCCCACGGCCTTTCCTTTTAGGGAATCAGAGGAATGGTCTACTTGGATGCAGCTTTTTTTCTATTGATTTTCTGATTCTGAGTGAGGGCACATAACTGCAATTGACAAGTAACAGGATCACTCTAGACCTGGGGTCTGCAAGCTTTTTCTGCAAAGCATCAGATAATAATGTTATACCTTACAGGTCACATGGCCTTTGTCACAAGTTCAACTCTACCACTATAGTTCAAAAGCATTCATTAGACAATGTGTGAGTGAATGGGCTCAGCTGTGTTCCAGTAAAACTTTATTTATGAAATAAGAAGTGGATCAGGTTTGACTCAGGGGGACCTGACTTAGAAGCTCGCTTATTTGCTACATCTGGAAATCAACATACATTTATCAGGTCTCTTAAGATGGATCAGAGACTTCCCTGGCAGCCCAGGGGTTAAGACTCCATGCTTCCACTTGAGGGGATGTGGCTTTGATCCCTGGTCAGGAATCCCACAAGCCACACACATGGCCAAATAAATAAATAGGTAAGATCAGCTCCTGTTTCTTCCTAATTGGCTGCAGTTTTAGGGGGATGCTCCTAGCAAGACTGTTAGGGGTAATAAAAAGAGAAGGCAGAAGAGGAATTTGTCCTGTGTTCACTTGAGCTCATCTCGGTTGTGCGTGACAGAAAACCCAAGTCATGGTGGCTTATGTAGGAGAGAAGTCTCTGTCTGTCTTCCGTATAAAACATTTGGAGGTAAGAAGCTCAGGAATCTGATGGCTTTTCTGTTTTCTCCCAGGAATGGTCTGGATTTCATGATTCAAAATTGTAGCAAACATTTCAGGTAGAAAGATGGGAAAAGGGGAGAGGAGGAGAGTGGTGTTAGTAAATTCAGAATATTCACCTCACCGAATACTTTACCAGTCACCTCTATCGCCTGCCATGGTTGATTTTGTGGCAATGCAGCTGGCCCGTGGTACCAGCGTTTGGTCTCCTAGATGTTGCTGGGAAGGACTGGCGCTTTTTAATGTGATTAACATTTAAGTCAGTAGACTTATGAGTAAAAGCATATTACCTTCCCTTAGTGTGGGGGGGCTTTGTCTAATCAGTCGAAGGCTTTAAGAGAAAAGAGACCAACCTCCTCAAAGGAAGACGGAATTCTACCTCCAGATGGCCTTTTCCCTGGGTTTCCAGCCTGCTGGCCTGCACAGTCCTACCCTGCAGATTCAAGATTAGCAAGCCCCCGCAAGCAAATGAGCCAACTCCCTAAATTCCTAAAAATAACCAATCTTGGGACTTCTCATATTGTCCAGTAGTTAAGAATCTGTCTTCCAATGCAACGGACATGGGTTCAATCCCTGGTCAGAGAACTAAGATCCCACATGCCATGGGGACAATTAAGCCTGCATGCCAAAACTAAGACCCAACACAGCCAAAAAAAAAAAAAGGAACCAATCTCTCTCTCCATATATGTATATGTATAGTATGTATGTGTATATGTATGTGTATATGTATATGTATACACACGTTTGGATTCTGTCTCTGGTGGCTCAGATGGTAAATATCTGCCTACAATGTGGGAGACCTGGGTTCGATCCCTGGGTCCAGAAGATCCCCTGGAGAAAGAAATGGCACCCCACTCCAGAACTCTTGCCTGGAAAATCCCATGGATGGAGGAGCCTGGTAGGCTACAGTCCATGGGGTCGCAAAGAGCTGGACATGACTGAGCGACTTTAGTTTCTTCTTTCTTTATGTACACACACACCGCCCCCCCCCCCCGCATTGGCTCTGTTTCTCTGGAGAAATCCAGTCTTCGGGAAACTTAGCCACGTCTCCTCCCTAGTGGTAATTTTCATGTATCTCTATAAGCTCTTTTTCTAAACTTCCTTCTTTGGATCCTGACGGGACTCTCCAGGGAATCTTACCTTGCTGCCCGTATTCACTTTTATTTTCAGGGAACTGTAAGTTAGAATTGGTTTCTGTTGCTGATGGTTAATGCTAAAAAAAACCCCAAGATCTTCAGGGATCCTACTCTAAGGCCATTTTGATCCCTTACAGCAACAAGGCAGCTAACGTGCCTGCTTCTTGTCGGTGGTATTGCCGTTGGTACATACTAGGTGCTTAAAGACGGGCTGATGGAGCCAGTCGTGAGGCAAAGCTGTTTCAGCCGGTTGGCTGCTCGGGGCGAAGTGAGCGCAGATCAGCGGAGCGAGAACGGCCCAGGGCCGCCGCAGGACCCAGGGGCCGCACATGCGCACGCAGACCTAATCAGCTGAGCCGGTGCCAGCCGCCGGTCTGGGACACACTGGACGGGAGAGGAGGCTGCAGGATGCATGGTGCCCACGTGACCAAGCCTCCAGCCCCGTGCACCTGCTCGGGACTGTGGGGCTTCGGGTCCACGCAGGGAGACTGCCTGCGGGATCTCAGAGGTTTCTGGTAGTGCCAGGCGATGGGCCCAGTGGGAAAGGGAGGTGGGTAACACCGCAGGGCGAGCAGCTGGCGGCAGCCTCCTTGGCCAGCGGGCTGCCGCGCTCCGCCAGGCTCAGCTGCCTGTGTCCAGCGAGCGCAGGGAAGAGCCCGCGGGGTGAGGAGCAGGTGTCGCTATGGCCTCTGCTGTGTGTTGCAGGAGGAGGCTCTGCTCTCTGATCCTCCCTTGGCACCGGGAACACTCAACTGGGAAGGGCTAGTCTGTACTGCGCTGGGATCCTCCCGGGACCCCCAGCAGGGACTTGCCCAGAGTGGGCCATCAGGGCAGACCCTTGAGCTGCCTGCCGCTTTTCAGATACCAGAGGGCTGGTCAGACGCCTTACTCTTGTTTGGAGTAACTCTGCTGCTTATTACTGACTGTGTGGGTTTTGGAAAGTCTGCGGAAGCGTTTCAAGCCTCAGTTTCCTCATCAGTGAAATGGGCTCACAATGAACATTAGGGGCTGAACTGTGTACCTCCTTACTTACACATTGAAGTTGCAACCCCAGGACCTCAGAATGCGACTGTGTCTGAAGACATGGTCTTTAAAAGGCTGATTAACATAAAGTGACATCACTGGGCAGGACCCTAATCCCACATGACTGGTGTCCTGCATGAAGAGCTGGTCGGGCGCACACAGAGGGACCATCAAAGACAGGGGCCTCAGAAGGCGCCAGCACTGTGATCCTGGGCTTCTCGTGATGCTCTGTTGTGGCTGCCCTAGCGAGCTAATGCCATGTGTGTCTAAGAGGTTTTTAAGGATCAATTAAGGGAAGGGGTGTCCAGTGCTCACTGTACTTCCTGGCACAGACTACTTAAATATCTTCCATCTTCTGCTCTGCAGGCATTTTGAGCCAGTGCAGTACAGTAGCCCCAGCCCCGGCCTGCACAAGTTTAGGTCGGGCACTTGCTGGCTAACGATGAGAATAATATTTAAATTCTCAAAATGTCAATTTCCTCTCATAAATGGGGCAATTTCAGAGCCAGCCTCACAGACACGCTGGGCTTGGGTGCCCAGCACAGGGCAGCCCCAGGCGGCCATTGTCACTGCAAGTATTGTGAGGCAAGTAAGCCTTGACTTTGTCCCTTTGCTAAGGATGGACGCTAGAAACTTAATGTTCACTGAGGCAGGCACCAAGGCTCCAAAAGAAGTGTGCAGGACACACTTTAGCTTGAAGGATAAACTTGGGCATGCTGCTTTTGTTCTAGAGGGATACCGATTAATTTTAAAACATGGATCAAACGCAGCCCTTTCTCTCTCTTAAAGAGATCTACCCTTTGAACAGACATTTTTTAGATATATTTTTGTTGTTATCTTTTTAATTGGAATATAGTTGATTTTTTTTAAATTAGAGGATAATTACAATATTGTGATGGGTTTTTCCATGACTTCTTTTTTTTTAATAATTAGAGGATAATTAGTTTACAATATTGCAATATTGTGATGGTTTGGGGGAGTATAGTTGATTTTTATTGTGGTTTAGTCACTAAGTCACATCTGACTCTCTGCGACCCCACAGACTATAGCCTGCCAGACTCCTCTGTCCATGAAATTTCCCAGGCAAGAATACTGGAGTGGGTAGCCCTTTCCTTCTCCAGGGGATCTTCCCAACCCAGGGTTCAAACCCGCATCTCCTGATCGGCAGGTGGATTCTTTACCACTGAGCCACTAGGGAAACCCACGGTGGATTTACGATGTGTCAGTTTCAGGTGTACAGCAGTCTTTCAGTCATACATACATCTATCTATTTTTTCAGTCTTTTCCATTATCACTTCACTTCAGTCGCTCAGTCGTGTCCGACTCTTTGTGACGCCATGGACTGCAGCACGCCAGGCCTCCCTGTCCATCACCAACTCCCGGAGCTTGCTCAAACTCATGTCCATCAAGTCGGTGATGCCATCTTTTCCCTTATAGATTATTACAAAAGATTAAGTAGAGTTTCCTGTGCTGTCCCGTAGGTCCTTGTTGGTTATCTACTTTAAATATAGTACTGTGTGTCTGTTAATCCCAACAGATTTATTTTTACTGAGGTACAGTAACGTGGGCTTATAACATGGTATGTTTCATGTGCACAGCAGGTTTGGACTTCTGTGCCCCTGCAGTGTGCTCACCACCAGAAACTGTCTCCATCCGTCCGCTCCATCCTCTTGAATCCATCTCCCCCCCGCCCCTTCCCCTCTGGTAACCACTTCTCTGTCCTTGGTCACTATGTGTTTTTGTGTTGATTTATTTTTGTTTGTGTGCTGTCCTCCACGTATGACGAAATGATACGGTACTTGTTTTTCTCTGACGTATTTCAGGTAACAGATCTGTCGGTATACGATGCACGGTTGTTAAACATGACTCATGGTTGCTAACCAGAAGCAGGTGTTTACGGCAGCTCTAGAACCTTTACATCTGGCACAAGTTTTGTAAACCTTGCAGGGCCACTCCCTGCTTCTGCCGCCCCCCACTCCCCACCCCTGGCAGAACCATTCCACCGTCTGCTTCTATGAATCTAATTTAGATTCCTCTATAGCCGTGGAGTCAGGCAGTATTTGTCCTTCTGTGACTGGCTTACTTCACTCAATGAAACGTCCTCCGGGTTCATCCGTGTCGTCTGGCTCAGCTGGAAGTCCTGCCCTTTCTCTTTTAAAAGAGGTCCAAGTCAAGGATGCAGAAAAGTTGGGCTCTAGGCACCTGCTGTCAGAAAAGCCCACGGAAAGGTTCTGAGCGGCACCACCTGGCCTGTCCATCCAGCAGCCATTTGCGAGCTTTTCCTCCCAATCAATGGATCGTGAAGACAGAGGAGTTGCAGAAGGGGTGTGTGTGTGTTGGGGGGGAGCTCCAACAGACCTGACGCTGTGGGGCCAGCAGGAGACTCCTTTGAAGGATCAGGTATAATCTAGCAAGTGTGTGTGAACTTTGCATGATATCCATATTCATTTTAGATATAAAGTCACATTTATGGTCTTTACTGAGAAGTAAAATAGAAGGGCCCTGAGGGTGTCACGCCCTTCCCCAGCAGACACAGCTGAGCAGCTTGGGGTACCACCCACTTGGTTAGGCCCAGGGCCCTGGGAACCTCCTGCCTTCTCCTCCCCCAGCTCGCGTCCCGTCCTTGGACAGCGGTGCTGGGTGATGTTCACGGCCCCCCGAGTCAGCAGGGGATGCTCTCAGAGACGTGAACTGATGGTGGTTGTAAGATGTGACCCACCCCAGGGGTTCTGACATAAGAGGAAACCTGGGAGAACAGACCAGTTCTGAGATGCTCAGGGATGAACCATTTTGCCGCAAGGGCTGCTGGTCTCTCGCATCACTGGGGTGCCCCCGGGACTGCCGGGGTCCAGCTGTGTTAGGGGAGGGGGCGCTGCTCACCCCGCTCCCCATGCCTCCTTCCTGAGTCTTGGCTGCTGCTGCCATGATGGCTGGTTGGCTTGGGGTCTTCACACCACAGTGACCGCCCCTTCCCCTCCAGAGCAACCACTCCCCTGAGTGTCTGTGTGGCCTGGCACACTGCCCACAGCCCATACCAGCGATACCCTGGGTTCCGGACCCGCTGGGTGTGGCCCACCGGGAACACACCACTGCTGGAGGAAACCCCCCTCCCTGCAGGGATGTCTAAATAAAAGACAAACACAACACGAACCGAAGCTGGACTGTGGGACAAGGCTCTCACAGGGGGCTTTTCCATTTTTGTACTCTCGGCCAAGCCAGCCAAGCTCCCAGCTGCCCATCCTGACCTTCTGGAATCCTTGCCAAGTAAACGCTTAGAGCCGAATTTCAGGCTGTGGTTGGGGGGGCCCCACAACCCTGCAGGAGCAGGACTCGACCATCCACTCCAGGGGAGCAAATGGGGCCTTGGATCGTGCTGGTGTGTCTGTTGCTATAGAAGGACGGGGGTCAGGGAAGGAGCAGAAGAAAGGAAGTCTTCTATTAAAACCTTCAACTGGATACGGCTCTACTCTGCCTTCTCTTTGCAAGAGGCTGCACTGGCTTCACAGGGGCAAAGGCAGGACCACCTGGAGCCCAGGGGAAGCACTTCCTCAGGGCTGGGCGTGAGGGCCACACTCCCCCAGGCCAGTGAGTGTCTGATGCCTGAAGCCCTTTGGCGGCAGAGGCTCCAGGCTGGGGGGCGGGCAGTCACACACGGGGGCAGCAGAAACCTCTGGGCGTCCGCGAGGCCCAGGGTGCTGGAAAGCACAGGTGTCCCTACCTGCAGGCCACCAGCTCCGCTTCATCAGAGTCCCCACTGGGCGTTTCTCCTCCACCAGCCACTCGGTCCCCCCAGAGGCAGCAGCTGAGCGGGTGCCTTGTGCCCAGGGTCAGGACCAAGCTCAAGGACATGAGGCCCAAGAGCAGGCCGGCCACCCCTGCCCCTCTCTCTCCTTGAGCTCAGGACAGAGCAGGGAGCCCTTGAGTTCCTATAAGGTCACCACCGGCTTCTTTCCTTTTTTTTTTCTTCTTTTAACCATCAGACACCCTTGAGGTCCTGGTTGATTTTCACAGGGAAACAGACGATTCTTTGAGTTAAAAAGACAGACCATAGTTAAGTTTTCTGAATTTTAAGGAAAATAAAGGCCAAGGTTGCCATGCTAGTGGTCTTGGTGGGGGCGGAGTTGGGGGGGCGGGGCGGGGAGCGGCGGGAAAAAACCCACCAGGCAAACAGAAAAGAAGCTGTTCTTTGATGCCCGGGGGCAGCTTTGCTCCTTAAGAGGCCCTGCGCTTGGCAGAGGGACAAACAAAGCCCCTCGCGGCGTGGCCCCTTCGCGCGCCCCCAGCCCGGGTGTGATCTGCCCGCAGCGGTGTCCCGGGGGCGCAGGTCTGGCCACCTGCACAGGTTGGCAGCAAGACCCGGAGCCGGCGGCCCCTCCCCTCTCCCCGCCCCCCCCCCCCCCCGCCTCTTTCCCGCCGGCGCCCCCTCCCCAGCCCCCTCCCCGCCCCGCCGCCGGCCCGAGCATGCGCCGTGCGCCGCGGGAGGCGGGCGGGAGCGGCGCGCATCACTCGGGTCCCCTTCCTGCACCGCGCCGCCACTTGCCCGGTTGCTAAGCAGTGGTCGTTGTTTCTGTGGCGATTGCAGAGGCTGTTGCTAATTGCAGAAGCCCCGCGAAGCCGCAGCATCGCCCCGCTTCTGCTCTGTGCATTTAAAAGAGAGAACTAGGCGGCCGTACCCACTCGCCCTCCCTCTCGCCACCCCCTCTCCAGCAGCCGTGGGCTCTGGGAAGTATGGACTAAGCCCCAGTCCTCCGGCCGGCTGGACTCTGGGGGCCCCGAAGTCCTCCCGCTCAGACCGCACCTGCCGCTGAGCCGGCGTGCACCCTGAAGCAGGGGACCATGACCACAGCCAAGGAGCCCAACGCTTCGGGGAAATCCGTGCAACAGCAGGAGCAGGTAAGGCTGGGCTAGAGGTGCGTGTGCCCGCGAGGCGGAGCGAGGTGGTGGGGGTGGGGGGGGAGCGGGTGCTATGTCTCTTGAATGATTGTGTGTTTGCACGACTGTAGCCACCTGAGTCCCCGGGCTGGCCATGAGATCAAGAGCCCCGAGGGTGCCGGCAGGGACTGCCTTTGTCCTCCCCACCCCGCTTCTATTTTTGAAGGATCCCTAGTCCATCCATAATGCATGGGCTCAGGGAGCATCTGGAGAGGTAAACTTGATGTGTGGGGACCGCTGACAAAGGCCTCTCTCAGAGCTGCCAAATGTAGCCTGTCAGTTGTGACGGGTGCCGGCTACTTTGTACTCTGGGGAAGTGGGGTGGAGGGAGGCTACAGGAAGTGGCTAGCACAGCCCTCTCCCCAAATTCAGTTGCTCATGACTCTCCAACAGGACTTTGCTTTGGTTCTAATACAAATCACGAGAAAGCATGCCAGGTCTGCTTAAAGGACTTTTTTTTGGATACCTGTGTCCCCTTTTCCTGCTCTCCCCATCCCTAGTATTTTGGAAGGTACTAGCAGATCACTGCTATTCATCCTGGCGTTTAGAGAGTGCAGACTCTCCCAGCTGGAAAAGTCAGGATGCTCCTGTTAAAACCAGAGGGGCCCTGGCTAAGAAGTGGCAGTTGTTAAAGGGCTGGCAGGGAAGGCCCGGACTGCACTGGTGTCCCCAGGTGGCAGGGAACAGCCCTCACCCTGCCCGGAGGAGGCCCAGCGTCTGCAGAAGCTCAAGGAATAGAGGGGAGCCCGGAAGCTCTTATAGAGTAATTCTCTTCTCAGAAGATCTTGAGGGTTCTTATCTTTTAATCAGTGCTTAGTTCTTGTCGGGCAGATCGTTAAAGAAGATCCTGGGAGACACCCGTAGCTTGGCCGAGCAGCTCGCTCAGGCTTGGTGAATCCACAGCACCAACTGAGTCTCCCTGTGTGTGTTAGGGGTGTTGTTCGCTGTCACTTGCTAGGGTTGGGGCAAAAAAAGGGGACCCCTTTAAAGTTCAGAAAGGCAAAGAGCCTCTCTGGGGGACACCGTGTGACAGGCCCATCGTCAGCTCTTCAGAGACCTTCCGCAGGCAACTTTGGGTCTATTCAGTGTGTAGTGCAAACTGCATGTTGTTGGTCATTTCCTCAAATCCCAGTTTTCCATTAAAAATGAGACCATCTTATTGGTTGTATCATCGTCATCTACAGAACTTAAGTGCAGTTTCATTTCTTCTGGGAAGAAGATTTTGTCATTATGGAAATCTCGGAAACCTGTGCAGTCGGCGAGCTTGTGTGAGGGTTAATGCTCAGTGTAGCATGGACACAGGTTCACACGAGGCGAATGAAGCCTTCCTCTGGGGTATCTGTTCAATAACGTAACATGTCCACCCTGATTCAACCTCCAGTGACTGATGGGGCTTCCTCTTACTACGGAGCTCCTCCTCACTAGCTGTAAAATAAACCTGCCCCGGGCTTCCAGCTTCTAGCAAGGACTGGGGTAGCATCTCGGACCAGGGGACAGTGCATTGCTCTTCATGGGTCTAAAACAAGGGCGGGCCCCCAGAAGCCCAGGCTGTTACGTAAAAGAAGGTCCGTGGCTCCTGTTCAGTTTTGTCCTCACTCTGCTTGATACCCTCACATGCCAGAATCCTGGAAATGTCTCATTAGGGTGTGGGTTTGCGAGGACGGATAAGCCCTTGTTTGATGTTATACTTTTTATCTTGAGAAATCCCTTATAATTGAACATGCTGTAATTCTGGAAGACTTCAGCTGGCATGACCTGGCTTCTGGGAGTCAGTGGGACGTCCAGAAGAGTCTGACCCTAGGCAGTTGGGAGGGCCCTTTCCACTCTTCTCAGAGTGGTGTCACCTTGACCCTGAAGAATTCCCAGAGCCCACAGTCCAATAAGCAAAAGGTCAGCAGCAGAGTTAGGGGAGGAGAAGCACAATGGGGATGGAGGATGGAGATACTGCATCTAAAATAAATACACCACGAGCTTCCCTGGCAGACCAGTGGTTAAGACTTCCAATGCAGGGAGCATGGGTTCGATCCCTAGTCAGGGAACTAAGATCTCACATGCCTCATAGCCAAAAAACCAAAACATGAATTGAAGCAATATTGTAGGAAATTCAATAAAAGACTTCTAAAATGGCCCACATTAAAAACATTTTTTTTAAGTGAAATGCAATAAATATACCTTTAGGGAACATTGGTTAAAATCTTAACTGCTAGTCCAGAAACAAAGAGGAAGATGAAATACTTAGTTCATGAAGACTGTT
The DNA here is from genome assembly GCF_003369695.1 of Bos indicus x Bos taurus. Classification (NCBI taxonomy): domain Eukaryota; kingdom Metazoa; phylum Chordata; class Mammalia; order Artiodactyla; family Bovidae; genus Bos; species Bos indicus x Bos taurus. The sequence continues at coordinate 3,509,903 of NC_040079.1, read as the reverse complement.
TCTTATTCCTCTATTATCTGTCAGTTTTCAGAAGACATTTAAGCTGTTTCTGTGCTTTGCCGAGCTCTTAATGATTCCTCCACTCCTTCATATCATTTTCTTCTTTTTCACTTGTGATGCTTTGGGGATGGCCCCTTACCCAGGCTGGGAGAAATACGATCCAATATATTTTAGGAGAGAGAAAGAGATAGATGCCGGTTTGTGGTTTGATTGCTGGGATGGAGGTCTTTTGATTGTGTTCTATTGTACTAACTTCATGACTGCCTTCAAATCACCAAGCATTGCTTCCTGGTTGAAACGCTTAGCATTACCAAGGATGTGGATTTAATGTGGCATGATGCTTACACATTTTTGGCTGTTGCAATAGACGACCACTTTGTTCTCAGCACGCTAACAGACGTATTACGGTTTCTTACCTGCCTTGGTAGTTGGGAGCCAGGCACATGGGTGACAGCTGGAATTAGCTTTTTTATGTTGAGGATTACTGCAGATTAATGAAAAAAAAAATCCAAGAAATAGCATGTAACCAATTGATTTTACCTGTTAATTAGAGATTGCTGAGTTTTTCCAATTTGTTTTCTCAAATATGTACTATAAAATGATGGATTTGTGGGAGGAGTTTTTTTTTTTTTTTTAAGGAAACTGTATGATGTACTTTAGGCTGGCTCAGCAGTAGAGTACCCACCTGCCAATGCAGGAGACGCGAATTCGGTTCCTGGGTCGGAAAGATTCCCCTGGAGGAAGAAATGGCACCTGCTCCAGTATTCTTGCCTGGGAAATCCCATGGATAGAGGAGCCTGGCAGGCTACAGTCTGTGGGGTCGCCAAGAGTTGGACATGACTGAGCACCCATGATGCTCCTATTGGAGTGAAATGGGAAATAGACTTCTAGAAAACTATTTTCCCTTCTCTCTGAAGATGCTAAAAGTTATTTTTAAATGAAGTATAAAAAAACCCAGAGATGCTTGGAAACAATACATCTTTTAAGCTGAAGGAATTAAATCCGCCCTTTGACTCTGAAGCCAGTCAGGTGTTACGGAGGCTTGTTGGTGAAAACAGAATCCACCCTGGCCCACATGTACCCAGAGGTTAGCCTAGTAAGTGAAGTAGAAAAACCTGAGGCTAATTTGATTTAGCGTGTTCTCACAAACTAGATCCTACCTTTGAGAACTAAATTAAGGTGCTTTCTCTCCCTTTTTAAACTGTTCTGTCCTCACGTCAAATGACTTAGAGTTGGAAAGTGCTCATCTCAGGTGCTGCTGAGGCAGAGGAGACAGCAGGCTTCAGCCTCCATGAATCCAGTCCACCGAGACAGCCTTGTTTCTCACACAGTGAGCAGGGATGCGGACTCTGTATTTGTGTGTGGATATGCGCATGCGCGCGCACGCACACACACACACACACACACACACACACACACACACACACACACACACACTCACACACACACACACACACACTCACACACACACACTGGCAGGCCTCATGCACCACAGAATCCCAGAGCTGGAAGAGTGCATCCTGTGATCCCTTCCACCTTCTTTGGCTGAGGAATCTTCACAGATAAAAGGCAAATATCCCTTTTCTTTAAAGGTCTTCAGCAAAATCTCTTTTCATATGGAAATACTCGGTGTTCTGTGCACAAGCCTGAATCTTTTGCTCTTTGTTAAGTTCAGTCACCACCTCCGTAACATCCCTTGATCTGAAAACCGGTAGCTCTGATAGTCCTACCAGAGGTGAGTGGGTTGCCATTTCCTCCTCCAGGGGATCTTCCTGAGCCAGGGATCGAACCCAGGTCTCCTGCACTGCAGGCGGACTCTTTACCGTCTGAGCCCCCAGGGAAGCCGCTGGCAGTTATTTTTGTTGCTTCTCAGTTTTTCTGAGCTGCACAAGTCCTAATATGTAGGCCCTATGTGTCTCTTCTCCTAGTGAATGCTGGGCCCTGGGACCTGGTGTGGACTGATGGGTTAGATTAGATTGAGGATGTTACTAGGGGCTGCTGGGAATGGAGAGTGACCGCTAATGCAACTGGAATTTTCTTTGGTGATGATGACAGTCTTAGAGGTGATGGTCAACAGCTTTGTGAGTGTACTAAATACCGCCCAAGTCTACTTGTCAAAATAGTTCATTCCGTGTTAAGTGAATTTCAGCTCAATAAGCAATTTTAAAAGACTAAACCTAAAAAAAAAATTATCTAATTGTTTGTAATGATAATGGCACTATGGAAGTGTTTTCTGAAGTGAAGAGAATTTACCAAACGACTATAAAGTGAGCATTAACAGGCGTGGCGGGACGTCCGGGTGGTCCAGTGGCTAAGACTCCACACTCCCCATGAAGGGGGCCCGGGTTTGACCCCTGGTCAGAGAGCTAGATCCTGCACGCCTCAAACAAGACTGAAGAGCTCCTGTGCTGCGGCTAGGACCCAGTGCAGACAAATAGACAAACTTATGAAGGATAAATGAAATGCAGTGCACGGAGCCGGGAACTTTGAGAGGGCAGGCCTGCCCAGGGACGCGATGACTTGACCTGCCCCGGCTCTTGCTCTTTGTATGCGGCGTTCTGCCTCTGTCAGTGGCTGAATGAGATACTTAAACAGAGGATCTCGCTTTGACCATCATGACAGTTAAATTTTTTGTGTAACTGTCCTAAAAGAAGAGGCAATGTGAGGCGACTGCTGTGAAGGCAAATGTAGGATTAAAAAGAGGAGGAAGGAGAAGAGGAAGAGAAAGAAGAGGAGCGGGAGGGGGAAAGAGGGGGAAGAAGAACCAGAAAATCGAGGTTCAGTATTCGGAAGTGCAAACATGACTTACTTAAGAGATTCTTAGTAGCAGAGATGGTTCTTTCATGACTCAGAAGGTGTCCGTGATGGCAGTAATTGTACTAGTATAAGTCAAATTCTGTTCTGCCCATGTTGCTGTTGTTCAGTCACTAAGTTACGTCCAACTCTTTGCAACCCCATGGACTGCAGCACACCAGGCTCCTCTGTCCTTCACTAACTCCAGGAGTTGGCTCAAATCTATGTCCATTGAGTTGGTGATGCTATCTAGCCATCACATCCTCTGCTGCCCCCTTCTCTTCCTGCCCTCAATCTTTCCTAGCATCAGGGTCTTTTCCAATGAGTCAGCTCTTCACAATAGGTGGGCAAAGGATTGGAGCTTCAGCTTTAGTCCTTTAGTCCTTCCAATGAATATCCAGGACTGATTCCTTTAGAATGGACCGGTTGGATCTCCGTGCAGTCCAAGGGACTCTCAAGAGTTCCCCAACACCACAGTTCAAAAGCATCAATTCTTTGGCCCTGAACTTTATGGTTCAACTCTCACATCCATACATGACCACTGAAAAAACCATAGCTCTGACTAGATAGACCTTTGTCAACAAAGTGACGTCTCTGGTTTTAAATAAGCCATTCTGCCTGTGGACTAACTTATCTAAGACTCTCTGGATGAAAAGAAAACTTGAAGGAACTGGCGAAGGATAGGGATGCCAGGCTCTTAAGTTTATCTGGAAACACCTGTAGGATTTGTGAGCTTCCAGGGCAGCGAGAGAGAGAGAGAATCACTTTCACTGCAAAACGGGTTGATGTGTGAAGGATGTGAGGGGGCGAATTCAGAAGTCATGGGTGTCCAAGCAAGAGCAGGCTCAGAAGAGCTCAGGGCCTGGAGTTGCCAGGGTGGGTCCTGGAGCTGAGGGAGCAAAGGGACAGCAGTGTGACGTTTTTGAGGAGAGGAAGGGGCATTGAGTGATGCTGTTCTCCGAGGAAGGATGTATAGTCTCATTACTGGAGAGAACAACGTAGCAATGAAGCGAACAGCAGTGCAAAGCTCTAATCTGTGTGTCCTGGTGTCCACAGATAATTCCCAGTCTTCTGGGATGTAAGTCACGTGCTGTATTAAAAGAAGTCTAAAAAGATATTGCTGCAATGCGTGTCAGAGAGTGTTCTTGCCTATGGTTTCCCCAAGGAGTTTCACGGTATCCAGTTTTACATTCAGGCCTTTCATCCACTCTGAGTTTATTTTTGCACATGATGTTACAGGATGTTCTAATTTCATTCTTTTTCATGTAGGTGTCCAGTTTTTCCAGCACCACTTACTGAGGAGACTGTCTTTTCTCCATTGTATATTCTTGCCGCCTTTGTCATAGATTAACTAGCCTTAGGTGCATATGTTTATTTCTGAGCTTTTGCTGCTGTTTTTAGTACCATACCATACTGTTTTGATCAATGTAGGTTTATAATATATTCTGAAGTCAGGGAGCCTGGTTCCTCCAGCTTCCTTTTTCTTTCTCAAGATTGCTTTGACTATTCAGGGTCTTTTGTGTTTCCATATAAATATAAAACTTTTTCTTGGTTCTAGTTCTGTGAAAAGTGCCATTGATGATTTGATAGGGGTTGCATTGAATCTGTAGATTGGCTTGGGTAATATATTCATCTTAACAATGTTGATTCTTCCAGTCCAGGAACATGGTATATCTTTCTGCATCATCTTCAATTTCTTTCATCAGTGTGTTAGTTTTGAGAGTACAAGTCTTTTCTTTCAAAACTTTCCTTCCTACCTGAGGAAGGAAAAGGAATTCTGCCCTTCTTGATGCAATGATAAATGGGATTGTTTCCTTAATTTCTCTTTCTGAATTTTCATCGTTACGGTATAGAAATGTAATGATAAGTGGGATTGTATTCATTTTGTATCCTGTGAACTTCACCAGAACTGATGATGAGCTCTAGTAGTATTCTGCTCACTTAATCTACTACATGAAAACCCACATCTCTCCCCACCCCCACCCAGATTGGCTGTATCCACAGCCCAAATGCAAAACAGATGCGAACCAGCTGACTTTCCTTTCTCGAAAATACTCTCTGCATGGAACACAGTCCGCTGTGTTATACTTTATCAGCAAGTGTCACATTAAACTTGGTCCTGTGCTTCCTCTTTAGTAGTGGAGTTGCCATGGAAAGCTTCGCCAGGACTTCCCAGTGTCCCACAGAGAAAAGCTAGGGGATGTAAAGGGTTGGAAAATGCTTTCCGTTCAACTTCACCAAAACGTCTTCAGCTCCAACGTGCCTGCTGAAAATGCAAAGACGCTCACCATTTACAGTAATAAACAGTCACCATGTTTCCGGCTCATCAGGAATTGTAGCTTTATTATTTTTTATGGAAATGAGCCATGCCTGTCTTTGACATTAACTGATTTGGTTTTGTAATAGACATCTTTCACCCTCTCTCGTGGAGAAAGACAAGACTGGATGAGTCCAATGATCGAGTCCTGAAAATTGAGGACAAGAATTTAACTGGGTAAAGAAGCAATTCTCTAAAAGATTTTAGAGGTTAATGGTGGCTTGAAGTCCTTGCTTTAAAAATATCAGACAGGTGTAGGGTGTGTATTCTTCTTTCAGACATCCTTTGGAAACATGGAATGAACTGAAATGTCTTTTTCAAATTTGCATCTGGATGCCTTGTGGCCTTAAAGCCACAAGAAGATAACCACATGTTTGGGTGAAATTTCAGCCTAAATACCATTTGTTGTAATTCTTCACAAGACTGACATTTCCTTCCTGACTTGGGCATCTTGTGTTCCTTAATGTGGGGAAATAAATGAAAGAGAGGAGGGTGGAAAGGATTTTTTTAAATAGCCCAAGGAACGTGGTTAAGTCCAGGAAGTTTCTTCTCCGTGCTCTTCCCCGTGTGCCTTTTACTCTCTGGAACTCTTTATGTCATGTCCCGGATAGGCCTTTACTCACCCCCGGTACCTGTAAAGGACCGGTATTTGTTCATAGCTGATTCTTCTTATCAAACTCTTTTTTTATGTGCTATATTCCACCTGGCTTTGCTAAGAGATTGAGACAAATCCAATTACTGAAAAACGTGTAAAGTTGGTATAATGTGTCACCGTCCTTCGGAACATCCATAACTTTAGCAATAGCAGTGTGTATATTTAAAACAGATAATCAACCAGGACCTACTGTGTAGCACAGAGAACGCTGCTCAGTACTCTGTAATAAGCTACATGGGAGAAGAATCTGAAAAGGAATGGATGCGTGTGCGTGTGTGACCGAATCACTTTGCTGTACGCCTGAAACTAACACAACATAGTTCATCAGGCGTGTGAGCTTCATCGCTTCAGGCGTGTCCGACTCTTTGCAGCCCCATGGACTGTGGCCCGTCAGGCTCCTCTGTCCATGGGATTCTCCAGGCAAGGATACTGGAGTGGCTTGCCATGGCCTCCTCCAGATCTTCCCAGCTCAGGGACTGAACCCATATCTCTTAGGTCTCCTGCGTTGGCAGGTGGGTTCTTTACTGTTTGCGCCACCTGGGAAGCCATAATCAAGCATATACTGACGTAAAACAAAAATAAAACAAAAACTTAACAATAACTGTTGGTGAACAGACCAAATTGAATTATTAATGGTTGAAATTTCTGGTACAAAGTTCTGGCAGAGTTGATACAAGACAAAATGTGGTCACAGTTAGTCACAGTTGTTCGTGGAAAAGCAGGGAGAGGTCACTGTGAGGCCTGTCTTGGCGCCCCTTCAACCACTGCTGGATTATGTGTGTCTTATCAGGGCTGTGAATTCCGTGTTTTCACTGGAGCAGGTGCTGCCTCAGTCAAGGACCAAATAGCAGACACTGTTGCTGGGTTCAGCTTCCGGTTCCAGGTTGAGCTTATGGCAGCGGAGTCAAAATTTGCTGTGAATCCCTTCTTGAGAAAAATGGCCATGAGCACGGACATGGAGTCACTGTCCTGGGCCTGCTTCCATGGTGGTGGCCGGCTACTTTTAGCACCGGTGGCTCGGATGCTGTAGGATCTGGAATGCAGCCCTCCACCAGCAACTTTACAAAACGCGCCAGTGATAGAACAGTCTCAATGATAGGGTTTTCCATGGCAGTGTGTATTATATTTCTTTACTAGGGGGCTGGTGCTTTAGTCGCTAAGTACTGACCGACTCTTGCAACCCCCTAGACTGTAGCCCGCCACGCTCCTCCGTCCATGGGATTCTCCAGGCGAGAATACTGGAGTGAGTTGCCATTTCCTTCTCCAGGGGATCTTCCCGACCTGGGAATTGTATCTGATCAATTTTTAGAGGTGTGTAGCTTCCCTTCCTAGCATCTGATCAATGTCTAGACAGCTTTAGCTTCTCCTACTAGATTTTGAGAAAAACTGCTTTCTTCTCAGAAACTGCACAAGACGCTGAGCATTTTCTCAAACTGCTAAGCATTTTCTCAAACTGCTAAGCCATGAATTAGGAACACAGGCTTTTCAAAAATTTGTGTCTGACGCCCCTGTGGAGGTGGGGATGGTGGACTAAAAAGCACCAGCATGGTCTGGTGATTAAAATGGGAAACCAAGGTAGGCAGGGAGCTCTTTCAGAACGTTTTCCAAGGTCTGTCTTCTGACGCTCTCATGTGATTCCTCTTGACAATAGTGGGTGTCCATGTCCGTGGAAGGCTAGATTCCACCCCGTAAGTAGTAGGTTTGCCCAGAGAAAGGTGGTCATCAAACCACAAAATCTGAAATGCATGCCCATTTTTGTCTCTTGGAAATATTCAATAGAGATGTCCTTGAATGGTGGTGATGTAGGTGTAAAAATGAAGGAACGAACTTTCCTTCTCTATTTTGAGCACAAGATTTGTATTCTTCTTGTTAGAATGCTTGAGGTTGTTACAGTGTTCCCACTGGAAGTTCTAAAATTATGACACTAACTATGTATCTTAAGTTGGATCCCTGGATAGGAGAGTCAGGTAAACATCTTTTAAATTTTAATAGCTGCCTAATACCCCATCCACTTATTAGACAGCTGTTGGATTGGAGGAAGGTTTTTATTTGTTTTTAATTTTTTTAATGAAAGTATTGTTGCTTTACAATGTTGTGTTAATCTCTGCTGTACAGCAAAGGGATTCAGTGGTATGCATTTTTAAAAGGATGCTTTTCTGTCATGGTTAATCACAGGATGCTGGACATAGTTCCCTGTGTGATACCGTAGGACCTTGCTGTTTATCCACTGTGCTTATACAGTTTGCATCTGCTAATCCCACCCTCCCAATCCGTCCTCCACCTTGGGCATCATGTCCGTCCTCTATGCCTGTGAGTCTCTGTTTCATAGATAAGTTCATTTATGTTGCATTTTAGATTCCACATATAAGTGATACCATGGGTATTTGCCTTTCTCTTTCTGACTTATGTCATTTAGTATGATCATCCCTACAGTCAGAGTCAAGAGGCAGAGTAGAGGAAAGGAGAGCTGGACATACCAGCTGGAGGTCAGGAGAGGAGAGGAACTCCCAGCTGTGCAGTCTGCATTCTAAGGGGCAGAGGAGGGGGTGGGTGGGGCGGAGTGGTCCACCTGGGGAGGTGGAGTGTTCTGTGGGGCTTGGAGGCAATTTGGGGAAACAGGACCTGCTTACATGTTGTTGTTCAGTCGCTAAGTCGTGTCTGACTCTTTGCGACCCTGTAGACTGAAGCAGGCCAGGCTTTTCTGTCCATCACCAACTCCCACTTGTCCATCAAACTCACATCCATTGAGTCGGTGATGCCATCCAGCTGTCTCATCCTCTGTCGTCCCCTTCTCCTCCGGCCTTCAATCTTTCCCAGCATCAGGGTCTTTTCCAATGAGTCTCTTCTTTGCATCAGGTGACCAAAGTATTGGAGCTTCAGCTTCAGCATCAGTCCTTCCCATGAATATTCAGGACTGATTTCCTTTAGGATTGACTGGTCTGATCTCCTTACTGTTCAAGGGACTCTCAAGAGTCTTTTCCTGCACCATGGTTCAAAAGCATCAATTCTTCGGCGCCCACTTGAGTTACAGTGCTGTGATGGCCTGGAAAGGATGGGAAGCAGCAGAGGGTTAGTCATATTCTCAAAGAAAGAAGAAAACTGAACTTCACGTGACAGAATCCTGCATAAAAGAACAGGATTTGAGGGGAATATATGAAACTTGGAAGAGTGACTTGGACATAAAATTAGTTTGTGAGGGAGTTACGTCATCTGGGTGTGACTTTGAGGAACTGGAAAGAGCTCTGTAGGATTCTAGTTTTCAGAGAACTGAAAAGGAGTGTGTGATATCCCAAATAAAACTCAAGTTCACAAGCAACAGGGTGCTTTAAGGCCGTATGATATATACATGCTCACGAGTAGATAGATAGGGATATAGATTTATGCACGTCCTATTTCTTGAAATAATCTGTAAAACATTTAAGACTTGGGATGATTAGAATTTCCGGCTCTGATTTTGAAAAAACAAGTAAACCCTCCACTCTCCCAGTACCAAGTCATATGGTACACAGTCAGAGAATGCAGTTACCGGTGAGAGAGTTTTGATAGGTAAAAGCTGTCGTGCCATTACAAATCAGTTCAGTTCAGTTCAGTCACTCAGTCGTGTCCGACTCTTTGTGACCCCACGGACTGCAGCACGCCAGGCTTCCCTGTCCATTGCCAACTCCCGGACCTTGTCCATCAACTCACGTCCATCGAGTCGGTGATGCCATCCAACCATCTCATCCTCTGTCGCCCCCTTCTCCTCCCACCTTCAATCTTTCCCAGCATCAGGGTCTTTTCAAATGAGTCAGTTCTTTGCATCAGGTAGCCAAAGGATCAGAGTTTCAGCTTCAGCGTCAGTCCTTTCAGTGAATTTTCAGGGTTGATTTCCTTTAGGATGAACTGGTTGGATCTCCTTGCAGTCCAAGGGACTCTCAAAAGTCTTCTGCAACACCACAGTTCAAAAGCATCGATTCTTCGGCCATTACAAATCATAAAGCCTTAATACTTCAAAGCTCATACCTTAAAGCTCCGATGGGGTCCCGGGGGTGGCTGCTTCGCTTTGACAGTGTGAATAGTCATTGCCAATAGCCCTCTTTGCTGGCAGTTGGGAGAACACATGGATGCTTCTGACTTCACATCCCAGCCCTTCCGCCTTGTAGCTGAGCGATCTTGGGCAAATCTGGTTCAATTCCACATTTGGAGATAATGCCAGTCACACCATTGCTATGAGGAAAACATTTTTTAAGCACAGAACACTATTCTTAGAATGAAGATTTCAATCTGCCGTTGAATGAGCCCTTACTGTGCATGTTGGCATTAACGATGATATTTGAGTGGCTCTTCTGATTTTCAGCATTTGGTGAGGGTTTGTGTCCATTACAAGAGGTGGTGTTCTAGGAAATCATAGACTTTTGATTTTTAGGCATTTTATAGACCATCCTGCCCAGTGTGATTTTTGGACCCCTGTTTTAGTAACAGAAACCTATTCTGTAAAGAAAAGACAAATCCAACATGTAAAAGAGACAAGAGCACTGCCCTCGTGACCCCAGGAAAGGCCGTCAGAGCCCCAGAGCAACAGGCCAGATACCTGATTCAGTAGAAGGATTTTGTGCAGGAGGAAAGTTACGTGCTCGGAGAAGTTACGTCAGTTACCAAAATCACACAGCCAGCACTTGGCAGATTTAGGACAGTTTCTTAGTTTTTGCTTCAAACCAAGCACTCCTGGGTGAGACCTGATAAAAATAATATACTAAGACGGTTAACCCCCAAACTGATATGAACTGGAAACTGAAACGGAAATAAGAGAATTTAGTGTTATAGATGCAATAAAAACCCTTGTGTGCAGACCAGCTGAGAAAGGGTATGTGCTGAGGGCAGCCAGGGTTTCCTGCAGTTCCTTGTCTTCCTGTCTGTGGAGAGACAGAGATGTTTCTTCCTTTTACAGCACCATCCGTGGAGGCATTAGGGTTTTCAGAGCAACTTCTATTTAATTAGTTACTTAATGAATTGCTTTTGAAACAAGGGGGAAAAAATGAGGATATAACAAATGTTTTTCTCCCCAAATTTCAAAAATAAGCAACAATTAATAAATTCTGCCTGCTTTGGAAGTAGGCAGTGGGTAATTTTCAATTTCCTCCTACACTTGAGTAGCTTCAAAGGTAGTAGTTATACGACAGGTGTAGGAAGATCAGAGTCAAGAGACACAGGATTCCCAGACAAACACCTGGACATACTGGGTAATTGACCCAGCAGGAAGGCCGACGTCGAAACACTGGAAATGTTACCCGTTCATAAGCTTAAACTGAACTGATCTGTTGATCACTACCCTGGGATTATAGATCGCCTTTGAGGGCCTGATAAAAGCTGTGGATCTGCCAACCAGAAAAGCGTCCCTATCATGAAAATGTTCACCTTTGTTTTATGTCCCTGGATATGTTCCCATGTCTCCTGGTTTGCAGTCTATGGGAACGTGAATAGAATTTGTATCCTCACGTAGCGTGAAAAATCGTTATAAATCTCAGTTATGCTGAACTGGTTCATAGTGCTTTTCAGATCTACTATATCCTTCTACTTTTCTATCTGTTCATTCTATTAATTTTGGAGAGTTTGGTATTGAAATGCCAACTAAAAATCTTAATCTACCTAAAAACATAATTGTAATATATAGCAGAGCTATATGTAACTTTATTCTGTATTTTTCAAGTCTCCTGTGAATGTGTTATCATACTTTCATAATTAAAAAAAAAAAACTTTTAAACTGTAAAAGTAAACGACAAAAAGAAAAAGTCTCATCACTTCCTGATCGGGTGAGGCTCACAGAAGCGCTCTGGTCCATCCGTGGACTCTGAGCCGAGGGTCTCTCTGTTCCCTCTGTGTGGTTTGTGTCCTGAGTTTGTCAGCTGTGTGACTTGGGTAATTTACATCGCCTCTAGGGCTTCCCTAGATTAGCTCAGCTGGTAAAGAATCTGCCTGCAATGCAAGAGACCCCAGTTCGATTCCTGGATTGGGAAGATCCGCTGGAGAAGGGAAAGGCTACCCACTGCAGTATACTTGGGCTTCCCTTGTGGCTCAGCTGGTAAAGAATCTGCCTGCAATGTGGGAGACCTGGGTTTGATCCCAGGGTTGGGTAGATCCCCTGGAGAAGGGAAAGGCTACCCACTCCAGTCTTCTTGGGCTTCCCTTGTGGCTCAGCTGGTAAAGAATCTGCCTGCAATGCAGGAGACCTGGGTTCCATCCCTGGGTTGGGAAGATCTACTGCTATAAATTGTAGTAGAAGTGTAGGATTTTGATCTTTTGATTTCCTGGGTTACTCTGCAAGGCAAAACTAGGGATCTGTGGATTTAGGGGTCTATGGATCCCTGGATGGCAGCTTTAGCTGAGGGTCAACATGTGCTCTGTGGGTCACAGCTGACTTGCTGGTCGTCTTCTCATCACCAGGACAACAGGATGCCCATCGGCCTCCAATGGGGCAAGTGTGACAGATGACTTCTTCTACTTAAAGCTCTCTAATGTGGAACGTGTTTTCCCTTCCCTGACACACAGCTGTGAGCCTCTGATAGACACAGACAGGCCCTGTTCCTTCTGTATCTGCAGCAGCGTGCACCGTGCCTGCCCATGAGTCTATGTGCAAATAAGTCAGTGACGGGGTGAAGCACGTCGTCCTCTCTAAAACCCCTCCAGTGAGTGTCTCACACAGCTCGGGGGTCTGTGGTTTGATTCATTCAGCAAATGGATTCAATTTTTGGAGGAAAATAAAATCCAGCCCCCGAACCCTGGGCTTACCTTGCGGTCTCTGATGCTTGACGGGTCACTGCCACTTTTCCTTTCCCCAAATCCCACCCTCGCCTGACTCGCCTGAAGCCTTTCCCCACCACGAAAGCATCAACTCTTTGCCCAGCTACAGCCCAGGCATGGCCATCCAGTGTTGCCCTGACTCACGTCTGTAATGTAAGTGAACGTTCTCTCACTTCCCAACTCAAACAAGAAAGCCAGTTGATGGGAAAAGGTAGGCAAATGGACAGTGTATGTTCCCTTTTCTGTTGTTGCTGAAGCAAAAGCACCAGGTCTTTCTCCTCCACGAAAGTGACGCCCTGAAACGAAAAGATGGTAAGATCCAGATTGCACCACCTTCCCCTATGTGTAGAGAGAATTGACTTGGAGGACCAGTTTGAGCTGGTTCTCTGAGACTCAGGTGGGAGGAGTGCTTTCAGAGAAACAGGAAGCAAGTGGATCAAGATGGCAAGGATGAGTTGGTCTGGAGCATTCATCCTGCTTGCCCTCTGCAAGGGGGCAAGTGGGATGGCCGACTTTCTTAGGCTTTGTCGCAAGGCAGCATGGGTGCACGCGTGATTCCCAGGGTGGGTAACAGCGTACCGTGCTTTCTTAAGAAGAAAGAAATGAAACAGTGAGTGAGCGAGTGTTGTGCGCTCAGTCGTGTCTGACCCTGTGACCCTGTGGACTGTAGCCCTCCGGGCTTCTCTGTCCATGGGATTCTCCAGGCAAGAATACTGGAGTGGGTTGCCATTTCCTTCTCCAGGGGATCTTCCCCACCCAGGAATCGAACCCACATCTCCTACATCTCCTGCATTGGCACACGGATTCTTTAACACTGAGCCACCTGGGAAGCCCCGAACAGTGAAGCTTTGGTTTACAGAGCCAAGTGCTGTGAGGTAGGGGGTTGTGCAGGAGAAGAAGTAGCAGCTTTGGGTTCCAACAGGCCGGAGTGTACATTCCAGCCCTGTCACTTACCAGCTCAGCAGTGCTGGACTCTGGATGACCTCAGTTCCTACACTGGGCTCAGTAGATGACAGCTATAAATGTTTTCAGTGCAGTGGTTATGATACCTTGTGAATGAAAGAGCTAGTGGTCAGGTAGGCCTTGGGAGGGAGGCCAGGGTCCCTGTGACTTTCATCAAGGAGTAGAAACATAATGACCTGATGTGAGTTGGGTCAAAGTGTTTCCTGTCTGCAAAAGGCCCCAGCAGTCTGGCTGTAGTACAAAGTCACCAAATGAATGCATGTTTGTTGCATTGAATGAGGTCGTTTACTTTCCCTTAACTGCTGCTGTGCTCAAAGTTGCAGAGATAATACACTGCACTTGACGCAATTAGTCTGCAGTCTTTGACTCAATTAAATTCATTTAGGCTCGTGGCTTGGATGCTTATATTAGGGTACTTGAAGCTTAGTTGTAGTTTATTGCTTATCAGAAATGTATTTGCGGCTTAGTTGCTTATCCAGCTTAGTTCAGTAGTGATATTGCCATGAACGTGGAGATGTTAGCAGCTCCGGTGTGCAGCTTTGCATGCAAACTAGACTCTGTATTTTAAAGTTACTAAGTTCTTACAAGATTACCGAGCTTGGTTTCCTGAAGAATTATGGTCTTTGTAATGCACAGATGTATGATTAGAATTTTCTATTAGTTTTTGTCTATGCTGTAATATCCCTGTTGAAAATTTTAGATTTATGTAATTGTGTTGTCATTGCTTGAATGAGGAAACTGTAGTTAAAGTAACAAGACAGTAATTGAATTCAAGCAAAACGCTGAAGAATATGAAGATCCCTGTCACCAGAACGCTGGCTGATGCCTTTTGTGAGGCTTGCAGAAAACGTTCTCCTCAAATGAATACGAAAGAAAGGAAACACTAAATTATGTGTGTTTTTTTCACTCAGATCTTAATTTTGTGAAAGACACTTAGAATACCTTTTAATTCTGTAGGAGCTTCTGAGCGGATCCGATGTCTGGAATTTCGTGAGCACACAGAGAAAAATTTTATGACTTTGCTTTTGCTGGAGGATCCTCAGTTTTGGCCTATTTGTTGGATTTGAAAATATTCACAGAGGTGGTGTGTTACATCACTTTATTTAGAAATGTGTGAGGGGATTTTTAATGATGCAGGACTCAATATTTACCCTTCTTTTGCATACCATTTCCACATTTGGAAATGTCCGTTGTCTTCTTATATGATCCTGTAAAGAGGAGTAGTGAATTTAAGGATAATGAGAGATTTGGGGGGAATTATTAAGCCCTGAATCAGTTACATACATATCATGTCAACCACACGCTCTCCTGTGCTTTTTACACCCCTGCCAGCATGCACAGCTCTGACTCCTGGACCAAAAAGCTAGGGGTCTCCTCACTGATGGCCCCTGTGCGCTGATAAAACTTGCTGGAAAGATAAATCGCTTGGTTGGGTTTTGTTGAGTAGGTCGAGGTGGCCCCAGCTGAAGCCCATTGCAGCAAAAGCAGAAACCACTGGCAGAGAAGTAATACCTGCGCCTGGGGATGGAGACATGTGTCTGTCTCTCTGTTCATCAGGAGATATTATTTTGCTTCGTCTTGGACTGGTTAAGTAACAATCCAGCATCAATTGTTTCCAGCCACAGGAAGGGCATATACGTTAGAGAAAAAAAACTAATGGCTTGAGTGCCGTCGATCATTCCAGAGAGACATTCTCTCCTCTCTGTTGGCAGTTGCGGCCCCTGATGTGGGAGCTGGGAGTATCTGCATGTACGTTTGTCCTGTTGTCCGTCCATCGTTCCCTTCTACTTGGTTGAAGTAGACTCCAGATGCTAGGATGTTATGACGCTGTGCCTACGATGCTGTGTCTACGGAGGGAAAAGCATTGCAGATGCAGAGAGCACAATGTTTGGTTTTCCCCTCAGCGCTTCTTCTTCTTTGGGCAGAAGCAGCACAATCGGATAATATTTTGCATTTCTAACCCACGGCCTCAGCGTCTCTGGCACGGTAACGATAAACTGTAGAAGCAGAAAGGTCAGCAACAGAAGGAAGACAGTCTTCACTTGTTCTAAGACGTTGTACGTGCGACATTCTGTGTCATGCTTATTCATTCATTCCTCAGCTGCGTTGGGCAACATGGAAGATTGCAGACGACGTGAATCCTAACCTTCATCTTCCGTTTTCTGTGGCAGGAAAATTCAAGTAGATTCAGGAAACCATAGTATATAGGGTAGAACAGAAGACTTTAGACTCTAACAGACTTCCGAATTCCAGGTGTGCTCAGGAAGACAGCAGCATTTATTGGGTAACTATTATGAAATATTCAGTATCAAATACTGAGAGGGATCTTCTTAGGCAACAAACATTATGGCCTTTGTAGTATTTCCATAACAGTTATAAAATTTCCTTTTTAGCTGCTGCCTATAAATGAATAATATTTAGATCTGAGCTGGTTAAGGTTTGAAATAGATAAGGCGAACTTGAATTTCTTATAGCAAAAGTTTGATGAGTTTGCCATTAGTGAAGGCTACGGAGAAGATGTTTGAAACATACAACACACTCACATTAGCTAAATATGCTTACTTCAGATGCATGTATTTATGTCACATTTCTGTGAAGTTATTAACCTGCTGTCAAATGCCGTGCAAAAATCAAACCAGATAATGTGTGTAAGAGTTCACACCGTACAAACTGCGATGGTATTACTGTGATCGTACCTTCTGGTTCGTAGTTCTTTGTGGAAGCCAGCCTGCTTGCAGAAAAGAATGGGCATGTTGGCCCTGTTTAGGGAAAATAAATGGAATAATGAAGAAAATTCAAAGCTGAATAAAACGCCATTCCATACACTTCCTGAAGAAGGGTATAAAGTAGTTTAAGCATGGAGGGTTATTATAAGCATGACAATAAACTCGAAGGATATTGCTTCCTTTCCAAGACTCCACTTTTCCAAGATGGCTCGAACATTAAAGACCTCTTGGAGTTTACGTACAGTTCTTTCAACTGGCAGTGTTAGCCTCGAGCAAAATCTCTAGAGTTTGTCTTTGAAAGGAAAGAAAGAAGGAAGCGCTTCTGCACAAAACCTGTAGATATGAGGGCTCCACGAGGACAGGGTTTGGTGGGCCGACTGCACGTGTGTGGGATCCAGCTGGCATTTGGCATTTGGCCCGTGTCTGGGACAAGCGCTGATCTTGGTGAAGGATGGTTTTGTCAAGCTCTACAACAGAAGGTCCACATCCATTTTCATCAGCAACTGACTTGTCTCTGGCACTCGCTGCCTTTGGTCCCCCAACCGTGAAATTTTACTGACCCATTTGCCACGTCTCGTGTAAGTGGATGGAATCATCTTTCTTGACGGGAACGCTCCAAGAGTAACCATGCACTCTCCCCCGCGTGTCTGAGCCTGCCATTTTTACAGGTCTCAGCGCTCGCCTCCGCCTCGGTTTCCATGGACCTAACCACATCAGCGTGTGAGGCCTGCTGTCTTCAGTTTTGGTAGTGTTTCCATAATCGTTCTAGAATTTCCTTTTTTAGCTGCCACCTATGAATGAGTAGTATTTGGGTTTGAGCTGGTTAAGGTTTGAAATAGATTAAACCAACTTGAGTTCGTTGTAGCAAAAGTTTGATGAGTTTGCCATCCGTGAAGGCTACGGAGAAGTACAAGTGAGATAATTAACCACAGGTGAAAAGTTCACAAAACCCCTAGGATAACAAGTTCGCATCGCATATACACACGTCCTCATATTTTCCGTTTACAGTTAAGAGGAGGATGGGGACAGGAGGGAAAGCTAAGTACCACGTGCCATTTCTTCATTCAGGACAGAGTCTTGAATGCGGGGTTAAGCAGGCGGGGTTCCATGAGAAAAAGGGATGTGTTCTTTCCTGTTTGGAGATGGCCTAGAAATTAATTAAGTTAGGCTTACTCTAATAACTCCTGCTGATTTCCCAGTCACAGCTACCTTCCACTTCCCCAGGTGACTTGGGAAACTATTCCCAGCCTAAACATCTCAGTCCTTGTCTGGTTTAACTATGTTTAAATACTTTATGAAAATTACGTTTGCTGCTGTGTGTGCATCTATCTCTGTGTACGCATCCATGTTGCTGCAAATGGCATTATTCCGTTCTTCTGTATGGCTGAGTGATATTCCACCGTGTGTATGTTTCACATCTTCTTTATCCATTCGTCTGTTGATGGACACTTAGGTTGCGCCCCATTTCTTGGCTATTGTAAATAGCACGGCCATGAACGTGGGGGTGCAAGTGGCTTTTCAAATTAGTGTTTCTGTCTTCTTCAGATTTATGCCTAAGAGGAGAATTGCTAGATCATACCGTGGTTCTGTTTTTCGTTTCTGGAGAGCCGCTCTCCAGTTTTCCAGAGTGGCTGTGTCCGTTTGCGTTCCTGCTGACAGTGTCTGAGGGTTCTCTCTTCTCCACACCCTCTCCGGCGTTGTTATTTGTGGGTTTTTTGATGATAGTGGCAGTGTGAAGTGGTAACTCATTTTGGTTTGGAGTTGCCTTTCTCTGATGACTAGCAGCGTTGAGCATCTTTTCATGCGTCTGTTGACCGTCTGTATGTCTTCTCTGGAAAAAATGTCAGTTCAGGTTTTCTGCCCATTTTCAATAGGGCTGTTTGTTTTTTGATACTGACTTGTATGAGCTGTTTGTGTATTTTGAATATTAACCCCTGTCACAGTCATATCGTTTGCAAACATTTTCTCCCATTCGGTAGGTTATCTTTCCATTTTGTTTATGGTTTCCTTTGCTGTGCAGAAGCTTTCAAGTTTAATCAGGTTATAATTGTTTGTCTTTGCTTTTCTTTCCTTTGCCTTAGGAAAAAATTATTGCTGCCATTTATATCAAAGAGTGTTCTGCCTATGTTTTTTTTCCTAAGAGTTTTATGGGTTTTGGTCTTACATTTAGGTCTTTAATCCATTTTGAGTTACTTTTTGTATATAGTGTGAGAAAATATTCTATTTTCATGGAATACTAGTCAGCCATAAAAAGAATGATATTTTACCATGTGCAAGAACACGAATGAACCTGGTGGCTGTTATGCCTTGTGAAATATCAGACAGACAAAGACAGATACCAGATGTTACCAGTAATATGGCGAATCTAAAAAAATAAAAATAAAACATTTGAATCAATATAGCAAAGCAGAAACAGACTCACAGATACAGAGAACAGACTAGTAGTTACCAGTGGGGAGAAAGAAAGGTGGGGAGGGGCTAGCTGGGGTAGAGAATTCAGGCTAAAAACTACTGTGTGTAAAACAAATAAGCTGTGAGGATACATTGGACAGAATGGGTAATACAGTCAATACTTTATAATAACTTTAAATGGAGTATAACCTAAAATTTTTGAATGACTGTTATACACCTGAAAATAATGTAACACTGTAAATGAGCTGTCAGATCAGATCAGTCGCTCAGTCGTGTCCGACTCTGTGACCCCATGAA
The DNA here is from genome assembly GCF_003369695.1 of Bos indicus x Bos taurus. Lineage (NCBI taxonomy): Eukaryota > Metazoa > Chordata > Mammalia > Artiodactyla > Bovidae > Bos > Bos indicus x Bos taurus. Next base: position 3,490,963 of record NC_040079.1, on the reverse strand, counting down.
TTGCAGCACGCCAGGCCTCCCTGTCCATCACCAACTCCTGGAGTTCACCCAGACTCACGTCCATCGAGTCAGTGATGCCATCCAGCCATCTCATCCTCTGTCATCCCCTTTTCCTCCTGCCCCCAATCCCTCCCAGCATCAGAGTCTTTTCCAATGAGTCAACTCTTCACATGAGGTGGCCAAAGTACTGGAGTTTCAGCTTTAGCATCAGTTCTTCCAAAGAAATCCCAGGACTGATCTCCTTCAGAATGGACTGGTTGGATCTCCCTGCAGTCCAAGGGACTCTCAAGAGTCTTCTCCATCACCACAGTTCAAAAGCATCAATTCTTCGGCCCTCAGCCTTCTTCAGAGTCCAACTCTCACATCCATACATGACCACAGGAAAAACCAGAGCCTTGACTAGACGAATCTTTGTTGGCAAAGTCATGTCTCTGCTTTTCAATATGTATCTAGGTTGGTCATAACTTTCCTTCCAAGGAGTAAGTGTCTTTTAATTTCATGGCTGCAGTCACCAAACTGTGTTTGCTAATGAATTGTTCTCTCATTTTTGCCCATTCGGCTCAATACTGGCTGTATTTCCATTTGTCTTTTCCCTTTTGTTTTTTAAAACTTACTTTTATGCTGTTTACTTCTTTGTTTGTGGCTGTGCTGGGTCTCTGCTGCGTCGTGGGCTTTTCTCGTGTTTGGAGCGTGGCTCTAGGGGCGTGGCTTCGGTCATTCTGGCCTGTGGGCGTAGTTGCCCTGCTGCATGCGGAATCGTCCTGGGTTGAACCCGTGTCCCTTGCATTGGCAGGTGGGTTCTTAACCATTGGACGGCCAGGGAAGCCCCTCCTGTGCTTTTTTGCTGGTCCCAGTCAGAAGTAAGCTTGACTTTGTCTTTTCCCCACCACAGCTATCCTGGAGTGCAGTCTTCGCTTCCAGGCTCTGCCAGGAGAGTTTGTTTGTCCCCTTCTTCCCGTCTTAGTCACCCCGGCGTCGTGATCGCTGCCCAGGCGCCCCTCCTTCACATCAGCTTTGTGAATCTTTTCTGGGCCAAGAGCACTTTGTCCCCCAGGTGGTGATGGTACCAGGATCTTTTATGAGTGTTCTGAGTGTTAACAGATGTAGACACTGTGCTGCTAAGTGACATCACGGGATCTTGACAGGCTTCTCCCCGCTCAAGGGCAGCTGTTGGGTTGGTCCTCCCAAGCTCCCGGGATGGGATCTACCGTCCCCATTCGCCACACGAGGAGATGGAAACAGTGAAAACGTGCCTGAGGCCACGTGGCTGGTGCTCGTGGAGGCGGGCTCAGACTGGTCCCCTGGTTCTGTGTCCCGCCCACTTAGGAGGGACTGACAGTATGTCCAGCAAATAGCCTTTTCTGACTTCTTCCCCACGACAACAAAAAAATTCGTGCCTGACTTGGATTGCCTTGAGCCTCCACAGCCCCACCTAACCATCTAGGACTGCTTTCCAGCTCCATTTCAGATGCACACTGGGTTCTCCTGATTCTCTGTTGCAGCTGATCTCTGCTCGTTGCCCTCAGAATCACTTTTAACATCGACGTGAGTTCAGCTGGAGTCTCTCTTCTGTGATGGGAACTCCATTCCCAAAGAAACAGAGCAATATTTCTTAATTAGATATCTGCTCTAATGATTCAGAAGGAGACTCAGCTGGTCCCGTTTGCTTTATTTTCATTATAAATTAAAGATCTGGATGTGTTTTCATGATGTATTTAGAACTGTAGAGAAATTGGCGGAATTCAATAAATATTATTAATAATCAAAAGAAAAACACTTATATTTTCTGTCATACACACACCTCTAAATGTTTAGGCCAAGGGCACATTTTTAATGGATTCAAATAACAAATATAAATTGTGCCTCTGTTACCTGAATATCTTACCTGTTTGGAGGTTTTATTGTCAGGAACTGCCAAATTACTTGCATGCATCATTTTAATTGAACCTTAGGTCTGACATTTTTATTGAAAAAAGTGGATTTCAAGTTGTTTTTCATGCATACAGGCTGCTAAATCTATGCTTTATTGGTGAAATCTCTCTCAAATATGGATGACCTTACCTCCATGTTCCAAGGAAAAAATAACACCTTGCTGTCTCATATCCTTGAGGTTTGGCAAAAATTGATCAATTAACTCTGTAGAAATCTATCATGAAAGGGCTGTAGGGAATGAAAGGAACTGATTTGTGTCCAGTTCAGCTCATCAAAATATCATCTCTGGACCAGCGATAATCTGGGCATCCGAGACTTGGGTTCTGTTCACAGTGAGGTAACCCTTGTGTGGCTCTGGTCCCTGTTCAGAAACATGATGTGGTCGTATCTGGTGGTTTGTAATTCATGGGAGGGGGTTTCCCAGGTGGCTTACTGGTAAAGCATCTGCCTACCAATGTAGAAGATGCAGGAGACGCAGGTTCGATCCCTGGTTTGGGAAGACCCCTTGGAGAACGAAATGGCAACCCACTCCAGTATTCTTGCCTGGGAAATCCCATGGACAGAGGAGCCAGGTGGGCTACAGTTCATGGGGTTGCAAAAGAGCTGGACACAACTTGGCGACTACACGGCAACAACACACGATACGTGGGAGACTGTGTGTGTGTGTGTGTGCTCATGCAGGTGCGTCCAACTCTTTTATCCCTGGAGGAAGTTGTCAGGGCTCATAATCTGTATTTTGATGAAACAAGAATGCACATATAATTGTGATAAACACTGAACCTCTGACCCTAGAAACAGAATGTAAAAGCCTCAAAACTCCACCTGATACCCATGGATACCGGTGGCATCTCTTGTCATGCTAGCAGACTTTGTCCAGATCTCGAGTGGCTCATGCGTGCACAGTGTGACTTGTTGATGAAGAATGCATAATTCTGGCATTATATTCTATGGTTAATTTTAGCCTCTAAGTGTAGAAATACTCTACAGCATTTGCTATAATCAGCACCATATAATTTGTGTAGTTGCTGCATAGAAATAATATCAGTTTGTTTTCCTATCTTGTTTTTCTCTGGAGAGCTAGTGGTTTAGCACTGATTTATACGTTTTCCTGGGACAGACGGTGAATAAAATAATCTGATCTCCCATGAAGAAGGTGTGAAGAAAGGGAGGTAACTGGTCCTTGGTCTGCAGACATTCTCCAGCGAGTCCTGGAAGGGCATGCAGAGCACGTGTGCCAGAGTTCCTGCTCTCAAGGAGTTCACAGTGTTTTTAGAGAAATAATAAGTTCCTGGATCCAGGTCTCTGTTTCAGTCTTAATATTTTGCTTGAGGTCTGGTTACCACCTGTCATCACTGGAGTCTGTATGAAGATAGTTGCTTCTTGAAAAAAATAATTTGGCCTCTGGGCAATGTTGAGAGAATTAAAGGCAGAACATCGGGATGATGAGAAAATAGAAGAATCAGTAGTTATTAGCATTATGAGGGTAAAAAACCATTTATGGGTTTAAAAAAGTGCTTTGTACATAAGGTGACCATGTCTCCCAGTGTGCTTAGGACACTCCTGGTTTATGCCAGTGTTCTGGCTTGAGTTTTAAAGGTATTCCCTTTTATCCCCAGTGGTGTCCTTTGGGCAATGTTACATGGGCAACGTATGTATTGATGAGGAATACATATTTCCTCATCAAATATTTCGTATTTGAAAATAGCAACAGATTGGAAATGAAGACTTTGGTGAAATTGATTTTTGAGGTCTCCCTTTACTGCTAAAGAATCTGCCTACCAATGCAGGAGATGCAAGAGATGAGGTTTGGTCCCTGGATCAGGAAGATCCCCTGGAGTAGAAAATGGCAACCCTCTCCAGTATACTTGCCTGGGAAATTCCATGGACAGAGAGGGAATCCTGGCGTACTGCGGTCCATGAGGTTGCAAAGAGTCAGACATGAGGGCACACACACACACACACACACACACACACACACACACACACACTTTGGTGTACCACCATCTGATATTTATGTCAGCTTCTATTTTTATATGAGTACTGGTATTGACTATATTTCTTAGAAGAAAAGTGAAGATAAAAAAATAACAACTTTTCTTAGGGTGTTGCAAAATTATCTAAGTTGGGACTGGAATTCAGAACTTAGAAACTTCATTGCCTGTACTAATTTCCACTCCATATGGTGGGAGTTCAGTAGCTCAGTCGTGTCCAACTCTTTGGGACCCCATGGACTGCAGCACACCAGGCCTCCCTGTCCATCACCAACTCCCGGAGTTTACTCAAACTCATGTCCATCACGTTGGTGATGACATCCAACCATCTCATCCTCTGTTGTCCCCTTCTCCTCCCACCTTCAATCTTTCCCAGCATCAGGGTCTTTTCAGATGAGTCAGTTCTTCTCATCAGGTAGCCAAAGTATTGGAGTTTCAGCTTCAGCATCAGTCCTTCCAATGAACACCCAGAACTGATCTCCTTTAGGATGGACTGGTTGGATCTCCTTGCAGTCCAAGGGAGTCTCAAGAATCTTCTCCAACACTACAGTTCAAAAGCATCAATTCTTCTGTGCTCAGCTTTCTTTATAGACCAACTCTCACATCCATACATGACTACTGGACGAACCATAGCTTTGACTAGATGGATCTTTGTTGGCAAAGTAATGTCTCTGCTTTTTAATATGCTTTCTAGGTTGGTTATAGCTTTTCTTCCAAGGAGCAAGCATCTTTTAATTTCATGGCTGCAATTACCATCTGCAGTGATTCTGGAGCCCCCCAAAATAAAGTTTGTCACTATTTCCATTATTTCCCCATATATTTGCCATGAAGTGATGGGACCAGATGCCATGATCTTTGTCTTTTGAATGTTGAGCTTTAAGCCAACTTTTTCACTCTCCTCTTTCATTTTCATCAAGAGGCTCTTTAGTTCCTTTTTGCCTTCTGCTATAAGGGTGGTATCATCTGTGTATCTGAGGTTATCGATATTTCTCCTGGCAATCTTGATTCCAGCTTGTGCTTCCTCCAGCCCAGCCTTTCTCATGATGTACTCTGCCTATAAGTTAAATAAGCAGGGTGACAATATATAGCTTTGATGTACTCCTTTCCCAATTTGGAACTAGTCTGTTGTTCCATGTCTAGTTCTAACTGTTGCTTCTTGACCTGCATACAGATTTCTCAGGAGGCAGGTCAGTTGGTCTGATATTCCCATCTCTTTAAGAATATTCCACAGTGTATTGTGATTCACACAGTCAAAGGCTTTAGCATAGTCAATAAAGCAGAAATAGATGCTTTTATGAAATGCTGTTACTTTTTCCATGATCCAGTGGATGTTGGCAATTTGATCTCTGGTTCCTCTGCCTTTTCTAAAACCAGCTTGAACATCTGGAAGTTCATTGTTCACATACTGTTGAAGCCTGACTTGGAGAATTTTGAGCATTACTTTACTAGTGTGTGAGATGAGTGCAATTGTGTGATAGTTTGAGCATTCTTTGGCATTGCCTTTCTTTGGGATTGGAATGAAAACTGACCTTTTCCAGTCCTGTGGCCACTGCTGAGTTTTCCAGATTTGCTGGCATATTTAGTGGGGGAAATGGAAAAAGGCAAAGAAATATATACTTTTGTACTAATTTCCACTCCATATGGTGGAAGTTCAGTAGCTCAGTCGTGTCCAACTCTTTGCGACTCATGTGACCAACTCTTCTACTCCGAATCCACCACCCACACTGGTTATGTGATTTGGCTTTCCAGGACAGCAAAGAAAAAGACACAGGTATTATAAGCCTTGTGATAATCTGCCCAAGAAATCTCATTTGCCTGGGCTGTTACGCTGCTGTCCCACCTTTGGTGCTGCTGTGACGAATGCCCACTGCTGTGAGGAATGCCCACCACCAATACTTTAGGAACAGGACTGCTGTTTGAGTTTGTTTCCTGGGACCTCTCTGAGGAGGTGGTTATTATTTGTATTCAGTGGAACAGTCTTCATGAGATCCATGAGCTCAAGGAGCCATCAGTGCCAGTCATCAGAGACTGAAGTGAAAAGGTCATTTGCTCAGTCTCCATGTCCCTTTGCCCTCACTCAGAGTAGTAGATATGCTCAAGGTCAGAAAGCGATCTGTGGGACCAGGGTGCTCTCAGGGAACATGAGGTCTCAGAGAGATAGGCCGTAGGGCTGATGCAGCCAAGTCAGGTGATGAGAGGCAGGAACAGGGCAGTATAAGGCACTCAGAGAACTGGTACCCAAGTCTTCATGATGCTACGTCCCCAAGTAGCAGTAAGTCTGAGGGCAGTGCAGAGAGTGGCAGAGGCTCCTGTTCAATTAGGGACCGTTCACTGAAGTGCTTTTCAAGATAGATTTAATTGATGAAGTTGAATGCAGGGAGAACAGAGATAGGAAACAATTAACCTGATATGCATGTGGCCCTGAAAATTCTCTTTGCTGCTCTGCCTGGTGTGGTCAAAACAGCAGGGGAGGCCTTGGGAATCCTATTGATTTCTGTCTAGCGTCAGGAAACCATGAAGTATGAAAGGAGCCTTGGTGACCATAATATGCATCCTGGAGTGAGAAAAAGTCAAGCCCGCAGAGGAATAGCATTTCCGTAACTCCTGAGTGTATTTGCTCGTTAGTGGCAGGAGCCACAGACCTTTGTCAGCAAAGTAATGTCACTGCTTTTTAATATGCTGTCTAGGTTGATGACAGCTTTTCTTAAAAGGAGTAAGTATCTTTTAATTTCATGGCTGCAGTCACCATCTGCAATGATTTTGGAGCCCAAGAAAATAAAGTCTGTTACTGTTTCCATTGTTTCCCATCTATTTGCCATGAAGTGGTGGGACCGGATGCCATGATCTTCATTTTCTGAATGTTGAGCTTTAAGCCAACTTTTTCACTCTCCTCTTTCACTTTCATCAAGAGGCTCTTTAGTTCCTCTTCACTTTCTGCCATCAGGGTGGTGTCATCTGCATATCTGAGGTTATTGATATTTGTCTTGGCAGTCTTGATTCCAGCTTGTGCTTTATCCAGCCCAGCATTTTGTGTGATGTACTCTGCATATAAGTTAAATAAGTGGGGTGACAATATACAGCCTTGGCATACCTCTTTCCCGATTTGGAACCAGTCTGTTGTTCCGTGTCCAGTTCTAACTGTTGCTTCTTGACCTGCGTACAGATTTCTCAGGAGGCAGGTCAGGTGGGTACCTTTTAGGCAAGCGTGGATGTTAGAATGCTAATGGTTTGTTTTTGAATTAGCTTAGATCTTGCCCATCGAAGTTTTGGCATACTCCTTTGTGGCTGAGCTGGTAAAGAATCCATTTGCAATGTGGGAGACCTGGGATCAATCCCTGGGCTGGGAAGACCCCCTGGAGAAGGGAAAGGCTATCCACTCCAGTATTCTGGCCTGGAGAATTCCACGGACTGTATAGTCCATGGGGTCGCAAAGAGTCGGACACGACTGAGCGACTTTCACTTTTGTTTTATTCCTGATGTCAGCACATCTTTCCTGTGCACCAGACACAGTATTTTCTAGAACAGCATGGTTTGCTGAAACTTAGAAGTGTTCTGTACCTGCCTTGTCTGATATGGTAGCCACTGGTGCATGTTGCAGATTTCTTCAAGCGTGGTTTCCGTGACTGAGAAATCTTTATTCTAATTCTAACTATGTAAGATGGAAACAGGTGCACGTGGCTAGTGCCTGCTGTATTGCTGCACAGCGCAGTTCTAGACACCATTGGCAGCCCTGAGTGGTGGGGGAGGGGAGACCCGGGTAAACAGTCCTCCCAGAGAGGGGTCTGCGTTCTGGTACAGGGAGCGGGGAGAGGGGAGCCGTGCCTCCTTGGGGTGGGGACGTCAGGGAGGTGTCAGAGGAGATCTGCTGTTTGAATCTTGATGGACAAGTGGAGTCTACTCCAGACACCAGAGACTAATGAAAAGAGGAGGGGATATTCAGCAGCGGTGGAAACAGGTACGAGCTCGTAGTGTGCGGGGAGCAGAGGACCCAGAGCAAACCTTGTGATTCTGGACCCTTCTGCTCTCTCACATCACTGTTAAACTGTGCACATTTCCCCGTTACTGGAAATTCCTTCTGTCTCTCTGTCTCTGTTTCTCTCTCTCTCTCTCTATATATATATATATATATACACACCTGTACATATATAGGGAGAAGGCGATGGCACCCCACTCCAGTACTCTTGCCTGGAAAATCCCATGGATGGAGGAGCCTGGTGGGCTGCAGTCCATGGGGTCACTAGGAGTCGGACAGGACTGAGCGACTTCACTTTCACTTTTCACTTTCATGCATTGAAGAAGGAAATAGCAACCCACTCCAGTGTTCTTGCCTGGAGAATCCCAGGGATGGGGGAGCCTGGTGGGCTGCCGTCTATGGGGTCACACAGAGTCGGACGCGACTGAAGCGACTTAGCAGCAGCATACATATGTATGGGACTTCCCAGCTGGTTCAGTGGTAAAGAATCTGTCTGCCAATGCAGGGGTCGCAACAGAGTTGGGTTTGATCCCTGGGTCGGGGAAATCCCACGGAAGAGGAAATGGAACCCACTGCAGTATTTTTGCCTGGAAAATCCCACGGACAGAGGAACCTGGCATACTACAGTCCATGAGGTCTCAAAAGAGTGGGACATGACTGAGCGACTGAGCATGCACAGACACACACGTATACATATATATTTCCCTCCCTCTGTGGGGAGGCGAACCAGCACATGCTTCTGCTAAGAACCCAGCCTACCATCTTCTGCACTGTGAGCCCCTGTTCCACCATGACACGTGGTATGACTTCAGACAGACCAAGTGCTGCGTGGACCTTAGACTCCTCTCACGGAGGAGGGGTCAGCACTCAGAGCTGGAGGCCCAATAAGCAGTTTGGTGCCTCCTCCCAGCTCCAGTAATCATTAGCTTCAGTATAACTTGCCCTCTCCTGCACCCACAAGTCCCTGTGATGGCCTTCTCTGGCGTCATCTGAAGCTGCGGGGTGTTCAGCTCAGGAGATGCCTCCGGGTTGAACACACTGCCGCAGTGGTCGTTGCTGGCTCATCTCTTCCAGCTCACATCGCCTCGCATTTCAGTGCTTGGAGGGCATGCTCTGAAGCTGCATCGTTTCCTCCCCTTCCAGGCACTCTCATCCCAGAGATAAGTGTGCTCTCTGGAGCCTGTGCACAAACTACGCGAGTGGTGTTTGGAGGTGGCAGCCAAAGCTGTGATTTGCGGGAGCGTCCGTCTGTCATTACCTCAGTTGGCAGTACACAGGGACTGTCAGTGTGGCTTCTGAGAAGAGTGGAACAGTCACTGTTTTTCCATGACCTGCCTGCTGCTGAGGTACAAAAGGCCTCTGCTAAGCCCCAAGAGAATCTCACTTGAGCTGCGGCTAATAGGCAGATGGATAACTGGTCGACCAAAAGCTCAGGGATGAGAAGAGAGCTCCCTTTTGTAAATGAATCTCTCGGGCCTTTCATTAGGAGGTCCGTGAGTGCTCTCTTCATCCATGATGGTTGTGCTGATCTGCAGGGAAGAGGATTTGATGCTGGATGGAGCAGGAGGGCGTTGCTGGTGGGTGAGGAGGACCCAGCTTTAGAAGATGTCTGTGGGGGAGAATGCCCGTCGATTTTGCCATTCCAGCCCTCCCGATCAGCCGCACACCCAGAGCATTCTGTACCTGTCATCTCAGAGGGGACAGAGTATCACACGTGATGGGATCATTCACTAAGCTGGGGTGGTTAAATATAGAGTTCTGCTGTGAAATTAGCGGCCTACTGAAAATAGAGCCACGTCCTCAGAGTCCATAAGAACACTCTCCACGTTTCCGTCAACAGGGTCACTATACACGTGCCTAGTAAAGTCCAGGACCCTTTATGATGGTGTATTTACTAAGTACCCACACCTGCATGTATGCTGATCTGAAAGTGGGCTGAACAATCCGTACCCTTCCTGTTTTCACCTATGATGGGCTCTGTGGCCAAGGATCTCAGAAAGTAACCCATGAAGGGACCAAAAATGTCTCCGTTTTGTGCTGCGACCCCAGGGACTGTAGCCCACCAGGCTCCTCTGTCTGTGGGATTTCCCAGGCAAGAGTACTGCAGTGGGTTGTCCTTCTGCAGGGGATCTTCCCAACCCAGGGATCAAACTTGGGTCTCCCACGTTATAGGCAGATTCTTGACCTTCTGAGCCACCAGGGTGTTCTTCATTGTGTCTTTTTAAATTTGATTATTATATCTTAAATTTTCATTTTATATCGGGGTATGGCTCATTTACAGCCTGTTAGTTTCAGGTGCACAGCAGTGACTCAGCTATGCGTGCGCGTGTCTGCTGTCTTTCAGGCTGTTACCAAGGATTGAGTAGAATTCCCCATGCTATACAGTAGGTCCTTGTTCCTTATCTATTCTGCATACCGTAGTGTGTATCTGTCACTGGCGACCCACTCCAGTACTCCTGCCTGGAAAATCCCATGGACGGGGGAAGCCTGGTGGGCTGCAGTCCATGCAGTCGCTAAGAGTCGGACACGACTGAGTGACTTCACTTTCACTTTTCACTTTCATGCATTGGAGAAGGAAATGGCAACCCACTCCAGTGTTCTTGCCTGGAGAATCCCAGGGACGGGGGAGCCTGGTGGGCTGCCGTCTATGGGGTCACACAGAGTCGGACACGACTGAAGTGACTTAGCAGCAGCAGCAGCAGCAGCAGCAGCAGCAGTGTGTATCTGTAATCCCAAACTCCCAATTTATCTTTCTCCCCTCTTTCTCTTTTGGTAACCGTAGAATCGGTTTCTGTTTTGAAAATAAGTTCATCTCTCTCTTTTTTTTTTTTTAGATTCCACATATAAGTTTTGCCATATGACATTTGTCTTTCTGTTTCTGACTTACTTTGCTTAGTGTGATGATCTTTCGGTTCAGTTCAGTTCAGTCGCTCAGTCATGTCTGAGTCTTCGAGACCCCATGAATCGAAGCACGCCAGGCCTCCCTGTCCGTCACCAACTCCCGGAGTTCACTGAGACTCACGTCCATCGAGTCAGGGATGCCATCCAGCCATCTCATCCTCTGGTGTCCCCTTCTCCTCCTGCCCCCAGTCCCTCCCAGCATCAGAGTCTTTTCCGATGAGTCAGCTCTTCGCACGAGGTGACCACAGTGATCTTTAGGTCCATCCGTATTGCTGCAAATGGCATTTATTCTGTTCTTTTTTACGACTGAGTGATATCCCATTGTATTTATGTACCATGTCTTTATCCATTCCTCAGTGGTCATTTAGACCATGGATGGTCGTTTAGCTTGCTTCCATGTCTTGGCTATTGTCAGTAGCGCTGCCACAAACATAGGGGTGCATGTATCTTTTTGAATTATAGTTTTCTCTGGATATTTGCTCAGGAGTGGGATCTCTGGGTGATATGGCAGCTCTGTGTTTCCATTACATCTTCACCTCTCAGACTCTCGTGTGCAAACAGATCTCCTGGAGATTCCGTCGCAGTGCAGATTCTGAGTCAGTGGGTTTGGCGCATGTCCTGAGAGTCTGCATAGCTAGCAAAATTTCCCACGATGAGGTTGCCTCTGTCCTGTGGATAAGCCTTTGGGTCTTTGTATGTATGTCCGATTTTAGGTAGAAGCCTCTTAAGTCTTGCCTGGGGAATTCCATGAACAGAGGAGCCTGGCAGGCTACAGTCCATGGGGTTGCTAGGAGTCGGACACAACTGAGAGACTGTCACTCACTCATCACTGAAGAGTTTGAAGCTCAAGGACCAGTGGAATCTGAGAACTAAGTCAGTGAAGGTGTTTATCCGTGGATCCAGGTTTCGACTGTGCACACGCATTTGGGCATTCTGGGCTTCTTTCAAAGAGAAGCCAGATGAAATCTTCCATTGTCAAGGTCTACGAGTAATCTATTTACCTCGAATACATTTTTGAGAGTGTGTGTCTGGCACTTTCCCGCTTAAGTTGCCCTCAATGCCCCTGACAGCACGTTGGCAGTGCCATAGTTGGAAACAGGAAACTCTGGCCTTGGCAGTGAGATGCTTGTCTGGGTCTCGGGCCCTGGAGAATTGCAGGAGTGGCTGGAGGCAGGCTACGCATCCCAGAAACGCTGCTGTGTCCCTGCAGGAGGAAGTGCCTGTGGTGAAAGCCCAGGATAGATGCTTCTGCAGCCAGGCCCTGTCTTCTTAGAGAAGGGAGCCTGGTGCCTCGACACGATGATTGCATATGACCCCTTTGGGCTGTTTTAATATCTTTGCTTCAGGCATATTTGTTTTCCCTTATTTTCTAGTGTCTTTGAGAAAAACTTCTATCTTATACTGTATAACCCGTTTGGAGAGAGATGACGGGTCTGATTCTATGATGAAATACACATATTTCTCAGGGTTTTTTTTTTTTTTTTTTGAGACATTGATCTTTGCTGTAATGCAGGAGACTCGCTATGGTTTGATCCCTGGGCCTGGAAGATCCCCTGGAGCAGGGCATAGCAATCCACTCCAGTGCTCTTGCCCAGAGAATTTCCTCAACAGAGGAGTCTGGTGGGTTATAGTCCATGGGGTCGCAAAGAGTCGGACACGACTGAGTGACTAACACTTTCATTTTCACTTTGACGTTGGATTTCTAGGCAGTCTTTAGTGTGAAAGACAAACATTTATTTTCTACCAGTTCCTGGAAAATGTTCCTGATTTTAAAGCCTCTAGGCTGGTCTTGCCAGTGCAGCCAAGTAGTTCCTCTTCTGTAATTCTCGTGCTTGAAGCGTGAGCAGCTAGCGATATAGATTAATGCTTTATGCACTTTCAGAGCTGAGCTCCCATGCTACAGTTAGAAGGTTCGGAGCATTGATTTTCCTCTGACAGCTCTTAAGATATTGGACGCCCCAAATATAGGAAAGTTGGTTAATCTTTTTAGCTAGTATGTTGCTTGCAGTAGAGAATGTTGGTGAAACATATTGTTTTTCTTTATTATAAGATGCACCAGGCGTATGAAGACTGCTTTAAATCACGGTGAAAATTAGAAAATAAAACTTCCTCATTAGCTCAAGAATGTAAGGTTCAAAACAACAGTCAGTTTGATATTTGGCTGTTTTATTCAACATCCAATTTTACATAATTCTGATTAGTAAGGTCAGTCATTAGAATTAGATTATGTTCTGTAATGATTTCTATCAAGGCTTTTAAAAATGCTTACCCTTGGGGGCAAACAGAGACAGAAGGAGGAAGTAACTGGATTCAAATTCCTTAATATCATCCTTTGTAATTAGAAATAAGATTTTAGTAGACTGTTTCCATAATGTAGTCCCAAATCATTTTTATAACTTAATAAGTATGAACTAACTTTAGTGAGAAGGAGGACTTTCAGCTCGTCATTCTATAATGTACTTATTTAAATTATTCTGGTCACAGGCATAATATTGATACCTCATCTGCAGAGAGAATTCTACATATGCACTGACTGAATTGGTATATAGGTTGTATTTTGTAACTTATTTTTTTTTTAATTAAAAAATTTTTTTTCTGACTGTGCAGCGTGGCATGTGGGATCTTTTGTTTTTGATTAAAATTGTTTTTGAGTATACTTGCTTTACAATGATGTGTTAGTTTCTGCCATGCAACAAAGTGAATCTGCGTGAAATGTGAAATGTCAGTCGCTCAGTTGTCTCCAACTCTTTGTGACCCCATGGACTGTAGCCCACCAGGCTCCTCTGTCCATGGGATTCTCCAGGCAAGAATACTAGAGTGGGTAGCCACCATTCTCTTCTCCAGGCAGTTTTCCCTACCCAGGGATGAAACCCAGGTCTCCTGCATTGCAGGCAGATTCTTTACCGTTTGAGCCACCAGGGAAGCCCTGAATCAGCCATACACAGATATCCCCTCTTGTTTGAATTTCCTTCCCATTTAGGCCACCACAGAGCACTGAGTAGAATTCCCAGTGCTGTACAGTAGGTTCTCAGGAGTTAGCTATTTTATACATAATATCAACAGTATACATACAGCACTTAGTTTAAAAGGGAGGATGGAGGGAAAGAAAAACCTTATCAGAGATTCTCTTGTGTGTGCTAGCTTTTCCCCAAACCTTTGTATTCTGATTCCCCTTCCAGGGATGTTTCGTCATACCACCCCCGCTAGAATGGATCATTTCAAGGCAAGCTGTGGGATGCAAGGTGGAAAGGAGGTGTGATGTGTCAGTGCCCATGATAGGAGCTGTCACCTGTTCCTCTCTCATGGTGATGCAGGAACAAACACACCTGATTCCAGGCTGCAGCATTTAGAGGTCCCCAAGACCACCTGCCTTCTGCCGTCAGCTGCAGGTTCGAGGTTCCATAAGGCATCAGGAAGACTTACAGAACTCAGAGAGCCTTAAACTCATGGTTGTGCTTTATTACAGCAAGAGGATGTAGATTAAAGTCAGTGAAAGAAAGAGACGCGTGCATAAGTCCAGGAGAATTCTAGACGTGGGGCTGTCAGCCGCCCTCTCCCTGTGGGGTCGTGGGCAATGCCAGCTGCTCCCAGCAACAACACACAAGGAGTGTTGCCAACCAGGAGGCTCACCTCAGCCTTGGTGTCAGAGCTCTTGTGGGGAACATGGTCATGTAGACACAGTTGACCACCCAAGTGCTGACCTTGGCCTCCCAGCCCCTCCAGAGCTCAAGCTGATACCACATGGCCCAAATGCCCACCCTGAATGGTGTCAGCCTACACCGTCTGGCAGCCCAACATCACCAGGTAAACGAAGACGTTGTTATGGGGCAGGACCTTCCAAGGGCTTGGAGATTGTATCCCAGGATCTAAAGACAAAGGCCAGACTTCTCTCTGGGCAGGCGGTGAGTGAGGTGGGGCATCGTTGGTAAGTCCAGGAAGCAGGATCTGTGAGAGGTGAGAGTGAATCCCCTCTTCACTGTGAGCGTGATTTGGCCTCACGCATGTTTGAGGGGCCCCTGAGTGTAGACACGTCCTGAGATGCAGATCGGCATTAAGTCCGAATGGAAAGGGGAGAAATCTTTGAAAACCACTTAAGGTAATTCGGAGTATTATCAAAATAGCCCGTGTTCAAATCCAGATACTACAATGGAGATCGTATCTTTGCTGTTTCCCTGGGTCTTTTCACCCGTAATTTGGAAGTCATAAAATGCTGAATGAGAGTTTGGTCTTTGATGAACGCCGTGACTTGAGCTTTGTTTTCTGAGACTCCATAGTTTTTTTAATAGTTATTTCTGTATAACTAGCTAACATGATTTTCAACCTGTCTTCTTAAGCTTGGAGTAACATATTACTGAACTGGGGAATGTTTTCTGAGTCTTCATCTCAACTGTTTTTATCTAATGGTAAAGGTAGACCTTGCTAGATGACTCTGTGTCCTTAAAAGAAGTCCAAAAATTGGTCCTGTGTGCGTGCTCAGTCACCAAGTCATGTCCGACTCTTGGCGACCCCGTGGACTGTAGCCCGCCAGGCTCCTCTGTCCTTGGGATTTCCCAGGCAAGAACACTGGAGTGGGTTGCCATTTCCTTCTCCAGGGGGTCCTCCTGATCGAAGGATCGAATCTGCATCTTCTGCATTGCAGGTGGATTCTTTACCAACTGAACCAGCAGGGAAGCCCAATCCAGAACCTATCTGTGCGTGAGTTGACTTCTTATTGTTGCTGCCGACATTAAGGTTCCATTGACCAGTAATTCCGTTTCTAGTTATGTACACTTTGGAATTAATCACATGTGTACCAAGTTTTTATACATAAGCAAGAGTATTCATCAAAGCATTGTTTACATATATAAAGAACCTATAGAAGGGGCAACATTCTACCTTTGTTTGAGTGACGTGAACATCCATGGTGGAGGTTAGATAAAGGCTTAAGACTTAAACATGATTAAAATAGACTGTAGCATATCCTGGGCAACCATGACATATTATGTCTAAAAAAAGGTATTTAGGGATATATGGAAATACTTCCTCTATATTAAGAATATATTACAAAAAATACAGAGGATAGTGTGCAAATTGTGCGCGCATGTGCATGCGTGTGTGTGTGTGTGTAATGGGCTGAAAGTAAAATGAAAAATTAAACCGACTGTTCCTGCACCTGCTGGGGTTAGGTTTGTAGTGTGAGCAGAGAAGGGAGTTCAATGGCGTAACTCTTATTATGGCCCCAATTCTTGTGTCGCTGCCTTCCGCTTATGGAGGGCAGGGCAGGGCTCCGAGCTGTTAAAGGGGAGCATGCAGAATGGAAACGCAGGGTGGGCCGGGGGCTGGGCAGGTTTGGGAGCGAGATTTCTCTGGACAATAAGGTAAGGCAAGTTGGGTTTCTGAGAACGTCCAAAAGTATGAGTTCGAAGATTGGAGGAGAGAAGTTATTGAGTATATGAGAAGCAACAGTGATAAGAAACTAGAAACATGATCCAGGGGAGATTCCCAGTGGGCAGAGAGAGCCAAAACCTTTTACGCAAATGGCTGACTGATGTGAAGAAGTCTGTGTCTTCAGGATAAACCTGTCCAGGACCTGAGCGTTTGATGAAACATGCTGTCTCCCCATCGGCCTTGTTGAATAATTTTGGGGAATTCAAGGAAAAGGGCTGTGTTCTGTCTTATGTTTGAAGGCAGTAACCAGCTATGGTCGATGGGCTTGTGGTGACAGGGGCTTTGAGCCAGAAGGGACCGTGAAAAACTGAGCAGGTGGCATGGCAGTCAGTGTGACCTTGATCCAGGGGCGAACTCCAGCTTGACTTTGTCCGAAAAGGGAGGTGGCCTCACCTATTATTTTACTAAATTAACACAATGCATACACAACTGGAGAATCCCAGGGACGGGGGAGCCTGGTGGGCTGCCGTCTATGGGGTCGCACAGAGTCGGACACGACTGAAGCGACTTAGCAGCAGCAGCAGCATACACACAGCATACACAGAAAAGGCTGGAAAGATATGTCCATCTTTATTGTTTTTGTCTCTAGATGTTAAATGGTATTTATCTAATTTTTCTTTTGAGTTTTTCCTTCCTTTCCAAATAGGTATTTCCAAAATGGGGGACAACTAAGTAATTTTTCCCAAGGAGGAAGAGGCCTTGACCATACTCTGCTTTTTTTATGCATACTGTTACTGTCTCTGAGTTCATAAACTTGGATAGAACATTTGCAGACAGGATCTTACGAAGTGTGAAAATCTCAGTTTACATTTGTCAACATAAGCCATGCCCCACAGCATCCTCTGGCCCAGTCTGGCCTTCTCGTGATTCATGGAAACATGGAGCAATGAGTCCAGGAAAAAGGGTTGGAGGTTGTCTTTGATGTGCCTTCATTGTCCTTCCTGGATTCTCCCTCGAGCCTGGAATGGCGGAACACACTGCATCATATAACTGCTACCCAGCGAAGGTGGAATTGCTCCTTGCACTTTCAAGGAGGGAGGGACGTCTGACTTTGTAATCCTCAGCCCAAAGCAGATGGTTTGATCAAGAAAATAGGTTGGTATCTTGAAATAAAGATCAAGAAAATAGGTTGGTATCTTGAAATAAAAACCAATGAGCTACTGGTCAGTGTCTGGAGAGAAGAAACCGTCCATCAGAATGGGTCACAATCATTTGCTCACAAATGTCTGGACAAGACGCTTCGGGACCATCCAGAAGGCATTGTTCCTACATCCTCATGGGTTTCCTGCAGCCGCACACACCTCCTTGTCTGTTATCCCCACGTGTCTGCTCTGTGTTCTTCCCACTGGACCCTAAGTGATGTGAGGGATGGGAGCCTCCCTTCTGTACTTCATAGCATCTCACAGGGCAGTGTCTCAGAGAAGTAAACCAGTCAGTGCGTGCTGCAGGAGGAATAAATGAAGCCACATGTGTTAAACTACTCAGTTAAGAATGTTTTATCATCATGTAAACCTGAGAAACTTGTCCCCATTGTGGAGCAAGGGAGAGAGGAGGAAACTCATGCAGACAGAAGCCATGGGTCATTCTCTACGCCTTTGACTTAGAAAATATTTGGAGGACACAGGATTTAGGAACTGATGTTGAGGTCTGGTGGAGAGTGAAGTTACCTCTTCTATTTTTAAGACAATGATTTTCAGCTTTTTAAAATGACTTTTAAAATTATAGTTGATTTACCATATTGTGTTAATTTCTGCTGTTCAGCAAAGTGATTCAGTTGTAGGAAAATATGTATATTCTTTTGTAAAATATTCTTTTCCATATGATTTTATCATAGGATACTGAATATAGTTCTCTGTGCTGTACAGTAAGACCCTGTTTATGAAGTTACCGCTTCTGCAGCTTTTTGTAGGAGTCTTTTTGGGGGGGTGGGTACTAATCCTGGACCCTGGATTTCAAACAGAAGCCTTGTGTCTGTCATCTGAAACCTCCAACTCATCAAAGTGCACAATGGAACGTTTGTTGGTGATATATTCGGAGCAGGACTTGAATCCCAGCTTGGATGCTCACGGGTTGAGGGAAAAGCTGAGATGTCTGTAGTCTAGTAGCTGCTTAACAAATGCCTGTAGGAACTCAGCAACACCCTGCAGAATCACAGCTACTGTTATATGTAGTTCTTACATTCAACTCCAAGCTTATTTCTGCTCCAAAGTGTTTTTGTTACTTCAGGTTTCCAATGAGAGGAAATCCTGTTCTTGAGATTGAATGATGATTTTTCATTTTTTTTTTCAAGACTTAAATGTAGAAATTACATAAGAATCTGTGTTGCATAAGGGAAAGTGAAAACCTCCTCAGGGAAATTAGTGAAGCTGAACGAAGGCTCCACACACTGGCTGGTTGCATGGCCACTTCATCACACGGCTAAGAAGCAACAGGTGTGAATTATCACACTTATGTTGAGGCTTTTTCCGTGGGCGCAGGTGCGAGACACGTGCTTCTCCCGTCTCCTGCACTGTCGGCTCGGTGTGTCAAATGAGAGTCGTCAGTTCAGTCGCTCAGTCATGTCCGACTCTTTGCAACCCCATGGACTGCAGCACACCAGGCCTCCCTGTCCATCACCAACTCCCAGAGTTTACCCAGACTCATGTCCATTGAGTTGGTGATGCCATCCAACCATCTCATCCTCTGTTACCCCCTTCTCCTCCTGCCCTTGGTCTTTGCCAGCATCAGGGTCTTTTCCAGTGAGTCAGCTCTTCGCATCAGGTGGCTAGAGTACTGGAGCTTCAGCTTCAGCATCAGTGCTTCCAGTGAATATTCAGGGTTGATTCCCTCTAGGACTGACTGGTTTGATCTCCTTGCTGTCCATGGGACTTGCAGATGTATCCTGTAAATCATGATAGTAGGAATCCAAGCTATACCCGTTGTGGGAAGAGTTCCACATGTTTAATGGACAGTGAGTGTAGTAGATTAAGAATACAGAATCAATTCTAGAGGCTCCTGAATTGGCTTCCCTGGTGGCTCAGACAGTAAAGAATCTGCCTGCAGTGAAAGACCTGGGTTCAGTCCCTGGGTTGAGAGGATCGCCTGGAGAAGGGAACGGCTGCCCACTCCAATACTCTTGCCTGGAGAATCGCATGGACAGAGGAGCCTGGCGGGCTGCCGTCCACGGGGTCGGAAAGAGTCGGGGACGCCTGCGCCCCGACACATTGTGACCCGAGCAGGGGGTGGAGCGGCTGCAGCGGCCCCGGCGCTTCAGCCACACTGAAGGGTTGCCAGCTGTTCAGGAGTGCGGCCTTCCTGGAGCTGTATCCCTGTTCTGTATTCTACTTTGCAGTTGCACGGGTATTTGTGGCAAAGTCCCAATCAATATGTTAATAAAATGTACGCAGTGCACAGCATTGATGGCTTTTAGTTAGGCACTCTGCGGGATGTGATAACCCATCATGCGGGTTTTTCTTTTCTCACGTGGCTCAGACGGAAGGCCTGTACCTGTGTGTCCATGTGAAAGAGAGACAACGTTAGGAAACCCTGCAGGAGTGTTGCTGTTCAGTCCCGAAGTCGCGTCCGACTCCGTGTGACCCGTGGACCGCAGCGCACCAGGCTTCCCTGCAGTAGTGTGGGAACTCGAAATGACCTACAGCCCAGCCCCCTTAGCTGATAGGAGTAGGAATTGCATCTGGAGGAAGTGAAGTGACTGGGCTCAGAAGACAGAGCAGCACAGCCGGGACCAGATGCCTCGTCAGGTCTGCCTGACGGGCTCTTGCCTGCGTTGCTTCAGTGACAAGTAGCAGGGAGGGGAAAGTGACAGGTGACAGGGCCACCCAGAAGCAGGAGGTGGCTGAGGATGCTGCTCCTCATCCTGGTGTCGATGCTGAGCCTCCAGGCTTCTCAAGCTCAGCCACACTGCCCCCCAAACACAGGCTTGTCTGGGCACCGGGGACCCCCAGAGGCTGTCGAACATAACACCTACCCCATGCTTTGGAGTACAGTTCAAGGTAGAGTGTATGCTGCTGCTGCTGCTAAGTCGCTTCAGTCGCATCGGACTCTGTGCGACCCCATAGACAGCAGCCCACCAGGCTCCCCCGTCCCTGGGATCCTCCAGGCAAGAACACTGGAGTGGGTTGCCATTTCCTTCTCCAATGCATGAAAGTGAAAGTGAAGTCGCTCAGTCATGTCTGACTCCTAGCGACCCCATGGACTGCAGCCTACCAGGCTCCTCCATCCATGGGATTTTCCAAGCAAGAGTACTGGAGTGGGGTGCCATTGCCTTCTCCAAGGTAGAGTTATAGTTAGTTCAGAAATGTGATTCAAACTAAATGCGGAGTCCCCAGCTGGAGGGACCCATGGTCTCCATCTCAGCGGTCAGCTGTCTGGGGCAGAGCCCACGGTGGACCCATACCATTTTCCTGATGAGGACGAGATTGCCAACTCCCCTGCCCACCCTGTAGCTCAATCTCTCTCACCAACAAACCAAGATCGTCAGAGCGGTGGAAAAGACGAAACCTCGTGGGCGGGATGAGGCAGGGACGCGAGGCATCTGACAGCCCGTGTGGGATTGTGATGGATGGAAGAGGAGGTGGGAGGACCTCGGCTGGAGACTGCAGAAAGCAGTAGGAGGCTGGGAGCCTGGGTACCCGCGGGCAGGACCACCCCGTGGAGGGCCAGACGTGCTCTGCCCCCCCTGAGCTGAGGGCTGCTCTGTAGCTTCCTCCACCAGGCAGGTCACCAGCTGGAAAGGGCATCGAAGGGCTGGGAGTTCCCCAGGGGCGCCTGATGGTGTTCACTATGAAGTTGGGGCCGGAGGAGCTGGGGTAGAAAAGAAATGCTGTTTAAATGTCGGAGAGCCTCAAAGGTCATTTCAGAATATCCCAGGCATAAAAAGGTAAGTCAGTCTCGATATCTGGTTCATCACTTCTCTGCATTTCAAAGTTGAACCTGAGTGAACTCTTGCGGAGCTGGGGAAGAGGAGGAAGACTGGACTGCAGGTGACGTCACTGGGCACCCAGTCACCCGGTCTCCCATCTCCCATAAACGGGATCCTGGTCCATTCAGGTCGTTTTCACGTGTCTGCACATCACTTCCTTAGTCCTCTCCCAAAGAATTCCTATTCTTTCTGCAAACATAACATGTGCGTGCTCAGTCATGTCCGACTCTTTGCAACCCCATGGACTGCAGCCCACCAGGCCCCTCTGTCCATGCGATTCTCCAGGCAAGAATACTGGAGTGGGGTGCCATTTCCCTTTCCAGGGGATCCTCCCAACCCAGGGATCAAAACTCGTGTCTTCTGCAGCTCCTGAACTGGGGGCGCGGGTCCTTACCACCGAGCCACCAGTTGCTCACACAGAGTTAAAATAAGTCCAGAAGTTTTACTGTCAGACCACTGAGTAGTTTTCAGTACCCTAAGAAGAGGGAAGAAAGTGTCAGTTCTTGAATGATGATGGCCTATGCCCAGAATCGGAGCGCTCAGAAAACGTTGTCTGAAATCTGGCATCCTTGGCAGGGTGCTGTCTGCACAGCAGATACATCCCTGCCAGGCTCCGTGGCTAATGATGAAATAGGTTGGGGTCCAATTCTGAAGGAACTCAGCATTCCTGAGCCTTGATGGGGCTCAGGGCGCCCTCTTGGTGCCTCCCACCCAGGCAGACACCCAGGACCAGCCAGATTTCTTTCCCAAGCAGGTCTCATCAAAACATGTGCGTGGGAAGTGGTTCAGTGAAACCACCCTCCAGAGGTAAAGGATGGACAGAGTCAGCCTTGCGAGCAGTGCTTGCATTTCAGCGGGGCCAGGGGCCATGCCCAGGGAGGAGGTAGACAGAGCAGAATGTGCAGTGCCTGCCGTGGGGCGGCTCTTTGGGGGCCCTGGAGCGATGTGCTGGTTGGGGACTCCTGCCTGGTGCCCCTGAGATGGTGCCTTACTGAATGCAGCCCTCTCTCTTCTGGGTCTCGGGTGTCAGGCTGGCCGTGGTGGGGGCGTCAGGGCGGTTCCTCCTTGACAACGCTTCTAAGTAAGCGTGTACTTGTCTTGCCTTCCGGCAGATATTTTCCATATGGCATTTTGCTTATTTTTAGCCTGGATTCAGATCGTTTCCTCCAGAAGATGAGATTGTTCGCCAAGATGTGACAGAGAAAGGTGGATGACAAAGTTAGAAGTCGCTTACATTTTTTTCCAAAGGGCTCTAGAAGCATGGTTTTATTCCAAGGGAACCGTCATCCCAAACCTGACTCTCCACCTGGCCTGAGAAGCCTGTTTCCGAGAACCTTGGTGTCCCCAAAAACCCTCTGGTATATAACCTGAAAGCCCTGTTTAAAAAAACTTACACAATTATGTAAAGTTTAAACATAAAATAAAATTTAAAAAAAATAAATGCAAAAATAAATAAATAAATAAAAATAAAAAAACTTATCTTGTATTGGGGTATAGTTGGTTAACAACACTGTGACAGTTTCAGGTGAAGGGCGAAAGGACTCAGCCAGACATATACATGATCCATTCTCCACCAGACCCGCTCCCATTCAGGCTGCCATGCAGCATTGAGTAGAGTTCCCTGTGCTGTACAGTAGGCCCCTGATGGTTATCTGTTTTAAATATAGCAGTGTGTGCGTGTCCATCCCAAACTCCCTAACTGTCCCTTTTCCCCTTCCCCCGGCAGCCATGCGTTCATTTTCTAAGCCTGTGAGTCTGTCTGAAAGGCCTTTTCTGAACATGCAAAAGATGCTGTGGCCTGAGAGGCTTCCTTTTATGAAGGCAGATGTCTGTGGGGTCAGGAAAAAAGAACTCCCAAAAGCCGTGATTATGAGAAATTTAACATCTGGAACATACACCAAAGGACTGAATACGGCCAACCCGTGCAGTATCGAACGATTCAAGCCAAAAAGCAAAAGGAGTTAAGAGAAGAGATGAGCCGTGGGGCCCGGGTGTCTCCCTCAGGGCCGCTCTGATGCCCGGTCAACAGCACCTTTTGGGTGAGTGCTCGGGCTCCTGGCGTGGCTTCTCCCTTGAGCCTCAGCAAGCGGGGCCGTGGTTCCAGCATCCCCATCTTGCCAATGTCCACGCCCTCGAAAGGACAGACGCGCCATTGAATCTGTGGGAGCCACCACGCCCGACACAATGCTCTCTTTCACGCTCCCTAAGGCTGCTCCTCACCCTCTCTTTCACTGCCTCTTTTCTTTCTTCTTCTGAACCTGATCTGAAAGCAAACACCGCGGCCCCTTTCACCACAGCGGCACAGCCCTCCGCCCTCCTCCGGCGTCCATCCATTCTTCTCTCTTCCTGAGCCCGGCCACCCTGCTCCAGGCAAGGCCCGGTGCCAGTTCCCCTCCCTCCGAGGTTATTAAGCCTCCCAAATTGCTATTTCAACCCCAGATTTCTAAACTTGCCCCAGACTGGATGCAAATGGGCCAGATTATTTGTTTCCTTTTAAATAAAGCGCTTGCTTGTTGGGCTGTGGGGTTGGTCCTCCGTG
The DNA here is from genome assembly GCF_003369695.1 of Bos indicus x Bos taurus. Lineage (NCBI taxonomy): Eukaryota > Metazoa > Chordata > Mammalia > Artiodactyla > Bovidae > Bos > Bos indicus x Bos taurus. Next base: position 3,467,279 of record NC_040079.1, on the reverse strand, counting down.
GTCACTGCCAGCGTAGCAAACTCGTCTAGGCTGTGCATGAAGATGCTATTTCATCCAGCGTGCTGCTGCTTTTTTCTTCTTTAAGAAGTGTTAGCAGCACGTGTTGTGCATTGAAAACGCTACTCATTTGGAGTTTACTGGGAAAGGAAGGAGCACAGACAGGATCACGGGACAGGCGAGCAGGGGGTTCAGGCGGGTTTATTTTTAATACAGTCGTTTGGTTGGTGGGGACGAGGATTGGGGAAGAGCCGATGGCTGGCTGCCTGTGCAGGGGGAGGGGGCTTTGCAGCTCTCTCGGTGGAACTGAGGTTTACTCAGTGGCTTTTCTTAAAGAGCCCGCAGAATAGGAAGACCTCGCTTCCCACGCGTCCCCAGGAAGCTGCTTGCAGTCAGTGGGCATGTTCTGCGTAACAGTCCTTTTGAATTCAGCGGTAATCTGTGGAGCAATTAATATGAGGAGAGTATCTAAACTGGTCATCTAAAATCCAGCCCCTGTCCCGTGAGGGGTTGCCTTGACATGCCCTGCTTTGTGTGTGTGTTTCACCACGGTAGATTAGGAAGTGTGCGTCTCTCTGTGTGTGCTGGTCACGCAGTCGTGTCTGACTCCTCTTTTCGACCCCAGGGACTGTAGCCCGCCAGGCTCCTCTGTCCCTGCGATTCTCCAGGCAAGAATACTGGAGCGGGTTGCCATTTCCTCTTGCAGGGGACCTTCCCGACCCAGGGGCTGAACCCGTGTCTCATGCATCTCCTACACTAGCAGGCAGGTTCTTTACCACTGAGCCGCCTGGGAAGCCCAGTGTGTGTCTAGTAAGTCACAGTCGATGTAGCCAGTCTTTTCTGCAGAGGAGGAATGGCTTAGATTCCTGGGGATGTGCCTGTTACAACTACCTTGCTGGTAGGTGGTCAGCAGTGTGTTGACCATTATACGCAAACATCAAGTTAGCTTAGAGCCAACTTGGCTGATCAGGATTGATACACAAAGATCAGATGCTAGAGTTGGCACTTTTAAGAAGACAAACTACAGATTTCTTTTTAAGTTTATTTTTTACTGACGTCTGATTGATTCACAGTGTTGTATTGGTTTCAGGGGTATAGCAATTCAGTGTCACGAGTATGTTCCTGTTCAGATTCTTTCCCGTTGTAAGTCATTACCTAGTGAGATCCTGAGTCTACTTCCTTGTGTGTGCAGTACGTCCTTGTTGTCGTTTCTTTTGTATGTAGTCGTGTGTCCGTTAACCCCGCCTCCTAACTTGTCTCCCCCACTTGGCCTTTGGTGACCATCAATTTGTTGTCTGTGTCCGTGAGTCCATTTTTGTTTTGCTAGTTCGTCTGTGTCACTTCTTTAGATTCCACAGAGCGTGTGGTCACTCGTCCGTCTTAGACAGTTGTAGGGAAGGCTTAGTGCTTTGACTGATTCCACAGAGCGTGTGGTCACTCGTCCGTCTTAGAGAGTTGCAGGGAAGGCTTAGTGCTTTGACGGGGCAGCAGCTGATACTGTGTACTCACGAACGCTGTTTATATTCTGTGAACAATTGTAACGAATGAGCCGTGTGACGGTGAACCAGATCAGGAGTCCCCGAATCACTTCCCGCTCAGCTCGGCCCTCAAATGCCTGTTGGGTCTCTTCAGTTCGCTCCTTTGCTCATCTTTTGACGAGCCATCACAGAGCCAACTTGCAGAAATGTCCTCAATTCTCTGGACCTTCATCCAGGTTCCCCAGTTCATGGGCTACGGTGAATAATTTATGCCTCGGACTTTAATTCCTTCTATATTTTCTTGTGTTTTTAAAAGTGACTTATATTTTCTTGCATTTATTCAAATTGGAGACCCAAAACGTGGGTCATGTGATCTCTTTGTTTAAACCTGTGCTTTAAAAATGTTTCCTTTAATTTTCAAGGTGTTGAATGGAGTAGAATTGACCATAGCAGCAATAGCTGACATGAATGTACCACATGAGCTTTCCTGGTGGCTCAGACAGTAAAGAATCTGCCTGCAGTGCAGGAGATGCAGGTTCGATCCCTGGGTCAGGAAGATCCCCTGGAGAAGGAAATAGCAACCCACTCCAGTGTTCTTGCCTGGAGAATCTCGTGGACAGTGGAGCCTGGTGGGCTGAGCAACTAAACACACACACACCCACATGGTAGGTGCCAATTAGCTCTCAAAGTTTCTACCTGTATTATCTCAATTAATGCAAGATTCGTCTTCATCACTCCTATTATTATTATACCCACTTCACGCTTGGAAAAAGTGATGCTTAAACAGACCTGAAATGTGACTGCAAAGCCCATTCTGTTGCGAGGAGGTGGTTCTGCACTTCGTGCCCGAGAGTATGTGTATAATTTTTCAAAGAACACTTTCCTTGATGCCTCTTTTCCTTCTAACATTTGTCCTTCTTTCCATTTTATTGTTATATAAACCTATAGATCACATTGCCTAATGAGTGAGTTAACAGCTGTTAGTGTAGACACCAGATTTTTCAGTGATTTTGTTATGAGTAATAAATCACACTTAAATACCATTCAATCTGATACTAATAAATTGCTCCATCTTCCTTTTGGTATTTGGAAAACACAAAAACACGTTTATAAAATAGGTCACACAGTTTTTAAATGATGGGGTTACACAGTGAGGGTGTCCGAGGTGGGAGGTGTCTGCGCAGCTCCCCCTTTGGGGCAGGATGCGCGCATCGGTTCAGGAGATGCTCCCCTGCTCCGTCCTCACCTTGTGGGGGGTGCGGTCCAGACGGAGGAGGGGGTGGTGATATAGGATTCAGGGAAATGAATCATTTGAGTCTCCATCCCTTCAGCTTGTTGAAATGAAACCCACAGTTGTAGGTGCCTTTGTCACACTGTCTCTTTCACAGATCTGATTTCAAAAAGCCAGCGGCAGGCTGAACAGAAAGAGACCACTCACCCAGGGTGAGCAGTCCCTTCTTGCCTTCTTCCCTCCTGCCAAAGAAGATTCGAGCTCTTCCTCCTTCCCTGGAAGCAGCAGCATCCCTCTGAAACAGCAAAACGCCTCGTTTCTCATTCCCTTTCTTGTCCCTCATGTTTAGTCTTGAGGTGTGTGTGTGTTTCACTTTTCCCCTTGATGACACGTAATTGCATGAGTTTTCATATTCTGGGCATCGTACGTCTTGCCAGAGTGACTGGCTATTCCTCAGTTAGTTACCTTCTCCTGTGATACAGATGGGCTTCCCAGGTGGCTCAGTGAAAAGAAAGTCCACCTGCCCATGCAAGAGACATAAGAGATATGGTCTTATGAGACATCCCTAGGTCAGGAAGATCCCCTGGTGGAGGAAATGACAACCCACTCCAGTATTCTTCCCTGGGAAATCCCAAGGACACAGGAGCCTGGCGGCCTACAGTCCATGGGGTCACCAAAAAGCTGGACCCTACCGACTGACTGAACATAAAATATAGATATACGAGACCAGTGTTTGAAGTAAAAAGGGCAACATCTTTAGAACCACCCATGGACAGCATCTCAGTGCAGGGCGCGGCACTCATGAGCAGGGGTGTTGGGTGGAACACAGGGCCCGCTGACCTGCCCTAGGCTATCTGAGCTGGAGGCGATGCTTGGGTCCTTTGGAGTTGGAATCAACTCAGATTCTGAGTCCTCGGTAGTTCTGATCACCTAGAAACCCATAGCTGATTGTTGGTTAGTCATTCAAACTGATGAAGACAAGGCATTACAGGAGATTCTTCAGGGGGAGACAGGCGAGGCTGTCCATCAGACAGCAGGGCCCGGTGATCGGTTGACAGAGTTTGCTGGGCAGTTGGGTTTGGCAACTCCAGGGCACCTGAAGGACGTAGATGGTGTATGGAGGAGGTGTGGAGAGGGAGGCAGCTGAGCCCATGACTTCACAAACCTGTGATGCAGCGGGAGAGGGGGCAGGGGAGCACGCCCCAGGGTTTGAGCCTGGGCTGGGGCCGGATGGACTAGCAGAAGGGGGGCCTCCATACATTCAGGGGACCCAGGAGGGAGCACATAGAGTCAGTGGAGTCCATCTGCCCTGTGTGTTCTCCAGGCTCTGTCCATCGGCAGAGTAGCCAGGTTGCAAAAGCCCCATCACAGTGTCTTCCTGAAGCTCTCTCTTGTCTGCGCTGAAGTGGGATGAAGTGGACCCTGACCCTTGGCGGATATCCTCGAGGGAGGGGCTTCGGGAGCCGCTGAAAGATTCATCACTCTAAGGACTGTTTTTCTGGAGGCACACGAGTTGACAGGCCAGTCGATGTTTCTTATCCAGAAATTGATGTGAACGCCTGATGGCCTCTGGACCTTTCAGTCAAGAACCACCTGTGGCCATGCTGATTTAAGGGAAACATAAGTGAATTAGACCACTTCTTTCCTTCCACATGTGAGACCCAGCTGACAGCAGAATTGCCGTTAAGTGTTGAGGGCAGTAAGCTTCAGTGATACTGCGTGTGTGCACGCATGCCGAGTCGTTTCAGGCACGTCCGACTCTTTGTGATCCCATGGACTGCAGCCCGCCAGGCTCCTCTGTCCATGGGATTCTCCAGGCAAGAATACTGGAGTGGGTTGCCAGGCCCTCCTCCAGGGGATCTTCCCAACCCAGGGATTCCAGGGATTGAACCCGTGTCTCATAAGTCTCCTTCACTGGCAGGTGGATTCTTTACCACCTGGGAAGCCCTTAGTGGTGTTGCTGCTGCTGCTGCTAAGTCACTTCAGTCGTGTCCGACTCTGTGTGACCCCACGGATGGCAGCCCACCAGGCTCCCCTGTCCCTGGGATTCACCAGGCTCCCCTGTCCCTGGGATTCTCCGGGAAAGAACACTGGAGTGGGTTGCCATTTCCTTCTCCAGTGCATGCAAGTGAAAAGTGAAAGTGAAGACGCTCAGTCGTATAGTGTGGAAATAGCAAACCAATCTCTATGGGAGTCTTAGGTAAGCTGGGCATTGAAATGATAAATGTGCTTTCTAGTAGAACAGCCAATAATCCGCTTAGGAGTGGGGCAGTGGAGGGCATTGAATGGACAATATTGGAGGGGGTTTACTTGGAGTGTTCAAAACTCACTTTGCTGCTCACAGAGACCCAGCTGCATGGTGGGGCACCCTGAAAGTGAATTGAGGTGTGTTTGCATGAAGCAGAGGGAAGGACAGTTGTTAAAATGACGCAGGTTTGCATGCCCTGGAAAGAGGAACAGAGCTGCGGCTCCTGCACTGCCTGAGTGCAAGGCCGCGTGTCCTTGCTTCCTTAGGTCTGTACTCCGATGTGCCCTTGGTCACATCAGACAGAGCGTGCACCTTCCCCAAGGGCACGGAGCCGATAAGTAGCGGAGCTGAGTGGCAAACAAAGGCTGCGTGTCTCCCAGCACAGGCATCTTGTGTCCTCAGCCCTGAAACTGATGGCTGATCGCATCTTGATCTTGAGACGACACACCGCTCAGCCAGCTCTGTAACTCAGCCTCAAGTCTGAAGTCACACCGCGGTACGTGTGAGGTTTTATCTCCTGTCCCCCAAGGGGAAGAAGGTGTTATAAATAAGTCACTCAGCCTCACTTTCCTAACGTCTCCCCGCCCCCAGGTCAGTGTTCTAACTCCCACCTTTGACCTGCTTTCTCTCAGTAACACATGGAACTGGGAAATGCCTCCAGTATTCTTGCCTGGAGAATCCCATGGGCAGAGGAGCCTGCCAGGCTACAGTCCATGGGATCACAAAGAGTCAGACACGACTGAGTGGCTAACAACAGCAACAGTCTTCAGTGTGTGTGTTCAGTCGCTAAGTCATGTCCCACTCTTGCGACCCCTTGGACTGTAGCCCGCCAGACGCCTCCGTTCATGGGATTCCCCAGACGAGAATACTGGAGTGGATTGCTTTTTCCTCCTCCAGGGTATCTTCCTGACCCAGGGATGGAACACAGGTCTCCCGCATCGCAGACGGACTCTGGGTTCGATCCTTGGGTCGGGAAGATCCCCTGGAAGACGGCATGGCAACCCACTCCAGATTTCTTGCCTGGGAAATCCCACAGACGGAGGAGTCTGGCGGGCTACAGTCCATGGGGTTGAAAAACAGTCGAACACGACTGAGCAGCAAAGCGCAATCTCCAGTGAGTCCTGCTGGCAGCTAGACCAGTGTGGGATAGGGATAAAGGGCTTGCGAGTCGGGCAAGGGCAGTGAGGTCACACCCACCTTTGCACCCCAGTGGCTGCTAGCTGAGTACTGTCGCCCCAGAGTCACTTTGTCCTCATTCGTAAGGGTGAACAATAGCCCCGAAGGGCTGCTGGAGGGACTGAGTAGAGACTGTGGTTCAGGTGTCTAATACTTGGCACCCAGAGAAACATACATGAGAAATCTTGGGAAGCAGGGCTGGGCAAGTGGTGCTTTTGGGATGAGGTCACTTTACTTGCCCTGAGAGGGCTGGATCCCCCCAGACACGTCCTGGGAATTGTCACCATTTCCCACTTGCTCGGACTGGGCCGTTCTTCTTTTTCCCCTGGAGGTGTTTCTTTTGCCGGCTGCCCCTGCAGAGCCATGTGGGGCCCGCACTGTGCGTCCAGGGAAGCCCATCAGTGGGTCCATCAGCCGTGGTTCCCCAGTCAAGGGTCCTGTGTCCTGCCCTGCATCCTCTTTCTGCAGTTTCTGCACAGGGAGAAAGGATGTTCTGGTTGCCAGGACGACCTACTGCCCCCCTTTCTAGACATCATTCCTTTGTACACAGAGTGCCATCTTGGTGACACCATTTCTGTGAGTTAAAATAGACTTACTTCTTTCAAAAGCTCTTGTTGTTGTGATGGTATAGTTGATTTACTGTGTTGTGTTACTTTCTAGTGTGCAACAAAGTGAGTCAGTGTGATACATGTATTTATGTATGTATTTTTTGATTCTTTTCCATTATAGGTTATTACAAGATATTAAGTATGTCCCTGTGCTCTACAGGAGGTCCTTCTTGGTTGCTGCTTTTGTAGTCCTGTGAATCTGTTAATCCCAAAGTCTTAATTTATTCCTGCCCCCTTTCCCTGCTTTGGTAACCATAAGATTGTTTTCTATGTCTGTGAGTCTGTTCCAGTTTTGGAAATAAGTTCATTTGTATCTTTTTTTTTTAAGAGTCCACAAATAAGTGATATGATGTGACGTTTGTCTCTCTGTGACTTTCGTCACTCGGTGTGATCATCTCTAGGTCCATCCGTGGCTGCACACGGCATCGCCTCAATCTCTTTCCTGGCTGAGGGACACTTTGCTGTGTGTGTGTCCCACAGCTTCTTTGTCCGCTCACCTGTTGATGGACACTCGGGTCGCTTCCGTGGCTTGGTGACTGCAGCTGTGCTGCTGCGGACGTAGGGTGCACGTGTCCTTCTGAACGAGAGTTTTGTCCGGGGATCGGCCCGGGAGTGGACTGCCGGATCGTACGCTGACCCTATTTGCAGTTTCCTGAGGCCCCTGCATGCTGTTGTCTCTGTGACCGCGCCAGCTTACACCCACAGTGCAGGAGGCTTCCTTTCTCCACATCCTCCCCTGCATGTACTAGTTGTAGAATTTTTGATGAAGGCCCTTTTGATGGCTATGAAGTGGCACCTCCTTGTGGTTTTGATTTGCATTTCTCTAATAATTAGTGATGTTGAGCCTCTTTTCGTGGGCCTGTTGACCGTCTGTATGTCTTCTTTGGAGAAATGTTTATTTAGATTTCCTGCCCGTTTTGGATGGAGTCTGTGTGTGTGTGTGTGTGTGTGTGTGTGTGTGTGTTGATACTGAGTTGTACGAGCTATTTGTCCATTCTGGAAATTAAGCCCTTACAATAGACGTACTTTTTGTTTCTGATGGAGATATTTTGATCAAGGATCAGGCAGAGCTGGCCTTCCATTGTCTGCGAGCAAGGCATCTCCCCAGAGAGATAAAAACCTTCCTCCCCACTGTCCAGTACATTGAAAAGAGCACCCCTTTAGAATTGGAATTCCAGGCATTTTCTATTTTCCAGGCCCTCTGAATTTCCCAAAGGTGAGATTAGGTAAGCACAGCATACCTCACTCCTTCCCAGGCATTCACTAAGATTCCGAGGATAAAGGAAGTTGTATCTTCACGCACTGAGTGAAGACCAAAAAAAGGACTTTTCAAGTATGTGAAACCTACTCTGCAGGTTTTCTTCTCAGACGGAACCCCCTGTGCCCCGAGGGGCCCTCAGTGTCATGACTCACCCCACTTGGACTGCTGAGTTCACGCTCAGGTTTGCAGGGAAAGTCACTATGACGGCGTTAAATGTACCACTGGGCCTCGTGGTCATTTCCTTAAATGTAAAACAACTCGTGTCTTGGGGATACAGTTGAGTAATAGTATGTTCAATATTAACTCTGGGTTTAGAGTAACTGAAAATCCAGTAATCTCTGAACTTTCACCTCCTGTAAAAGGTTTTCCACTCATTTCTCCTTCCCTGTAGCTCTTCCTCTTCTTTTTTTTTAAATTTTATTTTATTTTTAAACTTTACAATATTGTATTAGTTTTGCCAAATATCGAAATGAATCCGCCACAGGTATACATTTGTTCCCCATCCTGAACCCTCCTCCCTCCTCCCTCCCCATACCCTCCCTCTGGGTCGTCCCAGTGCACTAGCCCCAAGCATCCAGTATCGTGCATCGAACCTGGACTGGCAACTCATTTCATTCATGATATTATACATGTTTCAATGCCATTCTCCCAAATCTTCCCACCCTCTCCCTCTCCCACAGAGTGCATAAGACTGTTCTATACATCAGTGTCTCCTTCGCTGTCTGGTACACAGGGTTATTGTTACCATCTTTCTAAATTCTATATATATGCGTTAGTATACTGTATTGGTGTTTTTCTTTCTGGCTTACTTCACTCTGTATAATAGGCTCCAGTTTCATTCACTGCGGGGAGTGAGCTCCACCCATGGCAAAGGTCATGAGGAAGGAGGCTTGGTATACGCAAAGGCGGGATCAAGCCTCAGGAGTCTCCTTGGAAATTCTCGAGCATCTACCCCCAAAACCAGAGTCTGCCTACTTTCTGCTTCGTGCTCTCACCTACACCTCTGACTTTACGGGGGGCTGTCCCCCACTACCTCTCTCTGAAAAAAGAGTTGGCTTACAGCTCCAGTTAATAATTCCTGGGTGTGACAGTGTTTAACCTACAAACTCCTTTGGAAGTCCTCTAGCCTGCCTGAATAGGTTTTTCAGGCCACATGTGATTGTTCAGAGCCTCCCAACTGTGAGAGGCAGGAGATGTTCTAAACTGTCTAAACACAGATTCTTTTGAGTAGTTAAAAGATTGATTAGAAATTGTATTGGTGAAGGGTTTTTCACTTGTTGGGCCAATGTTTGCTGCTAAGTCTCCATACCCCTTACCTACTGTGTCCTTGGCAGTGTATTGATTGATATAATGGGTGTATAGAAATGTAAGTAGTTGCCTCAATGTTTGTAACCTTGGACCCTTGAGTTAATTCTTTTCTTGACTGAGCCCACCTCACCTTTGCCCTATAGGAATGCAGCTTTGTCCAATGCTTTTTTGGAGGCTGGTGCCTGACTTTGGAATAATCACCTTTAGAGAAAGATAAGTTTCTTAAAGTGTTAACAGGCCTCCTGGCCAGAAGATGATGTAATTCACCTGAACTTTTGCATATGATAAGTTTGAAAGCCTGGCTTCGATTAGGACCAGGAGCTGCTGTCCTTGCATGACTCGACCCCTTCCCCCATTATCCTCTACGCACAACTTAAGGTATAAAAACTACTTTGGAAAATAAAGTGCGGGCCTTGTTCACCGAAACTTGGTCTCCCCATGTCGCTCTCTCTCCCAAATTCTGGCTGAGTCTCCATCTGGAGCGCGGAACCCGCCATGCTTGCTAATTATGCCTGGGCTTCTAAGATCTGACCGGGGAGGCCTCAGTGTCTCCTCTCCTTCGGGAGAACGGAAGGACACCTGCGGCCTACGTAAGTGGTACAAACTTCTTGTCTTGAAGTTTTATTGGTCTCCCGCGTAAACCAAGCTACTCAGCCTCTTTTCTCCACTGAATTTTCCTACTGAGCTATCCTCATCCTATTACTCTTTATATCTTTGATAAAATATTTAAATAAATAGGTCGCCGACACCGTCCCTGCTTCGAATACCCTGGATCAGCCGGGGCTGGTCCCCGGCAATCCACCTCATTAGAACTGATTCAAATGTATTCTTTTTAATGGCTGAGTAATACTCCATTGTGTATATGTACCACAGCTTTCTTATCCATTCAGCTGCTGATGGGCATCCAGGTTGCTTCCATGTCCTGGCTATTATAAAGAGTGCTGCGATGAACATTGGGGTACACGTGTCTCTTTCACTTCTGGTTTCCTCAGTGTGTATGCCCAGCAGTGGGATTGCTGGATCATAAGGCAGTTCTATTTCCAGTTTTTTAAGGAATCTCCACACTGTTCTCCATAGTGGCTGTACTAGTTTGCATTCCCACCAACAGTGTAAGAGGGTTCCCTTTTCTCCACACCCTCTCCAGCATTTATTGCTTGTAGACTTTTGGATCACAGCCATTCTGACTGGTGTGAAATGGTACCTCATAGTGGTTTTGATTTGCATTTCTCTGATAATGAGTGATGTTGAGCATCTTTTCATGTGTTTGTTAGCCATCTGTATGTCTTCTTTGGAGAAATGTCTATTTAGTTCTTTGGCCCATTTTTTGATTGGGTCATTTATTTTTCTGGAGTTGAGCTGTAGGAGTTGCTTGTATATTTTTGAGATTAGTTGTTTGTCCGTTGCTTCATTTGCTTTTATTTTCCCCCATTCTGAAGGCTGCCTTTTCACCTTGCTAATAGTTTCCTTTGATGTGCAGAAGCTTTTAAGGTTAATTAGGTCCCATTTGTTTATTTTTGCTTTTATTTCCAATATTCTGGGAGGTGGGTCATAGAGGATCCTGCTGTGATGTAGGTCAGAGAGTGTTTTTCCTATGTTCTCCTCTAGGAGTTTAGGAGATAATAGTTGAAAACTTCCCTGTAGCTCTTCTTGAGATTGATAGAGAGAATGCAGGAAGCACCCTCCACTGAAGCCCAGCCCACCTAAACCACAATATGCATCCTTGAAAAAGCAGGAACCCTTGAAAAAGCAGGAACCCTTGCATTGATACTCTGTGTCAGACTGTTGCCTTTGACCAAACCCAGTGGACCTGAATTATTTCTCCTGTTCAAACCATAGAGTGCAGAAGACGTATTTAAGGTTATCCTTCCAGACTCGACTTGGGTTGAGGACATATTCACAGATGCTATAAACTCTTGATCTGGGGTTTAAAAAAAATCTGAACAGTTATATGTGGAATCAAAAAGATCCAACAGATAATCCCTAGCCTTGGATAAAATTATTTGTTTAAAGAGTGATGTTTTAGGCAGAAATTAGTTTTTGGAACACTAAAAGATTCCACTGCTAATATTTGAAAATCCTTTCATAGGCATGGAAAATTAGCAACTAAATCTGGCCATTAAAGCATAATCTTTATTTGACCAAAGCATGGTCTAAAAATGGAATAAACTGTAATTTATCTTCACTGACAGCTAATTACCTGGAAGTCTGATTAAAGGGAAAACTGAATTTACTTAATTAGTGTTTTGGTGTTTTGTCTGTATACATGTAAATATGCCCATCTCCTCTTCTACAGGAACATTGCTAGAAATAAATTACCATTTTTATTTTGTCCCTTTCAAATGTTGCCAAACCGAGAACAACATGAGAAGAATGGGTCTTTTACTGACAATGGTAACAGGTGTTTATAGATTACGAGCCTGATAGAGAAGAGCCTGTTAGCAGGAGAATAGGGTATTTATGACTAAGTCCTTTTCTTTTTCCCCACTGGCTCGTCCTTCAGTTGTCAGCAGAGGAGAGCCAACTTGTGGGTAAACCACCCCAGCCAGTAACTCCTGGCCGGGTCGTGGAGATTTGCGCAGATGGCCAAGCCCCCGCAGCAGATGGGCTCTGATAGCCTCTGAGGCCCCTTTTAGCTTCAGCATCGCTTGTTCGTTGTTGTTGTTCAGCTGCTAAATCGAGTCCAGCTCTCTGCAACCCCATGGACTACAGTATCAGACGTCCCTGTCCTTCACTGTATTCCAGGGTTTGCTCAAACTCACATCCAAAATCGAATCAGGGATGCTATCTAACCCTCTCACCCTCTGCCACCCTCTTCTCCTTTTGCCTTCAGTCTTTCCAGGCATCAGGGTCTTTTCCAATGAGTTGGCTCTTCAAATCAGTTCAGTTCAGTTGAGTTCAGTTGCTCATTCGTGTCTGACTCTTTGTGACCCCATGGACTGCAGCAAGCCAGGCTTTCCTGTCCATACCCAACTCCCGGAATTTGCTCAAACTCATGTCCATCACATCAGTCATGCCATCCAACCATCTCATCCTCTGTCATCCCCTTCTCCTCCCACCTTCAATCTTTCCCAGCATCAGGACCTTTTCAAATGAGTCAGTTCTTCACATCAGGTGACCAAAGTATTGGAGTTTCAGCTAGAGCATCAGTCCTTCCAGTGAATATTTAGGACTGATTCCTTTAGGATGGACTAGTTGGATCTCTTTGCAGTCCAAGGGACTCTCAAGAGTCTTCTCCAACACCACTGTTCAAAAGCATTAATTCTTCAGCACTCAGCTTTCTTTATGGTCCAACCCTCATATCCATACATGACTACTGGAAAAACCACAGCTTTGACTATATGGATCTTTGTTGGCAAAGTAACGTCTCTGCTTTTTAATAAGCTGTCTAGGTTCGTCATAGCGCTTCTTCCAGGGAGCAGCATCTTTTAATTTCATGGCTGTGTGGTATTTGGGGGTGTTGCCTTTTTGGGGTGTGAAGAAGCATGCAGTAATTACAGCCCAGGGAGGAAGAGGTGTCTCGATTCTCACCCACATGTTCCGATGCCTCTGAGTTCTCCTGGCAGACACTCTTTGAACAGGAGGTATATGTAACACACCCAAAGCGGTATAATGAAGTCATCTTCCTTTGTGAGCTGCTATTGTGAAAGAAGTTCGTATTAATTTTTTAAAGTGATCGGAAAGTCATGGGATGCTACTCTTGAACTTGAGAGCTTTTCCTTATTTAAGTGGCAGACCTCCCAATAGTTCAGTTCTGTGTGTATAAATAATTGGACTAAAATATTATTTTTAAAAAGCACTGCAGGTTTTAATCAAAATCCCTCAAGAAATGAAAGTCTTAATTAAATCTGAAAAGCTCTTTCCTAGGCCTGAGGTTTCTAATTTTATTTTTCATCTTCTCTGTACATCCTCTACAATGAAAGCAGGATGTAAGTGGTGAAATAGCCAATTATTTAAAGGATAGTATCATTGAAACAAACCCAAAGCAAATGAAAAATCATTTTAGACTCACGGAATGGAGAAGATGAAAGAGGCTTGCTCAGAGCCTTCCTTTCATGAAGACTTTGGTGCCAGGACCCCTTCATTTAATTATGCCTGTTCTTCTCCAATGCAGAATTGTCTGCCATAATTGGATGTTCTCCAAAATGACTACTTCTGACAATACTTCTAAAAACTGCAGAATGGAGGCTTGAAGAGGAGAGAGATTCTTAATCATTTGTTGAAGATTGCAATAGCAGTTTCTGGAAGCATTCCCCTTTGCCTGTGACCTGACCCATCTCTCTTCCTTCTTCTCTAGGAGTTAAGTGGTATTTCTTGGAATCCTCTCGTTTATTTCGCTAGTGAACTGGGTGGCCCTGTGGTTGCCCCAGGTAAAGGGATTATGATAAAGTTAGCAGATGCAGCTAGTTCTTGGGATGCTACTGACCACACAGGTGACCTGTTCTCTGTGGTACTCTCCAGGGTTTTAGGAAGATGTCATTGTCTAGGGAAAGATAGGTTTTGGTGTTGCTGACCAGGGTTCTTAATCAATAGAAGTTGCTCAGAGAGCAGACAAGAAAGTCAAGCAAGGCTTTACTGGGGCCCCTGCTGCAGCAGAAAGGAACGAGAGCAAGTGACAGCTTCCCCTGCTCGCTCACTGAAGGAGGGTCGTGAGGGTGGGGGCCGCTTCATGAGCTGGGCTGGAGGGAGTCCTCCCCTTTGGCGATGTTGTGTGCAGCGACATGCGGACTTTTGGTCTTTCTGTTTCATATCGTCCATAATTAGCCCCAACTGTGCACGCGTGTGTTTGTTTTAGTCCCTTTTAGTTTCTTTGTATTTAGTTGCTCAGACATTTGTCCAGGTGCAGGCTCTGCAGCAGAAGGTCCCAGGCCCAGGTCCCAGCCTGTCTCGATGACGTTAAGAGAGTTAGTTGTTTCAGTCAGGTTGCCAGCACAAAAGTACACACCTCAGGAGTACTGCTACCCTCCAAGTTGGCAGAGGATGGGAGAACAGAAGCCATGAACACCCAGTGAAAGCTTCTGGAAAGCACGTCGTGAAACCCCAGCCACAAAGGTTTAATGTTTGCTCCCTTTTTGATGTTAAGGAGAGACAGGCTGAAGTTTTCAGTTCAGCCCACAAATGCTCGATTCGGGGACACACTTGCCCTGCTGCTGCTGCTGCTAAGTCGCTTCAGTCGTGTCCGACTCTGTGCGACCCCAGAGACGGCAGCCCACCAGGCTCCGCCATCCCTGGCATTCTCCAGGCAAGAACACTGGAGTGGGTTGCCATTTCCTTCTCCAGTGCATTAATAAGGGCTTAATATGCTAAGCCGTGAGTTGTCAGTGCTGTTAAAATGGAATTGTGTTTATGGATCGTCTCCAGGCGATTGTTAGGAAAGATACAGGTTTTAGGCAATAATAAACCTCTCCTAATGTGTTCAGCATGTGTGACTCAGAGCTGTGTTGGGTATGGAATGCCTGGCCGAATGATGCCTTATAAGGCTGTAACAGTTCCGAGGCCTTTGCCAAGGGTCCCCCTCTCACAACGCAAGTGCTGAAAAAAAGCATGTGCATTAGAAAGGTCAGAACTAGAATTTCACCATTTATCCTGAAGTAGGGTTAAAAAAATGCTTGAAGACTCATTGTATGGATTGTTTTTGTGTGTGTGTGTGGCCAGTCCTTGGAGTCAGGGGACTGATGAGTTCCACTTGACAAGCAAATATTGAATACTTACCAGAAATAAAACCCTGAGCTGAGGCTGCCGGGACACGCAGACCTGGTGGGCGGGGGGGTAAGTGAAATGTGAGGCAGAGGGTCTTCCCTGGCAGTCCAGTGGTTAGCATTCCGAGCTTCCAATGCAAGAGGTGCGGGTTCCATCCCTGGTTGGAGAACCAAGATCCCACATGCTGTGTAGTGCCGTCAAGAAAATAATAAAAAAAAATTTGAATGCTAAAAAGAACTGTTTGTTAAAAAAAAAAAGTGAGGCTCCAGAGGAGACCCTAGTGACTTGCCCTAGAGAATCCAGAGCAGGCTCCCCCAGTCATTCAGAGTTGGGGGGGGGTCACTGCTCTTCAGTTTGCGGGATCCAGGCCCAAGCAGGGGCACCCCAGTGCATATCGGGCTACAGAGAGTGGTGTCTACTGGAAAAAACAGGTGCACAGCTTCCCAGGTGGCGCTCGTGGTAAAGAACCTGCCTGCCAATGCAGGAGATATAAGAGACGTGAGTTCGATCACGTCAGGAAGATCCCCTGGAGCAGGGCATGGCAACCCACTCCTATATTCTTGCATGGGAAATCCCATGGACAGAGGAGCCTGGTGGCCTACTGTCCATGGGGTCAGAAAGAGTCAGAAAGGACTGAAGGGACTTAGCTCACATACAGCATGAGTAAACTTTTATTTGAGGCCACAATGAGGACAGCAGCCTGAGAGACAGCACCTCAGACAGCTCTGAGAGACCTGCTTCAGAGAGGTAGGGGAGGTCAGTGTATATGTGACTTTGGTGAAGGGGGTGTATGCAGCCAAGCACTCCTTTTGGCTGAAGGTTACCGCTCATCACAAAAAGCAAGTGTCTCCATTAAAGATTTCAGTGCTTTTCTAGACGTGAGGAGATGTAAGACTCTGGCGCATAAAGTCTCCTGAAAATATCTATCTGAAGACCTTTCTGCCCATTTTTCTCCCAGAGCACAGGGTGCCTCATTCCTGGTCTCCACCCTAAACTCATTTCGGGAGATGTCGAAGGTGAGAGGTTGCAGCAGCTTGTGACTTAGTCTTTGTGAAGGCAGATTGTTACTGTTCGGTTGCTCAGTCGTGTCTGACTCTTCGTGACCCCCATGGACTGCAGCACGCCAGGCCTCCCTGTCTACCATCTCCCGGAGCTTGCTCAAACTCATGTCCGTTGAGTCAGTGATTCCATCCAACCATCTCATCCTCTGCTGCCCCTGCTCCTTTTAAGCCTTCAGTCTTTCCCAGCATCAGGGTCTTTTCCAATGAGTCAGCTCTTTACATAAGGTGTCCCAAGTATTAGAGCCTTAGCTTCAGTATCAGTCCTTCCAACAAATATTCAGGATTGGTTTCCTTTAGGGTTGACTGGTTTGGTCTCCTTGCAGTCCAAGGGACTCTCTAGAGTCTTCTCCAGCACCACAGTTCAAAAGCAGTAGAAGGATAGAAGGAGATGGCAAGTGCCAGTTTGTGAGTAGTTGGCAGTGGGATCCGGTAGCTGAGACCCCACGGGGGTGGGGCCTTGCATGCCTTCCTTCACCTGCATCTCCAAGGTCTCTGAGCTCTCACCCAGGACCCTCATGGGGGAAATCTGCTCTCTGGGGCTGGCCCTGCATTTAAGAGGGGAATTAATGTTTTTAGCAAGTGTTGTCATGGAGAAGTGGGTCATTTGCAGCCCTTCCTCTCTGGGGACCTGGCCTCCAGCTCAGAGCCCGGTAGAAGCCCCCTGTTGATCAGCACCTGGATATGAATGTGCATCAGCAGAGCCCTGCTCACGGCAGGAAAACGGAGGATGGGAGTAATGATGGTGATGATCACGGGGTCCACCCCCTCCTGCCCACCCTCTGCAGCCTGGACGGGAACAGCATCCAGGCAGGGGAGCCCTGGGACTGCGCTCTGTGCCTCGCCAGGCTGCGGGGTGACCATGGTCACGAGGTCACGGGAAGGATGGAAAGCTCAGGAAAGAGGCTCACTCGGGCCCCGAAGACATTACGTGGTGGCGCTGGGATGTGAACCCAGCGAGACTACAGGATCGGCTGTGCGTTCCCACAGGGCCCCACCCACTGTCTCTGCAACCGCTGAGCGTGCTTATCTCGGGCACAGAGGTTGCTGGGGGACCCCTGCCTCACCTGGGGCCTGGCAGGGCGCCTGGGTCCCACCTGTCTGGCCAGACCTGCTGGATGCAGGGAGTGAGTGGCAGACGCCTGGGCACATGGCCTGCGGGACAGCTGTCACACTGCCTGCTCCCTGCCCGTCCCCCTGGCTGATGTACTGCCCAGCACCCCAGGGAGCTACCCTCACAGTCTGACCCCTCAGACCTCAGGTGGAGGAGAAATAAATGTTCCCAGAGCAGCTGCTGTGAGCGACCCTCATTTGTCCTTAAAAACTTGGATTTTTATGGGCTGACAAAGGATTTAACTACTTGCAGTGCTTCTGTTTGTGTTTCAATAACCACAGGACTGAACTGTCTCCTTCCTCTACTAATTGCTCCTTAGAAAAATATAAATTACAAGTATGTGTCAGGGACACGAGGCCCGGAAAGAGCTGTTGGCACGGGCGCCCTTGCCCTGGTCCCTGGCCCATTTGCATCAGTGTCATTGGGGGTGCTCAGACTTGCAGGGTCTCAGCCCCTCCCGCCACCCCAACCTGCTGAGCCAGGATCTGCATTTTAACAGCATCCCAGGTGCTCTTGATCCGCCTTGAGATGCACTGCTGAAAGAAAACAGGAGTGGATTTGCCCGATGGTATACACTTGGTGAACCTTTTAATAACGTTTCTGTTTTCTTTCTGGTTGAACTACATTTATATTCTGAAGATCCGCTGGAGGAGAGAAAGGATACCCACTCCAGTATGCAGGCCTGGAGAATTCCATAGACTGTATAGTCCATGGGGTCTCAAAGAGTCTTTCGTGAGCAACTTTCACTTAACAGGTGGTGCTTTGAAGAACCCACCTGCCAGTGCAGGAGACTTAAAGACAAATGTGTTCGATTCCTGGGTCGGGAAGATCCCCTGGAGAAGGAAACGGAAACCCACGCCAGTATTCTTGCCTGGAGAATCCCATGGACAGAAGAGCCTGATGGGCTGCAGCCCATAGGGTTGCAAAGAGTCGGACACGAGGGAAGTGACTTTGCAACCAGAGCTTGGGCCAATTCTGAATTTTATTTGGTGTAGAAAGAAAGATACACCTACATTCCGGTAGGTGTGCCAGTGAATCAGGAGCCAGAATAATGTCCCTCTGGGAAACATTGGGGCATTTGGAGGCTTAAGCACACTGGGTTTATCTCCTGCATCACGGGGAATTGTAGCCCACTATTCGAATCTGACTGGGGAATTCTCTGTGACAATTGAGTGATGGAGGAATTTAAAATTTTTTCCTGTGTTTCTTCTGGCAAATGAACAGGCATTTTAATGAACCCTGATTACAGGGTCTTTAATGTAAAAGACAAAAGCATACCAGACATCTAACCTATTAGATTTGAGCTCTGGTCAAGTAAGAGATGATTGTCTGCCGCAAGTACAATAAACCTGCACGCAAAAGCCGTCCCTGACCTCACAATGATTTAGGGGCAGGAAGCCCGCAGTTACAATTAAGCTGGAGGACGGCTAGTTTTATATGAAAATGACAGACAAGTCTCTGGGGTTCACACAGCAAGCATAATATACTTCTGTGGCAAGGCCGTTGCAAAGAGGAAAACTTAAGCAAATAAACTCCAGTGTCAAGTTTTCTTTCCTGTTCTGTTCTTCCTGCCAGTGTCCAAGGGGACTTCCCACTGAAGACCCTGAGGGTGGAGATTATCCCATCATCGTGTATGTATTGAGCCTTAGCCCCGTGTCCCGCACGGTGAGGGACCCAGGGCTTAGAAGCAGTGAGTGAGTCCGGTGGTGTGTCCCTGTGCACCAGCCCTGGCTCCCTGAAGGCAGTGAAGCAGGAGCAGATCAGCTGCCAAGTTCGTGTCTGTGGTCATTTCATCCCCCACGTATCCCGGCTGCCAACACCCCCACCATCTTCTGTATCCAGTCACGTCTGCGTTTCTATCAAAACATCTTCCCACGTTGTTCTTTCTGTTTACTGGGAAAAAAAAAACACAACGTGAGAATTGTGAGTTACGGTTTATTTGAGGCAAAGTGAGGACTGCAGCCCAGGAGACAGCTCTTCAGACAGCTCTGAGAAAACTGCTCCACAAAGGCCCGGGGGAGGTCAGTATAGACGTGACTTTAACGGGGCGCTGGGTACATACAGTCAAGAGCACACTCTGGCAGAAGGTTTCTGCTAGTCACGGGGAGCAGATGTTACTGTTGATGATTCTAGAACTATTCTAGATATGAGAAGATGCAAGAACTGGGTTCCTAAAGCCTGCTGAAAAGCCCTAACTGTCTGAAGACCTGTTCCGCCAGTTTACCCGGAGCACGGACCACCTCATTCCTGATCTCCACCCTGGACTCCTTTCAGGGGGTGTCTGAAGGTCAGCGGCTGCAGTACTTCGTGTCCTTACCCTTGTCGGGGGTAGACGGCAAGCGCCAATCTGTAGCTGGCACTGCCTTGTCCTTCCCACGGGTCCCGGCATGGTAACAACAATGATGGTGATGGTTGACAGGCCTGACTGTCACGTGACAGGCACTGTGGGTGTTTTACATGTGTGTTGCTGTTTACTGGTAACTGCAGCCCTGTGATGTTCAATCCACGGCGCTGTCCACTCCCCCATCCAGATGCACTCCGCCCAACACCACTGCAGCTGTTGGCCAGTGTTCCTTCCTAATCCCAAGGTGCCCCTTCCCAGCACACCTTACAGATCGACTCTGTGGAATATTCCTAAGTCACGGTTGCACCAGGCGTCTCCTCTCCTCCCAAAGGCAGACGCTATTCTGACATCTCTCAGGTCCATGTGCTTTTCTTGCTTATGAATGGAATCATGCAGCACGTATTCTTTGGTGTCACATTTAATTTGCTTAAAATTGTGTCGGAAAGGGTCTTCTGGCACACAGCGGAAGTTCTCTCTTGCGTTTCTGTGAAGTATTTCGTTGTGTGAACATGTCCGCAATGGCTAAGTCATGTCCAACTCTGCGACCCCATGGACCGTAGCCTGCCAGGCTCCTTTGTCCATAGGATTCTTGAGGCGAGAATACAGTGGGCTGCCATTTCCTCCCCGAGGGGATCTTCCTGAACCAGGGACTGAAGCAGCACCGTATTATTCCTTCTTCTGTCTCTGGACATGCGTGTTGTGTTCTGACTTGACTCTTCTGCACAGCGGTCATCACATGTAATTTCAGGGCATGAATGCATGCGTTCATACGGAGGACTGCAAGTGATTTTGCTACAAACTCCCAAAGCAGTCGTTCTAATTTATATGCCCAGCAGCAGAGCAGAGGCCACTGTCTGTCCTCGCTAGCTTTCAGTATGGCCCAGGCTGTGCTAGGGTACAGGCGTAGCTGTTTTCTGACGTACCGGTGAGCGTATGATGGGTCTCCCGGTGGTTTTAATTTCCGTTTCTCTGACGGCTGATGAGCTTGAGCACCTTCTCACGTGCTTGCTGTCCATTTTGGCTAGCTTTCCTGAAGTGCCTAGTCAGGGATTTTGATCTGTTTTTTATTGCACTGGGTTACCTGACTCCCCTCCCACTTGTTGATTTGGAAAAGCTATTTATATATTCTGGATATGAGACCATCCGACAGATTATGACAGACATCTTCTTTCCTTACAGCTTGCCTTCTCACACAGGGGTTTCACAATAATGTCCTGAAAGACAGGATTTTTAAATTCTGGTGAGGCCTCGTTTGTTAGCCTTTGCTTTCTATCTCATGTTCTCCTTCTGTTGTCATCTAATGACATTTTTGCCCTGTTCAAGGACATGAAGAGTTTTCCTTTGTTATTGTCTGTTGCTGCTGCTGCTGCTAAGTCGCTTCACTCGTGTCCGACTCTGTGAGACCCCACAGATGGCAAGCCCACCAGGCTCCCCCATCCCTGGGATTCTCCAGGCAGCTTTATTATTTTACTTTGGACACTTCAGTCTGTGATTGATCTAGAATGTATTTTTTAATGTGGTGTCAGGTGTAGGGGGTCGTTATTAATTATTTCCATGTTGATATTGAATTACTTCATCACCATTTTGTAAAAACACCATCTTTGCGTCACAGTAGAGCTATGACCCCATTATTAAAAGTTAGGTGACATGTGGCTCTATTTCTGAACAGTCTATCTGTTCTGCTGGTTGACTTATTTATCCTTTTAGACCAAAATCACATTATCGGAGTTACTGTACCTTGAAATAAGTCTTGTTACTAATGGTTTGGGGCTTCCCAGGTGGCACTAGTGGTAAAGGGCCCACCTGCCAGTACCAGACACAGAGGTTCAATCCCCAGGTGGGGAAGATCCCCTGGAGGAGGGCAAGGCACCCCACTCCAGTATTCTTGCCTGGAGAATCCCATGGACAGAGAAGCCTGGCAGACTGTGGTCCATAGGATTGCAAAGAGTCAGACACAGCTGGAGCGACCTGGCATGCATGCCCACGCACGGATGGTTTACCTGCTTCAGACATCAAGGTGATCTTTACTAGCTTGTCTTTGCCAGTCTTTGCCCTTTACATTTTCATAACAGTTCTCAGATCAGCTTGTCAGATTGCACACACGGTCATGTGCGCATGGGTACGCACAGCATTGTGGGTTGAGAGATGAAATTGATGAGGAGTTACATACTTACAATATTAAATTTTCCAAACCATAAATGTGATATACCCCTCTGTTTAATTTAGATCTTTAGTTAGTCTTAATATCATCTTCAGGTTTTCTGTGTTGACGTCTTGCACACTTTTATGAGATTGAGTCCTACGTATATTTGGGGGTTATTGATGCTAATATAAATCTTTTTATCCTTTTCTTTTTCTTTTCTGTGTTTTTCTCTTTCAGTTTTATTTGTTTATATTGATAAAAGGGTAATACAAGTAAGGCTAATTTTATATTGACTTCGCATTTCTGAGTCATTTAAAACAATGTTTTATTTATACAGCTTTATAATTTTATTTTTGATTATGGCAAGAGAACATTTTGGATTTTTTATTCCTTATACTCACAGTGCGTAACTGAATATTTACCAAATAAATATTTCATTAATTGTTGACTGATGATTTGTGAAAGAACTTTAGTCTTTTCTGGTTACTCTAAAAGTGATAACATTTCAGACTAATTCTTCAGTGGTCTGACTGTTTTAGCTAAATCTAATAAGTTTAATGGAACTAAATTTTGTGGGCATCCAATCATCTTATAAATTACAGTTTTTAAAATTAATAACCTCCTCTTAAGTCAGATATGCACGTATTCCTGCAGATGCCTCTGTACTGAATCTTATCTTGCTAAAGATTATTTTGTTACTGAATGTGGGAGCTGGCTGCTCGTTGCTCAAAAGCCAGTGCTCAAGAGGCAAGGTTGGTGGAAAGGAAAGTCTGCTTTATTTTGGAGGCTTGCAACTGGAGGAAGGGTGGACTCCTGCTCAAAGGCCAACTCCTGACTGACAGTGGGAAGAGCTTTAAAGGGGGACTTTCAGGGTGTGTGGGCCAAGGGAGTGCCACACGCAGAACAGCACACTCGGCTCTGACAGTCATCTTGTGGTTGGTCATCGGTGGTCTGATCAGCACCGTCTTGGTTGGTTTATGTACAGTCAGTCTTCAGTTCCAGGTCCATTTGTTTTTCATTTCTTTGAATCCAGTTCCTGGGATTGTGGCAGCCTATGTCATGGCTGCAGTCGGGTCATCATGCAGTTAGCTTCTTCCACTTGAGGGGTTTCGGTGTCTACAAAACAGCTCACAGAACACGGCTCAGAATATTATCATAGCCCTTGAGGAGGAAATAAAGGTCCTTGACTTTGCTTATCTGACTCGACTATTTGGTCTTGTTTGACTCTTTCCTTTGCTTCTGCATTTTGTCATTTCTCTGTTTATACTTATTCCTTGGCTAAAGCTTGTGGCTCAGCTGGCAAAGGATCCACCTGCAATGTGGGAGACCTGCGTTCAATCCCTGGGTTGGGAAGATCCCCTAGAGAAGGGAAAGGCTCCCCACTCCAGTATTCTGGAGAGTTCCATGGACCATATAGTCCAATGGGTCGCAAAGAGTCAGATGTGACCGAGTGACTTTCACTTTCACTTTTTACAGACAAGAGGCAGGAGGAAGACTTGGTGGTGTAGGGTGGGGGTTGAAGAACCATGGGGTCCTGTAAGATTGAGAGTGCATCAAATAAATAACAAAAGGAATAAAATTTTTTAAAAAGCAGAAAAGATAAAAAATTGGAAGATGATTAGAAAATTGTATTGAAATTTGATATTTGCTACATTAGCAGGCAAATTTCATGAAGCCCCAGGTTTTACCCTATAGATGGTATTACCTTGTATTTTAAGAGTCAAAAAAATAAAAGTCTCTTGTACAAAAGTTTCTTTCAAACCAGTCATTTAATGGAAGAATCATTGCTAAAATGAAAAAAAAAAAATCCTCATCCTGCATTTACCATCCTCATATGATGTATTTTAAATGAACAGTGAATATCTTGACCTTAATACGTAAAGCATGAGGCTAATATAAAAAGATGTTCATCTAAAATTAAAATTCAAAAGGCACGTTAATTCCCTTTGATCTTATACCAAACAAGTACAGCGCCTCTTTCATTAATGCATTATCTTTAGAGAAGAGTCCAGGTTTGGAAGTCCAGAATTGAAGTAAGATTCATTTAATCAGCTACCGTAGTTCATCTGTTAAATCACAGCTCTTTGCTCTCCATTTGTAAAATAATCTTCAAACTAATGAAGTAAGGTCAATTGCATGCAGTTTTATTCGAGCCAAATTGCTGTTAATTGCACCAAAGCCTTCGGTAAGGTCAATAAATGTTGCCTTTTTATATCTTCTCTTGAAAATGGCAGAAAATAAGCTTCTTTTCTCTGTAATGCATTCAGGCTTAGGGCAACTCATAGCAGAAGGACTGCCACCTGATCAGGACTTTTATTACCTGATTTGAAGTCGTTCCATTTTTAAAGAATGGTCGGAGGGCTCAGGGTTACCGAGGCAGCTTTAGAAAGGATGCTTTCCTTAGGCACTGTCCTCATTCCTCGCGTGATGGTGGCATCCCGCAGGTGGGTGCTCGATGTAGACGATGGACTTCGGCTTCTGGGGACAGTCAGCCTGGACCATGCGATCCTTTCCCCTGCCTCCTTTGCCACAAACATTACACGTTTGCAAGTCGGCTCCACTCTTTTCGCCACGTGAGGTGGACCAGTGGCTGGCACGGAGAGCCGGGCAGCCTGGTCCCCTGGGATGAAGAAGAAGGGACCCAGACCCTGGGGAGTCAGCATCTCACGGGGGTCTCGTGCATTCTGAACATCGGACATAGCTCTTGGGACTTGATCAAATAAACCTTAAGTAAATTTCCGCTCTCAGTGTGTGTTCAATGTATGTATGTTTCTCATTGTCTCAGTTTGTAAACCAACACCGTGTGTGTGTGTTTAGTAGTGGCACATGTGTGTAATATGTGAGGCACGGGACAAGGAAAGCCAGAAACACGGACGACAGGAGGCAGATGGAAGGGGGCAAGGCAGGGGCTGGAGGGGGCGGCCCAGGAGGGGGACCAGGTGTGTCGGGGGGTCACCCGGGGCTCTGGGAAGAATGCGGCGACCTTTTTCTCTTCTTTGTCTCCACATAAGTTATGATTAAAGTATGTTTGGCATGTGATGTATTGATCCTGCAGTTCAGGAAGCCGTATGTTTCTGAGTGCAGAGCTGAACAGAACAAACAAACAAAAGCGGCCAGTGAACTCAGGAAGGGTGCCGTCCGTCCCGGTAGACATGGTCAGAGGACCTCGGATGACATGGAAGGCAGGCTGGCAGGGAGGGGGCAGACAAGGTGGTGGGTGCCTCCCAGGAGGAGCCCTGGCATGATGCTGGGGGCTGGAGGGCCCATCTCAGCGTGCAACGGAAACAGTGTCAGCCTGGGCTGGGTTTCATCCAGTCACCATGTCCTGTTTGCTGAGGCCGTTGGCACTGGCAGTCTGTGCTGGAGACGTAGAGAAAGGCCAGAGCCCCGAGAGCTCGCAGCCCCATGAGGGTGGCAGGGGGAGCCGTGGGGAGCAGGTCCTCACTACTGAGTCCTCCCCTCCTCCTACCCCTCCTTCCCCTGCTCCTTACCCTGCCTCTGTCCTCCCCGGGATTGTCAGAGCCCTCTTGCCTTCTAACCCATTTGACTGCTCTGTGCACCATCTCCCGTGCTAACCCACTCCCTCCTGAGAGCAGGAGGAAATTTTGTCCTTTTCTGTTGCCCGAGGTGCCTAGAACAGGGCCTGGATAGTAAGCCCTCCTCAGGGTTTGTTAAGGGAATGGAATGAACTCATGAATAAATAGCTACATGAGATACTAATACAGAACTATAAACAGAGGCATTGTTGAGAGGGTGGGCTGGGGTAGATTCAAAGAAAGTTTCCAAAAAATGATGATGCCAAGTAACTGCGATAGACTGAGATGACTAAAGAAAGAAAGTGAAGTCGCCCAGTCGTGTCTGACTCTTTGCGACCCCATGGACTGTGGCCCACCAGGCTCCTCCGTCCATGGAATTTTCCAGGCAAGAGTACTGGAGTGGGGTGCCATTGCCTTCTCCAGGGCAGATGATTCCTGGGTCAGGACGTAGAGACGTAGAACAAATGGTGCCTTTTCCTGCAGGAATGCGTCACCCAGGGTGTCTTTACCTTCTGTGTGGTTTCATCTCACATTCTCACAACCATGAAATGTTTCTCAAAATCACCAACATATTTTTCATGTATAGACTCTACTGCATTGGTTGTTGGTCATGATGATGGCAGGCACCGTTTAGTGAGCACATTTTTTTAGGAACTGTTTTGCAGAAGGGTAACCCAGAGATGGGCTTCCCAGGTGGCGCTAGTGGTAAGGAGCCCACCTGCCAGTGCAGGTAGACTTAAGAGATGTGGGTTCAATCCCCGGGTCAGAAAGATCCCCTGGAGGAGGGCACAGCAACCCACTCCAGTATTCTTGCCTGGAGAATCCAGGCAGGACAGAGAAGCTGGTACAGTTCATAGGGTTGCACAGAATTGGACATGACTGAAGCGACTTAACATGCACACACACAACCCAGAGATAATAACTAGCAAGTGGAGAGCCCAGTCTTGATCCTGGGGAATCTGATTTCAGAGCCTGAATCTCCACCTTGACAAATAGATCTTTTAAGTGTTAAGTGAAAGTCGCTCAGTTGTGTCTGACTCTTTGCCACCCCATGGATTGTATTCTCCAGGCCAGAATACTGGAGTGGGTAGCCTTTCCCTTCTCCAGGGTATCTTTCCAAACCAGGGATCGAACCCAGGTCTCCTGCATTGCAGGTGGATTGTTTACCAGCTGAACCAAAAGGGAAGCCCAAGAATACTGGAGTGGGTAGCCTATTCCTTCTTTAGGGGATTTTCCTGACCCAGGAATCGAACCCGGGTCTCCTGCATTGCAGGCGGATCCTTTACCAACTGAGCTATCAGGGAAGCCTACCTTGACAAATAAGTCCACCCCAAAAATAGGCAGTAAAGTACCCCTGGGAGCTAAACATTCCAATTAGTGAAGGAAGCCTTCCTGGAGAAATAGATGTCAGCCTTGAGCTGGGAACGTCTGGACAGCTGTGGGAGATGCAGAGGGTAGGAGGGTTTTCCAGGAGCAGGTGGAAATGACCCGACGGCTGGATGCAGAAGGGCTGTGCACGGAGGAAGATCGATTGTTTTTACCCGTGACTGTGGCTTGGCTCTGACTTGGAAGGTTTAGACGTTGGACTCTTCCTGGCTCATTTTTCTGTGCCAGTAGTGATCTCTTTTTCCTATTTCCTTAAGCAGGGAAGCTGGCGTGAATCTGCTGCGAGCTGCCGTTTAGCAGGTGGCACAGTGGAGTACATTGACTTCACTTGTTCTTGGAATATTATCTGGGTGCCCAGATAGGCAGCTTTCAGGGGACCCCCGGCCACGGGATTCCCTGGGGGAAATGAGGCCATGTCCAGACCCTGAGTCCACGCTCCCTTCACCTCTCATGTCTCTGACTTTGACACAAAACCCTAAGTGACCCCCTTTGTTTCTTTCCGGGTCGCCTCTTGTAGGCTCAGGGTTTCCCTCTCTCTCTATTTTCAGCAGCTAGCAGCTGCCCCGAACCACTGTAATTTGATTTGCCAAAGACAGAGACGCTTGAGACCAGAAAAATAACCCTGAAATGAATCTGAATAAAATACCGCACACCAGGTGTTAGTTCCCCTGAAAACGCCTGGGTTCGGTGGTTTGCAGCAGAAGTCTCTTTGTGACCTGTCACTTGCTTCAGCTCTGTGAAGAGAAGCTGAAAGCGAGAGAGAATGATTACCTTGTTTAAAGTTCTCTAGGCATAACAATGAGCTGTTTTCCAAGTGACCAGCCCGTGTGATTTATGACTGTATGCCAGAAAAATTAAATTATATGGCATAAATAAGTAGAGAGTTGATATGGGCTCCACAAATAACAGGAAGCTGTGCAGTTATTGTCTTCTCCCAGCGAGACTCCATCCCCGATGGCCTGGGCTAGGTCTCCCTTCTCTTGTGCATGCAGTTCTTATTGAGCTTGACGAGTATCTGTGTATGAGATGCTGGACACCATGGGCTGGTGGCTGATGGAGGACCTTTGTGCCTCTTGTCCAGAGTTATCTGATGGCATGCAAGCTGCCACTGAGGCTCCGAGATTTATTTTTAATAGTGATAACCAGCTGAGTCACAGCGCCCTGCCCTGCCCTGTGCTCCAAGACCCGCTGCTGCTGCTGCTGCTGCTAAGTCGCTTCAGTCATGTCCAGCCCTGTGCGACCCCATAGACAGCAGCCCACCAGGCTCCCCGGTCCCTGGGATTCTCCAGGCAAGAACACTGGAGTGGGTTGCCATTTCCTTCTCCAATGCATGAAAGTGAAAAGTGAAAGTGAAGTCACTCAGTCGTGTCCGACTCTCAGCGACCCCATGGACTGCAGCCCACCAGGCTCCTCTGCCCATGGGATTTTCCAGGCAAGAGTACTGGAGTGGGGTGCCATTGCCTTCTCCACTCCAAGACCCCACAGGACTTTTATTTGGTCCACACTCTTTCTAGACTGACTCACCCTGAAGGTCAGAGGGAGCCAAAGGGACTTTGGAGGTTTCTTCCTGCCCGTGTTTCTGAGGACGTTATGAAACCTTGTTGCTTTGTTTGTATTATCACGTGGGCGTGGGCTGGAAATCCAAATCAGCAGGGTAAAATCTCCCGGGAATAAATGTAGTCTTTCATGTCGGTTAAAAAAATGAAAGCAATTTGGAGAACACCTGAGCAGAGAGATCCCAAGTGTGTTTGCCGGCAGAGCAAAACCCAACGCCTGGAGCCTGAGCTGACTTCATGCTGCACGTGGGCCCCATCTGGGACAGTGCGGCAGATGCGGCAGTAAATAGGTATTTTGTTTAATTATTAAGTATTTGCCTAATAAGCTATTATTATTGATGATTAATTGACTACTCTGTGGCAGGTCCTAGACAGGTGCTTACAGCATTGACTCACTTAATTCACACATATATCCTCTGAAGTAGATGCTCTATTAATCCTGCCTCACAGATGAGAAAACTCGGAGGCGTCAGGTAACTTGCCGCGTCCTGCAGTGTTAGGTCTGGAACCCAGTTCATCTCCAGGGTTCCCCACGAGAGGTCCCCTGCAGCCATGGCCCCACCTCTGGGGAGTGGGCTCACCCACCTCTGGGGTGTGGGCTCAGCCCTGGCAGCGTGTCACCTGGTGGGGAACCCACTGGGTCCACAGTGGTCCTCATCAAGGGGGATGAGGGCAGAGTCATAGAAGTGGTATGACGGCCTTTCTTTTTGTAACAAACTATTTTTAAAATTTTGAACTGTGGTTGTGTGTGAGAAGACTCTTGAGAGTCCCTTGGACTGCAAGAAGATTCAACCAGTCCATCCTAAAGGACATCAGTCCTAAGTGTTCACTGGAAGGACTCATGTTGGAGCTGAAACTCCAATACTTTGGCCACCTGATGTGAAGAACTGACTCATTGGAAAAGACCCTGATACAGGGAAAGATTGAAGGCAAGAGGAGAAGGGGATGACAGAGGATGAGATGGTTGCATGGCATCACCGACTCAATGGACATGAGTGTGAGTAAACTCTGGGAGTTGGTGATGGACAGGGAGGCCTGGCGTGCTGCAGTTCATGGGGTGGCAAAGAGTCAGACACGACTGAGTGAGTGAACTGAACTGATTTTTAAATTATTTATTTATGGCTGTGCTGGGTCTCCGCTGTTAGACAGGGGCTCCTCTAGGTGCGGTGCACGGGTTTCTCGCTGCAGTGGCTCCTCTTGTGGCAGAGCGGGGGCTCTAGAGCTCCGGGGCTTCTGTTGTTGCCACTCTCGGGCTCTAGAGCATGGACCTGGCACGTGGGATCGTACTTCCCAGACCAGGGATTGAACCTGTGTCCCCTGCATTGCCAGGTGGATTCTTCACCACTGGACCTCCAGGGAAATCCCAATGATGGCCTTTTTAAATCACGGAGACCGACTCAACAGAGTTCTCCCTTGCCCCAGTGGGAAGGGCTAACATCATATCTGGTCCCAGGCAGAGCAATTTGAGAGATGTGGGCTGAGGGACCTCCAGACAGCCCCGGAGGCCCAGCTCAGGAGGAAGCCACCCATCACCTTGCAGGAGCCCCGAGGCAGGGGGTGTGTCCTGCTTGAGGAAACCCTGAGATGGTTGGCATCAGGTGAAAAGAAGAGGCTACTGCCTGCGGACTGACTCCTCCGCCCCGGGGGTCAGAGCCACCGCTGTGGAGGTCGGCCTGCTCTGAGAGGAGCCTGCCCTGCAGCAGCAGCAGCGGGATTCAGAGCCCCTTCGGAAGGCAGACGGTCCCCTGGTCAGCGCTGGGTGTTTATGAGTCCTCAGGGCGCACGTCACATTTGATGCCACGGCCTCAGATGAGCATACCAAGCATGGCTGCACGTTAGAGACCCCAGGGAGCTTTCAGAAGGCTGAGGTCTGGGCCCGCCTCCTTCCGCATTGCTCTGGGGTGAGCCCTTGGCCTCAAGGGTGTTCCGAGCTCTCCAGGTGGTTCTATGCTGTGACCCAGTTTGCAAAGCCTGTCCTCAGGCCGTAGCAGCCGGCCACAGCACTCAGCCCTGCTAAGGCATGACTTTGGGCTGATTCTCTGGGCTCCGTTTAGCCTTTTGCACGTGGTTTAGTTGGAGAAAAAAGGCGTTCGCTTAGGAAACATGTTCAGGGTTCAGAAGGAGTCGCAGGTTTCCAGTTTATGGAGTTTTTATGGCCATTTCATTCCATTAGGCGCTAAACTCCCAAGATGGAGTTGATTCACTTACCAGGCATTCGAAGCCCTCCATGACCTGATTCAAACCCAAATCCCCAGTCTCACTTCCATGGCTCTCCTTTGCATGACTTGTCCTCCAGCTGAATGGACCACGTTTGCTGTCTTTGTCCAGTCGCTTAAGTCGTGTCCGACTCTTTGGGACCCCACGGACTGCAGCATGCCAGGCTTCGCTGTCCTTCACTATCTCCCAGAGTTTGTTGAAATTCACATCCATCGAGTTCATGATGGTATCTAACCATCTCATTCTCTGCCACCCCCTTCTCCTTTTGCCTGCAGTCTTTTCCAGCATCAGAGTCTGTTCCAGTAAGTCATCTCTCCCCATCAGGTGGCCACAGTCTTGGAGCTTCAGCTGAGCCACTTAGCATTCCTTCAGTGTCCCCTTGTTCCTGCCCTCTTACCTTCTGCTCTCTTTGAATGAGTTCCTGTAGTTTATAATTTGCTCTGACCATCGTGCCTTGTCAAACTCTGCCGTCCTTCAAGGCTCACATCAAATACCTCCAGGGAATCGATTCTGATTCCCCAGCAGGAAAGAATAGTCGGCACATGCCTCCCTTTGGGCACCTGTGACATTTCACTTTGAGTCGCAGAGGCAGTGGCATGTAGCAGATTTGGTGTTGGGAAACTGGGTTGAGCCAGGCCTTTGGTTACTTCTGTGGGGTCTGGGTGCAAATCTCCTGGCCTCCGTTCCCTTTAACATTAAATATGAATGACTGCTTCTTCAACGGGCTTCCCAGGCAGCACCAGTGGTAAAGAATCCGCCTGCCAGTGCAGGAGACTCCAGATCCCCTGGGGGAGGAAATGGCAACCCACTCCAGTATTCTTGTCTGGAGAATCCCACAGACAGAGGGGCTTGGTGGGCTCCTCTTTCCATTTTTCATTTTCACATCCTCATATTTAGGACAGAGAAATGTCCCCATTTCTCTGACAGTCTCTTCAGGACAGGACACACAGGCAGAGACCCACGTGAAGGGCAGAGTGCACTAATGTCCGAGTGGAGAAACAGTGTTTCAGCCTCAGTCTAGACGCGGACCTGCCAGCCCAGCATCAACTCATTTTTTCTTGTTACCCAATGTATTTATCAGCACAAGAGAAATAAGATCTGAAATGTGTGGAGCAGCTAACTCCGTAAAGCTGCTCAACCCCCGCCAGGCAATGTGTGGTGGGATAATCTGCTCTGGAAGACCCCTGTGTGGGCTTCCCTCCCTTCTTCCCCTGAGGGTGAACATCAGCTGTCATTTCTGCTTCTAAAAGGACTGAGGAGGTGACCAGACAGGCCTCTGTCTATTGCGTTTTCCCCCCAGCAAGGCATCCTCACTCAGGGGCTGTGTTTGGGGGCTGCCTGTACCATCCACTCCCAAGGACAGACACGAGGGTGTCTGTCGGTGAGTCCTGCTGGGCTGACAGTCCCAAACTGCTTCGCCTGGACTAAGTGACCTCCTGTCTACTCGGCACAGTGGCATCCTGAGAGAGAGCAGCATGACTCGCCGTTCTTTCATGAAAAGGGTTTTTCCAGGAATTCATGACACCGTGGAATCTAGTCCAGCCTCTGGGAGTCAGAGGGCATGCCAAGGCCAGAACATTATTGTATTTTGCCAAGCAAGGCTCCCCGCAAAAGGAAAACAGGAACAAAACAAAAATAAACTTTGCAGGACCCGTGGTGGTGGTGCAGTCAGTCAGTCATGTCTGACTCTTGTGACCCCAGGAACTGTAGCCCACCAGGTTCCTCTGTCCATGGGATTCTCCAGGCAGGAATACTGGAGTGGGTTGCCCTTTCCTTCTCCATTGCAGGGCCAGAACTGATGTTAAAGAACAGAATGACGATCATAGATTTAGCAGAGAATGTAAAATTCACAGGGCAAAGTGTGATCCACGTGCGTTTGATGAAAGCTAAGAATCAGAACCCCGAGGGTCCCCTCTGCTGTGCAGTATTTTCTGGGGAGATGAATCCCCTTTGTGTGTAACTGGGTCTGACGGGATGGGAGCGTGTAACTGTGAGGTTCAGATCAAACGCGAGCAGAGTGCGGCCCACTTAACACTCGGCAGTCTCTGACTCACCTGGAATTCATGACGCAGATCCCCTAATTGCTGGCCCGGCCCCGCTGTTCATCTCGCTGCCCCTCTTGAAGTGGGAGCCTTTGCTCTGTCTTCTGGGGAAGCTTGCAGCCCTGGGCCCCCGACAGGTGTTGTCGGCCCAGTTCTAGCTCCAGGGGCTGCTGTCCTGTCTCAGCTCCTGGGCTGAACAGGGCCCGGCTCTGAGCCACGTGGCTGAGATGGGAGAACGGTGGTGCTGATCAGGGCATGAGTGTGTCCCCGTCGAGGGGGCCACCAAGTAGGAAGAGGACAGGAAAGTGCAGGGTGGGCAAGAGCTGTAGGCCAGCTCGTGACCCAGCTGTGCAGGTGAACAAGACGTGGGGATACTGGAATGGATTCTCTGCACCCCCGGACGTGTACCTCTCTCGTCTCTTCCT
Source organism: Bos indicus x Bos taurus (assembly GCF_003369695.1). NCBI lineage: Eukaryota > Metazoa > Chordata > Mammalia > Artiodactyla > Bovidae > Bos > Bos indicus x Bos taurus. The sequence goes on along the minus strand of NC_040079.1, from coordinate 3,434,454 downwards.
TGAGGGGAAACAGCTTCTACAACTGGAGGTTGACTCTGCGCCTTCAATTTTTCGTCAACATCTCTTACAACAGGGGTGGGAGTTACATCCCAGACAGAGCCACGGCTGTCAACTTTGCATGCACGGTAAAGTCATGGGAAGAGCTCTCCAAAACACAGGTGCTGGGCCCCATCGGTCCCCATCAGCAAAGATTGGCACTCCCCCCGGTGATTTTAATGTACGGCCAAGATGGGGGCTGCAGCCTTAGTGGGAATGACCTCTTCAGAATATTTTATTATAGCTGCTTTACAATACTGTGTTAGTTTCCGGGGTACAACAAAGTGATTCAGTTATACACGTACATTTGTTTTTCAGATTCTTTTCTCTTATCAGTTCAGTTCAGTTCAGTTCAGTCGCTCAGTCATGTCCGACTATTTGCGACCCCATGAATCACAGCACGCCAGGCTTCCCTGTCCATCACTGACTCCTGGAATTTACTCAAACTCATGTCCATTGAGTCGGTGATGCCATCCAGCCATCTCATCCTCTGTCATCCCCTTCTCCTCCTGCCCCCAATCCCTCCCAGCACCAGAGTCTTTTCCAATGAGTCAACTCTTCGCATGAGGTAGCCAAAGTACTGGAGTTTCAGCTTCAGCATCAGTCCTTCCAAAGAACACCCAGGACGGATCTCCTTTAGAATGGACTGGCTGGATCTCCTTGCAGTCCAAGGGACTCTCAAGAGTCTTCTTCAACACCACAGTTCAAAAGCATCAGTTCTTCAGCGCTCAGCTTTCTTCACAGTCCAACTCTCACATCCATACATGACCACTGGAAAAACCATAGCCTTGACTAGATGGACCTTTGTTGGCAGTGTCTCTGCTTTTTAATATGCTGTCTAGGTTGGCCATAACTTTCCTTCCAAGGAGTAAGTGTCTTTTAATTTCATGGCTGCAGTCACCATCTGCAGTGATTTTGGAGCCCAAAAATATAAGATCTGACACTGTTTCCACTGTTTCCCCATTTATTTGCCATGAAGTGATGGGACCAGATGCCATGATCTTCGCTTTCTGAATGTTGAGCTTTAAGCCAACTTTTTCACTCTCCTCTTTCACTTTTATCAAGAGGCTTTTGAGTTCCTCTTCACTTTCTGCCATAAGGGTGGTGTCATCTGCATATCTGAGGTTATTGATATTTCTCCCAGCAATCTTGATTCCAGCTTGTGCTTCTTCCAGCCCAGTGTTTCTCATGATGTACTCTGCATAGAAGTTAAATAAGCAGGCTGACAATATACAGCCTTGGCATACTCCTTTTCCTATTTGGAACCAGTCTGTTGTTCCATGTCCAGTTCTAACGTTGTTTCCTGACCTGCATATAGGTTTCTCAAGAGGCAGGTCAGGTGGTCTGATATTCCCATCTCTTTCAGAATATTCCACAGTTTATTGTGATCCACACAGTCAAAGGCTTTGGCATAGTCAATAAAGCAGAAATAGATATTTTTCTGGAACTCTCTTGCTTTTTCGATGATCCAGCAGATGTTGGCAATTTGCTCTCTGGTTCCTCTGCCTTTTCTAAAACCAGCTTGAACATCTGGAAGTTCACGGTTCACGTATTGCTGAGGCCTGGCTTGGAGAATTGTGAGCATTACTTTACTAGCGTGTGAGATGAGTGCAATTGTGCGGTAGTTTGAGCATTTCTCTTATGGGTTACGACAAAAGAGTGTGGTTCCGTGTGGGACAGGAGGACCTGGTTGCTTGTCTGTTCTACATCTAGCGCTGTGTACCTGTTGATGGCAGTCTCCTAAGTTATCCGTCTCCCACCCTCTTCCCCACTGGGAACCTAAGTTCGTTTTCTTTGCATTCTACTTCTGTTTTGTATACGAGTTCATTTGTATCATTTCTTTAGATTCTACATGTAAGCGATTATCATATGACATTTGCCTTAGGGTGAGGACCTCATCAGAACTTTTTAAGTCAACAAGTTTCATGAGTATGAGGTTGAGGAACTGGATGGGGTAGAACCCACTAGAAATAATTAAAAGGATAAAAAGTGATGTCGAAAGAGCTAAATGCAGATATTACTTCCTAATCATCAAGATACTCAGTTTTGCCAAGTCTTTTAATAATTAAGTTATTCCCTGCAAAGCCTTAAAAAATGCCTCCAAACTGTCTTTAGTAAGAGTTGTCTGATGAGATTGTCAGATTAATGGACAAGTAGGAGTGTGGGCGTGCGTGGAAAACTTGCTGATTTTGTTGTTTTGCCTTTGAGACACGCTTCTGTAATAGGAGGACGTTATCAATGTTGTCCTGTTACTGGAGAGGACTCTTCCTTTCCTGGGAGGACATGTCACCTGAAGGATGAGGTTTCTCACGGTCCATGGAACTAACTGAGAGGCACGAACACACAGAATCATGCCACAGAGCCCAGCAGTGAGCCCGGTGACAGGCAGTGACATCAGTGGGCAGGGACCTGGGCTCTCCACTGAAGTTGCACAGCACGTCTCACGGCCCCAGCGCCAGCCAGCGCTCCAGCATGCAGGCTTTATTGCCGCAACACTGAGCCACGGCGTGAGAAGAGAAATATACCGTGTTCGTCGTTAGTGTAACATGGGAGTGTGTAATTTACCACGCTGGAAAATCCTTCCTTGCATATCTCAAGTCTGTTAGTCAAGCTTTCTCAAGTGACTCTGACAAATTATCTCTGCATTCTCATTCCCAACATTTCTAATTGGATTGCTTCTAACAGTTTGAAAAGCCATGAACTTTTAAAAATAAGTACCAACTGGGGTTGCACGATTATGTGCCTCTTAAATACTCATTTCTCCTAAGATCTAAAAATGACACGTTTATTTTTATGGTAGAGTTTTGTTTTCTTGACTTTCCTCCAAAATTATTGCTAGCATTCCAGTTAAAGAGAAGCATGTTCAGCATTTTATTTTAATGAAATTGAGTACAAGAGGGGAAAATAGAGAATACCAGCTTATATAACAGGAGTAAGGGTGAATATTGCATCCAATTGGAGGTAGGTAGGTTTAGTTGCTCAGTTGTATCCGACTCTTTTGACCTCATGGACTGTAGACAACCAGGTCCCTCTGTCCATGGGATTTCCCAGGCAAGCATACTGGGGTGAGTTGCCATTTCCTTCTGCAGGGGATCCTTCAAACTCAAGGATTGAACCCAAGTCTCCTGCATCACAGCAGACTCTTTACTGACTCAGCCACCGGGGAAGCCCCAGTTGTATGTGTGTGTAATTAGGCTATCAAGTAAAGTTTTTATTGTGGTACATGAAAAAATTTAGGAATGCTATTGGATCATGGTATTAGGTCAAATAATCTCCCTGCCCAAACCACAGACATCAAGTCAGTCAACTCCCTCATATGTTCAGAGAAACACAGGGGTCAGGAGGAAGGAAGGGCAGCCTGACCACGTCTCAGTTCGTGTCAAGCAGCTGGACCCGTAGTTCTCAAAGTGCAGTCCCCAGACCGGCAGCATCAGCGTCACTTGGAAACCTGCGGGAAGAGTCAGTTCTCAGAGGTGCTGTCCCAGATCTACTGCATCGGAAACTCCGGGTGTGGGGCTCCGCAGACGACGTTTTCACAAGCCGTCCAGGCGATGCTCTCCTGATCCCTGGCTGCAGGGGGACGGGAACACGTGGCCAGGCAGGTGTGCGGACGGTCCCTCACCCCTTACGGAAGATCCGCATCTTCACGGTATCAATAGGCACCTAAACCTACAAATTACTCATTATTTCAGTGGAGTAAGGCTTTTTCTTTTTGTTTTAGTAGCTAATTTTTCAAAGATTTTTATTGGGGTATATTGTAAAGAATTTGCCTGCAATGCGGGAGACCTGGGTTTGATGCCTGGGTTGGGAAGATCCCCTGGAGAAGGGAAAGGCTACCCACTCCAGTATTCTGGCCTAGAGAATTCCATGGACTGTATAGTCCATGGGGTCGCAAAGGGTCAGACACGACTGCACACCTTTCACACACACACACACACACAGACACAAACACACACGGACACGCACACAGTTGCTTTACAGTGTTGTGTAAGTTACTGCTGTGCAGCAAAGAGAATCAGCCATCAGCTGCATCTGTCCCCTCCCTTTGGGATTTCCTTCCCAGTTGGGTCACCCCAGAGCATTGAGTATCTCATTAATCGTCTATTTCATACACAGGATCAACAGTGTATATATGTCGACCCTTGTCATCGATTTTGTGCTAGCGGTCCCTTGAAGCAGCCTCTGCAGCACTGGCAAGTTCTGAACTGATGCTGGCCTGCTTCCCCGGGTTTGCAGCTCAGCCTTTCTGCTCTCAGCCCAGCCCTGAGCCCCCAGGGCGCCTCTGCCTTTCACGGACCCTCCACTCTGCCTGAGTGTTTTGAAAAATGCCTGATATGCAGCCTGGTGCCCAGCTTCTATAATTCAGTACATCCGCCCGGCAGAGTGTCCCTAATGAAATAGGTACCTGCAGTCTGAGCGTCGGTCTTGCCTGGAGGCACATGCCAGCAATTTTACACGCAGGGGCAGGCTAATGGGAGGGATTTTGTTTTCTTTGGAGGGGATGGGTAGCTGGGGGGGAGGACGAAGTGCTCTCAATGCTTGTCAGACCACCCCACGCAGATAATTGCCTGCTCTGCTGGGCCTCGGGCTGGGTCAGCTTTTGTCCAAGGAGGAGCCAGCGGTCAGCTCTGGCGTGGAGCAATGTTACAGTCCTTTGCTGAATTCAACCCCTTTGTCTGTCTGCCTTCGTACGAGTTCCTGTTCTTGTGCCTCTCATCTCTTGAAAAATGTTAGCGCAGCAACTTTCGCCAAGTAATTAAAATTGGAGAGAGCTCAGCAAGACGCGTTTAAACTTTTGAATGTGACTCCGAACTCGTCTGTTTCTTTGCGGAAATATTAGACATCAATTCTTTTAAGTAGTCTCACCTCAGAGCCAGATAGAGCACTGGCCGAATTTTTCTGACAGCGCTTCATCTATTCTTAATGTTGGTAAACACAGCCCACTGGAAGTGGTTCTTTAAGAAATTGAGTGCAGAAATCTGATTACTTCAGCATGACTCGTTTCTTCTCCCGCCAAGGGCCGTCGCGTCTTTCAAACTTGAATAATGAAGCAGCTTGAATGAGCTCACCTGAGCGGGCCACAGTTCTCCCCGGGCACTTTCAGATTCTCTGCTTGTCGGAGCCAGAGGTCTGCTTCCAACTCAGGGGACGTTTCAACCATCTGCCAGAAGGAATCCTCTTTTAACTTCACAGGAAACGCCGAAACGAAAAGGGGTCACCTCATCCTGTGACGAAAGCGGTGTTTCTGCCGGTTCTCCGGGGTGGGCTTGGGCTTCCAAGAGAAGGTGGGGCGGATGTTCAAGTCCTCGGCCGCAGGGTGGGGTGCAGGCGGGTGGTCCAGGCGTCCTGGGTAGACAGGCCTGTGAGTCAGAGGAGGCCCCGAGCAGATTCCCTCCAGGGGTCCCTGAGAATGGGGTCTGTGAGTGGGATTTAAGGACCTGTGGTCTGCCAGGGGTACTCCTGGGCAGACACCTGTGCCGCCTGACTTCAGTTCAGTCGCTTAGTCGTCTCTCTTTGCAACTCCATGGACTGCAGCATGCCAGGCCTCCCTGTCCATCACCAACTCCTGGAGTTTACTCAAACTCAAGTCCATTGAGTCATGTCCATTTATTCAAACTCAGGTCCTGACTTCAAGGGGACAGAAAAACAAAGGAGCCAAAACAAATCCTCCAAATCAAGAGCTTTCCCAGGAGCAGCTGAGAGCCCACTGGTGGCCACTGCATCCTTTGCTGTGAGAGTCGTGGTGGTCTGGGGAGAAGGCACTTGGCCCGCCAGCAGCCAGAGGTGCTGGGGTGCCTCGTGGCTGCCTTGGGGTGTGGATGTGCTTATTACGCTCCTCGCAGAAACAGGCTTTGACATCATGTGGGACAGGGTGTAGAGGGGGAAAGATGGGCACACCCCAGAGTAATGGACGCCTGAGCCCAAGTGAGGACCCACGTGCCGGGCAGGGAGAGCTGTTGGGGAGCATGTGGGTGAACGAGAAAAGAAAGCCTCTTACTGGAGACTGGCCCAGGGTCAGCCGGCAGGGAGACTGTTGTTTGCTTTTATGCAGCTTGATCATATTCTTTGGGCAGAAATCATTTCAAGTGTCCCGACTTTGAAAGCTGGCACCTCCCCCCACCCCCACACCCCCACCACCATGGACGTGCCTGAAAGCCTAACAGAGACCCATTAGAGACGACTTCCTGGGGTGTCTTGGAAAGGAACCTCGGGATGTCTCACTGTGGGTGAGATCGTTATAGAGAACAGCCTTCTGAGAAGGGAAGGCCAGCGCCTGTCACTTGTCCAGCGCTGGCTGCTCCCCCAAGGAGCGGCCCTGAACATAGCGGGCTGACCTGTGCGTGGCAGTGCCCACACATTCGATTTCCAACCCGTTTTCCTGACGTGGGGGGATGGGGCAGACACAGTGCCGGCCCTGCGGATTTTACCTACTGGGCGAGGGAGCCAAGATGCCGCGGAGATCCAAAGGTGCTTTTTAAAAAATTACTTCCTGGGAAGAAAACGGCGTTGTTATTAATGCATTAGTTGAAGTGGTCCAAATTTAATTTACAGACAGGAGCCAAAGGAGATGGCTGAGCCTAGAAAGGGAGTAATTACAGGAGGAAGGCGAGGGCTGAGAGCGCCCACGAGTCCCCTTAGGTGAGGCGTTGCTAGGTGACCGTGGGTGTGGAGCTCAGGCAGCATGAGTCGGAGGCCACCGCCGTGAGCATGCACCCTTTGGGGATGGGTTCCTAGTAGGCGTGCTCCCCACACAGTGACAGATCCCCTCCCCTGCTGCCCCAGACGGGGCCAGACGCACCAGATTGGCCAGGCCTTGTCGGCTGATGCTGGCCGCGGTCGCGTCTTACCTGCTTCTGTTCATCTCCTTTGCCTGCACCCTAACTCCTCCTCTCCTTTTCTCCCTCCTCCTCCATCTTCCACTGTGCTGGCTTCCAAGGATGAGCAGAAGAAATGACCATTAATGTGATTTCTGAAATCAACAAGAGTCTTCTTTGGGGAGGGAACTTAGCCGGAAGCAGAAGACCTGTGTCTGTACACTGCCTCTCCCACAGCGCGGCCAGCCTTCCAGGAAACATAGAAGTGACACTTTGATTGCTTGTGTCTGATGGGCAGTTACTAGGACAGGTCCCCGTGTCTTCGTACAAAGAGGAGGAGGGTCGCGCTGTGTAGGCCGTTCTGAGGGGTCGGATGAAGATGGGCAGCTGGCCGCCACGTGCACGTCACCAAGGCCAGTCCTCCTCCATCATCTGCTCGTCATTGTAAAGGGACAGAGTCTGTGCTTCACTGAGAGCCATGGGGGATCAGGAGGTAGATTGAAAATGTTTGAACCATATTTCTGTATGTGCTCAATTAAAAAAAAATGTCTACTGTGATGAAACGTACATAACATGAAATATACCATCATAACCATGATTTAGGGTACAGTTCTGGGGGTGTGAAGGACAGCCTCACTGTCGCACAGCCGTCCCCAACATCCACGTCCATAGCTCTTCCTCCTGCAAAAGGGAAACTGTGTCGTCAGTAAACGCAGACTCCTTGTCCTGGCCCCCTGCCCCTTGTCCCACTGGCTACTTTGTGTCTGTGAATCTGAATCCTCCACGCCTCTCATATACGTTGATATCAGTGTTCTTCCTTTTGTGACTCGTCATTTCATGAAGTCTTCAAGGTCCATCCAGGCTGTAGTGACTGTGAGAATCTCCTTCCATTTTAAAGCTGAAATTGCCTATTTTTAACTGACTGACGTATAAGCAGAAACTCTGGACACCAGCTTATTTTCACGCAGGAAATTCTCTGAGCTTCCAGAAATGTGGCCGAATCTGTCGCAGCCCCAATGAGGACATACGAAGAAGCCAGAGGTTTCAAAGTCGGACCGACTCTAGCCGGAACCCTGGCCCCGTGATGACTAGCTGCGTGACCTTGGAGAAGTCGCTTGACCTCTTTAGTCTCATGCTTATAAAATCAGGCTAATAATAGTAACTGCTTCATAGTGTCACATGGCCTGCGTGAGCTGAGGTTTGTAAAGTACTTATCTTGGCTTTAGAGTATTGGCTGTCCTTGTGGTAGCTGGTCGTCACTGCTGTTTGGGGGTCATTTTAAGAAAAATGTGCGTGTTCCTTATTAACATTTTTACGGCAGTTGCCATACAAATGTGTCGCCACTTGGAGACCATGCAAGGTCTTCATATCCCCTGTTCTAAACAGGGTACACTGGTCTTTTGTCTTCTCACTTCATATTGTGAGAGAGGGGCCAGCATGACAGTTTTAGATAATTCTCTCCACTAGCGTGTATTAAGTACTTGTTACACGCCAGGTACTCTGAGGGCCCTGTGGACGCAGCCATGACCGACAGGGACCTGGCCCTGAGTGAGTGTGGAAGGGAATGGACATGGGAACAATAAACCTGTGTTTAGGTAGCCGGGTGGGGGCAGGGGGCTTCAGAGAAAATTCAAGCACAGTACGAGTATCAGGAATAAGAGGGTGCAGAGTCGGATGGACATCTGAGGAGTGCTGCTTGGAGGTGATGTTTGAGCAGCGGCTGGTGTGAAATCGGGGGGCATATTATGAAGAGCCCTGGGGGATGGGCTCCGAGTCGTGGGGAGAGCAGACTTGAAGAGAAGGCTTTATGGGCTGTGCATTTCTCTCTATTGAGCTTTATTTACTCCATTTTATTGTGATTCTTGTTAGTGTCCTCCCCACCCCCGCCCCAGATTCCTGTGCTGAAGCCCTCATCCCCATGTGATGATTTGGAGGTGGGTCTGTGGGTAGTAATCAGGGTCAGGTGAGGTCATGAGGGTGGGGCCCCAGCAGGGGATTAGTGTCTGTGGATGAGCGGTCTCTCCCTGGGCACTGTCTGCACAGCAGGAGGAGAGCTCTCACTGGAACCCCATCTCCCAGCACCGTGACCTTAGACTTCCAGCCTCCAGAGTCTGAGAAGTAATGTCTGATGTTTAAGCCACCAGCCTGTGTGTTTTGTCACAGCCATCTGAGCTGCCCAGGAAAGCCTTCTGTTCCCTGAATCACTCAACTCACATCCCAAGGCCCACATTTTTTCTGATTGCCATCAACTTTTTAAACAGATGCCTGCCTTTTGATAAGTGGATGCTGCGTTCAAGTGAGGAAGAGTCAAATACCTTCCCACACCTGGACAGGCACGCTCGCCTGCCTGTCCGCTTAAGGAGGAGCCAGGTGGGTCCCAGGTATGACCTGCCCCTTCCCGGTGCCCTCCGATCAGAACTGCTAGGCCCCCGTCTCCCGAAGTGCGTGCATTTGCACCACCGGAGGCTCACATCAGGCAGCTTCTTTGCTCATGTGATGCTCTTGGGCCTCTGCCAGCATCAGGCAATTTGCTGGACACGTGGTGATTTTCATGCACAGGGAGGGCTGCTGGGCTGTGGACTTGAGCAGATGGTGGTCATTACTGATGCCAACGTGTGACCAAGCTTAATTGAGCTGGAAGGGCTGAGGCCGTTGATGGTTGTTCTGTCCTTCGGCCCTACTTAAAAAATATTTTTAGTGGAAAGTGATTAAATGGACGAGGCTTTAAATGGACAAGGCAGCAATAGTCTATAAAATATCAGCCTGTCCATAAATGCTGTCTCACCACCCCCGGGTTTTAACAACTATGTCTAATACTCAGATATACATCATCTCTCATTAATCATCATGCAGTTAAAAGTGAGATGGGTTTACTTCTCAGTGGATAAATAGTAAACACTACGAGACTTAAAATTTTGCATAATTTTGCTTTGAGTGTAGAAACACTCGTGAATATGTGAAGCATGTAAGAAATGCTTCTGCATCCAGTCGCAGAAACTGCAGTTGGCTGTTTGCATACCGTGAGTCCTCGGGGTTGACTGACAGCACAGGTAGCTTCAGGCTTGCACGTCGTGGTCCCACCTGCTTCCAACATCCTGGCTCTCACTGGAGCTGGTCTGCCGCCCATTGGCCCATGAAACTAATCTCTCTGCTTAATAGCTTGCTGCTTGGGCCTCAGGAATTCAGAGAACTCAAGCCCATACAATAGGCTCTAATCCCTGGTATTAAGATGTTGTAATTTGGCCCCCCACTGGAGGATTTTCTCCTCTCACTGTGTGGCACAGCTGTAATTGTTTTCCTGCAGTTTGCTTTTGAGAAAGTCGGGGATTTTCTATTGTATTCCTCATCTGGCGGGCGGGTGAGGGGACTTGGCGATGGTATTGGAAGTCTTAATCTGCTAATAGCAAACCTGCTTTTAGACAAAGACATCAAATGAATAGGAATAATTATAATCACCTTCAGAACAACTAATAGTTACTGAATACATATCATATGCTCGTGGTAGTCACTCAGTCGTGTCCGACTCTGAGACCCCACGGAGTATAACCCGCCAGGCTCCTCTGTCCATGAGATTCTCCAGGCAAGAATACCGGGGTGGGTTGCCATTCCCTTCTCCAGGGCCTCATCCCGATCCAGGAATCAAACCTGAGTCTCATGCATTGCAGGTGGATTCTTCACCATCTGAGCCACCAGGGAAGGCCATCATGTGCTAAAGAAAGTTATAAGCAGTTTCATTGTATTAACTCAAAATTCCGTAACAACCTTATGGGACGTGTTTTCTTACCCACGTGTTGCGTTTGAAGATTGGAGACCCTGAGTGGTTGAGTTTCATTTGAGCAGTTAGTAACAGAACTGAGACTAAAGCCAAACAGTCCATTCTTATCACCATTTAGTGCAGCTTCTGGGACATGTATTTGAATGAGTCACCTGTAGACCTGACCATCTGAGCCACTTGGGCACCTGCGCTGAATTTCTAGGTGAGGCAGAGCAGCTGTGAGAGTCTGGGTGCAGAGATCAAGCCCATTGTTGGGTGTTGTACAAGGGGGTACTTCATCTTAGTTCTAGGTTGGAATCTTGGGGCGGGTCTTCCGGACATAATAGAAATGCTCTTTAATAATTTTGGATAAACTTTGTATTAGTGTATAGAAATAGGGCATCATTATTGTTTGATCCCTAAGTCGTATCCAATTCTTTGTGACCCCATGGACCGTAGCCCGCCAGGCTCCTCTGTCCATGAGATTTCCCAGGCAAGAATAGTAGAGTGGGTTGCTTTTTCCTTCTCCTGGGGATCTGCCCAGCCCAGGGACTGAATCTGTGCCGCCTGCATTGGCAGGCCAGTTCTTTACCCCTGAACCACGAGGAAAGCAGAAATGGGGCGTGGTGAGGTATTTTTGAGGGTAGAAACTCTGTCTTCTCTACTTTTCCTTCCCAGGACCCAGCAAAGTGATGATGCCACTCAAGTATTTTTGAGTGAATGTTAGGCATTTTTCAAAGCTGCAGGATTTTATACACCATTTTCTGCCTATTACCAGTCATTTCTCTCCATATGTTTTATTCAGCATGTGACAGCGGCAAAGTAGAATAAGCTGATGTATCATTTCTGAGGGAGAAGTAAAGAAATGGGAAGTAGTTATGTAAAAATAGATATACTATCAAACTACCATCAAAAAATAAGAGATGAATTTAAGGCCCTAGTGAAAAGCATGTTGACGTGACAGCCTGGCTCCAAGCAGTGCCCCAGTCAAAGGTCATGCAGACCCCCAGAACAGAGAGCTCCAGGGGCTGCAGCAGTGAATGTTTAGACCTAAAATTTTTCCTTAAGAGTTGACCTTTAAAAAAGTGAGAAGTGTAAAGAGGATAAAAACTTCTTCAGATGAATATTCTCTAATAAATACAGAAAGCATTATGAACTTACAAAATTATGATTTCGTAATTCCCAATGCCATAGTTGATCCAGGCAAAAATCGTCAGTGAATGCTAAAATCATTCAGTGGCAGTCTGGGGACTAAGATAGCCATGAAGTCTTAAAGTGTCATTCCATAGATTCTTATTAATGGAAAATGGAAAAATGAAACCAGCTTTCTAATTAACATCACTTAACCAAATGATCAAACTCAGTAATGAAAACGTTGGAACAAAATGTGTGCTTCTTGGGACGGTGCAGTCAGCAGCCCACAGCATTCCTTACGTAATATTATTGCCAAGAGTGTTCAAGTGAATCTAATCATGAGAAAATGATCAGATGAGTCCAGATTGTGGGACTTTCCAGAAGACAACGAGCCTGGATCCATGAAAACAAAACTAAACTAAACAAAAAACAATGTCATCATGGAAAACAAAACAAAGTAAAAATTGGCGAGGTAGAGGGGATGGATGTATTAAATTCAAAGAGATAAACTAGAAAAAACAAATGCAAAACATCACGCCGTGATTTGTTACTTGATAAAAAGAAATAGATATAAAAGGCATTTTAGAAAAACTAGGGACTGAATAAGGCTCAGTATTATCGTGAGATACTTTAGGTGTTATAACTCAGAGGTGTTTGTGTTGGTTGTCATGGTCTAGGAGAATGCCCTTATTAGGAAATTCATGCTGAAGTACTTGGTGGGTGTTGTTTGTAAGTGGCTTTCAGATGGTTTAGCAGGGAAAGTCTGTGTGTATGTATATACCCACACGTGTAGGTATACAGATAGATGTATGTGTATTTAGAGAGAGCAGGAGAGGGTCAATGCAATAGTGTGTTAACAACTGTGATGTCTCCATGAAGTCTATGCAGATGTTCATTGCACAGTTTTTTCACATTTTCCCCTGGCTTCATGATTCTTCAAAGGGAGACGGGTTGGGGCAGGTGGGAGGAGGTGATGTCTCTGCCCAGCAGGTGTGGCCAACTGTGGGGAAAATGTCAGGCTGGGTCCTGGTAAGATCACCTTCTCCTCTAGAGCACCCTCTTCTTGAGTGAGGGCTGTGTTTCATTGCTTTTGGGTGTGCAGAGGGAGCATCAGTTTGGGATTTCCTTTTTGTGAGCTATAAATCCCCAGTGGTCAGAGGAGGCATTTGGCGGGAGTGGAGGCTATTTCTGTAGCGCCTTCTCAAGTTGCGTCCTGCATGGGGGCACAGGCCTGGGGCCGTCGCCCTGGGTCAGTCCCTGCCTGGTGCCAGCATCTCTAACTTCTGGGCACACCTGGCCACCTGTTTTCTAGGAGAGTGTGTTTTATCTTCGCTTTCTCCCCAAGTGAGAGGGTGGGGAAGGTACTGTGGTCAGCACCTTTCAGAGGCGGAGATGGTCAGAGAGGGCAAAAGGAACCAGAAAACGCACGCCATTCAGGGTCGACGGCAGTGTGGTCTCCACCCGCTCGTCACGGTGTCCAGCCTCTCCCACACCTGCCTGCCCGAGGGGGTCCTGGGAGAGGAGCAGTGACTCTGTAGGTGTGCCACAGGTGATGTGTGCAAGGTGCACCTGTGCACAGGTGCGTGGACGTTTCTGGCCAGGTTTGCGTGTTACTTTCTCAAGGCAACGCTTCCACGCTCTGTCTCAGACACCACCCAGAGGCAGCCGGCACCCTGTCCCCGGCCTGTCTCTCCTCCCACCTCCTCTCCCTTTGCAGGAATAGGTGTTTTAAAGCAGGAGGGAGCTAACAGTTGGTGTTGTATCTCAAAATTTTGACAGTAAACCCAGACAACAAATATGTTTCTGTATAACCAGCATGCATGTGTGTGGGTTTGTATGCGTGTATATATATATATGTATACATACACATATTTCTCTGTATGCCAGAGGACCTATAGATGTGTGTGTATAGGTTTATGTGTATGTATCTCAAAATATATGATACAAAAGTTTTATCAAACAAACCTTACACTTATTCTTAGATGTTTATTAATATTTAATATGCTCCCTCTTTAAAGAGATGTTGCTGGTTGGTGCCTCCTATATTGATTTCACAAGTTACAGATTAAAAAATGGATTAAGTAACGTGAATGACATAAAAAAATGTAGTAAGCAGTGGATCAGGGGTCTGAAGTTCCGTCTGTGTACCGTGTGTTTCATTAGATGTGTGCACATGTGTATTTGCGTGTCTTTCTGCGTGTGGGTCTGCTCAGGTGTGTGCTGGCCTGTGTGTACATCTGCATTTGTGTTTGCAGTGAATGCACGGTAGCCACCGGCCTGCGGTCCTTGGTACTCCTTTCTCTCCTCCTTCGGGGTGAGGCCCTGTTGGAGCCGTGGGTGTGTTGTCCTTGGGGCCTGAGCTTTGGCTTTCTCTTTCCCTAAAGTCATGTGATTACAGCCCAGGGCGGGGTGGCTGTGTGGTGAGCCAGGAAGGGAACCTGGAGGACAGTCCTCATCCCCGTGAAACTACAAGCAGACCCGGTCTTTATGTCCCATGAAGGGCTCTGCTTTGAAATTGGTCATGCTCTGAAATCCCGTGGACAGAGGAGCCAGGCAGGTTGCAGTCCACGGGGCCGTGAAGAGTCGGACACGACTGAGGGACTGAGCTCACACTAATCTTGCCGAACGAGCAGCAGCGTGGGCAGGTGTAAGGTGTGCGGGGCCACAGACGTGCTCACTGGTGGCTCTCCCCCAAGCCTGGGCTGCGGCCAGGGATGCTCTGGGTCTGGGTCTGGTTTGTGCAGCAGGGCGTCCGTGGGCAAAGGACGGCCAGCCTGTGTTTCTAGTTTCATACTTTCGAATTGAGGATCACTGTCTGGCGATGTTATGGTCAAGATGCCATCAGAACTGTAATTACTGTCGAGGCATCCTAGCAGACGTGCCTGCTTTGGTAGAACTTGTCATTCTCCCAAGTTCAAGGGTTTGTCCTGTTCAATTTTCCAATCAGTAGAATAGCAGTGGGAGTAATAATAATAAAAGCAGCAATAATAACAACAATTAACAAACTCTTACTAAAAGCTCATGTCTGTGTGTGTGTGTGTGTGTGTGTGTGCTAAGTTGCTTCAGTCCTGTCTGGTTTTGACCCTTCTGGACTGAAGCCTGCCAGGCTCCATTGTCCATGGGATTCTTCAGGAAAGAATACTGCAGTGGGTTGCCGTGCCCTCCTCTAGGGGATCTTCTTGACCCAGGGATCGAAGCCAAGTCACTTACGGCTCCTGCATTGGCAGGCTGGCTCTTTCTTTACCACTAGCACCATCTGGGAAGCCCTACTCTGAGCTCAACTCAGTGTTAAGTGCTTTTGTGTATTTTTTCCTTTATTCATTGCATGTGTGCATGCTCAGTAGCTTCAGCCATGTCCAACTCTGCAACCCCATGGACTACAGCCCACCAGGCTCCTCTGTCCATGGGATTCTCCAGGCAAGAATACTGGAGTGGGTTACCACACCCTCCTCCATGGGAGCTTCTGGACCCAGGGATCAAACCCACATCTCCTGCAGCTCTTGCACTGCGGGTGGATTCTTTACCGCTGAACCAGTGGGGGAAGCGCCCTTATATTTTCATTCATAGACAGTAAACTCAGTAGTTTGTTGCTTTCATCATTCCCTTCTTTTCCACATGGGTGGTGGCATATAGTTCACTGTTCCATCTTGGAAAAACTCAAACCCGCCAACCAGTACAGCGGGAGAATTGCTAGCTCATCAGATTCAGTACATCAAAACGAACCTGGTGACAAAATGGAATGTCATTCACAGACTACGCCTGGTATTAACATGTGACTGTCTCTGGCAAGGCCCAGAGTGAACAATCAGAAAACTGTTCATCCATTCTCAGGCTGAAGTTGAAAAAGTAAATGAGCCTATGCTTGGAGTTCCTATGTTGGGTCTTCAAACTGTCCTCTTGCCTTTCTGACCTGAATACTTATAGGCTTATTCGTGCGTGTGAGGTAAGTTGATCTGGTCGTGCCCGACTCTGCAACCCAATGGACTATAGCCCGCCAGGCTCCTCTGTCCATGGGATTCTCCAGGCAAGAACACTGGAGTGGGCTGCCGTGCCCTCCTCCAGGGCATCTTCCCGACAGGGATCGAACCTGCATCTCTTATGTTTCCTGCGTTGGCAGGTAGATTCTTCACCACTATCACCATCTGGGAAGCCCTTATAGGCTCATAAAATACCCGAATTTCCCACCCCTCCCTTTGTAGCCCTGCACTCCCCATTTTTTTTAGATCCTCCCATTAATAGAAACACTCACATCTTTGTGTCTATTTTTCAACATTATTTGGTACTAAAATGTTTCCTGTGGATTGCTTTCTAGGGCATGCTGATTATTCCTACATGCAAAACATTTTAATATATGGAAGTTACATGCACTGTTGATAACTATATGAAAAATATGGTGGAGTATTTTGTCTCTAGCTCATTCATGACTCAACAGCTTAAAAAATGTTAGTGAATTATTTAAAATAATACCAATCTCTTAGAGGCATGAAATGACTCTTAAACCTCCTTGGCAAGGGCCTAGGACCACTCAACATCCCCGAGTAATGAGCTTATAGTCATTCTCAACCCACGAGTGTTGAGCAGCTGTTTTACAAAGATGTTCAGCTGGGGTCTTTGCACGTGGACCCTCCCATGTGTGGTGTGATCATCTTCATTTGACAGTTAGGCCAGAGAGCTGAGCACGGGCATCGGTATGTGATACTAGGACTCGAGTGCAGGGCTTTGTAAAGGCAGAGACGGTGCCATCTGAGGATGGCGGTCATAGCATCACCTGGTGTTTGGGGAGGTTGTAACTGTCAGAGAACGAGGCCTGAAGGTGTCAACAGCAGAGGACAACTTCAGGCTCCCTAACAGAAATAGCACCTACAGCAGATGTGTGCCTCTTCGGGGAGCAGGTCCCAGGGTTCCGGAAGCATTCAGGAAAGACTTGCAGAGGAGCCTCAGCGTGGGCAGACCCCGAATGCTGGAGGGGATTTTGGTGAGGGGGAGGGGACTGTATATGGACATGTGTACAGGTGGGGGACAGTGCCTGCAGGAGGCAGGAAGACCAGCTTTCAGGGCCAGTGAGAACTGGGTGAAATGCCTTCTCACAGTACAGTTGACCCCGTGAACAGCACAGGTTTGAACTGCGTGAGTCCATTCACACACGGATATTTTTCAGTAGTAAATACTACATACAGGACTGCACAGTCCATGATTGGTTAAATTCAAGGATTCCAGGGAAACACAAATGCCAGGGTTTGACTCTAAATTATAGGATTAACCCCTTCAAGTTGTTCAAGGGTCACCTGTACATCATGTCAACCTACTTTCTTACTCCAAATTATCATCCACTTTTAGGGAAAACCAGTGAGAGTCAGATGAAATTATTGAGTTTTATTTCCAAGAAATGAAGTTGTTACTTTTTAGATGAGGCATTTTTCATCAATCATGTAGCTCCACGCCTTCTACCGTGAAGACCCCACTCCACACAGGAGGCATGGTCTACTTCACTCTGCTTCCCCATCCATCAGTCCATGCTTACCAGCTTCCACGCGAGAGGGAGGCAAGGCTGAGGCGGGTGGGACTCAGGCCCCAGGTCAGTTCTGCCCCCAGTTGCTGAGAAAGTCATCTAACTTCCATGAGACAGAATTCCCTCCTCTGTCAGTGGAGATGCTAAGCATTATGTCATGGGTTGCTGTGAAGTTACGCTGAGATCCTTGCTGCACAGGCTGTGACATGCCCAGAATTATGACTCTGCTCAGCTGTGATTCATCAATAGGGGTTCATTCCCTATCAGTGGCACCCTGCGTACAGATAGATTCTTCAGAACAGTAAGAGAATCTTACGTAGAAACTGGTGTCGGGGATCATTCATGGAGAAAACTAAAAGGGCGGTGTTTAATTACCCAATAAATGAGGCTCAGCGTGGGGGGAGTCGGGGTGCTACACAGGCAGAAGGGTGGTCTCTCCCAACCTGTGAACACCAGCAGCTTTGATGAGCTCGCCGGATACTTTCGGGCAGAAAGCAGGAAGTACCACAGAATCACATTTCTTTTTTCCCCATGATCGTGGCCTGGTCTTCATGACAATCATTCTTCCCTTCTTGCAGAATTACTAGGTATATTTGTGAAAAGTGTTATTAGTGTCTTTCAGTCTCTGTGTCCTTCTGAGATATTTTTAAAGAGATGGACTGGATCGACTCGCAAACCTTGATTGATCTTGTTGGTGTCTCTGCCATGTCTTCCCTGATGTGGCAGGGAGGGTCGCTTATCACCTTCTAATCTCTATGGTGGGTTTTCTGAGAGTCTGTGTTTATATATATAAGATTTCTTTCACTGCAACCATCCACGGTCCCCTTGTGCTCCTGAAGCCCCACGTTGCCCAGAAGCATTTTTGTCACAGGTTACATTTGCGGTCTACTGTGCTTCCCCATCACGGTCGTCTGTCTGCTCCTGGAAACACTTGCACATCGGTGCCACCAGATCCAGACCTCACTGGACGTTATGGCAGCAATGGCATTATTTCAGGCTTCGGACTTTGCATAGATGCGTGTGGGAGTTACGTGAACCTCCCAAGACAGCCAAGGTCAGGTAGGAGGGAACTTTTCTAAAACAAAGAGGACTCCAGATTTTCACCAGGTCGCTTTGTTTAATGTATAAAGTGAAAATGAAGTCACTCAGTCGTGTCCCACTCTTAGCAACCCCATGGACTGCAGCCTACCAGGCTCCTCCACCCATGGGATTTTCCAGGCAAGAGTACTGGAGTGGGGTGCCATTGCCTTCTCTCTACATGCTCTTAATGTATAAGCAGCAGCTTAATTTAGGAGAAGAGATGCAAAAAAACCTCACCTAATTAGAGAAAGCGGGGGAGAGTCAAAGTTGAAATATGTGCTGTTCATTGGAGCATTCCTGGAGCTGGGGCAGGACTGAAACCACCCCCGAGAGGAAAGCAGCAGCTCGTTTCCTGTGAGCCAGCCCTGGAAATTATAAGGCAGAGGATGGGGCAGATGACCAAATAGAGGAGACAAGAATGGGGTTTGAGGACTTCCCTGGCAGTCCAGGTGTTAAGACTCTGCACTGCCAATGCAGGGGTTTGATCTCTGGTCAGGGAACTAAGATGCTAAATGTCATGTAGCACAGCCAAAATTTTTTTTAATGTTTAATTAAAAAAAAATAATGGGGGTTTGGGCAGAGTGAGCAAGTTTTCAGAATGCAGAAACCAGAGTGGTGAGAAATGGCCTTGTTAGACTGAGGGGACAGGAGGACAGGATGTGGATGTGGGAGAGGACATGGTCAGAGGATGAAAGTGTGAGAAGAAAAGAGAAAATTAACCTAGAAAAACTTCAAGTGCAGCATCTTAGCTCTAGAAGTAGGACGTTATTGGTCTTTGAACCCCGGGCAACTTCTGAAAGCGGCTGAATCATTCATCAAGAGGCAGGAGAAGGCATCCTTCATTTCAGCAAACGTCTGTGGGTGACCTGGCGTGTGCTGGTGTCACACACAGGCCAGGTGCATGGTAAGGTCGAATAACCCTCAAACATCAGACTTTGGAACAGAGAAAGGTTGCAGGGCTGTGAAGCGAGACCAGTGGCTCCTGCCCAGATATAACCCTGAACTCCCCAAAGCTTTCAGCAAAGCCCTTTCCTAGTAAAGGTGAGGGAGGAGCATGGTCAGTCGTTGCAAACTTCTTGGTGTTAGAGCCTTTGTCCTTGAGGTCAGGTCACGGTCAGGTAGCAAAGGTTCCTGTAAGTCTCCACTAAAACAAATATTCTCTGTTCTGACATGTAAGGGTAAGGTCTGAAAGCTCAGCTTTCACCCTTCAAGGTCCAGGTTCAGGCTAAGAGGAGGGGGTTCCCACGGGGTCAGTTACCCAGCCCTGGAGCGTTCATCTAGCATCCAGGCTGGATCCTCTCCTGGTGCTGATCAAGTGGCAGATCTCAGCAGGCAGAGTCCTCAGCATCAGGCACCCGGACCCTCCCAGCTATCATCACTGAGGGAGCCTGGCGCCCAGGGCCCAGCCGACCCTCAGGCTTCCTTGTGACCCACAAAGGCGGAGGTGGGGCAGAGGCTAACCCCTGCCTCAAGGCTGAGGTCCGGCACTGGCCATGGCGAGGACTCTGGAGCCTGCAGGACAAGCCTGGCCCAGGGCTCCCAGCTCACCCGCCGTCCCAAGGTAGGGTCCCGGGGAGAGGCCCTATTCTGCTCTTGCCACCCTCCCGGCCTCAAGAGAGCCGCCAGGCTGAGCGCTGCTGAGACGACCTCGCATACCCCACTTCCGGTCTAGCGCCGCGGTCTCGCGTGAACGGTCTCGCGTGAACGGTCTCTCGCGAACGGTCCAGTGCTAACGGCCGTCCGCTGACCGTTGGTTCCCGGCCGCCCTCAGGAGCACAGCTCGGCCCTCAGGGAGCTGCGAGCCTCGGAGGGAGGGGAGTCGAGGTGCCCTGATTCTAAGTCCTCCCAGCGGCCCCACGGTGAGGACATTGCCGCAAACATCCAGGGGTGCTTTTTAACTGAACCCCAAGAGAAAGTGTGGCAGCTTCCTAGAGCCTGGACGTCTAACCCCGGGGAGGGATCAGCAAGTCGTCTGAGGGGGCCAGGCCCGTGGCGACCTTCTCTGACCTGCTGCAAGGGCTGTGGAAACAGCGTCTTGGGCAGACGTGGGTCAACCCAGCACTCAGGGCTGACACTTGTTGGGAGCACAGACGTGTCCCCGCTTCCTCCCCTCTGCTTTATCACAAGCGCTTGGCAGCTCCTTTGCGGCCCCCTGTCGTCATGGCAGCAGGGGGAGATGTATCCTTCAGGCTCACTCCTCCACTCCCCACCAGCACCCACACTGCAGTGCTGGGGAGACGGCCCTCTGCGTTGGGACTCTCCAGTCAGGAGCCTGGGACTCACCACCTGTGGTCTACTGCAGGACTCCGTTCCTGTCTTTCTTTGTCACTGTTTTGTTCATTACCCTCTTCACCGTCTGACACCAGCGGAAATGCTTCATCAGGGCTGCTGCTGCTGCTGCTAAGTCGCGTCAATTGTGTCCGACTCTGTGCAACCCCATAGACGGCAGCTCATCAGGCTCCCCCGTCCCTGGGATTCTCCAGGCAAGAACACTGGAGTGGGTTGCCATTTCCTTCTCCAGTGCATGAAAGTGAAAGTGAAGTCACTCAGTCGTGTCCCACTCTTAGCGACCCCATGGACTGCAGCCTTCCAGGCTCCTCCATCCATGGGATTTTCCAGGCAAGAGTACTGGAGTGGGGTGCCATTGCCTTCTCCACTCATTAGGGCAGGAACCGTTTATGTCAACTGTTCTGTACTCAGCACCTTAGAAGAGGGCAGGGCAGGCAGCAGGCACTCAAAATATATTCACTGAAAATGAGTGAATTGGAATAAGGGCTTCCCTTATGGCTCAGCGGAATTCACATGCAATGCAGGGGATCCAGGAGACATGGGTTCGATTCTGGGTCCGGAAGATCCCCTGCAGGAGGAAATGGAAACCTACTCCAGAATTCTTGCCTAGGAGAATTCCATGGCCAGAGGAGCCTGGCAGGCTACAGTCCATGGAATCTCAAAAGAGTCAGACCCAACTAAGCGACTGAGCACGTAATTGTAATGATGGCTCGATTACCCCCTAAACCTTGTCTTACTATATTTATGTTCTCAGGATAGTTCTTCTGAGCCTGTGAAGACAGTGGCATCTTCAGATCCACTAGTTTCATTGAATAATTTCATTCAGATGATCGTTCAGATTTCTCAGAGCCCTTAAACATGTCTGGGTCTCCCCCAGGAGAGTTATTTCTCCGGGAAGTGGGACCCAGGCTGTTTTGGTTTTTGATTCAGATGATGGTCCAGGCTTGGGAACTACAGACTCCATCGTCCCCTTTTCACAAGGGAAACAGTAGGCTCAAAGACACAAAACACCTTCCCTTACAGCATCCAGTTCCCTTCTCTGCAATCTGGTCTGCCTCTAACACGGGCCTGGAGAGAGTCTCCCTGCCAAGAGGTGACTGAGGGTGGGGTTAAGCAGGCTCCTGAGGGAAAGGAGATTTAAGACACGTAGTAACATTGGGAAGTTGATTCCCAGTGAAGAAAGTGCACCCAGTGCCGTTTAAGCAGAATTAAGATCGTAGCTCCTCACTAACTCTTCCCTGGCGTCTCAGTTGGTAAAGAATCTGCCTGCAGTGCAGGAGACCCCGGTTCAATCCCTGGGTTGGGAAGATCCCCCGGAGAAGGGAATGGCAACCCACTCCAGTATTCTTGCCTGGAGAATCCCATGGACAGAGGAGCCTGGTGGGCTATAGTCCATGGGGTCGCAGGAGTCAGACATCATTTAGCAACTAAATCACCACCAAGATCATTAAGACCTAGATGTGTGTGTGTGTGTGTTGGTCGTTCAGTCATGTCTGACTCTTTGCAGTCCCATGGACTGTAGCCCGCCAGGCTCCTCTGTCTGTGGAATTGTCCAGGCAGGGATACTGGAGTGGGTTGCCATTCCCTTCTCCAGAGGATCTTCCTGACCAAGGGATTGGACTCGTGTCTCCTGCATTGCAGGCAGATTCTTTACCACCTGAGCTACCAGGGAAGCCTAAGACCAGGATAATTTAGTACAGATTTCTATTTGTTAAAGGCTTTCCTCTTATTTCTTGGTGATGGGTTTCCTGCTCAAACGCACAGGTGACATCCCAGGAGCCCAGGCCAGTCCTCAGCACTGTCTTCTAAACTGTCTTCACGTTGATGGATCGTTGTCCCCGTAGTGAGTACTCAGCCTCACGGAGTTCATGGTACCCTCACCTGAAGCATCTAATTTATGTAGAAATGTCAGTAGATTATTTAGGAGGGCATTTTTGCTGATTTTGGCAGTTTCAGAGCAACTGGGGGAAGGCAGAGGGAGGATTGTGGAAGTCCAGGGCGATGATGGCTGCTCACTCAGGGATGAGACGAGGAGGCTGAATGGATGCTACGTGATTCCACAGTGATCATGCCTTGGGATTTAGATGCTTCATTTCAGGGTGAAAGCAGTTGGTTAGAAATTAATAAAACGGAGGTGATTTCATCTACCCGGGATTGGCTTATGATTTCTAGAATGTTTTACTTAAATTCTGTTTCACTGCAGAGATCAGTGTTCTAGTAATTTCATAATGTACCCTTTGATTATTTCATTGTCTCTTTGCAGTGGGCAATTAGCCTTCTGTGTCCTGGAATTAGTGTCAGACAATAATATGTTTTATAGAATTTGTATGATGACTTATTTCAGTGCCTATATATTTAGAAAACTAAGAGAATTGGAGGGGATTTCTTTTCAGAATTTTGAGCTGGATAATATCTTGAAGATATTGGACATAACATATTGCTTTTCGTTGCGTTCTGGCATTCCCCAAAATATAATTGGCAAGTTCATTCTTAGACACAATCCATTTAATTAAAATTCTCACAGTAACTTTCATATGCAGCAAATGAATTTTCTCTGAAAGGATTAAACATCTCAGCTTTGAAGCTGGATGAGTGATTATTATAAAAGCTAAATTAATACAATTTGACCTAATTTCGAGACAGTGACAGTAACATAAGTAGCCTCATAAGAGTGGCTTTTATTGCAAATATGTAAGTTTACTCTTGGAAAAGACCCTGATGCTGGGAGGGATTGGGGGCAGAAGGAGAAGGGGACGACAGAGGATGAGATGGCTGGATGGCATCACCGACTCAATGGACATGAGTTTGGGTAAACTCCGGGAGTTGGTGATGGACAGGGAGGCCTGGCGTGCTGCGATTCATGGGGTCACAGAATCGGACATGACTGAGTGACTTTCACTCTAGTTGTTCAGATCCATGCTGGGAAGATGAGTGAATGTATAATATCAAGTAGAGATGTAAAGAAAAATAAGGTATAGGGTTAAAGTGTGACATCCATAGGAGATCAGGGCGAGAGAGGGTCTGTCACTTGAATGGGGCCATAGATCACTCGGGGTCCAGAGCATACTCACCAGTGCAAGGCTTTGGGCTTCATCTTGAATGAAGCTGGGAAGTGTTGGATCAGAGACGCAAAGAAGATCTGCCTATGCTCTCAATACCCGTATCACTAAATTACAGACCTCCAGGCAGCATAAGAAGGAATTCTGTCCAGGGAAGGATGGAGCCTCAGAAGTCCCGTGAGCAGATACCCAGCGGGCGTGGGACCAAGGGAAGCAGAAAACCAGGACTGGCTTCCTCTGTCCTTGGCCCTCATCCTCTCCGGGCCAACCCACCACCCTCTTGGCTTCTCCCCTAGAGCCTCCTATTCCTGACCTGCTCACACTTTCATACCCGCCGTAAACGTGGCCCTGCCTTGACGCCATCTGCCCTGCCCACCAGCCTCTCAGCTCATCACCTGCAGGACCCAGAGACAAACACACAATCTGTCATCGATTTTCATGCAACCAGAGATCGGTTCTCCACTTTCTAAATACATGGCTTTCAACAGGTTGCCTTATGTGTCAGACTTCAGTGTCCTCACTAGTGAAATGGGGCAAGAGGCCCACCCACCTCAAGGGGCAGATTAAGCAAGAAGGTGTTATGAGACTTGGCGCACACCGACCGTGTGAGATGCCCTGTGAATATGCTGCCACCATCACGCTCCTGTGTTCGCACCCTATGTCATACATGTGCTACTGTTTTGCATATGATATCACTGTATCGGTTCTATTCTACTGTAAAATCTTCAAGAAGAAGAGCTGGGGCTTAGAATCCCTTGCATTCCACACAGAGCATCGGGTGGGCAGTGGTGGCCCTCAGTTCTCTACTGGCTGGGCAGCTGTTTATGCACCAGCCATCTCCCCTGCCACCCCGCTTTCCCCACCGTGAGCCCTCCAGCCTGCACAGCCTCAGAGTCACGCCTGCCGGATGATGGCCCTGTTCCAGTCTCTTCCACACCCCTACTGAGTATTTCTCATTATCTGTAGACACTTCCCTGGATGTGTGTCTTCCCAGACTCAAATTTAGTGCATCTCAAACCTGTCTCCTCTAAATGCCCATTTCTCCTGAATTAATCATTCTGGGAGCACAGCCTCCATTAATCTCAGTCAGTCAAGAGGGCTTTGTAAATCCTTCCCTTTCCCTCAGACTTTCCTGGTTGTCCCACCTGGACAGACTCATCAGCCCCTGAGCCAGCCTAGAGGTACTCACTGCCCACCCCTCTTACACACCTCGGCCAGGGAATATTTACAAGCAAAGATGGTAGTTCTTCAAAATGGTGAGGGTGAAGGGTGGGTGCTGCTGAGGGCAGGTCAGTGACTTGATTTAGGGGTTCTCTGAGTGAAGCACACCGGTCACCTTGGTGTGACCAGAGTCTCAGTGGCCAGAGGAGCCAGCAGTGTCCCCCCAACTCCCCATGACAGTGTTCCTCCTTAATTGTTACGAATGCAAGTTCCTGTGCCCAGCACACAGTGGGGCTAAACAGACTGATGTTTGGAGCCAAGAAAGTTTATTGCAGGGCCATACAAGAAGATTTGTGGCTTGTGCCCCACAAACCCCAGAGCTCCCCAGAGGGTTTCAGCACAACTTTTAAAGGCACAGTGAAGGAAGGGGTGTGGTTGGTTGTAAACTTCTTGATGTCAGAATCCTTTGATCTTATAACTACACACTTGGGTCAGCTCACCATGTTCCTGAAAACCTGCAACAACACAAGTGTTATTCTCTGTTCGGCAACTTTTTATCTCTTTATGAATGAACTCTTACCTGTGAGCGTCCTGAGAATGGACTCTCCTGTGTATTTCAGGCCGTGCTGTGCTTAGTCACTCAGTCGTGTCCGACTCTTTGCAACCCCGTGGACTGCAGCCCACCAGGCTCCTCTGTCCATGGGGATTCTCCAGGCAAGAATACTGGAGTGGGTTGCCATGCCCTCCTCCAGGGGATCTTCCCGACCCAGGGATCAAACCCAGATCTCCCACATTGCAGGCAGATTCTTTACCATCTGAGCCACCAGGGAAGCCCATTTCAGGCTACAGGCAACACGCTTTTGTAAAATGTGCTAGCCGGCATGACTCAGCACAGGCAGCATAACAGATGCAGCATGGAGTCAGATCTGCTCTCTGTTACAGTGTCCACGGAAGGAAGCCTGGTTGTTTGCTAAAGCCCCCGAGGTGCCATAGCAATAAAGGTACTTTTTCAGTAGATATCCATCTAAGAAGTAATATCTGTAAGTAATTTAGCTGAGCAAAGGCCTCCATTGATTAACTTTTCTTTCCTTTATTAACTCCGCTTCTAAGAAGAAGCATGTGACAATAAAGCAGCTCCTGTGAGCTATTTTGTGTGGGTGGAGAGTGGATTCACGCCCTTCCTCACTTCTCTCTGGCTAGACTCCGTTTCTGTGAGGGCTCCAGGGAGGCGGAGGGGTCCTCTGTCATCCAGGGTGGGTTTTGCATGTTTGACTTCACTAAGGTAGAGACTGGATGAGTATATCTAGGGAACTTTCAATGGAGAGTTGAAATGAGTGTTTCCTGTTAGTCCTCAGTTAATTAGAAAATTAAATTAATCACAACCCTCATTCCCAGAGCTTTCTGGTTAATTGATGTGTTACTGTATTTGGGTTAGAGAAGATCCCAGGAGGCACAGAGATATAATTGTGTAAAATTAGAGGATGGAAGGAAGAAGGAACTGCAGAGAGTTTGCAAAGTTGCAAGGCGGCAGTCCCGTGGCCCAGACATTGCTTTGGGGGACCTGGGGCCGGAGTCTGAATCCTCAGGACACGCCCGCTGTGAGTCCAGAGCTATTTAAAGGAGGTGAAGGTGTTGCCTTCCGCTCTTCATCAGAAGAAAATAAATCTGAAGTGCTAACCCTAAGTTAGAATCATTTTAATACTTTCAATATGCATTTAAAATGCAAATGTTTTTCTTCTCTCAAATATGGGTCATCTTGGATAGTCTCCTAGTATGTAGACTGGATTTGTTTAGAAATACACAAAGTGGAGAACAGTCTAGACTCTTGAGGAGCCAAAAGACTAAACAGCTGAGGGATCTAGATGGGACATTTTCAGTCTTGATATAAAGTTTTAAATGTCCCAATGAGAGAACCTTTACCAGGAAACAAATTGCAATCTGAATGATCCACGTTGTTGTTAAGTCACTAAGTTGTATCTGACTCTTTGTGACTCCATGGACTGCAGCACGCCAGGTTCCCCATCCTTCACTGTCCCCAGAGTTCGCGCAAACTCATGTCCATTGAGTCGGTGAGGCCATCCAACCATCTGTGTCCCCTTCTCCTCTTGGCCGTCAGTCTTTCCCAGCATCATGGTCTTTTCCAGTGAGTTGGCTCTTCACATCAGGGGGCCAAAGTATTGGAGCTTCAGCTTCAGCATCAGTCCTTCCAATGAATGTTCAGGGTTGATTTCCTTTAAGATTGACTGGTTTGGTCTCCTTGTAGTCCAAGGGGCTGTCAAGAGTCTTGTCCAGCACCATAATTCAAAAGTATCGATTCTTCGGCACTCAGCCTTCTTTGTGGTCCCACTCTCCCATCCAAATGTGACCACTGGAAAAACCATAGCTTTAACTAAACATACCTTTGTTTTAAAGCGATGTCTCTGCTTTTTAATACACTGTCTCGGTTTGTCATAGCTTTCCTTCCAAGGATCAAGCATCTTTTAATTTCATGGCTGCAGTCACTGTCCACAGTGATTTTGGAGCCCAAAGAAAGAAAATTTGTCTCTGTTTCCACTTTTTCCACAATATTTGCCATGAAGTGATGGGACCAAATGCCATGATCTTAGCTTTCTGAATGCTGAGTTTTAAGCCAGCTTTTTCACTCCCCTCTTCCACCCCCATCAAGAGGTACTTTAGTTCTTCTTTGCTTTCTGCCATTAGAGTGGTGACATCTGTATATCTGAAGTTGATATTTCTCCCAGCAATCTTGATTCCAATTTCTGATTTATCCAGCATAGCATTTTGCATGAGGTACTCTGCATAGAACTTAAATAAACAGAGTGACAATATGCAGCCTTGGCATACTCCTTTCCCAATTTTGAACCAGTCTGTTCTGTGTTTGTTTTAACTGTTTCTTCTTGACCTGCACACAGGTTTCTCAGGAGGCAGGTCAGGTGGTCTGGTATTCCCATCACTTTAAGAATTTTCCACTGTTTGTTGTGATCCACACAGTCAAAGGCTTTAGCGTAGTCAGTAAATGATCCATGCTGGGGCTTAAAGCCTATGGTGGAAGCAGAGTGTGCATAATGACCCTTGCCTTGGAAGATTTTAATGAAAACTGAGGTTGATATGTGGACTAAGTACTGTTTATGACTCAATAAAATCTCTTATAGGTTAGTCAGGGGGAATGTTTCTTCAATAAAGAGTTGCTGGTAACTGTCATCCAGCCTTTTATAATTTCTGTCCTTGGGGCTAGGGCTGGGAAGCTGGCTGTGGGCAGGCCATGGAAGTGGCCCACACACATTTTTGTTTCTCCTTTTGGACCCAGTAACTTCAGGTTGTACACTGATTGCTTATTTAAAAGTCTCATAACCTTTACACGAGAATACACTTCCCTGAATTTTTAGAAAATTGACTTGATTTGACTCTCCAGCCACTGAAATAATAGCACAAATAGAAGTGTAGTGGTTTACTGTATGCATGGCACCCTGCTAAACCATCCACATGCATGACAGTCTTAATACTCAGAACACCTTCTGTGTGGGAGTTACTAGTGCCCCCACCTCTACAAGCGAGGAACTGAGAGAGGCTCGGTAACGTGCCCAAGGCAGCGAGCCAGCAAGGGCAGAGTTGGGATTCAGCCGTCCCAACATCCAGAAAGCTAAGATCATGGCATTCGGTCCCATCACCTCATGGCAAATATCGGGGGAAAAGTGGAAACAGAGACAAATTTTCTGTCTTTGGGTTCCAAAATCACTGCAGACAGTGACTGCAGCCATGAAATTAAGCTGCCATGTAACCCCCAGCTTGCTGTGGTGACCACTGTGCTAGGGCCGTGGAAGAGAGCCTTGTCCCAGACGCTCCAGGGAGGTTCTGCAAGGAAGAAGGAGACAGAGAGAAAAGGAATGTGAGTGTTCCTGTTTCCCTCTAGCTTCAGGAAGGAAAGTGGGCCAGCTTGCACCTGCCTGGGCACAAAGGGAGGCTGTCTGATGTTTATATTGGAGCAGAGATAAAAATGCATAAAAAAAAGCAGGATAAAAAAAGTCTTGGATGGACTATAGTGACGAATAACTGACATCTAATAAAGAGCCTGGAGCACACATGACCTTGATCTGCCATCATGACACAGTTTCCACTTGTTAGTAGAGGCAGGATGTTATAATAAATGATGAAATGTGCAGGAGATAGGGGCCTACTTTCAGAATCTAGTTATTTTAGAACAAAATGAAGCTACTTCTTTTTTTTCCGTGTCTGTCTAGCAGTGGGCGTCAACTGAACAGTGGTACGGTGGTCCCCAAAAGGATGAGAAGCGTGCATGCTGGCAAGCACAGCCTTTATCTTACGGACATGATAATGGGGAGGGCAGTCTGCTGAGAAAGGAATGAAAACCCCATTTCAGTTTTAATTCCTCATTCATAAACTTCATTCAAAAAGGAGAGAGAATTCTAGAATCCACAAACTGATGGAAAATAATGGTTTTCCCCCCCTAAAAAGGAATGTCTTTGTCACGAAGCTGCACCTGCATTCTTGGGTAAAATATTACTGCTGTTGTGTGCGATCTGATTTCCATAGGAGAAATTATCAGCAGACGACCTGTAATGAATCATATGCCACGGCTGCAGGCTGCTAATACCAAGATTAATTCTCTTCTGATGGGAAGGCTGCTCACATTCGATGGAAATGTTTATGGTGCTGGGTTTGGGATGAGTTCTAATATATTTGTTTATTTTCCAGCACTCCTGAGATGCAGATGAAAAAGCTAGGTGGCAGGTGTACAATATGTTCATCCTCTTTGTGCTGTGTGTGGGGGGAGGAAGGCGGTGAAGGCATCTTTTCTAATAAACAGCCCTCTTTCTCCTGCCAGGTCCCCAAACGTTTCCGGCTCTTGGTGCGTTTGGGCTTTAGGGCCAGTTTTTCGATATAGAACATTTGGAGAGGGTGAGCAGTATTCATTTCAACTTACTCTTTCCCTGAATGTACATTTCTGGATTTATATCCAAAAGTTGCGATGCTATGAAACAGATGGTAATTCTGGGCACGGCAGCATTGTTAGTAACAACTGGTGCATCTCCGTGGATGTGTGTAAGCTGTAAGAGTGATAAGGACCATGTATCAAGACTCTGATCTGGAAAAAACCTTGAAAAGACCTTAATGCTGGGAAAGATTAAGGGCAGGAGGAGAAGGAGATGACAGAGGATAAGGTGGTTGGATAGCATCACCGACTCAATGGACATGAGTTTGAGCAAGGTTCTGGAGATAGAGAAGGACATGGAACCCTGGTAAGCTGCAGTCCATGGGGTCACAAAGAGTCGGACATGACTGAGCGACTGAACAACATCAAGACTGGCATTGTGTGCCTGTGACCTGCCAGGCAAGGCACAAGTCACGTTTTGTGTGTAACTTACTAATCTTCCCAATTCCTCCATAAAGTAATCATTATTATCTCAATTTTAAAACTGAGATGCGTGTCATTTAAACAGCTTGCCTAAGATCTTTCAACTAATTAGTAGCAGAGCCCAGATTCAGTTCCCGGTGGATCTGACTCTGGAACTGGCATGCTAGACCATCACACTGCCAGCCCGCTCCTAGAGATGCATTTGTGTGTTGATGGCAGGGTGGCACCTCTTGTTTTTGATTTGCACTTCAAGTGCTTTCATGACCCGTCTAATCACCCTCGTGTGCAGGCACCAAAATGACCCTGCAGAGAAAGTATCTCTCTCCATCGTATTTCTTTTTCCATTCTATGATCACAATTTTTTCTCCATCTCAAGTGAATGGGCAGCCTGCTTTTCTCATTCTCTCCCACTTCTGGTTATGCCGCTTCTGCTTTGCAGATTGAAGCACCCCCAGCAGGCACAAAGTTAGGCGACTCCGTGCATCCATGTGTCTCGCATCTACTGGGGCATCAAATTCGGGCGTCACAGAGGCTTAGCTTTTTCTTTCAAGGGGGAGCTGCATCTTAAAGACCTTGTTCATTCATCACTTCTGTCTCCTAAGTTTTCCTTCCTGAAAACAGTAAGACGTGGGGACTCTGAAGGTCATTTTTACACGGCACACTTGATTGCTTAGGGAAGAAACTTAAAAACACTCTCTTTAGAAGAGGAGGTATATTGCTTAGGGAAGAAACTTAAAAACACTCTCTTTAGAAGAGGAGGTATAGTTTCTCCAGAGTAAAAGTTTTCAGCCGGATCCTGGAGACGTCTTGTCTCCCAACAACGCTGAATTGAGGGCTTTGTTAAGTGAACAATAGCAGCTTCAGGAATTAACGGTGAACAGAATATTTAAACCACAGCCAGGGGCCTTGCTTTCAGACGTGTGGTTGGTGGGTGAGAACAAGACCCCATTGACGATGAATCTTTGGATTCTGGAAATTCAAGAGCAGCCATGCGATCTCTATGGAATCACCACCTTCCTTGTTATAGGAATAGGAAGAAGACTCCTCTCTCCTAAGGAAAGTTTGCTTCTCAGGCACCAAAGCCCACTGTGCTTTCCTTGTGTCATTGATTGAGTTTGAACACAGTGTTCTTATTCAGATGCAACTGTGAGGTAGGACAGAACTGGAGAGAGACAGCTCATTTACTTTTCTGTGTGAGTGCTTAGTCGCTCAGTCCTAACTGTCTTCAACCCCATGGACTGTGGCCCCCATTCTCCTCTGTCCATGGGATTTCCCAGGCAAGAATCCTGGAACGACTTGTCATTTCGTACTCCAGGGGATCTCCCCAACCCAGGGATCGAACCCATGCCTCTTGCATCTCCTGCATTAGCAGACAGATTCTTTACCGCTGTGTCACCTGGGACACTCAGTTATTTCTCTGTCACTCTCCTTATTTTGTTACAGTTCTACTGATGGTCAAGTAGTTTTTCAAGTCTCCACTATCATTTCTGTAAAATGGGAATAATCAGACCTTCCGTATTAACTTCCCAGAGTTGTCAGAAAAATGAAACTGTTCAGGTACCAGAGCCCAGAACGGCTCAGACTCAGTGCCAGGTGTCGGTTTGTTGATACTTCTGTTGCAGTCGAAATACTGCAGTGATCGTTCCAAGTGTCTCAGTGGAGGGCTTCCTCTGGGTAGACAGCTGTGTTCTTCCTGTCGTAGAAAACGAGGACGCGAGTCTGTCTTTGCACACACACACAACCCAGCAGCGTGTGACAGGTGCTGAGGGCCAGGCCGATGCTGCTGGGGCCCAGCGGGTGGAGGGTGGGCGTCTCCGGGTGCCGCCTGCCTTCCGTTCTGCCAGACTTCAGGGTGAGCACTGTCAGTGCTGTAAAGAAGGATGTAGCTTCTATCCAGGTGGAGGGTGGGGGTCTTCATGGAAGAGACTGAATTTTAACGCACCCTTGGATGTTAGATATAATTCAGTAAGTTATTGCATATATGTATGTCATAATATTGGGGCTTCTGCAGTGGCTCAGTGATTAAAGAATCCACCTGCAATGCAGGAGACACAGGAGACACAAGTTTGAATTCTGGGTCAGGAAGATCCCCTGGAGGAGGGAATGGCAACCCACTCCAGTATTCTTGCCCGGAGAATCCCATGGACTGAGGAGCCTGGCGGGCTGCAGTCTGTGGGGTCGCAAAGAGTCAGACACGAGTAAAGTGACTGAGAACATGTGTATGCATGCACATTATAATATTAAAAAAATATAGAAGAAAGATTCTTCAGGAAAGAGAATGCCAAGGCCAAACACACAGAGAAGCACGGACATGTTTGGACAGGCCCAGGTGTCCAGCTTGGGAGAGTGTAGGGTGTGTATACAGCTCTAGTGTAGGGTCTTGCCAGCAAAAGATATCAAGGGCGGGGGGCTTGCAGGGAGTTGAGAGTAATGCTGAAATTTATCTGGAAGTCATGGGCAGGAGACGAGGCCAGCAAGTGGCATGGCTGTGCAGGGAGCACTTCTGATCCTGCTGTTCTTGCCCTGGAAGAATCAAAGCCTGCTGCCCTCACTGGGGAAGACGCCATCTGGGTCTCCCTGGGTCTCCACAGCTGAGGCAAAGTGAGGGCGGTTGATGAAGAGAAGTATCGAGGCACAGCTCTGATGGCTGGGCATCTTGCTGGAGGTGGAGGGAAAGAGTCTTGAAAGAGGGCAGGGCTCCAGGCAGTGCGTTAATAAGCACAAGCAAGGCAGCCACTTGGAATAGATGCTGAAGAGCAAATTCAAGCTTTGGGAGTGTGTTTGGAATGAGTTTGGAGCGTGCTGGGCCAATGATTCTTGCAACTGCTGAAGCCATGGGCCTGAATGAGATCCCGTAAGGAAAGAGCTTTGAAAGAGAAGAGGGCTGAAAGCAAACAGTCAGAGCCGGGCAGAGCCGGCCAAGGACAGGGAAACGGTCCGGCCAAACCCGCTTCCAGGGCAGGTGAGCACTTCAGCCCCGAGGTGCAGGGACAGTCCTAACAGTAAAGCTCCTCAGATTTCACAGGTAGGAGCTCAGGGCTTCGGTTTGATCGAGATGCATTTGCTGTGAGGTGTGATGCTCCAGAGATGAGGTTCGATTTTGATTCCTCCCATTTCTTCCAGCTTCATTTATTTCCTTCTGTACCCTCCTGAGCATTTCTTCATGGCAAAGTGCTCCCTGAACTCTTGGCTCCTACATATTGACAGAACTCTGCTGGAAGGAGATGCCCTCCCGAGCTGATTAGCAGCCCGTGCCTGGGACTGCGTGTTTGAGGATGTGGGCAGCAGAGGTGGAGGGCTGGGGGTCGGCACGTCCACCGAGTGGGCTCTCTGTGGGCCCCAATAGGCCTGATGCATGGAAATTGAGACCAGTGCTGGGTAAGTGGTAGGAGAAAGCAGGGCTTTGCTTTGTGTTAATTGATTTAACTGTGTGGCCCCATAAATATTCAGTTTACATCCTGTAGACTCTGTTTTAGAAAATCAAAGTAGGGAAGAGGCTTCTTTGAAGGCCTTCACTCTTTGTGGGCTTATCTGTGAGTCCTCCAAGAATGCATCACTAGGAGAATTCCTCCCCTCACCAAACTCCTCGAAAGGATGAGGATGCCTTCATTGCAGGCATCTGCAGAAAGCAGGTTTCATCAACTTGTAGGCTGTTGGTGCTGGAAAGGATTTTAGACCTACATGTCATCTGGCACACATGTTCAATTTAAAGGTCAGGAAGCAACTCAGAGAGGGGAGTGACTGCCAGCCCTGAGTTCCTGTGAACTCAAGACAGTGTGCTCAGGGGAGGGCACACAGCCCCCCACGTGAGGGAAGGTGGCAAAGGGATAAAGCTCTCAGCACAGTCTGAGAGCCTTAATTTATCAATATTTTTAATTGAAGTATAGTTGATTTATAGTGTTGGGACTTCCCTGGTGGTTCAGTGGTTAAGACTTCACCTTCTATTGCAGGGGCTGTGGGATTAACCCTCTTTGGGGAGCTAGGATCCCACATGCCTTGTGGCTCAAAACACCAAAAACCCCATAAAACAAAAGCCGTATTGTAAGCCACCAGGATACCCATCAAATTCAATAAAGACTTTAAAAAAAATGGCCACATCCAGAAAGAAAAATCTTGACAGTGTTTCATTAATTGCTCTTGTACAGCAGTGATTCAGTTATATTCAGTTCAGATCAGTCACTCAGTCGTTTGCGACCTCATGGACTGCAGCACGCTGAGCTTCCCTGTCCATTACTAACTCCTAGAACTTATTCAGACTCATGTCCATCAAGTCAGTGATGCCATTCAACCATCCTGTCCTCTGTCATCCCCTTCTCCTGCCTTCAATCTTTCCCAGCATCAGGGTCTTTTCAAATGAATCAAATCTTCGCATCAGGTGGCCAAAGTACTGGAGTTTCAGCTTCAGCATCCGTCCTTCCAATGAATATTCAGGACTGAGCTCCTTTAGGATGGACTGGATACATGCATTCTCTTTTTTAATATTCTGAGAGTCTTAATGTATGTTTAGTAATCATTACTTGCCAACACCCTGAGGGCTTTTATGTAAGCAGCCTAGTAAAGACTATTCTTTGTTAGTATTCACAGACAAAGAGGCAGATTAAGCTGGAATGCTAAAGAAATGCGCAACTAATTCCCAGCCTATCATTTAAAATACAGAAACAAACACCAATCCCCTCCCCCTCAAAAAATCCTATTATTATGAGACTGAAAATTAGTATTGGGCAGAGGATGAAATGGTTGGATGGCATCGCTGACTCAATGGACATGAGTTCAGGCAAACTCCAGGAGATAGTGAAGGACAGGGAAGCCTGGCGTGCTGCAGTCCATGGGGTCACAAAGTATCAGCATGACTTAGCGACTGAACAACAACGACACTTCATATCCATATACAGTGAGACTGTGGCAAGGCAGCTTTGTACATTTGGTTAATTAAAGTAGCCAGTCTTGAGGTCTTCGCATTTAATCCCTAATTGTCCTTGGCTGATGAGTTGAAATCTGAAACGTACTGTTTTTCCAGAAAAGACAGTTCTAAACTGAAAGTCTCCGTTTGATAAGATGCTGGAAACGTTCTCCACTGTGCATTTGTCACCCATTGCTGCCTAACAGATTATCTCAAAGCTCAGTGAGCAGCTTGAGAGGACAGACGTGGAAAGAACAGAAATTTTAGAGACATGTAAATCTTGTTCAAATAACAACGCTGGTTCTTTGGTTCAGAGGGTTTAGGGATTGCCCATAGTCGCAGAGTTCTGGAGTTTTACTGTGTCTAAAACAGTGACCCTGAGAGCCAGCTGTCAGAGTTTATGACGTTGCGTCAGATACACACCTGAAAACACCTGTACTATCTGTGCCTTAAGTAAGAGCATCATAAAACGAACTTATATTTTCTTTCTTGTCATAACAACATTCATCCGTAACATAGTTCACTGGACTTGGAACTGATGAGTGGTTCTCTCATCGGATCCAGACAGAAACTGGAATTAAAGTCACTTCCAATGGTAATTCCACTCTTCCCCTCCAGAAGGCAGTAACTGATGCTCACAAGACAGGAAATCAAAGATGTAACATGGGTGATATTAATGGCACATATCATATCGTATAAATGATGGCCAGAAGCCATGCACACTGAGTTGGGGACTGTCTGCTCAAATCAATGGAGGGAATTGTAAGGCAAAGACCATACCTGTTGCATAAAGGCAGAAGCTTGAACTTTGTAATGTTCCATATAGGAAATCAGAAAAGAAAGAGCAGGGCTGTGGGAAATGTTAACAGCAAATGGGAAAAAGGATCATGTCTTTGAGCCACAGGCATGCTCATAAAAAGAAAAATCAATACAAAGAAAATTACAAAAGCCAAATATTAGAGCCTGGACACAAACAGATGAACAGACAAAAGAGAAAATGTGGCGAATGGTTAGTCAGAAGCATCAGCACACCAGTAATCAAGGAAATTCAGATAGAGGTGGAAAGGAGATATTGGGCTTATAAAGTTAGTAAATGTTTTAAAAACAGATGATTTCCAATTTGAGTACTGATGCCATGAAAGTAAAACAGGCACCTTCTCTCAGCACTCGGTGGGGGTGCAGATTGGATGGACGTGTTCCAGACAGGAGACTGCCTTAAAAAGGCTCAGAAATTCCAGACCCAGAAATTCCACATCCAGAAATTTATCCCAAGTAAATAATAATATTATGTAGGGTAAAACTATGCACCAGTAGAGTTTTTAGATAATAAAAACTCAAAAGGAAATCCATTAAAATTATATTCAAAAATAAGTTTAATAGTAACGGCAGATGTTTATTTTGCACTCAGGTGCCAGGCACGGTGTCCGTGTGTTTAAATATGTGTGTGTGTGTGTGTGTACATGAGTGTGTATATATATATTCACACACATACATGTATGCATGTATTTGTAAGTGGACCCTTGAACAACAAGAGTTTGAACTGCATGGGTCCACTTATGTGAATTTTTTTCCACCAAATACGTACAGGAGTACTTTCTGATCCAAACCTGATTGAATGTGTGGATATGGAGAACTGACTTACTCTTGCACTTGGACTTTTGGCTGGGGGAGGGTTGGCACCCCCACCCCCTATGTGTTCTTCAGGGGTCAGCTGTATTTATATGTGTGTGTGTGTGTGTGAGACAGGTTCTCATTTAATTTTCAGAACCAACTCTATAAAGTAGGAGCGATTGTTCTCCAGTTTATAGACACAGACACTGAATTGGAGAACTCAGTAGGTCACCCAACGTCACACACACACTGAAATACACAGGCTCCCCGCAGCTGTGCTGAAAAAGTGGACAGTGTTAAGGAGACGCCCCCATAACTTGCTTTTGGGAACGTGGCTCCTTGGCTTGGTAAGGTTTTCGTTTTTGTTTTGATATTTACTTATTTGCCTGTGTGAGGTCTCAGTTGTGCCCGTGGGCTCTCCACGGCAGGGTGCGGACTCTAGAGCCTGTGGTGGGGGCAGGGTGCTCAGGAGTTGAGGTGTGGGCTTCATTGCCCCATGGCATGTAGGATCCCAGTTCCCCGACCAGGGATCAAACCTGTGTCCCCTGCATTGGAAGGCAGACTCCCAACCCCTGGATGACCAGGGAAGTCCCAGGATTTTCTGTTTTAAATTACACTTATGAAACAGATGTGACAGGTTCTTGCTTGCTTTTTTGGCTTCTGACTACAAATGAAAATGAAGATGTTTTCTTTGTTAATACAAAAGTAGTATCTATTCTTTTCAGTTCAGTTCAGTCACTCAGTCGTGTCTGACTCTTTGCTACCCCATGAACTGCAGCACACCAGGCCTCCTTGTCCATCACCAACTCTCGGAGTTCACCCAAACTCATGTGCATAGAATCGGTGATGTCATCCAGCCATCTCATCCTCTGTCGTCCCCTTCTCCTCCTGCCCCCAATCCCTCCCAGCATCAGAGTCTTTTCCAATGAGTCAACTCTTCGCATGAGGTGGCCAAAGTACTGGGGTTTCAGCTTTAGCATCATTCTTTCCAAAGAAATCCCAGGGCTGATCTCCTTCAGAATGGACTGGTTGGATCTCCTTGCAGTCCAAGGGACTTTCAAGAGTCTTCTCCAACACCACAGTTCAAAAGCATCAATTCTTCGGTGCTCAGCCTTCTTCACAGTCCAACTCTCACATCCATACATGACCACAGGAAAAACCATAGCCTTGACTAGACGGACCTTTGTTGGCAAAGTAATGTCTCTGCTTTTGAATATGCTATCTAGGTTGGTCATAACTTTCCTTCCAAGGAGTAAGCATCTTTTAATTTCATGGCTGCAGTCACCATCTGCAGTGATTTTGGAGCCCCCCAAAATAAAGTCTGACACTGTTTCCACTTCCCATGAAGTGATGGGACCAGATGCCATGATCTTGGTTTTCTGAATGTTGAGCTTTAAGCTACTCTTTTAGGAGATGCCTTCCCCCCTTGTTTTTCATCTCTTAAAACACAGAAGCGTTTTCTAAGCTGAGAAAGGGGTCAGGTGATGTGAGGCGGATGTGGTCCCCCTTGGGTTTTACAGGCTCGGTTTAACCACGTGAAGTCTAAGCCGAGCTGGGCAGGCTGAGAGTGGACGGAGCAGGGGGCCTGAACAGGCCCCAGGAGGCAGGACGCAGGGGACACACCCAAGCTCTGCACGACTCGCTTCACCTTTGCTGCTTTCTAAAATGCAAATGCTTTCCCTTTACCTACTGGAGACCTTCTGGGAAGTCATGTGAAGATGTGTGCTTGGTGAGTGGACTCACATTCCTGGAGCAAAGGAACTCAGTAGATTAAGGAAGCCTTTGGTGAAGACTGCTGTGTAGAAGGAAGACATATTTGCAATATGATACATGATGTGAAATTAACATGGCTACTGGTACATTGAGTTTTCTAAGAAACAGGTGCAGTGAATCTTATATTAATGCTGACTAGAGGGAAAATCAGAGCGTCTGCTGTGAAGTGTGCAGAACACAGAGAAGTCTTTGGAGAAGATTCCGGCTGAGTGTCACACGCTTAAGACTTAAGTGTTCTCCACTTCTGAAATAGGAAACCAGAAGCTCACCGGTCATACTTTATGTTTACATTTTGGAAAGGTACGTCTACAGTGTCATTTCCACAAGGTCGTAAAGGCAGAGAAACATTTTCTTTATTAAACACACTTTCCAGTTCTGTTGTGGTTGTGGGCCAGTCTTTTCTTCAGCTGTTTCAGTTTCACAACTCTGAGAGCTGGCTGCTGCCCCTGAACCTGTGGGGAGGAAGAAGAGTGGACTGTTGACAGACACACAGACACACACAGACACTGACGAACTCACACACACACAGACTCACACACACACACACACACACATACACAGAGACATATGCACAGATACAAACTCAGACACACAGAGATTCACACACACACATACATAGACATATGCATAGATACAAACTCATACAGACACGCACATAGATGAACACACAGACACAGACACAGAGACACACATATACACACACACACACATAGACACAAACTCACACACACACACACACACACAGACATATGCACAGACACAAACTCAGACACACAGATTCACGCACAGACATACATGTACACACAGAGACACACACAGAGATGTATAAATATATAGACTCATACACATACATAGACATACACACAGACACTCTGCAGACAGACTCACAGACACACACACACACACGCACACATACACACACACGACACACACAGACTCAGTCACACATTTTAGCTTGATACTAATCACTAGCTGTTCTACCAGACAGCTGCACGAGGGTCATGGATCAGCCTTAGACCTCTGGGCCACTGGTTTCCACAGCGTAGGTTTCCGACCAGCACCATCGGCGTCACCTGGGGTCTGTTGTAAAGGTGATTTCTCAGGTCCCACCCCAGATCTGGGGGTCAGTCGGGGGACTGTCTTCCCCTGCTGCTCTTCCACAAGTTGGTTCTGTTGAGCTCCGGGCAGTCAGAGAAAGAGCAAGATGGATATCAGTGTTGATGAGAACAAATCTGTTCTTTGGAAAAAGAAGGAACTGTGCAAACATGATGTCTCCATGCATTTTAAAAAGCAGAGACATTACTGCTTCCGTGTGTTTTAAAAAGCAGAGACATTACTTTACCGACAAAGGTCCATCTAGTCAAAGCTATGGTTTTTCCAGTAGTCATGTTTGGATGTGAAAGTTGGACCATAAAGAAGGCTGAACACTGAAGAATTGATGCTTTTGAACTGTGGTGCTAGAGAAGACTCTTGAGAGTCCCTTGGACTATAAGGAGATCCAACCAGTCAATTCTAAAGGAAATCAACCCTGAATATTCATTGGAAGGACTGATGCTGAAACTGACACTCCAGTACTTTGGCCACCTGAAGGGAAGAGCAGAACCATTAGGAAAGACCCTGATGCTGGGAAAGATTGAAGGCAGGAGGAGAAGGGGACGGCAGAGGATGAGATGGTTGGATGGCATCACCGACTCCATGGACATGAGTTTGAGCAAGCTCTGGGAGATGGTGAAAGACAGGGAAGCCCGGCGTGCTGCAGTCCATGGAGTTGCAAAGAGTCAGATACGGCTGAGCAACTGAACAACAGCAGATGCCTCCGTGCAGTGCTCATCACTGTCACGACCGTGCACTAACAGCTCCGGCCAGCATTGCCTTTCCTGGTCATGGTACAAACCAGCTCTTCCCATCCCAGCCCTTCATCTTTGAGAGAAACCCAAATCCCGAGTCTTTATCTGGAATTATACGTACCATTAATTTTCTCTGCTCACTCCAAGCAGATGATAGACTGTTTAGCAGACGCCACCTCAGGCCTGTGGTTGTTACGGTTTCTCCTCCAACTGGAATTTCTCCCCACATTTAAATTTCCAATTTAAGATCCTCTGAGATTCCTCCGAGGGTTCTCTTTTTCAAATGGCATCTGACTCTTCTTTTCTACTGCTTTTTATTTGGTGGTCTTCTTATCATTTTTTTTAGAGAATCATTTTATGCATGTTATGTCTTGACTGCCATCTGATCGAAAAAAGCTTCACGGAGAAGACCCATACTAAACGTGTCTTTGCATCATTTTGTATCGTTTCAATGTCCAGCCAAGTGTCTACTGAGAATCACTGATGGTGTTTACCTTGATGCCCGTCCGTGCAGTTAGCATTTCCTCGCCACGACTTTTCCAGATTCTGCTTAGTGTATTCGCTTGTGGTCACTCTCCCCTCTCCACATTTTCTTGGCACAGCTTCTCTAACTAGAGGCCACGGTCAGGCGGCTCGTGGGAGGCGTTTTGCTCTGGTGCTTCATGGTTGGTTTTCTTTTTTTGAACTTCGATTTAAAATTTGAGAAATTTCCTGTGAACGTGACATTTATGGCTTTGAGATGGAAGAAGATGTGGAGTCTTCACTTCTGAACTATGTCCAGCAGGGCCGTGAGTACCTGCGAGGCATCACAGGTGCGCCAGTGACTGTCTAGGCTGGAGACGGTTCTCTTTAAGGAATGTCTGGCATCTGCTGCTGGTTGGGCACCTTACTCGCTGTGTCTGAGCAACGTGGCACAAGATACCTAACTTCTGTCTCTGATTCCCTTCTGTGAACTGGGGATACTAGTGGTACCCAGCTCACAGGTCATGAAGATCCAATGTGCACATGTATTTAAAGTGCTTCAAACAAGCCTGACACATAGTGAGTGCTCAAGAAGTGTTCATGTTATTGTCCTTGATCTTAGGGCCAGCAGTGACCGCAGAAATAGTAGTAGCATTGACCGGGGTTTCTCTTCTAACAAAAGGTGGGTCAAGAAAGTCATATTCTTTGTTCTGTCTTGCAATAAAAATGAGACACAGCACATTTTTTTTTAAAGTGAAGGATTTTCCTGTACATTTAATGCAAGGTATAGTATTCAGTGTAAAGAGGGCTAGAAGGCAGTTTCACCAGCTACCCGCTTTGTTACATTTAGGCTAGAAAAGGAGGTCAGTTTCTTACTTCCTTGAGCCAAATCCTAGTACTCTGTTTGTGTGGTTTGGGTTTTTTTTTTTTTTTTGAAAGGACTGGGGAGTGCCCGTGGGTGTTGAACCACCCTGGAAAGGGTGCTTGAACCGGGATTCAGTCAAAGGAACTGCTGAGCTGGAGCCAGCCTTGGGCTTGTTTGATCTTTTTTATTATAATTTCTTTTTTTCATTTGGGTATAATTTTAGGTTTTCAGAGACTTTGCAGACCTGGTATGGAGAGTTCTTGTATGCTATCCCCGGTGTCCACATTGGTAACAGTTTACTCTTCTATGCACGTCAAGTCAAAAATGAAGAAGTGAGATTGGTAACTATTAACCCAACTCCAGACTGTCCTTGGGCTTCAGCTTTTCCACTGGTGCCCTCTCTGTTCCAGGTGATGTCTCCCCGGTGTCCTCTGATCTGTGGCCGCTTCCACTTCTTTCCTGTTTTTCCTGACCTTGAGTCATTGATGTATATCAATACTGTTACAGGCGGAATTGTGCCTCCCAGATTTATAGGTTGGGGTCCTAACCCTGGACCTTAGCGTATGACTGTATTTGGAGACAGGCTCTTTAAAGAGGTGATTAAGTTCAAATAATGTCATATGGGTTAGTCACTTAGTCGTGTCCAACTCTTTGTGACCCCATGGACTATAGCCTGCCAGGCTCCTCTGTCCATGGGATTCTGCAGGCGGGAATACTGGAGTGGGTTGCCATTTGCTTCTCCAGGGGATCTTTCCAGCCCAGGGATTGAACCCAGGGCTCCTGCATTGCAGGCAGATTCTTTGCAGTCTGAGCCACCAGGAAAGCCATTGGAGGTCATATGTGGGGGCGCTTAATCCAACCTATCAGAAGAGATTGGGACACAGATATGCATAGAGGGATAGCACGTGAAGACAGCCATCTATAAGCCAAGGAGAGAGTCCTCAGAAGGAGCCACCCCACTGACACCTTGATCTTTGGCTTCCAGCCTCCAGAACTCTGAGGAAGTGAATTTCCGGTATTCAGGTCACTCAGTTTGTGGCGTTTGTCATGGCAGCCTTAGAGAACTAGCACCATGTGGACTCATATCAGCTTATTTTATCCTTTTCATTGAAATCTAGTTCAGTGTTGTTGTTTATGTTGATGCTCAGAGTGTCCAAGCTTTGCCTCTGGGAGCTTTTTCATCTTGGTCCCTGTGTTCCTTGGGTGTGTTTCATACTTTTGGCATTTGGGCACTTACTTCTATTCAGGTGATTTGAGATAATCCAGGCTCATCGTGTATTTCCCTTGCACTGTCCCTACAATCAGCCACTTCCCCAAAGAATGCAGCTTCCTTTTATAAAATGACATCTAGAAACCAAGGTCTATGGTACCACGTTTCGGTTCTTGACCTTTGGCACCAGCTGGTTCTCTAACAGCATCCTCTAATAACCTTGACTCGTGCCTGACAAACTGTTTCTCCGGGTTGGAAGCATGTCACTCTCCAAGGTACTGATCATGAAAGGCTCTTCTTGTGCTGGGGAAGAGAGGAAAAACATGTAAGAATATCACATTTCAACATAGCTACCCTCATCCTCTGTTCACATTTGTGATGCTAACAAAGGCAGGAAGCTATATCACTCAGGTGAAATAAATTCAAAATCTTAGAATTTAATGAGTAGGACCTGTCTCTCTGCAAATCCATCCCTTGATAAGGATGAGAGAGCCTCTTTAAAGAGAAAATATAATAAAGCACTGTCCGAAATGTTATGTGTGAACAAAGATCACACGATTTCAGATTTGCCTAACACCACGTCTTAGTGATGACAGTTTGGAAGGAAATGTGCTTAAGCTGTGGCTTGAAGGGTTGAGTTGAGATGTGTGTGCTTCCTGACAGATAAGACTAGTGGATTCTGGAGAAAGCAATAATGAGATTTACAGAATTTTCCTCTAACTCTGCTAATAAACAGGTGCTGCTGCTGCTAAGTCACTTCAGTCGTGTCCGACTCTGTGCGACCCCATAGACGGCAGCCCATCAGGCTCCCCCATCCCTGGGATTCTCCAGGCAAGAACACTGGAGTTGCCATTTCCGTCTCCAGTGCATGAAAGTGAAAAGTGAAAGTGAAGTTGCTCAGTCGTGTCTGACTCTTAGCAACTCCATGGACCTCAGCCTACCAGGCTCCTGTGTCCATGGGATTTTCCAGGCAAGAGTACTGGAGTGGGGTGCTTAAATGTCTATTTGGATTACAATGTTTCAGATTCA
Organism: Bos indicus x Bos taurus; assembly: GCF_003369695.1. NCBI lineage: Eukaryota > Metazoa > Chordata > Mammalia > Artiodactyla > Bovidae > Bos > Bos indicus x Bos taurus. The sequence goes on along the minus strand of NC_040079.1, from coordinate 3,390,546 downwards.
GTATTTCATTGGATATAAAGGCTTTCCCTCCATCACTGAAGCATACACAATCTTAAGTTCTTTTTGTTCTGTGAACATTTGTTTGATGGTACTTACCTTTGGTTAATCAATATTGCAAGATATTAATACTATGTCTTTCTAGTATGTTGATCTCTGGAGAGAGAGCTTTAAGAGGCAGTTCTGGCTGTAATTAAACAACCAAATGTTGCTTTTCACTTAAGGGTCTTTAATCAACGGATTTAACAGCAGAATGGGTTCTGCATTATCACTGCTTTGGATTTTTTATTTTTACTGCTAATAAGCATTAAAGTCCCTTAGTGTGAGATATTTTGTTGCTTTCCTTAAGAAAAATTAATTTTGGTGTTTTTCCTTAGAGCCTGATACAGTTGCTAGCCTAGAAAGTATTCACAAACATTGTTTAAACAGTGAAAACCCACCGTCACAGTTCTTTTTATTAAGAAATAAGTGCACATTTGATTCCCTTAGAAAATACGAGCTTTTATAGTTAGCTCTTAGGAATTAAGAAATATGTATCTACAAGAATTGCCTGAAGTACTTTTGACCTGAGAAAGTCTCCTGCCTCAACCCTGGGGAAAATTCCTATCAAGTCAGACACTTCTGGGACGGGATAGATCCTTGAACAGTTCTCTACCTTTTGTGAAGCCGCTTCTAGATAACCTTTATAAAGAGAACACTCAATGTTCAGCAGAAATGTCACGAAGATGGACATGTACTAACACCCCTAAAGTCCGTGTCTTTGAAGGCAGTCACCCGGGGGGCTAGGGCTTCAACGTGGGTCCAGGGGACACAATTCAGCCCCCCATCGTGGATTTTCAGTCACCTCGGCACATCTTTCTCTCTCAGCTTCCAGCAGCACCAGGCAGTTTTCACGTAAGACATCTGTGAAGCTCTGCATCTCTGAGTTGCATTTGCTCAGTGCCGCCTACTCAGGGTGACCTGACTTCCCCACTTGCAGCTTTCCCTGAAGCTCTCCTGGTTTCTGCCCCGCCCAAGGTGCTTGTCCGAGCCGAGGAAGCGTCCCGCACGCTCACAGGGGCAGCCCACTCGGTGGTCCTGATGTGCTTGCCCTAAAACCCTATGTCACGTGGTCCAGGGTCTCACAAACCCTCAGGACAAACACCTTCCCAATCTGAGTTTCTGGTCGCTGCTTTAGGACATTCCAACTGGAGTCTGAGAAACATCAATATCACCCGAGGGTCTAAATTCAGACTCTCTGACCCCACCCAGACTCCCAAATATTAATATTCCTCGTTAATAGTAATACAAATGTTCCTTGTGAATATTAATATCCCTCATGAAAATATGAGTTTGAGAAGCACTGCTCTAGACTGGCCTTTGGTATAAATAAAGCAGCTACCCACCCCTCATCCAGCCTCCTGCGCTATCGGTATATTCCCCTCCAGCCTCTTCTCCGTTGTTTGAGTAAACCCAGCCGCACCGTCTTCTCCTCGGGGAGCTCATTTCCCTAAACAGTGTGTCTAATGCTTCTGTACCTCCTCATTTTTATTCAGGTATTCAGAGATCACAGATCTGTTTCTATGGAGCCTGTTGCATATTGCAGGACCCTTTTTGATAGTAAGGAAATATGTGGTGAATCGCGAGGTTGAAATTCAAAGACAGTGAGGTAGCTAATAGTCAGTGGTTTATGGTAATTTTTGTTCACCGTCTCCACCCTTTATTCATAATCCATTTTGATTTTCTACAGAAAAAGTAAAGGATATGATTTTAATCCATTCACCTGAAGCCGCATTTCAAGTAGTTCTAGTTCTGGGCATTCATTTTGTGTTAAATACACACAGGGTTTTATAAATAAGGGCTTCAAAAAGCAATCCCTTCTCTGTTTAGTATTTTTTCATTGTTTATCATTGGACTTCAGCAGTATGAATAAGGTTATGTGAGTCAAATGCTTTCCTTGCAACTGCTTGAGAAATAACCAATTATTTAAAATAATTGAAAATTAAGTGAAAATCAAAACGAGTATAAAGCAAGTTTTCTTTTCCCCCCACCAATAATGCATGCTAGTGAGCCAAATAAAAATAACCTGCTTTCTCATGAAAAAGTAATGATCTAAAAATTACACAATGCGCAGCAGACCTGTTCTTTCAGCATTACTGTAGTATAGAATTTCTTAAGAAGATACCGGTGAGAACAATGAAGCATGCAGTTTGTAAAGTGCCTAGATTTTTAAGCCATCGTGTCCATCATTTTCATTGAGAGCAGAATGATTCTGAGACGTGAGCTCTTCAGACTCCACGGTGGTGCAGCATCTCACAACTGGCCAGAGAGCTGTTTTGAAACTTCGCCATTTGATTTGCCATCATTAATACTGGCTTCTGCCTTTTAAGTCAGTAATTCGGGCTAATATGTACTTCACTCAGGAATGGTACTATTCAGACTAACAGAATTCAGCTACACCTAAAAAAAAAAAAACAGAAGAAAGAACTCTTCTATCAGAAAGAAAGGATTTTCAACCTTTTCTGAGTTTGCTTTCCCAGGAAAGGAAAGCCTTTCATTGGCTGGTTATGTGGTATAATTTGATTAGAAACAAGAAGGAAACTTTTTCTTTGATTAAAAATAAAACAGTGACTTTTCTTTATAAGATATGTAGTTTGAATCAATCAAAGCCTCCCTCTACCTAATCATCTTTATAAACTCTTTGAAAGTGAAAGTGTTAGATGCTCAGCTGTGTCTGACTCTTTGCGACCCCATGGACTATAGCCTGCCAGGCTGTTCTGTCCATGGAATTCTCCAGGCAAGGATACTGGAGTGGGCAGCCATTCCCTTCTCCAGGGGATCTTTCCAACCCGGGGACAGAACCCTCGTCACCTCTCCCCCGAGCTCTTCCAGCCAGCACGAACGCTGTCTCTGCCTTTGTCCTTCACTCCTCACCCTCTGCCTGGGGGCTGTTACCAGCTCACTGATGGAATTGTATCAGTCCTCTTCCTTAGACTCCTGATTTCAGGAGTTCCCGTGACCAAAAGCCTTGTTCATGAAGCCTGTTTGGTCGCCAGTTATGGCCACCATCACAGTCATTGCAGAACACGTGCTCTGTCAAAAGCCTTGTTCATGAAGCCTGTTTGGTCGCCAGTTATGGCCACCATCACAGTCATTGCAGAACACGTGCTCTGTTGTGAACAGGGCACGCCTTTGCCAGTGGCAGTGACAGTCTCCCTCGCTGGGATGCCGTGGCAAAGTCTGCAGAAATCTGCTCGCCTCCCAGCTCCCTGCCCAAATGCCCACTGTTTGCACGAACGCTTCCCAGCCCCGCCACCAGTGGCGATCCAGGTCAGAACAGGCAGCCCCAGCTCGCCTGCGGTAGCATCTAGCGTTTGGAGGGTCTTACGCTGCTGTTGCTGCTGTTTGCTTAGTTCTTTTTGCTGGATTGTAAATTTAGGTTGACAAAGTCTGTGTTTTATTCATCTTCTTGTCTCCTAAATCAGCTAGCATTGGAACCTGTTTACAACAGGTGCTTAATAAATGTTTAACCCATTTATGAATTCAGTGAACGGGTTTCTTGGAAATGTTTAACCCATTTATGAATTCAATGAACGGGTTTCTTGGATTCTTTTAGAAAGTAGATTTTGTGAAAGGAGCATGGAAAGGATTAAAGAACACTACATGACGAAATAATAAATGGTACCAAGAGGGAAAGCTGGGAGAGATGGTGTCAGGCAGGCCTGAAACAGTTTTATCTCGAAGCTGTCAATAGCATTTAAGAAACGACCGTGACTTCATAAGGAAACCACACCTGTCCCTGCTGCTTGCTTCTCATGCGTTACCACCTGGTTATAGCACTTCTACCTCCCTCTCTTGGGAAATTTTATATTAAAGGTTATTTTTTCTGTGATTTTTAATTGCCTTTATAACTGAGAGACAGCTCCCATAGGAATGTGACCTTGAGAATCAGTAAGACACACAGCTTTCTATCAATGTATTAACAAGCAAGCGCTAGAAAAGTGAGTGTCTTATGTTTGAAGCCAGGGATGTCCAAACACCTCTGACCAGGGAGGTACACCATGGCGGAGCCTCTGAATTCAGCTCCTTGAGGTCGGCATGTCTGCCGTGTTTTAGGCATATTGTTGTAAGTTAATGAAAATTACATCAGTAGTTGGAGGCAACAACGAACATTTATCAGGCTTTAGCATAGTTGTTAACAGTGACTGCTGGAATGTCGGAGACACAGGAAATGCGGGTTCGATCCCTGGGTCGGGAAGATCCCCTGGAGAAGGACATAGCCACACACTCCAGTATTCTTGCCTGGAGAATCCCACAAACAGAGGACCCTGGGGGGCTACAGTCCGTGGGATCGTAGAGTCAGACGTGACTGAGTGATTAAGCAACAGTGACTGCTGGAATGGAACGTGAGAATAAAAATTTCAACAAATTAAAAAATAATCTTCAGAAAAGCTTATGGATTCCATCCAGAGACTTTTGTCCTGATAGTATTAAAAAAAAAAATGAGATGCAGTGCCTTGTCAGTGTTTCCTTGAAGGGATGTTGGGCTCGTCTAGATCGATAGATTGGAAGGTTAACCTTTGCAAAACGCCTGCTCACCATTCGTGTGAGAATGACTATGTGCTGGTATTAAATGAAGGGTTGAGATTTATATTTCAGACAGTGGATGTCCTTTATTTACACATAGTTACCCTTCTAGGACTTACATTCACGCTTGATTCACTTTTTAAAAAATATATAGCTCCCAGCTTCATTCTGATGTGTTTGCATTTTTCACGCATCTCTTGGCAGCTCAGTAGGTGGCCTAGGGTAAAACCAAGTCCTAGCTGAGAATTGTTCTTGCCGCTTCCAGAGTTGCATGTAGGGTCTCAGGTGGACAGGTACTGCTGGTGGTCTCCCCAACCCCCCCCACACCCCTGGTGCTGCTCTAGGCTTGTATTCCTTTCCTTTTCTTCTCTTGGAAGTCGTTAGAACCAGAAGCAGAAAGGCAACCACAGTCTGTGAAAAATGCACACGTTTTGTTTAAGTATAGATAGAGCCTCAGAATTCTGAAGCAGTTTGTGTAAAAGTTCAGGACATCTGAAACTAGACCACCCAGTATTTGGAGAATGACTCTCCTAGGTACTTAGCATGTAGTGTCAGGCACCTTACCTGACGTCTCTCACCCTCAGTTTCCACGTCTGTAAGTGGACATTTTTGTTATTTCTAAGTCACGTTCGACTCTTTGTGACCCCATGGACTTTAGCCCGCCAGGCTCCTCTGTCCTTTGATTTTCCTAGGCAAGAATAATGGAGTGGGTTGTCATTTCCTTCTCTAGGGGATCTTCCGCACCCAGAGATCCCACATGGATCTCCTGCATTGCAGGCAAATTCTTTACTCCCGAGCCACCTGGGAAACTGGACATAACAAGATCTGATTTTCAGCAGGACTGGAAGAATTGTAGGCTCAGCCTGGGAACCAGTGTTCTGCAGGAACAGAACCTCACAGCTCATGCAGCTGATGACGCCCTGGGCTGTGTCTCTCTCTTAGCTTCACACATCATTTCCTGTCTTTGAATGTCAGTTTCTACCTTTGTAAAAAGAGGGAATTGAACTGAATTATCTACTCATCAAGTTGTCTAAAGACTTTGTTCTGTATGCGCTGTCAACCAGCACATTCAAACGGTGCCCAAAGCTTTGGGCCAATGCATTTGGTTCAATCAAACAAACCATTAGAGAGGAAATGAAACCAACCATTTAATTACAGCGCTGGTGTGTATCTTGTCAATTACAGTGGCCCCAGTGCCCAGGGTGTATAGTAGGCACTCAGGAAACATTTAATGATTTGAAGTAACTAGTTGTATGAGTCACAGCTCCAGGAAATAGAGGGCATGATCAGATGGAGCATGTGAAGAGAGAAACAAAGTGACAAGTTAGACAGCAGCGGGCAGGACTAGGAGAAAGCTGCGAAGATGGTGAAACATTCTGGGGCTGGAAGGGTGGGAGGACACAGTCACCCTTTGGCCCAGTGAGTAGCTGCTGGACCCCGGCAAGTTGGTAGGCCCGTGAGAAGGCTGCCCGCTGGGCACAAAGTGTGCCCATAAATACCCTGACCTCTCCTCCTGATATTCTGATCTCCCAACAGAGCTTCCCACTGGCCAGACCCAACTAAAACCCAGAGCACAAGGGAACCAGGTCCAGGCTGGCCCTCGAGATCAGGCTTCTGGGGTGAAGAGCAGAGATAGAAAGGAGCAAAGTGGACTGTAGGGTATGCCCCTTACAATGTCCTTGTCAGTGTGGACTGGGGTCAGCCTAGTGACGTGACCTTGAGCTGTCAGAAACTCTGCTAGTGTTTGCTCACGCCTCTGTAGTGGCTTCCCTGGTGGCTCAGATGGTGAAGAATCTGTGCAGTGCAGGAGACCCAGGTTCGACCCCCTGGATCCCTGGGTTGGGAAGATCCCCTGGAGAAGGAAATGGCTACCCACTCCAGTATTCTTGCCTGGAAAATCCCATGGACTTATAGACCGAGGTTGAGGGCAGGTGGAGAAGAGGGTCCTGCCTACTGACTGGCTGAGGGGAGGTCTTCGTCACCTGTCATTCTATATCGGTACAGCACGTAGGTATCTCTGAATACCTGAATAGAGAATACAGGGAAGACGACCGCAACAGAACTGTGCTGTCAGAGAACAGTTTTATTGGCGAAGTGCATCTGAGTAAACATTCATGAAATGGAAAATTGTGAAAGTGCCCCCCGACCTTAATCAGTCTTTTAAATTAGTGGCATTTTGCAACCCAGCTGAGGATTTTGGTTATATTATTTAAAGTCAAGAATGCAAAGAACTGTTGCATGTGGGTTTATTTTCTCTTCCAAAATCCGGGAACCGAATTAGTCAGGTTATTCAAAGCTGCTGATGAAAGATTCCCATTTCACAAAACTACCTGCAGTGATAGAAAAAAATTAAAAATAAGAGTTATATCAAGGAAATAGCAGTGTAAAAGAAATGTGGTGAATGATGTCTTAGCCCGAGGCCATAGAGACTTTATGGAGTTTGCTTAATGGTCTTTTGTTTTCAGTGTCCTTTTTATGGGAAGAAAACAATCACCCATTTCCCACTGATGGGGTTGTTGTTCAGTTGCTAAATCTTGTCTAACTCTTTGTGACCCCAAGGACTGCAGCACGCCCGGCTCCTCTGTCCTCCTCTATCTCCAGGAGTTTGCTCAAATTGGTGTCCCTTGAGTCGGTGATGCCATCCAACCATCTCATCCTCTGTCACCCCCTTCTCCTCCTGCCTTCAATCTTTCCCAGCATCAGGGTCTTTTCCAATGAGTCAGTTCTTCGCATCAGGTGGCCAAAGTATTGGAGCTTCAGCTTCAGATCAGTCCTTCCAATGACTATTCAGGGTTGGTTTCCTTTAGGATGGACTGGTTGGATCTGCTTGTAGTCCAAGGGCCTCTCAAGATCTTCTCCAGCACCACAGTTGTGGACACGAGTATGTAAGTATTTTGGGGCTTCCCTGGTGGCCCAGTGGTAAAGAACCTGCCTGCAGTGCAGGAGATATGGGTTCGATCCCTGAGTCAGGAAGGTCTCCTGGAGAAGGAAGGTCAGGACATGTGGTTGGAAGGCTTCTGCAGTGTGGGGCCCCTGATAGCCATCACTGCAGACAAAGCAAGTGTCATTCGATTGAGGACTCGCTGCTCTGGCTTCGTGGTCATCATGAGGAAGTGCTGAAATGACCTGTAAAACCACTGAGAAGTGACTCTTGGGAAAGTATCAGCCAGTGGGTCATTTCGTTTTTTAAAATAGAGCCATTAAATACTCAAAAAAAAGTTTATGTGAATAGATCATTGAACACAAAACTCTAAGAGAATCATTTGTTTGCTACACGAGGAGCTGAATATGTTTGTGAAGAAAGTAACGTGACATTTTCTGACCCCAAAATTACCACTTCCGCTAGTGACACTCCTTATTCATAGTCCAACACTCTCTTTTAATCAGATATTATTTTGTTGAAAATAAATGTGCACATAAAAAGATCAATCAAGATCATTACTATTTAATGTTGTAGGCAATTTTATGTTATAACCCATTTTCACTTGCTGTTTTTTTTTCCCACCTCCTTCCCCTAAATGGAGTGTGTAGAGACACATATGTTCATTAAATGTCTTTGTATTAATGTCCTTAAATTTAGGGATAAGTGCATTTGGTATTGTTTTGTATTCATGAAGTAGTTTTGGAAAAGCTTGAGATTGAGGACCTGACCTCGGGTCCTATTCTGCTGCTCGACCTCTGTGTGACCTTGGGCAAGTTCCTTAACCTCTCTGAGCTTAGGGTTCTTAACCTGTATTATCATAAGGATCATTTGTCTAGGCAGCTAGCCCTCAGCCCCTGGGAGCACAGGGGCATTGACATCCATGTAGCAAGGCTCCTGCCCTTTGGAGAAGGTGTGTGTGAGCCTTCCTCCAGTCTTACCACAGCAGGGCCTGCTTTCGACAGTTCAGCCGGGATGTGAGTTGTGACAGCTGACCTGGCATGTCACTGTACCCCTCCCCGCCCCAGCACAGAAGGGAGTCCAGTGCGGTGCTGTCTCTCTGGCTTCTGGAACACAGGCCGCCCCTTCTGACAGCTCTGGAGCGGAGGCACCTTCAGCCACCGTCCATCACCAAACAGACACTGGCTTCCGTCTTCCTTCCTAGCTGCTTGGATGCTGCAAGTTTCTTTTCCCGGGGTGGTGGTCAGGCTCAGGGCAGCGAGCTGCACCTCTCTCCTGCAGGCCAGGCTCGGCTGGGGGCCTCAGACTTGATGTGTTTCTCGGGAGCAGACAGCACTCTGGCCGGGGCCGGCTTGGTGCTGCAGGTCAGCTAGGAGGCTCCAGGGCTGTGGAAACGCCGGCTGAACGGTCACTGTCGCTTCCACAAGGATACCACACGAGGGGCTGTTAGTGTTCCGTTCACGTTGAAACAGGTGCTGCTCTCGGGGTCTGCTTCACCCTAGGCCTCTTCCTGGACACGTTGCGGTCATCCACACTTCAATGTCCCAAGGTGTGTGTCGGCCCCAACCTACCGCTGATCATGCTGAACACATGGTCCCTGTTAGGAGCAGGCTGTCTGGGGATGTTGACATCTAACCCCAAGTGACGGCAGCTGGAGAAAGGGCCTTTGGTGGGGAGTTAGTGACTTGCAGGAAGAGGCCAGGGTGCTGGCCAGGTCCCTTCTGGGCGTGTGAGAACACAGCAAGATGATGCCTGCCTGTGGACAGGAGGAAGGGGGCCTTGACCCAGAACCCAGCTGGGTGGCACCTGCTGTGGGACCTTGGCCTCCAGCCATGAGGAATACACTTCTGTTGTGTAAGCCACACAGCCTGTGCTGCTTTGTTACAGCAACCTTAGCCGACTGAGACAGTCACTCAGCTAGCAGAGGCGGAGCCGAGTCCAGCCGTGTCTGCATTTCCAAGGCCCACCAGGGTCATTTGAATGCTTCTTTCCCAAGTGGAGTTAAGTCTTTCCCATCCAGGAAATAAGTTTTCTGTGTTGAACATCACCATCACTAGGCCCGTATCCTGTGATGACGGGTCCTGATGAGGCCCTGTCCCCAACGGGCTGATTCCAGGAGTGCTCAGTAGGAGAGAAGACACACGTGCCTCATGCAACAGTGACCACGTGAGAGGTGAAGACACACAGCCCCCGAGGGCAGGACCCTCCACGTCTCCCAGAGCCTGCCCAGTGGGGTCCAGGACTGCCTCCAGCCCCCTCAGCCCTGTGCCCTGCAGGTGCAGGCTGGGCCCAGGGCGACCGTGACCTGGTCTCTGTCCGGGCTGGACAGCAGGACTCATCCAGCCCACACCCTTGGCCTCCCCACCGTTCCCTGGACAGAAACAGGTGAGAATAGACAGGTGCTCTCCGTAAAGTAGTTCCTGTTTCCCCGATCATTCAAAGGAGGGAATAGCCAATCAGAGAAGCTGGCTAATCCATCCAGAAGGCAGATATTCACTTAGGATGTATAGAAAACACTGGATGGGGGACTGTGGCTGGTGTTCCCTGGAGGAACTTCACATTTAATGGAAAAGAGGCCACTCAGTCCAGGATGAGGCTGAGAGCTCGCTGAGTGCAGCAAGAAAGAAACACTGCCGCTTCTCGCTGTGGGTAGGGTCAACTTCTAGGGTGTTCAGGGTCATGCAGGAAGTCTAGAACAGCTCACTGTTTCGGGACTCTTTGCAGAGGCATGGGCTGGGTTAAGGGACCAGAGAGGTGAGCTCTAGGGAAGAGCAGCCCCTGAAACTGCTACCTACCCTCAACTAAGCCTGAGAGGCAAAGGGTGGGCCCCCATGGGCTACCCCCATGAGATGTAGTCACGAGAGGAAACTGCTCTTGCCAGGCAACCTGGGCGTAGCAGGGAGAGATCAGACAGGTAGCCCCTGGCCGATTTGGTTTTGTTTCTGTGTAAGTACAGTTGCTATGTTAGTTTCAGGTGTACAGCAGAGTGGTCCAGTCATATATGTGTTCCTTTTCAGACTCTCTTCCATGATAGATTATCACCAAACGTCGAGTATAGTTCCCTGTACGCCCTTGTTGGTTATCTGTTTTACGTATAGTGGTGCATATACATTAATTTCAAACTCCTGACTTATGCCTCTCCTCCTTCCGCCTTTGGTGGTCATACGTTTTTTTTCTATGTCTGTGAGTCTACTTCTGTTTCGTAAATAAGTTCATTTTTATCATTTGAAAAAAGATTTCACATATAAAGGGAAAAGGCAATGGCAACCCACTCCGGTACTCTTTTGCCTGGAAAATCCCATGGATGGAGGAGCCTCATAGGCTGCAGTCCATGGGGTTGCTACGAGTCGGACAGGACTGAGCGACTTCCCTTTCAATTTTCACTTTCATGCATTGGAGAAGGAGATGGCAACCCACTCCAGTGTTCTTGCCTGGAAAATCCCAGGGACGGGGGAGCCTGATGGGCTGCCATCTATGGGGTTGCACAGAGTCGGACACAACTGAAGTGACTTAGCAGCAGCAGCAGCAGCACATATAAAGGATTTGTAATAAATGATTTCACGTAATTAATTCACATGGAAAAATTTATCTTTATCTGACTTCATTTAATATGGTAGGTCCATCCCTATTGGTGCAAGTGGCATTATTTCATTCTTTTTTAATCTGTTGACCAATCTGAAGCCATGAGCACAGATGGGCAGGGATGAAGCTTGCAGGGCCGGAGGGCAGCCTCCCGAGACAGGGAGCAGGGTGCAGAAGGGGGCAGAATGAAGTTGGGAAGGGACCAAAGGGCGCTTGAACTCGTCCTTTGGAGGCAAGAAGAGTAAAGCACATTGGAGATGGAGTAGCCTTGTCTCCAGTGGGACTGGAGACCCTGAGCTGAACGGTTAAAAATCTGCTCCCTGTCTCCTGACAGCAGCTGGAACCAATTTTCTTATACCAATTTTGAGGAATGCTTAGATCAGTTTTGGGGAAACTTGCTAAACCAGTTTACCTTGCTAAACTAATTCATTTGATGTGAAGCTCTTGTGAATACTGGTTATCATACCTTTGTCGTTATAAACATCACCTGTGTGGATAGTAAAACAACTGCTCTCTGCTCCAACCCCCAGAGACTTCCGGTTCAAGAGGGTTCAGAGGGCCCGGGAATCTGCGTATTGACATCAATCCAGGGCCACTAAGCTGTTCTGCAGCAGCACTTTGAGAAATACACTCAGTTGTTTCAAATAGTCTTTCTCATCATGTCAACTTGTTTCTGTCCTCCAGACTAAATCATTATTATTTCTTTTGTCCAAACATCTTTGGATGGCTATATATGGAGACTAATTAAGTTCTGGCCTGGGCCAGTTTTTCTTCAGATAAGTAGACTAATTATCTTGACATTTCCTTGTGGATCCAATTTTCCAGCAAAACATTCACTGTTTGTTTCCCTGAAAGCTCCCCGAAAGGTCTCTTCATCTGTTACATAACATCCAAAGTAAAACAAATATTTCTGCCTTTCCTTTCACATTGTATATGTCATGGGTAAACCCAGGCCTTGTGGGTCTCCTGAATATGTCAGAAATTGTGGTTATTTTTGAAAACATCAGTTTTACCTATAACAACAATAATGGTATCCTTAACGTTTAAGCGCAGTCTTTAAAAAAAATTGATTCATAAAAAAATGACTTGAAACGGATTGATCAAATTAAAGTAAAAATGAACAATGTGAATTTGGTTTAAATTATAAGCTCACCTGGGTTGTTCTTGATGCATGTAGCTTGAGGTTTCTAAAATTTTGTCACTTCAAGTGTAAAATTTGTTTTAATATTTTCAGGTAGAAATTATTTGGGAATGCAGCATGTAAATAGCTGCTGAAATGTTGCAGAAAGCAGTCATTGAGAAATCAAGCGCCACACTCAGAGGGCTGGAGAACTCACGTTTCTTACACCAGGGGGGCCAGAGACGTCAACACTGTGAGCTCTAAGCCTGAACAAAGGGCTTTCATAGACCTTATAGGTAACACTAGCTGCCAATAGGCTGGTTCAAACTAAGGGGTTTTGCGGCCACGCAGGGAACAGTGGTCGAGACGGGGAGGGGATGCCTGACTTTTACGTGGACAGGCATGACTAAGCAGGTTTCCAGGGGCTGGGCGATTGCAAAGAGCAGGACAAGGTGAGTGAGAGAAGCTCCAGTTCCTAGTATCGTAAGTCCCCACTTTCTGAGACTGTGTGACCTACGTGATCCAGACCTTCTTGCAAGGGGCAAGCTGAGTTACAGAGGCAGAAGGAGCAGGAGGTGATGTAAAATTTTAACCTTTCCTCTTCATTAAAAGCAAACGAACAAAAAGCCAGCAAACAGAAATAACCACCATAACCTGGGTCTCCCTCTGTGTTACTCTTGCAGAGGCATGATTTTGCTCCCCGAGGCAGGGGCATCCACGGGTCGCTCCTCTTTGCCCCACCCAGGGATCCAGACTGGCCCCTTCCAGCTGGTTCTTCCATCTTTGGTGTCGTCAGGTGCTTCTCCCCCTCCCAGGGCCTGAGGTTTTCTTCTGTTTTTCTCTTCAGTGCATTTTAAGTGTTTTGCTTCGTATTTCTTCTTGACCTTTTGCTTGAGCTGCTTCCTGTGCTGGGCTGAGTGTTACTGAGACGATTCCTGTTTTCTAATCACCGCGCTTCATCTGCTCTGTGAGCCCAGAGGATCCCCTCTGGGTGTCTGCTTCTCTCCAGCACGTCTGAACTGTGCTTCTTGGACTCTGAATCTTCTTGTTGGTTGCTTTCGTGCTCATGGCTGTGCCAGAGGCAGAGAATGCCACTGAAATCCTGGATTCAGTCCAAATAGACTTACTTACAAAACAGAAAGAGACCCATAGACAAGAAAACAAATTTATGGTCACCAAAGGGGAAGGTGGGAGGGATAAATTAGGAGTTTGGGATTAACAGATTCACACTCAGTTCTGTTCAGTTCAGTCTCTCAGTCGTGTTCAACTCTTTGCAACCCCATGGACCGCAGCACACCAGCCTTCCCTGTCCATCACCAACTCCCAGAGCTTGCTCAAACTCATGTCCATTGAATCAGTGATGCCAGCCAACCATCTCATCCTCTGTCATCCCCTTCTCCTCCTGCCTTCAATGTTTCCCAAGATCGGGGTCTTTTCCAACGAGTCAGTTCTTCACATCAGGTGGCTAAAGTATTGGAGCTTCAGCTTCAGCATCAGTCCTTCCAATGAATATTCAGGACTACTGAATACATGCTACTATATATAAAAATAGGTAACCAACAAGGTCCTACTGTATAGCACAGGGATCTATACTCAATATTTTGCAATAACCTATGAGGGAAAAGGGTTTACCTGGTAGCTCAGCTAGTAAAGAATCCGCCTGCAATGCAGGAGACCCAGGTTCAATTCCTGGGTTGGGAAGATACCCTGGAGAAGGGATAGGCTACCCACTCCAGTATTCTCTGGCTTCCCTGGTGGCTCAGACGGTAAAGACTCCACCTGGGTTCTATCCCTGGGTCGGGAAGATCCCCTGGAGGAGGGAATGGCAAGCCACTCCAGTATTCTTGCCTGGTGAATCCCCACAGACAGAGGGGCCTGGCGGGCTGCAGTCCATTGGCTCGCAAAGAGTCAGGCACGACTGAGTGACTAAGCAGCAGCACGAGGGGAAAAGACTCTGAAAAAGCAGGGCTCTATGTGTGTGTGTAACTGAATCACTCTGCTGTACATCTGAAACTAACAGAATATTGTACGTCAGCTATACTTCAATTATAGAAAGGAAAATCATTCTAAATATAGCAGTGTGTACCTGGCCGTCCCAAAGTCCCTAACTGTCCCTTCCCCCCCGGTAAACATAAGTTTATTTTCTAAGTCTGTGAGTCTCTTTCTGTTTTGTAAGTAAGTTGATTTGCTTAATTTCTTTTTAGATTCCACATATGAGGGATGCCATACGCCTTGTTTATCCACTCCTCTGTCAATGGACAGAGGCTGTTTCCGTGCCTGGACTATTGTAAACAGCACTGCAGTGAACGCTGGCGTGCATACATCCTTTTGTAGCATGTTTTCCTCTGGATATAGGCCCAGGAGTGGAGCTGCAGGGTCCTATGGTAGCTCTATTTTTAGTCTTTCAAGGAATTTCCTTACCGTGGGCTGTACCAATTTACATTCCCACCAAGAGTGTAGGAGGGTTCCCTTCTCTCCACGCCCTCTTCATCATTTGTTGTTCGTGGATTTTTTTGATGTTAGCCATTCCGACTGATGTGATATCTCGTATTTTGATTTGTGTTTCTCTAATAACTAGCAATGTTGAACATGTTTTCATATGGCTGTTAGCCTTCTGAATGTTCTGTTTGGAGAACTGTCTGGTCAGGTCTTCTGACCATTTTCAAGGGCCTACTGTACAGCACATGGCACTCGGCTCAATGTTGTGTGGCAGGCTGGGTGGGAGGGGGGCCTGGGTGAGTTTTGTGCTCAGTCCCTCAGTTAAATCCGACTCGGCAACCACATGGACTGCAGCCCGCCAGGCTCCTCTGTCCGTGCATGATTCTCCAGGCAAGAATCCTGGAGTGGGTTGCCATGCCCTCCTCCAGGGGATCCTCCTGACCCAGGGATTGAACCCAGGTCTCCCACATTGCTGGTGCATCCTTTACCGTCTGAGCCACCAGGGAGGCCCCTGGGGGATGCATGTGTGTGTATGGCTGAGTCCCGTCGCTGTTCGCCTGAAACCACCACAGCATTGCTAATGGGCTATACCCCAATTCAAAACAACAAGTTCAAAGTTTGGACAAAATAAGATTAGCATCTGAGTGGAAAAAAGAGTCACATCTACTGAAGTATGTGTCAATAGATGATACACTTTTTATGTAGAAGTATTTGAAGAACTTTCAATGTCCTTTCCGTTTGAATAAACTGTTAAATTTTTTTGGAGAAACAAAAAAAATCACTCAATCCATGCTGGATTCAGGGGGCCTTGACTGTGTGAGGGAGGTTGTGGTGGTGGGGCCTTGTGGGAGGAGCAGAGGCGGGAAGAGGAGGGGTCCCGCCACCCCCTGAGGGATCCTGGACTCCCTCCCGTGGACTGTGGAGGGCAGCCCCTGCTCCACTAACTTCACTGCTGGGGATTTCCCTTCTGAGCCCCGTCTCCAGCTCAGTGACCGAGGACCATGTGAGCAGCGCTCTCTGCTTTGGTCACTCAGGTTCCTTGGGCAGTTATTGGCCACTTACTGCCTTTGTTGTGCTGTTTATGAAGGACTCACCGAGTTCGAAGTGTAAGGAAATGAGCCGGCCGGGCAGAAATAGGGGATGCCTGCAACAGGCCGACGTGATGGGTATTGATGGACGTGTGTCAGTCACTAGATGTTACTTAAAACGTGTTCTGGCCATCTTAAAAGTCGTTTGTTGTCCTCCCGAATGTGAAAAATACAAGGATTAGAAAGCTGTGCTTACCATCCTGAGATGCACGCCCTGCTGATTCTGTAATGCATTGCTACCTTCTACTTACAGTAAATGGTCCGTGGTACATAAAAGAAAATTTATGGCAGTGGTGTTCATCGTGAATAAACATTAGAAAGAAAATACATTTAGACAATAGACTGGAGCCCTGTAATGAGAGGTCCCACAGTCGAGTTTGTGTGGTTTATTTTCTCTCAATAATTGTAGTAGTTGTTATGTGGGTATTTCCCTTTTGGGGGTATTTGTTTCCAGCTTGGCCTGGTATTTGATATGTTTTAAGGCACCATGGAAGTACCCAGTCCTGGTCCTTCTTGGTGTACTTTTTCTGATGTCAATAAATAAATGAAATAGGTAATTAATGCCTACCTTCTTCCAGAAGTTATTCTTCTATAGTTCTATTATTCTTCTACTTCTTCTGTACAGTCTGTGGAATTCTCCAGGCCAGAATATTGGAGTGGGTAGCCTTTCCCTTCTCCAAGGGATCTTCCCCTTGGGAAGATCGAACTCAGGTCTCCCGCATTGCAGGCGGATTCTTTTCCACCAGAGAACCCCAGAAGTTATCACAAGTGGCTTATAGAATCCTTCTCTGACTTCTCGATGCATTTTGGATTCAACCCAGAATACACGGCGTCGTCTGCAAAGCAGGCCACGTTTTGTCCTCACCTTCCCTTCAGCTTCGTCCTGGACGCCTCGCAGCCGGCAGCTGAGCCACGCTGGGCACAGGCCCACACTCTGCGCTCAGCTTTCCTCACGCGGGCAACCTCCCCAGGTGCCCACCTGGCTCCACCCTACACACCCTTCAGCTCTCAAATGTCTCTTCCTCGGAGAGCCCTTGCCTGCCACCTGGCCCTGCCTCCCATCGTTAGGCCCCTCATAGCCCTTGGCTTTCTGTCCATCGTCTGTGTCCCCAGGGTCATTTCCTTGGCCTGATGTCCCTTCCTACCAGGTGTGAGCTCCGGGGAGTATCTCCTCACTTCACGCGGCCAGTCCCAAGGCTGTTGCACGCTGTGCACAGTTCACTTTGCACTGTGAAATACTGTGAAGTAAAACTGGATAACGTGAAGCATATGGCTCAACAGACAAGTGTGCCCTGAAACAGCCCTATAACCTCCATCTGGGTCAGAGGAGAGTCCTGCCAGGCCTCCCAGAACTTCTGCCTTTCATCTTCCCCTCTCCAACTGTGACTCCGCTCTCCCTGCTAAGTTACCCAGCATCCTCAGTTTTATGGAAAGTCCTTTCTTGGTTGTCCTTGTAGACTCAGGTGTGCATGCTATGCTCGGGGTGCAATTTTGCCCAATATTGAACTGTTTTTGCTGTGGAGTTGCTAAGTTGTGTCTGACTGTTTGCAATCCCATTGATGCTTTTGAACTGTGGTGCTGGAGAAGACTCTTGAGAGTCCCTTGGACTGCAGGGAGATCAAACCAGTCAATCCTAAAGGAAGTCAATCCTGAATATTCATTGGAAGGACTGATGCTGAAGCTGAAGCTCCAGTACTTTGGCCACCTGATGTGAAGAACTGACTCATTAGAAAAGACCCTGATGCTGAGAAAGACTGATGGCAGAAGAAGGAGACAACAGAGGACAAGATGGTTCGATGGCATCACCGACTCAGTAGATGTGAGTTTGAGCAAGCTCCAGGAGGTGGTGAAGGACAGGGAAGCCTGGCTTGCTGCAGTCCATGGGGTCACAGAGAGTCGGGCAGGACTTAGAGAGTGAACAGTGCTCAGTCGTGTCTGACTCTTTGCGACCCCACGGACTGTAGCCCACCAGGCTCCTCTGTCCATGGATTTCCCAGGCAAGAATACTGGAGTGGGTTGCCATTTCCTACTCCAGGGGCTCCTCCCAACCCAGAGACCAAACCTGCATCTCCCTCAGTGGCAGGCAGATTATTCAGTGCTGAGCCACGAGGGAATGAAATTATTCAGCGTATATTCCTTAGTGTCTTTTCCATTTCACTCCCAGCTCTATTTGTGATCTTCCTTAGGACACTGCGTGTAGTAGAAGCTTGGTATTTCCATTCAGGTATAACATTTCATTACATGGAGTACACCCTGTGGTTGGCAAAATAATCATCTCCCCCACCCCAGAGGCATCCTCATCCCAAACACACAGACCCGTAGACACGTTAGTTTCACAGCAAAGATGATGAAGGGGGCAGATGGAATTACATGGTTCATCAGTTGTATTCCTGTGGTTGACAATTTCTCTGACGCTGTATGCCTTTCTGTTAGACTGAATTACATGACAGTGTTGGCATAGACCATTCTCTTTTTCTTAATTGAAGTGCAGTTGCTTTATAATGTTGTGCTGGTTTTCAGGTGTACGGCCAAGTGAATCAGTTATGCACAGACAAGTATCTGCTCTTTTTTAGGTGTTTTTTCCCCAATCCTACAAAGCATTGAGTGGATAGAGTTCCCTGTTCTATACATTGGGTCCTTATTAGTTACCTATTTTATGTAGAGGAGGATGTGTATATCAATCCCAGTCTGCCAACTTATCCCTCCCTCCTCTTACCCTTGGTAACCATAAGTTTGTTTTCTGCATCCGTAATTTATAGACCACTCTTGATTATAAAAATAGCTGTTACACATGGAGCTACTGGAAAGAGCCGTTCTAAGCCAGTTGTTGGTGTTCAGTCTTTAAACTGTGTGCTACTCTTTGCAACCCCATGGGCGGCAGCACACCAGGCTTCCCTGACCTCCACTGTCTCCTGGAGTTTGCCCAAGTTCATGTCCACTGAGCCAGTGATAATATCTAACTATCTCATCCTCTGTTGCCCCCTGCTTCTCTTGCCTTCAGCCTTTCCCAGCATCAGGGTCCTTTCCAATGAGTTGGAACAACAAGGACAGGACAGTGAATACCTGGGAAAGTCCACCCTCCCGAGACACTCAGGATCACTGCCGTGCCAGCTGTCTTGGCTGCATTTGCTTCAACTTGAATTACTCACCTCCTGTCTCGGAGGGGGCACACTCCAGCACTGATAATACCAAGTGTGGGTTCTTGGATCTGTGAAGGTAACTGCTGAATTTCACTCAGCCTTTCCCTGGAAAAAATAACTATGCATACTTATGGAAGAGCTGGTCTTTTCAAAGAAAGTTACACATCCAATTAGCAATATCAATGCTTGATATTATACATCAAGCATGTAGTTAAAAATTTCACCTCATTTTCAAGTGTGGGTTTGGCCATAAGGTACTCCACACAGAGGAGCTGTGACTCGGGTCATGAGCACAGAATGTTTTCTGAAAACGCAGTGCCGACGGGATGGTGGGCTGCTGGGCCGGGTGTCTCTATGTGACACGTGTCAGCTTCTTTGTCCCCAAGTTTCAGGAATCAGCTCAAGCTACATAAGTAAAATAGGAAATAAAATATTTCATGGAGAAATAGGAGTGTACTGATAAGTCTAAGGGAAAAATTTATTCAGGCCTCAGGAGAAAAATTAGGTCGAGAAATTCAAAACCGGTAGGGACTGCTCTCTCTCTCGGTTCCTTGTCTCTTTGTCTTGGTCTAATGCATTCCTCGTGTTCTGCCAGCCTGCTTCTGTTTCCTTCAGAGTCCATATGCCAAATGGGAGTAGGCACTCGCCACCCCCATGCCTCCTCCGTTCTTGTGTTTCATGACAAAGGCAAGAATAAATTGGAATATTGTTACAGAGTCCAAGCTCGTAGTGCTTGCCGCAGGACAGGTCAGTAATTTGGGAAGCCAGTTGCTGGGGAAAGGTGTGAAAGTGAAAGTCGATCAGTCACGTCTGACTCTTTGCAACTCCATGGACTACACAGTCCATGGAATTCTCCAGGCCAGAATACGGAAGTGGGTAGCCTTTCCGTTCTCCAGGGGATCTTCCCAACCCAGGGATCGAACCCAGGGCTCCCGCATTGCAGGCGGATTCTTTACCAGCCGAGTCATAAGGAGAAGCCAAGAATACTGGAGTGGGTGGCCTATCCCTTCTCCATCGGATATTCCCTACCCAGGAATCGAACCGGGGTCTCCTGCATGGCAGGCGGATTCCAACTTTATTTGGAAAATCGGTTGATCAAGAAGATGGGGAACTAGTGTTCCAAAGAACCATCGTGCCTGAGACAGAATTCAGGATTCTTCCACACTGAAAGGGGACGGAGTAAAGTCAGACATTTCCTGGTTCTGGTCAGCCTCCTGAGGGGATGTGTTAATCTCTTCCTTTCTGTGGTCATCCACAGGTGGGCTGGTAAGGATGTTTCCTGTGAGCTAAACAGAGGTATTTGAGCATCTTGCTCATTACCTGCAAGGCAAGGTTCCCAGAGATGGGCCATTATGTAGAATTTAAGCTTACAGGCAACATCCTTTCAGTGATGAACTTGTAAGAGAATGCAGAGATTCTTCCCTGTTACAGTACTTTAAGTCCATCCCTAAAATCCTGCGGCAGAATTCTGACCCAGGTTGGGCCAGTCACTTGAGGCTGGGGCGGGGCATGGTGGGGTGCAGAGTGGTTGAGGGAGCACCATGGGTGGGGGAGGCGGGCAGTTGGGATAATTTCTCAAAAGGAGTCCATGTACCTTAATAGAAGACTGTATTAGGGGGCAAGCCCTTTTGAAAAATTAAGCTAAATTATTTTAATCTCTGTCATTAAACTGCTGGTGATTCTTGTCTTTGAGACTTGTTTGTTATTTAATAGTGAATGACGGCCTGCAGGAATTTTTGACATCAGGAAGTGAGGTGTTGAGTTTGCTTAAAGGCTGCCCAGTGTAGGAAACTTGTCTCAAAATTGCCTGTGGGTTTCAGTGAGTCAGGGCAAAGCAGACATTATCTAAAGATGCTTTTAAGACATCATTATCATACACAGCAACGTGAGATACAAATGCTCAATTTTAAATTCTGCAACTTAATTTCATAGCCATATTTTTTACTGAAAGAGGTTTCTCTTGGGCATGATATATTGCGAAATTTCTTCTGACCTTGATCGGATCATAGTGCGCTTACTTTTGTGATTTATGGAGCAACATGATGCCTTTCAAAGTCTATCAAAACAGGTCCAAGTCAGACTAAGCTGTGAAGTTTAGAAAGTTGCCAGCCAAAATCTCGGCCTTCTCTGCCCACCAAAGCCGAATGAAAAAAACGGAGAGTTTGGAGGAAATAGAAAGGTGGCTTTTACTCTCAGCGGCTGAGAGGGGAACTCAGTGGGCTTATGTCTCAAGAACTGTGCCCCCAGCCCATGAGGAACCTAGGGGCTCGTATACGGCAGGGCTCGCAGTCAGGAGTCGGTGATGAGGAACAAAGGTGGTGGGACCTTGATTTCTTCCTCTTGCCTTGTTTGAAAGACAGTCACACACTGGCATCGGTATCCCCGTCTTGGAGTCTGCTAGTTTGGTGGCTCTGCGACCTTCTTTCTGGTGTGTAACCGCAAGGGGAAGCGTGTCGTCAGGGTAAACACCAGATAGAGGATGTATTTAGCACAGAGTCAAAGGAGAAAATGTGAATTGTAGCTCCTGCAGAGTTGGGGGCCAGGAAAGCAGATTTAGTAACAGACATGCAGAATTAGGAGCAATTAAAGTTTAAAAAAAAAAAAAAAAGGACTTCCCTGGTGGCTCAGATGGCAAAGAAGCCTCCTGCAATGCAATAGACCTGGGTTTGATCCCTAGATTGGGAAGATCCTCTGGAGAAGGGAATGGCAGCCCACTCCAGTATTCTTGCCTGGAGAATCCCATGGACAGAGGAGCCTGGTGGGCTGTGGTCCACGAGGCTTTAAAAACTAGGGATGTTCAGGCCTGCTCACTGTTTTCTTTGTCTTTGTTCTCAGAGAAGGGAAAAAGAAAAACTCAGTCCTCTTTTTTTTTCCTTTTCACTGCAACAGGAATATCTTAACGTTTTGAATTAATTTCATAAAGAAGCTGTCAGACACTGTCAGTTAAACTAAAGAGCATAAAATTATTTCAGCTCTGTTGTTGAATTTGTGGGTAAAAATAATGAAGAAGAAATTTTTAAAGACAGATAATTACAGTCAATATTTTGCCTGTTTTTTCTTCTTCATCTGGGAGAACTTATAGGACAGGGGCTTGCTCTGCAAACAGTGCTGCTGAGCTGCAGGTAGCAGGTAGCAGGAGCGTGCATGCACACTTCGTCGCTCAGTCGTGTCCGACTCTTTGCGACCCCACAGACTGTAGCCCTCCAGGCTCCTCTGTCCATGGGATTCTCCAGGCAAGAATACTGGAGTGGGTTGTCATGCCCTCCTCCAGGGGATCTTCCCGACCCAGGGATCAAACCCAGGTCTCCTGCATTGCAGGTGGATTCTTTACCGACTGAGCCACCAGGGAAGCCCAGGCGGAGGATGACAGCTGCTCTAATAGTGGTGGATTTGATTTTAAAGGGCTGTGCCCTCAGACAGCAATGTTATGTTAAAGTCATGTTATGTCAAATAGTCAACTTCAGAATTTCCACGTTCATAGGAGGAAAGGAGAGTGGATCCCAGCTCAGTCAGTAAGGCTCGCAAAGAACGTGGTGGAGGACGCAGAACAACCTAAGGATTGGGGTGTCCATGAAGACAGTGAAGAGAGAGCGAGCGGAAGGGGGGCCACCTGACTGTGGGTCAGATAGCTGGGGCATAACAGCTCCTCTCTGTCACTAAGACGACGACGATTCATAAGGAACCATCAGTCCTAGGAAGAAGGGCCCGTCAACCAAATGTAACCTCAAGTTAGTGAGGTCAGCAGAAGCCTTTGAAGGGTGAGACTCGCCCTCCAGCACGAGCCCTGCCCGCTGCTCACACGTCACTGGATGTGTCTGTCTCTCAGGAACGGCCGCCAGCCCCCTCCAGCCCTGCAGTCAGTTGAGAGTCACTAGCGCCATCAGCGTTGATCAGTGTCTCGTGGCCACAGCACTCACCCATCCCTCACACTCACAGCTGGCAGGAACACCCAGAGGACTCAGAGGACTCACGCGAGCTTCACGGGAGGGGCGTTCCAGGGAGTGGAGAGCGCCCCTTGTGAAGGATGCCCGGTCTCCAAGGGGCTGCCCGTTCACATCTACCCTCTGGGGGCATTTAAACTATCAGCAACCCAAACCTGGATCTAGTGACACCCCAGCTCTGATTTCCACTTTGAGAGCCAGAACCACTCTCATAGCCTTAGTTTTCTTCTGAAAGCTGCTGGATGATAGAAGACGAGATTGATTAGCTCAGAGATGGATAATTCTGAGAAAAATAATTGAATTCACCTCCGGCTTCCCTGGTGACAGGGCCATCTGGTTGACCTCTCTGCCTTCAGCAGAGGGAAATAAAACGTGCAACGGCCAGCTGACCCCGTTGCAGCCGGCGAGGCCTGGACCTCGGCCGTCGCCGTGGACCTGCCCGCCTCCCAGCACCCCCGTCGTTCCTGCTCTTGCATCTCCTGTGCTCGCATCTCCTGGGATGGGGAGCGTCTTTAGCACAACCCCTAGTGCCCTGCAGAAGTCAGCCTCCAGCCTCATCTCTTGTTTTTTAAATATTTTTTTAATATGGACCATTTCTTTTTCTTTCCATTTCTAAAGTCTTTATTGAGTTTTGCTACAGGATTGCTTCTGTTTCATGTGTTGGTTTTCTGGCTGGCAGGCATGTGGGATCTCAGTCCCTGACCAGGGATTGAACCCACACTCCCTGCACAGGAAGGTGAAGTCTTAAGCTCTGGGCCACCGGGGAAGTCCTTCCAGTCTCCTGCTGGCTGCCCCGTGTCCCTTTAGCCACAGCGCACACAGTACCTGAGGCGAGGTGGTTAGTGCTGCATCACGTGGTGGAGTCTCAGCTGCGACCTACACCACCCTACTCCGGGGACCCAACAGAAGTTAAAGTGCTCATTTCCCCTCATTGGAGCTTCCGGTGTGAAGAGAGTGGATGAAGGAAACGTGGTCTCTGCACCCTTTACCGTCTTTATCCAGGACAGGAAGTTTTGTGAGCTTTTGAGTTTCCCCATGTCGCATGTCAGGTGTTGCCCGGACATCGTTTGGATCACAGTCAGTAGTAACACAATGGTGATTCAGGTTTCTGTAGTGTCTGTAAACAGTAACGGGCTTTCAGACACGTGTGTGTTTATCCTCTAGATTCCTCATCCCCAGCCTTCCTCTCTTTTCTCCACCTTTTTAGTCTCAGTGTCTCTTTTTTAAATAATCACCCCTGAGTTTTCATTTGATTCTCTGCTCCTCATCAGAAGGCGTGAGGTGTGATGAAGGTATATGGAGCTCAGGACGAGAAAAGATGCTGTAGACTGGGACTTCCCTGGCCGTCCAGTGGTTTAAAACTCTGCCGTCCCAAAGCAGAGGGCACAGCTTCAATCCCTGTGCAGATCTCTAAGATTCTACATGCTGCTCAGCATGGTCAAAATAAGTAAAATAAAGAGATGTCAGATTTTCGCAGAGAGAGGAGAGGGCCTCTCTAGCAGACCTGGCTTAAGTGCACAGGTGGTCCCTGCAGGGGAGTCAGCATCCAACAGAGTCTTTTCTGAATCAGTTCACAGGACATCGTGGGGTCTGTAACTAATGTTGTGACCTTGGCAAAGAAAATATCAAGCTCTGATTAGGAACTGCTAAGATAATAGCACTCTGGAAAGATGAATTTTATATTTAAAACAACCAAATGACCCAGGAAAGGGTTTAGTTTGGTTTCAGTTCTTTGTTTTCTTTCTGTCTGAGCTAAAAATAAGTATGAACAACAGTTACCTCACTAGGTACAAGGGAATTGGCAGCCTTAGATGTCAGTTTGCATTAGTCTTTTAGGACCGATTGCTATTTATGGCATAGTTCATGCAATCAGACTTATATTAATGCTTTACTTTCTGCATCAGTCAACAATTGCGCCTCTGACAGATGTGCAGGCAAATAACAAAGTTCCTTCTCTTAAAGGCATCTGTAGATTCACTCAGCCATTCCACCCACAGTCCCCGGGCACTGTGGTGTCCTAGGCTCTGTACCAGGCATCGTGATCATGAACATCAGGATAACTTCCTTAAGTGGCTTGCAGCCTGCAGATGACCCAGGCATGGAACGCACCATTTAGGAGTGCAGTAATGTTACAGAAGAGCATTTACAAAGTGTTTCGTTTGTGTCCAATTGAAAAGAATAATGGACTCTGCCAGTGAAACCAGGCAAAGCTTCCTGAAATGTCAGAGATGATATTTTAGCTGACAGCTGAAGAATGCGAAGGGATTTGCCTGTTGAAATGAGGCTGGAGAGGAATGGCAGGAAACGGAAATCAAACATGTATGCAAAGGTGCAGAGGGTACGGGTGGGGTGGGGATGGGGACAGGGCAGGAGGTGGCTCCAGGAGCAGTAAGTTGTGAGCAGAGAGTGGGAGGCTTAGCTCAGAGGTGGAGGGAAGGAGAGGGGACTGTCTTTGTAGTGAAGTGCACATCGCTTGAGCACAGAACCCAGACTCCTCAGAGAGGGCTCCAAGTGTAGGAGGGGCATATAAATGTGTCCTCTGCTCCGAATAGCCTGTTGACTGGCATTTTCTATCACGTGCCCAGGGTTAACCCCTTCTCACAACCTCCGCCACTGCTGCCTGGCACAAACCTCCATCACCCCTCCTAGTGGGTCCCATCACCCCTCCTAGTGGGTCCCATCACCCCTCCTAGTGGGTCCCATCACCCCTCCTAGTGGGTCCCATCACCCCTCCTAGTGGGTCCCATCACCCCTCCTAGTGGGTCCCATCACACCTCCTTGTTTGCTTGTTCTTTGCCCTCCGTGTAGCAGCTCCGCTGGGGGTCTTCCTGTGGGAGTCTGGTTCACGCCCTGTGGTGCTCACATGCCTTGCCCTTAGAGGAAAAGCCAAAACCCGGGCTGTGGCGTCCAGACCCTGCTTTCCTGGCTGCCCACACCCACCCTCCTTGCTCAGCGTGGTCACCCCACTCACATCTCCGTGCCCCGTCCCCAGCCCTGTCTCTCTGCCACCCTCCACTCCAGAGCACACACTGCCTCTTCCTCTCCCTGAATTGCTTGCCCTCAGGTGTCAGTCCGTGTCTGACTCTGTCTGGAGCAGCTATAACACACTGCCACAGACCGGGTGGCTTAAACACAGATTTCTCTCACAGCTCCCGGGACTGGAAGTCCAGGGTCACGGTGCCAGCTGCTGGCTCTGGTGAAGGCCGTCTCCTTGGGTTGCAGACAGCCGCCTTCTCTCTGTCCTCATATGGCCTTTCCTCCATGTCTGCAGGTGAAGACAGAGGGGAGGCAGCTTTCTTGGTGTGCTCGTCTGTCTATTGTTTGTTCCCCGTCCCTACACTAAGATACAAGGAAGGAATATGGAAAAACATGAAGGCTGTTGGACTTGGGTTGCTAACAATGCATAACAGGTTCACAGAACAGGGCTTGGCAGAGTAAGCCTTGGATAAATATTGGATGGATGGATGGATGGGAGATTTGTTCACCTTCTCAGGCCAGTGTTTAATTGTAAATTTTATTGGATCTCCAAGGTATGCATGTGGTACCAAGCAGAACAGGGAATACATAACAGCCTCATTCTCATCATTCTAGGCAAAAATTACACAATGATGTTGAGAAATGCACTGCTGAAGCTCAACATTGCAGGGGAAAGTTGCCCTTCTTGAGAAACGGGAACAATTTTGCTCAAATTTTTGATAATTCACTTCCTACAAGTTAAGATGAGGAAGTCTGAATTTGGGATGCCAAATCAGATGCTCAGGTTGGATGTTCACTGTTAATCTGCATTCTAACTCAAAAACCAGATCTATGTTCTGGTTATTATTAAGTATCCGTGTACGAGTTAAATATGCACACACATCAGTACTGGAGAGGAAGACGGAGAAATGGAAACTTTCGTTCTTTTGGGCTAGCAAGTTGCTCATGTGTTTTTCCTCTTTGTTTCCTATGGTTATTGTAGTGATATTGTTTGTGTAGTTTAAAACGTTACTTTTGACAATAAAATTTGGAATTTAGTAAGGACAGTCTTCATGGGAAATAGATGGGGAAACAGTGGAAACAGTGTCAGACTTCATTTTTTTGGGCTCCAAAATCACTGCAGATGGTGACTGCAGCCATGGAATTAAAAGACACTTACTCCTTGGAAGGAAAGTTATGACCAACCTAGATAGCATATTCAAAAGCAGAGACGTTACTTTGCCAACAAAGGTCCGTCTAGTCAAGGCTATGGTTTTTCCAGTGGTCGTGTATGGATGTGAGAGTTGGACTGTGAAGAAAGCTGAGCGCTGAAGAATTGATGCTTTTGAACTGTGATGTTGGAGAAGACTCCTGAGAGTCCCTTGGACTGCAGGGAGATCCAACCAGTCCATTCTGAAGGAGATCAGCCTGGAGGGAATGATGCTAAAGCTGAGGCTCAAGTACTTTGGCCACCCCGTGCGAGGTGGCCAACTTTTCCAATTTGACTCATTGGAAAAGACTCTGATGCTGGGAGGGATTGGGGGGAGGTGGAAAAGAGGATGACAGAGGATGAGATGGCTGGATGGCATCACCGACTCAATGGACGTTTGAGTGAACTCCGGGAGTTGGTGATGGACAGGGAGGCCTGGCGTGCTGCGGTTGCAAAGAGTCGGACATGACTGAGTGACTGAACTGAACTGAACTGAACTGAAGGATGGTCTGCTTTTCTGAGGGTGAAATGATGCTGCTTTTTAAATGTAAGAGTGTTGCCTGAAAGTGTGATGCATCTGTACTTAAGAAATGGCATCAGTGATCCAGAATCACTTCACTTAAGTAGACTCTGCTATCAACACCTGTTTGGTTATATTATTGTGCATTCTTCCATCTAATAATATATATGGAATTGGTTTTCTCTGCAAAATCTTTTCTTAGCCCAGTGAGCATGAAGGAGCAGAGCCTTTGTCCTTTTTCTGAACTGTCCTGACCGTCTTTCATTTTCCCACTGCCAAGCCGTCTCAGCATCTTTCTTTCCCATGCCCTGTGTGTCCATTGAAGGTACCCCGTGTTCGAAGTTTTCAAGATCTCTCCTCTCCACCTTCTTTCCTGGGCTGGCCCTCCTGCATCCTTGTGGGCTGTTCATCCACCCTCCTCACTTTCTGGTGAAATAGCCTGTTCTGTCATGAAGCAATGCAAATGGTTAGAAATTCTGAAGTTTTGTTTGTTTGTTTGACATAATTTTGTCTGGGTGAAATTCCCTTTTGATTGCAACTCTGCCTTCTGGAGCTCTGCAGAAGTCTTCTCTCTCTTGCATGTGATACTTCAAATAGACAGAGCCTCTGAGTATTTGATTTTTGGGGCTGACCTCTTCCCGTAGCCTTGCTTCATGTGACGCTTTGCAGCGTCTCTGTCTTTGGTCGTCTTTATGGCGTACTCTGTCCATCATTATCTCTAACGATGTTCAGCCCAGACTTGGACACCACACTGTGAGTGTGCTTGAGCCAGGGAAAGGTCTACTGGACATCACTGTTCTACTACTGAACATCACTACAATTCATTCAGTTGCATTTTTGCAAGTAAATTAGTTATGCTCCTGGCCACTCAAGAAGTTGATGCAAAAAAAAAATTGATGCAAACTAAAAGTCTTAGTTGTGTTTTTTTTAAGTCTCTGTACACTATTTTAGTTGTTTTTTTCATATAAACTTCTAAATAAAACAAAATTTCAAATCTTAGATTATTTTTATTAGAAACAAGATTTAAAAGATATCCATTGTTTGAGCTGATGAAGACCATACCATTAATTTAATTATTCTCTGTCTTGAGAAAGATTGATCTTGAGTATGAAATTGTTCTAGTTTTGGATGTTGACTCTGAATTTAATCTGAACAGTATTTGAGAAATGTCCACTTTGGGTCTGTGAGAGATCATGCACACTATGATAGTGTAAGGAATGCACTACTGCAAGATACACGCTATTCACATTCTTAGTGAGAATGGTTTATTTCCTCTGTTAACTCAGGTGAAATGAAAAGCTACTCAATCAGTGAGATCTGATCACTTCTTGTCATTGGCCAGTGATTTCCTCACATAGAAAACTGTATCCAGTAGGAAAGGAGATTGACTCAGTATACCTTTTCGTCATTCAGTTCAGTTTGGTTCAGTCGCTCATTCGTGTCCAACTCTTTGCAAACCCATGAGCCGCAGCAGGCCAGGCCTCCCTGTCCATCACCAACTCCTGGAATCCACCCAAACCCATGTCCATCGAGGCAGTGAAGCCATCCAACCATCTCATCCTCTGTCGTCCCCTTCTCTTCCTGCCCTCAATCTTTCCCAGCATCAGGATCTTTTCAAATGAGTCAGCTCTTCGCATCAGGTGGTCAAAGGATTGGAGTTTCAGCTTCAACATCAGTCCTTCCAATGAACACCCAGGACTGATCTCCTTTAGGATGGACTGGTTGTATCTCCTTGCAGTCCAAGGGACTCTCAAGAGTCTTCTCCAACATCACAGTTCAAAAGCATCAATTCTTCAGCGCTCAATTTTCTTTATAGTCCAACTCTAACATCCATACATAACTACTGGAAAAACCATAGCCTTGACTAGACGGACCTTTGTTGGCAAAGTAATATCTCTGCTTTTGAATATGCTATCTAGGTTGGTCATAACTTTCCTTCCAAGGAGTAAGCATCTTTCAATTTCATGGCTGCAATCACCATCTGCACTGATTTTGGAGCCCCAAAATATAAAGTCTGACACTGTTTCCACTGTTTCCCCATCTATTTCCCATGACGTGATGGGACCAGATGCCATGATCTTCGTTTTGTGAATGTTGAGCTTTAAGCCAACTTTTTCACTCCCCTCTTTCACTTTCATCAAGAGGCTTTTTAGTTCCTCTTCACTTTCTGCCATAAGGGTGGTGTCATCTGCATATCTGAGCTTATTGATATTTCTCCCGGCAATCTTGATTCCAGCTTGTGCTTCTTCCAGCCCAGTGTTTCTCATGATGTACTCTGCATATAAGTTAAATAAGTAGGGTGACAATATCCAGCCTTGATGTTCTCCTTTTCCTATTTGGAACCAGTCTGTTGTTCCATGTCCAGTTCTAACTGTTGCTTCCTGACCTGCATATAGGTTTCTCAAGAGGCAGGTCAGATGGTCTGGTATTCCCGGCTCTTGAAGAATTTCCCACAGTTTATTGTGATCCACACAGTCAAAGGCTTTGGCATAGTCAATAAAGCAGAAATAGATGTTTTTCTGGAACTGTCTTGCTTTTTCCATGATCCAGCAGATGTTGGCAATTTGATCTCTGGTTCCTCTGCCTTTTCTAAATCCAGCCTGAACATCTAGAAGTTCACGGTTCATGTGTTGCTGAAGCCTGGCTTGGAGAATTGTGAGCATTACTTTACTAGCGTGTGAGATGAGTGCAGTTGTGTGGTAGTTTGAGCATTCTTTGGCATTGCCTTTCTTTGGGATTGGAATAAAAACTGGGCTTTTCCAGTCCTGTGGCCACTGCTGAGTTTTCCAAATTTGCTGGCATATTGAGTGCAGCACTTTCACAGCATCATCTTTCAGGATTTGAAATAGCTCAACTGGAATTCTATCACCTCCACTAGCTTTGTTCGTAGTGATCCTTCCTAAGGCCCACTTGAGTTCACATTCCAGGATGTCTGGCTCTCGGTGAGTGATCACACCATCATGATTATCTTGGTTGTGAAGATCTTTTTTGTACAGTTCTTCTGTGTATTCTTGCCACCTCTTCTTAATATCTTCTGCTTCTGTGAGGTCCATAACATTTCTGTCCTTTATCGAGCCCATCTTTGCATGAAATGTTCCCTTGGTATCTCTAATTTTCTTGAAGAGATCTCTAGTCTTTCCCATTCTGTTGTTTTCCTCTACTTCTTTGCATTGATCCCTGAGGAAGGCTTTCTTATCTCTTCTTGCTATTCTTTGGAACTCTGCATTCAGATGCTTATATCTTACCTTTTATCCTTTGCTTTTCGCTTCTCTTCATAGCTATTTGTAAGGCCTCCTCAGGCAGCCATTTTTCTTTTTTTCATTTCTTTTCTATGGGGATGGTCTTGATCCCTGTCTCCTGTACAATGTCAGGAACCTCCGTCCATAGTTCATCAGGCACTCTATCTATCAGATCTAGGCCCTTAAATCTATTTCTCACTTCCACTGTATAATCATAAGGGATTTGATCTAGGTCATACCTGAATGGTCTAGTGGTTTCCCTACTTTCTTCAATTTAAGTCTGAATTTGGCAATTTGGACATTGGCACATACACATATACTGGCACCTGGTATGTGCTAAATAAATGTTTGAGTTTCACAGCTGAAATAGAAGTTCACAGTGTGGGTGTCAATGAAGAGAAAGATGAGAGGTTGAGGCTGGAAGTTTTATCGTACCTGGGTTTGATCTGATGACATGTAATAGGCTGACTGCAATGAGAAACTCCATGGTCACCAGGTAATGTGGACCCAAGTGTATAGGGTGGAGAAGCGTTAAGTTACAGAAAAGGCTGTAAACATAACATAACGTCACCTTCTTCTTGAGATAAAGCTTTGCCATAAGATGAGGGAAGCAGCCTGGGTCCTCTGGACCCTGAGGCAGAAGGAAGAGAAAGGCACTTACGGCCGCTTCAGGGATGAGAGTGCCTAGAGCTCTTCCTTTGTCTCCCGTGTCGCGTCCTCCTTGCTGCGCGGGCCTTTCTCTAGGTGCCGAGAGTGAGGACCGCGCCCCAGTTTCGGTGCACGTGTTCCTCCGCGGCGGCTGCCCTTGTGCAGAGAATGGACTCTCTAGGCGTGAGACTGCAGGAGTCGCGGCGCGTGGGCTCAGTAGTCGTGGCTCCCGGGCCCTGGAGCACAGGCTCAGTAGCTGTGGTGCAGGGGCTTAGTTGCTCCGAGGCATGCGGGATCTTCCCAGAGCAGGGATCCAACCCCCGTCCCTTGCGTCTCCTGCCTTGGCAGGCAGATTCTTTACCACCAAGCCACCACGGAAGCCTACACCTGAGATCTTGATTTGACTCAAGTGTGGTTACTTGGATTATTTTAGTTCCTTATTTGACTCACAGATTTTCTCTTTTGTGCTGTCGTTTCAGGAGCTCGTGGGAAGTAACCCTCCACAAAGAAACTGGAAAGGAATAGCCATCGCGCTGCTTGTCATCCTGGTCATCTGCTCCTTGATTGTCACCTCGGTGATACTGCTGACACCAGGTACTTACGTTTATTCCTGGAAAAGCAAGTTGCTGTAATGGAGAGAGGGCATGATTTTACTTGGCGATTTTTTTCTAAGTAACTGCCTACTGTGTAATTTATGTTCCCTTGATTCTAATTCTCATTGCACCATATGGTAAAATGATGTTATATGCATTCAATGAAAAAAATCCATTGTACATGCTATGAATTTGTTTAGATAATTCCTGACTAGGGTAAATTCTTGGCATGTATTAAAATTCACAAATATTTATTTATATTTGATCAGCTTAAACAAAGACTTTGCCCTTATAAATATAATGATTTTATATGTCTCATGGTATTCTTGGGTATTCTATCAGGGATGAATTAAAGTTATTAAAACAACATATACTAAGTGTGAGCTAAGGATAAACTAATTATTAGATACTACTGATGAAATAAAGGAAGCATGAAACAGAATTAGGAATCTCTCAGGGAAGAAAAACTCACAAAAATTGTCAGCAAAAGTCTACAGAAAAAAAAAAACATATATAGGCATGGATTATTGCAAGTTTCAAATATAAGTTGTATAGAAGGTGAGAAGAAAGAGATAAAACGCTTCATGAGAAAGTTCACAGAGAAAGTCATGTGTCAAGTTGGGCTTCTGTGGAGAGGTGAGAACTTAGTAGCAGGAGAGTGGAGAGATTAGGACAAGAAGAAAGCCTTTGCCCGCAAGCTAAACGTACAGGGTCATGATAGGAAAACATTATCGCCATATATAAACTATGTGACTATCCATTCTCCTCTGTTGTATTAAGTGTCAACTTGTGTGGACAAAAAGATGTTCCAGTCCTCAATAAATAGACTATACAGGTATTAGACTTTATGATGGAAAATATGCATTTTTGGACAGGTACAAAAATTGCAGGCAAATTTTCAGGTATGTTTAACTCGAATTTATTGTTGCTGTTATTGTTTAGTCACTCAGTCATGTCCAACTTTTTGTAACCCCATATCACACCAAGCTCCTCTATCCATGAGATTTTCCAGGCAAGAATACTGGAATGAGTTGCTATTTCCTTACTGACTAAGTTTGAGCAAGCTCTAGGAGATTGTCAAGGACAGGGAAGCTTGGTATGCTGCAGTCCATGGGGTCACAAAGAGTCAGACACAACTGAGCAACTGAACAACAATACCCTGAAACCAAAATTCAATAAAGATATCACAAGAAAGCTACAGACCAATAAATCTTATGAACACAGATGCAAAAATTATAACAAAATACTAACAAGTTGAACCAAATTACCAAACCAAAAAAGGATTATATACCATGACCAAATGGGATTTATCCCAGGAAATAAAATTTGGTTTAGCATATGAAAAATCAGCATAGTACACTCAGATTTATAGAATAAAAACAAAACAAAACAAAAAAAAAAACACAGCATAATCATCTCAATAGGCACAGAATAAGCATTTGACAAAATTCAAAATCCCCTCTCTATACAACACTGAACAAATGAAGAGTAGAAAGAAACTTTCCTAACCTGAAAAAGAGCATCTATAAAAAACCCACAGCTAACATTATACTTCACACTGAAATGGTTAGCAGTGATCCTGCTAAATATCAGGTTATTCTTGACAAGACGAAGAAAAGACATCCAGGTTAGAAAGAAGTAAAACTATCTCTATTCATAGATGGCATGAACTGGTGTATAAAAAATCTTACAGAGTCCACAAACACAAAAAACATAACTAATAAATGAGTTCAGCCACATTGGAAGATGCAAAATTGTACAAAAATTATTTATATTCCTGTACACTAGTAATAAGCAATTCAAAATGAAATTTAGAAATGATTCCATTTACATTACTTTTAAAGGGAAGGAATCAATTTAACAATAAAAATGTAAGACGTGTGCACTGAAAAACCATGAAACGTAATTGAAAGGAATTAAAGATCTTCACAAATGGAAAGATATCCCATGTTCATGGATTAGAGGATCTACTATTGTTAACATGCAGTACTTCCCAGAATCATCCATAGATTCAACATGCTCCATGTCAGAATCCCAACTGGCTTTTTTTTTCAAAAATTGACAGGCCAATTCTAAACTTGATAGGAAAATGCAAGGCTCTCAGACCAGCCAAAACAATCTTGAAAAAGAACAGTTAAAGCACTTATATCTATGATATTAAAATTTACCCTAAAACCACAGTAAAAGTATTGTGATACTATCTTTGTTGTTGTTCAGTCACTCAGTCATGTCTGACCCTTTGTGACCCCATGGACCGAAGCTCTCCAGGCTTCCCTGTCGTTCACCATCTCCCAGAGCTTGCTCAAACTCATGTCCATTGAGTCAGTGATGCCATCAAACCATCTCATCCTCTGTCGTCCCCTTCTCCTCCTGCCCTCAATCTTTCCCAGCATCAGAGTCTTTTCTGATGAGTTGGCTCTTCGCATCAGGTGGCCGAAGTATTGGAGCTTCAGCTTCAGTCCTTCCAATGAACATTCAGGGTTGATTTCCTTTAGGATGGACTGGTTGGATCTCCTTGCAGTCCAAGGGACTCTCAAGAGTCTTCTCCAACACCACACTTCAAAAGCATCAATTCTTCAGCACTCTGCCTTCTTCACAGTCCAACTCTCACATCCATACATGACCACTGGAAAAACCATAGCCGTGACTAGACGAACCTTTGTTCGTCTAGTAAAAAAGTAACGTCTCTGCTTTTGAATATGCTATCTAGGTTGGTCATAACTTTCCTTCCAAGGAGTAAGCGTCTTTTAATTTCATGGCTGCAGTCACCATCTGCAGTGATTTTGGAGCCCCCAAAAATAAAGTCTGACACTGTTTCCACTGTTTCCCCATCTATTTCCCATGAAGTGATGGGACTGGATGCCATGATCTTAGTTTTGTGAATGTTGAGCTTTAAGCCAACTTTTTCACTCTCCTCTTTCACTTCATCAAGAGGCTCTTTAGTTCCTCTTCAGTTTCTGCCATAAGGGTGGTGTCATCTGCATATCTGAGGTTATTGATATTTCTCCCGGCAATCTTGATTCCAGCTTGTGCTTCTTCCAGCCCGGCGTTTCTCATGATGTACTCTGCATAGAAGTTAAATAAGCAGGGTGACAATATACAGCCCTGACGTACTCCTTTTCCTATTTGGAACCAGTCTGTTAGGAAACTGTCAGATATGACACCAAAAGCACAAGCAACCAAAGGAAAAAATAGATAACACTTTTATCAACATAAAAATATTTTGTGTTTCAAAGGCCAGTATGAGGAAGGTGAAAAGAGAACCCCCAGGATGGGAGAATATATTTGCAAATCATATACTCAATAAACATTTAGTATTCAGAGTATACAAAGAGTTCTTTTAGCTTAAATCACGCGACAAACAGTTCATTTTTAAATGGGTAAAGGATTTAAATGACATTTCTCCAAAGAAACACAAATGGCCAATAAGTCTGAGCAAACATGCTGTATATCATTAACCGTCAGGGAGATGCACATGAACGCAGAGTAGGCAGCACTTCATACTCAGCAGGATGGACATGTGTGTATATATAATTTTATATGTATTTTGGCACTGTTTTTAAAGGCTGCAGTCCATTTACAATTATTGAAAATAATTGTATTTTCAATACATTTCAATACATTCAATAAACTGCTATATTCCCCGCAGTTTACAGTGAACCCTTGTAACCTGCAGTGCACACAGCAGCTCGTGCGTCACACCCCATCCTTGTTGCCCACCCCTCCCTCAGCCCACGGGTAGCCACCAGTTCGTTTCATCTGTGAGTCTGCTTCTTTTTTGTTATATTCACTAGTTTGTTGTGCTTTTTAGATTCCACATATAAGAGAGATCGCACAGTGTTTGTCTGTCTCTGACTTATTCACTTAGCATAATACCCTTCAATTCAAATCCAAAATAATGTATACATTTTAATGGGAAATAGCAAATATTGGTGAGGATGTGGGAAACTAGAACCTCATACAGTCCTAGTAGGAGTGTAGAATTGCGTAGCCTCTTTGAACAGGGTGAAGTGGTGAAAGTGAAAGTTGCTCTGTCTGACTCTTCGGGACCCCATGGATTGTATCCCACCAGGCTTCTCTGTCTGTGGGATTTTCCAGGCAACAATACTGGAGTGGGTTGCCATTTCCTTCTCCAGGAACAGATGTCCATAGAGACATTCCCAATAGCCGAAAGTGACCCGAATGCCCCTCACCAGGTGAATGGATAAACAGTGTGGTATATCCATACAGTGGAGTATTATTCAGCTATAAAAATTAAATACATATGCATCTTACAGCATAGCTAAAACCTGAGCACAAGTGAAAGAAGTTAAAGTGCCACATATTGTGTGATTCCACAACAGGAGATCCATAGAGATAAAAAGTAGATTAGTATTTACTGGGAATGGGGAGAGTAGGAAGGGTCTGCTGACTCTGCTAATAGGTATGAGATTGCTTCTTTTATAAGGACATTATATTTTTAGAGCAGTTTTAAATTCACAGCAAAATTGAAGCTATGGTACAGAGATTCCTTATATATGTCTTGCCCCAGCATATACACGGGTCACCCATTATCTACATCCCCTCCCATACTGGGGCATTCGATACAACTGATGAACCTACATCCGTGCATCATAATGAGACTTCTTTTGGAGGTGACACAGATACTCTGGAATTCAGTAGTGGTGATGAGTGCAGAGTTCTTTAACTCATTAAAAAATTACTGAACTGTGTACATTAAAAAGGTAAAGTTCATGATATGTGAATTTTATCTCAATTAGGGTATTAGTTTAAACAGTGGTGGAAAAGTTGTTTTAAAAGTGGTTCATTCTGGCCGTTTATATACTGAAGTTTCAACAACACTTGCCTAACAGTAAAGAGGTTTCAATGGCAGTTGTGAAAAGAGTCGCTTGCTCTGTGAGTGAGGTTTATGATGAGATCAGAGTTCCTGGATCACTTGGACTCACGATTCAAAACAGAGCATCTGATGAACAGGAAAACATCCATTCAGCTGTTGAAATCTAAACGAGTAGATTTGAGAGGGATTGGGGAAGGGAATTGGTAAAGACATATACTCTTCTATTTTATAATTTTGCTGATATTTTATATTAATTAAAAATTAATTCATAAAAGTTGGGGACTTTGGCAACTATTTTTAATTAATAAAAAGGAAATGAGATCTCCTTCAGAAATTGTGAAGCATGTGTTCCTACCTTTGCTTTTCTTTGAGCACAAGTGTAGTGTATACAGCAACCATTGAAGATCTGACGATATGATTGTCCATCGCTCACTTTGGGAGTTAGGGAACAGCAATGGTCTGGGTAGTGCAAACTCCCATTCCCCCCGCTCCCCAAGGAACGTGAGCATTCCTGTCACCCAGGATCCGAGGGCTCATGCATCCATCACTTCGAAGGGAGATGAGAGGGCTGCTGGAGGCTCCCCTCACACCTGCGATCCAGGGCAACCAGGCTGGGTGGGAAATGTCTGAGACTGAACAACTTCATGGCCGGGACATGAAGTCAGTCCTGAGACATTGCCTTCCAGATGCCCACTCAGCATCAGGCAGAGAGCTGTCCCTGGGTCTTCCCAGCTGTACAAGAAGTCATGCCTCAGTCTCTCTCCTCTCAAATGCAGCTGCTAATCCTGAAAGCTTTTTACATTCAGTTCTTGTGCAGCCGGAACCATCACAGCAGCATCTTTTCTGCAGTAAATAAGAGAGCACAGAACACGCCATACTGTTCTCTGTTTGAATGCTGATGGCCAGTTGCCAGGGGCAACCACAATGAGGGGGAGGCTCTAATGAATCCCTGAGTTCCAGGAAAGGCTTTGAGTGGGATTTTTTTTATTCGTCTGTTAAAGTGGCTCAGGTGGCTGAGCCTGCCTCACCCTTAGGTTCTATTGGACTTTCATAGGTAGTGTTTCTGGCTCCGGGCTGTGCTGCTGGAGGGCTGTGTGTCCTGGATTTAGGATGGTCGGACGGGCTGGTTCAATAGCGAGTGCTGCCCATCACCGGCTTCTGCATCACTCTCCCTGAATGCAGCAGTGGCTTTTGTTACAGCATCAAAATTGCGCCAGACACAAGAGGATGTCAGATCATTCAGAGCCTTCTCAAGTTCACCTATATGCAGACCATCACATTGACTAATAATGTCTCTCCATCAATCAAACAT
This sequence comes from Bos indicus x Bos taurus, assembly GCF_003369695.1. Lineage (NCBI taxonomy): Eukaryota > Metazoa > Chordata > Mammalia > Artiodactyla > Bovidae > Bos > Bos indicus x Bos taurus. The sequence goes on along the minus strand of NC_040079.1, from coordinate 3,352,478 downwards.
GAAGGATCCCTATGAGGGGCTGACGGCATCGAGCTAAGTGCTGGCTGCACTGTGGGCAGAGAAGATGCACATATTCTCCACGACAGCACAGATCCACTGAGAAAGACAGAAAGTGCACACGGTGAATTTCCCACCATGACAGAGATGGGCATACTAGACCACCTGACCTGCCTCCTGAGAGACCTGGATGCAGGTCAACGGGCAACAGTTACAGCCAGACATGGAACAACACACTGGTCCCAAATTGGGAAGGAGCACATCAAGGCTGTATACTGTCACCCTGCTTATTTAACTTACATGCAGAGTACATCATCTGAAATGCTGGGCTGGATGAAGCACAAGCTGGAATCAAGATTGCCATGAGAAATATCAATAACCTCAGATATGCAGATGACACCACCCTTATGGCAGAAAGCAAAAAACTAAAGAGCTTCTTAAAGAAGGTGAAAGAAGAGAGTGAAAAAGCTGGCTTAAAACTCAACATTCAGAAAACTCAGATCATGACACCTGGTCCCATTACTTCATGGTAAATAGATGTGGAAACAATGGAAACAGTGAGAGACTCTATTTTCTTGGGCTCCAAAATAACTGCGGACAGTGACTGCAACCATGAAATTAAAAGATGCTTCTTCCTTTGAAGAAAAGCTATGACAAACCTAGATAGCATATTAAAAAGCAGAGACATTACTTTGCTAACAGAGATCCATATAATCAAAGCTATGGTTTTAACAGTAGTCATGTAGGGATGTGAGAGTTGGACCATGAAGAAGGCTGAGCACCAAAGATTTGATGCTTTTAAACTGGTATTGGAGAAGACTCTTGAGAGTCCCTTGGACTGCAAAGAGATCAAACCAGTCAATCCTAAAGAAAATCAACCCTCAATATTCATTGGAAGGACTGATTCTGAAGCTCCAATACTTTGCCCACCTGATGTGAAGAACTAACTCGTTGGAAAAAAACCCTGATGTTGGGAAAGATTGAAGGCAGGAGGAGAAGGGGACGACAGAGGACAAGATAGCTAGGTGGCATTACCAACTCGATGGACATGAGTTTGAGCAAGCTCCAGGAGATGGTGAAGGACAGGGATGTGCTGCAGTCCATGGGGTCAGAAAGAGTTGGACGTGCCTGAGTGACTGAATAATCATTAGGCAAAAATAAAATAGAAGTTACAGGTGAGGCTTGGGGGCTTCCCCAGTAGCTCAGATGGTGAAGAATCTGCCTGCATTGCAGGAGACTCGAGTTCAATCCCTGGATCAGGAAGATCCCCTGGAGAAGGGAATGGCTACCACTCCAGTATTCTTGCCTGGAGAATTTCATGGACAGAGGAGCCTGGTGGGCTCTAGTCCATGGGGTCACAAAGAGTCAGATACAAGTGAGAAACTTTCACTTTAATTTTGTTTAAAGACCTTTTGTGTTGTGAATTACTGAATCTTTGACCTAACACACAGCATGGCCATCACCTTGTCCACAGTCCCCAAAGTGCCCGCACACCCCCCTGTATCTTACTGGTGTCTCCACAAGCCACGGCAGGAGTGGCTTTCCCCCTATGAGGGAGGAAGTTTAGGTTTGAAGAGCAGAGACTCCTAGGAGTAATAACACCCTGGACTTACATGCACAGTCTTGAGTGCACCCCTTCCAGACTTGCTGCTGCTTCCTAGACTGACTTGAAACTCATATCATGTATTTAAACCATTATCTTTTCAAGTGCTACCTCTTTTCAGTCTTGTCTTTTGGTTTGTTGAAACTCAGAGTGCAGTATCCACTTTCTACTTAACCCTCAAATCCATTCCAAACTCCTTGGATTCGGTCTTTTGGTGAAAACATTTCTGAGTATGTGGGTCCCTTTCCTACTTGGGAAGTATCCTTGGGAAGGGTCGTGATGGAGTGCGCCTTTGGTGCCTCAGGCTCTCAGAGAACCTCGTGGCGATACTTACTTCTGAGCGAGAAGTACCTTTGTTCTGTACTGCAGCCTAATTATCACCAGTTATGCACAACTTATGTTTTAAAAATCAAATTAAAAGTGTTTAAGGCAATCTGAGTTCCCAAGGGATTAACCGGATGAGAATGTGTCCTTTTCAGTCTGTCATTCATTTCTCCCTTGCTAGTCTCTGCTCTTTTCTTAATTTCTCTTTGGAATAATAGACTCAAAGTTACCTTTTTTATTTTCAGATATTAAATATATGTCTGCAATAGGTCACACACAGCATATGCCTTTTTTTGCAGCTGTAACTCTTGTATTCTGATGAAAAGGACTCTGATAATCTTTAGTACCACAATTATGGTTGTAGGAGCTTAAAAACCCACCAGGATCATATTTGCATTAAAATATCCCTGACATTTGACTTTTATGGATTTTCTCTGTAGAGAAGATGGACAGTGGTTTGTGACGGAAAACATTAGGATACTTTAGGTGGTATAAAAAATGAAAAGCCTTGGGTATTTGGAAATCTTATTGAAGGTAAACTTTTAAGGCTAAGCAGAGGTTATCAGAATATAAGACTCATTAATCTTTTGGGTGGGAACAAAATGTAGAGATGATTTTTACTGAATGGAAATTTCATAACTATCTGATTTATATCTAATGTCTATAAGTGCATTGCTAGCTCTCAGCTTATCTTTTTTAGAAGATGTTCAATTGGACCCAATAGGCTTTATTGAGAGGGAGAGAAATCTAGCAAATTGGCATACAGCTCATAAATTAGATTCTGCTATAAGAGAATGTAAGGGCATCCAAGTCAGAAGCCATCAAGCATTCTGAAATTGCACCACAGTCAAAATAAGAGGAGATGGGTTTATATGGGAAAATTATATGTTAAAATTACATATAAGAGAATCCTTCCACTTAATAATTGCTACTGCTAGTTATCTAAGTTCTGTAACAAAATTTCCATGGATTATTTTAATAGACTTGGCTTTTTAAAAGCAGTTTTAGGTTCCAGCAACAGTGGGAGGAAGGTAGAGTTACCCAGGGGATAGCCTCTGCATGCCCAGACACGCATGGTTATGCCCATCACGAACATCCCTCCCCAGGCGGTGCCTCTGACGGTTTATGAACCTGCGTTGACACGTCGTCGTCACTCAAAGTCCATGGTTGACGGTGAGGTTCACCTCAGTGTGGCACGGTCTGCGGCATCGGACAAATGTATAATTGCACGCATCGGCCTTTACCGTATCACATGGGGCAGTTCCACTGCCCTAAAAGTCCTCTGTGCCCTGTGTATTCGTTCTGCCTTCCCCTGTAATGCCTGGAAACCACTGACTTTTGTTGTTGTTACTGTTTCCATGTGTGCGTGCTAAGTCACTTCAGTCATGTCTGACTCTTTGCAACCCTGTGGACTGTAGCCTGCCAGGCTCGTTTGTCCATGGGATTCTCCAGACAGTAATACTGGAGTGGGTTGCCATTTCCTCCTCCAGGGGATCTTCCCACCCAAGGATTGAACCCACGTCTCTTAGGTCTCCTGCACTGACAAGCGGGTTCCTTCCAAAACTACAGAAGATACCGTCTTCGTAGTTTTGTCTTTTCCAGAATGCCATCTAGTTGGATCACACAGTATGTACCCTTTTTCAGATCGGCGTCTTTTCACTTAGCAGTGTACACTTAAGGTTCCTTCCTGGAGGGACTGTCATCGTTTGATAGTTTATTTCTTTCTTGTTGCTGTTTTTCAGTTGCTAAGTTGTGTCCTACTCTTCTGAGACCCCCGCCCCCACGGGCAGTAATCCGCCAGGCACCTCTGTCCATGAGTTTCTCCAGGCAACAATATTGGAGTGGGTTGCCACTTCCTTCTCCAGGGGATCTTCCTGGACTAGGGATCAAACCTGTTCTCCTGCATTGGCTGACAGATTCCTTACCACTGTGCCACCAGGGAAGCCTTATTTCTTTTTCAGCACTAAATAATATCCCATTGTCTGGCTGTACCTCAGTTTCTCGATCCATTTACCCACTGAAAAACATCTTGATTGCTTCCAAGTGTTGATGGTAATGAAAAAAGCTGCTGTGAACATTTGCATGAAGGTTCTGGGTGGGACATAAATTTTCAGTTCCTTTGGTGGTTACCAAGGAGCATGATCAGTGGACTGTCTGATGAGTGTGTGTAGTCCTGTGGGAAACCACCAAGCCGTCTTCCCGAGGACGTGCAGCACGGTGATCCCCACCAGCAGTGAATGAGAGTTCCCAGTGCTCCACACGCTCCCCAGCATTTGGTGTTGTCAGCGTCTCAGATTTTCTGATTGGTCCTTCTGGTTGGCGTGAAGTGGTAACCCAGTGTTTCAAGCCTATCTTTTTAAAATTCTGTTTTAAAAACATTATGTATGTGCATATAATATTCTAATGTTTAATGAATTTTCAAACTGAACAGACTACATAGCCTGCACCCAAATCCAAAAATACCAGAATGCAGCCAGTATCCCCAAAGCTACCCCACGCCCTTTCTCATCATTCATCTCCCCAAAGGTAGCCTAATTTCTAACATCATAAAATAATTTTGCATAATGTCATATATTTTACATTTACATTATTCATATAATTGTGTAATGTGTATTTTTTATACCTGGTTCTTTTGTTCAGTGTGTTCATGCGTTTTATTTTTTTTCCTTGTTGATATTACTTTTACTTTTTTTTAATTTAAATTTATTTATTTTAATTGGAGGCTAATTCCTTTACAATATTGTATTGGTTTTGCCATACATGTGTTTTAATGTTATATTTTAAGTCCTGTTTGTACCCAGTTTTCAACTGATGATGGATTCTCTCCTCATGAGATCTCATATCATCCCTATGGAAATTGCACAATACCAGTAATTTAATAACTTTTGTTCATTTCATAACAAGTGATATCTGCCTTACTATTTCCTATTGGGGTTTTTCTTGTAGAAATATTGTTTCCTGCCAATTTTTTATAGGCATTTTCTCTCTGTTCTCCTTCCTACATTAAACTCGCCCCCCATGTCCCAGGCCTGTCATCATCCATCTATTATCAATGACTATGACCAGGTGTCCTGTCATGGGACATGTGGGGTACTTTATAGGTCTCTGGTGTTCTTCGTTTGCACTAGGGCATCTGTGGTTGTGTCTGTAGATTCTGTGCACACCCACCAGCCAGCTGATGACCTGAGTAAAGAGTGTGTGTCTCTATTTTTGCTCCTCTTCTTGCTGCTGTTTCTGATTGCAATTAATGTGCCAGTGCTAAGGAAGACCAAGTGCTATAAATGGGAGGTACAGATAGTATCTGTTATGACAATCCAGAATACAGGAGAAATCGCCGAGGACAGGAAGCATGGGTGGAAGATATTTTGGAGGATGAAGATTTTGAAAGACATACCTGTGTTAATGGGAGGAAATCCAAGAAGGAAGGTCACCGTGAACCATACTGAGCCTGGCATGTTTGCTGGACAGCAGATGCCTGGCCTGGAAGCACTGGCAGGGTGTGACGGGTGTTAGGAGGGTCTGAGGCACTGACTTCCAGATTGTACTCTAATGGCTCCTACAATCTGGAACAACTTATACATCCCAACTGCTTTTATTGTGATAAACCCACAGATGATCTTATCATTTCCCCTGATGCTGGGAAAGATTGAGAGCAGGAGGAGAAGGGAGCAACAGAGGATGAGACGGTTGGATGGCATCACTGACTCTTTGGACATGAGTTTGAGCACACTCAGGGAGATAGTGATGAACAGGGAAGCCTGGAGTGCCGCAGTCCATGGGGTCACAAGAGTCTGACGTGACTTAGACACTGAACAACAGTTGGTCTTGCCACTGGAAGGGGGAGAGGCTTATAAAAATGTGGATACATTTCAGGAAGCTCATGGATCTAGTCAGGCCATTAACCATCTTAGAATCATCTTGAGCAATTATCCAAGCTCAGATGTTAGTAGGGATCCATTAGAGTACTTTTATCCATACAGAACAAAATACCTAACTAAAATACTGTCATTCAAATGGTAGGTGTTTATCATGTTTTCCCAAACAAGGAGTCCAGACCTAGCCATCCCAGGATGATTCAGTGGCTCAAAGACCATGTTTCTCTGCTGCTATCGTCTTCATGTTGACAAAGTAGCTGCAGTGGCACCATGCATCTCATCTCATACCCTCACAAAAAGGAAGGGAAAATTGGAACCTGCCTAATGTATTTCTGTCTTTTTCCAAAACTAGCCAGGAGGCAGCTTGTTCATATAACGATATTAGATGAACACCCTTAGCTGTAAGGGTTGAGAGAGCATGTATTTCATGGAAATTCACCTCTGCTGAATTGACAGAGGGCTGTGGCTCTTGGGGAGGCAGCCTAGTGCCTGCCACAATAAGTAATGAGACTCCTCAGTTTATGAAATACTTGAGGAATGAGGTCTGCATCCCTTGAACTTGAACGGTGAGTTTGCACCGTTCTTTAAATTGAAACAAATCTGAAAAGAGGGAGTTCTGACAGATTCTCATGAAAGAAAGAATTAATTTATACTGCTACTAACCTTACAGTTAGTTGTAAGCTTCCAGAGTCTTGAGAAGTGGGTCCCTAGGAGAATCTTAACAGTCTCTCCTCTGACTTTTCATCATTAGTTCTAGAACGATTGTTAGGTGAATCTTGCTTATTTATTGAATCCTTACATTAAAGAGCCATTTATCGCAAGGATGACGGTAGATGCTTATTATTCATACTTGCATGAAGACTCTAAGTTAAGGCAGGTGTGCCTCCATATTTATCCATAAAGGGGCACTTTTCAAAGTGTTGCTACATTATGCATTCTACTTTAAAGGCACAGTTGCCTGTAAGCCCTGAAAAGGAGTGTGTCTTATCCTGGCACTCTGGTTTTCTCTGGAGTCTACTGCTTGGCTTAGAGGAGAGCCTGTTGGTAAATTTCACGTGGATTTTGGGAGCCTTTGAGACCATGTGTTAAAGGGGCTAGCTGATCCAGGAGGTGCTATTTTAAGGAAGACTCTGACTGGTCAGGACCCAGAGGTAGCAATTCAGGAGTCTAAGCTGAGTTTCCTCGTGTAGGTCAGAGCACAGAAATCGATGAAATAATAAAACCAGAGAACTAGAGAGAAGTTGTCCACAATGAACTAGGCAGCTCGGGGGACTGAAGAGGAGGAAGTTAAATCACCTGCCTTCTCTTTGAGACATAACTCTCACCTTAAACCCTGGTTCAGCAACATTGATCGCTTAAGGAGGAATAATAGATATATGCACTTTCTTGGGCTGATGTTTCGTATTCCCCAAATCCCTGATTACCTGTGCTTTTAGGTGAGGTAATAAAATCACAGAAAATAGGTTAAGCAATAATTTATAGAACCTCAGATCTAATCAGTCTTTTTTTCCCCATCACTTTCCTTTATCCAGATTCTTTTTTTTTTCAATATCCTTTTAAACGTTCAGGAAATGTATGACTGTTGCATTTTCAGAGGCTGCCTTATCAAGTGGTAGGTTAGTTGGAAATGGGAGCAAAGGTTGAGAGGGATGAGGCAGGGAAAAGGCAGGTGCCAGGAGACGCGCACGTCCTAATGCCTGGAACGTCATCCTAGGGGTGTGCTTCCTTGCAGATGCGGTTATGTTGAGTGGCTTGAGATGCGGGGTTTTCTTGGACTATCCAGCGGGTCATAAACAAAATTATTTGTACCTTTGTGAGTAAAGGCAGAGGGAAATGTGACAGAGAGACAGGAGAGAAGGCCATGTGACCACAAGTCAGAGGCTGGAGTGATTCGGCCCCAAGTCATGGAGCGCCCAGAGCAGTGGAAGCTGGAAGAGACAAAGAAAAGCTGGTGGGGGGACGCTCCAGAGGGTGGAGACACACACACACACAGGCACACACACAGACACAGACACACACACAGACACAGACACACACACAGACACACACAGACAGAGACACACACAGAGACACACAGATAACACATACACACAGACACATACATACACACACAGAGACACACAGATACACACAGACACGGACACACACAGACACAGACACACACACACACAGACACACATACACAGACACACACACACACACAGACACAGATACACAGACACACACAGAGACACAGACACACACACAGACACACACACACACACAGACACACACAGAGACACAGACACACACACAGACACACACACACAGATACACACACACAGACATACACAGATACACAGACACACACAGAGACACAGACACACACACAGGCAGACACACACACAGACACACACACACAGATATACACACACACAGAGACACACACACACGTGTACGTGCTTATGGCCGATTCACGTTGTATGGCAGAAACCAACATAACTGTAAAGCAATTCTCCTCCAATTAAAGCATTTTTAAAATAGAAAAGATTGTCCCCTAAAGCTACCAAGGAGCCTACCTTGATTTTGGCCCATTGAAACTGATTGTAGACTTCTGGGCTCCAAAAACCATGGGAGAATAAATTTCTCTTTTAAATGATCAGGTCTGTGGCAACGTGTTAAAACAGCCCAAAGCAACTGATAACAAAGGGAAATATTACTAAATGCCTTCCGTGATTCTGTGGTGGCCACATCCTGAAGGCAGGCATGTACGTGGACCCCGGAGCCCACAGGACGAGAGAGAGGCACTGGACACTTCGGACACCGTGGCCCCGGCGACGGCCTCGCCGTGAGGCCCAGCTCTGCTTCCCTGGCCGCTCCCACTGAGCGCCCACACCGGCTCCTCTCCCCTCCCCGGGGGACTCCTCTCAGCTTCAGAATGTGACTCTTTATCATCTCGACCACCAGGAAAGGAGCTGAAATTCATTCACATTAAGGTATACACTTGCCTTTTTGAAAATTGGAGAGGAAAAGATGGTGTCTGCCTTCCACACGGACATATTTCTTTTTATTATTTTTGCTGTTCGGTCGTGTCCTACTCTTTGCGACCCCATGGATTGCAGCATGCCAGACTTTCCTGTCCTTCACTATCTCCTGGAGTTTTCTCAAACTCGTGTCCATTGAGTCAGGGATGCTATGTAACCATCTCATCCTCTGTCGTCTCCTTCTCCTCCTGCCCTCAATCTTTCCCAGCATCAGGGTCTTTTCCAGTGAGGTGGCTCTTCATATCAGGTGGCCAAAGTACTGGAGCTTCTGCCTTAGCATCAGTCTTTCCAATGAACATTCAGGGTTGATTTCCTTTAGGATTGACTGGTTTGATCTTGCTGTCCAAGGGACTCTCAGGAGCCTTCTCCAGCTCCACAGTGCTCAGCCTTCTTTATCGTCCAGCTCTCACATCCATACATGACTACTGGAAAAACCATGCTTTTGACAGTGCACAGTTGTTGACAAAGTGATGTCTCTGCTTTTAGACATGCTGTCTAGGTTGGTCATAACTTTCCTTCCAAGGAGCAAGCGTCTTTTAACTTCATGGCTGCAGTCACCGCCTGCAGTGATTTTGGAACCCAAGAAAAACATTCATTAAACACATGCAGACTCTACTTAACAATTCATATAAACTTAAGAGCAAGAACCAAATTAAAATAAATACAGGTCGATCAATAAAGTCAATAAATTTCAAATTAAGAAACAGTCATTTTGTGTGGCAGAAGATGAGGTTCCCGAAACTAAATCACCCCTTAAACGTGTTCGGGTGTTTGCTGTTGTGACACCGATGTTTTGGGTTGGACGTTGCCTTGGACATGCCTGCTCTTGCCTCTGGGTAAAGTGTTGCCCTGCCCACCGTTTCTCTGCTGGGAGCCGCACTCTTTGTTCACAGAGACCCCTGTGCTTCCAGGAAACGAAATTAGCTGACTTGGTGTTGGCACATCATGAAGATGCACGCTCATTCAGGCAATTAATTTGGGTATGAGTTTATTTTTATGATCAGAATATAACTTTATTAATGTTCATCGCCCAAATAATATGAATAAACAGGGAAACAAACAGTGAAAAAGGTATTAACAATTACAATTAAAATAAAAGTAATACTTTCTCCGTACTGTCCAGGCTACAACCAGTCCCTGGGTATCATTACTCTGGACCATTTCTGATTTTAGTTCTTCCGGTGTTTATTTCTGTCCTTGTAATATTACGTTCATATATCAATATTCACAGACTGCCTCCCATCCACGTAGAACATTTAACTCACATTTCCTCCTGCTTCCTTTTCTCCACTCTGGGTTGGAGAAACTATCAGGTTACTTTCAGTTCCTCTAGACGGGGGTGCCCAACCTCCAGGCCGTGGGCCGGTACCTCCTGTCACGTCAGCGGCAGCATTAGCTTAGAAATAAAGTGCACAGCAAATGTGCTGGATGTGAATCGTCCCTAAACCATCCTCCCACACCCTCCCCCATGTGTGGAATAATTGCCTTCCATGAAACCCATCCCTGAGGCCAAAAAGGTTGGGGACCGCTGCTCTAGAGATCTGTTTCATAAGTTCCTATGAAAATGTCTTTGCAAATGCATTTCTTGTTCTGCTGATCTTAGTGGAGTCTCCTGGCTTCTCACCAGACAAGAGAGAGAAGTTAGTGCCCACACGGTCTTCTGCTCCATCCTGCGTGGTCCCTCCAGCTCTTTCTCCCAGCTCTCATTGGTGACGTGTGCACCGTCCCACTTAATAAAATCTCCCACCAAACGGTTGGTTTTAAAATGGAAAATTCTAACACAACACTGTAAATCAACTGTCCTTACAAAAAAGAACACAGATCTTTAAAAGCAAAAGCGTTTTGCTTCTGTATTGAAAACAATGAACTCATCTAAGTATCAAGAATGGGTTCCAGCTTTACCGTTTACTACAAAGTCTGTGGACGCTGCTGCTGCCCCCAAGTCGCATCAGTCGCGTCCGACTCTGTGCGACCCCGTAGACGGAAGCCCACCAGGCTCCTCTGTCCCTGGGATTCTCCAGGCAAGAATACTGGAGTGGGGTGCCATTTCCTTCTCCAAAAGTCTATGGATAATCACCTAAAAATCTGTGAAAAATTAAAAAGAGAAGTTATTCCAAATAGATAAGTAAATTTTTAAATGGATAATTTATTTAAAACATTGACAATGTTTTGCTTAGACATGTATTTTCTCTTTAAAACTTGACAATGCAGACAAAGCCAGAGAGAGAGAAATTGTAGTACTTTGTCACTAAGCAGCTTGTCTAGAGGCATTCAGATCAAATAGACTCTCCGATAGCTGCAGCTAGTGTATTCTTACCTGGACCTTGACTTTAGTAAACAGACCCGTTTTCTTAGCAATCCTAATGGATTGTTTCTATTTGAAATTAAAAAGAAAAACTATCTTCATTGCAGACAAAATGAAAAAATTGTGTAGATAATGCTAATACATTTAGGGGTAGTTGTAGAAAGAACATGGAATACGAGGTCTATATTCAAATATTAATTGTATTTCTTAGGCACTAGCAGCAAAAGTTTGGAAATTGAAATCTTGAAAATGCTAGTTGTATTACTCGCCTGGGCTGACCTAATGAAGCCACAGAGCGGGTCCAAACAACAGAAATGTATTTTCTCACGGTTCTTGAGTCTTTAAGCCCCAGGTGAAGGGCCAGCAGGGTTGGTTTCTAGTGTGGCCTCTCCTCCCGGCTGCAGATGGACCTGGTCACTGGGTCTCACATTGCTTTTTCTCTGCTTGAATTTGCAGAGGGAGAGAGAGAGAGAGAGCTCTGTCTCTTGTCCTGTCTCCTTACAAGGAGACCAGGGCTACTAGACCAGAGCCTCACGTTTACGATCTCATTTTACTGCCTCCTTCAAGGCTCTGTCGCCAGTACAGTCACATGCAGACTCAGGCTTCCACATGTGCATTGGAGAGAGAGGAGTCGGTTCAGTCCATAACACCGGTACATATGGACATCTGATGCGAAGAACCGACTCATTGGAAAGACCCTGATGCTGGGAAAGATTGAGGGCAGGAGGAGAAGGGGACGACAGAGGATGAGATGGTGGGATGGCATCACCGACTCAATGGATGTGGGTTTGACCTAACTCTGGGAGTTGGTGATGGACAGGGAGGCCTGCTCTGCTGCAGTCCATGGGGTCACAAAGAGTCGGACACAACTGAGCAACATGGATATCTTTGCTGTGTATTATTTTGCCTACACAGTCTGACCTCTGGCCTTCAAAGATTTACATCCATCCCACATACAAAGTATATCCACTCCGTTCTGAGACCCCAGAAGTTTCAAACTATTCCAGAATCAGTTCAAAGTCCAAAATTTCATCAGCTCAGCAGTCCCAAATACCATCATCAATGAGTTATGAGTAAGACTCTGGGTGTACTCTATCCCGGGGTGGAATTCATCACTATTGTGAACCTGTGGGACTAAAGAAATAAGTGGTGTCTTCTCCTGAAAGTAATGGTGACACAGGCATAGGGTAACAGTTATAAGTATTTCTGTTCCAAAAAGGAGAAATTTTAAGGAAAAAAGGGGTTACCAGTTCCAAAACACTTGTAAATTCACTTGGACATACTCCCTGTGTGTTTAAAGTCCTGGGAATAATGGTCTGCGGATTGTAACTCTGTCCTCTGGGGGCATGTTTCTTCTTCATGAAAGGCAGCATGAGTTTGTAGCTGAGTAGGTTTATCAGCATATTTCTTGTCTGAGGAGGCTGGAGGTCTGCCAGCCTTCTTTTATTTCATAGTCTCTGTGTCCTTTTCAGTCCAAGCTGGCAGAGCTTCTGCAGAGATACAATTCTTAAGAACCTGTGGGTTTCCTATGTATGTCATGGGGATTCATTCCATTAGACCAGAGACCCCTCCAGAGGAGTTAGCTACATACTCCCATCTCTGTGTTTGGCTTCTGCTGAGATGGCTGAAAAGATTATGAGTTACACAGTTAGGCTCTTCAATGAGATTTTTATGTGACTGAACACCCTGAGATTCTGATCTTTCTGTCACATTGGCAAAAGTATGTTAAGCCACATCTAGTGAAGTGAATTTCTCAACTTCCGCATGTTTTACAGTCTGGATAAGAGGAGATAATTCTCCAAAGGAAATACAGAAATAGCCAATAAGCACATGAAAAGATGCTCAACACTATTAGGTTTGAAACATTATTCACTCATAAAAAGGAATAAAGTGCTGGTACATGTTATTACATATTATCACATGGAAGAAACTTGAAAATGAAATTACCAATAAAAAAAGATAAGATATTGTATGATTCCATATGAATTACTCATACTAACCAAATGTATAGATACAGAAAACAAATTTTTCATTGCTTAGGATTGGCAAGAAGTGGGTGGACGTGGGGAGTGACTGCTAATGGTGATGGAATTTTAGAGAGGAATAATGCAAATCTTCTAAACTTAGATCATAGCGTTGCTGTTGTTCAGTTGCTCAGTTCTGTCCGACTCTGCAACCCCGTGAACAGCAGCACACCAGGCTTCCCTCTCCTTCACTGTCTCCTGGAGTTTGTTCAAACTCATGTCCATTGAGTCGGTGATGCCACCCAACCATCTCCTCCTCTGTCGTCCCCTTCTCCTCCTGCCCTCGGTCTTTCCCAGCATCAGGGTCTTTTCCAATGAGTCGGCTCTTCGCATCAGGTAGCCAAAGTATTGGAGCTTCAGCTTCAGCGTCAGTCCTTCCAATGAATATTCAGGACTGATTTCCCTTGGGACTGACTGGTTTGATCTCCTTGCAGTCCAAGGGACTGTCAAGAGTCTTCTCCAGCACAATTCAAAAGCCTCAGTTCTTCAGTGCTCAGCCTTCTTTATGGGCCAACTCTGCTGAAGAAAACCATAGCTTTGGCTGTGTGCACCTTTGTCAACAGAGTGATGTCTCTGCTTTTGACTATGCTGTCTGGGTTTGTCATAGCTTTTCTTCCAAGGAGCCAGCGTCTTTTAATTTGGTGGCTGCAGTCACTGTTCCCGCGATTTTGGAGCCCAAGAAAATAAAATTTATCCCTGCTTTCACTTTACCCCTTCTGTTTGCCAAGAAGCAATGGGACTGGATGCCGTGATCTTAGTTTTTTGAATGTTGAGTTTCAAGCCAGTTTTTTTCACTCTCCTCTTGCAACCTCATCAAGAGGCTCTTTAGTTCCTCTTCACCTTCTGCTGTTAGAATAGCATCATCTGCATATCTGAGGTGGTTGATATGTTACCTGGTTTAAATGTCATTGTTCCTAAGCCGTTGATAGTGAAGCATAACTAAATTTATTCTTTCATTAGGACAAGAATCTACTGAAGAAATATGAGTAGTATGTACAGCAGACATCATTATTTATTGTACTTTTTCTATTAGAGAAGAGAAAAGAAATCTAATTGGAATTATTGGACCCAACCTGTAACTGTATCTGGCACAGAGCGCTCATTTAGCACTGACATGCAAGCACAGTGAAGGGAAATGCTCCCTCTGTGTTCACTGAGCTGTTTCCTTTTCTGCACAGCTGTGTTAGGATGCTTGTTAATGGAAAAGGCTGCAGCGACTTGCTTCTCAGCAAACTCTGTGTCATTGGAACTTGTGAATTAACAGTGCAGATGCTGAAAAATAAAAAATTGATTTCCACGTGTTCTTCCGTAGGTGTCTGTATGGAAACGCACACAGATTATCAACTTCTATGGACATAACACACGAGTTTCCCAGTGACTGATTCTGAGCATTAGAGTGGTTTTGCTCTGCATCTCAGGCTGGGGTCTGTCTCCCTGTGGATGTACATCTGACATGCCCACCACTGTCGTTTTCCTCTTGGGTTTTGAAAGCACTTAGTGCTTGACATCACCCACACCGTTCACAGCGGAGTGCCACTTGTTGTGTGCCCGTCATTGTAGGGTGCATTCGTTGGGATCTGATTTGATGGCCAAGTTTTTTCCAGTTAAGGAAATGTATGCCTTGAAAACTTTTTCCCAATCTTTTCTTTATTACAGAAAACATTTTCACCTGGAGAGCAGTGTTCTGTCAAGATCATCATAAACGTTACCTGCGTTTTGTGATTTTATTAGCTTCCTGGCTCTGGAATATGTTATGAGCAAGCCAGATTCTGTGAATAATGTCAGTATTTAAATTCTCCTGCAAATATGGTTAATGCTGGCTTTACTGTCCTCCTGCACACCTTTAGAGAAGCCACTTAACCTCTCAGGAGCTCGGGTCTACTTTCCATAAAATGGCTTTCCTTCCTCCTCCTTGCAGGATTGAGAGGTAGTAATTGTCAGAGTCCTCCAAACATGGCGAAACATTTCAGAGTTGTCACTGTACATCACAAGGACCCAAAGAAACCAGCCCCTCAAAGCAGGACACCAGCTTAACACACGTGAGACCTTGACTCCGAAGAAATAGAAATCTATTAGGCACAGCAGAAAATGACTGAAAAGTTGTTTTCAAAATTATCAATTTGAGAAAAGAGCTTGGAACCTAAGAGCAGATGATCTTGATAAAGCTAATTAGGAATATTAGGAATTAAAATTAATTATTTAGAAATTTAAAACAGCAAAATGAAAGAGCTTGACACACAGGAGATAAAAATTGAGCTGAAGAAATAATGCAAATCCTCCCGCAGACATGAAAATGCAGGAGACCTGGAGGTTCCTGGCGAGGCCCAGCGGGTCTGGAACGACGGAGAGGCAGCCCTGAATTGGAGGGTTACTGATAGCATTCCTGATGCCAAGAGAGGCAGTTCTTAGACTGTGAAGAGTACTGACTGGTGAGCAGGATATTTAAAGAAAAGCCACAACTGGACATTTTTCTAATGGAATTTCAGAATATCAAATATGGGAGACTATGCCTTCCTCGCTGGACATTTTCAGCGCACACTTTCTACTGCACCAGCACCAGCCCACTCAGTCTCCTGAAAACACTGCAGGCATCAATGGCTTCACAGCCTTGCAGTCCTCCCGGCTTGAACGTTCCTCCGTTATGTTACCTTGGCCAGCAGGGTCTTTTCTCAGTTCCCCCTGCTTTTTGCCCTGCAGCCTCCTCCTACACAGCAGGCACAGCCGCCCTCAGCCCTGTCACCCTCGCAGTGTGGCCATTCTGTCCGCGCTGGCTCCATTTCTCTGTGCGATTCTGAGAGTCAGAGTCGCTTCCAGGCTCTTCCGTTTGTGGCTCTTCGGGGCTCAGCCTGACTTCTGAGCATGGCGGTCCCTTGTGCTTGTCCCCTCCTCGGAGGATTTTGGAATGCATCAGGCTGTAAGTCCGTAGCTTAGATAGCGCCTGACCGTGTGAACAAGCCGTCAGGCTCCGGAGGGGCCAGCGGAGAGTGTCTTGAGGAGGGAGGGCTGACTATTGACAGAAACACCTGTCCCGGCTTGAACGGAGCACTTTCTATAGTAATGCTGTAGTATAGAGTAATAGTATAGTAACAGCATACAGTAATGCTGTCACTGGAGAAGGCAGTGGCACCCACTCCAGTGCTCTTGCCTGGAAAACCCCATGGATGGAGGAGCCTGGTGGGCTGCAGTCCATGGGGTCACTAAGAGTCGGGCACAACTGAGCGACTTCCCTTTCACTTTTCACTTTCACGCATTGGAGAAGGGAATGGCAACCCACTCCAGTGCTCCTGCCTGGAGAATCCCAGGGACGGGGGAGCCTGGTGGGCTGCCGTCTACGGGGTTGCGCAGAGTCGGACACGACTGAAGCGACTCAGCAGCAGCAGCAGCAGCAACGCTGCCACTGTAGGCTCTCCCTATTTAAGTCATAGAAGATTTAAAGTATTTAACAAAAAAACCCAAGGAAGTAGTAGTTTTTTAAAAATAAAACACATTTTTGGTGGTCCAGTGGTTAAGCCTCCATGCTTCCAATGCAGGGGGCATGAGTTCGATCCCTGGTCAGGGAAGTTCTGCATGCCATGCAGTGTGGCAAAAAAAAAAAAAAAAATCAACTTTTTGTTTTGATGAATAGAACAATCGTTTGTGAAAAGAAAAACTTCTCAGAAAGTGAATAGATCGGCTTTTCACATTTGACCCAAAGTTTGTTTAAATGGCAGTCTTCCATTCTTGTTGGGCTTCCTATGGATACCAAAATGTGGAGCTAGATCCATCCCTGCATAGAAGTGTTTACTTAGATAAAATGTAAGCTTTACTATGATTAGTTATTTTCTGACCATGTATTTGAGTGTCTGACATATTTACTCTTGTTCTTGCTTTATTTGTTGTATTTTAATTGAAATATATTTGATACTGTGTAAGTTTAGGGCTTCCCAGGTGGGACTAGTGGTAAAGAACGTGCCTGCCAGTGCAGGAGACGTGAAAGAGGCGGGCTCGATCCCTGGGTCGGGAAGATCCCCAGGAGGAGGGCGTGGCAGCCCGCTCCAGTATTCTTGCCTGGAGAATCCTGTGGACAGAGGAGCCTTTCAAGCTACAGTCCACAGGGTCTCAAAGAGTCGGACACGACTGAGTGACTAACACACAGGTTTAAGGTGTGCAACATGTTGGTTTGATGCATTTATATGTTGCAACCAGACACGACTGAGTGACTAACACACAGGTTTAAGGTATGCAACATGTTGGTTTGATGCATTTATATGTTGCAACATGATGCCTTTGTAGGATCAGCTAACACCCTCTGTAAGGCCACATGATTATGTTCTTTTTTAGGGTGGGAAAAATTAAGATCTAGTCTCTTACCAAGTTTGCTGTTTATAGTACAGTTTTGTTGTCTCTAATCACTAAATGTGCATGAGAGCTCCAGGACTTCTTTATCAACTAGTTGTAAATCTACTTCTTAATTACTAGCTCATGGTATAACTTTATTAGATCTATGTCTAGTAATCTTTAAAATTTTCATTTATTGTCTGTTTTCTATACTGAAATGCATCATGCTTGAAGCAGTGTATCTTTTTTCGAGACTGCTTCAGAGGCAGATAAGAAAGTCCTAGAGGGAAGAACTAGGATTGGCTTTAACATGCTTTGATTGGCACCTAGGAGAGCTCCACATACCATCACGTCTAGCAGGAAGGCCACCTCAAGCCTCATCATCCTGTACATTTCAAAAGACTTTTACACGCACTAATCCTATTTGATATGCGAGATACAAGGCAGTGTGCAATGTTTCTGCGAATTTCAGTAATCTTTCATGCCCAGGGAGGCCACAAAAAAGAAACCATAGGAGATGTAACAACATCTATATGCTAGAATCCTAGAAGCTTTGAGGATTTCATTCAGAGATTATCATTTTTTCATTCTGTAATATAAAAAATTTTTTTTGTTTCCCCAACCTGCCACAGACTTTGAAACAGAAAGCTGAAAGAGGCAAAGGGTACTGTTGAGGGCAAGCACTATGACAGCCCAAGAAGTGAAGGCTGGCTCAACAGCCAGAACTGGAGAGAAACAGACATAACAACCAAACATCCCCGTGTAAAAACGCAGTGAGCTGAAACCACCTCACGCAGGATGCACAGACCTACACACCCTAATTAACAGTCCTGATAACCCCACGCAGCAGCCCAGCACAAAACCAGAAGAAATGAGGGCCTGAATCTCCAGGAAAAGGGCAGCAAAGGAGGCATCTTTTATTTCACAGAGCAGGGTCGTAAATAAACATTCTACGTAAATGATGGACATCAAAGTTAAGATAAAGAATGTCTTGTTAGTATAACAGCAGCGAGGGTGGTTTGATGTCCTGTCCAGTGGGGGTCTCGGGGGGAGAGGTATACTTGCTTTACAATGTGCTGTTAGTTTCTGCTGTTCAGCAGCATGACTCAGCTGTAAGTGTGCACACGGCCCCTCCCTCTTGAGCCTCCCCCCACCGCCCCCAGCCCACCCCTCTGTATCCGCAGAGAGATGGCCTCCCCAAGCCAAGCTCCTTGCTTAACACGCAGCTTCCCACTCGCTGTCTGTGCATGGTTGTATGGCTCTGTCAGTCCCAGCCTCCTGGTCTTCCCATCTCCTGCCCCCGCCACTTCCACACCTTCTGTTCCCTGCGTTTGCGTCTCTGTTCCTGCCCGGCTTTAATCTGCTCAGACTCACAGGTCAGAAGGTGGACAGCCTATTGTCTTGTCAAAGTAGATGAATGAATTTTTGTGCCTGTAATGAGAGAACCTCTCTGAGGCAGATCTAAATCCCCAGAAACTTCAGCCTTAGGAAGTAGGATAAAAGCTGCCAGGTTCCTAAAGTCTCCCCGCTGGTGTCATTACCTGAATACCTCCTCTTTGGATGGATGGTCAAGTCTTATTCCGGGTGCTTACTCCCAAGCCTGCTGATCCAGGGGAGGCGGGGAGGTCAGAATCTGGTAGTTTGCATGCAGAATTTGGGGTATATCCTTATCTGGAGGACTAATCCCCAACCTGAAAGCAGCCAGGAACGAGTGAGGCATATGGGGAATAAATACCTAAGGAACGTGCTACTTGTTTTTGGATTTCAGGCACCCAGTGTGGTGTTTGCGGTTGCCATTATGAATGCTTAATGAATGACTGGTTACATAATACAGTTGTGATCCCTTCTGTTTTTTTTTAACTATTTCCAGCTTATTGCTCATCAGTCAGTTTTTCAACAGTTATTTACCGTCATATCTAAGAAATACGGTTATTTACGTTTTACAGGTCGAGAGGGCATAATGATGCCATTTTACTGTACTGAGTCCCCTTACCATAGCTTTCGATAGCTTTGTTCTGATTGTTTAGTCCTGCAGACACGTCCAATTCTTTTGTGACCCCGTGGTCTGTAGCCCACCCACCAGGCTCCTCTGTCCGTGGGATTTCTCAGGCAAGAATACTGGAGTGGGTTGCCATTTCCTTCTCCTGGGGATCAAACTGGTGTCTCCCGCATTGGCAGGCGGATTTTTTTTTTTACCACTGAGCGACCTGGTATTGATAAAAGCAAAAAGCATGCCTGGCTTTTGTTCAGCACTATGTATAGAAGTTATGTTTAACCCTGTATACTATTTCGGGGTGGCAATCAGAATGTTTTATGGTCCTCTTTTTTTTAACCAAGAAATAAAATTTTTTGTCTCTGTGCCTTGCTCTTTTCTAGCGGAAGATAACAGTCTGTCTCAAAAGAAGAAGGTGACTGTGGAAGACCTCTTCAGTGAAGATTTCAAAATCCACGACCCCGAGGCTAAGTGGATAAGTGGTGAGTCCTGAGTGCATCTGGGGACTCACGCTCCTACTCTCTGCCCCTCTTTGAGAGCTTGGGTTCTGTCATCTGCCTTTCACCGTCTCTCTCTGGCTGTAGAAGTGGGTCCACAGAGCTCTTGCTCTGGTCGTCATCTCATCATCATTCTAAGAAAATGTGTATCTGGTCAAATCAGGCTGCTCCTTCATGAGAAATGGGTCTTCGGTGTCGCCTCCGTGAATCCGTGCCTCTCAGACCCAGACGTGAGATGTTGCTAAGCAACAGGACAGGGGGAGACACAGCTGAGCCTTCCTCCCTCCTCCGCATTTCTTTATTCCCTTTTGTGCTCCTCTCGCTTTCACTCCCGGCTAGGTCCAGGCACCAAAAGGAACTGAAAGGATTCTTCTAGAATGC
Source organism: Bos indicus x Bos taurus (assembly GCF_003369695.1). Lineage (NCBI taxonomy): Eukaryota > Metazoa > Chordata > Mammalia > Artiodactyla > Bovidae > Bos > Bos indicus x Bos taurus. The sequence continues at coordinate 3,332,139 of NC_040079.1, read as the reverse complement.
TGCCTAGTGAAGGGAACAGTGGAGTTCAGTGCCCACATGCGGATAACTTAATCTTCCTCTCGAGTTTTAGTCTAGATGAAATCTTGTTTTCTTGTTTGGGGATTTTTTTTTTAAACCACAAAGCAATATAGACCTGGAGGTGAAAGGCAGTTTGTTTACATTTGTTGGTTCAAAATAGTCTATTTCCTTTAGTTGGGTCTGAAATAATTCTATACTGCAGTCCTGGGGGAAAAAGATGTAAGTGACTGCTCCCCCATCCTCTGCAGGCTTCTCTGCATCCCTCTTGCACAGTCTGGTCCTAGAACCTCTCCAGTTATCTCCACAGATACTGTTTTCATTTCGTCTTAGCCTCCATGGGATGCACTTGAAAACTGATCCTCGGGGCAGAGAACCTTTGTAGTGGAATACTAGAGGTCTAGTTCACAGCCTGGCTTTTATGGTAAATGAGGCCGAGAGAGGTTGAGTGACCTCTCTGAGGTCATAGAGCTAGTTAGTGACACAGCTGAAGCTGGGAGCCTGTCTCCTAACTTCCTCCCCATTTTGTGCTCTTTCCACCGATACTTTGTTGAATGACACTGTGTCCTATTTTCTCGCTGTCAAGCTCCTCTGAAATGCCATTTATGCTTTCCGAACTGTCGAAAAGCAACCAGCGATGACTCTTTGCCTTCCGTCTCCCACTGGGCAGTAGCTTCTCCTTTGTCCTTCACTGCGGCTTCCGTATTAATTTCTGGTTCTTAGATTTGCTTATTTAAAAATGAAAGGAGTGGCTGAATCTCAGAGGGAATGTATTTTATAAGAGGCAATTGGGAAGAAATGAGAGCAGCGTGCTGTGAATACCAGTGGGAGGCACACACGGAAATCCAAATCATTGATGGAGCCAAGGTCTTTGTTGTTGGACGAAATACTTTTACCTTTGGTGCTGAGGGGACTTGGCATCGGCTTCCTGCTTGTGTATACCCATCGCAGAGGAAGGATTGAGCACTGATCGCATGCTCTGGGCCAGACCTTGGGAATAAAAGATGATGACTGTCTTAAGGAGCACAGCATCATTCGGGAGACAAACAGCGACCAATGGCAGTCGTGACACAACATGCAGCAAGGATGTGATTTCCTCGTTCTTCCCGAGAAGGAGTTTCAAAGATGGTGCATACACTCGGTCTCAAAGGTAGAGGGTTCAGAGGCAATCGGAGGGGGGCCCTGCCAAGACCCCATGAGTGCTCAAATAATATAGGCAAGCCTTTAGAATAGAGTGTCCATGCCCTCCGGCTCAGCCTGCCTCAGCATTTCCTATGCAGACAATGTAAAAAGTGTAGGCAGAGATCTGGAGACTCAAGGGCACCCAAGTTTCTATAGGAACCTGCGGTGGTTGCTGTTATAAGGCGTTGGTCTTTCATGAACTAATTTATAATACAGAGGCATGGAGCTGGTCCTGAGATGTGCTGGCTTTCTGGCCAAAATTTCACTCTATCCACAAAGTTGGGAGTTAATACAAGAAGTCAGGAAGTGGCCTTGTGCCCAGCAGAAAATGCCCAGCAGGTTAAATCTACTCATAAGATGACCTGTGGTTCAAAGAAACATGCCTTTTATGTCCAGGAGCTTTTGTAAGAGGAGTCTTTCTTTGTAATTGTAGGCCCAGTGTGAAGTTTTGTTGTGGGATAACCAAGTAGTCAGGTCTCCCCAGAGACCAGGCACCATCAGAAATCTAAGGGAACATAACTGTTTCCTCCCCCAACCCTATTTTCTAGCTGCCCCCTCCTCCTTTCACTGATTCCTCTTCCTGATCAGTCTCTTTCTTCCTGCTCCTTGAAGATGCAGTAGCTTAAAGTGAATGAAGTGACTTTGTGGTGACTAACTGTGCCTTACACTGTGAGGTTTACAAATGCCATAAAGAATTCATTCATTTTTTAACCTTACAAGTCTAAATGTGAAAACCCAGGGAAAGAATCCTACATTTCGTAGGATCGTGGATTGTCGTGGAGCTGAGATGAGCTTTAGAAATGATCAGAACATTAATTCATTTAATTAGTGTTTATTGAGTGTCTACACGGAGAAGGCAATGGCACCCCACTGCAGTACCCTCGCCTGGAAAATCCCATGGATGGAGGAGCCTGGTGGGCTGCAGTCCATGGGGTCGCGAAGAGTTGGACACGACTGAGCGACTTCACTTTCACTTTTCACTTTCATGCATTGGAGAAGGAAATGGCAACCCACTCCGGTGTTCTTGACTGGAGAATCCCAGGGACGGGGGAGCCTGATGGGCTGCTGTCTATGGGGTCGCACAGAGTTGGACACGACTGAAGCGACTTAGCAGCAGCAGCAGCAGCAGCAGCGAGTGTCTACAATGTGGCAGGCAAGTTGCTGGACCCCCAGAAAGACATGCTTTTGCCCACGGAACAGTTTCCCTCCGGGTGACTTGGAGTCACCACCACCACCACCACCATCTACCACCATCATCACTACAACAGCCTCATTCTTCTCCTCTTCTTCCTCCTTTCTCCTCTGTCTGCACTTCCTCCCCTTCTTCTTCCTTGCTGTCAACATCAGCACCACCACCACCACCATCATCACATCACCATCATTATTATCATCAGCATATCACCACCATCATCATCACCATCATCTACTGGGGGCTTCCCATATCTTAAGTTCTGGGCTAAGTGCTTTGCACACTTTAAATCAATGAATTCTCACAGTTACCATTATTCACTTGGCCTTCCCGGGGGGCACTAGTGGTAAGGAACCCACATGCCAATCCAGGAGACATAAGAGACGTGGGTTCAATCCCTGGGTCAGGAAGGTTTCCTGGAGGAGGGGATGGCAGCCCACTCCAGTACTCTTGCCTGGAGAATCCCATGGACAGAGGAGCCTGGCGGGCTGCAGTCCATGGGGTTGCAAAGAGTCGGACACGACTGAGGGACTTGGCACACACACACACACCGTTATTCACATTTTACAGATGAGGAAGCTGAGCCAACTGTGTTTAAATGACTTGATCAATATCACATGGTTAATAAGTAGCAAAATTCAGATTCAAACCTATAAACAGCTGCACTGGTGTCTGTAAATAGCTACATTGTATAGAACCAAAGTCTGCAGTCAGTCTCTTCAACCTCCCTGGCTACATTGTGTGTTTAACCAAGACTGTAGGTTATGAGTATTTCAGAATTATTGCCATTCCTTAACTTCTCTATTTTAGGACTCCTTATTCCCATGGTGCCTATGTTGAAATAACAGAACACAAGTGATCAAGAAAAATGGTGCAATTCCCCAAGAAAGAGACTTGACATTTTTAGTGAACATTAACCATTAAAGTTAACAAACGTATTATCTTCAGTTTAATATTGGAGTTAATCATGTAGAACTAATACATTTTATTTATCAGGGAAAAAATGAATTGGAGTTACATTTCTCCTCACCCCCTGTCATCCTGGGGACACTTTTTTGATCTACCTTTTCTGAAAATGATTGATGTAACAGCCTTCTAATTCTCCCGTGTCCTAAAGCCCTTGTACACCTCCCTCAGGTATTTGTTGCAGCTAAGGAAACGGCAACCCATTCCAGTGTTCTTGTCTGGAGAATCCCAGGGACAGGGGAGCCTGATGGGCTGCCGTCTATGGGGTCACACAGAGTCGGACACGACTGAAGCGACTTAGCAGCAGCAGCCTATTGAGATGTATGGAACAGTATAGCTGGCAACATCTGAGTTCACTCAAACTCCCACCTGCAAAGGAAGAGGCCTGTGCTTCCTGCAATTACCCAGGGTGTGGTCACTCATTTGCTTAGTTGAATAAACTCTTCTGTCTTTTGTAAGTGACCACACTGGACTTCTCAGCCTTCTGTACCTCTGACTGTGCTGTGCTGGGATGCTGTGATATGAGGTGGCCTCTGTGATGCGCTCTTAGGTTACTTCAGACGCTTAAGTCTGTTTACCTCCATGGATCCATCTTCCTGGGCTCTCCTTGTCTACTCATTCTTTCCAGCTCCTAGATGATAAATCGTTTCAGACCTTCTTCTCTTTCCTTACCCCTCCAAACCTTCTTCCCATTCTACTTCCCATCCAAACCTACCAGGAGAAAGAAAAAGAATACTCCCACCATCTCACCTCCTTACCCGCCAGTGTCTGCACCTGCCATGCGCTCTGCGCCTCCCCCAGCCTGAAACCGCAGTGTGACCTGTCTGCTCAGCCCCTAGAAGTTAGGGGTGAATGTGCCTCGCTTACTTGAGGAATGACTGCAGCACATATCTCCTTTCTTCTCTCTATGTCGGTGTTTCATCTCTGTGTTAGATTATTCACATCATCAAGCAGATATACTGCTGCTTGGGTCTCCAAAAACACGCGGAAGGCTCAGCTGGGCTCCACCTTCCCCGCCAGGCGCTGCCCGATTTCTTGTTCCTATTCGCAACTGGAAATGGGTGCCCCTGTATCGTCCCCAGGTACTTCTCCAGCTCTTGCTAAGCCCACTCTGGTTAGGCTTTCTCCCGTAGGACGCCCTGCCCCTTCTCTTGTCGAGGTCACCAGGAGCCTCCAGGTTGCTAGAGTCCACCATCGCATCCCAGACCTCTGCTCAGTCTGCCCGTCAGCAGCATCTGACACAACCCACCCCTCCCTCCGCCTGCACCGGCTCTCTCACTCGACCTCCGTGCCGTCACGTTCTCTTGGTTTAGTCTCTGCCTCCTGAGCTGCTGTTTCTGACTTCTGATGTTGGTGGGCCTGGGTCTCAGTCTTCCCCTTCTCTTTCGGTGTCTACACTCACCCCCTCCGAGTTTCCATCTAGTCTCATGACTTAAAATATTCTCCGCCTACTGATGACCCCTAACTTATTCTCCAGACCAGACCTCTCCCCTGAAGTTCTCAGATGTCTCACAGACATACAACCCTGACTTTAATATCACCAAATATGAGTTCACCCCCTCCTCGCCAAAAAAAAAGCGGCCGCACCATCCACGTGCTAAGTTGCTTCAGTCCTGTCCGACTCTGTGCAGCCCCATGGACTGTAGCCCACCAGGCTCCTCTGTCTGTCTCCAGGTAAGAGTACTAGAGTGGGTTGCCATTTCCTCCTCCAGGGGATCTTCCCAACCCAGGGATGGAACCCCCATCTCTTATGTCTCCTACATTGGCAGCCAGCTTCTTTACCCCTAGCGCCACCTGGGAAGTCCCATCCACAGCCACTCCCAAATCAGTTGATGAGAAATTTGTTCTTCTGGCAGAACAGGCTGAAAGACTTGGAGTCATCGTTGTCTCCACTCTTTTTCGTGTACTTCATATCTAATCCATCAAGAACTTCTGCCAGCTCTGCCTTCAGGATACGCAGTGTCCGTCTTACCCTCAGACACTCCTGGCTGACATCGGCCTTTTTGTCTCAGTTCATGTAAAGGATGCAGGACTGGAGACAGGCGTGGCGTCAGGCAGGACCAGGCCCCATGCTCCTCAGTGGCCCCTCAGGCCAGGGCTCTGGTTCAAGGCGGACCAGGTGCCGTGCTCCTCAGTGGCCCCTCAGGCCAGGGCTCTGGTTCAAGGTGGGAATCATTACATGGCTGGGTGGACTGCTTTTGTTTCTACCTTTTGGTGTCTGGAATCTTTAGTAAAGTACCCAGTCTGTGGCCATCTGCTGGCCCTTCTGGAACATTTTCCCGTTTGCGACTTAAACAACTGACTTTTAAAGATAAGGAAACTTATGGATCTGCCACTTTACGTGGAATGGTTGGAAGTTCTTTCTGATGAAGCTGGTTTAAGCAGACGTCTGACTGTGGGAACCCTTCGAGTAGGCTGTCTGGGGGAGGGGGTCCCACATGTCCCACATGGAGCAGCAGCCACAGAGGCCCTGGGGCAGAACCCTACCTGGGATACCCCATCGACAGTGAGCAGCCACGGGGAAGACCCACCCAGGAGCCCAGAGGGGGACAACATCCGACCAGGTGATGCAGGCTCTTGGGAGGGGGTGGTGGCCAGTGAGAAAGGGTTCCATTCAGAGAAACAGAGGGGTCGAGTGTGCTCTGTTGGAACTGAAGGGTAGAGAGTGGTAAAACTGCACTGTGAGAGCTTAGGTGTGTGTGCTGTATCAAATTTTTTATTATACCTGAGTTACATAGTTATTGTACTAAAGTAGAAAACAGAGAATGCTATTTTAAAGGATAAAAATAAATCCCCTGTAATAAAATTACATTTCCACATTTATCCTCTTAGATGTAATTGGTGGGACAATGCTGACCATGTTTACTACATGGGGGAAACTTTATAACACATTATCATAAACATATTTCAATGTAAATAAATGTCTATTTCCATGAACGTGTTAATGTCTCAATAGGCTCTCAGTACATCAGTTCAGTTCAGTGGCCCAGTTGTGTCTGACTCTGCGACCCCATGGACTGCAGCATGTTAGGCCTCCTTGTCCATCACCAACTCCTGGAGCTTGCTCAAACTCATGTCCATCAAGTCGGTGATGCCATCCAACCATCTCATCCTCTGTTGACCCGTTCTCCTCCCGCCTTCAATCTTTCCCAGCATCAAGGTCTTTTCCAATGAGTCAGCTCTTCGAATCAGGTGACCAAAATACTGGAGTTTCAGCTTCAGCATCAGTCCTTCCAATGAATATAAGGTGATTTAATTCAGTCAGTCTGCAGAGAGTGGAAGTTTCAGCTGTGAGTGGAGACAGAGTGACAGATGTCAAAAGCCACGGTGAACCGTGCATGAATAAGATGTTCTGGTGCGCAGACGTGGGGGTGGGAAGATAGGCACGGGATGCCTCGAGGTGGGCCTTGGTTAGCGAGCGCAATCTCTGCCTGGCTGGAGTCAGCTCCTGTGGTTAGATGAGTGCAGAGCAGAAGCTGATGAGAGAGAACTCTGTGGAATGTGCTTTAAGTGCTGAGAACAGGGCTTGGAGCTCCGTGAGGAGTGGGAGCCACGTGGAGACGTGGGAAGTGCACATCACGTGGGAGCTGCTCACGCTCTCCCGGGCAGAAGGGGCCCAAGGAGGCGGCATCAGAGAAGACCTGGGAGAAGAGGGTGCCAAAGAGGTGGTGCTCGGCCGCCTTGCGATGGCAGGTGGAGGGCACAGAGGTGAGAAACGGCCCCCCGGCGGCCGAATACCCACACGTGCCCCAGGAGTACATTTACTGCAAGTCTCTCATACAATGGGTTGGGTTTCGTTGCCCTTCATCAGACTGCTTTATGTGGCAGATCAGTTCAGTTCAGTTCAGTTCAGTCACTCAGTCGTGTTCGACTCTTTGCAACCCCATGGACTACAGCACACTAGGCCTCCCTGTCCATCACCAACTCCCAGAGCTTGCTCAAACTCATGTCCATCGAGTCAGTGATGCCATCCAACCATCTCATCCTCTGTCGTCCCCTTCTCCTCCCGCCTTCAATCTTTCCCAACTTCAGGGTCTTTTCCAATGAGTCAGTTCTTCACATCAGGTAGCCAAAGTATCGGAGTTTCAGCTTCAGCAACAGTCCATCCAATGAATATTCAGGACTGATTTCCTTTAGGATTAACTGGTTGGATCTCCTTGCAGTCCAAGGGACTCTCAAGAGTCTTCTCCAACACCACTGTTCAAAAGCATCAATTCTTTGGCGCTCAGCTTTCTTTATAGTCGAACTCTCAGATCCATACATGACCACTGGAAAAACCATAGCTTTGACTAGATGGACCTTTGTTGCTAAAGTAATGTCTCTGCTTTTTAATATGCCTAGGTTTGTCATAGCTGTCTTCCAAGGAGAAAGGGTCTTTTAATTTCAAGGCTGCAGTCACCATCCGCAGTGATTTTGGAGCCCCCCTCAAAAAAACATAAAGTCTGTCACTGTTTCCATTGTTTCCCCATCTGTTTGCCATGAAGTGATGGGACTGGATGCCACGATCTTGTTTTCTGAATGTTGAGTTTTAAGCCAACTTTTTCACTCTCCTCTTTCACTTTCATCAAGAGGCTCTTTAGTTCTTCTCCACTTTCTGCCACAGGGTTGTGTCATCTGCATATCTGAGGTTACTAACCCTGTTTCAGACTGTAATGGGGGGAAGGCTAATTCCCAAAACAGGGGGTGATATTTGTATCTGCTGCTGCTATCCAGTCATTAAGTCGTGTCCGACCCTTTGCGACCCCGTGGACTGTAGCACACCAGGCTCCCCTGTCCCCCACTGTTTCCCGGAGTTTGCTCAAATTCATGGCCATTGAGTCGGTGACGCAGACAGCTTTGTCTTTCTGTTCATCACACTTGCCAGCAACAGGAAAACAGTCTCCCTCTGTATTTGTGGGGTCGGCCGCTCTGCACAGGTAGCCTGAAGCCACAGCACCCCGAGGGACTCCTGGATGACACACCTTCTCAGGAAGCATATTTGCTGTTGCAGATTCCCTCTTAGGAAGGCAGCCTGGGCTGAACCTTGGCAACCAGCTGACGAGCCTGCAGCCTGTGGCCTGAGCAAGCCGAGGCACCCACACCCGTCAGGGGACCCGCCCTCCCTGCCCAGCGTCTTCAGGACGCAGCCGGGCCCAGGGCTAGTTGGCAGAAACTGCTGCCGGGGCTAGATCGGCTTGTCTGCCAGCTCCAGGCAAGGCCTGGCCTCCCAGTCCGCCCGCTCTCTGGACTTGAGTGGAACATGGCGAAAGCCCGAGGCGGCTGCTGGCTCCGGAGCCCCTCCGCTGTTTGTTGTTTCTCATTTCCATTCATCCAGGCGCCGTGAGGGAAGAGCCCTCCCTGTCTCTCAGATGCGATATGAGAGAGACTGTAAAATTGGAGAAAATTACTTCCTTTGAATGTCGGGAAATATCAGCTGGCTGGTTGATCCTGGGAAAGTATATGTTTTAGAAGATAAAATTGAGATAGTTCACAAAGCTCAAAGCAGCCTGATTTCCATATTTACTTTCTCCTCTTCTCTATTGTTATTCTGAAAGACCAGATGCATTTCTTTTTCTAAAGCTCAGGGGGTGGGGGGGATGAAGGAGGGATTCCAGTTTATAAAGGTTTGGGTATTTCCGCTGCTTTTCAAAAGCTACATTTTTCAATTGAAACTATTAAGTCTTTAGAATTGCAGAGTCAAAAAGTTCCCCTAAGGATTGTTTGGTGCCACCTGTACCCGTCAGCCAGCAGTCACTGCAGAGGAATGCCCAGAGAGGTCAGGTCTCAAAAAGTGAAAATGTTCTTTCATGGCTCGGTACTAGAGGAGAGAAGTATATAGTTATCGTTTGAAGTCATTACATAGAATGCACGTTGAAGAGCATCACTGCCTGATTAAAGCCCATGAGAAACAGATGAAATACGATTAGAGTACACGTTTGGGTAAAACCCCAATTACTGAACAGTTTTCGAGATCTCCCCTTGCTCAGGGGAAGAGAAACCCAGTTGTCTGGCGTGAGGCCAGCTATGCCGCAGACTGTCTCAGCGCAGTGAAGCTTGTTCCCACCAGTGCTCCCGGATGTATCCTCAGACTGAGGTGCTTTCAGCAGCCCCCCGTCTGCATCGTCCTGCCTTCTTCTTAATGCAACGCCCACACTTCCAGTGTGAGAGCTAAAATGATTATCTGCCTACTGTCCTTTGGAGTTATGAATACCTGCAGGAAGCATTCCAAAGGCCGCAGCAGTCAGTGCCCAGGGCAGTAGAAGCAATAATAGCAATGAATGAGAACAATAGCTACATTCAATAACTTAGTTTTTTTCTCTGTTTTTCTCTGTCTCTGTGCATATGAAAGTGCTTTTATTCAATACTTCTGTGCTTCAGAAGTCCTCATTCACTCTTTATGGCTTGATCCAAAATAAATTATCTCTGGCTTTTCCCAAGGAGAAGCAGTTGTTCTTTGCTGAACTCAGAGTTCCATCCGAGCATCACCTGGATTATCGTCTTAGGGTCCCCAGTCTTGGGGTCCCCATCTGCAAGGCTGGACCTGCTTCACTAGCAGCTAAAGGAGTGATTGGGGCAGAGAGGGGAACAAGCCTGGCTCCTCCCTTTGGAGGCCCTGAATGCTATGTGGACATCACGCTCATTGCGTTTGGTCCTCTGTCTGAGGGGGGCCCTTCTGCTGGTAGTAATTCCTGCTTTGAGGAGTTGCATCTCTTCAGGCTTAGGCAGGCCAACACGGTGCCAGCAGAGAGAGGCACCTTCTTAATCTTTTCCTCACTTTTCAGTTGGCAAGTGCTTCTTCCCTGGGAAATTTAGATCCAGCCTCTGTTTCGTTGAATTGAATGAAGACCCTTGGCAGAAGCAAAGAGTGAAATCCTATTTCAACTTTGTTTCTTTGCATCACAGAGAGACAGGCTTTATTTGGATATATGAAAACACACACGCGTGCACGTGCACACACACACACACACATACACAGGCATGCACATTTTTATCTTGAGAAAAGAGATCTCAAGTGAGAGTTACGTGTTATGTTGCATCCTCAGTGAGGTGGAAAGACAGTTTTCAGAATGTTCTGTGGCTGTTCCAGGGCTCCAGGCCTGACTAGGGGGCTTCTCCTGAACATCTCCCCCCACCCCCAGCACTCAGGGCATGCCCTGAGGTACCACGTGTCACCGCTGAAGGCCCGCCTGTAAACCAGACCAGGGTGCAGGGCGGGTGGTCTGCCTGGTAGTGGGATGTCAAGTCCCATGGCCCACAAACCGGGACTAACCAGCCTTGTTTTATTTTACTTTCATGCAAATTAAGCGACCTGTGAAGTTCCGTAAGCCCCACTTTACTGCAGCTGTTGAACCCAGGGGTGATATTCCTCTGAGTCTAGAATGGTCTTTTTAAAGCAAACCGGAAAGTTCTATTAATTAGCAATTCTACATCCTTGAAATGCAGTGACCCTCATACCAGCACTGACGTTATCATTTATTGTCTCAATTAAATTATCCCAAGTCCTTACCCTCATCAGTCTACTAGAGGCTAATTAATTATCATTGACATCTTTTCAAACATTGATCACCTTCTTAATTAATATAAAATGAATCAGTTGATCTCGTCCGTGACTGAGTGTACTCTCCAGTGGAGTGAATCAGTTGATCTGGTCCATGACTGAGTGTACTCTCCAGAGGAGTGAATCAGTTGATCTGGTCCATGACTGAGTGTACTCTCCAGTGGCCCTTCAACCCTGGGCCCCACGGTGCCTCTAATTTGCATTCAGCTGTTTGCTTCCATCTCTGCCTTACCTTGGGCTCGAGTCCTGGGTCAGGAAGATTCCCCTGGAGGAGGGCATGGCAGCCCACTCCAGTATCCTTGTCTGGAAAGTCTCCAAGGACAGAGGAGCCTGGTGGGCCACAGTCCACGGGATCGCAAAGAGTCGGGCACGACTGAGTGACTCAGCGCAAGCGCTGCCTCACCCTGGAAAGCACGCTTCTTGGGGCTGTGAGTGTGTTGTTGTGGTTGTCCTGTTTCCCTCATGGAGCAGAGTGTCTGGCATGTGACAGAGTTTCTGTGAATATGACTTGACTGAATGATGACTTAGCAGTTGGGCAAGTCAAGCATTCATGGCCCAGGACTCTGGGTAAATGAATTTCTGGTTGATGGAATGATAACCAGGTTCTTTATCTGTGGTAACTCTTGCCATTGAAAGAAATCACATGTATGTGTATGATGATAATGACGTAGGTGTTTCTATTTTCCTGCTTTAATAGGGAGAATCTAATAGATGGTAAAGAGGCTCCTGATTCTAGATTTGTTCACCTCGCTTATGTTGCTGGGAAAGATTGAGGGCAGGGGGAGAAGGGGTGACAGAGGATGAGATGGTTAGATGGCATCACCGACTCAATAGACATGAGTCTCAGCAAATTCCAGGAAATGGTGAAGGGCAGGGAAGGGCGTGTTGCAGTCCATGGGGTTGCAAAGAGTCAGACTCGACTTAGCGACTGAACAACAATGACGACATAATTTCTGTCCTTGTCATTTATTAATTACATGCAAAATGTGCTAAGTCCTTAATATGCTCTGTTTCCACGAGTCACTCAAAGCCACCCCATGAGGGGCCATGGGGTGTCACCAGCTCCACGGGAAGTCTTCCAGCTGCATGGGGTCACCCAGAAGCATGTAGGTGAACTCGGGTCCTATGAGCAGTTCGGGGGCCTTTTCAGTGGCTTCATTTTCTGGCTTCTTCTCAGACTGACCCCCATCGCTCCCGGTGGGGCCGTCTCTTGGGCCATAGGCTTCTCTTCCATGTTCAGACCATCGCTCCCGGCGGGGCTGTCTCCTGGGTCATAGGCTTCTCTTCCATGTTCAGACCATCGCTCCCGGCAAGGCCGTCTCTTGGGTCATGGGGTTTCTTCCGTGTTCAGGCCCTTTAGTTCTCTGAGCATCCTGGGCTCCTGCACAGTCTCCTCTTCCAGAGGAAACACCAAACAACTCGTTTACTCAGGGTCATTATGCAGAAGACTCTAGCTTGCTAGGCACCCTCCTTTCCGAGGTCCTGCCTTGGGTGCCAGGCAGCCTTTCTCAGCAACAGCTAGAAAGTCAAACTAAGGAGTTTTTTTCCAAAGAAAAGACACATTTCTGGGACCCCTGCCCTTTACAAAGCAAGGAACAGCCAAGCGACTTCGCTTTGTTAGTTTTGCCCAGATGAGATCCTTGGATGGGGCTTTCATCCCCTCCAAATATATGAGGAAAGTAGAACAAACCTCAGAAATTACACAGTAGCAGAATGCTTCCTAGTAACGCCAGGGTGGCAGGTAAAGCTTCCTGGGACCAGAGAGGTCCGGTCACTTGTCCTGGGCCACACAGCGTACACGTGACAGAGCTGGTCTTTTTAAGGGTTCTGTCTGACTGAACACTGAAAATGCCTTCTGAGAACGTGCCCCGAATTCAGTGGAAAGGGTGTTCGTTAAATGCGAGGGCACTGAATCCTTATGGACAGTGGGAGTCTGGACGTGTCTGTGAAGCTCCAGTGTGTTCCCTAAGTTCAAACACCCTCACCTCTCGCTGCTGGTCTCGTGTGAGCCTGAGAGTCACAGCAGAAGTGCCAGGTATTAGGTAAGGGGTTGGGGCGGGGGGGTGGTCAGCAGTCCACACGCCCCGCCCCAGGCCCCACGGGGCGGCCAGGCGGCCTGTGAGCCCTGCTTCCTCCACCAGGTAATTTGCTTCCTTTTGCCGTTGGACTTCTTTTCTCTGTTGGCTTCTCAGCCTGAGCTCAAGCACCTCTTGGCACCAGATACTTGCCTTAAGATAGCTGTGATCTGCACAGGCAAATGCCTACAAAACAAACAGGTAAACCTCATAAGAATAGTGTTGCTGGATGATTATTTTTAGGACAGAGTTTTGTTTTTAATCTGGCAGTTTACTGGCAAATATGCAGGGAGTCCAGGCTGTCTACTTGGGGGTTGATAAGTCCCACATCAGGAATTTTTAAAGGGCAAGTGTATACAGACCCTGCCATTCGCTGTCCCAGTCTCCCCTCTGGCCCCGTGGATTGTAGAGCGATAGCCGGAGATCAGAAGTACTTCTTAGAAGTCGTTTTAGCCCTTTGGTACCTTGTTCAAATTGCCTCGGAAGTGAGACCCAGGCAACCTTCCTGTGAGTAAATACAAACTACGTGCAGAGGAGATGCCGTGGCCAGCTCATGAGAAGGCACCTTTTTTGTGAAATCTGGGGGGTAAATGTCAATATAATGTAATATGAATACCAGCCTTTCGTGGGATGTTTTCTTTTCCAACTTTCTTCTCCGTGACTCCTCATAGGAAAATAGGTTTTTACTAAAGACAAAATGCCTAGGTTGGTGTTCATCCTTAAACCAAATTATTGGGTTTTTAAAACTTAATTTGGCATTAAGAGCCCCAAATAAGTCAGGCTGAACAAACAAATGGATTGCAAATTAGAGTCTGCTCGTTCATCAGCTAATGGACATGGGAAACAATGACAGCATCAGTGCCTCTCCGAGCTCTTCTGTAAGCTAGTAAAAGCCTTTCTGCCTGATGCCCGAACCGCATGGACAGGGCTGGAGTAAGTCCTTAAGTGCCTAAGAGGGGATGCAATGTATTAAAGGCTAAAAGGAGCTTTCCATTTCAGCTTGACTCTCAGGCAAACACATGGTCTCCTTTACTCTTCACATCATCTTCCTCTGCTGTTAAAGCTTCAGATTCACTCAGAATCTTTGACTCCTCCCTCCTTTGAATCAGCGCTCGACAGTTTATTTATTTATTTATTTTTGACATTGAACTTATCCCTCTTCTTGGGATAAGATTTTATTTGACAGAGAAAAACAAAAAATGTCACACTGTTGGTACCTGCCATGGCAGTGGGAAAGACTGGAGGAATCTGTTGCCATGAAGCAATCTGGATGATCCTCATGTTAGTGTTTCAAGTTATAGTCAAACTTCTAACTCAAGTCTTAGTACCAGGATCCCCAGAGATTTTTACATTCTTTTTTTTTTAATTTTTATTTATTTTTAATTTTATTTTATTTAACTGTACAATATTGTATTGGTTTTCCCATATATCAAAATGAATCTGCCACAGGTATACATGTGTTCCCCATCCTGAACCCTCCTCCCTCTTCCCAGTGTAGAGAAAGAACAAGGAGTCCTCCGCTTTCCCCTTTTCCCTCCACCTGCCTCATCTACTTGATGAACAGGGAAAATGAATAGGACCAGGGAGCAAGGTCATTCTCTAATTTTTATATGAGCACTTAAGTTTTAAAGTAACACCGCTGACCGTTCGATATTTATTCCAGGTACTGTGGAATGCCCCAGTCATAGGCAAGGGGGTTGCAACTTGGGGCTCCAAAGCAAAATACAGCAAGCTTCCTTTCTCTGCTTGTTCATGGTCTTAGCAGATCTTCTGCTAATCTATGTCTTTTCACGGCTTTCCTTCCGGGTAGTAACTTAATCTCTGGAAGTGATTTATTCCCAACTGTACTAGCTCAAGGACTCCATCATAGCACCCAACAGAGACTAAGTCTCCAGGGATCATGAAGCAATGTAAACAGATAAGGCAGCATCCTTGGCTGTTACTCAGCCATACAGTGGGACAAAACTGCCGTTTGCAGAGACGTGGATGGACCTAGAGACCGGCTTACATATGTGTGTGCTAAGTTGTTTCAGTCCTGTCCAACTATTTGCAACCCTATGGACCATAGCCCACCAGGTTCCTCAGTCCATAGGATTCTCCAGGCAAGAATACTGGAGTAGGTAGCCATGGAAAGCAAATATTGTATATTAATGCATATAGGTACCACATATATGAGAGCCAATTATATTATTGGCTCATACCACAGAGCCAATCTAGAAAGAAAATGGCTTAGATGAACTTATCTGCTAAGTAGAAATAGACACAGACTTAGAGAACAAACGTACGGATACCGCGGAGGCGTGGGATGGATTGGGGGACTGCGGTTGACATACACACACTATTGAGAGTTTGTATGAAGTAGGTGACTAAGGAGAACCCAGGGAGCTCTGCTCAGTGCTCTGTGGTGACCTAAATGGAAAGGAAATCTGAAAAAGAGGGGATACATGGCTGATGTACGTATTGGTATAGCTGATTCACTTTTCTGTACAGCAGAAACTGACATGGTGTTGTAACAACTATACCCCATTAAAAAAAAAAGCAGCATGCTTAAAGCATCGCCATCCACTTTATCAATGTTATGAAGTGTCTGCCCGATGCCTGGAGCTCCGGTTAGTTAGATGACTCGGGGTCATAAAGAGACAGCAGGTGTGGTTTGTCCCTTGTGTGTGGAACATAAGACACGGTGTAAATGTTAACTAATGAAGCATCAGTTATTTTTATTTGCTTGATTATCAGGGCTGTATCTCCCCTGCACCTCGTGTGGTGCCCAGGAAGTGTTAGTTAAATGAATGCGTAGAGTGAAATAAATGAATTCACAGCGTTTTGTTCCAGAAAAGATTGGGAGGAGGTCAGTGCAAATCTCAGGTGGCAATGTAAGAGCCCAGCGATGACCACAAGAAGGGAAATAACGGGAAAGATGAGATGATTTTGTAGGAATTCCCAAGGAATGTGCTCTGCGGAGCAAGGCGTCCGGAGGGGGCCTCCTCCTGGCCTCCACCTCTGCCCTCACTCTCGGGCTTGTCCCTCTCTTCCACCCGGTGCATCTGGCAGACGCTGCCCAGGTGTCACGTGTGCCTTAGCTCCCGTGATGTCCACAGCAACTCTTTGTGGCTGGTGATATTTCCATTTTACATATGAGAAAACTGGGCCTCAGAGAGGTTAATGAATCATCTTTCAGTTGAACGGCCAGTTGTCACAGCAAAGGAGGTGACTGCAGGTTCATCTCTTTCCAAAACCTTCGATGTGGACCCTACACCTCGCCACAGGGAGCTGGTCCTCCAAGCAGGACGGGGATCTTGTTGTCATTGCCCCCTTTCCTTCTACATCGGAGGCTTTGTCAGAAGACCAGCTCTGAAACCCTCATAGGAGCGACCCTCGGTGCAGACTGTCCCTTAAGAAATGGCCTAAGGTCAGAAAACGGCCTTCCAGCAGCTAGTTAGAATCCACACAGCTTCCTGTCTGTCTGCTCACCAAGGCCCAGTAACCCCAATTTGCAGGTCACCTGGAGCAGTGTTTCTTTTATGGCCGGGGTTCGTGGGAGCAATCACTGCAGTTTAATATGGGATCTTACAGAGAAGCTGTCCCATCTGAGAACAGCAACCCCATCTGAGAACAGCAACCCCCAGGGCTGTTGTGCCTGGGGCCACATCTGAGGTAGTGTGTAAGTGTGTGCCCAGTCACTCAGTCGTGTCCCACTCTGCGACCCCACGGACTGTCGCCCACCAGGCTCCTCTGTCCATGGAATACTCCAGGCAAGAATGCTGGAGTGGATTGCCATTCCCTTCTCCGGGGGATGTTCCCAACCTGGGGATCAAAACCCCGTCATTGGCAAGTGGATTCTTTACCACAGAGCCAACATCTGGAGTAGAACCAGATGTTTCTGAGGCTCAGTTTCAGGAATTTCTCACGCTTTCATGGTGTCTTGGTACCCGTGACACTTTGTTAGTGTTAGTTGCTCAGTCACGTCCAACTCTTTGCGACCCCATGGACTAACCTACCAGGCTCCTCTGTCCATGGGATTTCCCGGGCAAGAACACTGGAGTGGGTTGCCATGCCCTCCTCCACGGAGCATCTTCCCAACCCAGGGATCAAACTCAGGTCTCCTGCACTGTAGGCAGATTCTTTACCATCCGAGCCACCAGGGAAGGTGAGACTGAAATGATCACAGTTCGGTGAGCATCATTTGGGCCTCTCAGGTGGAGCCAGTGGTAAAGAACCCGCCTGTCAAGCAGGAGACATAGGAGACTCGGGTTCAATCCATGTCAGGAAAATCCCCTGGAGGAGGGGATGGCTGGCTACCCACCCCAGTATTCTTGCCTGGAGAATCCCATGGACAGAGGAGCCTGGTGGGCTACAGTCCACGGGGTCACAAAGAGTCGGACACGACTGAGCGACTAACACTACTAAAGAGATTAAGATAGTTACAGTCTGTAGCAGTCATCTTACGTAAATGAAAACGCTACTTGATGATGTACAATCTTACTAGTTTTAAGAAATAAAAATGTCCGGAGTAGTTCACTTACACTAAATTGCCTTTCTTGAACTATTATAATGATTTTTAATTTTTAAGCGAATTCGGGGCAAAAAATCCCATTTCTGGAATTGCATGTGGGTCACACAGTGATTACTAAGTGTCTTTATATACATACAAGCAAGGAGTTGTTTTCTGTGCCAGGGAGAGACACGGTGAGCCTCAAACACCACCTGGCATCCTCAGGTCCCCTCTGATACGGAGCTGCTGGTGTCTCCAAGAAGCCGCAGAGTGTGCCTGAGACAAGGAGCTCCATCCGACAGACTCGCTGCTACCATCAGTGTGAGGAGTCAGGCCATGGAGGCTGGACGATGCCCCCAGTGGATACTCAGGCCTTGTGGTTCCCATCATTCTGCTTCCTCCAGATCAATTGATTTCACTTCATTCATTCATTCGTGGTATGGAGAAAAATAATGACCTAATCCTGGTGGCTCAGATGGTAAAGAATCCACCTGCAATGCAGGAGATGCGGGTTTGATCCCTAGGGCGAAAAGATCTCCTGGAGGAGAAAATAGTACCCCACTGCAGCATTCTTGCCTGGAGAATCCCATGGACAGAGGAGCCTGGTGGGCTACAGTCCAGGGGGTTGCAAAAGAATCAGACATGACTTGGCAGCTAAACAAACAATGACAAGTTCTGCTCTCAGGCAGATCAGGGAACATTGAGAGAAATAGTTAAGTGACATAAGGAACCACAATTGCTTCCCAAGACAGAATGGAGTGAGGTTTGTAGAAAGGACATAGAACACAGAAACTTCTTACCATGGGAGTTGAGAGAGTCCCTTAGGGTGGCATTTGGACCCAAGGAACATCTGAGCATTACTAGGACTTTGTCAAGTAAAAATGCTTACTAGCATATAGCTGAGAGGAGGGAGTTTTGTTAATATTGCAGGAACGAAAGGGATATGAAAAGAGATATTTGTGTGGAGAGCTGATCTGAGAACACTGTCTGGACTGGTGGGAGCTGAGGGGTAAAGTGTGGGAGGGGTCAGGCCACAGAGGCCTCTCTGCAGCCTGGTCCTCGAGCGGAGGGACCGCGGTGGCCGCTGGGGGTGACGTCAGCCCTGTTTCACTGCCTGGGTCAGAGGGCAGAGCGTAGGGGTAGGCTAGGAAAAGGATGGAGAATGTGTATGCTTTTATAAATCACTTTCTGCATTCAGAATCCTTCACAGGGTACACGGGGACAGGAGGGTGGCTGCCCCCAGCCAACTTAATAAGCTCAGAATCTGACAGGGGTGGTGCTGGGTGTGTTCCTGGGCGCGGGGAGCAGGAGGGGAGAGCAGGTCACTGAGGATGGGGCCGGCGGTGCATTCAGCAAGGGGTCACCGGGGCTGACATCTGTGGGCCCTGGTTAATGAACATCAAGTAAATTCCTGCCGAGTCAAGCACACCTCCCCCACCTCCTCCACCATAACGCAACAACAGGGAATACCCAAGCCAGAGCACGTGCTTGTAAGAGCCAGTTCATGGAGCAGAGTCTTGCATTTTCATAAGAAAGAATCTCTTAAGATTTGAGGATTTCACAAATAGTGTATATCTTAATTTTTAATGACGTGGCCATACTGTATTTTAAGATTTTTTTTTCCTCTCTCTAGAACAAACACTGGCAAACAGCTTATTTCAGGAGAAATACAGATGTAAGCGGACCTCTTAAATGCATTAAATATAATCCTTTTTCTCAGAGCCTGAGCCTGCAAATTTCCTGTCTAGAAGGAATGAATTAATTTCTGAAAAGAAGCATGAAGATGTTATGAACATTAAAGCTTTGAGGATTCACTTAATATAATTAACTTGACCCAAAAGGGGCATCTGGGAGCCCAGAGATTTAAGGTTTTTACTAGATGAGAATATCCCATTACCAGGTATCATCCATTTATCCCATCATTTCCAGCATTTCTACTGGGAAATGTTCCCCGAGCGCTGAGACGGAGACTCACATGTGGAGAGACAAGGAGGAGAGTCAGGCTCCCTTGTGTCCACAGCAGGCAGGGAGCTTGGACTCGGTTATACTCTTTGTAGTGGGGCCTTTCCCACAGGAAGCGGGGAGGGTCCCCTAGACCTGAGCTGTCATCAGCATGCAGGCAGTGCTGCTGGTCAGGAGGAACTCGGGGGGCCAGCTGGGAGGAGATTAGGAGTCTGCCTCCATGTCACATCAAAGACGAGAAACCTGCCCCAGATACTCCTTCCGTGTCCCATGTAGCTCGCTCTTCCATGGTAAGAGCTGAAGAATGTGGCATCTGTTTTTATTGCTCAGCCTGAATGATTGGGGAAGAAAACGTGTCCCCCATCTTCAAGGAAGCCGCATTCGGGCATTCGTTCACTCAACCAACGGTGTGCCGAGGACCTACTGTGTGTCAGGACCTACTGTGTGTCAGGCACTGTCTGGGCGCCCGGGGTGAAGGGGAAGCTAGGTCCCTCCCTCGGGGTCTTTCTCGAGCTCAAAGCCTGAGGTCCCGTAGAAGAACCCTCCTTCATGCCCTTGGAGCCCAGCCTCTCCTTTTACAGATTAAACAGCTAAGAACTCTAGGATGCCCTGTCCAGGTGGCACATCTCCTAGTCTGAGCTGGATCTGCTGAGGGACTTTGTAACCCGGGGTTGAGCAAGGAAGGACAGGTCAGGAGTTCCATCCTCAGAACAGGAAGGGAAGTAGAACTGTCTACGTAAGATCATCACCCACAGAGAGACATGTGCAATATGGCATTGAACCGAAAAAAGGAAGAAAAAAACACATAAAGTATGTCCATTTTTCTCAAAAAGCCTCTACATTTCCTACAAATACTTAAGAGGGAAAAATCTGGAAGTGAGTAAAACAAACTGTCAGCAATTTACATCTCCTGGGATTAGGCTTATGGGGGCTTTTTTCCTTTCATGACTTATCTCCTTAGATCACCCCTGACCACCGGACACGCCCCTGTCTTATTTTACACTGGAAACCAGCCGGTCCGCCCCTTGAGGTCACACGGTCAACCAGCGAGCCGGTCCCTTGAGGTTACACTGTCTTTCTGCTCAGCAGGGCAATGGGGCATGGGTGCATTGTGTCTCTCATGGTAACAAGAGAAACAGAAGGTGCATCCTGAGGTCAGAGAAAGACGTGAAACGGAAGCTGGCAGAGAATAGTGTCAGTCTCTCTACACAGAGTTGCAGAAAAACTCAGAACTGACAAGTGACTCCATGAGATACAATGTCAGAACAGAGCCCCCTGAAAACTTTCCAGGTCAGGAAGAGTTGAGAACTCAGAAAGAATAAAGGAGAGTGAATCACTGATTTCAGCTGAAGGTAAAAGAATCCCAACTGAGTGGCCTAACCTGCTGACTCCTTGCCCTCACACAGTAGGACTCCAGAGGTGGATGATGTGTGGCTGTGTCCCTGTGTCTTCGAGAGCCCCGGCTTCTTTCGGAGCAGGGCGTCTCAGCCTTGGTGCCAGGTGATTCTCGGGGTGGGGCCGTCCCTCGTGCTGTAGGGTATTCCGCTGCATGCCTAGCCTCCATCCACCGGACGCCAGCAGCTCCCCACCTGCAGCCGGGAGGCCAAAAATGCCTCCAGACCTGCCTCTGGGGGCAGAGTCACCCCTGCTCACCCGCTTTGAGAACCACTATTGTAAGTCGCTACTATGCCATCTGTGACATGTGGCTGATATCTTCAGAGGCTTTAAAAAAGAAAAGCAGGTGGTTAAGTCTGTTGGAAGGTAACCACTTTACAGGGCTTCCCTGGTGGCTCAGTGGTAAAGAATCTGTGTGCCAAGCAGGAGACCCGTGTTTGATCCCTGGGTTGGAAAGATCCCCTGGAGAAGGAAATGGCTACCCACTCCAGTATTCTTGCCTGGAGAACCCCACGGACGGAGGAGCCTGGTGGGCTACAGTCCATGGGGTCATGAAAGAGTTGGACACGACTTAGCGACTAGACACCAACAACAAAGCACTTTACAAAATTCGCAGCGGCCTTCTGCCCTGAACTTGGCGGTGTGACTGCCCTGTCTTCTTGCATGGACGTGCAGGAGGGGAGTACTTTTTAAAATTTTATTGAAGTATAGTTGATTTATAATGTGTTGATTTCTGCTGTACAGCAGTGATTCAGTTATGCATATGTATGTATTCTTTTTCACTTTCTTTTCCATTAGGGTTTATCACAGGATACTGAATATAGTTCCCTGTGCTGCACAGTAGGACCTTACTGTTTCTCCATGTTAACAGTTTGCATCTCTTAATCCCAAACTCCCAGTCCACCCCTTCACCACCCCTCATAGGAGGGGAGTATTTTTAACTGGACATAATGAATCCCAGATAAGACTGAGATCACTGTAGTAGAGACGAGGAAGCAAAGTGGATCCTAGGTGAATCCCTCACCTATTTTGAAAGATGTCTCATATACCATAGCTTTCCATCTGCAAATGTATTAATATGTGTATCTGAGGACCCCAAGATCACCCCAGGGTTTGGTGATCCTCCAGGAGGGCTCCTAGGACTGAGCCTAGAGTTAAAAATTACAGCTATGACGTCAACAGGATGCAAAGCAAAGTCACCAGAGGGGAAAGGCAGGTGGGGCCAAGTGCAGGGGACCCCAGCTTCCAAGAGTCCTCACCCAGTGGGGTCACTCAGGGAACGTTTAATTCCCCCAAAACAGACTGGCAACATGGGTGAAATATCACATCCCAGAAGAACTAAAGAGCCTCTTGATGAAAGTGAAACATTCAGAAAACTAACATCATGGCATAAATTCATGGCATAACTTCCCATAACTTCATGGCAAATAGACGGGGAAATAGTGGAAACAGTGGCAGATTTTATTTTTCTGGGCTCCAAAATCACTGCAGATGGTGATTGCAGCCATGAAATCAAAAGACACTTGCTCCTTGGAAGAAATGTCCAACCTAGACAGAGTATTAAAAAGCAGAGACATTACTTTGCCAACAAAGGTCCGTCTAGTCAAAGCTATGGTTTTTCCAGTAGTCATGTATGGATGTGAGAGTTGGACTATAAAGAAAGCTGAGCGCTGAAGCATTGATGCTTTTGAACTGTGGTGTTGGAGAAGACTCTTGAGAGTCCCTTGGACTTCAAGGAGAACCAACCAGTCCATCCTAAAGGAAATCAGTCCTGGGTGTTCATTGGAAGGACTGATGCTGAAGCTGAAACTCTAATCCTTTGGCCACCTGATATGAAGAGTTGACTCATTTGAAAAGACCCTGACGCTGGGAAAGATTGCGGGCAGGAGGAGAAGGGGATGACAGAGGATGAGATGGCTCGATGGCATCACCGACTCAATGGACATGAGTTTGCGTTCACTCTGGGAGCTGGTTATGGACAGGGAAGCCGAGTGCTGCAGTCCATGGGGTCTCAAAGAGTCAGACACGGCTGAGGGACTGAACTGATTGAACTGAGCAACCCCTTTAGAGACTCGAGCCCCCGGGCTCTGTCCAGGCTGGTCACACGAGACCTGGGTCAGGTGCCCAGCATGGCCCCAAATCCCAGACTCCAGAGGGACAGGAGGGATTCAGCAGAAGCACAGTCTTCAGTGGCTTAGGTGCAGACAGTCTTCTCACCAATGGGATGAAAATGTTCTGGGTTTAGACAGTGGTGACAGCTGAACAGCTGCGTGAATATGCCCCCAAAGCACTGAATTGTAGACTAAAATGGTTACATTGGTGACTTTTGTTATGTAAATTTTGTCTTCAAACAGAATCCCACCTGGCACCGTTTCTGTACGGAGGAATCGGAATCGAGGGAGATAAACTGTCTGAGTTGATTTGGGGACCCAGGTGCATTATATTGAGTGTCAGGTCAGGAGACTGAATTCTGTCTTGTGACTCCCAGAAATACCATCCTCGGGAGATTCTGCTGAGGGCAAGCCGAGCTGACTGTGAGCGCCCTGAAATAGGATGTAGATGGTGCTGGAAGGGCAGGAATCTGGAGGCAAAGACACCCGTCAGGAGCTTCCCCAGGAGCACAAGCTGGACTCGAGAGCCCCCGAGGACACCCGTCCTGTGGGTGGTAACTGCCTCATCGCCCCAGAATCGCAGGCGAGGGTAACCCAGCTGTAGACGCACCCTCTCTCACTCAGGGCTTTCCTAAGCTGTAACAGCCTTCGTGGGAACAGTGCTTTCTGCCCCTTGCCCCACCCCGTAAATAAGGTTTGGGAAAAGGAACACTTCTGCCCGCAGTGGAAGACAGCTGGATGGGGGTCCAGAGATGGAGCCGGCCTCTTCCCAGACTGTGCCCCTTGGGGTCTTTCTTCCAACGATGGAAAACCACACACCCATAGCATCCTGACCCTTTTTGACTCTCCAAGCTTGAAACGTACGAAATAGTAAAAACAGACCAAAAACTAAGCAAAATATAATGCAAATGCCGTCTGCCCTCATGCCATATGCCGCAGGGGTGTCCTCCAGAGACACTTCCCATGAATCTCATTGTAACCACACCCCCCGTCCCCCAGCAGCGAGGGCTGTGGGATTCATTCTGAAGGTCATGTTACTTAAGAAGACAAACTAACAATAAACTCAGAGGTACTTAAATAGGCCGAACTCCTTGGTAAAAGGTTCTGTGCCTGATGTCCCACATGAGGGCACAGTCTTCCCTCTGGGGTATTCTGGACCCTGAGTGTGCCCTGGTGTGAGCGCAGGCGTGACCCCAGTGCAGGCCCAGTGCCAGAGAGTGACTCGGGAAAGGGGCTCGGAGCACCTTAGGACTACAGAAGATTTGGGGTGATTTTGCATTTGGACTGGAGCTTGAGTGAGAGATGGGGGGAAGTAGGCAGAGAGGAGAGAAGGATGCTCCAGACAAAGGCTTGGGTGGAGGGAGGAGGAGCTGTGTCCAGGTCACCCCCTGCGTGACTCAGCGAAGCCCCGAGTGGGGAAAGGGCAGGGCTTCACTCTTGCACACAGGGTGTGCTCTGAGCATGGAAGGCCCTACCCAGGGCACTCAGGACCTGGGGTGTCATTCTGGGAGCAGTTGGCGGTGCTCAAGGCTGGCTGAGCTTGGGAACCATGGCGTCAGGACCACAGTTGAGGACTCCACCTTTGCAGCAGGAGAGGGGAAAAACACCAATGGGCACGCCGAGGCACAGGCTATGTAACGTTTTCGTTAGAGTCTTTTCAGTTGTGAGAGTCTCTGAGGCTTCAGGGCTCACGACAGGAAACCTGAACCTGTCTTTTGAGGTTTCTGCTTGGTCGGCCGCAGAAGGGCTGTTACCATGGCTCATCCCACCTCGGTGTGACTCCAGACCCCCTGGGAATGTCATTTATCCTTGCTTCCTCTATTTCTCCTCCAACAGGGAAGACTGAGAATCCGTTGGGGAGCTAAAAGTAACTTTCTTAATGCAACACTGCCTGTAACTGTAGCACTGCCTCAGCCAAGCAGGCGAGGTTCCACGTGTATCCTTCGTGTGTCTCCCTTACACACATGCATGGTGAGTCACGACTGAGACTCTCTGGACTATAGCCCGCCAGGCTCCTCTGTCCATGAGATCCTCCAGGCAGAAATTCTGGGCTGGGTTGCCATTTCCTCCTCCAGGGGATCTTCCTGACCCAGGGATCAAACCTGCATCTCCTGTGTCTCCTGCGTTGCAGGCGGATTCTTTACAGTCTGAGCCACCAGGGAAGCATTTATGTGTTTATTCAGCAGACGCTCACCAAGCACCTTCAGGACCTGTGATGATGAGGAAACACGCGTCACAGGAAGACAGAGCGAGTTCCTGCTCGGAAGTCAGGAGACCCCTGGCTCCATACTCAGTACCCCAAGCTTTTTCATCATCTGTTTCTTCATCTATTAAATGTACCCATAATAATCCTTTCCTCAGGTGATTGTTTGCGACAAGCTAAAACTGTAACCAAAGGTGGGGTCTGGCTGCTCACCACTCAAGAGTAAAGAGACCAGGTTGGTGGAAGAAGTTTGCTTTACTTTGGCTGCCAACAGCTGGAGGGGAAAGAGAAGATACCTGTCCAAAGGCCGACTCCCCCCACCCCTTGACAGTCAGTGAGCAACCGCTTTTAGAGGCTAGGAGGGGGCCCCGTGTAGAAAAAGCACAAGCAACTCTGACGGTCATCTTGAAATCGGTCATCAGTGGTCTGACCATCATCATCTCGATTGTTTTAAGGACAGTTGATCTTCAGTTCCAGGTCAGTTTGTTTCCCATTTCCTTAAGGCCGGTTCTTGGAATTGTGGCAGCTCACGTCATGCCTACGGTCCCTTCAACACGCACATGCTGTGTTGCTTCAGTAGTGTCTGAGTCTTGGTGACCCTGTGGACTATAGCTCTGTCTGTGCGATTCTCCAGCAAGCATACTGGAGTGGGTTTCCATTTCCTCCTCCAGGGGACCTCCCCGACCCAGGGATCAAACCCGCATCTCTTACGTCTCCTGCATTGACAGGCAGTTCTTTACCACTAGCGCCACTTGGGAAGCCCGTTCATCACGTATCATCCCCCACCTCGTGGGGGTTTCAGTAGCTCACAGGAGGTGTCTCAGAATATTATCTGCAGCTCTTGAGGAGGAGCTGAAGGTCCTTGGCTTTGCTTACTGACTGCTGCTGCTGCTAAGTCGCTTCAGTTGTGTCCAACTCTGTGTGACCCCATAGACAGCAGCCCACTAGGCTCCCCTGCCCCTGGGATTCTCCAGGCAAGAACACTGGAGTGGGTTGCCATTTCCTTCTCCAATGCATGAAAGGAAAAGTGAAAGTGAAGTCGCTCAGAAGTCGCTCAGTCGTGCCCAACTCTTAGCGACCCCATGCTTACTGACTAGACTGCTATTATTTGGTCTTGTTTGACTCTCTCCTTTGCATCTGCATTTTCTCATTTCTCTGTCTAAACTTACTGTTCGACTACAGTTTTTCTACACGTAAAAGGCAGGAGGAGGCCGTGGTGGGGGAAGGGGAGCGGGGAAGAACGGTAGAGTCCTGGCCGTTTTGCAGACCACTCACCTGAGTGCACTCAGTGAACGCACGGCCTTGGCTGTTACCAACGATGATGTGACTGTTCAACTTCAGCTGCTGCTGCTGCTAAGTCGCTTCAGTCGTGTGCGACTCTGTGTGACCCCATAGTCGGCAGCCCACCAGGCTCCCCCCTCCCTGGGATTCTCCAGGCAAGAACACTGGAGTGGGTTGCCATTGCCTTGTCCAATGCATGAAGGTGAAAAGTGAAGTCGCTCAGTCGTGTCCGACTCTTAGCGACCTCATGGACTGCAGCCTACCAGGCTTCTCCGTCCATGGGATTTTCCAGGCAAGAGTACTGGAGTGGGGTGCCATCGCCTTCTCCGCAACTTCAGCTAAATTGGTCAAATCCAGCAACAAAAACTTCTAGATAGAGGAGCATTTCAAGGACCCCATGAGACTCACAGCAGCAGCATTTAAAGATCAGAATCAGGTATTTCGTGAAAACATTCCAAATGTGTTATGAAAGGTTTCCACAGACGTCTAATTTGGGGCTAAGAAAACAGGCTTGCAGATTTTTGAGACTTGCTGAGTTTACAGGTGGAAGTGAAGTGAAATGAGGTCACTCAGTTGCGTCTGACTCTTTGTGACCCCATGGGCTGTAGCCCACCAGGCTCCTCCGTCCATGGGATTCTCCAGGCAAGAATACTGGAGTGGGTTGCCGTTTCCTTCTCCAGGGGATCTTCCCAACCTAGGGATAGGACCCAGGTCTCCCACACTGCAGGCAGACTCTTTACCGTCTGAGCCACCGGAAAAGCAAATTACAGGTGGACTGGAATTAAAATCCAGTGATCCAGATGAGCACAGATAAATATCATGAACAGTAGCATATTAATTGTTCTGTTCTGAACTGTCGCAGCTTACCAGCATTGATGAATTCAGACATACCTTCATTCTCACTATACTGTTCTTTTTAATCAGAATTCTAAAAGCCAGTGTTTAAAGCATTTTATGAAGCAGTGCCCTCCAGTGGCTGAGGACATGTGTGGCAGTCACAGTACTGGCGCTATTTTTAGTCTAGCCAGAGAATCCATCGTTAGGCTGGCATTTAAAGAGATTTATCATCGTGCCACAGACACATGCATTGCACACGTGTAGCAAATAAGCATGAAGACAGATGCTATCTGGCTTGTTAACTGGGTGTATGATTTTTTGATCACTGACCTATTAATTCTCCCATTAATATACAGCATTACCTTGAGTATAAATTTAGCAGCCTGTCGTTTATAATATTAGCGATGTGACAGATGATCATTTGAGCAATCACACTGCTTTATGCCAAAGCCAAGAGCCCCAATAATTATTTCCTAAAACGTGGTTAGGTGTGATTTGGATGAGATATGAGTCCAGGAATAGATAAGTCAAAGGATCAATGTATGGGACCTAATTTTTGTGAAATATTACTCTTGTCTCATCCTTCTTTCCTATCTAACAGATCATTACAACCCGAAACCTCACTACCATATTTCTGAGAATGAAAATTAAATACTGCCTCTAAAAATAGGCTTTCTTCGCTAAAAATATCCAGGTTTATCTGATAGAAATGTAGGCAGCTTTTTGGTTAGAAAGACAAAGCAGTAGATGGAAAATATACAATATCAATTTCTTCTTTTGCTGTGGAAATTGATAAAAATCAGATGAGTTTTTGAAACTAGTTTGTGGTTTTAAATTCTCCATCATGCATTATCTGGGGCATGGACATGTGTATCTGGAACTATGCAAAATCACCATATTGAACGAGACTTTTGGTTTGGGGAATTAAGAACCATGAATATTTGGTGAACTGAACTCAGAGAAACTGTTCCACTTTGTCTTTGCTGGATTAGAGCTGGAGGATTTTTTTTATACCAGGAGTGTATTCTTTTCACCATATTCTGGATTATAGCATCTGAAAAGTCTAAATGTCAGAGTTAGGTACTTCAAGGAATACTTGTCAAGTCTCTTGTAGTGTGTTCTTAAATGGCAATGTTTCTGGATTTTTCATCATGGCTGGGTTACAGGGTTTTGAGCAGAAGAAGAAGTAAAAATGCTGTTCTCACCACGTCATGTCGAGAGCGCGTGCTGCCAACGTGACTGATGACCGTCGGTGGTACTCTTGATCATCCGACTGGGGCAGTGTTTGCTGGGCATCTGGGAAGTTTTTCCTTTTCCCCTCTTTTCATACTGTAGGTTTTGGAAGGAGGTAACTGTTCATAGGAGTGGAAGGCCATGTCCTACTCAGTTGAGAGCAGAGTATCTGTATCAATTCTTTGTAATTCTTCTGCATGACAGATTTGTCTATTCTCTGCCATTTATTTACTTACTGGATCACTTGTCTATATTAATATCAACTCACAGGTTTGTTTTATATTTTATGTTATTGTTCAACACTGCCTTTTTTTTTTTTCTCAAATAGTTCCAGCTTTGTCCATTGGGTACCCTTTCAATATCCTTTCCTTTCTTCCTTCCTTCCTTTTTTTCTTTCTTTCTTACTGTCTGATATTACAAGATACTCCAGACTTGTATTTTCCCTCCCCAGACCTAGAATTAGTAATTTCTCCAAGGAGGCCTGGTTCCTTTCGTTGAATAATGGTGTTAGAAACAAGATCGTGATCGTTGGTGCCAGGACGTCTGACAATATGAGGAGATATACGTGTGTATACTAACCTGTGTGTATCCACATGTCTGTTCATCTGTCATGTCTGTCTATTAATGTCTACCCTGGCTGTCTGTGCCTGTCCATCTGTCTGTCTATCCTATCGTGTCTGTCTGTATCTAGCCTGTCTTTCTATCCATGTCTGTCTATCCATCTACATACCTTGTCTCTCCTGTGTATCCATCTGCCATCTCCATCTGTATCTGTATCAAGCTAACCTGAGTTCATATTGAGGTCTCTGTGTGGAATGTTCTAGTTACTCCTTGCTGCTTCTCTGTCATTTCCCTTATTCACAGTAAAAATTTGACTTCCACCATCTACCACCCATTGCTTGACTTGTTCAACCCCGGCATGATGTGTAGAAGTTTCAGAACTGTTAAGCTGTGCCCCAGTGAGCAGCTAATTTCCCCATTATCTGAGTACAGTGTTCATGTACAGTTTGTTTGTCATTAGCCTTCCCTCTAATTTTCATTTTTTAAAAACTCTTATTTTGAAATTTATCCCCAGTGTTTTTGCACTTTTAAAAGTTTGTTGTTGAAAATGTTGTTTTATTAGATACTTTCGTATTGTGGTAAGATATACAAAGGGCTTCCCAGATGGTTCAGTGGTAAAGAATCCACCTGCCAATGTGGGAGACCTGGCTTCAATCCCTGGGTCGGGAAGATCCCCTGGAGAAGGAAGTGGCAGCCCATTCCAGTGTTCTCCTCTGGAAAATCTCAGGGACAGAGGGCTGCAGTTCATGGGGTTGCGAAAGTGTCGGGTATGACTTGGTGACTAAACAACAACAAGGTACACATAAGTTTACCATTTTACCTGTTTTTTGGTGTGTAGTTCAGTGGTATTACGTATGTTCAAAATCTTGTGCAGCCGTCACTTTTTACTTATCATCCCAAACAGAAACTCTGTCCCCATTAGAATGCTAACCCCCTGTTCCCCTCCCCCAGCCTCCGGCCATCTCCTTCCCACTCTCTGTTCTTGGACTATTCTAGGTGCCTTATGGAATTGAACAGTATCTGTCCTTCCGTATCTGGCTTATTCACCTTAGTATAATGTTTTCAAGCCTCATCCGTGTTGTGGCCTGTGTCAGAGCTTCATTCCTTTTACGGTTGAGTGTTATCCCATTCTGTGTATATCGCCTCTGTTTATCCGTTCCCGGATGATGGGAGAGGTGGCGGTTTCCGCTGGTTGGCTACTGTGAATAATGCTGCTGTGAGCATTGCTGTACAAGATATTTGTTGGAACTGCTCTTTTGTAAAGTATATAGATCCGTGGATTTTGGTCATTGTTGGGCACCGTTAGACACGCCTCTCCTCTTCTCCAACCTGGCTTACTTTTATTCCTTTTCTTGTCCCATTGCCCTGGCGAGCACCTCCAGTACAGCGTTAAATGGAAGGAGTCAGAGTGGCCTTCCCTGTCTTCCCTGAGCTACTAACCCTTCACCAATCCTTGTGATCCTATCGTAGGTGTTTCAGAGGTGCTCTTTATGAGGCTGAGGAAGCTCCCTTTTGTTCCTGGTGTGTTCCGTGTTTCTGTCATGTAAGGGTGATGGGTTTTGTCAGATACGGTTTCTGTACGTCTTGCAGTGACGACAGTTTTTGTTCTTTCTACTCATACGCTGCATTACATCGATTTCCTGTGTTGAGCCAGCCTTGGATTTTGGGAGTGAATTCCGCTTTCTCACACTGTGTACTTCTCTTTAGGTTGCTAGATTTGGCTGGCTAGTATCTGTTGAGGGTTTCGAATATGTGTCCATCAGAGATATTGGTCTGTAATTTTCCTGTGATGTCTCTTTTCGTTGTTGTTTCAAGGTATTGGTGGCCTCACAGAATGAGCTGAAAAGGGTTTTCTTCTCTCCTTTTTTTGCCGTTGTTTCTTCAAATATTATTTCTGCTCTTTCTCTTTCAACATCTCCGTGTAGACTCCCATTTTGTGTATATTGAAGCACTTAATGATATCCCACAAGTTTCTGAAATGTTGATTTTTCTACATTCTTTTTTCTTTTTTGTTCCCCAGACTAAATAATCTCAATTATCATCAAGTTCACTTTCTTTATTCTGTCAGATGAAATATTATTTTACATCCTTCTAGTGAATGTTCCTATTTCAGTTATTTGTACTTTTCAATTCCAGAGTCTCTATTTGATTCATTTTAGATAACTTCTGTCTATTTATATTGCCTATTTGATGAGACGCATAGTTCTCATTTTTTTCTATAGTTCTTCAGACATGATTTCCTTTGGTTCATTGAACATATTTATAATGGCTAATTCAGCAGTTTACTTTTAATTTTTTTTTTTTAGTGTCTCTAATGTCCAGTCTTCCTCAAATACAGTTTTTATTAACTGCTGTTTTTCCCTGTGTAGGGGCCATATTTTCCTATTTCTTTGTCTCATGATTTTTTTTGTTAAATAATAGACATTTTAAATAATATAGTGTGGCAACTCTGGAAATCAAATTACCCCTCTTCCCAGGTCTTATTGATTGATATTTCTTGTCATCTATGATATTCCTGTATTTAATGACTTTCCTGAACTAATACACTGGAGTCTGCATTCTTTTCATGCGTGGCTACTAAAGTCTCTGCTACATTAGCTTAGTGTTCAGGTAATGATTGGACAGAGATTTCCATAAAAACTTGAACAATAAATCTCCCAGTTTTTACTAACATATCTGTGTGTGTGGCGGGGCTTAGGACACACGTTCAGTACTCAGTCAGACAATTTACAGCCGTGTCACAGTCTTTAATCCTGCTTTCTCACAGTCTCAAGGTCAGCCCAAGGTGAAGGCTTAGGGCGTCCTTAGATACTTCCCAGGCATGCATATAGT
Source organism: Bos indicus x Bos taurus (assembly GCF_003369695.1). Taxonomy (NCBI): domain Eukaryota; kingdom Metazoa; phylum Chordata; class Mammalia; order Artiodactyla; family Bovidae; genus Bos; species Bos indicus x Bos taurus. The sequence continues at coordinate 3,300,268 of NC_040079.1, read as the reverse complement.
CCTGCACATAAGAGCAGCCTTCTAGATCCCCAACCGTGTGTTAGAGTGTTTCAAGGCACTCCTGGGCATCTCACTCCCTAGCTTTTCCTTCTAGGTTTTTTGGTCAGCTTCTCATTCCTCCAGCTAGCATCATTACCTCAGGCAGCTACTGTGTTAAACAGTTGTCACTGATTGTTTCTGACAAATGCCCCAAGGGAAAAAACTTTTGCAGTGAGCAAGCTAAGTGAGATCAAATAAAAGCAAACACTACGAGGGCAGGTTTCTAAGAAACAGCCAGACAGATGAAATAATGACAGTCTTCTGGGAATGGGGCTTTTGGAGGGTTTTATAAAGCTGTTCTTCGCGCCACACCGCCCCCCCCAGCAGTTTTTAAGCTGATTATTTTAGTGGCAACTCTGATTATGAAGGTGCTGGTTTTCAAGACTACCATGTAGATGGGGAGAGGAATATGAGAATCAGTTCAGTTCAGTTCAGTCGCTCAGTCATGTCCAACTCTTTGCAACCCCATGAATCACAGCACACCAGGCCTCCCTGTCCATCACCAACTCCCGGAGTTTACCCAAACTCATGTCTATCGAGTTGGTGATGCCATCCAGCCATCTCATCCTCTGTCATCCCCTTCTCCTCCTGCCCCCCAGCATCAGAGTCTTTTGCAATGAGTCAACTCTTCGCATAAGGTGGCCACAGTATTGGAGTTTCAGCTTCAGCATCAGTCCTTCCAAAGAACACCCAGGACTGATCTCCTTTAGAATGGACTGGTTGGTTCCACATGACCAGTGGAAAAACCATAGCCTTGACTAAACAGACCTTTGTTGGCAAAGTAATGTCTCTGCTTTTTAACATGCTGTCTAGGTTGCTCATAACTTTCCTTCCAAGGAGTAAGCATCTTTTAATTTCATGGCTGCAGTCACCATCTGCAGTGATTTTGGAGCCCAAAAAAATAAAGTCTGACACTGTTTCCACTGTTTCCCCATCTATTTCCCATGAAGTGATGGGACCAGATGCCATGATCTTCATTTTCTGAATGTTGAGCTTTAAGCCAACTTTTTCACTCTCCTCTTTCACTTTCATCAAGAGAATAGAGCAAGTTAAAAGGCTACAAAACTCAGTATTCTGACCAAAATTCAGCCATTTTTTTTTCTTGAATAAATGGATCTCAGAGTGTTGGAAACTACTGGTTAATTGCCAAAGTTTTGGAAAATTGCTTTTGCAATCTCATTTCTTTTATAATAAAAGAGCAGATTTTCAAAAGGTCCTTAATTTCCCATTCTGGAAGTGGCTCCTCCTTCTAACGGATTTTGTATGTAATCCTTTTCTTCTTTGTGTTGAAAATGACCTGATTCTCATATTTGACACATGTAATATTGGTTGATACTCAAAAGGATGCTTTGTTCCCCATCAATGCTTTCGAGAGTTTTCAGGACAGACTAAAATATTAGCAGTTTTCTATGCTACTAGGAGCAGTGTGTTTCTGTGGGAGTGAGAATTGAATAGATTGAAACCTATATTTCTGACATTTTTAGTGTTTAAGAATATATCTTAAATGGTACAATTATCTGAAAAAAAATCACATTTACACATTTACTCTTTAGTGCTGTAATGACTAATGCTCTGAGAGGGACTATCCTTTGAATAATAAAGCACACGTGGGCTTGTTTTCTTATTTAATGTGACACTCAGTATTTAGCTATATTCTTCCAAATAACATCCTTAAAAACAATTTTTCTTTCACTCTTCTCTGTATAGAATGCTAAAAGCATATAACAGATGATATACCATAATACCTGAAAGAGAAAAATCTTTTTCTTTTCTCTCTTGAAATTAAGATCCATATTTAGGATAAAAGAACTAAGTTCCTCTGACCCGGACACTGCTTGATGCGGTCATGGGCTTAACGTGGAGAAGGATTATCAAGCATTTCTTTCTATACTTTCAGTTAGGAAGAGAATTACTGTGTACTGATACATTTTCCCTTTCTAGTAGTAATTGGTTCACAGAGATGAGGACAGTGTCCCTTGAAAGTTGCTCTGACAGCCTGGAAATTTTATACCATACTTTTGTAGGCCTAGACCACTTTGAGTTTGCCAAAGTCTGTAGCAGATACAGAAATCGACTTTCTGGTGTACAAAATAGCTAATTTCCCAAGGCATTTTTTCCTTGGATGACCATTCAGTATATTAAGTACCAACTGTATGCCCTTCATAAGAAAAAAACACTTTGGGTTGGGTTATTAAAGGTCCTTGGTATTTATGGAATAACAGGGAAGTTTTTTAAAAAATGAACTTCTGTATACCCGGAGCGTATTTAGACTGTATAATCAGATGAAGAGGTTCAGAAGAAAAATACATTTAAACTCGGAAGTGAAGGTGGCACATCCAGAGAACTGTCAGTCTTCCAGGGGTTCATGGAGAAAGTGATTCTTAAGTCAGATCTGAAAGGAATTTATGAGCATGTATTTAGCATCTTTGCGCATTCTGAACCAGGACTGTGCTGTGGACATCAGTCAACCAAGTGTGGGGACAGCATGCAGAAGCAGGACTGGAAGGGGTTTAATTTCATGTCATCAGTGGTAAACACAATAAAATCTCTCTACAAGCTCTGGCCTGCGATCCATCAAGCTGAGTCTGAATGCACCCATTCAGTGTGGTTGAGCACTCCTACCAAGGAAGCCAGCAGTGACTGGTACATAGTTCCTCATAGTATTGATCTAAAATTTATCCCTAGAATTATCTATCCTTAGGTCTAATTATTGCTTTTGAGGAAACTCAGAATCAATCTAATTTTTGACAGCTCTTCAAATCCTGGAGACTTATCTCCTCTGCACTCACACACACACACACACACACACACATACCCTGACTCAACTTAGCCTCAGATTACACATCTGAAGAGAGAGTGTCCTGCGCTTATCTATTATCTGTTAGTTTTGTAAGGAAAGGACAGTCAGGCTGTCTGGGCTGCTGCTGTGTGTGATCAGTGTCCATCTGTCTGTTCCCCCCTCCCAGGACTCGGCTCTGTGAGAACCAACTCCAGCTCTCGCCTCCCAGCCCGGGACCTTCCTCCACGAGCGCCCACTGTGTGACCCCCTTGTCTTGCAGGAGTCCTGCTCTGTGTTGTTGTCTTGCACCTGAATCCCTCATCTCTGAGCACTTTGATGGGTTTTTCTTTCTCACAGTGCAGAGACTGTGGGTTACTCCATGTGATCTTTCAGGGACTGAGGGTCCTTTCCTAGTGGCTGCAGAGTCTGTAACAGCTCAGATTCCTCCCCGGATGCTCTGTAACTTGGCATCACGTGGCATCTTTCACTGTGGATGGAGCACATGGTCTCGTAGCTGTGACATCGGGCCCCAGAGCATGGGGGCTCAGTAGCTGCAGCACAGGGGTGAAGTTGCGGCATGTGGGGTCTTAGTTCCCCGACCAGGGATCAAACCCACACCCCCTGCACTGCAAGGCAGATTCGTAACCACTGGACCACCAGGGAGGTCCCTAGAATGGAGAGTTTCTTACAGGAGGCTTTTAGGGGCTGGGCCTGCAAGAGGTATACATCCCTCCTACCTGCATTTCCCATTGGTTGGGAGTCAGTCACGTGACCCCCATCTAACAGCCACAGAGGCTGAGAAATTTAGTGTAGTTGGGTGACCAGGTAAAAGAAGGGCAAGCCAGGTGAAACAAGGTCATGTATGTCACTTCTGCCTCAGCTGTGCTAGAAATCAGGCACAGAGCCCCACCCGATTTCAAAGAACTCCACAAAGTGTAGGCTGGATGAAGACTTGGGAAGAAAGGCAGTCATTATACTTTCTGAGCCTGTCAACCTTAGAGGTAGGTGATTGTATTAATTTTCTGTGTTACAGAGTAAAATTACAAAACGTCACATCTGTGAAAATGCTTAAAATATGGTAAAGCAGCGTGAAAATGAGTGGAAGTTTCTTTTTAACATGATTCTGAGACAACTAGACCGCCATATACACTAGAATGGCCTTGAACCCTTACCTCACACCATATACAAACACTATATCAAAATGGATCACAGACCTGAATGTAAGTGTTAAAACTATTAACTTGGGAGAAAACAGAGGAGTAAGTCTTCATGACATTGGATTTGACAAAGGATTCTTAAATACAGCACTGAAGTATGATCAAGAAAAGAAAAAAATAGATTGAATTTAATCAAAATTGAGAGCTTTTGTGCTCTAAAGTATGCCAGCAAGAAAGTGAAAGGCAGCCCATAGCATGAGAAAAAATATTTGCAGATCACAAACTTGGTACTGAACTTGTCTGCAGAGCACATAAGAACTGTTGTAATGGCCCAGTGAAGTAGGTAATACTGTTACCACCCATTCAGAGACTAATTAACTTATTCGGTATCATCCATATGGTCAGGTTCAAAGCCAGTTTGAATACATCTCTTTCTGGTCCTGGAGGCTGAGTAGAAAGGCCAAACCACGCATTTGAGAATTCAGAGCGGCTAAAGGAATGTCTGATTTGCATTGCTGATGCTTTCTTCAGCAGTCAAATATGCTTTGCCTAACCTACATCAACCAACTTGTCAGGGAAATTACAGAATCGTTGTAAATAATCTGTAAAAATGTATGAGCAGATGAGAGAGGAGCTAAAAGACTAAGCAGAAAACAAGTCATTATATTGTCAAAAATCTAAAATTTAGCAAAATTCTAGAACAGACTAGTAAACGTCTGGAGTATCTTATAAAAGTATATTGTATCCTGATGTAACAGAATTGTAGGCTACCTGAATATTCCATTTTCCTAACATTTTACAGAGAATCTATTTGGATCCTACAGTAGTGTTGTTTTAATAGTTTTTACATTTTTCGAATGAAATTGATTTATTCAAATATTCATTGGTAATGCGATTTTCCTCATGCTGTAAATGATCCTAATACAATTTGCTAAAACATTTAAATTATTAACGCAACACAATCCCCTAGATGTATGCTAGATGAATGCTTGCCATAACTGTCACATAGTCAGTTCCGCAATTCTTCATAGAACTGGAATCTACTTACACAAAATTCATCCAGTGATTAATGATAAAAGTCATTGAGGTCATTGGCAGAAAGGTGTTATTTTTTAATCTAAAATTATGGTACCCAGTTCATAAACATTATACATTTTTCTCTAAATTGTGTATACTTTAAGCTGTAATTGTGTTTTCACTTTGATTGCTCAGTTAAAGGAAAAAGCTTTATGTCTGTGAGACAGATCTTCATAATAGCATTATGATATCTATATTGGCTTACAGATAATCCTATCACAGGAGTGACTTTGTTTTTTCTCTCTATTCCTGGTAACCAAAGTGTCCTGTTACATAATGTACTTTAAAGATGTTATATCAGAGCTATTTTTCACGACAGAATCATGGAAGGATATAATTCTAATGGTGATTTTTCCTTCACATTTGTGAAGCATGATGCCACATCACTTAAAGCTTTTAATGCTAAAGCTCCTTGCTTTCAGGTGAAGAAAAGGGAATTATAAGCTAAAAGACATTTTAACCCTCCTCTCGTTTACGCTGCCCTGAGTTATTCCGGTTGGTGAAGGAGGAACGTCTTTCTGGAGATGATGGAGATGATGAGTCTTTCTATAGGAGATGGTCACTCTCAGACCTTGAGCCCCCAGTCAGCCTGTCTAACAAACAAGATCTCTGCTGTTGTATTACAGAACAGAAATCGTGTACGGGGGGTGGGGAGCTGAGGGCCCCGTGTACGGGGGGCGGGGGGCTGAGGTCCTCGTGTACGGGGGACGGGGAGCTGAGGGCCCCGTGTACGGGGGGCGGGGGGCTGAGGGCCCCGTGTACCGGGGGCGCATGTACGGGGGGCGGGGGGCTGAGGGCCCCGTGTACCGGGGGCGCATGTACGGGGGGCGGGGAGCTGAGGGCCCCGTGTACGGGGGGCGGAGGGCTGAGGTCATCGTCTTTGGCAATGACAGCTTCTCACTGCGAACGAATGACTCACGCTGAACGCCCGGCGGTTTTCCGACTGTTGATTGAAGACAGACTCATCTCTTGATGGATGAACTTCGTGAGGACAAAAACGGTCATTGGCTGAGACATTGGTCATTAGATTTTCCATGAGGAGACATACATTGGCGGCTGTGTGAGACATAGAACGGGTGATAAATTCGCAACCTGTAGGAATAGGAAAAACCACTGTCTGCTCTGCAGTGTTGGGTCACTCTACCTAAATAGCCAGCACAGAAATACGCTAGGTTTTAAGAGAAGTATCCTGAGAGCATCCTTCCAGCTCTCGAATGTGTTAACCCCCTAGAACTGAGCACGAAGAAGTGATCGTTTATCATTTTCTCTTTCATCTTCAGCCTGAAGGCCCTATATCCATCTAATAACACAGTTCCTTGAAGTGTCCTCTAGCCCCACGTCTGATGTAAACAGAATGATTTTCGTGCCTTCTCTTCCATGCTGCTGAACTTTAATCCACGCTTCCGCTCTTTGTTACTGACTGATGCACAGCGTCGCCTTGGCGCCCCACGGTGGAGTCAGCCCCTGGCAGTAGCTGCCTCCCTCTGTCTGCACCAAGCTGTGGGGTTGAGTGAGCCCAAGGCGAGGGTGCACAGCCAGGTGTTTGCAGGAAGCCCAGCACCCGCTGAGGCAGCCCCTCTCCACCCTGTGCCCAGGGGCAGGGCAGCACATGCACACTCTCCACGGGCAGAGTCCAGGCTTCCCACCTCCCTTCTCTTATTCCCAGTGACCTGCTGACCCGCCTGGGGGCTGGTCTCCCCCACAGAGGATCCCAGGATTGGGCGCTCAGTCTGGGGCTCAAACCGCTCACTCCCCAGGACAGATCTCCCCACCTATAAAAGTTCCCCTTTCCTCCGAGTCCTCTCCCAGGGCCGCAGGTCCCAGCCTGAAAGCCTCTCTTCCCTCCTCCCCGATTCTGGGTGGGTCTTCTGACAGTCTTGGTTGTAAGGGGTCCTCCCGCCAGTTTCCAGCTCGTTTGCCGTAAGAGCTGTTCCACCTGTAGTTGTGTTTTTGATGTGTTTGCGGTGGGAGGTGAGCTCCACGGCCTCTTACTCCACCATCTTGGTTGGCCCTGACAGTTTCCTTTCTGTCTGTGCCTCGGGGTCATCCAAGAACCAGTGACTGCGCTGAGTCTCTGCCACCCGCACACCAGACGAGATGGTGTATGACGGTGTATGACGGTGTTATGATGGTGTATGATGGTGTATGATGGTGTATGATGGTGTATGAGGTGTATGACCTCAGAGCAGCGAGCTTCAGGGACCTGGTATGTGGGTCAGATAGATACTTGCCTGACCCACGGATCTGTCTTAAATCAGCTCACGTAACTTCATGCTGACTTTTTTCTTCAGAACCCTTGCTTTCCAAAGCCATAGCCTTGGGACTAAAAGTAAGAAGAGATGAAATATACAGCTATACACTTTTTCAGCCCCTCTTTCTTTTTCCCATACTCTACATCAAACCCAGTTTTCTGTCCCAGGGATTCTTTGTTTTCAATCATTATAACATAGATATAAAATGTACCGTTTCCCCGTTTTTCAGTGTACAGTAGAGAAGCATTCCGTACATTCATTGTTGTGCAACCATCACCTCCATAGACTCCAGGACTTGTTCATCTTCCCAGCTGTGTCCCCATTGAACCCACTCCCCATCCCTCCCTCCCTGACCCCCGAACCCACCACCCTCCTTTCTGCCGCTGTGACTGTACCTGTTTTAGGTCTTCGTATAAGTGGGTTTGTGTAGTATTTGTCCCTTTGCAACTGGTTTGTTTCACGTGGCACTGTGTCCTCCCGTTTCATCCATGTTGTAGCGTATGTCAGCGTTTGCATCCTTTTTAAGGCTGAATAAGTTTCCACTGAGTGTGCGTATGCGTCTCCCGTTTTGTTAATCCATTCATCTGTCAATAGACACCTGGATCGCTTCTGCCTTTTGGCTGCTGTGAGTGTATTGGCCTTGCTGCTGTGAACACAAGTGTACACGAGACATGTGAGCCTCCCCTTTCACGTCTGTGTGTGTGTCCTGAAGTGAAACTGCCAGAACGAGTGGTAATTCTGTGTTTGGAGTTTTAAGATATCACCATGTGTGTCTCAGGAATTCTTAATATTTCCAGAAATCACTGAAAATAGTGGATGACCTAAGGACACAGGGCTGTTTTAATGCCATTTTGACAGCACCCACCCAGGCAATTAAACCTAAAGAAAAAAATATAGGTATGAAACAGCAAATCATACACAATTCTCTTTCTTCAAATAGAATTGTTTCTGGTTGGTGGGCTATGACTACATCATGCAGAAGTGGCTGGAGAGATGACCTAATTTAGAAAGTCTTTTAAGAATGATCTGGCATAAAATTTACATTTGGGAAATCTTGTGTGGCACTTCAAGAGGTTGGCTGCTATCCCCAGGAATGCCCTGGGGATGTGATGGAAGTTTCTGTCCTGCCCTCCCTCCTTACATTCCACAACCATCAGACCACACTAGGACACCCAGAGACGAGATGGTGTACGATAGTAGCAGGAGAGCCAGGCCCTATTCCTCAAACAAGATAAATGTGTGAAATAGTGCCAGTGTCTCCTCTGGCTCTAAAATTCATCAATGCAGATGTCCCCACACCATCCCTGGTGCTCAGGGAATTTTACCAAAGTTGGCCCGTGACAGACATTAAACCTACTAGCTTTTCCATTTTCCTTTCTCTCTTTCTCAGGTCAGGTGATTCTCCACTGAAATCTGCTGTGGCACCAGTTTTACTTAGTGTTTCTTCATAAGACTTTTCCAGAAGTGCTTCTTGAACGGCTACACAGAGCTCTGGTGGTGGTTGGTTCAGACAGAAACATGAGAGCATCCATGATGCTCAGAATCTAAAAGACTTGAGATCAGACTCTGTTTATCAACCTGAGAAGCACTGAGAAAATGGTATCAAAAGGAAAACAATGAATTAAAGGGCCAGGGAAGGTGTTTATGGTCTCCTGGGAGAAATGGACCACATAAACTGATTCAGGAAAATACGGCTTACAGTCGTTAAACGGATATGTCATGAACAGTATGACTGATTCCTGTAAGCCAGAGAAGTAACCGGGCTAATCTCTTTGGGGAAGAGCAATTATTTATTCACTTGACAAGATCGTATAGTTTGTTGTAGAACATGGGGTGATGATTACAACCCAGACTATTATAAGAAATATAGCACACATGAAATTCAAAAGTAAAATGGAAATATTTGTCAATGGTTTGAGTAAATGGAAAATAAAATAGAAACCCAAGCAGAAATCAAATGGTCAGATTTGCAGAATTGACTCTCCAATTTGAGCAATGATCGGTGACATTTCTAAAGGATGTGGGGCCCAGATGGCTCTGTGCTGTAGTTCATTTTAGCACTTTGGTGATTTTTGTGTTATGACAAAATGCGTTTGGTTGTTCCAGAGCACCAACCTGTCACCTAATTTTAAGTTCCACTTACATGCTTTCAGGCTTCCCTGGTGGCTCAGAGGGTAAAGGGTCTGCCTGCAATGCAGGAGACCTGGGTTCGATCCCTGGTTTGGGAAGATCCCCTAGAGAAGGAAATAGCAACCCACTCCAGTATTCTAGTCTGGAGAATCCCATGGACAGCAGAGCCTGGTGGGCTACAGTCCACGGGGTCAGAAAGAGCTGGACACGACTGAGCGACTTCACTTTCATTTTCTTTCTACATGCTTTCAGTCTTTTCTGTATCACAATATTTTTTTTTTGTTTTCCTTTTGAAATATCCACTATGCACTGGCTATGCAAAAATACATCAAAACATACTATAACCTGGTTTCTCCCCTCAGAGGAGAAAGATATAGGCATCGTGGAAGGATTAACATGAACTGAGAGTAGTAGAGAAAGTGGGGACTGAGGTCACTGTCTGTTTTCAGCAACGTTTAATTGAAGGAAGCTCGCCCATAGTCAATAACTATTTGATGTTCTGAGTTGGAATCACGTGTTCAACCCAGCTGCTGCGGGGAGGGCCGAGCACACAGTCAGAGACTAGCACTTGTGAAGGGTCTAGGACATGGAGAACCTCGGAAGGACTCAGTGAACAAACCAAATAGAGGAAGTAAACCCACGACGGGGTTTGGAAGGCTAGCCACTGTTCGTAAAATCAGATGCTTTGGCGCTGGTTGGATAGGTGTGTGTGTGTGTGTGTGTGTGTGTGCACGCAAATCACACGAAAGTTACTAATGTCGATCTAGTTGGCAGTATTTCATTACGTAGAATAAATAGGGTATAAGCAAATATTGTATGTTAATGCATATATGTGGAACCTAGAAAAATGGTGCAGATGATCTTGTTTGCAAAACAGAAATAGAGACACAGATGTAGAGAACAAATGTATGGATACCAGGGGGGAGGGGGCGGGATGAGTTGGGAGACTGGGATTGACACATATACGCTATCGATACTATGCATAAAATAGATGACCCATGAGAACCTAACTGACAGCCCAGGGAACTCTACTCAGTGTTCTGTGGTGACCTAAATGGGAAGGAAATCTGAAAAAGAGGGGATATATGTATATGTGTAGCTGATTCACTTTGCTGCACAGCCGAAAGTAACGTAACGTTGTAAAGCAAATATGCTCCAATAGAAATGTTTTAAACTATTGTTTAGGGGGGGAAATTTTACTTTATAATTTCGTCGTGTGGAGAGTAGGGAAGAAAGCTTTGCTCACTTTGTCACACCTAGCTGATTGCTGCAGCACACCTGTTTAATACACAGTAGTATACACGTGTAAATCCTAACTGCATTGCTGAAAGCAAACGCGAACAAACGAAACAGGCAAAGGGGAAAGTGGTAGAACTTTAAAAACCCCATTCCCTAACAGAGTAAGCAGATACTCTCCTGCAGGTTACAATTGTCAGTGTCATTTACCCTGCACCTCTGCTCTTCAGGGGCTTCCCTGGTGGCTCGGCGGGTAAAGAATCCTCCCACGATGCAGGCCTGAGTTCCATCCCTGGGTTGGGAAGATCCGCTGAAGAAGGGAAGTGCTCCCCACTCCAGTGTTCTGGCCTGGAGAATTCCATGGACTGTATAGTCCATGCGGTCGCAAAGAGTCGGACACAACTGAGACTTTCACTTCACGTCATTCACTTCTGCTCTTCAGAAAGGCAGCTCTAATCAATGAGATTGCAGCGGTGACCTTTGTCTTCTCCTGTTGTTCAGTCGCTAAGTCTTGTCCGACTCTGCGACCCCATGTCTGCTCTACCCATAGCTATAAACTGAGCTGAGGGTGCCCATCAGCTCAGAGGACAGGACTCATTACTGACCAAAGCTTGCTGCGTTGTCTGTGACTGAGATGCATACCTTTTAAAACGAATGCTACTTTGCCACTCATAAACACGATGTCTTTCACCGCAGAAGACTCGAAACACTATTCATTGATTTTGTGGATGGCTGTGATACCTCAACCTAAAGATTAGTTGAGACTTTTTCTATGTTTGTTAAATTATAGTGCAATCAATCTTTTGAGCAAGTTGACTGGCTGCCTCTTAAATTGTCTTTATCGGCGGCATCCATGGAATAGAATCATTGGATTTACAATCCTGATGATTCAAGTTTAGTTATCTTCTTATTTCAGATGCGCAAGAGTGAAGCTTTTATCCCTTAAATTAAGTCAGGATTGTTATTGTTAAAAACTTTTGATAAGTATGAAGTTTTGTTTCTGCCAACACTAAGCTTATTAATTCATGAACACCTCAACTCTGCTGAAGCTGAGATAAGCCAGTGCTCATATACCAGATCATGTCACTTGGCCTGATATGACTGTTAAACTGCCACCCACCTGGCACTCTCAAGGGTCCTGGTTTAGATGAAAAAGCTCACAGTCACACTGGGGATAAGTGAAATAGAAGGGCTATAGCAGTCCTTAACTTTCAGGTTAGAGTTACACCAGGTCCCACATGTAAAGCATTCCTATGAAATCCTAGGAATGGTCCCTGGACTACGCAGATGTTGGTTGTTTGCAGTCAGGCGGCGCTGACAGTAAAGAACCTCCCTGCCAATGAGGACGCGCAAGAGACACAGGTTCGATCCCTGGGTCAGGAAGATCCCCTGCGGGAGAAAAATGGCAACCCACTCCAGTATTCTTGCCTGAAAAATTCCATGGACAGAGGAGCCTGGCAGGATACAGTCCATGGGGTTGCAAAGAGTCAGCCAGGACTGAGCAACTTAGCACACAGCGCAGTACTGTTAGTAGAACTCGGTAGTATTTAATAGTTAAACGTGGACATTATCCTAATGTCATGTAAGATAGGTGGTATTCGTACCCGTGTTCATCTTTTTTTAATATTTCCGTATTTGGCTGGGCTGGGTCTTGGTTGCAACAGGCAGCATCTTTAGCTGTGGCATGTGGATTCTAGTTCCCTGACCAGAGGTCGAACCTGGCCCCTGCATTGGAAACTTGGAGTCTTAGATGTTGGGCCTCCAGGGACGTCCCTCAGATGAGAGTGTTGAAGCACAAAAAGTCCAATCATCTGTGTAAGGGTGCACAGTTAATTGCTAGTAAAGGTGGGAGTTTGCCAGCACTTCAGGTTAACTATCTACTGTCAGAGATGAGTTCTCACTTCACTGAGATGAATGCAGGGACTTCCTCGCCGGTAATTATGAGGACACGTTAATGACTGGTCTGTGACAGCTGCTCTACCGATGAAGCTCAGGGGCATAACCCAAGCACCCCCAGCTTTCAGATGGATTGGTTCTGGCTCCAACTGGCTGGATCTTCTCTAACCATCCCAGCAAAGTCCCTGCAGTTCAGAGCTGGAAGGGAGAGGGTCTTTGGTCAGAGCAGTGTCGGAAGAAAGAGGTGGATTTATAACAATGATGTCATTTGGGACTCTTGGGAGGCCCCTTTCTTGGAGGAGGAGGCTTCCCCGGTGGCTCAGTAGTAAAGAATCTGCCTACAATGCAGTAGCCACAGGAGACCTGGATTTGATCCCTGGGTGGGGAAGACTCCTTCCTTGAAGGAGGGCATGGCAACCCACTCCAGTGTTCTTGCCTGGAGAATCCCATGGACAGAGGAGCCTCACAGGCTACAGTCCATTGAGCCGCAGAGAGTCGGACACGACTGAAGCGACTCAGTATGCAAGCTCGCACGCTCTTGGAAGAAAACCTGGGCATCTGGGCTAAACCTCCTCAACACAACAGCCCCTCGAGCATCTAATTAGGCTTCCCGGTCTACCTGAGCAGACAGAGCCAGGCGACCACTCAGCCTGGAGCGAGACCTGCCACTGAGAGATCGTATCTGTCACACATGCCACGTCTGCCTGAAAGAAACAGCCCACTGGTGCCCACTGTGTAATCAGGCATTTTGAGGCTTGACAGTTGCAAATGAGCAGGTCAGATGGAGTGAGTGATTCCTTCAAAGGTACCTGCCTCCTCTCCCCGTGAGACTGAAAGAACCGCTAATCATTTCTTACCTTGCTTTCCACCCCAGTGAGTAGACAGAGGTTGAAACGATTTTCTTCATTCTGTATAGGATCCCTGCCTGCTCTTTATATTTTTATTTTTTGCTCAAAATCACTGACAAGAGTTATGCAGAGATAAGCTTTTTAAAATAGGATTCTACCCCCAGTTCTCCTGGAATATCATTCATAACATTTCTTTACAAATAAAATAACATTGCAAATGTTGAGTAGGAAGACAACCCTTTCTCCTTCTCAAAGATATGACTGTTGCAGGTGGAAATAGCATCCTATATTTATTCGAGTTATTCTTTCATTTTTTTCTTACTTTCAAAATACCTTCATATGACAAATCTCAATTTTTATTAGCAGCTGCCCTTTCTGAAGAGTAAGGCATTTTAATATTGAAAATGAAAGATTGGGGGATAAAGTGGCCTGACTCAGGAGAACACAGATGTGGGGCTAGAACCAGTCTTCCGTCCCTAAACCCGGAAATTAGATACGGTCTTGATCACGATTAGATTCATCTCAGAGCAACAGGAAAATGAAAACAGTCCTGGTTTAAACAAGATAGAAATTTATTTGTCTGTTAAATTCGCTCTTCTCTCACATCAAAGTCAAGACGGACGATCTGTGTTCTGCCTGTTTTGGTCTTACACTCCATTTCCAGGATCACAGAAGGCCCAGGATGGCTGCTGTAGCTCCAGCCATCGTAAACGCCTTCCTGCTGGCAGGTGTGAAAAAGGAGAGGAGAGTACAGCATGCTGTATTTCCTCAAGGACATTGTTTCACGACTTTCCTCTGTGTTTATGGCATACCAGTCTGTGGCAGAGCCTGAAATAGAAGCCAGATTTCCAGGCTCCTATTCCAAGCTTTTCCCAACAGTCTGTCTGCTACCCTTGGCATTTTCATCAGATTTTTTTTTTTAAGGAAGACACTCAAATTTCTGTGTTTCAGCCATTCTTTAGTCTTTGTCAGTAGAAGGTGATTTTTCTCATGGATGCCTGGAAAGGTGGTCATTTCAGTTCAACCTGTAGGTACTTTTATTCGCTAATTTGTTCCATAATAGTCATTTAGGGTGAACCTGAGTTTACTTTCTGCAATAGTCTTCTTCCTTAACATAATGTCTGCTGACAATTAGGTTATTCAACAAATGTCTTCTATATTTGTACTGGAAAATAGCTATTGTCATCAAATCTCTGTTGATGAAAGTATGCAGGCACTTTAACATTGATTCAGCTCTCACCGTTGTGACTAAAGTGATAGCCCACAGAACTATGAATAATACCACTTTTTTGAGAAGTAATTGCTGATTTACTAATAAGCTATGGCATTGGAATGACATAAACAACATGTTTCACTGACCAGTGAATTTCATAATCCATTAATAGTTCAGGACTTTTGAAGATATCTTATTTTGGTACAATTTAATATTCTAAAAACTAGTGGTATTTAATCTGTAAGTTGGCTTATTTCTAAACAAGTTGATAGCCAAAATTACATTTCAAGTATTTCAATGATTTTCTTTTCATAGCCTATCTGTGAACTGTTGTCCATATCTTGCAAATAAAGAACTTTATTGAAGAAGAGTATTTTAAAAGTAAAAATCATGAGGCTCATGATTTTATGTTAATATAAAATAAACATCTGTCAAAGACTTTATTTAGCTCACAAATTAAGGTGATAACCAGTAAGATCTGAAGAGAAGGGTTTAAAAAAAAAAAAAAAGTATGTAGCCCATCACAGTACTGAAATGAATTTGCTGGGAAATATTTGACAGCGTTAAATACAGAAAGAAGTGCTTTTTGCTTTTTGGTAAGATTTCCATATAATAAGCTGTTTAAAAGTCTAAACATGATGCTGTGGAGACACATACAAATTGTTCCCTTTAAGAGGAATGAAAATTTAAAAGATTTTTAGAAGCTATCTGGGCCATCCATTAATCAAAGACAAAATTGGGCAATCTCAGATCCTGTGATGAAAACTAAGTGAAATTTAAAGCCACTCATGTCATCTTTGAAATGTAGATCCTTTCCAAGTAATTTCCAAGTTGAGACCATTATTTGTTGGAAGGTACTTGTCGATGTGATTACCCAAGCTGTAAAAGTGGGTCTTGCGGTGTCATATCATCATAATTTGAAGCCCACAGAATTTAATCACCCACTGTTCTGCATCCATTCACTTCCCCATCTCCTCCCCCAAACAACCCAGTTCTTTGTTTCCAAGGTTTTAGATTTTCCAAAGCAAATGCCTCCTAATACCCTCCAGTGTAAAGAACACAGATCCCTGGTTCATTCTTGAAAGGGGAAAGGGAAGCATGGTCTGCAGTCCTGGTTTATTCTCAGGATCCTGCAGGAAGCGGCCAGGCTGTCCTGCCACAGATGGGGAGCTGCAGGTTTGAATCAGGAGGGCTGTGTGAGCCCTTGAGCCAGAGGGAACGGGTATCCAGCCAGCAACTCTCGAGTCTACACCTCACTTCATGCTGCGGATGAAGCTGGGCCTGCCCCAGACCGCAGGGTAAAGTCCCAGAGCCTCAGCATCGTGCTGTCTGGTCTGTGTACTTGCTGGTGGGGACCGTGAGTGCTGTTAGCATTTAAGGAGTGGATTTAGAAAAGTGTTCTCTCTTAAAAGAAAAATTTGAGCCCACATTGCCTCCCTGTGACATTTTTGTGATATAAACCAGAAAAAAGAAAACCCAGAATACAAAAAAAAAAAATTTTTTTTTTTTTTTTTTTCAATTTTTTAGAGCCCTTTGGCTACTTCAGACCTAAACACACAAGTTAAACAGCAGCCCTCCCCCAGAGCTTCTGGACAGATGACCTAGGGTTAGAGTTAGGGTTAGGATAATGGAGGCGAATTCTTTACCGTCTGAGCCACCAGGTAAAGAATTCACCTACAATGCCCTCAAGAATCTGCCTGCAATGCAGGAGACCCCAGGTTGATTCCTGGGTCAGGAAGATCCACTGGAGAAGGGATAGGCTACCCACTGCAGTATTCTTGGGCTTCCCTTGTGGCTTAGCCGGTAAAAAATCTGCCTGCAGTGCAGGAGACCTGGGTTCGATCCCTGAGTTGGAAAGATCCCCTGGAGACAGGAAAGGCTACCCACTCCGGTATTCTGGCCTGGAGAATTCCACAGACTATACAGCCTATGGGGTTGCAGAGTTGGACAGGACTGAGCGACTTTCACTTTCACACTGCCCTAACCCTAAGTCATCTGGCCCCTGTGGCTCAGTGATAAAGAACCTGCCCACAATGCAGGAGACATGGGTTCAATCCCTGGGTTGGGAACATCCCCTGGAGAAGCGAATGACTACCCACTCCAGTAGTCTCACTTGCAGAATTCCATGGACAGAGAACCCTGGCGGGCTACAGTCCATGGAGTCATGGAGTCACAAAGAGTTGTACCAGGGTCCAGCCCCAGCAGGATCCAGGGGTACCCTCAGGATAACGGCCTAGGCGATAAGGACAGCAAAGCGGAGAGCAGGGCTTGATCTTCCTTGATAAACACAGAAAGCCAATAAAGCTCCTGTGTTCCAAGGAGTCATCCTGAAAGAAGAACAGAGAGAAAAGAAAGGAAAAGGAAAAAAAGAACGACACAGGGAGACCAAGCTTCGGTGAGCGAGGCCCATAACTTTATTTTCAAAAAGAACTTTTATACCTTGACTTGTACATAGAGGGAAAGGAAAGATGCAAAGTCATACAGTCAGCCCAAACATTACATCTGTTTTGTCTTTATCAAAACCAGGATTTTTTCTGCATACCTTTCCCATAAACAATGTTGTGTACAGTATCTTCTGGCCTTGGGGGCCTGTGGGCATTTTATGACCCTTTCTTTTTTGATAAAGGCTGATCAGCCAGAAAACTTGTTTTCCCTTGAAGTGTTTCTTCTTTATTTTTCCCAGCCTCATAAAGTACTAAACAGAGTTACATTCTCATAGAGCAAAGGTGCAGTGGGTCACGACAAAGAAAGAACCAATTAGCTCAAAGGTCTGATGTGGTGAATTCCAAGGCTGCTACTTGTTTTCCTTACATTCCAACTATGTTAACCAATGCACTCCCAGGCGCACAGTGGATAAGGGATATGGGCACTTGGCAGCAAGCACTGGCCCAATAATGAAGCCCTTTACCAGTACTATCTATTCTAATAATTTTTCATCCCTTAAAGGGCTCTGTGCTCATTAGGACTTTTAGAATGTTTTGGCTTCCCGTGCCTTTCAAGGTTGGGGAGTTGTGAACAATCATGTGTGCTAATTGCAAGAGTATGGATAAACCTGTCAGGCAGCTAGAAAGCCATCAGAGGGGTTTGAATTGAAACACTCCTATCATGCCCATTAACTAAAGCCCCAAGTTGACTTTTTCCAGAGAAAGGTGGTCAGGGACAGCCCCCTGCTAATGTCAGAAGAGTTGGTGAAAGGCCCAAAATAGTAAGACAGACGGATTCTGGTTCTGGGGCGGATGCTCGAGCAGATCCAGGGGGTCCCTCGAGGCCTGATCTGCCGTTGCCTGTCAGGTTTCTTCCACATGACCTTTGTCACGGGTGGGATCTCCCACGGTGGCTCCCGGCAGAGTCCGACGTGACTGAAGCATATACTTTGCTGGTTTTTTTTTAGGGTTAGGGTTCCACGTATAGCTGTGCTCCTTCAAAGTCTTTCCCCATTAAGTTATTGCAGACTATTGGGCAGCGTTGCCTGCGCGGTACCGTGGGTGCTTGGGGGTCACTGTTTTGATTAGAGTAGCTGCTTGGTTTTGGTTTTGGTTTTGGTTTGGCAGCACGCAGTGCTGTATTCTTGCTCGACGAGGCAGTTAGTTGCTGCTGGTTGCTCTGCTGTGGTAGCAGCCCCAGCTGATCGCTACTTTAGCTCATTAGGAGCTGCACAATGCTGACAGTCCAGTTCCATCAGCCTTTTCCACCTAATAGCTGGAATACTTCCACAACATGAAACCTCCCCTAATCTATAATTTGGTTGCCCAATGATACAGCTGCTATAAGAAGAAGGGAAATTTTCTCCATGCTTTCTTTTTTCTTTACCAGTTTTTCAATAGTGTGTTGATTTATAAGCAGCTTCTAATGATGACCACGTGCATTAGCTGTTTCTTTTTGAAATACCATTCTAAGTTCATGAATGTACGCAGAGTTAATGAGCTTCAATCTGGTGCAGTACGCTCTTAGCTGATGGGAGCCCGTTTTGCCAAAAGTTTTCACTTTCGTCTTAGGTTCAAAGGATTTGTTAACAAAATAAGCAGTTTGTTTTATACAAATAGATAGTCAGATACTTGTTAGAGAATTATCTAGCTTACTTTCAATACATTAACATTGTGAAAGGTTGTTGTTGACTCATGCAAAGACACTGGGATTCTTGGCCCCTGGATGAGAAGAATTTAATCCGGGCCCAGAGATGAGGCTTGATCGCTCAGAGCTTTTGTGTAATAAAGTTTTGTTAAAGTATAAAGGAGATTACTGCAGATGGTGACTGTAGCCATGAAATTAAAAGACGCTTACTCCTTGGAAGAAAAGTTATGACCAACCTAGACAGCATATTCAAAAGCAGAGACATTACTTTGCCAAGAAAGGTCCGTCTAGTCAAGGCTATGGTTTTTTCTGTGGTCATGTATGGATATGAGAGTTGGACTGTGAAGAAAGCTGAGTGCCGAAGAACTGATGCTTTTGAACTGTGGTGTTGGAGAAGACACTTGGACTGCAAGGAGATCCAACCAGTCCATTCTGAAGGAGATCAGCCCTGGGATTTCTTTGGAGGGAATGATGCTGAAGCTAAAACTCTAGTACTTTGGCCACCTCATGCGAAGAGTTGACTCATTGGAAAAGTCTCTGATGCTGGGAGAGATTGGGCGCAGGAGGAGAAGGGGACGACAGAGGATGAGATGGCTGGATGGCATCACTGACTCGATGGACGTGAGTCTGAGTCAACTCTGGGAGTTGGTGATGGACAGGGAGGCCTGGCGTGCTGCGATTCATGGGGTCGCAAAGAGTCGGACACGACTGAGCGACTGAACTGGACTGAACTGAACTGAAAGGAGATAGAGAAAGCTTCTGACATAGGCATCAGAAGGGGGCAAAAAGAGTACCCCCCTGCTAGTCTTCAGCTGGATGTTCTATAGTCACTAGCAGTCTGTTAATAAAAGAAAGGAATGTCTTAAAACTCAGAATGGCACCAGGCCCCTCACCCATAAGATACATTTTGGGATAATCTTGGCACCAAATGGTTCATCCTGGGCCATAAAATGATTAACTTGAATCTTGAAGAAGGGCAGACCACCATACAAATAGTTTTGTTTACATAGATTAGAAGAACAATATCTGAGTCTAACATACTGGTTTGTCAAGTAGGTTCTGAGCCAAGAGGCCAACCGACTTGAAGACAAAGTCTGGGGTAAATGCATAGCACATGAGCATAGCTTAAGACAAATATTTCCATAAGAAGAAGGTGTTGGTTAACTCAAGGTTTGAGAATACTTAACTTCAGGTGAAACCAGGTGTCATTATGGCAACACTGTATTTTAAGAGAAACGTCTTTTTAAATGTGTATAGAGAAGAAAATCCCATGGGTGGAGGAGCCTGGTGGACTGCAGTCCGTGGGGTCGCTAAGAGTCGGACACGACTTCACTTTCACTTTCCACTTTTATGCATTGGAGAAGGAAATGGTAACCCACTCCAGTGTTCTTGCCTGGAGAATCCCAGGGACGGGGGAGCCTGATGGGCCTCTGACTCTGGGGTCGCACAGAGTCGGACATGACTGAAGCGACTTAGCAGCAGCAGCAGCAGAGAAGAAAAAAATATTGCTAGTTTGTTTCCTCCTGCCGCTTAAGAGAGATAAAAATGTCTGACACTTGCAGGCTATTTCCTTGGTTTGGAGACCCCTGGCCTTCCTGCCTGTTACCCTCTCAATTGGAAGGAAAGAGAAATAGAAAGAGCAAAGGACACATCACCAAATTGGGTTTTGACCAACATCCAGGCTTAAACAGCCCTGGGAAGTCCCACGCCACAGCACATCTGGAGTCCCAATTAGGAAAAGGTCCCAGGCAGCGCATCCGTACCTCGTGTGAGATTTCAGAGATTGGAGTTCACGGTTCCTGCTTATAATCAATCCCAGGACACAAACTTACATCATAATCCGTCTGTGAACAAATCGCTGCCCTGGTTTCATGTTAATGCTGTTTGTGGTGTAAAACTTGGCCTGTTGTTAAGCCTGGGACTCGGTTGGCCAGGTCCCCTCCAGGGGCTCATGGATCTCCAGATTCACCCTCCACCTTATCTGTGGCCTTGCAAGTCTTGCACTCACAGCAGGCAGTCACTCACAGTCACTCAGAGTCAGGGCAGCAGTGTCCAGGCAGGTTAGAAGCAAGGTCAGAGGGCTGTTCTTTGTCTCTGAAGCCTGAGCAAGACTATTTATTTAATTTCCCAAACAGAGCCTTTTCACGTTGGTTTCTGAGCCATTTGTCATGGTCCTAACAGGATTTGATAGCTTCCCTGACAACTTCCTTTGTTTCCGGGGGCTTCCCAGTTGGTACAGGTGGTAAAGAAACCGCCTACCAATGCAAGAGACGTAAGAGACTTGGGTTTGATCCCTGGGTCAGAAAGATCCCCTGAAGGAGGGCAAGGCAACCCACTCCAGTATTCTTGCCTGGAGAGTATCGTGGACAGAGGAGCCTGGCGGGCTACAGTCCGTGGGGTCTTAGAGTCGCACATGACTGAAACAACTTAGCACAACACACTGTGTATGATTTGAATATACGTGAATAGAAATGAATTGTATCTGAGATAAAAGGCAATAAATGGAAAGGACATTGTTTCTATCAGCACTGTTTAAAATTGAAAGAAGATAATCATGAGAAAAATCAAATCTACTACATTTATTATGTACACTATTTGTTTCCGTAATTAAAAGCTATTTCTGTGCATTGCTTCTTTGTGATATTGATATAATCAGGATTAATATGCTCCTCAAATCCAATCAGCATATACAAATTGTATTTGGCAAAGACAACTAAATTATCTCAGTTTTTAAGAAATCTAGTGCACCGTAAAATGCCATACATTTTTAACATTTTCACCATGGATAAGACTTTCAAAAACTGTTAATAAGGTAGTATTGTTAGGCAAAAGTAAGCAAAACATAAAATTAGCTTATGTATTATACTGTAGCTCAAACACTAAAGAATCTGCTTGCGATGCAGGAGACCGGGGTTCAATCCCTGCGTCGGGAAGATCCCCTGGAGAAGGGAATGGCAACCCACTCCAGCATTCTTGCCTGGAGAATCCCATGGATAGAGGAACCTGGAAGGCTACAGTTTATGGGGTCGCAAAGAGTCGGACATGACTGAGCAATTAACACACACACATTATACTCAAAGTGAAGGACTGAATTTTATCTTATTTTTGGCAGAGTACATAAAATAATTTGTTGCATTGCTATATATTTTTGTATCACAATTTGGGGAAACAAAAAATAACCATCTTCTGCTAGCTACCAATGCAACTTTATTTCTTTAAGTTTTTTTAGCTTTGAAGAGTTCCTAAAGCACTCAGAACAACTAAATTACTGATGTACTTACTGTAAGTGCAAAGCACTGGGTAGTTAGCACGTGAAGAAGTAACTAGCCAGTGGGTGGTCATGTGTGAGATTTTCTTTGGGAAGCCTTTTGCTAAGAACCCCAGCATGTTTCTTGGCATCCCTGTTGAGCATGGCTTTTTGTTTTCCCTCCCTATCCTCAAGCATCCAGATGCATTCCTTCTGTAACATGTAACGCCTTGTACCTGGATGTGAGATGTAAGTCCTCCTGTAACAGAGCTGGGAATGAAATAGCTGTAACAGAATCTCACAAAGAGGCACAAAAGGTCTAAGTCGAAAAAACGACCACATACCACAGCCATCTTTCCTTCAGCCCAGAGCGCTCCCTCTTGTTCCAGGAGTCCTGCCTGTTGTTCCACAAGCAACTTCGATGCCTGGTGACTCAGACTCGTGATGGGATGGATCTGTTAAGTGCATCACACATTTTTTAGCACCTACTTTCATGACAGCCATTATGCTAAGAATTAGAAAAATCGAATAGGTGTGGGCTCTACCCTTGAGAATTATGACTCTAGTGGGAGAGACGAGTGTTAGTAGCAAATAAGCAGTGTGCTGCTGTGAGCACAGAGCAGGATGAACGGGGTGAGGGCCAGCAGAGAGGGAGGGCTTTCTGCCCGGCAGAGGCACGAGAAACTTCCCGAAGGGGAGACGGTCCCTGGCAGGGCCGGGTGAAGGGCACTGCGGCCAAGGCGGCAGCAGGAAGCTTCAGAGAGGAGTGGCAGGCAGGACTTGTTCGGATGCTTAATAGGGGATGGTGGGAAACTTGAGAAGAGAAACCCAGGCCAGGGTATGAAGGGCTTCGAATCGAGTGTCAGACTAAGAAGTTTGGCCAAAGTAGTGTTGGCCAAGCGCCCAGGGGAAAAAGTTTTGAAAAGCAAATGTGGAGACCACTGGAGACCCTGCAGCAGTGCAGGGGGGGGGTGACGGCCACCCAGCCCTGGGCAAGACCATCGGAAGTGACGCGTGAGGGGGCAGGGTGAGCAGGAGACGGGGAGAGAGTGGGGAGAGCGAAAGTGTTTGTTGCTCAGTCATGCCCAGTTCTTTGCAACCCCATGGCTCCTCTGTCCATGGGATTCTCCAGGCATTCTCTGGAGTGGGTTGCCATTTCCTTCCCTGGGGGATCTTCCTGACCCAGGGATTGAACCCATGTCTCCTGCATTGCCGGCGGATTCTTTATTATCTGAGCCACCAGGGAAGCCCAGAGTACTGGGAATGAGGGACAAACAGGAGGCACAGGCTGGGGAGCGGCAACCTAGGGGTGGGAACTAAGGACTATTGGGTTTAAGATGGGCTTAGGGATTCATTAATATTGTTCAGTTCAGTTCAGTTCAGTCGCTCAGTCGTGTCCAACTCTTTGCGACCCCATGAATCACAGCACGCCAGGCCTCCCTGTCCATCACCAACTCCCAGAGTTCACTCAGACTCACATCCATCGAGTCAGTGATGCCATCCAGCCATCTCATCCTCTGTCATTCTCTTCTCCTGCCCCCAATCCCTCCCAGCATCAGAGTCTTTTCCAATGAGTCAACTCTTCGCATGAGGTGGCCAAAGTACTGGAGTTTCAACTTTAGCATCATTCCTTCCAAAGAACACCCAGGGCTGATCTCCTTCAGAATGGACTGGTTGGATTTCCTTGCAGTCCAAGGGACTCTCAAGAGTCTTCTCCAACACCACAGTTCAAAAGCATCAATTCTTCAGCGCTCAGCCTTCTTCACAGTCCAAATCTCACATCCATACATGACCACAGGAAAAACCATAGCCTTGACTAGATGGACCTTTGTTGGCAAAGTAATGTCTTTGCTTTTGAATATGCTATCTAGGTTGGTCATAACTTTCCTTCCAAGGAGTAAGCGTCTTTTAATTTCATGGTTGCAGTCACCATCTGCAGTGATTTTGGAGCCCCAAAAAATAAAGTCTGACACTGTTTCCACTGTTTCCCCATCTATTTGCCATGAAGTGATGGGACCAGATGCCATGATCTTCGCTTTCTGAATCTTGAGCTTTAAGCCAACTTTTTCACTCTCCACTTTCACTTTCATCAAGACGCTTTTTAGTTCCTCTTCAGTTTGTGCCATAAGGGTGGTGTCATCTGCCTATCTGAGGTTATTGGTATTTCTCCTGGCAATCTTGATTCCAGCTTGTGCTTCTTCCAGCCCAGCGTTTCTCATGATATACTCTGCATAGAAGTTAAATAAGCAGGGTGACAATATACAATTAATATTGTACAACACCGGGAATACAGTTGATCCTTCATAGTAACTGTAAATAGAATGTAACCTTTAAAATTGTATAAAATTTTTTAAATAATAAAAATTTAAAATTCCAATAAAAACATCTATTAATGGAATATAAACCGTTCTTTCAGGGAAAATTTTTTTAAGAAAGGAGACAAAGGTAACTCCAGATCCTTTTCTCAAATATTGTTGACAGCTGACACACACCGAGGGCTGACCCCGAGCCTGGCGTTGTTTATAAAACACATTGTGTGTGTTACATGTAGCATCTCATTGACTCCATGTGAGCAATAGAAGGTGCATACTGTTATTTCATCTATCCTATCATGAAAAAGAGAAGTTATCTTTAAAAAGCATTGTGAGGGAGAGAAAAATGCAGTTAAAAAATAAAAGTTGTAAGTCTCCAGGAAGATAGGAAATTTCTACACTTGAATTAATTTAATAAAGTAGTCAAAAATTGTATAAAACACTCTTTGGGAGATCTCCAGGAGAGAATTACTCAAAACATCATTCTACTAAAAAATTTCAATACTGAAGGAAAGACCGAGCACACAAAAAATTAGCTAAGTGAGAATCAATTTAATGAGACAAGGGACATGCTTAATTTATGACCGCATATAGAACTCTGCATTTACAATTAGAGAATAATGTGTTCTCTCAAGAAACTCTTCCAAAAATGGGCCATGTGTCAGTCCGTAAACCAGTCTCAACAAATTTCAAAGAATTAATAATACAGATTTTTCTGACAATTGGTAGTAAAAAACAGTGTTTTTCATACATTTGCAGATTAAAAGTTATCAATACCAGGTTGAAGGAGAAATTGTGACAGAAACTGAAAATGCATAATACTAAGCAGTAGCGAAAATACTCTTCTCATTAAAACTTACAAACTCAAAGAGGTAATTAAGAACATTTATAACACAGTGTGATTATATTGGAAAAGAAGAAATGCTGAAATTAACAAGCTCGGTGTCAAACTTAAAAGTTAAGAAAAGGAGAGGGATGGGATAAGATAGAACTGGAAGTAATGAAATTGAAAGCATAGGTACAGTATTTTCTGCATCTGACCCATGAGCCACACATGCGTGAAGAGAAGCCCAGCAGATCAACTGAAGATAAAATAACTGAACTGAGAGTGGAGCTGCTCTCCAGAAATACAAGTTGACCATCCAGGTTTAGCAAGGAAATTACCTGCTATAGCAAAGGAGACAGCAGTCACTGGGGAATATTAACAAAACCCAGTAAAAGTTGGACTCTAAGGAAAGCTGAGCACCAAAGAATTGATGCTTTCAAACTATGGTGCTGGAGAAAAGTCTTGAGTCCCTTGGACTGCAAGAAGATCAAGCCAGTCATTCCTAAAGGAAATCAACCCTGAATATTCATTGGAAGGACTGCTGATGAAGCTGAAACTCCAATACTTTATCCACCTCATGTGAAGAGCTAACTCATTGGATAAGACCCCGATGCTGTGAAAGATTGAGGGCAGGAGGAGAAGGGGACACAGAGGATGAGATGATTGGATGGCGTCACCAAATCAATGGACATGAGTAAGAGTAAGCTCCAGGAGTTGGTGATGCATAGGGAGGCGTGGCGTGTTTCAGTCCGTGGGGTCGCAAAGAGCTGGACACGACTTAGTGACTGAACAACAACAACAAAACCCAGAGTGTCCAGAGATTAATCCATGATGTCTAGGAAATAATGAAAAATTACCTTACATACAAAGAACCAAGAAAGAATGGGAGACAATCTCAATATAAAAGTAATTTAATCTGATCATAAAATGAACCTTATTTTGGAACTGAGAGACAAGGATTTTATAAGATTCTTTAATTGTCCTCAATGAGTTAACGTGATCATGTTTTTAATAAATGAAAATCCCAAAGGAAAGCCTCAGAAGAAAAATAGGAATAATAAAAAGAACTGAATGGACATTCCTGAACAGAAGAACACAGATTCTAAAATTTTTTAAATTCACTGTGTGGATTTGATAGTCCAATAATTGTGGCAGGGAAAAGACAAAGTGACTTTGATGATAGATCAATGGAAATGATTCAAGGTGAACAGAGAGAAAAAACTCTTTAATGATCAGAGCATCCAAGGCTGTTGGATAACATCAGGGTGCCCAATATATGGGAAACTGGAATACCAGAAGGAGAGGAGACAGATAAAGGAGTAGAAAGTTTATCTGGAAAATAAGCAGCTGAAGATTTGGTGAAGATATAAATGTGCAGATACAAGACGCTCATTAAACATCAAACAAACAGGAAGCAGGCCCCCTCGAAAGTGCATCGTCGTCAAACCACTGAAAACCACAGACAACAAGTAAATCTGGAAAGCAGCAAACGTGCCCAGAAATGACATGCAGGGAAATAATTCAGTGCATAGTTGACTTCTCAGTAGAAACCGTGGTGACCAGAAGACAGGGAACAGAACTTCCACTAAAAGGAAAAAAAAAACTAACCTAGAAACCTGTGTTATAAGAAATACCTTTCAAGAATGAAGGCTAAAGGAAAAGACTTTTAGACAAAGTTAAAAGAATTGGTTGCCAGCAATTCATATAATCAGAAATCCTAAAGAAAATTCTTTAAGAAGTAGGAAAATGATATCTGATGGAAACTCATATTTTTGATAAAATTATTACCATCAGTAATGGTAAATGGATAAATGCAAAAGACAGTGTTTTGTTTTTTTGCTTTTTCTTCTTAATGTCTTTATATGCTATGATATTGTTATAAACAATAATTATAGCATTGTCTTGTGGAATGTATAAAGTATTGATGTAACACACATAACAGTTACCACAGGATGAGACTGTATGTGGACCTGAAACCTGAAAGGTTTCAACCGTGTCTTTTATGAGAAGTGGCACATGGTTAACTCTTTGTAGATGCTGCAAAGTTGAGTACATATTAAAATCTCTAGGACAACCACTAAAAAAAAACAAAAGCAAAGAAATACAGCTAAAATAGGGAAATTAAAATTGTAAAAATTATTCAAACAATAAAGTGAAAATCAGGAAACAAGAAAGAGGAAAACAAGAAGTAAAGGAGAAAAGAAGAAAACAAACGCACACCCCGAAGGAGATTACAGACCAAACGCAGTCATAATAATTTCATTAAATGTGCAGCCGGTACATTCTCCAGGATAGACCACATCTGGGGCCACAAAAATGTCTTAATGAGCTTTAAAAGGCTAAAATCATATACCGAATATTCTTTGATCCAGTGAATTTAAACTAAAAATCTGTAAAAAATAAGAAGACCAGAATAACTTTACATATTTGGAAATTAACATATTTCTCAATAATCATTGGGTCAAGCAGATTTTACAGGGAAAATTAGAAGTAATTTGAACTGAATAATAACATAATTCAGCGTACCAAAATTTGTGAGATATAGGTAATACCATGCATGAAGGAGAAGTTTTAGCTTTAATAGTCTTACTAAAAGGAAGGGAAATGAAACCAAAGTTCTAAGCTTCCATCTTAACAGACTAGAAGAAGAAGAGACAACTAAACGCAAAGCAAATAGAATAAAGGAATAAAAAAGAAAAGAATGTATTTCTGTGGAGCAGAATTTTAAAAGCATAGAAATGATAACACCGCTGGAATTAATCCTGCCCACACAGTGCTTTCCATTCATCAACTAATTACTGTGTGAAATGCCTTTACCTTCATACTGGCTCAGTGTCACCCCCTTCACTCAGATAATATTATTTCTTTTTTAAAAAATTTTATTTGAGTATAGTTAGTTTACAGTATTGTTAGTGTCAGGTGTGCAGAAAAGTGAATCAGTCATGCACATACAGGTATCTCCACTCTTTTTCGGGTTCTTTTCCCGCTTAGGTTATTACGAAGTATTGAGTCAAGTTCCGTGTGCAGTGGAGTAGGTCCTTATTAGTTATCTTAATGTTATGTATAGTAGTGCACATACGTCAATCCCAATCTCCGAATTATTATTTCTTCTTCCCATTGTGCACTCTGCCTCCTGTCTACCTACTATCCTTTCAGAAAGTTTCAGTTCAGTTCAGTCGTGTCCGACTCTTTGCAACCCCATGGACTGCAGCACACCAGGCCTCCCTGTCCATCACCAGCTCCCGGAGTTTACTCAAACTCATGTCCATCAAGTCAGTGATGCCATCGAACCATCTCATCCTCTGTTGTCCCCTTCTCCTCATGCCCTCAATCTTTCCCAGCATCAGGGTCTTTTCAAATGAGTCAGCTCTTTGCATCAGGTGGCCAAAGTACTGGAGTTTCAGCTTCAACATCAGTCCTTCCAGTGAATCTTCAGGACTGATTTCCTTTAGGATGGACTGGTTGCACCCTTTCATTTATAGTATGTATACACAGACACAGACACTCATGCCTACGTGCCGATACACTCACACACACACACACCTCTACACGTGTACGATTCAGTGGAATTGCTCTATTAATTGTTTTATTTTTTAATATTTAATTGGAGGATAATTGCCTTACAATATTGTGTTGACTTCTGCCACACAGCAATGTAAACCAGCCGCGAGTACACACACGACCCCTCCCTCCGGAGCCTCCCCCACCCCCCATCCCATCCCACTCCTCCAGGGAGCCACAGAGCACCAGGTCGGGTTCCTTGTGCCCATTTAGCAGCTTCCCACTGGCTGGCTGTTTCACACATGGCAGTATATATGTGTCAGTGCTACCCTCTCGATTCATCCCACCCCCTCCTTCCCCCACTGGGTCCAAAGTCTGTTCTCTATGTGTCTCTATCCCTGCCTGAAAATCAGTTCATCAGTTCCCTTTTTAAGGAGATATTTGGAATCTCAGTTGATTTACAAAGGACCAGTGTCACTGAAGATACAACGAATCGAGTCAAAGATACACGTAAGGGCAGAGCTGCCAGTTCCTCCAGACGTAGCAAAGGGAGCTGTGGACCAAATGAAAGCAATCTTGCAGGATATAGATGTGGGTTTGCTCCTGTGCACGTGTACAGATTTCACCCTAACGTTTCAGACGCAGGGAATCAATCCCTTTAGTACCAACCACCTTCCAACTCTTGCGGTAGAAGGTTCCATAATCTGCTCATCTGTGTGTCCCACTCCAAAAAATTCTAGAATGTTCTAAAGATTGTGTGTACTTGCACAAGTATAGCAGGAGAAACGATTCAGAGAGAAGCTTCATGTGCAGTTATATGGAAAGGAACTGAATATATTTCACCGTATTTAATGGATCCTTCAACGAAACACAGGATATATTTTTGTTGGAGCTGGTCAGTTCATTTTAGCTAAATGTCTATCAAGAGCTAATGAGTTCCTTGGTGTTTCATGTTTCTTTTTTATCTCCTCTCTTGTAGATAAAGAATTCATCTACCGAGAGCAGAAAGGAAGTGTGATACTGCGGAATGTTGAAACAAATACTTCTACGGTGTTAATAGAAGGCAAAAAAATTGTAAGTACTCCCTTTAATGACCAGGATAATTTCAGTTTTCCCGCCTTCGAGTCAGTAAAGCAGAAAATGATTTTAGGTTTCAACTTTTAGTATAGCCAAGCAGAAGCAATAAATTTATAATACTACAGACTGAGCAGCTAAAGATAATGTGAGACTGAAACCACACTAATTTAATAAGATGAAAGCATGGTTTCTCTAAGTGTACAGAAAGTTTCTCTGCAGGTGTTGGAAACAAGTGTTGCATACCACTTATAATTGAAAGACAGTCCTAAGGCTTTGCACATTTACAGAACAATTGGGGGTAATGCAGAGAATACTTCAGGATGACTTGCTCGATCTCATTTTTTAAAAATCGCATCCTCACATGCACAGGGAATATTAATTTAGGCACTGACAGTACTTACTCTATAATGACATTAAGTGATGTTTATGCTTTGGAACAAGGACGGAGTCGATATGAATGCCAGTACTTCATCATTGGGAATACCTGTTTTCCCAAAGATAATGGCATTAAGATCTGGAGCTCTTGTACAGTTAATGGTATTTATTGAAGAATTGACTGAAGTTACGTACCAGAAATCAATTTAAAGAGCATCAACTCTTTTTTTTTTTTTTCACATATGTTCACGCTCATTTTTAGAAGGAATCAATCTTCAGCTTTAGGGAGCCTATCCTTTTCTCGTACAATATGCTGAAAGGAAGTCACGGGAAGAAACTAAGGCAAGTCTGTTAAAAGAGAGACTTGAAACAGACCAAGAATTTGCAGTCAGAACAATCATAACAGGCATCCGGTGTGAATGAGAAACACAAGGAATCCTGGAATTCTGGGATCTGGGGATTAGAGCCCATGGTGGTGGTGTTGGGAGGGGGTGGCAGGGGAAGAGCTGCCTAGATTTACAGCTAAGGATCCTGAGCCCAGTAAGGGAGTGAGCTTGAGATCCCTGGGTGAGGACTCAGGCTGGTCCCTGGAGCCTCCATCCCAGACAAGAAAGGATGAGAGGACCACTCCATCTCTGTGCTGCCCCACCCGCCACCCACACAAATGCTGCCACACCTTCTCCAGAACACGAAGCTTGCCTTTTGAACACTCTTCATTTCTTTTCGGTGTAGTGACACCTTGTTCTTTAAAAGTAAGCATTTTAGTGGTGTTTAGAAAGAAATGGATCCCGCCCTTTACAGAGACTGTTTGCGGATGTGAGGGAGGCCTGGAATGGCTGTATGACGGTATAATTCCCAAAACGACAGGTTTATTGAATTCAATAGTATTCTGGCAAAGTAGGACCTGACCCAGAAAGAATGAATGTGCCTGGCATTTTTTTGTGTTAAAAAACCGTCTGTGATAGAATGACTGCCCTTAGAAAAGCTGATTCAACTCACTTAAACATACAGGAGCTGCAGAAATGGTTTTCTAATAATAATCGAGAGGAGAAAGTAATGGGACCGTTGCTGAGGGTAAGTGCGTGTTGGTGTCAGGATAGCGCCGACACTTCCTGTGAGCACATCGGTTTGCTGGCAGCAGGTGCTGTGCGTACAGCTGCGTAAGACTAGGAATGGCCTTCTCTTTCTCAGATCAATACCGTGTGACAGATCGAGTATTGTAACCGAAGTTGTTTTAGCCGAGCAATAAAGCAACTTTGGAAAACACCTTGGGTAGAGAAAAAAGGAAGAATTCTTCTTAAAAATCGGAAGGCATATCCTATGTAATGAAATTTCTTCTTAACATGTCATTTATCCACTCACGTCAGAAACATTTGTTGACCCCCAAAGGTGTACATACATTCTGATTAATACTGTTCATGATCAATCCAGTTTATTCCTGGCTCAAAGCTGCATGTAAAGACTCCTATAAACAGACCTCATATAAATTCAGTTCGGTTCAGTCGCTCAGTCTTGTCCGACTTTTTGTGACCCCGTGGACTGCAGCACACCAGGCCTTCCTGTCCACCACCAACTCCCAGAACTTACTCAAACTCATGTCCGTTGAATCCGTGATGCCATCCAACCATCTCATCCTCTGTCATCCCCTTCTCCTCCCACCTTCAATCTTTCCCAGCATCAGGGTATTTTCAAATGAGTCAGTTCTTCGCATCAGGTGGCCAAAGTATTAGAGTTTCAGCTTCAGCATCAGTCCTTCCAATGAATATTCAGGACTGATTTCCTTTAGGACGGACTGGTTGGATCTCCTTGCAGTCCAAGGGACTCTCAAGAGTCTTCTCCAACACCACAGTTCAAAAGCATCAATTCTTCAGCGCTCAGCTTTCTTTATGGTCCAATGCTCACATCCATACATGACTACTGGAAAAACCACAGCTTTGACTAGACGGACCTTAAGAGGAAAAGTCCCTGGCGGCCTGCATCATCATTTAGAATATAGAAGCTCTGGATTTAAGTTCTTTTGAGCCAGTTAAACTTCTTGTTCTTCAGCGCCTCCGTCTGCAAGTTAAAGCCGATGGAGCGATCCAGCCTTGAGATGGCTGTCTGCCCTGTGTGTTTTCAGGAGCAAACATGAAGAAAGGGAAGCACAGTGCTCTGGGGCGTTGGGGTCAAGGGACCCTCTGCTCCCGGGAGGGTGCGTGGGCTTCAGAGAGCAGGAACACAGGGCAGTGGCTCTCGTCTGATCTGCCCTCTTCCCTTTGCGATGATGGCTCACCAAGCAGTCTCTCCTTGTTCAAAACTCAGAAGCTTGAGATTGTTTCAGTGATAAAGGTAAGCTGAGAGAGAGAACTGTGCTACCTGTGAGGCTACCTGTAATCTTCAGGTTTATCTTAAAACGACCCAGAACTAGTGTGACATGAACATGAAGCAGTGAATGCCTGGGTCAGGAGTTTAGACCATTAACCTGCAGTCTGACCCCTAACCTCATTCTCCTTCCCCAGCCTCACAAGCAAGGTCCCATAGGGTGGGTACCCCAGCCCACTGGCCTTAAGCATCGTCCTGGCTCCTTGGCTTCTGTGACTGGCTCTTTCCCGGGATGGATCAATGGAAGGGAATGAGACTGAATGCCACTCACACTAGCCAATCTAGCAAAAGAGTTTATAGATCATTGATGATTATGCAAACGAGAGCTTGCGCTATGCTGGGCTCACCTGGAGGGGTCTCACTTGCCCCCCAAACAACTTCCTTTAACAAAAAGGAGGTCATTTGTCCCTTCTCACACCTTCAAATGGTGGAAATCAGATCATGAAATATTTCAGAACTCCACAAATAGTTTAAGCTGTGAGCTCAAGGAGACATTTACATTCTGTGGTAATTCCATCCTGGTTTGCACTGTTAACTTGCATTCTTTGGGGGTTTTTATGTTATCTTCTGATGGGCGTTTTCAGACCCTTATTATTTGGTAGTGTATGGTATTTGGTGTGACATGATAATTGACTTCAGGAAGCATTTACCAAAAGATCCTGGCCAGGGGACTTCCCTGGTGGTGAAGACTTTGCCTTCCAATGCAGGGAGTGCAGGTTTGATACCTGGTTGGGAAGCTAAGATCCTGCATGCCTTGCAGCCCTCCCCCCCCCCCCCGCACCAAAAAAAAACCAGAAAGCAGAAACAATGTAACAAATTCAGTAGAAACTTTAAAAATAAGTCCACATCTGAAAAAAAATCTTTTAAAAAAATCTTGGTGCACTTTCTGGTTTTTTGAATACTTTTGAGGCGTTCCTTTTAGATTTCTACGGGAAATGAAATCACAAGCACGTCGTCTGGGAGCCGGGGACCCGTGCTGCTCAGCTGTAAAGCTCATCGGATGCAGGTCCGGCCTGGTTTAGTTTTGTCTCTTCCACGGTGCTTGGCACTGTGACCTGCACACAGTAGGTAGTCCATAACTGTGTATCGTGTGAATGAACATAAAAGGTCACAAAACAGGAGTGAGCCGTCGGTCCCCCGGAGCATCAGTGCGGTAAGGATGGGGGCGGTTTCTGACCCAGCTCCTCCCCACGCTGGCGTTGCTGTCTGCTCGGAGCGGCAGGCCTTCAGGCAGCTGTGCAAGCTCTGTGCATCCTCTCCCGCCTCCCAGGAGCGTTTTCTGGACGACATGAGAAGACAGACGTGGCAGACCGGGATGTGAACGTCAGTCAACGCGGCTCAGGATTGTGGGAGAGCCCCGGCGGATCAAGGCTCCGGCAGGATGAGCCAGTGGCGGCTCTAAATAGAGATACCCAGGGAGACTAGGTCAGCAGTGCTGGATGGAGGATTAGCATCCTTGGCTTTGAGCCCCTTCCCTGTAGGACTTGGGTCTAGGCTGTGTCCCAACATGAGGCGGGTGCCTTCCCTCAATTTCTAAAAATAAAGTCTAAGCCAGCTTTCACGTGGACTCTGTGCACGCAGCACTCATTTTACTGAGTTTTTCAGATACTGTGTTTTTTCCACAAATTGAAGGTTTGTGGCCACCTACGTCAAACAAGTCTTCTGGTGCCATTTTTCCAACAGCATTTGCCCACTGTGCGTCTCTGTCGCATTTTGGCAGTTCTCACCATACCTCAGGTTTTTCACTTTGTTTGTTATGGGGAACTGTGATCGGTGATTTTTGATGTTGCTATTATAATTCTTTGCAGGGCACCCTGGGGAGCACCCGTATAAGAAAGCAAACTTAATTGAAAATGTTGTGTGTTCTGACTGCTCCCCACTCCCAGCCATTCCCCTGACTCCCTTTTCTCAGTCTCTCTGTTCCCTGAGACTCAACAGTATTGAAATTGGGCCAGTTAATGGCCCTACAAGGTCCTCTAAGTATTCAAGTGAAAGGAAGAGTCACATTCCAGGCCTCTCACTTTAAATCAAAAGTCAGAAGTGGTGAAGCGTAGTGAGGGAGGTCCTCAAAAGCCACAACAGGCCGAAAGCTAAGCCTCTGGCCATTTACCCACGTTGTGAATGCAAAGGAAGAGTTGTTGAAGGAGGTGAAAAGTGCTCTTCCAGTGACCACACGAATGATAAAGCAAAATAACCTCATTGGTGTCGTGGAGAAAGTTTTAATGTTCTGAACAGAAGATCTGAACAGCCACCGCATTGCCTTAAGCCAAAGTCTAATCCAGGCAAGGCCCTAACTCTTCAGTTCTCTGAAGCCTGAGACAGGTGAGGAAGCCGCAGGAGAAAAGTCTGGAGCTGGCAGAGGCTGGTTCGTGAAGTCTGTGCAAGGAAACCGTCTCTCTAGCATCTAGTGCAGGGTGAAGCCAGCAAGTGCTGATGTAGGAGCTGTGGGTCATCCAGAAGACCTAGGTAAGATGATCAGTGAAGGTGGCTACAGTAAGCCACACAGCTTCAATTTATTGGGCTGGCCAGAATCTCAGCAGACGGACCAGATGAACTTTTGGGCCAGCCCGATAAATGAAACAGTCTTATGTTGGAAGAAGACAGCATCAAAGACTCTCATAGCGAGAGAGAAGTCAATACGTGGCTTCAAAGCTTCGAGGGACAGGCTGACTCTCACAATGAGGGTTAATGCAACAGATGACTTTCGCCTGAAGCCAGTACTCATTTACCATTCCAAAAGTCCTAGGGCCCTTAAGAATTGGGCTAAATCTACTCTGCCCTGTGTTCTATAAACAGAACAACAAAGCCTGGATGATGGCTCATCCGTTTACCACACGGTCTGCTGAATATTTTAAACCCACTGTTGAGACCTACTGCTCAGAAAAGAAGATGCCTTTCAAAATATTACTGCTCATTGACAATGCACCTGGTCCCCAGAAGCTCCGATGGAGATGTACAACAAGATTAGCATTCTCATGCCTGCAAACACAACCATTCTGTAGCTCATGGATCTAAGAGTAATTTTGATTTTTAAGCCCATAAGGAAATATTTCATTAGAGTATAGCTGCCATAGATAGTGAGTCCTCTGATGATCTGGGCAAAGTCAATCGAAAACCTTCTGGAAACGACTCACCATTCTAGATGTTAAGAACATTCATGATTCATGGGAAGAGGTCAAAGCACCAATGTTAACAGGAGATTGGGAGAAGTTGAGTCTAACCCTCACGGATAACTCTGAGGGGTTCGAGACTTCACTGGAGGAAGTAATGGCACATGTGGAACAGCCGGAAAACTAGAATTAGAAGTGGAGCCTGAGAATGCACCTAAATGGCTGCAATCTCATGATAAAATTTGAATGGATGAGGAGTTGCTCTTATGGATGAACAAAGTCAGTGGTTTCTTGAGATGAAGTCTACTCCTCAGAAGATGCTGTGAAGATGGTTGACATAACAACAAAGAATTTAGTGTGTTCCCTCAACTTACTGAGAAGCAGCAGCAGTAGGTTTGAGAGCACTGACCCCAGTTTTGAAAGACATTCTCCTGTGGGAAAAGCACTTTCAAACAGCCCTGCATGCTCCAGAGAAATTGTTCGTGAAGGAGCAGTTCATCAGTGGCAAACTTCACAGCTGTGTTGTTTCAAGAAATTGCCACAGTCATCCCACTGATTCTCTTTCTCCAGTGCAAGTGCATTTAAAATGGGCTTAATAACATAAATTTCACAGGGGCTGAAATTCTTACAGAAACTCACCACCATCTCTCCAATTCTTCTGAAACATAGTAGTGTAAAAATTCTCCACCGGATGCAGTGTTGGCCTCTGCTTGAGATTTCAGTATCTAAAGTGGAAATAGTCTCTGCAGATTGTGTCATTCAAACCCTTCCTTTCTTCCGTGAGGAAACCAAGAGGGTCCACAGACAACCGTGACTTGACCTCCACTTCATGAGCTGTGGATCCAGCAGGCTGGTTCAGCGTAGGCCACTGTGTCAGCTGCGGTCCCCATCCTCTTACGCTCTCTGCACTTACGATACCATTGGTCAGCCAGGAGCGGCACGGTGGGTTCAGTCATTCAGTGTACTGTTTACATCGTTCCAGGTGTTTGGGAAGCAACTAGCGATGCGTCCAAGGTTAATAAAAATATTTACGTCTTCTGACTCCTTCCAGGGAATTTGTCATAAGTAAATTTTCTAAAACGTTTCTTACAATAGTGAAAAGGCATGACACTTGAGAAATGAGATAAGTAAGTAAAAATAGGCTTCCCTCGTAGCTCAATTGGTAAGAGTAAATTAAAGGGACTTCCCTGGGTGGTCCAGCAGTTAAGAATCCACCTTGCAATGCAGCGGATGTGGGTTCGATCCCTGGCTGGGGAACTAAGATCCCACGTACCTCGGAGAAACTAAGCCGGCATGCCGCAACTGCCGAACCCACACACCACGACTCGAGAGTCCTCATGCCATGGCAAAGACCCAACTAAGACCCAAGGCAGCCTAACCGCTTAATTAATTAACATGATGTTGCCCTTAAAATAATAGTTATGAAGGCTACAGAGTATTAAATAATGCAAACATGTTTATGATGTTTTAGTAAATAAACACAAAAGAATGCAATATAATACACTTCAGTTAACACCTGTCAGCATCATCCATGTACCCTGAGAAGGCTGGAAGTCAACCCCGAGTTCTGACGGTAGCTCGTCTCATTGGGTGGTGAAATTTTGTACATTATTTTGCAGTGTGATGATTTCCATAATTGCTGTTTCAGTGCCATTCACTCAGTAATTTTAATCAGATTTTAAAAAATTCAACCTCACATTCCAAAGACATTAGATTTCTTCCACTGATGAATATGTAAGAGCTATAGATGGTTCCTGGAAACACTTGGAAGAGAAAAACAAGCAAATAGAAAAAATATCCTGTTGTTATGCTTATGTCAGACTTTCTCAACTTTTTATGTCTTTACTTGTTTAATTACTGATCGACTTGTTTTAATTACTTATTTAAATTGCTGGATTAGCATTTAAATGAAAAGCCTTTTTGTTTCTCTA
Source organism: Bos indicus x Bos taurus (assembly GCF_003369695.1). NCBI lineage: Eukaryota > Metazoa > Chordata > Mammalia > Artiodactyla > Bovidae > Bos > Bos indicus x Bos taurus. The sequence goes on along the minus strand of NC_040079.1, from coordinate 3,262,830 downwards.
ATTTCTTTCTCTCTTTGATTTTATATCATCATGAGACAGTAGAATTTGAATTTTTATCTCACTCTCTAAAAATGAATGAATTCTAACTCCCCACAGGGAGGGACATAATTACAAGTGTTCTTAGAGCTGTTCCAGACTCCAGGAGACAAATGGCCAAGGAAATCCAGAAGGTTCTTCCCTGAACTGGTGCCAACAGACCCCCAGCTAGGACACGTCTGTGGTGGGGCCGGCTGTGCCCAGCAAGCACTGCTGCCCCAAGCTGACTAAGTGTTTAGCCATCAGTAGTATGACTAAACTGGGCCCCCAAGTCAGGGCTGTGGCAGAGGAATAGCCTTGTTTTGTCCGTAATTCAGACGGTCAGCTCTGGCTCCGACGGTGTCCAGGGAAAGGTTTTGTTTGGCCCACAGAGTAGCTTTGTACAAACTCAGTGTCCACATTTCTGGCTTTGCTTTAAAAATTGTATTGGCAGCAGCAAAACATACTATTCTCACAGATAGCAGATCTGGCTGGTGGGGCTGGGGCAGCTGGCCCGTCCGCAGAGTGACCACAAGCCTTGGCTTCTGACCAGACTGGCCTCGGCGTGTCAGAACTTTGAGTCTGCAGACAAAAGGGCAGCCTGAGAAGTCAGCATCTTTTGCAGGAATACTGTAGACGGCTGTGGTCCACGTCTGTGTATTCTGTGTTTCTTCCCGTGTCTACTTGGCTCAGCGCATCCTCTCTGTCCTTCTGTGTTTTTCCTTTTTCCTCTGGGGTCTCAGATGACCCCTTCCTTTGTATTCCTGATGGTTTCTTTTACTTTTTCTCCTTCTCTTCCTTCCGTTTCTTTGTCTACCTCTCATATGACAAGACAGAACAAAAGACAGAAGTGTTTTTTACTTATTTTAATTCTCATTTTCATTCTGTTTTTAACCTTTTAAATTGCATATAATTGCATATATTTAACTTTATAAATTGTATAATTTAACTCTTTAAACTATTTTCCAATGTTTATTTTCTTTGTTTCTATTTAAAATTTTTTTATTGAAATGTAGTTGATTTACAATGTTGTCAGTTTCTGCTGTACCTCAAAGCGATTCAGTTATATATATATGTAAATATACATATATATAGGCTTCCCTGGTGGCCCAGATGGTAAAGAATCTGCCTACAATGCAGGAGACCCAGATTCAATCCCTAGGTCAGGAAGATCCCCTAGACAAAGGAATGGCAACCCCCTCCCTTCCCTGGGAAATCCCATGAACAGAGGAGCTTGGTGGGCTACAGTCCGTGGGGGTCACAAAGTCAGACACAGCTGAGCAATTAACACTTTCACTTTCATATATATACACGTGCATCTGTCTCTCTGTGTGCTCAGTCGTGTCCAACTCTGCAGCCCCATGGAATGTGTGTGTGTATATGTGTGTATATGTGTGTGTGTGTGTGTGTATGTGTGTGTATATATATATATATATATATATATATATATATCCCAAACTCCCAATCCTTCCCTCTCCTGCTTTTAATTTTAACGTAGGTGAGTAGAATATGTTATATCAATACTTGTGTTTTTAAAAGACCTGAGAAGACGTCCAGGCGCAGCTCCGTGTTTCTGCCCCAGACCTGTTCCTCTGTAGGGGAGGCTGGGCTGATGCTGCTCTGCGCTCACCGCTGCAGGGCATCATTCGACCTTAAGGAGGAGTCTTCTCTGAGTGAGACCCTGAGCTGCACGAGGAGGTGGGTGGCGGGATACCAGATTCATAAAATACAGTGTCTACTTCTGGAAAGCTTTCAGCCCAGGTATAAAAGAAGGCAGCATCTGAATGAAATATGTTCCAAGTTGTAGTCCCATGTGGGACGGGAATAAGGAAGGAAGGAGGAAAGGGTGTTAGCCTTGACAATAGATGAGGTCTTGAAGAGAGAGCGTTCCAGCCACCCCTGGAAGGCAACTGTGGTCTGCAGACCAGTGGGAAGTGGCATCCTTACAGCATGAACAGATGGAGTCAGGAGGGTTCTGGACACACGGAGAAGTCGTGACCTGGTGAGCTTGTCCAGGAGGGGCCTGGGAGGCTGTGGCTTAAAAGTCCTGGAAAAGAAAGTCACATGTGTGGTACTTTGTGGGTCCTCTTTACTCTGTGGGAGATTGGAACGGATGGGATTTTCAAGGACAACTGTGTGTTTTAGGAAAGTCTAGACTCCAGTATAAAAGGGTATTTGGAGAAGAGAAAGACTCTAGGTCAGGAGCCCGCAGGGGCTGCTTCAGGTCCAGAAGAAGAGAAATGACGCCCTGAATGGAGGGAGAAAAGCAGAGATGGGATGGGTTTACGTTGTGTTGTGGAGGGAGAACCGGGAAGACTTGGAGACGCTGCGTGTGCAGGCAGCTGAGAGCTGAAGCAGAGGTCTGGGTCGTCCGGGGGATTTGAGCCTTGTTGGTGGAAGAGTGGGCCATCTCAGGGAAGTCGGAGATCTCGGTCAGGAGACGTCAGCCCAGGTGGGTAGACGGCCAGGGAAACTGAGGAAGAGGATGTGCAGGGTTTACACAGGATAAATCAACGATGATTGATGTTTGAGAGCTCACAGTGCGACAAGAAGTAAAACACGGTATATATATTATCTTATTTAACTGAAATCCTTAGGAGTCTTATGAGTGGGAACATTTACTATTTATCAATAAGAAGGCTGAAGTTTATGAAGGTTAAAATAATTTTTTCAGAGTAATATAGCTGTTAACTGGGACTCCCGAGAGCTGAACTCAGCTTTGCCTAATTCCAAACAAAGTTATTTTTAAATTGCATAAGGGATGCAGCCGCAGCGTCTGCACCCACAGGGATCCATCACCTTGAGACTGAGAAGGGGGCCCAGCTTCAGACACATTTTCATACCTGTGGTCCCCCGTGGCATGTCACAGGATTGCTCCTGGAGGCCACCTCGTATTGACTAAAATAAAGATTACAGATGCAAAATAGTGCATCAGCTTAGCATAATGCAAAAATCAACGATGCATCTAAGTGCACGGAACGGTCCTTTTCCAAGGTTAGAGGGAAGTCGGCTCGGGAAGCCACTGGGAGATGTTTCTCGGCGGTCGAGCTTTATCGTCCTTGCAGCCTGTTCTCTAGCGACTGCGCTTTCGGGTCTTCTCTGGCTGTCACAGGCAGTGCTGGGAGCAGCACCCGGGGCTGTCTGATCCCAGATAAAGTGGTTTCCAGGGCAAGGAGGGGCCCAGGTACAGGCCGCACCGCCTGGCCCATGAGTTCCCTTCTTCCTCACTGCCTAGGGAGGCGCAGTCACAGCCGTCCGTGTGCTGTTTGGTGCGGGCTTCCATGGAGCCCACCGTGTCCTCCGTCTGTGTTCAGCCCCTCAGTCGTGTCCGACATGGAGCCCACCGTGTCCTCCGTCTGTGTTCAGCCCCCGAGTCGTGTCCGACAGCGTCCTCTTGGAGTTCATTTAACCTGGCCACTGTTTGGCTTTTGTGTCATCAGTACTAATCTTGTGCATTTTACTTGTGTATTCTTTTTTTCTTTTTACGAGGAGATTGTTTTCACAAAAGAGCCTGTGGATATATTGATGCTTTCTGCTCTTCGTTTCCCTTCTATTACTTGGTAATTTGGAGCGTCCTACATTTTATTTCTTTCTCTCCCGCATGGCCCCCTCTCCTTCTCTGCACTCATAACCACACACCTGTGTATCTAGTACAAGAAAACAGGGCACAACCGTTTTGATGCACATCTCACCAGAAACATGCCCCCCATATATATATATAATATACATATATATATGTATATGTATATTATATATATATATACATCACCTTTATAGACCCAGTATTTTTTAAAGTCAGAATAGTGCTATTAAAACATTCTGTCATTGATAACTAAATAGCCCCAAATAATGCAAAGTGTAAACTCTACACTGATCTCACTAGTGAGCGTAAATGCAAAAATTATAGATAAAATATTGGCAAGTAGAGTTCAGTCGTGTATGCGAATAATAGTGTTCTCTGAACAGTGAGATGTGATCATGACAACGGCATTCAGGTGTCAGGAAGTCAATCAACAAAATTCACTGCAACCGCACAATAACAGGAAAACACTTACAATTTGCCAGAAGATGCTGAAAGGGCATCTGATAAAATTTATCAACCACTCCTGACAAAAATTCCAGGTAAAATAACAGTAAAAACAGCTTAAATAGCATAAAGACTATTTATCATGGACCAATGAGCAAAGAAAATCATTCTAAATGGCAAACAATAAAACCATTTCAATTATAGTCAGGAAGGAATACTCAACATCACCATTAATATTTAATATGTTCTTGGATGGTGGGAAATGCAGTATACAAGCAAACTACATGCTGAGTACAGGAAAATATATCTCTTTTCTGATAATGTAATTCTACTTCAGAAAACCTAAAAGACATTAGTTTTTTAAAAACTACTGTAATTAATAAGAAAATTTATTAATATAGCTTTAATGCATAAATAAATCAATACCTTCTCTATTCCTTAACATGAATATCTAGAAATAGAAATGGAGAAAATATTCCATTTATAGCACACAAACAGTACAAAGACCTGGGATAAATCTAAGGAAAGTGCTAAGAGTTAGAGTAAAGCAAACTATAAAATCTTGTTGAAAATTTGAAAAAAATAAAAAGATACAATGTAATCTTAAAAGTATTAAAAAGCAGAGACATTACTTTGCTGACAAATATCTATAGTCAAAGCTATGGTTTTTCCAGTAGTCAGGTAGGGATTGAAATTTGGACCACAAAGAAGGCTGAATGCCAAAGTATTGATGCTTTCGAACTGTGGTATTGAAGAAGACGCTTGAAAGTCCATTGGGCTGCAAGGAGATCAAACCAGTCCATCCTAAAGGCAATCAACTCTGAATTTTCATTGGAAGGACTGATGCTGAAACTGAAGCTACAATACTTTGGCCACCTGATGCAAAGAGCTGACTCATTAGAAAAGATCGGGATGCTGGGAAAGATTGAAGGCAGGAGGAGAAGGGGTCGACAGAGGATGAGATGGTTGATCTTGTCTTTCATATGCTTTCCGTGGACATGAGTTTGAGTAAGCTCCAGGAGATGGTGAAGGACAGGGAAGCCTGGCGTGCTGCAGTCCATGGGGTTGCAAAGAGTCGGACACAACTGAGCAACTGAACAGTAACAACAGCAATGTAATCTTAGGCGAGAATACAGTATTTAAAATGTTAATTCTCTTAAAATTGATATAAAACTTTAACAGAATCCTAATTAGAACTTTGAAACAAATAATGCTGAACATTTGATAAAATATTTTAGTCAACATACATAGTATAGTCAAAGCTACGGTTTTCCCAGTGGTCATGTACATATGTGAGAGGTGGACCGTAAAGAAGGCTGAGCACCGAAGAATTGATGCTTTTGAACTGTGGTGCTGGAGAAGACTCTTGAGAGTCCCTTGGACTGCAGGAGGTCCAACCAGTCCATCCTAAAGGAGATCAGTCCTGACTATTCATTGGAAGGACTGAGGCTGAAGCTGAAACTCCAATATTTGGCCACCTGATGCGAAGAGCTGACTTATTTGAAAAGACCCTGATATTGGTAAAAATTGAAAGCAGGAGGAGAAGGGGATGACAGAGGATGAGATGGTGGGATGACATCACCGACTCAATGGACATGGGTTTGAGTAAGCTCTGGGAGTTGGTGATGGACAGGGAGGCCTGGCGTGCTGCGGTTCATGGGGTCGCAAAGAGTTGGCCACGACTGAGCGACTGAACTGAACTGAAACATCTAATGTCTGCATGTGGTCATAGCATCATTTGTAGAGTGGTGCATGCCAAGCTGACAATATTGGGCTCTCTTACTAGGTGTGAGGGTCTGTACAGCAGTGCGAGTGCTTCAGAGAAGACAGACAAGTTGAAGGGAAACACAGCATTTTTGATTATTTCATTTATGTAAAATCACCTGTGTGCTGTGAAGAAATTTGAAAGAAAACATGAGTCCTCTATCCACTGACTTGTGACTCAGTGTCCATGGAGGTGCAAAGGCAGGTTGCCAAATCAGGTGTGGAATGTGATTCTATTTTAGGAACAAATCTGCTTAATATAAGCTTCTAAGTATAACAATGAGCAAAGGAATATACGCTTAAAGATGTGTATCAGTTGCTCCGTGGTGTCCGACTCTTTGCGACCCCATGGACTGTAGCCCGCCAGGACCCTCTGTCCATGGGATTCTCCAGGCAAGGATACTGGAGTGGGCTGCCATGCCCTTTTCCAGGGGAGCTTCCCAACCTGGGTCTCCTGCATTTCAGGCGTAAACTTTACTGTCTAAGCTACTAGGGAAGCCCATGTTTAAAGATACAGAGAGGTTGGGAATCTTGTGGGAAAAGAATTGTTTTATGTTTATTTACATCAACTTGTCTCAATAGATATAATATGTTTTGTTGAAATTTGAAAAACAACAAATAAGGTGTCAAAGAACATGATGTAACTGAACATTATCCCATTAGCCAAAAAAAAGGACATAACCATGTTTAACAGACTTTAGCAAGTTTTCTGCAAAGGAATTTTATTGATAAATTTTGAAGATGGCACCATCAGGCACAGTCTCATTGCAAGGTTTTGAATTATATGTATATGTTTTAAAACTCTTTGCTGTTTTTTTTTTCTTTTAGGAATCATTAAGAGCCATCAGATATGAAATATCTCCAGATAGAGAGTACGCTCTTTTTTCATATAACGTGGAACCAGTGAGTACTCGTCTTTCCTATTTATGGAAATGTGTTTCTTTATTCTAATACCGTATTAAGTATTTTCCCTTGAATCTCTATTCTTACTGATCTTTGAATCCTGTAATGGTTAATGGATTCTGGGATAGTCTCCTTTTATGCCACACTGCCACCTAGGAGAGAGCAGAGGTATGAAAGTCTTTTTAGCAGAGGAAGAAAAAAAAAAAAAAACTCCTTTAAAGGCCTATTTCATAGGATTTCCTTGGTAACAAAAAAATTGTCCTTTTATAAATTTACTTTACCCTTTTGTAAATTATTTTTCTTGCCATTTTCTCAATCACGCCATACATTTTATCCTAAGAACAAAAAATGACCTCCAGATTCTCCCTAAATTAAAATCAAGTGTTAATTATCTCCTGGCATCACAGTATTCTAGAAAAGACTTGAATTGTCACTTTCTCTGTATAAACCCTTGTTTCTAGCACTTCCTATATGAATCTCCCGTAAAATTTCACTAGAATTTTTTATAAAATCTCATCCTGGTCTTTGGTAGCACTCTAAAACTGGGTCTCTCTTCTTTTTAATGTACTAATATATTAGAATTCATTTTGGCTCTTTAAAATGAGCGAGAGGGTACAATGTATTTAAGTGAAACAGATGTTTGGCTTCCAAGAGATTAGCAGCTTTAGAAATATGCATCAGTGGAACTTTTTTCTCTGGCAAATAAAATGTAGAATTCCGCTGCTTTCTAGCTCTTTTGAGACTATTCTAATTGGAGTTTCGTGAAGCTTCTGTGAGATGTAACGGTACTTGCATCATCATTCATGTCTGAGTAGCTCCTTGGTGAGTTTGAGAGAATCTTCCCCCGGCACGAGCCGGGCAAGCTTGCTGAGTTACACACCAGCGAGGAAGCTGGGGTTTGCATGGAGAAGCAACTCCGATTCTAGACATTGTAGAATTTCTTTTCAAAGTAACTTGACAGCTGGTTTTTTATTTCTTGACAACTGGATTTCAGTCTCAATTAAAACTTCAATTGGAGATTTATTCCTCCAAAAGTGGATCTTTTTAAATTCTCCATCTTCAGTTTTCCATTTACTAGTTTTGAAAATGTCCATTATGTAAAAGTTTTCATTTTCTCCATCTGAATCCTTTGGAACAACTGGTCATCTATCTATTTGATTAGGGAAGTCAGTGAACTTGACGTACTAGCTTTGGGACTCCATGCATCCTACACCCAACCCTACACACCTCTGAGCGTGATGGTCATGGCTTATAGTATTCCAGCCCCTTTCACCACCCTTGGAAGCTGCCAAAAATGTAACCTCCACCCTTGAACAAGAGAAGAATCCCAGTAGATATTTGAAGGACTTTTGTAGGAATGGGGAAATGAATGCTGAGTTGCTCCGAGGAGAGAAAACCAATGCCCAAGTGAGAAAAGCATCAAAATAAACTTGGTTTCAGGTCATCTTACTCGACAGTCTTTTAATAATAGGAGGAGCTCAATAGTGTGATGAGTTGCCGTGTTTGGTAATGAGCGTCCTGCTCCTTGAAATTTCGAAACAAAGTTTGTATTTGTTCTTCAGAATCTTTTAGACAAGCTTCTCCTACCTACCTACTTGGAGTGCCTGGGACCCTGTGGTTCTGTTCATCATGGAGTTCTCCATCATTCCCCTCCTTCCTCCCAGTGCTCCTCGGGGACGGTGCCTGCAGATCACATTGCAGCTGATGCCATTTTGGGAGAGAATATTTTGCTAAACCCGAGTCTCCCTCATGTAGAACACAGGCTGTAAATAGACACCTTGAGCTAATGCTTTCTCCCTGCACAGCATCCGTTGGCCTTTGGAGTAGACGTGTATTCAGTTTGATTTCTCAATTGAGGGAAAATGTAAAAAAAAAAAAATTGTACGGATTTAGCTATATTTTCAACTGTAAAAATGATCAAAGTATCAAAAATGTGTGCTGTATTTTAAAAAATCTATAGAACTGGATATTTTTAACCTGAATCAAAGAAGTAACCCTTGACGGTTTGTAAGTGCTGAGCCGTTACTGAACATGTGGCTGTCCAAGCAACCTGCCTGGACTGTGTGTTTCTTCCTCCCGGTCACTCAGACTAGTCGCAGCATTGCGTCAGTTCCCAGTTGTTTGACGTCACCTGGTTTCATTTGCCTGTTTTTAATGTCGTCAGCTATTCTTAGAGCAGGAGGCCCTTTGTGTCCTGTCCATCCCCTCGGGATGTGGCCCAGAACCACATGTGTATTCTCGGTGCTGAACAGATGTGTTTGTGCCATTACCTTCTCTCTGAACTCCTTAGCTCTGGAGCGAGATTCAAAGTGACTTTTTTTAAGTCCTTGAAATTCTATTAAATATACAAAAAGGAAAAAAAAATTATGTCATGAAAAAAAAAGACCCTCATTTGTAAGACATTTTAGTAACATTCCACATTTATTCTGGAAATGGAGGGATCTTGCTAATTAGCATATCTTTTTTCCTACTAAACTCTTTTAATATTATTAAACTTATAGCTTAACTAACAGCCTTGAGCATCCACAAATTAGCTAATTTTTAACTGTGTCAACCATATGCTTTTTAAATGGTCTCAAAATTACCCTTTTAAAAAAATATAAAGTTAGCAATTAGATTTGAGAAATAAACCCAAGCCCAGTTTTCTGATTTTTCCAGGCCTTAGATGCCTATAGATCCATAAATGTCTCTAGAATTGAAAAGTAATAAACAATATTATGTTTTTATTTGTGTGTACCAGTCCTGCAGTTTGCAAAATATGTTTATTTACACCCTCTCAATTCGGTTCGGTTCAGTCGCTCAGTCGTGTCCAACTCCCTGCAACCCCATGAACCACAGCACACCAGGCCTCCCTGTCCATCACCAACTCCTGGAGTTCACTCAGACTCACATCCATCAAGTCAGTGATGCCATCCAGCCACCTCATCCTCTGTCGTCCCCTTCTCCTCCTGCCCCCAATCCCTCCCAGCATCAGAGTCTTTTCCAGTGAGTCAGCTCTTCGCATGAGGTGGCCAGAGTACTGGAGTTTCAGCTTCAGCATCAGTCCTTCCAAAGAACACCCAGGGCTGATCTCCTTTAGGATGGACTGGTTGGATCTCCTTGCAGTCCAAGGGACTCTCAAGAGTCTTCTCCAACACCACAGTTCAAAAGCATCAATTCTTCGGTGCTCAGCTTTCTTCACAGTCCAACTCTCGCATCCATCCATGACCACTGGAAAAACCATAGTCTTGACAAGACGGACCTTTGTTTACACCCTCTCACTTCTGCTCAAAAGACCACTCTGCCCACAAAGAGCCAGTATTTCTGTTATTTTCTTTGTTTTACTTGTAGAACTTCTTAACATTTCTCAGTGTATCACTTCTAAAGGGTTCTCTTGAAACTAAGCTAGACATTGGGGGATAGTAATTTTTTATTTTAATTTGAAAGCTATTTAACTATAGTAACTAAACTATACTAAGAGGAGTAAATTTCCATAAAGTTATCTAATTAATTAGATTATCTAATTATCTAATTAGATAATCCTTCATATTGAAGTATACTTGGCAAATGTGAAAAGTTTCTAAAACTCTTAGGGGAGGAGGAGAAAAATCTTGAATCTTGGTATCTTAGATCATTAAAAATATTAATACATTTTGTGACTTCCAAAGAGGAAAGAGAAATTTTATCTGAAAAATATTCTTTCTTAGCAATTATTTTCTAAAAGAGCCAGTGAATATTTGTGGAAGTTCTGGCTGCAGTGTTTAAAGGAGATGCTGTGCTGTGCTTAGTCACTCAGTCGTGTCTGTCTCTGTGTGACCCCACAGACTGTAGCCCTCCAGGCTCCTCTGTCCATGGGATTCTTCAGGCAAGAATACTGGAGTGGGTTGCCATGCCCTCCTCCAGGGGATCTTCCCCACCCAGGGACTGAACCGCACTTCTCTTATGCACAGAACACATCTGCTGAAGGAATATAATGAGTTCCTTCCTTCCTTATGTGGCTTCCCAATCAGATGGGCCAAGAGGTGTGATGATAGCCTTTATGGAGGGCTGTGTTTGGGGCAGGAGAATGAGCTCTCACCGGTCCTCTGCAGGCGACTTTCTGATGACCTCAGGTGGCCCAGACCTGGAGAAGTGGAGCTGCTGTCCTGTCCATTACTGACTTAGGGATGCTGTGACACCCACATGGAGGGTCACTGAACTGTCTGGGTTACCCTGTAGTCTAAGTTCATGATGTAAGAAGATGCCTAATCCAGATCTCGAACATCGTGGGTTCTATCTATATAACTTCTTGCTATGATTTTTTGTTTTTATTACGATACTTTCAAGATTGGTGGTATAAAGATACTACATCAATCCAGGGAAGTGCAGTATGCTGCCATCCTCGTAGGCACCCAGGTGAAAGCTTACTCTCTTTTTTAGTCCTAACTACTTCTGGAGTCTCAGATTTAGCAATAACATTAGAATACAGCGGGAAGTTATTAGGCCATTAAATGTGGATGTATGTCTCTTGCTGTACCGGTATACATCTTAAAGAGCTTTTTAAAGTTTTGTACTAGAAAAGGAGAGTGTACAGAGAACTACTGTTATATTCCTTCTGTCTTCTAAGGATTGTGTATTAGCAGTTACAGATGATGCCACTTAGTTGGAGAAGTTACTCGAATCCTTTGTTATTCTAAATACGGATGCTGGTTTGTGGAGGTAGCGTGCTTCCATCCAGACCCTGGTGTCATCACTGTCACGTTTTTTAAAATTTTATTTTATTAAACTCGAGTTGATTTATAATGTTGTGTTAATTTCTGCTGCACAGCGAAGTTTTTAGCTGAGATATATATATATTTAGGTGAGATATATAAATATGATATATATATTATATATATATGTGAGATATATATATGTGTGAGATATGTATATATATAGGAAATGACAACCCACTCCAGTATTCTTCCCTGGAAAGTCCCATGGACAGAGGAACTGGCAGGCTACAGTCCATAGCATTGCAAGAGTCGGACATGGCTGAGCAAATAAGCACACACGTATATGTGTGTGTGTATATGTGTGTATATGCTTTTTTCTATTCTTCTCCATTATGGTTTATCACAGGTTATGAGCATAGCTCCTGTGTGCAGTAGGGCCTTGTTTATCCATCCTGTCTATCGTAGTTTACACCTGCTAATCCCACACTCCCACTCCCTCCCTCCCGTCCCCTCACCCGATTTGCCCAGTGTTGCGTCTCCCAGCGTGCCCGGCCAGCCCTGCCTGTGCTCTGCGGCACAGAGGGTCTGGAGGTCCACGTGTGTCTTGCTCGGCCTTGGGCACCCTTGCTTCCTACAGAGGCAGAAAGTGGCAATTTCCTTGCCCTTTTTAGGTGTCTAGCACTTAAAGCTCTGAGCCAAGTCGCAGACCTACTCTCTCGGCTTTTCTCAAAGGCGGACGACGGGAGATGCTGGTGACACAGGAGTGTGTGGTCCCTTGGCTTCTAGCATCTTTCCTCCTCAGTGGTGGGGAGAGGGGTGCTCAGCCCCAAGGTTCTTGATTCCCACCCCCTCCCCTGACAGGCATCCTGCTCAGACCTGAGATAAGGTGGTTTCTTGCTGAGCTTCTTGCAGGTATTTGAAGCCATTTTCAGACCTAATAAATTGCTACCCTTTTCCTGCCCTTGTGGTAAGTTTATGCAGCCCAGTTTGCCATCTAAGGGACCATGAACTTTATAATTCACATGAAATCTGAAAAACAGCCAAACATGCATAGGTCTGGTTGAACCTGTCTGGTTTAAGGTGAACCTCAGCAGAATTCTGGAATCTCCAATACCTATGTCTATGAGAGTTAATTTTTTTTATTTACTTTTAATTGAAGGATAATTGCTTTACAATATTTCTTTGGCTTCTGCCATATCAACAAGTCCACAAACAATAAATGCTGGAGAGGGTGTCGAGAAAAAGGAACCCTCTTACACTGTTGGTAGGAATGCAAACTAGTACAGCAACTATGGAGAACAGCGTGGAGATTCCTTAAAAATCTGGAAATAGAACTGCCATACGACCCAGCAATCCCACTGCCGGGCATATACACGGAGGAAACCAGAATTGAAAGAGACACGGATACCCCAGTGTTCATCGCAGCACTGTTTATAATAGCCAGGACATGGAAGCAACCTAGATGTCCATCAGCAGATGAATGGATAAGAAAGCAGTGGTACATATACACAATGGAGTATTACTCAGCCATTAAAAAGAATACATTTGAATCAGTCTAATGAGATGGATGAAACTGGAGCCTATTTTACAGAGTAAAGTAAGTCAGAAAGAAAAACACCAATACAGTATAGTAACACATATATACGGAGAAGGCAATGGCACCCCACTCCAGTACTCTTGCCTGGAAAATCCCATGGACGGAGGAGCCTGGTAGGCTGCAGTCCATGGGGTCGCTAGGAGTCGGACACGACTGAGCGACTTCACTTTCACTTTTCACTTTCATGCATTGGAGAAGGAAATGGCAACCCACTCCAGTGTTCTTGCCTGGAGAATCCCAGGGACAGGGGAGCCTACTGTGCTGCCGTCTCTGGGGTCGCACAGAGTCGGACACGACTGAAGCGACTTAGCAGCAGCAGCAGCAACACATATATATGGAATTTAGAAAGATGGTAACAACAACCCTATATGGGAGATAGCAAAAGAGACACAGATGTAAAGAACAGTCTTTTGGACTCTGTGGGAGAGGGCGAGTGTGGGATGATTTGAGAGAATAGCATTGAAACATGTATATTACCATATGTGAAATAGATGACCAGTCCAAGTTTGATGCATGAAACGGCACTCAAAGCCGGTACGCTGAGATGACCCAGAGGGATGGGATGGGGAGGGAGGTGGGAGGGGGGTTCGGGACGGGGCACACATGTACACGCATGGCTGATTCGTGTCGATGTGTGGTGGAAACCACTACAATACTGTAGAGTAATTAGCCTCCAATTAAAATTAATTAAAAACAAATAACTTGAGACTTAATAATCACAAGGGATTGGCTATAAAGTATTGAAATCAAACTTATGGACTGACTTAACAACTCGACTACAACTCAATGTAATTCTGAGTGTATGCGTTCCTATTTGCAACCACTGTAATTACCGTTGTGTGCTTCTGGTATTGACCCACCAGCCAGTCCTTCTTCATTAGAAGAACTGATAAAATCTTTGCCCTGTAGTGACTAAGGGAAAGGAATTCTTAACTGTTCAGCTGTTGAACTAGATCTTTCTGCATTGTCTGCAAGCCTTTTCTGGGCCTTCCTCAGGGAGCCAGCTGATCCCAGATTCTTGCCAGATGAGTCCCTTACATGTTTCCATGCGTGAAGGCTGAGGTCAGCATTGCAGGGAGGTATCTGTCTCCATCTGTGGCTGTCCACAGGTCCAACTGTGAGGTGCAGGGCTGTGGTCACTGGCATTTCTGCAGTCGTGGGGATGGTCCCAGTGGGACTCATTGCCTCCAGTGTGGATGCTGCCCCAGAACCCCTGGAAGGGCACCAACCCCCAACCAGCAGTTCTCAGGAGCCCCTTTGTTCTGTGATTAAACCCAGAGTCTCAATTCCAACCACCTTCCCTCCAGCAGCAGAATTTACAAGGGAAGCTGCTCACCTTGATTTGTTAGTATCCTGGTGTGTTGCTCTTTGTCTGTTGAAGGCCGAGTTGTCTGGGGCTCTTCCTCTGCTGGGTCCTTGGAAACTGTCCCATGACTTTTGTGCTGTGTGCTGTCACAGAGCTCGTGAAGTGCTGTGTGTGGTTGTACGGAACCGTGGATGTCCAGCTGCTGGTCAGAGTTTTCAGGAGCCTCTGCTCCAGGCTGAGCCAATGTCTCAGGTCCACTGTCTGTCTCTGGAGGGAGTAGATCCTTCCTGTGCCAGAAGTTCGGTCGTGGTTGATGAGTTTTGTTTGTTTTTGAAGTTAAATGACTTTTGTTTGTTTCTGAAGTTAAAGCTGCTTAGCATTTCGGGGGATTGTTGTTGTGTTGTCTTGACACAAAACTGGTTCGAAATGCACACGCACAGAATTTTGGGTTTTTTGTTTTGTTGTCCTTTTTGTCTTTCTATTCTGGTTTCAGAGCTAGATTTAAAAGCTCAGAATTGGACACGGGAAAATGTGGACCTCACAATGGTCCTTTTCTCCACAAAATGCAAACATTGTTGAGGTGATTGTGTGTGAGAGAGAGAGAGCGGTGATGCTCCAGAGGGGAGAAAGAGGGTTGAACTCACCTGCGGCACTCTGTGGGGCCGAAAGGACTGATTAATGTTTTGGAGAATGCTTCTGTAGGTGCTTGAAATATTTATTTGTATCATGGAATGTTACAAAAAGAGGCTTTCTGGGCATATCTGTAGGCAGCAGGAAAGTCTAATGAGGCCACGCATGCAGCTCTGGGTGTGCAGCTTGAGTGACTGTAACAAGTGACAGCCTGTGTGCGGTGACCCGTGGCATGCCCTCTGACCCGTGGCATGCTCTCTGACCTGTGGCGTGCCCTCTGACCCATGGTGTCCCAGACCAACCCTTTGACCTGGCATGCCTGTGATTAAGAACAGGCATTGATTGGTCTCTGTGCTTCTTCTCTGGCCCTTCTCCAGCCAGATAACCTGCAGACATGTACCAAGATCACGTAGGTCTCTCCCCGGCTTTTGCCTTAGACTGATGGCCTGCTGCTCTGCAGGGAGGCCCCAGACTCCTCCGCGTGCTATTGGCAGCCCTGTCTCTGTCCGCCGCCCCCTCTGATCTCAGGGCCTTTGAAGCCAATCCGCCCTCTCCCACTGTCTCAGGGACTTTCTGCCCACAGGGAAAGGACACCTCCTCCAGGTGAAGGAAGAAGCTTGTCTGTAGGCGAAGAGGCAGCGAGGCCGTTGAGTGTCTCTTGACGCATTCTTTTCTTTTTCCCAATAACGCTTGAGCATGATGGCAGAGGAGCAGGGCGTTGAAAGACAGCAGAAGAGCCCACTGGCCTCTTGCCCTCGAGGGGTTGGGGGTGGGCAGGCTGCAGGGCTTGTGCGGATGAGGGTTCGGGGAAGGCGGGCCTCCAGGTGGTGCCTCTCCCTGGGGCACTCGTCGGTCCAGTTCCCTCTGCAGCTGGAATTCGGCAGGTGAGTGAAATTGGGAGTTAAGGCTGTTTTTAAAGGAGTGATTTTGGTGAGGGACTGTGGACGCTCACCTGTTCACGGCGGGAAGTGAAGCCCAGAGGCGCCACAGGTAGAAAGTGGAGGAGTGTTTGATCAGAAATCTGGAGGGGAGGAATTGGGAGCAAAGGCAGCAGATGGATGCAGTGTGGACATCAGAAAGCATGTGTGAGACATGCAGTTGGTGTCTCAGGATGGCTAAGCCAGTGGAAGAAAGAGAAGACAGGTGCAGGGCTCAGGGCGCTACCAGTGTGGCAAAGACATGCTGGAGGTGGGGGTGTGACCTGGGACAGGAGGGTGATTTACTGGTCAGGGGGAAGGACTTTTCTCCTGCATCTTCCAGCCCTCTGGTAACCGGGAAGGTTAGGGTGAAATGAAGAGATGAAGAGACGCACCACGGAAGACAGGGTGCTGTGATCTGTCGGTCTCCGGCGTCAGTGAGGGCAGGAGCGGGGAGGGACAGCTTCAGGAAGAGCCCACCAAAGGACCAGTGTCTCGGAGGACCCGGGGAGGGTTTGAGAAGCAGGACATGGGCCAGGGTTCGGTGGTGCCAGCGGATGCTGAGCATCTATCTGCAGGAGAGGGCGTTGGGAGGGGGCCGCCTCACTTCCGGGCGGCGGTGACCTCATCCAGAGGTCACCAAAGACCACGCGCTGGAGGAGTCTATCTGAGTCATCTCAATTAACCAGCGAAGTTGTGTCGTTAGTAATAAAAGAAATGAAGGAATGTAAATGAGAAGAGCGGGTTTGCGGAGTGACACAGGGCGGGGTGAAGCCAGGAACACTTAATTGCTCTTATTGTGAGTGGCCGTCATTGTAACGCACGGAGGGGGAAAAGGCCTCAAATTCTTGGTCAAGAGCTGTTCTTCAGTTCCAGTTTAGCCCATCACTGTGGGTTAGCTGCGTAACAGCAACTGTATGCGGAGACTCCGAGCTGATTAAAATGGACAGCAATTGTATGCAGAGATTACTGTGGACCGAGCCACTGGGCCTTCCCAGCGACAACTAGGGCTCAGAGACTCATTATCTCTCCTTGGTGGTTAGAGCATTTTTATGTTACTAAAAACTGAAGGAATTCATCCTTGTTATAAGTTAGGACCAGTTCCATTTGTGGTTTTAGGCTCCAGCTGCCATCAGAGAAAATGATGTAACAGAATGGTGCGAAGGTGCTGTTGGTCGCATTTCCAATAGCACACGCCACTGGAAATTTTAGCTCAGCGGCAGGATCAGACAGCCCATCTCTAGAAGCAGGTTAGGACGTGCTCTTGCTTTTCTTCTGGGCAACTAAACTTGTTATTTTTATAATAATAGACTTTCTTGAATGTCATTTTCAGGCGTTTATTGGGTTCCACTTTTTCCTTCATGTTTTCTGCAATGAGTAGGCTGTATAGTTGGAAAAACTCCGTGATGGGCTCTGTGGATGATACAGCAAGTACCCTGGGAATTTGGAGTTTTACTAAACAGTAGGTTTTAACTTTCTATAGAGTTTTCCCATCTTAGCATGTCGCTTACTCCTGAGCGGTATTGTCACAGAAATCCCAAAAGCAAGTCAGGGAGTCTTCAGGCTCACCCTGCGGTGTGGTAGTGAACACCAACGCCTGGACTTGGCGGGTTTTACTGATATACCTGCCGTGATGGGGCTTCCAGCCGAGTCAGTAAGCGTGGGTTTGAGTCTGTAGAAATTAACGAGCGGAAACAGTGTGTTGCTTTTGTGTCGTCGTTGTCACTAAGTCATGCCAGGTTCTTTACGACCCATGAACTGCAGCACACCAGGCTCCCCTGTCCTCCACCACCTCCCGGGGTGTGCTCAGACTCATGTCCCTTGAGCTGGTGATGCCATCCACCCATCTCATCCTCTGTCGCCCCCTTCTCCTCCTGCCCTCAATCTTTCCCAGCATCAGGGTCTTTTCCAGTGACACAGCGTGATCCACTGGAGGAGGGAATGGCAAACCACACCAGTGTTCTTGCCTCGAGAAACCGTGAACAGCGTGAAAAGGCATTGCTTGAATGATCCTAATTGGGTGCTGCCGTGGGCATTTTCAGTGCCTTGCCTCCACTGTATGGCGGTGACAACTTAACAGGCAAAACGTGTTGAGGTTTGCAGGATTTGCCATGTGTGTATCATATGTGTGCTTGTGTGTACGTGCGTGTGAAGGGGTGAATAATTTTCACTAAAGGTGAGAAGAGACGGGGAGTGTGCAGTGTTGTTCTTGCATCAGAACTGCAATCTGCTGTATAATTAGGCAATTACACACTGGAGAGAGTCATCCTGTTAGGCAGAAGGAACATGACCTAGCCAGTATCTCTCTGTAATCTAGCTCTCCACCTGACCTACGCATCCAGAGCTTTGAAAGGTTCTCTTATTTTTTTTTTGGCTTCCACAAGCTACCAAAGATTATTAATCATCCAAAGAAGGAAAACCTTTGCTTATAACATGGGAATGAGAAAATGTAACGAGACTGAAATCCATGAGTAGATTTGGTAGATACTTAGCTCTGATTATGTAAGTCCTTGGATGAGGCAATAAGAAAGGATTAGTGAAAGCAACCAGCAGTCTAATCTGCATCATGTCACGGCTTTCATTTTTACTGGATTGCCCCTGGCCTGAATTAACCAACAGCTTCGGCAACCTCGAGATTGACTGCCACCAGGGAGCCCCAGGGAGTGAGGCGTGTGGGTCCAGCCAGAGGACTCAACAGGAAGGGAGGAGACAGGTCCTGGGGCCAGCCCATCCACAAGTATTTAAATGCACGTTCCCTTGGAACCCCCAAGGGAAAGAGGATCGTGAGTGATCGCCCAGGAAGGGTTGGGAGGGCTACAGCCTGGGAGATGCTCTGAATCACAGCGTCCCTGTGTGCACAGCGGCAGGAGCAGAGAGAGGCAGACACAGCAATGAGAGCAAGTCAGCAGCATGACCCAGATGCATGCATGAGTCCTGAGTCACTTCAGTCGTGTCTGACTGTTTGTGACCCCATGGACTATAGCCCGCCAGGCCCCTCTGTCCCTGGGATTCTCCAGGCAAGAATACTGGAGTGGGTTGCCGTTCCCTCCTCCAGGGGATCTTCCTGGCCCAGGGATGGAACCTGAGCCTGCGATTCTTATGTCTCCTGCACTGGCAAGCGGGTGCTTTACCACTTAGGCCACCTGCGGCACCCCGGGTAAGGAGGACAAACTCCCTCTGTGTCCTGGAACAAGACCCTTAGGCAAGAGAAAATTTCCCAGGGATGAGCCCCAGTATCAGATGCTAAGTTTCTCAAATTCGAAGTATCGGTACTGCCTTAATAAAGACTCACATTGGATTAGGACTTCAACCTATGAATTTTGAGGGGTCACAGCTTATTCCGTGGCATTGAACCCCTGGTTTCCCCAAATTCATATTCTTCTCAAGTTCAAAATACATTCGTCCAGTCCACAGAACCCCCAGAGTCTTAACTCATCTCATCATCAGCTGTAAATCTCGGTCCAGAGGCGCTTGTCAACATCATCTCCATCAGATGTGGTGAGACTCCAAGCATGATTCACCCGAGGCTGAATTCCTCCCCAGCTGTGAACTCGTGAAAACACACAGGTTGTGTGTTTCCAAAATACCGCAGTAGGACTAGGACAGACGCGGGATAGACACTCCTATTCTGAGTGAGAGAAGGCAGAGAGAAGAAAGGGGTCATGGGCTCCAGGGGTGCCCAGAACCTAGCAAAGCAAGTTCCTTTGTGTCTTAGGGCTTGAGGATCATCTTATCCGGGTCCATGTACTGCCTCCTGGGCCTGGTGGGGCATCAGCGTCACCCTCATGGCTCTCGGCAAGGGGGGCTCCTGCCCCCGAAACCCTAGGCGGGGCGTTCCGGCCATGCACACTGGAGAGGTGGCCTCAGCCCTGAGTTTTTGCCAACAAGTGGCTGATTACACTCGTGGTTCCCACCCACAACAACCCCCTTATCAGTGGGTCTTCAGAAACCCGGGGGGCGAGAACGAACCTTCTCGCTTTTCATGGTGGGGACAGGCTGAGAATTTTCCAAGCCTTTCGGTTCCGCTTCCCTTTTTCTCGACCTTGCCTTCCTCGGTTCATCTCGCGCCTTTCACATTTCACTAGGAGCACCAGGAGGACCCGGGCTGCCACGTCAACATTCAGCCTCGTCAGCTGAGTTTCCAATTTCATGGCTCACAAGCTCCATCTTCCACCAAAGACTGGAACACAATGCAGTCAAAATTAGTTGCCGCTTTATAACAAGAGTTACTTTTCTTCTTGTTTCCAATAGCACCTGAGACCTCATCAGAATGGCCTTCCCGTCCACATTTCCACCACCGGTCTCCTCCCTGCAATGCAGCCTCTTCCTGGCAGGCACCTTAGAACTCTCCAGTCTCACTCTGTCGCCAAGTCCCAAAGCTGCTTCCACATTTTTAGGGACTGGTTACGGCAGCACCCACTTCGTGGGGCCCACATCCGTGCTGATCAGCTCAGGCTGGTAGGGCCAAAATCTGCAGACTGAATGGCTCAAACGACAAAGGTTCATCTCAGTTTTAGAGGCTGGAAGGCCAAGGTCCTGGCAGATGTGATTTCTGATGCGGGCTCTCTGTCCTGTTTACAGGCTGCCACCATCTTGCTGCAGACCTTTCTTGGGGGTGTGTGAGTGTGCAAACTCGCTGGTGCCTTTTCTCAGGAGCACACCAGTCTTATCAAATCAGGGGCCTCCCCTGTGACCCCATTTAACCTTAATTGCATCCTAAAAGGCCCATCTGTAAATGCAGTCACATTGGGGGTTGGGGTTTTGGTATATGAGCTTGTTGGGGACCCAGAAGTTCAGCCCCAAAGGCCACCCTCCTCTGGCCTCCCTGGCTGACCCTCTTAGCTGACCCAGAGGTTACTCACGGCTCTCTCCTCCGTGGACTCTCCCGGTCCTGAATTCCCGAGGCTTCCGTGGGTGCTTCTCCAGGCCTGCCCAGTTAGGGCGCGTCCAGGGCACAGACGCAGCTGATTCTCCTCTGGGTCCTGGCCTAGGTCGTCTTCCTGCTCAGGCAGCGTCCTCGCCCTGGGCAGCTGTGTCTGAAACCGCAGTTGCTGTGCAGGCTGTCGGCACCCCCCAAAATGTGATCCGCAGACTAGCAGCAGAAGTATCACCAGGAAGCTTGTTAGAGATCCTGGATCTCGGGCCCCTGCTCACACCTTCATGACCGGGAACCTGCACTTTCAGGAGACATGGACGTGACCCATATGTGTGCTGTTGGAGTTTGAGACGTGCTGCTCTACACAGCAGTGCCTCCCAGTCACGTCTGCCCCAGGTCCTCACCTGGTCTCAGGATCGTATGTCCTGCTGCCTCCTGGGGACCTCGGACCCAGCGTGTGCAAACTGATTTCATTAACTGCACCCCCAAACTGGCTTCGCTTTCTGTGTCCTGCATGTCAGTGGGTTGGGCCGAGCACCCCCAGCGCCTAGGTCCAGGGCCGCGGGTGCAGACCTTGCATCTCCTCTCCCCCCATCGGGCACGTCCACCGCAGTCTTCCTCCATTGCTGCTCCCTGGGCGAATCTTCATTTGCGTCCTAAGAACTGAGGTCCCCTCCCAAAGGGCGTCTTGTCTCAGGCCTCCCTCCTGCTGCACGCAGCTTTAACCTGTCCTGCAGGCTGCCCTAGGTACCAGTCAGCTTATCCCAGCCTCCACTTTAGAGCCTTTGGGTCCCCCTCTCACTTCCTGCTCACAGCCTCGGTGGTGCCTTCTGGAAGGGGTCCTTTTTGGTTGGACACATCTCCACCTGTGACACCCAGACCTGTTTCAGCACCTTAGTGACCGGACCTCTGTATTGCCTTTGGCCTTCACTGTCCCTGCCAGCAAAACCACTCCCCATCACCCCAGAACTCCTCCACGCCCCCCTGATTCCTCCCTTAGGAAGGGTGTGCAAGAGGGCGTTAGTGACCCTTGCACAGACCACAGGGTCCACAGCCCTTTACACTTCTCCAGTCACACGCTGGCTGACCGGTCTAACCCTCACTGGACTTGAAGACCCTCACAGGGAGCCTTGCAGCCTGGCTGTCCCATATGTGTCCCTCACTGTGACTCAGTTCACAAAAGGAAGAGCCCCCCTCGGCCCCCACACTGAAGCTTGTGACCACTCAGGCCTCCTGGGCTGTGAATGCGTGAGGCAAACCACGCCACCCAGGAAGCCAGTCATGGCACTGACCAACATCAGCCCCCCCGATTCCAGCTTCCTGAAGCAAATGCACTTTTGTTAAGCCGTGTGTACCAGACCTGTTCTGCTGAAATATCTTCTAAAGCCTCTCATGCTAAGGCGGCTTTTAATGTCAGAAATATTCAAGAACCCTTCACAGCTGACTCTGTCATTATTCGACTCAGAACGCACGCAGAACCACTGCCTTCAGAGGACTCTGGTCTGGATGCTTCGCAGCCCACCTGCAGTATCTCCTGGATTTCAGTTTACATGGAACGTGATGGAAAAATTGGGTTTTCTTTCTCATTTAAAAAAATGTTATTGATTGATTTGCTTATTTTTTTGTCCGTGCTGAGCCTTCATCGCTTTGTGAGGGCTTTCTCCAGCCGCAGCGAGCGCGGGCCGCCCTTCATTGTGGTCCGCAGGCTTCGCATCGTGGTGGCTTCTCCTGTGGGAAGAGCCCGGCCTCTGAGGTTCTCGGGCTCAGTAGCTGCAGCTCCCAGGCTCTCGAGCACAGGCTCAGTGGCTGTGGCACACGGGCTTAGTTGTCCCACAGGATGTGGAATCTTCCCGGACCAGGGATCGAACCCGTGTCCCTTGCGTTGGCAGGTGGACTCTTATCCACTGCACCATCAGGGAAAGTCCTTCTTTCTCATTTTTGATGTTTGTAGCTGCTGGGGGTGTACAGCTCCCTGAGTTTTGAAGCCGGTGTAACCACTCTTGTAGATCAGGGTGCTCAACTGCTCCACCCCCGGAAAACCTCCTCTCGAAGCCCCTTTGCTGTCTGGCCCTCCTCCACCCTGGCCTCTGGCAACCACGGATCTGTCTTCTGTCCCAATGATTTGACCTTTTCTAGAATGTCATACAAATGGCAATAAACAGCATTTAACCTTTCCAGAGCAGCTTTAAAGCGGAGAGTATGTTTCGATGTCCAAATATGGAGAATATCTGAAGCTTCTTTGGAATATTATTACCTTCACCGTCTAGTCAAAGCTACCGGTTTTTCCGGTAGTCATGTTCATATGTGAGAGTTGGACCATAAAGAAGACTAAGCACTGAAGAACTGATGCTTTTGAACTGTGATGCTGGAGAAAACTCTTGAGAGACCCTTGGACAGCAAGGAGATCTAACCAGTCCATCCTAAAGGAAATCAACTCTGAATATTCACTGGAAGGACTGATGCTGAAGCTGAAGCTCCAATACTTTGGCCACCTGATGTGAAGAACTGACTCAGGAAAAGACCCTGATGCTGAGAAAGATTGAGAGCAGGAGGACGAAGTGGTTGGATGGCATCACTGACTCAATGGACATGAGTTTGAGCAAACTCCAGGAGATTTACTGACAGAGAAGCCTGGCATGCTGCAGTCCATGGGGTTGCAAAGAGTCAGACATGACTTAGCAATAGAACAACAACACCGTCTGGAAGTGTGCAGTGTTTTAGTTGAAACAACTTATTTGCTGTTTGGTGAGACACGTGACTCCAAGTTCAGCTGTGAAAGATGTGGTACCTACCTTGTCCTTCACTTTGATGCTGAAAATCCAACAAGCCTTTCTAGGCCGTACCCTCTGCACGGGGTGGGGTGTCTTCCTGTGGAAAGTTCAATGAGGGTGAGAAGAGAATTCCACAGAGCAGACAAGACAAAGCTGAGCAGAGTCATGACTTTGTCTCTGGGCAAGGATTCCAAGGGGTTGGGTGGGGGGCTGTCCTTGGAGGGGAGTGGTTTCTAGGGGATGCTGAGCTGAGCACAGGCAGCTGAAGCAGGGGTGCCGGGGTCCAGCCCCGGCTGATCCAGGGTATTCGAAGGAGAGACGGCGTAGGCGAAGATCAGGAAACAATTGCTTAATTAAACGTTAATTAAGGATATAAAGAGTAATGGAATAAGGATAGCTCAGTGAGGAAATTCAGTGGAGAAAAGAGGCTGAAATAAGGATAGCTCAGTGAGGAAATTCAGTGGAGAAAAGAGGCTGAATAATTCAGCCAGAAGGTAAGAGAAAGAACAACATGGTGAGACCAAGTTTCGGTGAACAAGGCCCGCACTTTATTTTCCAAAGTAGTTTTTATACCTTAAGTTATGCATAGAGGATAATGGGGGAAGGGGTAGAGTCATGCAGCAAGCCAGGCTTTCTTCCTGCAAACTTATCATATGCAAAAGCTTAGGTGATTTGCATCATCTTCTGGCCCGGAGGCCTGTTAACATTTTAAGACCCTTTCTTCAGAAAACTTATTTTTCTCTAAAGGTGATAAGTCAAGCGCCACCCTCCAAAAGCATTAGATAAAGTTGCATTCCTACAGCGCAAAGGTGTGGTGGGCTATAACAAGAAAAAGAATTAACTCAAGGATCCCAGGTTATAAACATTAAAGCTACTACTTACCCCAATTATATTAATCAATACACTGCCAGGGACACAGCAGGTAAGGGATATGGAAACTTAGCAGCAAACATTGGCCCAACAAGTGAAAATCCCTTCACCAATACAATTTCTAATCAATCTTTTAACTACTCAAAAGAATCTGTGTTTAGACAATTTAGAACATCTCCTGCCTCTCACAGTTGGGAGGCTCTGAACAATCACATGTGGCCAGAAAAACCTATTCAGGCAGGCTAGAGGATTTCCAAAGGAGTTTGTAGGTTGAAACACTGTCACACCCAGGAATTATTAACTGGAGCTGTAAGCTAACTCTTTTTTCAGAGAGGTAGTGGGGGACAGCCCCCCGTAAAGTCAGAGGTGTAGGTGAAGGCACAAAGCAGAAAGTAGGCAGACTCTGGTTTTGGGTGTAAATGCTCGAGAATTTCCAGGGGGACTCCTGAGGCTCGATCCCGCCTGCCTTTGCGTATGCCGAGCCTCCTTCCTCATGACCTTTGTCATGGGTGGAGCTCCTCATGCTGGCTCCCGGCAGTGATAGAATTCCAGCTGAGCTATTCCAGATCCTGAAAGATGATGCTGTGGAAAGTGCTGCACTTAATATGCAATATGCACTCAATATGCAATGTGCCGGCTCCCGGCACAGGGGTCTGACCCAAGTTGTCGGGTGAAGGAATGAGAGGGGGAAGAGGCATTCCCGAACGGAACCCCAGGAGCAGATGCTCAGAGTGAGATGTTCCTGATGGGCATGGGCAGGCGGCCTCTCCCTGCAAGTCCCAGACCATTGGCTCTGGGGTTTCATCTGGCCAGTGGGCTGTGTGGCCGCTCCCTGCCTGAACTGAACTGAATTGCCCGAGTGGCTCTGCTCACCTGGACCCTGTTCCTCTCTCTCCTCCCGGGTCAGGAGCCCCACTGGCTCCTGCCGAGACCACTGCTACAGCTCCCTTCCACTCCTCCGCCCACGTGCCCCGCGGGCTGTCGGGTGACGTCACCCAGCTGGGCTCCGATCACCACCCTGCTTGGTGCAGAACAGCCTACCTGTGGGAGGTGAAGCTCGGCCGTGGAGGCGGGGGCTGGATTTTATGTCTCCCTCCCCAGCATCCCACCCCCTCAGCCAGAAAGGCCCCATGGGGTCACAGAGCCGAAATGGACTGTTCTAAGAGCGTCCCGCCCATCCCCCACCTCGCGGGAGAGGCCTGGAGCCGCCTGGCCCCGCGGCCTGCGGCTCGGCATAGTGCAGTGGGGCGGGAGCCGTCTTCCTGCCCCGGCTTGTCTTTTCTGTTCCATCACCGTCTCCCGCTGCTCTGTGGAGCTGACAGAGGTGGGCTGATTGCACGGGCAGAAACTGTTCTGTTTCAGTCCCCACGCGAGGACCTGGGCGGAGCCCCGAGCAAGATCCAAGGAGACAGGATCGCAGGCAGACGGCATCAGGCCTTGAGGGCCCACAGCTGCCGCCCCGGGCAGTCCCGCTGGCCGTGGTGTGTGCGGTAGGGACAAGGCCTGGTCGGTCGTTTCCTCCCGTCTGGTCCCCCAGATGGTAGGGCGGAGCAGCGGCCAGCAGATCTCAGGCCAGGGACGCTCGCGGCTAGCGCCCTCCCAGCTCCTGCTTCTGCGCAGGCTCCGTCGCTAAACAGCGTTGGAGGAGCCGGGCGGCCTCGTCGGGCTTGCGGATGCTGCCTGTCTTCACCCGACCCTGGTTGCTGGCATGCCCAGAAGGGTCCCCCGAGGAGGGAGGGAGGCGTCTTTCCCTGGTTAAAATGGCTCTCCTCTGAAAACGGACACCATACGATGTCCCCTCTATGTGGACTCTACATTGCAACACAAATGAGCGTGTTTACAAAACAGAACAGACTCACGGTTGCCAAGAGGGCAGGGAGGAGGAGGGATAGGCTGGGCGTTGGGCTCAGCAGATGCACACTATGATACGTTGGATGGATAAACCGCGAGGCCCTGGGTACGACACAGCGAACTGTATTCAGTATTCTGTGACAAACCATAATGGAAAAAGAACATGTAAAAGAATGTGTGTGTGTGTGTGTGTAACTGAGTCACTTTGCTGGACACCAAAAAGTAGCCACATTATAAATCAACTGTACTTCCATAAAATGAAGAAAATAAAATAAACGGCTCTTCTCCAAAAGCTGCTGGCAGTGGAGTTCCTGTGGATATCTTCACCCCTAATCACAGGACGGAGACTGGTTCATGATTCTTCCGAGGGGGCAGTCGATGTTACTTTAACATGTAATAGACACCTGAGGTCGGCACTGCCCACAAATTAACTTTTTTCCTCACTGTTAACAGTGAGAATAATTCTCACCCTGGGTTTTTCATTACTGAGACTTTTCTTGCCTTTTTATTAGCTTGTGACTTATTCTAGGACCTCATCCCAACGGGCTACTCCTGAATGTCTACATTAGACTCACAGATTTTTAATGATCTTCAACTAAATGAAACAGCTAGCATTTCTGTTAAAACAAAAATATCCATGGCCTCAGGGAATTAGTAATACATACATTCCTAAAAGGGTTTCTCTAGTGTCTCAGATGGTAAAGAATCTGCCGGCAATGCAGGAGACCCAGGCTCAGTCCCTCGGAAAGATCCCCTGGAGAAGGAAATGGCACCCACTCCAGTATTCTTGCCTGGAGAATTCCTTTGACAGAGGAGCCTGGCGGACTACAATCATGGGGTCACGAAGAGTCAGACATGACTGAACGACTGAGCACATACACATATTCCTAAAAAGTGGTTTCACAAATTAAATCAAATTGTAATTATTAAAATAATCATACAGACTTTTGCTCTGTGTCTACAGCTAGTAATCACCCCTTATTTTTAGTCCTGTAGACCCGAAGACGCTCAGTTACCTGGAAGCTTAGTGGACGAACATCTTCTCCATTAAGGAGAAACAGCCTTGTTAAACTGTAATGGATTAGCCTGTTCTCACAAAGCCATTTATCAAAGGAAAACAGAAGCTGGATCTGGTGCAAACCTCTGCCCATATGTATTCATTTACTTGAATCTTTATCTGTCACCTGAGTGCGCTCGTTCCTGGGGGTATTGGTTATTTTTATTTCGTCTATTTTATTTTCATCGACTGGTGGAGTTGGCTGGGGTGACAGTATCAGCTTTTCTTGTTTGGAATTTCACTGAAGAAATCTGATTAGTCCCCAGATTTCCTCTGCTTGGATTTATGATTATCAACTGATGCCTTCTATGCAGGTGCCTTCAGCCTCTCCCTTCCTTTACTTTCCTCAACATGAATGTGTAGTTCTTCTTGTGCTGATTGGAATATAATTCACGGTTCACAGCATCCTAGGGTTTGAGGCTGAAGGGGTGTTGTCGGGTCACGGTCCCGCTGTGGTCACAGTCCTCTGTAACTGTAACTTTTCTGGAAGCTTCTGTCTGGGCTCTCATGGCTTAGTTCTTCCTTGTTAGACCTCCTCGCCCCAGACTGGACAGGTCTGGTTTGGGGAGAGTTCTTCTGTGCATATGCGCTAAGTGACTTCAGTCGTGTCCGACTCTGCAACCCCATGGCCTGTAGCCTGCCAGGCTCCTCTGCCCATGGGATTCTCGTGTCCAGTACTCTGTTCAAGCAAGAGTACTGGACTGGGTTGCCATTTCCTTCTCCAGAGGATCTTCCCAACCCAGGGACTGAACCCACACCTCTTAGATCTCCTGCATTGGCAGGCGGGTTCTTCACCACGAGCGCCACCTGGGAAGCCCGAATTCTTCTATAGACTGTTTAAATGCACTCTGTAGAAGTTCCCATCTGCTGGACTTGTCCCACCTTGGACACAGCAGGACCATCCCCAGTGATGGAAATGCTCTACATCTGCCCTCCCCACCACGGTGGCCGCTGCCCACACACGGAAACCATGGAAACACGTGGCCATGGAAACCACGAAATGCGGCTGGTGCGACAGAGGGGCTGCGTTTATGACTTTGTGTTAGTCACTCAGTCGTGTCCAACTCTTTGTGACCCCATGGACCGTAGCCCAGCAGGCTCCTCTGTCCATGGAATTCTCCAGGCAAGAATACTAGAGTGGGGTGCCTTTTCCTTCTTCAAAGGATCTTCCTGACCCAGGGATCGAAGCCGGGTCTCCCACATTGCAGGCAGACTCTTAACCGTCTGAGCCAGCAGGGGAGCCTATTTATGACTTTACCTAACTGTAATTAAGTGCGTAGCAACAGATAGCTGCCACCCTTAGACACTCCAGCTTCAGAGCAACACTAAATATAATTTCTTCTCCATTGTCACTTGATATATTTAAAGGCACCTTTCAAACATCCTTGGGGCTTCCCTGGTGGCTCAGAAGTTAAAGCATCTGCCTCCAATGCGGGAGACCCGTGTTCGATCCCTGGGTCGGGAAGATCCTCTGGAGAAGGAAATGGCAACCCACTCCAGTATTCTTGCCTGGAGAATCCCATGGACAGAGGAGCCTGGCAGACTACAGTCCACAGGGTCGCAAAGAGTCGGACATGACTGAGCGACTTCACTTCACTTCATACATCCTTAGCCTTTCCTTTGCTGAACAAGTGTCCAGACTCTTAACAGCTTAGTCATCCTAGTTCACCCTGTAAAGTATCCAGATTAATGATTGCAATAATTGAGTAAATTAGTGAGCAAATAAGTGGGTTTTCATTCTGGAGGTAAACCTCTTCCTAACTAATCATCTCATCCTCTTATATAAACTGAGGTTTTTGGTTTTGTGACCATGGGTGGGCGGGGTGTGCAGAGGAGGGAGACAGAATCGAGGAGGGTCATGTTTCCTTCAGCTCCCCCTCCCCCACAGTTGGGTACAATGCAGCATTTCAGCTCTCAGTAACCATGGGCTTATCCAGGTAAGATGCAAAGCGATGCAGATAGTCCTACAGTGGTACCTTGGGTGGTCGCTTGTCTAGCAAAATGGTCCATATTGTCGAGAGCCCCTCCCACAGTTCCTTCTGAGGAGGCACATGGGGTAGAGATGTTGCAAATTCAGCACGCAACAAATGGACCTGCAATAGACAGGTTCCCAAAAGTGTGAGCCTGAGAATTCCTGATTTGGTTCTATTTTTATGGATCAAAAATTACATCCTTGTCTTCATCTAAAGCTTTCTCCATCTGTGTTTTTACATCCCATACAAGCTTGAATACCATTTTCTAGTGTCTTTTTAGAACCTATCAGTATCACAGCATTCACATTTATGGTAAGTAAAAAGAGTATATTCCATAATCTGTTTTCATGTGAAATGGAAGAGCCAAGTTTGGCAAATCTGCCTTTATTTTACTAATGAGGCAGACACAATCTTTTTTTCTACTCAAACCAAAAAAAAAAAAAAAAAGAAATCCATTCTGTTAGTAAGTGTTTATTGACCATTGCCATGTCCTGGGCCATCATGACAGCCCCCACAAGGAGGAAGATAATCGTAACCTGTGTCACCCATTAGAAAACAGGGGTGGCCTTGGTGATTCGAGAGAGGTTCGCATGGAACATGCTGGGCCTGGGGTACCCCAGGGAGGAAATGAGCTTCGACGGGGAAGCAGAGCTGAAATGTAGTTAGTTGTGCCTTTCACTGAGCATCTTGGCATTTGTTGGCATTGAGGTGATAGCTCAGAGGTACAAAGATACCTTTGCCTGAAAGACCAGTGTGGAAGGAGAGCAGGGGCCAGGAGCAGAGCCTGGAAGGTGGCCTCATTCTGCCTTTTATTCACCATCATGGATGCTCAGGATGCGTTCTTAACTTGCAGGAAAGGAGCTATTGCTGCAGATGAAGGTTGAGACTTATAGTGGGATCATGGGTATTGCCATAGTGATGGCAGCTGATGGTGGCTGCGGCAGTGATGATGGTGGTGGTGGTGGTGGTGATGATGGTGGTGGTGATTATAGTGGTGATTTGGAGAAGGCAGTGGCACCCCACTCCAGTACTCCTGCCTGGAAAATCCCATGGATGGAGGAGCCTGGTAGGCTGCAGTCCATGGGGTCACGAAGAGTTGGACATGACTGAGCGACTTCCCTTTCACTTTTCACTTTCATGCATTGGAGAAGGAAATGGCAACCCACTCCAGTGTTCTTGCCTGGAGAATCCCAGGGACGGGGGAGCCTGGTGGGCTGCCGTCTATGGGGTCGCACAGAGTCAGACACGACTGAAGTGACTCAGCAGCAGCAGCATAGTGGTGATTATGATGGTGGTGGTGATGGTGGCAAAGACAGCATCAATAAGGACGATGGTGACCGCTGCTCATCACAGTGGTGCCAATGTCCAGGATAATTATGATAGTGATCATGATAAAGATCAGAGGACGGCTTAGTGTCATCCTTTCTCAGGGGCCCTTCTTTGGGAAGAGAGATGGGGAAAATGACAAGTCTGGAAGGAGACGGGATCGATCGGAGGGAACGCTAACAGGCAGTACGCAAGCCACACTTTCCGCCCTGCTGCATGCCGGGAGCGAAACTGCGGAGATTAAGGGCTTCGCTGTTACAACAGCACTTCCACTCTCTAAATGTAAACAGCCTCAGCCCCATCCAGCAGAGGCGATCACAGCTGTCGAATCCATCACCAGCTGCAGGCCCTGGTTGGCTGAGCTTCTTTAGGGGGAAAAAGACTGTCCTGCGATGAACAAAACCAGAAGGTGTGAGCCCGAGGATGGGATTCTCCGTTCTGGGAAGGGGAGACCAGCACCCTGTGTTCAGAGTCTCAGAGTGAGTCTGGAGGACTCAGAAGAAACCACAGTGCCCTGACACCCACGTCTATGCTCTTTGCTGGTCCAGGAAGGTTCTGACAAGGTTGCAGATGGTGGCACCTCTGTGCCAAGGGAGGCTGGGGTTCTAGCCGAGATGGCCTGATGACTCCTGAGGGGCCTGGCTCTGTGTTCCCACAGCCTCACCTGCAGACTGACCCGCTGACCTGAGAACAGGGTCTGCGTTATTCCACTACTTTCTGGATGAGGGGAGCCCCAGTCAGCAGCCTTCCCGGGGCAGACGGCCCAGCCCATGCTCCTTACCACACAGCAGGGATGCAGCAAAAGTGGGGTAGAGACCCCAGAAACCTGTGCACCATTCTGCTGAAAACACCATTGCTGTGACTTGGTGAGCAGGAAGAGAACGGAAGAAGAAGCAGGGAAAAAAAAAAAAAAAAAAAACGATTTACACCATTACCAGAAGTAACACAGTGCAAAATAATTTGTTAACCCACTTGATTTACTTCTAATCCTCAGCACCTATTCCCTTATTCAAGCACTGTTTATTAAGCCCGGGATATATCCAAGGCAGTTTTTAGACACTGGGAATAAATACAGCAATGAACAACACAGGCCGAGCCCCTGCTCCCGTGAGTCTTACATCCTACAGGAAGAGATGGTCCATTAATAACTACTGCCTCCCCAGCCGATCTTTATCCCATAAACCACCCTAAACCCAGCTTCACGAAATGAGCGAAAGAGGAGAGGGAACCATTCACTCTCCGGGGCTGGAAGGTGCATGGTCAGTGCCTTTGGACTGGGTGCTGATCGGCAGAGCAGGTGCTAAAATACTAGAGGAAAGGGGTCCCTCTCACCTACAGATGCTCTGCAGGGTCCGGGGGATGCAGCTTGGGGAGAGGCGAGACTGGAAAAAAGCCACGGGGAAAGCGATGGGAAGCAGCTTCTCCAGTCCTCTGGGTTAACTGTGTGATGCTCTGTCAGCAGGATGATGGTTTTGGGGGCACACGACAGGTCTAGAGACTCTGCAGGTTAGTCCCCACCCCTCCACCCAGGGCTGTGTTCACATCAGGTGTGAGTGTGGTGCATGCGCTGTTAGCATAAGCTGTGAGCAGCTCCATCCGGCTAGACTCTGGTTTCCTTGGTAGAACAGCACAAATCTTGATTGAATAATGATGCGTTTTGCCTTGTGAATAATTCTTGGTGCGTGAAAGCTACCATCCTGAGATCACAGCATGTATTTTCTTTTCTATGAATTCTTGAAAACTCAAATATATGAGATTTTACTTTAAAAATTAGATTGTGCTCATTCACTGGGCTGTTAGCATTACAAATTGATCTCTTTTAGCTGTTGGACAGGTGATCATTAGCTCTAGCAAGCTATTTGTTCAGAGTCTTAGGGCATGAACATTAAAGAAAAATCCCACATCACTTTGGGGACACAGGTGGCCACTGGGGTGTGTGTACATGGAAAATAAAGCATGGAGTCAGGCAACCAGAACCCAGGCGCCCTCAGCATGTGCAGCTCTGTTCCTGGTCCAGGGAGGCTGGGGCCTCAGAATGCAGAGTAAAAGCAACCCCCCCACTGCCCTTTAATCATGGACCGCAGTCCCCCATGCAGTGATTAGGCTAGTGGGTTAGGCGGCAGTGTTCACTGCTGTGTCCTGTGCGAGGGTTGCACTGAGAGCTGTTAGGAACTAGCAGCATCCTCATGTAAGGTAGGTGTGATCTTCGGTCTTAAAGCTGCCTCCATGTAAGCAGGAGAACTGAAGCACTCTCAGCAAGAACACGTGCTCCTTGGTCAGGCACCTGGGGAAAACGCAGGGGTGATGATGGGCCCCCAATCTTTCAAAGGCAGCGGATTCTATTTCTTATTTTAACCAAAGGGTGATTCAAGGACTCTGGAGCAAATATACGTATTTGCCCCCTCAGGTTCCCTGGTCTAGGGGGTCCTTTTGGGTGGAAAACCATGCATCAGTAAAGATAGCTCAGGGGATTACGGATGGAAATTTTCATGCTATAAAAGCACTGCCTCAAACCTCAACCTTCTGTAACATGATGAAAGTGTCCTACTCTTTGTGATCCCGTGGACTGTAGCCCACCAGGCTCCTCTGTCCACGGGATTCTCCAGGCAAGAATACTGGAGTGGGTTGCCATTCCCTTCTCCAGGGGTTGTTCCCAACCCAGGGGTCAAACTCAGGTCTCCTGCATTGTGAGCAAATTCTTCACCAGGAGAAACATCAATAATCACAGATATGCAGAGGACACCACCCTTATGGCAGAAAGTGAAGAGCCTCTTGATGAAAGTGAAAGAGGAGAGTGAAAAAGGTGGCTTAAAGCTCAACATTCAGAAAACTAGGATCATGGCATCCAGTCCCATCACTTCATGGCAAATAGATGGGAAACAGTAGCTAACTTTATTTTTCTGGGCTCCAAAATCACTGCAGATGGTGATTGCAGCCATGAAATTAAAAGACGCTTACTCCTTGGAAGGAAAGTTATGAGCAACCTAAACAGCATATTAAAAAGCAGAGACATTACTTTGTCAACAAAGGTTTATCTAATCAAGGCTATGGTTTTTCCAGTGGTCATGTATAGACGTGAGAGTTGGACTCTAAAGAAAGCTGAGTGCCGAAGAATGGATGCTTTTGAACTGTGGTGTTGGAGAAGACTTGTGAGTCCCTTGGACTGCAAGGAGATCCAACCAGTCTATCCTAAAGGAGATCAGTCCTGGGTGTTCATTGGAAAGACTGATGTTGAAGCTGATACTCCAATACTTTGGCCACCTGATGCGAAGAGCTGACTCATTTGAAAATACCCTGATGCTGAGAAAGATTGAGGGCAGGAGGAGAAGGGGACGACAGAGGATGAGATGATTAGATGGCATCACCAACTCAATGAGCATGGGTTTGGGTTAACTCCAGAAGTTGGTGATGGACAGGGAGGCCTGGTGTGCTGCGATTCATGGGGGTCGCAAAGAGTTGGACACGACTGAGCAACTGAACTGAACTGAACTGAACTCTTCACAGTCTGAGCCACCAGGGAAGCCCTCTGTAATATGCCCACCTGCTAATGCCATTTCTAGAACCGCATCATGTGTTCCTCTGTGCATGTGTCTATCTGTATCCCTTGCTAGACTCAGGATTGAAAGTAGGCAGTATATCTTATTCATCATTGCATCCTTGGCCTCCTGCCCCACTGTGCAAGTGAAGTAAATACTGAATGAATCAATAGGTGAAAAGAAGTTGGTGAGAAGTTGCCCTTGGGTAGCAAGGATCGTTCTTCTCACCCTGGGTCATTTTGGGCCAATGCTGTTTGTGACACTGAATCCGTACAGGATCTGCTGCCTGCGATTCTTTGATGTGTCGTGATTCCCATTTGTCTGACTTCCTTAAGATGCGCCTGTGACCCCCAACTTGAAGTATCAGAGAGGAATAGGAGGTAGTGTCCTGGCTGCCCCCTCTGCCCTCACCCCACAGCGGCGACCACCATACTGAACATACAGGAGACCACCGCTGGTATGCTTCAGACTAAGGAAGTCAGGAGAGATGTCCTTTTGGGTTTCAGGTGGGATTCCACGTCTCATGTCGAGCAGACCAAGACCCTGCCTGGACTTCAGGTCTTTCCCCCAAGCCCGGAAGCCAGCATGAATAAGAGACCCAGCCCCCTGTGGGTTTCCCAGGCTGGGCTCCAGACCCAGGTCTGAGGCCGGACACACTTCTGAGGGAACAGTGTGTGTGCTTTGTTGAGCTCTGTGTCTTCAGCCCCCCAGTGGTATAACTTGGAGAAGGAAATGGCAACCCACTCCAGTGTTCTTGCCTGGAGAATCCCAGGGACAGGGGAGCCTGGTGGGCTGTCGTATCTGGGGTGGAACAGAGTCGGACGCAACTGAAGCGACTTAGCAGCAGCAGCAGCAGCAGCGGCAGCAGTGGTATAACTTGATTCCTTGGGCATGGATGTTCTTTGCTTAGTGTTGGTGAATTCTGAAGCGGCTGTGGGACTCGGGGTGTTGTAGCAGCACGGGGGAGAGCGCGTGCGGGGCGCCTTCACGCTATCCCTGGCCCTAGCCCCGCCAGCTCCCCCACTGCCTCTCCCCTCCCAGCCTGCTCGCTCTGCCTGTCCCCTTCCTTCCATCGCCTACACGCCACTTGCCTTTCTTCTCTCCTGCTTCCTTCCAGGCACTCTGGAACCCAACTGTGCTATAGGACAGGGTGCTGGACCCCCAAACCAGGTGCCTCCCCACCCCTCAGCAGAGCTGCTTTCTTGTTTGAGAAATTCCTGCCGCCTTCCCACCCTAATTTGCCTGCAAGGAGAGTGAACTAGATCGTTTATTAAAGACACCCATTCTAGGGTTATCATCTATACATGATTTTCACAAAAGTGAATCACGGTAGTTATGGTGCCGGCTAAAGATACCTTTTTTTCCACTGTTACAGTGTGTTTTCGAAAATGTCTGCTAGGTGGCACTTTCCATAATGGTGCAGGGGAGCTGGGAAACAATACTGCTCATTTGCTAAATAAAACAGCTCTTCTCTCGGTTCCCTCAGCAAAGGGGAAGGAGAGACAGCAAAGAGGAGAATGGTGGTTATTTGCAAAGGAGGCTGCTCTGCACTTTTCTTTACCTTATTACACTTAATGTGTTCTGACGTCCAAGTGGAGTTTGCACTTTGGAGCACTTTTCTTGATACATAAAAACCCTATCTCCCATTCAGAATGAGGCAGGACTTACTTTCCCCCAGATCAGGTATTCATTTTAGTCATGGAATTTGACCCAAATTAGAAAAACCACTGAAGTGAAACTGTTCCATTTTTCCTTCATGCTGTCAGTGAGGACCGCCTTGAACACCTCCAGCTTACTGAGTGCTGAGCCGGGGGTGGGGACGGGACAGGTAATCCTGTGTGCAGAGGATTTGCATTCTAGCCAGCGGCATGGACCCTGGCAGAGTCTGGCTGCATCAGGACTAGCGACCGTTGCAATGTGCAAGCTCCTGAGAAAGCCTTGAAGCGTGTCCATGGTGTCTTTATAGCCACTGTGTGTAAAGGGGTTAAGGAAAGCGAGAGAAAGCCTGGTGTGATGTAAATTGGTATGCCAGAAACTTCTAGAAGGAAAGGGGATATTAAGGTGGTCCTCGAAGTAAGAGTTGAGGAGACAAAGGCCACAACATTGAAGAAATAGCATCCGTACTTAGGAATTAGCTATTTTGTAAAACAGCCTAATGGTGCCTACAGGTGAGCCTTTACAATTAGGTAAATGAGGCCAGTATGACTTCAGAAAAATAATAGCATCCATTTCCCTGGATTTTTGAAAGCATGAGAAGTTATTTCTGTTGGCCCATCTGTTTTATTTTAGGATAACTCAAAGTTGTTGTTCAGTCTCTCAGTTGTGTCCGACTCTGCAGCCCCGCAGACTACAGCACACCAGGCTTCCCTGCCCTTGGCTATCTCCTGGAGTTTGCGCAAACTCATGTCACTGAGGTGATGATGTCATCCAACCATCTCGTCCTCTGTCGCCCCCTTCTCCTCCTGCCCTCTGTCTTTCCCAGTATCAGTGTCTTTTCTAATGAGTCGGCTCTTCGAATCAGGTGGCCAAAGTATTGGAGCTTCAGCTTCAGCATCAGTCCTTCCAATGAATATTCAGGACTGATTTCCTTTAGGATTAACTGGTTAGATCTCCTTGCAGTCCAAGGGACTCTCAAGAGTCTTTTCCAGCACCAGTTTGAAAGCAGCAATTCTTTGGTGTCAAGCCCTCTTTATGGTCCAACTCTCACATCCATACATGACTACTGGAAAAACCATAGCTTTGACTATGTGGACCTTTGTTGGCAAAGTGATGTCTCTGCTTTTTAATATGCTGTCTAGGTTTGTCATAGCTTTCCTTCCAAGGGGCAAACATCTTTTAATTTCATGGTTGCAGTCACCATCTGCAGTGATTTTGGAGCCCAAGAAAATAAAGTTTGTAACTGTTTTCACTTTTTCCTTTTTATTTGCTGTGAAATGATGGGACCAGATGCCATTACCTTTTTGAATGTTGAGTTTCAAGCCAGCTTTTTCATTCTTCTCTTTCACCCTCATCAAGAGGCTCTTTAGTTCTTCACTTTCTGCCATTAGAGTGGTATCAGCTGCATATCTGAGGTTGTTGTTATTAAGGAAAATAATAGCTTCCAGCTTTATTTAAGATAAAATCCATTTCTATGGACTTTTGAAAGCAGGAGAAGTTATTTCTATTGGCCCGTCTGTTTTATTTTAGGATAACTAAAACTATGAGGTAGGAAAAAGCTATGAATGAAGTGTTCATGATGTTCTGAGCTCATAGCTGGCTACTGTCTCTAGAAGGCGATGATCCTTGCACTGCTCACTACTATTGAGTTCTAACAGTAGAGAAGGGTCTTCCCTGGCAGTCCAGCGGTTAAGACTCCACGCTTTCAGAGCAGGGGTGCAGGTTTGATCCCAGGTCATGGAACTAAAATCCCACGTGCCAAGTGGTGGGCCCCCCCAAAAAATTTTTTTTAATAAATAAAAGTAGTGAAGAGACAGCCGAGACCTTCTTAGTAGTACTCTGAGACAGAGGTGCTGCCCCAGCAGGACAACAGGGCCCGAGGGAGGTGCTGAGCACCTGTGTGATGAGAGCAGTGAGAGAGGAGGCGGCATGCAGAGCAGAGCTGCCCTGGCCCACGGCTCACCCGGGGCCCACTGCGACCGGAGCAGGGGGTCCGTGTGCCGGGGCTCACCCTGGGGGGCCCACTGCAACCTAACCAGGGAGTCCGTGTGCCAGGGCTCACCCGGGGCCCGCTGCCACCTGAGCAGGGGGTCCATGTGCCGGGGCTCACCCAGGGCCCGCTGCCACCTGAGCAGGGGGTCCATGTGCTGGGGCTCACCCGGGGCCCTCTGCCACAGCCTGGGCATCCAAGCCACAGGAGCGGGTGGCCCCGCACCTCTGGAGGCCGGAGGGCCAAGGTTACAGTGTCAGCAGGGCTGGTGCCCGCGAGGGCAGGGCTGGGGGGTTGGGGGGAGAAGTTGCCCCAGCCCACGGCTCATCTAGGGCCCGCTGCGACGGCCTGGGCATCCAAGCCCAGGAGCGGACGGTCCTGTGCCTCTGGAGGCTGGAGGGCCAAGGAAGGTCCAAGGTTATGGTGTCGGCAGGGCTGGTGCCCGCGAGGGCAGGGGTGGGGGGGGCGTGGGAGAGAAGCTGCCCCGGCCCCTCCCTGGTTCTGGTGGCCGGCCGTCTTCGGTGCGCTCTGGCTTCTAGAAACATCACCCTCACCTCTGCCTTCCTCCTCACATGATGCTCTCCTGTGTCCCAGATCTCTGGCCCAAATACCCTCTTCCACAGGGACGCCAGTCAGATGGTTTTGGGGCCCACTTGAATGATCTCCATTTAGCTTGGTTACTTCTGTCAAGTCCTTGTCTCCAGATAAAGTCACGTTCTGGGGTCCTGGGGGCCAGGACTGCAGCACATCTTTTTTTGAGGGGTGGGGGGTGCGGACACAATTCAACCCATAACCCACAGGGAAGAAAAAACATCAAAGTTGGGAATTATCTTCTTTTTAGAATTATACTAATACAGCGAGATGTTTCTTTACCAAAATCAACTGGTAAGTCACTTCAGTCATGTCCTACTCTTTGTGACCCCATGGACTGTAGCCGACTAGGCTCCTCTGTCCATGGGGCTTATCCAGGCAAGAATACTGGAGTGGATTGCCATGCCCTCCTCCAGGGGATCTTCCTGACTCGGATATCGAACCCGTGTCTCCTGCATTGGTAGGTGAATTCTTTACCACCAGCATCACCTGGGAAGCCCAGGACCAAATTACAGGTTAACATTATCTATTACTAGACAATTTTGCAAGGATGCTTAAATTTCAAGTCTCGAATTTTATACCAGGAAACATAGTTTAGTCAACACTTCATAAGGTAAACACCACTTTAGGGGATAAAGAAATGTGCTGATTGGAACAACCGAGTGTCATACTTCTAGATGGAAGCTACACAGAGCAATCATTTTTCAGCCGGTGTTATTAATATTTATTCACACCCTCTTCAGATCCTGGACACGGTGACAAGGCCCGCAGACGATCGCTCAGTTTCCAACAGGCCACCCGAGTTAGTGCATTTTTGGTGTCACTGATTCCAACAGCAGAACACTGGTGCATGAAATTAACAGCATTATAAATAGATTATAGCAACTCTGACAGACAAAGGGCTGCCGTTACCCCTTGGAAGCAGTAGAACACAATTCGTGTAAAGCCTTGCCAAATCCCTCTTTGTCATTCAGGGGAGGAAGCCGACAGCAGATCAGATGCGAGGCTTCCTTTTTTATGTTCTGGAACTTGACTCCGTGCTGTAACTGAGAATAGACTGGCACCATCCCTGCGCGTCTTGAAGTGACAAGGATGCTTGGAGAGTTCCACAGAGTCTCTATTTTTATAGTGCTGGGTGTCAGCGTTCATCTTAATTGTATAAAGGGCCGTCTCATGTATCAGTCTTTAGGTCCTTTACCGTGAACCCACCGCCTGGGTACTTAGTGTCACCGTGGACCCTGGAATAGAGGACCCAGTGGTGTCGATGTTCTGTGAACTGGTCTCTTTCAGAGGAGACCCTGCAGCAGTGGCAGAGCGGGCCATTGTTTCGTTCAGTCACTCAGTCGTGTCCGAGTCTTTGTGACCCCATGGACTGCGGCACGCCAGGCGTCCTTGTCCTCCACCATCTCCCGGAGTGCTCACACTCAGGTGCATCACGTCGGTGATGCTATCTAACCATCTCGTCCTCTGTCGTCCCCTTCTCCCCCTGCCCTCAGTCTTTCCCAGCATCAGGGGCTTTTCCAGGGAGTCGGCTCTTCACATCAGGTGGCCAGAGTACTGGAGCTTGAGCTTCAGCTTCAGTCCTTCCAGTGAGTATTCAGGGTTGATTTCCTTTAGGATGGACTGGTTTGAGCTGGCTGTAGCTGCACTTTATTCTAGGGGTGATGGCAACCACCAGGAATGTGCCTGTGTTCATTTTGCTGCTGATGGCTTTGCTGTTGGACGCAAAGCTGCAAATCAGGGAAAGAGCACAGCGATGCCTGGTGGAGAGCTCAGCTCTTTGCACGCTCCGTGCTGTACAACCGGGGGCAGAAAGACCCCACGGTGTGTACGAATGCTAGGTCTGTCTCAGGACCATCCTACTGCTTGGAAGTTACAAAGTACCGTCATATTAGTTTCCTCTTTTATTGCACAAAATACCCACATGCAGTTGACAAGGTTGATGTTATCCTCATTTTGTATGTGAAGAGAATGTGGGTACATCCAGACAATGGGATGTTACTGAACCTTAGAAAGAAATGAGCTATATTAAGCAGTGAGAAGACACGGAGGAAGCTTAAGTGCATACTATTACCAAGTGAAAGGAGCTAATCCGAAAAGTCTACGTGCTGTATGATTCCAATTGTCTGACATTCTGAAAAAGGCGAAATAATGGAGACAATAAAAAGGCCAGTGGTTACCAGGGGCAGGGGGAGTGAGGGATGAACAGGCAGAGCACAGAGGGTTCCAGGCAGTGAAACTACTCTCTGTGATATGACAGTGATGGATACGTGTCGTTATGAATCTAAATCCATAGAATGTACACGGGATCCTAATATACACTAATATACACTGTGGGCTCGTGTCAGTGTTGGAGAAGGCAGTGGCACCCCACTCCAGTGCTCCTGCCTGGAAAATCCCATGGGTGGAGGAGCCTGGTGGGCTGCAGTCCATGGGGTCACTAGGAGTCGGACATGACTGAGCGACTTCACTTTCACTTTTCACTTTCATGCATTGGAGAAGGAAATGGCAACCCACTCCAGTGTTCTTGCCTGGAGAATCCCAGGGCCGGGGAACCTGGTGGGCTGCCGTCTATGAGGTCGCACAGAGTCGGACACGACTGAAGCGACTTAGCAGCAGCAGCAGCAGTGTAGGTTCATCAGCTGTAACAAATGTATGTGCGAATGCTGGTGGGGGTCTCCATGGAGGGTGAGTGGTACGTGGGTGGGGGTCTCAGTGGAGAGTGAGCGGTACGTGGGTGGGGGTCTCCATGGAGGGTGAGGGGAACCTGGGTGGGGGTCTCCATGGAGGGTGAGCGGTACGTGGGTGGGGGTCTCCATGGAGGGTTGAGCGGTACCTGGGTGGGGGTCTCCATGGAGGGTGAGCGGTACCTGGGTAGGGGTCTCAATGGAGGATGAACAGTGCCCGGGCTGGGGCCAGAATGTTCATGGGAAATATCTGTGTTTTCCACTGTTTTGCTGTGAACCTGTATCTTATGTAAAAAGTAAAGTAAATCTATTTTCAGAGGGAAGGAGGAAAAAAAGGAGGGAGGGCCGGTGGGAGGTAGGCATGGGTAGGGGGGGAAGGGGCGGCTCCATGGTAAGTAAAGGCTGGCACAGAGCTGCGGCAGGAGCCTTACCATCCTTTCCAGCCACCCTCCGCCCTGGAGCAGGGACCCTGCTGGATCCCAGGGTGTCCTGCCTCCGAGCACATCCTTCCCGAGTCAGAGGACCGCCCCTGGCCTCAGATACGCTCCCTGCCGCCCCTCGCTGTGACAGCATCTCTGCCTTCCTCTTCTCTGCAGTTCAGTGGTTTTCTTTGCCCAGCTGTGTCGTGCAGGAGCTCTTGACCCAGCTAAAGCTGTCCTGCCACCTGCAGCTCCCTCCAATCTGTCAGCTCTTTGGGGAAAATGTGAACTTTTAGAATCATACTCCCTTTTGGTTGATTTGCTTATCCTGTTCCAAAGATAGCTCCATAAATTAATGATAATTAGTGCTTTGCTGTGCTTCATATGTGCCAGGCACTGTGTTAAAACATTATGAACATGATCCGATTTAATCTCCAAGAAGCCTCCATGGCAGCCCTTACCAGTTATCTCCTTTTCGAGATGATGGAAGCAAGGTTAATAAGAGAAAGTCAGTGTGACATCCAGGTGCTCAGCTGGTCTTTGGGAAACCGAGTCACAGACCCAGGTCTATCTGTTTTGAAAACTTGTACTTTTTGAAAATAATCAAACATCTGGTTTGTTGTTTAAATATGTAATATCTCCAGGGTGTGGAAAAGTACAGACAGCAATACTGATAGACACCCACATCCAAAACGTGCAGATTCATCAGAGTGGTCTGTCTGGGTGGCATCCTCCTGGGCTCTTGAAGAAGATGTGATCTGGTGCTGTTGGTGACTTATGGCCTGTTTAAAATATGCCAGTTATATTCAGTTAGTTGGTATCATGGTTCAGGGCTTCTGTTCATTTCTGATGAATACAGCCTACCTTTTCAGCTAAATACTAAGTGAGGAGGCTTGGAATCTCCAACTGTATTGTTGAGATCTCCAGCAGTCACTGAGTGTGTCCAGCTCTTTGCAGCCCCCTGGACTGCAGCACACCAGACTTCCCTGTCCTTCACCATCTTTACTAGTGATGCCCCTAGATCACTATCTCAGTGATGCCAACCAACCATTTCTTCCTCTGTTGCCCCCTTTGCCTCCTGCCCTCAATTTTTCCCAGCATCAGGGTCTTTTCCAATGATGCAATGCTCTTTGCATGAGCTGGCCACAGTATTGGAGCTTCAACCTCAGCATCAGTACCTCCAGTAAACATTCAGGGTTAATTTCCTTTAGGATGGACTGGTTTGATCTCTTTGCTATCCAGGGGACTCTTGAGAGTCTTCTCCAACACCGCAATTCGAAGGCATCACCTCTTCGGCGCTCAGCCTTCTTTATGGTCCAGCTCTCACATCCACTCATGACTACTGGAAAAACTATTTGTTAGGTTTGTCTAATTCTCTTTTCAAGTGTGTCAGGTTTTGCTTAATAAATATTGATGCGCTCTTACTGGGATACATACACCTTTAGGACTTTTGTGTCTTCTTGATGTACCGATCCTTTCATCTTTATGAAACATCCCTGGGAGTATTCCCTTATCTTTGTTAATATTCCTTGTTCTACAGTCTCTTTTGTTTGATATTAATATATTAACACAGCTAGTACAGCTTTCTTTCAATTAGTATTTGCATGATCTGACTTTTCCCATTCTTTTCCATTTAACTTTTCTGTATCTTTACATTTAAAATGTGTTTCTTGTAGACAACATGTAGTTAGGTCTTGCTTTTTTGCTCTTTTTTTTCTTTGTTTTCAGTTTAACAGTCTCTGCCTTTTAAGCAGACTGTTTAGACAAAATACCATCGTCTGGTTTTGTAAATAAAGTTTTATTGGAAAACAGACATGGGCATTTGTTTCTGTATTGTCTAAGTTTTTGTACTGCAAAAGTAGTTGCAACGGACACTGCATTACCTGCAGACCTAAAGCATGTATTTGTTATTGTTCAGTCACTAGGTTGCGTCAGACCCTTTGAGACCATGGACTAGCATGCCCGGATTTCCTGTCTTTCAGTATCTCCCGGAGCTCGCGCAAACTCGTGTCACCTGAGTCGGTGATGCCCTCCAACCATCTCATCCTGTCACCTCCTTCTCCTCTTGCCTTCAGTCTTTCCCAGCATCAGGGTGTCTGTTTTCAGAAAATACATTTAGGCCCTGCAACCCACTCCAGTATTCTTGCCTGGAGAATTTTATGGATAAAGGAGCCTGGAGGGCTATAGGCCATGGGGTCCCAAAGAGTCGGACATGACTGAACGACTGACATTTTTGTTTTCACTTTTAGACCTTTACATTTTATGTAATTTTCAACATGATTTGGTTTAAATCTGTCATCTTATTATTTGATTTTTGCTTTAATGTATCCTGCCTGGTTTTTGGTTCAGTCTTTCCTGTCCTCTTTTAGCTACTTAGGCAGTTTTTTTTTTTTTTTTTTTATTCCACTTTATCTCCAGTATTGGATTATAAACTAAAGCTTTTCCCTTTGCTTTTTCATGGTTGCCCTAGGGTTTACAATTAACATCTTTCACTTATTACAGCTTATCCTCAAATGATAGTTCACACTGTACATAAAGTGGGAAAGCCTTAAAGCAGTCTTCTTCCATTTTCGTTGCACGTTTCTGTGATATTTTCTCACACTTTGTCTTTCTACTTGTCATAAACCTCACCAATGCATTATCATTTTTCATTTAGGATATCTACTAGTCTTAAAATGAGTAAAATAGGAAAACAGCTTTAGATTTTCCCACCTCTTCATTAATCCTTTAGTCTCCCCAATAGATACAGACTTGCCCTGGCATCATTTCTTTCTGCCTAAATAACTTCTTTTAATATCATGATGCTGCTCTTCGGGCAATGTTTGCTCAGCTTTTGTTTATCTAAAGAAATCTTAATTTCGCTTTTGTTTTTTAAGAACATTTTTTTTCTGCATAAAGAGGTTGAAGTTGTTTATTTCTTTTTAGCGCTTAAATACAGCATCTCAGCGTCTTCAGGCTTGCACTGTGTCTGAGAAGCTCCTTGCCTTGGTTGTGTGTATGTTTCTTTGCTCTCTGGGTGCATTTAGGATTTTATCTTCACATCTGACTTTGAGCAGTCCGCATACGCTGCACACAGACGTAACTGCGCTTGAACTTCACCCGTTTGGGCTTCTGTGAACTGTGTGGATCTGGCCTTAGATGTCTTTCAGTCGGCCCTTACCTCTTCCCATGTTTCTTCTGTCCCTTGTCTTTTTGCCCTCTTTCTGTAATGGCACGCACACATGGGTTCAGTTCAGTTCAGTTCAGTTCAGTCGTTCAGTCGTGTCCAACTCTTTGCAACCCCATGAATCACAGCACGCCAGGCCTCCCTGTGCATCACCAACTCCCGGAGTTCACTCAGACTCACGTCCATCGAGTCAGT
This sequence comes from Bos indicus x Bos taurus, assembly GCF_003369695.1. Classification (NCBI taxonomy): domain Eukaryota; kingdom Metazoa; phylum Chordata; class Mammalia; order Artiodactyla; family Bovidae; genus Bos; species Bos indicus x Bos taurus. The sequence continues at coordinate 3,218,034 of NC_040079.1, read as the reverse complement.
GATGCCATCCAGCCACTGAATCCTCTGTCGTCCCCTTCTCCTCCTGCCCCCAATCCCTCCCAGCATCAGAGTCTTTTCCAATAAGTCAACTCTTCACATGAGGTGGCTAAAGTACTGGAGTTTCAGCTTTAGCATCATTCCTTCCAAAGAAATCCCAGGGCTGATCTCCTTCAGAATGGACTAGTTGGATCTCCTTGCAGTCCAAGGGTTGCTCAAGAGTCTTATCCGACGCCACAGTTCAAAAACATCAATTCTTCGGCACTCAGCTTTCTTCACAGTCCAACTCTCACATCCATACATGACCACTGGACAAACCATAACCTTGAGTAGATGGACCTCTGTTGGCAAAGTAATGTCTCTGCTTTTGAATATGCTATCTAGGTTGGTCATAACTTTCCTTCCAAGGAATAAGCATCTTTTAATTTCATGGCTGCAGTCACCATCTGCAGTGATTCTGGAGCCCAGAAATATAAAGTCTGACACTGTTTCCACTGTTTCCCCATCTCCCATCTCTTCCAGAGCTCTGGATGCTCTGTTCTGCTTTTATGTTTTCTCATAAAAACAATGTTAAGGAATAAAAGCCAAGGACTGGGCTTCCCTGGTGCTCTAGTGGTTAAAACTCCACCTGCCTGTGCAGGGGACCCGGGTGTTGTCCCTGGTCCCGAAAGATCCCACATGCTGCAGGGCAATTGTTAAGGCCCGTGCACCCGGGAGCCCATGCTACACGGCCGGAGAAGCACCACAGTGAGGCGCCCACCGCAACCAGGGAGGAGCCCCCACGTCTGCAAACAGAGAAAGCCTGCACAGCAGCGGAGGCCAGGCGGAACCAAAAAACAGGCACAGAAGGGTAATACCATAATGATTCCACTTAAACAAGGTTTACAAAAACCCACTGAGACTACTCTATAGAGATAAGTGGCAGCAGGGGAGTGGTGACCTCAGGGTAAGAATGTAAGCGCTGGAGAGGTACTCAGGGGACTGTGTCGTGTCTGGTAAAGTTCCAGTTCTTGATTTTCATGGTTCACTGCAACAGCCCATTGAAGTGTACACATGATTTGTACTTCTTCTGAATGTGTTGTTCTCCGGTTTAACATTTTATGTATAAAGTAAAAATTCCAGTGTATCCTCCTAAAAGGTATGCATTTTATGTCTATAATCCTTTTCTAATGTGTTGTTATCTTTACTTGTATTGTGGAGAAAGGATCTAACCTATCTCCCCTACGTGAATAGTCAGTTTTTATCTTTACTTGTATTGTGGAGAAGGGATCTAACATGTTTCCCCTATGTGAATAGTCAGTTGTTCCATCATATTCATTAAGCTGTTCCTGGGGGTCGTGTCCTGGTAGTTTGTACTGCAGTAACGGCCAAAAAAGGTCCGTCCAGTCAAGGCTGTGGTTTTCCCAGTGGTCATGTATGGATGTGAGAGTTGGACCATAAAGAAAGCTGAGCGCCGAAGAATTGATGCTTTTGAACTGTGGTGTTGGAGAAGACTCTTGAGAGTCCCTTGGACTGCAAGGAGATCCAACCAGTCCATCCTAAAGGAGATCAGTCCTGGGTGTTCATTGGAAGGGCTGATGTTGAAGCTGAAACTCCATTACTTTGGCCACCAGATGTGAAGAGCTGACTCATTTGAAAAGACCCTGATGCTGGGAAATATTGAGGGCAGGAGGAGAAGGGGACAACAGAGGATGAGATGGTTGGATGGCATCACTGATTCAATGGACATGAGTTTGGGTGGACCCCGGGAGTTGGTGATGGACAGGGAGGCCTGGCGTGCTGCGTGCGGTTCATGGGGTCACAAAAAGTCGAACATGACTGAGCGACTGAACTGAACTGAGGTGTAAATTTTCCTCTGTTACTTTAGGGACATCCACAATTCTTGATATGGAGTGTTTTATGCCATTCCATTCTAAATATTTCATATTTTATGTTATAATTTTTCATTCATACATTATTTAGCTTCCAAACATATGCTTGTTTTTCCCTTAGCTTTCTGTAATAGACTCCTAATTTACTGCACACAGAATGAACTCTGCTTGAAATGCACTTTAGGAATACACTTGAGACTAGGGATCCTGCATGATGGAGTTTCATAACAATGGAGAATTTCTGACTATTGACATAGGGTTCTAAAATTGTTCACCAGCTCAGTTACTCTGTGTGTGTGCTCAGTCGTGTCCAACTCTTTGCCACCCCATGGACTGTAGCCTGCCAGGCTCCTCTGTCCGAGGAGTTTTCCAGGCAAGAATACTGGAGTGGATTGCCATTTCCTTCTCCAAGGGATCTTCCTGACCCTGGGATTGAAACCGCATCTCCTGTGTCTCCTGCACTGCAGGCATACTCTTACCTGTTGAGCCATTAGAGAAGCCACAATTACTCTGACAACTGATAAACGTTATCATTCCAAAAATGGTGTTTTGTTTTTTCTAGTTCAGTTCAGTCACTCAGTTGTATGTGACTCTTTGTGGCCTCATGGACTGCAGCATGCCAGGCCTCCCTGTCCATCACCAACTCCCAGAGTTTACTCAAACTCATGTCCATTGAGTCCGTGATGCCATCCAACCATCTCATCCTCTGTCATCCCCTTCTCCTCCCGCCTTCAATCTTTCCCAGCATCAGGGTCTTTTCCAATGAGTCAGTTCTTCCCATCAGGTGGCCAAAGAATTGGAGTTTCAGCTTCAGCCTCAGTCCTTCCAATGAATAGTCAGGACTGATCTCCTTTAGGATGGACTGGTTGGACCTCCTTGCAGTCCAAGGGACTCTCAAGAGTCTTCTCCAACAGCACAGTTCAAAAGCATCAATTCTTCGGCACCCAGCTTTCTTGATGGTCCAACTCTCACATCTGTAGACTACCACTGGAAAAGCCATAGCCTTGAGTAGACGGACCTTTGTTGGCAAAATAATGTCTCTGCTTTTTAATAAGCTGTTTAGGTTGGACATAACTTTTCTTCCAAGGAGCAAGCATCTTTTAATTTCATGGCTGCAGTCACCATCTGCAGTGATTTTGGAGCCAAAAAGAAAAACTATTTCTAGTTATCACGCCTTTTCTTTGTTCCCCTTTATTGCATTTTTTAGGATTTACAGCGTTCTTTTCTGCTTCTCTCCCATCCTTGACACCCTTCTCCTTATTGCTATTTCATACTATCCGCACCTCATTTAACCCTCCTCCAGGGGCCAGAGTAATCATCGGTGACTATTTCCACAGCCTCCTTGGCTTGACCTATGTATTTAGCCCCTTTTTTGCTTGCCAGGGACAGTGTCATCACCTTCTTCCGGGTTCAGGCTCCTCACATGTCACCTCGGTGATAAACTACCTTGGTTGTTTGTCTGGCCATCACCTGGATAATAGTTCAGCTAAAATCTTAAGGTCTTTTCTCTTCCATTTTTTAAAAACCATAATCCATTTTCTTTCAGCTTCTGTGTTGCTGGGAGTAGTTCTGGGCACAATCCAATGGGTGCTTTTCCATAGGAAATTTTTTTCTCTGATTGCTTGAATGGGCTTCTTGTATTTTCACTGTGATTTATGTATGTGGTGATTTATTTTTATTTATTCTGCTCCTGACTGGTTGTACTTATTTGCTTTAAGGAACCATGTTTTTAAGTCGGAACAAAGCCGTACTGTATTCATAGAAAATACCTCTCTTGTGTTCTTTTCTTTCTTTCTAGAGTGTTCTGTGTGGGGGGGCCCTTCTTATTTTATGTGTTTTTTAGTGTCTATTCCTGCCGCATTCTCTCTCTGTGCTACATGTGCGCACTCTGTTTTAATCTACATTCCAGCCATTAATTTCACTTCAGTTATGTTTAATCTGTTGCATAATGGGCCCGTTAAGTGTTTTTATTCCAGTGGATGTTTGTTTTGTAATACCTAGAAATACTGCTGCTGCTTTCGTAACTTTTTAGGTGGAGAGTGCAGATTCTTTCATTTACTCTGCTACCTTCAGGATGGTTTGTCTTTATGATTTATAATTTTTCACTGGGAGCTCTTCTTCAGTGAGAGTGATGACTATGTGGCCTTCATTGTCAAAGGCACCCTGTAAAGTGTTGCTGGTGCTGCAGGACTTTTAACTTACTTGGACTGTGTTTATGTTCCTTTCTCCCTGGAGACTCCCTGACCACCAGATGGCACAAATATAGACCCTGTCCATGCTCAGGGCAATGGCTCATGGCTTCAGATTATCAAGGGAAACCCTCAATTCAAACCCCTCACCCCACCCCACCCAGAGCCCTTACTTGACAGAAAACTATATTGCCCTCTTCAAGGCTGATGGATAGAACTTTCTAGTCCCATTTTCAAAGACAATTAATCGATGTGTGGGTAGTGGCTTTATTAAGGAGGTCCACAGTTTCAGCTTTATTAAGGGGTCCACAATTTAAGTCCATGAAATTAAAAGATGCTTGCTCCTTGGAAGAAAAGCTATGACCAACCTAGACATCATATTAAAAAGGAGCAACTTTACTTTGCCAGCAAAGGTCCATATAGTCAAAGCTATGGTTTTTCCAGTAGTCATGTACAGATGGGAGAGTTGGACCATAAGGAAGGCTGAGTGCCAAAGAATTGATGCTTTCAAACTGTGGTGCTGGAGAAGACTCTTGAGAGTCCCTTGGACAGCAAGAAGATCAAACCAGTAAATCCTCAAGAAAATCAACACTGAATATTCATTGGAAGGACTGATGCTGAAGCTGAAGCTTCAGTAGTTTGGCCACCTGATGCGAAGAACTGACTCACTGGAAAAAACCCTAATGTTGGGAAAGATTGAGGGCAGGAGGAGAAGGGGATGACGGAGGATGAGATGGTTGGATGGCATCACTGACTCAATGGACATGAGTTTGTGCAAACTCCAGGAGATAGTGAAGGACAGAGAAGCCTGCTATGCTGCACTCCATGGGGTCGCAAAGAGCGGGACACAACTTAGCGGCTGAACTACAACAGCAACAGTTTCAGCACGTGAGCACATCAAGGCCCAAGGCGTCCTGTCCCCATGGGGGCATTAAAACCCCAGACCCCGACCCTAAGCCTGGATTCAGCTGCCCCTAACCCCCATCAGCTGCCCAGACCCAAGCTGTAATTCTGTGTTCTCCCCACACATTTTGTCTTCATTTTTGGCATCTACAAATTTCCCTCATTTCAAGCTTTATGTATTTTCAGAAAGTTCCATGATGTGTATCTATGTCTGTGTTTAATGGGAGGTGTTCTCTGTCCACTTTAGCTACCACACTGCAGGATCTTGAATCTTGAATCTCTGAACCATCTTGAATGGTTGAATCTCTGAACCATCCCTGTAACCACCCCCACTCCCTTGTGACTTGGTGTCTCTCACACGTTTTGCACAGAGCGTTTCCTCAAGAGAGGCATCATGTCTGGGATGCAGGTGGATAAGTCTGTTCACAGAGAGATTCACTTTGTAGCCACGCTGGGTTGGATCTAAAGTTGGGGCTCTGTTTGCTTGTACAAGTGTCTCTGTTTTCTCTCCTGTCCTTCCGATAGGATGTGTTCTCCTGTGTTCTCAAGTGCCTTTGGTAAGCCTTCTAGTGTTTCTATATCACTCGCTACACACACTCACACACATGCTCACACACACTTCAACACGGCGCAGTGATCAGTTCACAGTCAGCATAAAACAAACCTCCTCAGCTTCCTAAACCATGTGCCCAGGGCCTTACTGGCCTTACTGTCTTCCCAAGTACTTCCAACTTGACCTTAATGGTCCGTCTCACAAGACCTCCATGGAAATTGTTGGAATTTACATATTCCCACTGTGGAATCAGTCTTTACTTTCAATAGATCCATGGGTTCCTTTTCACTTTGGCATTATTCCGAGAAAGTATTACAGCTTTCTGCATTCTCTTTGGAAAACGAAAGCGTTTATCTTGACCTTTGTCTTCCCCCATCAGATACAGACATACAGAACACAAGGCCGTCTGTTCACTCCTGTATCCCTTTGCTTGATAGATAGTTATCTACTGAGCCCTGGCCATGCTGTGGGTGGAGTGTGAGTTGCTGGGGATTGACTCATGAACCAATGGTCAATCTTTTCACCAGGAAGAGAGAGCAGGCACTGTCCTAGCTTCCCCTGGCACGTGATCTGACTGAGATTTCTATGAATTAAATGCATGTGAGATGAAGACTTGCCAATATGAATGGCTTGCTCCAGAGGCAATACAAAGCACTGCAGGTTGGTGTGATTCTAAAGGGCTTTGCCTAACAAACTCAAAACTGAGTCTTGACAAAGAGAAGAATTTATCCAGTCCAGCAGTTTAGATGGGAAGGCATTTCAGATGAGGAGGAGGAAATGAATAAGAACTCAGGTGGTAAGATGACCACTGATATGTGAGCCTGCAGAAAGGACAGCCTCAGGGAGGAGCGCTGGGGAAGTTGGGCTGAGGCTCAAACCCCTGCCCCGTGGAGGTGCCAACTTCTGGCAATGCATTTGTCGTTTCTTGCAGCAAATGTCTCCTATTTAACTGAAAGTCTCTTCTCTGAGTTCTGCAATGACATATTGCTTCTAGAGGCAACATTTGATCTTTGATATTAAGAGCTTGTGTTAGCGTTACATCAAGTTTTATGTTGAAACCCAGGTAAAATCTATTCCAGTTTCTGTTTTTATATTTGCATGTATGTGATGTTGTGTGATGTGTGTGCTTCCATTTGCAACTCTTCTCTGGAAAATTGTTCCCAGGGTTCACTCTGACTCACCATCTGACATTTCCATTCTTAGTTTAGACCCCAGCAGTGTGTACGGTGCTGAGCTTTTTGCATTGGATTGTCCTTTGCAGCTTCCAGCCTCTCACCCTTGTAAGAACCTGATGCTGAATCATCTTTTCTTCAGTCCTTTCAGACTCTGAACCTGAATCGTGTTTTACACCTGAGCTGGCTGCCAGTTTAACTCATGTACAGTGACGCAGCCTGGTTGGTCACTTGCCTGAGCTGAATTTGTATTCATTATCACATTATAGCTAGTCTCAGGCAGTTAACTGTGCAGAGGGCTAATGATAGCTGTGGGCCAAAACTATCTGTTACTTCTTGACCTCTGACTCACATGTGTCCTGTAAATATCGTTACAATGAATGGTTCTACCTGCACCGTGGTTAGATAAGGTGGAATCTTCCTGATAGAAGACCTGTGTTAGCTCAGATAAATGATGCTGCTTCTCACACACGCATCTCTTCTCTGACAAGCTTGAAGCTGGACAAGGACAGGATTGTAGTTGTTAACTATATTTGGTGGGTGAGACAAGTGGCTCTGATGACCAGAGGCTTATTTAAGGTCACAGGGCTAAGCGTGATAGAAGTGTCTAGAACCTTATATTCCTGACTCATTGCTGTATGCTCTTCCTCACCAATTTGGGAGCTTCTAATTGATCATAAAAGCTTATTCCTAAAAGTGTGAAGACTGGGCAGGCCCTCCCCCAAACTTTCTGCCCTAATCTAGAACGTCAGATGCAGGCTGAGGCTGCAGGATATCCATTGACAGAGCAAAAGGAACAAGGGCCAGTCAGCCCCGTATCCAGCCCCAAGCACAGTGCTTCAGTTCAGTTCAGTTGCTCAGTCATGTCCGACTCTTTGCGACCCCATGGACTGCAGCACGCCAGGCCTCCCTGTCCATCACCAACTCCCGGAGTCCACCCAAACTCATGTCCATTGAGTTGGTGATGCCATCCAACCATCTCATCCTTTGTCGTCTCCTTCTCCTCTTGCCCTCAATCTTTCCCAGCACCAGGGTCTTTTCCAATGAGTCAGCTCTTCGCATCAGGTGGCCAAACGATTAGAGTTTCAGCTTCAACATCAGTCCTTCCAATGAACACCAGGACTTATCTCCTTTAGGATGGACTGGTTGGATCTCCTTGCAATCCAAGAGACTCTCAAGAGTCTTCTCCAACAGTTCAAAAACATCAGTTCTTCAGCTCTCAGCTTCAACTCTTCATCCATGCATGACCACTGGAAAAACCACAGCCTTGACTAGATGGACCTTTGTTGGCAAAGTAATGTCTCTGCTTTTTAATATGCTGTCTAGGTTGCTCATAACTTTCCTTCCAAGAAGTAAGCATCTTTTAATTTCATGGCTGCAATCACCATCTGCAGTGATTTTGGAGCCCAAAAGAGTAAAGTCAGCCACTGTTTCCACTGTTTCCCCATCTACTTGCCATGAAGTGATAGGACAGTGGACTTGGTGGCAAAACATTTCTGTTATTTTCACAGTCTTCTTTTTACTGTGAATTCTCCCAAGCCATTCCCCAGCTGCAGACACCTTTTCTGCCTCCCTCCCCATGGCACCCTGTCCATCCCCCACTTCTGCACCCCCCGCCCAGCCCCCACATCTCCACCTTCACTGCTTTCCTCTTCTTCTCCCTTCTCTCTTCCTTTTTAAAAAATTAGTTTTACTTGGAGTATAGCTGCTTCTCAGTGTTGTGTTAGTTTCTGCTGTGCAGCAAAGTGAATCAGCCACAGGTATATAGGTGTATGTCCCCTCTCTTTTGGATTTCCTTCCTGTTTAGGTCACTGCAGAGCATTGAGTCGAGTCCTCTGTGCTATACAGTAGGTTCTCATTGTTATCTGTTTTCCGCACAGTAGTGTCTATAAGTCAATCCCAATCTCCCATTTCATCCTTCCCACCCCTCCCCCCTTGGTGTCACATGTTTGTTCTCTACATCTGTGTCTCTATTTCTGCTTTGCAAAAAGACCATCTATACCCTTTTTTAGATCTCACATATATGCAGTCCATAGGGGGTTGCAAAGAGTCAGACACAAATGAGCGACTGAACTGAATGATACGTGTTAATATACAATATTTGTTTTTCTGATTTACTCATTCTGTATGACCATCTCTGGGTCCAGCTCTGTCTCTGCAGATGACAGTCTCCTGCTTTTATGGCTGAGTAATATTCCGCCGTGTATACGCACCACACCTTCTACATCCACTCCTCCGTTGGTGGACACTTGAGCTGCTTCCATGTCCTGGCTGTTGTAAATAGTGCACAATGAGCACCGAGGCATGCGTACCCTTTGGAATTATGGTTTTCTCTGGGGACGCGCCCAGGAGTGGGATTGCTGGCCATATGGTCGCTCTGTGTCTCATTTCTTAAGCCCTCCGTACTGCTCTCCTGGCATCGCTCCCGTCTGCTGTCCAGCACCTCTGTGTGGCCTCCTGGTCTTTACTGTCCTCACGGATGCTCCCCCCTTTCTTCCCGCAAGGAAATGCAGTGACATGGGTTTGGCTTGTGCTGTTCTGCTTCTTTAACTGGTTGTGTTCCGTTGCTAACGTTCATATTTTTTGAGAGGGCTTAATTATGGAAAGAGTTGGAGACTGAGTCTTCATAATCTAATAATGATCAGCCTATGGCGTTGAAGGGCGTGGAGTCTGTGTGCGCGTTCTCCTCCAGCTGGTGTTGATGGGGCTTCTCTCCGGGCAGAGCCTGGGTGGGAGTGAAGCACACTTGCTCTCTAGACAGGTCGCTGTGCCTTGTTTGGAATGGTTTATTGGGTTTTATAGCTGTTTTCTTTTCTCTGACAAAGTTGCCCTACCTTCCCTTGAAAAACATGTCATTCTGGACTATTTGGGGGTTCCTTTACTGTGTATACTTAAATTAGTGTCAGCAGCAGAGCAATCAGTAGACACTTCCAGTCAAATTCTCCAGGGAGCGCATGTAAAATGTTAATGTTTCATTTAAGTGAGGCGTCCTGAGGTATCAGCATTAACAGCCTCGAGCACTTTAATTCGCTCACAAAGCCGGCGGAGCAGAGAGGGAGAGGACCTCGAGGGCCGTAAGTCATTTCTGTGCGGCTGCTGCTGGGGACGTGTCCCTGGCCGGAAATCACAGGCTGGGTGACGTGTGTCCCACATTGTCGTCAGCCAGGCCCCATCTCCATGTGCAGGCCAGACCGCTGAGGACCAGGTTCCTTGTCTGTAAAGTGGGGATAAGAACTGACTCTCCTGGTGGGCTGTCCGGAGGTCACCCGAGCAAGCACAGGTGGTGCCTGTGGGTGCGAGGTTCGCGCAGGGGGGCCTGTCTCTGGCGGCACCCTCAGCTGGAGGTCCCCGGCGGATGGGAGATTGCCTGGTGGTGTGCATGTGCTCGGGGCCTTTTGGCTTCCCGTAAGGAGGGTTTGCAGGGGTGGGGGAGGCCCACTGCCTTGGCATCATCGGGACAGCCAGTCGCTGACTCATTAGTAGATTTCTGGAACCAGAGACTAGCTTCCTCACCTATAAAATAAGAAGAGAGGGCAGATGATCCTTGATGACCCTCCTAGCACCACGATTTTAGCAGTTACACATATTCTGTGAAAGTCCAATAAATGTGCACTGGATAACCGTAAAAAAAAAACAGAACTTCAGAGCCTAAGAAATTATGCTGCCTATAAATACTCCTGAAAGTGATAACATACCTTTTTTTCCTTAGATTCATGATTCATCAAGGATTGCATTGTGTAATCAATAATAGTTGATTGATTGAAGAAATGTGTTTCTTTGTCAGTGACTATTGTTGATTACACAATGATTTTTCGGATATCTTAATATCCATTTTCTCTCTCCAGGTTCTTGTGATTGTGGTGAATAGATATCATTTTAACCGTCCATAAGTAAACCACTCAGTGACATTAGGCACACCGACAGTGTTGCGTCCCCACCACCCCTGCCTTTCCCACTGAACAGCAACCCCTCCGTCCCCTTCTCCAGGACCTGGTAGCGTCTGTCCTGCTCTCAGTCTCCAGGAATCTGCCTGTTGTAAGTCCTTCGTATAAAAGAGTCACTCACTGCCCATCCTCCCGTGTCTGGCTTAATTCACCTAAGCATAGTGTATCCCCCCCAGTTCTAAGAGAACCTTCTCCCCAAGGAGATTCGTAAGGAGAGGAGTAGGCTGCCAGCCCCCGGGGTTGCTTTAGGGACGGCCCCACCCAGAGACCCTGGGTGTGGCTCTCTCAGGGCCAGTCACACCACAAGCTGACCCTGAGCTCTGGGGAGCCTAGCCTGTGTACCAGGTCGACCAGCTGACCCTGAGCTCTGGGGAGCCTAGCCTGCGTCCCGGGTCAGCAAGCCAAGCTGACCCTGAGCTCTGGGGAGCCTTGCCCGTGTACTGGGTCGACCAGCTGACCCTGAGCTCTGGGGAGCTTAGCCTGTGTCCCAGGTCAGCAAGCCAAGCTGACCCTGAGCTCTGGGGAGCCTAGCCTGCGTCCCGGGTCAGCAAGCCAAGCTGACCCTGAGCTCTGGGGAGTCTTGCCCATGCACCGGGTCGACCAGCTGGCCCATTGCAGGAGTAGCTCTGTTTAAAGGCCTTGGGTTTCTACCAAGCATCTCTGAACAAACCCTCTGGGTAGTCTGCTGGACTTGGCCTCCCAGCAGCCTGTGGCTGTAAATGTTTAGTAGAATCAAAAATGTCTCAGATGGCCAGTGGAGAAGTTGATCCTCGGCTCCGCCCAGAGACACTCTGAGTGGGCAGGTCCGGCGTGAGACCGGGAGGTCTGCCTTCCAAACAACTGACTTACACTCTGAGTATCTTTATGAAAGTGAATACCGCCTAGTGTAAACAGCTCCCGACTGTCTCAAACTGAGTTTAGGACAGTCCCAAAGTCTCCCTTTATTTTTGAACTGAAGGATGGGGTCCAGTGTCCTTACATGGACTCTGAAAAGGCTAACATGCAGAGTTTAGGGTTTGGAAGGGAGGAGACAGCATGATGGGGGTGGACAAAATCTGGTTTGTGACCTTGGGCGTGAGTGACCCTCACCGTGGGCACCAGAGAGCCACTCCCTCCAAATGTAAGACGGTTCTTTAATCCAGAACTGGGTTCCGTTAAGTAAACAGAGTAAATACAAGCAGGAGGAGAAAATGAGTTCAGAGAAAAGTCCGACTCCACCAACCTGAGCAGTAGTAATCGGCCACCTTGTGGTAACCATGGCAACAGAGAACACTCTGGAACAGACACAATTAAAAGATTGCATTTCGTTAGAAGGAAGCAAACACATAGATTCCCAAATTTTACCTTCCAAAGAATATTATTTCATCGAGTTCAAAGTCTACACCTTTTATCCAAGAAAAAACCAACTCCAAGTTGGAGGTTGTGGAATGGTCCTCAGAAGCATCTCCAAGTGCCCGCCGCTATCACACCACCATGTGCAGCACCGAATGTGTGTTAAGTGCCCACTGCCGTCACACCACCATGCCCAGCACCGAATGTGTGTTATGTGTCGCCAATGAAACGTGTTTGGCCTGGTTTGGAGGAAGACTCACTGACTTATCCCACGATATGAAGTGCCCTCTGACCCAGCCTGGGGACTTGTGCCGAGGACCCAACACTTTGTGTTTTGTGTTTGGAACAGAAAACAAACCCAATGGGCTTTCCCAGGGCCGGGTGCCCTTTCCCATCCCTGAGGGTGCGCAGCAGAGATTCTAAGGAATGAGGAAGGACTTCATTATGGGGCTGAAGGCAGATATTCGGACCGAGATCCCAGGGAGACCGGCCTCCTTGCAGGGACCTGAGTCCTGCATCCTTCCTGTCAATTCCTGATGTTCCTTTCTCATGCACCCTTCTCCCCTTTATGCTATGACACCACTGATTCCTTTAGAATTTCAAAATCACGGTACAGAGGGAGCTCTTGCTGTCAAACTAGCTTGGCTCTCAGAAGCACTGTATTTTGCCGACATGAAAACCAAAACCCAGAGTTTATGATGCGCTCAGAGCCACGCCATCCCTGAAAGGCAAGGCTGCAGCCCCGCCTCCAGACATCCCACTGGGGGTGGTCTCCATGGTGACCATGTCCTGAGAAGCCAGCATGGCCCCGTCCCTAAAAATGCCTCAGATATGCTCTCTGACTTCAACTTCAATCATGTGAGTACTAATGTCATCTCCACTTCATAGAGGAAGAGACCCAGGCTGGAGCATGTGCGTTTGTACAGGCATGAGTGACAGCTGAGAGGCTGTCCCTGGATTGTCCCCAGTCTTTCTCATCCCCGAGGCATTTGAGTTCATGTTCATGGTCCAAACACGTCACCCACCGCCTCAGCCTAACACCAGCACCTATCGCCACTTTGTCCTGTGCAGTAACTTCAATGAAATCCAAGTTACAGGTGCTGCTTCTACCCTCTGAGTATGTATGACACTGAGAGCTGGGGTCAGGGAAAGGATGTTTGCTCCATAGCTCACCTGCCACCAGGGGTATGTGAACACGCCCACAGAAACTGGCTGCACTGGCTGGAGGGAATGTCTGGATTTTTGGTCGACGAGGAAGTGATCAGTTTGCAGCGCTGTGGTGGAGACTCATGAACGAGCTCTGAGAACCTTCAGCGATGAAGTTGACAGCAGGGAGCCCACGTGCTCCAGGGCTCAGTCCTCTCTTGGTGTGTTTGTTTGTAGATGTGTGGGGGTTCGGTGACACCCAGAGGTGTGCTTAGAGGTCCTGGTCGTGTGTGCCTGCTCCTACGTTACAATCACCAGACAGCCATGTAGCAAATCGGGCTCTCTGGTGGTGGGACTTGAGCTTTAAAAGGTCCCTGGTAACTCTGAGTGGAGCCAGGTTTGCAAACCAGACACCTTGGAACAGAGGTTTTCAAATGTCAGCGTGCTCGCCTAGGGAACGCTTGTTAACGTGTCCGGGTGGTTTTCTCAAGAGGCAGAGGCGAAGCCCCACACACTTGATCATGCTGCCGGGTGGACCCAGACCCAGGAATCTGCATTTTTAGCAGACACGCTGGATGATTCCGATGCACGTATGTGGTCCATGGACCACACTGTGAGACGCTCTGCCACGGCAGCAAGCTCTGAGAGCAGCCTCAAGTTTCCATCTGGCAAGTCCTGAGGAGCGGAGGGAGCTAATTAGCTCCAGTATTTTTAGCTCAGGGAACAGCTCTGCAGAACTCAGCAGCCCAGTCCAAACAAGGAATGATTCTTCCATAACTGCTCATTAGAGGACCCTGAACATATGGCAAATGCACAGTCAGTGTCGACTGAGGAGTTTTCGACATCAGCCCCATCGACTCCATGTGGCATCTGAGTGCCGTGCATTAACATGCCTCCGCCTTCGCTTCTAGCCCCGCTTTAATACTTGTATCGAAGGCACAGCATCCTGGGATTCCTTGTGTGTCTTCGGGATTGTCAAACCAGGAGATATATTTAGAGCCGTCTTGCAAAGAGCACAGAATTTCAGTAGACGCAGAACTGCCAAGCCGGCAGGAACTGTCACGATGACGCATGCAGCCAGCAGCTTTTCCCTCTGAATTACCAGGACAGCCTCAAGGCTGCCTTTGTCCTCAAGGAGTTTTTCTCCTTTCGACACTGCCCACAGAATCTTCAGCAACCTATTACCCTTGGCCCGTCGGCAGCCAGAGAGAACACCCTCCTCCACCCCGTGCACCGAGGTCCCTGCCTTCATGCACACGGTTTTGTCCTTGCCTGCAGACAATACGTTCCCGTCTCATTCCAGTGGATTCCTCCCATCCACCGTGACAAATAAACTCACATTAAATCAAATAAATGTCGTTTTAGGATCACCTGTATTTTTCTTTAAGGATGCCCTACGTTTTGAAATCTTTTAAAACTGAGAATTCTCGTGACATTCATAGATGATAATAAAATCTGTTATTTGATCTGAAAATTGAAGCGCCACCCCATCATTTTCAAGAGTTCTTTTTGTCTCAAGGATACAAATTTGTGTACATTTGAATTCAGGATACTGAATTTTTTGTTGTTTGCATCTACTTTACCCCCTAATCTGGGAAGCTATACCCTAGTAACTATGGCCTGATTTGGGAGGCTGAGAATGGGTCCCTGATATGTTCGTGGGATTATTGAGACATTCCTAGGTCATTAAAGTTCATGTAGCCGCACATATATAAAACCAATGATTACAGGGCTTGTTCAACATTTGTTTCAGTATGCGCTTTGTAAGCCTTTATTCTACCTCTCCTGACTTGGTGGAAAACGGTCTTTCCAGCCTCTTGGCCTCCAGTTTTCTCCTCCTGCCCTGTGTTCACTGAACCTACGAGTCATGGCCCTGCTCAGCCCCAGCACCCTCTCCACTGCCCTTAAGCTGGACACGCAGCACCTGCCAACAAACAGCACTGTCTGACTGTGGCGTGTGATGTCACCCCGAGGCTGGGGAAGAGGCAGGCGCCGTGTGCTGTAGGAGCTGAGGTGCACAGATGGTGCCTCAGCAGCCTGGTTGCTTCGTGAGTCCTTCTTGGAGACGTGCTCAACACAGTCCCCCTCCCCCCTCCCCTATATGTTTTCAGACTCCTCCCCAGGTCCTCATTGGATTTCTCGCGCCTTCCCCTGGTTAAACTGAGGATGTAATTTCTCGTTCTCCCCTGTCAGTAGGCTCGCTCACGAGGCAACAGTAACGAGGGAAACCATGTGTCCTGGTTTGTCTTGAACGGACGGCTCCAGACAAGCAGTCTGTGCCTGTCTCTCCAACGTGATTACCGATCACTCCACTTTCTCTGTGTCTATTTGGGTGGCAAATTATATGGTCACAGTGGCATGGTGTTTGGTAATTCCGGATTGAGAAGACATCAGAGAGGCCGGTGAGGAGGATGATCTTCCAGACCTTGTTATCTGGAAGTGTGGGGCGGACCATGGTGGTGCCTGAGTACCCCTGGTGTGTGTGTGTGTGTGTGTGTGTGTGTGGTGTCCAGCTGAACACAACCCACTGGGTTCTCTGGAGGCACTCCCAGGGCTGTGATGCAAGCCCCAGCCTGTCGCTCACCCAGGATGAATCTTCCAGAAAGAGGCAGCCAAGGGGATGGAAAACAAGCTGGAGTGAGAGCAGGATACGCGGCCTCTACCAGAATCCCCCCTCTTCCTATCCTCAGTGTCCACGTGGCCAGGGACTGCCTGTGTGTCTGAGGCATTGACCGTCTCCTTTGCAACTGAAAAATGAAAGCAAAGGCCTCTGAGAATAAGCAAAGGAGAGGCTGAGAATGGCTGAGGGGAGGGTCTCAAGAAACAGAAATACCAGCCATCTCAGAAGTGGAGTGGGAGGGTCAGCGGGGAGGCACAGAGGCAACCTCCCACAGAGCCTGGTAAGACGTGCAGGGGAAACAGTAATGTGAGTGAGAATGAAACCTTCAAAGATGGTCCTGAAAACGAGAGAGCAGACCGCACTGGAGCCAAGCTTCGGGGGGGTAGGAAGTACCGCAGGAAGCATGCCAGTGCAGATGGCACGTCGGCTGGGGCCACCGGGCAAGAGGGCGCTCAGCCCATTTCTACCCACTGGATTCCAGAATCTCCTCTGGTCACCAGCGGCCTGGATTACCGATTGTCTTACCCACAAAGGCTTTGTTTCAAGGGACCCTGTGGGTTCAGAGCTGTCGGCGTGAAGCTGAGTCCGCCTTGGATGCAGCATGCTGGGTTTCGGAGGTGGGAGCGCGGCTGTCAGGCGTAGAGAAGCCTCGATCGCATGTGACTGGGAGGAGCACCCCCGGGACCCGGCGATTCGTCCTCCGGCGCTCAGTTCCGGCGGCGCTAAGCCTCCCCGTGGACCGCTGCGCCCTGGTCCTGTCTTCACGGAGCTGCGGCTCTGTGCCCACCTCCAGGGAAGCCACAGCCCCCACTTCTCATCCGGCCGCAGCCGACTGAGGCCGACTTCCGAGCATGGGGAGGGGCGGTTTTGACGCCTCGTCAGAGAGTCTCAGCAGGCGGACTCGAGAGGCGAGGGGAACGGCTGAAGTGCAAGTGGAGGTGAGGGAAGGGCTGCGTCAGGATGCGCTGGGCAGACGGCAACGTGTTAAACAGTTGCTGATGGAGTTGGGGGGCGGGGGGCCTGGATCAGGTTCAGAGGGACTAGGAGGAAGGGAGTGAGAGAAAGGGCCCCGGGTCCAGACCTCCCTCCCGCGTGTGAGCACGGAGGGTTCCTGCTGCAGGGTAGCGAGTCAGGAGGCACTGGGACGACAGGTGATGAGTGGTCGCCTTAGACTCGGATCAGCGGGCCAGAGTAGCCATGGGGTGATGGTGAGCAGGAGACGGGAAACGGAGGACTGGAAACGTCACATGAGCGTGGGTCGGGGGAGACGGACCTGCCGAAAATCAGTCATCCATTTAGCATCACGTGACACACGCTATAGCGACTTAACGAGTAAAGCCGCGAAGGGAGAGGAGGGACCGCCTGGACTTCTCAGCCCTGCCCTTGGGCAGAGGCCTGGGGGGGCGGACACAGCCGGGCCCCGGGTGCAGCCTCTCATAAAGCCGGGACAGGCCGCTGCTGGTCCTTACGTTGTGCTGATAAAGCTCCAAGTGAGCCCTCCATCCGTCAGCGCCCTTCCCCAGAGGAGAGAACCAGACATTTACGCTCCATCTCCCTGCCCTGTCCTTGAAGTGAGTCCCGTGCACTCACTGTTCGTTGCCACGAGGAACCAGGGCTCAGGGTCCTGAGATACATTCAGAGAGGTGGCAGAGAAGCTGGTGAGCTGCATACAAGGAAGTGGTGCGGAAGAAGCTCAGCCTGTGTAGCTGAAAGTGAGCGACCTTCCCCCCGGTGACCCCCTCGGTGACCTCCTTCCTCTCCACGTCCTGCTGTGTCCCCAGGACCACTGGGGTTCTGTGCGGTTCCCCGAAACCTTGATGGCATTGGCTGACAGCCGGTCTTGTGCAGGGTGGGAGCTAGTTGTGGCTCTGGCATAGACCTTCTTAGTTCTTTTCTTCTTAATATTGCTCTCTTGAGTGTGGATCTATCGGTATCTTTTCTGGCTGCTAAAGAAGAGGCGGCTTAGGGTGGGAGAAGCTTTCTGACCAGCATGTTACAGTGGCAACAATGTGAAGCCATGTGGGAAGAAAGACCCTGACTTCCCACGTCTGTTTCTTTGACATTATGTGACCTTGGACCGACCAGTTTGTGTCTCTGAGCCTCTGTCTCTTTATTTAAAAGAAGAATCAAAGAGAAACTTAGCCCAGTCATGGGAGCAGGTGTTGTGAGGGTCACGTTAAAGGATATAGCAAATGGTTTACAAATTCTGAAGACATCCATGATGTCAGGAGGTTTTATTTATTTTTGCCTTGCATCTCCACGAGGCTGATCCTACAGGCAGTGTATGCAGGCGAGAAGAGACACAAAGGCGGACAAGGGAAAAGAAAACGCCGTGTCCTCAAGTGAGGTCAGGAAACAGTCGGCAGCACAGAGAGGGCGGAGGAGAAGTCGGCAGCCTGGAAGAGCGGGGACGTAGGGTGTCATCTCTTAGTGGCCGCCACACTGAGGACAGGCAGTGATGGAGCCGGGGAGAGGTCAGGGCACGTGGGCATGTGTCCTTGAAGATCAGTTAGGAAGGAGGGAAAGCCTCCTGAACCGCTTCCTTTGAATGTCTTCCCTGCACCCTATGACTGATATCATTTGTCTCCAGAAGATGACCCTAAGACACATGGACACGCTCCTTGAATTGCAGTGTCTGAGTGGAGACACAGGAAATGACTAAAAGAAAATTACTCAGCTATTCCTGGATGTCAGAGGTGTTCCTGCTTTGGGTATTTGGGAACGTGACCCGAATCACAGCTGAAAGTTGTGCTGTTCATCTCGGAAACTTAAGAGCTTTATTTAGAGGCATCCTCAGCTTTAATCCTGTTGTTTTCAGGCTCAGATGTTCTCAGAGTCACTGATCTCTGGAGAGCTTTGTGGGTGAAGGACCCAGAGGATGAGACATTCTCTATTAAGAAGTTTGATGAATGGGGTTGGTCAAAAAACAATGCATTAGAGGTTCTTGGGGCTGGATGTAACACCAAGAGCAGAACTAGATGTTTGGAGAGACTACAGGTTCGAGGGGAAATCTACTCTCTTAAATTTTATGGACTTCGCTGATGGTTCAGAGGTAAAGAATGGGCCTGCAATGCAGGAGACCCAAGTTCGATCCCTGGGTGGGAAACATTCCCTGGAGAAGGAAATGACAATCCACTCCAGTATTCTTGCCTCCAGAATCCAACGGACAGAGGAATATGGTAGGCTACAGTCCATAGGGTTGCAAAAGGGTTGGACATGCCTGCATGACTGAGCATACTCTCTGAAATTTAGAAAGTCTGGTGGAAAAACAGTGATTCCTGGAGGAAAGGAGTTGAGATACAAGTATTGAATACTGAGGTCTTTTCTTTGCTTTTGTGGTCGCAGCTGTCTGCTCTGTGTTACTTTTGCCGATGGTTACACGGAAACAGCATACGCAACCCGGAGGACAAGGGACATTTTGTTTATGCAGAGTCATTTCCTAACATTTATCTTACATCAGAGCACCGAAGCATCTTTTTCTTTCTTTTACTAAATATTTCAATCTATTTCTAGTTAGTGGGGGCCCTCTAGAAAATGTTTCCTTTTAAATCAATATAGCATGAAGTTTGACTTCATGATCAGTCAGTGGATCAGTTCAGATGTTCAGTTGTGTCCGACTCTTTTCGACCCCGTGGACCGAAGATGCCAGGCCTCCCTGTCCATCACCACCTCCCAGACTTTACCCAAACTCACGTCCATTGAGTCAGTGATGCCATCAAACCATCTCATCCTCTGTCGTCCCCTTCTCCTCCCGCCTTCAATCTTTCCCAGCATCAGGGTCTTTTCCAGTGAGTCAGCTCTTCACATCAGGTGGCCAAAATATTGGAGTTTCAGCTTCAGCATAAGTCCTTCCAATGAACACTCAGGACTGATCTCCCTTTAGGATGGACTGGTTGGATCTCCTTGCAGTCCAAGGGACTCTCAAGAGTCTTCTCCGACACCACAGTTCAAAAGCATCAATTCTTCATGCTGCTGCTGCTGCTGCTAAGTTGCTTCCGTCGTGTCTGACTCCGTGCAACCCCATAGACAGCAGCCCACCAGGCTCCCCCGTCTCTGGGATTCTCCAGGCAAGAACACTGGAGTGGGTTGCCATTGCCTTCTCCAATGCATGAAAGTGAAAAGTGAAAAGTGAAAGTGAAGTCTCTCAGTCATGTCCGACTCTTCGCTATCCCATAGACTGCAGCCTACCAGGCTCCTCCGTCCATGGGATTTTCCAGGCAAGAGTACTGGAATGGGTTGCCAAATTCTTCAGGAGACAATATCAAATAAGTCAGCCGAGTATGAGGAGATGTATACCAAGTGCAGTCACTAGACCCCAGAGGTGACCATGACCTTGTGCTTGGCGGAAGGAGCAGCTTCTCTGGGAGGACTAGGCTCTTTAGGAACCTTTCCGTCATCATCAACCTCTACATCAGGACTTGAGATTCACAGAGACCAGGCCAGATGTTCTGGCATGATGCCAAGTCATTGGGGGTAGAGCCCAATAAAAGACAGGAATGAAACAGGAGATTAAGAGTCTAGCAGAGACCAACTCTGTCACAAGATGGGATTTCTCCAGAATCTAGGAGAGGAAGCAGTGTGGACTCTGCGTGCAGGGGGACATCACCAACTGTGTCACCGTCAGCAGCTTGTCAGACGTGACACCCTGAGGCTTGAGCACCCAGATCCAGGCTTCAGTGCCTGCACGGTTAAACATAGGCACGAGACAGGACAGAGGTAGGGAGGGCAGGGGTGCAGGCCCCCCTGGGACCCCAGGGGCTCTATGAACAGGGGGGGATGTAGAGTCCCCGGGCTCAGTGTCACCATGGCGTTCTCCTGCACGCCCCTGCAAACTCTGCGTCCACACTTCCAGGGGCCTGGACGCCTTGCCAGTCTAGCTTTCGTCACCAGCAGTCAGCATCATTGGGCTGAGATGAGTTCCTTGTCACGTGAACTTGTCAATGCTGTCCTCCAGCGTGGAGGAAATGAGAACAGGCCTGTTGGCACTTACTCCCGGGGCTGTTTGAAACCGAGAATCAGCCCTCCGGCTGCCCTCGGGCTTCTCTCTTCTGCGCAGACCACCTGCCCTGGGTGTCCCTCACCCGGCTTTCTGTCCAGACTCCCGCTGACCTGGGCATCTTCTCTAGAGCATTTCGGCCCATGGGTCTCACTCCTCAAAAGACCGAGAACCCTCAGCTGGGCCCGTTTCTCCACTAAGTGAAAGGGTTTCCGGGCAGGATATTCATCATTTCTTCCCAGTAAGACCCTACGAACTGGTTAGCTCTTATCTCATCAGATATTAGAGATGCGCTTGCTTGTTTTCATAACTCAGAGAAGGATCTGGATGGACTATTCGGGGAGCCTTTGGCAGACCCTGAAGCCCCCTCTGGGTCAAGAGCCGTCCTCAGAGCGGGTGTTGAGGGCTTCTTGGAGGAACGGCAGCTGCTCTGTGAGGGTTGACCCTGGCCCTGGTCTAACCGTGTGGATGGAGGGCATCCACAACCAGGAGGGCAGGTTGTTCAGCAGAACATGTGAGGACCGAGTCTTAGGAACACACCACGTGAGTGTGGAGACTCGTGACATGGTTTTGAAAAAACAGAGTAGGTTTCCTCGCCTCACTTCTCCCCACTGACCGAGGGGGCACCAGGGCTTCAGGCTTAATTATCTGGTCTTTGCTGCTTTCCTGAAAGGTTGTCAGGGACACAAGGCAGCCGTGGAAGGTGCTGGGTGTGTCTGGTGCCTTGGTCCTGACTGTCACAAGTGTCTAGACTCATCAACTCGAACAAATCACATACGTGCAGTGCCTTTTTTGTAACTTTTAAAATTAATTAATTCATGTGGCTTCATCGGGTCTCAGCAGCATCGTGTGGGATCTTTTCATTGCAGGACACAGACTCTCTAGTCGTGGCATGGGCTCAGTAGTTGTGGTGCTTGGCCTCAGTAGTTGTGGTGCTTGCGCTCAGTAGTTGTGGTGCTTGCGCTCAGTAGTTTGTGGTGCTTGGGCTCAGTAGTTGTGGTGCTTGGGCTTAGTTGCTGGAAGGTGTGTGTGATCTTAGTTCCCCGACCAGGGATCAAACCCCGGTCCCCTGCACTCCAAGGTGGATTCTTAACCACTGAACGACCAGGGAAGTCACCTACATGCAGTATTTGATGTGTCAATTACTCCTCCATAAAGCTGCTCTCAAAAAGGTTTTGAGGGAACATCTACAGAATGTCACAGAAGGATCATGAGCAGTGCGCGAGAATCCGTCATGGTCCAGGGAACGTTGGCTTGGGTTTGGGAGGCAGGTTGCTTGCTTTCTCCTGGGGCTGGCTGTGTGTTAATTCTTAGGGGAACTGGTATTGCCGGCTGGAAGCCAATGAAATTCCTTCTCTTTTGGTAACAGAACCTTCAAAACTGTGAGGAGATAGACCCTCTGGGTAAATGCTTATTTTCTCCAATTTTAAAACCAAGACATCTTACCTTTTCCAGCTACTTTTTTTAGAGTTTTTATTTTCTCCCTTCAGATTTCTATTGTTTTCACTCATCAGCGTGCATCTTGCACGGATAGTTTCCCTTCTCTGTTTACCACCTGGTTTCCACACCTCACGTTCTTCCCCGCCCAGTCTGACTTTCCCGTGTTAATCTTCCCTAGCGCCTTTGGCATCTGTTCACCTCACGGTCCTGTATCTTATGTCTTCAGCCGTGTATCATTCCATCCGTGGTGTCCTTGGTTCTAGCTTGGGAGAAGTTTACTCCGAGCTCATCTGTACCCTCTGATATGTTTAATTTCCTCGATAAATAGAAGAAAAAGTGAAAATATTCGTCCCTCCGTTGTGTCCGACTCTTTTTGACCCAGTGGACTGTAGCTCACCAGGCTCCTCTGTCTGTGGGATTCTCCAGGCAGGAATACTGGAGTGAGTTGCCATTTCCTCCTCCAGGGGATCTTCTCAACCCAGGGATCTAACCTGAGTCTCCTGCATTGCAGGCAGATTCTTTACCAGCTGAGCTAGTAGCGAAGCCCATAAATAAATAGAATGTAGGATCAGACAAGAAAGGGGAATCATGTCTGCTGGAGCCATCTGCCTAAGAATGCACACACCCATTCCAGGGCGTCCCTCACAGCAGCTCTCCAGCCTCTGCCTGAATCCCGTCAGTGCTGGGGAGCTCACCCCTGCAGGGGACCATCCACCTCATTATTGAAACACTTGTTATTCAGTCACTAAGTCATATCCGACTCTTTGTGACCCCATGGACTGCAGCACACCAGGCTTCCCTGTCCTTCACGTCACCCGGAGTTTGCTCAAATTCATGTCCACTGAGTCCGTGATGCCATCCAGCCATTTCATCCTCTGTCATCCCCTTCTCCAGAGGTGGTGCTGGCCGCAGCCAGTCCAGAGGGCAACAATCTCAGTTGTTTTCCTGTCTTCTCCCACCCTTGGAAGAGGTCAGCTCCAACCTTGCCATTCTCTGTGGAATTCCTGGTTTTTTTACAGCCCAAAAGTGTGGACAAAACAAAGAATTTTGTGGATTCGGTACAGTGCTAGTAGCTAGACTATATAGTTCTTAAAATTTAAACATGAGCATTCTTGATTCCTTTCTCATGGCTTACATTTCCTCAGCAAATACTCACAGCTCTTACTTCTCAGGCTCACAGGTTAAGTAATTTGTCTGAGTTCACCCATCAAATGATGCGCAGGCTGGGAATTGAACATATGTCTTAGTATAAAACTAAATACATATGTCTTAGTATAAAACTGAGTTGTAGTTATAGTGGATACACAGGAGTGCCTGCATCCTACTCCCAAACTATTCCAAACTAGCACAGCCACCCACAGCTCCCGACCCTTGTGATAAAGGACTTCTCCAGGCCTTGGGGAGGAGGGGAGTTCTGGCCAGAGGCTGGAAGGTCACCTGGAAGGTCATTGTGATAACTCAGGCATCAAACTAGGGCATTGTTACTGAGGGTGGAAATTGTGCTGTGAATTTAAGGTTCATTCCAAAGTCACAGTCCAGTGAAATTTGGAAACCAGTTGTACCTGGACAGTAGGAAAGGAGGAAGGAATAGGAGTGGTTGGAGCTGATTCCAAGATGCTTCTACCGAGAGACCAGATACATGCAAGAACATAAAAGGGAATCCTCTAGGGGACTTCCCTGGCAGTCCAGTGGCTAAGACTCCACACTTCCAGTGCAGGAGGCGCAGGTTCGATCCCTGGAGGGGGAACTAAGATCCACGTGCTGCACAGTGCAGCCAAAGGAAAAAAAGAGAGAATTTTTAGGAGAAGAATTTATTTGGTTTTCAAAATATTGAATGTGCTATGACAATTTGGAGCAAAAACATGCTGAAAGGCCCAACATAAGCCAAAATATGAGCTTAGAAGTCAAGTAGATCAAGCATGAAAATATGAACTCAGGACGACGTCACATAAGGAAGCAATGTCCTTCCAGACCAAGAGTGCAGACCAACGAGGGGAACTTGCGTGGGTGGCAGGTTGGTGCCTGAATCCGTTCAAGGGGTCTGCAGAGCAGAAAGGACAGGCAGGGAGGAGACCGAGGCCAGTGACCTGCCTGGGAACGAAGAGGGGAGAAGGATTCCTGTGGCCTTTGTCACGCACTGCAGAGTGAGCCAGCGGGCTGGAAAATAAGACGCTGTCGTGCACGGCAGTGGGACAGACACGCAGAGGTGGCACTATGAGAACGTCGGGAGGATGATGCAGTGGGCTTGAAGCGATGGAAAGTGATGCAGTGCAGACTTTCCTTATAAAGTACCATGCTAGTTAAAGAGAAGGAATTTGGGGGAGGAGGGAAATGGCCAAGGATTTTTTTCATGTGGGAGATTTTAATTCAACAGATCAGAGAGACAAAACCATGGAGAGGGAGTGATGAAAAATATGTGCTGTGTGTGTGTGTGTGTGTGCACGCACACTCAGTTGTGACCAACTCTCTGCAACCCTGTGGACTGTACCCGCCAGGCTCCTCTGTCCTTGGGATTCTCCAGGCAAGAATACTGGAGTGGGTTGCCATACCCTCCTGCAGGGGATCTTCCCAACCCAGGGATCGAACCCGTGTCTCTTGCATTTCCTGTGTTGGCAGGCGGGTTCTTTACCATTAGAGCCACCTGGGAAGCCTGATGAAAAATATAAGGTGGGGTAATTTGTGGTAGAAGAGTTGATAATCAAGTTCAACAGGAAGCAGAAGGGAATGGGGTCAAGGTCTCAGAAGTTAGTCTTAGAGAAGAACACGGTAGCTTCTCTTGTAGGAGAGGCAGGATGGACAGGGGTCTGAAGCAGGGCATTTGCCTTAGGGATGACGAATGGGCGATGGATTTGAGAAGGACTTGAGAAATTATTTCAGCACCATTTGGGGATATATGGAATTGAGCCAGAGGAGGAAGGAGGCAAATAATGGAGTTAAGAAAAACTCAGTTTTCAGCTCAGTTTACTGAGGGGATGAGGGAGCCACCACCAACCAGGATAGGAAATACGAAAGGAAAGCTAGGTTTTAAGGGTTGTTGAAAAGTTTCTTTCGGAGAATATTGAGTCTGGGGTGCCTGTGAACCTAAGGTGGAGAAAGAAGTCAGTGGGGGAGTCTGATACACTGGCCTACCGTTGAGGAAACAGGTCCATGAAATTAATATTCAGGTAACCATGGTTTAAGACTATAAGAGTGGGAGATTTCATAGAGGGAGGGCATAAAGTGAGTCCATCTCAGTGTACCTGGTGAGGCTGCAGTGGGAAAGACCAGAGGGAAGTCAAAGTCGGTGTTTCTCAGAGGGTGATGTGGGAGAGGATAAGAAAGCAGGCTGCGCACAGAGTGATGCTTCAGAAATATTAAAGTGAAAGTCGCTCAGTCATGTCCAGCTCTTTGCGACTGTATAGTCCATGGGATTCTCCAGGCCAGAATACTGGAGTGGGTCGTCGTTCCCTTCTCCGGGGGATCTCCCCAACCCAGGCATCAAACCTGTGTCTCCTGCATTGTAGGTGAATTCTTTACCAGCTGAGCCATCAGGGAAGCCCTCAGATATATTAGATGTAGGCCAAATATGAACCTAGCCCAAAAAATTGGGTTATTTTTCCAAATCATTGAATGCCGATGTCAACTATATTGTATGATACATTAAAAAAAAAAGAAACAATATGATGAAATTGCTTTTCCATCTTGTGAATGGTATTTTGGGTAACAGATTTTCATGTGTTTACTTTCCAAGGGAAATTTGATGGTGTGGGAAGAAACCTTATATTCATAAACTTCTAAAAGTTCACTCACACAAAAATAACAATGCAGTCTTACTAACTTCCAGCTCTTTGTACTTTTTTCCATGATCAGAAGTATTTAGAGTCTGTTTTAAAGAAAGATGCATAAATACAAGAGAGAGAGAGTCCACACACAGACACACAAAAGGCTTTTATCTCAAATTCTTTCAGGGAGATGTAACTTTTTTTTTTTAATGTCTTTCAAGATGAGGCATTGTGCAAATGAAAACACTTGAAATTTGTCCTCTTTCAAAGTTTTCTTTGTGGTTCTTTCGGCTCCAGGTTGAGGGAACATTTTGCAGAGGAGAATGGTATTTGATTGTTTCATCTTGGAGCGCTGAGAAAATCACTTCATCTTCCTCCTACTTCCCCGTTTTTTAAGAGTAGCTCTTGAGTCATAATTGCAGTTTCATGCTGAAGGCTCTTCATTTGCATCCACGGTTTACCCTGGAATGCTTCTTTTACATACGTACTTGGCACATAGGTACTCCAGCTTCAGGTTTTATCTGTCTCTACTTCTTGACTCTCTTTCATCTTGTTTGAATCTTTCTAATTAGTGGTTTCATTTTCTAGATATTCTGTTACATTTCCCATCCCTATAGGCTTGTTTTTTTTCTTCCTGCCTGACAGAACAGAGGCAGAATTGTAAATGGACAGCTCTCTCATCGTTTTATTCTATTATCCTTATTAGGTTATTTTAGTTTTGTCTTCCTTTTTCTCTTTGGTCGCACTCAGAAGATATCCACAGAGTTGAATTTCAGGGTCATTTGCAGGCATATTTAAAGAGGTGTGAAGATGTAAGTCTAGGGGTTTGGGAATGTCATAACCAGAGAATGAACTGAAATCACTATTTCCAGATGGGCCAAATAAATAGGGCTTCGACCAAGCAAGAAGTACGTGTCCTTACTTTGCATATGTATTACAGCTGTTGGTATCCTGGATTTTTCAGTTGACAACAACCAACTTGGACTTGTAACTTGAGAATTAAGAGCTGTACCCTTTGTTCAGGCAATTTCCATCATGTGCTTAGAGAGAAACGGATCTCAAGTATTATGGGTTTGATTGAGTCTTCCTATCCAAAAGATAGGATAATAATACCCGGCCCATGCAGATTGAGCGCATTCACGGATGCTGAGGAGCTGGCGCACTGCCAGTGCATAGAACGTGCTCCAGAAATGCTCCCCGCTCTCCCAGCAGCGTCACGACCACCTCATCCCCTGTGCTCTGGACCGTTCTCTACAGGAACCTCAAAGGCTTTTTCCAAATGCTTTGGTCCATAATGCCCCCCACCCCTCAGCTCTTCTGTATGAACTCTTTGATAGGTAATTTGTCTGTTTGTTTTAGAAGTTGCTGAAAGGTTATAGGGAGGGAATCTAGAAACTCAGAAGTCTGTCCACTTCTGATTTAATAGTTAATCTTTATCATCTGGATTTAAACTAGATGTATTATTTACCAACTGCTGCGTGAGAAGCTATCCGAAACTTAGTGGCTTAAGACAACCAATACTTCCTGTCTCATGGTTACTGTGGATCAGTAACTCAGGACCATCTTAGATCTGAGTGGCCCCAGCTCACATTCTCTTATGAGGTTGTTCGTCAGGGCCGTGTCATCTGCAGGCCTGACTAGGGGGTGAAGAATCAATTTCCAAGCTTCCCTGTGCCTTGCTGGCTCATGGTCATCTCATGGGGGAGAACCTTCGCTCGTCCCCTTGCGGTCACTTGAGTGTCTTCACAATCTGACAGCCATCCTTCTGCAGAGCAAACGCCCCGAGAAGGAGCTGGGAGGCCTCAGTACCGTTTACAGCCTGTGCGGAAGCATCGGGCCATCATTTCTGACCCCATCGGGGTCACTGAGTTAGGACCCAGCCCTCCTCCTCTCCTCGTGCCTCCACCACTGCTCCATCCTCCACGCCCCTTGCAGGGCCTCACTTTCCCATCTCAGCAAACAGAGGTGCCGCCTGGGGTCACCGTGAAAATGGGGTGAGCCACGTAGCGTGAAAGGGCACCATTGGAGAGATGGAACAGCCCAGCACAGACGCTGTGGGCCATAGAGAAACAGGGCCACCCAGCTTCCGCTCCCATCTCCATCCCCAGAGGCACCCTCTGGCAAAGCTCCCGGACCTCTGAGGGGCTCTCTGAGCATCAGTCTGCTCAGGACACAGGGGCTGGGACCCCGGCCCCGCCTTCTTCTCCTGGGGGAGCAGCACTGCAGCACTTCAGAACAGCAGCTCGGTCCTGGGGTGGGGGTGTGGGGGGAGTCCTGCTCAGATTGCTACGGGAGCGCATGGTGTTCTTCGTCGCGATTTTGCTCCTCCAAAGCTGTTTCTTCACGCCTGGACCAGAGTTTCAACTAGACCCCCAGCTGGATGACTGTCTCCTGCCCTTGAGCACACCATCCCAGGGCCCGGGGATCTAGTGCAGGAGTCCTGGGGTCACTGGAAGCGAAATCTCTTTAGCAATTAAGTTCTGTTTTTTATTTTTATATCTGGGTCCTTTCTTCGCCAAATAGCTGTGATCCCCTCGAGGTTAATCCGGGGGCCCAGACCAGGCGTGGAGTCGGGGGTGTTAGCAGACCCCCCCCATTTTCCTTTGCAGGCTCACGTCCGTCATTGCACCAAGCGTGTCCATATGCACACGCACTATGGTAGCTCTGTCTTCCTTGGCCTGCATGTCCCTCACCCGTTATCTTTAGAAAGCTGGTTTTAAAATGCCAGTCAGCAAGCGCTGGCCCACACAGGGCACCCTGTGTGGGTGCCTCAAAAGTTTCCAGAGCAAGGAAAGTGAAATACGGTTCTCACTTCATCCTTTCAGGGTAACCAACACATCACATTCCACACCACCCCTAAAGGGTCTCTCTCCAGAAAGCTAGAGAGGACAGAGGCCACGTTCTCCCTTCTTTGGGGGTGACCCTTGCATTCTAGTCACTGCATTTGGTTGGGGAGTAATCTCCTGGCTCAAGAGTTGAAGAGGGACATCTGAGACCCGAGGCTTACAGCAGTTTGGAAATGCTACGTTCCCCTTGCAATGAGCTCTTAATTTATTGGCCACTCTCTGAAACTAAAACACGCACATCGAATTGTCCAGGGGACAGGAGTTTGCCCAGGTAAGCCCATCTTGGCTCTGGTATCACCGAGGGTACAGAGTGGACTCTGCCGGAGATTTCAGGGACCTCCCGCCGGGCCTGGGTTTCCCCATCTCTGGTCCAGCTGGCTGTCAGGAAGCCTCCAGTGAGCACCGTCCACGTTAGTTCTGTGCTAACATTAGTTGAGCTGGAAATCTCTGCCCCGATTTAATCACAAACCAGGTAGTCATGGAAATGACACCAAGCCTCTGGCTACCCAGTAAACCACATGCAAATGGTGGAAGTAAAGACTGACATGATATGCAAATTTACTTCCTGAGTAAATAAAAGACTTGGCTGCCTGGTCTCCTGACTACATGCTTTTTGGTCCAGGCTTGTTTATTAGGATTCACAGTGATTTGAAAAATATAATCACAACCATGATCTCAATGCTTGTTTTTTTGTTTCTTGTTTTTTTGTGTGTCTGTTTCAGATATATCAACACTCCTATACTGGATATTATGTCCTGAGCAAAATCCCTCATGGGTAAGATGGTTCTTTCATTTTCTTCTAATGAGGAATCTGCAGAACAGAGTGGGGTGGAACGCTGACTAGTTGCTTAATTCCTAGGGCAGGAAATACGGTACCTTAGCTTTTGACAGTGAAGTGTCCTGATGCTGTGGGAACCTCTGGGGTGCCCCCAGGCCCCGGGGTGGGGGTGGGGGTGTCAGTGAGTCCAGCTCCTCGCCCGTTAGTGAAGCCCCGTTCCCAGAGCAGCTGCGCCACCTCCTGCTCTGGTGCCCAGGTTCCAGGTCCTGCAGGGTAAGGTGCTGCCCCGGCCCCCAATCACCAACCCCCCACCCTGTGATTTGTAATCACCTTCAGTCCCCCCAGGGCATGGTGATTCACCTTCTGACTCCCAGGGGGGTTCCCGGTTTATATACACAGTAGAAAGGGCAGCACCCTGAGCGCATCTTGTTTCTCAAAACGGGAAGACTTGGGACCCAGAAGTGTGAGTGGGAAGGAAAAGACGTGAGTGCGTGATTTGGCAGAGTTTTCAGCTCTGGGTATACACAGCGGAGTGTGTTGTCAGGGGCTCATCTTTGGAATCCAGAGGTGTTGATTCGAGGTTAAAGTTGGATGAAGCCATTTGTTGAGTTGGCGCATGGAAGACCAGTTGCAGAACAAGGAGAATGAGGCAAGGATGGCGTTTGCTTGCTTCCGTTTCTGTTTTTTCTTTCTCTCCGCTCCTCCCCCTCCTCCCTCCCCTCCTCAACGCACTACAGTCCCCCTCCCCACACCCCCACACCGCCCTTCTTCTGTCCTCATCTCTACCTTCCACAGTTTCTCTCACTTTTTTTTGACAAGGTGAGGTACTCAGGAAATGTTCAAAGGCATTGGGTTGTGCTGCTGGCAATATTGTGTGGTTTCCCGGGATGACTTAGGGGAAGGCATCCTAATTTTCCTAAGCAAATGGAAACAAACAGCAGGAGTTGATTAAAAAAAATATTGTTCTGTAGGAGAGCATTGATCACAGAATGGATGTTTCACAACTAAGTTGGGTAGAATATGGGCATATCCTTGGAAGACAAGCATGGATAAAATAACTTCATTTTGGACTTCAGATAAATAAAGGATGCATGTAAATATGCGGCAAAATGTGATTAGTCGCTTCTGTTAGACTGTTAGAAAACTCAAGCCCCAAGAAACTAAAGATGACCCCCTGTCGTGAAAATAAAGTATCCATGGGCATGTTTTATTTAAAGCATAGTTCAGATAGAAACTCACATGTCTTTCACAGAGGAGGGAGTATTCTATTATTTTTCAAGCAGATATGCACCTTCAAAGGTCACGGCCAGCAGGGGTATAATTATGCCTTGAGATTTATCTATCCCTTCTGGGAGCAATAGAATTTATCCTAGATGAAGGATAAATTTGTAAAACTCAAAACTCTAAAAGCATTTTGTGCTTGACACACGGTGCACATATTTCACTGCATCAGGTGGCATTTAGGAGAAATACATCTCCTGGCACGAGTTTGCCAGACGGACTGCAAACCTGAGGGCAAGGTGGTCTGTGCTGAAGGCTTGGTTTCAGTGCTCACGATGAGGGTGACAATCCCCCATAGGGGATGTCAGCAGAGAGTGAGCTGCTTTCCGTGTTTTTAAACAGTCGTGGTAATCAGCACTGCCTTCGCGTATTGGTTGAGTCTCACGCGTGTTCACCCTGGCACGTCGCTCTTGCGAGGAAATCGTCCTTCTCCTCCATCCTGCCTTCTCGTGGCTGGTGTCCAGGAGACCTGGACTCCAACACAGCCTGGGCTCACCGTCCGCCTCAAACAGTCCCCTTGGGTGTTACACTGCAGCTGTAAAATCAGACTTTTACCCGTGCTGATTTATTGCTTTCCTAAGTGTTACTGAGCCAAGCGTGGACTTGCTCGCCCAAATGCAGTAAAGCCGACATACTGACACCAGGTTGCGGTGAAGGAAAGTGCGCATTGATTGCAGGCGCCAAGCAAGGAGTTCAGACAGCTGGTGCTTAAAAGGCCCAGACTCCCTGCAGGCGCCAGGAAAAGGTTTTTAAAGACAGGGTGAGGGAGGGGGATCGTGGGTTATGCGACCAGCTCATGGACAGCCTTCTGACCGACTGGTGGTGAGGTAAGTAAGCGTCAACGTGTCCTTTTGGTTCCAACTGGTCTGGGGTCTCCATGCTTGTGTGCAGCTTACAGTTAACTTCTCCCAGCTTGTGGGGGCATCAGTATCTGCAACACAGCTCAGAGGACGTGGCTCAGAATACGATCCGTAGCCCTGGAGGAGGACCTAAAGGTCCTTGACTTTGGTTAATGGCTAAACTATTATTATGTTGCCATGTTTGGCTTTTCTCCTTTCTTTTTGCATCTTCTCCATTCTATGATTAAATTTCCTCTTGGGAACTTGAGGGAAACCTAGGTAGGCTACAGTTTTTCTAGAGACAAGAGGCAGGTGGAGAACGTGGGTTGGGAAGGGTTCTCCTCCAGGAAGGCCCCATGGGGCCCCACTCAGTTACATAAGGGCTTTCGTAGGATTGAAAGGTGTAACAGAGTGCTTGCTGCACTTACGGGAAACAGCCTCTGGTGGGTGAGGACGCCTGTGATTCATCTCATCTTCATGTAAACTGAAGTGGCTCCGAAAATGGCGATCACTGTTTGACTGCCCAGCTCCTCCTCTTTAGCATAAGATCATTTTGTCATTGTTCAGTCACTAAGTCGTGTCCCACTCTTCGCCTCTTCGTGACCCCATGGACTGCAGGACACCAGACTTCGCTGTCCTTCACCATCTCCCGGAGCTTGCTCAAACACATGTCTGTCGAGTCGGTGATGCCATCCAACCATCTCACCCACCGTTGTCCCCTTCTCTTCCTGCCCTCATTCTTTCCCAGCATCAGTGTATTTTCCAGTCAATCAGTTCTTCCCATCAGGTGGCCAAAGTATTGGAGCTTCGGCTTCAGCATCAGTCCTTCCAGTGAATATTCACGGTTGATTTCCTTTAGGATTGGCTGGTCATTTATGAACAATAAATGAATGAGTTTCAAGTATCATCAAAGTCTTCTTTGTATTAATGAGACAGTGGATTTCCAAACTGGGTGAGCCTTTAGACCTTGAGCTTATGCAGCTTCAGTGTCTGAGAGAGGCTTGTTGAGCTCAGTCAGTTGTACCAGGGCCCTGCCTGGTGGCCAGGCTAGAGCACAGCCCTGTAGGTGGGCTTGGGGTGGTGAGGAAAGCACAGTTGTCTCTTTAAATAGAAACGTCTCTATGAAAACATTTAAATTAGCATTTACTCATAGGGCAGAACATATGAGAGCTCCTCTTGATATTTCTGGAGACACAGACGTGTATCTTTTTCTCCCTTTTTCTTACCTCTCCTCTTATCCCTCTCTCCCTGCAGTCCCTCGCTTCCAGCCCAAGGCCATTCGAGCTGCAGGATGGGATTACTTGGCATTTATAACTTAGATTTTCTCCCTTAGCTTCAGGCTTTCCGAACAATCACAGAGATGAACCGAATTAATTTTTCAGCACCCCCTAAACTCTGGCTTCCTTCCTTTTTGCCAGTGATGGAAGGATCTGGGGTGGGTGAACCCTCTCTTCTGTCTCTCTCACGAGGGAGAAGGAGGCCTCCCTGACCCCTGTTTAACCCCCTCCATCCCCAGCTCTGACCTCCGCAGCTGGAGCCTGGGGTAGACCCCAGGGCACATGCAGTGGCTCGAGTCATAATGAGAACCCCGAGCTGGCTGAATTTTCATCTGTTGGAAGATCTGGAGCCTCATGGTAGGGGTGTTTGACTTTCACATACTAAATTTTCAAAAGTTGTGTCCTCAAAGGACATGTGTCTTTTACACAGACTAGTTTAGTAAGCCAGAATTAAAGCTAGTTAATTTTTAACATAGAGTGTTTTACTAAGTGTTTATATCGGAACTGCAGCAAAGTAGAGCAGCACTTGATGACAGAGACTGATAGAAATGCGAGCCAGATAAATGTCCTCTGTTAAGGGTCCATCGTGTGTTTTCGTAGCAGTTTTTGGTAGATTTGCTGTTTCTTGGAGTTTTCCTGACATGAGTTTTTTCTTGGGTTAGTTTTCCCTTTGACTTGAGTGCTTTTCTGTAAAAAATTATATTTGTATGTAATTTGCAGGTTTTCATATCTATTAGGATCATTCTGGAAATCAGATGGGCTAGAGAAACTCAACCCTTCCATAACAGACATCAATTTTAAGAAAAATTGGGCATACCCCGTAATCAGATAGCATTGGCATTTTGGAGTTTGGCAAACAGAGCAGTAATGGGACAGAGACTGAGACGCACGTGAAGCTCCCCTCGTGTGCACGCCGGGCGGCCTTCTGTCGATATTGTTGCCCTGACCTTGCTTACTTGCCTTTACCAAACAAACCGTACAAAATCGTACTCCTTTGGAATTCCGGTTGACTTATGAAGTCACATCTGCGAAAATGACGAGCTGAGACCTAGATTCCTTCTGCCCAGGGTTACTCTCGAACTTTACAGGCTGGGACATAGAAGAGCATTCTCTTTATTTAGAAGACAGATACCTGGGTTGAGAACACACCGCAGTGCCCAGCGCCTTGCCGGACCTCGTGACCCGGGAGTTACAGACCGAAGCCCTGGGGTCTCATGGACCTGAAGACGAGTCCCAGTTGGCAGCTGACCTTGGCCGTATGACCTCGAGAGCTGCTGTACTTCTACGGAGCTTCGCGTCCACACTCTTACAAGGATGCTAACAACAGTGCCCTCTTCGTAGGCACCCGATAAGAATCAAGGGGAATACATGTGCAGTGCACAGCAGAGAATTTTGCTCCGAGTGACTGCCTGGGAATGTTATTTCTTCATATTGTAATATGTCCCCAATATGTATTTGTAGTCTCATAATTAAATTTTATCAGACTGTACTTTCTAGCCAGCTCAAATCCTTTCTGTTACAAGGAGAGGAATGATATAACCCCTACCATAATAAAATTCCCTTTAAAATTTTTTCAAAGCTAAGACCTGTTCCATGACACTCAGGTGATTAAAATGCCCTTGTGATTTTAATTTCTCTCTTAAAAGTAATGTCTGTAGCCTCAACGATCTACAATTCTCAGTGCTCAATAAGTTCTTTTTTTAATCTCATCTCAACCTGACTTGCTGCAATTAATTTCTAAGGCTTTCTTGTTTTGCTTTCAGTGGAAGCAGAAAAGATAAGTCAACAGTGAAGTGCTGTATTGAGCAACAAAGCATGGTTTCTATCCTTAAGGAGTTCAAAATCTTCTTGAAAAGGAAGGGACTCAGACATATCAGTTGAGTTCAGTTCAGTTGCTCAGTCATGTCTGACTCTTTGCGACCCCGTGGACTGCAGCACACCAGGCCTCCCTGTCTATCACCAACTCCTGGCGTTTACTCAGACTCATGTCCATTGAGTTGGTGATGCCATCCAACCATCTCATCCTCTGTCGTCCCCTTCTCCTTCCACCTTCAATCTTTTCCAGCTCAGGGTCTTTTCCAATGAGTCAGTTTTTTGCATCAGGTGGTCAAAGTATTGGAGTTTCAGCTTCAGCATCAGTCCTTCCAGTGAATATTCAGTACTGATTTCCTTTAGGATGGACTGGTTGGAACTCCTTGCTTATATAACAATATAAAATTAAATGCCTCAAATGGGTATTTTAAACAATGAACACAAAAGAAGAGATGCCATAAAGAATCTCAAAAAGGAAGTCTGGCTTGAGCAAAGCCTTATAGTCGAGTAAGTTTTATTTTGTTTGGTTTAATAGATGGAGACTGAGAGGAGATATTCCAGGTCGGGTGAATCATTAAATGAGCTTGACCTTTTCAGTGAGCCAGCGTCTTCCTGGAATTAGTGGGGTGCCAGGCCAGGCCGGAGCAGGGCTGTTCTCCTGGGACTCTGCATGGGGAAAGACGGGATTGGGGGGGTCTGGGGTGAGCCTGGGGTGTGGAAGACCTAATCCCCAGCTGAGTGCCGTGGGTCTTTACAGGAAGAACACGCTGAACACCAAGCCTAAGAGAGACTCGGTGCAAACAGCAGGCTTAGGTTAGTTTTGTGTGTGTGTGTAGAGCGGAGGGCAGGGAAGGGGTGAGTAGGGCTTGGAGTCAGTTAGGGGGCCTGGCGGGGAGCAGGGCAGGCCTGCAGTGAGGGAGGGCTCAGTGGAGAAACCACCTGACTGTGATGGTGGGCGTGTGGCATCCTCTCAGAGAGTGAAGGCGGGTTTCAAGAGTTTATGTTCCATGCCCCTCACATTAAATCTTCGGGAGCCTGTGCCTTTTGTGAGTTGAGCCTGATGCGTGAGGAGATTCAAGGCAGCGAGTTTGCGAGGGCGGCGCTGAGAATCCCCAGCAGTGTCAGCAGCCCAACACCTCCTCCTCCAGGACGCTGCCGCTGGACACGTTCACTCTGCAGAGCTGCCAGGGGTTGCACCAACAGGATTGTCTGTGTATCTTTAGGAAGGGCCAACATGAGGCTGAAATATAAGAGAAAGAGCGTCCTTAGAGTGGCATTCTACGTGCCTCTAGCAAGGCCTGCAAGACTTCCCAGGTGGCCCCGTGGTAAAGCATCTGCCTGCCAATGCAGGAGATGCAAGTTCGATTCCTGGGTCAGGAAGATCCCCTGGAGAAGGAAATGACTACCCATTCCAGTATTCTTGCCTGGGAAATCCCATGGACAGAGGAGCTTGGTAGATTACAGTCCACGGGGTCACGGAAGAGTCAGACACGACTTAGAGACTAAACTCTCTCTCGGAAAGGGCAGGATCCTACCGTTACTGGCAGGCGCAGCATGTCAGCACTGCAGACAGCTCCGAGGCCTGCGGAGCTGGATCTTAGTTAAGCTGCTTCTCCTGCTCCCTCCCGGCGAAGTCTCCCTGCTTCTCTCCCTTCTTCCCCTGAATTACAAGCAGTTAGCAAGCACTATCAAAAGAATGAGCTTTAGAATCAAATCGATGTGAGAATAAATCCCCCGTCAGCCTCTTTACCTGTGTAATCATGGAAGAGTTACTTTGCTTCTCTGGGCACTATTACTCTGTCTATATAATGGAAATAAAATGCTTGACTCATGGGGTTCATGGAAAGGTTATGGAGTTCTGTAGGATATTGAAATGGTGCGTGTAAATACCTCTTTCGGTGTGCAGAAAGTCCTACAGGCTTCCTTCGTGGGGGAACCAAGGCCTCCCATTATGCAGCCAAATCTAATTAATCACTCTCCCCACAATTTCCCTGCCTCTGGACAGAAAGTAAATTTCATACTCTGTGCCAGCTCTGATCAATTCTAATGGCTTCCTGGAGCTCTGAGTTTAAAGTGTGCCTGTGCTCTTTGGGGGAGGACGCTGTGATCCATGCGTCTCGCCCGCAGTGAGGGGGGTGGGAGAAGGATGCACGTGATGCCTTCCAGTTGCAGGAAGCAGTCTTCCCTGGAGGACCAGTGATGCGCCGCCACTGCACGCAGACAGAAGGTGGTCCCGTCTTCGCTCGCTCTATCCTTTACCCCATCCCCACAACACGCCAGAAACATAGGTGCCGCTGACCGTGCGACTGTGTCCAAATCCTTCCGATCCTTCAGGCCCTGACATCACAACCCTCTCCTCTAAAACTGCCTCCAGCCTCCCCGAGTTCCTGGAGTCAGATTGTCTCCCATTTCAGGCTGAAATGTATCCTTGCTTTAAATTGCTCTTTTGTTGTCAATATGTAATTGTTTCTGGACAGCATGTTTAGAAATGTTTTAATGTGCATTTACTGCCTGACCCGTTTCTCTCCTGAATTCTTACATGTCAGAGAGCAGGGTTTGCTGGGAGGGGCTTGGCTGTGTCCCGGGTATCTGTGGCCTGGGTGTGAGAACAGGGATGCCCAAGAATAACCGCCGGAGAGGCTGCCCCTGCAGGTCTGAGCTGTCGGGAGACAAAGCGTCAGCCATAGTCAAAGGCGGCCTGTTTCAACCAATCCTTTCCTTTGAGTCCTTTTCTGCCCTTAAAAGACCGCCCTCCATGTCTAAAGACTTTTAAACAAGCAAACCCGTTTGGAAATGAGGTGAAAAGATGGGGGATGCGGCATTTCCTCAGGCGCCTTGGGGAACCTAAACTTAACTGTTCCCGTCCTTGAACTCTTCCCAGCGTGGGAGGGGGTGCATTGATGTTGACTGAAACAGGTGGAGGGAATTCATGAATTAAATGAGATTGTCGAGTATAAGGAGAAGCAGGTCTGGGCCCCACCCCCAAATCACTCAGACCACAGTCTCGGAGGATGGGACCTCAAGAGTGCATTTTTAAGTGACTCAGTTTCTAGTTTAAGTATCTGGTGTCAGCTGGTCCTTCTTCACTAGCCGTCAGCACCAAGTGACCCCAGGATTCTCTTTGAAGCTGAGAAACTTCTGTTTCTGTTTCTGGAAAGAAGCGACAAATGTGAATTTCCTTGTCCTCTCAGCAGAAAGATACAGGCAGGTCTCCGGCTGACAGTGCCCTTGGAGATTTACTTAATGATATGCAGCAAAGGCCTATAGCGCTGACACCCGCACCACGGCGATGAGATGGAGCCTGCGTCTGGGCTGGAGCTTGACGTGAGCGCCACCTGGTGTCTCAGCCTGGAGTCGCTGTTCCCATTGACGCATTCTGGAGCCGAAGAACTGATGCTTTTGAGCTGTGGGGTTGGAGAAGACTCTTGAGTCCCTTGGACTGCAAGGAGATCCAACCAGTCCATCCTAAAAGAGATCAGTCCTGAATGTTCATTGAAAGGACTGATGTTGAAGCCAAAACTCCAATACTTTGGCTACCTGATGTGAAGAACTGACTCATTGGAGAAGACCCTGATGCTGGAAGGGATTGGGGACTGGAGGAGAAGGGGACGACAGAGGATGAGATGGTTAGATGGCATTACTGATTCAATGGACATGGGTTTGCGTAAACTCCGGGAGCTGGTGATGGACAGGGAGGCCTGGCATGCTGCAGTCCGTGGGGCCGCCAAGTCGGACGTGACTGAGCGACTGAACTGACTGAACGGACTGACCGAGCTCTGCCGCTCTGTCCCTTCTGAAGAGTCACAGGCCGCGTTCTCAGTCACGCAGAGTTAGAGGCGAGCATGGGAACGCTTTCCGCCGGGCCTGAGAGCGGCCACCTGGGAAGGCTCTATCTGCATCCCTGAGGTCAGCATGCGAGCATGGGAACGCTTTCCGCCGGGCCTGAGAGCGGCCACCTGGGAAGGCTGGCTGCGTCCCTGAGGTCAGCACTGCTCCTGCCCACAGACTTCTTCCCAAAGAGTCTCCTGGAGGCCGAGCCCCTGGAGTTTGCAGCAGGGTGTCCACTCTGCTGCGCCCCCACGAGCCCGTCTGTTCTAGCCCAGGATGCACAGCAGGCAGGCACATGAGCCGCCTGCTGCCTCGTCTCCTCTGCTTTGTCTTCACGCCGCCTTCTCTGCGCGCCAGGCTGTCCCCACTGGGGGCTGGACTCAGCGCTCCCTGTCTTATTTATGCTGGTGACACGGGCACAGGTTAAACATCAAGGGTAGTAGCCTCGTCTAGAAAAGCAGGCCTCAAGCACAGCAGCACAGGTGGTCATCCAGACCCTGGAGAGACAAGCAGATACCGGTCACTGCAGCATAACTTGCTCATCGTAAAACCCAGTGAGAAATTTTCCTTAAGTTTTGACTGATGGGTGCAATCACAGAAGCACCTCCCCGACCGAGACAGGGAAGAGTTCTGTCTCCCCGAAATAGCCCATGCGCCTGTCCTCCAGCCCCCGTGGTTGCCCTGGCGTCCACCCCTCTAGCTTTGCGTTTTCTAGACTTCCTTGTGGATCGAGTCACACTTACATAATCCTGGGTGACGGGATTCTTCGTCAGCATAATTGCTTTTGAGTTTCCCCCGCGTTGTTGCCGACGCATGTAGGTCATCCCTTTTATTGCTGAGAAGTGGCCCGGTGAGTGGAGAGACAGTCATTTGCTTATGCGTTTGCCATGTGACATTTGAGTGGTTTCCAGCTTGAGGCTGTTATGAATAAAACTGAGCGTTTGCATACAGAATTTTCCATAGGCACATGTTTCCATTTCTCTTGGGTAAATAGCTAGAGGTGGAATCACTGGGTCGTGCAGTAAACGAATGTTTCAGTAGGCGAGAGACTGCCAGGTGGTTATCCAACATGGCTGTACTGTTTAGACGCGCCCCCGCACCCGTCAGCCTGGGGGTTTCAATCCCCC
The DNA here is from genome assembly GCF_003369695.1 of Bos indicus x Bos taurus. NCBI lineage: Eukaryota > Metazoa > Chordata > Mammalia > Artiodactyla > Bovidae > Bos > Bos indicus x Bos taurus. Next base: position 3,178,322 of record NC_040079.1, on the reverse strand, counting down.
TACCCTCCACCCGGTCCCCGAGAGAGGCCAGCTGACTTGTCTGCTCGGGTTCCTGCCTGGGACAGAGTGTCAGGCCTCCTCTCCTGCCCGAATGCAGGCACTCGGGGACCTCGCAGGCTGCTCCCCACGATCGTCCCTTCTGCAGTGCTGTGTAATGAAAAATCCTCGGGGAAGTCGGTGGCAGGGAGGGTGGAAACTTCCTGAAGAGGCTGTTCACGGGCACCCCGACACAAGCCTCATGAGCGGTTAAGAGGTCTCCGCCCCGAGCATCATCGCTCGTTTCTAGACAGATCTAGGAGGAGGGGTTTTCTTTTTGAGAGTCGCCTGTCCTGGAGGAAGGCCCAGGTCCAGGAGGACAGCCCTGCCCTGGGGTCACCTGCTGCTTCCTGGCTGAGAGGAAGAGCGGAGCTGCACGCCCGCACCCAGCATCCGTAAGGATGCCGCTGACCTTGGGGCTCCCGGCCGGGCCGGCAAAGGGCATCATGGACCTTCTCAGGCATTCCTGTCTGCTCTCTTGCTGTGTTTTTGACTGCAGCAGTGTGAAGGAGCCAGCAGGCAGCGTTAGCCCTCCCAGGAGGCGATGACTTTGCACAGTCCGGCTCAGCCAGACTGTGTATGGACCAATACGTATTTCTGGAGCTGCTGGCAATGGATAAAAGAACGAAAGCTGTGGCATTTCATCATCAAGAAGCTCTGGTTCCCAGACCTGAATAGCACAGCCTTCAGTGGAGATGACACAACTCTTTGCTCACTTGAAGCTTTCCGCTCCCAGGACTTAGCTTGGCCCACTGCTCTGCCTGCCAGGCCACTGGACACTCAGCAGTGAGGTCGATGCCCTGTTGGGGCTGAGGCTCCCAGATGAAGAAGCCGCTCAGGCTTCTGCCTGTCTGGGCTGGAAGTTAGCAGCATCCCTTGGAGCTCTGTCTCCTCCATCCAGCAAGACAATGGACGTTCCCACACTTCAGGGTGAGCGCCGGGGCCCAGGGCCTGTCACGTCCGCCTGCTCTGTGAACGCAGAGCTGTGGACAGTCAGAGTATGAACAGTCCAAGTATGAACAGAACGTCGGGGTTTTACCATCTCTCTGCATGTCTTTGATTCATTGCATGATGGCCCTCACACACGTTTCTATCAACCTTCTAAGTGTTATTTAGAGGGGCTTCCAGGGCAGCCCTAGCAAGCACGGCTTCCTATGCAGCCCCCTTCACAGCCAGCCCAACGTCGAGGCTAAGGAGAGAGCCAGATCTAAACCTCAGGGCTGACCTGAGGCTCACGTGTCATCATCGGTGCTATCGGAGCTAGGATTCCTGAGCCAGGGCTGAAGCTCAGGGCAGGCCTCGCTGACACCCGTGAGCATGGCCCCGAGGGCGCTGCCGGCCCCTGGTCTGGCCCCTCCCTGTGTCCGCAGGTTAGCCCTCGGGGTCTGTCCTCTGCTTCTCTCCCTCCAGTTCCCTCCGCTGACCTCAGCATGTCTGAACGCCGTCCGGCTCCCGGGCTCTGTCCACTCAGCTACGCACCACCTCATCCAAAGGCCCCTTCCCAGGCCCTCTCGCTCCACGCAGGAGTCGCCTTCATGCCACTTTCTGTTTTTGTCCCCTTGGTCCCTGGAATGAAATCCTCTCCTTGTTCCTCTATTTGGTGGCTGTTGTTCAGTTGCTAAGTCGTATCTGACTCTTTGCAACCCCACGGACCTGAGCACGGTAGGCGTCCCTGTTCTTCACTATCTCCCAGAGTTTGCTCAAACTCATGTCCACTGGGTCCATGATGCCATCCAACCATCTCATCCTCTGTTGTCCCCTTCTCCTCCTGCTTTCAGTCTTTTCCAGCATCAGGGCCTTTTCCAATGTGTCAGTTCTTCGCAGCAGATGGCCCAAGTATTGGAGTTTCAGCTTCAGCATCAGTCCTTCCAATGAATATTCAGGACTGATTTCCTTTAGGATGGACTGGTTGGATCTCTTTGCAGTCCAAGGGACTCTCAAGAGTCTTCTCCAGCACCACAGTTTGTAAGGTTAACTAAAGTTGCTCAGTCGTGTCTGACTTCTTCGGGACCCTGTGGACTGTAGCCCGCCAGGCTCCTCCGTCCATGGGGTGTTCCAGGCAAGAGCGCTGGAGTGGGTTGCCACTTCCTTATACAGGGAATCTTCCTGCCCCAGGGATTGAACCTGGGTCTACCCGCATTATAGGCAGACGCTTTACCGTCTGAGCCACGAGGAAAGATCGCACATAACCACAGTTAATGCGTGTCTTTAAAACCATACCGTGCAATCTCTAGCATATTCCTTTCTGCTCCCATGCCACTTTATTTCATTTATAAATGAATGAGTGAACCTTTAACTGCGTTTATAGACATTTAGTGAGTAACTTATTACGCGTCTGACATTGGGACTTGAACATATCATAACGTATTTTGTAGTCATAACAATGATGGGGTGTAAATCACAGCCCACTTCAGAGATGAGCACCCTGAGGCTTGCAGTTGGAGTAACTTGCTCCCAGCTCACTTTCACTTTTCACTTTCATGCATTGGAGAAGGAAATGGCAACCCACTCCAGTGCTCCTGCCTGGAGAATCCCAGGGACGGGGGAGCCTGGTGGGCTGCCGTCTCTGGGGTCGCACAGAGTCGGACACGACTGAAGGGACTCAGCAGCAGCAGCTCCGAGTATAGCTTGTGGTTGGCCAGGATTCCTGTCGGCACTTCCGGCTCCAAGCGACATCGCTCTGCTCTGCACTTCAGTCCAACAAGAGCTGCTAGGCAACCTCTGAACTGGGTGCCACACCCTTCGTCTTAGAAGTAACTCGTCCTCCTCAGGCTGAGGGCCGTCTGCAGCGCATAGTAGGGGTGGTGTTGATAAGGTGAGAGGTTGGGGGATGGCCTGGTGACCGGCGTTACTGGTCATTGGAGGTAGATTTAATTGGTACCTCTATTCAGCCTGGGTGCCTACACGGCCTCGAGCTACGGTTTGCATTCTGTTTGATATCAGAGAGTAACGGTGACTCTGATGCTGTTCTTCTGTTTTGACTTGACAAACAGGTATCTGAAGCAAATAAGGCATCCCTACCAAAATAAAACCACACAGCATCGCGTTTTAGGGACAGAATTGCTAAGAGGCCAGGCGGGAGGAGACCCCAGAGCCCTATGTGTAGCAGTCTCGGGCCACCTGCCAGGAACCATGGCTGCAGGCGAGCCCTGCACCAGGCCCTTGTACACAGTCCCCTCTGTGGGCTCCCAGGACAGCGTTGCCACCTGCCGGAGGGGCTCCGGGGCTTGGAAGCTGTGCAGTGGTCGTCTTCTGGGCAAAAAGATCCCCCTGAGAGTTTCTGTCCTGCCAGAAAGTGGCGAGCGTGCGCCTCAGTGGAAGTGACCTCGCACACCTGGGCTGAAGGGCCTGGAGCTGGGCTTCTCCTGTGTAACCTCAGCCCTTTGTCTCCTCGTTCCTAAAATGGAACTAAAGGCAACTGCTCCAGATGTTCCAAAGACTGGGTCAGAGCCTCATACGGCTTTGGAAAGACATTGCCATGTTTTCTTGGTTTGGCATTAAAATCCCTTCTTCCGGGACGGAGGGTCAGGATGGGGAAACACATGTACACCCATGGCTGATTCATGCGAATGTATGCCAGAAGCCACCACAATATTGTAAAGTAATTAGCCTCCAATTAAAGTTATTACAAAAATAAAATAAAATCCCTTCTTCCTTGCATTAAGCAAACACGAACCTCAAAATGCCAGCCCTGTCCCCCAGCTCCTCCAGAAACCCCGAGAGAAGGGGGAAGCTTGCCTTGTGAGAGCTGAGGAAATCTAACAGTGCTGATTGCCAGGGTCCCGGTGAGCACAGTCCAGATAGTCATCTGAAATTACGTAGCTGGACCACCTGCTGGCCTTGGGAGGGAGCTCAGGCATGCTTGCTTTGTAGGGAGTAGAAATCCGACCTGCTGTATGGAACCCTTTTGAAGAAGGACCACATGAGCATGAAGGTCAGCAGGCAGATCAGAGAAGCCTGGAGTGGAAGAAACGGGCAGCGTCTCCGCACTGGCAGAGGAGAGCTGTCCTCAGCCCGCAGAGGCCGTGTCCCCGCCTGAACCCCAGGGCTCATCCCTCAGTCTGTCTGGCTCCCCGGGCACCTCTGATGTCAGCTGAGCTTAAGTGATTCACTCACATGAGCCTGGCCAGCTGACCTGTTGGGTTTCTCATAAAAAAAAAAAAAGACCACTTTTCTCAGTTATGTACAGATTCTTAGGATTTTGAAATAGTATAAAAATGTGGCTATAACAATTCATATAATCAAAGTCAGTTAAAAATGTAAAGAAATATATGCCCTTTAAGAAAATTGGTTCTTACCCTTCAGTGGCTAAGCACAGGTCTCACTGTTGATGATGGTGGTATTGTGGTTGGTCTTGGTTTGACTTTCACCTTCAGATCCCTGGGTTTTGTAGACAATGAACTATGCAGCTCCAGTCATGGGAATGTTTATTTTCACAGATGGGGTGCCCTCTGCTGCTTTCAACTCCTTGCAGACAAGGCGCACACCCTATCAGCAGCCCGACATTAGCCCAAGCCGCTTGGCCTTTGGTCATCTACTGCTCCTGGGAGCGTGATTTTTAAACTCATGGAGAGAAAGGTCCTCTGTGAAAGTGATCTTATTATCTTGTGTTCCCAAGAGCCCTTATTATCTTGACATGGATCAAAACCCTGACTTTAGCTTTGTCAAATTGTCTATTGCTGGTTTGTTACCAAACTAATCGCAGACACTAAGTGGCATTAGAATAGAAGAAATATTTTTTTGCCACAAAGCAGAGAATTCAGTCTTGGATAAAGAATGTTTTCCCAGTCCATGGAGAAAAATGATCTGTGTGTGTGTGGAGGAGGAGGAAGAAGAGAGGAAGAATGCTTCTTTAAAAAAAAATAATACTAATTTAAATCCATTGCTTCCCCACCCCCTCCCAAGTAAAGAGCCCGCCTCCCAATTGCAGGAGATGCAGGAGACTCGGGTTTGATCCCTGGGTCAGGAAGATTCTCGGAGGAAGAGATGGCAGCCCACTCCAGTATTCCTGCCTGGAGAATCCCACTGACAGAAGCCTGGCGGGCTACAGTCCACAGGGTCATAAAAAGTCAGACACGACTGAACCGACTTAGCACGCACACACAATCTGAAAATAATTTTAAGTTATGCAGTTTGTCCTGAGACCCAGATCTGAGGAAAGACTTCTTTGAAAATAGAAGCCATTTTTCCTGATGTAGTCATCTCTAACAGCAGCATGCTACGTGAAATATTTCCACAAAGAAACGGCAAAAGATTCTTTTCCATCCGACTTCAAGGATTCCTCACTGGATGAAATCAGCCAGAGATGCAAGAATAGACCTGCAGAGAGTATTATCCCCACAGGACCTGCTCGGGAAACCCGTGAACTCGGCCCGCTTCCTACAGGTCCTCAGAAGTGGCCCGCAGGCTGCATGGGGGAGATGGTTAGGAAGCCTGCTGTGAAGACTCATCCAGGTCATCCTCAATATGTTTCTCTTCTTTTCTACCAATGCATTGAACCTTATTTAAAGAGCCGTGTTTTCAAATAGTTATTTCTTGACCCCAGATATTCGATTCAGTTCTAACAACAGCAGCAAAAGGCCCGCCCTGATGCAGTACTTTCTAGGTCAGATAGTCTTCCTAGAGCTTCACGTGTACCCCTCACTGAATGCCTAGAGAATACCTATGATGTGGAGGCTGCTATTTGCTGCTCTTACGCATTCACACCCAGGCGTGGTGAGTGCGCTGGCACAGCTCGTCCCTGGCAGGGCAGGATACACCCAGTTCCTGCCACCCCGGTTTCTCCTGCCTGCATCTTGACCTCTGTTCTCCCCAGCTTTCTCTGTGTTCAAGTGTTCTCAAGCCCCCAGCAACACAACAGAAAATAGAGCTGAGCACGTCACCCACAGGAGCGAAGAGAAAACAGCAAAACTGGGCAAGTTGTAAACCAAAGGAAGACGGGAAAATCATGATGCTCAAGCATAAGACAGCTGAGTCACAGCCCAGAAACCGAGCTCGTTTCTCCTAACCCCTCCCCACCCGCAGGATGGTCCTCAGCACCCCAGGCGTGGACAGCGCTCAGACTAGCCCGCGTGGGGCGGCTCCTGGTTGGCTGTGGTCTGCTCTCTGCTGAGTCAGCCCTTTAGAATATCACCTCTGATGAGAAGGCTTAGGCCTGGGCCCTCAGGATGCTTTTGGAAGGTCAGTGAGAGGAGCTATGGGAGAAAAAACAAGGATGGTTTGAAAATTAAGAAGCTGTCAGAACCCCAGCTTCCCCTTGCTGACTCCCCTGAAGTCCGGAGGTGTGTTTCCTGGCGAGGGTGAGCAGAGGCCCTTGGATGGAGGAACATCAGGACAGGGTGCAGTCTGAACAGGGACAAAGGGACGCTTGCAGGGTGTGGAGAGACTTCCTGCTCTTTCATCATCCCTGACATGTGGCAGCCACGCCTCACCCACCAGGCTGGGGACCGAAGGATCCTTCCCAAGAGATGCTGGCAGAGCCGGGTCCAGAAGGAGCCAGCAGGAGGGCCCAGGGGGACCAGGCGGGCCCTCCCAGGCTCTGCAGGACTCCCTATCAGCTCCTCGGTCCCAGCTTCCTCAATGTGGGGGTCTGGGGTAGAACCACCATCTGACCGCAGACGTCTTCCCGTGTGACAGACAGAAACCAAAGCAAACAGTAGCGGCACTGTGGAGAAAACAGCGACCACAAGAGGAGAAGCCAGCGTTAGGACCAAAGCCTCTTCTTAAATCCTCAGATGACTTGTTACCCTCGGGAGACAAAACAGAACAACGCATACCGTTTTTCAATCTCAAAGCACCAGACTCTTAGAAATGAAAAAGACGGTAGAAATGAAAACTCAGTAGAAAGGTTTAAAGACAAAGGTGAAGACATTTTCCTGATGATGCAACAGAGACAAAGAGATATGAAAAGTGGGAAGGAAGGATGAGATACGGAGAAAAGACACGCGGATAACTTAGAGGCCCAGCTGAGAAATGTACAAGCACATATAGGAGTTAGCTAAATATAATTTTTAATGATACAGATGAGATTACTTACAAAACAGAAACAGACCCACAGATGCCGGGGACCAGCCTCGGCTGATCCAGGGTATTCGAAGGAGAGACGGCGTAGGCGAAGATCAGGAAACAATTGCTTAATTAAATGTTAATTAAGGATATAAAGAGTAATAGAATGAGGATAGCTCAGTAGGAAAATTCAGTGGAGAAAAAAGGCTGAAATAAGGATAGCTCAGTGAGGAAATTCAGTGGAGAAAAGAGGCTGAATAATTCAGCCAGAAGGTAAGAGAAAGAACGACATGGTGAGACCAAGTTTCGGTGAACAAGGCCCGCACTTTATTTTCCAAAGTAGTTTTTATACCTTAAGTTATGCATAGAGGATAATGGGGGAAGGGGTAGAGTCAGGCAGCAAGCCAGGCTTTCTTCCTGCAAACTTAGCATATGCAAAAGTTAGGTGATTTGCATCATCTTCTGGCCCGGAGGCCTGTTAACATTTTAAGACCTTTTCTTCAGAAAACTTATTTTTCTCTAAAGGTGATTGGTCAGGAGCCACCCTCCAAAAGCATTAGATAAAGCATTGCATTCCTACAGAGCAAAGGTGTGGTGGGCTATAACAAGAAAAAGAATTAACTCAAGGGTCCCAGGTTACAAACATTAAAGCTACTACTTACACCAATTATATTAATCAATACACTGCCAGGGACACAGCAGGTAAGGGATATGGAAACTAAGCAGCAAACATTGGCCCAACAAGTGAAAATCCCTTCACCAATACAATTTCTAATCAATCTTTTAACTACTCAAAAGAATCTGTGTTTAGACAGTTTAGAACATCTCCTGCCTCTCACAGTTGGGAGGCTCTGAACAATCACATGAGGCCGGAAAAACCTATTCAGGCAGGCTAGAGGATTTCCAAAGGAGTTTGTAGGTTAAACACTGTCACACCCAGGAATTATTAACTGGAGCTGTAAGCTAACTTTTTTCAGAGAGGTAGTGGGGGACAGCCCCCCGTAAAGTCAGAGGTGTAGGTGAAAGCACAAAGCAGAAAGTAGGCAGACTCTGGTTTTGGGGGTAGATTGCTCGAGAATTTCCAGGGAGACTCCTGAGGCTTGATCCCGCCTTTGCGTATACCAAGCCTCCTTCCTCATGACCTTTGCCAGAGGCGGAGCTCGCTCCCCGCACACAGACATAGAAAACAAACTTATAATTACCAAAGGGGAGCGATTAAAAACAAACCAGAGGAGGGATAAATTAGGAGTTTGGGATTAACATGCACACTGCTGCATATAAAATAAACAACAAGATCCTACTGCATAGCACAGGGAACTCCACTCAGTACCTTGTAACAGCCTCTAATGGGAGATAATTTAAAGAAGGGTATATGTGTGTGTGTGTGTGTAACTGAATCCCTTTGCTGTACACCTGAAACTTACACAGACTGTGAATCAATTACACTTCAGTGAAATTCTAAAAATAAATAAGCACCGTCTTTAAGCCCCTGTATCCACCGCACGTGAGAATCTCGCCCGCTTTCCCCCGGTGAAGCTCACTCTCTGTCCACACGTCACGTCTCACCCCACCCCCTGTGTGTCAGTTGCTCAGTCGTGTCCAACTCTTTTCGACCCTGTGGACCTGCCAGGTTCCTCTGTCCGTGGAATTCTCCCTGCCATGGCTAAACACATCCCAGAGCCCTGCCAGCTGTTAACCACAGAGCACAGAGCCCAGGCCAGGACCTAGCAGGCAGGAAGAACCCAGGCTGCCCGCCGGACCCTCGTTGTATTGGGAGCCGCCCAGGCGGCCTGTCTGTGGACAGGCGCTGGATCCGTTTCTAGGAGGGCTGGGTCTTCGCTCCAAAAGCCCAGTGCCGGGAATCGCCCTCAGCAGGCCTCTGGACTTGGCCTTTGCAGTCTGTGGATGGGCAGCCCAAGGGCACCGGGAGGGACGGAGGGGCTGGCCCGGCCCAGACTGTGGACCATGGTCTTGGACCAGGATCGCCTGTGAAGGCTTCCTCTGACTTTGTTCTGCCCTGAAGCTCCAGGGGGGCTGGACGACTGTCTGAGAGTGGAAACCTCCACCCAGATCCCCCCTCATGCAAAACATGCCTTGGAATAATAAGATTATTTCAGGCATGGCTCTAAAAAGAAGCCCCCAGATTAATTAAGATGTCTGAGTTATGCCTTCCAACATGAGGAGGATGGCAGAGCAGATTGAGGGGTGAATCTGTGATCAGCAGAAGAGGAGATGAGTCCTCAGATCAGCAGTGGGCTCTCAGAACGAGAAGAGATCTCTCTGCCAGCTTCAAACACGTGGGCTGGCGATTCTGTCGAGCTCGGGGATGCTGGGGAGAGAGACGCAGGGTAACGGGCACTTGCCGTCTTCCTGGGCCCTTAATTAGCTGGAGAATCTGGGTCGTTTCTGTTCCAACGATTGTTTTCCCTCTGTAGCGTTTGCTGGTGTTCTGCTTTCTGACTTGCTGCTTTTCATTGCCCACCTGCGCTGTTGGAGGTTTAATGCTGTCTGGCTTCTCTGGGTTGTGCTTTGTTATTATCAGTGGACACAGCTGTGTGTGCGCTCAGTCGCTTCAGTGTGGCTGACTCTTTGCGACCCTATAGACTGTGGCCAGGCTCCTCTGACCATGGGATTCTCCAGGCAAGAATGCTGGAGTGGGTAGCCATGCCCTCCTGCGGGGGATCTTCCCAGCCCGGGGATTGCACCCGGGTCTCTTAGGTCTCCGGCACTGGCAGGCGGGTGCCTTGCCAAGAGAGCCGCCTGGGACGCCGGCACACATTGAAAGTGAAAGTGAAAGTCGCTCAGCTGTGTCCGGCTCTGCTACTCTTTGCAACTGTACAGTCCATGGAGTTCTCCAGGCCAGAATACTGGAGTGGGTAACCTTTCCCTTCTCCAGGGGATCTGCCCAACCCAGGGATCAAACCCAGGTTTCCCGCATTGCAGGCAGATTCATTACCAGCTGAGCCACAAGGGAAGCCCAAAGATACAGTTAAATTGGCTTAAAATAATTCTGTGAAGGGCCTCATCAGTGTCTTAAGGTAACATACCCAGCTCTTGTTCAGAAGGAGCCTGGTCCGTTGATGCACACACATGGAGCGGGGGGCCGTGCCCCTACAGGCATGTAGGACGTGTGTGTGGGCAGGTCCTCGGGGCTCCATGGAGACGCCTTGGTCACCCAACCTTCCGGGGTTGTTAATTCCGGTGACTCAGCCCCAGGAATCTCACTTCTGCTGCATTTGACTCTGATGCCGCTGAAAGCCCCACCCAGCTTCAAGGATATAAACTCCATCTTTGGATGGAAAGCACCTAGATTTTTGAAAAAGCGTTTGGGACCAGGAATACTGTTGTGGCCATGTTGGGGAAACCTCATTTGCCACGCAGGCTGAAAAGATTTGCTGGGTTTTCTCGCTATGGTTTATATTTTAAATACATAAGTATATATCAGATACGCATTGTTAAACTACGTCACACGATCTGTCCTGAAATTCAGGTCTGGACTTACTTGAAGACCGTGGGCAGAGTGTATTATGTAACAGCCCTGCTCTCATTGTGGGAAAGGCAGCCTTCCTTATTCCAGCTTTCTGCAGGCTTTGATGTAAGAAGTATTAGAATTTCCTTAATAAGTAAGATGCATAGCCTCCCATCCAGATATGTACAGTCCATATTTAAATAGTATAACTTCTCCCAGCAAATCTCCAAACTGTCTAACATTTCTACTGAATATCCCATCTCTTCTTGGAAGAGATGCTTGAATAGAAAAATGTAAATTTTTTTGAAAGCCTTTAAGAAATAGTAAAAGCAAATGTCTTAAGTGTAGAAACAGGAAAAGATGACCTTCCCGCCATATCTATGATGATACTTCCTAGTGATAACAAACTATTTGGGACACTGTGGTTCGTGAGAATTCATAATGAAGCGGTAACTTCCAGAGTCCCCAACTTTTAACACTCTAATCTGCTCATCTGATTGTTGGCGGTTTTTCAGTCTAGCTAATGTTTCAGCAATTGTTCGATACCAGAAACTTGAAGGGACCTTGTTATTAATGAATACCATCTTATGCCAGTACTGCATGCTCTTGAGAGAAATTCCACTCATGACATGTGTTTCATCCTCAAATGCTGCCAGCTGATAAAGGGATGTGGACCACCCTGCTCCCTTACCCACCTAGAGACGCTGAGGCAGTGGTGACCAGGTCCCCCCTGTGTCTCCATCACTGGCTACCTTGCTGCCCTGCGTGTGACCGATGTTCGCTCATCAGCTATTCATACAAGTGCCAACCTTGCTTCTAAATCGCAGAAGAAAGCTCTCAAATAGCTCTGGAGTTCCCAGGTTTGGAGTACTGTCTTTTACACCATTTGTGTTCACTGAAACCACACCTGCGATAAAAGGGTTTTGAGCAATGTGTTCTCTGGGCCCATAATCGCGCATTTCCCCAGACTCAGAACCGATGCCTGTGAGCAGGCAGAGAGGTGAGAAGTGGCGGGAAGGGACGGGGAGGAGGTGCAAACCCTCTGAGGGGGAAGGGTCCAGAGCACCCTTCCAAGCTGGCTGCTCATTCTATGCACTTCCTCAAAGGGCTTGTCTCCTCAAAACTCCCGTTCTCCCCAGGCTCCACGGCTGGGAGCTCATTTCACTGCAGACGCAGGCCAAGAAGGAGCACTGGCTTCCTGGAAGCGTGCGTTCTATGGCACCCTTCTTTGATTCTTTTGTTCTGTCCTGGAATTTTACTAGAAGCAGGGACAAAAGAGCGCTTGAAATGATCAAACACTTGTTTTTTTCAATTTTATTGAAATATAGCTGTCGTGTTAATTTCTGCTATACAGCAAAGTGACTCAGTTATACATAGATGTTCTTTTCCATGTACTTTTCCATTATGATTTATCGTATGACGTGGAATATAGTTCCCTGTGCTATACAGCAAGACCCTGTTGTTTATCCACTCTGCGTGAATAGTTTCCATCTGCTGACCCCAAATCCCGGCGCTTCCCCAGCCCCTCCCACCCCACCCCTGACGACCGCTAGTCTGTCTCCTGTGTCTGTGAGTCTGTTTCTGTTTCGTAGGTACGTTCATTTAGGTCACATGTTAGATTTTGCATATAAGTGCTGCCCTGTGGGATTTGTCTTTTTCTGACTTCCTTCGCTTAGTATGATAATCCCCGGGTCCATCCACCTAACTGCAAATGGCGTGATTTCGTTCTTTTTATGGCTGAGTAATATTCCACCGTGTGTATGGACCACACCATTATCCAATCGTCTGTTGATGGACATTTAGGTTGCTTCCATGTCTTGGCTGTTGTGAGTCGTGCTGCTATTAACATACAGATGTGTGTATCTTTTCAAGTTGGAGTTTTTTCTGGATCACATGGCAACTCTAGTGTTTGAAGGAATCTCCATACTGTTTTCCATAACGGCTGCAGCAATTCACAGTCCCACCAACAGTGCAAGTGGGTTCCCTTTTCTCCACATCCTCTCCAGCATTTATTATTTGTAGACTTTTTAATGATGGTCATGCAGACAGGCATGAGGTGGCACCTCATTGTAGCTCCGATTTGCATCTCTCTAATAAATAGCAGAGACATTACTTGCCAACAAAGTTCTGTCTAGTCAAGGCTATGGTTTTTCCAGTGGTCGTGTATGGATGTGAGAGTTGGATTGTGAAGAAAGCTGAGTGCCGAAGAATCGATGCTTTTGAACTGTGGTGTTGGAGAAGACTCTTGAGAGTCCCTTGGACTGCAAGGAGATCCAACCAGTCCATTCTGAAGGAGATCAGCCCTAGGATTTCTTTGGAAGGAATGATGCTGAAGCTGAAACTCCAGTACTTTGGCCACCTCATGCAAAGAGTTGACTCATTGGAAAAGACTCTGATGCTGGGAGGGATTGGGGGCAGGAGAAGGGGATGACAGAGGATGAGATGGCTGGATGGCATCACTGACTCGATGGATGTGAGTCTGAGTGAACTCCGGGAGATGGTGATGGACAGGGAGGCCTGGCGTGCTGCGATTCATGGGGTCGCAAAGAGTCAGACACGACTGAGCAACTGAACTGAATTGAATAAATAGCAGTGATGAGCATGTTGTCATGTGCCTCTTGGCCATCTGTAGGTCTGCTTTGGAGAAATGTCTATTTAGTCTTCTTTCCATTTTTTGATTGGGTGGTTTTTCTGTTGGGTTGTTTTTCTGTTACTGAATTGTTTGTGTATTTTGGATACTAAGCTCTTGTTGGTCACATCATTTGCAAATATTTTCTCCCAGTCTGTGTGTTATCTTTTTGTTTTGTTAATGGTTCCTTTGCTGTGTAAAAGTTTGTAAGTTTGGTTAGGTCCCATTTATTTATTTTTGCTTTTATTTCTCTTGTCTTGGGAGAAATGAAAGTGAAAGTTGCTCAGTTGTGTCCGACTCTTTGTGACCCCATGGACTACACAGTCCATGAAATTCTCCAGGCCAGAATAGTAGAGTGGGTTCCATTCCCTTCTCCAGAGGGGTCTTCCCAACCCAGGGATTGAACCCAGGTCTCATGCATTGCAGGCGGATTCTTTACCAGCTTAGCCACCAGGGAAAGCTGTTTACTGACCTACAAAAACACCGGTACAATTTCTGTCAGAGTTTTACCTTTGTTCTCTTGTAGGTGTTTTATGGTATCGTGTCTTCTATTTAAGTCTTCAGGCCATTTTGAATTTATTTTAGTGTTTGGTGTTCTAACTTCATGGACTTACGTGTGGCTGTCCAGCCTCACCCCACTTGCTGAAGAGGCTGTCTTTTGTCCCCTGTATATTCTTGCCTCCTTTGTCGAAGGTTGACTGACCATAGTGTTGGTTTATTCCTGGACTGTTCTGTTCCATTGACCCACATGTCTGATTTCGTGCCAGTACCATGCTGTGAAAAACTTGTTTTTCCTGCTGCATGGTGTAAGGTGGAACCTCCGAGAAGGGAAACAAATGTGTTTGTTCTAAAGGAGGAGTTCACTCAGACGCCCAGCCTGGCACACTCGCTGTGAACACAGAGGGCGTCCACACTGCCACCCCACCTGCAGAGCACCCCTGAACCGAAGGTGCCTGAGAGTCCGAGAGCCTTAGGCTGCAGGGACCATCTTACTTTGGAAAGCGCTGAATGAGTGAATCGTGCCCCTCTCCCGCCCCCAGCTCCTCCACTGTCATCAGCATTAACGTCACAGCGGTAACACCTCTGCCCTGGTTTCCAGGACCATCGCCGGGTCTGCTCACCTCCACCTCGCCGTAGCCCCCTGAGGAACGACCCCATCTCACAGGGAAGAAAGTGGAAGAGCTCAGAAAGGTTGAGCGTCTCACCCGAAGGCGATACAGCCTGGGCGTGGGGCTCTTGGCATCTCACCCGTGTCTGATCGGAAGGCACGTTCCCTCCTACTCAGAAGGGCGCCGAGTTAGGGCGTTGCTGCCGCTGTAATTTCACCCACGAGTACAAGACATGTGCTGTCACACCGCCTGGGCGCCTGCTCCTAGAGACCAGGGCCTGGAGGAGCGGGAGCAAGCAGAGCACATGGTGGTGTGGGAGAAGAGCGTGGAAAGGTCGGGTCCCACAGGCCCTGCAGAGTGGCAGCCCCACGTGGCACCGTGGGGCGTTCATGGGGCCTTCTCTGAGCATCAGACCTTCTGGAGGGCGTGGGGGCCAGGCTGAGAAGCGTGTGGACTGCACCCTAACCAGGCCGGGCCCTTCACTTTGGCTCACACAGCCCACACTGGCCCCTGGGTGTGGTGGAGAAAAGGACAGGGGTGGGCTCCCTCCCCGTGCAGACGCCGCCCCCTCCCTCCAGAGGGGCAGCAGGGAGCTCGGGTTTGCTGCCTGCTGTCATCCCCTCTGAGACTGTCCACCCTTTCCAGGGGGAAGCATGAGAATTCCGATTCAGGGAGTGCATCCTGGGGAGGCAGTAAGAGCGTGAAGGCTTGACACCAGGTCATGAGCAGAGCAGAGGTCACCTCGAACCTAGGCTTTGCCCGTGAGGCTTGATGCTTGGAGCAGCCACAGTGAGGGCTCCTCCTCCCCTTCCTCCTCCCTGCCTCCTCCCCTTCCTCCCCCCTCTCCTCTCTTTGTATTTAAAACTAATCTTCCTGTGTGGTTTTATTTAATACTTGTGTTTGTCATCATGTATATTAGAGTATGGGACTTCTGAGATAGCTCAGTGGTAAAGAACCCGCCTGCCAATAGAGGAGAAATGGAGACTTGGGTTCGATCCCTGGGGGGAAGATCCCCTGAAGAAGGGAATGGCTACCCACTCCAGTATTCCTGCCTGGAGAATCCCCATGGACAGAGGAGCCTGGCGGGCTACAGTCCATGGGGTCATAGAGAGTCAGACACGACTGAGTAACTGAGTGCACACTCACACATCAGAGTGTCCCTGTAGATGGGGTGGGTGGCAATGTCACAAACATTTCAGAACAAGCCTCCGCTAGTCACTCTCTCAGTGAGTAGAGCTTCTCTGCCTGGAAACTTCAATGTCCAGATCTTTCACAAGGAAAGGAACTTCCCGTAGATCATAGATTTAGAAGCATCTTAAAATGAATGGTAAGACAAGTGCTGGCCATTCAGGAAGGGCTTGTGCCTAGAAGGATGCCTGCCCTAAAGGATTAAATTGTGTAACTTAAGATATACATACAAATGATAACACAAATCTTTAAGCTCTGAATCGGTTTAAGACATCACAAACCCTAGACTAGACCCTATTTTTTCATCCATCCACCCATCCATTTGTTCATTATTTAGTCAGTATACATAGACATCTACAATGTGTCAGACCCTATGCTACGACTGGGAGTGTATCTTTTATTTTTATATTACCCACCATGCAAAGTACATACTTCATTCCACACTGATAATGCTATTTTTTGATGTCTTTCACCGTAAAAGTTTAGGAACCAAATAAGCAATTTTTTTGCCTTTCTTTGCCAAATGCCGTTTTTGTTGGGAAGCTTTTCTATCCCCTGAACTCGCGCTGGAAGATAAATGAGTAAACTTGGCTACATTAATTTACTTTTCAAAATTCAACATGATTTATGCCCCATTTTGTTTATTGCTCAAATAAGCAAAATAAGAACGGATGGCATGATTATTTTGAGATATAGGAAGTCCAGATAATTTTATTCTTCCTTAATCATTTTTTAACCAATTCATCTCTATCCTGGAGACGATTCATCACAGAGCTTACCATGGATTCTTTAAAATAAATAGTAAATAGAAAGGAAGATAGCACAAGGGTAGAAGGCACCAACCAATCCCCAAATAAATCCATAGCTTCCTGCATTTTCTTTCTTATTCTCTCTCTGTGTGTATCTCTCTCTCTCTCACACACACACACACACACTCAGCCTTGAGACTAACCCAGTCCATGATGGAAAATCATTTGATGACAGGGAACCAGGTCTTGGGCTCAAGGCAGAGAGATCTGCAAGTGGTCCCCGCAGCTGGAGGAGCCGTGTGGAGCTGGCATCCGGGCCTCTGTGATGGAGAAGCCTCCTCCACGTGAAGCCATATGAAAGCACAGTGAGGAGTCAGCAGACAAAGCTTCCTTGGTCTCCTCTCTGAGCGGCTTCCTGCTTTGTTCTTCAGTCAGTTGGAGACTTTTTTTTTCCCTTTGACCAAAGCAGGAGATTAATCTTCAAACAAAAGTTAATCAGCTATGTGTCCTTGAGCAAATCACTTACTACTCAGGGCTTCAGTTGCTCTGAGAAATGAAGTTTCTTGGACGTGTAACAAGTTACCACGAACCGAGTGGCTTAAAGCAACGGAAATTTATTCTCTCCCGGTGTTGAAAGTCAGTGGTCTGAAATCGGGGTGTCAATGAGATCACGCTCCTTCTGACACTTCTCGGGGGGACCCTTTCTCACCTCCTCCGGCCTCTGGAGGATGCGCTCGGGCCCTGGCACGCCTTGGCTTGCAGGCACCTTGCTCTGATCCCTGCCTCCATCGTCACATGCCCTTCTCCCTCTGTGTCTGTTCTGTGCATCTCATCTTCTTATGAAGACTCCAGCCACTAGATTTCCATCAGCCTCTCTCCTTTTCCAGAATGACCTTATTTTAATCTGATGATGTCAGCCAGGAGCCTATTTAAAAATAAGGTCAGGACTCAGCATCTCTTCTGGGGGGACAGAATTTGACCCACAACTCATAGCTTTGGCTGCTTGACCTCTAAGATGCCTGCAGCAGGTTCCCAGCTTGCATGACCAGGCAGAGGCAGAGAGGGCTCAATTCACTCATGTCAGTGCTGAGGACTAGGGGATGGCCCAGTGGAGATGCCCTGTATGCCATCTGAGGTATCAGGGAGACCTGGGCTGGGATGTGATCTTGGTGCTCTTCAGAGTAGGAATTGAGATTGACCATGACTGTGAATGTTCAAACTACCACACAATTGCACTCACCTCACACACTAAGGTCATGCTGAAAATCCTCCAAGTTAGGTTTCAAAAGTATGTGAACCGAGAACTTCCAGATGTTCAAGCTGGATTTAGAAAAGGTAGAGGAACCAGAGATCAAATTACCAGCATCAGTTGGATCACAGAAAAAGCGAGAGGATTCCAGAAAAACATCTACTTCTGCTTCATTGACTACACTAAAGCCTTTGACTGTGTGGACCACAGCAAACTGGAAAATTCTTCCAGAGATGGGAATACCAGACCACCTTACCTGCCTACTGAGAAATCTGTATGTAGCTCAAGAAGCAACAGTTAGAACCAGATGTGAAACAACAGACTGGTTGTTTCAAATAGGGAAATGAGTATGTCAAGGCTGTATATTGTCACCCTGCTTATTTAACTTCTATGCGGAGTACATCATGCAGAATACCAGGCTGGATGAAGCACAAGCTGGAATTAAGACTGCTGGGAGAAATATCAATAACCTCAGATATGCAGATGACACCACCCTTATGGCAGAAAGTGAAGAGGAACTAAAAAGCGTCTTGATGAAAGTAAAAGAGGAGAGTGAAAAAGCCTGGCTTAAAACTCAATGTTCAAAAATTGAAGATCAGGCCCCTTCCTGTCTGCCCCACAGGTGGGTCTCTGCTCATAGCAGAGGAGGAAGGGGGCAGCAGATAAAAGGGGACTGAAGAGACAGGAAAGATTGGAGTTGGTGTCGAGAGGGTGGCAAGCACCCAAGCCCTAGTTGTAAGGACAGCGACAGGTAGGTTAGTCCCAGTGAGGGGAGAGACTCCGGTTGGCTCTGTGCTTTTCTCTGCTGGTTCCAGGGGTCTGGGTGTGTCGGGGGGAAGGGGGTGGCTGGAAGAGATGCACTTTTAATGTGAAAGCAAAAGAATCTGACACAATCACATGCAGATGCAAAAATACAGGTTTATTTTACAGAAATAGATGGGGAGGGTATGGTTGAGAGCTAACTTTTCTGTACCAAGCTCTAGTCTAATACAGGAATATAGCTCATGTGTTGGGTTGCTGAGTTCTGTAAATTTGTCCTTACAGCTGATAAGTGATTGGACCTTTTGTTAAAATTACGTAGAATTTGTGGTGCATAGTCGACTTGAATATTTACCAGTTTGTGTGTATGTGTGCACTCGTTGCTCAGTTGTGTCCAATTCTTTGCAACCGCATGGACTGTAGCCCTCCAGGCTCCTCTGCCCATGGAATTTTCCAGGCAAGAATACTGGAGTGGATTGCCATTTCCTACTCCAGGGGTTTTACCAGTTTGCTGCTGCTGCTGCTAGTTCGCTTCAGTCGTGTCCGACTCTGTGCGACCCCATAGACGGCAGCCCACCAAGCTCCCCCGTCCCTGGGATTCTCCAGGCAAGAACACTGGAGTGGGTTGCCATTTCCTTCCCCAATGCATGAAAGTGAAAAGTGAAAGTGAAGTCGATCAGTCGTGTCCGACTCTTAGCGACCCCATGGACTGCAGCCCACCAGGCTCCTCCACTTTCACTTTCAAGTGCTGTGTCGCCTGCCATCAGTATATACAATATCCTATCCTGTTGAATCACGGGATGCGCGGTCACGTGTGATCAGCCCAGACACATGATGTGTGCATCAGGAAGCTGAAACCTGGGCACTAGACTTCTGATCGCTAGCCTGAGGTTCTTACTATAACTTTGCTGCCTCCAGGCTGTGGACACTCGTCTGTCATCTCTAGAGAAGGAGAAACGATCTCCTGAGCACAGGGGAGCGGAGGCAATGAGGCTGGATGCGTGTGCGTGGGCGGGCGCATTGGCCTGGTGCTCACCCAGCCTTCCAAGACATTTATCTACTGCAGGTATGATTTCCGGGCAGCACTTAAGGAAATTTTTACAGGAATTTACAGTTGTTAGATCGGAGAGAAGTTTGTCAGCTATTGTGAGGATCCTAGATGTATCCTATGATATCCTAGGGTATCATAATCGAACAAACTAATTTTCAGTAATAAGCAAGGCTACTTCTTTCTGATCTCCTACCCTGTCGTCTGTGCTTCGAAAATTCTATAAACCCAGGACAGGTGAATTCATTAGACCTTTAAACCTGCTAAAGTTATTTCCCTTAGTGCCATCCATCCATCTGTAGTCCATCCATCTTGTTTGTTTTTTCAAATGCGTGTATTGAGTGCTGATGCTGTGTTAGATACAGAAGTCATGGTTTTTCAATTATTGAATCAGTATCACAGTATGTCAGGGTTGGGGAAATTCTCCAACTTTTCATCATGTACTATAATAATTTTTATAACCAACAAGCTATAAGCTACTAAGATTCTTCAGAATAGTTTTAGCTTTTTATTTTGAAGTAATTTTAGATGAACGAAAGTTGTAAAAATAGTACAGAGTTCTCCTCTATGCCTCACTCCCCTTCTCCTGCTGTTAATGTATCAGTGTTTCATACCTATGGTGTTATTATCAGGAACAGAATATTAACGCTGGTACAAGGTTATTCACTCAATGGCAGACCTCATTTGCCCTTGACCAGCTTTTCCATCAATGTTTTTTTCCCTGTATCAGAATCCCATGTTCTTGCAGGTAGCAATTCCCCTCAGCCCCCTCCAGGCTGTGGCATGTCCTCCGTCTTCCCTTCCCTTTTGTGGGAAGAAAGGTCACTTTTGAAAATCACCGGTCAGCTGTTTGGCTGAGCGCCTCCATCTGGGTTTGTCTGAAGTTTATTCATGATTGGAGAGAGGCGATGCATTCTTAGCAAAGATGCTTTTACCGACCCACCCCAGTTGGTTCCCAACAGCGGCCCTCCTGCCGTGTGTGGAGCCAGTAGGAGAAGGGTCTGAGCTCAGCAGCAGAGGGGAGCTTTGTCCTCTGGTGTAAGAACTGGAAGGACACTGAGGTGGGAGGTCGGCCTTCAGAGCACATGCTCTTCTGCAGGTAGGGGCAGGGCTGCTTTATCAAATGTGGTCAGGGGCAGGGGGCGGGGCTCGAGGGACGGGGCTCTAGGGGCGGGGCTCTCACTCCAGATCGCAGTGCCCAACTCAGCGTCTTTGCACAGGGCCTACAGGTGCCGTCATCTTGAATCACAGAGATGTGTGCCGCATCTCTGCACACGCTCCTGAGGCGGGGTGGCGGAGCAGCGATTTCACACCCGAAACTGGTGGTCTGAAGGGCCAGGGGCGAGGCCTCTGCATCTGGTCCCCTGTGAGCAAATGGAATTACATGAAGCACAAGGGGGGGGAAAGGTTAGATTTCTTTTTTTACCCAGATTCTATGTTTATTCCCTGGGAATTGATAATGGGTTTTGCCAGTGATGGGCTTCCCCTGATAGCTCAGCTGGTAAAGAATCGGCCTGCAAGACAGGAGACCCCGGTTTGATTCCTGGGTTGGGAAGATCCTCTGGAGAGGGGATAGGCTACCCACTCCAGTATTCTTGGGCTTCCTTGGTGGCTCAGCTGGTAGAGAATCCACCTGCAATGCAGGAGACCTGGGTTCGATCCCTGGGTTGGGAAGATCCCGTGGAGAAAGGAAAGGCTACCCACTCCAGTATTCTGGCCTGGAGAATTCCATGAGGTATATAGTCCATGGGGTGGCAAAGAGTCGGACACAATGGAGCGACTTTCACTTGCGCCAGTTGACAATACCATATATATGATGTTTTGTTTTTCTCAGTGCATCTTGCTGGGCGGTCCTGATGTTGACATGTTTTACTTCTGGTGATGCTGACCTTGATCTTTGGTTAAGTTGCTGTCTGCCAGGTTTCTCCTTGGGAAGTTGCTATCTTCTCCTTTGGGGTGATAAATATCTTGCAGGAGATACTTTGAGACTATGCAAATCATTTCTCTTTAGACTTTCCCTGCTAACTTTAGCATCCATCATGAATCTTGTCTGCAGCAGTCATCTCTCTGCTGTTCCCCCAAGGGGGATGCTCTTTCCTTCTTCTGCATTTATTGATTGGAATTCTGTTATGAGGAAGAGCTGCTCTACCCTCCCCCACCTAGTTATGTACTTGATTCTTTATATTAGTAAGGCTCATGAATATTTATTCTCTGGGTCAAGTCAATATTATTGTTCATGATTCTGTTGCTCAGATTATTCCACCTTTGGCCATGCGAGCTTTAGCTTCTGCCTTCTGTTAGCAAGCTCTATCTTTTTTGAGTTTTTCCTTACTTTCTGATCCATGAGATGTTCCAGACTCATCCTGCATTTTTGCTGTTCTAGCCTGTTTGTGGTTTCTTCTCCTGGGAGCCCTATTCTTTTTTAATTGGAAGATGGTGCTCAGAGACCAGGATGCGGGTGCAGGGTGGGCTCGTTTTCTCCTGGGTGTCACTGGGTCTAAGCTTGTCCATGAACAGAGCAAGGGCATGTAGCTATGTATACCAACCAGTAGATACACAATATCTGGATTTTGGATCTCTCTGTGTGTGTGTGTGTGTGTGTGTGTGTGTGTGTAGGTGAGAAATGATATCAGTGTAGTTTCAGTTTATATTTCTCTAATTTTGAATGCGTTTGAGTCCTTTTTAATACATTTTTCTGTATTTTTGTGAATTATCTTTTCCTGTTTTTTTCTTGTGTTTCTTTTTGTTTGTTCTTTTATAACCTTGATAGTTTGGAGTTCTTTATCTAATAGTGATATTACCCATTCATTTGTTATGAATATTTTCTCCCAGTTTGCCAGTTATCTTTTGTTTGTGGTTTTTGTCATGCAGAACAGGTGCTGTTATGTAAATTTACCTCACTTTTCACTGCTGGGTTTTGAGTCAGCCTTAGAGAGCCTTTCCCTACAGCATGTTAGAGAGGAAAACATGTTTATGGAAATGCTTTGAAATGTTAAAGCGTGCAGAGGCAGAGTTGGTTACAAGTCGTCTGGAAGCTGGAACGGTAAGGCCCTCCTGCCTGGGTCCCACCTCGCGGCGACCACTGTTGTCATTGGCTTAGCTTAGCTCCTCAGCACCCACCTTCAGGCTTCCGCGGTTTCTCCAGACCCGTCTCCTCAATGCCTGAACCCCGGGGGCTTTACAGACTATCCTCCTCCCTTAACACTGTTTAGTCTGCAGTGTACTCTGTTTCGTCCTTACAGTGCTGTTGAGCGTTTATTAATATTTTAGAATTTTCTACTGATTGAAGCTCTGAATCAGCACATTCTTGCCCATCTCACTCACCTCCCTTCCCTTCTTGCTTCATCTTGGTTCAAGCAGCTCCTAAAACCCAGCATCTGTCTTTTCCTAAGACCGCTCAACCGTGGTCTCTGTAGACGAATGGGCACCTTCACAGCTGTGTCTTCTGCACAAAAAGCACTATAGTCCAGTGACAGGTGCTCCTCTGCAGAGCCTGGCATGTGCGGCAGACGCGTCTGAAAGAAAGTCGAACTCCAGTCTTCCCTACATGAGTACACAGTGGTAGCAACAAAATACACTGAAATAGTTAATATTTATAAAAGTGTTAGGTTTTTTCCTTTTATTACTGTGACTTATTCACTAGGACCTTTATTTAAATACATATAATTTTTTTTAAGTGTGGCATTTTGCATATCAATAAATTAAGAATGAAAAATGTGATGCTTAAAAGAAAAAAAAATCCTCCTCCTGTGCTTGCCCCCCTTCTCTCCTCAGGTCTCTGTCCCTCTCTTCCTCCCTCCCTCCTTCGCCACTTCTTTCTTCCCCTACCCCACCCTTCTTGTGTATCAGCACAAACTAAAGGGTGGACTCTGTCCTGAGGCTGCTGTTTGGGAAGGTCAGAATGAGCCAGCTCAGGGGGAAAGCCAAAGATGGAGATGGAAGTTGTGGGGAGTTATCCCTGCAGAGCTGCACACTTCTGTTTTTAATTTTGACTATTAGGGATATTTTAGAAATTGGTCTACACACCTCTCTGCATGTTCTCTCTTGATGAGTATTTACTATGGAAGGTAAGCAATGACCAGCCTATTTCAGTTTCATGTAAGATATATATATATATATATATATATATATATCTGAAGAAATCTGGTGGAGGCTGAATGAGATGTTTTAATTGAATAACACAAGCTCTGAAAATGATGTGGTGGAAGAAACATGAGTGAGCTACAGGTGGAAGATAATATTACATCATCTTAACTTCTTATTTCCCACCTTTTTCTTTGGTTTTTTCTTTCAGGGACCCTCAGAGCCTGGATCCACCGGAAGTCAGCAACGCAAAACTTCAGTATGCGGGATGGGGCCCCAAGGGTCAGCAGCTGGTAAGCACGTTGCTTTCAGTGACCAAGTGTCTGCGTTGATGAAGTTAATGTTTTACAGACTGAATGTATCTCACTAGACTCAGAATCTGTGTCTGTGTGAATTATGTTTTGGAAAAATACCCCAGGACATCTGCATGTGTAAATGGCCATCTCTTTTGCTAGAGAACTCTGTTGAAATTGGAAGAGCATATGCCTTGGTTCTGGTACCTGCTTTCCTTAAAGCAGTCCCCGACTGGGCCACGTGTGTTGACTGTGGACTTAACCGTGAATCTGAGATGGACCTCATCAGAGGACAGCCGATGGGAATGGTCAGAATGGTGGAGTCACGAAATGCTCTTTGGTTCTGCTCATGGAACTCTGGTTCTTTCCTTGGGAGGGTTTCATGAGAAAAGTAGATTTGCAGTAGCTGTGGACCTGGGCTCCCAGCACGCAGCATCTGCAGAACGCCCAGAACTGTTGGGGCCATCTCTGCTTTACGCCAGAAAGCTCCATGGATTCCCACTCACATTGGCAAAACTAAGACATTTCGAGATACCCAATGGCCAAGACAGTGTAGCAAAAAGGGTCTGAACAAGTAGTTAAAAGACATGGGTTCTAACCCTGGGAGTTCACGAACTAGATGCCAGGCTGCCTTCGGCTAGCCCAGCTCCTGCATGAAAGATCTGGGTGAGGTGAGCACTCGGGTTCATCCCTAGTGTTGCTTCTGTCTAAAACCAGGTGATACTCGTCAGTCCCGGTGACAAGGTCATGTCACCCCTTCTGGAAAGCGCCTGCAGCCTGAAGATCAGGTGGCATGGTGGCGGACCATTTTCTTCTACATCTTTGAGCCAATTAATAAAGCTGCCTTTTTAAAACTCTTCCTAAAATAGCGCAGAAAATGACCATGTTAAAAACCTTGGGGTGAGATTCTGTTGAACAGGCTGCCTACTGTCTTAGGAATTAAAATTTTCTTACTTTCCCCAACAGTACAAGTATTTTTTCTCGGTTGTGTGTTAATTCCATTGCCTCAAATTGATTTGAAGAAGCAGGAGGGTGTATGCCACCCGGCTGTGTTAGCTGCTGCCCGAGTGTTCCCTGTGCTGCACACTTACTGAGCGGAGGTTTCAAAAGGCACATTTAATGGCTCTAAACCAGTGACAAGAGGGCAGGAGGGAGCCACGAGCTGATTCGTAGAATGACACCCGTCCACCAGTCACAGCCAGGAGAGAAGAGTCGTCTTTGCTCAAAGCCGCTGATGCTTGTGCGAGGAAAAAAATCACAATTCCATAGGAGGTTGTAGAAGACTGAAGTGCTTAAGACTCAGGCCAGGTTGCACCGTGGTCAGGGCTGGGTTAGGTGATTATGGACGTTCTTACCTTCACCTCCTAAAGAGCAACCAGCGGCAGAACTAGGGTCCGCTTCTTTGAGAAAGCTCCTCTGCCCTCTGCCCACGTGGCCAGGCCCGCTCTGGGCACTCCAGTGTCACCACACAGACTCCTTTCACACACGAGTTCCTGCCCACACATCTCTCCCCGGGGGGTGGTCCTTGGTCTAAGCCCCGAGTGCTTTCCATCTGTGGATTCTGAGCATCTAGCTCCATGCCTGGCATGTGGGAAATAACTGTTGAGGTCAAAAGTGAATGCATGAATGGACAGAGGAATAATCAGCTGATATATTCTTGTGGTTCTCAACCACTTACATGTAAAATAATTGGATGGAGGCAAATAGCTAGCATCTATGTGTGAAAGAAAATCAAGTGTAGTCACTCTATCGTGTCTGACTCTTCTCGACCCCATGGACTGTAGCCCACCAGGCTTCTCTGTCCATGGGATTCTCCAAGCAAGAATAGTGGAGTGAGTTGCCATTTCCTCCTCTAGGGGATCTTCCCAACCCAGGGCTCGAACCTGGGTCTCCTGCATTGCAAACAGATTCTTTACCACTGAGCCACCAGGGAAGCACCATGCGTCTACACCTTCGTGTCTATTTAGGATGTGACTGACAGTGAAGGAAGTTCAGCTTCCTTTCTGCTTCAGGGAAATGAAGGTTCAGTCAAGTACGGTTGCTGCTACTTGGCCTTAGTACCAGGAGTACTCGTGTGCTCCTGGAATCTCAGACTTTAAACTTTTTTAACTTTGCTGTTTTTCTTGTACTGAGTCTAGAAGGCAATACCTCTCCGCGCTGAGAAAACATCCTATATGTTGGAGCAGGAGTCGGCAGCCTTTCCCTGGAAGGCACCAGTTCGTGAATGTTTAGGGGACCCAGTGCCCTCTTGGCTGTGCTCACCTGGGAAAGCCTGACCCCTGGGGCCAGGTGCTCCCAGTGGGTGCTCTTGGCAAAGACATTTCGAAACCCACAAGCAGGCCTTGCAAACACTCACAGATCCCTCATTGCTGTTTTATTTTTAAAAGTAAATATTGCTCCCCAAAGGAAATCGACTCTAATTATAATGAGTCAGAGTGAAATGAGTACTTATCCTCCGGGAGCAGAGAACACAGCTGCAGTTAAAGTTCAGCAAGGCCCTTCCGGGCACCGCCTCCTCCCCGTGTGGCCAGATCCCCACGATGCCTCTGGGCTGGGGACCCCCTGAACCACAGGACAGTGACCCGGGCCATCAGGAGGGGCTGAAAGGCATCTTCTCCAGCGCCTCCACATGGCCTTCAATTACTGGTTCTTGCCTTTAGAGTAAATTTCATTTGACCTTCAGATCGCATCATAGGAGGTGAGCATGGCCTGACCCCTCCCTGCACTGAGAGAGGACAGGGAGAAGCTTGACCTCGGGGAGGCGTCCATTCTGCCAGAAAGTCGCTGCTGAAGCGGTGCTGGCCTGTGGTCTTTGTTCTTCTGAGGGGTAACCGGGTGGTTCCCAGAACTCGGCATTATCTGCCGAAAGCCTTGAGATGGGAAAATGGATTTGGCTGGGTTAAGCGGGATTAAGTGGGAAAAGACGCTCAACGCTGAACAGCTGCCTCCCGGCTTCCTCTTCCTCCCATTCTTCTTTTTCAAATATTTGTTTAGGTTTGACAGAAAACAACAAAATTCTGTAAAGCCATTATCCTTCAATTAAAAAATAAATAAAATTCTAACATGCGTGTGTATTTCCTTGTTTATCTGGCTGCGTCGAGTCTCAGTTGCAGCACGAGGGATCTTCTAGTGCAGCGCGCGGTTCTCTAGTCGCGGAAGCCCAGAGCAGGGGCATGCAAGCTCTGTTGCTCCATGGTACGTGGGATCGTGGTTCCCTGACCAGGGATCGAACCTGAGTCCCCTGCATTGCAAGGCAGATTCTTAACCACTGGACCACCAGGGAAGTCCCTCCTCCATCTTTTTCAGTCAGTCTATGTAGTGATTTACACTGAAACATAAACTATATCAGAATCTCTCTCCAAACTGTATCTTTCTCCATTTATCCTCTAGCAGATGAATGTCTGCCTAATGGAGAATCTCCATTTTCTTTGATCATTTCATGACGTCCTGCCCACCCCTCCCTGCATGTTCGTCTGTTTATGTGAGGTTTTGTCTCTGCTGATCTAGAATATGATTAAATTATCCTTTCATTTCCCTGCATGTCGTCTCTGCTAGAAACGTCTAACAAAATCACACAGACGTCGAGGGCAGCCGCAGTGGCCTGCTTTGCACTTACGGCTGATGGCACAGTTGGGGTTCAGGCCTCTGAGGGCCCCACAGTGAGCTGCTTTGCACTTACGGCTGATGGCACACTCGGGGTTCAGGCCTCTGAGGGCCCCACAGTGAGCTGGCTTGAGAGCGCAGGGAACTTGGTGGGTTTGCTGCATAGCAGTGTTTTCTTTCAGAACCAAAAGACATGGAAACTTCTGTAACTGACTGCAGGGCAGCAGACCACATCAGTGATCCGGGGCCGGGGTCTGTGCGGGTCCACTCTGTGGCTCAGAGACCAAGAGCTGGGTCTCTCTTTGCGTGGCCTGCTCCCGTGATGGGGACAGGTGCACAGCTTTGAAAGGGATGCTGCGTCCATTTTCAGAACCGTGCAGTGAGGAGCAGGCAGAGGGGTGGTGAGGGGACCTGGGGTGGAGGGGCTAGTGCTGTCCTTGAGGAGCAGCTGGGGCTGGGATGTGATACCCCGGCAGCAGGAAACTAAGGTGTGCTCACAGCTCCGCGTCCCCACTCAGCAGAGGGTGTCGACTTAGCCATCACTTCCCAGGGCGTGAGGCTGTGGTCCTCATGACAGTGATTGTGGTCCGTGGGGTCGCAGAGTCGGACACGACCGAGCGCCTCACGCTTTCACTAGCTAGTTTTCGTGCTTCCCTGGTGGCTTGGAGGTAAAGAATCCGCCTGCAGTGCAGGAGATGCAGGAGACATGGGTTCGATCTGGGTTGTGAAGATCCCCTGGAGGAGGGTATGGCAACCCTGTCTGGTATTCTTGCTGGAGAATCCCACGGACAGAGGAGCCTGCCAGGCTACAGACCATGGGGTCACAAAGAGTCGGACATGACTGAGCAACTGAGCACAGAGCACCCCGTTTCCGACCACTCCACCCAGACTTGGTGTCCTGGCCGCAGCGGGAGCTGCAGGAGATGAGTAACTGCCCAGGCCTCTTGGACCCTCCAGTCTGGATAAAATGACTCCCCTGGAACAAAGCCCTCCCAACGGGCCCATCGCCCCTCGGGTCTCTCCCTGCTCTCTGGCTGTGGTACTCATCAGACCATTGCAGCTCTCAGCATGGGCCCTGCTGAGACCCTGAAGTCCGGGCCTCCTCCTGGGGTGAACGCCATCACCTGCTGTCAGTGTTGAGCCCCTCCAGCCCCGCACGTCCATCAGGCTTCCCTCCCCGACTCCCAGCAGCCTTCCTTTGTGGACACGTGTGCACCCGTGTTGTCCTGGTTACCTCGTGGGGACCCCTTTGCAGAGCCCTGGGCCGCCCTCCACCTCAGTCGTGACTGTGCCTGTTAGCGGTGTAACAGCTGTGCGTCTGAAGTCCCTTCTAAGTAAACTAAGCCTTTAAAAAAACCCACTTCTTAGGAGCCTTTCTGTCTCAGTGCTGTTTTCCTACCTACTTAACAACACTGCTTTATCAACAGAGGTTATTTTTCTTTCTAAAATGTCAACAGCCCCAAAAAAAGAAAGGAAAAGTGAGGGTCTTACCTCTCCCATTCATTGGCGCTGGCTCATGCCTCCTCCCGCAGGACGGCGTCTTGACACGTTTCTGAGAGTTAGTGAAGGGTTCAGGAAAATCCGAGCTGAAGGCATTTGCACTCACGCTGGATCATTCGAGTTTTCAGTTTAAAGAAAGTGGGTTTTTTAAAAACAACTCATTAACATTGTAAAAATTCATGCTACCAAAATGTCAGTAATTCAACAGGAGAGGCTCGAAGAAGAGATTGTTCTGATAAGCACGTGGTCGCATGGAATGAAGGGCAGAGAGATGAATGGAGATGAATGAAGAGCAGACTGAGGAGTGGAGCGCCCCTCACAGGGGTGGGCACCTGCAGAGAGCTTAGCCGCCTCGGGGGGACCCTCAGCTCTCAGGGTGGCGGCCAGGTGCAGACAGAAGGGCCAGTGGCAGGGGCTCACCCTGCAGCTGAGAGCTCAGACCGTGGGCAGTGCGGGCAGGGAGCCCAGGACCCAACCCCAATTGGAACCTGGAAGCCCTGATCTAGCGTCACAACCACCTCATCCATCTCAGAATCTGAAGGTCCTCATCTTAGACCTCAGAAAGTTTTCTTCAGTTTGTTCTGGTTATCAAGGACCAGTCATAACAAAAACACTGGCGTCACAGGGTCTCGTTCAGACCTTGCTTCTGACACTTTAAAGCCGCGATCTGGATTAAAATGCTTAACCTCTCAAAGCCTCAGTTTTCCTTATCTGTAAAGTGGGGACAACAGTGTGTATCTTGTAGGGGTCACCATGTGGGTTAAGTTAATCCGTTTAAAGCACGTGGCGTGGAACCTCATGTGGAAAGTGTTCATTGAGTGACGGCTTTCCTGTTGCTGTGGTTATTAGGATTATTACTTGGCTTAACCAAAATGTAGAGAATGGGAAAAAAATAAGAATACCATCAGCTGAGGGTCTGGTCTGTGTGGGAAGGTGAGTGAGGCTGCATTTGATAGAATAGAGAGATGCCGGCTATAACCAAGAGTCCCGGTGCGTGGCTAAGGCTGTCTCTTCCCCGACACTTCTCCGACTCTTCTCGGGGAAGGGCTGCTGTTCACAAGACACGCCATCACCTCCCTCGGCCTTTGACTCCACCTAGGTTTTCAGATGTCTGTGTCTTTAGAGAAGACCATTCCCAGGGACGGTTCCCCTGCCCTGATGCCCCACTGGGTGATCCCTGGAGAGACAGAGAGGATACGTTCCTTACAGGAACCCCAGGCAGTGGTTCCCCAGCGTGTTCATCCTCTACCTGGAAGCTTGTTCATTTTGACCGTCATCTCCGCACCACCCCCACCCTCCAGCCCCTGGTGGCCACCTTTCTGCTCTCAGTTTCCATAAGTTCAGATTTCAGATCCCACAAGTGAGGTAACACGGTATTTGTCTGTCTGACTTGGGAAAGGCTAAGTGACTAGATGGACATGGAGGTGCCCACAATGCTATGGTGGAGATTGTTTTGCAGTAGAGAGGTGTGTCAGATCCACACACTGCACACTCGAGACTTGGACAGTTCGTGTGTCAGTTACCTCTCAGTAAAGCAGGGCCGAGGGAATTAAAAAAAAAAAAACTTGAAAACTAAAAAGCGGATGAGACTTCCTGCCTCCTCCTTCCTTTGGTAAACCAAAGCCCCCGCCCTGGGACCTCCAGCTGGTTGACTGCTCCCTACCCTAACCGTACCCAGAAACTGAGCAGAAAGAGGGCAGCTCCCTCCCCAGGTCACAGCTCCCAAGGGGCATCATCCCCAGCTCACAGCCCCCAGGGGCATCACCCCCAGCTCACAGCCCCCGAGGGCATCACCCCCAGCTCACAGCCCCCGAGGGCATCATCCCCAGCTCACAGCCCCCAGGCGCATCACCCCCAGCTCACAGCCCCCGAGGGCATCATCCCCAGGTCACAGCCCCCAGGGGCATCACCCCCAGCTCACAGCCCCCGAGGGCATCATCCCCAGCTCACAGCCCCCGAGGGCATCATCCCCCAGCTCACAGCCCCCGAGGGCATCATCCCCAGCTCACAGCCCCCGAGGGCATCACTGCTCCCCCGGCTCTGGGAACCAAGGGGGCAGGGAGCGTCTGTCGACGTTGACAAGTCCCACGAGGGGAGAAAGACGGATCTTTCCAGCAAGGGAAGATTACTTAATGAAACTGTCGTAGATGTGGAGAGGACCAGGCCAGAGTGACATCCCATTAATAACTTATAAAAGCCTCTAATCAGTTTGGGTTAATTTGGTATTCATTGTAAAAACATTCATCATGGGCATTGAAGTCCATGACAGTAGCCAAGAAATTAATTCACAGGGAGGGAAATCGCCTGACGTGTCCTCAGATAATGGATGGAGCCAGTTTAGTGAGTGATTTACCAGCTCCACCAAGGGTACCCTTCAGATTTAACACAATATGTTATCACTTCACGGCTCTGAGGGACTCCGTCACTTTAGTAGTCACTTGCACTCAAGTAAATAAGCTGTTTCCGGCAATTAACCCGAATGGATGGCGCCTAAGCAGAGCTCCCCAGTGGTCACCGTCGATGAAAAGAGATGGTTAGGAAGTGGCTCCATGGCTTTTCCCTTTGACCGGCAGGGTCCCTGAACGCACGGGATTTCCGAACACAAAGGCGTGGTGTGTGGTATACCCCAGCAGTGGGATTGCTGGGTCGTGTGGCAGTTCAGTTCCTAGTTTGTAAGGACTCTCCATGCTGTCCTCCACCATGATTGTGTCAAGATGGTACTGATGACCTGTTCGCAGGGCAACGGGGAGAACAGACTTGTGGGCCCAGCGTGGGAGGGAGAGGCGGGGAAACGGAGGAAGTGGCATGGAACATACACGACCGCATGTAAAACAGAGACAAGTGGGGATTCTCTGTGTGACGCAGGGAGCTCAAACCGGTGCCCTGCGACAGCCTAGAGGGGTGGGGGTGGGGTGCGGTGGGAGCTGGGTCCAAGAGGGAGGGGACATACGTGTGCCTGTGGCTGCTTCATGTTGACCTATGGCGGAAACCAACACCATATTTAAAGCAATTATCCTCCAATTAAAAATTTAAAAAAAAGAAAACATAAAGGCAACTTTGTTGCCGTAGGATTATAGAGAAAGTGAGGAGAGCAGTGTAATTAGTGTCTACTGAAAAAAAAATACACGAAACCTGAAAGTTGAGAGTTCTGCTTATTCAGGCCTGGGAGGCTGCGTCTCCAGTAGCCCCGATAGAATGCCTCCGAGGAGGGGGCATGGGGGGGCAGGGTAAATAGAAGTCTGTAATAAAGAGGGGGAGAGGCAGTCAGGATAGCAAAGATTATTGTTAATTAGGGAAAACCTGATATCTCAAATTAAGGAATGTAGCGCTCTTCTATGGAGAAGGCAATGGTACCCTATTCCAGTCCTCTTGCCTGGAGAATCCCATGGACGGAGAAGCCTGGTGGGCTACAGTCCATGGGGTCTCAAAGAGTCGGACATGAGCGACTTCACTTTCACTTTTCACTTTTATGCATTGGAGAAGGCAATGGCAACCCACTCCAGTGTTCTTGCCTGGAGAATCCCAGGGACGGGGGAGCCTGGTGGGCTGCCGTCTATGGGGTCGCACAGAGTCGGACACGACTGAAGCGACTTAGCAGCAGCAGCAGCAGTGCTCTTCTAAATGTGGGAAGTTGCAAGAGTCTGGGCTCAGCAAAATCATTTCTTTCATTTCACCTCACCTGTCTGGGGCCAGCATCCTGCTGCTTGATTTCATTGCACCCTTAGTTCCTCGGTCATCTTCGGGAGTGGTGACAGCTGACACCTGCGAATCCCAGGCTTTGTTCTCCTCCCTGTTGGGCACCCTCCCGGCACAGAAGTTTACGTTTGGAGGCTGGAAATCATTGATGGTTTTGTGACATCCTTGTTTACTGATAAGGCACGAAATACTACATTTCATATTAGTGAATTTATCATTCAGTGCAGATTTCCTTTTAACTTTAATCATGCTGTATGAAGGGGCAGCGCTCATAAGAGAAAATTCATTCCCAAACAATATGAAAATATATAGTAGAGTCATAAAGATGTTCCTGCCCTTTAGCAAAGAAAGTGAAAGTGAAAGTGGCTCAGTCGTGTCCAACTCTTTGTGACCCCATGGACTATACAGTCCATGAAATTCTCCAGGCCAGAATACTAGAGTGGGTAGCCTTTCCCTTCTCCAGGGTGTCTTCCCAACCCAGGGATTGAACCCGGGTCTCCCACATTGCAGGCAGATTCTTTACCAGCTGAACCACAAAGCCCCTTTAAAGAGACACCAAAAGCTGCATCACAAACAGGCATTCATAATGCTGTTATCTATAATGATAGCTTTAAAGGCTGGAAAATCAGTGTCAGTAGAAGAGCAATTTGGTGAGGTATGGTCCATTGACAGGAAGAGCAATTATACAGCCATCCAAAATAGTAGGTAGACTGTACAGGAACATGGGAAATACACCGTCTATTAAATAAGATTACGACTAAAAATACCCTGTTGGACATGTATATGGGGAAGGATAAATGTTTGAACCTGACCAGGCAATGGGCATTTTACCCACTTCCAAAAGTTTGATGGATAAGCCTCATTACATATTCATTAAAAATTGAAAAGAGAATGATTGTCAAATGCAAGGCTTAGGAATTCCATTCAGTAGATATGTGTTCCAGCCCAGGGGAAGTCCAGTGTGGTGCTCTTTGAGGGCACATGCGAGGATAAGCTGGCCCTCAGGACGACGGTGCCCCCTTCCCCTCTGGTTTCCAAGCACTGTGCACACGCCCTTTCTCCGGGGCTCGGCTGCAAACCCTCAGAAGAGATTGCCCAGAATTTACTTGTAAGCCAGAGCAGTTAAGAAGAAGGTGGATTTGGGGTTGAAAACCGGCCTGACCTAGTTGTGCACTTAGGTCTGTGGAGATAAACCATGTTCTCTTCCTCATCACAGCTTCCCTAATGCAATTGTGATGGAAGCAGTGTATTATTTTTTATGAAGAATCTAATTTCGAAGGGTGCCCACATCAGCCTTGGGAATATTAGGTTAGAGAAGTTCAGGATGATCTATCAAATAGAATTTAGAAGCAGGACCAGAGTTCTGCATTAAGAAAGAGTGCATTTAGTGATAGATTCCTCAGATAATGTAACAAGGCAGTTATAAATTAAAATAACCTTTTTAAACATTAGGATGTGAGGCTGGAGGGTATGGTTGCAGTTGCAGCCACAGGCAAACCCATCAGTCCCCATTATGCGCAGATCCGGCTCTGGACATTTGGAGATTCTTTTTCAGTGGCCTTGGGAGTGATCTACAGTATTTGTGCTGCTAAGAGTTCTCTTTAGTGTCCGTAATGGGCTTTTATAGGCTATTTTGTGGACATCTCCCACTTGGGTGGAAGGAACACCTCTTTATCATAATTCCTAAAATGTTTCACAATTGGAACATATCAAGGTAATGGTTCCATCTTCCCATCTCCATGGAATAACCATGACTTTTTCTTTCTCTAAACCACTGTGATATTGTCAGCCCCACTTAGCGTAGCAGTTAATCAGCCTCCTCCTTTCATTGCTCATCTGTTTCACTTTTGAGTAACTTTATTTCCCAGACCAAACATAAGCTGTTCAAGGACAGAGTGTTTTTCATCTCACTTTGATTTTCCCCGGCCCACGGCTGCAACCGAGCAGAGTCAGGTTGTCACCAAATACCTGGTAAATGAATGGGATCCAGAAGGGAAAGTAAAACTAAATGTCAGGAGTATGGGCGCGTGGTCCAGGATTCATGGAAATTAGAAAAGCTTTATGTTACAAACTAAAACAATTTAAGATTTAACAAGTTTGTTGCCTCATTACCTGAGTGGTTCAGACCGTGAGCAACACTTGGAAGGAATTCTGGATTTTTGAGTCCTATTTTTTTTCTTAAAATCGTTGTTATGCCATGTTGTTGTTGTTTAGTCCATAAATCATGTCCGACTCTTTGCGACCTGCTGGAATGTAGCCCGCCAGGCTCCTCTGTCCATGGAATACTCCAGGCAAGAATACTGGAGTGGGTTGTTACTTCCAGGGGGTCTTCCTGACCAGGGATTGAATCCACATCCCCTGCATTGGAAGGCAGGTTCTTTACTGTGGAGCCACCTGGGAAACTCCTAATAGGTTGTGATGCTATGAAAGATCTCAATACAAAGCAGTGAATTTCACTATTAAAATCAAGGTTAGGAAGGACAGGCCAGCCTGAGCGTCCTGGCCAACAGGTGGGAACCCGGTGGTTCTCCCCAGTCGCGTCGGATGACAGAAGCACCCCCTTCTCGTCCCACCAGGCGCAGGCGTCGTCCTTCCGTTCAGTGTCAGAGGGGACGTTGGGCCTCCGTGCCGCGAGTCCTCACTGGTCCTCTGGGTGCTGCGTCTGGGTTGGTGAACAACACAGAGAGGGCAGGGCACCAGGCAGAAAACAGCTCACATGAAACAAGACGCCTCTAAGAATGTTCGGAGGCAATTTAGCAACATCTCTGTCAACCATGTGCAAATAATTGATTCTTCCCACCTTGTCTTCAAAATAGAGTTCCCAGGACTCCTCCTTTATAACATCATGTCAGCCCTTATTGATTATTGAAATCAACTATAAATTCTGGAAAGTGACAATACTTCATCTTTCTAAAGAACTTGTCTTGATACCAGTGTCTTCTTTCTGCCCTGTGACATAGTTATTCCCACAATCCGTGAGGTTTTGTTTCACTCATCTGACACCTAGGGGATGCAGGCACCTAGGGTATGCAGGCACCTCCTTAGGACAGAACAAAGATGCGAGTGAGCATAATTAATCCATGAGTCAGTTAAAAAAAAAAAACAGACTCAGTTCTATGTACTTTACACTGTGTTTATTTTGTGTATATCATGGCTAAAATCCATTTCAGTTCAGCTCTTTCCACTTATAAAGGACAATTAGCAAATTTGTGAATCGATTTTCCTATCTGTTCTTCAATTTGGAAACCTAATCATTTGTCTGAATGGTTTATTTTTACCACAATGGCTCCGATGGCCAGTAACAGCTGGAATTATGTTTCCACGTCCTCAGCTGGGCCTGATTTAATGAGTGTAGGTCACTCACGTTGATAAGCCAAGTCCAGGGTATACCTGAACTTGCCGTCTCCCTGACCCGGGTCTCACTGTGGCCCTTGCCCACGTGAGCCGTGCCTGCCGTGAACTGACCCAGACTCAGAACTTGGACCCAGACCTTCTGTGCTCCTCTTGCAGTAACTGCCCCTCAGTGAAGGGACCACGTCTCTTCCACTGCCCAGGTCAGGAACTTGGCCTCGCAGACTCCGCGGTCCCTCTCCCCCCTGCCCTGACCCATCCAGCAGCAGGTCCTGCGCCTCCTGCTTTTCTGATACCGTCGGACCCCGTCCTGTCCTCCGTGTTCCCACCACCACCGCCCACTGGGCCCTGTGAGAGCCGCTGGCGTGGCCGCCCAGCCCAAGTCTGCCCTGCTCCAGAACCTTCCGGAACGGAGGGGCTGTGTCGCCTCCCATGTCGATCCTGCCCCCGGCTGCATCGCTGGTAGGGGAAGCCCGACCCCGACCCCATAACCCTGCTGCCCCCGACGCTGGCCCCCCCACCCCCAGGCTGAGCATCTGCCCTGATGACGGCTCTGCAACTGCCCGGCCATCCCAGAGCCTCTCTGCTCTGCACCTGAGTCCCCAGCATCCAGGACAAAGGCCCGACCCGACCTTGTGTGCCCGTTAACGCCGCCTTCTGCCCTCAGGAAGCCTTCCCAGATCCGCAGCCGCAGCCTGCTGGGCTGGAGACCCTCCGCTCATCCTCCATCCCCCCTGCACTGCTGCCTCCCACACTCAGCAGCCGTGTGTCAGGATCCAGTCCACCGTAAGCTCCTGAAGAATGAGAGCCTTCTCCTGTTCCCCAGTGTGTGCCCAGCCTGAAATACAGACGTGAGAGTTCATAAACACGCATGAGTGTTCAAAGGCTAAATGAAGGACGGGATCCATTAAAGTGTTTTTTTAATTAAAGTGTAGCTGATTGATACCAGTGTGTTAGTTTCTGCTGTACAGTGTATGTATGGTATATAACACGTGTGTGTGTGTTTGTATGTGTGTATGCACTCAGTCATGCCCGACTCTTTGTGACCCCATGGACTGTAGCCAGGCTCCTCTGTCCGTGAGATTTCCCAGGCAATAATACTGGTTTGGGTTGCCATTTCCTACTCCAGGGGATCTTCCTGAGCCAGGGATCAAACCAGCATCTCTCAGGTCTCCTGCATTAGCAGGCAGGTTCTTTTCCACTCGTGTCACCTGGCGTCACCTGGGCAGCCGCACTTTCATATTCTTCTCCATGATGGCTTACCATAGGAGAGGGCTTCCCCGGTGGCTCAGGTGGTAAAGCATCTGCCTGCAATTTGGAAGACCTGGGTTCAGTCCCTGGGTCAGGAAGACCCTCTAGAGAAGGAAATGGCAACCCACTCCAGTATTCTTGCCTGGAGAATTCCATGGATGGAGAAGCCTGGTAGGCTACCGTCCATGGGGTCGCAAAGAGTAGGACACGACTGAGCGACCTTACTTTCACTTTTCTTTCTTTCACTGAATACAGCTCCCTGTGCTCTACAGTGGGTCCTTGTTCATCTGTTTACCATAGGGTAGTGTGTATGTGTTAATCCCAGAGTCCTAATTTATCTCTCCCTCGCCCTTTTCCCCTCTGGGAACCGTGAGTTTGTTTTCTGTGTCTGCGTCTATGTCATAAATAAGTTCATTTGTGATATTTTAGATCCCGTATAAGTGATATCAAATGATCTTTCTGATTTACTTCATTTAGTACGATAATCTCTTGTTGCATCCATGTTGCTGCAAATGGCATTATTCCATTCTTTCTTTTTATAGCTGAGTAATATTCCATTGTATATAGGTACTGCATCTTCTTTATCCATCATCTGTCAATGGACACTTAGGTTGCTTCCAGGTCTTGGCTATTGTGAGTAGTGGTGCTGTGAAAGTAGGGGTGCGTGTATCTTTTTGAATTATAGTTTTCACCTTTTCTGGATATATGCCCAGGAGTAGGATTGTTGGGTCACATGGTAACTCTATTTTTAGTTTCTTAGGAAACCTCCAGACTGTATTCCAGAGTGGCTTCCCCAATTTATAGTCCCACCTACAGGGTAGGAGGATTTCCTTTTCCCCACATCTTCTCTAGCATTTATTATTTGTAGACTTTTTGATGATGGCCATTCTGACTGTGAGATGGTACCTCATAGCAATTTTGATTTGCATTTCTCTGATAAATTAGCCATGTTGACCATCTCTTCATGTGCCTCTCAGCCATCTGTATGTCTTCTTTGGACAAATGTCTAAACCTATTTCTTGATTGGATTATTTGGTTTTTTGTTATTGGGTTGTATGAACTGTTTGTGTATTTGGAAAGTAAGTTCTTATTGGTTGCATCATTTGCAAATATTTTCTCCCCAGTCTGTGGGTTGTCTTTTGGTTTTTGTTTATGATTTCTTTTGTTTAGTCTTATTTGTTTATTTTTGCTAATTAAGGCATATTGTTTACCCAAGGTGAAAGTCAACCACCTTTTCTGGAGTGTGAGAGAATGTGAGAGTGAGAGAATGAAGTCATTCAGTCATGTCTGACTCTTCGAAGCCCCATGAACAGTCTGCCTATCCCAAGTAGCCCGCTAGGCTCCTCCATCCATGGGATTTTCCAGGCAAGAATACTGGAGTGGGTCGCCATT
Source organism: Bos indicus x Bos taurus (assembly GCF_003369695.1). Lineage (NCBI taxonomy): Eukaryota > Metazoa > Chordata > Mammalia > Artiodactyla > Bovidae > Bos > Bos indicus x Bos taurus. The sequence goes on along the minus strand of NC_040079.1, from coordinate 3,139,912 downwards.
TCCTTCTCCAAGGGATCTTCCGGACCCAGGGATGGAACCCACTGCAGGCAGACTCTCCCACACTGCAGGCAGACTCTCCCACACTCCAGGCAGACTCTTTACCATCTGAGCCACCAGGGAACCCACCAGGGCCTTCCCAGTTCATGGAGTCGCAAAGAATCAGACACAACCTTTACTGATATAAGCATAAACCCAAGGTGCACTGTCCTATTTTTCTGTATTTTCACCTACTGCAGCTGGCCTTCTGTCTTAGGCCATTACTTGTGACACACTTCCCTTAAATCTTAACCTTTTCAGCCTCCAGATGAGTTATAGTTATCCCTGACATAAAGTTGAAGCTTGAACTCAGTGAAATTCCAGGAAGTTTCCAGATTAAAAAGAATTTTAATTGCATATACACATATTTATTTAATTAAACTAATTTTCTCCGTGGCCATACAAGCTCATATTTTTTTAAGTTCACTGAAAATGTGAACATTTAATGGAATTTCAGAATGTTTAATGGAATCTGAATCATTGAAATGTGCTCTGAAATCACTGCTCTCTATTAAATATTTCCTATGGATCTGATCACCCCAGGACAAGGTTCATGGTGGACTTGCTTAATGAATTCTGTCTTTTAAATTTCCTGTGTTACTGCCTTATGAGATTAACTGACTCCACAATCTTTCTGTCAAAAAACACAGAATAATAAAAGTGTAAATTCATCAGTCAGTGGAAAAGTAAACTCTCGTGTCTGGCTGATGAAGCGTAACAGAATGCCGCTGCAGCACATCTCGCTGTTCTGTGCCTCAGCCGTCACCCCACATCTCTGTTGACGTGCATCCGAACAGTAAATCAGTGTCATAACAAAGCAGCCTGTCGGGCAGCGAGCCGGGAGACCTGCCTTTCGCCTCCTGTGTTGTGAGGAAATGTGTCAGTGTTTTTGTGATTTCCCAGTTCAGAGTCTGTACATCCTTCCTTCCAACAACCCTAAAATTTTATTGGCCAAGAGTTCAACAGCTCACTACACATGTAGTGAAAACAAAGGGTATGGCGGTCAGTGTTTGCTTGAGCTAGTGGTTCTGAGCTACACATTGATGTTTATAAAGACCAGTGCCTGGGCTCCGTGCCCAGGGTTTCTGGTGTGTTTGGACCAGACATGGCTTGGGCACCACTAAGCACTGTGTTAAAGCTCCCAGGAGCTTCTCACATGCAGCCAGATTTGATCATCGTGGGCTCAGATGCCAGCAAGCAGGGTGGGGACTGCGTGGCCTCTTTAATAAACTCTGAAGCCTCGTGAACACCATTCTCACTTCATGAAGAAGCAAAGAATCTATGAGATTATGTTTTTAATCACCAGGCCGGTAGCAAAGGAGTGTGTTGCATATAAAATCGCCACCCAGAACATTCCTGGTCAAATAACCATCACTTCCTGAAGGCAGTGGTCCCTGGTCAGGCCATGGGCACGTCCAGGCAGACGCTGCCTGCACTGCAGGTTACCTTGGTCAATCAGTTCAGTTCAAAGTTTAGATCAGGATGTTTCAAAGTATTGTGTTTTCTTTTTCTTCTAACCCTGGGTGAGGAGTCATCGCCCACATTGCTAGATCTTCTATTCAGTGTTAATAATTTGGGGGGGATTTTCTCTAATCAGATCTATGAACAAAAAATGTCTACTAAAAAGACAGCCATGCAGACAGCAAGTTGTAACCACATGGCTGCTCAGTTTGGGACATAATAGCTGATAATATAAAGCAAGGGCTTCCCTGGTGGCTCAGACAGTGAAGAATTGCCTGCAATGCAGGAGACCCTGGTTCGATCCCTGGGTCTTCTCCTGGAGAAGGAAATGGCTGCCCACTCCAGTATTTCATCTAGTTAGGGCTGCCAAGGCCCCAGTCTGCAAGACAGGCATTGCACATAGATGGCCTTTTTTGTTCACTGTATCTCCATTTAGCTGTAAGAAAGTTGAAGTTCAGAAAACATAAGATATTTGTCCGAGACCATGTATTCATGATGGTATCAGAACGGAAACCCGGGGGCTACTTCCTCCTATGCACCAGACTATACATCTGGACTCAGCATCTCAGCTGAAAAACCAGAAGGAGTTATCTTGAGAACAAATGAGTTCATGTCTGTGAAAAGTCTTTGAAAATCTCCTAAATGCCCTGCAAGTGCAAAGTGTTATTATTACCGTGAGTGATGGCATTTGTATTCAAGGCCACCCATGTGAACCATTTATGCAGTATCAAGAAGCTGTCTGTCTCCTGATATAGCCTCTGGCGTAATTAATCTAACACCCTTATCTTTCCCCTGCCTCGCTCCTTAAAGGAAATGAAACATTGACCTAACTGTGATATTTTCATCTGAAATCTCTGCAGCTTCCATAAATGAGCTGCCAGGGCCCCAGAGCAAGCAATGAGCCCCACCTGGAATAAAATGTCCCTCCCATAAGAAACGGATCATCACCCCATATGACGTCCTCTCAGAAAGCCTTTGTAGAGGGTTAAACAAAGAAAACCCTGAGTGTTCCCTTCCCCGTGGCAGGGGGTAGGAATAACACTTTTGTTTTAGTTTTCTACCTCTAACTATTTTGTGTTTCAGATGCATATTTATATCTTAATGAAATGCATTGTAAAAACAAAAAAATATATATGAAGTGTACATGTGTGCTCAGTCATGTCCAACTCTTCGTGACCCCATGGACTGTGGCCTGCCAGGCTCCTCTGTCCATGGAATTTCTCATGCAAGAATACTAGATTGGGTTGCCATTCCCTTCTCCAGGGTATATTCCTGACCCAGGGATCAAACCAGTGTCTCCTGCATTGGCAGACAGATTCTCTTACTGACTGAGCCACCAGGGAAGCCCTTAACTGTTACTGAAATCTTGTAAGTGCTCTTGTTCCTCGCTTTCTGCGCTCAACACTATTTGTGATGTTTGTGGGTATTTGTGACACGTGTAGCTTTAATCGAACATTTTTCAATGCTGTGTTGTCGTCCATTGTACAAATAGGTCCCAAGGAGTTTATTCGGTCTCCTGTCCATTTATAAGCAGGTCCTTTTCTAGTGAGTTTAAAATATTTTCAGTGTTAAGTACATGTCACTCATTTCCTTGTACAAATGTGTCAAAGTTTCGGTGGATTTTAATTTGCATATAATTGATTACTAATGAGGTTGAACTTTTTCACAGGCATAATTATTCATATTACATCTTCTGTAAAAATGCTTATGTATGCCTTGTTTTTCTTTTGGGTAGTGTGTCCCTTTTTATCGATATTATTATGTACAATTTATTTGTGCAGTCTTTTTTTAAACAAAACTAATATACAGAAATCTGGTGCATTTCTTTTTTACTGAAGTACGGTTGATTTACAATGTGGTGTTAATTTCTTCTGTACAGCAAGTGATTCAGTTATACATATATATATATTTTTCAGATTATTTTACATTTTGGGTTATCACAGGATATCGAATGTTGGTCCCTGTGCATGCTTGTCCTTATATATTCCAAATCGTAATTATTTGCCCATTTTTTTATTGTCAATGTTTCCTTGCATTTTATAGCTTGTCTTTTCATTTTTATATTTTTAATAGGAAAAGATATTAAGTGAAATCAAGTTTATTTATTCATTTATGGTTTGCATTTTTTATGTCTTTTTAAAGAAGTGTTTCCTACCCTGAGATCATACCCTCCTATCTTGTATCTTGTAACAGTTTTTGTCATTTCATCTTTCAAAACAGGTCTTTAATCCACTTAAAATTGATTTGAGTGTAGAATGTGAAGAAGACTTACAATTATTTTCCATAGGAATAATCATTGTACCAGGTTATTTATTGAAAAAAAAAAAAACCTTCCTTTCCTCCCTGATCTCTATGACTGCCTCTACCATTTATCAACTTTTGTGTATGTGTAGGTTTGGTTTCTGACTCCCTGCTGTGTCCCACTGGTCTTTTGTCCATCAGTGTGACGGAACCGCACGTTCTTAATTACCGTAGCTTTATGATCGATATGGCAGCATAACTGTTAACAATAGGCATTATTGTATCTATTTTACTAGATGCTCATGTTGTTCTTGGCTACCGTGGGTGCTGTGTTTGCGTGTTCTTTTAAAAACACATTTGGGAGATTAATGGGAGTTGCACTGAATTTACACACCATTGTGAGAGAATTTATAAACTTCAGCTATTGAACTTTCCCAGTGGTGCTAGCGATTAAAAAAAAAAAAAAACCTGCTTGCAATGCAGGAGACACAGGAGGCGTGGGTTCGCTCTCTGGGTCAGGAAGATCCCCTAGAGGAGGGCATGGCAGTCCACTTCAGTATTCTTGCCTGGAGAATCCCATGGACAGAGGAGCCTGGCGGGCTGCAGTCCACGGGGTCACAAAGAGTCAGACACGACTGAAGCGACACACGCACATTGAACTTTCTAATACATGGCATAGTTGCCAGTTTATTTACTTTTCTAAAAAATGTCTTCCACTAAAGTCTTTATTTTCTCCATAAATTTCTTGCAAATATTTGGCTTAAAATCATTCCTAGGTATTAGAATATTTTGGAACTATTGCATGTATTTAATTTTTTAAATATACTTTTCCTAATTTATATATGCTGGTGAATAGAACTGCAGGTGACTTTTTATGTTGATTTCTTATCCCTCAAGCCTTGCTAAACTCACTTAACTCCAATACTTTATCTATGGCTTGTTTGGATCAGGGATTTAGGCAATCCTGGCGTCTCCAGAAGGTGATGAATTTATTTCTTCCTTTTTCCGTCTTGCTGTGCTGTCTAAGGCCAGCACTGCCATGCGGGACAGAGGGGTGACTGTGGGGCTCAATCCTTGTCTTGTGTCTGACCATAAAGGAGACGCTTTCAAGTTTTCATCTTTCAGTGTGAAGTTGATGCGGGCTTATTAGGTAGATGCCCTCGACCAGGTTAAGGTCATTTCCATTTCCGGTTTGCTCTGCGGTTTTATTTGCTTTATTTTTGTTGTTGCTCCTGTTGTTTGTGTTCTATGATTCATTATCTTAAATTGTGTTTTGAAATTTTGGAATGTGCTTTCGTCATCTCCTGAGATGATCCGTGTGGCACTTCTGCCTTAATTTGTCAGTGTGATATCGTATTGATCAATAGAAAACCAGCCTTACTGAAGAGTCTAATCAGAATGAACTAGTAGTGACTAGGATAAATCCAATTAGAGAAATCTAGATTTTTTCTTATATGCATACATATTTTGTTGGTTTTTTTAAACTAGTAGTTTATCTATGGTTTTTGCATCTATAGTCATGAGTAACATTGTCTGCTAATGTGGTAAATATATTATTGAATTACACTTAAATCACTTTATTAAAATGGTACTTGGGTACAAACACAAAGCTCGGTATATACTTACATAACTTATAAAGCCAAATATAATTTACCAATGAGCCTCAACAAATTTACAGAATCAACAAATTTAAAAGCAGCAGTGCCTGGTGATCACAGCACTGACTGTTCCTGCCTTTCCTGTCATGCCTGTGCTAATCATGTTGTGACTCAGTTTCCCATGACTTTGCTATATTTGGCACTTCCCTGGTGCCTCAAATGGTAAAGAATCTACCTGCAATGGGGGAGACGCAGGTTCAATCCCTGGGTTGGGAAGATCCCCTGGAGAAGGGATAGGCTACCCATTGTAGTATTCTTGCCTGGAGAATCCCATGGACAGAGGAGCCTGATGGGCTTAGGGTTGCAAAGAGTCAGACACGACTGCAACTAACACTTCCACTTTCTTTATTTGACCTGCTGAGAAAAGTCCTTTGGAACAATAGAGCAGGATATTAGTTTTGCTTTGCTCATCAGAGATGTATTATTTACACGTCAAATTCGTTTTATTCTTTTCTCATTGGCTCACAACAACTCTAGGAGTGTCACGGGCACTTTTGTGCTTCTGAACATTAAGTCAGGAACGAAAATTACACGGTAGGGCTTGGTTATCCGTCATCTTGGAGGTCTAGAATATGTCAGGTTAATTTTGTTGAGATTCTCATCAAAATGAACATGGCCTGTGTTTGTGTGCTTGGTCGTGTCCAGCTCTTTGCGACCCCATGGACTGTGACCCACCAGGCTCTGCTGTCCATAGAATTTTCCAGACAGGAATACTGGAGTGGGTTTCCACTTCCTACTCCAGGGACCCTTCCCCACCCAGGGATCAAGCCCACATCTCTTGCACCTCCTACACTGGCAGGTGGATTCTTTACCACTGCACCACATGAGAAGCCCAAAATGAACATGTGATGCTGAGAAGTCCTTTAAAAGCGTCTGTGAGCTCAGATTCCTGGGTTATTGCCACTCCATCCAGAAGGAACCACCACCCCTAGATTGCGTTCTGCTGGAAACAGCACAGGTCAGCACAGCAGTGGCACCTCCCTGAACAGTGGGCAGGGTTGTAGATGAATCCTCGTACCCTGGGTAGGGTGGGGCCTCCTCCAAGACCTGACATGTAGACACCACAGCTTTCACTACTTTCCATAGCTTCTCCATCGTGAACGGCAAAGAAAAGTGAGCTGTGTCCGTCAACCCACCATGCTCTTTCCACACGCAGCCATCTCAGCCTAAGGGGAGAGAAGAAATGGTCCAACCCACCGGGACCAGTTACTCCTGCCGGGCCCATCTCCCATCCCAAGACACCAGAAGGGGATAGCTCCTCCCCACCAGCTCCAGCACGTCCCTTACACACAGGCCACTGGTGACTCCCCTTACAGCTGCCTGTATTCTCATGCTAACGTGATCTGCAGTAAGTGAAAATGTCGAGGACAGGAAAGAAACAACCCTGGTTTCATTTGCTCTGATCTCTTTTCTCTCATGATAATGGTTGTAAGGCCTGTTCATTCAACAGTGTTTGAGCGCCTTCTGTTTGCAGCAATCCCACAGCCTTAAGGACCACCAGCTGCTGTGTGTTCCCTGATGGCTCCACCGTCCTGTTCATACCAAACAAAGAGGCCGGTATTTATTTACACAAGGCTGATAAAGCCTGGAGCGTCTTTCAGAGTTCTGCTTCCTAATACACCATCTTAGGTGGGAACAACCCGTGAGAAGCAGCTTCAAAGTGTTTTGATGCAACCCAGATGTTTTCCGGAGGTTGTTTTCCTCCACACTCCCAGATGGAGTTCCTTGATGTTATGGAGCAAAGTGGCGAGTGTGTGGTGGATGGTCTGGGGCCAGACTCGAGGTGCGGCGTGGAGAGCTAAGAAAGGGCAGTACATAGTAATGAGATCCTTCCATGTTCAGTTCCCTTCCAGACTTCGGCCTATAGATCAGGAGAGAGTCTTTGGCAGGGCCTGATGCCTGTACATAGTAAGGAGATCCTTCCATGTTCCGTTCCCGTCCAGACTTCGGCATATAGATCAGGAGAGAGTCTTTGGCAGGGCCTGATGCCTGTACATAGTAAGAAAACCCTTCCATGTTCCGTTCCCTTCCAGACTTTGGCCTATAGATCAGGAGAGAGTCTTTGGCAGGGCCTGATGCCTGCTAACACTGCTTTTTAACAAAGAGACCCCTAAGTAGATCTTAGACAAACAGGTCTTTAGGCAGACCTGGACGGAATTAGAAATAATATTTGGTTTTGTTGGTGTTTGTTTATGCCTACCACCTCTTCACTCCTGAGAATACTGGTGTTCCCTTCACAGTAGTGAGGCAAAATATCCCTTTTAAATGAAACTTGCTTACACTGAAAGGGAACTTATTGAAAAATAACTAGTAACTAACAGTACTGTGCTGAGTTGCTCAGTCATGTCTGACACTCTGTGACCCCATGGACTGTAGCCCACCAGGCTTCTCTGCCCAAGGAATTCTCCAGGCAAAAATACTGGAGTGGATTGCCATTTCCTCCTCCAGGGGATCTTTCTGACCCAGGGATCAAACCCACACCTCCTGGTTGGCAGGCGGATTCTTTACCACTGAGCCACCGGGAAGCCCCAAATAATCACACTAAGTACTACTCTAATCAAAATCCAAAAGCATCATGGTGGTGGTTGGTGGTGAACCCAACTTTGGGGAGCACTCCCCCGGTGGGAAGAATAGAGTTTAGAAGCAGCCTGAACTGGACTGACGTGAGCTTGGGCAAACTCCAGGAGACAGTGAGGGACAGGAAGGCCTGGCACGCTGCAGTCCATGGGGTCGCAAAAAAAGTCAGACGTGACCTAGCAACTCAATAACAACAACAACTGAGCTGGATTGAAACCCAGCCCCCTCAGCCAACTCACAGGACTGTGTGACTTTAATGCCCCCTCAGAGCCACAGTTTCCTTACCCGTAAACAGCGTAGAAAGACCTCCAGGTGCGCCGTGAAGGCTATTGGAGCAGCTCATGAGCAGCCTTCTTGGATATGATCAGTGTTAGTCCCCTTTCTTGGCCGCTGTTGTGGAAGGAGGAACCTAATAGTATCTTGAATCTGAGCCAAAGATATAATTTTTGCCCAGATGATGAGAAAATTACAAAATGGAAAAGTGTAGACTCTGGAGCCAGGCGACCCTGTTAGCTTTTTCGACCTTGAACCTTCTGAGTCAGTTTCCTCATCCATAAAATGAGGGTGATTAGGATGCCTAATTTGCATGTTTATTGGGAGAACCTGGGGTAATCTAGATGCTCAGATCACATAGTGGTAACCACACAGGGCGTGCAGCAGGCACTAGATGACGGCTGCTGTTGTGGTCCAGGTTAGGGGATGGCCGCTGCTTCCCTTCCTCGTTTGGAACCACCTGTGGTGGTTTGGGCAAAATTCTTCTAGCACCAAGCCTGTTTATAATCAAGTGTTGGATGTCTCATGTAGTTTACTGGACACTGTACTGGAGGTGAAGAGCAGAATGGCCGTCGGGGTCCCGAATGGTCATCTGTGTATCATAGTCTCCCCCGTGGTCACGAGGCTGACCGGGAGCTGCCCTGCCCAGCATCACGAGAGAGGATCAGACCACACAGCCCTGCCCAGAAAAGAGCAGATTTCAACTTCCAGGGTCAGCTGCTACTGCAGTCACAGCATCGTGAGTCGGGGGCTGTCTGCACCGCGGTCCCCTTGCGGTTACGATGGCACACCAGTTCCCATCAAGGGAAAACAAGGGTGGAGCACCCTCAAGGAGGACCCTCCTGACGACGGCTCCCTTGAGTCTTCTCCAAGTCACATCTCCATAATTCCAACTCCATAATTCCAAGTGAGAGTTTGCAGCTTAAATGTCTCCTGAAATTCTAAGGAGCTTGAAATTTTGCTTTATTAATTAGTAGTTTCATTTTGCTAACATTGTAGAGTGCACTGATTTTCCAGAAGTGCTAATTACCAAGCTCAGCACAGAAGACTTGCTGCATATTAAACTGCCCCACCACATGCTCCCTGCAGGGCTCAGCCATGTCCTGATTCAGCAGAGCCAGCTTCCCTGGATGGGTAGGAGGCCCTGGCTGGTGCAACCCTATCTGAACCAGGCAGAGCTCCGAGTGCCTTAGGCTGGGCTCCCAAAGCCGTGGCCACGTCTGTCTTTAAGACAATGTGTCCTACTGTGCTAAACCTGTCTTGTGACATCGGAGAGCCGGAGTCTCTCTGCCGCCCTTCCCCACCCTTAGGTGTAGGCTTAGCTCCCATCGGGCAACATGTCGTGGTCCTGCGGCCCCTGATGGGTCTAGGAGGCCCTGGGAGGTTCTGGCTGAGTCTGAGCAGGAACAGAGCGTGTGTGTGAAGTCGCTTCAGTCGTGTCTGACTCCTTGTGACCCCTGTGGACTGGACATAGCCCGCCGGCCTCCTCTGTCCATGGGATTCTCCAGGCAAGGATACTGGAGTGGGCTGCCACGCCCTCCTCCAGGGGATTTTCCCGACCCAGGGATCAAACCCGTCTCTTAGAGACCCCCTAAAACACCCTCCCTGGTGTCATTGCAATAGGTGGACACAGACACGCATGAAAGCTCATGTATGGATGTGTATAACCGTATAGGAAGACGTAGGAGGTGGGGTTTTATTTTCGTAATTTTTCTCATTGATCGTCCAGGGAATTTTCAACTCATGATACAGATGATGAAGACCAGCTGAGCGCTCCCCACCACCTACAAGTCACCGGAACTGGGGCGACCAGCCACCCCAGTTTTTCTGAGTGTTCAGTGTTAACACGGGACAGTCCCAGAGGCACAGGCGGCCGCCTGCCTGCTCACAACCCCCAGGGGGCGTTCGTAGCCCACCCTCTCCTCCTCAGCCCCCAGCTCATCTCCTCCTCCCTTTCCCCAAGCCCCTGTCTGCACAAGATCCTGTCCAGTGACCTCACCTCACCGATCAGGCCAGTTAGTACTAATTCGCTATTCCCCACCTGTTCCTAGTATGCCTGGAAAAGTGAGATTTGCCTCCTGAGACAATATTTCAAAAGACAGCTTCTGTTTGTCATTAAAATGCGCCCTGAAGCTATGGCTGGCGAGTGACAGAGATGAGGGGACAGACACCATCGTTGCCCCCCACCCCCACTGTGGCGCCGTGGTCCTGAGATGCTGGTGTCCTGTGAGGGGATTAGTCGAGGCTGCGTGAGGCTCAACCCTGGTGCAGAGCCTGCTGCTTGTTCTCCAGGAGCTGAGGGGGCTGCTGGGACCCCAGGCCAGGAGCAGAGAACTCTGATGGCTCAGACTCAGAACGTAAGCCCTGTGTTTGCCCAGAGCTGTGCCAGTGTTTGTATGAGATAAAGGGAAAAGCGTGGCCTGAAGGAGATGAATATTTGGACAAGACACACACACGACATAATCTAGGAAAGTTATGACAGACTTTGAGAAGCTAAAGAGTCTCAACTCCCCTGTTTTTTTAAGACAGGGAACTGTGCTGGGTGATTGCTGCAGTTCAGAGATTGAATGATGACGTTTATCACATAACGGTGATTGGTGCTCATGTATTAGAGGGAGGGAGATGGAGGTAGTCATGGAAGGCTTCCTGAAAGAGGCAGAACAGACTCAGATTTGCAGAGCAGAGCTGGAAAGCACTGCTATCGGTCTGAAGGTTTGTGTCCCCCAGATTCATGCATGCAAACCCTCATCTCCAGTGGGATGGTTTCAGGAGGGGGAGCAGGCATTGGGGTGACTAGGTCATGAGGGTGGAGCCCCCACGAATGGGATTAGTGCCTTTATAAGAAGAGATGTGAGAGATGGTCTCTCTCTGCTGTGTGAGGACACAGCCCGGGCCACCATCTGTGAACCAAGAGGAAGGTTTTCACTAGAACCCGACCCCAATGGCAGCCTGATCTTGGACTTCCAGCATCCAGAACCGTGAGCTCTACGCTTGCCATTTAAGTGGCCCCGACTGTGCTGTTCTGTTATGGCAGCCGGAACCACTGAGACAGGCCTTCGTGAGGAGGAGGAGGGAGCGGCCTGACACAGGGTGTTATCAGCGGGGCACTGAGTGGATGGGGCGTCTCCGGGCACGAGGTCATCGGCCTGGCTCTATGCCACTGACCCGGGACGTGTGGCCTTGGTGGATGAGCGCCTGCATGTTTGTCCCCTGAGTGTCGGAGCGGGTGGCCCGGAGCAAAGAGGGCAGAGAGGTGGATTCCTGGAGCCACAGGCTGGGCCGGACCTAAGCTCGGCCACCCCGCCTGCCACATCGGGCCGATTGTTTCACCTCCCTGCATCTCCTCTTCCTCCAGCTGGGGATGGAAGCCGCGCCTGCCCACGGCTTACAGGAGGATGTAACTGCAAGTCTCTGTGCCTCTGCAGTGGTATTTGTTTCCTGGAAGAGCTGTGGGGAGGCTGAGGGGGGCAGAGGGAGGGGGACGGGCCGAGGCTGGCCTGCAGGCCCCATCAGGACGGCAGAGCCCTGCCCTGATGGGGGAGGGCAGGGAACATAGTGCTGGCTTCCAGAAGGTTCCCGAGTCCTGCTGTGGTTGCCGGGTCTCACGTGGTGCTGGAATGAGCAGCCCCACCGACGGCTTCGAGCCAGTATTCAGGAACCAGAGGGGATGTGAACACGGCTGTCCACCATGAGCCAAGGACCCTCCCAGGCACCCAACGTCATCTGATGGGCGAGAAAGTTAGTCTGGGGACGTCTGGTGGGTCACCAGAGGCTGAGTGCCCAGCGGGCGGCGAGGCAGCTCTGCATCCAGGCTGCCCCCCTCGAGAGCTGTAACTACCCCCGCACCCCCTGCTCCAAACACCTCCACGTGCCCCCCGGGAGCTTGCCGCCCCCCACGGCCCTGGCCTGGCCTCCCCCCAGCCAGGCGCCTGCAGAGATGCCTGTGGCCTCCGGTGGTCAGGGTCTGCACCAGAGCTGCACCCACCACAAAGGGCAGGCCGGACTGCCCAGCACAGACTCGGGGCCGCCCCGTCTGGCCCCTCCAGCCTCAGCCTGGGTCGTTGTGGGACGGAGCCCACAGTCAGGATGAGCCAGCCTGCCACGGGGGTGGGAAGACACCACGTCTCTCGGGCTGCAGTGACCCAGGCACCAGGTTCACTCTGGGCCTGGAAGGCAGAGCCCAGGGCTGGAGGGCTCACTGCGTCCTCCGTCTCTAGGGTGCGAGTTGTCCATGGACACAGGGGCTCTTTTCAGACAGGCAGCCGTGAAAGACACAGGAGGGTTGAGGTAAGCAGGGGTCCTCTCTGGGGTCCTTGGACCCCAGGCTAGGATTCCACGCCCCACTGGCTCCCCGCTACTCCCCAAATCTGCCGGTACCCACTTCGTGTGCTGAACGCTTGTTTCCAGACCCTTTCCTATCATGTATGATGCAGAGGATGAGACCGTTAGATGGCATCACCAACTCGATGGACATGAGTTTGAGCAAGCTCCCGGAGTCAGTGATGGACAGGGAAGCCTGGTGTGCTGCAGTCTGTGGGGTCGCACAGTCGGACACGCCTGAGCGGCTGAGCAGCAACCACGTGACACCCTGCGGCAGTTGGGATGCTTCATGTCCAGTGTTTCATCCCCACTTCCCAGGACTGGTGCCCAGACCATGTTAGGTAGTTGATTAATTTTTATTATTTCCCTACTGTTAAAATAATACAAGATATAGAAAGTAAAAAAATGTGGAAAGCAGGGGGAAAAGGTCTTATAGAAGGACCAGCAGATCCAGTATCCATAGACAGTTACTATTAATATTTTAGTGTTCTCTTATTCTTGTTTCCCAGAGTAGAAACCTTATAGTTCTAATAATAATATAGTTATAATAATAATTATTATTTAATAGCTATAATAATTTGTTGTATATATTTCAACTTGTGCCTAGTATGATTCAGTAAGCATTTTATACAATTAAATACTTTTCCTAAACATAATTGTCAATAGTTACATAACAGTTCATAGAATGCATTTACAAAAATTAAATCATTTCCCTGTGGACATCTAGACTATTTACAATATATATAGTATTACACGAGGGCTTCCCTGGGAGCTCAGCTCGTAAAGAATCCACCTGCAATGCAGGAGACCCTGGTTCAATCCCTGGGTCGGGAAGATCTGATGGAGAAGGCATAGGCTACCCACTCCAGTATTCCTGCCTGGAGAATCCCATGGACAGAGGAGCCTGGCAGGCTACAGTCCATGAGGTTGCAGAGAGTTGGATGCAACTGAGCACTAAGCACAGCAGAGCACATAGTATTACAGTTGATACAGTGGAATATCTTTAGGCCTAATGTTCCTAATGAGGAATTACTGACTCAAAAAAATGAGTGTTTTGTGGGGGTTTTTTTGCCTATTGTTTTTTCTAACTGAAGTATTACATGCTTTTTTAAGGCTCTTGATACATATTTACAAATTGTTTACTGTGTGCTTAATCAGTCATATATTTACTGCATAAAGCAGCAGGCTTTATCATTAAAAACACTGTTGAATCTATGAATTTTCAAAAATCTTTGCTAATACAATTCAATTGCATACCTACTTAAATCAGCATGTATGTATTTATATACCATAGTTGATAAGTTAGTATGTATTTAGTAGTTGATTGATTATTTTCTGTAAATGAATACCCATGGCACCTTTCTTGTGAATTTTCTGGTCTGATTCCGGGTCCGTTTATCTTTTATTGCCTTGGTGTGTAAATAATAGAAAAGGTCACTGATGAGAGCTCCACGGGTCCAGAAGCCAGCACTTAACAGTGCAGCCTGAGCTGGTCCCAGCAGAACGCCTCTGGGAATCAGTGCCCAGGATGGTGGGCTTCTGAGCCGGACCCTGACCCCCCGTGATCTGATGAGCAGTTACAGGCTAGGAGGTGAACAGCCAGAGAAAAGAAGAGCTGCAAAGACCTCCAGTAATCTACAGACCAGATAATGAGCCCCTAGTGGCTGAAGAGAAGGCTGGCTGTTTATCTCATTGCCTTGGAGAAGAATAAAGTTCTAAGACCCATCACCCCGGGAAGCAGAGAGTTCATGTCCAAGCTGGGTGAGCTGGCGTGTCTGGGGTGGTGTTAGAGGCCTCGGCGTCCCCTCAGAGCGGACCCTGCACACCTCACACACCTGCTCCCACCCAGGTGATCCCACCAGCAAGGTCTGAATGACGTTTCAGGGGCAGCATTGCCGGCCTCATGTTTGGCCTGTACAGAAATAGGCCTGGAAACTTACCAAGAAAAACAAGTGGCCTTTTCTATCCCCTTGGGAAAGTGCTGCAGAATCCTTTCACTTCTTCAGAGTCAGAAGCCTGCATTTGGCAGCCGATGAGGCTTGAATTTAACTGCAGCATGAAAAGATTGAGAGAGTGCCTGCTTTCCACCAGTCAGTACACCTGTCACCTCTCCCAGTGCTTACAGAGTTTTCAGTTCTCAGGCTTTGTGTTTTCGTTCAGACCCCTCCCATGAAGGGGTCCAGCCATCCTCACCAGCACAGCTGCTGGAAATCGTTTAGGATTTTCCATTGATATCAGTCACCATCTGGAGAGCCCGCTAACACCCAGCTGGCCAGGGGAGGCGCCCGAGAATTCGCGGTTCCAGCTGGTTCTGCAGGCTGCTGGCACCGCTGGCCCCAGAGTCACAGGCATGCGGGTTAAGCAGTCCGTTTCTAATTCTGTCATAGCACTGTGACCTCGGGTCAAAGCTTAGCCTCTCCAAGCCTGCATCTCATTTCTAAAAAACTGGAATAACATCTTCCTTGCCAAGTGGACAATAAGAGGCCACATGAGGACATGAGCGGGCTCTGTGTTGTTCAGTCTTTCAGTCGTGTCCAGCTCTGTGACCCCATGGACTGCAGCACACCAGCCTTCCCTGTCCTTCAGTATTTCCCGGAGCTTGCCAAAGGGTTCGTGTTCATTGAGTTGGTGATGCCATCCAACCATCTCATCCTCTGCTGCCCTCTTCTCCTTTTGCCTTCAATCTTTCCCAGCATCAAGGTCTTTTCCAGTTCTCAGTCAGTTCTTTGCATCAGGTGGTCAAACTATTGGAGCTTCAGCTTCAGCATCAATCTTTCCAATGAATATTTAAGGTTGATTTCCTTTAGGATTGACTGGTTGGATCTCCTTGCAGTCCACGGGACTCTCAAGAGTCTTGTCCAGCACACAGTTCAAAAGCATCAATTCTTCAGCGCTCAGCCTTCTTTGTGGTCCAACATCCATACATGACTACTGGAAAAACCAAAACTTTGACTGTACAGACCTTTGTTGGCAAGTATGAAATAAACCAAATGTGGGTGAACGTCTGTCAGTGCCAAGCACACAAGGAGCCCTCAGCTGGTAGCAGTGGGTATTTTGGAATCATTAATCAGCAAATACTTAGCATCAGGTCTCTGCAGGCATTGATGTGGGCATCAAAACGAGCACACGCGGAGTCTCCATCTTCTTGGAGATGATAATTGTGTGGGAGACAGCATAAGATGAATTTAGTAACGGGAGTTTTGATAAACGCTCCACACACCGCTCAGAGAGCAATGGGCCAGCGTCGTCTTTCTGAAGGAAAGCGCCACGTGCTGCAGAGTGACCAGAAAGGGTGTCAGAGTCTGAGACTCAGACTGAGCCAAGCATTCTTGAGGCCGACAGGAAGAGAAAGCATGACACTTTGGGGGGTCCTGGTGGTTGTGTGTGGATGGCTTGGGCTGATGCAGGCTTGTTCAAAGGTCAGTTCCAAAGCACAGTTCAGTTCTCGAAGTGAAACCTCAAGGGGATGATTCTGCATTGACTTGTAGACACGCTGCCCTCGAGCAGGACGAGGGAGGCCACTTCCTCGGGGCAGGCGGGCGCCCGACCACATCTTCACGTCCCCTTGGCCCGCTCGGGTTCTCCAGGTGAACAGGTGCTCAGGGGCCACCCCCCACTGGAGGGTAGGAGCAGGTCCCGCCCCTACCCAGGTGCTCCGATACGTCCTTGACCCTTTACCCTCACCCCCGCCATCCAGCATCACCTGTCCTCGGAAACCTCCCCACGTGACCCAGCGGTGCTGGCTCTTCCTTCTCAGCACAGTCGTCTCATCCTCTAAGCGATCGCCAGGCTGGGTGAATTCACTTGCATTGAGTCACTGAGTCAGGCCCACTTCCCAGCATCTTCTTCCTATCTGACTCTGCAGGTTTGTCCATGGGGTGGGCTTCCAACCTCTTTCCTCCTGCCTCCCACCAGCAGAGGGGCCCCAGTGCTGCTAACCAGAGGCTGAGTCTGGTGCCCTGGTCATCTTGGAGTCCGGCCTTTCCCTGGGCACAGTCCGGTGCCACCCAGTCTGGTTCCCCTTGAGTTTCCCACACGCCTTGGTTGTGGGAGTTGCTGGTTTTTTTTTGGCGGGCGTTTTGGGAATTTGAGAACAGCACGACTTCACTTACCTGGGTGGGTGTGACCCAGTCTGGACTCCAGCCTGGGGCGGGCTGTGTGGGGAGTGTCCGGAGTGACCTCTGATGACCACATCACTGGTCTATCCACCCCGGACCACCTGCCCTCTCATCTTTGCTTCTGTTGATTTATCCTCATCTCTATGCCTGCCAGCCTCTGAGAGGTCTGTGGATCTCTGGATTGCATCAGCCGTCTCCTTCAGTGAGCCAGAAAAAATTACTCTCTTGGAGCTATCACTTGGAAAATGTAAGGACGAGATCTCCTCCAGAAACCAAAGCGCTGATCACTGGGTGCGGCATAGGAAGTAGTGTTCATTATCTGCCGTAATTCTGTGCATCTCTTTTTAAGCGTAGATGAGGATGTGCCTGAACCTGGAGCTATTTGGGGGGCAGAGACCTCATCATTATTCATAACACCTGGCACAGGAGAGAGCTCAGAGGGAGCAGGCAGACCACAGAAACACGGTAACTGGTGGCAGAAGAGTGTACGTTCACTGGGGTTTTTCAGTTACAAGGGACAGAATTCACACTTAAAATGGAATAAACAAAGAAGAGACTCTTACTTGCGAAGGACGGGCAGACACAGGTTGGGCACCAGGCACAGCTGTACCAGGTGCCAGAGTAAATCCTCGGAGCGTGCGTGCTTCCCCGTACCTTCCCTTTCTGCATTCCCTTTGTCTTCGCTTCTCTTTAGCTCCAGTTCCCTCTGGGTGTTTGTTTCACTCTCTCTCACCATGAAAAGACATATTCTATGGGACCAGGTAGATCAGTAATCCCTGGGCCTTCCAGCACCAGAACCCAGTGGCAGGAAACCATTAACTTCATAACTCTGTCAGGGAGACGCTGAGGGATGACCTGGACCGAACCCACACCGAGTGTCGCCGAGGCCAGGGAGGGGTGGGAGGGAAGGCTCTCAGGGCACACAGGCGCGCACCGCATGTCCAAGCTGGTGTCCAGGGCAGAAGGTGGTGCTCACGGGCAGGCCAGAGCCGCAGATTATGGGGGAGGGACGGCTTCAACCTGGGCCGGCGGAGCATGGAAATCTCTGCCAAGTGCTCAGCCAGAGCATCCTGGAGTAAGACAAAAGCAAGTATTCCCTCTGATTAAAAATAAATTTTAAAAATGCTGGAAGGAGAGGTGTGAAATGAAAGTCGCTCATTCATGTCCGACTCTTTGCGACCCCCTGGACTATACAGTCCATGGAATTCTCCAGGCCAGAATACTGTAGTGGGTACCTTTCCCTTCTCCAGGGGATCTATCCAACCCTGGGATCAAATCCAGGTCTCCCACATTGCAGGCGGATTCTTTACCAGCTGAGGCACAAGGGAAGCCCAAGAATACTGGAGTGGGTGGCCTATCCCTTCTCCAGGGGATCTTCCCTACCCAGGAAGGAGAGGGGTTACCACCAAAATAATTCCCTCAGAAAAGTTAATATATATAAAGCACTTTGAACAGTGCGTAGAATGACATATCAAATGCTGCTCCCCCAAATTCATCAAATATAAATGAATGTGTACTGTAAAATCAACACTTTTTCACTTACCTCCAAGAAAGCATAATATGCTACAATTTTAGCGTTGACACACCATCAATTTTAATACATTTGAATTTTGGTGAGACTGAAATGTGAATAATTTGTGCATATTAGATTTGAAAAAGTTAAGTGCGCATCTTTATATATGTCCCCACCACAAAGGACTGACAAATACCACTCTTCCTCTATACTGAAAGGTTGTTGTTGAATCACAGTAAGACACCGGGATTCTTGGCTCCCAGAGGAGAAGAATTCAATCCGGGGCCAGAGACGAGGCTTGATCGCTCAGAGCTTTTGTGTGATAAAGTTTTATTAAAGTATAAAGGAGATAGAGAAAGCTTCTGACATAGGCATCAGAAGGGGGCAGAAAGAGTACCCCCCTGCTAGTCTTCAGCTGGATGTTATATAGTCACTAGCAGTCTGTTAATGACAGAAAGGAATGTCTTAAAACTCAGAATGGCACCAGGCCCCTCACCCATAAGATACATCTTGGGATAATCTTGGCACCAAATGGTTCATCCTGGGCCGTAAAATGATTAACTTGAATCTTGAAGAAGGGCAGACCACCATACAAATAATTTCATTTACATAGATTAGAAGAACAATATCTGAGTCTAACATACTGCTTTGTCAAATAGGTTCTGAGCCAAGAGGCGGAACCAACTTGAAGACAGAGTCGGGGTAAACGCATAGCACATTAGCATAGCTTAAGACAAACATTCCCGTAAGAAAAAGGCCTTGGTTACCTCTAGGTTTGAGAATGGTTAACTTCAGGTGAAACCAAGTGTCATTATGGCAACACAGTGTTTTAAGAGAAACCTTCTTTTAAATTTGTGTAGAGAAGGAAAAAATATTGCTAGTTTGTTTCCTCCTGCCACTTAAGAGAGATAAAAATGGCTGACACTTGCAGGCTATTTCCTCTGTTTGGAGACCCCCGGCCTCCCTGCCTGTTACCCTCTCAATACAAAGAGGCAAATACTCTCCCAAGTCTGGTGACCCGGGAAGCCCTCCTTCTGTTGGAAGGATGAGCCGTGGCTGCGGGGCAGCCGCACTCCTAACGGTGACCACAGCGCCGCTGAGGGGCACGCAGCTCGGCCCAGGAGGTGGTGCCCCCAGGGAGGGTGGGGGCCCCTCCAGGAGCTGCCAGAAGCCCCTGAGAGAGGCCCCCATGTGGCTATGAAGGTCCCTCCCGCCCAAATCCTCTAAAGAAAGGCGACTTGCTCAGTGGAAGACTCTGACCCCAGACAGCGAGTGATTCCGGGGGGCCTTTCCCAGGGGTACCGAGAGTTCCCACCCCCATGAGCCAGGAATGGGGGTGCCCCAGGGACAGGGTGCTCTGTCCAGGCGCGGCCATGGATAGCACCAGCTCTCCGGCAGGGGCTGAGCTGCGGGCCACAGGCAGCAGAGGGTAGGAGGCCTGCAGAGGCGGATCCCACAGTGGGCTTGGCACCTTCGGGGTTGACGAGCTGCTGCCCGCCCTCCACGTCCCGGCTCGGAAGCCCTGCGCGCCCAGGTGCCCTGACCCTGGCGCAGGAAGTGCCTTCACACACTTCCTCCCGGCACTCCCCAGCCTGGTGTTTGGGGAGGCTGACCAGGCTGTCCATGGGCAGGCCCACGACTCAGAGGCCCACGGGGAGGAGAGGGGGCTAGGCAGGTACCCCCGCCCCCGCCCCGAGCCTTGTCCCCGTGGTCACTGTGAATTCGCTCAGCTCCCATGTCCCAGGGGACTGGGCACAGCCATCAGCTGCACCGGAGCGTAATTTCATCTTGAGGCTTTTCCCTCAGCTTTGGAAAAACAGCACCTCTGAGCTCTGCAGATTAGAGTGCGAGTTCAGCAGTGGGAGAGTTCCTGAGGGCCCGACTCTGAAAAGCATGCTTTTCCTCCACCGTTTGCACTGAGGGGAGGGTCTGTATGGTGATGTTTCACATGCTTCTCCTAGATTGTGGCTGACATTTGAAAGGATGAGCAATGTGAGTACTTTGTAGTTAGAAGGATGGTTTTAGATAATGTGGAAGACTTTCTCTTTCTTGGCACTGAACTCTGCTCTTTGGCGTTAAATCCGTGTTATTTTGCTGCGGCGAAATGTGATGCGCTGTGTTGCACTGATTTCTGGAGGAAAGGCTGGGATGGGCAGTGCCGACATGAGAAGCTGAAAGGACTCCGTTATTTGTCGGTATCCTAGCAGCAAGGACTGGATGGGCTGATGATAGTTATTATGCTAATAGTGCATTTCCTTTAAATGTGCTTTAAAACCCTCAAGTTTTTCTGCAGCATTCCTGCAGCACAACTGTCTCCCTTTTTATCCTCCTGATAGCACCACGAGGCAGACGCGGCAGGTATGATTATCTGTATTTCACAGGTGCAAAAGTCCAAAGGCAGAACAGTTGTGTGAATTTTGCCAGGTCCCACCACTGCCTGGGCAGGAACCAACCTTAGAGCCAAGTGTGCTGGATCTGGGGCAGTGGGTGGACTGGGGACGTGAGCTGTTCACACAGCATAGTTGTGGCTCCAGCACCAGTCAGATGAGAGCTTGCAGAGCCAGCGCCCAGCGCCCTGCCTGGCTTTTTGGAGGTGCTCACATGTGCGTCTTTGGGGTTGATGGTGATGCTCCCGAATTGGACAGGAGCCATTAAGAGTCTGTAAAACCCTCACTGATTCAACAGCATTGCCGCCGCTGCCACCCCCCCAATCAGTGCATTTCCAGACTGAGACACCAACTCAAGGAACAGACGGTCACTTCCTTGCCCAGCCGAGCAGTAGAATGGCCAAAGCAGGGGCTCGGAGAGCAAAGCAGAGTAAGCAAAGAATTGCTCAGTTCCCGAAATGAACTTGAGTAATCGGAGAGCGAGTCTCAGCACCTTGGCGTGTTGACCTAGGAGACAGCAAGCGTCTACACACATATGCGTCTGTTGTTCCCCTTTAGATCAGAGGCCACAGCTTCCCACTGGCGTCAGGTTCTGTAGGCACGGTTTGAGAAGGCTATACGTTCTGTCCAGCATCTTTCTCACATAATCTACCCAAGAAAAGTCCCTCTCGACATGGTTTTCTGACTGTGGGTGCAGCCAGCCTCTGCCCCCACCAGGAGAGCACAGGGCCTCCCGAGCAACTTTGGGTGTTGCTGTTCAGTCTGAAAATCTGATAAACAAGATATTCGCATTGTTATCAGATTTCCTTTTGTTCTTTGTATGAACACTTCTGTATGGTCAGTACTTCATGCGGTTCTCTGGCCCACCTGTTCGTCTCCTCCACCCATTTTTTTTTTTTATTGCACAAGGAGCAGGAGGCATGGTTTCTACTCATGGGAATGTCTCCTTGGAAAACGGCAGAGACCCCGCCAAGTCCTAAGATGCACACGAGAGCATTTTCACTGTGATAAAAACCAGAATAGATGTCAAACAGCAGAGACATAATGAAATAAGCTACAGTGTATCTCCTAAAAGGCACGTCTCAGAGCATGCTTAATGATATGGAAAAGCACTTCTGATATAGATTCTCAAACATTGTGCAAAACCGTATGTTACATAACTTTAGCTTTATTAAAACTAAATTTTATACCCCACCCACCAACCCTCTCACGTTCTCTCTCATCTAGAAGGGAATAAAATGCCAGACAGTCTATTTTATCAAAAACAGTCATGTGCCGTGTATCTGTTGAGTTGCAGGGTCGTGAGCTTTAACTTTTCCCCTGTACGCCAGAGCAATGCTGAGGGTGCACAGGCAGAGGTCGGCCGCATTTGTTGTCCCGGTTTCCACCTCATGGTCGGCCAAACTGATGTGTGATTTCCCACCAGCCGGTTTGCTTTTCAAAAAGATAATCCCAGCGGCGTTGTGTTCACCCTCCCGTGGGTGTTGGCGAACATCCTTCCTGTCACTGTTGCATAACAACTTCACTCCAGTGGAGACCCAGTCAGCGCTGTCTCCTGACCTGAACTCAGGCAACATGGGCTGTTCCAGGAGGCTGATGGCTGCTCGGAAACACCCACAGGGGCTCTTGTATCTGCCAAGCAGAAAGGTCGACTCACACGCCTGGCACCAGCCTGGCACCAGCTCGGCTCAGCAGGGTGTGGACAAGGGCCGTTTGTCAGCAGCTGCCCCTGGGTGTAGCCCCCCACGGGACTCCTCGCAGCCCTGGGGGTTCTCCTCCACGTCCCCACTGCCAGGTGACAGCACAGGACCCAGGACCCCCGTGGGTGGGTGTGGAATCCCTCCGTATTCCCCTCCCGAGCCCCCAGGTGCCCAGAAGGATGCGCCTGGTGACTGGAGCCGCACACTCGGAGAGGCCACGGCGACAGTTTCTCCCGGTGGGCACCGTTCTCCTCGGCCAACGGCGGCATGTCAGCAGTAGAGCGCTCCCCTTCCAGCCCGCACCCACCCTGACCAGTGTTCAGGCAGTAAGCAGAAAGTTAACCAGAAGGTCGAGTTCTGTGCAGAGGCCATGCAGCTCCGAACACAGGAGGGGTGTCCAGTCCCTTAGTCACAGTTGGTGCTTCTGACTTGCTGCTCTGTGGCCCGTGGACGAAGCCCTTCAGGGGACTAGAGGTGATGTCTGTAATACACACAGAAGCTAAGGCCAGGTGGACACAGGAACCTGATGGGCGCCAGCCTCCCCAGGTCAGCCGGCCTCTCCATCAGCCATTTGCTTCTCCTGCACAGTCTGCTGAAGGATGCGTTGGCCAGGTTTCAAGGTCTAGAGGCAGAATTTCCATGTTCTGGTGATGTGTTTCATCCATGTGCAGTGTTCCAGTGTCATGGGTCAACTGTGTAGAGTTTCCAGTGGGAACAGAGTGAACACAACAGGGACGATCCTGTTTGCCATAGGAATACAGCGTATCGTCACTGCTGAACCAGTGGGAGCTCCGTGACCACACGAACCGTTCCATCTCACCCTATAAAGTAAACTAATGTCCTGTGTAACAGGATCTTTCATCCTCCCTTATTGTGGAAATGTAAGTAAAATTGTGCTCGGTCAGGAAGCAGGGGAACTCAAGAGAAGAAGCAAGAAACAAGGGGGAAAGCGATCAGTGGATCGTGACCACTCCAGGAATGTGTTCTCGAGAGGGGCAGTTGCTGTGCCATGTCAATTTTGAAACCTGGGATGAGTGATATTTGGGGGTTTTAGCTGGAATCCAGAGAATCTGTTTCCCCCTGAATAGTAACGTGTTGGGTTCACTGTGAATGTTGACTTTCCCCTTCAGGATAGTCTCCTTTCGATTACGAGTGTGGTAGTGGGATCACTAATTAACTTGCTGAACGTCTTCTCCAGATGTCAGATACCTTTGGACTCAACGGGCTTAAATATGGAGGAAACCTTAGGGATCATCCAGTCAACCTCGTGTTTTGTAGATTAAGTTACATGAAATTAACTTACAAGGCCGAGGTTAAGCAATGGACTCAGAACTGGATGTCTAACAGTCTCAGCTCGAATTCAGGTTTCTGTTTCAAGTCCAGCGTCCCTTCTGCTTTATCATCCGCTGGAGCTGTGCTGCTGCCTTTCAGCCAAGCCCTGAGCCGGGCAGTATAGCTGCCTTTGGGCCTCGATTTTCCAGAACCAACGGCTAAACTGTGCCACTGTGGTGACTGTCCCATCCCCGGCGTCCTTGGATGACAAGCTGCCCTTTGGGCTCCATGTGTCTCTGGGCTTTCTTGTAACCACCCTGGGAACACGTGGGTGTTCTTCCTGGTCACTTCGCCCAGGAATCCTCTCCTAACGCCTCCAGGCAGAATAAAACTTTGTCGTGATGAGAGTAACCACAGAAAGACTAGCGGGTGTGTTACTGAGCCCTGACTGCTGGGCACTGTCCTCAGTGCTTTGACGTTGTCAGCTCACTCAGCCTCACGCCCACCCTAAGACTGGGCTCTGCATTTATCTCATTATTGTTTCGTTGCTTCAGTCATACCCAACTCTTCTGCAACCCCATGGACAATAGCCTGCCAGGCTCCTCCGTGCATGGAATTTCCCAGGCAAGAAGACTGGAGTGGGTTCCCATGTCCTCTTCCAGGGCATCATCCCGACCCAGGGATTGAACCCGTGTCTCCTGCATTGGCACATGGATTCCTTACCACTGAGCCACCCAGGAAGCCCATGCCTTTATCTCCAGTGACAGATAAAGGGACCTCTGGGAGTCCAGCCCTGGCCCAGTCCCGCAGCAGGTCTGTTGTGCTCCTGGAGCACTGGGTGCAGACACCCTTGTGGGGCCTGGAAGGGACTGAAGCTCTGTAGAACACAGACTCCCATTGTAAACGTGAACATCTTCAAAGCAAAATGTGTTGTTCCCTACAACTTGTTCCCTTTTGTTTTCCTTCCATTAAAAATGCAGCCAGCGTGAAAATGGATTTAATATCTATCATAGCAAATTTTACTTATTCAGAATATTAATTGGCTATGGTCTGACTTGATTCAAAAATGCATTGTTAGGCTTAGAACTCATAAAAAGAAGTTAAAATTTCATAATACATTTTTACCCTTTGGCAAACTCGTAAGAACAGCTGCAGAAATTAAACGAGGATGTGTACTTGTGTCTGGAAGTTTTCCAGCTCATTTCTGGTTGAAGTGAATGTTTAAGAGGCAGGAGGCCTGAGCAGGAAGCTGATACTTGACGAGTTTTCAGCTCCATCCTTCCGTGAGAACCGTCTGTGGGAACTGCCCTTTCGGCATAATTCTGTTTAAAATGTCAATATTTGCGCTGTTTTCTATGCTTGCAAAACACCCTCTCACTGGCCTCGTCAATGACACTGACAATATATTTTTTAGAATTACTTAAAAAAAAAAAAGATTGAGTCCTGTTCTTGGTCCACGTAGCTCCGCTTCTATAGACGCTGGAGATTTGCTTCCCCCTGGGGGTGGAAGGCAGAGCATTTAGACACAGAAAACATGCAGAACTGACCAGGGCCTTGTGAACAGGCTCATGCATACTTTAAGAGCCCCGGAAGACGCTGGATTTTTACCCTGGGCTGCTATTTCGTAGATTTGGCTGCACATGACCAACCTAGACAGCATATTCAAAAGCAGAGACATTATTTTGCCAACAAAGGTCCGTCTGGTCAAGGCTATGGTTTTTCCAGTAGTCATGGATGGATGTGAGAGTTGGATTGTGAAGAAAGCTGAGCACCGAAGAATTGATGCTTTTGAACTGTGGTGTTGGAGAAGACTCTTGAGAGTCCCTTGGACTGCAAGGCGATCCAACCAGTCCATTCTAAAAGAGATCAGTTCTGGGTGTTCATTGGAAGGACTGATGCTAAAGCTGAAACTCCAATACTTTGGCCATCTCATGCGAAGAGATGACTCATTGGAAAAGACCCTGATGCTGGGAGGGATTGGGGGCAGGAGGAGAAGGGGACAACAGAGGATGAAATGGCTGGATGGCATCACCGACTCAATGGACATGAGTTTGGGTGAACTTGGGGAGATGGTGATGGACAGGGAGGCCTGGCGTGCTGCAGTCCATGGGGTTGCAAAGAGTCGGACACGGCTGAGCGACTGAACTGAACTGAACTGGAATCACCTGGAGTGTTTCTTTAAAATACAGATGTCAGGGTCCCACCCCTAGATTCTGATCCTTGGGCTGGGCTCCTGGACCTGGCAGTAGGGTTTTCAGAGCTTCTCAGATCATTCTAATATGCAGCCGAGTTTGAGAGCTGCTGACCTAGACCACCCTCCTCCCCAGCCCCAGAGAATTTGGGGTTGACCCAAGGTCAGAGCTGTAACATCCCCCAGGGCACCTCAGTGCTGCACACGGGTCGCCCAGCCAGCAGCCGGAGGCCCTCTCTGCCTCCTCCCCGACTGCACTGGCCACACTCAGGGCATCCTCCCCACTGTCCCTGCCAGTCGGCCTCCATCCTCACTTCTGCGGTGACAGGCTGACGCTTGCCTGTCCTCCCTACATCCATCTTCATGGCCCGGGGCTCACCTGCAGAAGACTCACCCCAACCCTGGCGCTCCCTCCTCAAGCCTCAGCCAAGGCTTCCTGCTGCCCCTGGGGTCCTGTGCCTGGCAGGATTCTGGTCACTGGGAGCGTGTGCCCAGTGCCCCCAGCCCCCAAGCCCTGCCTCTGGTTTCTCGCAAGCTGTTTGCCCCTTGTCATCTCATTTCTCCACCCCCTTTCCTTGTCATGCTCCCTGTCCAGATCGCAACCTAAAACCCACTTTCTCGAGCGCTGACCCTTGCTCCAACCCAGGTGAACCTTGAGGACATCCTGCTCTGTGAGTTGAGCCAGACACAGAAGCACCCACACTGCACTTTTCTATTCTATGAGGTCCCTGGAGTCGTCAGGTGCCTAAGACGCAGAAAGTAGAACGGAGGATGCTGCAGGCAGGGAGTGCAGTTAGTGTTTTATGGGGGGGGGCTTTATTTCTGCAGGATGCCAGGAGTCCAGGAGATGGCGGTGGGGACAGTTGCAGGACAGTGTGAGTGCATTTAATGCCAGCAGACTATGCGCTGAAAAGTAGCCAGGGTGGCAGGTTTCATGTCGAGCATGTTTTACCACAATTAAAAAATATATACTTTTCGGTCACTTTCTCAGGCCTGTCCTTTGTCCTAAGGCAGCGGTACCGTCACATGTCCCCACATCTCTACTTGTCCCCATCAGAGCATTCTCCTGTTAAAGTTTGTCTTCTTTACCAGACTGTAAGTAGGATGAAAGTGCATGATACATCCCACCTCGTCCATCAACACGCTGTCTCAGGATTGGCACAGAGCAGGTGCCCACCAAGTGGTGGTGGTGTTCAGTCACTCAGTCATGTCCGACTCTTTGCAGCCCCATGGACTGCAGCACATCAGGCTTCCCTGTCCTTCACTATCCCCCAGAGTTAGTGGGAGATATGAACTTAATGCTCAGATTCATGCCCATTGAGTCCATGATGCCAGCTAACCGTGTCATCCTCTGCTGCCCACTTCTCCCACGAAGTGTTGGTCACTCAGTCGTGTCCGACTCTTTGCAACCCCATGGACTGTAGCCCACCAGGCTCCTCCATCCATGGGGTTCTCCAGGCAAGAATACTGGAGTGGGTTGCCATTTCCTTCTCCAGGGGATCTTCCCAACCCAGGGACTGAACCCGGGTCTCCTGCACTGCAGGCAGATTCTTTACCGATTGAGCTACCAGGGAAGTCCACTAAGTAGTTTTTAGTAAATGTTGAGTGAATAAGTCTCAGGTTTCCAGTTTCCCAGCCCCCCCTTCATAACTTCTAGGGAAAATACAATTGCTAACACAGTCAAGGCGACTTGATGTTAACACCCCCACGGGTTTCAGATCAGTTGTCCAGGTGGTAAATGACAGCATTGGGTGGACTGCGTGTAGTTTGAGGCTCTGACTGACCCTCAGTGTAGATGGTGTTGGAGGCAGGTGAGCCCCAAGGGATCTTGAGACCCTTGTTCTGTCCAATAAGTGCACCAGGAAAATGCCTACCAAATGGCTGGCTTTGGGGTTTTAAGAACACCCTGTTTGGAACTGCTTCCTTGATTAATGCTGTGCTTTTTTTCTCTTTCCAATTAGATATTTATCTTTGAAAACAATATCTACTACTGTGCGCACGTCGGGAAGCAGGCCATCCGCGTGGTCTCCACTGGGAAGGAAGGCGTGATTTACAATGGCCTCAGCGACTGGCTGTACGAAGGTACGCGGGGGGCGGGGCGCCGTTCCTGTGGGCGCGGCTGCCACTGCTTCACGGCGGTTCGTGGTGGTGATGTGCACTCTGTCAGTTAAGCTCTGGTTTCTGGAGCGTCAGCTAAATTCCAGAGGGCATGTGGAGCCCCGGGGAGCAGCAGGCGGCCGGCGGGGGCCTGCAGTGTCGGTCTCTCACTTGGTGGCCAGGTGTGCTGGGCACCCGCCAGCCTGTGCCATGCTGGGGGTGACTCTGGAACAGGCAGGGTCCAGACTCCAAGGTCCCCTGCTCCCTTTCCGAGAGGCGGAGCACCTGGTTCTGCCTGGGGAAGACGTCAGAGGGTAAACCCCCACGGGCAGGGTGAGGTGCTGCCTGCATGCATCCATCCACCTCGCTGGACGTTTCCTGCCACTGGGACGCCGGAGGACTCCGGCGGCGGGCGTTACTGAACCTCTGAAATCTGAGCGAGCAGCTCTTTTCTGAAGCAAGCATCTGCCTACAATGCGGGAGACCCGGGTTCAATCCCTGGGTTGGGAAGATCACCTGGAGAAGGAAATGGCAGCCCACTCCAGTATTCTTGCCTGGAAAATCCCATGGACAGAGAAGCCTGTTAGGCTACAGTCCATGGGGTTGCAAAGAGTCAGACACAACTGAGCGACTTCACTTTCACTTTCACTTTCCGTGCTGATGAGAACTTTGCTGTGACGGTAACAGTCGTGTATTGATTGCTGCTAGCTGCCAGGCACCATGCTAAGTGCTTTGGTGCCTGTTAGCACCTCATGTCACCTGCCGTAGTCCAGGCTGCTGTGATACCAATAGACCACAGTCTGGGTGGCCTGAGAACCTTCTGTCTCTTTCACATGGTCCAAGATCAGGGCTCCGGCAGTGCTGATGTCTGGTGAGGGCTCTCTTCCTGGCTTGCAGATGGCCGCCTTCTCCCTGTGTCCTCACAGGATGGGGGTGCGGGGGGAGAAGGAGGGAGGGAGCAAGCTCTGGCCCCTTCATCCCGCTGGTGGAGCACTCATCCCATCATGGAGGCTCCAAAGGCCCCGCCTCCAGACACCATCACCGCGGGGATTCGGTTCCACGTGAATTTTGTGAGGCCACAGACACCCCGTCCATGGCGCCCTCGAGAGCGCATTCTGAGATGAGCGTGTCACAGACATTTCACCACGGAGGCAGTGGTGAGGGTAGGTCATCTGCCCGAGTTGGCACGAGGTCAGGGGAGATGCTCTGGGGGGGTGTCACTGTTCAGCTGCAGGACTGCCCCTCCTGGACACGCAGGTATGGATGGGCGCCAGGCTGATACACAGTGGGTACCCGTCTCGACCTTCCCACCTGAGAACCCATGAACACAACAGGAGTCCACTGTGCGGGGCTGGACCGGGGGCTCTGGGATGCCTGGGCGTGACCAAGCCTGGAAGAGCTCATGTTTCATCAGTGTGGTGCGTCCCTTAACCTGGGCTCTGCATTGCAGCAGCTTTTTTATATCCTGGAGAACAGAGCACAGAAACATATATGCTCAGTCCCACTTCCCACTGGAATCTCACTGAAGCCACTGAGGCTCAAGGTTCTGTGACTGGGTTTCCATTTTTTTAAATTGAGGTGGAAGTCTTTGACAGTTAAATGCACAGTTCCAAGGCCACGGTTCGGTGGGCTTACTAACATGCTCTGTGCAACCCCATCAAGGCGTAGAACGTGGGACTTCCCTGGCAGTCCAGTGGTTAAGGGTCCACGCTGCCCTGCCGGGGGTGCAGGTTCAGCCCAGTGGTTAAGGGTCCACACTGCCCTGCCGGAGGTGCAGGTTCAGTTAAGTGGTTAAGGGTCCACGCTGCCCTGCCGGGGGTGCAGGTTCAGTTAAGTGGTTAAGGGTCCACGCTGCCCTGCCGGGGGTGCAGGTTCAGCCCAGTGGTTAAGGGTCCACGCTGCCCTGCTGGGGGTGCAGGTTCAGTTAAGTGGTTAAGGGTCCATGCTGCCCTGCCGGGGGTGCAGCTTCAGTTCCTGGTTGGAGAACTAGATCCCGCATGCCACGTGGCACAGCCAAAAAATAAAAATAAACAGTAAGAATAATAAAACAATTTCTGAAAGGAAATCCTTCAAAAGACACAGAACACTCCCTCATCTCAGAAGGCCCTCCCTCCACCAAGCCCCTTCCCAGAGGCCACCACGGTCCTGATTCTGTGCAGCTGGCTTCCTGGCTGAACGCTGGAGCGCTCATCACAACGGTCCCCCTCCCTGTGGTCTCCCCGGAAGCCTCATGTTTATTCCATCGTGGTCACCACTGCTCAGAGCACCCACGGGTCTGTTTCTGAGCTGCATTCCGGGCCCCAGGAGAATCGACCTTGAGGTTTCATTGGGCTCACCCGAGGGTGTCACGGGACGAAATGGACAGTATCCACCACGCTTCTGCTGTCCTGTGACAGACAACCCTACAGGTGGCAGAGGGGTCAGGGCAACAACCCCATGGCCCCCAGAGAGGGGCGGGGCACTGGGGTCCCAGCAGGAAGAGCCTCAACCCACTCTAGGAATAATCTTCTTTAAAACTCCATCACCAGGAAATTGAGAATATCTTTTTTAGTATCTTCCTAATAAAAGAACTCATTGCCTTGCAATTCAAGGTAAGCTTCTGCTTGAGCAGATTGGTTGAAAAGAAATGTTTCTTTAGGGCATTTACAGGGAATTGTGTTGGTGTGATAACAGGGCCCCAATATTCTAAATCAATCATGGTTGATGTACAGCTCAGTCTGCTGAGTGCTCTTCCCTGGAAGGTTATATACACTGATGCTTCGACTCCTGGAGCCTGCAAGGAATCTCAGCTCCTTTTTAATAATAGGAAGGTAAACTCTGAAGGCTGCTTTTTTCTCATCTGTGACTTAACTGCTTCACCTCCAAATGCTCCTTTTAAAAAACGGTAGGGGGCAAGATTAGAGGAAAAAAATACCCTGAAAGTGTTTGCAGGGTGCCTGACTCACTCAGAGATGTTAGTTCTGAGAAGCAGAGCTTACGTAAATTCTGAGCTACTCCACAGCCCATAGGCTTGTTGGCAGTCAGATGCCACATTGATTTGTTTTGTTTCCCAGAAAGGATCTTTTGAACATGTTGAACATTTCAGAATATCAAGGGCTGAGGAAGAGGAGGAGGAGATGCAGGGGAGTGCCAGGAGCCCCCATCCCTCGAGCCAAGGTTTACATGCACTCCATAGGAAACCCCCTAACTCACTGAAGCAGCCCCCACACTGGGAAACGTGCCCTCAAGGCCGTCTGTGACATCAGACCACGAGCCCCACTGACTCTGCAGATTCCTGCCCTCACAGCAGCCACACACTTATCTGGATGAGTAAAGTGCATATTTTATTATTCTGGGCAAATGTCATGCAGTTACATAGTATTTTGATTTTAATATGAGGTTAAAGATGACTTAAAAGTGTCCCACAACTCTGTCAAGGTTTACTAAGGTCAAGTTGGGCTTCCCTGGTGGTTCAGATGGTAAAGAATCTGCCTGCCATGGGGGAGACCTGGGTTTGATCCCTGGGTCAGGAAGACCCCCTGGAGAAGGGAATGGCAACACATTCCAGTATTCTTGCCTGGAGAATTCCATGGACAGAGGAGCCTGGTGGGCTACAGTCCATGAGTTTGCAAAGAGCTGGACGTGACTGAACAACTAACACTTTCACTTCAAAGTTGGTTACCCAGAATCTAAAGGTGTATCCAGTTTCTGAGAACTCAGAAAGGGAGATTCTGTTAGGAATTTGTACTTTCATGCAAGTCTTAGAGATTTTGCAAAGCTCCTAATATGTAAGCTTATGAGCAAAGGGCTGGATTGCCCAAATTTTTATGAAAGGTTCATGGTTTCCAGTGTTACAGAGATGGTTGTATTTTCCAGTCAACACTGTTTACATTAGTTCCATTTTGATCATTGCCATCATATACACGAGGTGTGGTGGGCTTCCCAGCTGGTCCTAGTGGTAAAGAACCTATCTGCCAACGCAGAAGATGTAAGAGACGTGGGTTTGATCCCTGAGTCAGGAGGATCCCCTGGAGGAGGAAATGGCAACCCACTCCAGTATTCTTGCCTGGAGAATCCCATGGACGGAGGAGGCTGGAGGGCTCCAGTCCATGGGGTCGCAAAGGTCAGACACGACTGAGCGACCCACACTGCTACTACCATAGTGGCACAGCACAGAGTTTTTGGCCAATAACTTTTCAATAATGAAACTTTAAGTCATCACCTGTTTTGCTGTCTTATGAGACATCCGTACCTCCGTTGCCGAGGCAGTCAGATGCGTGTGTGTGTATGTGTGTTGTTTAGTCGCTCGGTCGTATCTCTTTGAGACCCCATGGACTGTAGCCCACCAGGCTTCTGTGTCCATGGGATTTCCCAGACAAGAATACCGGAATGGCTTGCCATGCCCTCCTCCAGTGGATCTTCCCAACCCAGGGGTCAAACCCATGCCTCCTGCATCTCCTGCATTGGCAGGTGGATTCTCAAGGAGACAGGGAGTTGACTGAGGAAATGGCTCACGTGGGAAGTAATGTTGTCATGACCAAATTGTGGGGCTCCCTGGGGTGGTTTTGAAAATGTGTACTTTCCACAGGAAATATGTTCCCGTAAAGAATTCTTCCCAAATCATCCTGGTCACCCCAATCTTGCCAGATTCCCTAAAGTGAAATTCTAAGTCTTAGTTCCCATGGAATGTGCCTTTGTCTTTGACTAACCTTGTGGTTTATTCCATGCTTGGTGAGCGGTGTGTGTGTGCTGACCTGTATACCTAGGCTCCCATGTCCCCTGCCCAAGCTCTGTACTTGTGATCGGTGGATCAAGCCTGCGGGGTCCACTGTGGTCACAGGTCCCAGCGGACAGCCCTCACCCGGGACTGTCAGATGCAGGTAGGGGACATGCACACCAGGTTTTTATCAGCAAGAAAGTATTTCTGATGCCTCTCACTCTGTTATTAAACCACCCTCCTGCCATATACACATTTTGATCCTGATATTTTGCAAAGCTCATGGAGCCACTCTGAGTGTCCGTTCTTGATTGAGTTCTTCAAATGCTAACATCTCTGAAGTACCTGGATCCGGTACTTCAGTCATTAGCAGGCTGCATCCTGGTGGTAGACACGCCCGTGGAGCCTCATTCTGGCTGGACTGATAGATTTAGAGACAGTTGCACGGCCTGGAGTTCAGGGGACTGAGAGTCATGTTCACGTCTGCATGCTTATTCAGACCATGGATTTGTAGCTCTTTGGATGTGCTTGTTGGTTACTTCTCTGATTTACCTGATGGGAAATCTTGGTCAGACCAGGAAATCTCCCAGAAAATTGCCTGCAGCTTGTGGTGGGCTTTACAAAGCCCTCGCGTGTGCGAGCGGCAGAGCTGGGGGGGAAGGGCAGGGTCTTTGCAGCCACCGAGCCTGCCTTTGAATCATAGCTTCACCACGTAAAAGCCCCATGAACCGGAATGAGATCTGAACTCTTTGGGTCTGTTTTCTTATCCGCAAGACAAGCGTGAAGACCATCTAGGTTCCCTCAGGTCATCTTGGAAATTAAATGGACTGATGCGCTTACAATTCTTAGAACAGCCCCTGGGACAGGTGAACCGCAGCTGTTGCCGTTGAAGCTACTGTTATTCTTTATCTTGGAATTTTAAAAAAACCAGTGGCTTCCCTGCTGGCTCAGATGGTAAAGAATCCGCCTGCAATGCAGGAGACTCAGGTTTGACCTCTGGGTCGGGAAGATCCCCTGGAGAAGGCAACTCACTCCAGTATTCTGGCCTGGAGAGTCCCATGGACAGAGGAGCCTGGCGGGCTACAATCCATGGGGTCGCAGAGACTCGGACACGGCTGAGCGACTGACACTTGAACTTTTCCAAAACTGGTCACATAGCAGGTACACGCCTCTCTCGCTGGCATCGTCAGCACCAGAAGCACGAACGCGTGGTCCATTCTCCTCCAGCATCAGTGTTGAACACCACTGAGCTGTTCACTCTTGAGTTATTGTCTCCATATGTCTATATAGGAAGTGCAGGCTTCCTGCTCCCCCTGGAGAGGATGTCTGTGCAGATACAAGTGTCGCCCTGGAACCTTCTCTCTGCATCAGCGTCCCCGAGCTGGAGGCGTGCCCCCCTCACCTGACAGCCGTTCACCCTTGAGCACCACAGTCATGTCACTCGTAAAGAGTGTGCTTCAGGGTGGCTTGTAGACATTACATAGTTAAAAATTCATATTGCAGTTCGCTTCTAAAGAGGGACACGGGCATGAAGGTGATGATGAGAATACCGGAATTTAATCAGCCTCCAGGGGTGCCCCCGACCCAGGAGGTGCTGCCTGGACCAGCAGCAGCACCGGGTAGCAGGCGGCCGACCTCTAGTCCTGTAAGTCAGCGCTTTTGGGGTTTGAAGTGAAGTGAGCGTTCTTCCTGGGTAGCCCCGTCTCCAGCTCCATGAAGTAGCGGTGACCTTGACTCAGGCAGCAGGGGGTCTTACCTTGTAGAAAGACACAGAAGAGGCCACAGCTGTTGAGTGGGGACCCTCTCGGGTCTGGCATGGGGCGGGACGAGATGCTTCGGTGTTGGCTCGTTGCTTCTGTGCTCTCTCTGACCCCCGACGAGATGTCCTCCTGTTTCCCTGTAAACGTCAGCACAGGACAGTGGTCCAAGGCTGAGAGTGAGACTGTCAGGCCTGTGGGGAGAAGCTGCCAGCCAGGCCGCATCCAGCTGGCCCCCAAGGCTCTCCTCGCCCCCGGGGCCGGTCCAGCCTCATCTGGATCCTCCGCTTCCTTCTCCGTCTTCAAGTCCTGTCACACCCACCCCTGCCCGCACGCCTCCCCACCGGGACGGTCCCTACACACAGCCGCGATCACCCGTCCTCGCCGTGCAGCCCCGGCTCCAGGGTTCAGGTGCAGGGTCCCAGACTCCCCCCGAGGGAGCTTAGCTGGCCTCCTTTTCCCACTACTATCAGAGCTTCCACACCCTTCCTTCAGCAAAAATAGCAGGCTGATCACTGAAGAGCCCCAGGAATGGTTAATCTCACCGTAACGATGAGCTTCACTCTTTTTATCCCCAAAGGAGGCAGGAGAGGTGTTGGGAATGGAGACAGTCGCCTTACTCAGGACCGAGGGGCGAGGCAGGGACGTCACTCCAGACCGCCTGCTAATAACACTGCCAGGCGGGGCTGGCCTGCGGCAGGCGTGCTCACTCTCACCCACTGCCTCTTCCACGGCTTGCCCGACATGACTAAACAGGAACGAACTTCCTGCCGCAGCTGCAGAAACTTGGGCTCAGAAGCGTTGCGTGACTTCTCTGCGGTCACACAGCCAGTAAGTGTTTCCAACTTGGCTTCCTCACTACACGCCCATCATGTATAAAAAGCTGCATAAACTTCTTGCAGATTAAAAATAGGCCTGATGGGTTCCCGAGGGGTGAGCGGACCACCCATCACCTCAGCAAGGTCTGCTCACACCTCCGACACCCCCAGCTCTGCACCAGGCGCTTCTCAGCATGGGTGTGAGGGCCCCAGGACCTGCGGGTGCATCCCTGAGCTGCCACGCTGCCACCGGTGACCTTGAGGCAGTCACGTACCTCGTCTGACCTTCAGATTCATCATCTGAAAACGAAGAGCTCAGATAACTTCCCTAAAGATTTAGTGTGAGGCTGGATGATAGCACACAGCGGAACCACGTGGGCGTGGCAGGACGTGTCATCACGACATGGCATCTCGGGGCTGTGAAATATCCCATGAGAATCCACCTCCCGCCGGCTGCTGGCGGACGTGGCAGGGTCTCAGACGGCCGTTTGCCCAGGGTCAGACGAGTGTCTTCCACAGAGGGGCAGAGGTGTTTGTAAGGCAAAGGTCAGGCCTGAGCCCCCCAGAGTGTGGTACCCCCAGAGTGTGGCACCCCCAGAGCACCCAGCTGAGTGCAGGGGAAGGGTCTGGAAAGCGGTCTGGATTTCTCCCGAGAGAAGCCCGCAGAGACGTCCTTGCCCATCATCTTCCTTGTCTTTCTCCTTGGGTCCCCCACCCTCTGAGTGCCGGGGTGACCATAGCTGTGGTCCATAGTCACTCTTGTATCTTCCTGCCTCCCGGGAGCATGCAGGCAAGAGTTTCCATGGAAACTGTGTGATGAACGGACCTTCCAGTCATGAGGATGGGGCGTAAGCCTGGGGGATCTCCAGGGGCGCCCTGGTGGCTCTCCACTGGAAAGGTGACCGTGGCCCGAGCTGGGGCGAGACCGAAGCACCAGCCAAGGAAGAAGCAACATTCTGTCCAGGACGTCAGGCCAGGGAGGCCGGGGCAGGGGCCAGGGCCCGGCGACAAAAACAGCAAATGCTGGAACTCCCGATAGGGAATTTCCCCCAAGTTCAATGCCGAGGGCAGGGCCCTGACCTGTGCTTTGCAGCCCAGCGTCCTCCCTGTACTGAAATAAACCTGGTCAGAGAAGCGGGAGAGGATGCCGAGGTCAGGCTGGGAAACTCTAAAACAAACCCACAGGGACTTCCTCGGGGGTCCGGCAGTAAAGATGTCACGTGTCCACTGCAGCAGATCCAGGTCCAATCCCTGGTCAGGGAACTAAGATCCTTCAGGCCATGTGGTGTGGCAAACAAGTAATAATTTTAAAAAACCGGAAAACAAGTCAGCAAAGCAAACCAGACACCCCCTCCAGGATTCACAGCAGGAGAATCGCTCATGCCCCGCATAGGGCAGAGGTGGGCGGGTCTGCTCCCAGAGCTCACCTAGGGGCGCAGGCTGCAGGCCCCGCCCTCCCGCCTGGCAGCAGGCCCCGCCCTCCCACCTGGCAGCAGGCCCCGCCCAGCCCAGAGTGGGTGGAGACGGAGGCGCTGTGCTCGGACCGGAAGTGACTCTGCTGGGTGGCCCTGCTCACCACCGGGCCACCAGGCCCAGGGCCCAGGACGCAGTGCTGGCAGCCAGCCAGACGCGGGAGAGGCCTGCACAGTGGAGACCCTGCCCTGCAGATTCCCACGGCGGGGCCGCAGACCCCAGATCTGGAATCAGCAGGAGAGGAACTCCTGCAGGGCCAGGGGGGCCCTGAGGGTCAGTAAGAAGAACTGAGCAACAGGTTTAGGGGCACCCGGGGGGTGTGGGTAGTGGTTGCAAGACTGCTGCGGCTGCTATCCCCCAGACCCCAGGCGTGGGGGCATTAGCGGGGTGGACTCTGGGTGAGGGTGGCTTGGCCTGTCCGAGCACTCTCGAAGACATTAGTGAGTCGCTGCAGGTAGTAATGCCATGTCCCCCTCATTGGACCGCTCAAGAGACAGCTAGGGGTGTAACTTTTTGTTGCTGCAAACTCACCTTGCATGCATGGTCACTCCAGTCGTGTCCAACTTTTTGCAACCCTGTGAACTGTAGACTCCTCCGTCCATGGGATTCTCCAGGCAAGAATACTGGAGTGGGTGGCCATTTCCTCCTCCAAGGAGTCTTCCCAACCTGGGGATCGAACCGTCATCTCCTGCGTCTCCTGCCTTGGCAGGCACGTTCTTTACTGCTAGCGCCACCTGGGAAGCAAACTCAGCTTATTTCCCACTTTACGGCTGATAGCCGAGGGGCATCAGCCAGATCGCTAGCTGGTAGGTCTCCATCTCCCATCAAAGGTTGATCAGTGACACGTGTGCCTGTGATCAGCACTCTTCTCCGCGTCTCCTTGGAGTCCTTTAAATTAAGAGCTGTGTTTCCCACCGAGCAGCCCCCGACGGCAGGGGACAGACCCCAGGGTGGGCGGGCCCCGTGGAGCTGGCCATCGTGTGACACCGTCGGTTTACTGCAAACCCCAGCTCACAGAGTCAGAAGCCGAGTCTGCCCTTGACAGTCCTGCCTGGGCCTTGTGGGTCCCTGATTGTTCTAATTCAGCGTGAAACAAAAATCAGGAAAAGGAGAACTCTGAGGGGAAAACGTTCTCTCCACGTGTGGGAAGAATTCCCGCTGGTCTTGAGAAATGTTTCTCACAATTAATTACCTAATCCTGAGAGAGTGATAAATAATATACGATGCTCAGTGGTTAGGCTTTTAAAGCTCTTTAATTATGCATCGACTGTGGGATTAAGACCGACACATCTCCATCTTTAGGTTGTGGAGTTTTAATGAAACTCGGGTATCGCTGGCTGAAATCTTGATGCTCCCGGACACCCCAGTTTCCTTTAGTCTTTTTTGTTTCCTAAAATCTCGTAAGGACTTGAGACCCTTTGCCCTAGTGTCGAGAGTCTTGTTAATGTTAGCGTTCCACCGAAAGGCAGGCCACAGATGCTTGAAGGAAGACATGTGAGGCTCCGAGCTTGCCTGCGCTCGAGACGTCATCTGGGCCCAGAGGCCAGGGTCCTGCCCCCACCCTTTCCCACCGAACCCGCGTCCTGACCTCTTTGCGCTTAGTTCTTTTTCTCTGCTCTGCAAGCATCACTGGATGGACCGGATAGCGCTGCCCGCCTCCCTCAGCTGTGTTTTCGTACTTGAATGTCAGGGGGAGCACTCAGTGTGATGGTGTGAAGTCTGTACGCATAGGAGATGCCTTTGCGACGGGCTGTCTACCTGTCCTTGGCTTTCCTGGGTGGGTGTCAGGAGGAAAACGCCCCGATTATAGTGGGGTGGGGGCCCAGCACAGGGTGCCCCCACCCTCCACCCCATTCTGCCCTCCCCGGCCCCCCGCAGGACACGCGTGTGCTGGGAATTCATCAGGGGTTCTCATATGCTTCTCCCTGCTGCTGGTCCTCCCTTCGTGGAACCTCCTTTTCCTTTCTTGCTGTACAACCTGTGTTTTCAGTGTAATTTTTCTCTTTGCCCAGGGCTGGGTTTGGGGAGGTTGGGGGCAGGGTGGGGGTGAGATGGCAGCTCAGCTTCTCCGCGTCAGAGCCCCCTGGACGTGGAGACACACCCTTATCACTGTTACTGCTAAGTCGCCCAGTCGTGTCCGAGCCTCTGCGGCCCCGTGGACCGTAGCCCGCCAGGCTCCTCTGTCCATGGGATTCTCCAGGCAAGAGTACTGGAGCGGGTTGCCATGTCCTTGTCACAGATCCTATGAATGAGGGCCGGTGCCTGGAAGGAGATCCAGGCCTTAGGTCTCAGGTCAGTCGCACCTTCCTACTCGGTCTCCCAGCAGAGGGAGAGGCCGTCTCTCCGTCACCGTCGTGGGGTCAGGGTGCCCGAAAGGGACTCCTGCACTGGCCAGAGGATACAGGCCTGTGTCTGTACCACATGCACTTATGGCTCCAAGCCCCCGAGCAAGGCCCGGCGGAGTCCGGGGCCTGGCGTCCCCAGCGTCTGCCCCACCCCAGGCTCCTGCGGATGGGTGGGCCCCTCCCCAGGACACGACGCCTTCCTCCCAAGGCCACAACTTGTCCATTCACTGAAAATGGGCCCCAGGCCTGGGAACCACTGGGTGCCAGCCGTCCCCAAAGAGCAGATGACCATGCAGGCCTTAATGGAGAACTCCCGTCCAGCACCTTGTTCTTGCCGCAGGAGTTCGAGCATATGGCACTTGCTTTATTAATAGAAAAACCAACAGCCGTGGGGACACAAGCCCAGGAAGTGTTGGGATTTTAAATAGATGTTCCCAGGAAGGGGCCCAGCCTTCCTGGAGGTCACGGGGTCACGTCTGCCCGGCCCTCGGGACCAAACCACAGGGCCACAAGGTTCTAGATCCGCACACACCTTAGGTTTTCGGTTCTTCTACGCGTCCGAATGACTGCTCCCCATCGCACGGCTTCTGTTGAGGGTTGAGTCTCTCCCCCAGTCCCGCCCTGTGGGCCTACCCAGGTGTGAGGCGTATGAAGAATCTGCAGGTAACAAACTTCATTCCACACGGAGGCTGCATGGACACCTAGCCTGGCCCGCCCACCCCACTGGTTCTAGAACGTAAGCCCACCTCTCCCGTGGGCCCAGAACAGATCGGTCTCCAGGGAACCCGGGGCTGGTGACCCACGTGTGACAGGGGGCAAACGTGGGCCCTCCCTCAGGAGCCAGCACGGAGCAGCCCCACCGGGAAGCCAGGACGCACCATGTGAAGCGGGCTCCAGGGACACACCCGTGCATTCTGCTCCAGGCTCCACAGGCCCCCGTGGGACGAGGCTGCACTGTGCCCCAGGCTTGCCTTCAGGATGGAGTTGAATCACACCCTCACCACGGGGTGCTTGTCTCCAGCGCCACTCAGACACTGGCAGAGTGACCCGTTCTGGTTGCAGACCACAGACCCATGAAAATCAGAAAATCAAGCAATCGCTAACCCATTAACTGATTTATGGAATCCAGAGCTGAGTCCTTAAACATTTGTCCCAGCTGCCTTCTCTCAGGATGTTATCAGTGCCTGGTCCCCAGTCTCTTTTCCAGTTTCTGCCTTTTGCGATCTACTGCTGACTTGAGATCCTGTGAGATGTGAGCCTGCATAAGCTTGTCCTGAGGGGGAGATTTTTGAAATAGCTGGGGAATGCTGATTAGAAAATCCACAGCCGCCCCTCCACATCATGACACCAGCTGGTAAAGTCGGGAGACATTCTGGGGCCTTCCTCCCAGCTCTGGCGAGGGCAGTGCTCGCTCCCGTGAGCCGGGCACGGATGGCAGGCAGGGCAGGCAGTGCCCTCCCGTGCAGGCACCTTGGCCACTTCCACTGAGACATTCAGCGCTTCCAGCCTCTGGCCTCTCCACCTGCCTCGCATGGAGGAGGCTCTGGGCCCTAAGGTGTTGGGGTCAAAGCCCCAGAACTGAAGGACAGGGGCACAGACCTCAATGCCTGAATACTTTTCTGGGAGCCCCCAGATGGCCCCCCACGTTCCTGGGCTGATGGAAGGTTCAGCAGACTCTTAGGGACCACAGAACACTGTGTCTTGGTGGCCATGTAGGTCGAAAGGATGAAAGCCTGAAATGAGAACCAGTCCTGAGTGGTCACAGCTGAGGTTTGCGGAAGACCAGGTCGGGCAGGGGGGCTCACCACCTGCTGTGCTGTCCAGCTGCTCTCCACTCAGGCTGAGCCACGCACGTCTCTTTCTATGCACTCGAGTTTTATGTAAGTAATTTTGTTTCATTGCAACATTTAACTGAGGCTGGAAAGTCATCATTAAGGGGACATAAAGCTGAAGGAGGAATGGAAAACTATGTAGAAGAGACCTTTTAGGCTGCGGGGGAGATGGCCTTCTGGGGTAATGGGCCTTTATTGACTCTGATGTTTTAGGAACAGGGAAGAGGAACTCATTACTCCCACACTGCGATCTCGCAAAGCAGAGGATTCTAAAACAGATGAGGCTCAGCCAGAGATGCAGAGTGTGTGTGAGAGAGGAGAGAGGCATAGACAAAGAGAGAAACTCAGAGACAGACAGAGCAAAGCAGACAGAGACTTTCAGTTCAGTTTGGTTGCTCTGTCGTGTCCAACTCTTTGTGACCCTGTGGACTGCAGCACGCCAGGCTTCCCTGACCATCACAAACTCCCGGAGCTTGCTCAAACTCATGAGAGAGAGAGACTTTACCAAAAGAAAAAAAAGAGATTTAACAAAAGTTGAAGGACTTTCCTTGCCCTCTTGTGTCTGTCTCATTTCGGCACAGCTGGAGTCCTGAAACACTGCCCTTCACACGGGACAGTGACAAGGGGATCCGCTGGGGTGCTTCAATGCGACAGGCAGGTTTGCAGCTGGTCATCACGGGGCCCATCAGGGGCCTTGGGTGTCCACCCCATGGGAGCAGCTTCTTGACAGTTTCTTCCTCAAAAGTCTCCAGCCCCTGGAAATGCATTCGGTGTCTATTTTCCCCTGGAATGAAAAAAGGAGGACAGGAGAACTGAGGCAATCTATCAGTGTTTGGAGAAGCTGCAGATTAGCAGCCAGCAAGGTTATAATGAACATCTGAGCGATCGCAGCCGGGGAATAAAAATCAAGTCCAGACTCCTGACTGTCTCAGACGTGAGGACGTGGGGGTGGACGCTGCCCCCTGGTGGCCAGCACAGGCACGGCGGGTCCACTGTCCCCGGGCTCAAGTGCTGAATTGTGGGGGTTGTCAGACCACCGGGATGGTGATGAGGTGTGTGCAGTGAGTAATATGCAAGCCACACGGCGCTGGTTAGCCAGGGAGGCTGCGGGTGGCAAGGGAAAAGCTCCTTCTGCCTCCTGGCTTGACGTTGGCTGTTTCTCGTTTAACCCCCCCATTTAATTCCGCTCTCGGCGTGTCAGATAAAATATTTAGTGGCAGGAAAAAGGCTGCAGATGCAGGCGGGAATAAATAAGATTGCCCGTATATAGAACGAGGCCATTTATTTCCAAGTGCAGATCTATCAGGCATGTTATTTATGTCTTTTGCAATTTTCCAGGACCCAGATTTCTCCAGATGCTCTTTTTCCCAGTCGACACAGCAGTGGGGGTGCAGGAGGCGGCACTTATTAACAGTGAGAACACACGGGGCCTGTGTTTTAGGAGCTATCCCAAAGCCTGTCTCAACTGCCTGCACTGCTTTGATCTGCCTCTTGTCATCCCATCCAGAGGTGACAGCCGTAATGCTGACATGACTCAGGCAGATGGAGCCTTCAAGGCAGAGACAGTTCGAGCTGCCGGACAGCACAGGGCGGGCAGGGGAGACGGGCCAGAGGCTCAGTGCCGGGTTGGCGGGGCGCCGGCAGCATTGGGATGAGCTGTGGACCAGGAATCAGGACCAGAGCCAGCCCCACCCTCTGCCCGTTTGTGAGCCTGTGAAACAGCCCCATCTACTTCTCACAGCAGTGCCCCCTCCACACACCCCAAGACCAGAATCCACTCAAGGCTCTGGCAGGCGCTTTGGGTGAGCCGCCTCTGCCTGTGGGTC
Organism: Bos indicus x Bos taurus; assembly: GCF_003369695.1. Classification (NCBI taxonomy): domain Eukaryota; kingdom Metazoa; phylum Chordata; class Mammalia; order Artiodactyla; family Bovidae; genus Bos; species Bos indicus x Bos taurus. Next base: position 3,097,321 of record NC_040079.1, on the reverse strand, counting down.
TCAGCTTTCTCCTCCGTGAAGTGGAGTCACAGAAGCATGGTTGCAAGCTTGGCAGGGTGGTCACGGTGAGCGTTGGGTTCCTAGTGGGACAGACGACATACCTGCCTTGCTCATCCCGCCAGGTCACGGCTCAGCACACACAGGCCCATTAGCCCCAGAGCCCGAGTGCTGGCTGGTTGTGAATGTAGTCCTTCCTGCGGCATTCATCCAGGCCAGAAGCCGCGGCCGACTGGGAGAAAGTGAGTTCAGACCCACGTGAGTGCGGACGTGAGACGCGGGGAACCTTAGGCAGGGCGGAACCTGAGGACTAGGGCGACATGCAGAGCTGGGACCTCTCTTCACGGGGAGGCATCTCCCCTCCAGGCGCCAAGGGCACCTCATGGGGAAGGTACCTGGAGGCGAGCCGCTCTGTAGGGTTGGGAAGCCTGAGGCCCTGTCCCTCGACCAGGAGAGAAGCCCCCCGGACCCCTGGGAGAAAGGGGAGCCCCATGTGTGCAGTGAGGGTCCAGCCCTGGTGGATTCTGCCTTCTCTTCACATCATTTGACAGCCCATCCAGTGGGGGCTTGTTGACAAAACCTCTCCTGTGTGAGATCCTCCCAACCCCAGAAGTACTAGCACACTCCTCTCAGTCTTCTGAGAAACTTCTCCCCGGAGTCATTTTATCCACAGAGAGATTCTGGCAGTCGTTTGCTTTGGACCACACTTGGCCAAAGACAATTAGGGAAAATAAAGCAGAATTCACTTGATTTTTGACTTCCGTATGCTGTTTGGATTTTGGCAAAGGGAGAATTAACTCATGGTGACTTGCCTTTCACTCTAAAGAGAAGCTGACATTTTTTGTGAGCTACTGAGCAAGTTTGAGAAGATTCATTCGAAGAACCACTGACCCTACAAAACAGGACTAAGATATACCGTATCTCGGAAGAGTGCCCCATTGGAGGATGGGGTCTCCCTTGGGAGCACTTCTCTGACTCAGGGGGAAGTGACTCCTCACTGGAGTTCTGTCTCCTAACCCCGATTATTCCCAGGGCCCACGGCACCTCGTGCTTCCTGCTGCATTTAGAGCCGTGCAGGAGGTTGGCCGGGGACAAGCACGCTGGAAGAAGGCAGTGGGCAGGGTGTCCTGGAGGCATCACCATCTCACCCGGAGCAGGCGCTTGTTGTCCGCATCACCCACCTGGCCAAGGGACCCTGGGGAGCCCGATGCCAACCTCAGCCCACGGAAGAGCTGCTTTTTAATTGGCCTCGAGTCACTTCATCTGTTTGTCTTCTGGGGCTGTCTGCCTTACAGCACGGATATTTGCATTTCACCCCATCAGCTGGCCCTAAAATCACAGGCTTTCCGAAGGCTGCAGACCTGCAGTTGTCGAGGTGGAGCCAGCCGTCCAGTGAGACCGGTGTCGTGGGAAGACTGCCTCCCCCAGTTAGCCGCTGCCCGAGCTGGAGCAAGTTAACCCCATGCAGGAGCCTCAGCGGCCTCCTCTGGGAGGTAACTGCGGCAAAGAGCAGGGTAAGCGTGCAGCACCAGCTCCCAGGCATGGGTCAGGCTCTGGCTGAGTTACGGCTGTTGGTACTCATCCCCTGGCTCCCGGAAAATGCCAGACCTGTAACAAAGAAAAGGGTTTCCGTTTCACCTCTCTGACACTGGGTGTCCGAGACCCTCCCAGAAGCAGGCCTGTTAGCACGGCCATCACGGAAGGGGCCAGGGTGCTCAAGGCCCAGGGGTTGGGGACGGGGCAGCTGTCACCCTGGTGAGTCTGCACACCCTGTGGGGAGGCCTCGTGGCTGCAGGCAGGGCTGATGCTGGCGCTCGGCTCCGGTCGGTGCTGCCCAACACCCCCCATCGGCAGTCCAGTGTCACGATGAGTGTGAACAGGCACGGGGGCCCTCAACTGACAGTTGTTTGCTGGCCTAAGGGGTCTTCTGAGAAGGGGAGGCACCTGGAACCCAAAGCCCCCTCCTTCCACTTTCTGGAGGTGTCGGCAGGCATGAAAAGCCATGGAAGTGGGTGGTGGGGAGCCCGTGACTCACGTCAAGCACAGGCAAGGGGGGGGGTCCCAGGGCAGGCGCAGCCCAGAGCCCCCTCTTGCCTCCTCAGTGTCCCCGCCTGTCCTGCCCACAGCATGCTCCTTGGGGCCAGGGCCTGGAGAGGACTGTCCCCGACATTCTCAGCAGTGAGCGCCCCCTGGAGCCGCTGTGCCTGGGGGCGGGAAGGGGCCCTGGACCAGGGACACTCTCCCTCCTCACATGGCTCACAGTGGGGCCGTGCTGAGCTCTCCTGTTTCCCAGGTGAGGAGAGGGGAGCAGGACTGGAAGGGCTTGGTCCAGGCCCACTGGCCGGTGCCCTGGGTGGATGGACCTGTGTCCAAGACTCCCAGCCTCAGGATGCCCCGGGCAGCTTCAGGTCGAGGCCACACGTGGTCCTGGGACATCCTAGGGGTGAGATCGGGTGGGGACAGGGGCGGGCTGGGGGCTGTGGCTCTGCTGTCTCCTGTCCATCCTGAAGGCATCACCGCGGCACCTGCGACTGGACCCATGGTGACCCTACCTATGATGACTGTGGCTGTGGTGACCGTACCTGTAACAACTGTGCCCATGGTGACCCTACCTGTGATGACTGTGCCCGTGGTGACGGTACCTGTGACGACTGTGCCGTGGTGACCCTACCTGTGACGACTGTCCCCGTGGTGACGGTACCTGTGACGACTGTGCTGTGGTGACCGTACCTGTGACGACGGTCCCCGTGGTGATGGTACCTGTGACGACTGTGCCCATGGTGACCCTACCTGTGACACCTGTCCCCGTGGTGACGGTACCTGTGACGACTGTGCCGTGGTGACGGTACCCGTGACGACTGTGCCCGTGGTGACCGTACCTGTGACGACTGTCCCCGTGGTGATGGTACCTGTGACGACTGTCCCCGTGGTGACGGTACCTGTGACGACTGTGCCCGTGGTGACCGTACCTGTGACGACTGTCCCCGTGGTGACCCTACCTGTGACGACTGTGCCCGTGGTGACCCTACCTGTGACGACTGTGCCCGTGATGACCCTACGGTGACCCTACCTGTGATAACTGTGCCCGTGGTGACCTACAGTGACCGCACCTGTGATGACTGTGCCCGTGGTGACTGTACCTGTGATTTCTGTACCCATGGTGACCAGGATTTCCCTCCCCTCAATCACACTGAACCCCTGAGCTATGTCTCCAGAGTCAGGATCTATTTGTACAAGTCTAAAGGCAGACTCTTGTTCTTTCAACAGTAGAACCAAGAATATTTAATAATTCGATGCAGTTGGGTATAGAAACTGTTCTGAGTGCTGTTTATAATTCACAGTTAATTAACCTTCCTCTTCGAAAAGAAGTACAAAAACTTGAGACCTAATTTCTTGATACACATTGTTTTTGATATCCATTATTTTTAAAATGTGTTTCCACTGAATTAAGAAATAATTATGCAGACTATCTCAGACTGATTAAGGTGACTGTTGCTCTGTTAGAATTTTCTTTGAAAATATGTATTATAATGAGCTTTTGTGCAGTGCATCCTACAAGAAAACATTCCTGTCATCTAATTTTAAAGCTAAAGCCAGTATATAGAAGAAATGTTACATATAATTTGAAGGCAATAATTTTGCTTTGCGATGAAAAATTCTAACTTTCAGAAGAGGACACCATCGAGTCAGCACTTTTAAGAAACCCTTCATAAATACAAACAGTTTTGGTTGTAGTGCTTGGTAGTTAAGTCACTGTCTCATTAAAATTCCAATTTCAGACTCTCAATCATTTTTAACTTCCTTGTGAATATTATTAACAAGATGATCAGCTTCAGCAAAATATCAGGAAGAAAAATAAAACTGTCTAAGAGCATTAAAAATCATTGTAGAGTTGGGTAATAACATTCTACCTCCAGTCACTATTATAGATTATTAAGTTAATATCAAAGAGTATTATGGCAAAACATTCTCTTTTAAATGGAACAGTTTTAGGAGCTGAATTTAAAACCGTTTTTGGTCATCGCCTGGGCACAGATGGCAGACTGTCTGCAGGGCTGCCTGCCTGCCTGGCAGGTGCAGTGGCACGGGGTGGGGGGAGGTCTGAGATCTGCATGAAGCCCCCACTGGCCCAGCTCATTCATCTCACCTTCAGAGGCTCAGACAAGTGTCTGAAATCTCGACTCTTTGTGACCCCATGGACTATAGCCCCCCAGGCTCCTCTGTCTGTAGGATTCTCCAGGCAAGAATACTGGAGTGGGTTCCCATTTCCTCCTTCAGGGGATCTTCCTGACCCAGAGATTGAACTCTTATCTCTTGCATCTCCGGCATCGGCAGGCAGGTTCTTTACCACTGGTGCCACCTGGGAAGCCCGATCAGTGGCTCAGACCCCTTCCAGAACCACAGGTGGGGGAGAGATGGAGCCGAAGGAGATGGAAAGCTGGCGGAGACGACGTCAACTCATCTCTCAGCGCTTCCCACAGACATGCTCTTCTCAGGGCCTCACTCTGTGATGTGGGCCGGTTATCTACACTTTTATCCTTTTAATTTCCTTAAGAGAAAGGTAAAGATAGGAACACCTACTCAAAGTGGTTGTTTGGAGGAATAAATGAACACTTACAGAAACACACACATACATGCACACGTGTACATGTACACACATGCATATATGTGTGCGTGCACATGCATACACACGCGCGTGCACACACGCATACATACACAATGCACACGCATACGTGCACATGCATGCACGTGTGCACACACGTGTGCAAATATACACACACGCAAACACGCATGAACGTCTGGCCTGTACGTTTTGATGGGAAAAAGGAAAGAAGGATGATTGACCCAGACGGGGGGTTAAGGGTCACAGTGAAGTGCTTTCTGCATCTGGGCTGCCAGACAAGGTAACCTCCACTTTCCTCTCCATTTTGCCTGGATCAGCCCTGCCTTCCTAGCTTACTATCCTCGCTGGGGTCTTGTTAATTACAAAAAAAGAGAAGTGGGAGGACTTGCATGCGGGTGGTCTGAGGGTTGTTCTGTGGCAGGCAGGGTCAGCTCTGCAGGTGCTTTACAAAATGAGCACTGGAGAAGCAGCCACCCTTCTTGCCCTGCACGTCTGGTGTGTCTGCTGAGCTTGCTGTTCCTGACGGGGCAGAGACAATCCGCCAGGACCTCTGGGAAGCCTGAGCCATTTGCTTTTTCTCTCCTCCAGTTACCAGGAGCCACAGCAAGGGTGTTCAACAGTGAGGGTTCCCCGATGGCTTAGTGGCTCTGTCCCTAGGTGCCCAGGCTTGCCAGGTGCGAGGCCGCGCCGCAGTGGCCCATGCTTGGTGGCCACATCAGTCCGGTCCGAGCTCATCTTCCCTCTGAACCGCTTCTGCTCCCTCAGTGGGTCCCTGACTGCAGCGGCCCAGGCTGACACGTGTTCCGTGATCATAATAGATGCTGTGGCAGACTTGCCAGTGCGTTTATGTATAAGAACTAACATCACTCTCACATGATATTTAAATGCAGGCTGAGATCCTGCGGTGAGAACCCCCCTTCCCTTGGCAGCCTGCCCCAAGGCTGAGGGAGACCAGACGCTTGTGTTCAGGGCACATTTTTCCTGGTCCCTGGTCGGGTTTCCCCTCTTGTGTGAGATCCTCAAGGCAGAAGCCAACCTCCCAAGCCTCTTCTGCCCCCAGAGTGTGCACCCCAGCGCCTGAGTAGCTGCTGCTCAGGGTGGTCTCCGGGGGAAGGTCCTGGGCACACAGCCGGGAATGGCGACCTCGAACAAGGGCCCATGACCGCACTCACTGATGCCAGCGCATTGGGGGCTGCAGAGCTCACCAGAGGCCGTGGGTCGTTCCAAGGCCGCCTCCAGGACCTTGCGGGTGGGTCAGGGGGAAGGTCAGGAGATGCTCAGAGAGGCCGCGAGCCCAGGAGGAAGGGCCTGAACACGTGTCCTCCCCGGGCACCTGCCGCACTCTGCGCCTCCCGCCACCTCCCGAGTGTGCCCGCTGCTGCCAGGCTGGTCCAAGCTCACCGTTTTCCAGCAGATGTGGCCTCGGCAACCCTCTGCTCATGGCTGGCGGGTACTTTGCCAGAAACTCAGGAAACAGGGTGGTGTTGGCTCTGGTGGTGGACATCCTGGAACCTGCTCAAAGGAAGCTGGTCCACATCTAAGCCAGGGCGTGGGAACAGGCTGTGGTGCAACGTCAGAACGTCTGCAAACCCATGCCCACGACTCGTCACACGTGGACCAAACTGTGTCAACATCCACCTAAATGTCAGTGCAGTCTGTGCAGGTGCTGTCGTGATGAACACACACAAATTATTTTAGAAGTCGTGTTAGCCGCTCAGTCGTGAGGCCGTCAGGAGGAGTAAGTGAGCTGTTACCTGGAAAGCGCTGAGCAGTGTCTACTGCATGTTAAATATTTGTTCGACCAAAAGATGTCCCTGAATCTGACCGGGGTTCAGCAAGGGTCCCAGGCAGAGCGGGTCCCCAGCATGTTGGGTGGAAGTTGAGGCAGCCAACTTGATCCAGGCCTAGTGGAGGCTGGAACATTGCAGGTCAGGGCCTGGGGACGCAGCCAGGCAGACAGCATCGTGTGTGTGTGTGTGTGTGAGCATGTGTGAGCACCAGTGAGGGGGGCGCTGGGTCCAGCCCAGCTTGTTCTTAGGGCTGAGGCCAGAGCGCAGCCCCCTCCTGGTCCGGTCTGGCTTGGAAGGTCCCCCCGCTGAGTTTCAGGGCAGAATTCGGCGACTCTCTCCTACATCATCCGCCCAGTGAGGAGCTGGCTCTCTGGGGGTCATGACCCAGCATAGTCATGACCTCGTGCAGATTCCTGCAGCTGCCGTAACAGAAGACAACAGCGCGGCTTTAAACCGCAGGGATTTATTGTTCCAGCTCTAGGCGCTGCAAGTCTGAAGCCGAGGTGTCTCTTCCAGCTTCTAAAGGGGCATCCTTGCTGATCCTCCGCTTGTAGACGCATCATTCCAGGCTCTGCCTCTGCCCCAGAGGGCGCCGGCCTGCTCTGACTCTCTGTCTCTTTACTTGTCCTTGGGAGGTGCCAGTCATGTTGGATTGGGGCCCCCACCCTCCTCCAGAGTGCCCCCGTCTTAATATGCATCTTACTTACATCTGCAGTGACCCTGTTTCTGAACAAGGTCACCTTGACAGGTACCAGGGGTCAGGATGTCATTATTTTTAGGGGACAGTTTCACCCACAACACACCTTTAAGTGGAACCTACTATTCTGTTCAAGATGGCATGCTCCCCGCAAATAATTTGGAAGCCTATTTCTTACGTACTGATGGACCTGTCACCTAAAAAAGTGCACAGCCTAAAAGACGCCTGGGTTGTGCTCAGTCCTGAGTCGTGCCTAACCCTCTGCCATGCCATGGACTATAGCCCACCAGGCTCCTCTGTCCATGGCATGTCCCAGGCCAGAGTACTGGAGTGCGTTTCCTCCTCCAGGGGATCTTCCCAAACCACGGATCAAACCCGCGTCTCCTGCATTGGCAGGCAGGTTCTTTCCCGCTGCACCACCAGCTGTCTCATTCAGGGACCTTACTGAGGACGACAGCCTGGGAGACAGCCTCTCAGTGGCTCCGAGGGACTGTTCCAAGGAGGGAAGGAAGAAGCCAGGATATGTAGGAGTTTTTTCTGGAAAATAATGTAATCAAGCGTCAGAAGAGTACTGTTCATCGCCAAGACCAGACCTCTCGAGATGGTGACCGTTGCGTGTCTCCCTGTGTGGACGATGAGGGAGTCTGGGCTCACTAAAGTCATTCCCAGACAGCGTCATCACTGCCTAGGGCCAGCATCCTGTCCTCCTCCACCCTGGACTCCCTCGGCCCTGCTGCTGGCTTCACAGCTGCAGCATCCTCTGTTTATTGCCATGGCGGGCGACATTGTTTGCCACAGACCACAGACATGCATCTCCAGAATGCAGGGCCTGTTTGATCAGATGTCATGTATCAACTAGCCTGTGAGTTTGTGCAGAAAAGGGATTTGTGCCCTTCCCCCATCCCACTAAACCGTGACTATTCTGCCAGGAGTGGGACCCAGGTATCTGTAACAAAAGCACACGCTATTCCCACATGCTTCCCTGAGCACCTCCTTAAGGGACTGTTGTTGCTGTTCAGTCGTTCAGTCATGTCCGACTCTTTTTGACCCCATGGACTGCAGCAGCCCGGGCTTCTCTGTCCCTCACCAACTCCTGGAGCTGCTCAAACTCATGTCCATTGAGTCACTGATGCCATCCAACCATCTCATGCTCTGTCGTCCCCTTCTCCTTTTGCCTTCAACGTCCTTCCCTCCATCTTTCCCAGCATCAGAGTCTTTTCCAGTGAGTCAGATCTTTGCATCAGGTAACCATAGGGTTGGAGCTTCAGCATCAGTCCTTCCCATGAATATTCAGGACTGATTTCCTTTAGGATTGACTGGTCCGAGAGACTCTGAAGAATCTTCTCCAGCATCACAGTTCGAAAGCACACCCAGCAAGAATTATGCAATGACCGTGGTGGCCTCTCCTTGTCCTCCATCTGAAAAACAATCTGGAAAATTGGAGAATTCCTCATCTTGGAGGGACCGGCCTTTATCACCTTGAGCCCTAAAGGGACTTTGTCCTCTTGGACCTGCCCATATTTGTGCAACCTGAGTGACAATATTCGCTTCTTTAAGATGCGGTGACAAGACCTAGGGGAGTGGGCCCAGATGAAGCTGTGAGCTGAAGCTGCATGGATGGAAATTTCTTCCTCTTCAAGTGAATGTCCAGAGATACATCCTTCTTGCTTGATTCCAAGAAGGTCCCGGAACAGGTCAGGGCAGTGAAGGAAAACTGTACCCTCTCGTTGTCACAAGTTATCTGTACTTCAGAAGGCAGTTCCTCCTGTTGTTCCAAGGCAAGGGCTCATGCAAGTAATTTAGTTGATGAACTAGTTTTTTTCCCTGCAAAACTCTGCCCATAGGCTACTTTTGGTTCATGGCATTTAAACCAACTGCATCATTAAGCTAGAAGCCTGAAGAAAACATTTGCAGAATGGGGACGTTCGTAATGAACGGGGAAATGTCACGGTTTCATCTGCCTGGTCCTTTTCCCCGTAGTTCATTATACTTAATTATCTCTTTAAGAAGCAACTAACTCACAGGAAAATAAAAACACCCAGGAACGATGTGTTTAAGAGCGTTTGGAGAGAATAAACCAAAGCTGCCCTTTGTGTATGGCCTGCCTTTGGCATGGAGGCATTTCTCTTTCGTTAGCGATCGTCTCGCTGTGGGATGTTGAGTATTTGCCAACATAGACAGCAGGCCTTGTCACTCCTGAGCACTCTGGTTTCCAAGCCGCCCTCTGACCAGCACATCTCTCCTCTGAAGCCTGTGGTCCTCTGCATCGTGTGCTCTGAGCAGTGCATTGAGCTCAGTGATGGACTCGGCATCTGCTAATGGACGGGGCAGGAATAGTGCTTCTCAGCCCAGCCTGGGGGCTCCTTTCTCCCCGATCTGGCTCTCGTCCTCGCACGTGGGACCCCCTGCCCTGTGCTGGCCAGACCGCAGCAGCAGTGTTTCCTTCGTGTCTGAAGGCAAGTTCTGGAAACGAGGTGGAGGCATGACGGACGGATGAGAAGCTAGCGGTGTGCCCTCCCACGCTCCGTGCCCCTCACCAAGCCCCGGGCCCGTCTGGGGGTGAAGTGGGGCCGGACCCCGCAGGCTGCTGATTCTGCCCCTTCTCTCGCAGGGAGTCAGTCGCTCGGGGTCAGAGAAGCCGCAGACGAGTTGCGTGTCTGCAGGTCTGTGCTGCCAGTCTGGTCCTGGGTGACGCTTCTATTTAGGCACCTTACTGGCACCCGCCACTGTTCCGCTGGTATTTTCTGGAGGAACAGGCTGTGAGCGCTGCGGTCAGGCTCAAGCCCCTGATTTCAGGTGGATGATGCTTGCCTGTCCCCACCCCCTGCCCCATGCATTCTGCTTGCTCCCGCTGACTCCCCTGTACTCCCTTGTCCCGCCCTGACGTGCTCACCTCCCCAGCCCCCAGCACTGGTGTGGTGGAGCAGGGTCTCCCACAAACCACTGCAAGTGGTGCCTGTTTTCCCCAGCAGCCCGTCTGCTGGAGTCCATCACACCAGCCAGACAAGTCAGGTGGTTCTGCAGAGAGTCATCTCTGCGTCACCTCCTCCCAAACCCACACCTGAAAGTCACTTTGCTGGCTGCTGAAGACACTGGAAAATTACAAGCCCTGGAGAGCTCGCTGGCTGCACTTTTTTTTTTTTTGCCTCAGCAGACCTTTGGGTGTTTTATCGGCTCTGGCAATGCTTCTGAGTCATTTCTTGGGGTGCCGCAAGGGCAGAGTGCCGGCAGGGTCGGGGTGTTAGAGGCAGCCGTGTGCCCCTCCACTGACAGTGGGGAGCTCATTCGGGGGCCCCCCCGGTGGATGGCAGGACAGGGGCAGAGCCCAGGACGGGGGCCCCTTAGGCATCCTTCATGGACCCGCCGCACCGCAGGCCTGGGGTGCGTCTGGTGATGGGACTCAGGCGTGCCGGGCACTTCCTGGGAGACAAGACGCTGCTGTCTGGCACTGCTCCTGAGTCACAGGAGTTGGGGTCTCTGCAGGCTGCTGGAGACCAGGAGGGAAGCCCCCAGGGTGGGGGGTCGGGGGCACAGGAAGAGTTATTTCAGGGAGGCCGGCGCTTCATGAAGGGAGTCCCTTTTAGCTCTGCTGTGGCAGGTCCAGCAGGACATTTCGGTTCCTCCCACTGAGCCCACAGGCTGGTGGAGCCCACGATGGAGGGACGGACTGCCCATTGGCCAGCCCCCCAGGGGGAGCAGGAGCTGCAGGGCCCCTAAACGGGGCTGCGGGACGCCCTTGTGGTCCCTGCAGCAGGGCCCTGACCCCCTAGCCCACCCCGTCTCCGTCCTGCAGCCGGCAGGTCCCCCGCCCCGCACCGCGCCGCGGGCTCCCCTGTGGCCCCGCCTCCAGCGCCACCTCCCTCGTCCTTATTCTCACTCTAGCCATCCCCCGGAGTCTGAGTCCCTCATTCTGCTTCCTCTGTGTGACTTCAGCTGTTTGACTGCCTTTCTGTCCCTGCGGGCTCTCAGAGCCAGTTTGTGGTCTACCCCAAATAATGACCTTGGAATGGGACTCACGCTGGGGGGTTGTAGAGCTGTGCTGACCATTATTTTAAAAACGAATCCAGGGGAATTCATTAATAAAACACACACACGGTGTCCAAGGAGGACCCCAGCCTCAGAGCTGTTTAGCCCCGAGGTGCTTCTCCAACCCCAGCGCTCTGATGAGTGGCCCCTGGGAGGTGCCCTCTCTCGGCTTGTTCAGAAGGCAAGGTGGGATCATGCTTTCCGGAACAGACGTCAGATCCTATGGGACTCCTCCCCAGTGAGCTCACTAGTTAACCCAGACTCCGTGACGAGGAGGAGTCGTGGGAGTGCCCGGTGGAGGCTGGGCCCGTCGCTGTTTCCATCTCGGTCTCCCTGGAGAGGGGGCCATTCTGGGTCTCTGCCGCAGGGAATGCGATCGCCTCCTTCCGTCAGGGTGAAGGGCCCGCCGGGCTCTGAGCATCGCCTCCCACACGGCCGTGTGCCTGGGGCCTCAGTGCGGGCCTGAGCCCTTGGAGTCCCGTGCTCATTGATTTCCTGGGATTCAAGCTCCAAACAGTTATGTCCTCACTTGGTCCTGCTGGGGGCTCCCTGCTTGAGACGAATGGATCTCCTCTCATTTTGGTTTTCTGATCCCCTTAAAGTAATAACCCACACACAGCAATAGTAAGTCAACTCAGAAAGGACCTCATAGGCTCATCGTGCTCAAATTGTGCAAAAAAAGGAGAGTGCTTTTTGGATGGTTCGCCTCTGCTCTGTCGGGCCTTGATTGACTGGGTTTGCTGTGCTGGGGTTCGGTGGTCAGCCCAGGTATGTCCAGAATGACGGTGCACCCGGGCACGGGGAGGCCTCCTCAGAGGCTGTGAGGAGGCATTCGTCCCCGGGGGGCTCCCGGGTGCCCTCCCCCGTGCCTTCACACGTCTCTGCTTTGTCTGTTTCCTTAGAGGAGATCCTGAAGACCCACATCGCCCACTGGTGGTCTCCGGACGGTACACGGCTCGCCTACGCCACCATCAATGACTCACGCGTGCCGGTCATGGAGCTGCCCACCTACACCGGCTCCGTCTACCCCACCGCAAAGCCCTACCACTACCCCAAGGTAGGCGGGAAGCCACGCCGGGACAGCCTCTGCATACGTTCATAGGCTCCCCACCCCCTCGTGGAGCCGTGGCTCTCCCCCGTGCTGCGAGCAAGGCAGTAAACAGGGGGGATTAATTGTGTCCCATTACACTGCATTAAATTCCCATCTTTGCGGAGCTGAATCTATCAGCAGGTTTACTTTTTTTTAAATGACGGAACTACCGTTAGTCATTTGTCCAAGCTTCAATCCCAACCGATATACATCACCTCCCTTGTGACTCCGTGGTGACAGAAACTCACACTGCTCACGCTGGGGCACTCTGTCCTCTAACTCCTTTAGCAGGTTCTGGGGGGTCAGAGGGTCCCCTTGGCTCTGGGCTGCTCTGCACCTGGCCGTGTGCTGACCTGTACTGTTTCGAATTGTTCCCCAGACCCGTGTGTTGCCACAAAAAGCCAGCAGAACAGCAAGGCTGCAGGTGGATGGCAGGGGGTGAGGGCAGGGAGGCACGGATGGCCACACCTGGCTTTGTTAGTAAACCGCATCGTGCCAGTGTGGGGGCAGGGCCTGCCGCCCACTCAGCTGGAGAGAGGCCGGGGCCCCGCCTGCCCCTCCGGTGACAGGGTCCCCGGGTTCCCCCCGGGGCTGCCCCAGAAGGACCCGTCCAGCCTCTGCCGACCAGCCCTGGCCCCGGCTCCCCAGCCACCGGAGGGCTCTGGGAGCTGACGCCACCTGCTGTCCAGAGATACAGGACCCTCGGCCTGCAGTTTGCAGCGAGGGGCAATGGTGCCCAAGCAAGGGTCCCAGGGTCCCAGGCCAGAGGAAGGAAGCGCCAGGTATATCAGTCAGCTCGGGCTCCATAACAAGCACCACAGACCGTGCTGCTTAAACAGCGGACGTGTGTGTCTCACGGTTCAGGAGGCTGGGAGCCAGACATTGCCTAGAAAGGGAACAGTTTCCCTGCTGAACCCTTTCATGGGAGTCCCCCCAACCTCGGAGTGATGGGATGACCTGAAACCTAGAAAACTGCAACCAACTGACTTTACCGTGAGCTCTGGGACAGGTCTGTGATTGGAATTATGACACCCCATGTGGCTCGGGACTGGAGTTTCCTGTTTTAGTAGAAAGTCAGCATGTTCTGACCAACAGAACTCAGATTGGAGCCACAAACTGCTGACCCGTCTGAGCCCTGCCCTGTGTGGGTCTGCCTTCCCCCTCACCCTGACACCCCGTCTGCAGGGGCGGAGGAGCCAGAGTCAGACCAGCAGCCTAGTCTTCTGCCCTGCCGGCCAGCGCTCGTGCAGGGAGGGGACAGAGGAGAGTGGCCTCTCCCCGTCCCCGCCCCATCTACCGACACTCCCCCTGAAGGGCTTCGTCCTCCCCACACTGAGCCTCTCATGTCTCCCAGCAGACTCAGCACCCAGGCCGGTCCAGGTGGGAGGTGGCTCTCACACCTCTCTCCCCTTTCCTCCCAGGCCGGCTGTGAAAACCCCAGCATCTCCCTGCACGTCATTGGCCTGAATGGACCCACGCACGACCTGGAGATGACGCCGCCTGATGACCCGAGGATGAGGTTTGCATCCTTCGTTCAATTACGCGACGACAATAACCGTGAGATCCATGTCTGCTTATGTGGTCTCTGTGGGCTCAGATTGCCAATTTAAACATCCAAGGAAAAGGCACATTTTGTACCGTTTTCCTGGCTGCTTTACGGCTTGGTGTTCTGAGAGAGGAACACCTGTCAAAGCCGCTGTGATGTCTTACCTCACGTCAGGCTCAGATCCTGCCCCCCAGAGGCTGGGCTTCAGGGGGGCAGAGGGGATGGTCAACCACACGTGTCCAGTGGGGGCACCTGGCCTGCACGTGGAGGACTTTGGGGTTCACCCTTCAGATGAACAGATGCACCTTTCCAAGACGTCCAGGTAATTGGACCTACTGTGCATGGGACCCCATTTTCAGAGCCTCACTTTAGAGCAGGGGTCCCCAGCCCCCAGGCCACAGAGCCGTCCTGTTCCTGTTAGGAACCGGGATGCACCATGGGAGGTGAGTGGCGGGCAATTGGGAGAACCTCTGTCTACGCTTACAGCCACACACCATCACAGCACCACCCGAGCTCTGCCTCCCCAGTGAACTCAGTAAATGTAATGGCCTTGAATCATTCCAAAACCATCCCTGCACTCCGTCCATGGAAAACCTGTCTACTGCGACACTGGCCCTGGTGCCAAAAAAGGTCGGGGAGCGCCGCATTGGAGCATGGCTGCCCTTTACCAGGCCTGGGGACCAAGCGGGAAGTCATGCTCCAGCGAAGCCAAAGCTCCCAGGTGGCATAACAACCATGCAGTTGGTGGGACATATTGACAACGGCATCCATCCTGTTGTTAGTAACGACTGGCTCAGATGGATTTTACATTCCAATCAAGAAAGCTGAGTAGAGTCTGACTGAAGGGGTCTGGATTTCAGTTTCATCTTGTCCCAGAGTCCAAGTGGCCTGGGGACTGGTTATACTTCTGGAGTTTACTAATAGCGATGTTAAACCCCACTCTGTTGAGAGTATTGATGGGAGACCCAGAAAGGGAAGGGGATTGGGCTGGCCCCAGCTTCTACTCACTCATCGATGCTGCAGGCCTGTCCACGGGCCCAGTTAAGCTGAGAATGATCCATCCGGAGGCTCAGCAAATACCCAGCCCACATTTTGCCATAACGGTAGCCTGGGTCCTCCCTATTCACTTACAGAGTTCTGCATTACTAGTAGCCCCTGGCAGCTTCCAGAAGGGCGGGTGCAGTGGCCTCAGCCACTCTGGCTCCTGCGCAGGCCCAGCTCAGGGCTGGACACACGGACGCTTGGAGCTGCTGGTCCGTAACGATGTGGGCGTCTCCCGTGGAGGCTTCATTGCTGTCCCTGGTAGAACCCATCTGCCCACGGCCACTGCAGGACACACTGAGGTTCTTTCGGCTCTCCCATCTCTAGGCGTGTGTAAAATCACTGGTCCTCAGGAGCACAGACCCAGCCCAGGGCTCCCCTCTGCCTGTCCCTCCCAGCTGTCTGTCCATCCCAGCCCTGGAGTGGCCACCCTACTCATGCAGCGGGTCCCAAGGCCTCAGTCTCGGACGGCCCCTCCTGGGAGATCGGGCCCTCAGTGTGTCCCAGAGTGGAATCAACCTGGGCGATGCTATTCTTGACAGGACCCACTCCGGTATTCTTGCCTGGAGAAGCCTCTGGACAGAGGAGCCTGGCGGGCTACAGTCCATGGGGTCGCAGAGAGTCGGGCACGACTGAAGCGGCTTAGCGTGCGCGCATGCGTTCTTGCCGGGATAGGAGAAACACTGCAATCATTGCTTCGTCTTCTCTCCCGAGATCCGTGTGCTTTGCTGTCTTCCTGCAGTGCCATCCCTGTCAGGCCGCCTGGGGCCTGGTCCACCACTCTCTCTGAATTAATATGGAAAGTCACCTGGAAAATTTAAGCCATCTGTTTGAGTTAATTGAAAATCTCGTTTAGTCCATTTGGTGATGCTGTTTCTGCAGGCTTGATTAGCTTCAAGGACAGTGAAAAATTAGCCTCCATCAGGGCTGCCGGGATGCGGGCCTCGGGGCCTCTGCTCTGCAGCTTCCCGAGCTCAACACGGCGATGCTTTCCCAGTGCCCTGTAACCTGCGGTGTGTTCATGTCGTGCTTTCTCGTCTCCTTCCCCATCACAGTCTTGGGATTTTTCAAAGTGAGCGCGGATCTGTCAGAAATCACGCAGTAAATGTGAGCAGCCGTTTAGCAAGCATTTATTATTTGCGTCCATTAGGCTGAGAATTTAGCGTGAATAAAATATGGAGGTTATTATGCAGAGGAGGGATTGGCCTTGAAGGAAGCATTAGAAGCAAGTGAGGACTGCAGGCGTGAGAGGGGCTGTGTGAGAGCAGGGCCTGGACGAGGCGCCCCCCGCCGCCCCCCGCCAGGTCTGAGGCTTTCTCTCCCCGGCATTCAGCGCCTGAGGACCCTTTGCGGTGGGGGCTGCCTTCTGCATCACAGAGACTTCAGGCATATCCCCGCCCCTCCCCACTGGATGCCAGCATGACCATTGAAGACGCCCCAGGACAAGACTGAGAACCACTGGTTCCGAGTGAAGGTTCACATGCTGCCGCCCGGGTCCAGATCCCGGTTCCGAGCTCCGGGGCGAGTTCCTGCTTTGTTCCGGTTCCTCATCTGCAAGACGGGGATGCATGTTAAGAATCGAGGGTTCATTCCTGTGGGTGTCGTGAGGACCAGACAGAGCACACAGCACAGGCGGCTCTCCCATCTCGTGCCGGAGTCCTGCCTGCTGGCCACTGGCCCTCCGCCCTGCCCTCAGAACTTCAGGGCCATTTCTGACTGCCGGTCCAACATCTCCCCTTCAACTGGTCAGGTTGTGATTCTCAGAGAAGGTAAACGAGCAGGTGTCAGAGGTTTTATTTAACTCACTAATTAACCAGTGGGGCATTAGAACCAGTCCAGAGACAGTTGAGAAGCTCGGTGTGTGTGGACAGTCTGACAAGAAATATAAGGTCAAGCTTGAGGGTTACAGATCCCCCAGGGCCCTGACTGTAACCTTGGGGCTCTCTGACCCACCAGACAGAAATCCATGTGAGATGTCCACCCCAGCAGGGCTGCCCAGGCCATCACAAGGCAAGCCGGGCATTGCACAGGAAGATACTCAGCGGCCTCACTTGCTCTTTGCAGGTCTCAGATAAATCCTCTATCTCTAAATGATATCCGAAACTGGGCTTTCCTGGGGGCCCAGAAGTGAAGAATCTATCTGCCAATGGAGGAGATGCAGATTCGATCCCTGGGTCAGGAAGATCCCCTGGAGGAGGGCATGGCAACCCACTCCAGTATTCTTGCCTGGAGAATCCCCATGGACAGAGGAGCCTGGTGGGGTACAGTCCAGGGGGTCACAAAGAGTCAGACACGACTGAAATGACTAACCATGCACACACGTGTGAAGCTGAAGCTCCAGTTCTGGGCTGGGCCCGGCACATGGTGTGAGCTGGGTTTGCTGAATGGGCAAATTAAGTTTAAAATTAGCCAGTAAAGTCCTGTTTCAATAGGATCCTTGTAGATACGGATTTCTTTGGTTGTCCTGGAAGCAAAACTTGACAGATACTTGGCCCTTGCTGACGTTCTGCCTTCTCAGTACAGGACGCTGTAGAGACCACCATTTACCCGTCCTGGGCTTGCAGCTGGGACCCTCACAGCAAGACAGATTAACAAGAGGGAAGCACAGTTTATTCACACGTGCCCTGCACACAGCGTGGGAAAACATCTCAACCCGAAGCCGCTCAAAGCATCGACTCACAGTGCAGCTTTTACAGCATCGTCCACCAGGAGCAGTAAACTCGTAGAGTTACCAGGACCAGGAAGCAGGTTCAGGGTTCCCAGGGCAGCAGCTGCAGGTGGTACATAAACCAGAGGGCCCCGTGGGGAAGATGGGCCCTCAGGCTCCCCGGTGCATCTCTGGGCCAGTGAGAGTCTGCCTCCGGGAAGAGGAAACTATTTCCTGCCTTGAGGCAGAAGCAGGGGGGCTTTGCTGAGTTTGCTCCCTCCTAATTGCCTTCAGCTCAAAATAATTGTCAAAAAGGCATATTTTGGGGTGACTTAGTCTGGTTTCTTTCAACACTAGAGGCACTAAATCTAAAGAAGGTAAAAGGAAGACACTTACTTTGTGGAGGGATGGAAAAAGGAAGGGAACCTACGTAATGCCCTCAACAATCTAGGCAAGGATAGTCAGAAGTTAAGTACCGCAAGATAGGCATCAGTTCTGTTCAGAATTTTGCTACAAGACTGGGAAATCAGGGGAGGAAGAGGGGTGGAAACAGGCAGGATTTGGCCACTTGGGGACACAAAAGAGATCATCTGGACCAGGAGGAACGTGCAGGTCGGCTCCTGGGTCGGGTGTGGCCCAGTCTGGTTGCGTGTTAGTTCCACACTTGTCCTTCCCTCTGCCCTTCTCTCAGGAGCCAGGGTGTATGTCTCACAGATGTGGCTGGGTCCCCTGGGGCCTCACACAGCCCCGCCATGAGTGCCCCTCTGCTGTTCCACAGAGGCAGGGCCGAGAACCCAGAGGTTACGGACAGGGTCTGCAGCTTCCCTGGTGGTGCTAGTGGTAAAGAATCCGCCTGCCCATGCAGGAGACGCGGGTTCCATCCCTGGGTTGGGGATCCCCTGGAGAAGGAAATGGTACCCACTGCAGGATTCTTGTCTGGAGGATCCCATGGGCAGAGGAGCCTGGCGGGCTGCAGCCCATGGGGTCACAAAGAGTCGACAGCTGACTCCACACAAAGCCTGAAATGTGCCCTGGGACTCAAGCCAGGCAGGACCACCCGTCCCTCCACGCAGCCTCCACAGGGAGATGCGGAGAGCCCAGAAAGGCCAGGGGCCACTTCCTGCAGACGGGTCAGGGCCCTTCAAGGGGAGGAAGCAAACGTTTCCCATGTCAGCTGTCTCCCCTTCATCCCGCGCACTCCCCACCCTCTGCTGTGGCTCCTCAGCCAGCCCCACTCCCCTGCAGGGTTCTGGGGGGGCTGACTTCCGGGCTCCCCAGTCCTTGCCCTGGCAAAACCTACTGCCTTCCGCATGTGCCAGGCACTCTGCTGGGCCCATGACGGCCCCTCCATCAGGTGACGGGGTCCAGGCGCCACGGCAGCTCCAATTCAGTAGCCGCGTGCAGGGTGGCGGCCAGGGGAACAGGTGATGAGTGCCGCGGAGGGCGAGGTAGCCCTGCGCTCACAGCCAGAGCAGAGCCAGGGCCTCCATGGGAAAGGGTTCCCCACAGAGAACCGGGAATGGGGGTGGGCACGGGGCCCAGGGATGGGGCGCGCCCTTGTTACTCAGGGCACAGTGATCCCTCCTCTCCAGGAAGTGCACCTGTGGCAGGGCCCGCGGTTTCTGCAATTTCACAGGGAAGCCCGGCTGCGCTGATGAAGCAAGCGCAGCTGCCTTTTGCTGGTTTCCTTGCGGGTCCGTTGAGCTGGGTGTTGAATGAAGACGTACCAGAGCCCCGACAGGGTCATTTTGAACTGGCGTCGGACTGCGCTGGTGTGTGTGTGTGTTTGTCTCCTCCTGCAAACACTCCGTCAGATGCCATCCAGCCGGTGGCCAGGGTGCCCGTCCTGCGTCTGGTGGCCGCGGGGCTGATCACAGAGCCTGAGAAGGGAGGCTAGTGCCCGGTGCCCGATGGTCCTGGGCCAGGCGGGCTCTCCCCGCCCCCCACCTCTCGCTTCTGTTGTTTCTCCTCCGTTTATTCACCTTACGGTCCAGCACCAAGACCTAGATGTGCCTGGCGCGGGGCTAGCCATCGTCGGTCAAGGGCAGGAGCTCTCGTTTACCTGTCCTTGTCCGTTTCACTCTCTGCCCCCTGCCCGGCCCCACCCCTTAGGCCTTTAAAACGCCGAAAATGTGCTGTGAGCAGCCTCTCCCCGGTCGACGCTGGTTAAACGTACGGCGGTGTGCGTGCTTGCCTTACGTACATGGCGCTGGGATATGGATACAGACGCGCAGGTGCAGACGTGTGTTGCCTGCGTGGGCTCCTGCCGCCTCTTTTTCCTCTCGGGACTCTGTAAAGACCTAGCACACGGGTGTGTGTGCGGCTCACTGCTTCCAGCTGTGCACGTTCCCGGAGGCTGGCACTCTCAGGGCACCCCCGCCCCTCACCTGCTGCCTCCAGGCTCCTCCTGCACCCTCTCCACCCGTGATGCGCCCCCTTCCAACCTCGAGAGGAAATGCCGCGTCCTTCTGCCGGGTCAGTAAGAAGTGTGGGCTCCCTGGGAGACTGGCACACTGGATCCAGAGCAAGCCTTTATAAGGATCAGAGGTCATCAGAGCAACGGAAACATCACAGAAAAACAGGGCCTTTGTTCCTGAGGACCTGAGCACCACCCCCATCAACAGTTAACCGCCACCTCCTCCCTGGTGGCTCAGCTGGTAAAGAATCCGCCTGCAATGCGGGAGACCTGGGTTCGATCCCTGGGTTGGGAAGATCTCCTGGAGAAGGGAAAGGCCACCCACTCCAGTATTCTGGCCTGGAGAATTCCAGGGACTGCATCGTCCATGGGGTCCCAAAGAGTGGGACACAACTGAGCGACTTTCACTTTCATTTTTCTTTCTATTTTCACCCCCACCCCCACCATCAACACCCCCAGCAGGACCTCTGCCTCTGCCTCATCATCACCACCTCGATCTCCTCCACCAACACCTGCAGTTTCACCACCGACATCACCACCACCTGACTTGCCGGTTGTTGCTTTTTACTTAGGGGTAGAAGCGAGGCTCCAACACAAGATTCCTGACACCTGACCGCCGCGCGTGTCCTTGTTCCAGAGCTCTCGCATCTGCCGTGTTCCACTTGGTGCCTGCCCTCTCAGGTGGCCCACACAGGACCATTTCTGTAACTCTCCCCTTCCTGGTTTTTTCCAGTGGGGGTGTGGCCTGGGTTTGGGGGGTTTTAAACCTCCTCAGGTGATTCGGAAGTGTGAGCAAGGCAGGAAGGCCCTTCTTGAGACCTGGAAAGGAAGGTCCGTGTCATTTTCTTTATTTTTTTTAGTAATTTCGTTTGTCTATTTTGGCCGTGCTGGGTCTTCATTGCTGCACAGGCTTTCTCCACTTGTCACGAGTTGTAACGCACAGGCTTCTCATCGTGCTGGCTTCTCTTGTTGCAGAGCATGGGCTCTAGGCACAGGGGCTTTGGGAGTTGCAGCATGTCAGCTCAGCAGTTGCGGTTCCCAGGCTCTGGAGCACAGGCTCAGGAATCGTAGTACCCGAGCTTAGTTGCTCCGAGGCACGGGGGATCTTCCCAGACCTGGGGTTGAACTTGCGCCCCCTGCATTGCAAGTGGATTCTTTACCGCTGAGCTATCAGGAAAGCCCTGTGTCATTTTCAAATCAAAGATGCTGCCCCCCACCTCCATCCCTGAACCTGCCATCTGACTAACATATTTCTAATCTTCTTTCTTTATATGAATGACTGTGGGAAGATACGTGTTTCATCTGAATTTGATTTCCAACTTTATTCGAAGGTGTTTGGGGGATGAATTAGAAATGCCCAATGCTGTCTAATGCCCGCAGAGTGAGACCTCGCTCCGTTTACCTCATGTATTAAGTAGTGAACTGGCCACCAAAACATTCACATGACCTCATCTCAGGGAGCCGTTCAAGGGGCTTGGCGCAGCCAGACAGCCGTTGCGTTTGTGGTATCAGATCGGGGTGTGGTTTTGTTATCCATGAGGGCAAGAAGCTCTGCATGGTGACTGCAGAAATATGGAAGGTCCAGTCTGGAGAAATGCTGCTTCTTTATTCTACTGATGCTTTGGAAAGGGGGTTCTCAACGTTACTGCTGATCACAGGTTTCCAGATTCTCATCCATCAACATGCCTCATGCTTTAGAATCCTGGGAATCTGGTCGTGGATGCCAGAAAGATAAACTTCTGGTGAAGAACACATGTTCTCCATGGTTGTGGTTTGTGTTTAAAGGGAAGCGAAATCATTCTGAAGACCCTGTCCCTAGATATGCAGGGACTGAGTCGTGTTTGGCAGACTTAGAGCAGGAGAATAGCCCATGCTTTCCTCCTCATCTTAGCAGCCAGCCCTGCAGTGCGGCCAACACCTCAGATGGAAAGGAAAGGTCATGTGGTCTCTTCCTATGTTGAAAGCGAAATTCTGGGGCCTCCCTGGGGGCTTTGTGGTAAAGAATCCACCTGCCAGTGCAGGGGATACAGGTTCGATGGCTGGTCCGGGAAGATCCCACTCCCACGTGCCGGGGAGCATCAGAGCCTGCGTATGAGAGCCACAAGTGTGGAGCCTGTGTCCTAGAGCCTGCAGGTCACAGCTGTGAGTGTGTGTGCCGCAGCTCCTGAGGTCCCTAGAGCCCGTGCTCTGCACCAAGAGAAGACGCTGCAGCGAGAAGCCCGTGTATCAGCTAAAGAGTAGCTGCCACGCGCGACAGCTGAAGAAAGCCGTGCAGCAGCCAAGACTCAGCACAGACAAAACAAATAAGTAGGCTTGTTAAAGAAAGGAAGTGAAATCATGGACGCTACATCAGATAGCAACTTATCTTACCGTCACATCCTCCTTATTCTGCCTGCAGAGATTTTTGTGCAATTAAGAGGCTGCTCCCAGGGTCAGGTGTGGAGCCATATACTTGATCACAGCAGCATTTGTCATTTGATGTCGTTTCCGTTTGTTCAGTGATGCTTTCTGTTACCATCTTCCTTGTTTTAAAACTGTCCTCTCAAAGGATTTTTCGCTCCAGCCTCACGCAGGGGCCGACCCTCCCTGGAAACGCCAGCATCAGTCGCAGGCCCTTGATTTCGCTGGATCAGCAGGCCTTTCGCCCCCCTGGCCTTCGCTGCCGCGTGACTGTCAGAACCTCTGCCAGAACTCGGAATACCGAGAAGCGACACGGCACATTAGTCCCTGCACGGGAGACGCTGCTCTATTAATATTTGACGGGAAACAAATGGGCTAATAAAAAATTCATACACTGCTCGGCAGGAGGGGTCGCTGTGTTCTGACTTGAAGGCCCGTCTGGCTGGAGATTCGTGAGGAGGCTGTGGAATTTTCTCGGCCAAGCTGTGCTGTTTCAGCAACTGCGGCTCCCACATGGCTCCTCCTATCAGGGCAGTCCTCACCCCGTACTGAAATTTGGGGGTTCTCTGTCTCCCCACAAACAGGGAGCTCCCCTACAACCAGGCTTTGGGCCTCTGCCTGCCAGCATCTGGACCCGTGTCCACGCTGAGCCCTAAGTAAATGCTCTTTGAATGAATGACAGTATTTATGGGCAGATAAAGTGCTTTAGAATAAAGAAAATCAGTGGCATTTCTTCCAAGAACCTTTGCATCCTGTTAATCATTTCGTTTCACGTTCTTTTTAAAACACAATTTGTCCAGCCCTCGAAGCATGATTTTCTATCTTCTGTGATTATCAAAATGCTTCTGTGTCTCACTGCATCTCGACATTGGATCAACTCTGGTGTCTCTCACAGCCCAGCTCCATCTCACGTTCTTAGATTCAGTTCGGCTCAGTTCAGTCGTTCAGTCGTGTCCAACTATTTGCAGCCCCATGGACTGCAGCATGTCAGGCCTCCCTGTCCATCCCCAACTCCGGAGCTTGCTCAAACTCATGTCCATTGACTCAGTGATGCCATGCAACCATCTCATCCTCTGTCATCCCCTTCTCCTCCCACCTTCAGTCTTTCCCAACATCAAGGTCTTTTCCAGTGAGTCAGTTCTTCCCATCAGGTGGCCAAAGTATTGGAGTTTCAGCTTCAGCATCAGTCCTTCCAATGAATATTCAGGACTGATTTCCTTTAGGATGGACTGGTTGGATCTCCTTGCAGTCCAAGGGACTCTCAGGAGTCTTCTCCAACCACAGTTCAAAAGCATCAATTCTTCGGTGCTCAGCTTTCTTTATGGTCCAACTCTCACATCCATACAAGACCACTGGAAAAACCATAGCCTTGACTAGATGGACCTTTGTTGGCAAAGTAATGTCTCTGCTTTTGAATATGCTGTCTAGGTTTGTCATAACCTTTCTTCCAAGAAGCAAGTGTCTTTTAATTTCATGGCTGCAGTCACCATCTGCAGTGATTTTGGAGCCCCCCAGAATAAAGTCTGCCACTGTTTCCATTGTTTCCCCATCTATTTGCCATGTAGTGATGGGACCAGACGCCATGATGTTAGTTTTCTGAATGTTGAGTTTTAAGCCAACTTTTTCACTCTCCTCTTTCACTTTCATCAAGAGGCTCTTTAGTTCTTCTTTGCTTTCTGCCATAAGGGTGATGTCATCTGCATATCTGAGGTTATTCATATGTCTCCCAGCAATCTTGATTCTAGCTTATGCTTCATCCAGCCCAGCGTTTCTCATGATGTACTCTGCATATAAGTTAAATAAGCAGGGTGACAATATACAGCCTTGGTGTACTCCTTTCCTGATTTGGAAGAAGTCTGTTGTCCAATGTCCAGTTCTAACTGTTGCTTCCTGACCTGCATACAGGTTTCTCAAGAGGCAGGTCAGGTGGTCTGGTATTCCCATCTCTTTAAGAATTTTCCACAGTTCAAATGCTATTTTTTCCTCTCCTTTAACTGTGACCAGGTTTCTCTTTATTCTTTAGAACCTTATCTGCTTACCAGTTCACTTATTAACTCAGAGAACGTCTAGGGAGAGCAGAAATGGAGGCAGAGACGATCATATGGAACACGGCTGTGTCACCAGATGGTCTGCCCACCAGAATCGCTTGGCTCACTTAGTTTGGTGGTTCCCCAACTGGGGCACCAGTTAGACCAGTTAGGTGCCTCAGCCACGCCCAGGGTCTCAGATTCAGTTTGTTTCCACCACTTCCCAGGTGCTGCTGGTCTGGCGGCCCCCACCTGAGGACCACTGACTCTGGTCATTAAATGTAGGGGGCAGAGACTGTTTCTCCTCCAGGGCCCAGGGCAGCAGTTCCGCTCTGGTCACCTCTCTCTGGACAGGCCCCGCCTCCCCGAGCGCAGGTGGCAACGCGGGTGCCTGCTGCCCAGGTGTGCCCAGGCCACCCTCGGGGCCCAGGAGACGGCCCCCATCTCCACCCACACCCCCGCTCCTTGCAGGTGGCAGTGTGTGCGTGTGCACGCTCAGTCATGCCCGACTCTGTGCGGCCCCACGGACTGAATCCAGCCAGGCTCCTCCGTCCATGGGGTTCTCCAGGCAAGAACACCGGAGCGGGTTGCCATTTCCTCCTCCAGGGGATCTTCCTGACCCAGCGACTGAACCTGCATTTCTTGTGTCTCCTGCACTGGCGTGTGTGCTAAGTCAACTTCAGTCGTGTCCGACTCTTTGCGACCCCATGGACTGTACCCGCCAGGCTCCTCTGTCCATGGGGTTCTCCAGGCAAGAATACCAGAGTGGGTTGCCATTTCCTCCTCCCGACCCAGGGATCCCGACCCAGGGATCAAACCTGCGACTCTTGCATCTCCTGCATTGGCAGGCAGATTCTTTACCACTGATCCACCTGGAAGCCCGTGTGTGTGTGTGTGAGTAGGTGAATATATATGTGTGAAAGTGAAAGTCACTCAGTTGTGTCCAACTCTTTACGATCCTTTGGACTATACAGTCCATGGAATTCTCCAGGCCAGAATACTGGAAGGGGTAGCCTTTCCTTTCCCCAGGGGATCTTCCCGACCCAGGAATCAAACCAGTGTCTCCTGCATTGCAAGCAGATTCTTTACCAACTGAGCTATCAGGGAAGCCCTATATATATATTTATATATGTATATATGCATTTTATTTTCTCTACTGGTTACCTTTATAAACTGAAACAGTACTCTTACAAGTTTCTCTTGTATCACATAAACTACAGGCAAGAATTTTAACAACCCACTTGGTAAAATGGATCTCAAAGTCCTGCCCTTTCCTACAGGTCCATTCTCTGCCCTTCCCACCTAGAAAATTCTTTTTAATATTTTTATATCCCTGAAGTTGATGCCATTTCTGTTCTTCCCCAAACCCAAACTTTCCTTATTTATCTGTGGGTTGATTCTGAAAGACTACAATCAATAAACAGCATAACTTTACCATAAGTAATTGTCTGTCTTGGTAGCACTAAGTAGCATCCTATGACTGTGTCTCTTTTTTGTTCAGCTTTTTGTTTTTCCCTGAGTTTTAAATTGCCTTTATTTTTATTTGAGCTATTTTATTTTATTTTATCTTATCACACCCTCACCATTTCCCCCCAGACTCCAGCAGGTACCCTGTTGCTCTGCCTCCTTCCCCACTTGCGTCCCTGCAAGGCCGCTCCGCCGCCCCGACTCTAGTCTGGACTCACTGTTCTTTTTCACATCGGCGCTGTGCCACCCAGGGGGACCCCCTCGCTGCTCTTTGCGTTGGTCTCGCATCATCTTCTTTCTTGATTTACTTCCACTTCCGTCTGGAGTACGCCCTCCAGATGCTTTCCTAAGAAAGAACTATGGGAGGTAAACTTTCTGAGTTCTGCAATATTTTAATATGTCTCTCTCACGTCTGTTGAAAACCTTAGTTGTATGTGGGATTGCAGCTTGAAAACCACTGTCCCTCATTTTGGGGGCTATAATTCCATCTCGTGTCCGGTGTGGCCGATGACAAACCCGATGTCAGTCTGACCCTCATTCCTCTACAGATTATGTCTTTTTTTTCCCCCACTGAAAGATATTTGGATGAACTAACATGTCTAAATGTGGGTCAGGTTTCTCTGTTTTCTCTTGAACCATCTGTCTCATCCAGACTCTCCCAGATGGTACTCCTGTTCAGCCACATTTCCCAGCCCCACACTGCTGCTAAGTCTGCTAAGTCGCTTCAGCCGTGTCCGACTCTGTCCGATCCCAGAGACGGCAGCCCACCAGGCTCCCCTGTCCCTGGGATTCTCCAGGCAAGAACACTGGAGTGGGTTGCCATTTCCTTCTCCAATGCATGAAAGTGAAAAGTGAAAGTGAAGTCGCTCAGTCGTGTCCGACTCCTAGCGACCCCATGGACTGCAGCCTACCAGGCTCCTCCATCCATGGGATTTTCCAGGCAAGAGTACTGGAGTGGGGTGTGGGGTGCCATTGCCTTCTCCAACCCCATACTGACTGCACCTCAACCTCCAGGTCCCCAAAATTCTCTCTGGGGTTGACTCGGCAGGCATTTCAATCTGTTGCTTCTTCAACCAGCCTCATCCCTCGAGACTCTTACGTCTGAAATGTGGTGAAACCGTTTCTGTAATCTTTATGTGGGTGTATACCTGCTTTATTCCTTCATTATCATCGTAATTGCGTTTCTGGGGAGAGAAGACAGAAATAAATGTGATAGATCCATCAACTTAAATTGGAAACTTCCAGTTATCCTTAATAACCTTTTTCTTATTTAAAAAATCATCTCTGCATTATAGACAATAACAATCACTTGCCCTCTCACTATGCACAGGTAACTGTTCCGAGTATTTTGATAAGTTTTCCTGATATTTTTATCTAGAAATGCACACTTGTCCTTTATTTGCTCCTTTTTTAAAATAATCATTTTCCCAGCACCATTTATTGTATCAGTCTTCCTTTCCCCACTGACGTGGGATGACAGTTTAATATTATTAAATATTAAATTCTTAGATAAACTATTCTGTTCTAATATAAACCCTTGTGACAAGGCTGCCCATCATGATGGATCTACTGAGTGTTACATCAGTTACAAAGTCTATAACTACTCTGTATCATTAGCAATAAATCCCTTCTCATAAGTCTTCCTCTTTAAACTATCTTGTCATTTTCATCCACTTCTTCTTATATGTGAACTTTAGTATTATTTTATTAGCTTCCCCCTTCTCAAAAAAAAGAAGTTCATTGGTCTTTCTGTTAGAAACTTTAGTATTTTTTTTAATTTTATTTTATTTTTAAACTTTACAATATTGTATTGGTTTTGCCAAATATCGAAATATACACGTGTTCCCCATCCTGAAACCTCCTCCCTCCTCCCTCCCCATACCCTCCCTCTGGGTCGTCCCAGTGCACCAGCCCCAAGCATCCAGTATCGTGCATCGAACCTGGACTGGCGACTCGTTTCATACATGATATTATACATGTTTCAATGCCATTCTCCCAAATCTTCCCACCCTCTCCCTCTCCCACAGAGTCCATAAGACTGTTCTATACATCAGTGTCTCTTTTGCTGTCTCGTACACAGGGTTATTGTTACCATCTTTCTAAATTCCATATGTATGCATTAGTATACTGTATTGGTGTTTTTCTTTCTGGCTTACTTCACTCTGTATAATAGGCTCCAGTTTCATCCACCTCATTAGAACTGATTCAAATGTATTCTTTTTAATGGCTGAGTAATACTCCATTGTGTGTATGTACCATAGCTTTCTTATCCATTCATCTGCTGATGGACATCTAGGTTGCTTCCATGTCCTGGCTATTATAAACAGTGCTGCGATGAACATTGGGGTACACGTGTCTATTATTTAATTAGCTGCCCCCTCTCAAAAAAAGAAATTCATTGGTCTTTCAGTTAGAAATAAATTCATTTCTTAAAAAAATATTAAGTATTGACCATAGGTGAAGCGCTGCCCTTGTGGAGCTCGCATACTATCAGTTCAAGCCTGCCCAGACTGATAATTATTTTGAAAGTTTCTCTTGTTTAGTTTCCTGTTCCAGGGAGGTAGCATGTTTGTGTCTTAAATACAAGATGCATCATCTGTGATGGCTGCTACCTTTGTTTTTAACCTTTCTTTAAAAGATTTACTAAATGTTTATAATTCTATGAAATAGTCACCCAGTGTTTATTTTATATCATTTTATCACTTAATAATTACTTTTGATATTTGCATTCAAATTTATCATCAGATTGGTAGTAGTTTAGGACTGGCTGTGAATGGATTGGTATCAGACATCATCTTCCTACGTGTGAAGCTTTTCATTTTAAGCCTTTAATTTTGAATAGCTTTTAGTAAAAGGTATATTCAAGTAGAAGACATGCTGTAAACAAGACGATGCTGCTACCGCTGCTAAGTCGCTTCAGTCGTGTCCGACTCTGTGCGACCCCATAGACGGCAGCCCACCAGGCTCCCCCGTCCCTGGGATTCTCCTGGCAAGAACACTGGAGTGGGTTGCCATTTCCTTCTCCAATGCATGAAAGTGAAAAGTGAAAGTGAAGTCCTCAGTCGTGTCCGTCTCTTAGCGACCCCATGGACTGCAGCCTACAAGGCTCCTCCGTCCATAGGATTTTCCAGGCAAGAGTACTGGAGTGGGTTGCCATTGCCTTCTCCAAAACAAGAAGATATGGGTTATTAAAAGCTCATTGAGGTATTAAATACCATTAGGCTTAAAACACCTTTGCCAACAAAGGTCCATCTAGTCAAAGCTATGGTTTTTCCAGTAGTCACATATAGATGTGAGAGTTCAGTTCAGTTCAGTCACTCAGTTGTGTCTGACTCTTTGTGACCCCATGGAACTGCAGCACGCCAGGCTTCCCTGTCCTTCACCAACTTCCAGAGCTTGTCAAACTCATGTCCATTGAGTCGGTGATGCCATCCAACCATCGCATCCTCTGTCCTCCCCTTCTCCTCCTGCCTTCAATCTTTCCCAGCATCAGGGTCTTTTCCAATGAGTCAGTTCTTCGAATCAGGTGGCCAAAGTATTGGAGCTTCAGCTTCAGCATCAGTCCTTCCAATGAATATTCAGGACTGATTTCCTTTAGGATTGGCTAGTTCGATCTCCTTGCTGTCCAAGAGACTCAAGAATCTTCTCCAGCACCACAGGTCAAAAGCATCAATTCTTCATCATGTAGCCTTCTTTACGGTCCAACACTCACATCCATACATGACCACTGGAAAAACCATAGCTTTGACTATATGCACCTTTGTCAGCAAAGTAATGTCTTTGCTTTTTAATATCTGTCTAGGTTTGTCATAGCTTTTCTTCCAAGGAGCAAGCGTCTTTTAATTTCATGGCTGCAGTCACCATCTGCAGTGATTTTGGAGCCCAAGAAAACAAAGTCTGTCACTGCTTCCGTTGTTTCCCCATTTATTTGCCATGAAGTGATGGGACTGGATGCCATGATCTTCGCTCTTTGAATGTCGACTTTTAAGCCAGCTTTTTCACTCTCCTCTTTCACTTTCATCAAGAGGCTCTTTAGTTCCTCTTCACTTTCTGCCATAAGGGTGGTGTCATCTGCATTTCTGAGGTTATTGATATTTCTCCTGGCAATCTTGATTCCAGCTTGTGCTTCATCCAGCCCAGCATTTCTCATGATGTACTCTGCATATAAGTTAAATAAGCAGGATGACAATATTGACATACTCCTTTCTCAATTTGGAACCAGTCTGTTGTTCCGTGTCCAGTTCTAATTGTTGCTTCTTTACCTGCATACAGATTTCTCAGGAGGCAGGTAAGATGGTCTGGTATTCCCATCTCTTGAAGAATTTTGCACAGTTTGTTGTGATCCACACAGTCAGAGATGTGTCAAAGATGCAGTCAAAGATGCAGATGGTGACTGCAGCCATGAAATTAGAAGATGCTTGCCCCTTGGAAGAAAAGCTATGAGCAACCTGCTGCTGCTGCTGCTGCTGCTAAGTCGCTCAGTCGTGTCCAACTCTTTGCGACCCATGGACTGCGGCCCACCAGGCTCCTCCATCCATGGGATTTTCCAGGCAAGAGTACTGGAGTGGGGTGCCATTGCCTTCTCCAATGAGCAACCTAGATACCATATTAAAAAGCAGGGACTTTACTTTGCCAACAAAGGTCCATCTAGTCAAAGCTATGGTTTTTCCCATAGTCATGTATGGATGTAAGAGTTGGACTATAAAGAAAGCTGAGAGCTGAAGAATTGATGCTTTTGAATTGTGGTGTTGGAGAAGACTTGTGAGAGTCCCTTGGGCTACAAGGGGATCCAACCAGTCCGTCCTAAAGAAAATCAGTCCTTAATCAGTCCTGAATATTCATTGGAAGGCCTGATGCTGAAGCTGAAACTCCAATACTTTGGCCACCTGGTGTGAAGAGCCAACTCATTAGAGAAGGCCCTGATGCTGGGAAAGGTTGAAAGCAGGAGGAGAAGGGGATGACAGAGGATAAGATGGTTGGATGGCATCACCGACTCCATGCACATGAGTTTGAGCAAGCTCCAGGAGTTGGTGATAGACAGGGAAGCCTGACGTGCTGCAGTCCATGGGGTCACAAAGAGTCGGACAGGACTGAGCAACTCAACAAGAACAGACTTAAAATAGCTGAGAAATCTGAGATCAGCATAAATCTGTATCTTTTCTCAAAACTTGTTACTTGTTACTGAATTGTGGCATTTCTCTTCCTGTAGACGTCTAAGAGTCTATGAGAACATCTTTGGGCGTTTTGTTAATTTCCCTGGAATTGGAAAGCCCTTTCATCTGCAGCTCACGCCCCTGCTGTGTCGGCATCTTGCGGTGCCTTCAGCGATTGCCTCTCTTCCCATCAGTCCATCGGAGAAGCACTTAGATTCTCAGATGTGAGGACCATCTGCTGTCTTCCATCTCTCCCCCGCCGGGACCCCTTCCTCTGCCTTCTGGGGGAGCTTCCCAAATTTTCTTCCATTTTCATTTTCTCATTTTCAATTCCAGTTTCTTCACAGTCTCCTCATCTCACCTCTTTGGTTGCACTTCTAAATAGCAAACCTCTGCAGCCTGTCTCTGTGACCTTCCATCACACCTCGACAGGAACGCCTGCACCAAACAGGTCCCCAAACCAGGCCCTTCGGACGCCCGGCTCGCCGCAGTGTCTGTCCAACAGGGACCAGAGCTCATTTATGGTGTAACTGGAAATTCAAAGTGTTCCGTGTGCAACACGGGCTGGCACAGACCTGAGTGGCTTTTTAAGGAGCAAAGCTGAGTACATGTTTCCTGGCTGCAAAGATCCAGGCAGACTGTGAGAGCCTATCGTTACAAACACAGCTCCCAGCCTTGCGGCACTGACACGACAGCAAAGCCACAGCGGAAGCTGCCAGAAGGACACGTGACTCTCAGAGCCGGAGCCGCTGAAAGGCGGGGTGGGAAAGTGGGTCCCGTGAACAAACACGCAGAACAAACACGGGTTCCCAGAGCCCGAGAGCTTGCGGAGCAGATGGTGACAGGAGCAGCCATATTTCAGAAACTCACAGAACCGGAGACGGTGGAAAAGCATGAGCTGGGCTGTGCTGAACGACTCTCCACCGTGTCCGCAGCAAATCTCCAGGGACTGTGCGGGGTTCCAGGGCCTGTTCTCCGCCCCGAGAGAGCTGATGACCTGGCTCAGAGGCCTCCCTGCCGTGTTCGTCGTGTGCTCTCGGCTTTGGCTGAATTAACAGCTGTGACTAACGGTCGTGAGAAGTGGGGGACCCAGCGATTTAATCCCCTGACTAGCTGAAGGCTGTGTCAGCGCGCCGGGTTGCTTAGATCCTTCTGCCGACAGTAATTACTGAGCATACCGGGTCTGCTTCCAGCTCTCCGGGCATCGTCCCGCAAACACGCAGCGTCTTAGCGATGAGAGATCTTGTCAGACGTGGAGTCATCATTCTGCACAGGAGATCTCATTACAGATAGAGTCGGTCGGGCGGAGGGACGTGTTTTTGTGAAGTTGCTTTTTTTTTTTTTTTTTTTTGTCATGTCCTTCTAACTCATCAATGTACATTTTTCATAAAAATCCTGATTTGGTGGGGTGGGGGGAGTGGCTCTGGGTAACTGAATTAAATACCCAGGAGCTGAGTACAGAGTGGCCCAGAACAGTCTGGGGTTTTCAGGTTTGGGTAAAAGCAGGTGCATGACAGCTCAGATGTCAGATCAAGTCCACCACTTGCCCAGAGCCGCCGTACCCGCTTCCCTAATTAGAGCGAGAATGGCCCTGGGGACTTGGGGACGGGAGCCCGCGGCTCCCTCCCTCGGGGGCCGGGGGGAGAGGAGCGGGACAGGTATCCCCGCCCCCGGAGCCCTTCTCGGCTCAGACGTCCTGGCCGCTTTCCCCACGTGGCGCTGAGTGTCCCCGTGGCAGGAAAGCCGGGCAGCAGGCAGCACCACCCGCCCACTTACAGAACCCAGGTTGGGGGGCGGCTGGGAGGTGCCAGCGCAGGAGCGCAGCTCAGGGCTGGGGGGCAGCTCGGAGAGAAGCGCACGGCTCCCTCGCTGCGGGCGCCGCTCGGGTCCCGCAGGGCCGCCCCGGGGGCTCACTCCCGCATCTCCGCACGCGCCGCCCAGAGCCCCGGGGCCCTCAGCGCGCCCTCTGTTGCAGGGAGTACTACATCACCATGGTCAAGTGGGCCACCAGCACCAAGGTCGCCGTGAACTGGCTGAGCCGGGCGCAGAACGTGTCCATCCTCACCCTCTGCGACGCCACCACGGGGGTCTGCACCAAGGTAGGGGGCCGGGCAGGCGGCGGGCGCTTCCCGGGGGTCAGGGTCACGTGGGAGAGAGGGAGAGAGACAGGGACACAGAGAGGGAGAGACGCACACGCACACACACACATACTGAGAGACACACACAGTGACACACACACACACACACACACACACAGACACGCACACACTGAGAGACACACACACACATGCCCACACGCTGAGCGCCGGCTGGTCCAGGCTCGCGGGCCTCCGTTTTGCTGCCGCCTGGTGGCTGACTTGAGAACTGCTACAGACTCAGGGCTCAGCCGCGCGGCCGCCAGGTCCCAGAAGTGAGCCTTCCGTTCTCCTCGCCCCCGGCCACTCCACAAAGGGGCCTGCTCCCCGTCCTCCACTTGGCGCTGGAGGGGGGAGTGGCCCGGCCTGCGTTCCCAGGGCCCAGCGCTGCAACCGGGCCTGGCTCTTTCAGCGTCAGCGCCCCTAGCCCGGCCAGAGCCAGCCAGTCCCCTGGGCAGTCAGCCTCCTGTCTGCAAGTCACTGCTGTGTTCCCGCGGCCCCAGGCTGGCTCAGTGGGCGGTTGGAAGAGGAGAAGGAAGGAGCCGGAGGAGGAATGAAAATGTAAATAAGCAGGCCGGCTCCCCTGAGGATCGAGGAGTGCACGCTCCCTGAGCCCCTAGAAACGTCCACTCAACCCAGGCTCATCTCTCAGAAACCCTTTTCAGGCCCTAAACTTTTATTTTTATTTTTGGGGGGGCCCTAAATTTTTATTTCCCCACTGGGGAGGCGACGGGCTTGCAAAGCAGCCATGTTGTGACTTGGGATATGCCCCCAAACAGCCTGATCCCGCAGTCCAAGGACGGTCCCAGGGAGCTGTGGCTGGGACCAGCGTCCTCCGCGGGCTGGTGACTTACTTTGTCTGTGATACAGTCTGGAGCAGGTTCCGGGTTGTTCTGATGAGCTTCCTGAGGGGAAGGAAGGGAGGAACAGGCACAGCGCAGCTGGGAGGCTGGGGCGGCTCGTGCCGCGGGGCCCTGGGGTCTGTGCCCCTGGCCCTGTGGGGTCCTTGGTGACAGTCCTCCTGCCTGTGGTCAGAGTCCGCGGATGAAGAGCAGAGCGGCTGGGGACAGGCCGAGGCGCGTGCCGCTGAGCAGCTGTGCCCAGTGCGGTGGGTTTGGTCGTCTCCCTTTCTGTGTTTTTACACACAGTTCTCAGACTGACTGTTCACCTGTGGTCTAAGTCCTGAGGGTTACTCAGAGTTGTGAACTGGAAATTTGACACATGTCCACACACACACACACACACACACACACACACACAGAGCCTTTAAATGAGCACATGCCTGTTCAGGGGTGACCGTCCAACGGGCCTGTGCCTGGTCAGGGGTGACCACCGCATGGCAGTCCTGCAGAGGATTCTCACCCCAGTGTCTGTCCTTGTGGCCTGGTGAGTGACGTCTTCCCTGCTCGAGGACACATGTGCTCAGCTCTGAGCCGAGGCACCAGACGAGGCAGAGAGCAGCCAGCCTCCTCCACAAGCCTGTGCGGCCCCCTCGGAGGGAGCCAGACTGCTTCTACACCACCGATCAGAGACCCGAGATGTGCACAGACGCCTTCCTCTAACACTCTTATTTCGTTTCAGAAACATGAGGATGAAAGTGAAGCCTGGCTGCACAGACAGGTAACTATTCCGTGTGTAAATCCCACACTCACCGCCTCCACCAGCCACCGTGTCCCCCTTCCCCAGGTTTTACAACACAGCTTCTCACGTTAAATCCTACAGGAAGCTCCAGGAACACACACACACACACACACACACACACACACACACACACACACACACGCAAGGTTCCGTGGGGCGGTAGGGCCGCTCAGCACCTCCTCGTCCCTGGCCCCAGGAGGCCCAGCAGGGCTGGAGAGCCATGGGCTCTGTGGGAGGGGCTGCAAGAGCCTGCCCCAGGGTTGCGCGGTGTTCTCAGGTCTTGGGGTGTCCCTCTGGTGTACCAGGGACGAGTCCACACTAGTTGCCTGGATTTAACAGGTACTCAGTCACATCCAACTCTTTGCCACTCCATGGACCGTACCTCACCATGCTCCTCTGTCCCCGGGACTCTCCAGGCAAGCATCCGGGAGTGGGATATCGTCTCCTCCTTCAAGGGATCTTCCCGACCCAGGGATTGAACCTGCATCTCCTGCACTGGCAGGCAGGTTCTTTACCGCTGAGCCACTTGCGAGGCCCACTTTGCTGAAAGAAGACGAAACGTGGCTGACGTTCCTGACTTTGTCGTCCTGCTTCAAGGAAGCGTCCTTTGAGGAGGGGACTCTGGACGGGTCCGCTGAGTCTTCCCTGGATTTCCGTCCCCGACTCTGCTAAGAGATGCAGGTGAAGCAGGCCTGAGGAACTGGAGGCGATCGGATGAGATCTGCAGTCAATCACCCAGACAAAAAAGTTCAACTCCCCACAAAAAATAAAACCTTCCACACTGGTACTTTCTTTCTTCGATTATTTTTGTCTCGTTGCACAGCCTGATGTTAGAAAGCACACGTGGAAGGTTTTGGAAGCTCACTTCCTTCTCATCCTACCGAATGGGATGAAAATCATCTGAAATTCTATGGGAAAAATCAAACTGGATTTGAGTTTCAGAACGATGGTGGGGATGGCAGAGGTGCACTTCTTTACTGACAGGGTAGAGTCCGTTCGTGGAGAATGACTGAAGCTGGACTGTCCACAGTGGCTCTCCAAGGACATCCTAGAAGCTCCGTGCACACCTGTGTTACCTGCAGAGTCAGCTGTCTGGCCTCACCTTCCATCAGTTATCTCAGGGGAGGGCTGCGGCCTCACCAAAGGAGCGATTCTTTAGATCCATCTGTGTCCTGCCCTGGGCCCACCTGCTGCAGAAGAGGAACACTCGTGTGGCCGCTTGTTTCCTGTGTCCAACTTTGAATGCCAGGTCCCCGCTAGGAAACACCCATCATGAGACTGTGCTCGGGCGTCATAAAGTATTCGCTGGGGAGCTGAGGAGTTCTTGAGTGCCACCTGGACCGATGATGCGAGCACAAGCACCAGATGTAATGTTACGACGTGCCTCTTAAAAATCACACAAAATGCCCAAGTGGTTGAAGCAAAAGAGTCGGGGAAAAAATTCATTATCTGCGTAAAGTCATCTGTTCCACTAATAGGAGATCATGCCAGACACCTCGCTTTGTGGATCTCAAAAACTCACGTCCACCGCTTCCACTTGCTTCACGGCTGAACAACGTGCCGCCCGGTGGACAAAGCACGCTTTGCTCTTTGGTGACGGCATCTGAATGGTTCCTGCCCTGCGGCTGGTGCGAGTCATGCTGCCGAGGGCACAGCGCCGAGTGACCGGGGCCGCCTGCCGTGCGACTCCAGGTCCCTGAGATGCCCGGGGTGCCAGAGTCAAGAAGTGGGAGGCTGCGTGGGGGCTGCTGCGGTTGCCGAGCTGGAGGCGGAGGAGCAGCTAGTGGATTCCGGGCGCCCCCCGGGGAGATGGAAACCCGCCAGGGCATGTGCCACATGGCGAACGTGCCCGAAGCTGCGGAGGGTTTGCTTTTATGAACATGTCTTCGTTTGTGTCGTCCTCGGCTTTGTAAGGAATGACTCTGCTGGAGCAGCCATCTCCAGGATGTCTCAGTGAAGACAGGGAGAGGGTGTCTGGGTCCCAAAGCGGGGAACATGGTGGAGTCCTAGACTCTGTGCCTGGGGCGTGGAAGGGCTCGGCCATTGCAGGTGGGGAGCGGGGGTTGCGGGGGGCCAGGCCTCCCACCACGGGCAGTTCCTGTCTGAGCCGGAGGAGGGGGGATTGACTTAACTGAAGCAGGGTGCAGTTTGTCTCCTCATGGGCAGAGCGCTGTGGGGAAGCCAGGGTCAGAGGGTCCCCTTCTCACCGCTGCCTTCCCAGTTCGATCCCTGGCTCGGGAAGATCCCCTGGAGGAGGAAATGGCAACCCACTCCAGTGTTCTTGCCTGGGAAATCCCATGCACAGAGGAGCCTGGCGGGCTGCAGTCCCTGGAGTGGCAGTTGGACTGAAGCGACTGAGTGCACACGTACACTCCTGGTCAAAAGTCACTGCACTTTCCCACGAAAGACATGTCTGCGTGAGAAACCAGGTCTCAGCAAGGCTCAAAGGCTGGTCTCCCCCTTCCTGCCAAGGAATGTTCCCAGGATGGATGTGAAGACGACATGGCGATGCGTGGGGCCTGCTCAGTGTACAAGCGAGGCTTCGGGCCAGGATTAATTATTTATTACATTTACTCATAGTATTTTTCTCTGCCAAAAGTGCAGACAGTTCCCCCCGCCCCAGAAAACAGATGCAGTATTGTGGTATCCATCCTGCGGTTGGCAAATAAAAGTGCCTGTAAAAAGCCAGATTTACTGCTGGGTTTTCCCGTCACCTCTATTTTTAAATACCATGCTTCCAACTCTAAATAGAAAAATAAATATTTGCAGATTAGAGGTTTCATTTTACTGCAAATATTCATGAAGATTAAATGTCACTTTAATCACATGTTGGTTTATTTCTCTGGGCATATCACATTTGCATGTGTTCATTCACCACGGGGAAATGAGTTCTTCTCCTGCCAGCTGGGGTTTATTTACCATTTGTTCCCCTCCGCCTTAGCGTGGATCTCCTCGAATCAGAAAATGTATGTTGTGGCCGACTAATTGGAAACCTTCAGGCTGCAGCTTCACAGAGGCTGGGGTGTCGCCCCCCAAAGCGAAACCCCTTTCTGCCCGTCCAGGCGACCGCCAACCTGAGGGGGTGCAGCTGGGCACCGAGCGGGACTCCTCAGCTTTTAGGGTTGGGGGCAAACCAAGATGCAGGCCCACGCTCCAGGCGCCGGCTTTGAGTCCAGCCTGGAATTCTCTCCCCCAGGGAAAACTGGGAATGCTGGTTTTGTCTCCAGGGGAAGGAGACAGTGCGTGCGTGGTCCTGCCATTTGCAACCCCATGGACTATGGCCCTCCAGGCTCCTCTGCCCGTGGAATTTCCCAGGCAGGAATACTGGAGTGGGTTGCCATTCCCTCCTCCAGGGGATCTTCCCGACCCAGGGCTGGAACCTGAGTCTCCTGAATTAGCAGGCGGATTCTATACCTCCCAGCCCACCGAGAAGCCAACAGTGACAGAGGATCCAGGAAAACGTGTGCTGCCTACCGAATGGGCGTGGGGAACGCCCCGCTCCTTCAACAGCGGCTGGGAAGCACAGTGATACCCAGAGAACACTGTGCTCCCACCCACGTCGTAGCACACACTGGAGCTGTCCTTGTTTGCTGGGCTTTTTTCCTTTCTTTTTTCTTGTCTCCATGGTGGGCTATTCAGTATGAGGTAGATTTTATTGAATAAAAGGTCAAAGGATGGAAAGAATAGAATCCATTTTTAGGCAAGATCAGGTTTGTGCTTCTTCAGAATTACGATCGTTAACTCCTTGGATGATAGAAACTAACTTTTTTACAAAACAGAAATAGACTCACAGAGAAAACAAATTTATGTTTATCAAAGGGGGCGGGGATAAGTTAGGAGTTTGGGACTAACATATACATCCTTCTGTATATAAAATAATAAAGACCTCCAATACTTTGGCCACCTGATGCAAAGAGCTGACTCACTGGAAAAGACCCTGATGCTGGGAAAGATTGAGGGCAGGAGGAGAAGAGGATGCCAGAGGATGAGATGGTTGGATGGCATCACTGACTCAATGGACATGAGTTTGAGTGAACTCTGGGAGTTGGTAATGAACAGGGAGGGCTGGCGTGCTGCAGTCCATGGGGTGGAAAAGAGTCGGACACACCTGAGTAACTGAACTGAACTGTACGGCACAAGTAACTGTGTTCACTGTCTTGTAATAACCTATAATAGAAGAGAATCTGAAGTATATATATGTACAGATACACACACATACATAACTGAATCACTTTGTTATACCCCTGAAGCTAACACGACATTGTAAATCAACTCTACTTCAGTTTTTTAAATGGTTTAGCAAACACCCCTGGAGAATTTTTCAGGGCACCCTGGATTCCATGGCCCCAGATAAGTGGGGAGCCTGACCCTGCACTTCCCGAGTGCTGAGCTGTCGTCTCTGAAGTCCTCACTTTCTTTTAGGAAGCTGGAGGTTTGACACGTGATTCCCAAGGAGAGAAAAGGCCCCACATAGACTTTATCCCTGTTGGAAATAACACAGGAAGTGTATTTCAAGACGTGTTTATCCTGGTTCAGCCCTCTTGAAACCAAATGAAGCAGTTCATAGACTTAAGCAATGGCTTCTGTCCGCAGAATGAAGAGCCAGTATTCTCCAAGGATGGCCGGAAGTTCTTCTTTGTCCGAGCGATCCCGCAGGGTGGGCAGGGGAAGTTCTACCACATCACCGTCTCTTCCTCGCAGGTGAGCTCCCCGGTCAGGCGAGCCCCTCCCAGCTGAGCCCCCCTATCGGGTGAGCCCTCTCCCTAGGTGAGCCCCGTCCCAGGTAAGCCCCCTATTGGGTGAGCCCCCTCCCAGGTGAGCCTCCCCAGTTTTTGCTTAGCAAGTGGGATTGGCCCCCCAGGGCCAGGGCTGAGTGCACTTGTCACCTTCAAGGTGTGCAGAGGGGAGCAGGGCCCCAAACTGGAAGGTGGCTCCCCTGTGGGGCTGAACAGCCCTGCTGAGCCAGCCGTGCTGAGTGCGCGGAGGTGGCGTTCACCCCTCCCGTTACCGCTCAGGAGCGTGACACGCGTGATGCTGCTGGTGACGTCAGGGGAGACCCTGGGCACTCTGTTGGGTCTGAGCCCAGGACACGTAGCCCACTGTGTCCTGGAGCCCGGTCAGCCTGGCCTCCCTCTTCTGGGTCCTGGGGGCCGGCCCCGTGCCCTCGTGTCCCACCTCCACCGTCAGCCAGAGGCACTGCCGTTGCCTGCGCTGGAGCTTCGGGCAAAGGGCCGAGGGTCACTGATCGGGAACGGGGGAGCTGAATACAGTGCATTTAGACAGAGCAGGCCGCCAGCAAGTCCGCCCCCTGCAGGGGGGGCACCCGGAGGCCTGCCCCCTCCCCACAGGGTGCTCCCCGGGGCTGCCCTTCAGGGACCCGCTTTTAGGAGAAGCGAGGGCTGCTGTCCTCCACCTGCACCGCCCTAGGCAGATGGGTCCGCGTTGAAGCAGGTCCAGAGCTGTTCAGGATCAGGACATGTGAATGAAATTGTTTTTTAAAAAGTTCTCAAAAATATCCCATGACTGTAAAGTAGATTCCTATTCATGGTATGACCCCAAGGGTAATCTCCAAGGAAAAGTTCCAAGAATGCCCCAGATTGAGTAGCCTTGATGGGGCAGGCTCCAGGGCTGGGTGCCCACTAGTCACCCAGCAGGAAGCATGTTCCCCCAGGAGAGCTCCTCTCCAGGGACCCTCGGCCCCCACTGCCCTGTGGGTCCCCTGGCCCCCGGCTTCTCCCGACAGGCCCTGACCCCACTGGCTGTCCCTTGTCCCAAGACCACCCCTGGGGTCCCTGCTCCCAGGGCACCCATGGCTCACGCCTTGCGTCTCACACCCCGGCCCTGTGGGGACGGCCACGTCTTTCTCCATGTGTTATGGTTTAAACTGTCAGTCATTCTGCTCTGGGAGGCACTTGGAGATAGACCGTGTGTGCAAATGTGCAACCCGCAGGAGAATGCCTTCAGACCATCCCTGTGACGAACAGCCATGAGAACCAAGGCCAGGGTGGCCTTCGCCGCCTCCACCCCCTCCCTTCCTGGCTTTATTCTTTCTTTCCCTGCCATGTCATATCCACTTCCCCGTGTTTGTCTCCTCTCTCCTCGTCCCCCTATAGTGATGACCCACGAACTAGGTTCACAAGCTGTGAAGGAACGCTGTCCCCAGCCTATGAGACACTGGTGGTTAAGATGCAGAGCTCGCAGCAGGAGTCGCTGGCGATCTAGTCTCGCCGGCTGATGAGCGCGGTGACCAGGAGTCCTGCCCGTCACAGCAGCACTCAGAGAATCGGGGATGGGCAGAGGAGGCCAGGGTGGGGCAGGAGGAGGGGCCACCCCAGGGAGGCCCTGCTCACCACCTCGTGTCTGAGGGTCCCCGGGCTGAGAAGGGAGGCTGCGATCCAGCCCCTCCCCAACCCCGCACCCCCGCCCCCGCCTGTGTTGCAGCCCAACAGCAGCAACGACAATATCCAGTCGATCACCTCTGGGGACTGGGACGTGACCAAGATCCTGTCCTACGACGAGAAGCGGAGTCAGATGTGAGTGAGCGGCCTCCTGCCACCCCACGTCCTTCTCCGCTCGCAGGGCCCTTGGCCCCGACCCTCCCCGTCTCAAGGCCCTAGCTGCCACCACGCCACGTCCCGAGTCACCGGGTCCTAGCAACAGACGCTGCCGGGCCTGCAGCCATGCGGGGCCCTGAGCCTCTGCTGGCTCTCGGGGGTGGGGTCGGGGAGCCAAGGGCCTCCCCAGCAAACGTTCACTGCTTCCCCGCTTCTGAGAGAGAGGGCCAAGACGGAAAGAAGTTATGGGACTTCCTCCAAACGGTCGGGGCCGGTAACGTCAGGACCTGGGGCTCCACTCAGGCAGGAGGGACGCTGCCACCCTGCCTGCTCCTGGACCAGAGCCTGGGTTCCCGCGTGGGGTCCCGGGCGGGCATGGGCCGAGGAGTCTTGGAGTCGGGCTGCGTGTCTGGACTCCCGGCCCTGTGAAGGATTCCCGCATCCAGACCCAGTTGTGCACCCTGCGGCCGAGCCCTGGGCGGTGCGGGCACACCTGGGCCAGCGGAGGTCTGCCCGGGAGCGGCGCCTTCAGCCCGTGGGAGTGTGGCCGTCCCCTGCCGCCCACGGGGAGCTGGCCCCGGGCAGGAAGTTGCCAGCTGTGGGCCCTGAACAGCGCACGACCCCTGGGGGGCGGCGGGGGGCGGGCCTGACGTGCCAAGTACCAACCTGCCCGGAAGCCAGCTAACCTCTGTGCCCCCGCTGGTCTTCACAGCTACTTCCTCAGCACGGAGGACCTGCCAAGGCGGCGCCAGCTGTACAGGTGCGTCCCCACCCCACTCCCCACTCCGCACCCTGACTCCCCAACCCCTCTCCCCAACGCCGCCCACCCGCTCGCCCTCTCCCCGCAACCCCGCCCACCCGCCCGCCCTCTCCCCAAACCCCGCCCGCCCTCTCCCCAAACCCCGCCCGCCCTCTCCCCAAACCCTGCCCACCCGCCCGCCCTCTCCCCAAACCCCGCCCACCCGCCCGCCCTCTCCCCAAACCCCGCCCGCCGGCCCTCTCCCCAACCACGCCCTCTCCCCAACCCCGCCCCCACCTCCCCGCCCTCTCCCCCGCAACCCCCCCCCCCCCCGCCCTCTCCCCCCAACGCCGCCCACCCTCTGCCCCAACAGTGGGGCACCGTTACCACCCCCGCCACGCTTTCCAGACGGGAAGGAGGCAGCGGCTGGTTCCTGCCGCCGGCTCAGGGCCACCTAAGGGGACTCCGTGGTGTGAGGCCCCTGTGGCCTGGATGGTACCTGCCCCCCCGACCCCGTCAGGTGCACGGCAGCCCCTTCCAGCCGCAGAGTAAGGGCTGCACAGGGGGGTCCTTTCAGAGGTAGAGAAAACTTGGGCACATCCCTGCAGTCACAGGCCCGCTTGTCTCCATAGACAGGTCACCTCTGCTTGTCCACCCGGATAATCCCATCCGTCCCATCCCATATTAGCAAAGGGGGATGTAGACTGGCCACTCACCTGCCTCTGACTTGTCCTGTCAGGACGCTGTCCCCTTCCCACCGAAAGTCTTCGGCCCGGTGGACGGTTTTCACGTCCGGACGCTTCCTGTGCCAGCAACTCAGACCGGGACTTCTTCCAGTGTTCTGAAAGGCATCTCGGTGTCTTGTAGCCTCTGATAACGCCTGTTGGCTAAGTCTTCGGGGCGTTAAATCGTGCTTGATCAGCAAGGCCCCGAGTGACAGCTGCGGGTCGCCCGCTCCTGTTCTCGGCCCCTGAGTGAGCAGCTCCCTCCCGCTCACTCGCTGGTCTGGTCGTGGGGGAACCTGGAGCCCAAGCGCTGCAGTTTCAGGAGCCCCTGTCTTGCCCTGACCCGGTGGCAGGCGCTCCAAGGGGAGTGAGACCCCAGAGCGCGTAGATGCTGCTCCCAGAACGCTGGTCGCCTGCTCAGAGGGACACAGCGCTGGAGACAACACCCCACACTCTCCCACCAGGACCCGCCCCGCCTGGGTGACCCCCAGAAGCAGCTGTGCCCGGGGGCCCCTGTCCTTGGCGGGGCAGGGAGAGCTTGTGACAGCCAAGCCTGGCACCGAGGGGGTCCCAGCAGGGAGACAGGCAGGGAGACAGCGCCCCCAGACCTCCCCTGTAGGGGAAGCCGGCGGGCCCCTCGCAGGGCTGGGACTGAGGGTCTTGCCCGAGGTGACCGCTGCTGCCCGCCCTCCCCGCAGCGCCAGCACAGTGGGCAGCTTCAACCGGCAGTGCCTGTCCTGTGACCTGGTGGACAACTGCACCTACTTCAGCGCCTCCTTCAGCCCCGGTGCCGACTTCTTCCTG
The DNA here is from genome assembly GCF_003369695.1 of Bos indicus x Bos taurus. Classification (NCBI taxonomy): domain Eukaryota; kingdom Metazoa; phylum Chordata; class Mammalia; order Artiodactyla; family Bovidae; genus Bos; species Bos indicus x Bos taurus. Next base: position 3,053,802 of record NC_040079.1, on the reverse strand, counting down.
CTCAAGTGCGAAGGTGAGTTCCCACCGCCATGGGGGCGTGGGTCGTTTTTAGCCGCTTTGAGGAGCTCCGGGACCCCCGGGACAGGAAGGGCCGCCGGCCGAGGACATCGGCTCACGGAGCAATGTTCCTGGATCACCTCTGTCTGGAGCATTGCTGATGTTTTACATCTTATAAAGGGTTACAGTTTATCAGAGTTTTCTCCACATGCTATGCCGGTTAACCCTAAAATTCACCTACATTTTCCTTTAAAATATATATATATTTATCTTACACATGGATGGACGCAGATCATCTAAAAAGGTGATATAACATTTCAAAAATTATTAAGTATATGTAAAGATTGAGATATAAAAGAACCCGGAAAATAAACTTCTGTTCCTAGGACCCAGTGCATAGATAATTTATCCCATACTTCAAAAAGTTCTTGATCACACCAGTCAGCATACACAAAACAGCAGGCCAAGTCCCATCATGGACAAAAATGTTTGCATCTTGTCCTTGTGTCTTGGAAAGATATGATAGGAACCCATAGAAAAGTAAGAGATAATAAATACAGTTGTAACAAAATATGTCTCAAGGAAGAGCTTGATCTACTGAGATCATCTCTTGGAGGAAACTACTCTGAGGGCAAGAACGGACCAACACCAGGAGCAATTCGATCCCAGGGTCTCAGGTGAGGCGTGAAGAGCCTTCTTCAGGCTGTGATAGCCTTGATGGCCACTCAGTAGCTTGGGACCTCGTCCTCTCTTAACAGCGTCACCGTCTGAAATCTCAGCCCCTTCATCACCCGAGCGCATTCCCAGACACTGTCCTTGGATGATGTGATGGGAAGAAAATGGCATGTTGGGTGGGGGGTGGGAGAATCTGAGCTACAACTCCAGGTCCCAATCGCCTGGAAGCATCCTACCAGACTCCTCTTTTCCCATCAAGACCTGTTGCCCAGGGCAGGACCTTTGTGAAATTAGGTGTTGGGAACATGCAGAGATGCGCAGAGCGCAGGGACTGGGGAGTGTGGCCAGCAGGCCCACCAGGAGTGGGAGACGGGGGCCGGACGGAAGCTGCAGGACCAGAGATCTGAGTCTTTACCTCTAGGGGAGGATGTGGCCTTACGGTGTGGAAGGTCGTGATGAAATACAGAATGGAAACGGAAGTCCTAAAGAGGAAGTCCCAGAAATACTGACTGGATGGGAAAGGTGACAGAGCCTCCCTCAAGGAAGGTCTCGAAAAGAAGGCAGATGTCATTTTCCAGAAATAGGTGTAAATTCGAGGCAGACAGTGAGCTGGGGGCTTCAGGCTCTGTGTTGTCCCTGGCCAAGGTGGTCATGGTTTGGGTCTCGTTCTTGGGTTCTTGCTAACATTCCCCAGAGGATGAGATGGTTGGATGGCATCACCAACTCAGTGGACAGAAGTTTTAGCAAGCTTCGGGAGTTGGTGATGGACAAGGAAGCCTGGCGTGCTGCGGTCCATGGGGTCGCAAAGAGTCTGAGACGACTGAGCTACTGAACTAACTGAACTGAACTGAATGTTCACCAGTGTGCACTCCTGCTCGGTTCTGCAGGGTCTTCTCACAGCAGAGCTCAGTGGGAAGGGCCTCATGTGAGGACGGCAGGCTCTCGTTGTCCAATCCCGCGGACCCCCACCCAGGGTTGAAACTGAACGGCTCTCCCAGGACGTCTGTGGCCCTGGGTTTGGGCACAGAAGCTCCCGTGTGCAGGCGGTGGACATAAACATGGCGCCCGAGTTGGGAGGCCCCTTGGAAGCGTGTGGAGGTCACTGGACATTCATTTGTGTGCAGATTTCCTGTCCTCCTGCTGGCGTCCGTCCCGAGTGGGAAATAACATTTCTTTTTATGTTTATGCTCCAGCCAGTCCAGGGACTTATTTTCTTTATAGGGCTGCCTGTATGGTGGTCTGTGGATATTACGGGTGAGGAGATGGCTCCTCAGTGGCCACTGTGAAGGAAAACAGAAGCAGAGAGCCAGTAGGGCCGTCCCAGGTCACAGACAGGACTCGGCCCCCGAGGCCCCCGTGAGCTCAGCTTCAGAAGCACGGGCGTCCCTCCCCACACACAGGCCTGGACCCACCAGAGACAGAACTGATTCGTAGAGTTTGAAGGATAGGAGACCTCAGAGACCGTCTGACCTGATCTCAACCCCTGCTGCATCTTATTAAGAAACTTAACTCTTAACTGATCGTGGAGTTGTCACCTCAGGACTTTTTGAATCATTGAAACGTAGTGTTAGTCACTCAGTCGTGTCTGATGCTTTGCGACCCCATGGACTATAGCCCACCAGCCTCCTCTGTCCATGGAATTCTCCAGGCAGGAATACTGGAGAGGGTTGACATTCCCTTCTCCAGGGGATCTTCCCGACCCAGGGATTGAACCCAGGTCTCCTGCATTGCAGGCAGGCTCCTTACCATCTGAGCCACCAGGGAAGCCCAGTAGATATAACAGTAGATCCCAATGTGTAGCCCACAGGAGCGTTTATTAACCTCCGTGCCCTCTCCTGCTTGCTTCTTCCACACTCCAAAGCCACTCTGGTAGACTTCTGTTTGTTTGGCCGCATCGAGTCTTGGTTGCGACACCTGGGCTCTCCGTGTGTCCTGCAGAACCTTGGTTATGGCACAGAAGCGAGCTGTGCTGTGCTGGCTCTGTTGCTCTGCAGGGCATGTGGGATCTTAGTCCCTAACCAGGGATCTAACCTACGTCCCCTGCATTGCATGGCAGACTTAACCGCTGGACCACTTTTGTAAACCTCTGAGCAGCATTTAACTGCTCCTCCCCCACCGCTGCAGGACTCTACTATGTAGGTAAACTTAGCTTCTCAGATGTAAGCAGAACAGCAACTAAAATCTTTCCTTATAAGGCTGAGGGGAAGTGTAAGGGCAGCTGAATGATTCTCTTGGGTGAATTGGGAAAGGAAAGTCTGTGGGTGCTCCCGGGCTCAGAAGTGTCCGGCCATCACGTCAGGAACCATGGATGTTCACCTTGGTTAAAGACTGTGGTCAGAGGATTTACTAACTAGTTCAGGGTGCACCCTAGCCACTGAAATAGAGGCCCAGTCAGAGCAGATGCAAGCTCACCCACATCCGTACGTAAGGGCTGGGTGTCGTAGCCACGTGAAACAGTGGCAGCCCCATGTAAACCTGTTCTTCTTCCTTTTCGTGGACCTTCCATTATGACGGTTTCTGGTAAGCTTATCCGATGTGGGTCCGTCACCTTCACTTATGCTGCAGTGCCCAGCGGTGGAATCCCATCATGACTGATCACAGCTCATCAGTAGCTTGCAGTCAGAACTTCTGTTTAATTAGTCCTCTGGCATATAGTTCTTCTCCTTGTTGTTGGTGTTGTTTGGCTGCTAAGTCATGTCCAGCTCTTTGTGACCCCATGGACTGCGGCACACTAGAATCCTCTGTCCTCCACTGTCTCCCAGAATTTACTCAAACTCATGCCCATTGAGTTGGTGGTGCCATCCAACCCTCTCATCCTCTGCTGCCCTCTTCTCCTCCCACCTTCACTCTTTCCCAGCATAAGGGTCTTTTCCAATGAGTTAGTTCTTCATATCAGGTGGCCAAAGTATTGGAGCTTCAGCATCAGTCCTTGTAATGAGCATTCAGGGTTGGTTTCCCTTAGGATGGACTGGTTGATCTTCTTGCTGCTGTGGTAGACTTTGTCCATCTTCCTCACTGTAGCGTTTCATCCTGTCTCATCATTATGTACTTTCTCCTCTAATTGTTCATTCACATTTCCTCTGTGGTTTCTCAAAGATTGCCACTTTTATGTTTCTTTATAATTTTTAATTTTTATTATGTGACCACTTTAAAATATGTACATTATTGTTATACCTTTGCACACTGTTAGATTAAACATAGGCTAAAATAGAATATAAGTAAGTAAAGACTTGGAAACATTTGCAATGTGTATATCCACTCGTTACCTGGCTGGATCCCATCTATCAGTGTCAGCATTTATATCTAAATGGCATGGGTTTTAGGCAATCACTTAATACTTCCATGAGGTACAGGTGTAAACCGTGTTCAGTAGAACTTTGTGGAAACTCACTTGCATATTTAATGTAGGGATTAAGTTCCTTTCCAGATCTCTTGGGCCTGGCAATGAAGCCAGCTGCATCCAAATGGTTGTATTATGATACAACATCTTACAATAAGATCAGATCTACTCTAAGGTATACCAGCAAGCCTCAGTTTACATGCTGAGTTGGTCCTCTCAATGACCCTGTGAGGTAGGTAATGGAAATAGTCGGTATGTGTCCAGCTTCTTACATGTTGAAAAGTACATTCCTATAGTTTAATACTCGACGCCCATATTCCCATGTCTGACTCCTTGTAATTTATACTCTTAGCACAAATAGATCTGCGTAGAGTGCTCTATGCTCAGTGTTCCACACACCCATACTTTTGCCTGGCTGCCCAATGACCTCCTGTACACTCCCGGATTTCTCTCAGGCAAGAGTTGATGTTTATCCCCTGCCAGGAGCGTTGAAAATGTTAGTCACTCAGTCATGTCCAACTCTTTGTGACCCCATGGACTGTAGTCCCGCCAGGCTCCTCTGTCCGTGGGATTTCCCAGACAAGAATATTGAAGCAGGTAGCCATCCCCTTCTCTAGGGGATCTTCCCAACCCAGGGATCGAATTGAAAGATTCTAGCTCCTTGGAAGGAAAACTACAACGAACCAAGACAACATATTAAAAAGCAGAGACGTCATTTTGCCAACAAAGGTCCCCAATAGTCAGTGCTGTGGTTTTTCCAATAGTCATGTACAGATTGCAGTTGGACCATAAAGCAGGCTGAGCACCAAAGAACCGACGCTTTCGAATTGCGGTGCTGGAGAAGACTCTTGAGAGTCCCTTGGACTGCATGGAGATCAAACTGGTCAATCCTCAAGGAAATTAGTCCCGAATAGTCATTGGAAAGACTGATGCTGAACTGAAGCTCCAATACTTTGGCCACCTGATGTCAAGAACTGACTCATTGGAAAAGACCCTGATGCTGGGAAAGACTGAAGTCAGGAGGAGAAGGGGAGGACAGAGGATGAGATGGCATCACCGACTCGATGGACATGAACTTGAGCAAACTCCAGGAGACAGTGGAGGACAGGGATGCCTGGTGTGCTGCCGTCCATGGGGTTGCAAAGAGCTGGACATGACTGAGCCACTAAACAACAACAAGAGAAGCCAGTTGCCGGGGACCAGCCCCCGCTGATCCAGGGAATTCGAAGCGGGGACGGCGTCAGCGAGGATCAGGAAACAACTGCTTGATTAAATGTTTATTAAGGATATAAAGAGTGGTGAAATAAGGATAGCTCAGCGAAGAAATTCAGTGAAGAAAAGAGGCTGAATAAAATTCCAAAGCAGGGAATTTACGTCACCTACGAAGGCCGCAGGCGTCCTTCCGTTCTCCCGAAGGAGAGGAGACACTAAGGCCTCCCCGGTCAGATCTTAGAAGCCCAGGCAAAATTAGTAGGCTTGACGAGCTTCCCTGCCTCAGAGGCAAAATTCAGCTAGAAGGTGAAAGAAAGAACAACATGGGGAGACCAAATTTCGGTGAACAAAAAGGGCATACTTTATTTTCCAAAGTAGTTTTATACCTTAAGTTGTGCATAGAGGGTAATGGGGGAAGGGGTAGAGTCATGCAAAGACAGCCGTTCCTGATCCTTATCGAAGCCAGTCTTTCAAACTTACCATATGCAAAAGTTTAGGTGATTTACATCATCTTCTGGCCAGGAGACCTGTTAACATTTAAAGAAACTTATTTTTCTCTAAAGGTGATTATTCTAAAGTCAGGCGCCAGCCTCCAAAAAGCATTGGAGAAAGTTGCATTCCTATAGGGCAAAAGTGAGGTGGGCTCAATCAAGAAAAGAACTAACTCAAGGGTCCAAGGTTACAAACATTGAGGCAACTGCTTACATTTCTATACACCCATTATATCAATCAATACACTGCCAAGGACACAGTAGGTAAGGGATATGGAGACTTAGCAGCAAACATTGGCCCAACAAGTGAAAAACCCTTCACCAATACAATTTCTAATCAATCTTTTAACTACTCAAAGGAATCTGTGTTTAGACAGTTTAGAACATCTCCTGCCTCTCACAGTTGGGAGGCTCTGAACAATCACATGTGGCCGGAAAAACCTATTCAGGCAGGCTAGAGGACTTCCAAAGGAGTTTGTAGGTTGAAACACTGTCACACCCAGGAATTGTTAACTGGAGCTGTAAGCTAACTCTTTTTTCAGAGAGAGGTAGTGGGGGACAGCCCCCCCATAAAGTCAGAGGTGTAGGTGAGAGCACAAAGCAGAAAGTAGGCAGACTCTGGTTTTGGGGGTAGATGCTCGAGAATTTCCAGGGAGACTCCTGAGGCTTGATCCCGCCTTTGCGTATGCCAAGCCTCCTTCCTCATGACCTTTGCCAGGGGCGGAGCTCACTCCCAGCAGCCAGTGTCTACATGACCCCTCCATCCAAGACCACCTGTCTTCTCTGATGCGTTCTCGTGGGATGTGTTGAACGCTGACCAGATAAAGTACATCTGTGTCACAATAATCAATATATGTGCTTTATAAATGTAATTACACTAGAATATCATAGTTATGGTTTAGGGAGAAAATCTAAAACATTTCCCCTGCCTTCTTTGATCCAGACAGGTGTCTGTGTACCTCCAACCAACCCATCTTCCAGAGAAAAGGCTACCTATACATCCATTCTAAGAATTTTTCTTTTTTAGTTTTTTAAATTTCTTTATTCTGGGTTGCACTGCATCTCCATTGCTTCGCACAGGCTTTCTCTAGTTGTGGCGAGAGGGGGCTGCTCTCTGCTGTGGTGGCTTCTCTCACTGCAGAGCACAGGCTCTAGGCACGCAGGCTTCAATAGTTACAGCACGTGGGCTCAGGAGTCACGGTTCATGGCCTCCAGAGCACAGGCTCGGTGGTTGTAACACCTGGGTTTAGTTGCTCCACGGCATGTGGAATCTTCCTGGACCAGGAATCAAACCAGTGTCCCCTGCATTGGCAGGCAGATTCTTATCCGCTGCATCACCAGGGAAGTCCCGTACCTCAGTTTTAAATGGTTATAAATTTTATTTTTTCCAGAAAAGAGCTTTTTTTCTGATATATATATTATAGTACATTTGAAGTCAGAAAAATAACTTTTGAAATCAGGCTTAGGATCATAAACTTTAGACAAGCACTATTTAATAGAAACACAAAATGAACCACATAGATAATTGAAGTTTTCTAGTGCTTATATTTTAAAAGTAGAAACTGTAGTATTAGTGTTAATACTATATTTTAATTTACTTAGTATAGTCCAAACATTATTTCAACAAAAAAAATCTACGTAAAAATTTTAAATGGTCATAAACTTTAAATCCTGGCACATTGACACTTCACTTTCTAAGACGACTTTCAGCAACCTCTGCACCTCAGATTTTCTATTTTTGGTTGTCCAACCCTACTTTCAACTATGACACAGCCCTGAACAGCAAGTCAGCATCAGCATCTTCTGAGTCATTACCATTGGTGTCAGCAGTCTTCTCACCAATAATGCACTCTCATCTGTAAATATCTAATTATCATTCACATTTATGTTTAAATGTCTTATTTAGTCAGTTGCTCAGTCATATCCAACTCTTTGCGACCCCATGGACTGCAGGACACCAGGCTTCCCTGTCCTTCACCATCTCCCAGAGTTTGCTCAAACTCATGTCCATTGAGTTGGTGATGCCATCCAACCATCTCATCCTCTGTCGTCCCCTTCTCCTCCTGCCCTCAATCTTTCCCAGCATCAGGGTCTTTTCCAATGGGTCAGCTCTTCACATCAGGTGGCCAGAGTACTGGAGCTTCAGCTTCAGCATCAGTCCTTCCAGTGGATATTCAAGATTTATTTCCTTTAGGATTGACTGTTTTGATCTCCTTGCTGTCCAAAGGACTCTCAAGAGTCTTCTCCAACACCACAGTTTGAAAATATCAGCTCTTCAGCTCTCAGCCTTCTTTATGGATCAACCCAGTATATTAATATTTGCCTCAAGCTCTATGGTAGGAAAAGCAGTGGGAGATATTGGCAGGAAAGCAACTGGATCCTGAGCACACTGGGAGCTGGGCCATGAGCAATACAGGCTCAGAGGCCATGACAGCAACCCCGGCCACTCTCGCTGTCCTGAGCCAGGCTGACGTCGCACTGAGAGCAGCAGCAGCAACGGGTGAAACTCCGAGCTGTGTTTGCCTGGCGATTCTAGCAGGAGCCGCACACCGCACTCGAATGGGCAAGAGGCTTGCTCCATCTGCCCAGGACCCTGCCCTGCCCTGCCCTGCTGATGGTGTCTCTGCTCCTGAGGTGGCATCTGGACTTGCCTTCCAGGAGCATCGCCTGTGACTCTCTGTAAAGACCCCAGAGCACGTCCCATTTGCAACTCAGGTTTTAAAGCTGCCTGGACCCTTCCCTCATCTGTGTTCTGTTCTTGCTCCCATCTTTGCTACTGGACGGTCCTTTCCAATCTTCTAAGCTGTCACAGCTATCCCTTCCCTGAAGGATGCTCTGATTCACACCAGCCAGCCCTGTGGAAGTTTTCTGAGCTGCTGTTTTTTTTTTTTTTAACTTTACAATATTGTATTGGTTTTGCCATACATTGACTTGAATCTGCCATTGGTATACCTGTATTCCCCATCCTGAACCCTCCTCCCACCTCCCTCCCCATCCCATCCCTCTGGGTCATCCCAGTGCACCAGCCCCAAGCACCCTGTATCATGCATTGAACCTGGACTGGCAATTCCTTTCACATATGATAATTTACATGTTTCAATGCCATTCTCCCAAATCATCCCGCCCTCTCCCTCTCCCACAGAGTCCAAAAGACTGTTCTACACATCTATGTCTCTTTTGCTGTCTCGCATACAGGGTTATCATTACCATCTTTCTAAATTCCATATATATGAGCAACTGTTAATATTCTTGATGATTCTTTTAAAACCCTCTTCCTGCTGTGCCCGAAACCCCCTCTCCTTTCTCTTTTCCATCTTGGAAATCGACACCGACTGCTTCTTGACTCTGACACCAACTCAGTCCCTGCCCCATCCTGCGTCCTCCCCCACAAGGTCACCCATGACACTCTCACTGAAGTCTCCTCCTCCCAGAGTTGAAAGCCTCTGACTCAGAGAAGAGGGGTGAGCAGGGCAGAGCAGGCCACGAGGGCAGGGGATGGAGGAGTTCGCATTGGTCTAATGAGAATAGTGGAAAGTGAAAGACAGATTGAGGGGAACGGATCCATGGATCCATGTAAACGCTGCAGTGTAAGGTAGCCCTGAATAACATCACACGATTGCACAAGCACACGCCTGGAAGAGTGTCTAGTGGGAGAGCTTCACCAACAGGCTGGCTTCTTGAAGAAGAAAACGTTTGTCTTGAGAAAAAGCAGAGCACTCTCAACAAAGGGAGGAGTCTAACCAAGAATCAGAAGCGTGGATCGGACTCACAGGTTTGTAGAAATACAAGGATGGGAACAGCATACAAGGTGGGGGTGCCACCAGGCAGGACGGGGGGCGGGGGGGCCAGGTTTCCGGAACCTTACACGCCCTGCTCAGGAATTTAGATATCAGCTGGTAGGCTAATGTTTGCACTGACTTTCATTTCTCATATAACTCACTTAATGGGCTTCCCTGGTGGCTCAGCAATAAAAACTCACCTGCATGCAGGAGTCACAGGAGACCCAGGTTTGATCCCTGGGTTGGGAAGATCCCCTGGGAAAGGAAATGGCAACCCACTCCAGTATTCTTGCCTGGAGAATCTCATGGACAGAGGAGCCTGGCGGGCTGCAGTCCATAGGGTCATAAAGAGTTGGACACAACTGAGGCGAGTTAGCATGCATGCATGCATGACTCACTTAACAGAATGTGTAATGGTGTCATAAACATGTTAAGTCAGATACAAAGCAGGTTTCTGGTGTGCAGCCACATGTATCTAGCGAGAAAGCCTCATGTGAACGGAGGCAGGTCTGAGGTGGCCAGGCCACTGCGAGAAACCTTGATCCAGCTGCAGCGATGTGACTGCGGGCGGTGTTTACAGAGTCTTCAGCTGTGCGAATGAAAATAGAGAAATGGTGTTGAGACTGAAATAAAACTTCTCCTTTAACTCTACTCTCTCATTCATTTAGAGTCTATTTTTTTTATAGACTGACTTCATATTGGGAAGTTATAAACTACACTGTAAATTTAGAAAGTGAGTTTATACTAACAAAATACAGCTGTTGGCTATCTGACGCATGGGAGTTCAGCGTTACCTTCTGTTCTAAACAGGGGCCGCTGCTGAGAAATTGGAAGTCCCCTCTTGGTGTATCAGGGAGCCAGTTACGAGGTGGCCTTGGCAGGTGTGTGACTCAGGGAAAGAGCAGCCGGATGTGAGTGTGTGAGGGTGGACCTGGACGTGCCCCCTCCCCCGGGTTGTTCTTGGAGTCACAGCATAAGGACAGGGCCACATGTGTGAGGGCCGCTCCAGCGCCACGCCCCACAGCCCGGCATCCGGCCTTTCTGAACCTCGGTCTCCCTTTCTGTGAAACGGCTTGTTTTCTGGGTTGTGTTTACATTTAAGTAACTGAGTGACTTCACTTTCACTTTTCACTTTCATGCATTGGAGAAGGAAATGGCAACCCACTCCAGTGTTCTTGCCTGGAGAATCCCAGAGACGGGGGAGCCTGGTGGGCTGCCGTCTATGGGGTCGCACAGAGTCGGACACGACTGAAGCGACTTGCAGCAGCAGCAGCAGCGTCTCCTGGAGCCTGTGAAGTGCAGCATCACCCCCGTTAGTTCTTGGACAAGTGACCGCAGCCATGTCGATGTCCAAAGCCCGCATGGAGCACCTTCATGCTTGTCTAGCCCATTAGCTATGCCAACACCCAGCTTCACAGTCCCAGCAGAAGCTTTGAGGTGCTCCAATAAGTTAGAAGTAATCTTTTGTTTCACCTCAAGCAGGTCGTTTCTCAGACAAAAATAGAGACAGAGAAATTCTTGATCTACATGGGTCCTTATTTCTCATCAACTCCAGAATTCTCTGTCCCAGTTTGGAAAGCCGGTCATGTGACTTTTTAAAATTGAAATATAGTTGATTTACAGTGTGTTACTTTCTGCTATTCGGTGAGCAGTGATTCCGTTACACTCATATATATTATTTTTCATATTCTTTTTGGTTTATTGCAGGATGTTGTGTGTAGCTCCCTGTGCTGGAACAGTAGGGCCTTGTTGTCTATCCATTCTGTATGGAACAGTTTGCATCCATCTGCTCATCCCGACCTCCCAACCCTTTCCTCCCCCACCCTCTCTCCTTCGGCAACTGCAAGTCTGTTCTCGGAGTCTGTCTCTGTTTCCTAGACAGGTTCATTTGTGTGGTGTTTTAGTTTCCACATATGTGACATCATATGATGTTTATCTTTCTGGCTTACTTCACTTAGTGGGATAATCCCTAGGCCCATCCATGCCGCTGCAAATGGCACCATTTCATTATCTCTATGGATGAGTCGTATTTCATTGTATGTATATATGTAACACCTTATCCATTCATCTGTGGATGGACTGCTTCCATGTCTTGGCTGTTGTAAATAGTGCTGCTGTGAACACAGGGGTGTCTCTTTTCAAAGTTAATATTTTTCTGGGTATAGGCCAGGAGTGGGCTGCTGGATCCCTGTGGTAACTGTTTTCAGTTCTCTGAGGAACCTCCAGACTCTTCTCCACGGGGCTGCACCAACTTCCGTTCCCGCCCACAGGGAGGAGCGCCCCCTGTCCCCGCCCCCTCGCCAGCACTCAGTCACGTGGTTTTGCGCTTACACGTCATCACGTTGAGTTCTCCTCATCACGTTGAGTTCTCCTCGGCGCCGGGCGAGGCCTCTGTCCTCGCGTGTCTGCAGGATGCGCGTTTTGGAGGCACGTGCACACCGAGAACCTAGGAGGCCTGCGGTTCCGGCTGGGGCGGGAGGCCCCGCGTTTGTGAGCAGCCTCACTGCCCCTGGCGCTGTAGGAGGGTGGGTGCGGGAGGACCTCCCTTCCGCGGCTCCCGCCCTGACCTGCTGGGGCCTCCCGGCCGTTGGCGCTCCTGCACCGTCCTTGCTGTCGGCCCCTGGCTCTCACCGTACAGCAGGGACCACGGGACTCTCCGTCCAGAAAGAAAAGGACACGCAAAGAAGGAGAGGAAGCCGTGCCATCCATTGAGGAGAATGTTTCTGAAGGTTCCGGATCACACGCCGTCACATCACAGCCCAGAGTGGGTCCTGAGACTCAGAGCGCTCTCTGTGGACAACTTTGAAGCTTTCTTCAATCACTGGTTGACAAACAGACCTCGATGCTCTGGAATAAAGCCTCTGAAATCTAGACACCCCTGATTTAGTCACTGAGAACACAGGCAGAGCCGAGTAGACGTTGTAAAGGGGAAAAAATCTCTCTTAAAGGAACAAAGCAACAAAAAAAGCCTGCTGAAGGGTTGTTGGTTCTGTTTAGGAAAACTCCTTCTGAATGTCTCTGCATTTCGGTGCTAATCTCTGCTGAATTTATATCCTCATTTCAGCAGGTGGCAGTCGCTTAGAAAGTTGCAAAACATGTCTCTTTCTAAACAGTCTCTTGAAATGAGGCTTCTCACAGGTTCAGTTGAGACTTTCCCACTTGGTGCGAGTGGGCGCATTTTATCTGTTTTCCTTTTCACAACAAGGAAGCTTGCAGAGACTGGGAGCCTCTTGTCGCTGTAGCTCATTTCCCTGCAGGTTCAAACCTACAGCCGGGTCTCCTCACCTTCTGCGGCTGCCTTCGGGGAGCTGACCCCTGTCTCCAGCTCCAGAGTCTTAGCTGTGCAGAATAAGCTGCTGGCGGGAGATTTTGGCATTTCTTTTCAAAAAGTAAGAACGCATTATGTCTGTCCTTTAGCACAAATGAAACTCATATGGAATAATTGATTAGGAGGCCTTGCAAAGTAGAATGCAAACCATCTGTCTGGAAAAGCAAAACCTGGCTGGTCTCCCTCCCAGGAGAGTCACGGCACCCTCACGCCCCACCGGGAGACCCCCCAGACGCATTCCGACCTTCCCCTCACGGGTCCACGCGGCTCAGTTAAGAGCAGCTACCAGGAACACTAAGAGCACGAGAGGGTGCCCGCCTGCAGGACTCGTGTCTGCGGGAAGACACGCGAATGGAAAGGTCCCCCGGGGTCAGAGCTGCACCACCCTGTGCGAGGGCCAGGAGAAGCCGGAGGGATTCCCCAACTCTGTGCCTGGGACGTCGCTGGAACCACCGCTGGAATGAGACGCTGCCCCTAACCTTGGGGAAGCTACAGACTCTGGAGGCTCCCCCTGACCAAAGTGTGTGGATTCAGAACCCGGACGCTGCTCTAAAAGTCAGTCGGTCACCCTGTCCTTTCCCACCAGCAAAGCCACCGCCCGTGTGACAGCCGAGGATGCCCAGACACCCAGCCCCTTCCTCCACAGGTGTGTGGCCCAGGGAGCCAGGAGCAGAGCCTGCCTTCCATCCATGCCTGCGAAGTCCAGGTGCCCGTGACAAGTGTTTGTCACCTCTCATGCGCTGGGGAAAACTGATCTCATTGCTGATTGCTTTTCACGAGACTCTCCTCTGCAGACCTGAGTGCACTGAGCCCCAGCGAAGCCCCAGACACAAGAGGGCACTGCAGCCCTGCGTTTAGCGCCTCTTCCTAGACCCGCTGCAGGGTCAGGTTTCTGGTGATTCACTGGGCACAGCCCGGTGTCTCCGCTGAAACCAGCGTCCGAACTGCCTCGTCTGAGTATGTCAGACCACCCAGTGGGCCACAGGGGACCGACCAGTCCACTGCAGGCAGGAAGTCTTTCTTTGGTGCCTGCTAGGTGCCAGACTTGGGCTGAATGCTGGGCATGCAGACGTGAGCAAGGCAAAGGCTGCCCTCAAGTAGCCCAGCGTCTGCAAAATTACCAGCTGGCCGAGGGGGCAGAGGAGCATGGAGGGGAACCGGCTTGTCAAGCACCTCTGCTGGAGGTGGGCTGCCTGCCCTCTGGCTCCTGGTGACTGGCAACATCCGTGTACCTGGTAGTCAGTTAATGGTCATTAACTGACGGCTGTTAAGCTTCCGAGCTGAGCAACAAATAGGCTCAAATGACCAAAGGTTATCACTGAACATACCTATGGAAAAAGGACTTTTCTTTACTTCATGGGTGAAATAAATAGTCCCAGTGGCCTTCAGGACTGGCTGAAGTGGGTGTGGATGATCTGAGCTGGGGTCTGGACCTTCAGAAGCTAGGTTCGCCTGTCTGTAGGTGGGAGAGCTCTGACAAGACTTGAGTCTCCACTCCTAACTAACCCCTGTCTATGCTGTGAACATGGGATCGTGATGTCCAGGGCTAAGAGGTAAAATCTCATCTGTTAACTGGAGAAAGGATCATCATTCGTGGAGCCTGGAACGTGGATGAATTCAAGTGTCAGTTGCTCAGTCGTGTCCGACTCTTTGTGACCCTATGGCCTGTAGCCCACCAGGCTCCTCTGTCCCTGGAGTTCTCCAGGCAAGAATACTGGAGTGGGTTTCCATGCCCCCCTCCAGGGGATCTTCCCAACCCAGGGATTGAACCAATGTTTCTTAAGTCTCCTGCATTGCAGGCAGATTCTTTACCACTGCCGCCACCTGGGAATCCCCCAAGTACATTCTAGCCGTTTTGTTCATATCACCATTTGGTTCCAGAACAACTCTTTACGAGGAAGATGCCAAGGACCAGCTAATAAAGGTAACCTTCTGAACTCCAATCAGCTAGACAGTGTTGCTGCGAAGATGAACACTGAGGTTCACTGCCCTTTATAACTAAGAAATATATGTTCATGAGCAGCCACGTGGATGAACTGTGCCTGCTGTCGGTCCTAGCAATACCACAGGCAGTTCTGCACCTCAGTTACTCGTCTGTGAAGCGGGGATATAGCACCTACTTCACAGGGTTATTTTAAAGACTAAAGTGACTAACGCCACTGCATGTAAAACACTTAGAACAATGCCTGATGTGGTGATCGTGGTGAATTATGACGTTGTTGCTATTCTTGTTTTTATTATTATCATCACACTGGTACTACCAAAGAGGGAATAGTCAGAGGAAGTATCACAGAGAAGACACTGGAACTGAGCCTTGCAGGCAATGCAGAGGTTTAGAGGAGACTAGGTGAGCAGGGCATTGAGGGAGGTGGGGTGAGCAGGCACAAAGATGTGAAACAACACAGCTTCTGTTCTAAAGAACAAGGCATTGGGGAGGTGTGTGTTGGGTGATAGGAGATTGTCTGAACAATCTTTGATTGTTCAGAGGAGGTCTTTGATTTCATGCCAAGGGTTTCAACTTTGTCATGTGGGGATTGGAGAGCGACTCGAGGGTATTAATCAGAAGAGTGCCAAGGTCAAAACTGTGTGGGAGTCCTCGGGCAGAGGTGAGGAGGGCAGTGGTGAAAGTGTTGCCATGGCAGTGGGAGGTGGTGAGAGATGCTTCTGCAGGTGTGGAGAAGGAGACTGCTGAGGAATCAGATATGGCAGTGTGAGAGAGTTGAGTGTGGGCTTACCAACCTTTAAAAGAAGTGGTCTCCTTGTTCTCCATCCTTGAGTCCAAAAGGAAAAACAGGAAGCTCTGTATCCACCAAGTGTCAGGAGCCATAGGGGATCAGCTCCTGGTTACCCCAATACCCACAGTCAGGTGGCACCCCACCTCACAGATCCTGCACCAAGAACTGAGGCCTCTGCCCTCAGGATGCACACGCAGCACTTGGCGAGTCACTCCTGCTTACATGCAGTGGACTGACCATGAGTGGTGAGGGGAAGAGACACAGACTCTGGTGGTCAGCAGGGGCAGAAGAAGGCAGACCGAGGGGCACGTTAGAGTCCCACCGGCCAGAGTCCTCCAGTCTGAGTCAAGACTTGATCAAGTTCAAAAAAAAAAAAAGAAGATAAAATGTAGCCTGTCCTCATTGGGATTATAATAAAAGCCTCATTTCTTTGCATTCTGTAATTTGTCATCCAAATAAGTATCATCCTTCTCAGGAAGCTGCACAACTTGTTCTGACAAGAGGCTATTCCTCAGAAGAATTTAGGATATCCCTTGCAGTATGACCTTCTTGGACCAGGCTCCCAAGGAATCTGTAGTTCTTCCCTTAATAATAGACTTGGTTTTTGACAGTTATTGTAATCATCAACCTTAAAATATCCTTTGTTACATAATTGAGCTCTAAGTGATCTTTTGCACTTTTTAAAAACCAGAGCTAACATCTAAAAAAGGTAATTGGGCAACTTTGAGGTTATTCAAGAGAACAGGCCACAGCCTCTGCACCTCAGCATTTCCCAAGGCATACATCCTGTCCATGAATACTTTGTCCTTCGTTTATTCAGCAAATATTCATTGACCACTTACTGTGAATAAGACACTGCACATTTTCTTTTGTGGGATACAGAGTTGTATAAAATGGGTTCCTAATCCAGTGGTCATGTATGGATGTGAGAATTGGACTGTGAAGAAAACTGAGTGCTGAAGAATCGATGCTCTTGAACTGTGGTGTTGGAGAAGACTCTTGAGAGTCCCTTGGACTGCAAGGAGATCCAACCAGTCCATTCTGAAGGAGATCAGCCCTGGGATTTCTTTGGAAGGAATGATGCTAAAGCTGAAACTCCAGTACTTTGGCCACCTCATTCGAAGAGTTGACTCATTGGAAAAGACTCTGATGCTGGGAGGGATTGGGGACAGGAGGAGAAGGGGATGACAGAGGATGAGATGGCTGGATGGCATCACTGACTCGATGGACGTGAGTCTGAGTGGACTAGTCATAGAACTATCTAGTTCTGAACTAGTCCCAGAACTACCAGATCACAATACCACCAGATAATAAGAAGTATCATCACAAGTGTGAGAGACAGGACAGTACAGGAGCTGTGGGAAGTGGACTCGTAAGAGGCTTGACCCCAGCCTGGTCCAGATCCAGCTGGAACATGCACAGGGGTGAACGCAACAGCCAGTGTCACTATTTCTCTTGTAGTTTGCCTAACCTCACAGAACTGGTCAAACTAAGCTCCTTCCTTCGCATTCGTACTTTGTATTCTGTGAATTATGCTAAACATCTAAAAACTTCACCCAGGGTGATGCATATCGGGCATGAAAGTTCTGCTGTACTGTAGCTCAAAGGCAGAAGAGAAGTGAAAGGCAAAGGTGAAAAGGAAAAATATATCCATCTGAGTGCAGAGTTCCAAAGAATAAGGAGAAATAAGAAAGCCTTCCTAGGAGAACAATGCAAAAAAATAGAGGGAAACAATAGAATGGGGAAGACTAGAGATCTTTTCAAGAAAATTACAGATATAAATGGAGCATTTCATGCAAAGATGAGCACAATAAAGGACAGAAATGGTTTCAGCCTAACAGAAACAGAAGATATTAAGAAGAGGTGGCAAGAATACACAGAATAACTATACAAAAAAGATCTTAATGACCCAGATAACCATGAAGGTGTGATCACTCACCTAAAGCCAGATATCCTAGAGTGCCAAGTCAAATGGCCCTTAGGAAACATCACTACAAACAGAGCTAGTGCAGGTGATGGAATTTCAGTTGAGCTATTTCAAATCCTGAAAGATGATTCTGTTAAAATGCTATATTCGATATGACAGCAAATTTGGAAAACTCAGCAGTGGCCACAGGACTGGAAAAAATCAGTTTTCATTCCAATCCCAAGGCAATACCAAAGAATGCCCAAACTACTGCACAATCACACTCATTTCACACACCAGCAAGGTCATGCTCAGAATTCTCCAAGACAGTCTTGAACAGTATATGAACCAAGAACTTTCAGATGTTCAAGCTGGATTCAGAAAAGGCAGAGGAACCAGAGATCAAGTTGCCATCTGTCAGAAAATTTTTCATAGAAAAAGCAAGAAAATTCCAGAAAAACGTCTACTTCTGCTTCATTGACTACAATAAAGCCTTTGACTGTGTGGATCACAACAAACTATGGGAAATTCTTAAAGAGATGAGAATACCAGACCACCTTACCTGCCTCCTGAGAAATTTGTATGCAGGTCAAGAAGCAACAATTAGAACTGGACCTGGAACAACAGACTGGTTCCAAATTGGGAAAGGAGTACATCAAGGCTGTATATTGTCACCCTGCTTATTTAACTTATATGCAGGGTACATCATGTGAAATGCTGGGCTAGATGAAGCACAAGCTGGAATCAAGATTGCCAGGAGAAATATCAGTAACCTCAGATATGCAGATGATACCACCCTTATGGCAGAAAGTGAAGAGGAACTAGACAGCCTCTTGATGAAAGAGGAAAGTGAGAAAATTGGCTTAAAGCTCAACATTCAAAAAACTAAGATCATGGCATCCAGTCCCATCACTTCATGGCAAACAGATGGGGAAACAATGGAAACAGTGAAAGATTTCATTTTCTTGGGCTCCAAAATCATTGCAGATGGTGACTGTGGCCATGAAATTAAAAGACACTTGCTCCTTAGAAGAAAAGTTATGACAAAGCTAGACAGCGTATAAAAAGCAGAGACATTACTTTGCTGACAAAGATACATATCGTCAAAGCTAGGTTTTTCCAGTAGTCATGTATGGATGTGGGAGTTGGACTTTAAAAAAAGCTGAGCACCAAAAAATTGATGCTTTTGAACCGTGATGTTGGAGAAGACTCTTGAGAGTCCCTTGGACATCAAGGAGATCCAACCAGTCCATCCTAAAGGAAATCAGTCCTGAGTGTTCATTGGAAGGAATGATGCTGAAGCTGAAACTCCAATACTTTGGCCACCTGATGTGAAGAGCTGAGTCATTTGAAAAGACCCTGATGCTGGGAAAGATTGAAGGTAAGAGGAGAAAGGGTAGACAGAGGATGAGATGGTTGGATGGCATCACTGACTCAGTGGACATGAATGAGTTTGAGCAAACTCCGGAAGATGGTGAAGTACAAGGAAGCCTGGAGTGCTGTAGTCCATGGGGTTGCAAAGAGTTGGACACGACTGAGTGACTGAATAACAACAAAAGGCAGATAGTTCCTAAAACCTAACACTTCTGTGGATCGATTTCCCAAAGATGCTAGCTGACTTTGGGGAGCATACAGAGGCCCCTCCCATTTTATTACTGGGGTGGTTTCTCTTACTTTGCCTGTGATGTGCCTGAAATGTGACATGTAATTTCTCGAGCAAGAGGTCACATGTGACTGTGAAAGGGTAATGTGACACTTTTCACCACCATTTGTGAGCAGGTGAAACCACCCCTGATCTCCGCGAAGCCCTCTGAGTGATGCTCCTTACCCTGCCGCATGGGACGTATGGTCACTTTCAAGTGGCCCCATGAGCCTGGATTGAAGCAGGACTCAGTGCTGTGAAGCATGGCAGGGAAACCCCCAAATCCCACGCTCGATGTCAGCTATGACAAGGTTTCAAAGTCAGACACAACAATATCCATCTGCAGTGTTGAGGAGGAAGTCACATCTTTGGAAACAAACATTTTCATTCTCTGCAGTAGTTCTGTGAAGCCTGGCTAGCCCCCTCCTTATTTGTCTGATAATATCATCTCAACGTATGAACCTTGTGCATCAAGCATACATAATTCACAAACTGGCAAATAAAGAGATCCGGATGCTGCTCCCAGCAGGGCCGTGGCCCGTGTTCTGCGCTGGCTGGAGCCTTCCTGCACTCACCCAGCTGGCCGCTGGCCTTTGAACCATTCATCCGTGCTCAAGAGATATTTGGGCCGTGATCACCAGACTGCCTGAGTCTCTGTTGTTCATATACCATGAGTGTAGCTTCTGGTGGGAGTTATGTGCACACAGACTCCTCTGAGGACCCAGATGAGAGCAGTGAGGACAGGCGCTGTCTCTGTGGTTTCCTTTTAGTCTGATGACTTTTTTCTTTTCCGGTCCGAGTCATTTTTCATCACTTTATTCTCATCCGTCATTGTCGCGTCTCTCCATCCAGTCGAGCAGGTCTAAACTCATGTTCTGAAATGAATAGGACTGGAAACCAGAGACAGAAAAAAAAATAATTATTTTCTGTTTGCAAGTCTCTGATGTACTTCAAAGCTTTTCTGTTTATAATTTGAATTTCTCCCCGTCTGGCAGCAGAATCTTTATTGACCAGAACTACCTTACGGGTTGGTTGTGGACTTGCTTGCTTCAGTGTGGTTATTTTCCCACTTGGAAACAATATAAACTTGGAACTCAGATTTTTTTTTTTTTTAACTTGAGCCAAAACAGTTGCCGGGGATCAGCCCCGGCTGATCCAGGGTATTCGAAGGAGAGACGGCGTAGGCGAAGATCAGGAAACAATTGCTTAAGTAAATGTTAATTAAGGATATAAAGAGTAATAGAATGAGGATAGCTCAGTGAAGAAATTCAGTGGAGAAAAGAGGCTGAAATAAGGATAGCTCAGTGAGGAAATTCAGTGGAGAAAAGAGGCTGAATAATTCAGCCAGAAGGTAAGAGAAAGAACGACATGGTGAGACCAAGTTTCGGTGAACAAGGCCCGCACTTTATTTTTCAAAGTAGTTTTTATACCTTAAGTTATGCATAGAGGATAATGGGGGAAGGGGTAGAGTCTTGCAGCAAACCAGGCTTTCTTCCTGCAAACTTATCATATGCAAAAGCTTAGGTGATTTGCATCATCTTCTGGCCCGGAGGCCTGTTAACATTTTAAGACCTTTTCTTCAAAAAACTTATTTTTCTCTAAAGGTGATTGGTCAGGAGCCACCCTCCAAAAGCATTAGATAAAGTTGCATTCCTACAGAGCAAAGGTGTGGTGGGCTATAACAAGAAAAAGAATTAACTCAAGGGTCCCAGGTTACAAACATTAAAGCTACTACTTACACCAATTATATTAATCAATACACTGCCAGGGACACAGCAGGTAAGGGATATGGAGACTTAGCAGCAAATATTGGCCCAACAAGTGAAAATCCCTTCACCAATACAATTTCTAATCGATCTTTTAACTACTCAAAAGAATCTGTGTTTAGACAGTTTAGAACATCTCCTGCCTCTCACAGTTGGGGGGCTCTGAACAATCACATGTGGCCGGAAAAACCTATTCAGGCAGGCTAGAGGATTTCCAAAGGAGTTTGTAGGTTAAACACTGTCACACCCAGGAATTATTAACTGGAGCTGTAAGCTAACTCTTTTTTCAGAGAGAGGTAGTGGGGGACAGCCCCCCGTAAAGTCAGAGGTGTAGGTGAAAGCACAAAGCAGAAAGTAGGCAGACTCTGGTTTTGGGGGTAGATGCTCGAGAATTTCCAGGGAGACTCCTGAGGCTTGATCCCGCCTTTGCGTATGCCAAGCCTCCTTCCTCATGACCTTTGCCAGGGGCGGAGCTCGCTCCCTGCTCTGTCACTACCCAGGGTTTCTAAAAGACCACACGTGATTTTCATGGCAGTTGTGTCTTTGTAAGCAAAGGCTGAGCAAACAGAACTCTTTTTGCACAATTTCAGTTTGAGCAAAAGGGACAGCAGCCGAGACACACTTAACCTACCAAGGACGCAAGAAATCTCAGGAAGGGGCAAGGAGGCTCCTAGTATTAGTAAATATTTTTGTGACTGCACACGTGTGTTCACAGGTGGCTGCTCACATGAGTCTAGGCGTGTGTGCATGAGTGTGTCCATAGGTGAACACATGGAGAATCAAGTGTTTAATGAATGACCTGATTGACAGAGGCATTTACAGTGGAACATGTCCTGTGTCCTAGGACAAGCTGAAAGGGGATGACAGGGAAGGGATGCTGAGAGGGAGCAGACAGGTGGTCCTGCTTCTCCATCGTCCCCTTCCCGCCCCTCCCCGCCTTCTGCGTCAGGCTGAGAGCAGCGCCTCCTTCCGGGCACAGGTGTGGAGCGTCTCCCCTCCCCAGGGTCCGCGTTTGTATCTCACAGGGAGGCTGCAGTTGATCACAGCATCCTAACGCCTGTGCAGACAGGCTGCCTCGGCTCCTGGAGCCGGTGAGGTGAGGCAGCACGCAGCCCGGCACCTGACAGGCACCCAGAGTGGTGGCATCATCATTTTTACTGTTCCTCTTATTAAGAATAGACCTTAGCCACCCTATATTCCACAGCTGGGATCCAGGTGAGAAACACCCCTTGGCTGGAACCACAAGTATCTGGAGGCCGAGCTGACCCAGACAGGACTGGGGACCACGTCCTGACTCCTGGGTCCATGTGCAGACCTTGGGACGGCGCACCTTCTTCTGCCCATATCCCTGGGACCTGGCCCTGCTCCCTGAACATGGTAGAGTCTCCATGTGTGTTTGTCGGGTTGAATCACATGCAAAGTAAGAAGAAACTGCAAACAGGAGCTGTTGGAAGGATAGCAGGTGAACAGAGTGCTGTCGGATTCTGACCGTCTAGAGAGACTGGGGCACAGCAGTCTGTGCAGAGACAGGCGGAAGGGAGGGGCTGTGGGCAGCAGTGACGAACACGTGAAAGCTTGCTGCTGTTCAAAACAGCACATTTAATCAGGTAGCTGTTGGCTGGATGCAAGTGAGATCATTTGGAAGAGGAAGAAAAGTAAGGAAAGCCAACTTAAAACTTCAATGGTGAAGCCCCTCCGAAGGCTGTTTAGTAAAGGTGTCCTTAATTGTTTAAAACGAGTGTGGCAGGCTCCCCTTTCAGCACTGCAAGCTCCCCGGGGTCATGTGTGTGGGCCTCCTGTGCTTCTTGTCCTCTTACAGAAATCCTCAGCAACACTAACCCAGGTCCGGTCAAAGGATCACAAAGCCCAAATATCTTACTCCGAATTGGGAATCTCCTGCTTTTTCCCCATTTCTTGTGAGTTTGTTTTGAGTTAGGTGTTTTCCTAAATTACCTGCAAATTTTTAGGAGCCCAAGCATCATAGAAATCTCAAAACAATGAGTGATCTTAAAATTCACACAGAGCCGTGGGTTGAGGCTACCTGGGCCAGAGGAGCATGCGCGATGGCATGGGAGGAGGAGGACCCAGTACCTGGACCACAACGCCCGTGGAGCCGGGGGTGGGGCCTCACAGAGGAGGGGTGGGTAGTTGGATAGGATTAGGTTATAATTAATCCGTTTAAATTATACGTACCAGGCTGCTTTTTAACTTCGGTGTCCACCTACAATGCAGAAGACCCTGGTTCAATCCCTGCGTTGGGAAGATACCCTGGAGAAGGGAAAGGCTACCCACTCCAGTATTCTGGCTTGAAGATTTCCATGGATTTTCTAGTCTGTGGGGTCAGAAAGAGCTGGACACGACTGAGCGACTGTCCCTTAATGTAGTTTTTACTTGTGTTGTTTCTGTTCAGCTATTCTAAAGAGTGTGACCTGATGTGTGTGCTCGGCCTTATCCGACTCTTTGTGACGCCATGGGCTGTAGCAGGCTCCCCTGTCCGTGGGATTCTCCAGGCAAGGATACTGGAGTAGGTTGCCATTTCCTACCCCAGGGGCTCTTCCAATCCAGGGATCAAACCCGGGTCTCTTGCATCTCCTGTGTTGGCAGGCAGATTCCTTACTACTTCACTACCTGGGAGCCCATTCTAAAAAAAATACTAGATATTAAAATGACAGGAAAGCTGATATGGTTGTGACGTGGCTCTCAGAAAACAAGAGAATACGATTCAGACCCTGTAAGTAAAGATAGCTACCCTTGGTGCTTAGAGAAAAGGGCTGGGGGCAGAGGGGTTGCTGAGTATCAGCAAGGAAACCATGACCTGAATAAAGCACAGGACCCAGAGGGTGGTCTTAGGGGGTCCTTCTTTAGCTGAGTTTAAATTTGCTGCCTTGATACATGACAGCCAAGTATAAGCTTAGGAAGCCGTCCTTCATGAGCTGCTAACCCACTCAGCAAACGTTTTGTTCACGACATTGAGTCCCAGGTTCAGAAGAGGTACTGGGATGACTCAGATCCCCGGCCCGAAGATTCATGTGTGTGTGTGTGTGTGTGTGTGTGTGTGTGTGAGTCTGTGTGTGTGTGTGTGTGTGTGTGTGTGTGTGAGTCTGTGTGTGTAGTAGTGGAAACTTGGTAGGAGCAGTTTCGTTGTGTGTGTGTGTGTGTGTGTGTGTGGTAGTGGGAACTTGGTAGGAGCGGTCATGTCTTTCGAAAGTGGCTTTCACGGTGACGGTTGCTGCTGGTGCCGAGGGCGCCTTGTGAGGCACGTCAGGACGGATGCAGGAGGAGGATCTGCAGCCGCGCGGTGGAGAGCAGCTCCCCCGCGTCTGCGTGTCACTGCTCTTTAACGCTGCACCAGTCCATGCACCTTGCTGGTAGATGTCTGTATTGTTTATAGTGTCCATCTGTAACCAGTAAAGCTGCTGAGAATACTCCTATAAGATAGAACTAACTACTAAATAACGATCGCAAGCAGCAGTGTGACTGAAGTGGACCGTGCATGAGACGGGCAGTGTGCAGCCCACACACATGAATTGCACAGACAATTGTCCAGGGTCAACCCACTCAAGATTTGGAAAAGGTAGGCCAAAGCAACACCAAGATAAATACGTGCCTGTAAGGATGGTAAAAGCAAACACAAACAAAAAACCCCACACATGCCTTTTTTAAGTTAGAGCATAGACATCTGTCTGCCGTTAGCCGTAGGCTGACGAGACCATGTGCTCTGGCATCTCGGTCTCTGCTCAGTGTGCTCACGCCCTGCTGTTACCAGACCACCCTCCCATCACACGTGGTTCACGGCCCCTCCTCTGGAGAGGTTTTCCAGCTCCATCGTCGAGGGCACCGGAGTGCGCATGAACTACGGCCCCAGGCATTTTTCTGGGGCTCCCTCTGGTTTCCCGCAGCCGTGGGAGCGTAGCTTCCGGATGAAGGCTGCCCTCTCAGCCTGGATCCCAGAGGATGACCAGCGTGGCCGCAGCTGACCGGTTCCCACAGGGTTGAACTCCTGTTGTATTAAAGCACCTATATTTCGGGGTTTTGTGTTTGAAACCACGAGCTTATTTAGTGAAGACTGACGGTACGGCCTTTTTAACACAGCAATTGCAATGCCTTTAGTGAGCTTATCCGGCACAGTCTTACCTGTGTGTGAAGACACGTGTTAGAGGATTTCTGTGACGGCGTTTTCGCAACAACAACAAAACCAGAAGGAAACAGTGTGAACACCCATCAGGAGGGGGTAGACCAAAGACGTGTGATGTGTCCACACAACAGAACACTATACATCTGTCTGAAGTGCAGGCTTACCACTCGTGGAAGTCATTTCCATCATCGTGGTATTGCGGCATCTAGCATGATGTTTCCATGTAACATGGTACAGTGAGTCCCCTACATACGAACTTTCAAGTGTCAAGCTTTCAAAGGTGCACACGTGCGCTCCATCAGCATCAGGCGTGAGTGGCCCTGCAGCTGGGCCTCCCTCTCCCGTGGCTGACCGTGCTTGGGCTCCACCATCTCCCGCCTCCCCCCCTCCTCCAGTCGTTCCCGCCTGTTCACGGATGCCAGCCGCTGTGTGCCAGCTGCTGTGCTGCACCACTGTGCTTTTCAAGGTACTGTCCTATGAGATTAAGCATATTTCTTTATTTTTGTGTGTTTTTTAACGTATTATTTGTGTTAAAAGAATTATAAACGTATTACAGCGCAGTATTATGTAGCCCAACTGTGTCAGTTGGGTGCCTCAGCTAACTTTGTTGGACTTACAAACTGGACTTAGGAACGTGCTCTCGGAGTGTAACTCGATCGTATGTGTGGGAAGTATTTTCCACATTTGCCCGTGTGCACAGGTGTCCTCTACTCATCTCCTGCATTCTGCGGTCTTCCCCTGGGTGGACAGACTGCGTTCATGGGGTCCCTCCCCTGCCCACGGCTAGCCGGGCAGCTCTTGCTCAGATGCAGTGGCGGTTAAGAGTCGTCTCCATGCCTCCGTGTGTCCACGCACAGGGCCCACTCTGACATGGGGCATAGTGGTGGGACCCTCTGGTCATGGGTCAGGCATCGTCAGGTTTCACAACTGTGGCTGAATCTTCCCCCCTAGTGGCTATGCCCACTCACCTGCTGGGCGTTTGGCCTCGTCATCCTGCTTTTGTCAGACTAGATTTCAAGGCAGTTCAAACCACTGAGGTGTGCTGTGTTATTCCATATGTGGCGTATGTATTATTGTTAACACATTTTTGTTGTTGTTGACTCGCTCAGTCGTGTCTGACTCTTTGTGACCCCATGAACTGCAGCACACCAGGCTTCCCTGTCCATCACCAACTCCTGGAGATTGCTCAAACTCATGTCCATCAAGTCAGTGATACCATCCAACCATCTCATCCTCTGTCATCCCTGTCTCCTCCCACCTTCAATCTTTCCCAGCATCAGGGTCTTTTTCAGTGAGTCAATTCTTTGCATCAGGTGGCCAAAGTATTGGAGCTTCAGCTTCAGCATTAGTCCCTCCAATGAGTATTCAGGACTGATTTCCTTTAGGATTGACTGGCTTGATCTCTTTGCTGTCCAAGGGACTCTCAAGAGTCTTCTCCAACACCACAGTTCAAAAGCATCAATTCTTCTCTGCTCAGCTTTCGTTATGGTCCAACTCTCACATCCGTATATGACTAGTGGAAAAACGCATTTTTGCCACATGATATTGTTTGGTTACCACCTATCACATGGCAATCAGTTCAGTTCAGTTCAGTCACTCAGTCGTGTCTGACTCTGCGACCCCATGAATCGCAGCACACCAGGCCTCCCTGTCCATCACCAACTCCCAGAGTTCACTCAAACTCATGTCCGTTGAGTCGGTGATGCCATCCAGCCATCTCATCCTCTGTCATCCCCTTCTCGTCCTGCCCCCAATCCCTCCCAGCATCAGAGTCTTTTCCAAAGAGTCAGCTCTTCACATGAGGTGGCCAAAGTATTGGAGTTTCAGCTTTAGCATCAGTACTTCCAAAGAACACCCAGGACTGATCTCCTTCAGAATGGACTGGTTGGATCTCCTTGCAGTCCAACGGACTCTCAAGAGTCTTCTCCAATACCACAGTTCAAAAGCATCAATTCTTTGGCGCTCAGCCTTCTTCACAGTCCAACTCTCACATCCATACATGACCACTGGAAAAACCATAGCCTTGACTTAGACAGACCTTTGTTGGCAAAGTAATGTCTCTGCTTTTCAATATGCTATCTAGGTTGGTCATAACTTTCCTTCCAAGGAGTAAGTGTCTTTTAATTTCATGGCTGCAGTCACCATCTGCAGTGATTTTGGAGCCCAAAAAAATAAAGTCTGACACTGTTTCCACTGTTTCCCCATCTATTTCCCATGAAGTGATGGGACCGGATGCCATGATCTTCGTTTTCTGAATGTTGAACTTTAAGCCAACTTTTTCACTCTCCTCTTTCACTTTCATCAAGAGGCTTTTTAGTTCCTCTTGACTTTCTGCCATAAGGGTGGTATCATCTGCATATCTGAGCTTATTGATATTTCTCCCGGCAATCTTGATTCCAGCTTGTGCTTATTCCAGCCCAGCGTTTCTCATGATGTACTCTGCATATACATTAAATAAGCAGGGTGACAGGCGTACTCCTTTTCCTATTTGGAACCAGTCTGTTGTTCCATGTCCAGTTCTAACTGTTGCTTCCTGACCTGCATACAGGTTTCTTAAGGAGCAGGTCAAATGGTCTGGTATTCCCATCTCTTTCAGAATTTTCCACAGTTTATTGTGATCCACACAGTCAAAGGCTTTGGCATAGTCAATAAAGCAGAAATAGATGTTTTTCTGGAACTCTCTTGCTTTTTAAATGATCCAGCAGATGTTGACAATTTGATCTCTGGTTCCTCTGCCTTTTCTAAAACCAGCTTGAACATCTGGAAGTTCACGGTTCACATATTGCTGAAGCCTGGCTTGGAGAATTTTGAGCATTACTTTACTAGTCTCTTAAATACACATGGAAATGATAAATACTAACTCCAAGGTAAGTCAACCTCTGGGAAGGGAGCAGACTGAGATTAGGAGACACAGGTGATCTCAAATCTGTGTGTTAGATTTTATCTTTAAAAAGTGAGGCAATGTGCTATAACTTAAAGATTCAATAAAGCTGCATATTTACATGAAAGGTTTTTTTATGTTTGAAATAATTGCTTATTTGTAAATTTGACCACCTACACGCAGAGAATACTTGAGTGGGTAGCCTTTCCCTTCTCCAGGGGATCTTCCCAACCTAGGGACCAAACCCTGGTCTCCCACACTGCAGGCGGATTCTTCACCAGCTGAACCACCAGGGAAGCCCAACATGCAGCAAACATTTTAGGATGTTTTAGAGTCATTCAGGTTACTTCTGGAAAGTGGGGTGAGAAGGACCTTTTACCTGTCACTTTATTCCTTTCTGTGGTGTTCGAATTTTTTCAGAAACATGTACCAAGTTCACTAAGCTTCCCAGGGGGCTCAGTGGTAAAGAAACCATCTGCCAGTGCAGGAGACATAAGATACTCGGGTTCGACCCCTGGGTTGGGAAGATCCCCTAGAGGAGGGCATGGCAACCCACTCCAGTATTCTTGCCTGGAGAATCCCATGGACATTGGAGCCTGGCGGGCTGCAGTCCATGGGGTTGCGAAGAGTCAGACACGGCTGAAGGAACTTGGCACACACGCACGCATCAAGTTCCTGCATTTGAAAATAAGAAGGGTCCCATCCCAGCTCGACAACTTCCCTGCTGTGCTGCTGGAACAGAAGACTTAAAGCTCTCACAGCCTGTGTTTTCTCATCTGCAAAATACAGTTGGAAGCACCTGCTTTGCAGAGCCGCTGGGAGGACTAGGAATTATTCATATAAACACATAGCGGAGTGCCTTGGACACAGTAGGCACCAAATAAATAATCACTGTTTACATTATTAATAAGAATGGAGGATGCGCTCTGTTTGCAAACATACCCTCCCCGAAATGTGCGGAGGAAGGACACGCAGCCCATCTCTCAGTACCTGCTCTGTTCTCCCCCATGCGCGCCCAGTGGGGAAACCGATCTTCCAGCCTGAAAACTTCGTTTGACCCAACAATTGAAACCCACCACCTGCCGGCGCTTAGCCCCCTTCAGTGGGCGCCATCCCTTTTGGCTAAATGCACAGAGTCTCCCAACCCTGCTGCTCCCTCCGCACCCTGGGTCGAAGGCGCCTGGTTCCGCAAATAAAAAGGCAGGACACCCAGTACCACTTGATTTCAGATAAACAACAAATGAATTTTAGTCGTAAATCCCAGTACCACCTGGGACACATTTATACTGAAAATATGTATTGTTTATGTGGAATTCAAATGTAACTGGATAACCTGCATTTGATCTGGCAGGCCTCCCTATGGGGAGATGGAGGAGGGGCACCTCGTGGGCCAGGCGAGGCCCCGGACCTCCTGGACTTTGTGTCTGGGTCCAGTCCCGGGCAGGGGACAGGCAGTCCACGGCTGACGTGGCCGCTGTCGGTCTCAGCCCTGCTGGTCCGGGGGTGCCCCCCCGGCTGGAGCAACCCCTCGTGCCTCTCACGGCACCTCGGACCCCATGGCTTCTCTCTGCATCCTCTCCGGGCCCTGGACTAGGATTCCACTCTGCAGTCTTTGAGCATGGCCGGGGCTCTGAGCTTTGTGGTGGTGGGACCCACGCAGACCCCCGCTCGCAACTCAACCCCTTGCCACCCGGCCCCTTGGAAGTGGGCAGGGAGTTCTGATGGTGATCCCAGGGAAACTGCCCAAATAGTCTGAACCCCCAGCTTAGATGCGGCCACCCCATGAGCTCAGAGCACCCCCGAGTCTCCTGCCCAAGGCAGAGGAACAGCAGCCCCGGCCCTCCAGCCCCCAGGACACATCCATCCCCCTCTGCCCACTGCCGCCCACCCGCCTTCACGCCCTCTCTCCCTGCCGTCTCCCCAGACCACCAGGGCCAAGGGGCAGCCCCCCGGCTCCTTCCTGTGTGGTCTGGGGTCCTTCGCTCAGCGTTCAATCCACAGATATGTGATCAAGCCCCAGTATATTCCAAACACCATTCTAGATGCTGGAGATAATGGCAATAAATAAGACCAAGTTTCAGAATTTGTTCATACAAATTCCAGGGCTTCTGTTCTAGTGCAGTTGAAGTGAGCAGTGAACACATATGCTGAAAATCCATACTCTGGGGTCCTGATGTCATGGCAAGAGGCAGCGCTCTGTAAAGAAGAGGGGGAGGGGGCTGGGCAGAGGGGGTGGCAGTTTCTCTTGCATCGGGAGTTGGGGGCGTGGAGGAGGTGTGTGAGCAGAGACTTAATGAAGACAAAGCCGTGTCTGGGAGCAGACTTCAGGCAGAGAGGACAGTAGGCTGGGGCGGGGGTGGGGAGCAAGCCTGGCGTCCCTCACGTCCCGCAGGAAGGCCCCCCCCCCCAACCGCCCACCACACTACCAGTTGGAACAGGAGTGGAACGGGAGTGCAGAGAAGGCACAGAGATGGGCTAGAAAAATCCACGCCTGCCTTTCAGTATGCCTTCAGAATATCTGAAAAGTAAGCTTTTCTCTTGCCGCACTCTCCTTTTGCTAAAGAGGGTAACAAAGTTGACCTACAGACTCGACCCACAGCTGGCCAGGCCCTCTTCTCACTCCAGGCCTGCAGCTTCGGGACAACCTAAGAGCAGAAAGCTGCATCAGGGAACAGGGAAACACAGCTGAACACTTGCACAGTGATCATGTTACCCTAGAAGTGTTAACCAGGCATTCCAGGAGACGAGGAGGGGAGGGCTTCCCCGGGGAGGAGCCAGCAAGGCAGCCTCGATGCGTGACTCAAGACAGAGGCAGCAGATTGACCGGAACTCAGTGCAAACGATGCAGGACTGGAGGGCCACAGGGAAGTTGTAAGGGCATCGATGTTTTATGTCATTGGGACCTTCTAAAATCATACCCTTCTACTTGGGTTCCTTGTAACTGACATGGATGCAAACTTAGGAAGACATGCCCTTAACCCCCAGGGACCTGGCCTCTGCCATCCACGCTGATGACAACCCCCCCGCACTGGGGCCGGGCGCCCAGAGCCCTGAGGAGCATGTGGTAACCAAGGCTTGGTTCTCCTTCGTTCTCAGCTAAACTCATGGCCTCCTTGTCTCTCTACCCTCTGCAGGTCCTGGGGTCCCCACGGTGAGCGTGCACAACACGACCGATAAGAAAAGTAAGTGCTCTTTGGTCTTGTCTTAAATCTCCCTGCGACGTGGGGCTGGGAAGCAGAAAGGCTTCAAGAGATGATCCAGGCACAGTTTCTGTTTGGAGATCGCGATGGTCATGTCCTAGCAGCTCCAGATGAACCTGCATCCCCAGTACTGTTAGGTGCGATGGACGTGAAGATCTCCCAGCCAGTGAGGGCGCGCAGGCCCGCAGGCCCCTAGGGCCCAGAGGCCGCCTGGGGTGAGCCAACCTTGTCTGCGACCCCATAGGCAGAGCCCCGCCGGAGGCCGCAGGGATGTGCACAGACAGTGCTGGGCTCTCCAGCCGGGCCTGCCGCGCCCTCCCGGCTCTGAGAGCCCCCCACCGCTGGCTGAGGCTCCGTGGACGCCTCCAGCCCATCTTCCTCTGTGGTCTGGGGGCACCTGCCTGGCACAGGGGTCTTCGCCTCCAGGTCGCTGCAGCGGTGGAGCTTCCCAGAGACTCTCAAGGACCCACACACCTTAGGGTGACCTGTGCACATGTATGTTCACACGAAAAGGTGGAAGTGATGGGAGGAGGCAGACCGACGGGAGAGCTCAGAAGTTAGGCACCCTCGGCCTTGGTCGCTCCCTGCCTCGGCCCTCCTCTGCCCTAATCCCCCAGGAGTTCTGAGCCTCCATTCCCCCCCGATCTGCCCCCCTTCCTGGGCGCCAGCACCCCCGTTGCACCAGCCCTGGCGGGACCCTGCTCAGCACCCTCGCTCATACAGCCCCAGCTCACACAGTTCCTTTAATTCTCTCGGCAAGGGACTGCTGCTGTCTCAATGGCAGAGTTTCAGGCACCAGGGAGAGTTGGTTAGGGGGAAAGTTTCAAAAAGGAGATGGCCAGCAGCACATCTAGACAGAAATCCAAAATTAAAGATCAATAACAGTGAACTCAAAAGTAAATAATTAAATCATTTAAATACAAAGGGAAAAAAAGCCAGAAAATGGATGTGAGAGTGGATGGATACAGAGTCCATTCCTTATATATATTCATTAGTGTGCTCCGCGCCAGGTGCTGACACCACAGGAATATCTAGGGGGGCCGCCTGGAAGATAAGACCTGGAGGTCGCAGTTCCCATGGTGCATCAGAGCGGGAGCGTGGACTTCAGCCTCCAAGCACTGCAGTGGGGAGCCTGCGGGGGGGTTTTCCTGAGTGTTTAACTCCTGACTCATTTGAAAAGACCCTGATGCCAGGAAGGATTGAGGGCAGGAGAAGGGGACGACAGAGGATGAGATGGTTGGATGGCATCACTGACTCGAGGGACACGAGTTTGAGTAAACTCTGGGAGTTGGTGATGGACAGGGAGGCCTGGCATGCTGCAGTCCATGGGGTCACAGAGTCAGACATGACTGAGCATCTGAACTGAACTGAACTAAGTCCTGACGGGTCTCAGGTCGGCTCCGGAGCCTCCCGTCCCGTCTTGTCCTTGCTGCGTCGGCGCAGAACACAGTGCCCCCGGGTTTGGGTCCGTGGAGCTGGGCGGGCTGCCCCCAGGCGGGGGTGGGGCTGATGCCCTGGTTCCTGAGCCTCTCCTGGCCCGAGACGCAGAGAAGGTGCTTGGGAAGCCCATCAAAGCCTCCTGGCGCCTCTGCCGAAGTCGACACGATATGCCTGCCCCACCAAGGCTGCACCGTGACCATCTTCCAGAACCAGGGCAGGTCTGGAGCCTGGAGACCTTAGGAGTTGAGGTGATGGAGACAGTGACCCGGGCCGGCATCACAGAGCCGGCCACGAGCCGGAGCCACTGCTGCAGGTTCTCTGCGTGTTCTATCCCGTCTTCCCTCGCTGCCCGGGAGGCAGGCTCCCATCACCCCAGAATTGACGAGGAGACCCGAGGCAGAGGGGCACAACTGGCGTGTGCCCAGCCGGAGAGCGCTGGTCCCGCCTCGAGCCGGCAGCGGGGGCTCAGCCCGGCCCCCACCTCAGAGCACAGCACTGACCAGCGCAGCCTTGCGGCCAATGTGGCCAGGGGGCTGCTCAGCCCCAGCAGCTCTGTCCTGCATCCACCCCGAGACAGGCCAGGGCAGGCAGGCTTCCCCCCACCCCCACCGCACACCCCAGCCTCCGAGCTGGCTGGGCAACCACAGCCTCATCCTCTCCCTGCTCCAGAGACCCTTGCCCTGCAGTGAACCCCGCTCAGCCTCAGTGTGCAGTTGAGGGGGGCGGGGGGAGCTCTGAGCAGGGGGCAGATTCTGGGGAAGGGTTCTGCAGTCAGCAGGACTGAGCCCTTAAACTGCACCCTGAATGCTTAATCCCCGTTGGGACCATGCTCACCATTTTTTACATAATCAAGTGACCACCTAATATCAAGGGCTGGCCTCCCTGCGGCTTCCTGGACATTCCTGGGCGCCCATCTCGCAGCAGCTCACCTGAGGTGAGCTCAGTGAGGGCCAGACCTTATTCATGCAAGCCCGAGCACGAGGTCGTGACCTTGGGGCCCACTCGGTCGCTGGGGGCCGAGGCCTTTGCTCTGCTGTCACCTGAGTGACCTGCTCACAGCCACAGCCTCCCGACGGTCCCTCCAAAAGCCGCCCCAGTTAACCTGACGCAGCACCGAGTCCCTGCTGGTCTTTGAGCCCCAAGCAGAGCCCAGGGCCACCCCACTCGTCTGGAAGGCGGTTCCGACCGGTATGCAGATGGGGAGACAGGGGCCTCCTGCCCGCAGCCTGTGGGGGCCACCTGCCCGCAGCCCAACAGCCTGAGGGCAGCAGGCCCTGAGGATTGGCCTTCAGAGACGCTTGGGGAGCCTGGTCAACCAGCCTGTGGCCTGCATTGTACGACAGCCCCAGGCAGATAGGCCATGGCAGGCAGGGCCCCAGAAGGTCCCGTCCATCTCTGAAGGCAGCAGCCGTTTCCCAGATTCCTGCCGCACTCTGGAACTTGAAATTACTGTTTCAGAATTCTTTGCCTTCCCCCTCCTCTGCCCCTTGACCCCAGAGCCACCCTGGGACTATCTGATTTCTTTCCCTTTAGAAGATCTTCTTTACAAACAGAGCCTGCGGTGTCACAGATGTGACTCTGAATTATTTAGAAGCTGTTTCCTGAAGAGCGTAATTGTGGTCAGGGCCGGAGTGCACTTGTTAGGTGCTGGGTGTTCAGGCCGCTCAGGCCCTGGGATGGCAGAGCCGACAGTCGTGTAAATAGACGCTTCGAGGTGAGCGTGAGGGGTGTGAGCTTGGGGAGGGGGTGTGATCCAGGTGCAGAGGACCACCAGCTCCCCTGCTCCCCCAGCATAGCCCAGCCTGGGTCCAGAGCGCCTGCAGGCAGGCACAGCATGGTCTGCCCCTGACGGCACCGACAGCATCGTGACCGCTGCTCCCGGAACGAAGTTCCTGGGCTGCCCGGCGTGGCTCCTCCCCCAGAACTCCTGGCCAGCATCTCTCCCTCCCGCTCCCTTCAGTCGGCTTTTTACAAAGAAGCAAAACCAGCTTGCGTGGCAGCTCTTGTTTGAGACCGTCCCAGCCAGCGGCCGTCTGGGCCAGTCCACCTGCTCTCTCGTCCTCTGCCTGGTGGCCACCCCGCCCTCCCCTCTTCCCCCGAGTGACCACACGGGCATCAGCTACACCATCAGGCGTGTCAGGAGGTGGGACGACCGACGGGGAGATGTGAGGAGGGATCAGCACGAGTGCGCCCGGCCCCACCGAGCCCAGAGTTGCCCCCAGGACTCTGGAGGGCAGTGGGTTGGAGGCTCTGTGTCCACCGCTACCGCTTCCTGAGCGAGAATGGGGCTGACTGGGTGGGCCACACGTGGCCCCTCGTTGGTGCCAGTATTATAAACACACTCCATCACTCTGCCTCCAAATTGCTGATGATCCTTCTGGAGAGAAACAAACGCAGCAGACAGAACAATGACCCCCAGACCGTGTGACCACCTTTAGGATTGCATCTGTGCCACACTGGGCTTGAGCTGCGCATCCCCGGGTGGGCGGGCCACCTCTGGGATGCCGTGGTCACCGACGCTACAGGGACAGCTTCCTGAAACACGCCAGGAGAGGCCCGGAAATCCAGGCGGGTGGCCAGACCCCAGTGATGGGGCAGCACTGCCCAGACCGAGCGACCTCCGTGCCGGCCCTGCCCTCCTGCCACTGGCAGCAACCCGAGACGGGGAGGGCAGCTCTTCTGTCCTCCAGCCCAGCGGCTCACTGGTCACTCAGGCCCCCAAATGCAGCCAAGTGGTGATTCCACCAAAGACCTGAGCCAACTGGGTCCCGGAACAGCCATGGCCACACGGCGCCTGCACGCGGGGGCCCAGCTGGGAGGCAGCCCTCGTGAGCCACCCGGCTTCCTGCAGGCTCACCGTGTCCAGATCTGATAATAGCTAATTCCGTCAAATATTAGAGGGGCTCACATTTAATTAAGGAGCGGCCATTTGTCTGCTCCTGACGGCAGGTCCCCACGGCCCCCACGTCAAAAGAGATTCCTCGGGGAACAAGCGCGTCTTTTCTTATTTCCTCCGCCGAGCCCCTGCCCTCTTTGAATGCAATTATGGGAACAAATAAAATGGCTTAACTCAACTCCCCGGTGGGACAGCCAGCTCTCTGCTGATAAAACCGGTTGTGTGGGCAATCATTAAATGAGAAATCTAATATTTAACTAAATTTAATAGTCTGTTGCCGTGGTGCCTTTCTCTGAAGGGTGGGATTTTAATACAGAGGGACTAGCTATTCACACGCCGTCTGCCGAGGCCGTGTGCCGTCAGAACGCCGTGTGCAGTTAGAACACCGGGGGCTCCGTGGCGAAGCCATGGCTCCCGTGCCCAGGAACCAACCAGAAGCTCCACGTTCCGGTGGCAAGTCTGTGTTCTCCTTAGGTCCACACGAGCCGCGCTCGCAGGCTGCATGTCAGCCTGAGCACAAAGCTGCTTCAAGCTTGGCTGGTGTCAGCAGTGTCAAATTCCCATGCAGATGCGTGGAGAGGGTGACAACCAGCCTTGAGTGGCTGCTCCAGCTCTCCTGCCTGGTGATGTCTGCCCATCCAGGTCGCCCCCCTGCCACCCCCCCGGAGCTCTGTCCAGCCCCAAGAAGTGGGAGCTCGGAGCTGCTTCTCTGACAGCAAAGGGCCCAGCCCTGCTCTTGTCCCCAAGGATGCTCCTTCTGTGTTCCCGCTGATGCCCTGTCTTCGTGCGTCTCCATCCCTCTGGTCTGACCCACAGCCCCACCCGCGCCCCTGAGCCCCCTAGCTGCCCTCTCCCCTGGGCTTCTCTTAAGCAGACACAGAGGTCCAGATCACGGGCTGGAGGGCTGAGGCTTCTAGAAGACCCTGTGAGGTCCGTGCTCCGGCTCCTACCATAAGCTTGGGTTTGGATAGCATCAGTGAAATTAGAAGATGCTTGTTTCTTAGAAGAAGAGCTGTGACAAACCTAGACAGCGTATTAAAAAGCAGAGACATCACTTTGCCCACAAAGGTCCGTATAGTCAAAGCTATGGTTTTTCCACTAGTCACGTACGGATGGGAGAGTGGGACCACAAAGAAGGCTGAGTGCCAAAGAGCTGATGCTTTCAAACTGTGGTGCTGGAGAAGACTCTTGGAGTTCCTTGGACAGCAAGGAGATCAAACCAGTCAATTTTAAAGGAAATCAACCCTGAATATTCACTGGAAGGACTGATGCTGACACTCCAATACTTTGGCCACCTGATGTGAAGAACTGACTCATTGGAAAAGACCCTGATGCTGGGAAAGATTGAAGGCAGGAGAAGGGGATGACAGAGGATGAGATGGTTGGATGGCATTACTTACTCAATGGACTTGAGTTTGAGCAGGCTCTGGGAGATGGTGAAGGACAGAGGAGCCTGACGTGCTGTAATCCATGGAGTTGCACAGAGCCAGACACAGCTGTGCGACTGAACAACAGCAGTGAATTTCCTCAGTTCCCCAAAGTAAATAGTAACTTGGGTGCTCAAGCACTGCCAACTTTTAAATCAGTTG
Source organism: Bos indicus x Bos taurus (assembly GCF_003369695.1). Lineage (NCBI taxonomy): Eukaryota > Metazoa > Chordata > Mammalia > Artiodactyla > Bovidae > Bos > Bos indicus x Bos taurus. The sequence goes on along the minus strand of NC_040079.1, from coordinate 3,016,790 downwards.
GATTAAAATGTGCTTTCGTTTTGTTTTGCTTGGTGTGGGAAGCAGGGGTTAATAGGCCTCGATTGCTTCGACTCTTAGCACCAAGAGATCTGACCACCAGGACCCTCAGAGCCCCATGGTGTTTCGGAAACCTCCCAGGAGGACCACTCAGTCCTTCCCACGTGGGAGAAGAAAGGAAGACTCGGGCCAAAACCCAGGCTCAGCTACTGTGAAGACGCATCATGTCCCGGGCATCAGTCAGATTTCCACAGACAGGTCGAGTCCTGCTACTGGAAACTGGTGTGTTTTGTCCCTGGGAAGCCCGGCGTGGGATGGGGCAGCCCGGCCAGTGACCGAGTCTGAGAGCTGGTGTAGCATGGACGTGTAGGGGACCCGAGATTGACGGTGGGGGCTTCTCGCGGAGTAGGTGACCTTTGACCTGACGGAGAGGAGGAGCCAGGAACACAGAACAGCAAGTGCGAAGGCGCGGAGGCAGCAGAGAACGTGGAAATGACATCATTTCCATCGTCTGGTGGGGCTACCTCCAGATCGTCCTGCCCTGAGAGTGAAATAATTAATACCTCGTAAACCGGCTCCTCTGTGTGCCGGGGACGCTGTGTTAAACGGCCGAGGCTGTTTGGACTCAGGGAAAACGACTGCTCTCTGCTCTGTTAGGACCGTGGGGTGCTCTCGCCACACTGAGGTCGGGGTCCCCTCCCCTGCGTGTCTGTAAGACCGCAAGGTCGAGAGGGTGCCACCTCCGGGCTGGGTCTCCAGGTCCCCGAGCTGAGGTCAGATCTGCCAGGACCTCCGGGCTTCACAGGCGGTGCTCGTGGTAAAGAACCCAACTGCCAGTGCAGGAGACATTAGAGGTGTGGGTTTGATGCCTGTGTCGGGAAGGTCCTCTGGAGGAGGAAATGGCAACCCTCTCCAGTGTTCTTGCCTGGAGAATCCCATGGACAGAGGAGCCTGGCGGGCTACAGCCCATGGGGTCGCAACAGTCAGACACGACTGAAGGACTCAGCGTGCACACACGACTGTTTGGACCTCCGTGTGTCAGCACAGCCCGTGTGGACACACCTTCCCCTTCTCACTTTATACAAAGGACTGGGCTTCTTGCCTGCTGGGCGGTGGGGTCCAACCTCACCATTTTTAAAGCTAGTTTCACCATGTCTCCCCTCACTGTGTCACCAAAGCTAAATACCCAAATACGTGCTCAGCAAACTCGTGAAGCACCTTCTGTCTTGGTTCTTGGCTTGTCACCAGCCCTGGGAACTTGTGGTCGCCTCTGCCCCCGAGGAAGTGTGGGGGTCCTGCTCAGGGTGGTCCCCATGGCCCCACAGACAGAACACTCAGTGCTGGGGGTCCTAAGTGCTGGCTCACCTGTCTGGCCTGTTCATAAAAGCAGTTATCAGCTTGCTTGTGAGATTAGGTTCTTCTTTAATGGTTCACACCCATTTCCAAGTGACTTATCTACCCAAAGGTCGAGCCCCTTGGAGATAAAACTTCCTTTCGATGGAACCACGAGTTGTCCCCAGGTAGGGTTGGGGGAGAGAGGAGGAAAGAAGTCACGTGTCAGATGGAGCAGTTGAGGGGAGGGCCAGTTCTGCAGGGGATGGAAGAAGGGGGCTTTTGCAGGCACAGGGTCCCTGCCAAGGCCTTCATGAGCTGGCACAACGTAAGGGTCTCAGAGCAGCCCCTGAGGTGCAGGGAAGGGTGCGGCCACCTCTCTGGCCTGGAGGGAGACAGGCCAGTCCCCCTGTACCCAGACTCACACGGCCGCGCAGCCACCTCGAATGAAGGTCTCCGGGGCCGGGCCACCTATGGCTAAGGCAAGAAAGCCAAGTCCACCTTCCTGGACAAAGTGGCAAAGGTCACCTCCAGCTCCTGTCCTCTCTTCCGGTGTGTTATTGTGGCCACTCCATTTGGAAACCACTTGCCTTGACAGACATGATGTCAGTTCCCAAAAAAACAGCAGTCCTGAGACCAGTCACACCCCCAAAATGATTCCCGTGTGTGAGAAATGCCGTGGAGCATGTCGGGGGCAGGGGCGCCGGGCACCGTGGAGGAACCCACCTCCCGCCCGGAGCAGCCGGGCTGACCTGGACTCGCCCCTGTCCTGTGACTGGGCTTGGGATGTAACGTCTGTGGCTCTTGGCTCCTGCCGTGGATGTGTGATCCTGTCCTCTGATGTAGCAGTCAGGAGGCACGTGAAACGCCAGGGCATCCGTGAGTGGGGATTTGAACGCATCATTGGTCTGTCTGTTTCAGAGATGTTTGATCTAGAGACCAACGAGCACGTACAGAAAGCCATAAGCGACCGGCAGATGCCGAAAGTGGAGTACAGGAAAATCGAGACTGACGACTACAGTGAGTGCTTCAGGGGAGACAGCCTCTGTGCGACCGCGATCGCTATGCCAGCGGGGCGTGGGGGGGCGGGGCGGGGGCCCCCAGTGTGGGCCCCAACTGCCCCCTCACCAGCCAGGGGGACCCAGGGGAAGCCGACTGTGTTCATAGGCAAGACATTTGCTCTGTGCCAGACAGAAATAAACAGGAGCGGTGATTTCTGTCCCCCGGAGGCCGACAGTTTAGACGTGGTCCCAGATGAAAATTCTCTCCTTGGCGGGGAGCAGGCCTGGACACCACCCAGGGCAGAGGCTTCCCCCAGACGTTCCCTTTCTGTGCCACCGATGCCCTTACTGCCTGTCAGCTCGCCTCTCCGTGTTGCTCAAGGGCTGGGGGGCGTCCTCGCAGCTGGAGACCCACAGCGAAAGGCTGGTGGCCGGGGCGGCTGGAGACCATCAGCGCCCTTCCTTGGCCTGTGTCCTCCCTCTGAGCTGTCTGTTCAGCCCTTCAGTGAGTTTCATGAGCTTGTCCTGCGGCAGGCACCCCTGAGAGCCCCGGGGCCCGGCTGGATGGGACCCGCGCTCCAGGCGGGAAGGGGGTCCCGGCAGCTTCGTCAGCTCTGCGCACGGCGCCCTGCTACCCAGGCCCAGGACGTCCACCCTGGGGCCTCAGTCCCCACAGCACCGTGTCCCTCCGCGCTGCCTGTGTGGGGATGACACCCTTAGAAGCGGGCTGGTTTCAGGTCATTCAGACCGCGAACCTCGAAGTCATTTTTGAGTCACCCATCCAGGTACCATCTGCTCATTGTCTCTGAGGTCTTGGGAGCTAACTTGGAAGGTCGCCAGGGATGGATGGGAAAGAGTGATGCCTGAATGCAGGCCCTGGGGTGGCGGAGGGAGGGTGGCCAGAGCCTGTGTCTGTCTCCCCAGACAGCGTCTGGGAGCTCCTCGTCGTCTGCCCTTTCCCTTCAGTGGGGCAGCGGCTCGTCACGGGGGCCCGTGAGCCCTGGAGTCCTGTTAAGCATCCCTGTCAGATGGGGCATGCCGGCCTGTGAGCCCCTGAGGGCAGGATCCGAGGCTTCGCCCACGGAGCACGATCCAGAAAGCTCCCCCGCCCCACCCAAGACTCCACATTCCATGAAGCCAAGTCCTTCAGAGCAGGAAGGCAGGGCCCAGGGGCTCCAGGGAGAGCAGGAAAGAGGACTGGGGTCCCGTGGAGCTTCCAGCAATGTGGGCTCTGAAGGGGCTCCTGGAGTCTCTGGTCGGCAGAGAAGAAGGGGGCATCCATCCAGGGAGGATTCTTGGTGGAGTGAGGAGGCTGACAGGTGATTCCACGTGGGGCCCTCACCCCCCATCTCCTTCACCTGCATCCTGTTGTTGGGCGCATGGAGTCATATGGTACTGGGAGCGTCCTAATCATTGCTGGAGGTGTGGGGGGAGATAAAGGGGGAGAGGCTTGGGGGGAGATACAAGGGGGAGAGGCGTTGGGGGAGATACAAGGGGAGAGGTGTGGGGGGACATACAAGGGGAAGAGGTGCGGGGGGAGAGATGGGGGAGAGGTGCGGGGGCAGATACAAGGGGGAGAGGTGCGGGGGGAGAGATGGGGGGAGAGGTGTAGGTGGTGGGGAGAGGTGCAGGGGGCAGATACAAGGGGGAGAGGTGGGGAGGGGGGACTAAGCTGCAGCAGTGACCTCTCCCTGGGCCCGTGGGCACAGCTGGTTGCTCTGGCCCCACACGTGCTCAGTGTGTTGGAGGCCGATGGAGAAGAAACCAACCCAGGAGGAGTGTGAGTGGAGGCTGTGGTCATGCCTGGCGGGGACATCTCTGCCCACCGAGCCAGGGCCACCCCACTGTCTCTCCAGGTCTGGATTTCCCCGATGTCCCTGAAATGCTCACGGATCCCAGCAGGACGCGCTCAGGCCTGGAAGCACGGGCAGCTTTGCGTGTCCAGAGGGCACGTCCAGTGCCAAGCGGGAGAGGGGCCATCAGTCAGAAAGAGAGGATGGGGGAGTGGGTTGGCCAACAGATGCTGTCATCAGGGCGCGGGGAACCACAGAACAGAAAGCGAGCGGCAGGAAGGGCAGGAGTCCAGGCCAAAAACGAGGCTCCTGAGACCCCAGGAGTCACGGCTCTAACAGGAGGGGCAGAGAGATGTGGGCAGCCCCACGGGGTCTGTGCGCGGGTCACCTGGACGGGGCCTAAAACCTGCCCCCACTGCCCCGAAGCCTGTATGCAGGCCCTGTCTGCCTCCCCTGCCCTGCAGAGCTGTAAAGAGAGAACTGACTGACAGCTCAGGGTGGAGCCCCCGCACCTCCAGGAAGGGGGCAAAGGGAAGTCTAGGCTGCCCCGGGGAGGGCGTCCATGACTGGTCCAAACTGTCGAGCAGCACCTGTCACTCAGGACGGACCCAGCTTTGCAAGAGCCCTCTCGTTAACTGGGTATTCGTCTTCCTGCTCCGCTTTTGTAAGGAAGAACCAAGGCAAAAACAAGGATGCCTTTAGATTGATGGAGGGATGGATGGAGAGCTGGAGGCAAGGATGGGAGGAACGGGGGATGAGCAAGCAGGCGGCCTCCACAGGCTGCCCGCCCGCCACCTCTGTCTCCGTGCAGACCTCAGGCAGGCCCTGTCATATGCAGGGCCCGAGATGGATGAAACAGGAGGCTTACGATGGTGGCAGAGCTCTCAGGGGCCCACAGGACTTCACAGGTCGCGCCCTCTGAGGCCGGCTGCCTACACGTTCAGACCTCAGCCTCCTGCCCTGCCCGGTCCCCCGTCTCAGCCAGTTTTCTCATCTGTTACCTGGACGCCAGATCTCATTCCTTGTCTACACCCTCCCCCCTCCCCAATCTCCTAGCCCAGGCCCTCCTCCTCCTCCATCCATGCGGGCTCGCGGGCTCCCACAGGAATGGTTCCCACCCCGGAACCCTGGTGCTTGCCACCCCCTCCTCCAAAAATGCAGAGAAGGGGCTTGAGAAACAATGAGCCGAGGCCGCCCGAGGTTTCTCCCAGGGCGAGGTTTTTACTCGCCGGTGTCCAGGGATGAAGACAAGAGGAGAAGATACAGCGTGTGCGGGCCGGCGTCCACACATCAGCCCTGGGGGTCCTAGCAAACCCGAGCGCTGTCGCCCTGCCCACCTGTTTTTATTTTGTCTGTCATTGAACGCTGCTGGAGGCTAAGGCTGTCCTTGGGGAAGCCGCCCACCTCCCTCCAGGATCGCTCTCCGAATGTATTCCGCCGCTGATGGCCAAAGCCTGCCCATGGGCTTATCAGTGGCAGAAAGCAGCCCAGACCATGTTTTATGGATATTTCAGTGATAGAGTCCCCGGGTCCCTGGGCCATTGATCTAATTTGCAAGCCATTAACATTCAGCCGGAATCAGTAATGAGAGTCGGGTCAGAGCCTGCTGCTGAGCCAATCCCCAAGCCTAGGGTGTATCTATTGGTATAGTGACCGTGTGCGGGGAAAGACGGCCATTCCAGTTTAGTTGCGATCTGGGCTGTAGTTAACGTCAGTGAACAATCTCTAACTGAGGCAGGAAGTTTCATCTCGGGGAAGGACAGAGACAGCGGTACGGGACACGCTTCTCTCCCTCCCTGACTGCATCCTGGTGGCCAGGGACCGCGTCCAAAGGGCCTTGGCCGCAGGACCCGCAGCTGCACCGGCTCCCTCCCGCTGGCTCCCGGGCACCGGGCCTGCCCAGCTCCAGCCCATGAACAGTGAGGGCTCCCCAGCTCCAGCCTCTCTGTCTGGGCTCTGCCCTGCCTCACCACCCGCTCCCCACTGAGTCTCTGCCTCCCCGCGTCCCCACCGCTCCCCAGCGTCCCTCCCCACTTAGCTGTATGTTGCAGGAGTCCCTCGTGACAGAGTGCATGTTCCCCCGGGGCTCATTTCCCCCTGCCTGGAATTCTGCTGTTAGCAAGCGCTCAGCCCTTGGTGGTCCAGGCATTCCTGTCTGTCCACATATTCCTCTGCACAAGATTTCCTTTAAGCCTCAGGTGGAGAAAAGTGTTGGTTGCTCAGTCGTGTCTGACTCTTTGCAACCCCACAGACTGTAGCCCACCAGGCTCCTCTGTCCGTGGGATTCTCCAGGCGAGAAGACTGGAGTGAGTTGCCATTCTTTTCTCCAAGGGATCTTCCCCACCCAGGGATCAAACTCAGACCTCCTGCATTGCAAGCAGGTTTTTCTTTTCTTTTTTCTTTTTTTTTTTTTTTTTTACCATCTGAGCCACAGGGAAGCCGTCAATTGAAGAAACTCAGCCTCAAGGAGACTGACTGGGTGCTTTGTCCAAGTCCAGAAGGAGCTGGAGTCACCCTGTCTGTGGAGGCCCGGCCTTGCCCCTCCGAGGCCCGTCCCGCCCTCCCCTCCTGGCCACACTTCTGGCCCCTAACGTGCGGCCCTGTGTTCCGTTTCTGCCTAGACCTGCCCGTTCAGATCCTCAAGCCGGCGACCTTCACCGACACCGCCCACTACCCCTTGCTCCTGGTGGTGTGAGTATCCCAGGGGCAAGGACCACACCCTCAAGAAGGTGGGAAGGGGAGCCCAATCCCGCTGCACACTAAAATCAGAGAGCAATTTTAGCCCCTTGTCTGTAACTACCAGTGACCCCGGATGTTAAAGGAAAGCCTCGGGGGATTCTCAACATTGAACCCAGGTGCTGAGTCATATCCCATGGGTCCTGCTGCCATGGCTGCCCAGCGGCCCCGGGACAGCGGGAAAGCTGACTGGGGGTCTGACCTCACTGGGCAGGGCCCAGGGCCCCCAGAAAACGAGGTGGGCCTGGCGGGGGGCTCGCCGGGGCCAGCAGCCCCTCCTGCACCACCAGGCACCCTTGAACACCAAGTGTCCCCACAGGACGGTTTCAGGTCTGCCCCTGCTAACTGGAAGCCTCTGGTTCGGATTTTGAGAACCCCTTTGCAGAGCCTTGCAAGCACCTCTCACGGTGTTGTGTCCTGACTCGGGCTCCTGCCCCGGTGTGCACGGGGCCGTGGGGCAAGGGAGGCTCTGGGAAGAAAGGGCCAGGGGAGGGCAGAGGCCCGCACTGGGTCTGCCCCAGGGCCCCTGGGGAAGTCAGCACCCAGGAAGGCGCCCAGAGCCTGATAGCTCTGTGCATCACCCCGGGCACCCAGCCAGGCCCTCAGGGACAAGGCTGCACCCGAAGACGCCCGGCTGGACACACGGTCCTGCCCAGCTCGTCACTAACTGGGCACTTCTCCTCACTGTCTGGGCACTTCACCAGCAAGCAGACACACACACACATGTATACAGACACACATATGTACAGACACACATACACATACATACACATGTATACATACACATATACAGACACACATACACATACACACACACATACACATACAGACACACACACACATATATATACAGACATATATGCACATATACACAACACACACATATATACAGACACACACACACATATACAGACACACATATATACAGACATACATACACATACATACACATGTATACATACACATACACATATACAGACACACATACACATATACACACACATACACATACAGACACACACACACATATATACAGACATATATGCACATATACACAACACACACATATATACAGACACACACACACATATACAGACACACATATATACAGACATACGTACACATACATACACATGTATACATACACATACACATATACAGACACACATACACATATACACACACATACACATACAGACACACACACATATATATACAGACATATATGCACATATACACAACACACACATATATACAGACACACACACACACATATACAGACACACATATATACAGACACACATACACATACATACACATGTATACATACACATATATACAGACACACACACATATATACAGACACACACACATATATACAGACATACATACAGAGACACACACAGAGACACACATATACAGACATACACGCATACACGTATATACAGACATACACATGTACACAGACACACACACATACACATATATACAGACATACACACACATACACATGTATACAGACACACACATATATACAGACACACACACACATACACATATACACAGACATATACATACACATATACACGGAGACACACACATACATACATACATACATATATATATATGGACATACACACACATACACATGTATACAGACATCCATACACATGTATATGGACACACACACATATACATAAACACACAGACACAGACACACACGTACACATATACACGGACATACACATATATATGGACATACAGACTCATACACGTATATACAGACACACACACATATACACAGACACACACATATTCACGGACATAAACATACATATGGACATACACACACATACACATGTATACAGATATACAGATATACACATGTATACGGACATACACACACATATACAGACACACAATACACATTACACAGATACACATATACACAGGCATACACATATATGTGGACATACAGACTCACACATATGTACAGACACACACACATACACATAGACACACACGTACACATACATATGGACTCACACACACACACATATATACGGAAACACACAGATACACGTACACAGCATCAGATGGCCATGGCACACAACAGCACATACACACCCACGTGTTCACACACACACACCAGAACACATAGCACATACATACAGAGCACATGCACACACGTGGAATTCTCCAGGCAAAAATCCTGGAGTGGGTTGCCATTCCCTCCTGCAGGGGATCTTTCCCGACCCAGGAATGGAACCCATGTCTCCTGCATTGTAGGAGCCATTACTGTCTGAGCCATCAGGGAATCCCCCTAATTCCCTCAAACCAGGGGCCACCGGAAAGAGCACTACAGCGTGGTCACTCATGTGATGCGCACTAAGGGGGCAGCCTGGGAACCCGCCTGGGAAGGATGGGAGAGGTGGGCCGTAATGGGGAGCCAAGCAGGAGGGGAAGGGGAGGACTCTTCAGGGTCTCTCCCCAAGAACGGGCCCTTCAGCGCCCTCGTGCTGGGGGGTGCGGATGTATGGAGCTGGGCGTGGGGGCTGGCTCTGCCCCAGGAGAGCATCCCTAGGCTCCCGAGTCTATGGGACAAGTCACCACACCCCATGCCCTGCAGCTGCGTGCTCAGGCCTGGCCTGTCTCTTCCAGGGACGGCACCCCGGGGAGCCAGAGTGTGGCCGAGAAGTTTGCAGTGACCTGGGAGACGGTAATGGTGAGCAGCCACGGGGCCGTGGTGGTCAAGTGTGATGGCCGCGGCAGCGGCTTCCAGGGCACCAGGCTGCTGCATGAGGTGAGGCGGAGGCTGGGCTCCCTGGAGGAGAAGGACCAGATGGAGGCCGTGCGGTGAGCACCCCAGGGGCGCTGTTGGAATGGGGTTGGGGGGTCGCATCTCTACCTGGGTTGCATCGTGGTCTTGTTTCCTGGTGGTGCACACATTCTGCCTGCGCTTTGCTGGCACCCCCAGAAGTCTCTGGTGATTCCCCAGTGAATTCCTGCCAGCCATATGCTCCCAAAGACCAGGGTCCTAGTCGCTGCACGGCTGGTGGCCTTTCTGCTTTGCTGATTGCAACAAGGTGCAGAGACCGTGATGTGGGCCTTTGTGGGTTCCCGGTGCTGTGGTCACGGACCTAGGCCACTGATCATGGGGGGAGGGCAGGGAGAGGGAGAGAGAAGGTGAGCCGTGTAGCCAGTCACCTCCTTCCTGAGAAAGGAGTGCACCAGGCAGGTTGGAAGCCCCACTCCGCATGTTTTATGGCTCTCTCACGTCCTGCTCACGGAGGCAGGGCTAGTAGACTCTCCAGGGACAGAAGGGGCCGAGGAGCAGAGGTGTTGACTGGATGTTATCGCCGCCCCGGAATGAGAGCCGTCAGGGACCTATGCCGCTCACTGGCCTGCGGGCGCATTGGCCAAGGTTGGGTCTTCCGAGTTTACTGCACACGCGGCAGACTTCACATGGGAGAGGCGTGAGACGCACGGGCTCAGGTGCTGCAGGGACGGGAGTGGCATGGGCACGGCGGTCGTCCTCCTTGAGATCCGGGTGCACGGTGCTGGACCCTGGGCCTTGGAGAGTGCGATACAGTGCCCAGGTGGACCAGTGTCGCGGACTGAAGGGCCGTAAGACAGCGTGACGTCCCGGCCCATGAGCCGTCACGACTGCGCTCTGAGGTTTAGGAGATTTCACTCTACTGACTGTTCAGAACGTTTTCTCTCTTGTGTTTAGAAAGATTGATGTCACGTGACGTGCATACATGTGATGTGCATGTACATGTGATACGTGCTCAGTAAGTAAGTATTAAGTGGATGAAACCTCGAGTGAGTGAGTGAATGGCACCCTTTCCTCAAGGGAGTTGTGAGCTGGCGGAGAGACAGGCCATGCGGCCAGACCTACACGTGCTAGAGGCAGAACATAGGGGCGAGAGAGACGGCCGAGGACCCGAGAGTCTGGGAAGGCGCATCCGTCACCATACTTTTGCCTCAAACTCAACAGCACACACAAACACACAGGCAGCATCAAAGGTACTTTACAAACACAGCCCTGTATTGGCTCTGGAGTCCAGACGGGCATCAGGCATCAGGTCTGTTGGCTGGAGACCCAGAGGTGAGGGTCTGCCTCAGGCCTGGCTCCCTCCAGCTCTCATCTCAGCCAGGCACGGAGCACCGCTGAGCCTCTGCTCCTCATGCTCACAGGATGGCTGCCAGAGCACCTGCCTTCAGCACCTTGATCCACTTACAGAAGCCTTCAGAAGGGAAGGGAGGAGCCTCCCCAGGAGCCCAGAACCAATAACCCACGAGAGCAGTGGGGCAGCCCCCGCCCCATTCCTGAGACCCAGAGGGCTGGGCAGAGAAGGGAGGGCGAGTGACAGCTCAGCCAGCAGGGGGAGGAGGAGCAGGTGGCGCCCAGTGGACACCGGTGCTGCAGCCTCTCCTGGGGAGAAGCGCGAGGCCCCGGTGGGGCTCGGAGGGACAAGGGGTGTGACCAGGTCACGGCGCAGCCCCCTCCCCAAGCCCCCCTTTTCTTGTCCTTCCCCGCCTGCCACTGCCCCCTACCCTCACCTTCCCTGGTCTGACCACCCCCTCAAAGCCCAGAGGCCCCGGCGGAGGACACGGCGTCCTTCATGCACCCCGCCGGCCGGCGTGGCTAGCCTGACTGCCCCGCTCTGAGCACAGACAGAGGGTGCACGGCTGTTTCACACCCACGGTGTTTCCAAAAATAAGGGATTGATCAGCCATCTGTTCAAAAACCGAACAGAACCAGTTCCAGGAAAATAATAGTAAAATAGAAAAATTGGCCAACTCTTAAGCCACTGAGGCTTCTGGGGTCAGGAGCATAAGCCATGCCAGCCACACGGACCTCGGGAGGCTGCTCCCCACATGCCTGGAGCCTTGGAAAATTTACTCAGCTCTCTTAGGATCTGGGTCTGTATTCTCATTAGACATAGCCCGGTTTTCTCAGTTTAAGAAACCATGAGGCCAGCCCCTGACTCTCACTCCCCGGGGCTCCCCACCCCTGGTCTGGGAGCCCAGCGGGTCTCCCCTTCGATGGAGGAGGAGCCGGCCATGTGAACAGGCACTCGGGGCATCAGGGGGGAAGCACAGCCTTGCCCGGAGGGGCTCCTGCAAGGAGATGGCTTCCGGCCAGGACCTCACCTCAGAGGATTAATAAATAAGGACGTGTCTGCGGGAAATGAGAGGTGCATGTTCCACAAGGAAAATACCGTGAGTGAAGGTTGAGGTGAGGCAGGGGTGCAGGCACTTCGGGCCCCCCAACTGTAAATACCATGCTGCGTGAAGGCTGGGGACGCGGGGAGGGGTGGGCGGCTGGGCTGGGCGCCTCCCCTCCCGTCCTCCGAGCTGCTGCCTGCTCTCCAAGCAGCAGCGTCCCCACAGAGGGTTTCAGCCAGGAGGTGGCAAAGTCACCTTCATCTTCGGAACCGAGATCCTGGTAGCAGTGTAGTGAGTTTTCTGGGAGAGAGTCTTGGCAGGAAACATTCAAACAGGGAGCTTTAAGGAGAGAGGAATAACCAGAAGCCATGACAAACCCAGACAGCATATTAAAAAGCAGAGACATCATTTTGCCAACAAAGGTCAAATGGTCTTTCCAGGAGTCGTGTACAGATAGGAGAGTTGGACCATAAAGAAGGCTGAGCGCTAGAGTAATTGATGCTTTCGAACTGTGGTGCTGCAGAAGGCTCTTGAGAGTCCCTTGGACTACAAGGAGATCCAACCAGTCCATCCTACAGGAGATCAGTCCTAAATATCCATTGGAAGGACTGATGCTGAAGCTGAAGCCCCAGTATTTCGGCCATGTGATGCAAAGAGCCGACTCATTGGAACAAACCCTGATGCTGGGGAAATTGAGGGCAAAAGGGGAAAGGAGTGAGGGGATGAGATGGTTAGATAGCATCACCGATTCAATGGACATGAACTTGGGCAAACTCTGCGAGATGATGAGGAACAGGGAGACGGACGTGGCACATCAGGGAAGTGGGCTGGGCCATGCGTCCCGCGTCCCTCCCAACGTTCACATGCGGGGAAGGACAATCTTAGTGACACATCTCTCCCGCCGGCCCCGCGTTCATGTCTCGTCCAGTCTCTGGCTGTGAGGTTCCCCAGCTCCAAAAGTGCTGGGGGCAGCTCTGTGGTCCATGACCCCTGTGTCAGCGTGGGTCCCCGGAAGCGGTGCCTGCACACGCTCGGACGTGCAGGAGGCATGTTTGTGCAGAACGCAGGCTGGAGCACAGTGGGGCAGAGCCCTCCGACCGCGGGGGTCAGAGGGACAGACAGAGGGAGGAATCAGCTTCCAGGGGCATCTGGACCCTGAGCATCTCTGCCAGGCTGGCGGGGGCCAGCAGGGGCCCCACCCCGCCCACTGAGATGGCGCGGCATGGGGAAGGCTGGAAGGTGAGAGCACTGCCGCTCCAGGGTGTCAGCCCGCCGCCCCCAGACGTGCTCTGGAGGCCAGAGTCTCTCCCTGCTCACACGGGGCCTCTGCAGACCCCAAGGTGGAGCTGAGCGCTGCGCCTGCTCCCTCGAGACGGACGCCCTGCCCTGCACTGCAGCTGAGAGCGTCCGGGAGGCGAGACGCGCTCCCAGAGCCCGCACCACGCTCCCCCCGTCTGGAGGCTCCACTGCTGCCCCGGAAAGGGCCAGCACGTGGAACTGCTGGTAGGTAGTGGACCTAGTCGTGGTGCAGTGGTAAGGTGTCTGCCTGCCAGTGCAGAAGACGCGAGAGACACGCGTCCAGTCCCCAGGTGGGGAAGATCCCCTGGAGAAGGAAATGACAGCCCACTCCAGTTTTCTTGCCTGGAGAATGCCACGATCGGAGGAGGCTGGCGGGCTACAGTCCATGGGGTCGCAGAGTCGGACACAACTGAGCAACTGAGCACACGTAGCAGCAAGATCATAAAAATATTTGATATCTGAAAACACTGTTTTCCCCAGAAGCCTCCCCAGCACTTTACAGGTGAGGGTTGTGACCGTGACGCGTGGTTCCAGCTCAGGAAGTGACCCTCCAGGTAAAGCCGCTGCAGGGCCGGCCACCAGAGATCGGAGGCTGCCTGTGGATGTGCACACAGGGCTGCGAGCAAAAGTCCGAGATAGTTTATGAACTGGAGTGGAGCCAAGGCCCCTTGGGGTGGACACCATGGTCTCCGCAGACCACATCCGGCTATGCGGCAGAACCCCACTGGGACCGGGTGAGCCCTTTCACCAGACGGTCCTCGAGCCCCGTCAGTGTATCAGGGATTGGGATCACGAGGAGAGAATTCAGAAACTTGGAGAGGTGTCTTCAGTGGTTCCATTGTGTGGGCGTGGCCACCATGCTTTGCAGGTCGACCAAGGCTGTGTGTGTGTGTGTGTGTGTGTGTGAGACCTGAAGTCCGCCAGGCTGCCTATGGCACCTGCATCATGTTTTAAACAAGCCCAGGTGTTAAGTGTTGCGTCTCCTAGGGCTGGAAACCGGGATCGGGTGCGGGCTAACGCCTGCCGCAGAGGGTCCCACCTGCTCTTCCCGCTCCCGCGGAGGCTGGCAACCTTCAGCTTGTAGATCCATCCCTGTGATCCTGTGTCTTCATGGGCTGTGTCCTCCCGAGGTGTCTGTGCCCCTTCTCCTCTTAGAAGGACGCCACTCTAGTGTGGCCTCATCTTGACCTACTCATTACATCAGCAGTGGCCCTATTGACAGCTGTGGTCCCACACGGAGGTTTGCGGGGTTAGAAATCCAACGTATTTTGCAGAATTCGACCCATAACAAATGCATGAATAAACCACACCAGTTCCCTTGCCCTTCACCAGACCCTCCCACCAGCCCTGCTTCGCAGAGGCAGCCACCCTCGACCCCTCACCGCCTTCATCAAGCGTTTGCTTCCACCTTTCTGAACACGGCTGTCATCACGTCACGATTGCTCATCACTTGACTTCCGATCATTACAGGTGAGGAGTAGCTGTTCAGTACCATCATTCTCCCAGGAGTGTAACCATCAGCTGCCTGGTTAGATCAGCCATCGGAGGTGCAGGATCACTGCGTAAATGGTGCTGACTGCAGACCCCGTGGGCTCTCATGCCCTACTTTCTGCCGCATCATTTAATTTTTCCTGGACTGTAGCTTTGTCTTTCACTTGGATACCTTCACCATCTCCTGGAGTTCACCCAAACTCATGTCCATTGAGTCAGTGATGCCATTCAGCTATCTCATCCTCTGTCGTCCCCTTCTCCTCCTGCCTTCCATCTTTCCTGGCATCAGGGTCTTTTCCAATGAGTCGGCTCTTCGCATCAGGTGGCCAAAGTATTGGAGCTTCAGCATGTGTCCTTCCAGTGAATGTTCAAGGTTGATTTCCTTTAGGATTGACTGGTTTCAAGGGTCTTCTCCAGCACCACAGTTTGAAAGCATCAGTTCACCACACCTGCTAATAGCATCCATTCCCACATTCTTCTCTCAAGCTGCAGCCCCTTCTCCTGCTCCACCTGGACCAGGTGTCTGCAGGGTCACCCTGGTTGCCCTGTCACACCCTCCCCAGGTCACGTGCTTTGCACGCACCCTGGGTCTCGTGCCAAAGAATGACGGATATATATCCCCCTTTTTATTTACTTTGTCCTTCGTGAATCTAGAAAACATTACAGAATGTCTTTATTCTATTCCCACATTTGAGGTTATTGCTTATCTAGATGTAAAATCTGCAGACAGTAGTCTCTGTCTAGAAGGCCCTGGAATCGTCCACCCTCTGGGGTTGCTAGTGAGAAGCGTCTGCTGATCTTCCTGTTTTAATCCTTGTAGACGGCCCATTGCTCCCTTCCGGGAGAAAGACCTCTTCGCTCTTGGCATGCTTAGACGTCCACTCTTGGTGTGGGACTTTTCAGCCTGGAGATTAATTGTTCTTTGTCCTCGTCCTCAGAAAGTTTTCACCGCAGTGTGCCACTGACTTCTCCTTTCTCTGTTGTTTCTTTCTGGAGCTTCTATTGTGCTGGTTTTGGTGCTTCTGGGTTTATTCTCAACATCCCTTTATCTCCTACTTTCCAGCCTTTCTCTTAATGTTCATTGGCAGGCATGACACTTCAAAATCCATAACCTTCTCTCTTCACCCAAGAGCAAAGTCTTCTTGTCTTATCGGTTCAGTATTTCTTCTCTTTCTAGATATGTTAGTGATGGTTTTCCTCTGTTTACTGTGTTATCTCTGTTCCCTCTGGATTCCTGAATTTTTCTGGGGTTTTTTTTGGAAGGAGGGGTTTTCAATACAATGTAAATGCTGTACAGATAGTTGCCAGAGTGTGGCAAATTCAAGTTTTGCTTTTTGGAACTCTCTGGGTTTCTTCCTTAATATTTTCAATAAGCATTTGGTTGAATCTGTGCATGTGAAACCCATGAACGCAGAGGGCCGACTGTACCAAGGGCACAGAAGGTGCCTGAATTTGTATCATGGCAAGAAGTCAGAGCAGTTGCTGCTCCACTCTGGACCGGCCCGCCCAGCCCCAGGAACTGGGGTCCGTGGGCTTCCGACATCACCACAGAAGCGCTGCTCTAACCATGAAGGGCTGGCCGGGTCCAGGGCGTAGGACCCTTGGAGAGCCGACTGGAGAAGGACCGCGCACTCTTGGGGCCCAGGCTCGGGAGTTTGAGTCCCCCAGACTGAGAAGGGCGGTCAGAAGTGACAGGGTGGCTCCAGCCAGCAGACAAGAAAATAACCGCTGGGCGATACCCGGAAAGGGGTGATGGGAAGCAGGGGAGGGAGGCCTCGCAGTGGCGGCAAGTGGACAGAAGCAGCAGATAGACTCCTGGCGGGACTCCTGCTGCTGAACGAGGGTCCAGAAACCAGGACGATTCCAGCCACTTCGTGGGGGAAATGAGGGGCCCTGAGGGACCACAGTGAGAGGACGAGGAAGGACCCAGGCAGAAACCCCGGGTGCCGAGCTGGGCACGTCCAGACGGAGCCCTGCCGGGAGGCTCAAGGCAGGAAGATGCTGTCCCCAACAGGCCCATGACGGACCCGCCCAGGAGCTGGGGGCCAGGGCGCCAACTCACAGCCAAGTCACCCCTGCGGACCTCAGAGCTCCGTCCCCGAGCCTGAGGCTCGCGTGGTCCAAGTGAGGGGTGACCATGGTGGAGACGGGACCCAGCCGGGCCCACGAGTCTCCAGCATGGCCTGTGCTGCTGTGAGTCCCTGGTTCTCAACCTGCGAGCTCTGCATGCCCGGCCGCCTCACGGTGACGCACGGGAGCCTCGAGTGCTTCACGTGGGCGTCCAGTGCACTGCGTAAGCACGGCCAACAGTTAGAGTCTCAGTACTTCCTCTAAGAGGGGGCTTTCATCTTTGAAAAGGGCGGGAAAGCCCGGCTCCAGCCCCCGGGTTGGGTTCCAGGCAGCACTGACCCCTCCCTCTCTGCCTGGCCTTGCAGGGTGATGCTGAAGGAGCCGTACATCGACAAGACGCGCGTGGCCGTGTTTGGGAAGGTGAGCTGCCTGCTGGGGTCCACACCCCTTGCTCGGACCCCCACCCGCCCCATCACCCGACCGAACCCTGATGTGTAGGGTGTGTCTCTGGTCCTGCCACGGGCAAGCGGTTCTTGTTTAAAAAGAGTTTGGATGTTCAGCCCGGCGCAGGGATGGGGGGTGGGGGGTCTTCATCTGAGCAGCCTCAGGAGCTTCTCACATCATCTGGAAGGGAAGGCAGTAAGAAGCAGATCCCTGGGGCGTGCTCCGTGAGGCTCCTGACTGCTTTCAGGACCAGCCTGCTGGGTTCTCAGGGTGGTGCCCCGGAACACGGGGAGGCGGGGGTCTCTCTTTCTGTGTCTTGATGAGCAGTACTGGCTTCCCTGGCGGCCCGTCTGGTAAAGAATCCGCCTGCAACGTGCAGCACTGAATCTGTGTGTGCGCTCAGTCGTGTCCGACTCTGCGACCCCGTGGACTGTAGCCCACCAGGCCCCTCTGTCCATGG
Source organism: Bos indicus x Bos taurus (assembly GCF_003369695.1). NCBI lineage: Eukaryota > Metazoa > Chordata > Mammalia > Artiodactyla > Bovidae > Bos > Bos indicus x Bos taurus. Next base: position 2,998,992 of record NC_040079.1, on the reverse strand, counting down.
GATTCTCCGGCAAGAACACTGGAGTGGGTTGCCATGCCCTCCTCCAGGGGATTTTCTCGACCCAGGGACCAAACCAGGTCTCTTGCGTCTCCTGCGTTAGTAGGCAGCTTCTTCACCACTGCTGCCCCCTGGGAAGCCCTTATGTGCAGGGGCCATGCTCATTTTGGAAGGGCTTCCCTGGTGGCTCAGACGGTAAAGAGTCTGTCTGCAGTGTGGGAGATCCGGCTTCGATCCCTGGGTCGGAAAGATCCCCTGGAGAAGGAAATGGCACCCCACTCCAGTGTCCTTGCCTGGCAGAGTCCATGGACGGAGGAGCGTGGCGGGCTACAGTCCCTGGGGTCGCAGAGGGTCAGACACGCCTGAGCGACGTCACTTTCACTTTTCCTCTTTCATGCTTATTGACTAGGTTCCCTTACATGGAAGGGAGTGGGTGGGGCGACTCACACCCTGAGCTATCAAACCAGAGAAGCTTCCACGGGTGCCCCACATCTGCGGGCCGGAGCCGGGTGTGGGGCCGGTGACTGGGCCTCAGGTCCCAGAGGACCACCTCCTGTCACCGTGGTGCCCTCCCTGCCATGGTTAAGCTGCCTGGATCGTGGGCTCTTGGGTTCATGGCAGGAGCACAGAGGGACAGGCAGAACCGTCCTCCCACTGAGAGAACCCGCAGGGGCCTGGGGTGGCCTCACGGCAGGTGGGGGTTTGAACAGGTAACCAGAGGGCAACCTCTTGGGTCATCACCTCTGAGCCCAGCACTGCCCGGGAGCCTCACACATCAGAGACGCAACACCGCCCCGTGGAGGGTCCCAGAATGCGTGCTGTGTGCACCCTAGGAGGTGTGGTGGTAAAGGGCCCGCCTCAGGGCCGGACCCCAGTCTGGACAGAGTCCTCAGGTCAGTCCGTCCTAGTGGAAGCCCGCTCCCAGCCTGTGAGGCTCCGAGGAGACTGAATTAACCACAGCAGACCTTGCCGTGATGGCCCTACCAACCGCTCCCACAGAGACGTTCCTGCCCAGCAGACTGGCCTCAGCTCAAGGCCAGGCTCTGGGCTGGGCTCAGCCTCTGTCCAGCCTGGGAATCTCCCCCCAGCATGCCCCCCGCTGCCGGAAGCCTGGCCTGCATCCCCGGCCCCTCCCCATGGCGGGCACCTGGACTCAGCCCCGGCCCCTTGCACCTTCCTCGGCCGCTGTGCCCAGTGGGTCCCTGGCCTCTCTGAATAGTGCCTCAGACAGAGGCTCGTGGACTCAGTGACTGTGTCTCTTCAGAGGAACAAGCCATTGATCCCTGTAGCTGGTGGGCGTGCTCCTCTCTTTCTTCCTTTTTTGTATAATTTTTTTTTAATTGGGCTGCATCAGGTCTCAGTTGCAGCGTGTGGGACCTTCTGTCGTGGCCCAGGGACTCCAGGTACAGCTCTAGGGCTGGGGAATTGCAGTTTGGGCTTTAGCTGCTCCAAGGCACGTGGGATCTTAGTTACCCACTAAAGGTTGCAGATGGAACCCGTGACCCCTGCATTTGCAAGGCGAATTCGTACCTGCTGGCGCACTAGGGAAGTCCCCTGATTCCCTTCTCGGGCCCACCTATGTGAGTCTGGGCCCCGCCCAGGCTCCATGTCCCTCTTGTCATGAAGCCCAGGAGCTCCCGGAGACGGGGCGGGCCCGGCGGAGCTGCAGGTATCCAGCCCGGCTGCGTCCTGCAGCTCTCCCCCAAGGACAGCGTGGTGTCGGGGCCCAGAACACGCTCGCTGAGATCCTAGAAGGCCCTGAGTCCTCTGGGAAAGCTGTGTTCCACACTTTTTTTTTTCGCAAAAGACTTTGTTTAAAGCAGTTTCCGGTCCACAGCAAGCTTGAGCGGTTCCCTCGCAAGCTGCAGAGCTCCTCCGCCATCACCATCGCCGCCATTTGGAGCCGTTCTTTTTACACTGGGTGAGCCTGCGCTGACGGACCGCGATCACCCAGAGCCCGCAGTTCACACAGGGCTCACTCCCGGGCCGCACCTTCTGCAGGCTTGGACACATGTACGGTGGCACGTGTCCATGACCATAGGGCCGCCCAGGTAGCCTCACTGCCCTCAGGGTCCCTGTGCTCCACCCGTTCACACCTCTCCCCTTCCCTGATACCTGCTCCTTGGAAGAGAAGCTGTGACAAAGCTGTACTGTGTACTGCGCTCAGTCACTCAGTCGTGTCCGACACTTTGCAGCCCCATGGACTGCAGCCCACTGGGCTCCCCTGTCCATGGGATTTCCCAGGCAAGAGTACTGGAGTGGGGTGCCATTGCCTTCTCCAGTGTATTAAAAAGCAGAGACATTACTTTGCCAACAAAAGTCTGTCTAGTCAAAGCTATGGTTTTTCCAGTCGTCATGTACAGATGTGAGAGTTGGACCATAAAGAAGGCTGAGCACAGACGCATTGATGCTTTTGAACTGTGGTGTCGGAGAAGACTCTTGAGAGTCCCTTGGACTGCAAGGAGATCCAACCAGTCCATCCTAAGGAAATCAGTTCTGAGTGTTCATTGGAAGGCCTGATGTTGAAACCAGTGCTTTGGCCCCCAGATGGGAAGAGCTGACTCATTGGAAAAGACCCTGATGCTGGGAAAGACTGAGGGCAGGAGGAGGAGGTAGCAGAGGATGAGATGGTTGGATGGCATCACCGACTCAATGGACATGAGTTTGAGCAAGGTTCAGGAGATGGTGAAGGACAGGGAAGCCTGGCATGCTGCAGTCCATGGGGTCGCAAACAGTCAGACACGACTGAGTGACTGGACAGCGGCTCGCTTTCTCCAGCTCGTCAGAGTGCTGGGATCATACAGTGTGGGCCCTTGTCAGATTGCCTTCTCTCACTTGGCGATATGCATTCAACGTTCCTCCATGTCTCTTTTTAGCTTCACTGGTCATTTCTTTCTAGTACCAAACAATCACTGTCTGAGTGCGCCATGATTTATCCACTCACCTACTGAAGGGCATCTTGGTGGCTTCCAAGTTGCTGTGGCAGTGACGAATAAAACGTCATCCCTGTGCAGGTTTTTGTGGACATCTAAGTTTTCAGCTTCTTAAATACCAAGGAGTGTACGGTCATATGATAAGGGAATGCTCAGTTTTGAAGGAATCCACCACGCTGTCTTCCACAGAGTCTGTAACACTCAGCATCCCCACCAGCAGCAAGTGGGTTCCCAGCAGAGTTCCAGTGCTGCGCGTGTTCACCAGCCTCTGGTGTGGTCAGTCAACGTTAAAAAAAAAAAAAGCTGAAAAATGACCCGTAAGACTTGGCGATTTCATTGACCATGAATATTATTTGCAAGAAACCGAAAAGACTCTTATGTCGTTAAGAGAAAGATAGTCCTGTTTTACTGAAGGAGTGTTGTTATAACACACTTAAACTTACATCAAAACCCGTTAATTCTACAGTGAGCTTGGCATAGATGTCACGCCACCCTCCCGCCCAGCACACACCCCTGCACACACATCCACACCCTTAACGCCTGCCCCCCTTTGCTCATCAAAGCATCCCCTGTGTGGCCCCTTCCCTCTGGGCCTTCTGAGAAACAGGAAGACCTCTGGGCCAAGCCACACCCACGGCAGGCCGGGTGTCATGCTTACTCTCCCCGGGAGGCTCACACTGCGGTCTTCCATCTCAACCCCAGAGCGAGGGCCACACAGGATACGGAGGAGTGGCCACGTACAGGACACGTGTGGACATCTGTCACAGAGCATCATGGCGGCCTGTGCCCGAGCCCTCTGATGTTGACTCCTCGTGGGCCCTTCCTCAGAAGCACAGAAAATGGGAATTTCCCTGGCGGTCCAGTGGCTAAGACTCCACACTCCCAGTGCAGGGGGCCCGGGTTTGATCTGTTGCCAGGGCACTAGATCCCGCAGGTCACAGCTAAGACCTGGTACAGCCAAAAGAAAAATCAGAGAAAATAGGTTGACTCTGTCTGTAGACAGGGAAGGCAGCAAGCAATGGTATGCTGGAGGCGCCGGACTGAACGGACGTGGCAGTCATGCACACTCACAAGGGTTCTCTAGCACACGGTCACACTCCACGTGACCATCAGATTCCGCCTTCATGGCGCATGAACACGAGGCCCCGGAAGGGTGCTCACCTCACGGTGCGTTTAGTTGGGAGAGGTGTTTGCTTTCCCTCTTTTTATGTCCCTTGGAGATGTTTAATGTCGACTTTTTTTAATATAAATTTGTTTATTTTAATTGGAGGCTAATTACTTTACAATATTGTATTGGCTTTGCCATACATCCACATGACATGAATCCACCACGGGGGTAGGAAAGGGCCCCGTGGCAGCGCTGCTGAGCCCCGCCCTGTCTGGCCCCGCCCCCTGTCTGGCCCCGCCCCCTGTCTGGCCCCGCCCCCAGGACTACGGCGGATACCTGAGCACCTACCTCCTCCCGGCCAAGGGCGACGGCCAGGCTCCAGTCTTCAGCTGCGGCTCCGCGCTCTCCCCCATCACGGATTTCAAGCTCTATGGTGAGGGTCCTGACAAGGCGGGCACACGCCCTCCCCGCGCCGCCTCCCAGGGCCCCGTCTGATACCCCTTGGGGAGGTGTGGGCAGCGGTGAGGCCTGGCAGACAGCCTGGGTTGGGAGTGCGGGGGGTGGGGGGGTGGGATTTCCAAGCTGCTTATTCTGAAAGGGGTTGACCCACCCGCGTCCCTGAACCGTCCTCCCCGACGTAAGACCAGGAGCTGAAGCCCGACCAGCGGTCCACCTGCAGCGTGGGCATCGTGGGAGCCGAGGGAAGGGGGCTCCCTGCACGCCACCCCCAGCGCCAGCTTGTGCCCCGGGATCGGCTAGCCGGGCCCGAGCCATGTCTCTCTCAGCCCGGAGGGTGTTCACGGCCGAGGGTCCCGGGGGCCCGCCCCTCCCTGCTCCCCGTACCTGCGGCCCCCCTCCACCGTCCAACCCCAGGTGTGGGGGCCGGTCCCCGCCTGCCTGGACCTGGCTCTCCGGTCACTGATCCGGGCCCGAGGCTCCCGGCGTCCCCACCTTTTGGTCACCCAGCCTCTTTTCCCCAAACGCAAATGGTTCTGTGACATCACCACTGGTTTAAGTGTGGGACAGGCTTTCTCTGCGGGCTCTGAGAGCCGGCACTCGGGTCAGGGCCGCAGGGAGGCTCGGCCACCAGCCCCAGCTGCACACAGGGACACAGCAGCAGGGGTGGGGGGCCCGGAGGCTCACGGCTGACGCGTTCATCTTTGGGAAGTGATTCGTGCACATTTCAGCTGAAAACCATACAGGAACTCACCTAAGTCCAGATTTTAATAGCCTAGAATGATCGCCCCGTGGAATACATGCGACATACTCTGTGTTTTCAAATTCAGCGAGGCTTTCTGGGGCTTTACTCCAGCTATTTCACAGTCCGAGGGGCCGAGGCCAAGGGCTAACGCTCCCCTCTGCTTCCGTCCAGCGTCCGCATTTTCCGAGAGGTACCTGGGCCTCCATGGACTTGACAACCGAGCGTACGAGGTATGTCTGGGCGCGGCCGCTGCTTGGGACGGTCCCCTGTTAGCCCCCTGCCGGCCCACGTCCCAGCACAGCTCGCTCTGAGGAAGGCCCCGGCCCCAGCCCTGAGGACATGGGTGACAGAGCCCTCTCCCAGATGCATCTGGTTGTCCGTCTGGAGCCGGAGGGCAGAGGAGGAAGCGGGGAAGGTTTGGGTGGGGGAGTCTGTCTTGGGGTCCATAGGCTGGCGTATGCATGGGCTCTGCCCCCAAGGCTGCTTCTGCTCCGGGAGAGAGTGAGCCCTGGATGAGAGGGAGCGGGCAGGACGCGCCTCTGACCCCCCAGGTCCCCACGCAGCAGCTGAGAGCAGAGGTCACCCAGGCCTCTCCTCACCTGGGGCCCCGGAGGCCGCTGAGGCTTCAGGGCTGAAAGCTACACACGGACATCGTTCCAGCCAGCGTGTCATTCCTGGTGGGATGGCGGCCCCAGGCTTCCTGCAGGAGAAGGGGACCCTGTCTCCTGCCCCCCTTACCCCCCACCCCTCATCTCCTGCCCCGTCCTCTTCTTGAACGGGCGAGGCCACCAGGGCAGGGAGAGAGCACCTGCTGCACTGCCCGGCCAGGCCTCATGCTGACCCCGTCCCCACATGCAGATGGCCAAGGTGGCGCACCGGGTGTCCGCACTGGAAGGGCAGCAGTTCCTGGTCATCCACGCAACCGCAGACGGTGAGCGCCTGACCCTGGGGGCTGCGGGGAACGTTGCCTTCCGCACTGCCACGGGCTCTGACAGACCCTGTCCTCTTCCTTTCAACAGAAAAAATCCATTTCCAGCACACGGCAGAGCTCATCACACAGCTCATTAAGGGAAAGGCTAATTACAGCTTACAGGTACGGGGCTGGCCTGAGACACCCCCTGCCCCCCGACGGAGGAGAGCCACACACCCAGTCTTCCCACTCTGCAGGGACACGCTGCTGGGCCCGGTCCTGGGAGGCGGTCGGGGACACATCGGGTGGGATGAGCAGGGCTTGAGGGGGCAATGGGGGACAAGATGGTTGGATGGCATCGCTGACTCAGGGGCTGTTAGTTTGAGCAAGCTTTGAAGATAGTGAAGGGCAGGGAAACCTGGCGTGCTGCAGTCCATGGGGTTGCAGAGCCAGGCGTGACCGAGTGACTGAACAACAGCAACAGATGGCAGCTCGGTTCTGTTCTGGGGCTGCATTCGGACCCCTTTAGAACACCCCTTACCCCCGCCCCACACCCCCAGAGGAGTGCTTCCCCGGAGGACAGAGTCCCGCTTAGTTCACATGTCATCTGAGCTCCGCTGAGAGCGCTCAGGTCACACTACAAGGCCAAGTGCATCGTATGCATGTCGCAGCCCCAGCGGCAGAGCTCTGAGTGCCGGAGTGGACCACGCCGCAGATACAGGCGGGGCCCAGCCTAGGCCCCCTGGATACTGCTGCAGGCACAGAGCAGCTGAGATGCTCAAGCCTGTAGTGGTGACAAGGCCAGCTGAGGGCTCCGGGGCCCAGGACCCAGCAAGGGGAGATGTGCCTCCTGCTCTGTGCCCTCAGAGCTGTTTGAGGCTTAAGGCACAGGCACTAGCTCAAGGACCGCCTTCCTAAATACTGAGACCAAGGTGGGTGTCAAAAGGCACCAAAGACACAAGAGAAGGACGGGGTGCACGTGCAAGAGGCAGCCCGGATTCCTGGCAAGACCACAGGCTTTGGGGCCAGTGAGACTTGGCGCTCTCTCTCTGCTGGGACCGGGCCCTTCGTGTGGAGGCCAGGTGGTGCCCGGCGTCATCACACTTGGGGACGGGATGATCAGCTGCCATCTTTTCAGCCCCGTGGTGTCCTAGGGCGCCTGCCATGCCAGACACCTGGGGTCCATCCCTGGGTCGGGAAGGTCCTCTGGAAAAGGAAATGGCAACCCACTCCAGTATTCTTGTCTGGGGAAATCCCATGGACAGAGGAGCCTTGTGGGCTACAGTCCACAGGGTCACAATGCGTCAGACACGACTGAACACAACGTTTTGTGTCCCAGGCCTTGTTCTGAGCCTTTCAGGGAAATTTTATGTCTTTTAATCCTCACCAAGCTTAATGAGTTATATTTGATGATGATGCTTGTCTCCATTGGACACCTCTGGACACTGAGGTCCAGGAAAGCCCCTGCACTTGGCGAGCCGGGAGCTTCCTGCACTCACTGGGGTCGCAGAGACGCGGTTCCCCCCAGTTCTCTGGGAGTCCTGACCCCTGCAGGCCCGGCCACGGCCTCTGTGGTCCCTGAGCCTGGATCCGTTGCGGATCCGAACAAGCAGAGCCAGATGTGCAGAGTCTACTAAACAGGGTGTCGTCCGATTCCTTCCCTGATACTCTGAGGACGCCCTGTGCCGTCGGAGCTAAGGGTCCGGCCGCGCGGGCGGCCGGGGGTCCCCGCGTCTACCGGGCGCCCGGCCCACACGGGGGCGGTGGCCACGTGGCTGAGTCCTCTGCCCCTTTCAGATCTACCCGGACGAGAGCCACTACTTCAGCAGCGCCGCCCTCCAGCAGCACCTGCACCGCTCCATCCTGGGCTTCTTTGTGGAGTGCTTCAGGATCCAGGACAAGCTCCCCGCAGTCACAGCGAGAGAGGACGAGGAGGAGGACTGAGCCCCATGACGCACCGCCTGGCCCCTCCTGGGACAGGGCACGCTGCCCCGGGCACCCCGCGGCCTGTCCCACAGAGGTGGGGCGCCTCCTTCATCGCATGTGTGTCTCGGGTCTGAAGGCATTTCTGCTCCAGAAACAAGCTCCTTGCCGAGTGGAGGTGTGTCGCCGCTCATGAGGGGCTTCCTCGGAGCCTGGAACCACCACCTCCTCCCCCCCACAGTGTGACCGGGGCCTCCCCATGACCCTCCCCAAGGAACAAAGTGGAGCCTGGATGGCAGAGCAGAAGCTGGCCCTGGAACTGGAGCTGGCGAGCGGCAGCGTGGGACCCGGCCTCCCCCCGAGTCCCGCGCCCACCCGGGAGCATCACCCCCTCGTGACGGTCACCGCGCCATGGACCAACCAGAGCACAATTATTTTCACAGTACCTGTCCCTAGATTGGCCTGCTCCTGTCTGTAATTAGGAGATTCCGCATTTTAAGGGGCTGTACAAAGTGTCACTGTAGCTGATGCTAATGGTTAACCTTCTGGAATTTGTTTGTATTTTTCTATGGTTTTTACCTGACACTGTCTCTGGTCACGGGGTTGTTTTGCTGTGTGCTTTTTTTTTTTTTTTGCTTTGCTTTGTTTTGCTTGGTTTCGTTCAGTCAGTATGTAGGCTTTGCACTTGTTTGGATTAAAAAAAACCAGATCAGAAGTAACGCTTTCTCCTCAAGGTCGTCTCTAGACTTGTGGGGACATTTCAAAAATACTGCAAACGACATCCAGCACTGTTCACTAAAGGGTCGTGAATAAAAACCCGCCCCCCACCAAGTGCGTCAGGGTCCGGCTCAGATTCGCGCCGTCCGTTTCCACGCGTCCTGAAGCCCGTCCTTTTCCTCCTGGGTAGGTCGTCTTTTCAGATGACATTTGGTTAAAGAACATGAAAAGACCAAGCGTTGGCTCCACCTCCAGGCCCGTCACGTGTGCTCGGGTGAGGGAAGCGGGGGCCCGTGCCAGCATCGCCCCCGCCCCACCCCCTGCACGCAAGCAGCCTCGGCGACGTTCCAGCCTGGCCTCGTGAGGCGTCCTCTGCTCAGAGGCACAGCCAGCGTCCGTGTGTATCTCACTCCGTTGTATATAGAGACAGGACTGCGGTCAGCCATCGCCGCTGCCCCCGCCCTCCGCCAAGCCCTCGTCATGTTTCGCCTGCATGCCCGCAGCCTGGCCAAGCTGCTGTCTCTACGAGTGCCGGTTGGAAACGCACCGAAGACCGTCATCGCCTCTGGAGCTGGTTGACAGCCTGAACGTCAGTCCCGATGTCTCCGGGTCCCCCTCCCGCCGGGGAGCAGGAGGTCCCTGACATCCTCGTCTGCAGAGAAGACAGGTCCGCGTCACTCTTTGGTGTTCGGAGGTTTGCGTTTCATCTCCACGAGCTTTGAATGTCAGTTGCAGTTGGTCCGGCTGGAAGATCGTCATGGGATTGTTTCAGGTGATACATCAGCGTTTGGGAAAAGGATGAAGGTGCCGCCCGCAGGACCACTCCGAGTGCCAGCTGGCCATGCTTTTTGTCTTGTCAGGGCCTGACCGACTGCACAGCCAGCTCAGTCTGAAAGGGGAGGCCGGCCCTGGCCATGAGATCTGGCAGGAGGGAGTGAAGTGTGGCATGGTAGTGTGTTCATCCATGGAATAAAACATTATTTTACCACTCGAGAGCTCTTTTCTTGCTTATCCTCCACCCCCTTCACCCCAAAAAGCATGCCGACGTTTAAGAAGTCTTCGCGGTCCTCGCTGGGCCCTGACCAGGTCTGATGTGTCCTCAGGGGTCTGCGTGCAGCTCCTAAAACCTGCGTCCACAGTAGCAATAGCCCTGATGGTAGTAAGGGCGGGACCGGTCAAGTCCAGGGATCACCCAGGGACGTGAATCTGAGTTTCATGTCTGAAGTTTCAAGGGGAAGACGCAGAGCCCCTGCCCAGCACTAGCAGTAAAACTGGCTCTCCGTTGAGGCCCCTGCGTTGCTCACTAGAAGGCGTCAGCAAACCCACATCTGCTAGAGACTCATTCACTTTGTCGTTTTTAAGTCAGTAAGTCTGATGTAGCCCAGCCTGGAAGCAGAGAGCTTGATTAACTGAACTGTCCAAACCATCGAGCCCCCGCTGCCCCAGAGAAACCGGCCACCGGTCTGGTCATCCCCGCTGGATGCTGGCACCCCTCCCAACCAAGGGGCGAGACACAGCTGGGCGCACCCAGCCAGGCGTGCTCACCCTGGTGCCCATGGTCATGCTTGCAGCCCCGGCCTCTGCCCCCTTCCCAGGAAGGACACCGCCTCCCTGTCTGGTGGGCCTTGATGGTTTTGCACAAGATTGCACGTTCCCCACTTTTGGAAACACTGGGTGTAGGGTGATAAGACAGGCCCTGAGAGTAGACTCTGACCTTGACCCCCAGGTGGGACCACCCCGGCTCCACTCGAACGCCCTTGACTTCCCCCCAGGGAGGGAGGAGAAGGCCTCGAAGGAGGCCTGGACCCAGCGCCTGCCCTGTGTGTTTGAGGCGGCTTGTGTGACACACCTGAGTGTGGCTGCTTATTTCAGGTTTCAATTAGCTTTAAAATGTTGGGGTGCGACCACAGAGCTGTGGCGCTCCGGAGCCCTGCGCAGGGAGCACAGCCCTGACTCCGGGGCGTTTCTCCCCACCCGGGGCATCTCCTGGGGCGAGGCTGCCGTGGAGATGGACAGGGGACCATGTGTGCCCCTGGCCTGGAAGCAAGCCCCTTCCTCTCTTGCCTGACCTGCAGTCCCAGAAAAATGATCTCATGAAGGATCGGTCACCTCCTCCAAACCCATTAGAAACCTCAGGGTCCCAGGAGAGGCTGGAGGGGCCTCTCAGGGAGGCCCTTGGCCCTCCTCCGGCAGCTCTTGGCTGTGCGCTCTCGGGCCAGTCACAGGAGGAAAGAGCAGGAAGCCTGTTAGAGCCCAGTGTGGACGCTGAGGACGACCAGGCCGTGTGTACAGGCCGAATTCTGTCCCCACTTCCAATGTAGGACCGGCTGGTGAGAGCCTAATACGTTCCCCTCGGCAGTCACGTGGGAGCCCCACCTGCAGCCTTGCCCCAGCCCCCACCACGGCACCCCTAAACCCCCTGCCACGACAGAGCTGTCCTGCTCCCCGCCTGCCTCTGGCATCCACCGAGCACACGCGAGGGCAGCTGACCCCCAGCTCCGGGAGCCCTGAGGAAGCCGCCTCTGCAGGCTCTGTTGTGGGTGGGTGTCAGTCCGCTAGCGACTTGGACAACAGGAGCCGAGTTCTCAGAGCTCTGGAGGCTGGAAGCTGACAGTCAGGGTGCTGCAAGTTAGGTTCCCAGGGAGAACCCTCTTCCTGGTTCACAGATGAATCCTCTGGCTCTGTCTGTACCCAAGAGAGACAGGGAGAGCTCAGGACTTTCCTCGTCTTATAAAGCCCCTAAGGGGGTCGCAAGAGTCAGACATGACTTAGCAACTAAACCACCACCACCAGTCCCATCGTGGGGCCTCATCTGTACCCAGCCACCTCCCAAAGGTCTGTCTCCAAGAACCATCCTGTTAGCGTTAGAGCTTCGACAGGTGAACTTGTGGTGGGAGGGAGACACGCACGTTCCATTCAAAGCCGAGGTTCTCATCTTCACCTGGCATCCCTGAGAGAAAGGTTTCAGGAGAGCTGCTGAGCAGAAGCAGGGACCCTGGGGTGGCGGAGGAGCCAGCCTCCAGGACACGGCCTCCCGAGGGGAGCTTCTCAGAGCGTCAGGACAGGCGGGCCACCGGGCACTGGCCCTGAGACGCCTGGGCTCCCTTCTGCAAACCACAGGCTCAAAGAAGCCAACCACCGTCTGAATCCCATCACTCACTACATAGATAGGGGATCAGAAGACCAGAGAAGGCAAGGGAGTTGCCCACAGTCACACAGCAAGGCAGCCGCAGCCCTAAGGCAGCGCACTCATCGTTTCTTTCTTGAGGAGTGATGCCCAGGCCCCCCTCCAGGGTCTAGCACAATTCTCTGGGTGTGTGTGGGGGGCAAGCCCAGCCTCCAGTCCAGAGCCAGGTTTTCTGAAAATGGGTGTCATGGTCTCTGTTCCGAGCAAACGACCAATCCGTGGATGCCTCCAGTCCCCTTCTGGTCAGCCCTCTCTCCTGGGATCTCAGTGGATCAGCCTAGGAAGCAGTAGACGCTGTATCTGTGTCCCAGGCCAGGGTCTGAAGCCCATGAGGGTTTGGAAGCAGAGCACCCTGAGTGGGTCACACGTCAGCCTCCACCGTGTTCCTTACCAGGACCTCCTGTCCTAAAAACAACTCATGAAAATGGTTACCATGGTGCCTGGCCAGGGAGGGCGGTTTCAGTCAGCGTGCTTCCCCTAACAGAGGTGTTGGGGCGTGGGCCCCCTCCCGGCTTCTGGGGGTCCCTTCGTTGGGGTGGAAGACCTCTGACCTTCGGACGGCCTTGCCTAGCCTGCCGACGTCCACGTTTCCCTGTTCCATGAGGACACCTCTCCCCGGTCAGGAGCCACCCTGCCGGCCATATCCACACTTGTTCCTCTGTGATGGTGGAGCAAAGACCCCTGGAGAAGGTCCCATCCATTCAAAGGCCCTGCGGGTAAGTTACTATGGGGTGGGGGTGGGGGCAGTGATGCAACTGAGCCCCTAATGCAGGGTTTCCTGCCAAGGACAGCTTGGGTGTGGAGGAGGAAGGGGTGACGGGGCCCGAGGAGGCGGCAGGCCTAGGGGTCCGTGAGCCGGGCTGTCCTCCCACCTCGACCCCTGCAGGGAGAGGCCACTCCAGCAGCCAGGCTGCCCCTGGAGGGATCCGTGCGCTTCTGGGAAGGGGCGGCCACAGCTCCCCGGACCCTGCAGGGCTCCCCACTTCCTCCGGGCTCCCGTCTGGATTCTCCCAGTGTGCACCTCAGTGGAGCCGGGAGCCATCCACAGCCCTGCCGGCAGCTCACGGCTCAGGGAAAGGCTGTGGGGCCCGCGGCTACACCCACATGGGAAGGCCCGCAGGAGCGGGACTGAGGGGCCTGACCCCCCACCCCAGGCATGTGCTCCTGGGCCTGCCAGGGCTTCCCACGGGCAACTGAAGGCCTTTCAATTCTAGAAAATCCCCAAAGCAGCTTACTGACCCTCGGGAGGTGTAGCCCTCCTGCCCGCCCCAGTCTTGCCTATAGAGGCCTTCCCACCAGGGCTTCCGGCTTCCTGAGTGCGGGCTGCCCGCCCACCCTCCTTCCTGGCCCCGGCCGGAAACCTCTGTCTGCTCCAGGTTCTGTTCGGCCTCGCTGGACGTCAGGCATGGCCTGGGAATCCAGGTCCCACGGCAGTTGGGCCTGAGGGAGCCATATTTGCCCCTGGCATCGTGGTTTCTACCAGAATACCCCGCCAGGCGCAGGGGGAGATTTCCTAGGCAGACACCCGGGAGAGGGTCGGGCAGGCTTGCTGCCCGTGGGGACACCCCGTCCCATCTCCCAGGATGGAGTGGACAGAGGCCCTTCTGACGGTCAGTGAGCGGCGGGGTATAAACCCACCCAGCAAGGATGGGCTGGCCCCGACCAGCGTCCAGTCCCCTGGCCTCCCCAAGAGGCCGTGAGGGCAGACAGGTGGGGTGCAGCCTGCCGGCCGTAGGCTCCACACTCAGAGGGCTGCCCTCCACCTGCCTGCCGGCTGCTGTGTGTCCCGGGCAGGTGTCCTGGCCTCTCTGGGCCCCCGCCCCACCTCAGGAGGCAGAGGCCAGCTCAGAGGGGACAAGGACGTGGGTGGCATGTGATTCAGGATGCCTGGGAGCCTCGTCTCACCCAAAGAGCTGGAAGGATGCCTGACAGTTTGCATTCTGAGTTTCTTAAAACTGCAACCTGAAGAACCTCTAGGAAACAGGTTTCTGGGCTGGAGGTGGGTGGGTTCTAGACAGTGGGGGAGTGCTGGGTGGGCTGAGGGTCCCCCAGGCTGCAGGTCCGAGAAGCGGGGCGGGGGGGGCGGTACTCCGCGGGGGATCACGGGCCAGGGTCACAGTGGGGCTGCCCCAGGCCTTCCAGACACCAGGCCGGGGGAGCGGTGGGCGGAGCCTGCGCCCTGGGGGAGGGCCCCCCACCAGGCCTGAGTCAAGAGCTGCAAGCCAGCAAAGGGAGCCCCCCACCCAGGGAACACCCACTCACCGCCCCCACCTGCTGGGGAGCTGACGCTGTGGCCTGAAGCCCACAGAAGCCGGGGCAGGAGAGGCCTCGCTCGGGGACCCCCAGCGTGCCCCAGTTGTCTGGTCGGGTCCCTGTCACAGGCTTGCTGGGGCGAGGAAGCAGCCAAGGACGCAGGAGAACTCGAGACCCCAACAGGGCAGCGTCACCCCCTGCCCCGGGGCAGCTGTGCCTGCAGTCCGTGTCCAGACGGGCCGGGGAGCGCCCAGGGTCCTGGAGAACCCTGGGGACCAGCGGCTGGCCCGGGCCTCGTGTGCGGGGGATGCCCAGGCCCCCCAAAGCCGCAGCATGGCCACCCCCGGGACGCTGTGGCTCAGGCACTGGATTCTGAAGCCCCCTTCCCCCGCCTGCACCCCTCAAGGCAGTTGGGACCCGTGCATCCTGCAGGCAGCTCGGCGCCTCCACAGGAATGTGCTTGCCTTTGTGCGGCTGTTTCCTAGGAACTGGGGGGTCAGCTGTGCCCGGTTGGCGCTGAGCTGGTTGTGGCCAGATGGGACCAGAGCCCTTCCAGCTGGGCCTGCACGAGTGCCCGGGGCCTCTGGCACGTGGGGCGGCCTGAGGCCCTGTGAGCCTGCGTGAAAGGACCAGTCCACACCTTTTCCCAATCACCTCTCCCCGTGCTCCCCACGTGCGGCTTCCTAATTCCTCATCCTATAAATGCCCTAGCCCCAGGCCTTCTGGGAGGCAGACTTGATTTGTTCCCGTCTCCTGCTCGGCCGCCTTGTGAGCAAGCCCTGGGGTCTCTGCGTTCGGCTGAGCAGCCGCCAGGAGGAACGGGTTGAGGACCGGCTGCACAGCCTCCCCTGGGACCTGGCGCTCAGGACCACTGACTCCCGCTGTCTCCACAGGCTTGCCATTTTGGAGACACCAGGTAAGGTCGGCTTCAGGCAGAACTGCCCCATTTGGGCTTCTCGGCGAGTGCCACATGCATTCCCAGGCCTTGGGGGCGTCCGGGGGGGCCCTGCAGCCCTTGCTGAGGGCTGTGTCCTCCCTCAGGCCTTGCCGCTGCTCCGGGCTGGTCCTTGGCATAACTGGTTCCTGCTGCGTGTCTGGTTCTTCTTTGTGGACAGGCCGTGTTCTTACAGGAGCTTCTTCTCAGGGAGTCTGACCAGGGCCGCGAACTGAGCAGTGGACTGCTGTTTGGTCGATTAACTCATGTTGGGCTCTTTGTGACCCATGGACTATAGCCCGCCAGGCTCCTCTGTCCATGGGATTCTCCAGGCAAGAGTACTGGAGTGGGTTGCATTTTCTTCTCCAGGGGATCTTCCCCACACAGGGACGGGACCCGCATCTCCCGGATTAGCAGGCAGCTTCTCTCCCACTGGGCCACCGGGGACGCCTCAGCAGGTGACTGGTGTGTGCTGAGACCTGCTGGTGTAACTGTCTTCAGCGGGAGATTGCATATGATGGTTGTCATCACTACCACCTGGTACCGTTAGACAGTACAACGAAGGAGACCCAAGCCTTGGCTTATGGGCAGTAGTATTTATCCTTCTTAGAACAACGTCCTTTTCCGAGGAAAGTTATCTATAGAGGATAGTTTGTTGTTTAGCTGCTGAGTTGAGTCTGACTCCTTCAAACCCCATTGACTGTAGCCCATCAGGCTCCTCTGTCCATGGGATTTCCCAGGCAAGAGTACTGGAGTGAGTCGCTTTGTTCTTTTTCTTTAAGATGGTTTTAGCAGTTCTGGGTCTTTATGTTTCTACATAGGTTTTAGGATTATTCTAGCTGTGAAAAATGTCATGCGCAATTTGCTACAGACCGCATCCAATCTGTAGGTTGCTTTGAGTGGTATGGCCATTTTAACATTCGTTCTTTCAATCCAAGAGCACGGGATATCTTCCCACTTTCTTTCAGCCATCTTCAGTTTCCTTTATTAACATTTCTTAGTCCTTTTATTGTTTTAAACCTTGGGATATAGCTGATTAACAATGTTGGTGATAGTTTGAAGTGAAAAACAGAGGAATCCTTTATTAATGTTTTATATTAATTCTCAGTGTGTAACTCTTTCACTTCCTTGATCAGGTTTATTCCTAAGTACTTTATTTTGGGTGGGGGATGCAATTTTAAAAGGGAGTTTGTTTTTTCTTAAACATTCCCTTTTTGCTATTTCATTTTTAATATAAGAAATGCAACCAATTTCTGTACGTTAATCTTGTATCCTGCTGCCTTACTGAGCTCATTTCTCCGTTTTAGGAGTTTTTCTGTGGAGTCTGCAGGGTTTTCTATATATCGGTATAGTATCCTGTCCTCTGCATATCATGACAGTTTCACCACTTCCCTCCAATTTAAATACCCTTATTTCTTGTCTTTTTATTGTGGCTAGGACTTGCAATACTGTGTCAAATAGAAGTGGTGAGTTCTATCTTTGTTACAGATTTTAGGGGGAAGACTTTCAGCTTTTCACTGTTGAGTATTATACTATCTGTGGTTTTGCCATAAATAGTTTTTTATTATGTTGAGATACAGTCCCTCTATATCCACTTTTGTAAGCTCTTTTAAAATCATGAATGGATGCTGAGTTTTTGCAGAGGCGTTTTTTCAATCTACTGAGAGGATCGTGTGATCTTGGTTTTTGCCTTGGCTTTTGTTGCTGTGGTGAACGACACTGATTTTGCATATGTTGAACCATCCTTGCAGTGCTGGGATGTATCTGATTTGGTCACTGTGTATGATCCTTTTTATGTCTTGTTGGATTTGGCTTGCTAATTTGTTGAGAATTTTTGCATCTATATTCGTCAAAGATGAATCAAACAAAACAACATATTCATCAAAGATAGTGGCCTACAGTTTTCTTTGTAGTGTCTGATTTTGCTATCAGGGTGACGGTGGCTCCATAGAGTGTCTTTAGGAGTGTCCCTCCACTTCAGCCTTGTGGAAGTTTGAGTGGAACTGGTGTAAGCCCTTCGCTTGTTTGGTCGAGCCCCACGTGCAGTCGTCAGGCCCTGGACTCGGTTGTTGTAGGGGCCTCTTGCCTTTTGTTGTTTAATCTGCAGGTTCTGTTTCACTTCTGGGCTTCCAGGTGGTTCCATGGTGAAGAATCCACCTGCCAATGAAGAGAGATGAGACATGTGTATGATCTCTGGGTCAGGAAGATGCCCTGGAGTAGGAAATGGCACCCCACTCCGGTATTCTTGCCTGGGACATCCCATGAACAGAAGAGAGTAGCCTGGTGGGCTACAGTCCATGGGGTTGCAGAGAGTCACAGACACAACTGAGCAACTGAGCACACACGCACTTCAATTGTCAGATCACTTCAGTCGCTCAGTCATGTCCTACTCTGAGACCACATGGACTGCAGCACATCAGGCTTCCTTGTCCATCACCAGCTCCCAGAGCTTGCTCAAACTCATGTCCATCAAGTTGCTGATGCCATCCAACCATCTCATCCTCTGTCATTCCCTTCTCCTCCTGCCTTTTATCTTTCTCAGCATCAGGGTCTCTTCCAATGAGTCACTTCTTCCCATCAGGTGGCCAAAGTACTGGAGTTTCAGCTTCAGCATCAGTCCTTCCAATGAATATTCAGAACTGATCTTTAGGATGGACTGGTTGGATCTCCTTGCAGTCCAAGGGACTCTCAAGAGTCTTCTCCAACACCACAGATCAGAAGCATCAATTCTTTGGTGCTCAGCTTTCTTTATAGTCCAACTCTCACATCCATACATGACTACTGGGAAAACTATAGCTTTGACTAGATGGACCTTTGTTGGCAAAGTAACGTCTCTGCTTTTTAATATGCTGTCTAGGTTGGTCATAACTTTTCTTCCAAGGAGCAAGTGTCTTTTAATTTCATGGCTGCAGTCACCATCTGCAGTGATTTTGGAGCCTAAAAAAATAAAGTTTCTCACTGTTTCCATTGTTTCCCCATCTATTTGCCATGAAGTGATAGGGCTACCTGCCATGATCTTAGTTTTCTGATTGTTGAGTTTTAAGACAGCTTTTTCACTCTCCTCTTTCACTTTCATCAAGAGGCTCTTTAGTTCCTCTTCACTTTCTGGCATCAGGGTGGTGTCATCTGCATATCTGAGGTTACTGATATTTCTCCTGGAAATCTTGATTCCAGCTTGTGCTTCCTCCAGCCCAGCGTTTCTCATGATGTACTCTGCATATAAGTTAAATAAGCAGTGTGACAATATACAGCCTTGTTGTGCTCCTTTCCAATTTGGAACCAGTCCATTTTTCCATGTCCAGTTCTAACTGTTGCTTCTTCATCTGCATATAGGTTTCTCAGGAGGCAGGTTAGGTGGTCTGGTATTCCCATCTCTTTAAGAATTTCCCACAGTTTGTTGTGATCCACAGTCAAACTCAAAAATCAAAGAGCTTTAGTGTAGTCAACGAAGCAGAAGCAGATGTTTTTCTGGAACTCTCTTGCTTTTTCTATGATCCAGTGGATTTTGGCAATTTGGTCACTGGTTCCTCTGCCTTTTCTAAATCCAGATTGAACATCTGGAAGTTGTTCACATACTGTTGAAGCCTGGCTTGGAGAATTTTGAGCATTCCTTTGCTAGTGTGTGAGATGAGTGCAACTGTGTGGTAGTTTGAACATTCTTTGGCATTGGAATGAAAACGGACCTTTTCTGGTCTTGTGGCCACTGCTGAGTTTTCCAAATTTGCTGGCATATTGAATGCAGCACTTTCACAGTATCATCTTTTAGGATTTGAAATAGCTCAGCTGGAATTCCATCACCTCCACTACCTTTGTTTGTAGTGATGCTTCCTAAGGTCCACTTGACTGCGCATTCCAGGATGTCTGGCTCTAGGTGAGTGATCACACCATCATGATTATCTGGGTCATGAAGATCTTTTTTATACAGTTCTGTATTTTTGCTCCCTCTTCTTAATATCTTCTGCTTCTGTTAGGTCCATACCATTTCTGTCCTTTATTGAGCACATCTTTGCATGAAATGTTCCCTTGGTATCTCTAATTTTCTTGAAGACATTTCTAGTCTTTCCTATTCTATTGTTTTCCTCTATTTCTTTGCATTGATCGCTGAGGAAGGCTTTCTTACCTCTCCTTGCTTTTCTTTGGAACTCTGCATTCAGAGGGGTCTATCTTTCCTGTTCTCCTTTGCCTTTCACTTCTCTTTTCTCAGCTATTTGTAAGGCGTCCTCAGACAACCATTTCACCTTTTTACATTCCTTTTCCTTGGGGATCACTTTGGTCACTGCCTCCTGCACAATGTCACGAACCTCCATTCATAGTTCATCAGGCACTCTGTCTATCAGATCTAGTCCCTTGAATCTATTTGTCACTTCCACTGTATAATCGTTAGGGATTTGATTTAGGTCATACCTGAATGGTCTAGTTATTTTCCCCTACTTTCAACTGAAGTGGGAATTTGGCAATAGGAGTTCATGAAATGAGCCACAGTTGTTTTTGCTGACTGTATAGAGCTTCTCCATCTTCGGCTGCAAAGAATATAATCAATCTGATTTTGATACTGACCATCTGGTGATGTCCACGTGTAGAGTCATCTCTTGTGTTGTTGGAAGAGGGTGTTTGTTATGACCAGTGTGTTCTTTTGGCAAAACTGTTAGCCTTTGCCCTGCTTCATTTTGTAGTCCAAGGTCAATCTGTTACTCCAGATATCTTGACTTCCTACTTTTGCATTCCAGTCCCCTATGATGAAAAGGACATCATTTTTGGGTGTTAGTTCTAGAAGGTCTTGTAGGTTCTCATAGAACCGTTCAACTTCAGCTTCTTCAGCATTAGTGGTCGGGGCATAGACTTGATTACTGTGATATTGAATGGTTTGCTTTGGAAACAGAGATCATTCTGTCATTTATGAGACTGCACCCAAGTACAACATTTCGGACCCTTTTGTTGACTATGATGGCTACTCCATTTCTTCTAAGGAATTCTTACCCACAGTAGTAGATATGATGGTCATCTGAGTTAATTTCACCCATTCCCGTCCATTTTAGCTCATTGATTCCTAAGATGTCAATGTTCACTCTTGCCATCTTCCTGCTTGACCACTTCTAATTTTCCTCGAGTCACGGACCTGACGTTCCAGGATCCTAGGCATGATTGTTCTCTACAGCATCGGACTTCACTGTCACCACCAGACACATCGTTAATGGAGCATTGTTTCCACTTTGGCCCAGTCGCTTCTTTTCTCTGGATTTATTCGTAATTGCCCTCTGCTTGTCCCCCGTGGCGTATTGGACACCTTCTGACCTGGGGGCTCATCTTGTGGCATCACATCTGAGAAATTTCCTCTCCTTCCACGTTAAATGACAGCCCTCCTGGGTAGAGTGTCCTAGGTGGCACGGTTTCCCCTTTCAGGCTTCTGAACTTACCTGGCCACGCCCTGCTAACCTGCAGTGTTTCTGGAGGAGTCCACCGGCAGCCTTGTGGGGGTTCTTTTGTAATGAATCATTCAGGCACCTGAATGCTTCCTTTAGACCCCTCTTTCACTTCTGACATTTCCATGACCCTCTGTCTTGGTGTGGGTCTGCTTGGGACCCCAGCCTCTGTGGGGTGCAGGCAGGCGGCCCTTGGTACTGTGTTCACAGAGCCACCAGTGCAGATCCTCTGGAAGCAGCAGTTGTGCACCCAGGCCTGCCGTGGGAGCTGCAGAGCAGCTCAGGCCTGGCCCGGCCCCCAGGTGCACCCACAAACCCACGGCTGCCTGGGCCGGACCTGCCCCAGCCAGGGAGCCGCTGCTGTCCACTCGAGTGCCCTGCAGGCGCCGCGTGGACAGAGCCAGAGATCGGCCCATGGCTCAGCCACGGCTCCGCAGGCGAGGGCCCTGCTGGTGTCCCTCGAGTGCTCCTGGGGCTTGTGGTGGTGGGGCTGTGCTGGGGAGTGTGGAGGCTGCTGGGGGCCCACCCTGCCCTTCACACGCTCCTTCACATCGGTGCTTTGCTTCTACAACGGCCGGGGCGTCTTCCACGCCACCCCAGTTGCAGCGGCGCCACACTCCAGCCCCTCAGGCTGTTCACGCAGCCAACCGTGGTCCTCTCCCAGGCTTGTCCTGCATGAACCAGCCGGCACGCGTCTCCAGCTGGAGACTGGCTGCGTGCAGGCAGCACAGAGCCTCTCTGCCCTGCCTGCTACGTGCTCCTCTGAGTCTCTGACCCCCCCTCTGCCCCGGCTGGTCCCCCCTTGGGTGAGAGCCCTTCTGGGGGCCGGAACCTGTCCCCTATCAGAGCTTCCTCCCAGGGGCGCAGGCCTGGTTTTTCTTCCCTCCCCACCACCACCTTTCATCCCCCTGGGTTCCCTGGAGATCTGTCCTGTGCTCCTTGGTGCCTGAGCTTTCCCACCAGGAGGTAATGGGAGAACTGTTCCGTATGTAGATGTATTTGTGGGAGGAGGTGAGTTCCACGTCCTTCTGTTCTGCCATCTGGATTCAAAGTCATGTACTCGTCTACGCACAGGTTTGAGATGACCCTGGAGGCTTGTTCGGATACCGAGTGGGCCGTCTTCAGTCATATCTGTGTTTCTCCCACCCATTTGCAAAGTGAGACAGTGCAGACCAGCCACACCAGCTCACCATGCACTGGACATATGCCTGGTGTGAGAGGAGGGCTCAACTGTCGATCTTACCGTTAACTAACTTTAAAAAAACCTTCACTTAGAGTAACTTGGGTATGCAAATCTACTTTTAGAACTGTAAGTGGTCTGAGATGTGAAGTATTTTTAAAAATTTTTTAAATATTACTTATAAATGAAGTAACACTTCAGATATATTAAACTGTAGAAACTAAAATCTAAAAGGTTTTTTATTGCGGCTACTAGAAACTTTAGAATTACATATGTGGTCTACATTATACTTCTGCTAAATCTTGAGTCAGACCAAACAACGGGACTGAGAGACTTCCTTTCTTATGAGAAATAACTTTACAACCCAATCAACCGAATAAGTTGATTTATCTTTTTCTTAAATCTTCATATGTAATTTCCTCTGAGTCTCCAAGTCAGCGCTCAGCAGCTGTGCGGGCCAGTTGGCTGTAGACAGCTCCTGGAGTGTTTAAGGAGTATTGCTTGGCAGCTTTTGAAAAAATACTCATTGAAAGGTTAATCAAATCAGTCAGACTTGCATGTTGCTTAAACAAACCCCGTTTTCACTGAAGACTGAACAGATGCACAGACTCTACCCAGAGGCTTTTATGCCATGGTCACGTTCACTTTCCTTCAAGGGTGTAAGAAGCAGGCCCATACTCTGAATACTGAGCAATCAACATTTGTGCCAACTCATGGAACTCCTGCCGTACTTCCAGGACGTTACAGATTCTCCATTCTTTCACATCAACATTCGTTCCACCTGTGGCTCATGAGCAGAGTCAGTTCTACAGTAAGTTTGTTTGCTTAGGTACAAAAGTAGGAACCACAACGGACACACACTGTGAGATACTGTTACAGATGCAAGTGCCAATGGGGTGTGTTTCAAAGAGCTTGACGTATTACTGTTTCCAGTAGACCATCGGCATGTCACGTACGAGTGCCGAGAGACTTAACGGTACCCGCACGGCAAGAGACGGGTCACGGCGAAGTCGCCACAGGTCAGGTCGCAGGTGTGGAGCCTCACTTCCCAACTGTGATGCAGAGTGGTGAACTGCAGGACTGACCCCACGTGGCTCCACGTCAGAGCCGAGAGGACATCCCACGTCCTCGGCGACGCCCGAGCCTTGCTTGCAGCAGTGCTGACCACTCCTGTGACGTGGAAGTCCCGATGTGTTTAATGCACGTGCTCCCCTCCACTGTGGGAATTAAACAGTAGGGACTGCACGACAGGAGGACAGACTGGAGCCAATTCCAGCTCGTCCTGGGAAAACACCTCAGCAACTGCCGTGGAGGCAAGCAAGCTCAGTATCTGAGGAGCACGGGGATGGGCGGTGATGCCGGGCAGGGCTGAGCCTCTGGCAGCGCTGGACCGGAGCACACGCTTCCTGTGGTGTATTCAACAGGCTCAAACGCCAGTGGTCACTGGTGACGATGGTAACCGGAGCATACGACACCTGTGGTGTATTCAACACGCTCAAACGCCAGTGGTCACTGGTGACAATGGTCTCCACTCGCATTTTTCTACCTACAACCCGACAGGAAGTGTATTAGAACTGTATCTGGAACAGAAGCAGGAGAGATGTGGGTTCCTGTGGTGGTAACGAGTCTGGCCGGTGGATGCCTGTGCTGTCGTAACTGCTAATGCTGTGAACATACCTCTGCTCAGGAGTTCATGTCTCACCTTGATAGAAAATTACTTCCACGAGAGAAAATTCTACCAGAAAATACTTTGCCTTGAAATTACTTAAAATGTGATCCACTTTCATGCAAACCCTGTAAACTATACAAAAAAAATGTGTCATAAGAAAGGATCACTCAATTCTAAGTAAAGTTCAAAAGTACATTTATTTAAAATGTGGGCAAGATTTCAATATAAAAGAAAAGAGTATAAGAAATAAAAATAAAAGTACAAAACATTTCAAATCTTTAACATCCATAATTTAGAGATAGCAAGGTCTTTATTTACATCATTTCTATTTGCAGCTAAAGTTCCATTAACAGTGTTGTGAAAACATTTAAAAACCCGGCAAATGAATCATAAAACCTAATGTGGGCTCTTAAAAGTCGTATAATACAAAACATAATTTATGTTTCCTCAGAATAAAATTACACATCTTAAATAAGATGCAACATATTTAATATATTTGTCTTCCTGCTTTAAAAACGCTTGTCCCGAAGAAAGCAGCTGGAAAACAAGGGCGTCTGCGGGCACGGCTGGGGCAGGCCGCGGCTCCTGGCAGCAGCGCAGGGGCGTCAGTTGAATTTATATGTAGGCATGTTAAGGAAAACAATCCACAGCAGTGCAGACCAGGCCCACACCCAGCACAGCCGCGTGCAGACACAGAGCCCTGGGTGCCTTAAGCCCTGCTTCTGGAAACCGGGCCCTGCCTTCCCCTGCAGCCCAGGCCTCCGCCTGCAGCAGCACGACGCAGCTGCTCTCAGGCTGCAGACGCAAAGAGAGGCCCGAGGGGTCACCCACAGATGGCTCGGGTGAGCTTTACGCTGAGTCTTCCTTCCGAAAGGAAAGGCAGCGCAGAACGGACTTTCGGACAGAGACATGGAGAAGACGGGAGAGTGCCTGGAGGGATGTGAGCGCGCCTACTCTAGAGGACAGCCCACGGGATCCAGCGAGCCTCCCAGTGGCTCCACTAGCCCTGGCAGTGTGCCCTAGCCGGGGGGCTCCTGAGCACTGAGAGGGGCCCACCCACCGCCTTCCCAAGGATATGACTCGTAGTCCAGTGTCTGAGTGAGCACTCCAGTGAGAACAAACTCGGCGTTGTGAACATCTGCCAGGAACAAAGACAAAACCCGTCAAACAGACGCACCTGCCTGCACCCTCGCCAACACGCAGCAGAGCAATGAACATACCTATTCCTCTGGCAAAATACTCTCGACACAAGTGAAGGTCATTTTCACAGGATATTAAAACTATTTCCGACAAACTCTAAGGAAAGGAAGAGCAGCCTCTTGGTTACTGAGCCTCACACATGGCACTGACGCACTCAACAGGCGTCACTTCTGTGTACCTTGTTCTGCTTGTGTTCCATGAGTTTCCGGAAAGACGGCTGTCTAGACAACACTTTGCCTCCTGCACACTCCACAATCGCTTTCATGGTGGACAGACTCGGGCAGATCCCCGGAGTGATGTAAAAGTACTTCGCCTAAAAATGAACATACGTGTACTGGTTTCAAACTGAATTCTCAGCGTGCATAATTTCTCATTCTACCTAAAAATTTTGACAAAAATGACTAAATTCACGGAGCTAAACGGTGCTAGACGCCCCCTAGTCCCCCACATGAAGTGGGCCTGGCAGAACCCAGACACGGCAGTTCAGAAATAAGCACCCTCATACGCTAGGTGTGACCTATTATTAAAAAGTGACTGGGACTTTAATTCCTGTAAGACATGAAGTATTCTGCGGTAAGAGCAAGAATAAGAACATTTTTCACAAATTCTAAAGATAAGCCGGAGTACAAAATGATTTTTATGGCTAAAATTTTCTAACACCCTTACTCTTAACTGTACCAAAAGTACCATTTTGTTTTAAACTCCTCAAACATAAAACAGACTATTTTAGGTAATGTACTCTTAACTCAATACTACAAATCTCTTTTGATTCCTAAGTTGCCTCCTTAAGAGTTAAAAAAAAAAACTGATTACCTTATTAATCTACTAAGCCACTGTTGGATACAAAAAAAATTTTCCAAACTGTTCTATCTTAGAAACATTTAAACATTAGACACATATTCAGTTAATATTTTCTCAAGAATGGTCTCCATTTTCCAGCTGAATAAACGTTTTATGAGAATAGAGTTGTTAAAAGCAAAAAAAAAAGTTTTTAATCTCTTACAAATTATTCATAACATACTCTTTGAACCCAGGTTATGTGTAATGCATCTCTCTCCGTATCAATTCTCCGAGCCCCGGAACACATCCTGGAGGAGGCCCGACTGTGCAGGGGAGAGGGGAGCGCCCGGCTCTCGGGGCAAGCCGCCCGCTCCGTTGTGGCCGTGCGGCCGCAGCAGCTGAGCTGAGCTCCCGTCCAGGCGTACCTTGAAGAGCGGAGAAGCGTGGGCCCTCCTCAAGGACTCCTCCAGACTGAAGGAGAAAAGCACTTCAGCCTCCGCGTCTCGGAGGAGGTAGTTCTGCTCGTCTGAAAAGGAAGACAGCACGACCTCAGAAAGGGCCTGGCGCTGGGGTGCACCGCGGGCGACCGGCTCCAGGCACCCCGGGAGAAACCTGTGGATGAGTAAGTCTCTCCGACTGTACTTCAGTTCCTTTCCTCCCGAAAACAGCCAGGCCAAAGACACTCTTCCTCCTGGACCAGGGTTTCTTAGCTTTTAGGAACAAATGTCCAGAAAGCCATGGACCCTCCTCTCATCCATGGGCGGCTCCCCACCCCCTCAGCTGTAACTTCACGCTGTTGGGGGGCCACAGCGCCCCAACCCAGACCCAGGTGAAGGGCGCCCGTGTGGAGGCACAGCCAGGAACCAGCTTCACAGCCGGCGTGTGCCTGCGGGGATCAGCAAGTTCAGAGCCACTGGATCCGGCTGAGAGTCAGTAGTCAGTTTACAGATGTACCAGAAACAAGTTCCTTTTATACACGAACACATACAGCAATTTACAAAGAATGGTTTTCCCAGATCTTGAGAATCTAAAATTGTTAAATAATACCTAATCTGTCAAAAAAGATCACAAAATGTTTTAATCTTATGAATACATCTCATTCAGAAAAGCGTTTCATTTCATCATCGTAACCAAACTAACAGTCCGGGGTCGGGATGAGTCAGAAGACACGCTGCAGGGCTGACGGGCCGTGTGCTGGGTCTGCCCCTCGCCCTTCTCTTCTTAAACAACACCTTAAAAACGAGGAAACCGTTCTCAGCTCAGAGACCACAGTTGCTGACTCCATCACGTCACTCGGGAGACACTGAGATTTAACAACTGCTAGAAACGCAAGTCCATCAGCCAGCAGCAGAAAAAGGCATTACACTCAGTGAAAGAAAAGAAGAATGTCTTAAAAATGAAGTTAAAAAATGAACAAAGAAGTACTGTCATGCATGAAGTGATATACTTAAACGAAGGGATTTATCTGAAATCTTAGTGTCTACAGCAGGATGAAGGTTGCTGGGCCTGCTGAAGAGCTGTGACGGATGAGAGGAAGCAGTCCGTGTGTAAGGGGAGAGAGGACTCTGAAAGGAACACAGTGGCTACGACAACCCTGGGTTTCTAAGAGGAGCAGCTGAGTGACATTAACTTGGTCGGAGTTGTGGCAAGAGTCGACTTGAAAATCAAACTTGCCACAGCAGCGCAAAGGGCATGCGCACCCCAGAAAGAAAGAATCTACACAATTGGTGTCTCAAACTATGTAAATACAAATACAAAATGTCAAAACGCCTTTCCCCAGTGGCTGGAAGCGCCCACTGTTAAAGCTGTCAGAGCCCAGGCAGGGGCCGTGCTGCAGGGTTGGGGGTGCAGGGGTGGCCATCAGGGGCTGCCTCCACACAGGGGACTCGTCCAGGGAGCTAGTGTGTCTAGGACATGGGGAGCAGGCATCTCGCTGCTAGAGCACAGACGCAGGAAGGGAGAGGCGCGCGTGAGCCCTGTGCTGTGGGACTGGCACCGAAGAGACAGGCATGAGATGCACCATGGGAGTCGGCTCAGCGTAGCCAGAGCCCACGGGCCCAAGCGCCGTCAGCTCCCCAGTCTGCCCTGAGGAACCGGGGGTGGTGGGGGTCCCTGGGACGCGCTGGCACTGGCCTCGGGGCAGAAGAGCCTAAGACAAGCCCAGGATGCTCTGTTTCGCCAAAAGCTACCAGGAGGTCACGACTGGTGGCAAGAGCGGAGAGGGCACCAAGGCCAGCCCGGCCGGCGGCCACTGGTCACAGTGGGCGGCGTGGGAACGGCGACAAGACGGCAAGGAGACGTGAGGAAACAGGATAAACGGGAGTCGGCCGTGGGGCAGCGGCAAGTGCAGCCTTCAAAGTGCTCCCCACAGACGACTCGAGAGCAGGCGGGGCGGAGAGGGGGCCACCGTGGATACCACCCAAGCACAGGTCCGCTCTGTGCAGCCCCCGGCAGGAGGCATGCAGGGGAGGGGCAGGGGGCACGCAGCAGCGGAGTGACGGTGCCACCGCAGATGCCCTAACTGCCCTGGGGTGGGTGCCCCGCACTGACCCCCAGGCCACCCGCCCCGTGTTCCCAGGACACTCCTGGGCGCCCTGGCCCTGCTCCATCCACCATCCCACGCCTGGAACCCCCGCTCGACAGCCAGCGCAGCAGAGGACGAACCATCAGGAAGCAGCAGGGCAGGGCGACAGAGCTCTCCCCCGGCACCTCCCCCATCACCACGGCCTTCCTATTTCACAGCAAGATGCAGAGGCACCAAATGGCGCTGCGACATGAGATAATCTGTTCCTTATCCATTTAAATTCACAGACTTAAAAAATGAACTCGGCCTTTGCTGGGATGAAAACAGGGACAGATCAAGGCACGGCCCCTCCTAGCTGGGTGCCCGTCCCCGAGGCACGGCCCCTCCTAGCTGGGTGCCCGTCCCCGAGGCGCGGCCCCTCCTAGCTGGGTGCCCGTCCCCGAGGCACGGCCCCTCCTAGCTGGGTGCCCGTCCCCGAGGCGCGGCCCCTCCTAGCTGGGTGCCCGTCCCCGAGGCACGGCTCGGGCCCTCACCGACGAACTTCTGGCACTTGAAGCACTCCTCCAGCCACTCAGGCGTGACGATGTGCTTCACCACGGAAATGGCCGTCAGGAACTTGACCGTCCGCGTGACCTTGCTGGCGATGAGGTGGGTGCACTTCTGTGCGGACTCGGCGACCTCCCCGCCCAGGATGTACAGCTTCTGCAGGCCGGGAACAGAGCAGACGTGAGACCATCCTGTCTGCAGAGCCGCCCGCCCACCGGCAGCTGGGACCTGTCTAGACCGTGAATGGGGCTCTGGGCCGCGGAAAATGGTGAAAGCGGTGAAGTCAGACGTATGCCACCGCGCGAGCAAGGTGGAAACTGGGAGTGGCAACGAACATTTCCCTCATCAGTGCCGCACAAGCCAAGAGGAAAGCGGGCCCTCCACCCGACACCCGGAGGACACCCCTGGGAAGGGGCAGGGGGCTCTGCAGACCCCAGGCTGCCTATGCCCACATGAGCGTGGTAAGGCCTGTTAAGACACAGTCTCTAAGAAGTGACGACACAAAATTGACCTAAGACATAGACACATAAGAGCTGATCTCTTTACACCGAATCTTAAAAGAATTTTATAGTAGCATTTATAATTGTTTCTCTTCCTTAAAAAAATAAAGGGAAATGTTTGAATCCCTGTGATACAGGTCAACTAACTTTAACCATCCCCTCCCCAGACAGCCACATAACAAAACACAAGCCCACAATCCCTCCCAGTTTTACTTCCAGAAGTGCGTTTATGTAAATAAATACAAACACACTGCTGAGCCCTGGGCCCGCCACACTCGAGAGAACAAGTCTCAAGAAGACGGTGGGTTCATTCAGGAAACCTGAGGAGCACAGCTACTCTCATAAGCTGAAATCCTTTATGAAAACGGGATTTGCGTGGCTTTGCTAACGTGTGATTACCAGGCTGCTCTTGGCCTCCTCACCTGAGTCGTCCTAACAAGAAAGCAAGCGTCTAAGGAGGAAGCTGCAGCAAGACGAGGCGGGAAGGCGACGGTGTCCGGCGAGAGTAAACACACACCATAAGCACCGCGGCAGCACGGTGTTCCTGACTACGTGTTACCTTAGAGAGACAGCTAGCCTAAAGCAAATACGCAGAAAGCAACATTCCTAAAAGTCCTTACGCAAAACAGAAGCAAAGTTCACCTTTATGTACTGCTGAACCTGAACAGGCTCAAATCCAGTGAAAAGCACAAAAGGGGTCAGTTCCGGGGTTAACTTCTTGGTGGGAGGTGGAATATCTTCGATTCTATGAAACACACAGAGAAGAGAACGGCTATTGCTTCCCTCACGTGTTCTTTACCAAACGAGGGGTTTCAACAGCTTTAAGAGGCTCTGAGAGCTGAACCTGTGTGGTTCTCTTTCCGTCAAGGGAAAGCGCCGTGGCTCAGCTGCTCTTTCCTCCCCACCATTTACAGTCACCCCAAAGGGCTCTCGCCTGGCACCCCCAGGAGAGGGGCCCATCAGGCACCATCCCCACCCCGCGCTGGCCCTGGGGGGTCTTGAAGGCGGGAGCAGGGGCTCCCAGGGGTCCCTGTGGTCCCGGCCCCTCACTGTCTCCCACAGGCCCCATCTCACCCCAGAAGCTCTGACACAAGACAAAGCTGGTTGACTCAAGCACACACTTTATATTAAACTTTTTCCCCTTTCCTTAAATTTTTTCAAATCTTATTTTTAGGTGATATGTGAGACAGTCTATTAAATTAAAAAACCTGTAGCATTTTAACGATGGATATAGTCACATAATTAGGCTTTTACTAAAGAATCCAACGGTCCCCAGCCTGGGTGGCTGTGGGGACTGGAAGGAGGGGACTGAGGAGACAGAGACCCTCACGCAACGCGGCCCAGGGGTCTCTGGGCTTCAGCAGACAAGACCAGGACACGCCTGGGCACAGCCCACCCCAGCCCCACAGAGGGCTCCTCCCCCTCCCGATCCGGGCCAAGGGTCGAAGCGGGCTTCCAGGCGCACGCTGAGGAAGCCTGGGGCTGGGCTCAGTGCCCCCGCCCGGCCCACCACAGCAGCTCGGTTCACAGAACAGGGGTTCTGGTGAGATAGAAAAAAGATAAAAAAAGAAGATGGGACTGTTTTTCTTTTTTTTTTAATAAGAAAGGAAAGACACTGGCTATTCCCCATTTGTCTCCAGCAGTGAAACCAAAGCTGTCACGATACAGCTGCAATGCGAGCAAGCAGCAGATCCTTCCAAGTCCTGGTGGTTCAGCTGCTCAGTCGTGTCTGACTCTCTGTGACCCCATGGACTGCAGCCCACCAGACTCCTCTGCCCATGGGAGTCTCCAGGCAGGAACACTGGAGTGTGTGGCCATGCCCTCCTGCAGGGAGTCTTCCCGCCCCAGGGACTGAACCCATGCCTCTTATGTGAGCCGCATTAGCAGGGGACTGAACCCATGTCTCTTATGTGAGCCGCATTAGCAGGCTCCTCTGCCCATGGGAGTCTCCAGGCAGGAACACTGGAGTGTGTGGCCATGCCCTCCTGCAGGGGGTCTTCCCGCCCCAGGGACTGAACCCATGCCTCTTATGTGAGCCGCATTAGCAGGCGGATTCCCTAGCACCAGTGTTACCGGGGAAACTCTTCCAAGTGAAAATCCCAACTGCCACCGTTTCCTAGAACTTCCTGTGAAAGACCATCAACCGTGAAAAAACCAGGCGACGCTTCCTACCTGGCTCTTTTGGAAGAAGGCTGGACATTAGTTACTTCATTCTGCTTCGGTTTGGGAGGTAGTCTCACACCCTGTAATTAAAGGATGATTTACCTTAGTCAGCCTCCCCAGTAACACAGCAGCTTCTGAGCGCTTTCCACCCCCCTCACTCACACAAGAAATGCTCCCCACTGCACAGCTGCAGAGACCACAGGCTGCGAGCTGCCCAGGGAGGCCCTGGCACTGGCCACCCTCCCTGTTCACCTGACCCAAAGGTGCTTTAAGACGTCTTCACCCCCTCAGTGCCTGTGACAGATTTAATTCTCAACCTTGAACTTTTCAAAACACTTTTTACTACAAATATTTTGTTTTTTTGTGTCCCAGTGGAATCTGCAAAACATAATGATTGCAATTACACCCCTCCAGAAAGACGGAGGTTCCCCTCTGAGGGTGCACGACGCTTGGGTCACAGCACTCTGGAGATGAGGGCAGGCCTCTGACGGCCACGCCAAGACCCGGGCACAGTGCCCGCACTCCTAACACCATCTGGAGGCCCTGACCTGCGGAGATGCCGAGCCCAGAGGGGAGCCGGTGCATGAGGCTCCCACAGCCAGCCTCGCCCTGGCCTCTAACGCAGACCTTCTCCCACAGCACACTCATTTATCTACTGTCGGAAGCAACTGCCTCTCCACCGGAGGTGAGGGTGGCGGTGACCCCGCCGCCCCGAGTGAAGGGCGGCCCCTACTCATTCCTACCAACCAACCCCTGGCGCTCCAGTGCAGAACGGCCCACCCGAAGGCAGCCCACCAGAGACCCCAGCCCGCGGGCTAGAAGCCCACCACCACGGCGAGGAGCTGCGGTCAGGGCTGACACGCTGGTGCCCCAGTTCCCACCTCCCGAACCCCAGGGAGACACACGGTCTCCCTCTCTTCTGCTCTGCAAACCTTCGCAGCTCTCTGAAGAAGTCGGGGCTAACGGGTGTCGTGTGAATGAGGAACTCCCAGTATCATCAACAACGAGGGGAAAAGGGTGCACTGAACAGCTTACGACAGGCGAGAAGACTCAGCCCTCATTTGTCACGACGGCTGGTTACTACGAGAGCTACAGATGCAGACATATCGCTACTCCTTCGTAACACAGTAACGCCACAGAGGTGACTAACTTGACATACCATCAACAACTCTGACGACACTTTCAGCGGAACTCTCCAAGCATCTGAAGAGAGAAGACGGGTTACTTTCCAGAAATGCCGTGTAAAGGGCCCGTAATCAACACAGAAGCCTTTTCAGGACCCCCACACACTATTACATATAAAACAAGTTAACAATAAGGACCTGCCATACAGCACAGGGAACTCTAATCAATATAATAGCTGCATGGGAAAAAAACCTAAAAAAATAGATAAATGTACAAATGTGACTGATTCACTTTGCTGCACCCTTGAACCTAGCACAACATTGTAAATCAACCATATTCAATAAAAAAACAATTAAAAATGGAGGTGTATCAGTAACAACAGAAATGAGACGCCTCTCCAGGTGCGGGTCATCCTGGACACGCAGAGGCTCGGGTGACGGCCTCCAGGAAGTGAGCCGTGAGGACTACTCCTGAGTTCACAGGGAAGCCTGGCAGGGGCCGAGGGTTCCGTGTGAGACAAAGCCAAGCAAACCACCCGCCCGCATCCAGGTGCAGGCACCGCCCGCCCGCGTGGGCCACACCCCGGACAATTCTGGGAGCCCCGCACTCTGGCGTCCGAGAAACTGTCTGTAACGAGCGCAGCGCGTGGCAGCGGCGGCCTGGCTGGGCCCTCGAGGACAAGTGTCACCGAGGAAGGGCCTGGCGCCTGCACCATGGCTTCAGAGTGGACGTCACACCCAGGTCTGTCCCAGGGAAGCAGGCAGACGGTGGATCAAAACCAGGGAAGGCTTTCTTGCGACTGAGGCCATTAGGACTAGAGCTGGAAGGGCTCCC
Organism: Bos indicus x Bos taurus; assembly: GCF_003369695.1. NCBI lineage: Eukaryota > Metazoa > Chordata > Mammalia > Artiodactyla > Bovidae > Bos > Bos indicus x Bos taurus. The sequence goes on along the minus strand of NC_040079.1, from coordinate 2,965,888 downwards.
TCACGGGAGCGCGTGTTCCAGCAGCTGGGAGTGACCACTCCCTGGAGGGGCGCTCAGGTGCGTGAACAGGCTGAGCGCCATCTAGAGCACAGTCAGGGTGGCACAGAGAAGGCAGCACCGAGGGGAAGCGGGAGATGAGACAAAAACTGACACCACCCTGAAGGCAAGAGCGGTGCCTGGAGCGCCAGCCCACGGCCACGGGGAGCCGCCCGCTCACCCAGAAGGCTCAACACCAGCTGCGGGGTCGGGGCGAAGGGGTCCTGCAGGCCGAAGGCGGTGTAGCGGCCGTACTGCGTCTGCCGCAGGGCCTCGAAGTTCCCAGCAGGATGTCCCCCAACCACTGGGCGTTCACGCACGGGATCCGCCACTCTTTGGCCTTCTCGTACTTTAAACCAGTCGGTCTTTTTTGGTGTGGGGGGTGGCAGGGAGGAGAGGAGAGAAAACACATTCATTAGTATTACCAGTGTTCACACTTATACTTCTGTTAATACAAGCCAGCCTACACTTGCTCACACTGGAGTGGCAGAGACGGACTGCAGAGCTGACCGGGCTGTGAGGAGGTGTCCCCGTGACGTGAGGCTATCGCCCGGCCTGCTGTCAGCTCAGCACTGCCACCTAGTTTGACTGCAGCCCCTTAATCATCCCGTTTCATCCCACTGCCAGCATCACCACCACGGTCACTGCTGCTCTGTCAACAGACTCTGACGTCCACCCCAAAACCCTGACAGACCGAGGGACCCGGGGCGGGGCGTGCGGGGAGAGACGGAACCCTGGCTGACAGAGGGACCCAGGGCGGGATGTGCAACGACAGACGGAGCCCCGGCTGCACAGGGGAACGTGGGGCGGGGCGTGCAGGGAGAGACAGAGCCCCGGCTGACCGAGGCTGTGCGGGCCCAGACGGAGCCCCGGCTGACCGAGGGACCCGGGCAGCGCCGGGTGGGGAGAGACGGAGCCCTGGCTGACGGAGGGACCCAGGGCGGGACGTGCAGGGAGAGACGGATCCCCAGCTGATCAAGGGCCCCGGGGCGGGGCGTGCGGGGAGAGGTGGATCCCCGGCTGACCGAGGCGGTGCGGGCCCAGACGGAGCCCCGGCTGACCGAGGGACCCAGGCGGCGCCGGGTGGGGAGAGACGGAGCCCTGGCTGACGGAGGGACCCAGGGCGGGACGTGCAGGGAGAGACGGATCCCCAGCTGATCAAGGGAGCCGGGGCGGGGCGTGCGGGGAGAGGCGGAGCCCTGGTGGCCGAGGGGCCCGGGCGGCGCCGGCGGGCGCTTACTCTCTGCAGATGAGGACGGTGTTGCTGCGGCACAGGTAGCCCGTGTACTTGGCACCCGCCAGGTACGCCATCAGCTTCAGGTCGTCCCTGTCGTTGTCGACAAACCCCGTCACAGAGATGATCTGAGGGGGGAAAGGCCCAGTGAGGTCAAGAGGGAACGACGACTTAACCCACTTAATATGCGTCTTCTCCGTTAGCTGTGCTGCAGACACGTGCTTCCGTCCCCCCTCCAGCACTGGTGGGCACGTGGGGGCACCACCTCTGACAACGCCGTTACTGGCGACAACACTGCACACGAGCCGCCAGAGGGACGAAAAGCAAACACACCAAAGCGGAAACGCCTCCCTGTGTCAGCGCGACACTGTTCCGATCACGGTAACACAGCTACCTAGGAATACTGGTCAGCTCTTCTTACTGACCCTGGATTTGGGCTCATCTGACCAGGAGAACCGACAGGAGAGCACGTCTGGCGGGCTGTGGCCACACTTAATTGTAAAGTGAAAGTGAGGTCGCTCAGTCGTGTCTGACTCTTTGAGACCCCACAGACTGTAGCCCTCCAGGCTCCTCCGTCCATGGGATTTTCCAGAAAAGAATACTGGAGTGGGTTGCCATTTCCTTCTCCAGGGGATCTTCCCAACCCAGGGATCGAACCTGGGTCTCCCACATTGTGGGCAGACGCTTTACCATCGGAGCCACCAGGGAGTAGGCATTTATTAAACAGTGTCCAAGACTCGGGAGAACCCGTTAAATGTCAGGAAGCTGGGACTGTTACGGGGGACAGAGAAGGAAACAAGATGCTTATTCCGTCCAGGGAGGCGGGGGGAGCCTTACGTGCTGGGAGCACGGCTTGCCCCCCGGGGGGAAGGCCACGGGGAAGTGCAGGGCCCGATGGGGCGGCACCAGCTTCTTCTTCTTCAGGACCGTGTTCAGCCAGTGTGCCGTGATGCACCTCTTCCTCTCCTTCATCGCCTGTGAACATAATAGAGCGGGCCGGTCGCTGGGGGCTTTACCGCAGGCAACACACAGAGCTGTGAGGCTGTAAACTACAAGGTCACTTCTGCTGGAAGTCCTATCAATACAGGAGCTCCAGGAGCTTAGCACCCACCTCACTACACTAATAAACTGCAGCAGCGTCCCCGGTCACCTGAACACAGCCCAGAACTGTTACCGTTCACTCAGGAGTAAGAGCCGACCGCGGGGGGGCGGAAAGCTGACAGCCCAGGAAGCGAGTTCAGGCACGGAAGAAGAGGACACTCCCAATCATCACAATTAGATACCCCCGTGAGAACACAGCAAGTTCCAAAAACCTAACTGCCCCTGAAGTTAACCGCAGGACGGGGAGCTGCCAGCAGGAGGCCCTGCCGGGGCGGACGGTGTCCACCTCCCCCTCACTGGGAAAACTGCCTTTCCGCCCTGGTCCTCACGGGCAGAGAAGCCGGGGGCCACAGAGGTGTCCACACGCCAAAGGCAGATGGAAATGAGCGAGCAGCAGTGTCCTGTCTTCAGAGACGGGAGAAAGTCCTCTCCAGGCACGACTGTCCCAGCACCACTCAGAGCCCCCTGGTCCCAGCAGAGCCGAGCCCTCACCTGTGCGAACAGCCCGCTGACCTGACTCTCGCACAGCAGGTGGGTGCAGCGGCTCGAGAACGTGGGGTCCACGGCTCCTCCGTGCGCCTGGATGATCTGCACACACACGAGACCCATGGTCAGTCAGCTCCCGCACCCGGGGGAGGGCCTTCGATCTCCAAAGGGACAGAGTTCACGAGACCCACCACGTATGCACGCAGTGTATTTCCCAAAGTGAGAACTAACCATCAGTTATATCATGGGCTTTCCCAGCCAGCACTACACAGCAAAGACGAACTAAGCCCTGTTTCATCTGAACTTCCGGAGGAAGAGTGGGATGCTCTCTTTCTAAGACAGGGCGCTGCGGATGTCTTAGATAAACCAGCTGTTCTGCACTGTGGGGCATCCCATGTCTCAGGGGGCTGGCTGCACCCTGACCCCCAACCCAGGTGCCAAGAGCACTTCCCTCGCTGGGACAGTGAGAAAAGTTTCAGACAGCGCCAACTGGTCCCTGGGGCCAGAAGCGCTGCCTTTAAGAACAGTGTGGAGATTCCTTAAAAAACTGGAAACAGAATTGCCTTATGATCCAGCAATCCCACTGCTGGGCATACACACTGAAGAAACCAGAACTGAAAGAGACACGTGTACCCCAATGTTCATCGCAGCACTGTTTATAATAGCCAGGACATGGAAGCAACCTAGATGTCCATCAGTAGATGAATGCATAAGAAAGCTGTGGTACATATACACAATGGAGTATTACTCAGCCATTAAAAAGAATACATCTGAATCAGTTCTAATGAGGTGGATGAAACTGGAGCCTATCATACAGAGTGAAGTAAGCCAGAAAGAAAAACACCAATACAGTATACTAACGCATATATATGGAATTTAGAAAGATGGTAACAATAACCCTGTGTACGAGACAGCAAAAGAGACACTGATGTATAGAACAGTCTTTTGGACTCTGTGGGAGAGGGAGAGGGTGAGATTATTTGGGAGAATGGCACTGAAATATGTATAATATCATATATGAAACGAGTCGCCAGTCCAGGTTCGATGCACAATACTGGATGCTTGGGGCTGGTGCACTGGGACGACCCAGAGGGATGGTATGGGGAGGGAGGTGGGAGGAGGGTTCAGGATGGGGAACATGTGTATGCCTGTGGCAGATTCATTTCATTATATGGCGGAACCAATACAATACTGTAAAGTTTAAAAATAAAATAAAATTAAAAAAAAACAAATATAGTAAAAAAAAAAAGAAACTATATCCTAAAGAGAAAAAAAGGAAGCAAAGCAACATGAAGTTAAATTTAGTTTCTGAATTTTTTCATACCGTCTTGTATCCCAATTGCAGTGGTTGCATGGTTGTGTGGCACTGAGGGGAACGCTGTTACCAAAAGGGCGAGAACTTTCTTGGGTTGGCCAAGAAGTTCTTTTGATTTTTTTAACTAAAAGACGTATTTTTAATGCGGCCCAAGAAGTTGAACAACGTGTTCACTGTTTTGTTCCACTACCTGCTACCACTTTCCAGGCAGCTTCACAATTCCACGTTCCCAAGACTTTCTATCATTTTGAGCAAAGAACTGCTGTTCCAGGTGCCTTTTTACAGTCTTCTAGGGAAAAATTTTTTTCCAATGAGAGAATTTTGTAAAGACCGAAATAAATGGAAATTCTAAGGTGCCATGTTTGGTGAATATGGTGGATGAATCAGAACTTCCCAGACAAGCTCTCACAGTTTTTGCCTGGTCATCACACATCGGAGAAACATGAGGTCTGAGTTATCCTGATGAAAGCGTGTAAGTTTTCTGTTGATTAATTCCGGGTGCTCTTCACACAGGGCTGCTTTCAGCTGGTCTAATCGGGAGGAGTGCTTGTTGGAAATAACCCTTTGGTCTTCCAGATGGAGCCACAACAGAGGACTCCGTTCCACCCCCTCCATACACACATCACCTTCTCTGGTGTGGCTGGTGGTTGTTCGTTTCACTTGCCCCCAAATCTCTTCTGTTCACTATTGTAGAGTATCTTTTCACCACTGGCCACAGTTTGTTTTAAAAACAAAACGTCTTTTGCTACGTTTCAGTACAGAACTGCATGTGAAGAAAAGGTCAAGAAGGCTTTTTCCGCTTCACTCGTGTGGAACCCAAACATCAAAGTAATGAGCACAGGCAGGCTGGTGCACCTCTCTCAGTGCTGGGCCTGGACACCCTGAGCGTGCCGGCCGCCTCACGCGGTATAATGTTGACTGCTCTCGGCTAACGTCTCGATTTGCTCGCTATCAACTTCAACTGGTCTACCCAGCCATGGGGCACCGTCCACAAGAAACCTCCAGCAGGAAACTCTGCAAACCACTTCCGGCACATTTGATCAGTCACTGCACCTTCTCCAAACACTGTACAAAGCTCTCTTTTATTCCTTTTCAGTTGTGTTTTTACCTTTCTTGAAATAATTAAGCATAATATGCCAAGAATATTCCTTTGTTTCTTTCATCTTCAATATTAAAATGGCTACACAGAAATTCACCAATTTTGATAACTTTTTAAAAGAATACAAGCTGATAAGACAGCTGTCACAGAACAATCTAACAAAACTGTTCTGCACGAAGTTAAAGTCAGTTAAGCACTATTAGAGCCGTCTTACATAAAAACCAACAAGCTTCTTGGCCAACCCAGTGTGAGTATAGGCATAGGTACACGCGTGTGTGTGTGTGCGTGTGTGCGCGCAGGTGTGTGTATCTCAGTGACCTCACCCTTTTCCAGGTGGCCAGCAGCTGCTTGTCAGACATCTGCTCTGGATAATCTGCGATTGCAAACACACACCCCAGTAGGAAGCCTTCTTCTGGGACTAGAACAGAATCACACGAGGAAAACGAATCAGAGCCTGCGTGCTGTGAACGTGTGCACGGAACACGAGAAGGCGCACTCTGCAGAGCTCGACGTGAATCTATGAAGTTAGTCACGCCTGCCCGTGACGTCTCCACCAGTCGAGGACCTCTGCAGAAGGCCCTCAAAAGCAGCAGCTGCTACAAATGGAGCTACTCGATCACCCCCATCACGTGACTCAAAGCCGGGCGCCACCACAGATTACGTCTGGGCGCCGAGCGCCCTGAGCGCTCCTTGCGGCAGCCCGCTGTTCCAAGGACACCGGTGTTCACTTCAGGGTGGGGACGGAGGCCCAGAGCCGAGAAACCTAACAATTCCGAACTATGGTCCCCATTTTCTAACTATTTCTCGAGGCGAATCCTTAGCCTGCCCTCAAACGCTCTCAGAGCAGGCACAAGGGTTTCGGGAGAGGGAAAGAAAGATGCATGTTACTAACTCTCCACCGCCGGGTCGTGTCCGAACAGCGGGGGCTGCGCCTGCGCCTGGGGCGGCGGGGGCTGCAGGGCCTGGGCTGGCGGGCCAGGCAGCTGGGCCGTCGGCGTCGGCTGCATCTGCTGCAGGCGCTGCAGGTGCTGGAGCTGCTGCTGCTGCAGGTGGGAGAGCTGCTGCTGCTGCAGGGGCGGCTGGGGGCGCTGCAGGGGCGGCTGGGGGAACTGGTGCGGGTGGGCCGGCGGCGGCGGGAACGGGTGCGGCGGGGGCGGGGGGTAGGGCTGCTGCGCCAGATGCTGCTGCTGGAGCTGCAGGAGCTGCTGCGGCTGCAGGTGCAGGATGGGCTGCGGCGCCGGGGCCGGCTCCGGGGCCACCTTCACTTGGCCGAGCAGCACTGCACTCGCGGGGCCCTGCTGGCTGTGGTTCACCTGCTGCTCCAGTGTCTTCGTCGGTGCCGAGAGGGACTGCAGGATCTGGAAGCAGAGATCAGGCAAGGGCACGTCAACAGCTGCTGCCCTCACCTCACAGGCCCCTCAGAGAGCGGAGCACACACCCGACATGCCATGGGCTAACCCTCACCAGCAGGAGGCTTCGAGCCCACTCGCCTCTCTCCCGGCACACACACTGCCAGCTCAGTGAAGTGGACACGCTCGTGCTTGAGACCTCTTCACCAAAACGCGGAACGCAGTAAGTAAAATGGAAGAGGCTACAGAACAGACGTGGGCAGATACACTCCCTAGAGTGGCTGACTCGCTCCAGAGCAGAAGGACTGGGGCTGCTGGCAGGGGGCTGTTCTTTCCCGCTGACCCCACAGTCCTGCTGCGAGCACGATACCCCGCCACCCCCCACCTCCCCCAGACCACACAGCCTGACCAAGCCTCCCTCCCACAGCTGCCGTTTCCCAACAAACAAAGGGTCCAGAGGACACCAAGACCCCACCCGCACGAAGGCACGGGACGCTGCAGCCCTGGACGGCAGCCGCCAGTCCGCCTCGTCCGCGGCCACCCTGCTCTGCCACACACACGAGGGACAGGAGAAGCCAAGCCCCAGGTGTGTGCATGCGGGCAGCCCTCCCCAGCTCACAGGCCCGTGCACACACACTGGACAGAAGGCCTCAGGCTGGAGCCCCCGCCGGCCACAGCGTCCCCCGGGCTCACCCCCTCCTCCGGACAGGCGTCGGCCAAGCACCCGACAAGCACCCCACGAGCTTCAGGAACCAGGGACATCACCTCGCAGAACGTCACATCCCATGTTACTTTACTACCTGCTCAGCGCCGGACGTGACAAAAGAAACCTGTCTTACGATGAAGTTTCCCTACATGCTCATAAGAAATTGGAAGCCAACGTGCTATGGTCAAGGAAAACAGTAACAAACAGATTTTACTAAAAGGCAATGCCAAAGAATGTTCAAACTACCACACACTTGCACGCATCTCACACGCTAGCAAAATAGTGCTCAAAATTCTCCAAGCCAGGCTTCAACAGTGCATGAACTGAGAACTTCCAGATGTTAAAGCTGAAGGCAGAAGAACCAGACATCAAACTGCCAACATCCGCTGGATCATAGAAAAAGCAAGAGAATTCCAGAAAAACATCTACTTCTGCTTTGTAGACTAGGCCAAAACCTCTGACTGTGTGATCACAACAAATTGGAAAATTCTTAAAGAGATGGGAATACCAGACCACCTGACCTGCCTCCTGAGAAACCTACATGCAGGTCAGGAAGCAACAGTTAGAACTGGACATGGAAGAACAGACTGGTTCCAAATAGGAAAAGGAGTACGTCAAGGCTGTATATTGTCACCCTGCTTATTTAACTAATATGCAGAGTACATCATGAGAAACGCTGGGCTGGAAGAAGCACAAGCTGGAATCAAGACTGCCGGGAGAAATATCAATAACCTCAGATATGCAGATGACACCACCCTTAAGGCAGAAAGTGAAGAGGAACTAAAAAGCCTCTTGATGAAAGTGAAAGAGAGTGAAAAAGTTGGCTTAAAGCTCAACATTCAGAAAACAAAGATCATGGCATCCAGTCCCTTCACTTCATGGCAAATAGATGGGGAAAGAGTGGAAACATTGACAGACTACTTTTTTGGGCTCCAAAATCATTGCAGATGGTGACTGGAGCCATGAAATTAAAAGACGCTTGCTCCTTGGAAGAAAAGCTACAAAAAGCCTAGACAGTGTATTAAAAAGCAGAGAAACTACTTTACTGACAAAGGCCCGTATAGTTAAAGCTATGGTTTTTCCAGTAGTCATGTATGTTTGTAAAAGTTGGACTATAAAGAAAGGTGAGGGCCAAAAAACTGTTGCTTTTGAACTGTGGTGTTGGAGAAGACTCTTGGACTGCAAGGCGATCCAACCAGTCCATCCTAAAGGAAATCGGTACTGAATATTCATTGGAAGGACTGATGCTGAAGCTGAAGCTCCAGTACTTTGGCCATCTGATTGAAGAACTGACTCATTGGGAAACACCCTGATGCTGGGAAAGATTGAGGGCAAAAGCAGAAGGGGACAACAGAGGATAAGATGGTTAGATACCATTACTAACTCAGTGGACATGAGTTTGAGCTAGCTTCGGGAGTGGGTGATGGACAGGGAAGCCTGGCGTGCTGTAGAGCATGGGGTCGCAAAGAGTCGGACACGACTGAGCGACTGAACTGAACTGAAAAGTCAACCAATACAACCAATCCCCATTTTTGTATCCCTGTCATTTAAATAAAACTCTGGAAATTCAACTTTAACATAAACCGAAGTTATAAAAAAAATCTCAAATATGTTTTTAACATACATCTTTCACTTAAACAGACTCCAAAACATAAACATTATATAATTTGCAAGAGTAACAGGCCTTGGATTCAGTGATGAAACAAATTAAAACTCAAATAAGTTAAACTCAAGAGTTTGAGTACATCTGTCTTAAGAATCACCCTAAAGGTAAGAGGAGAATCTCCGGGCACTCTGAAAACTTCGCAGTTGAGCAGAAAAAGCAGATTTAAATACATTTTTAAGTAACAGGATAACTCTTTTCTCTATGCAAGTATTAAAAAATACCCAGTCAAGTGGGGCAGAAATGAAGCCCACCACAGACCCAGCCGAGCAGAGAACAGCACTTGGGACGCTGACCCTGCAGAGAAGCAGGCGGGAGTGGGAGGGGACCAGGAGCCCACACAGAGGACACACGCTGGTCCCGTACCTGGGGGGCAGGGGGGGCTTCAGGGAGGTTATTACCACTTTACAGCCTTGGGGACCATTAGAATGGGCGTCCCTTGTAGCTAGCTCAGTTAGTAACGCAGGAGACCCTGGTTCGGTTCCTGGGTCAGGAAGATCCCCTGGAGAAGGCATATAGGCTACCCACTATGGTATTCTTGCCTGGAGAATCCCATGGACTGCAGCCTGCCAGGCTCTTCTGTTCATGGGGTCGCGAGAGTCGGACACGACTTACTGACTACACCACCACCACCGTTAGAATGTAACCTGTGTGCATGCACTGCTTCCCCTCAGCAGCAGCAGCCCCCTCGAACCCAACAGCCTGCCTGTCTGCCGTGAGCAACAGGGCTCCCGAGGGGCTCCCGAGGGTGGCATCTGAAGGGGCCGGCACGCCTGGGGCAGGCGGAGAGGCAGGCGAGGGCCCAGCCGGCCTGAGGTGGGCGCCGCCCACAGGGCCCGCACCTGCCCGCCAGCCACCGAGACGCCCGGGAGCGCCCTCCCCGGCCACCAGATGCTGTGTCCAGCTTTCCAATCTGCGTCTGGCTGGAAACCCGCCTGAGTCCACCTGAGCGAGCATGTGGCGTGCCACACTGCAAACTACAGTTTTCAGGGCACGCCAAGTCTGGACGTCGCTCTGTGCTGTCACAGTCCTTATTTAAGTTCCTGACGCTGAACGCCACATTTGACATACACACGCACAGCTCCTAACCGCCAGAAACGTCCAATTTCAGCAGGACTCTGATGGCTGCTGTCTTTCCCCAACCTCCTGATCTAATTTTAAACTAAATCTTCTAACTTTCAAAGATTCCTTTTCTCCACACCTAGCAGTGAAATGTCCCAATGTTCCGACACTGCTAAAGAGCTCCGCGAAGGTCTCCTCCAAAGGTTTCCGGTCAGTATTACAACCCTGCCCTGGTGAGGACGGATCCCTACCCCACCCACACGGCGGGCGGAGCGAGACTGTCTTCCTTGGAGGTCGCACCTGCAGGACGACTGGCGGGAAGGCAGACGTGTGCCCCGCCACGAACCGCACATTTCCAGGTCCAAGGATGCAGATTCCAAGGTACAGGGAACTTGGGATTTAAGTCAAGCTCCACTGCCCTTGAAAGACACTGGCAACGCCATCACCGACGAGCAGGGCCCTCTGCGCTGCTGGCGAGGGGGCACCAGGCACACCTGTCCTGTCTCCATGGCTGAGGAGAAGGAGGCTGGCATCCCTCCCCCCACCTCTCAGGCAGCCCCAAGGAACAGCCCAGGGAGGCGTCTGCCGGCCCGCAGGGCAGGTCCCCCGGAGGCTTCCCCAGCCTCCCCTACCCCGATTTCTGACTTCCTCCCCTTCTCTGCCTCTGGCCCCGCATCCGCACCCCACCCTCCCTGCGGCCCCTGCACGGCTGGGTGCTGACACGGGGCCCACAGGGGTGCCTGCTCTTTCCCAGGCTCCAGCTTCTCCCTGGGTCTCGGCGGCACCACCTGCCGTTCTCTGACTGCCTCCTCGCTCCTCCCGCCACTCGCCACTCACAACCGGGGCCAGCACACAATGTGCAGGTCCTCTGGAGCACACCAGACGCCTCAGCAGACCGTGGCCCGCCAGCTGCGGTGCGCGACCTTGCCCTCCGCCTTCCCCTCCGAGGCCGCCACTCTCCCCAAATCGCCTATCCGAACGCGCCAGCTCTGACCCTCCGGCTTCCCCTGTGGGCTGTGGGTGCCAGCCCCAGCGCCCAGCCCTCACCGGGGGCCAGACCCCACCGCGCGCACTCTGCCAACACCCCAGGGTAGGGTGCCCCCTCACCCTGGCTCCTAACCAGCTCCAGCACGTGTCCGGAACCTCGCATCCATGTCAGGACACTTGCCCCCCAAGTCCCTGACCCCGTGTCCCCCCCACACTACCCCTAAGCCTGGCCGGGGGCCGCCCCTCCAGCGTCTCAAGGACCAGGTACTATCCACTTGTCACTGCATACCCCAAGACAAGGAGGCAGGGAGGGACACTTCTTACAGACTTTTAACCAACAGGACTCTCAAACTATCCCCCCGCGGCCTCCCCACCACAGAAGCCAAGGCCCCGCCTGCCAGGCCCCTCCAGTCCTCAGGACACGGCCGAGTCAGTCTGCTCGGGGTCTGAGGGTTGCCCCCCACCCAAAACTCGCTTTCAGCTCTGCCAGGGCTGCCTGGGGTTAAGTGCCTGACCTAAGGAGCCTCCTCCGCCAGCGGCTGGTACAAGACCTGGCACCACCGTCCAGACACCCACATCGTGGGGAGCCCTTCTGCTCAGACCTGTCTGCGCCCTGCCTGTCTTCTGCACCTGAGAGGGGCTGGGCTCCTCGTCCTCACTCACCACCTTTTCTCCAGGGACCCCCCCGCCATACACACACACAGGGACCCTCCCCACACACACACAGAGGGCCCCCTCCACACACACACAGAGGGCCCCCACACACACACACACAGGGACCCTCATACACAGGGACCCCCCCACACACACATACAGAGGGCCCCCACACACACAGGGACACACACACACAGGGACCCCCCTACACACACATAGGGACACACACACACCTCAACTGCCTTCTTTTTGTCCTGAATGGAAAAACAGCTACTGAAGCGTTTAAGATCCATTCTGTACAGCAGGCTCCCATCACAAAACTGTAAAGTAAAACTGAGGCTTCTTCGATCACTGCGCGAACCATGCCTGCCCTCTACCGACCCACAGCTCATGCTAAACACCAAGGCACAGCGGGCAGCCTCAGGCTTCCCTCTGGCGCCACCATCGGGGCAGCCTGGCCGCAGGCGTGTGCCGCTCAGCGGGGTCAGGGCCTGTCACTGTTCTCTCGGGAGCCCGCGACACTGAACACACGCATGTGCAGACACAAAGACTGCAGAACACGCCCTCGGGCAAAGAAACACTGCTTGTATGTAAACTGTTCTGAAGAAGCAGAAAATTATCGGATATTCTAAGAAGACTGAAATCGGACATTTACATTTCTGTCTCTAGAAGAGTGACTTACGTGCGCCACGTTGGAGGGGCGGCTGGACATCTGCTGGATGTCGGCGTTGTTCGTGATGTTCCTCAGCGTCCGCATGGCCGGACTCCAGGCGGCCATCACCTCGGGCCTCTCGGGGCCCTGCAGGCTCTGTCCCGGAGCCAGCAAGCTTCCGCGGACCTCGGGCGGCAGGATGCCCCCGGGGACAGGCGGCACGTTGGCGCACAGGTTAATCAGCCCGGGCTCCTTACCGGGGGGCAGCCGGCGCTTCGCTGCCGCCAGCTGGGGGACCTCTGCCGGGGTCCAGTTTAAGTTCCTCTCTTGCTTCTCGGGCGAGGAGTCTGAGGAATCGTCGAACATCAGCTCCCCTTTGGATTTCTCAGCGCTCGACTTGGGTGAGAACGGCGGCTCTCCGGAGGGGGAGCCCTCCTGAGAGCTGGCCAGGCTGGACTTCCCGTCCGTGCTGCCCTCATTCGGGGAGTCAGGCTCCTCATTGCCCGCCCCTTCCTCCTCTTCCTCTTCCTCCTCCTCCTCCTCGTAGACGATGAGGCGGGGGTGATAAAGGGCTTCGTCCTTCCTGGTCTTCTCCGAGATGCAATCCAGGACCCAGTCGGGGGTCACGATCTTAATACTGGCTCTCCTCAAAGCACACTCGTATTTCTCCTGTGGGTGAAGCACAGACACACACACAAACAAGCTGCGGGGTTTATCAGATCTCCTAGCATCACAGACGCAAAGCAAGAACTCTAGGAAGACAAGAGTCAACTCCCGTTGTGGCCACTTCACCCACAGGAACCACTCAGACCCCTTCAGACAGCAGACAAGAAGAACCACGTATCAGGGGTCACAGGACGCCGTGGCATGTGCCAACAGCAGTCTGAAAAGACTGTGCTTCAATTCTTGTGTACAAACGCAACTTCTGACAACACGCAGCGCCAGGACTCCCGTGAGACGCTCAGGAGTGAAAGGCGTGTCTGCTGTCCAGCGTGCTGTCCAAGAGCCGCTCGGAGCCGTGCTGCAGTGGACGGAGCCCCCAGGACCACAGGCAGTCACAGGGCGTGAGGACACCGCTCCACCAGGCACCGGCGTGCACCAAGCTCGTTCTACTATAAACACAAAGCCGCAATGATTCTGACCCGAGGCTTCCGACTGAGCTCCGCACAGAAGTCAAACAGGCGACGGGACTATGACGGAAGCCAGCGCCAAGCCGCGTGGGCCGCGGGCAGGGAGGCCCGGCGGGGTCTGTGGGCAGCGAGCGGGGGCGCCTGGCAGGTGGACGCTCCTAGGGGCAGGGCAAACCGGAAGGCACGCACGAGGGAAGAGAGACGAAGGAAACGCTACGCGAGAGCAATGTGATAAAGCAGCTTTAAGTGAACCCGTTCGTAAACGTGGCTCGGTGAACCGACAGATTCCGACCCTCCTGTGCTAAAGCCTCGGCTAACAGCCATTCTCCAGAAAACACATATTTGGGGCCATAAACTATACCCACTTCCGGCTGCACGCCAGGGCCAGGGGCGGGCTGGAGGACCCGAGGACCCTCCCCAGCTCCGCCTTCCGCCTTCAGTGGAGTGTAGCATGTACACCCGGAAACCGGCTCCCTCCGCCAAACACTGAGCAACATACCCTGTGTTTTGGCCGTTATTAAATTCCTCCATTCATCTCAATTTAATACATTTTAAAAATTCAAGAATACAGAAAAGTTTCATCATGCCATTTATGTATTTTCTACATAAATTGATCAAAAATGAAAAAAATTAAAAGTGCCATTTAGTTTTGTGTATATACTCAGCTAGCTCAGTTGGTAAAGAATCCACCTGCAATGCAGGAGACCCCGGTTCGATTCCTGGGTCGGGAAGATCCCCTGGAGAATGCATAGGCTACCCACTCCAGTATGCTTCGGCTTCCCTTGTGGCTCAGCTGGTAAAGAATCCACCTGCAATGCAGGAGACCTGGGTTTGGTCCCTGGGTTGAGAAGATACCCTGGAGAAGGGAAAGCTACCCAGTCCAGTATTCTGGCCTGGAGGATTCCATGGACACAACTGAGCGACTTTCACTTTCAGCTGGTCTGACAAATCCACTCGATTCATATACTGCCTCCAACTGTAATGTGACCTTTTACAAGTATTCTCTCATAGTTTTAAAACTTATAAACATTTCATTCCCCTTAAACTAGCTACCTAAAATCAAAGGACTTATTTTCAGCTATAAACCAGTTGATGAAAAAAAAAACCCTATACTCTTTAATCAAAGCATACTACTTATCTCTTAAATTGTCATGTAAGATACAACTTTTTACTTAAGTAGACTTTAAGATTCGCCCCAAATTTTCAGAGCTTCTCCTTGGATTATGTGCCTTACTAAGCTAAAGCACACTCACCAGCTCACAGCTCACTTTCTCGTCAGAGAATGAGCACTCTGAACGGTACACATCCACAGGCTGCCCTGCTTCCCAGGGTCCAGGGAAAGGGCCCCTCCTGGCAGGTGGGTCTCTCAGCTTCCACACCCCCTTCACCCCAGACCCGCACGCCCACCTCCCACTCAGTGAGTCAGTGCACTCGGGGGAGACACACGTGGTGTTGATTCAGACTGAAGGCAATAAAAAATATGGAGGTAACGACAGACATGGGAACATCAACTTGTCAAAAGACCTTCCTACTATGAATACACTATACTTAGTTCTAAATAACTGTCCACGGGAGGAAAAAAGCTCGGCCTCCACATGAGAGCAGTTCTCGCACTTCATGTGGGGGTGCAGCAGAAGCCCCGGGTTCCTCACCCCAGCAGGTCCTGTTTCGCTCGGTCTGGGGTGGGCGGGAGGCCAGCCTGCAGCCCTAACACGTCCTGCGGGGCTGCGCTGCTGACCTGCACCCCACTCGGGAACCTCAATCCCCACGGCCCCACCCGTGCTTAGAGAAGAGCCCTGGGCTCGAGCAGATAAACACCGCTTAAATATTCCAGGTTATTAAGAAGGATAGTACACTGAGAACTGCTCCAAATGCATGTTTTAATTATACTCAGTACGACCCTTTGTAAAAATTGTAAAGAGCACTAACACACATTTTCACAAAATTGAAGTTTTAGTCGATGTGAAAGGAAACCTAAAGATTAAAAAATCTGTCCAATCTTCACCATGAAATAAACCCAAATTTCTTTGTATTTAAAAGTCACATCCGGTTCAAAGTAAAATTCGTCATCTCCCATCCATTGTGGAATAAAGCTGTTTTACAAGTGACATAAACTCACATTATCAACTTTTGCAAACAGAATCCAGTTAATTTAAAAGAAGTTCAAAGAAGACATGCGATGACTGGAAATGCTTAGAAGACATTTAAAAGGAGAACGTACATGGGTCGCTTACCCCCTTTGGCTCGGGAACAACCAGGTGCGTGCACTTCCTGTTGAGGTTCAGCTGGCAGCCGCCCCCGTGGAAGGTGAGCATCGCCCACAGGGCGCTTCGGTCCTCAGGCGACACCTGGTGGGAACCAGAAATCACGCTTCCATCACACTCACCGACTTGCCTGCCCACTTTATGTGACATCATAACCACTGTGCTCATCTACTTTTTTCCTTCTTAAATGTCATTAACCCAAGCATATTAGTGGGAAAAACAGATGAGCTTTCAGCTATGTGCTTGTTACAGTAAACTTTTACTTCTATCTTAAGTTTTATAAACATCACCTTTTTTGCCTTGTCACCAAATAAACTAAAAAATACTTACGTCTACACTCTAGGGGCTGAGTGGAGGATTACTTCATTACATACCGAGATGACAGGGAAACAGAACTAGTACCCCACACTCCATCTTCCAACTCAGTCATTTTTTAACATGTTTCAATACAGTAGTATAAAGATCATATTCAAAGGATTCCTTAAGAATTAATGGATAACAAATAAATGCTTATTATGAAATGAATTAAAAATAAAAGACAAAAATACAGTGGCGTATAAGCTCAGGGGAAAACATAATTACCAAGCACACAGAAAATGAGGCAAGCATAAAAGGCGTAATTCCTATGCTTGCGCACGCAAGTGATGAAGCTGAGACGCAGATGCGATGGCTTATGCTGTGACAGAGGCTTTCACTCCAGAACCAACAGCTCCATTTATTGCCTGCCTACTATGTGCCAGGAACTGTGCCAAGGGCTCCTCGTCCCTGTGACCCAGCAGAGGACGCACGAACTCACAGAAGTCAGTGCTGATCACTGTAAAACCTAGGTCTGCCTAAGCCCAGGTCTGACTCCAAACTGTGCTTCCCACTGCTCTAGACTGCTTCGCTAAGGGCAGGTCCTACTAAAAACAATTTCTAAAAAATAAAACTTTATCATCTGAAAGTCAAAAGAAACATTTAAGGAAAACAAAGGTGTTAATTCTAAGATAATCACTGAAGTCAATTTTAGGTAACTTACTATAAATTGTGAATTATAGTTAAGAATTCTGAACTTTGTCTCAAGCTAATTTTTTTTAAGTTTAACAAAATTTTTTCTTTTTAACTGTCATTATTCAGATTGCCGAAAATCTAACATCCTGTATCTACTCTCTATTTTACAAATATTTCTAGAAATTATTTTGCATTCCATACTACTCTGTGAATACTAACAAGAACACATTAATTTTACAAAGTCACCTTAAAATCATTATTTTGTATGTCTTTAGTCAGTGACACATTTCAGGAAACTTGATCAGAAGGTGTTATTTTTAATAGTGACTTCCACAAAAACATATCCTGCAGCATTTGGTGGTGAGATTTAATTACATGATAAAACATACAACTCTAATAAATCGTTATATAATCTTTATTACAAATGAAATAAAAACCCCAATCTAGACGTGGCTTTATTATTTTTAGTTCACTGACTAGTCCTCCAGCCTACGGCCTGGACCCTGGCTGGGTTTCAACAGAGCACAGCAAGCTGCTGTTGAAAGAACGCTGCATGGGGGAGGCGAGGCCCTGCATGGACCAAGCCCCCAAACTCTAACTTGTATCAACTTGGAAAACTTCCTGGAATCAGTCTTCATCAACCTGCGTTCGCATTAAGTGACGTGAACATATCTGCACCAGCTCGTCCAATGAATCTCTACCAGTGTGATGGAGAATGCTCTTTCCACACGAAACTGCTAACAATAGCTACCTAGTGGTGACGGGGTCATGGGGACATTTTAATTTTCATTTTTATACTTTTCTGTATTTTCCAAATTTTCAAAAGCATTTATAACTGGGGAAAAAAATGCTCTTCTTTTTTAAAACAGCAATCTTCCTAAAGTAATCTATCAGCTCAGCTAAAAGAGCCTGGACGTCTCCTCGACCCATCGGGCTCAGATCTGAGCGCTTCCAGAGTGTCTCGGGCACCCCACCTCCACCCCGACCTGTGCGCGGCTGCCCCCTCGCTGCACCCCCGCCCAGGCAGCTGGCCCTGACCCTGGGCCACTACCCTCTCAGCTCAGCGCCCCTGGCCCCTGCACTCCCGCAGCAAGCTGCCCCCAAGGGGCACTGAGCCCCCTCCGCCCTGAGTAGAGGGTGCTTCTCGCTGCGCCCCCGCGGGGAAAGGCCTCCCTCTGCACCAGGACGGCCCCCTCTCCAGGCCTCCAGCCGAGACACTCCTGGGGTGCAGCTCCGTGAGCCCCTCTTCGTCCCTCTTGCGCACGAGCTCTCAGCCCGCCGACCAGGGAGGAGCGCCTCGGGTGCGAGGCCTGTCCTGACCTCAGAACCTCGGCTGGGGCCTAGTACAGTGCGAGGCACAGGGTAGGCAGTCAAGAAATTCTTTGTTGATTGAGATACAGATGGAAAGGGCCTCCCAGAGTGCAGTCAGGCCCTGGCAGGCTCTCACACACAGGGACCTGCCCACCACCTACCCAGCACACGACAACCGCGGCCGCAGCCTGCGTCAACACCGGCTCGGGAGAAGGCGGGTGATGTCTGTGCTTCCCAACTTCTGCCGGCACAAGCGCCCTTCCCTACCTCTCCCTGGAGCGCTCTGGAAGCCTCCAACAAGAGCTCCAGCATCTCAACACCCTGACGGGAAAAGACAGAAGGTCACTGAGAACCGCCAACAACAGTCCCTCCGCGGCGGCGGAGCCCGCCTGCCCGCCTGCGTGTGCGTGTGCCCGTGGTGCAGCCCCGCCTGCCCGCCTGCATGTGCCCGTGCTGCAGAGGCTGCTTGGGCAGGTTACCCACGCTGCCCCTACCCCGGTGCCACCCACACCCTGTGTCCCCACCTGAGGGGAACCTGTCTCCCGCCTCACAAAGCACCCGCACAGGCGTGGTGGGCGGGTCCTGCAGCTGCATGCTGGACAGACACTTGGTATCCATCTCACAACTGAGCGAGCGAGTGTCAGCAGCCAGAGTTAGTGTCCCCAGCGTGCTTTGAGCTTTCCTCACTCTTGGCTGAGCCATCGACTCTGATGAAGCAGAGCTGCCTTCGCCACGAATGACGGACGGTGAGAGCAAGTGCAGTGAGCGATGGACCCACAAAAACCACTTCCATCACAGTGAAGGTCGCACGAAGGGTCTGGGGTCTGAACAGCACACCTGATCAATCTGCTTCAGGGCCATAAAACCCTTGTCAGCCATCTCGCTAAATCCGCTGTTTTGTCCACCAGGGCCCCAGCCACCCCCCGCGGTGAAGTGCACACCTGGAAAGCCCCCGGCCGGCTGGGCCACCTCCCTGACACCCGCCCGTCAACCCCAGCTGCCTCTCAGGTTCTTCCCGGGGTCCCCGCTCTCCCCCACGCTGACCTCACCTGTAGCTTTCTCAACCCAGAGCTGGAGGTGCATGCAGGCCAAGCCCGCATGCAGCCACAGCCAGCCCCCTGCCCGCAGCACTGAGCCGGGCAGAGGGACTCAAGCTGACATTCCGCGTGCCCCCACTGGCCCCAGCGATGAAACCTCGTGGGGCCTGACCCCCTGGCTCCTAGAGCTGCCCCGCCCGCCCCCGCTAGCATCTCTGCTCACTCTGAAGCCTCCTGTCTCCCCACTCAAGGGTGTCTTCCTGAGCCTGCGCCTCCCTCCACCCTCCTCTGCAAGGATGCACTTCTCAGCCTCCACGCATGTCCCAGGTCCCTGCGCTTGGACAGTACTGGGTTTCAGGCTGACTTCATCTCTTCCCCTCTGAAGCCCAGGCCCAGCTATGCTCCTAACTTGGGAAAGGAAATCACGCGGCCGTGCCCTTCTATGGAACACCCACCAGAGGCCCACTGTGAGCATCGGTCGGCTCCTCTTCCTCTGCGCCCCCGCCTTTCCTTACGGAGACCCTCCAACTCCGTCCACCCACTCCTCAGGTCTACGCTGTCTTCAGGGACACGGTGCTAACCTGGGTTCCAGCGCCCGTCTCACCCCATCCCTACCCCGCCCACTGTTCCTGCTCAGGGCTCTCAGATCAGTTTCACCTACAGGAATGCAAGTGATTTTTAACTTGTTTGCTCTCTCCCTGTATTTTCCAAACGTCCTTATGTAAACATCTGCACTCAAGACTAAATACGTAAGGCACTAAGGAGGGAAGCCGGCACCTCGTGGAGCTCCCTCCCGCACCCAGGTTTCCGCCCCGTCTCCTCTCCACCCCAGCAGGCAGCCCCGCTGAGGCCTCTGAGGCCGGCGCCCTCACAGTGCTCGGAGCCCCCACCTCCCCTCTCCTCTCCCCTCCAGCTCCACCCACTCCACCCGCTGTGCCCTGGCCTCGCAGGCCTCGCAGACCTCTCCACGTCCACCAGGGCCGTCCGGACCCTGCCATCCACACGGCCCCGCCTTCTCTAAGCTCACAGGTGACCCCTGCGGCCCAGCCACGCGCACCGACCCTCACACACCAAGTGTACTGACTATGTATAACCCGCTGCATATGCCAAAACCTTTGTCAAACGTAACTGCATCTCTATTTCTCCAAGACTAGAAGGCTCTCCGGTGTCAAACTCAGATCCTTGATTTAAAACCCTGTAATCGCCTCATATTCGCAGTGCTCATATTCTAATCAATGAATAATCTTATTTATTTTTCCAAGTCAGGCCTGCTAAAGACCATGTCACTATGACCTTGACCCTTGAAAACAGCCACAGGACTCCCTGCCTCAGCTTCTTCCTCTCTTGTCTGGACAGTGGGCTCTGAATCATGAATCCAGAGATCCAATCAGTACAAATATAATTAAATGCAAATTTTACATTTTAGCCACAGTATATTGTTTACGCATGAGGAGTAATAATAATAAAATGTTTTCATTTTAAAAACTTTCCTGATGCTTATTATAAATTTGGAACATACAGAGAAGTATAAAGAAAACAATAAAAATTGCATGCAACCACAGTACCCATTTTAAAAAGGTTTCCATTTTAGCCAATTTTAAAAATCATCATCATATAAATTTACATTTATTACAAAGATGTGAAAAACACTGAAAAACACAAATACCAACAAAATTTCTATTCTTAAGGAAAAAAGCCAACTTTTCAAGGATCTCTATTAAATCGAAATAGCAAAAACAAAAAAGAGAGGATTTTATAATTTTAAAGAACTTCCAGAATTTACAAAAAACACAAAATCACTCGACATACTGTCTGGGCAGAGAAGGGGTTGTGGGGACACCACCTGTACAAAAAGCTGAGTCTGTCTGATAATCCAGGGTATTAAACTGATGTTACCCGGTTCCAGCCTTCTGTCACAAAGCTGTAAGAAGGCAGGATTCTAATCAAAGTCCTTTTAGTCTCACCTAACATCCTGGACACCCTGTTCTCGAAGGTCTCCTCAGAGATGGGGAGACCCGAAGTGTCATGATAAGAGCCTCAGACGGAATGAGGTCCTCACGCTACAGAAACAGATCGGGCTAACCAAGCCTCCTCCTGCCCAGTGGCTACGCCTGACCCCGAGGAAGCTCGAACACCACCAGCCTGACTTTTCATAAAAGCTGTTTACAGACTGAGGGTTTCCGGCTAGGGACTGAGAGGACAGACCGGGACGGAACGACACTGAACACGCACCGCTCCAAAATCCATCAATGCCAATGTCTTGGTCCCCCTTCAGATGTTTCTTTTTTCCCGGATATTTCTTACATATTTTATTTCGTTGATGTAATACTGTACATAACTATGTTATATCCTGCTTTGTCCCCCATTTAAAAAATTACCCATATGTCTGCATACGTTTATAAAACAAAATTCAAAACTGGCTAGATAGCTAGATTATTATGTATTAATAATGGACCAGAATAGTTTCTTAAACATTTCCAAATCGTGGATGATCTGCTTATTTCCAATTTTACCCTCTCATAAATAATGCTGCCTTTATGCATCAATCTGCCGTTATCTCTATCAATTTGGGATAAACGTCTAAACACATGAGACCTGCAAGGAAAACAACAGAGTCTCCTCCGGCTCTGACATGGCCCGACTTTTCTAGAAAACTGCTCACCGATGTGCACTCCTGTGGGGGTGGGGAAGCCTGGCCACAGCTCGGCCACCACTGAACACACTGCCGCACATTTGCAATGCAGACAGTCTTACCTCAGTGCTGTTAACGGGCACACAAAGTGCATCGAATGTTCTGCTGTACTTACTGAAATTCCTCTTCATAGAAACATTTCACTGGTCTGCATGAGCCTCTTACGACAAAAAACTCTGCTTTTATTTCTGAATGGAGTCTCCTTGTCACCTTTTAATTTCACTTTTAACATGTTTTCATACTCAAGTTTTAAATCTCTGTAATTCTTTAGATTAGAAAGACCATTTTCTTTAGAAAGACCATTAAAGCTTTGAATCTTAAGATTGGGTATGAATGCTTAAATAATTGTTGTAAGCTCATACTGAATATGGAGTTTAGTTAAGCAACACTGGTTTACAAATACAACATATGTCCAATCATACAAAAATTCAGAACTGTTACGTAAATAACACAAGAGGAACTGTGCCACACTTACCTGAGAGAGGCAGGCTGTGATTCCAAAAAAAATCTGACACGACTCTGGAGAAAAACCATTTACTCTGTTGCACACATATTAAGAGTCCAATGAAATGACGAGACCAGTGCAATCTCTACTCCACTAAGAGACAGCTCCGACCCGCCCGTCGGACACCACCCACCTTCTGCTTCCCACTCAATCCCTTTAGCAGAGAGGCAGACTTAAGCTGGCCAAAGAAGAGCACAGGGCAGGCGGGAAAAGCACCCAACTACACACAGACACACACACACACACAGATATACACACACAGAGACACACACACACACACACAAAGACACACACAGACACATACAGACACACACACACACACAGACACACACACACACAGATACACACACACACACACACACACACACACAGCCACATGTGGCCCGGCATTATCCCAAAAGAACACTGGAAGTCTTGAGCTTATTTTAGCATGATTACTCCTGTTACCTAGAAGAACCTTTCATAAAAGAACCCAAGTTCTAGTTTTAGCACCATCATACTCTGTGAACTTGGGCAAGACAACTCTGAGCTTCAGCTTTCCCTTCACTAAAGCAAGGATTAGCATATGTATGTAATTGCCAAGGTCCGTCCCAATCCTGAAGCTCTGGCTCTTACAACTCCATCACCTGGGACTTCCCTGGCGGTCCAGTGCTGAGACTCGCGTTCTCAATGCAGGGGCCCCGGGTTCGATCCCTGGTCAGGGAACTAGATCCCACATGCCACAACTAAAGATCCTGTGTGCTGGAACAAAGACCCAGCACAGCCAAATAAATAAATAAATATTAAAAAAAAAACAAAACCCTCCATCAACATATTCTTTGAGCGCTCACAGCATGCAGCCCCGGGCACAGGCCTCTGTCAGCAGACATGACCTCCAGGGCCTGAACTTCGCAGTCTGTTCAAAGCTAACATGACTTTTTAAGGAATCTGGAGTGTCTGGACCTCGAATGAGTTACAGCGTTACTTCTGCGTGCTGAGTCAGCACGCAACGCAGGGGCAGCTTCCTGGGCGCAGAAATGCAGTCCTGGCGACCCTCTGCCTGCTGTGCGTGTGCGTGTGGGAGGCAGTGTGTGTCTGTGTTCCAGTCACACTAGGGAAACTCGCAGTGCAGGGCAGCCCCCAGGGCAGGAACGCGGGCCTGACGGCCCTGTCTGCAGAACTAGGCCCCAAGCAGACACTTCACATTAAGGGTGGAATTAACGTAGAAATGGATTAATGTATTTCCATCCAACGTAATAAAAATAACAACACTGCATGATATAAAACTAAAACTGTCCTGATGTTCTCTTTGCCCATCTATTCTTCAAATAGTTCGTGACTGGGTTCATAGAGACTGAGAATTTTACAAACAGTCCATCTAACCAGACCACAGAAGCCATCTGTTCCAAAGACAACAGAACTGAGGTCCAGACTGCCTGGGTCCTAAAGCCAATTTGTGGAACGAGAACTTGTGCCTCGGGCCCAGGCTACAGCTGCCTCCACACAGCTGGCCCCTCGCCCCCAGGGGGAACGACAAGGATCAGAACAGACGCCTGGATACGGAAGGGACAGAGCAGGACACACACGACCTCCCGACTCACACGTCAGCGCAGGAAGTGAGGCTTGCTTGAGTCTTGGACCCAGAGTCACCCCCTCCCTCCCTCCTTCCCCAAAAAGGATACGGGAGAAGAGCTCCACACTGAACGGACAAGATCACCCAAGAAGGCTGAAAAAGAAAACAAAGTGCAAATCAAAACACAGTTCCGGTTCACATTCAAAACGCCACCATGCGCCCAGTGCTGCTCCTGGAGATGAAAGGCTTTGTTATCACCAGTGGTACAGCATCCAGACTACAGTCCCAGCTTTCAAGCATCAGGGTCAAATATTAGCTATTAGTCCCCAAGGGGAAAAGCCCACCCGTGGAATGAAACGCTACCGGCTCTTTAAAAGCTTATATATACAGAAGCATCTATCCCAGGTTTCCACACTTGCTCAGTCGCTCCAGGTGTGTCCTACTCTCTGGGCTGCTGCCTAAGCCTCTCATCCAGCTAGAAGCTGTCTTCACAACTGGAGGCTTACCCTACCCACGTGCCAGGCACACATGGCCCCTCCAAGTCTCCTCTAGAGTCCGGAGTCCTGGCTGGTCTAAAGGTGGGAGTTTTGGGGTTTTTCTTCAGGAGGCCAAGGAGATACAGTGTTTATAAATCACATGAGGCCTTTCTGTCTGCTGATCTTTCTGTGAACCGCAAAACACGTTACTTACTACCTTTTTGGGTAAATTATATTTTTGAATAATCATCTTACTTTGACATTTAATTTTGAAAATCGCATTAACCATTATCCTGGTAGGTCTGCTTCACAGAATTACTGTGAAAAACACACAGCAGCCGGCTGACTCCAGAAACCTCAGCTGCTTGTGTGACACTCACGTCTAACATACCACAGACACCTTGAGAGAACCTCAGAGATCCGAGTGCCCTCTCCTTCTATGCCAGGCAACATCAGCAATTCCTCAGCATAAGTCTACATATGTGTGACATCTGTGAAGTGAGTCACTTCACACTGATTTCACCACTTCACCACAACCAGTTGTGGTTCTGTGGCTGAGCCACCAAGCAGGAAGGAGTGTGTAACATCGCCCGTGACTCTGGCCCTAGGGAGACTCCAGTGACAGGGGAGGGAGCCGGCCCCCCAGGAACCCCCAACAGGCTCCGCCTCCCGCTCCATTCGGCATCTCAGCTGCGACCCCAAAGCCCTCAGCGGCCACCACGTGTGGAGCGCCAGGTGGCTTTCCTGAGACCAGTTCCCCAGCCGCCCTGGGTCCACGGCAGGAGGATACGGCAGAAGACCAGGTCAACACCCTGACACGTGACTCAGATGGGCGGGCCAGAGGAGCTGGCACCGGGGACAGGCACCTTACCACTCTGCCCACAGCAGTCACCCGGAAAGCTGCCCCTGGCGGCTACAGGAGGGGAAAGAACAGGTGCACTGAGAGACTGCTGGGCTGGCTGCTTCAAAGTCATCATAAACAGACTCACCTCGACCCCCTCATCCAGGTAAGTCTAGATAAGACACTGCAGCTGAGGAGGAGAACACTCTCGTACCAAAGCAGAAGTGGAGAGCTAGAAAAGCACAGTAACAGGGAGCTGTTTATCCCCAAAGCAAGCAACAATACACAAAATAAAGCCACTGCAAGTCAGCAGAATTAACGCTTTCAATGAGGCCTCCAAGGCCACTGGGGAAAGCATTTCCACAAAACAAAAGGTTTAAAAACTCTTGGTGCCAAGCTTCCCTGGTGGCTCAGTGGTGAAGCATCTGCCTGCCAACACGGGAAACATGGTTTCGATCCCTGGTCCAGGACAATCCCACATGTTGCAAAGCAACTAAGCCTCTGCACCACGATGACTGAGGCTCCGCTCTAGAGCCCAGGAGCCACGGCTACTGAGCAGAGCCACGACTGCTGAGCCCAGAGCCACGACTACTGAGCCTCCGCTCTAGAGCCCAGAGCCATGACTACTGAACCTCTGCTCCAGAGCCACGACCACCGAGCCTCTGCTCTAGAGCCCAGGAGCCACGACTACTGAGCCCAGAGCCATGACCACTGAGCCTCCGCTCCAGAGCCGAGAGCCACGACTACTGAGCCCAAAGCCATGACCACTGAGCCTCCGCTCCAGAGCCGAGAGCCACAACTACTGAGCCCAGAGCCATGACCACTGAGCCTCTGCTCCAGAGCCAAGAGCCACACCTACCGAGCCTCCGCTCCAGAGCCAAGAGCCACGACCACCGAGCCTCCACTTTAAAGCCCAAGAGCCACGGCTACTGAGCCTCCGTTCTAGAGCCCAGGAGCCATGGCTACTGAGCAGAGCCACGACTACTGAGCCCAGAGCCACGGCTACTGAGGCTCCGTTCTAGAGTCCAGGAGCCACGGCTACTGAGCCTCCGCTCTAAAGCCCAAGAGCCACGGCTACTGAGCCTCCGCTCTCGAGCCTAGGAGCCACGGCTACTGAGCCCAGAGCCACGACTACTGAACCCAGAACCACGGCTAATAAGTCTCTGTTCTAGAGCCCAGAGCCACGACTACTGAACCTCTGCTCCAGAGCCCAGAGCTACGACTACTGAACCTCCGCTCCAGAGCCCAGAGCCACCACTACTGAGCCTCTGCTCTAGAGTTCAGAGCCACGACTACTAAGCCTAGAGCCACAACTACTGAATCTCTGCTCTAGACCCCAGAGCCATGACTACTGAGCCCAGAGCCATGACTACTGAACCTCCACTCCAGAGCCCAGAACCATGACTACTGAGCCTCCGCTCCAGAGCCACGACCACCGAGCCTCCGCTCTAGAGCCCAGGAGCCACGACTACTGAGCCCAGAGCCATAACCACTGAGCCTCCGCTCCAGAGCCCAGAGCCACAACCACCAAGCCTCCGCTCCAGAGCCCAGAGCCACGACCACCGAGCCTCCACTCCAGAGCCCAGAGCCACGACCACTGAGCCTCTGCTCCAGAGCCCAGAGCCACGACCACTGAGCCTCCGCTCCAGAGCCACGACTACTAAGCCTCTGCTCTAGAGCCCAGAGCCATGACCACCGAGCCTCCGCTCTATAGAGCCCAGAGTCACAACCACCGAACCCCCCGCTCTAGAGTCCAGGGCCATGACTACTGAGCCTCTGCTCTAGAGCCCAAAGCCACGACCACCAAGCCTCCGCTCTAGAGCCCAGAGCCACAACCACCGAGCCTCCACTCTTAGAGCCCAGGGCCACGACTACTGAGCCTCTGCTCTAGAGCCCTGGGCACCAGGCCCCACGTTCAGCTGAGCGCAGCCAGCAGCCTGGCGGCACACCAAGCGGGTCAGACGAGGACTGAGTCTACCGCGCTGTCCTGGAGTGAACGCAGACTGCTGCACTGCTCTGGAAGACTCCTCCACCCCGTCCCCACACTGCAGCCCTGGATAGCGCAGTGAACCACGAGGTAAAGGCAGGCTGGCGCACTGAGAGGGAGAGTGAGCAGCGTGCCCGGCAGCAGAGGGGATGAGACGCAGGGCCATGGTCAGCCGACTGGGACACGATGGCCGCGCTGCGACTGCGTGATGGCTACTTCTGGGCAGCCGCGTGGTGGACACCCTTCCTGGGAAAGCGACCTCTGGGAGGGATGTGCTGATGGGTTCAGGACTTCAGCAGCGCCCAGTCACCAGCCCGCACTCCCCTCAGAGCTGGTGCTGGTAGGCAGGACAGAGGACCAGGTCCCCCAGGATCCACCCCCCCCCCCCACCCCCCAGGGTCTCTACACTGAAATGCGGACTTACTGCCATCTGCCTCCCTTTTTTTGTTTACACTCCCGTTTGGGCCATTTGTATAAAAATAGTAATATGTATACTTATAATACGTATTATCTTACATAACAATTTCATTTCAGGGTAATAAAGAGGGTACTACAAAATATTTGCTACAAAAGGGGCTTGATGGGGTCGTCAGACTTGAGAAGCACTGCTGTAACTGGGCTGGGGACAAGGACCCTGGCACCCCAAATTTGTTACGAAGGGGCTGCCCTTTGAAGGCTCATGAAGAGTCCACACAGTCTACCCGGAGCCACCGTTGACAACGGGCTGCAGGCTACCATGGGGGAGAAGTGGTTCGGTCTGCACAGCCACGGAAGGATGGAAGCAGAGCAGGGCCCCAGGGTGCCTGGTGCCAGAGGCAGGTCCACTATTCCAAGGCGGCACAGGGGAAGCGGGCAAGACACCTGTGACATCAGTCTTCACGAAGGACCAGGTGGAGTGAGCCCGCTGGCCAGGCAGAAAGACACGGCCAGCCAGAACAACTGCTGTGCTTCAACACCGCAAAGCAACCGTGCGTGGTTCTGACGCGCAGCAGCTGCGGGAGGGCCTGGCGGGCAAGGACCCTCCTGTGAGACAGACCTGCCTGCAGGCCCGCTCTCCCAAGGCGGGCTTTTGCACCTGCGAGGCAGTGTTCAGGGCCTGCGTGCTGCTGAGGCAGACGGCCGCAGCGCAAGCCGGCCTGCAGGCTGCCCGCCACAGCACCCGGCCCCAACTGCCAGGCTCTCGGTATTAAGCTACAGTAACCTCCATAGTGATTTTAAAATAACACATGCAACAGCGTGAAAAAGAGAAAAACGAAAAAAACTGGAATAAAATCATTTCAAAACAAATGCCTAATATGAAACTGAAGGATCAAAATTACAAACCTAAATTTCAAAAACCCGCATTTAACAGCAGTTGGTTTGACCCTCAGCAGCAACAGAGCAACAGGACGCAGATCAACAAGCTCCAAGCTTTTGGCCACCGGCACACGATCCGCTTTCTAGAGCGAATGGCCCACAGCTCTCAAGCTGGGCAGTGGAAGCGAGAGCTACAGGGAACAACCAGATGCTACTGGGGGACCATGAGACCAGCGGCCACCGTGACCCTTGTCGGAAAACAGCGAACAGCAGACCTGCCTGCCTGGACACCAGGGCCCCTGGCCGCTGTGGGTGCGAGGGAGCCCTGCTCCAGGTGTGTCTTGGGGAGTCAATCCAGCTTCCGAGCAGAATTCACCAGCGTCATCTGCGTCAAGACAGCACGTCCACCGCCTTTGACATGCTTTCTTGACTTGGAGAACTTCCAGCCCATGGCAAACGGGCTCACGGTAGCAGGTGCACAAGCTGTAACGAGGAGGACCGGGCCTTCTGCCGGCTGGTCTCGGAGGCATCAGAGTGCTGCAAGCGCTCCCCACCCAGACTGGAGCCTGAGCCAACAGCCTGAGAAGAGCCGCACAGAAACTTCAGCGCACCACTTTCAAGACACACGACCAAGGGTGTAAAACGCGGCCGATTTACCACCCACCTTGACGACAGGCAAGTCAAAGACCTCGCGGGCCTCTCCCACCTCCGGATTGTCCCCATCTTCCGAGATGATGTGCGAAGCGAGCGCGTTGTACGACACTTCCTTCGCTTTCCCGGCTTTCAGAAGCTGAATAACCTACAAAAAGCACACAAGTTACAATGGAACACGCCGCATTTCAACGCATACCAGTGATCATGAACCGTGAAAATTCTAATAAACATCCACCACGTTCTCCACAGAGGATTAATACCTGCCACCGAGTCATTTGCAAGGAAACCTACGGGGACGACAAAACGCATCAAGTCTTGACTCACTGACAGGGAGGCACAGAGCTCCTGCGACCGACGTACTGGACAGTGTCCCTCTTGAAGACAGAAGGACTGACTGACAAGGTGAGCACGAAGGGCGAGCACTGGACACACAGCATCTCAACAGAAAGGCGCGGGGACAGGCAGTTCTGATAAATGGAGAAATTCCGCAAGAGGCGCTACAGGAGCCGCATCTCGAGGAACTTAAAGGCGTCGGCCACACAGAAACACAGTCAGTGTGCGGAGAGGGCGGCATGCGACACGCTGGGCAGGACACAGACCAGACCCTCGACGGTGTGGCACAGATGCCGGGCCTTTGTATTTTACCCCAAGATAAAATACAGAGTGTCTTCTGAAAGAGAGGCCGAGGGGCAGGCGGTCAGCAGGGAAGACCACGATCAGACACAACAGGAAGACCGCCGCCAGTGGAAGGACAGGTATACACTGCGGGAGTGAAGGCAGGACAGGCGTTAAGAAGCACCTGCGATAACTCAGGTGAAAGAGGCAGGTTACCGAACTGGACGGGAAGATGATGCAAGGGAATTAGCAAGACTTGGTGACTGAGGGGGCGTGTGCAAGAAACTGCGACACCACAGCACAGCTCCCAAGCACCACTACGAGCTCACAGGGGAAAGAAAGTTTTAGTTTAGGGCACGGCTTCCTCTGGTGCCACTGTACGATTTAGGAGGACACGCAGCGCATCGAGGAGGACACCAGGGTCCCATCCGAGTAAAGCCATCTGTGTAGACAGAGATGGGGGCAAAGCTCTGAGCCAACAAGATCCCAGAGCACACGGGGGCGGAAACGGAGGCCGGGTAGGCACAGAGGCTGGAGGGCAGGTGGAGGCCCCTGGCCAGGTCTGAGCAGCACACCGCAAGCTGCGGGTGGTGAGAGCGCCCTGTGTGGTCGTGAGCTAGAAGTTCATCTGACACAAGTGAGCTCCTGGAGTCCACAGTTTAAGATTCAGAGAATCAACCATCTTTCAGAAAACAGTTTCAGACCTCAGTGGCTGCAGGACATTTTTAAGCCCTTAGACTTGATTCACAGTTGAGTAAGCACGGCTCCAGTTCAGCTTCCTCCAGGTTTTAAGTAATATTTGCTTCAGTTCTGTTCAAAGTCTTAAAATGAACCAGAGGATAGGCAGCAGAGGGGAGAGGGACAGCAGGCAGTGAGGAAAGAGCACCCAGGCTGGAAGGGAGAAGCCTCCACCCTGCTACGGGCACTTACTTTCACCTCTCTGAGCTCACCACCTGTTTATCCAAGTCAAAGCCTCTACTTCAGAGTTAGAGGAGAGAAAGGATCCACCTTGGGGGTTGCCGAGCATTTAGTTACTAGGACACCAACTCACAAGCCTCTAAGAAGGCCAAGACCCATCAGCCTGCCGCAGATCTTCTGCCTCCAGTTTATCTATTAAGTCCCCGTCTCTATTCGGGAGGCCCAGGCCTCAGTTCTCCACGCTCAGCACTCAGCCAAGGCGACACCCAGGCGATGTAACTGTACAGACACAACTTTAGGGAAGAGAACACCTAGAGACCCAACTACAGTTC
This sequence comes from Bos indicus x Bos taurus, assembly GCF_003369695.1. Taxonomy (NCBI): domain Eukaryota; kingdom Metazoa; phylum Chordata; class Mammalia; order Artiodactyla; family Bovidae; genus Bos; species Bos indicus x Bos taurus. The sequence continues at coordinate 2,934,944 of NC_040079.1, read as the reverse complement.
ATTCCTACAGTGGAAGCATAAAATTCTGACATTCAAACAGATGCAATACTTTAGGAGAGGACAAGAGAGGACCGAGCTGCAGACCTGCGAGCTGGGGGGCGGGGGGGGGGGGGGGTGCTGCCACCCGGGGGCGGCTAACTGTCCTCTGAGCACCCCGGGACCCGCGCCCCTACTGGCTTCACCCTGTCGAAGGTCCCACCCCGGACCCACCCGTCAGCCCGGGCTGCCGCGGGAGGGTGTCCCAGTCCGGACTCCGCCCACGAAGGAGCGGAGAGAGGGGGTGGGGTGGGGCAAGCCGGCGAGGCGCCGCGCGACCGCAGGCAGGCGGGTCGCCCCACGGAGAAGGAACGGGGATACCCGGCGCTGGGCTCTCCGCGAAGACCCCCTCCACGTGCCCACTTTCCTCCAAGTCTGGGCACGCGCCCCCCACCCAGCGCCCGCCGCGGGACCCCGCAGACGCGCCCCACGTCCCCTCCTGGGGTCCCCCCCAGCCCCGGGTGCCCTCCCGCGGGGGCTGCAGACCCCGGTGCCCGCTCCGTCCCCTCCAGCCTTGCTCTCCGCACAGCCGGACTCGCGGGCTCCCCGGGACCCGGACGCGCGCGGGGGGGGCGAGGGGACGCGGCGGGGTGGAGGCGGGGTACCTGCGGGTCGAGGTCGCCCACCGCGTAGTACTTGACCTCCTTGAACATCTCCTCGGGAACGCGGGGCACCTGGCCCGACATGGTCGCGGCGGCCCCGAGGCTCCGCAGAGGCGGCTCCCGCCCGGCCCCGCGGGGCCCGCTCCCCAACGGCGCGGCCGGCGCACGGCTCCGGCTCCCGCACTACAAGTCGGACCCTCGGCGCCCCCGCCCTCGGCGCCGCTGGAGCGCGGGAGCCGCGCGCGTCCCGTGGGCCGCACCATCCCGCCGGCCGTCGAGGGGGAGCCGAGGGCCGGGGGCCGCTCGGCCGGCGCCGCCCGGAGCCCTCCGCCGCGGCCCCGGGGTCGGGGGTTGCTCAGCGCACGGGACGCCCGCCGCGGAGCGTAGGACGCGGGGCGGCCGCCGCCCCTGGGGGAGCTCGGGGGTCGCAGGGAGACGCGCCCCCCCCGGCGGGCTGCAGTGGGCCGGCCCCGGGGAGGACAGCAGCGCGGCGGGCCCTCCCGTCGGCCCGCGCGGCCGCACGCGCTGCGCATGCGCGCGCCGGGGGCGGGGCCCGGGCGAGCGCAGCGCGGCCGGCAGCCGCCCAGCGGGGACTTGAGGTGACGGTCTGGAGCGGAGTGGAGGTGGGGGAGGAGGAGGCCCGGGCTGGAGGGCGGAGACCGAGCGCCGCGGGCTGCTGGAGGCGCGCCGGTCCCGCGGGCGGGCACTGGGCTTCTCCCCATCGCCCGAGCCGGCTCCTGCCCGGGGACCCTGTGAGGTCGGAACCAGCCCCGCTCTCCTCACTCCGGGCGCCGCTGACGACACCTGGCGCGACGCGCGCCCGCGCTGTGACGTAATCGGGCGGCGCCCTGAGAGCCGCGCTCGGGCGTACCTGCGCAGGGTGGGAGCGGAGTCGGGTGGCCGGCGGGACCCCCGCGTCCCCCGGGGCTTACGCCGCGGCCGGGGCCTGGGGGTGGAAAGGCACGTGAGGGAGGCCCGCTGCTGCTCCCTGCTAAGCGGAAAGCCGTTCGGTTCAGTCGCTCAGTCGTGTCCGACTCTGCGACCCCATGGACCGCAGCACGCCAGGCCTCCCTGTCCATCACCAACTCCCCAAGTTTACTCAAACTCATATCCATCGAGTGGGTGATGCCTTCCAGCCATCTCGTTCTCTATCGTGAAGTAAATGTTAATGGAATTGGTCGGGGGAAAAAAAAAACTTTTCAGAATGACTGTGGCAGCCTCATTTCTGAGGCTATCACTTTTTAGTCTGCGATCATACACAAGTTCTGAAAGTGAGTTGTGGTTAGTTCATTGACCAGGACGGCAGTACCCAGGACACTGGCTCTGTTTAATCAGCAGACACGCCTTTGATTGTCTGTGCACTCGTTATGTGTGTAATAAGTGGTTTTTGTATGGGCAGAAAGTAAGCACATTGTGTGTTAGTGGCTCAGTCATGTCCGACTCTTTGCCACCCCATGGACTGTAGCCCGCCAGGCTCCCCTGTCCATGGAATTCTCCAGACAAGAATACTGGAGTGGGTTGCCATTGCCTCCTCCAGAGGATCTTCCCGACACAGGGATGGAATCTGCGTCTCCTGCATTGGCAGGCGGATTCTTCACCGCTGTGCCCCCTGGGAAGCCCAAGCCTTTTAAATATCCTTATGTTTTATCATTTTGATGTTTTCTCTTTTTTCATTTGTCTATTGAATAGTCTGAAACAACGCTGTTCTGATGCTAACTTTTTTGTTTTTACAAATAATAAAAACATTGGGTACTTGCCTGAATGAGTAAGAATATACTGTTCTCCTTTTGACTACCCAAGCATAAGTTTGATATTGGCCATTGTAACATTTCGGAGAAGGCAATGGCAACCCACTCCAGTACTTTTGCCTGGAAAATCCCATGGACAGAGGAGCCTGGTAGGCTGCCGTCCATGGGGTCGCGAAGGGTCGGACACGACTGAGCAACTTCACTTTCACTTTTCACTTTCATGCATTGGAGAAGGAAATGGCAACCCTCTCCAGTGTTCTTGCCTGGAGAATCCCAGGGACGGGGGAGCCTGGTGGGCTGCCGTCTATGGGGTGGCACAGAGTCCGACAGGACTGAAGTGACTTAGCAGCAGCATTGTAGCATTTTACCTTCTTTGTTAAGAAAATGTAGGAGAGATAAATTAGTTCTAAATATCAAATCAAAATTGGCATCCCCTTTTATTGACCTGTGTGAGAGAACTTACGAGCTTTTTTCTTCCTTCATTAAACAGGAACTAAGCATGTATTTTTATAATAAAAGACTTAAAGCATATCTCAACCAGGTATTTTATTTTGTAAGTTAAAAAAAGAACTTGTAACATTCAGCAGGGCAACTTTACCCTACTGTGATTTCTGATAGTCAAGAAGGCAAATTATGGAACTAAGAAATCTGTTATTTAAAATCCTCAACCTGTCAAGAGATTGTTAAACATTAAACTGTGCAAGGTAAGTGTTGTACACGTTGGGCCTTATCTCACCGACATCAAGAGGGTCCCGGTCAGTGGCGCACAGAGAAAACATGCAGTAGGGTGTATGTAGCGCACTGCTGCTTTGCCAGTTATAAAAGAAACTTCTTTAGATGAATTCTGACTTCACCTGGATAAGGCATGTTCTGAGGAAGTATAAGTTCATTTAACAAAAGCTTTGTACTTCTTTAACTTCGGTACATGTATGACCCCAAATGCGACATTGAGCATTAATATATTTACAGCTTCTCCCAACTAAGTTCAAAGCATGATCATTTTGTTGGTAATCAACCTTCAGAGAACAAACAGCCTGTTTAATACTAATTTGATAAATAGGGTAATACACATTTCTCATGTTTTATTTTGCAAAATTGGGTATCTTGAAGCTAGCAGAAAAAAGTGTGAAATTAGGAAATGGAAAGTAGAGAATATTTAACTCAAATTGTACTTACTGGCAGGAACTTAAGGCCGTTATTTAAGTATTTACAAATTTTTTTAATGCATATCTTTCTATTCTATGCAACAGTCTCAGTCTTGGTGTCATGTTCAGTTCAGCTAGTCACAAACCCCTTAAACTTAGGTACTGTTAACTTTTAGTAAATCTCTAGTTGGGGTTTATAGACTACAACATTTGACCTTTTCATGAAAGGGAGTACTTAAGTTAGAGGCATCAGCAAGCCAGCATTTTCTCACAGGAGAACCTGGGAGCCAAAAAACACGTGTTTCTTTATGGGAGCGGTCAGTCAGCCGACCCACAGGCACAGCTGCCACCAAAAGTCATGTGTTCAGTGTAGAAAAACTAGGGAACATGAGTCAGGGAAAAAAGTAAATTATCTCAAATCCTATCCTGGAAGCAGTGTTACTGAAATCCTTCCAAACACTGTCTCACACAAATACATTTTTCCCTGAAAAAAAATTACGGTGCTGGCCTAAAAACAACAGAAACAAGAAGGTCCTTCCAGGTCAGTAGATAAAAGATCTGCATCGTTTAATGGATACATAATGCTCCATTTTTAAATGTACCTTAACTTACATACCAAATAGGAAAAGGAGTACGTGAAGGCTGTATATTGTCACCCTGTTAAATAAACTTATATGCAGAGTACATCATGAGAAACGCTGGACTGGAAGAAACACAAGCTGGAATCAAGATTGCCGGGAGAAATATCAATAACCTCAGATATGCAGATGACACCACCCTTATGGCAGAAAGTGAAGAGGAACTCAAAAGCCTCTTGATGAAAGTGAAAGTGGAGAGTGAAAAAGTTGGCTTAAAGCTCAACATTCAGAAAACTAAGATCATGGCATCTGGTCCCATCACTTCATGGGAAATAGATGGGGAAACAGTGGAAACAGTGTCAGACCTTATTTTTCTGGGCTCCAAAATCACTGCAGATGGTGACTGCAGCCATGAAATTAGAAGACGCTTGCTCCTTGGAAGGAAAGTTATGACCAACCTAGATAGCATTTTCAAAAGCAGAGACATTACTTTGCCAACAAAGGTTCGTCTAGTCAAGGCTATGGTTTTTCCTGTGGTCATGTATGCATGTGAGAGTTGGACTATGAAGAAGGCTGAGTGCCAAAGAATTGATGCTTTTGAACTGTGGTGTTGGAGAAGACTCTTGAGAGTCCCTTGGACTGCAAGGAGATCCAACCAGTCCATTCTGAAGGAGATCAGCTCTGGGATTTCTTTGGAAGGAATGATGCCAAAGCTGAAACTCCAGTACTTTGGCCACCTCATGCGAAGAGTTGACTCATTGGAAAAGACTCTGATGCTGGGAGGGATTGGGGGCAGGAGGAGAAGGGGATGCCAGAGGATGAGATGGCTGGATGGCATCACTGACTCGATGGATGTGAGTCTGGGTGAACTCTGGGAGTTGGTGATGGACAGGGAGGCCTGGTGTGCTGCGATTCATGGGGTCGCAAAGAGTCAGACACGACTGAGCGACTGATCTGATCTGATCTGATAACTTACATAACCAACTCTGTGAATGCCTTTGTTTCCAGTTTGACGGTTTCAGGGCTGTAAACTCATTGCACAGTTAGCCCATGGGCCGGGTCCTACACTCTTCCTTCCGTGCTCCGAGGTCAGGGACTAGCGCCACCCAGCTCCCAGCTCGAGGCCCGCGTGCAGAGCACAGAGTGAGTGTTCATCACCAGGACTCCGTCATTGATTCTGGCTCTGGCGGTGGTGCCCCCGGAGGCATCTTGACTGGAGGGGAGGGGAATAGCTGGCCTCCAGGGACAGAAGCCTGGACGCCCAGGGCAGCCCACACAACGACCGCCCTGTGCACAGGGCCCAGGGTACCGCTGTCGGGGCGTGGCCAGAGGACAGGCAGCACGTGCAGCCTCCACCCGATCAGGACTCAGGACTCGGAATGCTTCTGACGGCTTGGGGGCTTGCTCAGTTGGCGTTCCTCGAGGCTGCTGTTTAGGAGCCACTTCCTGCCTGCTCTCCAGAGGGGAGGAAGCAAGCAGAACATTGCTCGGGAGGCTCCCTGGCCGCCAGGCCTGCGGAGAGCCGCCTACCACCCAGTCCACCCACTTCCACTGGCCAGAACCAGGTCTTGTAACCCCAGCCTACCCGGCAGGGGAGGCTGGGAAACTGGGTCTTCCTGGTATCCAGGAAAAGGAGATGGGATTGACGGCACTCTGCCAATTTCTGCAATCTTTAGTTTCTAAACAGTTCTAACAAACTAAGATCATACTAATAGAATACAATAAAACATTTAAAAAGTTTATTAAAGATAATTTTAAAAAGCCATGCTTGCACCTAGCCACTTGGTAGACACATGCTGAGTTGGGGGGTCGGCGGCGCTGCAGGGAAAGGGTGGGTGTCCTCTTAGCCTCAGGCGTTGGTCAGAGGCCTGCAGCAGCCTCCAGCGCCCCTCCTCCCGCAGGTCTGCACCCCGTCCGCGGCCTTGTTCCCTACCCAGGATGCCGACCTCGCTGGGTGACAGTACAGGCTCCCAGTTGAATCTGCTGAATGAGGAGCCGGCACAGCTGAGAGGGCAGGAGAGAGGGAGACTGCTGTGTGTGTTTCTTGGACCTCTGGGCAGGCTGCTGCTGGCAAGGTCACGTGACCTATGCAGCTGCCTCCTCTGAGGCCCCGCTCTCCTTTCTTTCCTCATTCCTTTGACCCTTGGTTCCCCCGCCACCCACACGTCTGCCTCCACCTTTGCAGCCATCCCTTTATAAATCCGCGTTCTCAGGTGATGCTAATGTGAGTAGGCTGCTTCAGCCATGATCTGAATTACATAACAGACATGGAGACCTGATGGAACATTGAGAAGTCTTTTCTTCCAGATAAATGTTATGCCTGCCCTCGAAAAGCTAACAAATATTTGGGTGCACAAGCCTGACAGTGGTGGAATTAATAAACGCAGCAGAGCTTTAGAGAAGCACTCCTCGTGTGCCAGGATCGATGGGACAAACTTCTCAGATGGAGCGGGTAACAGAAACGTTGGCCGTTTTAGATAGTAATTGGTTATTTGATATAAGGGGTAAATAGGAAATAATACAGAATAAATGCCAAGTATATGAAGGTCGTTATGAATTGTAGCGGCCATCTGATGGGAAGCACCCGGTAGCACTGGCATGGCCAGGAGTTAGAACACGCTTGTTACGGCCTTGGGGCATCCACATGGACTCACCCCCGCCACCAGGCCCAGAGGGGACCCCAGAAAGGCCCTGGGCCACAGTGCTCCATGTGCTTGTCAACTGCATGGAGAGTGAGACAATGTAAAAAGGACGGAGGGTCCACAGGCGTCCAGCAGGGCCTGCTCAGACGCTCTTCACCATAGAGACACCGCGGCCAGTGGCGCTGAGCACCACGACCTTGGTCTAGTTCTGCGGTTGCTCTGAGGCTTTTCCTGGCCGTTGGAAGCTATTCCCAGAGGTAACACTGATGGGCGTGATGGTTTCCCGTCATGGACAGAGTTAGGCTTCTTTGAAAATGTATCCTTAGTCTCATCTCAGACTGTTCACCAGTAAATCCTAGACTAGGACCTGGTTCCATATCATAAAACACTGACAAGGATCTGACAGTCTTCTCCGACTCGAGCTTCTGACCCAGTCCTCCTGTTTAGATATACTTCCATCTCAGATGTGCTTCCGTCTGCAAAATGTTGTGAGTCAGCCTCACCTTTTAATAGAATATCCTGAGGATGAGGAAACAGGCTCAGAGAGTTTAAGTGACTCGATGATGATGAGAATCGCTAGCAGATTTGGGCTAAATCCACCTTTTTATATTATATTTACTCGCATTCATTCTTTTAAAAAAACAAACGATTTAATTTCAATATAATAGAAGTAGAAAAAAAAACAAAGTATTAGCGGTGTGTAAGGTATACCTTGATAGAAGTTGAAAATAGTCTACTGATTTATATTTTTGCAGCTAATACGTATTCAGTCCTCTCTTGGAATTGATTGAAGATGAAGAGATGATTGTTAGCTCTAAGTTCAGAATTTCCCTCTTTTAATGTCTTGTGTCAGTTTTAATTTTCTGATTTAATTAGTTTCCTAATTAGAAGGGGTTAAATTAATTAACCTCATTATTTACTATATATTTAATGATTTCTCCTCTATAGGGAGTTACTTCATTTTCAATAATTGGAAAGCTGTGGCAAGAGGGAATACTGCCGAGTTCTACACTTATTGCTCTACGATCAGTGGCAGGACAGGCCAGATTGGAGGGAATTTTAGGCGAGATACCAGATACTTGCAAACTTCCCAGATACTTCCCACTTGTTCTGAAACACGGTACAGGTGAAAACATGAGCTGGGATTCAATAATTTCTGCCAAATTAAAACTCAACAGATACATCCTTTATGTAAGGCCAAAATATCCTAGAACATAGGATGTTATGAGAAATAGCCCAACCACGTGATTTTAGTTATAGACATAAGACAGCCATGAATCACCGAATACTGCTAAGTAACGCTAATGAAAAGGAGAGTCTCTGAAGTTACCACCCGGTCTAACGGCATATTGCTACTGCTACTGCTAAGTCACTTCAGTCGTGTCTGACTCTGCGACCCTATAGACGGCAGCCCAACAGGCTCCCCCGTCTCGGGGATTCTCCAGGCAAGAACACTGGAGTGGGTTGCCATTTCCTTCTCCAATGCATGAAAGTGAAAAGTGAAAGTGAAGTCCCTCAGTCGTGTCCGACTCTTAGCGACCCCATGGACTGCAGCCTACCAGGCTCCTCCGTCCATGGGATTTGCCAGGCAAGAGTACCGGAGTGGGGTGCCATTGCCTTCTCCGAACAGCATATTAAAAGATCGTTTTTCCTCAGACTTGTCAGTGGGCTGAAAGGAAAACATTTTGGTAGGTCACAGTAAAATCTTAAGCCTTATAACTGCATGACTTATGGAAATCAAATAGGCCTCGTTCTTTCATGTTTATAGATGTAGAAATATAAACAATTTGTGGATAACTAAAAGCAGAGACATTACTTTGCCAACAAAGGTCCATCTAGTCAAGGCTATGGTTTTTCCAGTGGTCATATATGGATGTGAGAGTTGGACTGTGAAGAAGGCTGAGCGCCAAAGAATTGATGCTTTTGAACTGTGGTGTTGGAGAAGACTCTTGAGAGTCCCTTGGACTGCAAGGAGATCCAACCAGTCCATTCTGAAGGAGATCAGCCCTGGGATTTCTTTGGAAGGAATGATGCCAAAGCTGAAACTCCAGTACTTTGGCCACCTCATGCGAAGAGTTGATTCAGTGGAAAAGACTCTGATGCTGGGAGGGATTGGGGGCAGGAGGAGAAGGGGATGACAGAGGATGAGATGGCTGGATGGCATCACTGACTCAATGGACGTGAGTCTGGGTGAACTCTGGGAGCTGGTGGTGGACAAGGAGGCCTGGCGTGCTGCGATTCATGGGGTCGCAAAGAGTCAGACACGACTGAGCGACTGAACTGAACTGAACTGATGTTTTAATGTAGCAATACCCCAAAAAAGATGAAATAACTGCTTTTTAGAGAAAATGAGGCTGTATCCACGATACGTCCGAGTTGTTCTTTTTCCCACCAAGAAGCACCTCCCGGCGCGGGTCTGAGCCGCTGGGCACACGGGCTCTGCACCACACCACGTCCCCCCACTGGTCCTCAACACCACGGTTCCCCAGCTCCACTGAGAATCCCACGAGAAGGCTTGGGCGGGGGCACAGTTTTGAACCCAGACCTAACGTAGTAGGAAAGTGAAGCAGTCTGATTGTAGGAAGTTCACCTCAGCTGAGCAAGCACCGGGGCCTTAGGTGCATTGCAGATGGGCCTGGCTTAAGAAGCCAGGCCCAGCAACATGCACCCATGGGAGGCCCGAGCTCCAGCCTAGAAGCAACGTGTTCCATGCCAACACGAGTAGTAAAAGGTGACGGAGTTCAAAGCAGGGAGCTATCATGGGGACTGGGATGAACACGGAGGGCTTCTTGGAGGAGGTGACTTTTGAGAGGGCTCTGAAGGATGACGGAAGGAGGGGACCAATGGCCACTTGGAGAAGCAGCCTGCGCAGAGGCCTGGGCCTGGAGGGAACATGGGGCAGCAGGACCAGGCCAGACCCCGGAGCAGAGGACGTCGCAGAGGAGCCACTACAAAGAAGTAGGCTGAAGGCCATCAGGGAGAAACCATGCAGGAAGATACAATACCGCCCACGTGGCTCACAGCATGGGATCTACTACAGATCCTCGTCCCCAAATGTAGAGGCTGAAATGGAGGCACAGGACGCGGTCTCTCGTTTGTTCCCATTTGGAAAATACCTGCTCATGTTCAGCGTGGGGCAGGGCAGCATTCAGAACAGCACCAGCCAGACAGCGCTTCCTGCCCTTGCCCAGCTCTCCAGCAGCTCCCACAGCTGGCGGAGGAGGTTCAGTCCCACCAGCCTGCCGGCTGTGCCCCCATGACCTCCTGTGACCTCCCCCAAACACCCACTACACACTCCAGAACCCAGCACCCCAGCCTGCCTCCTCCACCTCGCTGCATACACGCCTCTTCCCACCAACCGGCTGCTCAAACCCCCTCAAACACACCCACCACACACCCCCACCTCCTGGCCTCATGCAGACCCCGAACCCCCCCGACCTGAAACTGCTGTACACATGCACAGCTGAGCCGACCACATCTCTGCTGTGTCCGTGCACAAACGTCCCCTTTCGTGAAACATCTCTGATGCCTTGAGACAGAACTGCTTTGGTCCCTTCTGTTCCCAATGGTAAAGAAGTCATAAACTGGGGGTTCTCTGGACGGATCAAGGCTGACTAAAGCCAACCAAGTTGTGAGAGAGTTTATCTCCGCTCCGTGGCATGGCTGCCCAACGCATCTGTTTTCAAGTCAGGGGACCTAAAATGTGGGCTCTTGCCTTCCTCCCAGTGCTTCTATTTAAAATTCCAAAAGACTTGATCTTAAAATACTTGCCCACCTCACACAGTACCCCCACCCAACTCCCACATAATCCTGCCACTGCTAACGGTCTTACTGCTCTGAACAAGTATGTCCCCAGCCTCTCAGGATGGTGCCCAATGCCAAGTGGATGATGGATAGATACTGAGGGAGTAGATGGGTGCGTTTCAAATGAGCTAACATCACCGCTAGGGGGTTTCCACCTTCGTTTTAAGGCACCACCAAACACAGTCAGAGCTGTGCAAAATTGAAAGTTCCTTCTTCAACTGGAAGTTGCTCCACTGTCCCTGATGCCCGCGCTTTTCTTTACAGATGGGGAGACAAGGTCCAGAGAGGTTAGGCCAGGGGCCAGCCAGCTTGTCCTGTGATGGGCGAGATAGAAGACACTGCGGGCATTGTGGTCCAGGACACCCGTTCTGACTCCTTAACCCCACCACTGCAGCGAGACGGCAGCTGTACAGGAACACATGTGCCGATGGCCGGGGCTGGCTCAGTGGCACCCCTTCTTCGAAGGCGGGCGGCCGGCCAGCTTGAGCCCGCGGGCCTCGGCTTGCTGACTGTGGGCTGGGGCATCCAAGGTCACAGGCTCACAGACTCCATCCCAAAGACAACACCCAACAGGTGTGAACTAACTCGCAGGTCCCTGGAGCCCCAGCCGGCACTTCCTCTACTTGGCTGCGCCAACTCTGCAGTCTCCGGAGGTCTGTCTGAGTGCTTGACCATCAGGAAGACAGGGGAATTAGGGCTAATTAATTAGTCCAAACTTTGAAGTCCAGAGAGGAAACAGCCTCATATTAACTGCAAACGATCATCCTAAGTAATATGCATGTGGCACTTTCATTAAATTTTCTCTCAAATCTTGAAAAATATGTATCTCCTGGCTGCCAACATTTTCGTCTTAGGATAATTATGAAGCTTCCCCAAATAGTACTTTCTCAGCCTGCGATCCGCAGCGGGGCACAGTGCCAGCTGCTGAGACTTGATGGAGCTGTTTAATTTGAGACTTATTAGCACAGCACAGGTGAAAATGAATAAAGACAGTGAAATTTACTCAGAATGTACCCACTGTACATGCCTATTGTGTAGTGATGTTCATGGGGAAAAGAAATTATATGAATCTAAAATGAAGATACTTCAGTGTCTATCAAGACAAATTCAGGCATTTTAGGAACATCGTCCAAAGATAATAAAAATCATTTTACTGCGATAAAGGCAGACATTTCAACATGAGACAACCATTCTTATGAACATTTATTCACAAAAAGAAAACAATCACAGAATAACAAGACCAAGAATCTTAAACTTTAAGCTTGTAACACATTTTTGTTGTTGTTCAGTCACTAAGTCGTGTCCAATCCCATGGATTGCAGAACTCCAGGCTTCCCTGTCCTTCACTATCTCCTGGAGTTTGCTCAAATTTATGTCTACTGAATTAGTGATGCTAGCTAACCATGTTATCCTCTGTCTGTCCCCTTCTCCTCCCACCTTCAATCTTTCCCAGCATCAGGGTCTTTTCCAATGAGTCAGCTCTTCTTATCAGGTGGCCAAAGTATTGGAGTTTCAGCTTCAGGATCAGTCCTTCCAATGAATATTCAAGGTTGGTTTCCTTTAAGATTGACTGGTTGGATCTCCTTGCAGTCCAAGGGACTCTCAAGAGTCTTCTCCAGCATAATTCAAAAGCATCAATTCTTTGGTGCTCAGCCTTCTTTATGGTCCAATTCTCACATCTCTACGTAACTGCTGGAAAAACCATAGCTTTGACTATACAGACCTTTGTCAGCAAAGTAATGTCTTCACTTTTTAATACACTGTCTAGGTTAGTCATAGCTTTCCTTCCAAGGAGCAAGCATCTTTGAATTTCACAGCTACAGTCACCATCCGCGATGATTTTGAAGCCCAAGAAAATAAAATCTGTCACGGCTTCCACGTTTTCCCCTTCTATTTGCTATGAAGCGACGGGACTGGATGCCATGAGCTTAGTGTTTTGAATGTTTAGTTTCAAGCCAGCTTTTTCACTCTCCTCTTTCACTTGCATCAAGAAGCTCTTTAGTTCCTCTTCATTTTCTGCCATTAGGGTGTGGTATCATCTGTATATCTGAGGTTGATATAATTTAGGGGCTGTGAATTAAAAGTGTCATTCTTTGTTTATTAACGTTCAAATCCTAGCCAATTCAGAAGATAATTTTTTTGAGATAGTAAAACCCAGCTACACAGCAGTTCTAATACCACATTCGATTTCCTGACTTGGGCTCTAAGTAATTCCTTCCTGTTGTAAACCAGTCATTCCCCTCACTTAAAACACACTATTCCTTAGAAAGACGAAGACAAGGATTAGGGTGTTAGTGGTCAGGTACAGAAGGCCATAGGATGAGTTGAACAGAAAACCAGAGGAGAGGAAGCCCCAGAGTGCTCTCGCTGATGTCAGAGTCTCTTCTAGTTCAGGTATCATGTAAGAAAATTCTAAGGGGTGAACATTAGGGACACTGGTGATCCTTCTGCTTCTATTACTCACCTGCTCATGTAGAACAAAGAATCTGCTCCAAACCTGTGCAGAGAAAGAAAAATCAGACTATGGAGAGGAAAGAACCACCTCACTGAGCACAAAAGCCATTTATATTTACAACCTTTTTCCCAGCCAGCCATTTCAAGGATTAAATGATTTAATAAGAGTCCAGGATAATTCTAATACGTTTCTAAGTGGGAGGATTTATTCAATCTATTTGCCTATGTCTGGCAGCTCTGAGAACTTTCATAAAATATATATTAAAAAAAAAAAAAAAGCAGAGGGCTTTGCAGGTAGAATTGAGTCCCGTGTTCCACTGCTATAGAAAAATCTCAATGTACTGGAGAATATGTATAATATGATCATAAATGGAAACTTTCCATTATATCTTGGGCTTTGTGACTGATGCATTTTATCCCACTTATCTACAACATGTTCATTAGAATCTGAGAAAGAAGCTTCATGAATCCTTTCTCTGTGTGTTAATCACTCAGGCACATCTGACTCTTTGGGACTGCATGGACTGTAGCCCACCAGGCTACTCTGTATAGGATTCTCCAGGCAAGAATACTAGAGTGGGTTGCCATGCCCTCCTCCAGGGGAGCTTCCTGACTCAGGGGTCGAACCCGGGTCCCCCACATTGCAGGTGGATTCTTTACCATCTGAGCCCCCAGGGAAGCCAGTGAAGGTTCTTCTCTACCTTCCTCCATCCTGTCCTTGGCTCTGTCTAATGCTCCAATGGCACTCTTGGTTCTTCACAGTGGCTTTAAGAAATGACCGCAAAATAATGCAAAGTGGCAGGCTGTCGTCATAGGCACACGGCATTATGACTTTAAAGTTTGGTTATTATGACGTGAAGTAGGATAAAGCTTCATACTGCTATGAAGAGTGCAATGTGTAACATTCTTAATAGTTTTAAGTAAATGGGTTCCTGACAGTCACGCGGGCTCCATCCTCCTGCAGGTAGTAGTACTGGAGGCAGGTAATTCACCTGAAACAGACCATTTTAAACTGCAAGATATGAGCTGCTCCTGCTGTTAAAGTTTTTATTAAAGCATAATACAAAGCATTATACATATATAATATTACATTATATGTGTATAACATCACATAATATATATTACATTACTGTATATACAATAATGTGCTCAAGCCCTACTTGGAGAGCTCAAAGACCCTGACGAGGTGGATACACCTGTGTAACCAGCGAGAGACACGGTATTGCCTGTATTACACTCCATCGCAAACCACAGCTTCCTGTCCTGACTTCTGATATCTTAGAGCCATTTTTCTGTTACTATGTCTATATAAATAGATCCACATATTTTGTGTCTTGTCTTTGGCTCAAAATTATAGTCTGTGAGAGCCATTCATATTCCTGCACGTCATTTCGGGTTCTGCATCCATATTGCTGTACCGCAGTCCCTGGCAAGTGCTCTACAGTGGTTTATCCACACAGCGATCCTTGGGCATTCGAGCAGTTTTCAGCTTCTCGTTACTGTGAACGTGCCACGACGAGCATTTCCACACATGCCATTTGGTGGATAGATGCACGCGTTATGCTGGACACACATAGTCTGGCCGTGGAATTGCTGGGTTGGAGGAACCGCGTACCTACGGTTTAACAGATACTGACTGCCACAACATTTTCCCAAGTGGCTGCACCGTCTCATTCCTGCCAGAGGTGGCGCTGTCTCTTTCCTTCTGGCCGTCCTGCTGGGTGAGTGGTGGTGGTGCAGTATGGTTTTCATTTCTTTGATTAATGAGGTCGAGGACTTTGTTTAATACTTACCGGACATTTGGCCACTTTCACATATGAAGTATCTGTTTGTGTGTGTGTGTGTGTAACGTTTTGCCCTCACCACAAGGCATGCAGGATCTTGGTTTCCGGACCTCCTGCGTTCGTAGCGTGGAGTTTTAACGACCACTGGACCGCCAGGGAAGTCCCAGTGTCCGCGGTATTCTTGCTCGTGTTGTAAAACTGCCCCTCCTACAGCTTCTGAGCGCAGGCGTGAGGCCCGTCCTCCCTCGTTTCTAACCTGCTACGTTCCTGGGAGTCCCGTCCGTGGCCACTGCAGTCCCAGGCTCTCCAGCTTTTGCGGAATCCTTCCAATGACCGACAGACTCTCTCCGAACGCCCCCGTCCACTCTGGGACTCTGGGATGCTCAGCCTCAATTACCTAGAAGGCAAATATACCAGTACTTGTTTCAGAACTATTATCCCCAGCACATCATTTTGGTTAAAGTTGTTAAAAGTTAGTTTCAGGTTTCTCTTTACTGATTTCTCATCAAATATAAGTGTTTTGTTGAAAATTTATACTTTCTATGCAAAGTATTTCTCCGTTTTACAATTAAGTGCAGTATAAAACTGGTAAGAAAAAGCGTTTGGAACTGAAAATATTGAGACATCATGTTCTGAATGGTTAGAACCATCTCTTTGATTTACACAGATTTTTTTTTTCCAAGTGAAGTACTGAACACATTAAATTCTGAACTATGGAAACCTCAAATGTTTTCTCTGCAAAAAGTGATTTTTTTGAATACTAATGTCAGCGAGACATACATTGGTTTTGAAGGCTTTGGGGAATTTGAACTCAAACACTTCAAAGTCTAATTTCTTAAATATTTTATGCATATTTACACACGCTATGTATATATGTG
Source organism: Bos indicus x Bos taurus (assembly GCF_003369695.1). Taxonomy (NCBI): domain Eukaryota; kingdom Metazoa; phylum Chordata; class Mammalia; order Artiodactyla; family Bovidae; genus Bos; species Bos indicus x Bos taurus. The sequence goes on along the minus strand of NC_040079.1, from coordinate 2,919,273 downwards.
GATATATTCAACACATACACACCATTTACTTAGCTGTACCAATAGATCCTTTCTTGGAATGTCTGAGTTTAACCTTGGGGGAATTCTAGTAAGGCGCATGCATAGCATGTAAGATCTTGACCCATTTTCACGATTTCACTTCCTTTTCTACTCAGATGAGCATCAGCCCCTCAAATGTACTCACAGCTCTCTCCCTACCGCAAGAGCTGGAAGGAAGGGCGACTTTGCGGGGCTGAAGACAAGGGGGCATTGGGAGTGCGTGCAGTTCTTGTTCTGAATCAGAGCGTGGGAGCCTCCATGGGGCAGGGAGAAGATGGTGCAAGATTAAAAGAGACAAAATTAACATCCGATCACTCAACACAGAACCCGCGGAAGCCAGAAACTCCCCGCCGTCCGTTTACTGAAGAAGGCGGCAGGCGCGCACGCCCAGATGAGGACGAGAGACACGGACCCGAGGCTTTTCATCAGACAAGGGTACGAGTCACCTGCCGAGAGACCCTCCACTAGACGAGGTCCAGTGCCCCTCCTGCCCGCGTGTGGGCCAGTCCTGGCGGGGCGAACATTTCAGACATTGCCTGGGGCGGCCGCGACACAGACTATGCGTATTTTCTTTCTGGTTTTAGTTAGATTTTCCAACCGATTCAAAAGAGCAAGTCCTAGGACCACCTGTATTTGGCACGTGCCGCAAAACTGTGCCCATGGCTTTGACTCAGTCTTCAGTTTTGCAGAACCATCTTCCTGAGCTTGTCAGCCCACAACCAACTGTGGTCCCTGCCAGCAAGCATGGTGTGGAATGGTTGGCACTAATGAGGTGAGCTTAAAGGAACTGAAGGACTTTGAGTCAGGGAGATGATCAAAGAAAATGGTGTTCAATTCTTTTTACTTTTTTTTTTAATACTTTTTTTTTTTTTTTTGCCACACCATGTAGCATGAGGGATCTTAGTTCCCAGACCAGGGATCAACCCCATGCCCCTTCAGTGGAAGCTTGGAGTCTTAACCACTGAACTGCCAAGGAAGTCCCCTGAGGTTCAGTTATTTTTAAAACAAGGTCTTACATAGAACTCCAGTTTGACTCTTGGAGAAAACACCCTTATGGGGAAGAATTTCAAGATCTAAATAATTTGAATTGGGGGAAACCAAGACAAGATTTGGGATTCCCTGGTAGCTCAGCTGGTAAATAATCCACCTGCAATGCAGGAGACCCTAATTCGATTCCTGAGTCAGGAAAATCCCCTGGAGAAGGGATAGACTACCCATTCCAGTATTCTTGGGCTTCCCTGGTGGCTCAGACAGTAAAGAATCCACTTGCAATGCAGGAAACCTGGGTTCAATCCCTGGGTTGGGAAGATCCCCTGGAGAAGAGAAAGGCTACCCACTCCAGTACTATGGCCTGGAGAATTCCATGGACAGAGGAGCCGGACAGGTAACAGTACATGGGGTCGCAAAAAGTCAGACATGACTGAGTGACTTTAACTTTCACTTTTCAAGACAAGATTTGTGGAAATGTACTCCAAGCGCCAGACTAAGAAAGATAAAACCCACGAGTGGGCTGGGCTGGACTTTGTTGATGCAGACGTCCTCTCCTGGGGCTCAGGGCTCAGAGCCTCAGGGAACAGCTCCTGGCCCTGGGTCCCGCAGCCAGCGCCAGTGAGGTGGGGACGCTGGGCATTCCCTGTCTTACCCTGGCACCGAGATGTCCAACTGAAATAGTGTGTGAACACCAATGTAAGCCACTGCGGAATCAAAATGTTTTTCTGGTAGCTACATTTTTTTTGAAAAGTACAAAGAAAGAGGTGAAATTAAATTAATAAATCCAAAATACTATTACTTCAACTTCTAGTCAGCATAAAAAATAATTAATGGGATATTTTGCATTCATTTTTCACAGTAAGTCTGAAACCTGGTGTGCTTTTTACACTTGGTAGAAGGCAATGGCACCCCACTCCAGTACTCTTGCCTGGAAAATCCCATGGATGGAGGAGCCTGGTAGGCTGCAGTCCACGGGGTTGCTAGAGTCAGACATGACTGAGTGACTTCACTTTCACGCATTGGAGAAGGAAATGGCAACCCACTCCAGTGTTCTTGCCTGGAGAATCCCAGGGACGGGAGAGACTGGTGGGCTGCAGTCTATGGGGTCACACAGAGTCGGACATGACTGAAGTGACTTAGCAGCAGCAGTAGCAGCAGCAGCACATCCTAATTAGGGCTAGCCACACTTCAAGTGTTCAACAGCCAGAAATAAAGAGGGAGAATACATCACTTACTCTACTGATGTCAAGGCATTCAATAAATAAATCGTTCATAAACATTTTTTGTACAAAAATTCCAGCTACTAATTGAAGAAGAAATTACAGAATATCACCACGTTGCAACCTAAAGTGAGATAAATGGAAAAAACTGATAAGTGAAAAGCTGAAGGGGACCATTATAATGGATTGATCTGCTTGACATCACCTGAACCCTGATTAATCTTATCACCATTTATTATGTGTCTCTTATAACATAATCCAGAAAGTACTCTCACCAAAAAACCCACAAATACATGTAGGCTAAACAATATGCTACTAAACAACCAATGAATCACTGAAGATATCAAAGAATAAATTTTAAAAAATATATGGAGATTAATGAAGATAAAAACACAGTGATTCAAAATCTATGGGACGCAGCAAAAACAGCCGCAAGAGGGAAGTTTATAGCAATACAAGCCTACCTCTGGAAACGAGAAGAATCTCTCACAAACAACCTAACCTTACACCTAAAGGAAGTAGAAAAAGAACAAGCAAAACCCCAAACTATTAATAGTAAAAGGAAACAAATAATAAAGATCAGGGCAGAAATAAATAGAGGCTTAAAAAGCAACAGAAGAGATCAATGAAACTAAGAGTTGGTTTTCCAAAGGCTATAAAAAAATTGATAAACTCTGAGCCAGCCTCATCGAGAAAAAAAGAGAGTGATCAAATGGGATTTATCCCAGGGATACAAGGATGGCTCAATATCAACAAATCAATGGATGTGATACACCACATTAACAAATCTAAGAGTAAAGAGCCTATGCTCAGCTCAATAGATGCAGAGAAAGCTTGTGACAAAATTTAATATCCATTTATGAAAAATTCTCAACAAAGTGGGCCCAGAGGGAATATACCTCAACACAGTAAAGGTGATATACAACCAGGCCACAGCTAATATCATTCTCAACAGTGAAAAGGTGAAAGCATTTCCTCTAAGATTAGGAACAAGTGAATGCCCACTCTTGACACTTTTATTCAACATAGTATTGGCAATCCTAGTCACAGCAATCAGGAAAAAGAAGTAAAAGGAGCTCAAACTGGAAAGAAAGAAGTAAAACTGTCACTATTTGTAGATGACATGATGCATAAAAATCCCTCCATATGCCACCAAAAAACTAGAGCTCATCAATGAATTCAGTAAAGTTCAGAATACCAAATCAATAGGCAGAAATCTGTTGCATTTCTATACACAACAATGAACTATCAGAAAGAGAAATTAAGAAAACAACTCCATTTATGATTGCATCAAAAAGAACAAAATACCTAGGGATAAATCTAACTAAGACTGTAAAACGCCTGTACTTGGTAAAATAGCAGACACTGATGCAAGAAACGGAGGATGACACAGAGGGAAAGATACAGCTAGTTCATGGACTGGAAGAATTAATATTGTTAAAATGATCATACCACCTAAGACAATCTACAGATTCTATACAATCTCTATCAAAAGATCGTGAGAGTTTTTAAAAAACTAGATCAAATAATTCTAAAATTTGTAAGAAAGCACCAAAGATGCTGAATAGCCAAAACAACCTTAAGAAAAAAGAAAAATGCTGGAGGTATTTGATACGTTCTCTGATTTCAAATCTACAGTAATTGAAACGTATGGTACTGACTCAAAAACAGGATCATAGACCAATGAAACAGAGTCGAGAGCCCAAAAATGAACCTACATTTATCTGGGCAATTACCCTACGACAAAAGAGGCAAGAATACACAGGAGGAAAAGGCAGTGTCTTCAGTAAACAGTGGTGGGGAAGCTGGACAGCAACACACAAAAGAATCAGACGGGACCACTTTCTCACACCATGAATGAAAATAAATTCAAAAGGGATTAAAGACTGAGATGTAAGACTCGTAAAACTTCTGGAAGAAAACATAGGCCGTATGTTCGTTTTTTTTTTTTTTGGCTCTGCAGGGTCTTAGTTAGGAGAAGGCAATGGCACCCCACTCCAGTACTCTTGCCTGGAAAATCCCATGGATGGAGGAGCCTGGTAGGCTGCAGTCCATGGGGTGGCTAAGAGTCAGACACGACTGAGCGACTTCACTTTCACTTTCACTTTCATCTATTGGAGAAGGAAATGGCAGCCCACTCCAGTGTTCTTGCCTGGAGGATCCCAGGGACGGGGGAGCCTGGTGGGCTGCCGTCTACGGGGTCGTACAGAGTCGGACATGACTGACTCGACTTAGCAGCAGCAGGGTCTTAGTTGCAGCACACAAGATTTTTGATCTACGTGGCGGCATGCAGACTGCTCAGTTGCGGCTTGTGAGACCTAGTTCCCTGGCCAGGGACTGAACCCGGCCTGCCTGCACTGGAAGTGCGGAGTCTCAGCCACTGCAGCACAAGGGCACCAGGCAGTATGCCCTTTGACATTGATCTTAGTAAACTTTTTTGGATATGTATCATCAGGCAAGGGAAGCAAGAACACAAATAACAGTTGTACATCAAACTGAAGAGCTTCTGTACACTGAAGGAAACTATGGACAAAACAAAGGCTGCCTACTGAATGAGAGAAGGTCTTTGTAAACAAAATGTCCAATTCAGGTTAGTACGCAAAGAATATACTTGTATATGTCATACTCATACAACTCAACATCAAAAAATAAACAACACAGCTTTAAAAAATGGGCAGAAGGCCTGAATAAACATTTTTCAAAGAAGACAGACTGCCAACAAGTACGTGGGAAGACAAACATCACTCAGCATCAGAGAAAGCAACTCAAAACCACAGCGTGATAATGCCTCACACAAGCCAGAACAGGCATTGTCAAAAAGCCAGCAAACCACACGCATTACCGGGGATGTGCAGAAAGAGAGCCTTCACGCTGACGGGAGGGTAGATTAGTACAGCTGCTGCGGAGAACAGGTGGAGGAGCCTTCAAAAGTGAGCAGAGGAACTACCGTGCGGCCCAGCAACTCCGCTCCTGGGCATTTATTTGAAGAAAATGAAAATGCTAATTCAGAAAGATATATGTACTCCAACGTTCACTGCAGCATTATTAACAATAGCCAGAATGTGGAAGTGCCCACTGATAGACAATGGATAAAGAAGATGTGATGTGTGTGTGTGTGTGTATATATATATATTTACATGGTAATAGATGGAAACGACTTATTGTGGTGATCACTTTGAAATTATGAAAACCCTGAGTCTCTATGTTGTACACCAGGAACTAACATAGTGTTGTAGGTCAATAATACTTCAATAACAAACTCATAGAAAAAGAGATTAGGGAATTCCCTAGTAGTCCAATGGTTAGAACTAGACACATTCACTGCTGTGGGCTTGGGGTTCAATCCCTGGTTGGGGAACTAAGATCTCACACACCTCATGGTGCAGCAAAAAAAAAAAAGAAAGAAAGAAAAAGAGATTATATTTGTGGTTATCAGAGGTGGGCACAGGGGGAAGGGAACCGTCTGGAAGAGGTCAAAAGGTATAAACTCCCATTACAAAGTACATACATACTAGGAATGTAATGTGCAACGCGATAAATGCAGCTGACCCTGCTGTGTGTTATGTATCAAAGTCCTTACGTAAATCCTAAGAGTTCTCATCACAGGGAAAGAAGTTTTTTCTCTTTCTTCTCTTTGGTACCTATGTGAGATGATGGATGGTCACTAAACTTACTGAGGACACCATTCCATGACTTATGTCAAGTCATTATGCTGTACATTTTAAACCTCTTAACTACATGTCACTGAAACTGCAGGAAAAAGGAGTACTTAAGTTTGATCAGTGGACTAGTAGCCGGGACATCCCAAGGGAGCTTGCTAGAAATGCTGATGTTTAGGTCCACCGCCAGACCTACTCCATCAGAAACGGCATTTTTAGAATTGTTTTCATTTATTTTTGGCTGTGCTGGGTCTCCGTTGCGGCATGGGCTTTTCTCTAGTGGCGGTGTGTGGGCTTCTGCTTGTGGAGGCTTCTCCTGTTGGGATGCTCCGGCTCTAGGGTGTGTGCACCTCAGTAGGTGCAGTGCGAGGGCTCATTGGCTGTGGCTCCCAGGCTCCAGAGCACAGGCTCAGTAGTTCTGGCACAGCACACGTGCTTAGCTGCTCTGTGGCACATGGGATCTTCTGGATCAGGGATTGAACCCACATCTCCTGCGTTGGCAGGCAGATTCTTTATCACTGAGCCACCAAGGAAGGCCAGAAATTGTGTTTTCAAAAGATCCCTAGCTGATTTGCCTAAACTTTAAATTTTGAGATGCACAGATGTATACAACAAATGGTCAAGCCTTTTCAATGAATGTGTTGTAAGAATTTTAAAAGGTGATAAGTTTAAAGAGATACAGCTTTAAAAGATTTCAGACATATACACCAAATATAAAGTGTTTAGATCCTGTTTAGATCCTGATTTCAACAACTTTAAAAAGTTTCCAAATTTGAACACCACCTGGAGACTTGATACTAAGGAACTGGTGTTAATCTTTTTATGTGTGATAATGCACGTGATTATGTTGCTTAACACAGTCTTTGTCGTAGAGATATATGCTCATGTAATTACGGATGTAATAATATGATGAGGTTTGCTTCAAAACAGCTCAGGAGAGAAAGCACCCAGGGTGGAGCGAGACTGGCCGTGAACTCTGTGCTGGAGTCGAGTGAGGGGGTGCGGGAGGTTGTCACTCTAAACGCTTCAGTCCGGTTTATGTATGCTTGAAACTTTCCACAATACAGTAAGTTTTCAGAAGTACGCTGTTAAAGGAAGCACAGACATCTTCAGGAAGTTCTATGAGAGAGAGGACGAAAGGAAAACGGCATCTTGAAATAAGCTCCCTGCTTCGAACTGAAAAATCGTGATCCCAGCAAGGAAACATTTGTCAGAGACACGGTTGACCACATTTGTCTACCAGACCTTGAGGACAGAAAGCTCATCAAAGTTTCCTGACCCACAGGATCCCACATGGTAGCTACCCAAGCATGGGGTGAACCACAGGCTCAGTCCAACGAGGGGCTACTTTTGTCAGACACAACTCCAGGTCTGGTAGGCAGAGATCCAGCTCCAGCTGCCGTGGTGACGCTGCAGGCTCCCCGACCCAGTTCCCAGACCTAGGTCTGATTACATACCAGTGCCTGCTGACCAAGGAGCAGGCTGGGCCCCTGTGGCCACACATGTATTCTATAAACTGCCTTCAGGCCTCTTCAGAGGGGCCTGTGACTTTACAGGAAGCGCTGGCCTGGCTGGGTCCAGCTCTGACCTCAGCTGTGGATGGGTGGACACAGCTGCACGCAAGGACGCTGACAGCACGCTCCTTTGGGCTCCCCACTCTCCTGTCCAGGGGCTTTCTTTCTTTCTTTTTTTTTTTCAAACTTTAAGCTTTTTGTTTTGTATTGGGGTACAGGCGATGACCAACGCTGTGGTAGCTTTTAGGCGAAACATTGAATGGACTCAGCCACACACATACAGGTCTCTATGCTCCCTCAAACGCCTCCCTCATCCAGGCTGCCACTCTTGAATGGAGCTCCGTGTGCTGGACAATGCTGTCCTGGGGCTTTTTCACTGCTGGGGGACTGAGCTGGCCTGCACGCAAAAGCTGGCCCAGAAGGAGGGAGGTGGTGAGGCTGACAGCCCTGGGGCAATTCCAAAAACGCACTAAGAAGTCCGTGGACGAATGTTTGACTCCCATGCTAAGGTGAGTCCAGCTTTAAGGGTATGCCTCATCTCCAGGTGACTGGAAGCTGGATGTCTGGGGTGTCAGCTCTGTAAGGAGCTCTGCACCGCTCTCCCTGGCTTCCTGTCCCTTCTCCCTGCTCCTCCACTCCTGCTCACTGAGGTCAACTCCCCCCAAATTACCCAGGTGTCCATCTCAGCTTTGATGGGGAGCGACTCAGATAAGAAACCATATCCTTGTTGATGTGAATCTCTCGGGCATCCATGTTCCATCGTGGTCCCCCAGCCAGAGGGTTACAGAGGCCAAATGAGAGACTCTGAGCCCCAGTGCAGGGGTGGGGGGTGTCCAGTGAGTATGCAGACAGTTCCTGAGTGCTCAGTCAGAGCAGAAAACCTACGGGCTGCAGAATATCCACATCAACTCCCTGACCCAGGAGGTAAAACCAGGATGAGAAGCAAGGGAGAAGCCAAGATCTGTGCAATCCCCGCCCCCACCCCACGTCAGGGAGGGAGGTGTGGGCAATTCAGAGACTGGCTTGAGAAAGGGCCAGTCTGCAAGCTCTGGGCTTCATGGATTCTCAAGAACCCATGTCCTTTTCTTCTCTCTCTCTCTTTTTTTTTGGCCATGTTCTTCACCACCTGTGATCTTAGTTCCCCGCCCAGGGATTGAAGCCACAACCCTTGCATTGGAAGTGCAGAGTCTCAACCACTGACCACCAGGGAAGTCCCGACATCCTTCTATGTGCAAAGGAGGCATAGATTTCCCCCAACAGTGCCCTCAGCCATTCTTCAAAGAGCCAGATGGCTCCGGTAACTGAAAACAGACTTGACCTCACCAAATGCTGTGGTCGCTGCTACTTGCCCCACTGCCAAGCAGAGAAAATGCCAGCTTCCTGAAGTATGCCTGGCCAGCCAGGGAAGCTGGAAACCGCCTGTTCCAGGCGCGGAGACAGGAGGCCGTCTGTTCCCCCCTCTCCCCGAGCGGTCCTGTTTTCTTTCCCTTTCATCCAGACACTGGAGGGAGAAAACAGAGCTGGGGGAGGCACACTAGGAATGTCTGTGGCCTCTGCACCTGTTCCAGAAGTAAAGTACACTTGCGTATTTACAGGAGGTGAAGTTACTCATTGCATTAGCGCCCTCCCAAGGTGGCAATTTAACTTTACCAATGTACCGGTAATTTGAGCATTCAAGCTCAGTCCCCTCAGAACATAAGACATTTCAAGGCTGAAACACGTAAGAATTGTCCTCTTCTTCTAGCATACACTAGTTCAAAAGTCTCATCACCGTCAATAGCTCGTTTGTTTTAGGCTAGTGAGTAACTTCAGCCAGCAGAATAAAAGATAGTAAGTGCCAAGGTCCTTCTTCTCCAGAAACCTGGCTCTCCGGGGCTTCTGTTTGCACTCGCCAAGCCCTGTGATAGTGGCTAACAGCGCTGTTGTTCTTCAGTCGCTCAGTCACGCCCGCCTCTTTGCGACCCCGTGGACTGCAGCACACCAGGCTTCCCTGTCCATTGCCAATTCCCAGAGTTTACCCAAACCCATGTCCATTGAGTCGGTGATGCCATCCAACCATCTCATCCTCTGTCATCCCCTTCTTCTCCCTCCTTCAATCTTTCCCAGCATCAGGGTCTTTTCCAATGAGTCGGCTCTTTGCATCAGGTAACCAAAGTATTGGAGCTTCAGTATCAGGCCTTCCAATGAATATTCAGGACTCATTTCCTTTAGGATGGACTGGTTGGATATCCTTGCAGTCCAAGGGACTCTCGAGAGTCTTCTTCAACACCGCAGTTCAAAAGCATCAATTCTTCAGTGCTCAGCCTTCTTTATAGTCCAACTCTCACGTCTGTACATGACTACTGGAAAAACCATAGCTTTGACTAGATGAACCTTTGTTGGCAAAGTAATGTCTCCACTTCCCTAGGACACCTATAACTGAACGCTGTAGAGTTCCCCTTTTCCTGTGAGAGCACAGCAGTGAGGAAGGCCTGTGCTGACTGCTGTGGTTTTACACGGCCACTCTGCACTGGGCAGGTCTCCTCCCCATCCACCCACACCCTTGATGAAATGTCAACACCATGAGAAAAGCCAACGATATCTTTCTGTTATTGTGAAAACAGTTTGGACCTTGCAGACCCACTGGAAGGGATTAGGAACCACACTTTGAAAACCACCAGTCTAGACGACCCAGGGCCCTTCACACCATTTGAAGGCAGCGGGAGGGAAAGTTAACCTCGCCCTGGTGCAGGAACTTCGTCCTGGTTGCCGTTGGCTGTTCCAAGGGAGTGGGAGCCACTCTGATTCTCCAGAGTGATAGGAATGGAGCCGGATCAGCAGCTGCCCGGCAGACGCCGAAGGCTGTGCTCACCCACACTAGCCGAGACGCGATCCAGCAGTCCTGCACAACCGAGCTCGGGTCTGACCCTTGTCCCCCAACAGGACCCCACTGGGGCTGCCGGGACCAAGGACCAAAGCACACGTGGGCTCCCCTCAGCCGTGTGCTGCTCTTTCTGCTGTCTTGCCTGCCAGGTCGGAGGAGATGTTTTGGAGACTTTCTCTTGGCCTTCCTTATTACAACAGCTTCTACCCGCCCAGGTCAAGGAACCAGGGGGTCTGCCCACTGCCATTAAGTGTATTCCAATCATGCACTTGGGAATTGGAGAAATAACCATTGAGGGAATTTCCAATAGAAATTTCTGATGTATGATCACATGGGGATATCATTTAATGTCTGGTATATAATACAGATTTTCTGTAAGAAGGATTATCTGTTAATGAATCATTGATTTCATAAAATTGTGGTAGTTATGGAGGGTAGGAAAAAATCTTACCCATCAGATCCTTGCAAGTGGAGCAGAATTAGGTTCTATTCTGCATTTCCAATTTTTTTCTTACTTTCAAACTTTCAGTTAAGAATCAGCTCCTACTTGAATGAAACAGATGCATACTTTCCCACTAAGAAAATAAGAAAATGTGAAATGAGCAGTCTTCTATATGCTTCTTTGGCTTAATCACAAACTGTAAGCAACTTTAATAGACAACTGAGCCTGCAATCTAATTATTGCTAGAATGGCCACAAATTACGTTCTATAAAGACATGTTTTGGTAGCTGCCCTACAGCTGGTTCATGTGTCTATAAACCACCACACAGCCTATCACCATAGTTCGTTATCTGGTTGCATCTTTTCAGCAAGTAGCTTTTGTTGATGGTGTATTCATTTGCCAGAGGGCCGTATCAAAACAGCACGCAGCAACCTAAGAAACAGGAATTCACTTTATGTTTACAGTTCTGCGGGCTGGAAGCCCCAAAGCAAGGCGTCACCTGGTGTGGCTTCTCCTGAGGCCTCGCCCTGGCTTTAGATGGCCTCCTCTTTGCTGGGTCTTTGCTGTCTTTCCTCGGTATACCAACGTCCCTGGTGCTGCTGTGTGTCCGGCTTCCTCTTCCTATAAGAATGCAAGTCAGATTCAATGAGGGTCCACTTGAACAGCCTCACTCTAACTTAATCTTATCTCCCAAGACCCTATTTCCAAACACAGTCACATTCGGAGGTACTAGAGATCAGGACTTCAAAATGAGGGTTTAGGAGAGAGGAGATACAGACTACATGCAGTAAACAAGAAAATTCTATTCCCCAAAACTGGCATTTCTGACGTGCTTTATGGCAGATGAGAGCTTTACACCTGTTTGCATTTTTTTCAAGCTAAACCTGTGGCCGTGCTTTAAGATTAAAAAGCTGAAATGTTCTGATCTTTCCTTTGTGTCTGTGTAAGAAAATAAAACAGGATTTCTCAACAGAAATGGGCTCTTCTGGAAGTATTCCATTGGCTCTCCTCTTTCTTAGAGCATTCTCATCAATTCTCAAGTTTATGATGCTCCCATTTGCACAAAATATCCTCAGTTATCCCTGGCTTTGTCCCTTATTGTACAGCTGCTCACTTAATGATCAGTACAGACAGCTGTGCCAGGCAGGACTGGGGGTGTGTGGGGGTGGGGGTGGGATATCATTTCAAGCCCGTGATGTCTTCCAAGAGCTTCCCAGGTAGCACTAACGCTAAAGAACCTGCCTGTAAATGCAGGAGATACAGATTGGGAAGATCCCCTGGAGGAGGGCATGACAACCCACTCCAGTATTCTTACCTGGAGAATCCCATGGACAGAGGAGACTGCTGGGCTACAGTCCATAGGGTCACAAAGAGTCAGACAGGACTGCCATGACTGAGCACACACGATGTCTTCCTCATCTATTCTGACAGATATCATTATCCAGGCCTTCCTTAACCATAAGTACAGCTCAGTCATTCCACCCAGCCATGGACCCCTGAAACAGAAGGCAGAACTGTTCAGAGCACTTTCTTTTTTCCAAAGAAGGAGACTGTCTACATATCCTTCTAACTAGCTCTGTGACTCCAAAAACGTGACGTTCTCTAAACAACCACGTCTGCCCCATGACTAGAGCCATGCAGAGTAGCAGTGCGCAAGGCAGCCACCGTCAGCTGTTTCCAGGAGACATTTGGGGAAGCAGCTCTGCAAATAACCTTTATTTAATGAACAACATTCTCATCAGCATTCCCTAGCTGTGTCCTCTCCTCTGAGCTCACGGGGAGGGGGGACTTCTCTCTTCTCAGAGCAGTCTCCTGGGGCTTGTTTCACTCCCTTAGAAGCAGAATCTGGTGTGTGTGTGTGCTCAGTCACTTCAGTCGTGTCTTACTCTCTGCAACCCCATGGACTGTAGCCCGCCAGGCTCCTCTGTCAATGGGATTCTCCAGGCAAGAATACTGGAGTGGGTTGCCATGCCCTCCTCCAGGGGCTCTTCCCCACCCAGGGATCAAAACTGTGTCTCTTATGCCTCCTGCGTTAGCAGGCAAGTTCTTTACCAGTAGTGCCACCTGGGAAGCCTACCTTTTTCTCATTTTCAAATAGCTAAAAAGTTTCCAACCACATTTGTGGACAACCACTTGTGAATGAATAGGTTTCAATGACACCCATTGTATGCACTTTATAAAAACAGAAAGCTTAATGCCATCTTACTTTTCTGTCATCTCACTTTCCTGATTTTAAGTTATTTTATCTTGCTATATCATGTGTCTATCTGTGAGTGCTTTAAGTCATGCCTTCTGTATAGGAACTTCGATATTTTCTCAGTTACTGTGGGTTTGTGTGTGTGGCTATGTGAGTGTGTGTGGGGAAAGAGTTAAAAGTGCCCTCCTCCTTTTTGTGAGTGAGATGGAGCTTTTATAACAACTTGCATCCGTTTTTTCCCTTCACAAGAAGCAAATGTGGTAGAGCTCACTGGAGACTGTGCAACTTCTCTATGACTTGGAGAAAATGGTCTAAACATGCTACCTCCAATCCCTCAGCACCTCTGGGACAGCAGCCAACGGCTTTCCTGCTCTTCCTCCTTAAAGGAAAACAACCCTCTAAGGGAAGTGCCAGGTGTTGCGTAAGAAGCATTCGATCAGGCACGGAAACCTCTCAGAGCCGAAAAGCCAGTGAAATCACATTAGACCCTTAACTCGGAAAGTGAGGTCGCTCAGTCGTGTTGGACTCCTTGCGACCCCATGGACTGCATCCCGCCAGGTTCCCCTGTCCATGCAATTTTCCAGGTAAGAGTACTGGAGTGGGTTGCCATTTCCTTCTCCAGCGGATCTTCCCGACCCAGGGATTGAACCCGGGTCTCCCGCATTGCAAGCAGACGCTTTACTGTGTGAGCTGCCAAGGAAGCTTTTTACTCGGAAGCTTAACTCGAAAGACAGGTATTAAAAGTAAGACCTGTGGAAAGCGAAGAACCCTCTCAAGGTATCGAGACCACCCCTAGAAAGGCCATGGGTGTGGAGTGCTTAGGGGAATATTTCAAGGAAAGTTCTTTAGTAAACTCGTTCCACGAGGGGCGCTCATTTCGGGAAGAAGCGGCAGCACCATGGACAGCAGCAAGCTCCCCGCGCGCGGGCCGGGGAGGGGACAGCCGGCAGCACCCGGGACAGCGCCAGCGCGGCGCGCTCAGGGCCGAGAGGCGGCCTCATCAGCTGATGCTTTACGTAGGTTGGCTCCCCAGTTTGATAAGGCGGGTCCGGGTGGGCGCGCCAGCACTGGCTCTGCGGGGCCGCGGCCCCACACGGGGCGGGAAGGGGCCAGGGCCGAGCAGAAGGCAGGTCCCTGCCGGACTTCCCCCATCGCGGAGTTGCGGCTGCAGCCCGCGGCCGCTGCGGAGAGAAAGGGGCTGGCGAGGAGGCCACGCGGCGAGAACTACTGCGCTGACGCACCAGCCCTCTCGGCGGCCACACGCCCCGGGGCCGCGCAGCTTGTCCCCGACACTTGGGGGACGCTCGACTCTAGGCAAACAAACTGCTGCGTCTCCGCCGAGGCGAAGCGCCTTGGGAGTGCGACCTTTAGGCGGGCCCTGGCTAAGAGACGCAGCCCCCAGCTTCCGAGGACTTCAGATCTGCCGCCGGCTTGCAGCCCAGCGCCCGCCCCTCCGCCACACGTCTCCCACGGATGCAGGAGATCGGCCCGTTTCATAGTCGCTCCCCAGAAACCCTGCCACTGGCCAGAGGGCACAAGCCTCGGGAGTGGCTTCCAGCACAGTGGCCACCGTGCGTTCTCCTGAGCGCCCCTTTCCTACACACCACGGAGCCGGCCTCCTGACCCAGAGATGGACCCGCCTGCGAACCTCAGCTACTTCACCCTCTCCACCCCCGCCCCTGGGGAGGCCAACCGCAGCAGCTTCGACGCAGCAGACCCGCGCCCCAGACTGCCCCTGCTCTCCGTCTTCGGGGTGCTTGTCCTGACCTTGCTGGGCTTCCTGGTGGCGGCCACATTCGCCTGGAACCTGCTGGTGCTGGCGACCATTCTCCGCGTGCGCACGTTCCACCGCGTTCCGCACAACCTGATGGCGTCCATGGCCATCTCGGACGTGCTGGTAGCCGCTCTGGTCATGCCGCTGAGCCTGGTGCACGAGCTGTCCGGGCGCCGCTGGCAGCTGGGCCGGCGGCTGTGCCAGCTGTGGATCGCGTGCGATGTGCTCTGCTGCACGGCCAGCATCTGGAACGTGACGGCCATCGCGCTGGACCGCTACTGGTCCATCACGCGTCACCTGGAATACACACTCCGCGCCCGCAGGCGCGTCTCCAACGTCATGATCGCGCTCACCTGGGCGCTCTCCGCCGTCATCTCCTTGGCCCCACTGCTCTTCGGCTGGGGGGAGACCTACTCAGAGGGCAGCGAGGAGTGCCAGGTGAGCCGCGAGCCCTCCTACACCGTGTTCTCCACCGTGGGCGCCTTCTACCTGCCGCTGGGCGTGGTGCTCTTTGTGTACTGGAAGATCTACAAGGCCGCCAAACTCCGCGTGGGCCCCCGGAAGACCAACAGCGTCTCACCCATATCCGAAACCGTGCAGGTGGGTGTTAAAGGGACCCTTAAAAAACACTTTGCTTGCATTTGCACAGGCCTCTTCTCCGGCACACCTTCCCCCACGTTTGTGGGAAGTGGAAAATTTTTAGTATTTTGGGGCAAGGGAGGGGAGGGAGGGAAGGGGGTCAAGTGGGAGAGAGAAAGCATCACCCACTCTGCTCTGACTTGCTCTGCTCACAGAGCATGCCATCACTCATGCATTATTAATTTCCTCATATGTATGAGGGTCTGAACTATAGAATTCTACAGGGTTCCACTAGGCTTGAAAATTCTGTGGATCTGTAACCGCCTTTAGAATGTCTGAAGAAGCTGGTGTCCAGGGCTGCACCAGATAAATGAGAAACGTGCAGACTCCTGTGCTTAAGAGGGGGTGTTTAACGGGGTGGGAAGGGGGGCGGTGATCTGACTTGGCAGGAAGACTTGGCAGGAATATACCAGGCAAAGCACATTAGTGTTTCAACCCCATCTAATTTTTTCTTTGCAAATTATAGCAATTAATTTTGCAAAAGTGTGGTATCTCATGGATTACCATCATTCTCAGCATCCTCCTCTCCTGATGCAAGATCAGAGATGTTGCTCACATGCCTGTCTCAGAGCCTGCATCTGTGATCTGCTCCCATGGGCCATGGTGCTACTTTCTGGGGCTACCCCTCAGAGCCTCAGCCCCACCCCCAGTCAGACCACACATGCTGGGGACCACTGGCTTGCCTCCTGGCACAGGAGGAAAGCTGAGGGAGGAAATTAAAACCTAAGGCAGACAATTCCCCAGCTCCGTGCAAGGAGCATTTAAGGCCCAGCAACTGCTCCAGCACCCGGGAGGGCTCAGTCCCCATCTTCTCTCCACCCGCACTTTCCTGCTTTTTGTTAACTCTTAGTAATCTGACCCTGTGATGCAAGATTCAGGAACCACCAGAGTTCAACCTCTCCCACTCATTGCCAAGGGTGACCCTTTGAACCTAATTCACATGTGTAAGTTAGACCAGAAATCCACGCAGCACCCATCTCTGTTACCAGCTCTGGGACAACAAAATCAATTCAATGAGCACACTGAGTGAGTACTACGGGCTGGCTGCTGGAGGTAAGAGGATGATAAAGACATCATCTTTGCCTAGGAAGAGTCTGACACAGGCAGAGAGGCATGTGTTGTGAGCACTGCGATATGATTGTGGTTTTCAAGAGTCAGCAGCTAATTCCAAGCATAACCAGTCAATCAAGCTTACAGGAGCCAGAGGTGAAGGCAGGGGAGAAGGGGAAGGGCATCATTCTAGAAGAAAGAAGGAAAAGGGGGTGAGAGGCCCTCTGTCCTTTTATCTACAACAACAGTCTCACCCAAATGACCCTCCCCTACCCTAGGAAACATTCGGAATGTCTGGTTATCTGATACTGTTTCTGATTATCCACACGTGGGACAGGGTGCTGCTGCACCTGGCATGCAGAGCCTGGGATGCCAAGCGCGGTGGGACACACAGCACAGCCGGAACAACAGACAATTCGTGACAAATTAATGTCAACAGGGACAGATCCGGGAAACCCTGGCCCATGAGACTTCTAAACTGGACAAGAAGTGCCGACGAGTAGGCGTGCCTCCAAACTAGCCGGAGTGTCCGTGTGTGGGCGCCCCCGCAGTTCCGGGTCAGGAACAGTTCCGGGTCAGGAACAAGGGGGCTGGCAGACGGCCCACCACAGCCCTCCTTACACGGATCCTCTTCTGCCGGGATGCTCACCCAGGTAAACACAATTTGTGATCAACACCAAACGGCTTTAAAAGGGAACGGCAACTGTCCTTGTGTCCTGGAGGGTTTGGAGCAGAAGGAAAAGGGGCTATCACTACTCAGGTCTGGAGACAGCAGAAGCAAAGCACTGCTTCATGTTCTTTCTCTGCCAGGTAACTCAAAAATGGGTCTCATGGCTTTGCAAGGCCTCTAAGCCATCCAGGGCTCCACCTGAAATGTGGAGCTGGCCTTGTTCTCACGTTACCGTGGAGGGTGGATTAAAAGTCAGGCTTCCTGATTTCTTGGTGGTAGCAGGTGCCAAAGTTTCTAAATACAGTTCTACCGCCAACGAGCCCTGTTGCCTAGGGAAACACAACACTTCTTCCCTGCTTCTTTACCTTCTGAGTTTGCCTCAGATGCGCACTGAAAGCCTAACCGCTGTCAGGCACGGAGATGAAAGCTGGAAACATACGAGAGAGAGAGGCCTTGCCCTTGACAAAGTCTGATGAAACTGCGACTGAGGCTCTGACGTGAAGACACAGCTGGATTTCCAGCCTGTAAGGGCCTGGGGGGCTTTCTGGGTTCTCGGCGGGCTGACATCAGCTGTATGAGCAGCTCTGCTGGTCAGGCGTTGCTGGAGTGAATCCAGGCCTGGCTGCCTAACTTCCAAAAGTGAGGGGCTGACCCGGCAGGAGGGCTTGTAAAAGCAAGCCCACCGAGACAAAATGTCCTTGACTGACAGTACATCGAAGGCTGGTTCCGGGCCGCAGAACACATGGACTCGCCCCAAGTTTGAGGAGCACGTGGTTCTCACCCTCCAGCTCTTGGTCCTCACTCTGGAGAGACCGTTTCTCAGCTTCTCAGCTCTGTTGCTGGTTCTCCTTGAAGTTTCATCCGTGGAGAGCTGATGTTCAGACTGCACCTCAATCAACGTGCTCAGTCACTTGTCAGCACAGCGCTGGGCAGCAGCAGTCAAAGCTCTGGATGACGGACACTAGACCAGGTTAACCAACCAGCAGAAAAATGCTGGGCGGTCTCAGTTAGCAATGGGGATTTACTGCGCGTGGTAACATAAGGTTTAAAGGTTTAATTAAAAAAAAGAAAACTTCTGAAGATGGGTTGACTAGTTTAATTGATGAGAGTAATGTCTCCAAGGCATGGAGGAAAAGCCTTGATCACTGAATCGAGGGGTGGGCTTCAACAGGCAATAGTTCTTGGACAGGTGTCATGTGGCTGGATTAGCCCACCTGGAGTGTGCCCCAGCACGTTCACGCCGGGACAGAGTGGCAAAATCATGACAAACCAGGGAGAGTCCATCTGAGCTCTCATGCTCAGTCCTGCTCTCAGTCTGTCTGTGGTGTCTCTTGTCCGCAAGAACTCTAGGACCACTGCTATTTCTCCAGTGATGTCCTGAATTACGCACAGCGCAGATACTCTCACAAACAGACCGGTTATAATCTGAGAATGTTGAAGGACAGCAGTATATTTTATCTGGAGGCACATTCTGCTTACTAAATGTGTAGTTGTGTTACCGAAATGAAAGGATTCTCATAAGGATCCTGAAATATCAGCTACAAGTTGGCACACAGGATTATTCAAGATTCTCACTGAATTCTTCCATTAACTTAGGTTTTTTCCCTCGAGCCTTTTCAAAAGCCACACCATAAACAAGAAAGCTGTACTGTTGTACATCCACAATTAAAGGCAATTCCCCCTAGAAGTTTGGAAGGACAGGAAGTTGTTGGTGATAATATCTCCCTTGGGATGACTTCACTGGGCAGATTTTAGACGGTTGTCGTTTTTTTAGCCAAAAGGGGATATTGCTGCTTTCAAGGTTACTTCTGCTGTTTACATTTACTGTGGGCCTTATCTAGGCACCCAGATCTTTTAAAACAGACGTGCTTCTTGATGTTTTATCTAGAGAGCCATATCTTGTATTGATTATCTGCTTTCTTTTTAAATTTATTTTTAGCTGAGGATAATTGTTTTACAACGTTGGGTTGGTTTCTACCATGCATCAACGTGAATCAGCCATAGGTTTACACACGTCCGCTCCCTCCTGAACCTCTCTCCTACCTCCCACTCCCTCCGACCCCTTATTACCTACGTTCTGGAAGTGTCTAGCCCCATACTGGGTATTTTCTAAATTGGCAATTTCACATTTAAATTTATTTTTTTCTTATTAAGTTCCCTAATTCAGGTTTGAGCCCATTTAGGACAAGACCATACGTCAGCTGTTGGGTTTATATCAGAATACTGCTTTTAAATTTTCTATATAGTTTACAATTTAGAATCCTCAATCTTCTCTAAAAAAATGGCTTCTGAAATTGTTTTAGTTTGCATTGTAAATTTGCATAGCCATGTTATATGGCTCTTCTCTCTTCTATCCTTCTAGTTATAAATATTTTTCCTCATCTAAGGGAAAGTTTAATTAATTTCACTAGGTGCTGCTGATCTGCAGTCTAGGACAGTAAGGATTTTGTTCAGTACTCTTTAAAAATTCTAAATTCTACAACAGTTTTTTGCCCTTCTCCCTAAAGTTTAGCAGCTTCCCTGGTGGCTCAGGTGGTAAAGAATCCACCAGCAATGTGCGAGACCTGGGTTCGATCCCTGGGTTGGCAAGATCCCTTGGAAAAGAGAATGGCTACCCACTCCAGTATTCTTGCTTGGAAAATCCCCATGGACAGAGGGGCCTTGCGGGCTACAGTCCATGGGATTACAAAGAGTCGGACATGATTGAGTGGCTTTCACTTTAGAAAAATTCTTCCTTATAGCCTATATCTCAGCTCTCAATCAAGGTTTTAACTGACATTCTGTGTTTGACTTCTTGCCTGGCAATTTTACAATGTGATTTTGTTTTACTGAGGAAACCCCTGTGGAAAAGATAGTTCATTTAGGAAGTTCAGAAAAGCTGAGTAGAAATATGGGGGGTGTGGATGTGTAAGGTGGGAGGTTTTCAGTCAGTTCAGTCGCTCAGTCTTGTCCAACTCTTTGTGACCCCATGGACTGCAGCACATCAGGCTTTTCATTCCATCAGCAACTCCCAGAGCTTGCTCAAACTCATGCCCATTGAGTCGGTGATACCATCCAACCATCTCATCCTCTGTCGTCCCCTTCTCCTCCTGCCTTCAATCTTTCCCAGCATCAGGGTCATTTCCAATGAGTCAGTTTTTAGCATCAGGTGGCCAAAGTATTGGAGTTTCAGCTTCAGCATCAGTCCTTCAATGGAAATTCAGGGTTGATTTCCTTTAGGATTGACTGGTTTGATCTCCTGGCAGTCCAAGGGACTCTCAAGAGTCTTCTCTAACACCACACTTCAAAAGCATCAATTCTTTGGTGCTCAGCTTTCTTTATGGTCCAACTCTCACATGTCTATACATGACTACTGGAAAAACCATAGCTTTGACTAGATGGACCTTTGTCAGCAAAGCAATGTCTGCTTTTTAATATGCTGTCTGGGTTGGTCATAGATTTTATTCCAAGGAGCAAGCATCTTTTAATTTCATGTCTGCAGTCACCATCTGCAGTGATTTTGAAACCCAAGAAAATAAAGTCTGGCACTGTTTCCATTGTTTCCTCATCTATTTGCCATGAAGTGATGGGACCAGATGCCATGGTCTTCGTGTTTTGAATGCTGAGTTTTAAGACAGCTTTTTCACTCTCCTCTTTCACCTTCATCAAGAGGCTCTTTAGTTCCTCTTCATTTTCTGCCATGAGGGTGGCATCATCTGAGGTTGTGATATTTCTCCTGGCAATCTTGATTCCAGCCTGTGCTTCATCCAGCCTGACATTTCACAGGATGTACTCTGCAGAGAAGTTAAATAAGCAGGGTGACAATATACAGCCTTGACATACTCCTTTCTCGATTTGGAACCAGTCCATTGTTCCATGTCTGGTTCTAACTGTTGCTTCTTGACCTTCATACAGATTTCTCAGGAGGTAGGTAAGGTGGTCTGGTATTCCCATTTCTTTAAGAATTTTCCACGGTTTATTTTAATGATGGACAGGGAGGCCTGGTGTGCTGCAGTCCATAGGGTTGCAAAAAGTTGGACATGACTAAGCAACTGAACTGAAGAGCCGGACACGACTAAGCAACTGAACTGAACTGAATTTTGATCCACACAGTCAAAGGCTTTGGTGTAGTCAATAAAGTAGAAGTAGATGTTTTCCTGGAATTCTCTTGCTTTTTCTATGATCCAGTGGATGTTGGCAATTTGATCTCTGGTTCCTCTGCCTTTTCTAAATCCAGTTTGAACATCTGGAAGTTCTCGGTTCACATACTGTTGAAGCCTCACTTGGAGAATTTTGAGCATTACCTTGCTAGTGTGTGAGATGAGTGCAATTGTTCAGTAATTTGAACATTCTTTGGCATTGTCTTTCTTTGGGATTGGAATGAAAACTGACCTTTTCCAGTCCTGTGGCCACTGCTGAGTTTTCCAAATTTGCTGGCATACTGAGTGTAGCACTTTCACAGCATCATCTTTTAGGACTTGAAATAGCTCAACTGGAATTCCACCACCTCCACTAGCTTTGTTCAGTGCTTCCTAAAGCCAACCTGACTTTGCACTCCAGGATGTCTGGCTCTAGGTGAGTGATCATACCATCGTGGTTATCGGGGTCATTAAGATCTCTTTTGTATAGTTCTTCTGTGTATTCTTGCCACCTCTTAATATCTTCTGCTTCTGTTAGGCCCATACCGTTTCTGACCTTTATTGTGCCCATCTTTGCATGAAATGTTCCCTTGGAATCTCTAATTTTCTTGAAGAGATGTCTAGTCTTTCCCATTCTACTGTTTTCTTCTATTTCTTTGCACTGATCACTGAGGAAGGCTTTCTTTTCTTTCCTTGCTTTTCTTTGGAACTCTGTATTCAGATGAGTATATCTTTCCTTTTCTCCTTTGCCTTTAGCTTCTCTTCTTTTATCAGCTATTTGTAAGGCCTCCTCAGACAACCATTTTGCCTTTTTGTATTTCTTCTACTTGGGGATGGTTTTGATCACCGCCCCCTGTACAAGGAGTCAGATATGACTGAGTGACTGGACTGACTGTTCATGGGGTTCTCAAGGCAAGAATACTGAAGTGGTTTGCTGTTCCCTTCTCCAGTGGGCCACATTTTGTCAGAACTCTCCACCATGACCCGTCTGTCTTGGGTGGCCCTACACAGCATGGCTCATAGTTGCACTGAGTTAGACAAGGCTGTGGTCCATGGGATCAGTTTTGTTAGTTCTCTGTGATTGTGGTTTTCAATCTGTCTGGCCTCTGCCTCCAGACAGAGTCCTGGTTCCTACTCAAAGAAATATGCATAACAATGTCTTTGAGCCCCCACCCAGGTGGAGGATGGTAACTTCAGACAGAACACAAGATTCCTGGAGCACAGCTCTGTTCCCTCAGCACCAACCAATCAAAAAGGGTCACAAACCCTGCAATCCTCACCCCAAATGTTGCCTTCTGTTTCCGGGGACCACAGATGACCATCCTGTTAGGTCTTCTGTTTGGCCCCTGTCTATTTCATCTCTGAGAGGGGCCAACAGTTTCAAACTAAATTGCTGTTATTATAAGGGTGAATGCTGGTTTCAGGCAAAAAAAAAATACCTTGACTTAGATCTGGTAGAGAGAGACTTCTGTTCTGCTAGGCAGCAGGAAGAAGTTACAGAAGAAAGAGACCTCCGCCCCAATTCCCAAGAAGTATCTTGAGTATGAAGTCTCTCGGGGGAGTTGTTAGGGGAAGCACACTGATTGAAACCACCCACCCTGGCCAGGCACTATAGTAACCATTTGCATGAGTTGTTTTATGACAGGAGATCCTGATAAGGAATACGGAACTAATAAGCCACCACCAACCAGAAGAGTTCGGGAAAGGTCGAAAGGAGACACCGAGTGTCCGTCCATTTCCCAGAATCCCTCTTGCTAGCATCCATCTTGGCTGAGTGATGCGTGCACCACCAGGAAAGACTCTGAATTAGAATGATTGGCCAAAGACCACCCGGGAACTAATCCCATCACCATAAAACCCAAGACTGTGAGCCAGAGCAGTTCTCCTGGGTTCCCTTACCCTACTGCCTTCCACCCGGGTGCCCTTTCCCAATGGCACCCCACTCCAGTACTCTTGCCTGGAGAATCCCATGGACAGAGGAGCCTGGAAGGCTGCAGTCCATGGGGTCGCTGAGGGTCAGACACGACTGAGTGACTTCACTTTCACTTTTCACTTTCATGCATTGGAGAAGGAAATGGCAACCCACTCCAGTGTTCTTGCCTGGAGAATCCCAGGGACGGGGGAGCCTGGTGGGCTGCCATCTATGGGGTCACACAGAGTCGGACATGACTGAAGTGACTTAGCAGCAGAAGCAGCCCTCTGATGGAGGATAAGAGGCATGTGGAAGCTTCCTGATGGGAGGGACTGGCTGTGGGGGAATCTGGGTCTTGCTTTGATGGGTGGGGCCATGCTCAGCGAATCTTTAATCCAATTTTCTGGTTTTGGGTGGGGCTATGTTCCCTCCCCGTAGTTTGACCTGAGGCCAAAATGTGGTAGGGGCAATGGCATCTCCCTCAAAAGGACTTATGCCAGGACTGTTGTCTCCAGTGCCCCTGACCCTGCCGCAGGCCACTGTCGACCCACACCTCCACCAGACTCCCAAACACTCACTGGCAAGTCTGGCTCAGTGTCTCGGGTTCCTGCCCTTTCTCCTGGGTCCTGGTGTGCACAAGGTTTTCTTTGTGCCCTCCAAGTGCCCGTTTCCTGCGGAAGTTCTGTAGCAAATCCCACTGGAATTCAAAGTCAAATTCCCTGGGTTCTCAGTCCCTTTGCCGGATCTCCAGGTTGGGAATTCTGTTGTGGGTCCTAGAACTTTTGCAACAGTGCAAGAATGTCTTTGGTATAATTGTTCTCCAGTCTGTGGGTCATCCGCTCAGTGGCTCTATGGTGGGGCTAGTGGTGACCTCCTCCAGGAGGGCTTACGCCACACGCCACACCTCCCAGGCCTGCTGCAGCCAGAGTCCCTGTCGCCTCGCAGGTCACCGCTGACCCAGCCTCCGCAGGAGACACTCAGACACTCAAAGGCAGGTCTGGCTCAGTCTCTGTGGGGCCTCTGGGTCCTGGTGTGCACAAGGTTTTGTTTGAGCCCTCCAAGCATCTCGGATGGGTAGGGGTTTGATTCTAAACACAATTTTGCCCCTCCTACCTATCTTGTTGGGGCTTCTCCTTTGCCCTTGGATGTGGGGTATCTTTTTTTGGTGGGATCCAACAGTCTCCTGTCGAGGGGAGGTTTTGGAAAGTTATAAAATCTTTAGGACCAACTCAGAGTTAGACTTTAAGGCTTTAGCAGAACAACTAAAAAAGCTGATTCTTAACTGTTTAGTGTTTGTCTTCTAACTTAAATATGTTAATTTATTGATTTCGACTTTCAGAGATTATTACGTGAAAAACTTTTTTTCACATTTATCAAGAAAAGAGTGAGAGTTAGGATTATAGCGCAGTTTAAAATAGAAGTTCACAAAGAAGAAGGCTGAGACTCTGACTAAAACAAAGCACGACAAATAAGAAAAAGGCCACCAGGGTTGGCCAACAGTCTGTGCTTGTGAATGGTTTCTCAGATCCTTGACCAGAGGCCAAGAAGGGGCCATATGATGACCAACCCAATCATCAATGAGCTGGAATGCCAACCACACCAGGTGATATTTATTCCGTAAACTGACAAGACAGGGAATGCCCCCACTTAAGTTTTGTGAAAAACTTGAAGCAAAGTCTGATCAACTGCTTTCTGACAAATTGGTTATTAAGTCTAATGGTCTGCAAATCATTAGTCCTCAGGTCTGGCTTGGAAAAGATTAGAAGCTTATAAAGCCAGCACCTTATAGAACAATCCTTTTTATATTCAACAGAAAAATAAAAGGTATTCCAGGACAAAAAATAAAGCAAAAAAATCTATGAAAATAAGAGTTTGCATATTTAGACAAACGACAGCCAAAACAAAGAAAACAGCAATATAATAAGTAGGTTATGGCATGACATTTTTGCTCAATGGTATACCTCCAGCAAGAGACCTAACAGCTTTATAAGATGTAAGTCGACTTCCAAACGGTGCACCTTTCTAACAAAGGTCCAGTTATTTGATACGAAGGCCTAAGCTGAATGAACTTATTCAAATACACATGTGTGCGTGCATGCTTTGTCACTTGGTCATGTCTGACTCTTTGTGACCCCATGGACTGCAGCCTGCCAGGTTCCTCTGCCCATGGGATTTTTAGAAAGAACACTAGAGTGGCTTGCCATTCCCCTCTCCAGGGAATCTTCCTGACCCAAGAGTTGAACCCGCATCACCTGTGTCTCCTGCATCGCAGGCAGATTCTTTACACTCTCAGCCATCGGGGAAGCCCATTTAAAGACACACTTGGTTGCAAAGCCTTGGATAACAAAACAGAGTGAGAAGAGCCCGGTGGAGCGGGCTGGCACTCAGCTCGTTGAGACTGGTGTGCATCTGCAGATCCAAAGGTGGCTGGGGTCCAGGGCTCTGTGGATGCACCTGTAGTCCAAGTATCCTGTCGAGGGTCCTCAAAATGATATCCATGGAACCTCTAGAACTGCCCGAAGATGATACAACCACCACATAGCACCTGAAATAAAAACACGGCTTGCTACAGATTGAGAAAAGCTACGCTTCTCTGGCACCATCTCCCGGAGCAGAGCAGAACACCCATCATCGATGGAGACAGTGTTGAGCTCGGGGGTGGGAGGGCGTTGAGAGGGACGCTGAGCAGACTTCCCCCACACAGGGGGTGACTCAGTGAGGCCACCGTTGGTTCACTGCTGCCCAGGGACGCACGCACCCAGCTGGCTGTCAGATGTGAGGGCCGACACTGAGCAGCTGGTCTGCCGATGCCTGTTCACAGAGCTGGACCGTCCTGGGTTCACTGGAGGGGTTTAAACAAGCAGCAAGGCTCTGTGTTACCACAACTACAGGACAGACGGTCTTTTCCTAAGCTTGTGGAAATGTTCTTATTCTGACCCTTGTAAAGCCCTCCCTAGGTGGGTAGGATCATTCCCAGATTAAACATCCCAACTCACTGGTACATCCTGCATGTGACAATGGTCTGGTCTTACCTGCAATCACCCGAAGCCACACTTACCAGGTGAGAGCCTTCATCCCTTAATCGCAATACCCACTATTGATGATAATCTATTGATTATCTGTGATAAAGGGAGGTGAAGCAGAATAGTTTGAGGAAATAAAAGGACATGCTAGATTTATGATTAACTAGTGAATTGTTATTTAACTAGGCTTCCCAGGTGGCGCAGTGGTAAAGAATCTGCCTGCAATGCAGGAGACAAGGGTTTGATCCCTGGGTCAGAAAGATCTCCTGGAGAAGGAAAGGACAACCTACTTTATTATTTGAGCCTGGGAAACCCCATGGACAGAGGAGCCTGGTGGGCTACAGTCCATGGGGTTGCAATAGAGTTGGACACAACTTAGTGACTAAACAACAACTTCAGTTCAGTCGCTCAGTCGTGTCCGACTCTTTGTGACCCCGTGGTCTGCAGCACACCAGGCCTCCCTGTCCATCACCAACTCCCAGAGCCTGCTCAAACTCATGCCCATCGAGTCGGTGATGCCATCCAACCATCTCATCCTCTGTTGTCCCCTTCTCCTCCTGTATTCAATCTTTCCCAGCATCAGCATCTTTTCCAATGAGTTGGTTGGAGTTTCAGCTTCAGCATCAATCCTTCCATTGAATATTCAGAACTGATTTCCTTTAGGATTGACTGGTTTAGATAACAACAAGTTATCTTAACATATAACCATCTTCATTTTTTTTAAGTTTCAGTTTTTAAAAAACTTTTAATTTTGTACTGGGGTGTAGTCAGTTAGCACTGTTGCGATAGTTCAGGTGAACAATAAGGGACTCAGTCATACATGTATACACGTATCCATTCTCCCCCAAAATCTCCCCCCCAACACACACATCCAGGCTGCCACGTAACGTTGAGCAGAGCTCCATGTGCTATATAGTAGGTCACTGTTGAACACATAACCGTTTTGGAAGAATATGCTAAGTCACTTCAGTCGTGTCCACTCTGTGCGACCCCATAGGCGGCAGCCCAACAGGCTCCCCCGTCCCTGGGATTCTCCAGGCAAGAACACTGGAGAGGGTTGCCGTTTCCTTCTCCAATGCATGAAAGTGAAAAGTGAAAGTGAAAGTGAAGTCGTGTCCGACCCTCAGTGACCCCTTGAACTGCAGCCCTCCAGGCTCCTCCATCCATGGGATTTTCCAGGCAAGAGTGAGAAGTCTAAATCATAGGCACATGTCCCCCAAATAATTCATTTGTTTGGAGATACAAGGCCAACTGTTCACTTATAAAATTTTTTCCACGGGAGTCTTAACTTGTGAGGCTTGTGCTTTAGAAATGATACAACACTACAAAGATAAATGGGAAAAGTGAAGCTTGGCTCGAATGCATCCACTTATTTTTACCCCATTACCTCTCTTTCTGTGAATCTACTAACAACCATGCTGAGTAACTGACAGAGTAATCAATAGCATCTATACACCAGATGTGATTAAGTACTTTATTGCGATCGTTGACAAGCAGAGCTAAGGAGTCCTTTAGTCAGAAAGCCACAGGGTAAGCAACCAAGTCAACCATCTGCTAACACCAGGAGCTGAAACTCCCCAACAGCAAAGCCCCTCCTCCAGCGGAGCCATTATAGACCAATGGCACGCTCACCAGGTGAGCTGGTGTTGAATGACTCCCAAAATGATCTACATCTCTCATCAAAGCTGTAGAGA
The DNA here is from genome assembly GCF_003369695.1 of Bos indicus x Bos taurus. Taxonomy (NCBI): domain Eukaryota; kingdom Metazoa; phylum Chordata; class Mammalia; order Artiodactyla; family Bovidae; genus Bos; species Bos indicus x Bos taurus. Next base: position 2,891,468 of record NC_040079.1, on the reverse strand, counting down.
GCGTGCTTTTCTGAGAAACAAGTTCTCTAACCTATAAAAATTCCCGACTCAAAACAAACCATAAAAACAATGTATTTAGGGGAAAAAGTTTAACTTGAATTCAAACTAGAATTCTAAGAAGTGGGAGAAGACTGCATGGAATAGGAAAAGAATTGTTAAAAATGAATTTAGGTTCTCTGCTGTAAAGGGGCCCCACGAATGTGCTCCCCACCTGCTGTGCTAAGAACTCAGAGAAAGTGATCATGGATCTGTGGGTCCCACTGACAAGAGAAACCCTCCTGAAGACAAGCTTAGGAATAAAAAACTGGGAAACCTTTAAGAGACACTTGCACATCAATTCTCAGTGGGGAATTCTCACAAATTCAGTGAACACATGCTGTGCATGGGAACAGTTCAAATTCAAAAGAACCTAGGTACAGTATGCTGGAAGAATCTAGGATTTTATAGTTGTTGTTCAGCTGCTCAGTAGTGTCTCTTTGCGACTGCATGGACTGCAGCACGCCAGGCTTCCCCATCCTTCACCATCTCCCAGAGCTTGCTCAACTCATGTCCATTGAGTTGATGATGCCATCCAACCATCTCATCCTCTGTTGCCCCCTTCTCCTCCTGCCCTCAATCTTTCCCAGCACCAGGATCTTTGCTAACGAGTTGGCTCTTTGCATCAGGTAGCCAAAACATTCAGGATTTCATAGTACAACTGCCACACACCTGCGCAAGCAGGCCTGTGTATGGCATTTAATGTTTCTCCACGGGGACGATGACCTGAAGGGATGGGCTGCCGTGAAACTGTCTTATGGCACTTGGGTCCCCTTCCCTGATGCTCGCCTTTATAGACATACCCACACCCTACACCTGATGTATGGCACACACCTGGACAACACAGCCCTGTGATCCCTCGTCTCTCAGACGAACGAAGTACTGTGTTGTACGAACGAAGTACTGTGTTATACGAACGAAGTACTGTGTTGTATTCTGACGTGGATTCCCTTTGGATTCAGGTCAGGACTGGGTCTGAATGTCCCAGCAGCGTCTCAGTCAATAGGACAGAAGGTGGCCCCTCAGAATGGAAGCTGTGTAACTCTTCCCATTATGCAGTAGAAAACTCCCACAGATAAAAAGCAGAGCACTGGGAGTGTATCTCATCCTTCACCAAAGGCTGGCCTCACAGAGGCAGTCTCACTGTAGGGCTCACAGCGTCTCACAACTGGAATCTGAGTATCTGAAGGGCTAAGATGGTCTTCTGGAGTTGACCTGGAGTGGCAGTTACCACCAAGGGGGCAGGCAGGCAGTGAGTGGGGATGGGGTGGGGGTGGAGAGGTTCCGAGAGGGGGTCGTGGTTCAGAAGCTACCGTATCTAGCTATGTGTTGCTGTATTCATTTCTGCCGTTACCCCAGAGCTTGGAGTCTGGTTTACACGCTCCACCTTTACACCAAGTGTGCTACAGAGAGTTAAGGGTTGGTCACGATGGCCTCAAAACCCTGAGCGGCCAGCGTCGCCCATGAAGAAGTCTGAAAGGAAACAGAACTTCTCAAGGACTCAAGAGTCAGGACTGGAATTACTGTTTCATTGCCACCTTGGGGAAATGGGGGGAAATGCCTTCCTTGATGACATTCTGAGGTTGAGTTTTACTAAGGGAATTAGTGACTTTTCCTATTTTCTTTATGCTGAAAAATGAAACTGAATACTGTGCTTGCATTTCTATCAATTAGCTCCCTGAAATGCATTCCATGATAGACACTAATAAAAGAAGAAAGATAACTGTGGTTCCACCCAGAGGTGAGGCTCTGGAAAGACACAGGTGAAAGTATCAATGTCACTTATTTTATATATGCTTTTAAGAGCTGAAGAATAATGAACTACTTGTTTCCGTATTTATGAATCTTATGTTTAACTGTATAATGCTGGGGTTTCGCTGCCTTTCAAATAGATGACAGGAAGGTTATCATATAAATTTAGTAATTCACACATGAACTAACATTCCCTTAACTACAGTGTTCCTATTTTCAGCTCCATTATTCTATATGATAAGTTATAAATAGTTCCTCTTGACTACAATTTGTAGATGCAGCCATGAACTGGTTACGTGGGTTAGAGGGACAGACCCTGTGACCTAGCCCACTGCCTAGAAGGTTGTGCGCTCCTGGAGCGTGACTGGGTACCTCTCCAGGTCAAGTGTCCTGGGATCACAGAAGGCTGGAGTTGCAGAGGACAGAGTTTGATGTCAGGGTAGTCTCTCCACTAGTGAATGATGGATCGGCCCAGAAACTGCCCCACATTGTGACGGGGTCAACTAACTTGCTCATTTAGCACATCAGCCCATCGTCATTTCCTCCTGTTTCAGGGGCCTTGTCATCAGACACATCTTATTCCAGTTCTCCAAAGATCTGGAGAAAAAAAAAAATTAAAAAGCTGGAATGGAGGAAAGAGCCTCCTTTCCTAGGAATTCCGCTTCCTTAGAGAAGGGTCGTGAAGCTGGAGAAACTGCCTTCCAGGGGACTTGGGCAAGCCAAGGTGGAGGGAATCTGAGTTTAGCATCTCTTGTTTTCCATAAAAGTCGGGGCAGGGGACAAACCAGAAGGAGATCACAAAGAGGTAAGATGTCAAAATGTGAGCAAACACCCAGCTCTGTCGGCCCCGGGGTGGGGGGACCCTAGAGGGTCCCTGCGACGGACAAGTAAAAGCTTTCTCTTGAAGTGCAAGTGCGGGAAACGGCCAACCCGTGACTCGGGTCAGCCCGCCCGGGCGTGAGGAGCGGGCGGCTCCTCCTGACGCTTCTGTTTGCCTCCTCCAGGGGAAGGGCGCGGCTCAGCGGCCTGAGATGGTCCTCGCGGCGCGCCGCGCCAAGGTCACCTTCCAGGCCGACGGGGACGCGTGGCGCGAGCAGAAGGAGCAGCGCGCCGCCCTCATGGTGGGCATCCTCATCGGGGTGTTCGTGCTCTGCTGGATCCCGTTCTTCACCGCCGAGCTCCTCAGGCCCCTGTGCGCCTGCGACGTCCCCGCCACCTGGAAGAGCGTCTTCCTGTGGCTCGGCTACTCCAACTCCTTTTTCAACCCCCTCATCTACACGGCCTTCAACAAGAACTACAACAGCGCCTTCAAGAACTTCTTCTCTAGGCACCGCTGAGCGCGAGGCTGGCACGGCAGGGGGTACTCGCCCATCTCCCCATCCCCACCCAGCAACCACCTGCCAGAGACAGGCCTTCGAGGTCCCCAGGGTGGCCCCCAGAGCCAACTGGCTCACTGCCCCGCTCCCGGCAGGAAGGCGAGTCTCCACGGGCAGTTCCCAGGACCTCATTTTATCCCATTTATCTGCTTGTCTTCACTCCGCACTGAACAGCCACGGACTTGGCCCACCAAGTGCCCTTTCCTCTCCAGAGTCCACCGCAGCATGGTTTAGCGTCATCCCAGAAAAGTCAAACCAGCCAGAGGGGAGGGAGGAAACAGATCAGTCCAGGCAGGATGAGGACAGGAAGTGATGAACAAGGAGTCACAACGGGGACATCTAGGGGGAAGGAAACCACAACTGCGAATTTCCCGGAACAGTCCCCACTTCCAGGGCTCCATTCCGTGGTTCCAGAAAGTTCACCCTAGTACTTACCATGTCCCAATATTTGCCCACGAAACATTCTCTCTGAACATATCAAAGTACGCAGGCACATCTGCAAGACCAGTCAATACGGCCCCACACACATGCACACCGAACCTAGGGAAGAGGCAAGTGTTCCCACTGGCCACTTTATTCTAAAATGCAACCCAAGAGCTTGGAACTGGAACTGAAAGTCAAATCAAATACCACCTTCCGTTTTGAAGCAACTGTCCACAGCACGGAGATACCTACTAGCTCTGTAGAATCTGTCAAATTTGCTTATTATTATGGGTTCCATTTTTATACAGTTTATTCAAATGTTGCCAAACAAAGATTTGTAGCCTCGGATCATGAGATTAGAATAACAAAACTGTCACAACGTTGTTGACTTCTTAAACATAGTTTCATCACTAAGGGCTATGAAGGCTTCTTCACCAAAAGGGGCACTTTAGGGTGATGGGTGATTGATCTGTTAGCTGCTGCTGCGCACTGGCATGTACATACCCACTGTGAGACCGGTACTGGCAACGATGAGAGCAGAAAAGTGGGAACACTTTAGTGGACACGTCAATGTAACTGGTGAGGCAAGACAATTAGGTGATGATGCAGTGTTTATGTGATCAGACAAAACTTTAAAAAGGTCTTGGACAATAAAACTGCCTGTGGTTTGCTGTGTCCTGATTCTCTGAATGCATGCGTTTAAAAATTACATGTCTGAATTATTACAATACAGATATATTGTTATATGTATTATTTTGTACATACTAAATCATATTAATTAACATATTAAAAATAGGAAATCTATGTCCATTTGTTTTAACACTTGCTCCTTGGAAGGAAAGCTATGATCAAGCTAGGCAGCATGTTAAAAAGCAGACATTACTTTGCCAAGAAAGGTCCATCTAGTCAAGGCTATGGTTTTTCCAGTGGTCATGTATGGATGAGAGAGCTGGACTATAAAGAAAGCTGAGTGCTGAAGAATTGATGCTTTTGAACTGTGGTGTTGGAGAAGACTCTTGGGAGCCCCTTGGACTACAAGGAGATCCAACCAGTCAGTCCTAAAGAAATAAGTAATGAATATTCATTGGAAGGACTGATGCTGAAGCTGAAACTCCAATACTTTGGCCACCTGATGCAAAGAAGTGACTCACTAGAAAAAACACCGATGCTGGGAAAGATTGACGGTGGGAAGAGAAGGGGACAACAGAGGATGAGATGGCTGGATGGGATCACCGACTCAATGGACATGAGTTTGAGTAAGCTCTGGGAGTTGGTGAAGGACAGGGAGGCCTGATGTGCTGCAGTCCATGGGGTCGCAAAGAGTCAGACACAACTGAGCGACTGAACTGATGTGCACTTGTGGTCTTGGTTTGAAGTTTGGTTTTGCGTTCACTGCAAGGATGGCTCTGACGCCTCAGTCAGCACCAAGTTCCACGGCAGCAGTAGATAGTAGGACTTGACACATGGACCAGACTGAATTTATTTAGAAATCAGGAGGGCAATTCCTGTAGGGGAGGCCTGGGAGTTGCATCTCCCACCGCGTGGGTAACGATATCCACATCACCACCCTATGCATGCCCCGCCCCCACCTATCAGGGCCACGCTGCAGGGACCCCACCTGGGACTGGGCCTGAAGTCCCTGGCAGGGGAAGAGAAGCAAGGGGTGTCAAGACTTCATTCTTGCAGGATCACTGGAGAACATCTGGAGCCCTGCCTCAGAAGATACATGAGCCTTGACGCTTAGGGAGGCTCAGGCTGGGAATGGGAGCAAAGCGGTGCCCGTTTACATACATGGAAAGGAAAGGCCATTTAAAAGAAGACCCTCTGCAGTTGTACCCTATGGTCAGAAAGGAGCAAGAAGTGATGATTATAATTAAGTTCTGTCTGACTACAGGGCTCCATCCCAGCTTTCCTTAAAACCAGGCTGGGTGAGACGTGGAGGGGAGGATTGGGGTGCAGGGGGCTCCTACCCCAGGGTAGGTGGCTTTTATTTCCCAGATGGCTCTGTGTGATGCTGCGGGGCAGAGATGCTCACGTGACCGGCTTTCAAGCTGATTTAGCAACAGGACCCTTTCATCAAGCGCATGCATTCTCTGGGAGACTCCTCACAGAAGAAACTGGATGCTGTGTGGTTCGGGCAGTTTCGTCCTTCTCCCTTCACTGGATGACAAGGAGCTGCACAGCAGGCGGATTCAGTTACTGCCTCACTAACACTGCACTTGTTCCTTGGTCTGTGTGGCTAAAATCCCAATGGAGACCTCTCTGAGGTGATGGGGTTCTAAAAATCACATGTTTCCTCTCTCCAGATACACAATAAAGTAGGTTTCAGATATGAACATCTTGGGAAGAGAAGAACTAGCCTGAACTAGTATCTTCTCCCTGGTGAAAACCAATGACGTAAATAACACACATATTTCATTCACCACTTCCAAGCTATGCTTCTGTGCTCTAATTGAAGTGTTAAGTTAGCAAAAAAAAAAGAAAATCACTGTCTCCCTCCTTGGTCCCTGGAACATTCTGAGGCAGCTTATAATAAAGCCAGACAATAAAATAATTGTTCTAATAAAACCTGTAAGCTCTTCAGAAGACTTAGCAGAATGCCAATGGGGAGAAACTGGTTTTCTGGAAGTATAAAAAGTGTTCACCTTCAATTGCTTCTCTCCATAAATTCCAAGAAGCCTGATAACTCACCCCTAGCCCACCAAACACAAAGAGAATAAAGTTAGAGGCATAAAGCAAACCCTATACACAGCCCAAACCCCTCTGACCTTGTTATTTTGGGGGTGCTGCCCTTTACATTGTTAATAACATGGAGATGTTGGCACCCAGACTGAGCCCACACTGGTGTGAATGCCTCTGAGACATTCATTTTGGTCTTAATGAACTCTAATTCTATATTCCTTGTGACGACGGATGCCAGTCTCCAGCCCTGGTGTAGATAAACGAGCTAACCTCCTCCTCCTCGGGAGTCACCAGAGCCAGACTCTTCTGTGTTCTGAGGGTCCTCCTGCAGCTCCGTGGGCAACGATCAATAGACTTTAAGTCATGTTTACGCCCAAAGCACGGACCTTAGATAACTGTCTCCAAAAATGGAAGGCGCCCTTGCTCGCTGAGGCCCTAATGACAGAATTCAGTTTACAGATCCTGTTTGAACAAACCGCTTACCAGTGGCCCTATTCACAGAGCTTGCAGAAATAATGGGACTCAGCCACATAGAATCTTTGCTTTATAAATGATGGGTTTGTTGTTTTCAGCTAGTCACATTTGCACATGGGTCTTTGGAATAAGGTAAAATGACTTTTCAAAAAGTGAAGGAAAAAAAACAATCTCTGATATTTCAACAACAAATTGAAAACCAGTCTCTATAGTGGTCACTGGAGCTGGTGCCAAGGAAAGACAAAATCAAACTTCACCCAACTAAACATTTCCCTTGATTTCATCTATTATCTAAAACTTCTAGTCTATGCAAATTTTGTTTTCAAACTTTTCTCCTAAGCTGCAAACCCAGTACAGACTGAATGTCTCACACACACACATAAATTCAAACACTGAAGCCCTGACTCCAGTGTGATGGTACTGGGAGATGGGAGGTGATTAGGTTTAGATGAGGTCACAAGGGTGGGGCCCCATGATGGGATTAGTGCCCTCATCAGAAGACACACCAGAGAGCTTGCCCTCTCTCTCTCCATGCACACAAAGAAGAGACCATGTGAACACAGTGGGAAGGCGACCATCTGCAGGCCAGGAAGAGAGCTCTTACCAGACACACAATCGGCTGGAACCCTGACCTTGGACTTTGGCCTCCCCAGGAGTCCTTCAGGACTGTGAGAAAACACATTTCTGTTGTATGACCCACTCAGTCTATGGTATTTGCTATGGTAGCCTGAGCTAATTCAACCAGTGTCACTTGCTCAAAATGAAAATGCAGGAGGAACTGGATACTTTTTAAAGAAAATACTCACATGCCTTGTTCTCATACATTTCTAGGCAAGTAAGACTTCTCCCTGGTCATGACAGGTATCCAATCCACCAGGACTATAAATTAAAGCTGTTACAGAAGGACTGGGTAGATCCATCCAGCTTTGCACAGGCATTCTGAGAAGATGACATTGGCCTTGAAAACTCTGAGAGGAACAGATTTTCTAGGTATTAGAATTAGGTTTGTGTAGTTTATGTTAGTCAGGGTTCTCCAGAGAAATGAAATCCACAGAAGGGTGTATACATGTGTAGTGACAGAGAGAGAGGAAGAGGGAGGAAGAGGAAGGGAGAGAAAGGGTGTTTAAGGAGTTGCTCAGGTGATTGTGGAGGCTGGCAAGTCTAAAATCTAGAATCTACAGCATCAGCTAGCAGGCTGGAGACCCAGGAAACAGTTGATTTGCAGCTGGGACCCAAGGGCCTTCTGACCTCAGGGCATCTCAGTCTTTCCCTCCTAAGGAAGGCCTTTAACTGACTGGATGAGGCCCACCTATATTATGGAGGGTAATCTGTTTTATGCCAAGTCTACTGATTCAAATGTTAGTCTCATCTAAAAAATACCTGCACAATAGCCAGGACACAAAAACAAACTAAATGTCCATCGATGGATGAATGGATAAAGAAGGTGTGGTACATACATATAATGGAATATTACTTGGCCATAAAAAGAATGCAATAATGCCATCTGGAGAGACACAGACAGACCTAGATTGTCATACTGAGGGAAGTCAGTCAGACAGAGAAAGACAAACATATGATAGGGCCTGTGTGTAGAACCTGAAAAAATGGTAGAAATGAACTTATTTACAGCACAGAAATCCAGTCACCGATGTAGAAAACAAACTTATGGCTACCAAGCAAGGGAGGTAAAAGGGATGAGCTGGGAGGCTGGAGCTGACATACACACACCACTGTATATAAACCAGATAAGAACCTACTTACAACACAGGGGACTCTATTCAACACTCTGTAATAATCTATATGGAGAAGAATCGAAAAAAGAGTGGTATGTATATATGTATAATTGATTGTTTGCTATACAGCAGAAACTAATACAACATTGCCAATCAACTATACTCAAATAAAAATTAATTTTAAAAATTTATTTTAAAAATACCTTCAGAAACACCGAGAATAATCTTTAGCCAAATATCAGGGAACAGATGCTGCATAAAACTCATGAGCCCAGAGGCTAACTCTCTTGTCTACAGCTGCTAAGGTATGAGACTTGGTGCCCACAGAGAAGAGATGCATTATTACGGATTCTCTTCCATAACAATGTTAGTGATGTATCAGTGCTGGAACAATAGTAAGCTCTCAAATGTTTTCTGAATGAAAGTCAAAGTGTAAACCCTGCCTTTCCCACTGGAGGAATTACGAAGAGTGGACTTGGACGTAACGCAGTGAGGTGAGGCACCACAGCCCTCACTTCTCAGTCCTTTCTGAGATGCTTTAGAAAGATCCGGCCAACACGTGGGGGACTGAGGAAGCGGTGTCCTTGGTATCTTTGCACTGGAGCATCAGGTATGCGCGCAGCCGTAGGTCCAACGTGGAGCCAGAGTGACAGAGACTTGGTGCCCACAGAGAAGAGATGCATGAATTCTCTTCCATAATGATACTAGTGAAGAGTAACAGAGTCATGGCTGGATGGGTGGGACAGCCTGTTGTGCTGTTTTGAGACAACATACAGGTGTCCAGAAAGATGATGAACTGATAGAGGCCACAGGTGGGGATCATAAACTAAGAGGTAAATGGCTGAGACGGCAGGCCCAAGGGTTAGCGCCAGGTTTCAGCATGTAATCTCGAAAGGAAAAATGGGAACATCTCAAGTCAGAGGTCAATTGTCCAGGAAGAAAGCCTGACTAGCTATTTCAGAACCAACACAACTGTGGGTCCAGACGCTACATCCTAGACTGTGAGCTCATCCCTCACCAGGAATGCCTTGTTTTGTGGAGTAGAGGGTGAGAGGAACACGTGCTGAGACCATGGGCATGTATCTCAAGAGGCTGAGTCACCCAAACAAGTACTCAATATACTGCGGAAGACACGTAAGTTTAAGTGGACTGCACACTGCAAAACATGCAAAGGATGAGATGGCTCCCCAATCCGTGAGGCAGCTTGCTCCTCCCTAATCCTCTAAGTCCACACCGCCCCAACAATGGTTCCAAACAGCGACTCCAAGCTCGCTGCCCATGGCCCTCAGCTTCTGCAGACCTTCTGAAAGACGGTGCAGCGAGGAATCTCAGGGCAACACTGGACTCAGACTGAACCGTCATCATTCTACATCAAGTGCTGGTAAACTTTCTCTATAAAGAGCCAGAAAGCACACATTTCAGGCTCTGCAGATCATACAGTCCCTGCCATAACTATTAACTCTGCCACTGTGGCACCAGAGCAGTCATACACAACACGGAGGTCAGTAAGAGTGGCCGTGTTCTAACAACACTTTACTTACAGACATTGAACTCTGGATTTCATATAGTTTCATAAAGTATTATTTTCATATTTTTCCAACCATGCTAAAAAAAAAAACAACCAGTTAACCAGTGTATCACACAAGAGTAGGTGACAAATTTGGCCCACAGATTAACTTTCTACACTATTAATCTTTTAAGTCTTTAAATGTCTTGCTTCCTGAAGAACAGTCATCTCAATTGTTCCGTTGTAACCTTTTAATAAAAGCTTGCATTTTGTCCTTAACTTTCAAGAAATGTTACACTACTCTTCCTTCCTATGTGTGCTGCTGTTGGGAGTCTGATGCCAAACTCATTTTCTTTATTCTCCTTTTGGCCAGGAGGCCATGTTTCACTAGGTTATATTTCAATTTTCCCAGCTATACAGTAGTAGGACCTTTCAATGTGTATATTCAGTTCATCTTTTTTTTTTTTTTCAGAAAACCTTCCTTGAATTAAATTCTAAATAATGTCTTCCACTGTTTTATTTTTCTAGGGAACTCATTTGTATGTGGGATGCTCTTTGCTAGTATTCAGTACCATGAACTCTTTGATCATTTTTTTCTCCTTGGCATTTCTTATGTTTCTCCATTATGTTCCTTATTGTGCTTTTGGTTCTATATAATTTCCATTGTTTATTTCTGTAATTTAGTATTCACTTTTGAATTAACTTTGTTTTTTTCTTCTGTAGCTTTTCTGCGTTTGATCAGTGCTCACTTCATGCCTTAATGCTTTTGTTGAGTTTGAGTTTTTGACTCACAGTGACTATGCCAAAGCCTTTGACTGTGTGGATCACAATAAACTGTGGAAAATTCTGAAAGAGATGGGGATACCAGACCACCTGACCTGCCTCTTGAGAAATCTGTATGCAGGTCAGGAAGCAACAGTTAGAACTGGACACGGAACAACAGACTGGTTCCAAATAGGAAAAGGAGTACGTCAAGGCTGTATATTATTAACCTGCTTATTTAACTTATATGCAGAGTACATCATGAGAAACGCTGGACTGGAAGAAACACAAGTTGGAATCAAGATTGCCGGGAGAAATATCAATAACCTCAGATATGCAGATGACACCACCCTTATGGCAGAAAGTGAAGAGGAACTAAAAAGTCTCTTGATGAAAGTGAAAGAGGAGAGTGAAAAAGTTGGCTTAAAGCTCAACATTCAGAAAATGAAGATCATGGCATCCGGTCCCATCACTTCATGGGAAATAGATGGGGAAACAGTGGAAACAGTGTCAGACTTTATTTTTCTGGGCTCCAAAATCACTGCAGATGGTGACTGCAGCCATGAAATTAGAAGATGCTTGCTCCTTGGAAGGAAAGTTATGACCAACCTAGATAGCATTTTCAAAAGCAGAGACATTACTTTGCCAACAAAGGTTCGTCTAGTTAAGGCTATGGTTTTTCCTGTGGTCATGTATGGATGTGAGAGTTGGACTGTGAAGAAGGCTGAGCGCCAAAGAATTGATGCTTTTGAACTGTGGTGTTGGAGAAGACTCTTGAGAGTCCGTTGGACTGCAAGGAGATCCAACCAGTCCATTCTGAAGGAGATCAGCCCTGGGATTTCTTTGGAGGCAATGATGCTGAAGCTGAAACTCCAGTACTTTGGCCACCTCATGCGAAGAGTTGACTCATTGGAAAAGGCTCTGATGCTGGGAGGGATTGGGGGCAGGAGGAGAAGGGGATGCCAGAGGATGAGATGGCTGGATGGCATCACTGACTCAATGGTCGTGAGTCTGAGTGAACTCCAGGAGTTGGTGATGGATAGGGAGGCCTGGAGTGCTGCGATTCATGGGGTCGCGAAGAGTCAGACACGACTGAGCGACTGAACTGAACTGAACTGACCTTATCTTCTCATTTAATTATATATAATTACATTATATATATAATGACATTTGATTGTCATGGTTTTGCATTAGCTAAGTGTCTTATACCAGAGAAACATCTGAATAGAAAACTGAGCTGAGAATATAAGGAGGTAACTCAAAAAAGGTACATATCACCAATACTATGTTGTATACTAAAAATAGTAAACATATTGTTAAATAGTATTCAATATGCTAAACTTCGTCCATGGAATTCTTCAGGTAAGAATACTGGAGTCTCTAGCCATGCCCTCCTCCAGGGGATCTTCCTGACCCAGGGATTGAACCCGGATCTCTTGCACTGCAGGCAGATTCTTTACCATCTGAGCCACGAGAGAAACTCCAATAAAAGAATCAGCAAGTTGAAAGAATGGTAACATCTTTGAGCCATGCTCAGTGCTGGGATGGTTATAAGCACCCTCATTCCCAGTTGGTGAGGGTGAAGAATTGCCTCAGCATTTTTGAAGGTCCATTTGGTTTTATTCAACAAATGCTTGAATATTCTATTTAACAAATGCTTGAATATTTAAGAAATGCTTGAAAATGTGTATATTCTACTTGTTCTTCCCACTGCCACATTGGAGATGAGTTCCCAGGAAGTAAGGAAAAGCTTTCTATTCCGAAAAGAAGACATTTCTGAGAAGGTGGTGCTCGTGCTTGAGTACCTGCTCTTAAGTCCAGCTGAGAATCTGACCCAGAAGTACTGACCTCCTCAGGAAGTTATTTCTTGGTTTCCCTGTTCATTTTTCTGCAGTATTTTTGGAAGATGAAAATGAATTTTGCTTAGGGAGAGGGGATCTTTTCTCTGGAAAGAGTCTTTGGTTGAGTCTTTGGGAAAGAATGGAAGGGGTGGATGAGACTTGCTGACTGAGACGCCTGTTTTATGATCAAGCCTCTAAACTGTGAAAACAAGTTGGGGTTTGTCTCCATCAGGAGTCCCATGTCTGAAGGCACACTGCCAGCACACTCTAGCAGTGATGTGATCTAATTTTCAAGAGAATTACATTGGTGAATTGGAGCTGTGAGGCCTCTCTCACATCCTCATGTCCTCTGCCTGCCTTTTGAGTGCAGAAAAGATTTAGTTGAGAAATAAACTTAAGCAGAGAAATGGGAAAATACAAAAACAAAGGAAAATCAGTCAAACAAAACCAACTAATAATGGTCATTAAACACAGTCAAGGACCTTTAGTTCCTCCTCAAGGCTATACATAATATTCTGAGCTTATCTTGTGAGCTATTTGGTAGACACTGAAACCCCTCCAAGTGGGAGAAGCTAACCACATGATGAGCAGTCTATAGCCATGACATAAGATGCCACAGTCCTGAGAAATGGACTCAAAGAACTGGGAACCAACCAACCTGAAAATGAAGATTAACTGTTTAATCAAGATGACATTGATCAAACTACTATGATCAATTTCAAGATGACTATCAGAGCTGCCTGTGCTGTTTCCATATGTAGCCCCATCCCTCCACTTGTGCACCCCTAAAACTCCCCTTTAAAAGTTTTTGCCCTTGGGACTCCACCTTCCAATGCAGGGGACACAGGTTTGATCCCTGGTCCCAGAACTAAGATCCCACATACCACAGGGCTACTGAGTCTGTGCACGCTGGAGCCCAAGTGCAACAACTAGAGAGAAGCCCAAAGATCCGGGTGCTGCAACTAAGACTCGACACAGCCAAATTATATATATATATATATATATATTTTTTTTTTTTTTTTAACAGCTTTTGCCTACTGCTTGTATGTGGGGAGCTGGTCTTTGAACACAAGTCTGCCTTCTCCTCCAGTTGCCAACCTCTGAAATAAAGCAACCTTTCCTTTCCACCAGCACTTGCCTCTTAAGCACGGGCTTCTGAGTGGCAAGCAGCTGGACCTGAGTTCAGTAACACTGGAGGGAAGCAGTGTCTTCAAAGAGTCTTGATGAGCCCGCACTGGAGGGGGTTTGGCCTTGAGGCATCCCAGGAGGTCAGCACGCGCTGGGGGCAGCAGGGGACGCAGAGCAGCAGCAGGAAGCAGCAGTCAGGACAGCGGGACTGCCAGTGGAGTTCACGCTCAGAGGCCTCTCCTGGCCTGTGACCCTGTTCCACTCACATCTGTTACTGAAAGCTCTGACACTCTTTGTTGTAAGTCATTAAGAAGACAATCTGGAAAGCCATCAACACCAGGAAAACGTATTACAACGTCAAAATCCAGTGTTCGTAGGTTAGGGTCCAAAGTGCTCACATCTGCAGTTCAAAAAATCCCATCACAGAGGCTGAGCTCCCCAGAGTGATCATGTGACTAATTTCCCAACCACTTCTTTGAACAGGACACCAAGCCCACAGGGAGTTGGCCTGGGCATGGTTATCCTGTGGTCCCTTCTTACTGTTTCTGCTTCTGGGTCTCCCAGTGGGGGAAAAACTACAAAATTCAGGTGTAGTGATCAAAACACCATAACCTGCTGGTCCACATTCACTGGAGTGAAGCGGGACAAGGTTACATCTGTGGACACAGACATTCCCCCATCACGATGGGGTAGGGGGACAAAAGGAAGTCCTCACAAGACAGGGCAACATCTTAACAATAGGAAAACAGTAGGACCAACATGACTATTAATCAGCAGGGAATCTGACAAAACCTCACAGAAAAATATATACAATGGAAGGCCATGGAGTCCCTAAACTGTGTCTGTGTAAATTACAGGAAGTGAGGACAATATATTTCTACTGAACGATATTTATAAGAACCAACAATATAATATTAACACTACTTTTAAGTACACATTTATATATGTAAGGTTGTACATCCCAGAAAGTCATAGAGCAAGACATAAAGGATATTTTTCCTCCAGGTATTAGGATTACCAGTGACTTTTTCATCCTAACTTTTAAAATATCTTCTAACACTCTGGCAGTGATAATAATTCAAATTAAAAACAAAGGTGTAATTTTGAGAGCTTTTCAGCCAGAGACGAGCTCACTTCTAGGAGGGAGAAAGCTTCCTTAGTATTCAAAACAGACTAATTTAGCAACAATATTTGGCCCCATAATAACAAAAGAAGCCAAATGTTCCTCTTAGAAGTCTGGCTGGAAAAGCACAGCTCTTTTCCTGATGATTGCCCCCCGTGATTTATTAAAGTAATAAAGGCTTGTTGTAGAAAATTCCAACAAAGTGTGTTTTATTATCTGTCACAGGGTGATCCAAGCAAGGCGTGTGGCTCCCCATCTGTCTGTTTCGGGCGCTGGGACTTCCAGGGAGGGGAGGAGTGAGCCTTTCTGTTCCTGCTCCTCGCCTGGGCAGCCTTGCTGATGGGTAGACAGTGCTGTGCGGGATGAATTATTCATGGAAGAAGCTGTGCGACCATAAATATTCAAGGGGATACATCTGGTTTCTCTGATGCCCTGTATAGGGCAGAAATCGTACATTTGTATGGAGTAAAACAACTTGTCAACCCCACAACTCTTACTGCCTGGGCCCAAGATCTACAGCAGAAAAGCAGGTTCTGACACTTCACATGAAGTCCAGCTGAGACACGTGGGCATGTGAGTCCATGTGCAGGCTTTCACCGGGATAAGATGCTGCTAACAAACACCTTCAGCTGTGTTCCGCTTAGCAGATTCGAGGCTGTTCTTGGCATTTGGGATGGGAAGGGGAATCACCCCACATTTTTCTACAGTGAAATATGGCCTCTAAGACACCAGCTGAAGCCTCAGAAGTAGAAAAAGGAAAAGAAAAGTGTTCCCAAGGGGTTTGCAGTTAGGGGAGAGCATCTGGGTGCTGCGTGGGGGATGGGGGTCCCAGGAGGACACAGACAGGATTTCTTCCTACAGTCTTCCACCTCAGGAAGAGAATGAAAACCGTCCCAATATTAACGTGCCCAGTCTCCGGACACACCTACTCTTTCACACTCACCCGCAGGAGTAGAGAATTCCCAGGTCTGAAGGGAAGCAAGCTTGGGGAGATGAGCCATGCCCCTCACTGCACCTGCTTCAGGAAAGTCCTCTGCTGCCTTCTCTCCAAGTAACACTTGGCAGTATTGTGCACCAGCCATATGGCCCTCTGCCATAACCCTTATGGATGGGGATAGGTAGGTAGGTTTAGTTGTTCAGTCATGTCCGACTCTTGCGACCCCAAGGACTGTAGCCCACCAGGCTCCTCTGTCCATGGGATTCTCCAGGCAAGGATACTGGAGTGGGTTGCCATTTCCTTCTCCAGGGGATCTTCCCAACCCAGGGATCGAACCTGGGTCTCCTGCATTGCAAACAGACTCTTTACCAACTGCACCACCAGGAAAGCCCAAGAAGCCCTTTTCAAGGTGTTTCATACAACGCTAATTCCAAGGGATGTTAATAGCTACTATGTGAACATACGTGCTCCTTATCTAGAGCCAAATAAGTTTTAAGAAATACTGAGTAATACTTTCTGGAAAAAACCTACAGAAGCCTGCACTTTGAATCTCTTAAGACTCCATCAGGGAATTCTGCCCTAGGGAATTTGTGGGGTGCCTGGAGACAGGTCTCGGTTGTTGTTAAAAATGGGGGCTGGTGGGGGGAAGGGGTGCTCTACTGACATCTAGTGGGCAGAGTCCAGGGATGCTGGTAACATGTGCAGGCCCCCACCCTTCCCAACAAGGAATTATTAACTGCTTTCCTGTGGCAGCCAGGCCCGCTACAAGGACCCCAAACTTGTTCTAAGGCAAAGGTTAGAGTAGGGCTGGAGGCTGTTATTTAAGCTGCCACATCCACTTTCTGGCAAGAAGACCCTCCAGAGCCCATTGCTTGGCACAGGGCTATGAGCCAACAATGGCTTTTACATTTGTAAATGTTCACATTTTACAGGATCCTCTAAGCACCACCCCAATACCCTCAGTTTTGCCTCTCTATCCATGAAGGCTTTAATATTTACTAATCTGGCTCTTTAGCAAAAGTTTGCCAACCTTACTCTGGAGGGCTGTTTTAGAGATTATTACACAAAAGTGTCACAAGCTGGTTAAAGGCTGACAGGGCAATTAAACAGTAACCTTGAGGTTATCTCATCTACCAGAGGGAAACCGAAGGTAGGACAGAGACTCCTTCAACTAAACACAGAGTGGTCACATGGGCTGCAGGCAATCAGAATATGGACAAAGGTCCCAGGCGCGTGCCCACTAGAGTGTAAAAAGGTGATCATCTGCGAGCTGTTTTAACTCGTGTTTGGAACAGTGTCTGTCCAGCATTCAGTAGACGCTCAATACACGTGTTAACTGAATGGCAGCTGACTTCCATTCCCCTCAGCAACACCCTGCAGAACCTTACAGTGTAAGGAAGCATGTGTAGAAATAAAACGTACAAAAACATACAGCACTTAAGGTCAACCCACAAACTTGAGCTTGCTCAAATTATCACTTTCATTACAGTTCAATTCCTTTTTCCTCTAGGTGGGTGGCGCCCTTCGACTGCCAAGCTACAGTGCAACTCTAGAATCTTAGCCAGCGCCGTAAGAAGGGGAAGGAGCCTGCCAGGGTGGCCGCAGCCAGGGTCCCTGTGGTGATCAGTGAGACAGCGTGCCCTGGGGGTGCAGCAGCCCTTCCCCCTCCGGTGACATCCCTGGAACATGGACAGCAACATTTGTTTCCATCTAGATCTGCAGGTCTCAGCCACAACTACAAGTTCTTGCTGCCTGGAGAACTTAAAAAAATAAAAATACTGATGCCTGACCCTGTTCCTCTGAGTTCAACTGGTCTTGAGAGTGAACTTGTTTTTATTGAGGTGAAACTCACATAACACAAAATTAGCTAAAGCAAACAACTTAGCAACACCGAGTGTAAGAATCACCCTCATAGAATTTCAAAACATTTCATCTCCCCAAAATAAAACCCTGTACTCATCAAGTGGTGAACTGCCATTTTCCCTCCCCACAGCAACCAACCTGCTTTCGGCTTCTCTGGATTTACCTGTTCTGCACATTCCTTACAAACGGAAGTACACAGTATATGACTTTGACTCTTTTGCCTAGCTTCTTTCACTTTCAGCATAAGGTTTTTGAGGTTCATCCCCGTTGGACCACGTATCCATACTTCATTCTTTGTGTGGCTGAATAATATTCCAACGTCTGTGGACACCATAATTTGTTCACCCATTTGTCTGCTAATGGCCACTTGGGTTGTTTCCATCTTTTGGGCACTGGGAATAGCGTTGCTTTGAACATCCAGTAACAGGTGTTTGTCTGAGTCCCCATTTCCAGTTCTTCGGAGTATATACATGGCAGTGAAAGTGCTGAATCATATGGTAATCTTGTTTAACTTCCTGAGAAACAGCTAAACCGTTTCTATAAGGATGGACTGGTTTACAGTCTCAGTAGCCACATGGAAGGGCTCCTGTTTCTCCATATCCTTACCAGTACTTTCTGTTTTGTTTCTTGTTATTCTTGCCAACCCAGTGGAACCTCACACCCACTGTGGTTTTGACTAATGTTTCTCTAATGCCTCGGGGCGTGGGGCATCCTTCCACGTGCTTACTGGCCACCTGCACATCTTCTTTGGAAAAATGTCTGTTCAACTCCTTTGCCAACTTAATAGGGTTGTCTTTTTATTGTGAGATGTAACAGTTGTTTATAAATTCTATACACTTGACCCTTTTCAGACATATGATCTGCAAGTATTTCCTCCCAATCTGCTGGTTGTCTTTTCACTTCCTTGATAACGTCATTTGCTACACAAAAGCTTTTAATGTTAATGAAGTCCAATTTATCTATTTTTGCTTCCATCATTTGGTCTTCTGTGTCATACCTAAGAATCCATCGAGAAATTTAAGGTCATAAAGATAAAACCGTTTTATTCTGATTTTCATAATTTCAGTTCTTATATTTAGGTTTTTGATCTATTTTTAGTTGTTTTTTTTTATATCATATGAGGTACCATTGAGCTTATTTTTGCATATGGACATGCCATCATGTCCGTATGTCCAACAGCTTGTATACTCACTCTTATAAAGCTGCTCCCAGGAAGTTCTTGCATGTAGCCAGACGAACGCATCACTGACCACTAACAGGCCTGCTCTGTGTCCCCACTCGTGGGGTTTAGCAGGAACCTGACAGGTAAATTCCTTCCATTTCTACCCCATACATTTGTAGTCTCCCCCAATCCCATCCCCATCATGGAAAAATTTTTCCAGTCTTGGGGTGGGACAGTTTCGTGCTAAAGTTCTGGCAAAGACAACCTGTTCATGCCCAATGCCTGTGGAATCAGGCCTCTGGAGTCAAGCATGGAAGACTCAGGGGCGCTGTCTGCTTTCAACACAAACACATTTTTCCCTTGAGGCAACGAGCATGGGTTTGGCTGCGGCTCCTGCAGGTTCTGAGGCTGTCATCACTGAACAACTCCTTCGTTAGACCCGAGGGCATGGCTACTGACCTGGGCCACCGTCTCGCATCACATGCTGTTCTCTGGTCACAGTATGTGAGTTGCACCATCCAGATGGGTTTCCTCCAATTCCCTACAAACGAGTTCGCTGCCTAGGTTCGAAGTCCCCAGCTGGAATTTGCGAAGAACTGATATATAAGACGACGACACGACATTAACATTGCTTTACAGTTGCAAAATACGTTACAGTTCCCCTGCAGGCTCTCATTTCAGAATTATGAGGCAGGCCTGGTGGGCGCTGGCTCCACCCTGCAGAAAGGAAACGGGGCGGTGAGCATGGGAGATCTGGGCTGGGCTGCTGCTCTGTGACCGCGGAGACGCAGAGGAAGCTGGGAAATAGCTCTGGAGCCAGAGGAGCCACTGATCCAAGCAGCGGCTAGACGTGGAGGAAGGTGAGCACCTGGACATCAGGCTGAAAGAGCAGGGGCACACCTCCACACCCAGGAAGCTGCACCCTGCAAAACCAGCGTGGGGGAGGGGCAGGTGGGCAGCACCTGGTACCTCGGGTTATCCTTGTGACCTTTTCATGGAGTGATCACCTTATTTCTGCGTGCATACAGAGACTCAATCTATAAGGTTCTGCTTGTTTGTAGCTGTGAGATTTCACACTGACCGCCTCGTCCTCTAATCATGCACGACCTGATGCCCAATTCAATGCGAGTATCGCCCCGTCTAGTCTGCTGGTGTTTATACTACCACAGTAACCAGAGCTCTGGATTCACGGTACAAATTCTTAATCCAGTGCCACGTTTAGTGAGGGACTGACAACTGCATTTATAATTATTCAGTCTTCGGTGTGCATTCTCTCTGGGCTTAGTCTGTGAAACCAGTCTATTTTTGCTTTCTCCTAAAGAATAAAGGGCTTCTCTCATGACTGGAAGGGAAATTGACAATATTAGTTATTCCTGTGGCCATTTAGGACTCAGTGACATTTCTGGGAGCTGCTGCTCACTCCTGAGGGAGCAATTAAAATTCCAGAGGGGCATCCTCCTGGTGCTGGCCAAACTGACACAGGCTAGCTCCCTTTCTCTTAAGGAAAGGTGCCATCCTCCATCACAGTGAGGGCAAGGAGACGCACATGCCTCGGGACCTGCTCCGGTAGCTCAGCTCAACAGACTTCACTGGCAATTCTCCAACTTCATGAGTGTGCACTCTGCGGAAACGCTACCGACTCCAGGGCAAGGCAGTTTTTTTGTTTTTTTGCTGAACCTCTGTGGGGACCGCCTTTAGGTCCCCTTGTCCCTCTGCCCAGCCCTGCTTCCCTTGCTCCCCTGCAAGGATGCACCCAAGGGCACATCCCAGGGACTGCCCTGCACGTTCGCCCCCATCGCAGAATCTGTCCCCAGAGAGCTCCAGCTGTGGCACCAGGGACGCCCCTCATCCTCTGCTGGCCTCTACTGAGTCTCAGCCTTTGTCTGAGTCAACCTGTGCTCCATCACAGCACAGGGGAGAGAAAGCCCCCAGGCCAGCTTTTCAGGACTAACCAACATCAGTCTCCAGTGGCACGCTCCAGAGCAAATGCCTCTTCCCAACTTTCAGGACAGTTCTGAGCCTGGGCCACCATTCTCAGGGTTCAGACGACAGATGTTTTATCTGGGTCCAATGATGACATGAGGCTGAATATTAGCCCTGCCAGGAAAACGAGGGAGAGAAGCATGGCTCCCATTCCAGCATCTGTGAAGTTTGCACACATCTGTCCAGGTTCCAGGAGCCCAGGCTTGGGCAGACAGCACCTGCTGGGGCTTTTGTTCTTTGTCCGATGGCTCATGCAATCTCCCCAAGCACAATTCAGGAGCCACCTGCATCACTGTTTTTTCGTTTTCTGCCCTTTCCTCTGTTCAGGAGCATATGCTTTTTTAAAATACCACCTAGCTGGCTTCTATGGAGCCCACTGCTGCATCTGGCACTGTAGCAAAGTCTGAACACTAGTGATACAGATATAAACACATTTCTTTATTAAACCTTTGTCCTGAAGTGAGTTTTGTGGGCCTCAAGTGGGAAGGGTAATGCCTCTTAAACAATTCTTATGACAATCTACTTGCCAGAAATAGAGGCGACACAGAATATGAATGGTGATTTACACATGAGAAGTGGACAGGGATACGTCTCAATATAATCAGGCGGACTTGGTAAGTGAACCCATACCTAGAGTTTCACACTCTTAGCAGGTAATAATATCCTTTACACATACAAAACAAAAATGGTCAATTTATACTGACATCTACCTTTCTCCCCTTTTTAATATATTGTGGTGTTCTTTCCATATCAGCATGAGAGGAATTCCATCTTTGTGTGTGTGTGTGTGTGTGTGACAGCACATGCACGCATGCATGCACTGGGGCGGGGCGGGGGGCAGGGGCTCTGTACTACATGTCATTCATTCTACTGGTAGATATTTATACAATAGTGCAAGTCATTCAGTCATGTCCAACTCTTTGTTACCCCATGGACTGTATAGTCCATGGAATTCTCCAGGCAAGAATACTGGAGTGGGTTGCCATTTCCTTCTCCAGGGGATCTTCCTGACCCAGAGATCGAACCCAGGTCTCCCACATTGCAGGCAGATTCTCTACTGCCTGTGCCACCAGGGAAGCCCATTTATACAATAAATTATCTACAATTCCTAGGAGAATTATTTGGTCAAGGAGTATGAGTTTTAATAAGCATTACTAGCTTGACCTCCACAGGTCAAGATCATGGCATCTGGTCCCATCACTTCATGGCAAATAGGTGGGGAAACAATGGAAACAGTGTCAGACTTTATTTTTGGGGTCTCCAAAATCACTGCAGATAGTGACTGCAGCCATGAAATTAAAACACGCTTACTCCTTCGAAGAAAAGTTATGACCAACCTAGATAGCATTTTCAAAAGCAGAGATATTACTTTGCCAACAAAGGTCCATCTAGTCAAGGCTATGGTTTTTCCAGTGGTCATGTATGGGTGTGAGAGTTGGACTGTGAAGAAAGCTGAGTGCCAAAGAATTGATGCTTTTGAACTGTGGTGTTGGAGGAGACTCTTGAGTCCCTTAGACTGCAAGGAGATCCAACCAGTCCATCCTAAAGGACATCAGTCCTGGGTGTTCATTGGAAGGACTGATGTTGAAGTTCAAACTCCAATACTTTGGCCACTTCATGCGAAGAGCTGACTCATTGGAAAAGATCCTGATGCTGGGAGGGATTGGGGGCAGGAGGAGAAGGGGACGACAGAGGATGAGGTGGCTGGATGGCATCACCAATTCGATGGACATGAGTTTGGGTGAAATCTGGGAGTTGGTGATGGACAGGGAGGCCTGGCATGCTGCGGTTCATGGGGTTGTGGAGAGTCAGACACAACTGAGCGACTGAACTGTTCTTTGGATCAGCATCTTTGAGAGAGTGATGGACTCCTCTCAGATCAACATACAGAACAGACTGTGCAGAGAGCTGAACTGCTGCAGAGAGCTCAGCCATCCCACGGCGAGCTCTGAAGCTGGGATAGCCCTTCAGAGACACGCTCGAATGAGGCAAGCGGGGCTCAGCCCTTATACCTGAGATCAGCCACTCATTGGCAAGGACAGCTGTCCTCAGGGAGAGAGCTACTCTCGGGTGAGGCCAAGGGCAGGTTCTGAGGACAATGCTCCTAGAAGCTCAGCAAGTAAGTGCCTTAGTCCTGAGAGGGAGATCTGGGCTGGATGCACACAGACATTGGGTCTTCCTACCCAAGACCATGGCACAACTTTCAGTCTGCTGAACTGTCTTTTGTATCCCTCAGGAGTATTTAAAAACACCCCTTGCATGAATTTTGTCAATTCTTTAAGCTTATTTCTCATTAACTTTTTTGGTTTGGGGCTTGGATTCTTGTCTTGGATTTTTCAGTTATAGAACCTAAAATAATAACCAATTTTATACTGGTTCTGTGGTTGAGATGAACCTATTTTTGTCAGGTTAAAGAGACATCCCTTGATGACTTCTTAGAAAATATATCCAGAACTGTGCTTTACTGCTTTTTTTAGCCTTACCCTAAATCTTCTCAAAGATACCCATAAGTGATTTTTAATTCAGGACTTCTTCTGATTCACTGCATCAGCGATCATCTCAAAACAATACAATGTAGGAAATAAAGGGGGCCTGACAACTAGGTTCTCAGCCTGGTTCCACCACTGTGGCACAGGGTCTTCCTGGTGAAGGGAAGATGTGGCCTCAGCCATCTCTGTGGAGGCGGCAGGTAACTCCTGGTCCAGAGACAGGCCCCAGCTGCATGAAAAGGGTGCAGATGCTGGGGACATCCACCAACCCAGCCAACCATCATTGATCCTTTCTTCAATCCTTGATTAGTGAGAAAGGCCAGAATATACTTTCAAGGTATGAAGTGCTTCCACCAAGAAGCAAAAGACGATCACTAACACTGTAGAAGTTCCAAGGCTGCAGCTTTTACAGACCTGCTATGACTACCTGGTGTTTGAACAGCAGGTACTGATGAACATGAACAGTGTTTTTTATCCACAGAGTTTAGCCGGTGTTTCCCTTAGGACAGGCATGATCAGAAATCTTTGTTATCAAGTGATATGTACCTAGCAAGTCAGTGTGTTCAGTGTGCCCTCTGGAGAAGAGCCCTGGGTCAGCAGTGTGTTCACTCGCTGGTTTGCGCTATGTGGGAACTCCGCTGGCTCAGCAGCATGATCACTCACTGGTCTGCACCAATGGGGAATTCCCCTGGATCAGCAGTATGTTCACTCACTGGTTTGCACTGATGCAGAACTTCCCTATGATATTTGGGTGCTTCCACTTGGGAATGGTGCCTCCACGAACACAAATGTACAAGTGTCTGTTGATATCCTAGTTTTGATTCTTTTGGATGAATACCTAGAAGTGGAACTGCTGCATCATATGGAAGTTTCATTTTTAACTTCTTGGGGAATCTCCATACTGTTTTTCACAGTAGTGGCACCACTTTACATTCCCACCAACAGTGTCTAATGGTTTCAATTTCTCCACATCCTTGCTGACACTTTTTACTTTTTTGATAACAGGTATCCTGACAGGTACGAGGTGGTATCTTATTATGGCTTTGATTTGCACTTCT
Organism: Bos indicus x Bos taurus; assembly: GCF_003369695.1. NCBI lineage: Eukaryota > Metazoa > Chordata > Mammalia > Artiodactyla > Bovidae > Bos > Bos indicus x Bos taurus. The sequence goes on along the minus strand of NC_040079.1, from coordinate 2,867,139 downwards.
CTGATGCCTAGTGACATCCTGCCCTTTTCCATATTACCAGTTGGCCTTTTTCATGTCTTCTTTGGAGAAATGTCTACTCAAGTCTTCTCCTTTTTAAAATCAGGCTGTCAGTTTCTCTAGTGTTCAGCTGTAGGACTTCCCTTCATGTTTTGGAAAGTGACCCCTTAACAGACATATGATGCACAGATATTTTCTCCCATTCAGCAGGCTGTATTTTCACTCTGTTGACTGTTCCCTTTGCCCTTCGGTAGAGGACAGTCTTCAGTGTATCCCTAGTTCTCTTTAAAAACAACTACAATATTCATCCCGTTCCTGCCCTGCTTGTAGATGTGGGGAGAAATGAGATAAACTGCCACTCTCAACATACAAGGTCAGGGGCACCCGATCACAATCATAGCCTTCTACCACAACGCAAATGCTGCAGGGTGACTTTGCTTCTGTAAATGCTCAAGTCCAGGTGGCAGGCAGCACTTTTTAGAAATGACATTCTCACATGTCTAACTCAACAGAACTGCTATCACTGTTAAATTTTTAGAGGTAACTGTTAAGTTAGCACTGGACTCACGCACACAGATGAGATTTAACACAGCACGTTTGCACTGGGAACCATGAGGGAATTCCAGCAGGGCATCGTCTCATCTGTGTTGTGCCCCTTTTGAGTGGAATGGCTGTAACTTACCGTCCAAACCAAGACACTTTTAAGACAAAGGACAGCAAGAACCATGCTGGAACAGCATCTGAGTGTGTCTCACAGAATAGCGTGAGAAATTAATCTTCACTGGGAAAGTGAAAACCAAAGACTGTCAGCAACCGCCTCCTCCTTCAATGTGCTCCCCAAGAATGGTGTGCTGGGTGGGGCTCTGCTGGGCCCCAGGTCGGGTGCCAGTGGCAGAACAGGAGCACTGCTCCTGCTGGTGACCTTTGCATGGGGCAAGCATGAGAAGGCTGCTCTGTCCATGGGAAGCACATCAAGATGCCAGGCAGCAGGTGCTGGGGGTGCCTGCCCTAGAGGTAGAGGCTTGGAGCATCCCAAGGCCTGGGGTCAGGGTTCATAAAAGTTGCACGCCCAGGCCTGAAGCATGGCCCAGTGTCTGTTCCACGGCAGCTCTTCCTGCTGGGGGAGTGAGACAAGCCCCTACTTTGAGGAGGGGGTCCCCACATGACCCAGAACAAGCTCTTGGGCCTGCTCTCAAAGGACTCTCTTCATTTCAGAACAAGTTTACAGTTAGAAATGCAAGGTGAAGGGGAGCAAAGAGAAAGAGATGGAAGGGGTGGGGAGGTGTTCCCAAACTGGTCAGGACTCAGTCAGGGTTCCTGTTGCCCCTTCAGCAATGAACAGTGGGTCCCTGGGAGTTCCCCAGAGATCTAATGGTGAGGACTCCGGCTTTCACAGATGTGGCCTGGGTTCCTGGCCTGGGTTCAAGGCCTGGTCAGGGAACAAAATCCTGCAAGCCTCACAGCGAAGCCAACAAAATAAAACAGTGAAACCAGGCACATTAGGCAGGAAGACACTTAAGGGAAGGACCTAGAGAGGATGCAGAATTGAGAGCAATTCTAGAGAACCAGGTGGGAAGGAGGAACGCCCCCGGGCGCAGAGGGTGAATAGGCTTCCCAGGGTCTCCATGCTGCAGTGTACACATCAACACCAACTGTGTTTCGGTCACTCTGTTCTCACTGTGTTCCCGCTGCAAACTGCACGACAAGCATCCTGTTGGCCTACTTGGGTCACGTGCCCACCAATGGTCAAAATGATTTTGATGGTAGCCCTGCCTGATCACAGCCAAGGATAGAACGAACAAAGGAACACCTCGTTTCAACAGAGAAGTCCTGCTAAGTGGCAAAAGGAATCCAGCCTCCTTCTAGCAAGTGCAGGGGAAGCTGCAGAGGACAGAGACGCAGGTGAGCACAAGAGGAAGCTGAGGGACCGGCAGATGATGGGGACAGGGGCAGGGAGGGCCTCCCCGAGTGCGGAATCCGTACTGGGCTCCCGCAGGAGTGGCTCCTGGTTCCTCTCCCACCTTCACCCTCTCCTTACCGCTACCCCTCTTCCTGCTTCCCTGAAGTTCACTTCCCCTGGGCCTTTCCTCCTCCCACCGTGCCACATCCAGGCCAGCACACGAGTGTCCCCACCACACACACACAAACACACACACACCAGCACGCCAGCGTCCCCCCTACACACACACACCTGTGAGTGTCCAGGCGAGTGTCCACCCACATACACACACCTGTGAGTGTCCAGGCAAGCGTCCACCCACACACATACACCCATGAGTGTCCAGGTGAGCTTACCCCACCCACACACACCCGTGAGTATCCAAGCAAGCGTCCACCCCCCAACACACACCTGTGAGTGTCCAGGAAAGCATCCACCCCCACACACACACCTGTGAGTATCCAGGCAAGCGTCCCCACCACACACACACCTGTGAGTGTTGAGGCGAGTGCCCCACACACGAGAGTGTGCAGGCGAGCGTCCCCCCTACACACACACACACACACACAGACCCATGAATGTCCAGGCGAGTGTCCACACCCACACACACCCATGAGTATCCAGGTGAGCATCCCCCACCCACACACCAGTGAGTGTTCAGGCAAGCATCCCCCCACCAACACCCGTGAGTGTCCAGGTGAGCAATCACCCCACACACACACCCGTGAGTGTCCAGGTGAGCGTCCACACACACACACACACACACAACCTGTTGAGTGTCCAGGTGAGCATCCACCCACCCACACACACACCCGTGATGGTCCAGGTGAGCGTCCCTCCCTCCACACACACACACACACACACGAGGGTGTTGAGGCGAGTGCCCCCTCCCCACACACACACCTGTGAATGTCCAGGCAAGTGTCTCCCCCTACACCCACACCCATGAGTGTCCAGGCCAGCATCCACACACACACACACCGCACCACCCCCCACCCGCCGTGAGTGTCCAGGTGAGCGCCACCCCCCCCACACCTGTGAGTGTCCAGGAGAGCGTACACACACACACACACACACACACACACACACAGACACACGAGTGTGTCAAGGCAAGTGCCCCCCACACACACACACGTTGAGTGTCCAGGCGAGCATCCCACCCTGCACACACACATCCGTGAATGTCCAGGCAAGCGTTCACACCCACACGCATGAGTGTCCAGCGAGCGTTCCCCTACACACACATACCCGTGAATGTCCAGGTTGAGTGTCCACACCCACACCCACACCCGTGAGTGTCCAGGCGAGCGTCCACACCCACACCCATTAGCGTCCCGGAGAGCATACACACACACACACACACACCAGTGAGCATCCAGGTGAGCGTTCCTCCCAACACACACCTGTGAGTGTCCAAGTGAGTGTCCACACCCACACCCATTAGTGTCCCGGCGAGCATCCACGCACACACACACACACCAGTGAGTGTCCAGGTGAGCGTTCCTCCTGCTACACACACACCTATGAGTGTCCAGGCGAGCGTACACACACATACACGAGAGTGTCCAGGCAAGCGAAGCCCCCCACATACGTGAGTGTCCAGATGAGCGTTCCTCCCCCCACACACACATCTGTGAGTATCCAGGCGAGCGCCCCCCCACACACATACGTGAGTGTCCAGGTGAGCGTCTCCCCCCACACACACGCACCCGTGAGTGTCCAGGTGAGCGTCCCCCCACCCCACCCCCGCCACACACACACGCATACACGCCTGCTCCCGCGCCTCCTTTCAGGACCCCAGCGCGTCATCCTCCCCTACAACATTACCTCACCAGGGCCTCAGCTTCCGTCTTTCTGGACTCGCAGCTCTGTCTACACGTGGCAGGCCGGCCCCCTACCTGGAGGGACCTGGGCGTCTCCAGGCGGCACAGCACAGAGGTGACCAACCCTTCTGCCCTACACACTGTGAGCCCCCTTTTGAAACCGAGGTTTGCCCGAGGAAGGAAGCCCAGAGAATAGGCCTCCTGGGGAACGGCAGGGGCCGGGATGTTTTCGGGACGGACAAACAGGGTGGCGGGAGGCTGAGGGGCCGTGAAATGCGACTGGAAAGAGGAACGAACCCAGCGAATCGTCGTTCTCTGCTCGCGACCCCGAACTCCAGGTCCTTAGCAGGCGGTCTTTGGAAATGGCGGCGCCCTGGCCTTCCGGCGGAACTTCCGGCCGTGACGTCAGGAGGCAGGACCGCGCATGCCCAGTGAGAGGGTCAGGGGAGGATGGGGGTCCCAACCTGTCTCAACCAGTCAGAATTCCTGGTGCACTCAGCTGATTCTAAGGTGCTGAGAAACGGCGGAGACAGACATCCACCTGTTTGGACTTCTTAAGGCTTGGAGGGCAGGCATGTGTTTGTAAAGATAATTAAAGCGAGCTTGGTGGGTGAAGGCAGGTTACAGGTCAGTATTGATGAAACAAGTCCCAGGTCCACAGGGTAAGTGGGCTGCCCTCGGTGTCAAGGTGAATCTCCAGATTTGCGGAGCTCCGGGTGACTCCCCGGAGAAGGCAATGGCACCCCACTCCAGTACTCTTGCCTGGAAAATCCCATGGACGGAGGAGCTTGGTGGGCTGCAGTCCCTGGGGTTGCTACGGACACGACTGAGTGACTTCATTTTCACTTTCATGCATTAAAGAAGGAAATGGCAACCCACTCCAGTGTTCTTGCCTGGAGAATCCCAGGGACGGGGGAGCCTGCTGGGCTGCCGTCTGCACAGAGTCGGAGACGACTGAAGCGACTTAGCAGCAGCAGCAGGGTGACTCCCACCAGAGCGCCGTTTCTTTTCGCTCGTCAGGTCTTCATAGCCGTTCTGCTTGTCCCTGTGATACCCCTTCCTTTGCGTGTAAGCCTTAGTTTTCCTTGAGAGCTCAGCGCAGACGTAATCCCCTTGGGTGGGCTTCTGGCTCACACACACGTGCACTCGCTCACAAACGTGTATAGGATCATGCCTCTTCACACACGTGTACACGCTCACACCTGTTCAGACGTGCACACTCACACATGTTCACATGCTCACACCTCTTCACACAGTACACACGCTCACACCTGTTCACATATGTGCACTCTTATACCTATTCACACATGCACACACTCACACCCATTCACACACATAGACACGCTTTCACCTGTTCACATGTGCAAATGCTCACACCTGTTCACACACATGCACTTGCTCATACATGTCCACAAACGTGTACAGGCTTGCACCTGTTCACGCATGTGCACATGCTTGCACCTGCTCACATGTGTGTCCACAGTCACACATGCACAGTTCCCCTGTGCAGAGCTGTGCCCTGATGTTGCAGTTGCTCTTTATCCGTCTGGGTCCCCACCTGGAGGCAGAGCAGTGTTGCATTCACCTTCATGCTAGATGCCTAGCCCACAGCCTGGTACAAAGGGCTCAGTCAGTGTTAATTTAAAAAACCTGACTGTACAATGGCTGGGTACAGGGCCATCTCAGAAGCATGCCCTCTCTTGGGGTCTAATGTGCCAGGAAAGGAGCAGATAAATTGAAAGTTAACTGGAAACAGGTCAAAGGCTTGGCCCACGTAGTGTGTATGTAGGTCTGTCTCAGCTAAGGCAGTAAGGCCCTGTGTGCCCCTAGGAGGGAGGGATGGGCGGGGGGAACTGAGGGGAGGCTTTACTCCAGGGACCCGGAACCTCCTGCCTGCTGCTCGCCTCCAGGAAGCTCTTATGTGATTGCCGTTCAGCCCTTTGGTCTGCTCAGTTCTGCCAATCAGTTAGTGTGGGAGGGAAGGGCACATACGGTCAGGCCGAGGCCGGAGCACGCAGTGTCCACCGAGGAGCACACGGCAGCTAGTCACCAGTGATGTGAGGCCGTGGAGATGCTGTGCTGGCCGCAGGGACAGCCGGCGGGGGAGACTGAACACCCCCACAACCACGTTCAGACAGCTGCTGAGCGGCTGACACTGCAGGAACCCCAGATGCCTGGACTTCATGCGGGATTTCCCACTCTCTGTCCACTAGGACTGCCCTGGGCTGCAGAGCAAGCCCCTCTCGTCTCCTTTCTTGCAGTTCCCCAGTCTTCATGGGTCTTTCACACTCGTCGGGTTATCTTGGCACAGTCCACGTCCTGTTAATTAGATGAGATAGGGATGATGATCAAGTGAGGAGCTCGGTGTGATGAGATGACCGCAGCCTTGCAGATGGCCTCTCTGCAGCTGTGGGGAACAGCTCGTCCTCCCAGCACTGCCTCTCTTGGGGTGCTCTGTTGACTGTCTCCACCTACCCCAGTCCATCCTCTGCCCCCTGCTCCCCACACCACAGAGACTCTGGGAGGCTGACCGTACCCGACAGCAGGTGAGTGGATGGTAATCGGCTGCTTCCCCTGTGCGTCGCTGTGGGCTGCCGTCAGCGGGCGGCACTGTCGGCGCCTGGGCTGGGCCGGGCCAGCCTCCATCCTGGGCAGTTCGGACACCACTCCATCCCCTTGGAGGCCTGCAGGTGGAACCACTTCCTGCTGTTGCCCATCCTGGGGGAATGTCACCGTCCCCTCTGGCTCTTGTTTTTGTGGAGTGCATGCGTTATGTTTTCTTCTGTGCCGTTGCTCTAGCTGGGACCTCAGGGACACAGGTGTCACTGCTTTTCCACTCAAGATGGTCCTGGGAGAACACGATCACGGTGCCCTCTACCCACGACTCAGGCTGGCGCCACCAACCTCCCATTGTCTAACTGGCTCCGGGTAGCAAGCGACCCCACCAGGGCCAGCGGAGCCTTGCCTGCAGTCTGGGCGTGCTCCTCGTAGGAAGAGGGACTGTCTCCTGGCGGGATTCCGAAGTGTCTCCTGGTGGGAGTCCACTGGCTCTGCCAGTGGTCAGCTTTCCCGCCCTGTGGAGCACATCCACCTGAGAATGAAGCTGTGACAAGGAGGGCCCAGAGACGACGAGAAGTGTCTGTGACATCATGTAAGCATGTGTCCCCACACCTGCCGGACGCCAGCCCCACTGTCATCACCACGGGAGCGGGGCTCACGGCTCTCCTGGTCGAGGCCTCGCTGTCTGCTGGGATTTCTCCTCCTGATTCAGCGGCTGCAGCGCAGTCCTATGAGGATTCATCCTCCGTGGTCCCAAGTCTTTGTGACCCAGCTCTCCAGCGTGTGTGTTTCAGGGAGAGAAATAGACGTGAAAGGATCAACATTGTCTTCCTAAAGCACGAGAAGGCCAGCAGGGCTCCTGCTCCTCCCGGGGAAGTTACTGTGGGGTTTTTTTGCCACGTTCCAACCAGGAGAATTTTCACCAGGATGCTAAACAGCTCCCCTCCCCTTCCGCTGATCCAGACCGAGCTGGACGTGTCCACCCTCACCCGTCTTCCCCAAATCAGAAGTGACTGCACCACCGCTGTGATGTTCATTGTCTTGGGCGGTGACAGATGATGTCGCAGTTTCAGAGAAAATTAAGTCATCAACTCCCAGGCAGCCCTGACATCATCAAAACATGTCCAGGCTGGAGAGCCACGGGCCCTCGACTGACTGTTGGAAATAATGGGCCAAAGGCAGGCAATTATGTGTTGACATCGGGCTCGGCCGCCGTGAAGGGGTGCGGAGTTGTAATTCCTGCCCGTGGGTCATATCAAGATTTGGAACCAGAGCCCAATTTGAAATAACAGAAACTCAAAAGAATTGATTAGACGGGGTGTCATTTGGGGTGCCTCTCTCTGAACTGCCCACAAATCCCTGCAGGTTATAATCTAATGCACAATAATTACACCCACTTCCAGGCGGCCGCGGTGGGTGGACGACGGGCGGGTGACGGACGCTTGCAGCCCCGTCTGGACGCCCCCTCCCGCCTGTAAGACCTCTCCTTTCCCTGTGCTTTCAACTGGTGCATCGCACACGCGGCAGCCGCCGGCACAGGTAGAGGCCCTCCGTAATTAAGGCAGGTGATTATAAGCAGAGGTGCCCACTGGACTCCCCTAGAGGCATGTCACAGAGGAGACAGCAGAGGTCTGGCTCCTGGGCATCGGTCCCAGAGTCCCGGGCAGGCCCAGGTGAAACAGGCATGGCTGAGGGTGAAGCCAGGCCCTTGGGGCCCATCAGGGCTCAGGCTGGCTTCAGCCCAGAAGGAGGGAGGGCAGAGGTCGGGAAGAGCCAGCCTGGCTTGCCAGAGCCGCGGTAGACCTTAACCTGAACACTCTTTCAGGGGCGGGAGGTGGGGGTCATGCACATTTCCCTCAGTTTCAGGGATTCAGAATTTCCACGTGGCAGGAGAGCCACCTCCCCAGCCTGAGACCTGCCCCCAATCCCCGTATGCCTTCCCTTGTCACGACCATCCTCCCCTTGCTCTGTGTCTGGGGCCTGGCCTAGGCGAGGGTCTCCTGAAGGTCCCAAGGCACACCGGTAACCTGTGAACCTACGAGAGCCGTCGCCCCGGGCTCCCAAGTTCATGTACCTCCAGGCTCCGCCCCTACGCCTGCAAGCTCCCTAGAACACAGTTAGACCTCCCCAGGACCCCACCGAAACTCTCCCATTCACTGACTTGGGCGAGAAATACTTACAGACCCCAGTGCTGTGCCACTTACCACCCCTGGCCTGCGGGAGGCGGGTGAGCTGCCATCTAGCTCAGGGAAAGCACGTGGTAAATAAGACAACAGACAGAAATGTGGGTTAGTTATAGTGACTTAGAGATGCACCCCATGGTGAAGCGGTGCAGAGCAACGGAAGCGGTGCTACCTTGGGGTGTAGGTCGTAAGTCTTTATTGATACTAGTGAGCAGAACACATTTGCTTGTTCGGATGTTTTGTCTCTTCTATTAATATTATCTGTCAGCTTATGAAGCATGAATGTCTACTTGTTTCCATCTGTTTAAGCAGGAAATACACTCAAGAAACTGTGTCATTCCCAGAAAAGGTGAGAAGTAGCCAGGGGGAGGAGGGAAAATCAACACCTGCTGACACGCAGAAGGACCAAGTAAGAGAAGGTGCTGCAAACGGCCAGTTAGCCAGAAAGGTGGGCCGACCTCACGGCACACGAGGCAGGACTCTCGATACCTGCTTGCCTTAGGAAGATGCTTTCCCCTAAACGGTTCACATAGCAGAATGCAGAGCAGAGGTCAAATCACATCAGTCATTAAAAAAAAAGAAAAAGTTTAAAAATACAGTCTTGAGAAAACCACAAAATCTCAAAAATAAATGAATAAAATGTTGAATAAAACAAACATGAACAAGAGCAGCTTCAAAAGACCTAAGGTAATCACCAGCAAAACTAATATAGGCGAGGAGTCAGCCAGCCGGCTGGTGCCTGAGGCTGGAATTCTGTGGACTGCAGGACAAATGTGAACAGGTGGGCCACCTGTGTTCCAATAAAGCTTTATTAACAAAGACGAGGAGGTCCCTACCAAGGAGACTCATGAAGAAAACCCGGAGGGAAAAATAAGTGGAATGGCAGTGGCTGGGAGGTGGGGAGGTAGAGAAGGGAGGAGAGTGAGTTGCAGCATTGATATAAGTGCTGGTACCATTTTAGTTTCAAAATCGTGAAAAATGTATGGATATTTCGAAGATGAACAGTAACAAAGTACTATTAAAGATTCTAAATATGTTCTCTTTACAAAATATAATGAGTAACTGATAAATAAATCATTGATTTTTATAATTGAATGGCAACTTACATTGATATTTAGTGTATACATGCATGGGCTTCCCAGGTGGCATTAATGATAAAGAGCCCGCCTGCCAAGGCAGGAGATGCACGAGGCGTGGGTTTGATCCCTGGGTCAGGAAGATCCCCTGGAGGAGGGCACAGCAACCCACTCCAGTATTCTTGCCTGGAGGATCCCATGGACAGAGGAGCCTGGCAGGGTCAGAGAGAGTCGGATACGATTGAGAAAACTTAGTGCCCACGCACACACATGTACATACATATCTTTTCGAACAGTTGAATAAACATAACATTTATCCTCAAAGTATAACAAAATGATGTTTTATGTTACAGAAAGGAAGAATTTGAGATCCAGAGCCATTATTCTGTAAAATACATTACAAGTTTGCAAAACCGAACTTTGGGAGGAGTGGCAGCCTCTGCAGAGAAGCCAGGTGATGCAGAGCTGAGATTCCCCCCAAGGTCGGTTCAGGGTTCGCTGGGAGGAGGCGGGACCAGTGTGGACAGCATCTCAATGCGTCACAGAGGCAGAGGGTCCCTGGGAGGGGTGACCGGCAGGTCAGGGAAACTACTTGGGACCCCAAACCGTGTGATTCTTGCACCTGACTTTCTAACTGGCATTCTGGAACATTTTTACACAAAATGACACTGTTGAGCAGGAGTTCTTTACCGAGAAAGGGCCTCCTTCAGGATGCTGCGTAGCCATGGAAACCGAGGAGGGAGTCCCTGTGAGGACCCCTTTCCCGGGGTGGAGTCAAATTTAGGCTGCCACCTTCCCACACTTCATTTTCCCTAAACTCATCCTGTCTGTTCCCCGACCTGCGGCTTGAAGTAAAAACATCATGAGACCCACACTCTTGCCCCGCAAAGCTCCTGATGCCCATGGAATGCTGAGGTCCCTTAGAACCAAGGCTCCTGAAAGGCTCAGCACGTACCAGAGAGTCAGGAGCGGGCGTGCCGGCCAGCCTGGAGGTGGCCATCGGTGATGATGGTGATTTCTCTTTTCAAGTCCATACCTCCCCTGCCCCATCCCTGCCCAGTAGAGACACGGAGGCTCTCTCGGATTCACACAGCGGAGACCAGTGCCCCATCACACACAGGTCTGAGGAGCCCTCCAGCATCACTTCCTCCATGCTGGGATACTCCTAGCTCCTTCCGGTCTTTACTCAAGACCCCAGAGGTCTGGGTGGACGCCACTCTGGCCTGAATCTAGCTCGTTCCTCTGAGTCAAGCTTGGCCTCATGTTCTCAGCGCCAGTGATGTCCTAACGCTGCACTTAGCGGGAGCTCAGTCCTGCCCTGACTATGGTGGGAAATGAGCAGGCGAGAACAAGCCAGCGACCCTAGACAGAGGCTGAAGCAGACAGTAGAAAGTATCTCTATTTACCTCAATGTTTCCAGTTCGAGTCAAGGAAGGGTCAGCGCCAGGGCGCCCTCAGGGGTCGAGTCTTGTTGAAAGAGTCAGAATGTGAAGGAAACACAGAATGTGGAAAGGTAGAAATGACTTGCTGACAGCAGTTTTAAAATAACATTAGCTTATGCTTGGGCTTCCCAAGTGGCACCAGTGGTAAAGAACCCAAACACCAGTGCAGGAGACGTAAGAGATACGGGCTCCATCCCTGGGTCGGGAAGGTCCCTTAGAGGAGGGCGTGGCAACCCACTCCAGTATTCTTGCCTGGAAAATCCCATGGACAGAGGAGCCTGGCGGGCTACAGCCCATAGGATGGCAAAGAGTCGGAAATGACTGAAGCGACTTGGCATGCACACACACGCACTTGTCCACACACACAAGTGCCTTAAACATCCGTAAACGCTTCTGGCCTCAGGAAGATGGGAGTGCTGACGGCGCCCGCCTCGTGCCCGTCTAACAACGGCCAGAGCCCCAGCCCTGAGAGCCAGGACCACCTCTGCCGCCCTTGCTCCGGGATCTGCCACTGTCAGCCAGGCCCCCTGGCCTCCGTGACTGGCACCCACTCTCTGAAGCCCCAGCGCCAGCTCCGCAGCTCTGACCCCCGCCTTCACCCTCCCTGCCGCCGTGCCTGGGAGCACCCACTCCAGCAGCCCCTCCGCCCGCGGAGAGCAGCTGCCCCTCCAGCCCCCTGCTCGTCCACTCTCCACCAGCCCTCTCGCACGTCACAGAGGTCCTTCCACCATTCACGCTCTCATTATTCGCTGGACCCGAGTGAAGTTTTGACATGCGGCCAAGCTGACCTACAAAACGGCCATTTCATAAGATTCAAACAAATCATTAAAAACGGCAATTTTCCAAGTAAGAACACCCCAGACCTTTGGACTCCCAGCTTCCAGAGTCCTGGAAGGTGGATTCAAAGGTATGAAAAATGGACTCGGGCTGATGGCGCCCTGGAGCTGCCGGCGCTGGGCAGCAAGAAGGGCTCCGGTTTTCTATTATATTAAGAGCGTGGCTGACGAGTGTGCTGCTCCTTTGCAGGGAAGGGGGTCTCTCTCTACACAGGTGCTTGGGGTTCTCTGAGTCCTGGTCCTGCAGATCGCGCCAGTGTCTAGTGAAAAGAGCTCTGGATAAAGACTCGTGAGCCTGGTCCTTGGTTCGGTCAGGGTCCTGCTTCACCATCCCATCCTAGATGTCTCTGAATTGACAGGGTTTTGTTTTTTTTTATTTTCGGTCATGCCACACGGTGGCATGCAGGACTGAACCCTTGCCCCTGCAGTGGACATGCGGAGTCTTAACCACTGGACCACGTGGGAACTGCTGGGATCTCGCTTCTTTGTGGCACGCCACGTGCCCACCGAGATGCCCAGCATGCCCCTCCTCTGAGCTTCTGTGTCCACACAGCATCGCCCCAGGTGTCTCCCTCCCCTTTGCCTCTGCGGTTTGCAACACCCGGCATCTTAGCACCCCTTCCTGAGAAGAAAATGAACCTGCCTGGGAGTTGACGTCACCATATGGCCAAAGCTGCTGGAGCCAACAGATGGAAAAAGGAGAAACAGAACCTGACTCCAGGGATTCCAGAGAATGACGCGACCCTCCTGGGGCCCCGGGGCCTCCGGCTCATTCATCAGCAGACCAGAGGCAGCCTGCTTCCAACCCCAGACATCCCCTCACCGTCCGGGTGACCTTGAGCAAGCCGTTTGTCCCCTCCGAGGCTAGGTCTTCACCTGGAAAATATTAGCAACAGCAGTTTTTTCTTCAGAAGGCGGTTGAGAGGATGGATGAGAGAAGAGCTTAAGGTGTGTGTCCCATAGCAGCCACGTGTGCTGCAGGGCTCAGGGGTCCTCCCTTGGAGTGGACTCCCCTGGGGACAAAGGACTGAATCACCAGAAGCTGTGTGTGAACCAGACACACGAAACACCCCCTGCAAGGCTTCTCGCCCTGCATCTACCTGTGCAAACGCCCCTGCGCTGCTTTCCAAGCCCTCTCCCGAGCCCTTGCTGACAAGAACAGTCCTTGGGGACTGTCCACCCCAAACCCTGACCTCCACATCCTCCCACGCCTGGGGCTGGGTCCACACCGCTCAGCCCTGGACGTCGCACAGGCTGACCATTTGCTCTGTGCTCGGGGGGGGGGGGGGAAGGAAGGGAGTAAAAGTTCTGGCTCCTCTTTAGAAGTGTCCCTGAAAAGGACGCATCCTGTCAATGGGAACAGTTCTGCCCCCAATCCTAAAATGTCCGTTTGCAGAAGGGCACCTCACACCCTGATGGCTGTAGCTTTCCATCTTACAAGATTCTCGGGATGGAAGATTTAGGATGTCTGCATAAATCCGTGGACCCTCTACCTACAAAACTCCCCTCCTCCCCACCCTGAGGACACCTGGGGGTCTGCCGGCCGTCATCCTGTATGGAGGAGAGGGCTCCAGGGGCAGGCCAACCTGAGCCCCACCTTTCAAACTGCGGTTGTGTAGGAAATATTTATTCTTGCTGCAGCTTGGTTTCCTTATTTGTCAAACAGGGGTGCAACACGCTTTCAGGGATGTAGTAAAGATTAAATGAGGTCATTCTGCAAGGCACGCAGCACACAGGAAGAGCTCAGATACACACTGCTGCAGCTGCTGCTTGCTCGCTTCAGTCATGTCTGACTCTCTGCAACCCCACGGACTGCAGCCCGCCAGGCTCCTCTGTCCATGGGATTCTCCAGGCAGAATACTGGAGTGGCTTGCCATACCCTCCTCCAGGAGTCTTGCCAACCCAGGGATGGAACTGGGTCTCCCACATTTGCAGGCAGACGCTTTACCGCTGAGCCACCTGGGAAGCTCCCAGGACACACTATCTGTCATCGTCTCCTGGGACAGCATTTTCCAAAGCACATTGTTCCCCAATAAATTACCAGGCATCAGATCAAGAAAGATAAAGAATGCCGTGAGATAAAGACATGTTTGGGAAAGCTAGCTAAAAATATCAACCAGCTTCTCTAACACCTATTTTTCAGGGGCTTTGGTTTGAAACCACTGGTATGATTCTTCAAGTGGAGGACGAGGGATGTGGCAATTTACCTGACCTTCGAATCTTGTTTCATTGGCCCTCATCTGGACACAGTTTGGGGAGTGTGACTCTGAAGGATAAGCATCCCCACTAGACCATCTACTGCTGAGGGCAGGAACTCGTATACTCTCACTGTTGGTGAAGAGTTAGCCAACTGATCAGTTAGAGAGAACAATCCACAGAAGGTACCTCGCTTCTGACATCAGTTGCAAACTTTGAGGTTCCCCAAATCACCCACAAATGTAATAACTCGCTAGAAGGACTCAGAGAACTCATAAAAGCTGTTATACCCACAGTTACCATGTGTTACAGGGAGAAGCTGCAGATAAAATCAACCAAGGAAAAGTCCGGGAGGGGCCCAAACGCAGAGCATCCATCGTTCTCCCCCCGTGAAGTCAGGACAGGGTGACCCTCACAGCATCAGCGGGCAGCAGAGTTCATGGAACACAGCCACCAGGGAAGCCAGCCATGCCCAGCTTCAGAGCTTTCACGGGGGGCTCCGTCACATGGCGGTGCATTAGTCACTAGGTCAGGTCCGGCTCTTATGACCCCATGGACTGTAGCCTGGCAGGGTCTCTTCTGCCCATGGTATTCTCTAGACAAGAATACTGGAGTGGGTTGCCATTCCCTTCTCCAGGGGATCTTTCCCACCCAGGGATTGAACCTGTATCTCTTGCACTGGCAGGCGGATTCTTTACTGACTGAGCCACGTGGATGGCTTTATTGACACGTGGCTAATTCCAGTCTCCAGTCTCCGTGGGGATCTACCAGCACTACTTGGCCAAAGCCCATCTAAGGATGTTGTCAGACTGTCCAGTGTGACCAAGGTCCCGGGCAAACAGGTGCTCCTAGCAGGCAGGACGTTCTAGGGGCTCTGAGACTAGATCCCAGGCGCCAAGGGCAATGACCTGACTGAGCCACCAGGAATCCAGTGACCTGTTTTGGACAAGTGTCAATTCCTTACCATGCACTATCGTACCCCAGTAACTTGTTTTGTGGTTTTTAGCCACTAAGTCATGTCTGACTCTTTTATGACCCCATAGACCATAGTCTGCCAGGCTCCTCTGTCCATGGGATTCTCCAGGCAAGAATACTAGAGTGGGTTGCCATGCCTTCTTCCAGGGGATCTTCCTGACCCAGGGATCGAACCCATGTCTCTTGTATCTCCTGCGTTGGCAGGTGGATTCTTTACCATTGAGCCACCAGGGAAGCCATCCCAGTAACTAGCAGCAGTAGACCTTCAATGACACTGTTTGAGTGGATGAGTAAATGAAACACACCTGTGGAAATCGTGGGACACCCTGTTAGTCCCAGCCTGCTGGGCTTTCCTGATCCCCAACTGTCCTGTTGGTCCCCAACAGCGACCTTTAATGATAATTACTGGCTTGTATCTCTCTAGTATAAACTGACCCTGATCAAAAGCTGTTTGAACATGGCAAAATGTCCAATTCAATATCCTTTCATGATTAAAAATAAAACCTCTTATAAACAGAAAAAAAAGAGAATGTCCTTAATCTGATAAAGAATAGCTACAAAATACTTGTGAAAAAGTATGAGAGCGTTCCCTCAGAAATCAGAGACTAGGTAAAGATATTCACTGCTCGCCATCACCATTCCTATTAACATTGTGCTGGAGGTTCTTGCCAGTGCAATAAGGCAAGAAGAGGCAATAAAAAGCATACAAGTGGAACACGAGAAATGCAATATTATTATTCACAAATAATATGATTTTATATGCAGAAGATTCAAAAGAATCTCATCTATTAGAATCAACAATCAAATTTTTCAAGGTCACTAAATACAAGGCTAACATACAAAAATTAATTGTATTTTTATATACTAGCAAAAAGTAGTGAATAAATGTAAAACACACACACACATGCATCAGAAACTTCAAATACCTGTGAATAAATCTAACGATCTGCTCTGAAAACTGTCCGACATCACAGACCTTATGACTAGAGACATACTTCATGTTCATAGAATGGAAGACTCAATATTACAAATAGCTCCCAATATGGATTGAAATTCAATGAGGTGTCAATAAAACCCTAGCAGTGGGTTTCTTGAAGGTGACAAACTAATTCTAAAATATATCGTAAAATGTAGAAGACCAGAAATGGCCGCGGCAGTCTTGAAGAAGGACGCTGGAGGACCCATGTAAGCAGACTCTAGGGCCTCACGTAGACTGGCAGTGACTAAGATGCTGAGGTGCTGTCACAGGGGAATTAGACCCGCAGACCAGGACGCAGAGCTGCTTCAGAGGCCGTCACTGTGGGGCAAGCTCCCCAATGGTCGTTGTCAGGAATTTCAGCCAGAGCACAGCGAGCGGCTCACTCTGCCCCACAATGACTGGGGCTCAGCTGGAGCAACCCAGACTCCATGGAACTGGCCAGAACAGCTGGCCATGGCCATCTAGCCAGGCCTGAGCTCTGGCCCTTGGCCATGGGCATCCATTCCCCCACTGTGGTCTCCGAGTGGCTCGCTTGAGCGCTCTTCCAGCATGGCGGTCTCAGCAGTCAGACTCTTTACACAGCAGCTGACCTCCCCAGGCATGAGGGTAGATGTGCCAGGTGTCTCGGGGCTGAGCCCACAACTGGCGCAGCTGGGCCCACCATATTCTCTTGTCAGGATGGGGCACAAGGCCTGCTCGGAGTCAAGGGGTGGGAAGCAGGGACACAGCCTCCCCCTCTTGCTGGATGAAGTGTCTGCCATTGGCACATGCAGATGTGGTCACCTCTTTGAGCCAAAGCGACCCCACTACACAGTGGGGAAAGGATCGTCGTTGTTGTCCAGTAGTTAAGTGGTGTCCGGCTCTTTGTGACCCCATCGACGGCAGCACGCCAGGCTCCTCTGTTCTACACTGTCTCCTGGAGTTTGCTCAAATTCACTTCCATTGAGTCAGTGATGCTAACCAAAAGGATAGTCTTTTCAATAAATGATGATAGTTAAATATTGATAAATATCCAAATACAAAGCAAAATGCATCTTGATACCTATGTTGCAAACGACTCACTCAGAGAAATCAGTTCCAGGAGTGATGTGGATCAAAATATGAAAAAAAAATAAGGTTTTTCAGAAGAAAACCTAGGAGGATACCTTCAAGCTTTTGAAACAGGCATGTTTTTCTTAAATAAGACCCACAGAGTACTAATCATAAAGAAGAAAGACGAAAAACTGAACTGTATCAAAACTAGAAACTTCTATAATAGTCATAAAAAGATACTATTAAGAGAGAAGAAAAAGGCAAGCCACAAAGTGAGGGAGATGTATGTAATGCGTAAAGAACTGATATTATGAAAACATATTTTTAGCAATTCATAAATCAATGAGGAAATGACAGCCAAACCAATAAATAATGGAAAAATAGGAACTTTACAAAAGAGGGTGAATGGCCAACATACATGAAAAAGTGCTCCACTTTGTTAGTCATCAAAGAAGAACAAATGAAAACCACACCAATTAAATTCCCACCCAAAAGGAGGACACAATGAAAAAGACAGGACAAATGTTAGCACCGATATGAAGACTTCAGAATATGCACTCATGGCGACCCACTCCAGGATTTTTGCCTGGAGAATCCCATAGACAGAGTCGCAAAGAGTCGTACATGATGAAGCGACTTAGCATGCAGCACGCACATTAGTGGGTGTGAACTGGTACAATCACTTCAGAAAACTGTCTGGCAGGATATACACACACATCCTGTCTCCCAGAAGTTTCACTCCCAGAGTATATATCCAACAGGGAAGCTCACTCTTACACCAAAAGACACAAGTGAAAATGTCACAGCAGCAGCATCCCCCACAAGCCCAAGCAGAAATAAATGAATGTCGGTAACAGTAGCAGACATTACAGGCATCACATGGATAAATAAATTGTGGTACATCTGAGCAATGGACCACCACACAGGAATGCAAATGGGTGAAGTCCTGACCCGCAACACAATGTGGGTGAGTTTCACAAAATCTTTCTGCTGAAGGCGGCATAGTGGGAAAGAACCTACCTGCCAGTGCAGGAGATCTGGGTTCAATCCCTGGGCTGGGAAGATCCC
Organism: Bos indicus x Bos taurus; assembly: GCF_003369695.1. Taxonomy (NCBI): domain Eukaryota; kingdom Metazoa; phylum Chordata; class Mammalia; order Artiodactyla; family Bovidae; genus Bos; species Bos indicus x Bos taurus. The sequence goes on along the minus strand of NC_040079.1, from coordinate 2,849,034 downwards.
CTGGAGGAGGGCACAGCTACCCACTCCAGTATTCTTGCCTGGAGACTCCACATGGATAGAGGAGCCTGGTGGGCTACAGTCCTTGGGTTTGCAGAGTCAGACAGGACTGAGCACGTGCGCACGCGCGCGCGTGTATACACACACACACACACACACACAGGCGCGCGCGCGCACGCGCGCGCGCAGCGCCACCCCTGGTGAGGGCGGGTAACTACTGAAAGAGACCAAGGCCCGTCTTGGGCAGTAATTTTTGTTTCTTGATCCAGGAGGTGGTTATGTAATGTGTACACTTTGTGAAATTCATACTGCTGTACATTTATGGCTTGTGCATTTTTCTGTATATGGTTATATTTCAACTAAAGTCAGTAAAGAAAAAGGAGAAAGGTGAATTTACTCAGATATTTGCTTACTCACATTTCTGCATTTTTCACAATAAACTACAAATTAAAAGAGAAAAAAGGAGGAAGTTGGTGTGTGAATCCAAAAGAAAACAGAGAAAGGGGGGCGGGGAATGAGAAATCAGCATTTTTACTGAAAGCAACAAAACCAAGACACAAAAAGAAAGCAGTGACTACATCCCCAGTCACTATTGTGATGAAATTAAGTTTTTGCAATTAGAGTTGGAAATGCCTCACTCTCATTATGTTTAGTATATAGGCCATGAAATCACCCTTCCAGGACACAGGATAAATTGGAATTATTTTTAGTTCTTATAAGGGCTCCAACTTCAAACAAAATGTCAAGTTTAATGATTCCTCCAACTGCTAAGCTAGAAATCAATTTTTAAAACTCATTTATGGTGCCACAGCTAGGTCACCAGTAGACACCCTGTATTTTCACAAGAAATTGTAGCTACCAGCTATGAGAGCTCTGATTTTCTGTACAAATCATACCGGTCTTTTTCCAGGAGAAAAACGATAACTGCATCTATTAGAAGGGAAAAAAAACTCTCCTTAGGAATAAATTGAGAAATTAAAGTGTAAGGAACTTCATGAATTAAAATTGATTCTCCTGGAGAAAAGAAAATTAAAACTGGATCCCTACCAGACCCTACACAGGAAGATGGACTTGGGTAAAAGGAAAACCTCAGTGTGAGAGATGAAACTATAATGTTCATGGTGGAAAATTCAGATAAATGTCTCTGTGACCTTGAAAGCAGAGAAGGACTTCTTAAATGAAACTTCTAAATAAAGGACTATGAGGCATGATAAAAGGAAATTACATATAAATTTAAAATAAAATACCAGAAAAAGAAAAAAAACTATGAGGAATAGACAGCAGGGCTGGAGGAAGACAGTGTAATGTCCAAAACTGACAAACAATTAAAAAGCATTCTTGCGCCAACTAGGAAAAGATGACAACAGAAAGATGGATGAAGAGTCTTGGGCTAATTACATAAAGGAAATCCAAAGAGACAGTAAGCAAATAAAGAAACGTTCATGCCACAGCTCATCAGATAAACACAAATTAAAACATCGTGATATCACCTCATACCCATTTGATTGGCACAAGCTGGAGATTTGGAGGTGCCAAGCGTCGGCCGGCCCATGGCCATGTAGGGCCCCCTGTGGCCCTGGTGGACGCGGGACTGGGGGTCACCTGGCAGTGCTTGGTCAGCGGGGTCTGCACGCCCTGCGACCCAGCCGTGACACTCCTGAGTGCACCCTCTGGAAAGCGGGGCGCCTGGTCCCATTCCTCCCCCTGCAGTGGGATTGCATATTCACACCCTGTCACCTCACCACTCCCCACCAAAGCGGAGGCGTGCATACCCCACTCTGGCTCATCCAGGTGGCAGGTTTGAGGGACAGGACAGCAGCAGAGACCTCAGATGTGCCGGAGTGTTCTGTCTTCACCTCTTGAGCTCCAACCATCCACCATCACGTGGGGCAGACCTGAGCCCAACCCACAGCCCGGAGGGGTTGTGGAGCCAGTCCAACTGCAGGCCTGGAAGCAGGAAAAATTAAGCTCTTGTCATTGCGGCACGGTGTTTAAGGACACTGTAGCCCCGGGCAAGGGGTTCACTGTTCCATCGCTTGTGCTGACAGGGTGCCGTGGGTGGAGAGGTGTCTCCCAGGATATACATCTGCTGGGAATCTACAAATGGGACCCTAATCGGAAAAAGGGTCTTGGCAGATGTAATTCAGTTAAGGCTCTCGAGATGAGATCATCCTGGCGTGGAGGGCAGGGGTCGTCCTGACCGAGGAGAGAATAGGGCACACGCACAGGAAGGATGGTCCTGTGACCATGGAGGCGGAGCCCTGGGCAGCGCGTCTCCAGATCAGTGAGCACCAAGCCTGCCAGATCCACCAGAAGCCAGGAGAGGGGCCCAGACAGACTCCCTGCCGCCACTCCAGCCTCCAGAGGGGCCCGGCCCTGCCGACACCTTGACCCTGAACTTCTGGATCTGGAAGTGAGGGAGAGTAAGCGTTGTGCTTGAAGCCCCCCCACCCACCCCCCAGTTCGTGGTCCTTTGTTAGAGCAGCTGCAGGTCGCACTGTCAGGGGACGTCAGGGACCACTGGCCCCAGGAAGGACCACCAGACGCTTGCCGGGTGCCACCACCCTCAGCTGGCATGGATGCCGGATCCTCTCCTTCTCCAGATGCGCTCGACAAGGTTCTCTGTCACCCCTCGGGGCCCAGCCGTATGGCGGGTGTGGTGCCAGGGTGACGTCAGGGATGGACGAAGGATGGGACTCGGTTGGAGGGTCAGAGGGTCGCCATTCCCCAGTCCAGTCCTGGGGGAGGGTGCCAGCCTCAGACCCGAGGATGGGCACGGAGGCACGCACACGGCCGGGGTTCAGAGGCCTCGGCCCCGGGGGACCTGTGCCAGCTGTCACCTGGGGGGACCAGTAAGACTCTGCTAAAGCGCCATTGTCACACAAGCTGGGCCCCCGTCACACACACAGGCCAGCGGGGCCCTTGGAGCTGAAGAATAATGGTGTAGGTGAGCTAAAAATGCGTGTTCAAGTCCTGGCCTGTAGCAGATCCATTAAACTGAGCACAGGGAATCTCCCCATCTGCACACATCAGTGAATGAAGGCTCTGCGAACTGAGGCTCTTCTCTGTAGGTGGCGCTGGCTTTCTAGTAGGAATCGCTGGAGAACACATGCAAGCTTTTCTGTGCAGGCCCCTTCTAAGGGAAACCCTGGCTAAATTCCGAGAACAAAACTTACCAGCAGGGGCTATTTAAATACCACCTGGTCACTGCAGGGCAGTAAACGCAGCTTGGGTGGACCTAAAGGAGACACTCCACCTCTTGGACAAGATAGGACAAGTTTTCTAGGGGGTCGTAGTCTGTTCAGGGTGCTATCATGAAGTACCAGAGACTTGGTGGGCTATAAGCAACAAGAATTTCTTTCTCACTCTTCTGGAGGTTGGGACGCCCAAGATAAGGTGCTAGCAGATTCCGTGTCTGATGAGAGCTCACTTCCTAGATGGCTATCTTTTGCTCCAGCTTCACAAAACAGAGTGAGAGTCCCTTAAGAGTTCCTCAGACTGCAAGGAGATCAAACTAGTCAACCCTAAAGAAAATCAACCCTGAATATTCACAGGGAGGCCTGAGGCTGAAGCTGAAGCTCCAGTACTTTGACCACCTGATGAGAAGAGCCGACTCGTTGGAAAAGACCCTGATGCTGGGAAAGATTGAGGGCAGGAGGAGAAGGGGACGACAGAGGAGGAGATGGTTGGGTGGCATCACCGACTCGATGGACATGGGTTTAAGCAAACTCTGGGGGATGGTGAAGGACAGGGAGGCCTGGCGTGCTGCGATTCATGGGGTTGCAAAGAGTCGGACACGACTGAGCGACTGAACAGCAACAGCTACAGTAACACAGGTCGGAAGGTGCCAGGGAGCTCTTCGGGGGCTCTTCCACACAGACACTCTTCCCCTCAGGGGGCTCCACCCCCGTGACCCATCACCTTCCAAAGGCCCCGCCTCCTAGCCCCGTCACTCTGGCCATAATGTTTCAGCACATGGATTCAGGGGAGGCACAGACATCCCCTTGGCAGGGCGGATGTTTCTGGTTTTCTTTTCCTTCCCCTTTTTTTACAGGAGGGAGGGGAGAACCATGCTTTCTTTATTTCCTCTGCTTCCTTTAACCATTTAGTGAGTTACATACTCTATTTCTTTTCTTATCTTAATTTTTTAACATGCATGTAATCTCTGCTCCATGTGCTGCTGTGAGAACCCAGCTCCTCCTAGGCTGGGCCCTCCCTTACTGTAATTGTCGTGTTTTGTGTTTGCTCTTCCAAGGAAAGGGCTGTGTCTTTTCAGCGCCCAAACAGAGGTGGAGACACTCTGATTATGTTCATTAAAGCTATTGCATGTCGTGGGCTGACTGAGGCCGGTCCAGCCGCAGCTGCTGCTGGTATGTTGACAGCTAACAACAGCGGGGGAGCTGGTTGAATACTGCCATGTTACGTAGGTACGAGTACGTTTTTTCCAACCCAGACATGGATTCTTTATCTTTTTGTCTAGACGTCTCATTTGGGAAAACAAGTTTACTGATCTTTTTTTCCCTTCCAGAAATAAAGGTCCTATGAAGGAATTCTAAAACGGCTCTGTAACTATGCAAGTCTGTGCTATGGGCCTATTCACGTCTCTGAAGACCGTTTCATTTGGAAAAATGCTTCTTTCCTTCTGGAAAATGTTTCTTTATTTAAAAAAGAAAAAGAAAAACACTGCATTTACAGCACATTGTCCCTGAAATTTATCCTTTGCTCTTAGGAGACGTGTGTGTTTATTCAATCAGTGATCCTCCAGGAGCCAGGCAGGAGTGGGTGCCTGGCAGGAAGGTGTCGTCAGTAAGTCTTCCCTTTCCTCTTAGGGAGAGGAGCCCCAGGATGGGTCAGTCAGGGACCAAGAAGCAAGTCAGGGGTCGTGGATGTGCGGTCCTGATGCAAGACTAGCCTCCCTGGTGAAGGCAGAGGGCCTGACTGTCCCTCGTCTGCCGAGGAGGCCGATGTGAGAACGGGGTGAGGTCCTACCTCCCCCACCCCCCGCTCGCCGCCTCAGCCCAGTGTCAGGTGGGGCTGAGGGAGGCAGGGGTCCCCTTGGAAAGCCTGGGTTCATGGCATCTCGTGACAGTCACCCCTCTTTTCAGCAGCTGCATCTTCTGTCCAGGATTTAGGAAGGAAACTGGCCATCACAGTTTTCTGCAGCACAGAGATGTCCCTTTGGACATCACAGAATGACTCATCCTGGTGATGAGTCACTGTGGCCTCGTCACTATTTTAGGTTTTCCTGGAGGCTGATGATAACCAAGCCGCCCAAAAAGAACACATTCATTCACGTTTCAGTCATACATCTAACAAACAGGAATTAGAGAATTGCTGTGAAGCTCCAATACTTTGGCTACCTAATGCGAAGAGCCAACTCATTGGAAAAAATCCTGATGCTGGGAAAGAATGAAGGCAGGAGGAGAGGGGGCAACAGAGGATGAGATGGTTGGATGGCATCACCGACTCGATGGGCATGAGTTTGAGTAGGCTCCAGGAGTTGGTGATGGACAAGGAAGCCTGGCGTGTTGCAGTCTGTGGGTTGCAAAGAGTCAGGTCACAAAGAGTCAGACAACTTAGTGACTAAACAACAATTAATTCAAAATTCTCAAATAAATTTTGTTACCATGAGTCAAAAAAAATAAAGTTTCCCACTGTCAAGAGAGAATAAGCAGGAAGGCAGAAGAGCTGGTGCAGGTGGTACTTAAGGGCCAGAGATTCACAGTCATCCCAGAAAGGGATGCCTGGAGAGATGCTCCAGAGGGGCTGACCGGGTAATATCCCGCAGGATCTAAGGATGCTCTGTGGCTGCCTTCTGTCCAGAGCTACGAAATGGCGACTAACCAGTGTGTGCAGGTTAACCTAACCCCAGAGGCCTGTAAAGTCTCAGCACTTCCAGGGCCTGTAGATTTCTAATCAGATAGATGAGGATGACAGTCACATGCTCCAGGGGGTGGGATGAGCGTTCGTGGGTGAACAGCAAGGTACCGGATTGTTCTAGCAGGTTTACCAGAAAGAGCTCTGTGTGGTACCGAACATTAAGCAATTAAACAGCATAAGCAACTGTTTTCCTGCAGGTCTGGGGTGGTTTCCTCCTTCTCTCTCCTTTGTACCAGGCACTGAGAGGCCTGGGCTTGGAAGGTGAAGAAGGCCCTGCCTCTGCTTCGGGGGACGGTGCGGGGGATGGGGAGGGGCTCAGAGGCTGGAAACACTCATTAGGAGGGGATTCACAGTGAGGGCTGAAGCCCAGGCTGGCGGGACAGGGAGGCTCACGAAAGCACAAGCAGGTGCAGAGGCGCACACACACACACACACACACACACACACACAGGGGAAGCAGAGGAGAAGCACGGAGGTGTGCCGCAGCAGGGCTCCGTGTGACCTGAGCTCAGGCTTCAGGATGGTGGCTGACAACCCGAGTTCTGGGGGGCAGCCAGGGCCTGACCTGGACCTGCCCCCTGCTGTGTGACCCTGAGTGAGACGCTCACTCCCTTGTGCCAGGTGAGTCTCTGCTCACCAGCCTCCGCCTGCCGGGAGGGAGCCCCCACCCTGAGCACGAATGCTTGATGCCACTAGATCTTCAGTTCCCAGAACTCCCAAGTTCTGACTCCAGCTGCCGTCGACAACTTTCTGATGATAATTTGGGCCTGCCTTTAGGGCCGGCTGGTTTTTATAGACTTGTTTCTCACTTTAACATAATATAACCACTGGTATTTGGTTTTATGCATCAGTCTCCGATGTTTGGCTGATGTGAGTTGTGTCTAGGGACACACCACTACCCTATTTCTGGACACGCCACGCTCCAGGTCTGACCACTTTCCCAAGGAGTCAAGGGCTTGCCAGGAGGCCCCCCATTGGTTCCATGCTGTCCTGACTTTGCAGCCCTGCAGCCTGAAACAGGCCACAGGACTTTCCTCACCTATGTCTAAGCCTCCAGCTACACCTCCTTACCAGAGGCCACAGTGAAGGTCAAGACCCCAGGGCAGTTCAGCTGCAGGGACAGGTCTGACCGCTGGGGAGCCAGGGTGCAAACTTGAGTGTTCCCCAGCGTCAGTCCCTGTCAGGCTTGTTCAGATATGATTACTGCCCTGCCTCGAGGTTCTGACTTGGCAGTTCTGGGGTGGATGGAGTCTGAATATTTGCATTTTGAATGAGTTTTACTCTGACTCTTCTAGGATTCCTTCAAGGCAGGTAATTAGAAGTGGTATGTAAGCCACTTACTGTTGCTGCTGGTGCTGCTGCTAAGTCACTTCAGTCATGATCGTCCAACTCCAGGCATGGAAGAGACGACAAGAGGAGCCGTGCCCTGGACAAGAGCAGACCAGTGGGACAGCCGGTCTAGAAGCCTTTGATTCCTACTAACAAAATTTTCCATTTTTTGTTAGATTGACCATTGGTTATTTTTGTTTTTATCTATCTTTTGTGGATGGAGTTAGAGGCAAAGAAGCCAATCATGCTCATGGAGAAGGGGAGCTTGGGAGATAGACAACCGGCGATTTCTGGCTCTGAGTGAGCTCAAGCAAGTCTTAACCTCGGCCGCTCTGAAGTGGGGCCACTGCCACTGTTACGGGCTGAACTGTCTTCTCCAAAATCCCCATGTGGAAGCTGTAACCTCCAGTGTGACTGTATTTGGAGATGAAGCCTTTGGGTTGATAATTCAGGTTAAAGGAGGGACACTGGTAAGAAATGACAAACACCAGAGCATTCTCTGAATGCGAGAGGCTTCCCAGGTGGCGCTAGTGGTAAAGGATCCTCCTGCCAATCAATGCAGGAGATGCAAGAGACCGGGGTTTGATCCCTGGACGGCTAAGATTCCCCTGGAGAAGGAAATGGCAACCCACTCCTGAGCATTCCATGGACAGAGGAGCCTGGTGGGCTACAGTCCACGGGGTCACAACTAGTCGGACACGACATAGTGATTAAACAAAGGCAACATTCTCTGAGTGCTCGCAGAGGAAAGGCCGAGGGCACAGACCATGAGGAAACGCTATGCAAGACAGAGGGTTCACTGGGACCCACCCTGACGGCATCTTGGTCTCTGGCTGCCAGCCTCGCAGCTGTCCAAGGTCCTTTGTGCTGGCCACCTGAGCTGACTGAGAGGCCACAACCTCTGCAGTCCTGCTCTCCAGCTTGGACAGCTTCACCGCCTTCCAGGAGCTCAGCTCATCACAGTCAGCACAGCAGGCGCTTAAGGACACGGATGTGACTGCACACGCGGCCTGCAGTCACCATGGTGATCTGGGAACCAGAAGTGATCCAGGAAGATCCCCTGGAGGTGGAAATGGCAACCCACACCAGAATTCTGGCTTGGAAAGTCCCATGGACACACATCACTACTTTCCCTCAAACTTCTCCACACACCCCGCGCCCTCGCACTCTCAGAAGTGTGTGCGTAGAAATTCAAGCCGCAAAATCACAGCAGACTCTCAGGATGGTGTCCAATCCCAGGCGTGGCCACTGGGGGGCACCCCACACGCGGCTCGCGGCTCTGAGAGCCAGCCTGCACCGAGGCGGAAGCAAGGCGGAAGCCAGTTCTTCCTTTTCATCAATTCATCTTGAAAGATGGAAACAGCACGAGTTATTTTTTATTTAATGCACCTCTATTGTTCTGGTAGGACTGCATTTCTCTTTAACGGTTGAAAATTTAGTATCGGAATTGAGATGCGCTGTAGTTGTAAAACACATACCAATTACGAAGACTTAACGCCCAAAATATGTGAACTCGTGTTGGTTCGTTTTTATATTGACTACAGGATATTTGGTTACACTGGATTACATAGTGAAAGAAAGTGAAAGTGTTAGCTGCTCAGTCATGTACGACTCTGCACGACCCTGTGAACAGAGGAGCCCGCCAGTCTCCTCGGGCCATAGAATCCTCTAAGCAAGAATACTGGACTGGGTTGCCATTTCCTCCTCCAGAGGATCTTCCCAATCCAGGGATCGAACCCAGACGTCCTGCACTGCAGGCAGATTCTTTACCCACTGAACCACCAGGGAAGACCTGGATTACATAAAATGTTGGTTATTTCCCCTGTTTCTTGTGATTCCTTCCATACAGTTACCAGCTCATTCAAATTATATGTGCAGCCCACAACTGCATTTCTGTGGGAGCCAAACCTGGGGGTGCCTGGGACCCTGGGGAGCGGGCTGTGGGTGGCAGCAAAGGCCCGATCCCCAGGTGGAGACTCAACTTGGGGTGATACGTCCTGTCTGGGAAATCATACATTCTGTAAGATGTTTTAGAAAAACCCAAATGAACTTTTTGCCCAACCCTGTCTCTAAATATCTATAGATTATATATATATACACACACATGTATATGTACATATATACGTCTGTATATATATATATACAGAGAGAGATGAAAAGAGAGAGGGGCAGAGAGATTTGTCTTAAGGAATTGGCTCACACGATTGTGGAGCTGGCAATTCTGAAATCTGGAGGCTGGAAACCCAGAAAAGAGCTGATACTGCAGCTCGAGTCTAAAGGCTGTCAGGAAGCAGAACTTCCCCCTCTTAGGGAACCTCATTCTTTTCCTTTTTAGACCTTTAGCTGATTGGATGAGGCCCATCCACATTATGGAGGGCAAGCCGCTTTACTCAAAAATCTACTGATTTAAATGTTAACCTCATCTAAAATGGGCTTCCCAGGTGGCTCAGTGGTAAAGAATCCACCTGTCAGTGCAGAAGGGGTGGATTTGATTCCTGGGTTGGGAAGATCCCCTAGAGAAGAAAATGGCAACCCACTCCATTATTCTTACCTGGAGAACCCCTTGGAGACAGGAGCCTGGTGGGCTATAGTCCACAGGATCTCAAAAGAGTCAGACATGACTCAGAGACTGAACAACAACCACATCTAAAATACACTTTCACAGCAACATCTGAACTGGTGTTTAACCAATTATCTGGCACTGTGGCTGAGCCAAGCTGACACATGGAATTCACCATCATATCACCCGGACATCCAGGAAATCAAGAGCCAACACCAGTTGCTTCAGGCTGCAGGTGAGCACTTTCTGGTTGACTGTCTCTCTCCATCTCTTCCTCTCTAGATAGACAGATAGGTAGATAGATATCATTTGCATCTCTACTGATTTAAAAAATCCACAACTTAACAAGTCATGTAACAGAGTCTGAGGCCCCGATCCACCGTCAGAGCAAGTTAGATGCAGGTGCAGCCCCGGATGACTGAGGATCTGGGCTCAGCGACAAGACAGGTGGGGAGGCACGTCCGCTGAGAAAGCCGGCTGCAGGGCACTCCCCTGCTATTAACATAGCTGATCACACACACGCCCCTGGGAGCAGACAGCACAGTCAGACCTTAATCAACCTCTTGGCCGCATGCTTAGAGAGCATCTCATTAGTGGAAGTCAACCGGCAAGACGGACCAGCAGGTCAGTGCAAACAGCACCAGAGCCGACCAGGCCGCTCGCGATGGGGTGGATCCTTCAGCCCAGGAGGGGTAGGATAACCAGCTCAGGTAAGTGACGGCTGTCAGGCCAGATGGAAGGCCCGGTCACTCGGAACTCTGTCCGGGGCCCTGACGTGGCCAGAATCTCATCTGTAAGCTGGACAAAGATTCGGTAGCAAGGTAAATGAAATTGTCAAGTTGAACAAAGCTTGGAGAGAAGCCCCAAACCAGGTAGAGTCCCCGAAGGTGGAGATGTGCAGGGACAAACGTGAGTTCTCTGTGTGGGTGCAGAACCCCTCTAGACTCGCCTCAACAAAGCTCCTGGGGTCACTTTCCTGACCCCTCACCTATAAACTGGCCAGTTTAGCAGAAGCCAAGCTGGGGCTGCAGACACAGCTGTATAATGCACCCACACTCTCTGACATGGTGTGGGCTCTAGCCCACGTGTCACCTGCACCAGCCGGGCTGATCAAGCCTAAAACCCATGGACGAGGCAGGCAGAGATGTTATTGAACGCACTCTACAGATGCAGCTCAGAGAGGCTGCCTGACTGCCCAGTACTAGCAGAGCTGGGGTTGGAACCCCAGGTGTTTTTTCCCCCAAATCCCACATTCCTCTTGCTTTGGCTGGAGTCCCAGGAGGAACAGGACACGCCCAGCTGGGGGTTAGAAGGACCTGCCCCCTGACCAGGCTGGCGCCCGCGAGGATAATGTGCCCTGTGGGGTTTCATGCCAAGGGAAAGTGCTGTAGACATCCAGACAGAAGACAAGGGAAGGAAAGCCAGGCTTCCTCACTTCAGTGCATGTCCCCGTTTGCACCCGCGCTCCCCACCACCATCTGCTGGTCACAGGGCAGCTCCAGCCAATGCAGGAGGGGATCCCACAAGGGAGGAAGGCCGCCGGGCGAGGGGCTCAGGAGCCCTGGCGGAGGCTGGCCGTGCAGGTGGGTCAGGAAGCAGGCCCGCCTCTGCGGGTGCCATCGAGAGATTCACCCAAAGCTCACCCAGGTCTTGAGGCAAAGGCATACCCCCGCCTCCACCCAAAAGGCTGCAGCCTCAGTCTCAATGTGGGACAAGGTAGTTTTTCAGCCAAAACACGTGCAGTGAGGTCAAGGAAAGGTGCTTTGAGCCCATGAGCATCATGATTTATAATAAAGGTGTAGCATTTGTGAATATTCTTACCCTAAATACTGTAAAGCTTTCAAAGAGCAGCCATTGCCAAAGACACAAGGTAAATAGGCGGAAACAGGACTTGCAGCCGCTTTTGCTTGTTTCTCCCGGCTGTGTTCCCCTTTGCCTGCTTCCTTTGAGTTCTCCGATTTGTTTTTTAGTGTTTCATTTTAGGTGCTCTAACCAACGTCTTCTTACCTCTTTTTGCGTTGTTCTATCAGCAGTTGCCATACGCTTCCCTACCCTCTCACACCTGCTTTCGGGTAACCGCAGAAGCCTGCCAACCCTTCGGGGTCCTTTCCCCTCCCCCGCTACATTTCGGTTGTCGTGTGTATCCCGGCTCGAGTTCATGAACCCGGAAGATGTCATAATCTTGCCTTCAACAGTCACACGCATTTTAAACAATTTAAGAGGAGGGAAAGAGCCTATCATGGTGTCCCAGGTTTTATTACTCACAAAATTGGGAAAGTTATAAGCCACAACATAATTTTAATTCATTTCAAAAGGGAGAAATAGTGCAGAAAAGGTTTTTAAGTGAAATAAAACTAGAGGTTGACAAAAATCACAAAACCAAAACAGGCCTTCACCCAGAAATTTTAAAAATCCCTATTAATCAATGTTTGTGTCAGAGGGAAATGCAAAGTGAAATTGCAGAATTTCTGGGAAACAGAACAATGAAAATACTAGATGGAATGTATGGACCGTAAATAGAGCATATTCATAGACTTGAATATTCACATTGGTAAAAAGAAAGTACTCTTTCTTTTTGAGTAAATCCTTCATCTCACTTAGAAAGTTGGAAGAAGAAGAAAATACACCAAAGCAAAGCAGAAAAAGACTCAGTAAGGATAACAGAAAAAAAAATGAGTTATAGAATAACAGATGAGTTTATGAATAAATGTAAAAAGCTGGTTAGTTCCTAATCAAAGAAAAAAAGGAGAAAATGTAGACCCACAAAGGGACACAGGTTGGATGACCCTCAGGCTCTAAGTGCTTGCTTGCCACAGCTACTGCACTGACTCTTACAACAGTCCCGGCACAGTAGCTGTTAGCATCTCTATTATTATATTTATCCCACTTTGGGGTGAGGCCCTGAGGCCCTACGAGGCCCCAGGACTCCCTGGGTGGGGCCGGAACTCCACCCCGGCTGGCGCCGCGATGCTGCTCTGGTCCTGATGCCGATGGGTTGGGCGTAGGAGCGGATGCGGACCTTTCTGGCGTTGGCCCCGCCTCTCCGTGAGATCACCCCGGCCATTCCCTCTGGGACTGGACCACTTTACCCTGAGAGGGCTCACAGCATCAGGAGCGAGACGGGTACTGATCTTTCAAGGTCCCAAACACCTGCCTCTTTCTTAGGCAGAAAAGTGGTTTGCAAGAAGGAAGCTAAAAAGGAGTACATGATACCCAGTATTCCATTTTTCTCTTACTGGACTGAGCTAGAGAAGAGGAAACTGTGGGTTAGGGGGAAAAAACGAATACACGAATGCCCTTTGATCTTTGTTGCCAGTCACCCGATGAGACTGTGGCAGGGCGTCGTCAGCCTGACTGACAGCCCTTCCGGCCCCTCCGAGTCTCTTCAATACCAACGGCGATTCTAACTCAGAGGTCCCTGCGGCTCCAGGCCCACATCCCTCCCTGGGGAAGACCTCGGGGAAGAGGTCAGAAAGACAGCAGACACAGAGAGGCGGGCCTCCATCAGCCCACCCACTTTGCAGAAGAGGACGTGGGGGCCCCTCACCCACACCAGGACACACGGCATTGGTGGCTGGGCGGTGGCTCTCTGCTCCATAGCTTTTCTTCAGATCACTATTTCCAGGTTGTCTTTCCCGGCTGAACCCGGTAACTTTTTGTCAGATAAGGCTGCCCCGAATGTGCCGGTTACATGTTTATCTCCTCTCGCGAGTGTGGGAAGCTGGTCGTTCTCCACCTGTGCCCAGAGCCAAGGCAGTGGACACGAGCTGAAGTCACGTCTCTTCCCAAAGCCCGCCTCCACCAAGGCCTTCCCCAGCGCAGGCCCGGGGAGCCTGGGGATTTCCCCCCACCCCCGCCTTCCCCAAAAGCTGTTACAGGACCCGGAATGGCTTTGACCTCAGCCCGGCCGTGGCTGGGTCTCCAGGTAGGGCAGTGTGGGGCGGGGGAGTTATAGATGGCTGCCTGACCCTTATGCCTTGCTCTGGTCCCAGGAGGAGACTTCTTGACCGGGGTGAATGTGCCCCTGGGGACATTCCACAATCCTGGGGATGATGTGACTGCTGGAGGGCAGTTTGCTATGAACAGCGGGGAGAGGCCAGCTGTTCACACCCAGCTGTGGGCAGGCGGGCTCAGGACAGACCCACCCAGTGGAGACTTGGAGCAGTGCTGAGGCTGGGGCCGTGCGTCCACCTGCCCACACGCTCAGATTCCCAGGCTCCAGAGGGGCTCGCACGGATGAACAAACATTCAAGGGAAGAGCTGTGTCGGTTTTCCCATCCACCAAGTATCAAAGAGGAAAAGCTAAAATTTTACATCACCTCCTGCTCCTTCGGCCTCTGCAACTCAGACTGCTCCTTGCCAAGTCTGCATCACGTTGGTCTCAGAAAGCGGGGATTCACAATACTAGGACCTGGAACTTATCTCACTCACCCTTGTCCTGCTCCTTGCAATCGCCCAGCCCCTGCAAACCTACAAACCCACTTCATCATGCCTGTCCATGTAATAAAAACTCGGGGCTCAGAGCTTGCCATGTTAACTCCTCTGGGCCCGCCGGGGTAATAAGCCTGAGCTCTCCAACTCTCCGAGTGTGGTGCTTGGTTTCTCGAGTCTGCAACAGGATGAGATGAGAACGCTGACCCCACAGGCCTGCTGTGAGGGTTGAGGTTGCAGAAACCCGCCCTGAGCCAAGCACCTCCAGGGCACTGTGCCCAGGTCTCCCTGCAGCCTGGAGAGACCTTCATCTCCAGATCTGGTGGGGTGGTCCCCAAGAGCGGCCTCCGGATCTTCTCCCACTCTTCAGGGGTGATTACACAGAGCTCTGGCAACCGATGACCACCTCTGTCTGTACTGCCCAGGGAGGCTTCCCGTCCTCCTGGCGGGCTGCAGGCTTAGGGCAACTCCATGGTGGTTGTGCTTCCAGATTAGCATCTAGGTGTGTGAGCCTCAGCTACTCACACGGCTCAGCTCACCCCGTCCCCAAAGACACGAAAATGCAACAGGAGGAAACAGCTCAAGCGTTTAGGCATCACCTCCCCTGCTCGGCTGGGACCCTGGGGTCCCCACAGGCCAGCGAGCTGCAGGCTGCAGGCTTGAGCTGGGGCCCAGGAGGCTGCACCGCAGGCAGCCTGCACCACTGCTGGCGATCCTGCTCAGTCGCTCCTTCTGAACTTGGAGTCACCAGCCTGGTGCGCTACTCCACAGCAGAGGCTCCAGACTGCCTTTCAGAGCCCACAGATGGGAAACATGAGAAGGCGCCAATCTGCAAGCCAAGGGGAGGGTCCTCACCAGAAACCGAACCAGCCAGGACCCCGATTTTGAACTTCATACTCCAGGACTGGGAAAAGATACTTTTCTACTGTTCAAATGGCCCGTGCAGGCATGCTCAGTCGCTTTAGTCATGTCTGACTCTTTGCAGCCCCGTGGACTGTAGCCCACCAGGCTCTTCTGTCCATGGGATTCTCCAGGCAAGAATACTGGAGTGGGTTGCCTTTCCCTTCTCCAGGGGATCTTCCCGGCCCAGGGTTCGAACCTGGATCTCCTGCACTGCAGACGGATTCCTTATCGACCGAACCACTGGGGAAGCCCTCAAACCACCGGTCTTGGGTATTTTGCTCCATGGCCTGAGCTGAGACAGCATCCATCTCACCTGGAGCGGATCCACAGGCTGTTCCGCAGTCCCTCTCCCCAGGTCCTGTCACACCACCATCCTGTATTCCAGGATGGTCCTTGTGGTCCTCACACTGGCTGGCTCATTCCTGCTCCCTGCTCCCCCAACTGCCCGTAGCCTCTTCCCACAGCTGACCTCCTGACATCCCCACGCAGCCCCTCCTCACCACTGATTGAAACCTTTCTCCTGTCACTGTGACAGAGTCATCCTCTACCGGCTCTGTCCCCTCCTGAAATCACATTGCGGGTCCGCTTCATCACCCACTCCCAGAGGAAAGCTCTGGGTGGACACTGCCGTCAGCCCTGGGCCCTGATGCCAGGGATGAAGTCGGAGCTCAAAATTGCAGGTCAGGTAGGTTCCTTATGAGCCAAGCAACATGGAATTGATACAGAGAATTCTCACTCGATGCCTGGGACATCCTTACTGTGTGGTCGGGACCCAGGGGCTTCCAGGTCTCCTCGGGACCCGTGAGGTCAAAGCCACTGTCGTGAGACAAAGATGTTACGTGTCCTCTCCATCCTCGTTTGCTCCTGAGCGTCCAGTGGAGCTTTCGGGCACCGCCACAGTGTGCAAAGTCCTGGCAGATGGAACGCAGGGCAGATAGGAGAACGCGGACACGAGGGTGATTTGCAACAATATAAAACAATACCATTTCCCTCGCTGGGTTTGTTTTGGAATACAGTTCGTTTTCCTACAAATGTGTTATTTACATGAATGTGTCATGTGTCTGATTTTATTTTTAAATGGATGAGTGTATTTTCGTTTCCCAGTTTTAGCTTCCATTATGACAAATAAAAGCAGCGTCTCCCACGTCAACTGTATCTTTCTGGGGCCCTCAGTGGTGTTTAAGAGTAAGCCAAGGTCCCGAGACTAAAAGTTTGAGAAGTGCTGCCACGGAATCTTCTGCAGCAACGACGGGATTGGGTAGATTGCTCTGCTTCATTAATCTGGAAGCTCTCCTGTCATCCCATTACACGAGATGAGATTGCAGACCCCTCGTCAAAGCTCTGGTTTTTCCAGTGGTCATGTATGGATGTGAGAGTTGGACTGTGAAGAAAGCTGAGCACCAAAAAACTGATGCTTTTGAACTGTGGTGCTGGAGAAGACTCTTGAAGAGTCCCTTGGACTGCAAGGAGATCCAACCAGGCCATCCTAAAGGAAGTCGGTACTGAATATTCACTGGAAGGACTGATGCTGAAGCTGAAGCTCCAGTACTTTGGCCACCTCATGCGAAGAGCTGACTCATTGGAAAAGATCCTGATGCTGGGAAAGATCGAAGGTGGGAGGACAAGGGGACAATAGAGGATGAGATGGTTGGATGGCATCACTGACATGATGGACATGAGTTTGAGCAAACTCCGGGAGTTGGTGACGGACAGGGAAGCTTGGCATGCTGCAGTCCATGGGTTCGCAAAGTCAGACACGACTGAGAGACTGAATCCAACTGAACTATAGACCCCTGTCTATGGCCTGACACCATTTATATAAAATCAGAGAAACCATAATGGTGATTTGTTTAGCTATAATGATACAGGCAGTTGTCTTCACGGCAAAATGTCTGCTGGGAAAACGGCCGTAGTTCACGGTGGCCACGCTGGGGAGGAGAGTAGACAGAAGGTGTGGAAGAAGGGCTTTTATTTTTTCTTGAGTGTATTTTACGAATTTTTGTACAGTGGGATTTGTTCATTTACTCCACAGGCTTTTTAAATTAAGAGGGTGGAGGTGAAGAAGAAGCCTGGAGAGGATGGGCTGGTCAGCAGAAGGAGCCTCATGGGGAGGCGGGAGGCCTTACAGAGCAGAAGGGAGCCTGGGGCCATGGGGTCGGCCACCAGGAGCTCGGGGGGCCTCCCGCCTGGGGCCCTGACAGGACGCTCACGCGTGGCTCAGAAGCCGAGCTGCAGCTGGAGACGCGGGCTCGGTGGGCAGGGGCCTAGCGTCTGGACGCAGCAGGTCCAAGGGCCTCCGCTGGGCGGTCACACCCGAGCCCCGGGCACGGCTGGGGCCTGGGGACCCAAGCCGGTCCTGGGGGAGGCCTCCGACATGCCGGGATGGCCGTAGTGACCGCACCTTCCACCACTCATCTCCGGGGCAGCCGCTCTGAACAAGCCTCATGCCTCAGTTATTGATACAGAGTCTTCTACCTCTTTTGACTTCCCTGGTGGCTCAGACGATAAAAGCATCTGCCTACAGGGCGGGAGACCTGGGTTCCATCCCTATGTCGGGAAGATCCGTTGGAGGAGGGCTTGGTAACCCACTCCAGTATTCTTGCCTGGAGAATCCCATGGACAGAGGAACGTGGTGGGCTACGGTCCCTGGGGTCACACAGAGTCGGACACGACTGAGCGACTTCACTTTAACTTTCTGCCTCTTTATAATGAACTCTCGAAGGCAGAATGTGCCAGAACTCACTCATCGATGAGGAAACCTGGGCTCAGACAGATGCTGGGGGGCCCCAGGAAGGAAAAGGACCCAGCCGGGGCCTCCAGTGGGCAAGCGGCCCCGGGCTGCCCTCAGGAGGGGCGAGATCTCGGGGGACAGGGCCCCTCCTGGGACGAGGGCCTTGGTGGCAAGTGGTCAGCAGGAGACGTGTAGCCTGGGGTGGCGGCTCTGGGTGAAAACCCGCCGGGCTTGGAGCAGGAAACTGTGACCTTGAAGACAGGGACCTTCTGGCCCTCTGGGTGGTTCTCTGTCTGGTGAAGGGCGGGGGATGGAGCTGGGTGGGCAGACGCACTTCCAGGACGGGCGGCGTGGACAGGCGGGCTCAGGACCACCCCCTTCAGAATGCACCAATGGCAACCTTTCCCCCAAACCGCAGCTGGGGGCGGGGTCGTTAACAGGCAGAGTCACCCAACCTGAACGCGTGGCTTCTTTCCTGGATGATCTTTTCATAATCATCTACACCTGCCGCGGCTTCGCTTTCGAAGCCAACAGTCCACACCACTCCCGTCCGGAGCGGAGGACGCACCCCTGGAGCTGAGAAGCTGGGAGAGGGGGGCGTGCCCAGCGATGACATGCCACGCGGGGGCCGGCCACAGGGCCAGGCTGGTGGGCGGGTCCTTGGTGCGTTTCTGGGGGAACCGTCATCCCCTCTGGGGTGAACCTCCCCCAAAACGTGCCGGTCGGTCTCTGCTTTGCTCCGGGTGTGCTGCCTCGGACCCCGGCCCCGGGGATCAGTAGTCAGTGCTCCCTCGTGACTTAGGGCTCCCGCAGGCACTAGGGTCTGCTGCCTCCAGAAACGGACCGGCACCACGTTTCCGGGTTTTCCGGGGCTGCGGGAATGGCCCGCAGGCCTGCTGTGGACGTGGGGGATTTGTGGGTGGGTTTAAGCACAGGAAGCCCAGCTGCACTTTCAGGCTGGGTTGCCCCTAGAGGTGAAGATTGATGTGGTATTTAAGCGCCGTCGATATCTACCTCTTAGGTCAATAAACTTGATGCTTATCTCAATTGACGAGGATATCTGCTGAGAGTTTGTTCTGCTTCCAGACCTTTCATCAAGCAGCCAGCGGCGAGAGCGGGGCGGCTTGGATGGAAAGACCAGGCCTCTGCCTTCACTTCTCCGGGCCCATCCCCTGGTGGCTGGTGGGGGTCTCTTCCCCTGGCATGTAGGCGCCTCGTTGCAGTTAGTAGGCTGTTTCCCGAGTGAGTGGCAAAGCCTGGGAACGGAAGCCCGGTTCTCCATTCGGATGGACTATAGAGATGTCTGCACTGATTTCAGCTAGGGCTTCTTGGAAGCAAATTTCTGGGGGAAGTTACCAAAAGAAGCAGATGGCCTGGAAACTGGGAACGTGGATGGGAGGATTCTGGTTGCCACAGGAGGTACCAACGGAGCGCAAGGGCCTGCATCTTGGCCGGAAGGAGCCAGTTAGTGGTCAGGGCAGCGTCCGGCTCCCAGAGTCGGGAAGGGGGCTGGCAGGCGGGCTGGCCCAGGCCCCGCCGCTGACTGAGACGGGGCTGCCTCCACCGAGGGAGGTGGTTGATTCACACTTGAGCTCGACTGGACCACGGGCCCCCAGACACTTGGACAGTATGCTGGGTGTGTTGGTGAGGGTGTTCCCGGGTGAACACTTGAATCTGTACCCTGACTGCAGCAGACAATCCTCCCCACGTTGTGGGGAGGCCTCATCCAAGCTGCCGGAGGCCGGGACAGAGTAAAAGTGGGGTGGGGACCCCCCTCCCTGCGTCTGTTTGCAGCGGGGACCTGGGTTCCCCTCTGCACCCACACTGTGTCTCACACCCGTGTGCCCCTTGCAGGTGGCTGATCGGGGGACCCCACAGCCTCTGCAGTCACGGGAGCCAGTTCCTTACCATGAAGGCATAAACCTGCACGTTGATCCTCCTCTAGGGAGGATCCGGCTCCCCGCTGGGCTCATCACTCTGAAGCTCACAGCTTCCAAGGCCTTCTGACCCCACTCGGCAAGGATGCAACAATGACTGCCTGGCCACCGAAGGCGCCGGTCAGCGTGAGCCCGGGGCCCCGGGACGCTGGCCGCCTCTGGGGAGCGCACATGGACAGCAGGCTTCACATGGGGGTCTCAGCCTCAGCACGTACTGAGCCCCCGTCCTGGACGCGGCAAGGAAGGCCAGGCCCACCTGCGGCCCCGCTCGCACAGGCCAGTGGGGTCTCAGCACGCTGCTGCCGCTGCCGGGGCACTGAGCGACTTGCCATGGGGGAGGTGCCTGGGGGGAGCCAGGGGTGGGGTCAGGTCACCAGGCCGAATCACTGTTCGCTCTGGACAGCTGGGAGCCCGGTGTGGGGCCAGCTACTGGGAGGGGGAGCTCTGGGGACACGGGGCTCAGGGAGGGGGAGCTCTGGGGGTGCTCAGCAAGGGGGAGCTCTGGGGGGCCCAGGGAGGGGAATCTTGAGGGGGCTCAGGGAGGGGGAGCTCTGGGGACATGGGGCTCAGGGGAGGGTGAGTTCTGGGGGGGCTCAGGGAGTGGGTGCTCTGGGGACACAGGGGCTCAGGGAGTCGGTGCTCTAGGGACACGGGGGCCCAGGGGAGGGGGCGCTCTGCAGACATGGGGCTCAGGGAGGGTGAGCTCTGGGGACATGGGGGGCCAGGGGAGGGTGTGCTCGGAGGTTCTGGGGCCACCCTGGAGCAGCTGCGCCGTGCCCGTGTGAGCCCGCGGCCCCCACCTCTGCCCCACCGTCCTCTGCGAAGCTGCCCGTGGTGTTTCCCTAGGTCGGGTGGGGGCGCCCCAGGTGGCGCAGCGCTCCGCCAGCACACACAGCTGCCTCGTCTTGCCCTCCTGCGCGCACCTGGAGGCCTCTAGCCCTCCCCTCCCGGGGCCCCAGTGGGTTCCCTGGTGGAACCTCCCAGAACAGCCCCATGCCCCCGATCAGACCAGACGACTCAGCAGACTCCTGCCAGCAGGAGCTGTTCTGACTGCAGGGCGGAGAGCCGCCCCCTCCACCCCCCACCCCTCCCACCCCCGCCGCCTCACCCCTCAGGCTCTGCGGAGCACCTTGGAACCTTGACCCTGACCCCGGGGGCCCGCAGCCCGAGCCCGGTGGGTGTCCGCAGCCAAGATCTGCACCTTCTCCAACCAAAGCAACACATCGGGGCCAATGGACTGCAGAAGCAGGCAGGAAAAAGCCCAGCCTCTTCTATTAAAGCCAGACGGGAAAGACATTTGCAAAACTGTAACTGTTGCTGTTCGTCATAAAATATTTATGTTAAAATATAAAAGGTTTATGATTGTTATTTTTAAATAAATGAAGAAATGTTTAAAATGTTCTCAGTTTAATTTTGTAATATGGTGAAACTCTGGTAGTTTCTAATACGATAAATATCACAGGATACCGCTCACATACATGGGTGCCCTCTGGGGCCCTTGGGCACTTCTGAGTGTGAAGACGTCCCGAGACCAGGCGCTTGAGGACCGGGCTGAGGACCCTGCTCCGCAGCGCACCCCCCAGCAAACCAGCGTCCTGTGTCCCTGTCACCTGAGCCTCTCAGGTGAGGCGAGGGAGGTACGCTCACCCTGCTCCCCACTCTCCAGGTGCTCTTCTAAGTCCTTTGCAAATATTAACTGACTTTTTATAATGCCAAGAGGCCAGCACTGTTATCAGCCCTGCTTACAGAGGAGTTCAGGACACTTGCTGCTTGACACGCAGCTGCCAAGGGACGGGGTCAGGGTCCCATCCAGGCAGGTGGGCTGCAGAGTCCAGGCTCAGCCTACGGGCTGTGCTGCTCGCACAGCAAAAGGGCCAAAGTGACTGCTGCGACCTCCCGGACCACATCTGCTCTGAGCCACGCGTGCCGTTTAAGAACAGTCTGCGATGGCCTGGCCCAGTGGCTCCCACTCACAGACATTACTGTTCTCGTGGCTTATAGAGGCCTGGCATATGTGTGTGTGTGTGTGTGTGTGAGTGAGCATGTGTGAGTGAGTGTGTGTGTAAGTAATTATGTGTGTATGTGAGTATGTGGGGGGTTTATGTGTATGTGTGTGTGTGAGTGTATGTATGTGTGAGTGTGCATGTGTAAGTGTGTATGTGTGTGAGTGTGTGTGGGGGGGTGTGTGTGTGTGTGAGTGTGTGTGTGTGTGTGACTGTGAGAGTGTGTGTGGGGTTTGTGTGTATGTGTGTGTGAGTGTGTGTGAGTATGTGTAGTATGATGTGTATGTCTGAGTGAGTGTATGTGTCTATGTGTGTCTGTATGTGTGTATGTATGTATGAGTGTGTATGTGTGTGAGGGGGGAATTTGTGTGTGTATATGTGTGTCAGTTGTTTGTATGTGTGTGTGTGTGAGTATATGTGTGAGTGTGTATGTGTGTACAAGTATGTATGTGTGTGCGAGTGTGTATGTGTGAGTGTGTGTGTGTGTGAGAGAGTGTGTATGGGGGTTGTGTGTATGTGTGTGTGTGTGTGTGTGAGTGTGTGTGTGTGTATGTGTGTGTGTGTGTGTATGTGTGTGTGAGTGTGTGGGGGGGTTTGTGTATGTGTGTGTATGTGAGTGTGTGTGTGAGTGTGTGTGAGAGTGTGTGTATGTGAGTGTGTATGTGTGTGAGTGTGGGGGGGTTGTGTGTATGTGTGTGTGTCTGTTTATGTGTGTATGTGAGCGTGTGAGTTTGCTAGGCCTCTGTAACACAAGGTGACTGACTGGCTTACTCACAGAAATGTGTTTTCTCACATTTCTAGAGGTTAGAAGTCCAAGAACAAGGTGTGGGCAGAGCTGATTCCTCCCAAGGCATCTCTCCTTGCTGCGTAGACGCCATCTCCTCCCCTGTCCTCCAGTGGCTGTCCCTCCGTGTGACACGGGGTCCTCTTCTTATCAGGACACCAGTGAGATCGGATGAGGGCCCGCCCATAAGACCTCATTTACCTTAATCACCTCTTGAAGCCACATCCCGAGGCACCTGATACTTGACTGTGACATTCTCACCTTTTGGAAAGCCTCAGATGACGGTCAGATGCTTGTCCTTGTGGGCGGAGCCCTTCTCCGCCTCCAGGCACTTGCCTGTCTTGGTCCAGCGTCTTTCTCTCTGCAGCGTCATCTGTGTAAGTGGCCAGCAGACTTTCTGGGTTAGCTGGTTAGAGCCACAGGCAGGGGCCGCTGCTCAGATGAGGAGGCGGGGATGAACACCCCCAGGTAAGAAGAAGCACTGACCGGGGCTCAAAACCAGAAGTCCATGATTCAGAAGTTTTGCTTTAAGAGAAAACTCTGAGAAAACCCTGGGAACGGGGAGGTGTGAGGGACAGAGACAAGACAGAGATGGGAGAGGCAGGGGGCGGGGCCAGCGGGCCTTTCCACTTTGGGAAGGGAGCACGTACAGTTAGAAATCTTTTCCAGGAAGCACCTCCCGGTTTTCACTCTGCTTCTCCATAAATTCAGTTCAGTTCAGTTCAGTTGCTGAGTCATGTCCGACTCTGCGACCCCTTGGACTGCAGCATGCCAGGCCTCCCTGTCCATCACCAACTCCCAGAGTTTGCTCAAACTCATGTCCATTGAGTCAGTGATACCATGCAACCATCTCATCCTCTGTCGCCCTCTTCTCTTCCCGCCTTCAATCTTTCCCAGCATCAGGGTCTTTTCCATTGAGTCAGTTCTTTGCATCAGGAAAAATATTTGGAGCTTCAGCATCAGTCCTTCCAATGAATATTCAGGACTGATTTCCTTTAGGATGGACTGGTTGGAACTCCTTGCAGTCCAAGGGACTCTCAAGAGTCTTCTGCAACACCACAGTTCAAAAGCATCAGTTCTTCTGTGCTCAGCTTTCTTTATAGTCCAACTCTCACATCCATACATGACTACTGGAAACACCATAGCTTTGACTAGATGGACCTTTGTTGGCAAAGTAACGTCTCTGCTTGCTTTTTAATATGCTCTCTAGTTTGGTCGTAACTTTTCTTCCAAGGAGCATGCATCTTTTAATTTCATGGCTGCAGTCACCATCTGCAGTGATTTTGGAACCCAAGAAAATAAACTAGAAATCTTTTCCAGGAAGCACCTCCCCACTTTTGCTCTGCTTCTCCATAAGTAAATACTTCAAAACCTGAGGTCAGGATGTTAGTACAGCTCTAGCAGTCATGGCTGGCTTACTTAATCAGAGCCATGATTTCAGGAGGCTGGCCACCCGGAGAATGTGAGATCTCAGCCCGGCTGCCCCCCGACCCCACGTGAGGGCGACTCGCTCACCCCCGACCCTGGAGGCTATTTTTATCTACTTGATGTCAGTGTGATTAGTAAAGGCAATTAAGCAGTCAGATCAAAGCTGAGGGCCGCAGCCTTTTAGATGCTCTGTAACAACCCTGGAAAGGTTTGCAGAGAAGAGCCCGGGGGGAATTGAGCGTGCCATGAATAAACATCACCTGAGAGGGTTTGGACTCCCTCATCCCACCTCTGGAAGGCTGTTCAGGAAGGCAAACACAGAAGTGCCTTGGGGAGGGCAGGGCTAGCCGGGATAGAAGCAGAAGCCCCTGCTTGCCTGGTGGTGCCTTGCCCAAGTCATGGGGCACATGCTGCCTGGGGAGGAGTGAACCCTTGAAAGCCAGCGACACACCTGGTCTGCTGTCTGAATCCAGTGAGAGGCGCTACTTTCTGCTTTTCTGCAGCGATAAACTGAAGGCACCAGCAGAGGGGCCTCTGAGGCCCACCCTGTATTTATCTGGAGTTTTATATACATAAGGGGCTTCCCAGGTGGCGGTAAAAAGTCTGCTTTTTTTTTTTTTTATTGCCTCTCTGCTAATGCCAGAGACGCAAGAGACGCAGATTCGATCCCTGAGTCAGGAAAATCCCCTGGAGTAGGAAATGGGAACCCACTCCAGTATTCTTGCCTGGAAAATTTCACAGACAGGGGAGCCTGGTGGGCTACAAAGATCCCCCGGTCCTGTCTGCACAGGAGAGCGTGAGCGTTGGGCAAGCGAACAGGTTTGGAGAATCTCCACGCCTTTTAATGCATGAGTCACTAAGGCCCTGCGAGCAGCCAGACCGGGGAGGAAGAGGAAGGCACAGCACACAGAAGCAGGGGAGGGCTCTGACCGTCGCTAAGGGCCGCAGAGGGTGACCTCAGCCATCTGCTGAGCGGGTGCCAGGAGCCACGCCAGCCAGGCCACTGAGCGGCCCGGGGCGGACACCTGGGCAGGCCAGGCACCTCTTGGAAACCATCCTGGGGGTGGGGAGGGGGAAGGTCAGGGCAGGTTCAGGCTGTGAAGACCCCAGGGGGAAGCCCCAGGGGGCAGGTGGCTGCTGACCAGAGGAAGCAGGCATGCAGAGTGCCCAAGGAGTCAGCGAAGCAGAGGGAAGCAGAGACAGAGAGATAGGGAGAGAGAGACAGAGGCGAGGAGAGAACCCAGGCAGGGAGGGGTGGGGGGAGGGCTGGGTACTGAGGGGCATGGGGGCTGCTCTGGCTTCTGTGGTTCCCAGGCCCCCGGGCACGGCAGTGCCTACCGCCCCTGTTCCTGAGGCCCTTTCCCTGGCACGGAGTCACCCAAGCTCTCAGGAGGGGGATGGCTTCATTTTAGCCAAAGGTCCCGGTTCAAGGCGAAAGGCCAAACTGCAGAAACCATTAGCGTTGAGATGAAGGGGGCCCGTTCTGGGTACAGGCGGGTGGATGCAGGTCGGGGTCACAGCCATGGCGGGTACTCTGTGTGTGGGGGTGGGGGGTGTGGGGGATAAGACCCTGGGAAGGGGGGGCACTCGAGTGGGAGCCAGGGTGTGTGTCTCTCTCACCTCGGCCCCAAGAGCCTCTGGTCTGGTGCCAGGCATGCTGTGACCAAGAACAGCAGGGACACAGCTGGGGAGGGGGTCTAGGGCCCAGTTTTAAGGTGCACACGCCCTGAGATGTGTGTACAGCGTGGCAACTGCAGTTCAGACATGGAGCTGCATATTCAAAAGCTGCTAAGAGAGTAGGACAACCTAGACGGCATATTAAAAAGCAGAGCCATTATTTTACCAACAAAGGTCTGTCTAGTCAAGGCTATGGTTTTTCCAGTAGTCGTGTATGGATGTGAGAGTTGGACTATAAAGAAAGCTGAGCGCCAAAGAATTGATGCTTTTGAACTGTGGTGTTGGAGAAGACTCTTGAGAGTCCCTTGGACTGCAAGGAGATCCAACCAGTCCCTCCTAAAGGAAATCAGTCCTGAATATTCATTGGAAGGACTGATGCTGAGGCTGAAACTCCAATACTTTGGCCACCTCCTGCAAAGAGCTGACTCATTAGAAAAGACCCTGATGCTGGGAGAGATTGAAGGCGGGAGGAGAAGGGGATGACAGAGGATGAGATGGTTGGATGGCATCACCAATTCGATGGACATGGGTTTGAGTGGACTCCAGGAGTTGGTGATGAACAGGGAGGCCCGGCGTGCCGCGGTTCGTGGGGTTGCAAAGAGTCAAACAACTGAGCGACTGAACTGAACTGAAGAGTGTGGGTCTTAAAGGCCTCATCACAAGGAAAGCAGAACCTGTATCTGTGAGGAGATGGCGTCAACTAGACTCATCCTGGTGGTCATTTCACAATACAGACAAATCTCAGCTCAACTCACCCTGTACACTGGAGGTGGACGCAACTTTGTATGTCAACTGTATCTCAAACTGACATTTTTTAAATTTGAAGAAGAAGGAGAGGAACAGTGAGCATCACATGCTCAAACACTGATCTCCTGGGGAAGTGAAGCGGGGCTGAAGCTCAAGGCGCCAGCCGGCTCTGAGCTCTGATCCCAGTCAGATGAAAAAGCAGAGAAGAGCCTAAAATACTGGCCGTCTGGTCTCCCCACCCCACCTCCTGCCGTGCGGCTTCAGACTCCGGAATGCCACCTCCCCAGGACTGATGTCCACTCACCAGCTTCTCCAGCACACCGCGTGGTGATTGGCTGGGGTGGGGGACGTCCGGCCAATGAACCGCCTGACGCGTGGTGATTGGCTGGGGTGGGGGACGTCCGGCCAATGAACCGCCTGATCCTGTACCCACAGAGGCATCCTTTGTGGGGCCAACGTGATTGACGTTCATGAAAACGTCTAAATTCTGGTTATCTTGGCAATTCTGCATGACATACCTTAAACAGCATCAGTCTAGACGAAAGGGGACGGATCCCCTGTTAGGTGAGCCGGCAAGATGCGCCACCAACGGTCACGTCCGCGTGTGTCAGCAAAAGCCTTGGTCAAGAAGAATATGTCACTCAACTGAAGACCTAACAAAAGGGATGTTTAGGCCAATGGTGACTCATTCATACAATGGCACAGTCTGCACTCCTTATGAATTATGTTCAGGGCGGGTTTTTAGTGGCACTGGCAATGCCCGTGAATCTTAATGTGAAAAAGCTTAGAAAAAATTGTCTCTACAAACAAAAGAAAGAAACACATTGATACCACAAAAATATTCGGGTTGGAGGAAGTTCTTGCATATGGCCAATTCCTTCATGACTCCAAAAATGACTAATTCCACCCCAAACCCTCGTGATGAAACCGCATGGGTGGTCCGTTTTCTGCAACACACCATGGATCGCCACACACCCTTGCTTCTTAAACTGGCTCCAGATTAACCTCCATCCAAGGCTCAGGAATTCGTGAGGTGTCACCCTCACCCTTTCCTGACAAAGGTCCATCTAGTCAAGGCTGTGGTTTTTCCAGTAGTCATATATGGATGCGAGAGTTGGACTAGAAGGAAAGCTGAGCGCCAAAGAATTGATACTTTTGAACTGTGGCACTAGAGAAGACTCTTCGGAGTCCCTTGGACAGCAAGGAGATCCAACCAGTCAATTCCAAAGGAAATCTACACTGAATATTCATTGGAAGGACAGATGTTGAAGCTGAAGCTCCAACCCTTTGGCCACCTGATGAGAAGAGCTAACTCATTAGAAAAGACCCTGATGCTGGGAAAGATTGAGGGCAGGAGAAGGGGATGACAGAGGATGAGATGGTTGGATGGCATCACTGACTCGATGGACATGAGTTTGAGCAAATTCCAAGAGATGGTGAAGGACAGGGAGGCCTGGTGTGCTGCAGTCCGTGGGGTCACAAAGAGTCAGACACGACTTATCAACTGCATGACAAAAACCCTCACCCTGCCCCCTGTTATGCTAGCAGAAGTGGATGAAACAGAACGTTGAATGTCTCTTTGGAAGGACATGGCCCAGTACAGCCTCCTGGGCTTCCTCTGCTCGTGTTCGACTGTGCTGTCTGCCTGGCTACCTTGCCGGGGGGGTCTGTCCATATGATGAGGCTCCTAAACCCCCTTGTGCATAAGAATCACACAGAGAGGTGGCAGGCTGCATCTTCCCAGCCCCACGGAGCACTGGCCCTGACTCTGCAGGGCTGGGGGCGGGCAGGGGGCAGGGCTTTGCCTGTTAACCCAGCACCCCTGGGGATTCAGACGCTGGGGCCTGTGCACACCACAGGGCACTGCCGAAGATTTAACAGGATGCCCACGGCTGCAGTCTGGATGCCACTCCATCTGCATGTGTTTCTGCACCCGGAATCTGTCTTCTGGAGGAACAACACCCTGGCTCTGGGTCTCTACCATGGGATTGAGGGCACTGGCTCCGATGAAGGCCGGAGTGAAGATGAACAGGCCTCAGCCACTGCAAAGCATGGGATTCCTGAAGATTTAACAAGAAGCAAGCCATGGGGACAGCGCTTACCAGGTGGCGCAGTGGTAAAGAATCCGCCTGCCAGTGCAGGAGATGCAGGAGACTCAGGTTTGATCCCTGGGTCGGGAAGATTCCCCTGGAGTAGAAAATGACAACCAGCTCCAATATTCTTGCCTAGAAAATTCCATGGACAGAGGAGCCTGGCCGGCTACAGTCCATAGGATCAAAGAGTCAGACATCTCTGAGCAACTGAGCACAGCATAACACACAGCAAGTCATGGGGACAAGTCCAGAGTGAGGAATTAACTGCTTGGCCAGAGCCCGGAAGTGAGGGGCAGACACGGTCGTTCCTGGCTGGCCACCGCGGCTGCTTTTGCAAAGCCACGTGGTCTTTGCATCTTAACCAGCAGAAACACAAAGGGTATCACCCGTTTGGTCCACCCTGTGGTTGGCTGAATAACGACCCTCAAAGGGTTCACGTCCTGCTCCCCAGAACCTGTATCTGAGGTTGCATGGGAAAACAAAACTAATGATGCAGATGAATTCACGGTGCCAGTCAGGTGATCTTAAGTAGGGAGAGTCTCAGGGCCCCGAGGAAGGGAGAAGGGAAGCAGAAGGAAAGTCAGAGGGAGACCCTGCGGCAGGAGCCGGGCAGGAGCTGCCGCCGCTCTGAACATGGAAGGGACCGCGAGCCAAGGAATGTGGGCAGCGGGCCCTAGAAGCTGAAGAAAGCCAGGAGGCAGTTTTCCTCTAAAGTTTCCACCAGCAGCCAGCTCTCCGACGCCTTCCTTTTAGGCCAACGGGGACCGCGCTGGACTTGTGAACGACGGAACTGTGAGATAATTCGTTTATGTTGTTTGACGCCGTGGGATTTGTGGTAATTTGTTAAGGCAGTAAAACTCACAGAGCCCCCTTGCTCGACCCAGGACCGTGTTACTAAGGGCAGAGAAGTGATGGCAGGGGCGGGAGGCTGTACCCAGTGGGTCCGACCCACTTTCCTGCCTAACGCTGGGCTGTTTTCTCTTCATCCCTACGCTTGGCTGTCTGTGTGTTTCTTGCTGGCTTTGTATCAACACAGCCCAATAACACCATTAATATCACTGACAGCAGAAATTGCCAATGCTCTTTGCGTGTTTCCCCAAAGTTGACAAACAGCGTTCTGGGTGGTGGAGTCAAAGCAGAGGCGGTAGCTTGAAAAGTTTATTACAGAGCCTTTATGCTGTTCAGGGCTGAGAACGCCTTTGAAGTAGCTACCCTCCCATCTGACAGGTGAGTAAACATCTCCAAGGGATCAAGGGCAGAGGGCCAGCAAGAGACAGCTCCCAGACTCAATTCTCACTCTCAGTCGTGCCTTAGCCACGCCCTTGGGCCTCTAATCAACTAGTATTTCAGGTCAGACATTGAAAAACTGCTTGTAAAGGACTTGAAAACACATTGCTGAATAATTCAGATATTTGCTGGCAAATCTTAGACCACTGACAGTAATGAAGTATCTGCAGACCAACTGGTATCTCGTCCTATGTCACTTCCGTCCTGTCTGACTCTTTACGACCCCATGGACAGTAGTCCCCAGGCTCTTCTGTCCATGGAATTTTCCAGGCAAGAATACTGGGGTGGATTGCTATTTCCTTCTCCAGGGGAATCTTCCCAACCCAGGAACTGAACCCATGTCTCCAGCGTCCCCTGCTTGGCAGGTAGGCTCATTACCACTAGGGCCACCTGGGAAGCCAGAGGTATTGGTATCTGAATTATCACAAAATCTGAACCTGGTCCAGTGTAATACAGATCATTCCAGCCGTGTTTCCAGAAGAATTGTCTGGGATGTTCTGGCCTGAAGGACTTTGCAGCGATTGAATGCAAGTTCTTTCCTACTAGAATGTTTTAGCCTGTTAAGCAAACACTTATCTGATATTTCACCAATTGCAAAAATAAAAAAAAAGGTTTCTTCAGGTAACTTTGGACTTGACACTGGTCAGCCCCGAGCTTGTTGGCTTCTGCTGGGGCCTGTCACTGGTATTGCCGTCCAGTGACTTACCCGCTGATGGTATTTATATGCTCTTACCAAGGACCAAGAAAATAGAGATGTCAGCCAGGGTCGTGGGTCAGGCAAGGAAAGCGGGGCCTACAGGCAGAACCCCAGCTCAAGTTTAGCAAACAGCAGGCCCTGTCAGTGCGGGCTGGGCTTCCTCGAGGAATGTGGGCGGTGCCGGGTCACAGGGAGCTGGAGGGAATTACCCTCCCAGGAACGAGGCCAGGAAGGCTGAGTGTGGGGGAACTGGTTTCTCGGCGGCCTCGGTGACCTCTCCGCCAGTT
Organism: Bos indicus x Bos taurus; assembly: GCF_003369695.1. NCBI lineage: Eukaryota > Metazoa > Chordata > Mammalia > Artiodactyla > Bovidae > Bos > Bos indicus x Bos taurus. Next base: position 2,818,263 of record NC_040079.1, on the reverse strand, counting down.
GTTTACTTGGAGTGCCAGGCCTCAGCCTGGGTCAGATGCTCAACCTCTTACTCATTACAGAATTGCACGTTCAGCCCAACGCAGCGCCTCCACGCTCCCACCAGGGCACCTGGCTACCTCCTTGTCGCAAACTAGATCATCCAAGAAAATGCAGACAGGAGGAAGCACAGCCCCACTCAGAAACACTGAAATGACAACCCTGGGAAATGAGCCCTCGCCTGGACTGCGTCTTAGCAAAGCGCCGACTTGGGCATCCGGCACCTCGTCCGACTTCTGCGGTGACCCCAGGTCACCGCGGCGTGGACACCCACCTGACAGCACCTGTGGGCCAGGGACCTGGGCTCAACCCTGCACCTTTCCAGCAGCGTAGGTGTGACGAGGGAACCTAGAGAAACTGGCAGGGAGCGTCAGTTCGGTCTCAACCTCTGGACTCCACTTCCGGTCATCAGATCCCTGTCTGTCTACAGCAGATGTGGCTGTGGGACACGGTTCTTTCTCAGACTTTACTGCCTGCCTGTTTCAAATACGACATTCCAGACCCTGCACCCAGAGGTTCTGCTGGTTGGAGCTGAGCTATAGTCACCGTTGGTTTTGTTGTGTAGTTGCTCAGTCGTGTCCAACTCTCGGCGACCCCATGGACTGTGGCTCACCAGGCTCTTCTGTCCATGGGATTCTCCAGGCAAGAATACCGGAGTGGGTTGCCATTCCCTCCTGCAGGGGATCTTCCCAACCCAGGGATTGAACCCGGGTCTCCTGCACTGCAGGCAGATTCTTTACCAGCTGAGCCACCGGGGAAGCCTAGATCTGAGCTGGAACCCAGAAACCTTCATTTCCTGTGAGACTCCCAGACGCTGCCGGTGCAGGTGGTCACTGTCCACACCAGCACTCTCTGGAGAGCCAAAGTGCCGTGCTTAGTAACCACGCTGGGAGAGCAGCTCATGCGGGGACTGGGGTGAGCCGGCGGGGTGCAAGGTCACACGGAGGCAGCCCACACTCAGGGACGCGTTCTCTGGAGTGTCATTGGAGGAACGGCACTGGCCACCCCGTCAGGATTCTGACTCACGCCCGTCATAAACATCAGAACAGGGTTTATGGTCAGCCGTGCGTTCAAACACAGACCGGACATCAGAGTGCCGTCCTTCTTTCCCATGCCTGGGAATTATTTTCCAGTACTGGCTCAGATAGACTCATTCTTTCAAGGGTCAAGGTTCATCAGCATCTTATTATTATTATTATTATTATTATTATCACCCACTCTGTTTCCAAAAAGCATTTCAAGCAACAGCAAATTTTAGTCATCCCTTATCATTCTAAGACACCATTCTTCCAGTTCTGTTGAGCCACAGTATGCATTCTGTCTGTCTCCGTCAGGGAACACCCGATTCTTGGCCCTCTCTGGGGCCACCTAGAAGAAAGAGTCCATCTCTCGGGTTCTCAAGCGTGAACTGTGTCCGTGTCCAAGGTCAGGTCAGTGAGATGGAGACAGACTTGCCCTGCAGATCTTCCAGGAAATGTGCTTAAAGGTAGCATCTTCCTCGCCCTCTCTTCCTCCTGGCTGGAACATGAACCTAATAGCTGGTGCTCTGGCAGCTCTCTTGGGCCATGAAGTAAACTTGGGACTGGAAGAGTAGGCTTGGAAGGAATGGAGTTCCCTGAACTGAGAGACACTCTTCTAGCCATGGGCACTATGTTTCCAGCTTCTTGACTATGAGAGAATTGTCTATCTTTTTCATGCTGCTATTAGTTGGAGTTCTCCTTTACATGACTGCATAGCTAATCTAACAGATTCAGAATTTTGCCTTTTTCCTCCTGTCTCAATCAATGTTGGGGTGTGCTAAGTCGCTTCAGTCTTTGTGACCCCATGGACTGTAGCCCACCAGGCTCCTCTGTCCATGGGATTCCCCAGGGAAGAATACAGGAGTGGGTTGCTATTCCCTCCTCCAGGGGATCTTTCTGACCCAGGGATTGAACCCATGTCTCCTGAGGCCCCTGAATTGCAGGCAGATTCTTGAAAATTGAGGTTCTGTAATGCTGAGGATACCGGGACAAACAGGGGTGGTGAGGGGGGATGATCTGCACAGAATCCCTTCTTTTTTTCCTTTTGACTTGATTCAACACTTACTAGGTGTCTAATATAAGTGTGATAACTTGAGACGAAAGCACTTAATGAACATAAAGCTTTTTCAAAGATGTCTCATCCGATTCTGCCAGTGGCTGTCTGCGGGGGACGTGGCTGTGGCTTTGAACCCACAGTGGGTGAGGAGCCCAGAGCCCAGAAAGCGGCCTGTGCTCCTCACGGGGCTCCCGCAGCTTCTGTGTCACCCCGCCACTGTGGGGAGCACGAGAGGCCTCGCTAGTGAAGCGAACAGGCTCCAGCATCTACTTCTGCCCCCTCCAGCGATGCAAGACTGTGGCCAGGTCTGTGACAGGCCTGGCTTCTGTGGTCCACCCAGGCCCGTCATCGCCACGAACCGCCCCTCCCCTGAAGTCATCAATTCTGACTTCCGCCTCCGCAGAGCAACCTCTTTGTTTACAGGCTCCCAGTGGTCCTGCAGCCCCGCGTCCCAGTGGCCCCCATCCCAACTCCCAGTTCAGCCCCCTCCACCCCGACATCTCACTGCCTAGCGTTCCTCAAAAAATTATGATCCAGCATCCCATGTCTGGGTTTACTCCTAAAGGAACTGAAAGCAGGGTCTCAAGGAGATATCTGTGAGTCATACTCTTTATTCACAACAGCCAAAAGAGGGAAACAACCAGTGTCCATGGATGAACAAATGGATACGCGAAATGTGGCCCATCCAGACTGCGGAATACTCATGCAGTCTTTGAAAGGAAGGACATTCTGACACCTGCTACCGCCTGCCAGTGAAGAAAAATGTAAGAGACCTGAGTTCGATCCCTGGGTTGAAAAGATCCCCTGGAGGAGGGCATGGCAAACCACTCCACGATTCTTGCCTGGAGAATCCCATGGAGAGAGGAGCCTGGCGGGCATTCCAAGGGGTTGCAAAGTCAGACACGACTGAAGCGACTTAGCGTGCACGCACACACACACACAGCGTGGATGGACTTAGAGGGTAGGACGCTTAGTGACACAGGACAGTTGTAAAAGGACTAATACTGTGTGATTAGTATTAGGGACGCGAGGGCGCTAGCACAGTCAGATTCACAGAGACAGGAGACAGATGCTGGGAGCCGAGGGCTGGGGGAGGGGGAGTTCGAGTCGCACGGGGACAGCTTCAGGTGAGGAAAATGACCAAGTCTGGACACGAGCGGCGGTGAGAATCCCACAGCAGAGTGGCTGCACATCAAACCACAGAGCCCCGCGCTTGGGAGTGGCTGGGCTGCTAGATGCCAGGCGTGAGTGTAACCTATCACCACTGAAAACAAAACCCTCAGCTCGTCTCTCGCCCCAGCCTTGCTCCCTGCCTACACTTCTGACCCCCTGGACGGCACCACTGCGCTCCTGCTCGCCCGAGCCAGGGGTCGGGGATGCAAGCCTCACGCACACCCAGCCAGTCCCGGGTGCCGCACCCTCCGCCCGTGAGGTGGTCTGCATCTCCCCTCACCCAGACCACTCGGAGCCTCCGAGCCGCTCTCCAGAGCGGCTTCCCTAGGTCCGTTTGCCGCACAGTCGTCTGTGATTTCCTGCTTCCAGCCCTCCTGCTTCTCTGCCCACTCGCCGCTGTCTGCACCCTGAGGGCACCTCGCTGCCCCCACATCCACATCCAGCACCTGCTCAGCATCGGTCCCCAAAGAACCCCCAGAGCTCCCCGCCATCCTCCCCGAGGTGAGCAGGCCAGTCTGGCCCAGGTCCCGGCCTCCTCGGTCACCTTCCTAGCACCTGGAAAGGACGAACACCCACCGGTTAAAGTGCTGCGGGGGTGCAGATGTTCTGGCAGCCACTCTCCAGCCTTCCTGTCCTCCTGCTCGGTGAGTTTCAGACCAGCATGGCAAACCTCGGGGCCGCAGAGGGGCCATGCGGGCACTTCCTCAGGAGTATGGATCTTTCTCAGATGACACCAAAGAAATGTATTAGCTTCAGGGACCCAGGGTGCTCTTATTAAAATTTAAAAGCAATCCTGATCATGAGTGTTAAGAAAGCACATTCATTTACAAAGCCAAAGGTGGCAGCTGGGACAAGAAGAATCTAACTTAAAAGATCTCTGGGCAGCGCTCTTTTGAGAAACTTTAAACATGAAAGACGTTACTGACATGTTCGCTGCATGTAACGAGCACTTGCCTCGCCCACGGTCAGTGCTGGGGGCGGAGAACACAGAGGGCAGCCTCCTGACTCGTGGGCCTGCTGGTGCCTCCGAGAAGGGAGATGGCCCTCGTTCCTTCTGCAACTGTCTGCCGCGTGCATCCGTGTCCCGAGCATCCTTGTAAGAACCGGGGAAAACACGGCGGTGGAGACAGTGCCCTTGTTTTCCCAGAGTTTGCATTCATGGAGGAAGGGAGACAATTACCTTGAGCGTAGTTAATCACACAGGACAGTTGCAGGTGGTAACCAGGGATGTGAAAGGAAGATAAAGCCAGGTGAGGGGGGCTTCCTGGTGTTCCAGTGGTTAAGACACCGTGCTCCCAACACAGGGGGCCCAGGTTCCATCCCTGGTCAGGGAACTAGATTCTAAATGCCACAACTGAGAGTTCGCATGCCGCAACTAAAAATCCTGCAACGAAATGCCGCAACTAAGGCTGGGCACAGCCAAATAAATAAATACAAATCAACATTTAAAAAAAAAAAAAAAAAAAAGCCAGGTGAGTGAGTACAGATCGGGGAGGAGCCTCTTGGAGGAAGAGACGTCTGAGCCAGGATGGAGTAATGGGAAGAAACGGGTCCAGAGGCCGGAGGGGGACTGGGTATGGAGATGCCGCTTAAACAGCATCCGGGTCGTTGCGTCCGGGGGCAGAAAGGAAGCTCACCCCGGCCCCCTCGGGTGGTGTCTGAGAGGCTCTGGACTCGTCCTGCCTCCAGAACGCCAAGGGTCTCAGGGAGGGCCAGTGTCAGGATCCGACCCATGCTTGGAAAGCTCACCCTGGGAACAGGGCGAAGAACTGGGCTCCAGAAGCGCTGAGACGGATGTGAAAACTGAGGGACGGCACAGATCCGGGAAGTCAGGACTGCGTCTGGCACGTGAGAAGCGGCAGAAGCCCCCTAGGCTCCAGTGAGGGGCGCCCAGCCACTGGCCGGGTGGTCAAGGAAGAGAGGACGGGGAGGTGCGTGCACAGCCTCGGAAGAGGGCCTGGGTAGTCAGGGTGGGCCAGCGCCGAGGGGCGGAAGAGGGGGCCGTGGTGGCTGGAAACGCAGAGAAACAGGGTTTGGATCTGGTCAAAAATCACACTTGAGGATTTTAACCAGTGGAGGAGAGACGAGGCGCGCCAGGAGACTGCAGACTGACCGAAGGCGGAGCCAGGAGGACTGCAAAGCGCCCTCGGGGAGGTTCAGCGGGACTGGGATGGAGGGGCGGGGGGCGGCTGGGGAGGCCCAGCGGTGAAGGGCTGAGGCTGTGCTCGCGATCGGCCCTGGCTCAGCGGGGGCCACCGAGGCACCCCTTTAGTTTTTTAACTGACCCAGGGAAACAGCTGACTTGTCGCTTTCCCATTCAAAGTCTCTGGTCCTGTGTGTTTGAGTCAAAGAAGTCAGAGGTGGTGGCACACAGACACGCACACTGAGAGCTGCGAGTGTGAACACACGCCCCTCCGAGGCGGGGCGGGAGCGGGCGGGCAGTGGAGGCCCAGGCTCAAGTCCCAGGTCTGCCCCACACTGAGCTCCTGCTCTGCGCTGGCACCGGGGCGGCCCCCTTGAGCCCCAGACGCCTTCTCTCCTTCCTGGGGGCGGGGAGTCCCAGGCCCAGGTGCTGGGGGGCTGCTTTCCCCCGGGGCCTCTCTCCCTGGCCCCCAGGCAGCGTCCTCCCCTCTATGTCCTCTCCCGTCCCTGGCCCCCGCCAGCGTCCTCCCCTCTGTGTCCTCTCCCGGTCTTTTCTCTATGTATCTGTGTCCCGTGTTCCTTTCAGGACACCAGTCTGACTGCATCAGGGCCCACCCCTATGGCTTCATTTAACCATAATTGCCTCCTTAAGGACCCCCATCTCCAAATGCAGTCCCATTCTGAGGTCCTAGGGGTTAGGACTCCAGCCTGTGAATTTGTGAGCAGGGATGTGCCGAGGACCAGCCCCGGCTGATCCAGGGTATTCGAAGGGGAGACGGCGTCGGCGACCTATTCAAATGGTAATTAGAGATATAAGGAGTAATAGAATGAGGATAGCTCAGTAGGAAAATTCAGTGGAGAAAAGAGGCTGAGTAGCTTGGTTTACGCGGAAAATCAATATAACCCGTGACACCAGGTTAGCTCTGACCACGGAGGCCGCAGGCACCCTCTCGAATAGCGGAAGGTGCCCCACCTTAGACACCTTCTCGAGTGGGTCTTAGAAGCCCAGGCAAATAAGTGGTCGCAGAGGATATCCACGCTCCAGATGGAGACTTCAGCCGGAAGTTAAAGGAAAGAATGACATGGGGAGACCAAGCATTGGTGAGCAAGGCCCATAGCTTTATTTTTAACAGGGGCTTTTATACCCTAAGTTACACATAGAGGATAATAGGGGATGCAAAGTCAGCAGTCTTTGATTCTTATCAAAAACCAGGGTTTCTTTCCTGCAAATTTATCGTATACAAATGGTTTAGGTGATTTACATCATCTTCTGGCCAGAAGGCCTACTAACATTTTATGACTCTTGACAAGGACTTATCAACAAAGACTTATTTTCTCTAAGAGTAATTATTTTAAGGTTTGGTGCCATCTTCCGAAGATAAAATTGCATTCCTATAGGGTGGATGTGTAATGGGTTTACAACAAAGGAAAGAACTTATTACCTTAAGGGTCTAAAGTTACTAACACCAAGGCCACTACTTATTTTTTCTACATACCAACTATTAATTAATACACATTCAAGGATACAATTCAGAGGATGTGAAAACTTGGCAACAAACATTGACTCATCAATGAAATCCTTTACTAGTTTATTCTGACAGTTTCTAACTCTCTGAGAGGCTCTAAGCTATTTGAATATCTTAAGCTTCCCGTGCCTCTCGAAGCTGGGAGACTGTAAACAATCGTATGCATAGCTGCAGGAGTCCGGGTAAACTTGTCAGGCGAGTTAGAGAGCCATCTGAGGGGTTTGGATTTAAACACTCCTAATTGCCCAGGAACTTTATTAATTGGAACTGTAAGTTAACTCTTTGACAGAGAGAGCGAGATGGTGGTAGGGGACAGCCCCCAGTAAAGTCAGAGGTGAGAGCACAAAGCAATAAAGTAGGCAGACTCTGGTTTTTTGGGGGGAAAATGCTCGAGAATATCCGGGCAGACTCCTGAGGCTCAATCCCGCCTTTGCGTATGCCGAGCCTCCTTCCTCATGACCTTTGTCACGAGCGGAATGCCTCACCGGCTCCCGGCAGGGATGCAAAAGTGGAAGTTGCTCAGTTGTGTCCGACTCTTCATGACCCCATGGACTATACAGTCCATGGAATTCTCCAGGCCAGAATACTGGAGTGGTTAGCCTTTCCCTTCTCCAAGGGATCTTCCCAACCCAAGGATGGAACCCAGGTCTCCTGCATTGCAGGCGGATTCTTTACCGGGTGAGCCACAAAGGAAGTCCTGTGAGTCGGGGGGTGGACACAACTCCGCCCACAACAGGTGTTAAATCATTTTAACCTGCCCGGAAACCCTGGCGTCGAATTCTCCCATGCCCCGATTCCCACGGCCACAAGTAACCGATCCAGAAGCCCCAAAGACACATCTCCCCACCGGACCCACAGCACCACAGACCGCATCCTGGCAGAAGCCCAAACCTGCTCAGTGACGTGCTCCTGGCTCCCCGGGTTCAGTGCCTGGAAAGGCGCTAAAGAGAAACGAAAGGGAAGCTGGGGGCATCCCGTTCCTCTGGGGGCGCAGAGCGGCGGGTGCCGGCCCCTCTCCCGAAGCACAGCCTCTGCTTTTGGCTCAAAAGACCTCGAGGACCCCCAATCCACCTCTGCCAAGCTGCTTGGCCCAGGCTGAGTGTCATCTCAGGCCCAGCTGGCCAGCTGTAGAACCTCACCTCCGGGAACAGGTCACTGGTCCAAGGTTGGCAGGACACAGCTGGACCAAAGACAGCCCCCGCCCCACGTCTCAGAGCTCTGAGAGCCAGTCCGGGCCCCTCCGTCGTGGCGACTCAGGGACGGGGAGCGGCCCTCCCTGTAGGGGTCTCCTCCCTGTAGAGAAGGCAGCTGGGAGACCCGGCCCAGACAAGGCGACACATAGACGGGGCAGAGACGCAGGCGAGGGGAGCTCTCGTGGCCCCGGAATGTGGCCGTCCCCCTCATCTCCTGGAATCACACGACTGTTCCATGGAACTGCCCCTCCTGTCAACATTATTTGCATTGACTTTTCTTTTATTCACGCCAAAGGAGGGCTCCCAGGTCCAGCCGTAAGTAAAATGACTGTGGCACGACTCTTCATCATGGTGTGACAGCTCACCGCGTCCTTCGGGGTCTCTGGCATTCCTCGAAGCCACCCCTGGCCCAGGTCAGCCAAGGTGCAGAAGGGCAGAGACCTACCTACAAGGTCTCCCAGGACCCTGATGACCATGAGGTTCTCCAGCAGGAACGGGGTTGTCTTGAGAAGCGTGGGATCTGGGCACACGACCCATATCCAGGGGTTGGGGTTAGACTTGACTTGAGGTTCTCCCAGCTGGCCAGCTGGAACTTAGCCAACCAGCTGTGGCCAGAGGTGGACTAAGGCTCTTCAGGCCTTTTGAGCTAAGCTGTTACACAGCTTCCAGGCTGTCTGCTATGGGCTAGGTCGTGGACAGTCATGGTTAGACTCTGAGCTCCCAGCAGCAGGCTTTTCTCACTCAAGTGTGGTTTTTGCTCCAGTTATGGGTTGAATTCTGTCCCCCTCTGCAACATTCATATGGTTAAGTCCAAACTCCCAGAACCTCAGAAATAGAGTCACTAAAGATGTGATTAGTCAAGACAAGGTTATACTGGAGGGTGGCTCCTGGCCCACTGTGATCGCCGCTTGTAGAAAGACTGTCCTGTGAAGAGGGAGGTGTGCACAGAGGCAAGACAGCCTGGGGGATGCAGGGAACTGGCCCCTACCAGCCATGCACCCACATGGTGTCCCGAGGCCACCAGGAGCCCGGAGGGAGGCCCAGGAGAGGTTCCCCCACTCAGTTTCAGAAGGAGCCCCTGCCACGCCCCAGCCCCAAGGCCAGGAGACAAGCGTGCATCGGGTTTAAGCCACGCCTTTGCGGGACTTCGTGTCTCAGTGGCCCTAGCGACCCGAGCAGCTCCCTTGTCAAGCTTCCCAGGTCTGGGGTCAGGGGTCTCATCTGTGATTAGATCAAAGGGGCTGGAGAAACCTCCCCCCACCCCCGACAACCCGCCCCACTGGGGTCCAGGTTTGAAGGCTGGGCGGCTGGGGCAGAAAGGATCGTCAGAATCTACACAGGTGGGGTGTCACCAGGTGAAGACCAGGGGCTGGACACCTTGGGGGGAAGGACAGCAACAGCGGCGACGAGGCGTGCAGGCAGGGGACAGGGCCGCGTCCCAGCCGCAGAGGGGCAGTCAGAGCAGCGGCGGGCCTCCAGACGGAGCCACGGGGAGCGTGCCAGGGGAGGCGCAGAGAAGCCGGCACAGTGATCCTGTGCCACAGCTGGCAGCCAGCCCCAGCCAGCGGACACCTGGGCTCCAAGAAGGCCCCTCCCCTGCCACGCCCGCTCTGCGTCTGGGTCCTGGGCTCACCATGGAATCAGGATCTCGGGGCAGGGTGGGGAGAGGGCAGAGCCAACCGTCTCCAGCCCCCAGCCGGCCACGTCTCCTGACCCAAGGTGGCGTGACTCGCTAAGTACTCTGGACTGGCACCACCACCTCCGCCGCACTGGACGACGGCCAAGTTTCCGAGAACAGTTTCCACACTTGGCTCTGCCGGGCCAGGGAAGGTTGCACAACTGGGAGGAGAGAGGGGCACACAGATGGCTCCTGGCACCCAGGCCGCTGTGGGAAACCAGGGCGGACACCAGGGGCCAGGGGAAATGGGCACCGGGCACCTCGGCTTCTCTGGGGGCTCCAGCATCACGAGGGCAAATGCCCTCGGCCGGAACCTGGACCTGCTGGGCGGGGTCAAGCATCCTGAGGCTGAAGGGTACTTGCAGGGAGTGAAGGGGTCACCACGCCAGCTCTGCAAACAGTGTTCAGAAAACAAGATGCTGGGACTCGGGGACCCTGCAAGGTCCGTGGGCTGGAATTTGCTGCTTGAATTCCGTGGGAGACGGTGAGATAAGGCCAATCCCCCCACCACCCATGACACATGTTAACACAGGGCGGCGGGGTGCCGGGGGTTTGCAACTCCTAAAAACGTGCACTTCCACATAAACGCACTCTTTTCACACCAACCCCGCAGTGGAAGGGCCCCCTCCCATGTCCCCAGCCTCCACCCCATTGCAGTCCTTCACTCTGCAGAGGCTACGGGGAGCTAGCTAAGCTGTTGCTGTAGACCCAGACACAGGAATGACATGAACTGCTCTTCATTAATAATATTCTAATTTGCATGATTAATGTGTCACCGTTAATAAACGCAGGCCACGACAAAACGGCTGAACAAAAATGCCACCCACTGAGCAAAAAGAATCAGACAAACAAGGAACGGGACACAGCTAAGTGAGCAGGAGGGGCGGCCTCTCCTCCCAGCAGCATCTGAAAGCTCGCAACATCACCCTTATTGGGGCAATGGAGGAGGAAGCCGGAGACAAGCGTCCCAGACGCTTCCGCGAAGGTCCGAGCCTCCGGCAAGTCTCCACGAGACAACTCCAGTCATTCCAGACAAGGCCACTCCTGCCTGCTCCGGGCTGTCTGCATGTTGTCCTGCCCGCACTGGGAGGAACATTCCAGGCCAAGTGGTGCCACCATCAGCTCAGATCTGAGTCCTCCGCCAGCTGCCAGCCTCCGTGATTTCTGGCCAGAACTGGGGGTGGGGCAGTTGCTAAGGGCACAGGAAACCTCAGGGAGCAGACGGGAAGGGAGTCAAGGAGAACCTGAAACGGCCTCAGACCTAGAAGGGCCTCTGTCCAGGATGCCTGGCCAGAATGTTCACTGGAGTGGTCCCCAAGCTGGACACGGGGCCAGGAGCCCGGTGCTGCGTGCAGACAGTGAGCCACACGCCGGCGGTGGGGGAGCCACGGGGGAGGGGGCCCATCCAGTGGATCTTCTGGAAATGATGGGGAATGTCTTAAATCTATGGGGTCCGGCACAGCAGCCCCAGGCCACACGCGGCTCGAGCAGCTGAAGTGTGGCCAGGGTGATTTGGGAGCTGGATTGTCCTTTGCAATTCATGTAGTTAATGTGTGGCTGTGGCCACCGCACCCGCCGGGCCAAAAAAGATGCTCCTGCTCTAGGAACAGGGCAGCCTGGAACCCTCGGCCCTTCCTGGCGTGTGACCTCAAGCGACCATTTCACCTCTGGGTTTCTCTGCTGGAGACTTGTGGGGGTCCGGTCAGCTGATCCTTGGGGGCCACACTGCATCCTGACTTAATCGCCAAACTGCCTGCTCTGTTCGCATTTACCACCATCCCCCAGACCCTCGGGGGCTCTCCGCCGCCTCCTACACACTGCCTCCAGGTCCTGCAAACCACCCCGATTGCCTGGCAGCCGCCCCTGCAGCCTCCACGTGACTCCGGTCACACCTCCTGCTTCCGCCCGCGCCTCATCTGCTGCTCCAATCCCGAGGCCCCTCACCCGCGCACCCAGTCCTGGCTACAGACCTACCTGGAACGGGAGTCTGTCTCGGCCTCGGCGGGAGGGGGGTGGCCTGCAGCTTGGGTTTGGCTTATTTACCCCTCCGTTTCTCTTTACTTGCAATTATGTTGCAACCTCATCGCAAGAGCAAAGCAGCAGCTTCCAGGCAGCTGACAGGGGAGGTGGAGGTCTGGACAGGGGGCAGAGTTGGGAGGAATCTTGCCCTCCGCCAGCACCGGTGTGGCCTCACGCGGCTGCGGGTCCTCCAGGCTGCGGGTCCTCCAGGCTGCGGGTCCTCCCACTCTGCGTTCCTCCTTCTGACCTAAGGACAGCAACCATCCCCGGCCCGAGCCCCGGCCCCGAGCTCCCCGCCCTGGCTGCAGCCAGCAGGTCCTCAGCCCTGGGGGTTCCCCTTCCAGTCCAAAGGCAGGTGATGAAGAACTCTGGCCAAGGATGTGTTTTGTTTCATGTCTTGCTCTTGTGTTCAACCCATGAGAAATAATGCCTCAAATGGTTTTTATCCCCGCCTCATTTATTAAAGTGAATCTGAGCTTACGGTGAAATAAGGATTGTAAGAATGTTTTCCATACCATCTCATTTCTATTTGGAATTCTCTCTGCCTGCTGCTGCTAAATCGCTTTAGTTGTGTCCGACTCTATGTGACCCCATAGACGGCAGCCCACCAGGCTCCCCCATCCCTGGGATTCTCCAGGCAAGCACACTGGAGTGGGTTGCCATTTCTCTCTGCCTAACCACTTTTTATTCCTTTTCTCACCTTCCTGATTTTCTCCCCGCTGCAGGAGACCCGGGTTTGACCCCTGGTTCAGGAAGATCCCCTGGAGAAGGAAATACTCTTGCCTGGAAAATCCCATGGACGGACGAGCCTGGTGGGCTGCAGTCCACGGGGTCGCCGACACAACAGAGCGAGGTCACCTTCACCTTTCATCTCGGAGGAGGCGGGGAAGAGGAGAGGGCCAAGCAGGGCGGAGCAAGGAGCTCTGGAACCCTCTGCGTTCCCTCTGATACGAAGGCGACGAAACTGGCTCGGCAGACAGACAAGGTTCCAGATCCTCGCCTGGGCCAGGCTCCAGCCCCGGGTGGAGTTTTCTGCAGCCCGTGTGTACAAGGCGGCCACAGCGAAGGCTCGGAGACCACCGGCCGAGGGTCTGGCAGTCCACCGCACGAGCACAGACCCAGGGCTGGTCACACTGGTCTCTTTGACTTCCACCTCCTTTCCTGCGTTTCCGCCGTACCGTGTATATAGGAAGCTTCTGTTCATTGACAGAATTCTGTGCCTAAAAGGACTGTGTGTGTTTCTGAGCAGCAGCAGCAGCAGGCCCACAGCACCCCACCTGCCCTCCCCGGTCCCGCCGCGCCCACCGCTGCCCCCAGAGCTGGTCACAGGGCGAGCCCACACCTCCCAGCCTGGTCCCTTCCTCTGCATCCATTTCCCTCCTCCACCTTCCCAGACCAGCCCACATGTGTGAGGCTCAATTTTCTCTTAGACATCTGTAAAACGTTTCCAAGAGACGTGAAGTCCATTTTAGTATAAAGTGTTGTTTAACCCAATACATCCAAAATATTTTTATCTCATCATGTAATAAAAAATTACATGTGCGGATTATGCGCAGGGTACTCTGAAGCTCCAACACTTTGGCCACCTGATGCTAAGAGTCAGCTCTTTAGAAAAGATCCTAATGCTGGGAAAGACTGAGGGCAAGAGGAGAAGGGGACAGCAGAGGATGAGACGGTTGAATGGCACCACTGACTCAATAAACATGAGTTTGAGCAAAGCTCTGGGAGATGGTGAAGGACAGGGAAGCCTGGCCTGCTGCGGTCCATGAGGTTGCAAAGAGTCAGACCCAACTTAGCTACCGAACAGCGACAATAACAGGATCTTTTGCGCTTTTTTTTCTTAATGTAAGCTTTTGACATCCAAGGTGTATTTTACACTCTCCAGCCGTCACAATTTGGACTAGCAAATGTCAATTGCCCCAGAGCCTCTTGTGGCTCGTGGCTGCCGTAATAGAGAAGCGTCTCTAGTCTATTGGATTGGATGTTATGGATTGACTGTTTGTGTCTCCCTAAATTCACATGTCGAAGCCCTAACCCTGTTATTGTTAATTTGTTGCTCAGTCCTGTCTGACTGTTTGTGACCCCATGCACTACCGCCTGCCAGGCTCCTCTGTCCTTGGGATTTCCCAGGCAAGAATTCTGGAGTGGGTTGCCATTTCCTTTCTCCAGGGATCAAACCCACATTCGAACTCACATAACCTACACTGATGTTTATTCCTGAGGGTGGAGCGTCATGATGAGGTTAGCACCCTCACTAGAAAAGACGCCAGAGACACCCATGAGTCCTCTCCCTGCCTCTCCCTCTTCCGCATGGAGGGACCCAGTGAGAAGGTGGCCGCGTGCAGGCCAGGAAGAAAGTTCTCCCTAGTTCTACCAACCAGGCTGGTACCCTGATCTAGGGCTCCCAGTCTCCAGAACCTTGAGAAACAGACGTGTGTTTCCTAAACCAGCCAGCCTGTGCTGTTCTCCTAGGGCAGCCAGAGCAGACTGAGGTGCTGCGGCTACGGGACGAAACCTCCCACAACCGGCTCATCAAACAGGCCTCTCTCTGGAGGGATGGCGCAGAAAGCAGCAGGAGTGATGGGGAGCTGGGCTGAGGCTCCTGGAGCCTCGGCACCCCCCACCCCACACACAGACTGCGCTGGAAGCCGCTGCTCAGAGAGCTGGTCCCAGCTTCTCAGTTCATGAGGCTCGCTGTTCAGGGAGCAGACAGGAGGATAATTGCCCCATTTTACTATGATGACTTGTTTTACGGTCTAAGCCACTGCATGTTTGGGGAGAAAGCAACAAGAGAACCACAAACGAGTAACTAAGAGATGGAAACGGGAACTGAGGAATCCAGGCAGGAACGCGATCATGTCTGGATCAGGCAGCAGGAGCCCGCTGCTTCTGCTACTACTCACTGCTGACAGCCTAGAAGGGCAGATGGGTTTGCTGTTGAAAGATCAGCTACCGACACGAACAAGAATCACACCCAAGGCAAAGATCGTCCTGGTGTCTGAGGCTGCACTGGGGGGACTTCTCTCTACCGGTTGTTCCAAGTTGTGCCTGGGTCCACATACTGGTTTGTTCCATGTGTTTTCATATGCTACCTTTTCCTACTGATAAAACATAAAAGAATAAAGAAAAAAAATAAAGGTGCAAGGTCTTGGAAGCGTGCTTAAATTGCTCGGTTCTAACCACAGTGACCAAAGAGACCCAAGAGATGCAACCAGTCCATCCTAAAGGAAATCAACCCTGAATATTTGTTGGAAGGACTCATGCTGAACCTGAAACTCCAATACAGTGATGTGAAGAGCCAACTCTGGAAAAGACCCTTATGCTGGGAAAGATTGAAGGCAGGAGGAGAAGGGGACAACAGAGAGCAAGATGGTTGGATGGCATCACTGACGCAATGGACATGAGTTTGAGTGAACTCTGGGAGTTGGTGATGGACAGGGAGGCCTGGCGTGCTGTGGTTCATGGGGTCACAAAGAGTCGGACACGACTGAGCAACTGAAAAACAACAATTTAGCAAACCTATTGGGGGCAGGAGGAGAAGGGGATGACAGAGGATGAGATGGCTGAATGGCATCACCGACTCAATGGACATGGATTTGGGTGAACTCCTGGAGTTGGTGATGGACAGCGAGGCCTGGCGTACTGCAATTCATGGGGTCGCAAAGAGTTGGACACGACTGAGTGACTGAACTGAACTGAACTGAAGTGACAGAAAAGTCCCAAACTTCCTCAGGGTCAGGATTTTGAGAGTACAAAGGGAAATCTATAGAATTAAAGAAAGAAAAGAAAAAAATTGCCTCAAGTTATCAGCCATCATACTCGTGGCTCCTATGGGTCAAGTTAAGGCACATCAAGGGACTCCCATGCTTCAGAGCTATAAAAACGTTAGAAAATGATTAGCCAAAAGGATTAGAGATGCCTGGCAAGGTCAAGGTACCAGGAAAAGTCCTTAGGTAAAAGGATAGGACGCTGGGATTAGTCCAAGCACAATCTGAAATGTCTGACACTCGCAGCTGGCACAGGAGATGGTGAATGGCATTGGAGTGAAGCGTGCAACCGCGCTCACCCCTAACACCCTGATAAGACTTAAACCAACTCTGAGTCTTTGCGGGAAGCGTGCATAAGCCTCTCTGAACAGAGTAGACAAGGGCAAGTTTAGAAGAGAAAAAAAACATTGTGAACTGTGGGAAAGGTCTCCTGGAGAAACAACCAACTGTGAAGCAAGGGACAGCCTCTCTGATCTGACAGCCGGCCAGGAACCGCTGCCAAGAGGCTAAACCATAGAAAAATAATCTGGCCACAGGGTCAGGGTGAGGCTAGAGGAGAAAGTCCAGGTCTCGGGAGGCCGCACAGTCACAGAACAGCGCTGTTCAAGACAAGCAGGTCAGGACAGACCGCCTGCCCCCAGAGGTCCATCCAGCAGCGGTCCAGCCACTGCACAGACTCGGCCTGGAGGTCCAGCTCCATGACCCAACTCGTGCTCACCGCCCTGGGACCCGCCGACCCCTGTAGCACAGGGAGCGTGTCCGGCTACCCCTCCTCCCCTCCTTCCTAAGTCTCCTTCGGAGGCATCCTCTCTCTGTCTGAGGATGCACGGCCTTTGGAGGCCTCCGGGGCTGTCTTCAGGCCTTCTCTCCTGCTCCACCCGCCCCCCGGGTCCAACCTCGTCACTCTGCGTGTCCCTAAAGACCCCCTCAGGAGCCGTCCTTCCCAGGAGGCAGGAGTCACGCTTTCTCATGGGGATCTTTCAGAGACACTACTCTTTGATGCAGAGGGTGGCCCCTAATGCTGTACGTTTCACACATGCAACAGGCCCAGCGGAAGGGTCTCTCTTGGAATGAGGAGGCTCCTTGGGTTCTCGTAAGCCACAGTTTAACACTGGCCCTGCCTAGAGTACAGTTGAGTAAAGACTTTGGATAATTCGTGTTGAGAAATATTCATGTCAATTTCATGGACTATTTTACCATAAACTTCTGTTTGTACCATAATTACTTTTTACTGGTTACAAAAGTAATGCAGTAGCATTGTTCAAAAACTTGTTTGTGGAAGTGTTGTTTAAATTCACCTCTAAAAGGGACTTCCTTGGTGGTCCAGTGGTTAAGACTCTGAGCTTCCAATGCAGGGGGCAAGGGTTCTAAGATCCCACATCCTGAGGGGCACAGCCAAGAAAAAAATCACCTTCAAGAAGTACAGCCTAAGTTTACATCAGCATTCTTCTAGCTCTGTGTATGTACACACACATTTACAGATCACACGTAGATAGAGACAGAGGTATATACAGCTATGTAATGTATAGTTGCAATAGAGCTTCCCCGGGGTTCAGCAGGAAAGAATCCGCTTGCAATGCAGGAGATCTGGGTTCAATCCCTGGGTTGGGAAGATCCCCTGGAGAAGGGCATGGCAACCCACTCCAGGATTCTTGCCTGGAGAATCCCACGGATGGAGGAGCCTGGCGGGCTACAGTCCCTGGCATTGCAAAGAGTCAGACAGGACTGAAGCAACTTAGCACACAAGCATGCAAATTGCAATCAGGAAACTATTCCAGGCTCCAATTTTTCAGGTCATCGTTCGATTTTCCTTTCCTACGTCAATGCAGAGCAGCTTCATACCTGTGCTGGAGACAGAGGGACGGGCGGGGACAGTTGGGGACACATGTCCTGCTGTTGCCCAAGGGGTCACATGGTGACAGCAGGTGTGCAGCGCTCCACACACACACACGTGCACACACGCACATGCACACGCATGCATGCACACACACGTGCACACACACGTGTGCATGCACACACAGAACAGAGAGCCCTCTCAGGTGGTGATGCATGTGCACCCAGGCCTCAGGAGTGCGATGGCGATCTTTTCTCAGGGATACGTGGCATCTGTTCCCACGCCACTAGTCTTGGAGCGTGAAACCAAGAGTTCTGCCCCCTGGAGCCCTTTGGAACTGCCGGGATGGGCAGTGAGGCCTGCGGCTCCTCTGTCCTTCGTCTCTTTGTTTGGGTTCCTTGTGTCAAAACCAACTCCCCCAGTTCTACTGGAGACTCACCCACGCGAGCTTTCCCTGGCTCTGGGGGAACACATAAAGGAAGCAGCACTGAATATGTTTAGGCTGAATGGAGCCACCCAGCGGTCCAAAGGCCCAGCCCACTCTGGGCCCCCGAACTCTCCCCCTCATCCTTCCCGGCCCAAACCCCTGCCATTCGCGTATGCATCAGGACCATGCTTGTGCGGCAGAAGTAAGGACTTGTCCCTGCTTCTCAGAGCAAGGCCCTCGCCAACCCAGGTGTCATCATGGACCGTGGCTCCTGCCATAGGGGTGGGGGTCGGGGAGGCGGTGGCCCTCCGTGTGATGCTGTGGGCTGGCAGCTGCTCCCCTCTGATTCAGGGCATGGCCAGTGGGGCCAAGAGTTGTCCCCCCCAAACTCCTAGGACCTCAGACCTGCCCATCAGGGACTGTGGTGCAGCCGAGGCCCAGCAAGGCCCCTGTGGAGCACCCTGGCATTTCAGCTGGCGGATGGGTGGCTGGGAGGAAACTGGGCAGGCCACGCCCCAGCCCGCAGCCTGGACCACAGCCCCAGGAGTTGTCGTGTGAGACGGAAGCACCCCGCCCCTTCCTCATCAACAAGGTCGCTTCTCCCAACCAACATACACACACCGAGGCCAGATGTCAGCCATCTGTCCATCCCCCCATTCTCCTTCCATCCTGCATCTCAAAGGCCCGTGTCTGCAAAAGATAAATCCCAAGGATGTGGCCTCTCGACCAGAACCCAAATCAAAATCACCATCTTTTATCCAAGGATGACCATCAGCCTGCGCTCAGTGTTCCACCGCAGAGCACGAGGGGTCCGCGGGCCAGAAGCTGGCCTCCGCGGGCCTCCGTTTGCTGTGCTCCAGAAGGAGCCAGGCCTGCCTCACCACACGTGGAGGCAGCCAAGCTCTCCCAACGTCGCGCTCAGGACCGCGGTCAGCAGAACTCACAGCTTGGAAGGGAGGGAGCTTGGAACCTGGAGCCAGAGTATCTCCACGCAAGCCCCTCTGTGTGACCCTGGGCAAGACGCTCAACCTTTCTGTACCCGCCTTTTCAGCTAGATCTGCGTCTTTCTGAGGGTCAGTGTGAGTTTGGGAGAGCTGGCTCAAAGGGCTGAGCCCTGTGCTTGGTGCACTTGAGTGACTCAAGAAAGGCACTGCCTGATCTTCCTCGAGAGACCTGGCCACCAGGGCTGAGGACTGTCCAGCAGGGGAAGAGGCGGGTCTCGGTGAGGATGGGAAGACAGAGAAGCCGCCTCCAACACAGCGGTGGTGCCGGGTACAGGGGAGCGAGGCGAGGCTGCCTGCTGCCCTGGATGGAGCCAGTTCTGGTCAGGGGAGTGTGGAAATCCTAGAAATCACCATTTCTAGTCACTAGTGCTCAGGTGCAATTCCTGACCAAGAGCCTTGGTCCAGGGACATGTACACTCACACGCATGTTGCGCCCACATACACATACATATACATGTGTCCCATATGTGTGTTTTCACATGTACACTCATGCCCTCACATATATGCATGCATGTGCAATGCACAGATGCGTGTATACATTTATCTACGTGTGGACGTACTATACACATATGCGTGGACTTATGCATCTGTGAGCATGTATACATATCACACATGCACACATATGTGAACATGTGTAAACTCGCAAACACACGCTGTGTATACTTGTGCAACATACGTGTGGGCACCCATACCCATATATGCACAGATGTGGGCACCTACACAAACACAGTGACTTACATGCAGACACCCAACACATGTGTACACTGCACATGAACACACACGCAAACACACTCACACCCTATGTGGACACACATAAACACGCTTACACGTGCACACACCCAGCCCTGAGGACACACTGCAGATGCACGAGGTGGTCGTTTCATCAGAGAAGTAGCTCATCTGGGGGAAAGACGATGCGTGTAAACGAGGCAGAGAGGGGAATCAAAACATCAGACCCCCACCGCCCCACCCGCCACGTGACCGGAGGGCTGTGGTCACCCAGGAAGAGGTGGTTGAAGATCCTACTGAGGAACCGCAGTGATGGGCAGGTGTCCCCTCACCACCAATTCACCCTGCTGCAGTCCCATCGCCCCCGAGTCCTCCTCAATGCCCGCGCCCTCTCTGCTCTGTTTGCCCAACTCCTGCTCAGGGACCCCCGGGCACAGCTCGCCGCCCCTCCCCGGCTCTGCACACTCAGGCATAGACTCCGGCTGCTGCAGACCCACAAGGGGGGAGCTCCCGCCCTCCCACGAGGCACCCGCTCAGCACAAACCACGCTGGCTCAGCCACCAAGGAGAGCTAGAGGCTGTGCATGGGTGTCTGCTCCGAGTCCTGCTCTACAGTGAAACCTTTGCGTGGGGCCATCTGAAGTCCTGCTTTAATAAAAATGGTACTTTTGGAAAAATATATGGCATTAAAAATGGTCCTTGTGATTTCCCTGGTGGTCGGATGGCTAAGACTCTGAGCTCCCAATGGACGGGGCCTGGGTCCTGTCCCTGGGCAGGGAGCTAAATCCCAGAAGCTGCAACTAAAGATATCTCAAAGCACAAGCAACATTCCGAGTGCAGCGCCTAAGAGCCAGTGCAGTCAAATAAATACATGTTTTAAAATAGCCCTTTCGGTAGATTCTGAATGCAAATGGTCTTTCCTCCAGATTATATGGAATAATAAGGATGATGTATTACAATATCCTCTTAATATCATCCAGCCTCCATTGTTAAAGATCATGAATTGCTTCTGCTTTCACTTTGCAGATCTTTGCAGAGTCTAATACAGTAACCACAAGCACTGTTTCTTGTGTATATTCATTGATTTATAATTTATTTATAAATTATTAAATATAAATTATTCCTCCAAGCAGGCTTGATGGATCTTCCAGTTCTTAGGCCCTTGATGGATGGCCTGACACCGGGGAGGGAACTTCTCTGGGAATTGATGGCCTCTCATTTATAGCTTTACGTGGAAAACTGTGGATGCATCTCTGGCCCCTGAGATACAAATGAAAGTCTGCTGGTGGGGCTTCCAGGAAATCTTCACAAAGGGACAAACACAGTTCATGTAAGCCTCCGTCTCCTGCCTTTCCCCAATTACCACAGCTGGAACATGTGCACGGTGCCTGGAGTTCTGCAGCCCTCTTGAAACCATGAGGTGACAGACAAGTGTCAGACGGAAAGCTCACACTGTACAGATGGCAGAGGGCTGGCTGTACTCCACTGCTCCTCCAGACTCACTGTCCACTCAGCACAGCGCCCTAAGATGCTGGCTTGTATTGGACGGCTCAGGGCTTCCTTACCCTCTGGCTTTCAGTTGGGTTATTCAAAGAGGAAGTTGAGAGGCACCCCTGGGAGAGTGGAGGGGGGCAGGAAAGCCAGGTTAATTTCTTGCTGCCCCTTGGCTGTGTTCCTCTTCTGGAAGCTGCAGCTCCTTTCCAACGGCCCTCCAGTTGTTGCTGCCACAGCTGCAAACCTCTCCACGTTCGGCTTAGAGCCCCTGCCTCTTCCCACCAGGCTGGAGGTAGGAACACCTGCTTCTGCACCTGTGATGGGTTCCCCAAGCCCTTCCCACCCTTTGTGCAGGAGATCAGGCCTTGTTTCAGTCTCCTCGCCCACTGAGAGTGCCATCTTCTTTAGCTTTCTATTTCTTTTTTTTGTGGAGACCCTGGGGGCAGCTCAGAAAGAATAGAGCTGGGCCCCCACAGTGTTGCTGAGCCCTGGGCCGATCCCGCACTGTCTGCCCGCAGACCTCACGCCACAGGATGAACAAGTAAACTGTCGTGATCTCCATCACTCCAGTGTGGTTTGCTCACACCTGCCACTGTGAGCTAATCCACCAACAGGATAATAAGATGGGCTTCCCAAGGGGACAGCCTATCAGGGTGTGGAGATACATTTACAAGCCGTAAAGCTATTTTGGGAACTTCCCTGGAGGGGCGTGGCTGAGACTGCACTCCCCAGGCGGGGAGCATGGGGTTGGTCCCTGGGTCAGGGAAGTCAGTCCTGCAGGCCGCATCTGAAGATCCCACATGCCGCAGCTCAGACCCAGCACTGTCGGTTTAATTAATTAAAAAGAGCAAAAAAGAAATAAGGCTATTTGGGGGACTTTCCGGGCAGTCCAGTGGCTAAGACTCCGTGGTCCCAACACAGGGGGCCTGGGTTCAGTCCCCGGTTGGGGACTAGGCCCCACGGGCCACAACTGAAGACGCGCGTTCCACGACTCGGACCTGGCGGGTCAAGGTAACTAATTTTAAAACAACGAGAAAACGCAAGTACAGCTCTTTTTATAGGAGGTCTACTAAAGAGGAGGGTAACAGGGGGCATGGAGGATGCTGGTGAGGGGACTGTCAGAGATGAGAGGCCAGATGTGAGGGTCTCAACAGAGGACCCCGCGGGCCGGCCCTGCATGCGTGAGCGCACGTGGAGGTGAAGCTGGCAGGCGGGTGGCTTCCCCGTCAGCCTCCAGAAAGATGCCGGGTCCCTCTTAGCCCCAGTCGGCGGCGTCTGGGGCAACTAGCGGAGGGTGGGCGTGTGCTGGGACCACAGCCAGCTGGCTTGGGCCGCAGCGACAGGCGCTGCTAAGGTGACAGGCCCCAGTCAGGGAGGTCCTAGAAGAGGGGAGGCTTCCTGGGGAATGGACGGAATTATGCAGGGCAGGGACCCTGGTAAAAGGCCGCCCCTCCTGCCGTCATAGGATACTTGGCTGCTCAGTCGTGTCTGACTCTTTGCGACCCTGTGGACTGTGGCCAACCAGCCTCTCTGTCCATGGGATTCTTCAGGCAAGAATGCTGGAGTTGGGGGCTTCCCTGGTGGCTCAGTGGTAAAGAGTCTGCCTGCCAATGCAGGGGACATCGGTTCGATCCCTGGTCCAGGAGGATCCCACCTGCCCTGGAGGGACAAAGCCCGTGCACCAAACTATTGAACATGTGCTCTGGAGCCGGGGAGCCACAGCTACTGAGTCCACGTGCCACGACTACGGAAGCTCGTGCACCTGGCACCCGCGGTCCGCAACAAGAGACACCACGGCAGTGAGACGCCGACACGCGCCACGGCTAGAGAGTCGCCCCCACTCACCATACCTGGGAGAAGAGCCCACGCAGCAACAAAGACCCAGCACGCTCGGAAACAAGTCAGTAAAATTATTTTTAAAAAAAGAATACTGGAGTGGGCTGCCATTTTCTTTTCCAAAGGATCTTCCCAACCCAGGGATGGAACCCACGTCTTCTGCGTCTCCTGCGTTGGCAGGCGGATGCTTTAATGCTGCTGTCGCAAAGGCCCTGCATTTATTATGTTATTTCACCAAGTAAAGAAATTGATGACACAGGCTGGAGAAGCTGTGGATATTCAGGTTCCTGGGATCATAGGCATGGTGTAGTAGTTCACTGAAAAGAAGGTTTGCAAAATGTACTTTTACAAGAGTCAAAACCCTTGGTTAAGATATTTCTCCAGGAGAATGAATGGATTCGGTCCTGGGAAAAGCCTCAAGTCGACTAGAAGAAGGAGAAGAGATAAAAGCACTGTGAAGTTTGAGAAAACTTTTAAAAATTTCCCTCCCGATCGGGCTTCATTCAAGTTTAACAGTGGGTGTTTTCCCTCTGGTTTCCTCTCCTCTCTTCTAAGAGAAAACAGGCTTTTAAGTGTGTGGATGTTCATGCTGAATCGGGACTGCAGAAGCTGACCCCATGCCAACAAATGTGTGGTGAAACAGCCAAAAGCTTCCGGAAAGCAATCGATATTTTGTTTTTCTCAATTAAGGTTAGGAACACAGTGCATGCTTTTCAGATGTCAATAACATCCGTGTTGCAACTCAGTCACTGATATCAAACGTCACCTAGCGGCCCCCAAACGTTTCCACCCTGAGAATCAACCAGCAGGTCCCCCGTCTGCCACACCCCCTAAGCCACAGACCTCTGCACCAGGAGGCGTTTCGTTTGGAGGCGTCTTTCTAGTACCACAGCCCTGGGTCTGAGAACACAGGGAAAGGGGAGGAGGGAAGCCTTCTCCCCCTTCCTGTGGTCCAGCCGGTCCCCTCTAACGCTGGTGCAGAGCAGAGCAACGCCAAGCTCCAGGGCGCATGGGCACCATCCAACGGGGCTTTCTGAACATCTCTTTGTGACAAGTACTGTGGGGAGCCACAGAGGCTCAGACACAAACCTCAGGTTCACAGGGTTTATGTTTTAATAGGAAGCACCCACATACCACCAGCACTGATTAGTAAGTGGCTAAGAGTCAGTAGTGTGGTCAGACAGCGAGGAGGGGCATCCTCTCCTCCCAAGGGGGTCCCGGTGGGAAGCTGAATGGAGCCTTGAAGCATTCTCCCAGTTCTGGGACACAACGTCAATAATTACAAATTAATCTTCATTTTTGCCTTGTAAGATGTTATAGCATGGAACAAACTGGGCGTATATGTCTGTCCTAGTATTTAACACTGAGTGAGACCTATCCGCTTCCTACTGTGATCCCACCAAGGCAGCCCACCAAGGGTGGGGCCTGAACACCCAGCACAGAATGTAGCCGGAAGGGGTCCCCACAGACTGTTGATTAATTATCTGATGACATTCATTATGTAAGCGCTACATGCAATATAGAAACTCATGGGCAATCTTGACTTCCTAATTCACAAGGAAATACGTGAGAGAGAAGGATTTTTTTTTTTTTTTTTTAAATTCTCTCCCAACTTGGTTTGCTAGGATCTGAAGGGGGAAAAACGCAGGAAAAGATAAGGCTGAGGGAAAACAGCGTAATGTGTATTTTTGGATGAATATTTTTATTCAGGAGTTTATGCTTGCCAAAAGAGCGCTCAAGTTCACACACCAGAAGACAGTGCAAAAGAAATCACAAGGAATTATCATCAGGTTTCTCCCGAAGCCTTGCTCCTCAAAGTGCGGTCCGTGGACCACCAGCCGCAGTGCTGACTGGGACTCACTGAGGATGGAGGATCTGAGCCCACCCAGCCCTGCCCAGGGAGCACTGCAGGCTGACAAGGTGCCCGGGTGATGTGGAAGAACCCTGAAGTCAGAACAGCACTGTTTTAGAAAAGCAGCCGCTGTGACAAGTGCAGACACCCGCGTGGCCTCTCTTCATTCATCCCCCAGCACCACACTGGACTCACCAGGAAGGGGACCTCCTGACAACTTCCTGGAAAGCACCCTCCCTTGAATGTGCTGTGTCGACACCTCTCGGCTTGGGAAAGGGCCACCACAGGTTCAATCAATAACGCTGAGCCAAACAAACGCTCTGACATAATCCCCAGAGGTCATCTCTGGGGAGGCCAGGAAGCGAACCGCCTGCCAGACACGCTCCAGGGGACACCCATCCTCCCGTCTCACTCAAACCGTCGAGCGCCCCAGAGCCAGTCGCGTTTCGTATAGTAAAACTGCTTCGTTGCATTAGAGGAGCTTTCGTTTTTGCAGCCATGTTTTCACTCTGAGGGACCCTAGAGTCGGGGTGGGGCCTGCAGCAGGCTGGCAGGGGTGTTCTGAGCTGTTACCAGCACCCCCCAGGCGTCTGCACGTTCTGAACACCCTCCGTGGGCACAGGACCGCTTAGGGATGGGCTCTCAGAAGGTTGAGGCCGCCAGATGGTGCACGTCGGACAGCGTGGGAGCCAGGCGGTGCAGGCGCGTCTGTGTATGGGGGTGAAAAGAATTCGTCCAGGGCGCCGGTGGCGAGGGGCTGAGGGGCACGGGGCCAGGCCCAGCTCTGTGCTGCCGGGTGCTGGCCGCTCAGCACAGCAGAAGGGCGCTTCTAACCCTGCTCAGAACTTTCAGTATTTTAATTATAAACGCACACACACGTATTCTTCTCTTCTTTCTGGGAGTTTATTAAAAAAAAAAAAGCCTAAAGGACAGACTCTTAGAGCTGGAAATGGCTCCAGTCTCATCTGGTGATTTCTGGGTCGTCTCCTGATGTTTGAGGAAACTGAAGTTCAAAGAAGTCTGTAACTCATTCCAGGGCATCACATGGTGTGTGGCTGAGTCAGTCAGAACTCAGAGTCTCTGATTCACAGGCTGGACTTCCCCCACACCCACGGCACACACACACACACCGCGCACACTGCACACACACCACACACATATACCCCACACACATATATATACCAACACACACACACACCACACACACCACACACACACACACCACACACACACACACCACACACACCACACACACCACACACACACACATATACCAAACATACACACACCACACACACACACACCACACACACACCACACACACACATATACCCCACACACACATATACCAAACATACACACACCCCACACACCACACACACACCCCACACACACACACCACACACACCACACACATACACACCACACACACACATAGACACACATATCATACACACACCACACACACCACACACATATGCCCCACACATACATATACCAAACATACACACACCCCACACACCACACACACACACCACACACACACACCACACACACCACACACACACCACACACACACATAGACACACATATCACACACACACCACACACCACACACACACACCACACACACCACACACACCACACACACACCACATGCACACACCACACACACCACACACACACACACCACACACATATACCAAACATACACACACCCCACACACCACACACACACACCACACACACCACACACACACACACCACACACACACATAGACACACATATCACACACACACCACACATACACAAAGACACACACACCACACACACACACACCACACACACACCACACACATATACCCCACACACATATATACCAAACACACACCACACACACACACTACACACACACACCACACACACACACCACACACACACCACACACACCACACACACACCACACACACACCACACACACCACACACACACACACCACACACACACATAGACACACATATCATACACATACCACACATACACAAAGACACACACACCACACACACACACACACCACACACCACACACACACACACCACACACACACCACACATACACAAAGACACACACACCACACACACACACACCACACACACACCACACACACACACCACACACATATACCCCACACACATATATACCAAACACACACCACACACACACACTACACACACACACCACACACACACACACACACTACACACACACAGCACACACACACCACACACACACCACACATACACAAAGACACACACACCACATAACACACACCACACACACACACCACACACATATACCCCACACACATATATACCAAACACACACACACCCCACACACCATACACACACACACCACACACACACACTACACACACACCACACACACACACACCACACACACACCACACACACACACACCACACACACAGACACACACACCACACACACATATCACACACACACCCCACACATACACACCACACACACACACACACTACACACATCACACCTCACAGACACATCCATAGTTATGGACCTACAGAAAGTTCTAGTAATAAAAACCACACACTAGAGATGACTCTTGGACAGAGTCACAGGAAGAACTGAGCAGAGAGAGGTGTTGCCCTTCTTATGTTCTTCTCTGGTAAAGGGGCAAAGGAGAGGTAGTCTAAATTAAACATTATTCTATTTCCTCGGCAAGAATCTGATGTCTGAAGCCCATTAACAAAACTATTTAGAGTTTTCCAAGAAATGCTTTGGAAATAGGAATATTTTAAATAAACTAGCAATAAAAACCAGAAAACAATGCTTACTGTTGAAAATACAGCCGAGGGCAGGAGACTACAGAGGACGCCTGCCAAGTGCCACGCACAGTAACATCCTGAATGATTGGTTCTCAAGTGAGGTCCCAGGTCCCAGGTCCCAGGCGAGCATGTCAGCTTCTTCCGGGGATTTTCAGAAATGCAAGTGCCAGGGCCCCACCCTACCATGGGACTAGTTGAGGGTGAGAGGAACCCAGAGACCTGCATTTTCACAAGTCCCCCACTTTCTCCGTCAGTGTTCCGATCCAGGCTTTGAGAACGTCTGGCCCGATACAAATGAGGTTTTTATGTAAGGTGGGTCTGAGACAGGTATAGCTCCGCCAGACACCGATTCATGTTCCCTGCGGTCTGATGGTGTCGTTTCACTGGCGTTTATAATCAACTGTTTTCACTCCCACGAAAACCACAGGCTCTCTGGGTAAGATTATTGTTACCCAGGTCAGTGGTTGAACTGTTAGTAACAACATCAACCGGAAATAATTTTCTGCTAACATGCTCTGCTAGCATCAGTATTATGTATTGAAAATGAAATAAACAACAAAAACAGTCATGAAGTGTTGCCTCACTCCATATCAAGAGCTGAAAATGAAGACTCGGATAAACACAACAACAACAAAAACCGCTGGGCCTTCCCTGGAGGCCCAGTGGTTAGGAATCTGCCTGCCAGTGCAGGGGACACGGGTTCGATCCCTGGTCTGGGAAGATCCCACACGCCTCGGAGTTGCTAAGCCAGCGAGCCACAACTACCAAAGCCCAAACACCTAGAGCCCGCGCTCCACAACCAGAGAACTCACCACCAGGAGGAACCCGCACACGGCAGTGAAGAGAAGCCCTGCTCACCACAACCAGAGGAAGCCCACACAACGCAGTGAAGACCCAGCACAGCCAAAAATAAACAAACAAACCCTAAACGAAACAAACAAGCAAAACACACTGGGAGAATTCTGTGTTCCCAAGTAGACGGGGAGTGGTTCAATGCTCCAGTGACTAGATGCCTGGCCCCAGGTTGCAGCAAGGTACTCCTGGGTCCACATGTCCTGGAGGCTACAAGGAATGCAGAGTCTCAGGCCCCTCCACCACCCCGGCACCAGAATCTGCATTTTAACAGGATCCCCAAGGAATCTGCATTCACATTAGACCTCGAGAGCAATGTATTCGATGAGACATGGTTAAGTATTTGGAGGCATGCTGGATTTCCTAGGCCTTCACCTTCTTGTGCAATGAAAGACCAACTGTGTCAAAAGAGGCACGCTATTATCCACAGCAGCAACGTCGCGCAGTTCTTAAATGCCTTCTGTAAGTACGGCACTGTTCAGTTCAGTTCAGTCGCTCAGTCGTGTCCGACTCTTTGCGACCCCATGAATTGCAGCACGCCAGGCCTCCCTGTCCATCACCAACTCCCGGAGTTCACTCAGACTCACGTCCATCGAGTCAGTGATGCCATCCAGCCCTCTCATCCTCTTTCGTCCCCTTCTCCTCCTGCCCCCAATCCCTCCCAGCATCAGAGTCTTTTCCAATGAGTCAACTCTGCATGAGGTGGCCAAAGTACTGGAGTTTCAGCTTTAGCATCATTCCTTCCGAAGAAATCCCAGGGCTGATCTCCTTCAGAATGGACTGGTTGGATCTCCTTGCAGTCCAAGGGACTCTCAAGAGTCTTCTCCAACACCACAGTTCAAAAGCATCAATTCTTCGGCCCTCAGCCTTCTTTACAGTCCAACTCTCACATCCATTCATGACCACAGGAAAACCATAGTCTTGACTAGATGAATCTTTGTTGGCAAAGTAATGTCTCTGCTTTTCGATATGCTATCTAGGTTGGTCATAACTTTCCTTCCAAGGAATAAGCATCTTTTAATTTCATGGCTGCAGTCACCATCTGCAGTGATTTTGGAGCCCCAAAAAATAGTCTGACACTGTTTCCCCATCTATTTCCCATGAAGTGATGGGACCGGATGCCATGATCTTCGTAAGTGGGCATTTAAAAACAAAAGAGGAACTTGACTTACCCTTTCTAAATAGACTGATTTAAATTAAATAGCAACTGGCCACTTTTTTACACCATGACAAGGAGAATTTGAAAAGTCTCTTGAAGACAGACAGAGTCGCTCACTCTGTTCAACTCTTTGTGACCCCAAGGACTGTAGCCCACCAGGCTCCTCTGTCCATGGGATTCTCCAGGCAAGAATACTGGATTGGGTTGCCATTTCCTCCTCCAGGGGATCTTCCTGACCCAGGGATTGAACCCAGGTCTCCTGGATTTGCAGGCAGATTCTTTACTATCTGAGCCACCAGGGAAGCCCTTGAAGACAGAAAAGTGAAGTGAAAGTGAAGTCATTCAGTTGTGTCTGACTCTTTGCAACCCCATGGACTGTAGCCTGCAAGGCTCCTCTGCCCATGGGATTTTCCAGGCAAGAATACTGGAGCGGGTTGCCATCTGTTTTGAAGACAGAAGCCTACATCAAATTTATTTAAGGGAAATCTGAAATTTAGAAAGTAGCAGGGAGAGAGGGGTGACTGGGGGCCTCTAAGCACAGAACAGGGGTGTGGACAGAGCTGAGTGGGTAAGTAAGAAAACTGAGGCCAGCCTGGGTGTCAGGCGGCCTCCATGAGATCAAGTCGAGGCTGAGCTCATCTGCCCAGGAAACCGGACGCGGCTGCCGTCGCGGTTGATTCCACAGACTCTACCAGGCTGAGGGTGGAGGGCGCGGGCGGGGGCATGGCCCGGCAGTGGGGCTGAGGGAAGCGGAGAGGCCCTCCGTGGGCAGGCTTCTCCCTGCACTGCTCTGCCTCCTGGAGATGAGAGCTGGGAGAGCAGACAGCTTTGCCCTGCGATAAAAACCCATGTTTTACGCAGCAGGGCCTCAAAGCAGCCCGGCTGAGCGACCCAGGGGGGCCCCCTCTGCTGGGCAGGTTGCTCCCCGCTCAGAGTAAAAGCAGCTATGATATTCTCTTTAGTGAGAAAAACGCCCTCGCCATCTGCTGCATCATTGATGGCCTTCCCGGGCCTGGCCTACTGTTCGGGTGCCTCTAATAGTCTCATCTGTGCACTCGCTTGCGGGTTGTTGGGTTCTGTTTTCCGGCAGAAGTCCTGGGACACATGTGCCGCACCCTCAGCACCTTGCTGGCCCAGCAAAGGCGTGGGCAGCCCTGGTTTAAGGATAACACGTGCTGACTGCAGGAATATAATAAAATCCTTATATACAGGCTCCATCTCAAGTGCCTTTCTTACCGCACACCCTTCAGAACCAGTTTGGATCAACCACATGACTTGTGGAGACAAGTTTCACCAACGCGGCATGAAGGGAGCAGACCCCCTCTGCTCTAGACTGTGTTCAGCCATGTGGTTGTCACAGGTCTATAAGAGATCCCAAAGCCCTGCCTATGCTCGCAGGGTGCCCGTTACAAAGACTGAGCGTGCCTGCCAAGTCGTGTCTGACTCTATGAGACCCCATGGACTGTAGCCCATCAGGCTCCTCTGCTCATGGGATTTCCCAGGCAAGAATACTGGAGTGGGTTGCCATTTCCTCCTCCAGGGGATCTCCTGATCCAGGGATCAAACCCTGGTGTCTTGTGTCTCCCGCACTGGCTGGAAGATTCTTTACCACTGTGCCCCCTGTAACCGAGTAAATACGTGAGGGGCCGGAGACCACGGTGCCAGGAGCCGACACGACCCAGAAAAGAGCTTTGTGCGGTTCCCAGATCCTGGCACATCCTCTTTATCATGTGTGCAAATAAACAACCTCAACATCGTGGGGTTTATACCAGTGTACACGTAACACATACAACAGCTGTAGTGTTAAGCAGGGTGGGGAAAACAGGCTTTTTATACAGTTGCAATTTTTTACATTTATGTGAGGTAATAGGACATTAACTCTAAAGGGACAGGGACCACCAGGGAATGTACATTATAACCCCTCGAGCAACACTCGTTCAGTCACTTTGTGACTCTTTGCGACCCCACAGACTGTAGCCCACCAGGCTCCTCTGTCCATGGGATTCTCCAGGCAAGAATACTGGAGTGGGTTGCCATGCCCTCCTCCAGGGGATCTTCCTGGATCAGAGATTGAACCCGGGTCTCCTACACTGGCAGGTGGATTCTTTTAACACTGAGCTACCAGCAAAGCAACCACTAAGAAAATGCAAGCAAGGATAACAGATACATTTAAAGGGAATTCTAAAACTCAACCACCTTTTAAACAAGGACAATCAGGCTACAAATAGCAAAATGATGGACATCATATCACATCACTAATTACAATAAACGTAGAGGATCAGACTCTCCAAAGAAAAGACAGAGATATTCAGAGTGCATTTTAAGAAGCGAGACCTAGTTGATACGCTGTTTATAAGAGACGTACTTTTAATACACAGATAAGCTGAAAGTACCGGGTGGGGAAAGGCGCGTACTGTCAGTAACTATGTCAACATCAGATCAAAGACACTTGAAGACGGAGTGTCCCCAGGAGTAAAGAGGGGCATTTCATGATAACAAAAGGGTCAATTTGTCACAAAGTCCTAACAGACACAAAGGTTTATGCGCTTCATAACAGAGCTTCGAGCTACATGTGGCAAGACTGGGCAGACGGAAGGGAGAGGCGGACAGAGGCCCAGGGAGCCTGCATGCGTGCGGGTCAGCATACAGACACAGGCCCCAGGCCAGCAGCCCCGGGCGTGCTCTGCACAAACCACCTACCGATCAAGAGAAAAACCCTGCCCCTCCGGAGCCGAGAGCTCCCGATGCTATCAGGTGAATGCGGGCAGCCGGGGAAGTCCCCTGCTCCTCGCTGCCTGCCGGGGGGTTCTTGGTGGTGAGTTTGGCTGCAAGAGGCATGTTGTTTCCAGCTGCTGATGGGTGACTAGGTAAGCTGAAACCGACCCTGGGCGTGTCAGGGGGCCGCTCTGGAGGTGGTCCCATCTCCCTCTGAGGTGGAGGTCATCTGCTCCCTAGGTGAGGTCACAGGGCGTCCGCACACCCGGACTCCTCCTGGCTGGTCCCGCTTGGGGCAACCCTCTGATCAGAGCATAGCAATGACCTTGAGTGTGGGAAGGCGGGGACTCACCTCTTTTCTCAGCTCGGAATACAGAGAAAGTTTACACCCAGGAAACAAGTCCAATACTCAGTGATAATCACTGAATTACAATTCCCCAAACTTTACCTGGGATTCCCTGGTAGCTCCACTGGTAAAGAATCTGCCTGCAATGCAGGAGACCCCAGTTTGATTCCTGGGTTGGGAAGGTCTCCTGCAGAAGGGAATGGCTACACACTCCAGTATTCTTGGGCTTCCCTGGTGGCTCAGCTGATAAAGAATCCACGTGCAATTCAGGAGACCTGGGTTCGATCCCTGGGATGGGAAGATCCCTTAGAGAAGGGAACGGCAACCCACTATATAGTCCATGGGGTTGCAAAGAGTCAGACACAACTGAGCAACTTTCACTCATTCACTCAAACTTGACTTATTGCAAAGGGAAGAAGTCCACTAGCAGATTAAATTGCTTTCCAGCAAAATTAAACATGTAACGAGAACAAACTAAATCTAGCCCCAGTGACGTGTGCCTGCCTTGTTCATGCATAGCCACAAGTCTTATACACTCATTTTAAAACAGCAACCCAAGGTCTAAAAGTGTAAGCAGTGGAAGGAGTTCCTAATAAACCGCAGTTCAGCTCTGGTTAAAAAAATAATAAGAATAACAGGGAACCAGGAAGTCACTGCGAATGAAAAGCAGAACAAGAGCCATTTGTCCCGGGAGGGACTGATGGAAGGTGAAGAGGAGAGGTGAGATTATCACTCATTATTTTTTGCTTCCACCTGAGGAGCCACAGCAGCACTGCACCAGAGAGGAGAGCGGGAGGAATGTCAACCCCACGCTCAGAAACCAGACTGGCTGGCAACACGCGATCAGGAACGGCACACATTCAGCAGGATGTGCAGGTCCATTATTTCATGGATAAGTGTTGGAATGTATCCTGAGGAAACAAGGATGAAGATGCACCTAGGTATTCAGCGATGAAGATACTGGGCTCCCTGGTGCCTCAGTCAGTAAAGAATTCGCCTGCAGTGCAGGGGACTCAGGTTCAACCCCTGGGTCAGGAAGATCCCCTGGAGAAAGGAATGACAACCCAGTCTGGGGAGATGCCATGGGTGGAGGAGCCTGGAAGGCTACAGTGCATGGGGTTGCAAGAGTCGGACACGACTTAGAGACTAAACCACCACTGCTATGAAGATACTGTTGAAGCTTTGTTTATGATACTAAAATGTATGAGGCTCTCTATAAATGTCCAGTGATAAGACATGATAAGAAATCACACACACACTCACACATACTCACACTCACACACACTCACACTCACACACACACACATCTATGCAGCAGGAAACTTGTTGCTGAAAAATGTGTATTTCTTACCCTGAATGATGTTTACCCTGGATTGTTGGAGGCGGGGCTAAGTTGAGAAACAAGACAGAATATTACATCCTGTAGAGTTCTAATAGTAAAATCTTTTTCCTTTTGGCCGTGCTGTTCGGCATGTGAGATCTAGCTCCCTGATCCGGGATCAAACCAGGGCCCCCTCCATTAGGAGTGCAGAGTCTTAACCACTGGACCACCAGGGAAGTACCATAGTTATGAGATCTTGTCCGTAAACTTACATGTGTACTTGTGCATATAAGATGCTATCCATGACTATTCCTGGGTTTGGGGATTATAGGTGATTTCTGTGTTCCAGTTTTTACTTCTGAGTTTCCTACAGGAATAAAACCTACTGCCCATAACTCTACTGTACCTAGTAACCAAGCCCAGTGAAAAGACAAGCACAAATTTGACCCTGCTTGGGGCTTTCCTGATATTACGGGATAGCTCTCCTCCTGTGATCCTAACCCCCCTAGCTCGGGGCACTCAGTGACCAGCCTTCCAGGGATCTGGGAGAAGTGGCCGTGTCCCTCATTCTCCTGGAAGCTGGAAGCCCCACAGCACCTGGTGGGCCTTGAAGATGGTTTTCAGAAGCATCAGTGTCATTGCTGGTAACCTGAGGCGAGGGCTAGCGGTCTTGCAGAGACTTCTGGAAGCCTCTTGCTGGGAGAAGAGGTGGTGGTGGTCCCACAGAGACCTAGTAGGACTCGGGTCTCCTGGGTCGGTTAAAGAAAGAAGCTTTGCTGAAAATACTCCCTGGAGGGGGAGGCCAGGGTGAAGAAAACAAACAGGCGAGGGTGGGCGTCCACAGACCAGCCGTTTGAAGGTGGCCGTTCCCACCCCAGAGCCGGTGGAGCTGGAGGGGCTACCGGGGGGCGCGCATGGTCATGGGCAAGAAGGGAGCAGGAACAGGGCACCCCAGCCTCATGCCACCCACCCTCCCGTCTCTAGCCAGCACCTCCCGCTGGCCAGAGCCCACCCCAGGCAGGCAGCGAGGGCGGGGGGCTCAGGGAGATGCAGCCTGCAGGGCAGACCCGTCTGCGGGCTGAGAGCAGGTGGGCGGTGCTGGGGATGAGGGACTCAGAGGAGCCTCCCGAGAGGACCCAGCCAGGGGCGACCCCCAGGGACCCGAGAGCACTCTCGTAACCCAGCTGGCCTTTTGGCCAATGCTGGCGTTTGGTGTGCAAAGACCGTTGACAATCAGAAGTCAAGCACCGGGAGAGCAAGGAAGAGAGGTCATCGAGGACGAAGGAAAGAAAAAGAAGCTTAAAGGGCAGATGACTCGTAGCAAGGGCCTTGCAGCCCCACAGGTGGTGCTGAGCGCGGCAGCTGAGGAGCCGGGAGGAGGGCCCCTTGGTCTCTCTCTCTCGTCGCTGTAACCAGGGGCCCCAGAAGGCAGACTCTGCAGTCACCAGAGGCAGAACGGAAAACCAGGTCACGGTCAGGTGTGCCTGCTTCTTCTTTTTGCCCACATTTAAACAACTGCGGTCAAACATATATAAAATGTACCATTTCAACGGCTTTTAAGTGCACCATTCAGCAGTATGAAGCACATTTATGTCGTTCCATAACCATCACCACCATCCATCTCCAGAACCTTCCTAAATTGTAACCCTGTCTCCATTAAACACCAGCCCCTGGTAACCACCATCTAAAGTGTGCTTAGTCGCTCAGTCGTGTCCGACTCTCTGTGACCCCGCGGACTGCAGCCCTCCAGGCTCCTCTGTCCATGGCATTGCCCAGGCAAGAACACTGGAGTAGGTTGCCATGCCCTTCTCCAGGGGAGCTTCCCCACCCAGGGATGGAACCCATGTCTCCTGCATTGGCAGACAGATTTTTTACCACTGAGCCCCCCTGGGAAGCCCAACCACCACCTGCTTTCCACAAATGTGACTCCTCCTGGGACCTCATATAAGTGAATCTCAAATGTTCTTGTGGCTCTTCACTTCAGCCTAACGTCCTCAAGGTCCATCCCTGATGGTGCAGGTGACAGGATATCCTCACAAGTCCTTGTGAGGACCACAGCTTGTTTGCCCATCATCCATCGCTGGGCACGTATGTCCCTTCCACCCCTTGCTATTGTGAAGAGCGCTGCCGTGAGCACAGAGAGCAGACATCTGTTCCAACTCCTGCTTTCCCTCTTTTTCAGATATAAATCCGGAAGTGGAATTGCTGAATTGTATGGTAATTCCGTATTTAATTTTTGACAAGTCACTCTTCTGTTTTCCATGACGATGGTACCCCTGTACGTTACCACCACCAAGGCACAGGGTTCCGAGTCTCCACATCCTCGCCAACACCGGTTCTCTGTCGTTGTTTTTAATCATAGCCAACCTCGTGGGCGTGAGCTGGCATGTCACGATGGGGTTGACTTGAGCTTCCCTGGTGATTAGTGGTGCTGAGCCTGTTTTTGTGGGCTCGTTGGCCAACGGTATGTCTCCTTTGCTTCCTCCATCTTGTATACACAATCCTGTTGAAATCTGCTTGGGTCCAGAAGCCCGCGTATCCAACTGCCTTCCCACTGTCAGCCACTTACTGCCCACGGCCCCCTAGACGTTCATGTTTGACAATAAATCCACTCCTCTCCCCGCCCCCGACCCCACAGCCTGAGCTCCTTCTTCTCCAGGATCCAGGGGCACGAGCTGGATGGAGGCACTGCCACCCGGACCCACGGGGAGCCTCTGCGTCCCCAGGAAATTCCAGGAAACCTTCCTGTTAGGCGCCCAGCAGCCTCTGTCCTCCCCGCGTTCCTACCATCACCCACTTTGTCCCCTGAGCTCCATGTCTCCTGTCTTCCCAGCTCACCCCAAGCCTGGCTGGAAAACACGAGGTAATTTTTTTACTTTTTCTCTTTCTTGTTCATCTTGAACAAGGGCGCATATGAATGCCCTTTTTTTTTGTTTAAAGATTTTGTTGCCGGAAAGTGATGAGGGATTAAAAGCAACAAGCAAAGCAAGCCCAAACAGTAGAGGCACTGTCCCCAGGCTATAACTGTTGCTCAGGCCTTTGCATCTTTGGCTCTGAGGCCCGGGGTCTCTGGCCCACCTCGTCTCCCGGCTGAGGCCAAACGTGAGACACGATGCCCCCTCCTCCCTCACAGACTCTGGCCCGAAAGGCCACGTGGCAGGGGTCATGGGCTCCGTGCTCCCTGAGACCTTTCAGCAGCTGGCTCACGTGGACGGGCCACAGCCTCGACCAGCTGCACCCCGGGGATCTGGGGCCTGGAGGGGAGGAAGGACACAGCAAACCCCACATTCTGCCCCAGGCTCCCAGACCGTGGCTCCCCTCCACCCCACCACGTGAGCCAGCGCCGTGCTGTGGCTCGTCTCCCCACACAGCTACTGCTGCACCTGGTCTGGGCCCACCCAGGTCTCCAGTCTGATCATCTCCTGGAGCAGACAATGTGAGCGTCACCTCCCCACCCCGGCCCCTAGCTCGCGGGACACCCCACATCTGGAGCGGCAGGCACCCTAGGGCCGCACCAAGCGTCTCCAAACAGAAATTCATTTCTGCTAACATTTACCAAACAGGTTGACAGGGGCACCTCTGCTCAGCCTGACCGTCAGGTGCGGGCCACACCTGAAGTGCTGTGTCCAGGCACACGTGGGCACACCACCGTGAGGAGCGTGACGGTGGCACCATCCATTGTGTCCAGTCCAGAGCACTGCAGGCCCTGGCGTGCCTTATAGGTAACCCTAACCTATAGGTGTGCCTGTCTGCTGTTGCTTCCTGGGGCCTCTGGAACAAAGACAAACCTAGACAGCATGTTAAAGACCAGAGACATCACTTCGCTGACAAAGGTCTGTATAGTCAAAGGTATGGTTTTTCCAGTAGTCAGGTATGGATGTGAGAGTTGGACTATAAAGAAACCTGAGCACCGAAGAATTGGTGCTTCCGAACTGTGGTGCTGGAGAAGCCCCTTGAGGGTCCCTTGGACTGCGAGGAGATCCAACCAGTCCATTCTAAAGGAGATCAGTCCTGAATATTCACTGGAAGGAATGATGGTGAAGCTGAAGCTCCAATACTTTGGCAACATGATGCAAAGAGCAGACTCATTGGAAAAGACCCGATGCTGGGAAAGACTGAAGGCGGGAGGAGAAGGGGATGACAGAGGATGAGATGGTGGGATGGCATCACCCACTGGATGGACATGAGTGTGAGCAAGCTCTGGGAGATGGTGAAGGACAGGGAACCCTGGCGTGCTGCAGTCCATGGGGTTACAAAGAGTCAGACACGACTGAGCAACTGAACAGCAACAGATACCTCTTCTCTCACAGTTCTGGAGGGCAGAAGTCTGAACTTGAGGTGCATCAGACCGTGCTCCCTCTGGAGGCCCTGGGGGAGGGTCCCTCTTGCCCCCTCCAGCTGGAGGGGCCCAGGGCCGCCCTCGGCTTCCTGGGCTCACAGCCGCACCCTCCCTCGGCTCTCTTCCATCACGGCCTGGCCTTCCCAGGCATCTCCTCTCTCCGTGGCTCTTCCCCTCTTATGAGGACACCATCGTGCTGGGTTAAGGGCCAGCCCTGCTCCGGGATGACCTCATCATGACTAATCACAGCTGCAGTGACCCAGTTTCCAAAGAAATCCTGTATTTGTCTTCTAAGGTCCCAGGAAGAACCTGAATGTGGGGGGACACTCTGACCCGGGGCATCCTCTCAGCTACAAGCCCACCACCCCCCAAGTCACGGGACCTCGAGGGTGGGCCCAGGCCTCCTGCACAGACCCTCTGGCCTAAGCAAGTCCACCTCAGAGGAGCCGACCCGCCCGGCCTCCGCCTCTCTGACCCCTGACCCCGTGGTCCGGGTGACTCCTCTGCACCACGGCCGCCGCCCAACCCCAGGGCCGCTCTGTGACTTGTGACCGTCTGCAGCTGCTGTCCCTCTGAATCTTCCTGTCTGCCTGGAGTCTCTCCTCCTCCAGACTCTCTATCCAGTAACGTGTGTGTAGGGGCCGGGTCATGCCAGTGGACAGAGCACAGATCCCCGCACGGAGGAGGGAACGCCGGGTTCTCTGCCTGACCCCCCGTCCTGGGAGGGCAGGGGAGTGGTCACTGTCCCTCCCTGAGCCCACTCAGCTTCTTCCTGGCCCTGTTTGGACTCTGAGAGCGCCACGAACCACTCCTCAATGTGCCACCCTTCCAGCCCTGGGGTTCTTCCTTTGTTCCACCCGGAAAAGCCCAGCTTCTCAAGCCTGGGATGCTGGCACAATGGACTCACCTCACCACCCTGCAGACCTTGTGGAGTCACGCCCTAAAAGGCGGAGGAGGCCCCCAGGCTGAAACCAGACTGCTCTCAGTCCAGCAGCTCCTCCTTCCTCCCCAACACCTCCCACACGCCTGAAACCCTGGCGGGCAGGCCCACCCGGTGGCCCACCCGCCTGGCCCCAGGCCTCCCTTAGGGCACCCTCCTGGGGACAGCAAACATTCTCACCCAACCTCTGTCCAGCCTCTGCAGGCTCCTTGGGGGAATTGCCCACACTTTCTCCTCTTTCTTTCTCCCTTTGTCTACTGGACTCTTCCATCAGCGCCGAAAAACGGGTCTCTCTGAAGACCACGCTCCGCTCCAGCCTGGTTCTCCCCTCCTCATCCACACCTGCCTCCTCATGAAGCACCAGCGTGACTCTTTGCCGTGCCCCCAGCCCACATTGCTGCATCTTTCCGCCAGGAGCGAGCCTTTGTCCCTGCTGACTCCCCTTCCTGGAACACACCTCCTTGGATTTCTTCTTCTTCTTTTTTTTTTTAACATGGAAGAGATGTCTGTAAAGTTTGCGTGTAATCCTTGCTCAGGGGCCACGCTGATCTCTACATCCTCCCAGGTTAGTGGGCGTGCTGCCAAAGGGAGCGCCTCCCTGGCTTTCTCAACCATCCTTTCTTCCTACTGTGGGACCTTCCACCCCACTGCCCCCTGCCGCCTCTTGGCCTCCTCTCCACCCCCAGGCCGTCATGTCTTCATCCTTCGTCCCACGCGCTCTGCCTTGGCCCATCCTTGCCAGTGGCTCCAGTCACCGTAGGCAGTGGTTTCAGTGAGACTCACCAACAGCTTTCCACATCAAAGCCATTTGAAACAGGAGGGCAGGGGGCAGGGCACAACTTTTGAAGGAATGACACAGTCCAAGGCCACAACAGAAACTGATTAGAATCAAGTCCATCCAAGATGGAAGACAAGTCGACTAGACCTTGATCCTCAGTATAAGCTCCTTGTAACACATCAGCAAGCTAAATGACACACCCAGGGGTGCCATGACAGTTCCAAGGTCAACCATCAAAGATCAAAAGGGAGGTGGTGGCCCAATTCCTGGAAATCTCCACCCCATTCCCAAAATATTGCTGCTCTTGTTCAGTTGCTAAGTCAGGTCCAACTCTTTGTGACCCCATGCCCAAATTATTAATAGTTGGAATAATCTTCCTGCTCATTAGCCTATGAAATCACCCAGCCCATAAAAGCTAACTACAGCACATTTTGAGAAGTACCCACCCTCTGTGATGGCGCACACTGTGTCTGTGGAGTGGGTTTCTCTCTGAATAAACCCACTTCTTACCTCTCACTGTGTCTCTCGCTGAATTCTCTCTGCGATGAGACACCCAGAACCTGAACCACGTCTGTGATCTCAGGTGGAAGGCCATAGTTTTGGCTCAGCTTGAGTCCTGGAACATGGGTTCAGGGTTTCCCTGGTGGCGCTAGTGGTAAAGAACCAGCCTGCCAGTGAAGGATATAAGAGACTCGGGTTCCATCCCTGGGTCAGAAGATTCCCTGGAGGAGGGCATGGCAACCCACTCCAGTATTCTTGCCTGGAGAATCCCATGGACAGAGGAGCCTGGTGGGCTATTGCGCAGAGTCGGACACGACTGAGCGACTTAGCACACATGCTCACGGGTTCAAGTCCCAGTCTGAGGTAAAGGGCTTCCGGCATCTCTCCTGAATCTTCTGTTCCCTTTCTGAGTGACTCTGATCTGCCTGGACATACAGCAGCAGCCCTGGCCCCCTCCCACCACTGCCGAAACTGAGCTGTGCTCACTGTTGGCATGGACCCTGGCTGCCCAGTGGACACACGGGGGCGTTGAGTACCAGTCAGGACAGCAGAGGACACAGTGACTGCGAGGAAGAGGTGACCAGCCAGAGAAGGGAGTCAGAAGGCTAAAAGATACTCTTTCTTTTCTCCAAAAACATGTTTCTTTCTTGCAAAACATGTTTCTCCATAACCCATATGGGTGACATTGTTGGCATGACCAGCCCAGGGGATGGGTTTTTCTTGGGCTCCAAAAATCACTGCAAATGGTGACTGCACCCATGAAAATAAAAGATGCTTGCTCCTTGGGAGAAAAGCTATGACAACAACAAACCTAGACAACATATTAAAAAGCAAAGATATTACTTTACCAATAA
The DNA here is from genome assembly GCF_003369695.1 of Bos indicus x Bos taurus. NCBI lineage: Eukaryota > Metazoa > Chordata > Mammalia > Artiodactyla > Bovidae > Bos > Bos indicus x Bos taurus. The sequence goes on along the minus strand of NC_040079.1, from coordinate 2,776,807 downwards.
AAGTCTATCTAGTCAAAGCTATGGTTTTTCCAGTAGTAAAGTATGGATGTGAGAGTTGGACTGTAAAGAAAGCTGAGCACCAAAGAACCAATGCTTTTGAACTGTGGTGCTGGAGAAGACTCTTGAGAGTCCCTTGAACTGCAAGGAGATCCAACCAGTCCATCCTAAAGGAAATCAGTCCTGAATATTCATTGGAAGGACTGATGATGAACCTGAAGCTCCAATACTTTGGCCACCTGATGCGAAGTACTGACTCACTGGAAAAGACCCTGATGCTGGAAAAGATTGAAGGCAGGAGGAGAAGGGGACGACAGAGGATGAGATGGTTGGATGGCATCATCGACTCAATGGATATGAGTTTGGGTAAGCTCCGGGAGTTGGTGATGGACAGGGAAGTCTGGCGTGCTGCAGTCCATGGGGTGGCAAAGAGTCAGACGAAAGTGACTGAACTGAACTGAACTGAGGGCTGGGGAGTGGAGGCTGGCAGGGTGGGGTGAAGAAGGATAAAGGGAATGATGTCTAGGCACAGTTTCTTTTTGGGTTGATGAAATGTTCTCAAATTGACTGGGGCTTCCCTGGTGGCTCAGATGGTAAAGAATCTGCCTGCAATGCAAGAGAGCCGGGTTTGATCCCTGGGTCAGGAAGATCCCCTGGAGAAGGGAATGGCTACACACTCCAGTATTCTTGCCTGGAGAATCCCATGGACAGAGGAGTCTGGTGGGCTACAGTCCATGGGGTCACAAAAAGTCGGACACAACTGAACGACTTTCACTTTCTTCTCAAATTGATTGTGGTGATGGTTTCACAATTCTGTGGATTTACTAAATGCTATTGAATTGTACAGTTTAAATGGGTGAATTACATGGTTTGTGAATTTTATCTCAATAAAGCTGTTAAAGAGTGATGATGTAGTCAATGCTGACTCAAAGATACTCACAAGCTGCAAAGAACTAATTCCACTGTATATGAAGTATTATTCTCCTTGTGTTTTGTTTTAAACACTCATACGTGAATAGGAAAAATATCTGGAAATACCCCCAAGAAGTTACAGTGAGTATCTCTAGGTGATGGCATTATGGATTTAAATATATAGTTTCATATACTTTCTGTATGTCTTATAATAGGCACGTAATCTCTATTGAAAAATACTATACTTAATCATCTACCCTATTTTAAAAAATAGATTATTTAAATAGGTTATTTTTAAATGGCTATTAATGTTATCAAAAGTATATCATGAATAGAGACTAAAGTCCATAGATTGCTCACTGCATACACAACATCTCAAAGTCCTTAGAACACGTCCCCCTGCCCCCCCAGTACACACCCCCATGATCCCACGATTTGTCTGTGTTCAGAAGACCTACTCAGCATCATGCCCTCAGTGGCTAATCTGGGGAGACAGCACAGCACTGGGCTTAGTTCGTAAGCGAAGGTAAACTCCCCTTGTGTAACAGCACATCTATAATTGAGAACTGTAATAAATGGTATTCTCATGAGCACATTTCCTCCGATACTCTACTCCGAGTCACTGGCTGGGGCTGGAGAGAACAGATCCCATTATGCTCAACAGAAAGACTCCATCGGTAACAGCCTCACCGCAGATGTTGGCATTTCAAACCATCAAAATACCTGGATATGGTTTCTGGTAGCAAGGCTCCAGTCTCCAAGGCAGTAAACTCAGCTCCTTCCATTGTCGTTCCCTGGACTGACTTCTTCATTCATGGGCCCAGACTCCACAGGCATTTAGCTTATCCAAACTCATCACTGGGGGTGCAGTGATGAATACCAGGTGAAGGCGAGGCCACACTGACAGCCCTAGCTGCTGCTGCTGCTGCTAAGTCGCTCAGCCGTGTCCAACTCTTAGCGACCCCATGAACTACAGCCTACCAGGCTCCTCCATCCACGGGATTTTCCAGGCAAGAGTACTGGAGTGGGTTGCCATTGCCTTCTCCAGACAGCCCTAGCAAGATCTGGCAAAACGCAACCCATGGGCACCCCTCCTGCCTTCTCCCATATCCGAGGGGTCTCTGTGTGACTCCAGGAGGACCCTGGTTCAGAGTGTCACACGGAGAGGGGATGGAGAGGCAGAGGAAGGGCTGTATTAACATCGGCTTGGGTGGAGAGAGGAAGGCAACTGAGTGAACAGACCTTGATATGCCAATTACCTAGCGGAAGTGACAGCAGTCTCCCAGACAGCAGAGAGACAATGCAGGAGCCCATACCATTTTTATAAGGCATGTACTTGGTATTAAAACAAAGATACTGGGATAGTCTGGATGGCCAGGCAGAATGGCAGAGGGAAGAAAGATGAAGAAAACAATCTCAGATCCCGCAAGACAGGTACACTGCAATCTGCGCTGTCGGGAATGCCTGGGAACAGCAACTTGGTAGCTAAACACTGACCTGTCACCTCGTTGTCTTAAGCCTCACACATCTGAAAATCCCAGGTTTTGAAAGCGGATGTGCGAAAGAGAAGCTTCCTGCATTTTCTGGGGTTTCCCAGTTGAATCCATGGCACGCCTACATTTCAGAGTCATGGCCTGAGGTTAAGAGCTTGATTTATATCAGTGCTTCCTGACCTATGTGCATGGGACTTGAGCCAGACGGGGGAGTAGGGGAAACCCAGCATAGGCTTCTGATGGTTGAAGAAGGAATGACTCTCAGTTACACAGCATCCCATCATATTAGTGTGCCATCATTTATCGAGCCAGTTTCCCGTCAGTTGATAACTGGGCCAGCTTTTTGGAACTTTGTGGGTCCCAATGTTACTGTAATGGTATGTATGTGTGTGTGTGTGTGTGTGTGTGTGTGTGTGTGTATACACACATATATATATTACATGCATATATGTGTATATATACATGTACTCTTTGTGACCCCGTGGGGTGTAGCCCACCTGGATCCTCTGTCCATGGGATTTCCCAGGCAAGAATACTGCACAGGTGGCTGTTGCGTTTTCCAGGGGATCTTCCTGACCCAGGGACAGAACTTGAGTCTCCTGCAATGGCAGGAGGATTCTTTACCACTGAGCCACCTGGGAGGCCCACAGACATCCTCGCTGTTGTTGTGAACAGCAACGGACTGCTGTTCGGTCACTAAGTTGTGTCTGACTCTTTGCGACCACATAGACTGTAGCACGCCAGGCTTCCCTGTTCTTCACTATCTGCCAGCGCTTGCTCAAACTCACACCCATTGAGTCGGTGATGCCATCCAACCACCTTATCCTCTGTCACCTCATCCTTCTCCTGCCTTCAATCTTCCCCAGCATCAGGGTCTTTTCCAATGAGTCAGCTCTTTGCATCAGGTGGCTAAAGTATTGGAGCTTCAGCATCAGTCTTTCCAATGAATATTCAGGGCTGATTTCCTTTAGGATTGACTGGTTTGACCTCCTTGCAGTCCAAGGACTCTCAAGAGTCTTCTCCAACACCACAGTTCTAAAGCATCAGTTCTTCGGCGCTTAGCCTTCTCTACAGTCCAATTCTCATATCCATACATGACTACTGGAAAAACCACAGCTTTGACTATACATCCCTTTATTTACAAAGTGACGTCTCTGCCTTTTAATATGCTGTCTACGTTTGTCATAGCTTTCCTTCCAAGGAGCATCTTCTAATTTCATGCCTGCAGTCACTGTCCACAGTGATTTTGGAGCCCAAGAAAATAAAATCTGTCACTGTTTCCACTTTTTCCCCCATCTATTTGTCATATGATAATATATATTATATGTGTGTGTAGTGGCTCAGCAGTAAAAAAATCCTCCTTCAATGCAGGAGACACAAGTTCAATGCCTGGGTTGGGAAGACCCCTTGGAGGAAGGCATGGCAACCCACTTCAGTATTCTTGCCTGGAGAATCCCACGACTGAGGGGCCTGGCAGGCTACAGTCCACGGTGTCGCAAAGAGTCGGACATGACTGAATTGACTGAGCATACACGATGGTATGATCACTCACCTAGAGCCAGACATCCTGGAATGTGAAGTGGGCCTTAGAAAGCATCACTACAAACAAAGCTAGTGGAGGTGATGGAATTCCAGTTGAGCTATTCCAAATCCTGAAAGATGATGCTATAAAAGTGCTGCACTCAATACGCCAGCAAATTTGGAAAACTCAGCAGTGGCCACGGGACTGGAAAAGGTCAGTTTTCATTCCAATCCCAAAGAAAGGCAATGCCAAAGAATGCTCAAACTACCGCACAATTGCACTCATCTCACAAGCTAGTAAAGTAATGCTCAAAATTCTCCAAGCCAGGCTTCAGCAATATGTAAACCGTGAACTTCCTGATGTTCAAGCTGGTTTTAGAATAGGCAGAGGAACCAGAGATCAAATTGCCAACATCCGCTGGATCATGGAAAAAGCAAGAGAGTTCCAGAAAAACATCTATTTCTGTTTTATTGACTATGCCAAAGCCTTTGACTGTGTGGATCACAATAAACTGGAAAATTCTGAAAGAGATGGGAATACCAGACCACCTGACCTGCCTCTTGAGAAACCTATATGCAGGTCAGGAAGCAACAGTTAGAACTAGACACGGAACAATAGACTGGTTCCAAATAGGAAAAGGAGTACGTCAAGGCTGTATATTGTCACCCTGCTTATTTAACTTTTATGCAGAGTACATCATGAGAAACGCTGGACTGGACGAAACACAAGCTGGAATCAAGATTGCCGGGAGAAATATCAATAACCTCAGATATGCAGATGACACCACCCTTATGGCAGAAAGTGAAGAGGAACTAAAGAGCCTCTTGATGAAAGTGAAAAAGGAGAGTGAAAAAGTTGGCTTAAAGCTCAACATTCAGAAAACGAAGATCATGGCATCGGGTCCCATCACTTCATGGGAAATAGATGAGTTAACAGTGGAAACAGTGTCAGACTTTATTTTTTGAGGCTCCAAAATCACTGCAGATGGTGACTGCAGCCATGAAATTAAAAGACGCTTACTGCTTGGAAGGAAAGTTATGACCAACCTAGATAGCATATCGAAAAGCAGAGACATTACTTTGCCAACAAAGATTCATCTAGTCAAGGCTATGGTTTTTCCTGTGGTCATGTATGGATGTGAGAGTTGGACTTTGAAGAAAGCTGAGTGCCAAAGAATTGATGCTTTTGAACTGTGGTGTTGGAGAAGACTCTTGAGAGTCCCTTGGACTGCAAGGAGATCCAACCAGTCCATTCTGAAGGAGATCAGCCCTGGGTGTTCTTCGGAGGGAATGATGCTAAAGCTGAAGTTCCAGTACTTTGGCCACCTCGTGTGAAGAGTTGACTGATTGGAAAGGACTCTGATGCTGGGAGGGATTGGGGGCAGGAGGAAAAGGGGACGACAGAGGATGAGATGGCTGGATGGCATCACTGACTCGATGGACGTGAGTCTGAGTGAACTCCGGGAGTTGGTGATGGACAGGGAGGCCTGGCGTGCTGCAATTCATGGGGTCGCAAAGAGTCGGACACGACTGAGCGACTGAACTGAACTGAACTGATATATACCTACAGGGAAACATATCTCCATGGACTTATGCAGGAAATGGAAAGAATGGCCAGGATCCCAATTCCCTTGAGTCAAAAAAGCTTTGAACTTTTGGGAACAAAGTACATAGTGGTGACCAGGGCAGAGAGGGGAAAACCTGTCCTGCCCACCCAACAGGCAGAGCAGAAGATGGAAGACTCTTCTGCGCACACTCCTGCTTTGGCTGGGCCAGGCTCAAGCAATGGAAAATAAGTCACATTATTAGCAAATGCTGTCTTGATTGAACATAAGCATTCAAAAGCAGTTTTGGTTATAATCCAGTGTCAACAAGTCTTTTACGCTTTTATAGAAGTAGATTAGGTGAGGTTCATGCCAGGTTGGCACCTTGGACCGGGGTAGTGGGGGGGAGTAAGCGGGGAGGCGGCGGTGTATGACATCCACACAACCAGGCTGTGTCTAGCCAGTCAGGCAGAAGAGATTTAGAGAAACCAGTTCTGACCCTGGGATAACAGGAAATGTCTACTGAGCACTTCTCAAGTTACCTAGTGAAACATCCTTATGGGCCAGGAGAGTATGCACACCCCCTGAAAGCATTACTTTTCCTTGAAGTCTCTGGATTATCGTTCGTGTGAATCCCATCCTCACCTCCACCCCCAAAACGAAGTTTGAGAAATGTTGGTGCCTCAGGAAGGCTTTTTTAATCTTCTGGCATTAAGTCAGAAACCCCAGTGTTGAAGAGATCACACAATATGGCATTTCACATTGCCTAAGCCTGTAGGGTCTCTTGGCTGTGAGCGGATTTGCTATTTAGAGCACAAACTTCCTCTCAATCTCTGCTCACCCGCAGACAGTGGGAAAAGGCCGGAGTTTTTCTACTGTTGTTCAAGGACATTTTAAATAATACAATCTTGCTCAACGAGATGTGAGTTTTCAGTTGGCATGGGGCCTGCCCTCCTGTTTAGATGGCCAGACTCATGTGGCAAACAGGATATAAATACATGACATCAACAAGATAAAATAACCTCTTATTTTTATCCCAAGTGGTTTTGATGGTTTGTTTTCCACTGAGAGACAGTTAGAAACTAGAAGAAACTATTTTATGAGTGAAGATTTCATCATTTACCTTTTCATAAAGGGGCTCGTGTCAGAAAAGTTTTCTGAACCACTCTGGTGCCTGAGAAACACGGCTGAGCCCTTAGACGTGCCAGCACCTTCCGGTCACTACAGGCACTAACCCACTTTATATCAGCAGGTTTGGTGGCCGGTCAGGAGCCTCAGACAGCAGGGCACTGAACGGAAGTCAGAGCATCACCACGTGACACGCCGGGGCAGAGAGTGACCATCTGGAGGGGAGGCTTTTGAACGGGTCATGCCTGGGACTGGGTCCGAAGACTAAGGTCTTCCACCACCGGACGCCAGGCCCGCGGCTGCCAACTGCTGGGAAACCGCCCTCCCGCGGCCGCCGTCCACCCGAGGCCTCGGGCGCTCTAGGCCAACCCCGTCCGTCCGTCCGTCCGTCCGTCAGCGCTCCTTCCCCTCGGCCGGTCTATCGGTCCGTCCGTCAGTCAGCGCTCCCTGTCCTCGGCCGGTCCATCGGCCCGTCCGTCAGTCAGTCAGTGCTCCCTCCCCTCGGCCGGTCTATCGGCCCGTCCGTCCGTCAGTCAGTCAGTCAGTCAGTCAGTCAGTGCTCCCTCCCCTCGGCCGGTCTATCGGCCCGTCCGTCCGTCAGTCAGTCAGTCAGTCAGTCAGTGCTCCCTCCCCTCGGCCGGTCTATCGGCCCGTCCGTCCGTCAGTCAGTCAGTCAGTCAGTCAGTCAGTGCTCCCTCCCCTCGGCCGGTCTATCGGCCCGTCCGTCCGTCAGTCAGTCAGTCAGTCAGTCAGTCAGTCAGTGCTCCCTGTCCTCGGCCGGTCCATCGGCCCGTCCGTCAGTCAGTCAGTGCTCCCTCCCCTCGGCCGGTCTATCGGCCCGTCCGTCCGTCAGTCAGTCAGTCAGTCAGTCAGTCAGTGCTCCCTCCCCTCGGCCGGTCTATCGGCCCGTCCGTCCGTCAGTCAGTCAGTCAGTCAGTCAGTGCTCCCTCCCCTCGGCCGGTCCTGCGGGCCGTCCGTTAGCCAGCCCCCCTCCCCGGCTCCATCCTCTGCTCAGTCCGTAGGTCCCCCCGCCTGCCGTCCTCTTGCAGCTCTGTCAGTCGGCAACCCGCCCCCTTCCCCCGAGCCGGTCGGCCAGGCAGTCCCACATCACTCCCGTCACCCGCTACCCCCGCCCCCAGCTAGCGTCCGGCCCCCGGGCGCGCTCAGCCCGCCGTCCGTCCGTCCGCACTCCCGAGCCAGCGCGCCCCGCGCGGGGCGGTGGTGGCGTGTAATGACGTCATATGGGCCGCCTGCCCGCGATTGGCCGCGGCCGCCTCACCAGACCCCGAGCGGCCGGGCACGCGGGCGGGGCGGAGCGCGCGGAAGCCACGCCCCCGGGCGGCGGGCCCGGCGGCCGGCCTGGCGCGGCCACGTGACCCGGGGCCCCGCCGCCCGCCTTATAAGCGGCGCGGCGCGCGGACCGCCGCGGGCCCGACTTCTGGTGGTCTGGGCCGGTACACTCCTCCGCGTCCCTCCTCCCTCGGCGAGCCCGCAGGCGGGCGCCCCTCGGCCAGGTACGCGGGGCGCGGCGAGGGCGGCGGGGTGGGGGCTCCAAGGCGGGCCAGGCTGGGATGTCCGGGTGCCGACCCCTCCACTCCAGAGCCTCCCTTCTAGGCCGCTTTCCTTTGGGGGACTCTCGGGCCTGGGCCCCAGCCCTGACCCCAGCCCCGGTCCCTGCGCGGGGGCCCAGCACCCGCGACCCCTGCCGGTGCGCCTCCCGGGTCGGGAGGACCCCAGCAACTTGTCCTGGGACAACCTGCCCCAGGTCCTGCCTGGCTGAGTCCATCTCCTGCAGACGGACGGGGTCTGGAAAACTTCTGGACTGGACGGGCCAGAACTTCAGGGCTTCTGTGGAGGGGCGTCGTGGCGGGAGCGCAACGCTCAGATGCACCTAACCTGCCTGCCTCGGAAAGCAGTCGGTGCATCTGCCTGGCCGGGGCTGTGGGCAGGATCCTTGCAGCTGCTCCCAACTCCTGCAGCTCCTGCCCGGTGTGACTAAGTCCCGGAGGGCCTTGGGGGTTTTCCTGGACCTGCTGGTGGTGAACCAGAGCAGAGCCCTCCTTGAGTGGGCCTCCCTGGTCCTGACCTCCTTTGGAAGTGAACTTGATCTGGGTTCCACCTCCACGCCCCCTTTTCGTTCTAGGAAAGCCTGCAGGCGGGTGGCTCATGCCCAGACTGGACGACCACCTCTGGAGAGGTCCCTGTGCCAAGGGCACGAAGCACAGAAGCCACCCGAGGGCCAGCGCCAGAGGGCTGGTGGCCAAAGCGGGAGAGATGATCAACTCCTCGGGGTCAGGCCCCTCTCTGCTGGCAGCCCATGGTGCCCTGGGCACTGACCCCGCTCACGGGCCTCAGAGCGCTGGTGTAGGGGGCCAGGGCAGCAGCAGCCACGTCAACAGCTGGCATCACCACTTGGTGCAGAGGAGCCTGGTGCTGTTCTCGGTGGGGGTGGTCCTGGCCTTGGTGCTCAACCTCCTGCAGGTCCAGAGGAACGTCACCCTGTTCCCGGACGAGGTCATCGCCACCATCTTCTCCTCCGCCTGGTGGGTTCCTCCGTGCTGCGGGACAGCAGCGGGTGAGTAGACACTGGAGATGTCTGTTGGGTTAGGAAGTGTGTTGGGCCTCTGAGAACTGTTTATTTGAGAATGGAACCATCCACAGAGGGGCGGTGTGCCTCTCCAGTGAGCGTATCTAGAGGAGAAGGGGCGAGAGGCAGGAGCCCAGATGCCAGGACTCTGGATGCTGGTGATGGGGACCAGGCGGGGCAGTGATTGGCTGTTCCTCGCCCGTGCCAGGCTGACCGAGGTCCTTCCCTCTTTCTGATCTGGCCCTGAGGACAGTGTTGAGGGGCCCACAGCTGTTACCCCGAGCAAGCCGCGCCATTGGCCACCAGCGGAACTGGTGAGCCGAGGAACTGCCACGTGATTGGCTGGCCCTGGGAACATGCTACCAGCCGGGCAACCGAAAACAAACCATCACGTGGGCGAGTGGGCAGAGCTGCCCCAGTGGCTTCTTGCACTTCCTTTTTCAGGATGGCCCTGTGAACGTGCCAAAGCCAGGCCTTTCCCCTGCCCCCCTCCAAAAAAAAACACCGGGGTCCCTGGATGAAGGAAAACAAGTGTCTTATTCAGAGTTTAGCTTTTAGTGCACCTGGCCAGCCACAAAACCTGACCCAGAGTCTGCAGTCTTAACAGACTAGACAGATGGACTATACCTCTGAGTAAAATTTCTTGGTCGTCTGGCTGGTTTTAGGTAAAAACACTGAATTGATCTCAGCCCAGTAGGGCGCTTAGGACTTCTCTGGTCACCCAGCGTTTGCCGTGGCCTAAGGTCTGCCGGTGGTTGAAGTGCAGCGAGCAGCCTGCCCCTGGCGGGCGTCCTGGGCTAGGGGGCAGGACAGGTGTGGACCTGGGTGACCAGGCCGGCTCCTGGCTGCTCCGTGGTTGGCATTTATGGACTGTTTGATATGTTTTGCTTCCCCTGGTCCTTACGAGACTCTGCCGCAGCTCCATTTCACAGCCGTGGGAACCACAAGGGGCCACGCCGAGTGGCAGGCCCGCCGTCCATAGCTGGGTGTGTCCCCTGCACTGGGAACGGTGCCTCGTCAGCAGCCTCCCTTAGAGCAGGGGCAGGCCCCAGGCTGGAGTGGGGACCCTCAGGGGAGGGGTGCTGTGGGGAGAAGGTTCGCACCGTTCTCAGGAAGGTGGGCTCCTGCTCTGTTTTCTAAGCCCTGCCAGCATGCCCTTTTGGGCACTAGGCCCAGATGTGCACTTCCGTCTTCATTCTCATATGATACAGTAGTTTTTTTGACTGAAACAGTTGATCTCAAAACCGTCGAACCATTTGGTTTAGGCTTTATTTGTAACAGAAGCTTCAAGGAATTCCAGGGATATCTGTACGTGATGTCTGGTACCCTAGCTGCTTTTTTTAAGCCATCAGTCAGGAGCATAAAGGGAAGATTCCATAGTACATTTTCACCTACTCGAATCTGAAAGGTTAAGGTTAAGATATAGTGACTTAAGTGATAGAACTGTTTGGGTTCCATTTTTCAAGACTCCAGAATTATGGGAATTCCCTGGCGGTCTAGTGGTTAGGACTCAGTGCTTTCACTGTGGTTGTCCAGGTTCAATACCTGGTCAGGGAACTAAGATCCCACAATCTATGCCATGTGGGTCCCCACCCCCCTCAAAAAAAAGTCCAAAATCAGAACTGGATAAAATGTATTATGAAATTGGAACTATTTCATCGACTCTTGGCCTGAGGCTGTGTTGCTTGTTCCTCTGTTTGGGACCTGAACTGGGCCCTTCTCGTGGGACACCAGGGGTGCCGTGCATGACTCTCAAGCCTCAGTACCTGGCTGACTCCACCTGGCCTGCCTCCCGCCAGCCACCAGCAGGAGTGCGGGGGTGCTTCCCATGTGGATAATTAAACCCCTGGCTCCATTCCTTCTATAGGTCAAGCCAAACAACCCCAGTTTTATTTAAAATTGTACAAAATGATGTGGGTTTTTTGGTTTGTATTCAAGGAGAACAAAGTGTAACATTAGTTTAAAAATAAAAGATGTAAAGTTAGTTTAAATATCTGATGGCTGGTAAATCTAGGAAAGGGAATGGTTTGAATATCGCGTTAATGATCCCCACGAGGCAGTCGCGTCGTCTCTGCTGGCGTGCTCAGACCCTGCCGTCTTGTCTCTCCCCGCAGCTGTGGTCGGCCTGCTGTACCCCTGCATCGACAGTCACCTTGGAGAGCCACACAAGTTCAAGCGCGAGTGGGCCAGCGTGATGCGCTGCGTGGCCGTCTTCGTTGGCATCAACCACGCTAGTGCTGTATCCTAAGACGTTACTGTTAATGCGTGTCTGTCACGTCCTGGGTCAGTTGAGCTGATCTCTTACAAGCATGATTTCAAACCACGTTGCTCACTTTCCTCTCAGCAGAGCTTTCAAAGTGATCCTGAAAAGTCCTTTCAGTTCATTTCAGGAGACAGTTAAAATGACCCTGGGAACAGAGTGGATATCTTTAGTCTGTCCCTTTCTTGGTCACTACCTGTTGGATCCTCCGAGTTGGTTTGGTAAATTCCCCGTCCATTTCTGCCTCCCATCCTTCCACGGTGCAGACCTGGTTCCTGTGGTGCAGTGAGACGTTGCGGGAGCTTCACTCTTCTTGGCTGACCCTTCCAGAAGGCAGAGCAGAAGCCCGTCTGCTTCTCCGCCCTCCCCGGTCATGACCAGGGAAGGCCCAGCGCTGATCAGAGGAGGTGGCCTCAGGAATAGGGTTCCCAGTGGAGGTCACATTCAAGGTCAGGTTCTGGCGTCCACCAGTGGGCTGCCTGGCAAAACACGGTGCAGTTTTCAGGAAGACGGGCCATGGTTTACCAGGCGTCAAGACATTTATAGTTTCTTTCTGACAGCGAGATTATATTTTTAAATTCTGGAGAAAGCTGTTTTTAGAGTTTCTGCTGCTTAAATCTGCTTTACCCTGATTTTAATGATAAGAATGTCAAGAAAAGGTATTACAAGAGAGCCTGGCTCTGACACATTTGTTTTGTCCCCTGTTGGTAAAGTAGTGTTGTGAAGGAGGCCAGCTGTGTCCCCATCAGCTGTGACCGTGTCGTGTTGAATGCCATTCCAATGAGGTGTCTCCTTGCAGACACAGAGTAAAGACTGTGCTTGCTCAGTTCAAACTGCTAATAAGAACAGGAAATAAAAGTGGGACTGTGGATGACTTACTAGGATATAGTTGTTTCGTGGTTGAAATGAATCCAAGCAGGGTTTTATGCATAGTTTTTAATACATTGACTGGTAAAGTCAAGTTTTCAACGCAGGGATCCCAGAGATGCCCCAGGTCATCCTGATCAAGTAGCCTTGTATCCAGCACATGCTCTCTGCAGCTCACTGGGCAGCATCTGAGGCTGGAGAATTAGGTGGTGCACACGTGTAGGCTCCGGGGCTCGCTTGTGTGTCTTTGACCGTGTTAGAAATTGTTGTACTTTTCCTTAACTTTGCGTCACCAGAAACTGGATTTTGCCAATAACGTTCAGCTCTCCTTGACATTAGCAGCGCTGTCTCTGGGCCTCTGGTGGACATTTGACCGTTCAAGAAGTGGCCTGGGGCTGGGCATCACCATCGCCTTCCTCGCCACCCTGATCACGCAGCTGCTGGTGTACAACGGAGTCTATCAGTAAGCACGTGCCCCCAAGTGTCACCTCTGCCCGGGAGCTGTCACTCCAGTTTTGCTCAGAATACCCATGAAGCTGAGATGCCGTGTTGTTTGTAATTACATGGCATGAGCTTAGACGTGAAATCTTTAAAAGCACTTCTTATTGTTGATTCACATAAAAATGCACCATCTGTAATTTAAGGACAGCCAAGCCACGGTGGAGAGCTTTGCATTGTCCTTCAGCCTCTTAAGCTGTGTCCAGGTCCTTGTGACCCACGCTGGGCTGCAGCACACTGGGCTTCCTTGTCCTCCACCATCTCCTGGAGCTCACTCAAACTCATGTGCGTCGAGTTGGTGATGCCATCCAGCCATCTCATCCTCTGCAGCCCCCTTTTCCTCCTGCCCTCAGTCTTTCCCAGCATCAGGGTCTTTTCCAAAGCGTTGGCTTCCCGCGCCAGGGGGCCACGGTGGGCGGCGAGCGTGGGTGTCACGTGCTCACGTGGCTGGTGTGATGTGTGCCTGCCCGCCGCGCAGGGCTCATGCCTCCCTCTCCCTGCAGGTACACGTCCCCAGACTTCCTCTACATCCGCTCCTGGCTGCCCTGCATCTTCTTCTCGGGAGGCGTGACGGTGGGGAACATAGGACGACAGCTGGCCATGGTGCGTAGTCACACGGGCGCCTGATGCTGGCTTTCAGCTGGGTCAGCTTGGTTTGCCTGGGACGTTATCATTTGTGTCAATACGTGTATAGGCAGGAGCAGCAGTTACTCAGATAAGCATACACTTTAAAAAGGCGCATCCCAGGCCATTCTCGGCTAACTTGTAAAGGTTCAGGGATTTGTAAGCTCACAGTGAGAGCTGCTGAGGAACCAGAGCTCCCCTCACATGACGGATGCTGTCAGCGGCTTTTCTGAACTGCTTCTCCTGTAATAACTGGCAGAGACAAGTTACAGAAATGGCTAACTGAATGATTTATGATGAGTTTCCTCCCCGGCTTCACGACTCGGGTACAGACAATGCCATGCTAGGGGAAGGGAGACACGCCAGGCCCATGAGAGTGCGGGCGGGGCTGGGGGGCCGCTGAATGTCCCTGGGTGGGTGGACTCCGGCCTGGACCTTGTCTAAGGACTAAAGGGAGAGACACTGAGTCCCAGACGGAGCCGTTTCCCAAGACCCAGAAAGGCAGACACAGTCAGGATACCTTGGCAATTCTGTTTGGGAGTGAAAGATCACGACACTTGAGCACTTTGATGAAGGAGCGTGCAACATGGACATTTAACTGTTTTGAATGGACTTCAACTCGAAGGCTTAAATAAAATGAATTTTAAAAAGAAAAGGAAACTAGAGTCTTATAAGGGCCATTTCTCTCAGAGACACACTCTGGGACTTCCTTAGAAACTTGTCTTGGTCCCTCATGCTTTTATTTTAAAAAGAGGACATTTATTTGTGCCCCCTGAGCCTGGCTTGGGAGCCGCCCCCTTGGCTGTTTGACAAGAATGGAAGTAGTTTAGAAAGGGGAATTTGTGATGCGTCCCACTGGCTCCTGCGTCCACGCCATCATTCCCCCACCCCGACCCTTGTGATGGTCTGGACCCGCCGCCAAAACCAGAACGGACCACGGTTTGTCTCAGGACCCCTTGTGAGCATGCGCGCGGCCCTGCCCTGTGACCACAGCCTCGCGACACCCCTGTGCTGATCCCCGCGGCCCTGGGGATTCCGGGGAGAATGAGGCAGCTGCATGCTCGCCATCCGCCTTGATGTTCATTTCGGTAGTATTTAGTTAGGATTCTTAATAAGGCTTTTGAGATGAGGTTGTCTTCAGCTCCTGTGACTCTTCATGGAGTTAAAGTTGACAAAATTCAGCCAACTGGTTATTACTTCGGGAGGAGGGGTGGTTGCTGTCATAGGTTTATGATGAAGGTCTTCTGAACAAATTTTGTAAAGAAGCGTCCTTCCGATAGAGGTAGACGCTGCACACCAGGCACAGGCTCGTAGCGCCAGGAGTGGTTGGAGGAGACGCACAGGAGCCACACGGCCATGCCTTTGGCAGCAGCACTAACTGAAGGTGCTTTTAGCAGCTGTCTTTCCATCTTGTCTTACTGCTGCTGTTCAGTCGCTCAGTTGTGTCTGACTCTTTGCGACCCATGAACTGCAGCACACCAGGCTTCCCTGTCCTTCACCATCTCCCAGAGCTCGCTCAGACTCATATCTATTGAGTCAGTGATGCCATCCAACCATCTCATCCTCTGTCACCCCCTTCTCCTGCTACCTTCAGTCTTCCCCAGCATCAGGGTCTTCTCCAATGAGTTGGCTTTTTGCATCAGGAGCTTCAGCTTCAGCATCAGTCCTTCCAATTAATATCCAGGGTCCATCCCTTTAGGATGGACTGGTTTTTTGTAGACACTTTCATTTTTTTTGAAAAGATGAGTGAAGGTTTTTAACAGAACTTAAGGTAACTGGCGTAACTGTAACTCCCCTTTATTAAAGATGTTTCTTTTTTTTACTCTTCAAAACTGGGGACAGTCTTATCTTTGGATGTTACTGTTGTGTCTTGAAACTGGAAGAGGCTGGTGAGCATTGCAGTCATCAAAGGGAAAGAGCCCCCACCCCGGTCTGAGTCCAGCCCTCCTGCTGTCTTTCCATCCGTGCACATTTGTTTATGTGTGTATTTGGCCACGCCTCGTGGCTTGGGGTATGTTAGTCCCCAGCCAGGGCCTGGACCCCCGCCCCAGCAGGGTGAGCTGCTGATGGGGAGACCGGTAGACTCCTCAAACGTGTGAAGCCAGAGGGGCAGTCACAGCTGGTTTTACAGATGCCCCCTCTGCTGCATCTTGAGGAAGGGCAAGAGCAAAGCGCCTTTGCCCGAGTCCCCAGACCCCAGCAGAGGACACGGTCTGCGTGATCACAGGCAGGGTGGTCACAGCTTGGGTCGCAGCTGTGTTTCTGGCACAGTCAGGGAGAGGATGAGGGAGGGTTACTTCTGTTACAGCTACTCAGGGCCCAGGAGTGAGGCACGGGGTTCAGATGGTCTGAAGGGGTCAGCCAGTTGGACTGGCAGAAGCGTGCAGTAGTGAGGAGCCGTATTGGTGGGGGCGGGCAGGGGAGCGCTCTGCAGGAAAGAAGTGGCCACTTCTGACAAGTAGGTGGTTGGGGTTGTTCTTTTCTCTTTTGTAATTTTAAAGTTTACCATTGTTCTGCAGTTGACCCTTGAAGAACAGGTGGATTAGGGGCACCAACCCTCCTAGAAATTGAAAACCTGAGTGTATTGGATGAATCCTGTATTGACGGATACAACCAACCAGGGACCATGTTGAAAAGATGCGTCTAAGTGAAGCCTTGTTCTCAAAGCCTTGTTCAGGGGCCAGCTGTACTTGTAACTGCAGCACTGGCGTGTGTACAGGAGCCCGTGGCTGTGGTCTCTGCAGCGGGCAGACCTGTATCAGGAGGGGGGCAGGCCCGTCAGCTGTGTCCTGCGGAGGTCGTCCACGGGGCGGCCACTGCAGGACCGTGGCCCTCTGCCCTTGCGCAGCGCTGTCTGTGCACTGGGAGCAGAGCCTTGGCCCTGGGTTGTGGGTGACAGGAAGGCAGAGAATCGGTCCCCCACCCCCTGCAAAGCCCCCAGACCTTCATCCCCACCCCGGCCTCCCCTCCTTCAGTCTGTCCTGCCTGGTCCCTGCCTTTCTGTTTGTCTCTTCCATCCTTCAGGGCATCGTAAATGAAATAAAGTGACATGAACGTTGCTCAGTTATGTCCAACTCTTTGTGAACCCATGGACCATACAGTCCATGAAATTCTCCAGGCCAGAATACTGGAGTAGGCTGCCTTTCCCTTCTCCAGGGGATCTTCCCAAGCCAGGGATCAAACCCAGGTCTTCCGCATTGCAGATGGATTCTTTACCAGCTGAGCCACAAGGGAAGCCCAGCAATACTGGAATGGGTAGCCTGTCCCTTCTCCGAGGGATCTTCCCGACCCAGGAATCGAACCAGGGTCTCCTGCATTGCAGGCTGATTCTTTACCATCTGAGCTATGAGGGAAACCCCTCTTAAATGACTCTTTCCTGAAAGCAGTAGGGAATCTTAAAAAGCCCCCCTTTGTCTGGCAGAAATTACACAGCCTTCAGGGCATATCAGTTGACCTCTGAACCTGACACTGACCCCTCCTCTTCACAATCCCTCCATCCACTTCAGCCTTTCCACCGCCTCCGGGGGATGGCAGGCCACCTTTCCACAAGGCGCTGTTGTTGCAGGAGCAAAAAGATAAGTATGTGAAGCCAAAATTGTATTTTTCATGAGACTAGAATTGGAAGTGTAGGAAGTTATATTTGGTTCAGATTGCATCAGGGCTGAAGAACGAAAAATATATTTATAATAAGGTTTGTCTTAGAAACCTGTAACCACCCATGACTTGACCGTCCCTGCCGGAAGGACCTTCTGCTCTTCCCCACCACCCAGCAGCCAACAGCTGTGATGGGCTGGAGCAGGGGCGTGGCCTCTGCCCTCTGCCCCTGCCTGACCACCCACCACCCAGTCCCGGTCCCCCGGAGAAGTACCCAGGGCCGGGCACGGAGGCTCGTGCCCCCCCAGCGCGCTGGGGTGTGCACCCTGATGGCTTGGGTTTGTGTCTCTGTGGGGTCTCAGAGCTCAGCCTGGACAGCGCGGCACCTTGCTAGACTCCCTTGAGCAAGTTAACCATTTTTTTTAAAGAAAGAGTTCGAATACTTTAGCCAGGTTTTTAATTTTTTTCTTCTAAGAAAGGGAAAAAGCTAGTAGCTGCTATGTGAAGGTGAGCTTACTCATCACTTAGAATTGGAAAGGACTCGGGGCCTTAAAAATGGGGTTGCTTGGCACCTGGGCCTGTTTGCACGTCCATGGCCACTGTCCTCGCTTTCACAGCAGCCACCCTGCAGCCCTCGGACAGAGGACACTTCTGAGACGTATTCTCGCAGCAGCATTTCAGGATGAATTTTTAGTTTGAAACGTCTCCAAGTGAGACTTTGCAGTGGAACATGATCTGAGCGCAGAAGACAAAGGGCTGCAGCCATGGACCCAAGGTGGGCGCCTATCAGTCCGCTCGGGGCCAGAGTGTCCCGTGTGACGCGCCTGCAGCCCGCCCCCTCCCATCTGCTCAGTTCTGCCCATAAACGTGCTTCCTGGCCCGGGCAGGCGTCCCCCAGAGCCACAGGCTGGCTCTGCTTGAGTGTTCAATGGTTCACGTAGCTTTTTCTGTATGGTATTTGTCGTCCGCCTGTAGGTTTAAACGGGAGTCTGTAGCATCATTTTATCGAGTTCGTGTCTGTTGTCTGCAGATGAAAGTCTCTTCTCAGAAAAAGTAAGGCTTCGCACTGCCGCATGAGGAGTGTGGCCCTGTTCCCAGAGCCCAGGCCCCGGACGCCGCGTCTCCAGCATGCCTCTCCCACCTGCGGTGCGGCGGCTCCTGGCCGTCATGGCCGTGGTGTCGTCGGGCTGACGTCCACTGGCACTTGGTTGAGTCCTGCAGTGGCAGTATGGGGGCAGGACTGTCAGCCCGCTTTGGAGATGGGGGTTGGAGCCCAGGAGGCTGAGCGCCTGGCGTCTGGTGCAGAGCGGGCTGGCCCTTGTGGCTCGCTCAGCCTCTCAGCAGGGGTCAGGGTGGACACGCAGGGACCCCGGCTCTGGCAGGAGGCAGGGGGCTCTCCTCACACAGCCCCGTGACCTCAGGAAGGTCAGCCTCTGGTCTCGGACCTGCTGCTCCAGTGGGGTGTCCATCCTCGGTTGAGGGCCACCAGGCCAGGCCCAGACACCGGCCACAAGTGTGGGGTGCCCTCTCTGGGTATCTGTGCTGTCCGGCGACGAGACGTGCATAGACACAGCTTCTGGGCAGCAGTACCACCTCCTGTCCTGCCTGCTACACCCCCGCCCTGCCTGAGCGGGACAGACCAGGTCTGCTGAGATGTGGGCTCCCAGCTCAGGGCTCCGAGGGCATCGCTGTGGGGCCGGGGGAGCCTGTCTGCTGCTCCGTGATTCTGGTCTCCACCCTCGCCTCTGGCGCAAAGGGATTCTTCATCTCTCACTTTGTAGGGTCCGCTTAAATTGCTAAGTAAAACACGCACACATACAGCGCTAACATCCTTTTTTTTCTCTGTTTCTCCACATAGGGTGTCCCCGAAAAGCCACACAGTGATTGAATCCTCAGGCGCACGGATCCTGAAGAGTGGCAAGGTTTGGGGAGAAAGTCCGCGATACTGGGTAGTGACGAGACTATCTCTTTTCCTCAGTAACCTCTTCAGATGGGGCTGACTGTACCAGTGACTCCTGGAAAACACTTCACCTGTTTCAGAGCAGCCGAGCGGTGGATGGCCGCTGGTGGTGGGACGGTGCCCCTGCCCGCGTCCGCTGGGGGCACCACGAGCAGGCCGGCTGGGCACCGGGCCCCGAGGACTCAGTTTCTCGTGTTATTAAATGCCAAGTTGCCATATTTGCTAGCCTCGAACTAAAGCCTGACTGCCAGCTCTGGTTCCGTGTCAGCGCCCCGGGGACGGCTTGGTGGTGCTTACAAAGATGAAGTGTGGTGAGACAGGAATATCACTCATCCAAAAGATTTTAAAAATAGGGCTGTGTTATGAAAAAAGAAAAGGCGGGGGTGGCAGCAAGCGCAGGGTGGCCGTGCCGGGCAGGCGGGCACGGCGTGCCCTCGGTGCCCGTGTAGGGTGCTACGCAGACAATCCTGCAGAGGAGGCAGTGAGTGGGAGGTTGTGGCTCTGCGCTGCAATGGGTTGGACTTTCCACCCTGGTGTTCACGGAATCCGCACCGTCTCGAATGGGGCGCCCGTCGGCCACACGTCTCCGTCTTGGCCCAAACCTTGCGTTTTCTTTGCTACTCGGAAGAAGAGACGGCTTTTTCCCCACAGCCCTATGGGATCTGCAATCTGTGATTGCCTTGTAAAAAGAAGAGTGCGCACGTCACTGCATCACATTCGGTGTCTCTAAACCCTCAAAGGACGCGGTGAGCACAGTGTACTCACTCAATGGCACAGCCCACGTTGGGCCCGGTGTGCAGGTCCTGGGCCTTCGACTTCAAGTGCAATGTATAGGAACACCAATCTGAGCCTTGTATTCTCTTTAAATATTTATTATTATTTTTTTAAACGTGTGAGATGCTAAAGAGGGTTCTCCATTTCAGTGCTGCATGGAGGCAAAACTCAGCAATAATTTCTTTTCAGCTGTGAAGTTACTTTGTTGTGCCCTCCCGCCGAGCCCCAGTCCTTTGAAATACTCCCAGCTTGGGGGTTTAGTAAACTTGTAATTTTTACTTACAAATTCACCCTTTCTGTATTTTGCAATTTAAAACATTTTGGTTGTTTTGAATCCTGTGAATGTGGCTTGATGGTAAGATTCCTCTGGCAGCTGGCAGTCGGGGGGCTGGGGACACGGGAGCCCCTGCCGGCAGCCGTGGACTCTGCGAGTCCCCGGCTCCTCTCACCCGATGGTCCCCGTCTCAGTTTGCTTTTGTTTTAAGGAGGATATCCTGGAGTAAATTTTAGGTTACCATAGCGACTTTGTTTTAGAGGAATTTTGTTTAAAAGAAAATAGTACCATTCTGAACTTTGCGATGACCCCCTTATGACATTTTCTGAAAATGAAAACCATCAGCTATGCGAAAAGATTTTTCAATGAAGATGTCAACGTTTGTGAAAAAACCAGAAGTTATTAGATGAAAGCAGTCATTGAATCTTTCCAATGTACTTGATCATGCACAATGAGTATTTTTCTCTCTTAAACTGGAAATAAATCTATGTCTGTTAGAAGCAGTATAGCCAAAAGATGTGAATCTGAAGAATTTTATTGCCAATATTTTCTAGCAAGTATGTGAACCAAAGTCATTTGAGTTTGTGAAAATGTTAAATAGTATGAGCAAAATTTGCACTATACCAGATTGGAACATCTAGTGAGATTCACATTCATACTAAGTTTTCAGCATTGTGTTCTTTTGAATTCATTTTTTTTACTTTATTAAAGGTTCAAAACCAAGCATTGGATTTATGGGTTTTTCTTTTAAAGGGAGGAGGGGGAATTCCCTCTGTAGGATAGTCACATTTGGAATAGAAGAATATTTTATAGCTTTCCAAAATTTACTAAGTTGCCACACAATCTCTTGGGAAAAATATTTTTTCCTCATGGTGGAAACGGAGGTGTTTAACCTCCCGCGCCACCCACTGATTCTGGGAATTGGGACGTCTTCTCCGGCCTGCCCGCCCCCAGGAATGCTGTCCTCCATCTTGAAGTGAGAGGGCCCTTCTCCTCATCCTAGGACACGGGGTGTCTGGGCACCCAGGAAAAGGGCAGAGGGAGCCTCCAGGCTGTTGACAGCCAGTGCGTCCACGGGCCCTGAGCGAGGGCCCACATGGCAGAGGTCCGCTGTCCCTGGTGCCTGCTGGACGGGGTCACCCCAGGTGACGAAGTTGTCGCAGATGTGCTGTGTGCACACACACCGCCTGGTGTGAACGCCCGCACTGCCAGGGCTGGGTGCTGGTTGGACAAGAATCAGAACTGGCCTCACAGGCTCTCATCCCAGGGTGAGAAACACAGACCCCTGGGCCAGGCTGGGGAGGGAGGTGGGTGTGATGGAAACGACCGAGTCAGGTCGCTTTCACTTTCGCTGTGAGACCCCCAGCACAGACAGCAAGCCCCCTACCCAACAGCGAGTGGTGTTCCAAGAGCGAGGTTGTGAAGGCCAGTTTGTTCTGAAGTCCCGCAGGGCTAGCCTAGGTCCCAACTAACACAGGCAACTGTGCAGTACTGTGATAGGTTTGTAATGCTTTCCACTCAAATAAGACATAAAAAACAAAAAGTAAAACATTTTAAATCTTACGATACCTTGAAAAGTACAGTAGTACAGTACATCGGGGGCTTCCCGGGTAGCGCTGGTGGTAAAGAAGCCACCTGCCAATGCAGGAGATGCAAGAGACTCGAGTTCAATCCCTGGGTCGGGAAGATCCCCTGGAGGATGGCACAGCAACCCCCTCCAGTATTCTTGCCTGGAGAATCCCATGGACAGAGGTGCCTGCTGGGCTACGGTCCATGGGGTCGCAAAGAGCTGGAAACGGTTGAAACGACTCAGCATGCGCGGACAGTACGGCAGCTGGCGTCGAGTGAACAAGAAGAGTGTTCGCGTCTTTGAAAATTTGCACTTAAAGGTTCGTATGTAGGGGACTTACTGTGATGCCTGCACTGAACTAGTCTAACCCTGTGTTTCAGAGTAAAGTTTGGGGAGGGAAATGTTTTCTGGAATTTCTGGTTTGTGAGCAGGTGGTTGAATTACCTCAGTTCATGAAAGGTCATTCTGTGAGGCAGCAAGGATTTCCGTGTCCTGTCTACAGCTGCAGATGCACAGCTGAGCAAACAGGAGCTCACAATGGGGATACAGGTATTGTGTTTATTTAGCCAGTTTCCTGAGTCTCCTGAGATCCTACCCAAGGAGTGCTTCTGGAAGTTCATCTAAAGAACAGGATTAGACATAATCAAGTCATGTAGATTATAGACAATGCCTTTATCTTGGTGGTGAAAAGACAGGAGGGAAAGGAGCCAATTTAAATCTAAGCTTGCCTTTTCTACTCCATGTTTAAAAATAGACCTTTTGCTAAGAAAATTCACCTGAGAGTTTCAGATGATCTATTTGTAAACTGTAACTAGCAGATAAACTCTTAGAGTTGGAATATACCTTTGAAAAGTATTAATATTGTTGTTGTTCAGTCAGTAAGTCATGTCCAACTCTTTGTGACCCAGACTGCAGCACGCCAGGCTTCCCTGTCCTTCATTATCTCCAGAGTTTGCTCAAATACGTATCCATTGAGTCAGTGATGCCATCCAACCATCTCAAACTCAGTCGCCCCCTTCTTCTCCTACCCTTCATCTTTCCCAGCATCAAGGTCTTTTCCAATGGGCTGGCTCTTTGCACCATGTGCCCAATATCATAAAGTATTAATAAAGATATTCAAACTCAACTCTAACGCATCATATCTTACACAGAAGCTGGCCAACTACCCAGTTACCTACTTACTAGATCCCAGTTACTTCACGCTTACTCTTGAAGAGGCAGCAGACTAACAACAAACTGGCCACGGGGAATTTCACATCGATCCCTGAACACAGCCGAACTGTGCAAAGAAGGATGCGTGAAACGTGCTTCCAAGTCGTAGGACCCACTTGGTCCTCTGTCGGTTTTCTGCATAAATCTTCAGAGACGCTAATGGGAAGAATCTTGTCCTGAGCAATTTTAACACCGAGTGTCTGGCTCAAGGCTGCTGGCTCTGGGAAGAACAGAGCTGCTGAGACAGTGTCCTGGGTGTGGGGGTTCCTGCCTAGGTCTGTGACTTAGAGACGGTGGCATGTGAAAGGCAGTTACCACGTTTTCATTCATCAGCCACCATTTTTCCAGTGCTTCGGCTCCGTCTAATGAATTCTGTACATAAGAGAGACCATGTTGTCCCCTGTGATATGCCTCCTGCAGTTCAGGGTATACGACAGTCAAGGGCAATGAGTTGAAAGTTCACTAATTTTCTCATCAGGATCTAGCTCCTTGTGTTTTTTCTGTCTTCTCTCAGGTAGGTTCTCTATTGAAAATCTTAGAGTTTAGCTTTGGTGGAAAGTGGCCTCAGGTCAGTTCCATCGCTCAGTCGTGTCCGACTCTGCAACCCCATGGACTGCAGCACGCCAGGCCTCCCTGTCCATCACAAACTCCTGGAGTTTACTCAAACTCATGTCTGTTGAGTGGGTGACGCCATCCAACCATCTTATCCTCTGTCGTCCCCTTCTCCTCCCACCTTCAATCTTTCCCAGCATCAGGGTCTTTTCAAATGAGTCAGTTTTTCACATCAGGTGGTGAAAGGATTGGAGTTTCAACTTCAGCATCAGTCCTTCCAATGAACACTGATTTCCTTTAGCATGGACTGGTTTGATCTCCTTGCAGTGCAAGGGTCTCTCAAGCATCTTCTCCAACACCACAGTTCAAAAGCGTCAATTCTTTGGCGCTCCACTTTCTTTATAGTCCAACTCTCACATCCATACATGACCACTGTAAAAACCATAGCCTTGACTAGACGGACCTTTGTTGGCAAAGTAATGTCTCTGCTTTTTAATATGCTGTCTAGATTGATCATAGTTTTTCTTCCAAGGAGCAAGCGTCTTTTAATTTCGAGGCCTCTAAAAACGGTTCGCATTCACTTGACCCAGAAAACCCCACGAAATCATGCAAGTCAAGAGGTTCAAGCTCCGTGTTTACTTTAGGAATCATCGTGACGTTGCCCAGGGCCGTGAAGGGTGCGTGGAGACTGTCCCTGGGCCCGAGGCGCCCCAGCTGCTTGCTGTCCTCCTCGTGTGCTGGGTCACGTGACTGCTGTCCTGCCGCCCTTCAGACTGCATCTCATGTGCCATCTGATGGCTCCCAGGCCCATCGTGACCCTCCTTCCTGCCCGGGGCCCTGTGACCATGCCAGTGGGAACCGCTGGGATCACCCTTTCCCCTAATTCAATCTTGTTAGTTGCAAAAGGACCCAACTAGGACGGGGCAGTGGCGGTGGGGTGGGCGTGAGCAGATAAGCTCTGAGGGAGTCTGAAATGAGGGGGCAGCTTGACAGGAGCCCCTCCAGCCTACCCCTAACGATCTGCTCTGCGGCCAAAGCACGTGCGGGCAGACCTCCAGCCTGCCATGTGACCGACTGTGGGCCGGTTCCACGGCGGGCGGGGGAGCCCACCGACAGAAGGTCAACATGCCAACAGACCCCTGGAAAGATCATTTCCAAGCTCCCTGGGTCCGAGGCAGGAGTGTGCACTTCACTGCCCTCATGGGATCAGAAACAGCCCTCGGGTCCTCTCAGAAACCTGGGGTACACGGGGAAGCCCTGTCTGGGGGCTTCTCACACAGGAAACCCTTGTTTCCCAACATCCACAGACAGCTCTTTGCACCTGTTTAAATGGTCGTCGAGAAACAGATGAAATGTTCCTGAACCCTTGACCGACGTGCGCCAGCAGGTACAGCGCGTGCGCTGGGGGCGGTCAGATTCCTGCCCTGACGCCACGGCCCAGCTCTTCACCCAGGAGGCCCAGTTTATGCTTCCAGAGACACAAAGCTCTTTGGGGACCCTGTTTCTGCTTAGCAACCCTAATCCTTCTCCGTAACAGGTTTGTGAAAGGAATCTGGGAAGGAGGAAGGCCAGTAGGTAGGTAGGGTGTCAAACACTCAGCTGCCGGTCATCCTGAAACCAACTTTTAACTGAAAATAGCCCAGAGTTTTAAATCCAGCATCTGGACCTAGCACTTGGCTGTTGGATAAAGGCATTGGAGGACCTTGGCTCTCCACTGAGCAAGAAGAAAGTCAGGAAAAGCTTTCTTTTTGAAATAGTGTTGCCTCGTCTTCAACCCAAAGGCTGCTTCCTCACAGACTCAGGGGCTTGCCGTCCTCACCCTGTGTGTCATGGGAGCTGACCCCCGACCTCGATGGGACCTTACCTGGGACGAGCCTTGGAGGATTTAAGCTGACCCAGCGGGATGAGGGGAGCTTTGGGGGGCTTCCCTGGTGGTCCTGTGGCTGGGACTGGGCGCTTTCACGGCTGGGCCCCGGGGTCAAGCCCTGGCTGGGGACGGTGGACACAGACCAGGTGGAGGGGACAGGGAGGACTCCTCTGAGGACAAAGGATTGCCCCGAGGAACGCCGGAGGCTGTCCCAAGCACAGGAGCCCTGGGCCTTCGGAGGGAGGATGGTCCTACACCTGGACGTGAGATTTCTGGCCTCCAGAACCGGAAACAACAAATCTCTGCTGTTTTCTTTGGTTTTCTACAGCTCTTACTTCTCCAGAGGCATAAATGGATGTCCTATGTATTCAATCATTTCATCTGAACTTGGAGAGCTTCTTTTTCTGTATACTTTGTTGAAACCTGGGAGTCTGTTGTGGCTCAGCAGTGAAGAATCCACCTGCAATACAGGAGACACGGGTTCAATCCTGGATCAGGAAGATCCCCCGGAGAAGGAAATAGCAATGCATTCCAGTATCCTTGCCTGGAGAATCCCATGGACAGAGGAGCCTGGCGGGCTACGGTCCTTAGGTTCACAAAGAGTCGGACACGACTGAGCAACTAAACCACCAACCCCCACCGTGTTGAAGTCTGATTCGAGCCATCCACCCCGCCCTAAGGTGGGCTATCCAGGCTGCACTACAGACAGCGGAACACAACAGAAGGATTTGCCACAGAGTTGACTGCCGGATTTCTTATTTGGAAGTCTCTCTTGTGTGGGCCCATTCTATTTCTCAGGGAGGGAAGAGAGCCAGGTGGGAGAATGCCACCCGGTAAACCAAGTGGAACTAAGCGGCTCTACTTAGTCAACAAGGAAGAGTTTGCTGGTCTTTGAAAACTTAATTGGTTGAGATTAAAATCAGCACTAACCAGGTAGGATTTCAACACCCAGGGTCGAATTCTCCTGCTGAGAAGCTCAGTTAATCTCCTCTGTGCAACTGGGCCTTAGGCAGCTGACTTGAACAAGTAAAATGGGGAAGACAGAGGCCAGGGCTCCCTCCCCTGGGGGCCCTCAGCCCAGGCTCAGTCCAGACTGGGCAGCCAATCCCTCTCCTCCTGCCCCACAGCTGCCCAGAGACCCACAGACGTTCCTCCCGACCATGGGGACACAGGGCTGGAATGCTCCTTTATCACTGGGCACATGATCACAGTCGAGGGGAATATCTCAGGAACCGCCCACAACCTCCCCTTCCCCACTTCCACATCACAGCTGAGGAGGTGACTGCCCAACAGGAGACTGGGCAAGCCGAGCCTGTCTAGCCAAGATCCCCGGGACCTTCTCAACCCAGGGACTGAACCCGAGTCTCCTGGGTCTCCCGCGTGGGCAGGCGGGTTCTTTACCGCCGTGCCACCCGCTTTCCCCGGTTGTTTGATCTTTGTGCTGAGTCACTCAGTCACGTCCGCTGCGCCCCGTGGCCTGGCCCGCCAGGCTCCTCTGTCTCTGGGGACTCTCCAGGCAACAATACTGGAGCGGGTGCCCGCCCTCCTCTGGAGGACCTTCGTGTGTTCTTTGGTTGTGGCTGTTTCTCACTTGTAGGGCCTGCTTGTGTATTAAGAGGCTCCCTCTGTCTTTCTGTTCAGGGGACTGTATGTTCTGGCTTCCTGGGACAGTCCCAGCTCCTGCCTGTTTTCTCAGCATAATTGCTAGTATCTCTCCCTTCATGCCCTGAAGTGTCTGAGTTGGAGGGATAAACAATATTTAACCTAGCAGCCCAGTTCTGTATGTCTCTCTCTGGGTCCCCAAGTCTTATGTACAAAGGCCGAGTATTAATACGCAGTAGATTATCTATAAGCTGATGAAGCTGTCTGTCACTGGAGGTAAACATTTCAGTTCTTCTTTGGAGCAGCTCTTAGTTTTAAGGAAAAGCACCAGGACAGACCCTTCAGTGATATAAATACAGTACACGATGACAGTACTTAGCATAGATAACCAGCCTACGTCTGCAGAATCAATGAGCAAATGGACGGAGGAGTCGCAGTAGGGTGTTTCTGTTACATCTTTAGCTGAAAGTCAAACAGTGGGAACAGACCAGAGAAAAATCAGATCTAAACCAAGGGCTCTGGACGAAGCAGAATGAAGCACCTCTAACCTCCCCTCCTCCAAGTGTTCTGAAGAACAGAGCCTGCCTGGGACCATGCTACCAGCCACACGCTCTGTTATGCAATCAACAATCTCAGAGAAAGCGGAGAAGCCACACAGTGCATGAAAAGCTTGGTGGGTGGGGAGCCAGGGCCTCCTCACCACTGAGCACCCAGGGACACACGGGTGTTTGCTCTGGAGCCTGACAGATCCGCACGCTCATGCTGATGATGCAGCCCTCACCTAAAGCCATGGGTCACTCCAAGTGACCATGGAGTGGCCAGCACAGAGGTCATAATGACCAGCACACTCATAGAGGATCTACTGGGGCCTGGATATGTGCCGGCCACTGTTAGCACTTGGTCTGCATCATCTCGTTTAACCCTCACAATAACCTGATGCTTTTGAACTGTGGCATTGGAGAAGACTCTAGAGAGAAACTTGGACTGCAAGGAGATCCAACCAGTCCATCCTAAAGGAAATCAGTCCTGTATATACATTGGAAGGACTGATGCTGAGGCTGAAACTCCAATCCTTCGGCCACCGGATGCAAAGAGCCGACTCATTAGAAAAAACCCTGACGCTGGGAAAGATTGAGGGCAGGAGGAGAAGGGGACCACAGAGGATGAGATGGTGGGATGGCATCACCAACTCACTGGATATGAGTTTGAGCAAGCTCTGGGAGATGGTGAAGGACAGGGAAGCCTGGCGTGCTGCAGTCCACGGGGTCACAAAGAATCGGACATGCCTGAGTGACTGAACAGCACACCTGATAAAGTGGAGCCTGGTCACATTTCAAGATTAGGAAACAGGGCACAGGGCAGACAGGTAACTTGCCTAAGGAAGCACAGCGAAGGGCAGAGCCAGGGTTAGAATCCCGACAGTCTAAGTGGTGACCACAGGTCCAAAGGAGAGCAGTTCAGAATCAACAGATTCTGAGCGTCGATGAAAACCTGGGAGCCAACAGCGGACAGAACGAACAACACAGCGAGCGCCTGGACTACAAGCTTGAAAGGATTGACGCGTGGCCCGGTGTCATGGAAACGCCTCTACAGATCGCATCTGCTCAGTCATATTAACTTTAAAACAGTCTTCAGAGCCCAGGCCAACCTACGTCAAGGAGTCCTTAAGCCCCAGAGCTCAGGGACCAGTAATCAAGATGAACGCCTGGCCAACTTAAGCACTTACATTAAGGGAGAAAAAGTGTGAGACTCAGGAACACGCGCTGTCAGTTGCTCACGTGGTGCCCTCTGGCCGTCCAGGGCGGGGGCTGGTATTTCCAGCCACTTGGCTACAGTCAGTGACTAAAGTCAACCCCGTAATCCTTGGTTCATTCAGAATTATACCCAGGCGTGGTTTGGGATTTTTTGCTTTGTTTGTTTTTAAGGTACTGGGGTTGGCCAAACGCTCATTTGGGTTCTTCCGTAAGGCGACTCCAGCAGCCCTTGGTTGTCTTTAACTTCGTCCGAAACAATTTTGTTAGATTGTATTGTGACAGCTGTCATATCAGCATTTAAAAAACCTATCAGAAGTGGTGAATTTTTGTGTGGCCATTTTAATTTAAAGACAGAAGGAAAAAAGCAACATTTTCAGCATATTATGCTTTATTATTTCACTAAAGGTAAAAACGCAACTGAAATGCAGAAAAAGCAGCTCTGTGCAGTGTATGGAGAAGGCACTGTGACTGGTGGAACACGTCAAAAGCGGTTTGCAAAGCTTCGTGCTGGAGACGTCTCGCTGGACAATGCTCCAGGAGCGGGTAAACCAGCTGAAGTTGATAGCAACCAAATCAAGATATTGATTGAGAACAATCAACGTTATGCCATGCGGGAGATAGCCGACATACTCAGGAATATCCAGATCAAGCGCTGAAAATCACTCGTGCCAGCCTGGTCATTAATCGCTCTGATGTTTGGCCTCCGCATAAGTTAAATGAAAAAAGTCACCTTGATCGTATTTCTGCATGCAATTTTCATTACGGTTTTCCAACAAACTGTGACAGAGGCAGACCAGGAAGCCAGTTCTGTGTCCTTCCGAGTGGACCGTGCTTTATGGGGTACCCTCTGGAGAGAGCCCCAGCCTCCCCAGTGCAGGGGAGGAGGGGCCAAGCATGTTGGGAGGGCAGAGGACCGCTCTCTCCTGTAGCAGCGGAGATGTGTCGGTTCCAACGGGCTTCAGGCCGAGAAAGGGGGGCTTCTTCCAAAGGGGGAGCAAGACCCTTCCTCTGCCCGCTGACCCAGGGGGCCGTCTCCAGCCCCCACTGCCGCTGGCCGGGCTCCATCCCACAGAGCAGGGCCAACAGTGGGGCTGGCCAGCCTGGGTGATCAGCACTCAGACCTCTGGGGACAGGCTGCCCCAGCTCAAGAGAGCCCCACCCACTGTTCAGGACCTATAGCTGAGAACCCACACAACCAGGCTCCCAACACTGCCCTACAGCTCACGCGCAGACCCCCTCAGTCCTGGTCACTGCACCAGCAGTTCAGTTCAGTTCAGTCGCTCAGTCGTGTCTGAACTCTGCAACCCCATGGACTGCAGCACACCAGGCCTCCCTGTCCATCACTGGCTCCTGGAGCTTGCTCAAACTCATGTCCATGAAGTCGGTGATGCCATCCAGCCATCTCATCCTCTGTCGTCCCCTTCTCCTCCTGCCCTCAATCTTTCCCAGCATTCAGGGTCTTTTCAAATGAGTCAGTTCTTTGCATCAGGTGGCCAAAGGATTGGAATTTCAGCTTCAGTATCAGTCCTTCCAATGAATATTCAGGACTGATTTCTTTTAGGATGGACTGGTTGGATCTCCTTGCAGTCCAAGGGACTCTCAAGAGTCTTTTCCAACACCACAGTTCAAAAGCATCAATTTTTCTGTGCTCAGCTTTCTTTATAGTCCAACTCTCACATCCACACATGACTACTGGAAAAACTATAGCTTTGACTAGACAGACCTTTGTTGGTAAAGTAACGTCTCTGCTTTTTAACATGCTGTTTAGATTGGTCATAGCTTTTCTTCCAAGGAGCAAGTGTCTTTTAATTTCATGGCTGCAGTCCCATCTGCAGTGATTTTGGAGCCCAAAATAATAGTCTGTCACTGTTTCCACTGTTTTCCCATCTGCTTGCCATGAAGTCTCACTGGATGCCATGATCTTAGTTTTCTGAATTTTTAGTTTCAAGCCAACTTTTTCACTCTCCTCTTTCACTTTCATCAAGAGGCTCTTTAGTTCTTCTTCGCTTTAGGCCCAATGACTTCAACCAGTTCAGGGGCCACATGGTGGGCCGGAGGGGGGCTGTCCCAAAGATGTGGAGTCTGCTGGGAGTGCTCGTCCCCAGACAGGGAATAGCCTGTAGCCCTTTCCGCTGCAGGGGAGGGCAAGACAGGGCTTACTGAGGGGGTGTGCAGTGGAGTGACAGAGCAAGGCGAGGGGAGAGACAGGCACAGTGACCACGAGGTTCTGACCCCTGTTTCCAGGCCGTGGGGACAGAGGCTCAGCCAGACCCTGTCTCAAACCCACTTCTTAGGCTCCAACTTGGAACCCTGCTCACTTCCCAGAGAGTGCTGAGGCAGAGACACCCGTCCAGGGTGCCCCGGGCCAGCTCCCCCAGCCGGGTGGCCACACAGAGGGGCCTGCGGCTGATCCATTTGACCAGCTTTGTCCCAGGTCCTGCATGAGGGCCCGGGATCACAGACCCAGAGGGTCTCCGAGATGGAGGGACCTTCCCTCCGGAGGTCTGCATCCAACAGCCCAATTGTGTAGAATGCCTCATTTCCTGACAAGGACCCAGTAGGCACTCCTCTCGCCCAGCCTGGCACAGAGCAGGTGCCCATAGGTACCTGAGGGGCGAAGGCAGGGAGGGGTCCAGGTTGTGCTGCTGCTGCTGCTGCTAAGTCACTTCAGTTGTGTCCGACTCTGTGCCATCCCATAGACGGCAGCCCACCAGGCTCCCCTATCCCTGGGATTCTCCAGGCAAGAACCCTGGAGTGGGTTGCCATTTCCTTCCCCAGTGCATGAAGGTGAAAAGTGAAAGTGAAGTCGCTCAGTCGTGTCCGACTCTTAGCGACCCCATGGACTGCAGCCTACCAGGCTCCTCTGTCCATGGGATTTTTCCAGGCAAGAGTACTGGAGTGGGGTGCCGTTGCCTTAAAGGGGCAAATCCAGTGCCCAGAGCCCAAGAGTGAGGGCGCTGTGCCCCCTGCCCAGACGAGGGGTGTCTGGAACGCAGCCCCAGTGCCCGCCCAGCCCTGGGGACCCAACGTCAGGACATCCCCCCTGGATCGGGGCTCCCCAGCCTCAGCACTGGACACGGGGCCCAGGGACCCGTTAGCCGTGGGCCGCCCTGGGCCCTGCAGGGTACTGGCAAGCATCTCAGGCCTCTGCCTAGCTCCTCCTTTCCAATGAAGAATGTCCCCAGATGTGCCCAGTGTCCCCAGGGGTACAGCCTCAGGGACGGAAGCACAGATCCGCCACCTGTGTGCCCAGCAGCGCCGACCCCACACCGTGCCCGAACCCTAGGACTCCCCTGCCTGCCCCCCAGCACACACCTGGGGAAGAGAAGGGGACCCTGCTTCCTCAGACCCCATGTTCCAGAAAGATCCGCCCTTCCTCCCTGTCTCCTACCAAGCCAATGTAGATTTCTGATGTCCCAAGACCCACCTCCCAGGAAATTACTTCCCACTGCTATAGACCCGTCTGGGCAGGGCCCGCCTCTGCTTCTCAGACCTGCCCGTGGCTGACCCCAGCAGTGACCCTGTTTTGTCCGTGGTCAGCGAGCTCCGTGGAGCGTGGGCTTTCCCGGACCCCTGGGGGGCTGCATTTGAGGAGAAAGGGGTTCCTGTCCAAGACCGCCTCCATCACTTCACACCCCTGCACCCCGCCTGGAACCTGATCACCTCCACAGACACATCCCCCAGGATCCCTGCTGACCCCCGGTCGCTGGCTGCAAGGCCCCGGGTGGACGCGCAGGGCTCATTCCGGATAACGTGGAGATTCCCGCTGAGCGGCGCCAGGGCCCCCTAGTGGCCAGTGCGGCACCTGCGTCCTCCTCCGCATCCCCCGCACCCCCGACCCAGCCCACTCCTCATCAAAGACCAACTGGAGGCTTAGAGGTACTTTTTTAAAGGCAAATCTCAACGGGAATTTGATGCTGAAAAAAAAAAAAATGTATGTATCCCATTCTGTGTCTTAATCTGCACACAAACTGGATGGAGCTCTTGGCAATTTATTCACTGAGGTTACAGGGGCTGGGGCTGGGGCTTGGCTTGCCAGATTGTTGAAAATGAGAGTTTGAGAAAGGGATGACACTTCAGTGGCCAAAACATAAACCAGCAGAAAGTCAAGTTCTCTATGCAGTGGAAAGAAACACCAGATCCACCCAGACTGCAATCGGGCCACCTCACAGCCTGCCTGGTTTCAACCAGCTGCCGCACCAGGCTGCAAACTGACTCCCTTCAGTGGGTTACCAGGGTCTGCAGGAGCGCCCGGGCACCCACGAGTCCCAGAAGGAAAGTGGGTTCTCCCCTAAGCCCGCATTGAGGACTCAGTCGGGAGGAATCAGTGCAGTGGACATCGTCAGGATTCAGTAACGAAGGGAAGGGGTACCAGGGCCCCCGCCAGGCGTGCACACCTGCCTTCAGGTGTCTTGGGCTGCCAAATCCGGCTGTTTGACCTGGCGGGGGAAGGGGGCCTCCGTTAATTCCCAGCAGCTCCTGCCTGCTGTCGACACCCGGGGAGGAGAGAGTAGACGCTTGTGCACGACCCTCTGAAGCCGGCAAGGTAAGAACCTTTGCCCGTGGGGCCCAGGTAAAAACGGTAACAGATGCTGCAGCCTCTGCCAGAATGAATCCTAAAGGAGTCGCTCTGGAAGCAGGCACATTAATGAAGGAAAATGAACTTGTTTTTCCTTCATGGAGGCAAACAGCTGGAGATCATATTAGTAAGGGGAAAACACAGAGCAAAGGCTGGGAATTCTTCCCGCACACCAACGGCTGGGGAGGGGCTCCTGCAGTGCCGGAGGGGAGGGGCTCATGATGCCTGCCCGGTCCCCCCACACTCCAGCTTGGCTTTCTGCTCACGTCACTGCCGTGTCACTGCACAGCTTTGCCCTTTGCAGCCAAGCACAGACCCGGAGCAGGGGGATGACGGAACCTGGCCAAGCCTGACGGGTAACGGTGGCTCTCAGCCACGAGGGTCCATGGAAGCCCCTGAGAACACAGAGAGAGCTCTCTGGGAAAGGCACAGGGTCCGCAAATGCTGTCTACAGGCCCCAGGAACCTGTCCTGGGTGCCTCTCCTCCTGCCGGCAAAGGGTCAGTTGCCCATGGGCAGGGACAAGCTCCCTTCAGCCCTTTCCGATGGGACCCTGGTCCGAGGGAAGCTCAGCGAAGCCTGGTGTTGGGGTGTGACTGAGCAGGGGGGGACGTCCCCTCAGGAGTGGCTGTTGGACAGTAGCGGCTCCTCAGGGGCTGTGGCAGAGATCACGCCCTGCCCCCAGAGGCCTTTCCTCCTCTTAGAATCTTCTAGAACATGGGCTGCACCTGGGGCACACTGCAGACAGCCTCACTCTCCAGATCGCCTGCCATGGAGTGGACGCTGAGAGCTCTCCAGGGCTCGCAGGTGGACACCAAGCTTCTGGGCCAGTATTTCCAGGAGGCGGCTCCTCTGCTGTTCTCTGCAGGGACTCAGATGCCCCACCAGACCCAAGGAGCGCCCTGACCCTGGGGATGGGGGAACCGTCTACACCGGGCCCACATCGCAAAGGCTGGGGAAGGAGAGGGGTTTTCTCTCTAACCTGAACAACTGTGATGAGCGCTTCCAACACAGCAGAAAGGCGAAGCCATTCATTGTTTTCTCATTAAGAGTCTAAATTGCAGATCGGAGCAGGTGCGATATTATCATTTAATTTGTCTCTATTCCATTTTTCAGGCTGCAAGGGCTCTCCTGGGCCCTGGGAGGTACCAGTCAGTTCAAATGCTTTTCACAATTTCAAAGCAGCAAAATAGCAGAGTCTCCCACCACCAAGACATCAGCGAGGTGCAGCCGCTGGACAAGACACTACAGGATGTTAGTTAAAAGAGCGCTTCATGTAAACGCAGGTCCCGTCTCAAAGGAAGCGACAAAAACGATTTTCCCCGGCGCACGGGCAGTCTTGCCTACACACGCTAGGTGTCCAGGTGCGGGTCTGAGTGCTGACCTTCGGGAAGGGCCCTGGGCGTCCAAGGCGCCTGTGCATTGGGTCCAGGCAGTAGACCGCAGGTGGGCCCCAGAGACCACCACCCAAACCGCCTGATGCGCCAGCCACTCACAGAGCAGAGGGGACCGGGCAAACGGGACCCCGTCCTGGGGCCCAGTACAGACCTCCCAAGTGAAGGGGCGCGCCAGGAGTCCTGACTCAAGGGATGGACCTGGGGGGTGGGCCGCATCGAGGAGAGGAGCACAGGGAGGCCCACGTGGGAGCCCCACTCCCGCCTCGGGTGACGCAGTGCCTGTCGTATGTGGAAGGCGACCCCCACCTTTTATTGGATTTTAATCAAGAATGATCCTCTTAAATATTTCAGATTGCCTGCTGAGGATATATTTAAAGGACTACGTGATGAAGAGAAGAACACGGGAAGCATAAATTTTTAAAATTCATTCCCTCCATATAATAATCCACAGGGCGTTCGCGGCCGCTCCGCACAGGGAGAGCCAATGACTAGCGTCTTTCATGTGACCAATTACTCCCATCCCTGCGGCCCGGTCCACCCGCCCACCCAGCTCTGCCAACATCCGCAAACCAACCCAGACTTTGTAAGAGAGCCTCTTTGCAGCCCCGCCGAATCCACGGCTTCTCTTGGGGGAACTAAAGCTTCTCTCTGCTGATGCAGGAAGGCCCAGCCAGAACACATGCACGTGTACACACACACACGTGTGCCCACATGAACACACACGGGCCTGTACACACAGCCTCCCTCATAAGCTTCGTCCTGCAGCTTCTTCACCAGCAGAGCCCATTATCAACGCCTGAGAGATAAATATAGAATCTGGGTAATAAAAAGAAATCTGTTTTTTTACATATATGTGTGTTTATATATAAACACAATTTTCTTCCTGGTGTTTCCTGTGATTCCACTTGCTCACAGCGGGCCGCATGTAGAGACCTCGCCCCCCACCCCACCCTTCAGATCAGAGTCTCTGCTAAGAAAAGGCTGCGTCGGGCACCTCACTCAGGGCCGTGTGCACGATTCAAGATGGCGGCGGCAGAGGGCCGTGTGCAGAGGCGCTGGGTGCGGCAATACCATCTGGAGCAGGAGCCCCGCCCCCGAGAGCCCCGCCCCCTGCCCCTGAAAGTGAAAGTGTTAGTCGCTCAGCTTTGCGACCCCACGGACTGTAGCCCACCAGGGTCCTCTGTCCACGGGATTCTCCAGGCAAGAATGCTGGAGTGGGTTGCCACTCCCTTTTCCATGGCATCTTCCCGACCCAGGGATTGAACCCAGGTCTGCTGCATTACAAGCAGATACTTTACCGTCTGAGCCCCCAGGGGAGCCCTGAGCAGACCCGATAAGGCCGCTTGTCCGCTCCCTGGTGGGAGAGCGAGTGCCCTGGAGCCGGACTGGCACCTCCGGCCCTTCCATCAGAGGACGGAGCTCTCTTCCACTGCTGATTGAGCTCCCTCTCGTTCTACTGGCTCTAATGACACCGGGCAGGAGACCCTGGGCTGGGGACCAGCTCAGGAGGGTCGGTAATGAGAGCAGAACAGAAGGGCAGGAACCACAGAGGGTCACTTGCTCCTGTCTGGGTGCCCAGGCTGGAACCCAGGGCCCCCCCACCCCAACCCTCCAGCTTCCTCTCCTACTGAGAAGGCAGGCCTCCGACACCCCCTTTATCCACCATCCTCGGCCACAGAGGCACAGACGCAAAGACACGCCACCCGAATTTAGGGACACCTGCGGTAGGCACCGCTCCTGCCCCCATCTTTCGTGCACCATCACCCTCCCCCTGCAAACACCACTGTTTACACTTCATTTTGCCCCCAGCTGGCAACCCTAAGCCCCCCACCAAGGTGTGACAGACACCCAGGACAGATAACCAGGATGTCAGCCATGCTGATTCAGGGGAGCATTCCCTGGATGCTCTCCTGAGGGTTTAGCTGGAGACTGTTTGTCTCCCAAGTGTGGTGGTGGGAGGCGGGGTGAGGGGCTGGTGGTTCTGCCCCTCGAGGTGCCCACAGCAGGTACCGCCCTGCTACATCCTAGGGTCACCGCCACCCCCAGTGCACAAGGCACACACCAGCCACAGGAGGGTGGGAAGAGGGTAGGGCGCACCTACTGCCCACCTGCCACACGGCCTCCTGCCCTCGCCCACCTGAGGGGGGACCAGAGCCGGGCCCCTGTGAGCGGCTGAGCCCCCGACAAACAGGAGAGTGAGTCCACCGTCCAAGGCAGAGAGCCTGTGTCCAGGGAGACAGTCCCTGTCTCCGCTACACCGAGTAAGAACGTGCACGGGCTGCTGGGTGATTGCCACACCGCGGGAAACAGCTGAGGAAAGAAAGACGAAGGCCCACCTGCACTTGAACTTGTGACTCAGGAAGGAAAGGCCTTCCTGCTCCCAAACTCCAGACGGTGGGCTCGGGAAGCTGCCTTGGAGACCCCAAGGGCAGCTGGGGAGAGGGAGGGAAGCTTGTAGGTGGACACACTAGAGCCCCACCCCCTCACCCCTCCTCCAGCGGCTGTGGCCTGTGGCTGAGACCCAGGTTGTACTGCTGGGTTGGGTCGGACAATCTTTGGTGGCCCCAAGGCACAGGGGGGCAGGGAAGGGGAAAACAGGAGATGGTCCTCTGTTTCGAGGCAAACAGCCCGGGGCCTGTGGGTGGTGTGCACAAAGCCGCCTGACCACACCAAAGTTAAGCACTCTCAGTGGGCTAGTCATTTACACGTTAGTATAAACAAGCTTTCCATTCTGGTCATGAAAGGGGATTTTAGAGAGCGGAAAGATGGGCAGAATCACAACACAGGGGATATGAGCAGGTCGGGGAGTGCGGACACTGACAGGGAAGAAGTGGACAAAGAGTGAAGCCCACAGGCAGTGGAGACAAACCAACTCTGCTCCATCATTTCCCCTGGGATCGGCCCAGACGACAGCCCTCCAAACCTCCCGGTGGGCACAGCTGCTCAGTTACAAGGTCACGAAACAGAGATGATATGCCCGTCTGATTTGCTCAGACCATTTCCCATCCACGTTGCGAAACAGGATTCTCCCAGACAGTTGCAGACGCAGAGGTTTCAGTATTGCTCCCTGGGGAAGGATACTGGGGAAGATGCCTGTCTGTTTACATAAAACCACACGGGCATGTTCACCTCCAGCCTTCTCAGAGCCTTTACTCTGCGTACAGGAGGAGACCCTGACTGCTTCTTCCTCAGAAACCTCCCCCTTCCCTTCTTCAGGACAAACAGCATCAACACCTGGAGAAACTGGTGTTCCGAGGGACGCTGTTTGGGAAACACTGACACAGATGTCCGTTCTCTGCAGGAAGTTCCCAGGGACCCGAGGAGGCACCTCACTGCGAGGGTAATTGGGCACAGGGAAGCCTAAGTGAACATCGGCTCCGAGTGACAGTTTCAATCATTTTGATGGAGACGCTGCAGGCCTGGAGCCACACGGCAGACAAAGACGTACATGCTTCGGGGGGAAAAAGGAAGCAGACAGCCAGTCGTGACACGGGGGAGGAAGGAAGGAAGGAGGCTGAGGGGCGTGGCCGGAGCGGTGGGCCATCCTGAACATATCCTGGGCTTGTACACAGGCCCACCCTTCCCCTGGCCCTCATGTCCTGACCCCCGCAGCGCAGCAGTGGGGTACCGGGCCCTCTTTTCTGCCTAGACATTACGTGGTCTCGTCCACACGTTTCCTAACAGACATGCGGCCAGATCCCACCTGCCCCCCCGAAGGGCGCCTGGCATGTCACAAAGTTGTGTCCCCCTTTCAAGGTCACATGGCCCCAGCTCCTGCCTGCTCTAAGCAAAAGCCCATGGAACGCTGTGGGGCTGGTGGGCAGTGGGCAGCAATGTCACGTCTCCTGCGGGCTCTGCCACACCACAACATAGCCAGGGACACCAAGGCAGGCCGGGCGGGAGCTTCAGGTGGGGCCTGGGGGCGGCCGGAAGGAAAAGGCAGAGGGCTTTCAGGGTGCTCAGATCACACCCTGGAGCCCCGAGGGCCTGGCTCACCCGTCACGGGCGCACAGGGCATCAAT
Source organism: Bos indicus x Bos taurus (assembly GCF_003369695.1). Taxonomy (NCBI): domain Eukaryota; kingdom Metazoa; phylum Chordata; class Mammalia; order Artiodactyla; family Bovidae; genus Bos; species Bos indicus x Bos taurus. The sequence continues at coordinate 2,738,220 of NC_040079.1, read as the reverse complement.
GGGTACCAGACCACAGTGCCGTCACAGCCAGTGAGAGGGACCCTGAGCCCCTGGCCTCACGGCCGCCCGCCAGCCACCTGCCTCGTCCTCTTCTGCAGGGCGTTTCAGCCTCACACGGGGTTTCCTGTAGCAAAGCCCCACAGGCCGGGCGCCTGAAACAGCAATAACGTGCTCTCCACGGCTGCAGGCTAGAAGTGCAGGGTCAAGGTGTGGGAGGGCCATGTGCCCTGAAACCTGCAGGCCTTCTCCAGCTCCTGGGGGTGCCATGTCGTCGGCTTCCTCAGCTTGGATGAGCCGCCCCAGTCTCTGCCCGCACGGTGTCCTCTGGGGGTCTCCCTGCATCCTCTCTTCTTCTTGTAAGGGCACCAGTTGGTGTATTTAGGGCGCACCTACCTAGTGGCATCTACAAAGGCTCTCCTTCCAAGTGAGGTCACCTCTGAGGTTCGGGGCAGGACGTGACTGGGGGGGACATACCACTCACCCCAGGAAGAGCATGTTCAGGTCAAGCCCCCCACCCCACCAGGAGTCCTCGCCGGCTCCTGCCTGGGAGGCATGGTGAGAAGCCACAGAGTGGGGCAGAGCAGGACCGCTCTCCCCTTGGGCTTCCGGAAAAGGGAAAGCTGCAGAGAGAGAGAACCTCTCCACTCCCCCAGGCCCCAGGTTCCCACGGCACCACCGAGGGGAGGCAGGCGGCCGGGTCTCGGAAACTGCCAGCCTGCCCCGGCTCACAAGGTTGGCTGTGCCAGGGCATAGGCAAAACCCACGCCTGGCCCTGGGCCAGTGCAGGCTCATGGTGTGGGCCACCTTCCCTCCTGGCACCCCAAGCCTATCCCAGCACCCCAAGCCTGTCCCAGCACCCAGGGCCCATCCCAACACCCCCGAGCCTGTCCCCAGCACCCTGAGCCCGTCTCAGCACCCTGAGCCCGTCCCAGCACCCCCGAGCCTGTCCCCAGCACCCCGAGCCTGTCCCAGCACCCAGGCCCCATCCCCAGCAGCCCGAGCCCGTGACCAGCACCCCGAGCCCGTCCCCAGCACCCCGAGCTTGTCCCAGCACCCCGAGCCTGTCACCAGCACCCCAGAGCCCGTGCCCAGCACCCCCAAGCCCATCTCCAGCACCCCGAGCCCGTCCCAAGCACCCCCAAGCCTGTCCCAGCACCCCCGAGCCTGTCCCAGAACCCCTGAGCCCGCCCCAGCACCCCGAGCCCATCCCCAGCACCCCGAGCCCGTCCCAAGCACCCCCAAGCCTGTCCCAGCACCCCGAGCCCGTCCCAGCACCCCAAGCTGGTCCCCTCCCAGTGCTCATCCCTCCTCTGTGATCCTCCACCTCGGATGCATTTCTAGTTTCTGGGTGTGGCCAGCAGTTCAGCTCCAGCCGGTGGGTGTTTGCAGAATGAAGACACAGCAGGAGGGGAGTGAGCCAGCCACTGCAGGGAGGCTGGTGGGCCTCCCCCGGCACCTCCCAACCTCCAGGGGCCAGGGCCCCACTGGATCACAACTGTCCTCGGACACTGTGGCAAAGCTGCCTGGCGTCCACTCACTGGACTCCCGACAGGACGGAATTACCCCACAGCCAGCAGCGCCCATAGCAGCATTGCAGGAGAAAGAGGCCACCAGCTTCTGGAACCAGGGAGGCCAGCAGATGACCCGTTTCTCCCCCGCCTGTCTCTCTTCTGGTCTTTTCGGTTCACCCTCATGGTCTGTTTTCTCCGAGCGCCTTGGAACGGATTCAGCACCTACGTCAGCAAGACGTGGATATTCACCGTCAAGGTCTCCAGTAGGCGAGAAGAGTCCTGCAGATGCACCCCCACAGCCCTTCAGAAGCTCCAGATGCTGAAACAAGAGAAGGCGTGAGAGTTTCCAGCTAAGACTGCATCTACCGGAGCTGTCGCCACCGGTTACAAACAAGCACTCCATGTGCGGACGGCACAGGGGCTGACAGGTCACCTGTGCTTCTCCAGGGACGTGGGAGCTTCATGCCTTGTCGGCCCATGGTTGGACAAGACTGAGGGGGGCCCGGCCCTCAGGAAGCACAATTTCCCAGGCGTTGTGGGAAGTGTGGCGGCTGCGTGTGGGAACCTCCCAGGGGCACCTCTGAGACCTCAAGAGACACTCTGCGTGAATAGACTGTGTTTGGGTTTCAACAGCCTCGTGGGATGCTGAAGCAGTGCGGGGCTCCTGCTGCGGGGACTTCCCTGGGGGAGAGGGCAGAGGGGCGGGGCACTTCGGGGCTCAGGCTGTGTTCGTGGGGCAGGGGCAACACTGCCCCTGGGAAGCAGTCCTCCTGCCCCTGATGGCCAGACGTCAGTGTCTGCCCAGCTTCTCACGCTGGGCACCCTCTCGAGGGATTTGATTTTGTCTGAATGACAATCCATTTGTCCACTGCAAGGTGCACAAGTGCTCAGCCCCCAACTTCAAAGGCTCCGCCTCTACCCCGTCCCAACCCCCAGCCCCGCACAGCCTCCTCTGCACAGCGAGAGCCGGGCCCCTTTTAATTTAACTGTAATTTCCCATCTGGGTGCAGTTGCTGTCGTCAGGTTGTTTTTTTTTTTTTTCCAGCAAAGGTCGTGGGAGGCTTGGTGAGCGTGACCGAGGGTTTTCATTTCTTTTACACGAAAGAGAAGACAGAGGCTCCAGAGGCCGGAGCAGAGCCGTGGGAGCTGTTCCTTGGGCCCGCCCCCGCGCCCGGCCGGGCTGCGCCCCACATGCTGTGCTGCTCACCAGCGCCTCCTCCTGGGCTTCCAGAAAAAGGCCACGAAGGGGAAATCTGAGCCGGCCAGATTCCCCTCCAATCAGAGGTCCGGATTCTGGCCGGGCGGTTTCAGACACAGGAGGGCTCTTCCACCTTCGTGGACCGGGCTGAAGGAGAACTCAATAGCAATAGGTCCTCTTCCCGAGACTCACCAAGGTTCTTTCCATCTCCGGCAGCCTCTGACTTTGAAACCTGGAATCTGAATAGAAGTGCGGTTTTGTTTTCCAGGCAAATGGGATGCAGCTGTCCCGCCAGCAGGTAAAGGGGCCCATTGTGCGTCCTCCGCCCGCCCCCGCTCCGCCCAGGCCCACCTCTCCCTCCAGCCTCTCCTCCCCTGCCTGCACCAGGCCCTGGCATCCGGGCCTGCTGGATCACAAGGACTGGCAGAGGGCTTCCCTGATGGTCCAGTAGCCGAGGCGCGGGGGCGGGCCCAAGGAACAGCTCCCACGGCTCTCCTTGTCCCGGATTCGATCCCCCGTCAGGGAACTAGAGCCCACATGCCTCCACTAAGACCTTATATTCGGTGCAGCCGAATATAAGTAAAAACAATTTTTTTTTAAAGAGTGGCCAAGAGGAAAGCGGTGATGACAGGCATCAAGCCCCAAGCCTTTCACAGCAACCCCTGATCATTGCTTCTGCCCCACTTAACTGCCGAGATGAGACTCAAGAGGGTGAGAGACTCAGGCAAGGCCACACAGCTAGTAAGTAGCAGGGCAGGTCTCTAAACCACATCTGCCGGGCCCCAGAGCTATGCAGGGAGCCACTGTCCTGGAAGCCTCCTAAGTCTTCACTGGTATTTTCAACTTTGGGGTTGAAAGCCTTGAAATGAACTAGAACAAAACGCTTTGTTTTCTCGGGGACCTAAGTTTTCTAGAGTGAGTGAGTGAGTGAAGTTGCTCAGTAGCCTGCCAGGTCCCTCCGTCCACGGGATTTGCCAGGCAAGGATACTGGAGTGGGTTGCCATTTCCTTCTCCAAGAGTCTCATAAAAAAGCACCTAACTTTTAATATTATTTTACTCACTTCAGAGGAAATCATCCAATCTGTTATTAAACACACTGCCTGGCTCCTCTCTGCTGTGTATTAAATATGCTTGACTTTTTCTTGACAGTTTAAGGGACATTTACTTGGGGAGGCGGGATCTGGGCCACCCTGTGGGAAGGGTGGGAAGGTGGGAGGTTTGGGGAACGAGAGTTGCCAGTGGGAACAGGTGTTCGGGCCAGAGAATCCCAAAGAGGCCAGCGCTGCTGCCTGGAGAGTGGACGGAAACAGATGGACAGAGGCCAGGTCAGCAGCGGGGATTAAGACTCATCAGATCAAAGCCGAGGAAGAGAGGGAGCGGGAGCCGGGTCAGCGTATGGAACCCCTCCCGGCAGGGGTGACCGGGCTTTGCGGCCAGCTGTGTCCCTTTGTCTGGGAAGACTCGAGGCATCCGCCCTCCTGGACAGCGTTGGGAGGCTCTGAGGGTGACAGGCTGGCTCCAGGTGGCCAAGGGCGCGTGCCCCTAACTTCTCCTGCCCCCTTCTGCTGCCCCTGCTCACCGATGGAGGTGGGGCTCCTCCAGGGGACAGGGGTCACTTGACAAGAGGTGACACTGCACAGGGCCAAGCTGGGCACAAACCTAGGCTCCACCACTTACCAGGCGGGGGGGCTCTGGGGCAAGTCAACAGACCTGGTGGTGCCTCAGTTTCCTTGCCTGTAAAATGGAAAGAATGAGCACAGGCCCTCTCTCCCGGGCTCGCTGAGGGGCTGCACCCATAAGTGCAAGGAGGATGAGGTGCATAAGGGAGCCATCCGGCCACCAGTCAGCATTACAGTGGGGCTCTGCTCCTCCAGGTCCTCACTGGCCTCCTAAGAGTCGCTCGCTTCCTCTTTCCAGGACCCCGTCTCTCCATTTGTAAGATGGAGATGGGTGGACCCTTGCTTCTGCCCAAGGCAAAGCCCTGGCAGCGCTGGGCCTCCACCTCCGCTCCACTGCCCGATTTTCCACAGCTACCTCCGGTGTTCTCCATCCGCAGAGGGCGCACCTGTGTACCTGGAGCGGTGGGAGTGGGGACACGCTTGTCTCCCAGGCCCGACACAGGCTCTGCAGGTCCAGGGATGCAGTCCCCAAGGGTCAGGACTTCTCTGCGGAGTGGGTGGGGGAGGGGAGGTAAATCTGCCCTGGGGCCCTCTCCCTAGAGAGGCAGGACTCACTCCCTGGAGAGACTGCTCCTGGTGGCGCTAAGCTCAGACCCCTTGGGGATGGACCGGGTCTGTGTTCCCCGGGAAGGCGGCAGAGTGATTGCTCTGTGCACACGGCTTGCTCATCTCCCAGAAACACCGGCCCCTCACTAGTCCCTCACTCACAGGTACTCGCAGGAAACACTGCAGCCCGACAGCTGCCGCTTCCCCGGACCAGACACGAAGGTGAGAAGAAGCCGCAGATGCGAGACGCAGGCAGGCCTGTTAGGCGGTTCTGGACGGACGGTGGGGGCCGTTCACGTCCAGTTGTGACTAGGAGGCTCGTGGGGTGGGGGGAACACAGAGGCTGGAACAAGCACAGGGGCTTCCCCCATCACCCTGCACCCGCCTCCGCAGTGTGCCAAGTGTAATACTGGACCCGTGGCCGGAACTTCATAAAACCTATTGATCGTGGACACCAGAAACCCGGGGGTCCAGATGGCTTCGCCCACAAGACCCCTGCTCACCCTCCCTCTAACCACCCCAGCTCTGAGACTCCCCAACGGAGATTCTCTGACGATGTCAATAATTGAAAGCTATCAAGGTGCAAAGTGCTGTCTTGGGGAGGGCCCCCCACTGCTCCGAGGGGGAAGGTCAGGACCACTGCACTCACCCACATCCTGTCTGACCCACCCCTGGCGAACCTCATAGGCTAGGACGGTTCTGCTTCTGCAGAGTCTGGGCTTCACTCCACGATGAAGTCAGCAGGGTGGACAGGTCATGTCCCAGGCCGGCATGTGAGGGGTCCCTGAGGGCGTCAGCAGAGGAGCAATTCTGGAGGCCAAGTCTTGCTCAAGTTCAGCCCCTAGCTGCATGGCCTGAGTTCCTTAGAGGTGCAGGAGAGACAGTCAAGTACCAGTCAGTGAGTGTCTGGAAAACTTTAATAAAATAAATCGGCTCCCCTTTCCCCACAGTCCCGGAAGAATGCGCACACGCCCAAGCACCGAGGATGGCCCTGTTTTGGGCGGGCTAGGTACTTTTTGCCAGGGTTCTGCAAGGGCTCTGGCAGGCTCAAGGGAACAGTTTGGGGCCCCAAACGAACTAGGTCGGGATCCGCGGAGGTGTCCCTAACCCAGCAGCCCCTAAACCTGCAGAGGGGTGCGGGGAGTCCACTCGTCCTGGACGCTCTTGGCAGGCGGGCGTCCAGGTCTTTGTCAGACGAACAAAGGCTTCTCCGCTCCTGTGCACCCGGGAACGCAGAGTTGCGAGGAGTAAATGAGTCGTAACCCGAACGGCGGTTGTTGGCGGAGAGTTGAACAAACTCCCCTTGGCGTCTTCTGGCTGCGTGATCGTGGATGATAGAGCGAGACGGCAGAACAGGAAAACCACCCCCCTCCTCCCCTCGCCGCTTATTCGCGGAAGGCGCTGCACGAGTGCGGGCTGCGCGCGGGGTCCGCGCCCCTGACCCACCGAGGCCTGCGGCGGGGGTGGCGGGTGTCTCAGCGGGGGACCTGGGGTGCGACACTCCCCACGTGCGGGGAGCGCCACCTGGGCACCCAGCCTGCCCTTTGCGGGGAGCCATCAAAGGCGCCAAGGCCTCGTCAAAGGCTCCGTGGTTCCCCCCTCTAGATTCTGGAAAATCTGCGCCCCTGCGTTCAGGCCTCCGCAAGCTGGAGGCGCCCTCTCTGGGGGGCCTGCCCAACTTTTGAGCAGGTTCAGGACAGGAAAGGTCAGGCTGGGTGGGACAGCGGCGCCAGGCCACGCAGGAGCCCATGGGTGCCCAGAGTGCCCTGCCTCCCATCCTCCTCCAACCTGCCTTCTTCCGGCTTTACCGTGGAGGCCCAGGCTCGGGGGAATCCGGCTAGCTGTTCGGTTCGGATTTATTCCTAAACATTCTATAGAGGCCGCAGATCCTCCTCTAGATTTGGCCTGAGAGTTTATGTAAGGAGTGGCGGTAGGGATGTGTGAGTGCCACAGAATGTGTGTCTAGAAAGATCCACGGTGCGTGTCTTGGTGGGGCCCTAGACCTAGCACATTTTCTTGCCATCCTGGGACAGCAGGGCAAGGGAGCCGGGCTGCCCTGCGTGCAGCACCAGCTCGGTGTCAACTCCCAGGTCCTGCCCACTACTCCAGCCAGCCCACCTTCCCCACTGGGGTGAGCACTCCCTCTCCCAAATCTACGGGATGTGGCCCACCGGACAGGTGCCCACGCGGCTGGCAGAAGCACCCCCACCCCCAGACCAGGCCAACCTGTGGGAGAGAAGCTGGAGGCTCCCTACCCCAAGGGTGGCCAGTGGGGCTGGAGGCTGATCGAACACAGTGGGGGCATCGCCACCTGCCCTGGGGAGGCCTGATTCCAGCTGCAGAGAGGAGGAAAGTGCATCTGTTACCAAAGACTATTTAGTTTTGGAACAAAATCTCCTGAACTAAGAAAAACAAAAAACCAACCAGGTGGGAGTGAAGCACAGTCAGCGTTTCCCGTTACGTTCCCGTTACGTGTTGATGGGCCACGGGGGAAACGTTTGGCCAGGGGGGAACAGAACTCCTGCCCAGCCCGCCTCCCCCAGCAAAGCTGGAATCCTCTTGTGCTGGCCCACCCCACCCATCGCATCCCCCATAAATCAGGCCTCCCACTCAGTCTACCGCTCAGACAAGACTTTAGGACTCAGGGCATCTGTGAAGTGTGAAACTTCAATAAATTGGAAAGCAGAAGCTGGGTTTCAAAGGCCACCTCGCCTCCAAACATCGGCCACACCAAAGGCCTGCTCCCTAAAAAGGGCTGGGCTGCTCAAGCAAACCGACTGGAATGCGTAACTTGGCTAGGACCCGTCCACAGCCCAAGGCAGCAAAGATTTCACCATGGTGTCACTCCTTACACTCTAGGCAGCAAAGGAGAATCGCTGCCACCACTCGGAGTTTTGCAAATCATGTTTGCTGCATTCCCTGGTGTTTCTTCTGGAGAGCCTGTCCCCTAGACCTCTCCTCTGTGCCCACGTCCCCCGCCCCCCAGGCCCTTTCCAGGGAATACTCTGCTTGGAATGCTTGCACTCAGGGGCCTCCTTCCGGGTCCTAAGTCCCCTGGAAGACTCCTGGGGCGCACATGGCCTCTCTCTGGTCTTGGAGGACGCTGAAAATCTCTCCGCCGCCGGCCTCCCGGCGCGGAGAACTGACTCGAGGCCCGAGTCCAGATGCTCAGGCTTCCTTGCAGCCCTTTCAACCCTCCGAACACAGATTCATTTATTTATGTTTTTCTAATGTAGTAAATGGACAGCTAAATGAATTGCAATTTGTAATTTTTATGGTTAATTTGAAATCTCGCTCATGTTGGCTAATCCTGTTAGTTGGTGGCAAAACAAGGGGAAAGTCGTGTAGCAGCAGCAGTAATTCTGATAGGCATTTTATGTTAAATTACGGCCACCGGCCAGAACAAAAGGCGCGGCCGGACTTTCGGGCGGAGCAACCTCGGCGGGTCCGCGCGGCCTGCGGCAGACAGAGCGGAGCGCTCTGAGCGCGGAGCTCGAGCGCTCCCAGCCACATCGGTCCTCCCCGACTTCGAAACGAAGAAGCCAAATTCGGCACCCGATTGTGTTTGTGAATAGCCTACGCGTCCCAGATCCGCAACCCCGCGATCTCAGAGCCTCCCCAGCCCCCCGAAGCGCGGGGCATTTGGGGCGCGGAGGCCCAAGGGCGGGACGCACCCCAAGGCCCTTCTCCCCTCCCTCGTCGCCACTCTCTCTCTCCTTTCTCTCTGCGTCTTGGTCTGTTCTTCCCGCGGGTTCCCACAGGAAGCGAACTGGGAGCGCGGCTATTGGGGGGCGACGTCTCCCCCCCCCCCGCCTCCCCGGCACCCCAGCCCGGGACTCGCCAAGCGCAAGCGCCCGCCGGGTTCGCTACGGAGACTGAAGCGAAGGGCGCGGGAGCGGGGGCCGGGACGCAGGGGGCGACCCCGCGGACCCCAGCTCCTTCGGCGATCGGCGCGGGCCGGGTGGGGTCGCGGCGAGCGGAGCGCGCGTGGTCGAGGGCGCCGGAGCGCGCGGCTCGGCATGTTCGCGCATTGTAGCCCCGCGCCGTGTTTCTTGTCCCTGGCGCCTGCTCGGTGCCATCCCAGTGAGTTTGATTGAAACGCGGCTGCGGGAAGGTTCGTCGAGCGGGGAACGCGGATTGACGGGCGGGAGGGGCGGGCGAGGGGGCCCGGAGCGGCTCCGGAGGGCGGCGGCCGGTCACCGCCGCGCGGCGCTGCTCGGGGACTGCTATTTTGAAACCGGGCTGCTGTCCCCTCCAGGGCGCAGGATGCAAGGGTCAAGTGTCACTTCCTCTGGCAGTCAATCTCCAATATTCCTTGTAATGTTTCTAAATGGACGAATTCATTACGCGAGGACGGGTGAATGGGGGAGAGGCCGCCAGCGCGCTCGGTCAATAGCGTCCGCTAATGGTTCATTTTGCACAGCGGAGCGCGGCCCCGTGGAACCCAAGGAAGAACCTGATCAATATTGTTTACTTCCTCGCCGCCACGGGCGTAAAGGTCACTTAGAGAAGGCGGGAGGGTGCAGGCACCCCGACAGGTCCTAATTGTCTCTCTTCTTTCCCCTGGACCCGCTGCCCCTTCGACCTCTTGCACCCTCGTACGCCGTTCAAACGCAGCCCGCGGCTGCTGCGCCTGGAGGAGCCGGTCTGAACCGCGGACGCCTCGCACGGTGCCCGTGCACACGCCTCCCCGTGCACACGCGTCCCCGTGCACGCACAACGCGCCCACGCCCGGACCCACGTGCTGGCAGCCAATGCAGCTTGATTCAGCCAAATCTCACAGCCGCGTTTCAAGCAGTGTAGGGAACAGGGTCGCTTTTTACAGTACAGGGGCAGCTCTTAGCTGAGGCGAAGGCAGCGGGGATGGAGCGCTAATAGGGGAGCTCTCTGTCTACCCCCGCCCTGCTGTGTTTAACAGGCAGCATCCAGCAGAAGTGAGATAGCCCCTTGTCCCTTCCTTTGCCACCCCTTTCCATCACCAGCCCCACCAGGACAGGAGCGAGCCAGGAGTGGGCGCGCACAGGACTTGATGAGTCTCCCGTAAGATCCCGGGAAGGGGAAGTCTGCCTTCTTCGCTGTGTGCCAGCAAGGGCTCCCCCAAGGCGGTCCTAGATCTCAGGGAGAGGGAAGCTTCTCTTGGTACATTTAAAATGGTGTTGGCTACAGAGTACGTTCTTGAACGAATTACCTGATGACCTGCTAAATCCCTGAGTTTAGTGAAAAGAAACGACCCCTAGAAGCCCTGCCATCCCTGTACACCTCGGAAACCTGAAAACCGTGTCTCCCTTTCCTTTCCGCTCTGGGGTGGAGGGGGCTTCGTGGACTCAAGCTGCCAGGAGACCACAGACCGGCTAGAACCTACATAGCTCTGGTTATACACGGCCACCTTCTTCACCTGTGTGTCATGCAGGGGACACGTGGATGCCGTAAAGGGCAGACTCCGTGTGAACCCTGCTTGGCCGAAAAGCAAGGTAGGCAGTTCAGGTCACTCTAGGAGGTGCAGGGGGCATTAATCAGGAAAGTTAACACCTGGTCTAGGGCAAGAGAGGGCCCTTAGTGTGTGTTCCACAAGAAAGGAAAACGAGCTTCCCCTCACAGAGGTGGGCAGGCGGCATCTTTGTTTCCTTAAGAATTGGAGGATAAAGCAGAGACCAAGTAAATAGCTCGCCGATCAAGGCTGTTACTACGTGACTGGTGTGTGCCTAACACTCATCTCCCTAAGCATTAGATGCATGTTTCCCAAAAGGGCCCTTTAAAAAAAGTCAGATATGAAGATGTGGGAACACTGATTCTTTATGATGGGTCCTGCCTTGGTTTACGGTCAGACGGCACCTCTTCCATCAGACACGGATGTTAGTTTGAGCAGGATTTTTAAACTGTTTGCAATTTGATTAGCCTGGAAACACCCCTCCGCAGAGAAGACAGTTCTCTGTGGTTCCATTCCCAACGATGTCCAGGTCAGGTGTGAGGTTATTTCCAAACCTATTCATATTCTCTATCAGTTAGTTACACTCAGTGAAGAGCGATTTGCTAATTCAAGAAAGTGACATGTATAAATAGGTAAATTAAAAAAATGCAACACAGCTAAAATATTTGGCAAATTAAACCCTGAAATTCTTTACAAAATTCCAAATTTACTTATCCAATCTTCTATTATAATATTGAAAAGGACAACTGTTAACAGGACTTGGGTGCCAATATTTTCTGGGAAGTAAGCCCTTTTACAATTTCCCACAAAATACATTCTTTTACTAAAATTGCTCTATAATCAAGCTACTCAAATAATAACAGGAATGCTGTGTCCTCTGCGTCCTGCTTCCTGGACCAAAGTACTCTGAGGTCAAGCACTTGCTCTTTATTTGTACATATTAAAATTTCTTCTAAGAATGGAGTTTTCAAGCACAATGCGTCAGGGCAGGAAGCAAATGCTGTTTTAAGGGAGGGTTCTAATAACAAGTCCATTTATGCATGCATATTAGAGCAGAAAGAATCATTTCTGTTAGTTAACATGTTTGAGCCAAAAAATTAAAAACAAATATTTAACTTCTCGATTTGGAATTTGGGCTGGCATTTGACTTCGAAACTTTTACAGTGCATACCCGATGAGTTAAAGTCTTTACAAGCCGAATAAAACTGCCTTCAAAAATAAGTTTGAATAAACTGTAGGGTAAATAAGATGCATGGAGATGCCCAGGGAGAGAGCTGATGTGTGTGAACTTGGCCAAGAGACAGCTTTTGGACTCTGCTCAATTCAGGGGGTGAAGACACCCAATGAAGCTATATTTAGACAAGACTAATATGAAGTAAGTATATATACTTACACACATTAATAGTTTTTGCTTTGTTCTCTTCAAACCTACTGTACAGCAGTCCAGTAGAAATGAATTTGCCTTCCCCATCTCTCATCACTGGAGTGGCAGGTTTCCAAAGCTCCCCATCTCTCCCTTTCAGATTGGGGTTCCCCACCTGATACAGGGGTCTGTGGTTATGCAAGGACTTGTTTCCTCTAAGCGGGCCTGCAGCGAGAAGCCCATCCTCCAGGCTTGCAAAGGAAGGGGCTTCCTAATGTGGGGGTCCACCCCAAAGTGTCAACCCTGCAGACCCAACGTGGCCTCCCTCTAGCACCCACAAACCTGACCAGGGCTTCCTAAAACCTGGCTTCGCTGACCTCCTTGGCGCTGGGGCTGGATTCTTGCCAGCATTCTCTTCGTATTTCCCCTAGGCTTTGCAAGCATGTCACGTCTCCAAAACCCCTCTCCGAACAAAAACAAAACCCCTCGGAGCTCAGGCTCAGGCTTGAACCGTGGCTTGGGCAGCCATGCTCCTCGAGGGCCTTTGCCAAGGAGAGCCGCTACAGCACTGAAAACCCGCAGCCCTGCAGTCAGCAAGCCCCCAGAGCCCGGAAGCAGAGTGAGCTGGAGGTTGCCAGTCCCAAGGCCAACAAGGGCACAAAGGCCAAGGGCCTGCCCACCTCTCCGGCGGTGGTGCTGGTGGGGTTATTATCTGCAGTATCTGTGGGCTGCAGATGGAGGGGCAGGGGGTGCAGCCGAGGTCCTGAAGGGAGTCTGGACTGTCCTCTTTCTCCCTGGAGGATGCTGCATCTTTACTTTTAATTTCCAGGTAAAGCAACAATGCTGCTAGTAGAAGGAGGACAATATCCCCCTAATAAATACATCCGCTGGTTACAAACCAGCTCGGAGACACCGAGAAACAGCAGAGGGATCTGAATCCCAAGCTCAAAGACGGGTGTGCGAGCGAGTGTGCATGCTGATGCTTCCTGTGTATCCGTCAGCACACAACAGCTCTAGAACTCTCCTTCTGTCCTTCTCTTCTACGGAGACATTTGTGCAACATGTTCCAGTCTGGGAACCACAAGCTCAAGGCTCCAGCACCACGAGGCAGAAGAGGAGGGGCGGGGGAGGGGGGTGGACCACACCTCCTCCCGCAGCATCTGGGCTGGGTACTGGAGCTGACAGCTGGGAAAACGGAAACCTCCCTTACAGGTATGGGCTCTGGGAAAGGAAAGCCCTTGAAAGATGCTACAGCATAAAGATAACGAGAGAGAGGAGGAGGCAAAAAGGTCCAGACTCTCCAGGCCTTTAGAACCGTCTGGTGTCGAATGGAAATAAATAACTTTAAAAGTGTAGGTACTGGGTAACCAGAGCAGAGTTTGGACTCCAAAGGTGGTGAGTCTTATTCCCACCTAAGAGAGAATTATAGGTCCTGGACCTCGGCGGCCTCCGCAATGAGCTAGATTATCGATCAGTTGTAAAAGAGCCATTCGTCCGTGAATCTGCAGACCGCGCCATTAAAACAAGGAATCAGCAAGATCTGGCTTTGCAAAAGTTCATTCCTTCTCATACACACACATATCTGCATTCAAACCCCAAAAGAGGCAGAAATTTTTTAAAACAAACCCAGACTCACTTTTCACTAATCAAAACGGAATTATAGACTTCTTGGGTTTACTAAATGCATCACCTAGAGAACACTATAGAAACACACCATCAGGAATTCTCTCTGCGGGAAGCCCGCAGGTAACAAGGCAGGTCAGAGCCAGCGCTCAGACAGAACAAACTTCTCTATCGCTTCTGCAGAGCTGATGGGAGCCCAGAGTTCCAGCCCTGCCTAGTTCTCTTGGGGACCCTGCTCTGTCTCTGGAGATTCACGTTTCCAAACCATGCCCTACCGCCTACAACGTCTGAAATGGAGACAGAAATCCTGTGACTGTCCCGGCCTCCTCCAAAGGGGGAAACGCTCACCAAGCAGAACTTTCTTTTCCTTTGGCCTTGAGCTTTCTCAAACACGTTTCCCTCTCAGCCAGAACTCTGAAAGCCTTTGGGGTGTACTCTTTCCCCTCTTGCTCTCTGTCTGCAGTTCGTCTTGGAAAGGACCTTCAGAAATGCCCCAGACAGTGGCAGAGGCAGCAACTTCCTTGGGGGGACTTCCCAGGGAACCACAGCCCCCTGCCAAGTTTATTGCTAAACGATCTGCAAACTGAAACAATGATTAATGCCCCCTTGCCTTGCCCCAAAGAATTGCATTAATTTAGGACAGACGGAGGAGCCTGATTAACAAATGAAGACTAAATCTGCACGTGACAAAGTGCAGGGCCATCTCCGTCTTTCCAGTAGTACAGACAACCGGTCTTTGCCATCAAACTCTCTGCTCCCCTGGCTTTGCGATCGCCAGTGCCTGTTTATAAGTGTTTAAACACCAACCTGGGGTATTCAAAAAGCGGCAGGGCCAGCAGGCATCTCCCCGGTTGCCTGCAGGGATGGAGCCGGCAGGCAGACGCTCTGCTGCGGCACGAGGGGGGTGTCCTTCCATCAAAGCGACGCCAGGGGGCAAAAGGCGTTAACAAAGAGCCGGCATCGGCACTCTGCCTTTATCTGCTGAGCGGGTCACACTCTACAGGGCGAAATGTCATTTTGCAAGGTTATATGTTTCCAATTCCACACAGAGCCTTATCGCTCGTCTACCTCTTGGGCACAAACAAACAGCCTCTTTAAATAAAACCAGGGAAGGGAAACGTATACCTTTGTAGAATTAAAAACTGTACAGGAACGCCAAAATGTATTGAACCTTGCTGTTAATCCGACTTACCTTGCTGATACTTTTGCCTAATCCTATTTTCTCCTCGCGTTAGCATCATTCTGGAAGGCCTGTTTTGTTCTTCCAGAGGACAGCTTCCCCGGACAGAGGGCGGAGGGCCGCGCGGAGGCCCAGCTGGCTGGACGTAGGAAAGCGGAGCCTGCTCAGCGAGACAGAAAGCAAACGAAATCACTCAAGGGAAACTTGGCTGGAGACAAAACACATTCAATTTCCTGACTCCTCCGCTTTCTCTCCCGAATTATTTGCTTTCGCAGAGGCACATTAAACAAATTAAACACTAAAAATGGAAGCTCCTTTGCTCCCTGGCTCAGAAAAGTGTGTGTGTTTTTAAAAGGATATAGTAATAATAATAATAAAAATGAGAGGAAAACAATAGCACTCTAGCTCTTTAAAATAAACTCATTTTGTCACCTAAAGTAACAAATGTCACGTAGACCTTGACAAAAATCTCTTCTTGCCGGGCGGTGCAGACAATGGGAGCTTGTGCTAATGGCTTCGGGCTTTGCTAATAGTCCTGGAAGCTTCCACAGTGCTTATTAGAGCATCTTTTCACACCTTCACCTTGCAGCCCCTGGCGACGCTGACTCCATCAGCCCGGCTCCCAGTGCAGATGTGTCTTGAGAAAGGGACTTGGTCTGAAGGGCTCTGAAGGGGGCCTCCGAGGAAGACCGGGGGCCAAGGAGTCAAATTTTGTTATCTCCTTTTAGGATTTTGTCTCTCCTGCCCACCCGGCCCTCCCCCTTCCTACCCCCGACTCCCAGTATCGTTTCTCTTTGAAATGTCATGAACTTGGCGCTTTCAGACCAAACCGCTGGGCTCAGGCCCCAAACAATGGGATTGTCAGAGGGCCAGCGCTGAGCTTTTTCTGCGTGTTCACCGAGCGTTAAGCCTTTATCCCACAAAACGGCTGTCTGACCAGGTCAGACAAAAGCCAGCTTCCATCTTCCGCCTCCAGGGGATCTGGGCAAAGCCGGGCGGACAGGACTGCGCTGCCCGCGGCAAGGCAGGGAGGGGGCGTCGGCGCGCGGGCTCCAGCGCCCCCACCCCCGCCCCGCGCTCGCGGGCGGAGGCCAGCCTCGGTCAGTCCTAAGACCCCTCGTCTCCGCGGGCACCGGCTTTTCTCGTCCCCTGCCGAGGCTCCGGGGTCCCAACTCAGGTCCCTGGCTTCTGCCCGCTCGCGGGATTGGAGGTGGACCGGCAGAGCTCTCTGCCGCCGCGGCCCCTCCCTTCCCGGGGCCCTGCCCGGGGAGGCCTCTGGATCCTTCCTCCGCACCCCAAGGGCCGGTGCCTGCGGTCCCCGCCCCGGACCCGGCCTCTGAGAGCCAGTGCGATGTGCGGGGCGCGTGTGCAAGTGGGCCTGTGTGTCTGCGCGCGTGTGTGTGCACGTGTGCGTGTGTGCAAGGGGCGGGAGGCGAGCCCGGGGAAGGCTGACTCGGACACCGGCTCTCAGAGGGGAAGGAAGCCCCCCGGTTCCAGAAGGAGCGCGTGCGGTGAGTGTGGGGCGACCCTCCTTTTCCGGCCCTGGCCCGCGGCCGCGCCTGCTAGCGGATCCCGGCGGACGGTGGGTGGGGGCCGACACCCTGCTCCAGCCCAGAGCGCGCCCGGGGACCACCCGCCGGACACTGCTTGGTCCCGGCTCGCGGTCGGATGTCCAAGGCCGCCGAGGCGAGTGTATGGGACCGACCCGGGCCGGGGTCACGACAGGGATGCGCCCCGGAGCCCGCAGCCCACCACGCCTCGGAGCGCGGGTGAGCGGGCAGGAACCGGGAACCGCAGGCGGGAGGTTCAGGGCAGCAAGGAGGCAGGGCCTGGCCGTCTTCCCCCTTCCTTCACCAGGGCCTTGAGTTTTTTGTGATGAGCCGGGGTCTGGATGCAGCGAGCTAGAGGCGGGAGCTAAGACCACCCGCCCCCACTTGCAACCCTACTTGGATTCAGGCTCTCATCCCAAAGCCTCTTCAGTAGGTCTGGCAAAGAGAAGCCTGCTGGCTTCCTGGAGGTGGCAGCGGAGGCACAGCTGCGCTGGGGGGTGGAGGGCCCCAGGCCGGAGGTGGGGGTGGGTGGGAGGATGGGCTGGGGACCTGGTGGGAGGGGGCAGGGGTGGCCATGAAGGAGCTGGAGAAAGAAAGGGGCAGATGAGCAGGCAGGAGGGACCCGTTCCTGGGGGCGCCCGGCTGTCACCAACCACCTGAGAGTGACCCTGAGTGTGACCCTGTGACTCTTGGTGTGACCTTGAGCAGGTCTCATCTGGGAAAACCCTGAGTGCTGGCCACTTCGCAAGTTGCTTCTGGCGGGAGTATTTTGTTTTCTGTGCAAAGTCAACCCGCCAGGAAAGACTAGTGCAAACATTTTGCTTAAACCCCATTGCCGGGTTGGTGGAGCCCCGGAAAGTCCCCAGAGGCCTTAGATATCCGCATGGGGGATGGACCACCCAGCATGACCTGGGGTGGAGGAGGCACTCGTATGTATAAGAGATGACGGGAGTGTAGCTAAATCAAAACAGAAGTATTTCTCCAAGTGAAACAAATCAGGGGAGTGGGCGCAGGCTGGAGGGGAGGCGAGAGGGCCAGTGTGGGGCCCTGGGGCCATCCCCTCGGTGGAGTGGTCCTGGCTGGGCCGGACTGGGCAGGCGAGTTGTAGAGCCGCATGAAAATAAAGATATACTTTGTCCCAAACTCCTCCCGTCCCCACCCCGGAGGCTGAGGCCCTCTCACTGTCTGGCTGAGCAGCTGATTTCATTTCGGGAGGGAGTACCCCGGCACTGTTCTCAAACCTCTCATGCTTCAGTGTTTCCAGGCTGGGATGTGAAGGGGGCTGGGGGTCACATGGGTGGCGGCCAGTCCAGGGGCAACAAACGGCCATCGGCTTGTTCTGAGCCTCTTCTGTGTCCTAGACACCCACTGGAGGCTAGGGAGGCCAAGAGGGCAAGGGTCATCTTCTGGGGGCTCACACCCACCCTGCTTCCCAGGAAGGACCCACAGGTGGGGGCTCTGGCCTCAGCCCTATCTACCCTGGTGCCCTTGCTGGGCTGTGCCTGGCTGTCACATGGGGTTATGGACTTGGGCACCTCTGAAAGGTCCCCCGTCGCCACCCATCTCCCTGCACAGCCTCCTTGCAGGTGTTGGTTGCTGGAGCTGGCCTGCACAGTCTTCCCTGGCCTCCCCACAGTTCTGTCCAGCAGCACTTTACCCATCTCTGATAGCTTCCTGGGGCGACCATGACAAAGCCTCGTGAACCGGATGACTTGAGACCACAGACAAGAAGTTCTGGAGCTGGGTGTCTGAGAGCCTCTTCCAGGGCCTGGTGGTGGCCGCTGGCCCCAGTGCTGCTTGGCCTGCGGGTACAGCACCCCCAAACTGGCTGCCTTCTCCCACAGAGCCTCCGAGAATCATTTCTCCTCTGTGCTCTGCTCCTCTCGAGCCTGAGGGTGGCCCCGGGGGCCCCGAGAGAGGACCGTGAGTCCGAGAAGGCCATGAGGCCCTGGCAGCACAGAGTGGGGGTCCTGGCAGGCCCCCTCGCAGCTCCCGGGGAGCAGGCCGGCCTCCTCCTCGGCCAACTGTCCTCCAGGAGACCCAGGATGCTCCAGCCACCTTTGTCCCTGGAGCCATCGCCCCAGCCCCTCGTCCCTTGAGAGCTGGCATCCAGGGGGCGCCGGCACTACGCATGGCAGCCCAGGCTTGCAGCCCCCACGAGGCATCTGTGATGAAACAGCTCATCCTGGGGAGACGTGGAGCCCTGTGGCCCCCTTGAAAGCAAGGGGTCCTTGGGAACTCACAGCTGTGCCCTCAACAGCGGCCCCACTGAGTCCGGAGACTCACAGCCAGGACCTCCGGCCAACGGGGGGCAGGCACTGGGCTCGTGGACTCTACTCCACGCCTCTCGTCACATCTGTGATGTTTGACAGCCCCCTTGGCCCCCGCGGATCGGCCTCCTCCCAGAAACGGAAAAGCCATCCTCTGTCCCACGCACCCAGCAGGCTACGCACACCAAACAAGACGCCGGAGTGAGCAGCAAGGCCTTCCTGTGGAGCACAGGGAACTTTATTCAATATCCTGTGATAACCACGGTGGGAAAGAATGTAAAGCGAATGAATATGTATATTCCGTAACTGAATCCTGGCTGTACGGCAGAAATTAACACAACATAGTAAATCAACTAGACTTCAATTTTAAAAAAATGTTAAAACCTAAAATAAACCTGGACACAGGATATCCGGTTTTGTGCACTGAGCTCAGGCCTCTGGATTCCAGCACCTTCTGGCTGCGTGTGGAGCCTCCAGGGAGCATGTTAAAGCCCTTCCGGTGATTCTAAGCAGTGCCAAGGTGGAGACCCTCTGACTTACCTTTGGAGTCTCTTCCCCCTAAGCCTGCCCCTGCTAGCTAGTCCCTGGCAGGAGGACCCGGGTAGCCACCGTCGCTCAAAGCCCTGGGAGCGGGAGTGCGCCTGGTGGGGCCAGGCTGGGGGGCCCAGGCCGGGCGAGCCGCCTGTGAGCCACAGCTCTCACTTCCAGAGAGACTGTCTTTGTTTTCTTTAACTGTCAAAACGTCCTGAGCACAGAGGTCTCTTTCAGTTCAGATTCTCGGAATCTGTATCATAAACTATCAAAGCTAGTCGCCTCCCCGAGAAGGCCTCCTCCGGGTACTGTTCCCCAACCGGCTCCCCATCCAGGCTGGGAAGGGCCCTGCCCCGGGCCTCCATAGCACCAGGACCACGGTCTGTCGCGGCATGCACCCCAGGGTGCCGTGGCACTGTTTCCCTGCGGGTCCTGACACCGAACCTCGCTCCTCCTGTATCCCCAGGTTGACAGAGCCTTTCACAGGCATGCATGCGTAGCTGTCTAATTAATGCAAGTACAAGCATCTCTGGGCTTCCCAGGTGGCTCAGCTGGTAAAGAATCTGCCTGCAATGTGGGAGACCTGGGTACGATCCCTGGGTTGGGAAGATCCCCTGGAGAAGGGAAAGGCTACCAGTATTCTGGCCTGGAGAATTCCACAGACTGTATAGTCAGTCCATGGGTCGCAAAGAGTCGGACACAAATGAGCGACTTTCACTTTCAGAAGCATCTCTACCACCTCTTTCTCCATGGGAATAGAAGGGACATTTTACTAATTTAAGCCCCTTTGCCTGGAAATTGTGTCCCAAGAAGACAGGACTTATGGTAGCATAAATTCAAACATTTCTTTTTCTACCCTAAGCTCTGGTATATAGGGGAATAAAAGTCTTGTTGCCATACGGAAGGAGATGAAGTGGATTAAAACCTGGACAAGCGGTCCCCAACCCAGAAAATTCAGGGTTCCAGCCTGCGTGTGCTGGAGTTCATATCCTGCCTAAGCAGGGTGGTGTCACAGAGGGCAATCAGGTAGACCAGATGGCTGTGGTGGCTCTGTAGCCAGGACTTTTGCACCCTTGGTAAATGACACATGAGGTCAGTGGCTGGGGTGAACGTGAGACTTGGCCCCCAACTATGGGTTGATACCTCAGGCCAAGGAAGTGTTCTGATCTCAGACGGAGCACCTTCACCTCCCAAAGAGCCTGCTGCTTCCTCCAGCCTGCGGAGGAAGCAGATGCTCTTCCCTGCCAGCCCATCGTTTCCCTGACCTTGCGCACAGGTGGAATTGTAGGGACAGTGAGGGTTGTCCCCACACAGCAGAATTCTGAGTGAGTGCTTGTCCGGAGCTGAGACGCTGCCACCATCACTCAGATGCTCAGGCAGCAGGTACCGGGGACCAGCGCTGTCCCACACACACTCCGTGGATCCGCTCACATGGTCCTCGTGGCAAGTCTGTGACAGTGGCATTTTCATCACTCCCCACTTTGTAGAGCGGGAGGCAGGTGTGTGTGGGTTAAACGGCACCAGGCCCATGCCTACAGGAGCATGAGCTCTGCTGTTGGGAGTGGAGGGTTATCACAAGCCACTGCCCAGGCTTTGATATCTGGACGGACCTCTCAGCTTGACTCAGTGGCCACCCCGGCCCCCTCCTCCCGTCTCTGAGACCAGACACTGGAGTTCCTCTGGTGGAGTGTCTGCACAGAGTGTGTGGGTCAAGGCGGATCCACCTGGTCAGCACAGGGCGTTTTGCAGAGCTCGGGGAGTGTGCCAGAAGGGGCCAGGGCTGGGCTGCTTTGCCTGAGTCCAGGTTTTGAAGGGGTATTTCCTCTCTTCATGCGGTCTCTCAGGCAGGCTGTTCTGTCATCGCAAAACGAGGCTACAAAAGCCAGCTCCGTGGGTTGTGAGGTGCCTCAACGGGAAAATGGAAGGGACTTTGAAGAGTGTTAAGCGGTGTCCAAAGGCAGCCGTTTGCCATCGTCACGGCGTGTCATCTTGGAGGCGTCCTCAGCAAAGAGCGGACGACCTGGGGCAGGGGTTCTGGTTTCTTGGATCAGAGCGCTCAGCCTTCCATCCCGGCGCGGGGAAGACAGAGCTGGTCTGTGGGTCACACCGCTGGGTTTCAGCCTGTCGAAGCCATTTGAGTTTTCTGGCCTGTCCAAGGGCGTTTTGAGTTAGCTTACTTTAAGGGCTCTTTTGGGCTTCCCAGGGGCGCCAGTGGTAAAGAACCCACCTGGCAATGCAAGAGACATAAGAGACTTGGGTTTGCTCCCTGGATTGGGAAGATCCCCTGGAGGAGGGCATGGCAATCCACTCCACTATTCTTGCCTGGAGAATCCCCATGGACAGAGGAGCCTGGCAGGCTATAGTCCATGGGATCACAAAGAGTTGGACGCAACTGAAGCAATTTAGCCCACAGCACAAGGTCTCTTGTAGGAAAAACTGTTTGCCATTTTTAATCTGGAGATGGGGTTGTGGATATACCCTCATGAGAGCATGAGTGCCATGGGGCTGTTGTGCTAAAGGTGGTCAGTTAAACTCCATTTCATCTGCTCTCTTTCCTTCAGTTCCCCTGTGTCTAAAAAGCAATGCATTTTTTTCTTTTCTTTTTTTGCGGCAAGGCATGGGGGAATCTGAGTTCCCTGACTGGGAATCGAACCCTTGCCCTCGCATTGGAAGCGTGGGGTCTTAACCACTGGCCACCAGGGAAGTCCCAGTGGTGCATTCTTACTGGGGATGCAGTCGTGGTCATGGAAAAGCCTTTGGCCTAAGATTCCTGGGGCCACGGGACCATTGGATAAAGAAGTGTTGGGAGGAGGCAATCTGAACTGTGAGTCAGAACAAGATAAAAAGGACGATTAGCTCCAGGAGGGTAAATTCAGACTGGAGGGGAACATGAGGTCCAGCCCCAGGGGCTGCCCCTTCTGATGAAAGGTCAGACACTCCTCCAAAGCCACAGTTTCTCAAAGAAGAAACCGAGGTTCTGAGTGGTCCCATGATACCTCAGACTGCCCAGGTCGTGGGGCCGGTGCAGGGGCCTCAAACCAGGCCGCCTCTTCCCTGGGTCAGGTGAGAGCGGGGTGGTGGTCGTCCTTACAACCCTCCAAGGCAATGCGAGGAATCCCAGGCCTGAAGGTCAGGTCCTG
The DNA here is from genome assembly GCF_003369695.1 of Bos indicus x Bos taurus. Lineage (NCBI taxonomy): Eukaryota > Metazoa > Chordata > Mammalia > Artiodactyla > Bovidae > Bos > Bos indicus x Bos taurus. Next base: position 2,716,201 of record NC_040079.1, on the reverse strand, counting down.
GTCGAGGTGCCCAGCCAGCAAGGCGTGGAGGCAGAATTTCAGCCCAATGTCTTGAGGCCAAAGCCTGTCAATGCTCCGTGATTCTGCCAAGTCGACCTTCAGTCCACATGCAGCCCCTGGCAAAGGAGGCTCCTGGTGACGCCCTTCTCCTGAGTAGAAGGAGCCAGCCCCCATACGCAGGAGGGTCCAGAAGCCAGTCAGCGCTGTCCCCCCGCCCAGCAGGGGGACCTTGAGCTGTCTGTGCTGGGGGGCTGGGAAGGAGGCTGCTTCCAGGAATGTGAACGTGACGCTTGCCTTAGTGCTTGGTCTGAGATCAGGGGAGGATTCTGGCAGGAAAGGACAAGAGAACCAGGTGTCAGGTCATTAAAGGTGCTACCAGGGTGACCAGGCAGATACGGGCCAGTTTGGGCCAAGGAGCAGCCTCAGGGAGGCCGAGAGGAAGTGGCATGGCCTGCGGGTGCTCCTGGGGGAGGTGCACCCTGGCTGAACTCAGCGTGGACCAGTGGCTTGGGAGGCGCCCATGGAGAGCCATGGAGGGCCTGTGAAAAGGGGGTGGGTGCCAAGTCGCTGAGTCGTGCCTGACTCTTTGCGATCCCATGGACTGTAGCCCGCCAAGCTCCTCTGTCCATGGGATTCTCCAGGCAAGAAGAGTGGAATGGGTTGCCACGCCCTCCTCCGGGGGATCTTCCCGACCCAGGGATCGAACTCGCATCTCTTATATGTCCTGCATTGGCAGGCAGGTTCTTGACCATTAGCGCCACCTGGGAAGCTGTGAAAGGGTGGGCTTCACCCCAAAGATAACACGTCTGTGAAAGACTTTGAGTTAATCATCAGATGACAGGAAGTGCCAGCCCCTTCCTAAGCGGGAAACAGAGAAGAGTGTTGAGTCGTGGGTTCAGTGTGGGGAGCCCAGGTGACAGTATAGACGGTGTGCCGGGGGCCGTCACCACCAGCAGCCCGAACCTCGAGGGCGGGGCGGGGAACAGGCGGTGGCCCTCGGGGACCCTGCAGACACCTCTCACTCTCCTCCACCTCTGGCTTCCGGCCCTCTCTCTGCCCAAGCCCACCTGGACCCCAGGGCGAGGAGCTCACTGGCTGTCCAGAATGTCCGTCCCGGGCTGAGAGCAGGTGGAGGAGGGCGAGGGTGCAGGGCAGGGTGAGCCTCGGTGCTCAGCCCCCCGACCCCTGCCCCCGTGATGGGGAAGACTTTGCACACCTCAGCCCCCATCGTGGAAAGGGAGGAAGGTCCTGGGTCACTTTCTGGCTGTGGGAGTGACCGCTCTGAAAACCCAGCCCTTCAGTGACTCATGCGAAGATAACAGTCTGGAGCCGGGCCCCCTGTGGCGGGGGGCCTCGTCCCCCACGTTCCCCCTCCCTTTCCCTGTGCGTGGTACTGTCCTCTTCCCCCCGGTCACCCCCAGTGCTGATGGAGAGGCAGGCTGGCAGGCCCCTGCCCGGCACCTGCCACCAGCGCTGGGGAAGCTCCGAGGTGGGCTCTGTGTGTTGCTCTGCGCTCGGGGTGGGGGGAGCACGCGTGTCTGAGGGTCGTCACGCTGAAGTCACCACTCCCCACCCCCCGCCATCAGCCTCCAAGGGGACCCGATGCTCTGAGCAGAGCCAGGGAGAGCCGGATTCCAATCCCGCCTGGGAAGCTCCTTCCGAGTGTTTCTCCTGCGGAACGAGAAGGGGACTCTTACGGACATGCTTGGCTTACGCTTGGGAATCTGGTCCTGGAGCCCATGGTGCTCGGTGGTCACCGTCTCTGTGATGTGGACAGAGAGGCCGAGGACGGGTGGATGGACGGATGGATGGACACCAGGCTGCCTCACTCGGGTTGGGAGTCCACTCTGGGACCCGGCACCGAGGCGGTGGGGCCGGGGGTCCCTCTCCACAGGAGTGAACTCCAAAGCAAAACACACCCAACGTTATTTCTTGCGAACAGGGAGAGTCTCTTCCCGAATTGTGCCTGTGTGAGTGGGGAAACGCATTACCCATACAGACTCACAGGATGGTGGTTCTCGGAAAATATGGCAGAATTGAAAAGAGGAAAGCAGGTATTTTGCAGTTTTATTTTAAAAAAGAAATGGCTGTAACAGCCCCTGTGTGCGAGGGCAGAGGGCCGACCTTCAGGCTGGCAGGGCGTGCGAGCTCCCCGTCCCCACCAGGGAGGACCTTCGGATGCCAGAGCCTTTAGGATGTCAGAGAACCACTCTCAGTATGCAGGGCCTGAGACGGATGCTGCGGGATTAATACTGCACGCTCCTCACAGGCACAGGTCCCAAAGCTGCCCGCAGTGTCCAGAGAAAAGCAGCTGGCGAGGCCCGAGGAAGCGGCCTGCCTGCACCCTGGGGTCGGCGTTTACAGGCCAGACGGGACGGGCATCTGTGAGCCACCCAGGCACCCAGGTGTCTGCGTGCCTGCGCCTCCATCTCCGCATCTTCGGGGCAGATGGCTGTGGGACTGAAACGTCTGGGACGTCTGGGAGCCCACAGGGCCCATCTCCAAACCCTTCCCCGGATCATGGCTGAGTTGGTCCCACTGGGACCCCATCCCTGGGGAAGGGGGTGCTTTCTCCACGTGGTCGTTGGCGTGCCCCCGGATGGTGAGGATGAAGACACGGGACAGAGGCCAGGGGACCTCCAGGGGATGGAGGGGACAGGGGTCCTGAGGGTGAAGAGACCCTCAGAGCAGGATGCTGCTGCATCGCGGGCTGCGGAAACACGAAATGGGAGCGCTGCGGAATTCGTTGAGGTTTTGGGCATTTTCATCCTAAATGATGGAAAGAAGTTGTAAAAATATGCAAAAAAAAATCAACAAATGTTTAAAAAAAAATAGCAGTCCACCACTGAGGGTAGATGCGTTTGCTTTCTGTGGAAAGAATGAAAACAAAAACACAGTTTTGGGTTTTTTGGTTTTGTTTGGTTTGGCTTCAGGAACTGGGCTTCAGGAATTAGGCTGGACTTCGGCTGGAAGAAAAATGAAAATCCGATTTTAAATGAGTGATGCTGTCTCTAGAATCTCCATTCTGAGCCCATCGCCCTAGCTGCGCGAGAGCGCGTTTTCCTTCCGTGTTAAGGTAAGCGCTTTGTTCAGAAAGCCAGGCACCGCCCTCGGAGAGTTCCAGGCCGCCTTCTCCACGTGTTACCAGCGGCCTCCGGGGCAGCCAGCCTGGGAGGAGGAGGGAAGCGCGGTTTTGTACAGGCTGGGTTTGACACGCCTGCTCCAGGCTGGCTTTTGGAAAGGCCAGGCTTCACCTTCAGAGGATCTCGGGCTGAGCCGAGACTGCGGCCCCGAAGGAGCCCCCGGTGGCTCTTCCCACGCTGGACGCCCCGGCAGGACTGGAGGGGGCGGCCTGGCTCTCCCCGCCCTGGTGATGGAGCCTGGCTACGACCACCGAGGCCCAGGGCGTCCGGACCAGCGGGGCCTGCTTCTGCCCGCAGCCTGGAAGCCCACCCTCGCGGTCCCCACACTGCGGCCCCTTCTCAAGTCGTCTTCCGGTCACAGCAGCGGACTGGGATGGGGGTCTGGGGAGACGGGCGGGTTCTGGAGCGGGCGTTGCCCCCAACAACGTCCTTTCCTATTGCGAGTGTTTTGCTCTGGTGAATCGGAGCATGAGGGCTTGATGCTCCCCACCCCGAGCGCCAGCCCCAAGGAGCGCTTGTCCACGGGTGTGGACCACGAGGACTGACCCACAGCCCCGCCGAGGACGTAGCTGCTCACCCGGTCTCTCCTTTCTCCCCAGACACTGCACGGCCGCCTCTCTGAACGTTTTGCTCCCCTGACTGCTGTTTCAAACGTACGATATTTGATTTTAGCTCGACGAGAGGAATGACCCCTGCTTGAGGAGTGGCTCATGATGGGAGTAATTGAGCAGCAAGGGACCCAGGGTGACTGCAGCCAGGCGGAAGGCCTGGGGCAGCCGCTCAGGGTCCCCGCGGTCCTGGGGGCCCACGCGCTTGATGAAAACCCTCCTGGAAGGGAGTCCCGCTCGGCTGTGCTTTTAATATCCGCCGTAACACGGTTATGCTTTTAATATATGTCTTAACACGGAAAAGAGCGCTGGGGTTGCACTCCGAAGGCTTCCTCGGCTTCATCCCCAGCTGCAGGCCATCCAGCTGCCAAAGGGCCCGGGGTTGGGGGGTGGTTATCTCCACACCCCTCCCCAAGCGACGTCCTCACTGAGCCTCTTAGCAACACTACCCCGTGCAGGAGCAGGGGAGGAATGGACCCCTTAGGCTGCCCTTCCCACACCACGCGCCTACCACTGTCCTCACCATGATGCATCCAGTCAGTCTTGCTACTGTGGACAGGGACATCGGCTGTGATGAGGGCTCTTATATGCTTCATGCTTCGGCTTTCTCTGAGCCGGGGAGGCTGCTCTGCGGCGGGACCCAGCACTGTCTAGGAGAGCCACGGGCAAGGAGAAACCAGCCCAGGACAGATGAATATGCATGGGCTTCGCGTCAGACAGACTGCGTCTGGGTCCTCTGCTTACTGGCTGTGACAGAGGCAACTTAAATCTTTCTGAGCTCCCCGTCCTTATCTGTGACATCAGGCTAGACCCAAGGGTCGGTGGTAGCGATTAGATGAAATGCTGGCTCTCCCTCAAGTTCACGGTCATGCTCAGCACATGTGGTTTTACCGCTGCCCGCTCTGATCATTCCTGGAGCAAGTTTCAGCTTCTTTCTGCATCTTTGCTGAGCACCTGCGAGGTGCTGGCGGCCGTGTGCAGAGAACTCCTCCCCAGAGGAGCTCACGGATCCGGGAGGGACGTCAGGACAGGCAGGTGACAAGGCGGGGTGACCAGCGCTGGTTGAGCCAGTGATGCCGAGGGGGAGGTGAGGCGGGAGGGAGCGCTGGAGAGGAGCTAACCTTCCAGCCATGTGTTTAGGGGTGAGCCGAGCTTGGAGGCGTGGACGCAGTGAGGAGGGGCGCTTGGTCAGAGGAGTAGCTGGAAGGTCAGAGGGTGCGCAGGGCTTGGGTGGGTGGGTGGGATGGGGGCCATGGCCAGATCTCTGTGAGGAGCTGGGCAGCAGACAGGCTTCCCATCAGGGAAGTGATGCAGTCGGCATTTTGTTTGAGGACGGTGTGATTCCTGTCATTCCACCAGGAATGTCTGCATGGCCGGAGGTGGAGGCCAAATCACCCAGAGGGTGGGAAGGACCGGGAGGAGGGGCAGGCCTGGGCAGGGGGGAGCGGGGAGGATGCCGGCCCGGCTGCGGGGGCTCCGGGGGCCAAGGCGGTGCTTCTACTTCTGTTAGGGTCAGGGGTGTCCCAAGGACTGCGCCTTGGGACACATCTCAGCAGCCCTGTGGCATCGGCTGGGTGTTGGTGTTCTATACCCATTTTACAGATGCGACTGCTGAGGCTTGAACAAATGTAGCCCTCTGTCCAGGAGTCCGTCATGAAGATGAAGGGCCGAAAGCAGAAGGCAGCTTCCTGTTCCCAGCCCAGTGCTGTGTGGAATCCTCCAGGTTTGCTTCCAAGGATTTGAAAACAAATGGCGTAGGGGATGTGTCTCAACCCACTCCCTCTGGGACCCGTTCTCTCTGTCCCTGGAGACATGGCAGGGCCTCCGTCAGGACTGGCCGTGGGTCCGGCTCCACCCTGTGCATGCAGGGCCCCTCCGCCAGCACTCCCCGCCCAGGGCTCCCACAGGCCCGCCTGGCCCACAAGCAGCCAGCATCCTGGCTGTGGGCAACAGTGACGTCCACTCTCGAGAGGGACGCGGGTCATCCCAGGGCTGCTCAGAGGCTCTCGAGGGAGCTGGGAGAAGTCGTTTCTACTTATTGGACGCAGTCTGTCGTGGGAGCCACAGTTGCAGCAATGGAAACCGCCGGGGAGGTGTTTTAAAGGGGGTGGGGTGGTGAGAGGATTGGGGCTCTCGGCCGTGGCTCCAGAGCTGGACCAGCACCCCCTTCTCGGCTCTTCTCACTTGACTCTTCGTGACCACCTGCCCCACCTGCCGGGGGCTGGTCCCCTGAGCAGGACGGAGCTCTGGATGCTGTCTTTTCTGTCCCCACAGCCCCGGGCCCTGTGTCTCAGAGCTGTGGCCCAAGCAGGGGTCTCACCTGAGGAGGGAGAAGGGAGCTGCGTCAGAATCGCCTGGGCGGTTCTTTCCACCCACACCCGCAGCCTCCGGGGGACGCCCAAGACCGGGAGGGGCTGGACACAGACGCCGCGGCGCCCTCTGCTGCGGGGCCAGGAACCAGGCGGGCACAGGCAGGGGGAGGTACCCCGCAGGTGATGCGCTCTTCTCTGTATCTCTCTGTCACTCCTTGTTCGGTCTTCTGTCTTTTTTAACTTATTTATTTTTATTTAAAAAGTTTTAGTTCATCCTGGAGCGCAGTTGGTTTACAGTGTTGTGTTTCAGGTGGGCAGCAAGTGACTCAGTTTACACATGTATAAATACAGGCACATCTGGGCTTCCCCAGGGGCTCGGCAATAAAGAGTCCGCCTGCCGGTGCAGGAGACCCAGGTTCCATCCCTGGGTTGCGAACATTCCTGGAGGAGGAAATGGCAACCTGTTCCAGTGTTTTTGCCTGGAGAATCCCGTGGACAGAGGAGCCTGGCGGGCTACAGTCCATGGGGTCGCCAAGAGTCGGACACGACTGAAGTGACTTAGCACGCACCGATAGGTAGCGTTCGTTTAGCACTAGCACGGGCCCTGTGCCAGAGGACTGCGCGCCCACCGACCGTTCCATCCTCTTCACACCCTGTGAGGCCCATGATATTTTTCTCAGCTTAGACTTGAGGAAACTGAGTCTTACGAGTCGAGTTGTGTCTCCGAAAGATACACTGCAGCCCCAACCACCAGCACCCAAGAATGTGACCTTGTTTGGAAACAGTCGTTGTGGGAGAGATTAAGAGCAGGTCATCCTGCCGGTGGTGGACTCTTAATCCAAAATGACGGGTGTGCTTTTCAAAAGAGGGAAACCTGGGCCCGGACGCACAGGGAGAAGGCCGCGTGATGATGAAGGCAGAGACTGGATCGGTGCGTCTACGAGCCGAGGAAGCCAGGCACCGCCAGCCCGGAGAAGCCTGCCAGGTGCCAGCTGTCTCTCCTCCCCACCCCCCACCCTGCAGGCCCAGCACCCCTGGGCACTCCGCCCCCCTGCAGGTGGGTCTGAAGGCTCTAGGGTTCTCCAAGGAGAAATAAACAGGATGCTTTCTCCATGCTGTGACCGCCTTCCTCCCCACAGCTCTTTCCAGTCTATTCTAGGTCCACCGGATTTCAACTGCCTGCTGACATCCGACACTTTCCCTTTGACCCGGGAAAGCCCAGGCGGCCACCAGAGAAGGCTCAGGTGGGACAGACCGAGGGCTGAGACACACCCTAAGGTGGAAGTCCTAGAGGGGCACCCGCACCCCCGAAGGCTGGCACCCGCACCCCCGAAGGCTGGCGAGCACCTTCCTCTCCCTCAGAGATTCCCAGCCCACCCCCACCCTGGGCATGTTCCCCCGGGTCTGACACTGGCCACACCCAACGGCTGGGCTGCCTGGAGGGGGAGCTGCAGTCAGTTCAGTCGCTCAGTCGTGTCCAGCTCTTTGCAGCCCCATGGACTGCAGCACACCAGGCCTCCCTGTCCTTCACCTTCTCCCAGAGCCTGCTGAGCCTCCCATGTCCACTGAGTTGGTGATGCCATCCAGCCATCTCATCCTCTGTCGTCCCCTTCTCCTCCTGCCCTCAGTCTTTCCCAGCACCAGGGTCTTTTCCAGTGAGTCAGCTCTTCGCATCAGGTGGCCAAAGTATTGGAGTTTCAGCTTCAGCATCAGTCCTTCCAATGAATATTCAGGACTGATTTTCTTCAGAATGGACTGGTTGGATCTTCTTGCAGTCCAAGGGACTCTCAACAGTCTTCTACAACACCACAGTTCTTAAGCATCAATTCTTCTGCGCTCAGCTTTCTTTATAGTCCAACTCTCACATCCATACATGACCACAGGAAAAACCATAGCCTTGACTAGATGGACTTTTGTTAGCAAAGTAATGTGTCTGCTTTTTAACATGCTGTCTAGGTTGGTCATAGCTTTTCACCCCACAAGGAGCCTGCGTCCACATGGAAGCTTTGTGAAGATCAGCCTCATGCTCGGGGCTCCCGGCTGTTGCCTCGTGTCTAGGAGGCGGCGATAGTGCTGGCCTCAAACAGCTGCTGTGACGGGGAGAGGGTTAATGCTTGCAAAGGTCCTAGAAGGTCAAAAGCACAGAGCACTGTGCACTCAGGGGGCAGGGAAACGCAGGACAAGTGGGCTCCCTGAGGACGTGGGCTCCCTGAGGACGTAGGCTCGTCCAGGCCTGGGCACCCCGGCGGGGCCCGCCCACTCCCACCCCCAGCCGCCCCCACCCAGGGAAGGGGCCCTCGGGAGCAGCAGCTGTGCCCACCCTGCGGGCTGAGCAGGGTCCAGGCCCCGTCTGCCCTGTGGCTCCAAGTGCCACGTGCGGGCACACGTCCTCCAGGTGGGGGGACGGGGACAGGGGGGTCCTGGCTGAGGTGCCGCCTCTGTGAGGACGAGCTGCGGAGGTGATGGCGTCTGCCCCTCCCGCGGCCCGGTGCCCCCTCCCCGGCCTCCTGCCCACGGCCTCTCTCTGGTCGGCTGTCCAGCAGACGCTCCGCGGCCCGGTGCCCCCTCCCCGGCCTCCTGCCCGCGGCCTCTCTCTGGTCGGCTGTCCAGCAGACGCTCGCTGGCAAGCTTCTGATACCGAAAGGACGAGACTGGGTGCTGGAGCACGGTCCGTGGACTTGGCCCCGGTGTCAGCGTGGGAAAGTCATCATGTGGAAAGCAAGCAAGCTTCGGGTTGGGGGCAACGCAGGATGAGGGGAGTGGGAGGGTGGGGTTCCGTGTGCCCTCCACCATGAAAGAAAGAAAATAAAGGAAAGTCGCTCAATTGTGTCCGACTCTTTGCGACCCCATGGACTGCAGCCCACCAGGCCCCTCTGTCCGTGGGATTCTCCAGGCAAGAACACTGGAGTGGGTTGCCATTTCCTTCTCGAGGGGATCTTCCTGACCCAGGGATTGAAGCCGGTTTCCGGCAGTGTAGGCAGACGCTTTACCGTCTGAGCCACCAGTCAAGCCTCCACCCAGAGGACTACCCATTTCCCATTTAGATTCATCTCATCAGCGGATGCATGGCCTTTACGTCTGGCTCATAGGCGCCAGGGAGGCTCAGCGCCTCCCATTTTCCCAGTGAGTCTCGCAGCAGAGTGCTGTGTCTGTTCACAGTCACATAATTTGCATCCCTCAGAGTCAGGGTTTGAACCCAGGCCCCGAGCCAGCCCCCCTGGTTCCCGCCTCCCTCCACTCTGCTTTGTCCGTAAGAATCAACATAACCACGACTCACCGATTTACAGAAAACCAGCCTGATTCGACTGGACTTGAGCTGAGACCTTTAGAAGGAGCAGCGGTGCACACTTCACACCTCCCTGGAAATGCACATCGCCCCGGTCCGCTCTCATCCTCGGAGCCGGCTTCCACAGCAGCCCTGCTCAGAAATGCAAGTCACAGGGGAGGGCCGCTGAAATGCTGAAGGGGCTGCTGAGCCGCTGCAAGAAATCAAAGTTCCCCGACGTTGCCAGCTCAGTTACGCTGCCAGGTGCCAGCTTGTGGCATTTCTGTCAGAAACCCAGCTGGCATGAAAGTGGGTTTTTAATCCAGCCTGGAGTAGCCTCCTGCACTCAGAAATTTTTTGCCTGACTCCAGAAGTCTAAACCCGGCCTCGCTTTCCCCGGAGGGAGAGGAGGCGGGGATGACAAAAGCCAGCCCCACTCTGGGAGCCAGATTAAGGTACCCCAAGACGGGGTGGGGGGTGTGGGGGGGAGTTCTGCCGTCTTCCCTAGGACCCCAGCCCCTCCTGGACGAAAATGACAGCTTTGCGGGGCGGGAGGATTATTTAACTTGGCATTTAAGCACAGTATTAAAACCAGAGAGGGAAACTCTTTGGAGAAATGGAATGCAACTGAATTTAAGAGAAATAAAATCTGCGGCCAGTGTTTCTGCCTCTGTTTGCTTCCTGCCCCGGCCTCCTTAGCCCCCCACCCCCCATATCCTGTCCAGCCTTCAGGCCTGCAGAGTGGTTCCCCCGCAATCTCGTGATACAGCCTCCTGCTCAGAAGAGTTCAGCTCTTCCCCTTTGCAGGCAGAATCAGGTTCAGACACCTCGGCTTGATCCGTCCTTCTTTTCTTCCTCAAATACAGAACATTTTTAAAGCTGACAACGATGGCTACGGCAATCCCAGCCTGCTCCTGTGCCATTTCCACCTCCCGGCCAGCCACTGGGACCTCAGCTGGGGCCCATCCACGGGCAGGGACACCAGCCTGCAGCCCAGGCTTGGCCAGAGTCCTTGAAGGACAATTTATCACTGGGGCCTCCCTGGTGGCTCAGCTGGTAAAGAATCTGCTGGCAAGGCAGGAGACTCGGGTTCAATCCCTGGATCGGAAGATTTCCCCCAGAGAAGGAATGGCAACCCAACTCCAATATTGTTGCCTGGAGAATTCCACGAACCAAGGAGCCTGGCAGGCTACAGTCCATAGGGTCGCAAACTGACACTTTCACTTTCACATTCTCTAAGGCTTCCCACGTGGCGCTAGTGGTAAAGAACCAGTCTGCCAGTGCAGGAGACATAAGAGATGCGGGTTTGATCCCTGGATGGGGAAGATCCCCTGGAGGAGGGCATGGCAACTCACTCCAGTATTCTTGTCTGGAGAATCCCACGGACAGAGGAGCCTGATGGGCTACAGTCCATGGGGTCAAAAAGAGTTGGACACAACTGAAGCGACTTAGCACGCATGTTCTCTAAGAGACCCAGACCTGCAATTGAGGCCCCAACATGGCAAGTGGCTAAATCCTGAGTTTCTCTGTGTGGGCCTCCATGGCCTAAAAATACAGTTCTGCTCTGGCACCCAGAGTCCTCTAAAATCCGCACCCCCACCCAGCTCTCCTTGCCCTCAGCTCCCTGCCCTCAACCTGAAGGTATTCAGACCTTGCGCCCTCACACGAGCGATGCCCTTTAGCCACATCCTCCCCCACCCCCGTCGTGCCCCCACCTGCTCCCTTCAGGGTCCAGAACCAGTGCCCCTGCTTCCGAGAAGCCCTCTTGCTCCCACAGCCACAAACCCCAGCTTGCTGCTCCCTTCCCCCAGGCATAGCCCAAGCGGCACTGCTGTTACCTCTCCTGGGGCTTCCTGTCCGTGTTCTGGCAGACATTATTGTCTAATAGATCGCAAGTCCCTGAAAGAGAAAGATCATGCATTGGTCACCTCTGCGTCTCCTCCTGACCTGTGCCGTGGACGTGACCCAGTCATCTTTACAGGTGGGTTGTTTACTTGCTCAGTCGTGTCCAACTCTTTGCAACCCCATGGACTGCAGCCCACCAGGCTCCTCTGTCCGTGGGATTCTCCAGGCAAGAATACTGGAGTGGGCTGCCATTTCCTCCTCCAGAGAATCTTCCTAAGCCAAGGATCAAACCCGTATCTCCTGCATGGGCAGGTGAATTCTTTACTTCTGAGTCACCTGAGAAGCCCTTTACAGGTGGTACAAAGCACTTAAGACAGATGTGTTAGGGGTTGAACTGTGTCCCCCAGTTCCTATGTTAAACCCGCGGTCCCAGCGCCTCAGGCTGTGCTTGTGTGTGGAGTGAACCTTTAAAGAGGTGATTAAGGTAACCTGAGGTCATTAAGGTCAGCCTGGATCCAATGTGACTGGTGTCTTTATCAGAAAAGGAGGTAAGGACAGACACACAGAGGGACGGTCACGTGAGGACATGGGGAGGAGACAGGCCTCAGGAGGAACCGGCCCTGCCCACACCTGGACCTTGACGTCTGTCCCCGCGGGTCTTCCCTCCTCACTCAGAAGACAAGCAGACTGCAGGAGGCCGTCCTCATCCTCCTCTGGACTAGTAGGGACTCGGGAGAGAGCCCTGACCGCGGACACACCCTGATGCCTGCCCAGAGTGACGGGCCTGGCCCTCTCTAGCCACGCAGGTCCCTAAGAGCCCCGAGCATCGCTCGTGCCCACAGGCGCCCCTGTCCTGAGGCCAAGTCTCTGGCCCCCAGCAAGGCAGGGGCCTGGGGAAGAGCAGCTCTGAGGAGGGGCGGGGGGCTGTCTCCACCTTCGGAGGCCCCCGAACCTCCCTGCCCCATACAGCCCATCCTGGCTCCTCACTCACGCACACCCGGCCCTGATGCCCTGGCCACACCCCTGCAGGAGAGCTGCCACCACCAGCTAAGGGAACAGTGAGCCGGAAGCCCGCTCCGGTTTGAAGATGTCAGCATCCCAGCGGATCAAAAGGTGAGCCCGGAGGCTGCTGTCAGCTCCTCAAGCACATAACTTCATACAGTTCCCGAGACGGCAGCGTGGGGCCCACGGAGGAGGAGGACGGGGAGGCGGGGTGGCCTGGAGGGAGGGGAGGAGGGAGGGGAGGACGGAAGGGAGGAGAGTGAGCAGAGGGGAGGAGGGAGGGGGAGAGCGGGGAGGAGGGAGGGGAGGAGAGAGGGGAGGAGGGAGGGGAAAGCAGGGAGGAGGGAGAGGAGGAGGAAGAGGAGGAGAGCAGGGAGGAGGGAGGGGAGGAGAGTGAGCAGAGGGGAGAAGGGAGGGGAGGGCAGAAGGGAGGAGAATGAGCAGAGGGGAGGAGGGAGGGGAGGAGAGAGGGGAGGACAGAGGGGAGGAGAGTGAGCAGAGGGGAGGAGGGAGTGGAGGAAGGTGAGCAGAGGGGAGGAGGGTGAGCAGAGGGGAGGAGGGAGGGGAGGAGGGAGGGAGGACAGAGGGGAGGAGAGTAGAGCAGAGGGGAGGAGGGAGGGGGAGAGCAGGGAGGAGGGAAGGGGAGGAGGGAGGGGAGGATGGAGGGGAGGAGAGTGAGCAGAGGGGAGGAGGGAGGGGGAGAGCAGGGAGGAGGGAAGGGAGGAGGGAGGGGAGGGGAGAGGGGAGGAGAGTGGAGCAGACGGGAAGAGGGAGGGGAGGGGGGAGGGCTGGGGGCGCTGGGCCCCGTGGGACGGCAGGCCTGACAGCCGGGGGCTCACCCGGCACGTCCGTCCCCCGGGCGCCCAGCGTCGGCTCAGACACTGCAGCACCATCACCTGTCAGTGTGCCCCGCTCCTCCGGGGTCCCCCCAGCACCAGCGAGAAGGCAGCTGAGAAGACAGGCCCAGAACTCCCCCGGGGAGGGGCCGGACCCGGAGCGTGGCTGTGCTCCGCCCATCCTGGGAGCGGGGCCAGGGGCCGCCTGTCAGGGTAAACCCAGGACTGAGGGCGGGGAGGCTGGGCCAGGTGTGTGTGTCCCCTAGCACCGGGACAGCCCGTGTCCTGCCAGGGCCCTGCTGTGCGATTCGCGGGTGAGATTCACCGGTGTTCACACCGCCTGCCAGCGCACACCCCCTGGTCTACCTCTGTCCCCTCCACTCCCCAGCTTTGTCTTCCGCAGGTGCTGGGCTTGGACTGGCGTTCCCACCCCCTCTCACTTGCAGGACCGGAAACAAAGATCAGGGCGGGATGCATCAGGTTGAGTATGTCCAGATACTGGCGTTCACTTATCTTGTTCAACAAATATGTATGTAGTATTTACCATGTGCCAGGCGCAATGCTGAGTGATTTACAAAGACATTCTAGGAATCAGCAAACTAAAATGGACTGGAATGGGTGAATTTAACTCAGATGACCATTATACCTACTACTGTGGGCAGGAATCCCTCAGAAGACATGGAGTAGCCATCATGGTCAACAAAAGAGTTCGAAATACAGTACTTGGATGCAATCTCAAAAACGACAGAATGACTTCTGTTTGTTTCCAAGGCAAACCATTCAATATGGCAGTAATCCAAGTCTATGCCCCAACCAGTAATGCTGAAGAAGCTGAAGTTGAACGGTTCTATGAAGACCTACAAGACCTTTTAGAACTAACACCCAAAAAAGATGTCCTTTTCATTATAGGGGACTGGAATGCAAAAGTAGGAAGTCAAGAAACACCTGGGTTACTAGGCAAATTTGGCCTTGGAATACGGAATGAAGCAGGGCAAAGACTAATAGAGTTTTGTCAAGAAAATGCACTGGTCATAGCAAACACCCTCTTCCAACAACACAAGAGAAGACTCTATACATGGACATCACCAGATGGTCAACACCGAAAGCAGATTGATTACATTCTTTGCAGTCAAAGGTGGAGAAGCTCTATACAGTCAACAAAAACAAGCCCAGGAGCTGACTGTGGTTCAGATCATGAACTCCTTATTGCCAAATTCAGACTTAAATTGAAGAAAGTAGGGAAAACCACTAGACCATTCAGCTATGATCTAAATCAAATCCCTTATCATTATACAGTGGAAGTGAGAAATAGATTTAAGGGACTAGATCTGATAGATAGAGTGCCTGATGAACTACGGACTGAGGTTCGTGACATTGTACAGGAGACAGGGATCAAGACCATCTCCATGGAAAAGAAATGCGAAAAAGCAAAATGACTGTCTGGGGAGGCCTTACAAATAGCTGTGAAAAGAAGAGAAGAGAAAAGCAAAGGAGAAAAGGAAAGATATAAACATCTGAATGCAGAGTTCCAAAGAATAGCAAGGAGAGATAAGAAAGCCCTCTTCAGTGATCAATGCAAAGAAATAGAGGAAAACAACAGAATGGGAAAGACTAGAGATCTCTTCAAGAAAATTAGAGATACCAAGGGAACATTTCATGCAAAGATGGGCTCGATAAAGGACAGAAATGGTATGGACCTAACAGAAGCAGAAGATATTAAGAAGAGGTGGCAAGAATACACAGAAGAACTATACAAAAAAGATCTTCACGACCTAGATAATCACAATGGTGTGATCACTCACCTAGAGCCAGACATCCTGGAATGTGAAGTCAAGTGGGCCTTAGAAAGCATCACTACGAACAAAGCTAGTGGAGGTGATGGAATTCCAGTTGAGCTCTTTCAAATCCTGAAAGATGGTGCCGTGAAAGTACTGCACTCAATATGCCCACAAATTTGGAAAACTCAGCAGTGGCCACAGGACTGGAAAAGCTCAGTTTTTATTCCAATCCCAAAGAAAGGCAATGCCAAAGAATGCTCAAACTACCGCACAATTGCACTCATCTCACATGCTAGTAAAGTAATGCCCAAATTCTCCAAGCCAGGCTTCAGCAATACGTGAACTGTGAACTTCCAGTTGTTCAAGCTGTTTTAGAAAAGGCAGAGGAACCAGAGACCAAATTGCCAACATCCGCTGGATCATCGAAAAAGCAAGAGAGTTCCAGAAAAACACTATTTCTGCTTTATTGACTATGCCAAAGCCTTTGACTGTGTCGATCACAATAAACTGGAAAATTCTGAAAGAGATGGGAATACCAGACCACCTGACCTGCCCCTTGAGAAATTTGTATGCAGGTCAGGAAGCAACAGTTAGAACTGGACATGGAACAACAGACTGGTTCCAAATAGGAAAAGGAGTACGTCAAGGCCATATTTGTCACCCTGCTTATTTAACTTATATGCAGAGTACATCATGAGAAATGCTGGGCTGGAAGAAGCACAAGCTGGAATCAAGATTGCCAGGAGAAATATCAATAACCTCAGATATGCAGATGACACCACCCTTATGGCAGAAAGTGAAGAGGAACTAAAAAACCTCTTGATGAAGGTGAAAGAGGACAGTGAAAAAGTTGGCTTAAAACTCAACATTCAGAAAATGAAGATCATGGCATCTGGTCCCATCACTTCATGGGAAATAGATGGGGAAACAGTGGAAACAGTGTCAGACTTTATTTTGGGGGGCTCCAAAATCACTGCAGATGGTGGCTGCAGCCATGAAATTAAAAGACGCTTACTCCTTGGAAGAAAAGTTATGACCAACCTAGATAGCATATTCAAAAGCAGAGACATTACTTTGCCAACAAAGGTCCGTCTAGTCAAGGCTATGGTTTTTCCTGTGGTCATGTATGGATGTGAGAGTTAGACTGTGAAGAAAGCTGAATGCCAAAGAATTGATGCTTTTGAACTGTGGTGTTGGAGAAGATTCTTGAGAGTCCCTTGGACTGCAAGGAGATCCAACCAGTCCATTCTGAAGGAGATCAGCCTTGGGATTTCTTTGGAAGGAATGATGCTAAAGCTAAAACTCCAGTACTTTGGCCACCTCATGCAAAGAGTTGACTGATTGGAAAAGACTCTGATGATGGGAGGGATTGGGGGCAGGAGGAGAAGGGGACGACAGAGGATGAGATGGCTGGATGGCATCACTGACTCGATGGACGTGAGTCTGAGTGAACTCCAGAAGTTGGTGATGGACAGGGAGGCCTGGCGTGCTGCGATTCATGGGGTCGCGAAGAGACACGACTGAGCAACTAAACTGACTGGACTGAACTGAACTCATTTTATTGACTCCTCCCAATAACCCCTAGAGTCATGTACTATTACCATCCCCGTTTGAAAGTGAGGCACAGGGAGGTGATGACTCTTGAGGTCACAGAGCTGAAAGCCGGTGGAGATGGATTAAAATCCAAGCAGTCTGGATCCAGAATCTCTCATTTTAACCTAATGTTCTTTGTTACAGAAATAATTCTTCATTTTTAAAAACATATCTAACTGTGCTTCCCTGGTGGCTCAGAGGGTAAAGAATCTGCCCACAATGCAGGAGGCCTGGGCTTGATCCCTGAGTTGGGAAGATCCCCTGGAGAAGGAAATGACAGTCCACTCCAGTATTCTTGCCTGGAGAATTCTATGGACAGAGGAGCCTAGAGGGTTACAGTCCATGGGGTCACACGGAGTAGATACGACTGAGCGACTAACCTGTAAATACCTGTACAGGAACGGGTTACCACAATGCCTGTGTTTTGCTTTTGAGCAGAGATCTCACTAGCCTGAGGTGAACGACTCAGGGTCCACTCCATGAGGGTGGGGGTGGTGGGTCTGGAGCTGGACTGTTGACTTTGGGCTTCCCAGTCTCCTCTCAGACCCCTCGCCTTCCCCCAGCCTGGACCTAGCTCTCCTCAAGATCCCAAAGCCCTCAGCCCTCAGCAGAGGTGCTGTGGACCAGCTGCAGCTCCTGGGAGCAGAGGAAAGCCCGTCCCAAAGGAGTGAGCCTCCAGCTGCCAAACTCCAGGCCCTGGAGCACCAGGAGAGGACATGGCACAGGAGAAGGGCTTTCCCACCTCCTCACCCTCAGAGCCCGGGGCGGGCTGCTCCTGGCTGCGACTGAGGACAGCCAAGCCCCAGATGGCCTGGGTGCATTGGGTCAGCATAACTGGGAAGGCCGCAGGGCCCGTGTCCTGCTGGAGAACACCTCTTCTTGGCCATGGTGTCTGAATGCATTCATGTGCAAAGTCCTTGATGCGAAGCGCTGACTCATCGGAAAAGCCCCTGATGCTGGGAAAGACTCAGGGCAGGAGGAGAAGGGCGCGACAGAGGATGAGATGGTTGGATGGCCTCACCCGCTAAATGGGCATGAGTTTGAGCAAACTCGGGGAGATAGGGAAGGACAGGGAAGCCTGGTGCACTGCAGTCCACGGGGTCGCAGAGACAAACACGACGACCAAACAGCAACAAACGCAGAGTCCCTGCGGTTGTGCACGTGGGTTTCTGCGGGCTGTTGCATCCCGTCTCTCCTCCCCCACCAGCCTCGCCCTGGACTCTGCCCCAGGTGGGTGTGCTCACACCTGACCCAGGGTCCAAGGAGCCTTGGGGAAATCAGAGTCCTAAAGATGCAGGTACTGGATTTGAAAAGATTAAGAAAGAAACCCAGGCCAGCTCTGCCGTTTGAACACAGCTCTTGAGTGTGGGTCCCGGCAGCCTGGCAGTTCTAGATGGCTTCAGGACGCATGGGAGCATTCGTGAGCTTGTCTGCCTTTGGGTGAGTCCTTGCCTTGCAGACCAGCCTCCTCTAACAAGGACTTCCTGTCCCCTAGGCGAACTCAAGGGAGAAGGAGATGGCACCCCACTACAGTACTCTTGCCTGGAAAATCCCATGAACGGAGGAGCCTGGTAGGCTGCAGTCCATGGGGTCGCTAAGAGTCGGACACGACTGAGCAACTTCACTTTCACTTTTCACTTTCATGCATTGGAGAAGGAAATGGCAACCCGCTCCAGTGTTCTTGCCTGGAGAATCCCAGGGACAGGGGAGGCTGGTGGGCTGCCGTCTCTGGGGTCACACAGAGTCGGACATGACTGACGCGACTTAGCAGCAGTAGCAGCAGCAGGCGAATCTCATAAGCCTGATGGACTGAGGAGCTGGTCTTTCTGAGAAACTGGCCACTGAGATTTGCTCTGCTCGGCTGGACTCCAGGACCCCGGATCTCTCTAAATCTCAGCCTGGATGAGGCCCGTTTGATTTGCCGTGCTTTCAGACGTCCCTTTTCAGACATCCCTGAACCTGCATCCGTTCAGCCTTGACTGCACACGGGTGCCCTTGGAGACGAGAGGCTCCGATGTCCGAGCTCCATCCCACATGCCCAGTGGCGCTCCGGGGCCCAGCAGCTGCCCTCAGCCACAATGGGGCCTCCTTACAGCCACGTGAACTCGGGATGCTGCTTCTCATTCTGGGGGCCCAGGGAGAACTGCTGGAAGGCCCCGAGCACCAACCCTCCCCTGCCCTGTCACCTGCCCAAGGAGTCCCAGCAGGGCACGTGCAGAGAAGATTGCTCAGCCAGCATCTCCCCTCGAACCTGTACCTGGAACCGAGGTTGGAGCCACTGGCCTGGGCAGCCCACCCACCAGTGCCCACGTTCCGGAGAGGGGCTCGTCACTTGCTAAGCTGCATCGCCTGGGGAGAGGTGAAATTTCTCACCTGATCTGCATCCTCTCGCGACCGCCCTCAGCAGTGACGCAGCCCCTCCTCCTCCAGGCCTCAGCCACCAGCAGGAAGGAAGGAGGCGATTCTGGGCTTTATGCGCCGTTCCGCGTTGCATTCGTTCCTGCTCTAACAAATGACTTATCACAGACGTCGTGGTGTGAAGCAACAGATTTCTCATCTTATAGTTCTGCAGGTCACTTTCAACACGGGTCTCACTGGGCTGGTGGTCAGTGGGGCCCACCTTGTTCCTCCTGAAGGCTCTGGGGAGAAGCCAAGTCCTGCCTCTTCCAACACTGATGTTAAAGCTCCATTACTCTGGCCACTTGATGCGAAGAGCCAAGTCACTGGAAATGACCCTGATGCTGGGAAAGATTGAAGGCGGGAGGAGAAGGGGTCGACAGATAACGAGATGGTTGGATTGCATCACCGACTCAACGGACATGAGTTCGATCAAGTTCCGGGACAGAGTGAAGAACAAGGAAGCCTGGCGTGCTGCAGTCCATGAGGTCACAGAGTCGGACATGACCGAGCGACTGAACACCAACCACAGGGCCCCATGCCCTGCAGCGCCATGACCCTGCCTCTGTCTTCAAAGCCAGCAGCGCTGCCTTGCTGTGACCTTCCCCCAAGGTCACATCTCCCTCTGTCTGTAGCGGGCGAGGCTCTGCCCTCGCAGGGACCTGGGGCCTAGATGGGTCTGGATGGGGCTTGACCAAGTTACTTGTCCCTCTGGGCACTCTGCATCCTCCAAGCAGGCGTGATCTGGGCACCTCGAACCTCTGTCTTTCTCAGGACGCAGGGGACGTCCCCCGGAGTTAGGAGCTGGCTGAGCTCAGGGATCGTGGCTTCGACTTAAGAGGTTCATTCATTCCACAGATGCTCCGGGGGCGCTCGCCTGTGCCAGTGCCAAGGTGGGTGCCAGGGTGCAGCCTGCCCTCGCAGGCGGAACCAGTGAGCGACAGGCATCCACCCTTGGTGAGAGCTGAGTCCTGTGGGCGCACTTGGCACGCGTCCTCCATTCACTTATCTGCATGGCAGGTGTCCCTTGGGGCCTCCTCTGTCCTGGGCACGGTGAACGTAGCAGCAAGCGAGACACAAGTCCAGTGGAGCTCAGCTCCTCTGATGACGATGGGTGATGACGACCGGCCTTCTCCTAGCGTTGCCTGTCCACCCCAGCCACGGATTCATCGGTGCCTGGGCGGGACATGAAAAACCCAGGACCAACCTAACTGCCTGACTAGTTCTGAAGGGTACAACCAATCACAGGTGAGGCTGAGTCGAAACCTAGGAATGAACACTTAGAAATAAATAAAAATGTAGCCTCTCTCCCCCTCCTTTCCCTGCTTCCACCTAAAACCTTTGTGTTTCTGAAGACATGGAAACATTTCGGATTTCACCAATTCAAATTTTAATTAACTTCAGTGTTTAATGCGTGGTGGTTCTACATTGTGGAAGGACCTTTTAAAAATGTATTTATGTATTTATTTTCGGCTTTGCTGGGAGCGGGCTTTGTTTCTTTACCGCAGGCGGGGGCTGCCCTGCAGTTGTGAAGCGTGGACTCTCACTGCGGTGGCCTCTCTCGGGGACCAGGGCTCCAGGGCACGGGGGTTTCGGTAGCTGCGGCTCGTGGGCTCCGGAGCACAGGCTCAGTAGCTGTAGTGCACAGGCCCACTCGCTCCGCCGCATGTGGGATCTTCCTGACTCAGGGATCGAACCCATGTCTCCTGCATTGGCAGGCAGATTTTCTACCACTGAGCCCACCAGCTAAGCCCTGCGTCTGGGCCTTTAACCGCCCTAAAATGATCTCCAAAGTTATGCTCTTTGTAATGAAGAGTCCGGGTGCTGTTAGAGTGTGTGTGCAAAGAAGCAGGGGCAGGCGTCCAGACGGCCGGCGTGTCTGCCCTGGGCACTGCGGCTCCTCCACGTGGGGGAGGGGCCAGCCCCGCGCTGCCTGGGGGCCGCCTCTGGACAGGCTGGACGGACGGTTGGGGTCACTCCAGTGGGAGAGGAAGCCAGACGTCCACGGGGCGTCAAGGCCAAGGGGATGAGAACTGTCCCAGGGTTTGGGGCGAGAACGGCCTTCCTCTCAAGCCTGCGACCTTGAGATTCTCTGAGGATCTGCCGGGAAGTGTCCTTCTTTACTGAAATGCAAAATATGGTAATTTTATGGCCACCTTATAAATAACACAGTGTCACCATCCTAGCGCAACGAACACAGATTTACTCGGTCTGAAGGAAGCATCAACAAAAGAAATGGGACGTCTGACCTTTTTCTCCAAATTTCTACTTCCCATACCCAACTAAACTGGCTTTTTTAAAATGCAGTTTTATGCAGAATTTCTGGAAATTCACAATCTCAATTGAATCCAGTCTCCTGATACATGTTTCAGAACCTTTTTCCTCTGTGGCTCTCTCTCTCTCTCTTTTTCTTAATTCCCTGACAACACAACTGTTATTTTTTCAATGGCAAAGGTTAGGTTGGTATGAGGAAATGCAGAAAATGCAAAAGCGAGCTGACTTTGCCTGACCCCCACCCACCCAGGACACGAGGGGCCTCTCGGCTGGCACACGCTCTCCACCAGCACGACATGTACAGGGGCTCCTGCTGCTGTTTACTTTTATAAAACCGGGGTTAGTGGATCAGTTTGCTAGGGCTGGCAAGGCACTGGGCCGTCCCCCAGGCTCGGGAGCTGGAAGCCAAGATCTCGGTGTGAGCAGGGCTGCGTGCTCCTGAGGCCTCTGTGCTCCACCCGGGGCGTGGTCCTCCCCACCCCTCACACCTCTGTCCCTCAGCGCCTTCTGCGCCCTCGTCTCTCGGCGTAAAGACACCAGTCGTCGTGGGTGCGGGCCCGTCCTAGAGACCTCACTGTAACTGCATTACGCCGTTAAAGGCCTTCCTTCCAAGTACAGTCACGTTCTGAGGTTCTGGGGCTCAGATGTCTGGCTGGGGCCACAGCAGCTGGCTCTCTGACCGGACCCCAGCCCATACCTGCCACAAGCTCACCCATGTCCGCCCCGGTATGGGCCTCCAGACGCAGCACCGAGCCCAGCTCCCTGGGGTTGAGCCAGCAGGCACTGGCCCCTGTTTAAGCAGAAGTGACCTGCTACAGTCCATGGGGTCTCGAAGAGCCGGACACAACTGAGCGACTTCACTTTCACTTTTCACTTTCATGCATTGGAGAAGGAAATGGCAACCCACTCCAGTGTTCTTGCCTGGAGAATCCCAGGGACGGGGAGCCTGGTGGGCTGCTGTCTCTGGGGTCACACAGAGTCGGACACGACTGAAGTGACTTAGCAGCTTAGCAGCCTCCAGGGTACGCGTGTTTTCAAGTCTTTTGTTAAAGGTGCCAGATAGCTTACCCCAAACGTCAAGTCACCTGCCCTAAACTGTCCGAGAGAACCTGGTCCCCACATTCTCATCAGACATGCTTGAGGTTCTGCCCCATCCTTTTAAAATTCTCATTAAGGAAAATCTCAAACACACAGCAAAGTCCAGAGAATAGAACAATGAATCAAAATACGCTCACCCCCCACCCCAGCTTTAACGACCCCCTCATGGAGCGCTGCTTTGTCATGTCAAAGGGGCTTGCGTAACTCAATGAAGCTATGAGCCATGCCATCGGAGGATGAGACGGTTGGATGGCTTCGCCGATTCAATGGACATGAACTTGGGCAAACTCTGGGAGATGGTGAAGGACAGGGAGCCTGGCGTGCTGCAGTCATGGGGTCACAGAGTCAGATATGACTCGACAACTGAAAAACAACAAGACTTGAACAACCCTCCAGTCTCCACTGGTTGTATTCTGTCCGTCTCCCCTGCCATGTTTGTGGTTGGAATACGTTTAGAACAAATTTCAGTCATCAAGGCTTCACACCCAGATGCAGCCATACGCATCTAATGGGCAAAGACATCTCAGCAACATCACTATCCCGTTATCACGCCTAACAAGCTAAGGCGAGTTCCTTCCTACCAGCGAGTGTAGAACGGCTCTTCTCAGCTGATGCCAGTCAGTCTGCTGGGCCAAAAGCCGCGTATCATCACTTTTCTCAGTCAGAAAGTCTTCTCGGCAGGCTGACGGGCGCCCAGCAGTGGGTCCCCTCTCTGCTGCCTGGGGGTCAGGGTTAGAATTTGCTCCCACTGCCTCTGGGAAGCATTTAAGTGTTGTCACTCAGTCGTGTCTGACTCTTTGTGACCACAAAAGCCTGTAGCCCACCAGGCTCCTCTGTCCGTGGGATTCTCCAGGCAAGAATACTAGAGTGTAGCCATCCCTTTCTCCAGGGGATCTTCCCCACCCAGGGATCGAACTCAGGTCTCCTGCATTGCAGGCAGGTTCTTGACCATCTGAGCCACCAGGGAGCCTCCCTTAACCCCCAGCCCAGCCCCTGCTTGTCACTGTTCTGCTTAGAAATCAGCGCCTCGGTCTGCCCAGGGCCCGCAGTCCTGACTTGCCCCCCAAAACCCCGCTGCTCCCGAGAACCGCCCCTTCCCCCCACCCCTGGGCGTGTTCCCCTCCGCCTTTGCATTCAGCCCCCAGTCCTCGCCCCTATCGTTCTGACCTCGTCCTTACAGCCCTGGCCCCAGCCCCTGGCTGTGTGGAGATGAAGCTTACAGTGCCAGACACTTCTTAGCGTCCAGCCTGGGGAAGCGGATGGACAGAGAGGCAGAGCTCGGACACAGCCTGCCCGAGCCTGGCCGTCCCGAGGGGGACTCTGGGGCCTGTGAGAGGTGTGCACGTGGGCTTTGGCGCCACCAGCAGCCCCCTGGGGAAGGGCGAGCGGTGAGGCTGACCCTAGAGGAGGTGAGTCAGCGGGCGCCCAAGGGCCCTTTGAGGCCTGCAGGCACCTCCTCCCGCCCCGCCCTGGGAGATGTGTAGTAAGCGCCTCGTCTTCACTAGGATTTGCAAGCTGCTCTGAATCGGGCTTCCCTGGGAGCTCAGACGGTAGAGTGTCTGCCTGCAGTGGGGGAGACCTGGGTTCCATCCCTGGGTCAGGAAGATCCCCTGGAGAAGGAAATGGAAACCCACTCCAGTACTCTTGCCTGGAAAATCCCATGGATGGAGGAGCCTGGTGGGCTACAGTCCATGAGGTCGCAAAGAGTCAGACACGACTGAGTGACTTCACTTTCACTTCTCTGAATTTTAGGTTGAACGAGCTCTGTGTTACAAACCAGTACCTAATGGCTCGAGGCTTTGTTCTCCATGCTCTGCCCGTGAGCCCGTGAGCCCGTGAGCCACGGGGCCAGTCCTCTGACCTGTCGGGATTTGGGGGTCTCCTCCTCTGAACAGGCAGCGTCGGCTCAGTGGTCCTCGAGGGTCACTGCCGTCTGGCCTGTGGTGGAGGAGGACAGGCTTGTCTCCCAAAGCCTGAGTCACCCCCGGGACCAACCCAGATGTCCTGTGCCTGGGAGGGACACGGGTAAGGCCCTGGGGCCATCTGACACGGCCGCCCCTCTACCAGTAGCCCTGGCCCGCCCAGGGGCTCCGCGGGCTTGGGCTCTGGGACGCACAGTCCCTGCTCGGATGCTGCCCGTAGGCCTGTCCTGGTGAAAGGCCAGCCTCGGCTCCGTGAGCGTTGGAGGGGGCAGTTGGTCTGTGCCCTCGGGGTCCCCCAGGAGACACGTCTCCCAATCCCATTGGGGCTGATAGAGCAGCAGGAGCCGATCCTCACCCTCACCATCTCGAGGGGGCTCACGAGGGCCCCTCGCTCTTATGTCCATGGATATGTGCTCACATACATGCACACACATACACACCCACGGGCACACACACGCTCAGATCCTCAAAAGCCAAACAAGCAAAGCAACTCAAGACGAGCGCTTTCCAGAGAGACCAGGGTTCATGCCTGGAGTTGGCAGGGAGTCCAAAAGCCGAGATGGACTGATGGCCTCTGCCGCCTTAGCAGGGTCTCTAGGAGTGCAGCAAACCAAGACAGGGGATGTTTTGCAGCAAATGCTACTGTATTTTTTTAAGGCATTTTTTTTCCCTATAAGGCCTCCAGTTTAATACATATCCAGGGCTTACCTTAAGCGCAGCAGGCTCAGGGCTGAGGGCTTTGTGACGGACTTGCTACTCCTCTGAGAAGGGGCCGAAATCCCGGCTGTGAGAGCTTGATGGATGGATTTATCAGCGCTGGGCTCTGGGGCTCCTGGGGATGGACGGGAGCTCCGAGAAGCCAGGAGAGGCTTGGGAGAATTAGCCACAGGAAGACAGGCCACGGAGGGGTTTAGAAGCAAAGCATCACGGATGGAGGGCGCCTTGTTTCAGCGAAGGCGCAGGAGGCTGGAGGCTTCCCAGGGGAGGGGGAGAATCCCCGGGCCCCTGCGGACCCCTGATCACAGGGACCCCCAGCTGCTAGCGTCCTCACTGAGGTCAAGGACGTCCATGGTCACATAGAGACCCCGCGTGTGCCTCTCTGGCGAGTTCTCAGGGCGCATCTCACATTGAGCACAGCAAGTGGCCCAGGCTCAGCTCAGGTCCCTGACGGGGGGCCTTCATCCCTGGTCCTCTTCTAGGCCCCTGGTCCCCGTCCCCATTCTGCCCAGGACTCCGCCAACCCTAGAAAGCACAGCATTCTCCACACCTCCTCTCTGTGGGTCTCTGAGCCCATTGGCTCTGGTTTGAGATGCTGTGTCCCTAGTACTGACTATGTTCCAAACCAGTACTCTCGCTGGGAAGCCTAACCCCCAGGGTGATGGTGTTAGACCAGGGGCCTCAGGGAGGTGACCAGGGTGGAGCCCAGAGGAACTGAACCTGTTTCTGTAAAAGGGACCCTGATCCTTCACCCCTCCCACCAGGTCAGAGGCCTGGAAGAGAGGCCTCCCCAGATCCCGCCGTGTGGCACCCCACTCTCACGCCTCCAGCCTCCAGAACCGTGAGAGAGAAACTTGTGCTGTGTGGAAGCCACCTGATCCACCGCCCACCATGCGTCCCTAGCATCTCAGGTCACTTCAGGACACAGGGTGGAGTCAGAATGGAAAGTGCAGGATGAAGACTGAGGCAGGTGCGCTTCTCCTGATGCAGGGGAATCTGTGCTACGTTCAGGCTTCAGGGGGTTTTGAGACAGACAGAGGGATGGGAACCCAGAGCTCCAGAGCAAGAAGGACCTGCGTTGACTTCTACTCCCTGGTTCCGTGGTAGCTCAGGTGGTAAGAATCCGCAATTAATGCAGGAGACCTGGATTTGATCCCTGGGTTGGGAAGATCCCCTGGAGGAGGGCATGGCTACCCGCTCCAGTATTCTTGCCCGGAGAATCCCATGGACAGAGGAGCCTGGCGGGCTACAGTCCAGGGAGTTGCACAGAGTCAGACATGACTGAGCGACTAAGCACGACCCTGGTTGTGTAACAGTAGCTGAGTCATTTACATCTCCTTGTCTGTAAATCCAGGACACCAGCAGAGTGGCCCTAAGGCTTAAACATTTTACGTAAGATGGTGCTGTTGTCTAGCACAACTAAATGCTCAGTGAGCGTCATTGGAACAGCCATTATGACCGCTCCATCATTGTGGATCTCAGAGCTGCGGCCCTCAGAGCTGTGAGACAGTGCATTTCTGTTATTCTAAGCTACAGAGTCCGATGATCAAACCAGTCCATCCTAAAGGAAATCAACCCTGAATACGCACTGGAAGGACTGATGCTGAAGCTGAAACTCCAATATACTTTGGCCACCTGATGCAAAGAACTGACTCACTGGAAAAGACCCTGATGCTGGGAAAGATTGAAGGTGGGAAGAGAAGGGGGCGACAGAGGATGAGATGGTTGGATGGCATCACCGACTCAATGGACCTGAGTTTGAGAAAGCTCTGGAAGATAGTAGAGGACAGGGGAGCCTGGTGTGCTACAAGCCACAGGGTCACAGAGAACTGGACACGACTGAGCTACGGAACAGCAGCAGCAAGCTGTGGCCCTTGTTACAGCAGTCTCAGGAGGCTATGAAGAACAGTCAGGGAGCAACTTTGAAACCCAAGGCCCAGCCCAGAAATGCAGCTTTCCTGGCTTCAGGGTGAGGGCAGGACCCTAGGCTTTCACAATTCTTCAGTGGAGTTCCGCTTTGGGGGAAGCACTCTGGCAGGCTGTGTGCTCAGTGAGAGGACCCGCTATGATGGAAGACTCCTGGGGAGGGAGGCAGTGTCCGCGGTGTGAGCTGCAGCCTCACCCTGGTCTCAGTCTACCTGACCCCCGGCCTGGACCCCATCCCTCGGCCCAAGTACTTTTGACCACCTTGAGGCCTCCCTGAATGCTGGGTCTTCCCATGCCTCCCTCTGTCTCCATCCCTACAGTGCCTGCTTGAGCCAGATCTCAGCGAGGCGGAGGGTGCCTCTTGCCTAAGACTGAAAATTAATTAAATTCAAGGCTTCGGGTTATATAAAACAAATTAGGTCTCCACATCGCCAGTGTAAGCCCCCAAAACTTGGCACTAAGTTTACTTAGGATGTGAGTAAAATAACATATACCTTAAAAAAAAAAAAGAAAGAAAGAAAAGCAAGTGTGTGTAAAAGATTACGTGAATGGATTCGACTTTAGGAACTAGGTCAAAAATGAGGTTTTTGCCCTGTGCGTGGGAGAACGCAGCGGCAGTTGAATTATTCATGCAACGTAAGCCGTGCTGTTTTAAACTAGACAATTGAACGCTGGTTTGGAAGGTCATTAACACCCAGGAAAAATGCAAATGGTTTCTCCATCTTTTTAATTGTCATAGCGAGAAAAGCTCTACCCCATGGAAATGAGATGGGAGCAGGTCTTCTCCCTGGTGGGGAGACGGCAACCCCCCCACCCCGGCTCCAGATCTTCTAGGAGACAGACCCATTCCCCTGGGCACCTGCTCTCCACAGAGACCCCTGGATGGGTGAGGAAGCAAATTGAGGTGCTATTTAAAGCCACATTCTCATACGTGAATAATCAAGAGCCTTTTTCTTGGAGAGAGTGGAATTGGGGGCAATGCTCAATTAGCCTAGAAACTATCCCTTCCGCCCAGCCACCTGTGGACGGGAGCTGTCTCAGGCGGAACCACAGTGCCAGAGGGACTCTCGCCAAACCTTGTCTCGGGAGCACTAGGGATGTGGGGATTTGCCCAGAGTGCTCGGTCACTGACTGGCGGTCAGAGTGGCAGCCCTTCTAGCACCCAACCAGGCCCTAGTCCCCGGGAAGCACAGAATCCAAGAGCTTACATGCGGAGTATGTACGATTAGGAAGTGCAGCTTGAGAAAAATGACTTCTCCTTTGCACTCTGATCTTCAGGAGGTTCTGAGTATGCACCACGGTCAGTTTTTGTTTTCTAAATCCTTCGGGCGAGTGGGCCATGGGCATTGAGGATGCCCCCTGGCTGATCAACATTGCAGAGGGCACCCAGGGGCTTGGGCTCCTCCACTGGGTACCTGCAGGCTCTGCGGCAGCCGGCAATGCGGAAAGACCCTGCTCTCCTGAAACCCACGGTCCGGTCGGGCAGGCAGACACACACGGGACGTGAGACCAGGGAAATAGGGTGCCCACTGATGCCCCTGAGGTGAACGCAGAGGGGAGGGGAGGACTGGGCATCGCTGCTCCCTGGTTGACAGGTCCACGCCTCATTTGGTCTGGATCCAGAGAGTCAAATCTTAGTGAGTGTGGGAGGAGCCACCCAGCTGGTTGAAAATGCAGCTTCCAGAGTCACAGCCTGGACTGCAGAGAGCTGCTTCTGACTCAGGAGGACGCGATGAGACCAAGGCTCTGCTCAGTGGAGAACCTCCCAGGCGATCTTGCATTGTAGGAACCCCTCCTCCCCGCAGTCCAGAGAGAATCCAGTCTAATACCCAGGGACGCCGGGGTGGCTCCGATACTAACCTGTCACTCTGACGCGTGGTAGGACGTGTGGTTCTCGGAACACCGCTGCTGGACCCCGCAGACTGGCTGTGTTAGACAGCACGGCCCCCTAAGATGTCCACCCCAAATCCCCGGGAGCTGAGAACGTGTTATAGTCACAGACTGAATGTTTGTCCCGCCGACCTCCAGATTCACCTGGAATCTAACCGCCAAGGTGCTGGTGTCAGGAGGTGGGGCCCTCATGCTGGGATCAGCGCCCTCATAAGAGACCCCAGAAACTCCCTGCCGCTTTCCCAAGTGAGGACATGGCGAGAAGTGGCCGTCTGTGAGCCCGAAAGCAGATTCCCACCAGACCCGAAATCTGCTGGGCCCTGGATCTCACATGCCCAGCCTCCAGACTGAAGGATAAACGGTGTTTCAGCCGCTCTGTGTTCAATGTTTTATTACAGCAGCCAGGATGGACTTAGGACAGTTCACTGACCCGGCCTCCTAGGCGGTCAGCCCCTCTGCCCACTTAGGGACGAGCAGCAGGCATCGGGCGGATGGGGACAGAGCTGAGGGACCCTTCCAAGGTCCCCAGGTTCACAAGTCCCGTGCTGCCCCCTCTTCCTAGGACCCTCATGTCTATGAGTCAGTCCTTTGTGTGGAGCTGTTAACTCTTCCCCTGTGAAATCGCGAGGCCCGTGGGGCAGGGGGAGTGGGTAGGCATTGACCAAGTGGAGACCGTCTTAGCCCAGGATGAGAGGGGCAGGGAGGTGTCCACGGGACCCAGAGCCCCGAGGGTGGGGCCGGGGCACTGGAGGGGCAGGCTGTGCACCCCATTGTGAACGCCGACACCCCGTTTCATCTCAGGCGGGCGGGGCCAGCACCCCAGTGGTAGGCTGGGTCACCCCGTCTGGGCCACACAGGGCATGCTTGTTTTCTTCGTCGCACACGCATGGGGTCACCCGGGAAGACTCGCCGGCTGGTTCTCGTTCCGGTTCATCCTCTGCCCACTTCGGGGCCACAGTCCGTGTCACGCACCAGAGGGCCCATGGCTGATGATGTGCTACTGCAAGGGAGAGACCGCCCAGCCCACCCTTCTGGAGCTTCACCCTCGCCAGAGGAGCCAGACCTCGGTGGGCCTCCGTCATCAGGGACCTTAGTTGAAATGAAGGTTTCCAGCCCTTCCTGGTGGCTCAGAGGCAAAGAATCCGCCTCCCAGGGCAGGGGACCATGAGTTGCTGTTCCAGGAAGATCCTACACGCCATGGAGCCACTGAGCCCATGCTCCAGAACTACTGAGCCGGTGTTCTAGAGCCTGGGAGCCCCAACTATGAAGCCTGCATGCCCTAGAGCCTGCTGCTGCTAAGTCACTTCAGTCGTGTCCGACTCTGTGTGACCCCAGAGACGGCAGCCCACCAGGCTCCCCTGTCCCTGGGATTCTCCAGGCAAGAACACTGGAGTGGGTTGCCATTTCCTTCTCCAATGCAGGAAAGTGAAAAGTGAAAGTGTAGTTGCTCAGTCGTGTCCGACTCTTAGCGACACCATGGACTGCAGCCTACCAGGCTCCTCCGTCCATGGGATTTGACAGGCAAGAGTACTGGAGTGGGTTGCCATTGCCTTCTCTGGCCCTAGAGCCTGGGAGCCCCCCAATGAGAGAAGCTGCTGCAAGAAGCCTGCACACCGCAGCTAGAGAGTAGTCCCTGCTCTCCACCACTAGAGAAAAATCCCTCGCAGCAATGGAAACCCAACACGACCAAAAGTAAATAAATAACTTTGTTGTTGTTGTTGTTAAAGAAGGTTTCCAGGTCTCTTGCCCAGAAAGTCGGGCTCAGGCTGGGGTCCAGGAGCCTGCGTTTTAATTCCCTTCCTGCAGATCTGATCACACCACCCTGAGCCTGAATGCTGGGTTTTGGGGGTCACTTCGTGAGGCTCCAGGACCTGGTCTGAAAACACCATCCCCCTCGGGGGGGCATGGTGGGGAGTGTTGTAGAGGTGATCACCACCTACAATCAGGTGACGTTAAGTGAAGGAGATGACCCTCCATAATGCAGATGGGCCTCACCTGGCCAGCTCAAGGCCTCAAGAGCAAAGGTGGAGGTCTCCTGGAGGAGAAGGAACCTTGCTGGAGACCACGGCCTCTGCTCCCACCCGAGCGTCCAGCCTGCAGCAGCCCCCAGGATCCTGGATGTGGCAGCCTCAGTCTGCAAACCAGCGTCTTAGTGCGTTCTCTTTGGAGAGCGCTGATGGGTACAGAAGCCCAGGGGCTACTGGGCATTTCAACAGATCGTTCCACAGAAGGTTCTAGAACAGTCCCAAGGACCCAGCAATTGCTCCACAGCCATGACCTGTCCTCACTGCCATGTGCTGGGGACAAGCTGTCATGGCCTGTCTCCTTGGGGACGTCTCCCTGAGATGGCCCACACCCCTGCCACCATACCGGGGTCTGTGGGCCCAACGCAGACACCAAGCAGGTGTCTCTGAAGGTGAGTGACCATAAGCATGGTTGAGGACTCGGAGGTCCCGGGGGGCTGGAGCACAGGGCAAAGAGACCCCAAGGACAGGGTGGGGAGAGCCCCCAGCCCCCTAACTTGCTCCCACCCCTCACCATCCCCATCATCACCTTGACCTCCCCGTCCACCGCCGAGGACCTAGAGGAACTTGGATTCTCGTGGGTGAGGCTGCAAGACAAGTCTGCAAGCTGGAAAGTGTCTGGAGTGTTCAGAGTGCCCTGAGCGGCTGCAGGGCAGCATAAGCAGGACACACGCAGCCTGAGCGGGCGGGAGAGGCCCAGGGCCAGGCAGAGAGGGGCTTGAGTGCCCCCGGCCTGGATGCCCGTGATCTGAGCCCTGCGTGGGGGCCGCACCTCCATCCGAGAACCACTCCTCCGTCCCCAGGGGACCCCAGGCCAGCCTCTGTGCGCCGGCTGCCCCGCGATGAGTGGAGAGAGTGACAGAGGTCGCCAACTCCAAAACCAGAACCAAAAGTCACTTGTGCAACTTATTTGGTGGCAAAACGCGATCTGAACGGATGTGCGGTTTCTCACGGCTGCTCTCCCACGGCCATGACTCCTGCGATGCTCTCACTGTGGAGACAGTCGTGTGTCTGAGTATGGGAGTCGTCAGCACCCACGGGGCTAGGTCACACATACTGCACACGCCCTGTCACCTTCCGAAGTCAAAGGAGCTCTGGATCAAGACTGTATATCCACCTCTGGAAGCCTCAGTCGAAAGCACTCATTCACAAAACCCCCCTGGGCACACAGCAGTTCTCAGAGTGTTGTCTGCAGATCCCCAAGACCCCTAACCCACGTTACAGTTGTGCTGAGCTATCGTTTTTCTTCGTCACCCCCCAGACACTGGCGCGAGGTGCACAAGCACCGGCGCCCCCGAGGCTGAGTCCCCCCGCCCCCGCCGCAGGCCACGGCCCCAGCAGCCACGCACACAGAGTGGGCTTAAAGAGGGCGGTTTCACTGAACAATGTCCCTGAAGAAGCATGGACGGTATGAGCTTTGCTAAGGCTTGGCCCCTGAGTACCCATCCTTTGAATGTTCCGGGGGAAGGAACCGGGGGCTTGTGTCCACAGCGCTGCACCCGCAAGGGTGGGAGCTAAGGGGAGCCCCTGTGGGTGAGCTCTGAGCAACTGGCCCTCTGCCGTGGGATTCTGTCCTGTGCAAAACACACCTGGCAGACACGCCGTAGCTGTTCAGACGTTTTCTCGAAAGTAAATGAAGGGAGCCTGTCACACCTACAAGGAAACAAGTGGCTGCGGCCGGGGATAAAGTTTGAGTTTTCAAGTGAAAAGGAAAACATGTGTCTGCTACTGTAAGCCAGACAACCTCCGGGTATTTAAAGACCTTTCTGATGAGCTCAGAGGTGATATTAACAAATGCGATTTTGTGATATTGTTTAAGAAAATCTGTCAACCCTTGGGAGAACAGCATAACCCCAAGAAGCACTATTTTCCAAATGACCAATGAATGATGTGGATAAAAGATCCATTCAACGCGTAAGACAGCTCCACGGATTTTAATGTAACAGAGTATGAAGCAATGGTTGATACGGTTTCAGATTCCGTATTGCAACTAACCCTCCAGAAATGTCTACCTGTTGAATTTTGTCTAATATTTAGGAAGAAAATCCACAGTCATATGACAAGGGTAATAATAAAACATTTCTCCATTCCCAGCTACATGTCTCTGAGAAGCATTTCCTTCATACATTGAACCAAAATACTGGACTGCACGGCAGAAATGAGGGTCCAGCCACCTTTAACCTTCAAGCCAGAGATTAAAGAAGTACGTAAAAATGTGAAACACGACTCTTCTGATTAATTTTGCTTTGTTTGACGAAATATCGCTCAGTTGTGTCTGACTCTTTGGAACTCCATGGACTGTAGCCCACCAGGCTCCTCTGTCCACGGGATTCTCCACGCAAGAATACTGGAGTGGGTTGCCATGCCCTCCTCCAGAGAATCTTCCCAACCCAGGGATCAAACCCTGTCTCCTGCATTGCAGGCAGATTCTTTACCGTCTGAGCTATCGGGGAGTCATTGAGGAAATATAGTAAGCAGTCATTAAAATATATGATTTGAGTATACATAAAGTGGGTTTTATTGTCATTATACATGAGTCAGTCACCAACAGGCACATCCCAAATACATACAGCTCCTAAGGTCTCACGACTGGAAGTAGCCATGTGTGCTGTGGAAAATATACCTGGGGGAGGAGCTACTGTAGAGACGTGGTTTCATGCTAAGGACATCTGTATCCAAGGGTCTGGGAAGGAATTCCACAGACGGGAGAGCAAGGACGGGGGTGGGGGGGGGGCAGGACCCCCCGAGGCAGGAAGGGCTTGGCGGCAGGCAGAGTCAGGGTGCCTGAGCTTGCTGAGTGAGGCCAGCCTTATCACCTCAGGGATAGAGGTGGCCAGGGCAGGTCACACAGGGCCCTGAGGTGTGTTTCAGGATCGAGTCTAATTCTCAGCATTCTTGGCAACCACTGGTGTGGATGAAGTGTGAAGAGAGAAGAGACTGAGGGGCCAACCAGACCAACCAGCTCTCCAGGAGGGGTAGAAGGGGCCACGGAGGGAGAGAGAGACGTGGAGGTGGGTAACTGTGGGGTGGACGCGGGAGGCAGAGCCCGAAGCCCAGCTGAAGACCAGGGTGTGGCCTGTGAGGGACCAGGAGCCCAGACCATCCTCCAGGGTCTTGGCCAGAGCGATGGGGGGTGGGGGGGCGTGGGGATGGGAGCTGAGGACTAGAGGGGAAGGTTAAGTCAGAAATGCCAATTAGACCTGGGGTGGAGGCGGCCAGAGGGCAATCAGGTGTCAGGGTCTCTTGCTCAGAGCTGGAGAGGAATGATGCTACCTTAAGCAGGGAAGGAAATATCCCTTTACACTTGGCCCTGGTAGCTTTGGGAAGTTCCCAAACGTCAAGGTCCTCTGGTGGCTGGGGGCAGTTCACCCCAGGGCGAATTTATTCTGGGGAATCTGGGGAGGCGGGTGGAAGCAGAGGGGGGCCTTCTGGAGGTCCTCCTGAGCAGGTAACCAAGAGGGGCCAGGCGGGGGCAGGCCTGATAGAGGAGCGTGCATTCCCCGGGTGGAAGCGGAGAGGGCCGACATGGTGCAGAGAGAACGTGCCCTCTGCCCCTACGCAGAGGGCCTTGTCACGGTTGGGGGGCGGGGGCGGTGCACAGTCATGAGAGTGAGCCCTCCCCTCTTGTCTCCTGGTTCTCTTCCTGCGGCTGTGCATCCCGACATCCCGGCTCCCCTGCGCGTTTCCTTTTCGGACCTTTCGGTCTTCATTGTGACCACGCCCTCCTCCCCGATCCCGTTTTCTTAGATGTCTGGATCCCCTGCTTCCGCCAGTCCCTCTCTGGGCGCCGAGGGTGAGCGGGACCACCAGGCTTAATCCCTCCTAACCTCTGACCTTTCCCTCCCTTTAAGCAAACTTCCCTGGCACCCCTACCCTATGCCCCAGCCTCCCCTCCCCCTTCACTGCTCTCCAGAAAAAAAGAGCGCGCGTATTTGGGACCCTCGAGGCTGGCAGCGCACGCGGAGATGGAGCGTCCTTAAGGCGCGCGCACCTGGAGCAGCGGGGCCCGCCAGCTTGGAAAGGGTGCGGGGGGCGGGCGGCTTTACTCTCCGCTTCCTCTCCGGGAGGCTTTCCCCCGGCGCCTCCACCCGCGAGCGGAGAGACCCGGCTCCTCTGCAGGGCACTGGCGCGCGCGCGGGTGCCCCCAGCCCCCAACAGCGGGAACCGGAGGGAGGCATCTGAAGACTTTGGATGGGAGAAGGCAGTGAGGAAACCTTTCGAACCACACAGCCGCTTAGGGAAGCGGGTGTGGCCAAACCTGCGAGGCCGTTTGGGGACGAGACAACGCCCAGGGGCTCCGGGGGACGCGAAGGGCGCGCGCGGGGTGGGGGCTGGAGACGGCCGGAAGCTCGGGTCACCCGGGTCAGGGCTGCCTGTGAGCGTCTCGCGGGTGGGAGGGCTGGGGGAAACGCAATTTCAGACCCTGCCACCCTGGAGCGCCACCCTTTCACTGAGTCCGGACGAGCGGCTTTGAAGTCGCTGCCTGGCTCGCCCCTCCAGCGTCCCCGCCGAGCGCAGCGCGGGACTGCCGAGTCCCGGCCGTGCCGGCTTTGTCGCTAAGCACTATTGCAGCGGCTCACTGGACCACGTCGGTGGGGTGACCGCAGCCCTCTGATGTGTGAGCTGCGAAGCGCTCTGCGGTTCATTCACAAATCCGCGCCGGGCCGGCCCTCGGGGTGCCCCAACCCGGGGCCCGGAACTGCGGGAGAGCTGGGCGCCGCGGAGGGGGCCGCGCTCCAGCCGCGCGCCCTTCGCCTCCTTGCGGGCGCTGGGTCTCGCAAGGCTCGAAATTGAGAGTCTGGAGGTACAGGCTGTCACCT
Organism: Bos indicus x Bos taurus; assembly: GCF_003369695.1. Lineage (NCBI taxonomy): Eukaryota > Metazoa > Chordata > Mammalia > Artiodactyla > Bovidae > Bos > Bos indicus x Bos taurus. Next base: position 2,680,751 of record NC_040079.1, on the reverse strand, counting down.
CGGTGGAAAGTTCGTGGCCTAGAAATCTTCCTCGTGGGCCCGGGCTCGGACTCCTGGGACCGGAGCCCAGACTGTCGACTGGCCCGGGGTCCCCTCCTGGCCAGAAGGTTGGAGCCTGGCTCAGGGACATCCATCCCCAGGGGCCCGCTCGAGCCCGAGAGCGCGCGTGTAGACCGCCCCAGGTCCCCGGGCAGGCCTGGCGCCGGAGCCACAGCGCCCCCTCCCTCCCTCTCGGGGCGAAGCGGGGCACCCGGCCGGTCTCTAGGAATCACTCCTAAACCTAAGCGGGTTCGCAGCTTACTCAGATGTACAGGGGGAGGGAAACCCTCTGAGAAAACCGCCCTCGGGCCCCCCCGGGGGCTCTTGCACTCCAAACTCCAGCGAGGAATCCCCTCACCCAACCCGAAGGCGCAGTGAGACAGGGAAGCGAGTTGGAGACGAGTGGAACCGCGGCCCCAGCAGAGGCTGCCAGTTCTGGAAGCCGGAGACCGGGTCACACCCGAGCGAGCAAAGGTCACACCCGCCCCCCGATCCGCACAGCCGACTACCGCCCCCGAAGGGAAAAGTTCGGCGCGCTTGCAAGGGAAACCACGGCCCGCTGGCGGAGAAGCTGGGTGCTGGCCGAGACCCGTCTACGCGATACAGGGTGGGGCGGGGAGCGCGGAGCCCCTCCCCCTGGCCCGCTCTGGGGAGCAGCGAGGACCGCAACGGGTGCTGGGGGCGCTCCTGCCCCGCCACCCGGGGGTCCAGCAAGGTGGCCCTGATGAGCGCGGCGCCTGGGTTCCCGGGGAGGGGGCTCTGCTCGCGCCCGAGCTGTGACGGGCGTGCGACTTTCTCTTGGCTCCACTTCGTGCTTTCTAAGAGTTGGTTTGCCCCGAGGATAGGAGATTTCCGCCGTAGCGTAAAGGCTGGGGCCGGCCTTCGGCCTAGTCTCACGGAGCCTGGCAGCTGCTCACCTCTGGGTTGCTTCTCCATCCGAAATCCATTCTGGCCTCCGACTTAGGAGAATGTCCCCGAATCGAGGCTTCCTGGCGGTCGAGTCTTGCTTTCACATTCTACCTTCAAGGCTGAGCTTTGCCTGGCTGCTTTGCACGAGCTGCAGCTGAACTTGCATCTGCAAAATAAAAAAGAAAAGCGTCGCCCTGAAGGTGTCGTTTGTTCCGGGCGGCCCGCGCTTTACCCGCCGGCCCCTCAGATCCTCGCCCCAGGGGCCCCAACATCTGAAATCCAGAGGCTGCCCCTGCCCGCCACAGTTAGCCCTGGCCCTGCGAAGGGAGAGCTGAGCCCGGTAGTTAATTAGGACAGCTCGCCTCTCTGGCTCCCAGTAGCTCGGGAGGTGAAAATCCCCAGGAATGTAGGGGCATTAGCTACACACATGGGAAATTCGCCTGCACGTCTGCCTCTCCGACCAGCCTGTGTTTATGCTCCAGCTGGGACTGAGTTCCTGAACTTTGCCGCCTTCACAGAGGCTGCTGTGTCTTAGGGGATTAACTGATAGGAGACACACAAAACCCTGACAACTCCGTAACAGAAAATGCAACGAAGAGCTGCCTGCAGAAAACTAGGAGATTTTAAAAGAGGGATTGAGGAGAGAAAAGTTTTGGGAGGGAGGAGAAAGAGCACTTCCTTACTGTGTCTTGACTTTGAAATATCGTTTTGGTGGGCTTTGGCTTGAGTGGGTGAGGTGGGCTGCAATGAGGCACAGAAGCAGGAACAAAGGCTGAGGGTCCTTTGGAGGGCAGTTCCCTGGCCCTGGGTCCTGACAGAAACAGTTGGAGCTGCCGGGAGGGAGCCAGCGAGCACTTACCAGGTGGTGGCCACGCCCTGGTGCTCCTCAAAGGCCACCAACCCCCCAAGAGTGTTCTCCTGTCCTGGAATGTACGGGGGACACACCCTCCATGCTCTAGCACTTTCTGCTGAAGTGAAAGTCTTCACTTCATGACTGAGGCCCCCAATTGCAGAGCCTTGCGAGACCCAGGCCCCCTGAGGAGAAACGACCAGCTTTGCTCAACTCAGTGGAATTGATCAGTAATTGAATCCAATGTAGGGAATGTTTTCAGTTCATTCACACTTTAGTTTCAGTCTTTTACATCAAGCTATAAATTTTAATATTTCTATTTGATAAAGGAAAAAAATAATTTCATGACTAACTTGAACATAGGTTTAAAAAGACCTGTCTCCTCAATATGTATATAACTCTCCACATAGAGGGCTCCCCCGGAAGCTCTATTCAATTGCTGACATTTGGAGATGATGGTTTAGATATTTTCTTGCTGATATAAAACCTGGACTAATGAGTTATTTGTGTCCCTAGCTGTCGGTAGGTTGGCTGGACCGGATCCAGGTCATTTAAGTTAAACCTAAATTTGTCTAAAATTCTGGAACTCTCTAGCCACTCAAATCCTGCTTCCAAAAATAGTGTGAAGTCAGCGTCTGTGAGTTTACACTCTCTGTGACTTTCTGTGGCTTTTAGGGCAAGAACAAGAAGAAAAGAAACCTCTCTCGCTCCGTGAAGGAGGCAGCTATTCCCAGAGTGCCTTCTGAAGGTCTTGTTTTCCTTGCAAAGATCAAAAGGAAGACAGTGGGTAGATACTATAATTTCTTCCACTATTTGTACATAATTGTAAGGTTGGAGAGGGTGGCTGATTATCTTCACGACTTATTATCCGTTTATATATCTTTACTTCTCGCTTTTGTGTGCTTAGCCAGCTCTTTGAATCCCAACCAAGCCCACTTATTCACTTCTGGATTATTTGGACTGTGTCACTTTCTTCTGGGTTGCCGCAATTCCGAGGGGACATTTTCTTTACCATGGAGGCCTGAGGTCAAGGGAGCAGTCCGCACGACTCCCAGCCATGACCCTGCACAGACTACTCCGTCAGCTTGGTGAGGGAAGTGAGTGGAAGTGGGCCCAGCTTCCAGAGGCGTCTGCCTTTTACTGGGATGGAGAACAGTGGTGAAAGGGGCCCCTGGGGTGCACGGTGATTCCTAAGCAATCCTAGAGCCGGTCGTTAGAGAAGAGTTGCCTGGCTCTAGAGAAAGCCAGTGGAGGGTGTGCCAAGGCAGAGGAATGAGTTGGGGTGTGGGTTTCCTAGCACAAGTGGGGCGATCCTACGATTTCCCTTTAGAAGCCTTTCTTTTTCCTGAGAAGTCAGGTTAGGGGTGATTTCTGCACCTTAGTCTCCAGCTCAGAACTGCCCACCCTCCGCCTGTCTCCCCAGCCCTCCGCCCATCTCCCCAGCCTTCCATGCATTGCCGCAGTCCTCTGCCCAAGGCCCCAGCCCTCCGCCTATCTCCCCACCACTCTGCCCGTCTTCCCAGCCCTCTGCCCATTGCTGCAGCCCTCCGCCCGTCTCCCCAGCTCTCGCAGGCTGGCACTCAGGCTAAGCATCCGAAGTAGGCCCTCTCGCTGTGGCCTGGATAGGACAGCACCCACTTCTCGCCCCCAGCTCCCAGCGCCCTTTAGCCAAGCCCAAGCCGCTTCTTCTCCGGCTCTGGCGTCAGGGTCCAGACAAGCAGTGCGGCTGGCTGCCCACCCTCTTCCTGAGCCAAGCCTCCGCGGGCGCCGACCCACCCACCAGGCTCTCTCGGGAGCTTGCCGCCCCAGGCAGGGAGAGGCGCCGGAGCCGGAGCGCAGGAGCGGGTGCGTCCCATCCCTCACGACTCTGCAGGCCCCTTCCAGACCCTCTGGCTGCTACGCTTAACCCTTTCCAGGGCTCCTCGGCGAGGTCCCTACCCAGGCCCCCAAGTTCGCCCCATGCGTCTGCAGGCCTGCGCGGTGGCTGGGAGGTAAGACACCCGCGCTTCCTCTGCGCCCCCCTCCCCCGGCCCCGCCCGACCACCCCCTCTCCTCCGCCTGCCCCATCATTTAGGCCTTTGTCTGCAGGCCGGGGTTTCGGCTGCAGCTGCAGGAGCCGAGGGCCGAAGGGGGCTCTCCGCCAGGTCGAGCCCTTTCTCCCGGATCGGCCCTAATTCCCGGCCAGGCGCCGGGATCGGCCGCGCGGAGCTGGCTCTCGGCCACGGGCGCGAGGCTCCCCGGCCTGATTCTGCAAGGGGGTGAGATTTCGCTCTCTGGAATTGTTGGGCACCTCCACCAACCGAGCGACAGGGACCCTGAGAACCAACGCCGCTCATATTACATTGGTTATTATTTATTTTTTCAGTGTCCCCACGCCCACCCAGAGAAGTGTGGGGAGTGAGGGGACAGGACAGAGGCCGGAAAATTCAGCCTCCTCTGGCGTCGTTTTAAGAAAAAACCGGGAGGCTCCGATCTGCAGCCAGCGTCCCCAGGATCTGCTGCGGCCGCAGATTTCGTCTGGCTCGCGTCGGAGCTGAGGACACACCGGGTCGGGAGCCGCGTCTCCCCTTGATGTGCTCCGAGGTCCGCCTTTGTGCCGCGAGCCTGGGGGAGGGCAGGGGGCCGGTTCTCCGGAAGCGGGGATGGGGGCGGGGGGTGCTGCCGACCGTCTTCTCGGTCTGGCGGGAGGAGATAGGATCGCGGATCCCGGGCCGATCGCGGCCTCACCAGGTTGGGGAGAAGCAGATGTCCAGCGCCGGGTCGCCTGGTCAGGCGGAGAAGCTTCCCGCTGCGGGGCGGCCGCCGTGTGGGTAGAGAAGCCGAGCGGCATTGCGGGCTGGGCCCAGGGCCCGCACCTCGGGGAGCGGACACTTGGAAATGTGCCTTGCCCCTCTGCCCCGCCTGGGCGCCACCCGGCGGGAGGTGGCGGGGGCGGGGTGGGGGTGGGGGGTCTTGTCCCACATCCTGCGGGGCCTGTCCGGCTTCAAGCATGTCTTAGAGCTTTCAGAAACGGCTGGTGCGATATTTGTAAGACTTAGAGGATTCCCTCCGCCCTGAGCAAATTAACTTTATGCAGCCTCCACCCAGATTCTCCCATCCTCCACGCTGTACCTTTGCATGGTGCCCACCCTCGAGGGGAGCTCTTTTGTGGAATTACGTTGAGGTTTGGGCTGGCTTTATGTGGCCCGATACCCTCTAATGACTTCTTCCTTCCCTCCTCTTTCGGTCTCCTGCAGGCCTCCCCTGTAATCACTGGAGGAGGGCAGCAGGCCATCACTCAGGAATTGTCCTGCTTCCTCAGACCAGCCTCACCTGAGGCCTGGAGACCAGTGTCCGCAGGTTGCTGCCCCCCTCTCCACAGCCCCCCAATGAGTGGGGTTAGCCTGGAGATGGTGCTGCTTTTGCACAGTTCATGCTGCCGCCAGCAGTTTGCATCTGGACCACCGCTCAGTTAATGCCACGGCACTCAGAGGCAAAAGTGCCCATGACATTAGGGAGTTTTTCTCAGGAGCCAGCCTAAGTGCTTTTCAGGGAACAGGTGGAGAAATTAACCTGGGGTGGCTTTGCAGGAGCCAGCCAGCCCTGGGCCCTCCCCCTACCCATTCTGTGATCAGGAGACCCCAAATAATTGGACATTTCCTGATGATTAAGGGTCCCCAGAGTTGCAGGAAAACTCCCCTGCAACCCTAAACGTGTGTAAATAGAGTGTTGCCATAACCTCACCAGCCTCATCTTCCCAGGAGCAGGCAGACTATGGATTTCATTTTTTGAGACACAGGGAGGGCCACTGGCAGGAGTGTGCCTAGCCAGGTAATTTGGTGAAGATCCCTCCCCTGGATCGGGGGAGGGAGAGGGAGGTGAGTCACCCCAGTGTAAAGGGTTTCCCCATCCTGACAGTCTCATCGGGGACCAATGAACCTCCCCACCTGCCTCCAGAGCCTGCCCACACCCAGCCACCACCTGCATTTAACGGCCAGGTGACCCCGCCCAGCACCTCTTCCCAGCCACTTCGTGCCTCTCCTCCATGGGTTAAATCCCCAGCCCAGCACCTCTTCCCAGCCACTTCGTGCCTCTCCTCCATGGGTTAAATCCCCCAGAAGCACCTTGTAACTGTTGCTTCTGGTTCAACCCAGGCCTCACCCTGGAGCCCGCAGTGGGTGGACCGATCTGGGGTAGACAGACGATGGGACCCTCGTGGGGACCAAAGGAAAAGCTAAGCAAGTCAAGCCTTCAAGCCTCAAGGTGGCCTGGCGGTCACATTGCCAGGAGGGCTGCTGGACCAGACCTGCTCCATCCTCCCAGCCTGACAGCCTCCTGCTGGCTGCAGGCCCAGGGGCACCGAAAGCAGGCCTCTGTTGCTGGGCACCCTGAAGCCACATGGGCTCTCCCTTTCTCCCCATCCTTCCCATACCCCCTCCAATGTACTTTTGCCGTGCCAGTGCTCCAGCAAGCACCCTGTGAGTTGCCCTTTCGGATGTTTCTCGAACTTCAAAAATTTCCATGAAAGTGCCTTGTAAATGATGGACAAGCGTGTCTCAGGTCACAATGGGTGTTTGGTGGCGTGTCTGCAGCTGGAGGCAAGGACAGAGGAGTGAACAGGAAGGAGCCACAAGTAGGAGGAGGGAGAAGAGGAAACAGAAATTCCAGTTGGACTTTCTGACAGCAGCTGGAAAGGAAGCTTAGAAAGGATCTTGGAAGGAGGGGAGAGGAGAAGGGAAACAAATTGGGGCCCCACCCCCCAGTTGATTTCTAATTTCCCTTTCATATGGGCCCTCCAGAAAAACTAATTTAAAAGATTTTAAGACGAGAAAAAGAAGTGACTGTCCTGTAGTCCCTCGGACCTTCGGTGGGGTAAAAACCTGGGGTGGGAGATGAGAGGGGGTACATAGGAGGAGGCAGCCGCTGCGGAGTAGTTTGTTCCACGTGGTTTTGAAGGCTTGGCTGAACCATCCCCTTCCCTTCTCCTTCCAGAAAGAAGATTCGGTTATAATGCGCAATGCTCCTTTATTCTCTTTCCCCAACACGGAGTTCCACATCGCGTTCCTGAGCTCTTCCGGGTCTGCATGCACGTTTCAGGAGGATCCGTGGCCGGGGTGGGATCCGACCGCATGCACGCGGCTCCTTGCACACGCGCGCACACACGCACGCGCACACTTACAGTGAGTGTCTGCAGAAAGGGGCCTGCGCGTCAGCTCTGCGTTAAAGACGGGAAGCTTCCCGGGTTACCAAAGTCAAATGTAAGTGACAATTCCCCACTCCAGCAAGGCAGACTACCAGAAGTCTCTTTGTATTTCGGCAGCTCATTTAATGTTATTTATGCATTTTGTGCAAGGAATTGTGGGATTTTTTCCCCCACGGTAAACAACATAGAAATGTTAAGTAAAAAAAAAAAAGCACCCTTCCAGCGCTTGTCCCCGTCCGCGTGTGGGCGACCTGGCGGAGCTGTCGCGGGCGTTTCTCAGATCGCCGAGAAGCCGCGGGGAAAACGCGAGCGCGCGCGCGCGCGCGCAGAGGACGCGGCGGCGGTCTCGCGGGTCCAGGCTCCGCACCCGGAGCGCAGGGACGCGGCCCCTTTAAGGGGGGGCGGGGCGGCGGGAGGCCGCTGTCACCGAGCTGGTCACGTGGGCGCGCGGCGCCACGACCATTGGCCCGAGGCACGTGTCCAGGAGACCGGCCCGCGACGTCACTCGAGGGGGCTCGGTTAAAAATAAGAACAAAAATCCAGAGTCCGAGTGTCTCGGGTTGCGCCGAGTGGCCTGGAAATTTCCTGGCCGCGCGGAGGCCGAGGCGCGAGGGCGCGCGGACGGCGAGGGAACGCGGGCGGCCCAGCCCGGTCCGGCCCGGCCCGGCCCGGCCCGCCGCTCACCCATGCGACTCGGGCCGCGGGGCTCGGCGGGGCTCGGCGGGGGCGCCCCGGCCCGCGGCGGGGCGGTGGCCGCGCGCAGGGGCCCGGAGGCCGGCCGAGCGCATCGCGGGCCCTTGGGCCTCCATGTGCGTGCTGGCGGCGGCGGGCGCGCTGACCGCTCGCGCCCCGCACCCTAGAGGGCCGGCTGGGGCGCGCGGGCGGGGGCGGCCGGGCGGCGGCGGCGGCGGCGGCGTTGGCCCGAGCAGGCTCCGGCGGGCGTGAGCGCAGGCGAGCGCGCTGCCTGCATGCGCGGAGCTCCAGCCCCGGGCGGCCGGGCGGCGGCGGCGCCGGAGCCGGAGGCAGCCGGACGTCGAGAGGCGCGCGGAACCCCGAGGCGCCCCGGGTCCGCGCCGGACCCTTGTGACCGTCTAGCTCCTGGGTGCGCTGCGAAGACTCGGACCGCACTGTTTTGAATCTCCCGGCGTCTGGGCGCGGGGCGACTCTTGGTATTTTCTAACTCAACTCGTGGATCGGAACGTGGCTTCGGCTCTGAGCGCGGCTGGAGACGTGTAGGACGTCAGCCCTGGCTGCGGCCGCCGCGCTCGCCCTCGGGAGAGTCGGCGGGGAAGGGACACCGGCCGGCCTCGGGAGTCTCCGCGTGCGGAGCGGAGGAGCGGAAGGCTGACTGGTCTCCCCGGAGAACCGACTCGGGATTTGTTGCGAGCAGCATGGAGGAGAATGACCCCAAGCCCAGCGAAGCGGCGGCGGCGGAGGGGCAGCGGCCGCCGGAATCCAGCCCCAGCGGCGGCGCCGGCAGCCCGGGCGACCCGGACACTGGCCGCCGGCGGGCTCTGATGCTGCCTGCGGTTCTGCAGGCGCCGGGCAACCACCAGCACCCACACCGCATCACCAACTTCTTCATCGACAACATCCTGCGGCCCGAGTTTGGCCGTAGAAAGGACGCGGGGACGTGCTGTCCCGGAACTGGAGGAGGCAGAGGCGCCGGGGCAGGCGGCGAAGGCGGCGTGGAGGGAGGCGGCGGCGCGGGCGGCGCGGAGCAGCTCCTGGGGTCGGGCCGGGAGCCCCGGCAGAACGCGCCCGGGGCGCCTGGGGCGGGCGGGCCGCTGCCCGGCGGTGGCGGTAGCGACTCTCCGGGTGACGGCGAAGGCGGCTCCAAGGCGCTCTCACTGCACAGCGGCGCCAAGAAAGGCGGAGACCCCGGGGGTCCCCTAGACGGGGCGCTCAAGGCCCGCGGCTTGGGCGGCGGCGACCTGTCGGTGAGCTCAGACTCGGACAGTTCGCAGGCCAGCGCCAACCTGGGCGCGCAGCCCATGCTCTGGCCGGCTTGGGTATACTGCACGCGCTACTCGGACCGACCTTCTTCAGGTGAGCCCTGGGGACCCGTGCCCCGGCCCGCCGTGGGGAGGCCCGCGGGGTTGCGGGGGCAATGCTGGGGCGGGAACTTACCGGGAGGAAGAAGACACGAGCATCCCTCGCCCCCAACACAAAGACGCGCACACAGCGACATGGTGTGCGGCCGACGCTGACCCGGGCCACGGCCAGGCGGAGAGAGGGGCAGGGTTGATTCACTCGGGGCTACAGATTTCTTAGAACGGCGAGAAATACCAGGACCTCTCTTCTCCCTTGCTTTTGGGGGCCTCTCCTAGCCCCTAGCGTATCCCTGCCTTGGCCGGAGTTTATTTGGTGGGAACGGGGATGGCTGGAAAACAGGCCCGGAAGCGCACACCCTCGCTTGTTCTTCCAACTCGGTCCAGACCCGGACCTACGCCCAGCCCGCCCCGATCGATACCTAGACTCATCCTGCCACCCCAGTTTCCCAGAGGTGTCCGGGGAAGAAAGCGAGGCTCGGCTGGTCGTCCTCAGCTGAGGTTGAGCAGAGGCTGGTGGAGAGATCCGCAGAGGGAAGGAAGGCAGACAGAGGAGCCCTACGCCCTGTGCCTCGTTTTATTTGCCAAGAGGTGCGCACACAGCTTGGAGGAGGAAAGCCTGCTGTTCCCAGATAGACTGGACCTTTACCGAGTTTCCTGGGTAGGAAAGGAGCAGATTTCAGAGGAAGTGCGCGGGGGAGCTGGTGAGGGTGTGCAGAGCTTCTGGGCGTCTTTTTCATAGACCCGGGATTTTTAAAAGCTGAGTCCACGTCCCTATAGAAGCATGAGCCGCAGTAAATGAGGGTCTGCGGCTGCGAACCGCCATTAAGCGCAGACTCCGTTTGTCCCCGAGCCGGCCGCGCAGACCGGACCCCCCTTTTCCCCCGAACCCTCAACGGTTTTGCGGGGGTCTTTTACACAGTTCACAGCGCGACTAAGTCACCCCCTGGTCGCCTGCCCGCAGAAACGGTCTGTGTGTATCTCTGATGAAACCCCAATTTCTCCAGCTAGATCTGAAATTTGCTCCATTGTTCTCGCCTCTCTCCTTTGTTAATATTTAATTAACATATAGGCTCACAATGCGGCCGGCGAGGAGCCGAGGCCCGGCTTTGTGCGGCGCGGGAGTCGCGGCCGCGCCAGGCCCCAGAGGCCGGGGGAAGCCCGGAGGTCGGGCCTGGCTCAGTGGCTGGTTTTCCTGGACTTTAGAAAAAAAAGCCCCGTAAGATAAGATGTGTGTTTCCGGGCGTTTACGAAAGCAGCGACGCAGAGTTTTGTTTTGTTTTGTTTTGTTTGCGGAGATTTGGTCTTTCCGAGACTCTTTTAAGTGTTTGCGTTTTGAACGAAAATCAAGAAGGAAAAGGAACTAAAATCTCTGATTTTAGGGAGATTTCCTTTCCATAAAGTGGCCCGGGCCTTTTGTGGGCTGATTGGCGTGGTGCGAGCGCCCCGGGACCGGGGGAGTTTGGGGGTGGGAACAACGGGCGGGCTGCGCCGCGCGAGGCCGCGGTGGGGGCCTCCGCCGGGCCTGTAGAGGCCTCGCAGGGCCGCCCTCTGCCCGCCTCGCGCGGCGCCCCCGGGACGCGGGCAGCCGCTCCGAATCCGCACCCTCCGGGAAAAAGCCAGGCTGCAGCAGGCGAGGAGCCGGCCACCTCGGCGTGTGAGCGAGTGTGGGCGCGGTGGGGGCGGGGGGCGCGATGCGCCCGGGTGGATGTGTGCCTGAGTGTGCTTCCAATCTTGAAGACTCGGGGCTTGAGCCGAACAGTCCGGTGCCCGCTCTCCACCGGGCTCTGCCCTCCTTTTCCCATCGTGGCTCCTGGAGACAGCGCAAGGCTCGGTGGGCTGAGGAGGGGGTTCCCCGGGCCTCCTGGGTCTGCGGACCGCCCCAGATCCCTAGCTAGGGAAGGCCTGGGTGATGATCCACTCTCCTGGTCAGAGTGCCCCCTATCCAACCCCCACCCCATCTTTCCCCTGGGCTTCATCCCGAAGAGTCCGGTAGGGCGAGAGGTGGGGACCTGGGTGTTCTAGCCTTCTCCAGCCTCTCAGCCAGGGCTCCTCGGAAGAAGCGGGAGCCGGCCCCCAGCATGACTTCACACACTTCACAGACCTGCAACCACCACCCCCTCCTGCAAAGGCCTCTTCCCTCTCTGACCCCCTTGCCCCATCTGACATTCGGAAACCCAGAAAAAGGCAACACTTGGTTGCCTTTCTCAGGCCCTTTCCGTTGCCGGGGCCCTAGGATCCCCAGCGCCACCGTCCAGCACCAACCTCACGTCCTGTGGGGCGCCCCCCCCCCACCCCCGGGAAGAGTGTGTCGGTGAGAAGTGTGAACCTTCTGCCCAAGGTCAGCAGGGTCCCCCGTGGCCTCCTCAGCTCCTGGGCTGGCAGCAGCGTGTCCCCTCTCCTGGACAGGGGGCTGAGGGGAGACCTGGTGGGGTGAAGGGTGGGAAGCTCCTGCTCCTTCCCCTTAAAGGAAAGGATAGACGTGGGCCCACAGGGCCGGCTGGGGGAGGCAGACCCCTCCTGTTCTCAGCACCCACCTGAGGCTGGCTCCCATGGCCCTGGACCAGTGGGGAGACCCCCCTGCACCCGCGGGGCTCTTCCTGCTACTCTGACTGCCCCAACCCCTCCTCCAGTCTGTCCCGCTCATCTCTCTCCCTGCAGCCACCCCATCCTGTCCCCATTCGTGGACAGAACCTCAGGAAAGACTTGAAAAGGCCTGGCCACAGAGTTTTGGGGTTTTTGCTGTCCTGACTTTTCCGTTAAGCCTGCCCTTTACCCCCAACCCCCAAGCCCACCGCTCCTGCAGACTTCCTGGCCCCCCTCCCCGCCCCCTCCACAAGAGCTCCGCCCCGGCCCACCCCAAACCCAGCCCTGCTTTCCTCCAGCCGCCACTGGCTGGGGCAGCCTCCTGTGCGGGGTGGCAGCCCCCCCACCTCCAGCGTGCAGGCCGCCGGAGCCCTCCTAACCCGCGCTCTCTGTGTCCACTGTGCCCCCCCAGGTCCCAGATCTCGCAAACCAAAGAAGAAGAACCCCAACAAAGAAGACAAGCGGCCCCGCACGGCCTTCACGGCAGAGCAGCTGCAGCGGCTCAAGGCCGAGTTCCAGACCAACAGGTACCTGACGGAGCAGCGGCGCCAGAGCCTGGCGCAGGAGCTCAGCCTCAACGAGTCGCAGATCAAGATCTGGTTCCAGAACAAGCGCGCCAAGATCAAGAAGGCCACGGGCAGCAAGAACACGCTGGCCGCGCACCTCATGGCGCAGGGCCTGTACAACCACTCCACGACAGCCAAGGCGGGCAAGTCGGACAGCGAGTAGGGCAGGCGGCCGGCGCCACTCCCAGCCCACCCGGCTACATGATGCAATAATGTAAAATCGGAAACCAAGGGCCGGTGTATAAAGATCATACCAGCATTAATAGTGAAGATATCGTGTATTAGCTATGGTTCTGCAATATTCTATGTATATATAATTTACAGGAGGTGTGAAACCCAAAATATCTGACTATAAAATATTTTTTGAGTTTTTTTATGTTTATGAGATTATGCTAACTTTATGTTGGGTTTGTTTTTGTTTTTTGCAAAGGGGGCTACTTAGGGTTTCATCTTTTTTAATCCCCTAAGTTCCATTATGGGACATCGGACACTTTTTTTTTTAATTTCAAAAGAAGAAAAAATTAAAACAACTTGCTGAAGTCCAAAGATTTTTATTGCTGCATTTCACACGACTGTGAACCGAATAAATAGCTCCTACTTGGTCCTGAGTTCTTCCACTTTGTTTGTGTGGGCTTGATGAGGCCGGCAGGAGGGTCCGCATGCCCAGGCCCGCCACTGCCACCGCAGGGAAGGGGCGGCTGGGCCTTGGTCCGGTGCCCTGCTCCCCGGGGCTGCCTGGGCCGGGCGCGCCAGCTCCCCTCCTCCCCTCTTCCTGCCTTCCCTCCCTGTCTCCTCCTCGCTGAGGCCTGGCCCGTGCCTCCCTGCATCCTTCCGTCTGCATCTGCGTCGTTGTCCCCTGTCCAGCCGCCTGCCTCCAGCGCCAGACTGTCCCACCTCCGGCTCCGCTCCTCCGAGGCTCAGGGCGCCCGTGGCTGGAGGCCCACAGGCTTCAGGGCCGCCCTGTCCCTCCAGACCTGGGCCCAGAAGCTCTCCTGCGGCTCCATCAGCTGCCCAGGCAATGCCCAGGGGGCCCCAGAAACGCAGCCAAGGTCTGCTGGGCTTGCCTCCGGGGCTGTGGAGTCCTGGAGAAGGAGCTGGCGGTTCCCCTCTTTCCTTTTTCTTCACTTTCTTGTCTTTTTTTCTGTTTTTAAAGTGGCCGCTTCTGCTATAGAGAGCATTCTTTCATGGTAAATCTGTGTGTGCATGTGTACATATATCTGTGTGTGTGCTTACATACACACAGACGTGTAAGAGTCCACAGTTCTAGAACATGTGGCTACCTTGACTTTTAAAGGAACTCAGAATTCTCCAGGATCTAGAGGAAAGAAGAAAATGTGTAAATAATCATTTCTTATCTCTTTTTGTCTTGTTTTTTTTTTTAAATATACATTTTATTTTTTGAAGTGTGGTACAGTGTAAATGAAATATATTCAATATATCCCCACCAAGTACATATATATAAACGAACACATTATCTATATCTTTATCTGTAGCTCCACACTGTCTTCTGTTTATTGTATGGAAAAAGAATTGTGTCCAAATGTCCGTCTGTGCCGGGACAGCCTAGGGGGGTCCCTCGGGCCCTGCCCTGAGGACTGAGGGTGAACTTCTCTCTTTGCCTTAAACCTCTTTATTTCACTGCGATAATAGTTTCACTTTGTACATACTAGCGTAAACCTGTTTTTTTTTTTTTTTTTAAGAAAAAAAAAACTATAAAAGCAAAAGTTGTAATTTAAAATTCTGTGAATAACCATCTGCTGCTTAGGAAACTCAATGAAATGATATGCCTTTTTAGCAGGAAGCAAAGTTTTGGGGTTTTTATTTTTTTATTTTTATTTTTTAGTTTATTACACATGTGCATTTTACAGTCCCAGTAGCAAATATTTATAATCTTATAAGAAATGAATGTTTCTATTTACGACTGTGGTTATCAAAATTGTGAACATTTCCCCTGCATTTTTGTGTGTTGAAATTCTTGAAAGTTACATTAAATAAAAAAAACCACTTTATTGTAAAATATCAGTTGTCCAAGATGGAATGAGTAGGTTTTTTTTTTTTAAGTGTGTTTCTGAGCCCAGCTGACCTGCCGTGGTGCTCAGATGCTCAGATCTTTCCCTCCACGGCGGGTGTGCACACGCCTACCTTTGTAGCCAGAGGCATAATTTTTTTTTAAATAATGAAGACACTTTGGATGTCTCCTGTATGAGTACAGAACAACCAAAGGAATTTAAATACACGTTTCTTTACCAGAAGGAAGTGTTCCAAAGTCCGGCGCTTTTTCTTTGAATAAATATTTAAAATCCTGCAGAACACAACACGTCTCTGGCCCTGGCTGCTCCCGGACAGAGGCACTCAGCCCCTGGGGAGAGGAGCTCTCACTTGACCTGTGGCAAAGAGGCTCTTCTCCTGTACGTTGGGTTGTTGTCTTTTCCCCAGAGCACGGACTGACGGCATCCCAAGGCGGATGCAGGGAAAGGACCGGAAGTGGATGGGAGTTTTGACCTTGGGACCTGCAACTCACCTGGCCTCAGAGGACAGCCGACGTGGCCCTGTGAACCCCACTGTTCTATTTCCAAACTCTCTTGGCTACAGTTTTCTTCTCCCAGTAAAAGGAGCTCAGAGACTAGAGAGGGTCGTCTGTTCCCAAGGCGACCGACCTTTTAGGCATTTCCGTTCCACACAGGATTCCCAAGGGGAAGGACGCTGGGCCTCCAGGCAGGAGCTGAGCTGCTCCCGGGTTCTGCAAAGACACGTTCTGGGGTCTTGCTGCAGAGGCTCCGGAGCCTGGTCCCACTGCCTGGTCCCAGGAGCATTAATGGGGCAGGACCACGTCTTCCTTAGCCACCACTGTGTCCCTGTGCAGAGCTGGGGGTTCCTAAAGACAAAACCACACTAGCCCAACTTCTGTTACCTGATTGGCCTCTCCTTCCTTTTAATAAAAAGGTCACATAGCCACATGCAGCAATCATTTTTAGTTTTTGTCTTTCATCCCACTGGCAAATCATAGGGCTGTTAAGGGGCAATGTATGGTTTTGTAAGGTAATGAGCTCCCCATCCTCAGAGGTGTGCAAGCAGACACTAGGCCTACAGTGGCATAAGTTTTGCTTTTGCTTTTTTCCCCTCTTCCAGTAGGAAATTGGACTAAATGAACTCTCAGACCTTCCAAACGCTGAGATTCTGGTTTTGCTCCTATGTTTATTACATGTTTTTAAATTCTCTCATAACTCATGGAGAGCCACTTCGGTGCACACCAGCCACTTTCACTAGGAGCTGGGCTTCCCTGGTTGCGCAGTGGTAAACAATCTGCCTGCCAATGCAAGACAAGAGACACAGGTTCCATCCCTGGGTGGGGAAGATCCCGTGGAGAAGGGAATGGCTACCCACTCCAGTATTCTTGCCTGGAGAATCCCATGGACAGAGGAGCCTGGCGGGCTACAGTCCGTGGGGTCGCAGAGAGTTGGACACAACAAAGCGACTGAGCACAGACAGTGGAGACCAGAGTCAGGCTGCAGGGCAGGCGATGCCCCTTTGTGAAGTCCAGCCACCACTGAGTTCCCCCTGGGCCCCCACAGCTCTGCCCAGCTCGGATCTGGATCCAGACTGCAGTACCGGTGACGCCCCACCTGGACCCCACCAGACTGTCACCCCCGCAGCAGGCAGGGTTCCTTTAGGAAGGAAGTCCTTGCGGCTTGCAGCTGCATGGCCCCCACCCTCCGGTTGGCTGTGTCCCCAGGCCTCCTTAGCTGCGCGGAGACTAGGCTGAGGCCTGAGAGCTGAGCATGGATGGTCACAGCCCCCCAGGCCAGTGGAACATGCTCCCCCAAAGGTGCAGGACCAGACACCCAGCGGGATTCCTTGGTGTTTAGACAGCCCTTCCTCCAGCTGCCCAGTGGGGTCGAATAAGTGAGCCTCCACCCTCAGGATGGAGTCAGAATCTGAGGGTCAACACCCGCCCAGCGGAGGTCGCAGGAAGTGGACTGCCAAGGGCTTTCTTTAGGGGGCAAAAGTGTGCGCCACCAGTCTGATCTCCGAGAAGGTTCATCGTTCCTGTTTTCCCTTTGTTGAAAAGGGCAAATTGCTGGGGTTTCTGGACCGCTTGGCACAAGTGTGCCCTGGCATGTGACACATACGGCAAACATCACACACTATATATGCAAATACGCCTGCCGGCCGCGCGGGGCCGGATGCGAGGCCGTGTTTGCTCGCTCCGTCTCGGCTAAAAGTCATTCTGTCTCCCGCTGGTTTAATATCCGACCTCTCCGGTCTCTGCCGGCCCGGGGAAGCTCCCCAAGAGCCCCCAGGAAGGGCCCGGCTTTGCCAAAACCTGCCGCTCGCCAGGCCGGGCTGCCATGCCCCGGGAGATTAATAGCGACTGGCGCCCAAGGCCTCCGGGGAGACTGACCCCCAACCGGCACCCCGCGCCGCCTCCAGGCACCCACTGCAGCCCTGAGCCGGGCCTCGGGGTGGGAACCCCATTTCTGCTCGCTTCTCTCTCCTATCAGGGCCGAGGGCGAGGCCTCTGGCTTCAAGAGCAGGCGGGCGGGGTGGGCTGGGTGGTGGGCGAGGGGCAGCCGAAGGCAGGCCTAGCTTTGCGCTGAGTCCCGCGACCCCGTAGGCCGCCCTTTGCTTGGGGGAGACCCGCGCGCGCGCGAGCGGTGCCTGCTCCTTGAGCTCCAGGGCGCACGACGGGAGCGGGGCTGCGCAAGCCCGAGTAGGTCATTCATACTTTCATTATTAATCTCAGATAGTTCATTCTGTTTATGCTCTCCGCTCAGAGCAAATAAAAAGCCATTCCTGAAATCGCCTGAAATGTAATAATAGTCATTAAAGTGACTCCTCATTGTGAGATTTAATCGAGTGGTCCGCTGCACGCCTGGCCTGGCTGCTGAGGCTGACGAGGACCGCGTTATTATTATTGTTGTTATTGTTGTTGTTAGCCTCCTGCTTAGCCATCGGGGTGACTGACTACCTCGTCATCTTAGGCCAGCCCAGGGGCAGTGGGGAGCCCCAAGAGTCTCTGGAACAGGTGTGGCCCAGCTTGCTGCCCTGCCGAGCCGGGCCCCAGCCCTCGCCAGGCCCTGGCAGCGCCTCTGGGCGGAGGGAGGGAGTCCCCAGACCCCCTAGGCGCCCCGCATCCCAGGGAACGCTAGGACCAGAGCCCCAGCCTCGCCCCATTGGCGGTCCCTCCCCACCCCTCCTTCCAGGGCCGAGCCTAGAGCTTTGCCCAGAACAAAGAGTGGCGGAGACCTGCCTCCTCGGCCGCCTTTTCGCCCCCTCAGGCTGGAAAGCGTCCCAGAGAGCCCCCAGCCCCAGCCCAGTCTCCCCGGAGACACCCGGGGAGGGAAGAAGAGCACGGGGCCTCAGTGGACCGCGTCCGCAGAGGGGGCCCGAGTGGGGAGCGCGGCCGGGAGGGGCCCGCCCCAGCCCCCGCCCCAGCCCCCGCCCGGGGGTCCTCCGTGGGGCAGAGGGCGGGTGGGGGTCACCGCGGGCGCGGACCGTCTGGAGGGCTGGGCCGGGCGGGCGCGCGGCCCCATCTGTCGCGCTGAGAAACTTGGCCGCGCGGTCCGAGCGCGCGGCCTGAGCCTTTCAGCCGGCGCGTTCGGGGTTCGCTCCTCCCGCCAAGTCCTTTGTCTGCGAGAGGACTGTCAGGCTCTGCGCCGGGCTTTGCCCTCCGCCTCCCCCGGCCTACCCCCTCCGCTAACTGCCCTTTCTCCCCCCTCCCTGCTTTTCTCTCCTCTCTGGATGGGTAATCACAGGCTCCAGCTGCCAGGCGCGCCTCGAGGAGTTGCTGCCCGGTTCGGGGGTCTGCCGCCCCTCGCAGCTCCCTCTAACTTCGCCAGGACTCCGGCCCGGGCTCTCCGGCCTCATGGAGCCGCCGTGGTGGGTCCGTCCGAGTTTCCCCTTTAGGCCACAACTTTCTCCCGAGGATTTTGATTCACACTTCCCCCCAACAAAATGTGAATCCGGAAAGCTGCGTTTCTTTGGGTTCAGAAAGTGGGGGGACACGGCAGGGTCAGCAGCCTTTTGCAGAATTTACTCCTGTGGAGGCCGGTTCCATGTCTCTGCTACTGTGAGAAAGGTACCTGGATAAGTAACTCAGAGGCTGTCAGTTTTAAGTCTCAGATTGTGCCCCGCCCCCAGTGCCAAAACTTCTGGGTTAAATTGGGCAGATTTCAGTCTCTAGGAGGAACGACTGACATGTTGATTTCCAAACACCTGTTTCTTAGGGCTTCCCTGGTGGCTCAGTGGTAAAGAATCTGCCTGCCAGTGCAGAAGTTACAATAGACACAGGTTTGATCCCTGGGTCAGGAAGATCTCCTGGAGAAGGAAATGGCAGCCCACTCCAGTATTCTTGCCTGGAGAATCCCATGGACAGAGGAGCCTGGTGGGCTACAGTCCACGGGGTGGCAAAGAGTCGGACACGACTTAGCTACTGAGCAACAGCAAATTTGTTTGGCTCAAGACTGAAGCCCGATAAGAAAGCATTAGGCTGAGTTTCCCGACATGTGCAGGCTCAGCATATGAAGTTCCATATTTTTTCATGCAAATACTTATACAACAGCACTTCTTCTCACTGAAAGAAACTTGGGGCAAGGGAAGGGCTGAGTTTTGTGAACAGGCAATCCTGTGCCCTGAAGCCCAATCATTCATGTCTCAGGCAGAAAGAATTGCTACCTAACAGGCTCCCTGCAAGGGGGTGTTTATGAGGAAAAGAACAGAAGCCTGTGGCACAGAACAGCGCTTGCTAGGTGGGCAGTCACACTCTCCTCCTTTAGGGGAAACTTGTACTCAGCTCCCTGGGCCTGACTTTGGTAACGCCACCGGCACTTCTGCCATGCCAGGCGGCCTCTACATGACGGCTGAGGGGAAGGGGGAGATGATGAAATATTCACGTGGCTGTGAAAAGCGGAACAGAGATGGGAGCACTCCTACCAGAGAGCCGCAGGAGTCCCGTCAGCACTTTCTAGAATCAGGAGCCCCTTCTCCTTCCAAACACGGCTAGGTGTGCCCTTTGTGATCACAGGGCTCAAAAGCATAGGCAGTCCCATTCGTATCAGGCTCTTTCCCCCAGGCTTTCCCCACAAAACGAGCAAGATACTGTGCCTTGGGTTCCTACGGAGGCTCAGCAACTTCACACACCACTCCCTTCTCCATTCCAATTGATAATCACCACACGGAGCAGTGAGCCTCAGTCACCAGGAGACATGGGTGGACGCGGTGCCTAGGAGGTGGGCACCCAGTGAGACGGCAGGGGCTGGGAGGAGGCCTGGGAGTCCCCCCTGCACCCCACCCCACCCGCGCATCACAGCCACTACAACGACCACTCTTCCTCCCAGAGCCAGCCGCCTGCTCCTGGTGCAATGAGCTGTTTTGTCTAAATAGTGAAGGGTCTAAGTACCCTCTTTGAAATTAATTGCTGTTCCTATAGCTAAAAGCATAACAGGCTTTGATTACATGCTAACCAGAATGAAACATAATCCTGAGCTAATTATGTGGAGATAATTTTATAATTATATCATTCAGTTGAAGAAGTGATATGTTGTTAACCTCCCATTTCAACAAGACTGATGATTTAAAATAAAGATGGTCCTAAATTTGGACCTTTAAAAAAAAGTATCAGGGCTGCCTCTTGGTTTTCGCACATGGACAAAGTGAGTTTCAACTCAGTCTACCTAGGGTTTGCACCTGCGTGCACCCCCACCCAGGGCGGGGGGGGGGGGGTGGCGGGAGGGGAACCCTGGGAGACCTGGACAAAGGGGGCTGTCCAAGGAGGCGAGGTGGCCTAGGGCCCATCTGCTCTCAAAGGCTCAGGAAGCCCATCTGCATTTCTATTCTGTCCGGCTGGCTTGGGGAAGAAACACCCAGAGACTGGCGACCCCGGAGAGTGCAGGGTCTCAGAGACACTGTCCAGTGGGGTGTCAACAGAGCCTGGCAGCCTGGGGTGAAGGTCAAAAGCCAGCCATGCCTGCAGGGGGTTTACTTCCTCTCCCAACACGAGTGCCCGCAGGGGTGCCCCGGACCAAAGCCTGGCAAGGGTCTCCTCCCCCTGCCCGTCCCCCGCACAAGCCTCCTGGGAGGCCCTTGTGGCCCAGGGGTGGAGGTATTAGGAGGTGCCCCCCTGGGGCCTCAAGGCCTGTCCTGCGGTCAGGCTGGCCTTCCCCGCAGTTCCGGGGAATTAGCCAAGGGCTGGAGGGCCAGAACTCGGCATCTGCATGCAGAGTTCAACTCTGATTCCTTCGAGGTGGTCAGAGGTCAGCCAGACACGGCCCTTTGGGGCACTGAGAGTGCCCTCGAATTTTTTTTTCTTTTTGGTGGTTGCACAGGGCCTCAAAGTGGGCGATTCCTGGGTGACATGTCAGCTCGCCGAGAAGAAGGCGGCTTTTATGCAGCAAAGGGAGAGCCCCGGTGGATTTCGAGCCCCAGGGGAGAATGAATGTAATACAGACCCACAGAGCCACAAGCCCACAGCCCCGGACGCCACACGTGGGGGTAACAACGGCTCTTGTGCCTGGAACCCCGCGAGGCGCCCAGCCCAGCTCAGAGCTGGCTGGGTGGATGCACATTTCCACGCAGGTGAGGGCGCCGGGACAAGCCCAGGCCGGGCCGGGTGGCTGCCTCCGCACCGCGAGGTGCGGCTCCCTCCCTTCCCCCTACATGGGCGTTTCATTTGCACCTTTTTTTAAAAAAAAAAAAATGCTTCCTAGTCAAACTTGAATATGCAATGAGGCGCCGGAGCTTTGTGGCGGAAATATAATTAAACTGGTGGAAGATGTAAAAGATGAAGACTGAGGATGACATCAGGCCGATTTCACACTTGGCAGTCGGATAGCTGGGCCCAAGCCGCGCTCTCGCCACGCAAGGCAGATCAAAGTACCCTGCCACCGCTCCAAAGGGGAAAGGGGACTTAAGTATGCTAATCCCCAGGACAAATATATTTTAATCTTGTTAGAATACAAGTTAATGCTGCAGCTCAGTGGCTGAACTTGGTCAGACTGTAGAGATCCATTTTTATTTTAGCTATGAATGAGGTAGACCTCCTGGTTTATTCATAGGTAGTAAAAAGTACATTTACAAAACGAACCCCTCTTCGGGCGAGACTGCGAGACTGCGTGGTCACCCCCACCTTGAGCTTTCTTTGCCGGGAGGGCGGGGAAATTCCGGAGGCTCCCGGATGGAGGTGGGATGATCCCTGATAACCATTCGGCTCTCTCCCATCCCTCCCTGCGTCCACACCAGAGCCTCCTGCCCAGGAAAGGAACTCAGCTCATTTGACGGAGAAGGAACGGGGAGACTCTGGAATTAATTAAAAGATTCTCCAAAGCAATGTGCTTCCCTTTAGGCCTGGGGTCTGACAACCAAACCAATTCCTTTCCATCAGCCCTCTCCCTTTAATTTTTACAACGTCAGTTTTCATTACTATTAATTATTTGCCGAGCTCCGACTGTACATTGGCTACTGCCCTGGTTAGCAGCAAGGCTGCAGGTTCTTGACTGCCTAAGTTCCAGTTTCTGCTCCACGTCTGAGCTGTGCAGGCGTGCGTGTGTAAGATGTGCGGTGGGGTGAGAAGGAGGGGTGTCAGCCTGTAGGGCCGCGTCAAATAAAACTGTCCTGGCAAAACTTGGAGATTATCGCAGGCGTATCTGTGCCTCTGACTGCGTGCATGAGACAGACAGAGCTTGAGCGCTCGCCGGCGAGCCCACCACAAGGTCGCAGAAGGTTGAACTCCCCCAAGGAGTCTGCCTGCCAGGTATTGCCTGTGGCAGCCATCTGCAAGGCTCTCTCAGTCTTTCTGCTCCAGTGTGTGTTAGAATCCCCTCTGCCTCAGAGCTGGCCTTGCAGCCCTGTATTCGGAAGACCCTCCTCGGCCCTCCGGACCCCAGCGGAGATGGCTGGCCGCCAACTAGGGGATGGGCAGCCTCCACCCCCCAAACTGCCCCCTGGTTTCCAGGACTAAGGAATGTCCCTTTCCGCAGTGATTCTCTCAAGGCCCCTTCAGGTTAGGAGGCTAGTAGCCTGCACTGCAGCTACCATAAGCCCACTGCTGGCATGTGGTGGGAACAGCACCACATGTACAGCCAGCAGCCAGGGCTCCCTCGGAGACCCTGCCAGGCATCTCCCCCACCGGCTCTCTCAGGTCCTGTGTGCATGTCCTTCGGCCGGTGGCTTCCTTAGGAGACATCCCAGCTCTTCCTCAGGGTTTCCTATCCCAGCAGACAGGTGACCTAGACTTTTGGCCCATTGTGTCTTTCTGTCTTAAATCATGACTGTACCTAGTGTTGCTGGAAAGAAAGTGTTAGTTGCTCAGTCATGTCCAACTCTTGCGACCGCATGGACTGTAACCTGCCAGGCTCCTCTGTCCATGGGATTCTTAAGGCAAGAATACTGGAGTGGGTTGCTGGGCCCTCCTCCAGGGGATCTTCCCAACCCAGGGATTCAACCCGGATCTCCCGCATTACAGGCGGGTTCTTTACCGTCTGAGCCACCAGGGAAGCCCTTGTGCTTACTGAGGTCCCTGTCAGGGCCTGGCTTCCTGCGGCTGCCCCAACCAAACATCGCAAACTGGGGTTTTTTGTCTCAGTCCTGGAGAATGGAAGTCAGGAGTCGGTGGCAGGTGCCAGCAGGGCTGCTCCCTCCTGGGGCTCCAGGACGGTGTGTCCCTCACCTCTGCCAGCCTCGGTACATCAGCCCCTGGTGTCCTTGGCTTGTGGGCGCACCGCCCCAGCCCCTGTGCTCACGCGGCCTTCTCCCCACGTGCCAGTTTGCGTCCAGATCCCCCTTTTACAAAGACACCAGGGACATCAGATTGAGGGCCCACCCGAATTCAGCATGACTTCACCTTCACGTCCATCTGCAACCGTGCTACTTTCAAATAAGGTCATGTTCACAGGTTCATGAATGGACGTGACTCTGGGGGACACTCTTCAGCCCAGTCCAGCCAGTACTCAAGTAACATGGATTCTCTTAAACCATCTCCCAGTAAAGCCCTGCAGTGGACTCCGCTTTTCCCACCATGGAAAGGCCAGGAGACTGAGTCGTGGAGCTCTCCCTGGCGGCGAGCGCAAGGTGGGTCTGGGTGAGTCCTCGTCCTCCAGTCACTGGTCCTCAGCTTCCTCTGCTGGCCCGTGGCATCCGTGACATAGCCCCCCGACTTTAGAATCCGTGTGACCCAGCGAGACGCTGTCCCTCCTGTAGAACCATCCATGCAGAGGTTCTCAGTCCCCTGTGGGCGCTGCACTGCGCTGCTGTTGAGTCACCCAGTCACGTCTGACTCTCTGCGACCCCATAGACTGTGGGCTCCTCTGCCCAGGGGATTCTCCAGGCAGGAACACAGGAGTGAGTTTCCATCCCCTTCTCCAGGGCGTAGCATGCAGTTATCCTGCTGAGAGTGTTCCTTTCCCCTCTCAGCCTCCGTCTCCTCCTCTGAAACCTGGAGGGAAGGAAGCAGAGAAGCTGCCTGCGGGCTTTCGGGAGGCCCCCCCTGAGCCGCCCTGGGAGGCCTTCAGGATGCTGCCTGGAGCGAGGGCATGACATGCAGGGTCCTGATGGAGATGTCGAGGGGGTCCTGCAGGGGGCCCTGAGGTGTTGGGTCCTGCTGGGCATCCACGGGCACTGAGTCTTGCTGGGTGCCCAGGACCCCGGTTAACATGGAGCTGTTATCACGGCTGATGTTTCTACCATCTTGCTGACTCCTGGGGAGTGAGTCTAGTTCACTGCAGTGGGTCCACGGGGTCAGGACTGAGCTTCTCAAACCGGAAGCACGGGCACTGTTGGTGAGGCTGCAGAACGCCAGCGCTGGGACAGGAAAGGAGGGGGCACATTGCCGTCATGTGACCAGCCCAGCACCCTGTGCTCTAGATTCTGCTTCCAGCGGAGAATAGACACCTGTTTGATGGGAACCCTTGAGGGAAGCTTTAGATGGAGGCCCCTCGTCCTGCACTTTCTTGGAGGACTGGCCGTGCAACGTGAAGCCATGAAGGCAGGCAGAGCGCCCTCCCTGGGCACGGCTCACCCGGGTCCACCCTCTGGCCGCCCCGGGACCTGCCAAGCCCTGAGCCTGACCACCCGTCTATCTCAGCACGAACACTCCTGGGAGCTCTCTGTGGTCCTGTCCCACAGCCCCGGGAGCACAGTCCTGTTCCTGGGAAAGCATCCGTGAGGCCCGGAGGGCATAGGTCATGCTCCCAAAGCCGCCACGTTGGCAACAGCAGAGCTGAGGCTTTGGGTCCAGCAGTGATCGCGTTTTTCAGGCGGGTCCCGGGCAGGCAGAGGCACGGCTGGCTGCTCCCAAGGAGGGAGCCTTGGTTGTGGATGCCTGGCACCAGGGCACAGGATGATTGTCGGGGGTGGGGCTGTGGGGCGACGGCTCCCCAAACACTCTGTGCACACCCACGCATCTCCCAGCCTCTTGGTGGGCAGGTCAGGGACAGTGGAGCAGCTCTGGCCAATGGTCCTGGGGCAAAGTGACCCACTTGGACTTCAGGTCCAAGGCTTGTGACCCCCGCATCCTTCGTTTCCCATCTCTGCAGCTCTCGATACCTCAGGATAGACAGTGAGCTCACAGGGCAGCGAGCCCACATCCACCCGGACCCCTGAATGACCGTGGATCACAGCTCACCTACTCACCTGGGACCCAGAGAGTTAGGCCAACAGGACAGTGAGGCATGCAGCTAATTTGTCAGAGCAGCACAGGCCAGCGGCCGAACGGAAACCCTGTGTGTCTGATCAGCGACGGCAGCCCATCCTTCCCGACCCTGGGGCTGGCCAGTGCTGAGAACAGGGGCGGCCCCGCTGCCTGTGACCCTTCACCTCTGGGTCCTCACCCTTTCCCGCTCCTTTCAAGTGCAAACCTTGCCAGCCCCTGGGATGCTAAAGGATGCGTGTCCATCATTTTAACTGTTTAATAGCTACAGTTTGGGCTTCCCTGGTGGCTCAAGCCGTAAAGAATCTGCCTGCAATGCAGGAGACCTGGGTCCAACCCCTGGGTTAGGAAAATCCCTTGGAGGATCTGAAAGGGCAGGAGGGCCCACATGGACATCTACTTGGAGAGCTGAGAAGGCAAAGCTAAGAATGAGGCTAAAGATACTGTGATGTAACGTCTCTGGTGCAGAGGCTTATCTACTACTAGGTTCAAAGCTGCTGAGCCATGCCACACTCCCCGTCGGACGTTCTCATGTAGCACCGTTCAGATGTATTGATATCAGGACTATTCTTATAATCTTCGTATAGTGAATATTCAAGGCTAATGTCAGTATCGCTATTCCCAACCCTCTTTTGTGATCACTCTGGGTCACACTGTCCAACTCAAGTAAATTTGCATTCTCATCTCTACTATCTCAGGAAGAGAAAGTTTGAGTGAACTTGTATGAGCCCCCCACTCTGAAATATAAAGTGTGTACACCCTACTGAATATGGAAAGCAATGGGAGTCATTTCCTTCTTGTTTTTCAGAGGGCATCCATTGACCTACATGTGTAATTTCGTGTTATTTGCTAGCGCAGAGCTAGAAGAGTGGTACAGACACAGGGTGCCATGTACAGTTGAGTAGGTTGCTCACTACACAAGGACAGACTCTGAGGCGGTGGGGTTAAAACTCAACCTGTATTCTGTTTGCCAAGCTCTCTGTCCTAGCATAGAGCTGCATCCACCTCAAGAAAGGGGTGCCTTTTTCTAAATTGCAAAAAGGTGCCACCCACTCATCAAGGCTTCTACTCAGTGGGGGAAATTTTCTCTGATCTTTGCAAACAGCAGTGGCACCCGGGTAGAAAAAGAAGAGGTAAAGGAAACATCATCCTGCAGGTCAAGACAGGAGTGCCAGCACCTTAAGTTTATCTCAGCACAAACAAGGCAAGACTCAGAGACAAAACGGTAGCAACAGGAAGCACTGGCTAGGTCTGTCGGCAGTTAGGACTGCTTCTCAGTAAATACTCACCTCTCCTCCCCTTCCTCTTTGCATTGAACGCATGCCCACTGCTTCGATGTTGAGCTTTGGATGTGAACTGTTTGCAGAGTGCTGGCTTACTTCAGCTCCTGGAATCTCAGGGGGCCTGGACTCCAGATGAACCCGTGTGACGCGGACCTGGACCCACCCACCCACACACAGCCGCCCAGCTGAGCCCATCCCTGGGCAGCTGAACTGCTGCTGAGTCACAGGTCGAGGAGCAGAAGGATACACGCTTTCTCCTGTGAGCTGCTGAGTCCTGCAGAGTTCTGGGGTGCTGTGAGAACTGCACAGAAAATAGCCCATGAAAACAGCCCCTTTCAAGTCCCTTCCTTGCCCACATCTGAGATTTGGGGACCATTTCTGGAGGGTTTTCACTGATCTCCCTGTTCCGGTGTTTATTTCATATTCCATGCAAGGCGCGTGCCTGAGCTGTACTTAAATTCTTGGCCCTTGGTTAGACCATCAGTCCTTCCAGCGTCAGTCTTCCTAACATCATTGGAAGGACTGATGCTGAATGTGAAGCTCCAATCCTTTGACCACCTGATGCAAAGATCTGACTCATTTGAAAAGACCCTGATGCTGGCAAAGATTGAGGGCAGGAGGAGAAGGAGACGACAAAGGATGAGATGGCTGGATGGCATCACCGACTCGAAGGACATGAGTTTGAGTAAACTCCGGGAGTTGGTGATGGACAGGGAGGCCTGGCGTGCTGCAGTCCATGGGGTCGCAAAGAGTTGGACATGACTGAGCTACTGAACTGAACTGAACGTTTACATTCTGCCACTCAGAGTCACCAGGCATCTCACCACCCCTCACCCACTACAAAGTCCATCCGTTCTGTTTAGCATGTTCTCTGTGGGCTGGCTAAAGCCGATGTGGTCTCTAAGAACATCTGTCAAGACGCGACTCCCACAGTCACAGCAGCGACTCCCATGTCCTAAGGGTGAGCCCCCGGCAGAGGAACCCACTCTGTGAAAGCCCCTTGTGTTTTGGTGGTGACACTTTGCTGTGACCCTTGTTATCTGTCTCAGCCTCAGCTGCGCTCTGCGGGTGCTGCTTCCTAAGGTGGGAGCCAATGGTTCCCCCAGGTCGTAGCTGCTTTGGAGCATCCGCACACCCTCTCCTCAGTGTGGGCCCTTCCAAAGGGCCAGCCGGGCTCCAGAGCTCCCCGGGGTCGTCTGGCTCACTGTGGCGGCTGCCCCACAGCCCAGCCGCTCCCCAGCCTCGTGCCATTTAAACCCCGGAGCTGGAAGACTCTCACCTGGCTCAGCGGTGCTGCCTGGGGAGCCCCACCTGTGGCAGCCTTCAAGGATGATTGGGTTTTCCGCTTCCTAATTCAAGCCTCTCTCCAATACAAGAATACAGTCTCTCGGAAAACTTAAAAATACCCTAGAGACAGAGGAAACACCAGCGTTTTCACCGGGGGCCTGATAGCCTTCTGTCTGGCATGTGAGCTGAGCGGTGGGCGGGGGTGGCCGCAGGCATCTTGAGGGGTGAGCGGAGAAGCGTCCTGCATCCCACGTATGTGGAGGGGCTGACCCAGGTGTGCACGTGCGAGTCTGCACACCCACATTGGTATGGTGCCTGCACATGCTTGTGACTGAGATGCACACGCATGTGTGTGTGAGTGTGCAGCCTACAAGGGAGCCCCGTGTGTGTGCACACCTGCATGCAGCCCATGCAACGGATGTGACACTTTGTGCACGTGTGAACCTGTGTGTGCCCACCCACGTGTGGATGCAGGTGCTTGTGGGTGCACACCCACTTGTGCACACTCACACGTATACCTGACTGTGTGTGTGTTATGTGAGTCGTGTGTATGTGGGGGGCAGCCTCTGTCTGTTACTGGGTTTGATGCCAACTGCTAATTGCTTGCAGGCCTGAAATCAAGCCGTGATGGAGTGAATTGGAGGTCAGAGTCTTTTCCTGCTGGCTTTTGAGGACTGACTGGGCATCTGCTCAGAGCATTAGAGGTTAGAGCCTCGCTGTCAGCAGGATGTGGGGAGCTCCCTGCTTCCAGGACTCAAATCAGGGCCAGATTGTCATCAGAGGCATGGCTGGGGCTGGGGGTGTCAGGCCTGTGGACAGGAACCAGGCTTCCTAGGCAGAACGGGGTCATGGGGACACCTGGGACCCTCTGACCAGTCTGGTGCCCCTGCCATGGGCCTGGGAAGAGAGTCCAGACTCTGCAGTAAGATAAGCAGTCTTGCTTCCAGCTCTGGGCCTCCAATTCCGGGAAAGAGAAGGAACCAAATCAGGATACAATTCCAAAGACTATCACTTTTTTTTCCCTCTCCTATGAAAATTCTGAGTGTCCTTGTTGGTCTAGCTACTCTCAAGACCAACAGGAGGCCTTTTAAACATCCAGATGTGAGGGCCATAGCGTGATGGTCACTGACCTTTACTATTTGTTCACTGAGATAGCCCACAAGGGGAAAATAAGATGATGAATAAAGTAAGGTTTTTAAATGCACTGATCACAACAGCATCTCAGATATCGTTATAAACATGAGACCCTCATTCACCTAGCCTGTCAGTTCAGTTCAGTCACTCAGTTGTATCCAACTTTGCAACCCTATGGACTGCAGCATGCCAGGCTTCCCTGTCCATCACCAACTCCCGGAACTTGCTCAAACTCGTGTCCATCAAGTTGGTGATGTCATCCAACCATCTCATCCTCTGTCTTCCCCTTCTCCTCCTGCCTTCAATCTTTCCCAGCATCAGGGTCTTTTCTAATGAGTCAGCTATTTGCATCAGGTGGCCAAAGTACTGGAGCTTCAGCTTTAGCATCAGTCCTTCCAATGAATATTCAAGGTTGATTTCATTTAGGATTGACTGGTTGGATCTCTTTGCTGTCCAAGGGACTCTCAAGAGTCTTCTCTGACACCACAGTTCAAAAGCATCAATTCTTCAGCACTCAGTTTTCTTGATGGTCCAACTCTCACATCTGTACATGATTACTGGAAAAACCAAACCTTTGTCGGCAAAGTAATGTCTCTGCTTTTTAATATGCTGTCTAGGTTGGTCATAGCTTTTCTTCCAAAGAGCAAGCGTCTTTTAACTCCATGGCTGCAGTCACCATCTGCAGTGATTTTGGAGCCCAAGAAAGAAAGTCTGTCACTGTTTCCCCACCTATTTGCCATGAAGTGATTAAAAAGGATGCCATGGTCTTAATTTTTTGAACAGCCTGTCAGCATTGTTTAATGTAAAATGGATTTATAGCTGTGTCATGATGCTTTCAGTCACAAAAACAGGAAAAAAAAATTGGCTTAAACAAGCCCCAAAGTCCAACAGTAAGATGGCTTCAGGTAAGACTTGAGCAAGACTCACCAATGTCACCAGGGCTGGCTTTCTTTGTCTCGCCCTTTGACTTCCAGGTTGTTGGCTTCATCCTAATGCTTCCTTTCTGCATGGATACGATTTGACTTCTGGCCAAAATGGGGGTCTCAAGCTTCCTGGCTCACACCCAGAGGACTCCCGCCCCTGGGTCCCACACTTAGAGAGAGGGAAGGTCCTTCCCAGAGGCTCCCAGTGAGCATGTCCTGATGCCCCACTGGCTCACATCAGGGTCTGTGCTTTTCCTGAGCCAATGACCAGGTGACGTGGTGACTGACCTGCTCCGTCAGAGCCCTCCCTGGAGCTGGGGGTGGGCTCCAGGTGACTGACCTGCTCAATCACCCTGGAGCTGGGGGTGGGCCAGCCCCTTCCAGGAGGCACCCACGGAAACCCAGGGTCCTGGGTGGAAGGAAGTGTGTGGGCAGCGGATGCAGGAGGGGCCCATCTGAGGATCTGAGGTGAGGCTGCAGGCAGGCCACTGTCCCGGTTCTTCCAAGCCGTTTTGTCCCCATCCCCCCCTCCACCGCAGACCTGGCTCAGACCAGCCAGGTTAGTGCTGAATTAGAGCTTGTCAGCTGTTCCTCTTGGGACATGCTCATGTCCAGATAGGAGCTTCCCAGCTGGCTCAAGTGGTAAAAGAACCCGCCTGCCAATGCAGGAGACGTAAGAGACATGGGTTCGATCCCCGGGTCGGGAAGATCCCCTGGAGGAGGGCATGGCAACCCACTCCAGTATTCTTGCCTGAAGAATCCAGGGACAGAGGAGCCTGGCGGACTATAGTCCACGGGGTCACAAAGAGTCAGACATGATTGAAGCCACTTAGCACAGTGTCCAGATAACTCCTGCAGGGTTTCTGGTCTCCACCTGGCCAGCCCCCACACCATGTCCATTGTGACCCCCACTCGAGGTCAGGACCCCCTCTTTACACTGCAAAGCATGATGCCTCCTGCTACGACACAGACTGAGCTGTGCCCTGGGCTCCGTTCACTCAACTCTGCTGGCCCGACGGTAACTTTCAGGGTCTCCCGTATTCCTTGCTTCAGCCACCAGGTCCTTCTTTAGCTGCGACCCAGGGGGTCACTTGCCTTGTTGTGGGTCCCTTGGGGCCCCCTTCTCCTTTCAGGGGAGCACAGCCCCTTTGCCGTCTGGACCCCGGCCACCAGGGCCAACACCGGCCTCTGAGCACAGGTGTGATGGAGACCAGCCCACCTGTGAGAGCCAGCCACCCGGAGCCGCTCCGCCGTGACCTCTGGGGTGTCCTCGGCTTCAGTAAGCCGGTGGCTCCTTAGCTGTCCCTGCGGCCAGCTGTCCCTTTCCCGCAGCACAGTGGGGCTTCCTGCAAAGTCCCCTCCTGCCCTGGGGCTGGCACTTTCCCCATGGGCTGGTCTACCTCTTGGCAAGCCCCTTCCCTGCCCCCTCCATCACCCCTACCCCTCTGCTGGGTTGTCTGTCTTCTAAGGTCACAATTACTCTGAGAAGTTCAGGGACTCCCCGGAACCCTGACCTGACTGGTGTCCACCACACTCATCAGGGCACCACTCCCGTCTCTCCGAGACGCCTTCCCAGGCTGCTGTCTGCTCCAGGCATGTCGGGTGGAGCCCTAGATGGGGGTCAAGGAGGGGTCTTCTGAGGCTATCTGTCACAAGCCAGGTGCTGTGACCCAGAGACCCTGCTCCTGGGGTCCCAGGCCTGCGAGGGGGAGCGTGCTGCTCCATGGGTCCCCGTCACTGAGGCCGGGGCAGACCCGGGAGCTTTCAGCCCTCAGCAGAGGGTGCTGGGTGACCTCTGCAAATTAATTTCTTGGCTGCCACTGTGAATTCCCGGGGGTGTGTCTGCACATCTGAGAGAACTCGGAGCACAGCTGCCTGTAATCTGACAGGCTGAACGGGGGCCAGGGCGGACGGGGAGACCCGGCAACGGGAGGTCTCCCCTTGGGGGACGGTGCTGTCCTCTCCCCCCAAGGCGGGCTCTGGGGAGGCCGCAGGCAGGGCCCCGCCACTGCCCAGTACGGGAGCCGGTGGTCTTCGGGTCTGTGCCTCGGTTTCCCCATTGATGGTGCTCTCTTCATCCGTTCTGGGATGGCGACTGCATGCCCAGGCCCGACGCCCTGCGTGCCTGCTGTGCCCGGAACCTCTGCCCTGAGAGGCAGTCTGGGCCTGCCTGTTGTGCCCACATAGCTCTTCACGCCGGCTCGAAGGAACTCACACCCCTCTTCCTCCTTTCCAGCCCGACCCATCCCTTTCATCTGGGTCAGTGATTCCCGGCCTTTTCAGGCAAAAAGATCTCTTTTTAACATCCGAAGATTAGATCCGCAGCCTAAGGGTTGTTACGGTGGTGGTGCTTTCTGAGAAAACGTAGACAGAAAAACACCTTTCAGCTCCATGGGCTTTTTTAAAACCAATTTTATGTTTATTTATGTCTGGTTGTCCTGGGCCTTCGCTGCCGTGTGAGCTTTTCTCTAGTTGCCGTCCTCGGGCTTCTCATTCTGAGGGCTTCTCCTGGCGCAGAGTTCAGGCTCCAGGGCGCATGGGCTTCGGTGGTCATGGCTCCAGGGTTCTAGAGCTCCGCTCAGTAGATGCGGGTCACGGGCTTAGTTGTTCCGAGGCATGTGGGATCTTCCTGGACCAGGGATCGAACCCATGTCCTCTGCACTAGCAAGCGGATTCTTCACCACCAACCCACCAGGGAAGCCCTCCATGGGGCTTTTAAATGACATTTTATCAACCATGTCAGCAGCCGCATGTATCTCAGGCATAATTTATATATGTGTACATATGTATCCGCTCAAAAATACATCCATTACGTGTATACACTCCCCCAAGCGTATCCACCCTGTGAGAACAGAGCGTTACAAGGAGGCCCCCAAGCACAGGGTATTCTGCACAGGACGCTGAAGGCACTTCTCTGGAGACCCTTCTGCTGCCAGCAGGGCCTAGATCCCCGGGCAGCTCTGTCCCCAGGGGCCGTGCAGAGACCTAGGCGCTTCCCAGCGCAGTCCAGGAGGGCTTTCCATGCCGGCTGACGTGGAAGCCACTCGCCCACATGTCTGTCCAGCCTTTGAAAAGTGGCCAGGGCAGTGGAAGACCTGAATTTTAATTTTATTTAATTGTAATTAATTTAAGGGAACTCTCCCCAGGGCTCTTGGCTGCTGCGCTGGGCAGTACCCTCTGTACTGGGCACTGCCCTCGCCGGGGCGCCTCCCCGCTATCCACCTGGTCCAGACTGCGCAACGATGCTGGAGGTGGCGGGACAGCCTGCAGGAGGTGGCCGGAGGCTTCCAGCTCACAGTCCCTCAGAGGATTTCCTCTCACGGGGGTTGGGGGGTGGGGGGAGGGCGGGGCAGCCACTCGCTGGGGTCGGAGGTGGGGCTGTGAAGGGAGAAGGAATTCCAGGGACGGTTGTGGGTCTCGCTGTGCTACTAACACCGGATCTGGATCCGTAGCGTGTATTTTGTCGTAGAACTAACTGGCGAAGGACGGGTTGGAGGCCCCTTGCAGTCACGTCACCCCCTGGGTGGTTCGGCGACCTGGCTCAGCCCCCAGCTCAGGTCCTTCCCTGCCCACATGATGCAGCCAGCCTGAGCTCTGAGCCAGGCTGGGGTCCCGGCCTGCCCGTCACTGGCCTGTCCACGACCTCCTCAGCTGGGCTCCCTGCTCCCGGGGTCCAGCTGCCCTGGCTGCTGCAGCCGCAGGTCACACTCTGCCCAGCAGCATGACGCTCCCATCTGATGGTGCGTCCATCATCCAGGGGCACTCTGATGATTCTGGCCTCACTTCACCTCCCCGGCATCCCTGAGAGGGACAAAGGGGCCTCCCCGCTGGCCTGAGGGGACACTGAGGAGGGGTACAGCCCCACCCCGACCCCGGCCTGATGCGCAAAGCCCTGGGCAGGACGGGGAGGACCGCTGGACGGACAGACAGCCCCTACGGGGTCAGAACGCACAGGCATGCGTTCCTGCAATGGAAGTTGCCTGGGACTCGGGCGTGCAACCCCAGCCCACAGTCCCCTGTCCCTTTGTGTTTCTGTCCTGCCCCCAGAGACCACCCCACTGCTGGGATCCTGGGCAGGGAAGCCATGTGGGAACTCGTGCGCATGGAAGTGGGGTCAGAGATGTGGGGGGGCGGGGGAGGCAGGCGTGCTCAGGGGAAGTTGGAACTGCCTGCAGGGCCAAGAGGTCGGCCACAGAAAGTGATGCTGAAGGTGGTGGCAGGGCCTGATGGCGGGGGCGGTGTCAGGGACAGTGGTGAGAGGTCCCTGGAGCAGATAAAGGGTGGGCTGCAGGGCGGTGGCCTCCAAGGGGCCGGGAGAGAAGAGATGAGGCCTGAACCCAGGTGTCAGGGGGCGAATGCCAAGAGAGGAGCCCAAGAGGAAGCAGGGTCAGCGGGCACAGTGGTGCTGGGGGCAGCCTGGCTCCTGTTTGGGCCTTTATCTCTCCACTGCCACCCCGCCCAGGACCCGGAGTGTCCTCCCTGGAGCGGGCAGAGGGCCCCCACCCAGCAGCCCTCCCCTTCCCCCACCCAGCACAGGCCAGGAGGACCGAGGTTCCAGGCAGGCATCGCCGCAGGGCAAGGACCACGCTCTCTGGCTGAGTGTCGCTGTGTTCTCAGCCAGCCCTTGTATCCTCAGCCTGGGTCAGCCGCCAAGTCCTGGGAAGGAGGGATGCTTCCAAACGGGAAACATGAGCTCAGGACACCCGCCCCCCACCGCTCCCCCAGGGTCCTTCCCTGCCTCCCTGCCCCCACTCCCACTCCAGGAATGGTCCTGAGCACCGCTGACCAGGACTTCATGGTTCAGAAGCCACCAGAAGGCAAAGGGCGAAGGGGCCACTAGCGGCCCCCGCCCCCGGCACGCCTGGCTGCCTCGCTCTGTGTGCGCGGTGGGAAGGGCTGGCCCGCGGAGGGATGGAGGGGCGCACCCTGGGGAGAGATGGGCAGCTGCTCCTTTACATTTCTAATCAGGACCCGGAGCCAGGATGCACCCTGCCCCGGCCCACAGGGCTCAGCGGGGACCGGAGGCTACAGGGGGCTCACGCATCAGGAGGCTGACGTCCCCGGAAGGGGGACTGTCAGGAGTGTTAGTGGGAAGGGCAGCCGGCCCGAGCCAGGCCTGAAACTGTGGCATCAGGACGGCTCCGTGGCATGAAGGAGGTATTTCCAGTTGCCTGCTATTTTTTTTTTTTTTTTTAGCAACACTAGAGGGTGGCACTGGAGGTAAAGAGCCCGCCTGCCAATGCAGGAGACATAAAAGATGCGGGTTTGATCCCTGGCTCCTGAAGATCCCCTGGAGGAGGAAATGGCAACCCACTCCAGTGTTCTTGCCCGGAGAATCCCATGGACAGAGGAGCCTGGTGGGCTAGAGTCACAGAGTCGGACACGACCTAATCGACTCAGTACACAGAGAGCAAAGAGCTGTTTCTCCACGGGCAGGCCCCAGAGCCCAGCACGCCAGGGGAGGGCCACCTAAGCACCTGGACTCAGGGTTGGGTGTCCACAACCTTCTTCCTCCCGCCACCCCGGAGACTGGCTGCTCGTTCTGGCCCCTCCTCTAACAAGGAGGGGAGGTCTTGGCCGGGGGCTGATCCGCGGCGTCGCTTTCCGGTCCCTTCCGACGTTGCCATGGTGGGCCTCAGGCATCCACAGGCTTGCAGGAAATGGGGCTGTGGCTTCTATAGGGCAGGAGAGAACGCGCTGACATGGAAGACGGAAATTTTTTTTTTTTTTTTTTTAATGTGCAAACAGTCTGGGGAACCCACAGCAACAAAGGGAAAAAAGAGGAGACAACCCAACAAAGCCTGGAAGGGCAGAGGGGGCTGAGAGGGGGCGCAGGGAGAGGAGCGCGCCGCCGATTAGCATCTGAGCCGGAGGCGAGGGCCGGGCGGGGGAGGCCTTGCTAGGCCTGGGGGCTCCCGGGACGTGGGGGTAGACCCTGGACCGAGGACGGGTCGCCCGATGTGGGAACGTGGGGACAGAAACACGGCTGAGACGAGCAGGCCGAAGAGGCCAGGAAGAGGACTGCAAACTGCTGCGACGGCAAGTACTTCCGTGCATCACCGTGGGCGGAGGCGTCCGGAAATTCACAGAACCGCGGGGCGGAGCCACCGTCCAGCCGGGCCTTTGCGCCCCGGGACCGGACAGCATAAGGCGACTCGCAGGCCGAGGTCCCCTGGGTTCCACCCTGTGTTGCAAGCTCTCTCCCCAACACCCCTAACCTGCCTCTTGTTTATTATGTGTTTGTTTTGACCGAGAGGGAATTGGCAGGTAACGTTATGCTCATCTCGGGTGTACAGTGTAAAGACTCGATATTCACGCACATCGCAAAAGAGCGTGGTGCTTGCCTTCATGACCAGAGCGAACAACGCTGCCTAGGGGGAATCGACTGAGAGAACAAGCCTAAGAATCCTCATCACGATGGGAAAAAAACGTGGCAACAACGGGAGGCGGTGGGTTTACTAGACTTATCATGGCGAGCATTTCACAGTATAGTCAGGCTGCTATTCAGACAGTCACACCCGAATACGGGCATCCAGACACCCCAGAGAGGCAGGAAGAACGTCGAGAGAGCGAGAGGAGTCAACACTGGAGAGAAACACCCGAGAAGCAAGAAGGGGCCGAACTTGGGCTGAGAGAGGAGGATAGGGGGCAGCTGGAGGCAGGCTAGGAGCCTTCCTGGTCCATGAAGCCTGGAGGACCCCGGGGCAGGAGTTGGGCGGGAGGTGGTAGGTTTGGGGCAGGGGCAGTATGGCGACAGCTGAAGCAGCAGAGATGCCTGCCAGGGCCAGGCAGCACAGGGGAGGATGCCCCCAAGGAAGTGGCAGACGGGCGTCAGCTCCCTCCCTGAGAGCTCGCTGGGATGCTCAGAGCATCCCGGGCAATGGAGGTGAGACCATCCATCAGTCAGTAACTCTGCAGCCCTGGGAAGTAGGAACATGTGACTGGAAGGGACACTCGGGGTGAGGGGGGGGAGTCCCACTATTGACAGATGAAAAGAGAGAACATCCAATTGCCCGCTTTCCTTTCAGATGATCAGTTAGGTGAAGAAATACCATGTACTATCCCACTCTTCTTTTCCCCCGTTTTTAAATTTGGGGCTGTGCTGGGTGTTCATGACTGCTGCAGGCTTTTCTCGAGCTGTGGCGAGTGGGAGCTACTATTCCCGTTGCGGTGCACAGGGCTCTCATTCTGGTGGCTTCTCGTTGTGGAGCACGGACTCTCGTGCGTGGGAGCTTCCGGAGTTGTAGCTCCTGGGCTCAGTGGTTCCGGCTCCCCGGCTCTGGAGCACAGACTCAGTAGTCGTGGTGCTGGCGCTTAGTTGAGTGGCATGGGGGATCGTCCCGGACCAGGGATGGAACCCAGGTCCTCTGCCTTGGCAGGTGGATTCTCATCCACTGCACCACCAGAAAGGCCCCCATTCTTTCTGGTATTTATTACTGGAAATGTATGAGATTAGTCTATTTGAGGGGCCCGCTTTCCCCCAGAGCACTTCATTTTGTAAAGAATTCTGGCAACACAAGACCCAAAGACCTTATAGTCACATCTCCCTTTGCCACCAAAGTATAAGTGGAGCTTACCATTGACTTATTTGTAAATACTTCCGTTAAGTCTGAACGCTGGTCTGAAGGATTTCTTCAAGCAGCCTCGTTACTGATTTGAGTGCTCCCGAAAGAAAGCACAGGTGGTTGGCTTTTGTGCGATGTTTCTCACGTGAAATGAATCTTCTAATCCCCCCTGGATGGAACAAGTCTCTTTACGGGGTTCGGATTCAGGTTTTGTATCGTCCATAAAATTTTTCGTATGAGATGAGATGGTTGGCTTCACCGACTCAACAGACGTGAGTCTGAGCAAACTCCAGGAGATGGTGAAGGACAGGGAGGCCTGATGTACTGCGGTTCGTGGGTTCACAGAGAGTCAGACACGACTGAGTGACTGAACAATAAAGTGCTTTTGAGACCATTTTGTGCCTTTACTAATAGTAGTAAATGCAGCTGACTGGTCTTTGGGAGAGCATTCCAGGATGAAACCTGGGGTCACTTTAGGACTGGCGGGTAAGAAGGGGAGAGGCTGAGCCAGACCAGCAGGTCAGCACCTCTGGCAGGAGCCCAAGGGTGGGGCTCTAACTTGCTGTGTGGCCTTGGACCAAACAGTTAGCCACTTCATTCCTCATCTGTCCTCTCAACAAGATTGCTTACTTCTGTTTCCTTTAGGGCAGGAGTTACTCACCTGGGTTCTGTGAATTTGGGTGGGAAAAACCCATCCTTGTTCTCATCTGTCAACTAAAACGGGCCAGTTCGTTTCATCATGAAATAGGCATAGTGATGCTATGGCAAGGACTGCGTCACCTGTGACACTGGGGTATAAACCACAGATACTGCGGTACTGTGCTACAGTTGTTACAGGTAACAATACAGTTTCTGCTCTGTGTCTGCTGCTTCAAAACCGGTGATGAGACCTCGTTAGTTAACCTATCAGTAAAGAAACATACATCACAAGTGTATTTTAAAACTATTTTAAATCTAATTGGTTTCCTAGAGGTCTTGTGTATTTCGCTTTATGCATTTAAACATCTTTGCCTAATGAGGGTTCCCAGGGCTCCCATGGCATTTAAAAAAAGGTTAATAAGCTCTGCCTAGAGGGGTACTGAGGGGGTTGAATGTTGGCTACATGAGAAGCAGCTCTTTAGGGCAGAAGAGGGGAAAGTTGAGTTCACCGGCAGTGTTCCTATTGCAGCGGTGAACTCAAGGAAGGGACTCCGAGGGGTGAAGGGCTGACCTGGGGTGACTTTGTGACCTGCCTGTGTTCAGAGAAGCGGGTTCCTGCAGGGCGGTGTCTGGGCCACTCCTCCCGGGTCTGGCTGATCTGGCACTGGTGAGCACCACATCATCCAGCAGTACCCAGCCAGGTCGGCAACCTGAACAGGATGGCACGGCCCTGCTCGCCACCCACGCCGCCACCCACCCACCTACCTCTCACTGGCACCACGTCCCTGCTGTGGTCCTGAGGAGAGATGTCGCCCGAGGACAAGCCGGCGGGGCTGCCCCCACGGTGCTGCTCGTGCCGATGACCCGGCGGGGCCGCCGAGGGGCCCCGGACCTGCTTCCCGGGTCTGACACTGGGGCACTCCAGGGAGGCACGCTGGCCCTGCGGTAGGGACAGCTGGGCCTTTGACCCGGTCACATGTCTCTCCAGACACTGGTTTATTTGCCTTATTTCTTGGCTGCTCTGTTCGACCCGTGGGATATCACTTCCCTGACCAGGGACTGAACCCATGCCTCCTGCAGTGGAAGCTCAGAGTCTTAACCACTGGACCACCAAGGAGGTCCTAGATCCTGGTTGTTTCAGCTTCAAGTGAAGGTGGTAACTGTATTTCTGAACCACCAGTGCCCATGGAAGGGTCTGGAAGCATCACCAGGACTGCAGTTATCAGAGCAGCGGAGAGCTCCTGGGGCCAGACGGGGTGGGGTGTGGCAGGGCTCATCTGAACCCTGGGTGACTGGCTCCAGCCCACAGCTTGGGAACCTCGCCAGGCGGGCCTGGGTTGGTCCAGGTTCCGTTGTCTTTGGAGTGAAGATGCAGGAATTTGCCAAGCAGGTCACGGCCCTTCTAGATGCCAGATCTCCCCAGGAGGACAGCACCGTCCTGGACTCCAAAGGCATCGTGGATACCAGAGACTCAAGGCTCCGTAAGGCCTCCCTGGACCACGAGGAACCTGGTCCAGGCTGATGGGGACGTGCCCACCTCGCAAGGGACACACAGAGAGCCCGGTGATTCACATGTGCTAATGCCGGAAATCCTGCTTCCAGAAATTCATCCACAGGAAATTTCCTTGAATATGCTAAAGACGCAGCTACCAGGTGGCTCAGTGGTAAAGCATCAACCTGCCAATGCAGGAGAGGCAGGAGATGTGGGTTCGACCTCTGAGTTGGTCAGATTCCCTGGAGAGGGACATGGCACCCCACTCCAGTATTCTTGCCTGGAGAATTCGATGGACAGGAGAGCCTGGCAGGCTACAGTCCACAGGGTCATAGAGTCAGACACACGCAGCTACCAAAACTCACCTCCATCTTTTTCATGATGATAAAAATACTAAAAATAATCTAAATAACCCAATACAGGAGACTAAACGAATGTGTCGTGTGTGATAACACGAGGTAACACTTGGCAGCCGTCAGAGTCATGGTGTTAAAGGGGATGAGACGACAGGGAAGGAGCTCACCGCACGTTGAGGACAAAGGCTACTCACAAGCAGGAGGGACGATGTCTAATTCACACATGTGTACACACACGTGTGCAAAGACATACATGTGTGAGATGAACAACTAGCTGATGAAGCTGAGAAAAGTTTTATTTTCTTATTTTTTAAATCTATATTTTCTAAATACATGTATTTCTTTGTACTTATAAGAAAGAACATAGGGGTTTTTTTTTTGTGTAATTCATTTTGTTTTGTCTGGATTTTTTTTTCTTGGCCACATGGCATGAGGGATCTTAGTTCCCTCATTCAGGGATCGAACCTGCACCCCTTTCTGGGGAAGGATGGTGTCCGAACTGCCGGACCGCCAGGGAAGTCCCTGTTTTGTCTGGTTTAAAAAAAGGAAAGCTAAGTTAAAGAGGCAGAAATGCCCTTCTCTGCAGTTTCCCTGGTCGGGGCAGACGGAGGCGGCCCTGGGCACCCACCTGCCCCAGCCCTGCCTGCTCTGGTCTGAACCATACTTTCTGAACCTTCAGAGGACCGAGGACTCCCACAGCGTGCGCCCTGTGGACCCCAGAAAGGGAGACCCAGTGCGGGGCAGGAGGCTTAGGTGGTCTTGAATGTGGTCTCCCAGATGAGCAGAAGACCAGCAACGTCCACTCGGGGGCTCAGGAGCACGGAGATGGGGCCAGCAGATAGAGCAGCTGAGCAAGGCTGGAGGTCCACCCTGCCACCTCCGGATAAGGGAGGGTTCCCGGCCGGGGCGGGGGGGGGGGGCGGTCGCCAGGATGCAGGCTGGCCCAGGGGTGTCACCTGACACAGACTCTAAGGGGATCCGCGAGTGCCCATCTCCTCCCGGACACCTTCTGCTCTGCAAGAACCTAAGGTAATAAATAAAACAGAGTGCCCTCTCCCTTACTGAAATTTACCCAAACTAGATGAAGCAGCTCCACCATCAGAGCATGGCATGACACTCAAGCAGTGCCCACAGCCCTGGCATACCCCAGGAGGTCGCAGTTCTATGAAAGCCCGGAGGGCAGGTTCCTGAAGCTGCCCAGCCCCACATGGCCCTGGGGTGCACAGCGGGGGCCCTGGGGCCAGAATGGGGCCCCACGCTTCCTGCCAGTCCCCCTGCAAAACCAAGAGCAGACTGAGGTGGGGCTGGCCTCTGTCCCTTAGCTGAGGATCGCGGAGCCCCTGTACCAAGGTGTCCCCGAGGGGGCGGGGCAAGAACACCTTCATCCTCGGCATCTGGCACCGGGCGGGCTCCAGCTTCCTCCTTCACGGCTCTGCTTCTTCAGCCTCACATGCTCTCATACCAGACCCCTTCTCTCAACCCTAGCAAAGGCCACGGGCCAGGGAACATACCTTCCAAGTCCGAAAGCTGTCCTTGGCCGTGTTTACCGCAGGCGTTCCCCAGCCTCCAGCCAAGTCTTCACCCTCTCTGCACCCGCTGACCCCCTCCAAGGGGCTGGTCACCCCGGAAGAGGTGGTCCTCGCGGGGGGACCACAGAGCCCAACCCAGGTCCACCCGAGGGGACATCAGCTCTCACGCTGAAGACCCCGGCATGGTTTCCCTCCACACATGCCCCTCCTCCCATGTCAGGTTCTGGTTCCACAGGGCGTGGAGGGCGCAGTGCCCACGGTCACGGATGCGTTTCCCTGGACTCCTCTAGGTGCCCACTCCACTAAGGGGCCCGCTGGACCCAGGACAGTGACGAGCAGGGCAAGGCCAGGTGTGCGGAGAGCGGGTAGGGGTCGTGATGGGGCCGGCTGCCGCACAGGGACCCCACGCGGGACAGGGCGCCAGGCGTCTGGTGCGGTGCCAGCTGACGAAGCCACCTGGAGTGAGGGCCCGGGTCTGCGGGCGGACAAGGGGACATCCAGGACGGGCTGGGGCATTGCTCACTCAGGATCTGACCAGGAAGCTCCATTTCTCAGCCAAGCAAGAGCAGGGCCGCGAGCCAGGATGGCTCCCAGGTTCAGACCAATGAGAACGAGCTGAAGAAGCTGGTGGGCCCCCCTACACTCCCACGGCTTTCCCGCAGCGTCACGGGCTGGCCAGCCGAGGAGCCTGCTCCCCGGGGCCTCGGGTCGAGGACAGTTGGGCTTAGGGGCTAGGGCTGCTCAGGGCAAGGACGCATGAGCCCCCAGAGGGACCGCTCCCCCTGGTCCTGCTCCCCTCGCCTGCCTGGGCGCCCCCTCAGTGCCAGGGCCTGGGGGGGGCCCTACCTGGGCCACGTGATGACCTTGCCCGGAGGGAAGGGGGTCTCTGGTCCCACTGCCGTCCCCTGAGCTACAGGGTGACTGCGGGCCCTCAGCAATCGTGGGAACGCAGGAGAGAGCTTCCACCACTGGGTATGTCGTCGGGCACCAAGGCTCCCTTGGACCTGACCCGAGGCCGAGGAGAAGGAAAAGGATTTCTGAACGAGCAGCAAGTATTCCTTTCTCAAGGCTGAAGGTCTCACACACCCTTAGTTCATATGGACAGTCGGCAGCAGCTCGTCCTTGGGTTTTATAAAACACAAACGCTGCTTCAGACACTTCTCTTCCTGCGAAAGGACCTTGCGAGGCACTGGGAGGAGGTGCGAGGCCGGATGAGCCTCCTGTGGTTTGACAGGAAAGAACGCACGTCCAGCACACAGGGCCTCAGCCCATGCACGGCTGGCCCACACCCTGGCGGTTTTCACCCTCAGAACTGGTCCAGGTTTTAGCGCCCACAGTGTACAAAAGGCAGCTAATTTGCAACATCTCCTATTCACCATTTGGGGGTATTGCTTAAGAAAACCTACTCAAGTGACCCTTTAATCTTAGGGCATTAATATTTAATCACAGCTTTGATTGCATATAAAGGCAGTTCGCGGGTATATTTTCACCTAAAGGTCTAATAATTTAATAACACTTATTGAAGCTGCATTTGTATGAGATCTCGCTGTGTTTTAATACCATGTTGCTTTAAGTGGGGTCCATTTTTAATGGGGACCAAATAGTCTATTTTTTGGTTCTCTGCTTTCTTCTACAAACCACAGGGCATGAAGGTGCTTAATCAACGTCCTTTGATGAAGAACAACAAAGCCATAAAGATCATTTCTATCAGACAGTGGAGCTCACCTGACTCAAGTCTTCTCTCTCTGTGGACAGTGGTGTCCCCCCAGCATTATCGGCTCTATCAGATCACACAGCAGAGAAATCCCCACTGGTCAGAGAGCAGCTTGGGGCAAACCCCTAACACGGAATGTCGGGAGGACATCGGCACTCTTCAGGTGCCAACTTCTCTGCTCACAAAGTTTGAGACCGGTATTAACATTTTTACTTATCGCTTAGAGGATCTTTCTGACTCCCAGGCAGGCCCTTAATTAGCTGACATTGGGCTTCCAATGTTTCATTACATACCCTGCATTCCTTAGATATTGGTTTAGTAACAATCCCTAAAGGAGAAAGAAGTCGCTAGAATCTCTGCTCTAAGGAAAGATCTGTGTGCCTCCGAGGTACATCACAGATCGACCAAGTCTGCAGTTACGGAAACTTGGACCTACACTGTAGTTCAACAGAACACGACTCCGTCTAATCGAATGGCTTACCCTGCTGGGTCAGGCTTCTGCTTTGGGCTATTGCGTTTGGGGGACGGTATACAATTTTGACCCAAGGTTCCTTGAAATTTTGTTCCATGATACTAAGCCATATTATAGTAAGATTCAAATACATTTTCCATGTAACATTGTGGCTTATTTTGTTTCTTAGTAACTTTTTCCTCCTTTTTATTTTTTAAATTATGAAAGTATAATAACACACTTACAAGAGGCTTAGGAAATAAGAACCAAGTTACGTATTGTGGCTCACTGTTCAGTCGCTAAGTTATGTCTGACTCTTTGCGACCTCACGGACTGCAGCACACCAGGCTCCCAGTCCTTCACGCATAGTTCCACTATGTATTACTGTTATTTAATAAATGAAGATTTTTAGCTGGAGTTTCAGTATCAAACTCTCAGAAAGTAACAGAATGAATACGCAGAAAAGTAGGAGGATAGAGTAGACCTGAAAAGCACCATGAGCCAATTCAACATAATTAAGATTTATATAATTTTCACACACTAGGACATGAACTCTATTCCAGTTCTCATAGACTGTAAACTAGGAGGCACTGAAACATATCCAGGGACATAAACCGTGGTGCAAAAATCCGATGGTCTCCAGGTACTGAAACCATACAGTCTGTCCTCTTTCGGCACTGCACGCCTCCCGCTAACCTTGTAACAGATCAAACGTGTCTCACGAACACTTTGCTGTTGTGGGGCAGAACATTTTCTATGTGTGTTATAGTACAGGCTACCTTTTTCTTTCTTGAAAATCAAGATGGGCGTATAGGAATGATTTTTTTTTTCTTTAAGGAATTAAAGACATTTCTGGACACTTTTTCTCTGGGATCACCCGGGTGCAGTCCAAGCTGTAGCTGGCCTCTCTGAGCCCTGACTTGGTTCCTATCTATGTACGTGGGTTTGTAGGCTGCATCTACGAGCCTAGGTTTCTACCCACCCAGCCACCTTCCGAGTCCCCCCAGGACTGGCAAGGGCAGAGAGCTGTATCTGATGCTTTAGACTCCACTTCCACAAACTGTCCTTATGAAGCAAAGCTTGGTCTTTCAGATGATGGTCCTACAGACAAACGAGCCAACATTCTATTCAGTGTAATCATCATCTGTTTGAGCAGGGCAAGTCCTGAAAACAGATGAAAAGGGTGGCTCCTTCCTCCCCAGCAAATACATGTTTCAGGCAGGAGGTGCCAAGCAGGACCCCCAGAGAAGCATGTCATCTCCTGCC
The DNA here is from genome assembly GCF_003369695.1 of Bos indicus x Bos taurus. Taxonomy (NCBI): domain Eukaryota; kingdom Metazoa; phylum Chordata; class Mammalia; order Artiodactyla; family Bovidae; genus Bos; species Bos indicus x Bos taurus. The sequence continues at coordinate 2,636,289 of NC_040079.1, read as the reverse complement.
TCTTTTTCTGGGTAATTCATGGGCAACGAGTTTCTACGACTTTCATATTTCAATTTCATTTGTTGCGTTTGACCTTTCATTTATTTAAGTCCTTGCTCTAAAAGCAAATAATCTGAGGAATTTAAGAAACTTATAAAGGGGGATTAAATTGTAGGCTAAAGACCACAATAAAAAATGCACATATCTAATGGGTATCCTTTTTATCATGACTATATAATATTGTTAATTGCATTCTGGTATAAACCCATGGAATATGCTATGGACTGGGTGTCAAGATTAAAGATTACCTCAAAGATTTGCCTTAGAGTTTAACACAGGATACACAATCACATCAAAGGCTGGCTTTTTCTCATATTCATTACAACATGAATTTTAAGATAGATTGATATACAGTTTAAAATATTTATTTAGATCATACTATTACATATGTGAATAAATGTCAACCAAGCAGAGAAAGAGGTATAAAAAATATAACCAGCTATTGACTCTCTTTTTTTAGGGCTTGTCTTAGTAAATCAAGTATCGATTGCTCCCATTTGGGACTCTGCTCTATTCCACTCTCCACTCCTCAGTGAAATAGATTCATTGGTCTTGGCTTATTCTTTGCAAATAGTAATCCATGTACCAAAATATAAGCTGTGCATCTCAGCCCATGTGGTCCTTCTCTTATGAGAAGAGGCTCACAGACGTCTTCCACGGAGACCCAAAGAAACCATCTCATACAAGTGCAATTTGAAACCATCCACCTCAAACACATCTTCTCTCCTCATTATTTTAATAAGTAATGTAAACCTCCCCCAACATTTTCTCTGGGAATTTCTTCTCAGTATTTGGTTGCTTTTCAGGGGCTCTGAGAAACTTTTCTGTTACACCCTAGGTGTTGTTTGCTTTTTCCTTTTTTTCTGGCTTTTTGCTTTTGTTTTGGTTTTTGGTCAATAAAAGTCATTAAAAGGCAGAAACGTGGTTGGAGGGAAGACGGAGCCAGCGGCTCCTCTCTCATTATTTTTCATTAGCAAAAGCGGCACAGCCTCACCACGACCCAGAGGGAAACCTAAGAGTCATCACAGCCGTAAGAAACGCAGTGACTCATATCCAGGACTCAAATGTAGTTTTAATCAGCAATCACAAATGTTTACATGAGTTTAACAAGTTTGATCTGGAAAGAAAAATATCTAAGTCATGAGATACTGAAAATCTTGTTAAGAGACAAGATTATTTTTACTAGGAAATAAGAAAAAAACTGAATAGCCATATTGAGCAAAACCTGAGATATTCACCATCAGAGGCGAAGCGTGTGGTTCTCGTCACAGCAGAAGCATCAACATCCACGAGAAACACCATCAGTGGAGGGAAGGCAGGCCTCCCCACGGCCGCTCAGGGTGGAAACCAAAGCCCACACTCTCTTAAATTCTATGACTGGCACGGGCACTGTCTGTGTGTGAGGGTTTGCCAGCAACACCCCCCCACACACACACACACACAAGTGTTACGGTTTCAACAGGGACTTCCTGCCAGTGTCTCTGTCATGTTCCCGTGAAGAAACAGTTTAGTGTGTTTACCAAGGAAGTCAAAGGTAGGAAAACATTTATGGCTTATTATCTGATACGTGAACGAAACTTGAATAGGTGAGTTTACTAAAGTTTTAGGCACCATGTTTTAAGGCAGCTTTCCCATCATCCTGAAAAATGACGCGAATGATTCTTAAATCCCATTTCCATTTGTTGTCAGCTGCAGGCGGTACAGACGCATCGGGTTATAATATGTAGGCTCCACACACTACTGAATCCGCTAAGAAATCAGAAACTTTCTCAGTGAATGAATGACGTTAACACAGAAGCCTGACTTTTAACACAAGTTGAGGTGGGAAAGGGAGAAAGGAAACCTCCTTCTCTTCAGGTTGGCCAATTTTTCTAAACTTACAAATTGTTTTCTCCCGAAGCGTCAGCTGAACGGTTTAAGTAATGTGCTTTCTAGGTAACCATGGAACACGTGGCAAACAGTTTCTGCTTTGGGAGGCGGAACATCAACCCACTTCGTAAATTTCTCAGCAATAACAACGAGAATTTCTTCTTTAAAACGTGTGTGTGAAGCATGCCCTGACATTTTAAACAATTAAAGTTTTATTCCACTAAATGTAAATTTAACAGAGACAGTGAAATCTCCAAGAAATTAGATTCCCAAAGACAATGAAATCTCTAAGAGTGAGATTACTACACTCCATTATTAAGGTGGTCAAAAGGCAATTTTCTGTAAGTTTCCACCTTTCCTTCCATCTCCACACCTACAAAAACATCCATAGACAGAACAATAGTTGGTGAAGGCAATGGCATCCCATTTCAGTACTCTTGCCTGGAAAACCCCATGGACATAGGAGCCTGGTAGGCTGCAGTCCATGGGGTCGCGAAGAATCCGACACGACTGAGCGACTTCACTTTGACTTTTCACTTTCATTCATTGGAGAAGGAAATGGCAACCCACTCCAGTATTCTTGCCTAGAGAATCCCAGGGACAGGGGAGCCTGGTGGGCTGCCGTCTATGGGGTCGCACAGAGTCGGACACAACTGTAAGCGACTCAGCAGCAGCAGCAGCAGTAAAATCTACATGCTAAATGTTAGGTGAAAATCTTTAAAAAACAAAGCATGACAGGAGAGTCTGCAGCAAAATAAACGTGTCTATTGGTGTCAGCCTTTAAGAATACATGATAATAAATACATGAATAATAAATCAACTTTCTAAATCATTTCAATTCAGAAGGCGTGCGTTAGAAAGGCCAATATAATTGTTCACTATAAAAGTGTTCACTGCTTTTTATGCATTTGGTTAAATTTTAGGAATTAGAAAGTATTTAAACTTAAGGTTTCTAGAAATTTAAATTTCATTCCTGACATAAAGTGAATTCGTTTCTTTCGGTGATAGCCATACAGCCCAGGAAAATTAGCCTGGAACTTGGCAATGCATTTTCTTAATTTCATGACTAATCAAGTACTTGTGAAATCAAACCAAGTCCTTATCAAACAGGACACTATACTTCTATCTATATGTGCATGGACTATGCAGCACATGTTACTAAATCCTTATTTCATTTATGAAATGTCTTCACGTTTGTCCTATTACTAAACTAGATGCTTTCCTGCCAAGCCTGTTTGTAAATACCAAAATCCACAAAGGTAACTGTTTCATGTACTATGCCTGGAGAAGGAAGTGGGGCTTGCAAGATGCCAAAGAAGAGATATTCAATAAAGTATCAAACACAAGGCCCTGCAGTATGAAAAAGAGACACAGCGCTTCTTCTCGTGAAGAAACATGAAGACAGAAACGCGGACATTGACCTTGGGGCTGTGACGTGACTCCTCTCTGCTAGCAGGGCGGGTGTTCCTAGAGTTCAGTGTGGTTAGTGGGAGTTTCACACAGACCTGGGGGAAAAAATTAGATGGCATCACTCTCACATTTAACATCAGCCCATAGGTCGCGTACTTTCTGCAAAAGCACATTCTTGTGGAAGCACATTGAAAAAAAACTTTCTTACGGACATTTTCAAACACAGACAAGTAGAGGGAAGAAGGCAGTTTATTCTGCAGAGGGAAGAAGGCAGTTTATTCTGCAGAGGGAAGAAGGCAGTTTATTCTGCTGCAGACTGCTCAACCACTGCTATTCCAATGGCACTGCCAGCCTTTTTTCCTGGAGCATTTTGAAACAAAGCCCATGGGTTGTGTCCTCCTGCCTGTGGCCATGGGAGTATTTAAGGAAAACTTGAGACAGGGAATCAGTGCGCTGGGCACTTAACCCAAGGTGCGGAGAAGCTTGGATCCCTAGCACATCTCCCACTGGAAGCAATGAATGCCAGCTCTCTAGACTCGGTTATGGATTATTCTAGCTACATAATCTATTTAAAATAGGAAATAGGCTAGCCTTTGTGTTGGTTTGTATCATGTATTACCCTTGAAAGTAATTATTTTTAATATCAGAATTTACTACCCTCTTTAATGCTTGAAAGTCTATACAGAAAGGTCAAAATGCTTTTACTTTAAATGCAGGCTAACCATTTCAGAACACTTGAGACCTTATTCCTTAGGCAGCCATTCAAAATGTTCATGTCACAAATTCTTATTGGTCTCATTTTTTTAAATGTTAAGATTTGATACCAAAGCAGAAGTGATGTGTATATAAAACATATTTATGTATTTATATTTATAAACTCACTCTTCCTAATGAATACCTCCACAAACCAAAGAATCCATTCATCCATAATCTAGAGTGACATGTCTAACCTTGAGTGAAATATAGCCATCTTTTTAATCATGACCTTGTATCTTATTAAGATTTTAAAATACCATTTTTACTTCAAGACATTAAAATGACAATCTGGAGAAGCCTGGGTCATGTGCTACAAAACATTCAACTAGGAAAGTCTAATGAACTCTTATTTTCTGCCTAGGAAAGAAAGGAGATACGTAAGAAATAACCTATTACCACTACTGCTGTCTCACGCCCCTAAAACAGAGTGCACTTGATAATTTTTCTTCTCGCCACTGAATAAGACTACAGTGGTGTCTGCAGGCCCACCTGCAAACCCACAGCACTTCACTGACATGCTTCCCACTCATCGAAAAGGTAACACATTTATGAAAATCTCACAGAAGTATTATTTTTAAAGCCAAACATAGTCATCTTAACTTTAACATATGTTTTCTCCATTATTCCCCATTTATTTGTGTACAGGGGTGGGCCTTAGACTCCTATATTTTAAACAATCATACGTGTGTTAATTAACTAGATGGATGCACATATCAAATCACCATGATGTACACTCTAAATGCCTTACAGAAATTTCCCAGGTCATTTATACCTCTAAAGCTGAAATGCTGAAGTCTGTGAATGTGCACTGATCTGCTCCCATGCTAACTATTAAAAATAAAGTGAAAAGGTCTACCTTACCTAGAAAAAAAGCAAAATTCTCTCTCTCACACACAAATATATAAGGTGTATATAAAGTATATTAACCTTCCAACCAAACTTCTAGTTCTAAAAATATCTATCTTTGAAAAGATTATTAATCTCCCTAAAAGCAATGTAGACAATTTACGAGCCCTCAGTGTAGTGTTTGTTCATAGTATACAGGTAAAGTATTGGTCAATGTAGTTTCATAACCTCCGGTACACACACACACGCACACACACACACGGTCATCTCTTTAAAGCATCATTTAAACGTGCAGAGGGATCGCAGTGAAGCTGTGGCAGAACAGGATAAAACAAAGCCTCATCTTTTCAGAACAGAGGCTGACCCTCATGCTGTCATAGGAAACTTACTGTACTTGTATTTCAGAATACATTAAAAGCATCTGGAGTTTCTCTATGATTTGAGAGCCTCACCTTTTACACAGATTTCTAAAACCATCCCGATATGTTAAAACATACTATTTCTTTGTTGGCTGCATCATGAATTAGGATTATTCTCATTACTGTGTCACTTCAGCTTTTTCCTGACAATAATTTTTAAGTTTGGAAAACCCCTGACCTTGTTATGTGGTTTACTTACTTCAATGATGCGGGGGGTGAGGGGCAGTTAGGAGGGGCGGGGACTCTTGCCTCTTTTTAGAATTAATGGATTCCTAGTTTTTATCCATAAATTGTTTAGAGTACCCGTAAGTATGTCTCACAGAGAAACAGCCCGAAGACGCTCACCCCCTTCACTAGGAAGCAGCCATGTGGCGGGGAAGCCTCTGGAGTGGCTCCCTCGCCTTGGCAATAGGTCTGGAGCGCTGATACTTACGTTTACAATGTAAACACTTCATCAGTCTTTTAAAAATCGACACTGTTAAGAATGACTTGATTGTGTTTTATTCTACACTAGTAATACTGCACATATCTTAAGTTTACGCTTTATACTGTATTTTCTTTAGGATAATATCAATTTTTATTTCCAATTATAATCATACGGAAGGAATGAAAAGAGATAGTTACTATAATTGAAATTAAGCCAAACTGCTGCACTTGGAAACAGTGTTTCCTCAGAATCTTATTATTTGAAGCAACTCCTGCCATAAAGAGTTGGCAAAACTTTCTACAGACTTCCATAATATCTGAGCGGGTATTCACATAGCAAAGACGATTATGACAAGCCCAAACCCTTTGAGGGAAAACAGAGAAACAAACATTCCCAATCTCGTTCATCACGTTTTTGTTTACATCCTAACAGACACATTCATCTCTGAATTGCTTGAAAACCTTCAAAAGCAATTTCTTTGGGAAACTGTGATGATGTGAAGTTCACTTCAATTATGTGATGTTCACCATTTACAACAGTACATATCCAAAATCAGTGGGAAAAGCTCTGCAATTCCTGGCCATATCCTGAGTATATCATTTCACCATGCTCTGCAAACTCCCAACCAAACTGGATTTTAAACAGAGAGCAATCCCATCAGCTACTCAGTAAGAAAACTTGGCCATGTTAATGGAAATCTACTACTTTCTTCTTCAATAACTTCGAATGACAAATATTTATCTTCAGATCGCAGTAACTATTATTTTAAGGACTTTGGCACTAAATTTGATCCTATGGATGCAGGTATATTATATTTTATTATAAACAATTGCTGCTAAACATCTGAAGCTTCCATAATTGCATAAAAGTATTTCCCCAGCTTTCAATTGTCTCCATATATGACGCTCACTTTTTCAAAGATATCTGAAAACAATGTGCAACCTGTCCTACAACCTTATAAACCTATTTTAAAGTATCAAAATGACACAGGCTAAAGGCTTGTGTTTAAGCAGGAGGGGTCAGGGTGATCCTGTGTTTCAACTCTGTATATAGGAAATAATGTTTGGGTACTGTTTTCTAGCTTCTGGTCGTGTGTATGTATGTGTACACACATACGAATCAAATATTATTTTCCACACCAGAAAAAAAAAATGTTTTAAGAAGTAGATATTTGGGGAAAGGAACTTGAAAAAAAAAATTCCAGCACCAAATAAACCAACAGGAAAACATTACAAATTTCTTATTAAAGAGACCCCACTCTCTGTTGGGGCAGGTGAGCAGACAAGTCATTAAGAAATCCTTCCCTGGTCCAGGGTGGAGAACCCAGCTCTACAAGTTTAAAAGGAGAAGTGCTCCAGATCCCGGCAGGGCTGACCAAGCCTCTGCTCCTTCCCGGCTGGAAGTCAAGCATGTTTGAATTCACTTAAAAACGTCGAGGCGCAGAAGTGCAAGCAACAAGGCCTCGCAGCCCTGCAGTTTGCTTGTCTGCTTCCACTCACACGGAGTCCTCTCTGATTCAGCAGAGGCTGGCCGGTGGCAGGGAGACAGAGGCTCGGTTTGAAAAAAATAAAAAAAAGCTGCTGAGTGGGAGAGGGGTGGGCCTGGGAGAGGGCACATGCCACATCAGACACAGTACCTGACTTTTCACCGCACAGCGTGTCAGCGAGCTGGTGTGCCTCCTGGGTGATAAGTGAAAGTATTTCATCTTCGAACTCTTCTATTATAGTCTCACACTGCAGGAACAGAACAACAACAGACGTGGGTAGATGTGCGCTCACAGGACACCTTGCTAGGAAGGGCTTGTCATCGTTTTATTAGCTAAAAACATCATGTTACCAAGGTGGGCCATTTTTATTAGCCCTTTGGTTTAAGACATCATTGCATCGGATTAACCCTCTCCCTAGAATGCTAATTGCAGCTGGCTGATTAGTCATGTTGAAAGACGAGGGTAAGGCAGGAAAATGGTTCTTCTTATTTGTTCCTCTTCCTCAAACTGGAATGGAATTCAAGGAACAGGATTGCGGGCGCTCCTACTTATGGAGCTGAAAAGTGTTCACTTTTTTGGTGGGTTTTTGTTGTTGTTATTTTGGTTTTTTTTTGGAAACTTTAAAGAACATGGCTCCTTTAAATGGTTAAACCAGTTTCCTTTATATTTAACATAACAATCCATTTTGCGGTTCTAAAGCAGGATCTGAAATGTGAAAACAATTAAGCTTTCTCAGCAATGAAAACGCAAACGCATCTTCCTTTGCACTCCGGATAACGGCTTGTCAGTCACTCAGGAAACTTTCTTTTCTAACAGTTAGAGATCCATCTATAAATTCACTTCGCTCCCCCCACCCTCTGCCCCCAAATCTGACATTTCTGAAAAGAGGGTGCTCAAATGTACCCATGCTTCTGAAACCCTTAAATTCTGACTGGAGTATGTGTCTGCCTTGGGGAAACACAAGCTTACACTCTTAGGAACCGTAATGCTAAACGGTGTTCACTGGAGACTTGGAACTCATTTTCCAAGTTCATTAAGTGAGACTCAAAAAAATTTTAAATGGCATTTAAAAATATTTACCTTCCACTATCACGTGCTTATGGAAGGCCTGTGAAATATAAGCACACTTCCTCTCTGCAGTCCCCCTGCTACAGTATCTTCAGCCCTGAATTATTGCCTTGGCTTTTTAATTAAAACGAAATCTTCCAAAGTCAGCTGCAGCCCTTCTATCAGGGGGTCGGCATGTCTGACATTTTGGCCACCGCGTGAATCACAGACATTTCTTAAACAGGCTTTCCCATCACTGGGTCTGACTCAACAGCATAAGTCAAGTGAAATCTCTTGCCATATATTTGGTAGGCACATTCCGAGTCAGAGGCCACCGTTAAAGTAAAATAAACATCATGAAGGGAGGAAATGTGCCACAAGGCCCACGATCATACCTAAGCCTTTGTTTAACCGAGTCTGTGCTAAAGTAGTTGAATTAACTCCGGAGGAGAAAGAATTCTCCCTCTTCTGTGAAGCCCGAGGAGAAAAAAGTGATGTGCGTCACTCTCCCTCCATCGAGTGGCTATCCGTATTTGAAAACAGCACTCATTTCATTTAGGTTTTAATCTCAGAACCACAGCCCCTGATGCCTGACACGGGAGCCTGTATGAGAGCTGCCCGCCCATGGGACCGACTGAGTCGCCTTCCCCACCGTCCCCGGGAGCAAAGCGACCTGCAAACGGTGCCTGCAAGTCACCAGGACTTGTAACATACTTTCTGGAAAATATCACTTAAGGGTCTCCACGAGATGAAAATACCACGGCCATGCAGTGTGCGAAAGGCAAGTCACTGAGCGCCTGGTTAACACCGAGAAAGCAGCAGAACAGCAACGCTAACAGACAACATTTTAATGGGCCTGTCTGGAAACTCAACAAAATCCCAAACAGCAAGAAATTCCTTTAAAGTACCAAAAACACATTCACGGAGCATAGAATTCCTCTGCGGAAAAAGAGCTTACCGCGAATTTCAACGGTCTGTAAGCATCTGAATAAAAATAGAATTTTTTAAATTCTTTGTATATTTTGTCTCCTTTCCTCGGAGCAAATCTCTTGAAAGTCTTCTCCTTCGTCACGGGGTCTTCTTCGAGTCTGTAGTCATTCATCCGCTCGCACACTTTGTCCAGGAGGTCTGTGAGGAATGCCTCCGACTGGGCTAAGGGAATCTATGAAGAAAAAAACAAAAACAAAAAAGGCAGGAAACTTGACTTAGTGTTACCTAAGAGCCATCGCCCTGAATGCACGTGGCAGCACCCCACCCCCACCCCTCACGCGTGCAAAAGTCTTCCTGTCCGATAACTGCCAGTTATATTATTTACAGCATTTAAGAGGTTAGCTTAAATTCCTGTTTTTAACAGGTGCCTATGTTTGGAAGTGATCAGAAGAAAAACTTCTCTTCAAACTAGCAACTATCCTTCCACAGGAGATAATTTCTGAAAATCACGGAACATGCAGAAGAAGGCTCTGAGCCACAGAGAAGGGCTGTTATTATCTATTTACTTGCGAGAAACCGACAGACAGGAGCCGGAGCGCGGGCGGTCTCTACGCCGCGCACCCCTCGAGCTGGGCCCAGGCCCGGGCTCGCGCTCCGCAGCCGCCTGGCCCCTCGGCGGCCGCCGGGGTCCTGGGCAGGGCCGGGGGCCGCGTGGCGGGGAGAAGCCGGGCGGACGGCGTGTCGCCGCTCGCGGGGCGCGGCCGCGGGCGCGTCGTCTTTGGAGCAGCCGGTGTGGGGTTCCGCGCGCCCCTCTCCCTCGGCGAGGATTCAGGGGACCCTGTGACCACCACGTCCGCCCCGCGCGGGGGTCAAAGAGCACCCGCGCCCTTGGTAACAGGGACAAAAAAAGGAAAAAACCCTACTCGGGGGCCGTCTAGACAGGTCAAGGTGCAGGAGGCCGCGTCCCCGCGGCTCCTTCCGGAAGGGGGCGGGGACCTGCCAAGGGCGCCGCGGGCGCGCCGCGGCCCCGGCCTCCGCGGGCCTTTCTGCCTCTCCACCCTCTGCTGATCAAAGCAGGAAGTTTGCCTGACAACCGGGGTGAAAGGGGCCGGATCACAAATGAACTCGATTTCGGCGCTGTGCATATACCGCGCCTCCATTGTCCCCCTTTCAGACGCAGTGTGAACCCTTCCGGTGCCGGCGACCGCGCGGCGCTCACGGGCGCGCTCCGGGCGCACAAAGGCCCCGCGCCCCGCCCGCCGCCCGCGCCCCGCGCCCCTGAGCGCAAACCTGCTTGCAGCCCCGACCGCGCCGGCGGCCCTGCGCTCACCCCCGGTCCCAGCAAGGAGCCAACTCTGTGCGCAGGGACAGGGCACCGCGGGAACGTTCCACCGCCCCCAGCACGGGCGTGGGGGTGAAATTTCCCACCTTCTCCCCGCGAACCTGGAGACCGACTCCGAGCTGCTTTCAAGGCCCCTGCGGTCAACTTGGCAATTAAGTCGTTTGTTAAACTGGAGTCTACTGCAACATCCTTTATTCGCTAAAATATCGGTTTTTTTTAAAGGAGTGATTTTTTTTCATGTCTACGATCAGAAGACCCTTTAAAAAGTAGCTGAAAGTGCACAATAAAAACACAATAAATACAATGGAATCACACTTCTAATTGTGCCATGTAAGCCTCATAAGTTGTAAACACAACCAAAAACATAGGTTAACCAACCAAATCTATTTTATGGACTTACGGAGACGAAAGATTATACGTGTTGGGACTTAAAAGCTAGAAAAGAGAAGTCAGTTCTTAAATTACAATTAGTCAAGCAGATCGTGAACAGAATGAGTATGGTCTTCACTCTGCCAGGCGAGTGATGCTGTGTCTCTCCTGGTCTGGTCCATATGAAGAGGCTCCTAGCACTTCCTGGATGTCAACAAAGCGGCGCTTTAACCTCCAAGTGAAGAGCTGGCGCTTTCATTTAGAAACCTGTCATCGGGAATGCCTTCTCTCTGCCCCTCCCTAGCCCTCTCCCCAGTCCCCAGTCTCAGCGTTGGGGAGACGCTGTCACTGAGAGAGAGGTTCTGCGTGCTGGAGGGTGCTGCTGGAACCCCGGACGAATACGCCACACTAGTTCCCGTGGCGCCGAGACCACTTTCGAAATCCTTTTGTACAACAGACCTGATGTTCTGAGCGGCGTACGAAAACCCTGGGTATATAAGATCTGAACAAATCAGAACGTTAATAACGTGAGACCTTCCACAACTTACTTTTGAGAGCCATTTTATTTCCCGGTTGGCGCTTTTTAAAACAAAACAAAACAAAAAACCATCGCCACGTGATAACTTTCTACGAAACAGGATTGTTTTTCTTGTTTTGAAAGTGGGATTTTGTATGTCTGAATAGAGTAGTATTGCACCAATTTTAACACAAATATGTGATATGCAGGGATCAACACGTGAGTTTTGTGGATTTCATACGCCTTTGAAGGCTAACTGGCTTTTTGATGTAATTAGCTGGCTCTTTCTAGTAAACGTTCTTTAATAGAAAGAGCAGGACATGTTGCTGGCAGAGAGCTCAGAAAATGCCGTTTTACAGTCTTCACTGAGAGCAAGAAAGAAAAACACACAGCAGGAGACTAGTAGAGTTCGTTCCACAGGAATATTTTTTAAAAAATTGACCTAAAATCCCAATCAAAGCATCTGATTTTGCGAGAAGATTTTAAAGAAAAAGATGCTTATGCATGGCAGCTCTTTATACGTTTATTAAAATGCACACAATTAGGGTTTAACATGATTCCACTTTTAAAATGCACACAATTAGGGTTTTAAATGATTCCACTTAGCTGAACTACTTTCACTAAATTTAAAGACTGTTCGGGGAATAATTGAGGCTTTTTCTCCCCTCAAAGTGTTTTGATTTTAAGAGTGCAATAAGTATTGAGACAAGTGGAATAAAACCGAGGCTTTCTTTCTATACTATGAAGATTTTGAATAGTACTTGTCAATAAAGCAACTCCTATTGTAGTCTTAGGGGAGCGTTGCCTCCGTCCTGGAAGGAGGGTCTCAGAGATACTAACCTCATTAAAATATGAATGAAAAAGGCCGCCATCATTGTATCGGGAGAAAACTGATTCACCAGCCATTACTTTTACACATGGACTCGTTTGGTGTAAGTTACGAATACAAAAACAATCCGTTATGATTTCCTTGCTGTCTCAGTGCACTCTCAGAGTAAAATCCTAACTTTTCTCTTTCTGAAACCAAGCTGTGACTCTTTTTTTTTTTTTTTTTTTTTACCTTTAGGCCTCTTCTGACCATGCGCTTGTTCTGTGAGCAATGACATGGGGATGGGAGGAGGTACTCATATTCCAACTTGAAAACAGAAAAGGGTAGCTGAAAGTTTGGGCTTCAGTTTCTCTAGAAAGCTGGAGTTCGGGAATTACTCCAGCCCGTTATGACAGCACTTTAATAACAGTCAATTCCAGGGTGCTCTCCGTGTTGGTCCATTGCTATGTCCCTGCTAATCTTGTAGCAAATGTCTTGCTTGATAGCTATCACAATCAGGCAGCGATACGACTACGTTACAGTCCACAGTCGGACGTGAACACTGTCCTTGTGGCATGCTGTCTCCTTCATAACAGCCTGACAATCTCAGATAAATCTTACTTATCTGGATGCTTATTTCGGAATGTCCCTGAGATAGGAAACCAGCACTTAACCTGCTTAGTTTCACATTGTTGCAAAGGTTTCTTTCTGGAGGTGTCGTTAATGTAAAAAATTTAATTGCATTATAGCAAATATTACATCTACTTTAATCACTAACTTTTCATCCATAAAAATACTGAAATCACTTCTGATATTAGTTAAAAGTCAATATTTAGAAGTGAAAATTCAAACCCCCTTTGCTTTAGGCTACAACAGGGAGACCATGAATTCAGAAACTCTTGTAAGTTGATGAGATATATAATTAGCTTTTATGTTAATTGACTGCTATGAGTTTGTTGTGTGACACTTCTTCATATAATATGCAAATAGCATTGACGGTTTAGTTTTATTGGACAATATAATTAGAAATCTAAAGAAGCTCATTTCGATGAAGAATAACAAAGGTTGATAAATTTTCCAGTGTTCTGTATATCAGAAAAAAATGAATCCCATCTGGACTTAATCAATAAGAGAGATTTTAAGCAGCCTTTGTTCAGAGAGCCAAAGCCAGCCAACATATAACAGAATTAATATTAGCTTTTTCAGCTACATAAATTTGATGTTAAAACAGGTAAATTTGTGCAATCAATAAAACCTTGGGGGCAAAAATACAAAGACTGCAGCACAATTTACCACAAATGACACAATAAATTTATGAAAACAACATCAAAATTTTGCCTCCTTTAATCTGAATACTGAGAAAAAGTCATTATTTGAAATAAATATTTTGCAAGTGTTTCCTATTTTTATTCCTGGACGTATTATGTCAACATAAAGTATATCCTCAGATTGTGAGAAGAATAGAAATAATAAAATAATAATGTGATTTTGGGGCAAATTTTTCCTAGAATTCAAAACTATTAAAATTTCAATCACATTTTAAAAAAATTCTGGAGCCTGTTTTCAGCTAAACGATGTAGAAAACTTGAAAGTATAGAAAAATTGCATAATGGATCACTGTTAACGAACTCCAAATGGGGGTCATTGAACCTAATTTGACTTCCTAAAGTTAAAAAATACATACTTTCTTTTCATAATTAAATAGAAAATTGGCACTGCCATTTGATTTCTCATCTTAAAAAGTATTCTATTAGTCTTGTAAGAAAGTTTGCTTTTCAAACATTTTTAGGTGAACTGAAATACAACTATCCATGTGAAAAATGTTACAATTTCTCAATCGTTGTTAAAAATCACTCTAAGAGAGGATTTAGGGCGACCTTTTCACGCTGCTTCTGAGCTTTGACCTCTGCCGGCTTACCCCGGAAGGATTTTGCAGATTAGAAAAAAAGGAAGAGAAGACAGTGGCAGTGCTTAAAAGGGCAAAGGCAGTAAGAACCGCAGCGGATGGAGGTGATGGGAATGTGTTCACTCAGCCAACAGTATTTATTCAACTCCATGTCCGTATCAGGCAAACTTACCTCTCTAATTCAGGCTTTTTAAAGGGGACTTTCTTGTGATTCTGAATAAAAATTCAAAGAAATACTTGAAAAAGACTGCCTGGAAGAGAGCCAGTAAATCCCAGTGATGATAGTATGACTCCTTGTCTATCAACTTAGCTAAAGATCACATAAATACATATCCGCGTCCTTATGTTACAATTTTCCGCCCCTCACCTCCCAAATCTGCCAGTCTTTCACTGTCTTGCTTCTGAAAACACAATAGGTATCCATTTCTAACCATTTCTGCAAACTGCTTTCCTGGACTAGAAGTGAAAAGTCACCCACGGGAACTCTGCCGTGGCACTTGCCGGTTGCGTCACCCTGTGAGATCTCGTCTGAAAGTCTCAGCTCTCAGAGGCAAAGGACGGAGACTAGGGTCAGTGCAGAAACTCGAGGTGTTTCGTCTCCCTCACTGCGGAGACATGCGCACACAGACGTCCCGCTGGCCACAAAGGAATCCCTTTCTTTAAAAATAGTTTTAAATAGAAAAAGTAACATATTCACCTGATTTTTTTTTAATCGGAAAGGAACAAAAGCATAGAGTAAAAAGTAAGACTGACACCTCCCCCAGAACGCCTCCCCAAGACCCTAAAGCCCAGCTCTCCATCCTCCAGAAACAGTCTTGGTGCGCGGCTGCGTGTATGTGAGTGAATGCGTGTGCATGTGTGTATGTATGTGTGTGCAGGTCTGTATGTCTGTGTGCCTGTGTGTCCTTGGGTGCCTGTGTGTCCCCGTGTGTCTATGTGTGCTTGTGTGTATGTGCGTGTGGGTCTTATGTGCATGTGTCTGTGTGTCTGAGTATATCTGTGTGTGCATGTGTATGTGTGCATGAGTGTCTCTGTGTGTGTCCATGTGCATGTGTGTATATGTGAGTGAATATGTGTGCATATGTGTGCATGTGTGTATGTGTCTATACGCATATGTGCATGCAGGTCTGTACGTATGTGTGTCTGTGTGTGTCCTTGGGTGCCTGTGTCTACACATGTCTATGTGTGCGTGTGCACATGTGCCTGTGTGTCCCTGTGTATCTATGTGTGCCTGTGTGTATGTGTCTGTGTGTCCATGTGTGTCTATGTGTGCATGTGTGTGTGCGCGTGTGGGTCTGTATGTGTCTGTATGTCCGAGTGTATGTGTGTGTGCATGTGTGTGTGTGCATGTGGGTCTGTATGTGTCTGTGTGTGTCCATGTGTGCATGTGTATATGTGCGTGTGGGTCTGTATGTGTCTGTGTGTCCGAGTGTATCTGTGTGTGCATGTGTGTGTGTGCATGTGGGTCTGTGTGTGCATGAGTGTCTCAGTGTGTGTCCAAGTGCATGTGTGTATATGTGAGTGTCCATGTGTGCACTTCTGAGCGTCTTCCTCTTTGTACAAGGTCCAAGCCCAGCACAGCCCCTGGCTTTCTCACTTGGGGATTAAAGGGCTTGGGCACATCCAGAAGGCTGAGGACGGTCTCCCCTTGGACCTTGGATAAAGGACACTCACGGCGAGGCGGCTAAACTTAAATCCATGCAGATTCAAAGATGCCCCATGTCCTGAGGACCGGTTCAAAGGGAGCTCCTGGCCAGTGTGAGCTACGGCAGAATCCCTCTGGATTGTTTGTTAAACATCAGTCTGGGGACACGTCTTACCTTATTTTATCCTGAAACAATAGTTTTGAGGGGGTGAGGTGAGTGTTTCGCCCCCTTTCCTGGCTGAGTAGCCCTGGCCCGGAGACTTCCTTCCACGGCCGTGATGCGGCCAGGCCATCACGCTGAGGACTCAGCCATGCAGACACTGGGGCAGGAAGGCCTTGGAGACTCCCTCCCAGGTGGGGAGACTGAGGCTCCGACAGGGGCGACTTGCCAGGGCCCCACGGGCAGAGCCGTTTCAGTTGGCACACCGTTCTGCGGCCCACGAAGCGGGCAGCAGGGCCATCCCCCAGCTCCCCTAGACCTCAGGTGGTGGAGCCGGTAAAGAGGTAATTAAGGTAAAAACCTGATGCCGGGAAGGATTGAGGACAGGAGGAGAAGTGGGCAGCAGAGGATGAGCTGGTTGGCTGGCATCACCGATGTGGGGGACGTGAATGAGTTCGAACAAACTCTAGGAGATGGTGGAGGGCAGGGAAGCCTGGAGTGCTGTTCCATGGGGTCACAAAGAGTCAGACATGACTGAGCGACTGAACAACAACACAGCTAAGCTAAGGTCACCAGTTCCGAGGGCCCTGACCTGATCTGACCAGCGTCCTTCTGAGACGGGTTCAGGACACAGACACGCGCAGAGGGACAGCTTGTGAGGGCACGGCGGGGCGGGGGTGGGGGAGATGGCATCGACCAGACAGGAGAGAGGCCTCGGGAGGAGCCGGCCCTGCCCACACCTGGGTGGGGAGTCCCAGCCCCGGACTGCAGACAATATCTTTCTGCTGTTTAAGCCGCCTGGTCCGTGGGACTTCGGCTGCCAAGCTCCTAACGCAGTCCCAGACCGTATTCAGCCCCGGCCTGAAGTCTTGCGAGTGCAGCCCACGCCCAAGAGGTGACCGGGGCTGCTCAAGGGCCTGCTGTCACGAGGGGACAGAGCAACACGAGACGCAGGCTGGCGCCTTGGTGCACGTGTGCTGTGATCCCGTCCGAGCCAGGGCGACCCTGCACAGGCACCCTCAAACACCTCCACCCTGGTCGGCACTGCCTACAGCCTACGGAGGCCGGACCACACGCTGGCCCCCTCGCTCGCCAGAGGCCTGGCCTATAAACCTGGGAGGAAAGCCCCAGCTGCTCTCGTGTGTCTGACCAGGGCAAGCAACTGGTAGGAAGACCCTTTGAGAATTCGGCTCGACACACAGATGTAAAAGGACATGATGTCTTTCCCTCTGATGGACGCCGACTGTTTTAGCATGTGGATTACCTCACAAGTGAAGCGGACTGAAGGAACGCAGACCGATCTCGGCAGCCTCCCTACCGGTGGGCTAGTAGACAGTGCTGGGACTCTGACGCAGCGCCTTGAAAAGCCAGCCTGAGGACGTCTCACCGTTCTCACCCCTTCCCGTCCTCTCAGAATCAGAGAGCTGCCAGCCACGGGCATCCAAACCCATGGCACGCAAAGCGTGGACCGAGGCCCAGCAGTCTTGGCCTCAGGACCCCGTGCCCCTACCTCAGACCCGCCGCCACTCTCCCCGTCCCCGGGCCCCTCAGGTGCTGCGTGCACAGGGAGGGGCCTCACAGCCTGGGATCCTGCTGACGCTCGGGATGGTGGCGGCAAGAGGGGGCTGCCCGCTCTGATTTTCTATTTTCTGCTTCTGTGCTCTGCCTAAGAAAGAGCAGAGACTGGAGGAACGGCCATTTGTACAGAGAGACTGAGTCAAAGGCTTGTCCTTAGAGATGCGTGTGGGGTGACCTGCAAAGAGGCCTGGGTCCTCAGCCCGGACAGCACCTCTGGGTGGACCTCATTACCCCATTACCATGATGAGTGCTGAGCTGAGTGAGACAGCAGGTGACAAGTGAGCAGACCCAGACCCAGGGCCCTGATCTTTCATCCACAAGCAGAGAAAACTGAAGGGGCCAAGGAGGTGACGGTGAGGGGCACAGCCTTCCTGGACACCTGCCTTGAGGGGCGATTACAAGGCTGAACACTGAAAACAAAACTGAGCTCGTTCTCCGTGCCATTATTTTTCTCTCCTGTGGTTCTGGCCTTCCCTCTGTTCTGCAAACCCACACCAGGCGGGGGTGTGGTCCCCGGTGTGACTTTGCTGGGAGGTCCTGGTGCCGGGAGGAGCATCCCAAGCTGGGAGTCCATGTTAGGGCACACCCTCCTGCCCCAGCCGGGCGCCCAGGCCGTGGAGTAAAAAACAGTAGAACAGAAAAGGGTCATGTTTTTTCTGATGCGCCAAACTCAGGTCACCCAACACTAGCAGCGTTAAAACAGCTTTAACACGACATTTGAGATCCTGCATCTCCTCCTGGCTCGGAAGTGCCTTTGTCTCAGAAACCAAAAAAAAAAAAGCTTGGGGACTTCCCTAGCTTCCTGCTGAGCTATTTCAAGTCCTAAAAGATGATGCTGTGAGAGTGCTGCACTCAATACGCCAGCAAATCTGGAAAACTCAGCAGTGGCCACAGGACTGGAAAAGGTCAGTTTCATTCCAATCCCAAAGAAAGGCGATGCCAAAGAATGCTCAAACTACCGCACAATCGCACTCATTGTACACACTAGCAAACTAATGCTCAAAATTCTGTAAGCTAGGCTTCAACAGTACATGACCCGAGAACTTCCAGATGTTCAAGCTGGATTTAGAAAAGGCAGAGGAACCAGAAATCAAATTGCCAACATCCATTGGATCATATTAAAAGCAAGAGAATTCCAGAAAAACATCTGCTTTATTTACTATGTCAAAGCCTTTGACTGTGTGGATCACAACAAATTGTGGGAAATTCTTAAACAGATGGGAATACCAGACCATATTACCTGCCTCCTGAGAAATCTGTATGCAGGTCAGGAAGCAACAGTTAGAAACAGACATGGAACAACAGACTGGTTCCAAATTGATAAAGGAGTACATCAAGGCTGTTTATTGTCACCCTATTTATTTAACTTATATGCAGAGTAACCTTGACTGCATGAAGCATAAGCTGGAATCAAGATTGCCGGGAGAAATATCAATAACCTCAGATATGCAGATGACACCACCCTTATGGCAGGAAGCGAAGAAGAACTAAAGAGCCTCTTAATGAAAGTGAAAGAGAAGAGTGAAAAAGCTGGTTTAAAACTCAACATTCAAAAAATGAAGACTATGGCATCCAGTCCCATAATTTCATGGCAAATAGATGGGGAAACAATCGAAACAGTGAGAGACTTTATTTTCTTGGACTCCAAAATCACTGCAGCCATGAAATTAAAAGACGCTTGCTCCTTGGAAGAAAAGCTAGGACAAACCTAGACAGCACATTAAAAACAGAGACATTACTTTGCTGACAAAGGTCCTTCTAGTCAAAGCTGTGGTTTTTCCAGTAGTCAAGTATGGATGTGAGAGTTGGACCTAAAGAAAGCTGAGTGCCAGAGAATTGATGCTTTTGAATTGTGGTGTTGGAGAAGACTTGAGAGTCCTTTGAACTGCAAGATCAAACCAGTCAATCATAAAGGAAATTAGTCCTAAATATTCATTGGAAGGACTGATGCTAAAGTTGGAACTCCAATCCTTTGGCCACCTGATGTGAAGAACTGACTCATTGGAAAAGACCCTGATGCTGGGAAAGATTGAAGACAGGAGGAGAAGGGGACGACAGAGGATGAGATGGTTGGATGGTATCACCAACTTGATGGACATGAGTTTGGGTAAACTCCGGGAGTTGGTGATGAACAGGGAGGCCTGGTGTCCATGGGGTCCCAGTGTCAGCCAGGACTGAGCTACTGAACTGAGCTGGCATTCTAGTGATTAAGACTCCAAGCTCTCAGTGCAGGGGGAACGGGTTTGGTCTCTGATTGGGAAGTAAGATCCCACATGCTGCACAGTAATGTCAAAAACAGAAAAAAAGAGGCACCCAGTTCTGAGCCAGTCAGTCCCGGGGTGGTGACCAGGTGTCTTGTAGCTTCAGGTGCAATGGGGGCCAGAGATCAGTAAACCGCTGAACTGTGTAGGGAGCCACCACCCCCTGCCCGGGGGGAGGGTTATCGGTGCTCCTGCTTTCCTGCTAATTCTTGGGTTCCAAGTCACAGCATCTCTTAAAGCCTCAAAAGAATGGATACAAACATGGGCCTGATTGAGATCCCCAACCTCTCTCCACAGAAGGACAGAGAAGGGACTTCTCTGGGGGTCTAGTGGCTGGGAGTCCACCTGCCACTGCGGGGGACACAGGCTCCATCCCTGTTCTGGGAGGATCGCACCAGCCACAGAGCAGCTGGGCCCGTGAGCCACAACTGCTGAGCCTGTGCTCTGCAACAAAAGAAGCCACCGCAATGAGAAGGCTGCACACCACAACTAGACTAGTGTCCGCTTGCCACAACCAGAGGAAAGCCCCCGCGGTAACAAACCACCCAGCACCGCCAAGAAAATGTTTTTAATTAAAAAAAGAGAGACGGTTCATAAGTCAGCTTTGTTTTGTCCCAAAGAACGTTTGGCTTGTTTGGTTTGGTTTTCCTCCTTGAGGGCCGCCAGTAAACTCGAGTCTTCCCAAATCAACGCCTTCACAAGCCAAGTGTGCAAGGAGGTGCTGTTTCACTCAAGCAACCGGGCTCACGTGCAAAGGGGGAGACGCCCGTCATCTCAGTACTACGCCCGGCCCTGGCCGGGCCCCTCCTGCGTCCCCGCTGCCCCCTTACCCCATCACAGGCCTTTCCGGGAGCCCCCGGCTCCACGATCGTCCGATTGTCCGAGTGGTGGGCGCCCATGAGAATCCACAGCCTCCTCGAAGCCCCTTCACTTCGGACATGTAGGGAGTTGCCCACATTTAAAACGAGATGAATGATTCTGCTCCGAGCATGTCTGCACATGAGATACTTTTTCTCCTGTTGGATTATTTTCTCAGGTCGTGTTCCTTAATGTAGGCTGCTGCTGCTGCTGCTAAGTCGCTTCAGTCGTGTCCGACTCTGTGCGACCCCATAGACGGCAGCCCACCAGGCTCCCCTGTCCCTGGGATTCTCCAGGCAAGAGTACTGGAGTGGGGTGCCATTTCCTTCTCCATAACTAAGTCCTATTTGTTTTTATCTACTGATGCTTCTCGTCAGACCACGAACCCCAGTCTGCCTAACAGAGAGACACCTGTGAAAATAAACGACGAACCCAGTCCGGGCAAAGTGCCTCAGCGGTTTCCCTAAAGAGGAGTGGCTCCCTCCAGGCCTGTGTGCCAAGTCCCTAGGAAGCCTGCTCCAGGGGGGCGGTGAGAGGAGGAACAGGTGGGGTTTATCACAGGGCCTGTGGCACCGCTCAGCGTCCATGGGGCTCTGCTCGCTCACAGCAGTGTCTCCACTTTGGCCCTTACTAATGCTTCCAAAAGGAGCTGGACCTGAGGTCGCTTTGTTCCATTTGAGCCAAGCTTTCTTTTTCACTATTGGATAAAAATGAACAATTTCAAGAGGTAATGCGAAAGCTCTTTCTCCCTGATTTCTGTGCGTTTGGATAACTGTTATCTTTCTGCTCTTTAACACCCAGATCTTGGAGGAGGGTTATATTTCTAAATATATTCTATATTTCTAAATTGGGAGTAAGAAATGTTCATGAGTCTCAGTGAACTCCGGGAGTTGGTGTTCGACAGGGAGGCCTGGCGTGCTGCGACTCATGGGGTCGCAAAGAGTCGGACACTACTGAGCGACTGATCTGATCTGATCTGATCGCTGCCAAAGGGAAGCTGTGGGTGGGACCTGGGCCGTAGGTGGGGCCGATCTGTGGATGGGGCCTGGACCATAGGTGGGGTCTGGGTTGTGGGTGGGGCCTGAGCTGTGGGTGGGGCCTGGGTTGTGGGTGGGGCCTGAGCCGTGGGTGGGGCCTGGGCCGTGGGTGGGGCCTGAGCCGTGGGTGGGGCCTGGGCCGTGGGTGGGGCCTGAGCTGTGGGTGGGGCCTGGGCCGGGGGTGGAGTGAGCGTTTTGGGACCTCTCCACTGGGCTCCTGGATCGCAGAGGCCACGGGCATGGCTAAACTCCACTCAGCGAGCGCAGTGCTGGGAAGCCGGATGAGTGGACTGCTCTGAGGACAGGGCAAGCTCCCCACCCGCGCGGCAGCCGGAAGAACGGTTAGGGTTAGGGCCCACAGACCCAAGCGGTGAAGGCTATCACCGCTTTACTGAGCACCTGCTGGGGTCCAGACACTGGGTTAGACGTGAAGAGACAGCAGTGGGCAAAATTAAGGTGGCCCCTGCCCTCCCAGAACCTGTGGTCTGGCCCCCACCGGAAATCACACAGGGCCATGTTGGCCTCGAGGTTTGTATCCATGAGCCAAGACCAGTTTTTACATTTACAAATGGCTTGAAAAAAAATCAAAAGAATATCTTGTGACACATGAAAATTAAATGCAATTCGAATTTCAGTCTCCATGGTAAATCTGTCTGGTTCTTTCCAGAAGACTCTTGCCCAGCCCTCCTCTGACGAGCTGAGCCCCGGTGCCCGGGTGGGCTCCTGACCGCTGCCCCATCCCCCACCCGGCCCCACCCTCTGAGTGATGTGGTCCAGGTTCCACAGCTCCCACCACCCCAGCGTCCTCCCTGCTCTGGCGGCCCACAGTGCCTCTCTCCCGGAGGACCCAACAACAGGTGTCCCAGACGTGTTTACATACACACGCGTGCACACAAGCATGTGCACACACATATGGACACACATGCAGATACTGAGGGAGCCTCATGGCCCCCAGGGAGCCTAGGGCGGCTTCTACCTGGGCCTGCTCTCCCCCCGCCCGCAGTGGTGCCACACTCACCACAGTCGTGGAGCTTCCCGCACGCTTTGGTCTAGGAGCCACCCCCCCACACACACCGCTGGGGTGGGTATTGCTGTTTCGTATTGCAGGCCAGGAAACGGAGGCCTCGAGACATGTACTCAGTGATTTCAGGGGGCTAGGCCTGCCTCTGCCCCTGGTGCCACACAGCCGGCCCCACAGCGGACACAGCAGATGTCTGTGGCTCCCAGGGCCTGCTGCCCGGGGCCTCTCCCAGTGAGATGCCCTTCTCTCCACCTGCGAGGCTGTGCCTCTCCTGTCTCCTTCCACCAAGGCTGGGGGCCCTATCCCACTTCTCCAGGTGCACCACCGAGAGGTTGGTCTCTTGCTCCAGGTCACGGAACTTGGGTACATGCTGAAGTCAGAAGCTAGTCAGGTCTGTTTGAGGCTAAAGCCTGAGCGCGGGGGGCCAGAGGGCATGACCCCTCCCGAGCCTTTGTGGGGTGCACACTGCCCTGGGCAGACACCTGTGACCACTGGCACCGAGGGGGGGCCCCGAAGCTACTGATGGTAGTGAATAACCAGTGTCAGGGGACTCAGCCTCACACCTCAGCCGTCTTTCTCAAGACTCAGCATGTTGCTTTCCCTCCAGTTTCCAAGGAGAGAACTGTTTGAAACCGCAGATGCAAAGCTGTAGTGCGTTCCACCCAGCTCCCTTGCCAAGGGCTGCACGGCACCCACTGCCAGTCCTGGCTCCTGTTGCGCTGGGAAAACGGCACAATCCTCTAAATGCATCCCTTTATCCCTCCCCGATTGTGGAGTTGAACAATTCTGATTCAGTGGAATAAGGAGCAATTAACGGGGTGAGGGATTTATTAAGGATAAGTCATGCCAGACAGTTTTGACAGCTTGTTTTTAGTGTGACAGAATTACAAAATGCATTATGTATTTAGACTTTTGTGCAGCGTCTAATTCCAGGCTCGTGGAGTTATTCTTGCCAAATGGTCTGAACCAGCCAGGAGGAGAACAGTCTCACGTACTGGAAATGAACGCAAAGATCAAAGACAAAAGGTACAGGGCCCTCAGCTGCATGCAGGCCCAGACGGAGGCCAGGAAGGGGGCCAAGCTTCCTGAGGGTGGTGGGGGTCAGGGTCAGGGCCAGGGTTTGTTTCCCTAAAGTCTTTAGTGTGGTTCTGCCCACCACCCTACATGGGGTGGGACGTCCCAGCCCCAGCCCCGCTGCCCGCGGCCTTAGCAGCCTCTGAACGAACGTGAGGGTCCCACCCGCCCTGTGGCACGCTTGTCACTGAGGACCCTCAGCAGAAGGGCAGGGTGGGAAGGCAAACCCACTCAGCCTGGTGGAATCAGAAAGACAGAGCTGGAAGACCCCGGGGTCGCCAAGTCTAAACCTGTCTCTGGAAAGATCAGCTCACATCCACACACCTGGCACCGTGAGCGCAGGAGCGTCTTTGCAGAGGTAAGGAGCTACGATGAGGGCATATTCAGTTCGGGTGGGCCCTGATGCAGTGTGGCTGATGTCCTGCTAGGAACTGGAGGAGAGCACAGACAACAAAGGTCCGTCTAGTCAAGGCTATGGTTTTTCCTGTGGTCATGTATGGATGTGAGAGTTGGACTGTGAAGAAGGCTGAGCGCCGAAGAATTGATGCTTTTGAACTGTGGTGCTGGAGAAGCCCCTTGAGGGTCCCTTGGACTGCAAGGAGATCCAACCAGTCCATTCTGAAGGAGGTCAGCCCTGGGATTTCCTTGGAAGGAATGATGCTAAAGCTGAAACTCCAGTACTTTGGCCACCTCATGGAAGAGTTGACTCATTGGAAAAGACTCTGATGCTGGGAGGGATTGGGGGCAGGAGGAGAAGGGGACGACAGAGGATGAGATGGCTGGATGGCATCACTGACTCGATGGACGTGAGTCTGGGTGAACTCTGGGAGTTGGTGATGGACAGGGAGGCCTGGCATGCTGCGATTCATGGGGTCGCAAAGAGTTGGATACGACTGAGCGAGTGAATTGAACTGATCTTAACAGACAGTAAGACAGGAGAAGGCCACGTGCTGACCGAGGCAGAGACCCGGGGGGACACATCTCCAAGCCAAGGAACGCCAAGGACTGCAGCGACGAGAGGTAGGAAATCCATTTTTCCCTGAGTCCCCGAGAAAGAACCAACCGCTGACACCTTGGTTTTGGACTCTGGCCTCCTGAACTGGGAGCCAGCCCGTCCCTGAGGCCCGGTCTGTAGTGCTTTGTGACACGTCTAGGAAATGAAGAGCTACTGAGTGAGTCCAGACGCCCCAGAGCAGGAGGCGAGCTGTGGACGGAGGCGCTGCGGAAGCCACACTCCCATCTTGTCCTGAGAGGAAGACCGACTTCCCTCGGGGATCTGAGTGGGAAAGGGGGGCGTTCCCATGGTCTTCAGGGTCCCGGGAGGACTCAGGCCAGGGGAGAGGGAGCAGCCACCAGGCCGCTAGCCGGTACCGTGAGTCGGCATCACTCCTTTTGTTTGTAGCGATCAATTGAAACGCACGCGTGGCCAGAGTTTGGTTAATTAACCTTAATTCTGTGCTAAGCTACTGTAATCTTTAACTCTCTCCCATCACTTTCTGCCCTCTGATAATTATTATTTTTATCTGTCCATGGTTACTGAATCATCTGTTTTATCTCCTCTCCCCGAGGATAGCGTGGCACTGAATCGTTCTATACGCCCAGATGCTAACGTCAGTGTTTTCTCTTGACTAACCGGACCACGGTGCCTCTGTCTGGCTCGTATATACCGTCCAGCAGCACCATGATGGCAGAGGACGTGGGAGCCACGGGGCCGGGGGCTGGCCGTGTGCCTGGCTGCCCCGGGGTGCGCAGGGCTGAGGGCGCAGGGCAGCCTTCCCAGGTCTGCAGACGCGGATGCTGGCGTCACAGGCTCCTTTCAGGCCCCCTTGCGCCTGCTCAGCACACGCCTGACACCACACTCACAACATCGTCAGATCAAACGCCCAGGACGCTCAGCGGTGCCGGCCCTCTTTTATTACGTTTTTATTTATTCACTTTTTAACTCTTTGGCCGCATCGTGCAGCATGTGGGATCTTAGTTTCCTGACCGGGGATTAATCCCGCGTTCCCTGAAGTGGAAGCAGGGAGTCTTGACCGCTGGACCGCCAGGGAAGTCCCCGAATACTTTGTTTCCTTGACATTCCATCATCTTCCCAGGCTCTTCACAAAACAGTGGAAACAGTCCCCAAACACCTCGCAGAACTAAAGGAGAAGTGACATATCTGTCAAGCAAACAGTTATTCTTTTATTTCACAGAAATTGAGAATGAACACACTGTGAGCCAAATATTATGCTGTGAGGTGTAGGGAGCATGAGTTCAGGATAAAGCATGTCCTTCAGGAAGAGAAGTACGACAGAACACAAGCAACCAGGATAAATCACGGTTTTGAACAAACACTCTGAAAAAGCTACAAAGATACTTCGGATGTTCGGATCTTGCGAGGGAATGTCTGTATTTCAATTCCTGACAAATGCATCCTTGAACAGCTGACAACATGTCATTCTAATGCAACAGGGAGGGGGAGTGTGGTTTGTTAAGTGAACAGAGCTAACACAAATAGCTTGCCAGAGCAAAGAAAGCCGGACCACACCTCACACCACATCCAAAAACCGAGTTCTGTATAGACTCAACGTTGACACGTGAAAGCACAAACTGTCGGAAGAAAACTCAGAAACAATCAGCACAAAGATGGACATGCAGCCTTGAACGAGGTGAGACACCCAAAGGCATCGCCATGTGTGGGGCAGAGGCGCCAAGGCCTCGGACAGATGCCACCCAGAACTCGCGTGGGTGGCATGGAGCCAGCCGCCCCACACGGTACCCGGGAAATAACAACACACAAGGCAAACAGCCTCACAGAACACGGGCAAGGTCACAATAAGCAACTCGAAGCACCAGGAATCTGCTTAACATCCTGGGAGCCAGTGAAGGGGAAACTGAGACGGGAGTGAGACACCATTTTTCATGTATTACCAGGAATTAAACAATGACATCACCCAGTCCTGGCAAGAGCACAGGAGAGCCCACATGCGGCCAGCAGATACAATGTGGCAATAACCTGTGGGGAGAAAAGCTGGTGGCAAGGATTCGAGTCAAGACATGCCTGCCCTGGGAGCCCTAGGCCATGGAGAGTCTGTCTGCAGAAATCACGGGAACCACACATATATAATCAGGTTTCCCTGGGGGCTCAGACAGTAAAGAATCCGCCTGCAATGCAGGAGACCCAGCTTCGATCCCTGGGTTGGGAGGATCCCCTGGAGGAGGAAACGGCAACCCACCCCAGTATTCTTGCCTGGAGAATCCCATGGATGGAGGAGCCTGGAGGACATAGTCCATGGGGTCACAAAGAGTCAGACCCGACTAGGCGATTAACACACAGACACACATAATCAGGAGGCTGGTTGCAGTGTTGCTGTAGTGGCAACAATTGGAAGCAGCCTGTGTGTGCCCTTGTAGAACAGTCCCAGTAACCGGGCTGGGTCTCTGTCCACTGACCTGGGGGCCATCCATGATGTGTGCTCATTAAGGGAGTGTCTTGGCGTGGGCCGCCTTTACCAAACACCACCCGTTGGGTGGATTACACAGTAGAAGTATTTTCGCACAGTCCCGGAGGCTGAACATCCGAGATCCAGGGCGCAGCTGAGTCTGACGACTCCCCTCCTGCTTGGCCCACGGCCACTCCTCTTGGTGACCTCACACGGCCAAGAGAGAGGGCTGGCATCTCCGACTCTTCTTACAGGGACACCAGTCCCATGCAGTTGAGCCCCACCCCATGACCTCACTTACCCTGAATCCCCTCCTCGAAGACCTCAACACAGGCACACGGTGGGGAGGTTAGGGTTCGACATGTGAATCGGGGGAGGGGGTGGACAACCATCTGGTCTACAGGGCGAGGAACGCATTTAAACTTAACATTTAAATCGGTTTAACATTTCCATGGCCTTCAGGGGAATATATATATAGCCTGATTTTACTATTATTTTTAAATGATAAAAAGAGAAAAATGAATACATATCAGATTTGTGTGTTTGTTCAGGTTTGAGGAGGATGCTGAAAAAAGG
The DNA here is from genome assembly GCF_003369695.1 of Bos indicus x Bos taurus. Classification (NCBI taxonomy): domain Eukaryota; kingdom Metazoa; phylum Chordata; class Mammalia; order Artiodactyla; family Bovidae; genus Bos; species Bos indicus x Bos taurus. The sequence goes on along the minus strand of NC_040079.1, from coordinate 2,608,483 downwards.
AAGTGCCCTCATCCTGGATTATTTGAGGGAGTGGGAAGCCAGCAGGGGAGGGTGGAAGGGTCACTGACAAACTTTTTGGTGTGGATCTCAAGTTAAAATTACCATGTTACTTCTATAATTTAAGTTTTCTAATGAAGAAAAAAAAGTTGAAAACCCCAAATAGTCAGCGGGCTTCCCTGGTGGCTCAGATGGTAAAGCATCTGCCTGCAATGTGGGGGACCTGGGTTCAATCCCTGGGTTGGGAAGATCCCCTGGAGAAGGAAATGGCAACCCACTCCACTAGTCTTGCCTGGAAAATTCCATGGACAGAGGAGCCTTGTAGGCTACAGTCCATGGGGTTGCAAAGAGTCAGACACGACTGAGCAACTTTACTTCAGTTCAGTTCAGTTCAGTCGCTCAGTTGTGTCCAACTCTTTGCGACCCCACTTCAGTTCAAATAGTCAGCAGACACAGGTGCATCCCAGACCACCTGGAAACCGCTGAACACCCATCAGGGGCTCCCAGCCCACCTGTCTGGGGGACCCCAACCCCAGGAGGCCCCAGAGACCCAGCCTCTGGGCAGCATCGCCTGACCCTCCATCGAGAACTCGACTCCTCCCCTGAAACACAGGGAGAGCTGCTCACAGAGGAGCTTATTAGTGGACCCAGCGGCCTCTGGACTATGAGAGGCAACTCTTCACCCCACATTTTCTGTAGAGCTCTCCAGACGGACTGAACTCTGACCAGTCGAGGGGCCAGAGACGCCTTCTTCCCTCTGATGTTCCAGAAAGTTCAGGAGAAGAGCGTGAGAAGAGCCCAAAGAGCCTAATTATTTTTTTTTAACCGAACTTCAACAGTGGACAGGAGAGTATATTCTCTCTTCATATAAATCTTAAAGCCTCTTGGTTGGTGCTGTGCCCACCCCAGCCCTTCCGTTCGGCCTCTCTTATTGTGAGCAGGGCCCCGACTTTTCCTTCTGTCCCACGTCAAACTCGACAGGGGGACTCAGGGCCTGTCCCCACCGTGGAAGTCACATGGGAGCAGAAAGGAGGGGCGTTTGGGTCCAGCCCTTGAAAACCAAGCATCAGAGCCCCCCATCCATCCCCCCAGAAGGCTGTGCAAGCTGAGGCGGTTTCTGCATCCAGAGCTGAACCCCGCAGGAGAGGAGGTGGTCTTCACGCCCACCGAGAGCCCCCCGCAGCCCTCCGCCCTCCAAGCACGGTCCTCTGCATCCTCCAGGCGTCTCTCCTTCGTCAGAGACCCGGTTACAGGCAAAGATTCTGCACCTGCTAGGAAAACTACTGCCCCCAGCAGGGGATACTGGCCCCCGAGCCTGGGAGACGGAGGACACCGTGTCTCCAAGCAGGGTCCCTGCTCCCCTGCTCCAGCCTCCTCGCCCTTGGCCGTCCCGGGCGTCTTGCCTGCGTCTCCCTCTGAGCATCTCCAGTCCTGCTGGCCCTCCTATAAGCACTCCAGTCACCGGATCAGGGCCCATCTCAGTCCAGCATGACCTCATCTTAACTACAAACATCTCCTAAGGTCCTGTTGTCAAATAAGGTCACATTCTGAGGCTCTGTGTGGATGTGAATGGGGGGTGGGTGCTATTCAACACAGAGCGAATCACCAGATTCGCATGTGATTTTCTTCCATGCACCTTCCTCCCTGCATGTTCTGCAGGGGTGTTACACCTTCCAAAGTGGACCTGACCACAGCCGAGGGCCAACCGCTGCAGCCAGGGTTTCAATCGTAAGAGAGCCACGCAACTCCAGGTGGCCATCCTTTGTAAAGTGACAGCCACAGCTTTCTCTAAACACTGGAATTCCAAGTCTAAGTAACTAAAACTCCTGGGTTCCCCTGGTGGCTCAGTGGTAAAGTATCCACCTACCAATGCAGGAGACTCGGGATCGATCCCTGGTTCAGGAAGATCCCACAACTAGGCCGGGGCACTCCAACTACTGGGCCTGTGCTCTAGGGCCCAGGAGCCACGCTCCTGAAGCCCATGCACGCTGGAGCCCGTGCCCTGCAACAAGAGACGCCTCCGCAGTGAGAGGCCCGCGCACCGCCACGGGAGAGCAGCCCCGGCTGGCCCCAAGCGGAGGGAAGCCCGAGCAGCAGCCAAGACCCGGCACAAACAGAAAGCACCGACTAAAGAGAAAATCGACTCCTGTTGAACAGGGCTTCTTGAGCTCGGTGCTGTGGACAATGAAGACCAGCAAATCCTTTGTGGTGGCTGTCCTGTGCCCACAGCGCCCGCCTCTCCCCGCGAGGCCGGGTAGCTCCCTGGCCCCCCACTTGCCCGCCAGCCGTGTCTCCAGTGTTGCTCCAGGTCGCCCCCAGCGGACACCCACGGCCGCAGACCAGGTTCTGAGCGGAAGCCTCTTCTGAGTCACCGTGATGGGGAAGGAGGCCGTCTGGCCGCCTGGGCTTGCTGGCGGCTGCGTCCGGGCCGACCCCGGGGCAGCACGTGGTAGCATCATCAGCAGCCGAGCCCAGCCCACCCCCTGCCTCGCCAGCAGATGCACAGCAGCTCCAGGCCTCTGCTGACCGCAGGCACTGAACGCTGGTGCCCACCCCCATTTTATTTGTGAATAGGCTTCTCATCATAGATAGACTCTTTAAAAAAACTGGGTCATACTAGACCTAAATCCTGACCATCAGTCTTTGCTGCCTTCTCCTTCACGTTTATGTTTTTAAATTGAAATTCAAGGAATAGGGTCCATGTCAGGGCTCCCCAGGTGGCGCTAGTGGTAAAGAACCTGCTGCCAGTGAGGAGATGCAAGACACGTGGGTTCAATCCCTGGGTCTGGAAGATCCCCTGGAGGAGGAAATGGCAACTTGCTCCAGTATTCTTGTCTGGAGAATCCCATGCACAGAGCCTGGTGGGCTACAGTCCACGGAGTTGTAAAAAGTTGAACACGACTGAGCACGCATGCACTTCTTTTGTGGAGGACATTAGCAACAGCTTCCCTGCTAGCTCAGTTGGTAAAGAATCTGCCTGCAATGCAGGAAACCCAGGTTCAATTCCTGGGTCAGGAAGATCCCCTGGGGAAGGAATAGGCTACCCACTCCAGTATTCTTCGGCTTCCCTTGTGGCTCAGCTGGTAAAGAATCTGCCTGCAATGCAGGAGACCTAGGTTCGATCCCTGGGTTGGGAAGATCCCCAGGAGAAGGGAAAGGCTACCCACTCCAGTATTCTGGCCTGGAGAATTCCATGGACTATATAGTCCATAGGGTCGCAAAGAATGGGACATGACTGAGCCACTCTCACTTTCACTTGCCACTATTGCTTAACATGAAGCTAAATTAAAGAATTTCTTTCCCTCAAGATCGTGTGAACTTAGCATGTATGTCATTAGACTAGCCACGACATTTGAACTAGGGAGGTTCAGATTGGACTTAGAAGGTTAAAAATGTGTTTCGAGGCAGGAGGGCTCCTCAAACCTTAGACTGAGGGTGCGCTGAGCCCACGGCCAGGTGGTGGTGTGTGTGCGCGCCTTCGGCTGGGGGCCTGTGATTTCATCAGCCGATCCACCCTGCCGTCCTCGTCCTCTCCCTCTGCACTGGGACTCCAGCTCTCCCTTGTCAGGGGTGATGGCTGGTGATGCGCAGTCCGCACTCCCAGGGGCGCTGGTCCCTGATTTGTCTGCTTCCTAATCACTCCTCAGCTGAGCCTTCAGGAGCTCTGGCTGCTCTCAGCGCCTCACAGTCCATCAGGCAGACACAGCCGGGAATCCAAGCAAGATGCAGGGCCACGTGGCTAGTGGCTAGAGGGGCAGAGATCCAGGGAAATGCCCGGTCGTCAGGGAAGGGGGACACCGCCCGTCAGGTCCCTGGAGGGCTGAGCCCTGAGCCCCGCATGTCCCAGGATATATCAGACAGACCTGGGAGAATGAGAGCTGCTCACGCGCTGTAAATCACCCAACTCCCTGGAGAACCTTGTATGAAAGTGTGAGACCCAAGTCAGCTTGGATCTCAATGACAGCTTGAGCGAATCAACCAGAATGCGTGTCAACATCTGTTCAACATCATAAATAGGAGTTTACTTCAATCAGATCAGTGTCTGGTAGGACCCTCTGTAAGTGAAAATGATGCTGAAATTTAGAAAAGGGGAAAAAAATTGGTTCTGAAAGTTCACCTGATATTCTCTAATAGCGGCTTTATAACAAAGACAGTTCCATCTGCTCTGCCTGCCAATTCATGCTCGGCCCTGAGGGCTGTTTCTTTCTCTGGGTCATTGTCCTATTAAATGGTTCTTTGACTATTTGGGGAGCAGGACACCTTTTTCTGCCATGGCTTTATGTTATATTACCAACCATTTCTTCCTCACACTATAGTCAGAAAACAAAATACACTAATTTCTCCTTTATCACTCAGTAAAACCAAAAAGATCTGCAATGGATATCCATTCAAGCCTGCTGACATACAGATCAAAGACAGCAGGACATCTCTGGGGGATTGCCCATGCCATAGAGGAGCTAAGAATAAACCACACGCAGATCATGTGTGAGTGGTGACCTGGGCCTCGGTGTGACCACGTAGAGATAACCTGGGCCTCGGTGTGACCACAAATGGATAACAGATAACCTGGGCCTCGGTGTGACCACCTACAGATAACAGATATCCTGGGCCTCGGTGTGACCACCTACAGATAACCTGGGCCTCGGTGTGACCACATACAGATAACTACAGAGTCAGGCGTCCCAGGGTCGCGCCCGCCACGGTCACCCCCGCATGGGCTGAACCCCGGACAACACGTGTCTGTGCCTCTCTATCGCAGCCTCCTGTCCCGTCCTCAGCTCGGAAGGCGGGAGGAAGGAACAGGCCAGGGCTGGCAGCTCAGAACCTTGACACGACTTCAGTTGGCCAGCAAGTGGAACTGCTGTGGACTCACAGACCTCGAGAGCAGACTGGGGTTGCCAGGGGTGGGGGTGCAGGAGGGCGGGATTGGGAGTTGGGGTGAACAGACACACACTGGGGTACATGGGATGGACAAGCGAGGTCCTGCCGTGTAGCGCAGGGAGCCACAGTCACCATCCTGTGATAAACCGCAATGGAAAAGAAGACAGAAGAGAATGCATCTGTGTGCATAACTCAGTCACTTTGGTGTCCAGCAGAAATCAACCCAACATTGTAAATCAACTCTACTTCAGTAAAATAAATACATAAAAAGGAACTGCTCTATATTCAATCCTGGAACGTGCCGATCAGTCAGAAAGAGAGAAGGGAGAAAGGAAAGTTTGTGAGGTTTGGGGAGAATAGATACGTGTGTATGTATGGCTGAGTCCCTTGGCTGTTCGCTTGAAACTACCACAATGTTGTTAATTGGCTATACCCCAATACAAAATAAAAAGTGTAAAATTTGGATTAAAAAAAAAGGAAAGCTCATGCCATCCCGGAAAAGACTCTCAAAGCAAAATGAATGCTTGTTCCCTGAATTTTTAAGTACACGCCCAGGCGGCAGAGGCTGCAGATCACTCAGCTGACAGCTGGGAAGAGAGAGTTCCCGGAACAAGGCCCACAGAAGACCAGGCGACCCGCAGGGTGTTCTTTAGGACGCGCGGGACACTCGCCTTCCACAGTCCACCCCAGAGGCAGAGGTCGACCTCAACTCTGAATTCCACTCACCAACAGCGTCAAGCGGAGTGAAAATCTGAGCACCTTTGACCGGAGAAGCAATCTCTATGGGATTAAAGCAATTCTCTTCCTTAGGAAAGGAAAATAGGCGGTCTGTAATTACCTGCTCCCAGTGGCAACGGCGGTCCTTCCAGCCTCAGTCTAAGGCGACCGACTCGGCGGCTTGGCCCTTCCTGCATTGTTTCAGCACCTACCAAGAGGATTAAAAATAATCTCCTTCCCTTTTAATTTTGCGTCACCCCTCTACCCTGCATCCCCGGGGGACGCTGTGGAAGTTTAATCCCCGTGGTTTGGGGCTGGGGGAAGGTTAACCCTTGTTGAGGCGCCAGCTGGACGAGAAGCCCTGGGGGAAAGGGCCCCCTGGTGGCCCTGCCCGGAAGAGCACTGAGCACCCGGCCGAGGGCTCGAGGTTCGTGGGCAGAGCTGTGTCTTTCGGTGCTCAGGGCCCCCAGGGTCCCTCTCTGAGTGGGTCCCAGCCAGGCCTGCCCACCCTGGTACCTCCCACCGCCCCCACCACACTCGGGTGACCCAGTCTCCCTCTCTGCTCTGAGACGGGCAACTGCGCCCTCGCGGATTCGTGTGTGTGTGTGTGTGTGTGTACGCTCACACCCGTGCACATGCGGTACGCACACATGCGTGCACACATGCTCACACGTCTGTGCACACGCACATCACACACACCTGCATACACTTGCTCCTGCCCCCCAGGTTTGCATTTGCTCCCTGGCCTCTCGGGGGGCGGCTGAGTCTGAGGAGGAAGAGGGTTTGGCCATCGAGGGCAGTTCCAACCTGGTGGTCCGGCCAGTGGCAACGCTGCCCCGGGGATAGGCCCAAGGCGACTCAGATAGCTCGGGGCCGTCTGGCAGGGGCGGGAGGCTGGCGTGGAGTCTGCAGAGTGCAGGGGCCGTCAGCCTGTCAGCCCCGGGGGAGAAAGAAACTGACAGTCCTGCAGGGCCCAGACGTCCACCAGCTGGGCAGGGGGCGGCGAGCTGGTCAGGCAGCACCCTCCGCTGACACAGGGCTGAGGAATCCAAACTCCCGCCCTCGCCCCAGGGTCCTGGCCCCAAGGCTGGAGCAGCCACAGCTGCGCCCGCTCGGCGCCAACCTTCCTGAACCTTCTGGCCACCCGGCCTCGGTCCCCAACCCTCCTTCTGGTGGCTGCGTGGCAGCATCTAAACCCTGAAACCCTGGATTCAATTTCTCTCTGTTTAAAATCACCGCAGAGATTCTTACACTCGGCAGACCCCTGACTGAGACGTGATGGGTGCAAGGACCGTCTGCAGACCTGAGCTGGCCGGCCTCACCCAGTTAGAGGCGCTGAGACCGGGTCACGTGTAAAATGGGACCCTGCCAGTCTCAGGCGTGCAGTGGCGTCCGTCTGGGGCCTCCCGGGACCTCAGTGTCTGTGGAGCGAGGCTGGGCTTCGACAAACCGCAGGTAGGCGAGTAGCCCCAGTGCAGGGGAGATGGGCTTCAAGCTGCTCTGCGCTGGGGCTGCAGGTCGTCGGTTTAGGAGCCCTCACTTGGGTGACGCCATAGATGCCTGGTGACCACCGCGGCACAGCCTGTCCCCAGCAGCCACAGGGCGGAACCTCCTGCGGTCACCTGGGCGCAGCTCCCTGGCAATCAACCAGGAGAGCGTGGGTGCCAGAGCCCGAGCCAGGGCGTCCGGGCAGAAGGGAGACGTTCCACTCTCAATCTGCCCCCCGACCTTCCGGGCAGAAGGGAGATGCTCCACTCTCAATCTGCCCCCCGACCTTCCCCAGGAGCCTCCTGCCCTGAAGTCCACGCCCTCCCTCGGACCATGCACGGGACCCCGAGGACTTGGTCCCCGGATGACCACGGCAGCGGCCTCCCCCGGCCTCCTGCGCCGGTGGGCAGGAGGGCAGCTCTCGTCGTGGAAGCCTTCCCTGGACTCACACGGGAAAGATGCCCGAGGCACTGAATCAACAAATCAGAACAACAGCCAGAGGGTTTCTCTTTTTAAAAAAATGAAAGAGGAACTTCTCTGGCAGTTCAGTGGGTTAGAATCCATCTGCCAATTCAGATGCCACGGGGCAACTAAAGCCTGCGAGCCACAGCTACTGAAGCCCATGTGCCTGGAGCCTGTGCTCTGCAAAGAGAAGGCGCCGCCGTGAGAAGTCTGTGCGCCCCCAGCGGAGGGTAGCCCCTGCTGGCTGCAACTAGAGAAAGCCTGCGTGCAGCAATGAAGACGCGGCACAGCCGAAAATAAATAAATGGATTTTTTTTTAAAAGGATTCTTCATAGAAACAAGTTCAAATGTAACTTGTTTAAAGAAAAGAAAGAAAAGGAGAGAGAAAAGAGAAGACGACACACAGTCAGAGCCGCCAACCAAGCGAACGACGGAGGCGCAGAGAGCCCCAAGTGCACAGGCCTGAAAGCCGAAAAGGCCGCTCCTTCTCACTCTTCTCTGGGAGAGAAGGAAAAGGGGGCCTAGAAGGAGAGCAGCCAGGCTGCTGAGGATGGAACACACGGATTCTGCGCGCGTCCTCTGGACGTCTGAGGTAGGAGATCCGCTCGTCTCAGAGACAGGGTCCGGGGCCCCCGTGGCTCACAGAGAGAAGAATCAGCAACAGAGACAACAGCCCCCTGACTCCAGCGCTGCCTTCCCGGGACTGCCCAAACCTCCCAAGGGCGGGGATGGAAGGTGGCCCCCGCCGCTGACCCGGGGGGCCACCAGGAACCGGGGGCAGAGGCCGCATGGACCAGGCGGTGGCCACCTGCCTGCTTCTGGCACGTGTTCTGTGTAGCAGATAGCCATGTGTGCCTGCCACCTCACTGAGAGAAAGGCTACTTTTGAGAATTGGAATTCCTGAAATGACATGGAATTCTTTTGATTTCTCGGAAAAAAAAAAACAAACAACCCAAACTTAATTTAATTACACAGTAATAATCTGTCCACGATGGGAAAACATTAGAAAGATGAGCCAAAAAAAAACCAAAGCCTCATGGCAATGCCAGGATGACCCCACCACCATTGAGGCATATATCCTGTGTCCCCATCCTCCAAGACCAGATGCTCACTCATGGGGAGTGTCTGTATACACTGAGTAGTCACTTCCTTTTTGTACTTAAAAACTGCACTACATCTTTCTGATTTTTTACATGCTGATTCACAGGTTCATGTGAACTTAATTTTATCTACAATTGTCAAAGTAATATATCGATTAAGGTGTTAGGCAACACCTGATTATTCATTACAAGGACTGATGCTGAAGCTCCAATATTTTGGCCACCGGATGCGAAGAGCTGACACATTGGAAAAGACCCTGAAGCTGGGGAAGATTGAGGGCAGGAGGAGAAGGGGACGACAGAGGATGAGATGGTTGGATGGCATCACTGACTCAATGGACGTGGGTTTGAGCAAAGCTCTGGGAGATGGTGAAGGACAGGGAAGCCTGGCGTGCTGCAGTCCACGGGGTCACAAAGAGTCGGACGTGACTGAGCCACTGAACACACACACAACCATGGGCTGACGACGTCCATAGAACGTCAGGGGTGGTCCCCCGACTCCCGCCTGCCGGTGAGGCTTCTGGCCCTGCACCCATCCGCACACCATCTCTTTCTATTGCTTGCAGGAAAATTCGAGAGAGAGCTCAGGACTGTCCCCCATCCCGCTTCAGTCCCATCGTCGCACTAGGGTCTCCGCACTGTCTTCTGGGCCCTCACGCTCACAGCACAGGGCGGAAGTGTGGACCGCCGGGTGGCCACCTGCCACAAGACCACCACCCCCCAACCCTCAGGCTGACAGACCCGCCCCTGTCGCCCCTCCTCTGCTCAGGCAGGAGCCCCCACCCCCGGGCGGGCCTCACCTCACGGGGACTCCCGGGGCGGGCACACTCCCTTGTGGTATCCTGACCGTAAGATACCATCCGGAGTGTCTGGGGGCTGGGGTGTCGGGGTCTTTTGGACAAATTCCCCACTTGTTGAAAAGGAGCGTAAGGCAACACTTTTCCATTTTTCTGTTCTGAATGTTGTCTACACGTGACACCAGGAGACGGGTGGCTCATCGGGGACCACGGGGAGAATCCGCCCACCAGGCCGAGCTCTCTTTCTGCCAAGATCGGCAGACAGGAAAAACAGAAAGGGGCTCAGTCATCCCTGGGGTCCGTGGACCTCTGAACTCACCCCCAGAGCCACCGGCACACAGACTGTCTCCTGTGTAGGACAGGAGACGCTGCTTTAGCCAGCTGGCCCATTGTTAGACAGTGAGAGCTTCCCAGGGCCGCCTTTTTGAAACGAGCAGTGGTCACACCATCAAGCTCTGATGCCGGGAGTGGGGATGAAGGCCAGATCTGTCTCTCACTGCTGTCACAGGCAGTGCTCACGCTGCTCCCCTCTGAACTCCGAGAACTTCTCTCCACCACACCCAGCATGGGCTGAACACACACCAGGCGTCCTGGCTCAGGGTGGCCTGGGTCCAGAGCATAACCTCTGAGCTACAGCGACTGGGAGCCGGGAGCCAGGGAACCAGGAGCCAGGCTGCCAGGGCCCCCGTGGGCTGGGAAGACACCCATGATGCCCAGGGAGCCTTGGTTCCTGGGTCCACTGACTGCGCAGACCACCAACACCCAGCCTGCTTTCTGCCATTAACCCCTGGAGGAGAGGTTCTGTTGGTTTCCGCTTGGGGAATAGCAACTCCTGTGGCATTGTTTGGGTACGAATAGTCCTCCCTAATGAAATATCTTTAGGCTGCTGTCCCATGCTGAGAAGGGCCATCTGCTGCCGTGGCTCTCAATGTTTGGGCCATGACCCACTTTTTCAGATGCAACTCATTACATAAAGCGTCAGGAGACAATAGTTTCCGTCGTCAAGATGCACTCTGACACTTCATGTACATGCTTCCACGCCGTTTCACCCCTGGACGCTGACTGATGGCCCACTGGCTGGGGGGCCCCGCAGTCTGACCATCACTACGGGACTGAGTTCCCCTCTGCCCCCCAGGCGGCCTGTGACTGTCCAACACTCACCCTCTCATCTCTCTGGGAAACAGGCCTCCGTGCCGCCATGAGGATGGGGTCAGTTCAAGCAAATGAGACTTCTCTTCACCTCAGCACTGTGCGCCCCTCCCTTCAGGCCTGCCTGGGTCTGGGGCCCGGAACCAGGCGGGAGCCCCAAGCTCCCCTGTCCACTGAGTCTGCGAAGCACCCATCTCAGGCCTTGCTTGGTTACCACTCAGAGAAAATGGGGCCTCTCCCCAAGGGTCTCCCGGCCCACTACGCCGGGTGGGGAGTTGATGGGGGCCTAGTGGCCCTCCTGGGCAGGGGGGACCAGAGGGGCACTTTGCCTGAGAGGGCCTCACAGTAACTCTCTGGGTCTGTGTTTCACTGGAGGCTCATTACCCCCTCCCCTCCCTTCTCCAAACACGGGCGGGGAGGGGGCAGTGCCTGCAGAAGTGGGGGCAGAAGGTAAAGGTGGATCTTCTGGGGGCGGCTGCGGCCCGAGCCCACTGGGGATGGTCCAGAGCTGGGGGAGCGCTCCTGAGAGGTTTCGCGCACCTGGGAGTACTGGACCCCCTTCCCTGTGCTGCCCCACCCCCAGTCTGGCCCTTTCTGCTCACTGGAGAAAACTCTAGGAGAGAGCAGGGCTCCCGGAGTCAGTGGGAACCCCTGGGGATACGGGAGAAGCCACATCTGCCACAACTCCCCCACCCCAAACCTGACGTCACACCCCAACCCCAACCTCCCACTCCAACCCTGATCTCCCACCCCTTGACCTGTCACCCCAACCCCAACCTCCCACCCCAACCCTGATCTCTCACCCCTTAACCTGTCACCCCAACCCCGACCTCCCACCCCAACCCCGATCTCCCATCCCTTGACCTCTCACCCCATCTCCGACCTCCCACCCCAACCCTGACCTCCCACCCCAACCCCGATCTCCCATCCCTTGACCTCTCACCCCAACCCCGACCTCCCACCCCCAACCCTGACCTCCTACCCCAACCCCGACCTCCCACACCAATGCCAACCTCCCACCCCAACCCCGACTTCTCACCCCAACGCCGACTCTCACCCCAACCCCGACCTCCCACCCCAACCCTGACCTCCAACCGCAACCCCAAACCTGACTTCAACCCTGACCTGACCCCACCCGAATCCCACCCCATCCTCCTAGGGCCAGCCCTCCGGACGTCCCCATCTCCCAGCATCCTACAGGTGGCCGCGGGGGGCGTGTCCTGGTGCCTGTGGTCCCGTGAGCAGCCTCCCAAGCAGGCCACCCTGCACAGGTGTGTACGGAGCTGAGAGAGGAAAGAGGGGCGGAGGGCTCAAGGCCAGGCTAGCCCAGGGCCACGGGGCACCCGAGGCCGCTTGGCTGAGCCAAAGCAGGGTGAAGCCGGCCGGTGGCGGGGCCAGGCAGGTCCTAACCCTGCAGAGCCGGGCCTGCCTCCTGTAGCAGGTGTGGCCTGAGGACAGGCTCTGGAGCTCCCTGAGGGCATCTCCCGGGCTCCCCCGGCTCCTGGACCAGAGGCTGTGGCTTCCCAGCCGGGATGCCCATGGAAGGAGTCAGGGAACAGACAGGGCAGGTGGATTTCTGCACAGGCCCCAGTGCTGCCCCTGCGGAGCGTGGAGGGTGGAGAAAAGGTTGCAGGGAGGCACACAGGGCACCCTGTCCCTCAGGCTACGGCAGCGATGGGGCATCAGGAGCTGCCGTCTGGGGACACATGGCCCCTCGGGGCCTGCCCCCGCCTGCGCCTCATCTTCCGAGCTCACCTTCACGGGGGATGGAGCACGCTGGGCAGGGCCGGCTGCAGCCCACTCACCAAGCGCAACCTAGCCCAGAGCAGCTGTCCACGTCCCTGCCGCCACGCCACCCTCCCCAGCTCCGGGCTGCACACAGGCAAGCAGCCTGCACGGATCACCAGCCGCTTTGGGTGTGAATCGTCCACACCACGCTGGAAAGGCCAGCTCGGGCCTCTCAGCAGGGCCCTCCCCTCCCTCCAAGGAAGGCCTGTCTCTCCACCCCCCGCCACACCCAGACCCTCAGCTTGGAGGGCGCAGCACGCCGGTCAGTGCTTCCCTGCATCCTTGGAGAAACAGGACCGAAAAAGGAAACGAGAAAGCAGGATAGGGCAGGCGGGGGGTGTCTCGCTGCCTTTGGCCGGCATGTTGGGACGCACCTTGAGTCTAGGCCTCTCCCAGCCGGAGCACAGGCCAAGTCCCGCCGGGCGCTTCTTGTGTGTGTGTGTGTGTGTGTGTGTGCGCGCGCGCATGTGTGCTTCTCAAACACCAAGCTGAGCATACACTGCTTGCTTGCAGCAGAAGGACCTGTACACCATCCCTGCCGGCAGGCCGCCAGGCCCACATCCAAGGCAGCGGGTGAAGCCCTGACTTCATGCTGTACAAGGCCCCTGCGTTTCAAGTCCGGCTGGCCAAGAAAATGGCCATGGGGCTTTGAAGCCGAGGAGCGTTTCCTGAGTGGGTGGGAGGGAAGGCCGCTGGGTTCTGTGAAGCGTAGACGCCACTGTGGTCACCAGACTTGTGTTGGCCAGAGGCCGGGAGACTGACCTCCAGCCCTGACCCCAAAGCCGCATGGTTCCAGGACACGTGGCTGGAGACCCAGCTTCTCCAGGCACCGTGGAGCCTCCCCATGCCGGCCCAGAGCGTCCGGCTCCAACGCCAAGGGCCGGAGTTGAGGGGGACCTCTCCCCACAACCACTGAACATGCCCCAGGACAGCCGGGCTCGCAGTTGCCGGGACTCTGAGCTCACCCTGACCCGAGGGATGGACGCGGCAGAATGGCGGCTCTCAGGGCTCAGCAGACAGTTTGTGGCGACTTTGAAAATGTGGTTTCAAGTGGATCGTTTCAGAGCAGAACCAAGTGGGGCGAGCAGGCCTGTTGCTGCTGGAGGTGAGTCCACGTGGGAGCTCGGGGCACTCCGCACGGACCCCAGGGAAAACCCCCAGGGATGCAGTGGGAGAGCTTGTAGGGAGCAGGGCCCACTGTCCTTCGGGACCCTGGGACACCGCTGAGCTGCTTTGCGTGTTCTCATCAGAAAGCAGGTTTATTCTGCAGGTCGCTGTCAGGACAGGAAGTCACTGAAAGGCTGGCATGGCGGGGTTCTCGATCAACAGCTGCCAGCTCCCCAAGATCCCCACCCCGCCACCTCCTCCGGGACCTTCCAGGTCCCCTGGGTCGCTCTTGAGAGAAAGACTCCTTCCTCTGTCCTGGCCCAGATGCACCAGCAACGGGTCCTGTAGCCCACAGTCTAACCTCTTGCCATAGTGACCCTCCCTTTACTTTAGAGGCCGAACTGGCCTCTGCACACACACCTTCCCTGCCCTGCTGGACGGTGGGAGGGGCCAGGGCTGCTCCGCCCCTGCAGGTCACTGTGACCGCCGGGGCCACCTTGTCACAGGGAATCGGCCTGAATGGAGCTGCCATGGGTGCACGGTAATGCAAGTCATCATGGTCCTTCCTGGGGAAGCACCCGAGTTATCAGAATTATCCAATAATTCTGGTGAATTACTTGGTGAAATTATGGAAGAAGGGTTGATGCGGGAAGGAAGGCCCTGCCCTTCTTGGGGTGGCTCCTGACCCAACATGTCTCTTAAAGACAACCTTCAGAGTGCCCTGCTGGGCCTTGACCAGCCCACTCTCATGCTCTCTGATGGGCAAGTGCTCCAGAAAGAGGTGGAAAAAGCCAACGGCCCAACTCGGTCATTTGTTCAAGTCCTGCACCAAACCATCAGGAAATCCAAACCCAGCTTCCGTTCAGCCCTGAGCGCGTTGGGTGACGTTGTGCAACACCTTTTCCAGACTTGTTTCACTTGTGTGTGTTAGTCGCTCTGTCATGTCCGACTCTTTGCGACCCCGTGAACCGTAGCCCACCAGGCTCCCCTGTCCACGGGCAAGAATACTGAGCTGGGTTCCCACGCCCTCCTCCAGGGGATCTTCCCCACCCAGGGATTGAACCTAGGTCGCCTGCATTGCAGGCAGATTCTTTACCAGCTAAGCCACCAGGGAAGCCCTTGTTTTGCTTAGGATGACTATGAAATCGCTTACTATTCCGAGCACTTACCACCTGAGCGCTGGGTGGGGGGAGAAGACAGGAGCCCAGGTTTGCCCTGGGCCCACCTAGCCCCTCCCTCCTGGATCCTCAGACCCCTGCAGGGCGGGGCGGGGTGGGGCAGGGCGGGCCGGGGTGGGGGCCCTCCCAGGTGGGCTCCATGAAGGAAACATATCCATCTTTCCACTCAGACAAGTGACTGAGTCTGTCTCAGAGAAGGGTCTCGCATCCTTACCCCCAGGAGAATCCTCTGCGGATCTTGGCGGCAGGGGTGGGGAGCCGGGGGAGGCGCTCAGCCTCTGAGGTCCCTAGGCAGCCCCGGCAGCCACTCTGGGTCCCCTGCAGGCCTCGCCCAAGAACCGTGCAAGCGCTATTTTTATCCTGATGCACAATAGTGCCGAAACGCCTTCCGACTTGACAAGACACAAAATTTAGGTGCTGGGAGAGAGACTTCAATTTCAAGCTTAAAGATTACTTTGGGTCCCCCAGGACTCAGAAGCAATTTAGAGCTGATACCCTGAACAAGAGAAAGGTTAGAAGATTAAGACCAACTGCTGTTTGGATAAATGGCTGGTAATTGCCCGCACCCGCAATTATACACGGGGACATAATTTCTTTTCCGCTACCTTTCTCCTCTCCTGCGTCCCATCAGGATTTATTCGGAAGGAGCCCACCTTGGTCTTCTCCTGCCGAGCCTTGGTGACGTCGTGCTCCACTTCGTCCATCAGGGCCCTGCATGCTAAACAAGGCAAGGAGCGCGTGTTACTCCTGGAAGGGCCCCCCACCCCGAGCCTCAGTCCAGCTGCAGGGATGCGAGCCCACGGTCCCCGGGGCTGGGACAAGCTCCTGTCCTCTGGTTGCCTCTGCACAGGCTGAGACGCGCAGAGTTTTCAGACAGCCAGACTGAGGCTTCCTTTGCTTGTCCTTTTGCCCCCTGTGTTTTTCATAAACCACATACGTTTTACGTTTTCATGTAAAACACACTTTTTTTTTTTAAAGAATAGAGAGACCTCCGCTCCGAGTCCTTCAGAGTTCCCTAAGCCCCACTGGGTCACAGTCATTACACCCTTGGAGCCTCAGCAAAGGGAAACATTTTGTCCGAAACGGGGCCCTGCTCCCAAAGACATGCTTTGGCTGAATTTAAAATCTCAGGGAACCTCTGAAACTGACCTTTCTACCCGGCTCTAGAGCTGATTCTGCTCCTCTTCTCAGGCAGGGCTGCCCAGCTGAGAATTCTCACTGAGAAAAAGTAAACGAAGTGATGATGCCTCCAACATCAGCCTCGTTTGCTCAACAGGACTCTGGTTCTGAACTTGCTGTCTTTGCCCCCATTCTGACATGGATGTTGCAGGAGCCCAGCAAAGCCTGGGCTGCTCACAGCCCCTCGCCTGGTGTTAAACGAGGCGCGCGCACATTTTCTGTCTGTTTTGAGCACTGCATTTTGGGGGCGAACAGCATAACCTTTAAATTCCCAAATTTGAACACCAGCATGACCAACCCTGGTTTTAGCACTGTTTCCTGGTTAGCATCACCGACTCAATGGACTTGAGTTTGAGCAAACTTTGGGAGATGGTGAAGGACAGGGAAGCCTTGTGTGCTGCCATCCATGGGGTCACAAAGAGTGGGGCCCGACTGAGCGACTGAACGACAACCTGGTCGTAACACCTGAGTGGGATGGCGTGGGCTCAGCCCGCGTCAATGGCAGCAAGGACCAACCACAGTCTCACCGACGCCGACGCTACAGACACGTCCTGCCTGCCCCGTGCTGGGCCGTGAGCCACGCTTTCGACACTCCTCGGAGCCTGGAGAGTGACCCTGTGTCACGGTGAGGCTTACAGAGACTGGACGACATTCCCTAGTCCCTCTCCGCAGGCCGCCCAGCACGTCTGCGGGGGTGCGCAGGCAGGCCATGGGTCACCCGGCCCAGCTGCAGACCCGGTGACCCTCGGGCAGTGGGAGCCGTCCTTGATCGTTAGGATTACCTACTATGGAGGTGCCGGCCTCCTGAGCAGCACCCCCTCTTTCTCCATCCCCAGGCCTCTGAGAACAGCTCGTTGGTACATGGAGCCAGCAGGAGCTGGAAGGGCAGCGGATGGATGCCCAAAGCCTGGAGAGCCTGGCACGGCCTGCTCCTCCAAGCCCAGCCTGCAGCCGCATGTCCCCTTCCCAGCTTCAGGGGCCCTGTAACTGGCATCCCAGCACTTCCTGAAGGCCCCTGGCCCCGTGATGCCCTCCTGTGGCCGTGGACCAGCGCCCTGGGCGCTCAGGGCAGCTCCCCTGGCCCCCTGGACGGCAACTTCCTTCCTTTGTGAGGGGCCTCAGCGCTGCCCTTCTGGGTCCATTACAGTCCCAAAAAAGAGTCTCCAGGGGGTCCCTGACCCGCCGAGCCCACCGGCGGGGGTGGGGACCACACACCCCCGGCCTTGCAGCTGGCGGCTGGCCCAGCACCTTGGCCGGGAGGCCTCTCAGGAAGAAAGCACAGGTGCCCGTTGCGGCTGAGGACGGCTCAGGGTCCCTGGGGACGGACAGGTGTGAGGAACGGTGTCCTCGAGGCTCCCGACCCCCTTCACTCCTTGCTCCCAGGAGGGGGAAGGGAGTGGGAACCAGTCTCTCGGCCGCAGGGAAGGGAACGGTCAGTGCGAAGGGGCAGTGGCTGGTGTGGCCGTGGGGCCAGGAGGTGGCTTCCAGGGGGCGATATGGGTCCCCCCACCAAGAGGGCCGCAGCAGGCCAGCCTGAGGAGCCCCACAGAGCAGGGCCCGGGGGACTGGGGGCCTCCGTGCTCCAGCAATGCCCCCAGCCCTTCCTCATACAGCTGCCCGCTTGGAGGGCAGCGGAGTCCCTGTTCACAGCCCGGGGCTTCTGAGCCTGCCCTGGGGTGCCTGCTTCGCCCACTCTGCCTCACTTAGCTCTCTCTTCATCAGAGGAGTGGATAACCTAGAAGCCACCTAGCGTCCACATCCACTCAGCAGACCAAACACCCCTCCCCAGCTGGACCTGGCAGCCCTCCTGGGACCCCAGGCCTGCACGGCTCTCTGCTCTGTGTCTGCAGACTCGGGTTCCAGGATGTTCCAGGATCTGGCAGGTCTAGGGTGCCCCAGGCTCTGGGGAGCCCATGGGGTGAACCTGGCCGCTGTGCCTACCCCTGGGCAATTGGTCCTGTTAATGTCCTGCTCCTTTCAGCTCGGGCCTAGTCTGGAAAGCGCCGGGGCAGGTGGGGAGAGGAAAGAGTTGATGGCGGGGTTGCTGTGGTCCCCACGCCCCTGGCCCTGCCTTCTCTTCTGTGGCACCAGCGGCCTGGAGTTCCAGCCTCCAGAGACCACACTCACCGGTCAAGCAGAGCAGCTTGGGGAAGAGGTAAGCCGCACCCACGCAGAAGGCCAGGCTTCCCGGACAGCCCTGGAGGGCGTGAGGTCGTCCAGGCCTGCGTCCCGACGCTGTGCAGGGAAGGGGTGGCTCGAGCAGAACAGATCATTTCACATTTTCGCCCCAGGTCACAGAACAAGTTAACACAGTCACATCAGCGACCTGGGTCTCCAGATTTCTAGTCCGGCATTAATTTAAATGTTAATCTGAAATCTTCACTTAAGTCACTGGAGTTTCGAGTTTATTAGAGCAGGCGGCGGGCCTGGAGCCTCCTGGGGGGGTTGGCGGGTCACGTTGCCTGCCAGAGGGCGAGCCCTCCCCTCCGCTGGGCCCGCCTGTCTCCTCCCTCCGCCTGCCTCCTCCTCTCTCCTGGCCTCTTCTCTCTCTCTTGCTGGGAGTGAGATTTGGAAATGGGGAGGAGATGAGGCAGGTGTCGGAGTCGCTGGGATGGTCCCTGGGGGCTGCAGAGGGCAGGCTGGGGGCACCCCCCTCCCAGCCCTGTGGGTGGGGACAGTGCCCGGGAAGCCCGCAGCCTGCTGGCCCCCGTGCTGACACCACTCCAGCAAAAGAGCACGCGTGACCTGGGAGTCCAGACCCCTCTCCCCACGGCCCACTCCTGCACCGTGCTGGGCACACGCCCTGAAGGCTCAGGAGTCACCCGCGTTCGAGGACTCGCAGTCTGCAAGGTGACGAGAGGGACAGGGGAGTCTCGGGAGTAGATCCCAGCCAGGCCTTCAAGGTGCTTGCGTTTTCCTGGAGGGCAGCGAGCTCAGCAAGGGGCACAGAAACCAGCGGTGCAGGGTGGGGGCTGCAGACACCCCGCCTGGACCAGTGGGGTGAGCGAGGCCGCCTGAACCCCCAGAGCCACCCCCAGCACTTGGTCCCGGGTGTCAGCGTGGGCGACCAGCAGATTCTCCTGGGCAGATACTGAGACACAGAGCCGAGAGGGGCCCAGGGTCTGCCTGCATCCCACCACCAAGCTACCTGTCTCCTTTAAGCGGAGCCCCAGCTGATCCGGGGAGTCGAGCCCTTACCCCTGGGTGCGAGGCTGTCCTGAAGAGGGTGGCGCCCCACCCCACCCGTCAAGGAAAGCTCAGTCTCCTGCAGGTGGAAGTGGTGGCCGTTGCTTAAGTCTTTCTTGAAAGTTTTGTCCACAAGACCCCAGAAATGTGGGTGCCGGGCTGGGGAGTGGTGCTGTTCCTCGAGGGGTGGTTGGGAAACGAGCTGAGAGGCCAGAGACGAGCCGCCCCGGTGACCCTAAGCTGGGGCCTGGAGGAGCACAGCCCCCCGGGAGTCCTCTAAGGCTGGAGACCCCGGCAGCCCAGAGCCCCCAGGGGAGGTGTGAGTGCCAGCCAGGTGCGTGGAAAGCTGGCTGGGCTTGGGAGCGAGTCTCAGCTTCAGGCGCCTGCATCTTGCAGCCAGCTTCCTCCTCCCCTCCCTCTCCCACTGTCATGGGCAGAGCTGTGTCTGCCAGGATTTGTGCCCGGCCCCAGCACCAGTGGAGGTGACCTTATCTAGAGACCGGGTCTTGGCAGATGGTCAAGCTCAGAAGAGGTCATTAGGGTGACTGGGGTCCGGGAAGGAGAGGAGAGACCGTCGCCCAGAGGAAGACACGGACGGAGAGCCTCGGGGTGGCAGGCGCAGAGGCTGAGGCTATGTGACTGTAAGCTGATGGTCATCAGCCTCAGCTCTATGTCAGTAGAGGCGGGAAAGGCCCTCCTCAGAGGTTTCGGGAGGAATGCGGCCTTGCCGACACCTCGACTTCAGACCTCTGGTGTCCAGAACCATGAGGAAATGCACTTCTGTTAAGCCCCCTGGCACCCCTGGGCACAACATCTCAGCTGTGCCAGGTGCAGAGACACGGCGTGAGGAAGGCATGGGCGAGGGCAGGGAGAGTCACAGCACGCGTGTGGCTGGACCTCAGAGCTTCCCGAGCGCCGACGCTTGAGCCAGGCTCTGAGGACAAGCAGGAGCGGCCAGGCGGGACCGACAGAGACCACCAGCTCCCAGGAGCGGGCGTTTCCCCCGGCGGGAGCAGCTGTGTCGACGGGGAACGACGTGTCAGCATTTGAGCGATGGAATGACGCAACAGTCGTGTCTTCCATGGCCCGCTTTTCTCAATCGGTTCTCTACCATCAGTATATTCTCCACGTGCTGCGCAGCGGTGACTGTTATAAAAGCTGCGTATAATATCCCACGGAGAAGATGCACCGGAATCTCCTTAACTCTTCTACCCGCTCCTGTCAAGTCGTTTCAGGTGTTTAAAGGGGGGATGATTTAGCCTCACAAAGGATCCTCATTAGCAAAATAGCTGCTTTTTAGATGAACCTGGAGACATCATTGTGTCTCATTCATCTGATCATTCAAGAAATATTAAAGCCCTTTCCCTCTTCTGGGCACTGTACCAGTGCAGGAGTTACAATGGAAGATAAGAGAAGACCACCGTCCTGACCACAACCACTCAGGGTTTGCAGAGGACAGAGGAGTGTGGGTCAGCTCCAGAAAGGAGAGCCTCACGTGCTCTGAGATGTTCCGAGATTAGGAAAGGATGAATTTTGATGTCCTTCCATCTTCCCACACTGCTGGGCTGCCCAATAGCAATGAAGGGAGTGATGTGTGCAGGGCCAGGCCTCAAGGGACATGGAAACGTTCACCTTTGCCCTCTTGGAATGTCTGATCGTCCCGTTCAGAGCCCAGAAGGACTGCTGACCGAGAGGTCACGTGGGGATGGGCGGAAGCCAAGAGCCAGCACCCAGGCCCCAGACCCTCCCTGGGGGGCCACTGCAGGACTCAGACGCACAAGCGAGCACAGGGAACCTGAAGGCCGCCAACCCACTCCTGCCCACCCCAGGAGGATGGTCGGTTCACAGGCAGGCCTCTGAGGGTGGGAGGGCTGCGCATGGGCGGGTGCAGGCGGCTGGGTGCAGGTGAGGCGTGTCCAGACTCCTTGGGAGAGGGACTAGCAGATGCTAAACGCCAGCGTGAGGTCACAGTGCGTCTGAGGGACAGTGGAAAAAGAAGCCCGTCTACATGCCTGAGCAGGAGCGCATGAGAGGAGTGGGGCTTGTGAGGAGGCCACAGGCTGGGCAGGTCTGTGAATAGGTCACTAGTCTCGGTGCTGCCGGAACGCGTCATCGGTCTACATGATTGTCTGGAGGCTAAGAGAGCCTGAGGCCACCTGGACCTGATGATGGCCACACAGTCCCTGTCCACCACAAAGCCCCTGATGACAGAGAGGAGCTGTACTGCAGAGTATAGTCCTGGTGGGGTCAGCAGAAGGACGTGGGAGCGTATGGGCCCAAGACGGCATCTGCTATGCTAACAGCCGTGCAGTAACTCATAATCCAACTTGACCAGTCTCTTATAAGAGGAACTTCGGGCTTCCCTGGTGGTCCAGTGGTGAAGAGTCCGTCTTGCAGTGCAGGGGACACCAGTTCAATCCCAGGTCCAGGAAGGACCTATATGCCGCGGAGCGATGAAGCCCAAGTGCCACAACTACTGAGCCCGCCTGCTGCAACTCCTGGAGCCTGAGCGCCTAGAGCCCGTGCTCCGCAACGAGAGAAGCCACGGCAGTGAGAAGCCCCACACGCAGCTAGAGAGTAGCCTCCACTCGCCACAGCTAGAGAAATTCCTCATAGCAACGGAGACCCAGCACAGCCAAAATAAATAAGCAAAATTTTAAAAAAGACCTTACTTCCAAATACAATTACATTCATAGGTACAAGGGGGAGGGCTTCAACATACGAATTTAGGGGAGCGCAATTCGGAAATAAAGTTTGTCTCCCAATAAAAAGACATGCCCAGATTGGTTAGCTCAGCGTCTCGGTGATACCCCGACTCTGGTTCAGCTTCTCTGCCATCCTCTTGACTTTCCTGCACAAGTATCCGATGTCACCTGTGGTTCTCAGCTTCCAATCCTCAGATGCGACACCTAGAGTCCGAACAAGTATTTCCTCGCCTGTAAACTCCTGTTTGCAAGGAAAGTTCCAGATGCCCCTGGCAGACTCCCGCTGTCATTATCCAGAACTGTCCTGTGACCTGGCCCAACTCAGTCACTGGCATGGAACGAAAATGATGATGTTTAGCTCAGACCAACTGAGATCTACCCACTGGAGCTAGAAAGGGTTAGCTCCTCAGAGGCTCTCGGTCCCTCTGTAGGTAGAGAAAATCAGAGTTCTGCCAGCAAGCCTGCGCCAGGCCCGGGGACCCCAGGAACATCTCTGTAGTGGGCAGTGATTCAGGGAGGCAGCAGGTGGGGGCGGGGCCTGGAAAGAGGAGGCCCACCAGCTGGTGCAAAGACAGAGCCCAACCCAGAGGCTCCTGCACGCATCTCCCCGCCCCAGCATGTCACCACGGCAACCCAGCGCCCCAGCGACTCCCCATCGAGTTTTAACCCAAATTACATTTTCCAGATCTAAAATCAGAGGCGCTGCGAGGATTCATGTTAACAACCTGAAGCTGCGCAAAGATGACGGCGGAATAGGCAGACCTGACCCACGATATTTTCTAGTTGAACAGGCAAACCCTGGTTGTTCACAGCCCAAACGGACAGGCCTTTTCCTCCCACACTCCTTTTAGAGGAAGAAGCAATCTTAGGGTTTTCAGTGGCAGTGCTTGTTTTCCAGGGAACATTCCGGCCTCACTGTAATTCTATTTGCCTCTCATCTCACTCCATCTTCCCCGACGTTCAGGACAGCAGGCTTCAGTCACCAGGGAAGAGATAATTACAGCCGGCGGGTGCTGTTTACTCTGGGAGAAATGTGGGCAGGTACACCGCTGGAAGACTTCCGGGGCTAACAATGCGAGGGTCTCGGTCAGCGTTCAGGTGACCGGAAGTGTCACCGACCCAAATGCCTCTTAAATCTCGCTTATAATCTCTTTCTTTGGTTCAGGTCCTTCTCACCTGATTACTCTGAAAGTTTTTATTCTGCGTGTCTTGAGAACAAAATTTCTCTGAGACTTGGGAATGTTAAGAAAAGTCTGGGCGAAGCATAAAACAGGCTGTGGGTCACTATTTTCACAAGGCATAGTCAGAGCCATTTGAGTGGGACTTCCGGCCCTCTAGTCCCTGTCAGTTAAAAACACCCTGATGTGATTAAAGGTCGTGAGGGATGCAAGCTATGATATCAGTTCAGTCGCTCAGTCGTGTCCTACTCTTTGTGACCCCATGGACCGCAGCACGCCAGGCTCCCTGTCCATCACCAGCTCCCAGAGCTTGCTCGAGCTCATGCCCAGGCTATTATATCTAGGATGGATAAACAACAAGGTCCTGCAGTACAACACAGGAAACTCTACTTAGTATCCTGTGATAGTGGAAAAGAATACGAAAAATGTACACACGTGTATCACTGAGTCACTTCGCTGTACAGCAGAAACTAAGGATAGTGAGTCAACGATACTTCAATAGCGATACTTCAGTAGCAAAAAAGACTGTCAGGGCATTGAATCCAGCCCTGTCTGGGGAGCTGGGGACCACACGCAGGTGTGTTGGCTTCCACTGGGGGGCCCGCTGCATGCAGGCTCTGTGCTGAGGCCTCTGCCCACCATCACAATGAAAACCCACAGAAACTAGAGCAGCTCCTGTGTCATCGTCCCATTTTACAGATGAGAAAACTGAGGCTTGAGCAAGTAAGCAATTTACTTCGGGTCACACACCGGACCGCAGGGCAGAGATTCAAAAGCAGTTGCATCTCCAGAACCCACCATGGTCCCACCCAAATGCCCTCTGTGTGGAGAGATGGTAAACCAAGCCAGCGAGGGCAAGAGCGGGCAGGTGGGGCCATCCAAGTACAGTGCAAGAGTGCTCACAGGAGCCAGGTCATCTGGGAGGGCTCCGTAGAGACTGCCGCGGCCCCTGAAATCTCCATCATAAAAGGTTTGGTTGTAGAAAGAAGTTCAAATGCAAAACTCTCCTGAGTTCTAATGAGCTGATGAAGACACGCCCCGGCTGGGTCATCCTGGGTGCCCGAGAGCCCAGCCTGGGTGGATGTGCTCCCATCACCAGGGGCTCCTCGGTTCCTGCCAGAAGGACGCCTGCCTCCCGCAGAGGACGCAGACACCTGCTCTCCCCAGAAGGAAACTGACTTCCCGATAAAGCACCCAAGGACACTCAGATCGATGCCAACAAGACC
Source organism: Bos indicus x Bos taurus (assembly GCF_003369695.1). Lineage (NCBI taxonomy): Eukaryota > Metazoa > Chordata > Mammalia > Artiodactyla > Bovidae > Bos > Bos indicus x Bos taurus. Next base: position 2,584,345 of record NC_040079.1, on the reverse strand, counting down.
ACAGTTCTCCTGCCTGTGGGTGGGGGTGGGCTGGCTCCCAGAGGGAGGTGGGTGTGGGGGGTGGATCTCATCAGGTAATCCCACTCGGTGGTGAAGCCACAGTTACCTGGCTGGTTAAGAAGCCGTTGTTTCCGGAGCAGCGATGTAAACCACCCTGAGCAAGCAGAGGCTTGACTCCCTCTGCAGACGCACACCCATCTACAGAAGGATAGGGGAGAAGACCCCACTCTGACGGGGACCCTGGCTCTGCAACATAACCTTGCAGTTCTTCTCTGCCCACGTGGGGCATTGGGTCAGCCATCTGACTCCAGGGGACTGAGGTGGAAGTGACAACCTGCCAGGTCCAGCCCAGGCTTCCGGGGGCATCTCACAGCTCCACTAGTCCTCTTGCCGCCGTAAACTGGCCAGAGAAGAGCACGTCCCTCCCAGCCCCAGGTCGGAGGAGGAGGAGTCACATATGGATCAGACCTGGACTGACATTACCCGGGAAAGCTGCCTGCCGAGCCCACACACCTGAGTTAGTCGCTCAGTCGTGTCTGACTCTTTGCGCCCCATGGACTGTAGCCCAGCAGGCTCCTCTGTCCATGGAACTCTCCAGGCAAAAATACTGGAGTGGGTAGCCATTCCCTTCCCCAGGGGATCTTCCCAATCCAGGGATCAAATCTGGGTCTCTTGCACTGCAGGCAGATTCTTTACCATCTGAACTACAAAGGACTAGGCAGTTGGCCCCCATCAACCAGCAGACTTGGAGGGAAAAACGCCACTAAGACTTGTTTGTTATGCAGCAGTAGCTGGCTGACAGTGTACACACAAATCAAAGAAGAATTTAGAATTTGGACGCTGGGGGTGGATGCTAGATGCTGGCGTGGGTGTTTTGTTTTCCAGATCAAGTAAGTTATATAACAGCACAGGGAAAGTGCACGTGAAGAAAGACCCCACGGTGGTGTCAGATGCTTTAAATAAAGGAGGGTGGGCCCGGGGTGATGTCCACAGCACTGTCGTGAACCACCGTGGCATCAGGAAGCTGTGCTCAGGCCTGGCTCAGTTTCAGAAACACGGCATTAGCAACAGCGCTCAGTGAACAGTTCTGGCTGCTCCTTTCCCAGGCACGCTGCAAGTGGGGCTCAGCCTCCCCTGGCTTCCTACCCTGGCTTCGGGTGGAGCCAAGTGTGAGTCACGGCTGAATTGAGGCATCTGCATGCTGGCCAGGGCCCTCCGGGGCTCTCCGCCCTCACCTGTGACAACTGCCAGACGGCCAGGCGGCCCACAGTGCAGGGAGAAGCGCCTCACGATGGGAAGCACTGGGAGTGGTTGTTACCCAGCACGGCCTGTCCTGTCCTGACTGCCTGCCACACGGGACATCACCCACCCATCCCCCCCGGGAAAGGGACCTCACCCACACCCGGGCTCCCTGGGGTTTGGCCGGCATGGGCCTCTGGGGCTGGTTTCGGGATGCCCACTAGAGGGGACCCCAGTGCAAATCATAAGGGACGTGAGAAGCAGCGTATCAGTAGGGCCTGGGGGCAGGTGGTCCCTGAGAGTCCAGACGCACAGGCCGTCCCTGTCTGAGACCCTGCAGGTCTCCTGAGACAGACGGACGGGGCGGGGCTGCCCACGCTGTCAGCTCTGTGGCTGCCTTGAAGCCCTGGCTTGTGAACAGTGGCTCTGCATCAGCCTTTCTCCCACACCTCGTGAATTACGCAGCAGTCCTGGCCCGGAGCCCTGAGTGACCAAGGAGCTGACCGCTGCCTCAGAACGGGGTCCAGAACAGGCCAGCCCTCCGTGCCAGGCTGGGGACCTGGGCTCGGGAGGAGGTGGGCACCGAGGCTGGGCGCAGGTGGGGGCGGCTCTGCCATCGGGGAGCAGGACCCCACGGCCAGGGCGCAGTCTCAGCACCCTGGACAGCACCCCCACCAGAGACGGTGGCTCTGAGCACTGCCCGCTCGGACACTCGGCCCCGTCACTGCTCTGAACATCCCCCACCTCCCTGAGAGCCAGTGGTGTCACCCAGCTACCTGTGGGCGCCTGAGGCATGTGGCCTTGGGACGAGGAAGCAGCCAGGGGTCAAACTGAGGTCAGCAATGGGGAAAACATAAGCAGGAAGGACAGGAAGCCTGGTGGAACACGCAGACCTCCCCTCTCAGAGGAGCTGAGGCCTCTCAAAGACGCGGACCATCAGGGCCCGGGGAGTGGGGTAGGGTGGGGTGGTGATGGAGAAAGAATCAGGGCCCCGGGGACACGGTCTCGGGGAAGCCCCGAGCGAGCCACACTGAGCCTTTCCCAGCAGGCCTGTGGGGACCCCGAGGGCTGCACCAGGCTGACCAGAGGGTGGTGGCTTTCGGCCCCCAAGGTCCCCTACAAGCCGCCTCCTCCAGGGGACATGCCAGGAACCGAGCAGCTCTCTGCCAGCACCTAATTCCCAATGAACTTGTTAAAGCATTTTTAGTGTGATGGAAGCATTAGATCAATCCCGAGGAGCAATGCTTGTCACTAAATCAATAGCCTGTGTGGCGCTGCCCGCTGACGGCTGACACCCACGCATGAAGGTCTGAGAAGAGCTGCGGAGGACAGAGGGCCTCCCCCCCGGAAAGCGAGGGGGCGCAGAGGAGGAGGGCCAGGAGAGGGAAACCTGCTCCGTCCGCAGGTCGAAGCACAAGAGGAGGGGAACTGGAGATCGTCTCCATGTTACAGGTGCCCCAAGAATAGCGGGTGATGGGGGAGGGGGTCAGGACCAGACACTCCACACCAACGCTTGCACAGCTGGGCCAGGGCAGCCCCACACCCGCCAGGGGTCTCCCCACCTGCTCCATCTTTATCTCCTCTCCAAATGAGCCCAACAGATCAAAGCGTCGGTGAGAGTGGAGGATGGGACAACTCCTACAACAGGAGAGACTGCGCTGGGGGTACAGAGGCTAGGAGGCTGAGTTTCCAGTGCAAGGAGCACAGCTTCCGTCCCACATGCCTCGAGGCATGGCCAAAAACTGGGGGGAAACGGTACTAAAACAGAATAGACACTGGCTTTGTGCGGAGAAGTGGGGGCCAGTTGGCAATAAATGAGGCCTAGGTGCCGGTGGCTTCCCTGGCCTGCAAGGAGTGGACAGCTCCGCACGGCCTTGGAGGAGAATCGTCAGGCAAGCCTCGGGCGGGGAGCAGAGGAAGGAGTCAAAGGTGGAGCCTGGTCCTCTGCTCCTCAGCCAAGTGGAAGGTGGAGACACTCAGGGGGTTGGGCAGGCGTGGCTGCGCAGGGTGAGGTCCGTTTCGGAGGCGACGCCCTGGTAGGGTCCGCTCAGCAGGGTGCTCTTGAGTCCTGCAACTCAGGCTGCCACAGACAGAGGCCCTCAGCGCCTGACCCCCACCAACCCTGGGGCCAGCTGGGTGTTTGCCTTTTGTCCTAAGGGCCAAACTTCAAAAGTGGCCGCCTAACCATCCAGGGTGGACAGATGTTTGGGTCAAGCTCCCCAAGCTCACAGAAGTGGCCTGACATTCAGGGGTTAGGACTTTGCAGCCAAACTTAAGCATCAAATATTTAAACACACACACAGACACATACACACAAGCACATATACACACACAGACACATAGACACATATACACAAACACATACACAGACACATGTATGTATACACACATATACACAGACACAGATGCACACATCAGATCAGATCAGATCAGTCGCTCAGTCGTGTCTGACTCTTTGCGACCCCATGAATCACAGCACGCCAGGCCTCCCTGTCCATCACCAACTCCCGGAGTTTACTCAGACTCACGTCCATCGAGTCCATGATGCCATCCAGCCATCGCATCCTCGGTTGTCCCCTTCTCCTCCTGCCCCCAATCCCTCCCAGCATCAGAGTCTTTTCCAATGTGTCAGCTCTTTGCATGCACACATACACACACATAAACACGTATACAGACAAATACACACATACATACACAAACTCACATAGAGAGAGACACATATACACACATACACACACAGACATATATACACATACATACACATACACCATATACACAGAGACACACAGACACATACAGACACACACACACACACACACACACATGAGCCTCGCTGTCCAGTGCAGTAAACTCACATCAGCCAATCTCAGAGCCACAGCCGAGGCTTCAGATGCTTTCGGGGGTAAAGAGGGGCCGGGCTTGTGCTTCCGGGGACACCGGGAGGGGAGGATGTAACTAAGGTCCTGGACGAGGGTGGTGGGGAACCAAGGGGTCACCGCGGGGCAGGCCTGAGCTCCAGCATTCAGACATGGGAGGGGGGCCACAGAGGAGCCCAAGAGGAGCGGGGAGAAAGCCAGGAGGACAGAGGGCAGGGGGGCAGAGGGCAGAAGGGCCCACGCTGCCATGGGAGTCGGGGATGGGGCGTGAATCGTCCTCTGAATTCCGTCGTGGGCATCCCTTCCCCTCTCCTCATACTTGGCCTTGTTTTTTCTACAGGTTCTCCTCTAAGGGTTCACAACCTCTCTCCACGGCCCCTGGAGATGCTCACAGGTACAAGTGTTCACTGGTTCTGGAATCATTCAGAGATGCAAGACAGCACAGGGGGATCCAGACTGCAGAACCCAGCTCCGTGGATGGGCCTGGCACTGCCCCTCACCGGCTGAATGACCTCGGAAGAACTTCAGCTTTGCTAGTTGCCTCGTCTGTCAAATGTGGGCGATAATTCGATCTACCTGTCTTAGGTTGAGTTCCCACCAGAACAAAAGGAGTGGGAGGGACCTGAAGAGGTGAACAGAGAGGCTGCGTGGAGGCGGCCGTGAGATTCAGTCCTTTGTGGGCCTGGAGCCTGTCCTGAGCAGGGCTGGGTGACTGGAGCTCATGGGCCAGACCTGGCCCTCTGCTTGGTGTTATAAATAAAGCTTTATTGGAACACAGGCACACCCAATTGTCTGCATGTTCTCTACATTAGGGTTTCCCAGGTGGTGCTAGTGGTAAAGAACCCACCTGCCAATGCAGGAGACGTAAGAAACGTGGGTTCAATCCCTGGGTTGGGAAGATCTCCTGGAGAAGGAAATGGTAGCCCACTCCAGTATTCTTGCCTGGAGAATCCCATGGACGGAGGGGTCTGGCGGGCTACAGTCCATGGAGTCACAAAGAGTTGGACACTACTGAAAGAACTCAGCATGCAATGAGAGCCGGAGGTGGGTGGGGCCCAGCTCTGAGGATCCAGGGACCTCAGTGAGTCCTTGGGGATTCTCAGCAGATCCCCTGCCCCCAGGCCTCGGGGGCACCGCCCTCTCCCATCTCCCTCCTTGGCCCCCAGCTTGAGGTCCCTTCTCCACCGTGGGCTCTACGGCTCCACCCCACCTGTCTCTCTGCACCCTGTCCCCAGGCCCTGGCCCTAAGGGACTCCCTCCTCCCGTCCCCCACCCCGACCCCGTCCAGGAGCCCAGCCAGGGAAGCCGGCACAGGTCAGTGACTGCATTCTAACTGCCGGGACAGGCGTGGCTGCCTCCTCCACCCAGAGACCAGGAGCCATGTGATGGGTCTGCGCAGAAGCAAACAGCAGAGAGGGGCTCTGGCTTGACCAGAGCCAACAGACGTTTCTGCTGGCACAAGTGGCCTCCCGGTTCCACAGTCTCGTCCCCACTGAGATGGCCAGTCAAAGCCTACGTGCTCCTCCCCAGATCCCCGATTCTCATTAATGACGCCCCGCCCCTCGCTGTGACTGAAGGACCGGCCTAAATGACGCCCCGCCCCTCGCTAAGACTGAAGGACCGCCCTAAATGACGCCCCGCCCCTCGCTGTGACTGAAGGACCGCCCTAAATGACGCCCCGCCCCTCGCTGTGACTGAAGGACCGCCCTAAAAAGACTAAAACCCACCTGCAGGTTCTACAGTCCAAACCGCAAGCTTACAGCCAAAAGCCTGGGTGCGCAAGTATTCACATCAGCTGTAACTAACTCGTCACCCCAGGAGAGATGTCACTAAAGTGCCCCAGGTCCCATGTGCCAGCGTGACCCCACAGCTGAGCCGACACCCCAAGTTCAGTAAAGTCGCTCAGTCATGTCTGACTGCGACCCCATGAACCGCAGCACGCCAGGCCTCCCTGCCCATCACCACTCCCAGAGCTTGCTCAAACTCATGTCCATCAAGTCGGTGATGCCATCCAACCATCTCATCCTCCGTTGTCCCCTTCTCTTCCCGCCTTCAATCTTTCCCAGCATCAGGGTCTTTTCAAATAAGTCAGTTCTTCGTATCAGGTGGCCAAAGTATTGGAGTTTCAGCTTCAGCATCAGTCCCTCCAATGAATATTCAGGACTGATTTCCTTTAGGATGGACTGGTTGGATCTCTTTGCAGACACCCCAGACCGCCCCCAAATGAAGCCCAGAGATGGGAACTGGGCACCCAGGCTCAGGGCGGAGCTGGAAGAGGCCCCATAGCTGCTGCCATAACCTCTGACCCGGGCCCAGAGTGGGGGCTCAGTGGGAACCTCAGAGAGCTTCCTGTTGGGGTGCCGGGGGACAGGGAGGGCGGGCTGTCCAGCCGCGGGGACGCCCAGCCTGCGCCACACCCCTACACTCACCTCCACAGAACACGTCCGGTTCCCGGGGGTCCCTGGCCGCCGGCAGCCCCGCCAGCAGGGCCAGCAGGGCCAGCAGGGCCACGGGCAGCAGTGAGCGCGCCATGCCTGCGCCACCTCCTCTCCGCACCGGCCAGCCTGTGGGTGTCCCGCCGGGAGACCCAGCAGATGCCTGGCCGCCCTGGTCACTCGGGAGACCAGCCCTGCCCTGGGCGCCGCACCTGTGCCCGCATTCCGGTGCGCACAGCCGCCTCCTCTGCCGGGCGGGCCACCACCCCGCCCCACCCCAGCCCTGCCCTAGCCTCCAACCCCACCCCAGTCCCTGTCCCGGCCCAGGAGTCCCACCTCCTTCCCAGATTCCCCCACACCTGCGTGCCTGTGTCCCAGCCCTGGGTCCCCACGCCCTCTCCAGGTCCCCTCACCCCAGCCCTGGTCAGGAGGCCCCGTGAGCCAGGCCACCTGCGCTCAAACCCCGTGCGTGCAGACCCTCACCCTGCAGCGAAGATGTGAGGTGCCCCGGGTCAATTGCCCCCTGAGGGCCTTGCTCCCAACACTGCTCCAACGGGCGAAAGGAATGTCCTCCTGGGCATTCCCTGGGAGTGTCCCAGCCCTTCCCAGATGGGAACACTGGTCCTACCCGCCCCCCAGCCCTCTCCCCCTGGTCCCCTCCATCAATCCCTTTTCTTCCCACCTTGTCCCCACTCATCCCACAAGCCTGAAAGGGACGGATGAATTAAGCATCACATTTACATTTAAACAGGAACTGCCTTAAACATCAGCAGGGAATCCTTTTTTTTTTGCAAATGAGTCTCATGCAAACCCCATAGGAAAAGTGGCCAGGTGTGGGCCCGCGGGAACCGGGCCCCAGACACACCCTGCCCTCAGTCACCCAACACCCAGCTGCAGGCTTCGGGCAGACTGTGGCGGAGAAAGAAGGATGGCGCCTTGGTTCAATGAGGGAAATGCTTTTTTTAATTTCCTCCAAGTAATCTGAATAATTTCCTCCATATTCCCCAGATTCCTGCTTTCTCTGAGCGAGCAGAAAATGCCAGCTCTGTAGTGCACTTCTGAGCACCTGGTCTCTAGGATGCTGGGCCATTGAAGGTGAAGTTGGGGGCTATTTCAGGGGAATGGGGGGAGTGGGAAAGAGGAAAGAAAGAAAAAAGAAGGGCGAAGGGAAGGGGCGGGGGAGGAGCTACACTGTCCCCTCGCGGATCCGCCATTCCTCTAGGGAGCCTGGCACCCCTTAGTGGAGAAGATGTTTTTGGAGACCAAGTTCGAGGTACTCACTGTTTATTGCTACTGGGGTGTCACTGCCCCCAGGCTCTCTGGGACAAAGATGAGATTTATGTACACACCGCTATACACCCAAGTGGTGCTAGTGGTAAAGAACCTGCCTGCCAATAGAGGAGGTGTAAGAGACACGGGTTCAATCCCTGGGTTGGGAAGATCCCCTGGAGCAGGGCAGCAACCCACTCCAGTATTCTTGCCTGGAGAATCCCAAGGATAGAGAAGCCTGGTGGGCTACAGTCCATGGGGTAGCAAAGAATCAGACACGATTGAAGCGACTTAGCATGCACACGTACAGACACACTCACCCCAACGCACACACATCTCCATGGCTACAGCAAGATGGATGGGTTGATCCCATATCTCCAACCCAGTCCAGCCCCTCAGGTTCTTTGTAACCTTCTCCCTTTGCGGCATTAGTAAACCCCTTCTCTGATAGCAAGAACCCCGGCTTCTGTTTCCCTCACAGGGTGTCTTTGTGGCTCAGCTTCCTGCCTGTCCCCCAAAGGATCCAGTCACCTTGTGACCCTGCTGCCCATCACTTGGCCCCCAGCTGTGCCAGGTCATCTGGGTCCAAGGAATGGGCCTTGGTTCCGATAAACAATAGCCTCGTATTATATTCACCTTCGGAGGAGCACCGAGGAATTCATGCTTCTGAATGGTGGTGTTGGAGAAGTCTCTTGAGAGTCCCTTGAACTGCAAGGAGATCCAACCAGTCCATCCTAAAGGAAATCAGTCCTGAATATTCATTGGAAGGACTGATGCTGAAGCTGAAACTCCAATACTTTGGCCACCTGATGTGAAAAGCTGACTTATTTGAAAAGACCCTGATGCTGGGAATGATTGAAGGCGGGAGGAAAAGGGGTTGACAGGATGAGATGGTTGGATGGCATCATCGACTCAATGGACATGAGTTTGAGCAAGCCCCTGGAGTTGGTGATGGACAGGGAAGCCTGGTATGCTGCACTCCATGGGGTCACAGAGTCAGACATGACTGAGCAACTGAACTGAACTGATAATCACCTTTCCCTCCCACGGTATCACCTAAGGGAGATTCAGCCATTTGCTCACACGCGTTGTTTGCATTCATAGGACGTTGACTTAACCTTTAAACGGAGCAGCAGTGTGCCCAGCTTAGATTCCAGTTCCCAGCTCCACTGCTCCTAGGTATGGACGCTGGACTGATTTCTGGCCAGTGAGACGTAAGCAGGACTTGGGGAGAAGCAGGACTCCTGAAAAACTCAAAAGCAGGAAGACAGCACCCGTGGCCTTTCCTTTGTTCTTCTTGCTTCTTCTTTGGAATGTGGATCTGACGGCGGGAACTCCTGCAGGCTTCCTGGACCCTGAGGCAGGCTCGAGGTGGAGAAGCAGAGAGCAGAGGCAGACCAAGACCCCAGGAGTTTGGATCCTGACGCCCTTGTGCAGCTTCCACACCAGCCCATAACTGCTGACTTTGGGCCTTCTCTTAATATAAGAGAAAAGTTCATTTCCAGAAGGTTTAAGCCATTGTAACTTTTAGCATAAATTGGTAGAAAGCCGAATGAAATCCGTAACTGAAAGAGCAGAGAGGTGATTTCCCCCCTCCCTCTAGGGAAGCTCCTTGGTCCCCCATGCAGAAGTGGCAACTCCAAGGACCCCGGGCCCCTGGGCCCAGCTGTTCGGAAAAGGGGGGCACCCCATCCTCGAACAACCTGTCAGTAAGCTGGACGGGGTCCATGCAGTCTTGGGAGGGAGAGCTGAGGCTGGGGAGCCTGTAGAAGAGAGGAGGACAGGGTCTGGGGCCGGGCCCTGCATAAGCCCGTGGAGGGCAGAGGAGCCAGAGAAGGGGAGAGAGCCCCCAGGCCCTGTGCGGCCCGGCCTCAGCCGCAGGGGCCTGGATCTGTAGTGGAGACCCAGCTTCCCCGTACCTGCATCCCAGCCCACACAGCCCGGCCCCAGGGAGTCGTCCCTCACCCCCACCGCTCCCCTAGGCCCCAGGGAGTCGTCCCTCACCCCCACCGCTCCAGCCCCAGGGAGTCGTCCCTCACCCCCACCGCTCCAGCCCCAGGGAGTCGTCCCTCACCCCCACCGCTCCCCTAGGCCCCAGGCAGTCGTCCCTCACCCCCACCGCTCCAGCCCCAGGGAGTCGTCCCTCACCCCCACCGCTCCCCTAGGCCCCAGGGAGTCGTCCCTCACCCCCACCGCTCCCCTAGGCCCCAGATCTGATTTGTTATTAACTCCCTTGATTTTGTCTCCCAAATATTTCTGGATCAGGCTGCTCCTTGCCACCTTGCCCCCGCACTCTGAGGTGCAGCCTTCCGGCCGCCCAGCTGCACAGAGCCCTGCAGGGTCGCCTGCGCCCCTCGGACCACTGCCTGTGCTTCGCACGTGGCCAGGGGGAGCGTTCCACAGGCCAGCCTGAGGGGCCCAGGAAGGTGGTGTTTCCAGTCAGAGACGGTCCAGTGAACCGTCTTGGGATGTACATCACAGAGGGGCTGGTCCTGACGGATTAAGAAAGGAAACCACAGGGGCTTCCCTGGTGGTCCGGTGGCTAAGACGCCACACTCCCAATGCAAGGGGCCTGGGTTTGATTCCCTGGTCAGGGAGTTAGATCCCACATCCCACAACAAAGACCCGGCACAGCTAAATAAATAAATAGCAAAAAAAAAAGAAACCATAAAAATACTAGAATAAATTACAGGAGAGTATTTATTATACACTTGTAGAGTGAGGCAAGCCTTTCTAACCATTACTGCACCTCAAATCATAGAAGAGAGCAAGCACCCCTGTAACCATGGAAAAATTGAAATCAGGACTTCTCTGGCCGCCCAAAGGTTGAGACTCTGTCCTTCCACTGCAGGGGGTGTGGGTTTCTTTCCTGATGGGCAACGAAGGCCCAAAAGTCACATGGTGCAGCCAAAAAAGAATAAAATAAAATCAATCGGCAGAAAGCAGAAGATTTTTAGGGCCACAAAATGGTTCTGGGTGATGCTGTAATGATGTCACTGCACACCTGTCCAAACCCGTGGCGTGTACCGAGCAGGAGTGAACCTCAATGGGAGCGGTGGACTCTGGACCGTGATCACATGTGATGTATGTTCATCAGCCGTAATGGTAAACCAGACACACGAGATAGTGAATGTGGGTGCTGATAGAGGAGGGTGACTGCATCTGGGGGCAGAGGGAATACAGGAAATCTTTGTCATGATGCTCGGTTTTGCTTTGAACCTAAAATCGCTCTGAAAAATAAAGGCTATTAAAAGCAAAACCAGAAAATTAAATCTAACCACCTAATTGAAAACTGAGTAAGAATTTGAACAAAAGATGAGCAAAACAGGGACTTCCCTGGTGGTCCCGGGGCTAAGACGCCACCCTCACGAAGCAGGGGGCCCCGGTTCAGTCCCTGGTCAGGGAACCAGGTCCCACACGCCGCAGTGAAGATCCGCCAGGCCACAACTGAGACTCCTGTGCAGCCAAATAGGTAAATAAACATCTCATTTAAAAAAAGAAGATGAGCAGAGTAAAAAGGCTGAGTTGGTACTGGTGAGATGAGACCTTGTGCTGGTGGAGAAGAAGCATATAGGACGCAACAGAGGGCATCCGCTAGTGTCAGAACAGTGACACAGATCACAAGTGCACACACGTGGTGGGAGCCCAGTGATTCCAAGTCCAGGAGTTTGGGCCACGCTGCACATGCACAGATGCAAAACGACTCACGTATGAAGTCATTACATTTACAAAAACATTCCAAACCATGTATGTAAGGTAGTAAGCTACCCTTGGGAAAAAATGCAGTATTTCTGGGTGGAATCTAAGATAACTCTGAATATCCTCCTCCTCTGGGTTGGAGAACTGGTGGCTGGAGAATGAAGTAATAAAGACCAGGATTTCCTGAGTGACAGGAGTGTGTTTGAGATACTAGGCGGGCCCTGAGAGGGTATGCCAATCACGTGACTCAGAGTTTCGGGTTGGGGGCTGGTGTTTCGAAGACCAGCCACCCGATTGGTTAGACTGAGTAGAGGGTGGGGCTTGGAGCTAGGTGCTCCTCCTCCGTCCTGGGGGAGGGGAGGGGGCTGGAGGCGAAGCTCAGGGTGGAGCCAGCGTGTCATCAGTCCCGCTGCGCATTGAGAGGCCAAGGATAACTTTGGACGCCGAGGCTCAGTGGTGCTTCCCGGCCGATGCAGGAGAGCGGTGATGCCCCGGCTCCACCAGGAAAGGGCCCAGAGCTCTGTCTTCGAGACCCATACAGACCTCACCCTGTGTGTCTGTACTCGGCTGGTCCAAGCTTGTGTCTGTTATAATAAAACTTAGGTAATCGTAAGCTCAGCACTTTCCTGAGTTCTCTGGATCATTCGAGGGGATCGTCCAACCTGAGGAGGGTCATGGGAATCCCCACGGTTGTGGACAGATTGTCAGAAGTGTGGGTGGCCTGAGGTCTCCACTGGCGTCCTAGGGGGAATGGAGCCTTGACCCCGTGGCTGGTGTCACAGTTCATGTTGGGGGTCTTAATTGGGAAAGAAGAGCAGGGCTGAGTTTTTGCTGTGACCATTTGTACCTTTTTTAAAAGTATGTTTTGTATTTATAACCAAATATGTAAGATAAAAAAAAAAGATATTTTTAACTCTAGGAGGAAAAAGAAAAAATGGTTGTACCTGAAAGCCCAGTCTAAACCTGAAACAAACGAAAATGAGGCCGAACTTTGAGCACGGGATTGAACCGGTAAATGGGAAAAGCCCTCTTACCATCGATTCGTGGCCGACTGGTCCCTGGGGAGAGGAGACGGGCTGGTGGTACTCCAGCCTGTTTCCTTGACAGCCTCTTTCTTTCATCCTGCGTCTATCTTCACTGCCTCGCCTGGAGCACTCACACCTCCCGCCCCCAAAGTCAGGAACACTGTGTCAGGAACGCAGGTGTCCAGGTGGAGGTGCTGAGGTGGGGAAGCGCTTCCCACCTTTCAGAAGCTGCGTTCCCAGCCTGCAGACTCCAGCCTGTGGTGTGTTTGGTCTTACCTCAGAAAGAAAAGCCCCGTTCAGAAGCAACACGGGAGCTGGAGAAGCAAGCGGAACACAGGCAGGCCATCGAACACCCTCCCCACCTGTCCTGGGCAGCCCTCCTCCTGGATTGTCCTGCTCCTGGGGTATTTTCTTCTCTCCGTGTCCTTCTTTCTCCTCTGGGCCCTTCTCCCACACAAAGCAGAAAAGGAAAGTGCTTAGCAGGTTGTTTCTCTGTGGCCGTCATCACAGGTTGTCACAGGAGACGGGGCCCAGGACGTGCACTCGCTTGGGGAAGACCGCAGACCCGCCCGGTGATGACCATGCTGGGCTGGGCTCGTGCCCGGCGTGTTCTCTGAGCCCATCACCTGTGTCGGCTGGACGTCGGAGTCATCCTTTCCTGTAGGGGAGGCTGCCCCCCTGCTGGTGGACTTCTGCTCCCCCCCCACCTGCTGCACCCCACTCCCCCAACCCCGTCCGCTGTCCATCACAGAGAGAACCTTGCCTGCCGTCCTAGGCAGGGCCCACTGTGGTCGTTTCCTACTTCAGCTGCTCCGGCAGGTTTCCGGAGCCACAGCAGGAAGGCCCCAGCGGCCTCCACAGGAGGACATACCTGTCCCGGGAGCTCCGAGCTGCTTTCCGCTCCAGGCAAGGGACAGCTCTGAGGAGCAGAGGAGAGGCTGACGTCGTCTCTCCATCTCAGACCGTCTACCTGGACACCAGAGCATCACTTCTTCAGGGATTCATTCCTCGATATACTCCTGGCATCACTTCAGGGACATATTCCTGGCATTCAAACAGCCGCCGGCCCTTCCGTTTCCCCCTGTAGCGACCTGATCGCTGAGTTCGCGGGGCTGGGTGGGGACTGAATCCCAGGAGATGGTCCCTGGGGACTGTTCTGGTTTAAACAGCAGGGTCTTCAGCTGAGCTGTGAGTTGAGCCCCTCCTTCTTCTGGACTTGATCAACTTTACAGGATGCGAGGGCCTCATCTGGAGCCTTCGGAGATGTGACCCTGTCCTTGTATCGCAGGGTGGGGCGTCTATCCAAGACGCTTCTACCTTTCCAGAGGAAGCGAAGGAGCCGTTCCGTGCGCTGGGTCCTGGGGAGGCCTGCACGAAAAGGCACAGCTCACAGGCGGCTCAGCCACTGACCTCTCCTTGAGCCCTGAACCCCTGACTCGGTCCATTGTCACCTGCCAAGAAGAACGAACTCACACCTCTGTGTGTGAGCAAGGTGGAGGAGGAGGCTCCCTGGTCCGCAGTGAGTGCTGGAAGGGGACAGGCTTCTGCGCCTGGGCACGTCCAGAGCTGGACAGGCTGTCCTCCCTGCCCCCTCGTGCCGGGAAGAGGACCTCACGCGTCACCCTGGAGGTGTCACCTTGTTCAGCTCAGTTGTGTCCAACTCTCTGCGGCCCTGTGGACTGCAGCATGCCAGGCTTCCCTGTCCTTCACCATCTCCTGGAGTTTCTTTCATGGCCATTGAGTTGGTGATGCCATCCCACCATCTCATCCTCATCCTCATAGGTGTCACCTATGCTGGGGGTAAAACCTACTCATGGCATCTGTGTAAGTGCTGCTGGAGGAGGCAACAGGGGGAACAGTGGAATTTTCCAAGGCATGGAGCATAACGTTGTAGGTCCCACTGGCCGAGTTCACGGCCTCCCCCAGCTCTGGGCAGCAAAGGCGATGGCCAGTGCTGGAAAAGCTGGCAGGGACCAGACTGGGCCTTCCCTGCCTGCCTCCTCCCACCCTGAAAGCTGCTGTGAGCTTGCAGTTCTGCTTCCAAAGCGGGGTCAATGCCAAGCAGCCATTTCCATTTAAAATCGGTATGTTCCATTTTAACTGGAACCCTTCAACTAGTATCAAGATAGCATTTCACATTTAAAGGGTTTCTGTGGCAAGATTGCATTGAGAGTTGACCCTCAGGGCAAAAAAAAGAATGAATAAGAGAAAAAGCCAGTGGTCTCCCTTGCTCTGAGGTTTAAGGGACCATCTCATTTCCTGGGACAGATATTTCTCTTCCACTGAATTGCCTCGTCTCTTTTACTTAGACTGGAAACCTCCTGGGCCGGCCTGCGTGACCCCTGCCCCCAAGCAGAGCAACAACCACCACCAGCTTGAAAGAAACACATGCGAGCCATGGGGCAGCCTGATGGAGGTAGGAGACAGCTTGGGCAGCCCCCGGCAGGACCCCTGCCCTGTGCAGACACCTCGGGGTGTCCTGGGGACCCCTCATCTGCACCCTCACCTGCACAAGCTTCAGCTTCTAGAAAGCACTGTCCTTAAGCTTGGCAGGAAGCCATGGAGACACAGTCCTGGAGAAAGGACTCAGCTGAGACGCCGAGGAGTGCGCTTTCCTCTTTGGGCAGGAGAGGTGGCAGGAAGGGGCTTTCTCTCTAGCTCCTGTCTCCTTTGTTTCTAAGATACATTCACCAGAGAGGCTGAGGATTGGGTCAGATCGGGGCTGTATTTTCTGGGAGAAATCCTGCTGACTCTGGAACCTGTCGCAACAGAGCAGGTGAGCTAGGAACTGGAGATGCAGCTGGAAACGCGGGCCTCTTG
Source organism: Bos indicus x Bos taurus (assembly GCF_003369695.1). Taxonomy (NCBI): domain Eukaryota; kingdom Metazoa; phylum Chordata; class Mammalia; order Artiodactyla; family Bovidae; genus Bos; species Bos indicus x Bos taurus. The sequence continues at coordinate 2,568,982 of NC_040079.1, read as the reverse complement.
GGAGCAGTGCCCAGGGGCCAAGCGAGGGGTCCCAGAGGAGCTGAGGGTCCTGGGGCACGGTGGGGGGCAGCCACTCCAGGGCTGAGCTCCTGTCCCCTGGCACGAGTGCCGGACCCAGGCTCCTCAGGGCCCCCGCGGAAAACACACAGCGGGGAGAAACGGGGTGTCTCGAGAGGTGATGAATGGCTGGGGCAGAGCTTAGGCCAAGAGGGCAGGGGGACGTTGTAGCCCCAGGGCCGTGACCAGCCCTGAGCCCAAATCGGGCAACTGGAACTCGGGAGGACATTTGTAGGGAATACAGCTGTTGAAAGTGACCTTCAACAAGACCTCAACAAGGTCGCAGCGGAGGGCCGCCTGCGACCTGTACCAGCCTCAGGGAGGGGGCAGGGCAAGCACCCACGCCGTGACGGCCGCCGTCCAGTAGAGGGCGCCACACGTGAGGCCGAGAAGCTGCCGCTGACAGTTCATCAGTCAGTTCAGTTGGGTCGCTCAGTCGTGTCCAACTCTGCGACCCCATGGACTGCAGCACACCAGGCCTCCCTGTCCATCACCAACTCCCAGAGTTTACTCAGACTTATGTCCATTGAGTCGGTGATGCCATCCAGCCATCTCATCCTCTGTCGTCCCCTTCTCCTTGTGTCTTCAACCTTTCCCAGCATCAGGGTCTTTTCAAATGAGTCAGCTCTTCACATCAGTTGGTCAATTATTGGAGTTTCAGCTTCAGCATCAGTCCTTCCAATGAGCACTCAGGCCTGATCTCCTTTAAGATGGACTGGTTTGATCTCCTTGCAGTCCAAGGGACTCTCAAGAGTCTTCTCCAACACCACAGTTCAAAAGCATCAATTCTTCGGTGCTCAGCTTTCTTTCTTTTTTTTATTGGAATATAGTTAATTTATTATATTATAGAATTTCAGGTGCACATTGTAGTGATTTAATATTTTTACAGATTATATTCCATTTAAAGTTATCATGAATATTAGCTCTATTCCCTGTGAGCTTTCTTTATAGTCCAACTCTCACATCCATACATGACCACTGGAAAAACTATAGTTTTGACTAGACGGACCTTTGTCAGCAAAGTATTATCTCTGCTTTTTAATTCGCCATCTAGCTTTTCTTCCAAGGAGCAAGTGTCTTTTAATTTCGTGGCTGCAGTCACCACCTGCAGTGATTTTGGAGCCCAAAAAATGAAGTCTCTCACTCTTTCTATTGTTTCCCCATCTATTTCCCATGAAGTGATGGGACCAGATGCCATGATCTTCGTTTTCTGAATGTTGAGCTTTAAGCCAACTTTTTCACTCTCCTCTTTCACTTTCATTAAGATACTCCTTAGTTTCTCTTCACTTTCTGCCATAAGGGTGGTGTCATTTGCATATCTGAGGTGATTGATATTTCTCCCAGCAATCTTGATTCCAGCTTGTGCTTCTTCCAGCCCAGCATTTTTCATGATATACTCTGCCTATAAGTTAAATAAGCAGGGTGACAATATATGGCCTTGACATACTCCTTTTCCTATTTGGAACCAGTCTGTTGTTCCATGTCCAGTTCTAACTGTTGCTTCTTGACCTCTTAAAATGTTCTTTCAGTTAAAACAGTTGAGTGCTTCACACATGCCAGGCACTGTTCTAGGTTCTGAAGATTTGGCAGTGAACAAAACTGACAAAGTCCCTCCCTTATGGGGCCTACATTTTAGAAGGTTTCATCCACACTCAGCATGGGGTCCAGAGAGAAAGCAATCTGGTTTGAATGGCCAAGTGTTTAAGCAATTCCTACATTGATGAAGGACAGTCAGCCTCCTTTAGGGTTACAGGTGGTTTCCAGAAGAACAGAGACAGAACACAGAGAGAGTTCTTCTGTGTAGAACTTTGAGGAAATGACCCAAACCTAAGAAAAGCAGGAATCCACGCTACTGTTTTGACAGGAGAGAGGGGTCTCCCTTGTGGGTTCAAGCCCTGGGTTGGGAAGGTCCCCTGGAGAAGGGAATGGCACCCCACTCCAGTGTTCTTGCCTGGAGAATCCCATGGACGGAGGACACCACCAGCTAAAGAACGTTGTCTGGGGCACCCAGGGTCCCCCAGGGAACCCCGCTCCCCGGCACAGTCACACCATCGCCAGGGAACCTGTCCGTGGGGTCCCAGGCTCCTGGCACCCTCTGGACAGCCTACTTTACGTGTAACACCCTCCCCAGTAGCCCCCAGGACTGGATGCTATGGAGTCTCTTCTTGAGATCATGTAAAGTTAAAGTATCTTGGTAAAGTATCTCAGTGGTAAAGAATCCACCTGCCAATGCAGGATACGAAGGTTCAATCCCTCATCCGGGAAGATCCCTCGTGCTGCAGGGCAACTAAGCCCAGATGCCACAAGTACTGAGCCTGAGCTCCAGAGCCCAGGGGCTGCAGCTACTGAGCCCACGTGCCTGGAGGCGGACTCTGCAACAAGAGGAACTACAACGGTGAGAAGCCCGTGGACCACAGCTAGGGAGTAGGCCCCACTCCCCACAGCTAGAGAAAAGCCCGCACAGCAAAAAGAAAGAAAGATAGAAAGAAAGACTGTTGTCTGCTACCCAGTTCGACAAAAATCAAGTCATTAGCCACCCTGACAGCCAACTTACAGAACACCGCGCATGGGATTCAGGGCCAAGATCAGGACGAGGCCCTCTGTGCTCCGGGAGAACCGGCAGAGCAGGCCTTCAGAGCATTGGGTGTTTTCAGGAGAAAAGTTTATGAAGCAAGGTTCTTGCGTCGTCCCACGCTTAGAAAAGCACCATGATCAGTAACTGAGATTTCTGTTCCCTGTGACTGACAGTGACCTTCTGGTGAGATGGGTGCTGAGTTGCATGGACCCCTTCTCCAAAATCACACATGTACTGACCCCCACCCCTTTCAAGTCGTTGCTCAGAGCTCTCTGAGAAGCTGTCTCCCAGGCCATGGTCCTCGGTGAGACAGCCCAGGTAAAGTTAAACTCAGGACTCGCGCTTTGAGTGGGTTGATGTTTTTTTTTCAGTTGACGGCACCAAACTGATAGTGACTCCCAGATTAAATATCCTGATTCCCCCCGCAATGTCTGCATTTCCCTGAGGATAATGCCCAGCCTCCTACAAGAGAGGGCCCTCCTGCTTCTCTCTGTGCTGTTTATGCCGGGCGCCTACCACAGGTTTCCTGACTGCATCGTGTGTCTTCAGCCCTGTGCACCTCTGTCCCTCTGCCCAAGACGCTGACCCTCCTTCACTTCTTCATTCACCCAACTGCTCCCGGGCCTTCGAGGCTTGATCCAAGTGTCACCTCCTCCAGGAAGCCTTCCCTGAGCACTCGCCTGCCCTCTGGTCTGAGCCCAGCTTGGGCGCCCCCAGGACGGCACCCTCCCTCCGTGTGCAGTGGAGCCCCCAGGGCGAGGCGGGCCTGTTCTGTGTGACCCAGGTCTGAACGCCAGCACAGAGCAGATGCACTGGAAAGAGACAAAACCAGGTAATACCTGGGAATTGAAGCAGTTCACAGGACCCGACTTCCCCATCACAGAGGGAGGAAAGGGAAAGTGTTAGTTGCTCGGTCGTGTCCAGCTCTTTGTGACCCCATGGACTATAGCCCGCCAAGCCCACCAGGCTCCTCCATCCGTGGGATTCTCCAGGCAGGAATACTGGAGTGGGTTGCCATTTCCTTCTCTAGAGGGTCTTTCCGACCCAGGGATTGAACCCGGCTCTCCCGCGTTGTAGGTAGACTACCATCTGAGCCACCAGGGAAGCCATGGAGGGAGGGGACGTTATTAAATGGACTCTGAGAGCATTTTCAGCTCCAACATTCCATCAGTTGTCCTCACACTAAAAACTATGAACACGAAGCTTAACACAAAAGGTCTTTCCACGGACTGCTGGCTGCGCTCGGCATTTATCACCATCCGTGTGCCCCGGGACCGCGGGATCGCGACCCGGCAAGATGGAGCTGACCGCATTCATGAACCATGTGGCACCATCGCCCCCGACCCCTGCTGCAGGCGCTGATCCTCAGACCTCAGTTCTGACCTCAGCTGTACCCAGAGTCGGGGACCAGACGTGCTTCCCAGCCTAGGGCCCCAAGGGCGTGTGAAACCCCTCACACTAGGGGACTAATGTGGGCGCCCGTCAAGAACAATGTTGTGCTTGCATTTTGCACATTTTCCCTGTGTCCCTGTGTTAGGATCGTCCTTTCCAGAAGCACAGGGTCACTGAGCACATGGGGGAGAAGAAGGGGAGCATTAATCCGAGCATCCCTGGGACTCGAGACCACGCCTGGGCAGGGAGGGGAGCAGCCCGCCTCCTCCTCCCGGCTGGCCCACGGCATCCCCCACGGGGGCTGCCTTCCCTGCCGCCCTCTCTGACCTCTCAGGTTGCACTCGGCTGTGCGTGTGTTCACACTTCGTTATTTTACGCGTGTGTGGGGGTGGGGTATTACATATTCTTTTAATGTGGATCAAAGCAGCCCATGTAGAGAGTTTACAGTGACGGCACGCTGCTACGTAACAGCTGGTCCCATCGTCACTTGAAGTGTCCGTGTGACGCTCCCCAGCCTGGCTCTGGAAGGCGGGGACCCCCACGGGGTGACGGGCAGGATGATGGCACTTCTGTTACATCTGTGATCGGTGCTCCGTTCTGATACGGGGAAGCTTCTGGCAGCCGAGCAGCAGCGTGAGACATCGCTCCCCTTGCCGCCCGGTCCCCCTGCCTCGTTGGTGGTTGACGTGCTCTGCAGTCACTCTGCTCCCTGTATCCACCTGGAACTCGCACCCAGAGTCCCCCGTGGACACCCCCTCCATCGCCAGGGACGCTGTCCGTGGGGTCCCGGGTTCCTGACACCCTCTGGACACCCTGCTCTACGTGTAACACCCTCCCCAGTAGCCCCCAGGACAGAATACTGCAGAGACTCTTTTAGAGACCATGTAAGAATAAAGTCTCTTTATTCCACCCGCATAACCAACTGGTGATTTGATTGGGGTTCAGGGTGCGAAGTCGCTTTTCCCTCTGACCTCCTAAGGCTTTTCTCGCTGAGTTTCACCTTTGACTTTGTTGTTGAAAGTTGGGGGGCCGTGGGAATGCCTCCCCCGACCTCAGCTGTCCCCAAGGCCTCCAGCCCCCACGCTCCCACCTCCATCAGGACTGACGCTGCATCCACGGGGAACACAGGTGACCCGGTCCCAGCGGCTCTGCTCGGACGCCTGTGACCGCGTGTCTGCAGCTCAGCTTCCTAGGGCCTCCTCCCACCACGGAGATTGTCCTTGGGAGACAAGGGCCCCTCTGATGGCAGACTGGCCTTGGGACCCCCGGCCCCGGGGAGCTGTCCTTGGCCAGTGGCTTCCCTGTCCTCCCTCCCCCTCCTCCACCCACAGCTGGAGCTCCTCCCCCGTGAAATCCTTGCCTTGTCAGTCTGTCCACGGCCACCATGGCTCCTTGTCTACATCTTCGTGTGTCTACATCTTCTTAAAGTCCTCACAGCACGTTCCAGTGGGGCTCTGAGTGAAGATAACTCCTGCAATCAACCCCGTCTACTGGAAATCCTGAAACGGCAGTGTCAGGGCGACCCCGGGACTACGGCTGGCCTAGTGGGGAGACCCGGAGTTCCTCCCCGCAAGTGGGACAGCGAGGGGACTGGGGGACAGGGTCCGCAGGGGCTCAGGGTGTGCGCACATCGCCCCGAACACCACGGCCCCACGAGGGCCATGCTGCCGCTCAGTGGCCCACATGTCATTTGGTTGTCGTTACGAACAACCCCTGCTGTGACAGGTGAGTTAATAACATTTTCAAAGTAAAGAATACTGGCCACAGGCTCTGCCTGCTGGAGTCGGATTTCATTGCTTTGGGAGTGGCTCCTGTGCGTCAGGGTCCCAGGGACGTGAAGCAGAACTCGTGGGAGGAAAACTGGCCACAGCCACTGCTGGACGCGGCGGGCCTGGGTGGGGGGCAAACCCACTTCGGAGGTAAAGCAGGAACCCATTACGGGGCAGAAGGCCCCAAACTTGGTCACACGATGAATCTTAGTGGGGTGATGGAGCTCGAGGGACTGAGAAACCTGGGTGCCATAGTGGGGGGGAGGGGTAGAAAGGGGGCGTGGCCACTCCTGGTGCCTGGAGATGGAGCGGGGGAGGGGGTGTCACGGCAGGGATGGGGTGGGGGTCACCCACCCCACATGGGGGGCCTTCCCCTCCTACTCCCGATGTGTCCTCGTCATCGGGCGTGGGAGCAGCCCTGAGCACGTCGTGCAGGAGGGCCTGGTTCTCCCTACTGCCCCTGCGTTTACAGTCTTCACCCAGGACTTGAGGGTCCCCGCGCTTCCCTGTGGGACAGTGGGATCTGTTCCCTTCGGGGATTCATCTCCCTGAAGAGCAGACCCCCTCCTCACAGCTGTAGACTGTGTGTCCCCCGAGGGCTGTGGGTGGTGAGAGCCACGCTGGTCCAAAGAGCACAGCCCACTCTGCAGTACCAAGCGCCTCCTGGAGGGGCTTCCACACAGACACGCTGGGCCAGGAAGGGCTGGGCCTGTGCACGGAGGCACTGGGGGTGCTGGGGACCCTGGGGACACTGGGCCTGGCGTCACAGGGTGCCCAAAGCCCTTTCTGCCCTGGACCTCGGTCTCCTGCCATGGGAAGTTGGGAGCAGGGGCTGTCCCCAGCGGATGTCCTCCCGGCTACCTTCTTCATCCCCGGCAGCCTGCAATTCATCAAAGGAGGCTCCAAACACACCAGGAGAGTCTGCCTGCAGATGGCAGGAGTCCACGCAGGCCCTCAGTGGACATGAAGTCGCCATTCTTGCAATTTTGTTTTTTATAGAAATAGAGAAATGGCAAGTAGCTCAGAGACCATGCTTTCTAAACACCTGACTTTATATACCAAAGCGTCATGTGGCTTGTGAAAGGCCAGAGAAGCAGTTAGCGGTGAGACGGGACACACACACGGACAACAGCCAGACCAGGTGTAAACTCAGAGCCGGACCCATGTGCGGCAGCCAGGCCGGGAAGCCAGCCCCTTCTCCACAGGCACCAGGTGGAGGATCCAGCCTCTTTCCCCAGCCACCAGCTCAGCAAGCCCGGTAACAGTTGGGCCGGTGTGGCCGGGATTAGGGTCAGAATGTGAGTTCTGACAGTTTTCTAATTGCTGCCTCCACTTCCAATTTAGGACCAACTCTGGAAAGCCTAAGTAATCCCCCTTAGTGGGAGCCCCTCTTGCAGGCCTGCCCCAGCGCCCGGCGCCCACAGACCCTGCAGGCACCCCAAGGCCCCCTCCCATGGGGAGGCTGTCCCCCACCGCAGCCCACAGGAGCTCCGGCAGCTCCGAGGAAGCAGCCCCTGGGGGCTCATCGGGGCCCTTCGTGACCCCCACAGCGCTGGACTGAACCTCACCGCTGGCCTCCGGGCCCTCCCCCAAGCTCTCCCCAGAGTCTCACCGCCCGGAAGCAGAACATGGGTGGCTTTCCTGAGGTAGGTCTTGGCCGCAGGTTGCCAGCTCCCAGGGCCGCTGGGGGCCTGGCCAGCGTTTGGAATTGCTCTCCTTGGGAACACTCACCTCCATGTCAAACAATCAACCTACCCCTTGACCTTCAGAGGATTACTTTTGAACTTGGCACTTCCGGACGGCAAGTAACTCAGACTCATCCATGTGTGTGTCTGAGGTCACGTCTCTCACCTGAGTGTACGCGTTACTTCTCAGAGCTCCCCAAAGCTGACGGGCCCATCCCCTCATCCCCAGGGGTGGCCGGGTCCCTTGTGGGGGCTCAGATGTCTAGGGCGTGCTTTGGTGTCCTGGTTGCGTGCCCTCAGGTCTGTAGAAGCCTTAATTTATATTCAAACAAGTGGTAGATGGTTGGAATATTTTTTCAGTCACTGTCCACGATGACAATTTAAAAATGCAGGTCCCACCCTATCAATCAGAATCCTGTCATCATTTTTACAGTAAAAATTTACTAGGTCTACAATGTAGCCCACTGAAAACATTTTAAGAAAATAGTATTATTCATAATCCTAAATTCAGTTCAGTTCAGTTCAGTTGCTCAGTCATGTCCAACTCTGCGACCCCATGGACTGCAGCACACCAGGCCTCCCTGTCCATCACCAACTCCCAGAGTTTACCCAAACTCATGTCCATTGAGTCGGTGATGCCATCCAACCATCTCATCCTCTGTCGTCCCCTTCTCCTCCTGTCTTCAATCTTTCCCAGCATCAGGGTCTTTTCCAGTGAGTCAGCTCTTCACATCAGGTGGCCAAAGAATTGGAGTTTCAGCTTCAGCAGCAGTCCTTCCAATGAACACCCAGGACTGATCTCATTTAGGATGGACTGGTTGGATCTCCTTGCAGTCCAAGGGACTCTCAAGAGTCTTTTCCAACACCACAGTTCAAAAGCAAACCCCTCCTAAAACCAAATATTTCAGTGAACAACCTCAGAGGAGGGGAAAAAAAAAACTTCAAAACCCCAACAGTTAAGGAGAAAAAGTGCTAATTTTGTGAGAAATAAATCACCTTTGATTTGTGAGGGGGAGTTCCCCTGCTCCAGGATCTGTCACTTTATGCTATGTAAATTTCAAGTACAGGAAGTAGAAGACTTGACTCGCCATGTGTATTTTGACCAGCTCTTTGGCCTTTCCCTCACAATGACCTTCTCAGCTCTTTATCAGGGGAGCTGGGCATGGGGAGTGTTTTACTCCAGCTGTACATGTGCCTTGTGCTTCCCCAAGAGCCTGGGGGAGTCTGGCTGTGGCCATGGCACATCCCTCTTTCTACACTGTGAGGAGAGCTCGGGGCCACAGACGTGTGTGCCAAGTGTGTTGGTCACTCGGTCGTATCCGACTCTCTGTGACCCCACGGACTGTCGCCCACCAGGCTCCTCTGTCCACGGGATTCTCCAGGCAAGAACACTGGAGTCAGTTGCCAGGCCCTTCTCCAGGGGATCTTCCCGACCCAGGGGTTCAACCCGAACCTGCGTCTCTCACGTGTTCTGCATCTGCAGGCGGGTTCTTTACCGACTGAGCCACGAGGGAAGCCCAAACAGTTGTGTAAGTCCCAAGAATGATGTACTGGCCCTCTGGCCAAGGTCCTGAAGACCGGTGCTGCAGGCTTTGCAGAATCCAGATGCAGGAGCCTCCCCCCGACTCTAAGTGGAGGGAGACAGGCAACTTGGAGCGGAGAGCTCTGCCCAAGTGTTTAGACTGGTTTCCCAGCAGGAAGTGTGGCTGGCATCCCTGGCTGCCTCTCTGCCTTCTAACCCCTGGGATGAGTCACAGGGCCGGGGCCTGAGTAAGTCTCCCTCAGTTCAGTTCCGTTCAGTTCAGTCACTCAGTTGCGTCCAACTCTTTGTGACCCCGTGGACCACAGCACGCCAGGCTTCCCGTCCATCACCAACTCCTCTAGTTTACTCAAACTCATGTCCATTGAGTCGGTGATGCCATCCAACTATCTCATCCTCTGTCGTCCCCTTCTCCTCCTGCCCTCAATCTTTCCCAGCATCAGAGTCTTTTCAAATGAGTCAGCTCTTTGCATCAGATGGCCAAAGTATCAGAGTTTCAGATTTAGCATCAGTCCTTCCAATGAATATTCAGGGCTGATTTCCTTTAGGATGGACTGGTTGGATCTCCTTGCTGTCCAGGGGACTCTCAAGAGTCTTCTCCAGCACCACAGTTCAAAAGCATCAATTCTTCGGCACTCAGCTTTCTTTATAGTCCAACTCTCACATCCATACATGACCACTGGAAAAACCATAGCCTTGATTAGATGGACCTTTGTTGGCAAAGTAATGTCTCTGCTTTTTAATATGCTGTCTAGGTCGGTCATGACTTTTCTTCCAAGGAGTCTTTTAATTTCATGGCTGCATGAGTCTCCTTAGAACAAACGAAATGGGTGACATCAGGTTGGTTAACACCCAGGATGGCCTCACAGGGGACAGAACTTACCCAGGAGCGGCTAGATTGGCCTGGTCACCCTTGGTACCAGCCCCTGGTTCCCTTCGCTCAGCCCGGACCCCCTCTGTGCTCAGCCCTCCCCTGCTCCCTTGGCTCCTGCCCCTCTGCCCTGCTCGCGCGCATGATCTGAGCTCCTTTCCTAGGTTACAGGGAGGCTGGGACCCTTGGAACAACCTGTGCCTGAGATCCCAAATTGCATAGCACCTAAGAGAGACAGTCATGTGAAAGAAATCCCACACATTAAAGCAAGGTTACGAACTTCCCTGGTGGTGCAGTGGATAAGAATCTGCCTACCAGGGCGGGGGACACAGGTTCTATCCGTGGCCCGGGAAGATTCCATGAGCCGTGCAGCAACTAAGCCTGTGAGCCGCACCTACTGAAGCCCGTGCGCCTAGAGCCCGTGCTCCGAAACGAGAACCACTGCTGAGAAGCCCGTGAACCACAACCAGAGAAAGTCCTCACAGCAACGGAGACCCAGCACAGCAACCCCCCAAAACCCCACAAGACTGCAAAAGGGCAGGGAAGGAAACAGCCACAGGAATTCAGTCTTGAGATTTTGAAATCACAGTTTTCTGACTCAGAACTGAGAAACACGGGGCAACCGTGGAGAGGGGAGGTTCCGCTGGGATTCCCACACCCAGGACTAGCTGTTGGGCCAAAAGCGCTTTTATTTGTCAAGTGTTTTGACAGATTTTAAAGCCGTTTTACTTTTACTGCCTGGAGAGGAAAGCAGCACTCGTCGGAGTACTTTTTCATAATTCTCCTCTTTTTGTCCAACAAGATCAACGAGCCAACCACCTGCAAGGGAAGGAACCGCCTCTGCTTCTGGAAAAGTGAGAGTGAAGTTGCTCAGTCGTGTCCGACTCTTTGAGACCCCATGGCTCCTCCGTCCATGGACTCTTCCAGGCAGGGATACTGGAGTGGGTTGCCATTTCCTTCTGGAGGAGCTTCAAAAAGCAAGGGAGGGGCCAGACTCTTCTGGAATCCCCCAGACGCGTTTTGCAAGTAGACACAGGTGCGTCCTCTACCCTCAAAGCCCTGATGAGACCACAGCTCCTCTTTGCTGAGTCGCCAGTCAGCGCCTCCTCTCCAGAAGGCGGGAGACGCTCTTTCCCCACACCAGGCAGGCAGGAGTCCTGAGACTCACCATCAGCCGTGAGCACCCCTGCATCGCCAAGCCCTCCCTCTACGCCAGCTGTGCCACGTTGGTCTCTTGGTCCTCGCTCGGGTGGACGTGCCAGAGAGCAGTCACGAGACGCATCCAGCTTCGGGGCTTTTTCAGCTCCATGACGGTGGACCCATGGGAACCTATTGCCATGGGGCAGCTGGGCAGACACCTGCGTCTCGGGGTCCCTGGCATAACTGGCGACCAGTCTTAACTGGTGGACAGGGCTCCTCCTGGGCTGAAAAAGCATAAACCCTGCAACACTGAGACTTGTGTTGACGCTTGGGTTCCCAGGGCTCATTTCTGTCTTCTTTTAACATCCATTTGATGGACTGGGAGCTCCTAACGAGAGATATCTCCAGATGAAATAGCTATTAGGTTGGGAACTTGGGTGTCTAAACAGGCATATCTTTCTAAATTGCAGATGATTAGCTGGTTCACAGACTTTAGCTGTGACAAGCATAATGCGTTGCTTAAGTGGCCTAAACGGGTTTGTTTTGCTCTCACATATCAGCCCCAATGCTCTCCCAGCAGGAAACTTAAGAGCAAAAACAATAAATAAATGAATAAAATTGTGTTGACTGGAGAGGAAAAGAAAAATGGGCATCTATCACCAAATACTACAAAGCAAATAAACTGAGAAGTGGCATTTCAGGCAGAATCGACAGCTACAATGTGTCTGCGTTTGCTCCACTGTCTCACTAGGGCGCGAGTGCAAAGCTTATGCACCGATACAAGAGAACACAGAGTTGATACAATTTTGTGTTTCTAAGTCTTTTTAAGATACTGGTGGTGGTGGGCTGGAAAAATATGAATGATATGGAAAATGTGTCAATTCAGCTATTTTTAAATGAACAAAAAGAGCTGATACTTAAAAAATACAAAGTATACTTTTCCAAACTGAAAAATTCCTTTGTAACGCAATCAGTCAAGGTCTAATTTTAAACTATCACCTCTTGCATTTGGGGTGCACGGGCAATCTTGTTTCCCTAAAGCAGAATATTCTGCATGGCCTGGTTTGAGCTCACCTGCTCCCCATCCGTGTTTCCTTTTGAGTAAATAGAAAAGAGCAAGTGCACAGCATTTAATGAGATGACTCCTTTAGGAGTCTAAATTACTCAGCATTTTCTAAAGGACTATTCAAGGACCTGCTATATAAAGTCAACAAGATCCTTAGATCTCCTCTGTGACTACCACCATGGGCAAAGTGGTTACAATGTTTAGACATGAAATAAGAGAAGCAGACTGTGGATCTGGTTGGCTTTGGAGAATTTACTCAATTGTTAATTAACTGGCTATCTTTAACCACTAACGTTTATCAAATGTCTTACATATTACCCAGACATATGAAACAGGCTTCAAACGCAACTTCATCCCATGTTCCAAACACAGGTCCTTTCTTGGGGAGCTGTCCACATGCTGCTCTGACAGCCGCTGGCGGGGGCGGGCACCACGGCTCCCGCGTGATGGTCACCGAGAGGGAAATCCAGGCGGCGCGAGGCAGCTGCAGCGGTCTCGTCAGGACGCCTGAGAAGACAAATTATGTTCTCTCTTTGTTGTTTTCTGTCTAAACATATTTGACAATCGATCTTTTATTAGCATTTGTGTTCTCTGAGATGATGCTTTTGTACATCACCTATGCTATTTCAGCACAAGGTATCAATCATGGATTAAGGACAAGATCTTGTACAAAGAATATTTATGTCTTAATTGTCTTGAAAGCATGGCATAGTAATTGAAAATTCAAAGGTCAAAAATGCTCCTTTGTTTTTCCTATTTTTCAAGAAATCAAGAGGCCAACAACGCAAAGATTGATAGAAATACATTTTCCTTGTCTCTTTGGCACATTATACTAAATGGAGAAAGGTGTCAGGCTGTCAAGACTTTGTGATGGTTCCCATCTAAAGGTGAATATGCCATTGAATGCCTACTAATAGAGATACTGCCTTAGAGGTAAAAAAGACTAACAGACAAATCATGAAAGAGATCATTATGAAGGAATGTGAACACTGGAAGATACACTTAACCTCAACAGCAATCAAATATGAATGAAAGCCAAACCTAGATGTCATGATTTACCAGTCAAATTATTACACACAAAAATGTATTAATCACAAGTATTGTATGAGAGCCAATCTTTCTGGGACTCTAACTGAAGGAAAGACTCTCAAATCCAAAGATACACAGAGGAAGTTGTTCATTCCAGAAAAACACAGGACACATTCTAAATATCACCCACAGAATCGATAACTAGGTTGCAAAACAGCCACACGATTATCTAGACTTAGTCAATAGTATACTGACTATGTATCCTTTCAGTGATAAGAGGGATACACTACTATGGATAAAATAAATAAGCTGTGAGGATGTTTCGTACAGCACAGGGGATATTTTATAATAATGGCAAATGGAATATAATCTTTAAAAATTGTGAATCACTGTGTTGTAGATCTGAAACATAAAATATTGTAAATAACTATACCTCAATAAAAAACAAATAGAAGTCTCATGAGAGAAAAAGAAATATGGACCCTGACCCATAACTTGCATCATAATAAAAATGAACTCAAAATGGATCAGAGACTTAAATGGAAGACCTGAAATCATAAAACATCTATCTAGAAGAAAACACAGAAGAAAATCTTTGCAGCTTTGGCTAGGCAAAGATTATGTAAAACCCCAAAACCATAACCATAAAAGGGAAATGACTGATAAACTGGACTTCATCAGACTTTAAAACCTATGCTTTTTGAAAGATACTAATGATTATGAAAAAACAAGCCACTGACTTGGAGGAAATATTTTTAAAACACACATGTGATAGAAATTTGCTTTCATGACATGAAAAGAGTTCTCAAAACTCAATAATGAGAAACAAACCACCCAAACGTAAAACAGGGAAATAGTCTGAATGAAGATACATGGGCGGCACTCAAGCATGGGACAAGAGTTCAGTGCCCTAAGTCAGAGTAGGGGGTTCAGACAGACCAGACGAAACACCACGGCACATTCATGGAAATGGTTAAAGCTTTAACCATTTGCCCTGCGGATGTGAATGCAGAATGGCATGGTTGCTTTGGAAGCCCGCTTGGCAGCGTCTTACAAGTAGATGTATATTCCTCATATTATCCAGAAATGTCACTCCTATTTATTCAAGGAAAGTGAAGCTTATGTTCACTCAAAAACCTGTTTGCGAATGTTGACAGTGCTTTATTTCTAATCACGCACCACTGAAAACAACTCAGATAAGCTGTGGGATGCATAAGCAGCCAGGCCCATCTTTCCAGTGGAATCCTGCCCACAATGGTCCTTTCAGTTGTGCATGAGACTCTCCCTGCAGTGTGCGATGAGACCCAGGAGGCTACTCATTGCATGATGCCATTCTGTGCATGAGACTCTCCCTGCAGTGTGCGATGAGACCCAGGAGGCTACTCATTGCATGATGCCATTCTGTGCATGAGACTCTCCCTGCAGTGTGCGATGAGACTTAGGAGGCTACTCATTGCATGATGCCATTCTGTGCATGAGACTCTCCCTGCAGTGTGCGATGAGACCCAGGAGGCTACTCATTGCATGATGCCAAGCATGTGACTCCTTTCACATAACATTCTGGAATGTTATGGACCTGGGACCTTTGTCAACAAAAGTCCATATAGTCAAAGCTATGGCTTTTCCAGTAGTCATGTACAGATGTGGGAGTTGGGTCACAAAGAAGGCTGAGCACCGAAGAATTGATTTTTCAAACTGTGGTGCTGGAGAAGACTCTTGAGACTTCCCTTAGACTGTAAGCAGATCAAATGAATCAATCCTAAAGGAAATCAACCCTGAATATTCATTGGACGGACTGATGCTGAAGATGAAGCTCCAGTACGTTGGCCATTTGATGCGAAGAGTCAATCTATTGGAAAAGACCCTGATGCTGGGAAAGATAGAAGGCAAAAGGAGAAGGGGACAGCAGAGGATGAGAGGGTTGGATAGCTTCACCAACTTAATGGACATGAATTTGAGCAAACTTCAGGAGGTAGTGGAGGACAGGGGCACCTGACGTGCTGCCGTCCATGGGGCTGCAGAGTCCGACACAACTTATTGACTGAAAAACAACAACTAGAAAGGGCAAAATAAAATGTAAAAAGCACATCAGTTGTTTCCAAGGACTGTGGTTGGGAAAGGCATGACTGAAAAAGAACAGGAAGGAATTTGGGGAGATTTTAACTACTCTATATCTGACTGAGGTGGTGGTTAGGTAATTCTATGCGTTTGTAAGAACTCAGAGACTTGTACACTAAAAGCAGTGAATTTTGCTCTTTATTCTTATGAATAAACTTTCATCATTTGGGTGAAGATGACAGGTTCTGGACACAGATAGTGCTGATGGTTGCATAACAATACGAATGTACTTAATGCTACTGTACATTTGAAAATGCTTACAATGGAAAATGATGTTTTGTATATTTTACCACTATAAAAACAAGATTTCATAATTGCTAATTTCATTAATTTTTTAATATTCTATTTTACCTTTTGGCAATAGCGATTGTACTGTCAACTGAAAAAAGTGCATAACATGAGAGTTGTGTGTTAAGTTTTACTTGGGGCAGAACGAGGACTCTGGCCTGGGAGACAGCACCTCAGAGAGCTCCAAGCAGCTGCTCCACGGGGGCGGGCGGAGGCCGGTATATGCGTGATTTGGGCGACGGGAGAGCCCACAGGGAAGCACAGATGTTTTGCAAGAAGTCTCTGCTGGTCATAAGCAGCAGATGTCACCAGGAAGCATTTTAGCGCTTTTCTAGACACGAGGAGATGCAAGAACTGGATTCATAAAACCTCCTGAAAGTATCTAAATATCCAAAGACCTGTTCGGCCTGTTTTTCCCAGAGTACAGAACACCTCATTCCTGATCTCCACTCTGAACTCCTTTCAAGGAGTGTTGAAGGTCAGCAGCTGCAGCGCCTCACGATTTAACCCAGCCGCCAATTTGTATTGGTAGTACTTAAAGCACATTCATCTCTGTCATATTACTGATCCCCATCTCACTAAAGCCCTCTGAGCTTCAAATGTTCAGTCACTAAGTCATGTCCGACTCTTTGTGACGCTATGAACTGCCGCACGCCAGGCTCCTCTGTCCTTCACTATCCCTCAGAGTTTGCTCAAACTCATGTCCAATGAGTGGGTGATTCTATCCAGCCATCTCACCCTCTGTCATCCCCTTCTCCCCCCGCCTTCAATCTCTCCCAACATCAGGGTCTTTTCCAGTGAGTCAGCTCTTTGCATCAGGTAGCCAAAGCACTTGAGCTTCAGTTTCAGCTTCAGTCCTTCCAATGACGATTCAGGGTTGATTTCCTTCAGGACTGACAGGTTTGGTTTGGCTTGGAATGACCCCCTTTAACTTAGAAGACAGGTCCGGTAAGCAGTCTGATGAGGTGAGGCACGCTGCCTGCAGGTGGCGCCCTTCCCCTCCCAGCTATCCGGCCCATCTGGCCGGTTCATCTCCAGAAAGCTTAAGTGCTCCTTGCTTTTCCTTTGCTGAGTGACAGCAAGGGTATTTCCCGAAGCTATGCATGGATTTTTGGAAAGAGGGACAGTTTGGTCACTAATTAATTTTATTCAGTAGCTGGAGCAGAGATTTGAGTCAATAAGATTCAAAACTCACGTATCAAATGCCTCGGTTTCCTTAACTTTCTGTGACACAGAAAACAAAACTTTCATGAAATAGCTATTTAGCTAGGTTCAGCACTCGCTGATGGTTTGCATTCTGTTCTATACTAAAGGACCGGTTACATTTTTCAAGTACTGCTCATGACCCACTAAGCTGACTTCGTCACCCACTGCTAAGAGGTGAGCATGCTTTGAAAAACACCCCTAGTGAGCTTGGCTACCCATCCTTTGCACGCATGCCAAGTTGCTTCAGTCGTGTCTAACTCTTCGTAAGCCCATGGACTGTAGCCCACCAGACTCCTCTGTCCATGGGATTCTCCAGGGAAGAATTCTGGAGTGAGTTGTCATGCCCTCCTCCAGAGGATCTTCCTGACCCAGAGATCAAACCCTCATCTCTTGGGTCTCCTGCATTGCAGGTAGATTTTTTTTGTTCCACGCAGATTCTTTACCACTAGAGCCACCTGGGAAGTCCACGCTTTAGTCTCATTAACAACTTTTGTAGGGGAAAGACTGAAGGTCTTTTAACTATGTGTGTGAACTGAATATTTCTTAAAAGTTAAAAACTGTATTAAAAAAAAAAAAAAGTCCTTACCTCTTAGACCCTCATTTCCTATCCCTGTGACTAGCACCAAGGCTGCTTCAACCACAGGACCATGTCACTGGTCCTCACACCTCCATGCACCATCCTGCCTCAGGGCCTTCGCACCGGCTCTTCCTTCCGCCTGAAGTATCTTCCTCCAGATGTCCCCCGACTAGGCCCTCGCCTCCTCCAAGCCTCGGCCGCAGTGTCGCCTCAGTGAGGCCCTCCCTGATCGCTGGTTGAGAGCTGCAGCCACACCTCAGTCAGGCTTGCCCTGCTCTTCACGTCCCAGTCATGTCACCCTCACTATTTAGTACATTTATGTGTTGCTTATTGTCTGTTTGTCCAAGTTAGACCATAACTCCAGAAGGGCTGGGGTCTTTCTGTCTCTTCACAAACGCCTGGAATAAAGCAGCATCTGGAAGATACTCAGCAGGCGCTGACAGAGTTTCTTGAGTATTCTCTACAGATTAGAATGGGCAGGTAGACGCTTCACATCGTATCTAGTCGATGAAGAGAAGCCGGGCACGTGGCTCTGCTCCCACCCGTGCCCCCGACCCCCAGGCTCAGGCCGACAGGATGCTTCTCAGAGGGCGGGCCTGGAGCAGAACCACTCATCACACTCACCAAAAAGGCAGGTTCCAGGGCTCACCCCAGACCCGCTGACGTAGAGTGTCTAAGGGCAGGGGCCAGGAGTTTGTGCTGTAGATAAGCCCCAGCCCCCACTAACTAGCTGTTTGGACTTTGCGGTTACCAGCACGCCATCTGACTAACCCCGACTGCGCGTGTGCTGCTGGCAATGCTGAGTCACGATGGCAACCGAAGTGGTGGCCATGGTGGAGGAGTAATCAGGCTGCAGGCTGGTTAATATGCGCCCAATGCCGAGCACCACCTAACGCAGTAACTCATTTACTCCTCTCCACAGCCCCAGAGACCAGCATGTTATCACTCACCCTAAAGGCGAGGAAGGGGGCAGAGAGCGGGGACAGTTTGTTTAAGGCCATGGGCCAGTCCAAGCGAAGCCCTGTGTACTGATCTGGTTTCCTGGGTGTACTATTTCACTGCGTACAATTTGATTCCAACTGCTACTTCTTTAAAATAAAAATAATGTGGAGAGAGGAAGAGAGGGTGAGATGTCTGGAAAGAGTAACATGGAAACTCACATTACCATATGTAACATAGATAGCCAACGAGAATTTGCTGTCTGGCTCAGGAAACTCAAACAGGGGCTCTGTATCAACCTAGAGGGGTGGGATGGGGAGGGGGATGGGAGGGAGGTTCAAAACGGAGGGGATATGTGTATACCTGTGGCTGATTCATGTTTAGGTTTGACAGAAAACAAAATTCTGTAAAGCAATCATCTTTCAATTAAAAAATAAATTAATTTTTAAAAAATAAAGAATAAAGGGAAAAACAAATAATCATATTTTTTGCAAAAAAAAAAAAAAAAATCTACAACGAGGTCAAATACAATTGAGAAGGAACTATTCAAAGAAGGCCAGTGCTTGTAAACTCCCGTGAGCCCACAAGAGGTGGCCTGGATCTCCTGTCCTCCCTTGTCCGAGATGTGCAGGAGGGTGGGAAGGTGGCCCCCCACGCTCTCTGGCCTGGGGAGCAGCCCTGCCGCCAGGCTGCCTGGGCCCTTGGTAGATTCTTTACCAGCTGAGCCACCAGGGAAGCCCAAGAATAGTGGAGTGGGTAGCCTATCCCTGCTCCAGCAGAACTTCCCCATCCAGGAATCGAACCAGGGTCTCCTGCATTGCAGGTGGATTCTTCACCAACTGGGCTGTCAGGGAAGCCCTGGGAGACTGCAGGTCGCTTCAGTTCCCGCTACCAGCTGAGCTGACACCTGGGCTTCAAGTCTGAACAGACTTTTCCTGGACATCCCCGCCCGTCTTCACACCTCAGGGCCACCTGGGGGCCCAGACCAGCATTGGCTCACCCCCGAGGCGCAGCTATTCTAAACTCCCTGAGGGCAAGCTCTCCACGTGGGGTGATGGAGGAGTGCCCCCTGAGGCGGTGTGGGCTTCCTGCCTCCCTCCGCTCACCAGACCCCAGCCCTGGGGCCTTGGACTTCCCTGAGGGACACTTTCAGAGTGCTTAGGGCAGCCGCAGTAACCGTCTCCCTTCATCCTTCCTTTGAAGACTTTGTATCCATGCTCACGGTTTTACATTTCAGCAGGGCTCACGGCCTGTGGGCTGAGAGCTGTGTGAACTGCATGGAATCGTGAAATTGCGTATCCAGGTCGGGCAGAGGGTGAGGACGTCCGTGGCACTGACTAGCACCCATCTGTTTCTATCATTCCACAGGAGAACTTCAAAGATAAAGGGATTTCTTCTGGAGCATTTACTCCCCTGTTTGGAGCAACCACATGTTAATGGTCCAGCCAGCAAACTGCCCACTGCAGCTTTCCCATCTCAGAGCATCCTCTGTGCTCCAACACGACCCGACGGGGACAACGATCGAGGTGAGTGTCCAGCGAAAACAGCCGAAGGAGCGGACCCCAGGCCGTCACCTACCCAAGGGGTAGGTGTCAGCGCTGCTGACAAGCCCCAGATGCTAAATAACACAGAGCGCCAGCCCACGAGAAAGAGGGAAATGGTGTGTGTGTGTCTATATGTGGAGATCCTTTTATCTGAGAACTAAGAATAAAGAAACATGCAAGTTGTCTGTTGCAAAGTAGAAACCCAGAAAAGGGAAGTCAGAGACCATTGCAGAGGATGGTGAGTATGGGGTGCAAAAGATGGGGGATATGGAGGGGTGTCAGGGATGGAAAGCGATACCCTGCTGATTATGCCCTTAGCAGGCTTGGGGTTAGAACCAAGTTAATGTCACATCAATCAGTAAGAATGGAGGGAGACTTCCCATGAGATGCGAACAAACAAGAGAACCAAAAGGTGTGTTCCAAACAAATAACAAAGCAACACAGAAGAGGTGGGACAAGGAAAGAACTAAGACTAGCGTTCTCTGGCTCACCTCGCTATCTTTTTTTTTTTTTAATTTTATTTTATTTTTAAACCTTACATAATTGTATTAGTTTTGCCAAATATCAAAATGAATCCATCACAGGTATACATGTGCTCCAAAAATATGGAACGCTTCACGAATTTGCGTGTCATCCTTGCGCAGGGGCCATGCTAATCTTCTCTGTATCGTTCCAATTTTAGTATATGTGCTGCCGAAGCGAGCACTCGCTATCTTAACAGAGTGGACTGCTATGATAAAGTACCGCCCGACTGGGCAGCTTGAAGAAAACATTTATTTCTCTGGGTTCTGGAGGCTGGATGTCCAAGATCAAAATCTGGCCGCACAGGTTCTTGACGAGGACCCTCTTCTGGCGGTCAGACGGCCGCCTTCTTGCCGCGTGCTCACGTGGCAGAGGGTACATGGCCTGAGCTCCAGTATCCTGAGAATGCTGACCTGTCATGAGGGATCCATGCTCACGACCTTACCTAAACCCAATCGGCCCTCAAAGTCTCGTCTCCTAACATCACCATGATGCTGGGTAGGGTTTCAACACAGGGACTCAGGGGTGGGCGTGACGTACTCTGAAGCTCAAGGCGAGAGGACACGGGGTACAACCTGAAGGGTTTTCAAATGGCCAAGTCTGTGACAATTCGAGCAGGATGAGTCATGATAATAATAGATTATGATCCATGGAATAGAATATGATTTCTTGAGTCTGTCCTGACATAAATAAATAAATAAATAAAGAGCCAGTAGTGAAAGCTCTTCCTTACAGCAGTGTCACAAGGGATAAATGTAGAATGTGGAGTTAGAAAAGCATCCTTTAGCACCCAATGTCTTCAAAATGAATTCACCCAAGAAGAATCGATGAACAGGCAAGGTTTGAATAGAGACGGTACACGTCCATAGTCCCGGAGTAGCCCCCTCCAGGCAGCTGTCAACTACAGAGGGGAGAACCAGTGGAGAAGCCTGGAGGACGCCTCTAGGGGTGGACCAGCTGGGCAGTTTCCTGAGGCGTCAGTCTACATGGGACACACATATCAAAAAAACCCTCTAGAAATGTAGAGATGGGCAAAAGTTACGTTTGCTGGAATCCCGCTAAAGAAGAGTACTGTTTGCGGCTAGAAATACACTCCAAGCCACTCCCTCCCTAATCCCAAAGACTGGCAAAGGCAGCCCCTGACGGGGAGGGGTGGGGAAGGGTAGGGTGGGGGTTTGGGGGAGAAGAGTAGCTTCAGTTCAGTTCAGTTCAGTCGTTCAGTCGTGTCTGACTCTTCGAGACCCCATGGACCACACGCAGCACGCCAGGCCTCCCTGGCCATCACCAACTCCCGGAGTCTACTCAGACTCAGCTCCACTGAGTCGGTGATGCCATCCAGCCATCTCCTCTTAGGGCTGCTCCAAACCCCAGTCGAGAAGCTGAGTGGTCGCTCTCAGATCTCCATCATAAAGACCTCAGTTCCTTCTCTCAATACATTATTTTTAAGCATTAAAAACAAATTGGGTCACACCTACTGTCCAGCACAAGGAACCATATACCATATCTTGCAATACCCTATAATGGTATTCTTGGGTATTCCCTATAACGGACAAGAACCTGAAAAAGAATATTTGTGTATGTATAATGAATCGCTTTGCTGTACAGCTGAAACTAACACAACATTGTAAACTATATTTTAAAATGGTTTAAAAATAATAATACATTTTTAGAAAATAAGTGAGGAAACTAAAAACAACTGGTTCGCAGAAGCAAGGAATGAGGACGTTGTCCCCATCTGTTCCTGCATGAAAACCACCCCTCCCAAACCCCTCATCCGCCATCCTCAGGGCTTTCTGCAAAGCTTGGCTCCCCCTCCCTGGCCGCCCCGTTTGGGTTGGAGTGTCCTGTTCCCATAGAGCTCTGCACACCACCCCTCAAACTTCTGATTCCTTATTTCCTCATCTGTCTTCTATTTGTCTATCTCCACGTGAACACAAGTTTCCACTGCACTTCCCACTTAGCACCTATGCAGGTGCGCCTATCTCACACCTAGTCACACAACACGTGCTCAGCACGTATGTAGGTGCACACTCTGCTGGTGGAAAAATATTTGGACCTTAATTTTTTTGATCATTTTTCCCCAGAGAAAAAGCTAAATGCCCTCTTTTGGGATTACTTTTTAGTTGGAAGAACACTGAACAGATCTTTAGTTTAAAAAATAAGCTGGAAGAATCCGACAAAACTCAAACCAACCTAGAGAATGTTCTTAGGCAGTTCTGATTCAATAAAACCTCTTTTTTGACCCGTTACGTCACAAATTAGCCTTAAAAACCAGCATTTGGGTGAAAAATCAGCAGCTGACTTCATTCTGTTTCTATATTTAACTCAAAAAACAATTTCTAGTAGAACATTACCCTGATTTTCAAGTGTTAAAAATTTCAGACTAGTAAATCTGAGACTTTTGATATTTATGATGTCAAATGTTTACAAGTAAAACAGCTCAATGGAAAATAAAATATCGCAAGAAGAAAGTAGTCAGAGAATTCAGAAGATTATATTATCATACGAGTGGAAAAAAAGCCTGATTTATTATGATGTGATCGTTCAGATATTCAATACATTTCAGAGACTGAAGTCTGCAACACGCCCAGCACAAAACACATGGAATTCCACTGTGACTGTGCAGCCTGTGCCCCGTCCCCCGCCCAGAATATCTGCCACGCGTGTGCATGTCTTTATACCCTGGCTTTATAGGAAAGTCTTCTCTATATACACATTTTAATCTTTTTTTGTCCGACTCTCTGATCTGAGGTCTTTCCATTTTGGCATGTCTAGCGGTGGTTAACCACTTTCACTTCATGAGTATATCACAATCTATTCATGCATTCTTTTTAAAAAATGTGCATTTCACAGAGAACTATAGTCAATATCTTGTAATCACCTATGCTGCTGCTGCTGCTGCTAAGTTGCTTCAGTCGTGTCCGACTCTGTGGGACCCCATAGATGGCAGCCCACCAGGCTCCCCCGTCCCTGGGATTCTCCAGGCAAGAACACTGGAGTGGGTTGCCATTTCCTTCTCCAATGCATGAAAGTGAAAAGTGAAAGTGAAGTCACTCAGTTGTGTCCAACTCTTTGCGACTGCATGGACTGCAGCCTACCAGGCTCCTCCATCCATGGGATTTTCCAGGCAAGAGTACTGGAGTGGGGTGCCATTGCCTTCTCTGAGTAATCACCTATAATGGAAAATACTTTCAAAAATAGCATATGTGGATATGTATGACTGAATCTCCTTGCTGTGCACCTGTCACAGGATAAGCCAACCATACGTCAATAAAACGTATATATTAAGAAAAAACATGCATTTGACCCTGTGCTTGTTTGGGTTTTTATTCTTTTGGGAGTTCTGTTGGTTTTTGCTATAATCAGCAATGCTGCAAGCACGTTCTGGTTTTTTTTTTTTTTCTAATTTTATTTTATTTTTAAACTTTACATAACTGTATTAGTTTTGCCAAATATCAAAATGAATCCGCCACAGACGTTCTGGTTCTTAATGCACATGTGTGAACATCTCTTTCGGGTGTGTACCAGCGGGAATATTGCTGAGTAGAAGTGCATATTCTTTTCTTCACTAATTAATAACTTTACCAGATACTGTCAAATCGTTCTAAAGAGCGGTTGTTCTACTTCATTCTTCCATCAGCACCACCAGCACTTGGTACTGTTTACGTTCTGAATCTCTACCGATCTGGTGGGTGTGAGCTGGCTTCAGTGCGTATGCCTCCTGCACAGTCAGGCTCCCCAGCTTCTTGTATTGTCATCAGCTATTTCAGCATTCTCATCTGTCATCTGTGCGTTTATGTGCTCAGCCTCTCAGTCATGTCCGACTGACTCCTTGCAACCCCAGGGACTGTAGCCCGCTAGGCTCCTCTGTCCACGGAATTCTCCAGGCAAGAATACTGGAGTGGGTTGCCAAGCCCTCCTGCAGGGTATATTCCCAACCCAGGAATCGAACCCAGGTCAGCCTTTGCCCATTTTTCTAATGGGCTATTGGTTTTTATTATTATTACCAATTAGTGTGTATGTATTCTGGGTACTAAAACTTTGTTAGTCATACACAAGTATTTTTTTCCTAGTTTATTTTTCCTAGTGTCTTTTCACATTTAAGTGACATTTTTAGATAATGAAGCAGTTTCAAATTTTAATGAGCTCTAGTTTACCAATCTCTAGCTGCTTTTGTTTTTATTGTTTTAATTCTTTTTCAAAAAAAATCATTTACCCACTGAATTAATATAATTCTATGAGACAAACATTTATCAAAGCATTATTTTTTTTCCTTCTAATTTCCAATGTAGTTCAATAAGAGAGATTTATTAGTGGCTTTTAGGGCTTCCCTGGTGGCTCAGACAGTAAAGAATTCGCCTGCAAAGCAGGAGACCTGCATTTGATCCCTGGGTTGGGAAGTTCCCCTGGAGAAGGGAGTGTCAATCCACTCCAGTATTCCTGCCTGGAGAATTCCATGGACAGGGAGCCTGGGGGGCTACAGTTCACGGGGTGGCAAAGAGTGGGACACAACTGAGCAGCTAACACTTTCACTTACACTCTTTGCCGATGGATGCACTTCGGTCATCTCCACAGTCAGCCATATAATGTTCTAAATGTCAACACTCTTTCTAGCAGCAAAACCTTTTTATAGGCATTTTTCAGTTCAAACAAGATATCTTATATATGAGTGATTATTGTAAAAAAAAATCTTTGAAGTGCTTAGGGACCTAATTCAATACTGAGAGCTTGAAAATTAACAGTAGCTTAGTGTATGCTCTTAGATACAGTGACAGCATAAACCAGGACCTGTTGCCCTGGATCTGGCACTGCTTTCTGTTGCTTCACATCGATTTCTCCCTGGTCTGTTTAGCCTTGTTTAAAACTCCTTCTGGCCAGAGGAAGCGTAAACTGCTCTTCCCTCCCAGCGCTTAAGTGTTGTAGCTTATAAATGGCAGGTGGTGAACGAAAAATTGAACAAACATTTGGGGTACGCCATTAGGACAGGATTGTTTAGGCTTTATATAGCTGGTAAATGTTTATCTATGGTGCACAAAGCAGCGATCTACATTCCTTTCATTTTCTGCTGATGAAGATTCCTTCCTTTGCATTGCATACTATATTAGCCTGACTTTGAAGTGGCGAGTAGTTATTTTTGGACTCTGTCATTCCTGCCTCTTCCTTCACATCTGAGCCCAAGGCTCAGAAGGACACAGTCACTGGCATCTCTCAGGCCACCTTGTTCCAACCTCGCTGTGTGGAAGGATGAATGCCCCCAGGTTAAGTGCCCACCCCTGGGGGCAGTATGGAAGACAGAGGGCGTGGGAGACAGTGCTAGTGGCTTCTGTTCTCTGCTGCTGCTGCTGCTGCTGCTAAGTCGCTTCAGTCATGTCCGACTCTGTGCGACCCCACAGATGGCAGCCCACCAGGCTCCCCCATCCCTGGGATTCTCCAGGTAAGAACAGTGGAGTGGGTTGCCATTTCCTTCTCCAATGCATGAAAGTGAAAAGTGAAAGGGAAGTCACTCAGTTGTGTCCAACTCTTCGAGACAGCATGGACTGCAGCCTACCAGGCTCCTCCGTCCATGGGCTTTTCCAGGCAAGAGTGCTGGAGTGGGGTGCCATTGCCTTGGAACGGGCCTAGTGTTCCGCCCTTTTTAAGCCCTTTGCAGGACACTGACCCTTCCTCCCATTTCAGAAGCTACAGGAATTTTGTGGCACATTTTTTGTGCTCCTGGTACAGCTCTCAATGCCCTTTGTGCATAAAGGAGGAAATGAAGGTCCGGACATGTGCCTGCCGCCAGATTCAGTTCAGTTCAGTCGCTCAGTTGTGTCTGACTCTTTGCGACCTCGTGAATCGCAGCACGCCAGGCCTCCCTGTCCATCACCAACTCCCGGAGTTCACTCAGACTCACGTCCATCGAGTCAGTGATGCCATCCAGCCATCCCATCCTCTGTCGTCCCCTTCTCCTCCTGCCACCAATCCCTCCCAGCATCAGAGTCTTGTCCAATGAGTCAACTCTTCGCATGAGGTGGCCAAAGTACTGGAGTTTCAGCTTTAGTGTCATTCCTTCCAAAGAAATCCCAGGGCTGATCTCCCTCAGAATGGGCTGGTTGGGTCTCCTTGCAGTCCAAGGGACTCTCAAGAGTCTTCTCCAACACCACAGTTCAAAAGCATCAATTCTTCGGCGCTCAGCCTTCTTCACAGTCCAACTCTCACATCCATACACGACCACAGGAAAAATCATAGCCTTGACTAGACGGACCTTTGTTGGCAAAGTAATGTCTCTGCTTTTGAATATGCTATCTAGGTTGGTCATAACTTTCCTTCCAAGGAGTAAGCGTCTTTTAATTTCATGGCTGCATTCACCATCTGCAGTGATTTTGGAGCCCCCCAAAATAAAGTCTGACACTGTTTCCACTGTTTCCCCATCTATTTGCCATGAAGTGATGGGACCAGATGCCATGATCTTCGTTTTCTGAATGTTGAGCTTTAAGCCAACTTTTTTTCACTCTCCCCTTTCACCTTCATCAAGAGGCTTTTGAGTTCCTCTTCACTTTCTGCCATCAGGACGGTGTCATCTGCATATCTCAGGTTATTGATATTTCTCCTGGCAATCTTGATTCAAGCTTGTGCTTCTTCCAGTCCAGCATTTCTCATGATGTACTCAGCATATAAGTTAAATAAGCAGGGTGACAATATACAGCCTGGGCATACTCCGTTTCCTATTTGGAACCAGTCTGTTGTTTCATGTCCAGTTCTAACTGTTGCTTCCTGACCTGCATACAGATTTCTCAAGAGGCAGGTCAGGTGGTCTGGTATTCCCATCTCTTTCAGAATTTTCCACAGTTAGACACCATAAAAGGCTCAGGGCTCAAAATGCTTAGGGCTCAGGCGTGGCTTCACAAGATTTGTCACTAGTCAAAATGATAAACAGCAATTTTTAGTTGCAATACACAATGACCATATTTCTTTTTCCAGTTTGCAGTCAGTACTTGAGGATATTAGAGTTAATTGCCAGCTTTGCAACAGGGGGATGGATGTCTAAGTTCCTTTAACAAGAAAGTGTTTTAATAATTTGGTCTTGTACGTTCACTCTGGGACTGGGCTGTTCTTATGTGAACCGCCTAGAACTGTTGGTGACACCAGACGGGGACCCCTGGGGCAGGGCAGCATCATGGTCATTTTTGTGCCTCCACTGCCCCACCCCATGCTTGCACACGTCTCGTGGTGGCTGGTGGGCAGCTAATGTTAACAGGAAGCAACTAAGCTAGAAATATGTATGGGTCCTTCACCCTCAGGAAGGTAACCCCAAAGGTGAGGAGGGCACACCCAAGTGACTACTTATCAGTTGGCACAATGGGACAGTGACTGTAAGGATGATGGGTATTCAGACAACACAAATCGTTTGGACTTGGAAAGATTAAACGTTAGCAAGAAAAAAGATGGGAGTTGAACTCATACTGAAAGCTAAGGTGTAACAGGGACCAGCAGGAAAAGATGAGTTCGATTTATAAGCGGCTAGAAGAATTAATTTAGAAAGGTAACATTCCCATTTCCAGGAGCACTGTTTTTCTTTCTGCTTTTACACAGATCTCAGTTTCATTATTCATACTGTACAGTAACTGCACAAAGCTCTCCACAACGTGGGGGAGGGATCAGACTGGAAGGTCTCCTGGGTGGACCGCTTGGTAGTGGGGGAGCCCTGTGAGTGTCGTTTCATTCTCTGTTAAAACAACAAAGGAAGACGGTAACAAGGTTGGGAGGCCAGCCACTGCCAGCTGTGATGCCCATGAGCACTGTCCAGATCGACATTTTAAACATGTTTCTGAAGCGTGATTGAACAACAACCAAAAAAGCTAGGGCTTTTTCTTTCTCTGTCCCCTTCCCACAGTGAAAATGGGTTCCCTATTTCCTCAAGGCCACGCTTTTGTTGCTTTTCTGCCCTGAAGATTACAGTTTATTTTCGGGGGAAGAAGAGGAGTGTGTGTAGGTGTGTGTGTAGGTGTGTGTGGTGGCTGTTCCCTTTCTCAGCCCACACAAGGGCTGTGCCCGGGACTCTGCCCATCTTTCTGGTCAACGCCTGATGCGGTTCGTGGAGAAGAAGCCTGCAGGATGGTGCAGGTCTTTCTGCCTCTGCAGCTCTGAGGGGCTTCATACTCTCATGTTAGCCCACATGTGGACTTCAGATGTCACTGAACATTTTTAGCTGAATCTTAGTTCCAGCTTCTAAGATACCTTGACTTGTCTGCTCCAGGTAAGCAAAGGCCCAGGTCCTGTTCTTCCTTGTAGATGTCTGCGTCTCCATTTTCCGTCGGCTGCTTTGGAACCCTTCGGTTCTCTGATGGACTGAGAAAATTGCAATTGATTGTAATTTTTTATTGTCATGAGCTTGGCAGTGATGTTCTTTGCAGCTCTCTGTATATCTCAGATGAAACTGGAAATTTCTAATCTGCTTTTGTTGTTCTCCACTGAGTACTTAATTTCAAATATTGCATTTTCACCTCTAGAAGTTCCACTTCATATATTCTCTGTCCTTCCTCATTAGGGTCCCATTTACCTTAAGCCCTTGAGCATATTTATATCAAGTCTTAGAAATCCCTGGGCTGATAATTCTGTTGTCTCTGTTACGTATGTTTCTGTTTATTAATTTTTCTCCTGGTATTGGTCATATATTCCTGCTTCTTCCTTTCGTTAGTAATTTTTCTTTAAATGCTGGCCTCTGTGAATTTTACTTTATTGAGGGCTAGGTTGGTTTTTTGTTAAAGAAAACTGAAGTTTGTTCTGGTGGGCCATTAAATTATGTGCTGATTAGCATAAACCATTTCAAGAGTTGTTTTTTAGGAGATTCTAGTGCTCCTTTGTCCTAGTTCTAAATGCATGGACCCTTCTTGGATCTTTCTGAAGGTCCTGGGTGGTCAGCCAGGGTTACCCCCTCTGGGTGGTTGAAGTTTAAACGTTGCCCAGCTCTGCCTGAGCTCCAAGAACGGTTCAGTTGATAGCTTTCTGGTTGTTCTGGTCCTCTGTTGATATTCATGGGATTTCTCCACGCAGCAGCACATTCAAGGTGTCCCTGTGTGGATTCTTGGAGCTCTTCCTAAGCATTGCTGCATCATCTGCACTACCACCCCCCACAATGTCCCATGTTAGCCCCTCTAAATTCTGGTCTGTCTCCTCAAGTCTTTAAGACAGTTGTGTTTTATTTGAGTGTCCTCTCCTGCCTCATGGTCCAGAAACTGTTTCCAGGCAGAAAGCTGGACGATTATAAGGTTTCCTTTCTCTCAGTGCCCACAGGCTTGTGCTGCCTGTGGCCCAGTGTCGGAAAGCAATTTTGTTTTTTCAAATGCGTCTTTTCAAGTTATGGAGTGAGGGGAGTCTGTCCCTATGTCTCCATCATGGCCAGAAGCAGTTTCTTTATGTCTGTGTTAAGATCGCCTTTGTGGATGCTGTTCAGTTTCATCATATATGTCTAGGTGTGGCTTTATTTTTCTTGCTTGTATTTGTTATGCCTCCTGTATTTGTGGGTTTGTATCTTCCATCTCTTGTCAAACATTGCCTCTTTTCCGTTCTCTTTTTTCTCTACTTTTTGCAATGCAATTTCTCATGAATTTGATTTTTTCATTCCAAGCTTCAAACGTTCAAACCTCTCCTTCATGTTGTCCCTCCACCCCCATCCCCCACTTTTGTGGCATATTCTGGGAAATCTTTTCCTGTCTTTAATTTTCTCAAGTCTCTTTTCTGTTTAACTCCTCTTTTGCATTTTTTACTTCAACAATGAATTTTTTTTGCAGTTTTATTGAGTTATAATTGATATACAAAAAAATGACATAAACTCAATGTATACAATTTGATATGTTTGGGTATGTGTATATACCTGTGAGACCATCATCACAAACAAACTACTCTTTGGTTCTCTCATTAAACCTTAACTTGGAGTACAACTGCTTCACAGTGTTGTGTTAGTTGTGCTACACTGTTTTGAAGCAATTAGAATTTTCTAGAAGTTTCATATAGAGTAGAACCCTTTTATTCTGAACCATTTGAGAATAAGTTCCTGACTTGATGTGCCATCAGGTACTTTTGTAAGAAGGAAGAAAAAATCTTGAGTCCATGTCGGGTCTGTTTCTGTTAATCTTTGTATTCTATTGTTTTTGCTGTAGTTAAGAATGTCGCCTATAGCCTGAACTATTCAGGACAGCCCATTCTCAAGGATCTGACCTTTAACAGTATAGCACTTTGCCGTTTGTGTAGAAATAAAAAAGTGGCAGAACAGAGAGTAACATTTGTCTTGCTGGGGTGGTTTATAGAAACACTGTAACCAGACCTTTGCAGAGAGCTGCAAGAACAAAGGATTCTAGTTTGTAATCATCACTTCCTTCCCTTTAATATAAAAGCAGCCTGAATTCTAACACATGCTTCTTTGGGACACTAGTCCATCATCTTCTTGGGTCTGTAGGCTTTCCAAATCAAGTGTTAGTCTTTGCCCCAACACCTTGCCTCTTGATTTATTGGCCTGCCAGGCAGCAAGAAACACAAACGTGGACTCTGTAATTGTATTTCCAACAAACACTTTCTTCCTGCATAGTACGTGCAATCATCAAAATAAGGAAGTGAAGTCTGCTACGTAACTCCCATCTTATTTCCAGACTCTGATTTTTGCAAATTGTTCCAATAATATTCATTAGCGTGAAGGATCCAGTTCAGAATCATGCATTGCATTCAGCTGTCATGTCTATTTTTTCTTCAATCTGAAAAAATTCCTCAGTCTTTTCTTGACTTGAGTGACTTCCAACACTTCGGAAGACCTTTGTGGTACGTCCCTCAATTTTTTTTGTCCTTATTTCTTCAAGGTTAGACTCAGTTACGTATCTGCGACTGGATTACCACCGGAGTGACACTGTTTCTTCCTGTTGCATCCTTTCAGGTGGCACAAAATTCTGATTTACTCCGTTACGGGAAAACGTTTACTATCATCAGTTAAGGCGGAGTTTTCTAGGCTTTTCCACCATAAAGCATTCTTTTCTCCTAAGAGCGTCCACGAGTACTGCTTGAGGATTCATATGAAGTCCTTTGGCATCTCTGCGCCTATGTTCGGCCTTCTCTTCCTAGCTAAAATGACCCATTTCTTTCCCCATATTTCTCACATTCCTTGTTCTTGCACCAACGTCAGTAGCTCGTCTGTACTTAAAGGCCTAGCTACATTCACCCCACCCACCCGCCGAGTGAGAAGCCGTCTTCAGACGCCTTCCCCCCAGCAGCCCTCAGCCTCCTCCGCACCCTGATGCCCTTTCTGTCACTCTTTAGCACCACGCTCTCAACCCTTCCCGCTCCTCTCGCGCTCTCGTTCAGCGCAGTCTAACAGTCTCAGGGCCCACCCGCTCAGCGAACCTGCCGCCGCCCCGCAGCCCGCAGAGCGCCAGCCGGGCGCCGCCCCGCCCGCCCGCCGTCGCCCCACGCGTCGGCCCCTAGCGCCGTGACTCCGCCCCCAGCCCGCGCCTCACAGTCCAAACACAGAAACCCGGCTGCCGCCCCGTAGCGGGGCGCTGGGCCTCTCCCACTTCCAACGGGACTTCCGCCGGGCGTAAAGCTCGGCGCCAACTGCTGCAAAACGCCTTACGACAGAGCTCGGGCCGCGCTACGGCCGGCAACCGCCCAGGCCCCCGCGTTCAACACTGGGCTGTCTGGAAGCCCAGCGAGGCGGCCGCTTGCGAGTTTGCCTTCCACCTTCGGCCTTTGTTTCCCCGGGGGCGGCCAGGAGCCGCCGCGGCCGGCGGGAAGGGCCCGCGCCGGCGCCTCCCGACCGCCATCATCCCGGCGTGCACAGCGGCGGCAGGCGAGCCGTCCGCCATGTTGCGATAGTTTGTTGTTTTCTTCCTGCGGAGGAGCAGGCCGGAGGGCCCCCACCCGCCGGCCGCGCCGCCTCCGGCACCCAGGCCCGGCCAGCCGCCCCCGTCCCCCGTCCTCCCCGCCCCCCGCCGCGCGTCCCCGGGCCCCGGCTGGCCCGGCGGCCCCCCCCAGCTGGCTTGGTGGGGCGAGGCTGAAGGCCGGGCCCAGCGAGCACCATGGCGGCCGCCCTGGGAGCGGGCGGAGGAGCGGGCGCCGGAGGTAAATGAACGGCCGCGCGCGGGAGGCGGCGGCGGCGGCTGCGGGCCGCTCCCGGCCGTCGTAGTGCCCCCGGGAGGCTCGGGGGGGTCGGGGTCTCTGGTGTCCTTGTCCTGAGGCGGCGGGCGGCCTGCCCGGGGGGACAGCGGCCGCCGCCGGGCGCGCTCGGGAGGGTCGCGGCCCCGCTGGGGTCGTTCGGGAGGGCTCGGCGTGGTTTCCAGCCCCTTACTGGACCTGGCTGAGGCGCACGGACCTGAGGGAAGGTGTTTGCGGGGCATTTCAGAGAGTAAGGAGTCTGAAAAAAGAACCTCCCGCGACTGCTGTAATTTACCTGAACTCCTCAGTTGTCTGAATCCGGACCCATTAGTGCTTGCTTGTCAGCGTCTTGCAGAGGGTGGAACTGGGGCAGAAACGGCAGTTTTTTGTCTTGTCTTCCAACCATAGATAAGTTTGGCAGAGCACCTAACTCACACCTTAACCTGATTTTTTCAGGCAAAATCACTTTCTGCTTGAAATCACATTTTTGTTGACTGAAGTTTTTTGTTTGTTTTTAATATGAGTAAAACACTTGGAAGTGAGTTTTCTGATTGTTCGGAAACTGATAAAGGGGACCCTTAGGTGGAAAAGGGTGAACACCACCTGCATTCGGGCGGAGTTCTCATTATTGAAACGTTAGGCCATTCTGCTATATACTCTTCAGTAATAATGCTGATTTAAGGCTACATTGTAGCGATCCTGTCTAGGAGTTTTGGCCAAAGTATCGAAGAGTTCCTATGGCAAAATAGAAAAACCTAAGAGACCAGCGCTGAAATGTGACTTCAGGCAATATGATTTGTGCATGCCTTTTTTCTGTCACGTGGTTCCCCCCGAGGCTTTCTAGTTAGAGTTTGAAAATATTTGCTTTACTTATTGTTTACTTGCTGGAGTTTTGTATCATTTTCAAGAGGTAGGTAGTCTGGATACTCCTGGGTCAAAACTGTTTTCATTAGTAATACTAATGTAGCCTGGCATGTTTCACTCTTCCACGTGACTGCAGAGGAGTTTTCCAGAGGCTGTATGTATCACACGTGAAGACGTTATCGTACTGATGGCTAATGTAATGTGTGCTTGCATGTTTTTTCAAGTTTCTCATGTTTTGAAAATGGCAAATACCAATGAATGCAATTGACATAAAAGCTGGGTGATGTCCTCTAATAAGTTTGAATCCAGAAAGTTTTTGAGAATTGCCGTTTTAGAGGATTAGGCTTCATCCTTGATGATTTGGAGTTTTCCCTTCCATTTTGTCATGCACATCTGTTCTCCCATTGTTCTTAGACTAAAGCCAGGCTGCTTACTAAGGTTCGTTTGAGTCGTGCATGGCTCAGCCCCCAGCCTCAGCCAACTCCTGTCAGCCAGCTCCTCATCGCCTGGGTCTCAGGCTCCTGGAGGCTTCCCTGAGCGTTCTTCTTTGTGTCTCAAGTATGTCCGCCTCTTGCTTATGTGCCTCCCTCAGATATCTTGATTCTGTGGCAACCTTGTTTCTTATTCTGTGGCAACCTTGTTTCTCGAACATTTGTGGAGTTTGTGATTGTATTTGGTTACCTGATCGCTTCTTTTTTTACTCTCTCTTCCCCAGTAGCCTGCAAGCCCCTTGAGGAAAGTAATGCTGCCTGTTACACCTGCTGTGTATTCCAGGTTCCTGGCATGTAGTATATGTTCAATAAATACTTGGCAGCTACCCTTTTCTGTGCATTTTAAGTTGCACATTTACAGCAGTGTTGCCTTTTATGGTATGAATGGAGTCATGTAGTGTTCCCCAATTAGCTTTGTTCACTTAATAGTAGGTCTTGGCGATTTCTCCTGTGTTAGTAGGTGAGAGTTATGTGGTTCCACCATTTATTGATTAACGATATCATATTGATGGACATTTCAGTTATATGTCCTTTTTCACTGCTGTGGAAGATTCTGCACTAAACATCTACAGACACAATCGTGATGTGCTGAAGCAAATATTTCTGGAGGTTTGATAACTCCCGAAGTGGAAATAAGCTGCATATATTTTAAATTTTGGTAGCTATTTTCAAGTTATCCTCAAAAAAGCTGGTACCACTTTATCTTTCCAATGCTACTGTATGAAAGGACAGTTGCCCCATGCTTTGAGAATCTTTGTTTAGGCAGGAAAATAGCCTCAGTGTTGTAATTTGTATTTCCCAGATCTGTTGAAATTAATCATCTTTTCATGTATTACATTTATTTTTCTGTGAATTGTTTATATAATTTGTCTTTTTTATTGAGTGGTTGATTTATCATTTTAAAGAATTCTTTGTGTATTATGTTAGGATTATAGACTTTTTTTAAAATTTGGCTTGCCCTATGAAAAGTGAAAGTGAAGTCGCTCAGTTGTGTCCAACTCTCTGCCACCTCCTGGTTCCTCTGCCTGTGGGATTTTCCCGCCAAGAATACTGGAGTGGGTTGCCAATTCCTTTTGTTTTTTTAAGCTTTTGATTATGGAAGCTTTAAAATTTTACCTTGTGAAAAATGTCACTTTAATTTTTTTTTTTGGCTTCTTCTCATGGCTTGTGTGATCTCAGTTACCTGACTGGGGTAACCTGAGATCAAGGTAGTTAAAGGCTAGAATCATAACTACTAGGTCACCAGGGAATGGTGACCCCCTCTTCCCCCCTCCCGCCAAAATATTTTTTATATTGACGTCTAGTTGATTTACAAAGTTGTGTTAGTTTCTGGTTTATAGCAAAGTGATTCATTTATATATGTATCTTCTTGTTCAGATTTTTTTTCTTGTCACTTGTTTTTGTAAAATTTTTTTCCTAACGTTATCCCCATGCCAAGAGTTCCCCTGTGCTTTTAACATTTTATGTCTGTGCTTTTTTATGTTTAGCTTTTATTCCACATGGAATTTTATTTTGGATGTTGTGTGAATTTAGGGCTTCTAACAGTTTTAATACAATTTATTGAATTATTTCTTTTCTATTTTAAGATATATTTAAATTGTCATTCTTTCTTTTGTTGTTCAGTAACCAAGTCATGTCCGACTCTTTGTGATCCCATGGACTGCAGCACATCAGGCTCCCCTGACCTTCACTATCTCCTGGAGTTTGCGCAAATTGATGTCCATTGAGTCAGTGATGCCATCCAACCATCTCATCCTCTGCCGCCCCCTTCTTCTGCCTTCATTCTTTCCCAGCATCAAGGTCTTTTCCAGTGAGTTTGCTGTTCGCCTCAGATAGCCAGAGTATTATAGCGTCAGTATCTGTCCTTCAGTGAATATTCAGGGTTGATTTTCTTTAGGATTGACTGGTTTGATATTCTTACAGTCCAAAGGATTCTCAAGACTCACCTCTAGCACCATGGTTCAAAAGCATCAATTCTTTGGTGATCATCCTTCTTTGTGGTCCAGCTCTCACATCTGTACATGACTACTGGAAAAACCATAGTTCTGACTATATGGACCTTTGTCAGCCAAATGATGTCTCTGCTTTTTAATACACTAGGTTTGTCATAGCTTTCCTTATTGAATTCTTTCTTTTCCATTTTGTGATGTATTTAAATTCTCATAATTTTAGAAAATTACTGTTTCATAGTATGTGTTTGTCTAATACATTATAGAATTTTTTTCAGAAATTTCTTGATTAGCTCTGCATTTAAAATAAACTTCAGAATTGTCACATTCTATAAAGAATTCTGCTGAAATTCTTTGATGTTGCATTGAGTTTATTAATGCATTTGGGGTTTCCAAGGTGTTAAAGAATCTACTTGCCAATGCAGGAAATGCAGAAGACATGAGTTTGATCCCTGGGTCAGGAAGATCCTCTGGAGGAGGAAATGACACCCCCCTCCAGTATTCTTGCCTGGAGAATTCCATGGATAGAGGAGCCTCGTGGGCTACAGTACATGGGGTTGCCAAGAATCAGACACGATTAGCACACACACAATGCAACTTGGGGACGATGGATATTTTTACAATATGTATTTTTTCATTCAGCAATAAGAATGTCTCACTGTCAAGCTCTTTTTTGTCCATCAGTCATCTACCACATTTTTGAGTATTTCCTCCATGCTAAACACTGATCTAAGAGGTTGGGTTATATAAATATTGGAATAGAAGAGATTGCAGATACGAAAACAGTTTTACTAAGGTAACTTCCAGAGGAGAAAGGATCTCTGCCATCTGTCTAGTCAAAGCTATGGTTTTTTCAGAAGTCATGTACGGATGTGAGAGTTGGACCATAAAGAAAGCTGAGTGTCAAAGAATTGATGCTTTTGAACTGTGGTGTTAGAGAAGACTCTTGAGAGTCCCTTGGACTGCAAGGAGATCCAACCAGTCCATCCTAAAGGAAATCAACGCTGAATATTCATTGGAAGGACTGATGCTGAAGTTCCAATACTTTGGCCACCTGATGCGAAGAGCCGACTCATTGGAAAAGACCCTGATACTGGAAGAGATTGAGGGCAGGAGAAGAGGGTGACAGAGGATGAGATGGCTGGATGGCATCATGGATCCAATGGACATGAGTATCCATAAACTCCGGGAGATGGTGAAGAACAGGAAACGTGGTGTGCTGCAGTCCATGGGATCGCAGAGTTGAACGAGACTTAACAACCGAACAACAAATGGAACTTAACCTTCGTAAGATTTTCTTTATGTAGTTCTATTTTTCTTGTTAGTGTTATTCCTAGATATTTTGTATTTGTTGTTGTGGATGGTACAATTTTTTTTATCATACAGTATTCTGGAATTTTTTGCTGGTTTACCATAGAAAAACTATTTTCTTTTTTTGGTCATTATATATAATTGGCTTACTGGAATTTTGATTTAATATTTGATGCTTTAGATTTTCAGACTGCTGTATCTGCAGTCTCCTCTGTTCCAGTATTTATGTCTCATTTCTTCTTCTTGTACTTTTTGTTCTAGAAGTTTTCATTGTCAAGTCCTTCTATATAATGTCTGGTAGTGGGCTGACGACAGGCATCTCTATCTTGCCACCTTGTTAGGAGTTTAACGAATGTTCGTTTAATGTTTTACCAGTGCGTATGGTGCTTGCTGTAGGTTTCTGATAGTTGCTGTTTGTTTAGCTAAAAAAGTGTGTATTTTGAATTAGGGTTTTGATTTTATCAAATGCTTTTTCTGCACCGTGATCATGAGGTCCCTGCTTTTTATTATTCGTTCCTGTTTCTTTACCTGGCTGCACCGGGTTTTAGTTGCGGCACGTGGATTTTGGATATTCCTCCTGGCGTGTGGGATTTTAGTTGCAGCGTGGGATCTAGTGTCCCAGGCGGCCAGTGGTAAAGACTCCATCCACCTGCCAAGCCAGAGATGCAGGTTCCATCCCTGGGTTGGGAAGATCCCCTGAAGAACGCAATGGCAGGCCACTCCAGTATTGTTGCCTGGAAAATCCATGGACAGAGGAGCCTGGCAGGCTGCGATCTGTGGGATTACGAGAGTCGGAAGGCAGTGACATGTGGGACCTAGTTTCCTGACTGCGGATCTAATCGTGCACTGGCAGTGGGCTGTCTTAGCCACTGGACCACAGGGAAGTCCCGTGAGGCCCCTCTTTAATACCTTACTGTGATGTATCGATAGATGTCCAGTGCTGAATCAGCCACACATTCTTGGGTTCACAGTCTTCTGGTTGTTCAGGTTTTGTTCTTTTTGGTGTTCGGTTGCTTTTCATTTTAGGACTGTCTGATCATAAGAGAGATTGGCTTATAGTTTTCTTTGTGCTCTTCTGTGTTTTTGTAAGATAGGCTAACTGCCTTGAATGAGTTGTGAAATTTTCTGGATATTGTAAAACTCTCTTAAATGTTGAAAGAACTCTTGTCTGCAAAGCCATTTGGGTCTGTTGCCTGTTTAATTTTTGTTTTTTTTTTGTTTTTATTATTGGTCTGTTTAACTTTTTTAAATCCACGGGTCAATTCTGATAATTTTTTCTGGAAAAATTATTCTTTATGTTTATATTTTCAGTATAACAAATGATAGAGTTAAACGTTTCAGCTTCCTCGGTGTGTTGAAGGTAAATTTTTTGAAAACCCACGCATGTCTGAATGAAGTCTTATTTTCACACTTGACTGATAGGGTCGAGTCTTCAAGTCTAGCTGTGACTTAGATCCCTTTTCCTCAGAGTTTTGCTGGTACTGCTGTGTTGTTTTCTGGCGTCTAGGTCTGCTCTTGAGAAGTCTGATGACATTCTGATTCTTCATCAGTTGTGTGACCTTTTTTCTCTTCCAGGAAGGTTTTCACAGTTCCTCCTCATTGTTACAGAATTCATTAGCATAGGTCGAATTATGTGTCTTGTACTGCACTTGGTGGATACTTTGGTCTGGAAATGTGTGTCCTTCGGTTCTGGGAAATTATCTTGGGGTACTGTTTTACTCTCTTTTTCTCTGTTCTCACTTTCTGAAATCCTTGTTATTGAATTTTGATGCTTTGTTTATATACAAAGCATGAGCATGATGAAGCAGTTCATTGAGAATCTTTTGGAAGGATAGGTGCTTTGGCAGTTCACAGACTCAGAAAGAGCTGGGCAGCTCAGGCTGTGGAATATCAGGCGTCAGGGTCAGGGCGGTCTGGGCCCCGGGCAGGGTCGCGGCTGCTGGCGGGGCTTCTGCACAGGCTCCGGCTGCCACTTCCTCCTCAGTTCCTTTTCTTATGGAAGCAGAAATGTTGTTCCTGTTTGGCTGGGTGCCGCATATCTTCACTGATTTAGCTACACCAAAGTGTGGGTCTACTTTCCAGATCTTTTGATAAGATTTTTTTGTTTTTTGAGAGAAGCTGTAACTCTGGTAGTTACATATAGTTATATTTTTAAAATGTTGAGAATCAAGTTGATTAAAAAAAAAAAGACAACATAATTCAAAGATAGCATGTTCCTTATAGGCCACAGGATTCCAGCTGCAGGTTAATAGGTTAATAGTTGATTCTGCCTTCATAATTTTGTAGGTTCCATGGATTAGTGATCTTTCTACCTAAAGACTGAGGAAGTTATGGCTAGCTACCCTTTAATATTTTTATGTATCAGAGGGTTTGTTACTATGTGAAGTGAAAGTCGCTTAATCGTGTCTGACTCTTTACAACTCCATGGACTGTAGGACTATACAGTCCATGGAATTCTCCAGGCCAGACTATTGGAGTGGGTAGCCTTTCCCTTCTCCAGGGGATCTTCCCAACCCAGGAATCAAACCCAGGTCTCCCACATTGCAGGTGGATTCTTTACCAGCTGAGCCACAAGGGAAGCCCAAGAATACTGGAGTGGGTAGCCTATCCTTTCTCCAGAGAATCTTCCCAACCCAGGAATTGGACCGGGGTCTCCTGCATTACAGGCGGATTCTTTACCAACTGAGCTATTAGGGAAGCCCAGTTGTTACTATAGTTGCTTCCTAAATAAACTCAAGAGCGTTATACTTAGTGTTTGGTAGACCTGAGTTTAAATCTGATTTTGCTGTTTACTAATTTTTGGTTAGTCTTAGTTTTCACATCTGTAAAAGGAGAGTATGGGGCTGGATTAAATGAGAAAATGAATATAGCTACTTGTTGAAGTACAATGAAGCTTCTCTTCAGTGCTTCAGTAGTGCTAGACTTATTTGAAGTTTTATTATTAGTCTTATTTCAGTTAGGAAGGAAGTCATGCCTTAGCACTCCAAGTATGAAGGCTTTTAATACAGCAGTTAGAGGCTTCTACAACCCTTGGATAGCATCACCGACTCAATGGACATAAGTTAGAGCAAACTCTTGGAGGAAGTGAAGGACAGGGGAGCCTGGTGTGCTCATGGACTCCTGGCAGGGGAGTCCGTGGGGTCGCAAAGAGTCTGGCGTGACTGAGCGGCTGAACAGCATCATCCACCCTTGGTGGTCAGGAGCACTTAGTCTGAGGACCAGAGCCTGATGGTTCAGAGTTCGTCTGGAGGCTGTTGGAACTGAAGACCCTTGTGGAAGCGTCAGTGGTCAGTCTCAGTCTGCAGCACTGGGTGCTGACTTCTGATGGTGTTGAGTCTCAAGAGGTCCCCTCTGACCGTCACAGCCCCTGCCAGCCCGGAGCCACGCATGGTTTTCAGTAGCCCATTCTGACTTATGAGAACCTCATATCTGTGAGGGGGTGTGTGTGTCTGTCTGTCCGTCCTGTGCCTGTCTCATGAGAGTAACTGAGATAATTGTGACTCAGACTTCCTGTGACTGCCTTGCCTTGCGTTCTCTAACTCGGAAGCGCACAGGGAAGGAGGCTCTGGGAAGTGTATTTCTTGCATTGTCTGCCCTGTTGTGTAGAGTGATGGGGACCACAGTCTCAGCATAGCTGTGGCTTCTCTCTGTGGAAGGAAGAGCAGCAGTTACTGGAAGGACTTTGTCCCTTTTTGTGACATTTCTTCCTTACACTTCACGAAGTTAGCAACTAACCATTAGCATTTTAGAAGGTTTCACTTTTAGAAAGAGGGTCTAGATTCTTGGGCAAAGAAGTGGGGCATTGTTTCCTCTAGATTCTCAGTCATGATGGGAACGTTCAGTTGGCTGAGCTCAGACCATTTTCCTTTCCCAGGTTCCTCAGGCTAACAGAGCACCCAAGAGTCTAGCTTTTATGGCTTGCATATCAGAAGGCAGAGCCCTGTCTTCTTTCAGGACTCTGATTGATTCCCAAACACAGGAAGAGAAGATTGAGTTGTAAGACAGGCAAACAGGTCAGTGTGTACCACACTTCGGAAGCAAAGTACAGAGTTTATTTTAGGGAAACCTGTCCAGGGTCCCATGCAAATAAGAGAGTTTTAAAACAAGACTACAAATTATTTTTCAAGCAACATAATGTATGGGCTCTTTCTGAAAATTTGCCTGGTGGTTACTCAGAATTTGAGTTATTTTGTAAGACAAATATGCTTACTTGGAAAGTTCTTGAATGTTAGTTTGATTCTTTTTTCTCATTACTATAAAGTTTAAATAAATACTGTTTAAATAAAGGGTCTGGATTTCCTCACCTATAAAATACGGAATTTTGAGTCAGTGATTCAGAATATGAGGTGTATACATGAGAATGGTGTCGAGGCAAAAAAGAAGGTTGAGAACCTTTGGACTAGAGCAAAGACAGGAGAACTTTGTAAAGGGCCAAATGGTAAATATTTTAGATTTTGCAGGTCATAGGGCTTCTGTTGCAATTCTCTGCTCTTCGCTTGTAGCTTGAGAGCTGTAGACAGTGTGTAACTGAATTAGCATATAGTGTTCCAATAAAAGCGTTTTTACAGAAATCGGGCAGTGGCTAAATTTGGACTAAAACAGGTAGCAGAGCCTACGTATGGGGGCTGTAGTTTGCTGGGTCTTGGATTAGACAGTTGGTGGAACCCTGTTCCAGACAAGTATTGTATAAAGTTTCTAATCTTAAATTCCAGGTTCCTGGAAAAGATGAGGAAGTAATAAGAATGCTAAGTAGAAGACTTGTGTTCATTACAGAGACCTAATTGCTGTGTAATTGAAAAGTGTAAAAATTCCAGTAACTGTTTCTAGTCTTGCTGATGGGGAACACTGATTCCCTCAGTAGCATGTATGTCTAGTGTAACCTTTGGCCTTGGGGTTTCTAGATTTCAAGATGCAGACCACTCTTCCCCTTGGGATCCAGTGCTGTGCTTTCTTCCTGTGAAACTGTGGACTAGTGTGGGCACATTCTGTTTTCTTGGTTCTACTCAGTATGACAGACAGAAACTTAAAAAGGACTTGTCTACATTCCAAATGAGAACAGAAGGAAAATGATGCAGAAAATGTGAGAGGAATAAGAACAGGCACACAGAGTTCAAGGTCTTGGTTTGTTTCTTAGGATTTTGAGTTAGGGTTCTTTTTTATCTGGTTTTGCATTCCATAATCCAAGTGGAAAGAAAGTATGTTTTGTTTTCTGCTTTATCAGGTGTGTGTTTGTTTTTTTCTTTGCTTATTGTACTTTTGTCCAAGCAGAAGGTTGCCCACATTTGCAATCATTCTCGTCTCCTTTGGGGAATTATGGTGATTTTGCACTTTAGGTATTTAGTTTCTCTCAGCAGTGTTTCATAGTCCTTAATTTACAGGTCTTTCTCGTTTTTTTATATTATGGTTATCTCTAGTATGTATTTCCTATTTTTATGTTACTGCAAGGATTTGTTTTTTAATTTCCAGTTGCTCATTCCTTGTATGTAAAAAAAAATTGTTGACTTTTTAAAACTGATCTCATATTTTGCAGCCTAATTCAGTTCACTTACTAGTTTTTGTACTTTTTTCCCATAGATCCCATGTGATTTTCTGCATAGCTGATGATGTTTGCTGTGAAGAATGGTGGTTTTTTACTTCTTCCTTTTCAGTCTGAGCTCCTTTTGTTTTTCCTTGTCTGGTCGCACTAGGTAGAACTTGGATTACAGTGCTGAGTTGCAGTGTTAGGAGTCACAGCCCCATCTTGTTCCTGATTCTAGAGGAAAGCATTGACTCTTTACTTGGGGTGGTTGCTGTAGTTTTTCTATACAGATGCCCTTTGATCAGCTTGGGGAAAGTCCCTTCTATACTTAATTTATTCAGAGTTTTTAGGAATGTGGATATTCGGTTTTGATTAACTTTTAAATTGATTTTCCTCCTTATGTAGAGATGATAATGTAATTTTCTACTTTGTAATATGGTCTGTTACATTGATTTTTAAAAAGTACTGATTTTTGAATGTTGAATGAACCCTTCATTCCTGGGATAAATCCATGTGATTGTGATGTAGGGTATCCTTTTAATATATTGTTGAGTTCTATATGCTAATTTTTAAAAAATCATTTATACATGTATGTTTTGTTTTTCTAGTCTGTTTCATGTACCTCTGCTCTAATCTTTATTTTCTTTTGCAATCTTGGGTTTAATTTCCTCCTCTTTGTCTAGTTCCTCAGGACTTAAAGTAAGGCTGTTGATTTGAGGTCTGTCTTCGTTAGCGTAGGCAGTAAAGTTCCTTCCATGTACTGCTTTTGCTGCATCCCATAAACTTAGGTGTGTTGTATTTTTGTGTTCACTTTCCTCAAAGTATATTCTTATTTCCCTGGTTCTTATTTCTTCTTTGACCTATTGGTTGATGAAGTGTGTTGTTTAATTTCCATGTACTTGTGCATTTTCAGTTTTCTTTCTAGGATTGATTTTTAGCTTTATTATTACAGTTGACCCTTGAGCAATGCAGGGGTCAGTTGCACCCCTCTAACTGTTCTATCAGCGAGCTTTCATGCCTAAGAATGTTCAATAAATTGATTTTCTTTAGGTAGATGTGTAGTTTAAAATATTTTAATTAATAAAAATGGGCTTTTTTTTATTAAGCATTTATGGGCTTCCCTGTTGGTTCAGTGGTAAAGAATCTGCCTGCCAATGCAGGAGATGTGGGTTTGATTTCTGGGTTGGGAAGATCCCCTAGAGAAGGAAATGGCAACTCACTCCAATATTATTGCCTGGGAAATCACATGGACAGGGGACTGGGGGGCTGTAGTCCATGGACCTGGCTTAGTGACTAAACAACAAACAAACAACATTTGTAATTGCTTAATATTTTAGAATGTCCTATTGGGAATCCCTCAAAGAAACATTGTTTCAATATATAATGTATCTGTTTAAATTGAGTAAGACTGACTCATGGCCTCTCTCTCACAGATGATGACTTTGACCAGTTTGATAAGCCGGGTGCGGAGCGGTCCTGGAGGAGAAGAGCTGCGGACGAGGACTGGGACAGGTGCGTACCCCCCTGGTTACATGCAGGGCCCTTGCTGGCTCATCTCCTTCTGCCGCTAGGCCGGGCAGAGCTCTTCCCTGAGAACACTGTTAGCCGCCGATGCTCTTTCCTGAGTAGGTCTGCCTGACTGGGCTAAAGAAGGGCAGGGGTGGGTGTTCCAGGCGGAAGGCGTTGTGCGGAGCTCCTCCCCTGGCGGTGCTGCCTCCGGCTGCCAGTGGAGCTGTCTGTGTGTTTATCCAGTGACGATGTTGAGTTGGTGGGCACTCGGAGCTATTTGGAGTAATTCTGTGCCCGCAACAACAGTAACAACAGAGTTCCTCCACATGCTGCATTGCTGCAAGGACTGCCCTCCAGCTGCGCCGTGCGGTTTCTCGTTGCGGTGGCTTCTCTGGCTGCCGAGCACGGGCTCTCGGTGTGTGGGCCTCAGTAACTGTCACCTGGGCTCGTGGTTGCTGCTCCTGGGCCCCAGGGCACAGGCTCAGTAGTTGTGGTGCTTGGGCTTGGCTGCTCTGCAGCGTGTGGGATCTTCCTGGACCAGGGATTGAACCTGTTCCCCTGTTAGTGGATTCTTTACCACTGAGCCACCAGGGAAGCC
Organism: Bos indicus x Bos taurus; assembly: GCF_003369695.1. Taxonomy (NCBI): domain Eukaryota; kingdom Metazoa; phylum Chordata; class Mammalia; order Artiodactyla; family Bovidae; genus Bos; species Bos indicus x Bos taurus. The sequence continues at coordinate 2,524,307 of NC_040079.1, read as the reverse complement.
GGGTATCTTGTAATTTAGTTTTATATATTTCTGACTAGTAAAGATGGAAAAATATATTTGGAAATCATTTTCAAACTTACAGGAAGATGTGAAAGTAACACGGAAATTCTTGCAAGGCTTCCTCGATCAGACTTAGGGTTGCTTTGCGTCATGTTTATGTTATCTTCCTCTCACTCATTTTACACACACAGGCACGCACACACACACAGACACACACGCACACACACACAGGCGCGCACACACACACACACACACACACACACACACACATAGAACACTTTGTTCTTTGCTGCACCATTTGACAGTGGTTTGCAGGTGTCATGCCGCTTCCAAATCTGCAGTGGTCACCTAGGTTTTGTCAGTTGTCCAAATAACGTCCTTTTTAGTAAAAGTGAGTTTCTTTTTCTCCTCCTTGTTTCTTCGTCTGGAAGAATTCTGTCTTTAAAGGCTTCTGTAAAGGCTCTGTAAAGCCTTTGTGTTTAATGACTTCTGACTTTTTTGAAGAGGGTGCACCATTTCCCTGTGGACCAGCCCTCAGTGTGGGTTTGCTGGTGTCTCCTTGGGACTAGACTCAGGATGTGCTTTTGGTCAGGAGCGCCTTTTGGTGACCCTGTGGCCTTCCTGAGGGCATCTCTGCAGGAGGTACATGATGTCAGTCTAGCTGCTTTCTGCCTTATGTTGGTAAGAAATTCTTCCCTACTCTGTATTCTCTGTGTTCCTAGGAAAGCTTTGAAGTGTGTGTGTGTGTGTTTAATAGTTACATATATAATCTACCTGAGATTGATTGATTTTTTTTAAACTTAGAATTTGAAGTGTACATGGAAGTAGACTAGTACAGTGTAGGTAGCGTTCCGCCCTTCAGGTTCAGCAGCATCAGTATGTAGCTCGGTTGTGTATCTATGATCACAGGCATAATTTCATCCGAAAACATACCAGATTGTGTCTCTCTAAAAAATAAACGATTTACAAGTATAGCCATAGTAGAGTTCTATCCTAAGTCACTTAATATGAGTGTCTTATTAGTGTTCACACTTCGCTGTCTGTCTCATGTATATATAGTTTTCTGGTGGCTCAGACGGTAAAGCATCTGCCTGCCATGCAGGAGACCCGGGTTCGATACCTGGGTCAGGAAGATCCCCTGGAGAAGGGAATGGCAACCCACTCCAGTATTCTTGCCTGGAGAATCCCATGGACAGAGGAGCCTGGTGGGCTATAGGCCATAAGGTCGCAAAGAGTCAGACACGACTGAGTGACTAACACTTTACGCTTTCATATATATTACAGGTATATACACATGTGTATTGTGGGTATGTTTCTGTGTTCTCTCTTACAGTTTGATTTGAGTGCAAAAGATGCAAATCCCATAAGTTAGGGGCTCTGCAGTGTTGTTCCTCCAGCAGGAGTAACAGTCCTGTTAGCTTCTTGTTGCCCTGTTACCAGCTGTTAGATGGTCCAGGTGGTGATGCTCTCATTCTGTCATTCCTCCTCATTTCTGTTGTGATAATTCTGTAATTATACTTGGTTCTTTTGAGGTATAGAGTAAGTGCTTGATTCTTTAAGTTTTCAAAATAATGGGTCAATTCCTTAGCATCTTCCAGAGGTGTTTTGTTTTTGAACCATTTTGAATTCATAGATTTAAATACTGCATGTGCGATTTTATAACCCATTATGATTGTTTTCTTATTAATGCTTGAATTGCCCCAGTATTTGTTCAGTGGGAATTTATTTTGGCTGTCATGACATTAGTTGGCTTTCTGCTATGATGGAGCTGGGTTTTGTTTATAGTGTGAGACAGGGTTCTAATTTTCCTTGCCCTTTCCAGTGTGAATAGCTCTTGTCCCAGTGTTGTTTACGAACAGTCTCTTCTTTTCTTTACTCGTCTTCAGTGCATGTTTGCATGTGGAGGTGCAGTATCATGTATATTTCTTTATTTGATATTGCTAAAGCATAAAATAACCTCTTCCGTGTACTGGGTGATAGAGGGTGAATTTTGAAAGTTAGGGAGAAGAAAGAGTCAGAAAGTATAACAGGCTGTATATTCACATAGGAAAGAGCATGTTCAAAAGGTTTTAACTGAAGGTCATTTGATGAAGGGTTTTTTTAAACGGGGTAGTGTTAAATAAGCAGGGAGAGTCGATGAGGTGTCCAGAATGTAGCAGCCGGTCTCACACGGGAGCAGTGATGTCCCAGGATCCAGCCGGAGCTGCTGTGGAGAGAGTGGGTGGTACTGGAGCGGTGCAAGTGGGAGGGAGCGGCCGTCTCCTCCGCCTTGGGACATTCTGTTGAGACCTCCATGGGCCAGTCCTATGGAAGAAGGGCCAGAGCTGGGAGCTGGCAGGGAGGGAGCTGCTGCGGCGGCCTGGGGTGGGGAGGCGCGTGGAGGCTGCTCAGGCGCAGTGTTGGCACTCGCATTCCTGATTTTGAAAGGCTGCAGCCAGGTGAAGAAAAGTGAAAGTGTCAGTCACTCAGTCATGCCTGACTCTTTGCCACCCCATGGACTGTAGCCCACCAGGCTTCTCCGTGCGTGGGATTCTCCAGGCAAGAGTACCGACCCAGGGATCAAGCCCTGGTTTCCTGCACTGCAGGCAGATTTTTACCATCTGAGCCATGACTACCTGCAAAATACCTGTTTCCTGAAAAGTTTCCTGTGTAATTCTGTCGGTTAGTAAACATGTACCTGCTCCCAAGGATCTGATTGTCTTCCTCAACTAGTGGTCGCTGGCGAAGCCTCTCAGGTGCTGTGCAGTGGGATGCAGAAAGCCACCTCATCCTTGCGGTGCTCCTGTCACTTTCTAAGTACCTCTACTGTCTGCGAGCATTACTGCTCCCCCCTTTGAAAAGAGGCCATTTGGGCCACTCACTCCCTTTAATTCATTGTTTTTGGTGACCATTGGTGTCATTTTGGTAGTGTTTCATATTTTACAAATTTCTTCCCTTTTGTGTACCTCTTTATAAGGATCCTGCTTTATGATAACAGTGGAGAAGTACATTTAATTTTTGTGTGGTCTGTGTGTAGTAGGTAGGAGTTGGACTCTGGCGCTAGACTGTCTCAACTCATCTGGTTTCTGACTTGGTGGCAGGGTGATCTTGGGCCAGTTATTTAACATCTTGAATCCTTGTTTTCACGTGTAAAAAGTGGAGAATGACGTGTCTGCTTGACGGGGTTGTGTTCTAGTTACGGAGATGTGTGAGGCGTCGGGCCGCTCGCCACTCAGAAGTCAGTAAACAAACCAGGCTTGTGGAAGGGCAAGTTTGCTTTACTTCAGGTGCCGGCAGCTGGGGTGGGGAGGGTGGCGGACATCTGTCCAAAGGCCGACTCCTGCCCCCGCCCAAGAAGCAGCGAAGGAAAGCGTTTATAGACAGAGTGGTGATGAGGGGGTTGCGTGCAGAAACAGCACAGTCATCTCTAACGGTCATCTTCAGTTGGTCATCAGTGGTCTGAGTAGCATCATCTTGGTTGTTTTAGGTACACTTAATCTTCAGTTCTGGGGTGTCAGTTCAATTCAGTCGCTCAGTCATGTCTGGCTTTTTGGGACCCCATGAACCGCAGCACGCCAGGCCTCCCTATCCATCACAAACTCCCGGAGTCCACCCAAACTCCATGTGCATTGAGTTGGTGATGCCATCCAACCATCTTATCCTCTGTTGTCCCCTTTTCCTCCTGCCCTCAATCTTTCATTCCCATTTCTTTGCAATCAGTTCTCAGAATTCTGGCAGCTCAAGTCCTGGGTACAGTCTGGTCGTTGTGTAGTTAACTTCTCCACCTGGGCTTTTAGTATCTATAAGACAGCTTACAAGATATGGCTCAGAATGTTATCTATAACCCTTGAGAAAGATTCCCCGGTGGCTCAGACTGTAAAGACTATGCCTGCAGTGCAGGAGACCTGGGTTCAATCCCTGGATTCAATCCCTGGATTGGGAAGATCACCTGGAGAAGGAATTGGCAACCCACTCCAGTATTCTCGCCTGGAAAATCCCATGGATGGAGGAGCCTGGCAGGCTACAGTCCATGTGGTCACAGAGAGACGTGACTGAGTGGTCTCACTTCACTTCGGAAGGAACTAAAGGTCCTGACTCTGCTCAGCGACTGCATTGTTGTTAGTCTCCTTTGACCGTTTTCCTTTGTTTCAGCGTTTCTCGCTTCTCTGGTTAAACTTACTCTTGACTAAAGTTTTGCACAGGCAAGAGGCGGGCAGAGGGCATGGTGGGGGGCGAGGGCCATACGGTCCTGCTCCGTTTCAGCGTGTCAGCACAAGAGCGAGTGTGTGTGCAGCGCCTAGAGTGACTCGCCAGCAGTGTATGGAGTGGGCGTCAGTGATCGCTCGAGCTGCAGCTGATGTGTGTTGCTCTGTGCGGTTGGTCTCTCCTCTTGCTTGCTTATTTAACGCTGTTTCTTACTACCTTTGTTAGTCAAGGAAACAACTGTTCATCTCTGTGCACTGTGTTCATTTACAGCTGATACAATTTTCATTTATCTTTTAAAAAATGCTCTTGTTTAGGAAAAATACTCATCAGAGTCACTGATTGCTTATTTCCATCTATGTGTCAGCAAAAGGCACCAACACTTTCTAGATTTTTGCTTATGTGATTACCAGCACCTGTTCATACTATGGTTTTTAAGAGTTCTTCCTAGTTAGTATCCCCTGGGCAAATGATATTACCTTCTGTTTTCAGTTATTTAGAGTGATGCTCCAGAGGGGTGCTTGTCCTCAAAGAGGTGCTTATATTTTTTGGGTCATCTAGAATCAAATTCTCAAGAGCAGTTATTGTAAATATTGTGACTAGCAAGCGTTTATTTCCTCACCATTGGAGAATGAATGTAAAACAATGAAGATACAGAAATTGTATCTGAAAGATGATTAAATGATTTGAGGATTGAAAATGTTGAAAGAAGTTATACATTGTTCTCTGATAACTGTTGTATTTATGCAGGTCCATGAAAGATTTTTTCCATGAGCTAAGTTCTTGTCCTGGATTTGTCTCTGCTGTGTGACCTTGGGCAAATCATTTAATCTGTTGTCCCTATTTTCTTTGTCTATAAAATGATGGTATAGGATCTATGTAAGGTAAACTTAAAGTAATAAAAGAGATACTCAGTGCATGAATGAGATAATTTGTTTCTAGTTCTAAGAGATAGTACATTGAATTTCTCTTGTAACTTCAAATGTACCTTCCAGGATATTCTGTCATTCTGCAGAGTAGCGCACTGGAAGTAAACGTGGGTTTTGAGTAAAATAGTGCTCGAAGCCTATGGAATCTATAGAAGTGTGTACCCAGAAGCCTTATGGAAAATAACAGTTGTAATAACATTGGTGCAGTTGAGTCTCCATTGGCGTTTGTACCTTGAATTGTAGTCTAATTGTTTTCTTCTTCTAGATGTTAGTCCTTAGACATTTGCTTTAAAAAGACATAACTTAATAAGAATAAATACAAAAGTAAGGAAAAAAAGGACATAATTTAGTGGTAGCTATCTTCCATCAGTTTAAAAATAAAAAAAAGGAAGCAATGGGAAATGTCTCCAGGTTTCTCATCTGCTAAGGGTTTCTATTTTAATTATGAGAAAATCTGCTTTTGATCACTTCAGAACATAAGCATGCTGACTAGAAATTGCAGACAACTGACATGACTTCATTGTTATACAAAAATAATTCCTTTAGTTATTATGCTATACTTGAATGTTCTCATAAGCACTGATTTTTCATTTTTTAAGTTTTTACTGTTGATGAGTGTTAAATGGTCTCCCAGTGGTTTTGGTTTTAATTTTCCTAGTTAATGATATTGGGGCATGTGTCTTTTCCTGTTTCATTATAGGTTTTGAAAGGTAAGAGAAAGCATAGATATTACGTATGGTTTCTTTTTGCTCATTGATGAACAAGTCCAAAGAAATGAAGATCTCATATTGAGGTGAAAAACTAAGAGTAGAAGTCTGGTGAGAGCCACTAGTTGCAGCAAAGACTCCTACACTTAAAGGATTAGATGTTCCCTGTGTATTTGAAAATATTTTCATTATTAATAGAGATAAAGGAAAAGATAGCAAACTTAACGTGAAAGTACCAAACCCTAAAGTCCTGGGTAGATTTCCCCAGTGGTCTGCAAACTTTCCAGTGTTTAGTGGGAATAAAGCATTGTCATGTCTTTTTTTCCCCCACAGTGAACTTGATGATGACTTACTTGGAGAAGATTTGCTATCTGGCAAAAAGGTAACAATACAGTTCTTCCTGACATTAAATGATACTTAATTGCATTTAAAATAAGGAGTACGTCTTATGCATGGGATGTGTTACTGGAAAGTTGGGTATAGATTAAAATATTGTGAATTGATTACTTTTTATATGCACAAAGAGTTGACTGTATATCCGTAAATTATCTGATAACTTGTAATTCAGGCAGTGAATCCTTTGAAGCAAATGTTTTAGTTTCTGGCATGTCAAGGCATTTGAGTGTATGAAAGTTGTAACAAAACTACCACTTGCCTTAAAGGAACTTAACATTTGGTGGTTAATATTTTGAATGCTGAATCTGAAATTTACTTTTTGGGATTCAGAGATAAGGATAAAATTATTCTCATATATGAACTTCTTTGATCAAGTAAAAACTTGGAAGCTGTTATCGCCAATGTGTGTATTTATGTATCGTGTTTATATGTATAACTTAACTCTACCAATATATTTTGAACATTATGAAACATACATTAAAAATAGAAATAAAAAGCCAGATATTAACGTGAAATACTAATTTTTTTTAACTTACTAACAATTTAAAGACACTTGTTATTCTCACTAAATATCAAGCTAGCCTTGTATGCTTAGTTTTTTTAAAGTCTTCAGACTGTGATGGCTCCTTACTGTCAGCAGTTACACTCAAGCTCATTGTTCTCTTAGGTGATTGGGTCAGATCAGTTGTCTGATTCTCAGATCTGATGAGGTTTTCCTTTTCATCTCATTTATAATTCGGTTGATGAAGGTCCAGTCCTGGCAGGAGTGCCAGTCCCGCCCCTTTCCTGTCTCTTACTCCGCTGCGTCTGCATCTTTTCTGACACATGAGTTGCTGTAGCTGCTCTCCTTTCCAGTCCTGCCCCCGAGGCCTGCACGCGTCCTGGCTTTGGCTTCCCCCAGCCTTTCCTTTGTCATCCCCTGTAACTCTAAAGAAGAATTCGTTCTGTTACCTGTAAACCTGTGTGGTCAGAATGACTGCAAGGGAAGAACCCGTGAGCGTGCCCCTCAGCCTGCCCGTTTGTGAGCTTGGGCTGGCCTCGGGGTGCCCGTGCGTGGTGTGATTGGGGCGGGGCAGGCCCGGGGCTCGTGCTCCTACGGGGTGGGCACAGAAGGAGCGGGGACGGTTGTCTGCCTCTGGCTTAGTTTGCACTGCCTTGACGCGCACTCCCTGTATTTGGGAGCTCACTTCCCTGAGGTAAACACGTGTTTTCCTTTGTAAGTATTTAAAATGCTTTCGTGAGGGATACCAGTTAGATGCTAAAATGTTTAAATGTAGTAAAATAATTTTACATGCGGTTGGATTTCTACTCTTGGGCAAGCCTGATGTACTTTGCCCTGTGTTTCTGTCAGGGAGCCCACCTGGCCCTAATGATTTCACAAGTGTTCACGGCCGGTCTCTCACTCTCCTTGCCCTGCCTTCCTGCCGACCACCCTGAGCAGAGTCCAGCCTAGCTGTTCCCTCCTGCCTGAGGAGACGCCACTGCAGCTCATCGGCACAGAGTAGTTAGGAATCAGCTGTGGCCTCAGGGCGGAGTGTGGCCCTCCACTCCAGCTTTCCAAGTGACGTTGGTGTTTTGGTCATTTTCTGCCTCCTGTGTCCATTGCTCATCAAGTTCAGAGCCGACATAGAGAGTTGAATCCTCAGAGCTCAGACAGTGAGACGTGATGACCACCAGGGCCTACTGCAGCACACACTCTTTTTTGTTTGGTGTGTGATTTAATGGGTTTTTGACCAATATTTAGAAGTTTACCTAAAAACCTGAAGGGAACAGCCTATTACTGAATGAAATTTGGCTTTATTGAATTGTTATTTTTTAAAGATATCTTGTGCTTTTATTTAGTGATTCTGGGCAGCTAAATTTGAGTTCTCCCATAGCAGGCCTGGCCTTCCCAGGTGGTGCTAGTGGTAAAGAACCCACCTGCTAATGCAGGAGACATGAGAGACTCAAGTTCGATTCTTGGGTCGGGAAGATCCCCTGGAGGAGGGCATGGCAACCCACTCCAGTATTCTTACCTGGAGAGTCCCATGGACAGAGGAGCCCGACAGGCTACAGTCTGTGGGGTTGCAAAGAGTTAGACACGACTGAAGCGACTTAGCACGCACACATGCATAGCAGGCCTGGCTCATCCCTGTTAATGGATGACAGGTTCTGTGGGCAACTAATAAAAACTACAAATAAGATGGATATTTTTTGGGTTATATCAAAACTACCTTAATGAAGGGTAAATAGAGATATGTTTGAGAAGCCTAGGTTTATAATCTATAAAATGGCAGGAAAAGATTTCTGGTTTCTTTCTTTCATCCTTAGGTAGAAAATCAAGTCTTTTTTTCCCCCCTTGGGTGCATGTTGTGGAGGAATAGTAATTTATATATACCACAGAAATAATTTTAATAAGGTAGGAAAGTGTGAAGTTCCCCATCTTAAATCTAAGATACTGGTATGTGTTAGCTTAACAAAACCTGTAACTTTAGAAATTTGGCCAGTTGGTACACTCAGTAGACTGCCTCTGCTTATTCATAATATGAGTAGACAAACCTGTCAGGAACAGGAGAGAGAATCCAAATTGTACTTATTTTCATGTATCCATCTACTGGACAAACCAGAGTTTTATTTTAGTCTCTTATCATTTCAGTTGGGCAATCTAGTTATCTAAAATCTGTTTTTTTCTAAAATTCCACTATTTTTTCTTTTGTTTATGTTAAATTTAATCAAATCTTAAGGATACCATTTTTTTGGTATGATAAGAAAAAATTGTTTGTATCATACTACCAAAGGACTTGTCGTTTTTTTCCTCCTTTGTTAGAGTCATAATATGATTCTTATGCTTGCTCCTTCTGTATTTACTTGTCTGAGCATCTGAAAGTTAGTCTGGGGGAGTTAGCTAGTATGCCATGTGTAGAACCTTGACTGTCCCTGGTTATATCAAACTGAGAAAACTTTGTGAATGGCAAATGTTTTAATAACAAGGTTAGAAATAATCCAGTCAATGTAATTTTGCAGTTTTGTAACAAGTTTTCTTACAGAAGTGACACGCATTAATTAGATTTCTTGCTTTAATTAGAATCAATCGGATTTGTCAGATGAAGAGCTAAATGATGATCTCCTACAGAGCGATAATGAAGACGAAGAAAATTTCTGGTACTGAATATTATCTCATTAAAATGTTCTTTGTTTAAATTTCTAGTAACTGATTTAGAGTTATAGTGGGATATAAATGATATTGTACTGTATCTTTACCATATGATTATATTCTAATATAATTATATTAATAAAGTATGTTACTATATTAATATAACTGATGTGGAAGCCGTATGTCTTTTACTACAAATAGATCAACTGTCTAAAATCATTGCTGGTCCTGCATTTAATAACCTGTGAACTCTGTTGAGTGCCGGTTATAGAAGTTCCAGATAGGTTTGTACTGCTCTTTTAGAGAATTCCTTTATTTGGATGGGGCAGTGGCCTCTGACTCAGTAATGTTGGTTGCAGTTTGATGTTGCTGCTTTTGTTTTCATTTTAGACATTTTTTACTTGTGCATATCAATTAGCTAAATTGTCATTTTGGAAATTCGTTTGGACTGCACTTTAGACTGTAGTTGACTATCTGAATATAATTGATGTAGTCAGTTTGGGCTGCCATAACACGATATCATAAACTGGTGGCCTGTGAGCAGCAGATACTTATTTCTTACAGTTCTGAGGGCTGGGAAGTCCAGGGTCAGTGCCGGCCTGGTTGGGGGCCATTGAGGCCCCCGGCCCTCTCACTGTGCTCATGTGGCTGGTGGGTGTGTGGGAGCCCTCTGCAGTCCCTTTTATAGGGCACTGATCCCATTCATGAGCTTCCACCCTTGTTCAGCATCTCCCAACGGCTGCACCTCCAGACACCATCACGCTGGGTGTTAGGACTCAACACATGAATTTTGCGGGGGATACAAATATTCAGTGCATGGCAGTAGAGAATATCTTTCTCTTGACTAAGAGCTTATAATAGTAAGTTCTGTTATAAAAAGAGGAAGAGGTATTTACTATACTCTTGTTAAGTGAAATATTTTCAATTTTATGAGGAAACATTTATTGTGAAAATAAAGACACTTCTTGTGTACAAATGTAATTAACAAATACATGCAATTTATTATTGAGCTGTAGACATGTAATAGATGTTTTTTAATATAAAGTAATTTTTATGGGTAACAGTAAGTTTTAAATTATTTATTCTACCAGTTATTTGTTTCCCAGTTTCATTCTTTGATATCATTATTAGATTTTGATCTTTTGAATTGCGTTGCCCTTGGAGTTTTTAGCCATGTAGTATCTTCACGTGTATGTGGAATGTTCAGTTTTTTTGTTAGGATTGTATGCTTAATGGGTGCAAACTTAGATTTAGCCCTAAAACCTTGCCTTTTAAATGTTGTTATTATGCATCTTAATTGTTTGACATTTGGCCGTTGTGATTTAACAGGTGGAATATGATTTTTTTTTCAGTTTTAAAATTGCCTTTGTTTATTTCAGATTAGCTATTTTTAAAAAAATTTGAGGCTAGTGTGAACTTGATTTAAACATTGAAATGTATTTACATGCTAACTTTTAATGTTTTATTTTTTTAAAATACAAGTTTATAGTGTGCATCATAGATACAGAAAAGCTCTTAAAATTCCATTGGTGTGGGGAGGATATATGTAGACTTATGGCTGATTCATGTTGTATGGCAGAAACCAACACAACATTGTAAAGCAGTTATCCTCCCAATTAAAAAAAAGTTCAATCTATGATTTCCTATTTATAGAGTAATACTCCTGGTTTTACTTGGATGTCTTAGAAAATGGACACCACCCTTATTCTGAAAGATAGAATGAAGAGTGGTCTGTTTCAATCCTGGACTTCTCCCAGGCAGACCTGTCTCTCACAGTTGGTCTGATTCTCCTGCTCAGGTCACTGGAGTGACGATAGTTCGGGCGCTCAGGGTGGCAGGAGTCTGGTGCTGGCTGAGTGTGTAGCACGTGCGTTTCACTTGTAGTCTCTCTTGTAGTCTGTGTGCATTATCAGTCACTGGTCTCTGATAACAGTTAACTTAATGTGATGATTTAGTTTTGAGCTCCACTCCAGTTGCATACTTTTCTTTGTATTTTTGTCCTCTGTAGTACTCAGGATGTCACGATCAGTCTGACCGCCACGTCAGACATGGTCACATCATTTGAGATGTCTGACACTAATGACCAGTCTGCAGAACAGGAATCCGAGTATGAGCAAGGAGAGGACGAACTCGTTTATCACAAATCGGATGGGTCTGAACTGTATGCTCATGAGTACCCAGAAGAAGGGCAGTATGAAGGCCATGACGCTGAGCTCACAGAAGACCACATTGAGTACGTGGAGGAGCCCGAGGAGGAGCAGCTGTACAATGACGAGGTCCTAGACATCGAGATCAATGAGCCTTTAGATGAATTCACAGTGAGTCTTTCTCCTTTGTATGGCTGAAGATAACATGGCTGCCTGGGCATAGGTTTCTAGACTGATTTGAAATCTATTTCCCTCCCCTGGGAGGGAGGGAAATTAGACCTTATTATCACTGTCTGCCAGTTTCTTTATCTGAGCTATGACAAAGTTTGTGTTGACAGCTTGTTTGGCCGGAGCTAATGCTCCTTTGTCATTCTGGAAGGCTGCACAGAATTGTGACCTTGAGGATTGCACCCTAAGGAAGAAAACAGCTTTGTGTGGTGGAGATACACTGTCAATTGTTAGAAGTACTTAATGCAGCGCTTTTATCCAGGCTTTAGACAAGATCTGATAAAGTCCTTCTAAGGTGAAAAGATTATTGACCTGCTAAAGACATCTTTAAGGTGCTAATATTCCAGAGTGATTGATGTCCTGCTCATTCATCCTTTTTTGTAACTGAGAACTGTCTAAACATGAATAAAGAGATTGGAGGTTAGTTTAGGAAATGTCACACACAATTTGTTATCTGTAATCAGGAAGCAGAGATTGTGCTGATTTTTATTTCAGAAAGGTTTTGGTGGGTAGGTTTTTTTTTTTTAAGGTTGAACAGTCAAAAAAGAAAAAGGTAGAAAAAGGTAGTGAAAGATCATCTGTCTTAATGATTCATTATTGGAAGAGATTTGTTTATGAAACAAGCACTTAGTGAAATTTCTGTTGGAAGGGCGAGATCTCCATAGATGCAGTGGAATCTTAGGGTTTTCAGCATGTTGGGCTCCTGTGGTACCATGTTGGGGGCTGCTGGGAAGGGGTGGAGGTCAGCAGATTTAGGGCAAGAATTCTGCTTTTATGTTTTCATTCAGAGTAAATGATTTTTCATTTGAGAAAAAAATGTGTGTGTGTGTGTAGTTTTGAAAGAGATTGTTTACATGGAGCCTTAGAATATTTAGTCCCAGACACAGTTGTGTTTCCATATCTCAATAGTTATTTTTAAGGTTTGATTCTTTTTGAATGGTTTTTCTTTAGTAGACCTAATCACTAAAAGATGTGTGTAGTTTTGGTAAACAGAATCGTATAAAAGGCATCGTGACTCCTTGTTCTTTCGATAACTCTGTAATGGTTTGTTTTGGTAATAAATCCTACAGTAGTGTGGACTGGTGATCTCTGGTTTACAGTGTGTTCATATACTGTGTTAAAGTGAGACACCGTAGTTTAAAATGCTCCTTAAAAATTAGGCCAAAATCTTTTAAAGTTGTGCCCAAGTATCTGCTGGTTAGTGTTGTGTTATTTCTACTACTCATCCCTAAAATGAGGTGCTTGGTCAGTCGTATCCCTTGTAAGTTCAGCATTTCAACAGATCTTTACCAGTGTGGAAGCAGTGTGGCCACGAGAATTGTTGAAACATGAAGCATGGCCCCTGCCTGCTGAGAGCTTAAAATTTAGCAGAACAGTCACCGTCTGGGAAGTGCTTGGTAGCACCTATACATAGTCACAGAAGAGGCCCTTCTCTCTGGTGTTCTTGCAGAGTTTGTTGTACAGAGGATTTCTAGCAAGTGAGGAATTTCTCTCTCTCGTTTTCCAAACATGGGGTTACATTAGGCTCCTCATTGTATAAAATCCAGCTTAAACCATCTGACATCTTGTGTGTAAGATTCAGGTATTGAAAAAAAAAATATGCAAATTCAATACAGTCACAGTACTTTTCTACATTAAAATTAATTTTTTCAGAATTTAAAAAAATCTTGAAGTTTACTTAAGAATTCTGAATGCGTCTAAATATTTTTATAGAGAATTATAAAGTTTAAAGGTGAGGTAAAGGTCAGTATCTTTCTGGAGCAGTGTCAGCCACCCTCAGGATATCCAGGTTTATCATCATGCTCTTTCTTTTCTTCCCTGTTTAAGATTACTGGTTTCTTCTTTATAGTTATCACAGTGGTAGACACGGGCACTGCCACTTCTTTGCATGGGGAGAGGAAAACGCACTTAAGCTGTGAAATACTTCTCCAGCTCTGCAGTGAGGGCCTCTTCCTGTTTTCTTAGGCTGTCACTGGTGCACAGATTAATTAATTATTCATTATTAGACTAATGAACATATGAGTCGATTGTGTCCCTGTATGTCCCAGAGGTGTTTTAGTTTATTAAATGGTTTATTTAACTGTGGTTTGTGTCCTGGTTAGGCCATGTTGACTCATACACTGGAGCTGGAGTTGAACTCTCTACTGATCCTGAGTGTGTTCTATCTGTTTGAGCTCACGCAGGCCAGACGGAGGGATTCTGTAACTGGGAGTAGAATTATAATATTGCAGAATGTTACAACCAGAAGGGACACTTACCTAAAAAGTTGATAGTAAACTGTAGTGTTCTTTCCTGTCATACTCAGAAGCAGTTTTTTTGACTTTTGCTGTCCTAATCCTCAGAGTGAATTGAGATTTGATATAAAAAATTGTATTCTTGTATTAGGAAGGGATGTAAATTCTTTATTATTCCACAGGATATTTGGACTTTGTTAGGTGATTTGTACTTCTAAGCATAACTGGATTTACCTAGTGCCTTTAAAGTTAACATAGATTGAGATTTTGTAAAGCAGTGTTCTGTAAAAACAACTTGAGATTGGTAATTTGTGTAATAGCAGATTTTTGTTTCCTGGTGAAAATTGCGTGGTGTGGACTCTTCTCCCTTGTATGTTTACTGAAAATTTCGCTTGCCTCTTATGGCCTTCTTTGAACTCTGACAGTCCTGCTCTCAGTGAATCTTGGGTAGTGATGGTTGCTACTTTGGGTGGAATGGCAGCAGTTTCCTTGGGGAAGTAAATGCAGTATGTAGGGGCGGTCTTGAGAGACAGTTGAGGGGCCTCAGGAGGTCCATGCCTTATGTGCTGCTGCTGTGCTTTGTGTCGAGACTGGGCCCCAAGTGGTGAGCTGTGCAGGCCCCACCGCTTGTCTGCTCTCCCCGCTGCCTTGCAGCTGCCGATGGCTCACTTCAGCTGGTGGCCAGGGACACTGGGAAGTTCAACTCCCCTGGAGGGGAGCGGTTGCACGTGCCTGTCGGAGCCCTTCTTTGCTTGCAGTTGTTTCTAGCCAGTTTGCCTGTTTCCTTCCCTGTGCTTTTAAGAGCTGTCTGCCTGCTACCATGCTCCTTACATTCCATGCGAACCTGAGGTCATCCTTCTAATTCAAAGGAGCGGCTGGTGGAGAAACTAACATGCAGTTTTAATACAGCTCCTGTGTTGAATTGAATTGCCCATACTTATGTTGGCTTCTGCTGCTATGAAAATAGTTCAAGTTGGGCATGATTCCAGCCCCAGTACTGCTGCTGAGCTGCTCTGTGCAAGCGCATGCACGCTTTGTTTTTTAAGATTCCATCTCCTCGGTGTTTATTTTGAGAAGAGCTGTGTGTTGGGGTCCTTGGAGGTTGAGGCAGAGTCCGTGTCACTGCCTGTATCGACCAGGTGGGCACGCTGCGCTTTGCTCTCGTTAACGCTCGGGGAGGTCCCGTTCTAGTTCTGTGCTTCGTGCTTTTCTGCTCGGTCTGGTAATCGTCATAGTAAAGTGTGCTCACGTGGCTCAGCATGAGTCATGAAGAGGAAAAGTGCTTACGAGCCCCAAAGCAATACGAGAAAAACTTATTTTCTGTTTAATGGCTGTTAGGATGAAGAGTACTTGCAGGCTTGTGGGCAACAAGGGATGAAAGAGCAGGAAGACTGTGTTGCTGAAGAGGAATTAGATGAGATTACTGATTCCCAGGTTGATCCTGAAACTGAAGAGGTATTTGTTCATCTTTTTAAAAAGAGTCCAAAAGTTTGCTGGGTTTTTTTTTTTTCTTCCATATTTAAAAAGAGCATCTTTTTAATGTTGGTGAAAAGTTAATACAGCTCCTCTTTGAAGTATGAGTGTAGCTAAAAAAGCAGAAACCAAAGTCCCTGAGCTTGCAAGAATCTTTGGACAGTGACTTCTGGTGAGCTGTGGTCTCCAGATAGATGTCTGCCCTTTGAGTGTTAGAATGTCTTAGCTGTTCTATGGGGTGTAGGTAGGAATCTTTTGAAATGCGTAGTATATGTTAGTGCTTTGAAAGAAGTACTGGGATTATCTTAAGTTAATTAGCATCAGTTAAATTTGACCATTATTCAGAAAATATTGCAGACTTCCCTGGATTTAGGTGCTGTGTTAGGTATTGAAGAAGCGGATGATTGAGAAGCTTGGTTCTGGTGCTCACGGAACTTGCAGTCTAAAATAGGGGAGAGAAGACGAGCACCCATTCCAGTGAGGGAAAGGCAGAAGACCTGCCGGGAGGGAGGCTCGGGCCTGCTCAGGAGCACGCGCTGGGGCCTCTCTGTTTGGGTGTGTGTCTTGAGGGTGGGTTGGGGTGTTGAGGCTTTATGGAAGAGGTAACCTGTCAGGCACGTCTGGAGAACTGCGTGTTGTCGGGACAGATTGGGGTGTGCTGTGAGGTGGAGGCCATTGAGTTCTGTTTCCAACCTTAGAACTTGTCCCATGGACCAAGCATGCAAGCTATAAAGCCATCCTGTAGTCTTAGAACTTGTTGGTTTAAGATTTTGTTTTCTTTTTAATGTGTTTTCTCAGTTATTTTTCTTAATACCTCCCCCCTCTTTTCCCTAAGAGGTCATGAAGAATGATGCTTCACGGGCTCAGGTCATTTATACTAGGTCTTACAGCAGTGCTCTATGAACTCAGTGTACAAAGCACCACCCTTTCTTTTCCCTGATACATGGGCTGACAGAGCGTGTGGACGTGTACAGACACTTTCTGGGACACAGCCTTGTTCTTCTCCAATAAGCTAAATTTGATTTTTGTGCTTTCTCTTTTGCTCTTTGAAATACTTGAAACTTAAGAGAAAAGATAGAAAAGTAGTAGAAAGATCGCTTTGCTCAGATTCTTCAATTTTAGACAGATACATGTAATCAAAGGAACCGAGACAAAGCTAAAGGAAATGTTAAGAAGTGGTTCTCCTACTGAACTGCTCTGTTCTGAGTAATGAGCCCCCGCCCAGAGATCCAGGGAGACGGATTTATGCGTGTCGTGCTTAGCACCATATCCTGTGTACTCTTTGCCCAGTGCAAGGCCAGTATGAGCCTCGATTAGGTCAGACTTGTGGAAGGCTGATTTTGGCAAAAGATGTCTGAGAGCAAGCTAAAAAGTCGTTAAAGGATGGTGTGTGTGTGGGGGTGCTGACGGAGGTGGCTGTGGGGGTCATTCTGAGGGTGAGTAGTTGAGAGGGAAACAGGGATCCAGCGCCCATTAGTTAGTTCATGTCCTCTTCATTAATTTGTAATACTTTGTAGTTGGAAAATTAATTCCATTGATTTTTTTTTTTCCTGTAACTTACTCTTTCAGTATTCTAGGCAGTACTTCTCCTTACTGTGACAACATACTGTCTTTGTAGTATATTTTAGAGTGAGAAAAGGTTTTGTAGGTATTAATCTTTAGATTATCTCTGGAAATATAAACTATTATTATTGTAAAGCAGTTAATAAGAATTCTAATCGGTGTTACACTTTAGCTTGAATGCCTTCTGGAACTGATAGAGGGTATGACTTATAGATTTAGATATTTCAAACTTTTGTTCTTGAGCTGTAGTCATTAAAACATTGAAGCAAAAGTGGGCTATTATTTAAAAATGGTAATCGCTCCTTCCATTTTCAGTATCTTCTGAACAGAGAGATTTAGGGAGAGAGAGAGGTGTCTTTGGAGGAACATTAATGATCAATCCCAGCCCTTAAAGTAAATGAACTCGTGACATGTATGAATTAATAAGATAATAGCTCAGATATATTAATACTTAGGAACGCTTAATCACTGGGACAGAAGTTAGACCCCTTCCTTGAACCTTAATGCCAGTATTGATCTGAGATTAATTAATGCCAGATTTTATATGTACTCAAAGAAAATGTTTTAATAATAGTGTGCTAGCTTTAGGCTCACCTACGAAACAGAAAACTCACCAAATAGTACAAGTTCATTTCTCACTAACGTAAAAACATTCCCAAAAGCGTTTCAGATCTGGTGTTGGCCTCACTAGGCAGCCAGGTGCCCAGGCTTCTTTCAGACTTCCCCGCAGTTCCAGGGCTCTGTGCTTGCCATGGTCCATGTCCAGGCAGTGATCGCAGCAAGGCTGAACAGGCCCGTGCCCACCGCTGGAGGAGACATCCCAGAGTTCTCAACAGCACTGGATAAACGTCTCGTTAATTATGCATTAGTCACATGGCTGTGCCTCCCAGCCAAGGAGGCTGGCTAATACAGCGTTTTAGTAGGTGACAGCACAGCACGTTCAGCTAAAGCTGGGAGTGTCATGATCAAGGACGTCACAGGGAACGGGGAACAGGTGCCCGCCAAGTTGTTTTGGTTTTACTCTACTGTTCTTGGTATCACACCTTTTTAAGCCATAAAGGAAAAGAATGATTTGATCATACACAAATACCCCAAAACAGTATAAACAAGTTCAGAGAAATGACAGTATGGGGAAAGAATATACATATAAGACTAGAAATTAATGTATTTAGTAAAGTTAACATATTGAGTGCGTTCTGTATATTTGTAAAAAGAAGGGCAAAAAATGTGAGAAGGTAGTACAAAAATAAGACAGATGATTACTAAGTGTATAAAATATATTTAATAAAATTGAGGCAGTTGTGAATTCTAACCTGTCTTAATATTGGCAAAAATAAATATATTGGTCAGGTGTTGTTTATTCTGTTGGAGGATTATCTTGGAGATGGGAGATAGTCTTCCACGACTCTGTCATGTCTGTGCAGGTTTGGGGAGCAGAGCACTGACCGCCCTTTGTTCCTGTCTTTTCAAGGAAAGACGTGTCTGTCTCTGGAGCAAGGGGCGGGCCTGCTTTCTGTTCATGATGACAGTGCCCTGAACTCAGGTCCCCCCACAACACAGCTCCCTCTGTGCAGGGTCAGCTGCCCTCTTTGTCTGGTAGCCCGCCGGGAATTGGGGCTCACGGAGCTGGCCCCCACACGGCACTGCTGCTGTTAAAAGTAGTAAATTGTCCTCATCTGTGACTAGGAGTGTCGTGCCTTCTCACAGCCTCCATGAAACAGTGGCAGACCTACCTTAGCAGCCTGCAAGAAGGGTGAAATTTCAGACCCTTCCCTGTTTGTGACAGTGTCAGAAGCCTGAAAGTGCCTTGGCTCAGTAATCCCAGGTTAATGAAGTTACCCAAGAGCCCCTAAGATGTGCTCAGGGACACCCGTGCCAGCTGTTTGTCTGCAGCCTTGAAAACAAGTGGGCCCAGCGTGGATTTTTCTGCAGGGTTAGATGAATGATGGCCAGGGGGCTACACGTTCCTAAAGGATGCCCTTGCCCTCTTGGACATGGAAAGAGACTTGTGATGTGTGACACGAAAAGAGCAAGCTAGTGGGGTTCCTCTGCTAGGTCCTCCATGCTGTGCATGTATAAACGTCTGTGTGTGTGTGTGTGTGTGTGTGTCTCAACACGTGTCTGGGAGGATCAAGACAAATGGTGACAGTGGTCACCTCTGGATGGTGGGATTATTATATATTTTGTACATCAAATACTGTAAAATACTTTGCTGTGAATAAGATAACTTTTGTGAACAGGGAAATACTGAGCGGTTAAAATTTGACCCTTGGTAATTTGGAAGGCAAAGAACTGGGATGCATTTGTTTAATTCCTGTGATTTCTAGTTGATATTAACCCTAACTTGAAACATATTAATGGTGGTTTTCTGTATGTACATTTTTATAGAGAAGAGAGTAAACTCTCAGCCAGATTACATAGTTTATCTTTTTTATACTGTCTCTTAAGAGGTATATTGTTGGGTTTGTCTTCCAAGATGTATGTCCCATAGTTTTAAACAAAATATTTCAAAGTATTTTTTTAAAAGTTACACATTTTTCTTACGCTCTGTCCTTGATTGCTGGTTTGTTTACCTTGTTTGTGTTGCTTGGTTTTGTATTGATGGAAACTTCTTCGTATTGCTCTTTGCTCTCAGGTTTTAGTAGTCCTTCTTGGAGGCAGGTAATATGCTGGACTTTGTCCTGGCAACAGGTGTTTTGGTGGTGTTTTCTTCCTCATACTGGGATCACTGAATGTCCGTTAGAGCATCATTGTTGAGAACTTGTATGCGTGGTACTTTTGTAGGTGCTGGGAGTGAGTGTTATACATTATTTCGGTACCTTTTGGTAGGCTTTGCTTTTGGAGGGCTGTCCTCCCATCTTTTTTAGACATATAAATAAATTACATAGTCCTCATGGGAGAACAGCAGTTTTATTTTCCCACATACACCTGTGTTCTGGTGTCTTTCTAGTCTTTTGACTCATGTTCTGGGGATTAGCTGCAGGGTGTTGTGGAACCAAACCGTTGCACTCACCTTGTGTTGTAGTGTGCATGCTCTGGGTTGCTTAAAATGGACTGGAAAGCATATTTCAGTTTTTCAGATAACTTCTTTCTCAGAGTTATGTTTAAGTACACACTAGATTCTGAATTATGGAACTAAAAAGAAATTTCTGTTGAAAAGTCTATTTTCAGTGACTCCATTTATTTAACTAATGTTCCTTCTTGGTTAATACAAAAAGAATCACTGTACTTGGAACAAGTTAGAAAGATCTAGTTATGAAAACTAACTCTTGAGCCTTTCTAATTATACAGTCTTGTCAGTGTCAGCGATGCTTCTGTCTTCAAACGTGGTTACAAAGGTTTGCTATTTGATAGTTTTGGCTTGTATAGAGGAACAGGTGAGAAGTTTAAATAACATCTTTGTACCATTTAAATTTGAAATACTTTAGAAATTGTGGTAACATTTACATGCAGTGGTATTTACATCTGAGGTATACAGTTCAGTGTATACTTGAAGATCAAACAAGATCTTCACGACCCAGATAACCATGATGGTGTGATCACCAGCCTAGAGCCAGACATCCTGGAATGTGAAGTCAAGTGGGCCTTAGAAAGCATCACTACGAACAAAGCTAGTGGAGGTGATGGAATTCCAGTTGAGCTATTTCAAATCCTAAAAGATGATGCTGTGAAAGTGCTGCACTCAATATGCCAGCAAATTTGGGAAACTCAGCAGTGGCCACAGGACTGGAAAAGGTCTGTTTTCATTCCAATCCCAAAGAAAGGCAATGCCAAAGAATGCTCAAACTACCGCACGATTGCACTCATCTCACACACTATTAAAGTAATGCTCAAAATTCTCCAAGCCAGGCTTCAACAGTACGTCAACTGAGAGCTTCCAGATGTTCAAGCTGGATTTAGAAAAGGCAGAGGAACCAGAAATCAAATTGCGAACACCTGTTGGATCATCGAAAAAGCAAGAGTTCCCGAAAAATATCTACTTCTGCTTTATTGACTATGCGAAAGCCTTTGACTGTTGTGGACCACAACAAACTGTGGAAAATTCTTTAAGAAGTGGAGATAGCAGACCACCTCACCTGCCTCTTGAGAAATTTGTCTGCAGGCCAGGAAGCAACAGTTAGAACCGGACACGGAAGAACAGACTGGTTCCAGATAGGGAAAGGAGTACATCAAGGCTGTATATTGTCACCCTGCTTGTTTAACTTATATGCAGAGAACATCATGAGAAACGCTGGGCTGGATGAAGCACAAGCTGGAATCAAGATTGCCGGGAGAAATATCAATACCCTCAAATATGCAGATGACACCACCCTTATGGCAGAAAGTGAAGAACTAAAGAGCCTCTTGATGAGAGTGAAACAGTTGGCTTAAAACTCAACATTCAGAAAACTAAGATCATGACATCTGGTCCCATCATGTCATGGCAAATAGATGGGGAAACAGTGGAAACAGTGTCAGACTTTATTTTTTTGGGCTCCAAAATCACTGAAGATGGTGACTGCAGCCATGAAATTAAAAGACACTTGCTCCTTGCAAGAAAAATTATGACCAACCTAGACAGCATATTCAAAAGCAGAGACATTACTTTGCCAACAAAGGTCTGTCTAGTCAAAGCAATGGTTTTTCCAGTAATCATGTATGGATGTGAGAGTTGGACTGTGAAGAAAGCTGAGCACCGAAGAATTGATGCTTTTGAACTGTGGTGCTGGAGAAGACTTGCGAGTCCCTTGTACAGCAGGGATATCCAACCAGTCCATCCTAAAGGAAATCAGTCCTTGGTGTTCATTGGAAGGACTGATGCTGAAGCTGAAACTCCAATACTTTGGCCAGCTGATGCAAAGAACTGACTGGGAAAGATTGAAGGTGGGAGGAGAAGGGGGCGACAGAGGATGAGATGGTTGGATGGCATCACTGACTCAATGGACATGAGTTTGAGTGAACTCCAGGAGTTGCTGATAGACAGGGAAGCCTAGCGTGCTGCAGTTCATGGGGTCGCAAAGAGTCGGACATGACTGAGTGACTGAACTGAACTGACTGATACAGTTCAGTAATTTGATAGATGTGTACAGCCAAGCTACCCTCATTATCCCTGAAGGTCCCTACCTTGTTCCTTTCCAGTCAGCCCTGACTCCTCTCAGAGGTGAGCCATGCCTGTGGTTCTGTGTATTTAGTCTTTGCTAGTCTAGAACTAGCGTTGGCGACTCAGTAGGTGTGACTGTGAGCAGACATCAGGAGACAGTGGAGGACAGAGGAGCCTGGCGTAGCGCAGTCCACGGGGTCGCCAAGAGCCAGACAGAGCTTAGCAACTGAACAGACCAGTGATGGTGTGCTGGTGTCTAGCTTCTTTTGGCCACCATAATGTTTTTGAGGTTCATCCAAATAGTCATTTATGCCCACAGTCAGCAGTTCATTCCATTTGATGGACATACCTTGTTTGTTTTCTCTTGATAATAGGTAATATTTGGGTTGTTTTCAGTTTTTCTGTTATCATGGATAATTAAAAGAGCTTATTGTACTTATGTTTTTGTGGATATATCTTTTTTCCCTGTAGCATTAGGTAGAAGTGGTACTACTGAAACAGGGTCGAAGTATGTTTGATGGTGTAAGAAACCGCCAAATGGCTTTCTTGTGTTTGTACTGTTTATACTCCCACCAGTCATGTATGAGAGTCTCAGTTTTCCCACTTGTCTGTCTCGTGTTTGTATCATTTTTTTGTCTAAAGGCTTTCCTTCCCCGTTGAGCCCTTAGTGCTGTGTGAGGCTCAGGCGCCGGTGGCGTCCGAGCCTCTTTCTGGAGCCCGCTCTGCCCCGTCGCCAGCGCTGCGCTGTCTTGGCCGCTGTGGCGTGAGATCAGGCAGTGCAATCCGCCAGTTGTGGCGCCTTTTCAGGGTTGTTCTGGCAGTCTGAGTCCTTTGAATTCTGTATATAAATTCTGTAATTGACTTGTCAACATCTATTAAAAATCTGGTTGGCATTGTTTTTGAACACTGCATTGTATTTTCAGTCCAGTTGGGGGAAAACTAGCATCTTAATAATCACATTGCCTGCTAATAACCACAGGCTTCCCTTGTGGCTCAGCTGGTAAAGGATCCGCCTGCAATGAGGGAGACGTGGGTTCGATTCCTGGGTTGGGAAGATCCCCTGGAGAAGGGAAAGGCTGCCCACTCCAGTATTCTGGCCTGGAGAATTCCATGGACCGTGTAGGCCATGGGGTCACAGAGAGGCCCGACTGAGCGACTTTCCCTTTCAGTCACTTACTGATTCTTGGCATTGGGCAGGCCACTTAATACTCCATTGCCTTAGTTCCCTTTTCTGGAAAAGTTATAACCACTTAATACAGTTCAGGGATCTGATACATGTGCACATCCAAGTTACCCTCATTATCCCCAGAGATCCCCCCTTGTTTTCTTTCTAGTCAGTCCTGACTTCTCTCAGAGGCGAGCAGTGTCCTTAGTTCTGTTAAATTAGTCTTTCCTAGTCTAGAATAGGAAAGTTAATAACCACAGTTTAATGGTTCTCACTTGTGTTTTTATTTCATTCTTTTTGCCTTGTTGACCTCCAGTATTCTGTAGAAAAGAAACATTGAAGGCATTTATTTTTGCTTCATTCTTCATGTTAGGGGTGAAATATTCAGTATTTTATCAAGTAAGTAATATAAGCTACCTGGAGGTTTTTCAGTCAGATTGAAGCAGTTCTTTTCTGTGTCTAGTTTGCTGAGTTTTGTTTTTTTTTTTAATCAGAAATGAGTGTTGAATTTTGTCAGTGCTTTTTCGGTTCCTATGAGATAATCTTGTATCATCCCTCGTTTTTTTAACGTGCATTAAATGGACTTTAAAAACTATTGCCTATATTGCGGACTTAACTTCTGTTTTGCAGATTTTCCCGTTAATGTCCTCTTTCTATTCTGGGGCCCAGTCCAGGGCACCACATTGCTGTCCTGTCTCCTCTGGTCTGCGGTAGTTTGTAGGTCTTTCCTTGAGTTCCACAACCATGACAGTCTAAAGAAGTGTCCTGCCCAGGTGTCCCGTGGAATGTCTTCTAACCCATCCTTGTCTGGTGCTTTTCTCATGGTTAGACTGGGGCGATGGGATTTTTGGAAAGAATACCATGGAGGTGAGGCGTCCTCAGCCCATCCTGCAGCTGTGTGCAGGACTCCCCGGCAGTGTCCGCCTTGGTCAAGTGCCGAGGTGGCCTTGGCCAGTAAAGATCGTCATTCCGTGAAGTTCTGTCTTTCACATTCTGTTCTCTGTTCTTTAGAAGCAAGTTACTAAGTCTAGTCCTCACCTGTGTTCACGAAGTCCCGTCTGTGTTCACGAAGGTGAGCGAGAGGGACTTAGGTGCCACCTCTGGAGAAGGAGAGTGTGTGTACATATATTTGGAATTTTTGAAACGAGATTTGTTAAGTTGACTGGTTTTTGAATGTTAAATCAATCGTATGCTTCTGTCTAAACCTTCACTTGGTCATGACATATTTTCCTTTTTTGTGGGATTCCATGTGGACAGAGAAGCCTGGGGTGCTAGAGTCCATGGGTCACAAACAGTTGGATGCTACTTAGTGATGGGGCAACATAAGCGATTTTGTGCCTGTGTTCATGAAGGAGATGGGTCTGTAATTTTCTTCTCTTGTAATTTTTGCACAATTTATTAATAACTGCTAGTCTTTTCAGTTTGTAAGTTTTAGCTCTTGGTGGAATTAGAATTGATTTTTATTTATGATATAGATATGATAGTATAGAATTGTTCTCTATCAAATATTTTGTAAGCACTAAAAACGTTTGGGAAGGTTTTAGAAGCAGTGTTCTCTATAGCTTTCTATTTCAGAGAACTACCCAGTTTCCCACCCCACCCCTTTCAGATTTGGCATGGAATATTGAATTTTCTTTTAGAAACTGAGATCACAAGTTCATTTCAGAGTTAGCTAGAGAATGTAACAAAACTGGGTCTTGCTGCCTCTTAGAGTTTCTAATTATGTATGTATGTTAAGACTTTGGTGGACTTGTCTATTTTGTAAAGAACTTTCATGATGATTTTCATATGCATCCTCTGTTAAGCATTACAAATGCATCTTTCAGGTTTTTAAGATAATTAGCTAAAAATCAAACCTTTGAATATTTTTGGCAGTGTCTATATAATGAAGTCAGATATTTACATACAATTTAAATTCTTAGAAAATATAATCAGGGTAACTTGATCTTTATATTGGTATCCAACACTGCCCTTCAGTGGAATTTTACTTGTGAATGAAATATTGTGAATATATGTGAATATTCCATTCATAAGTATTTCTCTGCAGAGAAAGTCAACATTATGGCAGATAGGTAAGTTAATCCTAAGTCCATGGCCAAAGAAGATGCCCTTTTTTTGAGCCTAGTATTTAGAGTAAGAGGTAGTGACCAGTGGCTGAAAGAGTGAGTCTAACTTGGTCATTGTTGCCAGGTGACCTATACTTGAGGCAGCTGAAGCCAGCAGTGTTTCAGGTTCAGCTCAGGGCTCGTGTAATCCTTGATGAAGTTCAAGTGGAACTGGACCCTGAGTGTGAACCAGAAGTTTGCGTCCTAGGATATTCTGTCTCTCCAAAAGTTGAACTTGTGCCACCCTTTTTGTAGTCAGGCCCTCCCTCCATTGCTCATCCTCGGCCTCTTGGCAAGTGTCGTGTGTGTGGAGGTATGGCGGTGTGTCCCCTTTGTGTGGAGGTGTGGCGGTGTGTCCCCTTTGTGTGGAGGTGTGGCAGTGTGTCCCCTTTGTGTGGCGGTGTGTCCCCTTTGTGTGGCAGTGTGGTGGTGTGTCCTCTTTGTGTGGCGGTGTGGCGGTGTGTCCTCTTTGGCGGTGTGTCCCCTTTGTGTGGAGGTGTGGCGGTGTGTCCCCTTTGTGTGGAGGTGTGGCGGTGTGTCCCCTTTGTGTGGAGGTGTGGCGGTGTGTCCCCTTTGTGTGGAGGTGTGGCGGTGTGTCCTCTTTGTGTGGTGGTGTGGTGGTGTGTCCCCTTTGTGTGGCGGTGTGGCGGTGTGTCTCCTTGGAGTGACTCACTGCACCTTTGACTTGCGGCATGGTGCCTCTGTGGCTTCACCTCAGTTTTTGTGTAGTTGCTTCCTCTTTTATTGCTGAAAGAGCATGCCATAGTTTGGATGTACAGCAGTTTGTGTATCCATTCACTGTTTTTCTATTTTTGGTCATCCAAAATAGAACTGTAATACTTTCCCTGCAGGTTTTTACACGAACATAAGTTTTTATTTCCCCTGAGTAAGTGTCTGGCAGTGGTAATGCTGGGTCATAGACTAGAATTGTTTGCTGATGTGTTTCTGGTAGCCTGTAGTATTTGTTTCAGAGAAACAGTTTTCAGCTTGTCTTTGTTATATTTGGATTTCTTAGATGGAGACTGTGTGTAGAATAAACTGTTATTAGTTTCAGTACTGTCATGTTTTACATTAAACTTGCTTGTAAAGTGTTTGAACTGTAATTATTGTTAATGATTGAATTAAAAATGACTACTGTAATAAAATCTTTGCTTTATCGGTAGTGATTTCTTTTCCTCCTCTCGCCTTGCTGCTTAAAGTGTGGTCTGTGGACCTGCATGTTGGCTTCACCTGGAGCTTGTTGGAAATGCAGAATGTTAGACCCCCACCTGCAGAATCAGAATCTGCATTTTGGCAGGATTCCCAGTGATGAATATAAACCTTCAATTTGAGAAGCACTGCTCTGGAGCATTAAGAGGTGGAGAAGAGTATTTTGTAAATGAGTTGACTTTTTGCTCGGTGTGAGTGTAGTGCAGCACACACATAGCTGGGTCCATCTCACACGTCATTCCTGTGGTTTCAGATGTTCAGTCAGATAGAAGTAATGGTATCAAACCAGCAAAACAACAAAATGCCAAGGTTCTGGTGCTTTAAAATTCTACAGTATACTGAGTATCAGAATACTGAAAGGTGGTTTTGCAATCATTAGGCTAAAAGTTATAGTTTATATTCAGTATTTTATTTTCAGGCATTGATTCTCTACTGTAGGGTTTATAGCAATGAATGTGTGCATTTTTTATGCAGAAAATGTTGGGGAAAGAGTCCAAAATGATTGTATCATTTTCTTTCCCTTGCACATTTTCTAGTAAAGTGGTTCATTTTTGTTTCTGTTAAGAGTAAAGGACATGTAAGAATTATGAGCGGATGAGACTAAAGGAGCAGTTTTTAAGTTTGCAAAAAGCATAAATGAATCTAGCCGTCAGTAGGTACCTGTCTTATTACCTGACAATAGGGCACTAAGATCTAACATGAGATGAAAGTGATCAGTGTCAGACGGAACATGAGTTAATACAGTAAGAATTGTTGATAAATTATTTTAGTTTGGGACTAGATTAAATAAAATTTTTGTAGGAATCCTGACATAATGAAATATAAGATAAAAACTGGTTTTAAGGACTCGGCTGGTGGCACAGTGGATAAGAACCCGCCTGCCAACGCAGGGCACACAAATTGCAAAGCACTTGCTACTGGTCGGTTAAGCCCACGTACCACAACTGCTGAGCCTGTGCTGCAGGACCTGCGAGCCGCAACTGCCGAAGCCCGTGTGCCCCAGAGCCCACGTCCGTAACAGGACGAGTGTGTGTACTGCAACAGAAGGGTCGCCCCTGCTCTCCACAGCTAGAGAAGGCCTGTGCAGGGCAACGATGACCCAGCACAGCCATAAATAAATGAATTTAAAAAAACCAAACAAACCGAAAACTGGTTTTGGTGTGAAGCGAATGAAAAAAAAAAAAGTCTTCTGGTTAATAGTGGTTAATAGTCTGAACCAGAGGTAGTAACTCACAAACCCTGGACAGTGGGAGGAAGTAGAAAGGGGTGAGAAATGATGCAGGAAAGATTGTACAGGCTGAGAGAACCAGAGAAGCCAGGCGACCCAACAGTGGATTCGGAGCACTTGGCTGCCTTGAAAGTCAGAGTAGATGGGGTCAGGAGTGCCAGGAAATGTGGGGCCTATTGGTGGGAAGGAGTGTGCTGTCATCTAACGGGAGCCACAGGTGGCTTCTATGCTGAAATCAGGCTCAGGGACTCTAGGGTCAGTTTAATTAACATACTGAACTTTGTTTAGATCTGAATTAGAGTCTAGGCCAGCACGGGTGTTTGGAAATCATGTTTGTTCTCTTATGAGTGGTTACAGTGTATAAGACTGTGTGTATTAACTAGGAGTAGGAATTTGAGTTTTTTCTAACGTCGTTAATTTTTAATATTAGAGGTTTTTTCTCCTAGGATCAGTTTAATGTTTCTCATGGCTTTATAAATGGGACATTGTGCTGTATTTTTACGTCTTAATTATAAACAGCTTTTATGTGTGTGTACACATACGTGTATGCGTAACCGTTGTTCAGTATTTAATTCAGAAGAGTATGAGCTCACTTTCCCTCCTTGCTCTTTTGTCTGTCTGCCATGTAGGGAGGCATGGAGACTTTGGAGCTGCAGAAGGACATCAAAGAAGAGTCAGATGAGGAAGATGATGATGATGAAGAATCTGGACGATTACGTTTCAAAACTGAAAGGAAAGAAGGAACAATTATTAGGCTCTCAGATGTAACTAGAGAGAGAAGGAACATTCCAGAAACTTTGGGTAACATTTTTTACCTGTCTCACATTCTCTTGCATTCCCATTTCAACTTCCTGTATAGTACTGTTACGATTAATGAAGTAGATAAAAAACAGTTGACTTTATAGATTGTTATGCATGGTGTTCAGAAGGTGGATGGTCTGTATGAGGTGAGAGCTGAGTTAATAGTGCTGTAAAAGTCGCTCTATAAAAATGACTTGTCTTCTGGATTAAAAAAATGTTTGAATAAAATATCTGTTGTTTTGAAATAGTTTTCCTTTTGTAGTCTGTGACTTAGACTTGCTCTCCTGCATGCCGCGTGGTTCCTGGCTGGCTCTGGGAACATGATGTCGGGTGGTGCAGGGGCGTCTCGCCTTTCCCAGGTTGCCAGGGCTCCTTTTGGGCCAGATGGGCTTCATTCTGTGCCTTTTAGTGTCATTACAACCGTGTCTGCGGTGTGTGTTTTCCTCTGCGCCGCCCCGCTCAGTGCTCAGGGAAAGGGCTTGTCTGTCGCACCATCAGTTGCACGTCGTTCTGTTGCAGACCCACAGCAGGCTGCTGCTGCTGAACAGAGCCTTTTCCAGTGTTCACCGTGCCCACATTCTTCTGGAGTTCTTTCCAGTGCCCACTGCAAGGAATAAAGCAGTGGTTCTCAAATTTGAGCAACAGAATCCCCCAGAAGACTTGTTAAAACGCATACTTCTGGGTGCACTCTCAGCTGCTCCGATTCAGTAGGTTTAGGATAGTGCCCAAGAAAGTTGAATTTCTGACGAGTTTGCAGGTATTGTTGTTCCTGTTGCTCCAAAGTCCATGCTTTCAGAACCACTGGGCTACTGTCCTGTATTCCAAGGAGTAGGGTGGGTGGGTGGAAGAACAGAGAATTATACCTGTTCTCTGGTCTTGGTCAAAGTAAAATCAGTTACTACCTTTATTACTTTGTAAAACCGTTATTTGTAGCCACTTACTGTTGGAGGCCTGAGCATGTGTCTCGCAGTGGCAGAAATGAATTCTCTGTGAGAACACCAAGCTTTCAAGGTGCACATCGTAATAGTAGTGAGCCCATCTTACCATGTTACATCCCTAGGTGAGGTTTGTGGAGAGATTGATCTGGAGTCTTAGTGTTCTCTGTCTTTCCCTTCTGGTTTCCTGCTTCTAGCTTTTGGCCCAGGCTCTTCCCTGGACTTTGCTCAGGTTATGGTATTAACTTGCTTGTTGGTTTGAACCAGTACAGCATAGGCTTCTAAGAAAGAGCTGAGAAGTTGGCCTTGGGTAAAAGGAGATGGAGCCAGCTTAGGTCTTAAAACAGGGGGATGGGAAAAAATGAAAAGTGTTGTCATCAGGAGTGATTGGCAGCGTCACACAGCAAGCATATTGAAACAGACATCTCAGTCTTGGACTGGGGTAAGACGGGCAAGGGAAAGATGGCGCCCTCGCTGCTCACAGACAGCGGTGGCTGCGGCTTGTTAGGGAAGGAGAGTGCCGTCGAGGGGCGGGGTGCGGTGAGCGTCCCTTCTGCTTCTGTGTAGCTGGGCTGTGGCTTTATTACATAAATCTGGGAGCTGTACGTTATGTCTTAGTAAGTGTTAGCTGCATGTTCTAAGTGTGTGAAGTCAGCTCTCGGACACCATTAGGAATGGTGGCCTTTGCTCTCTGCAGCCAGCTGCTTATGGGCTCTGGTACACTTTATACATCACCCTCTCTGCACCCCCAGAGCCCCTGCTCCTCCTGTCCCCTGATCCTCAGCTACGGTTATCTCGCCTCTGTTCACTTGAACTTGACCCAAGCACTGACAAGTTCTGAAGTGTCTGAATTGCCTGTGTTGATAATTTGTACTTGTGTTATCCCTGCGTCCCTTTCTTTTCAGGATCTTTGCCTCATTTGGTTCTTCACAGGGTCATTTGTACTTCTTTTATTAAATAATTTGTGTTGCTTTTTTTTTTTTTAAGTCATTTCTTAGTTCTATAGTCATGTCATTCTGAGACAAGAGGCTGGAAAGGGTTATTGATGGGCAGGTTGGCCCTTTAAATATGGGCGGAGAGGCAAGAGTGGCTGAAGCAGTAACAGTTCGACCATTTACCATTCTTTTAAACGTTAGGAAAAAGCCTTTAAATGTATTTGTGCAGAATGTGATTCTTTGGCTAGATAATAGGGCAAATAAAATTGACGCTAAGAAGTATCTTTCTCTGTTCCCTATTTGTAAGCCCAGTGTAGGAAAGCTGCAGTAGGAAAGCTCCGTGTTTAAAAACAGGTTTTCATTTTTCTAGAAAAATTAGGATTATTCCCAGTATAGAAATGATTTTTCTATCTATTTTAGAGTTTGGTTTCCTAAAGCAGTGAGCTCCTTTGTTTCCTTAACACCTCTCACCCCAACAAAAAGTTAATTTTATACAGAAGAAAAATATTCATTGAGAGAAGCTCCTATAGTATTTGGTATACTAGATATTCCCATGAATTTTTACTCATCACTTTGTGTACTCCTGGTGATAGAAACACCAGTTTCAGGTTTTGTATACAGATGCTTGCATTGATTTGACTGTAAAGCTGCTCATATACTCTTTGTAATGGGATTAAAATATCTTGCTACCGGAGTATGTATATCTCCTGTGATGGATTTTTCTTGACAATTGATCTCTTTTAACATTCTGAATACAAATAAAGGCAGTTATTTTGTGATACCATTGATTACTTTTGAGAACATTCTGCTCTACAAAGAAGAATGAAATAATGCTCTGGCCTGGGAATAGTGAGTTCTCTTCAGAATCTGGAAGGGCATTCAGTCACTTTTAGTCTTCTTCACATTCAAATGTATGATGTCATCCTTAAGTAATTCATATTTGTGACAGTCTTGACCATTATGGAGCCTGAGACACAGATGTTGATCTGTATTTTCAGTTCATATTGGATTAGGCATAGAATTTTGGGCTTTTACCTGAGTTATGATCTTAAGTACTGAGCTTCTGTCCTCAACCAGGATTCTGGGAATTAAATACCTTAGAGAAAATGTGACATCATCAGTTTTCCCAAGGATACAAAACTATATACTTAAGAGACAAGTTTTTCATTATATAAAAAGGATCCCATAGGATATGAGGGCTTAATTCTCTCACAGAATGCAGTTGAAAAGGGTTTCTAGAACATGCATGTGTAAGAGAAAGATTTATTTTGAATGGCAAAGTCAAAAGCCATCTCTAAAACATGGGTGTCACTGACCAGTTACCCTGAAGTGTCAGCACAGAGGTTCAGAGGGGCCAGTTCTTTTGCCCTAGGAGGTGGACCTCAGATTCTCTCTGGAAGCAGTACCAGTGGAAAACGAAAGGCTGTGCTTATTTTAGTTAGGCTTTTATAATTTGTGATCTGTAAGTACCCTGCTGGGTTTTGCTGTATTCCAAGTTTCACTGGGCACAGGTAATACGTTAAATTATGTTTCATTGCTTTAGCCTGAAGAACATTGTTGTTAGGCCCACATAATGTTCTCTTGAAATAATATCCTTGTTTACTTTTGCTTAAGGCAAATGATCTTTGGGGAAAACAGTTTTTTTTAATTGATATACAAATTGTGTGTTTATACAGCAGAATACTCCGATAGAGAAAAGAAATAAACATCTGCAATAACATACAATTTTTTCATATATTAATAACAATTTAAGATCACTAGTGCCAGCAGTAAGATAACTACCTTCAGTTTACACAATGGTCCTTGCATTTGCAAGGTTTTCAAAAATTTCTTGATTCAATTATCTTATTTAAAAAAAAGCCACAACCAAAAATAAAAACCTCAGACTGTCATTTGTTGTTTCTGTTTTGCCAAATAAACTGTATTTTGTAGACATTCATTATGTATTAAAGTATTTTTAGGTACATATGTTTTTCTTAAGCACATTTTAGAAGGGGACAACACAATGTAAAATTTTGTTACATTACACTCTTATCTCCATTACACTCTTATCTCTTTCCTTTGGAATATGGACCAAGTTCAGAAAACACTTAAGCAGAAATTAACATTTCAGTTGAAGTTACAAATGTAATTTCCATCCTGTCATATTTTGGTGACCTTTTGTGACAGCTTGTCTCAATTGGAGGAATGCATTTTTACTTGCTGATTAAAGATGTCATTTGAAACCATTTTATTACTGGGGATAGTGAAATTAATCTTGACACTTAGAACCACTAGAAAAATAATTGCTGATTCACCACATAAAATGTGTATGTGAACCTATCATGTAGTCAAGATTAGAATAAAAGTCTGTGCTTGTTAAGAGGAGATTAAATTTTCTTTGGAATGGAGTCTAGATCCATTTGAAGGGAAGGGGGTTACCTTAGAAACAATTTCCAGAAAATGAAATGTGGCTTAGAGATTTTGGAAGAGTTTGGAGATGATTATGGAATCCAAGGTAGGAGAAAAACTGGTAATATTTAAAATGTACCCTTTGCTGTGGAAGAAGGCATGCTGCTCAGGCGCTTCAGTTGTGTCCGACTGTGCGACACTATAGACGGCAGCCCACCAGGCTCTTCCGTCCCTGGGATTCTCCAGGCAAGAACACTGGAGCGGGTTGCCATTTCCTTCTCCAATGCATGAAAGTGAAAAGTGAAAGTGAAGTCACTCAGTCGTGTCCGACTCTATGCGACCCCATAGACAGCAGCCTACCAGGCTCCTCCGTCCACGGAATTTTCCAGGCAAGAGTACTGGAGTGGGGTGCCATTGCCTTCTCCGGGAAGAAGGCATGGGAATGCTTCTTAGTAGAATTCAGTGAAATCTTTGAAAGGTGTTTACTAATAGAGCATATATTATCATAGCTTAGAACTGTATTTGAATAAGTTACTTTTTCTTCTAAGAATTCAGAATAATGTGCCTACTGAGTAGGGCCAGAAACTTTGATTGTCGTCCCATAGCATTGATCAGAGAGGAGGGCATGTTCTGTGGCTTTGCTCGCATTTGCTGTAGCTTCCCTGTCAGGTGGTATGGATGGAGGTCTGTCTGCACAGAGTAAAGTTGGTGGTGTTTTTAAATAAATCAGAAAATCTGGCTTGGTGTAGTACTAAATGAGTTTCCGTTCTTTATGAAATTTAAGTACTTGGCTTGAGAGTGATTTTATTAGTAGTTTTGCTTTTAAAGCAGAACAATCAGTGATTTCTAATTTTTGAGTCTCTGTGCCACTGTGAATTAATACTTACACTGGATTCGCATAGACGAGTGTCCTGGTTACTGGGGTAGCCAGGTCTTGACCAACATCATCTGCCATCAGTGAAAGAACGTGATGCCTAGCAGATGAGGAGTGGTGGTTGGGTTGAACTTCTTCAGCTCCTCCTTTTTAGCTTTCCTCAGCACATTTTAGTGGTCTCAAATGAAGATTCAGATTTACAGGAGGTCCTCGTATGTTAAAGAAGAAGCATGTCTTCATGTAACAGGCCTCGTTCATGGCGTCCGGGTGTCTCTGTACCCTACCCCCGGCTGCTTACTGCTGAAGTGGAGTTGTTTGCTGTTGGTGAAGCACCCGCTGATCCTGAGTTTCCTTGTCACATACTTGTTTTATTTTGTGTCTCCCTATAGATCTGATTTCGCCTCTTTGAAGGTATCTAACACATATGCATCTTTTCAAATAGAGCTTTCAGCAGAAGCCAAAGCTGCGTTGCTTGAATTTGAAGAGAGGGAGCGACAGCACAAGCAGGGCCGCTACGGCTCCAGGCGGGGAGGAAGGAGAGGAGGTGCGTCCCTGTGCCGTGGCGTCGGAGACCAGAGGAGAGAGAGCAGCGAGCGGGGGCGCGCCAAGGACCACAGGCCCGCTCTGCTGCCCACGCAGCCCCCTGTGGTGGTGAGTTGCTCAGCTCCGTCCTGGGAGCCTGCACGCTGAGAACAAGGGAAAGTTCTCTCTGGTATGGGTTTCGTATTTTGCATTTGCCTTAGTCTGAGATGAAAATTTAGTAAAAGGCGTCACAGCTAAAGTTTCTTTATAGCCTGTGATATGATTTCGTTGTTCAGTTGCGAAGTGGTGCCTGATTCTTTGTGACCCCACTGACCGCAGCGCTCCAGGCTTCGCTGTCCCTCAACCATCTCACGCAGTTTACCCGGGTTCATGTCCATTGAATCGGTGATACCATCCAACCGTCTCCTCCTCTGTGCTCCCTTTCTCCTCCTGCCTTCTTCAATCTTTCCCAGCATCAGGGTCTTTTCCGCTGAGTCTGCTCTTTGTATCACGTGGCCAGAGTATTGGAGCTTCAGCATCAGTCCCTCCAATGAGTATTTAGGGTTGGTTTCCTTTTAGATTGACTGGTTTGATCTCCTTACAGTCGAAGGGACTCTTAAGAGTCTTCTTCAGCACCATAATTCGAAAGCACTTGTTCTTTGGCACTCAGCCTTCCTTATTGTCCAGCTCTCACATCTGTTCATGACTACTGGAAAGACCATAGCCTTGACTTTACAGAAGCCTTGGCTATACAGACCTTTTGTCAGCAAGGTGGTCTTTGCTTTTAAGTCTGGGTTTGTCATAGCTTTCCTGCCAAGAAGCAATCGTCTTCTAATTTCATGGCTGCAGTCACCATCCGCAGTGACTTTAGAGCCTAAGCAGAGGAAATCTGTCACTGCTTCCACTTTCTCCCTTTCTATTTGCCATGAAGTGATGGGAGCAGATGCCAAAAAAATCCTAGTTTTTTAATATTGAGTATTAAGTCAGCTTTTTTTCACTCTCCTTCATTCTCATCAAGAGACTCTTTAGTTCCACTTCACTTTCTTCAATTAGAGTGGTATCATCCGCATATCCGAGGTTTTTCTTCTGGCAATCTTGATTCCAGCTTGTAACTCATCCAGTATATGGTCTTAAAAATCCAGTCTTCTAGTATTGAGGTGGTGAAGACTGATTCTTTGCCAGTACTGAGGAAGAATCAGTGAGAGAGCTGATGTCTTCCACGGGTCAAACCACACAGGAACCTTGCTCGTCTCTTCTGCTGGTGGAGGGGTGCTGCTCCTGTGAACACCATCCTGAAAACACAGACTGTGTTACATTGAGAATCTAGCCATAATGGTGTATTTTATAAAATATTTTTTCTTATAATCTGCTTACCATAGGTTTTTCCTTAAATGTAGCAGTTTCTCTTACAAATAACTGTCATCTCCTCTCCATAGAAATGGAGATTGTCATATCCATTAAAAATTTTCATAATTTAGGACTAAATCATGTAATTGTAATTTCAGCTTCGTTTGAATTTCTCAGGAACAAAGACAGGAAGTGTAGTGGTTTTTTTGGGGTTGTTCTTTCAGTTAACTGTAGTATTTTACAATTTTTCCTTCAGAAGTTAGTCTTCAAGGACGGATTTATTTAATGTAAATATGTGTTTGCACTATCTACCCTCCTACATTATTACGTGTGTGCAGGGGAAAATCACACCTGACCTCGGAGTAGAAAATTGTGTTTTAGTAGGCATTCATTTGTGAAATAACAAAGTAGAAAAGGTGATATACTGTTTTTGCATGAGAATTCTAATTTCAGTGAACAGGGAAGAAAGGCCGGTGGGTTGATCACGGCATAAAGAGATTGATGATACTGATAGCTGCTCTCTGCTCATACCCATTTGTTTTTAAGCTTCTCTGATAACAGGAAGATTGGCCCTTCAGTTTTTTCCTTTTCTTCCCCATCTTGCGTCCTCGCCCCCAACTTGCATTGCGTGTGTTGAACTGCCAGCTCCATGATTTTGGCCTCCGAAGCGGGGAAACAGCCAGTAGGTGACGAGTTTTTACATAGCTGTTCCTCCATGATCCTGGAAAAATAACTGAACTCCCTACTTTCTTACCCAGATAGAGAGTCTCAACTGGGAGCCCTGAGTGCTTTAGAAGTGTTACCCAAGTGTCAGTTGGCCCAAGTCCCTCCTGACAGCAGCATCGTGTCTGGAACTCCCTAGGTGCCAGCGGGCTCAACCTGCTGCCGGCCCGACTCCGCCTGCCGGAGCCTTGGCCTGTGAGCTGTATGCGCGTCTTTGCTAGCAGTGGTATTTTAGAGCTGCAGGTTGCTGAAGCAGTCACAGCTTTCTGGCATGGCCTTAACCTTGCTCTGCTCATGTCCACCTTGGTCCCGGCCGCACCCCAGCCCAGAGCCGTCTGTGTCTCCGGCTCCTTTTCTGCCGTGGCTCTGCTTGTGTCTGTTATCTCCTTGGTCCATCTGTTGGCGCTGGCACTTTGCTCCTGCCACTCCCGAGCGTGCTCTGAGGATCGCCTCCTCAGCTTTGCAGTCTGTCCTAGTAGACTGCTCTCTGGGCCCTTGGGCGTCACCTGTGAGCTCCCTTCTTGAGCCTCTCTTACTTTGAGTGTCTTGAGATTGGGGTGTAGTCTCATCTCTTCCAACGGGGCCCCTTCTCTCTCTCCTGTTTCTTTGGCTGCATTGTCCTCAGGCCAGTTTCTGATCAGAGCTCTCACTCGGCAACATTGTCCTTCCTGCCATCTGCTCTCTCCACATGAGTCTGGGTCTCTAGCCTGCACCTCTTGCCAGCTCAGTTTCTTCATTTCCTAGCTGCCCTGGGCTTCTCTGCATGGCTGTTGCCCAGGCCCTAAATTCCCCTTGTTTAGAACATGTGATCTCCTTAAAAGTCCTTCGCGTGGTCGAGTGCGGGGCCCTGCCCTGTGTGCTTTCCCGGTTGAGTTCAGGTTTAGTTTAGCTGCCCCTCTGTCAGCGCGCTGCCCATGCGGATTCAGTGCTGATGGGATGGAAGAGGCTGCTTCACACACAGCTATGCACGGTACAGATGCCGTGCCTCAGAGGAGGGAACGGATCAGTCTCTGGGAGCATGTGTGCCCATGGATTTATGCTAGCTCTGCATCTTCAGGAAAGCCCTCCCCGAGGAAGGACAGGTTCGACAAGGTCGCGTACACTTGGGTTTCAAAATTCTCAGACCACGGCTGTTTCTTTCCTTTAGCTCCCAGCGTCTGTAGCCTGTTAAATGGTCCGTTTTCTTCTGTCCCCTTTCCCCTCGTCTGTCACACACTGTTAGTCATCGTCATCAGACACTGTAGAGGCTCCGGAATGGAATTCAGAAGCCTCTGAAGTCTGGCGTCATCCCAGGCGACCAGTGTGCAGGGTGCCCTGGCCGGTGGCAGCCTGTTGCCTCTGCCGCCCTGTGCGGCCGGTTGGATGAGTGCTCATAGGCAGGGCTTGTGGGACCAGGTTCTCTGCTCCTCTGCTTGCCAGCCGCGAGGAGGATCACGACGGGCCGGCTTCGTAGGCTTGTTGGCGGTGAGTTACTCCACATACAGACCTGTCAGCGCGTGCTTAAGACACCGGCGGAGGGGAGGAGGCCCAGTGCTCTTGAGGCTGTGGTGGGGGTCTCCTCCTCTCTCAAGACTGTTGCGCTAAGTAACCCCGAGATCCTTGACCACACAGAGGGTGTGTGTTCCCACTCTAGCACCCTCCGATCTTCGAATGTGGCTGCAGCCACGCTGGCCCACAAGTGCGCCTCCGGGCGTGTGTTCCGCCTCCGCTGCTCTCAGGTGATGCCATTCCACCGCTTGCCTGGCTCCTTCCCCTCCTTCCTGGTTCAGAGGCCACCTTCTCAGGAACCGTCCCTCCCCTCTGGGAGCCCTTGGCCCTCTCTGCCGCCTGCTTTCTAGCGGGGCTGCCCCTGCACTGCCCGCCCGTCTCTTAGGCTTTCTGGAGGAGGAGTGGGCCCGCCCAGGCAGCTTGTGCTCCGCCCACAATGCGTGGCTTGTGGCAGGCAGTTCTGATGGTTGAGCTGCAGTTTTTCCCTTTTGGAATCCATGCGTTATGTTCGGGGGCTGCGGTCTTCCCTCTTTGTCCTGATTTTGGCTCTTGTCGTCAGACGGTAGCCATAACTGTGAGCAGGTGGAGCAGCTCATTTATCCTGCTGTTCTATACGTTTGTTACTAATAAACTTACTTCTGAGTCAACTCTTACAGTGCAGTCAGTGTGAAATCTGTAAGGCACTGGCATTTTTCCTTGTAAGTGTTGATTGTTGTGACTTTGTCTCTTTTGGTGGTTTTAGACGTACTCTCCAAGATTAATTCCTCCTCCACAGCCTCAGCCACCGCCCCCGCCACCACCGCCACCGCCTCCGCAGCAGCCGATCCGCAGTCTGTTCCAGCAGCAGCAGCTCCAGCCCCTGCTGCCCCTGCAGCACCCGCACCACCCGTCCCCTCCGCAGGGGATGCACATGCCGCCCCAGATCGAGGCCCCCCGGGTGATGATGACCCCTCCTCCCGTGACCCCACAGCAGCCCAAGAACATACACATCAACCCCCACTTCAAAGGGGCCGTGGTGACGCCCGTTCAAGGTACGTGTCTCCTTTGCTGTGGTCAAGTTCCAGGTGACTGGCTAGTCCGTCGTCACTTCCAGGTCCATAAGGACTCCGGGGGCTCCCCGAGTCCTTCCCGCTGCTCACATGCATGCCGGCTGCCGGGTCAGGCTCCTCTCAGCTTGTGTGTCTCCTGTCACGGTGCTCCGGGGAGGGCATTGCGAGCGTGCGGCAAAGGCGCAGGGCCTTAGAGGCCACTGTGGAGGGCTCTGGGTGGCCCTCCTCGTCACTTCCTGGTGGGGCTGAGTGCCAAGGGCCTGTCCCCTCAGGTGCCACTCGTGCTGCTTTTTTGAGTTCCAGAGGTGCACACCCGTCTGTTCATGGTCAGTTCTGATAGTATGATCACAGACGCACGTTCCTCAAGCGAGGAGACTAGTTCTGAGCAGTGGACACGGAGCGTATCTTCACGCACCCGCTCAGCGCAGCGTTGAGGCAGACGCCGTTCTCCGTGGGGTTGGAGATCTGCCGGTGAACACAGCGGTCAGCGCTTGCTGTGGGTGTCGTCTAGCACCTTAGCAGCGACAGTGAGCCATGAAGACGGTGAATGAAGGCCCCGTGTGGCGTGTTGGAGAACGGAAGCGCAGTGCTGAGGAGAGCAGGGGAGCCCTGTGGTGGCGGGGCCGACTGCGCTGAGAAGGGAAGACCCGAAGGGGCGGGGGCTGCTGCCGTGCCTGTCAGCGGAGGGGTCTTCCAGGCAGAGGGGCCGGCCGGCGCAGAGGCGCCTCTTTCTGACGAGGCTGTGCCTTTTGTGTTCAGGTAACTAAAGAGAGACCAGGTGACAATTAGTGGAGTGCAGCGGTGGAGAGAAATGCGGAGCCTTGTCGTGTGAGACCTGGGAGCCTCCTGAGAGCTTTGCTTTTGTTCCGAATGAAGTGGGCCGTGATTAGAGGAGTCTGAGCACAGGAATAGCATCGTCGCTGTGTGTTTGACAAGGGTTGTTCTTGCTGCTGTGTTGAGAGTGGGCTCGTGAGCGGCAGGGGTGGAAACCAGGTGTTGAGTGGGGAGGTGAGTGCAGTGGCCCGGGTCAGGAGCCGGGCGTGCCTCAGGGCAGGACTGATGGATGGGCTGAGTGTGGACGGGAGAGAAGACGCAGCGACGCTGAAGGGGCCCGAGCGCTGGAGGGCGGGGTTGCTGTCACGGAGCGCGCTGGAGGCCCAGCAGGTCTTCAGGGGAGACCGCGAGCGCTGTGCTGGAGGCACCTAGACACGCAGGCGCGCGTGTCGGGGTGAGGTGACCAGGAAGCGTGCAGACGAGGTCTGGGTGCGGAGCTGGAGTGGGGCTCTGTGGCATCTCGATGGACCTGGGGCCTGGAACCTGGGGCACGTGACATGCCAGGGTGGGGGTCTGCAGGGAGGGGGAGCCCAGTGCTCGGGCGGCTGGGGGCGGGCTGCAGGCTGGGTGCTGGGCCCACAGTCGCCGGGTCTGTGGGGTTCAGGCAGGGTGCTTTTGGTGACGTGGTGGCGGTACACGCCTCATTGAGGTGGGCTTGAGCGGGAACGGGGTGCAAGCGTGGGAGACCATTGTATCGACAGGGATGAAGAGTGTCTTGCCAAGATGGACGTTGGGGAGCCTGAGAGTGGGAGTACTGGGCAGCCCTAGCACCCCCTGGAGCTGTCGGCCATGAGCTTGGATAGACCTGGCCACCTGCATGGTTCTCTCCAACCACACTCCCCTTTCTGCGTCAGGTGTAGCCTAGACAGCATTGGAGTTGCTGGAGTTCGGCTGTTGACGAAGCAGTAGAGGAGGCGTCTTGCTCACAGTGAAGGCCATGGAGTGTATGATGATAAGGGGCCAGGAGATGTTTGTGGGGTCCTGCAGTCGGGAGGTTGGGGTCATGGAGGGAGTGAGGCGGGAAGGTTGAGGTGGTGTAAGGTCATGGAGAACGTGCAGGTCTCAGGGCTGGGGCAGCTCTGGAAACAGCAGCTTGACTGTGCTTAGTTAAATAGAAAGCCACTGTTGTTCTTGAGAGAGACTGGTTGTCTAGTTGTCTCCTGTACGCAAAAGATAGAGTAACCCAGTGATTGTCAGCCTCACACAGTCAAAAGGTGTTTTAAAAAGTTAAAAAGATGTGTGCATACCTTTGATAGCACCTACTTTCGTTTCAAGGATGAAGAGTGTTTTATCATATTGTAATCAACCAGTTTTGTTGGAAATTTAACATGTTTTTGAGATTTTCAGTATTAAAATTGAAGACCTAGTCCATTAATTCATGGGACAGTGTGAGATATAACTATTAAATGCCAAATGTAAAGAGTTCAAGGTTCAGCTGGAACGGTCTCTTAGCATTACAGGTTGTAAATTGTCTCCTGTTCACAGCGGAGGAGGAAGCAGGTAGGGAGAAGTGTGATCTTAATTAGAAGTCTAATGTACCGATTTCTTTGCTTAATCATAATAAGCAAAAAATAGTTTATCTTAGTGCTCTATTTTAAAAATAATGTTGATTGACTTTTAAGCTGTATTACTTCTGTGGTGCTGATTTACCAGAACTTTTTCAAATTAAAACTAAATGCTGTTACATTGTTCTTGCTGAGTTCTCCATGGTATCCCTTTGTGTCTGTCTGTGTTTGATCTTCTCTTATAAGCACATTGGTCATGTTGGATCAGGGCCCCTGCCCCGCCCCCGTGACCTCATTTTCCCTCCATCACTTCTTTAAAGGTGCATTTCCACATGACCTTCCGAAGTCCTTGTGAGGAAGATTCCGGGGTGTGAAGCTGAGAAGGGGCTGCCCTTCAGCCCTTGCACCTGGCCATCCGAAATCTTCCTGGACGCGTCTGGCAGGACATTTTAATGGAGGGGTTAGCATGCTACCATAGAGTGGGCACCTCTTGCGAGGGGATTTTTTTACCTCCCAAATCAAAATCAGTATAAGGCTCGTGTATGAAACAGCTTAAACATGCAGGGTGTGGAACTAGCATCTGGCTTTTTCCCTGTTTTTGAAACTATTTGACACTGTTCTGGCAAATTGCTGGAACTGTGCCTCTTGAAACACACAGATGACAGGTCTCGGCGTGGCAGGCTGTCGGGTCGGTTGTCCTGCGTCACAGCAGCCGGCACAGATAGCCACACTGTGCGTGTGCGTTTTCTTCTCTGCCCGCTTCACTCGTCTCCCACCTCCCTCCCTTATGAGCCTGGAGGATTGGGATATAAATTTGTGTTCAATGGGCGTCGGAAAATGTAACTCGGATTAGATACCCTGGATCACCTGCATATGGATGTCGGAAACAAAGGAGATTTCTTACTGTAGAGGAATAATACCTTCTTTGGTGCGAAGTATTTTAATTCTAAGTAAGAATTCACCGTTGAAATGGAAGCTTCTGCTTGTGCTGTTGTACACTGAAGACAAAAGTTCTCTCCCCGTCCCTTTATGGAATCGTATCATTACAAACATGCAGCCTTTGCTTAAGTGTAAACCTAGCGTGTTGTGCACGTGTGTGTTCCGTGTGGCGCTTGGTGTGCCGTGCTCCTCTCCTGGCGGGTTCAGGTGAAGCCAAGTGTAACGAGTGCTGTTTTCCTCACAGTGCCCTTGCTGCCAGTCCCGAGCCAGCCGAGACCTGCGGTGGGACCCCAGAGATTCCCAGTGAGTAGCAGCTGCTCCTTCTGCTCTCGTAGGGATGAGCACACATTTACCAGGAAATATTAATACGGCAAATACAAGTGGTGCCAGCCAAATATAAGTTTAAGGATTTGTAAATATTGACAATAATTTTTGCAGTGGAAAATGTTTGTTAAAAGCTTAAGGTCAATGGATTTTTGAGAATGGAATTAATTTTGTTTAACTGTAAAATTGTTGAATCAGGATCATCAGTAGAATGCCTTTTGTCTTAAAGAATATGAATTTTGATTTTATTGTTGCCTTATGTTAGGTGAGGAAGGGCCTTTATTATCTTGTGTGTGGAGCCATTTGTGCACTTGGGGAAGTGTGAGTGTGTGTATGCCATTTTAGGGAGTAATAATGAGATGTCTACTTGTTTAAAAAAACAAGCGCAAAGGTCTTCATGAGCCATTGGTTTTATATTTTAAAAATGCAGGTTTTCTTTTTAAAGTATCTTTAAGACACCCTCGCCCCACTTTCCTGTGTTCCCATAATTTTATCCATTCTTCTGATAATGTTTTAATTAGAAGAAAAATGTCCATTAAATAGTTATCCATTTAAATAAATAAATTTCATTTTATTTGACTTTTTGGTTTGATTTGTAGTTAGTTCATAGTTTTATTAAATCAGTGAGAATGTGTTCTAAGAACAATTTGAGAAAAAAAAAAGGACCAGACCATAACATTTTAGTTTGTATATAAAACAGATGTTGTTTTGTTGATGCTAAATAATCTGATTTCCTGGAAATACCTAAATGACCTGTTTGACCCTAGCTTTGATCCTCAGTAGTAGCTACCATGTTAACCCACTCCAGTGTCTTTGCCTGGAGAATCCCAGGGACGGGAAGCCTGGTGGGCTGCCGTCTCTGGGGTCGCACAGAGTCGGACACGACTGAAGCGACTTAGCAGCAGCAGCAGCTACCATGTTTATGTGGGTCATAAATGAAAGATCTCAATGTGTAGTCAGATGATTATTCAAAAAGACAGTATTGGATTTAAAGGTTCAGAATATTTTTTAGGAACTTTCTTGATTTGTAGTTAATCTTTATGACATCATATTATTTCTAGAACTGATTCTTACTGGTTTCATATGCTTTATTAGCTAATTTTAAAAAATTAACTGATAAGTTCTAAAATCTAGTTATTTTAAAAATTAGGTGACATTTATTGAGCACAGATCCTTGCTTGAAACAGGTGTCTAAATAGTTAGGATGTATTTAATTTCATTACTCAAGGGTAAATATGTGTGTTTGGTGAATAATTTAACTGCTAGTTATTATAAAGCACTAACATTTTGTAAAATGTACTTTTTCTTATTTTCAGGGTTGTGAGCTTTTGCATTAGAATCATAATTGATTTTGTGTTTATAGTTTATTAGAAATGCCGAGATAAAATTTGATGAAAGCAAATGTGGTTTAAAATTATAAAGCAAGCTTGTGTGTAAATATAAAATTAGAATAATCATTTGCAGTTTTCAGCTACTTATAATTTCAGTTGTGCAAACATTTGTATCTGATACTAAAAGAAACCTTGTATTACTTGAAGTCATTACAAAGAGGATAATAAAATAATTTGTTTGTGAGAAATTAAACTAAAAGTTACATAATACTCTGAGGGTGGTAAATATTACTGAACTGCCCTTGGAGCAGTTTTTGCGAGGTGTAATGTTTTGTTATTTTTAAGGTGGGTTATGTGTACAGATGATGCGAAACAGGCTAGAGATTAGTCATATGTGTGATATAATTTGAGAAATAGTTACTGCCATTTAACATGTGTCTTTAAGCCCCAGTGCTGGTTCTTAAACTGTGTGCTCAGTTGTGTCTGACTCTTTGCACCCTGTGGACTGTAGCCTGCCAGGCCCCTCTGTCCATGGGATTCTCCAGGCCAGAAAACTTGAATGAGTAGCAGTCCCCTTCTCCAGGGGATCGTCCCAATTCAGGGATTGAACCTGCATCTCCTGCACTGGCAGGCAGATTAAGTTACAACAGAG
The DNA here is from genome assembly GCF_003369695.1 of Bos indicus x Bos taurus. Taxonomy (NCBI): domain Eukaryota; kingdom Metazoa; phylum Chordata; class Mammalia; order Artiodactyla; family Bovidae; genus Bos; species Bos indicus x Bos taurus. The sequence goes on along the minus strand of NC_040079.1, from coordinate 2,479,878 downwards.
GGTTTTTTCTGAAGTGCTTCAAATTATTACTGGGAAGGAGGCTAACTCTAGGCTGGCTCCTGTTGTTTTACATACACCAGATTTTTTTTTAGTTTTAAAACATCTTAATGCATAATTTTAAAAGTTATTTTTCTTTTACAGTTATTTCCAAGTTTTGGATATATTCCCCTTGTTGTCCAATATATCCCTGAACCTATGTTATACCCAGCGGTTTGTATCCCCCACTCTCCCACCCTTATTCCATCCCTGCCACCCTCTGCCTTGTAAGCACTGGCTTATTCTCCATATTTGTGAGTCTGCTGCTTTTCTGTTACATTCACTAGTTGTATTTTTTAGATTCCACATATATGTGATTTCGCACAGTATTTGTCTTTCTCTGTCTGATTTATTTCACTTAGCTTAATATCCTCCACATCCGCCTACATTGCTGCAGATGGCAAAATGTTCTTTTTTATGGCAAAGTACTGTTCCATTGTGTGTGTACATGTATATACGTCTTCCTTATCCATTCATCTGTTGGTGCACATTTAGGTTGCTTCCAGTCTTGGCGGCTGTAAATACTGCTGCTGTGAACATTGGGGTGCGTTTATCTTTTTTGAGTAACATTATTTCTTTCCTTTTCTACTCATCGATTCTGCTTGGTTTTTTAGTCAATGTAGATGTGGTTTCGTGACCACTTCGTCTCTCATGTGCTGAGTGTTCTGGATAGTGCTGGTCCTTAAACCATAAAGCGTATGAGCACAGGCCCACGAAGCCTAGTTTCCTCCTGAAGAGAGAATACTGTTGGGGCTTGAGAAAGCCCCTTGGGGATTTCCTACTGATGGCAGTGTACCCTGCGGGCTCTTTCTTGGTTCTTTTCGATAGAGGAGTTTAGTCTTTATTTGTTAAACTGAATTTTGCTTTGTAAAGTGACCACACACACACCAATTGATAAAACATATGTTAGGAAGGCTAGCTTCAGTTTCATCATAGGGTCTGTGTGAATCAGTGTGCTTTCTTGCTACACAGGATAAAGATTTGAATTACAGATTGTGTCAAGCAAAGCAAAGTGCATTTTGACTTTGTCTTTCCCCTGCCTAAACCCCTTTAATGAATTTCCATTGCTCTGCTCCTGGACAGCTTCATACGCTTACTCGTCTTGTGTGAGAAGCAGGTTCATGTCTCTATAGAGTCCCAGTCATCCTGTGCTCAGTGGAACCAGTCTGACCCCGGACCTCATGTGCACAAGTCCAGATGAATAGTTGTTCAGTGCGTGTGTGCAGGGATGTGACTGTGTGCTGCCTTGCTGTTTATTAGGCACCTGTGTGAAACAGTATAGAGAAGGGGTATATCTTTTGCACAGTAGAATTCCATAATCCACATTTAACTGTACAAGAATTCAGGTGTATCAGTTGACTAGAGAGTAAAAAAGGCAGACAGTAGTTGGAAGTAGCTCTAGGTTTTCAGATTTTAACGGGATTAGGATACAGTTGGTATAAATGTGAAGGTATTCCTTCTCCTCTCAACACTAGTAAACTTTACTTTCTCTTGTTCTTAAAACTTTGTTTCGGGCTGTGCTGTGTCTCTGATGATACGCATAGGCTTTCTCTAGTTGCGGTGAGTGGAGGCTTCTCGTTGCAGTGGCTCCTCTTGTTTGGTAGCGCGGGCTCTGGGCACGCGGTGAGTGGAGGCTTCTCGTTGCAGTGGCTCCTCTCGTTTGGTAGTGCGGGCTCTGGGCATGCAGGCTCAGTAGTGCGGCCTCAGGCTCTGAGCAGGGGCTCACTCGTTGTGGCACATGGGCTTCCCTGCGGCATGTGGGGTCTTCCCAGACCGGGGATCGAGCCCGTGTCCCCTACATTGGCAGGGGGAGTTTTAACTCCTGGGTCACCAGGGAAGTCCTCAATTTTACTTTCTTAATAGTCTATTTTGTTGGACAGTTTTGTAAAAACTTGAGAATTCTCAATTTAGCACTAGTGTGCCTAGAAACTGTACTAAGTGATAATACCTGCAGTCTTAGAATTAAACAATTAGAGAGAACTCTAGGGGCCTGGCGGGCTACAGCCCGTGAGGTCAAGGAGTCGGACATGCCTGAGTGAGTGAGCACACACAAGCTATGCTTAGTGTAGCAACACAAATATTTTAATTTCCTGTTAATGAATTTTATTTACAGAATTGAATAAACATTTTCTAAAAACAAAGATTTGAATGTCAAAGTAATATCCTAAGAAAGGGATGCCTTCCTTTTGACCGTTTTGGAAACTCCCGCTGAAGCTCTCAGCAGCGAGCCAGCGCGCCTTGTGTCAAGTCAGCCTCTGTCCAGACGGTGTTTTTCCTTCATTCCTTCGTGCATGGGATTTAGTGAAGTGCTTTGTCATTTAGGTTTCTGTCTAAAAATTAGATTCACGTATTTAATTTTAGTTACAGATATAGCCATTAGTGCTTTCTTCTCACTTAAGCTTTTATTCCCAGGACTATTTTATTTTTTCAGGTCAGAATTGTGAATCTTTTTTTAAACTATAATATGTCTCAGTTGATAGCACACATATCAGAGAATGAATCCTTTTCATGCTTACTTTCATATCAGAATATTAATCTGCTGAATGTAAAATGTGCCTTGGAAGTAGTGACTGCTTACAATCGCGGACAGACACAGGAAGAGAGCGTGTGCTCAGGAATTCAGAGTGCCTGTCGGTCCCTCCTCCCTTTCAGCTCCTTCTGTCCTGTCCAGTCCTGGCATCTAGCCACCTACCGTGCCCCAGTCTGCTCCTGAAGTGTTTCCGTTCCTGCCAGGACCTTTGAGTGGGATTTTGCAGGACAGTGTGGTTTTCTCTTTTGTTTTGTTTTTGCAGGGGAGTGGGGCTGGGGAGACTGTTCACCTTTCTGCAAGTAGGCTTGTGTTTCTGTGTCTGTTATAATTCTGTTCTGAGTTCCAACATCTGTGTTTTACACGTTAGTTTCATAGGTTTCTCTTTCCACAGAGGCTGTCTCTGATGTTTTTGTCATTAAAGTTTTAAGTCCTTTCCTTATCTGTAAGTATGGTTATTCATTTATGTATTTGTCCTCAGATTTGTTGTTTTTAAAAGTTTGTCCACTTAAAGTAACACTGGAGTGTTGATTAATGATATTTTCAGAAGTGTTGCTTTGAGATTTTGCTAATGTAATTTGTTTTCAGTGTCAGATAAAGCGTATGGATAAATTTTAACTCCCATTGTGAAGCTTCTTGACTTAGGGTATTTTAAAACCTATTCATTCATTTTGCATTGGTGTTTCTGCCAAGGCTGGTATTTCAGGGTAGCTAGTTAAATACTCAGTAATTTGGCTGCTGAATAATTTCCTAGTGATCTTTGTTTAAATTAAAACTAAGTTAAGTTCAGAAAGGACTAGCATGCCGAGCTTGAATTAGTCTTCTTAGTGATGCCTTTGTGAGGTAGACCCCGATACCTGGGGCTGAGATTTGTGTCTCCCGTGTGATTCCAGCGCCTCTCAGGTGGGTCTGACTGCACTGTGCTTCCATGGAGCAGGGGGCCTGGTATCAGGTGGTGGTGATTGACACTTCTGGATGTGTTTTATATGGCGTTTCATGCAAATCATGTTTGATGAGACTGCTGCATCAAATTACATTTCTTTCTGATTACAGCCCTTGCAGATGTGAATCCAGACTTTATTCCATCTAGGAAAAAGAAGTCTTTCTTTTGAACCCTCACTGTTTTTACAACTTGCCTTCAATGCTCTGTAATTATTAGCACTTAAGATGGGGAAGTCATGATGGGCATTTTCTCTGATCAGATCTGTGAGTAGTAGCAGGCAGCTGTGGGAGGAGACTCTTCCCGCTGTCAGACATTGTCAGGCTTGCAGCACGAGAATGCATTTTAAAATGCAGGTGACATAATACCCAACATCCTCCATTTGCTAGTGGGTTTCTGATTAATCATGATTACCATACATTATCATACCATCAAATTTAATCATATCAGTGAATTCCCATCTGCAGCAGTAACAGGAGCAGCTTAGCACTGTGGTAACAGCTATTAAATATGGTGGCTATAAAGCTGAGCGCCCCGTGGACTTGACTGCGTGCCCTGTCAGCGTGCATTGTGTGTGCTGAGTGGAGAGACGGTGGTGGGAGTCCACACCCGTAGCGCGAAGGCAGGGAGTACGCAGGTGTGCTCAGTCTGAACTCCTTGTGATCCCATGGACTGTAGCCCACCAGGCTCCTCTGTCCATGGGATTTCCCAGGCAAGAATACCGCAGTGGGTTGCCATTTCCTTCTCCAGAGGATCTCTTGCACCTCCTGCATTGGCAGGTGGATTCTTAACAAACCTGGGATCCCACAGGAATACTCAAGAGATCAAGTCAAGCCATTAAGTCTCAGTGTAAAAACTGCACTGTTAAAGTGTGATATACTATTTTATTTAATTTTGGGCTAAGTAAGAACGTCAGATTGAGTTGAATACCTTTCATAAATCCCGAGATACATAGTTCCATTGTAGAGTAGACTTAAACTTTGAGTAGGACTTGCCCATCTGTAATTGAATAATTCAGCCAATGAAATACAATAGCACACATTTTCAAAGTCTTAGAATGACTTCTGTGCAAAGAAAATCTCTGTCCTATTTTTACTGATTTCTCCTGCAAAACATACCATTTTTTAAATTAATGTTATTTTTCCTGGAGTCCTTGAAGAGCCATAGTTCTTTTCAGATAAATTTCGAAAGTGACCTTATTTTAAAGTCCCTGAAAGCGCTTCTTACAAAAGACTAGAGGTTTTGTTTTGTTTTGTTTTTTTAACTTGTGAAATTTAGTCCTTTTGATGCACAGTCTGATCTTTCACAGCTACACACAGGAGCGTCACCACTGCCGTAGACAGGAGTTCTGTCTCCCCAGACGACATTGTGTGCCGCCTCTTGTAGGCAGCCCTCTCCCAGCCCAGCCCCTGGCAGACCCTCATCTGGCTTCTGCTCCTGAAAATGTGGGTGAAGGGAATCGCGTGCCGGGCTTCGTTGTGGGTCCTGCTTCCTGCACGCAGCGCAGTGCGTTGGAGACACGTGTACCCCTCGTCACAGCAGCCAGGGGCTGTCCTCCCGCACGGACCAGCAGTACTCCTTGTGCAGTGTGCCCCCGTTAGTCTCCCCAGTTGCTGTTTGGCCAGAATTCTCTGTGGTCAGAGTGGGTAGTTAGATGGGCGGGTTGTGAGCCACATGGCAGATACGTTCAGATGAGAGTTTTGAAACAGGCTGCATGCTTTCAGTCCATGGAGCTGGTCCTGCTGCTGTGCTCAGTCCTTGATTCAGTGAGGAAATACCGTCTTTTTGGAGCACGTACTAGTGACTGATTGGTCAGTGGAAAATGAAGAGTATCATTGAGTAATTACAGTATTCCAGATTTTGTGCAAAGCTTGCATTCCACAACCTTAAGAGGGTATCATTTTCTCCACTTTACAGATAGAGAAACTGAGTCTTGGAAAGGGTAAAAGGTTCAAGTTCACATAACTGGTGCAGGAGGTAGGATTGGAACCAGGTCAGTCTGAGTCTCTTGATCGTGCTGAACCTTCTCCTTTTTTCTGAAAATATTAAAACACACCTCAGTAAACTGGAGAAAGATAATTGCATCTGGTAAGTTGACTCATAACCATAACATATAAGATTGTGCTTGTCAGGAGTGCTGCAGTGGAGAGAGTCCTGTGTATGGTAGGGCCTGTCATTGGGTGAGCTTGTTAAGAAAGGGTAAAGGAGGGGTGAGAGGCAGGGATAAAGAGTTTTTCATTTTATGAAAAAAAGTAGCAAATAGTCTTTAGTAGGTTCCTCAGAAGCAGTATTTTGTACTGAAGTGTTACAACTTGCGGTGCCTGCTCCTCCTTGAACCAATAATGTTACCATGGCGCATATAAAGTTCTGGCCCCCACCCCAGTAGGAAACCTAGGGCTGGCTGCTAGGAATATGGTGCTTCGGAATGTTTAGAATGCATCTGCAAATAAGCGAGTACCTTCTAGGAAAATGAATGTAGACATTTAAACAAGGCATAACCTGAAAGAAAAAAGAAATCTATGGGAAACACTGAAATAAGAGGATTAACATTGTGACAGTGGGCTCTAATTTTAATTGTGTTGGGGGTCACCAGTGGTCTTTATTCCTTGCATTTAACCCATTTAATCAGAATTAACTGAGAGGCATTATTTAGTGTCTTTTGGTTTCTTATATAGTTCTTTGCATTTTAAGTGAGATTAATAAATGAAAACACGTTGAAGCAGCAGGCTGTAATTTATTGAAAGATTCACGAAGTTTCAATGACATTGTTAAGGTATTCAATTAGTCTTACTAAAATATACCAACTGACCCTTTCAGGGAAGCTGATAAGTCACATAATAGCTATTAGAACCTCTTTATTCTTTGCATTATACGATTAACTTTGTGCTAAGCAATTTATGCAAAGTTTTCATCTTTTTTTTTTTGTAACCAAAGTTATCAGTTCTTCCTGAATAGGATTAACATAGATAACATCATATAATTAACAAGAGATGCAAAAAGGAAGTACAATTTGTATAAGAATTATATGAGGAGGATGATAATTTCTTACCTTGGACTTTTAAAGGGATTAAAGGAAAGCAAAGCAGAGCAGTTACGTGAAAAGATCAAGGCCGAATGGCAGCAGTGCTAGAAACTCTGTTGAGCGAGGTTCCAGCTCCCTGATAGTCTATTAAAATGGCTAGAGGTAATTTATTACCCTTTTACTTGTGAAATGATAGACATCATTGAATGACTGTTCACATCAAGAGAGCGCCCGACTTGGGAACCTTGGTACCTGAGGACAGATCGGTCCGGGAGAAGCAGTGTGTGAGAGGAGAAAGCACTTTTAAGCCAGGAGTCTGACAGTGTGAGTTCATGCCCTATTTATTGCCACTGGTGGTGGTATTCACTTGCTCAGTTGTGTCTGACTCTTTGTGAGCCCGTGGACTGCAGCAAGCCAGGCTTCCCTGTCCTTCACCGTCTCCTGGAGCTTGGTCAAACTCATGTCCGTCGAGTTGGTGATGCCATCCAATCATCTCATCCTGTCGTCCCTTTCTCTTGCCCTCAGTCTTTGCCAGCATCAGGGTCTTTTCTAGTGAGCCGGCTCTTGGCATCAGGTGGCCAAAGTATTGGAGCTTCAGCTTCAGTATTAGTCCTTCCAGCGAATATTCAGAGTTGATTTCCTTTAGAGATTGACTAGTTTAATCTCCGTGCTGTCCAGGGGACTCTCAAGAGTCTACTCCAGCACCACAGTTCAAAGGCATCAGTTCTTCAGCACTCAGCAGATAGTCCAACTCTCACATCCGTACAGGACCACTGGAAAAACCATAGCTTTAACTATGCAGACCTTTGTTGGCAAAGTAATGTCTCTGCTTTTTAATATGCTGTCTAGGTTGGTCATAGCTTTTCTTCCAAGAAGTAAGCGTCTTTTTACTTTTGTGGCTGCCGTCACTGTCCAGTGATTTTGGAGCCCAAGAGAATGAAGTCTGTCACTGCTTCCATTGTTTCCCCATCTGTTTGCCATGAAGTGATGGGACTGGATGCCATGACCATGGTCTTCATTTTTTGAATGCTGAGTTTTAAACCAGCTTTTTCACTCTCCTCTTCACCTTCATCAGAATGTTCTTTCGTTCCTCTTCGCTTTCTGCCATTGACAGTGTGACTTTGGCTAATTCAGTTTAACCCTGTAAACCTGAGCTTCTTCATCCCTTAGGGGAAAAGCGATTGGTTCTGCTGTGTATGAAAAACACAGTTGCTACTAGGGTTATCAGCCAGGATGCGAATGAGGCTGCATGTAACGGACAGCTCGGGTAACAGTGACTTAGAAACCTGCTGTCGTATTTTTTGCATAAAAGAGAAAGTTCTTCCGGGTTGGTGTAGCAGTTCTGTATTGTTTCCTCTGTTGTTGTCGGTTCTGTGTTGTCATTTTTTCCCACGTTTCGGGCTGAAAGAGGAGGAGGAGCAGGAGGCAAAGGCGTGTGCCCGCTGAGGCCGCCCCACCCAGCAGCCAGCTCGTCTTGTCTCAAGGCGGGCCTGCTGATCTTGCAGCTGGGCACCCTGTTGTCCTTCCATTACTGAGCGAGAGGTGAGAGTTTATACTAGGGAAGCAACGCGCAGGCTTTTCCACACGGACAAAATACGTGGCCCGAGGTTAAGTTGTATAAATAGAGAAAAAGAAAGTGACATGTGTATTCAAAACAGAACAGAAAATGGTGAGGGAAAAATGGTGTTGTGAGCTTAACGATACCTATATGTTAAAGTATTTTATACAGCCAGTACTTACTGGTAACAGTCGGCAGCTTTGGGGACCTTCGAGCTGAAAGTTTTTCTGTTTAGATATCCACACTCCAGTTCTGTCGCCCATCGAGGCGAATGGAGGCAGTTAGGGGCCTGTGCGTCTTCCCAGATGGTCTCCCTCGCGTCCAGCACTGGCTGACATCGCCAGAGAGGGAGCCCTTGTCACTGTGTATGTTGAGTATCAGCCACTGTCTGTCTGTCTGTCTGAACCATCTGTTGTTTTACCTGCTCTCTTCCCAATTCTGCTTCCACCTGGCTCTCCTGCAGGTGTTTGTCGTCCTGGAAATGGGCTTCTTGGACAGGATTCGTTTATCGTTAAGCTGGCTCTGTCCCGGTTTTGGCCTCCCTCGTTTGTCCTCCTCAGGGTGGCTTTCCTCTCCTTTGGGGCCCGTGTGTGACCTGCCACGACCTTCCCTGGCCCCCGCTGCCCCCACCTGGCTGTCCTAGGCTCCCGCACCTTGCCAGTGTCCCTTAGTTTCAAGGTTAAGCCCACAAAACCCCTGTCTCCATTGTTACTCTGTTGAGCCTCTTCCAAAGGCAGAGATTTCCTTGTTTACTCAGCTTGAGTCAGCTGTTTCTTTCTAAGCTGTAGATCGCATCTGTGGCCTTCCCTCCTTTTATCAGTGTCTCAGGTTGATCAGATAAGCACCCCTAATTTGTTTTGCCCGTTCAGGCCAGCTGTGGAATCTCCACGGCCGTCTGACTTTTGCCTTTAGAATTTACTGTTTTTCTTGACTCTAAAGCATGCACACGCTCTCCCTCGAGTCAGACACTGAGACGGAAAAGGGGGTACGAACGGAAGCCCCTGCCCTTGCTGTTCACAGCCCGCAGTCGGCAGCGTTGTGGCTGGGCGTCCCTGTCTGTCCTTGGGGTGAGGCCTGGCTCCGGTGCGTTCCCGCCTCATGCTTTGTGCAGGGCGGGTGAGTGCTCAGAAGAGTGTCACGAGCAGGAGCTGCCCAAGCGGAGCTCTCTGTAGTGTGGGCAGCAGAGCCTGGAGGGTCGGGGTGCATGGCTAGGAAGGGCACCGGGGGTGCAGCACAGGAGTGGTGGAGCCGGGCTGGCATCGAGTTTCCGGTCAGAGGCCCCCGCCCTGGCCTGACCTCCGGGGGCGGGGGCGGGGCTCCGCAGTGTGAGTCCCACCTGAGTTGTCCTTCCTGGGTAGAATGTGTGGCTATGGCAGGGAGTCCTCGGTGAATCCGCCACCGTCTGCCAGGGTGGCACATGCGTTGCTGGGATGTCTGGCCCTGGCCAGTGAAGGTGGCATGGCGACGGCCCCGGAGTGCCCAGCATGGGACCGTCAGTGGAGTGGACTGACTCCACAGCCCTGAGCCCTCGGTGGCTCACCTTAGGAAGCTTATTTCTCACTCAGGTCCCGCTCTGGGCATCTTCCTCTGGCCCCCGGGTCTCTCTCCAGCCCTGGCAGGTGGGGAGAGAGGGAGGGCTATCCGCTGGAAGTTGTCTTGGACTGAGTGGGCCTGTAGCCGGCCCCCATCACCTGTGCTCGAGCGCCGTCTGCCAGAAGGTGGTCGCGGGGCCATGTGGCTTTAGGATCGTCATGTGTTTTCCAGAGGCATGGTTCTCCAGTAGGCTCTACAGCCAGGGGGAGGAGGACACTGGCCTGGGCTGTACTCCTTCACAGCCGTGTTGGAGAGTACCCACCCACCTCCCACTTCCGTCTGTTCTGCAGGGAAGGTCCCTCTTCTCTAACCATAGGGACATGGTTGCAGGGTGCGGACGCGAGTCTCCAGGTTCGTGTTACCTTCTCTCTAACTGTATGACATCATTACGTGCAGGTTACAGCATGTTGCTCTTCTGAAGTTAGGTTGGGGGGCAGGGGCTGTTGGTCTTGGCTGCTCTCTGTTCTGACTGCCCTGTCTGTGCTCCGAACCTACCAGGGTCAGGAACCGGGGGCCGGTCGCCGGCTCCTCGGCCAGCACGGCCTGCCTCCCTCCCTCTCCTCCCTGAGGCTCCCGGCCGCCCCGACTGTGCTTCCCGGCACCGGGCACTGGGTGTGCTGTGGTGTCCTCGATGGGTGTGGGCCTGGGACGCTCGTCCCTCGGGCGTCAGCACCTGGGAAGAGCCTGAGTGTCAGTGCAGGAGACGGAGGTTCGATCCCTGGGTCGGAGAGAGTCCCTGGAGTAGGAAGTGGAAACCCCATAGACAGAGGACCAGGTGGGCTACAGTCCCTGGGGTCACAAAGAGTCAGACGTGACTGAGCAACTAAGCACAAGCCCAACATAATCATTAATTATGTGAATACTAAGCTAACACAGCTGTAACGTGTGTGTGTGTGGGGAGTGCCGTCTGTAGGAGTACCATGGAGGGTGACAGTGAAAGGCATGATGAGCCGCTGCTGCTTGCTGGGTGCTCCTCAGTGCTTGCGTGTGCTTCGTCTTCCCCTGTGAGGTGGGTCCTACCCGGCTCCCCTGTCCTATGGAGCAGGAAACCGAGGCCCAGAGCGATTTGATGGTGTGTGTTGGGCTGTGAGTGTGATTGTAATGGGAGGGCTGGGAGACACGGGCCGAGACTGTCAGTCCAGCCCTGGAGTCCACTTTCTCAGTCACTTATGCTTTAGGCTGGAGGATCGTTTGGAAGTTCCAGTTCCAGGTAATATTACTGATGCAGAAAGAATTCTGCGGCTTTGCTGTGTATTGCTAAAGGACAGCTGAATGCATGTGTACGTGCTGTTAGCACAGGGCTGATCAGGAAAAGAGAAGGTTTGGGGGGGGAGTTGAAAATCACAGTCTGAAGATTCCAAGAGGGGCAAGATTCATGATCCCGTATATGTTCAGTTTAATATCAAAAATTGGCCTTGCTGCTGCTAAGTCGCTTCAGTCGTGTCCGACTCTGTGCGACCCCATAGACGGCAGCCCACCAGGCTCCCCCGTCCCTGGGATTCTCCAGGCAAGAACACTGGAGTGGGTTGCCATTTCCTTCTCCAATGCGTGAAACTGAAAAGTGAAAGTGAAGTCACCCAGTCGAGTCCAACTCTTAGCAACCCCATGGACTACAGCCTGCCAGGCTCCTCCGTCCATGGGATTTTCCAGGCAAGAGTACTGGAGTGGGGTGCCATTGCCTTCTCTGAAAATTGTCCTTAGAAGTTAGAAATATTCAAAATAATCTCCCAGGAAATCTGAAAGTGCTTAGAGACCCTCAGGCAGCTTGAAATATTTCCTGAAAACTAGCTCCATCAGTCTCCTTCGAGCTCATTCTTGTAACTCTGTGACTGCTTCCTTTTAGGAAAGGCTGAAGGGGTTAAGGAGAGGATGTGTGCCCTGATCTCCTCCTCTGCAAAGTGAAAGTCAAAAAGTAGCAAGCTTCCTACTAACACAGTGGGGAAAGCCAGTGTGTTTCTCCACGGATACTTTGCCTAATTTGTCATGAGAGAACCTGGGTTTGGGCGGACTTGAAATCACTTGTGTGACAGAAGGAGAGAGAAGGTTGTAAAGAGCCCCATTGCAGCAGCCAGATGACCAGTGCCATTCAGAGCTTCATCTGCGGGGGTGAGACTTGTGGCTCTAAGGTGCATTTATAAACAAAAGGCAGAGTTTATAAATAACCACAGATGGCAGAGGAAGCCTGAGTGTTTTCCCAGCATGATGTGAGCCTGATAGGAGAAATGCTGTGAAGTATTGTGACTTCACATGTTAAGTAATGAAGAAAGCTGTGTTTGTAGGCAGGACAGAAAGGTTAGGAAGTGCTTCAAGCTTCTCTGAACTGTGAGCAGAATCAGGGAAGCAAGACAGAATCCGCGACTGCTGGCTTCTGGGGAGCTGAGCGGAGGCGGCAGCTCTGGAGGATTCTTTGGCACCTGGGGCTGAGTTCCGCCTTCCAGGTGTTGACGGTACAGCCAGCAACACTGCAGACCTCGTGTGTCCTTCAGTGGCCACTCAGGACTGAAGCGGAAGTGGGCTGGGCTGGGCGGGGTGCAGGAGGCCCTGGACGAGGGACTCTGAGAGCATTGCTTCTGAACAGTGGAAGTTAAGCTTTGTCTTACTTCTTGGGGGACCGGTGAGAGTCTTTAAGTCAGTAAACGTTCCGGTGAGCGCCGCTGCCTTCCCGTGGTTCATCCGGATCAGCACTGAGGGCTGAGTGGAAATAGCCGTACAGGACTTTCTCTCTTTCTCAGAAAACGCTTTTACTCTTCCCATCCTTCTTTCTGATACCGTTTCTCTATGTCTGTCCTCTTTTGTCAACTCGCTAGCATAGCAGTGACTGATACAGCTAATGAGCTGTGAGTCCTGAAGTGTGCTAACCGTAGTTCAGATTGAAAGCTTGTTAGCAAATCAGTAGTGTAATAGTTCCAACTGCTGTTGTAATTCAGCATCTTGTTCGTGTTTTTTACGTGAAAGCTGGCCAAATGCAGTATCAGAATGTGAATGAAAATTTCTAGAGTACTGCTAATATTAGCCTTGAGCACATGATTCATGGCAGAAAGTTCTCTGTGGATGGAGGTGCACCTGGGGAGGAAGCTCGAGGGGCAGGAGCATGGGAGAGGGTCGCAGGCAGCCAGGGAGCCTCAAGGGACGCTGCTGGGCCTGTCAAGAGGAAGGGGAAGCTTGGCAGGGGTCTGACGTGGCGTGTGTAGAGCTCCACCCAGCAGTGCCGGGTTCTGTGGGGATGCGGGCTTGGGGGCCAACCTTGGCCCGGGCGCACACAGTGTCTCCCAGGACAGGCCACTGGCAGGAGAGTGAAGGAGGGACAGGGAAAGGAAGTTTCTGAACCAGGGGCTTATGAGAGGGCTCACATTTTGGTTGAAACAGAAGCACAGAGTGAACATCCTGAAGAAGTCAGGATGTGGACATTTGTACAAAATGCGATGGTTTCCAGAATTCATGTTTTGCATAATAGTTATAAACTGTGATTTTCACATCTGAGTCGGGAAAGTGTCATTTTTAGAATCCCCAGATTTAGTCATTTTGATGACTTATATGCACTGAAACTTCCCCTACTGTATTTTCACTTGTTTTTCTTGGGTACTAAAATCTGTGATTAAAAAATAAAATATATAATAGTGTCACGTGATTGGATTCCCTTGGCTGTGAAGCGGGGCACGTCCCTCTGCCCTCACCGTGAGTCGGGGAGTGGGAGCTGGGGCGGTGGAGGCTGTGGCCGTCACGTCTGGTCTCCGCCCGTCCTGCCTGCGACACAGGTGCTCGCGCCAGCTTCACAGAGTGACTTGACTCCCGTGCCGATGGCTGCGGCCACTGCTGCTGCCCCGCGGGAGTGCACTGGAAGCAGGGGCTCTCGCGTGGAGACTGAGTCCTGGGAAGGAGGGAGGGTTCTCTCTCCCTCTTGTGACGGTGCCCAGACGCGAGCCTCGGTGCCGACTCCGGCTGGGCCTGACTCGTCCCCGGGTCTCCCACCACGTGCCCTTGGGGCTGTCAGACTAGCCAGGGAGGCAGGGCATCGACCCCAGGTCCCGGTGACAGTGCCGGTAAGCCCCCCCAGGTCCAGCCCAGGCGTCTCACGCCCACTTCTCAGCACACGGGTGGGCCGGCCAGAGTGAGGGCCTTTCCTGGCACAGCCGTCCTCCTGCCATCGACGGGCACTTCCACAACCACAGGGCTTTCCTGAGGCCTCTCGGGGTGCTGTCTGCCCCTCCAAGCCTGCACCCAGGCAGACCCTGCCCTGGTGGCCTGACGCAGGCCATACACACTGGCTTACACGTGATCCCCGTGCAGTTATCTGAAGGGAGCTAACATTTCTTAGGATGCTGTAAAGGTTGAAAAGGTTTTTTTACTTGTCTTCAGGTATGTGTTAATGTTTTACTATTTGTAAGCTAAAACCTCATGAAAAGTTCATGTGTTTTATTTTTATAAGGCTTTAAATTTAGTGGTTTCTTTTACCTTTTACACCCAGTGCCTTGTTTGAGGCTGTGGTGTATGTAGTTAATGTCTCTTACCTGTCCCTTCTGTGTTGGTCTCTTTGAAACTGTCTCTTGGTGCTCCTCTTCCGGAGGAGGGACAGGCAAGTATACTCCATAGTAGGCTGAGGAGCAGGCTGTGCAGCTGGACCCCGGTTTTACTTAGGTGAGCGTTGCTAATTTGTGTATCACATTGCACAGATGGGAGGCAGCATGACCAGTCAAATCTTGTCGTAAAACAGAGGGCAGACAATTTTAAATTTTATTATCTGGGCCACTCCAAGAAAAATGATTTAAGCATTAAAAAAAAAATGATTGGACCTTGATTGCTAATATGTTATCATCCAGAAAGTTTTGAAATACATTTACATGTGAGGAAGAAGGTCTGTAAAACTACAGACAGGATACTAGTGCTGTATTTCATAAATACTTTATTAATAATTGTTCTTTCTAAGTTACTTGACAAAATACCCATGTAAATGCACACTACATATTCATTGACTGCACACAAAAATACGAGTCGTTTTAAAACGGGGGGAAGAGTGGCAGTGGAAGGCAGAAGGGCGAGTCCGTGGGGATTCCTAGTGTGGTTTGACCAGTCGGTGTCCATGTAGGATAGCTGCTGCTGGTAGAAATAGGCTTTTCCAGCATTGTATTGGGTTAGTGCAGAAGAGTAAATATGGAAGAGCATCCATATCACAGCATCATATTCGAAGTTTCAAATTAACATTGTGATAAAAATATGTACATTTATTAGGGGTACAAAAATGTGATGATTTAGTCTGAGAGTATACGGTCATGTATTCTCAGTTATAAATCCGACATTTGTCAGTTCCCAGTATTTAATGCTTCAGTTGTATCTTAATTGGTGCCTTTATCTAGAATGAGAGGTGATGTTCCCTTACGTCAGATGCCAAACATTCTGAGGTGAGAGTGTCCTCGGTTTCACCCACATAGACACAGACTTCAAGAATCCCATCCTTGCGGCTTTCTGACCACGTAGCTCTGTGTCTGTCCGTGAAGAAGTCATGTTTGTGTCTAAATATAGTTTTGTTGATGTCGTATAGCCAACGGTCTTACAGGTTTGTGATGTTTATTCTGGTGTTCATTTTGCATTATCCTTAAAACACTGTGGATAGAGCAGCTGTTTAAAGAGAGAAGGAAAGCAAATGGAGTTTGCAAAAGTGTTTTCAACATTGTAATAAAATGCCACAGTTAGAGAGACTCGCTAGTTGTATTAGTAATAAAAGGACAGGAGAATCATTAGAATTTCAAGTTTGTGGGAAATGTGATTTTTTTTTAAAGTTGAGAAATTCTTAATGAAGTGTTATTAAATGATAGGATATATAGTTAATGAATTTCTGGAAAAATAAGTAGGAAAAAATGGGGCTTTCTTAAGTAAATATATATTTTTTTTAAAGTAAATGTATTTTTAAAAATTCTCCATAAATACTTGGAAAACCAACTGAAAAATGACTTAAGAATCAAGATATAGTTGATTTACAATATTAGTTCTGGGTGTATAATATAGTGATTTAAAATTTTTATAGATGATATTTCACTTAAAGTTATTGTAAAATACTGGCTGAAAATTATTATAAAATACTGCCTGAAAAAAGAAGTAAGTAATTTTAGGTTGTTTTTTTTTTTCTTTTGTAAATTTTTACTGGTAATGTGTTCTTGAAAAATGGTAATCTGTAAGAGTTCAAAATTTTTTAGCCAGTAGAGTCTGACTGTGGTATTTCTTTTGTAGTAATGTGGTTTCTTAAACATTTTCATCAGCATTTTCACATTTTCCTATTTCATCAGACGTGGCTGATTTTTGTTACAGTACACATTCAATTTCTTTTTCTTCTTTTGAAGTAAAGCAGCTTCATAGCTGTGGCTTATGGTCCTTTCAGAAAGGTAGCAAAGAATAGCATGTTTGAGAAGATAAATGTCAGGAACGCTGGAAGTAGACATTTAGTCTTTCAGATTAATGGGCAAGAAGGTCAATAATTGCGTGGATTTCAGTAAGCTTAAAATATTCTGCTGGTTCTGTAGTACTGTGCAAACATTGAATTAATTTTTAGGTGTTGCATTTTGATGGCTGACTGTTTAATTATGGGAGAGATATACAAAATACACCTGTTTTGTAACATGAGGTTGTATATAGATGGGGGTGGGGCTGCAGGAGATCAGTTACTTGATGTTTTCAGAGGAAAACTTAAAACAGATACACCTTTCTGAACATTGCCGCTTATTTTCCCGCCTTCCATCCTGTTTTCCTGCTGTTCTTTAGGGCCCTCCAGAGTTCCCGCAGCACACGCCTGGCCCCGTCCCCAACAGCTTCAGCCAGCCCCCTCGGCTTCCTCTTCAGGACCAGTGGAGGGCCCCGCCCCCGCCCCAGGAGCGAGACCCTTTCTTCTTGGGAGGTAAAAGGGGGTGCGGAGGACGGGAAGAGAGCTGTGTGGGGCCCTGTGCCTGGCCACGTTTATGCTTCATCCGCGCTCAGCCCCCAGCCGGAGCTTCTGTGAAGAGTGTCCGGTTTCTGTGCCATAGCCTGCCTGTCATTTCAGATGCTGTGATTGGCCACTAGTGGCATCTGAAATGTGAAGACCTCACAGGAAGGGGGCCATCATCTATAGAAAATAACGAAGGAAGCGATCTAGAAACAGGCAAAACCTAGAGTTCTTTTCAGATACTCACCCCCAGCCACCACTTGTAACTTTTGTCCTTAGTAGGACAGTACATAAAGCTGATTGCTACGGAGTGTTCTAACTAGAGGTAAGTAATGTTGCAACTCCCCTCAGTTTCAGGTGAGCCGAGGTTCCCGAGCCATCTCTTCCTGGAGCAGCGAAGTCCCCCGCCACCGCCACCTCCTCCCACGCTCCTCAGCAGTGGTCACCCTGTGCCCACGCCCAGCCCGTTGCCGTTCACCCAGCCCGGCCCAGCGTTCAGTCAGCAGGGGCAGCAGCCTGTGTTCCCCAGAGAGAGGCCCGTGAGGCCAGCCCTCCAGCCGCCAGGGCCTGTGGGGCTCCTGCACTTCAGCCAGCCGGGGTCTGCAGCTACGAGGCCCTTCATCCCTCCTCGCCAGCCCTTCCTGCCAGGCCCGGGACAGCCCTTCCTGCCCACCCACACGCAGCCCAGTCTGCAGGTGAGTGGCTTGTGGTTCAGAATCCAAAGGACAAGCTCCACCTTTTCATTCTAGTCTTTTGAGATGTGGAGAGTGTTTAGAGAACAGGGGCGTTAACCTTAATGTACTCTTGATTAAAGACAATTTTCTTAATATTGCTTCTTAACCATAGGAAAAATGGAGATAGTGATTGTCATTTTTTGGGGAAATGAAAAAATTCAGTATTAAGATTTTGTGAAGGATGTTCTATATACTGCTAATAAAATTACGGCATATTTTGATAATACCTTCGCTTATCACTGCAAGATTCTCAGAAGGTTAACAGGAAGTTGGGTTCTTTGTCAGATCACATTCCTGCAGTGTGTAGTGGGGAAAAAGGGGTTGCTGCTGCCTCCTTATTTGAGAGATTAGTGTGCCCTCTGCTGGTGGTTTTTTCATCAGCTGCTGGAGTGTGCTCTCATCAGAGCGTTTCGTCCTGTATTTTAAGTTTCCTCTTGAGGTGTGTAACGATGATGTGCTTGAACTAATTGTTTAGAAACCACATAGAATATATACCTGAAATAAAAACAGGTAAACGGTTATTTCTTAAGATGTTAAAGTAAGATAAACATTTTCTTCCTAAATTATTTTATTAAAAAACTATAATTTTGGAATTCCCTGGTGAACCAGTGATTAGGACTCCTCTATTTCAGTGCTGCAGGCATGGGCTCACTTTGGTTCCACCATCTAGAAACAGTTAGCCCAGCTGGGGTGACACATTGTTCAGTCTTTTCAGTGCTTGCGTCCCCATGATGCTTTCTTTCCCCAGTGAGCTTGTTGCCATCTCTCATGGTGGTGAGTATCTTTCACCAGGCAGACGTTGGCATTATCTGGCTCCCCAGCTCAGGCACGCGCTGGCTCTTTCAGTGCGTGGGGATTAGACAGTGTTGCAGAGAGCGTCCCTGAGGTTGTGTCTCCTTCCTCCTCAGTTATTTCCTCAGGATGCATTCCTGGAAGTTCAGTCTTTGACGGTTTAGAGCAGATGGAAAATGCCAGATAGTAGCTTTTGGCAAATTACTGCCTTTAAGGTATTATTCACCTTCATCAACCAATCTGAAATGAAATTGGTGCCACTTGAAGTTCCTTCTGGTGTTGGGTCTTCAGGGAAGTGGCTGCACTGGAGCGTGACTGGTTCACACGTGGTAAACTGTCATCTCTCTCTCTTTTGGCCTGGAAGGGGCCGCTGCACCCCCCGCTGCCCCCGCCACACCAGCCGCAGCCGCAGCCGCAGCCGCAGCCGCAGCCCCCGCTCCAGCCCCCGCTGCAGCCCCCGCTGCAGCCGCCCCCACCGCACCAGCCTCCGCACCAGCCGCAGCAGCACCACCACCACCTCTCCGTGCCGCCCCCTCCGCTGATGCCTGTGGCTCAGCCCCAGTTCAGGCCTCACATGCCGGCGGCCCAGCCTCAGCCCAGCAGCAGCCGGATGCAGTGCCCCCAGCGCCCGGGGCTGCGGCACGTGAGTGTCCCGTGTCCTCAGCCAGCTCCGGGGATGCCTGTTCTGGCGCAGGACTTTGGTGTATCTGCCTGTTTCTGTAGTGATAGATGATGAGGTTATTGATTGATGCATAACTTTAGAGAATATTTTTGGGTGATAGTCATGCTACCTTTGCCAGTGGCTTATTACTTGCTACTGAGATTATCTCTAACTCCTCAGGCAACTAGTGCATATGTAAGTGAATTCAGGAAGAATTTATTGAATATCCTTTGTTGTCAGGCGCTACTCTAGTTCCTGGCAATAGACCAGTGCACAGAAGAGATGCATTTCCTGCCTTCATGGAGCTTAATCATTGGGGAGAGCCGCATTGATTCAAGTGCTGTCAGCAGATGTGTGGCTTGTCAGGCGTCGAAAGAGACTAGAAAATGCGTGTTGCTCTGAAATTCAAAGATTAGTCATCATTACTGTCTTGTCCCCCATTAGATGGACGCATGCTAAGTCATCTCAGTGGTGTCCGACTCTTTGTGACCCCATGGACTATAGCCCACCAGGCTCCTCTGTCCATGAGATTTTCCGGCCAAGAGTACTGGCGTGGGTTGCCATTTCCCTCTCCAGGGGATCTTCTCCACCCAGGGATCGAACCCGGGTCATGTCCATTGCAGGTGGATTCTTGTCTGAACCACCAGGGAAGCAAACCTGTGTTTTTCTCTAAGTAACGTTGAGACTAAAATGATACAAAAAATTGGAAAGAATTTCCAGATTTGGAAAGGAGGTGCTTTGTAACCTGGACTTATAAGCAGAGCGGCAGACGATGCCCTCAGCCTTGCGCTGAACTGCCTTGGGTGCTCCCTCGCTGGCTTCTCACAGATCTGCACGCTCCTCTAGGTGTGCGGTCTGTTGAGAATCCTGAGAACGAACATGACTGACAGGTGTCCTCTCCGATGAAACCTTGGGGCATCTTTCTCCTCCAGAGTGTAGTTTTTTTAGGGCACTAACTTAATGCTTCGTTCTTTGTTCTAACTGGAATTTAGGGGCCCGTTGACCATGGGGGTGCCAGTAACCCAGCTGACTCCTCATGCAGGAGTTGATTGCTCTGTTGATTCTGTTAAAAAATGTCCCAGTCCTGTAAGGCAGCCACTGCAGTCATCTGGTGTAATACGCATAAAGAGGAGGCTGTTCGCAGGCTGATATGGTGCCTTTCCCAGTCCCAGGGCTTAGCTGTAGGCTATGCTGCTACATAGAACAAGAGACATTTATGTAGGAAGAAAAGGTTTACCAGCGGGACAGTGTCCGCCTCCCAAAAGAGAAGTCACTCACTCAGTCAGATTAATCTCATGTGCCCAGTTTCTTCTCCCGAGTCTCCAGTTGTGATTAGAATTTCTTTCTTCCTGTGACAGAACACTACTTCTCAGAATGTGACCAAGCGACCAATGCAGCAAATGCAGCCAACTGCTCCGAGAAACAGTAATTTGCGTGAATTACCGATCGCGCCGTCTCACGTTATAGAGATGAGTACCAGTCGATGCTCCTCCACACCCGCGGCTCAAGTGAAACCCATCATGAGCACGTCTCCCGCCCCGAGGCCCGGGGTGGGGCCCAGGAACACACAGGGGAAGGCCGAAGGGAGAGCCAAGCCGCTTAGCCCTGTGGGTCAGCCTAAAGAGGAAGCCAAGACCGGAGCAGAGGTGGGGCTTCTTTTTCTTTTTAATTAAAAAATAATACTTGGTCTCAGACAAGGAGATCTTACAATCAACCTGTACCTCTTAGGTAAGAGGTAAGCACTTCTTCCTGCTTAGAACACACTTAGCATCCAGTGTTCTTCCCAGAACCTTCCCACGTTCTTTTCACTGGTTTCTCCTTGCAGCCTAACCACCATATTCAGAGAAGGCAGTTTCATTCTCACTGGCCCTGTCTTAGACTGTGTTTATGTATTTATACAGTTGCAGTTACATGTTGCACAATCTGTGTATATCAGGAATCTTAGCGGACTACTTCTCTAAAAGGCCCAGATGATAAATATTTCAGGTTTTATAGTCTGGATGGTCTCTCAGAATGACTCAGCTCTGCAGGTTTAGCGCAGAAGCAGTTATAGACGGCCCTGCATGGGTGGGCATGGCTGTGCGCGGTGAGCACTTTGTGTGAAGAGTCGGTGCTGGGCCGAATTTGGCTCATGGGCCTTGGTTAGCTGACCCCTGACATACACGCTTACGTTCCTGAGACTTGTTCTGCTTTTACACTGTGAACTACCAGAAGAGGACCAGCTTTACTGTGGACCTTTAAATAAGACAGGGTGGGCGTATTTTGTTTTGAATTGTGTAATTATTGCTGATTTCTAAGCAGGTATAAATAGGTAAGAATAAATAAAAATGCACGTCCGTGTTCTACGTGATTTCCAATTGAGATGTTATTTGATACAGTTCTGGTTGCTTGGTTGTGTTTTGCTTAGAGGTGGCTCAGTGTTAATGCAGTGTTAGTCATGAAGCTTAAAACTTTTAGGGTATTTCTTTCCATTAGTAACATGTATTAGCTCACTCCTGGGACAAGCCTCTTCCGTCCATTGGTCTCCTGTCCAAGTAATGAGTGTGCTTATCTAGCACTTCCCTGCAGCTTCCCTCTGGGCTCCCCTAGAATTACAGACACGGAGGCTGGGCAGGGTCTCGTGTGACGCAGCTTTCACAAAGCCGGGGTGTCTGGTGTAGTGCAGGCCGGGGCACACCCCCGAGCAGCCGACTGCCATCGCCAGCAGAGCGGCTCTGAGCCTGTGACTTCACGCATGCTCCTGGGTGTGTGTGTCAGAGACGTGCCAGAGACCTGTATGTGAAAGTTATGCTAATCTATAGTAGTGTATAGAGTGTAAGAAATAAGTATTGTGTATTCACTTAATGTTAATCGACTTCATGTATAAAAGAGTAATGGCACAAAGACTTTCTTCAGGTAAGAATACAGGCAAGTCGTGTTTTCTTATTAGATTGTCTTCTAATAAATTATTGTAGCAGCTGTTAGGGTAATGCTTCCAAATCAGAGGTGTAAATATAAAGTAAAAATATTGAGCTAACATTTAAAAACATATTATTAGAAGAAGGATGACATTATGGTTTTAAAATCAATATATGAAAAAATAATGTAGATTTACAAAGTGGACTGAGATAATTTAGAAATCTTTGCTAACAGTTTTATCTTGCTTTTATTTTATGTAGGTAGTTCCTAACTCACGTATAAATGGATTTGGCTCAGAAAAGTGAGGTCACACACAGTTGTATGATGACAGTGGCTAAGTAAAATGAGCAAGGTGGCTTTTGAGGCTTGCTGTTGGGCAGTCTGCCCGTCCCGTCCGTAGTGGCTGTTTCAGCAGGCTTCTGCGGACGCCTTCCCTAGAGGAAGATGGGCACTCCGTGCGTGACGTGGACTTGCGGGTGGCCACAGTGCAAGTGGGGTGGAACCAGGAGTGCGGTTTTTTGTGGGGGTTGTTTTTTTGTTTCTTTTGCTTTTTAAAGTCTTCTATTTGTTTTGCTTAGGTAAACGTGAAATGTGATTTCTCTTGTATTCACCCAGTTGATAAAGATATAATAAAGGACAAGTCTGTTTTGAAATATTTCTACCTATATTTTTGAACATACTGTAACTGTTTTTTGATTCCTTGGGGAAAAATCCGAGTAGGTGGTAACTGTCCTGCCTTTCAAACAGTGCACCTTCCGGACCTGTTACTGCTGCCCCAGGATGACCTGGCTCTTGGGCTTTTTGAACATCTGTTTTCCTGTCTTCCCCTAATGTCCCTTCCAGCTCTGTGTAGCCCTCATCTAGCTTCAGATTTGCTGTTTGAAGTTAGATGGCTGAGTTGGTCAGAATTGCTTCTGAGATGCAGGTAATGAGGCTTTGGCTCTGTGCCTTGTAGGTCCAGTGCACGGGCCCTGGGGGCACCAGCAACTCTTCAGCGGTATTTTAGCCTTATGCTGGTGGTTTAGTCGCTCAGTCGTGTCTGATTCTTGCAGCCCCATGGAACTGTAGCCCGCCAGGCTCCTCTGTCCCTCGGATTCTCCAAGCAAGAATGCTAGAGTGGGTTGCTATTGCCTTTTCCAGGGGATCTTCCCAGCCCAGGGATCGAACTCGGGTCTCCTGCGCTGCAGACAAATTTGGTCTTTAATCCCAAACTTGTAAGGTTTATCTGTTAGCAGTGGGTTCTGGGCAGATTCAACCCTGTTATATTCTCTTGTAAAGGGTCTGTGTGTGATGACATCTATGATTTTTTAGAAATAAAATTATTACAATTTTAAACATGCTTAACTTCTAATAAAGTTTCCTCTCTGAATGCTTTTTTTTTTGAAAATTATTGGACTTTATAAAGATTATTTTGATAGACTTAGAGTGGTTTGAGGCTGGCATATTAAAGGCATCCCTTATATACCATTAATATTCCAATACTGCAATTGGCAGCATTTTGATTCTGAGGAGAGTGCATGAGTTCAAGGTCAGAGAGATTGACTTGGCTGTTCATTATAAGCAATTATTCTGTGACAAATGAGTTTGAGATCAGACTGAAAATTCTGTACGAAAAATCAATAGTTCTAATCAGGCCCTTTCAGGTCATTTACACCCACCTTTTGTTGGTTCGTCAGAGAAGAGCCAGATAAAACCTGTGACAGCAGGGCCTCCCTGCTGCTGCAGTTTCCATTTCAAACATATTTTGATATCGTAAATGAATAGTTTAATTGATTTAAAGTTGTAAATGAGTGGAAATTTACATTATTTAATTTTTAATATTCTGATAAGATTTTCCAAATTAGCTTTAGCTGTGTAAATTTTTTTCCCTCCCCCGGGGAAGGAGTTCCACTTAAAGTGTATAGGCAGATTTGAATGGTTTCTTTCAGATCCTGAATTAAAGGGTTTTTAGAAAGTGCCTTTTCTTAAGTTTGTTGAAACAGACTAGAACCGTAGCTCGCCTCGTACTCCAGAGTAAAGCACTTGTGTTTCTGGTTTCAGTTTCCTGATGAAGACGAAGAAACGAGGTTGTACCGCCTGAAGATAGAGGAGCAGAAGCGCCTGCGAGAAGAGATCCTGAAGCAGAAGGAGCTGCGGCGGCAGCAGCAGGCGGGCGCCCGGAAGAAGGAGCTGCTCGAGAGGCTGGCCCAGCAGCAGCAGCAGCAGCAGCAGCTCTGCGCCCCGCCTGCCCCCGCCGCGCCCGGCGAGCCGACGCCCACCCCGCCGCCCGCCAACGGTAACCCGCTGCTCCCCTTCCCGGGGCCTCCGGTCAGACCCAATGTGAAAAACAGACTCCTCGTCAAAAACCAGGATGCGGCCGTTGCAAACGTTCCACCAAAAACATCGGGTTTTGTGCCGTCTGGTGCTCACACACAGTATCCAGGGCAGCAGATGAAACCACTGAGACACTTGAGACAGGCCAGAACCATACCTCAGAGTCCAGCTCAGCACAAAGCCCTGCAGGCAAAGCCCGCCGATGCGGAGGGGCCGCCGCCGCCCTCGCAGGCCGCTCGAGCCGCATCCCTCCAAGGCCGGCCCCCGGAGGCCAAGCCCGGCGCCAAGAGGACTGTCATGCACCGGGCCAGCAGCGGCGGTGGAGACGGGCCGCACGTCAGCTCCAAGGTCAGGGTGATTAAGTTGTCAGGCGGGGTAAGTTGACGAGGTCACCAGGGCCTCTTGGACTCTGTGTTTCTCCGAGTGTGTCCCAGCTCCCAGAGAGTCTGTGAAGGTGGGGTCAGGTCACCCTCTGCAGTCCCGTGGGCAGCCCCTGTCCCCCGAAGTGCTGGGACCCCTGCTTCAGGTCTCTTTGAGTGTTAGTGGAAAACCAGTGTGACAATTCCTAAAGTCCCGTTTTAGGAGTTTTGTAGAATTTTTAACTTCTTTTTGTAGATAATTTATAATAGACTCTTCAGTTTTGTTTTAAAAATTAAATTTCCTTTACCACAAAAGAGGTAATCTATTGCGTGTAGCTTTAGATTTAGCGGTGCCTACGGGTGGGGAGGGGACAGTGTGTGTTGCTTTTAAGCAGCTTTGTCCCAGACACCATTTCCTGTCTTCCAGTTCAGGCTGGTTGCCCCACCCCTCCATCCCCATTTGAGGAGAAAGGGGATCGACCAGATCCTGGCATGTAATCACGGGGGTCTTCCCGCAGTGTCCTTCGGAAGTGGGGCGCACGTTGCTCCTCGCCTCACCTTAGCTCGGAACCCGTCTTAGAGCGTCTGTAGTGAAGCAGCCTGCCTCTGCAGTCTGGGTAAACCCAGCGCTTAAACCGAGCAGACTGGCTGCAGACAGACCCTGCTGTAGGAGACCCTCCTGTCAACCCGCGTGGAATGCTGTTGTTTTTCAGTCGCTCAGTCGTGTCTGACTCTGCGAACCCATGGACTGTATAGCTGGCCAGGCTCTTTTGTCCATGAAATTTCCCAGGCAAGAGTACTGGAGTGGGTTGTCATTTCCTTCTCCAGTGGATCTTCCTGACCCAGGGATCGAACCTGCGTCTTCTTCATTGCAGGCAGGTTCTTTACCACTGAGCCACCTAGTGCTTTCCTAACCCTGCCGTGCAGTCTCTACTTACTGTAGAAGGTACGCCCATCTCTTGCTTTGTCATCAGTTAACCACAAAATATTTACAGTAGGGAAAATGCGTGCTTAGTCGCTTCAGTCATGTCCAACTCTGTGACCCCATGGACTGTAGCCCGCCAGGCTCCTCTGTCTATGATACTCTCCAAACAAGAATACCGGAGTGGGTTGCTATGCCCTCCTCTAGAGGATCTTTCCAACCCAGGGATCAAACCCATGTCTCTTACGTCTCCTGCGTTGGCAGGCGAGTTCTTTACCTCCAGTGCCACCTGGGAATCCTGGAGGAAAAGTAAAGGACCTCAAATTCTCAGTCCCTCCAGGGACGGCAGAACCACTACAAGTGGAAGGAGTGTGGAGCCATTTGCTGTGCTGAATCAAGGGCAACTCGTCCTTAGCCCTTTAATTAGATGAGTTTCCATTGCTTTTGTTTCTCAGTTTGTATGCTAAAGATGTGAAGTATTTCAAATGCCGTAAGAAAATTTTTGATAAACCAAATCTATTTTTTCTCACCTCCATTCATTGTGATTCAGAATGTTGATAAGTAACTGGCCTGTGTTGTATCAGATTGTTTTATCTCTAGGTGAAAACCCAAGTGTTCATCAGTTTCTAGCGCCTTTGTGGCTCCTTGCTTTTGACCTTGTTTTAATCATAGTCTTTGTCATGTTTTTACTGGAGTTATAAACTCAGAGCATGGGCCCTGGGGCTGAGGTTGGGAGTAGGCCTTTTGCCCAGGCAGTCAGGTGGTGCCCTGTGGGCCAGTGCACTCTGGGCTCTGGGGGACTAGGAGGTGCAGGGCGCGGCTCTGCTGTTATGGGCAGTCTTCAACTGATGAACGCCTGGTCTTCAGAAGAATTTATTTGCTTCAATTTTTGCTCTTTTGTGCTAATGGAAGACAATATGTTTTTTATATCAGATCATATTCTGAAATCATGCTGTATGATTTTACAATACACAGGAAAACAACAGAGGAATTTTACGTGGAAGTAGTTATCTGCCAAACGTTGAAGTGGTTTTTTAGCTCTTCTTAATCCTTAAGTTTTAAGTTAACTACCCAACGTGTTCTGTGAATTAAGATTTTTTTTTATTCCAGTTCATTTCAGTCGCTCAGTCGTGTCTGACTCTTTGCGACCCCATGAATCGCAGCACGCCAGGCCTCCCTGTCCATCACCAAGTCCCAGAGTTCACTCAGACTCACATCCATCGAGTCAGTGATGCCATCCAGCCATCTCATCCTCTGGCCTCCCCTTCTCCTCCTGCCCCCAATCCCTCCCAGCATCAGAGTCTTTTCCAGTGAGTCAACTCTTCACAGGAGGTGGCCAAAGTACTGGAGTTTCAGCTTTAGCATCATTCCTTCCAAAGAAATCCCAGGGCTGATCTCCTTCAGAACGGACTGGTTGGATTTCCTTGCAGTCCAAGGGACTCTCAAGAGTCTTCTCCAACACCACAGTTCAAAAGCATCAATTCTTTGGCGCTCAGCCTTTTTCACAGTCCAACTCTCATATCCATACATGACCACAGGAAAAACCATAGCCTTGACTAGACGGATCTTTGTTGGCAAAGTAATGTCTCTGCTTTTGAATATGCTGTCTAGGTTGGACATAACTTTCCTTCCAAGGAGTAAGCATCTTTTAATTTCATGGCTGCAGTCCCCATCTGCAGTGATTTTGGCGCCCAAAAAAATAAAGTCTGACACTGTTTTCCACTGTTTCCCCATCTATTTCCCATGATGGGACCAGATGCCATGGTCCTCGTTTTCTGAATGTTGAGCTTTAAGCCAACTTTTTCACTCTCCACTTTCACTTTCATCAAGAGGCTTTTTAGTTCCTCTTCACTTCTTTCATATGGGTGGTGTCATCTTCATATCTGAGGTTATTGATATTTCTCCCGGCAATCTTGATTCCAGCTTGTGCTTCTATTCCAGTAATGCCTCCATATTGGCAACTTCCGCCTTTTCAGAGGATAGTGGTCTCTTGTTTGTATCTCTGGAGTAGAATAGTGTTTCCCTCATGTCCTGGGTGGTTGTTGTTGTGGTGGTGGTGTGTGTGTGTGTGTGTGTGTGTGTGTGTTTGTGTTTTCGTGGGTAGGAACTGTTTGTAAGAGAACATACCCGTTGTGCAAAAAGGAGACTGTTTAAGTGCTAAACTAAGTACCCTCTCATTTTCCCTCTTCCTCCTGCCCCTGCTGGTCTTTGTCCCTTCGCAGGGACTGAGGTGTTGATGCCCAGGACTGTGTTGTGTCGCACACCTGGAGCTGAACTGGCCACCCCGGTGAGGGTCTGGCAGGGGCTTCCTCTCTGGGAGGATTGACTTGTGTGCTGCATCTGTGGAGAATGTTATTTATGCATTTCAGGTTTATAATTACTCGTTTAATAAAAGCATCTCATTGTCAGCCAGTCCATGTTCTTGTATTTTGCTATGATTCCAGGCCTTCTTCACCTTCTGTTAGTACCAGAGTGTATGTTTTGTTTATAAGATTTCCTACAGAAATTTACTCTTCAGAGAGTTTTATTTCCTTCACTTTTTTTTTAACCTAAACTGGCATCTAATGTATTAATTAAATTATTCTTTGCATTCATTGGTCTCTGTACAGGACACTGAATTATCATGGTACGTAAAGCTGTTTAGAAATTATGCGTTGGTGGTGATCAGAGTCAAAATATGCATCTACAGAATTTTTAAAGAAGACAGAATTTTCTTGGCAGTCTTATTCTGATATACAAATTGAAAATATATTACAACTTAAATTAGGTTTCTCTAGGTGAGCTTTTACCTGTGAGGCAATGGTGAATCAACGAGAACTTCTCTTTTTGTCGTTTTCCATATTTTATTATCTCTAATTAAATAATTTTTCTTTGGATTTTATTAAATTGGGTTTTTTAAAAGGTGAAAGAGCCTGAGTCTTAAGACTAGGATTTTCAGTCTGCCCTTTCATTAATCATATTGTCTTTAAAGTGATTTTAATTCATACTGATCACCCAGGGAGACTCTCTGGTCTTTTTGTATTGTTCCTCTTTGTTAGTTAATGCATCATGGACATGGGAAGCGTTTTCAGGAAGGACGTAACAGAGAGTCTTTTTTGATGTTGGCTCTCGCAGTCAGGTGAGCAGGGTCGTGGTCTGGGTTGAAAGCTCACCGAGCCGGCCCTCACGTTCTTCGAGGGCGGTCTTGGGCATTGTGTGTGTTGTTGGCCGTCCTGAGGTTATGTGTGTGGAGCGTGGGGATTGAGGCCCTTGTCACCAGGGCAGAGTGCACACGTGTGTACCTGAGGGCGGGGTGAGGTGAGAATGACAGGGCTGTGGATGAGAGAGGCCCGTGGCTGGATGCTGGTCTCTTATGTATTTCTTTGGGACCTTTCCAACACAGAGAAGGTACTTTATAAATGTCCATTTTCTTTTCAGAATGC
This sequence comes from Bos indicus x Bos taurus, assembly GCF_003369695.1. Classification (NCBI taxonomy): domain Eukaryota; kingdom Metazoa; phylum Chordata; class Mammalia; order Artiodactyla; family Bovidae; genus Bos; species Bos indicus x Bos taurus. Next base: position 2,451,191 of record NC_040079.1, on the reverse strand, counting down.
TCCTAAGGCCCTGTCTAGAAACACATTTCATGATTTTATGCCGTATAAAAAGTGGTGGCTACTGCTTATCAAGTATTATCAAGCATACTGCTTACCAAGTACAGTCGCTGCTTAGCATGTATTCACAGCAGCCTTACAGGTTAGCTCTATTATTTCCCTTTTACAGTTAAGTAAATCGCGTGTCGGAGAGGTTGTATTAGTTGCCCAGGGCCACTCAGCCACTAACTGGTAGAGTGAGGCCTCTGAGTCTTGTGCTTTCTACTGTTATTTATAGTAGTTGTTTTGCTGCTCCTCTTCCCCATGTGTTCCTTAGTTCTAAGTTAGGGAGAATAGTCTGCTGTTTCCAGTGAGTGTATGGTAATCAGGGTTGATTCAGAACATCTTCAGGGGGCTTTCTAGAGTAAGGGAGGGATCATGTTTCATGTCGCTTGCCAACCCTGGTTGGTGGCGACCAGCCCTGAGAATTTTGGGAAGTGTCTGGAGGTACAGCAGAGTACCCTGAGTGGTGAGTGTGGAGTGGCCTGGTACGTTTGGGTGATCACCTGGCCACTAGCCTGGTACGGTGAATTGAAGTGGGTGACGGTGCCCGGTGGAGGGCGCTGGGACGTGCTCTGTGCTATAAATGTGTCTTAGAACGTTTCTGTATAAATCAGAGTGGGTCAGATTTTTATTTAAAACTTTGGGTTGAAATCATGACGGGAACTTGAAATTTAGAGAGACCTTTTGTTATGAGGCACACGAAATCTCTCTGTGAATTTTCGTTTTCCCCCACTTGTATTTTATTGTCTGGATTTATTAGGTGAGACTTAAAAAGGAACACATTAACACTGCTTTTAAAGAGTATTACATATCATCAACTATTGCTTGTAAAATTTAGTGTGCCTCCCCGAATATTGTAATCACCTTAAAGAATTTCATGTGATGGAATGGTTCTATTTTTATTACTTAAAACATAGGAATATTCTCCATTTGCTCACTTCTCAGAAAGCTACTTTTAAGTATTTAATTCTCAGAAAGCAAGAGAGAGCAATCTTGTTAAATCATAGCTGCTGACGTCCCCTGGTGGACCAGTGGTGAGGACTGCACCCTTGCTGCCCAGGGACTGGCTTCAGTCCCTGGGCGGGGAGCTGATCCTGTAAGCCCCGTGGCATGCCCCTCCTCCGAGCGTCACAACTGTTCATGACCAGCGCATAGTCCAGAAAAGCTCTTCAGGTTCTAACTGAGCATACGTAAAAATACAAACTGATCAGTGTGACTTACTGTAGTCTTCCCCGGCCATGATTTGTGATTAAACACCAGAAAAAAGAAAGAAGAGCATGTGCCAGGAGAAATTCAGGAGTTTAATTGGGCCTGCAGCTCTGTCTTTCAGTTTAGGGGAAACAGGGAACCTGTGAGGTGTGTGTATCGGGCCACCTGGCCTGCGTGAGCACCAGTGTGACCCGGGGTCTCAGTGTCATGGGGAGGCGAGTGCCTGTGCCCAGCCCAGGGTGCCAGCTCAGTACCTGCGTTCCTTCTGTGACCCGGGGTCTCGGTGTCACCGGGAGGCGAGTGCCCGTGCCCAGCCCAGGGTGCTGGTCAGTGCCTGCGTTCCTTCTGTGACCTGGGGTCTCGGTGTCACCGGGAGGCGAGTGCCCGTGCCCAGCCCAGGGTGCTGGTCAGTGCCTGCGTTCCTTCTGTGACCCGGGGTCTCGGTGTCACCGGGAGGCGAGTGCCCGTGCCCAGCCCAGGGTGCCAGCTCAGTACCTGCGTTCCTTCTGTGACCCGGGGTCTCGGTGGCACCGGTGCTGAGCTACTTACCTGTGTTACTCAGGGATGCTCAGTATTACTACCGTTCCTTTAGTTAAGGGCAGGAAGAATGCGTTCTTCCACTGTGCTATACTGGAGGAAGAAATGGCGACCCGCTGCATCTTCTTGCCTGGAAAATCCCACGGACAGAGGAGCCCGGTGGGCTACAGTCCATGGGGTCGCAAAGAATCAAGACATGGCTGTTCTTTAAGAAAGTGAAAGTGGAATTCAGCTGCTTTATTCTGACTGAGGTAATGAAATGTTAAGAATTTGCCAGCAGATTAAGGGAGGAGCCCTTAGTTGTGCCGACCACTCAGGAGGAGAGGGGCACCGAGCGCCTGAGCAGGGGAGCCCGCCGTCCGGGCGGGAGACTCAGAGCTCCATGCCTACGGTCCCAGCTTGTGTGGGGCTCTTGCTTCAGGGGGTTGCCCTGCATTTGTAGATTTCTTCTTCCTCGAAAGTTATTGTCAGGTTTTCTTTAGAGGTGGTAGAGGAGGTAAAATGTGTACAATCCTGGTCCTCTTTTGTGGAGTAGAGGCATTTTTTGATAAAATACAATCTCAATTTAAGAGGCGTTGCAAGATTAGTAAAACATCTGCCGGATTTACTAGAGAGAGCAGCATTGGTCCACGCTTGGGGACTCTGGTCTGAGGAGGAGTCACCGGCAGAGGTGGAAGCGGCCCCGCTCGCTGCCCCGTCGTCCCTGTGGTCCCGCGGTCCAGCCGCTGCTCCCGCAGTGCCGTCTCTCTCTCGGCCCCGCCCACATGCACATGCCTGGGCTCCCGGTGCAGCCTCTGCCCTCTCTCAGAGCTGTGTCCCAGTCAGTGCTCCTAACTGAGGCTGGGTTTCCTCCTTGGTTCATTTAAGAAGCAGCTGTTGATGACACTAGTAAGTAAGGTTGCTCTGTGTGTGTGTGTGTGTGTGCGTGCGTGTGTGTGCGAGCGTGTGGGCGCGCTCAGTGGAGTCCCGGCTCTCTGTGACCCATGGACTGTAGCAGGCTCCTTCCTCTGTCCATGGGATTCTCAGGCAAGAATGCCAGAGTAGCTTGCCATTTCCTCCTCCAGGGGATCTTCCCACCCAGGGATCAAATGCAGTCTGCTTGACAGGTGGAGCCACCAAGGAAGCCCTCTCTAGTAAGCAAAAGTAACGCCAGAAGTACCATGAATCCCTGTTAGTTCTTCTGGCTGCCTTTTCATGCTGAAATTTACAGTCTGCTCCCATATTCCTCTACTCCGTTTACAAGATGGGATCGTGTCACGCATCTGTTTGGTGAGTTGGCGGTGCTGACACGTTCTCAGGGAGCCCCAGGCCAAGGCAGGGCAAGGCTGAGCTTACGGGTGTCACTGCATCACGCAGCCAGCTGCCCGACCAGGAGGAGGGCTCAGCTGACCACCTCACTGGTTTCTGGCAGAAGCCGACTTGATGCCATGGTTTTGCACAGCACCTGGGAGCCGAGAACATTCTAGAGGACCAGGGTAAAGCAGGTCTGGTGGAAGTGAGTCAGAAACGAGACAGTCAAGGACAGGCCTGCAGCGGGCCTGTGACAGGGAAGCCCTTCTGGGAGGAAGCCCTTCTGGGAGGCCGAGTTGGGGAAACCGTGCTGACACAGGGAAGAGAGCCAGGAGATGCCCTGCCTGGGCAGACGGGGCCGGGGGAACGGCCCGACTCCCGGCTTGCTGACTGCAGTTCCCCTTTCCCTGCTGTCCATCCCTCTCCGGTAGGCAGAGTGGTCTCTTCTGTCTCCTGATCATTTCCCTGTTAGAGGTGCTGGTGAGTTCAGATGGTGGGAAAGCAGAAACACAGGCCCGAGGAAGAATGGGTCATGTGTCTTGAACAGTCACTTGTTCGGTAAGATGTGTATTCTAGACTTTTCTTGGAGGAGAAGCCGCTGTATGGTAATACTTATTTTTAAGAACTTTAAAATACTTTAGTGGGAAGAACTGATAACTTCTAGAGACATGACCTTTTAATCATTCTTAAACACGTGACCTCTTCATTTGGGCAAAGTGGACTGTAGTTCATTAGAGGACAGAAGTCAGTCTTAATGAATCAGAATGTCTGCACGTTCATTTATGGGTGTTTTTATGCATATGCTGTTTCCGAGTGAGATGAGTGGTTAAATCAGAAAGAGTTCATCTGTAATTAGAAATCAGGATTTGCTCACCCACCTTCTTCAGCAGAAAGAAATCTGCTTCCTCCAGTGACCTGGGTGCCTTCCCTGTCCTCACACCTAGCAGCTGGCAAGAGCGGGAGACGGGTCTTCTGCACAGGGATGTCGCCTCGTGCTCTGAAGGAGGTCCTTCTCCACTGCCCGTCCTGGGAAACTGGAGACGCCTCGTTGGCCCGGCACCTTGCTTTGTTTCTCCAAAGGCCAGTCAATTTTGCTTTTAAACGATTTCCCCAAACCTGCCTAGTCTCAGAAAGTAGAATGTTGAGAGTGAGAGCACTTGCGTCACTGCGCAGTGGTAGAGCCCTGCAGAGAGGTCGGTGTGCCTGCTGGTGGGTCCTTTTCCTTTCTCCAGGAAGCCAAGCCCTGGGGCGGTGCCTTTAGTCTCAGCGGATTTTGTTTCAGTTCAGCCAATGTAGACCTATTACTGATTAGGAAGCGTTTTAGGTTTAAGTTGTTGGTTACACGTTTTGCATGCTTGCCATATATAAGGATAATTTATTGTAGAGACTAGGTGAACACTGCACGTGCGAATTGTTCTCACCTTGAATCATACTGTAGCAGTTTAAGTAGGGGATTGACCCAGGAGCCTGGAGAACAACGTTATTTCTATTCACTTCTCCTTTAAACAGCAGTCTCAAAGACAAAATAGAGCCTTAAATGCATTGGTGTTGAGAAACTTTGCGTAGCATGTAGATCATTTATTGTCCAGATTCCGAGTGAGCTCTCTAAAGAGCACAGGCTAGACCCAGTATTGTTGCAGCTAATAGGAGCCGCTCGTGAGGTCTGTGGGCTGCAGATGAGCAGCGCTGCGCTGACAGTGAAGCAGGCCTTATCGGCAGGAGAATTCATAAGAGGCTGCCCTGGGACCCCAGCCACTGTCCTGCCGTGTGTCCCGACAATGTTATCTGTCCTCTCAGCGCGGAGTATCACGTGTCTGTCATGAGTACAGAAATTAATTTAATGTCACCTGAAGACATGCAATTAATCTTTTAGAGGTTTTCATAATACCTTTACAGAAAGAGTTGCCAGTTTGGCGGATTTGGATTTTAGGGTTTAGAAGAAGATAAGGAAAATTAATTTTTCATCAGGGTTAATACAAGCTAGCAGGGCCACAAAAGCTGAGAAAAATGGTTGGGGAATTTGTCAAGTGTTGTCACTCTCGAATAATGCTGCTTAACGTCTGATAGGTGTAATCAAGAGTTGAGATTTCTATAGAGAGGGATTAATCAATTTGCTCACCAGTGAATGCAAGTCAGTGATACCACTTCTTCATGGGATTTAAGAATGAAAATAAGATTTGATCTGTCAAACTGCAGGACGCCCTGACAGTATCAGTCGGCATTTTTATCTATACATTTAAGCCATTTGTTATAAGTAAATTTGTCCTGCTAATGTTGGTGGCTGCAAACCTCATTTTTGGGTAACGATGAAGCTGATAAAAAGTATTCCTTAAGCTTACTTAATTCAGGAAGTGCCTCTTATATTTAAGAAAAACTACTCTCAAAAGGCACTTTTTACAGTATTCATTAAAAGATAAATCATTTGTGGAAAAAAGCCAGCAAAATATTTCCATTTTGGTCTAAGACGGGCCACTTCTTTTCTCTTCATCTGTTCTGGAGGAAGTAAAAGAAGTTTAAGGTCATGTCTAAACACACTAGTGTGTAAGGAATTTAAAGCGGAACCGGTGCTGCCCTAGAGAAATTCACTTGCAAGGTGAATTTCCTTTCTTTGAGTGGCTGGAATCTGCCATGCACAGACGACTAGTAATTTCCTTACATTAAGACAGTATGTTTCTAAAAGTCCTCGTTTGAATTGACAGTATCTTTAAATTTACATAACTGAACACTAACAATTTTGGGATGTCTTTTCAGTGCTGTTAACTATTATGTGTGAGTTGTAGAAGACTTGTAAGTCAATGGGTGGGTTCTGTTTGGGTTGGTTCTAAACAGTCACCGTTTTTCTTCTGTGTCTCTGTGTGAGAATAGGTGTGAAAACATGTTTCTGGCCGCAGCCTAGAAATTCGCAGGTTGACTGTTTGCTAGTGTTAACGGGAGTGACTCTGGGATTTAGAAATTCCCCTGAGAACTAGCTTTTCGTAGTGCTGTTTTGAAAGAAAATAATTGTTCTCTCAGTTGGAAGAAAAGCAGCACTGTCTTTCTTACAAAATAAAAAAACTTGTTACTTATATTTAAGGCTTGAGTCCTCAGCATGATTTTCAGAAAAAAGTCAAAGCAGCGTATTACAGTAAGCCTTCATTTCCTTAAAATGATGTGACTGAGTGATGGTCAGTCCCTTTGTTTCCAGCCCTGCTAAAAATCGTTATGTTGGATGTTAAGAATAAGCTCCTGCCTACGAGGTCGTCTGAAGTCCATGCTTTGGACCCACCAGGACAGGAAGTCCCGGTAGCACTCAGTGTGTGACCAGTGAGAACAGTGGTGTTTACTTTGAAGGAGATCGAGGGAAACAGACCCAAATGTACTTCTTGTCAACTGGGAGACATTCAGAAAGCAGCTCTGTGCATCCTCCCTGGGCAGAGCATGGGGAATGATACCAAGACTCTGGTGACTAAGAGCCTAGGGGGCCGTGGGCATTGCTGTTTTGAAGTTTCTTCCGTCATCTGTAGCTACAGGGGGTGTAAAGCACTGTCCTGTTGTGAATGTGAGTAACTCTAGAGCTTGCTCAGGCCTCCCCCCACTCGTGTGAGCAGATGATAGCTGTTTTTCCTAAAAGTTGGGCTTTTGTCATAACCCCTGCCTGAAACATCCCTGTATCTTGCTCCTCACTGACTCGTTAAGTGCTCGTCGTCTGCCTGCTCTGTGCCGATCGTCTTCTGTTCCTCTTCGGTCCTGAGGCTGCGTGGTGACCGGTGTCCCTGTGGGCTCCCCTTCTCGTGAGCATTGAAGAAAAAGAGTGCAGCTCCACGGCCTGGGCAGCCTGAGGACTGGAGGCGCTGCTGTGGCTCCCCACGAGGGCAGAGTTGGGGTGCTCACTGCGCTGGGGAGATGCAGGCCGGGCGAGGAGGCCCGTGTGGAGGAAGGAGCATGGTGCGGCCCAGACATGGCTCCTTTGTCATCTCAGGTGGTCTCAGAGAGTCCTAGACAGAGAGGCACTTGTGACACTTGTTACCTGTGTTTCTGAGCTGTAGATGGAAAACAAGCCTACTTTAAACTCTTTCTTGAAAGGACAATAAAAGTTTAGAACTTGGGTTTTCAGGGTTTTTACGTGACCTAACATTGTCAGGTGTGAATTATCAGTCTCTTACTCAAAATGGCAGTAAAGAGAATTTTTATTACTTGCCAGTGTTTATTGACTAAATGTTTATGTTCTCAATTCCTAGTTTAAAAATCATCAGATCACCACAGTATAGTATATGTATCATCCAAATACATATAGTGTATACCTTAAAACAGGCACACCCTACTTTTGGTACAAGCTCTTCGTTTTAAATAAAAGTGACTGTCTGGATTGTCTACGTTTTTAGTTTTGGGTTGCTAAAGAAAAATTTTATGACAGTACTGCTCATTGTCCGTCGTATATATAGACATCATTCCTTTTAGGGCACTTGTAGTAGCTAACTGCTGATTCCGGCAGCGTGGTGGAATGTTTGCTGAGGCCGCATCATCGCACTGACAGGGGCACTGCCCCAGGATCCTGATAGCACAGGCTTTCTTCATAGCACTTTCAGACGACTTAGTTTTTAGATGCCTGGTCTACTGTTTATTGTTTTATTCAGTAAATATCTCAGTGCCATCTGCATGCACCAGAAATTTTGGCTTGGTGAATAAAAACAGATTCACCAAAGTGCAAATCACTGGTTTCTCTAGACACTTAAAAATGGCATATGCTTTAGTTGTCCTCAGACTTTACCCTCCTCTCGGGAGCTTCCAGTGAGTCCATAAATGGAGGACTTTCCCATAGAGGTAACCATACACAGTGGGTTCATTTATCCACATTTGTGAGAAAGGCAGACGTTGGAGGAGAATCAGTCAATAGACTGTTGGGGAGCTGAGCTGTGTGGAGAATTTAGTGACCCAGTGCTTCCTGCGTGTAAGACAGCCTCTGGTGGGACCTGGGGTCTAGTGTGATGTGTCTGCCCCTGTAGAAAAAAAAAAAAAAGATGTTTTAAAGAACAGCAAAACTTAACCCTTGCAGAGTGAATTTATGAACCATATACTAACATAATTTCAATGTGATTTTAGGTAGATTAATCAATAATAGATTACTGGCTCTTAACAATTAGGAATATGTGTGTATATCCTAAAAATGTTCAGCTTTTTACTATAGAAAAATTTCAAGCATATACAGAACTGGAGAGAGTTCACATAGCTTTTCCAGACTTCTCATTAACTTTATGTGAATTGTGGTCCCACAGAACGGCCTGGCGTGCCTTTCCGTAGGGCTTCCATTTTCCTTTGGGGGTGCTTCTCCATCAGGCTGGAGTAACTCGCCGCAGGATCACATTTTAGGCAGTTCCTGATGACAGAATGTAGGGGTACCCTCCGCTTCAGCTGTTCTCAGCCCTGGCTGGACGTCACTGGAAGAGCCTTAAGATACGCTCGCGTCTGGGCTCCCACTCAGGACAGTGTGACTGAGTGGCTCTCGACTAAAGCCCAGGAACAGTAACATCTGAAAGCTGCCCAGGTGACCGACGTGTAGGTTGAGACCCTTGGCTTGTCTCAGGCCAAGTGTGACGTGAGCTCTCGGCTTTGGCAGATGTCCTTTATCAGGTTGACAAAAGACCCTTCTGTTCCTAGTTCATCAAGAATTTTCATTATGAAAGCCTTTCTTGTATCAGTGCAGATGGTCATGTGGTCTTTTCCTCCACTAATGTGGTCTGTAAATTGATTTTTGAATGTTAAACCAACCTTGCATTCCTGGGATAAATCTTACACGGGTATGGTGTATGATCCTCTGAATTTAGCTTGCTGACATTTTAATGAGAATTTTTTTCATATATATATATATATATACACACATATTTATTTATTTATGAGGGATAGTCTGCTGTGGCTTTTGTTTCTTTTTTGTCTTTGATTTTTGTATCCCAGAAAAACAGGCTTCAAATACGAGTCGGGAAGTTGTCCCTCCCCTTCCGCCTTCTGAACAAGACTCTGTAGAACTGGTGGTCTCTCTGTCTTAAATATTTGATAGAATTCACCAGAGAATCCATTTGGGCCCGGGTTTTTCTTTGTGGAAGGTTTTCAATGATCGATTCGGTGTCTTCTTAGATTTCCAGATTTTCTCTTTCTTCTTGAATCAGTTTTGGTATCTTGCATCTTGCCTGGAAAATCCCATGGACAGAGGAGCCTGGCGGACTGCAGTTCATGGGGTCTCAAAGAGTTGGACGCGACTGAGTGACGGAGCACACAGCACATCTTTTATGGAATTTGTCCATTTCGTCTTAAGTTCCCTGATTCTGTTGGTATAAAGTTGTTCAAAATATTCTTTTACATTTCGGTAATGCCACTTTTCATGCATTGGAGAAGGCAATGGCAACCCACTCCAGTGCTCTTGCCTGGAGAATGCCAGGGACGGGAAGCCTGGTGGGCTGCCGTCTGTGGGGTCGCACAGAGTCGGACACGACTGAAGCGACTCAGCAGTGCCACTTTTATTTCTGATTTCGGTAATTTGTGTCCTTCTTCTCTTTTCCTTAGTTTAGTGAAGCTTTACTGGTCTCAGGAAAGTCAGTGCTTGACTTTTCCCTGTTGTTTCTCTGTTTACCATGCCCTGGCTTTTCTCTGTGCTCTTATTTCCTTCAGTTTTGGATTTGGTTTCCTATTTGTTTCCTAGTTTCTTGTGATAACAGGTCAGGTTCTTGATTTTAGATCTGTTTTCCTTCCTGATGTCACTGCTTTAGTTGCAGCCCCTCGATTCTGATGTGTTGTATTTTTATTTTCATTCAGAATGCCTTCTGCTCGGTGTCTGTCCTCTTTCCACCTCCAAGCCCGGTCTCCTGGCTGGCGGCCGTGGTGCCCCCGCGCTCAGGGGCCGGCCGGTGCTCAGGAGGCAGCGCCGCCCAGTGCCTGGCCTCGGCCCTGCGGTCCCCGCTCCACTCAGCTCTTCTCCCTGCTGTCCCCCGCGGTTCCCTGTCTGCCCTGGGGGGCTTGTCTAGGCCTCCAGTAACTGATTTCTAGAGTTTCTTCACACCATTTTGTGGATTCCCAGCTCGTCTGTTTTTGTCCCAAACAGCCAGCGTGCATGTGGGGACTTGTGACTCAAGAGGGGAGGGGTGACTGGGTGCTGTCAGCCTGTGGGTGCTGCGGGGAGCCCCACTGTTGAGGGTTGTATCTGTAGGGAGGACGTGCTAGGATGTGCCCAGGGGCTGTCGGGAAGATGACCCACTTTCATGAGGTTTGAAAGGGAGTTAAAAGTTCAAAGCAACTGCTGATGCATACTATCAGATTTTCAAAAGGATGCTCCTAACAATGGAAAAGGCATGTCAAGCGTGAACTATTTTTAAAGTTAAGCAGTATTTCATTGAACTAAAGAGGACCTACTTTAATAATTACAGATCTCTTGAGTGGATCCAGTAATTAAAGGTCTTAGATTTAAATTTGATAAAGGCTCTTTAACCTTAACGCCTGTCAGGTGAGCATGTCCTTTCCGTAGTGGCCCTCATGAGATAGCCGGTGGGTGGGCCCGCCCTTGGTTGAGCAGTGATCGAGGTGGACCCCGGTGCTGGGGAGGGAGGCTTGCTAGTGCAGATACTGACCAGCGCGCTGCCTTGTCTGTTTCAGCAGGGAGGAGAGAGCGACGGCTTTTTTCACCCAGAGGGCCAGCCTCAGCGGATCCCTCAGCCCCCAGAGGTGAGGCAGCAGCCCGCCCGCAAGGTGACACTGACCAAGGGGGCCCTCCAGCAGCCCCAGCACCCTGCATTGGGGGCCCACATGCACGCGGCCGGCCCGCCAGGCATCAAGAGCATCCAGGGGATCCACCCAGCCAAGAAGGTGCGGCCCAGCCCCGTCCTCGGGAGTGCTGGGAAAGGAGCTAGAGCACCTCCGCCCCTGGGTTGAAAGCTGATGTGCTCACAGGCGTGCTTCCCTCCCTCGGCTTCACGGTGTGACTCTGGAAACTCACCGGGGCCCAGGGAGCGGTTGTCTCCTGCAGCTCAGAGTGCACTACGGGCGCGGCTCTGCGCGGCCCCTGCCCTCCCAGCTGCTGCTCAGAGGCTCCTCTAAAGTCTCCTCCTCAGCGCCTCGTTCACAGATGGGAAGCCTTTGGGTGAAGTCCCCTGTCCGAGGAAGTGCTTCTGGCCCTGGTTCTTTCTGCACCGAGGGATGCCTTGTCTGAGCTCCGTGTGTGAGATGAGAGCCGTGGCCACCTTTCCAGGAGAGGAGTGTGCGCCATGTCCCATCATGTCCCGTGGGGGCACCCCTCCCCACAGCTTCTAGTGAGGGGCATCTTCATGGCCCTCCCAAGGCCCCTGCTCTCTGCCCGACAGCTGCACACGTGTGAGGAGGATGGCAGACGCCTGCTCTGAGTTCTCCTGGAAGCGCTTGGACCCTGCCAGTCCCTCCTCTGCTGGTCTTGCTGCTGATACTGAGGAGTAGTGTTAGTGTGAAGACCAACCTAGGTCTTTGAAATGTTTAAATCACTTCGTGTGTGTTATCTCATAAATACCTTCTGACGCAGGAGCAAACAGACTGTCCGTTTGTGCTGCGAGAGGCACCCCCACAGTCACATTCATCGTACCTTCGGGTCAGAGCTTTAAAGAATGTTCCAGTCTGAGTTCCCTTGAGTCGGGTGTTGTCCCTGGATGAGTGATGAGAAGGGCCTTAGGAAGGGCCCCACCATAGCTGTGAGCACAGATACTGCCCTCAGGGTTCTCTAGTCGCTGTAGTTGGGGTGCCAAGGAGTGTTGTGGGGGTGGGGGACCCCTGCTGCAGAATCTGCCTTTCAGGACGGATACTGCCGTGGCCCGCAGTGATGGGGAGTGGCTGGGGGCAGTGCCGCGCAACTTCGCTGGCACTGCCTCCCACCCCCCGCGCGGGCCTGAGCCACAGTGGGGAACTTGGGGCTCTGGGGCCCGTGAGGACCCGTGTCTTGGTGTCAGCCGAGCGCCTTTCTGGAGCCTGTGGTCCTGCTGCTGCATGCACAGGACGACCGTGTGAGCAGGTCGACTGTGGCACACAGTGCCCCCTGGCACCGTGCGTGCTGCCCAGGCTGACCGAGACTGCACCGCTTCCTCTCCTCCTCATGCGAGTGTGCTGGCCCTTTCTGACAGTGGGGAGCAGCTGCAGAGGACCCTGCAGCCCGTGGTGTATTTTGGTGGACTCTGGCGGACGCGCTCACGCTATGTCAGACATGCAGCCTGACCCTGAATGGTTCTTCTCTCGTTACCAGGTGCTCGTGCATGGGAGAGGCCGGGGCCTGGCGGGAGCCATGGGCCGGGGCCGCCTGATGCCCAACAAGCAGAACCTGCGGGTGGTGGAGTGCAAGCCTCAGCCCTGCGTTGTGTCTGTGGAGGGGCTCTCCTCGTCCACCACCGACGCCCAGCTGAAGAGCCTGCTGACGTCGGTGGGGCCCATCCAGGTGGGCCACCCTGTGCCTTCGGTCTGTGCCCTCTGTCTTGCCCTCCCAAGACTCAGTTCTTTAAAGCCCCTGAGAAGAAAGCTGAATGTTTTACCATTGTGCACGCTTGGTACCAGAACTTTTTGCCTGAGGGTTAGAGTGTTTGGAGTTTTTCAGGTGCTCAGAAACTTCATGAACTGTTTATTCCAGCTGAACAAATTATCCTTTGAAATCCTGAAATTATCCTTGAATTCTTGAGGAGTGGCTTGTCTGTTATCAGACACGTTAAGCTTGTATCCACAGAGAGCTCTTCTTGGACAGCCTGTCATAGAACGGGTTAACCTGCAGGAACACAGCTGGCGTCAGAGAGCTTACGATGCTTTTAAAAATACAGGTCTCCTGAGTTGGAGATTCTCCAACCTATGGTAGTTGAAAACCTGGGATCAGATCACAGTTGAGGAGTGAGCCTGGGACCCCAGGCTGGGCTGGGGTGGAGTGGGGTGGGTGGCGAGTCCAGGCTTGCCCTGGGCCCTGCTCCTGGCTGGCTCCCAGCCCGGGTCGGGGCGGGAGGTGGTGGTGCTCTTGCTCTCCACGTGTGACCCCAGTCGGTCTGGGCTGTGCTCCTGCCCCGCGGTCCCGATGATTCTCCTGTGCGTCCTTGAGAGTGAGCCTGCGCTCAGGGTCAGCGCGTGATGGCAGAGCCGTTGCTGCTCAGCGCTGCGCGACTAACCTGCAGAAGTCGGAGTTTGAGTGCTGCGTTCTGGGGGCCATTTTCCCATTTGCCTTTTTTTCTTTCTCCTGTTCTGGAAAGAAGGATTAGAGATCATTGTGTTAAAGTTTAATGGAGGCCACTTTGTTAAAGCAGAGCAAAACTAATACTGGGTATTTAAAGGCTTCTTTTTATTAGAGAAGAAGACGGGAAGATAAGAGTGGTTACATCAGGTGCCCTTAGAATGCTGCTGGAAGGAGTCCCCAAGGGTGAGGAATTCAGCAGCTGCCCAGGAGGGCCTGTGGGCCATCCCCAGGGTCCCAAGGAGCCAGCACCCCTCTGTCCTTGCCAGTCTTAGTCCCGAGGGATGGTGTTGAGGGGCGTCCACAGGTCTGTAAGCACTGAGATCACACAGTGCTGACGTAACAAAGGTTGCCAGCATTAGATAGCTGAAGACCAATGTTGGTAAGTTTAAATTGTGAGAAGATGCTTATAACAAGACTTGCATGTGGTTTAACTGTAAATACCCTTCAAGGCGGGTGGTGAGGAGGTCCAGGCCTCCTGGCTGCGGGAGAGGCAGACGTGAGGCCTCTGGTGGGCTGGGCTGTGGCGCCACCTGGCGCCCGCGTGCCCTGAGAGCAGGCGGTGTCTGCACCCAGAAGGCCCTGCCCGGTGCCCACCAGCAGGGCTGTGGGAGGAACCGGAAAGAAGGGCCTGTCTGCCTGTCCACCACGCCAGGGGTCCTGCTCGTAGGGAAGGGACAGGCAGTCTGGGGTGGAGTGAGACTGCGGTGGCTGGCTTAACGTTGGGGGTCGTGGTTGGGGGCTCCGTGGACAGGTGAGCCTCGTCAGCTGCCGGGCCTTCTAGGATGTGGTGGGGCCGCGGGCGTCGGGCGTCGAGAAGGCTTCCGTCTCGGTCCCGAGTTTGCTATTTCCTGGAGTGCAGCTTCCTAGCCGAGGACTTCCCCCAGGCACCGCACAGTAGTGCACATTTCGTCTCCGCCTCTGCCTCTGCTCTGGAGTTACCGCGGAGGTGGGGTGAAAGAGACGCGGGTCCCCGGGCGCTGCAGAGGGAAAGCGTGTGCCCTCAGAAGGAGGCCTGTCTTCCCTGCGTGAGGTCTCTGGGGTCACTTCAGGCCGCCAGTGCGGCTGTTACGGGGCACAGGCACAGGGGAAGCCCTTGTTCTGGGGGTATCTTGGGTTACCTGGTGAGGAGGAGCCCCTTAGAGCCATCGTGTGAGGTAGGATTGTGCTGAAGCATCTCACCTCCTGTGAGGAGCCCTCCTGCCTGCCTTGTCTGGTTTTGACGGATCAGGAGCGTCTGGGGTGACCTGGAGGAAGTCGGGATCTCAGTGGAAGCAGTTCAGTTATTTTGGAGTTGAGGACGTTTGGGGAAGAAAACGCTAGGTGTAGTTAAATGTTGCTGTTCAGTCGCCCAGTCGTGTCCGACTCTTTGTGACACATGGACTGCAGCACGCCAGGCCTCGCTGTCCCTCACCGACTCCCGGAGCTTGCTCAGACTCATGTCCATTGAGTCAGTGATGCCATCCAAACATCTCATCCTCTGTCGTCCCCTTCTCCTCCTGCCTTCAATCTTTCTCAGCATCAGGGTCTTTTCTAGTGAGTCAGTTCTTCACATCAGGTGGCCAGAGTATTGGCGCTTCAGCCTCAGCATCAGTCCTTCCAGTGACTATTTAAGAGAAATGTAGATATTCCCAAAACTGATGTTTTGAGCTTTAAAGAAGACAGGCGTGGCCACATGATCTGAAGATTGTTAACCGGAGGCTGACACGCACAGTTCTGAAAACACTGTTGTAAATAATTCTCCCGAAAAAGAGGATTCCAGGCAGAGTGCATGGTAACCCAAGGGCTGTTATCTGTAGGGTAAGTTTGTACAAGATGAGAGTGGAAGGGGAGCCTCAGAGTGTCTCTTAACTGTGTCAGAGCAGAAGGGACAGCACTTACGCTGTGGGTGAGAGGAAGCCCAGACATTGGAATTGAGGAAAAGACACAGACTCGGCGTCAAAAAAGACCACATCTCGTGTAAACGTGAAGAGGAAGCAGCGTGTGATGGAGTGGTCTGAGACGCCAGAGTCGCTGTTGCAAACACCCCATCACCAGCACGAGGGTCGGGTGACCTGCGTCCAGAATGAAGAGGGCGGTGCCCCTGCACTCCAGCCCAGCCGCGGGCCCTGGGGAAGAGAGCTGGAGTCGGGGCAGGCCCGCCGCCCGGCACGCCCCAGGCCTGCCGTGTGAGAAGGGGGTTCCCCAGGTGCCCCTGGGGCCTGGCCGCCCAGGGGCCGCTGTCACTATAAATCTGATGGCTTATACCTGGGGCTCTGTTTGAGCATTTTTGTGTGTGTCTAAAACACCGAATATCAGCGTCAGTTTTGGCTTCAGTCGGTTCCCGAAGGCACTGGGAACCGTTGGCCAGAGTAGGGAGAGTAGTGTAGGTGATTTTCAGGACTGCGGGTTCACTGCAGAGTCCCCCCAGCGTGGTCGTTTATTCAAGCACACAGACACCAACGCAGGCTCTTCCTAGAAAGAGGGGGAGCTTTCCCTGAACAGGGAAAAGAGACCCAGAACGGTGAGGACAGTTTTCTGGACTTTAACTGCCCGCTGCCCCTGCAGTGCTTATGGCAGCTCGTCCAGGGGCCTGAGCGGGGCCACTGAGCCCACGTGCAGGAAGCCGCCCCGGGAGGGCGTCGTGGCTTGTGTTCTGCTGTTCACAGTAGCGCAGGTGTTCTCGGGAATCGTCTGCAGGTGTCTTGTCTCTGAGAAATGACAAGTATATCTGGGTGAGGTGGGCAAGTGAGCCTGTCCCCATGGGCCAGTCAGAGAGTGTAGAGTGGAGACAGAGTTTACCTCTCAGTTTGTTCTGGGTAAACTAAAGTGCTTACTTATTTGGAAATGGGCTGCTGATTTGCAGGATGTATTTTCAGAGTGGAAGCTGGTGATTATCATGCATGCCCTTTAGTTTATAGTCTACGGGATCTTCTTGTATCTTCCCAGTAGAGGGATCGCTAGTATTTGTCACTTTGGTAGGTCAGAAATGGTTAAATATTCAGTTTTGGCAGTGTATTAATGTTTTATCTGAAAATAGCCTCTGTATTTTGAAAAAAAAAGAAAAGGTGCAGAAATGTCAATAAGGGGAGGAAAAACAGATTTTAAGACGGTGTTCTTACTGCTTATGTTGACTGTTGAGAAGCAGCTCACGCCGGTGATTTAAGAATTTCATTGAAAGTTTACGCTCTTTTGATTGATACTTTTTCAATTAAATTGAGCTTTAAACCAGGTAGATACAGATAAACAAATCTTACCTCAGATGCCATTTTATATGATAAGTGGTAAACAGGAAGTGTCATGTTTCACTCCACATTGTGAAGTCACCCAGAGGAAATACAGCCTCAACATTCTTTTTCTCAGAAGAAGAGCATGGTGTTTTCAAAATCTAGATTCCATCTGTGAGTCGTAGAGTGCGGATAATTATCTGTGCCATCGTAACAAATTAGTCTTCCTTGTCTGTTCCTAGTTGAGTGATTTTTGTAGCTTTCGACAGAATAAGTCTAGTAAGCTGTGGTTCTTGTGTTGAGAACTGCCGTGGTGTTGGCAGCAGTTGGCACGAAGCTGTGCTTGGCATCCTTGAGTGCTGCAGCCGCATGGCGGGAGTGGGGACCTGGGTCAGGAGGCGGGCCTGGCGGGGTGTCTGCTGCAATGCGGGGCTGTTCTCATGACCGGAGGATAGCTCCTACCACGCTCCCCTCAGGGCTCCGCGGGTCACGGGACAGCCCGGCGTTTCCTCTTGCCTCTTCCCTTCGGGGGCAGCTCTAGAGTGTCAGCAGTTGGAGATGGTTGGAGGAAAAGACAGAGAGCGGGTGTGTGCTGAAAGCTGGGGCCGGCAGGTGTCTGTCGAGTAATGCAAGTGGGATTTCAGAGGCCAGGAAAGCTGTGTGCTGCCGGTGTGTCCCAGAGAAACTAATATTGAGCTTTTCTTGTCCAGCTTTACTTGGAGAAGGAAATGGCAACCCGCTCCAGTACTCTTGTCTGGAGAATCCCATGGACAAAGGAGCCTGGCGGGCTACAGTCCATGGGGTCGCAAAGAGTCGGACACGACTGAGCGACTTCACTTTGTCCAGTGAACTTAGTGATCAGTGAAATTATCAAGAAAATTCTTGTGCTTCTGGGTTTTGTATCTGACAGAAGAGGTGAATCTGCTGTTTGCTGAGCTGGCGTCAAGAGGGCCTGCCGGTGGCTGCCCTGCACCCGGCGTCCTGGGCCTGCTGCCGGTCAGGGTTGCCTGGCGGCGTGCCGGGCGACCTGACTGCCCTCCGCGCGGCCGGTATGAAGCTCAGCGCCACGCCAGCTGGGCACTGGAGACTGTTTCTGTGTAAGTGCCGGAGAGCAGCTTTTGGGAAAGCGTTTCCTTAGTACTCTGCTCACCGTGCTTACTCGTGGGGTGCTGTGTTTATGAGAGTTGGGGGCGCCTGTTCTGTTACACAACGTGGCTTTCTCAATGTGTTTCAGAGAATTGATGTTTTGGCTAGGTACTTCTGTTGGAGGTCTTTGAACAAGTGCTCTAAAACGAAACCGCCACATGTGTAAACTCTTGTCAAGGGTGGTGTCTTGCTGCTGGTTATGTTTCTGGCTGCTGCACTTCACTGGGCAGAAGCCCAGACACAGCAGATGGCTCTCAGTTGCTGAGTCCTTGCTGCTTCCTCGGGTCGGGTCCTCCAGGGAGCAAGGTCTCTGCCACCCCCCACCCCACTGGGCACTTTGCTCACTGCCCCAGAGACATGTGGCCAGTCACGAAAATGCTTGAGAAGGGTCAGACTCTGGAGAGTGGGCTGGCTGAGAAATCCGAGTCCTCCTTCGGCGTGTCCCTCCCAAATCCTAGAGTGCTCTGTTGGAGCACAGAGCTCCTCTCATCCTTGGGGCAGGTGTGAGGACCATCTGTCCGTTCACGGTCCTGGCACTGGTGGTCTCGCTAGACAGATCTGTCCACTCCACGCACGCCTCTGGTCTTCACTTGGGAGAGTAGCCTCGGAAATGGTGTTTCACATCCTAGGATTTAATTTAAGGTGCCGCTTCATGCTCCCCGACATTTTAAAGTGCAGAGTGTGAGCAGACAGAGCTGAGGGCTGCCCCGGTCCCAGCCGCGCCCCCTGGCAGCCCCGCTCTGCGTGAGGACCTGGGTCTGCCCCAGCGGTCCTCGGGGGAGCGCCGCCCCTCCGCCCTGAGCCCCTGGCCCACCTCGTCCCTCCTGTGTGAGTGGGGCCCGGGGAACGTCGCCTAAGGGGAAGGAAGTCTCCGAGGGTGGGCGCCTGCCTTAGGCCTGCGTGAGCAAGTGGAGGGAAGGAGGGCAGCTGGCGAGCAAATGAAGGAGGGTCTTTACACCTGGCCTGGAGGGTGCTGAGTGCTGCTTAGGGCCGGGGCGTGGGGCTGTTTCGACGGGGAGCTTGAAGTACTAGTTTGTGTCAGGGACCTGCGGTCCGCCTGGACTGGAACCTCGTGTTAACCCCGACGGACCAGCGTGCGCGTCACACCCTATGCCGCGGTGTCGCGTGATGCACAGCCCCGCTCTGACACGCTTCTGTCCTCTTCCTGCAGAGCTTGCAGATGCTCCCCCAGCAGCGGAAAGCCATAGCCAAGTTCAAGGAGCCAGCCCATGCGTTGGCGTTCCAGCAGAAGTTCCACAGGTAGCGTGGAGTCCCTGGGGCCAGACGAGGGTGGGTCGGCTGCAGGACGCGGTGCGGAGCGTGCCGTGGGCGGTCCCACGGGGCAGGGGGCTTCACGTGTGTGCCGTGTGCCCTCCCGCAGGCACATGATAGACCTGTCCCACATCAACGTGGCCCTGATTGTCGAGTGACCTCCGCGGACGGGCTGACCGGGACGCCGCACACACACTGTGGAACTCCTCCGGAGCTGCGCGCAGAGGCCCCACGAGCCGAGTCTCTCCATCCACAGCCCTGCCAGGCCGTTGTCCGAGACGCCCTACGGCCCGGGGTCGATTCCAGAAGAGCTGGACTTGAGGGACGTGGCAGACTCGCGTCGCCGTTAGAGCGCTCAGGCTCTGTTGCCACCACAGAGAACTGCAGTTCCGTTTTCTTTCGTTTTCCAAGTGCTTACAATGCATGTAGACGTTGTTGTTTGTGATCTCACTGTATGACCGATCCCAGTGACTTAGTCAGGAGAGACCATCACCGTCACAGATGCTCAGTATTTTTCACAGCAAAGAATATTTGAT
This sequence comes from Bos indicus x Bos taurus, assembly GCF_003369695.1. NCBI lineage: Eukaryota > Metazoa > Chordata > Mammalia > Artiodactyla > Bovidae > Bos > Bos indicus x Bos taurus. The sequence continues at coordinate 2,431,773 of NC_040079.1, read as the reverse complement.
AATGGTTGCACTTATCTTCAGTGCAGGCTAGACGAGTGTGTTTCTCACCCAGCTTCACTTGCGTTCCTTTCTCAGAAGGCCCTCCAGGGCATTTGTGAAAACGTAGAGGCAAATTCGGGTGGCGATATCCTGGGAAGCAGGGTGTGCGGGTGGCTGGGAGTGGTGCCAATTGTGCAGCAGATTCTGCTTCTTGTAAATATTCCCAGAGCGCCAGCCCAGTTCCAGAGGGAATGCCCCTTTCTACACTCTGCCCAAACACCATGGAGAAGCTGGTGGGCACTGGCGTGAGCCCCCGGACTAAGCGCAGGTTTTGGGGCCCCGCTAGGTGAGGGTAGGCCAGCTGGAAGCTTGAAAGGACCTGTTTGGTTTTTTCCTCTTTTTAGACACAGCCCCAAGAGGCATAGTCATGTCACCAGCTCTGTGATACATATGTGACTGTTGGGAAGCCTGGTTATCATTGCTGTGACGAGCGTTTTCTTTTCTGAAGGCCCTTTGAGCAGGGGCCTTTGAGCAGGGGCTGCACTGTCCTTGAGCGGAGCCCGGAGCAGGGGGCTGCTTGCTCGGGCGTGTGGGCGGGCGGCTGCAGAACTTGGGGTAGCTTCATGCAGGTGAGACGCTTGCACCCCGTAAAGTCATCTTCAGTGAAATCCGTTGTGGGCAGACGATGGCAGAAGTCCTTACTGTATTTGTGCTCGTGAAGGAGTCTCACTGTTGGGATTTTCTAACATGGGCCTGAACTACTGGGGCAGGTGATAACTGGGGCGTACTCAGACTTTTTAGCTGAATTTTATACGTAAGATTTCCTGTCACGTTTATTAGTAGAATTAAGGGAAACAGACGCCTGTGCTGGTTAGCGCAGCGAGGACCCTCAGCAGGGCACCCCTTTCTCAGCTTTCTCGTGGGGAGCTGAGACACAGGTCATGTGATCTTGTATCTTCTTGTTTTCACAGTTGAAATTTTATCTTTTTCAAATTAAGTCACCAGAACTGCAGGGGAGTGTTGAGACCCGCAAGCCTCTGTAGCGCTGACTCCACAGTGCGCCACGTGCTAGGAGGGAGCCTGCAACGTGAAGGTGGGTGCTCATGGCCGCTGCTCAGAGGCTGCAGTTCCAGGAAGCGGTAGGCACTGGTAGAACACCCTCGATCACCTGTCGCTGGGGGCGCCTGGCGCGTGCCCCCACCCCCCCTCCCCGCCCGTCTTCACGAGTAGATGCAGGTGTGTTCACACGAGCATGGCTCGTGTGGCTCAACCACAGCGAGCTGGGTTGAAGGGGCAAGTGGGGTACTGCAGGCGCCATGCAGCGGGGTCCAGGCCACCTCCCCCTCAGGCGGCAGGAGGCTCACAGTTAAGGGACTTGTTCAGGGCTTGATGACGCAGTGAAATGAGCCTGCCGATTTTACCGCTTTTTGAAATAGTCTAAGTGTGCTATGACTTTGAAGCTAAAAATCTGCCCGTTGTCTCCATAACGTAGCTAGGCACCCTTTTTTCTAGTTAGTGATAATAAACGAATCCTATTTGGGCACCTTGTTCACGGCTACCCTAAGGGCTGCTTTTGTGTTGTCTGAGCCCAATATGGTGCCCCGGGACACGTGTGCGTCTGTAACTGTCTGCACACACCCGGAACATGCTTTCTCTGGATAGAACATTCTTGAACGGCCATCGGCCAAGTCCGCCAGGCCTTCCGTCAAGGCCTGGTTAGAGAGGCTCCCCGTGGTCGCCTCCTGACACGCTGGGCCCGTGGGCACGGGCTGTCAGTGCCGGCCAGGCCTGGGGACGCAGCCTCGGTTTCCTTGAGGAAACTGGGAAAGGAAGGAAGCAGAATTAGAAAGGAGCACTATTCCCGCCTCGCGCAGTGCAGTGCAACCAGACCACCGCACGATGAACCCCCTGGGAAGATCTGTTGCAACCATTATCTTTGTTCTTTATTTATCATGCATTTAAAGTGAGATGCAGAAGCAGTTAACACACTATGTAAATATGGACGTTTTAAAATTAAATCGTTATGGGAAATGCTTTCAGTTCAGCAACATCGTAGCTATTTGTTAGTTCTTTTGTGTTGTCTTATCAAAGTTTAATGGATACAGTTCCATAATGTTGATGTGTTTGTGTGTATATTCGATTTTTATAAAGATGGTAGTAAGTCAATACATTTATCCTGATCTGTGTATTATTTGTTCACAAATTCAAGAAGCCAGTAAATATCATTATATCTCATAAGGTAAAGACTTTAGCGATTATGTGGAGCTCAGGTACCCTTTCTTTTCGTATTATCTTGTTTTGATTTTAATGCTGTAATATAAGTTCACTTAGCTACTTACTGAGCTAACCTTGCATTTCCGTTGGTCTGTCCATATCTGTTAAGTCTTACGTGATATCCTTCTAAGGGAGAAATACCAGCTCTTTTTTCCGAAAGCAATGTTGAGGGTTCCGCCCTTTCTGGCCGGGCAGCACCCTCAGCAGGGCCTGTGCCCTCTCTGCACCGGGGGTGGGGGGTGGGGCGGGGAGGGGGGCGGGGGGACTTCATCGTAACTATTTCTGACTGGGGTCTTCTCATGATTTGTAAAAGGTCCTAGATGAACAATTGTTTGTGCTTAGTTCTGTAGAGTTTCTGAATTGTGACAGAGCTTTAGATCCTGCACTCGGGGATCTTTTTTTTTTTTAAGGGCGTTTTGCTAAATGATGCAAGCAGACTTTGTTGCTGGAGGGAGGCTGGGAGAGGTGACCAGGGTGAAGAAGGACAGGACGGAGTGCAGGGAGGTAGAGCATGCAGGGCTGGCCAGGAGCCTGGTCCTGACGCCCGGCGCTGAGGAGGAGGCAGCTGGGGTGGGCGGGCGGGTGGTGGTCACAGCGACGCCCCGCCAGGGCCGCGCGCTTTGCGTGCAGCGGACCGCCGAGCTGGTGGACGAGAGGAGGCCCGGCTGGCGGATCTGATGGTAGACGAGACTTAGGGCCAGGTTGTTCTGAGAGCCTGTCACTTCTTTCCTTTTTTTTTTTTTTTGACTCTTTTGTAGTTTTTGTTGTTTGTTTTCTGCTTTTTATTTTTTAATTTCTCTGTTGTTTAATTGAAGGTAAGCTCAGTGTGCTTATGGACCATTGACTGCCAGGGACCCTGATGAGGACAGTCAGGTTTTGGTTGAGGTCTGTGTGCAGAGCGCCTAGAGCCACGCATGGGGTGTGGAGCCCCCGAGCCCCCTAGCTTCTGGCCCCCAGTCCCTGGAGTGGCAGCGTGCCCCCCGGCCGCACCCCACCGGGAGCCCTGCTTCTGCAGACCACACTGCCGCCTTCTGCAGACCATGCCCCAGCCTGGACCCCATCCCAGCCCCCCACCGCAGCCCAGCTCCTTTGTCTCTGAGTGGGTGGGGTGCTTGAAAGGCATGGTTGACTTTTTTACAGGTTTTTCTAAGTGACTACGGTATTCTGAAAGGGGATTAACTAACTGAAGGGGTGGATGATACAAAATGGGACCAGGAGACACCCCTGTCCTGTTGGAGGAAGCCATAGGAATTACATCCGTTACAGGGAGAATGTAGATGTTCTCCTGTACTTAATGAGCATTTAAATTAGCCTTTTCACCTCTTTTTAAATCATGTGAATGATGTGTTGTTTTGGACATCAGTAAATATGAACTCTGCAAAGGCAGTGAGCCTTGACTTATTATTAAATCCTAAGGATTTTGTGTAAGGTTTTTTTGCAACCTGTTTAATTTTCCTCATTTAAAGGGCCCATGGTTCTGTGTCCTGGAACCAAGCAACCCTCTGATTCATATTGGATCCCGGGTATACCTGCTGGTAGCGTTTGGTGGGGAAGGGTCTTTGGTTTTACACGTGTGAAAAACCTGCTCTTTTTAGAAAATATGCAAAAAATCTTACGTCTCTTTTCTGTGCTGTATTTTGGTAGGAAGTCTTTCATTAAGATGAGGCAGTACAGGCGTTTCTAGTGAGAACTTGCTTCTTGCTCTCACTTCTCACCAACTAAAATGTAAAAAGGCCTTCATGTCGGCGCTTTAGTTTACTGATTTTGAAAGGTATGTAGAAGAATACAGGCCTTTGAAAAGAAACATGATTGTAGTCTTTGAATTTTAATACTTTCCACAGAATGGACAAACAGATGTACTGTTTTAATATATTCTGTATTTAGTAATTTAATATACTCTAGAAAGTAGACCTCTTGACATTCTTCTAGCATGATTTTCTTTTAAACTGTTTTTCATTTTAAGGGCACGTAATGGAACCTGATTTTTAAAGGACTGTTTAAGTTCTGTGCTCTCTGCAGTATTGTCTCAGGATATATAATTTATGTTTTTAAAGCAACATTTATATGACACACATTTATAGCTATTGACGGAAGAGCAAATAACCACTTGTTTTGATAACTCAGCTTTGCTTTTCACAGGCGTGGGATCCAGAATTGTTTTTTCCTCTGTGAGGATTTTAACTCTAAGGCTTTAATTCTGCTGTTTAATTTTCAGGTTCACCAGCAACACAGCCTGAAATCTGATTTGTTTTTTTTCCTTTTCATTTCTGAGCTGGTTCTCTTTGCTGGACTTCCTGTCTGGTCTCACTCCTGCTGCTGAGAGTCTGGGCCCCATCAGCCAGGCCTCCTGCACACCCCTTCCTCCCCTCGGGGTTCCCTGCTAAGCCCACCCCCACCGTCCCCACAAGCATGCCCTTCTCTCACTTGCGTTGCTGGCTGACCGTTCTCTCCTCCTGCTGCCGCCTCCGGTGACTCTGTCCTGGCCGCTGTGTCCCGTGTTGGCGTTGAGAATTCCACTCAGCTGTCGCGAGTCCCCTGTGCTGCGTCGTCTCACCCTTTGCTTTGACAGGTCTGACTCCCCATTTGTTCCCGCAGGTCTCCGGCTGGCAGAGTAACCTCTGGGTTCTGTTGTTTGCAGGCGCTGCGCGGAGGCCGGCCCGCGCCCGGGCACTCACCAGCCCTCTGTTCCTCCCTCTCCTTTTGCAGGACCTCTCTTGCGTGGGTCAGTGTTAGTGGTAGCGCGCTCTTCTTCCGCTGGGAGGCGACGGCCCGTCGGGCTCTGTCGCGCTCTGGCTGGCTGTGACCCTTCCTAAGTGTATTGCTAAGTGCTGCGAGCTGGCCTGGGCCGGCTCGGCACGGCGTCTGCAGCTGTGTTTGTGGGGCGCACACTGGGATTGAGGAATCAAGAGCTAAGCGAGTTGCTTTCTTCTGGGTGATCTGCTCCGTGTCTCCACCCAGCGCACCACTCTCACGTTTGCGGGCGGGGATGGTGCCTTGTTTTACCCCGTTTTCCACTTTGCGCTAATCGCTGTGACAGCTTTATCAGGAATATGTGTGAAGAACCGTTGTGACATAGTTGGAAAAAATGTATTCTGTGTGTGTCATCTATGTGATTCCATGCCAAGAAATGTGTTTTGAACTGTATTGTAATTCGAGAGATGTGTTAATAAATACCTTGCACTTTCTGCTTTTGTCCGTAGCTTTTATTCCCTCTCCCACTCGGGTTCGGTCCGTCCCACGTCTTCCCCACCGGGACCATCCCTCAGTGGACGGGGGTTGTCCTGAGGCCCCCCAGGCCCACCCGCTGTGGTCAGCTCTTGCCCTGAACAGGTGTCCAGCCAGTGGCCAACGGAAGGTCAGGCGACCGACTTGCTCCCAGTCCAGGTCTCATGAGGCGACAGTGACCAAGCAGGCAGGTCACTGCGTTTCGTCAGCCGGAAGTGGGAGACGTCCATCCTCCTTTTAAATGTTGTGGAGCATCAGAGCTAATCTGTAGCGTTTTTCAGAGGAAGTCGGTGATCGTGACACCGAGAGTGGGGAAGGTCACTTGCCGTCGCCCGCTGACTCCCTGCTTCTGTCACGAGAAGCGGCACGCGCCCATGTGCCTGCGCTGCGTGCCCGCCCTCCAGTTCAGGCGCCCATGGCCCTTCCCAAGTTGCTGCAAACTGCTCATAACCCATGGTCTTTAAATACTTTAAAAATAAAGCGCCCCTCAAAAAACATCGCTAAAGGAAAAGCTTGAGGAAAAAAACCCAGAGGTCCCCCCGCCCAACACCGTCGCTCCCCCCGCGCTGTACAGGCTGGGACTGGGCTGCAGCCGCACCTACCTGCCTCACTAAGGACAGAAGGGAGACCTGTCCCTAAAGGTAGCCTGAATCTCAGCGCCGTTCTCCCCAAGGTACGGGTGAGAACGCGCCCAGGTTTCAGGTAAGGAAGAAAGGTGGGAGAAGAGGCTGGTTTGCGGGAACACAGATGAAGAGGAAAGAGTCCACCTGAACAAAGTCCAAGATCCCGGTGGGGGCGCAGGTGGGCGAGGGTGCAGGTGGGCGAGGAGGGCAGCGGTTTGGACGGAGAACAGCCCACCTGGGCCTGATGCCCGGCTTAGGTCCCGTGCTGGTGGCCTGGTGGGGCGGGGCCCTCGGGGTCACGTGGGGGCCTACCTGACCAGGGCGAGGCCCTGCCCCTGCGGCTTCCAGCTTCGAGCCCTGCCTGAGGGTGCAGGCCTCCTGGGCTGCTCCGGCCTTGGTCACTGGGCAGCTGGGAGGGCGAAACCATGGGACCTGCCCGGCACCTGCCCACCTGAGTCCCCCAGGACGTCCAGTTCCCAGCCCTCCATCAGGCAGACCTGGAAAGGGGACTGCGTTTCAGCGCCGCAGCCCTGGTTCTTGGTCTGCGAGACCAGGACCCCCTCCTTTCTCAGGGCTACTTGCCTGAGGCCCGAACCCTTGGAGGAGCTACCGGGATCACACCTCTAGGGCACCGCCCATCCCATGGTCAGCTCCCACCCAGGGTCACGCCCTCCCTTAGGGCCACACCCCCAAGGGTCATCCCTCCCAGGGCCACCAGCCACCCCCAACCCAGTCCCTCCTGCCACAGGGTCACACCCCTTGGGGTCACACCCTCCCCCAGGGCTGCCCCCTTCTCTAGGGTCAGACCCCCAGAATCCCATCCTTCTCCCAAGGTCAAGGCTTCCCCGATGGCCACAGCCCTGAGTCACAACGTCCCCTAGGGTCACACCCCCGGGTCACACCCTCCCAGTTGGCTGACCTGACTCCTGTCTCTCCACCATCACTCTGGACATTAGGAAATGTCTTTCCCCAACATGATCGGCAAGGAGATCCAGCCAGTCAATCCTAAAGGACATCAGTCCTGGGTGTTCTCTGGAAGGACTGACACTGAAGCTGAAACTCCAATACTTTGGCCACCTGATGCGAAGAGCTGACTCATTGGAAAAGACTCTGATGCTGGGAAAGATTGAAGGCAGGAGAAGGGGGCGACAGAGGATGAGATGGCTGGATGGCATCACCGACTCGATGGACATGAATTTGAGTGAACTCTGGGAGTTGGTGATGGACAGGGAGACTTGGCGTGCTGCAGTCCATGGGGTTGTAGAGAGTTGGACACGACTGAGCAACTGAACTGAACTGAACAACATGATCTGAGATGGAGACTCAGTCCCGTGACTCCCTCTCTTCCTCGGCCGCCCCTTACGCAGGCCTGGGCCACGGCCTGTGTGGACCCCTCCTGGACCCTGACCTGCTGAGCTCGACTAGCAGGTTGTTAGGGGACCGGGACCCCCAGTCCTCAGCCCCGCCTCCCCTGGCTGCCTCCCGCTGGGGAGCCGGCTCTTTGGGCACCCTCCCAGTCCACTCCCTGCCCTCGTGCTCACGGAGCCACACCCCGCTCCTCAGGACACTTGCCTGGCATCCCGACGGTGGGCAGCCAGGCTGGCGAGCCTGCTTTGAATTGGCAGCCACGGACCTCAGGGAGGAGCCCAGGTGCCCTGGGAGGCCCAGCTGCATCTCCCGGTCAAGCCAGGGTCACTCTCAGGGGGATCCCTCCCGCCTCCTCCCCTCGGTGTCCATGGCCTCTTGGCCTCCCCTTTCAGCATAAATTCACCTGCTCCCTCACCACCCAGCCTCTCAGCCTGCCCCGCGGTGCTCCTGTCCAAGGCCAGCGCCCTGTCGGCGTGGCCGCCACACAAAGACCCGGGGCCTGGGTGGGTCTCTTCCCCTCCGGGACTTTCCCTTCTGCCCTGGACCTTTCCTTTCAGCAGCAGACGTGCAGGAAACAGCCTCCAGTGGAAAAAAGAAAATGTCTTCCTTGACCTCGTAACCACTTTCAGCAGCCGATGCACAATTCTTTCCCCGTTTTTGTAAAGCTCTGGTGGCTCAGGCAGTAAAGAATCTGTCTCTAGTACAGGAGACCTGGGTTCGATCCCTGGGTCGGGACGATCCCCTGGAGGAGGGAATGGCAGCCCACTGTGGTCCTCTTGCCTGGACAGTCCCCAGGACAGAGGTGCCTGGGGGCCTCAGGTCTGTGGGGAAGCGTGACGCTGTCACTGAGAGTTGTCTCTTTTTGCCGCCTTCATTTTCTCTTTTGAAAATTCTCTTGAATCCACAATAATGTGGCTTTCGACCCCTGCATTTCCCCAAGACTTCTCTTGCTAAAAATGTTTCTGGTACCCGTGTCACCAAGTTCAAGGATAGAGCCTCAGGACTCATCTCAGGCCATCGGAGCATGTAAAGCGGTTGATGTCCCTGGTGTCCAGGGCGCCGCCTTCTCTTCCATCTTTCTCCTACCCCATCCCACCACTCTGGGCTTGCCTGGTGGTTCAGTGGGTAAAGAAACCGCCTGCAATTCAGGAGACCTGGGTTCGATCCCTGGGTCGGAGAGATCCCCGGGAGAAGGGAAAGGCTGCCCATGTCAGTATCTGGCCTGGAGAATTCCATGGACTGTACAGTCCAAGGGGTCACAAAGAGTCGGACACAACTGAGCGACTCTCACTTCACTCACTGCCCCCTCTAGGTCGTCCCCGGAGCTGCTGCTTGGGCTCCCGGTGGGGCCTCACCTCCAGCTAAAGGCCGGAGCCCTTGGGTCTCTCCTGTCTCAGTCTCCGAGCACTCCCCATGACCTCAGGCCATTCAGTGGCCTGAAAGGTCAGCCGGAGGCCCCTGAGCACCCCCATCCTCCCATGGACTCTATCCTGAACTCCAGACTCGAACCTGTGTCCCTGCTGAGACACCCAGATATCCAGCTCACACTTGGTCCAGCTGAACTCTGACCTTCAGCCCCATCTCGGGACATGGCAGCTCATTTCTTGGGGGTGCCCAGACCCCAAACTCCGGCGCCCTCTCTGCCTCCCCCTCCTCTCGGACCACGGCGCATCCAGCGACCGCACCCTCCAACGCCCCTGGAATCACACCTCTTCTGGCCCGCAGCCGCCACCCCAGTGACGCCCGCAACCTCCCACAGCCTGGGCTCCAACAGTTTCCCTGCACTCACTCTTCCCTTCCACCCACCGGCCGTGAGCAGACGTCAGCTGGAAATGTCTTCAAGGTGCAGGTCAGATGACCCCACTCCTCTGTGGGGGCGCACCAGGCATTCTCATCTCACCCAGGCTGAACCCCCGACCCCGACCATGGCCTCCAGGCCTCGGTCCGCAGGTTCCCCGCGGGACTGCGCTCCCTCGTCCTGGCCCTGCGACGTTCTGCCTTCTGCCCACGGACGTTGTCCTGGCCTCTCCACGCTCAGGCCTCTGTGGAGGCGGCCCCCTTCCGATCGCTGTCTCTAAATGATCTCCCCTTCCCTCGCTTCCGTCATTTTCTGTCTCCTTATATGTTATTCTCCTGGGGGCTTTTGCCCCGCTTTCTTCTTTCTTACAATGTCCAGCAATTTTGTATTGTATGTGGGGCACTTTGCACACATTTTTGGGAGCCTGAATTTTGTTGTCCTGACATGTAAAGAATGTTCATTTTTATTCTGGAGGCAGCCAGCCTTAGGGAGGGCTGCCATGAGCCTCTTGAGACCTGGTTTCCAGCTTGGTTTGGCCCATCTCGGATGGCCCTTGTTCAGGGTGCCTGTGGCTGGGGTCTCGCACAGGCCACCAGGACGTTCTGCGACATTTCCGCTGGGTCGGCTCTGAACCCTCTGAAAGCTCATGGGGACCCTCTGCACAGGTCTGGAGTTCCTCCTCTGGGTAGCTTTGTCCTCCCCAGAATCCTGTCCCACAAATCCCAGTCTGCCCTGGGGGTCCTGGAGCCGACCCTGTATGGTGACAGCCCGGGTACCCGTGTCCAGGGCCTGGAAGAGACGCCACGTACATTTTCCCCTACCTCACACCTGTCAAGGGGCACAGCCAGGCGGTCTGTGGTTGTCTGCTTGGGGTTAGAAGCAGAGCTCCTATCCTGTTGGCTTATCTCTGTAGACTTTATTACCAGGAGACCCAGGCTCAATCCCCAGGTCAGGAAGATCCCCTGAAAAAGGGCATGGCAACCCACTCCAGTATTCCTGCCTGGAGAATCCCATGGACAGAGAGGAGCCTGGCGGGCTACGGTCCACGGGGTCGCAGAGTCACACGTGAGTGAGCGACTAACACACACACAGTAACACGTTACCTTCTGTTTATTTTGTTGATCACATGCCCATCTTCACTCTTTAAGCACGTTCTAGAAAGGAAGGACGTGTTTTCTGGGTTTTTCCTGATGTATCTGGAGGGAGTGAGCAGGCAGGACTTATCCCCAGGTGGTGCCCCAGCGGCACCTTGGAATTCAGGGGTCCCGACCTGGGCAGGAGTGGTGGAGCCTGAGCTGGGGCCCCACCACCCACAGCCATGTCTTCCTGTGTTCGGGGCCCAGAAACCGACGTGGCCTGAGGCCCAGGGACCAAGCAAAGCTGTCAGCCCTTCAGTAGAGAGCAGGTGCTTTCTGAGATGCCCGGTGGGGAATCTTGACGTATGAAGGGCCCTCAGGTCACACTGGACATCAGTGACTTCTGGGCCTCACCTTCCACACTCCTCCTCCTGGATTTCATGGTGACTTGTAAGCCCCAGGTTCCAGGTTAAAAAAGCATTTTTAATATATGTATGTAAATTTCCATACTGATTTTTATAAAACATGGCCTTATGTTTCTTGTCCTTCATAAAACAAATTTCGAGTTCTCTAGAGAAGACATCTATGGGCTTCCTTGGTGGCCCAGTGCTTAAGACTCTGCCTGCCAAAGCAGGGGACATGGGTTCAATCCCTGGTCCAGGAGGATCCCACGTGCTGCTGGTCAATTAAGCCGTGCCGCAACTACTGAGCCTGTGCTCTAGAGTCTGGGAGCCCCAACTACTCTGCAATAAGAGAAGCCACTGCAACGAGAGTCCTGTGTCTTGCAACGAAGAGCAGTCCCTGCCCCTCACATAGCAGCGAAAACCCAGCACAACCTACAAGAAAAGAAAAGGAGACAACGTCTACAGCGTATCGAGTACACTGATCGTAAGATACTTCTCTCACCCTCGACGTCTCTGAGATGGGTGTGTCTGACACTTGCCATGGAAGCACTCAGGGCACAGTTGCACACATTGTTAATCTCGAAGGCATCATCAGACAGCGGCGGCCTTGACATTTCAGAAAGCAACCACCGAGGAAGGACCGTGTTGTTCAACTGCTAAGTCGTGTCTGACTTTTTGCGCCCCATGGACTGCAGCACGCCAGCCTTCCCTGTCTCTCACCATCTCCCAAAGTTTGCTCAAACTCATGTCCATTGAGTCAGTGATGCCATCCACCCATCTCATCCTCTGTCGTCCCCTTCTCCTCAATCTTTCTCAGCATCAGAGTCTTTTCCAATGAGCTGGCCCTTTGCTTCAGGTGGCTAGAATACTGGAGCTTCAGCTTCAGCATCAGTCCTTCCAATGAATATTTGGTGTTGATTTCCTTTAGAATTGTCTGATTTCATCTCCTTGCAGTTAGAGGGACTGTCAAGGGTCTTCTCCAACACCACAATTTGAAAGCATCAGTTCTTCCCTAAACAGCCTTCTTAATATCCAGCTCTCACACCCACACATGACTACTGGAAAAACCACAGCTTTGACTACGCAGACCTTTGTCAGCAAAGTGAAGTCTCTGCTTTTCAATATGCTTTCTAGGTTGTTCATAGCTTTCCTTCCAAGGTGGGTGGAAACTCCCGCCTGCGCCCTCACAGATAAGTTAGGCAGCTTCGATCGGATAGCACGTGTAACAGCTGCTGTCTACCGGATACTTGTAAGTGCTGGGCACCTGCAACGTGTGCCGTGTTGCTTATAATCTATAGCACACGCACACACAGTGTCCAAGGTGCGTTGTGAACTTGTGTCAGCGACTGCTGCGTCCGAGAGGAAGCCACGCAGTGTGGCTCAGTTGTCAGGTTAATGCCGTGAAGAGTCTTAAGACACACAAGAAGCTCATGGGGAATTCGGAGCTTTGGAAATCCCGCTTTGGGGTTGAAGATACAGAATCTTTCTAAGCGGGGGCCCAGGAGCGGATGGAAGTGCAGGGCTGGGCGGGGTCTCCCGGCCCCCCTGAGGCTCCTCCCCTCGGCTCTGCCGGCCCGGGGGCCCCCACGTGTCCCGGCATCAGTCCCCTCCCTGCTCCGTTCCTCTCCAGACCGGTCCTCAGAAGAGCTGATTCTGAAGAAGTGAGGACAGGACAGCCTGCACTCCCCAGAGGCGCGGCGTTTCTCTGCAGGGGGACGGCTGACTTCCGCACTGCGGGCAGAATCTGGAATCTGGCTGCCCCCCCCCACCCGCCCCGAGTCTGGAGCGCTGTTCCCTCCCCTCTGCAGAAGGAGGATGGGCCTCGCTCTGCGCCCCCAGACAGCGCCAGCAGGCTCCTCCCCCACCCCGCCGCTCGCGCAGACACACGTGTGTACACACACAACTCAGGCAGCATACTTGCAGACATGCCCACACTCCAGTCACACAGGGCACACGCTCAAACCCACACACTCACACGTACACACACGAGTACACTCACATGCTCAGACCCACATGCTCATAAGTATGTACATTCACGCTCACAGGAACACACACGAAGACACACACACTTGTGTGTGTGTGTTCTGAGGACCCACACACTCCCATATATGCACACTCACGAGTACACACACATACGCTCAGACCCACATACTCACACATAAGCACACTCATGAGTACACTCTGAATGTGTATTCAGACCCACATGCTCGCACACTCATGAGTACACTTACATGCTCAGACCCACATGCTCACACATGTGCACACTCGCAAGTACACTCACATGCTCAGACTCTCACACATATGCACACTCATGAGTACACACATATGCTCCTGTGTGCAGCCACACCCTCAAACACTATCATGATGCCAGTGTGTTGAGCTGTGTATCTGCATCTTACTAGGGTCAGGGCAAACAGCAGGGCCTTGCCCTGGGGGTGTCTGTCTGCCCTGGGGGGTTGTGTCTGCCCTGGGCGTGTCTGTCTGCCCTGAGGCGTGTCTGTCTGCCCTGAGGGGTGTCTGTCTGCCCTGAAGAGTGTCTGTCTGCCCTGGGGGTGTCTGTCCACCCTGGGATGTGTGCCTGCCCTGGGGCAAGTCTGTCTGCCCTGGGGGGATCTTCTGCGAACCTGGGGACTGAAGTCACAGCTGGTAGGAGGGCCAGGAGGCCCCTTGGCCTGTACCCTTGAGGAGCAAGGGCCCAGGGGTGTCCCCCCACCTCCCTGGGTTCAGTGGGGAGGCTGGCCCCCGGCCTGGGGTCAGGGGGTCCATCTGGAAGAGGCTGAGGCCGGGGAGGCTGTGCCCTGCCTGGCACACTTGCAGACAAGGTATTTTTAAACTCATTTCCATGACCTAAAAAGGCTCTTTTTGGACTGAACACCTAGTCTTTGGGACAGACCCCGACACCGCCTATGAATAGCTTGAAACACCCAGGGAGGCGGTGATGGCGTCCAGGAGGCCCGGTGTGGGGTACCCCACGGGGGTGCCCGGGTAGATTTCCTTTATTTTTCCACTGTTGCACTTCATTTATTCCCTTGTCTCTGGCTGTGCTGGGCCTTCCTTGCGGCTCACACGTGCGCTCTCTCCAGGAGCGGCACACAGCCTTCCCGTTGTGGAGCGCGGGCTCCAAGCGCATGCGCATGGTGACCAGTGGGCGGCTCCGCGGCTTGAGCGATCCTCCCGGACCGCGGACCGAACCTGCGTCCCCGGCGTTGGACCGCTAATGAAATCCACAGGCTGTTTTGAATCGCACAGGCTGGAAGAGACGAAACGGGGCCAGCCAGGCCCGCGAGGGCATCCCAGGGTGGGACGAAGGGCTGTAGGGCAGAGGGCGGCCTGGCCGCACTGGTGGGACCTGAGTTCCTGGAATTTACAAACACGCGATGGAAGTGTGCTCCTTACACTGAACTAGGAGAAAGGAACACATCTACATATATCCACAGAGCTCCTTACGCCCTGGCCTGTGCCGGCTGTGTTCCGGAGTCCCTGTGCCAGTGGCGCCCTAAACCCCCCACCCCGGGGCTTCCCCTGCCCATCTTGGCCACCTGCCCACTTTGGGGCATCTGGGCTTCTTGGCTGAGGGTGGGCCGTGTTATTCCTCAGATGCATCTGAGCTCACACTGGCTGCCTCAGTTTCCCTTCTCACGCTCAGTGCTCACCTTCCTGACTCCCATCTTTCCTGCTTCCTTGTGCACGGGGTGGTGGCCAGGAGGGGACGTGAGGATATGGGGCTGCAGTGAGAGCTGGCCCGTGAGGGGTTGGATCGAGCTTGGGGCTGCCTGGAGGAGGCACCCTTTGCTCCTAGGGTGCAGGGCAGTCACTTGAAAGCTTCTCCTGCAGCCCACAGGCTGTCCTGAGGTCAGTGGCTCCCTCAGTTCAGTTCAACTGGTCAGTTGTGTCTGACCCTTTGCGACTCCATGGTCTGCAGCATGCCAGGGTTTCCTGTCCTTCACCAACTCCCAGAGCTTACTCAAACTCATGACCATCAAGTTGGTGATGCCATCCAACCATCTCATCCTCTGTCATCCCCTTCTCCTCCCACCTTCAATCTTTCCCAGCATCAGGGTCTTTTCCAAAGTGTCAGTTCTTCGCATCAGGTGGCCAAAGTATTGGAGTTTCAGCTTCAGCATCCGTCCTTCCAATGAATATTTAGGACTGACTTCCTTTAGGATGGACTGGTTGGATCTCCTTGCAGTCCAAGGGACTCTCAAGAGTCTTCTCCAACACCACACTTCAAAGGAATCAATTCTTCGGCGCTCAGCTTTCTTTATGGTCTAATTCTCATATCCATGACTACTGGAAAAACCATAGCTTTGATTACATGGACCTTTGCTGGCAAAGTAATGTCTCTGCATTTTAATATGCTGTCTAGGTTGGTCATAGATTTTCTTCCAAGGAGCAAGAGTCTTTTAATTTCATGGCCGCAATCACCATCTGCAGTGATTTTGGAGCCCAAGAGAAAGTCTGTCACTGTTTCCACTGTTTCCCCATCTATTCGCCATGAAGTGATGGGACCGGATGCCATGATCTTCGTTTTTTGGATGTTGAATTTTAAGCCAACTTTTTCACTCTCCTCTTTCACTTTCATCAAGAGGCTCTTTAGCTCTTCGCTCTCTGCCATTATGGTGGTGTCATCTGCGTATCTGAGGTTATTGATATTTCTCCCGGCAATCTTGATTCCAGCCTGTGCTTTATCCAGCCTGGCATTTTGCATGATCTAATCTGTATCTATGTTAAATAAGCAGGGTGACAACAACATACAGCCTTGATGTGCTCCTTTCCCAATTTGGGATCCTTATGATTATACAGTGGAAGTGACAAATAGATTCAAGGGATTAGATCTGATAGGCAGAGTGCCTGAAGAACTATGGATGGAGGTTCATGACATTGCACAGGAGGCAATGATCAAGACCAACCCCAAGAAAAAGAAATGCAAAAAGGCAAAACAGTTGTCTGAGGGGGTCTTACAAATAGCTGAGAAAAGAGAAACTAAAGGCAAAGGAGAAGAGGAAAGATATACCTATTTGAATTCAGAGTTCTAAAGAAAAGAAAGAAGAGATAAGAAAGCCTTTCTCAGTGATCAAGGCAAAACAGAGGAAAACAATAGAATAGGAAAGACTAGAGATCACTTCAAGAAAATTAGAGACACCAAGGGAACATTTCATGCAAAGTTGGGCTCAATAAAGGACAGAAATAATATGGACCTAACAGAAGCAGAAGATATTAAGAAGAGGTGCAAAAATACACAGAAGAACTGTACAAAAAAGATATCTATGACCCAGATAACCATGATGGTGTGATCACTCACCTAGAGCCAGACATCCTGGAATGTGAAGTCAAGTGGGAAGCATCACTACGAACAAAGCTAGTGGAGGTGATGGCATTTCAGTTGAGCTATTTCAAATCCTAAAAGATGATGCTGTGAAAGTGCTGCACTCAATATGCCAGCAAATTTGGGAAACTCAGCAGTGGCCACAGGACTGGAAAAGGTCAGTTTTCATTCCAATCCCAAAGAAAGGCAATGCCAAAGAATGTTCAAACTATTGCACAATTGCTCATCTCACATGCTAGCAAAGTAATGCTCAAAATTCTCCAAGCTAGGCTTCAACAGTACGTGAATCATGAACTTCCAGACGTTTAAGCTGGATTTAGAAAAGACAGAGGAACCAGAGATCAAATTGCCAACATCTGTTGGATCATAGAAAAAGGGAGAGAGTTCCAGAAAAACAGCTACATCTGCTTTATTGACTATGCCAAAGCCTTCAACTGTATGGATCATAACACACTCTGGAAAATCCTTAAAGTGGCTCCCTGGGCGCGGATAAACAGGAGGGCGAAGGCGGTGTGTACTGCAGGCTGGCGGTGGGGGGGCGGGTGGGGTGGGGTGGGTGGCGGTGGCGATGGTGACCATGTGGCGGGTGTGGGGGGGAGTGGGCTTCTTGTGTGGACGCACCACGGGCTAGTCAGTCGTGATGCTCAGCATGCACCAGCAGGAAAGGAGTTCTGGGCGCGTGGTCAGTGTCAGTCTGCCAGGCTTTTTCTTTCTTCTTGAACATCTTCCTTGGAGAAGAGAAAGGGCTGAAAAGATGTGTTCCCGACAGCAGTGTCCGCGCTGGGCTCTTTGCGGGAGGGACCGGCCGTGGATGAAGACCAGCGGGCTCCTCCCACCCTGGTTGTGCACCAGCCAGCCCTGGGTTCAGCGGGAGAGGGGTTCTCTTAGTGCCTCTGGCCCCTACATGTAGCCACACGGGACACTGGTGCAGGGCAGATGGCTCAGTCCCTTTCCACTGAGAATGTCATCCATGGAGGGATGGTCCCTGGGGAGACCACCCAAGGGAAGGGTTCTGGGGGTGTCTGTCACTCAGGAGACAGCTGGTGATAGCTCAGGATCTCCACGGAGCCGACCCCGAAGGCTGGTTCACAGAGATTCAGATGCCTTCATCTGTAATTTTCCAAGATCACAAGGTCATCCTTTTTCTTGTGTGAAGACAGTGTGGCCGAGTCCAGGTGAGGCCTGTGCCTGGGAGGCGCGGTCCAGCCTCAGAGCAGACGTTTCTGAGTTGGAAGGGCCCCAGTGTCCCCCACCCCGTCTCCCTGGGGATGGACCAGAGAGGGGGCTTAATGCCCCTGGCCAAAGGGCCACGGCAGGGCAGAGCCCAGCAACCCCCATCCTGGTGGGAGCAGAGTCTGTGGCTCTTGCTTCCTACCAGCTTCGCACAGGCCATCTGCTCAGCCCATGGTCATGGGGACTCCTTTCCAGGCCCTGGAACCCCTGCAAGGGTCCACATGCCCAGGAACCCAGACCCTCAGGGGCAGGGCCCGGTGGGCCGCACCCCCGGCCCGTGCCTTGCTCTGAAGGTGCTGCAGCCTGGCTGGACAGGGGGCCCTCCAGCCTGGGAACCCTAGGCCCCAGTGAAGGGAGACGAAGGGTCTGAGCCTGGCACGGCCCCAAGGGCCCTACCCTGCCCCGCCGCCCGCGTTTCCAGCCTCTGCTTTTTCCAACACGGTCACTTTCTTCCCTTTTGTGACCCCTGATATCCTTCAGAGCACCTTGCCCTGGCCCGGGGCTCTGGGGCGGCGTGAACGGTTGGGCTTCAGCTGGGGCCACTGAGAGTGTGGGGTGGGGCACGGGTGCTTCCGGCTTCACCCCGATACGGCAGGTCTCCCCGGGGCCTGCCTGGCCGCCGCCGCCCTCTCCCTGAAGGTGGGTTCCGACGTTCGGGATGCTCACGCCCCAGCCGGTCGGCACAGCCCTGCTGGCCCCTCCTGGCCACCGGCCCGAGTTCCGCGCCGTGACCAGCAGAGGGCGCTCGGACTCCACGCAGGGCCTCCGTCCCGCCCGCCCGGCCCTGCGGATGCTGGACCCCGGGGAAGCTTGGGCGGAGAGGAGGCTGCTCCCGAGGACGGAGGGTGCCTCCTGACCCAGCACGGCCGCCGCTCCGCTGCCCGGGGCAGTGGCCGGGGAGACGAGAGGCCGCCCGGGAGTCCTGGCGCTAAGTGGAGGGGCCGGCACCCTCGGAGGCGTCCACGGGAAGGGCAGTGGCCGCCCAGCGCTGGAAGCGACGGGCGCTGACCCTCAGAAGGATGCTGTCTTCTCCTACAGAGGCCACGGAATAACAGCACCCGCAGCCACAAGTTGCAAGGGAGCGGCCAGGCCAGTCTCCACTTGGTCACCCCAAGCTGAGGCCTGCACTTCAGGGCTCTGACACGGCATCCCCCACCCCAGCCCCTCAGCCCGCCTCTGCTGTAGATCCTGTTTTCTGGGTTCTTGTCTGTTGGGTCTGGCTCGAGGGTTTCAGCTGGGATGCTGATGACATGGACCAGCTGGGTGACAGACACAGGGACCCAGAGCCCAAAGCTCCTTTCAAAGGAGGGCTGGTTTCCCTGCCTTCTGGTTGCCTGGCTCAGAGAGGGAAGCCTTGAGCCCTCCTGGGGTATGGAAAAGGGGCATCCAGCAGAAAAGGTGTCCCCCTCCCCTGGAGGCAGACACACAGGCCCCGGGACCCAGAGCAGAAGGTTCTGTCCACCAAGCAGCTCGGTCGGATGGGGGAGCCCTTGGATTTTTGGCATCATATTTCTTCGAATTTATCTTTTGGGATTTCTGGGTCCTCTTATCTAAACCAGTCTCCCCCTTCTGGGAACATAGCCGCCCTCATCCTGGAAACCAAAGATCCCACTGGAAACCCAAACCTTCACACTGTTCCCCTGTCTCCTCCCTGGGGCCCGGAGCCTGTGTACAGAGTCGCGGATCACTGTCAGATTCTCATTCATCTTAGAAAATCAAAGCTCAGCCAGGAAAAGCCAGGAGGGCTACCTCCAAATGCAGGCTCCCTAGTTTCTCAGCGGGGGCGGTTTTCACCGGGTGAGGTGAAGCCCGCGTGGCTTCCAGCGTCTGCCTGTGGGTCTGTCTCCAGTTTGTCTCCAGACTGGCATCAAGTTCGCCTGTTACAGCAGCAGGTCTTCCTGGATTTGTTACACAGTGAGGAGCATGGCAGCCTTTGAACCCCAGTAGAAGATGCAGTGTGCTGGCCACACCCCAGAACGTCCCAGGGTACCCCACTGCAGCCCCCCCACCTCCATCGCGTAAGTGACAGTCACTCAGTCGTGTCTGACTCTTTGTGACCCCATGGACTGTAGCCCACCAGGCTCCTCTGTCCATGGGATTCTGTAGGCAAGAGTACTGGAGTGGGTTGCCGTGCCCTCCTCCAGGGGATCTTCCCAGCCCAGGGATTGAACCCGGGTCTCCTGCATTTGCAGGCAGATTCTTTAGTGTCTGAGCCACCAGGGTTTCCATGTGAGATTTGCAAAGACCCAGAGAGTACACATTTCAGGCTCTGCGGGCCATGTGGCCTCCAGTGCAGCTTCTCAGCCATGAGAGCCCTGGGTGGGAGAAGGCAGTAGTGGGCAGAGGAATGAGCCACGCGGGGCAGATGCAGGGGCCTGAGGGTCCAAGGGGAACTTACTGGTTGGAAACTGAGTTATGAATTTGATAGAATTTTCACACATAAAATATCCTTCTTCTTTAGCTGTTTTGTTTTCAACCACTTAACGTGGAAAACCCCATCTCAGCTCCCGGGCTGCACGAACACAGGCCGCTGGCCAGATCTGTCCCTGGGCCGAGGATGGCCGATAAGAAATCCTGTGAAGGTCACTTCCCTGGGCCTCTCCACCCCTCGAGTGGACTGTTCTTTCACAAGGATGGACTGGCCACTTCTCTGCGTCACTGGGGAACCCAGCTCCTTCCCGCCACCCCCGCCCCGGGCCTGGAGCTGGCTCACGGGCAGGCACTGTGTTGATTTCTTGCCACATCTTGCGGCCGGCCAGCATTCTTTGCATGTCAGCCCACTCCATGCGGAGGTGATGCTGACAGCCAGGGGT
This sequence comes from Bos indicus x Bos taurus, assembly GCF_003369695.1. Lineage (NCBI taxonomy): Eukaryota > Metazoa > Chordata > Mammalia > Artiodactyla > Bovidae > Bos > Bos indicus x Bos taurus. The sequence goes on along the minus strand of NC_040079.1, from coordinate 2,411,654 downwards.
CTCCACCAGGGGAGGAGGGGTCTGTCTCTCCCAGGCCCCCGCTGGCAGCTTGCTCAGATGGATGGGCTCCGGCTGGGCCCCAGGGCCCGGCCCTCCCCTCCCCGATGGGTCTGCAGCGTGCACGCTCTGCATGAAGTGTTTTCTTTCACGTTTTGGGGACACCGTGGTGGAAGAACGCGTGAGCCGCGGATGACGGGAGGGGACAGCGGTCCTCCCACAGAACAGACACAGCACAGCGTCTCTGTGACTTCTTTAATTTTTCAAACAATAGAGCACAAAGACAACAGGTTCAAGTACATTCGGATATGCGTGTTTGACAAACAGACGTGCATTTAGCCACGAGGGAGGCGGCAGCAAGACCACACGCACGCCTGGCACCAACGGTCGGTTGGTCCTGACACCTCCGACCACGGAGAAGTGGGCCCTGGGCCGGCGTCAGCCTCCACTGATCCTTGCCAGGTGCTTGGTCTGTCTACATGGTGGAGGTGGAAAAGAGAATTCTCACCAGGAAGCTGGGAAGGGCCTTGAAAGGTGGGATCCCCGAGGGGCGGGACCACCTCGCCCGGCCAGGAGGGGGCCTGGCCTCTCTCTGACCGCTAATGAGTCAGGGGGTCACCCAGGCCTGAGCCCACGGTGTGCCCGGTTAACTGAACACTCAGACTTGAGACTTGAACAGTCACCAGAGCAGAAACCCCCAGACTCAGCAGGGCTTGTAACCTGGCTGACCCCCTAGGAGACCAAGGAGAATCAGGGACCACTCCTGCCTGGACGGCAAGCTCCGGCCCCCAGCCCTGTCCATCAGGGCCCTGGCCTCGTGGAAAAGCCACGTCTCACCAGACCTGGAGCACAGAGGCCCCCAGGGGCCTCAGGAGTGGCTTCCCCAGACCCTGCCCCGGTGGGAAGGAGGGGGGCCCAGGCCATCGGCTTCAGTCCTGTGCCCTCGCCCCAGGCCGGCCTCCAGACAGGCTTCATCCGCTGAGAAGCCCTGGGACCTACACGGCCCACCTGCCCAAAGCACAGGCTCACACCGGGGCTCGAAGTGCCCAGTGTGAGCATGGTCTTCACTGGACGGAAGCCCCCAGAGCGACCCGCTGAGGCGGCCAAGCAGCAGGCGTGGGGCACCAGCAGCTCATGGAAGGAGGGGTGTGACCTGGGGACAAAGGTCCTTGCCTGGCGCCACTCAAGACAGCTTGGAGACCCGGCGTGGCCCGAGGACCCCAGCACCCCCAGGCTCTAGGCGTCTGTGGGCAAGGCGCGAAGGCCAACGGCCACACTGAGCAGGCGGGGAGCATGTGGGCAGTGCGTGGCCCTCTCCTTGGGGACCCTTCTGAAAAGGGCACCCCAGGACTTCAGAAAGCAGTGAAGGACTGTCTCCCTGCAAGGCCGGGGCGGTGCACCCCCACCTGGGGCCACCAAGCTGGGGGAGCAGAGTCAGCCACGACGACATGGAGCCTGGGGAGGAAGTTCTGGGTGACCGAGCCCCTCCGGACGGGTTAACCTATGAGGGGGCAAGGGTTGGCGGGTACCCAGCTCGGCACCGCCATCCTTGGAGTAGAGCAACTTTCACACAATAAATACAGAGCTGAGGTTTCTCCAGTGACCAAAACAAACAAGTCAGTTTGGTTACCTGCTTTGGTTCCCTAAGCAAGCTGATCTGAACTCACAGTTTGAGCAAAACATCTAAACACAATACTGGGAACTCCTGTTAGCACTAGGTTTCCCAAACAAAGAAGCCAAAAAAGCGAAGCAACAGGAATTCTTCGTGATTATACACTAACCAGTCTGTGCGCGGCACATTTTATTTCTATAAAACTATTACAAAATATTCAAAAATACATTTTAGTAAATTTACAGCAGTTATTTCTCAACTTATTAATGCAAAAACATCCTTTGTTTTTCTCTGTACAAACTACAGGCTCCATCCTTGTGGGCTCATCACTATGTGCGCTTTTAAAAAATATTATTTTCTAATAAATTCTTTGACGTTAAAAATAAGAGTTCTTCCAGTTTGTCCAAGAAAAAAAAAGTTATGTGTGAGTGAGTGAGTGAGTGTGTAACAGTCTTGACTTCCAAGAATGTGGCCAAAATGGTGATGACAAAGCAAATATTAAACCCAGAAGACAATACAGGCGATGGCTGTGACATTGGAAGGTAGTTAAATTAAAATAATATATTTTCATATTTTACACTATTTCAAAAATGAAATGTAATTCAGTTAAGTATTGATCTCTCAAAAATCTAATTTACAATTCTGTGTATAAAAATATAATTTGTGGACCCCCATGAAGCTTGTTTTAGTTTACACTTGCCGAAAAGCAGGAGCGTTGCAAAGGAGGAGTGGAGAGGACAGAATTCTGCTTTCTGAAAGTCAGGTCGAGGGGCATGTAGAAAAATAGACTCTGAGCGGGTGGCTTGGCCTCACAAAATAATCTTTTCCCCTGTGAGTACAGTTCACATGATAATAATAAATTATCCAAGAAACAAACTATTTAAGGCTCTTGAAGGTCCGGTTCATATTATTTTAAAACATCTATTCATACCAAACAAATAAATAGCCAGGAGAGGTGAAAAAAAAAAATAACCAAAATTAAAACAAGAATCAAAAAGTCAAAAATATATATATATATAAACTAAAGACGACGACAGAATTTCTCGGGGTCTTTGATTCCTTATAGTCTACTTTGGACTGTCCTACTTTATTCTTATTCTTACTCTTATTATAATTAAAGTCTCATTGCGTGCGCTGTTGCCGTGTGTCCTTTGCGGCGTCCGGCCCCCCCACCCCGCCCGCCCCGCCCCCCTCCGGTGCCCTCCCCGGCCCCCGTGGCCTTCAGCTGGACTTGACCGCCATGCCCAGCGGATGCAAAGCCTCGCTGTCCAACAGCCAGGTGCCTATTTGGTAGAGCAGCTCCGAGTACCAGTGGATGCCCGCGGCGCCCGGCGCGTCGGCCGACCCCGGCGCCCCCGGCGCGGGCGGGGGGACGCGGCCGCCGCCCCCGCCGTCGCCGGCTCCGCCGCGGTCCGTGAGCCCGGGCGCCAGCGCGGCCAGGAGCGCGTGCGCCAGGCGGTAGGGCGCGAAGGCCCCGTGCGCCCAGCTGTGCTCCTCGATGACCGCGTAGCACGAGGCCAGCACCCGGTTGATGAGGATGGTCCCGTGCGCCGTCAGCGGCGCGTAGGCGCCCGCCGTCTCCTCGCGCAGCGTCACGCTGTGCACCGCGGCGGGCAGCAGCCGCCGGGCCCCGCCGCGCTCGGCCACCACGTACACGTGCTGGCCCGGCCGCACGCGGCTGGCGAAGAGCGCCCGGCGCCCGGGCGCGCCCCCGCCCGCCGCCGCCGCCGCGGCCGCCGCCGCCGCCCCCTCGGGCGCCCCCGCGGCCGAGCCGTTGTGCGGCGCCACGAAGAGCAGGTGCGCGGCGGTGAGCAGCAGGCGCTCGCGAGGCTCCCGCGTCTCGATGGCGTAGAAGACCTTCTTGGCGCCGCGGTCGCGGTCCAGGAAGGTGAGGAAGTCGCTGTAGAGCAGCCGGCCCTCGTCGTCGGCCGCCAGCACGCGGTCCCCGGGCCGCAGGTCCTTCACCAGCTTGGTTCCGCCCTGCTCCAAGTGCACCGTGGCCGAGCCCGGGAAGCAGCCGCCCGACTTGGCCGCCACCGAGTTCTCTGCGGGGAGGGAGAGGCGAGACAAGGGGAGACGGGGGGGGGGGGGGGGGGGAGGGGGTGGCGGTGAGTCCGAGAAGGAGGCGCCGGTGGAAAGGGCGGGGGCGCACGCTTGCGTCCCGCGCGCCCAGGCTGGGGATACCTGCGGCTCCGGGGCGCGGGGGAGACAGTCCGGCCTGGGCGCGCGCAGACCTCCCTCCCTCATCCCCGCCCCGGAGGCCGATTTCAGATGCAGACGCATTCCTTAACGACTCTCTTAGGGCTGGACCGGCGGTGCCAAAGGTCGGCTGGCGTCTCCGGCGGGAGGCCGGTTCCCCTCCTTCCCTTCCGCCTCCCTCACCCCCACCGCCGGCTTCGCACACACCCAACCTCGCCGCGAATTCACAGGGTATTTGCTCTCCACTTGGAGTCCTCAGGAAGCCTCCTCGAGCTTACCCGCGCGCCGGGGCGCACCCTCCTTCCCTCCCGCCTCGGCGGGGGGCGCGACGCCCCTGCCTTCGTGCTCTCCGCACCCAGGCCGCGCGGCTGGCACCCTGGGCCGCCCACCCCCAGCGCCCAGCGGGGTTGGAGTGGGGGGGCTTGGGGGTCGGCCGGCTGGTGTGTGTGTGTGTGTGTCGGGGGGAGTGCGGTGAAAAATAGCTGTAGTAGTTGTAGCAACTGGACAAACATTCCAGAGCTTTTCCTGAGGTGTGAAAACCCGGGGCTGTGTGGATTTTCTAATTAAAATCCAATAAAGGGCTCGCCATTGTCATTGTGATTTCTGCACCAAACAGGAGGCGCTCTTGGAAGAGGGGACCCTTCCCCCCCGCCCCCCTACTTTCTCCGCGCGGCCGCCCCCCTCCCTGTTTGCTCAGGTGCAACGCCCCTCCCCCCGCCCCGCAGCGATTCACACGCGGGCCCTCCAGAGGCCCGGGCCTCACAAGCACTATTTGCACAGCCAGGCCTCTCTTGCAAGCACTCAAGATGTGTATTTGAATTTTAAATGGCGGGGCCTGCTCCGCGCTCGGGAAGCCCCGGGTTCTCAAGGCCCCTTGACTACCGGCTTTCTCCGGCCTCCGTCGCTCTCTGAGGCTCACTGTCCCCGGGACAATAATCCCGAGGAGTCGGGCGGCGCGCGGGGGGCCGGGGAGGAGGGGCGGGACGGCCCCCCGTCTTCTTTGCATTCCAATCTCCGGGATCAGGCTTTTGGCAAATAGAGATCGCCAGAAAGAATCTTCCTGCTGGAATTACTGAGGGTATTTAATCTTCTCATCGTTTTCTCGGGCATGAAGTGCAGGGGCCGGCCTTTGGAGGCCCGCCGCAGCCGCCCGCAATGCGCCCGGGACTCAGGCGAGCCCGAGTCGTCGAGTCGCACGACCCTGCCTGACACGCACCGCCCCGCGCCCGGCCCGCGTGAGCGGAATGCCAATGAGCGGCTCTGCTGCACGCCCGGCCCCGCGCCCCCGCCGGGGTCCCGGGCCGGACGACCGTTGCTCATTTGCGCGGAGACCTCCTGGGACCACCCCCACCCACGCCAGCCCCGCCGGGGGGGGACCCCGCGGACCGGGGCGGCCGGGAGGGGGCCGCGCGCCGCGCCTCCGTTTGGGAGCCCTGCGCAGGGCCGGGGGTGAGGGGCGCGCCTCCGTTTGGGAGCCCCGCGCAGGGGCGGGGGTGGGGGGCGCGCCTCCGCGCCCTCCAGCGGCTGAGACCCTTTTTCGGGCTATAAACCCAGACCTTCTGCCCACCGTCCACACCTTGTGTGCCAAGAAGCCATTATTTTCCTTTCCTCCAAAGTGTGACGACACTTCGCAAGTGTTTTTCCTCCTAACATGTGCTAGTAAAACACAGGTTAGGAGACAAACAGGCAAACCCAGGGGTGAGGGAGACGCAGCTCCTCCGACATCCCCTGTGGACTGCTCTGCTGAAGGCGCAGCTTCTGCAGCGGGGTGGCGGGACCGCCCGGCCGAGTCGGGGCCTGCGCTCGCGCGCGCGCCTGACTCCCGGAGCTGTTCCTCGCCCGCAACAGCGAGTGGCGTTGCAGGCCCAGGGAAGCGGCCTAGCGGCGCAGGGCGGCTAGGCTGGTTCCCGGGGAGGACGGGCGCTCCGGGCTGGCGCCCTCCAGATGTTGGAAGCCGTAACTACTGGCTTTGTGGCCGGCCGCCGGGCTTCGTCCCCCGGGCCGGGTGAGCCGGGTTAGCCTAGGCTCCGGCGGGGCGGGGAGGGGCCGGGGTTTCCACCCGGGGCGGCTCCTCCCGCGCAGGGGGGCGGGGGCGGAGTGGGGAGTGGTTCCTTCTTAAGCCCTCCGGAGACAAAGGCTCCGGGCCAGAGCTGGCTGTCTGGGCTGGGCTGCCCTCTTTCACCCGGAAAGTACCCCCAACCCCGCCCCGCCACCCCCAATCTCCCAGTCTCCTGCCACCTGCACTGGGAGCTCCGGAAACCGGGCTGGAGGAAGGCTCGGGAAGCCAGATACGCTCTGCATCTGGACTCCGAGGACGTGGGCCTCTGCAGCCTCCAAGGTGGGGCATGGCGAAGGGCCTCAGAGAGCACGGCTGTCCCCCCTCCCCGCCCCCCCCCCCGCAAACAGCAGTCGGCCTCCAGGGCCCTCCCTGCCCGTCCCCCACCTATCTTCCTCCGGGCCTGGCGTCAGCCTGTGGGGTGCAGAGCTGGAGGGGGGCGGGAGGGGGGCGTGCTGCCGGCAGGGGCGGGCCCGGCCCCTCACCTGCTTTCACGGAGCAGTGGATGTGCGCCTTGGACTCGTAGTAGACCCAGTCGAAGCCGGCCTCCACGGCCAGGCGCGCCAGCATGCCGTACTTGCTGCGGTCGCGGTCCGAGGTGGTGATGTCCACTGCGCGGCCCTCGTAGTGCAGCGACTCTTCCGAGTGGTGGCCGTCCTCGTCCCAGCCCTCGGTCACCCGCAGCTTCACGCCCGGCCACTGGTTCATCACGGAGATGGCTAAGGCGTTCAGCTTGTCCTTGCACCTCTGTGAGGAGAAGAGGACACCCCAGAGATGTTAGCATCCAGGCCTGCCAGCCACCCCTACCACGGGCCACCCTATGCCTCCCCACCCTATGCCACCCCCGTCCCTGTGGGCTGTTCAGCCCAGCCCCCCAAGATGCAGACTGTCCAGAGAAGGAAGGAGACAAGGCCTGGACCGGGCACTTGGGTAGGAGGGGTCCTGGCATCTGGGGGATGAGTCAGTTCCCTCGGAGACGACCTGGGGACTTTCTCTGCATCTGAAACAGCAGAGGCTGGATCGTGGCCCGAGAAGCAGATGAAATTTCTCTGCAACAAGTCAACTGTGCGTTTCTGGATGATGGCGGCAGGCCTGCACCCTCGGCCAGGGTGCCCTCCAGCCCTGCCCTCTCCTGCTTGGCCCCATCGCCCAGCACCTGTGCGAGGCTCCACCCCTCTCCCTGGACAAACCCCTCGTCTGGAGGCCGCAGAGACGCCGGGGCGCAACGTTGCCGCAAAAAGAAAAATACACTGCTTCTCAAAGAATTAAAAGCCTTGCCTTATCTCTGTGCCCTCCCGCCTGCCCTGTGCCTATCTGGGGCAAGACTTAAGCCAAAGGTAGAGAGGCAGGTGGGACGCTGATAGCGACTCGAGGGGCGGGGGAGCCGGGAGTGAAAGGCAACCAGGTGAGTTATAATTTTCTATAAGGCCAGGGCCGGATGGCAAACATTCTTTATCTGGACAGCCGCATTCCTTTTCCCCGTGGAACTCTTTTTTTCCCCAGCTTTTCTGCGGTCTGATTGTGACTCTTGTTTTCCTTAACCTGTTCCCTTCCCCCCTCTTGTTTTCTTGGCCGGCTCAGAATGGTGTCCTGCAAGTTTGAAGAGCAAACTTAAGAGCTGGAGGAGGGGTGGGGAGGGGTGGGGAGGGGAGGGGTGGGGTGCAGTGGGGTGGGGTAGGGGGGGATGGGGGATGGGGAGGGGGGAGGGTGAACTGGAGGCTGGAGGTGGGGGGGCCCTCTGAGCCCTTGTCTTGGGGAGCCTCCTTCTGGAAACTGTCCTTGGGGTTCCCCCTCCTCCCCACAAGGAAGCTGCCTTCCCTGTGGGGTAAAGAAGCAGTGGATAGGCGGGACTCGAGCCAAGGCAAAGTTGTGGGAGTTCCTGCAGGATTCTTGGGTCCCATTCAGATAAGGATGCGAGAGAGCCTTGGATCACGTGTGCGTTGCTGTGGACAGCAGCTCACTGGACTGTTGCACCGCGGGTGGTGGGTGCGGGATTGCAAAATGCGGGAGTGGTGACCAAGTCAGGACGGGGGCATCCCCCAAAGAGGCAGACTCGAGGGGGAGGTAGGTGACAACTCCAAGCTGACTTGTGCAGAGGGTGGGGCTGACCTCCAGCGGGGACCCCGGATCCCGAGATGACACGACGCCCCCCGCCGGGACCCTGATTATGGCTGGGGGTGGGGCCCGTCCTACGGAGTGGGGGTGGGGGGTGCCGAGGGCTCTGGCAAGGGCTGCTGCCGCATTTTAAGGGGACGTGACCGATTGCGCAACAGGAATAGTCTTGTGTATTTGGCAGCAATAAATACCAGTCTATGGTTGTAGGGTTAAACATACAACAAATGTGTGTGTTGGGGGGGGGATGCGGGCAGAGGACTAGGGGGCGGCTCTGGTAACAGGTCAGCGCTTGCAGGTTTCTGGGCCCGCCAACAGTTTTCTTAAAAAAAAAAAAAAGTCGGAAGGACAGAGTTTGAGTGAGGTCATCTCGAGGACTGAATGCGTTTTACATGAAAATCAATCAGTAAACCAGGGGCAGTTTCGAGCCGGGATGTGGAAGGCGCTGCGCAGGCGCACACCACGACGCGCACACGCAGACACTCGCCTCCCGAGCCCCCATGGCACCCCGGCTCCCTGCTTTCGGGGGGCAGGCGGAGCTTTTTGATGGCTTCCTCGGGGGCCGCTGGCGAGGGGGAGGGCGGGCTGAGGAGCACCTGTACCGGCCCCCCGCCTTCTGAGCTGCGCCACCCGCGCAGGCGATGGAGAAGCCGGGCGAGGAGCCCCCGGGCCGCGCCAAGGCAGGCCCGAGTCGGCGCCCCGCGCCCCACGCGCGCTCCCCCCGCTCGGCCGGGCGCCGGGGGCGGGGGGCCTCGGCCCCGCGGCTGCAGGACGCTCCGCGCCCCGGCCGGGCGGGGTCGTCGCAGGCAGAGCCGGGAAGGCTGAGCCGGTGATCAATTCACTGGGTCGTGTGCCGCGAATCAAGCCCGCCTCTGTGCAGCCACCGTGAAGCCCGGCGGGGCCGGCGGGCCCGGCTTTGTGTCGGCGGAAGGCCGAGCTGTTCCCCACGCCTGGGCTCCCGCCGCCTCCCCCGTCTGCGCAGCCGCTCCGCGCCCCGGGCAGCCAAGCGGGGGCTGTCGCCGCCGACGGGCTTCCCCGGCGCGGGGGAGGGGTGCCCCAACTTCACAAGGGTCCCCCCCCCGTCCCGCACGCGCCTCTCTCCACGCCTCCGCCCCCACTGCAGAAAACCAGGCCCCTCCCGTGGAACCCATCGCGGAGCGCCGCTCCCCGGGAACCGCCACCCACCCCCCGGAAATCTGGCGGTCCCCACCGCCGCCCCCGACCGGCCCCCGGCGGCCCCCTGCCCCCTCGGAGCCCCCAGGCACCCATGGCCGGCCTGCGGGGAGAGCGCGTCGGTCTGCGCTCCCCCTTCCCCGCCCCGAGTTAATATTAACAGGAGCGCCTGCGTTCCTGAACTGCTCTCAAAGTTCCACTGGGGACGATCTCGCCATGGTTGAGGGACTTGGGCGGCAGTCCCATTAGAGAGACAGGGACGCACAGAGACAGGGGAGGAGGGACACGCACCTGAGAACAGTCTGGGCGGTTATCTTAAGTGGGGGGCCCGCGGGGCGCAGGTGCCCGCTCCCCCCCCTTCGCCGGCCCTGCCCTCCCCGCCCAGGTCTCCCGCCTTCCGCGCTTTAACTCTTAGGTCGGGGGCGCGGGAAGGACGCGGTGGCGGAGAGCAAGGGGGCACCTCTCAGGCCGCCCCCCGGCCAGCCTCCCCATTTTCAGGGGGCGTTGGGGGGGGTCCCGGCTTCGATCCTGGCCCGCCCTGCCCCACCCCGCCCCCTCGCCGGCTGCCCCTCCCCCCTCCTTTTGTGTTGGGAACGGGAATAGCCACTGCCCAAGGAAAAAAAGTATTTGTTTTCGTTTCGTTCGTCTGAGGGAAGTTGACAGAAGGTCAGAAGTTCAAATGCTGCCAGCGCACACGGCGGCCGGAGCGGCCTGGCGTCGGGCCGCGCGGCCGTGGGTCCCGGCGGGGGCGACTAGGGGCCCGGCGGGGGGCTCGGCCGGGCGCCCTGGCCCGGGAGGCGCCCCCGCCCGGGAACCGGCCTGCCCCCTCCCGCCCGGTGCCGCCCGGTGCCGCCCCTGCCAGCCTGGCCGTCGGAGCGCCGCCGGGAGCCCTTGGCCGAGCCCGCGCTCGGGCGCGTGGAGGGGCCGGCGGGAGGCCGCGGTCCAGCCCCGCGCGCACTGAAACCCGAGCCGCGGGATCGATAACCCGGGAGTAAGTGGAGCCGGGATGCGTCCGCCCGGGTGCGCGGCTCCGCGCGCTCGGCCCGGGTGGCGGGGCTGCGAGGCCTGCGGCCCCGGCAGGGTGCGGGCCGGGGACCCCGCGCCCTCCCGCGCCGGCCCCGAGAGGAGCGCGGCGCACGCCGAGCCCTCTGGCTCGGGGACCACCGGCGCCCCCGCCCCCGCCGCTTTCTCCGGGATCGCGCCCCTCTCGCCTGGCTCCGAGGGGTCCTGGGAAGGCCCCTTCCGTCCCGCGGGGGTCGAGCGTGAGCCGGGGGTAGGAACCCCGCACGCGCCGGGCCCCCCGCGGCCTGCGCAGAGTTAACTGCGGCTCTCGCCGCTCCCGGCACCGGCGCGCGCGTCCGCACTCGCGGGCCAGATTTAAGGTGGTCGGGAGCAGATGCCAGCGAGCCGGGGAGAAGGACCTTCTCCTCCCCCGCTCCCTCGCCGCCCTCTGCCCGTCCGCGGAAGCCCGCTGCCCCGCCGGGCCCTCGCCCTTCTCGGCTCCGCCGCAAGGCCGGGCAGCGGGCCGGGGAGCGCCGCGGCCCCGGAGGTGGCTCCCGGGTCGCTCCCGCCCCCAGCCTCCCCCGCACCAGCGCCCCGCCAGCGCCGCTCCGTCAGCGGCGGTGCGCTCCTGGCCCTAAAGATAGGAGTCGAATATTTTAATAGGGCAATAAAAAGGATGTTGACCTATATTCCTCAGGAAATCCATTTCTAGCTTCAGTCCTACGTGCGTGGAGTTGGCGGAAAGTCTCCCACTGGCGGGGAGATGGGCAGTCAGGAGTCTTCAGCGGAGGTAGGGAGGGCGAGAGGAATGTGTGTTTCGCTTTGGTTCGTCTCTCCAGCCCCCTCCCGCTGATACCGAGTCTCTCCTAATTCCTAGGCAAGCAGGTTGAAAACTAGCGTGATGCAATGCCAGTAAGTTCTAAGTCCCTCCCCTCAAGTACCGCGGGCTCGGGAGAATCAGAGGGCATCCTTAAAGAAATATCGATACATTCACACTCGGATGGGCACAACCGCCCGCGACCGAGTGGCGGTGGAAGCTCTGTGATCCGGGCAGGGGCCAGCCCGGCTGCTTCTGGAACCCCGACCCTTTGTCAGCACTGCCTGTGGAGGGGCTTCGGTGGGGTGGGGGCGACAGAGCGGGGGTAGCGGTGGGAAAAGCAAAGCACCGAGGAGAAAGGAGAGGGTAAGCGCAGAGGCTACACCTGCCCGGTGACCCCGACACCCCTTGACGCTGCCTCCTTGCCTCCTCCCAACTTGGAAAGGACAGATGACCCCAAAAGGAAGGTCTCCCCAAGTTTCCAGCCAGAGCCAGGCAGGATGGAAAGGCCATCCCAGCAGGATGCATGCGGTCAGGGGCTCCCGTGGACCGCATGTCCTGGCGTCCTTACCCCCCACCCCCACCCACAACTTGTCCATCTGGACCCTTCACCTCCATTCCCCTCCAGGAAGAGGAAGGCACCCGGAGGCCCGCAGGTGGGTGGGGAAGGAGCGGGCAAAATCGCCTTTCTACCTGCCTGAAGAGCAAACAGACCGAACTGCATGGTTACACATAACCCCTTGAAAGCAACACACTCCACGCCCCGCGCTGGGTTTCTACCTGAGTCATCAGCCGGTCCGCTCCAGTGTTTTCTTCATCCTTAAATATGATGTCGGGGTTGTAATTGGGGGTGAGTTCCTTAAATCGCTCTGAGTTTCTGGTGATCTTCCCCTCATATCTTCCACTGGCCCCTAGGGTCTTCTCCGCCACGTTGGGGATAAACTGCTTGTAGGCTAAAGGGGTCAGCTTTTTGGGGTTCCGCCTCTTGCCAAATCCCCTGCCGGGTCCGCACGCCAGCCCCGAGCACATCAACAGCGAGGAGACAAGCAGCACCAGCAGACATCTCGCCAGCAGCAGCATCTCGTCCATGGAGCCCGGGGACCTGGCGGCCGGCCGGCGCAGGTCCGAGTGCGCGAGGGTGCGGGTGTGCGAGTGTGCGCGCTCTGCCTCCCTCGCTCCGGCTGGCTGCTGGCGCCCGCGCGCCCTGCCTCGCTCTTTCTTTTCCTATATAACCTTGCCCGCCGCCGCCGCTGCGGGGGACTCGCCACCGATCCGCACCCAGACGGGGGCTGGGACGGCAGGCTGCTGGCCGCTGATAACGGAACGCATCGGAGTTGGGGCTCAAGACAGCCGGCAGAAGACAAAAAGAGTCTGATTTTAAATGGTAGCAAGCCTGAGAGCTTGTGCGAGAGGCTGTCTTCAGTACTATATTATAGCTGGCAGGGCGGATCTGATTGGCCGAAGCCGCACAAGCTTGTCTTCTGATGTTTAACCCTAAAAAAGACTCATTTTTTTCCCCCTCTGTTGCTGCTGTGGCTTTATTTTTACCTGAAGGCTTCTAGTTAAGAGAGGAAAACATCTTCACCGAAACAAAGGTGAGAGGGAGGGAGGAGACAGGCGGATGAGGATAACCTCAGTTACCCCTGCCCTGCACACACCTCCCATTCCCCCTTCCCTTCCTCCAGAATGGTAGATGCTTCAGTTAAAACCAACTTAAGTTTTTAAAGGACAATCTAGACTCAGTGTCCCCCACCCTCAAGCTTCCATCACCAAACAAATAGTCTCACAAATTGTTGGGCAGAGCTGCCCAGGTCTTATTTAAATGTTTTCCCAGGGACTTTATCATGCAGGCCAGGTCTCCCTGCAGTTGAAAGACAGGGGTGGGGGGGCGTCCTCTGCTCCTGAAGGTTCCAGTCGCTACAACTGGTCAGGACGCACATCACACACCATGTGGTGCTGTTTGAGGAGCTTCTGACACCTTAAAACAACGCGAACCTGCTGCTCTTTATTGTGCTTCACTTAATGCATTATTTTTAATGCCCTGAAAGTAGAATGGAGATGAGCTCAGGGGCTGGTGCAGAGTGAGCCGAGGGGATGGGCCGGCCGGCTGGGCCCGAGTGAGTCTGGGGGGCTGCACCCCAGCTCAGAGCAGAGGACAGTGCTGGTGCGTGTGGTGGGCGGAGGCCCACTGTGCTGGGGACGGAGGCGGGCAGCGGTGAGTGGACAAGGCTGTGCACACACCGCCCCCACGATTGCATCGATCGGAGCAAAGTGCAGGCCAGGGATGAGGTGAATGTGGAATTCAGGCTCCTTGCACATCACGCCGAGCTGGCTTTCCCTGGAGCTGGGCAAGCCAGTCATCGTGCCCTGGGGGCTGCAGCCTGGGGTGGGGCAGGGTGCTGGGGGCACACCGTCCTGGTCAGAGAGGGGCGTCCAGGAGCGAGCTCAGCGCTCAGGGCCGGCAACGCTGGAGCTCTCAGGTCCTGCCTTTAAAGAACAAACTCAAAGTCTTATTTCAACCAGAAAAAGAAAAGCAAAGATCCACCCCCCCACCCTTTTGTAGAATATGCCCTCCTTCTGGGCCCTGCCCTATTGCTCAGACACAGTAACTGCTGGGAGTGGGGTAGGGGGCGGGGCTCTCCACGTGGAGAGGACTGAGCGAGGCCTGGGACTCACTCTGCAGTTAAGAGCTGTCGCTGGGCCCCAGCCACAGTCCGGGCGAGCTCCACGCAGACACGCTTTGCTGGGGGTGGCATGGAAGGGGGGAGTCGTCAGAGTCTGCAATGCGGCCCTCACAGACACCCAGCATCACCGAGGCTCTGCCGTCCAGGAGCCCCTCCCCTCTCCATGCTGGTCTATGATTCGTGGGGCATCAACCCAACTTCCTCAAGGCCTCCCAGTGGGACAGAAGCGAAGGGTCACACAGGCCTGGACCCCGGAGGTCGGTCTGCTTGGGGCGGTGGCCTCGTGCAGCTCAGTGTGGTCGTGACACAGATGGAGGTGGGGGCTTGTCCTCAAGCCCCTGGGCCCTGGGGACACTCCAGCCTCTTGACCGCCCTCCCCCGGACACTGAGTGGCGTCTCCCTCCCTCCAGCCCCTTCCCTCCCCTCGCCTTTTCCTCTCTTAGAAAGGCAAAAGGCCTGCAGCACTGGGTCTCGGACCCGCAGCCGGAAACCCAGGACCCATGTAGCCACCATGCGAGCAGGAATGCTCCCCCAGAATCCCGCCAGGACCCCAGACCGGCCAGGCACCAGAGCGAGGCTGGCACTTGGGGAACCAAAGCCTGAGTTCCTCAGCTGCAGAGGGCTTGGAGACCTGGGGCCTCGGGGAGCGGGCACTTGGCCCGTCACTCCCAGGAGGTGGGAGGTCCCTTCTTCTGCCCCAGCGGTGGGGGGCGGGGGTTGGGCTGAGGCCCTCCGTGCCCCCCAGCCCAGGACACCCTGAGAGCCTGCCAGGGCCGCCTGCTCAGAGACTGGCGGATCCTCAGTAATGAAAAAGCAATAGGCCGTCCACCCACCACTGATGCCTGAATTCCAAGGACCTGCTCCCTGTCGTTGGGGCAGGGGTTGGGGAATCAAGACAAGTCAACTGCAGTTTGCATCTCTTGCCCTAGAAATGAGGGCATCTGCCGCGCGCCCTGAGAAGCTGAGGTCTCGCCCTCCCCCCACGTCCCCTTCCTTTCAGCCCACCCCTCCCACCTCCCAGACACCAGACACGGTTGTCTTCCACCTCCAGACGCCAGATGGCTCCCTCTCTTTGCCTTTACCCCTCCAGACGGTCCGGGCCCCTCCCCTTGCGGGTCCGAGGTTCCAAGCCCCAGCCTCTGCCCGCGCTGACCCGGCCTCCCATGTAACCCCGAGGGTCCCTTGCTGACCCGTCTGGGCCCTGCCGGCCTTTCCCGCGGTCATCTCCTTCCTCCCTCCACCCCGCCCCACTCCCCGCAGGCTCCCATCCTCCCATCCCTCGCCAGCATCCTTGCTGAGGACAGGTGGCTGCCCGGTTCCTGCCCCCGCTCCCAGGAGGCGCCTCCAGGCCGGCCCCCGTCGCCCCGCCGGCCCCCGCCGCTAGATGGCCCCGTCAGTCTGCCTACAGGCTCCGCTCTGCCCGTGTGGGAGCCGCGTGCCGCCCGGGTCGGGAGGCCCCGCAAGCGGGGCTAGACGGCGTGCTCCTCGTCCGCGGCCCCGTCTTTAGTTTACACGATCGCCCCTTCCCTTTTCAGGTTTGGCTGGGCCCTGCCGCGGGAGCGCTGGCCTCCCCATCAGAGCGGCATGGCCACACCGCTGCAGGGTTGCCTGGACCGCGGATCCTACCTCCCTCCTCCATGTGTCCCCAGCTCTGACTTCTTTTCCCCGATCACACTCGTACTCAGTCTCTTGCTATCCAATCATCCAGTTTCAATTGCTTTCACATTTTTGTTCCAGCTTTGGCAAATTGACTCTCTGCTGTTCCAGTTCTCCTAGGGATTGCCAGCCAGGCCCCGCTTGGGATGCTGGAGGGATGCACCCTTCTCCACTGCAGGCCTCGCCCCATGTTCCCTGCCCGACGGACTTGGCCCTGGGCCAAGGGTCCCCGGCCTCCTGGGGTGTCCAGGCAGGGCCCTGCTGGCCCCAGCGGGAGCCCCCCCGCCCCTCCGCGGGTCAACGGCAGCTGCCGGCCGCCCTTCATCCGTATCCCCATCACGCTGTGGCTGAGAGGCGGGCAGGGCTGGGAGGAACTGAGGAGGAGGCCCCCAGCCCTGGCACGCTGGCATGAAGGGCCAGCAGGGCAATGCTGTCTGCACGGGCTGGCGCCTGCATGGCCATGTCTCTCAGCGTTCAGAGCCAAGAGAGGGCCCTGCCCGGGGATGGGCACGGGCCTGGGGGGCAGACCCAGGGTTTTCCAGGCCTCAGTCGGTCTCTGAAGTAGGAGCGGAGGGGACAGTGAGCTCCCCTTCCCCCCGCCCCGGAGGACCTGTGATCTGCTCCTGGAGGGCCGTGCGTCTCTCCCAGGGACAGGATGAGCCCAGAACCAGAGCCGACTGGCCACGGGTCCTGGAGCAGGGTTTGGAGCGGCCCGGGTCAGACTCAGCCCTGCCTCTGGGAGTGGGCACCCTGGACAAGGGCACCTGTCTGGGGAGTGGAGACTCGGGGCCACATCCAGCTGCGCCTGCCATCTCCTGGCTGGGGGTGGGGGACTCTGGCCACCGCCGCTGGCACTGCTGCGTTGGAGGAGGATGGCTGCGACCCTTCTTGGCAGCTAGCGGGGCGCTTGCGTCATCTGGGCAACTTCTGCCCAAAGGTTTTATTTTAGATGGAAAATGATGCAGTGCTGACATGCAGGAACACTGAGGCTGTCACCCCCTCCCAGAGAGGAGGGAGCGCGGAGACCTCGGGGTGGGCTGGGGTGGGGGGCATGGCGTTTGCTGGCAGCTCTGCTGCTCCAGGTCTGCCCTCCTCCGCCCTCTCCCTCTTGACCCGTCACCTGACCGCTTGTGACCCCCAGCGAATGGTGGTCTTCGAGCCTGTGATTCCGTGTTGACCTTGGCCAGCAGTTGGTCTAGGGTGGAGCCTGGGAGCCAGCCCCTTCTGCTACTCTGAGCCCCCTACCCCCGCTGGCCCCCTAGGTGTGCAGATTTGACACCTTGGCCCAATCCTGCCCTCCTGCAGGGAGGCACTGGTGGTTTGGGCTGGCCTCCCAGGAGCCTTCTGGCTCTGCCAGGCACCAGTCCTGTGTGGAGCTGGGGTGGGGGCCCTCGGGGTCCTGCTTGGCCAGCCGCTCCTCCTGGACCCTCAACTCCACCCCCCAACAGAGTATCCCCTTCCTTTGCTGCCTTGAAAGGGGGTCATGCGCTTCCTCCTTTTCTAAAGATGCTTTTTGACATGGACCACTTTTAAAGTCTTTATTGAATCTCTTGCAGTACCGTTTCTGTCTTCTGTTTTGTTTTTTTTTTGGCCCCGAGGTATGTGGATCTTAGCTCCCTGACTGGGGATTGAACTTGTACCACCTGCATTGGAAGGGGAAGTCTTAACCCTTGGACTGCTGGGGACGTCCTGCCTCATCCCTCTTAAGGTGCCCAGGCAAGACCCAGAAACACAGAGGAATCGGGAGGAGGGGGCTGAGAGGTGGCAGCCGGAGTGGCAGGAGGTGGGAGACGGAACAGAAGGGGAAACTGAGGAGTGAACGCACACTCTTGGGCTTCGCACCATTAGAACAAGTCCCTGGAACCTCAGCAGCTCATCTACCCCAGCACTTGGGAGGCAGTGTTGACAAGACTGCCTGGGAGGGTTGTCGGTGCCTCTGGCAGGGGGGTGAGGAGTTTCCTGGGGAGACTGAAGCTGCACTCCAGGGGGAGGCCCTGTGGGGGGAGGTCCAGAGGGGAGGCACGCGGTGGATGCAGGAGGCACTTTCCCTGGGGGCCCGTGGCCCCTCGCCTGGTGGGGAATATGGCACAGGGCCCTTGCTCACAGTGGTGCCCTCCTGTGTGTTTGCCCAGCATCTCACCCAGAGAGTGCCGCGTGGCAAGAAGTTAAATCTCACCTGTAGCTTTGGGTATTCATATTTGCTCATTCATTGTTTATGATACATTTTCATTGTGCTTGGATGATATTCAGTTAATCAAGGCGCAGGACCCTATCAAGCAGGCACCACTTGCAGCTGAGTAAAATGAGACGCAGAGAGGGGAGACCTCTTGCCCAGGCACCTGCGGAAGATGAGGCAGAAGGGTGGCAGAGGGTGGCCCTGCCCTGGAGGCATGCTCGCAGCCTCTGCTGGGCTGGGGCCGCATGCATGAGCTGCAGGCAGCTCTGCCCAAGGCCACTTGGCAGTGAGAGGTCAGCGTGGACCAGACTGACCTCCATCTCCAAGCTCTGGGTTCTGCACTCCTGAGGCCCAGGAGAGACAGCCAGCAAGGCTGCATTTCCTGGGTGACCATGAGACTGGCCCCTGAGGTGTGGACAGAAGCGGGGGTTCCAGGTTAGGTGTGCTCAAGGACGCTGCTTCTATGAATCCTTGAATTATTGACCGCTCAGGTGACTGTGGAAAAGAACACAGAACAGCATGAAAGAAACCTTTAAAAATAAGAGCAGTCTTCCCTGGCCAGCCTCTCCAAGAGATGTCTCTGTTTTAGAACCTGGGACCTTCACTTGGAGGGGACAGCTGCTAGTTGGGAATGACAGAGATTTTCAGATGTAGGACTTCCCTTACCTACGGGTCCTCTGTTATTGTTACTCAGCGTTCTGTTTACCATGTGACAACGTGTGGGTCTCCAGGGCCTTTGACCAGGCCAGTCAGAGAGAGGGCAGCACCCACGTTGTGTGTTATCCATCTGCAGGATGGAGAGCGGAGGTGATCGGATGCACGCCCACCATCCCCCGCTGGGATGCTGAGCCTTTCTTTCCTCCTTGCCAGATCTCAGCGTTTGCTCATTCCAATTTTATTTTTCCAACAGATGATTGGTTTAAAGCGGCTTATGGGATACTCAGATCCAGGCAGACGACGAGATTCCCTGCAGCTGAGTGAGCCGGGTCCTCTCGTGTCCCTGTCTCCACAGGGTTGGGCAGGATAGACCGTCTGGAAGTCTCACTGACTGCCTCTTGCCTCTTGGTCCCTGAGTGTGTTCATTTTCACACCATTCTGCTCTCCGTCTTGGTTGTCTTGTTGTGGGCTAGCTCCCCCGGGCTGCAGTGACCAAGCGCCACGAAAGGCTTAAGACAACGGAGTACGTTATTTCATAGTCTGGAGGTCAGATGTTTGCAGGGCCATGTCCCGCGAGATGCCAGGGAGGGCAGTCTCCCAGCATCCTCTCAGCCTCCGGCGTTGTATCTTATGGGTTGTTGACGCTTCACACCTGGCCAGCTCCTCCCCACGCGTCTGTGCGTCTCTCCTCTTAGAACCACGCCAGTCTCTGGCTTAGGGCTCACCCCATGCCAGTGTGGCCTCATCTTCCCTAATTCCACCTGCAGAGAACCTAACTCCCACTAAGGCCCCATTCGCAGGTACTGGGCTGGTCTTGTTGTTCAGCCACTCAGTCGTGTCCAACTCTTTGCCACCCCATGGACTGCAGCACACCAGGCCTCCCTGTCCATCACCATCTCCTGGAGTTTACTCAAACTCATGTCCATGGAGTCGGTGACGCCATCCATCTCATCCTCTGTCGTCCCTTCTCCTCTTGGACATGACTTTTGGCCCCCGCTGAGCCCACCAAAGATGGATTAAGTGTTGGCTCTTCAGTGAGAGGCCAGATTCTCTCCGCCCCGCAGGTGAACTCCTGGTCAGGACCGCCTGGGACCCTGTTTCCTGCTGGGGTGAGCGGAGGCAGTCAGGACCCTGGAACTGCAAGTTGGGCCACCGCAGCTCGTTGCTGCCTCCGTTTGTGGGGCGGAGGCCGCGTCACAGACGGCGCTCTGCCTGTGTCTGCAGTATCCCCCAGCTCCTCATGTGCATGCACGTGTTTGCAGATCTCGCTGGAGCCCCGGCAGCTGCTGTCACAGGTCAGAATCCGTCCTGAGAGCTGGCACCTGATCTGGCCATTCCAGCCCCCCCAAAGAAAAGCTGCAGCCCATGGTACCAGGGTCTTTAGTCACAAACATCTCTTTCGATTAACTTAGATGGGCTGATTCCAAGTTTCTTGCTCTCCCGCATTTCCGTCCGCCGCCCTTGGGTCTTGCATGCCATCCTTGCAAGACCCGCAGTCAGCCCGTGACCGGGCCCAGGAATGCCTCCATCACTTGCCCTCTGTGCCTCACGTCCATCTTTGGGGCCAGCTGTGGCCTCTCGCCCTCCATGGAGTCTGTCTATCTCCCAGTATCCCCACCGCGACTTGTGGACCCCAGAGCTCGCCACGTTCCACCCTCAGCGTTGAGCTGATGGCCCCTGTGTTGCTGCTCACAGCAGCTTTGGCTTCAGGGGTGGTGGTTTGCCTTGAGTCACTGGGGAGCTATTTGTATCCTCAACACGTTTGCTAATTTCCAGAAGAGCCTTCAGGGTGTGAGTCTTATTCATCTCTGTTTAAGTCGAGCAGCTCCTGCTCAGAAGATGCTCAATAAATATTTGTCAATTGACAGATGTTTCTTATTAATTAGCCAGTTCGACTGGTGACGTGCTGTGAGATGCACTCTGGTGGACGCTGCTTAAAAAGTAACCCAACAAGGCAAAGCGAGCAAAGAGCAACAACGGAAATCTCCACGTCAGGTCAGAGTCTGGGTACTTCCAAGGCCTCGGTCTTGCTTCGCTGTGATCACAGAGGGGCTGCGGGGCGGCGGGTCTCCTCCTGTTCCCACACATAGCACCCCGGGCGCTGACCACAGCAGCCGCAGGGCCTCAGAGTGCAGCCCGAGTCAGGCCCGGTCTCTGCGGCCCGCAGGACTTGAGCCGGGGCGGGATCCCCGTCTGTGAAACGAGATGAACGCCCGGGTGGCAGGGCTCACTGGGCAGGTGACCGGTGCCTGGCAGTGCCTGGCCCCGCGTGGGCGATGAGCTGAACAAACGTGGTTTTGCGTAGACTGGTGGACACGGCCACTCGATTCTCGTTGCGGGGAACTGGGCGTCAAGCAATGCCACCTTTTCTCACCAGAGTGGGTCTACGCCAGGTGGCTTCTTCAGTCCGATGAAAAGGACACTGGACCCAACTGAGAATTTAGATCATATTCTTGCCTTCGTGGCTCCTTTTCCTCACCCTGCAGGTTCCCCTGTCTCAACACCACCTGGGCCCCGGTTGCATCCATGAAGGGTGTCTGGCAGGGGCCCAAAGGGGCCTCAGAGGGCCGTCCCAGGCGAGGATGTGTGAGCCCCACAGCGAAGCTCTGAGATCAGGGTGAACACCAGACAGGACCCCAGAGTGACTCGCTCAGCCTCTGGCTTGGCCCCGGCTCTTCTGCTCAGGCGTGGAATGAGCTTGCACTTGGTGGCCCTGGATGCTACCTTTTCCACCGTGAAGCTTGAGTGGCTGGTGTGCCTGGGGCCTGCTGAGCTCTGAACGACTTCCTTTTCCATGTAGGGAGCTTTCCCTCGTTTTCTGCGCTGACTCCCTCCCGCAGGATCTGGGATGTCCCTACCAGCGTCTTATCCACAGGGAAGGGAGACTCCCGATTGGCGTGTCCCCTTGAGCGCTCCATGCTTCTTTCCATGGAGGGGAAGGTGGGGACAGCCTGGGGGAGGTGGGCCAGGGGCGGGGGGTGGTGCGGAGAGGGTGGGATGCCAAGAGAAACCTGAGGGCACGGGATCAAGTCAAACCCGACACCGCTCCTCCGGGCCTTTTCAGTGTGAGGACGGCTCACCCCAGAGTACACAAACCGACAGACTGCATCCCAGCTCTCCCTGTTTGAGCAGCGCCCAGACAAAGCCTGCCCTCCGAGCCCTCCCTCGGGCCGGCCCCGTCCGCCATGGTAACCGCTGACTCCCTGGCCCTGGGAACCGGCCAAGTATGTGCCCGACTGCCCTGGATTCCCTTGCTTCTTCCCCGTCAGCGGATGGCACTGGCTGTTGTGCACGTGTGTTCTTTCTTGCCCTGATGTATTTATGCCCTAATTTTCTCGTGCTTTGTTTGGGGGAGGATGGGTGGGGTGGGAGGCTGTGGAGTGGCCAGGGGAATCTTTTGTATCAGATTGGCCAAGAATGTGTGTCCCTTGGGTTCTTGAAAGGCCACCGCCAAGACGCTGGGCGAGCCAGTGTTCCGCAGGACGCAGCTCTCGATGCGCTCGGAGCGACGTAGCACCTCACGCCAGTGTGATCACGTGGCATCCTGATTCCGCTATTAAGGAAGAAGTAGGTAAAAAGGCCATGGACACCTCAGGCAACAGTTGTTCAAAGGAGGCAGTAAAACGTGTCATTAGGCAAATCCAGTAAGGCGTGGCGGCAGCTTTCAGCCATCCAGCCGCATATCACCTCTGTAATTCACTGTGTTTCAACGAGGTCCGTCTTTTTATAATTTCCTGTTAAAAGCCACAGCAGAAGCACGATTCATTTTTAAATCTCTAACTCAGAGTGTTCAGACAGGCACAGCGTGGTTTCTTCTGGGTGAGGAGGGTGGGATCTTTCAAGGACAAGCCTGGAATTCTGTTAGCTTTAAGTCCACAGACCTGCGTCCAGAGGAATCCCTGAGTCTTAACGGTCTCTCTTCCCACTGAATGTCAGGTAGCTCCACCCCTTTAACAATTACACAGTTTTGCCCAAATCTGCTATAACAGGACAACTAATCTATCGGTCACCTTTCTCTGTAGAAATAATCAATTCTAATCAGTAATTGCTTTTGGGCAGTAGTTCAATTCTGCTGTCATCTTTTGGCTCATGGCATCACAGCATCATCCGAGTAACTCTAAGGGCAAGAACACATTTCACGATGACGGTGTTCAAGGCCAGACAGCACTTATTCCTGTGCGTAACTATTAGGTTGGTATGCAGTGCCTGTGTCCACACTTTATTCTCCACTTCCACCGGGCAGAGATGTGCGTAGGAGTCTGTGTCTTCAGAATGTCAAACATCTGAGTCTCTGGGAGAGGTCATCTTTTCTTAGTTTTTGGAGAAAGATTTGGTGCCAGGTGAGCACAACCCGGGATTATTGAAGTGGATTTTCTGGGGAAGCTTTTATAAGGTCTTAGATGCAGCACAGGAGGAGGGAACGGCGTTAAGTCAGAGGTGAACCAAGAATCTCATGCAAACAGTTTTCAAACCCCGACCCATATCCCTGTGGCTGAGTCATGCTGGAAGGGTAGAAGCCAGTGCTGGCAGGTTTGGCCATGGGCAGCAACTTGAGGACCTCGGTCCCCGCCTCTGTGACCCATCCCCAGAACTTCTGTTTCCACATCCTCCCAGAGCTGGGCCCCCTCCCTTCCCCGGTCTAGGTGAGTCTTACTAATAAGTTTGGGCTGTTAGATGACTCAGTTATGGGATTTTCTGTGGTCTAACTTGGGCTTCCCTGATAGCTCAGTTGGTAAAGTATCTGCCTGCAATGCAGGAAACCCTGGTTTGATCCCTGGATCAGGAAGATCCCCTGGAGAGGGGATAGGCTACCTACTTCAGTATTTTTGGGCTTCCCTTGTGGCTCAGCTGGTAAAGAATCTGCCTGAAATGTGGGAGACCTGGGTTGGGAAGATTCCCCTGGAGAAGGGAACGGCTACCCACTCAAGTATTCTGGCCTGGAGAATTCCATGGACTGTACAGTCCACGGGGTTGCAAAGAGTCGGACACGACCCAGTCACTTTCACAACTTGGCTTTATAATTTCCCCAACTGGAGGTTTAAATATCCAGTATGTCTTATTTACTCAATAATATAGTCCTTGCGAAGTTGAGTTAAAAGGGGGCGTATCTGGTCCTGACTGCCCTCTTGGGGTGTTGGTGGGGGTGGAGCTTGCAGATGAGCAGAGTGGGCTTAAACCAGCTGTAACTGCCACCTACTCCTCAGGGACTTTAAAAACTGTGACCATTTTCTTGAGTTTTTTTTTCTCTCTCTCTAGTGTAGGTTTTGTAGGAGAGAAACACGGAATTTGCTCCTAGTGCAAAGTTTTCCAAAATATATGTTATAAAGAAATAAAAACCCTATTAAAATATTTATAAATCTAAACAACCCCAGAAGCCACACACACAATTAAGCCTTTCAACCTTCTATTCTGAAAGCCAGATAAATCATCATTCAGAGAGTGAAGATGAAAAATCAAAACACACACAGAGTGCTCAGACGGCTGCCATAAAAGAAGGCTCGGAATGCGGTCTAGAAAATTACCCTCGTTTCTGATCCATGCACGGTGCACAGACATCCCAGGAAATCTTTGAGTTTCTGACTCATCAAAAAAAAAAAAAAAGCTTGTGTGATGTCATCTTTGGAGAGCATCACTGAAGTTTAAGGACTCTAGCAGGAAAATGGGAAATCTGATTCAACCCCTGACATTATAGATGGGGAAACTGAGGTTCATCGAACTCAAGTCCCTTGCTCCTGTCAAAGGGTGGAGAGTTTACAAAGCCAGGGCTAGAGCAGGCCCTTCCCACCCTTAGATCAGGCCCCGCTTTCATGTCCGTCTCATCCCAGAGATTCAGAGTCCAGCCTGTGAACCAGCCCTTGGAGCCCAAGAACCACACATCTTATTCTTCAGGTGTAGGAGACACTGGAAAAAGCTTGTTCACCAGTTCATCTCCTACCGTGTATCCACACTTCTGCTTAGTCATTCATTTCACTGACATGCACTTGACTCCTAGGAGGTGCTAACACGGGCTCAGAAGTCCTTTCCTACAAACTCAGGAACCATCTGCTGACATCACGTTCAGTCTGCGGAAGAGATGTGATCGTGGAAACTGCTAAGGCTCGTCCCAGAGTCAAGGGCAAGGGCTGCTACCCCTGGAAATGAAGCCCTGGGGTTTCACACCTGCTTCTGCCCCTGGGGTTGGCATTAATTTCTCAGGCAGGGGCCTCCTGGTAGTGTCAGTTTGGAGACCACATCCGTCCATCTATGGCTGGGCTGGGGGGGGTGTCTCCCTTTTCCCTTGGGGCGGTGGGGGGGGTTCAGTTCCTGACACCAAAGCCTGGCTAGAGTTTCTTTACTTCTCCAAATTGAGGGGTAGGGTTTCCACAGCTGCCTCCCAGTTTCTTCCCTGCAGGAGAGGCCCTTGCGCGTGGCTCTCCTGTCTATCACAGGGGCCACTAAAGCCAGCTCCCAGGGTCCACAGCAGGTCTGACTGCCCCCCTAGGGCTGTGGCAACGTCGGTTTCTAAGAGTAAGGATCTTAGCGTTTGCTCTGTAGCTGCTGGAAAATTCCTCTTTCCAGGTATGTTTCAGCACCTTCGAACGGGGATGTTGCTCAGCACGTGCGCGGTGTGCTTGTCGCAGGTCCTGAGGCCCCAGCCTGGCTCAGTCCGAGGTGCTGGCAAGACCCTGCCCACTTCCTCGCCAGGCAGCTCTGCGAGCGGCGGCAGCTCCTAGCAGCCCCTGCTTTCCTGGCTCGCCGCCCGCCCCTCCCCCGCGCCGGGCGCTGGCTGTGTGCAGGTGCAGGCTGTCTGGATCCGCAGGCTGCGCGGGCCGCTCGTGGCGGGTGGGGGGCGGGGAGCCCTTTGATTGACAGCCTCGCCCGGTGGGCGTGAGGCTGAGGACGGCCCTCACAGCTGGAGGGGCCTCGGTGATGTGGGTGGCGACGGCGCCTCTTCCGTTTGGTCTTCTCGGTCGAGGCTGTCTGGACTCCCGGGGAGGGTGTCACCTGGTGACCTCCGGCTTGTGGGGCGTGTGGCGGGTGCCTGGAAAGTGCTCACCTCGGCTGCCGGATGCCACGTCTCCTCCAGGATGCGAAGGGGTCCAGCCTGGGTCCCCGTCCGTCTGCTGCCTTCCTTTGAGGCAGTGGCCCGGGCAGGGCCGGAGCAGGGCGGAGAGGTGCGAGAGGGGGCCGGGCCACGACCCCCGAAGGGCATCGGCAGTCGGGGAGCCCCGGTGCCGGTCCGCGGTAGCCTCTGGCCTCCCTCCTGGGCGCTCATCACTGGGAAGGACCGATGACAGCGTGACGGGGAGAAACGCCCCCCAGGAGAGGGCCCGGCTCAGCCTGGCCCGCCCCGCCCCTCCGGCCGGGCGTGCGGAGGGGAGGGGAGGGCACCGCCGGCCGGAGGGAGGGAGGTCGTCCGGCTGCGGATGAGGGTCCCGCCCAGTCCTCCGTGCGGGGCCAGGGTCGCTGTCCATGGTTCTGTCGTTCAGCGTTCTCCGCAGGCTCCCCCTGTGCCGCTGTGAATGCGCTTCTAGACCAGGTTGGGCGGTGGGGGAACTGAGGGGGCCCGTGTTCATCACGTAAGGCCGGGGATTCCACGAGTGAGACGCAGCTCTGCAGTGAGGCCGAGGGGAGGGCCTGAAAAAGCAGGGGGCTCGAGAGAGGGGGCCTCTGAGCTGCATGACCCCGGGGCAGGGGGCTCCGCTACTCTGGGACCCTGGGGGGAGGGGAGCTCCTGTGGGTGCACGTGCACAGGAAACGGGGTCAGGGGCTCCCCGGGAGCCAGGAGCCGCGGGGAGGACGCTGTCTAAACAGGGCTGGATTTAACGTCTTCTTTTTCAAGTGCCTTTTGGGTTCCAGGCAGGAAGGGGCGGGGGAGGAGAGGAGGCTTGGCCCAGGCCCCCAGGCCTTCCCTGGAGACTGCCCTGAGTCACTGCGGAAGCAGCACCCAGATAGCAAGTGCCCGGTGTGCAGGGGCGAGGGCATCCGTGCTCTAGAGGACACGGGCCCCCAGCTTCTCAGAGCTCCTCCTCTCTTTGATGGAACCTTCCCAGCAATCTATAGGGGAGGCACTGACAGTCCTGGGGGCTTCCCTTGGGGCTCAGACTGTAAAGAATCCGCCTGCAATGCAGGAGACCTGGGTTCAATCCCTGAGTTGGGAAGACCCCTTGGAGAAGGGATTGGCAACCCACTTCCGTGTTCTTGCCTGGAGAATCCCATGGACAGAGGAGCCCGGCAGGCAGCATCCACGGGGTTGCAGAGAGTTGGACACGACTGAGCGACGAACGCACACACACCAACAGTCCCATGTTACAGAGGAGCAAACTCAGCCCTCTAGGACGGCACACCGGGTCGGGAGGTGTTTGTCTGTGGCGGGGGTGTCCTTCCAGGCGTGGAGTGGGTGTCGCTCTGCACGCTGGCATGGTCCCTAGCCTTGCAACCCCTGAGCCTCCAAGAGACCTCACAGGGCCCCACCCCGCAGCCTGAAACCTCACAGACGCCCACTGTCAGGAAGACAGGACAGTTGTCAAAGCGCTCTTCACTATTCCTCCAAGGAATTAGAAGGCCTCCAGGCCCCTCCCTTGTAGCTCTCATAACCCACGGCCAGGGACACCAGGGAACAACCCAGCAAGGCCTTTCACAAATGCACTAACTGTAGGGAGGACTCCTGCAAACAGACACCTAGACGGAACCCATCTTACATGGCAGCTTCACTTATTCAGAACACACCCAGTAACCAGAAGAAGAGTGAAAAGGCCCCTGTGTGTGCTCCATCACTCAGCTGTGTCCAACTCTTAATGACCCCAAGACTGTAGCCCACCAGGCTCCTCTGTATATGGGATTCTCCAGGCGAGAATACTGGAGTGGGTTGCCATGCCCTCCACCAGGGGATCTTCCTGACCCAGGGATCGAACCTGCATCTCTCGGGTCTCCTGCATTGGCAGGTGAGCTCTTTACCACTAAAAAGGACTCTGGATGCCGAGATAGATGTACTAGGTCCATACCCATCCCGTCCAGACCCTCACCTGCAATCTTCATGCTCTTGAGAAATTTATAACTTGGTTTTCTGGTTATGAGCATCCGGCATTTTTAGAAATAAAACATCCAAGACAGAAGAGAGCTTCCTACAGGTTGGCATCACTAGAGCCCAGATGAAATGAGGGAAGAGACAGGAAAATGAACTACCCTGGGCCAGGCTCAGGGGCTCCAGGAGCCAGTGGCCGGGTGCCTGGGGGAGCTGGCAGCCGGAAGCACTGGGCAGGGTTCAACTTCTGCAGAAGGCAGTAACTCAAGCTCATGGAGCAGGTGGATTTTGTTCAGTTTGAAGTTTAATAAAGTGGAGAGATGGTGCAACATTTCTCCAGAGACATTCTAGTCCAATGTGAAGAGCAGGCTAACTGGGATGACAGTTAGCCCTGGATTCCTGGAAGGCTGCCCCCTGGGAGGGTGGGCACTTGCGTCTCAGCTGAGTGGTGACCCCCCCACCCTTGGGAACTTGGCTGCCCTCGGGCCAGTGGGGACAGGTTGGAGATTGACCTCCACTCTGGAGATGGTGGCAGCCTGAGCCGGGCAGGAGCTTTGCTGTTGGGGGTGGGGACAGTGTGTCTGTTCCCTAGGACTGGTGGCGGTGGTGGCGGGGCCGTCCTCAAGCCCACGGCAGGAACTGACTGGAGCTTTTCTCACTCTAGGAGGCTGGTTTTTAAACTGCTTTGTTAAGCTTCCCTGGTGGCTCAAATGGTAAAGAATCTGCGTGCAATGCCAGAGACCTGGGTTCAATCCCTGGGTTGGGAAGATCCCCTGGGGAAATGGCAACCTGCTCCAGTATTTTTGCCTGGAGAATTTCATGGACAGAGGAGACTGGCGGGCTACAGTCCATGGGGTCACAAAGAGTCGGACACGACTAAGTGACTAACTTTGACTTTGTAGAGATGGAATTCACAGACCCTACAACTCATCTGTTTAAAGTGTGATTCAGTGGTTTCTAGAATAATCAAAGATATGTGCAGCCATCACCCCAGTTTAGAACATTTTCACGACCTTCAAAGGCAGCCTTTAGTTACAGCTCTCCTGCCTCTTCACTGCCCGTCCCCTCAGCCCGGCCCAAGGCCGACCTGCTCTCTGCTCTATCACGGTCCCTGTGCTGGACGTTCAGGGCGACAGGACGCGTGGCCTTCCGTGACTGGCTTTTCCGCACAGCGTGACGTTTCCAAGGTTCATCCGTGTTGTAGCCTGTGTCCGTGCGTCACGCCTTTTTCTAATAGTAGAAATATATGTCCTTGTATGAAAAGGGCATGTTTGTTTATCCCTTCTTTCATCTCCCCCTGCCCCAGATATGCAGAATCGTGTTGTCAGCTGCCCCCATCGCGTTGTAGATGACGTGCCCAGGGCTCGTTTATTCTGTGGCTGCGAGTTTGCACCTTTTGCTCACCTTCACCTGTTTCGTCCCCCTTCCCCGTCCCTGCCTCTGGTCGCCACCAGTCTGTTCTCTGCCTTTATGAGTTTGGAGTGTGTGTGTTTAGAGAAGGCATGTCAGATTGTACAGGGTTGGTCTTGCTCTGTCTGACTTATTTACCTTAGCAAAATGCCCTCAAGCTCCATCTGTGTTGTTGCAAATGGCGGGATTTCCTTCTTTTTATGGCTGAATAACCTACCACTGCTGAGTGTAATGTGAAACTATCATGCGTGGATATAGGCCGTTTTTCTTTATCCACTCCTCTGTCAGCGGACACCTGGGTTCTTTCCATGTCTCTGCTACTATAAATAATGCTTCAACAAACATGGGGATTCAGATATCTTTTTACGATGCTGATTTTTCCTCCGATAAATACCCAGAAATAGAATTGCTTGATCAAATGGCAGTTCTATTTTTTTTTTTGAGGAACCTCCATACTGTTTTCTATAGTGGCTGTACCAATTTCCATTCTCCCCAACAGTGTACCAGGGCTCCCTTTTCTCCACGTCCTCTCCAACTCTTGTGGTCTCTTGTCTTTTTGACGACAACCATCCTAACAGACATGAGTTCATCTCTCACTGTGGTTCTGATCTGCGTTTCCCTGGTGATTAGTGGTGTTGAGCATCTTTTCGTGTACTTGTTGGCCACCTGTGTGTCTTCTTTGGACAAATGTCTATTCAGCTCCTCTGTCCATTTTTTAATCATATTATTATTTGATATTGAGTGGTATGTGTTCTTTATATATTTTGGATATCAACTCCTTATCAGATATATGATTTGCAAATTTTTTTCTTATTCAGTAATTTGCTTTTTAATTTTGTTGATGGTTTCCTTTGCTGCACAGATTTTTAGTTTGATGTAAACCCACTTGTTTATTTTTGCTTCTGTTGCCTTTGATTTTGGAGTCAAATCCAAAAAATCATTGCCAAGACCCACATCAGGGAGTTTGCCTCATTTTTACTTCTAGGAGTTTTATGGTTTTGGATCTTACAGTCAAGTCTTTAACCCATTTTGAGTTGATTTTTGTGAGTGGAGTAAGATAGTAATTTCTTTCACATGTGGCTGGCCAGGTTTTCCAAATCTATGTATTGAAGAGACTATCCTTTGACCACTGAATATTCTTAGTGCTCTTGTCAAATATTCCTTGACCATATACGCAGGACTTTATTTCTAGGCTGTGTATTATCTTCTGTGGGTCTACGTGTCTATTTTTATGCCGGTATCGTACTGTTCTGATAACCACAGTTTTGTCGTACAGCTTGAAATCAGGAAATGTGATGCCTCTTCATTCATTTTCAGTATTGTTTTAGCTATTTGGGATCTTTTGTGGTTTCCTACAAATTTTAGAATTGTTTTTTCTACTTTCGTGAAAAATGCCATTAGAATTTTGATAGGGATTGCACTGAATCTATAGATGGCTTTGGGCACTATAGACAGTTTAATAATATTAATATCTCCAATCCGTGAACATAGGATACTGCTCCATTTATTTGTGTCATCTTCAATTTCTTTCATCAATATCAGACAAATTTCAATGTACAGGTCTTTCACCTCCTTGGTTAAATTTCTTCCTAGATATTTTATTCTTTTTATGAAACTGTAAATAGGATTATTTCCTTGATTTCTCTTTCTGATAGTACATTGTTCAGTTCAGTTCAGTTGCTCAGTCATGTCCAACTCTTTGCGATCCTATGGACTGTTGCACGCCAGGCCTTCCTGTCCATCACCAACTCCCAGAGCCTGCTCAAACTCGTGTCCATCGAGTTGGTGATGCCATCCAACCATCTCATCCTCTGTCGTCCCCTTCTCCTCTTGCCTTCAGTCTTTCCCAACATCAGGGTCTTTTCCAATGAGTTAGTTCTTTGCATCAGGTGGCCAAAGTGTTGGAGCTTCAGCTTCAGCATCAGTCCTTCCAGTGAATATTCAGGACTGATTTCCTTTAGGATGGACTGGTTGGATCTCCTTGCAGTCCAAGGGACTCTCAGGAGTCTTCTCCAACACCGCAGTTCAAAAGCATCAGTTATTTGGTTCTCAGCTTTCCAGTCCAACTCTCACATCCATACATGACCACTGGAAAAACCACACCTTTGACTAGACGGACCTTTATTGGCAAAGTAATATCTCTACTTTTTAATGTGCTGTCTAGATTGGTAATAACTTTTCTTCCAAGGAGCAAGCGCCTTTTAATTTCATGGCTGCAGTCACCATCTGCAGTGATTTTGGAGCCCAAGTAAATAAAGTCTGACACTGTTTCCATTGTTTCCCCATTTATTTGCCATGAAGTGATGGGAGCGGATGCCATGATCTTCGTTTTCTGAATGTTGAGTTTCAAGCCAACTTTTTCACTCTCCTTTTTCCCTTTCATCAAGAGGCTCTTTAGTTCCTCTTCACTTTCTGCCTTAAAGATGGTGTCATCTGCGTGTCTGAGGTTATTGATATTTCTCCCTGCAATCTTGATTCCAGCCTGTGCTTCATCCAGCCTGGCATTTTGCATGATGTACTCTGCATATAAGTTAAATAAGCAGGGTGACAATATACAGCCTTGACGTACTCCTTTCCCAGTTTGGAACCAGTCCGTTGTTCCATGTTTGGTTCTAACTGTTGCTTCCTCACCTGCATACAGATTTCTCAGGAGGCAGGTAAGGTGGTCTGGTATTCCCATCTCTTGAAGAATTTCCTACAGTTTGTTGTGATCTGCACAGTCAAAGGCTTTAGCTTAGTTGATTAAGCAGAAATAGATGTTCTTCTGGAATTCTCTTGCTTTTTCTATGATCCAACAGATGTTGGCACTTTGATCTCTGATTCCTCTGCCTTTTCTAAATCCAGCTTGAACATCTTGAAGTTTACAGTTCACGTACTGTTGAAGCCTGGCTTGGAGAATTTTGAGCATTACTTTGCTAGCATGTGAGATGAGCGCAATTGTGCAGTACTTTGAGCATTCTTTGGCATTGCCTTTCTTTGGGATTGGAAAGAAAACTGATCTTTCTCAGTCCTGTGGCCACTGCTGAGTTTTCCAGATTTGCTGGCACATTGAGTGCAGCACTTTCACAGCATCATCTTCTAGGATTTGAAATAGCTCAGCTGGAACTCCATCACCTTCATTAGCTTTATTCATAGTGATTCTTCCTAAGGCCCACTTGGCTTTGCACTCCAGGATGTCTGGCTATAGGTGAGTGATCACACCATCACGGTTATCTGGGTCATGAAGATCTTTTTTTGTACAGTTCTTCTGTGTAGTCTTGGCACCTCTTCTTAATATCTTCTGCTTCTGTTAGGTCCATACCATTTCTGTCCCTTATGGAGCTCACCTTCGCATGAAATGTTCCCTTGGTATCTCTAATTTTCTTGAAGAGATATCTAGTCTTTCCCGTTCTATCATTCTCCTCTATTTCTTTGCACTGATCAATGAGGAAGGTTTTCTTATCTCTCCTTGCTATTTGTTGGAACTCTGCATTCAGATGGGTATATCTTTCCTTTTCTCCTTTGCCTTTCACTTCTCTTCTTTTTCTCAGCTATTTGTAAGGCCTCCTCAGACAGCCATTGTTGTACATTTTTAGAAATACACCTAACTTTTGCATATTAATTTTGTATCCTTCAGCTTTACTGAATCCATTTAATCACTGTCGTATACATTTTTTTGGTGGAGTCTTTAAGATTTTCCCTGTGTAGTGTCATGTCATGTACAAACGAGACACTTTTACTTTTTCTTTTCTCGTTTGGAGGGCTTTATTCCTTTTCCTTGTGCAGTCGCTCTAGCTAGCACTTCCAGTGCTGTATAGTATAAAAATGGAGAGAGTGGGCATCCTGTCTTGTTCCTGATCTTAGTGTGGAAGTTTAGCTAGGAGCTTTTCACCTTTGAGCATGAGGTTGGCTGTGGGCTTTTCTTACATGGCCTTTCGTATGTTGAGGTAGGTTCCCTCTATTCCTGCTTTGTTGAGAGCTTTTGCTTTTGGCTAGAGGTGCTGCCATGACCATTTGTGGACTGGTCTCTGGGTGGATGTGTGCTCCCAGAGAGGGTTCATCAGAGCGTGGTCAGGAGACAGAGGCCAGGGGTGAGGACTTGCTCAGAGGCCAGGAGGGGCTAGCTCCCTGCTCTGCCCCAAGCCTGTGGTCACTCTCAGGGTTACCCTCGTGAGACCTGATCCGCAGGTGTATTCTCTGAAGACAGTGAGTGTCTGAGCTCCTGGCCCCACAAAGGTGTTTGAGTTCTTTCCTATAATCCTTATAATTCTTATGTATCCTGTCATCAATGGTATATGAACTCGTCTGTGCAGAAATCACTCCTGCGTGGACTCTCCTGTGATTCTGCGGGTACAGTGACCTAAGAGAACAGACGCTGCAGTGAGGAAATGCAGAGTCAGCTCGGTCCTAGGCTCGGAATGGGTGTCAGGGCCCGCTGCCTCGGTTCCTGATCCTGAAGACATTGGGGTGCACCTGCCGAGATGTCTCTGAGGTCCCCAGCCCTGGCATCTATGGGTGTAGCCAACCTTGTTGACAGAGTGAGGTGCACGCAGGGTCCACCCTGCTTCTCTAGGGGCCTCTGCTGCCCCCGCAGAAAGCCAAAGTCCTTGGACTCGGTTGTCCAGTCAGAGTCTGGGCTCCTGTCTGGAGAGCCGGCAAGGGCCCTGGCCACTAGTGGCTGGATGCTGGCCGCCCGGCTTCCTGTCCCCTAGGCATGGTGCTGTCCATGTCCTGTGTGAGATGTAAACCCTGTCCAGGGAGGAGATGCCACAGCCCTGCTGGGTGTACAGCACCCCTGGAATGGGCGGGGTCTCTTAGGAACTCGGTCTTGGAGGGTCGTGAGCTTTCCTACTCTGCCGATGCCTTCTTTTGTATTTTTTAGTATTTATTTATGTATTTGGCTGCATCGGGTCTTAATGGTGGAATGTGGTGTTCCGTCGTGGCGTACTGACTCTCCAGCTATCGCGTGTAGGCTTCGTTAGTCCGCAGCTTGTGGGATCTTAGTTCCCTGACCAGGGATTGAATCTGCGCCCCCTGCATTGTAAGCAGGGAGTCTTAACCACTGGACCACCACAGAGGTCCCTATGTCTTCTGAATCCCACCTGTCTATCCCCCTAACCCCAGCTCCTACTACTGTTCTAGGTAAGCAAAGGTGTTTAATAAACACTTGTAAACTGCTTGAAGAATTAAGCGGTGTTCTCAGAGCTCCCTGGATTCAGACATCACTGGAAAGCAATTGAAGTTGTTCACATGCCTTGGGCTCTTAGCCAGGATGGCTGTGACCTGGCCGCAATCTACTCGTCATGCTGAGGACACATTCCCCACTTCACACTGCCTCCCTGGGCCTCGCCTGGCCAAGGCTCTGAGTCACTGCACGTTTGTGACGATGGCCCTTTTAACCAAGAGAGACCCAACTACAGAGCCAGGTTTGTGCAAGAATCTATGTCTGCTGATCATTCATATAAGGGCTTTCCTCGATCTTGCCTTTCATTAAGAATGACAGTCCAGAACTTCTCCGGGTCTAGAGACAGAGCCGTCACTAGGGCACGGAGACCACCCCCCGCCCCCCAACTCCTCTGCTCTAAGAAGGCATCTGTTCTGACTCCTCTTGAGCCAGGACTTGGGAAAATCACTTGTCCGGAGTTTCTTAGTGGTGAAGAGGGAAGATGCACCTCTGTTATCCTGAGGGTCTGCACTGAGTTGGGCTTGGGGGTGGATGTGAAGTGATGATGTTGAGATCCGGCCAGAAAAGAGGTCCATCTGGCCGTCATTCTGATTGTCCCATGACCAGCTTGTTTGCTTCTGCTGGACGTTGTCTTGGTGCACACGCGAGTACACCCAGCATTGTTCCACTCATCCTGCGTCGTCCACAGTGGAGTGGATGTTCTTTCAAAGACAGCGTCAAGGGCTTCCAGTTGTTAGGAGGTGAGACAGCAAACTGTAGTCTGAGAAGCTTCAGCAACACTTCTGCAAGAGCACCTTGGTTCTGTGAACCGAATGGAGGGGTCCGAGAGAAAGCTAGAGGAACTTTGGTTGTTTGCTGAAGTGTTGGCTGTAAGGAACTTCCCTGGTGGATTGGACAGTAAGGAATCTGCCTGCAATGCAGGAGACCTGGGTTCAATCTCTGGGTTGGGAAGATCCCTGGAGAAGACAATGGCAACCCACTGCAGTATTCTTGCCTGGAGAATCCCGTGGGCAGAGGAGCCTGGCGGGTTACAGTCCGTGCAAAGAGTCAGACACGACTGAGCGACTATCACTTTCACTTTTTAACTGTAACAGAGGCTTCAAGTTCAATGAACTGAATTAGGAAAAAATATATAAGTTACTGGGTGTAATGCCCTTGATGTCCCATGACATTTTCTTAAAATTTTGGCACCCCCCCCACCTCCGTAAAGTGCATTAAGATGGCAAAAAACACATAAACACATAAAACAGAGGTATTAAGTGTGGACATTTTCAAGAAGAATTACGTTTTTACACTGACTTATTTTTTGTGGACATGGACGCTTATGGTTGTGATTATCCACCGAAACACTGAGAAAGTCAAATTGAATAAAACCTTTTTTGTGATTGCCCTAGAAAGACAAATGCTTCTTGATAGTCTTAAAAAACTGCTGTGTCTTTCTAGAAGAGAGCTGGAAATCCTGCTCTTTGGTGGAGAGGCCAGACCACCTCCCAGGTGAAAGACTTGAATCTCAGTGTCCCCAAGAAGGGGGCTGAGGATTTAGGGTCAGACACACGAGTTCATTTCCCTGGAACACTGGGAGCCAAGCTCGAAGGCACAGAGTGGATGCTTTACTCTGAAATGACAGCGGAGAGACGGGAAAGCAGCCCAGCGACTCAGAGCTCTCTGTAGTCAGCAGCTCTTCTGGACGAAGCTATGCAAATATGCTCAGCCGGCTGTTTAATTGTGACGCTCCTTGGGGCTCTGGCAGTCTCAGAACCACTGACTCGGGAAAATTCCTGACTTTCGGGGCCCGGAAGTCTCAGGAGGGTGCAGCCTGTCAGGCGCGGGGTGCAGCGTGGGG
The DNA here is from genome assembly GCF_003369695.1 of Bos indicus x Bos taurus. Lineage (NCBI taxonomy): Eukaryota > Metazoa > Chordata > Mammalia > Artiodactyla > Bovidae > Bos > Bos indicus x Bos taurus. Next base: position 2,376,092 of record NC_040079.1, on the reverse strand, counting down.
CCTGCTCTGCAGGTTCACGCCGTCAGCAGCGGCAGGACGGCTGCCATGACTGCACCCATCTGCTGTCAAAGAGGAAGTCTTATCTTCACTCACTAAATACACAAGGGCTGGGATTTCCACTTGGCAAATGCTGCTGTTTACCTGAAGGCTGCTTCTCTCTGAACTCAGGTAAAGTTCATCCGCAGCTGTTCCCAGAGACGGGCCGCCCGCTGATGCCCACGACTATGCCCTCAGCGGGAGGAGGCTCCTGCCCGGCCTGGACGAGGACGGTCAGCCTTCTGACGGAGGAGGGTCAGCCGTCTGATGGAGGAGGGCCCTGGGACCTCGCCTCGGGGAGGCCAGACCTCCACCCTCTCTCCGTCTTTGTAGATTCTGGAGCCTGAGTCCCTGCTGGGCTTGTAAAGCCGGGCGTTTATTGGAGTTCATGACGAGGTTTCCCCTCGGCATCACAGACTGTTTAATTGCATTTCTCACAGATGCGCCTTTCAGCCAAGTTCGGGTAGGCTGTATTTTAAGTAGAGCTGAGATAAGTAATGCAGATTTCTAAAACATACCTGAACGCAGATTTTTGAGATTTTTGTTTTATGTTGGCGTGTAGTTGATTTACAGCGCCACGGTAGTCTCCCATTAGCTCTTGGAAAAGACGGGCGACGAGGTGCCTGTAAGCTGTGAGATCTCCAGCCACTTACCTGTGAGTCTGTTAACCCGACAAGGCCTCAGAACAAGGCGTGTCACACCCACATGTGTACACACACACACGCACGCACATGCAAACCCTGGCAAGGAACAACACGCACTTCCCTCAGCCAACACACAGGCCCACATACACCCCGTGCAGGCTTCTCCCCCAGGGCCGGGCCTCGGGACGCCGAGCCCTCAGGCAGTCTGAGCCTGTGGACGCCCGCTCACTGCCTGGATTTGCCTTCTAGCGTCTCTGGCTGTGGTGAAAAAGGAAATTCTCTTAGAGGACAAGCACTGGTCACTTCTGAGGACTTCTGGAAAATGTGCTTCAGCTTCTGAGCAGCTGTGGTGTGGATGTCTGGTGGGGGCGGGGCAGGTTTGCGGCAGGGGCGGGGCAGGGCCCATGATGGGGGCGGGGCAGGGGCCCATGGCAGGGGCGGGGCAGATCTATGGTGGGGGAGGAGCAGGGGCCCATGGTGGGAGCGGGACAGGTCTATGGTGGGGGCGGGACAGGGCCCATGGCGGGGGCGGGGCAGGGCCCATGGAGGGTGAGGGGCAGGGCCCATGGCAGGGGCGGGGCAGGTCTATGGTGGGGGCGGGGCAGGTCTATGGTGGGGGGCGGGGCAGGGCCCATGGTGGGGGCGGGGCAGGTCTATGGTGGGGGGCGGGGCAGGGCCCATGGCGGGGGTGGGGCAGGGCCCATGGGGGTGGAGTCGGGTGGGTGGGTAGAAGCCCTGCCCTGTGTCTTAAGGTCCGGGTCTTGTTCTCCTTGTTTGAGGCAGGGGGCCGGAGGCTCAGGAATGGGACTGAGTCACACAGTCCCCTGTTGGCCCAAGAGTCGTCTTTGGTCTTCCCTTGGGCTACTCTCACTTTGAAAATTTCTGCCCTTCTTGATCAAGTACTGCACGCAGTTATCTCGTTTTCAGTCTTAAGTCAGATCAGCACTGCTAGCTTCTGGGTGGAATTTGGATTTTTGCCTGCTTGGCCTTGCTTCATTTCGGACAGTTCCTGACTCGGGAACCAGGCCCACCCGCCCTGCCAAGGTTTGCCAACAGGGATGCGCTGGAGGCGGGCGGGGCCTGGCATCCCTGCCCAGGTTGTGCCTGGGTGTGCGGCATCTCCGCTGCAGAGGCCAGCTTGTCCTCAGGATGGCGTTAAGCTGTGTTGGCCCTCACTCCTCTCTGTGAGGCTTGCACTGCCCTTGGTTCCCTGCCGGCCCCAGGGCGGGTGACGCACCGCCCCAGAGAAAAGCCAGCCCCACTGTCAACGCCTGCCTGTGTGCCCTGGAGGTCTCAGCCCGGCGGGCACCCACCCTCATGGGCACGTGCCGTCCTTTCAGTTTTGAGAAAAAACATTTATTTTTATTCCTGCAGGAGCTTCACCTTGAAACTGAAAGAGTGGCTCCCATCCGCATCTACAGATTCCTGCTGCCCCATCCCGGTTAAGACTCCGTCTCGTGGGAGGACAAGCAGCCGGACAATTTATTACCGTCATTTCTACGTCCATTCCGCTTTCCATTTTGATATTAAATTATCTGCCATAAAGTGGGAGGAATTATGGTCTGTGGGCCTTTCCCTTCTCCCTGCTCTTTATGTGGACAGGCTGCTGGGAAGAATGCCCCTTCTCAACCAGAGGATGTGGCGGGTCAGGAAGTCGGAGGGTCACACCTCGGAGCCACTTTCTGCTTCTCCATCGGCCAGTATTTGCCTCATGTCTGCCCGGAGGAGGTGTAGGGGTGGATGGCTCTTTGTGTGGACCACACGAAGCTTCCAGTCTATTCCAGGAACATAGGAGACGGGCATGCTGAGCAGCAATGCTGTCGGGGGTGGAAGGACCTCTAGCAGCTGGGATGTGGGGACAGGTGTCCCAGAGCCCTGGGCGGGGTTTCCCAGAAAGATGGTCAGCACAGCCCCGAGCTGGGCGGTGGCCAGAGTGGGAGGAGGATGCTGGAAGCCGGGGCGTGAGCCTGGAGCCCTAGCCAGGGGACCCCCAGGCTGAACAGACAAGCGATCGCCCCAGGCTTGCACCAGGAAGACGGAGGGCCAGGAACCTCTCATCGTGGACCCACTGCTTTGAATCTCACTCAAGAGGTGAGGCTGACGACGTGAGATGTCCTTGGAGGTGAGGACTTTGGAGTTTATCCGGAGGGCCTGCTCACAGCCACCCCGAGAGGGGCTGTTACGCACGGGCCCCCTCCCAGGTCGCAGCTGTGCAGGGGTGGACTCGGGGCCCCTGGAGCTCAGAGGAGCCGTGGGAGTGCTGTTCTTTGTCCCCGACATGCGGGCTCTGTCTTACACGCACGGGGGCTGGAGGTCTTTTGGGTCCCCGATGACAGAATGTTGGGCAGAAGGTGCTACAATGTCTCTGCTTAGTTCGGAGGCCTCTTTCTTTTGGGCAGGGGGCTTTGGGGGGCTTCCCCTCCCCCACATCCAGACACTGCCCAGGTCCTGGAGCAAGTTTAGGGCGTCCAGAAGTAACCGTCCACTGGCAGTGGGTGAGGACGGCCCCCAGTTGCCACCTCAGGCTTGGCAGAGGTCACTCTCTCTTTCAGGATGGCACCAGGCCATCTGGGTCAGCAGGAGGGTATTGGTCCCGGAGCCACATTGGCCTTGGGCCGGTTATTTCGGTACCAGTGTCAGGGTTCTTGTGGGGGTTAAAGTGATCCCAAAAACCTCTTAGCTGAGGGCCTTGAGTGTTAGCCCTCAATAGGTAGGTGTTAGTTATAATTCTTCAGTTCTTAAAGCACCTCTGAGATAGTTTTTATTATCCTTATTTTATAGATGAGGACAATGGGGCTCAAAGAGGTGAAGTGATCTCCCCAAGGTCACACAGCTGGGGATCTGTGTTTGGGTCCCTGACGCTCGGCAGTCTTGGCCTTGTTTCCAGGCTCCTCTGTGCATTCTGTATGCTGGCACCTCTTTCTGAGCATCTGAGCAGCCCAGCCCGGTGCTCCTTGCCCCTCCCTCCGGGCTCCTCTCCCCCTTTGCTGTCCCTGGGGACCACCGATCTGTGGTTTGAGGTCTTTGCTGTTGATTCTGAGGATGGGTCCCTTCTGTCTCACTGGCTCAGCTTCCTCCTGGATGAACTGGAAGTGGCCACAGGGGCTGATTCCTGGGTCGCCGAATGGTCACACGATGTTAGCGTCCAAGGATGGAGCCCAAGGTGAGGGGGACCCTGGGCTTGCAGGTGCCTCCTTGCGGGCACTCAGGATGGGAGGGAGGGCTCCAGGAAACATGGAGGATTTGAAGGCTCGACTTTCAGGCAGCCTCACCAAGGGAGGTCTAACTGGTCAGTGTGCTTCCAGCAGGACTGAAGCAGCTCGTCACCAGAGACTGCAGGGCCCCTGGGGTGCCTGGAGCCCGTTGTACACAGCTGTGCAGGCCTCTGAGGCCCTGAGACCTAGGGCTCCTCTCTCCCGGGGCAGGGAGGAATCCAGGAGGAGACAGAGCGTTTTAAATGACCTCATCTGCTACCCACTCTCAGGCTCCAAAGACAAAGCTGACGTCAGCTCATATTTGCAATCATTTTTCCTCTTTCCTGCAAAACGGCCCCTGCTGCTGGGAGAGCATTTGGCAGCTGGCCCCGTTGTGGGCTTGCCAAGGCACAGTTCCATCCCTGGGAACATTTCTCAAGTGCCCACCGTGGGGGCGGGGAGGCCGCAGCTCCCCAGCAAGGGTCTCTGATGCGGCTGGGGCCTCTCCAGGCCCAGGTCTCAGGGGGCATCTGGCGCTGCTCCCCCCAGACCTGGAGAAGCACCAAAGAGCTGGGTCTTCTCCGACCCTGGAAAGGGCCCTCGGGGTTGGGGGGGAGGATCGCTGCCAGGCTTGTCTGGTGGAGGAGCTGAGACTGCGGTCCTGCCCTCTGAGCAGGCATGTCTTGGCACGGACCCCGGGAAGGAGGCTGGGAAGGCTGGGGGGCAGGAGACCCAGGGTCCCCCCCAGGAGTGGATGGTGGAGCTTGGTGTCTCCCGGCCAGGAGGGCGAGGCAGAGAGGCAAGTGGCCGCGTCGGCCCAGCCGAGTCGCCAAGAGTTTACAGAAAATCCGCCCCCCCGAGTGATCGCTCCAATTTTGTAAGTGCATTTCCACCACAGAGCAGCCCCCTGTAGACCCATAAATAGTGAGCTGTGAAATGTCTCTGTTGCCAGGTTGCTGTCCCCAGCGCACGCAGTGGAAAGGGGGCCCAGCCTGTCCAGCCGGCAGATGCGTCTCCAGTCCTCACCTTCTCGGGCTCCCGAGGGGGCTCCCATCCCCTCCCCTGTCCAGGCCACCCTCCCCCGGGCTCCTGACTTCACCCCAACATAAGGGCTGCATATTGACGTTCAGGTTACATCTCAAGCTCGGGTGTTCCTACAGGAAAGACAATCACCTGTTGATCCACAAGTGTTTACAGGTAGGTCCGTGCCAGGACCTACCTGCTCAGAGGGTGTGACCATGAGCTCAGCTCTTCTACTGGGCAAGCCTGGCAGCAGTGCCCACGAGCACCCTTTCCCCGGAACGTAGAACAGTTAAGATGCTGGCTCACAAGGAAGCATTATGAGCACAGGCTTGCAACTGTGCATCTCACCTTCATTCAGAGTGCACGTGATCAGTGCCCACCGAGGCCAGAGCAGGGGACCTTGGGGGCCGATGTTTACTCAGTGGGAAGAATATGGAGCTTTCTTATCTCGTCCCCCATCCTGAGGCCAAGGAGACGCGCCCCACCTGCCAGGGGCAGCCCCAGCTCTATCGATTGGTGACTCAGGCTTTACAGGTGAGTGTGCGATTCTGCAGGCTGCGAACGTCTGCTCTGCTGCAAACAGCCCGCCTCGCCCTGCATACATGTCCCACCACACACGCGCCCACGACGGCTCTCCTCACGGCTCCGTCTTTGTCCTGAACGTGATTTCAGGGGCACAGACTCCAGGATTGTTGAGTTCTGTTTGCAGTTTAAAAAAGTGGAATGCAAAGTTCCACTTGCAAATGAACTGGGGTTTAGCGTGCTGATAAATAGCACAGGTCGCTGCCCTGCCTTTCTGGAAGGCCACCACCCGCGAATTCAGGCGGTGCAAAGCTGGTCCGAGGTGGCAAGATGCTGCTCCTCAGGTTTAACCCCAGTCCTGATGGGTGGCTGTCCCTTCAAGGGGTCCCAGTTCAGACGGCAGGGACCCCTGAGTCTGTGGCCTCTGGCCTCCCTGTGGCTCTGCACAAGCTTGACTTGGCAGGTGCAAGAAAACCTTTCAGGCCAGTGAGCTGGGCCCCGGGCCCACCCTCCGAATCCTCCCGTCTGGATGCTTAGGGTCTCTGTGCCTCAGGGCCTCATCTGGGAAGAGGGCTGCCGGCCCCTGCCCCTTGGGTCTCATGAGGGTTCTGTGAGAGCTGCCGGTGAAGGCGGGGAGGGAGCGAGCAGGTGTTTCGTGGCCGTCGGGTCCATCCGTGCTGGGTTCTGGCATCGTATGTCCCCAGAAGCCCTGGGTGACCGTAGAGGCCGCCTCTCCAGGGGTCGCTGGCCCTGGGCCCCAGGCCACCCTCCACCACCCCCAAACCCTCACACAGGCCTCCTCAATCTCACGGGTCCGTGTTTCCATGCGCCCGCCTCGCTGGGTTTTTGATGTACTTTCTTTGTTTCCTGGGGCTTTTTGAGGAGAGAAGACACTTTGTAAAAGTCTTTTAAACCACCTGAAATACTTCAAAGTCAGTTCTTGGCTTTCCACCTTTATCTGGAGATGCACACGGCCATGGCTGGCTTCTCATGGAGATGGCAGGGCGAGGCTGGCCTGATGTGGCCACAGACTAAGATGATCAGGAGGCCTCCCCATGTGTCCACAGGACATGGCGGGTGGCCTCCCATGTCCCCCTTCCTCTGCGCCCCTTCAGGCCACTCGCCGCCCCAAACATGGCCCCGGTCTGGGGCCCCAGGATGTCCATGCACTGGGGTGGCCTCGTGGATTTGGGGCTCACAGAGGCACAGGGCTCACAGGGGCCACCAGAGGCCTCCTGGCCTCGCCCCTCCACTGGGGCTCTCTACACAGTGACTCTGACGGGCCCCTTGATCCCAGGCACGCATCGAGGACTTGCTTCAGCAAACAAGAGCGGTTCCAGGACTGCCGACTCTTGGACTCTCCGCACCTGGCCTGATGGGCCATGGCCATTCCTCTGGAGGCCCAGTCCAGACCCTCACGCCCCGGGGTGCGCCTTTCTCAGCATAAAAGGCAAACTTCTCGCTGAGTGGGTGGGTGTGTGACCCTCCAAGACAGCGGGGTCAGAAGGGCATCTTCTTGCTTCCCCCAAGGTGGTGACCCTGGGGTCCCCTCAGGAAGGGTTAGGGTACTGTGGGCCCAGGTCCCCTCCATGCAGCTCCTTCCCCTGTCCCCTCTGCGTCCCCGACCCCGAGGCAGCAGCCGGGCCTTCACGGTGCTCGGCTCTGGGCCCCCTGCCTTCCCCCCTCTTCCAGTTCCACGTGAGCACCTTCCCACACCACAATTAACCAGGTTTAGCTGTCGGGTGCAGCCTCAGGCTCAGAGATGCCCACCATGGTGCTTAAATGAGCCCGGGAGTTATTCCTCTCGCGTGCAGAGGCCTGGAAATCTCTGCTCCCCCCAGACCAACGTGAGCTTCTGGTCTGTCTGGTCCAGACTCCTTTGCAACAACACTCCGGCCACAGAGGAGGGGACAGGAGAAGACAAGATGCGATGGCTGCGAAGGTGGTGACAGGGTTGCAAGGTCACTTCCCTTCACGTTCCACCAGGGAGAGTCCTGCCTGCTCGGACTGAGCTCTGGGGAGGGGGCACGTGGCCTCCACTGAGGCCAGGGCCGGGAGGCCCTGTGTGAAGGGAAGGGAGGGGGTATCCGGCTTGACTGAAGCTCCACCACCGTGGTCCTCGCCTCTGGTCTTTCCTGTAGGCACCCTGTTCCCACAGGGATTTTCCCAGAGTGCCTTGTGTGGTGGGGGAGGGGGGATGCTCACGGAGGCCGTTTGCTTTCTCGCTTCTGCTGGCAACTCTGGTCACAGGATCTGGCCTGATTGACCAGAAGAAAGCTGGCCGCCGAGGTTTCTTGTGGCCCCTGAAGGACTCCCAGGCCTTCTCCTGGGGGTTGGAGGAGGCTGAACGGTGGGCATCCCTTTCAGACCATGTTTCCGATGCTTGGACCTGGTGCTGTGGTTCGATCCTGGCAAGGACCCGGGGTGGGCAGCACCCAGGCTGCGTCCTGACGTCTGCTGCAAGCCCCGCCACCCTCGGTCTCCTCGGCATTTTTCACTCTCTTCCCACCCCCACTGCTAGGGCTCGGGCCTAGGGGCCTGACAGCCACTGTCCTGACGGCCTCTGCTCATGCCTCTTCACCCAGACCCAGCTCCCAGGCCTCCAGCTTTCAGCCTCACCAGGGGAAAATGTCGGTGCCTTTCCAGAAAGGTTGAAGGATCCGTCCCCCTGGAGGAGGCCATGGTGCTCCCTGTGCCCTGGGGAGGACCAGGTGAGGGCGTGGGGAAGTGTCCGTGTGGGAGGTGGTCCCAGGAGTCAGGGGTGAGCGAGGAGCGGCTGGGGGCTGTGTACAGGAGGACGAGGGCTCCGCTCTGTGAGGCAGGGACGCCCCTGGAGTTGCCTCTCAGTGGGGAGGGGGCGGGCCTCTGCCCACAGCTGTCCTCCCCCGGCTGGGGTGGGGGGCTGCCTCCGGGGGTGTCGCAGAAGAGCCTGAGGACCAGCACAGGGAGCCCTCGGAGGGCAGGGAGTGGCACGGAGCTGTCCAACACCCTGATGGAGTCAGGCAGCTCAAGAAACTCCCCCCACTCCCCCGCCAAAGACAGGCTCCACACGCCCGGCGAGAACTGTCGCCCAGACACCGACGCCAGTCAAGACCGCCTGCCACGCTGTGCTCCCCGTGTTCCACGCCACTCACAGGATTTTGCACCTGGTTTTCTGTGTGTAGATGCTATTTTCCAGTCTGTCCTGGGAAAACTCATAACCCACCATCCACTTGTCTCCCTCCCACCCAGGACAGAGCGCAGGCGATGGGCTCCCAAGACCAGGGTCCTTTACGATTGGAGAGGGGACTTCCCACAGAAACTCAGAACATGGCATTTTCACTCTAGCAAGTAACTTTGATGCAAGGAACATTCCCCCTCGGTTGACAGGGGACCCTGAAGGTGGATTCACAGAGATTTAAGCCCCTGGTCTGAAGGGAACAGTCTTTACACAGTCATCGTCGTATAAATGCACTTAACGTTTTAAAAACTTTTATTTATCTTTGATAATCAACCTAGGAATACAGCCCAGAAGACTTAATTATGGCTTCAGGAGTGAATGCCAGTGTTAGTATTCCTGACAGCGTGAAATAAAATCAGCAAAGTGGTAGAGAGCGCAGAGAGGAGGGAGGGGGAGGTGCCCTGCCCCTGTTCTGCAGAGCGGGTGTCAGGAGAAGTCTGGACAGCTGGCAGAAGGGACAAAGTGTATCATCTCAATGTATCAACTTGAGTCAGAGGAGAACTGAAACTATTGGATAGTAACATAGCTACTGGGATTCTCTCCTGGTGCAGTGGATCAGAATCCACCTACCAATGCAGGGGATGCGGGTTCAATCCCTGGTCGGGGAAGATCCCACGTCCAGCAGAGCAATGAAGCCCGTGCACCACAGCTACTGAAGCTGGAGCGCCCTAGAGCCGCTGCTCCGCAACAAGAGAAGCCGCTGCGATGAGACGCCCCTGCACCGCAGGGAGGGGTAGCCCCAGCTCACCCCGACTAGAGAAGATCCCAGTGCAGAGATGAGGACCCAGAGCTGCCAACCCCCCCCAAAAAAAAACCCCAAAAAACACGTAGCTACCATATGACCGGGGGTCTTGAGAAGCAGTGAGTGAGGGGCCCTTTGCTTGTCTCGAGCGGCCCCCACAGAGAGTTTCTAAAGCTGAAAACTTGAAGGAATAGAGGCTGTCCTGCCGGGACAGACAAGGCTGTGCTGTTTACAAACAGGCTCAGAAGTGTCAGCTGTGCAGCTTCGAGGGAAGGTTATTTCCAGCTCCTGTTAACTGGGGGGTTGGGGGTGGAGGTGCAGCCTCGGCTGTGGTTTCGGCCGGGGAGGCAGCTTCCGCCGGCGCTGAGGATCTGTGTCCCTGAGATGAGCCGGTGCTGAGAAGTGTGACCCGGCCCCTCTCCTCCTGCGGGGTCCCTTGGATGGGGCAACCACCTCCTGGGTCAGAGGTCAACAAACCTGGCTGGCCACTCATTTTTAGGTGACTGTTGAATTGAGCAGTTTTTCCTTTTTAGATGATTGGAAAAAAATCAAAAGGTTAGAAATAACCCATGACATGTGAAAATTATATGAAATTCAAATTTCAGTCCCTAAACCACATTTTATTGCAAAAAAAAAAAAAAAAAAATCAGAAGGTTCTAAAAGGCAAAACTTGAATTTGCTGTAGGCTGGCCGCCATTTATACACTACTTACACTGTATGAAGTATTATAAACAACAAAAGCGTGGGGAGGGTGTGCATAGGTTATATGCAAATACTGTGCCGTTTTATGTGACAGCCTGGAGCATCCTTGGATACTGGTGCCCATGGGAGTCCTGGGTCCAGTGCCCCCACAGATACCTGGCTACAGCTGCTTGCCATCTGCCCTTCATGGGACAGGTTTGCCCGGATGCTCCTTAGGGGTGGGCATTCGCTTGGCCCTCCCCAGCAGGAGGATTCATTCATTCGTTCATGCACACCTTCATCCCGCAAATGTTTAATGAGCACTGACTTCATTAGAGGATCCACCCCCTGGAGATGTTGGTGCCACAAAAGTATATGAAGGATATGTTTCCTCCTCAAGAACAGCGGATCTGAACTAGCCATTGAGGCCCCCTCTGTCTCAGACTGGGGCCCTTCCTGCAATTCCCCCACTGTCCGCTGTCATCAAGCCTGGGGTCCCCAGAGGATCAGCAGCATGAGTTGTCTGAGTTCAGCTTTTCCAAAGAGAGGCATTACCCTGGAGGTGGAGTGGGTCCCATTTTCCTCTGAGGAGCTCAGAGACCCAGATGTTGCTGGACGGGGCAGCCTCGTGGGTCCCAGGTCGTGTCTCACTAACCGAGGAGTCCCTGAGGGCGTGAAATAGACCAGCCAAAGAGCCCCCAGACCCTCAGCCCCTCTCCAAAGCAGGTCTGACTTGGTTTACAAACATTTCGTGGAGTTGTTCACGCACAGATGGGGAGAATAGAGGGCTCAGAATTAATGACCCGATTTTGCGGGGAAAGTTCTCAAGAAGGTGCAGAGTGAGGGCTACGATCTGATGGGGGTTTGGTGCGCTCGGCCAGGAGGGGCGGCCAGGATGGAGTTGGGGGTGGTGCAGGGGTTTCCAGCTGCTGCAGGCGGTCCTCCCACCTTAGGGCAGGTGGGCTTTAAAAATGTCTCGTCCTCCACCCAGTCCCGTCCCGCATCCCACCTCCATCGTGGTCCAGAGGTCATCTGGGGCAGAGGTCATCTTCCTGAACGCCAGCCCTCCCCCCTCCCCCCGCCCCCCGCCCTCCCCGGACCGGGCACGGCCTCCATCATTCTCCTGTCCCCTGATAGAAGGAGCAATGAAGTAAATGTGCCTCCGTCAGCCGTGTCTGCTCTTGGTGGGGTGAAGGAGAGGCACCCGTCTTCACGCACAGGCAGCGTCGCTTGTATGAAGGGGCCCCCAGAGCCTGGGTTTCAGCGATACCTCCGCCCGCTTCCTCACAAGTCTCCCCTTCCCCGGGGCTGATCCAGACGCCCTCTGTGCCCCAGACGCGGCCCCACTCCACCGCTGAGCACAGCGCACGTGTCCCTCCGCGTTCACGTTTCTCCAGGACCCGGCACGGTGCCGCGCTTCCGCTGCCGTCCTCACCTTGGGGCTTCCCGGTGGCCAGGCACGCCCGGCTGGGCTGCGCAGGGAGCATTCGGGGGCTTGCTTCCCTGGGCAGTGGGTGCCACCCGGCGTGGGGGGCTGGTCGAACGCGCTGAGCCGCCTCCCCAGACCGCCGCTCACTCGTGGCTCTTCCTCTCCCCTGGATGTTTGGGTTTAGTCACGTGCTCTGCGTAAGTTTCCCGCAGAAATGGAGCCTCTCCCAGTCCTGGGGGCTGGAGTCCAAGCTTCAGATGTGGGCAGGGCGGGCTCCTCCTGAGGCCTCTCTGCTTTTCTCCCCGTGTCCTCACGGCGTCACCCCTCTGCGTGCCTGTGTCCTGACCTCTTACAAGGACACCAGTCAGATTAGACCTCATTCACCTTAATCACCATTAAGGCCCCATCTCCAAATGCAGTCAGTCACATGCTGAAGTCCAGGGGTTAGGACTCTGACATATGAACTGGGGTGGGGGTGTGTGCACAATTCAACCCATAACAAATTCTGAAAATAAATGAAATTGAAGCTATTATTTGAAGAAACATCAATGAGTTTTTTTAAAAAATTATTTATTTTAATTGGAGGCTAATTACTTTACAATATTATGGTGGTTCTTGCCATACATTGACATGAATCAGCCACGGGTGTACATGTGTCCCCCATCCTGAACTCCCCTCCCTCCACCGTCCTCACCCCATCCCTCAGAGTCATCCCAGTGCACCAGCCCTGAGCACCCTGTCTCATGCATCAAACCTGGACTGGAGATCTGTTTCACATGTGGTTAATATACATGTTTCAATGCTATTTTCTCAAATTCATCCCACCCTTGCCTTCTCCCACAGAGTCCAAAAGTCTGTTCTTTACATCTGTGTCTCTTTTGCTGTCTCGCATATAAGGTCATCGTTACCATCTTTCTAAATTCCATATATATGTTAATATACTGTGTTGGTGTTTTTCTTTCTGACTTAACTTCATTATGTATAATGGGCTCCAGTTTCATCCACCTCATTAGAGCTGATTAAAATGAATTCTTTTTAATTGCTGAGTAATATTCCATTGTGTACATATATACACAAAGGCCAATAAGTTAAAAAAAATCACTCAGATGGATACTAAGCATCTCATCATTCACAAAATGCTGCGTTTTGGAGAATTATTAGAAGGGTAACATCGAGCTCTATGTGCCCATAGACGATACGGTCCAGAATGCTTAAAATGCCAATTTTTTTTAAAGATAAGAATGGATATAAGCATGACCTGAAGCAAGCCCATCGGAGGCAAGTCGACCTCTCAGCACCCTGTTGGGGTGTCTGGCCTCCAGTGACTGGGGAAGCAGGTGAGCGTATCTGCTGCCTGGGAGGAGATGGGCAGGGAGGCGGCAGCTCTTGCCTCTGGTCTCGGATGACAGGGACTTTGGCTGGGGGCCTGGGCGCCTGGTCTCCCGTCTTTCCTGCACCCCTCCTCCCATCTGGCTGGCTGTGGAGTCCTGACCCTCCCCAGCAGGGAGGCTGGGTGGCATTGCCCCCAGCACTTTAGCTGGTCTTTGCCCCTCCTGGGCAACCAGGGGCCGCTCGTGGGTAGACCGATGCTCCTTCTCTCCACTCCTTGCAGAATGGCACTCCTCTTAATCCATTTTCAGTATTTCTGGACAATCAGCCCAGGTTTCGTGTTGCCAAATTACAGCTACCCCCTCCCCAGACTGGAATGCAGGAGTGTTTTTGTCTAGAACAGTCACCGAGTCCCAAGGAGTGAAAATCTTTTGAAGAGTAGTATTGGATACACTATCTCAACTGGCAACTGCCTATGTTTTATTTACAGCTTCGCATTTCCTTAGTTCCGAGGATAATGTTATTTTTGTCCTGAAAATTCAGCCTTCCTATTAATAACAAATGTAAACCCGTGGCCATATCCTGCCACCGTTCCGTGCTCAGATCAATGGCAGGATGCTGCTTCTGCTGCATGTGTGTGTGTGTGTTTTTTTTACTGAGAAAACATTTTGTTTCACTGTGTCTAGTACTCTTTAGGTATGATTTGTCCAGAGTGCTTGAATGGGTCCCGATAGCTGATAGGTTATCACCAAGCACAGATGACTCACAGGAATTTTAGTCCAGTTTTTAGAGGCAGAATTTTGGAGGGTAAAGAAGATGTTAAGACCGTGGGCTTTTGCAGCCTCATCGCAGAGATGAAAAGGAGGAAGGAAGAGAACCTAGAGGGTGCAGGTCCTCTGTTAGTTAGCAGCACAGTCAGTGCTGGAACGCTGGGACCCTCTTTTTAGTGGGACATTTCCTCTTTGCTGATGCTTCCTTGACTGAAGCATGGATTCATGGAGTTGGCCATCCTGCAGCTTGGAGTCTGCTCTGTGGACCGTCCGTGATGTTAAATGACGCAGAGCCAGGCCGTCGAGAGGGAATTGTTTGCATGACCTGGATTTCCAACCGCCTGGTCGTCCTGGTGGCGAATCGCAGCGCCTTCATTTTCCGATTGGTTCGCCCAGAGTCGCTTTTGTCTGGTAATTGCCCAGCTGCCCATGCTGTTATTGGTATTGGCGTCTCATGTGTGCACGGGGCTGGAACTGATTGGCTGAACTGCTGGATCAAGCCAGAAACATATAACCATCCTTCAAGAATCCAATTAGACATTTAGGGAAATAGCAGTTCCCCTACCACGTCCCTCCCCCCCAGAGTCTCTATCTGCACAGTTCAGATGGGAAGCAATCTTGGAACCATCTGAAAACACGCACGAGCCCGCCGCCGCTCCCTGGAGGGAGGGAGGATCGATCTTGTGCTGCTTCTATTGATTTAATGTCACCTCCGTGATTTAATCATGTTTTCTCTCCTCTCTGTTTGCAGTCTTTCTTCTATTGTCTGCCACAAGCAGCCAAGGCCTTTCAGCCGCTGAGCTGGTCAAAATAACTTTGTTTTCTATTTGCATTGTTTTGAAGAAATGATTAAACCACCAGGGTGGGACATCGGTGGCTGGTGTTTTGAGGGGTGTGTGATGTTGCAGGGTGCCCGAGTCTTGGCCTTGGAGTCCCAGCCGCAGGGTTGGTAGGTGTCTTGGCCCCAGGGGCAGGGGTGGCTTCCCCTTCAGCTCCGAGGGAAGCGCTTGCTCTGTGGACGATGCCCTTCTTGCCCCTCCTCCTCCCCTGGGCCACAGAAACCATGGTCGAGATGGCCGCTTGCTTGGAAGGAGGACTGGTCCAAAGGGAGACTTTGGGACGCACCTTGTTTTAGAGTCGCTTTGATCATTAGGATGACTCTGATCGGTGCCAGCGTGGCAGCCCCGAGGGGCGGCAGACACCTAGGGGGCTGCTGCAGGCGGCGGGGAGGCCGTGGCCATCCATGAGTCCTCGCCGGCCGTCACCGAGTTGTGCTGTCTGTCCCTGTCTGGGCAGAAGATCCCAAGACACGCAAGTCTGTGTCGTGTGGAGGGGATGAGAGTCTTCTCTGGAACGCCTCCAACTCTAGAGCTTTGCTTTAAGATTTTAAAAAAGGTGCTTTTTACTTTTCTTAGAGAAACTTTTCCCTTTATTTTTTCAGAAGCGATAGACATAGAGAGGCAGTCAGGGAGAAGGAGAGAGGGGATGAGAGAGAGAGGCAGGGAGGGAGAAATAGCTACCTGGTTCTAATCAGCGATCTCCATGAACGTTGGCAAGGACTGGCCTGGGGGTCCAGACCCTGGTGGGTCCTCCTTCCCTGGGGCTGAGACTGAGGTTCCCTGGGCTCTGAATCTGCCCTGACTGTGCTCAGCTCTCTGTCTCCCTTCAGGCGGTACCCTCTGCCTTCCCCTCCTTCTTCATCCATGAAGATCAGGATGAAATGCTGCCTCCAACTTGACTAAATGTTTTAGCCCCAAACTCAGGAGATAGTGGAGGATGGAGGAGCCTGGCGTGCTACCATCCATGAGGTCGCAGAGAGTCAGACATGACTTAGCTACCCAACAACAACAACTGAACCTCCTATAAGTTAAGAGTCACTTAATAAACAAGGTGCCTGAAAGAAGGGATAAAAATGGCACTTACTGTTGCGTTAGGATGGACGAAGCCCTGTGTGTTATTAAGTCCATGGGAGTGCTCCTAGTAGTATCCATGAACATTTGTAGGGTTCAGCTCATTCATTAACATACAGAAGAAGGTAAACGAATATGCCAGACATGCAAGAAGCTAAGACAGGAGCAAAGACAACAAGCACGAGCACAAAGCAAGAAAGCAGGGAAAGCAAATGACATGCAGAAATCAGCATGAGCTGTCTGCTTGGGAAGAAATGATAAAGACATCCAAAAAATGAAATACAAAGAAATGAAATGTACAGCATTGGAAAATACAAATATATCGTGTTAGAAGATGAGATCCAAGCATGGAGATGTCGTTATTAAGAGCAAACCTGAGAATGAGTATGACCGTAATGTAATTCTCTGCCTGTAAATGTGTGGATTTTTCACACACTGAATTGTTTCCTGGGAGAATACAGATACACAAAACAGGCTCAATAAGAGGTCTGAAGCATGGATGGATTGATGTCCTGGGAATAAATTGTTCATGTTGTTAAAAGAGTTACTACCAAACTGGAAACATAAGTCTGAGAGTTTTAGCAGCAAATTCTTTTAAACCTCCAGGGAAGGGATAGTTTTCTTTAACAGATTATTTTCTTTAGAGCAGTTTTGGGTCACAGCAAGCCTGAAGGGCACATGCAGACATTTGCCACGTACCTGCTGCCCCACTCATGCATCTGTTGGTGTTGTTCAGTCTATTGAGTCAAAGAGTCGTGTGCAACTCTTTGCGACCCCATGGACTGCATCACACCAGGTTCCTCTGTCCTTCATTGTCTCCCCGAGTTTGCTCAAATTCATGTCCATTGAGTGGGTGATGCCATCCGACCATCTCATTCTCTGTCGTCTCCTTCTCCTCCTGACTTCAATCTTTCCCAGCATCAGGGTCTTTTCCGATGAGTCAGCTCTTCGAGTGAGGTGGCCAAAGGATTGGAGCTTCAGTTTCAGTCCTTCCAATGAATATTCAGGGTTAATTTCCTTTAGGATTGACTGGTTTGCACTCCTTGCAGTCCAAAGAACTCTCAAGAGTCTTTTCCAACACCACAGTTCAAAAGCATTAACCACTCATGCATAACTTCTCCCATTACCAACTTCCCCCAGCACCCAGCAGAAGGTTTTGTTTGTTTGTTTGTTTTAAACCAAGGTTGCATCTACATTGACACCATCATCACCCAAAGTCCATAGTTCACAGCAGGGTTCACTCTGGTGCTGAACACTGTGGGTTGTATGCGTATCCATTACGGCGTCATATGGAGTGGTTCTCCTGCCCTGAAAATCCTCTGTGCTTATCCACCTAGGCCCCTGCCCCAGTCCCTGGCCACCACCCGCCTCTGTGCTGTCTTCTGAGTTTTGCCTTTTCCAGGATGTTGTGTGGTTGGGATCACAGTGTGTAACCTCTTGCAGACAGGTTTCTGTCGCTCAGTCATCAACATTTAAATTTCCTCCACGTCTCTCTATGGCTTGACAGCTCATTTCTTTTTAGCGTTGAATAATGTTCCATTGGGCTTCGCTGGTGGCTCAGATGGTAAAGAATCGGCCTGTAATGCTGGAGATCTGGGTTCGATCCCTGGGTCAGGAAGATCCCCTGGAGAAGGGAACGGCCACCCATTCCAGTCTGCTTGCCTGGAGAATCCCATGGACGGAGGAGCCTGGAGGGCTACAGTCCATGGGGTCGCAGATAGTCGGGCATGACTGAGTGGTTTTCACACTTTGCAACATTCCATTGTCTAGATACACCACAGTTTATTTATCCACTGAAGGACATCTTTGTTGCATCCAGGTTTTGGCAATTAAGAATGAAATGACTATAAACATTCACGTGCACATTTTTGCAGAGACATAAGTTTTCAGCTCCTTTGGGTAAATAGCAAGGAGAATGATCGCTGGATTGTATGGTAAGAGTATGCTTAGTTTTGTAAGAAGTAAATTGAAAGAGAATACATTGAAAATGCTACTGAGACTATTAAGATAGTTTGTGCTCAGTAGGCTACTTACGGTGAAAAACATTAACCAGGAGGTGTTCTACCTGTTTGCAACCACTGGTTGGAAATTTTAAGGGGAAAAAATATCATATTCATTATAGTATATAAATTGTCTTGGAATAAATTTAAGAAGCATACAGAACTCATAACAAACAACCAAAACATTTTCATTTAATGAAATGGAAAGGTACGCTATGTTCCCAAATGTAAAAAATCATTATTATAAAGATGTAGTTTTCTCATAATTAATTAAAAATAAAATATAACTCAAACAGAAACAGACTCACAGACATAGGAAAAAAACTTCCGGTCACCAGAGGGGAAAGTGAAGTGAAGTGAAGTCGCTCAGTCGTGTCTGACTCTTTGTGACCCCGTGGACTGTAGCCCGCCAGACCCTTCTGTCCATGGGATTCTCCAGGCAAGAGCACTGCAGTGGGTTGTCATTTCCTCCTCCAGGGGATTTTCCCAACCCAGGGATCAGCTCCAGGTCTCCTGCAAAAGGGGAGAGGAGAAGGGGTGGATGCGGAGTATGAAATCAACAGATTCAAACCACTATACAAAGAACAGGTAAACGCCAGGCACTCACTGATGGCACACGGAACTGTATCCAATGTCTCGTAATAACCTTAGTGGAAAATGATCTGAAAAAGTACGTATGTACATACAGTTTATGTATATACAGTTTCACATATACAGTTTCATATAGGTAAAAATATATACAGTTTCATATATGTAAAAAAGTGGACCACTCTTTGCTGTACACTTGAAACAGCACAATATTGTTCAATTAAAAAAATATACCTGTACCTGTTTGCAACAACTAGCTGGAAAATTTATTAAAAATAAAAATACTTCAACTAAAAAAATACATCAGTTAAAAAAATACTATATTTCAATTAAAAAAATATAATGTAATCTCAACCAAAATTGTGTAAGGATATTTTTGGAACTTGACCAAGTAATTCTAAATTAAAGAGATAACAAATAAGTGGGAATAGAGAAAGATTTTTAGAAAAGCATATTAATAGTATATTTGCTATCCCAGATTAAAAGTATTGTGAGGACATATTGAATCCACCAGTGTGAAAATAGGAAATCAGTAGGGAAAAAAAAGAAGACTGAGAAACAGATGCAATATTTAAAAATAATCTAGTATTTAATAAAATGTGCCTTTCACATTAGTGGGGAAAGAGTGAGCTATTCATGAAAGGTGATGGGACACCATGTCACTACTCAGAGAAGAAGGATTTGGGTTATACTTCCTATCAGACATCAGAAGAGCCTTCCTGTGGATTAAATAATTCCATGAGAGAAGAAAATGAATTGGGAAAAAAACAGAGCAGTGTTTATCTGACCTTAGAAAGCAGAGGTGGAGAAGGCAATGGCACCCCACTCCAGTACTCTTGCCTGGCAAATCCCATGGACGGAGGAGCCTGGTGGGCTGCAGTCCATGGGGTTGCTAAGAGTCAAACACGACGGAGTGACTTCACTTTCACTTTTCACTTTCATGCATTGGAGAAGGAAATGGCAACCCACTCCAGTATTCTTGCCTGGAGAATCCCAGGGATGGGAGAGCCTGGTGGGCTGCCATCTCTGGGGTCGCACGGAGTCGGACACGTCTGAAGTGACTTAGCAGCAGCAGCAGCAGCAGCAGCAGAAAGGAGAGGACCCTATAAAGGCAAAGACTGGGGTTTGACTATGTTAAATTTTAAATATCTGCAAATTAAAAATCGTATTTCAAGTTAAAATGCAAACGAAATGTACTGGGAAAAATCCACACATCACAAAGGGGTAAAATTCTTAAATACAAACATTCCTATGAGGATCCATAAGAAAAAGTGGAACATTCAAGGAGAAAAGTGAGCAAATAACATCAATAGACTATTCACTGAAGCAAAACAAATTGCCAGCGAGAGTAAGTAAAGTATTCAACCCCACTAGTAGTTAAATAACTAACAGTATAATTAAAATAATAGCTTTTAATGATCAAATGGGCAGAGATAAAATACTGAGATAACAACCAGCCCAGACTGGCAAAAGACTGAGTGACAGAACTCTTGTGTCCACATGTGAGTGAATTGGTATGATTTTCTGGGAGCACTTTTATTACTTTTAATCAAGCTTCTTAATGCTTAAACCACTTGACCTAGCAATAAACCTCTCCTAGGAATTTATCCTAAAAATAATTTTTAAAAGCTGCATGCAATAATTTTTACTTCAATGTCATAAATTGTCCCAAAAGATTGAAGACAACATCAATAGCTAAAATGGGAGATTGTCCAATAAAAAAGCCCTATTTATATAATGTGATACCACAGTCATAAGTATGAAGAATATCTAGCGAGTTGGAAATTTTGCATCATGTAATAAGTGACAGAAAGGATGCTTCTTGTAAGAAATTTCCTAAAGTCCAATAAATGTTCTGTAGGTGTAAGTCCTTAAAATAGTTATTGTTTGACTCTAGCTGGTACAATTAGGGCAGATTGAAAGCTACCTTTGTGTAGCTTCCGAATTTTGTACAATGAACACGTATTACTGTTATAATCGTGGGGGAAAAGGGAGTGCTGTGAGGCTAAAGGAAGGGCTTGGGGAGGAAGGAAGTGTTAAGAGGGCGCCGGGTACCTGGCGTGCCTTCAGGAGTCCTCGTCCACAGGACCAGCATCCCGACTGTGGAAGCAGGCTTGCAGGTGTACCCTCGGCTTCTCTGCTGGGGGCCCTTGGAGGGGCTGCCATGTCCTCACGCCCTGTGCTGTGCACGTGCTGAATGCTGGCCCTCCCTTGCAGAAGAGGGGTTTCTGGGGTGGGGGGTGTTGGAGGGCATCCCCTCCCCTCCCCCTGTTCCCAGCCCTGTTGTGGATCTGTTTTGGGCTCAGGGGAGCTGGCTAATCCCCCCTAGAGGGTCAGAGATGCCCTAGTTGACATTTTTTACACTTGGATCTTGTGAAGGCCTGGGATCCCATGACGTTGTTTAATAGCTCCTCCTCCAGAGCTGCAGAAAGCCTGAGAAAGACCCACCGCGTACTGGAGGCAGGAGAGGTCGGAGCTGAATTCCCCGCAGGGCAGGCATTTATTCCATCACATCCTGGACTCTTTGCTCGCAGTTGCACACTTTGAACAGAAGCATCACACTTTCGGAGCTGTGTTTCTCAACATGGGATCCAAGGATTCTGCGTCAGAATCGAACTGCTCGGAGGCGGGGGCATCTCTTCTTCAGGGCATCTCTTCTTCAGCCCTGTCCCTCTTTGTCCCCAGCTCCTGCCCTGCCTCTCTCACCACCGCCTCCGCTCTGCCCTGAGCCCCCTGTTCCCAGCCCATCTCTCCTGTAACATGCATCTAAAGACAGCTACTGTGTTTGTTTTGCCAGGATATCTTTTACAGTACAAAGATGATAGTCATAATTCAGTGAATTTACTGGGTGCTGACTTTGAGACTGGCATCATGACCTACCTAATTATCTCAGTTAGAGAAAGTGTCTAAATTATTCTTCTTTCTCAGATGAGAGAGCAGTGGCTCAGAGAGGATAAGTAAGTTGTCTGCAGTGACACAGCTGCATAATGAGCGGTAGATTGGGAGTGGCCCACAAAGCCCACCTTCTCTCGTCTGTTCCACACGTTCTTCTTGGGACCGAGTCCAGCTTGCTTCAGTTGTTGTTTAGTTGCTAAATTGTGTCCGACTCTTGGTGACCCCACCGACTGCAGCACGCCAGGCTTCCCTGTCCTGCACTGTCTTCTGGAGCTTGCTTGAACTCATGTCCATCTCGTCCTCTGTTGTCCCCTTCTCCTCCTGCCCTTAATCTTCCCCAGCATCAGGGTCTTTTCCAGTGTGTCAGCTCTTTGCATCAGGTGGCCAAAATATTGGAGTTTCAGCTTTAGCATCAGTCCTTCCAATGAATATTCAGGGTTGATTTCCTTTAGGATGGACTGGTTTGACCTCCTTGCAGTCCAAGGGACTCTCAAGAGTCTTCTCCAACCACAGTTCGGAAGCATCAATTCTTCAGCACTCAGCCTTCATTATGGTCCAACTCTCACATCCATAAATGACTACTGGAAAAACCATAGCTTTGACTATACGGACCTCTGTCAGCAAACTGATGTCTCTGCTTTTTAATACCTTGTCTAGGTTTGCCTTGGCTTTCCTTCCAAGGAGCAAGCATCTTTTAATTTCATGGCTACAGACACTGTCCGTGGTGATTTTGGAGCCCAAGGAAATAAAGTCTGCCACTGTTTCTAATTTTTCCCCATCTATTTGCCATGTAGTGATGGGACCGGATGCCATGATTCTAGTTTTTTGAATGTGGCTTGCTTCAGAGTTGGCCTCAAAAGTGTCCAGATCTGGAATCAATATGCTGAATTTGGTTCCAGCTGGAGTCTGAATATTAAATCCTATGGAGGTAGCCCAAACTCGTGTTATTTTTATTGTAGTTTTCAGATCTGTCACATTGGCAATACATGCTCTTGGTCTTCTTCACATGTTCTAAATTACGTCTCCTCCAGCTTACACCACATGGTTAGTTGCGTTTAGCATTTGTATTCGTGTTGGATAAATTCCATCTTATTAGTTTTGCTGTATATCTAGACTCTATTTAAAAATTTTTAATCCAGTCATTTGAATACTGTTGTTCAGTTGCTAAGTTGTGTCCGACCCCTTGTGACCCCATGGACTATAGCCTGCTAGGTTCCTCTGTCCATGAGAATTCCCAGGCAAGAATACTGGAGTGGGTTGCCATTTCCTTCTTCAGGGATCTTCCCGACCCAGGGAGTGAACCCACATGTCCTGCATTGGCAGGTGAGTTCTTTACCGTCAGCTACTAGGGAGGCCCTTTGCGTATTAACTGCATTTTAAGGTTTGTATCAGCCTCAAACCCAGGCCTCGCATGTGGCAGGTGAGAATTTTACCACTGAACCACCAATGCCTCAGAGAGAGGCTTGCTGTATATCTAGACTCTTTATTTAATTTTTTTTGATGCAGTCTTTTGAATATTGTTGTTTAGTTGCTAAGTTGTGTTTGACCCCTTGTGACCCCATGGACTGTGTAGCCCGCTAGGTTCGTCTCTCCATGAGCTTTTCTAGACAAGAATACTGGAATGGGCTGCCATTTCCTCCTTCAGGGGATCTTCCTGACCCAGGGACTGAACGCACATCTCTTGCATTGGCATGTGGATTCTTTACCATGATCCACCAGGGAAGCCCTCTGAATGTTAGCTGCATCTTAAGGTTCCTATCAGCCTCAGATTTTCCGAGCAGTTGGCCTTTTCTATGTGGGTTCAATGTGGAGGAGCCCAGCTCTGGGGGCAGGGGATGGACACCATCTCCCTCCTCGGGAAACGGGCCACTCAGCCCTGTCCTTACTCCTGGGATATGGTGAGATGTGGCTGCAGGCACGGACACCCTGGAAATGGTGCTGTCTAAAGCAGTCCACCACACGAGTGTGTTTAAACGAGATTTCTCAGCTTCTAGCAGTAGACTCAAGAGAGGGTGCAAGGCAACCTTGTGAGGGAGTTTTGTGCCTGTTGTTATCTGGGCCCAGGGTGCTTCCTCCTGGGCCACGGTCTTCTCAGGGGGCTCTCCAGGCCGCTGCTCACCACTCTGGGGCTTCCGTGTCTTCACCAGCGTTCCCACCCTTCTGTTGGTGCTTCCTGTCCTCTGCAGGCTCACCACAGACGTCCGGTGGATCTAAGAATGTCCGACCACTAAGAGAGTGTGCCGCTCCCCAGAGAGTCTGATCTCACTCGTGTCTTCCTGGGCTTGACTTCACGCTTGGTGTGCAGGTCACATGGCCAGTAGTCACACCCCTGTAACACGACCGTGAAACAGTGGGTGCTAAAGCCGCACAAGACCGTCCCTGTGGTTCTGTCGAGAAGTGCCGCAGGCATTTATGTGCGATGAAGAGTGTCCACTGGGGCAAGTTCTGAAGCGCGGCCTGAAACGCTGACTGCAGTTTAAGTGAGCCCCACGGTTTTCCGGTTTCCCTCCTGTTTTCCAGGAGTTCAGTCCTCACTCTGGAGCAGCTTGCAGGGCTGAGCTGTGGCCTTTCCAGGAGCCAGCTCACCTTGGAGTGTGACCTCACACGGTTCTCTCCGGCCCCCACTTGCCTGCAGCGGCTCAGAGCTCCCTGCCTTGGACAGTGGTCCCGCCAGGGTCATGTCCAGGTGGGGGTGGCAGTGTCTGCGAAACCCAGGCAGTGAGTGACCGTCGGACACACATGAGAGGGTATATCTACTCTCTCATCTGGAGACATGTTGATTTCCGCCCCTTGGAGACAGTGTCTGGTGAGGGGGCCCAGGTGGGGAGGAATGTTCTCCGTGGACTCTGGGTGCGATCTGGGCGCCAGGAGAATTCTCGGTTCAGCCCATGCTTTGCCCCAGTCTCCATGGCCAAGCACCTCGGAGGGGAGTGTGGCTCCCCTGGGTGTGGACTGAGTACCACCCCTGGCTGGAGCTCGTGGGAGACAGTGGTCCCTTCCAGGCCTCCTGAGCTATTGTCTTCTCACCTCTTGGTGGGACAAATCATTATGGTCTTCTTTTGAAATACACCCCCCCAGGGGTCTCCAGGGGCAGCGTGGCAGCTATGGGAGACCCCCAACCCCATGGGCACTTGCATGTAGCATGCTGGCCTCTGTACATCCTCCTGGCAAACAGAGCTGCTTCCTACTCTTGGAGAAAGCGTCCTAATGGAGATCACAAATTCACAGGAACTCAGATCCAGACGGTAAAGAATCCACCTGCAATGCAGGAGACCTGGGTTTGATCCCTGGATGGGGAACATATCCCTGGAGAAGGGAATGGCAACCCACTCCAGTATTCTTGCCTAGAGAATCCCAGGGACAGAGGAGCCTGCAGGTTACAGGCCACCGGGTCACAAGAGTTAGACACGACTGAGGGACTAAAGCACCCCCACCAGGAGTGCAGGACCTGAGGTCTCGAGTGGGTCTCCCTCCGTTTCGCCCACGGTGGCCCCACTTTGTATACAACAACCCCAAATGCCCCCCAAACCGTGGGGCTTGTAGTGCTAAAGAACCTGCCTGCCAATGCAGGAGACCCAAGAGACCCGGGTTCCACTCCTGGTTCGGGAAGATCCCCTGGAGAAGGGCATGACAATCCATTCCAATAGTCTTGCCTGGAGAATCCGATGGAAGGCGGGCTACAGTCCACAGGGTCGCAAAGAGTTGGACACAACTGAAGCGACTGAGCATGCATGCAACCCCAAATGCCTTATTCATAGGGCTTCCACTTTTCATGGAAACTTTTTGTTGTGAAACCTAAGGCATGCAGGGAGGGGCATAATGGATAATGAACAGGGTGAGGAGGGGTCGTAAACAGTAACATGACCCCCAATAAACTCGAGAAGCAGAACACAGCTGTCTCCCCAGGAGTTCCCCAACTTACTCCTCATTTCGTTTGGTAAGCACCCGGCTATCCTGTACCTTTGACAGCATGCACCTTCTTAGTTCAATTCAGTCGCTCAGTCATGTCTGACTCCTTTTGACCCCATGGACTGCAGCACACCAGCCCTCCCTGTCCATCACCAGCTCCCAGAGCTTACTCAAACTCTTGTCCATCGAGTCAGTGATGCCATCCAACCATCTCATCCTTCTAATTGCCATAGAATATTCTGGTAACAAGAACAACCAAATAAAAACTACAAGCAACAACACGGATTAATCTTAAAACATGACGATGAGCAAACGAAACAAGAGTCGGAAGAACAGATACAGAGGAATCCCGCTGGTGCAAAGCTCACACAGAGGCAGCCTTTGGGCCCGATGGAGGGAGAGGAGCCCCTGCCCCGCCACCTGCCCAGGCCTCCAGGTGAAGCTGCTCAGGGCTTGGGGCCCACGTTTCCTAATTGGTAACGAAACTGTC
This sequence comes from Bos indicus x Bos taurus, assembly GCF_003369695.1. Classification (NCBI taxonomy): domain Eukaryota; kingdom Metazoa; phylum Chordata; class Mammalia; order Artiodactyla; family Bovidae; genus Bos; species Bos indicus x Bos taurus. The sequence continues at coordinate 2,350,710 of NC_040079.1, read as the reverse complement.
ACAGGAAAACTAGGTTTTCAAGTCTCTCCCTTCTTTGGTGGAAGAACACGGAGTAGCAAACACACCACTGGCTTGCAGAGGGTTCTAAATGGGGGTGTGCCCACTTAGGGATCTGCACTCACACGGAGACACCCAGACAGCAGACCTCACGGTGCGACGCCCATGGGGAGGGGGCGGGGGTCGCTGGGCTGAGAGGCGGCCGTGGTGGGAGCGTCCCCAGGAGCGGCTCTGGCAGCAGGACCACTGCTTGGCTTGGACTCAGTTCCGTACTAACTCCCGGGGAGTAAGAAGCAGAGTCGGACCCCTGGCCCTCGAGGGGCAGACTGCACGACCCAGGAGCCTGGAAGGATGTGGCAGGGCCCTGCGGGGGCTGGCCCAGTGCCTGCCCACCACCCGGGAGGCAGGACGGCCCCTGAGCTGGGGGGGAGTTGGGGGTAGCAGCTGTCACTCTCTTGAGTCCTGTGTCATCCCTGGGACGGGGTAGGGGGTGGGGGCGCTGACCAGGGGAGATTCCCACGGCTCCAGGAGAGGAAGGGGGCCCTGGGCCCACCCGGAGCCATGAGCACGGGAAGGAGGCTGATGCTGGCCCCCGTGGCTCGTCTCCCACCTGGCCTGCCTCCCGGGGGTCGTGCCAGCCTCCTGGCGCCCCACCCGCTGGCTCCTCGCTGCCTTCGGGAGACCTTCGATGCCGCTGTGCTGCACTTCCGGGCGGGCCGGCCCACGCTCCGAGGGCTCCCTTTCTCTCTGAGTGCTCCCTCCCCAGCGCTGCCCTCTGCTCGGGCTGCTCCACAGAACCTCTTTGTTCTGCACGGAGCCCGCTGTCTGTCCTCCACTGTGCGCTCGGGACAAAGAGGCCTGAGTCACTGCTGACCACGCGGCCCTGCCCTGCCCTCCCCTTCCAGAAGCGCTGAGCTCATCCCCCAGCCTGTGTGCAGGACTCTGGGCTATGGGACTCCAGCTTCCCTTCCAGTCCCCTCGCCTGTCCCCCCCTCCTCTCCCCCGCCCCCTTCTCTTCAATGTTGGAGGAGGTGATGGAGGAGGTGAGCAGGGAGACTTGTCTCATGCGCACCCTGACGAAGGACCCCCGCTCCTAAAGAGAGAGGGTGGGACCTGGGAGGAAACACGGCTCAGGGGGAAAGATGGACCCCAGGAAGGTGGGCGCTCAGGGACCAGACTGCTCCCACCAGGCCCGTGGAGGGCGGTGGGCTTGCCCCCGCCAGGCTAGGGTAGTGTAGGGGCTGGATAGCTGTGGGGGTGTACTCTGGGTTCTGGGGAGGGGACTAGACTGAGGGACCCCGAGTCCTTCCCCTGCTTAGGTTCTAAGCACCCTGCCCGTGGGGAAGGCTCTCTGGGGAGCAGCGGTCTCAGCGCTCTTTCTGTTTGACGTCAGTTTCGCTGTGTTGGTTTCAGGCGTCCAGCACCGTGAGTCAGCACGTCCGTGTGCTCATTCTGTCTTTAGATCCTTTTCTCATGCAGGTTACTCAGAGTACTGAGTAGAGTTCCCTGTGCTGTCGTCGCACCGTCAGCCCCAGCAGAGGCAGGCAGCGCCCCTTCCGCTTAGCTCTGCTGCCCGTCGACTTCCTGACGCTGGCCGAGAAGCAGTGATCGTCGCGATCGTCTTACTCTTTTGGAGGACAACTTTTACAGCATGTGAACCTGAATGTCCACATATGTTGAACAAGCAATGTCGCGTGTTTGATGACTGGTTCTTGCTAGCACCCGGGAACTCAGATCCCGTCCCTCTTCTCTTTGGGACCTGCGCGGCGCCAACATTGGCGTGACTTTTCCCAGCAGATCTCTGAAGGCGGAAGTTCACGTAAAAGTGGGGCGGGGAGGGCACTGCTTGTCTGCTTCTCTTCTGGGGCCCCAGCTCCACCATGGGAGAAGGACAGCGCGCCTCTTCACTGGGGCAGCTCTCGGTGGACAGGAAAGCACTCTGACGCTGTCGGACGGCATTGCCTACTTTGCGGGGATGAAGCGGACGCTGGGAAAGTCAAACGGGGTGGCAAGCTCGTGCCAGTTTGCGCCACGTTCCTGGTTCTAGCATGGAGAGGGCCTGCCTCCAGGGATGGCCAGAGACCGTTCCAGGACAGGCTGGGGCTTGAACTCGAGTCCCTGAACTTGAGGGCTGCTCACGATGGAGGCTCTGGCCTGGGAGCTGCTCTGTGCTGACCGCCGGTTGTGAACGGTCATCGCATCGTCAGTCCTTCCACTCAGCAGAGGAGGACTCCCGGTGTGCGATCGCCGGTTTGATCAGGTCCAGCTGGGACCCTGAGCCCTGTCCTAAATGCACACTTGTGGGTCCCGGCCCCACGGTGTGTGCATGTACAGGGGGGCTACACGGTGTTCCCGAGCGCGGGCCGCAGGGGGCTGACAAGTCCTGAAGACCCGCCCTTTCCCTGAGCCCCTGGGGGATGATGAGGAAGAGGATGGAAAGGGGTGCTTGCCCCCTTCACCAGGCGGCCGCCTCACATGGCCTGGCTCAGCTCCTCTCCCAGGAGCCGGTCTGCGTGGGCCCAGTGCCTTCACCAGCCCCGACCCGAGCCCGAACCCAAACCCGAACCCTACCCGCTTCTTGTCTGGACCCTGGGGGTGTAGGGTGGGGAGGCCCAGGGCTGGGTCTGGGCTGTGGAAGCCATGTGCTGTCTGCCCTGGAGCTGTTCTCAGCTGGAAGTGCTCTTTCATCAGCCTCTGCTGCCCTTCCCTCTCCTGCCAGCTGTCTGTGACACCGTGGGGTCAGGGGCAGAGGGAGCTGGCAGGGTGGTGGCAAGGTGACCTCATGGGACCCTTAAGACAAAGCCAAGCGGGGAGGAGAGAGGCCTTGAGGCAAAGGCAAGCACGGAGCTCGGGCACAAGAGCCCGAGGATGCTCAGAGTTGGTATGGGAGCCCTTGGTTCTCCAGGAAGCCCGGAAAAGGGTGGGCCTCCAGGTGGAGCTTTCTGATGCCGTGTCAAGAGCTTCTTGAGACAGAGTTGCTCAATCCCCAAGGCCTGAGTGGAGTCTCAGGAGGGCCAGGCACATCCCTGGGTTCTTCTAGAAGGTTCCTTCAAAGGAGCTGCTCCGGACCCTTCCTCAAGGATGCAGGTACAGGCCAGGAGGCCCATGTGCCCCCGCGGGGCACGTTAGGGGTTGTTTGTCCTCCCCTGGCCCTGCAGCTTTCTCTGGAGATGCCAAAAAGCAGGTGTATTTAGCAGCACCCCTGCCCTCCATGCTGGGAACAGCTGAGAAGCTAAGTTCTACAAGGATCTCCGTTTGGGCGCCTACATTGTGTCAAAATGCCAGAGTCTGCGACGACAGCCACTTTCCTACTTGTCTCCTTAAAGGTGCCTGTGGATTTTTTTTGCTTCCGCCAGGTTGCCGAAGAGACCTATGACCCCAAGACCTGTCACGATCCTGGGCAGGTGTCAGTGGAACTGAGTTTCTGTTGGGCCGGATACCACCTTTCCCTCCAGGAAGGAAGGCATTTGAGAGTCAAGGTCAAATGACTGTTGGAAAATGTTAGTGCAGATGCTCCCCATCCGTGCTTGGGGCCTCAGTGATTTTGGGGGCCGCTCCCCTCCTTTCAGCTCTCTCTGCAAGCATGGATCCTTCTCATGGTTTGCCCAGGGCCCTGGTCTCCATGTCTTTGCACATTTGCTGGCTGTTTCCAACGGTCCCCAGGTGTAGTGAAGCACGGTACCCAGCTCCCAAGTTTCAGGATGCGGTGCTGAGGCGTGTGGAGAGAGCACCTGCTGGATCGAGTCCACGCAGACATGAACCAATGGGATGCACTCAGCACGGTGTCTTTAAACAGAAACATGCAAAAGAAGCGCATATGCTGATCAGTTGGCAAAATGTGAAGCCTGAGGCTTGTGGGCACCCAGCCCCATCTTTCCTGGGAACCACGGCCCAGTTCCCAACATCTTGATGCTTGTGGACTTTCTAGAACACAGCTTCCACGACAAGAGGGCTGGCTGGGTTGTACCCCCCCCAGAGACGCCGGCTGGGCTTGGGGCTCCCCGAGGCCCCTTGCCCGGCGCCCAGCTGCGGCTACCTTTCCTTCCGGGCCCAGCCGAGCCAGTGGCCTTTCAAACAAGCACCTCTTTATTGCCACGGTTCCAGGGCCATGATGGCATTTGTTTGTGATGGGAAAATAGGCCTTGGCTTTGCATGGCCTTGCTGGTTGATGCCACGGTGCTGATTTCTGCCTCCGAAGCTGTCAGCTCTACTGGAGTAGGGTGGGGGACTTCCTGCTGGCCAGGCAATCTCAAAGGGCACTGTGTGACCTTCCAGGCCCGACAACAAAAGGATTTTCATCTGGCAGAGCATTGCTCGCCCCGTGGCTGCCCGGCGTGGTCACATTGTCGGTGACCTTCAGGACAGGACCGCTTGGAAGTTGGGTACAGGAGCCCACTTTCTCCCGGGACAATGGAACCTCGAGTGCCAGCCATTCTCAACGCCCGGCCTGGCCATCTGTCCCGTTCAGAACCGTAGGTGTCTGAGATAGCGACGCTGCAACAAGCGGGCCTTGAGAACCTTAACTCTCGGCAGGGCCTGGCCGGCAGCCGCCCTTGGGCTCTCTCCCGGGACGTGCCGCAAGGGCGTGGGGGTCTGGGGGGCTCCTGGCCCCGGGGCCCGCACCCCTACATTCCAGAAGCCCCAGCGGATCCTGGATCTGGCCTGTCTGACCTCTCCTGGATGGATGGCAGGGCAGTGAGTAAAGTCTCACCCCCACGCGACAGGACTCGGGTGGGGCGGCTGGAATGTCACGCGGTACAGAGGAATGTAGCGGGTCGCACGCTGGATGCACACAGACCGGGCCTTGTGGGGCTGGGGCAGAGAAGCCGGCCTTGTGGAGGACTGTGGGGGCGGGCGAGGCCGCAGGAAGGGCTCTCCTCCCCCAGGAGAGGCACTGGCCGCCTGTTCTCCTGGGTGTCCAAGGTGCGCCTCCCACCGCCCACCACGGCAGGGTGGCCTTCACGCCTAGGTCACCTGGAGACTGCTTTGTCTCCCGATGGAATTCCAGCAACATGTGGCACATGGACACTGGGGTTTATGGCCCAGCTGCTCGGTCTCAGGGACGCTTGGCTTATCTCTCGGCCTTGGTGTCCTTATCTGTGAAATGGGTGCTGGACGCTGACCTCGAAGAATGGTGGGGCCGCTCCTGCAGCCTGGCCGGAGGCCCATGTCCAGAGGGAGGCTGTGCACACGGCACTGCCTCCGCTGATGGACTCCAGCCTGGTTACCAGCCAGGGGTCCCGGGAGAGGGCAGGGAGCAGGCACCCCCCAACCCCATACAGGTGTTGAAACCTCTCCTGCGAATTGCTCCTCCTGGTGTGGAAAGTAGCAGCGAGGTGCTGGTGGGACAGGTCAGGCCAGTGGGGTGGCATGCTGCTCCGCACGGCTCTGCGGGTGCCCGAGGGGAGCCCAGAGGACAGGGCCCGGTGGGAAGCTTGTTGGCGGCAGGGCTGAGCGAGGACCCACGGCCCTGGGACTCAGTCCCAGGCTCCCCTGGCGGGCGTGGTCCTGAGGACCGCTCCTTGCAGGCCCTGGGGGAAGAGCTGGTGCTCTGGGAGACGGGGAGGGGCCTGGCACCCAGGGAGGTGGCAGTGAGCAGGTGGGGGGGGGTCCCTGAAGGCTCCTGTGGCCCCATTGATGCTGTGATCTGCAGTGACTGCAGACGGGACCAGCTAGGGGACCCGTAACTTCTGGACCCACCTCAGAGTGGCCCAGACTCTGGCTGTGGGGCAGACTGGCACGTAGCGGGTGAGGAAGGAAGCTGACTGCTTCAACCTGGCCCCCGGGGTGGCCCCCAAAGCCCCTTGCATCACCCAGAATGAGGGGAAGGGGCTGGGAAGGGCCTTTGACTGGTCGACTGGCCCACTCATGCTTGCCTGAGAGATATATGAGCATGCGTGTTCCATGCGGTAGGTAACGGGGCTCCAGGAGGTGAACAGAGGAGACAGGAAAACCTTTCCTGCGGGAGCTCACTTCTCGAGAGGAGAGAAACGGCAGTGAGAACACGCAGCTGCTGCTGGTGGCGTCTGCTGCGGACGAGACTGAGCAGGAGGCAGGGCACGGGCCAGAGGGGATGGTGCCAAAGCAGGCAGGGCCCGGGGTGCCCCGGTGCTGGCGGGGAAGGGCCCAGAGTGGAGGGGGCCCCAAGCGAGCCATCACTCAGGCCGAGCTGGGCTGTGGACCCGAGGCCCCAGAACTCGTCTCGTCGCTCGTGGGGAACTTGCGGGTCACGCAGCACTGGGGCGCCGGTGGAGTGGGGCGCCTGCCTGGGCAGCTGGGTGCTCAGTGAAGGGGAGGCACGTGGGGCCAGCATGCCTCCCCCCGACTCGACAGGAGGTGGCGATGACCCGCGGTGAAGAGGAATCTGCCCTGCCCGGCGCAGCTCCGCACCACCTGCCCTCGTGTCTCCCGTGATGCTGGGCGTGCGTGTCTCAGGGCTGCAGTTGGGGAGACTGAGGCTCAGGGCGGCGGGCATGAGAGGTCACAATGGCTGACTGCGCAGCTGGGGCGGGAGGCGTCCAGGCTCTTCGGCTCCAGCCGCCAGTCCCCTTGGTCCAGCCAAGGTATTGGAGCTCCAGGTCTCTCCCAGGCGAGCCTTGGTGGGGGGTCCTGACACGCGGGTGCCCTGCTGCAGGGACATGGGTGGGGGCGGGCACTCAGCACAGACCCTCCGCCTGGGGTTGCGTCAGTTATAAAAATACCCGGCCTGGGCTTCTGGCGTCCTGTCCTTGCAGTATTGGATTGCATGGTTATAGCTCTGCGGACGGGCCCTGATGGGCCGCAAGACGTCAAGCGGCAACGCCAAGATGAATGCTGTCCTTAATGCCCGGTTCTGGCTTCGACCTTGCAGGGCCCGGCCGCCTTGCTCCTCCAGAATTTTGAAAAAATTAACTCTTTATTCTCATCTCAATAGTTTGCCAACTGTTTGTTTTTATCTTGAGCTCAAGTGTTTTGAAGAGGGGGCAGGAGGGAGAGGGGGGAGGGACAGAGGGGAGGGTGGAGGGGAGGAGGAAGAGGAGGAGGGAGGGGAGGGGGGAAAGGAAGAGGAAGAGGATGGGGAGGGGAGGAGGGAGGGGGAGGAGGGAGGTGATGGGGAGGGGAGGAGGGAGGGGGAGGAGGGAGGTGATGGGGAGGGGAGGAGGGAAGGGAGGGGGAGAGAGGAGGGAAGGGGAGGGGAGAGGGAGGGGAGGGGAGGAGCACGTGGGAGGACGGACCCACGCCTGCCCCCCAGTCCCCGCCCTGCCCCCCGATGTCCAGCCGATTGTGGGGACACCTGTGTGGGAGCCCAGATGAGTGGGCGCCCTCGGGTCCCCACGGCAGCTGCTTTCCCCCGGTGTGGATTCTGGAGCGTCGTGACTCTCGCTGCAGCCGTGGGTCCCGCGTGCTCCCGCTCTCCATCCGCTCTGCCTGTCCCTCCTCTCTCCCTCCTCTCCCGCCTCCTCCCTTGGGTTTCGTTTCCTCCCCCCAGGCCCAGAGGGGAGACCCTCCCACCTGCTCGGTCAAGATGCCCGGGTGTCCTGAAGTGGGGTGGGGCCGCACTTGGAGGGGGCTTTCCCAACAGTGCCTGTTGGGGGTGGGGGTGCCTTCCAGCAACCTCTACCTGCCCGCGGGGTTCACCCCTGGACCCCTGACGACCCTGCAGGAAGTGGGTGGGGCTGCAGGGGCTCCGGGGGCAGGATGCCGGCAGGATGCCGGCTGGGCGCCACAGTGGCCCCTCCTGCTGGTGCCATCCCGGGTCAGTGGAGAGCAGGGGGGAGCTGGGGGCAGCTCCTTAGTGAGGGTCGCGCCATCTGGCTTGTTCCTGGCTCTGTTCCTCGTGAGGGTGTGTTGGGGAGCTGAGTGTTGAACTCTAGGGGACGTGGAGTCCTGTCCCCCGAGGACACGGGTGATGCTTAGAGTGGCCAATGGTGCCATTTCCTGCTGCCCAATGCCCTGCAAAGGAGAGGAACGGGAGCCCAGGGCCGCAGTGGGCAGAGGTCTGCCTCCGGGGACCTGGGCAGGACAGAGGAGGCTGGAGGGGCATGAGAGAGGGCCCGAATCCGGTGCCTTACGCCGTGTTTAAAAAATAGTGGCAACTCCTAGGTACGAGCTTGTGAACGCAGGAAAGGAGGCGGGGGGCGTGGTGCTGGGGGTTCACTTCAACACTGTTGCAAAGGCCCCGCCAGCCCAAGACCATCCTAAAGGGAACCATCCTGGACAGTCACTGGGAGGACTGATGCTGATGCTGAAACTCCAGTAAAAGTGTTGGCCCCCTGATGCGAAGAACTGACTCATTGGAAAAGACCCTGATGCTGGAAAAACCGAAGGTGGGAGGAGGAGACAACAGAGGATGAGATGGCTGGATGGCATCTGACTTGATGGACATGAGTTTGAGCAAGCTCTGGGAGTAGGTGATGGACACGGAGGCCTGGCGTGCTGTGGTCCACGGGGTTGCAAAGAGTCGGACACGACTGAAGAACAGCAAGCCCCAGACAAGTGTCCCCGAGCCCCTGCCCTCCCGTTTGGTCACAGACGCTGGGACCTGTGTTTTCTTGGTGGTGGCTTTCCTGGTGTGAATGGCAGTGAAATGAGCTGGGCACAGGGGCAGCCCGAGGTAAGGGGGCAGAGGACCCCCACCCAGACTCACGCCTTGTACTCCACCGGACAGAACACGCTCACTTCCTCTGGAAAACTGTGCTGCGTCCCATGGAGGAAGTGCCGTGGCCCTTCAGTGATGCTCCTGAAAGGAAGACGAACACTCTGAAGCTTCATTTGTCCTGCTCTGTGGAGGCAAACAGGCGTCCAGCCACTGGTGTTAGTGGGGGCCGGGGGCTGTGGGTGGCACCCGTGTGCCCACCTGGCCTGGTCGTCAGCTTCAGTGGGTGTGGAGAAATCTCCCCTGCCCTCAGCCGGAGGCTGGGTTCTGAGAGGGACCTGATTTGCACCCGGCGTCCTCACTGTCAAAAGATACCTCGGGTCAAGCCATTTCAGGGGTCCCCCCAACCTTGGAAATCCCAAAAGATTTTGTACATTCATGATGGGAGCGGAGAACCTAAATCGGTTTAGAAACCAGACTATTAGAGACTCAGCTGACTCAGTTTGACCTGACAGCTTGTGTGTCTGACTGCTCTGGCCCTGTGTGCAGTAGGTCCTCAGCAATCCAGCTGGAAACCAAGACAAGCTGAGGTTTGAGGGAAGGTGGCAGGTGGGGGAAAGTTGGAGAGCAGGGAGGGAAGGTGGCGTTTCACTTCCTGCCGTTCCGCGTCTCGAGCACAGGCATCAGTGGTGAGTCACAGGGACTCGCCCTCCAGGGAGCACGTCAAGCCCTTCTCTCTGGAATCTGCAGCAGCGGGGCCCAGGATGCAGCTGTGGCTCCCAGGGGACGGTGCAGACCTTGGTGTGAATAGAGTCTCTCACAAATGGGGAGGAAGAAGCTGGCGGGCAGCCCTGGATGACTGGTCATTGGTCATCGGTGACCAATGAGCTACCGATGGAAGCGCCGGTGGGAGGCTGCAGCCCCTCCCCACCACGGAGCTCCGTGTCCAGGGGCGCACCAGCTGCAGGGTGGGAGGTGCTCTGGAGACGCACGTGCTTATCCCCGCACCTGGCTGGCGTGTCCACTCTGGGGGCCGTTGTTGTGGATTCCGGGCCCCGCCATCGGCATCGGCATTTGCAACCTGTCTCAGATGATGCTGGCACACCTGGGGGCCGGGACAGGGCCTCTGAGCTCGTCCAACAGCCTCACCTGGTGGGCTGAGGGGCTGAGGCCGGGGGCGGGTAGGTGGTGAGACCAGAGTGTCCCACACCTGTCCAGTGTCCCAGACTGGGCAGTGTCCAGGAGTGTCCCACAGACTTTTGCCTGCTTGTTCTCTGGATCCTCCTTGATTCCCATGATAGCTGGTTTGCGGCGAGCTCCAGGGGGCTCCGGTGCACGACGTGGGTGCAGGGGAGGGTCAGAGAGGAGGTGAGGCAGGTTCACTTGCTCCTACCTGAGACCCGAGGAAGCTGAGCCCTGGCCTGGCTCACCCGAGGTCACCTGTGCACAGAGCCGGGCGCCAGGGAGCGCGCCAAGCCGTCAGGTGCTGCCACCTGTTGGATCCACCAGCTGTCCAAGGAGCGTGTGCCCAGAGGCCGATGGAAAAACTCGGAAACCCACGGTGCGCTTGCCTCGGCCGGGCACAGTGGGTCTGCCCTGGATTGCTCCATGGTGACCCGCAGCTCACGGCTACTGTATCTGGGAGCGGCCACACCCCTCAGGGCTCTATATGGAAGCCTCTGGGGGTCCTGGCCTGTGGCCTCGGATGTGCGTGTGCTGGACTGGAAGCAGAAGATATGGTAATAATACTCGGTTTCCAGGAAGTATGGGTCTGCCTTGGGCCTGAGATTTTGGACCAAAGAGCTTTTTGGAGGATTTGGAGCTAAGAACCCCCAGACTCGATGGCCCCTGTGACAGGTCCCCAGCACGTCCCCAGCCCTGGGGTGAAGCGTCACATTCCTACTCGGAGGCACACCCCATGAGTCCTTTGGGCCTGCTGGCTGGATGTGCGATCAAGTCACTCCTCCTCAGGGCCCAGCTCAAAGCCCTGCTCTGAGAGATACTTTTGGGTTTATCCGGGCCTCGTTCACTCATCCACTAATTTACTTGTTCAGAAATGTTCACAGGACGCTCGCTCTGTCCCAGAACCACGGAGCTTCTGATGACAGGAACAGAGCCGAAGTCTCCAACCCCGTCGAGCCTCTTCCAGAACTCCCAGGTCCCAGCTCGGATAGTGGTGCTCGTGCTGTGTCAGTCGCTGCCTTGCACACGAGCTGCTCGTGTCTGCCCCCGAAGACAGAAGGCGCATCTTTGATGTCCCGACAGGTGGGTGTGGGCATGGCCGGAGGTGGCTGGGTGGACCTTCTGAAAACTCGCTTTGAAAAAATCGATATGACTTCATACCTCACCATGTGCACATGTTATTATTAGTAATTATTGGGAGAGAGTGAAAACAGAAATCTTTATTTTTTAATGGGGCATGATTAAACTTTAATGACCAGTGACCTCACAAAATGACTGCCACACAATGCAATTTGCTCATCTCTGCTTGTGCATACCTTCTGGGTATTAGAAAATTACATAATTAAGTATAGATTACCACAGGCATGTCATTACACATTTTATTATTCCTTAGAGACTTAGTAGTAATACTCTGTATTTATATGTGCTTTTCAACAGATTATCTCCAATCACTTTACAAATATTATCTCATTAATCCTTTGCAATAGTTTCATGAATTTCTCTATTTAATGGATTAAAAAACCACAACCTACAGCAATTAAGTGACAAGCTGAACATCGCACACTCCGCTCGTCTACCAGGGAAAAGGCAGCTTCACTGGCTATATCCACCTGGAGAGGGTGTGTTCTCATTAAGTCAGAACCGAAGGTAAAAAAATCCTTTCCAAGTGCTCAGGAAAATAAGCAGAAGTAGGGTTGTTCATCGTAGAACAGTCATGGGGCTGATTCTTCAGCGTCTTTCATCGGTGAAGTGCTAGAGGAAGAGTGTAGATGGAGCTTTCAAAAAGAGATTAAAAAATATATACATACACACACATCCAAATCAGGGGATGGGAGCAGGAACCCGTTTGCTTCATACTCACTTGCAAACTGCTTTGTTACTTGTGTTTGTGGATAATGGCTGTAGAAGTTACCATCATGGAGCAAGACGGTGCCAAGGACATCAGGGGGTACCCAATAGCATCGAAGTCCATTCCCGGGCCCTTTGGGAGATGAGCCTTCGTGGGTGGTTTGGGCCTCGTTTCCTGAGGGGCCTGGGCATTCTGCTCATTGCCGCTATCCTTTGGGACCCTCTCGTTGGGAGGCTTTGAAGGACGAAGCCCTGCTGCTCTCTCTAGTCGCTGGCACTTCAGCCCGTAGCAGGCACAGTCAAGCATTTCTTTATACACAAACAAAATATTTGGGGATTGTGAGTAGTCCAAAAGGCCTGTTTGTCACTCAGAGAATTCTTGTTTGTTTTTCTCAGCTTTACTCTCAGGAAAATGGATGGGAGTCTGGGTGAGTTCATCTCAGTGGAGTCTGCAAACTGTCAGACCCTGGGGATACGAGCGCTGTGGGACTCTACTGTGTTTATGTGTGACTATCACTAATTTCTGAACGTTGAGCTTTAAGCCAACCTTTTCACTCTCCTCTTTCACTTTCATCAAGAGGCTCTTTAGTTCCTCTTCACTTTCTGCCATAAGGGTGGTGTCATCTGCATATCTGAGGTTATTGATATTTCTCCCGGCAATCTTGATTCCAGCTTGTGCTTCTTCCAGCCCAGCGTTTCTCATGATGTGCTCTGCATATAAGTTAAATAAGCAGGGTGACAATATACAGCCTTGACGAACTCCTTTTCCTATTTGGAACCAGTCTGTTGTTCCATGTCCAGTTCTAACTGTTGCTTCCTGACCTGCATACAGGTTTCTCAAGAGGCAGATCAGGTGGTCTGGTATTCCCATCTCTTTCAGAATTTTCCACAGTTTATTGTGATCCACATAGTCAAAGTCTTTGGCATAGGCAATAAAGCAGAAATAGATGTTTTCTGGAACTCTCTTGCTTTTTCGATGATCCAGCGGATGTTGGCAATTTGATCTCTGGTTCCTCTGCCTTTTCTAAAACCAGCTTGAACATGTGGAAGTTCACGGTTCACGTATTGCTGAAGCCTGCCTTGGAGAATTTTGAGCATTACTTTACTAGCGTGTGAGATGAGTGTAATTGTGCAGTAGTTTGAGCATTCTTTGGCATTGCCTTTCTTTGGGATTGGAATGAAAACTGACCTTTTCCAGTCCTGTGGCCACTGCTGAGTTTTCCAAATTTGCTGGCATATTGAGTGCAGCACTTTCACAGCATCATCTTTCAGGAAATGAAGATCATGGCATCTGGTCCCATCACTTCATGGGAAATAGATGGGGAAACAGTGGAAACAGTGTCAGACTTTATTTTTTTGGGCTCCAAAATCACTGCAGATGGTGACTGCAGCCATGAAATTAAAAGATGCTTACTCCTTGGAAGGAAAGTTATGACCAACCTTGATAGCATATTCAAAAGCAGAGAATTACTTTGCCAACAAAGGTCCATCTAGTCAAGGCTATGGTTTTTCCAGTGGTCATGTATGGATGTGAGAGTTGGACTGTGAAGAAAGCTGAGCACCAAAGAATTGATGCTTTTGAACTGTGGTGTTGGAGAAGACTCTTGAGAGTCCCCTGGACTGCAAGGAGATCCAACTAGTCCATTCTGAAGGAGATCAGCCCTGGGATTTCTTTGGAAGGAATGATGCTAAAGCTGAAGCTCCAATACTTTGGCCACCTCATGCGAAGAGTTGACTCATTGGAAAAGCCTCTCATGCTGGGAGCGATTGGCGGCAAGAGGAGAAGGGGATGACAGAGGATGAGATGGCTGGATGGCATCACCGACTCAATGGACGTGAGTTTGAGTGAACTCCGGGAGTTGGTGATGGACAGGGAGGCCTGTTGTGCTGTGATTCGTGGGGTCGCAAAGAGTCGGACGAGACTGAGCGACTGAACTGAACTGATCACTAATTTACCAGTTCAGCTTGATGGTGCAGGAGAACAGTAAGTGCATCAGATCTTTATTTCGTGGGTAATTCACGGTGGAGGCTCTGAAACAAATTACCTAATTAATTTGTGGAAACTTGGCTTCTTGGATTTTTAAAATTATTATAGTTTTACCTTTGTTAGCAGTCACCTACAGTTTAACCTTCCACTTGAGCAGGAGGAAAGAAGGCCTTTGTAGCCAGGAAGGAGTGGCTGTCTGCTACTCAGATGACCTCCGTGTGGAATTCGGGGTCTGCTCTCTCCCGACGGAGGCCCAGAGCATGTGCTGGCTGGAGGAGGGCCGTCCGTCTGTGAGTTCCAGGTCTAGGATGGACCTGTGACGGCTGACAGGTGGGATGAGTCACAGTGGAGAAGGAGTCGGGCACCCGAGTTGGGAGCCCGTGTGATCTCGGGGTGTTTCTCAGCCTGTCTGAAGATGGATTCCCCTGCCTGTACCATAAGCGAGTAGGTTATTCGAGTGCTTTCCACACTTGGATGTCATCTAAAATTTTACAAAACGGGCCCGTAACCTCGGGGACTGGCCTCTCTCTGCATTTGTGTCTCTGTGTTCTCTGCGTGTGCATGTGTGCGTTTCTCTCTCCTTTTTACCTATTTACTTATTGTTAGGGACTTTGAAAAGCCCTCCTATTATTAGCGGGCTTCCGAGGTGGCTCAGTGGATAAAGAAATCTCCCTGCAACACAGGAGATGCAGGTTGGATCCCTGGGTTGGGAAGATCCCCTGGAAGGGGGCATGACTACCCACTCCAGTATTCTGGCCTGGAGAGTCTCACGGACAGAGGAGCCTGGCGGGCTACAGTCCATGGGGTCACAAAGAGTTGGTCACGACTGAGGCGACAGAGCATGCATGCACTGTTATTAACACCATCATTTTATGAATGGCAGAACATTCTTGGACTGAAAAGACCAACTTCAGAACAAAGGTGATCTTTTCAATCGAATAAGCTTGAGTTTTTATGCACAAGGTCACCGCTACTATCCTTACTCTCCTCGTCTCATCAGTGGGACCTCCTCACGACCGAGGACCAGTGTATGGGAAACCCTGGGCCCAGGGCCCCTGCAGGCCCTGCAGCAGCCCCACTGACCACTTTTCGGGTCCATGAGCCAAACCCAAAGCCTGCCCTGGGACTCTGTCCCCACTCTTCCCCTGCCTGGAACCCTCTTCCTCCAGTCTTTCCTGAACACACCTCGTTTCCTCGTCTGAGTCTCCGTTCAAGGGCCACCGCCTCTGCTCAGATGTCGGCTGTCACCGGGCTGTCTTATGTAAAGCACCGGGAGCAAGGCCTGGCTTTAACAGATGCCCAGTAAGTGCAGATTAAATGAAGGCGATGATGGAGGCCTGATGCCCAGGGCTGTCTCCTGAGGGCTTGGGTTTGTGGGTCTGCCCGCTGCGCTGGTGCTGAGACTGTTCCCGACTCACTCAAGTGTCCCCAGCTGTTGTGACTCTTCTGATGGCAGGCACACGTTGATCCTTACCTCTGGCCTCCGTCTCTGAGGCTCAGGGACTGTTTGTTCCATGCCTGAGTGAATAAATGAGTGAACGGACAACATGAGATTCAATCTTTACCTTCGAGAAGCTGGTGCTAATTGGTGTAAAAGTGCTCGTCTGTAAACAGTGAACGACGCACACGATTGTACCAAGCTCAGTGACCGACTCCCGTGGGCCTACACATTTACTTTTCTGCAAAATCACTTGAGAACTCATATTTCCCCAGTTCTAGCTTTTGTAGTGCTAGGTCCTGTGGGAGGGGCAGGGCTGGGGCCTGCTGGTGTCAACACAATTGGATGAAGACAGAAGGTGGTGAAGGAGGAGACGGCGTGGGCTGAGAGCAGGACCCTTCAACCTCAGGGTTCCAACCTGAATTTCAGGGCAGTGCAGGAGCTGGATTGAAATGTTTTACTTTTTAATTAAACTTTAATCAGAATATTCAGAGTCATAAAAGAAAGCAAAGAATACTCATCACTGGAGCTTCCTAAGCAGGCACCACTAACATCTGATTTAATCATCATTATGAAAATATTTCCAGGGCCAAACACTGGCAGAACCTCTGCAGGTGTTGGCGATGATTCCCGGCTTCTGTCCCGAGGTGCACACGGGCTGAACCCTGAGTCAGCCAACGTCTGGGTTTCACGCCTGGGAAGCCCCGTGTCTGTGTCATGCTTTTCAAAATTTGAGGATTGGAATAAATCTCAGTTACAGTGTCACAGCCCCTGGTGCTGAGCTGTGCTTTCATCATTGACCACACGAGTCAATTTCCACAGCAGGTAAGATGGCCTCTTTTTTTTTTTTTTAGGAAATGAAAATACTCTGGGTGCTCAAACTTGAGTTTCAGATGCACAGTGATATCTTTAAAAGTATAATTATGTCCCCAGTATTGCGTGGGGCATACTTATACCCCTAAATATTTGTTTCAATGAAATCACTTGGGATCTGGGTAGTCGTATAAATCCACCCTAATTGCAGGGGAGATTTGGCTTGAGAGAAATGTGCCAAGTGTTTCTGAGTAACAGGAAGAGCAGAGGCGTGGGGCACGCTCACTCCTGCCCCCCAAATTCTGAGCGATGCTCTGGCCCTCTCCACGTTTCTCAACCTTCATGCAGACGAGCTCCTTCACTCCTCACAGGGGAGGAAGCTGTGGTCCTGCCCCCTGGCCGAGCGCGGCTAAGCCAAGACCTGCCTCTGCAGGCTGGCTGCTCTTGGAGCTCTGGGTGCCTTGACCATTCACCACCTCTGCATGGATACCCACACCCAGCATCTCATTCCAGCTCACACTGGCTGATTTCTGGCTGCACATAACTGTATTTTTTAAAACAATTTTTTTTGGCTGTACTGGGTCTTCGTTTCAGCACTTGGGCTTTCTCTACTTGCTTCATGCGGGGCTTCTCTGGTGTGGGCTCCAGGGCATGCGGACTCGGTGGTGGTGGCTCACGGGCTCCGTTGCTCCACAGTGTGCGGGATCTTAGTTCCCCACCAGGGATCAAACCTGTGTCCCCTGCGTGGGCAGGCGGATTCTTAACCCCTGTACCCCAGAGAAGTCCCTTGCCATACTTATTTTACAATACGTAACTTTGCTCGTCTCAGGACGGAAATAAAGCTCTTCTGCCCATGCTATTCTACCCACTCCTAGAGCAGAAATGGTGAGATGGGCAGATGGGAGGTTAAAGGCTGAAAATTACTAAAATATGCTGGCATGGAGGGGTCGTCTTAGTTTCCTGACTGCTGTGCGACACGTTATTTCATTTATTCTTTATAAAAATCCTGGGCTGTGGGAACTAGTCACAGCCCCGTTTTGCAGACGAGCAAACTGAGGCCATTCACCACTAAGTGTCCGGCCGCGACTGTGGATGAAGTTGTCAGCGAGCGTGAGTCCCAGGGCCGGGTCCTTCCTCTCTCCAGGCCGCTTGCTCTGCCCCTCCCTCCACCTTCTGCCTCAGCAACTTGCTGGTTTCCAGGAGAATCTGCTGGACACATGGCAGCCTGGACTCCGTGCAGATGGCCCTCGTTAGCCTGACCCATCTGTCGGCCTGGAGGGCGGCCATGTGTGCCGCCACGGCTGGGCAGGACGCCTGCGCTCACCTTTCCCACGCGGCTCTGCCAGGCGAGACTCATCTGACCCGGGCCTGGTGGCCGCTGGCTGAGCCTGGGGAGGTGGGCTTGCCCTGAGAGGTCACGGTCAGGGTGGGACAGAAGGAAGGAGGGGTGTGCCATCAGCTATCTTCATCTGGAGCAATTCTGTGAATTCTGCACCAATGAAAACGAGTCCTGGAAAGGAAGCTGAGCTTGGTCCATCTGCCCGTAGGCTTTGCAGGGCGAGCGCTCGGCTGGTCTGCAAAGGCGCCAGGTTGAGTGGTGGTCCTGGGCCCCCTTTCTGTGTCTTCTGCCGAGGGGCCCCTCCTGACTGCAGTGTGGTCCCTGCTCCTGTGCTGCTCCTGAGGGTGCTGGGGCTGCAGGCACAGGACACTCAGGAAGAAGGTGTGTGTGTGTGTGTGTGTGTGTGTGTGTGCACACGTGTGCGTGAGTGTGTCTGGGGGTTCTGAGGTTTGAGCTGCTCCTCCTTTGGGGGTTGTACAAGGCCATGTCCTTCCTCAGGCACTTCAGGCCCTGGCGGTCCTTCCTGGTCCCCCTGAAGTCCTCCAGCAAGGCGCTGCTGTGAGCTTCCTGACACCATAGCAGTGGCTCGTTAGGGAGCAAGAGAGCAAAAGAAGCAGGAGTTCCATGGAGGAGACTTTCTGTCTCTGTGGGTTTCAGGATCACTGGGACTTAGGGGCTGCTGCCTTTGCTCTTTCAGACCGGTTGACTGGAGACGAGGCTACCAAAGCCAATGTCTGTTTCAGGCCGTGAAACCAAGGGATGGCCTGTGAGGGAGTCTGTCCAAGGCTTTGGCATGGTCACCTTTAATGTCGTCAGCCTATTCAAAAAGGCAGCAAACCAAGAAGCAGTTTCTTCAGGCTGCCCTGATGCTCTTCCTGTGATGCGAAGAAAAGCCTTTTGGACAAGGAGCCCGAGGGGTGAGTTAAATCTCCTGATTCTACTATGACCCGAGCAAATGATGGTGAGGATAATCATCAGGATTGCTTGTGTGATGCCCGCCACCATCACCACCATCATCGCCATGGCTACCATCATCATCACTGTGATCATCACCACCACTACTATCATCGTCACCAAGACTACCTTCACCATCACCATCACCATGACTACCGTCACCATGACTACCACCACCATCAGTGCCATCACCACCACCACCATCACCACCACCACCGTCACCATGACCACCATCCTCATCACCATCACCACCATCATCGCCATGGCTACCACCATCATCACTGTGATCATCACCACCACTACTATCATCGTCACCAAGACTACCTTCACCATCACCATCACCATGACTACCACCACCATCAGTGCCATCACCACCACCACCACCACCACCATCATCACCACCACCGTCACCATGACCACCATCCTCATCACCATCACCACCATCATCACTGCCATCATCACCACCACCACCACCAGCAGGAGCACTATCATTATCCCCACTGCCACCATCATCAGCACTTGTGTACGCGCACCACCGTCACCATGACTACCATCACCATGACCACCATCCTCATCACCATCATCACCATCTTCACTGCTTCACTCACCATCACCACCACCGTCAGTGCCATCACTCGTGCAGCGTCGCCCCGCGCCAGCTACTGTCCTAAACACTTAGTGCACATTCATTCATTAACTCCCCACAACAACCTAAGAAGTTCAGTTCAGTTCAGTGCAGCCGCTCAGTTGTGTCTGACTCTTTGCGACCCCATGAACCACAGCACACCAGGCCTCCCTGTCCATTACCAACTCCTGGAGTTTATCCAAACTCATGTCCATTGAGTCGGTGATGCCATCCAACCTAAGAAGTAAGGTACTGCTATTATTACCCTCATGTTATAGGTGAGGATGGAGGACTCAGAAGTTAACCGACTTTGCCAATCTCTGCACCCAGGAGCTGTGCAGCTGGGATTCGGTCCTGGTGTCCCTGCTCTTGACCCTTAGGCAGCAGCTCAGTCATTTAATGCTCTGGCCCTCCACGTTCTCATCAGTAAGATGGCATGATATTTATGTCTAGAGATGTGAATGAGGGCTGACAGGCTTCCCCAGTAACTCAGTGGTAAAGAATCTGCGTACAATGCAGGAGCTGCAGGGAAGATCCCCTCAGGAGGGCACGGCAACTCACTCCAGTATTCTTGCCTTACAGAGGAGCCTGGAAGGCTATATAGTCCATAGGGTCACAAAGAGTTGGACACAACCAAAGTGACGTAGCATGCAGCATGTGTGAGAGCTGAAGGGCTAGGACAAATACTATTGAGAGGCTGCCAGGCACCCACCCTGGAGTACGGAGGACGAAAGGGGGTTACAGGAGGGATGAGGCAGCGGGACTTGGGTGAGGGAGCCAGGAGGACTGTCTCACAGATGGGGCTGTGGGGCCAGGCCTGTGAAGGGCCCAAAGCTGGTCCCAGTCTTCCTCCTGGCGGAGGTCCTGAAACGCTGCCCACGGGGAGATGTGGATGTTGCCTGCCCATGCCCTCGTGGCAGTGGGTGCTGTGGCCCTGGCGTCGGGAAGCTCGTCTTGTCCCTCTGCCACCTGTGGCCATTCAGGTCTGTGTGGGCATCACCACCTCCAGGCTGCCCAGGGGGCTGCCGGCTGCTTCCACTTGTAGCCTGGTGTCTTGTAACTTTCCCCATTGGTGCTGGCCCCTCGTTCTGGAGCAGCAGAGCTGGATTCTGGGGACTGAAGCCTGGAGAAGACTGGAGATTCGCTGGAGGTGTGCAGATGGGGACCGGCCCTGAGTGCAACTTCCCAGCAGATCTGTGGGAGGGCATCGCTTTGCAGCCCTCCTGCATGTTGGCCTTGTCGCCCCGTAAGGTACATGCCCTCACTCAGGGCAAAGGCCATGACTTACTGAGCGAGCCCAGCCTCTGTGTCCTACAGAACTGGGTTCAAATCCCAGCTCTGCCGGCTACTCCCTGAAAGGCTACTCCTCAAAGACTCTTTTTCCTTGTATGTTCAATGAGGTTAACCAAAGGACCATAATTGTCGTGTTCTGAGTGTAGCTCCTGGTGTGTATTAGACGTTCAGCCCTTACCCTCAATCCCCCCGAAGGCTGTGTGAGGAACACGCCATTTGATGATAACCTGATTGAAAACTCCGCTGGCCCAGGTGCAGGAGCAGAAAACGATCTGAAAACAGGCTGCATATGCAGTTAACTGCACAACGTGCTAGGGCCTGAGATTTTGAGTTGTCAAGAAAACACTGCAAGTGGACAGATCTGGTGTAGGGTGTTTGCTTGCACACGGAGTCAGAGCGTGCTGCTGGGTTTCCATTCGTCTTTGTTTTGGGGATTTTATTTAGAGTGAATCTTAAGAAGACATGAAGGCAGGGATATTTTAAGACGAGGGACAATGGGGGACTGGCTTTGAATGCTCATGACAGGGTTATCAGAGATTAAGTCAAAACTGATAGGTGATGAATCAGTAGCTGGAAGGCAGGATAACCCCAAGGAAAAGAAGTTCAAGGATAAGGAAATGGGTGGGAAATCTATTGTGGTTATTTCTAGTTTTCTAGATAAATGGTTATAAAACTTGGAAAAATATTGATTGCAACCAGCCGGGAGCATAAATGCCCTGAAGAGGCTTAGAACGAGTCTCTTCTAGAAGATCTTAGAGGACATGAGAAATTTCTCAGAAGTGAAGTCTTTGTGACTTAAAACGTCTCACGGCAGGACAGTGCTGTCCCCTAGGAGCTGCGGCTGAGGGTTCAGTGTCAGGGGACCGAGCCCTCACAGGGGCCAGAGCACTGGGGATGCACAGGGACCCAGGACCACTCTGGTCAGCAGGGCTGTGGCAGGGAGAAGCGAGACAGGGGCACGCCCACTGGGCAGGCTTCTGGACAGCTGTTCTTACTCAGCAGCTTCATTTCTTCTTCCCAGATCTTTCTTCTCCCAGCTCTGAGAACTGAGTCCTAGAGAGAGCCCCATCCCACCCTCCTGCCACAGGACACATGTCCCGATCAGCATGGACATTAATGGATTAATCAGCAGGGACAGCATCGATCGCGGCAGGCTTCAGGGCCTGGCTCTGCCCGGTGCCAACCACTAGTGTGGTGGCATAGAGCCTGTCCCACGGGGTTGTTGGCACTGGAAAGGAGTGGACACTGGAAAATAGTAATTCCCGGGCCAGCGGCTGCAGGAGGAATGAGGTCTTGGTGTCGGTAGGATCCTCCTTGACAAACCCAGGGACGCACGGCTGGGAACAGGCCTAGAAATAGGCTCAGAAACCGCCATGGAGGCCTGTCCCACACACCAGACCTGCTCAGGTTCGTCCAAAGGCCCCAAAGTCACAAGAAGACTGGCTCACGAGCATGCTGAGGTCATGTAGCCCATGAAGGACAAGGCCCACCCCTCAGCGGGTTGGGTCAGGAAGGGCTGTGAAGAGAGCAGGCCGGGTGCTTCACTTGGGGTGAAGATTTGGGGGTTTAAGATTTTGTTTTAAACACATGTGTAGACTTGAGCTTCTTTGGTGCTTGGTCCTGTCTGACTCTTTGCAACCCCGTGGACTGTAGCCCACCAACACTCTCTGTCCATGGGATTGTCCAGGCAAGAATATTGGAGTGGGTTGCCATTTCCTCCTCCAGGGGATCTTCCTGACCCAGGGATTGAACCCACATCTCCTGTGTCTCCTGCATAGCAGGTGGGTTCCTTCCCCACTGAACCATCAGGGAAGCCGAGTTTATTTAAAATTATTTTAAAAACGTGCATGGCTCTTGATATGGATTTTCCAGCTGGGGGACAGAGTCTTTGACCGGGGTCCTTGGATCTGGCAGGGTTGGGGGTTGATCCCTTCTCATGCTCTGGGTGAAGTTGCCTTGCGAGGTTCTGATGGAGGCAGCCATCCAGCTGGGCTATTCTCGGGCTTGGGTAGATGGGGGCAAAGCCCCTCCACTACTCGGGTCTTGGTTTTTTCATCCATAAGGGAGAAGCTGGGCTAAGATCAGCCCCTGCTCCTATTTCTAGAGGAGCTCTGTCATTCGCTGGGAGCACCAGTTCTGGGGACTGAATCACTCCACAGTCTCAAATCCATCTAAAGGAATATTTCATCTTCCTTCCAGAAGACAAATACGATGTAGCAGCAAGCAATAACAGAAAGTGGGTTTTTTCATACAAATATTCTGTGACACAAATACCACCTTTCCTCTGTCAGTTGCATTGGAAGTGTTCACCAGTCTCTCTAATAATAAGAAGAAAGCATGGCTTGATGACTCTGGTTAAGTGGTCAGGACCCTGCCATGTGCTCATAAAGCGATCACACCAGGCCCTGAAATGGCCCTGTTGATTTATTAAACAGTGCCAGGCAGGAGAGCTGGAGCAATTTCTTGTGGGGGTTGACACATAGGTTTAAAATACCTGATGGTTCAATCTGGTATTAGTATGAGTTTTCCTGAAAGGAAAAGTGGAGAAAGGGTATGGGACACTCCCTCTGAGATGGTAGACTCGGCAGACGCAGAGACTCTTCATCCTGACTGAGATGCTGGGTGGTTGC
Source organism: Bos indicus x Bos taurus (assembly GCF_003369695.1). NCBI lineage: Eukaryota > Metazoa > Chordata > Mammalia > Artiodactyla > Bovidae > Bos > Bos indicus x Bos taurus. Next base: position 2,328,029 of record NC_040079.1, on the reverse strand, counting down.
AGCTCGCTCGGGCCACAGGGATCCTTTTTGGCCATCTCCCTTGCCTCCCTTTCATTTTGAGCCTGGAAGTGTTGTAGGTATTTTCCTTTTATAAGCATAAACCCACGGTCCAGAGTTTTCCCTGGACAGCCTGATAATCGGCAAGACGACGTGTTCATGCACTTGACAGATATTTGCCTGGAACCCACCGGGTGCCAGACGCCCCTCTCAATTCTGAGATGCCGCAGGGGGAGACGAGTCTCCCTCCTCACAGAGCTGAAGGGCAGTAAGGCCTCCGTTTTGTTACGAAATGGGTTGTGCTTCTATGACCTCTAGCCCTCCCCTGCCCCCGAGAGGCTGTGCCCCCCGGGGCCGAGCTGTGCCTGCAGCCCCGTCAGCACCGGGGCGGGGCTGGGTGTGGGGCCACAGGGTTCATTGTGGCATCCAGCACCTGGCACAATTCTGGGCACACAGTAGGTGTTTTTTGAATATGCAGCTGTCGTACAATTAGCTTTTTCCTAAAAAGCATTCCGGTTTCTGTCACTGGTGAGTTCGCAAGGGCAGGAGAATGTCTATTTTTTTGTTTTGTTTTGTTTTTCTTGCTTTCTCATGGAAGCAGCTGGTTCACGTGGGACAAATAAGACCATTCCTGCTCCTCAGGGATGTTCTCTTCGCTTGCCTTTATTTACACAGTCACCTGGAAATTGTTCTCAAGACACGGGAAGAAATTGGGTCATGCTCCCAGATCATTTGCAAAACGGTTCTTCCCCAAGAATCCCCAGAAGGATTCAGGAACTATCCAAGGGAGAAAATGCTAATGTTCCCGCATCTTTCACAAGCCAGCTTTCTCCAGCACTCGAGAGGACTTGCCAGAGATATTTTTGGTAGCTCGCTCAAACCGAGGGGCTTCAGGAAACGCACGTGGGGCGACGTCGCCTGCGAGCTGCTTGTCCTGTCTTTGATTTTCCTGTCAGAGGCTCGGACTTACCCAGAATCCGCCTGACTTGGCATTTCCTGACTTTCGGCTTTGGGCCCGAGCAGTGTTTAAACAAAGGGCGTGGGGCCCAGTGGGGGTGGGGACCGGACATTGTTGGACTATCACACGGGATAAAAAATTAGATGTCCCTGTCAAACTAAGTTTAGGCCTGTGAGCCATTGTTTGCTATGTGACAGCAATGCTCGTCCATTTGTGACAGCGAAAAGAATCAGCGGAGCGACATGCTCTGATGTAAGATGAAACCGGGTGGATGCGCGTGCTAAGCCGCTGCAGTTATGCCAACTCTTTGCAACCCCACGGACGGTAGCCCGCCAGGCCCCTCTGTCCATGGGATTCCCCAGGCAAGAGTACTGGAGTGGGTTGCCATGCCCTCCTCCAGGGAATCTTCTCAGCCTAGGGATCAAACCCGTGTCTCTTATGTCTCCTGCACTGGCGGGCGGGGTCTTTACCTCTAGTGCCACCTGGCAGGCCTGAACTGGGCATTTCCTCTTAAACAGAAATCTCCACTTAACTGCCCGTTAGCCATCAAACTGCCAGGTTGCAATATAGAGTGTATATTGACCTCCCTGCGTGGGTCGGTGGGTGGGGAAACACCTTCTGGAGTGACAACAAGGAGAAAATAGTCGAGTTGTCACCTTCTTTCTGTGGAGGGCGCCAAGGTTTTTGTGAAATGACCTATTTACAGAAACAAATTACCCGTAGCTTGTATCTTTCCTTGATCTACCAACCAACAAAATGAGCTTGATTTTTTTTGTTTCTTGCTTTCTAAATGTTGTAGGGGGTTCAGATTAAATAATAATCCTCTCGGTGTTACTAAAATAAAGTGAAGTGAAAGTTGCTCAGTCATGCCTGACTCTGCGACCCCATGGACTATATAGTCCATGGGCTTCTCCAGGCCAGAATATTGGAGTGGGTAGCCTTTCCCTTCTGCTGGGGATCTTCCTGACCCAGGGATTGAACCCAGCTCTCATTGCAGGCGGGTTCTTTACCAGCTGAGCTGCAAGGGAAGCCCGAGAACAGACTTGATTTAAAATATTACTAGCAGGTTGCGTGTCTAAATTTCTTTTCCCGGCGGGAATGAGCCTCCATGAAGAACTCGTCTTGTAAGGCAGCGGTGGGTGTCTGCTCTGGGGGCTGGGCGTGCTGCATTGCCCCAGCTGTGTGGCCCCAGGACCTTGCTACTGCCCCACGACCTTGCTTCTGCCCCACGACCTTGCTTCTGCCCCACAAGCATCTTTCCAAACCAGCCCGTGGAACAACCTGAGGCCTGGGCTGGTGGGGACGCCAGGGCGTTCATCATTCCAGGGAGGTGGGGACCCAGCCACTCTGGGGACTTGAAACCATCTGTTTCTCACTTCCTTGCTGGAATGAAGCAGGTCCAAGAGTGGGGTGTGTGAGATAAAGAGGGAGGGGGTCCCCACCCACGAGGCTGCTGCTGGAAGTGTGGTCCGACCCCCGGGTATGTCGGGGCGCATCCCGGAGCCCACAGTACCCTGCCAGCTCCCTTCCCCCTGTCCTCACGGTTCACGAGCACGTTCCGTCTGCAGGAAGTTATCTGTACCTGTGTGTGCCGTGCATCCGTCCAGCCCCTGCTCACTGAGTGTTTGCTAGGTTCCAGGGAGCACGCAAGGGGCAGGAGCCTCAGCCATGGGTCACACTTGCCCCCAGAGTCACCGCATCCAGAGGGAGGAGGGGCCAAATAGCTCAGCGCCCCCCATCCCTTCATCGTGCTCCTGGAGGGCGGACGGGGCGGCAGGTGCCCTGGGCTGGAGGCAGAGCTGGACTGGGCTCTTTCCTGGCACGTCCCTGATGCCCAGTGGGGAGGACACTCGCTGCTCATGGCTGTCAGAGGCTCCGACACCATGGCTCTGGGAGGGTGGGCGCTAACGCCAGAGAGCAGAGCTTCCAGAAGAATTTTAATTACTGTAAAAATAATGTGTGTGGAGAAGACTCTTGAGAGTCCCTTGGACAGCAAGGTGATTCAGCCAGTCCCTCCTAAAGGAAATCAGTCCTGAATATTCACTGGAAGGACTGATACTGAAGCTGAAGCTCCAATACTTTGGCCACCTGATGCGAAGAATGGACTCCTTGGAAAAGACCCTGATGCTGGGAAAGACTGAAGGCAGGAGGAGAAGGGGACGACAGAGGATGAGATGGTTGGATGGCATCACCGACTCAATGGACATGAGTTTGAATAAACTCCGGGAGTTGGTGATGGACAGGGAGGCCTGGCGTGCTGCGATTCATGGGGTCGCAAAGAGTCGGACATGACTGAACTGAACTGAACTGAATCTGTGTGGATTATAGAATATTTTGAAAACGTAAAATGTTTAAAAAAATAGAAAAAGAAATAAAAGCAAAAGCACAGTAACAACCACTCTGGTCATTGTTTTCTCCTCAGACATGTTTTTTTCAGTGACTGTGTGTATGGTCCATTAAAACAGTATTCTTCTTTTTTTACTTCAGGCATTATCCCATTACTTTCCTATACTCTTTGAGATTTAAAAAAAATTATTGGAGTGTAGTTGATTTACATGTTCTTTATGTTTTAGGTGTGATGTGACTCAGTTATACATATATCCCACTCTTTTCAGATTCTTTTCCATATAGGTCATTAAGAGATTGTTGTAAACAGGATTTTGTAATGACTGAATAGTATCCTGTGGCTTAGATTTGCTTTTCGGTTTAAATTTTCTTCTGTTTACAAACAACGTTTAATGCCTGTCTTTGTCCACAGAATATGTTTTTGTTTGTTGGTGGTGTTCAGTCACTAAGTCGTGTCTGACTCTTTTTGACCCCATGGACTGCAGCACAACAGGCTCCTCTGTCCTCCACTATCTCCCAGAGTTTGCTCAAATTCATGTTCATTGAGTCAGTGGTGCCATCTAACTATCTCACCCTCTGCCACCCCCTTCTTCTTTTGCCTTGAATCTTTCCCAGCATCAGGATCTTTTGCAATGAACTGACTCTTCAAATCAGGTGGCCAAAGTATTGGAGTTTGATCTCCTTGCAGTCCAAGGGACTCTCAAGAGTCTTCTCCAGCACCACAATTTGAAATCATCATTTCTTCAGCCCTCAGCCTTCTTTATGGTCCGACTCTCACATCCATACATGACTACTGGAAAAACCATAGCTTTGACTCTACTGACCTTTGTTGACTAAGTGGTGTCTCTGCTTTTAAATACACTGTCTAGTATTCCATTCAAGAAAAAATCGTCTTTTAATTTCATGGCTGCAGTCACTGTATGAAGTGGTTTGGGAATGTTTTTATTGGCATTTTTTAAAAGTTGTTTCCTTGGGATAGATTTCTAAAAGTGGACCTGTTGGGCCAAAGTATATCTGTTTAGTTCAGTTCAGTTGCTCAGTCATGCCCGACTCTTTGCGACCCCATGGACTGCAGCGTGCTAGCAGGATTCCCTGTCCATCACCAACTCCCAGAGCTTGCTCAGACTCATGTCTATCGAGTGGGTGATGCCATCCAACCATCTCATCCTCTGTCATCCCCTTCTCCTCCCGCCTTCAATCTTTCCCAGCATCAGGCTCTTTTCTAATGAGTCAGCTCTTCACATCAGGTGGCCAAAGTATTGGAGTTTCAGATTCACCATCAGTCCTTCCCATGAAAATTCGGGACTAACTTCCTTTAGGATGGACTGGTTGGACCTCCTTGCAGTCCAAGGGACTCTCAAGAGTCTTCTCCAACACCACAGTTCAAAAACATTGATTCTTCAGTGTACATAAACATTTTTAAAGGTCTTTGGGCCAATATCATCAAATTATTTGCAGATAATAATTAAATTATTATGGGAACTTTGTTCCTGGAAGCCCTTAGTGCTGTGGGCGCAGGCCCTGACTAAGTCAAGCAAATGCTGCCCTGTTGTCTTATCTGTGTTTCTTTTAAACTAACTAAGCTAATTTTCATTACTCATGTTTATTTCCCTTTTTTGGGTCAATTCTGTTTCTTGTTCTAATTTTCTGTCTTCATCTTAGTGGCTATTTCCATAGCTTTTTTTTTGTTTAGTGAATATTCGCCTTCCTTTATTATATGAGTTGGAAACATTTACTCAAGACTCATTTAATTTTTGAATGTTTTATTTTACAGATGTATTTATATGTTGAATCTATTCTTTTTTTCCTTTATTTCTAGGAAGAAATTGAACTTTTGATGTAAGATGACACTACTGCAATATTTTAGATTTTAAGTGCTAATGCGTGCTAGGTTGCTTCATTCGTGTCTGACTCTGTGTGATCCCGTGGACTGTAGCTTGTCAGGCTCCTCTGTCCATGGGATTCTCCAGGCAAGAATACTGGAGTGGGCTGCCATTTCCTTCTCCAGGGGATCTTCCTGACCCAGGGATCAATACAAGTCATCATGGTATTTAATGTATGGAACCAAGTTCTGCCCCATTTGAGTTTAAAATGATGGGCTCAAAAAAAGGCATCTCAGAATAAAACGGAAGACCTATTACATGAACATTTCGTTCTTTTTTTGGTTTGATCTCCACACAGTTAGAAAGACTTTCTGTTCATCTGGTCCCACAAGCAGACAAGAGCAGTTCTTCAGGATTCTTTCTTTTGGGTTTTCCCCCAAATATGTTCATTCAAATGTCATTTCTGTTGGAGGTTGGTGGCAGCCTGACTTCGGAAGGATCAGGAAGAGCTTGAACGCTCCTGGTTGTAAGGAAAGACAATAATAATAAAGCCTTTGTTGTGGGGAGGCGGGGAAGCGTGGGTTTGCTCAGGGTTTGCTCAGGGTTAAGGACGGGGCGTTTGCTGCGGAGGTGTCCACCCTGACTCAGGGGCCTGGGGATCTGACCGGGCCTTGCGGGGGAAGCTGAAAAACCGTTCTGTGGTCCTGCCAGGGCTCAGAGCTGGAACTCGCTCTGTGAGGGGCCCGGGGCATCCAGAACTGGCAGTGAGTTGCCTCTGAGTCTAACAAACTGAACGTGGCAGGGTTCTGCTTATCCGAGGCCCCCAGTTGCCCAGCCCAGGAAGCCGAGATTTGGCTGCGTCCCTACCGCAAAACAAAGGCTCTGAGAGGGCCAAGTTGGGGCTGGAGGCGGCTCAGAGGAAGGCGCTTTTTGGTGGCTTTGCGACTCTTTCCCTAAATAACACGGCTGTGAATCACGACCTCTCGGAGGGTGCTGGTGGTGACTCAAACCAAGTGAACCAGTGAGCCCTGACTCTGCTCCGCGGGCAGGACCGGACTCGACCTGGAATCCAGGGCATAGCTGACAGCAGCAGGCCAGGAATTTCGCTTGTTTTCTGTGCTGGGGCAAGAGCTGAACCCTGCCATACCGTGCAGGCGCTGCCCGCTGCGGGCCCTGCATGCTCAGGGACACTTCCGGCCCCCGTGTCGGAAAAGTACTGCCTGAGTCAGCCCTCGCCGGGTGTCACGGGGCCTCCCCCGCCAGGCCCGGAACCCCATGCCCTGGTCTCTCCTCTTCGCCTCCAATTGTTCTCTGGCTTCCCTGGGAGGCCCAGTGACGAGCCACCGGGGCTGGAGTGAGTCACAGGAAGGCAGAACATCGGGGTCAAAGGGGCCAACGCAAGCCTTGCCCTCCTCCCCATCCCCGCCCCTCCATGCCCGGCTCTGGACACGGAGTCGTGGACACAGGGAGGCCAGGGGGCCGGCACTGGTCATGGTCCGGCCGGCCCGGGGACCGAGTCTTCCGGTTACCACTTTAGCGTTGCTCTCACGCTAAGGGTGCTCGGATCTTGGATATAGCTTTCTGAGCTTAAGCCCGAACACACTTCTCTGTTCAGCTGGTGTCGCAGAGCGCCTCCCCTGGGGCAGGCTGTGGGTCCTCCTCGTGGTCCCTGGGCCTGCCCCTGCCGCCTCTCCCCTCGGGCCCTCGGTGACCGCCAGGCACTCTCTGGCTCCAGAGCCCCTGGGCGGTTACCAGATGTGGTCCTCCTTGACTTACAGCCCTCCCCCACTCCACTTTTCCAGTCTCTAAGGACTTCTCTTGTGGCCTTGCTGGGAGACTGCATGCTAACTGCCCATGAACCACACACATGTTAGAACTGAAATGACTGCATGCTAACTTCCTGTGAACTACACACATGTTAGAATGGAAGTGATGGGAGAAGGGAGCTCACGTGTGTCCCTCTGAGTCCGAGCTCTGTAGAAACGGGCAACTCGGCAGAAATAGTGCCTCAGCCCAGAATTGGCTTGTTCGTTCCTTGGTTTTTCTTTTTTCTCCTTACATTTTGATGGACAGCCAACGTGGGCCACGGTCAAAGGTGTACCCCGCCCTCGGAACGGAGCTCTCTCGTCTGTAGGGGACTTGCTGTATGAACAAACAAATCTTTAGCATCAGTAACCAAGTCTTCATTGTACATTGTTCTGCAGTCCCCAAGCCTGTTCAGATTTCCTGTGAAATGACAGGTTTTGGTTATTCCCTGGTGTTCCATTACACCGTGTACCACTATCAACAAACAGATCTTTTGAAGACTTTTATCTAGTTAAAATACTAAGCCAGCCTTTAAAAAAATAAAGCAGTCAGAGCTGGGAGAAGAGCGCTGGCCAGAGGGTCCACTGGGTGCCCACCGAGGCTCAAGGTTGAGTCCCGTCCCGCCCCCTCCTCCCACCCAGGGCTGCACTCAGCTTCCTGGCTCTTCGCTTGCATTTTCCCTCTGATCTTTCTCAGCAGTCAGCTGCTAGGGGAGCTGGAGCAGGTGTTGATCGCTGCATGAGGGGGGGTCCAGCTGGGAGGCCAGGGGAGGGGGCGGCCAGGGCTCTGCCTGCGGCCTGGGGTGGCCGGGTTGCGTGCGGCTGGGACCCAGGGTGGCATGTGACACGTGACTCCATTTATCTGCAGCGTGGCACGCCAATCTTATCTGTGGTGTAGCCTGACGACAAGCGTCCCTGGAATAAATATTTGTCTCCAGTGCGGTGTTCCAGCCTTCGGTCCCTGGCACGCATTTGCCTCCTCCCCGTCCATGCAGCCGTGTACCGAAGACTCCACGTGCATGGTCGGAGGCCTCTGGCTGGATGAGGGCCCGAGGCCTGACCCCTGTGCTCCTGCGGACCACAGACCCTGCACACCTGGGTGCCGGGGCTCTTTCACCATCACTGAGCCCCCCGTTGCTGCGGAACCCCACCCCGGGGTGGCACAGGCCTGCTGGTGCAGAGCCAGGATGAACCTGGCCTTTCCTGGGCTCTTCCTCCTCTTAGGCACTCGCAGCCTATTTCCTCCTTTATCTTGCAAACGCCTAGATTTGTTTGCTCAAGAATCCCCTGTGCTTAATTGCTTGGTCCTGGCCAACTCTTTGTGGCCCCAGGGACTGTAGCCCACCAGGTTCCTCTGTCCATGGGATTCTCCAGGCAAGGATCCTGGAGTGGGTTGCCATTCCCTCCTCCAGAAGAATCCTCTGGGGGGCTTCATAAAATGCAGATTCTCAAGCCCCACCGGGAGCTGTGGCGTGTGTGCCTGGTGTGATGGTGCCGGGGGGAGTTGCAGTGTTTAACAAGGATCCCCAAGTGACACTGACGCAGGAGGGTCCTTGGGTCCCACCTTGGGCCCTTGTCTCCTAGGAGGTTGGAGCCCGGCTGTGTTTCTCTTAGTGGATGAGGGTGTGTGACATCCATAGCTCAGGGGACACCGCGTGGAGAGACTGCCCCCTGCCCATCCCCCACCACCCTGTCCCGGAGGCAGGGACCCTGGGTGCAGGCTCCGCAGCGGTCAGGGCCCCTGATGGACTCAGTGGCGGCTGCTCGGGCTGTCGGGGTGGCCCCTGGTTTGGGGAAGGTTCTGGATTCCTCTTTGGCCCTGGGCTGAGGTGCAGCAGCCTCCAGCCTGTTTCCTCGGGTGCGGCCAGGGTCTGCCGGCCAGGGCTCCGCATCTTGCTGGCTGTTCTGAAGGTGCCTGGTGCAGGATGGGAGCAGGGCGGGCCCACGTGCCGGTCCAAGCGGGGCTTCCCTGCACGGCCCGCTCTCTTCCAATGCAAGTGATGGTTCCTACTCCTGATGACTTTAAAGGGGAGTCACGGTAACTTTCCGAACACAAGCAGCCTTCCCCTGGACGCGAGTCAGGCAGTTAAGAGCCCCTGAGTCATGGCCGCCCGCGGCGTGTCAACACTGGTATCGTGGGGTTGGAGCAGTTGGGCTGGACCTTGAGATCACTGCAGACACCCTCCTGCTGTTGGGGTGTGGGGCTCCGGGGCCCAGCGACGCTCCGGTGGCGCCCGTGACGCTGGCCTCGGGGGCAGGGGTGAGGGTCATGGCCCGGCTCCCACCACGGCCTCTGCGTCCCGGGCCCAGAGCTGGCCACCAGCCCTGGTGGCCTTGGGGAGGTCCCCCTGACGACGGGCTTGGGGGCCCCGTGATCTCAGGTGCGGCGAGACCGTCCCCGTGGGAGGACAGTTCTGATCGGGGGTTCCACTCTGTGTCAGCCGCGGTCCCTCTTTTCACCCCCCAGCAGCCCCACCCCACACACAGCACGTGTCTTCCTCTGATTTCAGCCTCCTCTGGGCATCGCCAGATGGATGGTGGTCCCTGAGATCACCCAGGGACGGTCTCATCCTTCCTGTCCCCCTAAGAAAGCCACACAAACCTTCATGGCTCCTCCATGCATGGCCGTTTCATGAAGAGAGGGCCTGCCTTGTTAAATAAATGAGGTAATCAGCAGAGGTTCATTTATCTACTGTGTGGAATTTCATTTCCGGGGACTTATTTCCCTATAATTGGGGAGGGGGTAAAATGTTCAAAATGGTGTTTCCATGTCGGAGGAGAGTCACGAAGGGGAGGTGTGACGAGATTGTCCTTGAGTGCACACGTGTGTCCAGTATGCCTGTGTTAGAGTCCTTTTCCAAGCTGGCTTTGAGAACAACCCATTCCACTTTCTGTGGCTTCCCCCATTTTGACCACCTCTGTTTTCATTCCATGAATTCACATCTTCCATAGCATCTTTCTCTCCTTCTCATTTGAAGTTTCATGGCCTTGACCGATTTTGACCAACTTGGATACTATGTAGCATCCAGGTTTATCAGAATTCTGGTTAATCAGAAATAGTTCTAAGCAGTGCAATGAATTCTGATGAGCTTTATTACGAGAACAGAGGTGAGGGATGGTTTTAACAAGTGACGGCGGTGTTCTGCGGCTGGTCTCGCCGCATCTGACCATTCCATTTCAAGGAAGAGTCGCTTGTATCCATCTGTCTTTTTTAAACTGTATCTGTAGATTTTTGGCCACGCTGGGGCTCTGCTGCTGTGCTAAGGCTTTCTCTAGTAGCGGCGCGTGGACTTCCCATTGCCGTGGCTGCTCTTGCCGTGGAGTGCAGGCTCTGGGCACGCGGGCTCAGTCGTCGTGGCACGTGGGCTTCATCGCCCTGAGGCACTTGGAATCTTCCCAGACCAGGGATCGAACCCACGTCCCCTGCATTGGCAGGTAGGTTCTTAACCACTGGACCACCAGGGAAGCCCTGCCTGTCTGTCTTTCTAGCATCACGTGGTGATGGAATGCCAGCTCGCAGAGGGGCCGCGCAGTCTCCAAGGACAGGGCTGTCAGCCCAGTCTCCGTGCAGTTCTCCAGACTCTGGACACTGGGCTCCCACGAGCACCACGACTTGCGGGGAGGCCTCAGGGCAGGAGGCCTGTGAGGACGTGGCTGGGGTGGGCGGGAGCTAGAGCTTGGCTGGCCGGAGAGAAGATGGGGACAGGCATGGAGGGAAGGCACCAGGAGGAGCCTCGTGCTGGGAGCCCCGGGGCAAGGAAGGGACTAAGCCCAAAGGGGGTCCAGCGGACGGGACTGGACGCAAAGAAACAAGCGCAGGGGCCCCGGCTGGCAGACAGGCTGGTTGCTTCCTGCCGCTCTCCTCGGGAGGGCCAGGGCGGGAGACTGTTGGTAGCAGCAGCTCCACCTGGCAGGTGGACCCGTCTCTCCGGGGAGGGCAGATCACCTGGGCGTTTGAGCTGCCCTTCCGTGCTCAGAGCCATTGAGCAGTCAGAGACAGTGCTCACGTCCGTTCACTGCCCTTCGTGACTTAGTCTGCATGAGCTGCCCATGTCCACCGGGTGCCCTGGGCCTGGAGGCCGGCCCAGCAGCAGCTGGGATCTTCCCATCACGTCTGGGCTTCTGCACGCAGACGGTCTGGTTTCTCAAGCTGCCCTGCTTCCCTGGCCCCTCTCGCAGAGCTAGGCATGGTCCCCCGGATGAAGCTGCCTCTCTGGGCGGGGCTGTCCCTGCTCTCCACTAGCGTGGGTGCTGGGGTTTCCCCCTCCCCTCCCTGGACCAGTGGTTCTCAGGAAAAGATGACTATCAGTCATTGACACGCTAGTGTGAAGGAGCTGCCGCTAACATGCCCCCTGATTCATTCAGTCAATATTAACCAAGGGCTGCTGGGCTAGAGGTGGAGGGATGTGAAAGTCTTGGCCCTGACCTGCGACTTTCAGGACGAGAACAGCCGTGGAAGAGAAAGGTAAACAGAAGTCCAGGTGGTGAGTGCGGTGTTTCTTCCTGGGGCACTTTTCAGGAGCCGGGTGCCTCTTAACGTGGACAAGGCTTGGTTGAGAAAGGCTTTCCGAGTCTCCAGGACGAGCGGGACGAGAGGCGGTGTGGACATACAGAAGGGCGGGCATGCAGCCCCACCTGACATCCCTGGCCTGGACGTGCTGGGAGTTTGCGTTGCCCGCAGGGTGGACCCCGGGCGGCTGGAGCCCGGCCCTCTGCCTGCCTGGTGGCCTGGAGCTGGGGGCTCTGGAGGGTTTGAGCAGGAAATCCATACAGTCCTCTCCGCTTTTCGCAGGCTGAACCACAAGTCCACTGCTGGGGACTACACAAATGGCTGTTTTGCGTGGGCTGACCCCACAGGAAAAGGTCATGGGCGTCTCAGTCGGGAGGGGACAGCCTGGGCCCAGCCGGGGTGAGGGTCGCTGATCGGGATGGAGCGGGGGCAGGTGCGGGGACAGGGCCTCTGGCTGGACCGCAGAGCGGGTGGTGCGTCCAGCTCGGGTCAGGGGCTGGGCTCGGAGCGAGGCCAGGCGCCTGGCGGGGGCGGGGGGCAAGTTAGCAGGATGTTCAGGTGGGTCCAAGGGAGCAAGACAGCACTGGCGGGATCTTAAAGATGGAGAGGATTTGAGGATGCAGGGTCCTGTGGCCACCAGTCCCTCTCAGATGGCGGCTTGGGGTGGCCTCCGGGGGTCGGCTGGGGTCCCAACATGGACTGGAAGGGACTGTCCTGCCGGCTGAGCTCGGAGGGACCAGCGAGGCCTCATTGTTTTCCAGGCGGCTGCCAGGCAGAGCTGTGATGGCCAGGCCTGCTCAGGGAGGCCGGGGCTCAGAGAAGTTGGGACATCTGCTCAGGGCGGATCAGCACAGCAGAGGAGGACCCAGGATCCCAGAGGCACCGGCAGGCTCTCCCAGGTCACTCAGCACCTGCAGTGTGATTCAGGGACACACCCAGGGCCCTCACTGTGGCCCCAGAGGGTCACCCAGGGTCCTCACTGTGGCCCCAGAGGATCACCAGTGCCCACATTGTGACCCCGGGGGTCACCCAGGGTCCTCACTGTGGCCCAAGAGGATCACCCAGTGCCCACATTGTGACCCCAGGGATCACCCAGGGCCCTCACAGTGGCCCAAGAGGGTCACCCAGGGTCCTCAATGTGGCCCCAGGGGATCACCCAGTGTCCACATTGTGACCCCGGGGGTCACCCAGGCCCTCACTGTGGCCCAAGAGGATCACCCAGTGCCCACATTTGACCCCGGGGATCACCCAGGGTCTTCACTGTGGCCCCAAAGGGTCACCCAGTGCCCACATTTGACCCCGGGGGTCACTCAGGGTCTTCATGGTGGCCCCAGAGGGTCAGCCAGGGCCCTCACTGTGGCCGCAGAGGGTCACCCAGGGTCCTCAATGTGGCCCCAGGGGATCACCCAGTGTCCACATTGTGACCCCGGGGGTCACCCAGAGTCCTCACTGTGGCCCTGAGGGTCACCCAGGGCCCTCGCTGTGGCCCCAGAGGATCACCCAGTGCCCACAATTGACCCCGGGGATCACCCAGGGTCTTCACAGTGGCCCCAGAGGGTCAGCCAGGGTCCTCACTGTGGCCCCAGAGGGTCACCCAGTGCCCACATTGTGACCCCAGGGGTCACCCAGAGTCCTCACTGTGGCCCTGAGGGTCACCCAGGGCCCTCGCTGTGGCCCCAGAGGATCACCCAGTGCCCACATTGTGACCCTGGGGGTCACTCAGCGTCCTCACTGTGGCCCCAGAGGGTCTCACAGGGTCCTCCCTGTGGCCCTAGGGGTCACCCTGGGTCCTAACTGTGGCCCCAGAGGGTCACCCAGTGTCCACATTGTGATGGTGGGGGTTACCCAGGGTCCTCACTCAGAACCCAGGGGGTCACCCAGGGCCCTCACTCTGACCCCAGGACTCCCACCCTGGATGGTGTCTCCTTCCGGGGCTCATTGACCCTGCTCCTCCCTGGGGTCCCGCCCCCGAACACCTCAGCTTCCCACTGTCCCCCACCGCTCTCACCCCACGTTCTGACACCCCTCATCCACACAGCCCACCTGGCTTTGCCGTCCTCGTCGCAAGTGAGGCCTGAGGCTCCATTGTCACGGAAGCCCTCTCCTAGCTGTCACGGAGGCTCTCTCTAGTTGTCACGGAGTCCGTCTCTAGCTGTCACGGAGGCCCTTTCCTAGCTGTCACGAGGCCCTCTCTAGCTGTCACGAGGCCCTCTCTAGTTGTCACGGAGGCCCTCTCTAGTTGTCACGAGGCCCTCTCTAGCTGTCACGGAGGCCCTCTCTAGTTGTCATGGAGGCCCTCTCTAGCTGTCACGGAGGCCCTCTCCTAGCTGTCATGAGGCCCTCTCCTAACTGTCACGGAGGCCCTCTCTAGTTGTCACAGAGGCCCTCTCCCAGCTGTCACGGAGTCCGTCTCCTAGCTGTCACGGAGTCCGTCTCCTAGCTGTCACGGAGTCCGTCTCCTAGCTGTCACGGAGGCCCTCTCTAGTTGTCATGAGGCCCTCTCTAGCTGTCACGGAGGCCCTCTCTAGCTGTCACGGAGGCCCTCTCTAGCTGTCACGGAGGCCCTCTCCTAGCTGTCATGAGGCCCTCTCTAGTTGTCATGGAGGCCCTCTCTAGTTGTCACAGAGGCCCTCTCCTAGCTGTCACGAGGCCCTCTCTAGTTGTCATGGAGGCCCTCTCTAGTTGTCACGGAGGCCCTCTCCTAGCTGTCATGGAGGCCCTCTCTAGTTGTCATGGAGGCCCTCTCTAGTTGTCACAGAGGCCCTCTCCTAGCTGTCACGAGGCCCTCTCTAGTTGTCATGGAGGCCCTCTCCTAGCTGTCACGGAAGCCCTCTCCTAGCTGTCACGAGACCCTCTCTAGCTGTCACGGAGGCCCTCTCTAGCTGTCACGGAGGCCCTCTCCTAGCTGTCACGGAGGCCCTCTCCTAGCTGGTTTGTGCACACTTGGGCGTCCGTCCTCAGGCCCACTTCCCAGGTGGGCGGGTCTCGTCCCTATCGCACACTTTACAGGCGAGAAGACTGAGGCTGAGTCAGGGCTGGAGCTGGGGACCAAAGGGAGGCTGCAGGAGGCGGCCCCGCCCTCCCTCTCTGGGAAGCACAGCCTTCTGGGGACCCCTCTGGCTGCTCAGCCACGTGCCAGGGGATGAGGGGTGACCCTGGCGGGGCGAGAGCAAGGCCCTGGGGAGGGTGGGGAGGTGGCCGCGGGCACCTGGGGGCTTCAGAGGCGCTCCTGGTGGGCACCCACCTCCTGGGACTCTCAGCCGCGGGCAGGCCCGTCCTGGGGTGGCCCCAGGCAGGCTGGCTCTGGACGGGTCGGGCCAGGATGGGCTCTGGGGAGGTGCGGGATGGAGGCCGGAGGAGTGCCTGGGCTGCAGGCCAGGGCCCGTGCTGGTCCAGGGCAGGCTCCAGAGTGCAGATGACCCGGGAGCCTCCCACCGGCCAAGCAGAGCGGGCTTCCTGCCTCGGTTCACGTCTGGCTGCCCTGCTGGTGTCTGAGGTGCCCACACCCCAGAGGTGTCGGGGTCTGTGTCAGGCCATCATACAGCACAGCCAGGGGAGGAGGGCTCCTGGCAGGAGCTGGGCAGCTCTCTGAACACACACGTGTGTACATAAACAGGTGTGCACACACCCGTATCTCACTGGGGTCTCACAAAGAAGGCTGGGCCTCCTGCTGGCTGGGGGTGTGGGCCTGACTCTATCTGGACTCTGCTTCCCCAGAGGCTGGGGCTCCAGAGGACGTTGGGTTGGCCTCTCTCACTCCCCACCGTGGCCCGCCGCTCCTGGCAGAAGCCCCCGAGGAGTCGCCCCCTCCACACAGACTGACTCAGAGCCCTGGGGCCCTCGGCCTGCCTGAGCCCCAGGTCTGGTTGGGACCCTCTTCATCCCATAGGACAGCTGGATGTGGCAGTGACCAAAGGCAGCCAAGCGACAGGGGGCTAGCTGACTGGGCGCAGTCAGCCGAGGTGTTCGTAAGTGTGCACGGGTCTGGGCACTCGGATCCACATCATGGCCCTGAAAATCACTGGAAATGCCTCTGGGCCCCGCTTCTCTCACATGGACGCTTCATCTGAGATACACATTTATAAATCGCCTGGGTCTTGGGTGATTTAGAAGGGCAGCATCTCAGTTAGATTTAAGAGTTGCTGTTTCTTAAACCTCAGCTCCCGCAGTGAGCACCTGCAGGCGGGCCTGGGCTGCCTGAGCCTGCCGGCCATCTGCTTACAAGCCACTCTTGCTCCCAGAGCCTGTCCTGGGGAACCCCCGTGGACCCAGGCCCCGGGCGCTTTCTCGGGGGCCCTTTCCCATCTCTCCAGGCGCCTGGCTGCTCCCCGCCCCGTGATGCCCTCCCAGGTGGGCTGATGGGTCTCCTCTCCGCTGAGGGTCCCTCCAACCTGGGAGGGGCTGGGAGAGGTCACAGGTGGGTTTTTAACATGAGAACGGCTCCTTCACTGAAGCATCAGACAGGGAGGGAAGCTGGGCAGGCCTTCCCATCTGCGCTGCCTGAGACCTGGGGGAAGAGTTTCCCCCGCGGCCTGGCGGGTGGGTGGGTGTCTGTCGGGGGTGGCATGCTGCCCTGGGCGTCCTGTCTCGGGATGGCTTCCCGTCACTAACAGACAGGCTGAGGAGAGACAGCTGAAAGTCTCCTCCGGCTTCCCTGCCACTTGTCCACAGGCTGGTGTGTCGGGGGCGGGGCGGGCGGCTGGGATGGACCGGCTGGGCTCCAGGGACACCTGTCTGAAAGGTGAGCCCGTGGAATGGTGGGGCTTTCATCAAGGCCCCCGGCCCGCGGTGGGGCGCAGGGCTGGGGAGCAGGTTTCAAACCGTGCAGGCATGGATGGCAAGAAGCTGACCCTCCACCCCTGGGTCTGTCTGGGCCCTCACTTTCTTTGATATTCTGACCCAGGAGCCCTGCTTGGAAGCCAGTTACACAATGTCAAACAGTCAAGACAGGGACACAGGTATGAAGCATCTGAGATTTATCAGAAAAGGCTTTTATATCTTTGACTCCCTAAAGGGGCCTCCTGGACCCTCGGGCCACACTTTGAGAACCACTGTATTCATCAAAGCAAGTCCTGTGGCTGATTTCAAATTGCAGGGATAGGGAGAGAGACTGACCCCCTTCAGTGCTAGGAGCTCAAGGGGATGGGGCAGAAGGCAGGGACTCAGGGATGGGGGAAGCAGGGAGCCAGGAAGCCCACTCACCCACAGAATTCTTGCCCAAGGACCAGGTGTCATGTGAGAAATTGATCCTAAAAAGTATTACTCTGGGGACATCCCTGGTGGTCCAGCAGTTAAGACCCCGCCCTCCCAATGCAGGGGGCAGGGGTTCAGTCCCTGGTCGGGGCACTGAGACCCTGCATTCCGCACAGTGCAGCCTAAAAAACAAAGAAAATTGGCACTTTGACAATCACCTTTATTTTTTCATGAAAACTCTAAAGGACCTAATTTTAGTTTCTCTTTGTGTGTTTTAGTCCATTTCCCTCCCTTTTTGTACTAGTTTCTTAAGAAGAATTCTGCCTTCTGGTTTTCACCTTCCTCTTACCTTCCTTTTCAGAGGATGCTATCGCTGGTTCTGGGGGACCTCACTCAAAGCAGGACTGATGTCACAGGTCCTCTGCTGTAACTTGGCCCTTGGCGGGTGACCCAGACTTGTCCCCAGCGACAGTCTGCCCAGGAAGGAGGCTCATCTCATCTTAAGGAAGCAGGGGACCAAACAGAGAAGGGGCTGTCTGACAAGCCTGCCTGTGCAGCCTCACCTGGGAGCATCCAGCCCCTTGGACTCAAGGTATTGAGTCTATTTAGAAAAAACTGGAAGAAACACTTTTTTGATTACCTTCCCTGGGCTGGGTCTGGGATGAAAGTTACCCGAGTCTCAAATCTGGTATTTCTCTGCATCCCTTATGAGTTCTGTGCAACCTTCATGCCTAAACAAACATCAAACATGGTGTTTAGTTTGTCTCATGGCCCCGATGTGAGTTCTGCGAAGAAGGGACAGGACCCCTTATTCCCAGTGCTGTCGAGGATGCTGGCCGACTGCTCTAGTCAGGAGCTGTGGCTCCCAGGCCTGGCTCTTCTGCTGGGATGTGCTGGCCTCCAGTGTTCCAGATGAGGGACAGTGTCCTTAGACCGCCTGGGCTAGTAGCATCGATTGCATGAGCTTTACTTGTAATGCACAATCTATATTTCTGCAAGTTATTGCTGAAAAGCACCCACGTTCCTGAGCTGAGTTTCCCTTCTTTTTTTTTTTTCTGTCTTCAGCCTGACTTGGGGACACTGGCGTCTTCCTTGGCCACCCAGGGCGTCCCCTCCAAGGCTGAGGTCAGAGGCACCATTCCCGCCAGGGTGCTGAGTGGAATGTCTCTCTTGGAGGAGAAAGTCAACGACTAGGAGTGAAATTCTGCAGAGCAGAATGAGGAAGAGGCTCGCGAAGTCCTGCAGTCGTGCAGGTGCCCCCAGGAGAGGACCCCCCCGTCCACGGCAGAGGGGCCATGTGCAGGCAACACAGGGGGTGAGGAAGGCACGGCCAAGTGTCCTGAGCCCTGGAGTCCTGCGTGAGCCTCTCGGGCTCGGGGAGCTCTGCTTTCCCTCTTCCTGCCCCCTTTCCTGTTTCTTTTCTTTCTTTCCTTCTCTCTTCCTCCCTCCCTCCTTCTTTCTTTCTTTCCTTCGTTCATTCTTCCAAGAACAACTTTTTAGTTCTCTCTCTTTTCCCCCCATGAATGGTGTCCATCATATTTTAGAACCTGAATTCAGAAGCCCAGGCTCATGGCCCCGTGTTTGGTGTGACTCACAGTTCATCATGAAAATGGGCCCGCTGGCCCCCGACAAGGGCATGGCTTTATAATCTCTGTACCGATACTTAGTAAAAGTCAAGCTCTTTTTGGACACAGGAGTTTCCCCTTGCACATAATATATATAGGTTAAACTTTGCATTAGTTATACCAGTTTTGAACACAAGTACAAAAGTAATCATCTTGTTGGCTACTCAATCTACTTAATGATTTTTTAGAAAAGGGTTGTTTGATCAGGGTAAGGCTGTGGACGGGCTTCCGCAGTGGCTGAGTTGGTAAAGAATCTGCCTGCAGTACGGGAGACCCCAGTTCAATTCCTGGGTCGGGAAGATCCCCTGGAAGTACTGTATCTAGATTTTCTCAGAATCTTTTCCAAAACCACTTTGAGAACTCACGAGGCTGGGACGAAGGAATAAACCCCCAGAGTGGGCGCAGAAACGGGTGCAGGGGAGCCTCTGAAAAGCTGGGCTTTTGAGGCACCCCAAGCGCCAAGTCCACAGCTGCTGGAGCTGAACAGCCGGGGCGACGAAGCAGTGAGAGTTTTGGGGGACGGAGCTCAGTGGCCTGGCCGTGCGGCGCCTCCAGAAGGAGAATTCGCTCGTGGTGTGCTGGGCCGGGTGGGGCAGCCCGCTTCGTCCTGGGGCGTCAGGCATGGGGACACCATGATCCGTCTTAGTTTAGCGGCGAGGACCCCGGTGCTCGTTGGTGGAGGTGAGGCCAGGCTGGCGAGGCGTGTGAACGTCTACACGGAAGGAAGGAAAGCTGGACGGGGTGCGGGGGAGGCCTCTCCAGGAGCAAGGGGCGAGCTTGTCTGTGCGGCCTCAAGGCTGGAGCTGCCCAGCAGGTGGGCTAGTAGCAAAGCGGGCTTGAGATCGGGGAGGACCTTCTCTCAGCAGGAGCTCTCCAAAATCAGCGGGGGCGGCTTCCGATGGAGCCCGAGTCACACCCGTGGGGGTGCTCAGGGCCGGCGAGCCCACAACAAGTGCATCACGGACTGACAGAGGTCCAGCAGGAGGTGGGGGCGGTGCAGCTGACCTCCGGGGTCCAAACCTGGGGTGGGGTACTGACCGGGCATTGGTCCAAGGCCACCAGTTGCTTGTTTCTTGGGATTCCTTATGCTCTGGGGCCTCTGCGAATACAAAGAAAGATGCAACATGGCTTGATCTGCTGTTGTATCAGACATGACCACGTGGGACACAGTCCTGTGAGAAAACCGTGCTCCTGGAAGCTGAGGCAGGTGGGTGCTGAGCTGGACGCCAGGAAGGGGCAGCAGGGGTTTGGTCTGGGCTTCAGGAGGTTGGGCTTCATGTGAAGAGGGAGGAGGTGGAGACCTGCTCATAGGATGGGGACAGGAAGCCAGGTGAGGCCTCGGGTGAGCTGCAGGGCCCATCTACCTGGGCAGGGCTTTCTGTCACCTGCGCCCAGGGTGGGAAGGTGTACTGGGGTGTAACGCTGGCCCCAGCAGCACTCAGTCGTGTCTGACTCTTTACAACCCCATGGACTGCAGCACGCCAGGCCTCCCTGTCCTCCACTATCTCCCGGAGTGTGCTCAAACTCATGTCTATTGAGTCGATAATGCCATCCAACCATCTCATCCTCTGACGCCCCCTTCTCCTCCTGCCTTCAATCTTTCCCAGCATGAGGGTCTTTTCCAATGAGTAGGCTCTTCGCATCAGGTGGCCAAAATGTTGGAGCTTCAGCATCAGTCCTTGCAATGAATATTCAGGACTGA
Organism: Bos indicus x Bos taurus; assembly: GCF_003369695.1. Lineage (NCBI taxonomy): Eukaryota > Metazoa > Chordata > Mammalia > Artiodactyla > Bovidae > Bos > Bos indicus x Bos taurus. The sequence goes on along the minus strand of NC_040079.1, from coordinate 2,308,070 downwards.
TTTCCTTTAGGATGAACTGGTTTGATCACCTTGTTGTCCAAGGGACCCTCAAGAGTCTTCTCCAACACCATAGTTCAAAAGCATCACTTTCTGTCCCCTCACCCCCCACAACCTCTATCCTGCTCTCTGCCTCTGGATCTGCCTATTCTGGGTGTGCAGTTAAATGGAATCATTAGGTCCATGCTCTTTTCTTTCACCCAGCATAATGCTTTTGAGGTTCATCTATGACTCAGCATCGGCTGTTTATTCTTCTTTATTCCTGAACGTGATCGGTTGTACAGAAGGGCCTCGTGGTACCCATCCATGCATCACGTGATGGGCACGTGGATTGTCTCCAACTTGGGGCATTGGTGGCACCAGATGCTGTGAGCATTCGTCTGCCAGTCTGTGTGGGTGTGTTTCCGTTTCCTTGGGCAGGTGTGCAGGAACAACTCAGCTGGGCTCTGATGAGCATTAGAAGTGGGTGAAGAGGATGGGAGAGGATTGAAGGGGGCACAGAGCCTGCTGAGGGGGCCCCCCAGTGAGAGACACAGAGGAGCATGACCAAGCAAGGATGCTTCTTGACCAATGGGGTTTGGGTCCCAGGCTTGATTGAATACGGCCAAACCCCTGGTGACCTGGGGAGTGGAGCCAGGGAGCAAGTGCTTGGAGTCCGGGGACTAGAGACCTTGGAGCTTCCTGCAAAGGGTACAGAAGCATGAAGAAGTGGGCTGGGCTGGGGGCTGCTCAGGACGCTGTAACCACAAGCAAGGACTGAAGTTTGGACCGAAAAGGGGCAGAGAAGACCCCATGGGGCATGATGGCGGAGCTCAGAAAACATCACAATTGAATTAACGGTGACTCAGTGGTTCATCCCAACTAAAATTAGTTCTCATGCCTACAGCGGAAGCACTCTTTATTTCTTAAAAATTTTCTTTTACACATTCTGCTTGAAGACTGCTCAGAAATTACTATAAAATGGCAAAATATGAATAAACTGCTAAACTGAACAGAATCAAATTCACAAGGGGCCCCGATGCCGACAACACATAGACAGAAAATGACTGAAAGCCCTAAGTGAGCGCAGGCAACGTCTGTTGTGTCGCATGTGTGCGTTCCAACAGGCTAATAGACGCACTTAATCAAAATGGTGAAGCCATCTGTCCAGAGGCTTCTTGCTGAAGCTGTAATGAGTGGTCTCAGCTCTCCTGCAGCAAGAAGGGTCTTTGAGCTGAGTTCTTCTCAGCAGATTCGGAAACTGGATAGTGAGACCAAAGTATTTCTTTTGGTGATGTTTGAGAAGAGACAGGAATATCGCCGTGTTTTCTCCCGGTCTGCACTCAGACGCCTGACGCACAGGGCCACTGCCCCCCACGTGTTACTGTGCCTTCTTTCTGGCCGTGACTGCAGATAAATAACTGAGACTTTGCAAGGCCCATCTGAGCCTGTAGGCCTGTGGTTTGCATTAGAGGCCGTGTTATATTGAGGTCATTACATTTGGTGGTTATATTTAGGGAACATTCTTCTTTAAAAAATGTTTTTCAATTGTGGTAAGAACACTTAATACAAAAGTTGCTATCTTAACCATTTTATGTGTATGGTCCTGTAGGATTAAGAATGTTCAGAACACTGTGTGACAGATTCCAGAAACTGCTCATCTTGCAAACATTAAACAACTGTGCCCACCAAGACAGCACCTCCCCAGAACCCTCCCCCAGCCCTGGGCAGCCGTCCTTCTATTTGCTTTCTCTATGAATGTGACTGGAGGAGGGCATGGCAACCCACCGCAGTGTTCTAGCCTGGAGAATCCTTTGGACACAGGAGCCTGGTGGGTTACAGTCCGTGGGATCGCAAAGAGTCGGGCATGACTGGAGCGACTCACACACACACACACACACACACGCACGAATGTGACTCTCCCAGCGGCTTCATGTACGCGGTCTCACGTGGCGTTCACCGCGTTGTCTGGCTTGCTGCCCTGAACACGGCGTCCTCAAGGTTCATCCGTGTTGGCGCAGGTGTCACAACTGCTTTCCTGTTTAAGGCTGAGTCATCCTCCAGCGTCTGGACCCATCACACTGCATTTATGCATTTATCCATCCATAGACACGTGGCTGGTTTCTACCTCCTGGTTATTATGAATAATGCTGCTATTGGAGGTGGAATTGCTAGACATACGGTAACTCTATGTTTAATTTTTGGAGGAAGAGAATATTATTTCTCTTAGAGTAGGTTTAAACTCATGTACTAACCTGTGTCATACCAGAGCCCCTCTGAGATCAAGCTTTCGTTCAGAAGTTTCTCTAAAGCTGGGGAAGAAGGGGACCAAACTCTCTACGACCCTTGCCTTCTAAAGGAGAATGAGACAAAGTGCTAAAGTGGAAAAAACACTGCTGTGAACTTTGGGAGATGCGCTTCCAGTCTTGACTTTCATCCCTTCTAGTTGCAGAACTCTGACTAAACGAATTTACCTTTTCACATCTCAGTGTCCTCATACGTAAAAAGGAAAGGATTGAAAGAAGGTATGTTTAATACCCTGCTCAGCTCTAAATAAGTTATGAGGATAACTTCCAACTGAAATGAATGAATAAACCATATTAAACAATATTTAATATGTAACGCCTATTATTGCAAGATGTTCAGAACTATTAAAAAACCCCAAAACTACAAAATATGGAGGCAGCCTAAAAAGGTCCATTGACAGGCGAATGGATAAAGAAGACGTCGTGCAGATAAACAGTGGAATCTTATCTGTAAAAAAGAATGAAATGATGCCATTTGCAATGACATGAATGAACGTAGAAATTATTTTCCAAACGAAGTAGGTCAGACAGAGAAAGACAAATATCATGACTATCACATGTGCAGTCTTTAAAAGGTTATATGAATGAATTTATCCACAAAAATTCATTCCAGTAGAAAGGGCCTTTCCAGTAGGACCCATTCGATTACACGAATGCCTGCGACCCGATAGTAGGCATAGAAATGCTTATTTGGGAGTTAAGGTTCCTTATTGTATTATTTCCAGATGATTTTCTTCTGATGTTTTTCACCTACTTCCTACTCTTTCTTTCCTTCTTCTAGGCATTTAGCCAGTGGTCAATTTCTGCAAGCCTTGCTTTATATAAGCTACCCAACAAACTATGGAGAATTCTTAGAGATGGGAATACCAGACCACCTTACCTGCCTCCTGAGAAACCTGTATGCAGGTCAAGAAGCAGCAGTTACAACCAGACACGGAACAACGGACTGGTTCCAAACTGAAAAAGAGTACGTCAAGGCTGTATATTGTCACCCTGCTTATTTAACGTATATGCAGAATACATCACGCGAAATGCTGGGCTGGATGAAGCACAAGCTAGAATCAAGATTTCCAGGAGAAATATCAATAACCTCAGATAGGCAGATGACACCACCCTTATGGCAGAAAGCAAAGAGGAAGTATAGAGCCTCTTGATGAAAGTGAAAGAGGAGAGTGAAAAAGCTGACTTAAAACTCAACGTTCAAAAACTAAGACCATGGCATCTGGTCTTATCACATCATGGCAAATAGATGGGGAAACAATGGAAACAGTGAGAGACTTTATTTTCTTGGGCTCTGTGGATGGTGACTGCAGCCATGAAATGAAAAGACACTTGCTCCTTGGAAGAAAAGCTGTGACCAACCTCGACAGCATATAAAAAGCAGAGACACTACTTTGCCAACAAAGGTCCGTCTAGTCAAGGCTGTGGTTTTTCCAGTGGTCACGTATGGATGTGAGAGTTGGACCATAAAGGAGGCCAAGGGCTGAAAAATTGATGCTTTTGTGCTGTGGTGTTGGGGAAGACTATTGAGAGTCCCTTGGACTACAAGGAGATCCAACCAGTCAATCCTAAAGGAAATCAGTCCTGAATGTTCATTGGAAAAACTGATGCTAAAGCTGAAGCTCCAATCCTTTGGCCATCTGATGCAAAGAATTGTCTCATTAGAAAAGACCCTGATGCTGGGAAAGATTGAGGGAAGGAGGAGAAGGGGGTGACAGAGGATGAGACGGTGGAATGGCATCACCGATTCTATGGATATGAGTTTCAGAAGACTCTGGGAGTTGGTGAAGGACGGAGAAACCTGGCGTGCTGCAGTACACGGGGCTGCAGAGAGTCGAACACGACTGAGCGACTGAACAACAAAGGATGCGTGAACGGTTTGGCCACTCAGTCATGTCGACTCTGCAACCCCGTGGACAGTAGCCCGCCAGGCTCCTCTGTCATGGGATTCTCCAGGCAAGAATACTGGAGTGGTGTGCCGTGCCCTTCTCCAGGGAATCTTCTGACCCAGGGATGGAACCTGGGGCTCCTACATTGCAGGCAGATTCCCCTTTACCATCTGAGCCACAGAGAAGGATGGATATTTCCTTTCAGGCTTTAGTTTTCGTATTATCTGCTCTGGGCGCAAGAGCACCTTCCTTAGCAAAAGAACGTCTCCGGGTCTGCTGGTGGGAGCCCAGGTGCTGTGGAGGAAGTGGTCCTCTTGCAGCCCCTCCAAGCATGCCTCTGTGGAGACCCCTGGATCTGCCAGCAAGCCAAGCCTCTGCCCAGGCTTGGAATCAGAAATGCCCCCCGCTGTTTTCCTAGGGGCAGGGACGAGTGTGCCCTGACTCAGCTCTTGTCTCGGTGGTCCAGCGTGCGGGCAGCCATGGTCATCTGTGAGACCGAAAGTGTGCACCCGATTCCATCTCCCCCGAGGACCCCAGAGGTGCCCACATCCAGGTAAACTCCGGCGCTGCCTGTGTCTCTGAGAAGCGTAATTTTCCCACGGCTTCGACTTAATCACAGTGTAAATATCTTTGGCCGAAGAAGTCCGGCCGCTTCGGTGAATTCTGGTACTGCCACATTCTTTGTTAGGTAAACCGCCCCGTCACCAGCCTTGCAGGGCGCCCAGCACAAGATCAGCCCGACAGCAGGGAGCCCAGGAGCCTCTATTACGAAAAAAGTTCAGATCTTTAGTTTTCCATTCATTAAACTTTATTGAGAAAAAATTCTTAAAACTTAGAAAAGTTGAAAACAGGCTCTTTACAGTGAGAAACATGCAAAGCAGAATAACAAACACAGACGGGCTAACATCTCAGCTCTTGCTATATTATACCTGCAGTGCCTCCCGCTGAGTTCTGACACGACGTGGACCCGGGGCAGGAGAGGCCCCGATGTGATCTGGGGCCGAAAGCTGAGTCCCAGGAAACCGGTCACCAGCAATGAGGGGGAACCTTTAGAAGCTACTCCTGTGGCATTCTCTGGGATTCTATTGTTCTAAGCCAAATCGGTACTTAAGGACTCTTTTCGGCCCCCAGCTTGGTGTTGGAAAATCCCATGAGCCATTTCCCTCTCCCGTTTGAGCAAATAACCTGCTTACCTTTTGTCAAAGGTGTCGATGCTCATTTTTTCTGGTCATTGTGGGAATATTAATCATCCTTCTGGTTTGGGGATGCTTGCAAGAACTCAGAGCTATTCTTTGTAACCGTTCTCTTATCTATGAACGTACCGTGGGTTTCCACCATCTCCAACCCAGGATGGCCTGGGAACATGTGATAAACGGGGGCTGGCTTGCATTGTGCGGGTCAAAGGTTGGAGAACTAGCCCATCAGGCCACACTTATGTCATATCTTGTTTCTGAAAAAGTCTGAACAAAAAAATCTGCACTAGACTAGCTATTTTGAACAGTTCTTGTATTTTTAATGGGTCTAAAATTATCTGTGTTTCTCCATTTTTCTAGAAATGGGTTTGCCTTTGACATGAATGCCCAACTAATGACTACAGAATTGAGCTCTGAGGGCGTTCTGTGGAATTAGACTAAAAAGATTAAGTTCCTGCATGATATCTGAATTCATATTATTTCTTATTAGAAATTAATTACAGTCGCTTTCTGTTTTTTGGGGAGGCTGGAGGCAGTAACTGAATATAAATAAGGAAAACAAAAATGAAATAAAGCAAAAACAAAGAGAAAAAAAGCAGATGATCATTTAATATGCAGACTGAATTTAAGCAAATTACTGTCTAGTCACAGATTTTCTGTATGGATAAATTTATGGGGAATATAATTAGCTGGCTGAACAGACACATAGCATCTTCATTTATTTCACAAACCCCAGACTGAATGTGAACCCACAATGTACTAACTTACTCTTAACATCCAAACAATTTGGAAGTAATTGACTCTTTGGATAATAAGGTCCTTTGGGGTTTCTCTGTTTCCCCAAAGATGTCTTAATAAACATCAATTAGCGATGCATAGGTCTACAGCTGTAGATGCAAATAGTCTTTATTAGTTCTTCTGTTTGTTGGAATTTTGGACAAATTGAGTTGACTGCACCCATGGAGTCAGCAAACACAGGTGTGCCCTCTCTTAACGGGACTTGCTCTATCTTTATTATACAGGCCTTTCAAGTTGCAAAGTCTCAGCACAAATTTTACCCTCTCCAGCGAGGCTTTCTAGGTAACCCCAGCCCACCCTACTGACTTCCTTTCTGGATTTCTCACACGGTTTTGCCTCCACACTTTGGGGCGTTTTTGTTATTTTCATGCAGGTGCCTCATCCTGCCATCTGCCCCAAAGATTCGATGTACAAGTGACGCCACAGCAAGATATAAGCCCCTTCTTGCGAGCTGTGCCCTTCCGGGCCTGGGGTCAGCACTGGGTTGTCTTAAAGCCCCAGGCTGAGTTATTCTCATATATGTCGGCGTGCTCTTCCAAGACCAAAGCAGTCCTCTTTCCCGGTCAGTTAGGAACGGCGCCTGGGCGTCTCTGATCTGCTATAGCGGCCCCGCCAGCCGGGGGTGTTTGCTGGCCGGGGGGCGTTGAGTCCGGGGCAGCAGGTCTGTAACAGCGTCACATTTGGAGTCCTGTCTTTCTACGCTCTCCTTCTCACACATGCCTCACGGCCACAAAATGGATGCCCCACCTCCTGCCTCACATCAACTTTCCTCAGAAGAAGGAGGAGAAAATGAGGGCGAGGAGGAGGAGGGAAGAAGAAGGGGAGGAAGACGCGGAAGAGGAGGAGAGAAGGGGCGAGGAGGAGAGAGGGGCAGGAGGGAGCCGTGAGGAAGAGAGGAGCCCACCCGGGTCAAGGGGCCGGAGCCTCTCAGAAGCCCCCGGCGCTCTCACCTCCCTCTCTGAGCGACAATGCCAGCCTCGTGGGAACTGGGAAATGCAGGTTTTAAAGGAAATTCTGCTGCCCTGAACAGAACTGGAGCTCTTTCAGCAAGGAAAGGGGCAGAATGAACGTGGCTAGCCTGTGAGTTCTCTCTTCACGAGGGGCTGGGAAGCACGCTGGAGACCGCCGTGCCGCGCTGTGGACCCAGAGACCCCTGGCCCCACTCAGGGAGCTGGGCGTCCTGCGGGCGTGTGCGCTGACGGCTGTCTGTGCCCCCGGCTCTTGGGCCGAGGCAGTCAGGAGACAGGGGTTCCAGCAGCGGTCCCGTGAGCTCGTGGGGCGGAGAACCGTGTTTGAAACATGGAACAGCTCTGCAGTGGACGCGTCAGTGGGTCCCCCAGACAGGCCCCTCCCGGGACTGCTTACAGGGTTCACCCCAAGCCCTTCGTTCTCCAGTGAGACCTGCTGCACCCCAGGTCCATCTTGCCACGCTCCTCAGTGGGGAGACCCCTCTCCTCTCAGTCGGATCAGATGGCAGCTTTCCGAGGTGCCAGCTGGAATGGGGGCAGGGACACGGCACTACTCCTGAGACAGTCACCCTGGTCAGCTGACCATTCCTCTCTTTAAACTGATGAGAAGGCCTTCTTCCCGACCGGGGCCCTGGCGGCTTCTGCATCCTGCCGGGAGCCTCGGGTTCAGAACATCCCCGCTGCCTCGGTTCAGGGTCCCTGACTGAGGACAGGACCCCGGACTGTCCCAGGCTGTCAGAGCCGCCTGCCGAAAGCCTCAGACAGCTCTTTGACCTTCTTGTTCTCAGTCACTTCCTGAGGGTTGAAGTCCTGTTTTCCTGGCTTGGAGAATTCCATGGATTGTATAGTTTACAGCATCTCAAAGAGTCGGACGCAACTGAGCGACTTTCACTTTCATTCCTCCAGACCTGAAGCCTTCTGGGTGATGGAAAATGATGTGTTTCCTTGGCAGCCTATTCCTCCAGGCCCTGAAGCCTTTGGGTGGTTGATGACGCGGGGTCCCTGGATGGCTGAGGAATAGGGCCTCAGGGAGGCTGGCTGTGAGGGGACCCCTGAGGGCCATTGTCCTGTTTACTCATGGTCCCCAGAGAGAAAAGCCATGATCCCAGGGCCCCCATGTCCACTCCCTGCTCCAAGCCTTCCCTGGTGTCCCCCCGGGGGCTGCCCCTCTCAGATCACCTGCAGAGCTGGCGGGGAGTCACCGGCTCTCCTCCTGCTTGCCGAGTGCGTGGCTCTTCACTCATTTTTAAAAAACTTGTATCAGGTTGTCAGTCACTTGCTGGACCTTGGGGAGCCTGGCCAGCTTGGGTTCTGGGGGGGAGATGGAGAAGCAGTTATGAAAAGTGCCGAGGTCTCGGAGGAGATGCTGGGCCAGGCGGTCATGGAAGGTGGACCCCGACCGAGCTGGGGGCCCAGACGCGCTTCTCTGAGCAGGAGAGCTCGAGCTGACCCTGCAGACGTGGCGAAGGCGAATGGGGGTGTGACGGGCATCATCCATCCCGCTTCTCACGACTGTCCTGTTGGGGGAACCCCTCCTCTTCCCCGGGGGGCTGCTCGGCTAAAGCCGCCCCGTGTGACCTCCTCTCTGGTTTCTGAACGCCTGGCTCACAGAGCCTCTGGGGCGCGTTTCCAGGGGAGCTGGGCCCCCTCCCATCGGAGAGGGAGAAGCCTGAGCTCTAACCCAGTTCCTCCACCCGTCAGCCCACTGTTTCACCCATGCTGGGGGCTGTTTTATAAGAGAAATTTTCTCCTGGAAATTCACCTTGAAATGACCGGAATGACTCCCCCTGGTGTGGGGAGAGGATTCTGGGTGAGGATGAGGTCTTGGGACGGGGGTGGGGAGGTGGGTAGGACTTGGCCCTCAGCAGCGTGAGGTTTCCGTGAGCCACCTGCCAGCTCCTGGCGGAGGACAGCGACCGGGGAGAGACACCCAGACCTCTGGGGACAGAGAACACGGCTCTGGGGCCTGGGGACCAAGGGGGCACAGGCAGCGCAGGGATATGACCGTCCCTGGAGGGGATGCTGATCCTCCTAAGGCAGAGGCCCTGGGGCATCATCGCCCGGGGTCATCAGGGAGGAGCCTGCTGCTCAGGCAGGGGCAGGGGGCGGCCACAGTCTGCACTGTGCTCCCCGCACACAGCCCTGGAGGCAGAGCAGGGTGGCCGTGGGGCTGCTATTGCACGGTGAGGCACGTGTGTGACCTCCGCTCACATCGGGGGAAGGCGGGCTGGACTCTGTGCAGTGAGGAGCCGGGCACAAGGCGACGACAGGGCTCCTTCTGTCACTGGTGACCTGTGCCGGGTCCTTTCTTAGGTCCACTCTCTCTCTGCTGTCTGCCCGACATCTATGTATCATCATCTGCATCTGTGTATCTATGCAGCCATTTATCCACCCATCTATTCACCCACACATCCATCCACCCATCCATCCATCCCTCCATCCACCATCTATTTATCCACTCATTTATCCACCCACCCATCCATCCATCCTTCCATCCCTCCATTAATCTACTTACCCGTCCATCCACCCACCATTTTCCCGCCCAGTCCTGTCTCCTCTAGTCTCTAGCCTCACACCCTCTCCTCTGTACCCGACATAACAAATATTTACATTTACCTTGAAGGAACCTGGTCATTTCAGCCATCTCCTTTCCAGAAGGTGGATGTCTCATATTTGCTGAAAGCTTCTTGGAGAGATTTCTTGCTGTCGCGGTTGTGAGTTGGGTTTAACTTATCGAGGAGTGAGAGCGCTGACTTGACCCCCTGGGTGCATGCAGGAGGCTGGGGGTGAAGTGTCTTCTGAGCGCTCGAGCTGCTGAGCTGGGAAAGTCCGTCTCGTGCGGTCTCCACTGAAACAGCGGGCTTGCTCTCCCTGTTTCAGGGAAAAGGCCAGCAGGACCATCTCCTTGGCTCTGAAACCGCTCTGTGACTTGCCCCCTTTCTTCCCTCTATGCCCGGCACCTTCCTTGCCTCCTGGATTTCTGTCCTGTGGGGCCCTTGCTGTGACCTCCGTGAAGAAGAAAAGAGACTAGGAGAGGGGCTGCGGAGTCCGAGGGGCTGTGAAGGACGAAGGCCCTGTGGGCTTGGGCAGTGTCCCTAAATGTCCACCCTGACCAGCGCCAAGGTCACCTACCAAGGCTTGTGCCCCCGCCATGGGCCCTCCTGACTCAGAACGTGTGTGCAAGGATCTCCAGGCGGCTCCCGCGTGCCACCCGCCCAGAGACTGAGGCCTCGTGTGGAGCTTGGCTGAAATGCTGGTACACAGCATCCTAAGGGTGCCCTTGGGCAGTCGAGCCCCTCCCCCAAGCACTTGTGTGTGTGTGTGTGTGTGTGTGCGCGCGTGCATGCGTGCACATGCATGCACGCACGCACACATATATTTAATGCTGACAATCTTTAAAAACCAGAGCCAGATACGCAGGAAATCTGTCTCACTGCCCAGCCGTGTGCTCCATCCATCACACATCTTGTTCATCAAATCGTCTGAATCCTTCCTGGCGAGTCTGTAAACCGGAGCTCCCGGGAAGGCAGCCCCTCTGCCCTCCCTGGCCACAGCTGCTCCTGTTTGCTGAGCACTCACTGTGCTCGGACTCTGCATTCCTCGGATTCATCCCTGGACGCCGTGCTGTTGAGTCTTGTTTTACACAACGGCAAAGCAAGGCATGGAGACTCTTGGAGTCCTGGCAGAAGGCACTGCGTGTCTGGTACCAGAGCTGGGCCTCAAAGCAGGGGCGACCCTCCTGCTTTCCTGAGGGCTCTTGGAGGGTGGGGCCTGGGAGGTTTCCAGCCTGGACGTGGGATGGAGTGTGCAGCCTCTAGAAAGGACCAAGGAAGGGTCAGTGCTCATGCCTCTGTTCCCTGAGGCCTCGTCTACATCACAGTTTGTAACAAGTTGAACTGGTCACCATTTAAAGGATTTACTAGGGTAGAGGTGGCTCAGATGGCAAAGAATCCGCCTGCAGTGCACGAGACCCAGGTTCGATCCCTGGGTCAGGAAGATGCCCTGGAGAAGGGGATGGCACCCCACTCCAGTACTCTTGCCTGGAGAATCCCATGGACGGAGGAGCCTGGCGGGCTACAGTCCATGGGGTCAGGAAGAGTTGGTCATGCCAGCGACTGACACCCACACACACACACACACATGGTTGATTTACAGCATGTTAGTCTCCGGTGTGCAGCAAGGTGACTCACACACACATCTACATGTCTCTTCTTTTATAGATTCTTTTCCATTAAACGTTATCATGTGAAAGTGTTAGTCGCTCGTTGGGTCTGGCTGTTTGCGACCCCATGGGCTGTGGCCCACCAGGCTCCTCTGTCCATGGGAACCTCCAGGCAAGAATACTGAAGGGTTGCAGTCATTCCCTTCTCCAGGGAATCTTCCTGACCCAGGGTTCAAACCCAGGTCTCCTGCTCTGCAGGCGGGTTCCTTACCGTCTGAGCCTCCAGGGAAGCCCCTTGCACACAGACCTACTGTGCTGTACACCATGCCTTGTTCATCCACTTTACATAAAGGGAGGCGTGTCTGTTAACCCCAGACTCCTGATTTATGCCCCCCTTTCCCCTTTGGTAACCACAAGCTTGTTTTCTATGTCTGTGAGCCTGTTTCTGTTTTATAAACAAGATAGTTTTTTAGATGCCACATATAAGTTACACCATACGACATTTGTCTCTCTCTGACTTCCTTCACTGAGTAGGACATGCTCTCGGCCCACCCATGTTGCTGCAAATGGCATTACTTACTCTTCTTTATGGCTGAGTACTATTCCGTTTATAAACGCACCACCTCTTCTCTGTCCACTCCCCTGTTGTCAGACAGCTGGTTGCTTCCGCATCTTGGCTACTGTAAACAGTGCTGCTGTGAATACTGGGGAGCATACGCCTTTTTGAATCAGTTTTCTCTGGATCTGTGCCCGGAAGTGGGATTGCTGGATCACGGGGCCACCGTCTTTTCTCCTTGATTTTACTGTTTAAGGCACAGGTCCTAGGGGGCAGCACAAGTATCAGCCTTCCCTTTCACTCTCTGAAAGGGAGTCAAACAATATAAAGTGAGATCCTCTAATCAGAGCCGACTCTGTGGTCCAGGCAGCACTCACACACACACGCACACACATACACGCACACACATACACACACACACACTCACACATACACACGCACACACACGCACACGCACACGCACACACACACACATGCACATACGCACACACACACACGCACGCACACGCACACACACACACTGTACGATATGCACACACTTTCCTTTTGACGTTTTGCTCACCACCCTCCGAATGGCCCGACAGCCTCATCACCTGCACTCGATCAGGACCGTCTCAGGGGAGGAGGGAGCGTGCCATCCTCCTCCCCTTGGGCCCCCAAGGATGACCTGTCCCTTCCCTGGGGCTTCATCCGTGTGGCCACGAAGAGGAAGCAGCCCGGCGGATGGAAGTGGCCCCCAGGCCCCACTGCAGCTCCCGAGGCTGAGCTTGTTACAAGGGCGTGGCATGTTTGCTGGGGGCAGACGCTCAGTCCTGGTGCCACTTTGCTGCCGAGACGGCCCCCAGAGAAGAGGGGGCGCAGGGACGGGGACCCGGCTGCGGGCATGGAGCTGGGGCTTCCCGGCCTCAGGTGGAGTTCCAGAGAAAGGTCCATGAGGGCAGGGGACATGGGCTTGAGAGGGGCCTGCCTGGAATGAGGCTGGGAATTTGGTGTCTTTATAGAAAGTGAAAATGAAGTCGCTCAGTCGTGTCTGGCTCTTTGCTCCCCCATGGACTGTAGTCCGCCAGGCTCCTCCATCCATGGGATTTTCCAGGCAAGAAGACTGGAGTGGGTTGTCATTTCCTTCTCTAGGGGATCTTCCTGACCCAGGGATCGAACCTGGGTCTCTTGCATTATAGGCAGACGCTTTCCGTCTGAGCCACCAGGGAGGTCTCTTTAGAGATGTAAATGTCAAGAAAACGTGTTCTAAACCCGCTTTGTCTCTTCAGCAGAGAGTTGATGACGAAGCACGGAGCACACAGCCTCTGTGCACCGGACTCAGCGCCCCGTTGAGTGTTTCTGTGTCCCCGCCCCTCCACCCCTCTCCCCTCTGCCCCCGGAGGGGGCCGCACCCCTCCTCCATGCAGCGACCTTGCGCAGGTGAGGCTGCATCGTCATTGCCACCAGAGTCTTGGTGAGCCTGCTCCCCACACGGTTCGGGTTTTAGAAGTTTCTGTCTGGCCAGGCTGGGCTGGACCCAGAAGCCTCCTTCAAGGCCACGGGGCTGAGGGCTGGGGTGTGGGCAAGAAGTGGATTGATTTTCCTTGATTAATTCTGACTCATGATCTTTTCTCAGAAAGGCACCTTAATTTTAAACTTGGCATGGCCCGAAGCCCGAGGCTTTAAGAGCCTTTCTGGTGAGAAGCCTCAAGCCACGTCTTCCAAAAGCAAATGGCTAGAGGGGGGTTCCACCCTCCCTCCCACCCTGCTTTCTCCCTTCAGCTTCTCTTTGTAAATGCGGGAAATTCCGTCCTTCTGCTCATTTGTAAGGAGTTTCTCTCCCACAGAAAACAGCGATGCTAAGGACTGACCAGTCAGTGAAGCATCCCCGAGACCCTGGGCTTTGGGAACGTGGACCACGGCTCCTTGATCCCTGGGTCCCCGGGGCTGGCTCAGCACTGCCCACAGGGAGGTGGCTGAAGGTGAAAGTCGCTCGGTGGTGTCTGACTCTATGCACCCCCATGGACTGTAGCCCGCCAGGCTCCTCTGTCCATGGGATTCTCCAGGTAGGAATACCGGAGTGGGTTGCCAACCCCATCTCCAGGGGATCTTTCCTACCCAGGGATCGAACCCAGGTCTCCTGCATTGCAGGCAGAGTCTGTACAGCCTGAGCCATCGGGGACTCATCACAGGGAGTGGCGGTCAGACTAGGGGGAGCAGCAGGCAGGAGAGATGAAGTCTTGCAGGTGCTGAGGGAGGTCCCTTGTGAGTTATGACGCTCAGGTTGGCTGTGGTCAGGTTCGTGAGGCGGTCAGTCCCCACGGATGGACACAGTCCTTGCGGGAGGGCGTCAGGGCCCCCTCTACTCCCTGACCCCAGGGCAGTCAGCTCAGCCTGCAGACCTCTGAGCTGAGTTCAGCCCTGGGATCTGGGGTACCACCTCACCGCAGTGAAGGCTGCCTGATGCCAGGGCAGCCTCAGACCGTGCCAGAGCCTTCCCCTTCTCCCTCCGGACGCAGGCTCACGGTTTCACTTCTGGACACCACAAATGTTTTTAAACACTAAAATCCAAGTGCCCAGATGGAGTGAAGCGTCCTTCCCTTATCAAGGGAGGCCCAGCGCCGACAGCCTCTTCATGGTCAGAGTCGTTTTCTGATGTTTGTGACCCATTAGTCCGCAGGCTCAGTCAGGCTGTGAGGCGTCTGTTTGAGAAGTCCGGTCAGGCTGAGGGAGTTGGGCTTCTGGAAAGAGCGCTGGGCGGGGAGTATACAGTCGAGTCTTGGCTGCAGCTTTTCTTGTTTTGTTTGGGTTTGTTCTGAGCAGCGTGGCCTGGTTTGTAAAACCTGCCTCGTCCCAGCAGCAGCGGACAGCAGGCTGGAAAGATGAATGTTTGGATCTCTTGAAGGATCAGTTCTGATTGCTGCTGTTCAGTTGCTCAGTTGTGTCCGACTCTTTGTGACCCCATGGACTGCAGCACGCCAGGTTTCACTGTCCTTCACCATTTCCCAGAGTTTGTTCCAACTCATGTCCATTGAGTTGGTGATGCCATCCAGCCATCTCATCCTCTGTCGTCCCCTTCTCCTCCTGCCTTCAATCTTTCCCAGCATCAGGATCTTTTCCATTGAGTTGGCTCTTTGCTTCAGGTGGACAAAGTACTGGAGTTTCAGCTTTAGCATCATTCCTTCCAAAGAAATCCCAGGGCTGATCTCCTTCAGAATGGACTGGTTGGATCTCCTTGCAGTCCAAAGGACTCTCAAGAGTCTTCTCCAACACCACAGTTCAAAAGCATCAATTGTTCGGCTCTCAGCCTTCTTTATGGTCCAACTCTCACATCCATACGTGACCACAGGAAAAACCATAGTTTGACTATACGGACCTTTGTTAGCAAAGTGACACAGTTAACAAAATCCGGTTAAGATGGCTGAGAACCACAGGCCTGTCCAGGGCGTTTGGACTCTCAGGGGCATGGCCTGAACTGACGGTGACACCAGACACCCTCCCCCACGTCCCAGCACAGCCTGGGCTCCAGGAGAAGGAGGGCAGGAGCCGGGAGCCGAGTCTGAGCACAGGGCGGGTGCAAAACGAGGCGCAGAGTGGGCGCTGACGACCCGCCGCCTGCCCGCTCCGCTGACGACCCACCTGCCCGCTCCGCTGACGACCCACCTGCCTGCCCGCTCCGCTGACGACCTGCCTGCCTGGCTCCGCTGATGACCCGCCTGCCCGCTCCGCTGACGACCCGCCTCCTGCTCCACTCCAGTCTCTTCCCCTTTCACCCTGTGGCTGGAAACCCTGCTTGACGAGGGCTTCCTCGGCCCGCGTCTGAGGCCCATCAGAACTCCGCTTGGTGTCACGGGGCTCACTCTCTGCTCCAGGCACTTATGGCGTGCTGGAGCTTTGCTTGACCCCGGGAAGGTCATGGGCACCAGGAGGGCCCGGCCGTCCAAAAGTGGGTCTGGTGGCGACAGGTGGGTGAACAGAGGCCCACGGGACCACGGGGCTCCGAGGAGAGCCTCGGCCACATGCCCCCACCCCTGCACACTCGGGGGGTGCCGGCAGCCCAGGGGCCTGGGAGACCCCGAGGCCTGCTGTCTGTGGGGTCTTGAGCCTGAGGCCGGGTCTGTGTGCCTCCTGGTGTGGGGTGTAGAGCAGGGGTGGGACGGCCAGGAGAGCTGGTTCAGATGGTGAAGGCCTCACTGATGGGCCTGGTCTCTCCCGTCGAAGAGCCAGAGAGGAGGGCACCCTGGACTCGGCTCCCTGGACGTCTTTGCCCACAAGAGGACTTCAGTGTTCCCACAGCGCCAGGCTTCTGGTCCCAGGGGAGGAGGTGCTGGTCAAGGCTTGTGGGCAGATGGAGCCTGAGCAAGACCCAGCCAGCGGGCGAGGTCAGGCTGGAAGGACGTGGGGAGCCCTCGAGCTGGAGAGGGGACGGGCCCACGGAGGTCAGCTTGCCACAATCTGACCTCTGAGAAGCCTCTGTACAGCAGCTTTTGTGAGAAATATAAACGCCTTTTCCAAGTGTGGTCTTGGGTGTGAGTTCTTAGAGCTGAAAGAGGCCTTTGGGAGTGACCCCCAGGCAGGGTAGGAGCGGGGAGGCCCTTCTGTGTCACTGGCTCCATACCCACACCCCGCTGAGTTTTCACTAAACCCCCGAGGAGGGAGGCAGGGCTCCCACTGAAGCTCTGGGGGGCTCTACACCCCCAGATCCCTCCCTTCAGGTCTGTGGGGTTTCTTCCTCCCTGGCTGCTAACAATTACCTGTTACATATTTAATCACAGGAACAACTTCCCTCACCGTGGACGTGTGGGCTTCTTCACTCTCGAGTTTGTATCGTTAAAAGACCTCTCTAGGTTTTCGATTGATTGGATAGGTCTAATAGTTCATGAGCCTCCCTGAACCAGGAGAGACATTATTTGTGACTATCAATAATTATTTTCTTATTAATGTAATTAAAGATCTCATTCTTTGCTATCTCGGAGCCTAGGAGAGATAAATCTTCCAATTATCTTCACTTTCGAGCTCTTTTTTTTTCTCTTCAAAGTATCTCTAATTATCACTCTTGCTACAAGTATAATCAGCTTGCATAAATTGGATCTATTCTTAGCTGTGGTTCAGCCAGGCCCGCATCCTGCTTCTAGCACTTTGCATGCTATGGTGATAAATTCTAAGCTCACACATCCATTCGACGCACAGCCCCAAATGAAAGGACCAAGCTAAAATCACATATTTACACAGAATTTGACTCAGAAGAGTCTAAACACACGGCAGAACAAAGATGGATTATTCTGCTGTACAACGGGCCGCTGTCCCCTGTCCATCGACTCCAGGAGTCACGCTGATGACCGATGCGGCTGCAGCTCCTTCTACTGATGTCTGATCCGATGGCTCGTGCCAGCCAAGTCCACTCCTCACCTGGGCTCTGTTTGCAGGGTCTCGGGAGCTGCAGGGGAGCCGCACCCTCCCCATTTACTCACAGACTCTCTCAGGAACACATTGCCAACGTCCAGCCCACTGCTGAGTCAGGTTGACTCCGAGTCCAGCAGGACTCACGGAAGGACACAGGGGCTGCAGGGCAGGGAGGCGGGAGGGGACTGAGGAGTCTGGGGCCTCTGGACAGGCCTGGAAGGAGGGGGAGGCTGCCCAGAGAGGAGGCCCACCTTTCGGGAAACCCGAAGAGTTCCTCTACTCTTGCCCACCTCTACTCTTGCCCAACATGCCCAGACCCGTCCCAGCGCTCCCGACTCTGGTCCACTGTCTGAGGCATCGCAAACACCCCCCCGAGCACTACTCAAGGCTGCTCCCAGGACTCCTGGTCTGTAGACACCAGAGCCCAGCGGAGACGCCCTGGAAGCATCTCCAGCGTCCACAAGGCTGCTGTTGATGTCACTGCGGCCAGGGCTAGTCAGGACAGTGAGACCAGCCTCTCTAACAAAACCGCGACGTCTCAGCTGTACGGCACCCACTGTGCCCGGCCTCTGAGGCTGTTAACCCAGGTCCCCTCCTCCTCAGCATCTGGTCGGGACGTCGCCTGTCCACTTTACGCGCCAGGCCTGGCGGAGCGCGCTCCCTTGATGGTGGGGCTCGGCCCTGTGCCCTGGGACTTGGAGCCGCTCTCTGGACCCGCTGGCCCGAGAGGCCTCGGGGAGCGACGTCAGTGCCGGTCACGTCTCAGAGAGGCCTCTGGAGCCGGCAGGCCTGGGCCACCGTGGGTGACTGTTCTTAAACGAGGCCCCGCACAGGCTGGGGTGCTTGGTCAGCCACCTGCTAGGTCTGCCCGCCCTCAAGCCTGTTGTTTTGTAACGACTCAGCTGTCCCCACCCGGACACGCTCTTAAATTCGGGTCCTGCCCAATGTGTGACGGTGGGGTCTTTGCCTGGAAGCCCACCTGAGCTCTGTCTGGCCTTGGACCCCCGACTCATCCTGCATTGAGTCAGGAGCCGGGTTACCATGGCGACCATGTCTGCCCGCCTCCTGGGTGCTTGCTGCCGTCACCTCCCTCCCAGGGAAGGCACAGCTGGTCTTCGGGGGGCCCTGCTGTGACCGGGGGGCTGCGGCTGGAGCTGGGCAGGGGCGCGCGGCACCCTGAGGGGGTCCCAGGGCTGTGTCTCAAGGCACAGGCCCCACAGCCGGTGTCGTGGCCTCCCGGTCCTCCAGGCTGCGAGCTTGAGATTCAGGCGCCCGCAGGCTCAGCCCCTCCTGTGGCCGGGAGGGAGGGTCGGGTCCAGCCTCTCCCTGCCGGGCTCGATCCTCCCATGGCCCCCTCCCTGCCCATCCGCTCTGGGTCCCACTTTGCCCTTTGTGCTGGGCCCACACGACGGCTCCCCTCAGCTGATGACACCTGCAACCGCTCTGTTTTGGGGGGGCGGGGTCACAGCCTGAGATGCTGGGTGTTAGGACTTACACAGACTTGGGGAGACACACTTCACCCCAGAGCAGACCCCAGCGCCGAGCACAGGGCCTGATGTTTCGAGGCACGTTGGCAGGGCGAGCCCGCATCGATCCGGGTCCTGGGGTCCGGCCTAGGAAACAGAGGCAGGTGCCCCCTCTCCTGCTGGGCTAGTGCCCTCTGCTCGGGGCCTCACGTGTCCGGTTTGCTGATAGTCGTCACTCCTCGGGAGGACCACCTCCCCAGGCAGCCATTCCGCGTGCCAGCCCTGCCCTGGCCGTGCCACCCGTCTCCCCGTCGGGCGCCGGACCTGCGTGGCTCACCCGCACCTTGGCCTGCTGGCACGGGCGCCCCTCTGCTCGGGCCCCCCTCTCCTGCCTCGCGCCCCGTCCTGGGCTGCCTGGCACAGCCGGCCTCTCCTCCCGGGGTTTACTTCCGCGACCATTCCCGGAACTTCTGTCTGTCATTCTGTCCCTGACTCGTGTCTCTCTGTCTCTCTTCCTCACTCTTGCCCAGACCCCAGGGAGTGCCCCTTCCAGAAGCTGCCATGCCCCTTGCAATGCCCCTCACTGCCTCCCGCCCAGGAGTCCGCAGTAACAGCTGCAACGCCTCTGGTCAACACGGGGCTCACCCCCGACTGCCGCCCGGGTCCGCACACACCGAGCTGCGCCCTGTCCTGCTTGGGTTCTCCCTCCAGCCTTCTGCCTTCAGGTCACCCGCCTTCCCCGGCGCCCCACAGACCTCGGGGTCTGCCCACCGCACCCCGCTGCCCACCTGCTCTCAGAGCCTCCAGGCTGGCGTTTCTTCCAGCCCCTCCCATGGGTCTAGTGCTCCCCTCCCCAGCAGGTCTCACGGACCTGCTGGTTGAGGCCTTGGGGGGCTATGAGCTCCTGAGGGCAAGAACGGGTCCTGCGGGCTTTGTGTCCCAAGCTTACCCCATCCCCTGGGCAGGGTGAGATCCCAAGGGTGTCTGGAATGACCCCCAGACGTTCTCCACTGGGACCGGACACCGGCTTTTGCAGCTGACGGAGGAAGGCCCACCTGGCATGCCGTCGGGCCCCACGGAGGCTCCTGTGGGGGGCCGGGAAGCAGCGGTGGGCAGGTCAGGGTGGCTTCTGCAGCAGGGAGCTCGGCCGAGCCCCTCCAGGAGACGCGGGGGGCACCCCGGGCAGGCAGCCCCTGCTGTGGTGCCCGGACCTGGCCCGGTGACTCTTCTCTGCCTCCGTTTCTGCACACGCACAGGGGTGGGGGTGATAAGGCCAGGGGCTGCCTCCTGGGGCTGCAAGGGCCAGTGAGATGGGAGCGGGTGGGCCCCCAGGACAGGCCGGCCCATGGGACCCCCGCACCCCTCCTCTCAGAGCCGCTCCAAGGACAGGGCTGGGAGGGCAGGTGGGTCCAGGCGTTCCCCTCACACCAGGACAGGGAAACACCTCCTCGTGTTTGCCAACAGGGCTGGTGTGGCTGCCTTGTTTTTGTTGTTTAATAATCTATTTTATTTTACGAAAACAGTTCAATAGTTTTATTTTTTCAGTCCAAGTTGAATACAGTTTTTAAAAAGAAAACAAAGTCTACAGAAGTTTAAAAATTATCTTGCCTCTCTTTTTAAAATGTTTTATTTCATCCTGGCATAGAGTCGATGTACAAGGCTGTGTTCGTTTCAGGGACACAGCAAAGCGGTTCAGTTACACACATACATGTATCTGTTTCCTCAGATTCTTTTCCCATCTAGGTTGCTTCCAGAATAATAAGCAGAGTTCCCTGTGCTTTGCAGAGTGAGTGCTAAGTCGCTTCAGTTGTGTCGGACTCTGCAACACCACAGGCTGTAGCCCGCCAGGCTCCTCTGTCCATGGGCTTCCCTAGGCAGGAATACTGGAGTGGGTTACTGTGCCCTCCTCCAAGGGATCTTCCCGAGCCAGGAACCGAACCTGCGTCTCTTGTGTCTCTGGCATCGGAAGCCGAGTTCTTTACCATAGCGCCACCTGGGAAGCCCTAAAATCTACTGCACTGGCTAGGAATCGAACCCAGGTCCGCTGCTTGGAAGGCAGCCATGTTCACCACTATACCACCTGGTAAAAGCCTGGGGAAGAAACTGTCTTCTGCTTGTTTAGATCTCAGCTTTCAGACACAACACGACCAGAGAGCCAACCCATCCCACAGGGACTCTTGTCAAAGAGCCTGATGAAATTTACCTCCAGGTGAAGGATTTTTCTCTTTGGCCTTGAGATAAATGAGTAAGTTTTGTTTTTGTTTCAAGGTGAAAGTCACGCTCCTGGGCCAGCGTCCTTTTTCGCCTTGGCCGCCAGGAAGCCCAGGGCCCAGCCGCAGCCTTCCTCACATCTGTTCAAGGTGGGCCTGCTTCTGTCTGGTTCCAGGGTCTGCCTTCCGCAGGCGGGGTTGTCCTCCAGGGGCTGGGGATGTGGAGAAGAGTCCTCGGGGCTAAGCTGATGGAGCCCCTCTCCCTCGACCCTCTCGTCTGCTTTAAGCCTCCACTCTAGCAGTCTAATCTCGATCCTACACGAGTTTCTTCTGACTGTCCTTAGACTGCACAGCGCTGGACAAGCCTTCGTAAATATGAAACCAGGTCAGAATGTTCTGGCTTCACCATGCAGCATCGAAAAAGATCGGTGGGATCCAGAGCTTAGGCATTTAAATCCTGCGCAAATAATTGCAGTGAACGCATGAATCAGAGAAGCGCACTTTAAGCTGGGCCGCCTGCTTCTTTCGGTATTGCCTTTTATTTGAAACATAGGCAAACAGAGAGGACTTACGTCTATTTGCTTTTTCTGTTGAATATTTTAATGGTCTGCTCTGCCTGAGAAGACCTGATCCTGAGCTGAGGTTGATGGAAACCACAAGTGGACTTGTCGTAACAAGCCAGAGAAAGTTACTTTTGATGTGTTTTATTGAGATATCTGTGGTACTTTCCAATTATTTTCTGCCAAGAAAGGTAGTTCCTCACGAAACACGACTTCTTTTGAAAACCACAAGTATGGCTTTGTCAGACCTCAGGCCCCACTTCAGTCTCCGGCGGGGCGAGTTCTGGAGAGGGAGGGTCACGTGGAACTGGGCTTCGGGTGGGCAGACACACCGTCTGTCCAGGGAAGGGGGAGGCCCGTGGAAGGTGCTGATCCCCGGGCGTTTGCAGCACCACCAGCCCCGCTGGGGGCTGGCCCCCCAAGCCTGGGGCAGCTTCTGGCTCGGGGGAGATGCCAAGAGCAGGATGCCGCCTCCGTCCACGCAGCGCCCTGGCCCTGGCTCCTGGTGTGTGGGGTGGGGCCCGTGTAGACGCCTGCTCCAGGGGGAAGCGGGGTCCTCTCCTGTGCTTTTCAAAAGGTGGCTGAAGAAAGAGTCCACAGACACGGAGACAACAGGCAGGAGGTGTTCTCGGATCAGGTGGAAACCACATGAAAGGCACCTTGGAGGAGGAGCCGGGTTTGGACTTGACTCGGCGGCGGGAAGGGGCTGAGCCGCGAGGGCCGGATGAGGGCAGCCAGGAGGGGCTGAGAGTGGGGGCGGATTGTTGGGGGGTCTCCTGGTGGGGAGGGGCTGCTCCGTGGACAGAGCAGGGATTTTGCTGAAAGGATCTGGCACTAAATGCTGAGCGGGGAAAAGAGAGGCAGGCCAGAGGTGCGAGAATCCTCTCCGGGGGCCCCCAGGGGGCCACACTGGGACCCCTCCCCCGGCCGCCTGAGCCCTGTCACCCACGGCTCTTGACAAACAGGATGAAAGCAGCCAGCGCGAGGAAAAGTCCCTTTTTATAAGCTGACACTTTATTAAAGGACAGCAGGCATCAGGAGCGTGCAGGTGTCAGAGTCCCCCGGGGAAGCTCACCCCCACCCGGGGGCCCGCTTACTGGTCCAGGCAGCGGCCGGAGGGGCTGAGTCCAAGGGTGGTGGGTCGGGTCACGCGCTTGACCCAGCAGTGTGACTGCGGGCACCCCGTCTGCCGAGATGAAGTCTGCTTCTCCTTCCTGGGCACTCGGTCTGGTCTGGAAGTCAGGGTGGACGGAGGAGCCCCCTGCCCCTGTGCCTGCAGCGTTTCCTGGGCCCCCACGCCGCCCTGGGTCTCTCTGAGCTCAGCCTGGCAGGTGTGGGGTCAACCCCGACATCCCCTTTCCTTGTGTCTCCTTGGGGCTGTAGACAGGGTCACCCCTCTCCAGTCTGTCCTTCTGTGTCCCCGCACCAGGGCTGACCCCGGCCCCTCACTGGGATGGCGAACGGCCCAGGCCGTTGAGCTGCAGTGGACGCCTTGAACTCCGGCAGGCCCCCCAAGTCCCTGTAGGCTGAGTCGGAGCAGGGGACGCTGCGGTCGTCCCTGGGTGGACCCGCGTGGATGCTGTTGTGTGTCGTCTGCGATAGCTGTGCTTCCTGAGGTTGTGACCCGCCCTGGCTCCTGGACCACGTGATGCTGTGGGTCCCCTGAGTACCCGCCCCTCGGGTGCCTGGGACCTGCTGGTGTCCTCCTGGGCTCCTCACCTCTCTTATGGCAGGGCAGCAGGGTTTCTCTCAGTGGGAATGATGTGTGGAGGGAACCACGTGGCCAAGCGTCACAGCTGAAGGACTCGCCTCGTCGGACCTGACGGCTGCAGAGAGGGGCTCCGGGCAGCCCGCCAGCTGTGGTCGAAGCCTCTTCCCTCTGCTCTTTCTCCCCCTGACGGGTGGGGTGGAGCGGGTGCACGCTGGCCTCTGGGGCCTGCCTCTCGTCCTCCTTGGTCTCTGGGTCTCCCGGCCCCGTCGATTCTGAGGGCCCAGGGCACCTTGCTCCCTAGGTCTGCGCGGGGTCACCCCCGTGGCCACTTCCCCGAGTTCCCCTTTCATCAGCGCCTTTGTCGCTGCATCCCGCATCCCTCTGTGAGTTCTGGACAAGCACCTAGAGCTCGCTGTCAAAACCCTTGCTGTCAAAGCTGTTGCAGCAGGATGAAGGGCCTCTCTCTGCTCTCACACATTCATTCATTAAGATGCCTTTTTGCCTAAATCACGCCGTGCCTTGCCAAGCGGCGCCCTCGCCTGGCGTCCAGGTCTCTGCCGCTAAGAGGGGCTCCCTGTGGCTGCACGCGGGCCTTGGGGGGGCTCCTACCTGTCTCAGGCCTGGACCCCGGGGCTGGGATTACTGCCCCCTGATGCCCCCTGCCAGCGTGTCCACGCAGGCCTCTCTCAGAAGGGGCCAGGCCAGCCGGCCTGAGCTGTGTGCGTGGATGGGTGTGTGACGTGCGTGCCCGGGACCTGGTCTGGAACTCACTGATGAACGCGGGTGCGTGCCATGCGAGGTCAGGGTGAGGCTTGCGGGGGCGGGCAGCCGAGTCTGAGAGTTGAAGGAGGAAGCGGGGTCAGGTCTGAACCTGCACCTGACGGGGTGCGGGCGCGTGGGCTGCAGGCTGTGTGCCGAGTGCAGGAACCTGCCGGGCAGGTGCCGGGGGCTCGCACCGTCGCTGGCCGGGCAGGCGCCGGGGTCGCGCACCGTCGCTGGCTGGGCCGGCGCCGGGGGCGCGCACCGTCGTTGGGGCGGCCCCTCTGCGCTGCCGCCTTCCCGGAGTCCCCCAGGCGGCCTTGCCTCCTTACCCAAGTGCATCCGGGCCCACGGAGGGCGGAGGGAGCCCCAGGGGGTCAGCCTGCGGCCCACGGCCCCCCAACCCCCGAGCACATCCACGTCCCACCTGTCCGCTCCTTGGCGCCCTCGTTCTGGAAGCTCCCTGACGCCTTCTCCCCGTGGGGATCAGCCCTGGCTGGGACACAAGGGCCGTGAAGGGCAGGGTGGGTGGATGATGGCCCGCTGTCCAGGGCTTGGGGTGTTCCATAGCAGGCCGGGGCCCAGCCTCAGACGCCCCACGCGGCCCGCTGATGCTGGCCTGTCTCTGGCTCGGGCCCACGGCTCAGATTTCCGCGTCCATCGCCACGCTCTCCTTTTCTGCCCGACTTGTGAAGGGTCTGACTCCGTCTCTGCTTTGCGAGCCCCATGAGAGCTGGTGACACTGAGCTGAGGGCATGCTCAGTCCCGGGCCCCTCCCCCGGGAGACCTCGGCCTTCCAGAACTCTCTGTCTCATTCCAACGGCCACATTCAGGCCTGAAGGAATAACTGCTCCTCTTATCATGTAAACCACTCTTTGTTTCTTTGCACTACGAATTTTCAATGCAAAAGTAGAAGACGAGGGGAGAAAGCCAGCTCAACATTCAGAACTTCAACATGGAGTACACCTTCCTCAGTCCCCAGGCAGAATACTTCATCCAAGCCCTTCTGGCCAAGTGATGGTGTGAATGGGCTGGTAGTCTGCCCTGAGTGGTGTAACCCCCCCACCACGGCTGCGTGCCTCGGCTGAGGGCGCCGGGCACTTGGGAGCTTTCTGAGACGCTGGTCGTGTGGCTGTAAGTGAGGAAACGGCGCCGTCAGACTCCAGACTCCTGCACCCGGTTCCCGCCGTGGAAGACAAAGCTTAACGTGGCAGCAGAGAGCTGACACCAGGTCTCACCCGCCCTGCGTGTTCCCCTGGTGTATGTGTGTGCGCATGCGTGTGGTCCCGTGCAGCCTCGTCACGGGTGTGGGGTCTGTGTCCATGGCACGGTCAAGGCAGCCCAGTCCCGGGACCCATCTGTGTCCCCCCACGCCCCGCCCTCGCTTCACAGCTGTTTCCCTATCGCTCCTCTTGCCTTCTGAGATCAGGAAGAGTCCCCACGGCACCTGTGGGGCCAGGCTTCCACCCACCAGGTGGTCTCGTCTATCACTGGCCCCTCCCACCTCCCCTCTAGCCGCTCTGGTCACCCGTTGGCCAGGGAGGGACGAGGTGGCCGGTTCCCATCGGGGCCACTGAGGACGGGCCTGTCCTGAACGTTCGTGCCAGGGCTCCGGGTGAGCCACACGCACACACTTTTAAGGAGCAGAAGATGCCACCTGAATCCCCAAGTGGGTGACAAGCACTGGCTGACCCAGGCGGCACCGTGGTTCTTTGGGTTCTGAAGGTTTGAGTATCCACTTTGCTGCTTCCTAGTGGTGTAACCTTAGATCCGCGAGCAACACATGTCCAGGCTCGACTTCCTCCTCTGGGAAATGGGTTGATGAGGATGCACGCTCTGCAGGCTCCTCATCAGCCGTGAATCAGCTCGCTGGTGACCTGCCCTCAGCATGGCAGCTGGCCGCTGTTGCTGCCCTGGGGGAGGGTGGCCTTTCCCCTCCCTCCTGTCCGGCTTTGCTTCCGGAGGCGGGACAGCCCCTCCCGCCCGGCAGAGCCTCCCTGCTGACCTCCTGGTAGATCCCTGCACCTAGAAAACATGTTCTTACTCATCTTATAGGTGCTCTTATCAAAAAGCACCACCCCTTCAACTTTGCCTTCATAAGGAGGATTATTTCCTCTTTCTTCCTAAAGCAAAAACACCTCCTGCCAAGGTAGGGACATTTTTATGGTCCATTTGAACCCAAATGTGTCATGTAGGTTCATAAGAGGCACAGCCGGCGCCAAATCCTGAGGACCCACATGCACACACGGAGGGCCCTTCCCAGCCTCAGCCACGCGGGAGGAGACGGGCTGCCCGGGGATGCCCCCAGGGGAGGTCTCATCCGGCTGCCCAGACTCAGCTGGCCCTGGCTGGAGCTCGGGGCTGGGGGAGGGAAGCAGG
Organism: Bos indicus x Bos taurus; assembly: GCF_003369695.1. NCBI lineage: Eukaryota > Metazoa > Chordata > Mammalia > Artiodactyla > Bovidae > Bos > Bos indicus x Bos taurus. The sequence goes on along the minus strand of NC_040079.1, from coordinate 2,281,755 downwards.
GCGCACGCCACCCCCGAGTGGCTCCCCCAGCGCCGTTCTGGAGTTGAAGTCTTCTAGCTTGAAAATGAGCCGCAGGACCCTGACTAGAGTCCAGGGCTCACCCAGGGATCATCCAAGGCATCGACTCTGATGCTCCTCTGGAAGAAGATCCCCCCAAACAAAAGTGTCCCTCCAAACAGGACTTTTTGTTCCAAGGGAGAACTTGTTCCGGAGCCAGAGGTCAGGGCGTCTGCTTGTACTTTTCAGTTTTAGGGTCTTTTTATAGTGATTTTGGCAGAATGTGATGCGACGTTTTCAGTGCAATAGCGTGAGAAGAGAGGGAAGTACAGACTTTGTCCCCAGCTCACAGCTGGTGCTGCTGAAGCGGGGGCAGAGCGGCTCCCAGGCCGGGGCAGGGGTCGGGAGAGGCGGGTGAGGCTGGGGGCGAGTCTGTGATGTAAGCGTGGACCGTGTGCGCCTCTACATGGTGAGCTCAGCACGGTGACTTGCGGGTGACGCTGAGCCCGTGCGCCTCTCTATCAACTGCCTGCTGGGGGGCTGGCGGGATAGCCCCTCGGTAACGCACGTCCACAGCAGGGCCCCTCGTCTCACGGGCCCGAGAAGTCATTTCCTGAGGCCCAGGGAGACGCACTGTGCACCCCCCTCCCCAACACCTGTGGTCTCAGGTGGGGCTGGCTGAGGAGCTGGGTCTCCTCCCTGCGGCTGGCCGCCCTCAATTCTCACAGTTGCTGTTTTCTGGAAATGAGACGCAAACGTCATTTTCGAATGCTTCAAGGCGAGAAGTACCGAGCGCGTGCCCGGAGCCACAGCAGCCCAAACACCACGTGTGCTGCCCTCGGGCTCCGGGCAGGGCTGCGCTGCTCCCCGGGCCTGGCCAGTGCCCGGCAGTGTCGGGGAGTCAGACGCCGCCCTGAGCGCAGCCCGCGGAGGAAGCCTGCGCTGGTGAGGCTTCCCGGGGTCCTGGGGCCCCGCTGGGCCCACAGCCCCAGGAAGCCCGTCCTCCCATGGCTGGTGGGGGGCAAGTGACTTCCCCAGAACATGGGTGGGACGTCTGCTCTGGGTTTTGGGTCCCTTGTCCCCATGTAAGGGACGGTCCCCACACCTAGCAAGACAACAGTCAGGGTGGGAGGAAGGCGGTCGGGGGCGGGGTCAGCTCAGGGGGGAGACGGGAGGAGGCTCGCTGTAACCGCGTCCATTCTCCGCACGGCTCCGCGGGGCCCTGTCTGACTCTGGGAAGCGGGGGTCTGCTTCCTCGGATGACGCCCGAGGACACTGAGGCTTCAGTAGGAAACTCTTCTGCCCTTGGTGAGGAGTGGGGGACCTGCAGGTGCTCCAGGGGCGGCCGGGCCCCCGCCATGGCCACGAGCATCCTTCATCCCTGGCGGAGGCGGCTCTGCCTCCCTCCCGGGGTCAGTTACACGTGTTCCGAGTGAGATACAACCCTGTCATCTGGGTCCCCCATGGAGGTCTCAAGAATGTCACAACTGCGGCTCGTGTTTCGGGAGCAGCCTCCACAGCCAGAACGTTCCCCTGCTCGGCGCCCAGCCCGTGATGAAAAGCGGCCCGCAGCCAGGGCAGGTCAGCCCCCGGCAGCCCAGTGCGCGTGGAGTTGGGGAAGGTTGGCTTCCCAGGGCCCCCGCATTGCTGGGCAGACCTGGTCACCCGTTCCTCAGGGGTCCCGCCCCGGCTCCACCCACACTGACTCTTCTGCCCACTGCGCCCTCGCCCCTCTACACGAGAGGAGGCGGGGCCCCTTGGATGATCAGCCTCTTGCAGTGCCTCTGCCGTGCCGGAGTGCCAGCTGTCTGTCCCTTACCCTTCAGGGGCGCGGGACATGGCTGACCAGCTCCCTCAGCCTCCCCACTTCTGCCTCACTCTCTGATGTCCCCGTTTTGCTGGCTTGGCCTCTTTCTCCAGCTCTGCCGTTCAGGAGACACAGGAGACGCATCCCTGGGTTGGGAAGATCCCCTGGAGGAGGGCATGGCATCCTACTCCAGTATTCTTGCCTGGAGAATCCCATGGACAGAGGAGCCTGGTGGGCTACAGTCCATGGGGTCACAAAGAGTCAGACACAACTGAGTGACTGAGAACACACTCAATTCTCAAACATTTTCCGATAGGACTCCTTTACATGCTGAAAAAGTATTGAGGACCACAAAGAGTTTGTGCTTATTACAGAGGAAATGAAAAATGAATTGATTATTTATGAATGAATTTTAGAGAATTTATTAATTCATTTATAAGTAGCAATAAGAAACCCACTACATAGAAACATGTTGTGATAGAAATAACTACATTTTCCAAAATGCAAAGGTTTTAATGAGAAGGCTGGTGTTGATTTATGTTTCTACAAATGTCTGGCTTGAAACAAGATTGCTGGATTCTCACATTTGCTTCTGTATGTAGCTTTTTAACAGAAAAACAGCTTTCATAGGGTATTATTTACATACTATACAATTTGCCGATGTAAATGGAACGATGCAGTATTTTTAGTATATTCACAGAGATGTGCAACCGCCATCATGCTTAACTCCATCACTCCCTAAAGGCAGTCCATCTCTGCTGGTGGCCGCTTCTCCTTTCCTTCCAACGTCCTAGCCATAGGCAACCGCAGGTACACTGTCTGTATGGATTTCCCTATTTTGGATTTTTCATATAAATGGAATTTTATAAAAGGTGATCTTCTGTGGCTGGATTCTCTCACTTAGCGTCATATTTTCCGGGTTCAAGCTGCTGTTCATTCCTTTTTATAGCTGATAATGTTTCATTGTATAGATAGGTCACATTTTGTTTATTCTTTTGTCCGTTGATAGACATTCAGCTTTTCCTGATTTTCTGGCAATGATCAATAAAGGCGCTACGAGCACTCATGTACAAGTGTTTGTGTGGCCATGTTTTCATGTATCTCAGCTGATACACCTAGGAGGGGAATCGAAAGGTCATAGGGCAGCTCTGTTTGATGTCGAGGTGCTGCTGAACTGCTTTCTGAAGTGGCTGCACGCTTTCTTTTGCCCAGCGTGCATGAGGGCCGCAAGCTCTTCCATCCTCATCAACTCGTCAGCTCTCGCTGTCGTCCGCTTCTTTGACTATGGCCGTCCTCGTGGGTGTGAAGTCAGACCTCTCTGGACATCCTGAGCGTGTCCCTGGCGGCTAGCCAGGATGCTGAAAGCACAGTTAGCACAGCCTTTGCATGTGCTTACTGGCCATTCTAATGTCTTCTCTGCAGAAACATCTGTTCTGTGGATTCTTCACTCATTTTCAGTGGGTGGTCCTTTTACCACCGTACCATAAGAGATTCTGGGTATCAGTCGCTTACCGGTTAGTCAACTTGCAAATATTTGCTCTCATTCTGTGATTGTCTTTTTCACTTTCTTGGTGCTGTCCTTTGAAACATTTTAATGAAATCTAAATTGTCTACTTTTCCCTTTGTTGCTTGTGTTTTTTGGTGTCATATCTAAGAATGCGTGTCCCAGTTTAAGGCCATGAAGATTTACTCCAATATTTTCTTCTAAGAGTTTTATTGTGTTCGTTTTGCAGCTATGTTATGATCCACTGTGAGTTACTATCTGTATGTGGTGTGAGGTGGGGGTCCAAGTTCAGTCTTTTGCGTGTGGCTATTCAGTGGCCACAGCACAATTTGTGGAAAGGACCGTTCTTCTTCCATTGAATTGTCCTGGAATCCTTGTTGAAAATCAATTGGTCACAGGTGTGAGGGTGTATTTCTGAATTCTCAGTTCAATTTCATTGATCTATATGTCTGTCCTTATGCCATTACCATACTCTCTTGGTCACACAGTTTTATAATAAGTTTTTAGTCGGGAAGTGTGTTTTCGGGCTTTATTCTTTTTCAAGATGGTTTAGACTCTAATGGGTCCCTTTCATTAGGATCAGTGTGTAGAAGAAGCAGCTGGAATCCTTATGGGAATTGTGCTCAATCTGTAAATCATCATGGGGAGTATTGTCATCTTCACAGAGTTAAGTCAATCCACGATCATAGGTGATATTCTGTTTATTTAAGTTTTTAATTTCTTTTAACAATCTTTTGTAGTTTGGGGGGTACATGTTTTGTATGTCTCTTCTTATTTTTTTTCCCCCTAAGCATTTTATTCATTTAATGTGATTTAAAATGGAATTGCTCTCAATTTCATTTTCAGATTGTTCTGTATAGAAATACAATAGATTTTTGTGTGTTGATTTTATATCCTACAACTTTGCTGAACTTGTCCATTGGCTCTAATACTCCTTGTTTTAGATCGAGGTTATCTAATATGCTGGCGTACAGTTTTTCACACAGGGTCACGAAGAGTCGGACATGACTGAAATGACTTAGCATGCACGGTGGAAAGTTGGGTTGTCAGATTGAGATTTTTCTTCTTTTTAAATATAAGTGGCTATATTTCTAAATTGTTTCGTAGTAACTGATCTAGGGCTCACAGTATATGTCTTAACTGAAAATGTACTTCAGGTTTATATTAAAAATTCGTTGAAATATTGAAGTGTTACTCCCATGTAACTCCCTTTTGTGCTGTTAGTAGCTAAATACGTTACAAACCCAACAATGCATTAATATAATTATTTTGTATAGTTAGATATCTTTTAAAGAAGCTTGGAGAAGAAAGGAGTGCAAGTATTTTTGATGTTTGTTATATTAATCTTCCTATTTACCGTTTCTCATTCTCAATTTATTGCTGCAGATTCAAGTTACCATCTGCTGTTTTTTGCTCCAGTACAGCTTTACTACCACTCATCTCTTTTGTGTTATTATTGTCAAATATATGCTGCCATAGGCCCCCCTAACTCATTATACACACATTATTTTATATAATTGCATTTTAAATTGGCTAAGAGAAGAAAGGGAAGATGTATGTAATGATAGCATCTGTTATAACTACAGGCAGGCGGACACGACTGAGCGGCTGGACTGACTGACCGACAGGTGTACCTTGGAGACGTTGCCGGTTTGGCTCCGAACCACTGCAATAAAGTGACTCTCCCAATAAAGCAGATCGCTGGACTGTCTGGTTTACCAGCGTGCGTGAAAGCTATGAGTACACGATACTGTGGTCTGCTAAATGTGCGATAGCATTATGCCTGAAGAAACACAGTGTCCATACTTTAGTTAAAATCCTTTATTTCTAAAAAATGCTGTTCGTCATCTCAGCCTTAAGTGAGTAGGCATCTCTGTGCTGCTGGACAGCCCGGCCACGTGACACTGTTGACTGACTAGGACGGTGGTTGCTGAAGGTTGGGGTGGTTGTGGCAATTTCTCAAAATAAGACAGCCACGATTTGCTGCATTGACTCTTCCTTTCTTAAAGTATTTTTTGTAGCATGCAATGATTTTTGATAGTATTTTTACCCTCAGTACACCTATTTTTCAAAATTGGAGTCCATCTTCTCAAACCCTGCCACAGCTTTATCTACTAAGTTTATGTAATATTCTAAACCCTCTGCTGTCATTTCAAAAATCTTCACAGCATCTTCACAGGGGCAGAGTCCGTCTTAAGAAACCACCTTCTTTGCTCACCCATAAGAAGCAACTCTTCTGCATCTGTTAAAATTTTATCACGAGGTTGCTGCAACGCAGTTACATCTCCAGGCTCCACTTCTAATTCCACCTCCAGTGCTGTTTCCACCTCATCTGCAGTGAGTTCCTTCACTGAAGTCCTAAACTACGCAAGTCATCCGTGAGGGCTGGAATCAACGTCTTCCAAACTCCAGTTAGTGTTGGTATGTTGACCTCTTCCTGTGAATCACAGATGTTCATAAAAAATGTTCACGATGACATTTAGAATGGTGAATCCTTTCCAGAAAGTTTTCAACTTTCCCCCGATCCATTGGTAGACTACCTATGGTGACTATAGTTTTATGAAATATATTTCTTAGGTAATATGGCTTAGGGTTGAAACTGTTCCTTAATCCACGGGCTGCAGGATGGATGTGTTGGCAGGTGTGAAAACAACACAAATCTCTTGGTGTGTACATCTCTACCGGAGCTCCTGGGTGATCAGGGGCACCTGGTAATGTTTTGAAAGGAATCTTTTCCCTCAGGTAGTAGTATTCAACAGTGGGCTTGAAATGTTCAGCAAATCATGTTGTAAACAGGTGTGGCGTCATCCAGGCTTTGCTGAATGCACTGGCATATTAGATTTGGTGTGATCCTAAGGGTCCTAGAACTTGCACATGGTAAGTGGGCACTGGCTTCCACTTAAAGTCGCCAGCTGCATTAGTTCCTAATAAGAGAGTCAGCCTGTCCTTTGAAGCTTCGAAGCCAGACACTGACTTCTCCTCTCTGTCTATGAAAGTCTCAGATGGCATCTTTTCCCAGCATCAGGCTGTTTCACTTACACTGAAAATCTGTTGTTCTGTGCATCCACCTTCTCTAACGATCTTAGCTGGATCTCCTGGGTGAGCTCTACATCAGCACTTGCGGCTTCCTCTTGCACTTTTGTTACGGAGATGGCTTCTTTCCTTAAACCTCCTTAAACCTCTGCCCGCTTCAGACTTTTCCTCTGCAACTTCCTCATGTCTCAGCCTCATGGAACTGAAGTGAGTTGGGGCCTTGCCTGGATCAGGCTTTGGCTTAAGCCAGTGTTCTGGCTGATTCGTCTTCTATCCAGAACACTAATTTTCCCCCCATATTAGCAACAAGGCTGCTTTGCTTTCTCACCGTTCATGTGTTCACTGAAGTAGCACTTTTAATTTCCTTCTAGAACTTTTCCTTTGCACCCACAACGTGGCCATTTGGCCCAAGAGGCCCAGCTTTCAGATGGCCAGTCTCCCGCAATCCTTCCTCGCTAAGCATCCTCATTTCTAATGTTTGATTTAAAGTGAGAGATGTACAGTTCTTGCCCTATTTGAACTCTTAGAGGCTGTCGTTATTAGCTGGCCTCGCGTCAGTATCATGTCTTGGGAAGCAGCGAAGCCTGAGGAGAGGGAGAGGGGAACGGCTGGCTGGTGGAGCCGTCAGAACACCTGCCGCACTTACTAAGTTCTCTGTCTGGTATTGGTGCCGTTCCTGTTTCCTCGAAACAGTGGCAGTAGTAACAGCAGTGGTCACTGATCACTGCAACAGATATAAGAATAAGGTATAAAAGGTTGAACTATTGCAGGAATTACCAAAATGTGACAAAGAGGCACAAAATGAGCCGAGGCCATTGGAAAAATGGAGCCAATATACCTGCCCGATGCAGGGCTGCCACAGACCTTCCATCTGCGAAACCCCGGATCTGTGGACTGCAACAGAGCGGACGCAGCACGCGAGGCGTGCCTGCTGCTGCTTCACCGGCCTGTGCTTTTTCCCTTGTGCATTCTAACTGCCATCTAGTTCCACCTGCTTTCGGTCTGAAGCCCTTCCTTTTGCATTTTCTGGTATGCTGCGTGTTCTAGCAGCAACGCTAATACCCCTGTGTTCTCACTTACCTAGAAACGTCCACTGTACCTGGAGTTTTCCAAGACAGCTTTGCTGAGTGTAGGAGACCTGCTCGATGGCTCTTCCTTCAGCACTTTGGCTGTCATCCACATCCTCCTGGCCGCAGTTGTTTCTGATAAGAAGTTACCTGTACATCTTATTGGAGTTCCTTTGTGTGTAATGAATTGTCTTCCTCTTGCTGACTTCAAGATCTTTATCTTTCAGCATTTTGAGTATGATGGTTCTGTGGATCTCACTGAGATTGTTGAGTTTCTCTGTTGTTGAGTTTCTTAGCTGTGCAAAGAAACATTTTTGTATATCAAGTTTGGGAATTTTTTTAGGCACTGTTTTTTGGAATAGGTTTTCTGTTTCTTTCATTCCCCTGCTTCCTGCATTCCCATTGTGCATATATTGTGAAAGTCACTCAGTTGAGTCTGACTCTTTGTGACCCCTTGGACTATACAGTCCATGGAATTCTCCAGGCCAGAATACTGGAGTGGGTAGCCTTTCCCTTCTCCAGGAGATCTTCCCAACCCAGGGATCAAACCCAGGTCTCCTGCATTGCAGGTGGATTCTCACATTGCAAATTCCCGCATTTGCAGCTGAGCCCCAAGGGAGACCCATGCATATACTGGTATGCCTTATGTATCCTATGGAGCGGGGAATGGCAACCCACTCCAGTATTCTTACCTGGAAAATTCTAGGGTCAGAGGAGCTTGATGGGCTACAGTCCATGGGATTGCGAAGAGTCAGACGTGCCTGAGCGACTAACACACACGCGTCTTGTGTCTCTCTAAGGCTCCGTTCATTTTCCTCCTTTTCTCTTTAGACTCCAAAAGAACTATCAGTCTACCTTCAAGTTCACTGATTCTTTCTTTTGTCAGCTCAAATCTACCATTGAACCTCTCCAGTAAAATCTTCACCTTGGTCATTATGCTCTTCAATTTCAGAATTTCCACTTGCTTCTTTTTAAAAAATAATTTCCATTTTTAATTGATATTCTCTGAAGACACATTGTCATGACACTTTTCTTTATTTCTTTAAGCATAGTTTCCTTCAGCTCTTTGAACACGCTTGTAAAAGCTGTTTTGAAGCCTTTGTTAAGTCTGACATGTGAGCCCTTTCAAAAGCAGTTTCTGTTGCCTGATTTTTTTTTCCTGTATATGGGTCACGCTTTCCTGTTCCTTTGCGTGTCTCATAATTTTTTTGTTGAAAATTTGACGTCTTAGATAATATATTGTAGCAACTCTAGCTACTGATTCATCCATCTGCAGGGCTTATTATTGTTTGCTTGTTGTTTTGTTTGGTGACTGGGCTGGACGCTTTCAGTCAGGTCTGTTACGCTCACAAGTGCCGCCCTTGATGTCATCCCCCTGCGGGCACCGTCCTGGCGCGTGTCCAGCCGCTCTGGAGTGACAGTGGTTTCAGCAGGACTCTCTCTGACGCCTCTCCGTTACGTGTCTTCCCCCGTTGGTGTCACACTCCACGGCTGGCCTCCAAGAACGCTGGCTCATCGCGCTATTGTTCTTGACAAGGCCCCTGGGCATAAATTGCTCCACGGTCAGATTCAATTAAACTCAGGCCCCTTTGTGAGGCTCGTCTCTGGGGCCTGCCTTTGAGTCTTGCTCCAACCCTAGGAAGGCTTGTCTTGGCTGTCTCTGTCACTGGTTCTCTCTGATGAAGTTCTAGCTGGTTTGCATTCTTGGAGCTACCAGCTCCCTGTTAATTTCTCACCACCACCATCGAGGCTGTTTCTGACAGCACCCTTAGGGTGAACTTCCTCACTCTCTGTTTCACACGAATCAGTTTCCTCTGGGAGAGCTCAGAGCTGTCTGCTCTTCAGGCCTGTCTCCACTCCTGTCTCTGGGCCTAGGGGAGGGGGCAGTGCCCGCTTCTCTCAAGGAAAGCCCCTGCTTTGTGAGCGAGGCATTGCGTGGGGGCGCTGCCTCTGCTCTTCTCGGCTTGTCCTTCCTGTGTGTGGAATCCCTGCCCCATAAATGTGCAGGGTGAGGGTGGTCAGGAGCCCACCATCTCGCTGTGCTGCCCCTGAGCCAGGGGTTCTGAACTATGAGTGGGGTCTCCATGGAAGAAAAGGTCTCCGGCCCTCTAAACTGCTCTCATCTGGAATACAGCTTCTGTAACAGAGTCAGGAGAAACGGGAAATGCTGGTGGCCTGTCCCTCCCAGGGGAGAACCATAACCCCAGACTGATGGCCGGAAGGGGAGGGGGCCCTGTGACACACACACACACACACACACATATTTAACTCTCTCTCTCTCTCTCTCTCTATATATATATATGACTGGCGCGTGGTAAAAATCCACTTGACATGCCGGAGACGCAGAAGACGTGAGTTCAATCCTTGTGTTGGGAAGATCCCCTGGGGTAGGAAATGGCAACCCACTGCAGTATTCTCACCCGGGAAGTCCTGTGGGTAGAAGAACCTGCGGGCTCCGGTTCACAGGGTCGACTAACACTCCGTGTGTATATATACACACATGTGCGTGTATGTGACGAGCTAAACGCTGTCCTTCCTGCAGCCAGGGGTGCAGATGACTAAGACATATTTCTTGGGAACAGTGTTTAGGAATGGAATGAGAAGGTGGTAAGCTGTCTACAGCTGGAGTATTTTACATGGAGTCCAGCAGGTTTTCCGTTTGGAGTGGTGTCCTGGCTGAGAGGCTGGACTGGGGAAGTCTTTAAGGCCCTTTTGGTTGATGAGATTTCATGATTCTAAATACAAACCTGAAGTCCTTCTGAGCCAGACATTTGAGCAGATGACTTTACACTTGTACAGCGTGGGCCTCTCTTTGGGTTTGACCACAAAAGCCATTCTTCTTGGGTTGCTGCCCCTCTTGGGTGATCGGCATGGTGTTTTTCTCATGGCAGGGTCACACTGATATTTCAAAAGTCCGCATGTATGAGGTTATTTAAAATCTTCCCATTTGAAGCGGGGGCTGATGTGCTGTGAACTGAGTTTGCCTGACCCATGAGAGGCTCTGAGTTGCTACCAGCTACACAAATCCTCCGTCTCAGTGCAGCTAACACACCCTTCAGCCGCAGTTTTCATACCGACCTGCGGCCTCCACCGCCAGCGATTCGCCTCTGTATTGAGGAGAACCTGGAACCAAGGGAAGGGGGACGCCTGCTGCTTGGTGTGGCTGGTGCTCAAGAGCGGCCCCCTCGTCCAGGACTAACACTTTATACCTTACTCACGTCTTTGTATCCATGCTGCCCAAGGACTTTTTTTGTTTACATAGCTGCTACTGCTAAGACGAATTCTTTGTGTCCAAAAAGACTTTCTGTCTTGCTTCTAATACAATGAACAACAACAACAAAAATTACATTTGAACTTGCAAATGTATTTTTAGATCCCTCATCTCCGACTTCACATCAAAACAGACTGTAGATCATCATCTCGCTTGTCCTTGTAAGCCTGGTCTAATGATACAGGAAAGAAAGAATGAGGCGCGACACACGGACCCGTCTCCACATGCCCGTGGCCCTGGATCTTTGTTCTCTCCCCACTGCAGCCGGAAAGAGCAAGGAGCAAATTCAGGGTTCTGCTTGTGGTTCTATCATGAAGCCTGCTGCTTCTGATGAGGTGTCTCACCTCGATGAAAAGTGGGAATATACAAGGTTCTGACTGTCGACCACGGTTCAACCAGCGTGGTGCACAGACCCCAAACACATGATCTGCTGGGGACACTAATGAAGCAAGAGCAGCTTGCCCTGCGATGAAGAAGTGTGTCTTGGATCCTAATGAATGATTCAGCTAATTAGTCACCAGCCGCCCACGCTAATGCGGCGAAGGTGTGATGTGGGTTTGGACCGGGAGGGTGTATGGTCTCTTTATAGATGTTAGAATGCCAACCTGCGGGGTCTCGGGCTGGACCCGGAACAGAAAGAGAACATCGGGGGAAAACACGTGGAACCGCACGGATGTCAACACCTGGTCCTGACCCTGCTACTGCGGGTCACGCTGGGGCTGCTGGGTGAGGGTCCGGGGAACTTCCTGAATTATCTGTGCAGCTTTTCCTACAAATCTCAAATTATCCTCAAAGAAAGAATTTATCTAAGAAAATGTAAAGGCTTTGAAATTCTCTTAGGCGATGAAGCTAATGAAATACCTTTTTTCTTCCAGCCGTACTTCATGGTTCGCAGGATCTTCCCTGACCAGGGATTGAATCCTGGTCACTGCGGTGAAAGCCCAGGATTCTAACCACGAAGCCACCAGGGAACGCCTGAAATGTCTCCTATCAGTGAACTCTGATGGCTACAGAAGGCTCACCTGTTCTTGGGGATACAGGCGTCATCTAGAAAGAGAGGGTGGAACCACGGGGCTGTCTTTGAAGTCCTGTCCGTCAGAAGCTCTGTGATTGAAGGTGCACCTCAGAGCCATGTCTGGGGGGCAAAGTCCTCTAATGTTATCCTCTTCTGCGGCAATCCAGCTACTTCTCTTTATGCATGCTAAGTCTCTTCAGTCATGTCCGACTGTTTGTGACCCCATGGACTGTAGCCCGCCAGGCTCCTTTGTGGGTGTGATTCTCCAGGCAGGAGTACTGCAGTGCGTTGCCCTGCCTTCCTCCAGGGGATCTTCCCGACCCAGGGACTGATTCTGGCTCTCTTATGTCTCCTGCATTGGCAGGCGGGTTCTTTACCACTAGCGCCACCTGAGAAGTTTAAGTGGAGATGAAAATAAGATGCTGCAAACCTCTCAAGAGCAGGAAAGAGTGTAAATTAATCCTCTGAATTGCTAATTGGGGATTTGGTTGGCTAGGTTGAAGGTTAGGAGATGAAAGCCTGGGTTTTGCTCTTCTCCAAAGGAAGGGAAGGGTTCTCTCTCTGGGGACCCTGGTGTCCCTGCCTGTGTAAGATGCAGACGCTGAAAGGGAAGATGAGAAAGCACTTTCGTTCAGCCCTCCAGAGCTATGTCTTGTCCTCTAGAGCAGTTCCAAGCACAGCCCCCTTGCCTTCCATCCAGAAGGAGCGGCTTGTATGTGGGTGTTGTCAGGTTCCAGCCGCTGCTGTTAACCTGGATGTCGTGAGAGGTTGGGTGTGTGTGTCCCCGGATGCTAGCACCTGCAGAGGAGCCTGGCCAGCCTGGCCGGGAGAAGCGTGGTGGCTGTCGGCTGATTCAGGTGGGCGGGAAAAAGACCCTCTCTTTCCAGCGTCATCGGCAGTGCCTGCCAAGGGCCCGGAAAGTTCCTTCTTGCTTCACACTTACGTGGATAAAGGGATTAGGCCCTGCTGAAGCATCCTTAAGAAACAGCGTCTATTAAGTTATCATTTGTCACACGCGTCCGATGTGAATAGATTCGTTCCCTTCCAGCACGTGGATGAGCCAGGAAGGTTCTCTGAGGAGGAGCAGGAGGAGAGAGAAAGAGAGAGAAGCGGAGGGCGTGGCGCTCCTGGAACAGGAAGTGGCGGTGCGGGAGGCAAGTTCACCTTGCAGGGACGGTCTGTGGGGCGGGGCTCAGGCGGCAGCACGGCGCTGCAGCACGCCCGGCCTTCCCTGGTGCCAGGAGCTCCCGCCGGCGCAGACCTTTGAGATGTGACTTTGAAGGGTCTCATGTGGGGTGAGGGCAAGTCTCCAGCCACGTGTGCTCCCAGAAATGTGAAGTAGGCAGTCGTGAATCAAGGCAGGAAGGTGCCTTTAATACCTTATGGGTCTTGCCGATCGGGTTAATATCTGGACTGTGATCTGTGGCAGGGTTGAATCTAAGACCCAGTCCTTCTGAACACTAGTTGGCTCAAAGTGAAAATGTTGGTTGCTCAGTCGTGTCCAACTCCTTGTGACCCCACGGACTGTAGCCCACCAGGCTCCTTTGTCCATGGGATTCTCCAGGGAAGAAGACTGGAGTGGGTTGCCATCCCTCCTCCAGGGGATCTTCCCCACCCAGGGATCGATTATCATCTGAGCCACCAGGGAAGACCCTAGTCTGCTGAAGAGACAGCAAATTGGTCAAGAATGGTTCCGAGTACACTTGTGCTGTCGCTCAGTCGTGTCCGACTTTTTGTGACCTCATGACTGTAGCCCTCCAGGCTCCTCTGTCCATGGGATTTTCCAGGCAAGAATACTGAAGTGGGTTGCCATTTCCTTCTCCAGGGGATCTTCCCAACCCAGGGTTTGAACCCATGTCTACTGCTTAGCAAGTGGATTCTTTTTACCACTGGGCCACCCTGGTAAAAAGAGTCATTTATCTTTTGAGCCCCTGCCAGATCCCCCCTCTCCCTTTCTGTATCACGTTCCAATACTTTTCTACAAAATCCCATAAAGCTGTCCCTGAACCTCACTGCCTCAGATAGCACCTGCAAGCCAACCTCTTCCTTCCCTCTTACAACACAACCACCTTAGGTCTCTGACATTAAAAACCTCACCTCCTTGCCAGCAGATTTGTTCATTCACTTGGGTTGTTGTGTTCGGGGTGTTATAGGCTGTCCCTCCTGGGATTAGCAGGGAGTATTTCAACTTTGTAAAGCATTTCACATCTTTTCTCTTAGTGGGGTTTCATAACACACCCCAGCAACTTGTCCAAATGCTGGCAACAAAGCTTGAGATGGAATTCAGGGCTCCTGAGCCCCAGGGCCTGCTTCTTTCTCCACACCACGTGATTTTCTATATATAGAAAAACCCACACATTTGTGTCCCTCAGGTTTCAGTGAGTGACCTTGCCTTGTGCTCTGGGAGGTGTTTGGAGGCAGTCAGAGCAGTCTGGAAAAGCTTGAGGTCCTTGAAATAATAGTCTGAAGTCAGCTGGCCATTCTCCATGGAGCACTGGGGGCTCATTTCTGCCTCTTATCTTCCCAAAGACGAAGACCTCCAAATAGCCTTTCCCAGCCCTTCTCTGTAAGGCCTGGATCTTACATTGGTTACAAGCTGTTTCGGGATTCGTGCTTCATTTCCTCAAGGGGAACCAAGGTCCTGGAGGGCGAGCAGCCTCTTTTCCCCTTGCTTGGCTCAGTGACACATAGTAAATGCTCAGCAAACGTTGCTGGACCAGATGCACGCTCGCTGGGTGAGGAAGCTGCGCTCTCTAAAATACACCAGAGGTGGCAACGATGTCCTGGGCTGACTTTTTCACAAACATAGGAATTTCCCTCAAGGTGGATCTTTTGCAGGACCTCTCGGGTGGCCCGTATGCTGACCCCATGTTGCAGCGAGCGGGCAAAATCTCAGGACACTCTTGGAACGCCTCGTTTGGAAACGATTTGGGCATGTCTTTGGATTAGCCGCAATGTTGGCAAAACTTCACCTTTGAAGGTATACTAGGAGATCGGAAATGGCTAGGTCATTTGAGGCCAACACTTATGAGAAAGGTTAATAATCTGGATAATGCTATTTTTGAATATGTAAACAAATACAAAAGTTAAATGACGATAAAGCCACTCACTAGATTTTTCATCATGCTTCATATTATTTCTTGAAGAAAAAAGGTGCAGTCAGATATGTCTTACTGTAAACCAAGCACCATGTCTCACCAAACATCTAAATGTCGATTTGAATATGCCTCCAATTCCTTGAGGTCAAGGATGTCATCTTCACCTCTGTCCCTCCTTAAGACACAGCGCTTGGCACGTGGTCAGTGCTCAATAAGAGACTTTTCAATGAATGAAGGCGCAAATGACCTTGGCTGCATTAGACAAAATCAGCATAATTATTTCATAGCAGTGTGCATATGTGTGCATTTATTCTTAGAGCCTAGTGTGCACTGTCACAAAAGGAGGCTGAGAAGAATCACTTTTTAATGACTCACCATCACTCTGGGGCCGGTCCTCAGGAAGGACCTACCTGGGCAGCTCTGCCTGGCAATCTCTCACACAGGTGCAGCCTGCCGTTGGCTGGGGTGCAGCCTCACCTGAGAGCCAGGCTGGGGCTGGAGGACCCACCGCCCAGGGGGCTCCATCACCCGGCTGGCAATTCAAGGCTCCTTCGTGCGTGGCCGCCTCCACGGGGCTGCCCGTGACTGCTTTCCCTGGGAGACGTAAGTAGGAGCCACCACACAAAGCCTCTGAAGACCCCACTCTGAAGGTCTCCCCTGTCACCTACACCACACTTTTGGTCGCGCAGGGCTGGTCTTCATTCAAAGTGGGCAGAGACTGCCCAGGGGCAAAATCCTGGGTTGTGGATGGGGCCATCCTGGAGGCTGCCTCTTCCTCTCTTGTTTCACTCTACATGTTCTGCAGCCCCCACAGTTCACCAAGGACTAGGTTTTTTGGTACTGGGATGCAATGGTGAAAAAGGCAGGTGCTGTCCCCAGGGGTGCTCGCTGTCTTGGAGGAAGAGCCATGAGTAGCATGGTCTGACCCCAGTGTGTTAAACTGGAGGGGGAGGATGCAGACAGACCCAGAGGAGACCCCGCTAAGCTGACCCTGGGGCTGCTCCAAGGGACTCACATGAGTATTTGGGAAGAGACAGAAGGGAAGATGCCTTGAGAGAGGGGATGTTCTGGGGCAGAGGCACGGAGGCACGTCTGAATACCATGTATTCAGGGGGGCTGCAGGGGTCTGACATGATCACATGCCAGGAGGCGTGCGCAAGGGGCTGACCTCCAGGCCAGATCACGTGGGGAAAGGTCAGCTGGGGTCAGACCCCATCAGAGAAGGCAGGACTGGATCTGTGCTTTGGGAAGATCGTTCAGTAGGAGGTAGAAGGTGGATTCAGGAGAGACCAGACAGAGGGGGTGGGTCTGGAGCAAGACCCTGGGACAGAGTCCCTGAGGGCTTAACCCAGAGCCCCAGGGGTGTCTGGGCACCCGGGAGGGCTGGGGAGCTTGGGAGGCGCTGGTACATGGACCGCCCGTGGGTGGGCTGGGGAGCTTGGGAGGTGCAGGCGCGTGGACCGCCCGCGGGTTGGGAAGGACCGGACGCTCCAGCAAGTGTGTAGGCGATTAAGCCGGTGCCCAGCACTCCGGTTCAGGTTTTGGGAACTGCATAGATCTCCATGGGAGTGCAGACCGTGCTGGCTGGTGGCGAACGACACAATTCAAAACCCACACACGCTTTCTCATCTGTAGAGGGAGGGGATAGTGTTTTCTATTTTCCCCCAAACATTTTGTTTCTATTTTTAGATAACTGTTTTTCTGTCTGAGAAGTGAGTAATTTGAATAAAGATATTTACACTCGGAGGTTTTCTTAGTACTTCCAAACAGAGACATATGTGTAAATGCTAAACAGTAGCTTCACATCAAACCTTCCTGCCTTTCTAACGTTCTGTACTGGGGGAACCCGCCATGGTGTTGGCTTTCCCATTCTACCTCAAACAGAAGGACTTCCTGGGCTCTGAACCAAATGTAAGCGTGTTACCTAGGTCACGGAAAGGGTGGCCAGGTTGAAGAAAATAAAAATATGGGCTACCCAGTGAAATTTGTATTTCGGACAAATAATATTTTTTAGTGCGTAAGTATGCCCTCACAATATCTGGGAAGTGCTGAAATTTTCTCTCTTCCTAATCTGGAATTCAAATTTGAATTGGGCAAATTTGAAAACTTTACTTGACAGCCTTAGACTTGGGACATTTCTTCCGGCGACTACTGGGCATCCTTGTGACAAGCAATCACTTAAGGCCTCTAAGCAACATAGTGAAACGCGGCTGGCGCGGCGCTTGACACGCAACAAGTTCCTGAGTAACTGTGAGGCGTTTGGAGAAGTGGTTTCCCATATTGAGGACAATTCAGCCGCTGCTGTGACACGAACTCAACTCCATCCTTCATGACCAACAACAGAAGTCCTGCTGACACGCCCTCTGTCGCACCGACGCCTCGCGACGGCCTGCGGCTCCCGGCAGCTTCAAGACCCGCGGTCATTTTCGCTCCCTCAGACACACACCCGAATAAACAGGGGAGACTTGTGCTTCGTCTTGAAGGTCAAGGGCCTGGGGCTCTGTTTGGGCAGAGCCAGGCCCTGGCAGGCGGGGCTCTCTGGCGTGGATCCTCAAGGGTCAATCAGGTCACAGGGTCTTTAACGTGAGCGCAAGACGTCTCAAGGGAGGTGAGGACGTGGAGACCACACGGAGCCTTGGGGACTGAAACTGGTTTCCTGAGTTGCTCTCTGAAGCTGAAGCTGCGGGGCTCCCCTGTGAGGGGAGCTGCCCGAGGCTGGAGCCCGGACCCCGAGCAGAGCTGCTGTGCCCCGTGCGTGTCTGCAATTGTGAACACAGCCTGGGTCCCCCTCATCCCCTCGCCCCCCCTTGAGGCCCCCAAGGCGCCCCCACCACCTCCCCCAAGGGACTGCAGGTAGGGGCTGCCTCAGAGGAGTGAATCAGGAAGTCTGACCACTTGACCTTGGTCTTACATCCCTAGTCAACTGGAACAAACGTGTTCAAAAAGCAAAAATGACAGACCCATAACTGAGACCAAAATCCTTTGTGACAACATTGACTCGTATTTCCCATGGATTAGATCCTTGCTCTTCAAAGTGTGGGCCCCGGACCACCAGCAGAGGCCTTACGTGAGAGCTCCTTAGATGTGCAGGCTCTCGGACCCCACCTCTTGTGTACTGAGTCAGACTTACATTTTGATGAGATCCTCCTGGGCACGGAGGAGCTTGAGAAGCCCTGGTTTGGGTCACTGTGTTTGATGGTAGGAAGAAGAGAGCTCACGGCACCTCCACTCTGACCCCTCGGCTGTGGCTGCCCAGGATGCCCTGTCTGTTAGAGCCCTGAGCCCAAGCGCAGTGCCCATGGGACACACAGAGGGGCTCTTCTCCGTGTGGGAAATGTCACCTACCAATTATGGCCCTTGGGCTTCTCTGATGGCTCAGACTGTAAAGAATCTGCCTGCAATGCAGGAGTCTGGGGTTCCATCCCTGTGGTCAGGAAGATCCCCCGGGGAAGGGAATGGCAACTCACTCCAGTATTTTTGCGTGGAGAATTCCATCGACAGAGTCCACAGGGTCACAAAGAATCAGACATGACTAAGGACCTAATGTTTTCAATTATGGCCAAAGTCGATCAGGCCAACCAGCCCAGGCAGAGCTCAGGCTCTCATTTTATAAAGAAGAAAATACTGAACGAGCAGGGGAAGTAAACAGACAGCTGTCCAGGGGCAGATGGATGGAAGGTCAGAACCCAGGTTTTCTGACTCCCATCCCAGTTTTCTTGACACTCCACCTAGAAAAAAGGAAGTCGCAAGAATGCAGCGTCTCCCTGGTGCTGTCAAAGGGTCTTCAGTCGTGCTCTGAACAAAGAACAGAGGCTCCATGGTGAGCCACGGGAGAGAATAAACATCACACTTTAGCTCCAAGGCCCCTGCTTGGGCCACTGTGGATCCAGCAAACCTCCTCACCTGAGTGTGAAATAGCAAAGCCAGAGGCGTGCACGTTATTTGTATAACAGCCTTCTTCTCGAAAAGTACACGGAAAAGTCATCTTGTTTTAGAGACATTCCAAGTGTCAACTGTGCTGCATAAAGCACATAAAGTGGATTAATTGCCTATAACTTTCTGCATAAGAACGACTTTGTAGGTTTGGATTTCCTGCCACCGAGAGTAAGTCAGGACGGCAAAGGGAAGGCAAAAAGGAATCTGGGGTGGGAATAAATGCTGCCGGGGCACTGGGACTTCCCGAAGCTCTTTGTGACGCCCAGCGTTCTCCTCAGATCCCACCTGGCTGCTGCAGACACGGGGGGAGTGTGCCTTCCTGAGCCCAGCCCAGAGCTGTGCCTCTGGGTCCATCTGACTCCCAGGAAGACTCGGAATTCTGCTTCTGGAAGTCCTACGCACTATCCACCTCACCACAAAGCCACCGTCAAAGTCCTGCTTTTGAGCTGGTTGGACGAGCACTGGTATTCTGAAGGCCACTCACGGTTGCAGATGCTTGTCCGCAAAGCTCATCCCTCGCTGCTCAGGGGACACTTGTCCAAACACCGAGGATGCCGCTAAGGAAGCGGCCATGTTGGTCTCCGGCCCTGGGCTGTCTGAGCTTCTCCCCCATTTCAGGGTCTTCTCGAATTCCTTCCTCACACCCCCAGCCGCATCTGTCAGCCCAAGAGATTGCTGCTTCTTGCCGCCTTTGTGAGATTTAAAAAGCTTCCCATTCTTCCTTTGAGACAGAGGAGGAAGGCCCATCTTGGCGTTTCTTTGCAGAATGAAGGAGCGGCCCCTTTCAAAGCTCTCGGAAAGCTTTCAATAGAGGGTTTAAGGCTGGACAGAGGAGTACATGTGATTCTGGGCTTAAGATGTTGTCCTCGGCATTAGACCCCAAGAAACCCAGCGGATGTTCCCATTGTGTCCTGGAAATTAAATGCGTCAGCCTTTGCCCCTGAAAAATATTTGCTTAATGGAACAGAGTTACCAGTTGGGCCGACCCGGCTGGGAACTGACCTGCCCAGCCTTTCCTGAGGACTTGATTCTGTTGACAAGAGAGAGCACCGTGTTGAGCGGCATCCTGTGTCACGTTGCTGATCCACAGGCGACTGTCCTAACCTCCCCTGGGGCAGGCTGAAACGTAGATGAAGGCGGACTCCCGGGCTCCCATCTCTTAGGTTACCTGTGGGCACTGCTGCTCCGGCTCAGCGGTCCGCAGGCGGTGCTCGGCCTCACGCGAGTGTCAGGCCTCCGCTCGTGGATAAACCAGCCTACACCGTGTACTGGCAGTCGGCACGACCCGTGCATGCAGCGCTCGGACGCTGTGTGAGGTGCTAGTGCCAGGGTCTCCCATCTGTGTCTGGGGCAAAGAAACACACATTAAGTAACTGGCAAGGTCACAAGCAGCTGCTGACAAGGTGTGGATGACAAACCGTTTGGCTCAGCTTTGCACATGAGGTATATCGTCTAAATCGGGGCTTGGGAAGCATCATCATTGGTGAAGGGCCAGATAGTAAATATTTTAGGCTCTCCTGGTGAAATAGTCTCAGTCACAGCTAGTCACCTTTGCACTCCTCCTGCAAAAGCAGCCATGTGTTAAGTGACTCAGTCATGTCTGACTCTTTGTGACCCCATGGACTGTAGCCTGACAGGCTCCTCTGTCTCCAGGCAAGAATACTGGAGTGGGTTGCCACTCCCTTCTCCAAGGGATCTTCTCAACCCCGGGAAGGCACCCGGGTCTCCTGCACTGCAGGCAGATTCTTTACCATCTGAGCCACCAGGGAAGCCCAAAGGCAGCCATAGAAGCTGGCAAATGAGAGCCCATGGCTGTTCCAATAAAACTTTGTTTAAAAAGTAGGCAGCAGGCTGGATTTGGCCCAGGCAGCATTGATATATTTAGCAACTAAAAATCCAGGGAGCCCAACGGAATTTGGATTTCAGATAAATAGTGAATGCATTTTGTTCCGAATATTGTATGCGGTCCACTTAGCCCGGGCATTCTGCGGTTTGTCTGGTGGGGACCCTGAATCTTGTAGGTCGTGGATTTGAATCAGTGGATATTTTGACTAAGTCAACTGCGACTTCTGGCCTTCAGTCACACCCTTTCAAACCTGGGGAAGATGAAAGAGATTTTTCAGATGGGAAAATTGGGTCCCAAATGGGAAGAGACTTCCCCAAGCCCCACAGCTGGTTGGGACAGTGGCCCAGCGCAGGACCCCGATGCTCGCAGCCCGGAGACCCTGTGCCCGGACAGAGGAGCCCTGAGGTCAGACCGGTCAGGTGTTGGGCCTCTGCTCAGCCTGCTAGGAGCCATCTGGTGTCCTGACCTCCACGGACAAAGGCCTTCAAAAGCGGGGCTTTGGGGCAGCTCTCCGTGAGCCCGCACGTTTGTCCCTTCCTGTTCTCAAGGATAAAAGTAGGTGACTTCTTGGTGAGGGCACAAATGCTCACCCTCTGTCATTTGGTGGCATCATTCCCAGACAGTTTCAGACAGCGGGAATCAGGCCCAGTGTCATTGACCTCATATTTTTAACCTCAGATATATGTATACAAGCTTATACTTATATAGTCAGTGTACACATGTATTCAGGGTAAAGTGAAAGTCGCTCAGTTGTGTCTGACTCTTTGCAACCCCATGGACTGTCCATGGAATTCTCCAGGCCAGAATACTGGAGTGGGTAGCCTTTCCCTTCTCCAGGGGATCTTCCCAACCCAGGAATCGAACTGGGGTCTCCCGCATTGCAGGTGGATTCTTTACCAACTGAGCTATGGGGGAAGCCGATTCAGGGCAAAAAGTATTTATTTAAAGTCTCAATGCGCCTCTATCCTCGGTGCTGGCAGGACACAGGGCATCCACTGGGGCTGGAGGGGCCTCGTCGCCTCCTTCAGGATGGACACATGAGCTGGACAGATATCGGATGGAGAGAGACACGAGTCTTGATGAAGAGGCCTGAGCTCTAATCCCAGCAGCAGCGCCGACCAGCCACTGAGCTTCTGCAGGGCTTCTCCTTCCTCATCTGTAGAACCGGGAGGAGGGCACGCTTCTCGCACCACAGGCCACGTGTGCACATGGCTCCGAGCCTCCAACTGGCACATGGCCTTTCACACATGCGTCTCCTTCCTCGTCCCTGAGTGTGCCCGGCAGTGCCCACCCCACCCACGCATGGGCACTTACTCAAGGAGCCGGGTGAGGGAGGTCCCCTCTGACCCGCCCTGGGGCTCTGTGACGCTCAGGTGGCAGGACTAGCGGGCCCGCGGGGCAGAGGGACATGGAAGCTGGCTGAGGAGTGCAGGGGGGCTCGCACTGCTATGCACAGACTGTCTACATCTTACCTTCTCTATGATGAGGGAAACACTCTGAAACATTCAATACTTAGGGCAAAATCATGGGTAGTTAATACTTGAAAAAAGCTCTCTGATCTTTCCTCTCCTCTTAAATATTTCTAACCGGGTCTCTGGATCTCCAGCGAGGACCTCTGAAATGCCTGGCCGGAGCGCCGTTTTCCGTATTTGGTGCCCGGGGAGGGCTGTCGGCATTTTGGGGTCCTCACTTTCCATCACTGTTCACAAACAATTTCCAGGGCTTTGTCTGCTCGGGTGATAGGAACACTGGGGAATGCAAAATATTTGGACCTTGTTTGATTTTCTACTTTTTGCCAAGTCTTCCTCCCCCCTCCCCACCACATTCTTCAAAGGATAAAGGGCACATTAACAAGCTCTTCACTGATGGTGACAATTAGGGGGAATCTGTGAACTCAGATCTGCCAATTGCCTTCATTACTCGGGAATTGACAGTTTGCTTTTCAGTCTTCTTTCAAAACAGCGCTTAACGTAAAGCCGGCCCGTCCTGCCGGCCGGAGGGATTTTCTGAATCGCAGATTTGTCTTTTAAGCAGCGAGCCGAGACAAGGTGGATGCTCTTAGAGAAGGAAGACAGGTCCCCCAACAGCTCGGACTTTGGGGTCGCTTGTTTCCAGCAGCCAAATCCAGGCACATGCGCCTCCTTGCAGCAACTTGTGCTGAACGCGGGGATTAACCACGAAACGAGGGAACCGAAGCCAAGGCCTGGGAACAGGCCGACTCGCCAGGGGTGTACCTCTCTGTGTATTGATAACTGGGTGAGCAGGCAGGTGGTTGGAATCCGAGAAACACCCTTGAGACTACCGACCCACCCTGCAGTGGCCCCAGGCATGGCTCAGCGGGGGTTGTCGGGGGCAGGGGCTGTCGGGGGCGGGGGCTTTTGAAGAAGGGAGCCAACAGGCCGCCTGAGCTGACCTGCCCACCCTCTGCATCCCTCTCTCTTTGGCTCTGGGACTCGACTGGCCGCCCTGCATTGTGGCATCTATTTTACTGTCTATGTATCAATAATTGGCTCAAAGTTTCATGTTAATTGGGTGGGATCTTCCTTGCAGAGTGATTAGGTTCTGAGCAGCCTGAGACTTAGGTACAGTTAATTCCCCTCTGAGACCCCCCCACCCCCCATCATTGACAACACCAGATCAAAAAACATCTAATTAGCACCCACGTCCGCCTTCCTGGGAAGTCGTCGCTCACTTTCCCTGGAGGAAACCGATTCCTGAACTTGCCGTCCCTGGGGAACGTTTCTCCTCCTCAAAGCACGTGACTAGGGAGATGTGGTGTCCAAGACGCCTGCTTCCTTTCTAAAGTCAGAGGGAACGTGGTCAGGAGGGGCGTCGTCTCCTCAGCCCCGCCACCCACACTCGCAGCTCCAAGGACACCCGCTCAGTCCTACTGGTGTTGGGGCGCGTGTGTTAGTGGGCATGATTTGCTCAGGAAAGTGGTCAATGCTCATGCATGGGGCGGAGTTCTTCGTACTTCAGACAAAGATACACGGCCGGGTTGGGGGTGTGTATGTGTATTATACGCTGATTCAGAACATGGTGTGTGTGCTCACGTGTGTGTCTTACTGCTGACACAGAACTCTATGTACACGTGTGTGTGTGTGTATGGGTTCATATCTCTATTTTATAGCTGAGGACAGCAGAAAGCTAACCGCTCGCTGCTGCTTACCTGAAAGGTTAGCTAATGGCTAGCACCCAGCACTTACCCCAGTCCCAGGAAACATGCCCCTGGGGTCTAAGCACACACAGCCCTGCGGTGGCTTCTTCCTGTGAGTGCGGAGGAGGGAGCTGGGGTGTGGATCAGAGAGCCTGTGTTGGGCTGTGGGCTCGGGGAAGCCCCAGGTGGCCTGCTGGGGACCCGCCTGCAGAGTCTCCTCAGGGTGCAGCAGGACCCCCTTGTATCTCGTTATCCCAGGCCCCCTCCACTGGGGGTGGGGCTCGGGTGGCCCTCCAGCTGTGGTCGTCCCCAGGGTGCGTCTTCTGAAGCTACATCCTCCTGGAGCAGCAGGTAACCTGGAGCCCCTTCCCCAGGGAGTCACCTGCTGCGGTGGGAGGGCTGGTCCCCCATCACCCACTCACGTCCTGGTCACAGGTCCTGTCTCTTTAGGGGACTTTGAATCCATCTGTGATAACTCGTCTGAACGTTGCACAGCCTCACTTTCTGAAGGCGCTTTATTCCCAACTTCCAGCCTCATTGACCTCATAAGCGACTTTTAAAATTATTCCCTGATCCATGCTCGTTATTGTCAGCACATAGAGAAAAAAGTAGGTAGAAGAAAATCCTTAAGTCTAGCATCTAGAGAAAACCATAATTAAATAACATTTTAAGTTGTGTGAAATTGAACATAAGACTTCCACAAGCCACTGTTCCTTTTCCAAATCCTGTCTCTCCTTCTTGTCAAGCAGAAGCAGCACGTGCTCTGCACTCAGGATGTCTTCAACACACATGTTACATGTACGATCCCCACTCCTGTGTTAAATCAAAGGGCCGACATCCCGGAGTAGTGGCAGATTTTCATTGCTTTTAATTTTTTAATTACCCTACTCAATCTTCTTTGTGGCTCCTGGGATAAAACTAAATTTCTCAACTTGGGAATCAAATTGCTTCCCGGCAAATCATTTATCTTTTGAGCCAGTTACTCCCCACTCGCTATATACTGAGTTTTGCTTACTAATGTAGCAATTCCTGCCTCCTTGAATAGGCAGATACTTTAGATTTGTGGAACAGAAAGCTGTTTCACACTAGGGTTTGCTTTCCGCTGAAACTTAGGCATTTGCTTTAACTTCTCAAGGTCCGAGCTGTCTTGGAGGCTTCACAGAGATAACACACAGCCCCTGGCAAACACCAGGTTGGGGCAACCATCCTCAGGATTGCCACCTCCTTGCTGAACTACGTAATGACTCTGCGTGTTCTCTCCGGCTTTGAGAAGTGAAACGAAAATGTCCAGGTTACTCCATTAATAGCTAACAATGGCAAAACGCATTTTCTGTTGGGCAAATATAAAGGGAGGTGGCTCAGATGGTAAAGAATCCACCTGCAATGCAGGAGACCCGGGTTCAATCCCTGGGTCAGAAAGATCCCCTGGAAAATGGAATGGCAACACACTCCAGTATTCTTGCCCAGAGAATTCCATGAACAGAGGAGTCTGGCGGGCTACCGTCCATGGGGTCGCAAAGAGTCAGACAACGACTGAGGGACTAACACTTTCAGTTTCAAATATAAAGAGGAGGACTTCCCTTTGATAAAGAAAATGGATTTCTTCTGATGGTTTTTGAGCAATGGATACAGGCAGTGCTTGGAAAAGCAAGAACCATTGTAAACTGACAGCCTTAAAGAAAAGTACCTGGGAAACCATTTCAGCAGGAGAGGCACAGACCAGCGTCCGCAAGATGGAGCGAGCGTCCTCCGCAGATGCCCGCCCCCGTTCTCCAGAGACGCACATTTGTCCGTGGGAAGGTGCCGTTTCTTGGAACAAATTCATGATGAAATCAAATGGTTTCTTAACTTGGCAATTCGTTGGCATGAACAACTAATGTGTAGGCGGTGGTAGACATTAAAAGCCAGAAATATGCGCCTGCCTTGGTCCACACACCTGCCCAGTGCATCGGCAGGAGCAGGAGGGAGCCTAACCCCGACCCCCTGTGCTGGGATCTTCTGCAGGTGGGTGGTGTGTACACTTGATTCAGACGAGCTGACCTGGGCGGGGGCACCTGCACTTTCCTTCACGTCACCTTGAAAAGAGTGTCATTGGCACTCTCCAGAAGACGGTGTTCTAGAACTTCCCAGCAGGCCTCCTGGGCCCCGTTCACCACGGCACCTGACCAGCTCCCTGAACATCCCAGGAGGATGGCAGCGTCACTTCCACTTCCAGAACAATTGACAGCAAGAGAGCCACGCGAAGGAGGTTCCGCGAAAGAGGGAAGAAATGGAGGGCAAGAGCCACTCCCGTCTCAGGACAGCCCCTCGGATATCCTTTCCTCCATGGAGGTGAAGAAGATGCAGGCGCCGTCTCAGTGAACGGGCTGATCTCCTTCCTTACATCAGCAGCAGCCCCGGGGCTTCACACGGCCTTTCTAACTAGATGATCATCTGTCTGGCGGATGTGGAGGCGTTTACTCTCAGTTCATTGAGTAGCTGTTTTTGCCCTTACTGATGGCTCTCAGCTCCAAAGGGCAGCCTTTATATGAAGGCCTGGCAGCCTCCTGTCCCCAGCTTTCGGCCCGCACAGCTGGATTCCACCACCAACCCCTGGTAATTTCCTCCAGCCTCAGACTCCAGCTCTGGCTGGGCAGAGAGCGGGAAGCCGCTGGAACCCAGCTCCCTGCCCCTCTGGGCTCTCTCCGCCGCTGGCTCCTGCCCTGGGGACCATCCTCTGCTGCCTCACCCGTCTCACTGAACGAGTTCCCCTCTGCTCCCGGGGCACATCGGTCACTGGAGCTGGGTGTCCGGCCTCCGCCCTGGGGAGGGGCGCCCAGGTCCTACTGTTTCGCTGACGTGGAAGTTCTGCTTCGTGCCTGCGGGGCCGGACTGTGTCCCTCCCAGAACATGTCCGAGTCTAGACTCCGTATCTGTGAACGCGACCTTGTTTGGAAATAAGGTTGTTGCAGGTGTAACTGAGGTGAGGTCATGCTGGAGAAGGGTGGGCCCGAACCCAGCAGGACCGGAGTCCTTGTAAGAAGAGAGAGGGGTGGGGAGCGGGCAGACGAGGGGAACAGACTTATGAGGAGGACCTCACATGACCCTGAAGGTGGAGACTGGGGTGACGTGTCCACAAGCCAAGGGAAGCCAGGCTGCCACACACACCCCCGCTGGAAGACACAGGGGCCCCAGAGCCTCTGGCAGGAGTGCTGCCCTGCTAACCCCTGGGTTATTCATGCTTTTGAACTGTGGTGTTGGAGAAGACTCTTGAGAGTCCCTTGGACTGAAAGGAGATCCAACCAGTCCATCCTAAAGGAAATCAGTCCTGAATATTCACTGGAAGGACTGAGGCTGAAACTGAAACTCCAATACTTTGGCCACCTGATGCGAAGAGCTGACTCACTGGAAAAGACCCTGATGCTGGGAAAGATTGAAAGCGGGAAGAGAAAGGGATGACAGAGGGTGAGATGGTTGGATGGCATCACTGACTTGATGGACATGAGTTTGAGTAAACTCTGGGAGTTGGTGAAGGACAGGGAGGCCTGGTGTGCTGCAGTCCATGGGGTCGGAAAGAGTGGGACACAACTGAGTGACTGAACTGAACTGGACCCCTGGATTTGGGGCTCCCGGCTTGCAGACCAGGAGAGATGGCTGGGGCGAGGGGCAGCGGGGAGGGGCCATGTCCTGTCCCTGCACAGGGAAAGCAGGGAGGGTGGCCCTGCTCTCAGAACACCCCTGGGTTCCCCATACCCTTGACGTAGTCTGGTCACTCTGTCCGTGAGTGCACTCAGACTCTGCGTCCCTTTGGGGTGAGGCTGGTGACACCCGCCCCCAGAGAAGCTCACCTAGCTGCTCGGGTGGGGAAACCTTGTCTCAGCTTGACAGCGTCTCGACAAGAGGGGTTTGGGAAAACTATGAAGCAGTCGTCTCCCTCTCGCTGTCAGCGGTCTGCATGGCTCCGGGACTTCACGTGCACATAGGGACTGCGGCTTTCCCTCCGAGACCGGTGCGGGGGCCCCAGGAAGCCAAGCAAAGGCCCCCCGGCCCAGCCCCTCGTGCGCCAAGATTGACAGGCCGCAGGGACCCCAGGCTCAGTCTCCAGGCGTCTCTCACATCTTGGGGATGCACACAGCCCCTCGAGTTCTTCGGCAGCAAGGTGCAAACACTTCCTTAAGGTCAAACCGTCAGACTGGCATCCTCAGCCATCTCTCCCGGTTTGCGGGCCGGAAGAGGAGGGCATTTTCACAAGGGTGATTTTTCTTTTTACTTATTATGGCTGTTTGTTTTGAGGGTAGGGAGAGTGTGGTTCTGTTTTTTTTTTAATTACATAAATAAACCACGTTCCTTACTGAGGAAAAAAAAGAAAAAGCACATAAATAGTAAGAACTTCCCTTGGTTTATCTTTAGGCGAGGGAACTTGGAAATAAAGCGGGCCCACATCAGGGGAGCGCTCTTTTCCACCCCAAGAAGCCGGCTTCTCGGATTCCGTGTGGTTTTCTCGGTCACTCCTAGAGGGCAGGAAAGGACCCTGCGTGGACAGGGCAAGGATGCTGACGCTCAGGTTAAACCGTCGCGCTTGTAAAGTGGTTTGAAGATGAAAAGGCCCGTAGAAGTTATTACGGTCTCGCGGTTAATAATGGATGAACCGGGCGGCCAAATGGAACATCGATCGCGGCACGTGGGGCCGGGGGCCTTTTGGAGCGAACGTCCTGGCCTGTCCTCAGCTAGCCTTGCTGGGTCCCTCTGCCCTGCCCCGCGCGGGTGGCGGGGCGGGCTCCGGGGAGGCAGGGACGCGGGGACTCTTTCTGCAGAGGGCCTTCAAGGTCAAGGCAGGTCTTTGGGCTGCGGGTTGGACAGATGCCCCCCTGGCTGGGGGCCCGGGGCAGATGCCCCCCTGGCTGGGGGCCCGGGGCAGACGCCCCCCTGGCTGGGGGCCCAGGGCAGCCTGTCTGCGTCTGAGTGTCCGACCAGACCCAGGGGAAAGTCGGGGTAACAGCTGCTGCAGGGCAAGTCCCCCCACCCCAACAAGGCTCCCCCGTTTCCCCTCCAAAGTCTCCCAGAAGAGTCTTCTCGGATCGTGTCCAAGGAGAGCCCCTCTTGACTTGCTGTGCCCAGGAGGTTGCCCTTGTTGGTCGATCTGGGGCCACGGGGGGGCCGTGGGGGTTTCAGGGGAGCTCTGGGTCCCTCTGCACCCCTGCTGCTCGTGGCCCACAGACGTGGAGCCCACATCCTCGTAAGTGGCAGCACGGGGCACTCGGGCCCCCTGTCCCTGGGGAGGGGTCTCAGCCAAGAGGAGCCAGGCCAGGCTCAGCCAGGGGGATGCGGCTGCCCTTGGGCCCTTTTGCAGGTTTGGCTCCTCGAGTCTGGTTGGAAGAAGGGCTTGTTCCTTCTTGGCTCCTCCGGCATCGTTCGTGTGAGGCAGCATCTGGGCTGCGCTGTCATGGAGGGGTACTAGGTGCCTGGGCCAGGGGGCCTGGGAGAAGCAGCACAACTCCTGCTGTGGATTCAAAATGCATATTTGCATCTTTTTTTTTTTTTTTTTTTCAGATTTGCATCTTACAGGCTCTGATAAGTCCTGCAGAGAGCAACCTGTTTAAACTGCATTTGCTACAGCATTTTCCTATGTTTCAAGGAGTAGTATCAATGGGGCACAGAAGAAGTGGCTCTCCTGACCTTGGTCAGGATACTAGGTGGCTCGGGGACAGTGCAGAGTTTGGAATCACACAGACCTCTGTTCGAATCTTGCTTCTGCTGAGCAGTTTGAGCCAAAGAGTGATAGCTGCAGTCTCGGGTTTTCCGTCTATCAGTGACCTCCACCTCCTGGCCTTGCTGAGAATGAAGTGAGATCGCATGTGAAATGCTTAGCACAGCGCTTTGGGCACAGTGAATGCCTCGCTGACGGCATCTGTTATTCTCAACACTCTTTTTACTCTGCGGTTCCCAGGGCCAGGGTTAAATCTGAAAGTCCAGGTCTGAACATGAGGGCCACTGTCCTCCCGCCTGCCCCCACAGGGGGATGTGTGGGTGTCATGGTGCTCTGGGGTTCACCCCGTCCTCTCCTTGTCCAGGTACTTGGCTCTGGTTCAGCCAATGAAGTCAGAATTATTAAGGAACAGCAAGCACTTTCCCCCTCTGAGTATTAACGGTTTGGAGAAAATGGTTGAACTGTTCTTGCATTTACTAATTAGATGGGACGTGTTCATTTATATTTCAAGGGAACTCCAAGTGCTCGCTCCGTAATTAAGGTGATAGCGTTTCGAGGGAGCCAGAGCCGGAGACCTGCAGGTGTGACGGGCACTTCCTTGCCAAGGTGCGCGGACAGGCAGGGCTCCGCGCGCTGCTCTCTGTGGCAGCCCGTAATTAGCCCCTGATTTATTTCCCCTTGTTCTCATTTCCAGCCTAATAGATCTTACCGGTTATTAGTTTCAGCCACACGTCCAGCCAGCTGGGGTTGGGCATGCCATTTGCTTTCTCATTCATGATGATGCCGGAGCATTGAGGTCTTAAATCCGATTGATGACGTTCAGGGGTGAGTGTTTTCCGACTCTCGAGGCCTGACCATTCACTGGTACTGTGGTGACTGCTGACCCATGCTGTTGATGAGGATACCACCAGCTAGCCGTTGTACGGAACTTGGCCCTGAAATCCCGGGGGCTTGACACCGTGGAAATGTACTCTAAACAATTTATAGTTGACAATTAGAGATTGCGTCTAACCCGGGTGCACTACGGGATGATTTTATTGTTATTTATTTAAGACGGGATGATTTTATATGTGTGTACAATGCAAATACTCACTACAATTGAGTGAATTAACAGATGCACCATGTCATTCAGTTACCATCTTCTTTTTTTTCCCTTTTGTGGGGACAACCATCACCGTCTCAACAGATTTCAAGCACATAATACGTCACTGTTGGCTTCAGCCTTACTGTTGCGCTAAGATCTCTGGAGCTGACTCATCTCGCCTGACTTGAACCGGCCACCCCTAGACCAACATCTCCCCACAGTGGGAGTTCAGAATCCGGCAATCCTTTCCTCTTGCGGCTGCTGGATCACCAGTCAGAAGACAGGGGAGGGATCTTGTGGAGGAGCCAGACCGCTTCCTGTCCCCCTGGGTGGGAGCACCACACTCCCTCCGCCCACCCTCAGTGCCGAGAACCAGCCCTCAGCCCCCCGGGGCACAGGAGGGTCTGGACACCAAGGACCACGGCCAAGCATTCGCTCCACAGCAAGGACACTCTCAGTGTGAGGAGCGTGGTGTGCGGTGGGCAGCTGCCCTGACCCCACTGACGCTGTGATCCCAGAGCCCCTGGAGAGGCATACATTCTTACCTGGATCTCAGACCCATCTTAGGACTCCCCCTTCTTCCTCACTGCCCCCAGAACATGCTGGTCCTGGCTGTTTGGGTTGTGGGTTTTGTTTTTTACTATTCAGGTTTCATTCTGGAGCCAAAGGAAATGTTTCTTCCTTAGAAGGCCCTCCCCACAGGGCCCTGCTTCCCTGCACCTCCACCCACCCTGATTTCCAAATCTTGCTCTGTTTAATCATTCCCTATTCAGTCCATGGGGTCGCAAAGCATCGGACGCGACTGGGCGACTGAACTAACTGACTGATCACTATTCAAAACTCTCATCTGCTTTTTAATTTTTTGATGAACCATCGCCTTTCTCCTTAAGTCAGGTTTGACTGCCTTAGTCTCTTGTGAAATCTCAGAAAAGTGCTTTGTACATATTCGGCATGTGATAAATAAAATGGTTTCACTGTAAGAAAGTTAGAAAACTGAAGTAAAAGCGATCAAATAAGAGGAAAAAAAGTCAGTCTGTAATTCATGTCTAAGAAACGCTCTTGTAACACTTTTCTGTGCCTCCTTTGGATTATGCATGCGTATGAATTTTATTTGTAGACGAGATCATGTCGCAGTCTTATTTTGCGATTTAATTTTATCACATTTTTTGTATTGTCAAATGTTCTACACCATCTTAATGCCTTCTTGGTATTTCATTGCCTGAGTGGGATGACTCACACCCAGCTTCCTATTGCAGATACTGTACTAAGAGGTCTCTCACCATCCACCATTATTAACAAGGCTGCAGGGAATACCTCTGTCATTGTGTTGTTCGGCTGCTCAGTCATGTCCAACTCTTTGAGACCCCAACTGCAGCATGTCGGGCTCCCCTGTCCTTCACTATCTCCCAGAGTTTGCTTAAACTCACGTCCACTGAGTCAGTGATGCCATCCAACCATCTCATCCTCTGTTACCCTTCTCCTCCCGCTTCAGTCTTTCCCAGCATCAGGGTCTTTTCCAATGAGTCAGCTCTTCACATCAGGTGGCCAAAATACTGGAGCTTCAGCTTCAGGATAAGTCTTTCCAATGAATATTCAGGACTGATTTCCTTTAGGAGTGACTGGTTTGATCTCCTTACAGTCCAAGGGACTTTCAAGAGTCTTCTCTAGCACAATTCAAAGGCATCAATTTTTTGGCTCTCAACCTTCTTTATGGTCCAACTGTCACATCCGAACATAACTACTGGAAACTGGGAGTGTTTCTTTAGGATCAATGTTTACATTCTTGGAGGTGAAGTATTGTGCATTGTATGTGAATATTTTATGTATTTTTTGCGTATTGTTGGATGGTGAATAATAGTTTTTTTGCTCATGTTGGCTGTTTATGAGGGCTCCTATTTCTCTCCTTCTTTCCCAACGGTGGGATTTTATATTTTTAAAACTTCCTGGCAACGTGATACGCAAACATTTCTCTGTGTGGTCAGACCCCTGTCACCGGGTTGGTTTGCTTTGCTTTGCTTCACGATTGCTTTGCTCCTCCTGTGCACTCGGATGTTAGGACAACACAGGAAAACACCTCCAGCATTCGTGCAGGATGACTCAGGCATCACTGGGGCTGCTGGTCACAGGGAGGCCAGGCGTCTGCTTCGGGCACGGGGGGCCGGGTGCTGAGTGCAGAGGCAGCCCTGGCGAGGCCCTGGTCCACCGCCTCCGTCTCCCGGCCTGTAGAGGGGACCAGGGCGCCTCCATCTCCCAACCCGCAGAGGGGAGCACGGTGCCGTGATGATGTGCAGACCCACGTCTCCCAGAGCAATGAACCCTCCTGATGACACGGAAGTGGTGCCCAGGGCTCTGAGCTCAGGGCCTCCTGGGTGCCTGCCACAGGCGTGTGCTTGTGTGGTGTGGGGCCCAGCCTGGCAGTGTGCTGGTGGTGCCCTCCACGCATGTGGTGCCAGGGAGGAGGGTCCCGGGGGCTGGAGTGGGAGACTTGCCGCGGGGAGGGGAAGAGAAGGCGCGCTTTGAGGAGGACGGCTCTGCGGGCTGCGTCCATAGGCACTAACCCCCAGGGAGCAGAGTGTGGAGGGGCTGGGAGGTGAGGGGTCTGGGGGGCTGTGACGGGCTGGGAAGACGCCTGCCTGGACGCTGCTGCCCTGCGCCTCTGGGCCAGGGCTGGAGCGGGTCTCAGACCCCTGCCCTCAGTTCGGGGGCCATCACCATGGACGTTCCTGTCCTCCCCCTCCCCTTCTAGCTTTTGAACTGGTTTTCTCCCGGCTCCTCCTGGCACCGTCCCCACACACGTCCAGTGCTTGGGCCTGCCGGCCTGGCCTCTGGAGCCCCCAAGGCCCAGTCAGCTGCAGGGCCTCGGGCAGAGGCCCCTCCCCGTGAAGACGCACCCACCGCTGCATGTCCTGCGGAGGGAGGTTCAGGCTCTCTCCCCTGAAGGACAGACCACTCCAGTGCCCTGTGGATGAAACACTTTGAACAGGATGCTTCTGAACGATTTTTTAAAATAAGATTAAAACCTGGGCCGAGACCTGACGGGAAAGCTCTGCTGTGTTTAAGAAGCTGGGATGACCCGGGCTCCCCTGCACTTCAGCCCGTCATCAGGGTCAGGGTCAAGGTCAAGGTCAAGGTTGGCCCAGACGCAGCCTCTCTCAGGCTCCTTAGTTCTCGGGGAGCACTTTTCCACTGGCCTCCCAGGAGCAGAGGGGGACACAGAGGCGGGTCAGGGACCCTGTGGAACCCCGGGCCTCTGGCCCCACACGCCGCCTGCCCTCTCTTTGCCGCACCCTGGGAGGTTCTGTCTCTTGCTCTGACCGCTGGGCTCCAGGGACGTCCAGGGGACAGAGGACACCATCTGTCCAGAAGGGCACACCCCTCCCGGCCTGCGAGGCCCGCAGGGTCCAGGGTCACCTGTGCTGCAGGCATAGGAGACCCGGACAGGCCGCCTGCTGATGCCCGGCGAGCTCCTGACCCTCGAGACCAGTGCTTCTGCCCCTGGAGGCCACGAGGACCCAGGCAGAACCACAGCTGGAGACGAGGCCCCTGGTCGGCCTCTCTTGGGAGGCTGGGGGCCGGACGGGTCTGTTCAGTGAGTGAATGAGCCAGTGAGCTAGTGACTGAAGGCGGGGCAGGCCCAGGTCTCCCTCGACCCCCAGTGCAAGGGCCATTCTGGCGGCAGAGGCAGCAGAGGAGCCTCTCACTGCATGGGCACCCCCGCCCCTCCTCCCGGGGCCAAGGCTGGGCTCCCTGGAGTTTCCCAGGCCGCTCTCCCCCGCCTCCAGGCCTCACAGTCCCGGGAAGTCCCGGGCGAGCCAGGCCCTTTGAAGTGGAGCCCCCGCCAGGCCCACGGGGCTCCCCACCTCTGCCTCAAAGGCCGAAGACAGCCACTCGGGGTGGTGGGCCTGCGGGGCTGGTGGGAGCGGGCGGAGGAGGTGAGGGGTCCGAGCCCCACGCTCGCCCGGCGGAGGGAGACGGGGGGAGCCGGCCAGACGGCAGCCCCGCCGCCCCGACGGCAGCCCCGCCGCCCCGACGGCAGCCCCGCCGCCCCTCGTCTCTGCACCCTCACGCCCCACTGCGCGCCGGAGGGCGCACTCACCCCGGGGTGTTTCCTGAGCACCCACTGTGTGCAGGCAGAAGGATTTGAGCCAGCCGGGGCCTCTCCCCGCGCATGGACTCTTCGCCTAGCTCCAGCTGGGCCCCCGCCCGCCCGGTGAGTCTCCCCAGCACCCCCGACTCTCCGGCTGCCTGAGGTCCGCCCGCGCTGCGCTCAGGTGGGTAAGCTTGAGACTCCGCTGGTTTCACTCCTGCAGGAGGCGTAACATGGAGTCCCGGGGGTCCCTGGGGAGGCCAGGCGTGTGCAGCCTCTAGCCCCCCCAACCTGGCTTCCAGTTCCGGGGGCGCGTCATAGTCACTGTGCCTGGATGCGGGGGCGAGGGTTTGTGCGGATAGTCCCTCAGGACAGAAGGGCATGTGGGCCCTTGCTGGCGCATTTGCAGGATGACGGCCGCCCCAGGCTCCGGAGGCGGTGGGCCCGCGCCGCTCCTCGTCCGCTGCGCTCTGCTCGCGTCAGAGACCAGACCCAAGCAGGGACACAGCCCGGCTCACCCAGCAGCCTAGCGCCGCACACCGGAAGAGCCAGCCTCTCTCTTTCCTGCACCTTCTGCAGCACTGCTTTTAAAACTGCGGGCTAAGAACCATTAGTGGGTTTTGAAATCAATCTAGAAGGTCATGACCAGCATTTCTATAAAAAGTGAAATCAAAAAAGAAAGAAGACGGAGAGTGGCAGAGGACGCCTCCTCGAGGAAGGCAAACGTGGCTCGGGGAAGCGCATCTTCCCGCAGGCGCACGCGCATGCGCACCTCCTGGTGTCAGTCCCCAGCCCTGGGCGGC
Source organism: Bos indicus x Bos taurus (assembly GCF_003369695.1). Classification (NCBI taxonomy): domain Eukaryota; kingdom Metazoa; phylum Chordata; class Mammalia; order Artiodactyla; family Bovidae; genus Bos; species Bos indicus x Bos taurus. The sequence continues at coordinate 2,246,364 of NC_040079.1, read as the reverse complement.
CCCTGGTGCTCCAGCGCAGGGGCTGGCTGTGAGCGCTGGCTTTTAAAAGCTGAGCCCGCCTTGACAGGAGCTGACGGACTAGTTACCCCACTGATTCGGAGCCTTGTTTCCTGCTGAGAAGGCGGTCATGTGCTTCCTTCTTTCGGTCCACAAGTTTTTCTGCCATGCAGGTTAGGAAGCTTACTTCCCTGTTTCAAACAAAAATATAGGGAGTTTTTCTCTCTTTCTTGCAAATCCTGCAGCAAGCCTCCAGAATATCGATCCCCACTTGGGTGCTAGTGTTTTGCTTTGTTTTTTAAATAATAGGCATAGCTGTGTTTTCTCATTTTCTGAGGATGGATCAGCACAGGTGTGCGTGTGTAGCTCCCCTCATCCCAGCTCATCGCTGAAGACCAGATTCTGCTCTCCCGTCGGCGAGGGTCCCATCTGGGCGACCCCGGCGCACCTCACTTTTCTCCTCCCTTGTCAATCCTTCACATGGGAGCGGGTGGCAAGATCTTCCCTGGGGATCTTTTATTTCACACTGGTCAAGTCTTAGAATCATTTTCATTTCCAGATTAAAAAAAAAAATTCAGTGTTTCCAAACACACTGCTTTCTGATCTTGAGGATTTGGTACCTGTTTCTGCCTTGATGATTTGTGCAGCTCAAGGGTTCAGGTGGGCACCCAACTTTGGAAACGTACCTGAAACCTGGCCCTCCACACAGGACCCTGCGTGCACCTCTCCCTGAGTGAGCAGTGGCCAGTGGGGAGTGACGTCTCTGTGTTGTCCTGTAGGGAACCCTTGGAGGGGGTGATCTGCAGAGGAGAGTGTGCCCGTCACCACCCATGTGGGTAGCAGGGCCACAACTGGAGGGTCGGAGGTCTCGCCCACACCCCTTTTCAGGGCAGAAGTTTAGGGGTTCAGCCTTTCCTGTGGGGCCTGAGGTGGTGGCCCCAGGTCGTCCTGCTGTCCTGCGGGGTGGGGATTCTTTACCAGCTGAGCCACAAGGGAAGCCCAAGAATACTGGAGTGGGTAGCCTATCCCTGCTGCAGGGGATCTTTCCGACCCAGGAATCAAACCGGGGTCTCCTGCATTGCAGGCAGATTCTTTACCAACTGAGCTACGGAGGAAGCTGTCCTAAACCTGATAACTCTGGAGGCGTGGTAACTTGTATCCACTCATCACCCCCGCCCAGGCTCTGCCTCCACTGTTGCCGTCCTCCTGCAGGCAGACCTGCTTGTCAATCACAAGTGAATATTGACTGTTAGGCCTCTCTTCTGCAGGTGGCCCGAAGCACTCACCCAGGAGATGCTCCTTAACCGTGGCCCCTCACTTTCCCCCGTGTGCTGGGGACGCTGCTGACCCAGGGTCTGAGGCCCTCAGAAGCCTGGTCACTTGGTGCAGGGCTGGGTGTGGGAGCACAGCCCAGAAACTCAATTTTACAAGAAATATTGCAGATTTTCACAGCCTATGAAGCAGTGATTTCTGGATCTAAGTCCCCGCATGAGCCAACATCATTTACAGCTCAGTTTGGGAGGCCTGGATTAAAGAGGGGACTTCAGCTAGCACATATTACAGGTGGGTAAATGGAGGCACGGGGCTTCCGAGTGAGCCTGCAAGTGCCCACCCAGCTTGTCAGCCTCAGGACAGGGACCTTCACCCCGCAGGGCAGAGGGCGCAGCTTACCATCTCATTGTATACAGCCTCTGGGCTGGCAGAAAATCCAACCTGGGCAGGATGCCTAGGTGGGCCGGGCTGGGGGTCCCTGGGCTCCCCACTTCCTCTCTGGACAGGCAGCCTTGCTTCTCACCCTTTGGGGTCCCCGCACAGCAGGGAGGGGCTATCGAGGGAGGCACAGCATTGCCCGTTGTTCGGTCTCCTTCCTGAGCTCAGAAGGCAGGAGGAGGGGAAACCAAGTGACCACAGGTGAAAATGTCAGCGTTTCAAATATGACTCCAGTCATAGTAGGAGCCCTGTGGTGTTTTGAAGCGTTGAGAGGGTCTGCCTCCGGGGTGTGGTGGGCTGGACTTGGCAGTGTTCCCCCACGCAGGCCACAAGGTCTCGCAGGAGATGGTGGGAGGCAAGGGTCCAGGTGCTGGCCTCTCAGAACAGACTTCCTGGGTTTGTGCAGGAGAGACTGGAAGGAAGAGATGCTGCACTCTCTGCCCAGGAGAGGTGAAGACGGGACAGAGAACCAGGGTCCCCTGGGGGCTCTGGGGGGAGCCCTGGCTGTAGGGGTGTCTCGGGGCACCTGCAGGAGCTGCACCCCAATGCTGGAGGCCGAGCACTGAAATTCAAGAAACTGATCCTGCCCAGCTGGGAGCCAGGGCTGCCCAGAGACCTTCCACTTAAGAAAGTGATGACCTGCCTTTGTGTTGTGGGGGGCACGAGGCTTGGGCAGAGGCCCCCAGATTCCGCTCTAACTGACCCCTCACCTGCCAAAGCCCGGTTCTGATGTCCGTGACTCCATGGACAGCCCTGCCCACCTGAAAGCTGAGCTTCCCAGCCTTCCTGTCCAAACGCTCTGAGTCTGTTTCCATCAAAGTTGACACTTGGGTTTAGCACCATGCACGAGCCAGATGAAGGAGGCAAAAGGCGGGGAGGTGATGGATGTCTTTCTCTCTGTGAAATCACTGTGAAGCACATTAAAAAAAATTAGGGATGTTGAAAACCAACCAAAGCTCACCAAACCAGCCACCATGCATGTCAGCAAAACCAAGGCGTGCAGCCTACATTCTTGCTGGGAAATGAAAAGTTGTCCCTCCACAGCTCAGGTGATCACGAACCAGAGTTTTGTTGTTGTTGTTGTTCTGTTTTGCTCCGTTTCAACGTCTGATTCCTTGCATTTTGCTGACTTCCTACCAAAATACTTATTTCCGTTTGGTACGGGGACAGCTCCACCGGAAAGCGGTTCTGTTTTCAACGTCTGATTCTTTGCATTTTGCTGACTTCCTACCAAAAGTTTTAGAAGAGGAGGACAGAGGATGAGATGGTTGGATGGCATCACCGACTCGATGGACATGAGTTTGAGTAAACTCCAGGAGTTGGTGATGGACAGGGCGGCCTGGTGTGCTGCAGTTTATGGGGTCGCAGAGAGTCAGACACCACTGAGCGACTGAACTGAACTACTGAAATCTTTATTTCCATTTTGTATGTGGATAGCTGCGTGGGAAAGCAGTCGGGTGAGTACAGGGCCTGTCTCCCAGGAAGTGTGCTCTGTGGAATCCGCACTTGGCATAGCCCAGAGGGCATGTGCCCTCATGTCCACAGAAACCGGCTTCTCTTCCTAAGGAGTCTCACCAGCCCTCTGGGTTTCCAAGAGGCCTGGGCAGCAAGGCTCCGGTCCTGCCCGAGGCCTCCGAGCCTCCAACAGCTGGTACTTAAAGTGCAGGCATCACTTGATGACTAATTAGGGTACAGCCACCTCGGAAAGGCGGACTTGTGTCCCAGATGCGTGGTGCCCTCTGCGTGGGCGCTTAGCAGTCTGGGGAGGCCTGCCTGTTCTCTCGATTCTTCTCAGGGCCCAGGTGACCGAGTCCTGTTGGTGCCTGGTGAGCTGGGGGCTTTGGCTCTTGGGACCAAAGGGCTGGTCGGGGTGGGGAGGGAAACAGGGTGATCCTTCTGGAAGTGATGACTTTTACTTAAAGTCTGTGCCCAATACAAACCAACTTCCTGGGATTCTGGCACACGACAGAGCTCCCAGCTCTTCACAATGACACCAGGCTCACGCGCATCTAATTACTCCTGTTTCGACGCTTGCCATCAATCAGTTTTTACACGAACCCAATGACCCTTTTCAGAGACTTAAGATTTCAAGACTTTTCTACATGATCCACTCCTAATTGAGAAAATAAAGGGGTTGCTAAGTGGAAGCAGGTAGGGTGTATTTTAAGCAATCAGCAACTTGTTTCTTTCATACGAATTCAAGTCAATCTTGGCAAAAGGTGAAAGGGGAACATCAGCAACTCCAGCTAGTGATGTTTTTCTTTCCTTATTAAATCGGCTAAAAATGGTCTTTGTTCTTCTAAGACAGGCTCTGAAGGGTCTATTAGGGCGTCCGCGGCGTGGTATCCCTCACCTGCACTCTCAGGGAAGGCAGAGACAATTAGACGCTGTAATTGTATCACATCTTAGGGTAGGAAGAGGCCTTGCACAGCTTGTGGAATTTGGTTCAGGCTTTTTGAAATCAGAGATGTGAAAGTGGGGGTCCCACGAGGGGCAGAGGCCAGAGCTGGAGCCAGATCTGAGAGACCCCCTCTGCCCACTGGCTTCTCTCGAGGCAGGTTCCAGGGCCCGGTCTGGGGGGAGGGCAGGCTTGGAATTTCCCAGCTGGAATCTCCCAATCCCACACAGAGCCCCCCCCACCCCCAACCCGTTGCCCCTCCTCGGTTCCTCCTTTTTATTAATGAAACGACATGATTGCAGCTGTCGCTGTCGGCAGAGCACCGACAGGATCCAGGCGCTCTGTCTTGACCCTCATCTCCTGCAGTCCCTCCTTCAGCCCTGCGAGCTGCGACGTCATGCCCATTTTACAGACGAGCAGACTGAGGCAGGCGGAGGCCTGATGCGTTGGCCGAGTGGGTCAAGAGTGAGCTGGCTTCCCTTGGAGGGCGGGTCTGGGTCTGACGGACTCCAGGCTGCTGCCCACAGCTTCCTCCTGTCCAGACTACCCTCCTCCTGCCCCCCAGGCCCCCCGCTCCCTGCAGCCTGGGTTCCCTGGGCCACCGCAGCAGAGAGGGCTCTCCAGTCCCTGAGTGTTAGCCCGTCCGGTGACCACACTGCTTCCCTCGAGGCCGTCCAGGGTGCTGGCCCTGCTCAGGTTTATATTCGAGAATCTCAGACCCCGGGGGTGCGGTGAGGATTCTGGAAGCCTAGGCCCTGCACACAGCCACACCCTGCCTGGCGCGTCCCACCCTGCTCATGCGGCCGGCCTCGTCCTGTGGGCACTTGGGGTGCATCCGAGATGCCGTTCTCTGAATCTTGTGTGCGACCCAGTGCCCCTCGGTCAGCTGTCGGGGCAAGTCGCGGTGCTGTGTGGGTGTGCACACATCAAGTGTGTGTGCTGGTGTGCTGTGTGTGTGCAGGTCTGCGCGTGGCTGTGTGTACCCATGCGTGTCCGTGTACACGTGTGTCCGTGTATGCTTGTGTGTTCCTGTGTACACGTGTGCATGTGCATCTGTGTGTGTTTGGGGGTCCCCAGGGGTGGACTGGGGCCAGGCAAGCATTCTGGGCAGAGGTGGGCACTTTCTACGGGCCCTTGAGTGTGACGGTGGGCCTGGTCCCCTCCCATCCCCCACCACCCATGGAAGCATCCCGAGGGCTGGAAAGAGAAGGCTGCCCCTCCCGGCCGCTGCGGGGAAGCTGGGCTGACTGCCCTCAGCAGGCGGGGTTGGGACCTGCCTGGAAGAGAGGCATGGCCGTGGAGGTCGGTCTCCCAGGCCAGACCACCAGCACGCCTGGGGCCCTGGGCAGGAAACGAGGCTCATCTCCCACTGGCTTTCCCAGCAGTGCGATGTTGCCTCCTGCTTCTGTCCCTTCCGGGCCCTCCCTACCCCACCAGGCTCCTCTGCGGGCGTCCTGACGCCCCTCCAGGCGCACTTGTCTTCCAGGCTGTAGTTCCTTCGGCTGCTCCCCTCTGCATCTCCCTGACCTCAGTGCCCGTGGCTCTGGGCACCTCTGCTGTCTGGGCCTGACTTCCCCGTGGCCCTGGGCACCTGCGCTGTGCGGGCTGGGCTTCCCCATGGCCCCGGGCACCTCCACTGTCCAGGTCTGGCTTCCTGTGGCCCCAGGCGCCTCCGCTGTCCAGGTCTGGCTTCACCTCCGCTGTGCGGGCTGGGCTTCCCCATGGCCCCGGGCACCTCCACTGTCCAGGTCCGGCTTCCTGTGGCCCCGGGCGCCTCCGCTCTCCAGGTCTGGCCTCACCTCCGCTGTGCGGGCTGGGCTTCTCCATGGCCCCGGGCGCCTCTGCTGTGCGGGCCGGGCTTCCCTGTGCTGCTCCTTCCCAGTCTTGCCATCTCCATGCAGCCTCCCTGCTGCCCAGTCTCAGGTGCCCTCAGCCCGCCCTGGCCTGGGCCCGTGGACGCCTGCCTCCTCCCCATGAGAGGACAGTACTGTGGCATCAGCAGGGCCGCCCGCTCCTGCTCGCGGGCCTGTTGCCCTGGACACGGGGGAGGGGAGGGCAGCGGGAGCCGCAGCAGCTCTGAATCCTGAGTCACCATGTCCCAAACGCACTTGGGTTGCAGCATTTTCCGGGGCCGGGCGGTGACCTCAGCCCTTTGGCACCGTCCGGAGAAGGGCCGCACCTTCTGCCTGCGGGTCCAAGCGGCAGTGCTGGCCTGGGGCGGGGACACGCGGGCGCCCTGTGGGCTGCAGCGCCAGCCCCGCGCTTGCGCGCAGGTCCCTGTGGGCTGGAGGCAGCTCGGCGGTTTGTAACGGTTTCTGCAGAGGCGGCTCGGGGTCCGTGGAAGAGAGAGCGTTACGTATGTAGCACCGGCAAAGTCCTGCTGCGGAAAGCCTCCCTGGTCCCTCCTTGTAGAATTCAAGTCTCAAAGTCCCCACAAAGGCGACCCAGTTTCAGGGCTGACATGCTGTGCCATTTTCCCCACTCAAAGATGGATTACTTCTTTGCCCCTCGGAATTGACGATAATAGGGTTTTGCCGTACATATTCATAGTTCTCTGGGCAAGCCGCTCGGCCATGTGGGTTTGGTAGAGCCACGGTTCTCAGACTTTAATGTATGTGACGATCACCAGGGAATCCTGTTACAATGAAAAGGAGGATTCTGCGGGTCCCGGGTGGGGTCCGAGGGTCCACGTTTCTGGCAAACGTCTGGGCGATGCTTGTACCTCAATCCAGGGACCCCATGTGGACAGTGAGGCCCCAGAGTTCTGTCATTTTAAGCTTTGGGTAATTTTTCTTCTCAATTGTTTTAGTATGCTCCTTCTCTCCAAAACATGAGACGTGAACCCACTGGCACTGCAGAATGGGTGCATGCCAGGCCAGTTTCCACTGGACTCTAAACTCTGCTCACGGGTCCCCGGCATCTCTCAGAGGCTGGGGCTGGCTCCCCAGGGGTGACTGAGAAATAAGTGCTTCCTGATTTGATCAGTTTCTGGATCCCATAATTTTAATTATAGCACCTCTCTCACCTCTAAGCCAGTCAGCCTCAGTCTTGGTTGTACCTTAGAGTTCCCCGAGTAGCTTTTCAAATATCTTAATGTCTGGGACCCAGCAGAATATCTGCTGAAAGTCGAGGTAGGGTTCTGCTTTCTTTTTTTCAAATTTCCACCCCCCCACCCGCCACCCACTCCCATCACCTCCGCTTGGAAACTGCAGCCAAGATTAAAATCCACAATGGAGACAAGACTTGACTTGCTGGGAGAGAAAGAATTTTAAAATTTGAAGGCTGCAAAAAAGTCTTAGAACCTGTCTAGTTTCACCCTTTCATTTTACGGGCAGAGGAACTTGCCAAAAGCTGCATAGTTTGTGGCGAGTCTAGAACTCGAGGCACCAGCGCCCCGCTCCGTGTTCTTTCTCTTAACACCTGATTTCATACTTGTTGAAAGGGAAGCCAAACACCGCAAGGCAACACAGCCCAGGGCACAGAAAGCTCCCTGGCAAACCTGAAAAGGAAGGGAAGACACTTTGAAAATATTAAAGGTGATTACCAGATGTCAAATGAATGTCATGGAAATCGCTTCAAGTTTTTCAACACGATGGGACTAATTGAATTTATTTAAGTGTCTTTGTCAGCTTGAGGGATTCTCGAGACTGCTCCTTGTCATTTTATCCCACTTTTAATCACCTGCAAGCCAACTTGAACTGGAAATAACTGTAAAATTTGTTATACTTCCACTGATCAGGATTCAAGACATTTGATTCTTAACAGTTTGTGTAGGATCAAAGATATGGCTGTCCTCCAAAAGGTTGGGGTGTTTACATCAAAGTTGAGGTTGATTCCTTTCAACCTGCTCCTCTCTTAGTGCTCAGCTTTAAGTTCTTGTTGAAGACTTTTAAGCAGGGCCGTGCGTGTGCACGCGTGCATGTGTGGGTGTGAACACCAGCTATCGCCCAGACCCCTGCCTCCAGCTTCTCGGAGGTGATCTCTGAGCTCTCCCAGCTCTTGCCAAGTGAACCTGGTAAGCAGCCCTACAAGTGTCCTCTTGACAACCGGGCCAGGGACCTTTCCGATGGCGCTGATTCTTCCAGTCACAGTCGTGTTGTCATGGAAAAGGTGTTTGACAGAGCACATGCTGACCACCTGGCCTCCGGCGTGAAAAACGCTGAGACCCAGTCTGTCTTCTCATCAGGAAGAAGCAGCGTTTGGTGCGCGGCTGTCTCTCCCGTGCAGCGCCCGGCCTCAGCATGCGCTGGTTCCGGTGTTTCGCGGCCTCCTCCTTTTTCCTTTTTTCTCTTCCGCACCCCGTCCCCTCTCTGGGTGAGTTTCGGAAGGGGCCTGTCCCCAGGCGACGGTAAAGGAACCACTTTTGCTCGTTTCAGGTGCTGGCAGCTCGGAGAGGTTTGTTACGCTGGGAGCTTAAGACAACAAACGCATGTGGAGCCTGGGTGCTGTCTAAAAGCGCGGACACAAGAATTTCTAATTGAGATAATATCCTTGTGTCTACTGAGAGCAATAGACACTTGCCTTCTTAAAAAAAGCATCTAAAGCTAATAGAATAGCAGTCATAAATACTTTCCTGTCTGACTCACTTAAGCTAGAGTTGTAACTTAACATTACCATGTGCCTTTATATTATTGAAGTTTAAAGGCATTCCTTTCAAAGCCCGATGTTTGGCTCACGATGAAAGAGAATCAAACAGCTTACTCTAAGTTACATTCAGTAATTACATAAGTAACCCTTTAAATACTAGATATGCAAATAATGCACTATTCTTTCTGTAATTACTTTGTGTACACGGTTTGATAGAATCCCAAGACGGTAATACGTGTTTGTGGGGAAGATCAGCAAATACGATTTCTCTGTGAACGGGAGACGTGAACTAGGAACTGAGAGATTTGCAGTTGCTCTGAGTGATGGCCTGGGAGCACTCGGTAGGAAGCTGCCCGGACGATCTGGGTGGGGGTCCTAGGTAAAGTGGAAGGCTTGCTTAGAGCCGGACAGGGCTCCGTTTGCTCTGTGCTCTCTGAGATTCCCCGATTTTGTGGGTTTCCAGTCTTGAAAGAACCAATCCCCTCAAGAGGTTTTTGGCGCTTCTGTCTGGTTGGGCTGGAGATACGTCCGTAGGTGTTTCAGAGGCTTCATGCTTCCCTCAACTTAATCCAGGAGAAGGAGGCGACCTGGGCACACGCCCCACTTCCACACCCCCCAACCTTTGAAGGAGGAAATGGGGGGGATTTGGACTTAGATCAGTGGCTTTCAGCCCTCCTCCCAAGAATATGCTTTTAAAAACAAGTTCTTTTCAGTGTGATTCCTGTCCCTTGTAAGTTCACCAGACTCAGAGGCTGGAAGCTGCGTCCCGTCCCCTCTCCCCGCCCCGCATCCCAGATAGAGCCCCTGTTGACAGCACTGTAAGCTTCCCTCCGGACGCATGCCCGCTGCAAAGGCAGACGAGGCTCGCAGGGCACCCGCCCCGCTTGCCCACAGGACGCGTCCCCACTGCAAAAGCAGATGAGACTCTCACGGCACCTGCCCCGCTTGCAGTGCCACCACGGACACTCTGTCCTTCACTCTGGGCGTGGTCTCCCTTCTCACCCACACGCTCCTTCAGAGGGGCACATCGGCTCTCATTCTCACCCAAGCCGAGATAATCTACCGTCCATCCCGCCAGCCACAGAGGTCAGCTTGTGGATGGCACGAGGGCTCATTCACTCACAAAGATACTTTGTACCTGCCAGCCCCCTGCAGAGAGTGTCCAGGGACGTGGGGCAGTCCAGTGAAGGCTCTGGCTCTTCAGGAAGTGATGTTCCAAGGAGGGAGGGGATGGAGCAGACAGTAAGTCAGTGCCCATTAAAAATGAGGGTAGTAGCATCTGTATGTCAGATGGATGGGGTGCTGCCCAGTGAAGGCTGCATGCTCACTCAGTCACGTCTGACTCTCTGTGACCCCGCAGACTGTAACCCGCCAGGCTTTTCTGTCCATGGGATTTTCCACACAAGGATACTGGGGTGGGGTGCCATTCCCAGGGAAGGTTCAGTTCAGTTCAGTCACTCAGTCGTGTCCAACTCTTTGCGACCCCATGAATCACAGCACGCCAGGCCTCCCTGTCCATCACCAACTCCCGGAGTTCACTCAGACTCATGTCCATCGAGTCAGTGATGCCATCCAGCCATCTCATCCTCTGTCATCCCTTCCTCCTCTTGCCCCCAATCCCTCCCAGCATCAGGGTCTTTTCCAATGAGTCAACTCTTCTCATGAGGTGGCCAAAGTACTGGAGTTTCAGCTTTAGCATCATTCCTTCCAAAGAAATCCCAGGGCTGATCTCCTTCAGAATGGACTGGTTGGATCTCCTTGCAGTCCAAGGGACTCTCAAGAGTCTTCTCCAACACCACAGTTCAAAAGCATCAATTCTTCGGCGCTCAGCCTTCTTCACAGTCTAACTCTCACATCCATACATGACCACAGGAAAAACCATAGCCTTGACTAAACAGACCTTTGTTGACAAAGTAATGTCTCTGCTTTTGAATATGCTATCTAGGTTGGTCATAACTTTCCTTCCAAGGAGTAAGGGTCTTTTAATTTCATGGGAAGGTTAGAGGTTGTCTATTTCAAAGGAGGAACTAGGCCTCCTCACCCCACGGCGGGCTGTGCCTTCTGTGAAAACATGACTAAGTCACCACCTTCCTGCCGGGCCCGGGGCCTTCAAGTCTGTCTGGTTCCCTGGCATTACTTTTTCCCCCCAGAGCTCACCTTTCCTCTGGGAGATGGCTCAGACCTGAGAAAAAGAGAACAGCATCCCACTGAATTCCGTGGGGGCCCTGAGGCTGCTCCAGGGTGGTCTCCGGGCGAGTGGCCAGCCCCCGTCTGCCCTCAGGACAGAGCTCCCTTTGGGTGGGTGCCCCGTGGCTTCCCCTCTCCTCTCCTCATCAGGCTGGCTGTTCGTGTGTCCTGTTTTCCAGGGACTGACCAGCAATGCCTGGTCAGCATGAACTCGGGAAAGAGGGTGCGGTGTGGGCTCGGGGGCCCTCATTCACCCCCATTTTAGAAGGCAGAAGCCCAGCACATCCCTGGGGCACACATCTGCTTTGAGATTCGGCGGGGAGAGTGGTCCTTGCTCCTCAAGTCAGAGCCGGGTGACCTTGGGTGAGTCGCTGGGATGCTCCGACCCCGGTTTACGCGTGGGTGTCCTGCTCCCCAAATCCAGTGGGTGGACGGGGCTGACTCAGCTCCTAGCCCGAGCCCCTTCCAAGCGCACACCACGTGGCCGCCAAGAGGAAGTCATGCTGGGCCGTGATGCTCAAACACTCAGCTCTAAAAATTATGCCAGGAATTCCGTCCCTCTGGTCCTCGCATCACGAAAAATGTGGCCTTGGTGCCCGTGTGAATAGCGGGGCGGGAGGCCGCAGGCCAGAGCTCTGCGCCCGTCAACACCGGCGGGGCCGCAGCACGGCGTGCTTGCCGCATGCCTGGCCTCTGTGTCGGCGCAGCGTTTCACGGGCAGTGAACCGGAGCCGCGGGCCCAGCCCACTGAGGTGGGAGAGGGGCCGTCTGCCCGGCCTTTGTTAGCGGCTGGCCTTTCAGGTCCTGGGGACTCCACCCACACCTCCCCGCAGACAAAACAACCTCCACGACAGGGCGGCTTCAGGAGACGAGGGCCTCCGACCAAGATCTGCAAGCACACGGCGTTTGGTTTGCCATTTCAACGAGCGGGCCCCGTGGGTGCGCCCGCGTTTGGGGGACCTGAGAAGGTGACCGAGTCGCTGCCCCGAGGACAGGGCAACAGCACTCTGACCGCAGCTTCTGGTGGAAGTAGACTCCCGTGGCGCTACTCGTGGGCGTAAAACCCACAGTCTAAGCGAACTCCAGCCTATGGGTCCTCTCGAGTCCATGCCACGTGTCAGTCCAGTGCACTTTTTTTTTTAATTAATTATTTTAATTGTAGGCTAATTACTTTACAATGGGCTTCCCTAGTGGCTCAGCTGGTAAAGAATCTGCCTGCAATACGGGAGACCTGGGTTCGATCCCTGGGCTGGGAAGATCCCCTGGAGAAGTGAAAGGCTACCCACTCCAGTATTCTGGCCTGGAGATTTCATGGATTGGAGAGTCTCTGGGGTCAGAAAGAGTCGGACATGACTGAGCGACTTTCATTTAATTTCATTTACTTTTCCATATTGTAGTGATTTTTGCCATACATTGACATGAATCAGCCATGGGTATACATGTGTCCCCCATCCTGTCCCCCCCCACCTCCCTCCCCATCCCATCCCTCACGGTCATCCCAGTGCACCAGCCCTGAGTGCCCTGTCTCATGCATTGCACCTCCAGTAGAGTTTTCTGTGATGACAGAAATGCCCTGTATCTCTCCAGAATGGTAGCCATTGGCCATACGACTGTTCAAATGTGGCTGGTATGACTAAAAAACTCAAATTCTAAATTGTATTTCGTTTAAATGAGGTTTTTTTTTTGACTGTGCCATGTGGCACAGGATCTTCATTCACCAACCAGGGATTGAAGCCCGGCCCATGGTGGTGAAAGCACCGAGTTCTAACCACGGGGCAGCCAGGAGAGTCCCTCACTTACATGGATTTAAACAGGAGTTTAAACAGTCACAGGCGGTTAGTGCCGCCTGTTTGGGGCAGCGTACCTCTGGAACACTTAGTCACTTGGCCAGGTTGCAGGTCTAGATGCCCGGGCAGTGGACACAGCAAGCGAGCATCCCCCACCTAAAATAGCCCTGCTGCTGACCTGTCTGTAGTCTCCTGGTTAGAGAGATGCTGGTCCCTCTCACAGCCTCCCAGGAGAGGCAAACGGAGAGGGATAAGGCCCGCGAAGGTGTCAGCTAACTCACATAGTGGTGACTCTGCTGTCAGAGGTATGTCCCTTAAGGCAGCCCCCAGGAAGACAGCAGGGGAGGACTCGGGCTCCTCGGGCAGGGCCAGAGGTTGGAGTTGAGATCCGAATTCCTTGCCAGGAAGCAAGAGCAGTGAAGACAGGGCCAAGAGGCTCCGGTCCCCGACTTGAGAAAGGAGTTGGCTGCAGAAAGGAGGCCAGGCGCAGGAAGGGAAATGGGCCTGTTTAGCTGTGGATCAGCTGCAGTCTCCCAGCACCACCGAGGCTGCTCAGCGTCCACAAGCAGCAGGGGATTCCAGCCCCAGAGGCTGGCAGAGGTGGCAGAGGGGGCAGGAAATGCCTTTCCCTTTAAATTCAGGTCATACCTCGTTCCTGGAGAAGTGAACGGCAACCCACTCCAGGAGTCTTGCCTGGACAATCCCACAGACAGAGAAGCCTGGTGGGCTACAGTCCATGGGGTCGCAAAGCCGGACGTGACTGAGCAACACACACACACACACACACACACACACACACCCCTAGTTCACCCGCCTGTTCTATTCTCCAGTATTAGAGACACAAATCCTCGGTCGTCTCTAAGTCTGTCTGCCCTTTCCTGAAACACAAGCTGTTCTCTTGTTCAGCCTCCCTGGGAGATGGGGTCGTGGACCTCTCCACGCAGGACGTCAGTGGAATTCCCGAGGCTGCTCTTGTGTGGAAGAACCGCCCTGACTTGGATTCTCGTAATCTCTCGCATCTCTGAAGACAAGGAGACCTAAGGTGGAGCAGACCCGTGTGCTTCCTACAGCAGTTTCTTCCCATGGAGGCTCCTGGCCCCAGGGGCTTCCTCCTGCCCTGAGCCGCGTCAGCCTTCCATCAGCTCTGCTTCCCTTCCTGGGCACCAGGCTCCATCCTAAGCTCCTTTACATTGTGAAACCTGCCAACTCCAAAATCTAGGAGGAAAGGCAACCAGAGGACAGGACAGGGCCCCGCAGGGCCATCCCAGGTGGCAGAGGAGGGAGGCGCTTGGCATCAGCCCAATGGCACTCAAAGCGTACTGCCCGCTCAGTGGCCTGTGCTCACACGGGAAGTGACCAGGATCTCATGGAGTAAACATGCCTTGTACAATTTTCTAAGACTGTGACACGTTCCTACCTGGCCTGACCCTTGGGGATATGGTGCTCTAGGCTTTGTGAAAATTGAAGTTATTCCGTCCCCTGGAGATCCCGGGAGAAAGGCCCCAGTGTTTCTTCCTGGTTGGGAGTTTTATGAGACAGCCTGACAGCTGTCGTCATCTCTTACAGTCAATGCTTGATTCCAGCCAGGATGCAGGTCCAGGCAATGGGGTTGTGGCTGCTCCCAAGGAACGTAGAGGTCAGGGCGGGTGAGCCCAGCCATCAAGGGCTGTGGATGTTCTGGTACCTGGTCTGTTTTATCTGAGGTCCCCGTGGCCCAGAGAGGAGACAGTGGGCTGAAGCTGGGAGTCCTTCCTTCAGTCCTAATATTGATGCTAACTCGCTCTGCGACTTGGGCAAGACACGCCATTTTCTGAAGCCATCTGTTGAACGGGCGGACACCTGTAGATGTATAGAACACCAAACCATTCACTGGGGGCTTCCCTGGTGGCTCACATGGTAAAGAATCTGCCTGCCATGCGGCAGACCTGGGTTCGATTCCTGGGTTGGAAGATCCCCTGGAGAAGGGACTGACTACCCATTCGTGCCTGGAGAATTGCACGGAGCTAGTTTTGTGATGCTGGAACACGCTGATGGAGAGAAGAGAAACGTTCCAGTTGGCCCTTCGCAGTTCTTCTGTGGCTGGTGATTCGAGGCCCCTTTGAGCAGGGTTTGGGTCATTTGCAACTGCTCGAGTGTGACACGGGATCCTGGACAGTGGAGCAGAACTGCCTCAGACATTCTCACCTGTCCACTCACCGAGACGGAAACCCCGTCCTTTTGACGTTTGTCAGGGAGCTCCAGTGAGTTCAAAGCTGAATGGTATGCCCACCAAAAACATCGTCCTTATTATGCTGGCGCTGAGGTTCTAAATCAGTTAGCGTACGCTAGCTGTTCCTTCTTTAGAACGGTTTTGGTCTATGACTGCGAAGGTTCTTCTACCCCTGCATTCGAAACTATTGATCATCTGCCACCGACGCTGAGTGAAAACAGCGTGTGTTGTCCCCGGAGGGGTCTACAGAAGGGAAGCAGAGTCCTCACACGGTTCAACACCGAACCAGGGGTCTCCTGAGCAGGCTTGTCGGGAGAGACAGTGAGCAGACACCCAGGAGACCTTAACTCTACATGCACCTGTGAATCCAAGCCCAGGATTTGTGGTGCATTTTGTTTGCATTTATTTTAAATGTATTTATTTTTAAATGAAGGATAATTGCTTTACAGTGTTGCCTTGGTTTCTACCAAACACCAGCATGAACCAGCTGTTTTAAAAGAATATCTAAGATACGTATGTCTGAGGTTGTGTTTCTGAAATCTAAGCCTGAAAACCCAGGGAGTAATCGAAAGCCAGAATCACTTTGGTTTTCTAAAATCACCAGGTCGAAGCCGAAGTCAAATATCTGTGACCTATAGGAGTTGCTCTCAGTGTGAGTTCATGGTCTTAGGTTAGACGTGAATATTTGAAAGAAGTTAGGGAAAGTGGTCAAAGAGTGTGGGTGAAGGTCCTGGTTATGTTCTGTCCCTGAGGTCGGAGTAACCACGGGCCCCTCTGGCCTTTGTAACCCCCACGGTGGAAGGTCTCCTGGGGGTTGTTTCTACCTCTCACTGACCCGAGTGAGGGTCTTTTCTATAACTAAACTTTGTCACTACAGGTTGACTATTTCTCTGCACTATCCTTCTGTGAAGATGGGGAACAGCCAGGCCATACTTACCTACACTCGCCCTTTATATATTTTGTGACTATACATTTACTCTATAGTGAATTTTATTTTCTTGGGCTCCAAAATCACTGTGGATGGGGACTGCAGCCACGAAATTATAAGACGCTTGCTCCTTGGACAGAAAGCTATGACAAAACTAGACAGTGTGTTAAAAAGCAGAGATATCACTTTGCTGACAAAGGTCAGTCGAGTCAAAGCTATGGTTTTTCCAGTGGTCATGTATGGA
This sequence comes from Bos indicus x Bos taurus, assembly GCF_003369695.1. Classification (NCBI taxonomy): domain Eukaryota; kingdom Metazoa; phylum Chordata; class Mammalia; order Artiodactyla; family Bovidae; genus Bos; species Bos indicus x Bos taurus. Next base: position 2,230,317 of record NC_040079.1, on the reverse strand, counting down.
TATGAGAGTTGGATTATAAAGAAAGCTGAGCACCGAAGAATTGATGCTTTCGAACTGTGGTGTTGGAGAAGACTCTTGAGAGTCCCTTGGACTGCAAGGAGATCCAACCAGTCCATTCTGAAGGAGATCAGTCCTGAATGTTCATTGGAAGGACTGATGCTGAAGCTCCAATACTTTGGCCACCGGATGCGAAGAGCTGGCTCATTAGAAGAGACTGTGAAGCTGAGAAAGATTGAAGGCAGGAGGAGAAGGAGACGACAAAGGATGAGATGGTTGGATGGCATCACCAACTCAATGGACATGAGTTTGAGTAAGCTGTGGGAGTTGGTGAAGGACAGGGAAGCCTGGTGTGCTGCAGTCCTTGGGGTCACAAAGAGTTGGACACGACATAGTGAGTAAACAACAACAACAATATATTTACTTCTTGAGCTGGCTTTTCTGCCAAGAAAAAGTTCCAGACCTCTGGAGCAAGCTTTGCCTGCCCGCGAGTCCTGCTTGTGGGGGCTGTTTTCTAGACCCTCATCACTACTCCAAGGACCACGACTGACGATGGTGGGAAGACTGCTCTTCTCCTGGTGCAGTCCAGGCTCCAGCAAAAACCGCCCATTACTTTGTTTTTGGTCTCTGGAAAACCAGACCTCTGCCATACCCTTTGCTCAGCTTCTGAGCTTCTCTCTACTTCTCCAGTTCATTTTTCTGGTCGCTTTTTCTGCCTTGTGCTCTCTGTTGAGCTTCGTGTCTATGGGTTATTTAGAGCCCTTGTGGTCTCTGTTGAGCTTCGTGTCTATGGGTTATTTAGAGCCCTTCTGTTTGACTGTGAGACGGTAGAACTGGTGGTTAAGACCTGCTCACCAAAGGAACCACAGAACCATTAAGACACTAGAACCCAGTCCCAGAGGAGAGTGGCCCTGCTCTCCCGTGTCTCAGCCTCCCCAGCTGAGGTCCCCGGACGGGCAGCCCTGCTGGAATGTCTCCTGAAGTTGAAGAATCGATTCACCAGGTCATGAAGCAGCAGATCCCCCAGCCAGGCAGCTCTGAGAGTCAGGAACCTCTGCTTCCCTGAACCTTCCTCCCGTCCTTGCTGGTCCCAGTTATAGCCTCCCACTCACAAGAGAAGACCAGCAGGAGGGCAGCGGCGCAGGCCCCTCCCCAGGTGAGCCGAGGCTGGCAACTTGTGTGATTTCTCACGGCGAATGCCAGGAGACAAATGAGTTCTGTGTTTATCTGCGACAGGTGTTAAGTGAAAGGAAGCATGAAATTCTCCACGAGGGTCTGAAACATACCTGCACCATCTCAACCGTTGAAAGCCTCTTTCATTAAAGCCTTATCTATCCACCTATTATCTATCTATCCATCACTCTACCCCCCTATTTCTCACCTGTCCACCCATCTCTGTCTATCCCACTGTCTGTCCATCTCCCCATCCACCCATCATCTAGCTACCCATTTCTCTACTGTCTCTATCTATTCCACGATTTATCTACCCTTCCCTCTCTTACTATCCATTTATCCTATCTGTCTATCCATCTATCCATCATATCTGTCTATCCATCCATCCGTCCATTTATCATCTAGGTCCATGTATCTATCTAGATATGTCTGGATGTATTTCTTTCTTTCTCTCTCTCTCTATATATAGTACATACGTTTATATTGGGGGAGTGGGGAGGGTGGAATTAAAATGGAGGTCACTGCCGGCAAAACCGAAGAGCAGAAGACCTTGGGGATGAGCCCGGCCCCCTTGCATCACTTCCCTTCTCACCTGCTGAATTCGGTTGCCCTGTCTCCTAGCATCAGAGTTGCTATAGAAACGTTATTGGCTATAAGACAAAAGCGGCTGATAGCAAAGAACCCCTAGAACGGTTGCCTGTTAGCGCTGGGGGAACAGCAGCTCAGTCCCTGTTTTATGAGACCTGGGCCCTGTGGTCCTGCTCGCTGGGTCAGGAGCTTTGCTGACACGTCTGGACAGGAGCCCACAGCGTCCACTCCCCATACCTGCGTCTGTTGCTCTCTAGCAGGTTGCTTCTCCTCCTCCAGAAGAATTCACATTTTAACAGTAAGGGCCTACTGTGTAGCACGGGGAACAATGCTCAGTATGCTGTAAGAAACCGTAATGGAAAAGAATATGAAAAAGAATTCAGTGAGATATATATATATATATAACTGCATCACTTGGTTGTACAGCAGAAACTAACAGAGCATTGTAAATCAACTGTACTTCAATTAAAAAAATTCACATTTTAATTTGCATCTATTAGGATAAGGGGATGGAACTTCTAGGAGTGGCTCAGTCCCTCAGGGAGAAGGACGCTCTGGCCTGGGAACCCAGCCAGAAGTAACAATTTGGAGACAGCCCTCACTCATGGGGTGAGGTGGTGTTCAGAAAAAGCTTTTCATTTCAGCTTTGGGGACAGCAGGGAGTGTCGGGGCTTAGTTCTCCAGGCATGGGATGGCCTGATCCAATCCCTCACCCAGGTTAAGAAAGAGGGTTTCTGTTCCGTGGAATGATAGTTTTTCTCGAAGCAGTCAGCTGGCCTGTGTCCCGAATCAGAACGCGCTGCTCTTGAAGCCACCACGGAAGCCGCAGGGAGTAAACTGCGTTCTCTGTGCCGGGCCCTCCTCTTACGCAGTGCGGATTTTCAAGAAGCCTTCAAACCTCCACGCAAAGGCAGCGCCTGCGGGCTCCAGAGGACCGTGAGCTTGTCTTCAGGCAGAAATAAAGTAACTGCGTCAGTTCCACCCCGAAGTCTAGCCACTGAGGCATCTGCGCCGTTTCTGGCATTTATTGGAGATGAGAGGAACGTTTTATACATTTTAATTTTCATGTCATATTCCAGGCTGTCATTATCTGTGACTGACACAGGGATCTATTTCACCCGGGGCGAAAATAGAGCCGGCAGGTTCCATGATGGCGGTTCTCACATCGCCTCTCGGAGCGTCTTCCTCCCTGGAAGCAGAATGGGTTTTGAGTAAAAGGCCGGGGATGCTCATGTCTGTCTGCAGCACATGCTGGAGGTGCAGAATGTTTGGAAAGGCTTAATCGGTTGTTGCAGGAGCTCCGAATGCCAGGAGTGCCATGCTCAGCAGAGAGCCTGCTGTTGACACTGGCCCCAAGTCCGTGTCACTTCTGTTTGAGGTTCTTTATGTGGACCCTGATTTCCGTACCCACCCGCCCAGCACAGGGCAGGCTGACCCTGGGGGCAGCACGCGCTATTCTTACCCTTCACGGCCCGGACACCAGGGTACATCCTCACTGGCCCAGGTTCCCCTCCTCTGCAGTTCTCACCCCGCCCCCTTCCTCCAGCTGTACCTGGGCACGGTGACCTCAGCTGCCCCCGGAACAGGTACCCACCTGTGCCACCTCGGAAGGCTGAGGTCTCCTACCCACAGGTGCACTGTGCTGGTTTCACCTGAATTCCATCATCAGTTAGGCTCCTCGAGACTTTTTTATCTTTGTAGTAAAGGCCCCAACGTGCATCCATCAGCGTCAGGCATGAGTGACCCTGCAGCTGGCCCTCCATCTCCCATCACTGAGCATGCTTCGGCTCCACCGTCTCCCACCTCCTCTCCCTCCTCCAGTAAGTCACTCTTCCTGCCTGTTCCCTTGATGCCAACCCCTGTGTGCCAGCTGTTGTGCTGGACTGCTGTGCTTTTCAAGGTACTGTCCTGGAAGATTAAAAATGCTTTCTTTATTTTTTCCATTTTTTATGCATTATTTACAAGAAAAGTATTACAAGCCTATTACAGTACAGGACAAGACAGCTGACTGTGTTAGTTGGGAACCTGGGCTAACCTTGTTGGACTTAACAAACATGCTCTCAGAATGGAACTCGTTCATGTGTAGGGGACTTCCTGTACTTGTTTATGTTCAATGCGGCAGCACTGAAGTGACCACTCAGATTGATAAGGCTCCCTGTTGGTTCCCCAGGGAAGAGGGAGGTCACATGGTGGAGCAGCTGACATGGTCGGGGCCACACTGCAGGCATGCAGTCCTCTGGGATGTCTTAAACAGGTCTAGGGGGTCGATTCCCAAAAAACTAAAATCATTGCATCCAGTCCCATCACTTCATGGCAAATAGATGGGGAAACAATGGAAACAGTGGCAGACTTTATTTTCTTGGGCTCCAAAATCACTGCAGATGGTGACTGCAGCCACGAAATGAAAAGACGCTTGCTCCTCGGAAGAAAAGCTATGACCAACCTACACAGCATATTAAAAAGCAGAGGCATTACTTTGCCAACAAAGGTCCATCTAGTCAAAGCTATGTTTTTTCCAGTAGTCATGTATGGATGTGACAGTTGGACTATAAAGAAAGCTGAGTGTAAAAAAATTGATGCTTTTGAACTGTGGTGTTGGAGAAGACTGTTGAGAGTCCCTTGGACTGCAAGGAGATCCAACCTGTCCATCCTAAAGGAGATCAGTCCTGAATATTCATTGGAAGGACAGATGCTGAACCTGAAGCTACAATATTTTGGCCACTTGATGGGAAGAACTGACTCATTGGGAAAGACCCTGATTTTGGGAAAGATTGAAGGCAGGAGGAGAAGGGGACGACAGAGGATGAGATGGTTGGGTGGCATCACCGACTCGAAGGACATGAGTTTGAATAAGCTATGGGAGTTGGTGATGGGCAGGGAGGCCTGGTGTGCTGCAGTCCATGGTGTCGGAAAGAGTCAGACACGACTGAGCAACTGAATAACAACAACAGGGGAACTTCTACATTTGAAGCCTGGTTAGCATGTGTGTGTGCATGCATGTGGACATGTGTGCCCACAGTGAACATGACAGAGACTCAAAAGCAATCCATACGTGTCTCCTTCCTGCTCTAATATATAGGCACGTCCCCTTCCCAGCCTGTTCCTCTCCCCTGGCTCCTCAAGATCCAGCTGCTCACCTGCTCACTTGGGCTCGGTCACCCTCCATGGGATCCCACTGGCCCATCTGAGGACCCCTTCTGGGGTCCATGCAAGCATCACCAGCCTTCCTGCCTGCCTCCTCCACCCTCCATCCACCCCGTAGGATTGGGCAGCCCCCTCTGGCTTCTCTCCCAGCTCTAGGTACCATCCTAACACCAGCACCTAGGAATCAGCTATCGATTTGTCTGACCCCCCCACTGGACCTGTGGTTCTCTACTGGGGCAACTCAGCCTTTCAGGAGACCCCTGGAATGCCTGGAGACATACTTGGTTGTCACACCTGGCCACTGGGCCACTGGCATGAAGTGAGGGGAGTCAGGGATGCTCTCAAACCTTGTATGATATGCATGACAGTCCTGCCCCTGCCCCACAAAGAGGGAGTCCCCCCAAGATGGCAAGGAGACCCCCAAGATGTCAGGAGGGCTGAAGCTCAGAAAGCCTGCTGCCCTGGACGGGTCCCCTGACCTGCAGTTGAGGCACTCCATGAATGTCTGTTGACTGTTGCTGGATAAAGACTCCATGGGAAATAGATGGGGAAACAGGGGAAACAGTGTCAGACTTTATTTTTCTGGGCTCCAAAATCACTACAGATGGTGACTGCAGCCATGAAATTAAAAGACGCTTACTCCTTGGAAGGAAAGTTATGACCAACCTAGATAGCATATTCAAAAGCAGAGACATTACTTTGCCAACAAAGGTCTGTCTAGTCAAGGCTATGGTTTTTCCTGTGGTCATGTATGGATGTGAGAGTTGGACTGTGAAGAAGGCTGAGCGTCGAAGAATTGATGCTTTTGAAGTGTGCTGTTGGAGAAGACTCTTGAGAGTCCCTTGGACTTCAAGGAGATCCAACCAGTCCATTCTGAAGGAGATCAGCCCTGGGATTTCTTTGGAAGGAATGATGCTAAAGCTGAAACTCCAGTACTTTGGCCACCTCATGTGAAGAGTTGACTCATTGGAAAAGACTCTGATGCTGGGAGGGATTGGGGGCAGGAGGAGAAGGGGAGGCCAGAGGATGAGATGGCTGGATGGCATCACTGACTCGATGGATGTGAGTCTGACTGAACTCCGGGAGTTGGTGATGGACAGGGAGGCCTGGCGTGCTGTGATTCATAGGGTCGCAAAGAGTTGGACGCGACTGAACTGATCACTAATTTACCAGTTCAGCTTGATGGTGCAGGAGAATAGTAAGTGCATCAGATCTTTATTTCGTGGGTTAGACACGACTGAGAGACTGATCTGGTCTGATCTGAACCTAGACAATGGAGGTGTGTGAGTGGAAGGCAGTCGCAGCCCCCGTCACGTCACTTTGTGGCCTGACTGTCGCAGCGTCACCGTCACGTTGAAAAGGCTCCTCTGGGTCGGGTGAGCGTGTCCGGTGTTTAGACCTGACTCTTTGGCCGAAGCCTGGACCTTTTTCAGTTGCTTGTTAGCTGAAGCTGTACTTTATTTCATTTAATTTCCCCCCCTGAATAGGTCAGTAGAACTGCCCAGAATTACAGGCAAGCCAGTCTATTCTTCAGACAGGTAATAAGTGGCCTTGATGTAGGGATCATTCAATAAAGATCATTTTTATTACAACTTTCATCAAATTATTCTATTATTGGTCATTCAAAGTGTATTGAGTCAAAAAGAAGAAAACATTTAAATCAATACCATGAAGTCTTCTGGTGGTGAATGGGAAGGCCCAAGTGTGCCTACTGCAGACAGGAGTCACTTGAATAAGGCAAGGTTCTTTCTAAACCCGCAGAGCAGTTACAGCATAGAAGACAGTACAAGGTACATTTAGCTCTGAGGATGCCAAGCAGGAACGGAGAGATCCTTGCAGACACCAGAAATATGTACACAACCTGGTCAATCTTCTTGATTCCCTGGATGATCTTAAGGATCTCTAACCATCATTTTCCATCTGCATGACTCGTGGGGAATGTCACCATTTCTCAGAAATAAAATTTGCAAAGTACATTATATTCAGCATGCTTAATAGGTACTCACAGTTTCACTTTTTGGGTTTTACTGAAATGGAATCAATTAATTAAAAATCCTGACTCATTCCAAAAAGGATTCGAGGCAGCTGAAATGAAGCGTGTGTGATGTAAAGTCAGTGATGAGATTAAGACGGTTGTGAGACGAAGGTAAAAGGAAGTCAGTAGTCACATCAACACACAAAAATGTACAGAAAAGTCTTGTGTGGCTGCTAAAGGTGGTTCAGATCTCAGGGGTCATTGTTTCTTGTTACAAAGCAGAGAGGAAGTGGCCAAATACACAGTCACAGTGTTCAAAAGTTAAAGCACAGACATCCCGTGAAAACAGTCATTAGTATCAGAAGGCCTTATGTCAGCCATCTCCAGAAAGGACGAAAATAAGGCAATCCCAAAGGAAATCAACCTGAATATTCATTGGAAGGACTGATGCTGAAGTTGAAGCTGAAGTTCCTATACTTTGGAGACTGGATGTGAAGAACTGACTCATTGGAAAAGATCCTGATGCCGGGAAAGACTGAAGGCAGGAGGAGAAGGGGTCGACAGAGGATGAGATGGTTGGATGGCATGAATTTGAGCAAACTTCAGGAGATAGTGGAGGACAGGGAGGCCTGGCATGCTGCAGTTGGACACGACTGAACAAGCTGTGCTAAGTTAAGAAAAGAACAGCTTCCATGAACCTAATTATCAGATACATTAAATCAATTTTAACTTAAGTGTGGCTTTCCTATTGCAGAATTCACAAAATTGCTAGCTTGTCAATAACTTCCAAATCTAACAGGACAGTGGCAGTCATTAAAGATCCCAGAAAAGCCATTCAAGTTAACACCTGCACAGCCCCCCAGGTGGCCAAACATCTGCGATACAGCAGCTCACCTTCACTTCTACGCCTGGTGCAGACAAAATAGAAGTGGCATTTTCATCTGTAAACATTTGGTGACTAAGTTCAACAAAACATGTCTTCCTCACCCCGCTGTAAGGGGGCTGAGACTCCCGATGTCTAAGCTGCAGGTCACAGAGCTCTCGTTGACCCCCGAGGAGTTGCATGTGAAGACACAGGGCTCTCTTATGGTGGGGGCTGCTACTTGGGGGCCCCGGACCGTGACCCTGAGGGAGGAGGCACAGGTGCTGTGTTTCCAGGGCACGTGTCCAGGACGGCCACCACTGGCTGCGGGTGGACACTGAGCCCTTGTGTGTCCGTCTGCCCATCTGGACACGTGCTGTCAGGGTCAGATGCCCACAAGAGCTCTAAGAGTCGTTACCACAGTATCTAATGAAATTAATTTCACCCATTGCCTTTTCCTTTTGTTAGTGTGTCTACTAACAAAAGTAGAACCTTTTGAAGTTCAGGTATGGCTCACACTCATTTCTGACCACACTGGTCCAGAGCTAAAATCTGGCTCCCAACTGGCTATTCCACTCAGGACATAAGAATTGCTGGCCCATGGCTGTAATAACTGGCATACCGATACCGAGATTTTTGCAAAGAAGACACATGTCACCGCAAACCTCCGGTCCTGAGATGGAGAACATTATTAACAGAACTCTGATAATCCCTCTTCTCCTGCGTGCCTTTCAGTGCGTGTTTAAATAAGTGGGATAAAATGGCATATATCTTTGCATCTTTAAAAACCTTAAGTTGTATCAGGAATTCTGTCCCCCCAGCGCTACAGGTTTAAGAGCAATACTGGTCGTGGCAGTCTAGCACCCCACCATTAAAAACATAATTTATTCAAGTGTATTTCTGTTGTTTGACATTTATTGTAAATCGTGTACTTTTACGAGTAATATCACAATAAACATCCTTCTGCACAGACGTTTGTGTAGCTCAATTTTTTCTTTAGTATAGACCCCTAATTACTGCATCAAGGGGGTTAAAATGACACTTTAAAGCCTCATGATGTATATTGTCAAACAGCTTAGCAGATTTTTTTCTACCAGCAATATCTGAGCCTCAATTTAATTACATTTATCCCAGTGCTGAATACCACAATTTTAAAATAGCTTCTTTTGGATTAGAAAAATGGCATGTCATCAATGTTTCATTTTCATTTCTCTGATTGTTGCTGAAGTTGAGTTTTTTAGTATTTATTATATATTTTCCATTTTGGGAGGAATTTACCTTTTCTTATCCCTTTATTTTTCTGGTGGGATATTGTATAATTCTTATTGATATAAAAAGCCTTTCTATAATAAAGGATTATCTGTTGTTACATATAAATGTTTCCCCAATTTGTCTTTTTAAAATTTAGTCCTATATTTGTCGTGTCTATATATCATTAATTTCCTTGTTTGAAAAGCCTGTGGGTCCTCTACTCTGAATTTCCTTTCACAGATTTCATACAGGGCTGGTTAAATACTCATGTATGTTTTTCTATCTTGTTAAAACTTTTACTTTTTCCATTTAAATCTCACTTTCACTTGGTCTGGAGTTAATGTCGGGTGTGATAGAAGGCTGAGCTGCCAGAGGTTTAGTCACTGTCTCTCCCAGTGGAAAAGCCTTGATTATCAAACAGAAACTGTTTGTCAGTTTCTGTGGTGTGAGTCCTCCCATCTGGCCAACGTCAGGCCATCACTGGTGCAGGGAAGGGAAGGGGTGCGTGCAATCGGCCCTGGTTCCAGCACACCACTGATAGACAAGAATTTCCCCCAATACTGAATCTTCCCAATATATTTATTCAGTAGGCACTCTCTCCCCCTGTATTACAGAATGCCTTCTGGTATATTTCCTGGAGTGATTTAGTTCCATTTATTTTGCGCCTTGAACAATTAGTAGCTCAGTTAATAGCTATGAATGACCAGTCGGTTGACCTATCTTTGTATCCGATACGGCGAGTACTTTGTTCCACTTATGTGGAGTAAAGAGACTTGGGTGGAGTTAACACCCCGCCCCTCACTCACCACACTGGCTTCTGAGATGTCTTTGTCACCATCGCTTGTTCTTTGTGGTGATGGTTAGAGTCATTTTCTGAAGTTTCAAAGCAAGTCTTCCTGAAATTATGCTAAATCTATAATCATTTGGTTTGGCACCTTTACAAAACTCAGCTTTAGATATCAGTGTTCGCCTCTTCCTACAGTTTTGTGAATCCTCTTCACTTTGCAAATGTCTAATATCGTTCCCCCGCCTCCAGTGGAAACAGTAAGGATCAAAAGGAGGGAGCAGGAAAGAAGGTGTGAAGGGAATGCGATGGGCGGTGCAGAGAAAATCAAGTCCTGTTTTGCAGAGCTGGAGCTGCAGAAAGGGGGAGACGCCTGCCCTGCAGGGTGCTCACTGCGGGAGTCTGTCCTGAGACCCTGGGGGAGGGCCCCTGGCAGTGTGCTCGCTGAGGATTCAGGAAGGAGGATGTCTTGGTCACGACCGGTTGGAACTGCTGTCTTTTTCTATGGCCTCCTCCTCTTCATCACACATCCCCTTGTGTTGGGTCAGGGTGGCACCATAGACTTTTAGGGGTCCCCTGAGGCAAAGCTGGGCTGGGTTCCTAGGGTAGATGCTGTGTTTCGCCACCACCCTGGTGGAGGGTACTCTAGGGTGACTCCTGGCCGTCCAGCTGTAGAAATGGCTTCTGAGATTGCTTCCACCCGTGGTGCCAACGTGCAGAGCATCCTGGGACAGCATGGTGCCCCGAGGGGCAGAGGCCCTGAGATGGTGCCCTGTACCCCAAACACCTGCAGCAGGACAGCTGGGTGGTGGTGAGAAGCCAGGTTTAGACTGCGTGGAGCCAGACGCTAGTTTACAGAAATGTCTTCCAGCCATCAGATGTGTAAGCCTGGGATAAGCGTGGAGCATGCATGTTTCTTTTGAGGCGTGACCAAAACCTGACTTCCTTCATGATAAGAATATGCTTTCCAATGCACCATCGATGAACTTAAATGCAGTATACATCCTTTTGACTGCCTTGCTGTAAACTTCATGCAGTATTATATTAAAACGTTTACAGGGCTTGTGTGGAACCACGTATTTTTGGTATTCCAACTTACCGTATCTCATTGTAGTATATCCGACGCATCTCATTGACTTATTCCGCCTGTTCCCAATAAAATGTCATAAACAACGGCCACCAACACAGTGGAACGGTGTAAAGACATAAGTGTTCCAATGGCGAAAATCATAAACACGCTCATAAATAAGTCAGTAAGAAATTTAATTACTCAATTAAACAGCTCAGTGGAGCATAGCAGCACTTTTGAAGTGCATTAGGATTGCTCTTGTGTGTGATTTAATTCCCTATAAATTTTGTATCTTTTTCATATTGACCGTAACAAAATAGAATTTAATGGGAAGGGATGATCCCAGCGGAAGATACAAACACAAACTGAAAGAGAGGAGACTGTCAGCGTTTCAGAATGTCCGAACCTCTCATTCCATCCCCAGGTAGATACAGACTCTGCGGGGACTTCCCTGGCGGTCCAGCAGGAATCTGCCTGCCAATGCAGGGGGCACGGGTGTGACCCCTGGTGAGGCAGCTGAGATCCCACGTGCCACAGAGAAGTTAAGCCCAACTAGTGAGCCCACCTAGCCAAAAAAAAAAAAAACTAAACTAAAATTTAAAAAAATAAAGATTCGGCAGTCACAGCGATGAAACATCTCGCCATCTAAAAATAAAGACAATAAAAAATCACAACAGAAGAGCTAGAAAAAGAATCTTCCTAAACAAGAAACAAAAAGGCGGAAGATGAAAGCAACGTAAAGAAAGACAACCTGTACAAACACAGGGCGCTGCCACGCCCGTGCTTCAAGAGGCGACCCCAAGGTGTGCGGCAAGAGCTTTCAATTTCACGGTGTCTGTCGTATTTGTTAGCATCTAAAAACCTGCAATTGATTGTGACTCTTTTCTCATTCTAAATAAAGACCTACATTCATACTGAGCTTTGTATTTAGAGTTTGCGTTATTTTCTAAAGGACACCACAAACTCCATAAGCCTTAGCCGCCTTGAAGCTGGGGTCTTCCCCAGTCAGGAGGGTGTAAAGGTTTAGGAGCCTGGACTTGTTTGCTAAGGATGATCTTTGCCAGTGAACAGGGCCCCTGAGACCAGCTCTGGTGAGGTTCTGCCTACCCTCCCCGCCACCCCCACCATCCTGCCCTCTCCAGCCCTCGTGGCTTCTCCATCTTCTCGGTCTGCTCAGGTCACCTGGTTATCCTCTGGGAAGCTGGAGAGAACAAGGCTGGGAACATGCTAGACAGATGGTCCTAAGGCCTTAAAACCTTTCTGTCTTCTGCCTTGATATCCCTCTCTGTCTTTTGTTACTTCTTTTCTTCTATTACCACCTCGAATTGCCCTCCAGTCTACTTGCAGTGGGCTCCCCTGGTGGCTCAGACTGTAAAGAATCTGTCTGCAATGCAGGAGACCCAGGTTTGATCCCTAGATCAGGAAGATCTCCTGGAGAAGAGAATGGCTACCTACTCTAGTATTCTTGGGCTTCCCTGGTGGCTCAGCTGGTAAAGAATCTGGCTGCAATGTGGGAGACCTAAGTTTGATCCCTGGATTGGGAAGATCCCCTGGAGGAGGGCATGGCAACCCACTCCAGTATTCTTGCCTGGAGAATCCCCATGGACAGAGGAGCCTGGTGGGCTACAGTCCACAGGGTCGCAAAGAGCTGGACTCGCCTGAGTGACTAACATTACTTGCAATACCTCACGCAGTCCAGACCTAAGCAGCTGAAGTGCCAGACAGTTCCCAACCCTGGCAGTAAGACTAGCTGGGGCAGAGAGAGGATGGCTCCTGGGCTCTTGAGGACCACGCCCCCTCCTCCCGGGTATCCCAGCAAGGGGCTGAGAATGGAGTCTGACTCTTTTCCTTGAGCATCCGAGTCCTTAGGTCATCCTCACACGCCAGTGCCCAGGACCTCAGCCCTCCCTCCGTCTACACACTCTCTGTTGGTGCTTTTGTTCCCTTTCGAGCTCCACTCCGAGGAAGCCCGACTTGTGTCGGGGTGCTGGCTGGGATGCTGGGGTGAGCCCTGAGCCCTGCACCAAGCAACCGTGGCCCACTGCCCGGGCTGCAGCAGGAGCCCCACCCAGACTGTCCCTGGGGCCACCTCTCCTTCAGGTGGCCCGACAGACGACCCCACACGGATGACGGAGAGAGCCCGTGGACCGCCACCAAGACTGCATTCCAAATAGCAGCCTCACATGAGGTCCAGCTCACAAGGCAACGTGGAGGAACCTCAAAAGCGTCGTCAGGCTCCGGGAAAGACGTCAGGCCCTACGCCATGTGTTATGATTCCACGGATAAGAAGTGCCCAGAACAGGCGGATCCACAGAGGCAGACAGAGACGAGCGGCGGTGGGGGCAGCGGGGGAAAAGGGGGGCGATGCTCACGGTGCCAGGATTTCTATTCCGAGGGATGACTGCGTCCTCAGTTTGCTCGTGGTGATGGCCGCACAGCTGTGAGTATTCTAAAACCACTGGATTGGACGCTTTAAATGCAGAAAATGTGTGGTATGTGGAATACGTCTCAATAGAGCTGTTTAAAAAAAAATCAAATCAGCCTTGGCTCAAATGAGACTTAGAGTGGAGTGACAATACCAGCAGAAAAAGACCCCTGGGCACCCAGGGCTCAGCCTTCAATGGGCGGGAGCAGCCAGAGCAGAGGGTCGCGAGCCGTCCCCTCCCTCAGCAAAGCCAGTGCCCCAGGGCCGGCCAGTGACCTCGGGTCCCAGAGGAGACCCCTCTCTTTCACTGTTACCTGTGCTGCGTTGCCAGCCCCTCCAGCCTGCCTGGACACCCTTCCTAAAGAAGGAGCCCACCTGTGAAGGGCTGGGTGCTCCAGCCAGGAGGGAGATGGCCCAGGCCTTCAAGGCTGAATAAGGTGAGGCTTCTAGGACACACACGGGCTCTGGGCCCTGGGACACAGCATCCTGTCTGGCCCCTGCATGCAGCCAGCTTGGCCAGGAGTCAGGAGGACAGAGGAGAGGCTAGAGGGGGACCCACGCTCCCCATCCCCGCTCGACCACATGGCCTCAACAAGGTTGCCGGGGCCCAGGCCCTCCCTCCTCTGATTCTCCATCCAGGGTGCAGGGGCCCTGGTTTCCCGATGCGTCTGAACCCTGAGGGCTCTCAGCCCTGCTGCCCAGAAGGCTGTCCTCTGGGAGGGGCTGGACAAACCAGGGAGAGACCAGGGCCAGATGCCGGCTGTCACCGTTGTGGTGGGGACCAGGCGGCATGTTATCTCCAGCCCCACCTCTGGGCTGTCCTCCTGTCACTGAGGGACCCCAGGGGCAGGCATGGGGGGAACCGGGGCATGCAGTCCACGCGGCTTCCTGTCCCAGGGGCTTGGTGGATGCCAGTCCACAGGAGACACGGGGGCGGGGCAGGGGCAGATAAACAGACGAGAGGGGTGTGTCTGCTGACTTTTGCTGAAGATGGGAGCCGGCGGGGATGCAGGGGCTGAGGCCAGGCCCCTCTCCGTGGACCGTGGGCCGTGGTTCTGCAGGGCTGAGTCTGCAGGTGCGGCCTCGAGCAGGGCCGACTGTCCCTCCTGCGTCATCACGAACGGTTGAGCAAATAAAGTTGCCAGGCCCTTGTAAGCCGGGCCTTGAAAAGACCTCCAAAAACAAGCAGCTTTCACTCCCCCGGGCCTTTGAAATCATCACCGCTTTGTGCAAACACCCTTTGAAGCCACTGCTGTACCTGGCTTGTCTGTGAATTAGCTGTTGTTTTGGTTTCTCCGGTGCTCTGACCGGGAAGGCTCCCTTGACAAAGCAGGAGCTGCTTTCAACGCGCTCGCCTTTAAACGGGCGCGGCGCAAACCAAACCCCCAAGCGCGGCGCTGGCTCCCTCCGCGCCGGGACTCCACTGTTGTCTCCGAAACGCAACGCGGCGACTTCTCCTTTGAAACGCCTCACACGTCCAAACGGCAAGAAAAACAAACTCTGCTCACCAGAAGGCCTGGGTCCAGGCCCGGTTGTCCCACGAAGCGCTCATGAGTTAATTACCAGTACCTTTCAAAGGGCCCTTTTGTCATCCTGAGTTGCAACCGGGACCGATTTAGGGCAAAATGGAGAATTCAGTTTTCTGATGAGTCACCCTCCTGGTCTCTCCTGCGTGCGGTTTTCTAAGTGAGGCCTGGTTTTTCTTCTCTTTTTGGGGGGAGGGCCACCCCAAAGACAGAGAGGTTTACAGGGGCCTCGGCCAGGCCAGGTACCGTTGGACTTGGCTGCCTCCCCCAGCTGTCTGTCTTGATGGCGTGGGGGCTGGAGGAGCCCATGTGTGCCCATGTACTGCTCGAGTCTGGAGCGGGAGGAAGCCGTGAAGCCACGTCCTGAAGGGTTCCTGGGCGCTTGCAGTTGGAGGGACAAGGGGTGCAGGCTCCCGTGGGGCGACAGCTGGAAGTGCAGGTAAGGTGCACAGCGGGGGTGCAGGTAAGGTGTTTGGAGAAACAGGACTGGAGCCTGAGGGGCTTTGACAGACACTGACTCTTGAGCAGAGGTATTTATTTTGTACTCTGTGACTTAGCGGAACCCTGCGGAAGGGGATCCCTGCCATTTAATTATTTATATTGCTTCTCCCTGGTGGCTCAGAAGGTAAAGAATCTGCCTGTAATGCAGGAGACCCGGGTTCAGTCCCAGAGCTGGGAAGTTCCCCTGGAGAAGGAAATGGCACCCCACTCCAGTATTCTTGCCTGGAGAATCCCGTGGACAGAGGCATCTGGTGGGCTACGGCCCATGGGGTCGGAAAGAGTCGGAGGCGCTGAGCAACTAACCCTAACCACTCCTACTGTTGTTCCTAAGACTCCACCCCCGAGGCCAGCAAGCCTGTGGGTGTCCCTGGCGTGGCCAGCGCCCCTCCAGATGCTCGGGGACATCCTGGGATAGAGCGGGACAGTGTCCCTCAGAGCATCAGCGTTTTACTGAGCCCAGACCCACAGTTCAGTTACCCAAGACTGGGTGACAGGAGCATGGACGGACTGGGTGGGCGCAGGCCATTGGGACGCTGTGGGGAGGGGCTGCTGGTCTCAGTGGCAGCGTGGGGCTTTGGCCCCTGACCCTAGGGACAGAGGCGACCTGTCCCAGGCCGAGGAGTCGTAAGGAGGCCCATGGATGGGGAGGTGAGGCTTCAGGGAAGTAGGTCAAAGTTCTCTGTCCTCTGGAGACCTCGAGGCCCCGCCATGGCCTGTGGGCATGGCCTCCACCAAACCTTCTCAAAGGAAACTATTCACAGCCAGGTGGAGACAGCTGTTGGTGGATTTCAAAGTGAACTATCCGCCATCTCCTCCTCCAAAGGTGCTGGCGCTGTACAGGACAGAAGCCTCAGGATGGAGTGCTGAGCCCCGAGATAGGGTTTCTGGGACCCCATGCTGGCCGGGGAGGCGGCTTGGGCATCGGCCGGAGGGATTTCCTTGGTGCCAAAAGTCGCCTCATGCGGGCTGTTGCCTCCTTGTCTACCACCGAGACCAACCCTGAAGGGAAAACAAAGCGAATATTTGTTCTAGAAGTTGTCTCTGGCAAAAGTCCACGTGCCCTTATGACTAGCATCCGTGAGCTACGGTGTCGCCATCACCCTCCCTGGCCGGCTGTCATGGCGTTAGAAGCACGTGCTGAGCTGTCTTCCCAGGATGAGCCAGTTAACTTCCAGCTTGGAGGGAAATTTGGGAGCGGCCTCTGGTCCCGGCCCCACTTTGCAGACAAGGAAACTGAGGCCAGAGGAGGACTAGAGGCCTTGCGGCCTTGGACGTGGCAGAAAAGGGACCAGGGTCTTTGGATCCCTCATCCAATTCTCTTTTTATGATAGCAGTTTTAATTCAGGGGCATTTTCTGTTTCTACTGGGAGGAATGTACAACTTCTTCATCCTGAGAGCCACTCTGGATTTTTCAATGAGAGAAATATAAGGGAAAATCAGGACGTTTCAGAGCTCAGGAGACCCCAGGAATGATGTGGGCTCTGTGTCTTCAACCAGTACAGCCATGCCCTCACTCTGCTGGTGGGTGAACCTGGGCATGGAGAACGTCAGTGTGGCAAGGGTCTGTGGGCTGGTTGTCAGAAGAACTGAGCTGGAAATGGAGCCCCCTCCATCACCCATTGCTGCACAGCCTCCCGCCGGCTCCACACCACCTTCAGGAAACCGAGGGCATCTGCCATCGGGATGGGCCACGGGGAAGGCTGGGGCGCTGCGTCTCGCTTTGCTGTGTATTCTGTGGGCTTGTCTCTCCCCAGTGAGTAGGAAGAAAGGCAAGATGCCGGTGCCTCCGAACATCACTTAATAGACGCCTGAGAGGCTCTGGTCTTAGCACAAAGCCAGGCTCCTCGGCAGACAACCACAAAAAAGAGGTGGCAGGCACCGCGCTGCCCTTAATTCTGGAGCAAACACAACGGTATTTTTTTAAGGATAATGTTGGGGTAGAGAATGAGACTGCTAATTTCTTTTGGGAGACACGGGAGGAAAAGAAGAATAGAGAAGAATTTATTTTGGCAACAGTTCTTGATCTTCTTTTTACAAAGAAAGTTAAAGCCATAATTCCCCCAGGTGCAAATGCTGTCGCCTGAAAAAAACCTTCCTTAAAATATATTGAGTCAGAGAGAAAGATAAGCAAAGAGGAAATGGACCTGTGGCTGGATCTAATGGCTTTTGGGTTTTATCTTTTTAATGAGATCTGAAAATAGGATGGTTTTAAGGAAACATTTCAATTTCAAAAATCTAAATATTGTGTGACTATGGAAGACGTGGGCAGTAAGTCATCTTTCTGAGAGTGAAGTTGACACAGGACCAGTCTTTTCATTTTAGTGCAGGGAAGGAGTCCTGGGGTGGGGGAATCCTGAGGGGTGGGCAGAGGGCTGGGCTCTGGTCTCAGTTGCTTCTTCCTGTTCTAGGTCGGAGGGCATCCTATCCTAAATTACCTTAGGCTACCTACAGATGAGAACTGGACTATAAAGAAAGCTGAGCGCTGAAGAATTGATGCTTTTGAACTGTGGTGCTAGAGAAGACTCTTGAGAGTCCCTTGGACTACAAGGAGATCCAACCAGTCCGTCCTAAAGGAGATCGGTCCTGAGTGTTCATTGGAAGGACTGATGCTGAAGCTGAAACTCCAATACTTTGGCCACCTGATGCGAAGAGCTGACTCATTTGAAAAGACCTTGATGCTGGGCAAGATTGAAGGCAGGAGGAGAAGGGACGACAGAGGATGAGATGGTTGGATGGCATCAGCGACTTGATGGACATGAGTTTGAGTGAACTCTGGGAGCTGGTGATGGACAGGGAGGCCCGGTGTGCTGAGGTCCGTGGGGTCGCAAAGAGTTGGACATGACTGAGCGACTTAACAGAACCTATGTGCTAGCTGGTAAACAGTGATGCTGAGGAGTGTTCCCTGGTGACGTGGAGGATTCTGCCTGAGGTGTCCTGCCTCTGAGAATGATGCTGGACTCAGGCGCTCACAACCCCGTCCTTCCTGTGGGCCCGCCACCCTTTGCCCCCATCACCTGTGAGCTGGAAGATGGAGTGGAGCTTCTTTGTCAGGATACCACTTCTTCTGCGATAAACTTGACCTGCTTTAGATGTAGCAAGTGGTGGCCTTGGCTAATTGATGAGAAACCCTGGTTCCAGCTTCAGCCGAGTCCACACGCACCTGCCTTGGCTGTGTTCCCTGCCCTCATCCAGGAGGGTTGCCCACAAGGTGGGCGTTTCCCAAAGGCATTGTGGAACTGGCCCGAGTCTTCAAATTCCACACAGAATTTTGAATAGAAGGAAACGCTGACCTGCATCATTCTAGCAAGCATACCGCTCCCCCAACTCTTCTTATCCCTCTGGCATGAAGAACTTGGGTCTCCCCAAGGCCTCTGCTACACCCTTGACCCGAGTTTGAAGACTCAGTAGGCTGGTCGGTGCGCCACTGGCCCCCTCCCCTCTTCCAAGCCCCCCGCACTTTCACATGTGCCTGAAGATGGGCTCCAGCGGCCTCAGCACTTGTCACAGGATGAGACGGGTCAGCCCAGGTCATGGCCACTTGGATCGCATTTTTGGTTATTCAGCAACCAAGAAATGAGGCGTCCAGAGCTGGCACCCCCTCTGCCAAATGCATTTTGGAGAATTTCAGAGAATTTTAATTTCAGATGCTGAGCTAGGACTTCCAGCTAAAGAACAGCCATGTCTTATTTTAGACAAATAAACCAGAACCGATAATGATGAGAACTCAGGGAGATGGACGTCTAGGGGTGAGCTTTCTGTTCCGGCTGCTTTCTACAGCAGATGGAGAGTGTCTTTATCCACCGTTAGAAAATGCTGAGCCCACTGAGTAGAAATGTTTGTGCTGTAAGTTTAGAAGCCAGATGACCAGCTCCTGACACCAGCGTGGACAGTCACAGGAAGTCAGGGCGGCTGCGGGTTCAGGGCATCATCGGTGGGGGGCCCTCTCCAGGCTCAGGCTCTCTGCCTCGGGAGATGGCCCCATCACGACGCCGGCCAGAACCGCAGTGGCTAAGGCCTGTGCTTCCTCCTTCCTAAATCCTTCCCTCACCCGCTGTGCTTGGAGTGTTGCTCCAGCTGATTCACACACCTCTTCCCTTCCACCACCTCCCCTATCCACCAGACAGCTGCCGGCGGGACCTTCCCCCTGAAACCGGAGAATGCCACTCACTTCCTTTGAGGTGTTTCGGGGGTAACGCCAGCTCTGAACTTGGAGGACTAGGGCCCCAAGCCCCCTCCTGTCTGCACACCGCTCACCCTCTCTCTAGGACCTGCTTTTTCAAGTGGTCCTGTATTCCAAGTGTCACGTGTGGATGTGGGAGGTGGACCGGGAAGAAGGCTGAGCGCTGAAGAATTGGTGCTTTTGAACTGTGGTGCTGGAGAAGACTCTTGAGAGTCCCTTGGACTGGAAGGAGATCCAACCAGTCCATCCTAAAGGAGATCAGTCCTGGGTGTTCATTGGAAGGACTGATGTTAAAGCTGAAACTCCAGTACTTTGGCCACCTGATGAGAAGAACCAACTCACTGGAAAAGACCCTGATGCTGGGAAAGATTGAGGGCAGGAGAAGAAGGGGGCGACAGAGGACAGTTAGATAGCATCACTGACTCAATGGACAGAAATCTGAGCAAATTTGGGGAGATAGTGGAGGACAAAGGAGCCTGGCGAGCTGCAGTCCAGTGGGTAATGAAGAGTCGGGCACGGCTTAGCGACTGAACAGCAGAAGGCCCTGCTTTACCTCTGACCCCCCATGGAGCATTTCTGCTCTTCTTATGCTCAGCTCAGTGAGTGACACTCTGTCTTGCTCCCTGTGACACCCCCAGGTGGACCTCCATGCCGCACATCAGGTTGCCTTTGTTAGGAAACCTCTTCCACTCACTCACACACCTCCCAGGTCTCTCTGTGGACCACAGGCTTCTGGAAGGAGAGACCTTGTCCGTCATCAGCATCTTTGAGCTGAGTACCTCATCTGTATCGAGCACAGTGACGGGTACTGGCTGCAGAGCGGTGAACTGGGAGGCAAGTGGCCACGTTCCCTGATTCCCGCACAGGACTGAGTTGCTCTGGTTATGGAAACAGGAGCAGAAGATCCGTGTGAATTTCTGGCCGGGGACATGAAAGCCGGTGAACATCCCCTGCCATTCTCTTCTGTCCCAGTGAGTGTGGGTCCACAGAGTGCTGGAGCCGTGCTGCCACCTGGAACCCAGCCTAGGAGAGAAAGGAGCCCCAAAACAGTGCGACAGGACACGTGTCCCCGATTGTTCTAGTGAGAGGACAGATGAGAAGCAAGAACAGGACAGAACAAGAGAATTTCAGGCAAGTCTGCAGAGGACTGAGCTGGGTGACAGAGAGAAGCCAAGGGGCTTCCTCAGCTGGTGTGGCTGGAGGTGCGGAACACCCTTGGTGGGGTGCGGGCAGAATGCTCTGAATGGTGAGAGGAAGCTTTGGTGCTAAAATCCGGGGCAGGAACCCGACAGCTGGGGAAGAGCTCACACAAATGCCAAAGGGAAGGACAGAGGCAGAGCACTGAAAATCAGAAGATGCCCAGTGTAACCGGATCGCTGGGGAGAGGGGAGCACAGGGTGGGTGGAATTGGAGAGGAAGTGAAGGCTGAGCCACAGGGGATTTTGTCTCTGGTCTAGGGAATTCGGGCCTCATTCCGTCCTTTTGTGGCAAGCAAGATGTTAGTTCCCTGACCAGGGATCGCACTCGCGCCCCCTACAGTGGAAGCGTGGAGTACTGATCACTGGACTGCCTGAGAACTGCCTTCAGGTGGCTTAGCCGCACTGATCTCTGCCTTCAGGTGGCTTAGCCTCACTGATCTCATTGTTTGATATTTATCGTTGTGTGTCTAATTTTGTATTGTTTTGGTTTGTTTTTTAACTCCTACACAGAAGCTTCCCTGATACCTCACTTGGTACAGAATCCACCTGCAATGCAGGAGACCCCGGTTTGACTCTTGGGTCTGGAAGATCCACTGGAGAAGGGATAAACTACCCACTCCAGTATTCTCGGACTTCTCTGTGGCTCAGCTGATAAAGAATCCGCCTGCAGTGCCGGAGACCTGGTTTCGATCCCTGGGTTGGGAAGATCCCCTGCAGAAGGGAAAGGCTACCCACTCCAGTATTCTGGCCTGGAGAGTCCCATGGACTATATAGTCCATGGGGTCACAAAAAGTTGTACATGACTGAGTGACTTTTACTCACTCCATCCCTTTGACTCTCTGAGGCTCAGTCTAGCTCACAGCACCTAGGTGATGCCCACATTGTTGGGGGTCCTCAGCTGCCTTGACTCTCAGGTGTGTTTTTATTTGGGGCCACGGCCTTGAGGAGACTGTCAGGGTCTGGGGGGTGCCTGGGGTGGCAGAGCACATGGGGCAGGATGCCCTGTGGAACAGTCGCTGAAACCACCCGAGAAAGTGATAAGTAACTGTTGGGCAAACGGAGGTAAGTGACCAAGTGGCCAGCAGGCCAGGTCTGGCAGAAGGAGCTGCATCTTTGGAAAAAGATGCTGGACAAACACAAGAGCAAGAACAGGCACTGGGGCAGCAGGCGGCTCCAGGAGGGGCCCTTCCTCGGACCGCGGGGCTCAGAAGCTGTGTGGCTTGGCACGCCTGGCCCCCTTCTGTGTTCATAGGAATGGGCGTCGTCCAGCAGAGTGACCGGAGCAGCTGGGCTGTGGCTCCCTTCCTGGGGAGGCAGCGTCGCTGCTGGAGCCACGCTGGACCCTCCCTGGTGTGGCGGGGGCTGGGGTCCCAGCCTGAGGCTGCAGTCTGCTTCCCACCGAGCTTTGCAGGAAGCTGGGCCCTTCCTACGAGGAGCATGCAGGGACCAGTCCTGCATGAATAACTCTTTCAGTTAAATAACAGCTCCTCGATAGAGTTATAACCCCCCATGTGCTACTTACAAGTATATAAAGTTAAGTGACGGAAAAGGATTCAAAAGTTGGGTTGTGTACATGTATACAGAAAAGAAATCGCTGAAAAACCATACACTGCAGACTTCAAAGGAAAAACACTGAAGGGCTAAGACGATAATTTTATATTATAATGGGTACCGTTCACAACACAGATACAGAGTTGTACTGAACTTTCAGCATTGAATTGAAGCTTTGTCTTTAAATAGATAAATTAATGTTAGCAATTCATGAGATGCTGACAGAGACAAAATGTAATAGGAAACCTATCATTAATATTTCTACCTGTGTTTGAAGGATGAAGCAAATTTTAAAGAAAGATATAGAGAGATTTAACAAAGAAATTAAGAATGATTTAATATAGAAATTAATACCCTAGAGAAAATGTAACTTTTTGAAAGGACCGTGGAAAATTGGCTAAAATGCAGCAAGTATTATGCCATAAATAAAATCTCAAGCTGGACGAGCAGGGTCTATGCAGGCTCTGTCCCAGGACCGCAACATGTGGACACAAAAAGACGAGAAGAAAGGAGAGGAGAGGAAAGAGGAGAGGCAGCAGGAAAGATTAAAATACATAGAATCATGAAAAAAGGATGGCAGGAAGAGGGGAGAAGTGAAAAAAAAAGGGGAAAGAAAGAGAAAGAGTGAGGGAGGAAGAAAGGAAAGAAAGGATAGAGGAAATGATGCTAAGTGCAAGACAAGAAAAAAGGAAAACTGCACTCACCCGCTATATCCTTGGACGAGTACAGTTAAGCCTTGAGCAGTTCAGGTCTGAGCTGCGCAGGTCACCTTACACTCAGGTTTTTCAGTATGTGCGTACAGGACGACACCGTCTGCAGTTGGCTGAGTCTGAGGCTGCCGAACCGTGGATTCAGAGGCCATGGAGCATCTGTTGATTTTCATGTTCTTGAGGCTCCAGAACAATCTCCCACAGATTCCAAGTGATGCTTGTAATGTGGCCTTTAGTTAAATCTATAAAATGGGAGGAAATGTGAGGAGTGAGGATTAGATATTAATAATATGATACATTCAGTATTATTTAATTCATTTCTTGGCGTATTATAATTGCTCAAAAATTAACTGCAAAAAATAGCACACACTGAATTCTATAAAGAAATTTTGCTTATATAAGTAGATGTGAGAATCTTAAGTAAAATATTAGTAAACATTAATTCAGCACTACGTTGACTAACACACAAAGCCCAAGCGATAGTGTATTCTTACAGTGCAGTGTCAGTTGGTTCTGTTTTAGGCTAAATGTAAATTAATTCAGGTATTTCAAAAATATGTTGAAAATGCATTGATTAAGATTATCTATTTTGATTAAAATAGAAAGAAATCCCTCTTTGAAAATTAGGAATGTATCTCTGCCATCTGAAACAAATCTGTCCGAAAGCAACATATGACACCATAATTTATAGAGAGATAGTCTCATTAGTAATAATAATGCAAATAATACCAATACATAATGACAATGCAATAATAACCATATAATAACACAAATATGGCTACTGTAATAGCTATTATTAACAATTATTATTAAGGTTAAGATGAAGCAGTACAATAAGAAAATGAATCAAAACTATAAATATTGGAAAGTAAATGAGTTGAACCACCACCCCAAAATTAATATGTTGAAACCCTAACAGCCACACTGCAGGATGTGATCTTATTTGAAAATACAGTCTTTGCAAATTATCAAGTTAATTTGAAATCATAGGGTGGACTCTAGTCTAGGACTGACATCCTTCTCCAAAGGGTAAATTCGGATACGGGGAGAGATGTGTGCAGAGGGAGGAGGCCACGTAAAGATGAAGGCAGACATGGGGGGGATGCCTCTGCGATCCAAGAAGCACACAGAACCCCAGGAGGCAGGCGGGAGCATGGCACAGTGGCTCCCTCGCAGCCTCCCTCTCACAAGCCCGGCTTGCATGGTGACCTGGGACTTCCAGACTCACAAGCGTGAGACCACACACTGCTGCTGTTTCTGCCACCCGTCTGTGGCACTTTGTCCTGTGCTAGCAAACTAGTCCAGAAGCAGGAAACACACTCCTGTTACTTATAAATGTACCAAATATTTCCTAAAAGTGCAAAATTATTGGCCAAAATCCTATCACAATGAATGAATGAGATGAGGGAGTTGGTTAGATATAAGATAAATGTACCAATATGAGAGCTTACACAGGATAAAAAGAGAGATCTCTCTCTCTTTTACAGGATAAAAAGGACAAATTTGAAAATATAACAGGAAAAAGATCTGACTTCCAGTGATGAAAAATATGACATAAAAGCAAATCACCTGCTTGGTCTTCACTGATGTGTCTGAGGAATGCATGGGATGGAGTGTTTTGCAACAATTAGGATGACAGACATATAAACAGCAACAAACATAGATCTTAAAATATAATTCTAGTGAAATTAATGGGAAAATGAGTAAGACCTGTGGTTACATTTTATACATTTAGAACAGAGAGAGAGAGAAACAAAGTGCTCTTAAAGGAATACATGTGAAGAAAAGGGTGCAGGTTAGAACACTAGACTGGTTATTTCTTTCAGAGATTAAGTAAACCGAGAGCTGGGTCCTGTTAAGACCCAGTGATAATAACACATCATGAACTGAACAAGAACCTGACCTGCCTCCTGAGAAATCTGTATGCAGGTCAAGAAGCAACAGTTAGAACTAGACATGGAACAACAGACTGGTTCCAAATCGAGGAAGGAGTACGTCAAGGCTGTATATTGTCACCCTGCTTGTTTAACTTATATGCAGAGTACATCATGCGAAATGCTGGGCTGGATGAAGCACAAGCTGGAATCAAGATTTCCGGGAGAAATATCAATAACCTCAGATATGCAGATGACACCACCCTTATGGCAGAAAGTGAAGAGGAACTAAAAAGCCTCTTGATGAAAGTGAAAGAAGAGAGTGAAAAAGTCAGCTTAAAGCTCAACATTCAGAAAACTAAGATCATGGCATCATGTCCCACCACTTCATGACAAACGGGAAAACAATGAAACTGTGAGTTTATTTTCTTGGGCTCCAAAACCACTGCAGATGGTAACTGCAGTCCTGAAGTTAAAAGATGCTTGCTCCTTGGAAGAAAAGCTATGACAAAACTAGACAGCATATTAAAAAGCAGAGGCATTACTTTTCCAACAAAGTTCCATCTAGTCAAAGCTGTGGTTTTTCCAGTGGTCATGTATGGATGTGAGAGTTGGACTTAAAGAAAGCTGAGCGCCGAAGAATTAATGCTTTTGAACTGTGGTGCTGGAGAAGACTCTTGAGAGTCCCTTGGACAGCAAGGAGATCCAACCAGTCCATTCTAAAGGAAATCAGTCCTGAATATTCATTGGAAGGACTGATGCTGAAGCTGAAGCTCTAATACTTTGGCCACCTGATGTGAAGAACTGACTCATTAGAAAATACCCTGATGCTGGGAAAGATTGAAGGCAGGAGAAGAGGGGGACGACAGAGGATGAGATGGTTGGATGGCATCACTGACTCAATGGACATGAGTTTGAGCAAGCTCTGCGAGCTGGTGATGGACAGGGAGGCCTGGTGTGCTGCAGTCCATGGGGTCTCAAAGAGTCAGACACGACTGAGCGACTGAACTGAACTGAAGTGATGAACTGAAGGGTGTGATTAACTCAATTTTTGCTTCTGAGGTAAAAACAACAACCACACATTTAATTTTAAATGTCTGCAGTTCAGTCAAATCCTAACCATGTATACATTTTGATGTCACTGTTGAATCTTGAAAAAATATTTCATCGGCAACAAATGATTTATGAAAATAGGGTAGATCAAAGACTGCGTGGTGATAATGGTGGCCTTGACCGATGTGGGAGAGAGAATACAGCTGTCCCTCCCTGCACCCCGCCCCCCAGAACCACAAGAGGCCCAACTCCCCAAACACAATCGAATATGTTATCTTATCTGGCACGTGTGATTAAGGGTCTTGAGATAAGGAGCTGATCCTGGATTATCTGGGTGGGTCCAATGTAACCACAAGAGTCTTTAAAAGAGGGAAGCAGGAGGGTCAGAGAGAAAGGAGGTGCTGGAGAGAGGGGGAGAGGGGTTTAAAGATGCTGAACTTTGGACTTTGAAGATGGAGGAAGAGACCGAAACTCATGGGATACAGACAGTCTTGGAAACTGGCCAGTGCCAAGATCCTCTGGAAGAAATGCAGGCCCATGTTCTCCTTGATGTTAGGACTTCTGATTCCCAGAACTATGAGACAATACATTTCTTGTGTTGGTTTCTTCATTTTAGAAGAGAATTAAAGATTTGAAAAAACTGGGTGTTGAAGAAAGTGTGGAGCAGAAGATATTCTCACGCACCATGGGCGAGAGTGCCACTGGATGCAATCTTTTGAGAAAATGGCTTGGTGAGATGTGTCAGAATGTAAACCTCGCCTGGCAATCCCACTTCTGAGAGTTTACCTATGCGAGATTACCAGAAAAGTGTTTACCAAATTGTATGGTCAAAGTTTTCCATTTATTGTCTGTAATATAGCCCCACATTGGAAACAATTAAAAAGGCTAACAATAAAAAAATGTTAATGATTTAGTACATATTTGGGCTGGAATAGCAGTTCTGAAAAGAATGCTATATTCATTGGTATTGACCAAAAGATCTATCATATATACTTTAGTAAATAAAAGATTATAGTTGGAGACAACTGAGTGACTGAACTGAACTGAATACGTTTGTATAAAATTCTAATTCACATAAAATTGTCCAGAAAAATATCTGCCAGCATGCTCTTAGAGGTTTTCTCTAGTGAGGTAATTTTGGATGATTTTGGTCTTCTTCCTCTTATTTTTCTGTATGTTTGAGTCCTTCCTTTTTCTCTTATTTTCCTTCTGTCTTTCTTTCATTCTTTGCAATGAGCATATATAATTTTTATGGTTCCTGAAAACAATAGAGATATTTTTTTATTTTGGAAGAATAAAACACAAACAAAACCGCCAAAGGTCAATGAAACATGTCTGACAAATTTTGAACCTTCATGTTTAAGGACATTATGAGTCATTCATAGTCAAAAGACATAAAAAGACAATTCCCCCAAAAAGAAATACATGGGTCAATAAAGGTCTGAAAAAAACAAAAAAACCCTTAAACCTTATGAGCAATCAAATAAGTGCAGTAAGACAATGAGTTTCCATTCTCTTCTAACATATTGGTAAGGGAAATAGTATTTCCTTTTCATTGGTTTATAATCCTGGATGTTTCTAAAAGTCAAATCTATTATCAAGAGATGATTTAATGTCAACACAGCTGCCCTTTAATCTTGAACTTTTCAAATTAGCACTACCGATATTATTACAACTATGAGCTGTTTCCTAAGGCATGAGGCACCTCTCCTGAGCTTGGATGAGCAGCCTTGATCAGCGGCCACACGGACCGACGCTAGGGAAAGGCTCAGGCAATCTGCCACTTCAAAGGCCGAGATCTTGTCCACCATTTGGATGGAATCCCATGGAACGCTTTCTCGAGACTATTTTAATTTGATTAATTTCTCCAATTTATAAAGCTGGAAAGTTTTTTTTTTTTAGCACAATTGCATTATCTCATGGAGGCTTTATGGATTTGAATCACCAATATGCATTAAAATAGCCACAATTAAAGCAAACTAAATGTCTTTGTTGGTAGGGTCTCTGCTCTACAGCCTTTAAAAATGCTATCTATACACTTTATCTTTAGCAGTGGGACAGAATGTTCTGTTCATTCAAATACATCCATTCATCAAAGCAAAGATGAAACTCAACTTCAAAAAGTGACCTTGCATTTGGAAGTTGGATTCTTAGCCAGCAGGAAATAGAGACTATTACTGGAGTGCTCGGATGGGGGTGGTTAATAGGACGTCACTGGAAGAGATTTGTAAAAAGACAGTGATTTCAGGGACATCCATGTTCATCCTTGCGTCCTGAAACAAATTCCTCTCCTTTTTGCTCTCTGAGTCCTCAATTTCTCCAACTAAGCACTCTTTCCCACAATGTGACCGAGGCATAATATACATTTTCCAAAGTGGGGACAGAATGACTTATACTCACTGTTGGGTGGCAGTGACTGACCCCAGGCCTTTTCCGGAATGGAAGGGCATGGTGCAGAAGGTCATCACTGCAGGAGGAAAGATCAAAGAGAAGCCAGAAAAGGTGGCAGACCAGGGCTGTGGTTTATTCCATCAGGCAGTAGCCCATATTACACAGTTATTGGCAGTTTGTATGAACATGTCACCAGCAGTGGTCGTCATTGTCCATTTGTCTATTTCAATGCACACAGGTTTTGACATCTACCTTCGGCTTTGAAAATACAAGACTAATGGCTCATGTATTTCAGTCGCTAAGTCACATCCGACTCTTTGCAGCCTCATGGACTGCAGCATGCCGTGCTCCTCTATCCTCCACTGTCTTCCGGAGTTTGTCTTGTGTATAGAAGTTCCATTAACAGAAAGCCAATAAATCCAAGTGAGTTATTAGCCAAGTTTCTTCATTTTTCTTGTATCCTGCTCTAAATAAGAGACAAATGTCAAGTATTGAAAGGCAAATGAGCAAACTATTCAATATAGGAATTCTACAAGTTACCTTCCATAGCACCTAAATCTTCCTTTTTCAACCTCTGATCCTAGACAGTTAGCTGCCTCCTCATACTGTGAGATCAGATATGGTGGTGTCTTTTTCAAATTTTATTTACTTTTAATTGAAGGATAATTGCTTTACATTGTTGAGTAGGTTCCTGCCATACATTGACATAAATCAGGTGGAGGTTTACATATGCCCCCTCCCTCCTGAGCCTCCCTCCCATGTCCTACCCCCTCCCACCCCTCTAGGTTGTCACAGGGCACTGGTTTGAGCTCCGTGGGTCATACCGAAGGTGTGACAGTGGTGTGACAGTGGAGGACAAATTCTCACTGGCCACGGATTTCCCGCTCGGCCCTGTGTGTATTTCCAAGCTCCTCTCGCTGTCTGCCCACCTCCTTCCCCACCCACCGCGCCTACAAGTCTGTTCTCTATCGTCTGCATGTCCCTCGCTGCCCTGCAAATAGGTTCACCAGGACCGTCTTTCTAGATTCCATATATGTGTGTTAATACATGATATTTGCTTTTCTGACTTACTTCTCTCTGTACAATAGGCTTTAGGTTCATCCACTTCATTAGCACTGACTCAAATGTGTTCCTTTTTATGCTGAGTCATATCCCATTGTTTACATACCATTGTTTATATATGTCACAGCTTCTTTATCCATTCATTTGTTGATGGACATCGAGGTTGCTTCTATATCCTGGCTATTGTAAATAGTGCTGCAATGAACATTGGGGTACACGTAACTTTTTCAATTATGGTTTTCTTAGGGTATATGCCCAGTAGTGGGATTGTGGGTTATATGGTAGTTTTATTCCTAGTTTTTAAAGGAATCGCCACACACTGTCTTAGCTGTGGTATTGTCTTAAATTCCAGTTGCACTCACCAGATCGTTTTACCAAGAGACAGAGATGCAAACATTTTAGAAAACATTCAACAGGGCTTCCATCTCAAACTCCTCTCTAAATTCTTTCTGGCAAGAGCTCATGTTATGAGCTGAAAATATATTTTAATTCTCAGAAAAATTAAAGTTGGCTTAAAGCTCAACATTCAGAAAACGAAGATCATGGCACCCGGTCCCATCACTTCATGGGAAGTAGATGGGGAAACAGTGGAAACAGTGTCAGACTTTATTTTTTTGGGCTCCAAAATCACTGCAGATGGTGACTGCAGCCAAGAAATTAAAAGACGCTTACTCCTTGGAAGGAAAGTTATGACCAACCTAGATAGCATATTCAAAAGCAGAGACATTACTTTGCCAACAAAGGTCCATCTAGTCAAGGCTATGGTTTTTCCTGTGGTCATGTATGGATGTGAGAGTTGGACTGTGAAGAAGGTTGAGCGTCGAAGAATTGATGCTTTTGAAGTGTGGTGTTGGAGAAGACTCTTGAGAGTCCCTTGGACTGCAAGGAGATCCAACCAGTCCATTCTGAAGGAGATCAGTCCTGGGATTTCTTTGGAGAGAATGATGCTAAAGCTGAAACTCCAGTACTTTGGCCACCTCATGCGAAAAGTTGACTCATTGGAAAAGACTCTGATGCTGGGAGGGATTAGGGGCTGGAGGAGAAGGGGACGACAGAGGATGAGATGGCTAGATGGCATCACTGACTCGATTGACGTCTCAGTGAACTCCGGGAGTTGGTGATGGACAGGGAGGCCTGGCGTGCTGCGATTCATGGGGTCACGAAGAGTCAGACACGACTGAGCGACTGAACTGAACTGAACTTACATAAGGTTCCATTACAGGCATACTAGAAAAATATAACTCAATAAACCCTAAGCTTCAGCAAACCAATAGGCCTCTTAGCTATGTTTTGTTAAGATTTGGATGTGACACTGAAAAATAGAAGGAAATGAAAATAAAATACAAAATGGTAATGGTCCTATCAGTTCAGTTTAGTCGCTCAGTCGTGTCCGACTCTTTGTGACCCCATGAATCACAGCACGCCAGGGTTCCCTGTCCATCACTAGCTCCCGGAGTCCACCCAAACCCATGTCCATTGAGTCAGTGATGCCATCCAGCCATCTCATCCTCTGTTGTCCCCTTCTCCTCCTGCCCCCAATCCCTCCCAGCATCAGGGTGTTTTCCAATGAGTCAGTTCTTTGCATCAGGTGGCCAAAGTGTTGGAGCTTGAGGTTCAGCTTCAGCATCAGTCCTTCCAACGAATATTCAGGACTGATCTCCTTTAGGATGGACTGGTTGGATCTCCTTGCAGTCCAAGGGACTCTCAAGAGTCTTCTCCAACACCACAGTTCAAAAGCATCAATTCTTCGGCACTCAGCTTTCTTCACAGTCCAACTCTCACATCCATACATGACCACTGGAAAAATCATACCCTTGACTAGACGGACCTTTGTTGGCAAAGTAATATTTCTGCTTTTTAATATGCTATCTAGGTTGGTCATAACTTTACTTCCAAGGAGTAAGCGTCTTTTAATTTCATGGCTGCAATCACCATCTGCAGTGATTTTGGAGCCCAAAAAAATATCTTTGAATTAAAAAAAAAATTACACTGAGTATGGCAGAAACCAACACAATATTATAAAGCAATTATCCTTCAATTAAAGAAAATTTCTACATTTATTCCTTTGTTTGCCTTTCCTACTGTTCTGTCCCCCTTGCAGTTCATCTTTAATGTATATTAATCTTCTTCATCTACCTCTATTTAACTTTGCATATCTATTCTTTCTTTCCTTCCTTTCCTCTCAACATATTTGTTAGTTAGTTTTCCCCACTTGGCACCCTGCTTCAGTTTTGTTTTCCAGCTTGTGCTGTAGTTAGTTTTGTTCTTAACTGGTAAATATAATTTTTTATTTCCTTTGTTCACTGGGTCAATCTCCTGTACTATATTTTAGTTGGACTGTTTTCACTTTGCTCGTGGGTGTATATGTTTATGAGTATATTCCATTATTTTAAATATTATTTGCCTGATTCTGTAACTGCCATTTGTCTGGGGTTCACCCTTGGACATTTGTTTTAATCTCACGTAATGCCACAACAAACCACTTGTGGAATCTTCGTTCCTGACCAGAGATCAAGCCTTGAGCCTTTGGAATGGAAGCAGTGACTCCAAGACCCTAGACTAGCAGAGAGCTAACCCTGGGGAGGACCAAACAGTGAGAACTCACACAAAGGGAACCATGTGAATACAAGACCCTGCATCACCCAGCCGCCAGCAGCACCTGTGCAGGACGCCTCGCCTAGCAACACACACACAAATACAAACCCATCCTCAGTGGGCAGCAGCCAGCTCGCTCAGCCCTGCCCATCAGAGGAAACCAAGCAGCAAGCAAGCACTCAGCACAAATCTCACCCTACACGAAGCTGACACGGACCACGGGGCCAGCTTTAGGAGGGCAGAAACCAAGAAGAAGAAAGAATGCAAGCTTGAGGGCTGGGGAAAGGAGACCTCAAACCCAATAAGTTGAAAAAAATAACGGAAAGACAGAGAAATACTACACAAATGAAGGCACAAATTAGGAACACAGACGTTCAAACAAATGAAGAGGAAATAGGCAAACCACCAGAGAAAGAATAATGATCACAAAGATGATCAAAAGCCTTGAAAACAAAATAGAGAAAATGCAAGAATCAATTAAAGACATTTAAAAAACTACACTGAGGATGAAAAGCTTCTAGCAAAATAAACAGTCACTTTCCAAGCTTTTAAGATGGAGTAAGATGCTAAGCAGGCTTGCCAGGTGACGCTAGTGGTAAAGAAGCCACCTGCCAATGCAGGAGATGCAAGACACGCGGGTTCGATCCCTGGATCAGGAAGACCCCCTGGGGTAGGAAACGGCAGCCCACTCCAGTATTCTTGCCTGGAGAATCCCATGGACAGAGGAGCCTGGTGGGCTACAGTCCATGGGGTTGCAGAGTCGAACATGACTGAATCAACTTAGCATGCATATATGCAAGATGCTAGGCAACAGCTAATAAGGTTGGTGAGGGTCCGATTCTGGAGGGTGGACCCAGCTGACCTAGATACTGTCAGAGGCGGCCAGAACATTAAAGGCTCATCTAGATGAACCTGGATTCTAATCCATAGGACACCCGGAGGCCAGTCTTAACAGCACCTACTCGGGACCTTGTAGCTCCTTTCTAGCTCCAGCTGCTGGCAATTCTTCCTGACGTGAACCAGAATCTGTCCCCCGAATTCCCATGTCCTGGTGCTAGCTCTGACCTGGGTGATGATGGACAGACACCGGCCCCTCCCCTGCACTGGGATTGTCCCCCACCTTGCGTCTCTTCTCACTCACCTGTTCCTCCTGCTGAAACACCCTTACTCGCTCCTTCCACTCTACCTGGCATGGCTGTCAAATGCCTGACCTCCGGGAGCCATCAGCCTCAGATGTGGTGCCCAGACCTGGAGTTTAGTGCACACGCATCTACGGAGCTCCGAGAAGAGCCGCACCACTGCCGTCACTGCCCTCGTCCAAGACCAGCTCTCAGAGCATCAGCAACGGTCTGGGTTTCCTCGAGTCCACTGCACGGCAGTGCTTCTTCCCGGAGATGCAGCAAACGCACGGAAGGCTCCCGCTTCTTCAGGAAAATGTCACCGCCTGGAAGGGGAGGCAGTGCTTTTATCCATTTTATGTCTGATGAGACCTTTCATTTCTGAGCCACACAGTTATTTTCACTGCGTGGAGGGGAAAGGGCGTAGATCGTGAAACTACTCTATGGAAGAAAGTCAAGGAGTTGTCATCTCAGATTTGAATTTAATCTGGGCTCAGGTGGCTTGAGGTTCTATTATGGATGTGAGCAGGTGTTGGTAGACACAGGCCCTTTCCATTAAAAACAGACTGAAATCTTGATCAAGAGTCTGTCATACAGAGTGAAGTAAGTCAGAAAGAGAAAAAGAAATATTGTATATTATGGGGTATGTATGGTGTCTAGAAAAATGATACAGATGAACCTGTTTGCAGGGCAGGAGTAGAGATGCAGACGCAGAGAAAAGACTGTGGATGTGGGGGAAGGGGAGGGTGCGACGAACTGGGAGCTTGGGACTGACATATGTACATGACCGTGTGTAAAATAAATAGCCAGCGAGAAGCTGCTGTGTAATGCAGGGAGCTCAGTTCTGTGCTCTGTGACGGCTTAGAGGGGTGTGAGGGCCGTCCAGGAAAGAGGGGGTGTGTATGTATACATTTAGCTAATCTGCATCGTTACACTGCAGAGGCATAAGCTGACACATTGTATAACTCAACGCTTAACACAACATTGTAAAGCAACAATCCTTCAAAAGAAAGAGTTACTGTGAAAGTGCATCAGGTGGACAGTGTGCTTTTAAGCGGGGGAGTGGCGGTGGGTTCGACAGGGCAGAGCTGACATGAAACACACAGATATGGAGGCAGGAAGGCTGGGTGGGGACATTCAGAGGGTCTTCACTCATCCCACCTTTTGTTACTCGGCCCCGTGGGGTGACTCACAGGCTGTCTTCTCTCTGAGGTGCCGTGTGGCATCACCAGGGACCATGAGACAGTGGCTTAGAGATGAAAGCAGAGAAGCAGCAAGATTCAGAATAATAGCTTTACGCAGACTGGAAATTAGAAATGCAGGCCAGTGAGTTCCCCCAACCCACCAAGCTCCCAATTTCCCACAAGAGCTCCTCAAGCCTCATACTGTTGGGAGAACCTTACATTGGCCACTGGCTCACATGGTCTGCATGTGACGGCCGCTGGACTCCAGGCAGAGGGGCCTCTGGCTCATGGGAAGAGCAGGCCCCGAGGAAGGGCTTGGGGCAGGTGGGTTTTGGAAGGAGCGCGCAGGAAACACGAGTTACGGAGCGGGATCTGTGAGACAGGGGAGGACCTCAGGGCCGGGCCAGATGGCTCCCTGAGCTCTGGAGGAAGCCTGAGTTAGGGTGGCCAGCAGGGTCCATGGCAGCTCGGCCTGAGCTTAGAAGGGAGGGGCTAAGGGCTTGGGCGTTCCAGCACCTGCTTCAGAAGAAAGTGGTGAGGAACACCGCAAGTCAGACATCCCAAGTCAGTGACCAAGGCTCTTGACTCAGCTTCACCTCCAGACTCAGCCCTGGGGGGCGGGGGTGGGGCAATGGCCTGAACTGTCTCCTCGGCCAGCTGGGTCCCTGCAGGGACGAGCCCACGGAGGGGGCCCTGCAGCCCAGGGAAACGGGGGGCCGTGGTCTGTGCCCCCCGTTCCTGGTGGACCCCCCAGAGGTCAGCAGCGCCCGCTTCCTGTCTGTCTGCAGTACCCTGCTGGGCCCCTCCTCTCAGCCACTCTGCTGGGCTCCTCCTGTGAACCCCGAGATTCTCGCCACCCCAGCCTCTGCCCAGGCAGAGGCTGCTTCCTGCAGCTGCAGCCTCACCATCCGCCTCTCCCCTCTCCAGCCCTCCGGTCCTGTCTAATCCTCGTAATCGCTTTCCGCGTTGACGTTTCTCTGAAAATCTGGAGTGGGTCTTCCTTTCCTAAGTAGATCCTGCTCAGTCATCTAGAAAAAGTGAAAGAGGGGGTGTGAGCTGCAGTGAGGACAGGAGAGAGGTGGGGATGCACGGGCCCCCGGGGACCTGGGAACGGCTGATGTGTGCGCCCAGGTCGGGGGGATGGGGAGGGTCAGGAGTGAGCAGCGTTGGTGGGGATGTCAAGGCAGGTTCCTGGAGGTGTCAAGAGGGACCACGGACCAGGAGGCCTGGGAGAGAGAACTTTCCTTCCATCAGCTTCTTGTGAGTCAGACAATCCCATCTTGTCTTGGTCCGGAGAACTTGAACACGTGTGGAAAGGATCCCTCGTTGAAACTGAAGACTTGACAGAATCCGGTGGATGGGTGCAGATGCTGGACGTGGGGGCCTGGACAAGAAAAGTTTCCGGGGTGGGGGGTGCTCTGGGAACACCGCATCCCAGGACTGAAACCAGGCCCCAGGATGGAGGACCCACTGGTCTGGAGTGCAGGCCAGTGGATGGCGCTCAGTGGGCCGTGCCCACTCCCCTGGACTGTGCACCCATGTCGTCCACGCACGGCCAGCCCCTGCTGTGCACTGTCCGGCTCGTGGACCTGGGACATCAGGGCCCAGAGGTGAGGCGCTGTGAGATCGGAGCAGTCTGAGACGGTATTCGATTCTCACTGTGCACCCCGGGATTCCACGAGCCCCTGCTTCCATGATGCAGTCAGAACAACCTCCAGACACAGCTGGACGTTTCCATGTTGAAGAGCTAGAGCGAAGGCCGTCCCGGGATGAGCCGGCCCCGAGTCTGGTTTCTTACTCGCCCTTAAGGTCCATCGCCTGGGTGCCTCCTGAGGGAGCTTGCGTTCCTTAGTGAGTGGGGCGGGGGTGCTGGGGGGTTAAGGAGGGGCTGAAACCAGGTCTGTTTCTCTCCTGACTTAGGGGGCATCTCTCAGGAGCCCACGATCACTCAGCCTTGGCACAGGTAGCCACACTTCTTGTCGAAGAGGGTATGGACTTTAGAAAAAAAATTCAAAGGCGTCCGCGAGGTGGGGGTCCCCTCTTCCGTCCCACCTCAGTTTTAGCCTTGAGTGCGAGGCCTCCCGTGGTTTCGGTGTGTCTGCCTGGCTTTATCCATCAGCCAAGGCGTGTGGTGGTCCTGGGGACCTTGGCAGTTTTCTTCACTGGCCTTCACCCCTCCACAGTCTAGTTGCTCCGAGCTTTTTATATCAGAGAAGACAAACACGCTGGTGAGCCCGCCTCCGCAGGCTCCGCTGCAGGCCTTGGATACCATGGCAACCGAACGCGCCGGGTCAGCTTCAGGTACGCCCCGCGGGGGACGCAGAGCGGATTCAGGTCTGAATCCCCGTGGTCTCAGCCCGCCTCCATCTCGAGCCGCTCTTCCCGCCAAGGTGGGCTGTGTGATCGCAGGGTCAGGGGGTCAGATGGAAGAAGAGGCTGTAAGAGAAGCATTTCCCCTGAACCCTTTTCGCCTTCCGCCACCGAGGTGGTCTCTGAAGACTCCCTGAAGATCCCTGGAGTTCTGCACAGTTCAACATGCACACGCGGGCCTGAGGATTTCCTGATTTGGTGCCTAGCAATGTGTTTAGGAAAACACTGTCTGGGATGAGGCAGGCTGAACCCGAGCAGCTTTACTGGCTAGACTTTACCCATCCTAAAAGAGCCACTGTGGAGAAAACCCCCAGCTGGGCCCAGGCAGCGGGGGCATAGACAACAGATAGGCGACTCAAGATACAAGCGCTTGTCACCAGGCAACCACGCTTCTTACAAACTGCTGTTTGCTGGCGATGCCGACGACAACAAGGAAGTCTTCTCGTCCACCTCACCTCCCGGGCTGGAAGGGGTCGTCGAGATCGCGGCCTTTTTATAACTTCTGAGCAGAGGGGTTTCCCTGACATGAATCTGGAAGGTCCCTGTGGCATCCCCTAACTGGGGAGTAAATAGTAATCTCGTCTAACATGCAAAGGGCTGCGTGCAGCCCTCTGCTTCTCTGTAGCGCCCTGAAGGTTTGGGGGTAGCTCCCCGGCCCACAGGGACCTTTGGAGGAGAAGCTACAACGAATCCACTCCTGAGTGTGGGCAGTTAAGCTCCCTGGGGAACTGAGTACCCTCACTGGTCCGGAGAAAGCCAAGACCTGGACGACAGCCAGTCCCTCCTTGGAGAACGCACAGCCCGCTCTGGGCGCCTGTCGTTCCTCTGATGTCTCTCTGTCCCTCTGAGTCCCTTGCTGTGTCCTGCCTTCCTTGTGCCACACAGAAGCACCCACAGGGCCCCCGCCTGGGCAGAGGTGCTCCTCCTCCTAGTGATGGGCTGTTTGTACACGGGTCCCCTCCGCTCCCCTCCCCTCTGTTCCCGCCCCCTCCTGTCTCCACCCCCATCCCACTGGAGTGGGCACGGCAGGCACAGGGGTCACCCCCCACCCCAGCGGGAAGAACAAAGGCAGAAATAAAGGACGTGACCTTCTCAAGGCCACAGAGAAACGGGGGAAGCGCGACTCTGAGGCCGGAGGTCCCTAGGTCTGAATGCAGGCTCGTGGCTAGTGCCCCAGATCCATGCCCCACCGCCCACGTGCTGGCAATGCCGAGGTCCACGCCACCCACACCTGGAGAAACAGGAGGGGCCCCTGCTGGGCGAGTGGCCCCTGATGGGCAAGCGGCCTCTGCAGCCCCCCTCCCCCCCGGAAGGAGGACCCTCTGTGGGATGGAAGCAAGTACATGGCAACGGCTCTGCCGAACTTCCTGCTCTTCAGTTGGCTACTTGGCGGCACGTGGTTTTAAAAATGCCTGGTTCTTGGAAAGCCTGATTTCTGTTTAAATACGCCAGGGCTGTGAGTGTCCACTCTGCTCACTCCACCCCCACACCTTGTGTTCTTGGCGGGGCTGAGAATCCTGCCTGAACTGCTTTTGCCCCTCCGTCAGAAAGCAGTTGGGCATATGCGTGGCAGGTCTATTCCTGAGTTCTCTCTTCAGTCCCATTGATCTATGTCTGTCTCTACTCCAACGCCACACTCTTGTAGAGCTTATGTTATAGCCATGTAATAAGGCTTGAAATCAGTAGACTGATTCTTTCCACTTGAGTCTCCTTTTTAAAAAATGTCTTAGCTGTTTCAGTTCATTTACATATCTATGTAAATTTTAGAATAATCTTGCTGTATCTACAAAAAGTCTTGCTAGGATTTTGATAAAAAAGTTAGTCGCTCAGTCTTGTCTGACTCTTTGCGACCCCATGGACTGTAGCCCTCCAGGCTCCTCTGTCCATGGGATTCTCCAGGCAAGAATACTAGAATGGGTAGCCTTTCCCTTCTCCAGGGGATCTTCACAACCCAGGGATAGAACCTAGGTCTCCTGCATTTCAGGTAGATTCTTTACCATCTGAGACACTAGGGAAGCCCAGGATTTTGATAGGAATTGTTTAAAACCTTATATCAACTTGCAGAAAGTTGATGTCTTCACTACATTGAGTCTGCCAATCCATGAACATGATATGCCTTTCAGCATACAAGGCCTGTGGGTGTATTATTAGATTTCCTCCTAAGAATTCCAGTTTTTGAGCAATGGTAGCTGGTATTGTATTTCTAATACTGTGCCCATGTATTCATTGCTAGAAATACCATCAATTTTGAATGTTTATCTTACATGTTGTGAACTTGCTGATTACACTCATTAGCTCTAGGAGCTGTTTGAGATCCCTTGGATTTCCTATATATATAATCATATCATCTCTAAGTAGCGACAGTCTTATTTCTTCCTTTCCAATCCATATGCCTTTAAAACATTTTAAAAATTGAAGTAAAATGTCATAACATTAAATTTACCATCTTAACCGGTTTTCAGTTCTGTGATATTACATACATTTATAATATTGTGAAAAGACCCTGATGCTGGGAAAGATTGAAGGCGAGAGGAGAAGGGGATGACAGAGGATGAGACAGTTGGATGGCATCACCGACTCAATAGACATGGGTTTGGGTAAACTCCGGGAGTTAGTGATGGATAGGAAGGCCTGGTGTGCTGCAGTCCATGGGGTTGCAAAGAGTCGGACACAACTGAGTGACTGAACTGAACTGATAATGTTGTGAGCCGTCATCACCATTCATCATCATAACATTTAATCTTGTAAAACTGAGACCCATACCCATTAGAAACACTCCCCCACGCCCCCTCCCCAGGTCCTGAGAGCCACACGACTTTCTGTCTCTAGGAGTTTGACTGTCTGAACGCCTACTTCACGTAAGCACAGAAATGCCGTGTTTGTCCTTTTCTGATCGACCCGTTTCAACAGCGTCACGCCCTCGAGGCCACACTGCTTGGCACGAGCTCCTCCGACAGGGTTCAGTCCGAACCCCTGGCACCTGAACAGGTGACTTTGTTTGGGAACAGGGTTTTGTGGATGTAACTGAGATGTAGAGGAAGTGGAGATGTACAGCAGTTGAGTGGACCCTAACCCAGCTTGACTGCTCTCCTTATAAGAAGAGGTGAGACAGAGATGCATAGAGAGAAGACGCCCAAGCAATAAACGAGGCAGAGACCGGAGGATGCTGCTGCAGATCCAGCAGCTCCAGGGCTCCCCGGGGCCCGCCGGAAGCTGGGGGACAGAGCATGGCGTAGCTGACCCCGTGACTTCTGACTCGTAGCTTCCAGACTATGAGAAAGTGAAGTTCTGTCGTTCTAAACTGTTCAGCTGGTGGTGCTTTGTTACAGCCATCCCGGGGAAGCTAACACAACACCAAGGTGTTCCTGGGGGTGGGCCTCCTGGGAGAACGTGGCTGGGCCCATCCCAGCTGGACCAGCTGGCTTCAGGCTGGACCACTGAGGCAAGGGCCTCCTTGAGGGTTTCATCACCGCAGGAGCCTCAAGGTCACCCTTGAGGCTGGGCAGTCCAGACAGCAAAGTGTCAAGAAATGATCCATGGTTTTTGTGTCACTGCATTTGGAGTTTTGAGTGTGGCTTGTTACAGTGCAGTTGACAACTGACATGTGGATGGATACAGGCTTGCTGAAATGAACTGTGTCCCTCCCTGTGGTTGGTAAGTGGTTGGCGGTCTTGGAATCCATCTGCAGGGGAGGCTGTTACCAACCAGCGTTCTTGGCATCCTTAATCAATAGGAATCGATCAGTGATCAGACGGGAAATTCGGGTGAGGTTTTACTGGGGTCCCGCTGCAGCAGTGGGGAACGAGAACAAGCAGCAGATCCACCTGCTTGCTCGCCTGGGGGTGGTGAGCTGGTTCCTTAAATGGGGTGAGGGTAGAGGTGTATCCCAGCTTCCCAGGTGACGCTAGTGGAAAAGAACCTTCCTGCCAGTGCAGGAGACACTAGAGATGTGGGCTCGGTCCCTGGGTCTGGAAGACCCCCTGGAGGAGGGCATGGCAACCCGCTCCAGTTTTCTTGCCCGGAGAATCCCCTGGACAGAGGAACCTGGTGGGCTACAGCCCACGGGGTCGCAAAGACACGATTGAAGCGACTTTAGCACACACGCACGCAGGGGTGTGTCCAGGGTCAGGCCAGACGGGTGGCTTAGGGAGTCTCCCCACACCTTGCGGGTGCTCTGTGCAGGGAGTACCGTGCTTCTGCGCCCAGCTCTTCAGAGGTGACAGTGCGCTCTCTCGGCTCTCTGTGTCTCATTGTCCGTAATTTGCCCCAACTGTGCGAGCAGTTTCGGCCCTTGCAGTTTCTTTCTGTCTTGTTTCTGGGAGACGCTTAGCCAGGCGCAGCACTTCAGCAAGGGGCCCCAGGCCCCAGGCCCCAGTCTTTCCTGAGGCCGCTGCTCTGTGAAGAGCCTGTGGCCATGTAGACTCGGATTCAGTTCAGCCTTCAGGATTTAAATCCAAACACTGGTCATGTGAGTCGTTCCTGAGCCGCCTGAGTCGCTCCGAGCCCAGAGAAGGGGGCCGAACCCTGGGCCAGACGGCTGTGGTCCTGGACCAAGAACCTCCCTGTAGGCGCTCGGGGTGAAAATACCTGCATCTGAAGCCTTCCGTGAAAGTGAGCATATTCTCGGGACTTCAGAGTCCAGACGTGGGCGGCCTCTCCGATCCCAGCGTTTCCTGCTGGGCAGGGCAGGTTCCACTCAACAGAGCCTTTCAGGGGTGACCACGGTCGCACAGTCTCAGGGGCTCCCGGGTCCAGAAATCTGGAGGTGGTGGGACCCCAGGCGAAGGAAGCTGCATTTCTGCAGAATCTTCCTTCAAGAGAATCCAGTTTAGATGCTCTGCTTTCCCTCCAGTCTCTTCTGCTCATTAATTATTTTTTGCAATAAAAGGTCTGTTTTTTATCCATTCCTCTGCTGATGGACATTCAGGTTGCTTCCGTGGCCTGGCTATTGTGAATAGCACTGCAATGAACCTTGAAGTACATGTGTCCTTTTGAATTATGGTTTTCTCTGCGTATATGCCCAGGAGGGGGATTGCTGGGGTATATTAATGCCTATATGTGGAATCTAGAAAAATAGCATGGTTTAGTCGCTAAGTAGTGTCTGACTCTTGCGACCCCATAGACTGTAGCCTGCCTGGTTTCTCTGTCCACGGGATTCTCCAGACAAGAATACTGGAGTGGATTGCCATTCCCTTTTCCAGGGGATCCTCAACACCCAGGAATCGAACCCAGGTCTCCTGCACTGCAGGCGGATTCTTTACTGCCTGAGCCACCGACAGCAGCATAGACGATCTGATTTGCAGAGACACAGATGTAGAGAACAAAGTACGGATCCCGAGGGGGTTAGGAAGGTGGATGAATTGGGAGGCTGGGATTGACTGACACACACCATTATGTCTAAAGTAGGTAACTGACGAGAACCTACTGTACGGCATGGGGACTCTGCTCAGCACTCCGTGGTGACCGAGATGGGAGGAAATCCAAAGAAGAGGGCGGTACAACAGACGCTAACACAACATCGTAAAGCAATTATACTCCAATTTTTTAAAAATCCATTGTTTTTAATCATTAGCGATCTGCTCAAATTAATTCGGATTTTCCGCTAATTTGTGTTTCTGAAACGCGGCTGTGGCAGCGTGGCTGTCATCCCTGGATCGCCGTATGAGCAAGCCTCACCAGGTGTGGGACCTTGCAGACGGCTGAGGGCTCCCGGGTTCTGATGGACCGAGTGCTGGGCCGGCTTTGCTGGGCTGGCTGTTCACACTGCCTAAGCCCGTCTGCCTGGCCTCGGGGCCCTCCGCCTCAGCAAACGTCTATGCCTCAACCTCCCCAGGACTCTCAGACTTTTCTGTAAAAACAAAGCAAAAGGTCTGTTTCTAGGGACCCCCTCCCCCAAACAGTGCAGAGGCAGACCTGCTCCCTACAAGAAGCAAAGGGAAGCAGGAACCAACAGGCCATGCAACCCAGGCCAGCCCCGGACTCACTGGCAGGATGTTTGGATAAAAAGCTAAACAGTAAGGGTGTCGGACAGGGTTCCATAAATGACATAGCACTCATTTCTTGATGTTTTTCTAACACATTTCCAAAAAAATCTCAATATGGAAAATTAATTCATGCTATAGACTAGGTCGAGAACATGCCATTAAACAGCCCAAGGGTGCACAGTGATGGATTCACAAACCGTGCATTCAGGTCAGTGCAATCTCTCCTTATCTAATCCTTCCTCTCATATCAGTGGGGCCTTGACCACCCTTTCTAATTTGTGTTGGTGGAATTAGGTTTCCTTGAGAGCAAAAAAAGTACTTAATTTGTCACCAAAGTTTGATTCCTTTTTTCTCCCCCTGCTCTGAACATAAATCCCATCAATTAGGTTAATAATGGAAGCAAATTTCATCGTGACATGAAGTCTCCCCCAACATTTGGGGCTGGACAGCGGCTTCTTTGCCTAATTGCATTAATAAAAATTTTTAGCAACATAGTTTTGGGGATCAATGCCCCCGCTCCTGCCAATCAGAGACTTTTCTCCTCGCTGAAAAGGGGCTAGACTTTCTAGTTTCTTTGTGACGGACTACGGAAAGGCTGAGGTGCCCCCCAGAAGATTAAATCTTTAATTTCACATTATTTCCAGCCATGTCTATAGAACAAAGTGGGCTTTACCTGTTGAATATGGGGCTTACGCGACTTGAAGGACCCTTGAGACATTAAGAGACGCCGTGAACGGTCTCTGAGATTTAAGCTGTGGGGAATTCTAAAGGGATTACCGCTGCATTTTCCATAAAACGAGAAATAAAAACAGACTTAAGCACTGCATGATCATAAATGC
Organism: Bos indicus x Bos taurus; assembly: GCF_003369695.1. Lineage (NCBI taxonomy): Eukaryota > Metazoa > Chordata > Mammalia > Artiodactyla > Bovidae > Bos > Bos indicus x Bos taurus. Next base: position 2,186,912 of record NC_040079.1, on the reverse strand, counting down.
ATTCCTGCCGTGATGGAGAGTCCCGTTCGCACTGCCACTCAGAGGCCCAGGCGGGGAGGGGCTGTCAAAGGCACCCACACTTGTAAGGATTTGGACAAGTCGAGCTCATAATGAAGTTAGGGCTGAATGCTTTGCAAAAATTGGCTGTTAAAAAAAAAAAGATACTCTTCCGTCTTCTGGGTCCAGAGGTGAGAACGCATACATTATGTTGCCATCATTAGGATATCTTTTGTACAGAATGCTAACCTGCCCTGGCCAGGACTGGAGAACCCTCTCTCTGAATAAAGGAAGAACAAAACTCTCTGGGAAGATTTTCATGACTGATTAGCTATGTGGGATGGAAAAAAAAAAAAAAAAGTGATGTCTCCCAAAGACCCAAAGAAAACGAGAACCCCAATTAAAACCCCGCTATCCTCACTAATCAGCTTAAAGACTCAACTAAAACAAAAATGCTGTTAAAAATGTAGCAGCTTTCCGGAGCGTGCATTGATTACCCAGCCACACACGTTCCGTGTAAACTCCGCGTCTCTTTATGTTGGGGCACATCCGGCTTTGTAAGTGGACGGCTGAAAGAGTGAAAGAAAATTAGAATAAATTGCAGACAAAATATGATGGACCTGGAATAACGTCGATGTGAAAACCGAACTTTTATTTTTAAGTATAAGCAAGATAGCAGTTTTCTATTAATAGATTTAGGGGAGTTTGTGGACTATCGAGGAAGAGAAGACTACCTCCAGGGACATTTGCCTTATTTAATAAATGAATTCCATTAACTCACCCTTGCTGGCCACACATTTTTAATAGAAAATTAAAGGTTTATAAAATGTTGCTTCTTACCCTACTATAGAAAAGTCTTCACAGCATAGTAGGGATCAGTAGGATGCCTGGATTCTTCTACCCTTTGCTGCTGTTCAGTCGCTCAGTCATGTCTGACTCTTTGCGACCCCAGGGACTGGAGCACGACAGGCTTCCCTGTCCTTCACCATCTCCCAGAGTTTGCTCAGATTCATGTCCCTCCCATCTGTGATGCTATCGAGCCATCTCATTCTCTGTCATCCCCTTCTCCTCCTGCCTTCAATCATTCGCAGCATCAGGGTCTTTTCCAATGAATCTAACCCTTAGATTCTGCAAATCGAAGTGCAATTTAAATACAGACCGAATAGAATAACATACACAGAAAGTTTAAGAGCTGGATGGTTTTCTGAGCAGAACCATCCAGAATTTCACAATACCAGGACTAACTTGCCGAAGACAACAGAGCTGGGTAGTGGAAGGCCTCACACAGGACCCCAGTGCCCAGCTGCCCTGTGTGACCTCAGCCCCTGAGCCGTGGCTCCAGTCCCATCATTTCCAGTCCGAGGTCACTGCACATCACGCCTGTCGCTGCACACCTTCCTTCCCAAAGCGAGTAAGAGGGAGCGAGAGGAAGTCAGGTTTGCCTGGTCAGGTGGGAGGTGTGGTGTCTTCCCACCTCTGCTGGGGCTCAGCTTTACCTGGAAAGACCCCTTTTCTGGAATGATCTTGACCGACACCTGCCTGGGGAAGGGTAAGCACTGCTGGCATATCCAGCTCAAGTCTCCCCTGTGGCCTGACACCCCCGGTCTGGGGCCATCAGGGTCCCCCACGCCACATGGCCTGGGCCCAGGGAGCTGGACTCGGGGGCCTGCAGAGGGGCTGCAGGGTTTTGGGGATCTGGGGCCACCGGGGTCCCCCATGCCACCCAGCCTGGGCCCAGGGAGCCAGACTCGGGGGCCTGCAGAAGGTTTTGGGGAGCAGGCACACCATCTTTGGATGAAACTGTGGCCCAGACACTTCCCCTGGATTCCGGTCCCAGGCCCCCACTGCTAGAAGACCACTTAGCATGGTCTTTCCCAGTTGGGGGTGAGCACATCCCCGGCGGGAATGATGGATCCTCCATCCCAACCTCCGAGGTCCTTGTCACCCTCTATTCTACCCTCCAGGGGTGGGTATGGCCCCAGGGGTCAGCCCGGCCCTGGCTTCCCCCCTACATCTCCGTGGCTGGTTGCCCCACTTCTCAGCATCCCTGGGAATGTGACCCCACTTCCAAACTCCACTGTGAGGCGTCCAGCTCAGTTATTGCAAAGCTCTCATCCCACCCTCCTTTGTGTCTCCCTCCGGTGGCCCTGGATCCTGGTGCCCCAGCCTTGGAGGCAGCTCAGAACATTGGTGATGAAGACCACGCTTATCCTGGTCACCTGCTTTTCTCCAGAACAAAGAGAGCTTGTTAGTCTTTGGAACACACGTGTTGATGACAGAGATCACGGTCTCTCACCATCTGGTCACCCCTGGGGCAGGCACAATTTATCAAGAACCTCTTAGAACGTAACACCCCAACTTGACAGGACCCGGCAGGAATTCCTGATGAGCCAAGGATTAAGCAAGGCTGCTTCTCCCCACGTCCTCACTGAAGCCCCCGTCTTCTCCTACAGCCCCCAGGCCAGGTGGCTCGTGCACAGCTGACTTTCTTAACTCGATTTTGTGGTGGGTGCTTCCTGTTCACTTACAATCCTCAGAGCTCACTGTCAGATTTACAAAATGTCCATCTGAATCGGGTGACTCAAAAAGAGATATTGCGTGTTTTTTTTCCCCGTGCCATTACTTGAAGCCCATGGTGTTTGCGTGTTTTTTTTTTCCCCCGTGCCATTACTTGAAGCCCATGATGTTTGCCTCGTGTTTATCCTGGTGGATTTTCCCTACTCCACCGCAGTCACTCATCTAGACGCAAAGGGGCACAAAACAGAGGCGTGAGCTGCTGTGAAGGCACGCCACTGGCGGAGAGCGCGCTGCACGCCACTCTGCACAGTTTTAATGACGCGTTGGTTTTAGTTCAATTTCTAGGTCGGTTCTTAAGGAAGCGGGGGTTTTCATGCTGTTTCCAACGTTCATGACTTGGAAAACGTCACTGCACCAGCCCATACAGCTGACCAGGTTTTGCATTCCAGTTCCTGTCTCACTGCTGGCGTTCTGTGTAAGGTCACCAGAGGTCCTCATGACAGTTCCGTGGGCCTGGGTATTTCTTACATCAGTAAATGCAGCCTGAAGGTGTCCGGTGTTACTGTCTCCTTTCAACACTTTTCCTTTTTTAAAAATTATTTATTTATTTTTGGCTGCACTGAGTCTTCGATGCCGCATGCGGGCTCTTCTCTAGGTGCGGCGAGCAGGGGCTCCCCTCTGGCTGAGGTCCGCGGGCTTCCCGCTGAAGGGGCTCCCCTGTTGCAGAGCACGGGCTCCAGGCACGTGGCTTCAGTCGCTGCAGCTCACAGGCTCTGTAGCTGTGGCTTCCAGGCTCTGGAGCACAGGCTCAGTAGCGCCATCATGTTTGACTGAGACTTCTTCTTTGCTTTGTCCACGGTGGGGGAGCAAGACTCTACTTCTCCCCAAGAGCAGCGGGCAGTCTCATCAGGATGTGAGACATGAAGCAGGAAAACAGCCCCAGCGCCACAGGACAGTTCAGGCTCCGAGCCGTGTCTGTGGTCTGGGCCATCATCCTCTGGGAAGAATTACTGCAGAAGGGGTGGTGGGGGGTGCGGGGACCACGTGGGCCTGGGAGGGATGACTATGACCTGAGCATCAGGGGAGCTGGGTGAGGACTCACATGAATAGAAGGCAGGGGCCCGGTTTACAGCCATCCTTGGAGGCCCTGCGTTGGGTCTGGTGCACTGGGCATGGGCTGAGGTTCTCTTCTGTTGCAGGGTCAGAGAAACGAGACACAGGAGGCTCCTGGAGAAAACAGCTGAGAGATGCTGGGACGTGCTGACTGTTCTAACCTGTTGCTCATTGTTCCAAAGACAACGGGACTTGCAGATGGGGCTGTGGCTGCAGGGGAAGGTGCGAAAGGAAAGCTGAGTTTTATCAGGGAAGGTGCCAGGAACTGTCCACTATTTAGCTGAGGCGTGGTCTGTGAGCCGTGAGGACTCACGTTCATGCCCTTCGACCCAGGACCCATCTGCGTCCCCCTGGTCAGTTGGTGCTCAGTGCTGAGAGTCACCTCTGGGTAGGATTCTTCAAAGAGAAAAGGAAACTAAGGGCACAGTCAAGCTGCTCTGCCCACTGGAACATTAAGAGCTTCAAAGACTCCGTGTGTGCGTGCATGATAAGTCGCTTCAGTCGTGCCCGACTCTTGATGATCCTATGGACTGTAGCCCGTCAGGCTCCTCTGTCCGTGGGATTCTCCAAGGAAAATGCTATTTCACACCTTTGTGTGGCTCCCAAGCCGACCACCTTTCACAAATACAGTTCAGTTCAGTCCAGTCGCTCAGTCGTGTCCAACTCTTTGTGACTCTTCACAAATACAAGCTGGGGCAAACCAAGGCTTGAAACACACCGACCCTTCAATGCAGAATAAACAAATTCTCCATGCATCTCCAGGAGATTTTATTTTATCATTCAGATGAACTTAACAAGAACTCTACTGGCTGCTGTCCTGCTTACTGTGCATGGGGACCCTGGTCCAGCTGGGGAGCCCTGGCCCCCAGCACTCTGGCCGGCACAGCCCTTTTCTTCCTCACCGCTCAGTGTCCTCTTCCGGCCGCCCTGGACAGGCCGCAGGTTCGTATCCTGTCCCCGCTGTGCATGCATCTCTCCTCCGTCTGAACCAAGTGAGCACCTCTGGAGTGGTGGACGGACATGTCAACTGACCTGAGATTCAGATCAGATCAGATCAGATCAGTCGCTCAGTCGTATCTGACTCTTCGCGACCCCATGAATCGCAGCACGCCAGGCCTCCCTGTCCATCACCAACTCCCGGAGTTCACTCAGGCTCACGTCTGTCGAGTCAGTGATGCCATCCAGCCATCTCATCCTCTGGCATCCCTTCCTCCTCTTGCCCCCAATCCCTCCCAGCATCAGAGTCTTTTCCAATGAGTCAACTCTTCCCATGAGGTGGCCAAAGTACTGGAGTTTCAGCTTCAGCATCATTCCTTCCAAAGAAATCCCAGGGCTGATCTCCTTCAGAATGGACTGGTTGGTCTCCTTGCAGTCCAAGTGACTCTCAAGAGTCTTCTCCAACACCACACTTCAAAAGTATCAATTCTTTGGCGCTCAGCCTTCTTCACAGTCCAACTCTCACATCCATACATGACCACAGGAAAAACAATAGCCTTGACTAGACGGACCTTTGTTGGCAAAGTAATGTCTCTGCTTTTGAATATGCTGTCTAGGTTGGTCATAACTTTCCTTCCAAGGAGTAAGTGTCTTTTAATTTCATGGCTGCAGTCACCATCTGCAGTGATTTTGGAGCCCCCAAAAATAAAGTCTGACACTGTTTCCACTGTTTCCCCATCTATTTCCCATGAAGTGATGGGACCGGATGCCATGATCTTCATTTTCTGAATGTTGAGCTTTAAGCCAACTTTTTCACTCTCCACATTCACTTTCATCAAGAGGCTTTTGAGTTCCTCTTCACTTTCTGCCATAAGAGTGGTGTCATCTGCATATCTGAGGTTATTGATATTTCTCCTGGCAATCTTGATTCCAGCTTGTGTTTCTCCCAGTCCCGCGTTTCTCATGATGTACTCTGCATATAAGTTAAGTAAACAGGGTGACAATATACAGCCTTGACGTGCTCCTTTTCCTGTTTGGAACCAGTCTGTTGTTCCATGTCCAGTTCTAAGTGTTGCTTCCTGACCTGCATACAGATTTCTCAAGAGGCAGATCAGGTGGTCTGGTATTCCCGTCTCTTTCAGAATTTTCTGCAGTTTATTGTGATCCACACAGTCAAAGGCTTTGGCATAGTCAATAAAGCAGAAATAGATGTTTTTCTGGAACTCTCTTGCTTTTTCCATGATTCAGCTGACGTTTGCAATTTGATCTCTGGTTCCTCTGCCTTTTCTAAAGCCAGCTTGAACATCAGGAAGTTCACGGTTCACATATTGCTGAAGCCTGGCTTGGAGAATTTTGAGCATTACTTTACTAGTGTGTGAGATGAGTGCAGTTGTGCGGTAGTTTGAGCATTCTTTGGCGTTGCCTTTTGCATGATTGTCTTCGTATTTGACTGGGACAAAGACTGCGGCTTCCCCACTGTGAAGCACCGCATCCTTCTCTGTCTCTCTCTTTGGCTCTTTAAAGCAGTTCTTCTTTAAAAGCTTGTATTTTATTGAAGTGTAGTTGATTTACAACGGCTCGTTAATTTCTGCTGTTCAGCAAAGTGACTCAGTTGTACATATACACACACTCTTCCACGTTCTTCTCCGTTACGGCTCATCGCCGGGTGTTGAATGAGTTCCCTGTGCTGCACGGCAGGATCGTCTTGTTCATCCGTTGCGTGTACCTAGTTTGCGTCTGCTAATCCCAAACGCCCAGTCCTTCCCTCCCCCACCCGCCCCTGCCAACCACAGTCTGTGAAATGATTGACTAACAGACATATTTTAGCTTCCAAAAGCCAGTGCGTTTGTTTTCTCCCAAAGAAGGGGATATGTTGTGATACTCTTCATGGGTTAGGGATCATGAGACCATTCCTCTCCCTTGAAGGGAGAAGAAATGATACAACAGTTACTGATGATCTATTAGAAAGTAACAGTCTTCCTGCCCCGTGGTACAGTTGCCAGCTGGATAGACCCGTCTGGGTAATATTTATTTCATTGTGCAGCAAATGATCTCAGGCAATTATATTTTTTATAGATTAAAGACATTTTTGTCATTTTTAATGTCTTACTACTGGTACTTTATAAAAAGTATTTGAGATTATGTTGACATACGTTTTACAACAAGAACAGCTTCAGTGGTATTTAATGGATAACTTATTACTAAGAAAGAATTCTCCAGGCTTGTTTTACCTTTTAATTGGTGGTGCTATCTCTGAGCAGTTTTTGTTGCATGCACAGCAGTGTGAGAAATGATCAAGAGGATGATAAATAATAATAGTAAATATTTTGCTAATTGACCAGGAAGACTTAAGAACCATTACAACAATGAGAAAGGCCTCATTTGTCAAGAAGGGAGAAGAAGAGCTTGGTCTTCGAGTATTCATTAAAACTAAAGGAAGACCAAACTGTGATATTTGTTTAAGAAGGCTTAAGAAATTTATTTATGCCTTTTGGATAAGATGTAACGAGTTCACATCAGATCAGGCATAGAATAAGAAGCACTACTGCCATATGCACAAGACACCTTGAATGTGAGGAAGAGAAGTGATGCCTCAAATTCAGTTTGCCTTCAAATGCCATGAAGAGCGAGCAGAGTTTCTTTCTAGTGCCTGGTGGAATCGCAGGGGCAGTCAGGAGGAGCCAGCTTCCTGGTCTTTCCTCAAGTTCATGTGAATGCCCACATCTTCCTCGTTAGATGCTCTGGGTCCTGGCCCGTAGACGGAGGCAAGTCCCCATGAAGGAGAACAGCCACTCACCGTGATCCATCTGGGAGGTTCTCCCCTCTCCGCCCTTTCTGATGGGGAGAAAGGCACAGCCCCTCCACTTGCTATCTACCTCCATCTGTCCATTACCGTGACGCCGAGACCCCCTCCATTTATGGCTTCTGGACAAACAGGATCTTCAGTTAAAATGGAATTTCAGAAATTAACAAGGAATGCCTTTTTAGCATAAGTATATCCTATATGGGAGAAGGCAATGGCACCCCACTCTAGTACTCTTGCCTGGAAAATCTCATGGATGGAGGAGCCTGGTGGGCTGCAGTCCATGGGATTGCTAAGAGTCGGACACGACTGAGCGATTTCACTTTCACTTTTCACTTTCATGCACTGGAGAAGGAAATGGCAACACACTCCAGTATTCTTGCCTGGAGAATCCCAGAGGCGGTGGAGCCTGGTGGGCTGCCGTCTATAGGGTCGCACAGAGTCGGACACTGAAGTGACTTAGCAGTAGCAGCAGTATATCCCATATATTCAAGCTTCAATTTAGCTGGAACACCTGTATCTTTAGTTGCGAAGTCTAGTAACCCTGTTGCTATGTCTGTTTGTTGCTGAGCAGCCAACGGGTTCCCCGTTGTTTTCATCACTGATTATCCCTGTACACGAGTCCTTGCCCCTCGCATCCCTGTGCTGGGAGCTTCCAGGATCACACAGAAAGAGGAGACCCTGCCCCTGCCCTGTGGAGCCCAGGAGAGAACACTCAGTGCACACTCACCGCAGGCTGGGGACTACGCACTTTGTGTACCTTTCTCCATGCAGTTCTTGTTCTGATTCCCAGAAGCTGGTATTTTTACTCCTGTTTAGGACGAATAGGGAACGTGTGGTCGGGTTGACCTCTGACCCATGCTCCATCGGGGGCGGCACGCAGCCTGTGAGGCTGTGCTCACCCGCCTGCTGTGTGTCCTACGTTTGGAGACCTCTTTTCCCCAGAGTCCAGCGGCGAGCTCCACTCAGATGCTTAGAGTCCTGGTCTAGCAAACGGCTAAGCTGGCCAACACGCCACGGCCCTGGGGTAAAACAAGGTGGTAAAAGCAGAATATGGGAGCTCGTGCCCCGACGGGAAGGATCCTGGGAAGGGCAGCTGAGGACCACTGATCTGGGTTGTCAGCAAGTCCAAGGGCGTTGGTGTCAAAGCGCAGAATCCTGACGGTGTCTGTGGTTGCTGAGTGGAGGGAGTCCACTCGACAAAAGGGGAGGACAAGGAAGGAAGGGAAACCGCACGCATCACGCACAGACTCCCCTGGTCCCGCCCTGAATGGAGATGCAGGCGCTTCCAGGGTCCCAAACAGAAGGAGCTTTTCACAAGTCAGTGACTCCGGGAGAGGCTCTGTTATCAGAAGTCCAAGGCTGTGAGGACAACACAGAATTGGGTGGAGAGAGATATGGATCTCCAGGATGGAAGTCCAGGATGGCTTCCTGGAGGAGGGGGACTGTCCCTGGGCTTTTGTTTCTGGAACCACTAAAGGGAAACGCTTTTAAGATGAACCAAGGGGGAAACGCCTGCAAATGGATCGCAGGTATCCCCTAGTGTACAAAACACGCTCCTAAAGAATAGTTGTTTAGTCGAGGATTTACACTATGTATTTATTCATCCATCCATCATATTAAACTGCCCACTGGTGCCGAGTCCTGGGGAGTGGCATGGGACACAGGGCTGGCTGGAATATTCTCAGCGCTGCCTCCATGAACTTCAGAGTCTACTTAGGGGTCTTTTCTGTGGTGGATATGGTAGTATTTTAGGCTCCATGAGCATTTGGTCTCTGTCACAGCTGATCAGCTTTGCCAGTCAGGCCAAGCAGCCAGCCACCAGCCACGAGGGAACAAGCAGAGCTGTGTTACAACTAGACTTTCTGTATGGGCCCTGATCATTAATTTCATATAACTTTCTTGTGTCGCAAACTATTTTTCTTCATTTGACTTTTTCAGTCATATAAAAATATAAAAGTCACTCTTAGTATAGGAATTATCAAAAATTGTAAGTGAAATGGTTGACAGGAGTCAATTTAATATTTTATATTTAATATATTTATTTATTTAATATTTAATATCCTCAAAAGAATTGCAAGCCCCCTCAGGTAGGGCCCAGGTGCAAGCACCTCCAGCCCCTGCAACACCCTGCAGAGTGCCGGTGTGGACAGAGCAAGCGTGGACAGTCCAGGCGTGGACAGCACAGGCGTGGGCAGTGCAGGTGTGGGCAGTCCAGTGTGGGCAGCACAGTGTGCAGTGGGACTGGATACCACGGAGCTGAGCAGGGCTGTCCCAGACCCTGCCCACGGGAAGGGCTGTGAGCTGCTTCAGGTAGAAGCAGAAAGGAGGTCACCCCACTGCCCTTCCGTCTTCTGTCCCAGGACCGCAGCTCCCTAAAGATGCAGAGCAAGGTCCACTCTGGTCATCTGAAGCCGTCTCTGAAGCCAGCTCCACCCTCCCAGACCCCAGTAGGATAAATAAACGCCACCACAGGCCCAGAGCCCCAGCGGTGACTTCCCTTCAGCCTCGGGCTGGAACTCTGGGATTCTTCAGGGGAGAAACATCTCTGCTCTCCTCTCGGCAGGGGCAGTCAAATGCCACGATCTGGCACGAGACGCCCGGATGAGGAGGGCTGCTGTCTCCCTGGCGTGGCTGGCATCCTTCCCGGGCCAAGGTGAGGGATGCAGTGCTCCCTACAGACTCTGGATCCAGCTGCTTTTCTGATCACTGACTTTTGCTCCGATCTGATCATGAGATAAGGCTGGGATTAACATGACTTGGGCTGTTTTGATCGCTCTAAGACAACCCCAAACAACAACACAGCATTTGGCTTTGAAATGTGCCTTCTATACCATCTGGCTGTTGTGCTTACCTGTAGCAACCACCTATTAACATGGAAAACCCAGCAGCGGCGATGCTATCGGCAAGCCGGCTGAGCGGACCAGCTGGCCCTGCCGCTCTGCCCTTGGCTGGGGAGACAGAGAGACGCGGGCCCAGGAGGACCCAGTCTCCGGACGCCGGCACAGCCCCCGCCGTCTGGGATCCGACAGACGCACCTCAGGAGGTGCGGCTCTCACAGGTGTGTGTGGGGGAGGGCTGCATTTATCCTCTGCTCCGGGCAGGCGTCCTGGGGGGCAGGGTGGGGGCCGCCTGTGTGTGTGCTGAGCATGTGCACGCGTGTGTGCATTGAGCAGGGGCACGAGGAAAGCCCCCTCCCGGGATATGAGCCTGTCCAGCTCTCTGTCGGCCCTCCCCCACCTTTCCTGTGGTCTCAGGCACCTCTGATGGACAGAGATCCCTCTGAAGGTGCAGGAGCCCCCAGTGCATGGTGATGCTCATCTGGACACAGTTCACACGTTTGCCGGGGGAGCTGAAAGCGGAGATGGGGGAGTGGGTGATGGGGGCTCCCAGCCTGGCCATGGGGGATCTCGGGAGGGAGCAGGGACAGCTCGCGGATGCAGGCTTGCGGGCCGTCAGGGGGCGAGGAGATCCAGCAGCTATGCAGAGGTGAGGTCGGCTCTGCACAACCCAGATGTGGGTTCTGCGTTGACTAAGTGAGAAAGCCTGGCTCACTCTCTGAAGCTCTGCTCTTCCCCTAAGAAGAGGCCAGCGGTTCTGAGACCTAGTCACCAGCTCCCTGAGGGACACCAGTGTGCTTTGAGTGACCTAGAGTAGTGGAGGGCCCAGCCTCGCCAGGCGGCCCCGACCTGAGTGTGGGCATGAACCGGAGCAGCACTGGCCGTGCTGTGCCTGACCCAAGTGTAGGCAGAGCTGGGGGCTCCGTGATGACCACCGCAGACAGAGGTGCACTGTCCTCCCTACACTCCTGGGCATCAAGGCAAGCATCACATACACGAATGATGCGTCAGGGTTCTCTGGGATCAGCTTTTGACCCCTCCTAGCCTTGTTCACAGGTTTGGACATGGCCCACACTTGGGCCCACCTTACTCCACCCCTGTTCTTGGCTCTTTCCCAGATCCAGCCCTTTCTTTAGGCTCATCTAGAACTTCACCACCTCCCGGAAGCCTTCTGGGACTAACGGTCTGAGAAGCACATTTTGACACCTGGTGGCAGAGGTCGGCGGCTCCATGCCCCCCTACCAGACCATTAGCACCCCGTTCACCCTCACCCAGCATGTTACCACCACAAGTACCCGCAAGGCAAGAGACATCCCAAGGAGGGTCTGATGGGTGCCACCCAGCCGTAACCCTGGCTGTGAGTGGGGCAGACTGTCTCTGGGGAGAAGGAAGGGCTTTGTGAAGAAAACAGTATCATTTGCAAAGAATTCTCCGTGGGCATGCATTGAAAGACATCAGTCACTCGTGTCCAGCACTGTTGAAGGTAGAGAGGGAAATCCGAGAAGAACTGACTGTCGCTTCTGTAGTGGAATTTATGTCTTTGGCAAGAACGGTTATGAAACAGTACATTTCAGAATGTGATTTCTGGCCTACGTGCGAGTGCAAAGCAAAGCCTTTCCCTCTGCCTTCATCTCTGTGGCCAACCTTATCAATCGATAAAGCAAATGAGGTGACCCTTTCTCCATCCTCTTGGCCTTGAACTTGCTCTCAGCACCTCCTCCAGCCCTGATGAATGCCCACCCTGCTCTGCCATCTGTCTCCATGCCTGTGGGCCCAGGAGGGGGGCAAGCTTCATGTATTGTGACCCCCAGACTAGGTCTTGTCTGCCACACATAATATTCTCAGAAATAATCACTTAATAACCTGCAAAGGTTATTTTCTTGATTTGTTCTTTAGGGTTAAAGTAAGCAATACTTTTTAAAAGAATAAATTTCGATTCTAAGGATACTATTTAAATTTAGTGATTTCATGTACATAAGAAAATTTGTACTTGCCCAATAAAAATCTTATACCTCAGCCGTTCGCCATCTGTTTCGCTGTTTTACATTTTGCTGTTGTTGTTTAGCCAGGTCTAACTCTCTGTGACTATGGACTACAGCCCACCGGGTCCTCTGTCCGTGGAGTTCTCCAGGCAGGAGTATTGGAGTGGATTGCCACTCCCGTCTCCAGGGGGTCTTCCTGACCCAGGGGTTGAATCCGTGTCTCCCACGTTGGCAGGTGGGTTCTCTGCCACTGCACCACCCGGGAAGCCCATTTTACATTTTCAATACACGTTAAAGCGCCAAGTGTCGCCTAGAAACGCAGACGCTCACGTTCTGAGCCTTCTTCTTTGTAGGGGTTTCGTTTGGATCTGCTGCTTAAAGACAGGGTTTGGAGATGTGGACTTGGCCCAAAGTGAGCTCAGGGGACATTGACCTGTCAAGCTCGCCACTGCATGTGACTGGGATTCTCCAAATCCCCTTGTGTGTCAATAAAACGCTTCATAAAGAATACATAACAAAACAGTCATTGGGAGCCTCCATGGATAACACAAAAAGTCACCAGTAACCACGGCAATTGTTTAGAAGCAGAGATCTTTTTCAAGTGTGGGTTTGGGGGTCGTGGGCCCTGCTTGTAATTGCAAGCAGGGTGACACTGAACAGCAGACGCCTTCTGAGTCGGTAGTGAACACACACCAGGTCCCCTCGTCCCCCGGCAGGGGCGGGAGGCTGCCACGCTGGACTAGTGAGCACACACCAGGTCCCCTCGTCTCCCGGCAGGGGCGGGAGGCTGCCACGCTGGACTAGTGAACACACACTGGATTCCCTCGCCCCCCGGCAGGGGCGGGAGGCTGCCACGCCAGCCATGTCCACTTGGGACAATACGCTCCCACGCACAGTCCAGAAATGACATTGTGAGCTGTGCTGCTTCATAGCTGTTCTTGCCAAAGATCGAAACTGCACCACAGATGCTGCTCCATCAGGGCCCAGCTCGCCGTCCCCTTCCTTTCCGCGGCTCAGGCACCGGGCTGACCGCAGTGGCCCGTAGCCCGCGGTGTCACCTGGATTCCATAGCTCAGGGTTGGGAGCTCCCAGCGGGACAGCACCTGCGCCCATCGCTCCTGGGCAGGAGGTGTCCCCCTCGGGCCTGCCGTGTGCCAGGCTCGCTCTGTCCTCCGCCTGAAGGGCTGTCCTCCTGACACCCACCCCGTCTCGCCTGAAGGCACCATCTCTCTGGGTCTTGCTGCGGGGGAGGTCCCCTCTCTGGCCTTTTGACCATAGCTTCATAAGTGACCAAATAGCTCACGTATTATCTCTAGTCTCCTTCCATCAGAGGGCAGAAAGCATAAACCTGCATATTCGTTTCAGTCAGCTCTCATAGCCTCATACACACAGTTACAGACACAAAATAGATGTCTATAGGAATTCAAGTCAATACAAACATTTTGAGTCAAAGAACTTTGACGAGAGTAACATTTAAGGGGTTGGTTTTCAGTTGCTCAGTCGTGCCCAATTCTTTGCAACTCCATGGACTGCAGCACGCCAGGCCTCTCTGTCCTTTACCCTCTGCCAGAGTTTGCTCAAACTCACGTCCATTGAGTCAGTGATGCCATCTCAACCATCTCATCCCCTGTTGCCCCCTTCTCCTCCTGCCTTCAATCTTTCTAGCATCACAGTCTTTTCCAGCGAGTCAGCTCTTCGCATCATGTGGCCAAAGTATTGGAGTTTCAGCTTCAGCATTAGTCCTTCCAATGAACATTTAGGACTGATTTCCTTTAGGATTGACTGGTTGGATCTCCTTGCAGTCCAAGGGACTCTCAGGAGTCTTCTCCAACACCACAGTTGGAAAGCATCAGTTTTTTGGCGCTCAGCTTTCGTTATGGTCCAACTCTCACATCCATCCATAACTACTGGAAAAGCCATAGCTTTGACGATAAGGACTTTTGTAGGCAAAGTGATGTCTCTGCTTTTTAGTATGCTGTTTGGGCTTGTCATAGAAGTACCACCTTTTTATCTGATTGTTGCCTCTGCTGGAGTGGGGGGCGGGGTCCATCACAAAGCACGTAACCTCTCGGTATCTCAGTCTCCCCCTTCCTTATGGTGACGTCATCATGTTTATTTCCCAGAGCTTAATTAATATTTGCCAAGGTACTTTGATATCCTGAGATGAAAGGAGATACAGCAAGCAAAACATTGTCAGCATTTGCAAATCTATCATTATGGCTATTGCTGTTGTTCGTAGAGATGATCAGTATACCGATAGTAACAGCCAGAGGACGGCTGCAGATCTTTGCATTTGATCCTGGCACCTCTGACCCAGGGCTATCAGGCTGGGACACGACATCCATCTTCCTGGTTTCCTGTCATTTATCACAGACTTGCCTAGAGGCCGTCCTGGAGGTAGGGGTGTGTCTCTCTGGCACAGCACCAGGAGATAAGGATGGACAAAATCTTGCTTTGAACATTTTCCTTCCCAGCTAGAAATCTTCTGTGGTTCCCACAGGGTGTCCCAGAGAAGCCCAGAGAGGGCAGACCCTGGACCTGGGGTCAGTGAGGTTGGAACTCAATCCTGCAGCTCTGCCCCTCACCATGGGGTCGCTCTGTCACACAGCGCAGCCCTGCTCAGCTCAGAAAGCTGGGATAACAGCGACCACCCTGTGAGGCAGGGTGGATCCGGCAGTGTAAGTGCAAAGTGTGAAAGTGAAAGTCGCTCAGTCACGTCCCATTCTTTGCGACCCCTCTATACAGTCTGTGGGATTCTCCAGGTCAGAATACTGGAGTGGGTAGCATTTCCCATCTCTAGGGGATCTTCCCAACCCAGGGATCAAACCCAGGTCTCCCGCATTGCATACTCTGTCTTATAATGTCTAGTGAAGGCACACAGGCACAGACCTGAGCTCACCGATTAAGCATGTGAACGCCACGTCCCCGGCTTGGTCACCTGTGGGTAAGGAGCTGAGAGGAGTGGCCCTCGCCTCTGTGCCTCAGCTGTGCCCTCTGTGAAATTGGCATGTTAATGCTGCCCGCCTCATACGACGAGCTAATGCCTGAGAAATGCTGCCCACGGCGCCTGGCACACCTTAGCTGTTCACAAATCATTTTCATATTACCATTGTCTGCACCATATAGGGGCTTCCCTGGCGGCTCAGCTGGTAAAGGATCCGCCTGCAATGCGGGAGACCTGGCTTCGATCCCTGGGTTGGGAAGATCCCCTGGAGAAGCGAAAGGCTACCCACTCCAGAATTCTGGACTGGAGAATTCCATGGACTGTACAGTCCATGGGATCAGAAGGAGTCGGACAGGACTGAGCGACTTTCACTTTCACCATATAGAGCTCCCGTGAGGTGTGACATCTGTCCCGTCCCCTGCACCCCTGGAGATGGCGATGGTTGTCCAGGTGATGAGGAGATGAGATGAACCATGGTCTGGAAACACGTGGCCCCACCCTTGCATCTGGGGCATTGGTTGGCCTGCTCCAGGGACAAGGTCGCTTCACTGAGCACCCTGTCTCCCTGCCCGCTCCCCCGAGACAGGGCAGAGGAAGAAAGGAGTGGAGTTTACCCATAAAATCCAGGATCCAGAACTGTATGAAAGCGTGCAGTATGCAGGTACTAAGCAGTCTACGGCGGGGAACCCTCCAGCTTGCTCTTCTGGGGAAAACCCCACCCTGTGTCTTACTCCCTTGTCTCCATCTCTGTGATGCTATTCGAGCGGGGTGCAAAGCCTCGGGCAGCCGCACTCGCTGGTGAAGAGATTTTTCCAATAGATTCTCAGCAACTCTGCTTCCATGGGTAAAATTCTGTCCAAGGTGTGGAGGGGTTGAATGGAATTATCCTTCATAGTTTTGTTTTTTTTTTAAACCCAAAGGACAGTTTCATCCGCTGGCAGCTCTCGCTTGCCTGCTGCTTGTTTGTGAGCTGAGAACAGGTAGGCCTGGCACCCTGGCCAGAGCCCCAGATGCCAGGCTGAGACTGGAGTGGGCAGGAGAGCAACCCACAGTCCACAGTCCACAGTCCCCGTGACTGAGGAGACTGAGGCCAAAGGCACAGAATGACAGGTTTCAGGTCCCATGGTGAGTTGGGTCCACACTTCCTGTGTTCGAGCCCTGGGAGCGGGCTCTGAAGGGCAGTGTCTACACAGCCAAATGGAGTAGAGCTACCAGACCCGATAGTGCCCTCTCTGCTGGCGAGGCCCTGCGGACAACCTCCCACAAGACTGCAGCCGACTTACAGAAGCCCTTGAGGATCCTGCGTTTGCTGGTAAAGTGAATGCCAACTTCCAATTTCCTATCATTCAGAGAGCACACATCTGAGAAGAAATATGCATTTCAGAGAGAAAGCTAATTCAAGGCTTCTAAAAAGTGTTTTGCTTAAAAGAGTAATTACACGGCTTGGGAGCCTTTGAACTAGCGTGGGTCTTTCATCAGTTTGTGCGCAGGAACACAGGCGCTGAGCACAGCCTCTGGGCAGATATTATCACCTCCTTCCACAGCTGGGCACAGGGGTCCAGGAAGAGGAAGCACCTTGGCAGATGTGATGGGGTTGGGGGGGGTGGCGAGGAGCTGGGCAGGGCCAGGGTGGCACTGGTTCTGCCCAGAGGACCTCCTGGATGGACTGTCCTCCCGGCCACGGCCACCTCTCTACCCTGGTCCCTGGACTCCTGTGGGGGAAGGGCATCCCTGCTCAGAAGAGGGCCTCGGGAGGATTCAGACTCAGGGCCAGCGCAACTCGGCACTTCCTGGCTGCAGCCTTTGGCACAAGACCTTCCTGGCTAAGCTTTATTTACGATTTGTAAAATGGAGCCAGGAGTAACTGCTTCCAGTGACCCTCGGGGGAACTGCTGAAATAACACACCAGGTCAGTGTCTGCATTAGTGAGGATCAGTGCTGGGCTCAATAGGTGATGTTTGGGACCTTCTTCACCATCACCACCATCACCACCACCACCATCACCACCAACACCACCACCAGGACCATCACCACCACCATCACCATCACGACCCCCACCATCATCACCACCACCATCACCACCACCACCATCACCATCACCACCATCACCACCACCACCATCTCCACCACCACCATCACCACCACCACCACCACCATCACCACCATCACCACCATCACCACCACCACCATCATCACCACCACCATCACCACCACCACCATCACCACCACCACCATCTCCACCACCACCACCACCATCATCACCACCACCATCACCACCACCACCATTACCACCACCACCATCTCCACCACCACCACCACCATCACCACCACCACCACCACCATCACCACTATCACCACCCCCACCATCACCACCACAACCACCATCACCACCACCACCATCACCACCAACACCACCACCAGGACCATCACCACCACCATCACCATCACGACCCCCACCATCATCACCACCACCACCACCACCACCATCTCCACCACCACCACCACCACCACCACCACCACCATCACCACCATCACCATCACCACCACCACCACCACCACCACCATCATCACCACCACCATCACCACCCCCACCATCATCACCACCACCACCACCACCACCATCTCCACCACCACCACCACCACCACCACCACCATCACCACCATCACCACCATCACCACCACCACCATCATCACCACCACCATCACCACCATCACCACCACCACCATCACCACCAACACCACCACCAGGACCATCACCACCACCATCACCATCACGACCCCCACCATCATCACCACCACCATCACCACCACCACCATCACCATCACCACCACCACCACCACCACCATCTCCACCACCACCACCATCACCACCACCACCACCACCACCATCATCACCACCACCATCACCACCACCACCATCACCATCACCACCACCACCACCACCACAATCTCCACCATCACCACCACCATCATCACCACCACCATCACCACCACCACCACCACCACCACCACCACCACCATCACCACCATCACCATCACCACCACCACCACCATCACCACCACCATCACCACCATCACCACCACCACCACCACCACCATCATCACCACCACCACCACCACCACCACCACCACCATCACCACCATCACCACCATCACCACCACCACCACCACCACCACCATCACCACCACCACCATCTCCACCACCACCACCACCATCACCACCATCACCACTATCACCACCACCACCACCACCATCACCACCATCACCACCATCACCACCACCACCACCACCACCATCATCACCCCCACCATCACGACCCCCACCATCATCACCACCACCACCACCACCACCACCATCACCACCATCACCACCATCACCACCACCACCACCACCACCATCATCACCACCACCATCACCACCACCACCATCACCACCACCACCATCTCCACCACCACCACCACCACCACCACCATCACCATCACCACCACCACCATCTCCACCACCACCACCACCATCACCACCATCACCACTATCACCACCACCACCACCACCATCACCACCATCACCACCATCACCACCACCACCACCACCACCATCATCACCCCCACCATCACGACCCCCACCATCATCACCACCACCACCACCACCACCACCATCACCACCATCACCATCATCACCACCACCACCACCACCACCATCATCACCACCACCATCACCACCACCACCATCACCACCACCACCACCACCACCATCATCACCACCACCATCACCACCACCACCATCACCACCACCACCATCTCCACCACCACCACCACCACCACCACCATCACCATCACCACCACCACCACCACCACCATCTCCACCACCACCACCACCACCACCACCACCATCACCACCATCACCACCATCACCACCACCACCACCACCACCATCATCACCCCCACCATCACGACCCCCACCATCATCACCACCACCATCACCACCACCACCATCACCACCATCACCACCATCACCACCACCACCACCACCATCACCACCATCACCACTATCACCACCCCCACCACCACCACCACAACCACCATCACCACCACAACCACCATCACCACCACCACCACCACCATCACCACCACCACCATCACCAGCATCACAGTAATTCACTGCCCTCTTTTCTCTCTTGCTGGGAACCCATCTCCTTCCCCATCACACTATAGAACTCTACTTTGGAGTTTCCTGAGAGTCTCACACTAGTGACTCTGTCTCATCTCCATCCTAGGGGTACTGCCATAGGGAGCACTAACTCACTTGATTAATTACTCTAAGATGAGGCACTAATGGATAACAAGGGCATGTGTGTGCATGCTAAGTCACTTGGTCCTGTCTGATTCTTCATGACCCCACGGCCAGCACGCCAGGTTCCTCTGACCCTGGGATTCTCCAGGCTAGAACACTGGCAGTGTGTCCCTAAAGTCAGGGAGCCTCTGCAATCCCAGTAGAGGCCTTCCAGGGACAAGGAGGAGGAATGGGCCATACAGAGTTTGGGATCTTGTTATCCAGAGGGCAGCCCAGGGGGAACATTCACAACCATCTCATCTGGAATTCAGGGCCGGGTTGGCTCAGCCACCAGAGAGGCAGTATTATTGTGCTTCTTTTATTTTAAAGAATGAGACTGAGATGGTGGGAAGGTCCAAATGACCTTGACCTTTGACCCCATTAGAACCATTTCCAGGTCAGATTTCATCTGGATGGGCCAGGTGGAGGTCTTAGGGGCAGACAGACAGCAGTTCCGGAGAGAGAGGGAAACTCGGTCGAAAGCTGGAGCCCCGTGTCTGTTTTCTCCAGCCTCATCGCTAGCTCCTCTTCTCCACAGTGTCACTGGCACCTTCGATCATCAGCGTGCTCACTTTTAGGCGAGGGGCTGGACTGGCCCGTGATCCAAGGCTGCCTTCGTGGACCCTCAGCCTCCAGGGAGATGGTGCAGCCGGCGAGGATGGGTCCTTCTCTGTCCCACCCCACCAGCTTCAAGTCCGTAGGTCCAGGAAGAGGACTCCAGGCGGCGGGCCGTGTGCAGCGCTGTTTGGACTGGAGCTCGTTGGCTGTGGCCTTGACTGTTGCCGTGAAGTGCTCCAGGGATCCCCTTTCCTACTGGCCTCCCATCGCGGGACGAGTTGGGCAGGTGTCTGGTTCGGGAACAGCCAGTGGGGAGGGGCGCCAGTGATGGGGAGGGCCCAGCACCCTGTGACCAGCAGGCCTGGACGCCCCGCTTGTCCCCTCCACGGTCGCCCGTCACAGTCCTGGGCTCCTGACTTCCTTAAGGAGAGCCAGGTCCTTGACGACTCAGCCTCCGGGTGCCACAGCTCTGACCCCCGCCCCGGGGCAGCCCGCACCAAAAGGACAAACCCCTCCCACTGCAGAGGGACCGACTGGCCTGTGGTGGAATTCTGCCACCTGCCAGCCCCAGACCTGATGGCTTCCATGCTTGCTCCCTGTGATCCGCCCTGGGCACGTTACAGCCTCACGATCTCCTGACCCCCCAGAAGGAGGGCTGCACAGTGCAGAAGGCAGGGCGGCTGAGCCCCGGCAGGGCGAGGGCTGGCTTCCTGGCTGGAGCAGGTGGCTCAGCCTGCCTGTGTCCACGTGGCCACACCTGCTGCTGGGACACAAGCCTGGACAGCCCTGCTCTCACCAGGCTGAGTCCAGTGGGGGAGGGGTTGACGCACGTTTTACATGATGAATGTGGGACATTTTAGTCATATCCCGCCTTCCTCGCGGTGTGACTCGCCAGTGGTCCCTTCACCTGGAGGACCTGTGTCCTTACCTGTGATGCAGTAGGACGCTGGTGCATAACTCGTCAGACACCGCAAGGCCCCAAGCATGCCGGCTCGTGAGCACAGGGCCTTGCGGGTCCCTGGTGGATGTCACTACTCAGGAGACTTGGCTGTTACTAGCACACCTGCGTCATCCTTTGCTGGACAGTGAAAGTGAAAAGTGAAAGTTAGTCACACAGTCGTGTCCAACTCTTTGCGATTCCATGGACTGTAACCTGCCCAGCTCCTATGTTCATGGAATTCTCCAGGCAAGGGAGCACTGGAGTAGGTTGCTATTTCCTTAAATGCCATCTAGGAACATCCTTCCACTTCCAGACCATTCTCTTAAATTGTCCCTGTTATTAAAGTTGAAAAGAAGCATCCTTCCGAGGAAGCTGCCCACCCAGGTCCCAGGATCCTCCCTGTTTTATGAAATCCCAGGGCACCTACCTCTTATTTCCAGTCTTGGCATGACCGCCTACAAACTGCTTTGTATGGACATCTGCTCACTTATCTATATTCTAATTCAGCGCTGCCCAGTAGGAGGAAAAAGAGGTGCCATCAACAACCACAGGCATATGGCTGCTTATTTCCTCGCAGACCAGTGCTCCTTTAATGAACATTGTTCAGATTTAAGCTCTTAAATTCTTTAAAAAATTTTTATACTGGAGTATAGTTGTTAAAGTATAAAAGGAAGAAGGCCAATTAATTTTAATACTGTATATTTTTGACCTAACCATCCAAAATATTGCATTTCTACATATACTCAACATAAAAATTCCTCAGTGATACACTTTGCATTCTTTTTCTTTCACTAAGTCTTCAGAGCCCACGAAGTGCGTCTAGGCATGGACCGGCCGCTTTCTGAGCGCCCAGCAGCCTGTGAGGCTGAAAGCAATGCAGCAGACCAGGCGACGCTCAGCGGCAGTGTTCTCGGGCCGACTCTTGGCGTAACCGCCCGGGACAGGACCTGGAAGCGTTTTTTTTTTTTTTAATGTGATGGATTATTCATTACTTTGTCACGCATTCTCATGACCCCATGGCAATCAGGGCTGCATTTGTACCACTTCAAGTATTATACTTTCCGGCACTGATTTTTCAGGGATGCTATTTAAAAATCAAGGATCCGTCAAATCTCTGTGTTTCTCTTGTCTGCCGTGGAGAGTCCTGCATTTGGGTTTCAAGCTGCTGAAATGCTTCCTTCATCACTGACCTGTCCCCATTCCCCTGCCAGGGTTCTTGAGCCCTTATGATACCAGCCTGCTGACCACAAATGTCGGCCGGAGCTAAGCGTGGGTGAGGCCCTGTGGGGCGTGGTCCTGCATCCACAAGACTCACTTTTCTCCCCAGGGACCTTCAAGGGCACAGTGGGGACCCGCCAACTTCATGGACGTGTGTGGCCTCTCAAGTAGAAAAGATTCAAACTGTTTTACTTAAAACTTTGGAATGTTCTTATAGAGTTTAAGAGGCAAAGAAGAGGCACCAAGAGTGGAACGTGAAAAGTCATCTGCAGAAAAGGCTGCACGTTAGCCTCAGCATGTTTCAGCTCCGCATTAGTTTATTTTAAGTCTTAAAAAAAAAAAAAAGACACCGCAAACTGGATTTTCAAGTCTCCTGAGGGGGTTTCACAGGCAAAAAGTCCTGAATTGCCTCCATAGAGTGGATGTCTGGTTGATTTATAAATTGTTGGTTACAGAGGCATTAAAACACATTTATAAATTAGTGTCAAAAATCAGTATTGCCTCAAGGAAGACTATGATATTAAGTAATCCACAGTGATGAAGGCGTTCGCATTTCCCATTGATAATGTTTGCACCTCTTAGCCATCAATATTGTCAATGTGCTCCTTCCAGAAGCATCATTTAGCCTTAAGGTCTTTTTAAAAATTCTCTGTAAATTTCGCCTTGGAGTATAGTTGATGAGCAATGTTCTGTTAGTCTCAGGCGTACAGCAAAGTGAGTCAGTGATACATATTCGCACATCGATTCTTCTTCAGATTGTTTTCCCATATAGATTATTACAGAGTGTACATTAGAGCTGTTTGATAACGTCTTTTCAAAATCCACAGGTCCTTCTTAAACGACACCGGATCTTGCTGAGCTTGATTGCTGTGTCTGAAGGCGTAAGGCATTCTCTAATGAAAGAGTTATGATTTCAAAAATCCCCCCAATTATAAGGAGAGCCTTCCGCCTCTGCCTGGCCTTGGAAGGGAGCCGGCTGCCTGCCTGGTAAACAGCTCACAGAGGGAGAGAGATGGAGGTATTGAAGACGACGGGCAGCACAGCTGGGGCTGGGACGCTGGAAGAGAGAAACGGTGTCTGCGGCCAGGGCAGGCAGACGTAGGGGCCGGGCCCCCCGCCACCCCAGTTCAGAGCACCCCTCCACGTCGCCAGTCCCCCGGGGCAGGCTAGCCGGGCCCCCACCCCATGACACGCGTCTTCTCCAGGACCGACATGCCTGGGGCCCTGGAGGGCCACATCTCCGCTTTGTCGCTGGTATTTAAACTGGCTCTCCTTTCAGGCGTCCCCAGAACTCAGGGCCCCCAGATGGATTTTCTTTGTCACATTTCAGGGGAAAAGGAAAGGGAATAGAAAGCCAGCAGTGGAAAACCATCGGAGTTGGCCCCGCAGAAGTTGGCTCACATCTGTCCTGCACCGTCCCCTTTGCTGACCACCCGCTTCCTGAAGCCTGACCAGCGTCTCACTGGAGGCCCCCCCGGGGCTCCTCCAACACTGGCCACTGTTCCTCTCGCCTGGCTCCTGGGTGGTCCTTCAAGTCCCTAAACCTCCACAGCCGTTGCTCTGAACATCCATCCCCTCAAGAGATCGTTCCAGACCCCACTGTCTGTTTTGAGGGTTGGTGCTGGCTTCAGGCGGGAAGGTAGGCTTATGATGCCCGCAGATTCAACAGCATCAGATGGGCTACAATCACAGGGCAAAGGCCCAGGCTTCTGAGGGTCTCCCTGTGAGATTCCAGCTTCTCTGATTAGTAACTCAGGTGCCGATAAATTCACCCAGAGTCCTGACGCTAAGCCAGGCCCCGGCTTGGAACTCCAGAACACACACAGTTCATTCACTGAGGTTTGTACCTGCAAATCATTTGTCATTGATCCAGGGGAAGAACTAAATACATTAAAATGTAAGTAAGTGGTATTTTTTAGGCCCCATTGGAATTCTGAAGCTCAGTGGGCTTCAGCTTCAGGAGGAACCACCTGAGTGGTAGGGCAGGTGGCCTCCGAAGGAGCTGATGGCCAGCGGCCAGTGGGAACTCAAAGGGCCGAACCCTTGGTGGATAATCCACAGACAGTCTCATGCTGCAGCCCAATTAACTCTCCAAATGCTTCAAGGGAAAAAACAGCTCATGGAAGAATTCAGTTGAGGGATTCCTACTGCTCTTGTAAGAGGAGAAATCGAAGGTTCCAGTTAGATTCCGGCCATTTTCCGCATCTCTGCCTCTCCCCTTCCAAGCACTGCCCCCCACCCACAAGCACTCAGACCCTGGAGCCTGCCCTGACCCCACCCCCGAGAGCCCTTGGTGGTCAGACCGTCCCTAGGGGAACCTTGTGTGCAGTTCGTCCGAGAAGAGTGGTCCCAGCCACATACTCACAGCTGAAAACGACGCAGTAGCCCCCTCTGCCCCAACCCCGCCCACTGCCGGGCAGCTGCTCCTCCAGGGCTCCTCTGGCCACATGGACATGACCGCACGTCTGAGCCAGGTCGGGAGGTTGGGAGGGGCGGGAGTGGGGGCCTCCGGAACCCCTTAGCACTTGCCCCGTGGCCTCTATGGCCACAAGCAGAGCTGTGCTCCAAGGAATCACAGACACGCTGTCTCCCTGGGTCTGCTCTCTCGGTCCCCAGTGTCTGCAGCGTGGAGCTCGCCGGCCAGAGTCCAGGGTGAGGCAGGCCCAGGGGGGCACGAGGGGGCTGCAGGGCTGCTCCAGACCCTCCCGGGGCCCTCGGGGGGTCAGCATGGCCCACTGGATGCCGAGCACTTCGTCTCTCCCCTGCGGGTCGTATGTCTTAATGTTTACGGTGAGTGTGAGCCTAAGTGAGCAGGTGTGCGCGTGTGTGCACACATGCCCACTCCTGAGTGGGCCAGGCCTGGCTTTCTTTTTGGTCCTACACCCACAGCACCAACTCCCAGAGGAGGGGCCAGAGGGACCAGGACTCAGGGAGGGGACCTCCTCTGGGAGGTGGTGGCCCTGGGGTGGGGCCCTGCCCTGCCCATCCCAGGCGCCAGTGAAGCACGCATGTTCCAGATAGAATGGCCTCTCTGGGCGGGGGGGCAGGTTAGGGGGTGATGCCCAAGACAGACATGCCTTGGGCTCTGGCCTGGGCACACAGTGGACACTTGGAAGAATCAGTGTCCACGCAGAGGCGGCCAGCATGGCTCCCACCTTCCCAGTGCTAACAGCGTGGAAGGAGGGGCCAGATACCAATGAGCTGGTGCAAGGAGAGGGGCTGGGGGTGCATGCGCCAGGCAGAGCGACCCCCTTACCTCGGGGCAGGGGGTCAGCATTAAGGGTGGCTGGGGGTGGTGGGGTGTAGTTTCCGTCTGAGTTGGAGGATCGCTAAAGCACCCGATGCCAAGTGGGCTCTGGGGACCCCTACCCCTGCACACCTGGCTGGTGCTGACCACATGAAATGGCACGAGTGGGGACACACCAGTGAGCTCCGTGCAGGAGACCCCTCCCACGGGGCTCAGAGGGATACCAGCCGGCGAAGCTCACACCCCTAATCCTGGTCCGAGGAAACCACAGGCTGTGTGGGGAGAGGCTCTGACCACCCTTTCTGATGAAGGAGAGGGGAGGTGACACGGGACTGCAAGTCCGCCTGGGTTTGTGTGGCCTCTGGGCTCGCCTCGTCCGTCCTACCTGCTGGGGGAATGACTGGGGGCTGGACCCCGACAGTCAGGGCTCAGGGGTCCCATGAGCTCTAGCTCAGCCACTGGGCTCCCCACCCTGCCCCCAGATGCAGCTGTGGGATCCGGCCCTGGATGGAATCACAACACTGTCTAGCGATTTTAAATTTTTTTCTAATTTTGGAAGAAAAAGTAGATTGATTTATCAATGCCTAAAAAAATTTTTTTAGCTTGTTTATGACAAAAGAAGTTAAACAAAGGTCAGGTATTGCCCCTGGCGCTGGGTTTCGCAGCTACTGCACCCAGCAGCGAAGGCAATGGCACCCCACTCCAGTGCTCTTGCCTGGGAAATCCGATGGATGGAGGAGCCTGGTGGGCTGCAGTCCATGGGGTCGCTAAGAGTCGGACACGACTGAGCGACTTCACTTTCACTTTTCACTTTCATGCATTGGAGAAGGAAATGGCAACCCACTCCAGTGTTCTTGCCTGGAGAATCCCAGGGATGGGGGAGCCTTGGTGGGGTGCCGTCTATGGGGTGGCACAGAGTCGGACACGACTGAAGTGACTTAGCAGCAACAGCAGCAGCACCCAGCAGATGAGTCCATCGCTGGAGGGCCCCATGTGCTGGAGGCCATGGCTTCTCCTCCTCCGCTGTCCCCTCCAGGCAGGTGAGGCGGCTAGGGAAGGGCTGTTTGCGTTTGAGCATGCGCAGTGCCTCCGTTCAAGATGCTTGTTGGCCAGTGGGCCACATCGGGAGGTGGTGCGTGGTGTGGGTCTCCAAGCTCAGTGCTGCGAGTTGCTGCCCCTGAGGGTCCAGCCTCAGCCACACAGACTGAAACACACATGCCAGCACGCGAATGGACTTCCCACTGAACCCTCATAAGTTAGCGTTGCTGGACTGCCGCCCTCCCCTCCCAAGGAAACCAACGACCAACTTTTAAGCTCTAAATCCAGACATTCTCAGACATTTTCTTTCTTTCTTTTTTAAAATTTATTTTATTGAAGTATAATTGATTTATAATGCTGTATTACTTTCTTCTGTACAGTAAAGTGACTGTTACACACACATATATATGCATTCTTTTCCAGGTTCTTCTCTATTATGGTTTACCACAGGATACTGAATACAGTTCCCTGTTCTGTGCAGTAGGACTGTGTTGCTTATCTATTTCATATAGAATAGTTTGCATCTGCTAAATCGAAACACCCACCCCCTCCACCCAGCCATGCCCTTGGCAACCACACATCTCTTCTCTGTGTCAGATGTTCAGTAGGAAATATTTTAGGTTCTGTGTTCCATACAGTCTTGGTCACAACTACTCAACCCTGCCATGATAGCAGCAAAATAATATCTGAGTGTGGCTGCATGCCAATAAAACTTTATTTGCAAAGGCAGCTTAGGGGCTGAGCATGGCCCTCTGCTCTGGTTTGCAGATTCTGTGTTTCTTCCTGAGTCAGGTCACCTTGGGGATGACTTCTGAGATCACTCAGTCCCACCTTCCCTGTCACAGAGAGACAGTTGTGTTCCCAAGGGGTGTGACGAGCTGGGTCTGGGTCTGAGGTACCTGTTCAGAGTGTATGGAGCTGTCTCCCCTTTACTCCTCTGGTTGTTGTTATTCAATTGCTAAGTCATGTCTGACTCTCCATGACCTCATAGACCAAAGCCCGCCAGGCTCCCCTGTCCTTCACTATGTCTCACAGTTTGCTCAAACTCATATCCATTGAGCTGGGGATGCCATACAACCATTTCATACTCTGTCATCCCCTTCTCCTGCCTTCAGTCTTTCCCAGCATCAGGGTCTTTTCCAATGAGTCAGTTCTTCTTGGGCCATAAAGAAAGCTGAGCACCGAAGAATTGATGCTTTTGAACTGTGGTGTTGGAAGACTCTTGAGGGTCCCTTGGACTGCAAAGAGATCCAACTAGTCAACCCCAAAGGACATCAGTCCTGATTATTCATTGGAAGGACTGATGCTGAAGCTCTAATACTTTGGCCACCTGATGTGAAGAACTGCTCCTCTTGCCATGGCTTAAATCCATTCAGTGGGAAAGCTGGTTGCATCTTCAGTCAGGGGACTGAGGGCCCTAGGGTGGGCTGGATGCACACTCAGGCAAGAAGCTACATTCAGCTCTGATGGGTTCAGCTTGTGCTTAGGCTTAGTCATGCCCCCACCAGGCCAGGTTCATAGGTAGAAGTCACAGGTTTCCAGAATGTGACTATTGGGAGGCGGATCCTTTAAGGAGGTGATGAAGGTAAATGAGGTCATGTGGGCCCTCGTCCACTGTGACCGGTGTCCTTGTAAGAGGAGATCAGGACACAGACATGCACAGAGGGGCCACGTGAGGGCGTCTACCTGGCAAGGAGAGGGGCCTTGGGAAGAACCTCCTGCCCACACCTGGATCTCCAGGCTGGGAGAGAACAAAGCTCTGTTCAAACACCCGTTGCTGGTCCCTGGCTCTGACAGCCCCTGGACGCTGAGACCGCCTGCCTGCAGTGGGTTGATGGGACTGATGTCCTTGCTAAGAAGCGAGGCTGAGATTTCCATGTACCTGAATGGGCTCTTGCTTGAACCTCTGTCTCCACTCCCTGGACCCCCTGGGGACCCCTCTGGGGACCCCTCTGGGAAGGGAGAAGGCTGACAGGTTCACGGTGCAGCAGGAAACCCCACCACATCTGGACCCCAGCAGCTGCACGTGTGCTTCTGTGGAGCCCCACAAGGGTGGGGCAGAGGCTGCACTTGGGGGTTTGGGCGGGTCACCAGGAGCCAGTCTCTGAGGACAGCGGGAGGTGAATCCGTGCCGTGGTCACACTGTGGAGTTAGGGGGACTCGTCTGCTGTGCTCCCGACACTTAGACCCTCCCAAGGAAAGAGCCCCCAGATGGCAGGAACCCGCAAGGACCCAAGGACGGCAATTCTGTTTTATGGAACACGAGCAGGAGTGGCTTCAGTCCTGGAGGAGAGCCCCTAAATTAAAGTTGGTGGTCAGAGAGTCCTTGAAGACTTTAATCTTTCTAATTTTGTCCTCCGTCGTCTAAGATCACCTTCATTCTGAGATGAACCGGCCGTGACACCCCGGTTGGCAGCGATTTCTCTTCCTCTCCAGCCCGGAGACACAGCCCCCGACGGACAAAGTCGCCTTAAGACGCCAGCCTGAAATTCTGTTCCCGTGGTTTTTCAAAATAAAAACATGTGATCTGTCCTTTTCTTTAAAACAATTTTTTTTTTTCACAAGCCTAAGAAATATTAGGCAGACTCGATGGGGCCTGCCCCTGCCCAGAATGGGAAAAGAAAGGCTGAAACGAGAGCTTCTCCTCTGCAGAAAGAAACCCGCCAGAGGGAGGGAGAAGCCAAGCAGGCTGGCAGGTGCAGTGAGCTCGGAGGTGTGGGGCTGGCGGGCGCGTCCCTCTGTGGGGCCGCGCAGACCTGCAAATGAATGAAAATATTTCCCAAACACGCCAAGATGTTCTGCGCGCGCGTGTCAGAGAGACAATGGGCGCAGACGTGACGGAGCCCCCCGGCCGTGGCCCCGCGCCAGCCTCGCGCCAGCTGCGTGGTGCGCCAGAGTCACGGCAGCTGTATTTAAACGAGAAATTAAACCTCCTGTTTAATGCACAGCGCCTTTTTCGCTCTCAAAGAGGAAGCATGAGCAATTAGGGGATGTGTGTTTCCCGGCCAGCGTGGATCTGTCGGTTTTTGTTTGGGGGTGTCTGCGATCTCTAAGTCGGGCACAGGAGGGGGCCGAGGGGTGGCCAGGGTCCCCGGCTGGGAGAAAGCTGTGGCTCCCTTGCCCCTCGTGAGCAGAACGGGGTCTCCGACATGCTCGGCTCCCTCCTCGGACGCGGCGGTCCTTTATCCTTGACTGTGCTGGGGCTCCGTTTCGAATGGGAGGTCACAGGAGGGGCAGGGAGGGGAGACAAGAGAAGCAGAGAGAGAGAGGAGGAAGGGGGACAGGACAGAGAGGGCTCGTCCGTCTGCAGACACATGGAGGCCGGGGAGTGTCTGCTTACCACACTCGGCATCCGGGAGGCTGACTCCCGACAGCCTCAAAGGCCCCTGCGAACGGCGTCCTGGACGGCACTGCCACTGTTCAGAGCGAGCTCCCGGCGGCAGGAGGGGTGAAGACATGGTCTCCTCCATCCCTGGGCCAGCCCGGAGCCCCACCGGGAGAGGAGAGGAAGCAGGGGAGCACAGGGACCAGCCGGGCGCCTCTCTGAGAGGCCCCCGTGGGGGCAGACTCGCAGGAGAACCTCCCTTCCTCCGGCACTGCGCCGGCTCACAGCGACGCTGACCCTCGAGCTGGACACGACCGCGGGGCCCCCTCGACTGTGACACTGCCGCCGAGACCCTCTCCCACGGCTTTTGCCCCAGGGCTTACTTTGCCGGTGATGCGTTCACCTGCATTCGCCTGTGGTCCCTGTGAGCGAGACAGCTCTGGTCTCCACTTGGCAGGGGAAGAACCCCAAGTCAGGAAAACAGCAGAAGAGATCCAGGCTCTTGGACAGGAGATTCTCACGGGACAGTTACTTACACAGTAAGTGCCCAGGGGCAAATGGGGGATGGGAGCCACCTCGATGAGGGCAGCAGGTGGGAAGGATGCCCAGAGTCAGGGTCCCCCGAGGGCCACAGGGAGCCGCGGAGGGGCCCCAGGAGCGGAGGGGTGCTGGTGTGCCTTCCCCCAACCTCCTGCCGTCCCATCCCCACCTGTGTCTCCTGATGGCTGAACCCCCCAGAGGCCAGAGGGCAAAAGGGTCTGGGAACACAGTTCCTGGACGCGTGGACCTCACTAGGCCAGGGGGACACAGGACCTGAGAGTCAGAGAGGGCTGCCACGAGCCCAGAGCTGGCACAACTCAGGAAGCTAACGCCCCTCGAGGGTTCCGATGCTTCTTCTCTGCCTGCAGCGTGTCCTTGGTCAAGGCTCTCGTGCTGTGTGTGATCACTCGCTCAGTCGTGTTTGACTCTGCGACCCCACGGACTGTGGCCTGCCAGGCTCCCGTCCCTGGGATTTCCCGGGTGAGAACACTGGAGTGGGCTGTTATCTCCTCCTCCAGGGGATCTTCCTGACCCAGGGATTGAATCCCTGTCTCCTGCATCTCCTGCATTGGCAGGCGGGTTCTTTACCACTGAGCCACCCGGGAAGCCCCCTCAATCATGGCAGGGAACCCAAAAAGAAATTTCAAAGCAAGGAGGGTAAATGTCACAGAGTCTTCAGAAAATTCGTTTCCTGTCGCCTACCTTGCCTATAAAGGGTACTTTATAAAAGGTACTTTATAAAAGGTACTTATTTAACCCTCCAAGATAGATGGCATTTTATGAGCATTTTGTGAGTGAGGTGGCCCTGGCATCGGTCTCTAAAGCCCATCAGTAGAAAGGGCTCCACCCTGGACATCACGACAGGACGGACTGGGGTCCCCGCGCCCCTGAGGAGGCAGTGCTGAAACTGTCCTGTAGCCCCATCCAACTGCCTTTGCTCAGCCCTCAAATGCATCTCTTGTTCCCAAGTTCACCCGAGAGAGACCACAGATGACGCCGCAGCCAGTTGCTCAGGCCGACTTTGAATGAAGGGCTTGAAAACTGAAGCAGGATCATGGCATGTTTCCTGGGTCAGTGGAGAGAGGCGCTGAGAACAGGGCGCCCGTGGGTGGGGAGCTTGGAGGGGCGTGAGGCTCCTGAGACCAGGCCCCCCAGGCTAAGCCCGGCCACGCTTAGGGCTCATTTCTCTTTCCTGTCATGAGTCCAGGGCCAGACACGGAGGTGGCAGAGCTGTCCCTCTCAGGAACATGACGTCTGCGGTGAGGAACACGTCCAAAGCTTCTTCCCAGGTGACCAACCTGTGGCCCAAGGAGTGCCTGACGGGAGACCTTTCACTGGGTGAAGACATGGCTCTTTCTAGAAGTTCTTCCTACAGGGTAAGACCACCTGGGGAGGAGCATGGTAAACCGTCCTGAGAGTGAGTTTATCAGACTTCAAGGAAGCAGGATGCAGAGAAGAGCAGTTTCAACGTTGATCGGGGCCAGGTCACGGTTCTGGGGGCCTGGGGGCCGTGCTGCAGTGGGGAGCCAGGGGGCCTGGGGTGGTGGTGAAGCCAGAATAGAAGGAATGAGGGATGGAAGGAGAACCTCTGTCATCGCCTTCTCCTCTTGCCCTCAATCTTTCCCAGCATCAGAGTCTTGTGCATTGAGTTGGCTCTTTACATCAGGTGACCAAAGTACTGGAGCTTCAGCTTCAGCATCAGTCCTCCCAGTGAATATTCAGGGTTGATTTCCTTTAGGAGGGACTGGTTGGATCTCCTTGCAGTCCAAGGGACTCTCAAGAGTCTTCTCCAACACCACAATTCAAAAGCATCAATTCTTGGGTGCTCAGCCTTCTGTATGGTCCAATTCTCACATTCATACATGACTATGGGAAAAACCATAGCTTTG
Organism: Bos indicus x Bos taurus; assembly: GCF_003369695.1. Lineage (NCBI taxonomy): Eukaryota > Metazoa > Chordata > Mammalia > Artiodactyla > Bovidae > Bos > Bos indicus x Bos taurus. The sequence continues at coordinate 2,154,695 of NC_040079.1, read as the reverse complement.
ACTAGACAAGCCTTTGTAGGCAAAGTGATGTCTCTGCTTTTCAACATGCTGTCTAGGCTTGTCGCTTTGGCGTGTTAGTCATTCACCTCAGAGGATAATTTAATCATTGGGAAACATCCACCCCCAGCTAGCCACCAGCATCAGTGCTCAGGAGGCTGACACAGGCCACAGAGCATCACTTTTTAGATTAAATCTAAATCTTGCTTTGAGAGCCAGCAGGTGAGAAGACAGAAAAATAAACGTGGTTTTCTCCAAGCAGACATGGGTCCTTCTTACACGCACCCTGGTGCCAGCGCTCCGTGAGCTTCTGTCGGTGAGACCTCTAAAGGGAGAGAGGGGCGGGCGGCCTCCCAGAGACGGGCTTACAGGGCCAGTGCCCCTCCCCTCTTTCCGCACATGCCCACGTCCGGTCACCTGCTGGTCGCCGTGTCCTCTGCCTCAGCGAGGGCAAGCCTGAGCCCCAGTGAATCACTAGGCTCCTCACCCTGTGTCCAATTTTGAGAGAAAATCACTCATCACAATTATGTGTGAACTTTCTGAGGTGAAGAGAGCCACACGTTTTTCTGTCTCCCCGTCCGCTTTATAGGTCCAACTATCCAGCAGAAACATCTGCGAGTCTGCCCTAATTGAGCCATTTTCTGAATGTTGGCCCCAAGTAGGCTGGGCGAGAGCATGGCAAAATGGAATCTGAAATGTGCCATTAGCAGGAACTGCAGGCTCCTGGAGGCGGTGATGGAGGCAGGCTGAGTGCAACTGAAGACGCGTAATTACTGCAAGTCTTCATTATGCTTGGCCTTTAGACCGTTGGGTGGGGAGCTGAGATCCAGAGGACTCGAAATACAATGGAAGTCTAATGTAGAAACAGCCATCATTAAAATCTATACAGACTGGGGAACATTTTTATAAAACCATCACTGTGGCACTGACCTTCAAATTCAAAACTCCCTTTAAAAATGCACATCCTGGACATAAAGCAGGAATAACAAAAGACGACTCTTCTCCCTTTTCACCTGTCTTGTACATATCACGGCCCATGAAGACTACCCGAGTGGCTACAGCTTCCAGGAGAGAAGGATGAAGCCACCGGGTTACACAGAAATGGTTTCCTGGGGAGTCAGGAAGGTGTTTAACAAACAATAAGTTTCCCCGGAGCCAAGTTCTATTCAGTTTTAATGGTGTTTGAGGACAAGTCAGTAACTTTGGGGCCCTCTGAAGCAGGGAAAAGTTATTCCCTTTTCAGTAAGGGGATTGAGGGCACCTGGGTTCAAGGCCACACCCTCAGGACAAAAGTGTCATTACCAGCAATGAGACTCCTACTTCTGATGGGCCTGCTCTCTCCCCAGCCCCACTGCACACCAAAAACATACAGCAGTTTAACAAACAGTTTTCGAAGTTGATTATTACTTTTTTTTTTTCTCCTCTATGGGGACTTCTGCTATAAAAATCAGGCATCACTTAACACAGAGGACTTTAAAGCATCTGCCTCTTGCCAACGGCTGCAGTTTCATCTTAACTGATTCCAGGCTGTATTTTGACTACAAAACTCAGAAATGATAATAGACGACCATTTAGGGGTTGAGTTAAAAGTTGACAAATGTGTGATATTAATGTTATTGAAGCTATTTCAGGACACAGAAAACTCATTTTATGAAGGCATCATAACTTTTCATACAAAACTCAATAAAAATTTAAAAAGTATAGACTCATGTCACTTAAAAACATAAGGGCAAAAATTATAAATAAAATATTAGCATTGTATTAGAATAACACACCATGACCAGGCAGAACACAAGAATAGATCGATATAAAGAAGGCTATCAAAATAGGCCATTACTCCACAAATTATCCTATCAACAGAGACTTAAGAGGTATTTGGAAAATACTGCAGTAATTCCAAGTACTGCATTTCAGACTCTTTTGTTGACTATGATGGCTACTCCATTTCTTCTAAGGGATTCTTGCCCACAGTAGTAGATCTAATGGTCATCTGAGTTAAATTCATCCATTCCAGTCCATTTTAGTTCACTGATTCCTAAAATGTCAAAGTTCACTCTTGCCATCTCCTGTTAGACCACTTCCAATTTGCCTTGATTCATGGACCTGACATTCCAGGTTCCTATGCAATATTGCTCTTTACAGCATCGGACCTTGCTTCCATCCCCAGTCACATCCACAAAGCTGAACCCCGAAGAATTGCTGCTTTTGAGCTGTAGTGTTGGAGAAGACCCTTGAGAGTCCCTTGGACTGCAAGGAGATCCAGCCAGAACATCCTAAAAAAAATCAGTACTGAATATTCATCAGAAGGACTGATGCTGAAGCTCCAATACTTTGGCTATCTGATGTGAAGAGCTGACTCATTGCACAAGACCCTGATGCTGGGAAAGATAGAAAGCGGGAGGAGAAGGGAACAACAGAGGATGAGATGGTTGGATGGCATCACCAACTCAATGGACATGAGCTTGAGTAAACTCTGGGAGTTGGTGATGGACAGGGAGGCCTGGTGTGCTGCAGTCCATGGGGTCGCAAAGAGTTGGACACAACTGAGCGACTGAACTGAACTGAGCAGTAATTCCTCATAAAACTTTCCATAAAATAGAGAGGAGGAAAATTTGAATATAGATTATTTAATAAAACCCAATAGCAAATATTTTCCTAAATGATAAAACATTAAAGTCATTTAAATTAAAATCAGGAACTTGGAAGGGTTGTCTATAACAACATCCCACTCTAACACTGTCTCAGAGGTTTTAGTGTACTCAGTAAGGCAAGAAAGTACGTTACCTTGTATAAACAGAGAGAAAGTAGAGATGAAACCACAGCTGGTTGCTAAGGACTGAGCATATACTGGGAATCCAAACTATTAAAACCAAAACATGGCCATCTGATGTGAAGACCCGGTTCTGCTGGGAAAGACCCTGATGCTGGGAAAGACTGAGGGCAGGAGGAGAAGAGGGCGACAGAGGATGAGATGGTTGGATAGTGTTAAGGATTCAGTGCACGTGAGTTTGAGCAAACTTCGGGAAATAGTGGAGGACAGGGAAGCCTGGTGCGCTGCCATCCTTGGGGTTGCCAGCGCCGGGCACAACTGCGCGACTGAACGACAGCAACTAAAGGTTACTTAAAATTTTAGTATTTTGGCATATATATGTAAATATACAAAAATTAATAGTTTTTCTTCACTCTAACAATAAGAACCTAAAAGTGAAAATGAGAATAAAAGAAAAAAACTATATTCACAATAGTGACAGGCACTTAAATTAGTTAGGAATACATTTAATAAGAAAGCCCTAATATCCATAAGAAAATCTTACACAGGGACTTAAAAAATCTGGACCAATAAAACAGTAATTGTGTTCTAAGATGGGAAGATTTATTATCATAAAAATGGTAATTCTCCCAAAACTAATGTAATGCAAATTTAAAGTAATTGCATGTAACATGCAAAGCTTTTAGTTGGCAAAAATGATATTACATCTATATGAAAGAACAAGAACCCAGAAGAAGTCAAGAAAATTATGGAGAGTAAGAATAGGGAGAGAGCATGGCCAGGTACCAGAACATAACACACAGCCACTGAAATGAGATCACCGTGGTGCTTGGACAGAAGGGAACCAGGAGAGCACTGCAGTGAACAGTGAGCACTGAAACGTGTCACAGTGCGTACGAAAACTTAATATGGGACAGAGGTGATAGCTCGTACCAGCACAAACATAATGGACCATTCGGTAAATGTTGCTGACGTAACTCCTGATCCACACAGAAGAATTAGAGGCAACTCAATATTACTCTCTGGGAGGACTGATGCTGAAGGTGAAGCTTCAGCAATTTGGTCACCTGATGGGAAGAGCTGACTCACTGGAAAAGACTCTGATGCTGGGAAAGACTCTGATGCAGGAGGAGAAGGGGGTGGCTGGAGAAGAGAACGAGATGGCTGGATGGCATCACCGACTCAATGGACGTGAGTTTGAATAAATTCTGGGAGATAGTGGAGGCCAGGGAAGCCTGATGTGCTGCAGTTCATGGGATTGCAAAGAGTCAGCCATGACTTAGCAACTAACAATAGCAACAAGAATGTGCACGGGCTTCCCAGGTGGCTCAGTGGTAAAGAATCCACCTACCAACGAGGATATGCAGGTTAGATCCTTGGGTCCAGAAGATCCCCTGCAGGAGGGCATGGCAACCCACTCCAGTATCCTTGCCTGGAGAATCCCATGGACAGAGGAGCCTGGTGGGCTCTAATCCTTGAGGTCACAAAGAGTCAGGCACGACTGAAGCAACTGAGCATGCACACACCAAACTATCTCATACAAAAGACAAGTTCTAGAAAAGTAAAGGAATCAAATGTAAGAGATAAAACTCTAGTAAGAAAATTTAAGCCACAATGTGTAAACTCTGATGTTGGGGCGGGGGTGTGTGTCTCTGTGCACGCTCAGTCACTCAGTCATGTCCGACCCTTTGTGACCCCATGGACTGTAGCCCGACAGGTTCCTCTGTCCATGGGACTACCCTGGTAAGAATACTGGAGTGGGTTACCATTTCTTTCTCCAGGGGGTCTTCCTGACCCACGGATCAAACCCACATCTCCTTTATTGGCAGGTGGGTTCTTTACCACGGAGACACCAGGAAACCCTAATAGATTACATATATAATATTAAAAGCTCAGAATTTGCTCTAATCAAGCTATATACAAATAACACATACATATAAGATATATATTTGTACTTCATACAAGTAACAGATTTGAAAAAATACTTTTACACCTCAGATGACAATCACTTAATATCTATAACACAATATTAGCTGTGATGAAGACAGTTAAACATATATTTTCAAAGTTAAATAAAAAAACAAAGATAAAACAATAGAAAAATGTTTAAAGATATGAATAGGCAATTCACAGAACAGCATATTCAAGTGGCAAAAATATGAAAATATACCCAAATTTATTAATGGTGATAAAGGATTAATTAAAATGATAATAAGTATTCTTTACATACAGCAGACTGGCAAAAATTCAGAATTAGTAGTGATATGAGAAAGAGCACTCACACATTGTTAGAGGAGTTATAAAGTGTTAAACAGGTTTTTGAAGGAAGAGAAGGCAACGTGACAACACCTATTAAAGTTAAAAATACATTTGCTCTTTGACCTGGAAATTCTTCCCTGAAAACTTCTCATAGAATAAAATCTTTGGCATCTAGGGACATATATCCTAGAATGTTTATTTCAGCAATGTTCATAGTAGAAAAAAGTAGAAATGCGCATTAATAGAGGCATTGTTAAGTTAGCTATAGTGCCCACCCCGTGGAATATAGGGCCGCCGTTAAATATAATAAACCAAAGCTTAACAAGGTCACTTGGTGAGATTTCCATGAGGAATTTCCGAGTGACGTAGATAAGTCTGACTAACAATCTGATCTTTAATAACATGCAGTGACCACCTGTTATTTGTGATAATTCAGAGTACAGATTATAGAATGTAAGGACCCCTACATGGCTGTTTACACAATCACCTTGGGACAACCAAGTGTCAAGACTGAAAGAGGAGTAGGGGTCAAACTTGAAGAAGGAAAAGAGAAACTGCAGTAAGTGAATGTATGTACATGAATCACATTTTTACATTCACAAAAATTATATATTGTATATATATGAATATATGCATAATAAAAACAGAAATTAAAATGAAAAGTTAGCCAAAAAATGACAAGATCTAAGCTGATATTCCACCTCCAGTTAGGCATCTAATATTTGAAATAAATATGTAGAACATGGGATCCTTTATTTTCCATGCACTCTTCTCAAGGTAATCACCATCTCAGTAAAGAACACCACCATCCATCCAACGGCACGCACAGTAAGTCGCGTTAGCTGTGTTCGACTCTTTGTGACCCTGTGGACTGCAGCCCACCAGGCTCCTCTGCCCATGGGATTGTCCAGGCAAGAGTACTGGAGCGGGTTGCCGTGCCCTCACCAGGCTCCTCTGTCCGTGGGATTGTCCGGGCAAGAATCCTGGAGCGGGTTGCCATGCCCTCACCAGGCTCCTCTGCCCGTGGGATTGTCCGGGCAAGAGTACTGGAGTGGGTTGCCGTGCCCTCACCAGGCTCCTCTGCCCGTGGGATTGTCCGGGCAAGAGTACTGGAGCGGGTTGCCGTGCCCTCACCAGGCTCCTCTGCCCGTGGGATTGTCCGGGCAAGAACACTGGAGCGGGTTGCCGTGCCCTCCCTGGGGATCTCCCCACCCAGGGAAGGAGCCCAGGTCTGCATTGGTAGAAGGTTCTTCACCACTGATGCCACCGGGGAAGCCCATCCATCCAGTGGCTGATGCCAAACCCTGCATATCTTCTCAGTTTCATCCTTCCTTCCATCCTCTTCATCCACCTACCTATGAACTGTCTTGCAAAACTCGTCCTCTGTTTTTTAAGTTCTCTCCTTTTTCATTATTACCGCCTCCCTAGTCTGTCTGTGTTATTACAGAAGCCTCCTAAACAGTCGAAACGGTTCCTGTGTGTGTGCTAAGTCGTTTCAGCTGTGTCCACCTCTTGGCAACTGTGTGGGTTGTAGCCTCCCAGCCCCTCTGTCCAAGGGATTTTCCAGGCACGAATACTGGAGTGTGTTGCCATGCTCTACTCCAGGGGATCTTCCCATCCCAGGGATTGAACCTGTGTCTCCTGCATCTCCTGCATTGTCAGGCCAGTTCTTTACCATTAGCATGACCTGGGAAGACCAGATGGTTCCTAGCGTCCACCTTTTCTCCTTTACAAGCAGATCTAAGCACAGAATACAAAGGAGCTTTCACAACTGTAAACAAGATCCTGTTTTTCATTGGCTTTTTCTTTGGGTATGTTCACACAGTCCTTTTTCGGTAGATAGTTTTATTAAAATGTCACATGCATACAGGACAGGATACACATTTTAATTATACAGCTCAGCATACTTCCACCAGGTTCTCAGATCCGTGTGGCTGCCACCCAGATGCAGGTGTGGTATCCCACAACACCCACTTTCAAGATCCCTTCCACTGTCCTCCAGACTCCATTATTTCTATTGAAAGTCATCAGTGTCCTTCACATCACTTGTCTAAAGGATATGCTTATTTTCTCTGCTTTCTATTAAGATTTATTTTTGTCTCCAGTGCTTTGTAGTTTGACTGTGATATACTTGGTGTTTTGTGATTATTTTTATCCTGCTGATACTTTTTAGGGTTTCATGAATGTGTGACTTGTCATCTTTCATCAATTTTGGAACATTCTTGATCAGCATCTCTTCAAACATTGCTTCTGCCCCCATTCTTTCTTTTCCTATCCTCTGTAACTCTGACTACACACGCATGATACCTTCCTGTCCAGCCTCTGTGGCAGCCATGGAGTGTGCTGCTCAGACCACCCTTCAAGCAAGAACTTGCCTTCTTCTCAAGTGAGTATATTTGGGTGGCAGCTGCTAGCTCAGGGTCTTCGGGCCCCACTTCAGATTTTAGCCCACCATCATGCCCTCTCTTGGAAGTCTCCTGCTGATGACTGGTCATCTCTACCTCACGAAGGATCCCTAATGGGCCATCATTGATCTGGCACTCCCTGTTGGGTTCACCAAAACCTTGTTAGGCCCAAAGGTTCTCAGTCTTGTTACTCTCATTGCCCCCCAACTCCTGCCCATGGGTTTTATACGTTCTTAGTGGGAGGGAGTCTAACGCCAGTGGTTACACCACAGCTAAAATGGAAATCCCTCCCTAGGAATGCATTTGAGCTTCCTATCCACATTTGGTTAGCCACTCTTAGAATGTACTAGGCCACTCTTAAAATTGTGGAAGGAAATCTTAAAAAGCGATAAAAAATATTAAAACCCCTGCAGTCCCCGCTGGCTGAAGGAACCTTTATGAAGAAGTTCACTTTCCCTAAGGGAAGCCTTGGATCAATACAGCCACAAATATTGCTTTTAGAGCTCACATCGCTCATCCATAAAGTTGTTCCCCTAAATCCCAGGGATCTCCTCCATCTGAACTTCCACTGACTGATCCACGTCCCTAGGAACTATTTCCCGGGCATTGCCCTGCACTGGGGGCTCTGGGCACGTGAATGAAGTGGGCTCCAACCCTGAGGAGCTCACAGCCCAGGGAGCTTAAGAAATAGACACGACCACACACGCGGACGCTTGCGTAAGCTGTGGGGTTACCATCGCCTACCCCTGATGCGGGGGCGGGGTGCAGGTACAGATGGCTTCACTGCACCACCAGCTGCACAAGTGGGCACCATTTACTGCAAACATTCCAATACAAACTGTGACATCACAGGCCGGGGATCTCCTGCACCACCTCCAGGAAACCAGTCAGCATGAGACAGCTCCGTCCAACCCTCTGTTCCACGTATGTGACAGGGCCTGAGTCCTCCATCGTCACGCTGCTGTGTGTGACCAGGGCAGTGGCTCCCAAATCCTGTGACCTTGTCTCCTGGGGCCCCGGGCCTTCAAGAGGCCTCCTCAGGCAAACTCTGCAGGTTCCAGCCAGACGTGGGGCTTTAACAACAGAACATAAGCAAGGTGTCAAACTCGATCCCTGTAAGATGTATTCCTTGGCCCACAATCTCCCTTTAAAGGAGATACCTAAGCAATTAAAACTATGGAGACCAGCATTCTTTTCTCTTATCCTGAAATTCCTTGTTCTCCAGAGAGCAACAGATGGTCCATTAAATATTAGCAAGGTTTTCTGTCATATTACAATCATGATATCTGTGACCTGTGACCATGGCAGAGGGTAGGCAGATGGCCTGGGTAGACATCAGACTCTATTGCCTCTTAGCCATGGGGCCTTGGGCAAATCCCTTTACTTCTATGACTCTGGTTTTTCATCTACAAACCTGAGTTATTAGTAGTACTGATCTCAAAGAATTGCCAGGAAGATCAAATGAGTTGTAATAACAAAGTGGTTAGAACTGTGCCTGGCACATAGTAAGCACTAAATGGACGCTGCTGCTGTCGGGATGGTTAGTAATACCCCTAACAACAGGCATTTATGTCGTTAAAGGTAACTGGTATTACTGTGATCATGATCATGATTCATTAATCACCACTGATAAAAACTGTTCAGTGATGGAATTACCTTAGATTCATATGACCTTTTCTATTAAAAACACAAGTAGTTTACTGTTGGAAGGAATGCAAGCTGGTTCAGCCACTGTGGAAACTAGTCTGGAGCTTCCTCAAAAAAACTAAAACTAGAGTTACCTTATGATCCAGCAATCCCACTCCTGCACGTATATCCTCCTGCTAAGTCGCTTCAGTCGTGTTCGACTCTGTGCGACCCCACAGACGGCAGCCCACCAGGCTCCCCCGTCCCTGGCATTCTCCAGGCAAGAACACTGGAGTGGGTCGCCATTTCCCTATATATCCTACAAACCTACAATTCAAAAAGATACATGCGCCCCAATGCTCACAGCACCAGCGTTCACAACAGTCAAGACATGTCCACCAACAGATGCCTGGATCAGGACGGTGTGGTGTGTACATACACTGGAATACCGCTCAGCCATAGAAGAACCAAGTAATGCCATTTGCAGCCACGTGGGTGGAGCTAGAGACTATCACTAAGCGAAGGAGTCAGACAAAGACAACTATCGCATGATATCGCTTACACGTGAAATCTGAAATAGGACACAAATGGTCTTATCTACAAACTAGAAACAGGCTCGCTGCATAGAGAACAAACTTGTGGTTGCCAAGGTGGGCAGTTCGGGATGAGTAGATGCAAACTGCTATATATAGGGCAGATAAACACCCAGGTCCTGCTGTGGAGTATGCTAGGAGTATACTCAATATCCTGTGGTAAGCCATAATGGAAAAGAATATCAAAAAGAACGTGTGTGTGTGTATAACTGAGTCACTTTGCTGTACAGCAGAGCAAATTTACTAACACAACACTGTCAGTCGACTATACCCCAATAAAACTTCGAGCAATGGTACGTTACACGTGCACAAATCTACCTCCAAGAGAGGGGCGAGGGCCACCTGCTGCGGCGTCCTCGCTCACCCCAGCTGGCTGCTGCTTCTGCTCTGGTATCCAGGGCACACGTGCACAGAATACAGTGGCTGGGAGATAACGGTCACATAAGAGCAGCAGCATGATGCTTCCTGAAGGATATCTGGCAGGTTGGCGCCTAAGTTCACTGGAAAACTGCCCTCAGGACAGGAGAGCACGCAGAAGCTAAGAGACACTTCAGACAAAACGTTCCATCTCCTGTCTTCAAGCAAGTCATGAAAGCTGGACTCATCAAAGACACCACACTCTTCAGAGGAAACCTCGCAGGGAAGTCCAACATAAAAACAGATCCACTGGGCCTGAAGACGGGAGGGATTATGCCTAGAATCCTGCTCTGGACACTCCTTTACCCTCCGGGTCGTTGTTCAGTCGCTCAGTCATGTCTGACTCTTTGTGACCCCAGGGACTACAGCACACCAGGCTTCCCTGTCCTTCATTATCTCCCAGAGTTTGCTCAGATTCACATCCATTGAATTCGCGATGCTGCCTAACCATCTCATCCTCGGTCATCCCCTTCTCCTTTGGCCTTCCATCCTTTGCAGCATCAGGGTCTTTTCCAATGAGTTGGCTCTTCACATCAGGTGCCCAAAGTATCGGAGCTCCAGCTTCAGCATCAGTCCTTCCAGTTACCCTCTAGGGCCCCTCTTAGGACATCCAGGAACTCCCTTTGGAAGCCCTATACAAATCATAATTTACCACTTTCTCATGAACTACAAAATGCTGCTCCACACAAGGTCTTTTGAGTCATAAATCATAGTGGTCATGTCACAGGTAGGGTTGGGGCTCAGCTGAGGAAGTGGCCAAGTTCTAACTATTGAGTCATCAAATGAGGGTCACTAATGCCTACTTATGTGTGTTGGCAAGAGGAAGGGTCTGCTTGTCCAGCATTTACACCTAACCTTTCCTCGGCTACTCCTTAGGTACAGTCAACACCTTGACTGTTTTAACTTGGGGGGCAACACACTTTGTGTCAACATCGGTTGTATCCAGAAGCACAGCGTCACAGGTCCTTCTCACCAAGGCTGATGTCGTTTCCAGCACAGCCAGCCCACCAGCCACAGGCGGTGGTCCCCACGTGAGCGCAGTTCAGCTTCCCTTCTGCCCCCACGAGTCTCCCCTCTGGGGCCCCTCTCGGTGGCCGGGTGGAGAGGCTGGCTGAGTCATGCATCTGGCTTGTGCAGGGCTGAGGCTCAGCACAGCGCCCACCACCCCACTTAGCAAGGACCCCCCTCAAAGGGCTGGATTCAAATGCAGAAATTACTAGATGCGTTTGTTCATCGATCTTCCATACTTATTTCATTCTCCTTGGAAAAGAAACTGGTCCTGCCCCTTACTACTCGCAGGACCTCTTCTGATGGGGCTTTGGTTGAACGTGGATGTGGACAGAGCCTGACTGGGGGGCTTCGGGAGGATGAGGAAGAGAAGGCACTCAAAGCTTTCTGCATCCTGTCCTACAGGTGAGCTGTGCCCCCGCCTATCACCCCAGGACCACCAGCCTGTCTTTCATCCCTTTTATCCCCAGCTCCGACCTCTTCACAGGAGTTTTCGCTCTGAGATGACTGCATCTGAACCTCTCCGTGGGGCCGCGTGGTTGATATTGTTTAGTCCCTAAGTTGTGTCTGATTCTTGATGACCCCACGGACTGCAGCACTCCAGGCTTGCTTGTCCTTCACTATCTCCTGGAACTTACTCAAACTCATGTCCATTGAGTTGGTGATGCCATCCAACCATCTCATCCTCTGTGGTCCCCTTCTCCTCCTGCCCTCTATCTTTCCCAGCATCAGGGTCTTTTTCAATGAATCGGTTCTTCTCATCAGGGGGCCAAAGTATTGGAGCTTCAGCTTCAGCATCAGTCCTTCCAGTGAATATTCAGGGTTGATTTCCTTTAAGATTGACTGGTTTGATCTCCCTGCAGTCCAAGAGACCCTCAAGAGTCTTTTCCAGCACCACAGTTCAAAGGCATCAGTCCTTTGGTGCTCAGCCTTCTTCATGGGGCTACGTGCTGATGAGCAATTTGGGAGGAAAGATGGGGGGGGAGAAACGTTGGATCTGGATCCCAACCTTCAACGATGACCAGCTCAGAGCTGGAGCCCAGGTCCTCCTGCACCTGCCCAGCCAACGTCTCCAGGGTGGCCCCTCAGGCATCATTACTCACCAGGTCACCTCCTCCAGCACAGTGCGTACCAGAGGGAGGAAGGGGCAAGGAGGAAGGACTCTGGCCAAGGGAGAATCCAGAAACTCTTGTTTCCCTTTTGTGCAATGTGTCTGAGGATGTTCTGTTTAGCTCTTTCTAAAGAAATAATTTTTAAAGACTGATGAAAGGCTGTTCAATCTACTAATATGATTATTTGAGGAAAGTGGAATTCCTTCCTTCTTTCCTCTTTAGGAAGAGTCCACTCCAGCCGTATAGGAAGAGAGTCGACAGAACCAAATCCCGTTCACTGGTTGTACCAGCAGAACTTTAGCAAGAAGGTTCCACCAGGAATTTCCTATGGATGCAAATCACTGTTTGAGGTGTTAAAGTGAGTAATTAGGTCATTTAGCAGAAATGCTCTGACATGCAGTGAGACTGTTGAGACCCATGGGGAAGACAGATTAATGTGGCCAACTGCTTCCAACCTCAGTGCAAAGGAAGCGGAAGTAGAATCCTTATTATCTGAGAGGAACGATGTTCCCTTTCGTCCATCATCCTTAAAATGAGGCAAATCCGGATGTAACTGCCCTTATTTACAGCAGGCTGACGACTCCGCTTGTCAAACTCAGTTGAATGTCCAAAGTAGCTCGACATTAATCCATCCCTCCCCCCGAGGCCCATAAGAACCAGATCACGCGTCTACATAATAAATTCTCTGTGCCAGGAAATTGTTTTAAAGAAATAATGTTTAGGTAAGTAAAGGAAAAAAGGCTTCCTACTGGGAGATATTTTCTGAACAAAATTAAATATTATAAAACCATATTATTAAATTCTGTCAAAAAGGTGTTAATCTCGTTACTCTGCCATGGAAGCTTTGGTTCTCTGTAATTATGGATCACTGCGAAGTTAACCTTTTCTGTTATCTTGCGGCCAACATGTAACATAGGATTGGAGAGCCGGAGAGATGGAAAACATCACAAAGAGTGGAGGATGGAAGTGCTGTGAGTCTGCCCACAATCCTGAAACTAAGCAGGTCGGACCTGCAACATCTCCATTTACTAAAGGCATTCTTTGGAAACCATGGTAAAGCTAGCAGGCAGCCGCGTCCACACACACACACGCTCACTCCGAGCTTTCTTTTCTTTTGAAATCTGTTGAAAATATGTACATGGCTGTTACAGACTAATTGTCTTTACTTGGATATCTCCTTGTGAAAACTGCTGCCCTTACAAGGGTGCCCTCCTGCTGAGCATCCCTGACGGCTTTCCACCCGTTCTCCATGACGACCACCATCCTCAAGCACGTGTCTACTACAACCATTAACAACATTGCTGATGCTGTGTGCAGACTGATTGTTAAGACACCTTACCTCTGCCTGTGACCACCACTGGGCACCCACGTGCCAGGGCTGACCTGCGTGGGAGCTGAGTCACGCCCTCTGACCCTCTGGACTCATGATAGCACTGAGGATTTAGGACACATCCGCAGAAAAGAAATAATAATGCAAGATTGCTGATGCTAAGTGCTATCAGGGTTTCAGGGATGAAATAATTACACACCCTTTCCTGTAGGAACTTGACCCAAGCCCACCATGGCCACAAGGAATCCTGTCTCACTGACAACTCCCGGGAGGTTTCCCTTCCGGGCTTGATCGGGTAGGCAGCCTGGTGCTGTGCAGACACGGCAGCAGGAATCCTGCCGTCTGTCCTGGTCTGTCCCGGAAGGACGTGTGTGACAAGGAGGTTGTGTAAATGCCGCTGCCCTTGTCCCCTCATCTACAGAATATGCGTGTGGCGCTAACGCAGCTATCTGCATCCTCAGCATGCTCTAAAATGAAGTAAGACCCTGAACAAGTAAAGGCGGTTTTCAAGATCTAAGCAACACTGGCTCCCACACGCGGGCACTGAGCTTTCCCTTACTGTTTTCTCAGTTCCCACCCTTCCCATGTCTAGGATCTGCAGTCCCTATGGGGGCCCATGGCGTGGTATGTCCTCGGGCGATGCGTGTTGACTGGATGGAGGAGCAGAAGGAAGTGATGCTGGAGGACACCAGGAAACCCGTCAGGTGTGCGAACATCCAGAAATGGGAGCTTTCGTTTCTAACACAAATCTCCGCTCGCTAATCTGCTTTCAGTCCCTGTTTTCTTCCTTGGCATGCTCACGGGTTATTAACTCTCAGCCTCTCCTGCGTGTGCCCATCAGGGTTCCCTTATGCTTAATTGAATCCACAGATGCCTCATTTTATTATTTCTGTCAATGACTCAAGCTGGATTTAGCATAAGGTGACCCAGCAGACAAGCTGCCTGTTTAGTCTCCTGGGACCCCAGCACGTCAGCAGCGTCCACCAGGTCCCTCCTCGCGGTCACTCCCAGGATGCGGTTTGTCCAGGTCAGCCCAAGCCCTACAGCTTTTCAGGGAAGTGTCTCCTCCGGGTGTACTCCCAAAGGGACCTGGCTTTCCATGTCCTCATACAGAACTCAGGTCTGGATCCTAATGACTTAAATTCTTGACTTGAGAAAACAGGGTTGTACTGGGGTCAAATAAACAAGTAACATGATAAATAACGAACATACCGCTGGTGATTGAGAATATCGCAGGAGGAATAAGGATGCTGACTTGCAGTTGATCAAGAGAAGATGCTGTAGGGAGTATTGTGGAGGGAAGAGGGTGCTGTATTTTAAACTAAGAAAATCTGAGCCTGAGAGAAGCTGAAGAGAGGGAGGGAAGGAAGCCTCAGGGAGGAAGAAAGTGTGGTCCAGTGGGAATCCCAAACTCCACCCCCGCACTGTGATGGATGTGAGTGCACTGCCCAGATCTGCATCAGGACACAGACCCTGACCCCCACTTTGGGGAGGGCTGCCTGCAGATGGTCCTCGTGTTGACTTGTTGGGAATCATCTCGGCGAGGCACGCTGCCCTGATCAAGGTCAAGGCTCCCTTCCAGACCCTCCCCTAGGAGCCCCTGATTGCATGTGCAGACTCTCCTTTGTGGGCAGACAGTGGTCATCCCTCCACTCTGCCTGCCTTTGTTGGGGAAAGAAAGAAAAGAAAGATAGCACTAAGTCGTGTCCAACTCTTGTGATCCCACGAACTGTAGCCCTCCAGGCTCCTCTGTCCATGGGATTCTCCAGGCAAGAATACTGGAGTGGGTTGCCATTTCCTTCTCCAGCGGATCTTCCCGACCCAGGAATTGAACCCAGGTCTGCCACATTGCAGGCAGATACCAACTGAGCTAATGTCGGGGAAAGAGCACCACAGAGGCCGTGTCTGAGTGATGTGACTTCATTTGTTGTGAGACCATTAGGTCGTGTTTGCCAGTGGGTGAGTCCCCCTCAGCCTTCGGGACTCATCCTTGGTGACAGAAGGTGCTGTCGCCCCGACAGGACCCTGCCCTGCGGTCAACGCAACGTCAGATGAGCTGACCGCACCTCCCCGTGCTCCCCTGGCCGGGGTGATCCCTGCCCGCCTCACTGCAGCTCATTTGGACCCCACGTCAGCACCCCACTGTGTACAGTGACCTCATGGAGTAATGTTCCCAGGAGGAAGGCATCAGAAGATTATCTGGAAGTCTAGGTAATCCTGGCCGTGCCTCCTCATGCTGGGCTGAGCCGTGCGGGGCCGGGCCGGGTCTGGTGGGTGTGCAGACATCAATTCGGCCCCTGGCATTTGCCTGGTGACGTGAGCTGAGCGGGCACGGCCCTGGCCTGTTTCTCCGTCCATCAGGAGGCTCAGGTCTGGGATTGGCACTTGGCCCTCAGCAATGTTTGTTTGCCTGGGCACAGTCTGATATGCTGGTGAGCTGCAGAGCTGGAAATGGAACATGGAGGCTTTCTTTAATCTAAAATCGTTTAAAGGGAATGTCCTCCAACTTTCCAGAGGAGACAAAGAACAAGACGGTGAGGCTCTTAGGGAGGAAGAATAGCTCCAGAGGGCTTCTGTTCTGTGGGAAATTAATCTATAAAATTAGACAGAAGAGGCAAGAAAGGACAAATAAGCCAAACCAGGTCTTAACAGGAAGCATCGTGTGGCCAAGTGAAGCAAATCCAGACACTTTAGTCCAAAACGATGTTTCTATTTGAAATATCTGACAATTCAGGGAGGAGGACCAGAGGTGTTTGGTTTAATTAGCTGGATCTAATCGATGATACTGGGCTTCTCAGCTGATGCCAGAGGTGAAGAACCCGGCTGCCAGCGCAGGAGATCTGAGACACAGGTTCGGTCCCTGGGTTGGGAAGATCTCCTGGAGCAGGGCATGGCAAGCCACTCCAGTATTCTTGCCTGGAGAATCCCAAGGACGGAGGAGCCTGGCGGGCCACAGTCCATGGGGTCACACAGTCAGACACGACTGAAGTGACTTTGCACGCACGCAATCAACAAAATTAGAGGATGTTATTGGCACCCCACTCCAGTACTCTCGCCTGGAGGATCCCATGGACGGAGGAGCCTGGTGGGCTGCAGTCCATGGGGTCGCTAAGTCAGACACGACTGAGCGACTTCCCTTTCATTTCTCACTTTCATGCATTGGAGAAGGAAATGGCAACCCACTCCAGTGTTCTTGCCTGGAGAATCCCAGGGACGGGGGAGCCTGGTGGGCTTCTGTCTATGGGGTCCTACAGAGTCAGACACGACTGAAGCGACTTAGCAGCAGCAGCAGCAAGGAACCTCAAGAGTTCTTAAAGAATTCATGACAACTATATACCTCTATCAGTGGTTGAGGGCTAACTGATTCTAACACAGTGTAGGAAATTCCTTCCCAGTGGACGGTCTCATGAAGATGTTTTGTTATCCATTTGAGGCCAAAGAGCAAAGACAAACAAAGGCATGTTAATTCACAGTGGGGCCGCAGGGCGCCCGAAACTCAGAGATGAAAGACAGACGGCACTGTCTTCCCACCTCTGATCCCGAACTTAACACCTTCAGGAAGCAGGCTTAAGGAGACGCTGATGCTGAGGAAAGAAACCGGAGGCCTGTTATTACCTGGGTGTTTCACAGATCAGATCTCACCCGCCAAACCCTCACGACCCCACACTGCCAGAACCGGGAACAGCAGACCTGCGCCCTTGCATTCCCCAGCACACCGTGCTGCCACCGTGGGGTCTCAGTGACGGGCAGGTGAAGTGGGCCGGGGTTGGGGGGGCTTGATTCACAGCGTTTGCCCATTTCTGTGGTGTAAATACTCCTGGACACTTGACTGGGGGATCTCATAAACCATGCAAACCAGCTCTAGCCAGTGATGGATGCCCCAGAGACAGTCAAGTCATCTTATGGTCTGGCCAGTTCACAAGTATGTGTTAATGACTGACTCCATCCTTCTCATTGAGGCACCCAAGGCCTCAGGTCACACTCGACAAGAGCTGAATCTCAGGCAGACACCTTCCCGGAGCCTGGTGGAGAGGTCCCGGGGTTGCTGAGAGAGCCCTTCACGGTGACAGACATGTTGCCCCCGACCGCACACGGGGCCGAGGGCAGCACAAGCTGCCAAGCACTGTGTGTCCCCGGGAGCTGTTTCTGGCAGCGACACACCCAGAGCGACACGGCTCCCGATCGAGTGCGTCTCAGGTCCGCGTGACATTAGCCACAGACTCCCGTGAGAATTCTTGGGAGCTGATAGCACTGAGAGAGAGAGGAGTCCCAGGGAATCATCAAAAGCATCTCTTTGGGGCTGGCCCCAAGGAGAAGACAAACCTGAAATTGGGAAGGAAAAAAAGAGTCAGACAGAAAACTATATCAAGAAAAAGGAATTTTTTTCTTCTGTGGGCATGGCGCGTTATAAAAAGGGTTAGGGGAATCTATTCTGGTGTTTCACGGAAAGCAGAGAAAAGCCCTTCCACCCACTCTTCTGGACCAGGCACCCCACCGGTTCAAAGCCAACCCTTCCCATCCATCTCCTGTCTGGAATATTCTGCCACCTCCTGACTCCTCCTTTCTCAGTGGGTCTCTGCAGCCCAGCAAACCCAGGCCCTTCCAAGGAGGAAGGCCATGCATGACCTACCTATGTATCATTTGTAAATTTTTATTTTATGTTGGAGTCGAGTCGATTAGGGGGCTTCACAGGTGGTGCTAATGGTAAAGCACGGACTGCCGGCGCAGGAGGCGTAAGAGCCTTGGGTTTGATCTCCGGGTAGAGAAGATCCCCTGGAGGAGGGCAGGGCTACCCACTGCAGTGTTCTTTCCTGGAGAATGCTATGGACAGAGAAACCCGGCAGGCTACAGCCCATGGGGTCACAGAGTCGGACACGACTGAGCAGCTGAGCCCGCACGTACCCCGCACGGCTGATGAACAGCATTGAGTTACTCTCAGGTGGACAGCAAAGAGATGGGGTTCTACATACACAGGTAACTCATCTTTCTCGGGTTCTTTAAGGCAGAGCTGGTGGGGCGACTGAGAGGCAGGCTTCCTTCTCTGTCCTCCCCCGACCCACCCTGACTCCCCCGCCTTCCACCAAATACCATTTACTTAATTAATGTTTTCCGTGGGAGTGTCTCCCTGTTCCCATATATTTACTTGAACCATTTGCCGCTGCAAAGGAAAATGATTGTTTTTATTTACCTAAACTTTGAATATCGCCCATTGTCTGGGTTACTATTCAGAATTCCTGCACTTTAATAATCTTATGATATGCGACTTGGAAATCTATGCAGATTCGTCATTTTATCAAATAATTGTTTACTGGGATTATTTCAGTCTGTAATTGCTTCTCTCTTTTCCCCTGTGAAACACGAAGCGTCCCGAGTCCTGTGCCCAGTTCTCAGGAAGGGGAAACACCAGCATCGGCCGTCCCTCGGAGATGAAAGGAGCACACGGCTCGAGGTCCTCACCCTCGCTGGAGAACGCTGCCGCCTCCGTCTCCCGGCTGATCCCTAGGATTTAAAGCTCTGTTTTGCGCCTGAGACCAACACGGCGTGCTGTGGGAAGCAACCCTTCTCAACTTTGGAGATGGAGGTCAGACAGGTAGAAAGGTTCCTCTGAGTCTCAAACCCTGGAGCTGGGAGCGCAGAAGGGGAAGAGCCCCGGGAGGCAGGATTTGGGGAGACTGGCCAGGCCTCTCGGAGCACATGGCTTTCCCTGCCCTCCTGGGAGCACCGCCTCATCTCTGAGCGGGAAAGAAAGAAAGAAAAAAAATCAGCCTGGAGCCACCAAATGCTGGGGAAGTACGGCCTGGCCAGGAGTCTCCCACCTTTGACTGGGGTTTAGATTGGTGGTGTGCATTCTGGAAGGAGTGAGAACCTTCTCTAGCTTCAGGCCAAACCCGATCCCCTGGTCTTCCAGGGGTACGTGAGGAAGTTTCCAGAGGCCTGCAGGGCAGGGGCTGTCACTCTGGGAAGAGGGGGGTGCTCATGGAGGGCCCGCCACCCCACAGAGAGGCTCCGTGAGGATTTACCTGGACAGCGTGCTGGGAACCATCACATGTCACAGATGGGATGGATGCGGAGGGTCTCGCTTCCCCATCTCATCTGGGGCCACAGAGCCAAAATTCATCTCAGCCTACTAGCCCTTCCTAACTCAAACCCACATTCACCTCCCAGAGAGCTCGGGGCACAGGCCTTTTATGAGTGAGCCGACGGGTGTTTCTCAACAGCCCATCTATGAAAACAGCTCCTCCTGCACACAGGGCACTGGAGAAGCCGGTGGGGCCACCAGGTGCCTGCAAGCCACCACCCAGCCCCAGACTGGACGTGAACCTGGAGCTCTGCGCCCTGTCCTGGGGACGGAGCACAGACCACCCTGCACGGGCAGAGCGGTGGGCAGACCTGCGAGCAGCTGCTGAAGACTCGTCTGCCCAAGCAACTCGCCCTCCGAAGTTGTCACCAACACGGTCCTTTGCTGTAAACAGCCCCCATCCGTGTGGAACCCAGTGCTGAGTGGGTTTCCGGGTAGGATGGGTCACGTATGGTGCCTGCCTGCTCTGTCAGTTCCGATGACCTTACCCTGGGCCAGGAACCTTCCCTGCACTTCCAAGCAGGCTCTATCGCCCCAGCTTCGCCCCTCTGGCTCCCTGCAAGGTCTCTGAGCCGCCTGCGCCCCTGGAGTGCAGCCTCTTACGCAGTGGGCAGACCCTGATTTCATGTTTTCCAACTCCTCCACTCCTAAAGACCCAGGACACAGTTCAAATTCCTTGGAAGTTTCAGGATACCATTCACATCAAAACCAATTTGATTTGATTTTAATATATATATATTTTTTTTGGCTGCATGGGGTCTTCGCTGCTGCACAGAGGCTTCTCTGGTTGCGGCAAGCGGGGGCTCCTCTCTTGCTGCGGAGCACAGCCCTAGAGCCCTCGCGAGGGCTCAGTAGCGGCTGCGTTCAGGATAGCTGCCTCGAGGCATGTGGGATCTTCCTGGGCCAGGGGCTGAACTTACGTCCCCCGCATTGGCCAGTGGATTTTTACCCACTGAACCAGAAGGGAAACCCAAAACTAATGTTAAAAAGCCACCTCAATCCCAGGAGAAGTGAAAAAGGGAACTTGTAGAGCGACATCCTGAGGGTTCAGATTCCTTGGGGAGTCAAAACCTGAACAGAACTGACCCCCATGGTCAGGGTTCTACTCGAAGGACAGTTACGTTCCACGTCAACAAGATTTCCGAGGGCCTTCCAGATGCTTCCTTCTAACATGTGAGGCCTGAAAACACAGCACAGCCTCAGATCCACTCATCTCAGTGTTGGAGCTGCTCGATTCTGTGCGAGCAGAGTGGATTTGGTTCCAAATTCACCTTCTTTCTTAACAGAAGTGCGTTTACTGCTCAAGTGCCCACCATCAGTGTCCAGTATGTGCTCCTATTTCCTTTCCCTATGGGTGTTTCCTAAGTGCAAGGCAATTGCTGGAATGAAGGCAAATGCAGAGAACACAGAGATGGTCACCATCGCCACGGCGCCAGTCAGCAATCTCCATGGTGACTGGAACATACAGCGTCCGGAAGAAGGGCTATTGTCTGAGGAGCTCACGGTCCTGTCTGAGAAAGGATTAAACATACTCCCCCATCACCAGGCGTCAACCTCACTCACTGCCCCCAAATCCAGCCCCTACTTTGGTCAATTGCATACACAAACACACACACGTGTGCATGCACACACACACGGGCACACACACACGGGCACACACACACACGTAACACTGTAACAGTGACCACCACGCAAAGAGAATGTGAAAACCTCACCGGTTCACACAAAAGCAGGAAGGGTGGCTGCCTCCATGATCTAATTTTGCCCCTAAAGTCACGTTTTGCTCCAGGTCAGCCCGCTGGGTGCATCGGGCTGTGGGCGGGTCACACTTGGCATTTGCTCCTCGGGAAAGTGGTTGTGGTGGGGACTGGAAGGGGAGTTTTGGGTTAGCAGAGGCAACTGTCCTGCACAGGATGGACAGGGAGCAAGGCCCTACTGTACAGTGCAGGGAAGCATGATCACTCTCCCGGGGTAAACCAGAATGGAGCAGAATGTGGAAAGGCGTGTGTGCAGCTGAGTCACTTCGCTGCACTGCAGAGATGAGCACAACACCGTCAATCAACTAGACTCGAAAGTAAAAGGAGGTGGCGCAGGGACCACAGCCAGGCTCCTCTCGGGCACTCCTGGGATGCGGTCCCCGCCCTGCCCTCGGCCTCTGCGTCTCCTCTGCGTCCCCAGGACACTCTGGTTTCAGGGTCCTGCCGGCACCGAAACTCTAGGGTGGGTTAGTCTGGAGGTCATTCCTGCTGGCCCTGGGTATGGGTCCTGCCCTCTCCACCAGGCAGCTGCAGACCTCTCTACAGAGCCCCCCACTCAGATGTCCCCTGGGCAGCAGTGGGCAAGGTCACCTTGGGGTCTACGCTGTGACAGGTGGTCTTCTCTCACATCCTTGGACTAGAGGGACACACAGAGTCTGCTACCCAGCCTTGCCCCAGGAGACAGCCCTAGAATCTGGATTTTACAAAAGGAGACTGCGATGGTGTGTCACTGGCCACCCCCATCTGGGGGTCGCCCTCTCCCCCTGCACCTCCCTCGCGCCCTCCCACGACAACATAGGGCGCCGTGGTGGAGAAGAGGCGCCCAGCTCAAGGTCAGGTTCTCGGTCTCCTATTTCCTGTCCCCGCAGTCACACACCAGCTCTAGTCTCCACAGCGTCCAGTCTGAAGGGGAGGACTGTGCCTCCAGGGTACAGGGCTTTCCCTACTGAACTGGAAGCTGAGTCTGCAACTAGACCATCAGGTAATCAAAGATTAACTGGGAAAAAGGAGAAGCAAGATTTCTGCCTGAAATGGAAGTGAGGGACATGGGTGGCATGCAAGGATTCATGGGATCCGTCCTCGTACTAACAGGTTCAGTGAGAGAGGCGGTGGGAAAGCACCACAGCCCTGCGTAGAAAATGCCAAGACCTAGGCCACAGAAATCGACGCTGGGGTCACACCTGCCAAGAAAAGCCACTCTATCACTTGGGAGCAGATGGAGAGCCGGGTGAGAAGGATGCGTGCCCTGGGCACCAACCTGGAGACCAGCCGCGGCCCCGAGGCTTCACTCGTACCATTTCATATGATTTAAAAAGTATTTCCTCTTTCTGTTGACTTTAGAAGATCAGAGCATGGATTGATGTTGGGGAAAAGTCACCCTTTATTCCATGTTTTGCCAAATAGCAGTGGCGGCGTGCCTACCAGCCAGGGCTCCCGGACTCAGAGCTCTGACCCACGGCCTCAACGGCAGAGCAGAGCTGTGTGTGACTTTGGAGATTTCTTCTGATTGTCAGGAAGTAAGCCCGCTGGTAGCTTCTCGCAGGGGAGCCACGTTATGTCACAGGGGGCACCAGCAGGAAGAGGGGCATGTCCAGGGTGCCGGGGGCCGAGAGGGTCATGTGCATGGCGCCACCCATGTCAGCAACACCACCCGCTTCAATAAGGAAACGTCCTACTTCTTGCCCACAAGGTCGCCTGCAGCGGACTGGCTTCATCATGGCATTGTCAATCCCTGGTCCACGGGTGGGTCCGCTGGTGACCACGAGGTGAACACTGGGCCCAGAGCCTGTCCCCTGGGAGCCTGTAGGGTGAGCTCATGTGGGCGGCTGGGGCACTGGCCTCTGGTGGCGGCCCCCGAGACGAGCCCCAGGAACTGACCGTGATCGCTCACTGCTGAGATTCCCGGAGCGGCCCTGTCCCCAGCCTCTGGTGAGGACCGGAAATTCAGGTGTCCCCAGTTTGACTGAGTTCATCAGAGGCCATTTCTAGGGCCTGCAGACCAGAACCTAAGCTAATCCGCTGGGCACCGCCCTCTGAAGGAGGAGCCTTAGGGGTTTCAAGATAGGAAGAGGGAGATTTCCTGACGAACTGGGCTTCTCTCTTTAACCCATGTGGCTGATCCAGACAGCTCACGGAGACCCTAACTCCCCACTGTGCGGGGAGACACCGTAGGTAGGGCAGGTTCCTCAGGCTGGAGGGACATGGTCTGGGGAGAAGCACCTTAATCCCATCACAGTTCTGGATTCCTTATCTGCTTTCAGGGGAGAAGCACCTTAATCCCATCACAGTTCTGGATTCCTTATCTGCTTTCAGGGAAGCCCTTTTCTGGTGGACCATGGAAAGCGCCTCGGTAGGGATCATCGACTCCTTCCTAGGATCCAAAACTGAACGGACGACTCCCGGATTCCAAATCCACCCTTACTGGCCTCACTCTCACTGCAGCAGTGGCCAAGGGAACACGCTTGGGACCAGAAGTTACCAGATCTGATTCTCCCAGCCGAGGCTGGTCCTTCAGGGAGGATTCGGGGCAGAAGGGGGAGCTTTTCTTCCTTATCTTTGGGGTAAGGCCAAGAATGGGGAATTGAACCAAGCTCTCTGCTACAGACTGCGATCTTGCATTTTCTGGAAGCAACGCTCCTGTTGTCTGTGGCTGGAAAATAGGAAGAGAAGAAACGAAAGCACAGTGAAGGCCTGTCTGGAGCCTGTCCGTCCGTGCCTGTCCCTGGGCCGCCCCAGGACCCATCCAGGGCTGGGTCTCTGCATCCTCTGCCCACGTTTTAGAGACATTGTCCACATTTTCACCCAGATTTTAGACCTGGTTCTGTGTCATCCAGGATCCTGGACGTGAGGCCAGATTTCAGCTACTTGGTCTCTGTGTCCCGAGGCAGGCGTCTTCCCAGCCGGGGATTGAGGCTCTTGAGCCACTTTTATCCACCCCCACCTGGACTCTGACAGCCCTCCTCTCATCTAGCCTCCTCTTCCGGCACCCACACTGGTCCTACAGGAACCGAGACTTGGCCCAGACCCTTCCCATCGCTCAGAACTCTTGGTCTAAACAATCTGACTGTCCTCAGGCTGTTCCCTTCTGCATCCACCCAGATCTGCTGGGACATTGTCATCTGCAAGACAGCAGGGTCCACAGGAAGGGCTTTCCTGCAGAAAGGCTTCTCAAGGACTGAGACACACCATAAATACTCTGGAATACATGAAAGCATGCATGAATGAACGGGAGACGCTGTCAGATACACTGAAAATTTGCCCTTTGTTAGTTTGCTTTTTTAAACGTTTTTATTTTTAATTGAAGGATGATTGCTTTGTACTATTGGCTTGATCTCTGCCATACATCAACATGAATTAGCCATAGGTGTACATATGTCCTTTTCCTCTCGAACCTCCCTCCCACCCCATCCCACCCCTCTAGGTTGTTACAGAGCCTCAGGGGAGAGGGTTTCTTTCCTGTGGGATTCACAGTGGAGACGCGGGATGCCGGGGGGAAGGAGGGTTCTGGTTCACAGCCGTGGTGACAAGACTTCTATCTGATGGTGATGGATATTGATTTTTTTCCCCTCCTCTTCTCGGCCTGTAATGTCCTAAATCACTGCCTTTGTGCAATTGCGCAGACACGTGGCCCGGCTTCCAGAGCCAGGGGCCCGAAGGCCGGCGCGGCGGGGCGGGGCGGCCTCCGCGGGGCGGGGCGCGCGCGCATTAGGCGCGGAGGGGGGACCCGGGCAGGCCGAGCAGATGGTGCCTGAGACGCGGCTCCCGTCCCGGGCAGCTTTCTCCATAATGGAATCCACATTAAAGATGATATTATCTTCACTTTTAAAGGCCCTAATGGATGATATTTATGTCCGTGAAATATGTTCCCGACTGCACCGTCCATAGCCTGGGAAGCGCGGGCCAGCGTGGGGGACGCAGCGACCAGCACCGAATCCACTCCTTTCCGACCAGCCGATCAGTACGAGACGTCTTCATACGCGACCAAAGTATAGTTTGTCAGTGTTCCCCACAGAATATGGCGAGGGCTTGAGCTTTAATGCGAGTTGACAGCCTTGTGATATTTTCTGCCATCTTGTTCTTAGCAAAGTGGTCTAAAAATGCATCCATAATTTATTTATAGGCCCTGAAGATTAACTCCTGAGTAACCAGAGTGTTTCCCCGGGCTCTGGGGATGGAGGCGCCCGCCTTTCTCTGGGCAGTCCTCCCTTCTGTGTCCTGGGGAAGGGGAGTAAGGGCTCAGGGCGCCCTTCCGGAGAAGGAGACAGAGGCCCAAGCACCCACACTTCCTAGATCATCTCAGGACTTCAAGTATTAAAACGGAGAGCATACATGACTTCTTTAAAATTTCAGAAGCGTCCACTTCTTTTCAGTAAGGACTGAGTATTTGCAAAGGAGCAAAATGATCAACTGGATGCAGAGTGGATAGCATTGAACCTTAGGAAATTTCTAATATCCAAAATGTAAGACATGAGATTCTTGGAAATTTGAACACCACTGCGTGACTCTACAGTTGAATTCCTGGGAACATAAGCTTGAGCGAAGATCAACTCATTCATTTAGCTCCATGTAGTATTTTCCCCAATAAGATCAAGTCATCTTCACAAACCCAGGACGTATTTCTATTTCAAATATCAAAAAGGTGGTATTTTTGTCTTATTTTAGCTTAGGTCCAAAAAAAGAATGCAAGAAACCATTCATCTCTGATTCTGTCCACTAATAATAGCCGAACCAAATAACTGATAAATAACAACCAAAAATGAGCAAGGTTATTAATGAGTAACCAAATCATTCAAGGTGAATGAAAGTTGGTGCCAGTCTAGCCCTCCCCAGAACCGCAGGGCCCTGCCCTGCTCAGCGGGCAGACCAGGGCCCCAGGCACCTGGCTGTGATGTCTGCTTGCTCTTTCAACAGTCAGGCACCAGAAACTGCGCGTTCGCTCGAACTTCAGACCCGTTGCTTTCAATATCACTCGCGCCCCTATAGTGGTGGGCCGTGTGGAGACACCCCTGAGCAGTCCATCTCGGGTCCAGGCATTTCCTCCCAACTCAGTGTTAAAAAGACAGGAGTAACCACAGACGCAGCGCACAGAAGCAGTGAGTCTAAAATCTACGTCATATCTACCCTTTATGCATAGATGCAAAACATTTTATTGACAGTCTATTGAGAAAACATTCACTACCCCAGGAAAAAGGCCGTAAGAAGTGAGATGGAAGAAGCAGCATTTAATGAAACGATGTAAGACGCAGGCTTTATTGCTCTTCCGGCGTGTTGCTGAATTTCAGTGTGAATCTATACCATGCCACAACCTTTCCTCCACCTAGTCTGGATTTACACACCAGCTCTGAGTGTATTTAAGTGGTGATTAAGACCTCTTGAATGATTCAGTGCTTGTTAGCCATTCTGCAATGATCAGGTTCACCCTTGATCAAACGTGACCCGTTCTGTCGTTTCAGCTCCGTGAGGACTCGTGGTGACTGGTTTGAGGGATCCAAGCTTGACCCTGACCAGCCAAGACTTCCAACGATGCTGCTGACGTGGGAGGACAAGCCCTCCCAGGGCTGGGGGCTTGCATCACCGGCCCTCCTCAACCCTCAAAGCTGCCAAGACCCTCACCTTACTGATGAGGAAGCCTTGCGACTTGTGCGCCTTGTCCCCACAGCTTGTAAGTGAGAGAAGGATTCCAGAAGTTTGCTTTTAGAAGCTGCTCTCTTCAGACTGCACGTGGCCTCTGAATCCCACTTTAGGACTGGCTGAAACTAACAGCCATGGGAGAAAATGCACACGCTTTAAAAAATCTGCAAAACGTGGGGATCAGTGGGTGCTCATTATAAAGAAAAGAGATGTTGTGGTAAACACATAACTTTTAGTTATAAGACTACACGTGTGAGGCAGTGGAGTTACAAGTTGTAATAAAACATGACCAATGATGAGTATATATTATATCACAAGCTGGAATAAAGATTGTCAGGAGAAACATCAACAACCTCAGATATGCAGATAATACCACTCTAATGGCAGAAAGTGAAGGAGAACTAAAGAGCCTCTTGATGAGAGTGAAAGAGGAGAATGAAAAAGCTAGATTGAAACTCAACATTTAAAAAAAGACTAAGATCATGGCATCTGGTCCCATCACTTCCTGGTAAATAGAAGGGGAAAAAGTGGAAGCAGTGACCAAGTTTATTTTCTTGGGCTCCAAAATCACTGTGGACAGTGACTGCAGCCATGAAATTAAAAGATGCTTGCTCCTTGGAAAGAAAGCTATGATAAACCCAATAACATTAAAAAACAGAAACATCACTTTGCTGACAAAGGTCTGTATAGTCAAAGCTATGGTTTTTCCAGTGGTCATGTACGGATGTGAGAGTTGGACCATAAAGAAGACTGAGAGCCAAAGAATTGATGCTTTAAAATTGTGGTGCTAGAGAAGACTCGGGAGAGTCCCTTGGACTGCACGGAGATCAAACCAGTCAATCCTAAAGGAAATCAACCCTGAATATTCACTGGAAGGACTGATGCTGCAGCTGAAGCTCCAGTACTTTAGCCACCTGATTCAAAGAGCTGATTCATCAGAAAAGACCCCTGATGCTGGGAAAGATTGAAGGCAGGAGGAGAAGGGGACGAGAGAGGACGAGCTGGTTGGATGGCATCACTGACTCAATGAACATGAATTTGAGCAAACTCCAAGAGATAGTGGAGAACAGGGATGCCTGGCGTGCTGCAGTCCATGGGGTCACAGAGTTGAACATGACTTGGCGACTGAACAACAACAACAACATATATATATGCTCCCGTTCATGCTCAAGTGCTTAACTGACACAGCCTCAAACCCTGAGCACACTGGAGTCCACAGTGGCTGTTTTCTTTTGTTTTCTGGCTGTGCCACATGGCTTGCAGGATCTTAGCTCCTGGATCAGGAATCAAGCCTGGACCCCTAACCACTGGACCGCCAGAGAAGTCTCTGCAGTGGTTATTTAGACTCTGGTAACCTGCTGAATTCATGATACTTACTCCTCTGTTCAAAACTCCTCTGCAGCAAGTTCCTCTCCTCAGGAAGAGCAGAGCTGCTCTGCTGGGCAGCAAGGACCCCCGTCGCCAGCCCCGCCCCCCGCACGTCCCACGGGTCTGACCCACCGAGGTCCCCGAGCACACACCCTCCGACTTCGTCTCTCAGGTCTCTGCTGCTTCTCTCTCTCCTGGATACAAGGCGGGCCTCTTGTCTGTTCTCAGGGAGGAATTCCTCTGTTAGAATTCTCCTCTTTTTCTTTCCCAACCAGTAAAACTCAGCTGATTCTTGACCCCCTCCCAAATACTATCACCTCCAGCACTGCTCAGCAGTTTACAGTAAGCCCCATGGAAAAATCAGAAGATCAGGAAACATTTCCACATTGGAGGAGTTCAGAATTGGTTACATTGCGAAGAAAAACACAGAAAGGGCGTTTCCTCATTGGTTACAGTTCCCGAAGCTGCAGTTTTGTTTAGGGGTCTCCCCTTGGGTTCTTGCAAGTGCGTCCTGCCAAGGCATGAATGGGCTGGGCTGTGTAGCTCAGTTATCACGGAGAAAGGCCATAGGCCCAGAAGCAGAAGACCCGGGTTTGAACTTCAGCTGCACCACCCACCGCATAAATAGGCATGAGCCCAGGCTCGGACGCAGTGTGGTCCACACACCCTCAGTCCGAGCCTGACCCCAGTCTCCAAACACCCTCCACATCAAACATTTTTCTTTACTCATTTGACGATGAAACTTGTCCTGAAGTGACAGGAGGCTATTTTTAGTCCTCATTTATCCCACTTAATATGAATATTCATGTTTCACTGCAGAAGTCATCATGTGCTTGATTCTAGGGGACTTCTCCACGTTTCCTGGGTTGGTTGCATAATATTCAGTATGAGGACTTTACTACCTTCTCACAGTCTGGACCCTCAGGACTCTGAAAGTCCCCCAGCCCCCAGGCTTTCAGAGAGGAGAGTGAGCCCCAATGATGTGGTTTTGGGCACCCCCTGAATGGCTCGGGGCTCCTTCATACGAGGCTCCTGTTTGTTTCTGAGTCCTGTGGAGGTCTCGTCACCCCAAGCTCAGCACCCGAGTCCCTGCCTCTGTAAGATTTCAGACAGAAAGAGAAATCAGCCAAGGATTAAAACACTAAGCACTAAGAGCTTAGTAATTAATTAAGAGCCAACTCATTGGAAAGGACCCTGATGAGGTCAGGAGGAGACGAGGGCGGCAGAGTAGGGAGACAGTCAGACAGCATCACCGACTCGGTGACCTGAGTCTGAGCAAACTCCAGGACACAGTGAAGGACAGGGAAGCCTTGCCTGCTGCAGCCCCCGGAGCGCAGAGTGGGATGTGACTCAGCAGTTAAACAACAGCAAAGAGCTTAGCACCGCCAACATTTTGTCTCCACTGGTTGAAGTCTCCTTGGCCAGAAGGTCCGTGATGGTCTGATGTCGCAAGCACCCAAAACTACAGGGCAAGTCCAGTTGCGAGTCAGTTCCAAGGAGATATTGGAAATATAACCCAAAATGAAGGGCTTCAAGTCACCCACAGGGATGTGGGAGAACCATCCACATCACGAGCAAATCCACACACCTCACCAATGAAGACACGGTGGAGCTAACTGATTAACAGCCAGAAAGAGGGGCTATAAAAGACGGTGAGGAACTGCACAGGCAGAATAGAAGGACTTAAAGCCCAAATTTTAAGAGAATCTCTTGGGAAAATGGAAGCTGCTTTTCTTTTTTTTTTTCCTTGCAAAATCTGATGCTCTTTTGATGGGGTTATGAAGTCCAGCTGTGAAGTATGAGATATGACATCATGTTACCGTACAAGTTTGTTGAGAAGATTATGACATAAGCAACCCTTGATTCCTTTATTATTTTTTTAAAAACTTAACCTATAATTGAAATTAGAACATGTTTTACTAACTAGAAGAATATACATTTCACATTATTATTAATAGTTTCATATTTTTTCTAGACAGACTGCTAATGTACTCTTTACTTGACTGTTTTCCATACAGTTCTGGTTTCTGTCTTCAGGGATATGTCCTAAGCGGCCCATTTCCAGGTTGCCTGACCATGACCCTAAGGACCTCTGCCCGTGGACTGCAGCATGGTCCACGTCTTGGGACTCCTCTCCCACTAGAGTGGCATCCACATGGTGATCCTCTGTGTGGTAAGAATGCCCCGGGCAGAAGGGCATCGCGAACCTCTGCCCGGCCAGTTGACGTAGCGAAGTCGATGAAGGATCTGACAGCTGCTGTCACCGGAGCTGAGGAGCGCTCGGCCTGCTGTCATCACACACCTGCTGGGGAGGATCCTCGCCCTCCTCTGGGTCGGGCTGGCCCCAGCTGCTCCGCGACCACCCCAGCCCCGTCCCTGACCATCACGCTCACAGCCGGTCAGTCCTCTGAGCAGGCCGCTCCAGCATGCCCTCCAGCACCCCCGGGGCCAGGTCTTCCTCTGGATCCATCCCTGAGAAGCCCGACCCTTCAACCAACGACAGCCTTCGAACACCCGAAGGCACCTTTCCTCGACACGCCGTCCCAGCGCCGATCTTTCAACTGTTTCTCTCACGCCGTTTCCAGAAGCTTCTTCATCCTGGTTATAACTTAGAGGCACCATCTAAGTTAGCGACGCTCCTCCTAAGATGTGGTCATCAGAACTGCTACCATGCTTTCGACATGTTCTAAACCTCCTCGGTCTCACACAATGAGTAAGAAGGAACATTCCTAAAAACAACTGGGGGAAGGACTCCCCTGGTGGTCCAGGGGCCAAGACTCTGCCTGCCAGTGGAGGGGACTCGGGTTCCATCCCTGATCAGGGAACTAGACTCACATGTGGGCCAGGGCAGCTAAGCCTGCACACCACAGGAAGGTCCTGCGTGCCGTAACCGAGACCCAACGCAGCCCAATAAACAGACAATTTGAAAAAATATTTGGGGGAATTTAAGTCTCACTGATGACTCACACTGAGGTCACAGTCTGTTAAAATAAAATCTCTGGCAAAATAATTTTTCAGTAGATTTTTTTTCTCATCTTTTTAATCTTGATTTGCACAGAGTTAAACTTTTTTGGAGGTAACTTCAGAATACTGTATGGCATCCTGTTTCATCTCTGCTCCTTCCTTTTGGTCACTCTTACAGGCTGCTGAGACATTCGGACAGTGCCCCTCTGTTTCTAATAGGAAATTTGAGACACAAAGAAAAGTATAAATAAGGAATTAAAATGATCCACAAGATCCATTAGTAATAACTCCCTCGATACAGGATCTTTTCCCAAATTTCTCTCTTTTCTTTTTCTCTCTGAGGCACAAGCACACAAAACATGTAACAGATGTGTTATATAATATAGTGGTTGCTTGGTAATATACTGTGAGTATTTTCCCGCATCATTAAATATTCTTATTTAAATGAACTTAAATATTTTTAGAGATATATCACAATTTATGCAACTAAATCCTTATTGTTGGACATTGAGATTTCTCTCAATTAATTAATATTAATTAGTCTGCAACGATTAATCTGCAATGAGCTCCCTGTTCATAAATCATTCTGTGCTGCTCTGATTATTTTACTTTAAATTGCTAAAAGTGGAATTAGTGCATGAAGACAAGGCAACCTTAAAAGCTCTTGCAACCTTGTTGAGACAGGATTAAATATGCATCATGTTAATTCTGTAGCATTTACATATTTGATCAACATCCTCCAACCCAAGCCAAGTGTTTCAATGACATGATCTTGTGGCAAATGAGTCCATCTGCTTTTAGTTTTATCTGCATATTTTCTCTTTTATCCTGTAATTTCAGTATCTATATAACACAAGGGCTATGTATTAGGCTGTGTGTAATATTCTACCTGGGCTTCCCAGGTGGCTCAGTGGTAAAGAATCTGGCTGCCATTGCAGGAGATTTGGATTCAGTCCTTGGGTCGGAAAGATCCCCTAGAGAAGGCAATGGCAATCCACTCCAGTTCTCTTGCCTGGAGAATCCCATGGACAGAGGAGCCTGGTGGGCTACAGTCCATGGGGTCGTAAAGAGTCGGACACGATGTAGGAACTCAACAACAACAACAATCTTATGCATACCTTCTCTGATTAGACAGCCCACCCCTTTATAAATGAACCGAGCTAACTGTCTCACGGTCACGGCTGGTGATGGGGGAAACAACCTTCCAACCAAGGCTTGTCATCCTCTCGATTCTCAGCTTATCTCAAGTCCTCACACACACACGCACTTAAGAGTGAAGAGGTGAGCTCTTTCTGTCGCATCCCCCAGAACTTCTGAGTCCCTGTCATATGTATTGCATGCTCCTTCCAGTGGTCTCGTCTTGCCCTATTTCTGCCTCTGTAGATCGACAGCTGTCAGGGGCGTGGGATGCACTCTGAGCCACCCCAGGCAGGTGCCCCAGGGGTGCCCACTCCCCACAGCCCCGCGTGGTCCACAGGAAGCAGGAAGGCCTCCTCCAAGCTCCCTCCTCTGCGCCAGTGAATCGTGAGCCCTCCCATCTCCTCCTGGGAGCAAGGCCCCACCATGAACGGAGTTTGTCCCCGTGGAATCCAGCTGAGGACCAGGGCTGCTGACCCACTGTTTCTCCTTGGTTTCTTTTGTTTGGAAGTCCAAGTCTTTGATTTGTGGTTGTTGTTCAGTCACTCAGTCATGTCCAACTCTTTGCAGCCTCATGGACTGCAGCACGCCAGGCTTCCCTGTCCTGCACCTTCTCCCAGAGCTTGCTCAAACTCATGCCCGTTGAGTCAGAGATGCCATACAGCCATCTCATCCTCTGTCATCCCCTTCTCCTCCTGCCCTCCCAGCATCAGGGTCTTTTCCAATGAGTCAGCTCTTCCCATGAGGTGGCCAAAGTATTGGAGCTTCAGCTTCAGCATCAGTCCTTCCAATGAATATTTAGGACTGATTTCCTTTATGATGGACTGGTTTGATCTCCTTGCTGTTCAAAGGACACTCCAGAGTCTTCTCCAGCACCAGGATTTTAAAGCATCAATTCTTTGGTGCTCAGCCTTTTTTTCTGGTTCAACTCTCACCTCCATACATGACTACTGGAAAAACCACCTCTGTTTCCTTAAAATCTTCTCATTTCAGTGGTCGCTTATTCCATTCTGTTCATCCTTTCTGATAACAGAGCACAGAGGGTTCTGGAAGCTCTCTCATCTCTGCTTTCAGCACTGGACCAGCTGACAGTGGTGAGTCCCGGGGTGGACCCAGCAGCATGTGTCACCTCGGGCCTTGGCGGGTCAGCTGTCGGGGAAGCTCCTTCTCTGGAGAATTTGGCAGAGAGAGTCTGTCTGTTCACAACTTCTGCATAAGCTGCCACGGACACGCTGACATCCCCGCCCCCGCGCCCGCCCCGAGCCCCCGAGGCCTCTGCTGCCCCTTCAGGGTAAGTCGGGGGACGGCCACCGCCACGATCCCTGACCCTGGATGCCAGCCAACACCGAGGGAGCTGGGGAAGCAGAAATTGTGTTCACACATTTCTAGGATGTTTTCCTGTTCTTCCTGTGCAATCAACATGACATCTAAGGAGACAGAATTGGCGAACATCTAGGACAAAGCATCCTCACATAAGTTATCCTTGGCACGTGCTCATCAAACCCCACCTTTAAGAAGGGGAGTGTCCCTCAGGGGCATCATGAGGGCAGCCCCAAACCAGGTAGGATCAGGGGCTCCCCAGGAACTCAGTTTTGCCAAGAAAGGGCTGAGGAGCAGGGATGAAGCATCTCCAGGAGAACACGCTGGACAGCTCTGGAATCTTGGGACTTGGACTTGGGTCTGTTCAGGACTTGGGTCTGTTCAGACCCCGTTTCCAGAATAGTCAGCTGGCGTCACTGCCTCACTGCAGGCATTTCCTGCCTTCCCTCCTATGTCTCCTGCCTTTTTGTCTCACGGAACCTATCCCCCAGCTCTCTCCTCCTCTCAGATCTGACGTCTGCAGGGTGCAGGGGGCCTGGGAGTCACGGCCGAGGCTGATGAATCCAGGTCTTCTCCACCTGGCCCTTTGGGGACCAGTCACTGCACCATGAACAGAGATTTCACAGGTAACACACTCACGACATCAGGATCAGTGATGCCTTCCTGAGGGCTGAAGGCTAAAGCATCCACATGCCGAGGATGTGAGCTGCAAAGCTTGGGATAAAACTGAGACTTCCATTTCTGGGAGGCTTTCCATTAATCACCATTAACAGGTAAAGACTGTCACAACAGACGAGCTGTGTGTACCACTGAGAGCAGCTCTTCAGCGGGAGCTTTGACATTTTAATCTCCGTCATTTCAACTGCTGGAGAAACGAGGCCAAGATAACCCAGAAATCGCAGGCACACGCACGGCGTGGGTAACGGCCCACCAAGGTGTGTGACCTGTGCACATACATGTGTGGGATTAACCATCGTGGTTCCGAAAGGACTCCCGGGTCAGGACCGGAGGAGGCGCTGCAAACGCAGAGCAGGCCTGGGGCACCGGCACCGCCCCACCCCGGGCGGGTCCACGGCCCCCACAGACCTGCGTTTGTTATACTTTCCAGAGAGACACAAAGCCTTGAAACTGTGAGTGATCAGCACACGACGTTTGGAAAGTAGGAGCCACTGGAGAGCTCAGAGAGGCTGAGACGACGACGCAGAGAGCGGGCAGGAAGTTGCTGATGTGTGAAGGCATGACTGGCCTTCTCTGTATGAGCCGGGTCTGTCTGCTGGGCCTGGATCCCATGGCTTACGCGTCCTGTGGGACCGTCCTGTTCAAGGAAACGCCGGGATTGATCGTTTTCTCCTTTTTACTGTCGGTATTGCCTTTGGCCTAAGAATGACAGGTTTAAAGACTGTCATTAGCCTAAGTTGCAAACAGATTATATGTTGATATAATAAATGTTTTACCTCTAATTTTTGTTTTAGTATCTTCTTCTAAATGGGTATCAAACCACGTTGAACCTATTTATTAAGGCTTTCCTCTGAAAGGTGCCACGGTTGCAAAAGCCAACCTCTGCCCTTATCAGAGGCCGAGGAGGCCCCTCGGCTGGAGACAAAAGGGGAGCTGGGCTTGGAGCTGGACAGCCCTGCCCGGGGCCCCCCTCGCCTCCAAACGCATTCTGCCTCTCTCACCCTACTCACTTTGCTCCTGCGGCTCCTCCTGCCTTCCCAGATGTCTACCCTTCTCAGAGATCCCTGGGGCTGTGGGCTGAACTGTGTCCCCTTTCCTTAAATTCACATGTTGAGGCCCTAACCCCGGTGTGGGAGAATGTGGCTGTATTTGGAGACAGAACTTTCACAGAGTTGATGAAGGTTAAATGAGATCATTAATCGGTAAGTGAAAGCGAAAGTCACTCAGTCGTGTTCAACTCTGCAACCCCATGGTCCATGGAATTCTTCAGGCCAGAATACTAAAGTGGGTAGCCTATCCCTTCTCCAGTGGATCTTCTGACCCAGGAATTGAACTGAGATCTCCTGCCCATTGCAGGTGGATTCTTTACCAGCTGAGCTGCCAGGGAAGCCCATCATTCTTTGGGTTGGGTCCCAAACCAATAGAACCCATGGCCCTATAAGAAGGTGGGCTTCCCAGTGGTGCTAGCGGTAAAGAACCCACCTGCCAGTGCAGGAGATGCCAGAAACTTGAATTTGATCCTTGGGTTGAGAAGATCCCCTGAAGGAAGGAATAGCAACCCACTCCAGTATTCTTGACTGGAGAATCCCATGGACAGAGGAGACTGGTGGGCTACAGTCCATGAGGTTGCAAAGTGTCGGACAGGAGTGACTGAGCACAGAAGATGAGGACATGGACACACTCAGAGGGATGGCCACAGGAGGATGGGGGATGTGGCTGAGGCTCAAGGCCTCGGGAGAAGCCAGCCCTGCCCATCCCGGGACCGCGGCTCCCAGCTCCCAGGACTGGGAGATG
Source organism: Bos indicus x Bos taurus (assembly GCF_003369695.1). NCBI lineage: Eukaryota > Metazoa > Chordata > Mammalia > Artiodactyla > Bovidae > Bos > Bos indicus x Bos taurus. Next base: position 2,118,450 of record NC_040079.1, on the reverse strand, counting down.
ATAAGCTCCTTTGTGAAGCCCCCAAGTCTGGTGCGGGGTGATGGCAGGTCTAGAAGATGGACCGACCAGCTTAAGGACACTGTCCTTGAGGGGCCAGCCCAGGACAGGCCTGCCTACACAGTGCCATCCCAGGAGCCCCTCCTCTCATGCAGTGACCTGTGTCGGGGCCGATGACCAGACTCCTGGAAGACAGAGACTCACGTTGCCTGGGCTCTGGAGCCACAAAGCCCGGCACCCCGCACATCACAGATGCTCCCTGGGGTGGGGTGGAGGCGGGTGGAGAGGCCCAACTTCACCTTCCACCCGACGGCCAGCACTGCTCCCTGCCTGGACCCGAGTGGAGGACGCCACCCAGCAGCCGTGGGCTGACCTTGCACCAGGCCCTTGGCTCAGGCCTCAGCTCCACTTGCAGCTGGCAAGCTGTGTGGTGTGAACTGAAATGAGAAACCGCAGGATCAGAGTTCCCTCTGCATCTGCGTGGGTGGGGGGCCTGGCTGCAGGCACACGACCCTCTACCATAGGTCGGCTTGAATGCTGGGGGCGTGGGGGTTCGGGCTGAGAGGCCAGGCCAGACTCCCTCCAGCTCACTGACCTGTGGAGGATGCTGGGCCCCAGCAAGCAGAGCATCAGACACCAAGACAACCACATCACCCAGGCTCCATGTAGACAGGTGATTGCAGAGAGTGGAGCGGAGTTCCCTGTGCTGTACAGAAGGCCCTTGCTGATTGTCTATTTTATATATAGTGGTGTGTGTGTGTGTGTGTGTGTGTGTTAATCCCAGACTCTTAATTTATCTCCACCTCCAACATCAAGAAGATCAAACCAGTCAATATTAAAGGAAATCTACCCTGATGCTGAAGCTCCAATACTTTGGCCACCCGGTGCGAAGAGCTGACTCATTGGAAAAGACCCTGTGCTGGGAAAGGTTGAAGGCAGGAAGAGATAGGGGCGACAGAGGAGGAGATGGTTGGATGGCATCACCGATGCAATGGACATGAACTTGGGCAAACTGCAGGACATGGTGAGGGACGGGGAAGCCTGGCGTGCTGCGGTCCGTGGGGTCAAGAAGAGTGGGCACAGCTTGGCGACTAAACAATAAAGCAAACCGTAGTTCGTTTTGTGAAGTCTGTGAGTCTCTTCCAGTTTTGTAAGTAATATGTGTATCCATTGCTGTATACCTGGGGGATTTCTCTGATGTCTCAGTGGATAAAGAATGTGCCTGCAATGCAGAAGATGAAGAGGACGCGGGTTCGATCACTGGGTTGTAAAGGTCCTCTGGCGGGGGAAATGGCAACCCACACCAGTACTCCTGCCTGAAAAATCCCACGGACAGAGGAGCCTGGTGCGTTACAGTCCACGGGGTCGCAAAGAGTCAGACACTGCTTAGCACACACGTGAGCTGCTGTACAATGTTTAAACCAACTCTCCTCTAAGATCAAATAAAAATACAAATTAACACAGAGGTGAAGCATCTGACCAGTTCAACCTGTCATAACATGAGTGAGCGAGTGAGTGAAGTCGCTCAGTCGTGTCAGACTCTTTGCGACCCCGTGGACTGTAGCCCACTAGGCTCCTCCGTCCATGGGATTCTCCAGGCAAGAGTACTGGAGGGGGTTGCCATTTCCTTCTCCAGGGGATCTTCCCAACCCAGGGATCGAACCTGGGTCTCCTGGACTCCAGGCAGATGCTTTAACCTCTGATCCATAACATGGATTAATCTTAATTTAGGGTGCATCAGAAATGGAATCACCAGAGCAATGCCTACGTCAATGACTATCCATTGATTAACCACAAAGTCTTAGAGAGCAATCCAGCTCCCCCACCGCTCTCTGAGGGGGGCACGTGTTGAACAAAATGCAGTTTGTTGACTCATCGCCCTTCTGTGAGATCCTCACGTTTCTTTGCCTTCTGTGTAGTAAGCAGTCCCCCTTAAGATGAAATCTATGAATAAGAAAATGAAGTGTTCTCCTGAAAACACACAGGCAGCCACACCAATTTTTCTGGTTATTGATGCATTGGCCTTTAACCATAACAGTGACGTATGCGGTCAGCCGTGTCTCGTCTCCCGTCCATCGAGAGCCAGGGCGTCAGTGCTGCTGGTCAGGAACCTGGGGTTACGAGTTGTCACTATCAGGATGCCGGTTCTGAGGTGCAGGGTGACCATGTTTTATCATCTCACATTTTCTCTTCTCTGGCACGGGCGCGCATGCACACACACACACACACGTTTCCATTGGATGAGAAGCAGAGAAGTAGGCTAAGCTCCTCACGGCGAAAGCTCACTCTCAGTCTAAAGCAAGGTTATTATCAGTGAAAAATCTGCTTTCAGGCGTCTTCTTGGTGTGGGGAACAAGAAACTCCCCTGACCCACTCCCTGACTTCTGGCCTTTGCTGCCTGGTGGGAACTTCAGGGACGGTGCTTCCACTTCCACCCATGGGGTCATTTTCTGTCCACTGAGTGGGCCCCCCAATCATCAGAGCCCTTCCGGGGAGGCCGACCATGGAGCCCGGTCTCAGCGCCCAGGAAGGGGTGAACCAGAGGATGGCACCTGGGCCCCTGGGCATCTCAGACACAGGGGTTCCCAAGCCTTCAGAAGGCTCGCAGGCAGACCCTCCGGCCGGCAGGGTGGGGCACCAGGGTAGCTTCCAGCTGATGGCTTCCACTGGCAAACGTGCAGGTTTGCACGGAAAGTCATTAATTATCTCCCATTTAATCATCTATTTTAAGAGTTTCTGTGGGTTGGATAATTAAAGATATAGGATTTTATAGGGATTACTGCAGGACTTAAAATCCCCAACCGTGAGCCCAGGCCGACAGCACTTGTCTCAAGGCTTTGGGAGTATGTCTCTGCTTGTGACCAGCCTCCTGGGCCTTCCTTGGGGCTGGCCTCAGACCTTCCTGGTCTCCTACTGCCTTCAACCCACCTCTGGGCTCCAAGATGTTCTCAGGAAAAGCCCTGTGTGTCTCTGCTCTCAGCTGAGGGTTAGAATGCAAGCACATGCAACTCCTCCATCTCCAAGACCAGGTGAAGACAGCTGAACAGCAAGAAAGCCTGGAGGGGTCCTGCTCTCCTCCGAGGGTGAGAGACAGGCAGGCCTTGACAAGTGGCGACCGTCAAAGGTGATCTTCAGTGGCCCCAGCCTCCAGCTCACGGCCCCATAGGATGGCTCCCCTTGAGTGTGGGCTGCAGTTAGTGACCTGCATGCCTGCATGCGTGCATGCTCAGTCATCTCTGACTCTTTGCGACCCCATGGACTGTAGCCCGCCAGGCTCCTCTATCCATGGGCTATCCTGGGCAAGAATCCTGGAGTGGGTTGCCATTTCCTCCTCCAGGGGATCTTCCTGAGCCAGGGATTGGACGCAGGGTCTCCTGCATTGCAGGCAGATTGCTGACCACCTGAGCCCCCAGGGCAGCCCTGCGCCTGGTGACTAGCTTTTACTAAAAGAAATAAGTCACAGTTAGCAGAATGTCACTTCTGTGATTAGGTTACGAAAGGCTGTGACTTCCGTCCTGTGACACCTCTCTATCAACTGGGCTGCTTCTGTGAAGCAGGTGCCATACTGGAGAAGCCACCTGGGCAAAGAGCTGAGGGCCACCTCCAGCGGGCAGCCTCGAGAAGCTGAATCCTGCCGACAATCAGGAGAGCATGTTTGGGCTTGACGGTCCCCGGGCGAGCCTTCAGATGAGATGCGGCCCCAGGCAGCTCCTTGCCTGCAGCCTCGTGAGACCCTGGATCAGAACACCCACTAAGCCTGCACAGACCCTGACTCACAGAAACTGAGAGATGGCAAGTGCCATTGCTCAGCAATGACTGGTTCCACAGCAATAGATGATTGGAGCTTCCCAGGCGGTGCCAGTGGTGAAGAACCTGCCTGCCAGTGCAGGAGACATAAGAGACGTGGGTTCAATCCCTGGGTGGGGGAAATCCCCTGGAGGAGGGCACATCAACCCACTCCAGCATTCTTGCCTGGACAATCCCATGGACAGAGGAGCCTGGTGGGCTACAGTCCGTGGGGTTGCGAGTCAGATGCGACGTAAGGGACTTAGCACACACACAGTGAATGACCACCACACTCAAACCGACAAAAGTTAGTGACTGTCATGAATGTGTACACTTTTCAACACAGTTATTTTCCAGAGGGTAAGACTTCTAAGCGTAAGAGTGATACATCCAGTAATAAATACAGAACCTCAGTTTCCATTTGTTGACAAGTAGGAGAGTGTCTCTGCTGCAGCCGAGACGCCTCTCTTCTCTTCGTATCTGTTGAGAGCTTCCCCGTCCTGTGTGCTACGAAACAGTGCTGTTTATAATGTGTCTTTCACAGGTCAACACCATTAACAACTGGGGGTGGGGAGGGCCCAGGGGGGCCCAGCTCAGTGGCCTTGAATGTGGCTGGATGCGTGGAGTCTGGAAGCCTGCCATTCCAGGGCTAAACAGTGACAGCTGATGGGCCCGAGCTGGTGTTGGGGGTAAGGGGGCAGGGCTGCGTTGCTAGGAGAGAAAAGGATTGAGGATAAAAATGACCCAGGCACCCAATGGTCCCCTCAGTGACCTGAGCTCCTACCAAAAAAAAATATGGTGCTAATAATACAGTTGATGGATCCCTCAATTTCTCAGAATCCTCTATTTTGCCTGGTACTTGCAAAGAGCTTACTTATCTTATTCTTGGGCTTCCCTTGTGGCTCAGGTGGTGAAGAATCCACCTGCGATGGGTTTGATCCCTGTTGGGAAGATCCCCTGGAGAAGGGAAAGGTTACCTACTCCAGTATTCTGGCCTAGAGAATTCCATGGACTATGTAGTCCATGGGGTCACAAAGAGTCGGACATGACTGAGTGATTTTCACTTTCATTTTCTATCTTATTCCTATCGCTAGAGTCAAAGAAAGCAGAAGAGGCTCAGCTCAAAGCTCTTCTAGCCACCAGGGATTCTGACAAAGGCTTAGACCATAGTGGAGAATATTAGGAAAATATTGGTCAGCAAGATACCTGATACAGATAAGAAGGCAGATGCGCCAGGAGGGCGCAGGGCAGAGATAGGGGAGATGGGTGAGCTGGAAGAAAGTCAGCCCACCGCCTGGCTCCTAGGGCTCGGTCTGCAGAGTCTCTGAGCAGTGATGCCTTTCCTTCAGCCCAGGGTGCCACTGCCAGGCTCTTCTGGTCCCACTGGGAAGAGGAACTGGGACAGAGGCTGGCAACAGCTTGAAATGACCGCTCAGTCCATCATGTAGAGACCAGGAAATTGGGCTACAGAAGAATTGTCTTTGAGAAGTCAGCTCCAAAAAGTACAAAGGTTATGAAAGCACGAAGGCTCTGGCTTACTCGTTTTCAGGGGTTCCCATATTATCGGAGCTCCAGTGATACAAATGCAGTTGTCTAAACAGAGCAGTCCTGAGGGCCCGCCGACAGCAGAAGTGTGTCTGCAGAACCGGAATCATGCTCCCTCCCAAAGGAAAAGCACGCAACTTCACAACACACTAGGGTTTTCAAATACAGTTTGTTCCTTCTTCTTGTATTTTTTGCCTTACCTTTTAAAAAAAGTCATGATCAATATCTTCTCTTTCTTGAACTATCCTCCAGTGACCTGGAAAAGAATTGGGAGGTGAGAGTTATAAGACCCAGAGGCTTCCCAGGTGTGTTGCTGGCCATTGCTCTTTCTTCTTCTCGTCTTGGTTTCCGTTCAAAAGGACTGTCAATCCGAGGTCTGCGGCTTCTGCACGACCCCACGGGAGAGTCCTGGTGCCCTCCTGTCCTCTGAGATCCCAGAAGTGTACATAAACTGGCAGGGCAGGCCCTCCAGGGGCCCCATCTACACACTCACATGGCGGAGCCTGCTCTCTCGTGGAGCTTGGCTCACACAGGTGTGTGTCGTAAGGACTCGAGTTCAAGCTTTTCTATGCTGAGACTGGGGCTGACTTGAGAAGCACGGTGCTCTGTTCGAGAGTGGCCATAGGGAGAAACCCGGGAAGAACCAGGAGACGAGAGCTAACTCAAGTACTGGACCCAGGTGGAATAAGAAATGCCAGGGCAGACGGGGCTACAGGGTCAGGAGACCTGGCCAGATCGGTGTCCAGGAAGATTCGCTGTCACCCTAGACATGGCTCCACTGGGCCAGCAGCGGAACCTGGGGTGGAGGAGGGTTCCTGGCAGACCAGAGGGCTCCAGTGACGAGGACAACCAACGCTGCATTCTGGGTTTTTCAGGACTAAGAGAGAAGCAAGCATAAGCCAGAAGCCAGTCCTGCTTTAAGGGGATTTGACAATCCAGATGAACTTGACTTTTGGTTCCAATGGCGTCTTGGGGAGCTTGGAGGAAAAGGGACAGGGCCAGCCCTGGGCAGGGGATTTAAGAGGAATGATCCTCAGAAATGTTTATTGTTCTCGCCACATGACTTTAAATGAATTGGGAAAAATACCTCCTACAAGACTGGACATTTTCCATCTGGAGCAGGAAAGGCAAAAACATCTCCCACGAGTTTTCAAAACCCAAAGCCATCCTCAAACATTCTCAGGTTTGCATTTCAAATTCACACGACCTGGTGATCCCTGAAACCTCAAGCCAAGACTGCAGTTGATCATGATCTGGACTTTGTAAAACATCCAGGCATTTGAAGAAGCCACTGAGAGACCTACCTTGGAACCAGGCCTCAGAAAATTCCCACAATTGAAATCCCATTAAACGTGAGCTCACGCTCAAAAGATTTCAGACACTTGCTTGTTCCCCATGGTCCAGAGGATGCTAGACCAGCCCAGAAGTAGTATAAGGAGTGTTAAGGAATGGGTGGGAGGAGGGCATGGCACCTCACTCCAGTATCCTTGCCTGGGAAATCCCATGGACAGAGGAGCCTGGTGGGCTACAGCCCACGGGGTCACACAGAGGCAGACGAGACTTAGCTACTAAACAACAACGACAGCAAGGAACGGGTGAGTCCCGTATACACTTGGAAAGTACAGCTGACAAGGAGTGCAGACTGCGTGCATGTGGGGTGAGCCACACTGAAAGCAAAGCAATTCTAAGAGTCCAAGTCTGAGCATCTGTAAGGATGGACTTGTCCTTTCTGAGTGGGGTTGGGGGGGAGGCGACAGAAAGGAGAAGACTCGGGAGTGAAGGGCCTCTGAGCTGCCATGCGTGATGGTGGGTCTGCCGGGCACCGGAGTCACAGCGTCAGAACACAGGCCACAGGTGGTGCTTGGGGTGGACCCTCGGGTCCAAGGCGTGTTTTTTATCATCTTCAGCAGATGGTGCTACAGCCACGGGGCCAAATGAGGTCACTAAGAGAACGGACGTGCACGGAGGAGAGATGGACCAGACTGATCTGGGACAAGACAACTTTCAGGGACCAGAGGATGAACAGAAACCCTCAGGGCATCTGCGGGCTCGCCAATGAGGAGACCTTGTTGCCGTGAGGGAGAGCGGGCTCCCTGGACGGGGGGAGGGAGGGGCAGATTAGAGTGCCTGAGCGCTAAGTCACTCGGTCGTGTCTGACTCTTCGTGACCCCATGGACTGTAGCCCGCCAGGCTCTTCTGTCCAGATGACTCTCCAGGCAAGGATACTGGAGTGGGTTGCCATGCCCTCCTCCAGGGGATCTTCCAGACCCAGGGACCAAACCTGAATCTCCTAAGTCTCCTGTGTTGGCAGGCAGGTTCTTTACCACTTGAGCCACGTGAAGCCCAGGCAGATTAGAATGGGCTCGAAAGAACATGGGAGAAAAGGAAGCCTAAGACAAGACTCAAATGGTATTTAGCAGAGCTTTGCTCAGGGTGAGAGCAGAGAAGAGAGGCAGCAGCTGAAGGCAACAGGTAAATGGATTTTCTGGTTCGGATGGGCAATGGGAGAGTGCGTGTGGCTGCAGATGATGACGATTCTACGAGACGAGAAAATGGTGATGCAGAACAGATGGGGCAGGGGAGCTGTGGCCAAGCAGGAGAGAAGGGCTTTCCTGTACACGTGAGGGTTGACTTAGGATAGGAGCCAGGAGGTGTTACCCCAAATCTCGGGGAGAAGACGGTTATCTGCGTACAGATCCCCTTAAGTTGGGCTGTCATGTTGAGAGTGGAGAAGACGGAATGGATATTAGGATTCGAGATCCTAATCAAGATCCTATAATAAGAAAAGACCAGGAAATAGTCCAGGGCAGCGGGAGGCCCTTGAAGTTCATGGTCATGACCCCAGGCAGCAAGTGTCAGGAGCTGGAGGTGCCCGAGGAACAAGCAGAGAACAGAATCCACCCAGACGGGAAGCCAGGTGGGGAGCTGAAACAAACTCTCCCACGATTACATGAAGCAGCGGTCCCCAACCTTTTTGGCACCAGGAACCAGTTTCACAGAAGGCAATTTCCCATGGGCTGGGTGGGGGGATGGTTTCGGGATGATTCCAGGGCATTACCGTCTCTGTGCACTGTATTTCTATTATTATTATTACATCAGCTCCATCTCAGATCATCGGGCATTAGATCCAGAGGCTGGGCATCCCTGAGGTAAAGGAGGCGACAAGAGCCATGAAGGAGGCTGCTCAGAGCTGAAAACATCTGGGACTTGAAAGAAGGACAAAGAAGGCCTCTCAACACGTGCACACTGGTCCCCACGAAGGGAAGTCAAATAACAGGACATAAAAATTTTTCAAGGTGTAACTTACACTTCCAAGAAACCAGCCGAATCTTGATTCTACGTCTGAAATGTTGCACCAGAGCGAGGCGAGCAGCGACATATCATAAAAGGTTGACAAAGAGAAGTGATAAAAAGCCAAAGCATGACCTAAAATAGGAATTCCTATCATTATCACACACCCATGGGTTAAAAAAAATGAATATAAACTCCTGCATTTAAAGGAAGAGATGCCACCATGGACACGCACCTGAAACAGCGATTCGGAAATCCTGCAAAAGACGGGGAACGCCAGGCAGATCTGTGCGTGCGTGCACAGCCGCGCAGTCACGTCCGACTCTCTGTGACCCCTGTCGCCCGCCAAGCTCCTCTGTCCATGGGATTCTCCAGGCAAGAATCCTGGAGTGGCTTACCATTTCCTACTCCAGGGCATATTCCTGATCCAGGGATCAAACCTGCGTCTCTTTCATCTCTTGCATTGGCAGGCTGACTCTTTACTCACTGAGCCACGTGGGAAGCCCACTGGGCAGATTCAGTTCACATTAAAAAAGAAAAAGGAAAAAATAATAAAGAAAACTTGCAAGAATTACCAGGACTATTCTGCAGGAGAGGAAGGGGTGAGACTTCATCTTTTAAAATGCTATAACCCCCCGTGAAACTGCAGCTATTAAAACTGTATTATATTGGAACACAAACAGATAAACAGATCAATGTAATGGAACAGAAAGTCCACTAGCAGAACTAGACACATAAAGAATTTAATGAAGAGCAAATGCAGAATTTCAAATCAGTACAAGGAAAGATGGCTGATCTCCAGTGCTGGGGCGGCTGGGCTACCATCTGGAAGAAAAAGGAAGTGAGAGCCCTGCTCGCTCCTGACACAAATGTAAGTTCTAAAAGATGGAAGCTTTACACCTAAAACTCAAACCATAAAAATATGATAAAGAAACTTTGGGTAAATTTCAATCTTAAGCGTATGGGAGGCCTCTCTAACTACGACACAAAATTCAGAAGCCATAAAAACTGGTGGCTCAGACGGTAAAGAATCTGCCTGCCACACAGGAGAGCCAGGTTTGATCCCTGGGTTGGGAAGATCCCCTGGAGAAGAGAAAGGCTCCCCACTCCAGTATTCTTGCCGGGAGAATCCCAGGGACAGAGGAGCCTGGTGGGCTGCCGTCCATGGGGAAAAATTGGGCTTCCCAGGTGGTATGGTGATAAAGAATCCGCCTGCCAATGCAGGAGACACAAGTAACCCAGATTCAATCTCTGGGTCAGGAAGATCCCCTGGAGAAGGAAATGGCAACCCACTCCAGTATTCTTGCTGGGAGAATCCCAGGGACAGAGGAACCTGGCGGGCTGCAGTCCATGGGGTCGCAGCACAGCGCAGCATAAAAACTGAGAAATCAAAATCAACAAATATAAGAGAAAAGAGCTTTAGAAGAAAAACACAAATACAGTCAAAAGACAATGCAAACTAGGAAAACAAAATATTTGTGGAAGATATCACAGAAAAAGAGACAATTTTTTTATTTACAGAGCTTTTTCAAAAGGAAAAAATTAATAAAAGCTAATAACGCAATAGAAAAAATGGCTCATTTTCATGCACATGTAGGGAAAGAAACGCAAGTAGCTCTTGTGCGTGTCCTAAGAAACTTGGTATCACTCAAAGGAAGGGAAGTGGGAACCAAGAGTACAATGATATAGTTTCAAACTCCTGTCAGTTGGGCAAAGATCAAAACATCTGATCACATTAAGTTGGTGGGTGGTGGGGAGCAGGGGTTCTGTGACCATCATCACAGTCAGAGAAGAAATAGGCACAGCGTCCCGGGGAGGAACCATGGCAATGCCTACAAAAACTAAATCCTCTTACACATTTCCCCTGGCAATTCCACTTCTAGGAAGCTACTCTTCACACGAGAATGGCATATATACAAACATCCTCAGTTCAGCACTGATTGTAAATGCAAAAGATCGAGAAGAGCATAGGGTACAGGTTCAGTAAGTGATACAGCTGTGCGGTGAAATACCAGGTGGATGTGCAGAAAAATGAGACAACTTGGACGCCAAACATGAAACAAAATTCCAGGCTAACTGTTAATTAATCGTTAGTGCTACCATCTCAGAAAATTTGCAGGACATGTTGGGAGAGAAGTATAAATATAAATACAGCCACTGTGGAAAACAGAACTACCATATGATCCTGCAATTCCACTCCTAAGTATATATCCAGAGAAAACTCTAATTTGAAGAGATACACAAAATTGTAAAGTAATTGGCCTCCAATTAAAATAAGTAAATTAATGTTTCAAAGATACATGTGCCCCAGTATTCATTGCAGCAGTGTTTCCATAGCCAGGACACGGAAGCAACCCAAATGTCCATCAGCAGATGAATGGACAGAGCAGATGTGATACATACACAGAATGGAGTACGACTCAGCCATAAAAAGAACGAAACAATGCCATTTGCAGCAACATCAGCGGACACAGGGATTGCCACACTGAGTGACGTAAGTCAGAGAGACAAACACACTCTGACTTATACGTGGAATCTAGGATAGAGACGAAAACGAACTCACTTACAACATAAAGGCAGACTGACAGACACAGCCAGCACGCTTAGGATTAAAGGGAAAATGGGGGAGGCCTAAGTTAGGAGTTTGGGATTAACAGACGCGCACTATTTATATAAAATAGGCAACTAACAAAGCCTTCCCAGGCGGGGCAGTGGTCAAGAACCCTCCTCCCAATGCAGGAGACACAAGAGAAAAAGTTTTGATCCCTGGGTCTGAAAGATCCCCTGGAGAAGGAACTGGCAACCCACCCCAGTATTCTTGTCCGGAGAATTCCATGGACAGAGGAGCCTGGTGGGCTACAGTCCATGGGGTCACAAAGAGTCGGACGCGACTGAGCGACTGGGCACACATGCACACAGTCGATAAAGACGATCATATAGCACAGGGATTCTATTCAGTGTTCTGTAATAACCCATAAGGGAAAAGAATCTGAAAAAGAAGATTTATGCATATATATATCTGAAAAAAAGCAGGACATATACATATGAGGGTGTGTGAAAAGATAGTATTCGTGTGTGTGCGTACACACCCATGTGTCCTTATATGTGGAAGTGCCTGACAACACAGTTCCATGGAGGGGATCAGTGACAGGGGTCAGGAGTGGAAAAGGAGATTTCTTTCACTCTATATTTCTCATAATTTAGATTTTTGTACGTCTGCATATGCTACTTTAAAAACCCTCAGAAGATAAATCAAGCTATTTTTGAAAAGGGAATCTATCAGAATTTCTGGTGGCAGGAGGTTTTGCGTCCTCGTTGAGGGTCTGGTCAGAGATGCTGGATGACCGTATCCTGATCAGGCCTCTGTGTCACAGAGTCTGACCAGCCAGGGACCGGCTCCAGGTACGTGGCTTGGAAGCGAGGGTCGATTGGCCGTCCCCTAAGTGACCGCCTTGTGCATGTCCTGGCCCAGTGTTGACCCAAGCAGCTCGTAGCCACCCTAGAGGAGTAACAGACGCCTGGGCGTCACAGCTACCCTTTCCTGTCCTACATTTTCTGTAAATTTAGGGCAGGTCTCTGAGTGACACCGTGCCTTGAGCAGAGTCCTACCTCCGTGGGGGACAGGGGAGGCTGTGTTTTCAATAACTTCTCCCCCTTGGCTGTTCCAACATCTGCCTCTCAAGCCAAATGAATTTTCTTTCTGCTGAGACAACGCTCGCTGACGCCCGCCTCTGGGGCCGCTGACAACAACTCTGTGTCTTTGCTCTCCAGACATCTGCCTCTGAAACCGAACGGAGTCCTGCGCAATGGGGGAGCAGTCACCGTGGCTTTGCTTGGAGGTCTCTGGACCGCTCAGATGAGGCAGGAGATGACAGAAAAGCAGGCCCCTGACAAAGCTCCGAAAAGTCCTTCTCCGGTTGCTTCGAGGTTGGCTGTGAACTCGTAAGAACAGTGGTAAACTGAAGCTTCTCCATGGACCACAGATGCTCCTGGTGAGCAAGAATGAAAGTAGAAGGCGGCTCGGGGTCGTTCGTGTGCTCAGAGCGTCATCACAGGTGGACGGACGGGCAGGTGTGGGCGCAGGGGGCCCTGGATGGGGCTGGAGCTCAGGAGACCCAGCTGCTGGGCCCACGGTGTGGGGGGGGGGGGGCGCCACTGGGTCCTGTCTGTTCTGGGCGTTTCCCTGGCATCTCTCTGTTAACTCCAAACTAGAGACTGCTGCCCCCTCCCCACTTTCCTTCTCCCCTTCAGAATTGCTTTTACTGAATTCCGTCACACCCTGTCCCCACCCCTTTCTGTGTGTGGGGACAGCCCCTTGTCAACTGAATAGGTGGTTATTTGATGATGCTGGGGGGCGGGCAGGGGAAGACCACCGCTAGGCAGCCCTCCGCCAGCCCCAGGGAAGGGTCCCCAGCAACCTCTCCTTTGCTGAGCAGCTGGGGTGACCTCAGCCTCCAGAAAAGGGGAACTTGGGGAAATGCCGCAGCCTCATTCTGATTTGGCTAGTGGCGGCTTCCAAATTCAGGCTCTGGTCCTGACCTGGGTGAGAGCTATGACACATTTTCACGCCTTGCCCTCAGGTCTTGCAATTCTGAAACTCTCCCCTTACCTGGAAACACGCATATGCGGGCACCACTGCCCACAGGCAGACACGGGGCTCGCCTGTTTCTTACAGGAGTTTTCAAATGAGACCTGATCTGTCCTTTCTGGGGAAGGCAGGGTTTCACAAGGACACGTCCCCAGCTCCCTCGTCCCCGACTGTGGTCGCCGTACGCAGCAGGACCGGGAGACAGAGCTCCGATCGTCCACGACGCCCAGAGCCCAGACAGGTGGCTCAGGTGAGGCCAAGCCAGGCCGCCCCAGGGCCGCGGGCGAACGCAGACGCGCCCTGCCTGAGCCCCAGGAAGCAGGTGCTGGCCGGGGCCCAGGCGGCGGTTCTTGCTGAGTCTGAAGAATCCCTTCAAGAGCTGGTAATGAGAGATGCTGAAGCCCTCGCTGATTACAGACTGCGGCAGAATGCAGACGACAAAGGGACGCGCTGGGAGCGGCAGATGGGGAAGGAGAGGGTGGGAAGGGCCTGGAGACCCTCCGGGTGGACCCGAGCCTGGCGGGCAGGGGGCCCCGGACCGAGGTTCCCTCCACACAGGGGAGGCTGGCACGAGGGTCCAGACCATCGCACGTGGGGAGCCAGAGGGCCTGGCATCAGCAGTGGACTCGGCCTGCCAGGTGCGGGGGAGGGAGCTGGCAAAGGCGTGCCCACCATCCCCAGGGCCGGGGGTCTGCAAGAGGACAAAAGAGAAAACACCTGGGTTTGCGCCCTGGAGGCACAGCTGGTGTGATGACCCCGTCTCAGGGGAGCCTGGAGGGCTTTCAGGGAGCTTCAGGCAGAAGGCAGAGAGAACTGGGGAGAACGTCAGCCACACCAGCCCAGCAGCAGGGGCCTCGGGAAACGGGATTCTGGCCCCTGCCCGCCGTGACAGCCCTCTGAATGACTCCCCCATCCGCAGACAGAGAACTCAGTCCTGGCATCTGAGGCAGGCTCCCCACTCTCCAAGGCTGGCACACTAATGCCCACACTGCTATGGTGCTGCTGGAGATGCTGACACGGACTAGGGTGATGCTGGTACCCTGCCGACACTGCCGCCGACCCTGGCACCACTGTGGTCTGCTCGTTCACGCTGACACTGACCCCGATCCTAACAGAGCTGCTCCGGCTGAAGCCCACCCGGTACCCGTCCTGACCCTGGCCCTGAAGCTACGCCGGAAGTGAGCCCAGTAACTAACACTCATACTGATACCCGTGCTGAAACTATATTAATAGTGTTGAGACTGAACAACAAAACTTAGCATGCGTGTTGGTATACACCAGCAGTAACACTGGCATTAGCTGTCAGCATCGGCATCGGCAGCCGTAGGCCATAGGGCCGCACAGAGCTGGACATGACTAGATCGACTTAGTGTGCACGTGCGCACACACAGCGAGCTTTACACGCGCAAAAGCATTCACTCCCCGTGACAGTCCCCGACAGGGCGCACACCTGTCGCCACCCCCGCACTCGCAGATGAGCAAGGAGGATACACAGAGCTGGCAGCACAAAAACCCGCCCTGAAAGGGGCCTCACGGAGGGCACAGCGGGCGGCAACACAGCCAGGGTGCCCTCAGAGCCGCAGTCTGTCCCTCTGCATGGAAGCCCGCCAGCGGACAGCCAAGGCCCTCCCAGGTCGACAGAGCTGCCCACCGGGGAGGCGGCATGGCGCCCGGAGCCCTCCTCCTGCTCCACCCTGGCCCCCGACCGGAGCCTCCAGGCCAGCAAGGTGCTCGCCTCGGGCCCACCCCGAACGGCCACTTTGAGAGCCTCTGTGCACCAAGCTGACCTGCCATTGTATCCACGTATTCTTTGCTGTCCTTGCTGTTCGGTTACTAAGTCATGTCCGACTGGATATGACCCCATGGACTGTAGCCTGCCAGGCTCCTCTGTCCGTGGAATGTTCTAGGTATGAATACTGGAGTGGGGTGCCATTTCATACTCCAGGGGATCTTCCCAACCCAGAGATGGAGCCCACGTCTCCTCCATTGGCAGGCAGATTCTTTACCATCTAAGCCACCGGCAAAGCCCCACTTATATTTACAACTTTATAAAGTTTAAATACAAACAAAGGAGACAGGCAACCAGAAGTAAGAATCACAGCCTGTGGCTCGGGAGAGACGGTCCTCCCAAGACCGTCCAGACACAGACTCCCATCACACAGGTCCCTTCCCAGCTTCACGGGCAGACCAGCCACCAGGTCACTCTCGGGAGAAGGTGTGGGCACCAACTGGAACAGCTGAGCCCCTCTGAGCTGCTCTGCCCAGGTGGAAGGACTAGAGAACGGGCTGGGGACCCTCGGAAGGATCACTGAAGAGAGGAACGCTTGCAGGAGACCAATGCGGGGTCCAGGCGCCCCCTCCTCAAATCCATTCCCCACCTTCCTGTCGCTCAACAGCACCTGATCCCTCGGTGGGAGAGAGTTTTTTTTTTTTTTTTCACTCTGAGTGTTTCAGAGTCCAGGAGAAAATGGTATTTCCTTGCCAGGAGTGCGAGATCAAGCCATGCTCACCCACAGGTGTTGGAGGGGGTGGGACCCGGGGGTGAGCCTGGAGCAGGCGGGGAGGAACTGAGAGCCACACCTGCACGGCAGGCGGCTCCACGGCCCGGAAAGGGGAGAGGCCCAGCCTGGCGCCCCGAGCCGCCCTCTGGGGGGGACCCTGATGCGGACACTCGGAGGAGGGCTGGGCTGGCGTGGGAGCCCGGCTGGGGAGAGGCGTGCTGCTTCAAATCGCCAGGTCAGAGACAAAACAAGACAGAAACTCATGCTTGGCTCGGGGAGCCAAGGAGAATATCAGTGAAGGGGACATCCTGCTTCTTCAGCAAACCCTGGTGGGGCGGGGGGCGGGCGGTGCGTCCCTGGTCTCTGGGCGCAGGGGGAGGGCATCAGCCCCGCAGCCACCGAGCCTCATCTGAGTCCCCAGGAGCACAGGGTCCGTACTAACCCCACACTCAGCCCTTCCCACAGGGTGCCCGGGGCTTGGAGGGCTACCTGGGGCACTGGCTGGCACGGGGAGCCACTGTGGCCGCAGCCCACCGTCCAGACGTCCAGGTGCTGCCAGACGAGGGGACGTGGTTCCAGCGAACTGCGAGGTGGGGCCACCACGTGGGGGGAGACCGCACGGAGGCTGCTCGGTTCTCTGGCCTCTTGCCACTCCTCGCCCCAGCTCAGGTCCCGGGCGCCTCACCCTCCCCACCCAGGCTCCAGGGGCTGCTTGGCACCGGTCCCGCCCCCGAGCGCGGCTCCTCTGTGTGTGTGTGTGCATGCGTGCGTGTGTGTGTGTGTGCGTGCGTGTGCGTGCGTGTGTGCGTGTGCATGCGTGTCACTCGTGGACACGCTGACGAGGGTAGACACCGGCTCCCAGGTGACCGTCCACTCGTCCACGTGGGAGCAGCCTCGGCTCAGGGAGAGGACTGGTCCTCACCCCCAAATGTCAGGAAGCGCAGGTCAGCGTGGGGCCCAGGGGAGTGCCGCTCTGGCCTGACCCTGGATTCTGGCAGCGCGGATTTGTCCGTTCCCGGTGTTCCTTCCCAGCGTCCATCCCTCCCGCGGAGGTGAACGAGTTCATTCCAGGTGATGCGCGCCGCCTGGCCGCGCCGCGGAGCAGACACTGACAAGGGACCGTTCTCCTCACTCACGATTTAGGTCACAGCTCCCTCGATTGGCTATTGCCATGGCAACCGGAGCTTCTGCCTTCGCTCGGGACGTGTGACACTGGTCCTCCGGGCCCAGGCACGCGCACAATCCTATGCGAGATGCTGGTGCACAGCCACCCTGCACCCGTGGCCCCAAGAAGACACGTCCACATCCGCGTGTGCTGACCACCCGGCTCGCTTCCCGAAGATCAAAACGTCAGGAGCCATGGCCTCCCGGGAGCCTCTGGAACCAGACACGGCCCGCACTCCTGGGGCTGCGGAAAGCCAGCTGCTGGGAGATTAGTGGGGCTCCGAGCACGTGCCTCTCCCCAGCCCCGCGAGGTGGCTGAGTGAAGCCAGGGGCAAGAACCCCCGCAGCTGCCAGGCCCTCCCCGCAGTCGGTGGTGCACACATCACACACATACACATACACACACACCTACACACACACACACACCCTACACACACACATGTTTACACACACACACCTACACACACCTACACACACACCCCTACACACACACACACACCCTACACACACACATGTTTACACACACACACCTACACACACCTACACACACACCCCTACACACACACACACACCCTACACACACACATGTTTACACACACACACCTACACACACCCACACACACACCCCTACACACACACACACACCCTACACACACACATGTTTACACACACACACCTACACACACACACACATGTTTACACACACACACCACACACCTACACACACACCCCTACACACACACACACACCCTACACACA
The DNA here is from genome assembly GCF_003369695.1 of Bos indicus x Bos taurus. Taxonomy (NCBI): domain Eukaryota; kingdom Metazoa; phylum Chordata; class Mammalia; order Artiodactyla; family Bovidae; genus Bos; species Bos indicus x Bos taurus. The sequence continues at coordinate 2,100,819 of NC_040079.1, read as the reverse complement.
CACATGTTTACACACACACACCTACACACACCTACACACACACACCCCTACACACACACACACACCCTACACACACACATGTTTACACACACACACCTATACACCTACACACACACTCCTACACACACACACACACTGCTCCATACACACACACATACACACACACCTACACACATACCACACACGTACACACACTCACACACCTACACACATACCACACACGTACACACACTCACACACCTACACACACACCTACACACACACATGCACACACATGCGCCTACACACACATACACTGTTCCATACACACACATACACACATACACACACCTACACACACACCACACATACACACTCATACACACATACACACACACTCACACACACACACACCTACACACATACCACACATGTACACACACTCACACACCTACACACACACATGCACACACACGCCCCTACACACACATGCACTGCTCCATACACACACATACACACACACCTACACACACACCTACACACACTCACACACACACCTACACACACTTGCCCACACACACACACACACTCATACACATATACATACACACACACACACACACCAACACACCCACAGCTTGGGGTACACACACACACACACACACGTGCGTGCCCCCCCGCAGCCTTCAGTGCACATGCCCCTCCACACTCCACACACACCCGCACACACCCCCACGGCTGAGCTGTGCAGGACTCCTGTGCAACCGGCAGTGGGGCGGTGATGGAGCGCTGTGCCCACCAGGAGCCTGTGCTCCTCACCTGGGCCATTGCACGGGAAGGAGCCGAGCGGCTCCCATGATGGCCCCTGGAGGTTTAGGGACCACATCCTACACCCCCACGAGCCTGGCACCACCGCTCCCAACCACCGAGAGCCCACGTCTGTGCGAGGTGACACAGCCCAAACCCCGTGCTCCGTCTAGAGGACATCGAGCGGGTCACAGAGAGTGTCTGATGGGTCCGGCCCCAGAGAACAGGCGTGATTCCTGGGATGCTGGGACAGCCGGGTCAGGGAGCTGACAAGGAGGCGCTGATGGAATTCCAGGACCTTCTACAACTCGGTCACTTGTAACAGCCCCGTAACAAGTCCTGACATCTGTATCTCTAGGTTAGAAAGGAAGGCGCAGAGAAGTAGGCGGGTAACTAGCAATCCTAACTGGATGCCCTGGGACATACAGAGGTGAGTCTGAGCCCCGGTCCGCACTGCAAGAACCCTGAGGCTGCTCCCGACCCCTGCCTTGTGCACGCACCAGAGCAGTCCACTCTCCACCATAGGGAGGCCTGTGGCCACAGCGGCTGTCACTCTGGGATTAGGTTTTGCTCTGTGGCAAGGGAGGAAGGACCGGACAATGATGAAGGTCCCCATGCAGCAGACTGTGAGTCCATCTGGAGAGAAATGGTCCCGGTGGGCCTGGCCTAACCCAATGGGCCAGGATGTCCCTGAAGGGAGGCTGGGAGTCAGGGATCCTCTGACTGACCCTAGAGAAGCAGGGTGCCCCAGGTCCCACAGCTGCGAGGGCATGAATTCTGCCATCAATCACATGAGCTTGGGAGGACCCCACGCCTCAGGTGAGACCCCAGCCCTGGCCCAGACCCTCGAGTGAAGCCTCCAGGGCAGCATCCAGCCAAGCTGGACGTGGAAAACGTGAGATCAAACATGTGTGGAAATGTGTTTTCCCAAACCCGTGGAAACGTGTGTGCTGTTCTCAGGGGCACAGCATGTGGTCATCACTTCACTGCCACGGAAACAGCCACACTGGGCCTGAGACCAGAGTCCACGCTCCCACGACTGGAGAACCCCCAGCTCAGTGACTCCAGAGTCGAGGTTCTGGAGCTGAGTGAGCAAGCGAGGTGGGCATAAGATTCTGTCCGCTGAGATCAGTGCAGGGGCTGAAACCGTGGTGCCCAGGAGACTGGTCACCAGCGACCTTGAAAACCATCAAAGGAGACAGGGGACTGGCTTCTTGCGAGAACAGCTGTGCATGTGCAGACAGCAAGCAGGCCCCGGGGAAACGCGGGCCTCCCGTGAGACTGTCGTTTTTATCCACAAAGAGACGTATAATAACAAGTTGAAAAAACGGAAATTAAAACTACCATAACAAAGCTATTCTGTGCTTATTGAACTAAGAAATACATTTGCAGCTTGCCACGGTTTCCAAGGGCTGGTCCCCGAGAGGAGGAACACGCTTTGTTGATTTCGTCAAGACACCCTTCCCGAGCGTGAGGCTCATAATAGGAGTGATTGATATGCATGGGCTGCCGCGCGCGTTTCTGTCGCAGCCCCGATCCATTCTGTGAAAGCAAACCAGCATTTAGCTGTCTATTCAGAGATGACAGGTCTACACCAGGCCTGGGGGTGGGGTGGGGGGATCCCTGTGCCGCTCCTGTTAGAGGGAGTGTATCTGCCTACCAGAAGTCAGGGACTCTTCAAAGCATGCAGAGAGTGTTCAGGACACCAGCCAGCCAGTCCAGTTCACACTCCACCTACTCTGGGAGAGAGAGAAGCCGGAATCCTTGGCCTGGTCCAGGGCGTCGGTGAGAACATGCCAGGTGCAGAGATGGGCCTGGTTCCCGGCACAGAGCTGGCCCCTGGGGCCTGCCCTCTGACCTGCTGAAGCATCACCGGGCCCTTCTCTGCTATGTGAGCAAAACAGCTGCCCCACTCGGGGACCGCTGCCCCCCGAGGATGCTGTCCTGTGAGGGCAGGGCCGCCACCAGCACAGGCCCCGAGAAGAAGCTCCTGCTGAGGTTCCGCTTCACCCCACGCGATGAGTCAAAGGCCCACCAGCAGGTGAGAACTCCCGGTGGTCTGTGCTGGCCCTGCATCCTGAGGGGTCCGGCCTCCAGGAGAACTTCACAGGCGGGTGACCAATCGGGCAGGTGACCTGAGAGAGCTTGCGGACCGTGGGGTTCTTCTGGGTGCAGGAGTGACTGAGGTATGGTACTGAATGGGTGATCTAGGGCGCAACACGCACATGGGGAGACGGGGGCTGGGGCGAGGAGGCCCCGCCGAGCAGCAACGGGCAGGACAGACGTCCCTGAGAAAGCCGCCCCTCAGCAGCCGGGACCTCAGGAGGTGTGACAGCAGCCTAGGCCCCACCTCCCGTGTGCTCAGCAGGGAAGGAGAGACCCCTGGTCTGACCTCTCGCAGCTGCGAACCCCTGGAACAGTTCTGAACATAGGGCAGGCCAGCAGAGCTTCACTGAAGGAAGCTCGCACACCAACAGGGTCAAGGAACACAGGAGCATCCACGAAGAGCCCCGGAAGTCTGTGGAGACGGTCCCTCACCGCTGACGACGGGGTGACAAGCTCACGCCTGCATGCACGCATCATCATCACATCAAGATGAGACGCAACCGGGGCACGGAAGACCCTGACCACAGCCTGGGTGCCTCTCATCCCTTCAGAGAAAAGCTAACATTGTTTTAAAAAAAACGGAGCTCCTCAACCCCAGAGGATAAAGTCAGTGATGGAACACGCTTCTTTCTGAAGTCATTCCCAGGCCTGGGAAGGGATGCTCCAGGGGCCGCGTCTGCTTGCTGCCTCCCCTCTTCTCTCCCCAGACGGGCCCATGGAGGATGTGCAGCCACGCCCTGACCCCTCGGGGTGCGAAGACCTGCTTCCTGAGCCAAGAGAAGGCTTCCGGCTTCCTCCAAGCCAGTCCCCTTCCTGAGGCGACCTGTACCCTGTGGGCAGCTGACACGGAGTACCCAGGCCCCTCTCCCAGCCCAGGTAGTACCAGCTCTGAGGGACCGCCCCAGTTCTTGGAGTTCTGGTGGGTTCAGCCTCCCTCCCCGACACAAGTGGGGGTCCTGGGGCTCCTCCTAATATACTCCCTGCTCACAGATGCTCTGGAGGTTCCGTCTGGGGAACCCACTCAAAACATACAATCCCCCAGCTCCCCCCCGCCCACAGCTCTCTCCCTCTCCGCTGTGGCTGGTGGGCATGCGGAGTTGAGGTCCACACCACGTCACATGTTGGCCCCCAATTCACACCTTCTCCCTTCGCCTCTCCTCCACCTGTCTGAGCACAGCCATAAATATTTATTGTTGATTTTTATTTGCACAAAGTATATTTTATCCTCATTACAGGAACCTCAAAAAACTGAGACATTTTTGATCACCCTTGAGTTCCCCTTAATAATTAATTTGGGAGCGATCATCAACAAATTTATGTAAAATGCTCCTTGACTTTTTCTTCTAGAACCGGAGGCTTCTGTCCTCTTTCATAAGCTCCAATTTAGTGTCTGGCTGTGATGTGCTTCCTGGCAATTTTCTCTAGCCTGGATATACATAAATCAAGCTACTCGATAATTTGAAATATGCAATACCTAAGCCCAATCTTTTTTTCAAGTTAAAAAACATTTATGAAATATGTTTGCGCTGTGCAATGCGTGCTTTCTGTTGTTCAAAATAAGCGGTAACTTGACAATAGTCAAACTCAGGGCGAAAGGAGCCCAGAAAGTTCTGCTGTCTCTGGAGAAGTCGGTGCTTAGCTGTGTGGCCCCTGCAGTGAGGAGCTGCCCCGGCTGGATGTGCATGTCCGTTTGATCTTAGGATTTTGAGTGCGTGGCTATTTGCATTTACTTTTTCTGAGAAGTTATTATTCATGTCCTTTGTCTCTTTTCCTAAAGATGGTCAACTACATTCTTTCAGGCAATTTTTTTTTACCTATCAGATTGACAAAGGTTAAAAATTAGCTGTATGCAGCATCACTAAGAATGAGGGATAAACTCTCATGCACGGTGGCGGAATATCATAGTCTATGACTGAACAACCTTTCAGAGAGAACTTTACCGTCATTTATAAAATCGAGAATGTACATAGCATTGCGCCCAACACTTTCACCACTAAGAACTCAGCCTACAGAGAAGTTTACACAAACCAGCCCGGGTGTGACTGTGGCCGGCCACGGCAGCCTGATGTGCGACAGAGAAATATCAGAAACGGGTGTCTCCCATGGCGACTGTTTAAATCCCTCCCCACCCCCTGTACAAGGATCTGGGCACAGTCTGAATGGATCTGTGTGGACTGTCATGAGGGACAGCCAAGGGGACTCACAGAGCAGAAGGGCAAGCTGCACAGTAATGTCTGTATTTCTACATTTAGAGGAAAGATAATGCACACACACACACACACACGTGTGCATGCACACACACGCACGTGTTCACTTGTCAAGGTGTCCAAGAAATGGTTAGTCGTGCTCAAGTGGGACAAGGAGGGCCAAGCAAGAGGTGGGGATTTCACTTTTTCCTTTATATTCTCCTCTTCTAAATTTACCTACACAAAATATATTAATTTCGCATTTAAAAACTAGTGAAAAACCACAAATTCTAAAATTTTTAGGTCATGCAGGGCAAGTTTAAAAGGAGGAAAAGTAATTTCACTTTGGACCCCTGGTGTTTGGTGTTGTTTATAATTAATTGATTTTATTTAATAACATTTCAAAGAATACTTTTTTTTAATAACTTAGGCTTTGATATAAGTTCCGTAGTCACTGATTCTAGAACATTCTGCATCCATTCTCTCGGAAACAAGATTTCGCAAATGTACAGGGCTGTATGCATTCGCCAAGAACATTCTGGCCCTTCCAACTTATTCAAAAATTATTCTATGAGCTTTTTTCACTGATGTACGGACTGATAATGGGTAAGTCAGTTAAAAGTGAAGAAAGTTTGCCAAGGGAGAAGGAAGCTAAGTCAGATTAAGTTGATATCCAGAAAAACAGCTTATTCTACTTCCCATGAAAGTAAGACTTGTTTTGTTGCTGAAGTTCTTGCTGCTGGTTGTCTCCCAGTATTTATTCTCCTCTTCCCAACAGCTCCTAATTTTAGCAAGACACGAAACCACTTACAATAAGCATCATATTTCTGTCTTCTTTGGAACTGGGGGCAGCTCTACAAATAAGCCCAATGAGATGTAAGTAGAAATGTTGAGTAAAACTTCTAGAAACATGATTATAGGAAGCCAACTCAGCCAAAGGTGCAGCCCTTTGGGTATCCTGCTTCTGCTCCTTTCTGTGGCTGGCCACACAAATATGATGGCTGGAATTCTGGCAGCCACATTTCACTATGAGGTAACCTGAAGATAGAAGCTGGTCCTAAGGAACACTGAGCGGGGACGTCAGAAAGATGACTCACCATATATCAAAGCCAGCAAGCTACCCAAGTGTGTGGGCTCAGCTCCTTCATTCATGCCCATCTCTGTGCGAGCCCATGGGCTGTAGCCTGCAGGCTCCTCTCTCCATGGGATTCTCCAGGCAAGAACACTGGGCTGGGTTGCCATGCCCTCCTCCAGGGGGTCTTCCCGACCCAGGGACTGAACCCACATCTCTCGTGTTTCCTGCACTGAGAAGTGGGTTCTTTACCATGAGCATCACCTGGGAAGCCCCCAAACTACCCATGGACTTACACATTGTGTGTGTTTCCCTGAGAAGGAAATAAATTGGGTAGCCCCCAGTTCCAAGTCTTGCTCCTAAAAAGCTTCCAAAGGATCCTCTCCCTCTTCCCTTTCCTGTCTGCCAGCTGAACAGGGGATGGAGTAGCTGTGCCACCCAAAGGAAGGAGCCTGAGCCCCCAGGGGATTTCATGGGGCAGGGGCTTGCTCTCCTCCAGCTGGACATATGCCCCTCCCCACCCCTCAAACCGTGGACTGAGCTGAGAGGGAACACTAAGCCTGTACTGTGTTAAGCATCAAGCCCCTCGGTGTTTAGACGCAGCCCTCCAGTCTCCACCTTTTCACATTTGACCGTCTCCTCGTGCATGGCTGACATTCAGTTGCTCAGTCACGTCCAGCTGTTTGTGACCCCATGGACCGTAGCATGCTGAGCTCCCCTGTCCTTCACTATCTCCCTGAGTTTGCTCAAACCCATGTCCATTGAGTCGGTGATGCCATCCAACCATCTCATACTCTGCGCCCTTCTCCTCCCGCCTTCGATCTTTCCCAGTATCAGGGTCTTTTCAAATGAGTCAGTTCTTCATATCAGGTGGCCAAAGTATTGGAGCTCCAGCTTCAGCATCAGTCCTTCCGATGTACGTTCTCCTCGCACATCGATGCCCAAATCCCTGTCTTCTTACAAGGACTCAGGGTGCGTTGCAGGTCACCCTACTTCAGGATGACCACAACACAACAAAAGGGAAAGGGCCGACTGCCCCAGCAGGTCTCAATAAAAACATAAGCCCAGAGTCGCTAAGACACAGAGTGGGTCGTGAGGCGGGTGGTTAACTCAAAGACTGTTCGAGCCGTACCAGTGGCTCACTTTGGGCACACGTGACAGCTGGCTGGAGACGGTGGGATGTGCCTATGCTTTCAAGGCCCTGAGACAAGCTGATGTGGAGAAAAATAAAAGAAGGGCTTTTGTCGGGATGGCTGAATAATCGTGTGTTCACTTTTCGTGCTTCTTCAAGCCCCATTGAAATGACAAGAGAAAAAGAGTTGAAAAGGGTTTCCACCAGCAGACCTGGGCCGTAAGGAGTCGCTGGGAGACAGCCAGCAAATGGGACCTGATTGAGGATGAAACCATCAGGGACCAGGGTTCCCATGTAGGCAAAAGACAGAACATCTGAAAAATGAGTTTTCCCAGCAGAACTCAGAAAAGCCTGAATCAGAGGCTGTGAGCACTTAAGTGGGGGGTCCCCTGACGCTGCTGAGATGTGGCTGGTGTGTCCAAGGGTGGGAGCGGGGTGAAGGCACACCTGCTCTCAAGCCAGCGGGCCTGGCGCGCTCAGTTAGGCAAACTCCACAGGTGGTTTCAAAGTGTGGGTTCTGGCCGGGAAGACCCCATGGCCAGAGAAGTGAGGCGCACCCAGGCAGAGCCGCAGCTGTCAGGGGGCTGGGCTTCCTCGAGGGTTCACAAGCCCCAGGGATGCTCACCCCACACACTCCTCCCCTCCCCTCCTGCTCCTCCCAGGCCAGGGTCCGTGTGACCTCTGTAAGAACTGATTCCTGCTGGCTGGAGTCATGCCCCGCCACGCTCAAACCCTCAGTCCACATCCAGTCTGGAGTGCCCACACACCTGAGGAAAGAAACGGCAACGTGGGAGAAAGCCAGCGATGTGAAGAAAGGTGCTCAGCTCGACACAAAAATAGACATATCTCTTTAAGGAACAAGAGCTGTTTGAGTCTTGGAATAAGTGAAACAAAACACCGACAATTAAGACATTCAGAGGGACCGGAGAGGATATTCCATGCATACAAATAGAGGGACTGATATGAAAAATAACTTAGCAAATACCTTATGAATTACAAATAGGATTATACAAACAAAAACCTCAGTAGAAGTCTCTACAGCAGGAAGAGCTGGAAAAAGGACGTGTTGGAATGGGAGGCTGGAGGTGGGGGTGCAGGGGTGGGAGTGGTCTGAACAGAAGGCAGTGCAGAAGGAAGGACAGGCAGTGGCAGAGGAAGGTTCATACACATGGGTAAGAGACGCTCAACCTTTAGTGGGTGTTGGACAGAGGAAGACGTGAGCAAAGACATACTAGGAGGCTCACTGCAAGAATAAAGGCTCGGATCTGCCCGTCGACCAGCACGCCGCTCCATCACATGCAGACACAACTTGGTAAGATTTCTGATCATCAGGATTTTAACAAAAACACAGAAAACATAGACGTAGGAAGCAACCAGCTTACTTACAAAGGTTCACTGACCAGACTGCTGTGAAATCTGTGGTTGACAAGCTCTGATCGATGAAGACGAAATAATGCCTTTAGATTTTACTAGGGAAATTATTTGAAACCTAGACTGTGACACCAAGTTAAAAGTTGATACAACCACGAGGACAAGAGAAAGACATTTGCAGAGTCTGATTTAGAAAATCTGCTGAGAGTTACATCTCTCTGAAGGAACTGATGTTCCAGCAAACACGACAACAGAAATGATACAAAAGGCACAAGATAACAGGGCTCAGAAAGAATGACAGACAAAACCTAAGGACATATTTTCACTGTTGAGAGCACGGCTGAGAAATGCAAAGGCGATTGTTAAGAGATTACCTTGGAGGAAGCAGGAGTACAGCGTGAAAACAAACAAACCCTTGAACTGAAGTCCCAGATGATGTTCAACAGAGCAGTAGCTGGAAGAAAGAGAAAAATCCTTAAATCCTCTAAGAGAGGAGCAAACCGCCATAAGCAAAGTATCCGCAATCAAACTTCTCAACAGCAGCCCTGGGAGCCAGACGTCAGCAGGGCAAAATACTGGGGGGGAATTTATCACCCGACTAAAGCAGCCCTGGGAGCCAGACGTCAGCGGGGCAAAATACTGGGGGGGAATTTATCACCCGACTAAAGCAGCCCTGGGAGCCAGACGTCAGCGGGGCAAAATACTGGGGGGGGTGGAATTTATCACCCGACTAAAGCAGCCCTGGGAGCCAGACGTCAGCGGGGCAAAATACTGGGGCGGGGGGATTTATTTACACCCCTCTGAACGGGCAAGCGTGAGAGTGGAGTAAAGGCATTTTCGGGTACGGAAGTCCACGAGAAATTGACTCTTTCTCAGTGAGTTACTTGAGGGCGTGCTCCCACACAGCACGAGAGGAATGTAATAGAGGAAATGGTGGCCTCCAGGAAACAGCAACTCCAGCTCCAAAGAGGGCAACAGGGCATTCTCAGCACAGTCAAGGGTTCAAGCTCCGAATGGTCACAGCGTGGCCGCCCAGAGCACTAGACCCTCGTGGAGCAGGAGGAAGAGGGAGCCGGGGATAAGAGAATGCATGGGTCTCCTGGCGCTTTTACCAGATTGAGAGTATTAGAGCTGAAGGGACCTGGAGAGTGAAATTGTGTGTGATAAATACAGAAAAACGTGAAATTTGTCGTCTATGGGGCAGGGGAATGGAGGGTAGAACTTTGATGTTTTCCTTTTTTATAACTAATAATACATTTTCACTTTTGATAGTAAATGCATAGGTGGTGGCTGCTGCACTTCGGTCACTAATACGCATCATGCGCTGTCCTCAGTCATGTCCAACTCTTTGTGACCCCGTGGACTGTAGCCCGCCAGGCTCCTCTGTCCATGGAATTCCCCAGACAAGAATACTGGAGTGGGTTGCCGTTTCCTCCTCCCAGGGGTCTTCCCAACCCAGAGATCAAAGTCACAACTCTTGGGTCTCCTGCTTGGCGGGCAGTCTTTACCACTTGCGCCGCCTGGGAAGCCCTTCAGGGATCTGTAAGACGGTTTGACAGACATTAGCGTTTAGGCACTCTGCACAGTGGAGTTCAGGTTGAGACGACGGATTGCCAGGAGGAACGTGCAGGACCCAGGGCAGGGATGCCTGAGAGGCCCCCACATGGACAGGGCTAGAGGAGACTGGAGCGGATGGTCAGCAGACTCAGTGCGGCCACAACGCCCGCTCATGTCCAGGAAAGGAGGGGATGCCCCTGGGGAGGTGTTCAAACCTTCAAACAAAGGAAATCTAAAAAGGAGTGGACATATGTATACTTATGACTGGTTCACTTTGCTGTACAGTAAGAAACTAACACACCATTGTAAATCAACTATACTCCAGTAAAAATTAACAAAAATAACCTCCCATCAGCACAAGACGACATGAGACACTTGTTAGACCAGAACAGCAGAATCAAGAGAAAGTACTGTGGCTGGACGTCAGCCTCAAAGGAGACCATCCTTTGAAGTAGGGAAGGTGATGCTTGGATTGACAAGAAATTCTTGACAAATAGAGCTCAGTAATGATAGAGTGGCATGCCCGCACAATGAGGAGACTTCCAGGTTTTTACAATTAAATTATATATAATAAAGAGTTAGTGCTGTCAGTCTCCAAAGGGTTTTAAACATTCAGGAATCCCCTTCCCAAAGAACCCACCTACCTCCTTCCTTCTGCTAAAGCAATCTATTTTTAGGCAACAGCAAAAGAAAAGTGATGGTATCAGTGTTCAGAGGATTTTTTTTTTAATTAGTGGTGCTCTCATCATAATTTCTACTATTTTTCCCAGTAGTCCATGTATCATAGTCACATTTTCAGTTTAAATATGCCTTGTGGGCTAGTCTAGGAGCCTCCACACCATTTACAATGTTGTTTTTATGGGAACATGTGCTTCAATTAAAGTAATTGAATTACAAATAACATGTGGAGACGAACACTTTAATTTTAATAAGGGATTTCATGTTTATATGAATGTATTTTTGTTCAATAAAAAAGCATCTGTCTACTTTTTGGCCAGTAGCTTATAAATAATACTGAAAGGTAAGTAATCCATCAAATGGTCTATACTCATCTCTTTCTGACTTCAGGCTCAGGGTTGCAGAGTGGCTGACGGGCAGAGAGAGAGAGAGACGTGGTGACTTTGCTAAGTCACGTAAGGCCCAGCCCACCCCAAGTCCCAGGGGCAAGTCTACGAGGCAAAACTAGAATCCAAATGATTCTCAGGAGTCTGGCACTTTTCCAATGCTACCAGTGAGCATAATGACTGGCTAGGACCTTCTCAAGTTGCAGACAGGGTACCTACATCCTTCATCCCCATCAGCACCTACGTGGGGCAGGACCCAGCTCCCTCTCTGCCGATTTTAAAGATCCACGAGGGTGGGCCCTTTAATGAGGATATACAGTAGCTATGGGAACAATGCATGCCAATATTGATCAGCTTGGTAGTGGGAACAAGGCATCAACAAGTTGAGTCTAATGCTCTGTCTGCAATTATTCTCTTTGTTCCTCTTTTATTTCCTTCTTAATGTTTCACGGCAAACTAAATAGCTAAGAAATTGCAAATGCGGAACAGCACATAATTCTTATTATTATGGTTAATTAAATAACACTCTCTGTGACACGTCACGGTAATTATCTCCCTTCCCCTCACTCTGCTTCTCCCGTTAATTTAGTTCCTAAATTTATTTCTGAAATATGGGCTTTAATAGATAGTTATTTTAATGAGGTCTTTAAAAATGCACGTGTTGTTGATCAGCTTGCTCTTAAGATGCGTGGGGAATGTGACATAGGTTTCAGATAATTTAAAGGTAATTTAAAGAAAAGCCCACCATTTCTCAGAAAATAATTGAGAAAGGAATAGGACGGGTGTTCACGATTAAGACGTGAGCCAAGACTTAGCAATTTCCTTTAAATGTTGGTTTTTCTTCTATTGAGATCTTATCTAATTTGATTTCCTTTCTCGTCCTTAGTCTGATCTACCAGCTATGATCCAAATGCTTTGTGAGTTTTAAAATTATGCTGTGCAGGAAGCACAGTGCAGGACAGAACAGCCACACTGGCACAGACCCCAAGGCTGGTGAGGACACGAGGGCATCTCGTGCATGTATCGGGCTGTGCCCACACTGCACCATCCCGCCACCGTCGCCCCCACTCAGGTGCCGACACCCTCGGGCTCACTTCCCTTCGCAGGACCACGATAAACCCCAAGGAGAAGATCTAAGCCTTATTCACCTTGGGATACAATTAGCTGACAACCCAAATGGCTCTTCTGGACAGGGGTTTCTATAGCATTTTACAGACTTGTTTTTATTTATGTTTTAATCGTTGCTGTTGTTCAGTCACTCAGTTGTGTCCGACTCTTTGAGACCCATGGACTGCAGCATGCCAGGCCTCTCTGTTCTTCATTATCTCCTGGAGCTTGCTTAAACTCATATCCACCGAGTTGATGATGCCATTCACCCATCTTATCCTGTCTTCCCCTTCTCCTCTTGCCTTCAATCTTTCCCAGCATCAGGGTCTTTTCCAATGAGTTGGCTCTTCGCATCAGGTGGCCAAAGTATTGGAGCTTCAGCTTCAGCATCAGTCCTTCCAATGAGTGTTCAGAGTTGATTTCCTTTAGGATGGACTGGTTGGATCTCCTTGCAGCCCAAGGGACTCTCAGGAGTCTTCTCCAGCACCAGAATTTGAAAGCATCAAATTTTCAATATCTTTATGAAACAAAAACAAAACAAACAAAACCCAAAACAAAGGATATTTTAATTACAGATGAAACACGGGAAAATTATTTTGAACATGAAATTTACATTTCCAAGAAGAAATGAAACACAGGCCACACACGTCAATATTTGTGATTTAAGCTCTGTGACACTTCCCCAGTGGAGTACATATATACATATGTATACGTGTGTAACCGAGTCACGGGGCTGTACAGGGGAAATAAGCACAACACCGTAAATCAACTACAGTTCAATAAAAATTGTTTTTGAAAAGTTCCACTCAGAAGCCTCACATGACCAAAGCCCAGAGCCTTGTTTCCAGGGATGTCTTTTGCTTTGCATTTGTGTTTTGATAGTACATGTATATTTGTCTTCTGAGGCCTCTTATCTAGTGTCTTTGTTTCCATGGTAAATTTAGACAAGCCAATTTTTACCACTGCTCATTAGAAACTAATTTCTTTATCCAGAATTACATTTCTGGCTTTTCTTATATTAATTATCTCAAAGAGTGAGGTGACATGCATTAAAGTTCTACAAGTAACGTCCACAAGCCAACGGTGTTTAGTAAGAAGGAGCACGCTGAGTGATACCAAGTGCAATCCAGAGTTCACCAGTGATCAGTGAAATAACATTGTCAGTATTGTTTATGTTAAGGCTGAAAGTGGAGGTGAGAGCAATACAGCTTTCTCTGCACCTGTGGCCACCTATGCGCTGGGGTCCTGGAAGTAAGGGCTCTCATATTAAACCTTCGCATAAGCAGAAGCCTCTAACTCAGTAACTCAGTAAAGCGGCTTTCCTTAAATGCTGGCTGGCTACTGAAAACGAAACGGTAACTGCAGATTTAACTACCTCCTCCTTGTAAGAGGCCTGTGAGTGGCACTTGAGGCCTGAAACTCTTGATTCTAGTTCCTACTTCTTTTACCTTAAATTGTATGGACGTTACCACTTAAGATTCAAACTAGAGAAGTGACCAGATGGAGTTTGTAATCCTGGCTTTTCTTGCTCATGTTTAAATAGTTGGATATTTCTGCAGTCCATGGGGTCGCAGAGAGTCGGATACCACTGGGCGACTGAACAACAATAAATTTTGCCATCCACTCCCAATTTGGGGGGCACAGAGGCCATGTAGACGTCCACTTCTCTAAGCAGACTTTTGTTGTTGTTGTTGTTTGACCACATTTTTTTAAAAGGGGGGCTAGGATGGCACCTCATAAACATGCTTGGAAGGAAATTCCCCGAAAGCCAGCGGTTACACACTCAGTAACTGGGCTAGTATCTCGAGAGATGGTCCCTCCAAGACCATCTCCCTGAACCACAGCCCTTCCCAAGGTCAGGCTTGGCTTTCTACTCATCACAACAATTCAGTGTGTTTCTGAAGCCTGCGTTTGTCTGGATGATCTAAGTACGAAGTGGAAAGTTGCACCATCTGTGTGGATTAAACTTGACTCACAACTTGCCACACAGCTCTCACTCTCAGAGCAGCTGCTCAGCCTGTCCTTAGACATCCTGTAGATACAGTCAACTCCAATGTCACCCGAGTTGATCGAGGCTGCCGTTTGATTCCAACTACTCCTACGGTATCTTGAATGAAGGAGAACCCTAGCAGCAAGTACAGTCAGCCTTGCTTTGGCTCTGAGAACGCCTTTCGAGGTGTCGGACTTCCACTGGGGAAAAGTTGCTCTGCCTGTAACCCTGAAAACCTCCTTTCCATCTTGTATGCTTGTTGTTGTTGTTTGTTATTCAGTCACTCAGTCGTGTCCGACTCTTTGCGACCCCACGGACTGCAGCACGCCAGGCCTCCCTGTCCATCACCAACTCCCGGAGTCCACCCAAACCCATGTCCATTGAGTCAGTGATGCCATCCAGCCATTTCCCTCTCTGTCATCCCCTTCTCCTGCCTTCAATCTTTCCCAGCATCAGGGTCTTTTCCAGTGAGTCAGCTCTTCACATCAGGTGGCCAAAGGATTGGACCTTCAGCTTCAGCATCAGACCTTCCAGTGAATGTTCAGGGTTGATTTCCTTTAGGATTGACTGGTCTGATCTCCTTGCAGTCCAAGGGATTCTTAAGAGTCTTCTTCAGCACCACAGTTCAAAAGCATCAATTCTTTGGTGCTCAGCCTTCTTGTTTAACATTGCAGAACCCCAAACTAACTTTGCCTCACTGTGCTTCTCTGTAACCATAGCATCTTGAAGGCCAATGTCATCTCTCAGATCCCTGTGGAGGAAATTGCTGAGGTGGTGGTTCTCTCACGCAAACTCTCGGCTCAGAATGAAAATTCCCACACTAAGGCAAAGTGAGCCAACTCATACCCAGCCCCAGTGCTTCTCAGCTGTGCACACACGACCACACTAGCTTACAGTCTGGTTCCCCAGACTGTGGGGTTTATTAGCCCTTGCCTCATAGATCTTTGCAAGGATCAGTGAGCCCATGGATGAAAACTGTTTGAAACAACAGGGCAGATAGTCAGTGTTCAAGAAATGTTAGCTCCTGTTATTATTTGCTGGGTAAATCATGATACAGTATCTGTGGCCAGCGCTGCATCCCCGTGGGCTGGCTGTGTCAAAAGGGACCTGATCAGATTTGGGCTTACTAGGTACACGGGACCTGCCATTCAGCTCCCCAGCTTGCTTCAGTGGGTGCTGGGTGCTTTCTTCAAATCGCTTATTATCTTTCCTGTACGGATCCAATTTCTGAAAGCTAACGCAAGAGAGAACATGCCTGCCAGTGCAGATGACATAAGAGACGCGGGTTTGATCCCTAGGTTGGGAAGATCCCCTGGAGGAGGGCATGCAGCCCACTCCAGCATTTTTGCCTGGAGAACCCCATGGACAGAGGAGCCTGGTGGGCTACAATACATAGGGTCAGAAAGAGCTGGACACGACTGAAGCAAGTTAGCACGCAACCCAAGAGAATCCATAGGAAGAGAGACTCAGTGTATCCCCGAAATCATCACACACGCCTCCCACCCCCAAGTCACTAAGGACCACGCAAAGTCCTCCTTCATCCAATCCCACAGGCTGAAAGATGGGTATAGAAATAGGGCTCGGGGGGAAAGGATGGGAGAAAGTGAGAGACGGATGAGAGAGGAGAAGACGGGCTGTGTCCACGATGTGCCGCTGGTCTCAGATTCATTCTCTCCTCCCTCTTCACCCCCTTCCCTCCTCCACACGCCTCCCCCTACACATCCCCTCCCCTCCCCCTCCTCGGCACCCGGCACCGACCAAACTTGGTCCAGACCAACTCCAGCCACACCGTGGACCACTTGGTTTCTTCCCAGATTCAAAGCCTTACTGTGGTCAAAACCAACCCTTCTTATTCTGTTAGGGTTTACATTTGTGATTCAAACAATGTTTAGAAGATCACAGTCTGACATTACTCCATAAGTGGTAGATTTTAGACGTTTTGAGCTGACCATGTTATTTCCTCGTGCACACACCAACCCGGATATTTGGCTGCGTGTGCAAATGTGTTTAGACACGTGAGTTCCAATGGAGTCCCAAAGAATGACTCCCTTTCAGAAGAGTTGTGTGGCTTATGCTGTGTTTCCAAGGCCCTAGTCTTTCAGGAGGCTGTTGCAAGCTAAAGACGTGATAAACCTTCTCCATTGATCTTTTTTATTCCACAGCCATAAAAGAAAATGCTGGACCCTTCCATTATGTCTTTTCTCCCTCTCTCGTCCCTTCTCTCCACCCGCCCCCAGCCTCTCTTGCACGGTCATTAGAAGCAAACAGAGGACCACACTTCTACCTTTTAATTGGGTGTTTAACAGGACAGTGTTTGAAAGCAATTAACAGGGAAAAACATTTTTGTCCTGTTTTATCAATTGGTCTTCAAGAAAAATGCCAAGCCAAGGTAATGACTCTGTGCGAGCCAGGAGCCTGTTGTCCTTTTCACTTTTTCCCATGTCACAATTTATTCACTGAATTCACTCTCCAAATTACCGCAGAGCTGATTGTCTCTCTGAGAGTGGAAAATGAGTTCGGCCTCCTCCGGCTTCCCCTTCATCTGACGCCCGCTTTTGGCTTTTCTTCTGCGCTGAGTCATGTGCTACGCGGGGAAGAAAGGAGAGGACCTTCCAAACTATGTGAAGTGGCTGGAGTGGCTTCTTGGTACCTGTGAAGAGCCCCCTCGAAGCAGCTTAGGGGACAATGGCAGATTGCGTCTGGCAGGGCTTTGTTTTGTCCACATGATCTATTTCGCACGCATCCAGGCAACTGCTGAATGGGGATTAACGCAAGTTTTCACCTTATTGAAATGAGTGATTCAAAGCAAACAAATAGTGCTAACTAGTTAGAATATGAAATTGAAGATTCTCTAAGACCCTTTGTTATCCTGCAAGTCACATTCACTCTCAACTGAAACATATGCAGATGGACATGCAAACGCCAGGTCACAGGACCGTCCCCCGTTCATCTGATGCGGTCAGGATGCACGTCGGAAACACTCACCCAATCTGTGGGCGTCACACAACCCACCCTCATTCATGCAGATGATCTGCACCTCCATTCTCAGAACTTGCATCAAAAATGTAATTAATCTATGTATTCAGTTCAGTTCAGTTCAGTCGCTCAGTCGTGTCCGACTCTTTGTGACCCCATGGACTACAGCATGCCAGGCCTCCCTGCCCATCACCAACTCCCAGAGCTATGTATCGGAAAACATTAAGATGACAACCTGCTTTTAGGTTATTCTGTCTTGATACAAAATTGAAGTCTTGAATCATCACAATTATAAAATCACAGATATTTACAGATCAAATTCAGACTAACGCTGGTTCCATGAAGCTTTTAGTTTCAGATACTGTAGCTTTGCTGGTTACAAGAATTTCTTTAAGATTATCATACAACAGTCCATTGTGTTGGGGTCATGTGGCGATTATCAACGAATATACAAGATTACACACAGAGGTGTGCACACATACATGCCCCGACACCTCACACACACACGTGCACACACATCTAAGAGTCCTTGAATTCACTTGTTAAAGGGTTGGTTTCCATTGTATATAAAGCATGAAAAGTGACCAACTTGATGAGTAGTTCATTTTCAACAGTTCTGGTTTTATACAATCGGAATCACATCTGTTTCTCATAACTTAAATAACCTATTCATTTCCAGGCTTACTTCTCAAGCCTAACCAGAATGTGGGCTCAACTTCCTACCCCAACCCAATATTATCAGCATTGTTGCAATAAAAGAAAACAAATCCTGAAAGGAAAACTGACAGGGTTTTTTGATATGATTACTTACAGTTATTGAAAGGAAAATTTTTTTCAGATGCACACATTTTTATTTTAACTTATTCATTTCTTTTTGCGGGCCCAAAAGACATACAGCAAGTGATTATTCAGGAAACAAGAAATACAAAGAAATAATGCACACATCTTTGAAACTCATGACCCAATGGGAGAGAATGCAAATTTAAAGGTGAAACCATGCAATTTATCATAAGTGTAGTGGCTCAGTCTACACAAGGGAAGCCCAATTTATCATAAGCATCAAACTACTGGTATTGACATCCAGGGGAAAAAAAGAGTAGCTAAATTGGTAGAATTACAGGATTCTTGTTTGAGAGGGGTGGAAACAAGGCTCTCAGGATAGGTGTGGACGAGAATGATTGAGAAGTCTAGTCTTTGCCAAGTGGCAAATCTGTTTATTAGAGAAACAGGATGGAAGAGGTGTTGAAGGGGCTTCCCCATCACTGGAGGGGGCTTCTCTGGTGGCTCAGATGGTAAAGAATCTGCCTGCCATACAGGAGACTGGGGTTTGATCCCTGGATTGGGAAGATCCCCTGGAGAAGGAAATGGCAACCCGCTCCAATATTCTTGCCTGGAGAATTCCATGGACAGAGGAGCCTGGAAGACTACAGTTTGCAGAGTCAGACACAACCAAGTGACTAACATTTTCGCTTTCACTTTTCATCACTGGAGTGCACGTGAAGGACACGAGGAGAAGACACAGCAGCACCGGGGCCAAGAGGCTGCTCATGGACCTAGAGCAGCAAGAGGGGGATCACGGCCAGAGTGTGGGACGACGGGGTCAGACTTCACCAAGGCTCTGGCTGTCCAGATACTGGCGGACAGAGCAGAAGTGTGAAAACCAGGCAGCCCCCAGCTCCGGCGTCTCTGTGAGCTAGAGATAATCCCCACAGTTTCTTTGTATCTTGTAGCTCGAGGAGAGGTGTGTCCAGGTGCAAGCATTGCAGCAAAGGGTCCCCGGTCCCTGCCTGTCTCCGGGGAACAGGAAGAGAGAGATCCTGACGCCAGGTAGGCCCGAGTGGAAGGGGAACCGATTGCTTTGGAAATGCTGAGTCTGTGTTGTCGACGGGAACCGAAGTTGCACAGTCCGGTGGGGGTCGGTGGGAGCGGTTGGGGATGAAGATGGAGACCAGGTCATCAACCTAGAAGGTTCCCTGAGAGTGAAAAAGACCAGACGGGAGGGTGCTGTGCGTGCCGTTAGACCCGCGGACAGGAGGTGGAAGGAGCTGGGGTCCATGGGGATTTGGGGATGCACACACTCCGGTTTTGAGGGCTGCGGCTATGGGGGTTCGTTCTTGGTTTTCACTGGCCATCCGGGGACAGGACAGTTGTACCCAGGACATTTGTACTGACCTCCGCACTGATCTAGCCGGCCCCGCGAACCCAGTTTCCTCACCAACACAGGTACCTCCACAAATTCTACAGAATGCAAACTAATAGAAGAAGAGCTGCCTTTGCTTTAAAATGAGCAAAGTCAATTATCTTTTGTACAAAAGTTCTCTTAAGCCATCCAATGGGCTTCCCTGGGGGCTCAGATGGTTAAGAATGGTCCCTGGGTCAGGAAAATCCCCTGGAGGAGGGCATGGCTACCCACTCCAGTATTCTTGCCTGGAGAATCCCATGGACAGTGGGCTGCCGTCCGCGGGGTCACACAGAGCCGGGTGCGTCTGCGGGACCAACACTCTCACTTTCACACAATATACGTGAAATCTGATGAGAAGGGACGAGTCAGGGAGGCCAAAATCCGGTACCGTTCTAATCTGTTATTTCAAAATATGTTTTTGCCATCGCCAGTGAAATCTTTTCTATTTTTTGGTTGAACTAAGGATTTAGTTTTCATTGTAGTATCATTTTTAGATTTGCATTT
Source organism: Bos indicus x Bos taurus (assembly GCF_003369695.1). Lineage (NCBI taxonomy): Eukaryota > Metazoa > Chordata > Mammalia > Artiodactyla > Bovidae > Bos > Bos indicus x Bos taurus. The sequence goes on along the minus strand of NC_040079.1, from coordinate 2,080,786 downwards.
CAAATAGACAAAGATAAAGAAACGCATGGTGAACAGCCATGAGTGAGTGAATGAGTGAAAGTCGCTCAGTTGTGTCCAACTCTGCGACCCCACGGACTGTACAGTCTGTGGAATTCTCCAGGCCAGAATACTGGAGTGGGTAGCCTTTCCCTTCTCTAGGGAGGGGATCTTCCCAATCCAGGGATCGAACCCAGGTAGATTCTTGACAAGCTGAGTCAAAAGGGAAAACCATGAGCACCTATAAATGTTACACAAGTTGGTTGTACAGGTTTTTAACTTCATATACCTGTCATCATACTAGAGGTAAAAGTTTTCAACTCAGTAAAATAGTATTCTTATTTACATTTATTTATACTCATAGATGAAATTCCAATTCACTCATTTTTACTGTTACGTCATATTCAATTGTATGAATAAATCATGATTTTTTTTGTCTGCACTCTTGTTAAAGAACCTGTAGGTGGCTTCCAAGTTTTGCCATAATGAACCAGGCTGCAGTGACCCCTCCAAGGCATGTCTCCTTGCCAGCAAGGACACTTGAGTTTCTCTGGGTGGGATGCACACTTGTGATTCTTTACAGATGATTTTTCAGAAAAGTAAAGGCTATGTGAGTTGTAGGTAGAAGACAATTCTGTTTTAATATCCAGAAAAAGAACAGTTATCAACATTTTATCCTTTAGTTGGTGCTTCATTTACTTGAAGAAGGATCAGGAAATTAATTTTTTTCAAAGATAAGATGTTCAACTTGATTGAGGGTGATTAATGCCCTCAACAAATTAAATACTGAATTCATAAAAATCGTTACTTTTTTTAATCTACAGAAGATCTGCCCTGAGATGACACTGGAAGCAGACAGAGCACTCTGCCTCCACCAACTGGAACGGAGGAAGGACTGAAAATAACACCTGGATTTGCCTGATGTCAATATTGCTGTTGCTCGGTCACCAGGGCATGTCAGACTCTTTGTGACCCCGTGGACTGCAGCCCACCAGGCTCCCCTGTCCATGGGATTCTCCAGGCAAGAATACTGGAGTGGGTGGCCATTTCTTTCTTCAGGGGGTCTTCCCAATTCAGGAACTGGACCCAAGTCTCCTGCATTGTGGAGAAGGCATTGGCACCCCACTCCAGTGCTCTTGCCTGGAAAATCCCATGGACGCAGGAGCCTGGTAGGCTGCAGTTCATGGGGTCGCTAAGAGTCGGACATGACTGAGAGACTTCACTTTCACTTTTCACTTTCATGCATTGGAGAAGGAAATGGCAACCCACTCCGGTGATCTTGCCTTGAGAATCCCAGGGACGGGGGAGCCTGGTGGTCTGCTGTCTATGGGGTCACACAGAGTTGGACATGACTGAAGCGACTTAGCAGCAGCAGCAGCAGCAGCTCCTGCATTGAGGGCGGATTCTTTACCACTGAGCCACCAGGGATACGTACAACTTAAAAATCACGTTTAATATAAGACAGTTGACCCTCCAGATCAAGGTGCCAGAGCGAGACTGAATTAAGAACCAGGGGACTGAGCTCTGGAACTGTTTTAACAACACGGGGATGACCTTGAGCCAGCAACCTCCCCCGTGTCTGCTGCCCGCTCTGGGAAAGGAGGGGGTGGGACTAAGCGACACCCCTCTCAGGCCACACCCCTGGCCCCAGAGCACAGCAGATGCTGCGCCTGAGCCATCACTCTGGTTTATCTCAACCGTCCAGTCAGATGAAATCCTGGACCACGTGTGCCATGCCTGGACCACGTGTCCTCAAGGCCTGTCCTGGCTCCATCACCCGTGCCTGGTGGAAATGGGTGTATCAGGGGCGTGTGCTCACTGCATGGGACTCGGGGCTGGAAACCTAAGTTGTTAGGACAGCCTCCTGCTCCACCGCCCCACGAAACGGACCCCCTCCTCACCTCTGCACCCGCAGGCTGCCCAATCCAGAGCAGCTCAGGGGTCACATGATACATAACTGCGTCTCCTTTCACTCACCGTGGTTTATTTTCCCCCTACCTGTTTCTTTTCCTGCCCTTGGGATATTACAATACGGACTTAATGTAAATTAGTGTGAATTTAAACAAGGCTTCACTGGGCATTAAGAATGTATTGCCGATTCCAAAGCCATCAGTCACAAAATCAGCCAATTTCTGTAGCACTAGAGCCGTGAAAACAATATAGGTCACCCTTATATCCCCAGGATATATGAATTCACGAGGTACCTACAGAGCGACGACAATTGCAGTAAATATAAAAACTCCATATGTCCTATTTCAATAGACATATCCTTTGAGGGAAGATAAAATGGGCAGCTGTGTCTTTCCAAAGCAATTTATACAATAGGGTTTTTAAATGTCTGCACCACTTTAAAAGGAAATTTAAAAAGTAGTATATTACCATTACGCACTAGCCATCAGAAATTATCTTAAAATTGATTAAAGTATTACTTATCTTAAGTACTGTTGACCTATTTTCCTTCAAGCCTGTCATCTGTGTCTCTAGGATATACAGTTTGTAGGGAAACAGAAGATCACTTTGGACCCTAGATGCTTCTTCCTGAAGAATAATGACCATGTGCTATAACTTACCACTCTACTGGATCATAAGCCGGTACACAAAGCTGAAGATATATAACAGGAGCAGTTTTTCACTCGATGTAGGAAAACGTGTGGCTCTTCAAGCCAGCTTGAAACCAAGCCTTGAATTAATTTCAGGTCCTAGGCGCATGTTTGAAAGTGAAGTCTTTGTGATCCACAGGTTCTAACATCCAGCCCAACAAACGCAATTCAATGCTTACTGTAAATTTTTCTTAGTTGCTGTCTTTACTGTGTCACATTTTATAACAGTATTAATTGTAACGTCAAATGCTTTCTTTTAGTCATAAGCAGAGTTTGTGTGGCTGTTGTCCTGTCGCTAAGCTGTCTCTGACTACTTGTGACGCCGTGGACTGCAGTCCATGTCCAGGCCTCCTGTCCCTCACTATCTCCCAGAGTTTGTCCAAGATTGTGATAATGCTAAAGTCAATCGATAATGCTATCTAACCCTCTCATCCTGTGTTGTCCTCTTCTTTTGCCTTCAATCTTTCCCAGTACCAGGGTCTTTTCCAACAAGTCAGATCTTTGCATCAGGTGGCCAAAGTATTGAAGCTTCAGCTTCAACATCAGTTCTTCCAGCGAATATTCAGAGTTGATTTCCTTTAGGGTTGACTGGTTTGATCTTCTTGCAGTCCAACAGACTCTCAAGAGTCTTCTCCAACACAATTCAAAAGCATCAATTCTTTGGTGCTCAGCCTTCTTTATGGTCCACCTCTCACATCTGTACATGACGATTGGAAAACCCATCGCCTTGACTATATGGAAACTGCTTCAGTTTGTCAGAAAACTGACGTCTCTGCTTTTTAATATGCTGGCTAGGTTTGTCATAGGAGACCTGGTTCTTTCTAAACATACCATCAATGAACGGAGCATTTTAAGGCAAATAACCTCTTGCCTATATTGTTAAAGTCAGGATTGAGTTAGACAAGAAGGTGGCAAGCTGAGCTGTACAGAGTCCCAGGGGTCCAAGTTCCTCACGGGTAGAGACCAATGATTCCAAGCACTTCTTTTGCAAGAGGCATCACTCTTTTCTTACTGTATGTCTACATTAGGAGTCTAATTGTATGTATCTATATACAATCTGAAGAGCAGTACTCCCCATTATGGGCTTTCCAAGTGGTTCGGTGGGTAAAGAATCCACCTGCAATGCAGGAGATGCAAAAGACAGGGGTTCAATCCCTGGGCTTGGAAGATCCCCTGAAGGAAGGCATGGGAACTCACTCCAGTATCCTTGCCTGGGAAATCCCATGGACAGAGGAGCTTGGCAGGCTACAGCCCATAGGGTCACAAAGAGCTGGACAAAACTGAAGCGACTAAGCCTGCACACACGCAGTCCCCATCATAACAATATTGGAATTCACTGGCTACACCTCCTTTTAGACAATGTGGTAGACTAGGTGCTATGTAGTCGCTGAGTCACTTCTGACTCTTTGCGACTCCATGCACTGTAGCCCGCCAGGCCCCTCTGTCCTTGGAATTCTTCAGGCAAGAATCCCGGAGTGGGCTTCTACTTCCTTCTTCAGGGGATCTTCCCAACCCAGGGATTAAACCCTGGTCTCCTGCATTGTAGGCAGATTCTTTATCACTGAGCCACCAAAGAAGCCCATGGCAGACTAGGCATCCTGATAAAACTTTTGGGGACAAGACATTTAAAAACTTCAGATTAAATAGAGCAAAGGTCTTTTTCTATGCAGAGCCAAAGGAACAAGAAGGTAAAGATATCCTCAGAGTCCAGGCAAAGCAAGTACAAACTTTTGGGGACAAGACATTTAAAACTTCTAGATAAAATAGAGCAAAGATCTTTTTCTATGCAGAACTGAAGGAACAAGAAGGTAGAGAAATCTCAGAGTCCAGGCAAAGCAAGTGCTGAAGGCAGAGAGTGAAGCGGAAGAAGCCCTTCACCCCAAGAAGAAGGAGAGCCGCACACAGGGCTGAATGCATCCATCAGGATTCCCCCGATCTGGGCAGGGATCCTATAATGAATGAGAGGAGGAAATTAGGCCAGAGGTGTGGGGGGAGCTGAAGGGGAGCAGCCTGAGACGAGGAGGCCAAGGGTCAGCACGAGGGGAGCCTTGGAGTGGAGGGGGCTGCAGGAGGGCTCCCCTAGCAGAAACTGCCGGTGCAGGAGGGCCAGCCCTGCAACAGCACCCCTGGCCTGGAAGAGCCCTTCTCCTCTTGCCCTCTGGTCTCCCGCCAGGCCCTTGGTGGCTACACCCGACCAGAACCAACCAGTGGGGGAGGGGCCCTGCCCCCCCTTGGTTCCCCGCTCCAAGGAAAAGGAGAGCTGCTGTGGGAGCACAGCCTCGCGGGGCACACCTGGTGAGGCTGGAGGAGCCTGGCTTTGGGAGCACCACTCTCCCCCCAAGGATGCTTCATCAAAGACAGTCTTCTTGTGTTTTGGGGGAGTTTAAGTTTACGCTTTAAGTGGGAGGGGTTCAGGGAATGCCAGATGAAGATGACTAAGGTCCTGTTTGCCTTGCAGCTCCTCATCCACATGGTTCTCAGCACCCACAGCTGCAGAGAGAAGTCAGCTCGAGACTGAGCCCAGAGGGCTTGGCTCCATCAGTAGACAAGCTTATACGTTCAGAGAGCTGATCGTCTTGCTATCCCGACAGGCTAGTCTACTTAAAGACATTAACAGCTGCTTACTCAGTGCCATGAACTGTCTCAGACACTTCAGGAACTCAGGTCATTCACCGCTCACAGGGATCTGATCGGGTCACCATCACTGTGCGGACACTGCTGGGGACTTCCCTGTGGTCCAGTGGTTAAGACTCCGTGCCTCCAATACAGGGGTTCAGTCTCCGGTCGGGGAACTCGCTCCCATGTGTCTTGTGGTGGGACCAAAAAGCAAATAAATAAACAAGGTCGCACTGCTGGAAAGTGAGGAGTCCCCAGAGCCTCTACTCCCTGGAAGAGTGTGTGTGCTATTGACAGATTACCTCCTGACGTATCTGGCACAATTTGACTCGCCTGCATAACTAACCATCCCAAGGTTTTCAGAGACAGATTGTTAAGCTTCTTTACTTTAATACTTACAGAACTATTCGTATTTTTATAGTTCTTCGGGCACCAATTTTTGATGTTTTACTTTTCTAATAATTTGTCCATTTCACCCACCTTTAGAAATGTATTAATAAACTATTTCCTTTAAAATACGTTTATTGTTTGGTTACAGTCTAAAATATATGGAGAAACAAATTCTTCATTTTTGCCACCACTAATTTTTCTTTCTCTCATTTTCTCTGATTAAATTTGCCAGGGATTTACTGACATTCATTTCTTTGCAAAGATCCAATTTTTTTGACTTTTTAAATATTCTTTTTGTTCATCTCCAAGTTCATTAACTTGTTTTTTTTTTTTTTTTGTCTTTTCCATCATTCTACTTCCCTTGAATTTAACTTGTCATCTTCCAACTACTTAAAAGAGGTACTCAGAAATTTTGAGATTTTTTTTTCTCTTAAAAATGCATATAAACCTGTTTATTTTCTCTAAGTGAAGCTTTCACTGAGTCCTACAGGTATTAATATTGATATATTGTATTTTTATCATCCAATTCAAAACATTTTCTAATTTTCATCAAGACTCATCCTTTGACCCACGATTATTTGAAAGTTTATTCCTTAATTTTCAAATGATTATGTAGGGTTTTTTCTTGGGCTTTGGGTTTAAGTAAATTATAGTCAAAATATATACTCTGTATGATTTCAATTCATTGAAATATGTTGAGACATCCTTGTTTTATGGCCATAATATAGTTGATTTTTATAAATGCATTTCATATGTTTGAAAATAATGTGCACTCTGCAGTCATTGGGTGTAGTTTTTATTTTGTTTTTTTGGCAGTGCCATGCAGCATGCAAAATCTCAGTTCCTTGTCTAGGGATCAAACCCACACCCTCTGCAGTGGAGGCACGGAGCCCTAACCACTAGCCCAGCAGGAATTCTCCTGGGTGTAGTTTTTAAAATACATCTCTAAGTCCAATTTGCTAATTGTTTAGATGTTTTAACCTTATTGATCTCGCAACCTACATAAACATTTTAAATAATTTAATAAGTTGTTTTATCGAATAACGAGGGGAGATGTTTTCACATTCCCCACACGGCTGTGGGGATTTGATATTCTCCACATCACTTTGTCGCTTTATGCTTCCTACAGCAGAGGTGGTCTTAGACTTTTAAGTCTTCCAGGTGACTTGAAATCTCTATTATCATGACGTAACCTGTGTGTCTCTGGTCAAACGTTTAAGTTTGATTTCTGCTTTGACATCAATATAAGAGCACTACGTTTTATTGGTTTTGCTTTTTACTTGGTAAGTTCCCAAACTTTCTGTGCTTCAGGCACCCTCAGGATATCAGTAATTCTGTCAAGATGGTCCTAAGACAAACATAAGACCAAGTTGTTCCATTTATTAAACATGACCAAACGAATCGATAGACATCTCTGTCCTAAGAACTTGGCACCTGCTGGTCAGGGTGCAGCCCCTCAGCGCCTGGAATCAGAAGGACATCACCCCGCATCGCCAGGACCACAGCATCTCTGCACAGTGCTTGGCACCCACCAGTCAGGGTGCAGCCCCTCGGCGCCTGGAATCAGAAGGACATCACCCTGCATCGCCAGGACCACAGCATCTCTGCACAGAGCTTGGCACCCACCGGTCAGGGTGCAGCCCCTCAGCGCCTGGAGTCAGGACGTCACCCCGCATCGCCAGGACCACAGGATCTCCGCACGGTGCTTGCTTTTTACCCTCAGTAACTGTGGTAAGGTCATCTTCACAAAGATATGACATCGTCATAAATAATGTGGACATCTGATGTCAGAACCGGGAAGGACTCTGAGCTATTATCTCTGCAGGGTCCAACGGATTTGGCTGTGTTCTCTCCAAAGTGTAAAGCGCCCCGCGTCAGCCTTTGAGCTTGCCCTGGAGCATAGGATGCATCTCCTCCCATCATTTCACCGTCGGCCTCTCTGCCCCCTCACTGCGCGCGCGTGACTTGTGAGCGGCACACTGCTGGACACTATTTTGCTTTTCAGTCCACTCAGATAATTCTGCCTTTTAATTGAGGCTCATAGCGAACTGAACTCCACAAAATTCATACGCTGAAATTCTGTTAATGTTAGGGTGTTTGGATAAAGATTTGGACAGCCCTTAGGCATACCATTAACGCTGATTTTAACAGCAAAAGATAAAAGTCTTCCCCTGTGGCTGGGAACGTTGTCACCTTCATTCAGCGTGCTTGTTGGGTGCTATTTTATTTGTCAATCCACTCAGATATTTTTGCCTTTTAATTGAAGCTCACAGTGAACTGAACCCCACAAAATTCATACGCTGACATTCTAACTGTCAATGTCATTGTATTTAGATAAAGATCTGAATAGTTCAGGGCTCCCCTGGTAGCCTAGCAGTAAAGAATCCTCCTGTGATGCAGGAGCCATAGGAGACACAAGGTTCGATCGTGGTGGGGAAGATCCCCTGCAGAAGGACACAGCTACCCACTCCAGTATCCTTGCCTGGAGAGTCCCATGGACAGAGGAACCTGGCGGGCTACAGTCCATGGGATCACAAAGAGTCAGACATGGCTGAGCAACTTAACATGCACATACCAACCATCTTGACCTAACAGTCAGAGGAAGACACCCAAGAAGATCAGAATAACATTTTTCTCAAGTGAACATGGCACGTTTACCAAAGAGACCATGTTCTGGATCATAAAAGAAGCCTCATAAAAAATTTCATAGGATCATAATAAAGCATAGCATGTCTTCCAACTACAACAAAATTGAACATAAAATGTTGAGAGAAATATTTCAGAACATCCTGAAATATTTCAAAATTAGCAACATACTTCTACATGGTATGTGTGTCAGAAAGTATTTACAGGAGGAATTAGAAAAGAATTTGAACTGAATGAAAATTAGAACATAACAAAACTCTTGTGGGATGAAGTTAGAGTACTAATTCAAGGGAAATGTATAGCATTAAATATCCCAATGGCTAACACTAATTTCAACAGTAAAAGATAAAAATCTTCCCCTGTGGTTGGGAACCTTGTTTGTGGGAAGGTTAAACCATGTGGAAAAGAATAGGAAAAACTGTCCTTGTTTGACAATGACTTGGTTGTAGAAGACACAGAACATCTTAAAGAATTTATACCAAAAAAAGTTCTCAGAGGAGTGAGTTCAGCAAGTTTTCAGAATGCAAAGAAACACTTGCTCACTAGTGAACAACTGAGCACTGAAATTTAACACCACCGTAATAACATCCAATAGTTAGAGATAAATGTGTGCATGCGCGTGTATGCATAACACACGGATACTGAGAACTACACCATATTGCTGAGACAAGGCTTTTTTAAAAGCCTAAATAAGTAGAGAAATATGCCATGTTTATGTATCAGAAGACTCAAAATGGTTTAAAGGTCAGCGGCTCTCAGCTGCGATCCAGGTGTCAGCTGGCACCTCCATCGCCCAGCTTGGAGGAGAGAGGACCGGGTGCCAAGCCCCTTCCCGGAGCTGTGGCCACGCTGCTCTGCGTATCAGTAATGTTCCTCTTCTCACTGAGGGCTGCTCCATTGCTTGAAATCCACAATGTGTCTGTCCATTTAGTTGCTAATGTTCCTGTTGGTTGTTTCTCATGTTTATCCGTTATGCATAAAGCTGCTGTGAGTAATGATTTACAGGTCTCTGCCTAGAAGTGTAAAGGGGACGCATGGAGAAGGACAAGCTCCTGGCCCTCTGGGCTTCACCCCTCACACCAGACGTGCCCGCCTTGCTCCCACTTGAGGTCATGTCCTCATCAGTGCTGAGCTCCTTGAGACTGTCCATCACCCGAATCTCACCTTGCATCTCAGGGCCGGGTTTATAGGAAAGGCCAGGGGCCCAGAGTTTGCTACTGTTCAGTCACTAAGTCATGTCCGACTCTTTGTGACCCATGGACTGCAGCACGCCAGGCTTCCTGTCCTCCACTATCTCCCAGAGCTTGTTCAAGCTCATGCACATTGAGTCAACCACGCCATCCAGTCATCTCATCCTCTGTGGTCCCCTTCTCCTCCTGCCTCAATCTTTCCCAGCATCAGGGTAATTTTCTAGTGAGTCAGCTCTTTGCATCAGATGGCCAAAGTACTGGAGCTTCAGCTTCAGCATCAGTCCTCCCAGTGAATATTCAGGACTGATTTCCTTTAGGATTGATTGGTTTGTTCTCCTCACAGCGCAAGGAACTCTCAAGAGCCTTCTCCAGCACCACAGTCAGAAAGCATCAATTTTTTCGTGTTCAACCTTCTTTATGGTCCAACTCATTCCTCATTGAATCAAGACTTGCTTTTTTCTTTTGCAGATAACTTAATTACTTGACCACATGATCCTCTTGAATTGTCATTCTAAACTTTTATTCATGATTCCCAATTCCAGTTGGTAATCAGCAGATAGAAAGTGTTCCAATTAGAGAAATCAAATTAATTCTTTTTTAAATAAGGAGAAAAAACTACTTATTCTGGACTCCTGGGAAGCAGAAATTAGGTGGGATTCTTAAAATGAAAAGGACAATTATCTCTCCCTCATTTGCTTCATCTTCTCTTCTTTCCCTGTGTTCTCCGCTCCCTGTAGCCCAAGAAATTACCAGAGGAGGAAATGGTGCCACGTGTCACACTCCCCACTGAATTCTGCCACCAACCGTGACTTTGGCTTTGCTGACAGATCAGAACAGAAAGTCCAGAACGTCAGGAAATCAGTATCAGATGTTCAGGAGGAAACAGGTGACGGCTTGGCGTCTATTTATCAGTCATGGTGGGATTGAAGGGTGAAGGACGTGGAACCGAATGCTTCGGATCATCCCGCCCTTCCCATCCTATGACATACTTCGCTTTAAGTTGCTTTTCCCGTATCAGGTATTTATTCCATTAGAATTGCTTCATAAAAGCTTTCGATTCTTCTCAATGATGAGCCACTAAGGATCCAGGCAGAGTTATAATTACTTCAATCAAGACGTCCTGTAACCTGTCATTCTCTCCCCCTTTACAGCTGTGTTCAGAAAAGGCAGTTGAAACCACGAGACACAGAGGCTGAAATTCCGGCTTTCCTATAAGAGCCGTCAGCAAGGGTTTTTAGTCCTGGTTTGCCGACGATAACTCCTTTCTCAGTTCCTTTCTTGTCATCCTTGTTCCTGAGGCCAGTCAACAGGCTCTGTCCCAGCCCAAAACTTCATGAAAATCATCACTTTGGTGAACTTATTTTCGGCCTAGCTCCCAATTTTTAAAAATGAAAGTGAAAGTCACTTGGTCGTGTCCGACTCTTAGCGACCCCGTGGACTGCAGCCCCCCAGGCTCCTCTGTCCATGGGATTCTCCAGGCAAGAGTACTGGTGTGGGTGCCATTCCCTTCTCCAGGGGATCATCCTGACTCAGGCATCCAACCCAGGCCCCTGGCCTTGGAGGTGGATTCTTTACCATCCGACTCACCAGGGAAGCTCCTCGCACGGCATACCTGAACATCTAGTGATTTTCCATGTGAAACTGAATCAGTGTACTGTATTTTTAAAGCATGTTCAGTCCTGCATCCCTCGTTATTCCATTTGCAGAGGGCCCTCTGAGCAATGGTTGGGTCATCAAGGCCACCTAATGCCCCGGCGACAGTGAGCGCTGGGGACACAGGAAGCTGAGTTCAGCCCCCTTGTTCTTCCAAGGAGGGGCAGGAGGAGGGCAAGGAAAGGCCCCGCGGCCTTGCTAACCGAAATAACAACAGCAGGCTTTCCCCTCAGGACCACCAAGACAACTCAGAGACGGAGAAAATGAAGACAGGACACGGTGGCTCGGTTAAAAACAGAAAAAGGACTGTGAAGTCACCATGGGACTTTGAAGCGATCTAACAGAGAAACCACCATGTTCTCTCATTCCAAGCCAGCGAGTCTTGAAACAATCTCAGTGTTAATTTTAGAAGATGCTTAACGTGGAGGTTTTCATGGTGGAGGCTACAGTGGTTTCTCTGAGGTGAAGAACTAAGAAATAAACACAGAACAAGCCTGCTAGGTGTTGGTAAGACCAGGAGCACTGACGTTCTCGTAAGCCTGCTCCTCCCAGGAAGGCACGCGTCAGGGCACTTCTGGTGTGGGTGCTGAGTACAGAGCAGCTGGCAGTGAAGTGCCAGGAGCTCCCGGGCACCGCAGGGTGAAAACCTGTGTCTGATTCCTTCAGCCACCAGAAACAGCCTCGGACCTGACAGTTCAGGGCGCGTCCATGTCTGTGCTCGTGCAGACCGCAGTCTCTGTATAGCCGTCGAGCGTGTGGATGGCTGTGGAGGATGGGCTCAGAGACTGAGGGTGGACGCATGGTCAGGGCTAACTGGTCGTGCTTGCCCTGTGATGAGCTCGTTACAAAAAGAGGGGTTCAGGATGGGGGACACGTGTACACCCGTGGCTGATTTGTGTCGATATATGGCAAAAGCTACTGCAATACTGTAAAGTAATTAGCCTCCAATTAAAATAAAGAAAGAAACTGGACCCTTGAATTCTCATGCCTTTTCCCGGTGCAGGTGCTCATGATCTGCATCTATCAGAGCTGAGGGCTCGGGTGCAGGGGTGACGATTCTGCTCAGGGTGAGCTGAGGCTGGAACCCCAGCTTCGGCCAGCGCCCCTGTGCCCCGCTGCTCCCGGGTGGACTGAGGGGAAAGCAGGGCCTCCGCACTGCCCCCACAGCCCTAACCCCCGTCCTGCCTCCCCCCTGCCCAGGCTGGGCCAGGAGCCAGCCCCTGCCCAGGGACCTGTCTGCTCCTGCTGGCCTAGGGAAGCAATGCTAGTCCAAGAGCAAATTCAAGCGATTTTCTTACTCGAGTTCAGAGACAGCTCACAACACCAACAGTGCATTTCAACCAGGAACTGCTGACGAGTGTACAGAGCAGTGGTGGGCCGAGTTTTGCAAAGGAGATGAGAGCCTGGAAGACGAGGAGCACAGCGGCCGGTCGACGGGAGCTGGCAACGGCCAGTTGAGAGCCTTCATCGAAGCTGGTCCTCTCACAGCTCCATGAGAAGTGGCCAGAGAACGCAATGTCGACCCTGCCACAGTCATCCGGCATTTGAAGCAAACTGGAAAGCTGAAAAGCTCGATAAGTGCGTGCCTCATGAACTGACCGAAAATTTTTAAAAATCACCATTTTGAAGTGTCGTCTTCTCTTACTTTACAAAACGACAGTGAACCATTTCTTGACCAGAGTGTGAAGTGTAACAAAAAGTGAAGTGCATGCAACAACCGGCCATGACCAGCTCAGTGGCTGGACCAAGAGGAAGCGCCAAGGCACTTCCCGAAGCCAAACTTGCATCCGAAAAAGGTCGTGTTCGGTGACCACTGTGTGGTGGTCTGCTGCCGGTCTGATCCACTCACTACAGCTTTCTGAATCCCAGCGAAACCGTTCCATCTGAGAAGTGTGCTCAGCAAGTGGCTGCGACGCACTGAGAACCGCAGCTCCTGCAGCTGGTGGTGGTCAACAGGAAGGGCCCGATTCTTCCCCAGGACAGCAGCCAGCACGTCACACAACCAGCACTTCAAAGGCTGAGTGAAGTAGGCTGCAAAGTCTTGCCTCATCTGCCGCATTCACCTGACCTCTCACCAACCAACCGCCACTTCCTCAAGCATCTTGACAACCCTTTTCAGGAAAAGTGCTTGCACAGCCAGCAGGAGGTGGAAAATGCCTTCCAAGAGCTCCCTGAATGCCCAAGCATGGATTTTGATGCTACAGGAATAAACAAACTTATTTCTCACTGGCAAAAATGTGTTGATTGTAATGGCTCCTAGTTTGATTAACAAAGATGTGTTTGAGCCTAGTTATAAATGATTTAAAATTCACTTTCCAAAACTGCAACTGCGTTTGCACCAGCCTAACACCAACCTGCAGCCAGGATGCTTCTCCTCACCCTTCTGCTGTTCAAAGACCGTCCATCACTTGGCAACTCTTGGAAGCCTGGAAGGATAAGCCACGTCTTCTGTAAGGGTCATTACAATTTTTCCAGTTCAAAATGACCTGTCTTCTAAATGCTTATGGGCTTTGCTGTGATGGGTGGTCCAAAATGAAATAATCTTCTGGTCATTTCTTAGGAACTAGCTTTATATCTCCAACTATCCCCTAACATCTTTCTTGGTTGAGGCCACACGATATGGTTTGCAGGGGAGGCGGCGACGTGTCACGCTTCGCTTTACGCTGGGAACACATCTGCTCTTAGGAAATCACTAGGCACTGCTTGTTTTGCACAATCTAGGCACAATCCTCCAAATGAACTCACGGAATGTGAGAGCAGAAAGGCACCTACGAGCCCTCCACCCCCGCTCCGTGTTTCAGGGACGCGAGGTGGTCCAGGCAGCACACTGAAGCTTCTGGGACCAAAGGTGAGAAGGGGCAGGCTGGTTCTAGGATCTCAGGTCACCTGCCTCCTATTCGGGGCTGTTTCTACTCACACACACAGCAGGGGCAGGCAGAGATCTCCCGAGCAGCAGAAGATCTACTCACACACACAGCAGGGGCAGGCAGAGGCCTCCCGAGCAGCAGAAGAAACGCCCAGCTCCCCGTTGTCATCTCTCTTTTAAAACAACACTCAGTTCTACCAAAATCCACTTCAAGGCTTCTGCTTCCTGGCAGGATGGACAAACAAGGACCAGGCTTACCTTCCTGCAGGAAAAATAAACGAAGACACGGAATGAAACACAGGAAACAGCCGTACTTCGGACTTGGTGAGTCAGGCAGTGAAAAGCAGTGACCCCTGAGGAATGAGAAGCGAACGAGGCGACGTCCACGGGCTTCTGAGACCAGCGGTGACCGCTGTGCTGTCCAGGGGTGACCGCCACACTCATGGCTGCTGCCTCTGGGCCCGTGGGTGCTCAGAGCCTGTGTCCCCCTCAGCCCCCGCTGGGACCATACAGAGCAGCGCGGGGGAGCTAAGAGGGTAGGTCTTACATCCAGTAAAATATAATGATAATTGAAGATGGTGGGAGAAACTTTGCTGGGAACGCTTATGTCCTAGAGTGTGGCCGTGGCTTCACAGGTGTGAAAATGAAAGTCTTAGTGGCTCAGCCCTGCCCAACTCTTTGCGACCCTGTGGACTGTAGCCCCCCAGGCCCCTCTGTCCATGGGATCCTCCAGACAAAAATACTGCAGCGGGTTGCCAGTTCCTCCTCCAGGGGATCTTCCCGACCCAGGGATCGAACCCAGGTCTCCTGCATGGCAGGCGGATTCTTTACCAGCTGAGCCATCACGGAATCATGGGTATGAACTTATCTCCAAACTCACGTAGTTGCTGACATCACATCGTAATCAGCAGAGTTCTCCAGTCTCCACGTACAGCTCGGGGTAGCGGTTGGGAGGGACGCCGAGTTCTGCAGACCACTAGTGACCCTGCGGGAGCTCATGCTAAGAGACCGAGAGAGCAACAGAGCAGCGTCGACGGCGAGGGCGCACTGTGCCCGCCGACTCAGGACCGACGGCACACAGCCAGCGAGGACGTGCACAGCACCCGCGCTGCGGGAGGCCCGGCACCACAGTCCCCACGGGAAGGCTCGGGGTAGCAACACCCCGCACGGAGACGGGGAACCAGGTTCTGGTCCCACGCTGCTCTGGTTCACCAGGGAAATAAGGATGAGCCAGAAGATCCCGACATTTGGACACAAAAGTGGGAGTGCCTCCAACCAGCAACAGTGTACGAGCGACGCCATCACTGTGACGCGATGGGCTATGTTCACTTATCTGTTTAGTGACTTAGCTAGTTATCAGGGCTTCCCTGCTAGCTCAGTTGGTGAAGAATCCGCCTGTAATGCAGGAGACCCCGGTTCCATTCCTGGGTCAGGAAGATCCCCCGGAGAAAGGATAGGCTACCCACTCCAGTGTTCTTGGGCTTCCCTGGTGGCTCAGCTGGTAAAGAATCCGCCTGCAATGTGGGAGACATGGGTTTAATCCTGGGTTGGGAAGATCCCCTGGAGCAGGGAAAGGCTACCCACTCCAGTATTCTGGCCTGGAGAATTCCACGGGGTCACAAAGAGTCAGATACAACTGAGCGACTCTCACTGGCTAGTTATCAGGGATCACAAATCCCTTGAGGATCTGATGGAAGCCGTACAGTCATGCCATCCCCAGCAACATGGATGTAGGTAGAAATGACCACACTGTGTGAAGTAAGAGAAAGACTGATATCACTTACATGTGAGACCTAGAAAATGATACAAATGAACTTATATACAAACAGAAACGGACCCACATAGAAAACAAACCTATGGTGACCAAAGGGGAACGGGAGGGAAGGATAAATCGGGAGTCTGGGATTAACATACACACACTACCGGGGTTCAGTCCCTGGGTCAGGAGGATCCCCTGGAGGCGGGCCTGGCACCCCACTCCAGCATTCCTGCCTGGAGAATCCCATGGACAGAGGAGCCTGGCGGGCCCCAGTCCACAGGGTTGCAGAGTCGGACACGCCTGCGCTGTATGTATGCGTCTCTGCTGTGCTCAGTCGCCCGCTCATATCCAACTCTTTTTGACCCCAGCGACTGTAGCCCTCCAGGCTTCTCTGTCCACGGGGTTTCTCCAAGAAAGAATACTGGAGTGGGTAGCCTTTCCCTCCTCCGGGGGATCCTCCCAACCCAGGGATCAAACTCAGCTCTCCCACATTGCAGGTGGATTCTTTACCAGCTGAGCCACAAGGGAAGCCCAAGAATACTGGAGTGGGTAGCCTAACCCTTCTCCAGGGGAATCTTCTGACCCAGAATTGAACCAGGGGTCTCTCACATTGCAAGCAGATTCTTTACCAGCTGAGCCACCAGGGAAGCCCATATGTATGTGTATATATACATGAATATATATACACACATATATGACTGAGTCAGTCTGCTGTACACCTGTGGTGAGGTTACATAACACCGTAAAACAACTCTACTTCAATAAAAAAAAAAAATAGAACAAACCCCTCCAGCAATGTCACACGCACAATGTTACATGTCACATATATTTCAATTTTAAAAAGCAAAAGACACACAGAAGTAAAAAAGAAAGAAGAAAGCTTCAAGCCCCAACTCCAGAGAAGGGTGTGAACAGACACGCACAAAATCTTGCATCAGCTGCCAGTTAGCCCCCTGTTAAGCATCCCTAACACATTCATTTAGAACTTTCCACTTTTCAGAGTGTTCTTAGGTCTATTTTTATCTCACACTTTGCTTTAACGGAATATACAGATTACTGAACCCCACCCAAACCCGGGGTCTCCAGGGTGGACAAGGAGATATTTCTGCCCTGACCTCAGAATCCCCGTAGAGAGGAGACCCTCCATGGTGGGAGATGTTTGTTTCTTCGTTCATAATGCAGACATCGGGTCTGAAGGAGAGGGGAGAAGGGAGGCAGGGTGGGGACCAGTCTGGGGTCTGGTTCTCCGTCTCAGAACTACCGGCAGAGAGCTGGGGGCAACAATGCAGAGAATAAACCTCGGCCTCCGTCTGGTGGACCTGGCCAGCTGGGGTCACTGGTGTGGAGTCAGGGAGTCAGCAGGGGGCTGTCCGGTGACCTCAGAGAAGGGCCGACTCCAGGGACCATGGAGCAGGAGGGCAGCTTCAGGGGCAGAGGCCCCCAGGCTCCCAGGCTCGCTGGCCACCCCGGAGGCCTCCCCACCTCCCTGGAGGACACGGGGGCCTGGATCTCCCCAGCACCCCGAGGACGAGGCGGCCTCTTGGAGGCTGGCCGGGGGCAATCAGGGGGCGGCCTGATGATGGCACCCCGCACGTGGACGCAATCAGCATAATTTACCCCCAATCAGTGGCGGGGCGTGGAGCCGGCGGGCCTGGCACTCGCAAGGCCGGGTGACAGAAATTGTTTTTTAAGCAGCCGCCCTCTGGAGACATTACCCTCTCCCGACACCCGGCATAATGAGGCCTTGATTATCTGTCGGGCCTGCGAGCTCAGGAGTGGCTGTCGAGGCCGCCAGCGCCAGCTGGAGCCACCCTGCCCTCCGCCCCGCACCTGCCCTCCAACGAGCCCCTTTGTTCCCCGACGCCCCTGCCCTTCGCTCTCCACTCCCGGAGTGTCTGCCTCATGCCCCTTTGAGAAGGAACGCTCCTGCCTGAAGCTACTCAGGACACAGGGCGGAGCAGGTCCCCACCTCGCAGAGATTGAGCTGGACAAGAAACTCAGCCACTGCGGAGGCAGCAGCTCCAGACAGAGCTGGCAGCACAGAGACCCTGTACTGGGGAGTCTGTGGGCACCCCACTGCATGCGCCCCCACTGTGGATATCTCCCCTTGGGCACCCTCACTACAGACACCCCCACTATGGTGTCTCCCCTTTGGTCGCCCCCACTGCGGGCGCCCCACCGCAGGCTGACCCCGGGAGGTGGACTGATGGGAGGTGACAGGGACATGTCTTCCTGCTCTGAGTGTCCCGATGGCGCACACCCACAGAACGCGAGATGATGGACGGAGGGGAGATGGAGAGCTGGAGCGGGTAGAGGGGCCCCAGCTCTGAGCTCCTGTTGCCTGGTCCATGTGACCTCAGGGTCACCGTCCACTGCCCAGCCCAGAGACCAAGTGCCGTGGCGGCAGGCGTGGGACTGAGCCCCGGTTCCCAGACACGGTCGGTCTGGTCCAGGAGACAAGGTGCCCCCTGCCTCTCCTGCACACATCCAGGGCACACACGGCACGCACAGTTGGAGGGATCAAAAGATGAATCCGAGACTCTGCCATCAAGAAATCTCAGCGAATAGCTGGCGGGAAGACGAACTGAAACGAGGACGGAGCTCTGAGGAGACGGGCGTCAGCCACGTTTGCGGTTGCTGTTACACTTCGCACGTCAACCCCCAGACGCCAGCCCCACGTTCTGTATCCAGACGGAGCTCGGTGTTTGCCGATCGATGAGGCTGTACTCACTTTGGCAGAAAAACGTAAATGTTTCCTGGCAGCAAAAGCAGAAAATATATTTATCTAAAGGGTATGCGTTTAAAATTCCACAGTAGCAAAACCAATGACGAGGCAGGCAACTCACGTTTCTTTCCCCCAGATAATCCCCTGGTGAAGGACCAGCTCCAGCTGGTGGAGGCAGCCCTTGGCTGCCAAGACCTCAGCTTCGAAGGAAGAAGCCATGAACTCACCCGCTCAAAAGTTCACAGGCGAAAAGTGCCATTCCCCTCTGAAGCATGCTGTGTGTTGGAATGGGCCGGAACAATCTGATCAGCCTCTTGGCCCGTTCCAAGGAACTGGGATGTCCCTCCTCCCATCAGCTGAGCAGAAGAGCAAGCTCAACATCAGGACGAGCATGCAGGCTGAACCTTGCAGTCTGGCCCAGCCATGGGAGAATCCCCCCCACCTCAGGCTTCCTGGCAGAAGAGAACCACCGTGGGGTATGTGTGTTTGGGGATGGACAGGAAGTTTGTCCAGCCATCCTCAGCCACCAGCACTGCCTGGAAAAATGCAAACCCCTTACCACATGCTGCTACCCGCTGTCCAGTGAGGCTGGATTCTAAGACCTGACTCAGTCCTCCGTCTCCATATTGAAACACAGCTCTCCACACACTGGGCTTCTCAGGTAGCTCAGTGGTAAAGATGCTGCCTGCAATACAAGAGACACACGAGATGCAGGTTCGATCCCTGGGTCGGGAAGAGCCCCTGGAGGAGGGCATGGCAACCCACTCCAGTATTCTTGCCTGGAGAATCCCATGGTCAGAGGGGCCTGGTGGGCTACAGTCCATGGGGTTGCAAAGAGTTGGACATGACTGAGGGATTAAACAACAACAACTGTGTCTGTGAAATGGGGCCAACAGCTGTAGCTGGCTGTGGATGTGAATGAAGCATGTTTACAGAAGTAGGAGGCAGCTGCTTCTGAATCTTGTGTTAACTCTTTCTGCTACTAAGAAAGCTGAGTGCAGAAGAACTGATGCTTTTGAACTGTGGTGTTGGAGAAGACTCTTGAGAGTCCCTTGGACTGCAAGGAGATCCAACCAGTCCATTCTAAAGGGGATCAGTCCTGGGTGTTCATTGGAAGGACTGATGCTGCGCTGAAACTCCAGTTCTTTGCCCACGTGATGCCAAGAGCTGACTCATTGGAAAAGACCCTGATGCTGGGAAAGATTGAGGGCAGGAGGAGAAGGGGATGACAGACGATGAGATGGTTGGATGGTATCACCGACTCAGTGGACACGGGTTTGGGTGGACCCCGGGAGTTGGTGATGGACAGGGAAGCCTGGTGTGCTGCGGTTCATGGGGTTTCAAAGAGTTGGACATGCCTGAGTGACTGGACTGAACTGAACTGATACATGTCTAGAAATCTGAGTGACCCCCAAGGCTTCTTGGGAGTGAGGTTGAGGGTGATTTGTGGTGGCCCATTCTGTCTTCTTGATCCTTCCGTAACTTTGTGGATAGAGACCACAGAGCTGTACCTGCTGGAGGCGGAGCTCTGTATTCATAGAAAACATGGGGAGTACACCTGTGGGACATGGTTCCGGGACCTCAAAAAATAAGAGAAGTAGCAAATATTCAGTAGAAAATATAATGGAATTATTAAGAGGTAGTAGAGGTTTAGACAAAATTCCATCTAGTCAAAGCTATGGTTTTTCCAGTTGTCATTTACAAATGTGAGAGTTGGACTCTAAAGAAGGCTGAGCACTGAAGAACTGATGCTTTTGAACTGTGGTGCTGGAGAAGACTCTTGAGAGTCTTTTGGACTGCAAGGAAATCCAACCAGTCCATCCTAAAGGAGATCAGTCCTGAGTATTCACTAAAAGGACTGATGCTGAAGCTGAAGCTCCAATATTGTGGCCACCTGATGCAAAGAGCTGACCCATTAGAAAAGACCCTGATGCTGGCAAAGATTAAAGGCAGGAGGAGAAGGGGGCGACAGAGGGTGAGATGGTTGGATGGCATCACTGACTCAATGGACATGAGTTTGAGCAAGCTCCAGGAGACTGTGAAGGACAGGGAAGCCTGGTGTGCTGCAGTCTATGAGGTCACAAAGAGTCAGACATGACTGAGCGACTGAACAATAACAAGGGGATTGGAAGGACATAAGAGAAAGGAGGAGAAAGGAAGAGAGAGATGGAGAGAAATGGAAAGAGAGGGAGATGGGGGAGGATAGGAAGAATGGAGGGAGAGAGGAGAGCTCTCCAACCAAGAAATGCCAGAGCACAGGAGGGAGGAAACTTTAAATGAGCCAATGAAAAGACGAGCACCTCCAAGTTCATAATGGGGTGCCCGCAGGAGAAGTGGGTGCCATCCACCCTTGAGGTACAGGGCAGAGCATTACGGGGGGTTTCCTGGAGCCGGGCAGCCAGCCATGAGCACAGGAGTGGGGTCACCCCATGGCTTCCCCCCTGCTCTGCCCACCTGAGTCACAGATGCCCCCAGAAGCCTCGACCTCCAAATATCACAAGGTGTCTCAATGGGCCCCAGAGCCAGAATCACGTAGGGAAGGGCCTCCTGGAGAATGCAGTCCAGCTCACTCAGGCAGATGTGACTGTGGCCTTTCATACCAACCCTGAGATGGAGAAACACAGTCAATCCTCAGTCCTGCTCCTGGGCATCTCTCCAAAGGAGTGGAGACCAGTCTAAAGAGACAGCACTGCAGCACTGCTCACAACGGTAATGAACAGCAGGGCTGGAGGAGACTTAGGAGGTGATGGCAGGCTTCAGCACGGACTCTGGTGACAGTGGCAAGGTGTATGTGGCGGTGGTCAGTCATTAAGTCATGTTCAACTCTGACTCTGTGGACTGTCGCCCGTCAGGCTCCTCTGTGCATGGGATTCTCCAGACAAGAATACTGGAGTAGGTAGCCATGTCCTTCTCCAGGGGATTTTCCCAACCCAGGGAATGAACCCTTGTGTTCTGCATTGCAGGCAGATTCTTTACCAACTGAGCCACCAGGGGAACCCTTCAAGGTGCATAAGTGTTAGTAGCTCAGTCGTGTCCAACTCTTTGACTCCATGGACTGTTGCCCACCAGGCTCCTCTGTCCATGGGATTCTCCAGGCAAGAATACTGCAGTGGGCTGCCATTTCCTTCTCCAGGGGATTTTTCCCGACCCAGGGATCATACCCATGTCTCCTGCGTTTCCTGCACTACAGGCGGATTCTTTACTGCTGAGCCACTGGCGGAGCCCCTGTTTTCTATTATAATTCACAGTAATTCCATGTCTGCATTTAGACCCTCGTCTGGGTGTGTTTCAGGCTCCGTGGTGACTAACCTATTTGATTTTTCTTTGATCACAGCTTTTGAAGGGCATTAAGGTTCTAAAAGTTGGCTTTTGATTGTAATGAAAGCTCAGACAGGGACAGTGACCAATGTCCAGATGCATTTTTCACGTGAAACAGACATTTCTTAATATATTTGTTTCCTTCTTTTGGACGTTAATCCCTCAGAGTTATTCATTTGACTGTTAGTAACAGATCATCAAAGGAGTGCTGAGAGCCCAGCACAGAGACAGCGGGGATTTACTGCTCAGGTCTCCAGCCCTGCGCGGCGTGCGTCCGCGCGTGTACACACCCACATGAATGCATGTCCTCTGGTTTTGTTCAGGTTAATGCTATAATCTAAGGCAAAAGAAAAAGCACCTGCATAACATAAAAATCTCAAAGAATGGGTCAATAGCCATTGAAAATAATGTTGGAACAGGTGTGGAAGGAAATCTTTGATCTTGAAGACCCTTTTAAAAGTGTCAGAAACAAAGTACATGCTTAAGTCAAAGAGAAACCCAGAAGCATTGTTTGGGAAAGTCAGGGAGGTTTTCGGTTTAATGCAAACGTGGCTCCGTTGCCTGATGTTCACAGGATCCAGCTGAAAAGACAAAATCCGAGGGAATTACCCGCGTGGCGCCCGGGGCGCTGCGTTCTCAGCGGACCCGCAGGGGAGCCCCGGGCGTGTTCTGGAAACCCAGAGGGAACGCAGACGTGGTCCCGTCCTGACCACGGCCACGGCCTCGGCTCCTCCCGCTGGAGTTTGAGAGCCCTGCGGGTCGGCTGAGGGCCAGGGGTCAGAGGGCAGGGTTCGGGCTGGTGGTCGGGACCAGAGCTGTGGCCCCAGCGCCTCTGGCAGTGACTGGGATGGTGATGGGAGACGGGGCGTGAACGTGGGTTTGCAGCCAGCACCCTCGCTCATCCGGAAGACGCTCCTCCTCCCAGTTAAGCTCGGGGCTGAGGCCAGTGCTCGGGGTGGGCGCTTGGGCAGGACTGGCCCATCCACACCCCTGCGGGTGCAGCGTGCACATGGGCGGGCTCTGAAGCACCGGCCCCCCAGCACTGTGGCCGCCGGACCCCCTCACCTTCCTACAAGTTATGCAGGACCCCAAAGAGCCGGTGTTCACGGGGCTACGCAGATCTCTACTATCACGCCCTGCCGTCGGCACAACGTGGATGGACCTTGAGGGCCTCACGCTGAGTGAAGTAAGTCAGAGAAAGACGAACACCGAACAGTCTCACTACATGTGGAACCAAAACTAAGAAACAGAAGAACTCACACAGAGAACTGGGGGCTGCCAGAGGTGGGGGTGGGGGGTGAGCGGGTGAAGGGAGTGAAAAGGTACAGGCTTGCAGGGATAAAGTCAGACGCTGGGCTGGAACGCACGGCCTGGCGACACCTCATTGCATTATTTGTGAGTTGCTGAGATCTTAAAGGCTCGGATCAGACAGTACCCTGAGGACCGCCAACATCAAGCCTGAATTAGATACAAGAAGAAAAGGACGCGGACAAGTTGCTAACTTCCCCTGGAGGGCTGGGGAGAGCTTCCAGAAGAGGGTGTACCCTAGCAGAAGTACGGGAATGAGCTGGAGCGCCTGCGGGAGGGAAGCAGGCTTCAGGAGAGGAGGGCAAGTCCTCTGTCGTATCCCATTGCCCTCCCTGGGCTCCTCCAAGCACATGGCCTGTCTGCCCAAGCCTCAGTCTGCTCACCTATAAAACAGGATGCCAATAACTACCTCGTCGGGAGTCTGAGTGCTCAACTGCACACTCTGCATGGAGCAGTGGGTCCAAGCCCTGGCATGCAGCCAGGTCACTGCCTGCCGGGGACTCTGACCCACCCTGAGAGACAGGACAGGCGGCTTTTTCCATCAGTGAAGCCGCTCAGTCATGCCCGACTCTACGACCCCATGGACTGTAGCCTACCAGGATCCCCTGTCCATGGGATTTTCCAGGCTGTTGATAAACTCCCCCCACCCCTAAATAACTTATTAATTTTCTCTTTGATGATGTAAGGATTTCTCTGGTGGATCAGATGGTAAAGCGTCTGCTTATAATATGGGAGACCCAGGTTCAATCCCTGGGTTGGGAAGATCTCCTGGAGAAGGAAATAGCAACCCACTCCAGTACTCTTGCCTGGAAAATCCCATGGACGGAGGAACCTGGTAGGCTACAGTCCATGGGGTCGAGAAGAGTCGGACACGACTGAGCGACTTCACTGTCTTTCACTTTCTTTGATGAGGTAAAACTATTAATATATTTGGAGCCTTGATCCTATGTATCACAAATTTGAATGCAAGTAACAATAGTAAGGTGTTCCTAAGGTCCTACTTGATGAAGCCCTTGAGTTTAAGTGTCTGTGAACTCCTTTGACTTGAGTACAAAGGTCGGGGCCTTGAGTGACAAAAACTCTGAAAGGTTCTGTGTCCAAGAGAGACAGCTCCTCAGTGTGAAACCAAAAACGGCAAGTTCCTATGCTCTTGATGGGCTGATGCAATTTGGGAGGTGGCCCCCAGAATATCAGATCCAGAGACCTTTGTGCAGGCACACTAAGACACTTTGAGAACTTGGGAGAGGTCTTTCTCCATCTATAGATTTTTGCTGCATGAGCTCTCAAATATGAGGGTCTAAATGGCCAGCAGCATACAGCAAGTCACTGTATCTTCAAGTTCAATGTCAAGTGGGTTGAATGTGTATCATTTTTCATTTTGAAATAGATTCTCTACAGTGCATGTTCCCAACAGGTCAGTCAAGGAATGAACCCACATCTGAAATGGGCACTTTGGAAACATCAAATTTGGCAAGCCAGCCAATGTGTACCTCCTAAAACCGAAGGCAGTATTTGTCTTTGGAAACAAAGTCTTCCCAACCTGAGATTTTCTAATACAAAGTAGCATCTACTTTAGTCACAGAGTTTTCTGAAGTCTTGCCAGAGCAGAATTCTCCAGATGCCCTTCTATCAGAGAGCTTATCTGCTCCTTTCTAGGTGGAAATAGAAGCTGAAAGAAACGCCCAGGACCTGCAGGACGGGGACCTCCATCTACAGAAACTGAAATGACCCCCCATGCAGGGTCACTGTTGTTCAGTTCAGTTCAGTCGCTCAGTCGTGTCTGACTGTTTGCAGCCCCGTGGACTACAGCAGCCAGACCTCCCTGTCCATCACCAACTCCTGGAGTTTACTCAAATGCATGTCTATCGAATAGGTGATGTCATCCAACCATCTCATCCTCTATCATCCCCTTCTCCTCCTGCCTTCAATCTTTTCCAGCATCAGGGTCTTTTCAAATAAGTCAGTTCTTCACATCAGGTGGCCAAAGTATTGGAGTTTCAGCTTCAACATCAGTCCTTCCAGTAAATATTCAAGACTTACTTCCTTTAGTATTCACTGGTTTGACCTTGCAGTCCAAGGGACTCTCAAGAGTCTTCTCCAACACCACAGTTCAAAAGTATCAATTCTTTGGTACTCAGATTTCTTTATGGTCCAACTCTCACATCATACATGACCACTGGAAAAACCATAGCCTTGACTAGACAGACCTTTGTTGGCAAAGTAATGTCTCTGCTTTTTAATATGCTGTCTAGGTTGGTCATAACTTTTCTTTCAAGGAGTGTCTTTTAATTTCATGGCTGCAGTCACCATCTGCAGTGATTTTGGAGCCCCCCAGAAATAAAGTCTATTGTAAGTGTCCAACATTCTCTTCCTAAGGCCCAGGTCAGATAGAGTCTCCCCATGAGGCCGCCCGCAACTCCCCGCATCAGCATTAACCACTTTCTGTGCTTTCCAACGCTTCCCAGCTGGATGGTTTAAGCCTTCCTTCACAGTCACACAGCAATGGCCCTTGCCACCCTCTGAGCACCTGTCCACAGGCTGATATTCCATCCATCCTCTTATGCTTTTCCTGGTTGCGGGAGTGGGCAGCGACTTCTGATCTTTGTTTCTCCCAGCAGATGACTTAGGAGTTTACGCAAAATAGGTGTTCAAAAAGTATTTATTAAGTCGCACTAAATGACTTTTTTTTTTTTAAGTTCAAGTAACAGAATGTAGCAGAGCAGCACTTGAGCCCAGACCTGCGGTTCTGTCTGTGGCTCACTAGCACTTCCTGTGCAAATGTCCCTCTGTTCTTATGGCTCCTGTTCAGCAGCTGTCAACTCTCCCACATGCAACTTTCCGTGGAATCAGGTCTCTCTGCTCTGTTTACACAGAGCATGCAGCAGCAAAGTCCAGAAGAAGGGTGGCCCCACACTCCTCCCACGGCAGAGAGGGTCATCTCGGCACCCCCACAAGCACAGCCCTGCACGCACACTCCCAGTCACAGCCCTGCATGCACACTCCCATCGGCCCCATGGGCTCCTTACCAAGAGATACTATCAGACAGCTTCAGACACCAGTTTGATCAGACACCAGCATCAGACATCAGTGGATACTGATGGATGTGAAGGTCAAAGTGAAAGTCGCCCAGTCGTGTCCGCCTCTTTGCAACCCCATGGACTATACAGTCCACGGAATTCTCCAGGACAGAATACTGGAGTGGGTTCACTTCTCCAGGGGATCTTCCCAACCCAGGGATCAAACCCAGGTCTCCCACATTGCAGATGGATTCTTAACCAGCTGAGTCACAAAGGAAGCCTGAGAATACTGGAGTGGGTAGCTTATCCTTTCTCCAGCAGATCTTCCCGACATAGGAATCAAGCTGGAGTCTCCTGCATCGCAGGCAGATTCTTCACCAGCTGAGCTGTGAGGGAAGCCCGCACTGACGGCCGGATTTATATCCATGGCCGTGCTGCTCTCCCAAGCAAAACATCTACTCCAAAAGCTGGCAGCCCAAATCGATTCTTTGACGGGTTCCTGGCTCCCCTACAGCATGTCGTGATCACTCAGGTCAGGCCGCCGCCTACTTCACACCAGCCTTAACCGCAGAGCTGGCCTGCAGGCCTTCTGTCCCTGGAGAAATCCGGTCCAGACGGGGCATTCACGTCCACCAGGACGTCCCTGAGAGAAGTGGCCTTCCTTCCCAACTGGCATGTCATGGTTTCCGGCAAGCACAGAGCTCTGGGGTCACCGGCGCTGGCTCTGCTTTGTGTGAGGTTACCCCCAGCCATGGCCCCAAGGGCTCCCTCGGCCAGCGGGCAGTCTGGACAGAACCGGAGGCCAGCAGAACCCGGAGAGGCCCAGGCTGCAGTGGCTCCAGGTCCCCTGAGGACTGTGGTGCAAACACTCAGCAGCTCGCAGGGCACTTGGTCTGCAGCTGCCGGCCTGCGTCTGCCTTAGGAAAACATCCGACATCGTGGGATGACAAAGACAGCCGCCACAAAAAGCCGGGAGGCCACCCTCGCTCTCGCAGGTTTAGACTTGGGGTATGATTTCTACACTGCCCCTGAAGCTCCCATTAGCAAACAGGAATGAAAAGATACCCGAGGCCTCCATGGCTGGAGAAGACCACCAGCAGGCGGGGCACAAGGGTGCAGGGCGAGCTGGTGGGGAGGGTCCATGCCACGCCCCGCCAGACCCGCCAACTGCTTCCGCACGAAAAGGAAATCACGCAGCCTTTAGCAAGAATGGCCGCTTCAGAGAGACTCCCTTTCTCGTGCCCCTGCTCCAAGGCTGGCTGGAAATGACGCCAAGAAAGCAAAAAACAAATGGAAGAAATCATTGAAGACACTTTGATGGATGTCAGAGCTGCTTGGGGCCTGTCCACGTGCAGAACAACGCCTGAGAAGAGCCTTCTGTACTGGGGCGGTCGCCCTAAACCAAATGCTGCCGTTGCCTCACCGTTTGGGGGATAGTGAAACGCTACAGGGAAAGTGCTGTGGGCTGAGTCAGCGCGTTATTAAATGTCGGCAATCATCAGCAAGAGCGCAGAGGGTTCCTTGCTCCTTCTTGGTCGAAGAAGCCAAGAACAAATAATTCAATTGTTGGTAAAACTGGGGTTTTAGTATGGCTATTTTCCCCTAAAACTCACCTATTATATTTCTCATGCTCTTAAATTAAGGAGAATTGCTAGGATAACAAATATTAAGATGAACTCGAAAGCAACAGACGTAGCTGAACAAATGTGTTTCTGCACTAAACACAGAGACGCACTTCCAGGGTGGGGAGTCGAGGCGAGCTGCCTGGAATGCTGGCTCCAAAACATCCACGAGACAGGAGTTTTGATCCAACCGGGCATGGGCACCTCCCGAGCGCGGGGCGGAGCCCCACAGGGCAAGAGCACGTGATGGCAGTGTGGGGGCCGCCTCCCCACACCACGCTCCTGAGCGAAGCTGCGGACACTCAACGCTCCAACTCGTGACCTCTGGCTGGAGGGTTCCCTGCGGGGCTCCGTCTGCGTCCTTTGAATCCCGGACCCCCTCCTTACGTTTTCTGTGGGTCTGCAGCCCTGGCCCTCCATGCCGCTGGCTGCAACTAGACTGGCCCGAGGCTTCCATCTCAGGCGAATGATTTTCTTAAATCCAGCACGTGCATAGTCCTGAGATTTGCTCTTCACATACCTCTACTGAGATGGTGAAAGTGAAAGTGAAGTCGCTCAGTCGTGTCCAACTCTTTGCAACCCCGTGGACTGTAGCCTACCAGGTTCCTCCATCCATGGGATTTTCCAGGCAAGAATACTGGAGTGGGTTGCCAGACGGTACCTTGGTTTAATTCCTTCTTTCTTTTTTAATTGGAGTAACTTGATTTACAATGTTGTGTTAGTTTCTGGTGTACAGTAAAGTGATTATATATATATATATATATATATACACACACATATAAAGAACAATATATATATATATTATTCTTCATATTCTATAGGTTATTATAAGATATTTAATGTAGTTCTCTGTGCTATACAGTAGGTTCTTGTTGCTTATTTTATATAGTGTGTGTTGGAGAACTAAATGGCAGCCCAGTTCAGTATTCTTGCCTGGAAAATTCCATGTATGTGTATGTTGATGTTTTCGAAATGTGGTGCTGGAGAAGACTCTTGAGAGTCCCTTGGACTGCAAGGAGATCAAACCAATCCATCCTAAAGGAAATCAGTCCTCAATACTCATTGGAAGGACTGATGCTGAGGCTGAAGCTTCAATCTTTTGGCCACCTGATGTGAAAAGCTGACTCCTTGGAAAAGACCCTGATGCTGGGAAAGATTGAAGGCAGGAGGAGAAGGGGGAGACAGAGGATGAGATGGCTGATAGCATCATCGACTCAATGGACACAGGTCTGAGCAAACTCGAGGAGATAGTGGAGGACAGAGGAGCCTGGTGGGCCGTAGACCACGGGGTCGCAAAGCGTCGGACATGACTTGGCGACTGAGCAACAACAAACGTTAATATAAAACTCCTAATTCGCCCCACCCCCTTGCCCCTTCGGTAACAAGTCTGCTTTCTACGTCTGCACGTCTGTTTCTCTTTCGTAAAGAAGCTCACTTGTGTCGTATATCAGACTCACCTAGCAGTGATACCACGTGGCGCCTGCTTTCTGTCTGACTCCATGTTGTGTGACAATCCCCAGGTCTATAGTTCCTTCTTCACCACAGCTTCCCTCCCCTGGCCCCTGGCACAGACCTCCTGGGGCTGGGATCAATCACAGATGGCACAGTCCTGCCAACCCCCGACCAGCTCTCCACCCTGAACCCACCAGCCCCTGAAGCCAGTGTGGTCCCAGGCCATAGATTCCTCCTCGGCTCAGGGAAACGTCTGCCCTCAGTCAGCAGCATAAGACGTTTCAGAGACTTTCAACCTCCAAGCATCTCCCGTGAAACCAACAGCTTTGCCATGAGGGTGACTGGGCTCTTGTAAGAGCGCTGGGAGCCTTGCCATGTTTGAATTTGCAAGAAGACATAGCTGACACATCCACCCTGGGATTCTTGGTAGTTTTTCAGCAACTTTCAACATTTTCAAATTAAAATCTAAAAAAAAATAATTAGGGATCACTCCCCTGTCAAATGGGAAAAACAGCAGCACAAGCATGTTTTTACTTCCATTTGAAGGACAAGAAAACCAGGGTTCTGGGTGGCCATTTAGGGAGACAGACAGAATCGCAAACCCAAATTTTCCCATCACTCATTCAAAGCCATTTTCCCTACATCCTAACACTCATAAAAAAACATAAAAAAAGCTAAGTTCTCTTGAATATAAAGAGACAAAAGGACAGTAAATTTTAGTGTTTGTCTACTTGCTCTCCATGAAGATAACATTCAGTTAATCTTATATCAATACCAAGAGAAATAAGAATTTGGATTCTGCAAAATCATTGCACAGGTTGAATTAGTTGGCCACGTGCACCTCCAGTGACTGTGTTATGTTTCTATGGCGATGAACTGTTTACAGAGTGTCGTGGGCAGGCCAGCCCGCCAGCCGCCATGAGCTGGCCCCGGGCTGGACCGCCAGGAGCCCAGCAGTGCCTTTTGAGGACGGACTTACAGATCTCAAAGCCAGACTCCACTTTAAAAAAGAAAGCCTTCCCTACTCAAAATTCTTCAGATTTCATTTTCTAACACAAGATGACCCAGTTTCTCTTTTGCCTTTCAAGAACCTTCATGGTGACCACAGACAAAACAGCCACTCTTGTTCTGCACAGTCCTGCAGGTTCCACGGTCAGGGCTGGCCTCACAGGAGCTCACCTCCGCACAGATCCCGCCTCCAAACATGTCAGCTAAAGCCTCTCCATCCCCCGCAGCCGGCCCCACCTGTCTACGTCCTCCCCATCCAGCCCCATCCCTCACTTCCCTCCCCTCGTCTCCTCCCTCTGCAGCTGGTGTGAAACTCCTCCCAGTAAAATCAGTGAGAATACTGTCACATACAGGACCCGACTGATGGTGAGAGGGTGCGGGTCCTGCCCGCTGATGCGCTCAGCCTCGAGCCCCAGGCACGCGGTCCCCGAGATCCCCATGATGAGAAGTGTACTCAGGAGAGCACAGGAGGGGGCAGTTATCTGTACAGACATCCCCGGACACGCTGGTTCATCTGAAGATTTCTCAACTTTCAAAATGTATTTTTGCTTAGTCGTATCCAACTCTTTGCGACCCTATGCACGCTAGGCCACCAGGCTCTTTGTCCATGGGATTCTCCAGGCAAGAATACTGGAGCAGGCTGCCATTTCCTCCTCCAGGGGATCTTCCCAACCCAAGGACAGAACCCATGTCTCTTATGGCTCCTGCATTGGCAGGTGGGTTCTTTACCACTAGCGCTGCCTGGGAAGCCGTGATGGTGCGAAAGTGACCCTCATTCTGCAGACGCTGTACTTAGACTTGTGAGCTTCCATCTTTCCTCAGGTGGCAATAACCCGTCTGGTGCTCACTTGTGACGCTGGGCAGGGCCGCAAGACTCGGTTCCCAGTCGGCAGCCCCCGCCCCGTCACACGTCACCATGGAAACACGGACAGCCGCTCTGCGTGTCCTCCAGTGCGGGATTTGGTAAGCAAGCGAGCTATTCGACACTTCGACAACATGTGGGCTTTAGGTGCTGGCCTCGGTGCTCTGAGCACATCTAAGGTGGGCAGGGCTGCATGATGTGCAGTAGGTGGGGTACTGGATTCACTTCTGATTTCCAACTTAAGGGTGCGTTCATCAGGAGGTCATCCCAAGGGAAGGGAGATCTCTCTGGGGAGAACTCACCCAGGCCAGGCATGCGGGAGGGCCTGTGTTGGCCTCAGCGGGGTGTGGGACACAGGGAGGAGATGTGTGTGTACTGGTGGGGTGGGGAGCAGGAGGGGTAACTGAGGCAAGCAGGGGAAAGAGCATACAGAACGGTTCTGACGCATTAAATTACATACATTTCTCAATACACTGAGATAAGAAATATGGTTAGTGCATTGAGAACAGACTTACGGACATGGGGAGGCAGGGAGGAAGGAGAGGGTGGCTTGCGTGGAGAGAGCAACGTGGAAACTCATGTTAGCATAGGTAAAACAGACAGCTGATGGGAACACGCTGTGTGACTCAGGGAGCTCAAACTGGGGCTCTGTAAGACCCTAGAGGCGCGGGATGGGGAGGGAGGTGGGAGGGAGACTCAGGAGGGAGGGGACATATGCAGCTCTACGGCTGATTCCTGTTGATGTTTGGCAGAAACCAAAACAATTCTGTAAAGCAATTATCCTTCCATTAAAAAATTTAAAAAAAGTTTTTAAAGAAATATGGTCAGTGGAGCAGAGTTCACGGAGCACGAGGCAATCAGGATGAGATGAGGGAGGGAGGGTTGCATGGGGCCCTGAACCAGCGTCATGTCGAGAAGAAGCCCAGGAAGGACTCTGAGACCCTCCCTCTGGACCACAGGCAGAGGAGGCTGACCCAGGAAGAGGCTGCCGTTGGGTGAGGTACTGGGCTCAGGGCGGGTCAGTGCGGCCTGGAGAGTGATTCCACGGGGGACGGGAGCATCCAGGTGAGTCCAGGGCGGGTCAGTGCAGCCTGGAGAGTGATTCCACGGGGGACGGGGCTCAGGGCGGGTCAGTGCGGCCTGGAGAGTGATTCCACGGGGGACGGGAGCATCCAGGTGAGTCCAGGTCTCTGCCCTGAGCGTGCAGGGCACACGGACGGTGGTCAGAAGCCCTGGAGAAAGGATGGGGCAGGGTGGAGGCAGCAGAGGGCATCATGGTTTTGCTCCACACTCTGTAAGTGGGGGCCAGGCCAGAGCTGCGGGGTGGGCAGCTGGGGGGCCCAGACCGCAATCTGCCCGTCGCCTCTGGAGCTGCATGGTGATGCGTAAGGGCACTGAGGCCAGGGAAGACTTCGTCCCTTCCAGCTCACTGCGACTCGAGGAGCCCGCGGGCCGTGTGTCTCTGGGGTGATGGTCTGTGGCCGCCTCGTGCGGGCTCCCGGGAGGACGTGGGGCGGCAGGAAGGGTACCAGTCACGGCTTCCCTGCCTTGTTCAGGACAGCCCCCTTGTCCTCGGCAGCTCAGACAGGCTCCACGTTCCCCAGAAACAGTTTCCCCTCAACAATCCAGTTAGCCTAAGACTCAGTGCAAGAGCCTGGCAATAGAACAGTGAGGATAACTGAACAGCGTGTCTGCCTGAACCCATCCCAGAAACGACCTGGTCCCATGCTCACGCAATGCCACGGGGTGCGTCTCCCAGCCACCCGCACCAGCCCGTGGCTTTCCCTCCACGTGGGAGCCGGCCCTGGCCTGCGCTGGCCGGCGACCGCCTCAGGGGCCTGCTTCTCCTGCGTCATCGCGTGGGCACGGGGGCTGAGAGCAGAACCGGGAAGCCCACGAGGCCGTCTCCTCTTCCCTCCCGCCCCCGCCAAGAAGCAGAGTCCCACTCTTCCTTCTCTCATCAGAGTCGGCCCTGAGATCCTCCACTGTACTGGCGTGTGAAGGACTGCCACGCTGCCAAATGCTCCTCTCAACGGACAGGACAAGCTCCCAGCCCGGCCTCGGGCATCAGCCCGCACCTTTTCCCTCCTCATCTTTATTTCAAAGCCTCCCGTTTGTCCACCTTTTGTGACAGCTTCACAGGCTTCCCAGTCTCCCGGCCTCCGACCTGGGGGACACATTGGTCCCTCCAGTGTTGCGTGACTGTGTCTTCAACATCAGTGCTCTGAGGTTTAACAGTCAGGCCAGGCCGCAGGAAGGTTCGGGACCCCTGAACTGTGGCTCATCCAAGTGGGGGTGTGCTGCATGTGTAGATTTCAAGGACTTAGAAAGATGTAAAATATTTCATTTATATTTTCTGTAATGATTGCACACGAAATGCTACTGTTTGATAAAACCCACTGGGTTAGATAGAACATATTATTTAAAATAATTCCATTTTTTATGTTTATAGTGGCTGCTACTGATTCATAGCCGCCTGTGTGGCTCTCGTCACGTTCCCGTGGACCACGCTCACCATGACACCTGGTGAGGAAGGGGTGGGGGGAGCCCCTTGCGGAATCATGACAGGGGGTGCAGGGTCTCTGGAAGGCTGCTTGTCTGGACCCAGGGGAGATGCCATCTGTTTGGGGGGCACAGCTGCGTCCAGATGAGGGGCCAGGTGTTCCCAGAGGGTCTGCTGAGACATCTCACTGTGCAGGGGCAGTTTTTGAACATCTCGAGTAAACAAGGAAAGGAAAGAATGAATTTTCATGCATTTTTACAAGAAGTGCTAGGGAATTCATGTTGCTCCATCAGAAGTTTCACAAATGAAAAGGTTCACATCTGCGTCTCTGTAAACCCAGAGGCGGGCTCGTGGGTGGGGCCCAGCCCAGCCCTGCCCTCATCACCAGGGCACTCAAGGTGCTGGTTCAGCTTGGCCCCAAGCAGGCTCTGCTCTGAGGAGTCCACAGTGTGTAGGAGGAAGCTGACCATCAGTGGCATGCGAGAGATACCGGTGAGGGAAGGCTTGTGCAGTTTTACAGACTTAGCGTGCAAGGACATTATCATTTTGTATGTAATTTATTTCAAGCTCTGTGGTTTTCAGCCTACAGCTCCTGCACTTATTTGGTAAGATGTAACCCTAAATCTTGGTGCTACTGCAAATGGCATTGTTTTCTATTTGTCTTCTGCTGTTCAATGCAAGTATACAGAGATACAAGTGTTTGCATTCTGACCTTCTTAAATTCATTAGTTCCAGTATTTTTTTGTGGATTCTGTTGGTTCTAAACAGTTTTACTTCTTCCATCCCAGTATGTGTAAATTTATTAATTTTTCTTTCTTTATCCCACAGGCCACAATCTCAGGTACAGTGCTGAAAGGAACCAGTGGTAAAGCACACCAGCCCTCAGCCCAACCTGTAAGAAAAAGCACCCAGCCTTTCGCCACGGGTGTGTTGTCAGCGGTAAAGTCTTCGTAGCTTCCTTTATCAGATTGAGACAGAGCTGCCTATTTTGTTTGCTGAGAATTTTTTTTTTAATTGCACCTGGGTCCTGAATGTCATTAAAACCTTTTCTGCGTCTATTGAGATGCCCACACAGTTTTCCTTTCTTGGTGATGCATGTCACATGTTGACATACAAAAATTCCTAATTTTTGTCACACTAAATATTTACCTATGAGTAGATAAAAGGTATTTTTCATCATGATAATATTGTAACTATCCTAGGATATAATGGTGTAACACTAGGGTACGTACCCAAAGGACAATTTTAATAAACATTTCTGATGTTCAATTATTTTAAAAGAACATTTTTTTCAAAATTTAATATTGAAAACTTTAATAGTAACCTATGCAACAAGAAAAAAACAAAGTAGCCCTCATTCAAATAAGGACCAAACAAGTAGCCCCTTCTCATCATTAATATTTAACGCTTTTTGGAAGTTCTGTTAAAATCAATAAGAAAAAAAAATCACAGAGACTCCCTAGAGAAAAATAAGTAAAGGGCAGGAACAAGATTCCCAGGAGAAAAACAAGTGACCAAAAAGCAGGAAGTGTGTCCAATTTTGCAATCAGAAAATGAATTCAATAGAGGATGATAAAGTGATAGCATTCCCTGCCAATTAGGGAGTCAGATTTTAAAATAATAATGATGCCAGTGAAGCGAAGAAATTGGCAGTCTTTGTGGTACAAATTTTGGGAAAAGGTTTTTGCTGAGAGAAGTTAAAGAAATGCTAAATCAACCAACAGATATAAATTGGAGTCCATCAGAAGTTAACAACATGCTCTTTGAAAGACTACTCAGGAAATGCAGTGGAAGCCTCTGATGGAGAGAGAGTATTTGCAAAACACACATCTAAGATCTTGGCCAGAATCTACGAGGAGCTCACAATTCAATAATGAGGCAAGCAATCTCAGTTTTAAAAGAGTGGGCAAAAGATCTGAACAGACACTTCACTGAAAAAAGATATACAGACAGCAGATAAGCCCATGAAGAAATGCACACCACCATTTGTCATTAGGAAGATTGCAATTAGAATCACAGCGAGACAGCACCACACGCCTGCTAGAGTGACCGGGATTCTGACAAACGTCTCCCACAAGAGAGCAAGTGGAGCTCTCCCACATTTCTGGAGGAAATACCGAGTGGTACAGTGACTTTGGAAGACAGGTTTTTTCTTACAAAGTTAACATAAGCTTACCATACAATCCCACCCCAGGTATTTACCCAAGGGAAATATAAGTATACCTTCACCCAAAGAGCCCTGCGTGAATGTTTCTATTAGTCTTATGCACAGTGGCCCCAAAGTGAACGCAACCCAACTGTCCATCACTGGTGAATGATAAACAAATCGTCAAATATGACATAATAGGGTACTACTCAGAAATTAAGGGGCACAGCTACTTCTGGCCATGCAGCAACATGGGTGAGCCTCAAAAGCATGATGCTGATGGAAGCCAGATGTAAATGTCTGCATGTGAGCACACATCTCTAATTCAAAATGATACACATGCCCCGATGCTCACTGCAGCACTATTTACAACAGCCAAGACATGGGGGCCTAAGTGTCCCTCAGCAGAGGAATGGGTAAAGAAGATACGGTATGTATACACAATGGAGTATTACTCAGCCATAGAAAAGACTGAAATATTGCCATTTGCGGCAACATGGATGGGCCTAGGGATGATCATACGGACTGAAGTCAGTCAGACAAAGGAAGACAAATATCTCATGATTCCACTTACATGTAGAATTTTTAAATGATACAAATAAACCTATTTACAAAACAGAAACAGACTCAT
Organism: Bos indicus x Bos taurus; assembly: GCF_003369695.1. NCBI lineage: Eukaryota > Metazoa > Chordata > Mammalia > Artiodactyla > Bovidae > Bos > Bos indicus x Bos taurus. The sequence goes on along the minus strand of NC_040079.1, from coordinate 2,044,477 downwards.
GGTTACCAAAGGGGAAAGGTGGTGGGGAGGGATAAATTAGGAGTTCGCAATATACACACGACTACATAAAGAAGAGATGGTCAGCAAGGACCTACCGCACAGCACACGGGACTCTACTGCATGTTGTGTGATAACCGACAAGGGAAAGACTCTGAAAATGAATGAATATATATATATATATATTTATGTATAACAGAATCACTTTGCTGCACACTTGAAACTAACATCATAAATGGACCATATTTCAATTTTTAAGCAGCCCACATATTGTAAGATGCTACTGATGGACTATTTTAAAGGAAATAAACCAGAGGACATAGATCAGATCAGTGGCTTCAGGGTCTTGGGAGAGGAAAGAGAATCTGTTGCAAAGGGCAGGAGGAAATCTGTGAGGCGAGGAACGTGTTTTCTCTATTGGTTGCAATCATGGTGAGTACATGACTATATGCATTAGCCAAAACTCATCTAACTGTACATTTAATGAGCACATTTTTGCATGTATAAGTTACACCTCAATAAACAATGCCCAAGGATAAAGGAGACCAAAGTTCCAAACAAGACCTCAAACAGACAAAAAGCGCTTCCTGTGTGTTCTTAAATCGGTGCCACCGGACATCTACTCCTACAGATCACAGCTTCGGGCCCCTGTGTGTCTGCGCTCAGTCGTGTCTGACTCTGTGACCCTGTGGACTGAATCCTTCCGGGCTCCTCTGTCCACGGGGATTCCCCAGGCAAGAATACTGGAGTGGGCTGCCATGCCCTCCTCCAGGGGATCTTCCCGATTCAGAGGTGGAACCGGCGTCTCTTATGCCTCCTGCATTGGCAGGTGGGTTCTTTACCACTAGCACCATCTGGGAAGCCCCCTTTACTGGGTCCCACTAAATGCAAACACCTCCCCAGTGTGGGAAAGGGCAGAACCTTCCCCATCCCTGCTGCCCCTCGCCCTTCCACCGTGTGAAGATCACAGGCCGCATGAACATCATGTAAAAATGGTTCCGAAAGCCCTGCTTCCTGTAAAGGGTCTGGGCCCTTTCAGAAAACAGCTTTGGAAGAACAGTTTAACTAATGACTCTCTGAGGAAGAGGAAAGGAGAAGACTTTGGGGTGCTTTGTACTCAAATGTGGTAAACGTCCACTGAAACCATAAAGGAACTAAAATTAAAACCTGAATAAAATATGGCAGGCACATACCAAGACCACATAACAATCTACTTAAAACTCAATAAAGATCTCAATAATAAGTCCCCCACGTGTCCTTTCTACCACTCCAACTTGCAGTTTCTTATTGAAAAAGCATCTGACAAGCTCATCTGATCCTAGCTCCTGACGAGTGGCCCGAGCGTGCAAGAATGATACGACTTCACACACTGCGTGAATAGGCAGTGTTCTCTTTACGTGGTCTTCAGAATTCTTTAAAACTCATTTTTTGGACATTACCATAAGCCTATCAGATAATCTGTAGGTCTCATTTCACAAATGAAAAACAATATTTTCCTCTATTTTCTTGGAGGAAAATAGCGCTGGTTGTGGGCAGAGGCCACACCCAGGTCCCTGACGCTTTTCATCACCTCGTACAGCGCTGCTGGGAGACGGAGCTGGAGGCAAGCATCCCGTCAGGCTGTCCACGGGGCCTCTTCCCCTCCCGTCACCTGTCCCCACGCACCCTCTGTCCTGGCTCAGGAGATGGCAGGAGGAAGAGGTGCTTTCTGATTTTCCTAGTCCGTCGGGTGGGGGAGATCGCCAATCAGGGAATTTCCGGAGGGTGTGGAGTGGTGCACGTGGGGAGCATTCCAACTGGAATTCTGCACCCACCCCTGGGTGGTCTCGAGACTCCAGGCATGGAGGGACCTCCAAGTTCCCCATCAACATCCGAACTCCAGGGCCTTCCTTCAGGTTCCCCTGGGCGGGAGGGGTCTTCCTGTCCACTGCGGCCTCCGCTGAGCGTCCACCTCTTTGTCTGCAGGCCTAGAAGAGGCACAGCTGTTCTCAGGCTTCCAGATGAGAGCATTTTGGGCAAAAGCAGCCGTGACCTGGGCAGTGCCGCCGGTTGAGTCCTGGCGAGAGGAGGGCGAGCGAGGCCGCACGCAGGGTCACCTGAGAGGCTCCCAAGACCCACGCCAGCGTCCCGCCGCCCAGGCCCGCTCCAGTCTGTGGGGGCAGCTGTGGCACGGGGCTTCTGCAAGCGCTTGGGCGGGCTCAGCGCACAGTAAACCCTGGGACCCACTGAGCAGCCTGAAGCAGAAGGGGAGGGTCCTTCAGGGGACAGGGCTCAGCCAGGGCACGCATGACCACACACGGCCCGGGCTCCAGTCTGACGGCCTCCTCCTCAGGTCCTGGAAATGCTGCGTCACCGGGTCCCTCCTGACATCTGAGAAAGACATGAGGTGTGGAGCCAGTGCCCCAGAAGGGCAGCTCTTCACGCAGCCTGGACTGCCCCCCAGACACACGCAAATCACTCACGGACCCAAACACCTGTGAGGGCCGGAGGCAGAGGGCGACAGGGGAGGAGATGGCTGGAGGGCATCACCGACGCGACGGACATGAGTGTGAGCAAGCTCCGGGAGTTGGTGATGGACAGGGAGGCCTGGTGTGCTGCAGTCCATGGGGTCACAAAGAGTCGGACACGACTGAGCGACTGAACAGCAATGACACAGACACACCCACACACACACACAGGCCCTCACACAGAAAGCACACCTGAACACGGGCACAACCACACACTCACGTGTGCACTCACACACACACACACACACACACACACAGAGTCAGTCCCCTCTCTCTTCCTGGGATCCTGTGTCCAACCTGGGGAGCTGAGACCACGTCCGGGGGTCCAGGAGGTCATGCAGAGATGCCATCTCTAGGTGTCAGCAGGCGGCGAGCAGCCACCCTGGGACCCCCGTCCTCGCTGGAGGATGACGACCCTGTGCCCTGCCCTCACCCTCAGATGGGCTGAATCAGACGGTGCCGGCCACGAAGAGGCAGGACGTTCATCTCAGCCCCACGTGGGCCGCCCTGAGTAGACTCCCAGGAATCGGGATCATTAAGACCAAGTCACCACAGGAGCCCTTGCCAGCTGCCAGCCGGCTCATCAACCTGCCACCGAGAACTCTGGGAGGATCCTCCCGCCTCCCTGGACCTCAGAGGCCTCCTTTCAGCCTCGTCTCCTCAGGTCTCAGCCCCTAACCCGGCACCCCTCCCCTCATCATCACCAGTCCAGAGGATGCCCTTCAACGCCCAGGCGTGTGTGCTCATGCAGGACAAGGCCAAAGGCGGGGGTCTCAGACGTGTCCCCTCTGCTGCCGACCCCAGCCCCCAGGAGCGCGCATTCGGTCAGCACTTGCGGGAGGAGTGAACGGGTGGACCCGCAGGCTCCCCGAGTGTCTCTGGTCCCTCCATGGGACGCTCACGACGCTGGGTACCTCGGGACCCTGGAGCTGTCGTGCTTTCTCTCCGCCCTGACCTCAGCACCAGCAGGACGGGGAGGAGCGGACACCTCTTCTTCTCTCGCGTTTCCACTCCAGGTGGTGGTTGCAGAACTGAGTCTCCTAAGGCGAGTCCAGAGTCCGGAGAAGCAACAAGGTTCTAGAAGGTCCAGGGTGGTCGCTGGCCCCGTCAACCTCAGGATGGGACACCGAGGTGAGGGGCTCTGTGGTCCAGGCCAGGGAGCTCTCAGCCTGGGGGAGGGGGTGGCGCTTTTGTCGTGGACTCGGCCGAACCCTGCATCCGTGGAGCCCCTGTTGGGGCTTTCCTCCAGCTCGGAAGTGGAGGAGCCTGGGAGAACCACTTGAACCATCTTGTACCTCACAGGGCTCACCGCCTCAAAGTGCGCTGCGCCGAGCTTCATTAATTAATGTTTGCAAAGTGCTCTGGGCTCCGCGGATGAAAGGGCACTCGAGCAGTGCAACGTGTTATTATTATTATGAAAATGGATTGGCAGCCAGGCCAGATGCTGAACGCAGATAGAGCCTGATAAAAGATGGGCCACAAAAGAAGAAAAAGTTAATAAGGATGTTTCGGGCGTGCTGCTAATGGTCTCCCTGAAATTACTCCTCTCTCCTGTAATGATGATTTTGAACAGAGATAGGATCTTAACTGCTTGCAGAACCAAAGGGTATTTCCATGGCAGGCGTTCGGAGGACCCAGAGGCAGCTACAAAATAACCCAACCCCAGCCCCGCCTGGCACAGGGCACCATCACCCGTCTCCCAGCTGCAGCAGGATCGAGCTGGGGCTCTTAGATGATTAGAGCACAGTTAATGGGTTATCTGGGCCTCCATGTGGCAAGCTCCATGTTCAAAGGTGGCCTGAGAAAGCCTGCAATGAATGAAGAGTTAAGTGGAGAGAAGCGAATCCCGCAGCACGTGGTCCCAGCCTGGGTCCTGCGCGGCCAGCTGCAGACGCGAGTGCCCCAGAGCAAGTCCGGACACGCACGCCTTGATTAAGTCTTTCTTAAAACCCAGAAGTTAACTGTCTCCTGAAGTATTTGGGGGTGTTGAAACATGTCACAGCTGACAGAAAGTCAGGTTTGAAAGTCCTGGCACAAAGTCGCACTGGGTAGCTTGGCTCTGTTTCTGCCCAGGAAGGAAAAACGTAAAAATAAAAACCCCGCTGCCACGCAAACGCCTTATTCTCTACACGCAGTGAAGCTGCTGAAGGCTGTAAGTTCTGAGAGGACGAGCCTGCCGTTCTGACCCCAGATGGGCCCAGAGAGATGAGGCCCCTTGGCTGAAGCCACACGTCTAGGACCGCAGGACCCTGGTGTTTGGGGGGTTGCCCCAAATCAAAGTTTCAGGAGAGACTCCTCTGCTCTGTTAATTTTTTTAATTTTATTGGAGTATGGTTGGTTAACAATGCTGTGTGACTTTCAGGTATACAGCAAAGTGATTCATTTATACACATACAAGAAAACGGATACATGTATACCTGAAGCTTAGCTGTATACCTGAAACTAACACATCACTGCAAATCAAGTCTACTCCAATAAAATTTTTTAAAACCTAGACAGTGTATAAAAAGCAGAGACATCACTTTGACAACAAAGGTCCATATAATCAAAGCTATGGTTTTTCCAGTAGTCATGTATGAATGTGAGAGTTGGACTGTAAAGAAGGCTGAGCGCCAAAGAATTGATGCTTTTGAACTGTGGTGTTGGAGAAGACTCTTGAGAGTCCCTTGGACTACAAGGAGATCAAACCAGTCCATCCTAAAGGAAATTAATAGTGAATATTCTTTGGAAGGACTGTTGCTGAAGCATCAATACTTTGGTCACCCGACATGCAAGAGCTGATTCATTGGAAAAGAACTTGATGCTTGGAAAAATTGAAGGCGAAAGGAAGAGGGGATGGCAGAGGATGAGATGGTTGGATGGCATCACTGACTCAATGGACATGAGTTTGAGCAAGCTCTGGGAGACAGTGAAGGACAGAGGAGCCTGGCAGGCTGCAGTCCACGGGGTCACGAAGAGCTGGACACGACTTAGTGACTGAACAACAACAACAAAACAACAAATTCTTTTTCAGATTCTTTTCTCAAATAGGTTATCACAGAAAGCCGAGTCGAGTTCCCTGTGCTACACAGTAGGTCCTTGTTAGTCGTCTATGCTATATATAAGTGTTGTTTATAAACCCCAAGCTCCTGTTCCACCCCTCCTCCCGTTTCCCCTTGGTAACCGCAAGTTACATGTGAGTATATCTGCATCAACGTCTGCCAGTCTGTTTTGTAAATACATTCATTTACGTTCATTTTTTCAAAAAAATAGATTCCACGTATGAGCAATACCCTGTGATATCAGAGGGCCCTCCGACGGCAAGGGGTCCACGGCGTGCCATCCCTCTGGACATCATCTGTAGCCGTTGTGCAGGGCGGTCAGAGTGCCGGTCCTACTCGGCCCTTGACCTGGGCTAACCCTGGACAGCAGGTGCAAGTCCACGCTTCTCCCACTGGGACGAGGGCTCCAGGCGACCGACGGGTGGAACCAGCCCCGGCAGGTCCCAGGGCCCCTCCACGTCTGTGGGTCTCCGTGTCGCGTGTCGTCATCTCTCATCTTCTAACCTTCTGTCGTCCGTTTTCATCCTGATGGTCCATCTGAGATGAGCATTTCTTCCCTCCCAAGTTGTAACTTTTTTTTGTTTAATCTCTCAGTCGTGTCTGACTCTTTTGCGACTCCATTGACTGCAGCCCTCCAGGCTCCTCTGTCCATGGGTTTTCCCAGGCAAGAGTACTGGAGTGGGTTGCCATTCCCTTCTCCAAGGGCTCTTCCCAACCCAGGAATTGAACCCGCATCTTCTGTGTCTTCTGCATTGGCAGGAGGATCCGCCTGGGAAGCCCTAGCGGTCACTCACTTGTTAGCAAGCACAGGATTCATGTTCTCTGTGGTTCTCGGTGGTGATGAGTAAAAATAACACGTGTGTAGTTCTTGCTGTTGTGTCTGAAATCTGCAAGGATTTCAGAGTGGCTCTGCATGTGTGTGAAAGTGCAAGAGTGTGCAAGACTCTGGACTTAGGTGAACAGCCTCTGAAAGAAAGCATGAAAGGGGAACCGGAGGGGGAGGAAATAAGCGCAAGTAAAATTAAGTCATCTGTGAGTATTCACAAATGGAAGTGGAGATCAGAAGGGGCCTTCAGGTCAGCAAGAGACCCCACCCTCATTTGTAATCGAACTGGAGTCAGAACCCAGACGGATGGTGACCAGCCCAGGGACGCGATGGCCAGTGGACGAGGCAGGACCAGGTGTCTGGAAACGGAGCCCACTGTCCTCATAAGGCCATGAGGACACTGTGTCCCAGTGGAATCATCAGTGTTTGAGGAAGTGACCGTTGAAATAGAGTGTCGGTGTGGCTCTTACTAAGAATGCTAAGATTTCATGCTTCTTGGAATTACAGTATCTTGAGAAGCTTTGGCAAAGGACACAGAACCAAATGTTCGAGAAATTGTGTCCTTAGCACCGTCATCAGTTCTCCCTAACTTTCGGACAGTGGAGCCTTTAAAACCAACAGCCAAGTCTCAAGACCAAGGTCAGTTACATGTTACTGACACAGAAGGAACACTTCATTTCACAGAAGGGATGGGAGCTCTCAAATCCACCAGAAGGAGGGTTTTTGTGCTAGAAGTCATGCTTCTCAAGTGGAGCTTCACTGCAGCATGAGAGCTGGGACTGGCACACGTCGCTGGATCTGTGTGTGTGTTGCCTCCACACGGCCATAAAGATGCAGCGGGAAGGAGCACGTCCCGCAAGCACAGTGTTTTGCGATCACCAGTGTGCGAGGCATGATGACTAAAACATGAAACGCCCGGGGGGCGGTAGCCTAGGTCCTCAGCCCTCTGTGCCTTCCAGCTTGCACTGGCTACTCTGCTTTCATGTCTCCACGCAGACCTGAGAATCTGTTGATGCCTCGTAAACGACATGCTGGGCTTGTTGAATCTGTAGGTTGAACTGGGAAGAACCGACATCTTAACAAAACTGCACCTTGCTGATTTTCTGTTTCTTAATATTAAAGGACGACTATAATTCAATCAAGTCTGACAAGCTCCTTGGGAAACAAAAGGGACCATGTAAATCTGATGAGATGAAAACCCCAAAAGTATAAAACCTCAGCTGAGACCTGAAATCTGGCTCAGGTAAACATTTCAGCTGAAAAAAACATACGTCATCTAGTACAAAAGCCTTATAAAATCCTCAGATCAATGCTAACTTTCTAAATTAATACTAACCTATTTATGAATTAATGTATTAAGATTCAGTACACTTCAGTCCCTCAGTCATGTTCAACTCTTTGTGACCCCATGGACTGCAGGATGCCAGGCCTCCCTGTCCATCACCAACTCCTGGAGCTTGCCCAAAGTCATGTCCATCAAGTTGGTGATGCCACCCAGTCATCTCATCCTCTGTCGTCCCCTTCTCCTCCTGCCTTCAATCTTTCCCAACATCAGCCTCTTTTCAAATGAGTCAGTTCTTCCCATCAGGTGGCCAAAGTTTTGGAGTTTTAGCTTCAGCATCATTCCTTCCAATGAATATTTAGGACTGATCTTCAGAGTGGACTGGTTGGATCTTCTTGCAGTCCAAGGGACTCTCAAGAGTCTTCTCCAACACCACAGTTCAAAAGCATCAATTCTTCGGTGCTCAGCTTTCTTTATAGTCCAACTCTCACAGCCATACATGACTACCGAAAAAAACATAGCTTTGACTAGATGTACCTTTTTATATTAAAATGAACATTAAACTGTCAGATTAAAATAATTTAACATTTAATTAATTAAGTAGAAGAATGAATGATTCTTACACACTGCTATATTTAAAATGGATCACGAACAAGGACTCTCTGTGCACATGGAGCTGTGCTCAGGGTCTTGTGGCAGCCTGGGTGGGAGGGGGCCTTGGGAGAGAACGGGAACCTGTGTTCTGTGGCTGAGCCCCTTCCCTGTTCACCTGAACCTATCGCGACGTTGTTAATCGGCTATGAAAAGTGAAAGTGTAGTCACTCAGTGTCTGACTCTCTGTGACCCCATAGACTTTAGCTCTTCCAGGCTCCTCTGGCCATGAAATTCCCCAGGCAAGAATACTGGAGTGGGTTGCCATTCCCTTCTCCAGGGGATCTTCTCGATCCAGGGATTGGACCTGGGTCTCCTGCACTGTAGGTGGAAAGTTTAAAAAGTTATGATAATTGATTATTTAATAGTAATGATTATTTAATAACCAGTGATAAGTAAACTCAGCTTAACATATTAGTTTATTTAATAAATCCCCAAATCGATGTGAATTTCTTTGACATGCACTAAGGCACAGTTTCCATCCTGTCCTGTTCTTACCTCTGCTACTTGGATGCTAATCTTTTGCACATTTCACGTGCTTTAGCCCTAACTGGTGTGTTAGTACAGTGAGCAGCTGCCTGAGGCGATTAATACACAGGACAGGTGTATGCATCACTCAGGGAGCCAGGCTCTGTTTTTTGGGTCATTCAGGCCCTGGGCTCCTGTTGCTGTGAGACGTAAGAGCCTGTCTGGCCCCGTCAGGGCGAAGGAAAGAGAAAACGAACTCATCGGTCAGCTGCCGTTTGGGGTGGTCTGATTACCGCTGTAATGGGAGTAGGCTATCTTATCCATGCGGTCCCTTATCACTGGAAATGAAATCACGCCTATTACATTGTCACGGGGGAAATGAGGGAGGCGACTACCGAGAGTGATCTGACCTCCGGTCTGAGGACTCTGACTGCCTCCTGATTTGGGGGAAGCAGCTGTAAAAGACACACTGGGACACAGGGAAAATCCACGTGGATTAGGTAACAGACGGTGCCAGGGAGCCAGCATCACCAGGCAGGCATTTGTCACTGTGGGACGAGGAAAACTGTGCCTATATTTTAGAGATTCGTACTGAAGAAATCAGGGATAAATTGTCAGTATGTCTCAACTTACTCCAAAGTGTCACTGCAGAGAAGTAGCTAAAGAAAGCATAGCCAGGCAGGTCACAGTAATAGAATATTACTATTCTATTGTCTTTATTTTTTCTTTATGTTTGAAATTTTTCTTAGAAAGATAATATACACTTTATTAAAATGGGAAGGTGCTGGATGTATTCTCTGGGACACTGGGGAACACGTGGAGACCAGGCAGGAGGCTGGACACGGCGTGTTCACACCTGCGTTCTAGACAAGATTCTGAGGCTTTTAAGTCCTTCACAGTCAAGTGATTTTTTCAAGTCCCAGGAAGAAAAGTCACAACTGGTTAATATTCAGAGGGTGGGTTTAAAAAATGATTCCAGTCTAATGATAGAGGAAAGTTACCTACAGAACTTAACTTGAAAGTCGTGTCCGACTCTCTGCGACCCCATGGACTATGCAGTCCATGGAATTCTCCAGGCCAGAAGACTGGAGTGGGCAGCCTTTCCCTTCTCAGGGGATCTTCCCAACCCAGGGATCGAACCCAGGTCTTCCACCTCTCAAGCAGATTCTTTACCAGCTCAGCCACAAGGGAAGCCCAGAACTTAACTTAAAACCACACAAATCACAGAGAATCCGTGCTCTGACTCTGGGGGTGACGTCACTGTCCACTAGTCTGTCAGCTCATCAACGTCTGTCTGTCCATCTGTCTCTCTCCCTCTTTCTCTCTAGTCTTATGACCCTTGACAAGTACCCATCAGAATAGGCTACTCAAGTGCCACTTTGACCTTGTCAGGCCCCAGGTACCAACTGTCCTTCAGAGGCTCCTGGGCTCCTAAGGCCTGGCTCGAGCATCCTGCCCCAACCCGCTTCGTTTCTTGGTACTTACCTCCTGTCATTGCTGGACCTGCCCTCCCTGGGCCTGAGTCTCATCCAGTCCCTCTCCACGTGGCCACACAGGTACACACGTGTGTGCACGCACGCCTCCTGCTCCCAGCACCCTGTGAATCTCCATTGCCCTTGGAAACCGTCTGCCATCTCCCCCAGGATGCTTCCAACAGCCTCCAGGTAGGCCAGGTACCTCCGTCTCCTGCATGCTCCCAGAATCAGGCGGCACCAGTGCCTGTGAACTCACCCTGGGCCTGAAAGAGCCAGAGTGTGCAGCAGGGCCCCCCTCCCTCTCTGCACCCCCAGCCTCATCTCAGCGCTGATGCCAGGAGACGGCATCCTACAGCGAACTAAAGTGAAACTAAGCCGGGAAATGTTGTCATGAAGACGTCTAGGAAGCCCGGAGGTAGATGTTCTCAGGTCAGAGTCTTCCCACGGTCCTCAGCCCCCACCCATGTGCCCTTTGCTTCTTGGAGGGCTGATGTTTTCTATTCCCAATTTTACTTGGTTTCCTCACCACCTCCCAGATGTTAAAAAAAACAAAGGAGGCAGGACCTGCGGCTTTCAGGTGCTACCCAGGTGGCACCAGTGGTAAAGAACATGCCAGTCAGTGCAGGAGACGTGACACACGGGTTCTATCCCTGGGCCTGGAAGATCCCCTGGAGGAGGGCATAGCAACCTGCTCCAGTACTCTTGCCTGGAGAATCCCATGGACAGAGGAGCCTGGCGGGTTACAGTCCATGGGGTCGCAGAGTCAGACATGACTGAGCAACTTAGCACACGTGGGATTTACGATCTTACTAAGTAGCTATCTGTAGAAATACACATGGATGTTCATCGGGTTAGATCTCCCGTCCGTGTCTTCTGGTTTAACAAGAGGTGCCTCGCTACCCTTTGAAAAAACAAACAGAAAAAGAAGTGCGAGGACAGACGTCTCCAGGCAGTAATTTCTGCACCATCACAGGAAGGACCACGCCACAGCCGAGAAGGACCCGGCTCATGTCCCCTCCAGCTGCAGAGAGGAGACTGCTCTGACAGTCCCGGTTCTGGTATTTGCTTGGCTTCCGAGAGCTGGTATTTGGGGATGTGCCTAGAATTCTGACGCCCTTTAAAGGGAATCTCACCCTCCTCCCGGACGGTGACTGGGTGTTGGAAATACCAGCAACGTGCCTTTTGATTATTTTGGAAATCTATGTGTTCGTTTTCACCTGGCTCTTTTTAAACTGCTACTATTTACATTATATGTTGTGATTTTTTCAATCTGTTTCTGCCAAAGATGTCAAAGAAATGATTTCAGTCTTTCAAAATAGCTTTAATTCTGCACATGCTTGACCTGTGAGTTTGGTTTGCAGTGAGCTGTCCATTCACTGCCCAGAGTCGCTCCTAGACTGCTCTGAGGTTCGTGTCTGTGCTGGCGACCTTCATCCATGCGCCACCTCCCACCACCCGTGACATTGGCTCAGCCTCCAGCAAGAGCGGGGCTGCAGGGACTCCGAGACGCTCAGACCCTCGAGCTGCTGTGGGTGCAGTAACTGTGGAATATGTCTAGTCCTGTGGGTTTATTTGTCCCCTATCAAGTCAACAGGACTGATAATGTAGGCATAGACACTGAAATACCCTATTAACACACTGAGGAAAAAAACTGCCATACAGATTGTTACATGGATATTCAAAGATGCGGATTCTCGGATAGGTGGGTCGGTTTGCTGTACCTGAAATCCTTTTATTTTGAAGTTGAGAAGAGTATTTTGTTTATTTTTGGTTTTGTTTCTTCTTTTCCATCTATCACAAGATGGTGACTGCAGTTCCCTCTTCTGTGCAGTACCTCATATCCATCCCATAATCATAGTTGGCATCTGCTGATCCAAACTCCCACTCCTTCCCTCCTCAGCCCCCCACCCCCTTGGAAACCACAAGTATAGAGAACAGTGGGGCTTTTTTAAATGAAAATGTAGGTACTGAAGGTATGTGACATGGTGATCTGAACACACACAATGACGTGACCGCAGTGATGCTCACTGACAACCGTCTCCTCGCACGGCTGGTTCTCCGCGTGTGCGACAGGCACAGGAAATGCAGACCGTCACCAGCATCAGCGCGGAGTCCGTCGTGGGGGTCCCCAGGCCCACTCCGTCCCCTCGACCCCCTCCTCCTGCACAACGGCCACGCCGTGCCCTGTGGCCAACCTCTCCCCTTGCCCTCCACCCCAGGCGACCACTGCTCTGCTCTCGGCCGCCACATATCTGACTCCTTTAGGTCCCAGCTGTAAACGCGATCCCGCAGCTTCTGTCTGGTTTATTTCACATGGCATAATGTCCCGCAGGTTCTCGCATGTTACGTGATAGAGACACACACAGAGTGTGCACACAGGTGTCACACACCCGTCTCCTCCTTCCATCTGTCACCTGCGGCCTGGCTGGTGTGACTCAGTCTCCCCCCTCAAGCCCAGCCCAGCACTCTGGGTCCGGGTCCTTCATCAGTCCCAGCCCGGCTCCGCCTCCCAGCTTCTCGGTCCTGGGGTGCCTTCCCTCCACTGTCGTGCTTCGGGCCTGAGGCTCTGCAGCCTCTCGTCCACACACGTGAGCGTAGACCCCTGATCGTCTCTGAGACTCTCCTTTCAGCGGCCACGAAAAGACACGTTTACTTTCAGTTCCCTTCAGTTGCATCTAGTTGTCACTTCAGGATATTCTGGATAAATCAGTGAACTTTCCTCTAGCTTCTCATGGCAATTTTGAATCAGGGAATACCAAAATTTCACTATGGCGCCCACATGTGCATTTTCCACCATGCATTTGATACGTTTTCTGAAGAATTTAACTCTGGTGACTGGGTGCCTTACGGCCACCACACCAGGAGCCCCATTCTCTCCTTCAATCCCTGTGGGGAAAGATCAGGTATCTTTCTTTACGGGAATGAACCTGGAGATGCAAACTATTCTTGCCAGATTGCTGGACACTCGTTGAGGACAGGCTTATGACAGGTACAAAGATGAGTGAGCACTCTCTTACACTGCTACATTCTAGACAAACCAGAGACTGGGGCTGATTCGAAAAGCTGGGACTCAAAGCACGCTTGCTCTGAGAAACTCAAGAACGAGGTCAAGAGTTTGGCCGTCTCTCAAAGAAAAGTGAATTTCCCACATTTTGATTTCCAGGCCCCTGGTTGGTGCTGGATGGATTCTCACATGGTGCGCTCTGCAGGACACCTTCCCAGAATAATCCAGAGCTCGGGGGCAGGGCTTGCAACGTGAGCCACCCCTCAGCCTCAGCCCGTGAGCAGCCAGCAAAGATGCACTCTGAGTATACACTAAATGGACATCTTGGCCGGGAAATGACAAGTCAGCAGTGGCTGCGGCATCCTTGAGAGTGAAGGGCAATGATACAGACGGGATGGAGGCGGGAAGCAGAGCGAATTGTCCTCGGGACCCAGCCTCTCCTGGGTTCACATCCACTTCTCCGTTCTGAAGGGTTCCGGTCTCGTCAGCTTTTTTCTCACTTCTCTGTCCGGAGAACCATTCCCAGTCCGTCAGAGGTCTCACCATGTCTCGAGTACCCATCCTATTTAAGGAATTTTAAGAAAATGCCAGATCTTCCGTGACTTAGAGTACTTGACATTCTCTCTGAACAAAAGCAGCTGTTGAAGGATTTTAAATCCATGCAACCTTTGGCACAAAACCAGATGCAGTGTGAAGGACTCAGAAGGATCTTGGGCAATCAGGACCCAAAGAAAGTAAGACAGTGTGCTGATAGTTGCTCAGTCGAGCCCGACTCTGTGACCCCATGGACTGTATTCCACCAGGCTCCTCTGTCCAGGGGATTCTCTAGGCAAGAATACTGGAGTGAGTAGCCATTCCCTTCTCCAGGGGATCTTCCTGATCAGGGATCCAGGCCAGGTCTCCTACACAAAAGGAAAGAAGGCAGATTCTTTACCATCTGAGCCACCAGAAAATTGAGATAGGACCCTAGGAAATAATTATCTTTTCTACTGAAGTATAGTTTGATACAGTAGGATCATTAGTCAGTCGGTCAGTTCAGTTGCTCAGTCATGTCCAACTCTTTGCGACCCCATGGACTGCAGCACACCAGACTTCCCTGTCCATCACCAACTCCCAGAGCTGATTCAAACATGTCCATTGAGTTGCTGATGCCATCCAGCCATCTCACCCTCTGTCGTCCCCTTCTCCTCCTGCCTTCAGGCTTTCCCAGCATCAGGGCCTTTTCTAATGAGTCAGTTGGCTAGTCAGTTGCACCAGGTGGCCAAAGTATTGGAGGTTCAGCTTCAGCATCAGTCCCAGTGAATATTTAGGACTTACTTCTTTTAGGATTTACTGGTTTGATCTCTTTGCAGTCCAAGGGACTCTCAAGAGTCTTCTCCAACAACACAGTTCAAAAGCATCAATTCTTCGGCGCTCAGCTTTCTTCACAGTCCAACTCTCACATCCATACATGACCACTGGAAAAACCATAGCCTTGACTAGACGGACCTTTGTCGGCAAAGTAACATCTCTGCTTTTTAATATGCTGTCTAGGTTTGTCATAGCTTTTCTTGCATGGAGTAAGGGTCTTTTAATTTCATGGCTGCAGTCACCATCTGCAGTGATTTTGGAGCCCAAGAAAATAAAGTCTGTCACTATTTCCACTGTTTCCCTATCTATTTGCCAGGAAGTGATGGTACCAGATGCCATGATCTTTGTTTTTTGAATGTTGAGTTTTAAGCCAGCTTTTTTACTCTCCACTTTCACCTTCATCAAGAGGCTCTTTAGTTCTTCTTCACTTTCTGCCATAAGGATGGTATCATCTGTGTATCTGAGGTTATTGATATTTCTCCCTGCAATCTTGATTCCAGCTTGTGCTTCATCCAGCCCAGCGTTTCTCATGATGTACTCTGCATAGAAGTTAAATAAGCAGGGTGACAATATACAGACTTGATGTACTTCTTTCCCAATTTGGAACCAGTCTGTTGTTCCATGTCCAGTTCTAACCAGTGCTTCTTGACCTGCATACAGATTTCTCAGGAGGCAGGTAAGGTGGTCTGGTATTCCCATCTTTTGAAGAATTTTCCACAGTTTGTTATGATCCACACAGTCAAAGGCTTTAGTGTAGTTAATGAAACAGAAGTAGATGTTTTTCTGGAATTCTCTTGCTTTTTCTATGATCCAACAGATGTTGGCAGTTTGATCTCTGGTTCCTCTGCCTTTTCTCAAGCCAGCTTGAAATCTGGAAGTTCTGGGTTCACATACTGGTGCAGCCTCGCTTACAGAATTTTGAGCGATACTTTGTTAGCATGTGAGATGAGAGCAATTGTGCGGTAGTTTGATCATATGCTCGAATATTTCTGAAGATCCTGAAATAAAAACCAGATGTGTGGACCTAGAAAGCACGAGAGTATTGCTGAACAGGAACACTGGGCGAAGGAACGGTGTAAGTAGCAACACGCAACGCTTACCCAGAACTAGCAGGGGACGGCCTTTACTCCTCTCCGGGTCACTGCTCAGTGAGCAGAGTTGGTGAATGGACTCTAAATGACCTTTCTTGAAGACAGTGCAATGTGGTTCGAGGTCATCATTTCAGAGCTTGGCGATGACCACCTCTGACTCCCGGTGGATGTGAATGTCCATGTTATTCTGGGGACTGTCGTAAATACAGGTCACCAGGCTGTAGCTGAAATGACTCCAGAAAAGCCCTTTTTTTTTTATTTGCTCTTTAATTTTAAAAGAGTGTGTGTCATAATTTGTGATAATATTGTACACGACATATACAATACTTTGGCCACCTGATGTGAAGACCCAACTCATTAGAAGAGACCCTGATGCTGGGAAAGACTGAAGGCAGGAGGAGAAGGGGACGACAGAGGATGAGATGGCTGGGTGGCATCACCTACTAAATGGATATGAGTTTGAGCAAATTCCAGGAGATGGTGAAGGACAAGGAAGCCTGGCGTGCTGCCATCCATGGGGTCACAAAGGGTCAGATATGACTTAGCGACTGAACAACAGCGCTGTACATGAAAGTGTTAACTGCAGCTGGATGGAAGAAAATCCAAGGGGGAAATTTCGATGGGAATGAAAAAAGTAACATTTCTCCTTCATCTCCAGCCCTCTCCATAGCAGGAACACCCCATGCCGTTCCCCAAAGGCACCATCCATCCCTTGGTTCTCCAGAAAAAATCTGAGCTCTGTCTGTGATAAGGTCAAGAATTAATACTGAAACAAATTATACAACTGCTCAAATTGAGAACCAATTCAGGAGAAATTCTGTAGGGGTCAAGAAGGCTGGTCCATCCATTCTCAAGCCCAGCTCCTCGACTTCCTAGCCCCTGATCTCCTCCAAGCTCCAGTCCCCCATCTGCAGAGTAAGGACAGTGACCGCAGTGATGACAGCGGCCCCTTCTCACCGTTCAGGGCCGTCACTCAGTGTGGGCCTCTCAGGACGTGTCCTCTGCCCTGAGGACTGTCGCCTCCTGCGTCCGGATGGCTGGCGCGAGGGTCTGCACCCTGGTGACGCAGGACGACATGGACAACAGCGTGACTAGGTGGATTCTCAGCCGGCTGAGCCGTAAATATACTGCCAAGAGCACGTGGATTTAATCATCCTGGAGGAAGGCGCTGTAAGGCCAGCTTTTGAGTTAAACCAGGTTCCATTTTAGCGTATTTGTGAATCGACTGGATGAAGAGAGAGACAGCGTGTCCTTGACTGAAGAAAAGCCCTTCTCTGAGCTGGGAGGTCACCTTCTTCAGCTGCAAGCACATTGGAGGAGCAGCATGGGAGGCCGCCTGGGCCCTCCTTAATCAATGAAGACAAGACACTGCAGCCGGATCAGCCTCCGATTCTAAAATAAAATGTGCTTCACCAAGCTGCAGACGACACACAGAGGCAGGGGAGGCAGCATTAAACCGACAGTGACTCGGGGTTCACCTGGACCTCAGAAGCCAAGCCGGGTGCCAAGCAAGCCGGCAGCTCAGCCTGAAGGACGGGGGAGCCCTGCTCCTGGATTTACAAACCTGCTGCGGAGCCCAGGATCAGGAAGCCCGGCCTCACCTCTAACTTCCGCGCGTGTGAGTGCCTCGGGGGCTGTTGTAAATGCAAGACACCAGGCTGAAGGTGAAGTGACTCCAGAAAAGCATGTTTTTTTTTTTTTTCACTTATTTGCTCTTTAAGTTTAAAATACATAAACGTGAAGGTCTGGGTTGCATGACAGATTCAAGGGGCCTTCACAGCAACGCAGACCACACAACGGAAGGCTGCTTAAAACAGACCCAGTCAACTTACACAGGTGGACGCTCAGAGAAAACCGTGAAACCAGCACCCCTCTGCCTCGTGCTCAGGTACTCAGTCGTGTCCGACTCTTTGCGACCCCCTGGACTGTGGCCCGACAGGCCCTTCTGTCCATGGGATCCTCCAGGCAAGAATACTGGACTGGGTTGCCATGCCTTCTTTCAAGGGATCTTCCTGACCCAGGGATCGAACCCACCTCTCCTGCATTGGCAAATGGATTCTTTCCCACTGCGCCCCCTGGGAAGCCCTTTGCCTGGACTGACATTCAAAGTAGCACGTTCAGATTGGAATACTTCATTTTAAAAAAGCCGGTGAGCCCCCAGGCCGGGCCCAGCATGGAACAAACGAGACAGGAAACACCAGGGCCGTCATCCCACCGCAGTGACAGACGTCTGCGACATCGGAGGTCGTGTCGAGCAGCTGCTGGCACAGTCTCATGGCCGTCTCACGAGATGGCATTTCGTCCCAGTTCCACGAGTGAGAAAACACAAGCTCACAATTAACCTCAAAATGTGAACAAATGCACCTAACCTCATGCAGCTAGGAAGCGGCCAACCTCAGGTCTGACTCCAAAATCCAAGTGATTTCCATGATGCAAAATATTCACGGCTGATAAGAATGGCTGAGGAAATCTGTGGGGAGGGAGAGTCACACTGCTCTTCTCCAAAATTCTGAGCTGCTTTCTGTGGAGCTCCTAGAGACAGAACTGGAGGGACCAGTCAGTGGAAATATAAGACACCATCGGTGCCAATGAACCAGCAGCATGACCGAGGGGACCACAGAGGCATCAGTTCCATCACCAAGTGGTCCTTGGCCACCGAGGGGTGGGGAGCAGGCACGGCCACTGGCCACAGCTGTCACGGACGCGGCCCTGAATCGCATGACATGCTGACCCTGTGACCTGAAGCTCTTCCCACTCTCTCGATTCATCCCAAATTTCAGACCACAAGGAGCGGTACCTTCTCCACCTGCACAAGGCCAGGAATGGCCTTAGATAGAATGGCCTTCTATCTAAGGTGTGTCATTGGCTCAGCTGGAAATTAAGGAATGACTCAGATGCTTGGAAATAAGATTTATATGGGCAGGGACTCTCCACACATCCGTAAAGGGACGGATCCCATCAATCTGTGAAAGCACAGCAGCACTTATATGGGCAGGGACTCTCCACACATCCGTAAAGGGACGGATCCCGTCAATCTCTGAAAGCACAGCAGCACTACCAGCATTTCTTTTTTTTAAAGCCATGCCTCTCCTCTGAGCCACGTTCTCAGGCCCGAGAGTCCACGAGGGACCTTCTGCTTTGAGGGAATCCCTGCTATTTTCTATTAAACAGGTGCTGGTGTCACTTTCTCTCCCCCTCTGAGCGGTTCTGGGGAAGAACTGATCGGACTTTGGCAGGAAGAGTCCCCAGCACAGATGGACGGGGTTGGTGTGCCCACAGGGGAGCAGACCCGGGATTCTGATGGCAGATACGAGAAGCGGGCGCTCTGGGCGTGTCTGCCTCGGGGTCCAGAGAGGCGAGGAAGGGTTGGGCCCAGGGGCGGGGAGCCCGTCACCCCACTCAACTGTTCCACTGTCTCTCCAACCCCTCCCCCATCCTGCCCATCATTCGTGGACAGCCCTGCCCTGCAGGCCCCTGACTCACTTCACCCCCCTGCTGACACCCCAGGTGAGCTGCAGGATGGGAGGGCTAGCTTCAGGGGGACGGGAGCTCGAGGAGGAGAGGGAGTGAGCCCCTCGGTCACATGAGCACCCGGCTGTGACTGTCCTTGAGAGGTCCCCGAGGAGGGAGCAAGCTCCTTCAATCAAACTAATACCTTCTTACGAGACGCATTTAATAACTATCCGGTGTCATGAATCCTAAGATCTGAACATGGGGGGCTCAGTGCCACAAGTGACCGCTCATAGGTCACACCCAGGCTTTGGTGACAGACACATCTGTGACTTCAGGTGAGCGGAGGAAGTGACCCTTAAGACAAAGCGATCCTGTTGCAATGCAGAGAGGTGACCAGAAAGCCTTCGGCATCTGAAATTCATGATGAGCGAAGAGCGTGGTGTGAGCACAGAGGTATCCGGGTGCACGTGTGCAGTGCCTGCATCGATCCGAGCTCATCCAAGGCGTAAATATTTACTGAGAGCCTACTGTGTGCCAGACACTTCCCTAAGTTCCACAACCTCACAGGTAAGTAAGAGAGGCCTCTGTCCTCCACTCACCCGGGAGACACACCCATGTATGCGATGCTCTCACTGGACATGACGCCCGCTACGGCCGACGTGCGGAGGGACCCCAGAGGAAGACCACCTAAACTAGGGGTGATGGGCGGAGGGGCCAAGGATCGGGCACCTTAAGAGACAGACTCTCAAGTGGAACAGTGATGATGACTGTAGGCGCTCATGTTTGAGGGCTCAGGACGGTGAGCCCAGAGAGACTAAGCCCATACCTAAAGTGCCGCTCAGGACGGTGAGCCCAGAGAGACTAAGCCCATACCTAAAGTGCCGCTCAGGACGGTGAGCCCAGAGAGACTAAGCCCATACCTAAAGTGCCGCTCAGGACGGTGAGCCCAGAGAGACTAAGCCCATACCTAAAGTGCCGCACTGAACTGCTGGAAACTTGATCTTGACACTCTGGCCAAAGTAGACCCTGGTTCAGTCCCCCGCCGCCTTCCCGCCAGCAAGAGGCCAAGCAAGACAAAGCTCACCCCCACGCGAACCCCTGGGTTTCCCTTGCTCTCGGGGAGCTTGGCGGCCACGAAGGGGGCAGGAAGGCAGCCTGGCAGTGGGGATGCCTGGCCAGGGAAGGAGGACCACATCGAACACCCCGCTCTGCCTGCAGGAGGAAAAGGTGCATGCTGACCCTCCGAGATTCCGCATCGTGAGCCAGTGGGGAAAGGACCCCACTGAAAGCATCACGCCACGGGGAGTACAGGGTCTCTGCTCCCCGGAAGTAGAGTAAGTAGAGTAAGCCAAGATGACACAAAGCAAAGAAGAGGTTACTGGAGGACCCCTCCTGCTCACAGAATAGATGGAGGTGAAGCCCAGGTGCTCCCAGTTCAGAGCTGTGGCGGCTCAATGCTGAGTGTGGTCCCCGGGGAGGAGGGGGCTGGGCGGGGCCACTCACTGTTGGTGTGGGCGCCACCTCTGTGACGCTCACAGTGAGACACACTGAGCTGAATGCGATTTACCTTTAAAAAAAAAAAAAAGGAAATCTGAATTTCTTTCTGTTGGCAGTCTTTCATAAAAGCAAAATAGCATAAAGTGAACTTTGGAAAAGTGGGTGATGCCCGTACATTGTACAGAACTCGGGTGTGGGGAGACTATCGACACCCAGAGATGTATCAGGGAGCAGAGGCCACCAGAAACCAAACAGCTGGAGAACCTGGGGACGTGGTGCTGGGAGACCAGCCAAGCTACTAAAAAACACTCAGAAAAAGAACCGGCCCCATCAGTCAGAGGTAGACGGGTACTCAGCCTGCATGCACCGGGCAGGCTTCAGGGGGCGGCCCGGGTATCAGGAGGTGGCGGGGGGGCAGTTAGGGGCCTCCAGGGCAACGACCAGCAGGGCTGAAGCCGCTGGTACACGCCTCCTGCTCCCGATGCAGGCCTGGAACTCCATGTGGCTGGACTTGCAAGAAGGAACCCATTGCTAGGGACCCAGCCAGGAGGGGAAGGGGGGGGGGCTTGTTGAGGTGCCCACTGAAGCAAGGAATCAGTGCACCCAACTCCAGGGCTGGACAGAGGAACACAACGGAACCTGTCGACTGTTTATTCATTTAACTTATTTCAAAAAGCAGTATATGTAGGATGCTTTCTCCAGGACCCCTGGTCAATAAGTGAAGAATTCTGCTTTATACAATGCCTCTCTCTCTGTGCTTCCTTTAAATTTTGAGAATAAGCATTTGCTATGGTTTGTTAATTACTTGTCAAAGGAATCAGGCAGAGGGAGATTTTTAATGTGTTAGGAGCTAATGTTGATTGAAAATCAATCAGAAATTAGGCTAGGGTTTCCTGCCCTGAGATGATTCCATAAGTCAATACAGAAATGGGCTGAGAGTTGGAAGATTCCATTTTCAGGCAACTTTTAGGATGACATCATTTCCAGGAAGTCAACACTTGAGTCATAAAATAGCACCTAAAAATAGAAAGCACCTCACTGAGCTTCCAGCTCGGCCAGGACTCTGCCTGCGCCTCAGGCAGGAGAGGACTCAAGGTCATTTCTAGAACAAAATCACCATCAGAAGCTGCAGCAGAAAATCTCCCCAACCCCGCCAGCTCATCCCACTCCTTCCAGCCCAGGGCCTGGGGCAGCCTGCATCCTGCGAGGGCTGGTTCTCACAAGGGAGCCCCAAAAGCCGCAGGACTCTGGGGCCAGGTCAGGGGACAGCCAGCAAGTGTGTGGGTCTGGGGAGGCAGCGCCGCCCCCCTCACCCCCCAGTCAGAGACCCCGTGTCCAAACAGCATGAAGGAGGGGTACATCCATGTACTGGCCCCCCCTCTTGGCCACCCAAAAACCCCACCTCCATCCTCACTTCCTGCTGTCAATCAGGGGCAGCTCGGAGCGGGAGGGCCACCAGGCCAGCCACTGACCCATGCTCACGGCGGCCCCAATGTGGCAGGCACCACGCCCCCAGTGATGGGATCAAGGATGCCACCTGGTTCATTTACTTTATTTTCTTAAGAATTGTATGCAATTAGATATACAATTGGAGAAGGCAATGGCAACCCACTCCAGTGTTCTCGCCTAGAGAGTCCCGTGGACAGAGGAGCCTGGCGGGCTGCTGTCCACGGGGTCACAGAGCCGGACGTGACTGAGCGACTTCACTTTCACTTTTCACTTTCATGCATTGGAGAAGGCAATGGCAACCCACTCCGGTGTTCTTGCCTGGATAGTCCCGTGGACAGAGGAGCCTGGCGGGCTGCTGTCCACGGGGTCACAGAGTCGGACTCGACTGAGCGACTGCGCAGCAGCAGCAGCCGATGCACAATGTGATGGCCCTACACACAGGGAAGTGACGGCCACAGCCAAGCCGACACTCACTCCCCACGCACTCCTCTCTGCGTGTACATCAGGGGCACTGGACATGCACCCTCACACAAGGTCCCTAGCATCAGCGCAGGGTCACTCCCTGGGGTCCCTAGGCAACCCCATGGTGGCCTGCTTGCTCGAGTGGCTCGGCTATAGTGCTGAGGGAGGCTTCAGCACGAGAAGCGGTGTCACCCGCTGCAGAGACACTGGCAGGCATCAGAGAAGGACTGTCACGGAGACCGGGGTCAGGCCCATCCCTGTCATTGGGCAAGAAGCACCGACACTGCAGGGAGCACAGCAGGGCTGCTGGAACGTCCCGGGCCACCCTCAGAGGCCGCAGTGGGGGGCCTGGAGAGTAGCTCCTTGGACACGAGGTGGAAACTCGGGACCCAGGGTTTAGTCTGGGGTCGCCTGGGCATCCCTGCTGGCTCAGCAGTAAAAGAGTCTGCCTGCAATGCAGGAGATGCAGGAAACGCAGTTTCAACCCCTGGGTCGGAGAGATCCCCCGGAGGAGGGCATGGCCACCCACTCAAGTATCCTTGCCTGGAGAATCCCATGGACAGAGGAGCCTGGCAGGCTACAGTCTACAGGTTTGCAAAGAGTCGGACACGACTGAAGCGACTGAGCATGCACACACACGCTGGGGTCACCTGCATCTCGTCACCGTTAGCCCTAAAGCCTGTAGACAGAAGGACACGTGGACAGCCAGCTGTCAGTGGGGTCACTGCTGCTACTGATGCCATGGGTGGTGGTGGTCTGGTTGATCTGTTTGCTCCCTGTTCAAAGGCAAAGCTTGGATTTGGTGGAAGCATAAAGCTTGACCCTGTGTGGAAAGCATGCGTCCTTTATTTCAATTCCATTATTTTAATAAGAAATTCCATTTTTATGGGTAAAAACACGTCCTATAGAAAGGACACTTCTGAGTATCACCACAGCTCCTTCCCAACCAACCTCAGGCCCTTTGGCGGGAACTTGTGTGAAGAGGACTTCAGTGTCTTCACCAAGACCCTCTTGGCAGCCACCAGCGGTGGCAGGAAGGAGCTCAGACCGAGAGGCAGCACCCGAGGGCCTGAGCAGGTCGGGTGACCACGTGACAGAGACCCCGCCTCTGGGGGTGACCACGTGACAGAGACCCCACCTCCGCACGCACGTCCGTAATTCGAATTCCGGTTCCTCCTGGGCTTGCTCCGTCTGTCTGCAGTGGTCTCCTCCCGGTGAATTCTGAGGCCTCTGCGGTTGAGGACACCCTGCCCCACGCCCTCTCCCGGGATCCAGAACCACAGCTGGGCCGGGTGTCCAGCCCGGCCCCGACCCTCCTGCCGTTTTCAGGTGCTGCTCCGAGACTCGTGTCTCCCAGCCTCCTCTGCCACCCAGACCTCCGGTGACAGGCCAGCGTTCTTCCGACAGAGAGGGTCGTCCCCGAGCCGAGCCGTGCTCCCTGCATCCCTGGCTGGAGATTCTCCACCTTCGCTGAGAACCAGTGATGCACACATGTTACCAAGGTGGGGGACGCGGGTCTGGTCGCCGCAGCCAGCCTCCCGCATGCAGGTTGCTCTCAGACGACTGCTGTCTGTGGGCCGTTTTTGCATTCAGTGCTTTTCTCCACTTCATTGAAATGAGGGAGGCGTTATGAAGAGGCTTCGCTCGTCTACTTGAGCTACTGCAGTCAGGAAAAAGCAACACGCAGAAACGTTCCCAGCGGCAGACCCAAAATACTGTTCCCCTGCCGACCTCTCCCGCTCTACTGTGCCACCCGAAGGCGCTCGGGAAAGGAAAGAGGAGCCAAAGCCCTCTGTCGGACGTCAGCCCGCACGGTCATTCTCCCCAATGTCTGTGGCTGTGTTATTAATTCGTTCACCAGGCCCGCCCCAACATTTTAATGAAGTGCCGGCTCGGTGGCCGGGCCTTATTCTCTGCCTTTCATCCCAGAAGTCTCGAAGGCAAAGGAAACACAGCCTAGCGGGGGGATCGTTCCCAGATCGTGTGAGCTCCTGGGGGTAGCACATTACTACCTCTGCCGAGTGACTCTTTAAGGAGCCCCGTCGGGGGAGTGCTAGGTTTCGGGAGCCCCTGGGGGAGCGAGGAGAGGACGGGAGTCGGCAGCAGTGGAGAAGAGCCCCCGACTGCAAGAGCCCACCGCGGGCCCCCCAGCAGGGCCGCCCCAGCCCTGGCTGCAGGCCTTCCCAGGTTCTCCTGCACTCAGGCCGATGGGACCTGAGAAGCCTGCGTCTCCTGCTCACACATGGTGGGGGTGGGGGTAGGGTCGTGCTGGGGTCACTCCCGAGGGTGGCCTTGTTGCCCGGGCGGGCTCCCCACACTGCCACCCGCCTCGCCCCCGCCCAGCTGCCCTGCTGAACAATGAAGATAAAGATGCCCATCTTGGGGCTGTTGTGAGACTCGGGGTAGATAACAGCGGCACTTGAGCTTATGTGAGCCAGAAAGCCCGCCGGGTGTGCGGCGAGAGCATCGCTGTGACCGGAAGTCTGGGCGCTGGAGCTGCGGAAGGAGGCTGGAAGCTTCCCGCGGCCTGGAGCCGGGCCCTTGGGCTGCTGGGCTAGGGCTCCCATCGCCCTCCCGCCGCAGGGCCCCGGCCAGCCCCAGAGAGCCACTCGGGACGGGCACCACACAGGTTCTCAGCTACCCCGCTCTGCCGAGTCCTGGGTGCATGGCTGGGGCCACCAACCAGCTTGTGACTGAACTGAGTCGATCCGCCGTCTACAATGGGGCTCTTCTCTCCACTTCCCACCACAGCCTCTGGGCAGCGCCCAGGCTTCCCTCCAGAAGGCCCCCTGGGCAGCGCCTGTGAAACAGGCCAGCACCCCGAGCAGGGACCTCCAGCTCTAGCCTGACGTCTAACCCATCAGGAGGGCACTTTCCCCAGACGACAGACGAGGAAGCTGGAACCCCGAGATGACGACGGGCTCTTGAGGACCAAAGCCCGGGACCCTGCCCAACGCCAGCACTGGCCTGTGATCGCGGGTACCGTCAGGGTCCAAACCGACAGCGGATGAGGCTGGACTGTCCACTGCTCTTGGCTCTGGTGGAGCAGTGGGCGGCAGAGCTGGCAGAGAAGACACTACGAGGACAGGCGGCGCCCTGCAGAGAGGGGCCGGGGTCTCGGCCCTGCCTGCAGCCCGGCCCACCCTCCATCACTCGGGCTCGCCTCCCATCTGTGAGCTGTGATGGGGGAGCGGCCAGGAACCAGATGCCCGCTTTCATCTTAGGACCCATGGGCAGGGACAGCCAAGCCCTCTCTCACAGGATCCCATGTTCTCTGTGCTAAGAACCTGAGCTTGAATGACAAGCAGGGTGCTTGTCCCCAGGGACCAGGAGGACCGAGTGGGGTATACAGGTTGCAGGGGGGTGATCACAGGCCTTCCTGTGCCCCCCAGTGAGGCCCCCACAGAACAGGGTCCCCTCACGCCTGCAGCCACCCTTCTCCCCGACACGCCTGCCACCGAGGGCACTGTGTCCTGGGATGCACACGTGTAGGGGCTCGAGCCTGCAGAAGGAGCTGGGGCAGCCTCTCAAGTGAGTCTGTCCAGGTGAGGAGCTGCCCGAGGAGCCCTTCACTCAGCAGAATCTCCTACCAGAGCTCTGCTCCCTGCAGCGACCGTGGTGGCTGCTGCCAGCCACGCCCTGGACAGGCGAGGTCAAGTGCCCCGCACAAGGGAGGGGCTCGCAGCCCCGTGCCCTGTGACCTCCCGTGATCACCCCGCAACCTCCCGTGCATTGCTGCCGGGTCACGGAGGGAATGTCGCCCCGGAAGGGTCACTGCAGACATCCGGCCCCACTTCTGCATCCTCCAGAGACAGAAGAGCCCGGCAGAGCTCTGAGGATTTGCCCCAGGGCACAGGCTGGTCAGCCTGAAGGTGTGAACAAAAACCCAACTTTTGGTGCCATCCTGCCATCCAGAGGCATGTCTCAATGGGGATATAAAGGCCAAAGTGAAAATACGTGGAGAACATTCTCTGCCAACAAGTGGCCTGTATTTGGAATTCACACAAAGGCAGGCAAGTCACTCAGATAAACCAAGTAAGTATCCGAGGGGGACTTCCCTGGCGGTCCAGCTGTTAAGACTCTGTGCTTCCAATGCAGGGAGTGTGGGTCTGATCCCTGGTCGGGGAACTAAGATCTCACACGCAGCGCGTCCAAGTAGGTGGCCAAGTAGGAATACAGTGACTAAACATTGACTGAAGCCTTGGGTAGATCCAATAAGCTTTCCCAGACCTCAATCCCTCCTTCTATGAAGTTAAGGAGTTCTAAGTCCTTAATCATGTCTTTCCTGGATCTTAATGATCTTGGGGAAGTCTCCATTGAAGAAACGGACTAGGAATTAAAAAACAGGAGGAAAGGAACACACAGCTGTTGGGAAACCATAGATTTTGAACCAGTTTGCCGACATCAGGTATCTTTTCCCTGAACAAATAAGAAAATCTCTAAAAATTTTTGTTGCTTCTTCTTTTAAAAACCCTTCTTAGGCCTTCCCTTGTGGGAAGAATCCAGTGGTTAAGAATCCACCTTGCAATGCTGTGGACATGGGCTCAATCCCTGGCTGGGGAACTGGGATTTCACTTGCTGCAGAGCAACTGAGCCCACGGGCCACGACTGGAGTGTCTGTGCGCCACAAGGAAAGGTCCCACATGACGCAATGGCGATTCCTGAGTGCTGCAATCAAGATCCGATGCAGCAAAAAAAAACAAATATCAAAAAACCTATTCTTCATCATCAGTCTCGCACTAGGAGTGTTCCTTGGTGACCTGAGACGCCCAAGCAGAGCCAGCAGGCAGAGAGGATGGGGCATCGGAAGAACGGTAGGTATGTGTCCAGCAATCACCTCAATGGCCAAACTAAGTTCCTTCCCCTCCAGCTTAATTTTCAGTTGCAATTTATCAGTTAGGCAAAGACTGGTTCAGCTCTTGGAGAAACAACCACGTGTCTGTGTAAGAGAAGCTGCCAAGAGGTGAATGTTTAGAGAGAAAAGTCCTAAAGCATTAGGGATGAAAGGGTATTTTAGAGAAGGCGACCCCTCTCTTCAGACCATCCTTCACAGAGAATCATTCTGGTTCCCCTTGCCAAAGGCTTAAAAACGCATCTCTGCGTTCACTTTTACAGCAATTATTAATCTACTACCACTCAAGTTTCCATCCTTTTTAAACCACCAATATTTTAACCAGCAGGTCCCCTAAATCAATTGCGGACACACTGCAGCGTGTCTGGAAATGCACTCGCAGCACACAAGGTACAGATGGTTAAACACCTGCAGGACAATTAAACACGACTACACACAACTTTCCTGATAAGCCAGGCAACCTTGCCTCCTGTCTGCTCCTCTGCAGTACCCACCAGTATGTCGGTCAGTTAATAAAAAGACAGTTACTGAGCCCTGACTCTCTACCCAGCCTGATCTCAGGTGTGGTTTAGAATACATTAGAAAAGGCCCTCAAGTTTATCATCACCAATATTCAAAAGAATTTGAAGATCAAGGTCCTAAGTAGGAAATCTGAAAAGGAAGAGATTAGGATTTGGCTGAAGTTGTTGAAAGATGTAGAAGAGCAAAAAAAAAAAAAAAAAAAAAGGCACACGAGGCTTCACCTGATCCTGGGCAGAGGGGTAAAATCTGCGTCCCCTAAGAGAAGATGGACCTCTCAGCAGTGGAAGACAGCGTGAGTACAGGCAGAGGGTACACTCGAGCGGCCCGGAAGAGGGGCTGCAGGGGTCACGTGGAAGAGACCCTGACGCAGGTGAGCGTGTGTCTCCATCAGTGAAGTGGGGCTTAGGAGTCAAACAGGAGAAGACACGGCGCACGGTAACTTTTGTAAAACCCCAGGCTTTGAATGCTTAGAGGCACTGTGAGGTGCTTTCTGGACGGGCGTGTGCCCACTCAAAGGTGCAGAGCTGGCGGGAGACACGGCCCCAGCGCTCAGTCAATCGAGGCGATGACAGAGGTGCTTGCGCTGCGCCCTCCTGGGCTGTTCCTCTGCCGACGGACTCGGGTGTTTCCAGGTCTAAGCCACGGTGACTCCGCTTCAGTGGACGCGGGGCTTGCAGCACGTCTTCGGTACCTTGCTTAGTCTCCTTTGATCACACACCCAGAAGCGGGCCTGCCGGACCGTATGGTAGCTTTCTTCACGTCGTTCCTAAGTCTGGCAGTGGACGGGTGGTCTTTACCTGCTCACTGGTGGACTCTTTCCTTCATGAGCTCTTAGAGTCTGTATTTGTCCTCTTGTTTTATTGAGGTAAATTGCCTTAGCAGTTTTAACAACTCATGATAACAGACTGGATCAGGACAGCCCCTTACCTCCAGGCAGTGTGTCTCAAACAGGAGAGCTTTCTTTTGCCATCTGTGCATCCTGTGAATTTAATACATTTCCTTTGGCATTTTCAAATAGACCTTGTAAATGACCATTTGTCACAGGAAGCGGTTTCCTCCACGAGAGGAAGCCGCACCGTTGCGAATCCGAGGTCGTGCTCTGAGCAAATGGGAATCCTCCTTCTGTCCTGGGTGGCTTCGTGAGTAAATCCGTGTAGGTCTACTCTGTTCCCGCCGTTGAAGGCAGCAGCACAGGACTGCCCGACCCAGGGCTTCTCTCCATCGGCCTCACCGACACACTGATACCCGCGCGTATATTTCTTTTAACATAGCTTCCTCCATCCCTCCTGATGGTAACTCTGCCTCCCCTGATTGCTGAGACGCCGTGCCACACTGGACCCAGCCCGCCTCCTTCCCTCCTTCCAAGCGAGGGACTGTTGGCTCTCCCCAGGGGCAAGGGCCCTCCCTCCGGAGGCGGGCTCCGTCTGCCTTCCGGAGGTCTGCAGCTGGGTGCCCCTCCTAGGAGCCCTCCCTCCTGGGGCTCTCTCTGACCTTCTCTCTCCTTGGCAGCCTTCCCTCGTATATTGTGTTTCAGGCTCATAGATGTCTCCCGATTTTATTGTAAAGAGGGCATTTGCATTTTTATTCTTATTCTTCTTGAGGCTTCAGGCTGATTTTTAAGAGACCCAGATGGAAAAATGCCATCTTTACATAGCTAATTCTAAACAGGAATCTCCCGGTAAATTCTGAGTAAGTTTTTAAATGCAAAGAGGGAAGAAAGAGGCTAACGGGAGGACTCCTGAGGTCTGAGTCACGCTGGCCTCGGGAACACACAGGCAGATGCCTGGTGGGTGAGCCCAGGAAAAGGCTGCCCCCCCAGGAACCTGTGCATGGGGCCCCACGCTCTTTGGAGATCAAGTGAAGACCCGAGGGGGCTTTAAAGCCTGCCGGGTGATCTCACCAGGAAACCAGAGACTGCGCCCCCCGCCCCCCAGGATGAGGGGCCAGACATCAGCGCGGGCGGGCGGAGGTGTCTTCCCATGGGCAACGGTCTGGGACGTGTGTCCCCAGGACCCACCGTCAGAGGCAAAGAGACAGCGTGCACCTGCGTTCTGAACTTTTCTTTGCCTTCTTTTTCCTTTTAGTGAAATTCCCTTTTTATAAATAAATTACAGTCTCAGCTTACTCGAGGAAAATAAAAACAGCATCTTCTTCATTTCATCCACGATCAGCCCAGAGAGAAAAAGGTGAAGAGCAGAGAATGATTCGATTCAGGGAAAATCATAAAACAAATGAATGAGGCACATGTATGTGCCTGTGTGTGCACCTGCATGTGTGTGTGTGCCTCTGTGTGTGTGCATGTCTGAGCGTGTGTGTGTGAATGTCTCTGTGTGTCTCTGTGTGTGTGTGTGTGCGTGTCTGAGTGTGTGCGTGTGTGAATGTCTCTCTGTGTGTGTCTCTGTGTGTCTGAGTGTGTGTCTCTGTGTGTGTCTGTGTACTAGTGAGCATGTGTGTGTGTGTGCACGAGACATATGAAAGAAAGGACTCCTCCTGCTGGCACACCGTCCTCTCAGACTGGAATGGTCACTCCTGACCTCCACTTCGCTCAGCAGGACAAGTGAGGCTCAGTGGACAAGCAGCAGCTTTGGATGAAGGAGGTGGGGGCCAGAAGGGAAGAGCCTGGAACACCTAGTTAAAGAGAGAACGCCCGCTCCGTGGCTCAGCTGCCATAGATTTCCAAGAGTTCACCCCATGTTCCCATTTAGTCTCTAACCCTCCGTGTGCCCACCAGCACCCTCCATTCCGAGAGGGGCAAGCAGACACCAGGAGGCCATAAATGGCACAGCTGCCGCTCCCAGGCTGGAGAAGGGACCCGGCTCTCTGCTCCACGTGCTCACGGCACTCCACCGAGCCATCCGATCTCGATGCATAATTAATAGCAGGAAATGCAGGACCCCGCTCTCTGTCGTCTCCGATTCCCAGAGGGCTCAGTAATGAACTTCCGCTTCCAACAAGAATACCCATCTCTGAGACAGATGTTGTCCCAACACGGAGCCAGGCCCCCCGCTTTACCTTCGGGTAAAACCAGGCCAGGCCTTCAACACCACAAGGACGGCCTCTCTGTATCAGGAGGATGTGAGACCCATGTGCTCCCAGACCCAGCACAGCTCTTGTGAGCATCACTGCAGACCAGCACTGGGATCGGCCAGTGTCCTGAGGGACAGCGACCAGGCCATGTGGCTGGATCTGAATTCATCCTTACCACCAACTGCCCTCACATACTCTCCACGCTCCTGTGCCTTCCTCAGATTCTAAACTGGCTATTTTCCTGTTAACTGATCAAATAGCATGCTTCACTGAAGTCAGTTTGTTACAGGACAGCACCAGACGAGAACGAGAATAAGAGAGAAAAATGCCAACTGACACCATCACAAGTGAAAAGGGACGCACACGAAGTTCCCCTGGGAACCTGAGTGCTGTTACCAGTGGGAATTAGAGCCCAGTTGGGTTTCACTTTGAGGTAATTTGTCTCTTCGCAGTTGGTTGACTTATTGCAGGAACAGTGACCTGTCAGCAAGCCATTGGGAAGTGTCAACAACGCACAGTATCCTTTTAAGGTTTTGAACGCAGGATCCAGAAATCTGAGTCCAAGACCCAGGTCTGTTGGGCAGCGGGGTGACCTCTGGGAAGCCATCCCCCCCCAGGCCACAGCTTCCTCACTTGCCTGGGTGTGGTCTGCACCCACACATCTAACAGTCCACGGACATGGAGTAAGGGTCCACGAAGCCTGGGCCACACACGGACGACAAAGGGAAGGGGGAGACCGAGCCGGTGGCCATGCTCCTGGGAGCTCAGAGTGGGGCGGGCGGCAGATGTAGATGAGCAGACGCACAGTTCAGACATGCGGGGCCGCCCCCCGGGGTAAGCCAGAGGAAGGCAAACGTATTTATCACACCCCGACACCCGAGTCACCCCTCTCCTCGGACATGACCCCATCTGGAAATTCCAGACTCCCAAGTGCAGGCGGAGAGGAGGTCTATCATCCTGGGAAACGGCAGCAGCTTCCAAGGAAACTGACCAAAATTGGAGGAGTGACCTCTTCTCTTGTCCCTTCCTGGGGAAAAGCCGCCAGTGAGAGCAGCACAGCCCCCACCGCGGAGCAGCACGTGGCTTTCTCCTGCTAGAGCGCCAAGCATGATGGCCCGCAGCCCCGCGAAGCCCCAACGGCCCGGCCCGGCCTCACCTTACGATAAGCACGGGCACTTACGTCGCGCAGCTGAGTTTCTGACATAAATCATTTGAGACCGTGTGTATTTCATCTTGGTTGATTCAAGAAATTACAAGTGTCCTAATGCTCAGTGGCAGAAGTTGACATATCAAAGGATTCGTAGGAACATCAACAAAAAATAAATCACCCTTTCACTGCCTCTCCCCAAAACTAAATTCCTCGTTTTACAAAGACCATATAATCCTTTCATTTTCAAACAAATACCACTGCATCATTGTTGTTCTAGCATAAGCTCGCATAAATCTTGCAGCGAGGAGCACCCTTTAATGGCCCTGCCTGAAGGGCCCTCGCAACACCGGCACAGGGCAGAATCCGAGGGGATTACACGTGTCCGGACAGTCGGGACGATCGGAGCACAAAGGCCCCCTCCTGAGAACCCTCCACAGGCGATGACGTGCTGCACTTTCCTGTCTCGTGAAAGGAGGCAGGAAGACAGCTATAACATGAATTGGCACTAAAGGCATGTACTGGTTATCGAATCTATTAATTTGGGGTTTAATATTAACTCGTGTCTGCTATGACACGCATCTGACCCACATGGGCTGGTGTGGGGAGGGGGGCGGTGGGCTGGGCACCATCACGTCTCTGGGGGGAGATGAGTGGCCGGGGGCAGGAACTGGGGGTGGCATTCTTTCGCTTTGACCTTGTATTCGAAGACAGTGTTTGCTTTCAGACAAGTATTGACTTTACATGGGGCCAGCCTCCTTGAGCCTGACGCAGCACGTTTCTCTGTAAATTTTAAAGGACTGCAGGTTCAAGAGGTAGCTTTTAACTCTAAGACATTTGAGCAAGTTAAGGTGATACCTTCATTCTTCAAAGGAGCAGAAGATGTTCATTCCTAAGGAAGACAGGCGTGCGTCCCATCGCCTAGGCCACTCAGCAGGAGAATGAGGAGTCAGATCCCTGTGTCTATTTTGCCCCACGTTCCCCTAGTTTTTATTTATTCAAAACCGGAGGAAATGCCCTTAAACTTTATATGCTGCATTTGAGGAATGAGGTTAAACTCTGGAAAAAGAATCATACCAATAATAACCATGCCATTTGCTCGAGCTGTTAAAGACAAGTCTGAACCCAGAGGAGTTCTTTAACCCATCAACACCACTGGAAGGAGAACGCTTGAAAACTGTAAGATCCCCTGCAAAACTTTTGATGGCCTGAACAACATCAAGGACTTGCTGCTGAGTGCACCGAGGTGCTCGGCGGAGCAGAGAATGGCCTGCTGGCTAAGGTCTCCCAAGAAGCAGTCCCCAAGCTCTCCAGCCATCAAACCCCATCCCTCCCCATGCTGGCACTTTCTCACAACTTGCATCCTGGATCCAAGGATGCTCTTGGATCACAGGACCACAAAGAATGTTGAGTATTTTCATGAAATGAAACCACCAAGTGGGTGTCTTCACAAGCAATGACCTGGCTCTCCTTACTGCTGTCCCTCCCTGTGAAGCAGCTTAGGACGCATCCAGGAGCAGAGGCAAATGGATGGATCTGGGGGCCCTGCTGCAGGTTCCAGGAGGGAAGAGGTGCATTTCTTGTTCTTGGGAATAACGCACAGGCTAACCTTCTGAACACGGCAACAGGAAGCTCTCAGAACCAGCCACGCTGCCCTTCCAGACCGCCTCAGTGGCATCTTGCCATGTGGAGAAGAGTCCAGCGGGAGGATGTTTGCTGAGGAGCCATCATCCATGGTGCTTCCCTGGTGGCTCAGCGGCAAAGAATCCACCTGCTAATGCAGGAGATCTAAGAGACACAGGCTCAGTCCCTGGGTCGGGGAGATCCCTGGAGAAGGAAATGGCAACCTGCTCCAGTATTCTTGCCTGGACAATCCCACGGACAGAGGAGCCTGGTGGGCTACAGTCCATGGGGTCCCAAAGGGCTGGACACAAATGAGCACGGCACACACGCCGTTCAGCACAGACCGTGACCCATGAGAGGCCGTTTGTCCTGCACCCAGAGGATCTGCTCATCCGCTTCCCTTTCCATGAGGACAGCCTGGATATACCCACCCTGGGTCCCTCGAAAGCCACTCCCAGCTGCGCCGCACTCAGGACGCCAGCAGAGACACGCAGAGACCGGAGGCCCCAGGCCACCTAGAGCCCCTGCTGACTGAGGGGCAGGCTCTGAGCCTGCCAGTGCTGGGCGATGCGGGTCGGTGGAAAACTGCTATCAGCCGAAAACGCCTCTGCCTGCTCTCACCATGGGCAGCACCGTGCTTCAGCAGGTGCCAAACACCAGACCTACAGATGAAACCGCAGGATGGACTCAGCCGTCCCCGGCAGGCTGGCGGTGCTGGCGGCCACCCCCTTGGCTCATAGGAGTCTGTGCTGAACACGGGCCGCCAGCTCCCAGACAGGGGCTCAACTCTGCCTCAGGCTCCTCCATGAATCAGGGCAGCTGCGGCCCCCTGTCCACTCACAGTCGCCTCCAGGAGCCCCCAGCCCCTCTCCTCAAGAGCCTGTAGGGCAGAGGAGGAAAGACCCGGGCTTGCCAAGCCGTCCCACCCAGGGTCACCCCTGCTTGTCCGTGTGCTGACGTGTCATGTGGCAGTCAGCTTTAGATGCTGTGGAACCGCCCGGCATACCACTCCCAGGAGCATGAAATGCTGAGCAGGCTCAGGACGGCCCAGAGCTGACCGCAGGCCCGGTGGGCCGGAACCGTGGGGCCGTGGTCCAGTCACTGTGGTTCACGTCCTCGGACAACCTTACTGCTCACGTGGCGGTTTCCCATTACTCACTTCACCCCAGCTGAAGTTTGCTGTGAATAAAATGCCAGGTGTTACGATAAGCACTGTCTGTGGACTGCCCAGCATCACCTGCTAGAAGATGGTGCAATTATTCCTGCTTTGTAGATAAGGACGGACAAGAGTGGGGAGGCTGAACTGCGTATCTGAACAGCACGTGAGAGAGTCGGGACACACGCTGACCTCTCTGGGTCTCTCTGACCCAACCAGTCAATGGGGTTTGCTCCCAGGGGTCCATGTCCCTGGGGGTCCATGTCCCTTGGGGGGTGCGGGCTCCTGTCCTGCCTCAAGCAGCATGGCCTGGAGAGAGGAGCTCGGCTCTGATGGAAAGCAGCCCCCTGGCCTGGGTGCGGAACCGGGCCCCGGTTTGCTGTCTGTCTGTGAGCATCTCACTCCGTGTCACTGGTCACATGGTGCCCACCCTCTTCCTAACAGGAAAGAGCCCCCAGCTCTGCCTCGGGTGCTCAGCCCTGGGGTCTCCTGGCTCCAACCACAGGGTCAGTGTGGGGCTCCAGGGCTCTTTACACGATGTCCCTCCCTGCCCCAGCAACCAGCTCAGCACGGCTTCCAACACACCTGGCTCGGGGAACAGGGGCCTGGCCGTCCTGCTGCACTGGGAGCCACACGGGCCCCTACCCACCTGAACCCCAGCTCTCTGGGATGGCTGAACCAGATGATTTCTGAGTTCTTTCTTACCCCTAATATTTTTCAATATTTTAATTTTATAGGAAGTCATCCCTAATATTGGCTGTCTGTTTTTAATTGAAGTCTACTTGAGTTACAGTGTTGTCTCAGCTTCAGGTTGCAGCACAAGGGCTCAGTGCACAAGTACAGAGGAGAGTCCCCACACCACACGCAGGTCCTGCCGGTCATCCCTTCTATATGAAGTGCTGTGTGTCTGCTGATCCTAACCTCCCAACTGGCTCTGTTTTGAGTAAAGGTGGATGACGGCCTTCCCTGAGTCATGTGAATGATCCTTCCCAGAAGTTAGGGTACATGTCTGGTTCTCACTGTCATCTGCAAACGCCAAGATTTCTGGAAGGGAGCTGAGCAAAGAACCCAGCCCAAGGGATGGCCAGCGCCACAGTTCTGGCCTCCTCCCCAGGCCGAACCCTTGAGGCTGGCTGGACCT
Source organism: Bos indicus x Bos taurus (assembly GCF_003369695.1). Taxonomy (NCBI): domain Eukaryota; kingdom Metazoa; phylum Chordata; class Mammalia; order Artiodactyla; family Bovidae; genus Bos; species Bos indicus x Bos taurus. The sequence continues at coordinate 2,008,456 of NC_040079.1, read as the reverse complement.
CGGCTCCCACTTCAAGGAGCTGGGGCATGGCTATTTTCCCATCAAATTCTCAGGAAAACGTCTAGGTGATATTGAAAGCTGTAGAAGAAAACCAATGTCTCCCCTTCAATTAACCCCAGTGCTTCAGCAGAGGTTGATGTCACCGCCGTAGAATTGTGTTAAACGTGCTGTGTAAGTGAACAGCTCGGTGACCACGAGCACGCCTCCTGATGCTCGCTACCTGCCCTGGGCCAGCTGCTGTCAGAGTGCCCCTGTGCACTCCTGGGCAGGGGCGGGAATGGCTGCGGCCAAGTGTAGCTATCCAGGGCCACGGGCTGAGACCAGCTGCCTTTCCCCATTCCCCTCCGATTAATTCAGACAAACGTGTCCTTTCTCGGCAGACTGAGCCCCGAGAGGCAGCAGGTGTAGATGATAATGACATCAAGCAATGTTTACCAGGCGCCAAAATTCACTGGACATTCACAAAATCAAGATGGCTTTGTAACTTGCCGCAGAAGTGTCCATCTGAACCAGGAAGAAGAGCACGCTCTCAGAGACGAGTCTCGTTTTGTTTGGGCCAAATGAAAAGACGGACGTGAGACGAGCTCCGACGGAACAGCCAGCTGCCTCAGAGGAGCCGGCTGCGGAATTCGAAAGGCCCACAGAGGTTTGGGCACGGGCCTCACTCCCGGCTCGACGTCCTCAGCAGCGGAATGAAACGCTAAAATGTGGGGCAAAAATCGCTCTTTTTCCTTCACGTGGGAAGGTGTGAAGCACTTTACAGCAGCTCCCGTGGTAAAGACCATCTCTGATCACGTATGGTATTAACTGTGCCAAAGCTACACCGTGCTTGAAGCTAAAGTGTCTCATTACGAAGATAGCACCAAGGAATGTGTCATTATATTATAAAGAAATTACCAAAAAAATAAAAGAAGAAAAAGCTGGATCTTATTCTCTGTCTTCTGTGCAGAATTAAATTCTCTAAGGACCACTGACCATGTTGCCATCCCCCCACGAACCCGCTCCACGCTGAGATCCAGCCCAAGAAAAGCCCCTCTGGGGCAGTTAATGGGGAGCTGGTTTGCACTCCGGGGGCTGGAAGGCAGGGTTGCGGAGGTGCTGAGAACCCTCATGCAAAGCCTCTGCCCAAAAAGCCTTTCTAAAAGCTGCCACACAGCAGAACTTAAAACGGACAGGGGTTGCCGAGAACGAGCTCATAGCCAGACACGAACGTCAGCCAGCCGTCAGGACAGCAAGTGGCTCACTGGAACCTGCCCCACCTTCCCTAAAATCCTGGGGTGTGTTTGACTGGTCGGCCCTCACGAGGAACAGCTTCCATCCCAGGGGGCACCTGCCCAGCCCACCTCGGGCTCACGCTCCTGAAAGACAAAGCGCTGGGCTCTGTGCAGCCAGAGGGAGGGGCTGCCCCGCCTCCCCCAGTGTGGGCCGGGCAGCCACACGCCCACCCGCTGTCACCAGCCTGGGCACAGAGTGCCCTGGGGAGCATCTGGCCCCGCCAGGCTGGACCCACCTGTCTGTTCCCCTGCTCTCCACCCCAGTAAGACACAGGAACACACGCTCCTTAAAAAGAAACACTTAGACGCTGCTTTGAAGCACAACGGGATAATACAATTTTTTCCCGGAGAGCGCTGCGATTAGACGGAAGCACAAGGAAGGCTGAAGGGGCCGCCCTGCAACATCCGGCACACGCTCAAGCCCCGCGTGGGCCCCGATGGGGCCACAGTCTGGATCTAAGTTCTCAAGCAAATGAAGTGGACGGGCAACAGCGTCACAGTTCCTGGGGCAGAGCGAAGGCACCGTGGCGGCAAACGAGATGCAGTGCGCCCGGCTCCTCCAGGCCCTGAGACGGAGGAGTGCCTGCTCTGGCCTCGTCCAGACTAGGGGTGCAGATGACACGGTGGCAACCATCTCTCAATGCCATTCACTGGGTTTCCTCCTGCAACAGCCTCAGTGGCTAAAATGCACGCGGAAAGGAGCTATCTGTACTCTTTCAACACACATTTACGACCACCTCCCATGCAGGCCGGCTGAGGAATGGAACAGCCTTGAGAGGCTTAGAGTCCAGCAGGGAGATGGGCAGCAGATCCGTAAGTCAGTCTACACGGGCAAAATGCACCCGCCGTGCGGAGGTGTGGCAACACATCTGTGAATGGAGAACGGCAGGGGGAGGGGGCGTGAGGCCTTTCAGGAGGAAGCGTCCCCGCACAGGTCACCCACGGCAGGGCCCCACCCAGGCAGGATCGGCACCCCAGGGCAGAAATTCTTCACCGGGGACTAACAAGCCCCATAGGGGTCATGGAGAGAATTCAAGGGCATGCACACTTAGGCGGAAATTACAGCTTAAGTTTGACTAACCTCTTAGGCAATCAAACCGACTACCAGTGAAATCATAGAATAATTCCCATCCCGTGACCGTTGTCGGAGATTTCTCAAATACTATGAGGCTCAGAACTACTTTAGAATGCTGGTGATTACAAAATCTGCCACCAGGTCTTGTGATTTGATACGGTGCTCCTAACGTACATATATTACTACACCACCAATTATATTTTTACAACACATCTGGTTTCTTTTGAAACAACAGACTACACCATAATTTGTTTCTCTTAAAATCCTGTACATTTTATTTTATGCACCAAGAAATTTTATTCTGTGAAGGGTCCCAGTGGCTTCACCAGAGGTCTATGGGAAATGCATCAATTAATCAATAAGAAAAATGACAGTAAAGTTAAGAGCCTCTGCCTTAAAACAATTGTTCTTACCATTCTTAAGTATTCAGTTCGGTTTAGTTGCTCAGTCACTTCCGACTCTTTGCGACCCTACGGACTACAGCCTGCCAGCTTCCCTGTCCATCACCAGCTCCCGGAGCTTGCTCAAACTCATGTCATAGTGTAGTGAATGGATGAACAAAATATCTGATTTCTCCATCCATGCCATTTCTCATAAAGATCTTTCAGTAATAACTGAATCACAATGTGTTCCCAGGTAATCCACCACAAAATATAGGAAACAAGAAAAAGCATCTCTACAGAATTAAAAATGATCAAGTTCAGTATCCACTTGTAATCCAAGCTTCTAGGAAACTATGAGCAGAAGAGAACGTTTTCACCCTGATGAAAAGTAGCTTCAAGAAATCTACGCCAAACCTCCCAGCTTAACTGCGACATTTTAAAGCTTCTCTACGAGGTAGGGTTGCTCCTGTGCACACCACTTCCGCTCTGCGCTGCCCTGGAAAGCACAGTTACTTCAATAAAAAGAAATAAAAGGCATAAGGATCAGTGCACAAGAAGTAAAACTGCCGTTATTCACAGATGATGCAACTTTTTAAGAATAAAATCCCAGAGGCTCGATAGACAAATTATTAGAATTAGTAAGTCAACTGAGGAGGGTTATGAGATTGAGGTCACTGTATAAAAATCAACTGGGTATCTTTCCACCAAGAGCCAACGGAACATTTTTTAAAAATAATAATGGAGGAGATTCTGCGGTGCCCCGGGATGCGGCTTCGGGCTGGCCTGATTTCAGCACAGCTGCGGTGGACAGCTCCACGCATGCCCTGGCCCCACCAGGCCGATGCTGCGGGCTCTGAAGCTGCACAGGGCCCTGCCGCCTGTGCACAAAGACACTCAGAGGCCCAGCAGCTACACCCTGGGGCAACCTGCACCACCAGAGGACCAGGGCTGCTGGCAAATGCCCCGACCTGTTCTCTGGTGGGCAAAGCCCAGGCCCTCTCTCCTCCGTCTTCGGTGAGACTGGGTCCCAGCCATCCACTAACACCCACTCTGGGGGTTCTCGTCTCTCCCCTGGCCCACTCCTGTGCCCTGACTCCTGGACCTGCCTTCTAACTAAATTGCCCGTGCTTGCATTCTTGCCTCAGGCTCTACTTTAGGGAAGTATACACAGACACCATCTACAATAGCATCAAACAATATCTGTAAACTGTGAATGAATCTTACAGGAGATAAGCAAGGCCTCTCTGCAGAAAAAAATATAGGATATTATTGTAAGTAAGAGATCAGCTAAGTGGAAGCATATATCGTATTCGTGGATTGGAAGACTAAATATGGTAAATATACTCATTCACCAAAATGGATTTGTATAGTAAATGCAATCCTAACCAAAACCCAAGAGACTATTTTTTTTATTTAGAAACTTGGCAAGCTGATCCTAAAATTTCATGAAAATTCAAAGAGCAAAGAACAGCCAAGACACTTTGGAGACAGGAGACATGCTCTACTAAATATAAGATCTTTTAAAGTTATGGTAGGTATTGATGGAACGATAAACAAATTAATGATCAGACCAGAAACAACAGCCAGAAACAGACCCTAAAATTTAGTCACTTTGCATAATACAAATGTTCTGCTAAAGAGTGAGAAGTTATTCTTCCTAATAAAAGAGTTCAGGACACTCAGATATATTTTTAAGAGCCTTGATTATTACTTCACACTATGCATATAAGTTAATTACATGGAGATGACAGAACTAACCACAAAAAGTAAAACAGGAAAGCTTGTTACAAATAACATAAGAAAAAATTTCTACTCTTTCTACTTATAACCATATTTATTATATATCCTTCACTATTTTACTGGGCATTAAAGATGAATGATTACTAAAACAGTGTAGTTTATTTCACGTTTATAAATATGGGACAGACTTCATTATCACACAGCGATTTTTGCTTTTAATGACGTTTCAATATTAATGTCATGCCTTTCCTCTGTTTGCTTTCTTGATGTGTTTGGCCTAACCCTTTCCAACCTTTTGTTTAGGTCTGTGTTTCTCATCGAGCACATGGTTTTCCTTTCTGAACCAGGATAAAACGTCTGACTTTTCATTCAGAATTTTAACCCACTTGTATTTATTGTTATAACTGATTTTTCACTTCTCTCATTATATTTATAATTTGCATTTTATGACCCCTTGTTGCTTCTTCGTTTTCCGTACTCTGAAAAAATAAAATGGAAAAAAAGGTCAAACTTAACAAAAAAAGTACAACAAAATCAGAAATATCTAGAAATACACATCTTAGGAAATGTGCCAGATCCACATGAAGAAAATGTAAAAGCCTAATTGAGAGACAGAAGACTTAGAGAAATGGACAGATGCGGCATTCCTATCATATTCGCTAAACTGAGGACTGTAACAGCGTCGACGTTTCTCAAATTAACTCGTGAGCGTCTTGCGATTCTACTCACATTAGTTTTATTTGCTTGCTTGATTGCTGTTTGTATAATTAGACAAATGAGTGTAACATCTATATGAAAGCATAATCTGGCAAAAAGAATTAATGCAGCTGAGAATTTCAAGGTAAACCCTCCACGACCAGAGCTTAAAAGAATGCGGTGAGACGACGCAAGACGGGGGCCCGCGGGGGAACACGTGCAGTCTGCAGGGGCCTCCGGAGGCCGCGGAGGAACACGCGCGGGCGCGGGCGCGGGCCAGGCCGCCAGGCAGGTTTAGAACGTCGCTCCGTCTGGAAGCCGGGGGCACAGTTTCCGGCCTGTCACTCGGGGTAACAGCCGCACGGACCTCACAGCGAGGCGGATGGCACAGCTCACACACGAGAGCCCTGAGCGCTGAGCCCGGGCACGGGAGGGTCAGGGCGTCCTCGGTGGCGCCGTCCTCCGTGACGCTGAGCACGGGACAGGCTGGGACAACGCCCACAGCGCGGAAGTCTGGTGAGCGTCGACCAGCCCAAGCTTCCCAAAACCAGTGGAGCGAGCATGTTTTTACAAACATCACCTCTCTTAAAACCTCTCATAACCATGGCCTGAAGAGCATGCTCTGGGCAGTGCAGTCCTCGTGGGAATAAGACTTAGGCTCTGATGGGATGGTGTCCAGAATCACCCGGGGGAGGAGGGGGTTTAAAGATGATCCAGAGAAAGCTCATGAACTATCTGGAAAGAAATAAATTAAGCTATGCATAAAAATAAACTATAAGACACTAAAGAAACGTAAAAGTGAAAGTCACTGAGTCGTGTCCCACTCTTTGGAACACCATGGACTGACTGCGCCGTCCATGGCATTCTCCAGGCTGGAGTACTGCAGTGGGTAGCCGTTCCCTTCTCCAGGGGATCTCCCCAACCCAGGGATTGAACCCAGGTCCCCTGAATTGCTGGTGGATTCTTTCCCAGCTGAGCCACCAGGGAAGCCCAAGAATACTGGAGTTGGTAGCCTATCCCTTCTCCAGTGGATCTTCCCGACCCAGGAATCAAACCAGGGTATCCTGATTTGCAGGCGGATTCTTTACCAGCTGAGCTACCAGGGAAGCCCATAGATAAAGTAAAAGAAAAATAAACCAGAAAGAACAAGCTAAAATAATTGATATAATTAATCAATTATAATTAATTATCATTTAAATTATATAGCTATAATTTATATAACTATAAATTATAGTTTAGTTTAATTAATTAATAAAACTATAATTAATTTTAATTAATTAATTAAAAATAAACTAAAAGAAGCCATATTCCTTAAACCTGTTTTTAACCCTGAGGTAAAGGTAACTCGTATTAGCAGAGTAGCAAGATAAGACAAAGTAAGGGGAAACCTTGGTAGATGCTATTACAAGACAACTGAAAACTTCTGCAAATTGAGACTTCATAAACTCAATGAATCGAAGAATTACCAACATTTTAAAATATCGACAACTATAGTCAACAGGAAAATTAAGAAAACTGTGATCAAAGTGGCAACTGGCGCAAAGAAATACTTAACAAAAAGACATATAATGTTGTTCAGTCACTAAGTCCCGTCTGATTCTTTGCAACCCCATGGACTGCAGCTCACCAGGCTTCTCTGCCCTTCACTACATCCCAGAGTTTGCTCAAACTCATGTCCAGTGAGTTGGTGATGCCATCCAGTCCTCTCATCCTCTGTCTCTCCTTCTCCTCCTTCCCTCAGTCTTTCCCAGCATCAGGGTCTTCTCCAGTGACCAGGTGGCCAAAGTATTGGAGCTTCAGCGTCAGCATCAGTCCTTCCAATAAATATTCAGGGCCGATCTCCTTTAGGATTGACTGGTTGGATCTCCTTTCTCTGCTTTCTCCTATCTCTGCTTTTTAATATGCTAAGTTTGTCATGGACATGAGTTTGTGCAAGATCCGGGAGATAATGAAGGACAGAGAAGCCTGGCATGCTGCAGTCATGGGGCTGCAAAGAGTTGGACACGACTGAGCAGCTGAACAACCACAATGGTTTGTCAGAACTCCTTCTAAGGAGCAAGCATCTTTTAATTTCGTGGCTGCAGCCACCATCCACGGTGATTTTTCAGCCCCAAAAAATAAAATCTGTCCCTGCTTCCACTTTTTCCCCTTCTATTTGCCATGACATGATGGGACCAGATGCTCTAATATAATACCCAATATAAAGGTATGAGACAGGTTAATTCAGAGAGAAAGACTACAAGGCTGCATTTTCCCTTTCAAGCCAGCAAAGATTAAAACCTACGTTTGCCAGGTGTTTGGGGAAACGGTGTCACATGCTGGGAGTCTGAGTATAACCTTTCTGAACGTCTCTTTGCAAACTGTAGCAAAAGCTTTCAAAATATGAAGACTTCGATCTCTCAGGTGAGATGATGTTCTCCATTGGAGCCCCTCTCTCCCCAAAGCCAGGAAATAAGTCAAAAGATGTTTATAGATGCAAAGTCTAGTATAAGTGAACAGACTGAGTATCCTACATTATGGAGGCCCACCTGCCCCCGTGGAACCCGAGAGGATGCGACCGTTTCTAACACTTCTTGTTACCTTACATCATGTCCGCTACACGTTTTACTTTTGATGCGATGCTAGCTAAGTCTTTCTTGTGTTTATTTGATATTTCTCCACATAACACTCAGTAGTTTGCCTAAATGGACTAAATAAGACAAACGAAATCACATGCAAAATTCTAAACTGTCCGTTTAGAGAGCAGGGCCATTTCTCTCTGGACCGCCCTGCCCCTTGATGGGTTCTCAGGGACACAGTGTATGGGAAACAGAAGGGCTGCCTGTGCTGCGTGGGTCTGACTCGAGTCTCTCCTGCTGCAGTGACAGGTCTGGTGAAAGCTTGGGAGCTGTCCCCACAGGAGTATAAGGTGACAGGAGACAGCTGAACTGACACCAGAAAGCCTAACAGAGAGGTTATGATGGGGGTTTTGGCAGCAGCATGGGTTCCATAATGCCTCTAAAATCCAACAGCGAATTTGTAAATCAAATCAAAAGTATGTGAACCGAGCCCGAGTGGCAGGGATAAGTGGGGATGAAACAGAAGAAGCAGTGACGTGTCGCGTCGTGATGCTGAATTTAAAAACGCGAGGCCTTCCTGGAGCCAGCGAGGCCCTCTTGGCAGAATCGCTTCCTCCCTTGGACGTTCCCAAGTGGACTATCCAGTGTTATTTCAAATGGTTTTGGCCTCATGTCACTTTCTTGTGATCTTTTTAAAACCTGCCATTAGGTTGAGTTCAGCTCTTACCCCTTTTCTGCAAAGTCACACCCAGAATATGTCACGAGAGGCAATGCCAGTGGATACAGTGTGTGGGCTGGGGTCCCAGCCCCTTCCCCAGGCTCGGCCCAGTCCCCTTCTCCCCACAAAACCTCGAAGGGCACATGACACAGCCGCACAGACCACTGCAAACGTGGGCTGGGCCCCACATATGCCACACGGACGCACCTCTCGACAGCCGACCTCACAGAGGCCAGCGGGGCCGCACAGCGCTCGGGGGCTGTCTGAGCAAGGCACCCGCCACCTCCTCCGCCCTCCTGAGTCCTGGCCGGGCCTCAGGCTTCGTGAAGCTTCTGAGTCATGACGGCAGTCAGGTACGAGCCTGGGGGAGGAGCCCTGGGTGCCCAAGTGCCCCCAGTGGTGCCCGGCCCTGACACCCCGTCCATGTATACTCACAGCACACTGCCTGCCCCAAAGTGAAAGAAACTGTGTTAATCGCTCAGTCACATCTGACTGTGACCCCATGGACCGTAGCCTGCCAGGCTCCTCTGTCCGTGGGATTCTCCAGGCAAGAATACTGGAGTCAGTTGTCATTTCCTCTTCCAGGGGATCTTCCCAACCCAGGGATCAAATTCAGGTGTCCAGCATTGCAGGCCCACCCAGGGGTCAGTCGAACGGATCTCAGATGCTGACGGCGTAAACTGAGCGAAGGACATGATTTTCACTTTAGTGGGACCTGTAAATGGGCAAAAACAAACTGGTGCAGGTGAAACGTGACGGCATCCGCCCGGCGGTCGGTCTTCTACGGTGCGGTCAGCTCGCCCAGCTGGAGCAGCTGCTTCCCTCGGGCTGTGCCTCAGACCCGGACCTGGTGTCTGACTTTGGGGTCCACATCTCCCTGGGGCTGAAAGGCCCGTTTCCTAACTCAGAGATTCTGCGTTCCTGGAGCAAAGTCTCAGGACAAACAGAAAACACAAACCACAACAGGACAGGAGCCCAAAGCCCCACATCTTCCTTCTCGGGAGCCCGAGAGCAGGCCCCACAGCCCCTTCTCCCCGGGAGAGCTTCGGGCGCCGCCCCTGACGGCCCGTCTCCCCGTCCGGGTCAGCAGCTCTCTGATCGGCTCGGCACATCGTCTCCCCCGTCCAGGGCACGCAGTCGTGTCTTCTTTTATCCATCTCGCCCACCCTAGGCAAGAGAGCACGTCCTCTCGTGAGCATACACTGTGATCATTTTTGTAAGTGTAAGGTTTTTTTTTTTTTTAACTGGGAGAGTCTTGCCTCCAGGCTGAATCAAAAGCTGCTCGGGCCTCGTGGGCCCTGATTCATGCCTTGCACCCCTCGTCTCCAACTGCAGGCGAGGCACGCAGCAGGGGCTCGACGAGCGCCCGCTGATTAATGGAACTTGAGCTGTGAACGACAGCCCTCGCTGGGGAGCCCGAGCCTTCAAGTGGGCCGATTAGCGTCTCTGCCGCCATCACCGCTGATGGGCTATTGTGCGCCGCTCACGTCTACAATCAGCAGACCCAGGTACTCAGCACTGCCGACAGCTTTCCACGCTCTCAGGCGGCCAAAAATAGCTGTACAGTAAACTCTCATTATGCAGGAGGATGGTAAATTGGGGTGCTCTAATTAATTAAACATTCTGGTCAGTAAAAAAAAAAAAAAAAAAAGACATATATATGCAGAAGACCGGCTTTTACAAAATGAGAATACTTTTACAAAATAAGATATACTCGGCCCCGAAATTACCCAACCATGGACCCGCATCGTTGGAAAATGATCCAAAGGACTCCGCTGTGTCTGATGCAGCATGTGCAGAAGGCATCAGTCTGGAGGGGAAATCTGTGTTCTTCATCGATCAGTCATGTCCGACTCTTTGCGACCCCACGGACTGCAGCCCACCAGGCTCCTCTGTCCATGGAATTCTCCAGGCAAGGATACTGGAGTAGGCTGCCATGCCCTCCTCCAGGGGATCTTCCCCAACCAGGGACTGAACCACAGCTCTTTCATCTCTCGCGTTGGCAGGCAGGTTCTTTACCATTAGCACCGTCACCTGGGAAGCTCCGAGGGAAAGTCTGTGGTCCCTCAAATGCAGCAAGCTTCAGGGAGGGGCTTACATCTCCCCTGGCACCAATACCCACGAGATGCCAGTTTAGACGTTCCGGTATCAGCATTATTTTCAATAACTGAGGCTTTAACTACTTACATAAACTTCCTGGTTATCGTAATTCTGCAAAAACAATCATTTAAAGAGAGTATTATTTCTAGGTTTTAAAATGAATGAGAAGAAAGCTTGAGGGCAGACTTCCTGGGAGTTTGAACGTTAGGGGTCTTTCCCAGTCTCAGAATTCTGTCTTGTAATATTGTCTCTTTAAAAATCCTGCTTTTGGTCATACGGGTTACCAGCCATTTCAACAAAGACTGAAGCAGTTAACTTTTAGTTTATGCATACAGGAAGTTATGACCAACCTAGATAGCATATTCAAAAGCAGAGACATTACTTTGCCAACAAAGGCTCGTCTAGTCAAGGCTATGGTTTTTCCAGTGGTCATGTATGGATGTGAGAGTTAGACTGTGAAGAAGGCTGAGCGCCAAAGAATTGATGCTTTTGAACTGTGGTGTTGGAGAAGACTCTTGAGAGTCCCTTGAACTGCAAGGAGATCCAACCAGTCCATTCTGAAGGAGATCAGCCCTGGGATTTCTTTGGAGGGAATGATGCTAAAGCTGAAACTCCAGTACTTTGGCCACCTCATGCGAAGTGTTGACTCCTTGGAAAAGACCCTGATGCTGGGAGGGATTGGGGGCAGGAGGAGAAGGGGATAACAGAGGATGAGCTGGCTGGATGGCATCACTGACTCGAGGGACGTTGAGTCTGAGTGAACTCTGGGAGTTGGTGATGGACAGGGAGGCCTGGCGTGCTGCGATTCATGGGGTCACAAAGAGTCGGACACGACTGAGCAACTGATCTGATCTGATCTGATACAGCTTTCATGCAACTTCCAGTTGCTTATTCCAAGACTCTGCAGTGTACAAAAACAAATGTATCAACTATTGTTTCCAACTTTTCTAGCTTGGGAAACTTAGGTTTCTTTATGCTTACATGCTCAAAAGTATTCAAATGATGAGCATACTTTTTAAATGAATAAAATCATATTAAAACCTTGTGTAACTCAGTCAATCTGTCCTGGTCGTACATTAAGGGTGAACTGGGAGCCTTAGAAAAGGCCACGCCCAGCCCTGAGAGTTTTTTTTTTTCCCACTTAGGTGAATGGGGCTGGGGTCCAGGCATCCACATTTTTAAAACCTGGGGAGATTCTAACCAAAGTTAAAGCCCAAGACTGTGGTAGAGAGAAAAACTGGGCTTCTTTTTTTTGCCTTTAAACTTTTTCCTTTGTCCTGGGGTGTAGCTGAGCAACGATGTTGTAGTGGTTTCAGGAGAACAGTGAAGGGACTCAGCCACACGAAGGCATGCGTCCTTTCTCCCCCAGACCCCTCCCCTCCTGGCTGCCACCTAACACTGAGCAGAGGTCCCTGTGCTGCACCACAGGTCCTTGTTGATGGTCCGTTTTAAAGATAGCAACGTGTACATGACCTTTCCAAAGTCCCTAACTATCCTTTTCCCCCGGCAAGCACAACATCATTTCTCTAAGTCTATAAGTCTCTTTCTGGAAAACCTGGGCTTCTTAATCAAATATTTATTAACATGAGAAATACCTGTGTCATCCAAACCGGAGAAAAGGCAGCTCACACCTCTGTGTGCAGAGATGCCGACTTGCAGGGGACGACTATTGAAGCAGGTATTTACTGCCAGATTACTGAGGGCTTGACTTACCTCGAGTTTGAGGAGTAAATAGACTCCGAGTTCTTTTATTCTCCCACCTGAACCAGCCTCCCTTACTTGACTCGAGATGTAATTCTAAACCTTCAAGAAAAGCATATCAACAAACTCCTCTCATCTTCCTGTTAATTCAGAAGTGGACAAATTCCTCATAAAAAGTACTGAAAGCAGAACCAGCTCGTAATTGGTTCCCACGTCCTACACTGGGCACACAGGTTTGAGGAGGAGATAGCATCTCTGGGGCGAGGCTGGGAGGTGGGGCGGTAGAAGCTTCGTATCACGACATCAAAGCCGGGGAGAGATGAAAAGGCATCTCTCTATTTGCATCATAAACAAATTTTACATATTATGATATTCCAAGAATCTTTCATTTTAACAGGTGGAAAAACAAGGACAGAGGCCGCGTGTAAAACACAGAGCCTCATTTGTGGTCGGTGATGAAGTTTATGGGGCTTTGATAGAAGCTCTGCCATGAGTGCGCGGCAGGCAAGGGCTTGTCGGGCTCTGCCCAGGGCACGATGTTTACCGATCCCAGGGTGATGCGATAAATCCATCGTCAGTTGGGCACAGCTGCAAATTCATTTTTAAAACGACCATTTTGGTCCCAGTGAACCCATTTCAGATCTTTTTTTACCTCCTTTTCTGAAGGGCCGTAACTTAAAAGGGGCGACTTGGTGGGTTTCAACTGGCTTGGCACAAGTGCGGATCTGCAGGGCTGGGTGAGCGACACGGGATGTGGGCACAGTTTTCCTGCAGGTCCCGGGGCGGAGGCCGCCGGGGTGCAGCCACAGGCCGGCAGCTGCTTCCCGCCGCTTGGCGGTGAGCACGGGCTCGGCGAGCAGCCCCAGCGGGGAGCAGGCGGCTGCATCTGGGCCCCGCACCTGTTCCTCACCCGGGCAAGCAAGGGCACAGAGACAATGGCTTTAATCAAGGGAGAGTGATGAGCGATTAGGTGTCTTCTAATTGTACCTGGAACCTCTGAAAGAGCCCCACTCGTGCTTGTTTGATTCCTTAATTACAGAAACGCCTCTCAGAAACGGCTGCCGCTTCCCAGACAAGAACGCACTCATCTCTGGATGTGATGGTCCACTTTCCGGCGAGAAGGGTGCGCATCATGGAGCCCTGAGGCTCTTCCAGCTGACGGACACGCAGGCTAGTTCACCGAGGCAGTCTCTCCCTTCCAGACGTTATCCGTTGCTGGGAGCTCAGGTTGTCTCAGAGCTCGATTTGGGGGTTTTTCTGACCTGTTTTACTTAGTTTTAAATTTTAAATTTTACTGACATACAGTTGATTTACAATGGTATGCTTAATTTCCGACGCACTGCGAAGAGGCTCAGTTATACATAATATGCATTCTTTTCCATATTCTTTTCCATTACGGTTTATCCCAGGACATCAGAGGCAGCTCCCTGTGCTGAACAGGAGGACCCTGTTTATCTGTCCCTTACATAATCCGCATCTGCTAATCTTGACTCCCTGTCCTCCCCTCCCCGCAGCTGCCCCCCGCCCTTGGCCACCACTGGTCTGTTCTCTATGTCTGTGAGTTGTTTTTGTTTCAGAGACATATTTTGCACATGAGGCGCTTGGAAATTTTCAGTAAGTCAGCGACTTGGTGAAAATGAGGAGAAACACACGGCAGGTCAGCACCACGAAACAAATTACTGTCCCTTCATCAGGCAGCAGAGTGTGAGGGAACAGGGGCCAGGCGCGCTGTCCTGGCTGTGCTGCTTACCGTGCCTTCATCAGACAACGAGCAGTGTATGAGAGAGATCGAGGCCAGGCGCAGTGTCCTGGCTGTGCTGTGGAGAGAGCCAGGGGCCTGGCAGGAGCAGCCCTCAGTAACATTCACCCCCAGGAGGTGTGACAACGGCCCAGACTGGGGTGGTGTCTCGGGCTGCCCAGGCACAGAGGGGCCCGCCCACTGCATGGCGCGTCCATCAGCTACTGCATCACTGGGCGTTCACCCGTGTGGCATTATGGGAGTTTCTGGGGCGGGCCGACGAGACATAAGGAAACTCGGCCACCTCTGGTGGCCCGTGTCAGGGGGACGTGGGGCGACAAGACAGTCTTCTGGTGGGCGCTGCACACTCCCTCTCGATACAGCGCAGGATGACATCTTGTGACAAAGAGAAGGCAAGACGTGGGCACCCCACATGCGGACTTAATCCCAAGAAGTCAGGCTGGATGCAGAGACACGTCAGGCTGCAGGCCTTTGCTCCCAGTGAATCTGCCCATCCTGGGCATGGGGGGTACCTGGGCACTAGTGGGCGGATTGGCTGGGGGTGGGAGCAGGACGGCAGATTAAAGCAGCCCAGATGTCACCCCGGCCCGAGCCGTTTCCACGTCTCCCGGGGGGGACTCTTCCTGCCCCAGTGTCTGGGCCTCAGTGACCCGGTGTTGACAAGGAGTAAAGGATGCTGCTCGCAGGACCGTCTCCGGACCACCCCGAGCTGCGATGCTCCAGTCACTGCTGACCTGCACTGCAACCAGGGCCGTCCGGGGCCCCAGGTACGGAGCCCCCGGGCAAACAGCTCCTCTTTGTCCCAAGCCCAGGCCTCTGCCCACCCGCCAGCCTAGCCCACAGCTCTGCATGCCTTCGGCAGAACCCACCCGGGCTGTGGAGCCAGGCTCCACGTGGGGGAGCAGCGGACACACCTGGTTTTGCTCTTGCTCCGCACGGCAGCCCTCTGGAGTCTTGTCTCTGTGGGGACTAGTCGGGATCGGACGCCTCCTGTCTGCTGTCTTCATCACCCCCGTTTGCCCGTCTTCCCAGGGTCGGAGGAGCCAGCCGTTCATGTCCTGGGCCTCCTCTCCTCGGACACGAGCGCTGCCCCATGGACCTCACCCTCAGCAGGACAGTGGGAATAAAGGGCCTCAGGAAAGGTGTCCTTTCTTGACAAAGCCTGGCATTCCTGATGGTTTTGACATCATACAAATCCCGTTTGGAATGTCTCCAGTCGACAGTCAAGGTCCTTCTCTTTCCTCTCCTGGTGTGACACTCCCAGTCCTCCAGTCACAAGGTACCCAACTCGGGGAGGACTGGAGAGACCGCATGGAGAGGGACAGCAGAGGGGAAGAGCATGCTAACTTGGTTTTAGAGGGACAGCAGAGGGGAAGAGCATGCTAACTTGGTTTTAGAGGGACAGCAGAGGGGAAGAGCATGCTAACTTGGTTTTAGAGGGACAGCAGAGGGGAACAGCATGCTAACTTGGTTTTAGAGGGACAGCAGAGGGGAACAGCTAACTTGGTTTTACAGCGTTACTGCTGTTTTATTACATCTAGAATTACTATTTGCTTTTCACCACATCACTGGTGAGGTCTGCACAGAGCAGGCAGTCTGAACCGGCATTTGAGAAAGAACAGAACGTGGGTGAGAACGGTGGACTGGATGGGCCAAGTGGAGACGAACTAGAGCAGAGGCCCAGGAAGTCAGAGCAACGAGTGCCAACCGTCCGCACGCCTCCGAAGCCCGGATCTGCGCAGACACAGCATCTCCAAAGATCCACCCGCGGGTGGAGTCCAGGTAGACCTACCATCCTAACTTTCTAGCCAATAAAGCATTTTCAAAAATGATTACCACAACACCAAGCAAGCTCTTCTGCTGCCAAACAGATATGCAACAATTACACCAGTGAACGGAAAGATTTAACTTGACAAAGCACTCAGTGTTTGCTATTGGAGTTATGATGCTAAGTCGCTTCAGTCGTGTCCAACTCTTTGCAACCCTATGGACTGCAGCCCGCCAGGCTCCTCCATCCACGGGATTCTGCAGGCACGAATACTGGAGTGGGTTGCCATGCCCTCCTCCAGGGGATCTTCCCAACCCAGGGACTGGACCCACGTCTCTTACATCTCCTTCACTGGCAGGCAGGTTCTCACCACTCATGCCACCTGGGAAGCCCTATGATGGTATCAGTGAGTACAAAAAACAAACAAACAAACAAGAAGAAAAGAACCACCAACTAGCTAATAAGCAGTGGAGTGGAACGCCAACACAATTCTCCAAACTTTGAGCTTGGGGTTCTTCCTATTATATAGTACTGTCTCTCTGTCAGCACCCCTAAGACTTTAGAAATCAGAAGGCAACGGAGCACAGATAACCAAGAAGGACCTACCACACAGCACATGGAGCTATACTCAATCACATGTAATAACTGAGAATGGAAGAGGATGCAAAAAGTGAATATGTATGTATAACTGAATCACTTTGCTGTATACCTGAAACTGCCACAGATTGTAAACCACCTATATTTTAATAAAAATTTTAAAGACAACAGAGCACATGGCCTCTTTCTGAGCGACTGCTTTGCTCTAGGCCCACGTGCAGTGATGACCGCACACGGCCACCCTGCTGCTCGGTCCAAACCGGCCACTGCTCCCCCAGACGCCACATCCACGGGCCACACCACGGCCCTCTGGGCACAGACACCTGTGCTGCTGCCCAGGAACTCACCAGCTTTGGGCTGGTTTCATTTCCGTTTGCATGGATTGAACATGAGGGTGGTAGGAAGGAAGCTGCTAGAATCCCACCGGCTCCAGGAAGCCCCCACGCGTGGACCTCTATCCACCTTTCCACACGGCACGGATGCCCAGACCTGCGTAGACAGTCACTGGAGATGCTGCTCTGTGGCCTGGCCCAGGGAGGGGGGTGGAGCAGAAATCACAGGGGCTCATGGCCCCCCGTCAGGGGGCTGAGGGCTGCCTTGCCTCCCACGGAGGCCTTCTCCCTTAGCTCCCCATATGAGCAGGTGCAGGCTATAATCCCACGCACTGGGGATCTCTTGGGACAGTTCTTAACCCCTGCCTTCACGCTGCCACCGAGCTGTGATAGTGATCAAGACTGAAGAGGAGCCAGGACAGCCAGAGGCATCCCACCTCCCACCTGGACCGGTACTGACACTCACATCGGACCGTACACATCGAACTCTCACGACCTGGTTCAACGGTTACCAACATCGTGCCGTTTTCGTTTCCCTGTCTTCCACTGGGATCTCAAGGTCCCAGTCAACTCTTATCCTTATATTTTTACATCCTTATATTTTTCTTTGGGGGGTAAACTTAAACACGCTGAAATGCACAAATCTTAACTGAATAATTGTGACGAATTGAATCACCTGTGAAGCCCACACCCTATCCCCTTAAAGAGCATCCCCAGCTTGTCAGAAGGCGGCCTCCTGTTCCACCTCCCAGAAGCAATCACCGTTCGGACATACCTCACCGTAGACCAGCATAGCTGGGATTCGAACGTCACATAAATGGAGTCATATAAAGCACGCTGTCGGGGAGAGGCTCGGCTTCTTTTTTTAGCTTCACGTCCACGAGAGTCACCCGCCCGGCCGATTCGGCCACTGCTTCCTCCTCTCCGGTGGCCGGTGGCATCCCCCGGGTGACCGTGCCACAGTTCGCTTGTCCTTTCACCCACGGGTGGCCACTGGAGCTGTCTCCAGTTTTGTACAATTGTTGAGTGAAGGTTCTGTGAACACTAGGATGTAAATATTTTGGACAAATATTTTCCTGTGTTGTTTTGTTGTTTTTATTTTTTATATAAAAACACGATCGCATTACTGGAGTCTAAGGGCATGAGTTTAACTTTATAAGAAACTGCCAAACACGTTCCAAAGTGGTTTCACCGCTTTGCAAACCTGGCGGAATCAGGCTGGAACTGCAGCTGCTCTTTTCAGACGTAGCCATGCTCTTCGGCGGGTGGAGCTGCACCCTCGTGACATCTATCTGCACCTTCCTGACAGCTACGATGCTGAGCGCTTCTCTATGGGCTCATTTGACCAATGGACGTCTTCCTTGGTGAGCTGACTGGTCAACTCTTCTGCCTATTTTTAAAAATAAGGCGTTTATTTTTTGTTGTTGAGAATAAGAACTATATTCTCAGTATGAGTCCTACGTCACCTCTGCCTGGAGAATACTTTCTCCCAGCCCAGATCTGCTCATTCTCTATCCTAAAATATACTTTTAATGGACTGGAAGGATTTTTTAAAATGAAGTCTAATCAGAAATTTCCCTTTGAACATTGCTTTCTGTGTCCCGTGCAAGAACCTGTTGCCTACCTCCTGGTTAGAGAGATACTGTCCAATGTTTTCTTTTAAACACTTTATAGTTTTAGCTTTACTTTATATATACATGACACACCTCAGTTTTTGTTTATGAGGGAAGGGAAGCCAAGTTTCTTCTTTATTTATTTGTTTATGGTCATGCGAGGTCTTCCTTCTGCACAGGCTTTTCTAGTTGCGGCGGGCGGCGGCTTCTCCTGCTACAGGGTGCGGGCTCCAGACACACGGGCTCCTTGGTCGTGGCTCACAGGCTTACTCTGCGGCATGTGGGGTCGTCCCAGACCAGGGGTCAAACCGTGTCCCCTGCACTGGCAGGCAGATTCTCATCCACTGACCACTAGGGAAGTCCAAAGTTTGTTTTTTTTCCCCCTTTATGGGCATCAAGTCATTTCAGTAATATTTGTCTTTTTACAAAACCTTACTTTTACCATTGAACATTTTAGACGTCTTCGTTAAAAACCAATCGGCCATATAAGGGTGGGCTCTGGAACCTCTATTTCACTCCACTGTTTACTAATGTCTATTTTATATTCTCAGACTAGAGCCACACTGCTTGATGCTGGACTTTGCAATAAGTCATGATGTCAAGCATCACAAGCTCTCTCAGTCTTGAGGCTGGCCCATCTTTCCTAGGCTTCTAAATCAATGTTAGAACCAATTACCGAAATGCTTACTGTGTGAGACTGGGATTGCGTTGAAAACATAATCAAATTGGAGATGAGAGACAGCTTACCAGTACTGAGCCTTCCAGCCTTTCACAAACATGGTGCGTGCCTCTTCATTTATTGAGGGATTGCCTGTTTTCTCTCATCAAAGTTTTGTCATTTCAGTGTGACATACTCTGTATGTCTTTTGTTAACTTTATTTCTACTTTATGCTTTTTTGATGCTTTTACACATTGATTTTTTAAAATTTTACTTTCCAACTGGTTGCTGCTAATTTATAGAAATTCAATTGTATTTTTGAATATTGACCTTCATCCTAAGACTTTGTTAAATGTACAGATTTGTCCTAATAAGATATTGTTGTGGTGCTTGTTGTCAATAACTTAGGATTTTCTGTGTAAATAATCAGCTTGTCTGAGACAGGACAGTCTTACCTCCTTATTTCTATTTCTTCTTCTTATCTTTCTGTACTGGGCAGACCCCCATATGAAGCTGAATGTAGTGATGGTAAGAGGTATCCCTGCCTCGTTCCCCGCCGTAGAGAAAAGCATCACTGTCTAGTAAATGGCTTCCCTGGTGGCTCAGACGGTAAAGAATCTGCCTGCAGGGCAGGAGACCCGGGTTGGATCTCTGAGTCAGGAAGATTCCCTGGAGAAGAGAATGGCTTCTCCAGTATTCTTGCCTGGAGAATTCCATGGGCAGAGCCTGCTGGGCTACAGTCCAAGGGGTCGCAAAGAGTTGGGCACAACTGAGCGACCGACACACACTTTTATCGGATTGAGGGAGTTTCCTTCAATTGCTAGATACCTGAGAATGTTTGTCTTGAACAGGTTTTAATTTTTACCAAATTTTTTTACGAATCTACTGAAATGAATCTTTCTTTTTTTATTCAATTTCAATGATTTTCAATTTCTGTGGTCTCTGATTTTCAAACATTAAACCAACTTTACATTCATAGGATAAAGCCCACTTGGTCATGATGTATATTTCGCATGTACTGTTGGATTCAGTGTGTTAACATTTTGTTAAAGATTTCAGCATCAATGTTCTTAGAAGATACTGGTCTATAATTTGTTTTTTTCTGTGACTCTTTTTGTCAGGTTTGGGTATTACAATTATGCTACACTCGATATGAGTTTAAAAGTTTCCTTTCTCTATTTCCTAAAAGATTATTGTAGGATTGATGATTTTTCTGCCTTATATATTTGAGGAACCCTCTGGGTCTAGGGTTCTCTTGTGGGAAATTACTTTGATAGGAATTTTAAGGTCTTACCTGGCTTCCTTTCACCTTGTGTAATTTTTCATAAGCTGTATGTTTTTTGAGGAATCTGTCCATTTCAATTTTCGTTTATTGACAAATGTCAAAAGACAAATGTCAAACTGTCAGATCTATCAAATTTATGGCATAAACCTGTTTGTAATATTTCCTTATTACACTTCTGCAGGTGCCTGCAGGATCTGTAACGATCTCCCTTCTTTCATGACTAATACCATCAGCTTTTGCTTTCCCTTTTTTTTCTGAATTATTTTTGCCAGGAGTTTGTGACTTTACTAACATTTTCAGTAGACCTCACTGGGCGTTGTCCTGATCCCGGCTGTTACGGGCTGTTCCTGATTTATTTCTGCTCCAAGTTCTATCATTTCCTTCCTTCTAGCTGCTTTGGGTTTCATGTACTCATTTTTTTTTCTAGTTTCTTGAAGTGGAAAATTAGATCATTGATTTAAATCACTTTCTTTCTAAAATAAGCGTTTTGGAGTTATAAATTTCCCTCTGAACACTGTTTTAACTACATTTCATAAAATGTGATATACAGCATTTGTATTTTCATTCAATTTGAATTCTTTCTCTTTCACATTGTGATTTCTCCTTTGACATATGGGGCTTTTTCAAGTTCATCATTTAACATAAAAATATTTGGAACTTTTCTGGAGCTCTTATTCTTATTGATTTCAAATGCAATTCCATTGTTGCCATAAGACACATTCTGTAATATTTCAACCTTCTGAAGGTGATTAAGTGTCATTTTATGGCATGGCATATGAATTATCATGATAAGCATTCCATGTATGCTTGAAAATAATGTGAAATCTGCAGACTTGGGCAGAGTTTCCATCAATGTCAATTAAGCCACTGAGATCCTATAATTTAGGTTTATAATTTAAGTGGGTAAATTTATAAACATATAGATTTATAATCATAATTCATAATCAAGATTCTCTGTCTTTACTGATTCTTTTTGTCTAGTTATTTTATAGATTCCTGACAACACAGTTTTACTAAGCCTAGTAAATTCTGTCCTTTTTGGTGCAGTTATTTTGAACCTCTAGTCCTAAGGCTTGTACAAAGTGTTTATGGTTATGTCCTCCTGATAGACCTTCATTAGTATGAAGTGGTTTTCTTTATATTTGGTGATATGTTTTGCCTCAAAGCCTATTTTTATATATTACATATTATTATATCTATATATTATATATCTATTTAATACACATCTATTTTTATATATAGGAGTCCCTGGTGGGTCAGTGGTAAAGAACCTGCCTGCCAATGCAGGAAACCAGGGTTCAATCCCTGGACTGGGAAGATCCCCTGGAGGAGGGAACAGTGACCCACTGCAGGATTCTTGCCTGGAGAATCCCATGGACAGAGGAGCCTGGTGGGCTACAGTCCAGGGGGTCATAAGAGTTGGGCATGACTTAGTGACTAAGCCACCAGCAGCAGCATTTTTATGAAATATATATATATATATATCTGCATTTTTCATCTGCATGCAGACTAGTCCCCTGTAAGTGTTCAACAGCTTCTGCCAGTGGCCACTGAGCTGGGCAGCTGAGCCCTGGAATGTCTCTGTGCTCTGTGTTGAAGACTAGCTTCCTGGGTATAGAATTCTAGGTTAGCAGATGCTTTCAGCACCTTGGTTTAAAATATGATTCCAGTGTCTTCTGGTCTCTGTTCCAGAAGAGACCTCTGTGGTTGCATCGCCATTTGCCTTATGTAAGATGCCATTTCCCCCTAACTGCTTTTCAAAATTTCATACTTATGCTTGGATTTCAGGAACTTAACTACGACATGCCTAGAGGTCTGCAGTTTTGGTTTTTCTTCTCTTATCCTACTTGGAATTCTTTGAGGTTGTTGGATTTGTAAACTTGATGTTTTTTAAAACATTCAGGACACTTTAAATTATTATTTCTTCAAATCTATTTTTCCATTCCAGTATCTTTCTCATTGCTTTTTGGAACTTTAATTACAGATGTGTTAGATTCCTTGATCTCTATTTAACTCTAGGCTTTGGAAGCTCTGTTCATTTTCTTCAGTGCTTTTTCTCTTCTTCAGAATTGATCATTTCTATTGATCTATTTTCTTTTTTTTTTTTTTTGGCTACACTGGTCTTTGCTGTGGCAAACGGGCTTCTCTCTGATTTCACAATGCAAGCTCAGTTCCCCTGCAGTATGTGGGATCTTCGTTTCCCCACCAGGGATGGAACCCACATCCCCCTCATGAGAAGGCAGATTCTTGACCATTGGCCCATTGGAGAAGATCTCTATTGATCTGTTTTCAAGTTCACTGATTCTTCCATCATTCGTCTCATTCTTCTGTGAAGTCAATTCTGTGATGACTTCAGTTCTATTTCTGAATATTTAAAGCCAATAATTTCTACTTACCAGTTTTCTTCCAGAGCTCTCCAGCTATTCATTTACTAGGCATTTACTTTCCTTTATCTTCTGGTATACATGTTATTAAGTTCTTTAATGCATACCTATGCTCATTGCAGCATCTGGCTCACTTGAGTTGGTTGTTATTTGCTGTTTCTCTAAGTACAAGTACATTTTCTTGCTTCTTCACACATCCGTGGAGTGCTCAGTCACTCAGTCGCGTCTGACTCTGACACCACGGACTGTAGCCCTTGAGGAGCCTCTGTCCATGGGATTTTTCAGGCAAGAATACTGGAATGGGTTGCCATTTACTCTTCCAGGGGATCTTCCTGACCCAGGGATCAAACCCGAGTTTCTTGGTTCTGCATTGGCAGGTAGATTCTTTACCACTGCACCAATTACTATTAAACACAAGTCACTAGGGATGAAACACTGTAGTTTCTGGATTATTTTACACTTCTCTGGAGAATAATTTTTATTTCAGCAAGCAGTTAGTTTCAGGTCAGTTCAGTTCAGTCGCTCAGTCATGTCCGATTCTTTGTGACCCCATGGACTGCAGAACACCAGGCCTCCCTGTTCTTCACTGTCTACCAGAGTTTGCTCAAACTCATGTCCATCAAGTCGGTGATGCCATCCAACTATCTCATCCTCTGTTGTCCCCTTCTCCTCCCACCTTCAATCTTTCCCAGCTCAGGGTCTTTTCCAATGAGTCAGCTCTTTGCCGACTCAGGTGGTCAAAGTATTGGAGTTTCAGCTTCGGCATCATTCCTCCCAATGAATACTCAGGGTTGATTTCCTTTAGGATTGACTGGTTGGATCTCCTTCCTGTCCAGGGGACTCTCAAGAGTCTTCTCCAACACCACAGTTCAAAAGCATCAATTCTTCGGCGCTCAGCTTTCTTTATAGTCCAACTCTCACATCCATACATGACTGCTAGAAAAACCATAGCTTTGACTAGACGGACTTTTGTTGGCACAGTAATGTCTCTGCTTTTTAATATGCAGTTAGTTTGGCAGGGCTCAAACCCCATACTCTGCAGTGGACAACAGCTAAATTGTCTGTGTAATTGTACTGGTTTCCAGATGCCATTTTCTCACCCTGCAACACACAGCACAGCTCAGCGGTCAGCTGGCAGTGGGGTGGGCTGTATGTGACAGTCTGGGGCACCTCTCTTCCATCATTTTCTAACTTTCTAGATGGTCAGCCAGCCCCAAGGTCCCTCAGTCTAGAAACTCTGCACGTGTCTGCCATCCCAGCCACAAACTGTGGACCGGGGAGGTCCTTCAAGCAAAGACCCCAAGTGTGAACCCAAAAATATCGCCACCTCTGTGGCTTGTATTTTAAGACTGGGCTCCTCTCCAGTTTCTGCCTATTATCAGTTACTCTCCATTGACATTGAATGGGTTTTTATTATTATTATATTCTGTTCAGCTTTTGCAATGATTATCCTTGGGAGAGTTAACCTGAGAAGCTACTCTGTCATCACCACAGTCTTGAACTTCCATATATTGTATTTTGAGTATTGCCTATGATAAACCTAGGCTTCCCAGGTGGCTCAGTGGTAAAGCATCTGTCTGACAATGCAGAAGATGCAGGTTTAATCCTTGGGTAAGGAAGATCCCCTGGAGTAGGAAATGACAACCTACTCCAGTATTCCTGCCTAGAAAATCCCATGGACAGAGGAAGCTGGCGGGCTACAGTCCATGGCGTCACAGAGGCAAACACGACTGAGTGACCAAGCACACAGGATACGCTTGGTAGGTTTTGGTACCCAGCTCTGACCCAAACTAGTGTTAGGTGTTTCTCTTTAACTTCCGCAGCGGGCGCTCCCACAGCACTTTGAGGAAGTCCAGTGGACGGGACTGTGTCGGGATCACCCATGGAGGTTTCCTCTCAGGCTCTGGAGGCCAGCAGAACAGCAAGGTGAAAAGTGCCACCCAAGAATCCATAGAAATGTGCCATCCCCTCCTCAGACAGGTAACCACAGTCACCTCCCACCAACAACAAGCTCTGTAACAAGCTGGCACCCAGGTCAGTTCCCTTCTCAAAATCCTTTGGGAAAAAAACAACTGATGAACTTCAGAAAGTCTGTTTCTGTAACAAAATGTTCCTTCCTTGCTGCTTTTTTTAGCCTGGATTAGAACCAGCCACTCCTCTTACTGTGCTATTGTAATAACAATATGGTAACCTGGTATCTTTACTAGAAATCTAGACTTGGGAGACAGCCCCAGAAATAGGGTTTGCTTGAGGCCAATTTGGAACCAACCATCTCTCCAAAGGGCTTCCCCAGTAAAGAATCCACCTCCAATGCAGGAAATATGGGTTGGATCCCTGTGTCAGGAAGATCCTCTGGAGAAGGGCATGGCAACCCACTCCAGCATTCTTGCCTGGAGAATCCTATGGACAGAAGAGCCTGGTGGGCTACAGTCCATGGGGTCACAAAGAGTTGGGCATGACTAAGAGACAGCATCTCTCAAAATCTGGAATCCAGGCTCCAGGTTGCAAGAACCTCTCCTTTCTGCTGAAGTCCTGGTGGGCACACACTTTCTAGGAATGGTCACCCATCACTTTGTAGGAGTCGATCTGGAACCTTCAACTAGACCACAGCTCCCTACCGACAGGACCCCTTCTCCTCCTGTGGTCTCCACAACACTGAGGACCATGGGTGAGGTCCTAAATCCTGAGCCATTGCTGGTTTTACAATATCCAGTACAGGGGTCCCAAAGATGACCCAACCCAGCCACCCAGATGACGCGTAAGGATGACTTGTTGGCATCATTTTGGAGGCAGAACAAGAAGTTTCAACCTCAGATCTTCACACGACTTTAATTTCAACTTTGCCTTAGAGTTAAGTGCCTACTATGTGTCAGATCCCCTGCTTGGGACCAAGGCATATGAGACAAAGTAAGATCTGTGGTATCGAGAAGTCCACAGTCCAGTGGGGAAGCAGTGAATGCAAACATATGATTCTAAATATCAGAGATGTTAGTGAAGGAAACAGTGAAGAAAGGGTAATAGGTTTGGAGGAAGTAAGTTTGCAACAGTAATATTTATTACATTGTGAAGAACAGGGTTAGCTCCTCTCGGCTGCTGCCCCTAACCTCGGGTGTGGGGTAGCTCCTCTCAGCTGCGCTAAGGGCACCAGTTGCCGGGAGGACCTACCCCATGCCCGAGGCCAGGGGCCGCAGCCGGGAGGAGAAACCCCACCTCCAAGGAGTGGTGGCTGCGTGGGCACAGGAGGGCCTAGAGGAGCTATTCCACGTTCAAGGTCAGAAGGGGCAGCGGTGAGGAGATACCCCTCGTCCAAGGTAAGGAGCAGTGGCTGCGCTTTGCTGGAGCAGCCGTGAAGAGATTCCCCACGCCCAAGGTAAGAGAAACCCAAGTAAGACGGTAGATATTGCAAGAGGGCATCAGAGAGCAGACACAGTGAAACCATAATCACAGAAAACTAGTCAATCTAATCACACTAGGACCACAGCCTTGTCTAACTCAATGAAACTAAGCCATGCCCATGGGGCAACCCAAGATGGGTGGGTCATGGTGGAGAGGTCTGACAGAATGTGGTCCACTGGAGAAGGGAATGGCAAACCACTTTAGTATTCTTGCCTTGAGGACCCCATGAACAGTATGAAAAGGCAAAATGATAGGAAACTGAAAGAGAAACTCCCCAGGTCAGTAGATGCCCAATATGCTACTGGAGATCAGTGGAGAAATAACTCCAGAAAGAATGAAGGGATGGAGCCAAAGCAAAAACAATACCCAGCTGTGGATGTGACTGGTGATAGAAGCAAGGTCCGATGCTGTAAAGAGCAATATTGCATAGGAACCTGGAATGTCAGGTCCATGAATCAAGGCAAATTGGAAGTGGTCAAACGAGATGGCAAGAGTGAATGTCGACATTCTAGGAACCAGCAAACTAAAATGGACTGGAATGGGTGAATTTAACTCAGATGACCATTATATCTACTACTGCGGGCAGGAATCCCTCAGAAGAAATGGAATAGCCATCATGGTCAACAAGAGTCCGAAATGCAGTACTTGGATGCAATCTCAAAAACAACAGAATGATCTCTGTTCGTTTCCAAGGCAAACCATTGAATATCACAGTAATCCAAGTCTATGCCCCAACCAGTAACACTGAAGAAGCTGAAGTTGAATGGTTCTATGAAGACCTACAAGACCTTTTAGAACTAACACCCAAAAAACATGTCCTTTTCATTATAGGGGACTGGAATGCAAAAGTAGGAAGTCAAGAAACACCTGGAGTAACAGGCAAATTTGGCCTTGGAATACAGAATGAAGCAGGGCAAAGACTAATAGAGTTTTGCCAAGAAAATGCACTGGTCATAGCAAACACCCTCTTCCAACAATACAAGAGAAGACTCTACACATGGACATCACCAGATGGTCAACAATGAAATCAGATTGATTATATTCTTTGCAGCCAAAGATGGAGAAGCTCTATACAGTCAGCAAAAACAAGACCAGGAGCTGACTGTGGCTCAGATCATGAACTCCTTATTGCCAAATTCAGACTCAAATTGAAGAAAGTAGGGAAAACCACTAGACCATTCAGGTATGACCTAAATCAAACCCCTTATGATTATACAGTGTAAACGAGAAATAGATTTAAGGGACTAGATCTGAGAGATAGAGTGCCTGACAGAGTGCCATAGATCTATGAACTGAGGTTCGTGACATTGTAGAGGAGACAGGGATCAAGACCATCCCCATAGAAAAGAAATGCAAAAAAGCAAAATGGCTGTCTGGGGAGGCCTTACAAATAGCTGTGAAAAGAAGAGAAGTGAAAAGCAAAGGAGCAAAGGAAAGAGATAAGCATCTGAATGCAGAGTTCCAAAGAATAGCAAGAAGAGACAAGAAAGTCTTCTTCAGCGATCAATGCAAAGAAATAGAGGAAAACAACAGAATGGGAAAGACTAGAGATTTCTTCAAGAAAATTAGAGATACCAAGGGAACATTTCATGCAAAGATGGGCTCGATAAAGGACAGAAATGGTATGGACCTAACAGAAGCAGAAGATATTAAGAAGAGGTGGCAAGAATACACAGAAGAACTATACAAAAAATATCTTCACGACCCAGATAATCACAATGGTGTGATCACTGACCTAGAGCCAGACATCTTGGAATGTGAAGTCAAGTGGGCCTTAGAAAGCATCACTACGAACAAAGCTAGTGGAGGTGATGGAATTCCAGTCGAGCTATTTCAAATCCTGAAAGATGATGCTGTGAAAGTGCTGCACTCAAAATGCCAGCAAATTTGGAAAACTCAGCAGTGGCCACAGGACTGGAAAAGGTCAGTTTTCATTCCAATCAGTTGCAACAGTTAGAATTGGACATGGAACAACAGACTGGTTCCAAATAGGAAAAGGAGTACGTCAAGGCTGTATATTGTCACCCTGCTTATTTAACTTCTATGCAGAGTACATCATGAGAAACACTGGGCTGGAAGAAGCACAAGCTGGAATCGAGATTGCAGGGAGAAATATGAATAACCTCAGATATGCAGATGATACCACCCTTATGGCAGAAAGTGAAGAGGAACTCAAAAGCCTCTTGATGAAGGTGAAAGAGGAGAGTGAAAAAGTTGGCTTAAAGCTCAACATTCAGA
The DNA here is from genome assembly GCF_003369695.1 of Bos indicus x Bos taurus. NCBI lineage: Eukaryota > Metazoa > Chordata > Mammalia > Artiodactyla > Bovidae > Bos > Bos indicus x Bos taurus. Next base: position 1,980,181 of record NC_040079.1, on the reverse strand, counting down.
AAATGAAGATCATGGAATCTGGTCCCATCACTTCATGGGAAATAGATGGGGAAACAGTGGAAACAGTGTCAGACTTTATTTTGGGGGGCTCCAAAATCACTGTAGATGGTGACTGCAGCCATGAAATTAAAAGACGCTTACTCCTTGGAAGGAAAGTTATGACCAACCTAGATAGCATATTCAAAAGCAGAGACATTACTTTGCCCACAAAGGTCCGTCTAGTCAAGGTATGGTTTTTCCAGTGGTCATGTATGGATGTGAGGGTTGGACTGTGAAGAAAGCTGAGCGCTGAAGAATTGATGCTTTTAACTGTGGTGTTGCAGAAGACTCTTGAGAGTGCCTTGGACTGCAAGGAGATCCAACCAGTCCATTCTGAAGGAGATCAGCCCTGGGATTTCTTTGGAAGGAATGATGCTAAAGCTGAAATTCCAGTACTTTGGCCACCTGATGTGAAGAGTTGACTCCTTGGAAAAGACTCTGATGCTGGGAGGGATTGGGAGCAGGAGGAGAAGAGGACAACAGAGGATGGGATGGCTGGATGGCATCACTGACTCGATGGATATGAGTCTGAGTGAACTCCGGGAGTTGGTGATGGACAGGGAGGCCTGGCGTGCTGCGGTTCATGGGGTCGCAAAGAGTCGGACACGACTGAGCGACTGAACTGAACTGAACTGAAGGACAGGGAAGCCTGGCATGCTGTAGCCCGTGGGGCATAGAGTCAGACATGACTTAGCAACTGAACAACAACAAAGGCATCTCTGAGCTCATCCTCACGGACATTGACACTGCTTCTGGCAAACTGTGTGCCTGTAATTCGCAATCAAAGCCAGGGGGAGAACACAGGAGCCTCGATCCCTGTGTAACTTGTGAGATTTCCCCACCCAGGGCCTCTCCAGGCTGGGGGCCCTCTCCAGGCCCTCCCCCTGGCCCCCGCCGACCCTCACGTGCAGTCTTAGTAACCAGTTCAAGAAACGAGGCCGTGTCATCCAGGGCTGCGTAAACACACAGGTCAGCCAAGGTAAGAACACCATGAATCTGTGCTTCTGTTCGGCTGAACGCTGTCCATTAGCACACCCATGAGCTCGTCTCTTCTTCTGAGCTGCGTCCCCGCCCAGGAACACAGACCCCACGTGGAGGGGCACCTCGGGGCTCTGACGGAGTCCCATCAAACCCTGAAATTATTTTAAATTCCCTACTAATGTCTCTGGGTATATTCCCAAATCTAGCCCTGAGGCTGGAAAAACACATCAATCCGGTCTCTTCACACTGCACAAAGGTCTTCATTTCCCAGCTCAATTATAACTAGAAAGTATCTGAACTTGGCCTCGGTGGTCTGGTTTCCCCATTAACATCTGGATCCTTGGAATTAATCTCTTATAAGGACACTCCCCTTTAGACACCTAACTGGTTTCTCAATATGTCACATTTGAGGATTTCTGGTTTCTACAAATCTCAGACCATGTGAAAGAAGGATGGGTTGGGAGGGACACGAAAGTCACCGCTTCTGTGGGCATTAACTGATTGCAGCCTTCCTCGTCCTCCTTGAACAAAACAGAGGATATTTATTGGGAGACGCATAAGAGAGCCACTGATAAGGCCAAAATAGTATCACAATAAACTAACCAGGAAAGCAACCTGCACAGACAGGTGGGCTTGAAATTACAGTAACCACCGCAGATCAATCCCTATTTTAGCCCAAGCTCCTGGGAAGAAAGACCACACGAGACATGAACGGTGGACTCGACCGTGTAGAAGATCCACGTGTGACTATGTCCTCCTGGAGGGAAGTGTCCAGGGGGCTGACGTGGGGCTCTGGAGGGGGCCCTGACCCAGTGAATCTCCGCAGCAACAACTAGAGGAAACTATCAACAAATGTGTCCATGAAGTGTATATGTATACAATCCCGAGGGGACACAGTACAAGCATTTGTAACCTGACAGGCTTTCAAAAAACAATAGCTAAATGACCGAAACTAACTTCATGTAACAAGTCCTGTACTTCAAAAGCTCAACTGCAGAAGTAGGGAAAACTGAGGATACTAATTCTTCAAGAGATGGGAAAACCAGACCACCTGACCTGCCTCTTGAGAAATCTGTATGCAGGTCAGGAAGCAACAGTTAGAATTGGACATGGAACAACAGACTGGTTCCAAATAGGAAAAGGAGTTCGTCAAGGCTGTATATTGTCACCCTGCTTATTTAACTTCTATGCAGAGTACATCATGAGAAACGCGGGACTGGAAGAAACACAAGCTGGAATCGAGATTGCCGGGAGAAGAGTGAAAAGGTTGGCTTAAAGCTCAACATTCAGAAAACAAAGATCATGGCATCCGGTCCCATCACTTCATGGGAAATAGATGGGGAAACAGTGGAAACAGTGTCAGACTTTATTTTTCTGGGCTCCAAAATCACTGCAGATGGTGACTGCAGCCATGAAATTAAAAGACGCTTACTCCTTGGAAGGGAAGTTATGACCAACCTAGATAGCATATTCAAAAGCAGAGACATTACTTTGCCAACAAAGGTCCATCTAGTCAAGGCTATGGTTTTTCCTGTGGTCATGTATGGATGTGAGGGTTGGACTGTGAAGAAAGCTGAGCACCGAAGAATTGATGCTTTTGAACTGTGGTGTTGGAAAAGATTCTTGAGAGGCCCTTGGACTGCAAGGAGATCCAACCAGTCCATTCTGAAGGAGATCAGCCCTGGGATTTCTTTGGAAGGAATGATGCTAAAGCTGAAACTCCAGTACTTTGGCCACCTCATGCGAAGAGTTGACTCCTTGGAAAAGACTCTGATGCTGGGAGGGATTGGGGGCAGGAGGAGAAGGGGACGCCAGAGGATGAGATGGCTGGATGGCATCACTGACTCAATGGATGTGAGTCTGAGTGAACTCTGGGAGTTGGTGATGGACAGGGAGGCCTGACGTGCTGTGATTCATGGGGTCGCAAAGAGTCGGACACGACTGAGTGACTGATCTGATCTGATCTGAGGATACTAATTTGTGTTTTAAGAAAAATAACAGTAATACTTGAGAAGCTTCCTGAATGATAGCACTTAAGCATGGTCCACCAGATGACAGACGTTCCTCCACCTTGAGGCTGAGCTTTTTCTGTTTACCATCAGATCCTCAGCAACTAACACATGTTCAGCACTTAATAAACGTGTGTTGGGATGGGTGAATGGACAAAGCAGGATACGAAGTGGCCACAAGAAGCAGCTGGACGATCTGTGCCGACGCTCTGCTCTGTGCAGCCCAGGACAGGCATGGCCCCGGGGCTGGCAAGGCCACCGGGGCACTCGTTTCGCCCAGCACAGGTCAGAGGAGGTGCTGAGTCAGTGCTCAAAGGACGCCACTGACTAGCTGGAGGGTCTTGAAACAGCGCTGTAAGATCAACACAGGTTTCTGGAGCAGTGAAAATACTCTGCATGCTACCACAGTGCTGGGCCCACGGAGTTACCTCTTTGTCCAAAACCATAGACTGGTATGTGGGAGACCTGGGTTTGATCCCTAGGTTGGGAAGATCCCCTGGAGAAGGGAACGGCTACCTACTCTAGTATTCTGGCCTGGAGAATTCCATGGACTGTATAGACCATGGGGGTCACCAAGAGTCGGACACGAATGAGCGACTTTCAGTTTCACTTAGACTGGACACACCAAGAGTGCGCCCTGATGCAAGCTACGGGCTCTGAGTGATGACCACGTGAACCTGCGGCGCCACTGACTGTAACAAATGGACCATCTGGTGGGGATGTTGAAAGCGGGGAGGCTGGGCTGGGGCGAGGGGGGCGAGGGGTAGGTGGGAACTGCCTGTACGTTCCTTTCAGTTTTGCCAAGAACCTAAAACTGCTCTAAAAATATGATGTCTTTTTAAAAAGATTAAACTGGGGAGGAAGCTGTAAATGGCAATAATGTGAAAAAGTAAAAGCAAGCACAAACCAAGGCAGTCACGATGGCCAAGTTTCCGACTCTGGAGGGCCACACCCCCCTAGGAGACCGAGGGGGAAGCCCTTCTGCTGAACTTCAGTCGCCAAGGAAACCCCAGGGAGCCTGCAGCCAGCATCCCTGGACGGTGGGGGCAGGCCCACCCAGCGAGGCCTCCAGCCCCCACACATTCCACCCACGGGCATTCCTGGGTTCCTCCCGAACACCCACCACCTCGTGGACAAGCCCACCCCCAGGACATTAGGGACCGTTCAGTCGTGCGACCCCCACGTTGAAGACCCTGACAGGAGCTAAAGGGGCAAACCGCGTGCCTCTCAAAACGGAAGGCCTGCCGCCGGCCCGCACGCGCCACCAGGAGCCCCGCACCAGGCGTACACGAGGTCTCCTCCAACGCGCCTGGTGCGGGAAGAAAGTCACACAGGGCGGCTGGCCGGGCACAGCTCACAGGCAAACATCTGAGCCAAGGGGCTGCCTTGGACGAACAGGCTGGCAGACGTCGGCACCGCAGGCATCAGGGAGCTAAGGGTGCCCAGCAGACGCGCTGGGGATGAGAACTCGTCCTCCTGAGTCAGGACGAGTGTTATGAGGCTGCCTTTCCTGGGAGGGCTGCAAGGTAGCCGCTTCCCAAATGCATGTGACCTCAGGTCCTTTGTTCCCCCCGGAGCAACGCCCCACCCCCTCCCCCGGGATGGCCCTCAGCATGCGCACAGCAAGCGGGATGCCCCCTTCCTGCCGGGCTGTGGTCCAGGAAACCACAGTCTGGACATGAACGGACAGGTCAGATGGCACTTGGAGGGCACAAGCAGCCACCTTGACCCAGAACCGACAGGACACACACAGGTCCCCACCCCAGGGGTCCCTGTAGGCACAGTTCAAACAGCACCCAGCTCCTTACAGAGGTCTCAGATGCGACCCCAAGGAACACTTGAGGCTGAGTCTGAAGCGGGGCAGGGGCTCCTGTTACGCGGCAGATCACTGTCCTTGCCAGATGCTGGTGCTCGGGAAGGTGGGGCAGTGGGCGCACCTCTGTCCACTGGCATCGAGCTAGACTGATACAAAAAATCAGGCAGATGGCCATACCTGCCACCCAGAGCTTCACTTGAGGGCATGAAATGGTTTTTACGAGCATGAATTTAAGTTGCCAGACTCACAAGATAGTCTTCCTCAGACGCTTACCAAAACATTACAATTTTCAGTATTCATGTAAAATTAAGAGGTACTGTTGGTCCAGCTAGTAAGGTTACGCTTCAAATCTTCCAAGCTAGGCTTTAGCATTCCGTGAACTGAGAACTTCCAGATATTCAAGCGGGGTTTAGAAAAGACAGAGGAACCAGAGATCAAATTGCCAATGTTTGTGGGATCATAGCGAAAGCAAGGGAATTCCAGAAAATATCTACCTCTGTTTCATTGACTACGTTAAAGCCTTTGACTGTGATCATAATAAATTGTGGAAAACTCTTAAAACGAGATGGGAATACCAGGCCATTTTACCTGTCTCCTAAGAAACCTGTATGCGGGTCAAGAAGCAACACTTAGAACCCTGTATGGGACAACTGAATGGCTTAGGATTGAGAAAGGAGTATGGAAGCAACACTTAGAACCCTGTATGGAGCAACTGAACGGCTTAGGATTGAGAAAGGAGTGTGACAAGGCTGTTCACTGTCACCCTGCTTATTTAACTTGTATGAAGAGCACATCATCGGAAATGCGGGCTGGATGAGTTACAAGCTGGAATCAAGACTGCCAAGAGAAATATCAACAACCTCAGATATGCAGATGTTACCACTCTAATGGCAGAAAGCAAGGAGGAACTAAAGAGCCTTTTGATGAGAATGATGGAGGAGAGTGAAAAATCAACATTCAAAAAACCAAGATCTTGGCATCTGGTCCCATCACTTCATGGCAAATACATGGGGAGAAGGTAGAAACAATGACAGATTTTTCTCTTCTTGGGCTCTCAAATCACTGCAGATGATGATTGCAGCCATGAAATTAGAAAACAGTTGCTTCTTGGCAGGAAAGCTAAGACAAACCTAGACAGTGTGTTAAAAGCAAAGACATCACTCTGCCGACAAAGGTCCGTATGGTCAAAGCTATGGTCTGTCCATTAGTCATGTACGGATGTGAGAGCTGGTCAATAACGAAGGCTGAGCGCTGAAGAATAGATGCTTTCCAACTATGGTTTTGGAGAAGACTCTTAAAAGTCCCTTGGACTGCAAGGTGATCAACCAGTCAATCTTAAAGGAAATCAACCCTGAGTATTCATTGGGAGGACTGATGCTGAAGCTGAAACTCCAATACTTTGACCACCTGATGTAAAGAGCCAACTCACTGGAAAAGACCCTGAGCTGGGAAAGATCGAAGGCGGGAGGAGAAGGGGACAACAGAGGGTGAGATGGTTGGATGGCACCACTAACTCGATGGATGTGAGTTTGAGTAAGCTCTGGGAGTTGGTGATGGACAGGGAGGCCTGGCGTGCTGCAGTCCATGGCGTTGTGAAGAATCAGACGCAACCTGGTGACTGAATAACAACAAGTTTATCTCAGGGGTCAGCAGCCACGTGGCGCCAGTTTCCAGGGACCATCGGCAGGATTTGAGTGAGTTCCCTCTTGACCGGTTCCTTTGGTTCCACCCTGACACTTCTGGCTTCACAGGGATGATAGTCACAGGCCCTTGACAACTCTTCTCTCAAATATCCCACTGCTATTTCCTCTCTGTCACAGACCTTGCCACTAATTTTTCAGCAGACGTTGATCGAGTTCTGTTCTGTGTGCCAAGGAGAAAACTGAACAGTTAACCCTGCCGTCCTGAGGCGTACTTCCTAGAGGGATTATACCCTGACCACAGACATTGTACATTATTTTTAGCAGAATTTTCTCTCTCCTTCAAAAGTAGAAAAGGACAGTAAGCGGAATACCAGGGAAATACACTCCCAGTCTCATGCCAGTGAAGACATTCCCTGGAATTACAGATTCTAGAATCTTGCAAGGAATTCCTGGGATCAATAGGCCACGGCAGGAAGGGAAGGCCACGGTTTCAGGTTCTCTGCACAGCTTTAGGAAGTGGGACAAGATCTAACATATTCTTATCTCGTTTCATAAAACTCGAGAAGCGCGTAGTTTTAGGAAAAGCTGTGAGACAGTTTTCGTGTCTCGGCGTATGCGTCACAGCCTAGTGGGTGAGCAAGTGACCGGGGACGATCTTTAGCACTTTACAGTCTCCTTTCGCCTGTGAGTCCCAGGTCACCCCGTGGGATCAGGGTGGGTGCTCGGGGTTTTCCATCCCAGCCCTCCGCCCCGGAGGATGGGGCGTCTGGGCCTCGTCCCTGGGAGTTTCGCAGCTCGGCCCCCGGACCAGCGTGTTTTTCTGGGGGTCACTACGAGAAACTGCTTTATGAGCACTGTCACTCTGAATCCCTCACCGAGAAGCAGGGGCATAAATAATTAAGAAACTCCTGCTGCATTTGTGGTTGAGGACGCTGCGCACCAACCCTCGGGGCCTGATGTGAAAAGTCCAAGGTGAATATTTTTTGCATTCAGTTCTTGGAAAAGGCTTCCTCCTTCTCAAGAACGAAAATGTCTCTTCCTTTCTGAGGAAGAGAATTCTGATTCTCGCCCTGTCTTCATATTCACTGACCTCACCAGAGCGGAAGAAGGTGGAGAAGAAAGGAAAGCAAGGCCAGAGAAGAGGGAACAGGACATGCTGAGCTGGCAGAGTGCAGGGGACGGCTCGCTGAGCGCAGACGGTCCTTGGGCCTTGGACTGTGTTGTAAACACCACTGAAAGGCCCAAAGTCTTTTGTGAAGAAGAAACGTGAGCTTATAGCACAGAAAACTCTACTCAATACTCTCTAATAAAAGAAGCTAAAAAAGAATGATATACATATATGTAAAACTGAGTCACTTTGCTGTACAGCAGACACTAATAGCATTGTAAATCAACTATACTCCAATAAAAATTTTAAAGTAAATTAGAAAAAGAAACTCAGGGTCTTCAGCAGCCTCTCGGGAATCCCTCACACCCCGGGGCTGCCTGTCCCACCCACCTGGGGACCATCCCACTGCAACCACCACCCTCCAAGGAGCCCAGGTCACAGAGAGGTGACGAGGAAGCCCCCGTCGGGAGAGGGAACTGGGTACCACTTGAAGCAAATGGGGCTTCTGGTCTGGGTCACCTGCACAGCCGGGAGTCGGATGCACTGTGCCACGGCCACATCTCAGACACGCCCACGAGAAATTAACCTGAAATGCAACCATGACAACCGCTGGCATCTTACCGCCCACCCATGATGGAGTTCACAGACCTTCTGTGAGGCTGGACCAAATCTGTCCGGAGCTGCAACTCCCAGGAGAGGGAGGCCAGCAACCTGTGAGGACAGCTCGTTAGTGGAGTAGATGCAGGATGCAGGCTGGCGTCCACACCGTGTCCTCAGGAGCACTGGGTCCAGGGCACCAGAGGTGAGAGGTGGGTTCTCAGGCTCTGGGGGCTGGGGGCCCAGGCCTCACCCCAACTCTCCCAGGTGGGCTGGTCTTATCTGTTTTCTCATGGAGGCCCTGAGTGAGATATAATGTGAAAACAGGATTCTACTGTCCCCAAACACTGATATGGCAGAACGAGGTGACCCAGGGGACACGTGATCCAGTGATCTGCCACCTGTCACTCAGCCTACCTGCATTCCTCACGGCTCGGGTCATGACCCCTAGTGACCCTGTCTGCAGACTCCTCACGGCTCGGGTCATGACCCCCAGTGACCCCGTCTGCAGACTCCTCATGGCTCAGGTCATGACGCCCAGTGACCCCGTCTGCAGACTCCTCACAACTCGGGTCATGACGCCCAGTGACTCCCGTCTGCAGACTCCTCACAGCTCGGGTCCTAACCCCCAGTGACCCCGTCTGTGGGCTCAGTGACACTTTCCCATCTTTATCCTGACACAGTGACCCGCTCCCTCTGTATGGGACTCTCTCCTCACCTACACTGAGCCCTCGACTGCTTGCCCACCCTGAGCTGCTCTGACGCAAGCCCTGCCCTCCTTGGTGCCCCAGGCAGCAGCCAATGGCAGCCCCGCTGGGCGTCCATGGCCAAAGACAATCGGCGTGAGCACAGCTGGACTCGGGACACGGCCCAGAGCCTGGTTTCCTCCTGTTCCCCTGTCTCCTGCGGTCACGGGTAAGACTCCGGGTGCTGAAAGTCTTCCGTGTTGTGGGTTCAGAAGCATTCTGTGTGCACACATGTGTGTGTGCACGTACACGCCTGCTTTTGTGTATGTGTGTGTGGGTGTGCTCAGACATGTTCAACTCTTTGCAACCCGATGGGCTGTACCCGCCAGGCTCCTCTGTCCATGGGCTTCCCAGGCAAGAATGCTGGAGTGGGTTGCCATTTCCTCCTCCAGGGGATCTTCCCCATCCAGGGATAGAACCTGCGTCTCCCACACTGGCAGGCAGATTCTTTACCTGTGAGCCACCTGGGAAGCCCTATGTTGAAACACTAACCCTCAAAGTGACAGTATTGGGAGGTGGGGCCTTGAGCAGGTGATCAGGCCACAAGGGTGGGGCCCTCGTGGTGGAATCAGTGCCCTTGGGAGAAGAGTCTCTTGACCCTGTAGATCAACCATCAGATCAGATCAGATCAGATCAGTCGCTCAGTCGTGTCCGACTCTTTGCGACCCCATGAATCACAGCACGCCAGGCCTCCCTGTCCATCACCAACTCCCAGAGTTCATCCAGACTCACGTCCACAGAGTCAGTGATGCCATCCAGCCATCTCATCCTCTCTCATCCCCTTCTCCTCCTGCCCCCAATCCCTCCCAGCATCAGAGTCTTTTCCAATGAGTCAACGCTTCACATGAGGTGGCCAAAGTACTGGAGTTTCAGCTTTAGCATCATTCCTTCCAAAGAAATCCCAGGGCTGATCTCCTTCAGAATGGACTGGTTGGATCTCCTTGCAGTCCAAGGGACTCTCAAGAGTCTTCTCCAACACCACAGTTCAAAAGCATCAATTCTTCGGCGCTCAGCCTTCTTCACAGTCCAACTCTCACATCCATACATGACCACAGGAAAAACCATAGCCTTGACTAGACGGACCTTTGTTGGCAAAGTAATGTCTCTGCTTTTGAATATGCTATCTAGGTTGGTCATAACTTTCCTTCCAAGGAGTAAGCGTCTTTTAATTTCATGGCTGCAGTCACCATCTACAGTGATTTTGGAGCCCAGAAAAATAGTCTGACACTGTTTCCACTGTTTCCCCATCTATTTCCCATGAAGTGATGGGACCGGATGCCATGATCTTTGTTTTCTGAATGTTGAGCTTTAAGCCAACTTTTTCACTCTCCACTTTCACCTTCATCAAGAGGCTTTTGAGTTCCTCTTCACTTTCTGCCATAAGGGTGTGTCATCTGCATATCTGAGGTTATTGAGATTTCTCCTGGCAATCTTGATTCCAGCTTGTGCTTCTTCCAGCCCAGTGTTTCTCATGATGTACTCTGCATATAAGTTAAATAAACAGGGTGACAATATACAGCCTTGACGTACTCTTTTTCCTATTTGGAACCAGTCTGTTGTTCCATGTCCAGTTCTAACTGTTGCTTCCTGACCTGCATACAAATTTCTCAAGAGGCAGATCAAGTGGTCTGGTTTTCCCATCTCTTTCAGAATTTTCCACAGTTTATTGTGATCCACACAGTCAAAGGTTTCGGGATAGTCAATAAAGCAGAAATAGATGTTTTTCTGGAACTCTCTTGCTTTTTCCATGATCCAGCGGATGTTGGCAATTTGATCTCTGGTTCCTCTTCCTTTTCTAAAACCAGCTTGAACATCAGGAAGTTCACGGTTCACAATCATACTTCAATAAAATAAATTTAAAACAGAGGAGAGTCTCTCTGCCATGTGAGGACACAGTGAGAGTATAGCTGGCTATGAATAGGCCGTGGGCTCCCACCAGACTCCAAATCGGCTGGTGCCATGACCGTGGACTGCCAACCCACAGAACTGTGACAGACGTGTTTTTTGTTTAAGCCGCCCAGTCCCTGACATTTTAGTTACAGCTGCGAGTTTCAAGACAAGGGAAGGGAAGGTGAGTGTCTAAGACAGCTGACTGTCCATGTCTCCAAATGTCACAGACGGACAACTGTCTGCACCTCGTCTCTCTGATGAAACATATATAAATATCCATGCATAAATATCCACGTCCTTAAGAACTATTTCAGTAACTTCACAGCACCCTGACGATTTGGAAGTGCCTGTCCAGTGGGTGTCATGGATGAAAAGCACTGATGAGGTAGAATCCACCATGAAAGGGTCATCAGAAAGGGTTCAATGCTAGAAACTGCCTGGCCAGGAACCACTGAGCCAAGACCAGAGGAGGGCGGCTTGCGGCTTGGACAGGCTACGACAGCTGTCCTCAAATACCTGCAGGGTTACACAGAATAAGATAAACACCTCTAGGTCCCCTGGACTGCAGCGGGGGAGCCACGGATGCAGCTGCTGGACTCTGGGTGTGAGTCCTGACTCTGGACATCAGTGGCCATGTGACCTCAAGCTTCCTGGTCTGAGATTTGGGGAAGTCTCAGCCTGTGTGGGGCAGCCCCACGAGACAGTTCGTGAAAACGGTGCTCACAGTGCTCGGCATCTAGGAAGAGGCTCAGAAAAGAACAGTTACTGGTATCGTATTGATGCCTAGACTCACCAGCTCTAATAGAGCAGGATTATGAAGCTATGACCTGCAATGAGATTATGGGCTGAAATCACAGGTAACTCTGGTTTATTGATCATGGAGAAATCTGAGGCCTGCCATGAGGTCATCTTGACAAATAATATAGTCCACAGCTGTCTGCCATGGTACATCTTCCACACAAGGCCTGAACTTTTCTAAATTAAAGCACTATTGGGTTAGCTGGGATTCCCAGGTGGTTCAGCTGGTAAAGAATCCACCTGGCAATGTAGGAGACACAAGAGACACAGGTTCGACCCCTGGGTCAGGAAGATTCCTTGGGTAAGGAAATGGCAACCCACTCCAGTATTCTTGCCTGGGAACACCCATGGAGAGAGGAGCCTGGCAGGTTCCATGAGGTTGCAAGAGTCGCACACAGCTGTGTCTGAGCACAGCACACTGGGTTAGAAAACGAAAGCTTCCCAAAGACCCCTAGTAACGAGGTCTTTCCACCACCCGTACACCATTCAGGTCTGAGAATGCCTGCCTCGGCCTGGGGTGGGGTCAGCAGGTGGTTGCAAATATCTGACACCCCCGATGGGAGGTGGGCTCAGGGTGGCTTCCACCAACAGAGGACAGCAGAACTGACAGCAGCAGGCAAGGTCTGAGCAGGAGAGAAAACCTCTAGTCACTTCAACAGGGAAAGCTCAGTGCAAAGAACTGGGGACCAGGGTGACGGGGGACCTCAGTGAGGAGCAGGGAGAACCCTGAGAGTTCAGGAAAGCAGGAGCCACGGAGCGCCCCACCCCAGGGCCAGGATCCAGAGGTGCAGGCGCGTCAGCCCATGGCTCTCACAACCCAGCTGCCTCAAGCCCGCCTTGAAACAGGGTTCTCTTCTGCCTCCCCGACTTCTCAAAGCCTCACCTGGCTCCTTCCGGTGGGACCTTCACATCCTGCGTGTGCAGCAAGCCCAGCGCCGCCCTGGGCAGGACCAGACATCACCCACGGAAATGGGCTCACGACTGATGGCCCCTCCTGGGTCCAGGCCAGCAGCCCATCCTCCTGATGACCAGAGCAAGTCTTGTACCTGTTCCTGTGGCTCCAGGAAGCTGAGCACCCAGAGCCACATGGAGATTCTCCTGCAGGCTCAGCCACTGCTCGGAAGGCATCTGGGTCAGGACCCAGCGCTTGTCAGGAACCGGGCACGTTCATTCAGTGTACAGTGGTAAACACGAGGCCCTGAGCCAGCGCAGAGGTGGGCGGCAGCCAGGGCAGCTGGGACAGCCCTCAGATGCCCCTCCCAGAGTCCACGGGGTTCCCTCTGTCCAGGGACCCTCCCTAGTCATCACCCCCATGCTGTCCCTGGGCTGTGAATTGATCCCAACTTGCCCTTTGCTGCAAACTGGTCCCTCTCTCTTCTCTTTGAGAAAAGGCTCAAATCACTGAGGCATGGCTAGTGAACTAACCAATATCCCAGGTTAACTGCCAAGAAGGGGCGGGAGGTTGCCTGCGTCAGCTCCGCGGAACACCTGTCTGCTAATGGGGTGCTGCCAGGGGACTCCAGGCAGCGTGCCAGCAGCAGGCGGGACGCACCAGGGCAGGGGGGGTCATCCTCCAGCCCCACAGGCCACTCCCCATGGCCTCCTGCTCACGGCTGTGGGAGGTGAGCGTGGATGGAAACTGAGGAGGAGCCAAGCAAATGTTCCACGTGTGACATGAGAGATGATCCAGCAAAGGAGAGGGTAAGACGGCTCAAAAGCACTCAGTGAGAAAAGTGACCGGAAGCGTGTCAAATTTAAAGTTCCATATGGACAACGCGCATCGCGTAGAGATGAGCAAGACAATCGCTTCCCTCCGGCCAATCGTCCTCTTAGATGAGCAGCAAGAAGCGGGTGTGTGCCTCTGGGAGCGGACGGGCCACGCTGGATGTGGTCAGAAAGGGGAGGGCCTGGCTGCGGGGGTGCAGGTGCAGCCCTGGGCGGCCCCCCGGGGGTGGGGACACCCAGAAGAGCAGACACGGCCAGCCGGGGTGGGGCGGGGGGACGGTCACTCCCGGCAGAGGAAACAGTCAGGGCGATGACCAAGCATCCTGCAGAGACAGGGCCCCAGCAGCAGAGGCCACACGGCGGCGTGTTGGCAGAGGGCTGGGCGCCGCACCGCTGCTTGGAGCCAGGAGGAAGGTAAAGTAACCCTAGGCTGGAGCCCGTCACCTGGGGAGAACGGTGACGTGAGACACAAGGGTGAGCAGTGGGGTTCTGAAGAAGACAGCGTTTGGTGGTTGACAACTTCACATCATCTGTGGAAACTACAGTCTGGGATCCAGAAGGCTTCCCTGAGGAAGTGATGTCCGAGTGAGACCCAAAATGTGAAGAGTTAACGATATGAAGTTCAGGGTGGGGAAGCAAGGTCGACAGAGACACAAGGCATTTGAGGACCGAATTAGGGATGGGTGGATGGATGATGGATAGATGGAATGGTGGGTGATGGATGGATGGATGGATGGATGGAAACAGGGTGGTTTCAGCTTTTACAATCATTTATAATCAGCCAAACACATGCGCGCGCACACACACACACACATCACATGGATACCGTGTGCCTACAATTCTTTCCTGTTTTAATATCAGACAAGGAACAGCAGCAGTGACCTCCCATACCTCAGCCCAACCTTAAGATCACATTCGGGAGGAAAAATAATATCTCCTAGAAAAACCCAATTGAAGATGAACAACCAAGCATTTCACTAGAGAGAAGAGTTACGTTAGGTGATATTCAGCACTTTACGCCTAACTCCAAGAGCAAAATGTGACACGTATCTGCCAACAGGAGACTTTTATAGAAACTGCCTTCAAAATTCCTTCATCTTCATTAACATATTTAAGAAAGAAGTTAATTAAGAGACTGCTCCCCTTTCAGGTTATTGTTACAACAATAAAACTAGAAATGACCAAGTGTCCCAAGTCAAAAGAGATAAAAGCAAAAATAAGTAAATGGGACCTAATCAAAAGCATTTGCACAGTAAAGAAACCCCATAAACAAAATGAAAAGACAACTTATGGACTGGGAGAAAATATTAGCAAATGATGCAACCAAGGGCTTAATTTCCAAAATATACAAACAGCTCATGCAGCTCAATATCCCAAAAAAAGCAAACAATCCAGTCAAAAAATGAGCAGAAGACCTAAACAGACATTCCTCCAAAGAAGACATACAGATGGCCAACAGGCACATGAAAAGATACTCAACATCGTTAATTATTAGGGAAATGTACATCAAAACCAAAGTGAGTCAGAATTACCAATTACACAACAGTCGGAATTACCATTGTTCACAACTCTACAAACAATGAACGCTGGAGAAGGTGTGGAGAAAAGGGAGCCCTCCTACAGTGGTGGGAAGGTAAATTGGAGCCGTTACCCTGGAGAACCCTGGGAGGGTCCTTAAAAACTGAAGACAGAGCTGCCGTACGATCCCGCAATCCCACTCCTGGGCATCTTTCCAGAAGAGGTAAAACTTGGATTTGAAAAGATCCATGCACCCCAGTGCTCACAGCAGCCGGGCATGGAGGCAGCCTAAGCATCCACCAGGAGAGGAGTGGGCAAAGAAGACAGGGCGCCGCGCAGTGGATGCCACTCAGCCGTGAAAGAGAATGAAGCAACGCCATCTGCAGCTCCAGGGTGGACCTGGAGACGCGCACACTAGCTGAAGCAAGTCAGAGACAGGGGTCACGTGATGTCACTTATACGTGGGGCTTAGAAAAGTGACACGAATGGGCTTAATTGCAGAGCAGAAATCGACTCACACAGAGAACCGCCTCACAGCCGCCAGAGGGGAGGCGGGGCGGCAGTTAGGAGTCTGGAACCAAGACACACACCACACACACACCACAGACGGCCACCAAAGACCTGCTGCACAGCACGGTTTTGAAAATATTCAAGATTTTTTAATAACTTCTAGTCAAAAAGACTCTCGGAAAGCTTTAACGTGTGCGTGTGTGTGTGCGTGTGTGTGTGCGTGTGTGCACGTGCGTGCGTGTGTGTAACTGAACCACTTCGCTGGACACCTGAAACTGACACAGCAGTGTAAATGCTTCAGTTTAAAAACAGGCTAGCAGTGCGCACGTCGCGAGTGGGCACCGTGAACGGGGCTGCACCAACGCCTCGGATTGTCACTACCCTGCTCAGCCCCCCAGCCGCCTGGAAACAAGTGATAACACCATCCCCTTCTCATAGGCGAGGAAGCAGGCTCAGAAGGGTGTCTCGTGTGCTCAAGCTTACAGGGCTGTAAGTAACTGAAAGATTCGTGCTAACACCTATTAAAATGTCATTTTTGAAACAAGGGGAAAAAACACCCACATTCAACCCTCTGGGTCCCTCCTCGCCGCTCTCTATGTTGCTGCGTCTCGTTTCTCTTGAGTGAGCAAAACCCTGTCACTGGTTACAGGCTGTCGCCCTGGCAGGGCGCTCCCACCCAGAAAAGAAAAGGACCCCAGCACCCCGGAGAACCTCGCTGTCCCAGGACGCCCGCTCCTGCTGCTCAAGGACCCTGCGGGCCGGGAGCGCGGGACCCGGCCCTTCTCCCGTGAGCCCGCCGGGGACGCGGGCCGCCTGCCTGGACCGCACGATGGGAGGGCGTGCAGCCCGAAGGCTAGAGGGAGAAAGGGCCCCTTGGGGCTCACGCGGGGGCTGCAGAGGGCCTGGGGCGGACGCAGCCCAGACAGGCCTGCCTGCCACCACGTCGGCTCCAACAGTCCTGCTCACCCGGAAAGGCAGACGGGGAGACAACAGGGAGGGGGTCTCTCGGCAGAGGAGGAGCCTGCTCATCTGCTCCCCCAGAGCCCCAAGCCGAGAGAGGCCACAGCGCTGCGTCCCCTGGGAGCAGGACACTCGGAGCCCTCTCCTGACTTGGCCTTGAGGCCTCCGAGCCTACTGTGGCCCCAGCTCCCTCCTGCCTACGTTCTGTGAAAGCCCAATTAAGCTCGACACTGATATCGGTGCTTCTGCCTCGGAGATAAAAATAACCGGCGGAGCTGAACGGAGTTCTGTCCCAGTTTATTTAAGGCATAATCTCAAGCATCCCTTTGTCCTAATTACGGCGCTGCGCCCCAAAGGAGGGAGCACAGAGAAAGCCCAAGAGCGGGCCACGCTGTCCTTCCGATCTTCAGTGTGACTCTCTCAAATATTTACAAACCTCCCCAGAGCGGGGCTTCCCGGGTGGCTGCGGTAAGGAGCCCGCCTGCCAGTGCAGGAGATGTAAGAGATGTGGGTTCCACCCCCGGAGGAGGGCATGGCAACGCGCTGCGGTGTTCTTGCCTGGACAGTCCTGTAGACAGAGGAGCCTGGCAGGTACAGTCCACGGTCGCACAGAGTCGGACACGACTGAGTGACTCCGCACACACGCAGTGGAGGGGTAAGAAGGCTCAGCTTTGCCTCCTGGAGAAGAAAGTGGGGAGGAGATGAAGCCAGGCCTTCCTGAGGAACCAGAGGCTCAGTTCTTCCAAGTTCAAGAGATGGTTACGCTCTTTAACCGTGGTGACAGCCCCTCAGTATGTGTCCCCATGGTGCCACCTTCGTCCTTCGTGGGACGGTTCACACACCTGGGGGCTCAGAGCGCTGTGGGCGATGCCCAGCGCCAGCCACGGCCGTTGGAACCTGCCGCCCGGACAGCGGTCCTCTGGGTTGTGAGCCTGCGTTAACATCTGAACTTCTCATCTCACAGCAAATTTCATGGAAATCCATTTTTTAAATTTATAAATATATATATGTATATATATACTCGAAGGCTACTCTAGCTCTAATCTGCCTGCAATGCAGGAGACGTGGGTTCAATTCCTGGGTGGGGAAGATCCCCTAGAGAAGAAAATGGCAACCCATTCCCGTACTCTTGCCTAGAAAATCCCACAGACAGAGGAGCCTGGCCAGCTATAGTCCCTGGGGTCATAAAAGGTCGGACACGACTTAGCAACCTAAACAATAATATGTAATTTATGGAAAAGTGCTTAGGCAGATGTTCTGTTTCTGGATGTTCTGCAAATCCATCTGAAGGTATAGCTTGAGGCCCTGAGTAAGGTAACTTACTCCATTACAAGTAGAAAACCCCTTCAAACAGGGCTGGGAACAAAGAGCGGGACATTCCAGCAGCCTGAGTCACCTCCTGCCAGCCAGCCCCGCCCTCCCGCTTCAGGCCCGTCCACCACTTCAGAGGTCTCCCAGATACAGGTCTGGGTGGACCCTTCTTGCTCAGAGGCTGAAACAAGCGATACCATCTAGGAGTCCTCCCCTCAAGCCTCCCCACGGAAAACTCCTGAAGAAGCTGAACCTTCATAAGAGAGCTGCTCTATCCTGATGCAGGTGGCGGGCGAGCGTGAGTTCACTGACTCAGTGAAAGTGTTTCTCAAGCCTCCACCATGTGGAACACAGCCCACGCGGGGTCCTGGGGTCTGGGGCTTGCTGCTGCACTGTTCAATGTGATAACAATTAAACGTCTCTGTGTCCAGAATGGTTTATAACTTGCTCAAAGTGCTGCACGCAGAGGGTCCCTTCAGTGTGCCAGCCGCAAAGAATGTCATCACTTACTGTAAATCACACACATAAACAAATAAGAACGTTATTTAAACGAGAGGCCCTTCACTTAGAGAAACCATATCACAGTTATTTCAGGATCCAATTAGATTTAAAGCTTCGTTTGGGAAACAGAAGATGAAAATGAACTCTTCTCCTAAGGCCGTCTGGATCAGGGTCAACAGTGTGCCTCATTTGACTCCATCGAGCAGCAAGTCTGCCCAGGTAACAGTTGAGCTGTCATTACTGCTTGAAAATAATGACAATGTTAACTGTCCTCTGCTTTGATTTAAAATATATATGATATCAAGGTGTATTCGCTCAGTCGTGTCCAACTTTGTGACCCCATGGACTATACAGTCCATGGAATTCTCCAGGTCAGAATACTGGAGTGGGTAGCCTTTCCATTTTCCAGGGGATCTTCCCAACCCAGGGATCGAACCCAGGTCTCCCGCATTGCAGGTGGATTCTTTATCAGCTGAGCCACCAGGGAAGCCCATATATAATATTACATATGACAATACATACGAATATGATATCAACATAACACATTCATAAAACAGGTCATATGAAGAAAGGAAAGGCCGAACAGCAGGGATCATCCATCCAAGAAAAGATTCTTTACATTAAAGGAGTTGCTGGAAAGGGTTTTGAACTTGAAGCTTCCGGAGGCATTGAAGCGTTGGTCTGTAAAGCAGGTGCTTCTTGACAAACCCCAGAGAAGGCGGCTAAGGCCGAGGGTGGCAGGACCCCAAGCGGGGCCCCTAGAGAGGACACTGGGGCAGGAGGGATCGTCCGCAGGCTCTGGGGAGACAGAGTCGCTGGAGCCAGGCCCGGTGCGGAGAGCAGGAGCTGGTCACGGGGCTCCTCCCGGGTCCCAGCCATACCCACCTGCCGCTCCAGCCAGGTGGCCCTGGCCTGCAGGTGTGGGGTCCGAGACCGTGTGGGCACCCTGCGTGGACTTGAGGGCCGGGAGCAGCAGCGTGGCGTGGAGCCGCTGAGGCTCCCCGCTTCCCTGGCCCTCCCAGCGGGCATGCTCTTGCCTCCCCGCCTCTGGGCTCAGCCCCATGGCCAGGTCAGGGCTGTCCTGCTCCGCTCGCGTGAAAGCCCATGCCAGGCTCCAAGCTGGGGCCCCAACAGCAGGCCACGGGAATCCCCTCCACCGGAGCATCCTTCCCCCCGGCTCTCTGCCCGAGCCCGGCCCCCTGGTACAGACAGATCGCAGGCACCGGACCCAGCACACCATCCGCGGGGCTGGAGCCGGACGCCGGGGGGAGCTCAGGCCTGCTGACCAGCTGGAGAGAAAGCCAGAGCTGCAAAGGCTGGCCCTGGGAGGCTGGCTGTGGTGACCACAGGGACCAAGGCACGGTGCGGTCAACTACCATCCCCACGCGAGAACAGGGGTGCCGGCACACATAGACCCCCGAGGAGGGTGTGCCCCTCAGTGAACGGCCCGGCCCGTCGCCGAGGGAAAACGTGCTCCTTCCCCAGGTACGCACGGCGTGTTTGGGGAAAAAAACCAACAAAAACGTGCTGATTAAGATGTCCAGCTCTCTGAACACGGTCTGCGGTTACCAGACCACCACCATCCAGTTACACCGGCTCTGAATGTTAAATAACCCAGGACGTCGAGCTGAGCCATGAACCTCTCCCTGGGAGGGGGAGGAGGAACCGGGCCCCCAGTGGCACTGTGCCCACAGCAGGGAGCTGCCTGCCGAGGGCAAGGAGGCCTTCTCGGACCCGGGGACACACCTTTCTCCTTTCCTGACCTCCCTGACAGTCGTCTGTGCCGGCCAAGTGATGACAAGGATGACAGTTCTTACAGGGTTGTATTTCTGCCTGACGGTTTCATGTTCGAAAATCGCCATGAACCAAAACACAGTAAGACCCCCAGACCACATCTGCCGTGCGCACAGGGCCCAGCTCAGCAAAACTGCACACGATTTCAGGGTCAGAGTCGACGGCGGGGGCATCGGAAGACTCTGGAAATAAGTGACAACTTCCTCCCCCGTCGGCCTCCCCCGAGGATCCCTGCCTCACCCTGCAGCAGTGGCCATACCCCAGGGCTCCTTCTGGACGCCCCCCTCTAGAGCACCCCAAATTCACGTTCAAGCTGCTCCCAAAGGCCTGCCGGGTTTCCAATAAAGGGGCCGCTGTCATGCACTTCCTGACAGTCCGTCTCACCAGCTGAACCCGAGACCCCGCACACACGCCCACCCCCACCCAGCGGCCTCAGTGATCTTACGACCACAATCTGAGCTGGTCACCATGTGCCCCAAACCTCCAATGTCTTTCCAAGACCCCCTAGATCAACCCCACACCCGCCCCTGCCCCCGCGTGAGCCTCCGCCAAGCCCACAGCCCGCGTCTCTGGCCCTCCTCCCACCCCAGGGTCTTTGCACAGGCTGCTCCTCCCACAGACTCCTCCGCCCTGGGCTCCGCTCCACTGAATGCCGCACACCCACGAAGCTCCCCCAGCCCCTCTGTGCCCTCACACGCTCTGCTTCTCCAGGCAGGTGACACTCACGTTCTAGTGGGATTAACTGGCTAACGTCCACGCTCTGGCAAGAATGCCTTCTGATGCTTGCGCGTCCTCTCTGCCCAGCACAGCTCCACTTCCTGCTGAAGTTCCCAGTGGGTGAATAAGCAAGCCAATCAAAACAATCAATACATTAATTCCACGGTGCATGCGACCCAAGTGAGCTCCAGCGGGGGAGTGGATTTCTCGCCAGGGTCGTGTGCTTACTGACTTAAGCCGACCATGGCATGTCAGGGCTTAGTCCTAGGATGATGCACGACCGCCTGGGTGAGGCGGTCTGTGGTGTCAGCACAGATGCAGTGGGGAGAAGAGCCCACTGTGAACAGAGCAGCTGAGCACGCGTGCGATCCGGGCCCCGACCGTGGAGGTGAAGCGCCCCCGGAGTCACACCAGTGGGCCACCTGGTTGCCAGCATCTGGGGACCAGGGAGACCCGCTTCTACAGACCACTGGCCCTGGAAGGAGGACGGACCCCAACAGCCCTGGCCGGGAGGGAGGGAGCCGGTCTGCCGCTGGCCCCTCACCACCCCTCGCTGCTCCAGCCCAGGAGAAGTCAGGGCCCACAGAGGGTGGCCCCCAAGTCCAGCACAGAGAGCCTGTGAGTGGCCCAGAAGGCTCGAGAGAGGGCCATCAGCACCCTTATCATCCCTGCGGTCCCGCCTCCAAGGGCCGAGCATCACCCTTCTGACCCCTGCAGCTTCCTCATCCAGCGGGTCCTCGCGGGCACTCGATGTGAGACTTGCACACACGGGCCTCGTGCCCAGTGCTGAGGATGGGCACCCCAGGGCCTCCGCTGGCTGGCACACTCCCCCATCCCACAGTCAGCACGACCCCTGATGGCGGGCTGGCATCCTAACCTCTCAGGGGCTCATGTCTCTTCCCCTTTTGGCTCTTAGGAGGTCAGCAAGGAAACTGCAGGCATTTGAGAGCAACTCGCACACCTCCACACTCCCAGGACATGCTGCCAAGCCAGAGTTCTAAGCTAATCAGGTGAACCGACATGACGGCACGCTGGGTGAGTCGAGGGCTGGCCCCCAGTGCATTAAGAAGTTTTAGAGCTCGCTGGCAAGCCCCAACCTCAAAACCCTGATTATTTATTTATGCCCTTTTTTGTCTAAGAAGTTAAATCCCCAAAGCATCTCAATTTAGATCAAAAGCAATTTACCAAACTTCACCTGGCACACCTGTGCCTGGTGACTCGTTAATTACCCGCTTAGCATCTCCGGCTGCATGGAGGCGCAGCCGCACCGGCCACAGGGGGAGCCTCTGACACCCGCTCCCGGACAGAGCCTTCCAGAACGCCCGAGGTGTGCACCCGAGGAGGCTCACCACAGCCACGTGCACTTCTGCAAATTGCTTTTATTTTCCAGGGCGAGGAACTCAGAGCACCCAGCAAACAGACCCATAAATGCAAGTGAGCTTGCTGACATGCTTCTTGGCTACCTGATCAAATTATGTAATGGCACTAATATATCTTATCACCCGTGATCTATCGCACACAGGATCATCAAGTCCTGGCACCCCATTTATTTCTCCAGAGCCCTTGGTTTCCAATTTGGCATTAGAATATTAGGAATAACAATAATTACTTGCTTTTTACACTGCTTCAAACGAAAGAAATCATTAAATTGCACACATGAAAAGATGATCTCATTTCTAAGATGTCTCTCTCAGCTTGCCTGCCCTTTGGTTTTCCTTTCCTCCTTTCTTCTTTTTTCTTTTTCTTTCTCTTCTTTTTCTCCCTTCCTTCCCCTCTCACACACTCTAAGCAATCATCAAAGTATCTTCTTCTGGAGCATAAGCAGTGGTTACGAATGCCAAGCAATTAAAAAGAAAGGGAGTTTATTACAGCAACCCAATGCAAAAAAAATTTTGTCTTTTCGGTGTGACGAGATGGAAAGCATGACCTTTACCGAGCTCCAGAGGCATGCGAAGCGCTCAGTGCAGCGCAGTACGCCGTGTCCCAGGCTAGAAGCTTCTCCACCTTAATTTGCTCCCTGCTTTTTAAGTTCAACTCAGAGAGAGCTGAATAGGCTGCCTGCTTTGAGAACATCTAGAAAATTAAGATTACAAAATGTATTGGCTTCTGGAAGTCAGTAGCAAAGCCACAGCTCAGTGCCTCGTGACAGTGGCTTTCTGATCCTCCCCAAAGAAGAAACCACTCCCCTTAAGCCCCCACAGTTCTTTATTTTTATCCCTCCCACAAAACTCGCTGCGTTTTAACTTGTAATTGTAATTATGTCCCAGCTCATTCATTATGCCGTAAGCCCCTTTAAAGCCAGATTCTATCGCTGACTCCTCTCTGTATCCTTCCCTGCCCCAAACTGCCTCAGTCCCTGCCCAGGGAAGAAGCAGTTGGTCCAGCTGCGGTGGGGCCGCTAGGGTCTCACCCCAGGGTCTTTATTCCCCTTCAGAACTCGCGGCATCTTCCCTACCAGCATGTATTTCCAATGGTGCTTCCTGTTTTAAAGCTTATCTGGAATGTCTTCACAATAATTGGGATAATAATATCCCACCCCGCCCCGTGGCAATCCTACCCAGAGACAAGATCCCGATGTGTTAGACTGGAGATAAAAAGTACACAGAGAGGAAAAGAAAGCGATCCTGACCATCACAATCAAGAGAAGCTTATCACTGTTGTTCAGTCGCTCAGTCGTGTCCGACTCTGAGTGACCCCATGGTCTGCAGCATGCCAGGCCTCCCTGTCCATCACCAATGGACAAAGCTCCCAGAGATTGCCCAAACTCATGTCCATCAAGTCGGTGATGCCACCCAACCATCTCATCCTCTGTCACCCCCTTCTCCTCCTGCCTTCACTCTTTCCCAGCATCAGGGTCTTTTTCAATGAATCAGCTCTTCTCATCAGGTGGCCAAAGTATTAGAGCTTCAGCTTCAGCATCAGTCCTTCCAGTGAATATTCAGGGTTGATTTCCTTTAGGATGAACTGGTTGGATCTCCTTGCAGTCCAAGGGCCTCTCAAGAGTCTTCTCCAACACCACAGTTCAAATGCATCGATTCTTCAGCCCTCAGAAAACAGGAAAACGAATAATCCCAAAAACCATCTGTGCAGTTCAGCTCAGTCGCTCAGTCGTGTCCGACTCTTTGCGTCCCCATGGACTGCAGCACACCAGGCTTCCCTGTCCATCACCAACTCCTGAAGCCTGTTCACACTGATGTCCATCGGGTTGGTGACACCATCCAACCATCTCATCCTCTGTCGTCCCCTTCTCCTGCCTTTAAACCAACTCCCTTACAATTTACACTGGAAGTGACAAATAGATTCGAGAGATTAGATCTGATAGGCAGTGTGCCTGAAGAACTATGGACGGAGGTTCATGACATCGTACAGGAGGCAGTGATCAAGACCATCCCCAAGAAAAAGAAATGCAAAAAGGCAAGATGGTTGTCTGAGGAGGCCGTACAAATAGCTGAGAAAAGAAGAGAAGCAAAAGGCAAAGGGGAAAAGGAAAGATATACCCATTTGAATGCAGAGTCCAAAGAACAAGGAGAGACAAGAAAGCCTTCCTCAGTGATCAAAATCCATAATGAATAATAAATCCAGAGGCTGCAGGAATGACCTGCCTGGTGCGTGTCCCTGTTCTCGTTCAGATACACTTTGCCTGGATGTGGAACTAACAAAATACAGTGTCCGCAGAGCGTCCTAGAACCCGTGGGTGTGTGCGCACCAGACAGTCCTCACCATGGTCTAGATTGTTTGAGCAGAAAAGACGTGTCTGTGTTCACTCTGTTCCACGGGGTAACTGGTATCACAGCCACGCGTGGTCGCTGTGCTGAGCTGCAGCGAATGAAGCTCTGGCGTGGGAACCAGCGTCAAGCCCCCTTGCACGTGGAGACCCCGGGCATCCCATGCCATGTCCACAGCCTTGGCGCCTTCCTCTTACTCTGTCAATGGACAGGGCTGGAGTCAGAGCGCTTCAGACTGGACTGCAACCGTCCAAGGAGAGTTTTATCCTAATAGACACCCCAGGGCCTCCAACGGGTCACGCAAACACCACAGGTACTGGCGGGTGGACTCTGCTCCCCTCTTCCATCTCAGAGGAGCTCCAGGATCCAGCCAGAGGTGGGAAACAGTCATTTGAGTTACAGCCGCTCGACACACCGAGGGTCCAATCACCCGGAACTGGTGAGGGAGGCGGTGTCAGCACCCCACCTTCTGGGGGGACACATGCCCCCTACTCCCAGCCAATGGACTTTACACAAAGTCGAGTTCCCTGCGTGGCATGCCCAGAGCTCTTCCCTCTCCACTCCTGCCTAGAAGTAAGCTGCTCGTGGCTAAAAACACAACCGAACAGACCAGGCAGCAGCCACTGAGCTGAGTGAGTGAGGGCACCTCCGGGGGGTGCGGGCCCGTGTCCTTGGCCAGTCGTCCGTCACGGAGCCGCACGGCACGAGCACACAAGGGCCACGAGAGGAAAGCACTGCAGGTGAACGCTGCCCCAGTTCTGGGGCACTGAGCTGTGATCCAGGCGTCGGCGGGTTGTGCCTTCTGGAGACCCTCCTCCAGGCCCTCCTGCTTCCTGTGGCCACCAGCAAGCCAGGGCACTCCCGGGCTGTACCCTCTGCCCTTGGCATCAAGGGCTTCCACGTGCGCCTCTGTGGCTGTGCCCTCAGGTTTAAAGCCCACTGGTTAGCCCAGGCTGGCCACGTCTTGAGATCCTGAACTGAGTCACATCTGCCACGACCCTGTTTTTCAAATCAGATCGTGTTCACGGGTCCCCGGTGACGGAAGCCCACAGAGCCCACACGCACTCTCTCCCGACCCCTGTTCCTCCTGGCTGCGCCTGTGCTGGGCTGTCCTTCTGTGCTGGCTCTCCCCCAGCTGCAGTGAGCGGGCCGCTCTTTGCTGTGGTGTGCGGGCTGCTTGCTGCAGTGGCTTCTCTTGTTGCGGCTCCCAGGCTCCAGAGCACAGGCTCAGTGGCTGTGGCACACAGGCTCGGTCATTCCCAGGCCGAGTCTCCTGCACTGGCAGGCCGATTCTTCACCGCTGAGCCCCCAGGGAAGCCGTCAGGACCCTTAAAAGCCCTGGAGCCTTTTCCCTTGTGTCTTCTATACCTTCTCGGGAGCCTAACAATGTGGCGATCTCCATGAGGACGTCCGATCTCAGCCACTGCCAGTTGACACCACCACTGACTGGCTGTTCCCTCAGAGCAGGCTGGACTTGCCCGTCCAAACTCCTGGAGAGCGAGAACAAGGGGTTTTTCCCTACAGAATGGGCATACATTAGGACCTGAGCGTTGAAAAGTTTTCTTGTGATAGTTTGTAGTGGTTGTTGTTCAGTCGCTCAGTCGTGTCCAACTCTTTGCAACCCCATGCACTGCAGCACGCCAGGCCTCCCTGTCCATCACCAACTCCTGGAGTTTACCCAAACTCATGTCCATTGAGTCAGTGATGCCATCCAACCATCTCATCCTCTGTCGTCCCCTTCTCCTCCTGCCCTCAGTCTTTCCCAGCATCTGGGTCTTTTCCAACGTGTCGGTTAGCGGCATTGTTTCCGCAAGATCAGATGTTGTGAATGTGGAGAAGAGAGGAGAGAGACAGGAGACGAGGAATCATCTCTCCAAACAGTCACTCCACCCAGAGCTGGGCACTCACCTGCACACACCCTGCACAGAAGAGAGGAGGGCGGAAGCCGGGCCGGTCCGCAAGCTTGTGACCTGACTGGGGGCTCACCCTGGCCCAGCAGAATCGGGGCACTTGCACGGCCATGACGGGACCCCTCGCATGGCTGTGACCAGCACAGAAGGGCAGAGTCCCTCCACAGACAGGACAGGGGAAGACATCCCGGAGGAAGTGGGCTGTGGAGGGAGAGGACACTTACTGCCAACGACCAGCTTGTGAAAAGGTTCAGCGAGATAAAGCTTGGGGGATCCTGCAGGTTTGTGTTGGGACAGAAAGCGGGAGAAGACGAAGCTTAAAGTGCAAACTGCAGCTGGTCTGGAAGCCGCCTTGCACCTCTATCCTGTAGGCAACGGAGCTTGTAAGCTCCTCCACCTCCTGGGCCTGGGGAGGAGCCCTGCCTGCCCCGCAGCGTCTCTGCTCACAAAGGGCAGGCTGCCGTGCCCGTGGCGGTCTGGGGGACCAGCACCCCCAGACCTGTGCACTCTTCACCCACGCAGTCACCCCACCTTCACTTTCACTTTCTGCTCAGCGGCCTTTTGTACGCAAGGCCAGTTTTGGCAGTCAGCTATTTGGGGACTGGAAGTAAGCCCCGGTCACACATTAGAAGTAATCAGAATAAAGCAGGTCGTAAAACCTCGCTTGGTAACTCATGCTGTATTTATAACATGTAAATAAGTCATGGATACTCCAGCTGTGCAGAGAGGCTGCAATGACAGGGTGAATAATAACACGATGAAAGGTTGTCAAACTGCAGTGTGTCGACTGCAGGGAAGATTTTAAGGCTTCATTTAGGAAGAGAGCATGACACCAGACTTACGAAAGGGGAGGAGGTCCCAGCCGGCCGCTAGAGCAGACAACGCTGTGAGACGCACAGTGGGGCAGGACAGCGGGGGACCGGAAGCAGCCCACTGACCCTCCTTCTAGAAGGGCCTCAGGTTACCACGCCTCTCGCAGGAGACACTCAGACCTTTGAGCAGAGGAACTGGAGGCATCTTGCATGAAAACTCTGGGGAAATACAAAGGGATAGTTTCATGTCAAACAGTTATTGTCAGGGAAAGAGAAAAGAGCCTCCAGGCACTGGAAAGACAGTGGAGGAAGGTCCCCCTTGGGGTTCCTGCACTTCTTTCTCCTCCTGATTTGAATGTCAGTCTCTGGGTGTCAGGAAGGTGTTTGGAAAGCAACAATCCCCTATGAAAAAAACAGGGCTGGCAGAGAGCAGAGGTCACGGGGCAGCGGAGGAGGCTTAGGCCAGAGCCTGGCAGGCTGGGGGCACGTCGGAGAGTCTGCACTTAGAGCAGCACTGCTTCCGGCTCCCCCAGCCCAGCAGCTCAATGCAAGAAAGACAGACGACTTGGACGAGGTTCAGAGCCGAGCGGAGCAACAACAATACGAAGAGGCTGGCTTCAGGGATTGATTTAGGAGGAAAAGATTAAGGCCGCCAAGTGTGTGCAGCGCTCCTAATCGTGGACTAAGCGAAGACAAGATAAACATCATCAGATATTTAAAGGGTAGAAGCAGCGAGGATAGAAGGGGATTATTTAGACGAGATTCTCCATTTATGCAACACGTCGTAAACTGTCATAAAGAGCTATCAGATGAGGACTTGGCTCCCTCAGAGGACTCGGGGGTGAACTTCAGCGGAAACTCCAGAGGCCGCACTCGCCGCCCTCCCGAGAAGTAAGGAGGCCCCGGAGGGCGGCCCTCCACCGCAGTCTGAGCGGTGCGTTCACACTGGGACACGCCGGGAGTGACCTGGAGTCGCTGCTCGGCCCATCGTGATCTCCGGTTCTTTCCCGGGGCCTGGGTGCGAAAGGGAGGCTGCCGTGCTGCCCCGCCCCCTGGGAGGCCACGCCCCTGCACGGCGCTGCCCCGCCCCCTGGGAGGCCACGCCCCTGCACGGCGCTGCCCCGCCCCCCTGGGGAGGCCACGCCCCTGCCCCTGGTGCTTGGACCGCAACTTCGTGGCCTCCGTCTCACCCACCCACCCAGGTACCGCCGTTTCTCACCATCAGTGGACCCCCCAGCGCTTGGCCAGCTCTGGTCACCTTCACGGTTCTTCTTGGGCTGGGTTTGGTTCTGCCCTGCGTCTGCTCCGGCCCTTTAGTGACCCTCGATACGTGGCAGGGGTTCTCTCTTCTGGATGGTCATGTTCGTCGGCCCGCACATGAAACCAGGATATCCTCCCGTTAATTAAAACCCCCTTTTGTGCTCCATGAAAGAGTATTTAAATTTTCTTCTGACGGTCTTTATGCATTCTCTGTCAGGTTAAGTTCTGGATGCTGAAGAGCTGGTGGCTATTCTGATGGTGCCTTATTTATACTATATAACCCAACTGTTTGCTACTGATGAGGAAAAACACTACTGAGAACTGTAGGTTAATTTTATTAATAATCCAGGTTCCTTACTAGGCTCTGTTTGGTTTCAGTAATTTATTCATTAATTCTGCTGGGTTTTCTCTATAGATAATCATATGAAAAATGACAGTTTCGCCTACCTTCTCACATTTTTATACCATACATCCTTGTATTTGACATGTACTATTTCTCTGTTCAGGAGAGATGTTGAAAATTAACACAGATAACAGTCATCCATGTCTTAATCCTGGGCTTCCTCAGTGACTCAGAGGTAAAGAAACCACCTATAAAGCAGGAAACACAGGAGATGTGGGTTTGATCCCTGGCTAGGGAAGATGCCCTGGAGGAGGGCGTGGCAACCCACTCCAGTATTCTTGCCTGGAGAATCCCATGGACAGAGGAGCCTGGCAGGCTGCAGTCCATGGGGTCGCAAAGAGTCAGGCACGACTGAAGTGACTGAGCACGAAAGCACATGTCTTGATCCTAATCACAAAGAAATGATCTAAGGTTTTCCACAAGCCACACTGCTCACTGTTCATTTCCGTTTGTGCAGACCTTCTTCCAGAGACACAAAAGGGCGGGCTAAGTCACTCAGCCACGTCTGACTCGTTTCGACCCCATGGACTGTGGCCCACCGGGCTCCTCTGTCCATGGGATTTCCCAGGCAAGAATACTGGAGTGGGTTGCCATTTCCTCTTCCAGGGGATCTTCCCATCCAGGGATTGAACCCAAGTCTCTTGCGTCTCCTTCATAGGCAGGCAGATTATTTCCCACTGGGCAAAAGGGGCCAGGTACCAAGGAGCTACTGTGACCAACGCAGTCCTTACTCAGAGCAGGAAGCAGAAGCCACCAACCAGACCCGCTGGGAGGCGGCTTCGGTTTGCAGTCGCCGAAATGAACAAGCGGTTGTTAGCTGTTCATTATCGACTTGGCCAACTAAAAACTGAATCCCTCACACCATTGGGAAAACCTCTCACTTCTCCATATTTTGTGTGCTTCCCACAGACTTTGCTAAAATGCTGACGGCCTTCACACCATATGATCAAGGATGGCTTCTCCCCCATTATCCAGCATGCTGTGTCCGTCCTTAACGGCTTGGATTATGTTATCTATTTATTTAGCAACAGATGGTGTGGTTTTTTTGAAGGCAAGGATGAACTCAGACGCAGGCTAGTATGTTTTTTTAGTTCTACAACTTCTTGTGATTCTAGAAACCGTATCCTCAATCTGCACTGAGTGAAATCTCCACCATCCCTGTTCTCCAGCGCATGTCCTCAGTTCACCTCATCAGGTGCATGCGATGGCTCCTCCCCGGCAAGGAAGGCCAAGAGGTTGGTCCCCCGAGAGCAGACGGGGCCCGGCCTGGGGTCCCTCCTGCACTGCGTCCTCTGTCCTCTGCTTATGCATCTGGGCACACGTGGTAACACCTTTCCGCACTCTGCCCCCTTCCGCCGTCCTTGGGGTGAGAAGGTCCAACAGGCACGTCCACTCTCATGTCCAACCCTCCTTTCCTCTGTGCTGCATGCGTGGAGATGGCGCCACTTGAGTAGATTTCTGAGGATGCTGTGAAATCAAGACCACACAAAGACCTGCAGGGCCCAAGAGTTCCCCAGAGGATTGTTGTTCCCCTGTATTTAGTGCAATCGAAACATGCATTCTGCAAAATAAAGAAGCTCAACAAGACCTGGGGGTCTCCTGACAGTTCAAAGCTTTAAAAAAATCAGTTCTCCCCAAGACTGCCTTTTCTCTCTGGACTGTGGAGCCTTGGTTTGGGGGGACCTAGAAAAGACCCTGATGCTGGTAAAGACTGAGGGCAGGAGGAGAAGGGGGCAACAGAGGGCGAGATGGTTGGATGGCATCACCAACTCAATGGGCAAGAGTTTGAGCAAGCTCCAGGAGATGGTGAAAGACAGGGAGGCCTGGCATGCTGCAGTCCATGGGGCCACAGAGAGTCGGACACGACTGAGCCACTGAACAGCAACAACCACCCAGATGGCCCTGGGCTGGAGGGAGGGCTCCTCCTCCGTGTGAGCTGAGGCTGCAGCTGAGGCCCTCCCCAGGCTCTTCTCCAGTGGCAGGTGACTCAGGCTGGGTCTGGGTGTCAGAGTCTCCTCTTCACTGGGACTCAGCTCTCACTGGACCCAAGAAGATCATTCTAAAAATCCTCGCATAAATCCACAGTGCCTGGAACCTGGGCATCTGGGAACACACCTTCAGAGGCACCAAGCTCAAACATCAATGAACAAAGAAGGTGAAAGAGTGATGGCTACAGTCACGTGCAAGCCCCCCATGTCTGCGACAGGGACGCAGGTGAGCAGTCTGGCTGCAGTGTCTGCAGGGAGCCTGTTGTGCAGGGGAAGGACAGCCTGGGCCGGGCTCAGCAGGGCGCCCACCCTACCGCAGGCACATGGATGCAGAGACCGCCACCCACTGGCCCACCCTCACGGGGAGCACCCTTCCCAAAAGCCGTCACACACTCTAGCTTCCTGAGCTCCAAGTCCCTGGGCGGGTCCCGTTGCCCCATCTTACAGGCAAGGAGACTGAGGCTCAGCACAGTGAAGATCCCTCCTATTCCAAGGGCCAGTGCCGGCTGATGACCAGGCTGGGAATCCGTGTCCCCAGCCTCTCCCAGAGGTCGGTCCTCAGCGCAGGGCCTCCTTCCCGCCCACACGGCGTTCACACCACACCCAGCAGCAGGCTGCCCACCGCCGACAGTGTGTGAGGCTAAGGCTGGGCCCCTGCGTGTAGGCTCAGGGGCCAAAAACAAACCTGCCTCCTAATGGGCACAGCGATCAAATAAACATGAGGGAGAGAGCCTCGTGCGCTGATGTCCTGACTTCGGGTCACATTAAAGTGCTGTGTCACTGACCGCACTGCTGCAAGGCCCCCGCTTGACCTAAGGACGCAGCTGAGGACTTTAAAGATCCGTTTGGACCCACCAGGGAGGAGGGGGCCACCGCCACTGGTCTACACCCAGGACCTGAAAGGACCCAGGTAACTACAGCTCATAAAACTGTGCTACCCCTTCATGCATGTGAAAGGGCAGCTGACGCGAGGTGATGGAGACCAGGGCAGAGCTTTCTGGACGTGACTGCGAGCGTTAGGGGGTTTCTGTGTGTGTGTGTGGGGGGGGGGTGGTGACATTTAAATACATACGAAGCACTTCAAATGTGATGAGAATGTTGGGAATAGTGGAGGAGGGAATAGTAAACCTCCAGTATTCTTGCCGGGAGAATCCATGAACGGTGTGAAAGGGCAAAAAGATATGACACCGGAGATGAGCCCCCCAGGTCAGTAGGTGTCCAAGATTAAATTACTGGGAAGAGCAGAGAAACACTCCAGAAAGAAGGAAGAGGCTGGGCCAAAGCTGAAACGATGCACAGTTGCAGACGTGTCTGGTGGTGAAAGTAAAGACCGATACTGTAAAGAACAATATTGCACAGGAACCTGAAATGTTAGGTCCATGCATCAAGGTAAATTGGACATTGTCAGGCAGGAAATGGCAAGAGTGAACAGTGATACTTGAGGAATCAGTGAATTAAAATGGATGGGAAAGGGCAAATTTAATTCACATGACCATTATATCTACTACTGTGGGCAAGAATCCCTTAGAAGAAATGGAGTAGCCCTCAGAGTCAGCAAAAGAGTCCGAAATGCAGTACTTGGGTGCAATCTCAAAAACAACAGCATAATCTCTTGTTCGTTCCCAAGGCAAACCATTCAATACCACAGTACTCCAAGTCTATGCCCCAAGCACTAATGCCGAAGAAGCTGAAGTTGAATGGTTCTATGACGACCTATAAGATCTTCTGGAACTAACACCAAAAAAAAAAAAAAGATGTCCTTTTCATCATAGGGGTCTAGAATACAAAAGTAGAAAGTCATTTGGCATTGGAGTACAAAATGAAACAGGGCAGAGGCTAACAGAATTTTGTCAAGAGAACACATTGGTCATAGGAAACACCCTCTTCCAACAACACAAGAGATGACTCTACACATGGACATCACCAGGTCAATACCTGGTCAATACCTAAACAGACTGATTATATTCTATGTCGCTGAAGATGGAAAAGCTCTATACAATCAGCAAAAACAAGACTGGGAGCTGACTGTGGCTCAGATCATGAACTCCTTACTGCAAAATTCAGGCTTAAATTGAAGAAAGTAGGGAAAACCACTAGACCATTTAGGTATCACCTAAATCAAATCCCTTATGATTATTCAGTTCAGTTCAGTTCAGTCACTCAGTCGTGTCCGACTCTGCAACCCCAGGGACTACAGCACTCCAGACTTCCCTGTCCATTACCAATTCCTGGAGCCTACTCAAACTCATGTCCATTGAATCAGTGATGCTATCTAACCATCTCACCCTCTGTCGTCCCCTTCTCCTCCTGCCTTCAATCTTTCCCAACATCAGGGTGTTTTCCAGTGAGTCAGTTCTTTGCATCAGATGCCCAGGAGTTTCAGCTTCAGCATCAGTCCTTCCAGTGAATATTCAGGACTGATTTCCTTTAGGATGGACTGGTTGGATCTCCTTGCAGTCCAAGGGACTCTCAAGAGTCTTCTCCAACACCACAATTCAAAAGCATCAATTCTTCGGTGCTCAGCTTTTTTAATAGTCCAACTCCCTCATCCATACATGACCACTGGGAAAACCATAGCTTTGACTAGATGGACCTTTGTTCGTAAAGTACTGTCTCTGCTTTTTAACAGTGGAGGTGACAGATAGATTCAAGGGATTAGATCTGATAGACAGACTGCCTGAAGAACTATGGACAGGCGTTCTTAACATTGTACAGAAGTGCTGATTGAGACCGTCCCCAAGAAAAAGAAATGCAAAAAGGCAAAGTGGTTGTCTGAGGAGGCCTCACAAACAGCTGAAGAAAAAAAGAAGTGAAAGGCAAGGGAGAAAGGGAAAGACACACCCACCTGAACACAGAGTTCAGAATCCTAGGCTTACAACCATGAATGTCTTCCCCAATCTTCATCTATCGTAAGGAAAAAGTACAAATCAAAAGACATCTCTTCTCAGAACAGACACAATTTTATAGTAAATATTTCAGACTAAAGGCATCATTGGCTCAAAGGACATGAGTTTGAGCAAACTCCGGGAGACAGTGAAGGACAGGGAAGCCTGGGGTGCTGCAGTCCATGGGGTCACAAAGAGTCAGACACGACTGAGTGACTGAGCAGCAACAGCAAACAGCAACAGTGCTATCCAGAGGCTAAACTGGAGACCCCAGGGGGCAGTGGAGAGGGGCTGTCCACCCTGTGTGTGTGGTGTGCAGCTGGGAGGAGAAGGCAGCTCCCCAAACTGGAGAGTCCCCACAGACGAGCGTGACCACGGGCTCATGACCGCCCCACAGCACCGAGTGACGGACGGCAGAGAGGGTCGAGTGTCCCTGCTGACCGCAGCCAAGGCTGGTGCTGGGGACGCGCTCGTCCTCCAGGCTCTGGGAGGAGAAGCAGCGCAGAGAGCCGGGCTGCAGGCTCCAGCCCCAGAGCACCTCTCGCCCTCCTGGAGTCAGCACAGTCACAGCACCCTGCCCTGGGCCACATGTGCCAGTCAGGACGACACCGTAACACACAGCGCACAGCAGGCAAGACACTGGTGCAGGGGTGCGCACCCGTCAAGAATGTTCCCTTCAACGCACTGACAACCAACGTGTAGGTTTGCAGTCTGGGCTCCTACATGCTCCAGCTTTACACCCCAGTTCACAACAAGGGACCTTCACCAGCTCCTGGGTGGGCTGTGGACACACATGTGGGATGTACAACCGATGGCGTTATGCTCTTGGTTCTGTTTTCAAAGGATATGCATTTCCATGTCACAAAACCACACCACTAAAGGCAGTGAGGGCTGAGCCCGCAGGAGTGGACACTTAGTCAGGAGGCTGAGGAGTGACGAGGAGACAGATGGGGCACAGAACCGCCCCAGAGCCCAGGGGCGTGGGAGGACAAGGCTGAAGGAGACTGGACTGAGCGTGAAGGGCCGTAAGCGCTGTAAGAACAAGGCCACGAGATTCAGGACTTAGGAAGAGATGTGCATGCCTGCTTAGTTGCTCAGTCATGTCCAACTCTGTGTGACCCCATGAACGGCATCCTGCCAGGCTCTCTGTCCATGAGATTCTTCAGGCAAGAATACTGGAGTGGGCAGCCGTTCCCTTCTCCAGGGGATCTTTCCAACCTAGGAATCAAACCCAGGGAAGCCCACCAGGGCTTCTCCCACCAGGGAAGCCCAAGAATACTGGAGTGGGTAGCCTATCCCTTCTCCAGGAGATCTTCCCGACCCAGGGCTTCCCTGGTGGCTCAGCTGGTAAAGAATCCACCTGCAGTGCAGGAGACCCTGGTTCAATTCCTGGGTTGGAATGAAACCCATCACCAAATAAGCATGAGTGGAGATCTCGGACAAGACGCTGGTCCTCCCGAGGCCCCAGTCTACTCAGCAGAAGCGAGAGGAGCCTGGGACGTGAGACCAGGAGCTGTGCCAGACGGCGCCCCCCTCCCAGGCCCTGGGCCCGCAGAGCCACTAACCTCCCAGAGGATCTGGAGGGCTGACCTGGAAAGAAAAGGACACGCCACAGACAGCATCAGTGCCGCTGGAAGAGTTTGATCCGAGGGCCCGTGTCTTTTAAGAAAGAGATGGTTGCTAAAAGCGTGAGGACCAGAATTACAAGACTAAGCGACAGAAGGCTCAGAAAATTATCCCACGGTGACCTGGCTGGCCCACCACCCCGGGTCCCAGGGGCTCGTGGCCCAGACCACTGAATTCCCTCCGGGTCCCCAGCCTGGCCACGGCGAGATGTGTGTCCTGCTCCCATGGGCCCCGAGACGCCCATCCTGGCCCTTCCTCGTGATGATGCCCTTTGTCTGCACTGTCCGACCGTCCACCAAAGCCCACCGATGCTGAGATGTCTGCCGGGCCCCAGCATCGGAATTAATGCCTTTCGGGAACTGAGTGGGTTCCCTCGGCCCAAATCTCGGCCTCGGCTGCCCCGGCTCTGTCCCGGGGCCAAGCACCTGCCCCACCGGGGGAAGTGTCTGTTTTGCGGGCCAATGACTCATGGCATCCTCCCTGAAGCCGGACCCCACAGCCTGCAACACAAAGTTCATTTAAATCCCCATTTACGGGATCCATCACTGAGCTGGCATAAAAGACACTTCTTTGGATGCTCGTAATATGGTTAGAAAACTACGTTTCAACAACAACACACAGAGACTCTACAGGAATTCAGCGGAAAGGGAAGAACATTTCAGGAAGATTTCATGCAAGGAAATTTCAGGGACTTCCCTGGTGGTCCGGGGGTTAAGAATCCACCTTCCAACACAGGGGACGAGGGTCCGACCCCTGGTGGGGGAAACTGAGATCCCACGTGCCCACGCAGCACAGCTGGAGAAGCCCGACCGTCACAGGGACCAGCCTGCGTGTCTCGACGAGGACTCAGCGCTGCCAAAATAAATCAAATCAAATCAAGAGGAAGTCTGAGCGGGAACTTCAAGAAGGGGATCGGTTTGGGAGAGTTGGGTAAAAAGTAAGGATTTTTAGCAAGAAAACATCCCGTTGAAAGTTGTGGAGTTAGAAAGCTCCAGGTGTGGCCAAGAAGCCAGGCGGTCACCCGACACAGACCAGGAAGCCAAGGGGAGCAGGCGTGCCCGGGGACCCAGTACCTCAGTGGACAGGACAAGGCCCCCGCCCTGGGGCAGATCACATCCTCGTGACCAGGCACCTAGAGGAAAAGGTTCACAGAGGCGGTGACAGGATGGGGGCGGTGAGAGGAGGGCAGAGCAAAGAGGAACCCCAACCTCGGGGGCCCCAGGCCTGCTTGCCCACGAGAGCTGGGGTCACAGCCAGAATCCCCTGGGGCCTGGCACTGGAACTGGGCATTTACAATCTTCATCTGTACCATGAACACATCTCACGCAAGAACTCTGTGACCATGGCTACATCCTGGTGTCCAGGTAACATTTCTGGGATTCACAGGAGGATCTAGACAGCTGTTCATCGTGGTTTCTGCACAAGTGGCAACCACGTGTATTTTTCTCCTGTGATGAAGGGAACCTCTGGACACATATGCCTCTCACAGAGGGAGTACAGGTGAGCCCTGCATGCCCACGGTCTGAAAAGGACTGCAGGTCCCCCCAAACCATTTCCCGTCTCCTGGAATCTGTGACTAGAGCAGGGTGAAGTCCCAGCCCCGAGCGCACACCTGCGATTTAGGAAGCGTTTTGGTTAGGAAGCCTGGAGGTTGGTCAGGAAAAGGAGCGAAAAGGCGCGGACAAGCACGGGGGCTTCAGGGGGCGGGGCTCCAGGGGGAGGGGGTTGCTCCTCCCCTGGGGGTGGGTGCAGCAGGGACCAGGGTCCCGGGACAGCCCCAGGAATGCCACCGTTCCCGGCTCCATCTTTTCCTGCTTCTGCCCTGGAAGGACAGCTCCAACCTCAAGACCCTCGGAGGCAGCGAAGACGCACAGGGTGTTAGGAAGTGACCTCAGCACATCGGAGACCCCAGGTCTTGGTGGAGATGATGAGGAGAGGTGAGGCTCAAGCGGTGGGGTGGCAGCTGGGCCCCGGCAGGTGAGGGCCTGGAATGTGTGAGGCCCTCCGACAGGTATCGAGGAGCAGTTGTAAAGAGATAATTCAGGCAGCGAGGAATTGCAGTTCAAAGCCAGTGACACAGAGAGAAACCTGAGATTCCAAGTTCAAAGTCGCAGCAGCGAGAACAAATTGCCGTGCGTCTCAGCCGCGAGTATGGCTGGGTGCGCGCTCCACCGGCTCCCGGGGTTCGGGTGGGGCCAGGCTGGAGGTGCGGCTCAGCTTTGAAGTCCCCAGAAGGCTGGGGGCCTGCATCCCGGCGGGGCGGGGCCCAGGAGGACAGAGCATCAAAGACGCCTCCCTCCACGTTTGCTCAGGGCCGGGCTTTCTCCAGTTACAGCTGCCTAAACCATTGTGTAACCCACTGTTTGCTTAGGTTTAACGCAGAGTTAGAATTCTGGTTTTGTTTCTCACTTAGGAAAGAAAATCACTTTGTAGAGGGAGGTTACTAAATAAAACTTGGAGAACTGTATTCAGCCTCATAAGATGACTTTTGGCTTGAATTTGATCCCTGGTGGGTGACTGAGAGGGTATAGAATTTCCAGGAGACTAGAAGCCATTTGAAAGACATTCCTCTTGAGTAGTAACCTGCCGTGGTAACCACAGAAGACATTTCTGCCTGCCCAGCTCCAGGCAGAGTTCTGGGGGCCCCACATCATGGCATTCCTTCACTGGTTCAGGAAACACGACGGTGCCCATTGTCAACTCAGCTCTGTGCTGGGTCCTATGGATCCAAGGGTACAGAAAACACGTCGCCACCTTCAAGGACTTCAAAGGTAATAAAACAAGCCATTTGAGTGTTTCCAGCAGTTAGTTCAGTTCAGTCGCTCAGTCATGTCTGATTCTTTGCGACCCCATGGACTGCAGCATGCCAGGCCTCCCTGTCCATCACCAACTCCCGGAGTTTACTCAAACTCATGTCCATTGAGTCGGTGATGCCATCCAACCATCTCATCCTCTGTCATCCCCTTCTCCTGCCTTCAGTCTTTCCCAGCTTCAGAGTCTTTTCAAATGAGTCAGTTCTTCGCATCAGGTGACCAAAATTTTGGAGTTCTAGCATACTGAAGCCCAAGATAGTGAAGTGAAAGTTGCTCAGTCATGTCCAACTCTTTGCAGCCCCATGGACTATACAGTCCACAGGATTCTCCAGGCCAGAATACTGTAGTGGGTTGCCTTTCCCTTCTCCAAGGGATCTTCCCAACCCAGGGATCTAACCCAGGTCTCCAGCACTGCAGGTGGATTCTTTACCAGCTGAGCCACAAGGGAAGCCCAAGAATACTGGAGTGGGTAGCCTGCCCCTTCTCCAGAGAATCTTCCCCACCCAGGAATCAAACCTGGGTGCAGGGGTCTCCTGCATTGCAGGTGGATAGCAGCTGAGCTATCAGGGAAGCCCTCAGACCAATTAAGAAAAGTCAAACCCCCGAAAACTAGACCTTTGAGAGTAAATATGGCAGAACAGGGGTGAGCCCAGGAGGGGACGGCACAGCACGGTTGCACGGTGCTGTCTGCAATGGGAGAGGAGGCTTCCACACGGAAACGTCTGATGTCGCCGTGGACACAGGACTCACAGTGCACGCGTGTTCAAGGCGCCTGGGGCGACGTCTTCATATGTGTATCCATCTACTGAGAGTTTAGGCCGCCCCGAGGTCTAGTCCATAGCTAGGCTTCCACTGGAGCACGTGACTAAGCTGGAGCCTCCTGGCGTGAGTTCTGTCTCCAGATCAAGACGCTTGAGCTGACGTCAGACTGGATGTCACCCAACATCCCCTGCAGAGACAGGACCATGGTCGCCCAGCATAAAGGGCCTGCTTATTCCCTGTATCACTTATTTTACGATGACCCATATGTCTACAGGAAAGAAAGTCTGAGGCCCCAGGAGTACGACGTGTGGGAAGGAGACCCTTTCCCCTCAAGTGTTCACTGAGCACATCCTTATCTGTCTCCCACTGAGCTGCAAGATGACAGGGAGACAAGACAATCTGAGAGACTGCTCCCATCCCCAGACACCCTGACCTTGCAGCTGAGATGCAAAATGTGCCTTCACAGAAGTGCCAAATGGCTTGAAACTGGCAAAAATAAAAATGCAGTGAGGTTTCGAAAAACGGGGAAATTAATACAGGCTGCCGTGGCCAGATAAGACCTTATGGAAGAGCAGGTACTGGAAAGGCCCTGAGAACTGCAGAGTTCCACAGATGCAGAGGAGACAGTGGCCAGAACTGGGTTTCATCGCGTGTCATCTAAACCAGAAGAGACTGGAGCGTGGGTGGGAGAGGGAGAGTGGGGGAGGGAGACGGCTCGGCAACCGGAGGACATCTGCCTCTGGACAGGTTCCTACGTCCCTCACTGGACTCTACTGTTCCCAGGACACTGACACCTTACACTCTGGAACCAGAGATAAACTTCAGATCGGAAAGAGCAACAGCATAACATGCATTGCATCCTTGGCCTAAGAGCTTAAACAATTAAGTATCAGTGGCTACTGCAGAAA
This sequence comes from Bos indicus x Bos taurus, assembly GCF_003369695.1. Lineage (NCBI taxonomy): Eukaryota > Metazoa > Chordata > Mammalia > Artiodactyla > Bovidae > Bos > Bos indicus x Bos taurus. The sequence goes on along the minus strand of NC_040079.1, from coordinate 1,940,426 downwards.
GCTGAAATCATACATGGATATCACCATGCAGATGGGTGGGAAACCATGAAGACCAGAGGGAAAACAGAGGTACCCCCAAGGGAGACCCTGGCCCCAGGGAGGGATGGACCGTCCTCAGGGACAGGGACTGGGGGGGCAGGTGGGAGAAGGAACAGGCTCAAGGGGACCAGGGTGGTGAAAGCTGAGCCTCTTCTGAAGCACCGCCAGGCGACAGGTCCAGCACTCCCATGTCACGCTGGGCACCTGCTCTCGGGACACCAGTGTTACACGTGACAGCTCAGGATTGGATCAGAAACACACCGATTATACCACAGCTCTTCCTAGTCTTACAGGCACACGAAGGTGACTTATCATACACCCAAATTCTATCTCCATCTCAGCAAAGGGACATGCCCTTCCTGTCGGCCGCTCTGCCAAAATCACCAGGCTCCTCCAAGACATTTCTTCTCCCAAACCCAACATCCATCAGCAACACACGAGATGGTGCCTGCAAAGCACACCTGGGTACAGCAGCTGGTGCGGCCCCACCTGAGCCCCCACGGTCACTGCTCCCCTGCGTTCGGGCGTACTTCCGCCCTGGCCCTGCGACCCATCACCAAAACACAGAACGTAACAAGTGGTGAGCACACGGAGAAGTTAGAGCCCTGGGGTCTTCTGGTGGAAACAGCCCATAAGAGACTAAATACAGAATTACTGTGTGACCCAGCCACTCCCCTCTGAATGAATTACCGCCGTGACGCCACTCACCGCCTCTGAAATCCACGTACCACTGAGACCCACCCACGCCTGAGACCCACTCACCCCCGAGACTCACTTACTACTGAGACCACACCCACCACTGAGACCACACCCACCCAAGAGCCACCCACCAGACCACACCCACCCCTGAGACCACACCCACCCCTGAGACCCACTCACCATTGTAACCCCACTGAGACCACACCCACCCCTGAGACCCACTCACCACTGTAACCCCACCCGCTGAGACCCACCCATCAGTGACCACACCCACCACTGTGACCACACCCACCACTGTGACCACACCCACCACATTGACCACACCCACCGCTGTGACCACACCCACCACAGCGACCACACCCACCACTGTGACCACACCCACCACAGCGACCACACCCACCACTGTGACCACACCCACCACAGCGACCACACCCACCACTGTGACCACACCCATCGCACTGACCACACCCACCGCTGTGACCACACCCACCGCTGTGACCACACCCATCGCATTGACCACACCCACCGCTGTGACCACACCCATTGCTATGGCTCCACCCACCACTGAGGCCCACCCACCCCTGTGACTCCATCCACCACAGACCAAACCAACTGCTGTGATTGCACCCACCCAACCGGCACACACCGCCTTTATTTTCTCCACTTAACCACTTTGACATATTTTACTTATTTGCTTATTTATTATCTGTCTCCTCAAATAAGAATTTAGGTCCTATTAAGGCACAGATTTGGTCTCCTTTTTTGTTCCAAACATCCCAGACAGTGCCTGGAACACACGTGCCTCTTATAGCTGTTGGGTGAATAAACGGATGAGTAGGTCAAGCTTGACTATATAAAAAAGAGAAGAAATCTTTTCCTTAATATTAGCATTTTCTAAAACTCTGAGTCTGGTTATACTGATTTTTCCCTCCATGTGAAGGTGATGCTCTTTTCAAAAATGTATATGGTCCATATGTGTATAAAGCACAGAAAAAATAACTAGACAGAAATCGGCTCTACAAGGGCCAATCTCTATTCCCCATCTCTACTGTAAGTCTCTGTATCACAATGACTTTATCACAAACGTATGGAGCACGGCACGTGTGCGTGTGCACGTACATATGAGGCTCTAACAAGCTTGCAGTAAGAAGCTGTTGGAAGAACACTCCGCATTTTCCCTGTGGGCTATTTTTGGGAAAAAATGTCCAGCTCTGGGTGCCGCACTAGGTTTCACAGGCTTCAAAAAACTGAACTCAAGGACTCCATATTTGAAGTCTGCACACATTCTAAAACCCTTCTTGAAAAGTCGATAATATTGGAACAATGGCTGATGTTTGGAAGAGAAGAGCATTCTTTACTCTGCAGCATTTTCTGCTAAAACCTCAGCTGTCAACACCGGCTGAGATCCTGCCTATCAGATGCCCCGGCCGCCTGACTCCCCTCGCCCACCAGCCACTTAAAATACTTTGTTTCCTTTTAATCAGAATAAGCTCTGATTATCTCCCTTCAGAGCCAGGCCGACGTTCTATCACGTTGACAGGCTGGGGAGGGCTGCTGCGTTTTCACACGTGATGCGGGACAGACTCAGGTAGACACCCAGGAGACAGACAGAGCCTCACACAGACAATGGGGGGATATTTCGCAGCTCCAGGGAGCACGGCGTGCTCCAAGAGAACACAAAGGAGCAGTGCCTTTTTGCCCAGAAGCAACGCGTTTCTGGATGTTTGTTTTCGAGGAGGTGAGGGAGGCGGGCAAGCCAGAATTTGGCTTCCCCAGCTTCGCTCTGAGTTGGTGGGGATTTAAACGGCAGCTCACTCGCTCTGAGCAGCACAGGCCACTATCAATCTGGAGACAGATGGCACGAGGCAGGCTCCCTGACATGCGGCTCTTGATCACTGGAGACCCACGGGGTGAAGACGTGGTTTCCATGCCGTAAACAGAAAGCAACAGGAGAATGCTGGCTTCCAGTCCGCTACAAAAAAACACTCACATTGTTTTCAGAAGCAGCAAAGCTCTATTACCTGCACACTCCGGTTATCTGAGGACAGAAGAACGGTGGCTCTTGGCCCGGTACTGGTGTCTGCAGGAGACAGTGAAGGAGGAGATGGGGCCGTGGTCCCCCCACCCCAAGTTCCGCCCCAAGGACCAGAACAGACGCCTCCCAGACCAGCTCCCAGAATGGCCGCGGCTGGCACCACTCCCTCCGAGAGGGCTTTCTCTCTGTTAAGTGGAGTGGTTCCTCATCCATAAATGGCCCCAAATCTGTTTATTTGGGGGAGATAACAGGAGCCAGGATAGGGCTTCCCAGATGGCGTGGTAGTAGAGAAACCACCTGCCAATGCAGGAGATGCAGGAGGCGTGGGTTCAATCCCTCGGTCTCGAGGATCCCCTGGAGGAAGGAATGGCAACTCACTGCAACATCCCCGCCTGGAGAATCCCATGGACAGAGGAGCCGGGCAGGCTGCAGTCCACGGGGAGTCCACAAAGAGTCGTGCGTGACAGAGCGACTGAGCGCAAGCAGGAGGAGCCAGCAGCTGGTGAGGAGCACCAGGGTCTCCAGGACGAAGCGTTACCCGCCGGGGTGCAGCCTTCCTCAGCGCGTGTGTGCACAAGTTGCCCTGACCTTCCGGCCGCTCAGCTGGCCCCACAGCCTTGCCACCCCCTCCCCACAGGTCTCCGTGATAGCCCAGTGGCAGAAGCAAGAGCGAGCACTAAATGAAATCCTCTGCTAATTCACTAGCACAACCAGCATCGATACTTATTAGACGCAAACTAGGAAAATCAAGTTCCCACCTAATTAGGAAACCCACTAACTGTGCAATACACTATCGCGACAAAGTTCTAGCTGAAACGACTAAGATTAATGGAGTGGTGGCTTTTTGCATTTTTTATTGTCGCAACTAATACCTTCAAGCATAATATTATATTCCCCAAGGCTTTGTCTCGGCAGCTAACCTGTTAGTACAAAGCCTTGACGATAGTTTCCCATTGAAATGGGTGTTTTTCAAGATTTCTGTCACATCATTGATAACGTCTTTCAAAGACCACACGTCTCTACTTCAAATAAACCACTCAGTCACGTAGCCAGCAGCCTATTGCCCTTAATTCTAAACAATCTTTGACAGTTCAGCAGAGGTAGGAGTATTTATGGACAGTACTCTTGTCTTTACTGACAAAGTACTTCATTTGCTTTTGCTCTTGTTCAGTCTCAGTCATATCTGACTCTGCAATCCCATGGACTGCAGCACGCCAGGCTTCTCTTTATGGATCACAGTCTTGTCGTGGCAAAGGGGCTTGCATAGCTCAATGAAGCTCTGAGGCATGCCATGCAGGGCCACCCAACATGGACGGGTCGTGGTGGAGAGTTCCGACAAAACATGGTCCCGTGGAAGAGGGAATGGCAACCCACTCCAGTATTCTTGCTCAGAGACTCCCATGGACAGAGGAGCCTGGTGGGCTACAGTTCATGGGGTTGCAGAGTCGGACATGACTGAGCAACTAACACACTTTATATATGTTGCTAATTATCCTTCCATGGTTGCACAAGTAGGGCATATAAGAAGATGCATCTGTGTCTTTAAAATTATTTCATAAAAATGCACGTAGCAAGTATATGCATAGAGGCACGTGCTTTTTTGTACACTATCTAACTGCAAAACAGAGTGATTATCTCTCACCTTTGACACAGCCATCCTAAACGAGAGAGTCTACGCTGCTACATCAAGACACTGATTTCACATCCAAAGGTCAGACTGGTTACTTCACCTAAATTTATAAACACTAAAGATAATTGAACAGTTAACTGATCCATTCTGCAAGGCTGTCCCCAGACTGCATAGCGTGGGATGTGGCTCAGGGCACCTGGAAGGCATCTACTCTTCCCACGTTCCAACCTGGAGCCATCAGGATTCTCTCAGGGCGGCGAGAGGCAAGGGTCCGCCAGGCGTCACTGAGGGGGGGACAATGAGAGCGGCAGACCTCAGCAAAGGCAAGTTCCGACACCCTTTCAAGTCTGCTCTGGTGTTAAACCACCATCAGTAGTCACTGGGCCCTTCTTACGTACGTAGCTCTTGACCAGGTCATCAGATTTTTGAAATCAGAAAAGTTGGCCCAGTCTTTACATCATGAAGCAAACTAGTCATGTCTGACTCATTGCAACCCTATGGACTGTAGCCCACCAAGTTCCTTTGTCCATGGGATTCTCCAGGCAAGAATACTGGGGTAGGTAGCCATTCCCTTCCCTAGGGTATCTTTCTGACCCAGGGATCACACCGAGGTCTCTTGCATTGCAGATTTTTCACCATCTGAAGCCATCAGGGAAGCCCCAATCAGTTGACCTGCAAACATTAATTAGAAAATGATAAAAAAAAAAAAAAAAAAAACCTTGAACTCACAGTGTTCAGGAGGAACACTGGTGGCCCATCCAATAAGTGGAGCAAAACCCATGAAAAAGAGACAGAACTCAAAAACTAATAATGATAAAAGAAAGCAGAATCTGAAATAAACAAGCTGAGGCCCATGTGCAACTTCCTCCTGCTTAATCCGCGCTATCTTATCTCAAAAGCCCACTGGGAGCCTTTGATTTTCTTAGCCTGCTTTCCATATTCTAGTTACTGAGTTTTTGTAAATGTTACATAAAGTATTTAGTCTCAGATGAAAAAAGTGCCACTGAAGATAGGCTTTTAGTTTTGTCAAGTGTTGGTCTGGCTTCTATTTGGCTTGACATTTTGGGAAAGAATCTGAATGAGATCATTTTAAAAACAACATTGGTTGAAATCTAAGTTTGACTCAATTAGATGTTTGTTCCTGAATGTGAGTGATCTTTGCGTTCGTTTTCCTGGATCATCCTCACCTGGTCGGGGGCTGTGGCGGGGGGCAGGAGAGTGACGGTGAGAGAGAAAGAGGAGGTGACAACCCTGAAAACCAAACTGTACTTATTTCAAGGACAGTAAAGTCAGAGTTCTTCCCATTGTCTAGAAATTATTTCAGTGTTTTTTTAAAAAAAAATTACTGGAAGTACAGAAAGCTCATCTTTATAAAAATTATTATACCTTTAGTTTGCTTCCTGCAGAAAGGTCAGAGGGCCTACATCCAATTAATGGTGAGAATCTACTTCAGTCCAGGACATAATTCAGTGGTGACTACACTTACTATTCTGACCGTCTGAGACAAAAGCCTCAGCCGTGTATGTCATCCAGGCCCATTCACAACGAGACTCCTTACACGAACTAAACCCCCATACGTGAAACAGACAGAAATTCTACAGTTTCTCCTACAGTGAAATTTTGTTATCACAAGCAAGCTGCGGTGGTCTGGTCGATAAGCCAACAGACCAAACAGAGTGGCCCCCAAGTTCCTACCATCGATGAGCCATTAAAATCACACACTTCACACCCGGAGGACGAGAAGAAGGACATGATGCAAATGCCTCCCTTTCTCTGCGTTCCGAGGGCAGCTTTGTGTGTGTCTTTGTTGCTTGTAGCTTAGGAGTTGAAGTGGGTTTTCCTGCCTGGAATGGTTGGAATTCTTGCAGTGGTGAGAGGCGGGGCAGAGCCGGCCGTCACCGATGCTCCGACAGAAGCACCGCAGAACTCAGCAACCACCGGCCGCTCTCCCGCCCCCGCCAGCGCACACAGGAAACAGAGGGGAAGGCCAAACCAGGCCAGCCAGCCTTCATCCCAGACAGACCGCTCACTGAGAAGGACCCCCGAAACGCAGATCCCAGGGCACCACCGCACCGGCAGACCCCGCCGGAGCGCACGGAACCCTGTCTCCATCCACCCTGACCACGGCCCAGCACCATGGGCACCGCGCCAGAGCCGGAACATCGGCGCGCTGAGCAGGAGCGGCCGTGATGAGGAGGCGCCCGGGGTCCTCGGGCAGCCCCCCAGCTCGGGGACGCCTCTGACAAGCACCGCCCGCGTGACCCAGCGCGACATCCATCTCATAAACCGGGGACTCGCGGCACATGCAGCAGGTGCTGAAAGACGCCCCCCGCCCTGCCGGGTCACCAGCGCGCCCGGGCCGCCCCGAGTCCCGGAAGTCCTGCCCACGGCCCGCAGCACCTAGCCCCCGCATCGCAGCTCTGTCCTGCTCTCGGCTCTGCAAAGGGAGGGCGAGCGTCCTCACAGACTCTGTCCTCTGTGGTTTGGGGCGGAACTGGAAGCAAACAACTCTCCAGCACCCCTGCTCCGGGATCAAAGTCCAGAATCTTGGGGCTTCCCTGGTGCTTTAGTGGTTAAGACCCCCGGCCACTGATGCGGGGGGCGTGGGTTCAATCCTTAGTCAGGGCACTAAGATCCCTCATGCCACGGGGCACAGCCTATGTAACGTCCAGGCTCTTTGTCATCCTAGGGCCACAGGGCCACGCGCCGGGAGGTAGCCCTTGATGTACGTCTCAGAGATTCATCCGAACACTGCGATGAGGAGAGGGCATGGCGCAGGGGCATGCAGGAACCACTGAAACGCGCGGCCCTGGGCTCACTCTCTCTCTCCTGCAGAGTTGAGGAAGCACCAGCCCAGGACTCCATGAACACTGCAGGGCCGGCTAGGGCACGGGGCAGGGGCACGCAGGAACCACTGAAACATGCGGCCCCGGGCTCGCTCGCTCTCTCCTACAGAGTTGAGGAAGCACCAGCCCAGGACTCCATGAACACCGCAGGGCCGGCTTCCTCCTGCAGCGCGGGCCGCCTCTGCCTTCTTGGCCCCTTCACCCGTGCACCTCACCGAGACAAGGCCAGCCCTCCCTGGCCATCACTCATCACTCCCCGGGCCCTGAGAGCCCGGGCCGGGCTGGGTCTCAGTGTCGGAAGCTTTACAAACCAACACCCGTGTCCTCAAAGCAGGGAAGCAGAAAAGACGCTGAGACCCCACATGGGATTCCCAGGGCAGAAGCCTTTCTCGCCTGACAGGTGGGAGCGGAGTGCAGGCCTGGGTTGCTGGCGTTGGCCTTGCGTCCCAGGACCTGGCCTGTGACCTGCTTATGAATGAAGGGAACTAGGAGGGATTAAGCTCCTACTGTGTGCCCAGAGCCACTCGAGGGCCTCACGTAGCCCAGCTCTACAGATGAAGGCAGGGTCTCCACGCTGGCAGGCAGCATGGCCCACCAGATCCTTTAGGGTCGGGTGGTGTCACAGAGACCTAGCCCAGCGCAGACAGGGCCACCATCAATACTCACTGAATGGCTGAGTCAGTAGACGTCCCGTACTCTAACAAAGGACTTATTTCCCTTCCCACACCGTGAAAAATGCAGGCCTTTATTCCACTGTAATCGGGAGAAGAGGCACCAGAAATCAATGCTTTCAGGTTTTTGCCATGTTACAGACACGGTGTCTATATGAACATTAATTCACATATGAGTTCCTTTACATAATACTCCCATCAAGGAAACCCATCAGTATTTGAGTCCACCATCAGATTTAACTCCAGGGCCTGCCTGAAATTTTAAAACTTATTACTAGTAAGCCCACTAGTAACCAAGTTTGGGGTGCGGCGTGGGTACAAGGCATCAGCGAAACACCCAGGTCCAAGGGTGCAGAGAGGTGAGGTGGGCAGAAACAGAGTCAGAAGAGCTCCGCCCACACACGTGTGACCCACGCTTGTCTCAGGGCTGTAGACCCCGGGGGACTGTGAGGGCTCCCTGCCTTCTATCCCCAAAGACCCTCGTGTTCTGGGTGTGCTCAGACCTTCCACACCCCAGGAATGGACTCCCGTCGCTGGCCACTGTGCCCCACTGCCGGGCGCAGAGCAGGTGTTCACTGGAACAGACGGAGGGAAGGAGGTGCCCGCTGGCCCTCACGCCCCCCAACCCCATCCTCCACACACTGCAGGGTCGTCTTTCTAAAGCACGCGTCTGATTTCAGAACTGAGGGGTGAGAAACATTCCTCTCGGAGACAGAAAAGGTACTTCTTAATCTCAAAATATATGTTCAGCAAGAGGAATATTTTTATAAAAATAAAGGATAACCTGTAAGAACATACACTAGACGCTGTAACTTCAACAATGGAATCTACCCTATCGTTTGAAGCATCAGCAGTACATATTATATCTGCATTAGTGACAATGATAAATAGTGTTTTAGGATTTAAACGCATCAATTATAGCGTTCCTGGATATTCAGATGTCTTTTCCTGTTCCATTTTTACACAGTTCCTCTCTGAATTCAAATCAACGCTCCGAAAACATTTTTTCATTCACTGTAAATTCACGGGGGCCATTCTTAGTTATAGCATTCTTGTGAAAACAAGGAAAACCAAATCTGCCTTGAGCAAGATGTCTTTATCACAGCAAATGACACGGTTTTATTCTGTACCCAGATAAAAAGAACACCGGCGAGATTAGAGTGAAAGTAAGTGTCAGTCTTGAATGAACAAATCTTCTGAACTGGCTGGTCACCGAGAGCTATGTTCCATCAGCAATTCAATTCTTTGCTTCAAACGTTATTCTTCCTTTGCACCCATTCCTCTAGTGAAATAAGCCACTAACCTTGTGCTGTGAGTTACTCTTAGTAACTCACTCTCCTGCAGAAGGAAGAGAAGAACAGAACAGAAAAACAGAGAGGCTGTGGGGCAAAGCCACGGAAATTCCACCCCAGACACCCTGTGTGTTACCCCCACCCCCGCCACCCCGTGAAAACCCAGAATTTGTTGGAAAGAGTCTTTCTACCACAACAACAGATGAGAATGGAGATGGGGGAAAAAAAACACACTAAATTCAGTTTTTGACTCTCTGATCTACTATTTGAAATACTGAACAAAATCTATTGAAACTAGGATGCCAGCAGCTATGATTCCCAAATTCATTTTTCAGATGAGATCGTGTTTTAAGGACCTGCACCATAGCGCCATCTGGTGCTGACACAGAGAAAGATGCTTCGATCAGACAAGAAGGACGCAATCCCTTTGTTAGCCTGAACAGTGAAAATTTTAAAACACACGACAGCTGTCTTTCATCACATTAAATCCTAAAGTACTACTAAAAACAAATACAGTCTGAAAATTAACTCTGAAACTATTCTGCCTAAAATGATCTTATTTTGAGCAGGTATACCTTAAGATCAGTTAACATCAACACTGAGTTCTTAGAACATACTAACTTTTGCTTGCTGGAGAAGACTCTAGAGAGCCCCTTGGATTACAAGGAGATCAAACCAGTCCATCCTAAAGGAAATCAATCCTGAATATTCACTGATGCTGAAGCAGAACCTCCAATACTTCGGCCACCTGATGCCAAGAGCTCACTCATTGGAAAAGACCCTGATTCTGGGGAGAGATTGAAGGTGGGAGGAGAAGGGGACGACAGAGGAGGTGATGGTTGGATGGCATCACTGACTCAATGGACATTAGTTTGAGCAAACTTCAAGAGAAAATGAAGGACAGGGAAGCCTGGTGTGCTACAGTCCATGGGGTTGCGAAGAGTTGGACACGACTGAGTGACTGAACAACAGCTCTCTCCATGTTCATCTATTTTTAAGTAATGAAAGCACTTCCAACTGGGGTTGCTGGTGAGACGCTTTGTCGTGAATTGGCACTTTCTCAATCACACTCTGCTGTGGAGGGGGACAGGGTACTCCTCCCCCTCCTAGGAGGTAAATTTAAAGTCAAGGCTCTACAATGGACTTGGAGGGTCAGACTGATTGGCAAGGAAAACGGCAAAGACCTCCAACTCTAGCTGACTTCCGCTTCTCAGAGCGGACGCGTCCTTCCCCGGAAATGCTCGTGACCACAGAGCCGCCCCCGCGACGCTACAGGCTCCGCCATCCAGGCTCTCGGGCCCTGGGAGACAGACAGCGCTGAGACCAGCCCGCGAGCCACACCACCCCGCGAGCCACGCCGCCCCGCTCACAGTGATGGGTCACCGCGCAGGCAGCACTGTAGTCCAACAACGGCATCGGAGATGGGGACGAGGCAAGCAAAGGAGCCCCCGTGCCTCCCGGGAAGGCGCAGCATCCCGCACCACGGCTGGCTGGCGGGAGGCAGGCGGCAGCCAGGGCCCCCAGCAGGCGCGCCCCTCCCACCCGCCGCCTTCCAAGCTCCGCCCTCTCCCGGGTCCCCCTTAGGGGACACTCAGACCTGACTCTTCAGGGCGTGACCTGGCCAGCCCTGTGGTGCACATCCATTCGGGGATGCCCACCTCCTGATTCCACGGGGCTGTCGGCAGCCTCACACGGGCTGAGAGGGCCCTTCCCCTGGCGGGGGTCGGGGTCGGGGGGCAGCCCTGCCCGAAGCCCCTCCACCCCAACCGCAGGGCAGCTCTGCTGCTGGGTCTCTACCTGGACAAAGGCAGGCCTAGGGCTCTGCCAACAGTGACCGATGGGGGAAGAGAGAGACAGGGAGGCAGTGACCACAAGGAAAGATGGGGACCAGGAGCAGGACAAGGAGGGCGCAGGGCGGGCAGTGGGTGCCCACCCTTAGGGTGCCCAGCCCGATCACAGGTGCGGCCCACTGGCCTCCAGGGCCATCATCGCTCCCCTGGAGACGGGAGAGTCCCAACCCATTTGCTTCCTCTCCACCGCGGCTCGGCCTGCTGCCCTCCGCGCACTGCCCTGTTTTGCTGGACGAGGTGGATGGAGAGAGGGGGACAGGCTTGACCCCCAGGCCCATCTGGCCACGGGAAGCCCAGGCCAAGTCTGCCCCCACCGTGGCCCCTCTGCCTCCTCCAAAACCCACCACCGCCCACGAGGGAGCCCTGGGCAATGTGAGACTCTCACTAAAGGCCATTCCCCCCTCCCCCTCCCTGCTCCCAACCTCCCAACCCAGCAGGAAACAGCGCAGATGAGAAGAGGGGTCACCGCGGCCGGCTTGGAGGCACCAGCATCACGCCAAGGATCACCGCCCAACCCAGCCGCGGGACGACCTCACCTTTAACTTTTTTGATGATGTCCCTCGGGCTTCCCTACCACTTTGAAGCTTCATCCAGTGGCGGCCAGCAGGCACGCTGCCTCTTAGAGGTTCTGAAGCACGGAGAGGGCACCAGGGGGTCCCCAGCCCCAGAAATCCCACCCTGTGGCCTGAGCAGCTTGCCCCACTGTTTTTTTTTTAACTTTTAAAACTTTATTCCAAGTTATCCACCTCAAGGTTAGTAAGGAGTATAGTTAATGCTCTGTGCCAGTATCTAGGCCCACCCACTGCCAGCAATGGGCTCTGAGAAAACCCATTTCCTGACACCCAAAACTTAAACTACTCTTTTCAAAACATACCAAACTCCCAATACTTGGAAAAGTATGAACAAGCATCGTTTCCCCCATCAATCTTTAAATCTGAACTTACGTTATTAATCTACATTGGTGGATGTTAAAATGAAGTCATTTTAACAACTCATGACTGTACAAATCAAATCATCACTAGTTAATATTAGAGTATTTTACAAATACTACATAACATATTACCTTGCAGTCTAAAACATTATATTTCATACTTGCATAAGTTTATTTCAGATAACTGAAGCTTCAGAGAAGTCAATGGCAAAGTTTAAAGAATTGAGTTCTGTACATTGGTTCTAACTATCTCTATGTTACACTCTCTGAGGCTCATGCCATAGTTCAGGAGCAGACGCCTGCTCTGTGAATGTAATTCACCCTCCCTTTTGAGGAACAACCAAATCCACAGACAGATGGGTGGTCAGTGACTGCATTTAATCTTAATAATAAGTAAATCGGGAAATTGATCTTTTGATCCCATTTTATCCCACTCAAAACTCTGGCTAAAGTTATTTTCTGTGAAGCAAGAGTCGAGATGACTGCAGGAACTTTCTCTGAGAACAGAAATGCAGACAAAAGAGAGGATGAGAATGCCTCATGTTTGGCCACCACCCTTTCAATGACGACTTCGTAGGTTTCAGAATGTGGACAAAGACTTTACGGCTTACTCAGATCTTGGTGGCTCGTCCACAGATCCCCCCAGGCCAGCACTCAGGCCCGCAGCCTGTGGTCCTCCTGACTGGGAGCCTGACCGCAGCCCAGGCTTGGATGCTGGCGACTGTAGGCGGAACGGAGAAACTGGAACCCTCACGCGCTGCTGGTGGAGATGCAGATGACGCAGCAGCTTTGGAAAATCTGACGGGTCCTCGAAAAGTTAAACACAGACTTACTGCACGACTCACCAATCCCACTTGTAGGTACCCAAAGCAGTAAAAACAGAGGCTCAAACAAATGTTCGTACAGATACGCTCATAGCAGCGTTATTCACAGCAGCTAAGAGTCTGGGAAAGAGCCCAGCTGTCCATGAACAACGGACGTTATACAGATCTGGTCACACAGTGCGGTACCATTTGGCCATAAAAGGGCTGGGGCCTCATGCCAAAGCATTGCGGGGGGAGGACCCTCAAAACCCTCTCCAGGTGAAAGAAGCCAGCCACAAGGCCTCACAGAGGATGAGTCCATTCACCTGAAGTGTCCAGAGCAGGTCACGCCTACAGACAGAAGGCAGGGTTTCCCAGGGTCTGGGAGGACACAGGGAGGGAGGAAGTGCCTGTGGTGGGAGGTTTCCTCTGGGGACGAGAAAATTATTTTGAAACTAGACAGAAGTGATGGTTGTACAATGATGTACTAAATGTCCCTGGATTATTCCCTTTGAAACAATCAATGTTACATCATGTGAATACATAAAAAAGGAAAAAACAGATTAGATTGAAAATGATTAGGGCTAAACATAACACAAGAGAAGACTGTACACATGGACATCACCAGATGGTCAACACCGAAATCAGACTGATTATATTTTTTGCAGCCAAAGATGGAGAAGCTCTATACAGTCAACAAAAACAAGACCAGGAGATGACTGTGGTTCAGACCATGAACGCCTTATTGCCAAATTCAGACTTAAAGTGAAGAAAGTAGGGAAAACCACTAGACCATTCAGGTATGACCTAAATCAAATCCCTTATGATTATACAGTGGAAGTGAGAAATAGATTTAAGGGCCTAGATCTGATAGATAGAGTGCCTGATGAATTGTGGAATGAGGTTCGTGACATTGTACAGGAGACAGAAATCAAGACCATCCTCATGGAAAAGAAATGCAAAAAAGCAAAATGGCTGTCTGAGGAGGCCTTACAAACAGCTGTGAAAAGAAGAGAAGCGAAAAGCAAAGGAGAAAAGGAAAGATATAAGCATCTGAATGCAGAATTCCAAAGAATAGCAAGAAGATATAAGAAAGCCTTCTTCAAGGATCAATGCAAGGAAATAGAGGAAAACAACAGAATGGGAAAGACTAGAGATCTCTTCAAGAAAATTAAGAGATACCAAGGGAACATTTCATGCAAAGATGGGCGCTATAAAGGACAGAAATGGTATGGACCTAACAGAAGCAGAAGATATTAAGAAGAGATGGCAAGAATACAAAGAAGAACTGTACAAAAAAGATCTTCATGACCCAGATAATCACGATGGTGTGATCACTCACCTAGAGCCAGACATCCTGGAATGTGAAGTCAAGTGGGCCTTAGAAAGCATCACTACGAACAAAGCTAGTGGAGGTGATGGAATTCCAGTTGAGCTATTTCAAATCCTGAAAGATGATGCTGTGAAAGAGCTGCACTCAATATGCCAGCAAATTTGGAAACATCAGCAGTGGCCACAGGACTGGAAAAGGTCAGTTTTCATTCCAATCCGAAAGAAAGGCAATGCCAAAGAATGCTCAAACTACCGCACAATTGCACTCATCTCACACGCTAGTAAAGTAATGCTCAAAATTCTCCAAGCCAGGCTTCAGCAATATGTGAACCGTGAACTTCCTAATGTTCAAGCTGGTTTTAGAAAAGGCAGAGGAACCAGAGATCAAATTGCCAACATCCGCTGGATCATGGAAAAAGCAAGAGAGTTCCAGAAAAACATCTATTTATGCTTTATTGACTATGCCAAAGCCTTTGACTGTGTGGATCACAATCAACTGTGGAAAATTCTGAAAGAGATGGGAATACCAGACTACCTGATCTGCCTCTTGAGAAATCTGTATGCAGGTCAGGAAGCAACAGTTAGAACTGGACATGGAACAACAGACTGGTTCCAAATAGGAAAAGGAGTACATCAAGGCTGTATATTGTCACCCTGCTTATTTAACTTATATGCAGAGTACATCATGAGAAACGCTGGACTGGAAGAAGCACAAGCTGGAATCAAGATTGCCGGGAGAAATACCAATAACCTCAGATATGCAGATGACACCACCCTTATGGCAGAAAGTGAAGAGGAACTCAAAAGCCTCTTGATGAAAATGAAAGTGGAGAGTGAAAAAGTTGGCTTAAAGCTCAACATTCAGAAAATGAAGATCATGGCATCTGGTCCCATCACTTCATGGGAAATGGATGGGGAAACAGTGGAAACAGTGTCAGACTTTATTTTTGGGGGCTCCAAAATCACTGCAGATGGTGATTGCAGCCATGAAATTAAAAGACACTTACTCCTTGGAAGGAAAGTTATGTCCAACCTAGATAGCATATTCAAAAGCAGAGACATTACTTTGCCAACAAAGGTTCGTCTAGTCAAGGCTATGGTTTTTCCTATGGTCATGTATGGATGTGAGAGTTGGACTGTGAAGAAGGCTGAGTGCTGAAGAATTGATGCTTTTGAAGTGTGGTGTTGGAGAAGACTCTCGAGAGTCCCTTGGACTGCAAGGAGATCTGACCAGTCCATTCTGAAGGAGATCAGCCCTGGGATTTCTTTGGAAGGAATGATGCTAAAGCTGAAACTCCAGTACTTTGGCCACCTCATGCGAAGAGTTGACTCATTGGAAAAGACTCTGATGCTGGGAGGGATTGGGGGCAGGAGGAGAAGGGGACACCAGAGGATGAGATGGCTGGATGGCATCACTGACCCGATGGACGTGAGTCTGGGTGAACTCTGGGAGTTGGTGATGGACAGGGACGCCTGGTGTGCTGTGATTCATGGGGTCGCAAAGAGTCGGACACGACTGAGCGACTGAACTGAACTGAAACATGACCCTTTTCCTTATGACTTCTGCTTGGGAATTCAGTAATTTCAGCAACTCAGGGTGCCAGAAACTGATGGGGTCCTTAATGCCTCCTCCAGGGCCATCAGGAGGGGAGGCAGCCCTTCTGCCACACGGCATGAGTGCCATCAGCCCTCAGTTCTCAACAGGCGTGTGAGAAACAAATCATCGCACACGCTAGTTATGATACAAGTCACACGCCCCGTACAGACACAGCCTGGGTTACAGGCCGAAAACCTCCACGGCCTGGTCATCCTCGGGCAGTGGGATGTGGGTCCAGGCCACCCTTAGGTGGCAGTCTCTTCAAATGTGGCTCAGAGCCAGGCCTGCAGAAGCCGAGGTCTCTCTCTTCTGCGGGAGACTCCTGGGGCGGGCGTGCCCCGGGGACGGGAGGAGCCTTGGTCGGGCTGTGACGCCCTGGAGCAGCAGGACGCAGGTTCTGCGTGGCCCACTTCTGCCGCTGGCACCAACAGAGCCCAGTGCGCGCTGAGCTGCCAGGCACGAAGCCTGCTTGGGTCTCCACACCAGCGGGGCCGCGTCTCCCGGAAGGCGCCTCTGCGTGTGTTGGCCAGGCCGTGCTGGGCCAATTATGACCGCCGTCAGCCACACCTCCCTGAGGCTCTGGACGTGCGCATGTTCACCCCTGGGCTTCGTCCTCCCCGGCTGGGGACCGTGCGAGCGCCAAGCCTGACGGCGGTCAGCGAGGGATCAGAACACTGACATGGACTCAAACCCTGCAGCCGCCCCTCCCAGGGCAGGAGCAGGGCCCAGAGAACAGGGCGCCCCTCAGGACACCCCCAAACAGAGCGCTGTCAGGACAGTCAGAAAGCAGGGCGCCCCTCAGGACAGCCCCAAACAGGGCACACCCCACGACACCCACAAACAGGGCTCACCCCATGACACCCCCAAACAGGGCACACCTCAAGACACCCACAAACAGGGTGCACCTCAGGACAGCCAGAAAGCAGGGCATCCCTCAGGACAGCCCCAAACAGGACACACCTCATGACACTCACCCAGACAAGAGGTGGACTTGTCTTCGGGGCTGATACCAGTGCTCTACTCAACAGTTATGAAAAGAGGGAAAGAAATGGTCTTATAAATTAAATCAATTATCATCAATATTTAAAGGAACACTGTAGTCAATTACTTTATAATTCACCCCATAATTTATTGATCTATAATTATTTTTGAGAGAGGCAGGCCTGCACCATTAGCAGTATACCGTCGGTTAACATTTTCCTTGGAGCAAAAGATTTAGCAACACTGCCCGGGATTAAGTCACACTGTGCAGGTGTCTCTGACACTGTTTTAAATGGGACTGTCCTGGGCAAGTAGAGACATAAAGGCAGGTCCCCTCAAAGAGAAGCAGAGAAGGCGCGGCAGACACGGGGGGAGAGACGGCGAAAGGCGGGGACAGGAGGGGCCGGGAGAGGCGCACGGCTTCCCGCAGCGTGTGTGCAGCCGCTGCGGGCGTGGCCAGACACTGAGCACGCCCGGCACCACACTGGGGGGGGTGTGTGTGAGCCAGGTGTGTGGAGTGTGTGTGTGAGCGTGTGTGAGCGTGTGCAGTATGTATAGTGCACGTGTGTGTGTTTGCACGTGCAGTGGGTGTGGTATGTGTGTCAGGGTGTGTGTGTTTGTGTGTGTGGTGTGTGTAGTACATGTGTGTGTAGGCTGAGTGTGCAGTGTGTGTAGTATATGAGTGTGTTAGTGTGTAGTGTGAGTCAGTGTGTGTAAGTGTATAGTGTGTACGTGTGAGAGTGTGTAACGTGTAGTATAGGTGTGACTAGTGTGTGTGAGAGTTTGTGAGTGTGTGTGAGGGTGTAAGATAAGAGTGTGTGAAAGTATATAAGAATATGTGAGTAGAATGTATAAGGATGTGTGGGTAGCAGTGTGTGAGTGTATATAAGTATGTGGTGTGTAAGAGCATGTGGGTGTGTATAAGTGTTAAGTATAACAGTGTATAGTGTATAAGAGTCTGTGTATGTGTAAGAGTATGTGTCTGTGTAAGAGTGTGTGTGTGTATGTGTAAGACTGTGTGAGTGTGTGAAGTATGTGATTTATGAGTGTGTGTACGTGAGTGTGTAGTGTTTGAGTGTGTGTGTATGTGTAAGAGCGTGTGCGTGTGTGCACATCAGCAGGATGCTGCTGCTGAAGTTGCCCGGCTCACGTGCAGAGCGGCTCACGCGGGAACCCCAGCCCAGGGCAGTGGCTGACACCCTAGCCCGGGACACCTGAGCTCCCGAGAAGGCGCGGGGAGTCCCGCTCCCGTCGCCTAGCCCGCTCTCTGGGAAAGCGTCCTCCCTGTGGTCGCGTGAAGAAGCAGAGGAGACCCTCCGGGGAAAGGGACCACAAGGTGACCAGAAGGGCACGACCCCTGGGAGCTGCTCCCAGAGGACAGAGGACGCCGGGTGCGTGCCCGGGAATTCCAGATTCTCTGACTTTGGGAATGACACAGTGACGGGAGGCCCTTGCCTGCCACACTACAGTCCTTCCTGGGAACGCCCTGGGAGCCGCGCCCCCGACAGCCAGGGAGGCGCTCGGCCGGCCAGCGCCGCTGCTCGAGTTCAGCCCTCAGGGGCGGTCAGAGCCCGTGCAGCCGAGAGTTATAGCGCAGCACAGCCACCAGCATTGGAAAGGAAGAGGCACAGCCACTGCCAGCCACAGGAGATATACCAAGAAAATCCAATAAACACGTGAGAAGACGTTTGATCTCACTAGTCATCAGCTCAGGGCAAACTAAGAACCGTGAGACACCAGTCTCTGCCCGCTGTATTGATAAAAGCTAAGAATTCTAACAACGTGAGAACTCAGGGAGCATACGGACCAACGGACCACAGAGACCAGCTGACACACCTCTTTGGAAAGGAACCTGCTATCATTTTGTGAAGTCGAGCATCTGGACGCACTGTGACCCCACAATTCCCCTCCCGGGTAGACGCATCCCAGAGAAACCCCTGGGCACGAGCCTGAAATAAAATACACAACCCTGGTAATAGCAGGACAGTTCACAACAGCAAGAGCAGAAACAACCAATGTCCTCACTTGGGGAATGGATAAACTGTGACAGCCTCACACAGAGGAATGCCACGCAGTCGTGAAAATGAGTAGACAGCTGCCCCATGCCACAGCAACTACGTCTCCTTGCCGTTCCAAAAGCCACCGAAAGGGAAGAAGTGGGCCCAGCAGCTGGGGGACATGAGATGCTAAAACCTGAGACTAAGGCCATGGCCGGCGGCGGACAGATCTGTGGGTCTTTGGGAGAGAAACGCAAAGGACCTGGCAACACCTCAGCTACGGGGAGAGTCAGGGAGGAGTCCTGAGCTTCAGGCTCGTGCGGGGGGCCAGGTGACGCCATCCTCGGAGATGCGGACACACAGGGTGGGAGAAGTGGGCGGAGGAGAATCTAGACACGGGCGAGAGAAGCACTCTATGAAGAGGAGGGGCAATCCTGAGGACACGGGGGCGAGACCACATGCGTAACCGGGGGACGGCGCTCATGCGGAAAGCAGACGGTAAGCGCGAAGGCCCTCAGGCAGGCGTACCCTTGACCCCAAAACCCCTGGGAGCCTGCGTGAGGCTGGGCAGACACGAGATGACAGAGGCGGCTGAGACGGAACAGAGCCTGCGAACAGCAAGCGCTCAGTGCACCCCAGCTACCATCCTCCTCTGGACTCGCCACGTGACTGGCACACGAGGTGCCTGGCCTAGGAAGCACGGGGAGACCACCCTTCAAGCCAACAGTCACTTCACGACATGAACAATCACGGGCCACAGGGCTGGAAAAGGGCAGTCTTCATTCCAGTCCCAAAGAAAGGCAATGCCAAAGAGTGCTCAAACTACCGCACACTTGCACTCATCTCACACGCTAGTAAAGTCATGCTCAAAATTCTCTAAGCCGGGCTTCAGCAATATATGAACCGTGAACTTCCTGATTTCAAGCTGGTTTTAGAAAAAGCAGAGGAACCAGAGATCAAATTGCCAACATCTGCTAGATCATGGAAAAAGCAAGAGAGTTCCAGAAAAACATCTATTTCTGCTTTATTGACTATGCCAAAGCCTTTGACTGTGTGGATCACAATCAACTGTGGAAAATTCTGAAAGAGATTGGAATACCAGACCACCTGATCTGCCTCTTGAGAAATCTGTATGCGGGTCAGGAAGCAACAGTTAGAATTGGACATGGAACAACAGACTGGTTCCAAATAGGAAAAGGAGTACATCAAGGCTGTGTATTGTCACCCTGCTTATTTAACTTCTATGCCGAGTACATCATGAGAAACGCTGGACTGGAAGAAGCACAAGCTGGAATCAAGATTGCCGGGAGAAATCCCAATAACCTCAGATATGCAGATGACACCACCCTTATGGCAGAAAGTGAAGAGGAACTCAAAAGCCTCTTGATGAAGGTGAAAGAGGAGAGTGAAAAAGTTGGCTTAAAGCTCAACATTCAGAAAACAAAGATCATGGCATCCGGTCCCATCACTTCATGGGAAATAGATGGGGAAACAGTGGAAACAGTGTCAGACTATTTTTCTGGGCTCCAAAATCACTACAGATGGTGACTGCAGCCATGAAATTAAAAGACGCTTACTCCTTGGAAAGAAAGTTATGACCAACCTAGATAGCATATTCAAAAGCAGAGACATTACTTTGCCAACAAAGGTCCATCTAGTCAAGGCTATGGTTTTTCCTATGGTCATGTATGGATGTGAGAGTTGGACTGTGAAGAAGGCTGAGCGCCGAAGAATTGATGCTTTTGAAGTGTGGTGTTGGAGAAGACTCTTGAGAGTCCCTTGGATTGCAAGGAGATCCAACCAGTCCATTCTGAAGGAGATCAGCCCTGGGATTTCTTTGGAAGGAACGATGCTAAAGCTGAAACTCCAGTACTTTGGCCACCTCATGTGAAGAGTTGACTCATTGGAAAAGACTCTGATGCTGGGAGGGATTGGGGGCAGGAGGAGAAGGGGACGCCAGAGGATGAGCTGGCTGGATGGCATCACTGACTCGATGGACGTGAGTCTGGGTAAACTCCGGGAGTTGGTGATGGACAGGGAGGCCTGGCGTGCTGTGATTCATGGGGTCACAAAGAGTTGGACACGACTGAGAGACTGATCTGATCTGATCTGATCTAAAGGAAATCAGTCCTGAATATCCATTGGAAGGATTGACACTGAAGCTGAAACTCCAATCCTATGGCCACCTGATGTAAAGAGTGACTCATTGGAAAAGACCCTGATTCTGGGAAAGGTTGAAGGTGGGAGGAGAAGGGGACGGCAGAGGATGAGATGGTTGGATGGCATCACCAACTCAATAGACATGAGTTTGAGCAAGCTCTGGGAGACGGTGAAGGACAGGGGAACCTGGTGTGTTGCAGTCCATGGGGTCACAAAGAGTCAGACACGACTGAGCGACTGAATGACCGAGCCTCTGAACAACAACCACCACCACTTCCAAACTTCCTGCGTCACTGATTCCCCCTCAGGTGATTCAAGTTGCTATTTGTCAGTCGCTATTCTGTCTCATTCAAGTTCCTCCTTTCGAGCCTAAAAGTTCCAGTTTATCAAGTTTCTTCTCCAAATAGAGGTTTAAAATTAGAGCAAAAATGCAATAATAATAAGCTAGAAATAGCATGTTGCTACAGTGATACCAAAGTCTAAAATTAGATTTTGATCTATAAAAAAACACAAAATTCATTACTCTGCTACTCATTTCTGCCATTTTTCTCTGGGCCAAACCCATTTCAAAAAGAACCTTTATTATATGGAATCACAGAATACCTGTCCCACAGTGAGAAAGAGATGGATCAGGTAATTGAAGTCCACAGGTAATCCAGAAACCTCATTCCAGTTCAATTTCAAAACGTTCTCCCATCAATACTTTATTACATCCACTCTCGAGTCACAAAACTGGCTGATTTATGAAGTCGGACAAGTCTCTTGGCCTCTCAGACCTCGGTGTCCTCAGTGATTGCGTGCAGAGGCCGCACAAACGACCCAGCGACTGCTCCGGGGCCACGGACCCCAGCAATTCCCATCAGCCTTCGTCCACCCACAGGCAGCAGGGCTGGGGAAGGGACATCAAAGATCAACTGCCAATTGACTGATAACCAAGGCACTGATCCACAATTCCAAATGATTCCATGGAATGTGAGAGCCAAGATTTATGTTTCCAGGCTACAGCAAATCATGCCTCAGAGTAAGACAGTCCTCACCAGTGGGCAGAATATCGCGACCGTATTCCATGGAAGAAGAGAGCAAAAAGGAGGGAGGCCAAATATTTCAGTGTCTGTCAGGAAATATGTAACTAACAGATGACTCTGTGGATGAGAGATGCAAGAGGTGGATGAGGACAGACAGTCCCAGGTCTGGGAGATGCACCCAAGGTCTCAAAGTGCAGCAAACGCATTTAGAACATCCCCAAGCTAATTCCTTCCTTCACCAGAGACTGTCACCTCAGCGTAGTGAGTAACCCACTCCAGTACTCTTGCCTGGAGAATCCCATGGACAGAGGAGCCTTGTGGGCTACAGTCCACAGGGTCGCAAAGAGTCGGACACGACTGAGCGACTTCACTTCACTTCACTTAGAAAAAGCAGAGGAACCAGAGGTCAAGTTGTCAACATTCACTGGATCATAGAGAAAGCAAGGGAATTCCAGAAAAACATCTACTTCTGCTTCATTGACTACAAGAAAGCCTCTGGTATCAGCCACCTGGAGCGGCAGGTGCTGAGATACAGAACCGCTGCTGAGAATGCAGAGAAAGTCGAGGATGAGCTGAAAGCAGAGAAGAGGAAGCTACAAAGAGAGCTCCGAACAGCACTGGACAAGATCGAGGAGATGGAGATGACCAACAGCCACCTGGCCAAGCGGTTGGAGAAGATGAAGGCCAACAGGACGGCGCTGCTGGCCCAGCAGTAGGGCCCCGCCCGGCCCCAGGCCCGCCCCGAGGGGCTGCCCTTCAGCCACTGACGCAGACCCCTTTCAGGACTGTTTGAGCTTTGGCATTCAGATAGCCACCTTTGTATTTTCTAATTTATGAGAGAATGAAACAGGTTTGAATCTTCATGAATGAACACTTTGTGTGTAGTTTGATTCTAGACTAAGAACTAGTCCATGCCGTTATTTTTCATTTCCGTAATTTTAGAATCAAGTTTACTCACCATTTTCCCTAGCCGCCTCAGTGACTGGGCCCGGCTCTGGAGGACAGCGGCTCAGCGCCCGCTGAGACACTTCCTGGAGACCTCAGAAACACAAGTGCCTTCTCCATGGTGCAGTTCAGACTCCAGTGATCTCCAGGGGCCAAGAGACACTTACCCTTAATATCAGGTAGCGTTTTTATTTAATGAAGAAACAAGTTCACAGGTGGGGAATATATGTTTCACTCAAATTTGTATGTTTGGAGGAAAAAGCCTTTTTTGTAAGATATTTAAATTTATATAAGAAAATGTTAGAAAAAGATATGGGAAGTGTATATAAAACTTGTTTTATTGCATGGGGCAGGGGCACCCAGGGCCTGTTGCTCTTAAAGTAATAGTAGGGTCCTTAGTCTTCACATCAGCTGTGCTGTATCTTGTAAAGTATTTCATCTGCTGCTTATTTGTGGAATGAAACCTCAGACTAGCCCGAGGGAGGAGGAGGGAGGGCAGGCCAGGCAGGCGGAGGTCGGCCTCAAGAGTCTGTTAAATACACCCTTCTGCCTACAGTCGGCTACTGACACATTCGTTAAGAGGAGCCTTTAAAACAAATCATGGCAGTCACGCCCCTCCTAGCTCACACCCCTCTTCTCTCCTTAAGGAAAAATAATCTGAAATACAGAATTTCTTTTAAGAACTTTGGTTTCATCTTTAAAGGTACCCAATTCAAGAGGATTTTGCCGTGGAGTGTGTAGCCATGTTGCAGTATTTGTGATTCTCTGTTGTTCTCAGAATCGAAGTGGTTTTATGGAAATAATTATTGTATCTTCAACGTGTTTACACAAAAAATACGGGGGAAGTCTAATGAATTAAGGCCACATAAGATAAAATTAGACATGAAACTAGGTAATAAAGTTAACTTAAATATGAAAAAAAAAAGAAAGCCTCTGACTGGGTGGATCACAACAAACTGCGAAAAATTCTTAAAGAGATGGGAATACCAGACCACCTTATCTGCCCCTTGGGAAACCTGTATGCAGGTCAAGAAACAACAGTTAGAACCAGACATGGGACAACTGACTGGTTCAAAATTAGGAAAGGAGTACGTCAAGGCTGTATATTGTCACCCTGCTTCTTTAACTTATATGCTGAGTACATCATGTGAAGTGCCGGGCTGGATGAATCACAAGTTGGAATCAAGATTGCTGGGAGAAATATCAACAACTTTAGATATGCAGAGGATGCCACTCTAATGGCAGAAAGCGAAGAGGAATTAAAGAGGAGAATGAAAAAACTGGCTTAAAACTCAACATTCAAAAAACTCAGGAAACTCAAACAGGGGTTCTGTATCAATCTAGAGGAGTGGGATGGGGCAGGAGATGGGAGGGACGTTCAAAAGGGAGGGGATATATGTATGACTATGGCTGATTCTGGAGAAGGAAATGGCATCCCACTCCAGTATTCTTGTCTGGAGAATCCCAGAGACAGAGGAGCCTGGTGGGCTGCCATCTATGGGGTCACACAGAGTCAGACATGACTGAAGCGACTTAGCAGCAGCAGCAGCATGGCTGATTCATGTTGAGGTTTGACAGAAAACAACAAAAGTCTCTAAAGCAATTATCCTTCAATTAAAAAATAAATTTAAAAAAAATCAGGGCATCTGGTCGCATCATTTCATGACAAAGAGAAGGTGGAAAAAAAGTGGAAGCCAATGGATTTTATTTTCTTGGGCTCCAAAATCACTGGGGATGATGACTGCAGCCAGACAATTAAAAGATGCTTGTTCCTTGAAAGAAAAGCTATAACAAACCTAGACAGCATATTAAAAAGCAAAGACATCATTTTACCAACAAAGATCTGCGTAGTCAAAGCTGTGGTTTTTTTTCATGAGTACATGTACATGTACAGACATGAGAGTCGGACCATAACGACGGCTAACCCCCAAAGGATTAATGCTTTCAAACTGTGCTGCTTGAGAAGACTTTTGAGAGTCTCTTGGACTGCAAGGAGATCAAACTAGTTAATCCTAAAGGAAATCAACCCTGAAGATTCATGGGAAGGACTGAAACTCAAGCTGAAGCTCCAATCCTTTGGCCACCTGATGGGAAGAGTCAACTCACTGGAAAAGACCCTGATGCTGAGAAAGACTGAGGGCAACAGGAGAAGGAGGTGACAGAGGATGAGATGGTGAGATCGCACTGCCAAGTCAATGGACAGAAATCTGAGCAAGCTGCGGGAGGCGGTGAAGGACAGGCGAACCTGGTGTGCCGCAGCCCACGGGGTCGCAGAGTCAGCCCCGACTTAGCGACTGAACAACAATAGGGGAGAAACCGCAGCCTAAACGGTTATTTAGGTTTCCGTTACACCTAAACGTTAGAGTGTTCATCTCTTGCACATCCTGGAAGCTCAGCAGAGGAGAATCCGCCTGCCAAAGCAGGGCACACGGGTTCGATCCCGGATCCGGGAAGATTCCACACACCGTAGCAGAGCCACTTAGCCCTCGAGCCAAAACTACCGAGCCCGCTTGCGACAACTGGACCCGTGGGCCCAGAGCCTGTGCTCCGCGGCTGGAGAGCAGCTCCCCCTCCCCGCCTGGAGAACCCCGCACAGCAGCGAACACTCGGAGCAGCTAAAAAGACGACAACCGGACCTGTGGGCCCAGAGCCTGTGCTCCGCGGCTGCAGAGCAGCTCCCCCTCCCCACCTGGAGAACCCCGCATAGCAGCAAACACTCAGAGCAGCTAAAAAGAAACAAATCATTTTTTTAAAAAACCATATTCATCTCTTGATAATGGAGTTGTGGGTAAATTTTATTTTCTCCTATTTGTTTGCATTTTCTGCCAAGAACA
This sequence comes from Bos indicus x Bos taurus, assembly GCF_003369695.1. Taxonomy (NCBI): domain Eukaryota; kingdom Metazoa; phylum Chordata; class Mammalia; order Artiodactyla; family Bovidae; genus Bos; species Bos indicus x Bos taurus. Next base: position 1,914,759 of record NC_040079.1, on the reverse strand, counting down.
TGTGCTACATTAGTACCATTGGGGTTTTTTTTTTTTTTTTTTTCACATAATGAGAGTTTTTCTTAAGTATTTAAGGAGTATTTTAGGGCTCTGTTTTTAGACCTTTACTCCAGTTAAAAAAATATATAACTGTCTGCCTGAAGAGAAATGCTAGCAGGTAACGCAAGCAGGGAAAGCCCACAGGGCTGGCCAGGCAGGCGGGAGGCCACAGCAGGGCTCTTGGGAGACAGGACAGTGCTGGTCCTGAAGGAGGGGCTGGGGTGGACTGGGCTGGGAGGAGGGCTTTCCAAGCCAGGGGACAGCCACGCCCACCAAGAAGGGGAGCCCAGCCAGGAATGCAGCCCCTCCTGGCCCAGACCCCGCAGGAACACCACCCGGGCCTGCGCCTCCTGCGGCACCCGGCCCTGCTGTCTCCACAGTCAAGCGGACGGATGAAGCCTTCTCTTAACCACGTGGCTTCAGGAGCAGGAGGCAGGGGCTGCCTACACTGTGTTTGCAGCTGTGTCCCCACGGACCATGTGTTAGGCACATAGTACAGGCTCAGCAAACGCCAGCTGATAAAGACAAAGGATGTGCCTGTCGATTCTTTGCTAGTCAGATCGGTAAGGCTGCAGCGAGAGTCAAGTGTCACACAGTAACAGGCTCACAAAGGTTAACAGCAGGGACTCCGGGATTTCATTTAGAAACTCTCTCATCAGCCAGCTCAGTCTTGACTAGTCTTATTTAGTAAACTAAAATCACGCATGGCGCATGAACACACACGACTGGCCTTACGTATTGTCTACGCAAAGCAAGGCAGGATTCTTGCCCCTACACCCCACCACTTACCATCAGGGCTTGAAATTCCCAACATTGCTCATTCATTTCCATTTAACACATAAATTTCGGCTTATAGAGAAATTCAAATACACTTTCATGGAGTGTATTAGCATATTACACCATTATCAACCTTAAACACTCAGAACCAATAGGTTCTCTTTCATTTTTGACTATCTCCAAATAGGATTTCAGATGGTTTACAACAGTACAGATATAATATGACCAAAGTTAACCATGACTGAGAAAAAGATGTGAGTTAAGTAGTAAAAACTGGCAGTAGGTACAGTTCAGTTCAGTTCAGTCGCTCAGTCGTGTCCGACTCTTTGCGACCCCATGAATCGCAGCACGCCAGGCCTCCCTGTCCATCACCAACTCCCGGAGTTCACTCAGACTCACGTCCATCGAGTCAGTGATGCCATCCAGCCATCTCATCCTCTCTCATCCCCTTCTCCTCCTGCCCCCAATCCCTCCCAGCATCAGAGTCTTTTCCAATGAGTCAACTCTTCCCATGAGGTGGCCAAAGTACTGGAGTTTCAGCTTTAGCATCATTCCTTCCAAAGAAATCCCAGGGCTGATCTCCTTCAGAATGGACTGGTTGGATCTCCTTGCAGTCCAAGGGACTCTCAAGCATCTTCTCCAACACCACAGTTCAAAAGCATCAATTCTTCAGCCCTCAGCCTTCTTCACAGTCCAACTCTCACATCCATACATGACCACAGGAAAAACCATAGCCTTGACTAGACGAACCTTGGTTGGCAAAGTAATGTCTCTGCTTTTGAATATGCTATCTAGGTTGGACATAACTTTCCTTCCAAGGAGTAAGTGTCTTTTAATTTCATGGCTGCAGTCACCATCTGCAGTGATTTTGGAGCCCCAAAAAATAAAGTCTGACACTGTTTCCATTGTTTCCTCATCTATTTCCCCATGAAGTGATGGGACCAGATGCCATGATCTTTGTTTTCTGAATGTTGATAAGTGGGCACTATTTCTCTATCTGCCCACATAGATGGATGGATGGGGGGAGGGCTGGGTGGATGGGTGGATGGATGGACAGACAGACTTCCTGTCCATCAAGCCAGAGCTGAGTTACATCATCCTTCTTTAAAGTCAACACTGGTGGAAATAGAGCTTTTCCTGGACCCGAGCAATGTGATTCTAAACAACGTCGTCAATGAAAGTGTTCCTTAAAATGCAAACGTAGGCTCCCCGTGGCTGTGTCCTTACTGGCCTGTGGGCACAATGTGGATGCACAATCACGCACATTTCCTTCTCTAAGAGTCCAGATAGTGGGGTTCAGGCCACACTGCCTTCTCTGTTTTTAAAGATGGAGAAAGCAGTGGGGTGAGATAACAAGCACCGCCTTGACGCACACTGTGCGTGCCTTGTCTCGGCAGAGCCTTCCCTGAGGTGAGCGGGACGGCTGTGAAACAGAGCTTTCGGCCACGCAGATAGCAAAGATGCTTTCTGGAAACGGCAAAGGATCTATCTGCCCACCAGACATACTGCAGGGAGGTAAGAGGCACGAGGAACCCCGGCGGACTCAGCCTTTGTCTCTGTGTGAGTGTCTTCCTGAAACCATGGAGCTCCACCCCAAACAAGCCAAGATCTGGGTTGTCTCACAGGGTATTACCAAATTCTCACATATTCCACTTTATATAAGTACCAATAGATTACATTAAAAATGAACCACTGAGTAAGTCACATTTGTTTCTGGAGCTAGTGGTAAAGAATCTGCCTGCCAATGCAGGAGACACAAGAGACACAGGTTTGATCCCTGCATTGGGAAGATCTCTTGGAGGAGGAAATGGCAACTCACTCCAGTATTCTTGCCTGGGAAATCCCAAGGACAGAGGAGCCTGGAAGGCTACAGTCTGTGGGGTTGCAAAGAGTTGGACATGATTGAACATCCATGCACACACACCCGGTTTTTAATGGAAGTATTTTATATCATCCATGAAAAGACTCTGATGCTGGGAGGGATTGGGGGCAGGAGGAGAAGGGGACAACAGAGGATGAGGTGGCTGGATGGCATCACTGACTCGATGGACATGAGTCTGAGTGAACTCCGGGAGCTGGTGATGGACAGGGAGGCCTGGAGTGTTGCAATTCATGGGGTTGCAAAGAGTCGGACACGACTGGGCGACTGAACTGAACTGAACTGAAGGAAATGCCAGAAAAACATCTCAGTTCAGTTCAGCTGCTTAGTTGTGTCCTACTCTTTGCAACCCCATGGACTGCAGCACGCCAGGCCTCCCTGTCCATCACCAACTCCTGGAGCTCAAACTCATGTCCACTGAGTCGGTGATGCCATCCAACCATCTCATCCTCTGTCATCTCCTTATCCTCCTGCCTTCAATCTTTTCCAGCATCAGGGTCTTTTCAAATGAGTCAGTTCTTTGTATCACGTGGCCAAAGTATTGGTGCTTCAGCTTCAGCATCAATCCTTCCAATGAATATTCAGGACTGATCTCCTTTAAGATTGACTGGTTTGATCTCCTTGCAGTCCAAGGGACTCTCAAGAGTCTTCTCCAACACCACAGTTCAAAAGCGTCAACACTTCAGCGCTCAGCTTTCTTTATGGTCCAGCTCTCATATCCATACATGACTAATGGAAAAACCATAGCTTTGACTAGAAGGACCTTGGTAGGTAAAATAATGTCTCTACTTTTTAATATGCTATCTAGGTTTATTATAGCTTTTCTTCCAAGGAGCAAGTGTCTTTTAATTTCATGGCTAAAAAAAAACATCTGCTTCACTGACTATAAGAAAGCCTTTGACTATGTGTATCACAACAAACTGGAAAATTCTGAAAGAGATGGGAATACCAGACCACCTGACCTGCCTCTTGAGAAATCTGTATGCAGGTCAGGAAGCAACAGTTAGAACTGGACATGGGACAGCAGACTTGTTCCAAACTGGGAAAGGAGTACGTCAATGTTGTATATTGTAACCCTGCTTATTTAACTTATATGCAGAGTACATCAAGTGAAATGCTGGGCTGGATGAAGCACAAGCTGGAATCAAGATTTCTCGGAGAAACATCAATAACCTCAGATATTCAAATGACACCACCCTTATGGCAGAAAACAAAGAGGAATTAAAGGGCTTCTTGAAGGTGAAAAAGGAGGGTTGAAAAAGCTGCGTTAAAACTCAACATTCAAAAAATGAAGATCATGGTATCCAGTTCCATCATTTCATGGCAAATAGATGGGGAAACAATGGAAACAGTGACAGATTTTATTTTGGGGGCTTCAAAATCACTGCAGATGGCAGTTGCAGCCATGAAATTAAAAGATGTTTACTCCTTGGAAGGAAAGTTATGACCAACCAAGACAGTGTATTAAAAAGCAGAGACATTACTTTGCTGACAAAGGTCTGTATAGTCAAAGCTATGGTTTTCCCAGTAGTCATGTATGGATGTGAGAGTAAGACCATAAAGAAGGCTGAATGCTAAAGAATTGGTGCTTTTGAACTGTGGTGCTGGAGAAGACTCTTGAGAGTGCCTTGCTGCTGCTACTAAGTCGCTTCAGTCGTGTCCGACTCTGTGCGACCCCATAGACGGTAGCCCACCAGGCTCCCCCGTCCCTGGTATTCTCCAGGCAAGAACACTGGAGTGGGTTGCCATTTCCTTCTCCAATGCATGAAAGTGAAAAGTGAAAGTGAAGTCAGTCAGTCGTGTATGACTCTTAGTGACCCCATGGACTTCAGCCTACCAGTCTCCTCCATCCATGGGATTTTCCAGGCAAGAGTACTGGAGTGGGGTGCCATTGCCTTCTCCAGAGAGTGCCTTGAACAGCAAGGAAATCAAACCAATCAATCTTAAAGGAAATCAGTCCTGAATATTCATTGGAAGGATTGATGCTGAAGTTGAAGTTCTAATATTTTCACCACCTGATACGAAGAACTGACTCATTTGAAAAGACTCTGATGCTGGGAAAGATTGAGGGCAAGAGGAGAAGGGGGCGTCAGAGGATGAGATGGTTGGATGCCATCACCGACTCAATGGACGTGAGTTTGAGCAAACTCTGGGAGAGGGTGAAGGACAGGGAAGCCTGGTGTGCTGCAGTCCATGGGGTCATAAAGAGTTGGACACAACTGAGCTGAACAACAGCAATGATGGAAATGCCAAAGGAAAACTACCAAAAATGACCGAGTTTGGGCAAAATTACAATTCAGATGATACTCTTGACCATAATTTGCTAAATCAAAGGCTTCTGGACATCACTCCAGAAACATGAATCCAGGTCTCTGATCATCCACTCAGAGGAAAGTCTAAGACGTCTAAAAGCAAAAATGCTGAAGTGCAAGTTAAATATCAAAGGTCTCAACATTGGTTTGCACCATTTAATACAGAGGTTTGATAAATCAGAAAATCATTTTGCCCTCCTGATTCTCATGATGGCATTAGGATAAAACACCTTTAAAAAAAAAACATTTAAAAGCTTAAATCAATATTAAAATCATTCAATTTGCCCAATTAACAATTTGTCTATTGAGTCAAAGGTTGATGGTGGATACATAAATTCTACAAAAGGTTTTAAAAGATTTTTGACAGCTTTTTTTCCTATTAGTTGAAGCGATTGGTGTTAGAACTACAAATTAGAAGGGAACAGTGATCTGAGAGAGAGAAATGACCTAAGACAGGCTTTAAGGGACAGCCTCGTGGCCAACAGCATTTGGGACCCTGGGCCATGATGGTGCCACCTGCAGGAGACTCAAGTCAAGCTGTCCGGGCGAGTCTCCGCTGCTCTGTGTGAGCTCGGAAGACACCCGCCCCCACGTCTCCCTGCTCCCCAAAGGCAGCACCAGTCTCACCGATCTCCTCCCGAGGCAGAAAGTGTGCAGAAGAGAAGGAGACGCAAACCAGCATTCATAATTTCTCCTTGTGTCCAGCCTGGTCGGCCAGCCCTTGCTTTAGGTCACGGGGTGGGCTATCATCTATTTTTCTTAGTCCTGTTTTAGCATTTTCACCAAATGTAAGCAGCTTGCTGGGGAAATCTGACTCTGGCCAAGATTAATAAGGAGAGTATCTCATTTTCAGACTGCAATGCATTTCCATGTGCAGAATTATTTCCCCCCAAATATGCCATTTAATTATTAAGGCCACTAAATAGCTGTAAATTTACATCAAAGTGAAGCTAGTGTGCGCTCCTAGGGAAGGGTTGTGGGCTATATTTTAAAACAACTTTCCCATCAGTTGCACAAAGACAAACAAAAGAGTTTATGCTTCATACACAGTCGCACAGTCGCCTCCAGGAAAGCAGAGAAAATTTCCCCAAACCTTTAGAAATTAGAAAACTTTGAATGCTGCTCTAGTATAGAATTTGGACCTAAGATAGCAGAAAATATTCTTGCCCCAAAAGCAAACTTTCCATTTTTTCAGAACTGTACTTCCATCACTTATTTGGAGAATCATCAATGACGGTCCTAAACAGGCTTAGTAAGCCCACAGATTCATCAGTCCTGGTGGAAAGTCCATCAAGAGCAGCAGCAGCAGCCATGTCTCCCCCACTTCCTCCCATCCAACCCCCGGCTTCAGGCTCCCGCTCAGTACTCCCATGGGAGTTGCACCACCATCCTAAAGGGGCTTGAAGTCAGAACACCAAGCACACCCTTGGTCCCTCTCTCTCCTTCCACACTGCAGGACACACCGCCCGCTTCCCGAACTCCGGACGTGCCCGTGCTGTCTCCTCCTGCTCCGGGGCTGCCCCGGCCCTGAGCTCCGAGGGGCCTGCTCCTTCCCACCACTCGGGTCCAGTTCAGATGCTGTCCCTTCTGTGAGGCCTCTCTCACTCTCCCATCTGCACCAGCCCTGACTCTGTCTCCCTGGCACGCTTTGCACTCCTCCGCAGCACGCTCACTGCCCTCAGCGGCCGATCGGTTGCTCACTGGCCCGTCGTCTGTCCCCCGCACTGGGATGCGCGGTCTCTGAGTGCAGGGGCTGTCCTGTCCTGTCCATCCCAGAATCCCCGCAGCCCACCCAGAGCTGTCCCGGTCAGCACCGCCCGGCCCCCGGGGGGTCATGAGCAGGAACCAAGAGACCAGGAAACGGATGCGCTCAGAAGCGAGCACGCGGAGGCCTCGGGGCCTGGCTTACAAACTCCGTGGTCCTGCCGCCGTGCTGTCACCCGGCAGAAAAGCTGTGCCTTTCTGAGACGGCGGGGGTGGGCGCGGTGTAATCCTCCCGAGGGGATGACAGCTGGGGATGAGGACTCGACCGGCTGCCTCATGGTCACGTTCCGGGCTTGTTGCGCTCGCTCATACTTCCCTCCACGGCCTTTCTCACTGACCTGCAGTCATGTGCGCGTCTCCGTCATCATCACAGTCTCCCCACGGCATCCGGCTAAAGGCAAGGACCCCCTCAGGCCCACTCTCCAGCAGCACCCACAGGGTGCCCCAGCGCTGCACTGGCCACAGGAGCGTGCAGCCTGAAGCCTGGTCCCGGGGAAGGGGACTGTGGGCACGTCCCGGTGAGGCGGCCTCTCCGGGGACCAACAGAGACCAGCATACACAGCAGGGGCCCTGGTGCCCAGCCACCGTCTGCCCACAATGCTGAACACCACAGAGGGTCTTCCTGCATTCACTGATCAGTCCAAGAACCCCTCCACCTCGGGGCCCTTCTGGAATGTTCTTTACATATGATAGCTGCGCAACACACAGAAACACACCCACGCGCGCAGACGACACAGGCTTCACCAGGCGTCGTCTGGTGACAGGCTGGGAGGCCCACGCACACGTCCTTGGCTTTACTGAAGATTTACCCCAGGTCTGTTCTAAACCCGAACACGTGAGGCACTGAGTTCATTCCAATCGCCAGGTACATTCTCTTCAGAGCATATCACCAGTATCATCCAAGTGCGACTTTAATAAAAACGACAGCAAGCTCAGAATTAACTTCCAAAATCTGCATCATGTCACCGTGCGTCATGAGGAAGCTGTAACGGCCCATCCGATTCCACGTAACCACACAGTCTCAGAGGATAGAGCCTTTATCTGTGGACATTCCCCAGGAAGAGAAAGTTCTAGCCAACATCCAGGAGTGGGTCATTTCCTGGGACCGTGTTCAATTATTAATCTGAGCTTGATGAGGCTACAAAACATCTTACTGGAAAGGCGGCTGACAAAGGAGGGTTGAGATAGCTGGATTTGTTTCTCGTCCTTGGAAAATGTTCCATATCAACTAAGCATCCATCACTTTTCAGCTAATATTAATATTTTAATCACTGAGTCCATCAACTCTAACATGCATCTGTCGAGGACTTGTTATGGGTTCACCATTGGGCTAAACACGATGAAGGCACAAGATACATCTAAGACGAGGTTTTGGCTCTCTTGGAAACAGAGAAGGCGATGGCACCCCACTCCAGTACTCTTGCCTGGAAAATCCCATGGATGGAGAAGCCTGGTAGGCTGCAGTCCATGGGGTCACTAAGAGTTGGACACGACTGAGCAACTTCACTTTCACTTTCAGCTCTCAGTTATAAATCTGGCTAGGAAAGCAATCTATTTATACTTGAAAACTTCGATTAAATTAAAAATGTATTTATATACATTTTTATACAGACAGTGGGCTTCCCTGGTGGCCCAATGGTAAAGAATCTGCCTGCCAACGCAGGAGACGTGGGTTCAATCCCTGGGTCGGGAAGATCCCCTGGAGAAGCAAATGGCAACCCAGTCTAGTATTCTTGCCTGGAGAATTCTGTAGACAGAGGAGCCTGGCGAGCTACCGTCCATGAGGTCGCAAAGAGTTGGGCATGGCTTAGCAACTGAGCACGCACACATAGACAATGCATGCTGTGAGAGAACAAGAGACGCTTCCTGAAAACATCAAGCACGCTCTGACTTTGAGGTGTTTGCACCCACTGTTCCTTCCAGATTCCAGAATGTTCTTTGCCTCCAGGGCTCGCTCCCTCGCTGCACTCAGGTCTCTGCCGAGTGCTCTGCATCGGTGGGTCTTCTCTGACCCTCCACCCACCTGCTCCATTTCCTCACCAGACAAGCATCTCTTCCCGGCGGCTGTCCATCCTGATCGACGGGGCTTCTTCCTGCGTAACCCTCTTCCGCCTTCCCCTCCCAGGAAAGAAGGCAGGAACTCAGTCTGTCCCCTCTCTACTCTGTCCCCAACATCCAGAAGAGGGCCTGGATCCTAACCGGCATTCAACCAGCATCTCCGTAACTACTGTTAAAGGAACATGTCACATAACACAGCTTACTTCACAGCATGACGTCATGTGAATTGCGATGTTTTCCAGGAAAGTCACGACTGCCATGTGAACCTACAGACTTCCTAAGAATCGAGCTTCCCTCCCAGGGTCAGCCCTGCAAAGCGTGCGGACAGGTTGCATTTCAACTTGCTGATCGCACGGGTGCCCCACATTATGCTGGACTTGAATACACAGTACAAACACATGGAGATGGATTTACATGTGACCTCTTAGATAAAGCCAACCCCAATCCATCATATTCTAAACTCTGAACGTTAAAACCAAGGGCGGTGTTAATTTTGGACATTCGCACAGTTTAAAACCAACAAATTCCGTATAGATCTGAGCCATAGTTTCTAAATACAGACTCCTTGTCAGCGTAGATTATAAAAGAGAGAGAAAAAGACACTGTCCAGCGATCTCGTTTGCCTCAAGTGACTCAACTGCTACACGAGGATAAACCATCTCCTGCTACACTGGATTTTCCAATTTGTTGTATATGTTTGCTCACTTGTTTTGTTTTAGTCCAGTTTATTCTGTTCTCAGATTGAAGTTGAAACAGCTCACATGTGTAGTTTTACCCCAAAGAAATAAAATGTGTTCACGCAGGCTTCCAAAAAGTCCTCCGATTGAAGACCACGCGTGAGACGCATGGAAGGTCAGAGACGAGGAGGGTCAGAGGGGTGAGGAGCGGGGAGGAGCCCACCCCGTGTCAGGAAGGCCACCCCCTCCTGCTCAGGTGAACTCAGTCCACCGGGGCCAGTCTCTCTAAGGACACGGAAGACTCATCAGCAAAATACCCACAGATGAGAACTCTTGTCACTGAGTAAACACTAAAATAACTGCTACAACATGAAGACTTTCCTGCCAAAACAAACAAAAATGGTTTAGACAGCGTTCTCTTCGTGATGGAGGAGAGACCGTGAACTAGAGGGACTCCAAGAACTGACCTCCAGAGTGAAATACTTCTGGGGTGTTAGAGGGCTCCTTGGGGATGGCTTCAACTTGACGTTGACCTTGAAAGTAATGTCTAGGGAAGACCCAAGACTTGGGCAGCACCGAGACCTGGATTTTAAAAAAAAAAATGGTGGAGGGGGAGTTGGGGGAAACTCCAGCCAAACCGGCCTGAGGAACAGAGCAAACACTGGTGCTGAAGGAAGTCCTTTTTCATGCTCACGTATCTGCCTCCCTGCAGCCCTGCCCACACTCACAGCAAGCCACCCAGCCAACGAACATCACACCCACCCAGTGGTCAGCAGGCACATCCCCGTGTCCACTTCCACCGTCGTCTCAAATGGAATCGCTGAGGGTAGGGAGGCCATCTGGTGGTAAAGACCACGCTGCTCTCCATCTCGTTGGTGGGCCCACACTCTGCACACAGCTAAGGCGCAACTCCTGTCTCCTTATTCTGCACTACGTATGTATATATATTATATTATACGTATATATGGGCTTCCCTGGTAGCTCAGATGATAAAGAATCTGCCTGCAATGCAGGAGACCCATGTTCAGCCCCCACATTGGGAAGATCCCCCAGAAAAGGAAACGACAACCTGCTCCAGTATTCTTATTCTTGTCTGGAGAATCCCACGGACAGAGGAGCCTGGTGGGCAACAGTCCATGGTGTCACAAAGAGTCAGACACGACTGAGTGACTCACACTTTCACTTTCTCACACACACACGCACGCACACACACACATACACACATATATACATATATGTATATAATCACTCCTGCAGAGCTTTAAGATAGGGGAGGGAAATTCAGCCATGAAATGCTTTACATGACATAAAAATCCCCACCCCCAGTCCTTATCCCAGCCCCTCAGTACAAAGCAAGTTTTATTAACACAAGGCAAGTGCTCAATTTAAAGAAAACTGTGGGCATTAAAGCCGGTTGTTTTATGTCTCTGACATGAATACTCCGGGTGCATGAACTATTGAGGCCTGGGTTTAAGTGTGATTAATGCCTCACACTTGGAAAGCATCCAAACTTATTAAATCTGATAGAGTAAAACAGCGTAACTTTCTCATATTATTTCCAAGAGATACGATTAGGCCGAAGCGCACCAGTGAATGAAACCAGAAGTAAGCCATGGGGCGGGGGCGAGGGACTCAGTTGTGTTTACAAAGAATTAAGAGGAGCCGAGCATTTCAGCAAGCACAGGCAGAGTTCAATCACCTCACCCCAAGGAGAACAGTGGAGCCTGAAACCCACGCCAGTGGCGCCTCCCCACACGCCGCCAAGCCTGGCGCTGGAATCGAAGGGAAGGCCACGTGGCCCCTGTCCTCTCCTCCCACCCCACGGTGGATATGTCATTCATGCACACGTCATATCACACGCACACATCACACACATACATGTCACATCACACAGACACACACACGTGTTATCTCGTCCTCAGCCACGCCGGGGCTGAGTGATGTTTAACAGCTTCCTTTAAATGAGCCCCTCTCCACACAGGATGCAGGGCCTACACACCCTCTGCTTACGACAGTACGCTTACCACCCAGACAAGCTGGTCCAAAACCGACTGCTCTCAGATTTACCAGTTCAGGAGTTATGCATATTTGGCCTTTCTGATCTGGGGTGCTTCGCAAAGGCAAGCAGCCCTAAGAATGCATCAGATATTCACTCAATTCTTTCACTTGTTCTCTGAATGGAAATGAAACTCCAAAGAAACAAACAGAAGAAAAGCATGGTCTGCAGCGCGTGGCACTCCGTGTCCAGCAGAGAGTGGCTCCAGCATGTTCCAGGCGCCCCAAGGGTCACTCGAGGAGGTCAGCACAGGTGTAAGCACGGTCTGCAGCGCGTGGCACCCCGTGTCCAGCAGAGAGTGGCTCCACCACGTCCCAGGTGCCCCAAGGGTCACTTGAGGAGGTCAGCACAGGTGTAAGCATGGTACGTGGCACCCCGTGTCCAGCAGAGAGTGGCTCCAGCACATCCCAGGTGCCCCAAGGGTCACTTGTGGAGGTCAGCACAGGTGTGTCTGGCTCCTCACTTAAGGGCAGAGAGATGCAGGAAAGGGTAGTGGTCTGCCAGGCCTGGCTCAGACTCTGCAGTGACTCTAAATGCTACATAGCCAGCCTCTCATATACCTGGATTCAGGGTGATTGTTTGAGAATGAGAAACATACGAAAATATTTGTAATATCAAAGCCCATCCGAGTTAATTACAAATCTCAGGGCAGATCTGAGACGTGGAGAGAAATGCTACACCCCCAGCAGCCTCTGAACTGATAAAAGAATAACAAATTTTTTAAAATCTGCCAAACAACAAAGCTTCAATTTATTATACATGCTCATCAATTTAACCTAGTAGAAAAAAAAAAAAAAAAACCTTAAAAGCCTGAGGGTGATGCAGCGCCTTTAATACACAGACCCTGAGCACACCACAGATCAAGGCCCCAGCCCCAGCCTGCTTTGTCTGCCAAAGATGAAAGCCGGGCGCAAACAGGTGAAGGCTCTGTTTGAATCAGCACCTGCAATTAAGCACAGGGAAACCAAGAGAAGAGGCAAGCTGAACTCGCTCGGGAAAGACGTCCCGGACAGAGCAGGTGGACGCTCGCTGCCCCGTCGGCTGGCTCTCTCCCCGCCGGGTGGCGGGCACTCAGTGATCTCCTGCCTGGAAGGACACACACACACACACACACCCCTCTCTCACATCTCTCTACATGTATCTTTCAGTGCTCGCCACTCTTTTGAAACAACATCCCAACAACGCGCGCACACACACACACACACACACACACACACCCCTCTCTCACATCTCTCTACATGTATCTTTCAGTGCTCGCCACTCTTTTGGAAACAACATCCCAACAACGCGGGTGTGCGTGAGATCTCACGACATCTGACCAAAAGGTCTCTGGACACTATGGTGAGCAACCCTGAGTTGTACGTTTGAGAGTTGCAGGACCTCCCTGGCGGTCCGGGGGTTAAGGCTTCATGCCGCCAGCGCAGGGGGTACAGGCTCCATCCCTGGCTGGGGAGCTAGATCCCACATGCTGCGTGGCAGGCCAAAAAATTCTTACAAATTAAGTAAAATAGATAAGCACCGAGGATTTATTGTGTGGCACAGGGAACTGTATACATAATTTTAAAAAAAGAAAAGAGAAAAGAAAGTTGCTAAGAGAGGAAATCTTGAAAGTTCTCATCAGAAGAAAGAAAAACCCTGTAGCTGAAGGGTGACGAGTGTTAACTTACCGAAAGGTGGCGAGTGCTAACTTACCGTGCTGATCATTCCCATAAACACACATATCAAATCCCAAAATCCGCTAATCAAGCATAAAGGTCTCCACCTGATGTCCTTCTCCACCAGCATTTCAATCACGACGATTCCTCTGTGTGTGCTCAGGCGTTCAATCGTGTGCAACTCTTTGCAACCCCCTGGACTGTACTCGCGAGGCTCCTCTGTCCATGAGATTCACCAGGCAAGAATCCTGTAGTGGGTTTTCATGCCCTCTTCCAGGGGATTTTCCCAACCTGGGATCCAACCTGGGTCTCCTGCAGGCGGATTCTTTCCCATCTGAGCCACCAGAGAAGTCAACTAGAGCACATTTACCCAAAATGTCCAGACCGAACCCTCTTCTCATTAACAGTATTTCCACAATGAAGCTCTCTGCATTCCAAAAGAGCGTGGTGGTTTTAATGAAAAGGCACCACAGCAGCAGCTCACAGCACTGTTGGTCAAGCTCAACTTCTTGTAGAAAAGCCGCACCGTCTGAGAGTGCCCGGTGTCCGCCGTGGGTGAGCACCGTCTGCGTGACTCATGGGCCGCGTGGGAGACGGAGGAGCTCAGAGCAGGCAGCTGCCCTCTCCCCGCCATCACACGTGGTCAGTGCACGCTGGACAGACCTGCTCCCTGCTCCAAACACCCAACTCTGAAAAGGAGCCTGACCCTCAGTAATGCAGGCTCCCAACCTGTGTGCTGCCCACAGAACATCCCAATGAGAGTCTCAGATCCACTCGGACTTCAGAAAGAAACCACAACTGTATCAAAATGAATAAATATGAAGCTCATAAGGCTGACTCCTCATATGACAGAAAGCTCAGAAAGCATCATCTTTCCCTAAAGATCCTTTAGGAAGAAGACAGAAAGGATGTAACTGCTCCGTGCATCAGAACCTTCTGGGAGCCTCCAGAACCGCTGGTGCGTTCTGTCTGCCTTCGTTTCTGTGAATCGATCGCAGTCCATGTGCGCTTGCTTTCTGTCTCTTGGAGGCTAAGAGCGATGACAATGCATGAGGCCAACCGAGAGAGCGACTGCTCCTTGGCCCCTAGACAGCACCTTCTCCAAGGCAACAATTTATTCTTAATCTCAGAATTAAGGACGAGAGTGGGGAATCACTTCTGGATAAACCTCGGCCCCGAGCTGGTCCACAGGCCTATGCTCCCCACGTCAGAGTCAAAGCCTCTGTAAACAGTGACATCTCAGCATCTCCCCGGAGCCCTCCGCCTGCTTCCTCTCTGTTATTGCTGGCCCTTGGTTTATGCTCCGTGCCAGGCACCCACTGTGAGGTCCCTGAGCAACAGGGACCCTTCCCAAGTCAAAGCCAATGGGCCCAGTAAGCAGAACTGGATCTTCCTGTCAGACCTGCATCTATGGTTCAGACCCCGCTCACAGGCTCCCAACCTTCGGAGCTAAATGAGCAAGCAATCCAGAGAAACGGCACTTCCAGAACCTTGTTCTATTGTGAGGGAAATGAACGTGCCGACAGCAGCGTGTTGGACAAAATATTCTTTCTTTCTTCAAACAGGCAACAACACACCTAAAATAACACAGCCTCGGGGATGGGGAAGGGCTGGGATGAGCGGATGCACACCACCACATACAGAAGGGATAAACACCACGGTCGGACGGCGCGGCACAGGGCCCTACACTCAGTGTCCTGGGATGAACCGCACTGGAAAGAATATGAAAAAAAGAACGTGTATATGTGTGTAACTGAGTCACTTTGCTGTACAGCAGAAACTAACACATTGTAAATCAAGTATACTTCCATTTTAAAGATAAACACTCTGAATTTTAAAAAATAAACAAATAGCACAGCCTTTCCCCTCAGTCTGCCCTAGGCCTTCCCCCAGACACCGCCTCATGAGCCATGGTCCCCCACACCAGCAGAGACGAGCAGAGGGCACCCCCATATTCTCAGCTACACTGTTAAAAGAGAAAAGACAAGAGTGAAGCAAAGTCCAAGCGGACGGGTTTTCTGGGTGAGACCTTAGGGCTCACAGCACAGACGTGTCGGTTTGGGGTCACACAGATAAGAAAGAGACACTCCACTGCCGACAGGAACCTGCAGACACGGTCAGCTCGTCTGCGCCAAAGGCGGGAGCAGAGGACGAGGCTGCCTCCCCGAGGACACGGTCACCCGGCCTGCCCACAGGGCGTGAGCCGCACAGGACGAGTCCGGCAGAGCTCCCCCAGAGCCGGGAACACGCACGGCTGCTCTGGAACGTGGAGGACGGGCTTCGGCCTTCCCATCACCAGACACACCTGAGCAACGATGGACCTGAGCTGGGACCAGGCACCCCTCCCTTCAGGGCCTTGCCAACCTGGAGATCCTAGGAAACCGACGGATTTTACAGGGGCTCCGTGTAGCTGTCGCTTGGCCAGCTTCAGGAAGTGGGAAGGTCAGGGCCCAATTTCTCTCCTCACCTTTGGCTAACGTGGTAACCCCAAAGAGCTATAATTTCTTTGGCCCTCTGTCGCCCGGGGCAGCACCGACACTTCATGTCACAACACAGGCCACATCCACATCCTCCTTTCAAACCTGCACCACTACCCTGACTTCCTCCTGTTGCCCACACTGCCTTGAACCTTTCGGAAACAATGGATTTTCGCTACAGGTATTTTTACAAACACAGCCGCCAACCCCCAAGAAAGCAAGGCTCTGGCTGTGCCCACAAAGCCCCCGGTCTCCATGTGCGCTAGAGACAGTCACGACAGTCTGCCCCACCCACCAGCACCTCCGGGGACCCCCCTCCTAGTCGGAGAAGGAGCAGAGAGCAAGATCCCAGGACCCCACCCTCCCTGGCACAGCTACTGAAGCATCACTGGTGCAAAGATACTTCCCACACCAAGTCGAGCTGAGTTGGTGAGAGTTTTTCTCAGAAATCTGAGCCAAGTGATACAGAGGAATTCAGGCAGCGCGTGAAGGGCACAGGGGCTGGGGTGCCGTGCGGTGGCCAGACCTGACCCTGTTTAAGTCGAGGAAGCCAGTGCATGACGTGAGAGGGATGAGACCAGGGCGTGAGCAGCAGCACCGGCTCAGTGTTCAGTCTCTAAGTCCTGTCCGACTCTTTGCGACCCCATGGACGTTAGCCCGCCAGGCTCCTCTGTCCACGGGATTCTCAGGCAAGAAGACTGGAGAGGGTGACCATTTCCTTCTCCAGGAGATCCTCCCGACCCCAGGGATCAAACCTGCATCTCTTGCATCTTCGGCAGGGGGATTCCTTACCCCTGAGCCACCTTGGGAAGGATTATCTGTCTGCACTCCCGGCTGACCTGAGACCCCACTGATCGTCACATCCCATCTTCGGCTTCTCCAGCTCCTGAACATAAACACCTCTCCCAATTTAACTACAGCTAGCTTGAATGGGCTTCTGGTTGTTACAGCAAAAAGAGCTCTGACTGCAAGCAGAAGACTAGGCCAGTGCGTGTACTCAGGGCGGAGAGGAAGGAAGGGTCCCGGGACGCGGGGGACCGGTCATAAGACCTCAGCAGTTGCTGCGATGGACAGTCGTCCAGCTGCGTTTGCTCCCCCCAAACTGTGCCACTGATCACAGTCGCCCCCGGGGAGAGTGAGAAGGTGTGACAGGAACAAAAACCCGTTCTGCCGCCAGGGGTGCAGTTCATGATCATTTCCAGGAAGAATTCAGAATTTAAAAACGAATCCTGGAAATGCACCTCCATAACCCTGGGGAAGCAGTTCCCAAAGGCGGACTTGCAGGCACCAGAGTGCCCAGGGGTGGAAGATAATTTCGAGCAGGTGAGCCTTTCAAGTCCTCCCCGCTGGTGACGCAGACACCGCCAGGGAAGCGTGGTGTGGCTGCCCCGCAGTGGGACGGCAACGCCCGTCATTAGGGGCAGGAAGTGAGCCTAAGAAGACGGCATCTTGAACATCGCCAAGAGGGTTTGCTTAAATCTCCAGCTTTGATCACAAATGTAACAAAAATATCTGAGACTGAAGCAGCCTCTCCTTTGCGCATACATCAAAGAAGCTATTAGTACAAGAATCTAGAAGTTTGTTCAAATAAATATTCCCAACCAGATTTCTGGGGTCATTACAGAGTACGAGGCCTTTAGACATTCCCAGTCCGGTCTCTCGGGGTGACGAGGAATCTGCTGGGCTGAATCAGCATGGCCGACCGGTGGTCACGTGGCTGGTGGTCACTGCCTCCCTCGCGTGCTGCCTCGCAGACTCGCCCATCTGCACAGGGGGTGTGTCATCACGACACCCCCTCGCAACCGTTCACTTTTCTACGGCTCGACAGTACCGGGCAGTGCCCTGCTCCAGCTCCGCAGTTCCAGTGTGGCCAACCACCTTCTTCCCTGTCCACTGTCTACACAGCTACATCCAGAGACTTAGAAAACAAGGCATGCCCAGGCTCCCCTCTTCCCTCTCAAGAATAAGCGAGCTCTCGGCAGGGAGGGGAGGGCAGTGCCCAGGGGCTCACCATACACCACGAGGTGCCAGCTCTCCACACCGGGCAGCAAGTGTGCCTAACGGGCAGTGCTGGACGAGCTCCACTGTGGTCAGCGTCCACTGGAGCAAAGGCGGCTGGGCCTCACGTGTAGTATCCAGAAAGCCTAGGCACAACTCAAGAGGGGCCCTGGCTGACTCTCCTGTCTGTCTGCGACACTGCACAGCTCTCCACCCCCACCGACACACAAACTGCCCCCTTCCCTCCACAGCTACTGTTACTGCTCCCCTGGAGGCGCCTTTTCCCTTCCAGCAATGCAGCTGCGAGTTTCGGTGAGTTCCAACACGTGTCCCATGAGCCCAGCCACCGACACCTCCTCGCACCTGTCCTCTCTGCTCTGCGCTGCCCTCCGGCCCGCACTGCCCGCTTCCAGCACTGGGCGCTGAAAACAACCCAGGCTGGGCGACAACTTGAGGGCTATTCACTGGGAGAAAACCCGCCTGCAGCAGATAAGGGGGGTAAGTCTGGGGCCTTCCAACTGGGGGCGTTCCCACCCTCCCCCCAGAGCAGGTGGGGAGGGCCTGCAGCTTTATGGTCAGAGGGATGGACTTGGTCTCGGTGCTGGCAAAGCAGCTAGACAAGCAAGGGTCACGGGTGTGGTTGGGGTGGTACCACGGAAGCAAACAAGCCAGGGGAGCCCTGAGATACACAAACTGGTCCCTAAACTACACGTGTCGGGGAGACCCTGGGGGGGATGAGCGGGAGTCTGGGTTAGCAGATGAAGCTTTTATAGAGAGAATGGGTAAACACGGTGCTACTGCAGCACAGACCCCACGCTCAGCATCTTATTATAATCCATCAGTCAGTTCAGATCACTCGCTCAGTCGGGTCCAACTCTTAGGGACCCCATGGACTGCAGCATACCAGGCTTCCATGTCCATCACAACTCCCGGAGTTTACTCAAACTCATGTCCATTGAGTCCGTGATGCCATCCAACCATCTCATCCTCTGTCGTCCCCTTCTCCTCCTGCCTTCAATCTTTCCCACCATCAGGGTCTTTTCAAATGAGTGAGTTCTTCGCTTCAGGTGGCCCAAGTATTGGCGTTTCAGCTTCAGCATCAGCTTAAATCATTATCAACCATAGTGGAAAAGAATGTTGAAAAAGAATATACAAATATAGGTATAACTGAATCACTTTGCTGTACAACATAAATTAACTATACTTCAATGAAAATGAAAAAAAGAAAGTCGGTCCTCCTTCCACAGAGCCTTGGGAAAAAAATTAAAATAATAAATTAAATTAAATAAGCGACCTGTGCAGGTAGCAGGTCCCAGGGAGGTCTGTAAAAGTCACGAGCATGGGACATTTATGAGTTGCTGTGCATTTGAACGTAGTCTGCACACAGCCCAAGCGGCAGAAAGGAATCCTCAGTATCCTGAATGTCAGAAAATAACCTCCACTCGGATCGTCAGCTGGCTGCTAAGCTGCACAGGCACAGGGAGCCCTCTAGGGCCGGGCAAAGAACAAAAAAATGACTTGAGATGTTCATGGCTGTGCACTACAAGGAGACATTTCACACCACGAGTCCAGGCAGGTTACTTGCCGACACTCTCAGAGGAATAAACCAGGATTACAGGATATGCAGAAAAATACAAAGTGCATGCATAGCCCATACTCAGGAGGGAAAAAGAGCAATCAATAGGAAGAGATGTCAAGTGGACCAGAAGTTGAATTTAACAAAGATCTTCTAAGAAGCTATAAATACACTCAAAGAATTAAAGGAAAATGGGTTCAAAAAACTGAAGGAAAATGTGTTAAGCATGAGTGAGTACAGAAGGAATGGGGGGAAAGTTGGAAACCATAAAACAGAGCCAAACAGAAATGCTAGAGTTGAAAATTACAGTAACTGAAATTAAAATTTCACCAAATGGATTCAACAGCAGATATGAGGGGGCAGAAGAAAATATTCAGTAGACTTGAAGACAGAGCAATAGAAAGCATTCCATCCAAAGAACAGATAGAAAAAAAAAAAAAAGATCTGAGAAAAAGAAATGAATAACACATGTCTATGGAACAATGTTGTATGAACCCACATGTATGCAATTGGAGTCCCAGAAGTAGAGACAGGAAATGAAGTGAGACATTGTACAAAAACCTCCCAAACTGGGTGAAAACATTAACTTAGCCAAGAAGTTCACCAAACCTAAGTAGAATAAACAATAAGAAAACCATACCTAGGCACGCAGTAGTCAAGCTGCTGAAAGTCAAAGATAAAAGTAAAATCGTGACAGCAGCAAAAGAAGAACAGCACGTGGCGTGCAGGAGTAAAGATACCATTTAAAGCCAGCTTCGCATCACAGACAACGGAGGCAAAAAGACACGGGGGTGACACGCAAATCGAATAAAACTCTCAGCTGAGAATTCTAGTCCCAGTTAAACTATCTTTCGTAAACGGTAGTGGAATAAAGATATTTCCAGATATACAAAACCAGTAAAATTTATTACAAAAACTGCACTACAAGTAATGATAAGGCAGTTCTTCAGGAGAAAAGAAAATGACACCAGATAGTAACTCAGATTCCCAGGAAAGAAGGAAGCACACCAGAAATAGTATGCGGATAAATACTCAAAAAAATTTTCTTCCATCTATTAACTTTTAAAGAATGTTTAAAGCAAATCATTCTGATGGATTTTAACAAAGAGAATGTGCGTGCAGGTTTATATGTATGTATATAATTCTTGCCTGGTGGCTCAGCAGGAAAGAATCCACCTGCAATGAAGGAGACGTGGATTTGATCCCTGGGTTGGGGAGATCCCCTGGAGGAGGAAATAGCAACCCACTGCAGTATTCTTGCCTGGGAAACCCCATGAACAGAGGACCCTGTGGGCTATGGACCATAGGGTGGCAAAGAGTTGGATACAACTTAGCAACTGAGCATGCACGCACATATCTTACACCAGTGCAAAGTACCTATACTTTTCCAGAAGAAAGTCATCGTTAATTTGAAATCATCTCACATTCTAGTAAAGTAATGCTCAAAATTCTCCAAGCCAGGCTTCAGCAATATGTGAACCGTGACATTCCTAATGTTCAAGCCGGTTTTAGAAAAGGAAGAGGAACCAGAGATCAAATTGCCAACATCCGCTGGATCATGGAAAAAGCAAGAGAGTTCCAGAAAAACATCTATTTCTGCTTTATTGACTATGCCAAAGCCTTTGACTATGTGGATCACAATAAACTGTGGAAAATTCTGAAAGAGATGGGAATACCAGACCACCTGACCTGCCTCTTGAGAAATCTATATGCAGGTCAGGAAGCAACAGTTAGAACTGGACATGGAACAACAGACTGGTTCCAAATAGGAAAAGGAGTACGTCAAGGCTGTATATTGTCACCCTGCTTATTTAACTTTTATGTAGAGTACATCATGAGAAACGCTGGACTGGAAGAAACACAAGCTGGAATCAAGACTGCCGGGAGAAATATCAATAACCTCAGATATGCAGATGACACCACCCTATGGCAGAAAGTGAAGAGGAACTAAAAAGCTTCTTGATGAAAGTGAAAGAGGAGATTGAAAAAGTTGGCTTAAAGCTCAACATTCAGAAAATGAAGATCATGGCATCCCATCCCATCACTTCATGGGAAACAGATGGGGAAACAGTGGAAACAGTGGCTGACTTTATTTTGGGGGGCTCCAAAATCACTACAGATGGTGACTGCAGCCATGAAATTAAAAGACGCTTACTCCTTGGAAGGAAAGTTATGACCAACCTAGATAGCATATTCAAAAGCAGAGACATTACTTTGCCAACAAACGTCCACCTAGTCAAGGCTATGGTTTTTCCTGTGGTCATGTATGGATGTGAGAGTTGAACTGTGAAGAAGGCTGAGCGCCAAAGAAATCGATGCTTTTGAACTGTGGTGTTGGAGAAGACTCTTGAGAGTCCCTTGAACTGCAAGGAGATCCAACCAGTCCATTCTGAAGGAGATCAGCACTGGGATTTCTTTGGAGGGAATGATGCTAAAGCTGAAACTCCAGTACTTTGGCCACCTCATGTGAAGAGTTGACTCATTGGAAAAGACTCTGATGCTGGGAGGGACTGGGGGCAGGAAGAGAAGGGGACGCCAGAGGATGAGATGGCTGGATGGCATCACTGACTCTGTAGACGTGAGTCTGGGTGAACTCTGGGAGTTGGTGATGGACAGGGAGGCCTGGCGTGCTGCGATTCATGGGGTCGCAAAGAGTCGGACACGACTGAGCAACTGAACTGAACTGATAATAGGTTTAAAATAACTATGCAGCCTCTTGAGCAACCACAAGATAATAACACAGAAAGAAAAGCACACAAAGAAATATAGGTAAGAAATCAATAAGGATATTAAAGTGCTCTATTTAAATATTTAACACAAAAGAAGAACATGAGAGCAAAATGGCAAACATGAATCCAATCATAACAATAATTACATTAAATATAAATATACTGATCAGTCCAATAAAAAAGCAAGGATATTCAGACTGGATCTAAAAGCAAAATCTAACTATATGCTGTCTCTAAATTCAAAACTACAAAGATGGGCTTCCCTGATGGCTCAGATGGTAAGAATGTGCCTGCAATGTGGGAAACCAGGTTTGACCGCTGGGTCAGGAAGATTCCCTCCAGAAGGGCATGGCTACCCACTCCAGTATTCTAGCCTGGAGAGTTCCATGGACAGAGGAGACTGGCAGAGTACAGTCTATGAGGGCGTACAGTCAACGTGACTGAGTGACGAACACTTTCACAAAGATGGTAACAGTAAAAAAAACAGGCAAACTTTACACATGAGAGAGCTGGAGTGACTGTGTTCATATCCAATAGTTTTAAAACCAAAGAGTGTTACTCCAGACAAAGAGGGACATTTCATAATGATGAGATAGATGTTCAATTTAGCAGAAATACATGATAATTTAGGTACACGCACACTTAATAAGAGAGCCCCCAACACGTGAAGCCCAAACTGAGAGTGTGGAAAGAAGAGACAGTCACAGCTGAAGACCTTGCTGTTTTCTCTCCATGCTTCGTAGATCAGGTAGACAGAAAACCAGTAAGGAAACATAAGACTTAAACAGCACTGTCAGACAACTGAGCTCTATGAAACACTCCTACCCAACAGCAAAACATGCACTTGTTTCAAACACTCGTGGAGCATTCACCAGGATAGACCATATGCTGAACCACAGAGCAGGTCTCAATGAATCCTAAAAGACCGAAATCATAAAGAATGTTTTCTGACTACAATGAAATGACATTTTAAATTGACAACAGAAGAATACTCTGATAAATCCCCAAACATGTGGAAAGTATATAAGATACTTATAAATAACCAACAGGTTAAAGAAGAAATTGTGAAGAAATATGTAGCTTAAAAAGAATGAAAATGAAAACACAACACACCAAAGCTTGTAAAATGCAGGTAAGGTAGTGCTTAGAGGGAAATTCATCACTAAAAGTTTACATTAGAAAAGAAGAAAGTCTATAATTAGTGACATAAAATTCCACTTTAAAAAGCTAGGAAGATAAGAATAAAATAAGAGGGAAAGAGATACTGAAATCATGCAGAAATCAATGTCATGGAAAAGAATCAAGTGATGAATAAAAACGAAACCAAGATATGATTCTTTGAAACTGTCAATAAAATTCATAAACCTTTAGCTAACATGGCGGCTGGTGAACAGATACCATGTTCATCTTGTCATCTGCTCCCCCTTCTAAAGCTCTCACGAGCTGGTTGCGAAAGAAGACAGTGAAGTCGCTCAGTCGTGTCCAACTCTTTGGGACCCCATGGACTGTAGCCCGCCAGGCTCCTCCGTCCATGGGATTCTCCAGGCCAGAATACTGGAGTGGGTCGCCATTTCCTCCTCCAGGGGACCTTTCCACCCAGGGATTGAACCCAGGTCTCCCGCACTGCAGGCGGACTCTCACCGGCTGGGCCACATCTGTAGCTGCTTGTGGCCGACCTCTTAATGCTAAAGTTCAAGATCTCCGCTCAGTACCATTCCCCTTGACCAGCATGACTCTGAAGGCCACTTTCATTCTTGAGCCATATCCAGCCTCTTCAAAATTCCTCACTTCCACTCCTGGCCCACTTTCTCCTCCCAGCCCAGAGCTGGGACCGTCGCAACGTGCAGCCTCTCAGCCTGCCCTCCTGTGAATATTCAATCAAAGAACTTACCCGTTCACGGCTTCACAGCACCCGCCCTCCAGCTGTCCACCTCCTTCCACTCCCTGGTGCCCATCACACCGGGCTCAGAACCACCGAGCCTCAACAGGGCATCCCCCGCCCTCAAGGCAGCTGCCTTAACTGCCCTCCCCACTTCTCCCAGCGCGCCCCCTCAGCTAAAACGCACTCTTCTTGTGTATTTATCTTACCCCAGTGATGCGGCTGCAAAGGCACGGAGGTCAAGCTTATTCATTTTTTCCTGGGTCAACATTACGAAGATAGCTCTCCACCCATCTAACGCAAGCAGCCGCTGTTTCTGGGTGGAAATGCAGCAGCTGCGTATCTGCGGCTTGTGACCGTGCTGGGTCTCGTCTGCCTGCTGCCTCCTCTCCCTGACCCCCGCCGCAGCCCTCCGGTGTGTCTCACACATAAATTACAGCCGCAGACTAGCACGCACGTGCTGGTTTCTGTGCGTAGCAGCTTGTCTCTCACGCAAACCATTAACGCTGGTGCCAGCCTTCCTATTGGTCTTCCAAGCCTGGAAACGCAGGCTGCTTCCTGTAACGCAGGCCGTGTCCCCTCTCGGGGCTTTCTCCAGGTATCCTCAGCGCCCCACCCCTCACTCGTCTCCTTGGCCGACCGTGCGTCTGCCGGCTCGCTTACCCTGCAAACCATTCCCAGCCGGCAAGGTCCAGATCAATACCGCCCTCCATTAGAAAGTGCTCTCATCCTCTCCAAGTCCAGACATTTATCGTCTCTACTGTTCTCACATACAACATTTCAGACGCAAGATTTTTCTACCTGTGTGCGCGCGCATGTGCTCAGTCATGTCCGACTCTTTGCAACCCCGTGGACTGTACCCCACCAGGCTCCTCTGCCCATGGGATTTCCCAGGCAAGAATATAGGAGTGGGTTGCCATTTCCTTCTCCAAGGGATCTTCCTGACCCAGGGATCAAACCTGCATCCCCTGCATTGGCAGGTGGATTCTTTCCCGCTGACCCACCAGGGAAGCCCCTGGCACATGGCACCTGCTCAGTAAATGCCTGCTAATAACATGGTTATTACCACCTGTGCCCCCATTAACAGCGGCTGCTGAGTCTCCCCTCTGCAGGCTCCCTTGTTCCCACCCAGCCCTCTGCTGCCTCCGCCGAGTTCCGTGTCACCACCCTCTGGCCTTCACCGCCCTGGCAGTGTCACAAGCAGCTGTCTGAACCAGATGCGTCCTGAGGACAGTTCCTGGAGAGACTCTGGTGCCCAGACCAGGAACACCAAGATGAGCAGAACCCCTCAGATAAACATTTTAACAAATCTTTTTCCTCAGCATCGATGTACTAAGCATAACACTAGCCCATTCTGATCAGAACAACCGAACTCTGAATCCTCGTTTTTGTCCGTCGTTTAACTTTTTATCGTTAACACCTTTTGTACATAATTCTGTTCGACACTGCCTTAGCGTAGACCACCAGAACTAACGCTGACCTTGCCAAGAGGTCTCAATTACATGATCCTTTTTTAAAAACCATCCCTACTTGCTAAATTGCTTTTTCTTACAAATCTACACCCACTGATAGGATTTTAAAATTTTAAAAGACCCATAAGCGTCCTCTCCATCTGACAAAGTATGAATCTTTGTGAAAGGAAGGCGGTCATTTCAGTGAAAGGGAAGTGATCTGTGTCCATTTCATAAACCAAGACTGTTACTTCTCTCCAAGGGGAGATGTCAAAAGCTCAGATGGGCTAATCCTTTCTGAAGTATGGCATATTGCAAGAAAACTGTAAAATTCATGCAGTGAACAGTCATTTTCCCTGTCCAGCATCCTGCCCCCCTCTTCTCCATTCACCCTGCTCCTCTGACACCCGGGGGAGCATTTAGACAGGAGGGCTGGCCCCCTTCCCCACCCAGCCCTGGCAGAGCTCCCTGCTGGCCTGCCAGAGCGAGGTCTTTCTGGGGGTCTGCATGTGGAGAAAGCACCAGCTGTGGCCCGGCCCTGCATCCTACTGCTGAGGCAGGCCCCACATGGGGACCACTCTATGGCTCCTCTGCTCAGACCCTCTGAGCCCCTGGGCCTCTGTCCCTTCCAAGTCTGCTTTTCAACCTTCAGTCAAACTTAGGAACCCCACATCTTTTCAGTAAATCCTCCTTTCTTATCTTAAATAGTCATAATTTCTAACATTGTCAACTACGAACCCTGCCTAATACAATGGATGAAGGCTGAGCACCCACTGTCACCAGTGACCCAACGTTTGCTCACTCCCTGGACCATACTGTCCCTCCCCGGGAGGGCGGTGTGATTTGTCACACGCATGGCGTGTGTGTTACCAAACCCCACCCCCAGGGGGCTAAAAGGTGGAAATGACCCAAATGTTCCCCGACTGATGAATGTACAAGCAAAATGTGGCACGTCCACACAGGGGAGTATTACTCGGTCGTGGAAAAGAGTACAGTACCAACACGGGCTGCAGCAGGGATGAATCTTAGGAAACCGCGTGCTGCCTGAAAGAAGCCAGCCACAAAGGCCCAAATGCTGCATGATTCCATTATGTGAAATACACAGAACAGGTGCCTCCATACACACAGACAGCAGGTTGGCAACTGCCAGGGGCTGGGAGACGGGGGGACAGGCAGTGACCTCTCAATGGATACGGAGTTTTCTTCTGCAGTGATGAAAACATTCTGGGACTAGATGTGGTAGTCGTACAACCGCATGCATATACTAAATGTCACTGAATTGTGTACTTTATTTTTTAACTGTGCACTTTAAAATGGGTACTTCTATGTCATGTGAATTTCACCTCAAAAAGAAAATACAAGAAGCAATCTAAGTGTTCATCAACAGACGAACGGATAAGGTAGATGTAATACACCCGCAAACACACACACAGAGGAATATTTCTCAGTCATAAAAGAAGAATAAAATGTTGTCAAATGCAACAACATGGATGTACTTGGAAGGTATCATGCTGAGTAAAACAAGTCACAGGAAGATCAGTACTGCACATCATCACTTATATGTGGAACTTTTTAAATAAAATGAGTGACTATAACAAAACAGAAACTGCGTCTCAGATACAGTGAACAAACTAGGGAGAAGGTAGGAGAGGGAGGCGGGGAAGGATTTGAGAGGGGCAGGGGATTAAGACGTGCAAACTACTGCACACAGAATGCACACATGACAAGGATCTGCTGCACAGCACAGGGATACAGAGGCAATACTTTATAATAACTTCATGTTTTATTTATTTACTGTTGGTCACACTGGGCTTTCTCTAGTTGTGGCGAGAGGGGACCACTCTTCATTTTGATGCTCGGGCTGCTGACTGTGGTGGCTTCGCTCGTTTCCGAGCACAGGCTTCAGGGCTGCAGGCTGCAGCAGTTGCGGCTCAGGGGCCCTCGAGCATGGCTCAGTAGTTGCGGTGCTTGGGCTCAGTTGCTCTGCAGCACATGGGATCCTCCTGGACCAGGGATTGAACCCATGTCCCCTGCGCTAGCAGGCAGATCCTTATATACTGCACCACCAGAGAAGTCACATAGTAACTTTAAATGTCATATAACCTCTAAAAATTCTGATGCGCTGTCGTACACCTGAAACTGAAATAGTATTGTAAACCAACTATATCTCAATTAATCAATTAATTCCATTAAATAAAGGCTTAGAGCAGAAGGAAGAAAGGAAGGAAGGAAAGAAGTTAGGAAGGGAGGGAAGGACAGGGAGAGAGAGCAGAAGAAGAAGAGAAAGGAAGTACAACCCAGGGAAGTAGCATTCCCGTCTTACAGATGAGGAAGGGAAGACTGAGAGCAGGTCCATGCTCAGGTCCAGACCCAGGGACTCCTCCTAGACATTCACTTACAGCCTCCCAAGCCCTCAGTCTGAAGAGGTCATGGTGAGCGGAGGGACAGGCAGACTTTCCCACAACAAAGAGTGTGTGTGTGCGTGTGTGTGAGAGACAGACAGAGAGAATCCATCTGGATCTAGGAAACATTAACAGACATGGCCTCTACCGATGAGCTCTGATGAAAATCACCCTCAGTGTGGGGATGAGGTCCCTGGTGGCTCAGGCAGTCAAGAGCCTGCCTTCAGTGCAGGAGACACAGGTTCAGCCCCGCCATTGGGAAGATTGCCTGGGGAAGGGGATGGCTGCACACTCCAGGGTTCCTGCCTGGAGGGTTCCGTGGACAGAGGAGCCTGATGGGCCACAGGGGGTCGCAAAGAACTGGACACGACCGAGTGACTGACACTTGTTAAGTGCCCAACTATTAACGAATGATAAAGAAGCGCGTTTCCACGTCTCCTATTTACACTGGTTTCCACCGACACACAGTCCAGCGTCCCCACAAAGACAAGTCAGCACCCCCCTACGTTTCTCTTATTCAGCTTCTATCACGATCTGCCTCCTTCCTGCTTCCTCCCCTTCTCATCTGTGCCTTCAATTACTAGAAAGTTACTCCATTGTGTTAATGCTTCTTTAATCTTATGCCTTCGTAGCCCTATGAGTTTTCCAGTACTGAATAGTATTTTTACCCTCCTACAGTACTCTTGCCTGGAAAATCCCATGGACGGAGGAGCCTGGTGGGCTGCAGTCCATGGGGTCGCTAGGAGTCGGATACGACTGAGCGACTTCACTTTCACTTTTCACTTTCATGCGTTGGAGAAGGAAATGGCATCCCACTCCAGTGTTCTTGCCTGGAGAATCCCAGGGACGGGGGAGCATGGTGGGCTGCAGTCTATGGGGTCGCACAGAGTCAGATATGACTGAAGCAACTTAGCAGCAGCAGCAGCAGTGCTATTAATTCAGTTATTTTCAATTTGATGATCTGTACTTGACGGTTTTTGACCTTCTATTCAAAATCGAAGTCCTCATTACATTCACCTTAAAAAAAAATCATAGCAGAGTTTTCTTGGATTATTGACCAAATGGCATCACTTAGGGAAAAAAAAAAACCAATCCAGAAGTCTGACACAAAGCTACAAGTACCAATAGCTTATATTGGAGGAAACTGCAAAGATATGACGGCTAATACAATAAAACTCATTCTTTCCCCTCCTATTTAAAAACAAAACGTCAGTCTAATAGCAGAAATATATCAGCAGTGTTTATTATCTGCCAAGTAACAGGGTTATAAATAAAAGTAATTCTGAACGCTTGTAAAGAGTCCTGACACCAGTAAATCATTAGGAAGCAGCATTCCATTCCCTGTGCTGTTAACTGTCCACCCCTTCAAGACAGCTTGTCAGGAAGAGGGTTCAAGACTATTCAAACAAAGCCCGTTGGATCCTTGCAGGAGGATCTCCTTATCTCCCCAGCCCAACACCCAACAATATGCCTTAACCTCTCAACAGCACCAACTTTCCAAGAGCTCAACAACCGTGAAGACCTTCTGAGTATTTTTTTAAATCTTAAGAAATAAAGGTGGAAAGAAGTTCACTGACAAACCCATTACTTTCAGAGAAATTGTCAAATAAAAATTATTTCCAAGAGGAATAAATACTACAAAGGGCAAGAAACTGTGAGTTGAGAGAAATTAATAAATATGTAAAGCGTGTATTTTAGTGAAGAAAACTACACCAAATCTCTCAAGAATGTATTAAACCCTGACATGGTTTGAATAGTGATGACTACTTGCTACAATTGTATTTGTGAACACAGGCAGTGGGCAGCAACGCCAGCAACAAGAGGGAAGAAAAGGCTAAGCCTGAGCTCTGTCGGGCTGTGGCCAGGTGGGAACTGAGTGAACCAGTGGATGGACGGACGGATGGATGGATGGGTGGACAGATGGATGGATAGACAGATAGATGGATGGGCAGATGGATGGATAGATGGATGGATGGATGGATGGATGGATGGGCGGATGGATGGACGGATGGATGGATGGATGGATGGACAGATGTATGGATGGATGGATGGATGGACAGATGTATGGATGATGGATGGACGGAAGGATGGACGGATGGATGGATAGACAGATGGATGGATGGATGGACAGATGGAAGGATGGATGGGTGGGTGAATGGACAGATGGATGGATAGACGGACAGATGGATGGATGGATAGACAGATGGACGGATGGATGGACAGATGGATGGATGGATGGATGGACTAATGGATGGATGGATGGATAGATGGACGGATGGACAGATGGATGGATGGACGGGTGGATGGATGGATGGACAGATGGATGGATTAATGGACAGATGGATGGATGGATGGATGGATGGATGGATGGATGGATGGATGGACAGATGGATGGATTAATGGACAGATGGATGGATGGATGGACAGATGGATGGATGGATGGACAGATGGACGGATGGATGGATGGACAGATGGATGGATAGATGGATAGATGGACAGATGGATGGATGGATGGATGGATGGACAGATGGACGGATGGACGAATGGACGGATGGACAGATGGATGGATGGATGGATGGATGGACAGATGGACAAATGGATGGATGGATGGATGGTCAGATGGATGGATGGATAGATGGGGCAGCACTGTGAAGAGAAGCTTCACAGAGAAAAGTGGTCCTTGCACAGAGACCGAGGTTGAACATCTCTTGGGTTTGTGAAGAAGCAGAGGGAGGGCAGCACTGCAGAAGAAACACCAAGACAAAACCCCAAGGGTGAAAAATGACTCGGCAAGCACCCAGGAAAACAAGGGAAGAGAGTCCCACCATGAGCTTCGGAAACCAAAATTCCAGGTGAGAATCCAGCAGACTTTAGCTAAGTGTAGCAGTTTGCAAGGGCTTCATCACAAAGTGCCACAAACTTTGTAACTCAGACAACAAACTGACCGCGGGTCCTGCAGGCCGGGTGCCATGGCTTGGCTCCCCACTGAGGCTGAGGGGACCGTCTTCTTCAGGGTCTCTCCCTGCTGGAAGGGGAGCATCCTTGTCATTGTGTGGTGTCCTCCCTGCAGAGCTGCCTCTGTCTGTCCAATTGTCTCCTTTTTGTAAGGACACCAGTCACGTTGGATCGGGGTCACCCTGATGACACCCAGACTCTGGTTATATCTGCAACGACTCTATTTTCAACTAAGGTCATGGTGCAGGGACTTCAACATTTGAATTCAGGGAGCACAAAATCCTACCAATGACAGTGAGCCATTTTCCAACTTTCACAGACCCACATGCCCTAAAAGACTGTTAACAGGGAAGACTCCTGCAGGATTTTCACAGAAAGTTCTTCATCTAATGCTCCTTGGGTCATAATTCTTGTTTAAATTTTGATGTTCTTTTTTGTTCTTTTTTATTAAGGCTGAGATGTCACTGATTTCTTCTAAAGGAGAAGAGCAGAAGTGAGTTACACAAACACCTCATTTAAATGCTATTTGGATGGCTTCCATTTTTCTTAAAAAGAGGCAATACTCTGCTCAGCAAAGTTGTTATACACTGCACTTTCTTCTTTTTTGCTTATCTGTAGTATATCGAGTTTCTACAGTGAACATGCACTACTGTTTTCTGTTTTCTTTTTACTTTTCACCCCCTTTACCCATTTCTCCTGCTCACTACCCCTGCCACGGGGTCGCAAAGAGTCGGACACGACTGAGCGACTGAACTGAACTGAACCGAACTGAACCCCTGCCTCTGGCAACCACCAATACGTTCTCTGTGTCTATGAGTTTTTTTTTTTCGTTTGGTTGGTTTTTTTTAGATTCCACATATAAGAGAGATCACACAGTACTTGTCTTCTCTGTCTGACTCGTTTCATTTAGCAAAACACCCTCAAGGTCCATGCATGTTGTCGAAAAATGGCAGAATTTCCGTATTTTTATGGCTGAATAACATTCCATTGTATGTACATATGTTTACACATTTACTTTATGCATTTACCTATCAATGGACACTTAAGTTGCTTCCATATCTTGGCTTTTGTAAATAATGCTACAGTGAACACAGAGGGGCATGTATTTGAGGGGGGGGGGCGGTGGTTAGTGCTTTTGTTTTCTTCAGATAAATACCTAGAAGTGAAATCACTGAAAATATGGCAGTTTTATTTTTAATTTTTCAAGGAACCTCCATGCTGTTCTCCATAGTGATTGTATCAATTTACATTTCCATCAACGGGGTAGAAGGGTTCCCTCTTCTCCACGTCCTCACCAGCATGTGTTGCTCATGGTCTTTTTAGTGACTCCCGCCTGGACGGATGTGAGGCCGTATCTCAGTGTGGCTCTGGTTTGCGGTTCCCTGATGATCAGTGGTACGGAGCATCTTCTCATGTTGGCCGTCTGTATGTCATCTTTGGAAAAAATGTCTATTTGGATCTTCTGACCAGTTTTTAATCAGATTGTGCACTTTCTGCTGTTGAGTTGTATGAGTTCTTCATACCTTTTGGGTATTGATCCCGTATCAGATATATGATTTGCCAATGTTTTTCCATTCAGTAGACCGCCTTTACATTTTGCCGCTTGTTCTCTCTGTGTTCGGTTCTTCGGTTTGATGTAGCCTCGTTTGTTTATTTTTGCTCGTGTTGCCTTCGCTTTTGGTGACGTATTCAAAAACCATCACAAGACCACTGTCAAGGAGCTTACCGCCTATGTTTTCTTCTAGAACTTTTACAGTTTCAGGTTTTACAGTCAAGACTTTAAAGCATTTTGAGTTAATCTTTATGTATAGTGTAAGACAGTGGTCTAGTTTCATTCTTTTGGCTGTCAAGTTTTTCCAACACTATTTAATGGAGAGACTATCCCTTCCCCCACCATACATTACTGACTTCTTTGTCCTAAATTAACTGACCATATGAGTTCATTTCTGGGCTCTTTATTCTGTTCCATTGATCTATGCATCTGTCTTTATGCCAGTACCATACTGTTTTAATTACTATGGCTTTGTAATATTGTTTTAAATCAGGGACTGTGGTGCCTCCAGCTTTGTTCTTCTTTCTTAAGACTGCTTTGGCTATTCAGAATCCTTTGTGGTTTTATACAAATTTTAGGGTCATCTATTCTATTTCTGTGAAGAATGCCACTGGAATTCTGATAGAGATTGCACTGAATCTGTAGATGCCCTTGAGAGGAGTGGGTATCATAATATCTGAGTCCACAATGAGCAGAACTAACATTTACAAAGTTCCATGTGCCAAACCTGAGGTGAGACCTCTACCTGCCTGCTCCAGGGAGCCTCTCAGGAATGCTATTTAAGGGCCCTTTATTCTCTCCATCTTCTATTCAGGCAAACGGTGCTTGGCTCACTCATCCACTTAGTGGCCGAATGAGGACTCTGTCCCCACGTCCAGCCTCTATGGCAACCTCACGCACAAAATGAAATTTGCTTTCAGAATCATGACCCAGACAAACTGCAAGACTCTTAGTCACACAGAAAGATTAAATCTCCCCCACTGGCTATTGATTCCTTTAACAAAAATAACAGCAGAGTTCATACGTCTGACAAGGACTTTCATAACTGAGGAAGAAAAAAAAGGGCCCAGTCAATGCCTGAGTTCCCAGCAGATGGGGAGAGGGGACACTCTGTGTTTCAGATAAGTAAGGTTTTATGGCAATTCTGGACTCCATGGTTAACCTTCCTTATTCCAGCTCCTCTCTCTTTACATTTTGTGAAAAAGTGAATACTTCTCATCTCAAATAGTCTGGAGGCCCATGAATTTTTCAAGATGATTAACTGAGTTTGCTAGCTAAATCTTAAGATTATCTCCAAACAAAGGAAGTTATTAGTAACTAGATTTGTTGCTTTTTCTGCCTTGAAATTCTGACTTAAAAACAAAATAAGCGTTACTGTCTCTATTACCCACTGTGTTGTACCTAAAGATGAACTTTTCAGAGGCACTTGGGGGATCATCTAGTACAACATTTTCTAAGAATTTTTCTGAAACACCAGGTTCACACGATGCTAAAGGGCATCATAAAAAGTAAAAATGGGGGAGGGGTGCCAAACAGATCGTTACAGGAAATTTTGAACTTAACCAAATTAAACAGTAATTTAGAGCATTTAAAGACACTGTGATTCTCCAAGCAGGAGATTAAATGTTCTTTGTTTCACAAACTTATTTGACACTGGATTCCTCTTTGCTGGAGTATCTCACAGGCTTGATGCTTTAAAGGACAGAGCTGGGGACCACTGAACAAATGGATCCATCTACACAGAGATGGAATGGGGTCCAGGGGGTGGACCCAGGCCTGGAAGGTAGGCCCCCTGCCCCCCTCCATCTGATCCTCCCAAACGACGAGCCTTGCAGCCTCCATGTTATCGTGATTTCTGTGCAGAGACTGAACATGAATATGTAGTCTCTGTACACAGCCTCCTTCCGGTCAATCCACTGCTATGCTTACTGAATCCTGGAGGCACCATAGCAACCACACACTGATTCACAACAAGAACTGCTGTGGCTTACTGAATGCTTACTGTGTCAGGCGGCACACTAAACATCTCTATGACAGAGACAAGATAACTATCCACAGTTTCCAAACGAGGAAACTGAGCCTGAAAGCTGCCCAAGGTCAGTAAGAAAGCAGAAGATGGAGATTCAAACCCAACCTAAGCCCTTCATCACCACACACACACACACACATATACACATACACACACACAAATACACACATACATATACACACACATACACACACACACACATACATACATATACACATACACACACAAAAACATACACACGGATATACACACAGAGATACATACACACATACACACACACATACAAACATACATATACACATACACACACAAAAACATACACACGGATACACAGAGATACATACACACACATACACACACACAAATACATATATACATATACACACATATATATACATACACACAAACAGATACACACACATACACATATACACACACACAAGAGCCTGCCTCTCAGGTCTCAGTTCAGTTCAGTCGCTCAGTTGTGTCCAACTCTCTGTGACCCCATGAATTGCAGCACTCCAGGCCTCCCTGTCCATCACCAACTCCCAGAGTTCACTCAAACTCATGCACCGAGTAGGTGATGTCATCCAGCCATCTCATCCTCTGTCATCCCCTTTTCTTCCTGACCCCAATCTCTCCCAGCATCAGAGTCTTTTCCAATGAGTCAACTCTTCGCATGAGGTGGCCAAAGTACTGGAGTTTCAGCTTTAGCATCATTCCTTCCAAAGAACACCCGGGATCTCCTTTAGAATGGACTGGTTGGATCTTCTTGCAGTCCAAGGGACTCTCAAGAGTCTTCTCCAACACCACACTTCAAAAGCATCAATTCTTCAGCCCTCAGCCTTCTTCACAGTCCAAATCTCACATCCATACATGACCACTGGAAAAACCATAGCCTTGACTAGACGGACCTTTGTTGGCAAAGTAATGTCTCTGCTTTTCAATATGCTGTCTAGGTTGGTCATAACTTTCCTTCCAAGGAGTAAGCATCTTTTAATTTTATGGCTGCAGTCAGCATCTGCAGTGACTTTGGAGCTCCCAAAAATAAAGTCTGACACTGTTTCCACTGTTTCCCCATCTATTTCCCATGAAGTGATGGGACCAGATGCCATGATCTTCGTTTTCTGAATGTTGAGCTTTAAGCCAACTTTTTCACTCTCCACTTTCACTTTCGTCAAGAGGCTTTTGAGTTCCTCTTCACTTTCTGCCATTTCTGCCATAAGGGTGGTGTCATCTGCATATCTGAGGTTATTGAGATTTCTCCCGGCAATCTTGATTCCAGCTTGTGCTTCCTCCAGCCCAGCGTTTCTCATGATATACTCTGCATATAAGTTAAATAAGCAGGGTGACAATATACAGCCTTGACGTACTCCTTTTCCTATTTGGAACCAGTCTGTTGTTCCATGTTCAGTTCTAACTGTTGCTTCCTGACCTCTATATAGGTTTCTCAAGGGGCAGGTCAGGTGGTCTGGTATTCCCATCTCTTTCAGAATTTTCCACAGTTTATTGTGATCCACACAGTCAAATGCTTTGGCATAGTCAATAAAGCAGAAATAGATGTTTTTCTGGAACTCTCTTGCTTTTTCCATGATCCAGGGGATGTTGGCAATTTGATCTCTGGTTCCTCTGC
Source organism: Bos indicus x Bos taurus (assembly GCF_003369695.1). Taxonomy (NCBI): domain Eukaryota; kingdom Metazoa; phylum Chordata; class Mammalia; order Artiodactyla; family Bovidae; genus Bos; species Bos indicus x Bos taurus. Next base: position 1,878,861 of record NC_040079.1, on the reverse strand, counting down.
CTTTTGTAAAACCAGCTTGAACATCTGTAAGTTCACGGTTCACGTACTGCTGAAGCCTGGCTTGGAGAATTTTGAGCATTACTTTACTAGCATGTGAGATGAGTGCAATTGTGCGGTAGTTTGAGCATTCTTTGGCTTTGCCTTTCTTTGGGACTGGAATGAAAACTGCCCTTTTCCAGCCCTGTGGCCACTGCTGACTTTTCCAAATTTGCTGGCATATTGAGTGCAGCACTTTCACAGCATCATCTTTCAGGATTTGGAATAGCTCAACTGGAATTCCATCACCTCCACTAGCTTTGTTCATAGTTATGCTTTCTAAGGCCCACTTGACTTCACATTCCAGGATGTCTGGCTCTAGGTCAGTGATCACACCATCGTGATTATCTGGGTCATGAAGATCTTTTTTGTACAGTTCTTCTGTGTATTCTTTCCACTTCTTAATATCTTCTGCTTCTGTTAAGTGCATACCATTTCTGTCCTTTATAGCGCCCATCTTTGCATGAAATGTTCCCTTGGTATCTTTAATTTTCTTGAGGAGATCTCTAGTCTTTCCCATTCTGTTGTTTTCCTGTATTTCTTTGCAGTGATCGCTGAGGAAGGCTTTCTTATCTCTCCTTGCTGTTCTTGGGAACTCTGTATTCAGATGCTTATATCTTTCCTTTTCTCCTTTGCTTTTCGCTTCTCTTCTTTTCAGGTCTGGCACTCAATAAACGTTCATGATGGCGGGTGCTGAGTGGCAGATTCAAGTGTCGGGGCAGGGTGTTAGAAGCAAGGGAAAGATGTTGTCAAGGTGTGGAGGCATTTGTCTTCAGTGCCCTGCAAGGCTGAGCTAATCATTTAAAAACACTCTGATTTTCTCCTGATTCTTGCCTTTCTACCCAGCCAGACTCCTCTTCCTCTGAATTTATACCAGTGGGAGGTATTCCCTCAAGACCACTGTCCCTGCCCTTAATGCCTCTGATTTTGATCTAAGGTCAAATTCTTCAAGGAAATAAAGGATACAAAATATTTCCCAGGAAAAAAAAAACGGCAACATGAAGCCAGCTGCCTTAGGCCATAAATTTTATCTTGAAAAAGCCTCTGTTTTTCTTTTAAGTGGTAAATTAATCAAAACTATAAAATGGGCATTCATTCTTTACTTACTATTCAGCAATGAAGGAGGGTTTCCCAGTTTGTGAGCAATAATTATGATCTATGACTATCAGATATTCCCAGCATTGTGGCAGCTTTTGCACTATGAAAGGGGCATATAACACCATCTCTAGCCAATGGGGTGCTAATTACTTGGGTGCAGAGGTCAGAGACCCAGAGCATGTCAAAATACAGAACATGTCAAGACCAGAGCATGTCAAAGTACAGAACTCAAGGTGTGCCAGATTTCACAAGGCAAACCTGTGCAGCAAAGGAGTCAGGCCACAGACACTGGGGCTAATCTGGAGAGACTACTGAGGCCTGCGGGGCTGAGAGCGTGAACCTGAGCATTCCATCCCAGGAGGAGAGTGTGGGGCTTCAACGCCCCCAGAAGCAGGGGCTCATTCAGGGGAGCGGTTACCAGACCACAGCTCCAGCCGTGATCCCTGAGGTGGGATATTTCTCCCTGGCTTTCATGTTTACGCCATCCCGGGTGGTGGGCCACTTCCGGCAAGGAGCTAGGGGCTGCCTGTTAGTCCCCAGACACAAGGCTTCTCTCAGACACATACGGAACCTGCTGGAGTGAGGACTGATTGGAAAGTCTGGCCTCCTTTACCTGGGAGAAACCTCATTTCCATATAAAAATCACCCCGGAAGTTAGTCGAGTTCCTTCCTTTTCCAAGGGGGGCTCCATGCCTTTTTTCTCCTGTTCTCACCACATTTCCATGAGACAGGAAGCACAGGCAGCCATGTCATCACTTAGCACGTGCAAGGAGAAAAGCAGGCCAGATGCTGCAGACAGGACGGAAGTGCCCAGCACCTTGAGGGGCCGCTGGCCACTGTGAGCACAGCCTGGGCATCTGACAGTGCTGCTTCAGCTTGTGTGGCGAGGTGAGGGCACTGTGTTTACTCAGGGAAATGCCCTTGCTCTGGAAGCACAGACACTGAGCGCTGGAGGGCTAAGTGCCCCCACGTCGAGAGCACCTATAATTTACTCCACGGTGCTTCCGCAACAGTGTCGTGGCAGCAAGGAGACGGTGGCTGACCCGGCGCTTACATTATTCTATCCTTCTTTCATATGCCTGGAGTTTCTGATAATAAATACAACAAAAAACAAAGCAGACCATGCCTACTGTTGACCTCACACACGACCCTCAGGAATCACTGTGTGTAAATTACAGAAGCGGATCCCAGGATCACTGAACAGTGTTTGCTGGGGGCAAGAAGGAGACGCACGCGCCCGGTTCCGCACCTCGTGAGGGCAACGCAGGACAAACCAGCGTCAAGTCTGCTGGAGTCCGCGCAGGAGGCGCAGTCCGCCCGCTCCGTCAGGCTCCAGCCGTCGTCCAGCCAGACGCGGCCTGCCCTTGAGCCTGACACCGCGGCTCTCAGAAGACCTGCCAAGGCAAACAGCGCCGCCTCGGCCAGTCACAGCCTCTGCCTTCACTTCCTGTCCAACACTTATTTTTAACCTCGGACCCGCACGGCGTCGTGATCGACCAGGCTCGGCTCCGCTGCCGCGGCCGCTGCCTGAAGGCGGGGCTGAAACGGCAGCCTGCCCCAGTGTCCGCGCTACCTGTCGCTCCGGGCTCATCTCAACCGCGCCACGTGCCCCATGGAGCGGACTAAGCAGGAAATCCCACGCATAAGGGCTGTAGGAGCCGGGTCGGCTCCAGGAGACCAGGGCCCTGGACGGTCAGCGGCGTGGGACCCGAGCCTCCCCCGGGACATTCTGCTGCTCAGCTCCGCCGCACTCCCCAGATCTATTTTGACATGAAGTTACCTCCTACTCACAACAGAAAGAGCACAGGGCATGCGCATACATGTGTGTCTACAAAGGGTGTGCTTGCACACGCGCATGTTCTACAATGGGTGTTGTGTGAAGTGTGTGCAGAAAGCCTCACCCTGCTCTGTCACAAGAAGCAGGATGGTCACCTCCCCTCTCTTGCACCAGACTGACGTGTCAGGGAAAATAACTGGAGACGTCAGGATCAGGCGTGTCAAGCTTACTTCTTATACTTTCTATGCTTACTACTTAACAGTGACGAAGAAAGCAGACCAGTTACCCTTTTCTGACTAATGTAAACTGAAGAATATATGCGTAAAGCTATACACCATTTTATTTTGTAATAGTAATTTTTTTGTCTCCTGTGCCATACGGTACTTCTCTACGGGCTATTTTAAACACAGTGTGTGTTCACGTCAATCCTGAACTCACTATTCCCTCCCCTTATTCTTCCCCCAAGGTAACCGTAAGCTCTCTCTAAGTCGGTGAGTCTGTCTCTGTTCTGTAATTAAGTACATGTAGATTCCGCCTACCACAGATACCATGTATTTGTCCTCCTCTGACTTACTCCGCCTAGTATGATGATCTCCAGGCCCACCCATGTTACTGCAGATGGAATTGTTTCTTTTGTTAGTGGCTGAGTAGTAGTCCATTGTGTGTACACACCACAGCTTTCTTATCCATTCATCTGTGCACGGACATTTATTTTGCTTCCGTGTCTTGGCTACCGTAAATAGTGCTGCAGTGAACACTTGGGTACACGTATCTTTACAGATCATGTTTTTCTCCGGATATATGCCCAGCAGTGGGTTGGCTGGACCATATGGTAGCTATATTTTTTGAAGAATCCACATAAGATAGCAATTTTAAATGGCTGGGCTTCCCAGGCGGTGCAGTGGTAAAGAATCTGCCTGCCAATGCAGGAGACTCAGGAGACCTGGGTTTGATCTCCAGGTTGGGAAGATCCCCTAGAGAAGGAAGTGGCAACCTGCTCCAGTATTCCTGCCTGGAGAATTCCATGGACAGAGGAGCCTGGTGGGCTACAGTCCATGGGGTCCCAAAGAGTCAGACACAACTGAGCAACTGAGTGCACACACACACACACACACACACACACACACACACACAATGGCCGACTTAAGATCGACTTATTTTTCACAATATACGGTGAATGAGGAGTCCATGTTCTATGTTCTCTGAGGCGACTGAGTCGTAAAAATACAAAGTTTAAAATTATGCTTCCCTTCTGTAAGTTGCATGAAGGTCTATGTACTGTCTTGGCCACCACATGTACCAATGTTCACGGCGGACCTCTGCGGAATTCATGAGCACACGAACCAGCTCAGGCTCCTCCCGGGGACGGCCCCTCACTCACCCTGGTGGCCAGTCTGCTTGGCTGCTCCCAGCACAGAACCTCATTCCTCACTGTCCTGGGGGAGCATGTCCTCGAGACCTCTCTCCGGGGCTCGCAGACGGCACCCCCCCACCACTACCTCTCCACATGTGCAGCCCTGGGGTCACATCCTCTTCTCAGGGGACACCAGTCACAGCGGACTCACCTCATGTAACTTCAGCATCTCTGTGAAAGCCAGTCTCCAAGCAGAGTCACATGCTAAGTACTAAGGTCAGGACCTCAACATATGGATTTGGGGCATGATTTGGCCATAACGGGCTGGAAAACACCCTTCTCTTCCTTAGAGGTGAACTGGTACACAGAGACCTCTGGGTTCTCAAGAGTAGGGTTTGAACCACAGGTCCAGGAATCGTCCACAGTTCACAGTTAGTGATGAAAGTGGGAGAAAAATGTCAGTAAATGCTGCACTGCGGCGGGTGGGCTGGGGCTATGTGTCCAAGCACTGGACGGGATGGGACTTCACGGTGAGACGTGGAGCTGGGCTTCTGCTCCAGGGATTCCAAAATGGGAGCAGATGAGGGGAGTAAGTGCTTGGGGGAGACCCTGACACTCAGAAGGGTGGTCACGCTGGGAAAACAGAATGTTTCTACACAAAGCTTTCAAACTGTGTTGTTGGAGAAGACTGTGGAGAGTCCCTAGGACTGCAAGGAGATCAAACCAGTGAATCCTAAAGGAAATCAACCCTGAGTGTTCACTAAAAGGACAGATACTGAAGCTGAAGCTCCAATACTTTGGCCACCTAATGAGAAGTGCTGACCCATTAGAAAAGGCCCTGATGCTGGCAAAGATTAAAGGCAGGACGAGAAGGGGACAACAGAGGATGAGATGGTTGGATGGCACCACTGACTCAATGGACATGAGTTTGAGCAAACTCCAGGAGATGGTGAAGGACAGGGAACCCTGGTGTGCTGCAGTCCACGAGGTCACAAAGAGTCAGACACGACTGAGTGAATGAAGGACAACACAAAGCTGAAGTCAGGAGCGTACAGGCTGCGTCTCCACTAAGGACTCGGCATGCTTCCCGCTTCCTGGAAGAGCCGAGGCCCATGACCGCTCACAGACAGGGATCCTAGAGACAGAAGAAGGAGACTGAAAAGAGGGAGCTGTCCTGAACCACAGGCCCCAGGGGGCAGACTTACCGAGCACTGACCCTGTGAGTCAGGGCCTGGGCAGTCCACCCAGTTCTGCTGACCAAGGGTCCCCGTTCCTGCCCTCACTCAGGAGACTCTCTCCACAGACTTTCTAAATTTTATATTATCAGGTTGAATTTACTCTCTCCTCTCATTAGAAGTACTTATAAGAGAGTCTCTTCTAGTTAATACTTCTAAGTTCATGAGAGAACTAAAAATCTCTCAGTCCATGCAAAATATAATATAATTTTAATCATTTCTCAATAATTCAGCCCTTAAGAAAAAAAGAAAACCCTTGACAGTTTTCTAAACGGGAGTAATTTCTTCTTTAACAATCTTCGCTGCCATCTTTGTCCCAGGCAGGGTTGAGCATGGCCACAGGCCACATAAATACTGTTCTCACCTGACTGCCCTGCAAACAGCCAACATCACCCCCAACCCAGCGGCCCCACCCATCTCTGCACGGCTCTGTGCCGCCAGCAGACCTCATGGGAGTGCACCCCCCAACCCCGTGACCCCGAGTTTCGGGCTGAGCCACTGTGAGGGTCGGGAGACAGAGACGTAAGAAGCTGCATAAAGGGACCTCCCCCAGAGACCCCACCCCGGCACCTGCCCCCTGGCCCTGGCTAACAGCTTCCTGCTGGAGCAGCCTCCGGGGTCTGGCCCCTAAACTCCCTCAGTGCCCCCACTTAGGAAGCCCTTCACTATGGTCTCTGCATTTGCGTTCTCTGCTTCTGCCAGAACCTCATCCATAAGACACTGCCGCAGCAAACGAGGAGGCTTCATCCGACCACCGTGTTGTCGCTTCATGACAAGTAAGATGCTTTCCACGTGAAAAATGTGGCAAAGGCACCGGGGGCCTTACTAACGTGAACTCAAGAGAAGAGCCATCGCTGCTGTGGTTTAGCATCTTCAGATGGTGCGTTTCAGGTGCCCACGGCCCCCAGCACAGCCATCCTTCCATCTGGACGTCCTTAAGAAGACGGGCCTGTCACTCAGGACTCAGAGACCCGCACAGCATGGTGGCCACATAGGCTGCCTGCCCTGTGTCCACACCCCTGGGAGAGGGGTGGTCCGCAAGGGCAAATGGCCCCTGGAGCCCACTCTCTCCCCTCCTGTACCTTCATGTGGTTCCACTCCGTGGAAAGACACTGTGTCCTCTCAGGAATGGCAGATAAAAACAACGGTGTGGCCTCCAACCGAACCTCCCCGCCTTCAACTCATTCAAGGACCCCCTGAGAGCCAAGCATTTTGCTCACAGTGACTCACAAAACCAGTATCCACCAGAAAAGCCTTTCTACTTAAGGGCAGACACAAGAAGTCAATGTGTTGATTTAAAAAAATGGGAAAACGCACTTTTTAAAAATTAAACAAGTCTGATAACAGGGTGAAATAAAGAAGTCACTACTTCTGGGACCTAAAAATAGTCTCTTGGAGTAAAAAAAAACTCTCTGGCTGTTGATCTAGTAGGAAAAGAGATTTCTGTTTAAAACAGTGAGTCTCAAATTCCTGATTTCCCTGCGAATGCATCATGAATCATGGAAGACCTGCCAAGGTCTTTCTGCTCCAACCACTCATAAGCCATTCGGGGAATGGTATGCTATTGATCTTCACCGTGTGCTGAGGGTTCTCTACATTTCTTTTTGTGTTCCCATTGGAAAGACTCATCCACCATCAGAGTTTTCAGATCAGGAGCTAACTTCATTAGAGTTGGCATGGCATTATAAAATGCTCTGACACCAAAACAGAACTTCACCTGAGACCAAACATAATGTAGGCTGTGAAAGGTGCCTCCCCAGCAGAACTGGAATTTCACTCGTTAGCGGGGAGTTCTCCCAGTCGGCCCCAAAAGCATACCCTATACTCCAGAACGCCTCAGTATTTTCTCTTTGCCTGGGTCCTTTAGTCTTTTTTCCCAAGGTGTTAGATTTTGCACATTCTCACCTGGCGGAGAGAATGCTGGAGCAGAATTCCAGATATGTCAGCGTCATCTCACCTCTTTATATCTCGATTTTCTCAACTACAGAACACGGTGAGGAGCTTCCCTGGAGGGTCAGTGGCTAAGCCTTTGTGCTTCCAGCACACGAGGCACAGGTTCAGCCCTACTGCTGTTGCTGTTGTTCAGTCTTTGTGACCCATGGACTGCAGCACACCAGACTTCCATCCTTCACTGCCTCCTGGAGCTCACTCAAACTCATGTCCATTGAGTCGGTGATGCCATCCAACCATCTCCTCCTCTGTCATCCCCTTCTCCTCCTGCCCTCAATCTTTCCCAGCATCAGGGTCTTTTCCAATAAGTAAGCTCTTTGCATCAGGTGGCCAAAGTATTGCAGTTTCAGCATCAGTCCTACCAATGAATATTCAGGACTGATTTCCTTTAGGATTGAGTGGTTGGATCTACCTGCTATCCAAGGGACTCTAAGAGTCTTCTCCAACACCACAGTTTGAAAGAATTAATTCTTTGGCACTTAGCCTTCTTTATGGTCCAACCCTCACATCCATACATGACTAGTGGAAAAACCATAGCTTTGACTAGACAAACCTTTGTCTGAAAAGTGATGTCCTTGCTTTTTAATATGCTGTCTAGGTTTGTCATTGTTTTTCTTCCAAGGAGCAAGTGTCTTTTAGTTTCCTGGCTGTGGTCACCATCCACAGTGATTTTGGAGCTCAAGAAGATAAAATCTGTCACTGCTTCCACTTTTTCCCCTTCTATTTGCCATGAAGTGACAGGACCAGATGACATGACCTTAGTTGTTTGAATGCTGAGTTTTAAGCCGGCTTTTTTTTTTTTTTTGGACCCCTAGACTGAGAACTAACATTCCAAAGGCTGAGGGGCAAGGCCAAAAAATAAAAGAAATGGGACAAACGCCCCATCACCTCACAGACGCATTACACAGACATCTGCAACTCACCCAGGAGCACTTCTCATTTCTCAAAAAAGCGAGGCAGAGTAGTCACGCCTCTACTTTTAAAGCGAGGCAGAGTAGTCACGTCTCTACTTTTAAAGCTCTCATGGGCAATGTTCTCATAGTTAGAAGTGGCTTAAGGCTCTCTCTACACTTCAGATGGAGGGTGCAAAACAGGTCCACTTGGTCTCTCTGTCCTTCCCCATCCAGAAGCCAACATTCCCACCCCTCTGTCCACTCTAGTCCCTCTTGAGGTGGTAGCAGGTGTCAGTGCTATTTCTCTGAGGGTTGTTTTGTTTTTGCATTTCAATAGCAAATTATGGAAAACTTCCAGTGTGTCTTATGCTGGAATTTCAAAGTCTCTCACAGGAAGTTCAGCAGGGCTTCGGGAGTCTTTGGAGACACATTTCAGTCTACCCCAAATGCAGACACCTCTCTGCTCTGCTCCAAGGAGTCAAGCCCTTTCTAAAGAGAATGTTGTGATCCTACCCACAAAATTAAAACCTGAAAATTACACAAAATCTAAGACAGCAGTTGCTATAACAAAATCTCATAGGCTGGGCAGTTTATAAAGAACAGAAATTTATTTTTCATGGTTTTAGAGGCTGAGAATCTAATACTAAGATGTCAGTATATTCAGTGCCTGCTGAGGACCCCTTTCCTGGTTCATAGAGGGTCCTTCTCCCCATGTGCCTAAGTGGGGACGAAGGAGCAAGGAGCTCTGTGGGTTTTTTTAAATAAGGGCACTAATCTCGTTCATGAAGCTCCACCCTCATGACTGAATCACTTCTCAATGGTTCCACCTCCAACACCATCACCTGGGGGTTAGGATTCAATGGATAAACCTGTGGGGACACAGACATTCAGATCATACAAAAGGCAACATTTGGATGGAAATCTTTTCCACTGAAAGATGCCCATAGTTCCTCCTGGCTGTAAGATCCATTTGGTCTCTGGAGAAGATTTACGGCTTCATGACTTAAACCAGCTTCCATCAGTGCACCTCAGTCAACCCAGAGCGGAGCCTGTCTGCACCACTCCTATCTCTTTAAGACACTCATCAGCCCTGGAACATCCTCCAGGATAGATCACATGCTACTCTACAAAACAAGTCTCGGTAAATTTAAGAAAACTTATCAAGCATCTTTTCCAACCACAATGCTATGAGACGAGAAATCAACTAAAAGAAAAATACTGCAAAAAACACAAACATGTGGAGGCTAAAAAACAAACACATCACTGAAGAAATCAAAGAAATTTTTTTTAAATACCTGGAGACAAATGAAAATACAACAATCCAAAATCTGTGGGATGCAGCAAGGCAGTTCTAAGAGGGAGGTTTATAGCAATACAAGCCCATGTCAGGAGACAAGAAAAATCTAGAATAAATAAGCTAAACTTACACCTCGAGGAACTAGGAAAAGATGAACAAACAAAACCCAAAGTTAGTAGAAGGAAAGAAATCATAACGACTGAAACAGAAACAACAACAACAAAAAAAGAGCAATGAAACTAAGAGTTGCTTCTTTGAAAAGACAAAACAGAAATGATAAACCTTTAGCCAGACTTATTGAGAAAAAGACAGAAGGTCCAAATAGATAAAATCAGAAATGAAAGAGAAGTTACAACCATCACTACAGAAATACAAGGGATATAAGAGATTATAATAAACAATATGCACCAATAACATGAACAATCTGGAAGAAATTAATGAATTCCCAGAAATATACAGTTTCCATCTAAACTAAACTCAAACAGATTCAAAGATACGGAGAGCAAATGCATGCAGGCTAAGTCACTTCAGCCGTGTCCAGCTCTTTGTGGCTCCAAGGCCTGTAGCCCGCCAGGCTCCTCTGTCCATGGGATCCTCCAGGCAAGAATGCTGGAGTGGGTTGCTGTGCCCTCCTCCAGGGGATCTTCCCAACCCAAGGATCAAAGCAGCGTCCCTCATGTCTCCTGCACTGGCAGGTGGGTTCTTTACCCCTACTGCCACCTGGGAAGCCCTCGAGGGCACATGGGGGGTTGCCAAACGGGAAGGGAGAGGTGGACTGGGAGGGAGGTGAGACAGTTGAGGGGGATTAAGAGGCATGAATCTCCAGTTAGATAATAAAGAAGTCACGGGATATAACATACAGCATAAAGAATATGGTAGATAACATTGCAATACTTTTGTATAGGGACAGACAGTCATGTGACCTACCATAGTGATCATTTCAAAATGTAGGCAAATGTCAAATTACTATGCAGCATGCCTGGAATTAACACAATACTGTATGCAAACTATATTTGAACAAAAAATTAAAAAGCAAAAACAACAGAAGAAGACACTCATCAATCTTTAGCCTGTTCTCTGCTTCAGTGAGATTCTCTTCCAAATTCATGGAAAGCAGTTAAAAAAAATCTGACAAATAGGGTCACTAAATAAATAGTCATTGTTCTTATTAGTATTAATGCTTATTAGGCTATGGTTTTTCCAGTGGTCATGTATGCATGTGAGAGTTGGACTATAAAGAAAGCTGAGCACCGAAGAATTGATGCTTTTAACTGAGGTGTTGGAGAAGACTCTTGAGAGTCCCTTGGACTGCAAGGAGATCCAACCAGTCCATCCTAAAGGAGATCAGTCCTGGGTGTTCATTGGAAGGACTGATGTTGAGCTGAAACTCCAATACTTTGGCCACCTGATGCAAAGAGCTGACTCATTTGAAAAGACCCTGATGCTGGGAAAGATTGAAGGCGGGAGGAGAAGGGGATGACAGAGGATGAGATGGTTGGATGGCATCACCAACTCAATGGACATGGGTTTGGGTGGACTCCGGGAGCTGGTGATGGACAGGGAAGCCTGGCGTGCTGCGGTTCATGGGGTCGCAGAGAGTCGGACATGACTGAGCGACTGAACTGAACTGAATGCTTATTAGTTTTATTCTGTCAGATGAACTTTAAAACAATTTTGTCAACTAATAAAAGTAAAGAAGAGGGATTTCTATCCAATTTTTTTAATTGAATTTTTACCCCCAACAAATAACTGTGGAAAAACTGACATCTGCATAGTATTCAGTTTTCCTATGCATCAACATGGAATGCTTCTTTATTTCTTCCTATTTTCCAATAAAATAAATGATATTTCCTTCTAATAGTTTCTACACTTTTCATCTCAATATCATTATTTCAGGCAGGAATCACTGGCTTCAATAAAAAGAATTACCACTCAAGCTAAGAAGGAAAAAGAGAGATTTTACTGTTAGACTGCCTCTCGTGGAATTCAAAGACAGAAGATAACACAGACCCCATCACAGAGACTGAAACGGGGCCTTCGGGAGCCCAGGCTCTTCCTCCCACCTCCATCTCTGGAGCCAGTGGTCCCTCCTCTCTGCTCGTCGAGAATCTGCTTCATTCTTGTGCTTCTCTCTTCAGACCAACTTCTCTGCTTCCTCACAGCTTCTGTTTCCCTATAATTTTAGTCGGCACATGGCTTGGGTTTTTCATGGCCCAATTCCACCCCTAACTCTTCATGAATTTCTACCTCTGCTTCCTTCCACCAAAGAAGTCTCTGTGTCTCTTAGGTCAAATTCATAAGATATAAAATCCGGTGTGTTATCGGCTAAGTGAAAGTGAAAGTTGCTTAGTCGTGTCCGACTCCTTGTGACCCCATGGACCCCACTATACAGTCCATGGAATTCTCCAGGACAGAATACTAGAGCGGGTATCCTTTCCCTTCTCCAGGGGATCTTCCCAACCCAGGGATCGAACCCAGGTCTCCCAAGTTGCAGGCATATTCTTTACCAGCTGAGCCACCAGGGAAGCCCAAGGATACAGGAGGGGATAGCCTATAGCTTCTCCAGGGGATCTTCCCGACCCAGGAATCGAACTGAGGTCTCCTGCATGGCAGGAGGATTCTTTATCAACTGAGCTATGAGGGAAGCCTGTGTTATTGGCTCAGATCAGATCAGTCGCTCAGTCGTGTCCGACTATTTGCGACCCCATGAATCCCAGCACGCCAGGCCTACCTGTCCATCACCAACTCCCGGAGTTCACTCAGACTCACGTCCATCGAGTCAGTGATGCCATCCAGCCATCTCATCCTCTGTCATCCCCTTCTCCTCTTGCCCCCAATCCCTCCCAGCATCAGGGTTTTTTCCAATGAATCAACTCTTCCCATGAGGTGGCCAAAGTACTGGAGTTTCAGCTTTAGCATCATTCCTTCCAAAGAAATCCCAGGGCTGATCTCCTTCAGAATGGACTAGTCAGATCTCCTTGCAGTCCAAGGGACTCTCAAGAGTCTTCTCCAACACCACAGTTCAAAAGCATCAATTCTTCAGCGCTCAGCCTTCTTCACAGTCCAACTCGCACATCCATACGTGACCACAGGAAAAACCATAGCCTTGACTAGACGAACCTTTGCTGGCAAAGTAATGTCTCTACTTTTGAATATGCTATCTAGGTTAGTCATAACTTTCCTTCCAAGGAGTAAGCATCTTTTAATTTCATGGCTGCAATCACCATCTGCAGTGATTTTGGAGCCCCCTAAAATAAAGTCTGACACTGTTTCCACTGTTTCCCCATCCATTTCCCATGAAGTGGTGGGACCGGATGCCATGATCTTTGTTTTCTGAATGTTGAGCTTTAAGCCAACTTTTTCACTCTCCACTTTCACTTTCATCAAGAGGCTTTTGAGTTCCTCTTCACTTTCTGCCATAAGGGTGGTGTCATCTGCATATCTGAGGTTATTGGGATTTCTCCCGGCAATCTCGATTCCAGCTTGTGTTTCTTCCAGTCCAGCGTTTCTCATGATGTACTCTGCATAGAAGTTAAATAAACAGGGTGACAATATACAGCCTTGACGAACTCCTTTTCCTATTTGGAACCAGTCTGTTGTTCCATGTCCAGTTCTAACTGTTGCTTCCTGACCTGCATACAAATTTCTCAAAAGGCAGATCAGGTGGTCTGGTATTCCCATCTCTTGAAGAATTGTTCACAGTTTATTGTGATCCACACAGTCAAAGGCTTTGGCATAGTCAATAAAGCAGAAATAGGTGTTTTTCTGGAACTCTCTTGTTTTTTCCATGATCCAGGGGATGTTGGCAATTTGATCTCTGGTTCCTCTGCCTTTTCTAAAACCAGCTTGAACATCAGGAAGTTCACGGTTCACATATTGCTGAAGCCTGGCTTGGAGAATTTTGAGCATGACTTTACTAGCGTGTGAGATGAGTGCAATTGTGCGGTAGTTTGAGCATTCTTTGGCATTGCCTTTCTTTGGGACTGGAATGAAAACGGACCTTTTCCAGTCCTGTGGCCACTGCTGAGTTTTCCAAATTTGCTGGCATATTGAGTGCAGCACTTTCACAGCATCATCTTTCAGGATTTGGAATAGCTCAACTGGAATTCCATCACCTCCATTAGCTTTGTTCGTAGTGATGCTTTCTAAGGCCCACTTGACTTCACATTCCAGGATGTCTGGCTCTAGGTCAGTGATCACACCATCGTGATTATCTGGGTAATGAAGATCTTTTTTGTACAGTTCTTCTGTGTATTCTTGCCATCTCTTCTTAATATCTTCTGCTTCTGTTAGGTCCATACCATTTCTGTCCTTTATCGAGCCCATCTTTGCATGAAATGTTCCTTTGGTATCTCTGATTTTCTTGAAGAGATCCCTAGTCTTTCCCATTCTGTTGTTTTCCTCTATTTCTTTGCATTGATCGCTGAAGAAGGCTTTCTTATCTCTTCTTGCTATTCTTTGGAACTCTTTATTCAGATGCTTATATCTTTCCTTTTCTCCTTTGCTTTTCGCTTCTCTTCTTTTCACAGCTGTTTGTAAGGCCTCCCCAGACAGCCATTTTGCTTTTTTGCATTTCTTTTTTATGGGAATGGTCTTGATCCCTGTCTCCTGTACAATGTCAAGAACCTCATTCCATAGTTCATCAGGCACTCTATCAGATCTAGGCCCTTATATCTATTTCTCACTTCCACTGTATAATCATAAGGGATTTGATTTAGGTCATACCTGAATGGTCTAGTGGTTTTCCCTACTTTCTTCACTTTAAGTCTGAATTTGGCAATAAGGAGTTCATGGTCTGAGCCACAGTCAGCTCCTGGTCTTGTTTTTGCTGACTGTATAGAGTTTCTCCATCTTTGGCTGCAAAGAATATAATCAATCTGATTTCGGTGTTGACCATCTGGTGATGTCCATGTATAGATTCTTCTCTTGTGTTGTTGGAAGAGAGTGTTTGTTATGACCAGTGCATTTTCTTGGCAAAATTCTATTAGTCTTTGCCCTGCTTCATTCTGTATTCCAATGCCAAATTTGCCTGTTACTCCAGGTGTTTCTTGACTTCCTACTTTTACATTCCAGTCCCCTATAATGAAAAGGACATCTTTTTTGGGTGTTAGCTCTAAAAGGTCTTGTAGGTCTTCATAGAACCATTCAACTTCAGCTTCTTCAGTGTTACTGGTTGGGGCATAGAGTTGGATTACTGTGATATTCAATGGTTTACCTTGGAAACGAACAGAGATCATTCTGTCGTTTTTGAGATTGCATCCAAGTACTGCATTTCGGACTCTTTTGTTGACCATGATGGCCACTCCATTTCTTCTGAGGGATTCCTGCCCGCAGTAGTAGATATAATGGTCATCTGAGTTAAATTCACCCATTCCAGTCCATTTCAGTTTGCTGATTCCTAGAATGTCGACATTCACTCTTGCCATCTCGTTTGACCACTTCCAATTTGCCTTGATTCACGGACCTGACATTCCAGGTTCCTATGCAATATTGCTCTTTACAGCATCGGACCTTGCTTCTATCACCAGTCACATCCACAGCTGGGTATTGTTTTTGCTTTGGCTCCATCCTTTCATTCTTTCTGGAGTTATTTCTCCACTGATCTCCAGTAACATATCGGGCACCTACTGACCTGGGGAGTTTCTCTTTCAGTATCCTATCATTTTGCCTTTTCATACTGTTCCTGGAGTTCTCAAGGCAAGAATACTGAAGTGGTTTGCCATTCCCTTCTCCAGTGGAGCACGTTCTGTCAGATCTCTCCACCATGACCCGCCCATCTTGGGTTGCCCCACGGGCATGGCTTAGTTTCATTGAGTTAGACAAGGCTGTGGTCCTAGTGTGATTAGATTGACTAGTTTTCTGTTGAGTATGGTTTCAGTGTGTTTGCCCTCTGATGCCCTCTTGCAACACCTACTGTCTTACTTGGGTTTCTCTTACCTTGGGCGTGGGGAATCTCTTCACAGCTGCTCCAGCAAAGCGCAGCCATTTCTCCTTACCTTGGACGATGGGCATCTCCTCACCGCCGCCCTTCCTGACCTTCAATGTTATTGGCTAGTCAACAGCTAATTCAGATTGGCAATTTCACTCCTGAACCAATGTCACATCTTGGGTCTAAGATGGTGCAATGAGCTGAGCAAGGCAGCGAGATGTGACAAGCAGGATGGCTGTGTGCACAGCAAAGGACCAGGCCTCCACAAGCGCCCCAAGTAGGTCAGGAAACGACAGGCCTGTCCAGCGGTGCTGCTATACATTATCCACAAGTCTGCTACCATGAGCAGGGGTCGCTTTTCGTTGTATTATCCACACTCTATCCCTGTACATAGTAATAACCTTGACACTTGTGTTTTTATTATGTATCCAGCAACTTTACATATGAAATCCAATGGTTTTTAAATTATTCCTTTTAGAGTTTTCAGTTCTAACATACTGACTTATTTTTGCACTCTCTTTTTAAATTTTATTCTTCAGATCAATCGCTCAGTCATGTCCGACTCTTTGCAACCCCATGAATCTCAGCACGCCAGGCCTCCCTGTCCATCACCAACTTCCAGAGTTCACTCAGACTCACGTCCATCGAGTCAGTGATGTCATCCAGCCATCTCATCCTCTGTCGTCCCCTTCTCCTCCTGCCCCCAATCCCTCCCAGCATCAGAGTCTTTTCCAGTGAGTCAACTCCTCGCATGAGGTGGCCAAAGTACTGGAGTTTCAGCTTTAGCATCATTCCTTCCAAAGAAATCCCAGGGCCGATCTCCTTCAGAATGGACTGGTTGGATCTCCTTGCAGTCCAAGGGACTCTCAAGAGTCTTCTCCAACACCACAGTTCAAAAGCATCAATTCTTCAGCGCTCAGCCTTCTTCACAGTCCAACTCGCACATCCATACGTGACCACAGGAAAAACCACAGCCTTGACTAGACGAACCTTTGCTGACAAAGTAATGTCTCTGCTTTTGAATATGCTATCTAGGTTGGTCATAACTTCCCTTCCAAGGAGTAAGCGTCTTTTAATTTCATGGCTGCAGTCACCATCTGCAGTGATTTTGGAGCCCCCTAAAATAAAGTCTGACACTGTTTCCACTGTTACCCATCTATTTCCCATGAAGTGATGGGACCGGATTCCATGATCTTCGTTTTCTGAATGCTGAGTTTTAAGCCAACTTTTTCACTCTCCTCTTTCACTTTCATGAAGAGGCTTTTTAGTTCCTCTTCACTTTCTGCCATAAGGGTGGTGTCATCTGCATAACTGAGGTTATTGGGATTTCTCCCGGCAATTTTGATTCTAGCTTGTGTTTCTTCCAGTCCAGCGTTTCTCATGATGTACTCTGCATAGAAGTTAAATAAACAGGGTGACAATATACAGCCTTGACGAACTCCTTTTCCTATTTGGAACCAGTCTGTTGTTCCATGTCCAGTTCTAACTGTTGCTTCCTGACCTGCATACAAATTTCTCAAAAGGCAGATCAGGTGGTCTGGTATTCCCATCTCTTGAAGAATTTTTCGCAGTTTATTGTGATCCACACAGTCAAAGGCTTTGGCATAGTCAATAAAGCAGAAATAGGTGTTTTTCTGGAACTCTCTTGCTTTTTCCATGATCCAGGGGATGTTGGCAATTTGATCTCTGGTTCCTCTGCCTTTTCTAAAACCAGCTTGAACATCAGGAAGTTCACGGTTCACATATTGCTGAAGCCTGGCTTGCAGAATTTTGAGCATTACTTTACTAGCGTGTGAGATGAGTGCAATTGTGTGGTAGTTTGAGCATTCTTTGGCATTGCCTTTCTTTGGGATTGGAATGAAAACTGACCTTTATCAAGTACTCTTATCAGGTCATTTGCGATTCCTAGGATTTTCAGCTGTATGCACGTCAGGAAGCAACAGTTAGAACTGGACATGGAACAACAGACTGGTTCCAAATAGGAAAAGGAGTGCGTCAAGGCTGTATATTGTCACCCTGCTTATTTAACTTCTATGCAGAGTACATCATGAGGAATGCTGGGATGGAAGAAGCACAAGCTGGAATCAAGATTGCCAGGAGAAATCTCAATAACCTCAGATATGCAGATGACACCACCCTTATGGCAGAAAGTGAAGAGGAACTAAAAAGCCTCTTGATGAAAGTGAAAGAGGAGAGTGAAAAAGTTGACTTAAAGCGCAACATTCAGAAAATGAAGATCATGGCATCTGGTCCCATCACTTCATGGGAAATAGATGGGTAACAGTGGAAACAGTGGCTGACTTTATTTTTGGGGGGCTCCAAAATCACTGCAAATGGTGACTGCAGCCATGAAATTAAAAGATGCTTACTCCTTGGAAGGAAAGTTATGTCCAACCTAGATAGCATATTGAAAAGCAGAGACATTACTTTGCCAACAAAGGTCCGTCTAGTCAAGGCTATGGTTTTTCCAGTGGTCATGTATGGATGTGAGAGTTGGACTATGAAGAAAGCTGAGCGCCGAAGAATTGATGCTTTTGAACTGTGGTGTTGGAGAAGACTCTTGAGATTCCCTTGGACTGCAAGGAGATCCAACCAGTCCATCCTAAAGGAGATCAGTCCTGGTTGTTCATTGGAAGGACTGATGCTGAAGCTGAAACTCCAATACTTTGGCCACCTCATGAGAAGAGTTGACTCACTGGAAAAGACCCTGATGCTGGGAGGGATTGGGGGCAGAAGGAGAAGGGGACGACAGAGGATGAGATGGCTGGATGGCATCACCGACTCGGTGGACATGAGTTTGAGTGAACTCTGGGAGTTGGTGATGGACCGGGAGGCCTGGCGTGCTGCGATTCATGGGGTCGCAAATAGTCGGACACGACTGAGCAACTGAACTGAACTGAGGATTTTCAGAATAGCATGAAATAAGAATGAAACTATCGAACATTCATGTTTTTCCTATTTTTAGCAGATCTCCTCTAATGTTTTACTGTTAAATAATATGTAAGGAATTCGAAATGATCACAAATGGCTTAGAAATGTAGATGAGCAATGCTGATGCAACACAGATGTAACAGGACAAGACAGTGAGGACCAGCCTGACGCTCCCAGACCTAAGAGAAGTCCTGAGACCTGAGATGATGAAGAGGATTGAGCCAATCACGAGACAGCTCTGGAAACACCCCTGTTCACTGAGGGTGTGGGAGCGGCCACCCTGAAACCACAGGCTTCACACAACAGCCAAGCCACACAGAAAGCCTGGAGCATGGACAGGGCTCCCTCTGGGGTGGTGGTGGCCGACCCCGCTCTTCCCGATGGTGAAAGTGGCCCAGAGAGACGCATGCAAAAATCAGCCCCTGGGATGACAGTCACCTTTAAAAAATGGGGGGGAGGCAGTGGGGGGAGTTGGGAGTTGAAGGAGAGTGTGGAATGGATAAAAATAATATGCTATGAAAATATTTAATTACCCTGCCCCAGAAATCCTTACATTATATATTATTTTGAAATTGAGGGTTTTTTTGTTTTAAATTACAGCATGCTATTAGTCAAACTCCTTTCTTTTTTAAAAGCCTTTAATTTACTATGGCCAAATATCTTTATTTTGTACATGGCATTGTCAGTTTGGTTGATTATAATATGATTTAATTAGCACTATATTTCTCTATTGCCTTTCCAAATAGATTAAAATCTTGGAGCAGTAGTCATGGCTTGTACTTCTTTCATATTCTACACAACAGCTATCATTTTGCTGTAACTATGATAGGTATTCAATAAATACTTACTAAATATAGACAATATTACCAGACCACTATTGATAGCCAGGGATTCCATTTCTAACCTGGTCATTATCTCATGAACGCTTGTTATGGGTATTAAGTTCAACTGAGCACAGATGAGTGTAAACAGACTGTGCAAGCCCATTACCCACCCCAGTTTGAAAAACATCAACCTGTAACACAGCAGAAGACCAGAGAACATGAGTCTGTCAGTGTGTGTGTGTGTGTGTGTGTGTGTGCGTGCATGCATGTGTACAAATAAATGTTGATTCTTTTCCATAGGTTTTTTGTTTGGAAGAGAAACAGGGAAAGGACAGCCTCTCCAAGGCAAAGCATAAAGTTTGTAAGAGGTAACTTCAGGTTTTCACTCAAAGTGAACTCAGTTCTTCCTTTACATATAATTTTAACAGTCTGTCAAATGTTTACATTTTACAAAATATATAAAAGTGTTATTTTTTTAAAATAAAATCCAACAACATCTGTCATCTCTTGCAAGAACTGGAATATGTTTGGGGCCAGAGGTGGAATACAAACAGTGTTCTCTTGGGTTAGATTTTTATTGTTTTTAAGTAAAAACCAAACAGGCGAATGGGCATCAGACACACACATGTCAACACAAAGCTCAGGAACCCTGAGTCTGGAGGGAGGGGAGACGTGTGAGCACGCTGGCAGCCTGCCCCAGACCAGGAGAACCGAGCGGCCTGCAGCTCCTGCCGGACGTCTGCTCAGCAGCCGCAGCCTCCCACACGCGGGACCCAGGCCGCTCGGATGCACTGACCCGCCACGGTAACTCACCCAGCACAAGGTCTCGGGGGCCTGCGCTTAGATTTATGGTATCTATTATTGGGTTGTAGATCAACCTAGATATTACATGTCAGTGTAAACACCTTTTCACACTCTTCACCATATAACTTGTCATTTTTAATCTCCTACACTGATGTTAAACATCTCCTTACCATCAAACTGTAAATACAGCATGGACCGTATTTTCTATGTGACTAAAAAGAATGATTGAAGAGCTGATTGAAGAAAATATTCCTTGATTTATTTCACCTGAGGTTCCCCAGCAATATGCTATGATTTATGCCCCCGTGCAGGCTGTCTGATTAGTTCACTCTGGGCTAAAAAGGCAGACCATCTAAAAGCATTAAAATCACAACAAGAATGTGATCCGCTCGGTAAGCACAATAGTGACATCTTGTGTCTAGGAGCACAGGAGTTACCAGCAGCCCCGCCGCTCCCAGTTAAAACCCGGGCCTGGTGAATCAGCAACAGGCCCGTGCTGCGCAAGCCAAGCACGGACTGCTCCAAAGTCCGGCAAGCCCCTGGGCCTGCAAACAAACCACAGCGGTAACTCTTCTCTTAGCATACTCAGCAGGCAAACGGGGGTTCTTACAGCCTTCTTCATCATTGAGGAAAGTCTGGATGCAAGAGAATGAGCATCAGACGAAAAGCTGAGAGGCTGGCGCTCCTGGCCCAGCTCTGTTACTGACTCATCGTGCTAGTCCCTCGTCTGAAGGCAACCACACGAACAGTTTCGTGTCCATGGCTCTCACATTATGTTTATTACAAACGCTGTCAAAAGAACACAGAAAGCACACATCATTGTTACATATAACGCTTGGTATCCCTGGATTCAGACAGAGACTCCAGCCCTCCTCCACCACTGGCGACCGTCAGTTACCTACAGGCGCCACGACGCTGCATAAGGAGTACCCACGAGCTTCGGGAGCACAGCACAGGCAGGCAGCTGTCTCGCACGTCTGAAGGTCAGTGAGGGGTCAGCTGATGCAGGCTGAGTCCAGCTGAGCGGCTCAGCTCCTCTGGGGAACAGAGGCCTCCTGCACAATCCCCCCAAGCAAGGATACCTCAGGGTAGGGGCCAAGACACACGGGTCTCCAAGTGCAGGTGCTCACCGCGCCACTGCAGCTGCCACACGTCTGAACCCGCAGCTGAGGGGCAGGGAGGCAAACCTCCATCAGTGGGAGTCTGCAGAGTCATGTGACGAGCCCCATCACTTCCCTCTCTGGACAGAGAAGTGAAGACACGGGCGGAAACACCAGCATCACGCCAACGCGTGCCAGGAAAAGTGAATCAAAGACAGGGATTTCAGTCCATGCTGCTGATTTTCCTGACAGCCAGTGCTCCCACCCAGATGCTGGAACCCACTCACTTAACTTACTAAGTACCTGTCGCAAACACCTCTGAACAAGACGGGGTGGGAGGCCAGGATCACGGACCTGGTGCAACAACCCCTCAGCACCCTGAACTCAGGTCCACATACACTCACTGCCCAGGCAACACGGGCACCTGTGTGGCGCGTGAACACCACTTCTCACTACACAGGATCCTAGAAAACATGCAGAGCGTCAATGTGAGTTTCGTGCAACTGCGCTTCTGAAACACATACTCAAAACGGAAATGAACAGCAAAGAGGATTTGTAATCTGAATCAAAAAGTGAAGAATTTCCTTTTTATAAAGAACTTAGGAATAAGGACATACATGTGAGAGATTTGGGAAGAGTTTAGTCAATGGCCTGGATGTAAGATGGTTTTCAGTTTGCTGGGACTGAAGGAGCCTTTTCTCTCCCACTGCTGCAGCATTTTATCCAAGCATATCTTCGTGAACTAGATGCTCACTTATTCCGAATCCAACACATTTCACAAGTGGATTTGTGACTTGAGAGTCCCTTGGACTGCAAGGAGATCCAACCAGTCCATTCTGAAGGAGATCAGCCCTGGGATTTCTTTGGAAGGAATGATGCTAAAGCTGAAACTCTAGCACTTGGGCTACCTCATGCAGGGTTGACTCATTGGAAAAGACTCTGATGCTGGGAGGGATTGGGGGCAGGAGGAGAAGGGGACGACAGAGGATGAGATGGCTGGATGGCATCACTGACTCGATGGACGTGAGTCTGAGTGAACTCCGGGAGTCGGTGAGGGACAGGGAGGCCTGGCGTGCTCGATTCATGGGGTCGCAAAGAGTCGGACATGACTGAGCGACTGAACTGAACTGAACTGAACTGAACTGAACTAGTGTCAGAGTATAGGCCTGAGAAAACGCATTATTGGGGCCTACAAACAGTTTAAAACATTTCAGTGTCAGCTGAAGAGGAACAAATAAAACACACACTGTCCCTGGGAAGGGGGCTGAGAACGGCAGTGCTGACCTGTGGTTAACCGGACGGATGGGGGTAGGAGGCGTGGAGCGAGGGCACCACTGTGACCCCGGGCACGTGCCCCGGCTGTAACCGCCACCCGCGCGCAGCGAGGAGCAGTTACAGACGACACGGGACGGGGCCGCTGGGGAGGGACGCCATTACCCAGTGGGGCGGGCTGGCTGCAGAGCCCCAGAGCCCCTCGTGGAGGCACACACTCAGGTAGCCTTCAGTTTACATTCAGGGCCCTCACAACAGTGTCTGAGTGTCCCTTATCTCAGTCTTTAAACCTCCCTCTGTGTTTACAATGCTTCCAAACAAAACTTGAAAACAGTAAACAGATATCCAGTGGAGGACTTGTGAGAGTCAGCTTTCCAGGAGCCCTCTCAGCGCTGACAACTAACACCACAGATAAGATCTATCAACCGGGAAAACAGACAGGCTCCAGCTCAAAACCGGCTGCACGGCTTTATGAACCAGCACGACACACGGACGCAGAGCTGAGAGGAAGCCACGGGCTCCCTGGGAGCTGGGTTCAGGACGGTCCGGCCAGCTGACTGTCGGCATCCCTAAGATACCACGGTAGCAAGGGCCGCACAGGGCGAGGTGGGCACAGAGCTCATGACTCAAGCAACAAGGTCTACAGAACACTGATGATGATGCTGGAGGCCAGCGACCCCATCCCTCCTTTTGATCATAAACGCAAAAATCCCAAATAAAATAGTAGCCCATCAGTAGCGTATAAAGATAAGCTCTCGTGGCAGAGTAGGATTTAGCTTTAAGAATTTAAAATGACTCAGCATCAAAATATCTAATCAGGGCATCTACCAATTAACCCAACAGATTAGGGAAGAAAAGCCATGGAGTCACCTCAACGGATTCAGAAAAACCATTTTATAAAGTTAACAATCATTCATGTGTTTAAACCATGTAGAAATAGAAAGGAACTTCCTTAACTTGACACTCCCCCGCCCCAGAAAAAGACAAAACCTAAGGTAGGCTTCCCTCCCAACTATGATGAAAGAGCTTACAGCAAACCAGTGTTCTCACCAAGAACAAACACAAAATCTGGGGAAAACAAAATCCTGTTTGGAAGTGCCAAACAGGCGCTGGAGCGCCTCTGAGGGAACCAGGACTTAGGGGACAAGATCGTGGGGCAGGGAGATCACAGCAGAGCTGAGCTGACATCGGCAGCTTCTCCCACCAAGGCGCCGGCTGGTCCCAGTACCAGCAAGGTTCTGGAGCCCGTGCAAGGCCACAGCTAAGAGTCAGAGACACCTACCAAGGTGGCGACTGTCTTAAAAGGATGGAGCGATTGAAGCTGGAGGCGCGAGGGGCCAGGACCCCGGTGAGAGGGCAAGGGTGAAACTGGCCCCACAGCATGCCAGTCTCTCCCTCCAGAGGCCTGCTGGTGTGAGACCATGAGGGCAGGTAGCATGCAGCCAGAAAGACCCCAGGACACAGTGAGCAAAGTGCAGCCAAATGCAAAGAAATCAGGACTGGAGGCGGGGTCGGGCGGGAGGGGGTACCCCGGTGACCAATGTGGGGAGAGGGGCAGACGAGAGCCTCCCAGCCCAGCCTCACGGCAGCTCAGCCCACCAATGGATAAAGGCCGTCACACACCCTTCCAGCACAAGCAGTGTAAACCCTGCCTTGGACAAGAGGACATCACAGATTTTACAGCCGTTCATACACAACGTTCAGGAAAACAGTGACTCACACATTAAGAGACAGAGCCATCTGACCCCAGATCAAGGAAAAACACACCAACAGAAAGTGACCCACATGTGATGGAAATACTGAAATCATCAGATAAGGAACTTACAAGGGTCACGAACATGCTCAGGGAAATGATGGAGAAGATGATGAATAAAGGATAATCTCATCAGAGAACTGACATTTGTTAAAAAGGACCGAATGGAAATATTAGAACTGAAAAATACAGTAACTGAAATTAGGAATTCCAAAGATGGGTTCAGAGGGAGATGGCATTTAATAGAAGGAAAGATTCATGGACCAGAAGCAGGATGAAAAGAAAGTCTCCCAACCAGAGCATAACAAGAAAAAAGAGCGAGAGGAGATCCACATTATGTTAATATCTACATTTCTTCTTGGAATTGGAGTTCCAAGAAGAAATGGGAGTCACTGCAGGCAAAAGACAGCTGGAAGAGATAAGGACTCAAAATTCCCTAAAACCAATGGAAGACATCACCAAGCCACAGAGTTGAGAAGCCGAGCACCTTCCAAGCAGGACAGATGGGGTGGGGGTCCCCAGGGAGCCCTGCGCTCACTGGGGAGAGTCTGAAGCACGACAGAAGAGGGCAAATGAGTCGCAGCCCAAAAGAAGACTTCTGCAACCTGCAAAACCCACAGAAGATCAAAAACCACATTCCTGTTCTCAAAGGCTGACCATGCAGTTTTTAAAAGACAAGCAGATCACTCACCTTCCAAACCTTGGCACAGCAGCCAGTCCCTCGCTGAGCACTAGGCGCAGAGAGGAAGCAGCAGCTCTCGCCCAGACAGCTCTCCCGAGAGCCACAGACCCCGTGGCCACAGTCTGCCTCCTGGGCACCAGGCCATCGAGAGCAGCGCTGTGTCTCCCACGACCTAGCAAGGGCACCACACTCACAGCCTGCAAAGTCTGCTCTTCACACCTGACCACTTAGTCCGTGCACGTATTTGGGTTTTTTGTTTTTTGATTTTGCAGCAGAAACCCACCTAGAGGTTCACACTTCTAATGAGAGTCTGGCCAAGGAGACCCAAAATGCAGTGGGATAAGTAAGATGGGAGCTTATTTTTCTCTCATTTCACAACCCAGTCAGTCACTGGGTGGAAGACTATGGCATGACGTCACCCAAGGGCCCTGGCTGGCCAGCCAGCTCTGCAGGATGCACTGCAGACAGTCTCTGCACCCAGGACTGCGGCTGTCTTGGCAGGACGGCAGGGACAGTCCGGGCAGGGGACGCTCTTACTTCTGCAACCTTCGCCACCCAGACCTGGTCAGTCACACCCAGCTACCCAAGGTCTCAAAAGCGCAGCTTGAGTTTTCCAACCTCTCCAGAATAAGGAGGGTGAGGACAGGCTGCCAGCCGACCCAGAGCACCTCAGGGCCGGTTCCTGACCCCGCAGAGCACACCCCTTCCCAAGGAGGCAGGTGCCCGAGGAGAGCAGCGCTGGGCCAGTCCCACCGGGGTATCAGCCCCTCCAGACTTGGGGCCACAGCCTGGCTCCTCTGCTGTTCTCACCTCTCCTTCCACCAGGACAAACCGGTTTCAGGAACTTTGTGGGCTCTTGATCTGGACTTCACAGGTGGCTCAATGAGTAAAGAATCCACCTGCAGCACAGAAGATCAGGAGACGTGGGTTCCATCCCTGGGTCAGGAAGATCCCCTCAAGGAGGAAATGGCAATCCATTCCAGCATTCTTGCCTGGAGAATCCCATGGACAGAGGAGCCTGGCAGGCTACAGTCCATGGGGTCACAAAGAGCTGGACAGAACTTAGCAACTAAGAAACAAAAACAAGCTTTCAGTGGCCAAAAAAAAATTTTAAATAAAATAAAAATGGCTCTATGTACAGAAATAGTTGTACACCACCACAGAATCCATAAAAACGATGAGAGAGAACTCTACCAATGGACCTGGAGGGATTACTGCGTTTATTATTTGATTATCTATCATGCATTTATGAGTATATTTTTTATATATATTTATATATTTTATGTATAAGTATTTTTAAAAATCAAGATACAGGGAAACATAATATGAATTGATATAAAACAATGAACAGAAAAGCACATATGCCAAAATATGTGCTAATTATTATTAAGTAGCATGGAGAGCGTTATGAAATTATACACATCGTGTTTTTAATAATATTGTCGTAGGAGGACCCAGAGAGGACTCCAAAAGGATACGGACGTGAGAAATGACAGAAGTAACTGAACTCTGCACGAAACAGTTCCACTCAGTTAAAATCACAGGCGCCTGACTCCCGAGTGCTGAGGTCTGCTGTCACCGAGCAGAGCACATGCAGGTGAGCTTGCGTTTCCTCTGACCGTTTTACAACCTGGATGCCTTATAAAGTCATACTGTGACATAATCTCCATCTTTGGCTGCAAAGAATATAATCAGTCTGATTTTGGTGTTGACCATCTGGTGATGTCCACGTGTAGAGTCTTCTCTTGTGTTGTTGGAAGAGGGTGTTTGTTATGACCAGTGTGTTCCTCTTGGCCGCCACTCCTGACCTGGGACGTGGGGTCCTCCTCTCAGCCACTCCTGCGCCACGCACCACTTCAGCAATACGTGAACCGTGAGCTTCCAGATGTTCAAGCTGGTTTTAGAAAAGGCAGGGGAACCAGAGATCAAACTGCCAACATCCGCTGGATCATCGAAAAAGCAAGAGAGTGCCACAAAAACATCTAATTCTGCTTTATCGACTATGCCAAAGCCTTTGACTGTATGGATCACAATAAACTGTGAAAAATTCTGAAAGAGATGGGAATACCAGACCACCTGACCTGCCTCTTGAGAAACCTTTATGCAGGTCAGGAAGCACCAGTTAGAACTGGACATGGAACAACAGACTGGTTCCAAATAGGAAAAGGAGTACGTCAAGGCTGTATATTGTCACCCTGCTTATTTAACTTATATGCAGAGTACATCATGAGAAACGCTGGGCTGGAGGAAGCACAAGCTGGAATGAAGATTGCCAGGAGAAATATCAATAACCTCAGATATGCAGATGACACCACCCTTATGGCAGAAAGTGAAGAAGAACTAAAGAGCCTCTTGATGAAAGTGAAAGAAGAGAGTGAAAAAGTTGGCTTAAAACTCAACATTCTGAAAACTAAGATCATGGCATCTGGTCCCATCACTTCATGGGAAATAGATGGGGAAACAGTGGAAACAGTGACAGACTTTATTTTAGGGGGCTCCAAAATCACTACAGATGGTGACTGCAGCCATGAAATTAACGGATGCTTACTCCTTGGAAGGCAAGCTATGATCAACTTAGACAGCATATTAAAAAGCAGAGACATTACTTTGTCAACAAAAGTCCGTCTAGTCAAGGCTATGGTTTTTCTAGTGGTTATGTATGGATGTGAGAGTTGGACTATAAAGAAAGCTAAGCACCGAAGAATGGATGCTTTTGAACTGTGGTGTTGGAGAAGACTCTTGAAAGTCCCCTGGACTGCAAGGAGATCCAACGAGTCCATTCTAAAGGAGATCAGTCCTGGGTGTTCATTGGAAGGACTGATGTTAAAGATGAAACTCCAATACTTTGGCCACCTGATGAGAAGAGCTGACTCATTTGAAAAGACCCTGATGCTGGGAAAGATTGAAGGCAGGAGGAGAAGGGGACGACAGAGGATGAGATGGTTGGATGGCATCACCGACTCAATGGACATGTGTTTGGGTAAACTCCGGGAGTTGGTGATGGACAGGGAGGCCTGGCGTGCTGTGGTTCATGGGGTCACGAAGAGTCAAACATGACTGAGCGACTGAACTGAACTGAACTGAATGACGTATTCAGAAAGTAAATTACTTTGGATGATCAATGGGTATGAATCAAATAAAACCTAAAGGAAACAGAAGGAAGAACGTAATAAAGGCAAGAACTTTATAAAATAAAATAAAATAAAATAAAATAAAATAAAATAAAACTAATATCTGAGTAACAATTAGAGAAAAACCAATTTGCTTTTTGAATTACAAGTGAAAGTAATACACTGTAGGAAGAAATAGAAGAAACACAAATTTCCCGTATCAGGAATAAAAAAAAGGAGACGCCGGAAGAAATCTTACAGGTTACAAAAAGATGAGAGGGAAATATGAGGAACTACCGTATGACAACAATTTAACAATTCCAGCAGAAACGAATTTCAAGGAGCACACAAATAATAACCAACTCAAGAAATTTAAAAATGTAGAAAGACGCAAAAAAAGAAACTGATTTTGTAATTTAAAACCTTCCTATAAAAGTTTTATTTTATAAAATAATGCCTAAGGTGGGAAAGAATTTGAAGAAATAGGCATTCTTGTGTTGTTGGAAGAAACGAAAATTAACACAAGCTCTCTGGGGGGAAATTCAACAGCATACATCAATTTTTTTTAACATGTACACCTTCTCACTCGGATGAAGAGCAGGGCTGTTCTGCAAAGCCTTCCGTCTACTAACCCCAGCAGTGGACGAGCAAGAGCATTTGAGATTATCCATCATCAGGCTGTTCATATTTGCAAAAACAGAAACTGGAAACAAACTGATAAGCTATACAATTAAATTAACTAATATGAAAACAATGTAGTTAAATTAGTGTAAACCCATTACATTCTGACAATGAAATGAAATTTCTATGGTGGTGGTGATTACCTGTATTTACTGAATTCAAAATATGTTCAAAAGATATATTTGAAAGGTTATAAAGTAACATACCTGGTAAAAAATAAGTTGTGGTTTCCTTGACGGCACCTCTGTATATTTTCATGGCCAAAAATTAATCTGGAAGGGTTTTTTAACCAAGATGCTAATTATGATTATTAACAGATAGTAAGATCTGAGTGATTTTTCTTTTCTCATCTGAAGTTGTCTCTGTTGAGTATTTTGATACTGATCATACATTAATTTTTAATCTAGGGTTCAGTTCTAGATTTATTATTTTTTTTTTCAGTTCTAGATTTAAAGATACGCTTGAGTCCTTGCCTTTCCAGCATCAACCCCTTATAAAATCAGAGCCGTAAAGCCAGTTAAATTGAGCAGAAGGACCACCGCCCGTTCCCATGCATCCTTCTGTGACCACACTGATACAACAGCTGGGGACTCGGGCGCCGAGAACACTGGCTTCCCTCTCACGCTGATCTCACCCAGGCCGGCCCGCTGCCCGACGCACGAGCCGTGGTATCAGAGCTGGTGAGGACACGTCCCCCAGCGGGCAGGTGTTCAGGCAATGACAACGCGCAAGTCCACCGATGGAAGGAGGGGGAGAGGAGGAGGAGGAGGCAAGAAGGGAGGGAGAAAGGGAGGGCAGGAAGGAGGGAATTCTAAAGAGCACAGAAGGAAACAAAACCTTGGCGTGATGGTTATCTCATGAAAGCACTCAAATTCTTCACAGCCTGTTCCCTGGATGATCAAAGTCCTGCCTGTGATCACTAAACTTGGGGATAAAGTTAAGCAGGTGCCCAGCGGGACATGACGTCTCCTGGGTCATGTGACTTTTCCTCCTTGCAGAAGAGCCAAAAGTGACAGAATCTGTGTCTAGGATCCATCCAGGAGCCAGGGGAAATGTAAGCAGGCGGCTGTGGAGGCAGCGTGACAGGGTGCGAGGCCTGTGTTCAAGCACCAGTTTTATCATTTTTCATCTTGGGAGCTTAGATAAAATAAAGTACTCCCGAAAATAATTAAGGCTGTCGTTCCTCCGACTGGACCTAAAGGGCCGTAAAGGCCAAGTGTCGCCTGTAGGGTCGAAGCCACGGGTGGATGCGTGGGTCCGGGGAGGGCCGCCTTACTGGGTGGTGTGGAGGGTCCCAGTGGGCAGGGGGCTGCATCCTGCAGGGAGATGAAAGCTGGCCAGGTGGGCCTTGCCTGGCTCCTGGACACAGCCAGCGTGCTGCCCGTCAGGAACTGTAACCCGCTGAAAATGAAGACCCAGCAGCAGACACACTGCTGCTGTTTAGTCGCTCGGTCTTGTCCAATTCTCTACAACCCCATGGACAGCCCCCAGGCTCCTCTGCCCATGGGGTTCTCCAGGCAAGAATACCAGAATGGGTTGCCATGCCCTTCTCCAGGGGATCTTCCCAACCCGGGGGTGGAGCCCAGGTCTCCCGCACTAGCAGGTGGGTTCTTTATCCTTTATTCCAGGAAGTCCAGCACCCGTCATGAGCTGGACCAGCTGCAGAGCCGCATGTCTGGGAAGGTGGGGAGGGGACTGAGTGCCACGCCTGCCCTGAAACCCAGAGCCCACCTCACAAGCTCACTCAGCTCTAAGACCTATGGCCTCGCTTCCCCTTTGTTCCAGCCGACTCCACCCCACCCCAGGCCACTGGGAGCCACTCTGCAGGGTCTCTACCGTGGGTGGCCCCAACTCCTCCATACAGCGCTTTCCATCTCCCCGGACAGCAGGCTCCCAGAGATGGAGCGCCTATCATCTAACTGTTAGGTCCCTGGGGTTCACCACCGACGAAGCACATGCTCCATCCACACTCATGCACACTGCTCGAAAAGCCAGGGTAACTCGCGTATGTGTGTGCTCAGTCGCATCCGACTCTGCACTTCCATGGACTGCAGTCCCGCCAGGCTCCTCTGTCCATGGGACTCTCCAGGCAAGAATACTGGAGTGGGTTGCCATTGCCTCCTCCAGGGGATCTTCCGGCCCCAGGGATCGAACCCACGTCTCCTGCATTGGCAGGCAGATTCTTTACCATCTGAGCCTTCAGGGAAGCCCAACCCGGGTAACATTTACTGCTGTTTCACAGGAAATTACCATGGAGTGACGCTCCAGGTCTCTTCCTCCAGCACCAGGAACTTGGGTGTTGGGGGGGAGGTGCTCAGGAAGTTAGAGTTGCAGCAGGTAAGGGGCACCGGGTCCACCCCAGCCTCTCAAGGGACAGCTTTGCAGGGGGTGGGGGGGGGGGGGGCGGGGAGGGCGGATGTGTGGACATGAGAGCTGGGGCGGGCCTAAACCCAGGCCTGGTGGCCTCTCAGAGATGCCAGGCCAGGGGAGGGACAGAGGGGACCAGGGTGACTCGGCCAGAACAGGAGGAAGGTCCAAGGCCAGCTCTGAAGGTGACCCTGCCTGGGATTTATTCACGTGCAGAGGCACCTACATCTGAAATTGCCTGTAAAATCGAAATTTTTTTTTCTGACAATTTTTGCTAAATTGGGTAAAGAAAGATATTAAATCCCATTTATGATATCATAAATTTTCCAAATCTGAAGAACTACTTTCCACTCTACAAGGAGAGTGCCAGGCCCAGGAACCCAGCTGTCCCCCTCACCTGCTCCTCACAGGCACTTTCTGGTGGGAGCATCTCATTTTATGATCCCATCTTTCTAAGTGATATCCTGAATGAAGGGGTAACTCAGATAATAAATCCACTCCAATTACTGTCCATTAGAAGACGGGAAAACATTAAGCCCAACCGAAGCTGGTGGGCTGCCCTTGCAGGGGAAAACTAGCCGAACGTGACCACAGGTAACACCCCTCTCCAGGCAGCACAAGGCCTTTCTTATGGAAAGGGCAGGTTCCATTCCAGCAGCGAGCTTTCCCACAAGCTTTCCCACGGCGCTGGCGGATGGAGAAACCGTGGCGGGAGGGAAGCGCAGCCGCTCGCCTGCTCTGGCCCCCTCTCCTGTCTTTCTCGGACCTTCTCTTCTCAGCTACCTTACAGCTTGGGAGAACCTCGCACACGTCCAGACAGAAGCAGACAGGTGACTGTTTGAGGGGCGGAGGGACTCCAACTTCAGATCTCCTGGAGACCCTGATGGCAGGGCCCAGGCCAGCATCCACCCTGGTCCTGCCCCTCCAGCCTGCAGTGGCCGGAGCACATCAAACAAACAGATCTGCACCCAAGCGCACCTGGACAGGCGAGGGCCGCAGAGAAAGGGGGCTGGCTCAAAGGTCAAGGAAACGCCTCTAGAATGTGTCTACCCCAGTGGCTGTCCCTCACACTCCCCATGCTTTGGATGAAGGCTTTATGCTGACATCTGTTATGAGACCGAGAGATTTACCGGTCATCTCACAGTGACCACGAGCGTGTACTACCTCAGTCATCTACGACCGTGACGGTGCAGGCCCCGGGCAGGGACTCTGCCCAGCCCCGCCTCCTGTGGAGTCCTGACCCCCTCTCACTCCACAGGGGTGAGCAGCTACATAGCCACGATCTTGTTATTCACATTCACAACCATCGTGGGAGACTCATCAGGAACTCAGTCATTCCAAGAGGCTCTCAGAATGACTGATCAGAACCGGGAAGAAGAAACTAGCCAGACTGGTCCAAACATACTCGTCTGTCCCAGAGAATGGGGGGCTCATGCCCCCCAAGTTCACGGAGCATCTTCACGCCCAGCGCTCTCTCCTCCCGGGACGGGGCCGCCGTCGGGGCGCCTGCCTCCAGTGGGCTCCAGGTGCCTCACAGGTGACACTGATTCATGTCACTGCCGTGGACAGCAGTGGGAGCAGGAAGTACAGGTGGGTTTAAGAATGACTGGGGCAAAACAACATCCAAGCCACGAACAGCTCATGGAAGCCAGGACACATGTAACCTTTAAAGATGCTGATTTAAGGACTGATTCTGAACCCGTTCCTCCAGGCAGGATTTAACTGGGAACCACAGCAGAAGAGAAAACTCAGCAGACAGTGGGAACGGCAGGAACAGGACCCTGCAGACAGGCATGAGACACGTGTTGGGGGCAGGCAGGCCCCGCTACTGGGGAGAGACGGTGACTGCCCTCTCGGCTGGGGCGCCCGTCCTCCGGAGCCAGCGCCCAGGCCGCCTCTCCTGGAAGGCCACGGGGCCAGCACTGGACTTGAGGGCCATCCCTTGACAGCAGGGGCTCTGCTCAGGTAGCCTCAGCCCCTGCTGCACGGCGCGGGCAGCCCCAGACGCCACCCACCCTCCCCACTCAGACACTGCGGTTTCTGCTCAGGTAGCCTCAGCCCTGCCGCGTGGCGCGGGCAGCCCCAAACGCCACTCACCCTCCCCACTCAGACACTGCGGTTTGGTGCCTTTCTAATTTGGAAACTTTCTCTGATTTTAAGACACTCTTAAGGATATGAATCATTGTCACTTCTGATAAAACTGTTTCTTCTGACTTTTTTAAATTAAAAACTTTTATTTACAAAAACAATCACCTCTTCAGAAAGACCTTCCCTGAGTGGCCAGCTTGAGGAGGCCCTGGTCACCCTCGGTTACATGTTCTCCTGACTGCACTTGTCACTGCAAACAAATGTAAACACATATTCGTCTGTATTCTCTTGGGACTCGAGCGTGCTGAGGGAAGAAAGGAAGGGATGGGTTTCAAGACACCGGACCCCAAAACTTGGCACCTTGGCATCCTGACAGTTTCAAGCTGGAGGAGTCAGAACGTGCCAGAAGCAGGAAGGTTAACCTGACCTCCCCCGTCCCCCAGGTGGACTCCCAGGCTTTGCCTTCACCACCTCCGTCACCTCCTCAGCAAGAGACCCAGCATTTAACTGAGAAAAGAAACCTCGGCGTCACAGCCGACCCACCACCCTGGATTCAGCCTTCAGCTCCAGGGTCCACCGTTCTGATGAGGAAGAAGGGAAATCAGTCTGGAAACCAGCACTCAGGAAAAGACTGCTGTAGAACACGGGCTCCCAGGGTGTGGGAACTTCATCTTCACCGACCCCATCCCTGGCACACAGATAGAGCTATGTCAACATCATCATGGAAAAGGCAGTGGCAGCCCACTCCAGTACTCTTGCCTGGCAAATCCCATGGACTGAGGAGCCTGGTGGGCTGCAGTCCATGGGGTCGCTAAGAGTCCGACACGACTGAGCGACTTCACTTTCACTTTTCACTTTCACACATTGGAGAAGGAAATGGCAACCCACTCCAGTGTTCTTGCCTGGAGAATCCCAGGGACAGCAGAGCCTGGTGGGCTGCCGTATATGGGGTTGCACAGAGTCAGACACGACTGAAGCGACTTAGCAGCAACATCATCATTATTGAAGGATTCAGCTATTTTCATTGTAGCACATCAAAACACTCACTGACACTCTGGCTCACTCAAATCAAGCTGCCACACTCCGAGGATATCCGGTACGCAGGGCACACTTCTCTCTCTGAGCATCTCCTGTGTGGGGGGCACACCTCTCTCACTCTGAGCATCTCCTGTGTGGAGCACACTTCTCTCTCTGAGCATCTCCTGTGTGGGGGGCACACTTCTCTCTCTGAGCATCTCCTGTGTGCCAGGGCACACTTCCCCTTCCTAGTATCTCCTGTTTGCAGGGGCACACTTATCCTACTGTAATCCCTGCAAGAACATTCAGAGGCACAGATTAGCAGGAGGAACAAAGGAGATTAAGTGATTTGCCCAAGTTCAGAAAGCTGGTAAAGGACAGAGACGATTTTCTGATTTCAGTTAAAAGCTAAAAATGAACGACCCTTCCTGGTTAAGTCTCAGTTAACCCACCCTTTCACTGACACATGGTGTCTCGTTCCCAGAACTGACGACCTCAAGGAGACCAACAGAACCAAAGTCAGCTGGAAACACACCTCTGGAGCTGGGCCGTGAACACAGTGACTTGCATCTCCAGCCTAAGATCCGTTTGCTAGGCGGGCTCGCTGTTCCTGGGATGAGGGAGCATCCATGTCCCATCTTGCCCAGATGGGTCAAGGACAACACAGAGACAGAAGGGGTTTCAGCCCATGACACGACATGGCAGTCGGTAAACACGGTTGCCTAAAAATTTTCCTTACGACGACCCTTCTGGAGCATATGTGGTTTCACGGGCAGTGGAAACAGGAGCTCAGAAAGAATCGGACATGATGCTGACACTGAGTGTTGCTCCTCGAGCCTGCTAATGCACGATGTGACGCCTCCCCCAGCCCGTGCGAGCGCCGGCCCACAGGGGCCTGGCAGGTTCTGTGGTTCCATCAGCTCTGTGCTCGGCCTCCTCCCCAGAGGCGTCCCTCTGCTCCTTCTCCTCCATCCTTCTCCACCTCTGGCCACAGCATCCCGGCCGACGGTGTTAACTGACCAGCCGGCTCTGAGGCTGAAGCAGATAAACGCGTGTTGTGTGTAGTAGACTAGATCTTAGTCAGCTGACGTGGACTCGGGGAACAGCTTTGCTGGGAAACGTGGAGGACGCTTTACTCTGAGCCCTGGGTGGGATGGCTAACACGTCCGGGCTCCAGCTGTTCCTCAGGCGATGGTGGCCCAGAAGTGGGGGCGCATCAGCCCCCCTGTAGTCTGGGAACAGAAGCTTGGCAGGTGTGGCCTCAAGCGTGTCCCCAGGCTGCCCTGCGCCAACCGGGGTCCTGCACCCACACCCCCGGCCCCTCTGCACCAGGGACCCTGCGCCCCACGCCCAGCACCCCCTCACCCTCGACTCAGTCCTGCAAGGCGAGATCTCTCTGCTTCAGAAGCTCCCAGGCCCGACTGGCAGTGAACATCAGGATGAACGTACCACTGGCTGTTTGCTTAAGAACTTCTGATTTCCCAGCTTACACACTGGAAGCTGCACACACGCAGAAGGGTGTATATATTTTAAATTTACATAATGGAGGAAAGGAAACTTTATTTTGAAACATGAATTAAAATCTCAATTTGCTTTTAAGTGTATAAAACACATCTGGGTCCCACTTTTCATCTTATTGGCACATCTTGAAAATCAATTTAACTTTTTTTAACTTTTTATTTTGTTTTGGGGTACAGCCGATGAACAATGTTTGACAGTTTCAGGTGAGCAGCAGAAGGGCTCAGCCATACGTGTACCTGTATCCATTCTTCCCCAAAGCACCCCCTCTCCCATCTAGGCTGACACGTAACAGAAAGTCTGTTTAATTTTTAATTGCTCACTATTGACAAATAGAGACCAGGAGAATTTGTGCTGGGAAAGTCATAGCTAGACTAATAGCTGTAGGGAGCAAACCCTTGTAATTGAAGTAGAAAGCATGAATGCGGCCCACTGCAGTAGAGGTGGGCCTCCTCTCTGGAATTAATACAGCAGAGACCCATAAAAGATTAATCAAGACAAGCAATCAATAACTTCTCAAGTGCTAATAAGCACTGCCTTGTTCCGCGGCGTGTTAAGCAGTTTATCATGTTTAGCCGTACGAAGATTTATAGAAAATCCATAGTTAAAACCAAAGGATGAGGTAATGAAACACTTAGTAAATGAAGCCAAATTAAAACTGATGCCTCATACCACGCACTCCAAAGATTTGCAAAAATCAGTTTTGATTCCCCCTTCTTTTTTTAACAATTAAAAATAGTCACGTCACTTCAGCTGTGCAGTTAGGGAAATAATTTTTTAAGTATACGTTACTGAAATGACTACCTGCCTGTTTTGTGGTGGAGGGCAGGAAATGCCTTGGAAATTAATGAACTTTTTTTCTACTCTCTTTTTCATCCAAGGATCAACTTTTTCCTGGAAATTTTTTGAAAGTTCTGTAAAATATCTTTTAGGATCATTCAGGTCTCTACTCTCCATCAGCTGATGGATCAACAGGTCGTGTGAGCAGATGAGTTAATGGCTAACTAATAGTTCATAAATTGTAGGTCTGGACCAGCAGGTTACATCACTGAACTCCGCTCTGTGGCAGGCTATTAATTAAAAGTGTCAATTGTATGTTTTGTAAATTAATCTCTGAAGCAATATTATAATCACAAGGATATACCTAATCAAATAGATGGGCCACCATAAGTGTTTTCTTAAATTTAGAAACATAAACTAACCATAAGTAATTACAAACATGTGGATGCCGGGCGGAGGGGGGTGTCGAGACTCCTTCAGTGTAAACAATTGGAAAGACCAGAAAATACAAACAAGGTATCTATGAAGCTGCTAGCTGAATCAAGGTTTAAAATGAAGACATACTAAAAACGTGAAAAGCGCCAAACTTTATTAATTAAAAAAATCAAGTTTGCCCCATACCAAACTGGGAGCTTACAAAATAGAGAACGTAATAGATCCCTGAAGATGAAGAAGGCATTTCCTGAAGAAAATCCTCATGTTTATAATGTCTTCTGGCCCATTGTGAATTTTTTAAATCAGAAACTCTGGGTGCATGATGGAGCAGGAAAGCCCCACTAGGATGGCTACCACAAGTAACCACTCCACACACACGCCCACACACACGCACCCGCACACACACGCACACAAACACACGCCCACACACACGCACCCACACACACACGCACACACATGCCCACACACACGCACACACACACCAGCACACACGTACCAGCACACACGCCCACACACACGCCCACACACACGTACCCGCACACACATGCACACACACACACACCAGCACACATGCCCACACACACGCCCACACGCACCCGCACACACGCCCACACACACGCACCCGCACACATGCACCAGCACACATGCACCCACACACACGCACCTGCACACATGCACCAGCACACACGCCCACACCCTCGCTCTGCCCGGGCGCCTGCTGGGATTTACCGGAACCGCCTCTCTGCAAGCGTCCCTCCAAGTCACTTGATTGGACGGCTGTCAGTAGTGTGGGTCTCTTTCCACTCCCAGTTCAGGGGAAGCTGGGCCCGGCCAGAAACCACTCAGCAGGCAACAGGAGGTGGAGAACAGAGGGGACGTTTCTACCACGGGAAGCTGCCTGAGAAACAGCCACCCATCACCAACATCAGCGACTGCGCCTTCGCCTCCACGGAACAGGAGACTCAGCCTGCCACAGTCAGCTGGGCTCCAAAGGCCCATCCGAGGGCCCAGAGACAGCAGC
This sequence comes from Bos indicus x Bos taurus, assembly GCF_003369695.1. Classification (NCBI taxonomy): domain Eukaryota; kingdom Metazoa; phylum Chordata; class Mammalia; order Artiodactyla; family Bovidae; genus Bos; species Bos indicus x Bos taurus. The sequence continues at coordinate 1,840,909 of NC_040079.1, read as the reverse complement.
AGGACCCCGACGACCTCCCTCCCACGAGGCCGCATCCCGGGCTCGGCTTCAGGCTCAGGTGGGTCCCCGCGGTGACCTGGGCTCCGTACTTCCCCCTTCGGAAGACGCCACCACAGGAGGCGAGATTTTCCTTCAGTCTTAGGAGAGGAAGAGCTTGCCCTGCAGCCCCCAGCAAATTCTAAGTGTCACTGTCCAAAGCGGGGCCACGTCCCCAGTCCTGAGCAATCCATGGGGAGACACGGCGGTGCTGTCTGGATGTCAGGTCCATGGCTAAGGCCCATCCCTCATGTGCTGCTGACCTTCCATGAGCTCCAAACAGACATGGGCAGATTCAAAACACTCCAAGCACACAGCAGAGTGGTTGCCAGTCACGGCTCAGTGGCCAGCGAGGGTCCCGGGAGTAGCTCTGCTCACACGCGGCTGCCAGAGCCCGCGCACAGGGTTTTATCGCCGTGCCCCTGCGGTTCAGTCCTTATGTGCCTGCTGTTAGTTGCCTGCCGGCCAGGCAAGATCTGGCTCATGATTTAATTACATCAGAAACTGCAAGTAATTATTAAGGCCCAGTTCAGGGTCAAAGCCTCATAATCATAAGATAATTACCTTTGCTGTGTAAATCACATCGTTTCGATGAAATACAAAAGTTGCCTGGCAAATAAACATCGAATTACACGGCACGTTCGATGTAATTCCTATTAAGGAAACTATCGGAGTATAGAACCACCACTCAGTGTGGCTGTAATGGTCAGCCGTGCTGTTGCGGAAGTTTCACTCAGCTGCTTAGGTCTCGAGAAAGGAAACGGTGTTAAAGCCACAGGGTGCTAAGAAACAGAAGCGGTGTCCCAGGGCTCTGGCTCGGGGGCTTTGTTTGTGTCGTTGTTCACGACGGTCAGCTCTTTTCTCACTGCATTTACTTTCGGCCAGGCTGCGTCTTCACTGCTGCACTCGGGCGTGCCGGCTGCCGCAGGCAGGGCCACCCTGTTTCAGCGCTCGGACTCCTCACTGCGGTGACCTTTCTTGCTGCGGAGCACAGGCTGTAGGCACGGGGGCTTCAGCAGTTGTGGTGCGCAGGCTTAGTTGCTCCGAGGCATGTGGGATCCTCCCAGACCAGGGACTGAACACTGGCAGGCAGATTCTTATCTGCTACACCACTGGAGGAGTCCTGTGGATTTTATTTTTTATCAAATAGTCTTTTCATAGGGTTCAATTCTAGGAAATTTAGGACATACACAAGAAGTCACATTGTAAGGGAGAAAACAAAAAACTAAAGGAACATGAAAAACAACGAAACCTCAGATGTAAAAAAAAGAAAAGCAGTTATGTAATCAAGGAGGCAGATTCCCAGTGATAAAGAATCCGCCTGCCAATGCAGGAGATACAGGAGATGCGGGTTCGATCCCTGGGTTGGGAAGATCCCCTGGAGAAGGAAAAGGTAACCCACTCCAGTATTGTTGCCAGGATAATCCCATGGACACCGGAGCCCAGCGGGCTACAGTCCATGGGGTTGAAAAGAGTCGGAAATGACTGAACAGACAGGCAAACAAGGAGGCGATTCAACAAGCGGCTGAAGAGGTGAGGGCTCTGACAAATGAATGGCCACTAGGCTTCTCAGAATCTCAGGATGCAAAAAACAACCTCCCAGGTCTGTCCAAGGAGCAGAGCTGGATCTTTACAAGCCTCTCTTCATTAAAATTACTTACAAAGGAAGGCTCTGGGCTGACTATCCCTACTTTCCCTACCTTCCATAAGGAGCCAAACACACGCCACGGTCACCATGGATCTGCTCTCCCATGAAGCAAGAGCAGAACACCCAACCGCCGGGACTCGGGCCCTTTCGGTCCAGGGAAAAAGGGTTCACCAGTTTGTTCTGACTGACGGCTCCCATACCCCCCGCTTTGTTTGTTTCTGTTCCTCGTCACTTTTTTCCAATTCCTTCATACGATCAGTCCCCTGTCCCTACAGATATCATACATGTCAGCTCTCATCGACCTGGACCCCAGAAGTTTCATACGTTAGAACTCAAACGCTCAGGGCTGCACACACGTCCACCAACACGGTTTCACCACCTCACCCTCGACTGTTTTCAGGCTCCTTCTCCATGAAACAGATCTGGACCACAAGGATGCACGTTCAGCTTCTTCTCTGAAATCTTGCTGAACTTACCATCTGCATACAGTTGGGATCTCCCTAAGTACAGAGCCGTACTACTGCATCACTGTCTCATGTATTTTGTCTCCACCAATGAAATGGTTAAGCTAAAGTTTATTTTTCATTATTCTCATTGCAAGGAGATCAAATGAGTCAACCCTAAAGGAAATCAGTCCTGAATATTCACTGGAAGGACTGATGCTGAAGCTGAAACTCCAATACTTTGGCCACCTGATGCGAAGAACTGACTCATTGGAAAAGACCCTGATGCTGGGAAAGATTGAAGGCAGGAGGAGAAGGGGACGACAGAGGATGAGATGGTTGGATGGCATCACTGACTCAATGGTCATGAGTTTGAGCAAGCTCTGGGAATTGGTGATGGACAGGAAAGTCTGGTGGAGAAGGAAATGGCAACCCACTCCAGTGTTCTTGCCTGGGGAATCTCAGGGATGGGGGAGCTCAGTGGGCTGCCGTCTATGGGGTCACACAGAGTCGGACACGACTGAAGTGACTTAGCAGCAGCAACAGCAGGAAGGTCTGGTGTGCTGCAGTCCATGGGGTCGCCAAGAGTTGGATACAACTGAGCGACTGAACTGATTCTTACTACTGAATATATAGTGGGTATATAATAGCTATTAAACACTATTTGATTCATGCAACAAATATTTCTAGAGACTTGCCAGGTCACCAATGTTATGTTGAGATACAAGGGTGCACGAGGAAGACGTGACCCCCCACTAAGAGGTTTCAATCCAATGAGTGAGTTCCAAGGTAAGCAGTCACAGCTGATCCCTGTGTGGACGCTATGACAGGGACGCCTCTGCACGGTGGGGGCCGGGATGGGGGACACCTGGCCTGGAGAGACTGCAACCCAGACACAGGCAACACCCCAGAGCCAAGAGATCTTCCCATCACCATCTCAGCATCAAGAAACCACCTGCCCCCCTCCAGCAACTGCTCCCCAGCTTTTATAAACTCCTCTTTCAGCAAGTCTGATCACTGGTGTAAGAGACATCTAAGGTTAACAGTCAAAATGCACAATGGTCATGTCAATTTTCATGCACAATTTTGAAAATCAGAAATACAATCAAGTAAAATGTCATGATTTTTTCTTTTGACTTTTCGAAATCTCCAGATCTGTATCTCTTCAGTCTGGAATATTTGCAGTGAAACACAAATAACAGCAGTCACAGCACAAACCACGGGGTCGCAACCACGCTCAGTCACGCCTGGGCTGAGCGCTCACTTCTGCTTCCGTGGGTGACTCACCAGGACCACGGATTTTCGGAAGCATAAATGGAATCCAGCCACACAGTCCCTAAAACACTAAGAGAAGCCACACCAAGCCAGCAGCGAGATTCTGACGGAGTTTACAAAGTGAAGGCCAAGTTCTGCTGCAGCGCCTCGGTGACATCAAGGTCTGCTGCACAGCGTCCGACGGGAAGGGGTGGGGCTGCTTCTGAAAAACGTCACCTGCATCGTGGGTGAGCTGGAAAGCTGTGCCTCCTCCACAAGCACAAACGTCCTCAGACACAGCTTACGCAGCGTAAACCGACCGAGCCTGTGCACCTGCGAGTTAAGTCACCTGCGCTGTGCGACTCTGCAAATGGTATTTTCCTCCACAGTGCCTATCTCAACTCAACTAAAACCATCTGCACAGTCTTCCCAGGATCGCTGTCTTCTAGATCGGAACCCAGACCCCACAGTTTGGGACCACTTCTTCCTGCTCATCACGTCACTGCCCAGTGCCCAGCATGCTAATCTGCGCTGACTAAAAACCACAAGTGTGCCACGTTTCATGGCGGTAGGGGGGAGGTGGCATTTAGAGAAATATAACACAGCATCCTTGTAGCCAAGGAGCTACAGATGGCTGGACAGACAGAACGTCACCATGTCACAAGGTAATTCACAGAGTAGACAGTGTAAGATAAGTGACGAATGGCTTAGATACTAACCCCAACAGACACTGCACACAGAGTACTACAGTACACAACTTTGTGCTCAAAGCCGTTTCGTGCAGAATTACATTCTTATGTGATATTTCCAGAATTGGGCTCAGACGGTAAAGCGTCTGCCTGCAATGCGGGAGACCTGGGTTCGATCCCTGGGTCGGGAAGATCCCCTAGAGAAGGAAAAGGCTACCCACTCCAGTATTCTTGCCTGGAAAATTCCATGGATGGAGGAGCCTGGTAGGCTACAGTCCATGGGATAGCAAAGAGTTGGACACGACTGAGCAACTTCACTGGTTCAATTTCACTGGCTAGTATTCTGTAGAAAAATAACATTAATCCACTTTTTGCAAAAAGAAAAAAAAATAATAATATAAAAATGGTAATATTCAGAATATCCTAAACAAACTTCCAGGTTTCAAATGCTTGTAAGGTATTTTAATAGGAAAATTATCTAAATGTATGAAGCAGCAGACACAGATAAAGGACTTGAAAACAAGTCCTTCCTCATATGTCCAACTGTTATAAAGGACATTAATAAAAAGTCAGTCACTGCTATTATCCCAACACGTAAGAGCTCAGAAGTTGCTCCTCCTGTCCCGACAGCAAGGAAAACGTTTACTGAACGGAAAATCAGTCACCTTTTTTGGCTCCATCAGAAACTGGGGTCACAGGGCAAACCACTGCCCAGAGAACTGGAGACAGAAGAGTCAGACAGTCATGGAGAGATTTTACCTGAAACAGAAGCAGTGCAGCCGTAACCGGCAGGGACTTGGGAGTGGAGGTGTGGGTGCTGGGGTTATGGGTGGACACGCTGGAGAGATTCCTGGGGCCACAGTCTCCGGGGAACCCTACACAGTCACACTAAACCTCTAGGAACACCTCCAGATTCTCAGGTGAGCAGCCAAGAAAAATCCTCCTCTGTTTCTGGCAGAAAAGGAAAAGAATCATTCTGTAAAGATACCTGGGGCGCTCGCTGTCACAAAGGTCTACTCAGTGGGGAAAGACCCATCCAACCTGGATCACTGTCCAGCCCGTCCCACCTTCCTCTCACCTGAGGAACACGGCAGAGGTCAGAAGCCACTCACAGCTCTACTTACAGAGAGGCAGAGCATCAGAGAAGGAATAAACGAAAAAAGTACAATAATTTTATCCTTATTCTTAATTCATGTCACAGACAAGTGTTTGTGGGAAGTCATCACAGTAAGGATGTAGCAGGCGATTACAGTCCTGGGGTACAGGCAGTGAACGGCAGCAATGTTAGAAGGGGGTGGGCGGGGGCATCAGGGGACTGGGGTGCCTAGTTAAAAGGTAGCTGGAAGTGAACTTAGATTAGCTGCAAACATATGTTGCATACTGTCCACAGTCACTAATGAAAAATTTAGAAGTAGGTATAACTGACGTGCTAAGAGGACAGAAAGTGGGACAGTACAATATTTGGTCATAGACCATCAATTAAAACCAAAGAACCACTATCTAACCCCAACAGAGAAAGGTACGCCCTGTTAAGCAAAGCCTTCAAAGGAATCCCATCCGAGGGATCCTATCTCCCCTTCCAGAAGTAACGACACTCAACCCGCATGCTCTTTGGTGCCCAGCCCGAAGATGCGGCTGGATGTCTGGAGCAGACAGTCTCAGCAGCCCAGCCTGGGGTGGTCCCAGGGCAAAGACACGGATGCCAGCCCGAGCATCAGGAAATCGGGCTCTGGGTCTCACCTCCTGCTGATGAGCTAACAATTAGTCTACACCAGTTTCTTCACTCCTCCAGCCTCATTTCTATCATCTTTAAGGTGAGCTAACATAGTCTAAACACAGTAAGTTCCCTACATACGAAACTTCAAGTTTCGAACTTTCAGAGATGCAAACGCGTGTTCCATCAACAACAGGCATGAGAGGAACTGCAGCTTGCCTTCTGTCTCCTATTGCTGACAGCCCTTCAGCTCTACCATCTGTACCTCCTCGCCCTCCCCAAGTCAGTGACTCTTCTTGCCTGTTCACGTGATGCCAGCCCGTGTGCCAGCTGCTGTATGCTTGCAGTGTTGTTGCTGTTCAGTCACTAAGTCATGTCTGACTCTTTACAACCCCATTGACTGCAGCACACCAGGCTTCCCTGTTCTTCATCATGTCCTGGAGTTTACTAAAACCCATGTCCATGGAGTCAGTGATGCCATCCAGCCATCTCATCCTCTGTCATACCCTTCTCCTCCCGCCTTCAATCTTTCCCAGCATCAGGGTCTTTTCCAATGAGTCAGCTCTTGGCATCAGGTGGTCAATTATTGTAGCTTCAGCATCAGCCCTTTCAATGAATATTCAGGACTGATTTCCTTCAGGATTGACTGGTTGGATCTCCTTGCAGTCCAAGGGACTCTTAAGAGTCTTCTCCAACACCACAGTTCAAAAGCATCAGTTCTTCAGCGCTCAGCTTTCTTTATGGTCCAACTCTCACATCCATAGGTAACTACTGGAAAAACCATAGCTTTGACTATATGGACCATTGTTGGCAAAGTAATGTCTCTGCTTTTTAATATACTGTCTAGGTTTGTCATAGCTTTTCCTCCAAGGAGCAAGTATCTTATAATTTCATGGCTGCAGTCACTATCTGCAGTGATTTTGGAGCCCAAGAAAATAGCCTATCACTGTTTCCATTGTTTCCCCATCTATTTGCTATGAAGTGATGGGACCAGACGCCACAATCTTAGTTTTTTGAATGTTGAGTTTTAAGCCAACTTTTTTACTCTCCTCTTTCATCTTCATCAAGAGAGTCTTTAGTTCCTCTTCCTTTTCTGCCATAAGGGTGGTGTCATCTGCATATTTGAGGTTATTGGTATTTCTCCCAGCAATCTTGATTCCAGCTTGTGCTTCATGCAGCCCAGCGTTTCTCATGACGTGCTCTGCATGTAAGTTAAATAAGCACTGCTGTACTTTTCCAGGTACTGTAAGAGTTAAAATGTTTTTTTGTTTTTCTATGTATTGCTTGTGTGAAAAGTATTATAAGCCTATTACAATATGGTACTACATAGCTGATTACATTAGTTGGGCACCTAGGCTAACCTTGTTGGATTTACGAACAAACTGGGCCTATTCATGCTCTCAGAATGAAACTCATTCGTATGTAGGGGACTTACTGTAATAGCTAACGGTCTTTCCAAATTCACAATTCTTGAATTCTAAATTGATAAAAATAATACAATAGCTACTAAATGTATACAAGTATACTGTGCAATTCTAGACTGTACGTGACTGTGCATACAGACAACACAAAATACGGCAAGGTAAATCTCCACTATTAACATTGCCAACAACGCCTTCATTGTTTCATCATTTGAAAGCCAACTGGTGATTCTTGTTTATCAAATGTAAACACAATGTACATAAAAACAGCCCATTCCACACCAGATTCATTACCTCTCTTCACTTCTAAACTTACTTCAGTTTTAATTAACACCATGTTTCTTGATGAAGAGACAACTTTGAGACTTCTCCACTCATTTGTCCTGAATTCTTGATTCTTGATTTTGCTGGTTTAAAGAATCCCATGACATCACCACAGTACCAAGACCACAGGTACCATCTGTGACTATACTCTGCACTGTATTCAAAGGATGTATTACATACAGCCCTTCATTTACTCCTCATGATAGACCTATGGTGTAGGTACCATCCGTATTTAATCCACAGAGAAACTGAGTCTCAGAGAAGTCAGGTAACTTGACACTTGACACATTAGTACCTTTCAGGGTCGAATTCAACTCAGATCTGACTCACCCCATGTTCTCGCCACCATATCAGAGTTTTTAAATATCTTTAGTAACAGGGCCCCTTTCTGGAGAAAAATGTACACGGAATCTCAATATACAAAACAAATCACTGGACTCCAAGCCATGCCATGCTTCTCAGTCATGTCCAACTCTTTGTGACCCACTGGACTGCACCCTGGCAGGCTTCTCTGTCCATGGAACTGTCTAGGCAAGAATACTAGGGTGGGTTGCCATTTACCACTCCAGGGCATCTTCCCAACCCTGGGCTTGAACCCGTGCCTCTATGTCTCCTGCACGGGCAGGCCGATTCCTTACCACTGCGCCACCTGGGAAGCCCACTCATAAATACTGGACCCATAAATCACAAATAAATATATTCACGCCCCATTATAAAGTAAATCAATGAGCATAATAATGAATTCTGATGAGCATGTGAAATCAGCCATTACTGTTATGGTAGCGATTTTTTCAGGCTCTGCATCAATTTACTCTTGTATTTTGTTTCCATTGCACAGCACTCAACACAGCTGAAAAGCAATGGGTTATTAACATTTTTTATGTTGCAGTCACAAGCTACTCTTCAATTCAAAGTGATCCACAAGTCTGAAGGAAGGGGAATAGGAAACTATAAAAATAAGAAGCCCCAGGACTTACAATACACACTACACCAAGGTAAAGCACAAGAGCACGACTCCGAGATGCCCACACACCTGGCCTCAGCCTGCAGGCTGACAGGCTCTCCCAGGTCATGTCCAGATCAACACTCCAAAGCCTGCCGCACGTTGCACGGAGCCAGCAGACAGTACAGACACGGTTACACACGCTTGGGTAGCATGATCTTTTCTAGGAATCACAAGCCTGAATTTTTCTTTGAAAAAGGGGGAAAAAGGATCATTTAAGAGACAAAATTTTTAAAATTAACAATAAAGCTACAGAGTTATAAGAAATGCCCCCAATGGCAAGATGTTCCTTAAAGTTTTCCCAAAAGAATTAATCTGGAAGCATAAATCAACATTCTAATGGCTTTTTATATCTTTCAATGTATTAAAATACAGAATATTTTGTATTTGAGGATGTTAATTTTCCCACTATTTAAAAAAAAAAAAAAGAGGAGCTTAAGAAAGAAATTCACAGGCATAGAACAGAAAATGAACTTACAGTTATCAAAGAACAAAGGGGAAGGGGAGGGATAAACTAGGAGTTTGGGATTAACATATACACAAGCCTATACACAAAGCAGATAACCAGCAAGGACCTAGTGTAGCACAGGGAGCTATACTCAATATTTTGTAATAACCTATAAGGGGAAAGAATCTGAAAAGCATATGTATATAAAAAATATATCTGTAACTGAATCATATATATAAAAAATACATATTAAGAGAATTTGTGTATGCATTATTGGGTCACTGCCCTGTACACCTGAACCATAACACTGTGAATCCACTATACTCCAGTCTTTCATAAAAGAGTTTAAATTTATATGAAGATAATATCCTATTCACAGCATGAATGCACCCTGCCTTGGCGTGTGGAGGTGGTCCTGACTGGAACACGCACAAAAGGGCATCTAACTCCAAATGCTCAATACGACTGTCAGGATGTAATGAGCTCCTCAAACCAAAGCAGTGACCTTGTTCTATCGGTTCCTCTCCTCACTGGGAAGACAGCACAGCGCTGCTGCACTGGGTATTCCTTCCATGCTCCCTTCGGAGGTGCAGAGCTAAACTGATCTTTGTAGGCTCTCAATGGTTTGCCAAGTGTCACAAGTAAAACAGTAGAGTAATCGGTTCCAAGAATTTTCTTAAATAATATATGGTCTTAGTGCTGAGTAATTTATTAACACAACTACTAATGCCTAAAATGTTTTTGTCAAGTTTTGCAGAGATGGCATAAATGTTTCAGATGCCATCCACCCAGGCTGACTGCCAGCAGAAAGCAGCCCCGTTGCAGAGGACTTCATGGAATATTTATAAGATCCAACTTAAAACAACCCCAGGCACTTGGCCAAAAGTGCAAGATACTTGCTTCATAGTTATAATTTAAGAGTTTTATGAAATTCAACAAAACAGAAGAGAATCTGAACAATCTTAGGTGTCCCATTACACTCTATACACACTCTTCTTGAGACTGTGCAACACACTCGCACATACAGTCTGGATAGCCATCCACTTCCTCCCAAAGAACCCCTGAGCTGTCTTATGAACCTACTTAGGCTGCAAAAAAATACTTGGTCCTTGATGGATCTTTTGACCAACATGTGGAAGAAAGCAGAGGGCTGGTATGAGGAGTGTTCCAGGATGCAGACGCTGGGGTTATTAGACCATTAGACAAACTCTCTATGTGAAAAGTTACTGTGGACAAAGTCCACAAACAGGATGGCCCTGCACTGCCCAGTCAGGGGGCACCACGATCAGCCTGACTTCTAGTTTTGAGTAAGACGAGGTGTCTCTTGGAAGTGGTGCATCCGGAGATGGGAAGTCACACCTGAGTAAGGAGGAGGGGTGCTGATGCTTCTCTGGGGGAAAGTACAGACTAAACGAACTTCAGGAACTGTTCATGTGGCCTCACTCACTCCAGGCCAGTTGAAGCGGTGTCACTTACTTAGTAAAACAAAAATGGTACCCTGATGAGGCCTACTTCCAGGGATTTGGGGGGCGGAACTAATGAAAACAGGACAACTCCCACTATATTACATGGAGAACTAGTTTAAAATACAACATTCAGGAAACTACATAGCTGAGTGCAACAGAAAGAATAGAAAACACCAGAAGCTAAGAGTAAAAAGAGAAGGATGTTGTCAGCAGGACTTTGGTGCCCCGAGGCCCTGGGAACCGGAGACAGGGCTGCCCCCCTCAGCTTCTGAGCATGCGGCCTGAGTCTGGAGTGGGAGCACAGACCCTGCAAGGGATGAACGCTGAACCACCAAAGGCACCGGGGACAGACGCAGGGTAAAGATGCCGGCTGTCTCCACGGGGTCTGGAGAGGCAAGATTATCCACAAGACACGGAGGACCAGCCGCAGCACAGGAGGCTGGGGCGTGAACGTGAGCGCCGGGAGGGACCTGGGACTCCAGGCAGAGAGCCCCCTTTACACGCGCCAGAGCCACCGCGCCTGCATCCAGCCCCGCAAAGAGCCAAGAGGCAGATGGTCTGGTTGGATAGGTGCAAACCAGGCCAGAGGGAGGTCACGCACCCACCCACACCCCACACACACACTCACACACACTCTCACATAACCACACACACACCACATACACACACCATAAGTAAACTCTCACATACACACCACACACCATATACACACACCATACACAAACTCTCACATACACACCACACACACACACACCACATACATACATACTCACATGTACCATATACACACACACTCACATACACACAATCACACACACCATATACACACACTATATACACTCTCACACACTTACATACACACACACACACCATATACACACACCATACACACACGCACACACTCACACACACCATATATACACCCCTTACACATCCCATACACACACTCACATACACACTCACACACATCATATACACACACTCACATATGCACACACACACCATATACACACACCATACACATACACTCACATATGCACACTCACATATGCACACTCACACACACCATATACACACACTCACATACACACCACACACCATATAGACACACCATATACACACTCTCACATACACACACTCTCACAGACACACATTCTCTCACACACCACATACACACACACACCACACACTCTCAAATACACACCACAAACACATGCACACCATATATAAACTCCCACATATACACCACACACACCATATACACACACCATACACACACACTCTCTCTCACACACACACACACACACACCACACCCAGACCAGTTCAGAAGACTGTGTCACGGAGGAATTATGTAATTTCCCACTGTCAAGAGCTACTAAATAAAACAGCTGGTATGTGAACCCAGGCAGTGTGGTCACAGAGCCATTAACACGCAGTAGTAAAGTCCAGGATTCAACCTCTGCAGTGCTGCCCTAGCAGCTGAAGCAGGTAGGAGGGAAATGTATCTGGGCCGGCAGGGGATGCTCTGAAAAGAAACGACAGATTCTGAACCAAATGCAGGGGAACGTGATACAAACCTTGGAAACGGCTCCCATGGCACCTGAAGGAAAACATTCACCTTATGTGCATGGATGAGAAAAAGTTACAAATTAATAACCAAGAGTCCAGCCTAAGCTTGTAAATCCTGAGGAGAGGACACTGACATGAATGTCTGTGTCCCAGAGGACTTACAGGCTGATGCCATGACCCCCAGCATGGCCACATTTGGAGATGAGGCCCCGAAGGAGATAAAGGTTAAATGAGGTCACAAGGGAAGGACCCCCAGTCCAACAGGATTAGTGTCCTCACAGGAGCAGATGCCAGACAGCCCCCTGACCCTCACTGAGGGAAAGCCCACAGAGGTCACGGGGAGAGGTCGGCCTCTGCAACCCAAGCGAGGGCGGCCTTCCCCAGAGCCTGACCTCACTGGCAGCCTGGGCTCAGAGGTCCAGCCTCCAGAACTGGGAGATGCAGACGCCTGCTGACGAAGCCGCCCGGTCAGCGGTACTTGGTCACGTCAGGCTGAGCTGACTGACACAGAAGGAAATGAAGGATCACGACACGGAAAACCGTGAGGCGAGATGCTGTTCTACAGCTCGGGCCTTTGTCGACGATGCCGAGTGTTCACAGACAGGCCGTTCTCCAACTATTTCCTCTCTTAAAAATCGCCTCCCGGCTTCCCTGGTGGCTCAGTGGTAAAGACTCTGCCTGCCGATGCAGGAGACTCGGTCCGATCCTGGTTCAGAAGAGCCATGTGTCACAGCCACCGAGGCTGAGCTCTGGAGCCCATGCTCCACAACGAGAGAACCCACCCCGAAAGGCCTGCGCACCGCAGGAGAGTCGCCCGCTCGCAGCAGCTAGACACAGCCGTAAACAATTAAACATGTTAAAACTGCCTTCACGCCTCTTGGCCGTTTTCATTTTCATACAAATTCTTTAATCAGCCTATCAGTCTCCATAAACACTGCACAATTTTTATTGGAACTCCACTGAATCTACAGATGTATTTGTGATGACATTTTTACAAAAAAGTGTTTTCTAATCATTGATACAGCAAGTCTCTTCACATAGAAGGATCTTTATTTCAACCAAGTTTTACACTTTTCCGTATGGAGACCCTGCACTTTGTTCAGTAGATTAACCGTCAGCCATTTCATCTTTGTGATGCTACAAGTAATTTATTAAGATTTTGTTTCTAATTATCTAATGACAGTGTATAGAAGTGCAAGTACTAACCGTGAAAACTTGACCCACCAATTCTAATATTCACCTGTAGATTCTTCGGATTTTCTATGTATACTACTCAATAACATCTGAGCACACTGAATCTGAATCAAACACTGGAACTATTTTCTATCTGCTGAATGGTTTCTTCGGTAGCAGTGTGACTCTGTGTTTTAAAGGAATGTTTAGGAATTATGCTTCCAGGTTACTTAGATTTCAGCCCATTAGCAGAATTGAACTCTTCCCCACCCACCCCCATCCTCAGCCCAGGATGAGCCAAGCGCCCTTTACTCTGGGCGTGGACCACACCCTGTGTCAACATCCACGTCTCTAAAATGCTTCTTAGATGACACCATCTTCTCCTCCCTTGTCTCTCTCTTGTCCTGAAAACAAGGCCTGTCTTCTTCAATTCTGTATCCCCAACACCAACTGTAACATAAGAAGCTCTCTATAAATATCTATGGAACCAAAGGGCCAAGCTAGGTTATTTGAGTCCAGTAATGGCCAAGAGTTTCACTAACTGATCTTAATCTTTGTGAAAGCAGGTGTAATTAATAACCAGCTTACAGGAAACTCTGGGTCAAAACAGAGGTTAAGCAGGAACTGTCCACAGTGACTAGCCTGGTGTGGGCAGATTCAGTGGGCACACGCACTTCCCCTTCTGGTGGGCTGGGTCCATACACACAAGAAAACACTGAGAGCATGACCCCAGGGTGAGGTTTCTGTGGGGTGTGCACATGTTTCAGACACGCATTACCGCCTCTGCATCTGCCTCTCACACCCAGGTCCTCAGGAACAAAGGATCTCTACAGCAAATAAGAGCTTCAACTCTTAATAATATTTTAAACTAATCATAACCAGTGCATGCTTGCGTGTGCTAAGTCGCTTCAGTCATGTCTGATTCTTTGCAACCCCATGGACTGCAGCTCATCAGGCTTCTCTGTCCTGGGGATTCTCCAGGCAAGAATACTGGAGTGGGTACCCTTTCCCTTCTCCAGGGGATCTTCCCAACCCAAGGATCAAACCCAGCTCTCTCGCATTGTGGACGGATTCTTTACCATCTGAGCCACCAAGGAAGCCCAAGAGTACTCGAGTGGGTAGCCTATCCCTTCTCCAGCAGATCTTCCCAACCCAGGAATAGAACCGGGGTCTCCTGCACTGCAGGCGGACTCTTTACCAGCTGAGCCACCAGGGAAGCCTCGTTCTTTACCACTAGCACTACCCAGCCAGGCTCCGTGTCAAATCTCCAGATCGCTACAGTCACAGTGGGCTGTCAGCCACAAAATTCTTGTGTTGAAGCCCTAACCCCAAATGTGACCGTTTTCAGAGATGGGGCCTTTGGAGAAGCAATTCAGGTTAAATGAGGTTACGAGGGTAAGGCCCTGATCCAACAGGAGACCAGGGAGAAACCCCAGGAATCTGACAAGAGAAGAGGCCACAAGACCCAGCAAAAAGCCGAGGAGAGGCCTTGGGAGAAACCCTACCTGCTGGCCCCTTGAGCTCGGGCCTCCAGCCCCCCGACTGTGCGAGGACACACGTCTGGGGCTGAGCCAGCCAGACCAGGTGCTTTGTTACAGCTGCACGAGCTGACTAATACACGGGCCCCACACGCAGCTGTCGGACGAAGGCCCTCCTGTGTGTCTGCACCTGCCCTGTCCTTCCCCCACCCATCACTTCCAGGCCCCAGCAAACTGCAGAGCACAGGTCTCCCCCGACGTGTCTTCCCCAGGAGACCCTGCACTGGATCTGGGGAAGATTCCCACCCTCAACCCCAAAGGACCCACCCCATGGGTACAGCCTTCCGCGGGGACACACAGACGTGGGCAGCCACAGCAATGGAGCAGAACTCACCTAGCACACGGCGGGGCGGGGGGCACCTGACCCTTTCACACGATGGAAGAGGAGAGGCCACGCCAAGGGAGGGGATGCTCGGCCTGGCCCGACTCCAGGCCGACTCATGGTTTACCCGGTGCAGTGGTGGAGTAAGCGAGGCAGAGAGGCACGCGGCTGTGAGATTTATCGCCCATAAAGCCCTGTGACCCGCCCCAGGAGAAGCAACAGGGCTGCTGTACCCAGTAAGTCTGTGTCAACATACTTGTGCTTACATGTTTATGGAAAACTCTAAATTTCTATAAACACTTAAATTCCTACAGAAGATTTCACTCCTTTGCTGCTTCTCTTGACTTCTCCGAGGTCCCCACCAACCACCCTCTTTGTGGCAACCTCAGTGCGACCATCCTGGGGGCAGATGAGGCTCATGTCTCCAGTGCCTCTGGCTCGCAGACCGCAGCAGCACGAGAAGGGGTCTGCAGCTCTGCTGCGGGGCTGGAGGCACAGAGGACGGGCAGTCGCCTTCCAGCGTGAGGACCACATTCTGCTCCTAGAATCTGAGCCGCGCACGAGCCTCACACCTTGTCCCCACTACATCCAAGCCAGTGACATCCAGCAACGTCTGCAGCTGGGTTAACACAGCTGTACCCGTGGTGATTTCTTAGGTGTTTTTCTCCGCTTTGATAATTACAGGATGGTTCTGTGTTCACATTAGAGGGGACCTGGTAAAAGATACACACAAATCTGTGGTATTTAGCAACTCGGCTCTAAGTCTAAAATCATCTCAAAATAAAAGCTTGAGAAAAACAAAACACTGGCTTTGGATTTGACCTGGAGGTGAATGAGTGGAGGAGATACGTGGTCGCCGGCTCTCTGGTTCAGGACTGGACAGATGGTGGTCCCCCCCAACTGCGAACAAGACCCTCTATTTACTAAGACAACACCAGCATCTGTAACAAGCAGTCCCCAGCACTTCTGAAGCTGCCTCCAAGGCCAGCCGGCTCTTGGTCTTCAGTCTGTGGTGCTGGGGTCTCTCACATGGCAGCGTCAGTGGCCGGAGAGAGAAGTGAGGCACTGGCCCTGGGTTTCATGGCCAGACAGGAAGCAAACCCATCACTTCTGCTCAAAGTCTGTTGTTACCACCAAGTCACGTGGTCACACCCAAGTCACAGAAAGGAAGTTTTTCTGTGAGTCCAAGATGAAGCCGAGGTGATGTGACCGGCACTGGTGGCCCTGACTCTGACCTCTGACCCCGGGAGTCACTTACCAGCCATCACAGCCTCACCCAGGTGCAGGTGGAAATGTTCAGCACCCTGACCTCTGAGACCTTCCCTGGGCCTCAGTAGCCAGAGGTTGCCGAGATGGGTTGCTGTCACCCCAGGAGGTGACTAGTCTGAAGCTGTGGTTGGGGTCAAGGGTCAGCAGTCAGGACACTGCAGAGCCTTAATGAGCCGTGCTTGGCAGCTGCTCTGCTCTAGTGGGTCAAGAGCGAGAGAGGAGAGGCCTCAGCTCTGGACTCGGCTTGCAGGAGGCCAGCCCCAGTAAATGGAGGGACGAAGCCCCATGGCACCCTAGGGCTAGGCCTGTGCCAGGTGTGGACACATCGGGACCTGGCATCACACTCACGCCCACCCTGTGACTCCAGCATGGACACGTCCATTCCAGGGCTGTGGAGTCTGAGGTCACACGTCCCCAGAATCCACAATACAGTGTCTGGCGGCGGGGCCTCACATGCGGGGCTTCCAGAGGCCACGTGTACTGTCCAGAGCTGGTAGCCCCCACCCACACCCACCCAGAGACCCGGCTCCACCCCCAAGGGGCCTGGCCTCCTTCAGGTGCAGCAGCCCCAGCGCAAGCGTCCATCCCGAGTGACTCAGCCTTCCCCTCGGGGCACCTCGTCCGAGGTCCCCATGAGAGATGCTAAAGACCTGTTGGACCTCTGGACATCAGGACATGCCCCTGGTCGTTACTCTGAACTCTTTTTGGTGAACCCTAACTTTTGACAGCTAACATCCCAAATCCCAAACTTTACTTACTGAGGTAACTTCCTTAAAAAGAAACAAACAAAAAACAACAAAAACACACCCCACTGAATGGGAAAGAAGCTCTGTGTCCACATAACATGCTTCCAGCCGGGCTTGCTCGCATCTCTGTGAGGCCCAGGCGGCTGTTTTCACCGCCATGGTCAGCATTCAATCCCTGGTTGGGGAACTAAGATCCTACAAGTTTGCACAGCACACCCCCTCAAAAAAGGATGTCCTCTTTCAGGGGCCCCATAAGCCCCCATCAGTCCCCCATCAGTTCCCCCACCAGCTCCCCCAACCAGCCCCCAACAGCCCCTCATCAGTCCCCACCAGCCCCGCCATCAGCCCCCATCATTGCCCCATCAACTCCCCTTTCGGCCACCATCAGCCACATCAGCCCCCACCAGTGCCCCCATCGGCCCATCAACCCCCTTATGAGCCCCAGACCATGAGCTGGACAAGCTCCCTCTGCTCATCTGTGCTGACAGTGAGATCATAGCCATCACCAGCCAGGGGCTGGGCCCCTGATGTGCCACCAGCCCCTCACCAAGCAGGACTGCTTCATCACAAGTGCTCAGACCCTGAAAGCGCTCCCATTCCCAAGTAATATTTGCTCCTCTGCTAACTCTATCTTGGAAAAACCAGGTTTCCCTCCCAAGAAGTGCAAGTGAGAGAGGAAAAGCAAGTTTTTAGCCAAAATAAGTGGGAAGTAGAGTCTAACTCGGTCTTGACTCGTTTCACAGATTTTCTGATTTAGGGATCTGAAGAGGCCCGCCGCTTCTCTCGTCTGCCCCTGTGACTTCACACAAACCCAGCTGACAACGACAAAGCGCTTTCTTTGTCTCCACATCAGTTCATTTAAAGGGGACATGTTTACCAGCAGCTTAATCTGTTTAGTGCAAATACTCTTACATTCTTTTCCTCCATCAGAAACAAAGCCCTTCAAAAATCGCAGGGAAACTTGAAAGTCACAAACTGGCCTTCGAGGCCACGTGACAGTCGTGTGCATCTCAGCTGCACACACACGCCTCGCTCAGCTCTCCCAACTTCCTCCCTTTGTGAAAAGTTAAGACCAGAAGCTGGCTTTCTGAGTGCTGGTCTCCATTTTTACAACTTTGTGTCACACAAACAATACAGCCCAATAAAAGACTGCTTTGATCCAAAGAAGCCCGCTCCTCTGGGAATTAGCAGAAAGGGAAGCGACTTGTATGTCTGGCAATAAACTTAATTAGATCTGACATATTTAATAAGGGAACAATTGCTTGGCATTTCACAAACAGAATAAACCAAGATGCTTTTCTTTGGCTATTACGTAGTTATATCAGGAAACATTTGATGCTACCAAAGTAACCAGCTGCCTGGAAGTTTTAATATCAGATTTGCAAAAGATGTAGAGTATAATTGTAATACTGTACTTGCTTATATTTTACTTTAAATATAGAGTAATCTTTAAATTGAATTTAACTATAAAACTTCCATAAAATAAAAATGCATGATCTCATAAAATCAAATCAGTCTTTAATTGTAATAATAAAAATTACATTTAAGTAATGCTGTCTCTGAGTTAATAGCTCCATAAAAGAGCAGCTGAAGAGCCAATCTGTGCTACCTGAGCAACTATTTCTTCAACATTTCTGTAAGTAAAAGATGAGGTTTTGATACACTGTGCCCCGATTTGGCAGAACTCTTTGGAGGGAATTCCCAAGGGAACCCACCTGGAAGTGGTGAAAGATGGCAGAGCAAAGACGACTTCTGTTGTTCTCCAAAGGGGTTATTCATTTTAACCAGATTCCAGAGTAAAATGGCAACATTAAATCTGGAAACATTAAGAAAAAAATCAGTGCCAGTTATTACACGTATTAATAAAGATGGAAGTAAATTTTGCTGTTGTTATTCACTGAACAATGAGTAATATTTTCCCAGTATTATACACTAATTTTCTAATTTGTGGACTATGTGGTTTAAAAGTCTGATCTTCATTTTTTAATGCATTATGAAGCTAACTAATAAGAATATTCTACTTCACCAATGAACTTTATTTTCAAGAAAGGCCCCCACTTGTTTATCTTCAAAGTAACACATGTTACTTCTGTGTCTCAGAGAATATCTGAAGAGTTTAAAGGCAGCTGATGGGACAGCAGAATATATTTGCAAATCATTTATGCCTCATCAGGGACTTAGATCCATAATATACAAAGAACTCCTAAAAGTCAACAACAAAAACAACCCAATTCCAAATGAGCACACGATGTAGCTTGTCCACTAAAAGCTTAACTTACCTTTCCAAGGTTTCAATCCTTTTATCCACCCAATTATTAAGCAAAATTACTTGCAAAAAACAGGAGTGACTAGTGACTCTGACTTAAATCAACAGCAGAAGACTGGCCTCTGAACTACCTGGTCCTACAGCCAGCGGATGCTTTCTCAGTTACTGAAACTAAAGGGACAACATGATGAGCCTTGGGCAGGGAGCCCAGGGACACCAAGTCTTGCCCTCAGGCCCCCTGAGGCCTTGAGGGGTGAACATGGGAAACACCCTCCAGGCCATGTGGAACTTCAGGCGTCTCCGGCCGCTGGCCCCAACCCCAGTGCACAACCCAGTCAACTGGACTGGTAAATGCCTTGTTTCCCAAGCCAGTTGGGAACAGACGACTTTAGAGCCTTGAAACACCAGGTGGCTTCTTCACTCTCCACGTTCACGCTCGGCACCCCCACCGTCAGCTGTGGGGCCGCAGCTCTGACCTCATCACCGGTCGGGTTACCACCTGTGCGGTCAGGACAGCAGGCTGCCTGCCCCCGGCGCATCCTCGCCCCCGGCGCACCCTCGCCCCCGCTAACACGGCCTGACGCCTGCTCCGTCCGCACTTAGCGCCCAGGGGTGGCGTCTCCACCCTCCCTGGAAACGAAGCACTAAGCCCCGGGCGCGGATGCACGCCAGCCGAACCGTGAGAGGCCTCGCGCAGCTAGAAAGGGCCTCCTCCTTGTTCTGTGTTCCTCTCCTTCCTGGGCCGGATTTACCTAGACAGCTGGGTCTTCAGGCGCTATTTTAAGCCAGGACCACGACCTTGAGGACGTAAGCCCCTCCGGCCAAGAGCGGAAGACTGCTCTGCGGAGCCGCCAGAGCGGGCCGTGTGCGGTGACGACACGCAGAGCGCCGCCACCGCAGCGACGGGGGGCCCGCGAGGTCCCCGCCCCGCCCCACGAGGGAAGCGGGGACGGAGCCCACCCGACCCACCCGGCTTGTGAGGCGGATGCCGGGGGTGGGGGTCGGGGGTACCCAGGGGCCATGTGGCCGCCCGGCCCCGAGCCGCTCCGGGAGAACGCCGAGTTTGTCACTGACTCCACTCACCTCACCTGCGGGGCCGTCTTCACTGGCTGGAAGGAAGCCATTTTTTCAAAGTGCGGGAAATGCTGATAAACGTCTCGTGCGGCGACCTCTGAGGAGAACGTCCTCTGAAGACCGGCCTCCGAGAACAACCCAGAGGTTCAGGAGGCTGGAGGTGAGGCCCGGGACACGCGCACGCACGCTCAAGCCCCGCCCCCCACCCCTGACGTCCCCTCGCGTCACGCCTGGCCCGTGACGTCACCAAGCGTGTGCGGCTCCCACGCGGAAGTCCCTGGATCGGCCTGTTTCCGCCGGCAGCTCCACTGCCTCGGTGAGGACGGCGCACGGGGGTCGTCTCCCCGCAGGTGACTTTTTAACCCTTCACAGGTGACATCCGTGAGCATGGAGCAAGCATCTTTTCTCTCACTTGCAGCTTCTCTTTAGAGCCCTACAGTAACCCGGAGTTAGCCCCCATTGGGAGCTCCTGTGTGCCCAGCACAGGTGTGTGCAGGTGTGTGCAGGTCTGCCCTGGGCATCTGCACGGGCACGGAGCCAGGTGACCGGTGGGCACATGACACGCCACAGTCAACACAGCGTTCCCTGGGTGCCGCCAGGGACAAACACGGGGGTGCGGGCACCCTGAGGAGCAGGTGCCTGTCCTGGGAGGAGCCACACGTGACTGATGCCCAAGCCAGCCTGGCAGAGGGGAGAGAACGGGCACACGGGGACCTGCCCTGGCCGAGGGGCCCGCTTCAGGGATGACCACAGCCAGAGCACAAGACCACGTGAGGTGCCGGGCAAGGTGGCTGGACAGTAGGCCTGGGCCTTCATCCTCAGGGCAGTGAGTGTCATCATGGGGATGACCAGATGATCAGGATGCCTCTTCCGGTTTTATTTCTTTTCTTTTTAAATTAATTGTATTGGCCTATAGTTGCTTTCCAATGCAGTGTTAGTTTCTATTGTACAGTGAAATGAATCAGCCACACCTGTGTGGATCACAATAAACTGTGGAAAATTCTGAAAGAGATGGGAATACCAGACCACCTGACCTGCCTCTTGAGAAATCTGTATGCAGGTCAGGAAGCAACAGTTAGAACTGGACATGGAACAACAGACTGGTTCCAAATAGGAAAAGGAGTACATCAAGGCTGTATATTGTCACCCTGCTTATTTAACTTATATGCAGAGTACATCATGAGAAATGCTGGGCTGGAGGAAGCACAAGCTGGAATCAAGATTGCCGGGAGAAACATCAATAACCTCAGATATGCAGATGACACCACCCTTATGGCAGAAAGTGAAGAAGAACTAAAGAGCCTCTTGATGAAAGTGAAAGAGAGGAGTGAAAAAGTTGGCTTAAAGCTCAACATTCAGAAAACGAAGATCATGGCATCCGGTCCCATCACTTCATGGCAAACAGATGGGGAAACAGTGGAAACAGTGGCTGACTTTATTTTTGGGGGCTCCAAAATCACTTCAGATGGTGACTGCAGCCATGAAATTAAAAGTTGCTTACTCCTTGAAAGGAAAGTTATAACCAACCTAGATAGCATATTAAAAGGCAGAAACATTACTTTGCCAACAAAGGTTTGTCTAATCAAGGCTATGGTTTTTCCAGTGGTCATGTATGGATGTGAGAGTTGGACTGTAAAGAAAACTGAGTGCCAAAGAATTGATGCTTTTGAACTGTGGTGTTGGAGAAGACTCTTGAGAGCCCCTTGGACTGCAAGGAGATCCAACCAGTCCATCCTAAAGGAGATCAGTCCTGGGTGTTCATTGGAAGGACTGATTTTGAGCTGAAACTCCAATACTTTGGCCACCTCATGTGAAGAGTTGACTCATTGGAAAAGACTCTGATGCTGGGAGGGATTGGGGGCAGGAGGAGAAGGGGACGACAGAGGATGAGATGTTTGATGGCATCCCGACTCGATGGACACGGGTTTGGGTGGACTCCGGGAGTTGGTGATGGACAGGGAGGCCTGGCCTGCTGCGGTTCGTGGGGTTACAAAGAGTCTGACACGACTGAGCAACTGAACTGACTGAGGCGTGTATCCCTTCCTTCTTGGATTTCCTTCCCATTTAGGTCACCATAGAGCACTGAGTAGAGTTCCCGGTGCTATACAATAGGTTCTCATTAGTAATCTGTTCTATATATACTGTCAATACTGTACATGGGTCAATCCCAGTCTCCCAGTTCCTCCCACCACCACCCCTTTCCCCCTTGGTGTGCATATATTTGCCTGTAGAGATGTGGATGGACCTAGAGGCTGTCAGATAGAGAAAGACAGATACTGTATACTAACACAAAAATCTGGATTAAAAAAAGTATATATATATATATATATATTATCTCATGCTGCAAAGCAGAAACAGAGACACAGCCGTAGAGAACACCTGCATTTGTAGAAGATTCTTCCCAGAATTAAGAAGAAAGGCTGCGGAGGGAAGGAGGTGTGGGGCAGGCCGACCCCAGCTTCCACAAGGTCAGCGCCGTCTCCACGGGGCAAGAACGGCACCGGTGCCGGGGGCAGGCGCAGAAGCAAAGGTGGATGCAGGTGGGAAGGTCTGTGTGGAGGCCCTGCTGGGACAGAGGGCGGCCTGACCAAGGGTCCTGCCCCACAGGAGCCAGAGGGTGTGAGGAAGGAAAGCAGATGCTGAGCGGCGCCAGCACTCACGGGGTCAGCGGCTCTGCCCAGCGCCCAGTGAGGTGGGAGTGGGCTTGGGACATGAGTCCCAGAGACGGGGCTGTGGTGTCCAAGGAGCCGGGATTCAGCCTAGTTGAAGTCAGTTCAGCCACGTTTATCGCTGCCCTCGCTGTTTTCCTTGGGGAACCCTGAGTCTAGCAGAGGTGCTGCCGCCTACACTCGCTGAGACACCAGTGCCAAGAGCTGGGGCAGTCATAGAGCAGGGAGGCAGGTGGCTGAGCAGTCTCATGAGAAGAGGCAGCTCTGCGACTCAAAAGATGAGGACTTGTTGGGGGCGACACAGCCCCTCGGGGGGCAGTTCTGACCGTAGCTGCTTTGGAATGGGCTGCTCCCAGACTTCTTGGTTCACTGAGTCCGCAGTGGCCCAAGAATTTGCCTTTCTGTCGGATTCCCACCTGACCCGAAGTCACTGATCTCGGGACCAAGCCCAGGAAACACAGGGGCACAAGGGTGGGCACGAGCCAAGGCAGAGGGCCCCGCGACAGGAAGGACTGCTGGGTACAGGTGCCCGGGCCCCACCCCAAAGGCCTGTAAAACTCCCAGGGGACCATGAAGTGCACCCGAGGTGACACCCGGGGACCCTGGTCAGGGCGTGAGCTGCCTCTCCCTGCCTCGTGTCACTGTTGATGCACGGATATTCTTTTTGTCCTAGCTTTTTATTCTAGGTGGGAGTCCAGGTGATTAACCACATCACAGCAGAGTGATTCAGTCATATGTGTGTCTAGTCTTTCCCACTTAGATTGTTACATAGTATTGAACAGAGTTCCCTACGCTTTCCAGTCGGTCCTTATTGGTTACCTATCTTAAATACAGGAGGGTATGCGTGTCAGCCCCAAACTTCCTGACTGTCCCTCTCCCACCCATCCCCTCTGGGAACCATAATTCCCCATCAAGGCCACTGATGAGATTTGAACAAGCTGGAGTCAGGAAACACAGCATCAGATTTGTCCTCCCAGTTTACACCAGCTCCTTCACAGGTATCACACGGGCCCTGGGCGTGGGCCTCGGCCCCGCCCACCTCACACTGCACAGGCGAGGACCTCGGGCAGCTCCGTCGTCTCCAGCAGCTCAGCCCGTTGTGCCGCCAGCACCGGCACCTGCAGGCCCTCAGTGTGGCATTTACTGAGAGATACCTGGGAGCCGTTAAAATCCTGCCCGTGGGGAATGTCATGGCAGAGTGTGCATTTTAGGTAGATCCTCAGACAGATTTAAGCAGGAAATGAGAGATCTTTTTTGCATAGTGGTGATCCTGGTAAAGATAAAGAGAATGTTGGAAGGCAAGGAGAGATGCGAGTTTTAAACCGGAGGTAAGAGCTGCAGGACTCAATGATAGGAAGCTAGGCGTATGGCTTTCTTTGGAGAGCATCTGTTGACTCTTAACTTACCAGGGTGTCCTCAACTGTCTGACTGACAGGTTACAGAGACAGCTTCAGGCCTCTCCGTTCTGCCTTTCCCTGTGTCTCCTGTCTTTCTCTTTCTCTTCATCATGAACTGCGTGTTGTCTGACCCCAGTGCCATGAAATCGGGCCGACACAGCAGCTCTCTGTCTTCATGTTGAGGAGACAAGCACTAGATCAGACCCACACAGACTCCTGGAAGTGCATGTGTGCTCGGGGCACGAGCATCCAGTTCCTGCCCCTCAGCAGCTCACCCCTCACCAGTGGCCTCAGGAAGGAGCGCCCGGGACCAGCTGAGTCAGGAATAGAATGCGGAGACCTCGCGTGTGAACGGCTGTGTGCGACGGCCTGCTGGTACCTCCCAAAAGTGGGCAGCAGGAGCCCCTGGCCCCACGCAGGCTGCTCTGAAGAGCCGCGGTTGAGGGGATCCACCCAGCAGGCAGGACTTCAGGGCCAGCGTCCATTCATTCTACTTGGAAGGAAGCGCAGCTGAGCTTCCCCGAGAGGCGTTGTTGCTGGGCTGGGTGGTCAGAGATTTGAAAGGAAACAGGTGGAGAGTCGACCACGAGGTGTGAGGAGGCCCGTGGAGAGACCTCTGGACTGGACACAGAAGGAGAGGATCCAGGTCCCATGGAAAGCTTCCAAACGGCAGCCTTGTCCGAGAAGGACGGGTTTGTGAGCATCCGAGGCCTCCTTCCCAGCCACCACGGCCATGTGGATGGACTCTCGAAAAGAGTGGCTACAGCAACGGGGATAGAGCCTGGGCTGGGGCTCCTCGGTGTCAGTGTCCACTCACAGAGGCCACTGTGGCTATGCCACCCTGAGCCACACGCTGCCAGCAGCAGATGCCAGTGCTGAGTCCTCAGGTGGTTCCAGCCCGCAGGGCAACCAGCTGCCCCTGACAGCGGGTGGACAGCGTCACCGTCGTGGGAGAGGCGGGCCTGTCTGTTCTCCAGAACAGACAGGGGCTCCAGAAAGAGATTCGCTTTCTCTGCCCACAATGCTTTTGCCAAAATTGCCATCCATAGAATGATGCAATACCCTTTTCATCAACCGATATTCCTTGTAACACTGCTTCTGGACAGGGAGACTCATCTTGTGGCAAGCCAGCTCCTGTCTGTGCAAGTCCCCGCCCTCAGCACGTCCTCCTTTCCCTGCCTGGCCACAGGACCAGGGACACAGGGCGCCACGCAGGGCTGGGGCAGTGTCCTCCCAGCTGTGCTGGATGCTCTGAATCCATGACCAAGGAAGGTCCAGCATTCAGCTCAGAAGTCTTTCCTGAGTCAGACGGGCCCAGATGTACATGTCCCTGGACTGAACAGGGTTCTTGCAAATCTCCTTCTAACCCTTTATCATGATCATTACCGCACTTGACTAACATCATCCGCCTACATGTTTGCCCCCCTACCTGAAAATCTAAAATGCCCAGGGACGTGGTGCCTGTCACATGCACATTTGAGGAAGGGAAGTGAAAGTTGCTCAGTCGTGTCCAACTCTGCGACCCCTTGGACTGCAGCACGCCAGGCTTCCCTGCATATTATATCTCAGGATAGTCTTCATCATATCCTGGAGTTTGCTCCAACTTGTGTCCATTGGGTCAGTGATGCCATCCAACCGTCTCATCCTCTGTTTCCCCCTTCTCTTCTTGCCCTCAGTCTTTCCAGCATCAGGGTGTCCTCCAAAGAGTCGACTCTTCACATAAGGTGGCCAAAGTATTGGAGCTTCAGCATCAGTCCTTCAAATGAATATTCAGGGTTGATTTCCTTTAGAATTGACTGGTTTGATCTCCTTGCAATCCAAGGGACTCTCAAGAGTCTTCTCCAGTACCACAGTTCAAAAGCATCAGTTCTTTGGCACTCAGCCTTCTCTGTGGTCCAACTCTCACATATGTATATGACTCCTGGAAAAACCATAGCTTTGACTACATGGACCTTTGTCATCTAAAGAAAAGGTAAGTGACATTATATAAATGGAAAAAGAAGACATGATCAGGGATTTCACAGAAGAGGAAATAACAAAGTTATAAGAAGTCAACCTACAAGAATCATATTTCTGTATATAAGCAATAAACAATTAGAAAAAAATGTAAATAGTAAATATTTACAGTAGCTCCAAAAATCATACATTTAGGTATAAATGCTAAACATATTCTGAGAACTGTAAAACCTTGATTAAAGAAAGGAAGGAAGATATAAATTAGATGGAGAGACATACAATGTTCATGGATTATAAAACACTCTTCAACCGTGGTACAGGTTTAATGAAATTCCAATGAACATTCCAGCAGAACTTTTGTCTGTGCATTCAAGCTGATTCAAAAACCAATAGGGAGGACTTCCCTGGTGGTTCAGTGGATAAGCGTCTGCCTGCCAATGCAGGGGACATGGGTTTGATCCTGGGTCCAGGAAGATCCCACACACTGAGGAGCAACTAAGCCCGTGAGCCACAACGACTGAGCCCAAGTGCTGCAACTGCTGCAGCCTGTGTGCCTAGAGCTGGGCTCCGAGACAGGAAGAGCCGCCATGGGGAGACACTGTGCACCACAGCGGAGTGCAGCGCCTGCTCGCCACAACCAGGGCAAGCCGGGGGGCAGGGAAGGCCCAGCGCAGCCAGGAGTCAGTAAATAAACAAGCTTTAAAAAAAATAGGGCAAGACAAAGTAGCCAAAATAGCCAAACAACTGTGGAAAAGAACAGCAAACTTGGAGGACTCCCAGTAACCAATTTTAAGGAGGGGGGGGGGGGGTGTAGCGGAGAATATTTGTAAGTCACTTATCCACCAGAAGACTTGTATCCAGAAACCACGATGGATTCAAGCAATGCTTTTTTAAAATTTTTTTTAGTTTGTTGAATGTTAAGTTTTGTTTTGTTAATTTTTATTGCTAGATATTTGCTTTACAATGCTGTACTGGTTTCTGCCATACATCGACGTGAATCAGCCACAGGTATATGTATAAATAGGCATGTGTGTATTTATAGGTATGTGTGTATACAGGTATGTGTGTGTACAGGTATGTGTGTGTATACAGGTACGTGTATATATTGGGCTTCCGCTGTCTCAGCTAGTAAAGAACCCGCCGACAATGCAGGAGACCTGGGTTCAATCCCTGGGTTCGGAAGATCCCCTGGAGAAGGGAAAGGCTAGCGACTCCAGTATTCTGGCCAGGAGAATCCCATGGACTGTGTGGGCCACGGGGTCAGACACGACTGAGCGACTTTCACTTATGTATACACCACACGCATTGGGACGCTGCGAGGAGGACCGGCAAGCCTGCAGCACCCGGTGCTGGGGAGGAAGTGACGTGGCGGGGACTCGCTGACAGCATCCTGTGAAGCTGCGCATGCTCCGCACCAGACCCCCACTCTTAGATATCGATCTAAGAAAGGTGAACACGCGTGATCACACAGAAAGCAGTAGATGAATGTTTATAGGGGCTTTATCCCTAGTTGCCAAAAACTAAGATCAACCCAAATGCCCATTAAGCTGTGAGTGGTGAGGCACACTCCCCAAATGGAATGTGTCTCAGCAGTAAAAAAGGAACTTGGCTTGCATGTCGCAACACGGATGAATCTCAGCCACATCACGCCTAGGCCAGACCCAAGAGGTCACATACGGTGTGACTACGTGTACAGGACACACTAGAGTGGGCAAAGCTGCAGGGACAGAAAGCAGCTGCGTGGCTGCCAGGGGCTGGGGACAAGGGGAAGGAATTGGTTACAATGGACGGAAGGAGATGTTTATGATGATGGGTTGTATGTCTTGATTTTGGTGCTGGTTACGTGATTGTTTGTGTTCATCAAAATGCATGGAACTGTACAATCAAAAAGGCATGTGTATTTTTTACCTTGATATATTTAACTTTATAAATATTCCAGGTGTAGAAATATAAATTTAAAGGAATAGTATTGCTTCAAAGAGGAGACAAAGGGAATGTCAAAAAATAATGGTGTGCCTGGGTAAATTCTGGTACACCCATACCACGGATTATTTTGCAGCTATTAATTATATTTGTAATAGACAAGCTTGAATTTCCTACCAATAATTAACTCTACAAATGCAGCTTGAAGAGCAGAGCTAAATTTCTTTTATGAGAATCGTAATCTAGAAGAGTTACGAGTTAAGCATACCCAAATGTCCCCTGTCCCACTCCTCCCTCCTTCACCTTTTTATTGATTTGAGCCATTGCTTGTTAAAACCTGAGAGGAAATAGAAGAACAGGGCATCCCAGAAAACAATTAATTTATCTCCCAATATAATCAACACAGGCTCAATAAAAAGAATCTGAAACCAAATGTTCAGATGAAGATTACATGCCTTTGTTTTCCATCCAGTTTTTATGGTGTTGAAACAAGGATTTTTTTTAAAGCCTTGACTTTCAAAAGGTCACATGAGCACCGTTTCCCTAAATCTTTGTCTGGTCTCACAACAAGGCGAGTTTCCTTAATGCTGCCGCCCATCAGGTAAAAGCCAGGCCGAGGGGAAAGTTAAATAAAAAGCTATCTCAAATAGCATTTTTAAAAGGCAAACATCAACCTTGTAAGTATTAAAAGCACGTTCTGAAATCCGCTCTGATGACAGTTTAAGAAAGCTGCTTTTATGTGCGGGGAGCCCTGCGGTGCAAGGCCTTTTAAATGCGAGTGTTTACCTGAAGGACCGGCAAGGGCCGGGAGCTGGCCTTGAAGAGGCGCCGGCAGTGGCAGCCGGGGAGCTCAGCCTTGAACTAATAAACTGTCCCGCACCTTTGTCTCGCCGAGAAAGACCGGCCTGCTCTCTCACAAGAACGTACAAGCCTCTTTAAAGGGCTTGGGTTTTTCACTCTGCGTCTCTGTACTTGTTGACTTAGAGTTTCTGTGAGTGACAGTGTACATCACTTGGTTTTTTTCTAACTCTGTCATCTGTGCTACTGAGTGTACTTTGACTCAGATCAAAGTTGAAAGCTTCTAGAAAGATACACAAACCACAGGGTGACAAATAGCATGCTGTGTTTGACCCGGCAAACAATAAATTACTTTCATCAATCCTGGTAAAGAATCCCATGTTTTCAATGCTAATTCTGAGGTCTGAAATGATAGAACTTGACTACATTCTCAAAGAACGAAGAGCTTTAAATAATAAGGAAAAGATATAAATAAAACTCCCATACTACAAGTACTGAAATTTCCATTGTTCAGAGAACTGTGATTTCAATCTGCTCTTGTCTGAAATCCAGTCGTAAAGTTTAAACTAAGTAGCATAAGTTCCAATAAAACGTGTTAATTTGCCTCTCTTTTCATTGTTGTTGGTTGATCAGTCACGTCTGACTCCTTGCAGCCCCGTGGACTGTAGCTCACCGTCCTCCTCTGTCCATGGGATTCTCCAGGCAAGAACACTGGAGTGGGTAGCCATGCCCTCCTCCAGGGGATCTTCCCAACCCAGAGACCAAAACTGTGTCTCCTGCGTTGCAGGCAGATTCTTTACTAGCTGAGCCACCAGGGAAGCCCTCTCTTTTCATAGTTGAAAATAATTTGTAGTTTATCTATGGCCACTCAGATGGCATGGAACCACGCAACCTGCTCTCACCTTGTGGACTCACCAGGGATGCTCCGATCAGGAATGGTCGTCAAATAATATGGGAAGAGGAACACCCGCTCAGCCGGCTCGTACCTCACGCCACCTGTAACCACTAATCGCAGCAAAAACACCAACCGTCCACAAGCACGAGCTACCTACAGGCACTGGGGGAGCGCTCTACACACACTCCCTCAGTGATCCTACAGAAGTCCCTCACAGTGTGCATACACCCCCTCACTTAATCTAATGCAGACTTGACTACTCCCATTCGCTGAGGGAGGAAGCCAAGGCACAGGAAGTTGGCTGTGCTGCCCAAGACCACACACACCTCGTAAGTGACAGAGCCTGGACTCCAACCGAAGTCTTTTCACTTCTAAAACCCAAATCTTACTGCACTGCAGTAAGAACAGTTTATCCTAATATTTACCGTGTGTGCTCAGTCGCTGGAGTCACGTCCAATTCTTTGCGACTCCGTGGACTGTAGCCCGCCAGGCTCCTCTGTCCATGGGATTCTCCAGGCAATACTGGAGCGGGTTGCCATGCCCTCCTCCAGGGGATCTTCCTCACCCAGGGATCAAACCAGCATCTCCTATGTCTCCTGCACTGCAGGCGGATTCTTTACCGCTGAGCCACCAGGGAAGCCCAATGAACAGTCTCTATACCTGTTTAAGAATTGACACGCAGATCTTTTATTTCAAAATCCTTCCAGAATCAAAGAAAAAAGTCCTTCTTTTTTATCCCTAACTGAAGGTTTAAATTACATGGCTATTCCAGCTTGGAGAAGGATGAAGTCCACACTGGGTTGCTGGGTGCCTGCTGTGGGTGGGTTACTGAGCTGCATGCTGGGAACACCACAGTGAAGAAAATCAAGTAAAACAATTTTCAGTTCCATCAGACTTCTTGTTTTGATTTTTTTTAATGTAGTTTTGGATTCAGATGTCCTGCCAGAATCTGCTGCTGCTAAGTCGCTTCAGTCGTGTCCGACTCTGTGCAACCCCATAGACGGCAGCCCACCAGGCTCTCCTGCCCCTGGAATTCTCCAGGCAAGAACACTGGAGTGGGTTGCCATTTTCTTCTCCAATGCATAAAAGTGAAAAATGAAAGTAAAGTCGCTCAGTCGTGTCTGACTCTTAGCGACCCCGTGGACTGCAGCCCACCAGGCTCCTCCGTCCGTGGGATTTTCCAGGCAAGAGTACTGGAATGGGGTGCCATTGCCCTCTCCACCTGCCAGAATCTAAAACCCAGTAAATTCAAACTGGAGCTAACATTTTAAATTTTGAATAATCCTTGTATTCTCTACAACTACCCAGAAAAATTAGGTGACACAATTTGGGCGACAATTGATAATCAGAGAACAAAAATAGGGAAGTTGCAAACTGTGGAATGAAAGCGGCTGGCCCATTTCCGTGAGATCAGAAGTGATGAAACACGCAGGAAGCCCTGAGCCGTAGAAACGCCAGAAGTGACAGCAAGGAGCCGCTTTCACGCTTCGCTCTCAAGCAAAGTGGACTCACTGGCCGTGCTTAGTGACGCTTAGTTTCTTGGCCGTCGACATCTTTTGTTAAAGTTATTATGGAAATCCCTACAGGAAAAAATAAGCCTTGATTATGGAGCTAAAGCTTTCTTCTTTCCCACATTGAAACCATTTCTAATGAGTCGTGATGGTGTGAGGCCACACAGGTAAACCTGGCATTGTGCACTGAACGTTCTCTCCTGCGCCTCCACAAACCTGCTCCCCGAGCTCCAGGGTACCTGGCCCCTCATGGCTATCCTGGGGGTCCCATAGGGCCACCTCCTGGCCACCGGCGCCCCTGACACCGCATCCCTTCCCCAAAGCCCCCCCCCCGCCCCTCCCCCAACCCAGGCTCTCCTATCTGAGCACCTGGGCGGGACCCCTGCCGCCCGACTCCTCCCAGCACGGGGCCACCAGGCCTGCCCTCAAGCTGCACCTCCAGCCCTCCCCTTCCCACCCCGCTCTCTGCAAGCCTGTCCCCCCTCCCCTCCTGCCACACCCGAGCCTGCTCTCCCGGGCCCTGGACACACGCCTGCCCCAGCTGCTCACCTGTGTGGCTCCTTTCAGGACCTTGCTCTGCACATGCTGCTCAGGTTGCTTTGTCTCTTCTGGCCCACTTCCCCTCAGGTCTTCTCTGATCTTGCATTCTCACCCCAAACCCTTGTCATCACTGCCCCCCCCAGCTCCCCCGCCCTAGCTTATCCCTCCTCCTCCAAGAGTGGACGGCAGCTCTTTTTATCTTAATGCCAGTTCTTCACGTGCATGGTTTCTTCTCTTTCTAAACAATAATCTCCTTGAGGGCAGGACTCTGAACTGATTTCACTTCGATGTCACTGGAGTTCCTGGCATCATACTTTCATAGACTAAGCGTTTCATAAATATTAGTTTAATGACTAGGCAATCAAACATGTATTTAGAAATAATGGCCACGTAAATTAGTTATGCTGAGAACAGCACAGGAACAAACTTTATTTAAAATATACTATACATGAAAATACTTCCAAACCAAGCCACTCAGAGGATTATCATATAATAGATCAACTTTAGAAAAAGAGAACTCATTTTTTATGTACTGTCTTTTATTTAGGAGTTTCTTTTTGTATCTCTACTGACACAAGAC
Organism: Bos indicus x Bos taurus; assembly: GCF_003369695.1. Taxonomy (NCBI): domain Eukaryota; kingdom Metazoa; phylum Chordata; class Mammalia; order Artiodactyla; family Bovidae; genus Bos; species Bos indicus x Bos taurus. The sequence continues at coordinate 1,808,236 of NC_040079.1, read as the reverse complement.
TACCTCTTTTTCTGTTAAAGGCGTTTAAGCTTCGTAAAAGTTCTCAACATGGCATTTGTTCCAACGTGGTGTTTATTTCCTGCTCGACACTGTCACAACAGAGGCAGCTGGACCCTTTCAGTATTCAACTTCATGCATTGTTGTGCACACAAAACGTGACGTCTTCTTACAAAATTCACACACCTGCTGTACTTAAATATACTCTAAACTCACTTTCTTTATGATTCATTTTAAGGGCAATAAAGAGACAGTGACAGTTATTATAATAGGATTTAATATGAATGAAAAGTATAACCTGTGTGTAAGACCGTTGCTACCTAAAGGCTCAGAACTAAGAAACTGAGTGCAGTTGGCAAAAAAAAATCATGGATACTTCATATAGAAACTTCTAGAGGATTTCAGTAACAGTGAGAATAAATACCACATGTATGACATGTATGACACTGAATTGTCACAAAACATTTACTTCCAAATTATCTCTGAAGAAACACACAGGCAACTGCATAAAAGTAGTTTAATGGACTCGTTCTAAATAATTTCTTGATTAATTAATAAATTCTGGCCCATGAGCTAAGATTTCACTTAAAAACTAGTAATGATACGTTTCGCACGTGTAAACGAATGAACTACGGTCAATGAGGCTGTCTTCCCGGACAGCTTCACTTCCCCGGACAAAGCACACGCTGTGGCCCCGCACAGGGGCCGTGGAGGGGCGGCCGGAGGGGCGCAGAGTCGGGCGAAGCGCTCCCCACAGCCTGGCCCGCCCCGTCCTCGCGCACCCACGGTCTCCCAGGCGCTCCAGGGTGCCACCCTCTGATCCGGGCCCCGGCCTGGACCTGCTCTGGCTGTCAGCGCAGCCGCACACGGCACACACAGCCCCGAGCAGCCCCGCGGAGAACACGCCTGGGCCGGCCTGAGCGGCAGTGCTCTGGCGGCAGGACTGAGTGACCCCAGTTGCCGAGGCCACCAAGCCCACTTGAATGAGAGCGCTTTTCGGTTTCTTCCTGAGTAAGTTGCCTGTTGGTGTAAGAAGTCATCCCTGCTGAGGCCTCCGGCTAAGCCCAGCTAAAATCCCCAACCTGTGGACTTACTCACAGCCCGGATGAGTCTTACTGCTTGAAACCTGCTGAGTCTGGGGTGGAGAGGGGCTGTGATGGGTCATTACTGTAGCCACAGACAACGGACATGGAATCATGGACGGACTGAGCTTACAGAGAGACAACAGCCAGACCGTATGTGATAACAGAATACTGACCCACAGTCTGGCAGCAAGCAGCCAGGAAGCCAGCCCATCGCCTCTGCAGCCACCAGGCCAGGCAGTCAGGATTGATCCACTCCAGCTTTGGCGTGTTTTATCCATCCTGTCAAGTCAGGGCAAAGCAGAAAAGCTAAGTGTGCCCCAAACCAGGCACACCAGATGTCCCCATCTCCAGCTTCCCTGTGCCCACGGCCTCCCGCAGGGCACACTGAGCCTTTCCCCTTTCACTCCTGCCCGTCTTCGAGGCTCTGCTGAACAGGAGTGCTGGTGGCCAAGGCCCCCTTGATAGAAAACCCTTAATCAATAGCACGTCTTCCTGGTCGGTCTTTCTTTACTTCCACTGCACGAGGGAGCAGAGGCGTGTAGACGTCATTACCGGCTCTGACAGAGGTATAACCAGGAGCCAAATCATGATGTAAATAAAAGCGCCTGGTCAAAAACCTGTGTTTTCACATCCTTTCGCTTCAGCTTTGCCTTTTACAGCAGAGTCTTTCGTCGCAGATGACTTGAGACATTCCTCACGGTGTGCCTAGGAGCTTCTCTTAACCCTTCAGCCTCAAAGCCTTTCTCCTCTGAAGCCCCTTTCCTGGTGATCATCCTTGTCCATCTCCTCTAAAGTCACCACCTAGTCTGAATCCACCAGATCTTCAATCAGCAATGGCTTTTCCCACGAGGCCATTTCCATCAGCTACAGTACGTCGTGATGCTCACAAGATCTGTAATCTTAGCTTTGCAATCCTTTGCCTCATGTTCTTAAAGTGTACAGTGTCCGCCCTCGGTCAGAGGTGGACGGAGGAGCTGCGGCACAGCTGACAGTGGAGCGTGGAGGGGACGTCTCTCTAGAGCTAGTTCTGTAGGCGCTTTGGTAGATCAATTTCGATCATGACGCCAGGACAGCGATACTTCACTGCTTTCATAACCTTCTTATGTTTTAGAAAGGCCTTTTGGAAACAAAAACATTCTAGTAAAAAATTTTATCTAAAAACAACCCTCAATACTTTTTATTTTTTAAATAGCATGTCAAGTGTGATTCCCTTGATCACACATTCATTTTCACAGTCTCTCGCTTTGTATACATGCATTGGAGAGATGGCTAAATGGTGTTCACCAAATGTTCATGATGACTACTCCTTGTGGTGGGGCCTTAAGTCTGTCCACGTAGGTTTATACATGTGTGTGTGTGTTCACTTTCTTCTTTGTACAGTTATATATTACTAGAAGTTGTTTAAAAGGGTCTATGATTTTACAAAACAGTGACGTTTTTCTTTTTGAAAACCCAAAACTTGAAAGTATACAAATAAACATCTATTTATTCAATAACTTACTGATAATTTATGAAAGTAAAAAACAATCAGGGAAGAGTTTAGAAACATATATATACCAAATAAATAGTAGATACAAGAGAGCTAAGGGAGAAAGTAAAAAAATTCAGGGATCATATAAACTAAAAGGTTAAAAAACTAAAAGATAATGAGGGAGGGGCAAAGAAAAATTACCCAATGAAAGGGAATGAAAGAAAGTAACCCAAGAAGAAGACAGTTATATGGGGAAAAAAACAAGACAAAACATCTAGACTCACAATGCTGACTTTTACTTTGACACGTAAATAGCTTGCAGACATCACTCCCATACTCACAAGGAAAGAGCTGAAAAAATCAACAACTTTTCTTAGGATGACCAGAGATTAGGATCAGAGGGCAAACCATCACGCAAGAAACAGACCTGGCTCTCTAATCACTGGCGCGAGGACCAGCTTAAGAGCTGAAAGCCAAGTTTCTTAAAAATTTTGCTTTTGCTTATTTAATTTTGAATAAAAGCTAAATTCATAATACTTTTTTCTTAATTATTAGGTCAATGTCAAAAAAAGAACATGAGTTTTCTGTACTGTTTTGTGTTATGAGATGTAAATAATACAGCTTTCAAAATAAAAAAAAAAAAAAAAAAGAGCTGAAAGCCACTGGGAGGCCAGGTCTTCTGCGAGTTTCACCACCAGGAGTTTCACCAGGTTCTCATGGTGAATCTTGCAGGAAGACTCCCCTCCGCGGGGTCCATGGCAGTGGGAGGGAACACGCAAAGGAAGCGGCATTTTGAAACACACACGGAGCTTTCTCTTCTTTGCCCAGAGACCTGCCCTCATGGGAAACTTCGCTGTTGCAGCCAGGGACCTGGGGAGAGGACAGGTGGGTGAGTCGATCCCCAGCTATTCTTCCTGTCTCATACGAGGGAGGCGAGGAAGGCTGACGGACTCTTGTCAAGTTCACAGCCCGTGGACACTGGCCCGTTAAAAAGTGAAGATTTATCCTAAGATTATAGAATGCTTCTCCTGCCCCATACCCAGCCACCACATCAGCAGGGCTCCAGGATAATCAGAGTGGATTACGACTAAGACAGATGAGGCAGAGCATCTATCTAAGAGTTTCAGGGGAAATCCAATGGCAGTAGGGGAAAGAAGAACAAAGACCGCAGTGGAAATGGAAGCGTTGGTGCCTCCAGCTACAGCAAGGATTAAACACAGCACAGCTCCTCACCAGAGAAGCAAAGAACACTACACTCAAGGTCTACTTACCTCACTTCCTATCACCCAAAACATGCCTGGCTCCCACCAAAAATAAGACATACAAAAGGCACTTTAAAAACCGCTGTCGGGACGTCCCTGGTGGCGCAGCAGATGGGGAGCCACCTGCCAGTGCAGGGGACATGGGTTCGATCCCCGGTCCGGGAAGCTCCCACATGCCACAGACAGCACAGCTACTGAAGCCCACACGCCCTAGGGCCTGTGCTGCACGACAAGAGGAGCCGCTGCAACAGGGAGCCCGAGCTCCGAGACGGGCAGTGGCCCCTGCAACAGGGAGCCCGAGCACCGAGACGGACAGAGCCGCTGCAACAGGGAGCCCGAGCTCCGAGACGGGCAGAGCCGCTGCAACAGGGAGCCCGAGCTCCGAGACGGACAGAGCCGCTGCAACAGGGAGCCCGAGCTCCAAGACGGAGAGTGGCCCCTGCTCGCCACAGCCAGAAAAAGCCCCCACAGCAACCAGGCCCAGCGAAGCCAGAGACGCACGAAACAAATCTGCTTTTTAAAAAACCTGAGGTCTGAAAAGACAAAGCAAGCATGTGAACCGGACTCCAATATGGCACAGGTTTTGAAATTATCAAATGGGTCTTTTTTAGAACAACGACAAATAGGATGATGGTTCGAGTGGGATAAAATGAACAACACGCAAGAACAGACAGGTAATTTAAGCAGAGACGGAAATTCTAAGAAGGAGTCAAAAGCAAACCCGAGAAATCAAAACTACTGTAGAGAACTGAGTGCCTCTTCTGGCTCATCAGGAGACTGTGGCACGCGGCCAGGGACAGACTCAGCGAGCTTGAAGACACACCAGTGAAAACCTCCCAAACTGAAATGCAGAGAGGATAAAGAAGGAAAAAGAAAGAGAACATCCAGTAACTGTGGGACAGTTCCCAAAGATTTAACATTTGTGCAATTAGACCATCAGAAGGAGAAGGAAAGAGGTGGGAAAAAGAAATATTTGAAATAATAATGGATAAGAATTTTCAAAATTAATGGTAGCCACCAAACCACAGATCCAGGAAGCCCAGCAACATCAACCAAGAGAAATGCCAAAAATTGTATGCCTGGCATATCACATACAAATCACAGAAAGCCAAAGGAAGAGACGGGATCTTGAAAGTCAAGAGAAAAAAAAACCCATCTTACCTATAGAGGGATAAGGATAATATTTACATCAGACTTCCCTTCAGAAATCAGGCAAGCAAGAAAAAAGTGCAGTAAAATATTTAAAGCATTGGGAAAAAAAAAAAACCCACTAACCTAGAATTCTGTATTTAGTGAAATTATCCTTTCAAAGTGAAGGGGACACTAACAATAATCTGAAAAGGAAATAATTCAATTTTCAACTGCATCCCAAAGAATAACATATTTAGGAATAAATTTATGCAAGGAGGTGTAAGGCTTTTACACTGAAAACTGCAAAATCTTGCTGAAAGAAATCAAAGAAGACCGTAATAAATGGAAAGATATCCTGTGTTCTTGGATTGGAAGGCTTAATACTGTTAAAATGACAGTCCTACCAAATGCGGTGCAGAGATTCATTGCAATGAACCCCTATCAAAATCCCAATAGTATTTTTGCAGAAATGGGAAAATAAATTCTAAAACTTATATGGAAGCTCAAGGGACCCAAAATAGCTAAAACAATCCTGAAACAGAAGAGTAAAATTGTAGTCTCCTACGGCTCAATTTCAAAACTTACTGCAAAATATGACTCGCACCAGCATAAGGACAGACACATAGACCAATGTACTAGAACTGAGATTCCAGGTATATGTCTATGGTTAACTGATTTTTAGCAAAGGTGCCAAGGCCATCCAATGGGGAAAGGGTGGTATCTTCCCAGAAAATGGTGCTGGGAAAAATAGATATCCACATGCAAAAGGATGAACTGCACCTTTGCCTTACACCATATACAAGCATTAACTCAAAGTAGATTGAAGAACTGAGTGTAAGAGCTAAAACTACAGAACTCTTCGAAGAAAACATTAACGGAAAATCTGCATGACATTGGATTTAGTGTGATGTCTTGGATGCGACACCAAGAGCATCAACAAAAGAAAACACAGATCAATGGGACTATTAAACTATGACCCGTCTGCTTATAGAAGAAGACGTATGAAGGGAGTGAAAAGACACACCACAAAATGGGAAAAAATATTTGCAAATCCATATATGATAAACGTTTCATTTCCAGAATATATAAAGATCTCCTAAAATTCAAAAACAAGCATACAAGCCAATTTAAAAATGAGCAAGTGACTTGAATAAACATTTCTTCAAAGACAATATACAAGTGGTCTCCAAGCACATGGAAAGCTCCTCAATGTCATTAGTTATTAAGGAAATGCAAATTAAAATCACAGTGAGATACCACCTCACGACTATTAGGATGGCTGTAACATTTTTAAGTTCAAAATAGCAAGTGTTGGAGATAATGTAGAGAAACTGAACTGGTACATTACGGATAATGTGAAATGGTGCATCTGCTATATAAAACAGTGTGATGGTCACATACCATATGACTCAGCAATTTCACTCCTGGCATGTACACGAAAGAATTGAAAATAGATATTGAACAAATGCAAGTACATGTGTGTTCACAGCAGTGCTACTGACATTAGCCAAAACATGGGAACAGCCCAAGCATCTAAGAATGAAGAATGGATATACAAATTGTGGCACATACATACAGTAGAATATTACTCAGCCAGAAAAAAGAATGACGTACAGGCATAGACTACAACAGGGATGCACCTCAAAACCATTATGCTAACTTACAAAGATCAGACACAAAAAGTCATATAGTGTGTGATTCTATGTCTATGAAATATCCAGAGTAGGTAAATCCATAGAGTTAGAATGCAGACTGGTGGTTGCCAGAGGGGAGGAGGGAATGGTATGGGATTTTATTTTCTCCATGGAGTTATCAGAATGTTTTGGAACTAATCAGAGGTGGTAGTTGCACATTTTGAAGATGTTAAATGCCACTGAATTGTTCACTGTAAAACGGTTAACTTTACGCTGTGTAAATTTCACCTAGATAAATTGTTTTTAAAATAACGGAGAAATGTAGACCTTTTCAGACAAAAAAAAAACCTGAAGGAATTTGCTCCCAGGAAAATTGTCTTTCAAGAAATGCCTGAAGTTTTTCAGAAAGAAGGGAAATGACATGGTCAGAAATTCAAATATACTTTTTAAAAAGTATATTTGAATAAAAAAGATGGTTAGAGAAGGAACAGATGAAGGCAAAACAAAATTTTTCATTTTTTCATGTTCTTCACTGATCTAATAGATCTATTGTTTCTTCAATATAATCAACAAAGAGCAACATATTGGATGATTTATAGCCTACAGATAAGTGAAATGACACCAACGTTATAAGGAATGGCAGAGAGTGTAGCATCTACTCCTATCCATGAAGCAGCATAATGTTATTTGAAATCAGATCAGGTTAGCTGCAAATGTATACAGTAGACTTAGTGAGTGAGTGAGTGAGTGAGTGAAGTCGCTCAGTTGTGTCCGACGCTTTGCGACCCCATGGACTGGAGCAGGCTCCTCGGTCCATGGGATTTTCCAAGCAAGAATAATGGACTGGATGGCCATTTCCTTCTCCAGGAGATCTTCCTGACCCAGGAACTGAACCCGGGTCTCCTGCAGAGTTGGCAGACGCTTTACCATCTGCCACCAGGGAAGTCTCCACTAAAATAACTTTTAAAGGAGTATAATTGATATACTAAGAAAGGAAGGAAAACGAAACAATATAAAATGTTCAAGTAAAATCACAAAAGGCAGAAAAAGAAGGAAAGACCAAAAAGAAACAACAAATACCAAAAAAATTAAAAAAACATATATAGCAATAAATATTAATCCAACTATATAATAATCACTTTATAAGTGAATGATTTAATGTATTACATTAAAACACAGAGACTGACAAAGTGGATTAAAATACAACAGTCAACTACATGTTGTTTAAAAGAAACCCACTTTATATAAAGACAATGCTAGATTAACAGTAAAGGGATAGAGACAGATATACCATGTTAGCACTAATCAAAAGAAAGCTGGAGAAGTTGTATTGATGTCAAACAAAGCCAACCTAAGGAGAGGATAATCATCAAAGATAAAGACAGGCATTTCATAATGATAAAGGGGTCAACTCTACATGAAGACATAACTATTTTTAATGTGTATGTACCTAACAACAGGTCAAAATATGTGAGGCACAAATTTACAGATCTGCAAGAAGAAATAGATAAATCCACTATTATAAGTGGAAACTTCAACAGCCTCCCATCAGTAAATGGTAGTGACAGTAAATGGGAGTGACAGTAAATGACAGATCCAGCCTGTAGAAAATCATTAAGGACATAGTTGAGCTGACCAGCACTATCATTCAACCAAATTTAATTGACATTTAAAGAATAGTTCATTCAACAACAGCACAATGTACATTCTTCACAAGTTCATATGGAATATTCATCAAGATAAACCACATTCTGAAACTAAACTACTAGTTATCAGTAACTGAAACAGTTTGAAAATGCTGAAATATTGGGGGAATCAATTACACTGTGTGGATCACAATAAACTGGAAAATTCTGAAAGAGATGGGAATACCAGACCACCTGACCTGCCTCTTGAGAAATCTGTATGCAGGTCAGGAAGCAACAGTTAGAACTGGACATGGAACAACAGACTGGTTCCAAATAGGAAAAGGAGTACATCAAGGCTGTATATTGTCACTCTGCTTATTTAACTTATATGCAGAGTACATCATGAGAAATGCTGGGCTGGAAGAAGCACAAGCTGGAATCAAGATTGCCGGGACAAATATCAATAACTTCAGATATGCAGATGACACCACCCTTATGGCAGAAAGTGAAGAGGAACTCAAAAGCTTCTTGATGAAAGTGAAAGAAGAGAGTGAAAAAGTTGGCTTAAAGCTCAACATTCCGAAAACTAAGATCATGGCATCTGGTCCCATCACTTCATGGGAAATAGATGGGGAAACAGTGGAAACAGTGTCAGACTTTATTTTTCTGGACTCCAAAATCACTGCAGATGGTGACTGCAGTCATGAAATTAAAAGACGCTTACTCCTTGGAAGGAAAGTTATGACCAACCTAGATAGCATATTCAAAAGCAGAGACATTACTTTGCCAACAAAGGTCCGTCTAGTCAAGGCTATGGTTTTTCCTGTGGTCATGTATGGATGTGAGAGTTGGACTATGAAGAAGGCTGAGGGCTGAAGAATTGATGCTTTTGAACTGTGGTGTTGGAGAAGACTCTTGAGAGTCCCTTGGATTGCAAGGAGATCCAATCAGTCCATTCTGAAGGAGATCAGTCCTGGGTGTTCATTGGAAGGACTGATGCTGAAGCTGAAAATCCAGTACTTTGGGCACCTGATGAGAAGAGTTGACTCATTGAAAAAGACTCTGATGCTGGGAGGGATTGGGGGCAGGAGGAGAAGGGGACGCCAGAGGATGAGATGGCTGGATGGCATCACTGACTCCATGGACGTGAGTCTCAGTGAACTCCAGGAGTTGGTGATGGACAGGGAGGCCTGGCGTGCTGCAATTCATGGGGTCGCAAAGAGTTGGACACGACTGAGCGACTGAACTGAACTGAACTGAATTGCACAGAAGACTTGAATCAAAGAAAAAAGTCTCGAGATTTTTTAAAATACTTTAAATAAATATGAAAATGTAATTTATTGACGTTTGTAGGATGCAGAAAAAGCAGTGCTTAAAGAAAAATTTATAGTATTGAATGCATGTTAGAAAATAAGAAAACTCTAAAATCAAGAATCTTGGCTTCTGCATTAGGAATCTAGAGCAAGAAGAGCAATATAAACCAAAAGCAAACAGAAGAAAATATATAATAAAAATTAGTGCAGGAACCAATGAAATTGAAAACAGGAAAACAATAGAGTAAAATCAACAAAATCAAAGCTGGTACTTTTAAAAGATCAATAAAATTTATAAACCTCTAATCAAGAGAAAAAGAGAAGACAGAAATTGCTAATCAGAAATTCAAATGGGATGATTAATGTATTGCTACTGACCCATTGGACATATAAAAATAGTAAAGGGATATTCTGAACAATTCCCACACCCACAAATTTGATAATTTAAACAGACCAATTTCTTAAAAGATACAATCAAACAGAACTTTTAAAAAGAAAAAGAGATAATCTGAACAGCCAATATTTAATAATAATATAGGTGCTAAAAAAATTAAGCAGCAGGTCAAGAATGTTTCACTACAGACTTTTAAGAAAGAAATCACACAAATTTTCTATGATCTCACCCAGAAAAACAGAAGCACCACCCTGATACCTGCACCAAATAAAGGTATTATAAGAAAGGAAGACTACAAACCAATGTCCCTCATGAAAATAGAAAATAAAACAAATTATTAGCAAATAGAACCCAACAATGCATGAAAAGAATTACATACCATGACCAAGTGAAATTTAATCCAGTAATGCAAAGCTGGTTCAACATTCAAAAATCAATTAATGCAATCCATCACATCAACAGGCTAAAGAAGAAAATTCATATGATCTTATCAATAGATGCAGATAAAGCATATGACAAAACTCAACACCCATTCATGACAAAAAACTCTTAGTGAACTAGAGATAGAGGGGAACTTCCTTAACTTGATAAAGAACATCTGTGAAAAACCTAACAGCTAACATCAGACTTTACTGTGAGGAGATAAGTGCTTTACCCCTCTCATGGGGAAGAAAAGCAAGAATTTTCCTCATTCCACACCTATTCAACATTACACTGAAAGTCCTAGATAATGCAATAAGACAAGAAAAGTAAACAATAAAAATATACATATTGGGAATCTTTGTTCTCAGAAGATATGATTCTCTACAAAGAAAATACCAAAGAACTAGCAAAAAAAGAAAAAAAAAAAAGTCCTGGAACTAAAAAGCAATTATAACAAGGCTGCAGGATATAAGGTTAATATAAAAAAGTCAATCACTTTTCTGTATACCAGCAATGAACAAGTGGAATTTGAAATTAAAAACAGAACACCATTTACATTAACTCCAATAAAAATCAAATACTTAGGTATAGATCTAATAAAATATGTATAAGATCTACATATGGAAAATTATAAAACTCTGAAAGAAAGCAAAGATCTAAATAAGTGGAGATATATTCCATGTCCAGGAAAAGGAAGACAATGTATTTAAAATATTAGTTCTTCCCCAATTTGATCTGTGGACATAACACAACCAAAATCCCAGTGAATTATTTTGTGGGACTCAACAAACTGATTCTACAGTTCATTTGAAAAGGCACAAGACCCAAAATGTTGTTGTTGTCCAGTTGCTAAGTCATGTCTGACTCTTTGAGACCTCATGAACTGCAGCATGCCAGGCTTCCCTCTCCTTCACTATCTCCCAGAATTTGCTCAAACGCATGTCCATCAAGTCAATGATGCCATTCAAACATCTCATCCTCTGTTGCCCTGCCCCCTCTTCTCCTGCCCTCAAACTATGCCAGAAACAGGGTCTTTTTCCATGAGTCAGCTCTTTACATCAGGTGGCCAAAATATTAGAGCCTCAGTTTCAGCGTCAGTTCTTCCAATGAATATTCAGAGCTGATTTCCAGGATTGACTGGTTTGATCTCTTCGCTATCCACGGTATTGCAAGAGTATTTCAGCACCACAGTTCAAAAGTATCAATTCTTTAGCTCTCAGCCTTCTTTACAGTTCAATTCTCCTAGAAAAACCATAGCTTTGGCTATACAGACCTTTTTCGACAATGTCACGTCTCGGCTTTTTATTATGCTGCCTAGGTTTGTCATAGCTTTTCTTCCAAGAAGCAAGCATCTTTTAATTTCATACCTGCAGTCATTTGAAAAGGCACGAGACCCAGAATAGCCAACACAACACTAAAGAAGAACAAAGTTCAAGCACTACCCCTCCCAACTGAAAGACTACACTATAAAGCTATAGCAACCAAGGCAATGTGGCATTGGTGAAAGAGGGGACAGATAAGTGGAACAGAATAAAGAGCCCAGGGGAAAAGGGATCTCGACACAGACCTTGTATCTTTCACAAACACTAACTCCAAACAGCTAATACACCTAAATGTAAAATGCAAAACTATAAAATGTCTAGAAGATAAACTGTGAGAACATCGAGGTGACCTTGGCTTTGGCAATGACTTTTTACTCACAATACCAAAACCACAATCCATGAAAGAAAACAAATGTTAAAGATGGACCTCATTAAAATTTAAAATCCTGTTTTGTTAAAAATGCTATTGTTCAGTTGCTCAGTTGTGTCCAACTCTTTGCAACCCCATGGCCTGCAGCACACCAGGCTTCCCTGTCTTTCACCGTCTCCTGGAGTTTGCTCAAAAACATGGCCATTGAGTCGGTGATGCCATCCAACCATCTCATCCTCTGTTGCCCCCTCTTCTCCTGCCCTCAAACTTTCCAGCATCAGGGTCTTTTCCAGATGAAAAAGAGAAGACACAGACTGGGAGAAAACTTTTGCAAAATTCATATCTGATAATGGACTTGTATTCAAAATATACAAAGAACTTTTACCACTCAACATAAGAAGGTATCTTAATTTTTTAATGGGCAAAAAATCTAAACAGACACCTCACCAAAGTAAATACATAGACAGCAAATAAAGATATTGAAGATGTTCAGAATTGCATGTCATAAGGAAACTACAAATTAAAACAAAAATGAGATGCCATTACACACTTATTAAAATGCCTAAACTCCAAATAACTTACCATATCAAGTACTGATAAGGATGTGGAGCTAGTGAGGATTCAAAAAGTACACTTCGGAAGACTGGCAGCTTCTTACAAAGCTAAGCATGGTCTTCTTATAATCCAGCAATCCGAATGAGTTGAAAACTTATGTCTACACAGAAGCTTGTACACAAATGTTTACAACAGCTTTATTCATAATCACTGGAACTACCAAAGCGTCCTTCAGGAGATGAGTGGCAAACAAACTATGGTCCGTCAGACAGTGGCGTATGCTCAGCAGGAAAAAGAAATGAGGCATCAAACATAGAAAGACACGAAGGAAACCCACATGTGTGTTGCTAGGTTAAAGAAGCCAGTCTGAAGAGGCTGCACGCTGCATGAATCCAGCGCTATGAAGTTCTGGAAAAGGCAAAACGACAGACAGTCCAAAGATCAGTGGTCGCCTGTTATTAGCATCCTGCATTTATATGCTGCATTTGTCCCCAACGACCAACCAGTGTTGATACATTCTGATTAGCTAAAGTGCATAGTTTTAAGAATTCACATCTCTTTTTGCATAGCTGTAAAGTTTTTCACAACTGCACCACATCATGTCCACGATTACAGTATCACTCAAAGAATTTCATTACCGTAAAAATATCTCCCTCCCTGCTTTGTACTGGCTGTCATTTTGCCTTTTCCAGAATTTCAAGATTTTTAAGGTTTTATGGTTTACGAATTCTTAAAACTACACACTTTAGCTAATCAGAATGTATCAACATTGGTTGGTCATTTGGGACAAATGCAGCATACAAATGCAAGATATTAATAATGGGAAACTGTAAAGAAATGCTTTGTATTATATGCTTAATTTGTCTATAAATTTCATTAAATAAATAAAATTTATTAATTAAAAAAAAGTATCTGGATTTGATCAGGATTGAGTCCGCATTGAATATATCAAAGCATCAGCTGATTCAACTTTCAGAGAAACTGTGCTGTCGACGCAGTGGTTAGAAACCAGCACGCATTTCTCCTCCAGGCTACTGTGGAGTTTACACTAGAAATCTGGCATTTGTAATGCTTTTAATGGGCTTCCCTGGTGGCTCAGATGGTAAAGAATCTGCCTGCAATGCGGATGATCTGGGTTCGATCCCTGGGTTGGGAAGATCCCCTGGAGAAGGGAAACGCTACCCATTCCAGTATTCTGGCCTGGAGAATTCCATGGACTGTCTGGTCCATGGGGTTCAAAGAGTCAGACACAACTGAGCGACTTTCACTTCACTTCATTAGGGCAGAAAAATCACAGATGTCTGAGCAGAGTCGGTACTTGCAAACTCCCGTGAGTAAGCATAGTTGTCCTTGAACGGTTTGTAAAGAGTCTGGTGCAGGAGAATCACAGAGCAGCGGGCGTGAATGTCTTCATCATCTCAGCCACTGCACGGTAACAGGACACTCCTCTTCCCCAAAGTGACAAATCAATTCTAAATATATTGGATTCAACAACGGAGAATGAATTTGCTCCATTTTCTGTTCAGAAACAAGTTTTTAAAGGAGCTCTTTGGCTATGCGAGTGGCTTTAAATTATAGGCAAGGTGCTGAAACACGGCGACCCCTCTCCCACCCCCACCCGCCCCAGCGTAGGAGATCTTGTCACGAGTGTCTCTCACTATTTAACATTAACAGGAATGATGCAATCACTGTATTCTTGTCACAGATACAAAAATACAGATATGCCTTTGGCCAGAAGGGATGAACTAACTCAACCTAAGCTCTTTTTCATTTCTTTATTACAAACAAAACAAAACTCTTGTATAATCTCTAGGAAAAAGAGTATTTTAGAAAGTTCCCCCACTGGTGTAACTGAGCCTTTACAGGATAGCTGCCGCAGGACTCGGAGAGATCGCAAAATTTCCAACAATTGCTGGGCCTCACATATTGCAAAATACAGGAAGTGAGATAAGAATTAGTAATAAACCTAGAAATACTAGTAGAAAGTTAAAGGCAATACTAAAGATTCAGAGAAATATATTGAAGGGAAGGCATTTTTGGTGACGGTTAAAATTGAAAGCTATCCATAAGTTAAAGGCGGGTTCTGCGCCATTGTTCTTCACTCTGCAGGTTTATTTTCAGCATTTAGGACAGCGCTAAGAGAGGCCGGAAATGGCAACCCACTCCAGTGTTCTTGCCTGGAGAATCCCAGGGACGGGGGAGCCTGGTGGGCTGCCGTCTATGGGGCTGCACAGAGTCGGACACGACTGAAGCGACTTAGCAGCAGCAAGAGAGGCCAGAGGGGAATATGCATCAAGTGGGACTAAGATATTCTGCAGGCAACAAGAGAGAAAGGTGAGAGCACTACCATTAAATACGCGAGGGTGAGGAGGAGGTTAAACTAGGAAGAACCACTCTGATCCTGCCTAGTGCCCATCAGCACAGAGTCCGCAGCCTTGGCAGACGGGCAGACTTCATCTGTGTGGAGCAAACGTACTGAGAGCCCAGGCTCTCCCACCACTAGAGTCCAACAGCTGGTCTGCAGTCACAGGGGAAAAGCCTCATTCTCAACCAGGAGACAAAGCCCAAATGCCAACTGTCGTAGCTGGATATTTCCCTGTGTGGCAGAGAAGAACACGCCTGACTCCACACCACTCTCACCTCTGTGCTCAGTCACGCTGGCTCTGCACGTCTGTAAAAGGACATTGACTACAGCCTGAAATATACACGGGGCCCTTTGTCAATGCTCTGCCTCCCAGGCTTGACCTTTCCATTTAAGGAGAGATAAAAATGTGCAGGGCAGAAAATACCAATTATCTTGCTGGAGATTCAAAGGAACATTGTGAACAAAGGATTCTGGCACCAAGAAGAATGCAACAAGCCCCTCCTCTTTGGGTTAAAAACTAAGAAGCCTCAATGCTAGTTTGGGTAAAATGGTTTTCTGGGACACTAGTCCGCCATCTTGTCTGTCTGTTGGCTTCCCAGATAAAGTCACTATCCCCTTGACCCAACAACTGGTCTGTGGATTTATCTGACTGTCAGGCTGTGAGCAGTACACGCTTGGACTCGGGAATACCTGCATTGCTCCTACACGGACAAAATATAGTATATGATTCCCCCATCATGTAAATGCTTCCCATCAAAGAGCCAGCCCTTCCCGTCCTTGGCTGCCCATCCTTTGAGGTGTGTGGGCAGCATCACCCCTCTCTTCACAGCGTTTATGCCCGGATCTCTGAACTACAGCCCCACACACAGGAGGCTTCCTTCTTCGGTGCGTGGAGAACAGAGCACAGCGAACTCACTGCAGGCACATCCGCGTCTTCTCTCCGCATCTAAGCGGAGCAACCAGCCTCAGCCTGTCCTCTCCACCCGCATCTCATCTCCTCCCCAGTGTCTTCGCCTCAGACCGTTCCCAGAACATCCAGTTCATGCTTCTGAAATTCTAAGACATTAATAACGCAAGTGGAAGCAGAGGGGGTAGGGCGTCCCCAGAGAAAGAGAACCAGACACGGCTTTCTAGACATGAGAGAAGCCATTTTTGGTCTAAGTCATTTTGAGATCTAAGCCTGGCCACAGTGCTTGCCCTTGAATAGGTCTCAGTCATTAATGACATTACAGCAAATGAAGAAATGCAGAACCAAAGAAGATGCAATCAATAAACAATAGCTCACCAATAGAACAGAGTCCGAGTTCCCCCTAAAGGGGTGGAGGTAACAATCTGATACAGCCACTGATGTTCAGGTGCTCAGTCACGTCTGACTCTCTGCACCCCACGGACTGTAGCCCCCCTGGCTCCTCTGTCCATGGGATTCTCCAGGCAAGAATACTGGAGTCAGCTGCCATTTACAACATTGAGTCCTGCAGGAATTAAGGCCCGCCCCCGCCCCCAAGTACAGAATAGAATGATGATGTTGACCCTTTAAGACCAAGACTTTGATAAACTAAAATTTGGACTCTGTTGACCTTCACCCCAATGAAATGCTGAATTCTCCTCTGCTCAGGCCCCTTTACGAATGTGCATGTGAAGTGAAAGTCGCTCAGTCGTGTCCGACTCTTTGCAACCCCATGGGCTATACAGTCCAAGGGATTCCCCGGGCCAGCACACTGCAGTGGGCAGCCTTGCTCTTCTCCAGGGAATCTTCCCAACCCAGGGATTGAACCCAGGTTTCCCGCATTGCAGGCAGATTCTTTACCAGCTGAGCCACCAGGGAAGCCAAATTCATGAATGTGAATGTACCATAGCTTAAAACTTCCCCAACTTGGCTGTTCTGAGAGCCAAGAGATCTACTTGCACTTGCTGCAAGTAACCGTTCCTTCCTTCTCCCTCTCTTTGGCTTGGTTGTGTCTTTTGGCTCAACATCCACCAAAAAGTGAACCTGGTTTTCAGGTGACAGGAGTGCTTATATAAAGGGCGTTGGACAACACCGCAGAGAACGTGTTCAGGGGGTTCAAAGGATGCAAACAGTTTACATAAGGTGATTTTTAAGCCCATCTTTACACAAACAAAGACACTAGAAGCCTAACAAACTATAAATCACTGATAAGAGGTTTCTCAGAGTGAGGCAGGTGGATTATACGTGTTATTGAACCTTTCTCATCCACAAATGTTGCATTTTGAAGATGAATACAAGACTGTATCTGAAGGAGAGGTGAGATATGTGGTCCTCATAACGTCTTCAAATATCAACCACATCAGCTATGCTTTTTGTCAAGAATTACAAAGTAACAATTGCAAGGCTAAATTTTTAAGCAAGTTCAGTTCAGTTCAGTCGCTCAGTCATGTCCGACTCTTTGCGACCCCATGAATCGCAGCACACCAGGCCTCCCTGTCCATCACCAACTCCCGGAGTTAAGTCCATCGAGTCAGTGATGCCATCCAGCCATCTCATCCTCTGTCGTCCCCTTCTCCTCCTGCCCCCAATCCCTCCCAGCATCAGAGTCTTTTCCAATGCATCAACTCTTCCCATGAGGTGGCCAAAGTACTGGAATTTCAGCTTCAGCATCATTCCTTCCAAAGAAATCCCAGGGCTGATCTCCTTCAGAATGGACTGGTTGGATCTCCTTGCAGTCCAAGGGACTCTCAAGAGTCTTCTCCAACACCACAGTTCAAAAGCATCAATTCTTCGGCGCTCAGCCTTCTTCACAGTCCAACTCTCACATCCACACATGACCACAGGAAAAACCATAGCCTTGACTAGACGGACCTTTGTTGGCAAAGTAATGTCTTTGCTTTTGAATATGCTATCTAGGTTGGTCATAACTTTCCTTCCAAGGAATAAGCGTCTTTTAATTTCATGGCTGCAGTCAGATGTTCTATGTCACTAAGAAGAAAGACCCATTTCCTTAGGATAGAAAACACACAGATAGTAAAACAGTCCTGAAAGCTGAAACACTTGGACGGAGTGAAGGAATTTTTTAAAATGGGAATTTTCCTTAGATGTTGAAGTTTAAAAAGAACAAATACCTTAAAATTTATATAAAGATTACTGCTGCTGCTGCTAAGTCGCTTCAGTCATGTTGGACTCTGTGCAACCCCATAGATGGCAACCCACCAGGCTCCCCCATCCCTGGGATTCTCCAAGCAAGAACACTGGACTGGGTTGCCATTTCCTTCTCCATTGCATGCAAGTGAAAATTGAAAGTGAAGTCATGTCCGACTCATCGTGACCCCATGGACTGCAGCCTACCAGGCTCCTCCGTCCATGGGATTTTCCAGGCAAGAGTGGGTTGCCATTGCCTTCTCCGGATATAAAGCTTAGCAGGCACTGTACTAAGAAGTTCACATACATATGCTGATCTAGCCTTATCCATACAAGCATGGGATTCTCCAGGCAAGAATACTGGGTGGGCTGTCACGCCCTCCTCCAGAGGATCTTACAACCCGGGATGGAGCCCATGGCGCTTACACCTCCTGCGTTGGAAGGCGGGTCCTCGCCGCTAGTGCCCCTGGGAAGCTCTGTTTTAACCTCACCGGAGCCCTAAAGTGGCAACAGTCAACTATTTATCATCGGAATCCTTCCCGTTACGAGTAACAGAAAACCAGACCTCAACTGCCTGAAGCTTAAAGGCAAGTTATTCACTCAGGCTAACTGGAAAGACTCAGAGTTGGGTTAAAGCCCCTGCAGGACTTAAACTACCGCACCAGGGCTTGGACTCTGTCCAAATCTACGGCACTCAATCTCCTTCTGAGGTTCGGGACAGCCCCCAACAGCTTCCGGCTCTCACCTTGTGAGAAGACAGCCAGCACAGCCGCAGCTTCACATCTTTCCTCGTTCCTGCACTCAGCAGGAAGAATAAAGGAATTTTCCCGTTGCTCCCACAAGTAGACAGAGTCCATCTGATCGGACCCGCTCCATATTGTGCTCGTGCCAATTGTAAGTCACTGTGGCCAGGACACCAAGACTTTTTGCTGAGCTGAGGCTGGTCGTATGCTCCATCCCAGGACGCCTGATGGAGCAGGGCTCATGGATGCTGAGGGGAGGAATAAGAAATGCCCCCTTTATGTACAGAACCCAAAAGTAAGACCTACCTGACTGATCCCAAAGCTCTGGTGCGCTCTCCTCTGTGCTGGAGGGACACTCCAGTCACAGAACAAAAGATTCTCAGACCAGTGACCCTGCCTTGTCTCCGAGCCCCATCACCAATTGGAACGTCAATCAAGGTTACAGTGTTTGTTGGAAAAGCTTCCAATAGTATGTGAAGATTAATAAAATTCACTTCATTAAGAATTTAATTTGGCTTTACCTAAAAATTTTAGCTGTTTTTAGTCAGTTTCTACAAGCTTCCAAACAAGACTGGCCACCTTACAAAATTTAATTCCACTAGGAAAGAAATCACTACAGATGGTGACTGCAGCCATGAAATTAAAAGACGCTTACTCCTTGGAAGGAAAGTTATGACCAACCTAGATAGCATATTCAAAAGCAGAGACATTACTTTGCCAACAAAGGTTCGTCTAGTCAAGGCTATCGGAGAAGGCAATGGCACCCCACTTCAGTACTCTTGCCTGGAAAATCCCATGGACAGAGGAGCCTGGTAGGCTATAGTCCATGGGGTTGATAACAGTCAGACACGACTGAGCGACTTCACTTTCACTTTTCACTTTCCTGCATTGGAGACGGAAATGGCAACCCACTCCAGTGTTCTTGCCTGGAGAGTCCCAGGGACGGGGGAGCCTGGTGGGCTGCCGTCTATGGGGCCGCACAGAGTCGGACACGACTGAAGCCACTTAGCAGCAGCAGCAGCAGCAGTCAAGGCTATGGTTTTTCCTGTGGTCATGTATGGATGTGAGAGTTGGACTGTGAGGAAGGCTGAGCACCGAAGAATTGATGCTTTTGAACTGTGGTGTTGGAGAAGACTCTTGAGAGTCCCTTGGACTGCAAGGAGATCCAACCAGTCCATTCTGAAGGAGATCAGCCCTGGGATTTCTTTGGAAGGAATGATGCTGAAGCTGAAATTCCAGTACTTTGGCCACCTCATGGGAAGAGTTGATGCATTGGAAAAGACTCTGATGCTGGGAGGGATTGGGGGCAGGAGGAGAAGGGGACGACAGAGGATGAGATGGCTGGATGGCATCACTGACTCGATGGACTTAACTCCGGGAGTTGGTGATGGACAGGGAGGCCTGGTGTGCTGCGATTCATGGGGTCGCAGAGAGTCGGACACGACTGAGCGACTGATCTGAACTGAGGGAAAAAAATCTTCAATGAAGCTTCTAATTGCCTTGTTTCATCAATATAATACCATTCATTCCCATGTTACGTCACTAACGTGGCCTTCAACAATCAACGATCTATTTCCAACCAACTTGGTAAGTTCTTTAGACCTCGCTTTCAGAGGAGTGGAGAAAAAAGGGACTATTTGCATTTTGTATGTTGTCTCTGTACTTTCAGCTGAACTTCATTTGAATGAAAGTTGAAATAGTACAACTGAGTCAGTGTCTCAAGAAGCTTCTGTTGGTCTCCGGGTTGGGCCAGAGTGCGGCGTTAAGTACTGGATCCAAGCTCACCTCTAACGACTAAAAAGCCAAAGACATGTACGACACAGTGGTTTTCGGACTCTGGACAACGGGTAGTGCGTGATGTGATGCTTAGAGAAGGGAAACCAGGGGGACCCAGGCGAGTCCAAGCCACAACCGAGGCAAGACGGCGGCCCGGCGGCCCGGGGCCGGCGGGCTCCAGGAACCGCGCGGGGCGCGTGGGGAGAGAGCCGCGGAGAGAGCGCCCCGGGCCCGGCCGCACGCTAGCCCGTCCCTCGCGACCCCGCGCCCCGCGCTCCGCCCGCACGCCTGCGCGCGCGCCGCGCCCCCGAGCGAGGGCCGGGCGAGCGAGCACGCGCGGCGCGGCCTGTGCAGCGCGCGGCCGACGAGCGCGCGCGGTAAGAAAGCCCCGCCGGGTCATAGTGGGCGCCCGGCAGGGCCGGCAAGCATGCGCGATGCGGCGGCAAGCGGGGCGGGACCGGCGAGCATGCGCAGTGTGGCAGAGCCGCGGCGGGCCTCCGGAAAGCGGCTCCCGGCCCCGGGAGGCAAGGGGCTGATGAGCATGCGCACTGGTGCTAGCCTGGCGCGACGGTGGTTGCTAGGCAACGGCGAGCCGCGTCGGTGGAGGGCTCCGGCCGCTGTGGGCGTTGCGGTGGGCGTTGCGGCAGGCGGGGTGGATTGCGCTGCAGATGTGGTCTCCGGTAGGGAACGCGGGAAGGAAAGGAAGGGGACGCCCTGCGAGCGAAAGCGGTCGGCACTGTCCCCAGGACAGCCCACCTGCTCCGCGGCCATCCCTTGGGAGGGCCTGAAGGGTCAATGCTTGAGAATCCGTTACTGAAACCCTTCACGTGTACAGTTGACCCTTGCACTCAGAGTGAACTGCTGATTCCTCCCGTGTGCTGTGCGCGGATGTTCTTCAATAAATAACGTGCTATAGCGCCGTATCCTCCCTGGAGGAGGACGGGAGGTGGGGGGGCGGGGGGGGGGGGGCTCCTGGGGCTTGAGCGTCCTGGGGACTTGGTCAAACTACTGGTACCCAGGGACCCGAGGACGTCATTTTACATATGTCTCTGTGCTTCTGGCCAACCTAGGTGCAGTCTCATCAAAAACGTAAAACAAGGGATTCCTAAGTTATAAAACGTAATAAGACAGTGTCCAATTGTCTTTTAAAACTTGGGTTTCTCTTGTATGCCTGTGTTTTTAACTAGCGTGTCTATAAATTAGCTTAAAGTCACTTAGACAAATTGGTAACTAATTACTTTGGCACCACAGTAGTGGTTTTTTGTTACCAAGTCCTACATCTTTTAACTAATTGTTAACAATGGAATTTACAAAGAAAGAATATTCCTATTAATTTTAGCTCTAAATACTGGGTAAGGATTAACTTTCTAGCCCTACCATTGCCACAGACTAATTATATAATTTTGGAGGAGTCAGTAATCTCCGGATGCGTTTTCTCATTTTAAAATGAAGTTAGTGTGTGTGCGTGCACGCACGTGCGAGCTCAGTTGCGTCCGACTCTTTGCGACCCAAAATGAAGTTGGACTATACCTCAAAAAAATGAAATTGGACTAAATACTTGAAAATAGTTTCTAATACTGAAATTTAATGACACTATAGGACTTACAAGGGGCACCGTTTTTAAAAGCTCTTATCCTGATGTTAATCACAATGGCTTACACGAGATAAAACTGTCAACTGCAGATGGTTAGCTGTGATTATTGAACAATTTTTAGGATGATGTAAATTGTACTCTGCCAGGTTGTGGGCGTTTTGAAAGTAGAAGATTCTGGTAGTGATCTTTCAGCATTTTAAATGTCTTCTGCCATTTCTCCAGCCTAGACTGCTGTGATGAAACATTGGAAGGAAACTTCGTTCATGCTTCTCTTGAAGCCGGAATGTAAGGGGAATGAGGTTGCCATGGAAACGGTCACCTCACTTCTAGGGGATCTTGGCAGCAGCTAAGCCCTGACTTTTCTCATTCTACATTTCTTTTTGGACACTCTCTCCTTAGGAAGTTCATACTGTGGGACTAACTGGATGTAGGTGTCCATCCTGAGACACACATGAGGGATTACTTCCTTTCTCCTCTTACAGTCAGGCCCTCAATACTGGTCCCTAGATGACTTCAACAGGGTACTGTCTCTCCCCACCCCAGTGTATTTTGGCGTCTTGTCTTCTCAGATGATAAAGAATCATAAGATATACCCTTGTCTAAAAACTGACAGGGTCAACTCCGAATTCTTCCTCCAGCTTTGAAGGGAATTGGGCTGTGTCATTTAATCCTGACAGTCTTGCATGGAAAGTGCTGTGCGTGTGTCTTGAGATGGGAAAGCAGACTCAGATATGCTATGTATTTTGCAAACAGAGCAAGACTGGAACCTGGCTCACATTCTGTAGTCTGTACCCTTAGTGGGGGTAAGTCACAGAGCGCTCCTCCTCCATCCCAGGGCATCCACTGTTCCCTTCTCCTCTGAAACGCAAACCTCTGCTGAGTTCTGGAATGCCTTTGCTTTCCTCATGCTTTGAGCAGCATGTTCATCGCCCACTCTTTGTCCTTCAAATCCCAGGTTTAGTATTATCTCTTTAAGAGGCTTCCCCGAAGTCTCAGATGGTAAAGATTCTGCAATGCAGGAGACCCACGTTCGATCCCTGGATCAGGAAGATCCCCTGGAGAAGGAAATGGCAACCCACTTGAGTATTCAAGCCTGGGAAATCCCATGATCAGAGGAGCCTGGCGGGCTACAGTCCATGGGGTTGCAAAAAGTCACAGCAACTAACACTTTGACTTTTCAAGAAGCATTTTGCTTACATTCTCTGATCTTTTAGTCTGAAATTTTGTTGTATTCACACATGATATCACTATATTTAGCAATGGATTGTTCTCGGTCACATTAATATGTTTCCCCCAACTCACTGGAGAACTGCTTGAGGACAGGGCCTGATCCAGATGCAACTGGCTTGAATTCCTCCAAGACCATACCTCGGAGCGTGGGCTGTGGTGGTAGGCGGTCCTGTCCTTCACCATCGGTTAGACCCTCAATTGATCTCTTCCCCATAAACTTCACCAGATGTTTTATGCACACTCTAACTTTGACTTTCTGTTGACTTTTTTACAGTGGAAGAATTAAAGGACTGGGATATGAAATGATTATATACTTTGATATAGCTAAGCAACAGCTTCTCCTGAATCAGCATGTTAAGAAATAAGGTACACAATCCTGTTTAAAACACATTGTTTTACTCATGAATATGTTTTAACTCAGCTATTTGACCGTATAAAAATGGTTTGCAAACCTTGCATCAGTGAGGCACTGCCAGCTGTAGTGCTTGGTGCTAGCATTTCTTAGCTGCAGAGCAATTTTATTTTGTATAAGTTTTCACCAAAGAAACATGCACTTAAATGCAAGGTTCTCTGTAGTATAAAAGAAACAAGCTTTGCCTAATCTAATTATAGTGAAACAATGTGCTCGGGCATGCACAGCTTTTATAGGTCAGAATGTATTTATTCTTGTTATGATTAAGGCCTTAGTAATTAAGTGAAAAGATGTTACTGTGTCCTTAACATAAATGAGACTGGCCTTTGGTCCCCCGACTTGGGTAGCGATCCATGCAGCATTCTTTACTACTGGATCTGGTCTGGTATGCCATCAAGGTTGAGTATTAAAGTGTAAGCTTTCTTGTAAATGGGCCATTAGATAATGTAACCAAAAGGCTTTTTTCCTGCTTTTAGGGTCATTCCTCTAAACAGGATAACTTAGCAGTCACTGCAGTGGCTTTACAAGATCACATTGTACATGATCTTCAACTTCAAAGTCTTTCAGTAGCAGATTATTCTAAGACAAGGGTACAAAAGACAGGGAACAGATCCACGTCTCTGAAAAGAAATGCAAAGGCAGCAACAGATACTGGACTGAAGAAAACCACACAAGGTGGCCCTAAAGCGGAAGATCCAGAAAAAGAATATGTTCTGGATCCAAAGCCACCACCATTAACTTTAGGTAAGCTGATCTCATCACTCTTATTTTGACTTACTAGAGCTAAAGAATCTAGTTGAGATGAATAGTACCATTTTCTCTGATACAGAAATTATTTTAATTTATAATCTTACAGAAAGATATGTGTGTACTAAAGTTTAAAAACAGTGGTGGAAAAAAAAATAAAAACAGTGGTGGGGACAGTTTGAGCAAAAATTAAAGATAGTAATGATAAATGAAAGTTGCTGGGTCGTGTCTGACTCTTTGTGACCCCATGGACTAAACAATCCATGGAATTCTCCAGGCCAGAATACTGGAGTGGGTAGCCTTTCCCTTCTCCAGGGGATCTTCCCAACCCGGGATCAAACCCAGGTCTCCCGCATTGCAAGTGGATTCTCTACCAGCTGAGCCACAAGGGAAGCCCAGTAATGATAAGTAGAGCAAGAATAAGTAAGAGGACAATAAAGTAAATATCTGTTAATCTACAGTGATAGAAATAAATCATTGAATAAATAATAGGAAAGGCTCTTTCTTACAGTCGATTAACAGCTATTAAATATAGTAGATAGGGGCTAGAAATAGGAAATGACCATCTGGCCAAGACCATAATGACAAAAAGCAGCCACATCACTTTGCCGACAAAGGTCCGTATAGTCAAAGCTATGGTTTTTCCAGCAGTCATGTACAGATGTGAGAGGTGGACCATAAAGAAGGCGGCAGCCAAAGAATTGGTGCTTTCAAACTGTTTTTCTGGAGAAGACTCTCGAGAGTCCTTTGGACTTCAAGGAGATCAAACCAGTCAGTCCTAAAGGAAATCAACCCTGAATACTCATCGGAAGGACTAACGTGAAGCTCCAATACTTTGGCCACCTGATGTAAAGAGTCGACTCATTAGAAAAGACCCTGATGCTGGGAAAGATTGAGGACAGGAAGAGAAGGGGACAACAGAAGATGAGATGGTTGAATGGCAACACCGACTCAATGGGAGAAAGTGAAGGACAGGAAAGCCTGGTGTGCTGCAGTCCACGCAGTCACAAAGAGTCCGACGTGACTTAATGACTGAACAACAAGCACAGAGATGACAGTGGTACCCGGATGCTGGAACCAGCAGGGAGTGGTGCTGAGACTCGGACCTGGGCGCAGCCTCAGAGCGTCGCCCCAGGGCTGTACTCACTGCACAGAGAAAGCGGCGGCACCTTTACCGCGTGAGGAAGTCTGGGGCCAGGCTCTCAGAAGGGCGCAGGCCCCTCCCAGACACTCCTGCCAGAGAAGCATCTCTCAGTCTGCTCTGAGGACGCATCAGTTGGCCCACAAGGAGGGTCCTGCCCGGGCTCCACAGAAGCGTCAAGAGAAGCAAAGACCGAGGTGCCAGGCCAGGTCCTGAGGGGCCCAAGGGGCAGCCAGCTGAGCACATGTGCAATTGGGGCAGAGCAGACGGGCTTCAGTGAGACTAGGAGGACGCCCAGTGGGGCAGACAGATGAATCAACAGCGCTGGATCAACAGGCCGAGCTGAATGGGACCACGCGCTCAGGTCCCGTGACACATTAGCATCTGGGGAGGCCCAGGGCAAGGCGCGTGAGGCTCCTTTACACGGCTTTACAGTGTTAACAGACAAGTGCAAGCTATTGTAAGCTGCAAACCTAGGAACAGAAAAGGTTTTATTTATTTATTTTCATTTTTTGCAAGGGAGGGCAGATCCAGCCATGCACCCAGGAGGAGGCTGGTGAACATCAGCCAGCTTCCACCATAGATTCACAGGGTTAAGAGGATTTGTCCCTGCAGTTCCCTCATAGCTTGTTGGTAAATCATCTGCCTGCGATGCAGGAGGCCCAGGTTCGATTCCTGGGTCAGGAAGATCCCCTGGAGAAGAAAATGACAACCCACTCCAGTACTCTTGCCTGGAGAATCCCGTGGATGGAGGAGCCTGGCAGGCTACAGTCCACAGGGTCGCAAAGAGTCGGACACGACTGAGCGACTTCACCACCACCACCAAAGAACAGAGGAAGGATGTTCTTGACGGAGACAGAGGCACACGCAGGGCTCTGAAGCAAGGCAGCTCGGGTGCCTCAGTTGCTGAAAGGAGAGTGAGCTGCGGCCTGGTGAGCGAGGGTAGGGCAGAAGGGGAGACTGGGGAGAAACCGGGAGGGGCCGACTGGGAGGGGGGTTGTGGTTAGAACTTCTGTTGTGATGAAATATGTCAAGTTCACCACTGCAGCCATGTTAAGCGTGTCGTTCAGTGGCGGTAAGTGCGCTCCCGCTGCCCAGCGGTCATCGCTGCTGTCCATCTCCACAATGCCTTCATCCCCCCAGACTCTGCCCACTTACACACTCCCAGCCCCTCTCCCCACCTTGGCAACCACGAGTTTCCTCTCTGTCTCTCAGAATCCGACCACTTTGGCTCAGTCATTTAATATCTGTCCTTTTGTGTCTGGCCTGTTGCTCTCAGCGTAACGTCTTCAGGGTTCTTCGTTCTGGCAGTTGCAGCACTATCAGAACCTCCTCCTCGTTTAGGCCCACACACGACCCGCTTGCCGGCATGCAGCACGTCTGTCCATTCCGTCGGTGGGCGCTTGAGTTGTTTCCTGTTTCAGTTACCATGTATGGTGCTGCCAGGAAGCTTTTTGTACAAATACCTGTTTGAGTCTCCACTTTCCATTCTTTGGGGCATGTGCCAAGAAGAGGAATTGCTGGACCGTGTGGTAATTCTATATTTAATTTTTTGAGGAACCGCCATAAAATTTTTTAAATGATGCTGGGCCTGGAGAGGAGGTTTGCTGGGGACCTGGTGGCGGAGCTACAGGAAAAGCAACTACTAAAAGGTTCACCCGAGCACTTCTTTGTTGCTGGGATGGACAAATATTTTCCCACCAGTTTCTGGTGGTCCCTGAGTGTCCTACCCCCTTATTGGGAAGAGATATACTCAGTGAACTGGGGACCACCCTTGTGATGGGAAGTTTTTCAGCCCCCAGAGCTCTACAGCTCCTGGTCACTACTGAAGAACCCGTTACACCTTCAATAGAGAGGGACCAAAAACTATGGGAAGACAAAATTAACCCCCAGGTGTGGGACCAGGGGATTCCTGGACGAGCCCACCAAGCTGAACCGGTCACCATTGTCCTCCGAGATCCCACTCGGTTTCCTAACCGGAAACAATATCCTCTCAAAAGAGAGGCTCGGGAGGGACTACAGCCTTTAATAAATAAATTCCTCGCTTGTGGGCTATTGGTCCCCACCAGTTCGCCATATAACACCCCAATCCTCTCAGTAAAGAAAAAAGACGGAACCTGGCGAATGGTTCAAGGTCTCCGGATCATAAATGAAGCTGTAGTCCCCCTCCATCCCACAGTACCCAATCCCTATGTAATCTTGGGAGAAATCCCACCCAGTGCCAAGTGGTTTACAGTCTTGGATCTCAAAGATGCATTTTTTTGCTTACCACTGGCTAAAGAATCCCAATACCTTTTTGTCTTTGAGTGGGAGGCCCCAGGAGAAAAACACCAACAGATGGCTTGGACAGTATTACCTCAGGGGTTCAGAGATAGCCACCACCTGTTTGGACAAGCCCTTAGCCGGGATCTCCTAGATCTGGACCTGGGACCTAATGGGAAAATATTACAATACGTAGATGACCTACTAATCTGCTCTCCAGATGAGAAAAGCGCCCAACAACATGCAATTCAGGTTCTAAACTTTTTGGCAGAAAGGGGATATAAAGTCTCCTGTGCTAAGGCACAGATGGTCGAGACAAAGGTCACTTACCTGGGAGTTCAGATTACACACGGGTCCAGGAGGCTGTCCTCTGATCAGGTACAGTAGCCCTCCCCCACGACTCGAAAACAATTGCGAGCTTTCCTGGGGCTAACTGGTTATTGTAGAATCTGGATACCCAACTAGGGTCTAATTTCCCAGCACTTATATGAAAGCTTAAAGGGACGAGATGATTCAATCCCACTAATGTGGGGAACTCCTCAAAAGGAGGCAGAGGCTACACTAAAACAGGCCTTAACTCAGGCACCTGCCTTGAGGTTGCCAGACCCAGAAAAAGCAGTCCAACTTTATGTCCATGAAAGAGAGGGAATAGCCTTGGGAGTGTTAACTCAGAGGTTGGGATCTGAGCCCCAGCCTGTAGCTTACTTATCCAAGAGGCTCGATCCAACTGCCCGAGACTGGCCCCCCTGCCTTCGAAATCTTGTACCTATTGCAATCATGATAGAAGATGCTTTAAAACTCTCCTTTGGGAGCAAACTAACTATTTTTACCAGCCACCAAGTAAAACAACTCCTAAATGGGAGAGGCCATTTATGGATGTCTGATCAAAGAATCCTCAGATATCAAATAATGCTGATGGAAAATCCAGGCCTCACTATATCCCCTTGTGAGGTTCTTAACCCAGCCACCCTCCTCCTTACCCCCGAGGGCTCTCTCCCATTTCAGTCCTGTCTAGAAACCTTGGACCACTGGACAAAACCCTGAGAGGGATTGTCAGAAGATCCTCTGACCAATCCTGAGGAAATCTGGTACACCGATGGAAGCAGCTTTGTCTTGGATGGAAAAAGAAGAGCCGGGTATGCAGTAGTCTCCAATTTTGAGACCATAGAGGCTAAGCCTCTGCCACCAGGTACTTCAGCCCAATTAGCTGAGCTTGTAGCCCTGACTTGAGCTTTACAGCTGGGAAAAGGAAAAAGAATAGCCATTTACACTGACTCCAAGTATGCCTTTCTGGTGCTACATGCACATGCGGCTGTTTGGAAAGAAAGGGGCCACTTGACCACCGAGGGTCCCCAATCAAATACAGATGATCAGATTCTTCGACTCTTGGAGGCAGTCCATCTGCCCACTGAGATTTCAGTCTCCCACTGTAAAGGACACCAAAAAGGGAACACGGAAGTGGCACGAGGGAACCAAGCAGCTGCTCAGGCAGCTAGGAGAGCAGCATTACAGAACCATGACCTAATAGGGATTGCCACCTTAGTTCCACAGACTAGTCTGCCAGAAACTCCTTCATATACTGAAGGTGAGACTCTTCAAGCTAAGAGCGAGGGCTTTCAAGAAGATCATATGGGGTGGTTCCAAAAGGAGGGACTCCTTTTTCTGCCTGGGAACCTCCAATGGAAGCTGGTTAACTCCTTACATGCCACCACTCATTTAGGAGAAAAGGCCCTCCAAAGATGACTAGAAAGGTCCTTCAGAGGAACAGGCCTCCAAACAACTGTAAGACAGGTGGTCTCCTCTTGTCCCACTTGCCAGTTAAACAACCCTCAAGGAGCTCGAAGACCCCAGCTGGCCCAGCCTGCCCAACGACATGGGGCCTACCCAGGAGAGGACTGGCAGGTGGACTTCACCCAGACACCAGTTTCCCAAGGGTATAAATACCTATTAGTCGTGATAGATACATTCACAGGATGGATTGAACGCTTTCCCACCAGGACTGAGAAGGCTGAGGAGGTGGTAAAAAAACTGCTCCATGAAATCATTCCAAGATTTGGTCTGCCCAGGTCATTACAAAGTGACAGTGGGGCATCCTTTACTTCTAAGGTCACCCAAAGAGTCTCAAAAGCATTGGGCATTACTTATTATCTCCATTGTGCCTGGAGGCCTCAATCTTCAGGAAAAGTAGAAAGAGCCAATCAATTCTTAAAATCAGCAATAAAAAAGATAACCCAGGAGACCTCCCTGGGATGGAAGGAGGCTTTACCAATAGCTCTCCTCCGCACTCGCATTGCCCCTAAGGAACAGGTTGGTCTTAGTCTTTATGAGATGCTATATGGGAGACCTATTGTTTATGTCAATGACCTCTTCCTAGATCCAGAGGCTCAGACCCTCCAGTCTTATACCATAGCCATTGGGCAGTTCCAACAGGATATATGCTTGTGGGGTATGAGCCAGGACCCAAAAGATTCTAAAGAGTCACCACTATATGCTCCAGGAACTCAAGTCCTAATTAAAGTCTGGAAAGACAGGTCCCCAAAGGCTCAACTCCAGCCAACATGGAAGGGCCCCTACCCTGTAATACTTTCTACCCCCACAGCAGTCACATGCTAGTAAAGTAATGCTCAAAATTCTCCAAGCCAGGCTTCAGCAATATGTGAACTGTGAACTTCCTGATGTTCAAGCTGGTTTTAGAAAAGGCAGAGGAACCAGAGATCAAATTGCCAACATCTGCTGGATCATGGAAAAAGCAAGAGAGTTCCAGAAAAACACCTATTTCTGCTTTATTGACTATGCCAAAGCCTTTGACTGTGTGGATCACAATAAACTGTGGAAAATTCTGAAAGAAATGGGAATACCAGACCACCTGACCTGCCTCTTGAGAAATTGTATGCAGGTCAGGAAGCAACAGTTAGAACTGGACATGGAACAACAGACTGGTTCCAAATAGGAAAAGGAGTACGTCAAGGCTGTATATTGTCACCCTGCTTATTTAACATATTATATGCAGAGTACATCATGAGAAATGCTGGACTGGAAGAAGCACAAGCTGGAATCAAGATTGCTGGGAGAAATATCAGTAACCTCAGATATGCAGATGACACCACCCTTATGGCAGAAAGTGAAGAGGAACTAAAAAGCCTCTTGATGAAAGTGAAAGAGGAGAGTGAAAAAGTTGGCTTAAAGCTCAACATTCAGAAAACGAAGATCATGGCATCTGGTCCCATCACTTCATGGGAAATAGATGGGGAAACAGGGGAAACAGTGTCAAACTTTATTTTTCTGAGCTCCAAAATCACTGAAGATGGTGACTGCAGCCATGAAATTAAAAGATGCTTACTCCTTGGAAGGAAAGTTATGACCAACCTAGACAGCATATTGAAAAGCAGAGACATCACTTTGCCAACAAAGGTCCGTCTAGTCAAGGCTATGTTTTGTCCATTGGTCATGTATGGATGTGAGAGTTGGACTGTGAAGAAAGCTGAGCGCCGAAGAATTGATGTTTTTGATCTGTGGTGTTGGAGAAGACTCTTGAGAGTCCCTTGGACTGCAAGGAGATCCAACCAGTCCATTCTAAAGGAGATCAGCCCTGGGTGTTCTTTGGAAGGAATGATGCTGAAGCTGAAACTCCAGTACTTTGGCCACCTCATGCGAAGAGTTGACTTATTGGAAAAGACTCTGATGCTGGGAGGCATTGGGGGCAGGAGGAGAAGGGGATGACAGAGGATGAGATGGCTGGATGGCATCACTGACTCGATGGCGTGAGTCTCAGTGAACTCCGGGAGTTGGTGATGGACAGGGAGGCCTGGCGTGCTGCGATTCATGGGGTCGCAAAGAGTCGGACACGACTGAGCGACTGAACTGGTGGCAGAGGGCGGCTGGTGGGTGGAGAAGGAGCCAGAGGCCTGCAGGCGGGAGCTGCCCTGTGAAGGGGAGCCCGGGGCCGGACAGAAGCTCCGACCTTCTCCGCAGAGCTGCTCGCAGCGCTAGTCCCGTCCTGTATGCGGTGTCGCACGGGAAGTGCGCAGCTTGGCGCACACGACAGTGGTTCGTGACCGCCTTCCGTCTGCACGTACAGCTTCCGGAAACCATCAGGAGCCTCAGCACCGTCACCTGAGGCTGTAAATTACACCAGGACGAGCGTCCGGATTTGGAATGAAAAAAACATCTTAGCATTATGCATGTTAGCTACTGCTGAGGTGGGACTGTTAGGGGAAGCACGCTGACTAAAACCGCCCTCCCTGGCCAGGCACCACGGTAACCATTTGCATGAGTTGTTTTATGACTGGAGGTCCTGGTAAGGAACATGGAACTAATAAGCCACCACCCACACGAAGAGTGCGGGAAAGGTCAAAAGGAGACACCACGTGTCCCACCACCTCCCAGAATCCTCCTCTCTGGCTTCCATCTTGGCTGAACAGGGCGTGCACCAGCAGGAAGGACCCTGAGTCAGAACGATGGGCTAAAGACGGCCTGGAAGCTAATCCCATCACGTAAAACCAGAGCCGCGAGCCGCGTGGCAGAGCTGTTCTGGGTCCCCTTACCCTCCTGCTCTCCGCCCAGGTGCCCTTTCCCAGTAAATCTCTGGCTTTGTCAGACATGTGTCTCCTTGATCAATTCATTCCCGAATGTTAGACAAGAGCCTGGCTCTGGGACCTGGTCGCCCTTCCTGCAACAGTCCCACACGCTCTTAACTGTTGCCCAAACCTAATACTGCTCTAGGGTTCCCATCTTTTCTTGCCGCCATGCTGGGCTCTCAGCGTCCTCTTTGTCTGAATCCCGTGTTGAC
Organism: Bos indicus x Bos taurus; assembly: GCF_003369695.1. Taxonomy (NCBI): domain Eukaryota; kingdom Metazoa; phylum Chordata; class Mammalia; order Artiodactyla; family Bovidae; genus Bos; species Bos indicus x Bos taurus. Next base: position 1,775,498 of record NC_040079.1, on the reverse strand, counting down.
TTCGCCACGGAGACTACCCTCTCTGGGTCTGTGTCTGATCGTACGTTTGAACAGACTCTTCACTCCAACTGCTGTTTCGTCTACCAGTTTTTCTCGTTATCCTTTATGATTTGGGGGGTTTCCATCTTTACCCATCCTTGAGATCGCAAAGATGTTCCCGTCTTTTCGTCACTACTTTTGAAGTTTTGCATTTCACTTAGATCTCAGCCCAGTTTATTTTGCAAATGATTTGGGGAACATTATTTCATGTAACAATTAAAGTTAGATTCTTCCCTCGAATCATGAGCCTTGCTTCCTTAGCTGGCTTGTGGCACCACGTTGCGTGTGCAGCGAGTTTTCTCTGTTTATCTGAGAGAGGGAGAGGGGGAATGTGCATGATTTGGGGCTTCTGTTTCTATGTTAGTATCTCACTGTTTTCATTCATAAAATTTTGTAATACGCTGTAGTAACTCGTAGGAAAAGAGCCAAAATCTGCCCCCCAGAATGTCTTCCAAAAATATACTCTCTCAGTACATTAAAATACAGTAGGTGACTTTTTGTTTTATCTTCATGGAGACATTGTGCTCGCAACTGGACAGTTGCTCTGCGGGACTGGTGCGGCGCTGTGGGCCCTGGGCCTCTGCTCTGCACCCTCCCGTGGACTGCAGCCCTGAGGCTCTCCTGCCCCTTAGCTTTCTGCACCCCGCAGTGCCATTGTAGCAGGAACTTCTGGGGAACAGCGTGTGAGAGGCCCCGTCCAAGGGAGCAGACAGGAGACACCCGTGTGCCGCTCTGACGTGGCCTGTGGCTGATGAGAGATTCTCACAGGGAGAGCTCCATCTCACGATGCTGGAAGGGCTGCCTCCTGCTGTCCGTGTTGCTATGGACGCATCTGATGTGCTTCTGGCTCCTGGTACTTTGGATCTTTTTCTGCCTCTGCAGCATCACAGTGACCGGACTTGGGTGAGTCCTTCATTCCGGCCTTGCTGGGTGCTCTCTGGCTAGAAACAGGTGTCCTCTTCTGGGAGACGTTGGGCTATTTTCTTTAAGTTGTGTACTCTCTGTTTTCTTTTCTTTCTGGAATGCCTGACTTTCAGATGTCAGACTGATCCTTGAGTTTTCTTATTTTCTGTCTCCTCCTTTACCGTGTTCTTCTACTTTGAGATTACCTTAGCTTCCTCCTCCAGTCTTTTGGTTGACTCTGGTATTTCCATTGGACACTAAAACGTTTCTGTCTTCGAGAGCTCTTTCTCGTACTCTGAGCGGGCCTGTCAAGGCCTCCCATTCTTGTTCCGCAGACCTAGCACTTCACTCTCCATCCCTGAAGGCAGCCCTGTGGGTTGATGCTGTGTCCACTCAGTGGCCTGGGGCCACGGTGGGGAGAGCGGAAGCTGTGCTGACGCCCCCACCACCACTCTCCCGAGCTCCTCGTGGTTCCTTCTCCAGAGTGAGTGCTTCCACTGGAACAGATGCTCTGGGCCTGCTCCAGGGTAGACACGCAGAGGATCCTCAAACGTGGCTGAGACAAGGACTGATTCTAACGGGTAACTGTACATCATAAATTTTTAGCAAGGGAAGAACTGGGTTGATACTTATTTTACAAAGGTCACTGGCAGCAGAAACAAGCAAAATTGGAGGAAGGCAATGCCGAAAGCTGAAAGAGAAGTTAGCTGAGAAATGAGGAGACCTTTGGCCAACACCTATGAAAAATTCGTAAAATAGGATATCAGCCCGGCCTGCTTTATAGAATCATTGTGAAAATGAAATAGATATGGGGAATTTTTTGTAAATAAAAACAACATAAATATAAGATATTATTCACCTTGAGAGTCCCTTGGACAGCAAGGAGATCAAACCAGTCAATCCTAAAGAAAATCAACCCAGAATATTCACTGGAAGAACTGATGCCGAAGCTGAAGCTCCAATACTTTGGCCACTTGATGCAAAGAGCTGACTCATTGGAAAAGACCCTGATGCTGGGAAAGATTGAAGGCAGGAGGAGAAGTGGACGACAGAGGATGAGATGGTTGGATGGCATCACGAACTCGATGGACTTGAGTTTGAGCAAGCTCCGGGAGTTGGTGAAGCACAAGGCAGCCTGGCGTGCTGCAGTCGATGGGGCTGCAAAGAATTGGACACGACTGAGCGACTGAACAACACCAAATTATTCTCCTTGACTTCTGTTCACCCGTATAAAAGCAGCATTCTAAATACGGTGGAATGAAGTAAGTAATGTGAATGTCTTGCCTTAATATTTGCAAAATAATGTCATTAAAATGCTGCATGAGTTACCACCCTCTAAAATATACTGGACTCACATTCCCTCTTATTTGCATTTCAGCACAGAAGTTGGGCCTCTTTGACCCTCCCGCGTTGCCACTGTCGGCGGATGAATGGGACAGAGTGAAGCAGAGGTCCGTTGAGCAGGGGGACTCCATGCAGCCGTGCCCGATATGCAAAGAGGAGTTTGGACTTCACCCGCAGGTGTTTGACGTGAGCCTTAGATAAGCAAGCCTGCGGGCATTCTCCGGTGACTGGACTCTGAACTGGGGATTAAGAGGGTCCACCTTCTTTCTTCAGTCTCTTCCTCCCGCTTGACCCTCAAAGACTCAACATTTTCTTTTCCATTAGTTAAGTTTGTATATGAGAAAGAGCTAAACACCCTCACTGAACAGTCTTATTTACTGATTGCTCTTAATTCTCAAGTACAGAATTTGTACAAGACTGTTCCCACTCCACCGACTGTGCCCAGCAGGGGTGGGGAAACCCAGCTGGCAAGGTGCACAGAGCAGAAGAGTGGGGATCATTTATGTTGTGTTGAGAAATGAAATCCTAAAAGGAAAACCGAGGTCTAATATCTCCAAAGAATCTGTGGGAGGGTCTTTAAGTAAAATCTTATAACGATTTTTGTTATGAAAGTTTACCATAGTTAAGACTGATGATAATATAGCTAATATACAATCGGTCTGTGTCATAGGTTTTTTTTTTTTCCTATACATACTTTGACTAATTAAACTTCAATCTCATGGAAGTTAAGGGGCTCTGCTATTCCTAGAATCTTTTTTTGTTTGTTTTTAGCAAATGACCACCCTGAGTAATTTCTCTCATGTGTATCATTATGCTTCCTACACAGAAGCACTAGGAACTTTGCTTTAAAAAAAAAATACAGTAAATATATTTATAAGGAGGCTTAGAATTCACAGCCTAGGAATCCCAGGCTTCATCTACCAACCTGGCACATGAACTCTCAAACTTCATTTGTTTTAATAAGTTTTTATGGTTAATGAGTTAGTTCACAGTCATAAACTTTTGTTCTTTACTAATTTGAACTCACACATTATTTTAAACATACTTATTATGTTCTAGTTCTCTATCAAGACCTAATCTCTTAGGTACATGAAGGTTGGGTATTTCAGAATGATTGTGGTCCTTAAAGTGCGGAAGTAGCTCTGGGACGATTTAGCCTTTAGTGAAAGAGCCGCGAGGAGTCTTTCTGGCCCCAACAACCTCTTCCAAGTGTCTGCAGCACAGACATTTGGTCCGATGGTGATGTGAGGAAGGGAGGCTTGCAGCTGAATATCTGAAGGGGGAGCAGGGTGTCACACACCCAGCGTTTCTCCCATTCTGCTTTTTATAAACTTCTCACTGTAACAGTTTTGATTATAGATACAGACACGTGTCTCTCGTGTTTCTAGTTCTCAGGTTTAGCTCTCCTTTGGTGGTGTTTACTCACTCAGAGCAACCCCGTAGACTGTAGCCCACCAGGCTCCTCTGTTCATGGGATTCTCCAGGCAAGAATACCGGAGTGGGTTGCTATTTCCTTCTCCCTGGGTAGGATCTTCCCCACCCAGGGACTGAATCCCAGTCTCTTGTATTGGCAAGCAGATTCTTTACCACTGAGCCAACTGGGAAGCCCAGTTTTTCCTTAGTCAGCATTTTCCCAACGTTTGATCATTTCAACTCATGTGTCTCTGAGGTGGGCGTTATATCCCCTAACCGATGAGGAAATAAACACTCCCCGTGATCCACAGCACGCTGCCTCAGGACATGAGCTCAGCAGGGCTGGGATCCAACCCTGACTTCGAGGACACTGTCAGTGTGTTTACCACCATTGAGTCATTCAGTTTTCTTATCTCAGAGAACACTTGCCAATAACAACTATTCATGAACGTTTAATAGTATACTTTAAATATACAGAGTTCAGTTCAGTTCAGTTGCTCAGTCATGTCCGACTCTGCGACCCCATGGACTGCAGCATGCCAGGCTTTCCTGCCCTTCACCATCTCCCAGAGCTTGCTCAGACGCATGTCCATCGAATTGGTGATGCCATCCAACCCTCTCATCCTCTGTCATCCCCTTCTCCTCCTGCCTTCAGTCTTTACCAGCACCAGGGTCTTTTCCAGTGAGTCAGCTCTCCACATGAAGTGGCCAAAGGATTGGAGTTTGACTTTCAGCATCAGTCCTCCCAACGAATATTCACGACTGATTTCCTTTAGGATTGACAGGTTGGATCTCCTTGCAGTCCAAGGGACTCTCAAGATTCTTCTCAACACCACAGTTCTCAAAAGCATCAATTCTTCAGCGCTCAGCTTTCTTTACAGTCCAACTCTCACATCCATACATGACTACTGGGAAAACCATAGCTTTGACTAGACAGACCTTTGTCAGCAAAGTAAGGTCTCTACTTTTTAATATGCTATATAAATTAGTCATAGATTTTCTTTTAATCTTTAATTAGCTTTTTAATCTTTAAGGAGTAAGCGTCTTTTAATTTCATGGCTGCAGTCACCATCTGCAGTGATTTTGGAGCCCCCAAATACACTCTCACTGTTTCCACTGTTTCCCCATCTATTTGCCATGAAGTGATGGGACTGGATGCCATGATCTTAGTTTTTTGAACGTTGACTTTTAAGCCAACTTTTTCACTCTCCTCTTTCACTTTCATCAAGGGGCTCTTTAGTTCTTCTTCACTTTCTGCCATAAGAGTCGTGTCATCTGCATATCTGAGGTTATTGATATTTTTCCCCACAATCTTGATTCCAGCTGTGCTTCATCCAGCCCAGCATTTTGTATGATGTACTCTGCATATAAGTTAAATAAGCAGAGTGACAATATACAGCCTTAATGTACTCCTTTTCCTATTTGGAACCAGTCTGTTGTTCCATGTCCAGTTCTAACTGTTGCTTCTTGACCTGCATACAGGTTTCTCAGGAGGCAGGTAAGGTGGTCTGGAATTCCCATCTCTTGAAGAATTGTCCACAGTTTGTTGTGATCCACACAGTCAAATGCTTTGGCATCAATAAAGCAGAAGTAGATTTTTTTTCTGGAACTCTCTTGCTTTTTCGATGATCCAAAGGATGTTGGCAATTTGATCTCTGGTTCCTCTGCCTTTTCTAAATCCAGCTTGAACATCTGGAAGTTCACGGTTCACGTACTGCTGAAGCCTGGCTTGGAGAATTTTGAGCAAGACTATGTGGACCTTTGTCGGCAAAGTCATGTTTCTGCTTTTTAATATGCTGTCTAGGTTTGTCATAGCTTTTCTTCCAAGAAGCAGGCTTAAACGATGATAATTTAAAAGGACCCACGTTAATGAGTTTTTGCAATTTAGGCTTCTTGGTGGCAGTAAGTTTCAAGGATCGGTTTTAGAACTTTCTGAGTTGTATTTATTTTGATATTTCTTCCATTCTTCCCATTAAGAAGAGAAGTATAGACTGAATAAAGGGGTGCTGGTGGGATGAGGGGATGATTCATTAAAACTGGGAGGTATCCCTCAGGCCGGGTGGCCCAGGGAAGGCTGGGCCCCCGTGCCTCTCATGCCTTGGAACATGCGCTCCTGGCGAAGCTTATCTGCTGCACCCCCCTCCAGCCCAGCTCCCTCAGAGAGACTTCAGGAACGCGGAGCAGGGGAGTGGGCTGCATGCTGGCTGGCCTGGTCTCACCCTTCCCTGGTCCTTCCTTCTGGAAGAACCAACGGCCTTTCTCTTCATTCAGTCTAAGCTCCTTTGTTCCAGCCCAGAATATCTTTAGACAGTCTGGACATAACATCTCAACCCAGAATATTATAGCATCACCGACTCAATGGACATGAGTCTGAGCAAACTCTGGGAGACAGTGAGGGACAGGGGAGCCTGGTGTGCTGCAGTTCATGGGGTCACAAAGAGTCGGGCACGACTAAGCGACTAACCAACAACGGGATACCATTATTCAGTGGGAATGTGGGCCTCGGAAAGGTGGAATTTTCTGGCGGCCACCCTTGCCCTGCATTTAAAGGAGAAAAAGTAATTCATGTGTCTCTGGGATTTAGTGCTCATTAAATTTGAGATAGCAGTTGAGTTGAACAGAGTCCTAAGAAAAGGTGTTTGCTTTCTGTCCTCTGCACCCTGCCCCCAGCCTGGGTCCCTGCCAGCTGTGCTCTTTCTTGGGATCTGCCCAGAAATACTTCTCTTTTATAATCATCTCATTTTTAAATATACACTTATTCTGTAGCAATATTCTGTTCGTTTGATGTTTCAGATTGTTGTTAAGTTTCTCTTGTGGAGATTATATACCTGTGCCATGCTAAACTTTAACTCCGAATATTGTAAATATCAAGGTTGTTAATCTGCTTCTTAACTTTTTCAAAGAAGCAACACAGCTTACCTTTCAAAGAGTCAGAACTTTTCTTTTAATTAATGCATTTATGCTGCTTCTCCTTTAAACTAATTTAAGCTTCAAACCTCCTTTGTCTTCTCTGAACAGGTGCTGCTCTCCTGCTCACACGTGTTCCACAGGGTGAGGAGCCCCCTCCGCGCCCCCAGGGGCCACGGCGCCCTCCGAGCTCAGAGGGCAGGGCCGCCTCTCACCTGGGTGTTTGGTCCCTCACCCCTGTCCCACTCTGGGCGACCCCACGGATTGTGGCCCACCAGGCTCCTCTGTCCATGGGATTTCCCAGACAAGGATACTGGAGAGGGTTGCCTTTTCCTCCTCCAGGGGATCTTCCCCACCCAGGGAGCGAACCTGCATTGGCAGGCAGATTCTTTACCACTGAGCCACCAGGGAAGCCCTCTCTCACTTCCCGGCTCTGAAAAGAGCCACTTATTTTATCCATAGTCACCACTGATGGCTAGAATTTGGTTTTAGAGTAGGGCTCATCCTGTTTTGGAAATTGTGACTTCTCCGTGGCGTTAGAGCTGCACATGTCCCCACGAGAGAGTGTGGTTAGTGACGTCCTCCGGCGTGGGCGAGCCCCGCTCCCTCCGAGTTCACTGCCCGGTCGCCTGAACGCAGGGACATCCACCTTCACACAGGGCTTCTCAGAAGTGTTTGATGTGCCTGCATGTACATTCTTGAAAAATATCGTTTTTCATGAGGAAGGTGTTAACATCTGATGAAACTTCTTCCCTTCATAATCTAAATTGGGCCAAGTCTCATAATTATGCGAGAAAAGAAGACTATAATTACCTGAGAAGTAAAACGTGTTGTTTCTACGTAATTACTCGTGAAATTTCAAGTGAAATGTTTTCCTTCAGGCTTGCCTTCAGGCTTTTGAAAAGTTCACAAATAAAAAAACCTGTCCTCTCTGTAGAAAGAACCAGTACCAAACGCGGGTGATCCGCGATGGGGCCCGACTCTTCAGAATCAAGTGTGCGACCAGGTGAGCAGCCCGAGCCCGAGATGTGTGCCCGCCCGCACGGGGCAGGCCAGCCCGGGCGCGCTCTGGGGGCTGCGGGGTGTGGGTCTTCCCTCCGCCGGGGCTGTCCCGGGCTGACAGCGCCCTGTGCCCTAGGATCCAGGCGTCCTGGCGCGGACACGTGGTCAGGAGGTGGTACCGGGACCTGCGGCGGACGGTGCCACCCGCAGATGCCAAGCTGAGAAGGAAGTTCTTTGAAACCAAGGTGGGTGTGACCCTGACGTGCCTGCGGGGCGTGACACCCTGAGCCAGGCTTCAGGTTTAGGCTCTTTCAAACGGTGGAATGCCGGCCCCTTAAACTGGCTTTCAAACCCCGACGGTAAATACTTTCAGATTCCCTTTTCTAGTCACCTCATGAAAGAGAAGTCGCTCAGTCGTGTCCGACTCTGCGACCCCAGGGACTGTAACCCACCAGGCTCCTACGTCCATGGGATTCTCCAGGCAAGAGTCCTGGAGTGGGTTGCCATTTCCTTCTCCTTACATAGAACTTTCCTTACATAGAACTTGTAAAATTGGATAAGGTGAAATTCAGAGCAAGCTTTTGTGTGTCCACCTTATGACAGCGATTTAGATAAACTCATCTCTTCAGAGAAAAGAAAGGGAGCCTGCTCAAGGTTTCACACCTCCTCCTGAGCAACAGAAGGGCCTCCTGGCGTCACCAAAGTGGGAGAGAGTTTTAGAAATAAGTAACTGCAGTTTCTACCTTTTCCTTTAACCAGCTTTTACCTGTGTGTGTGCATATATATTTTGGTCCGTTTAACAACTTCCCCTTATGCGCCTCATACAGAAAGGCCAGGCGCAGAGGAGGGGCCAGCCCCGACCTGCACCCCAGCTCTGCGGCCTCGGGCGACACCCCGGCTCCTGCCTGGGGCCCCGTCTGTGCTGCGAGGGCCGTCATCTCCCCCACAGAACGGAGGGCCTAGCCCACAGCAGGCACCGGAGACCGCGTTTACTGTAAACGTTACTATGTCGTTCAGATCGGTCTGTGCGCGGCTTTAGTGCGATTCCGTATTTTGTAGGCGCACCCTGCAGAGGGGATGGCGTTGTGACGGCGTCACCTGGACTCACGGGGGCAAAGCGGCAGTCACACTGTCCTATGCCCGTTGTCTGCGGAAGCACCACTCCCGTTTATTTCCATCCTTTCTAAACGCATCTGTCTTCTAGCCTGCACTCCCACGTGGGATAATGAGCGATAGGAAGTTACCCTTCGCCGTGCAAGGGGTGCCCTCTCTCCGGCTGTGTGATTCCTTGTATCCAGAGCCTAAGGACTGAGCCCCATGCGCTGGGGAGGGGTCACCGTGGGCCGTCGGCCGACCTCCTGCCCGACCTCAGGCTGCGGGGCTGATGTCAGTGTGGTCGTGATGTCTCACGACCCCACCATCCTTCTGCGTGCCCAGGGTGGGAGGCTTCTTCAGTGTCCCTGAAAGTAGGTGGATTTAGCTTGACCACAAAGCAGCGATCATAGCAGATTTTTCTAATGCCCTTTCTGGTTGCTAGGTAACGGTTCCAAGCAAGGTAGCTGTCAGTATGCACAAAAGAAAATCAGAATCATGGCCCATGTGAAATCACCATGCCTCAGACTTAATCGAGAAAGTGTACCTGATTTGCGCTCAGGAGTAGGACACCAGTAAAGGCAGCATGTGAGCAAGCGACCTTAAATACCGAGTCTCTTGATGACTCAGAGGTTGACGCGGGTGGAGTGAGCCCCTTCTGTGGCCCAGCGCGGCGGGCTGGAGCTGCCCCGGGGCAGCCCCCTTCCCTGGCGGGCGGGATGGCCGCTGGAGGGGGGCAGAAACAGGGAGGAGGCGGCCGTGGACGGGGAATCTGGGGCTCACCCCGCAGGACAGGCGCGGAGGATGTCTGCGGCAGGGGCGCGGCCTGGGCGGCTGCAGGCACCCCAGTGAAAAACCTCCGAGTTCCCTGCCGCCTGGGCCTTTCGCAGGCGTCCCCATTTTACAGAAGAAGCAGCAGATCCGCTAAAACCCCGGATAAGGGACTTGATAGAAAGGACATGTGCCGCCCTCACTGTTTCCTGGACAGTGAGCCTCTCCCCCGAATGGCTCAGGGAGCACCAGGCTCACCTCCTTAGTAGCTCCCAGCTCCACCGAGTCTTCCGTCCTCTCCAGGGAGCCTTGGCCCTTCCCCGCACGGAGCCCCTGTGCTCACCACCCCCAGCCTGGATGGGGCCGCTGTCTCACCTCCACCGGAGACGGCGACCCCGCGTGTTGTGGTTCATTCTGAGCCAGTAAGCGACTGTCTACCATGTTGGTTTTTCCTCTTCCTCTTATGTCCCTTCCATGCTTTTCTGCATTCTTAGTCTGACAGTAAGGCTTATTCTCTGTGCTCCTCTTAATAATTTATAAGATATAATAATAATTATTATATATAATTATTACATAAATATATGTGGGCTCTCAAATCAGAAATTATCATTTCCACTTGGAAAAATTTAATGACAGACTCAATAGTCATTTTACCTTCTGTGTATAATTTTTTTATTTTCATGCATCAGTTTAAGATAACTTTGGAAAGCATAGACCACCCATTGCATTCACACGGAGCAGAGTTGAGCGGCTCAGCTGGCTGCGCACCCCCCATACTTCACGTCACTCTTCGCCAGAAGCGTTGTAACTTAGTGAAGTTATACTCCTACTTTGTCGCACAAATAGGCATAATTGCCTCTTTAAATTTATGAAATCTAGAATCCCCGGCTCTCTCTGCTAGTTTCCTGGATCTTCTCCACAATATTTTCACACCTCACCCCAGCCCACTAATCCCGTTTGGCCATGAACAATAGACATCTGTAAACCCAAACCTCATTTTCAATAACTGAAGACTGAATTTACATCAGGTAGCAGATTGGCAGAAGTATACACTCCTGTCCCTGCTCCTGGTGGCTCCTGGGGGCCTTGGATACTTAAATGCCTTCCTAGGTGGAGCCCAGAGACCGTCCTTTATGATACAGACCACTTCTTATCATTTATTGAATGACTCTTGTGATTTGATGACTTTTCCTTCCTCTTCCAACTTGATGGACTCACTTGTTGAGCTATAAGTATGATCTTGTTCAGTCACAATCGTGTCTGACTCTTTGTGACCCCATGGACTACAGGACGCCAGGCCTCCCTGTCCATCACCATCTCCCGGAGCCTGCTCAGACTCATGTCCATGGAGTCAGTGATGCCATCCAACCATCGCATCTTGTATCGACCCCTTCTCCTCCCGCCTTCAGTCTTTCTCAGAATCAGGGACTTTTCCAATGAAGAGTCACCTTTTCCTAGGGATGATCTAGGAAATGTTAATATACAACATTAAGTGCCAGCATGCTTGTGTGGAATCTGAGAGATGATTAAACTGAGTCACTGAGTTTCATATCACCCAGGAGTCTATGGATACACCCAGACTACACGGATGTACACAGATAACAGTCTGAGAACCATATCAGTAAATTACTGTGAGCTGCTGGGTGGAAGATTGTTGGGGAACTGCATTTTTCACACACAGTCTCAAAGGAACCACCCCAGAGATGAGTCAGAATCTATCAAGAGGAGAAGTGCAAACACTGGAAACGTGCAGTAATCCTCTTATAAGCCCAGGGCCCACGATGCCAGTCACTGGGCAGATTGACCCTGAGCCCCTCGTGTGCGTGTGGAGCGCTGGGACAGAGCTGCGCCTTTGCACTTACACACCTGAGCCCAGCCACAGGGGCCCCTGTAAGCAGGTGGACCCGAAATGAGAAATACTCTGTGAAACAGCTGACTTCAACAGAACATGTCATAAAGAAAAAAAGAGGAATGTTCTTGAACAAAGATACTTGAGAGATATAACATTTAAATGTCATGAAAAGTCTTTGACCGGATCCTGGGTCAACAGTAAACATGAAAGGAACGCGAAAACCAAGCAACTGTGACAGCGCCAAAGGAGCTCAGTGACCCTCCCGATGACTGACTCCAAAGACGTGGGGATCCAGGGTTTACATGGAAGAGAACTCAGACGTCTTGAGGAAGCTCAGTGAGCTACCATAAACACAGAAAAACCATTCAACAATCTCAGGAACACAACATGGAAACAAAGTGAGAAATTTAACAGAGTGATAGAAAAATTAAAAAGAACCAAGAAAATTCTGGAGCGGAAGTATACAATGAATGAAAAAAAAAAAAAAAAAAACTTTAATAGAAGGCCTAAACAGAATGTTTCAAACAGAAGAGTGTGAGTTAGAAGACAGAACTTCTGAAATTATTCAGTAAGGGGAGAACAAAGAGAAACAGTGACGAAAGCATGTGTGATCCTTGGAGTACGTTAGAAGGATCAATGTGTAAATTACTACAGCCCAGAAGAAGAGAGGGCGAGGAGGCAGATAGTATACAAAGAAACAGTGGCCGAGAACTTCCCAGATGGGGGAGAGACTTAGACATCCAAGTCGGTAAACCTCATAGGTCACCAAACAAATGCAATTTAAAGAGACGTTCTCCTAGACACATTATAATAACTGTCAGAAATCAAAGGCAGCATCTTAAAAGCAGCAAGAGAAAATAAGCTTATAACTAACTTAAGAAAATGCCCACAAGCTATCGGTGGGTCTCGTCAGACTCACAGGCCAGAAGGCGATATATTCAAGGTGCTAAAAAGAAAAAAAAACTGCCAAGCAAGAATCCTCTGCTAGCAAAGATGTCCTTCAGAAATGAAGGACAGGCAGCAAAGCCTGCCCCAAACAGATGGGAGCTGGGGGTCTTCATCTCTAGACCCGCCTCCTGAGAACCTTGAGTTTTTCAGGCTGAATGCTGATTTCAGGAAGGACTCTGTGGCCCGTGGACTGCAGCCACCAGGCTCCCCTGTCCATGGGCTTGCCCAGGCCAGAATACTGGAGCAGGCTGCCCTTTCCTACTCTGGGCAATCTTTCTGACTCAGAGAGTGAACCCTTGCCTCTTGTGTCTCCTGCATTGGCAGGGGTATTCTTTACTACCGCGCCACTTGGGAAGTCCAGTTAGTAACATGGGGACATATGAAAGAGAGCACACTGTCAAATTCAGAATCCTCGTGATACTGTGATACTGTGCGATACTGCTCCCTTGTAAAGGCTAAAGGACAAAGTATTAAAAATAACCATAGCTACAGTAATTTCTTGGTGAATATATTTGTCAGTACTATAAAAGAGGGAAATTATATAGTATTTGTCAGTACTATAAAAAGATGTCAATTGTGACATCACATACGTACGAGGGGGAAGTAAAGGGTGGAGTGTGTGCACTCAGTTATCAGTGCATCTGTGCGATGCTTCATGGAAGCCTCGTGGCAGCCACACAGCAGAGCCCTGCCATAGACACGCTGAGTTAGAGAGAAGGCAAGAGAGCGCTCCACTCCGCAAGACCTTCAGTCACAAAGGACCAGGGAGGGAGGAAGAGAGGAAGACAGGGACTCGGGTCAGACAGGAGGCAGTAGGGGGCGCCCGGAAGTCCTTACCTCGCAGTGATGACTCTCAATATGAATGAATGAATTTGTCCAATCAAAAGGCATAGAATGAGCAGATGCATTAAAAAGCAAAACTGCCTACAGAGAGACTTGCTCTACCAGTAAAGGCGCAAATAGGCTCACATTGAAGGGACAGGAAAAGATATTCCACGCAGGTAGAAACCGAGAGAGCAGGGGTAGCTGTGCGTCTGTAAGATAAAACAGACGGTAAAGCTGCAGCAGACAGAGAAGACCATTGTATAAGGATGAAGTAGTTAATCCAGACAGAGGGTGTGACCAAAACTAACCCAAAATGGGTGAAAGACTTAAAGCCTGAAACCACAAAACTCTTAGAAAAAAGCACAGAGGGAATCTTGGCACTGATCTTGGCCGTGATATTTTTGGAGACAACACCAAAAGCACAGCCAACAAAAGCAAAAATAAATAAACGGTCCACCGGAAACCAGCGCAACATCGTCATATCAGCTACACCGGAAACCAGCGCAACATCGTCATATCAGCTACACCGGAAACCAGCGCAACATCGTCATATCAGCTACACCGGAAACCAGCGCAGCATCGTCATATCAGCTACACCGGAAACCATCGCAACATCGTGATGTCAGCTACACCGGAAACCAGCGCAACATCGTCATATCAGCTACACCGGAAACCAGCGCAGCATCGTCATATCAGCTACACCGGAAACCAGCGCAGCATCGTCATATCAGCTACACCGGAAACCATCGCAACATCGTCATATCAGCTACACCGGAAACCAGCGCAACATCGTCATATCAGCTACACCGGAAACCAGCGCAGCATCGTCATATCAGCTACACCGGAAACCAGCGCAGCATCGTCATATCAGCTACACCGGAAACCAGCGCAGCATCGTCATATCAGCTACACCGGAAACCAGCGCAGCATCGTCATATCAGCTACACCGGAAACCAGCGCAGCATCGTCATATCAGCTACACCGGAAACCAGGGCAACATCGTCATATCAGCTACACCGGAAACCAGCGCAACATCGTCATATCAGCTACACCGGGAACCAGCGCAACATCGTCATATCAGCTACACCGGGAACCAGCGCAACATCGTCATATCAGCTACACCGGGAACCATCGCAACATCGTCATATCAGCTACACCGGAAACCATCGCAACATCGTCATATCAGCTACACCGGAAACCAGCGCAACATCGTCATATCAGCTACACTCCAACACAAATAAAGCATTTAATTAAAAACCTAATTGGGGGGAAAGGAGGGAAGAGAGAAGAGAAGTTAGGGATGGAAGCCAGATTTCTCCGAAAGTGTTCAGTTTGTGTTTTTATTGATTAAATGTTCTTAATAACTAAAAAGTAATAAATAAACTACATCAAAATAAATAGCTTCTGCACGTCACTGGAAACAGTCTACAGAATGAAAAGAGACAATCTAAAGAATGGGAGAAAATATCTGCAAATCATAAATCTTATAAGGGGGTTGTATTCAAAATATATAAAGAACTCATACAACTCAACAGCCAAAAATACCCAACCATCTGGTTTTTTTAAAATGGGCAGAGGCGGTGCCTAGGCACTCTTCTGAAAAAGACACACACACAGCCAACAGATGCATGAAAAAGGTGTTCAGCCTCAGGAATGATCAGGGAAATGCAAATCAACACCAGGGTGATACCACCTCCCGCCTGTTAGAATGACTAATGGAAAGGCGAGAAAGAACAAGTGTTGGTGAGGACGTGGAGGAAAGGGAACCTGGGCGCTGCTGGTGGGAATGTAAATAGGTACGGCCTCCATGGAGACCGCAGGGAGGTACTAACGCTTGAGTAAAAGTGGGACTGCCGTACCACCCAGTAGTTCCAGTCCTGCGCATCTGACCATCTAAGGGAGAAATCAAGAGCTCAGAGGGACTTCTGCACTCCCACGTTGATGGCAGCATTATGCACGTCGGGCATGACCCAGAAGCAGCCTGAGTGTCAACAGATGAATGGCCAAGGAAGACGTGGTGCACTTACGGTGGAAGGCAGCCCTGAGAAAGAAAGCAAGGCTACCATTTGCACCAACACACTTGAACCTTGAGGACATTATGCTAAGTGGCGTAAATCAGACAGAGAAATATGATGCGATTCCACTCGTGTGTGAAACCCGCGAAAGTCCAACTGACAGAAACAGAGCAGAACGGTGGTGGCCAGGGCCACGGGAGAGGGGCGGGCAAGGGGAGATGCCAGTCGGAGAGCAGCGTCGGCTGTGAGATGCCCTGTGCTCAGCCTGGCGGTGGCCGTCAGCAACACTGTATCAGATGCTTGAAAGCTGCCAGGAACGTGGATCAGAAATGTCCTCACCACAGACAGGAAATGGTGTTAACTCACCCTTCAGTACCTAAGAGACTCGGGTTTGACCCCTGGAGTGAGACGACCCCCTGGAGGAGGGCACAGCAGCACAGTCCAGTATTCTCGCCTGGAGCATTCCTTGGACAGAGGAGCCTGGGATGGCTGTGGGCTACGGTCCACAGGGTCCCAAAGGGTCGGCTCCGCGTGCACGCACCCTCCTGAGGGTCGGCTCCGCGTGCACGCACCCTCCTGAGGGTCGGCTCCGCGTGCACGCACCCTCCTGAGGGTCGGCTCCGCGTGCACGCACCCTCCTGAGGGTCGGCTCAGCGTGCACGCACCCTCCTGAGGTGATTGCTTCCCAACATGTAAGTGCATTGAGTCATCACACTGTACCGGAAACTCACACGACGGTATACATCAGTTCTGTCCCAACAAGGTTGTAATGAGGTAGCACATCCTTGCTAAATATCAAAATATATATAAAACTTTGGTAACTGAGATTCTTGTGAAACGACAGACAGACGGGTGAAGAACCAGTAGAAAATCACCCACCTCGGTGTCCAGAGATTCTAAATCTACAGTCAGGAGACACAGCAGATCAGTGAAGAAAAAGACCTATTGAAAAGAACGGTTAATTTCGGCATTCATGGGAAGGAGAAAAACAGACGTTACTTCATACCTTATCCTCAGAAGAGTTCCATATTAATTACACAAATACTTTCCAAGAGAATATATAAAATTACTAGAAGGCAACAGATGACGCACCAGGCCCTGAGCTGTGCCCGCCCAGGGCCCAGGGCAGCGTGGCGACCCGTGTGCGCTGGGAGCTTAGCAGACCCTCCTGACGTTGCCGCTGGAGCCAGGGGTCAGCGGCCGCCACCGTGCGGAGCTGCTCAGTAGAAAAGCACCGACACGCTGATGGCCAACGGGGTGAAATGATCGTCTTTACCTGAGTTTTAGTAACAACGGAGCATTGGCTTCTATTAATACACAGATTGAAATACACGTTATTCAGGGGGTTGGGGTATTTTCATGTGCTTTTTAAAAGATGCGATCCTGTGAATAGAATAAGTATCTCTCGGTGCAATACCGTAACAACCTAATACGAGAGATGTTAGACACGAAACAACCGTGAGCTCTGAGTTAGTGAAGAAAGAAGTCATCTTCCAGAGGTGCCTTTAGAAAAAAGACTTTCATCTCAGTTCAAAAGGATACCCTATTAAAGATAATTCAATGGCATTTTTCTAATGATGGAGACTCTTGAGAGTCCCTTGGACTGCAAGGAGATCCAACCAGTCAATCCTCAAGGATTTCAACTCTGAATATTCATTGGAGGGACTGATGCTGAAGCTGAAGCTCCAATTCTTTGGCCACATGATATAAAGAGCTGACTCACTGGGAAAGACCCCGATGCTGGGAAAGACTGAAGGCAGGAAGAGAAGGGGGCAACAGAGGATAAGTTGGTTAGATGGCATCACTGACTCAATGGACATGCATGTGAGCAAACGCCAAGAGATGGTGAAGGACACGGAAGCCTGGCATGCTGCAGCCCCTGGGGTCACAAAGAGTTGGAAACAACTCAGTGGCTGAACAGCAATGATGGAAACAGAATTTTATTATTTTCATCAAGAAACAAACATGTGTTTCAGTTTTTTAAAAAAGTTTGAGCTGATTGTTTTCCTTTAAATGCCTATAAAAATACTTTAACTTGAGCTTGTCAGTATAATGAGCCTTTCAAATCTGGAAATCACAGGTTAAGAGATTTAAAATAAAAGTGTAACTCTTGGCCCTGGATTCTCACTGTCTTCATCTTGACAGTTTTTCAGAACCAGATGTGTGTCCCAAACAGAGCCCAGCTTCAGAGGCATTGGGGTCTGCAGGTTCCCTAGTGATAGATCCAGTAAAAGATAAACCCCAAAGCCGCGGCGAGCAAGGGGTTCATCAAGGCCCCAGCGGGCGGGAGACCAGCCCTGTGACAGGGACATTCCAGGAGCGCCAGGCGCCTGCACGGGCCTGCCTTTGGCTCTGCCTTCTGACACCCGCGTGTTCACCCCATCACCCTCCTTGCACAGAACTGTAGATCAGTGCGCCGTTAGGGACCCAGTGTCTGAATTTCAGAAATCTGACAGTTTACAGAGCAAAATGGGCAGTAGCTACAGTATCGAATATGGTAGGTTTATCATTCTCTGTGGAACCAGGGGTCCTTTAAACTGGCGGTGACTTGTGCAACCAGAAGCCGCATTTCTAAGCTGTATCTCCATACTGACCACTGGCGAGAGTAAATGTAAAATCATCTTATATTCAGTCTAAAAAACTGAAATTGCCAGTAACTAGAAGGAAGAAACCGCATGACCTACTTCACCGCCCAAGGCCGACAGATGGGTGCATTTCGGCCCGGCCGCCTCCATGGGCCTGTGAAGTCGGGGCACTGCAGCGGGGTCCCCTCTCCTCGCAGCCCCTGCAGCTCCGTACCTCAGGGGTCTCCCGCTGTCCAGAGTCTGCTGGTGATCAAAGAGAAACCACGCCTCCAGCAGACTCATTACCAACTTTCAAAAACTGTCCATTGGGCCAAGTAAGAGTTAAACCCAGGCATCTCATGGAGGCCCTCAGAATCATCTGGTAAGACTGAAGGGCTGTTTTAACAGCAGAAAAGCTGGAAGTACCTGACCACACTGAATTGTTCAGCTCTAGAAGTTCCACTCCACTGAATTCCCTTTTTTTTTTTCCTTGTCTGGCAGATAGGTGAAAACTTCTCGCCATACCTGGGACCACTGGCCTGGTTCCCTTCAGGGAAAAGAAGGCTAATCCACAGAAAGGAAAGGCAAAGCCGGGGTGAGACTGTGATATTTTTAGGCACCACACATGAGGAAGTGCTCCTTTCCTTTAAAGTTGCAAGACCTCACCAAGATGGATATGTCTTTAATACTCGAGATTAGATTAGCTCCGGCCATTCTATTTTTATAAATCAATTCGTCTTTCTTGTAAAAGAACCCTGGCCTTGCGTGCTCGCCCTTCTGTCTCAGGGCGATTAATAAGGGGAATTAATGAGGTCTTCTCCCGCCTCAGCTGCCGTGCGTCTGCTGGGTGTCAGCAGTCTAGCAGAAGGCAGAGGTCATCTCTCCACAGTCACGCTCCCCCAGCCCAGGCTTTGTCTTGGCAGAGCTGCCTTGCCTGGAATACCCCTGGCACATTCCTGACGAGACGGAGCAGGGCGGAGTGAAGCTGCGCCACACCGGAGGTGGCTCAGACACCAGGCGGGGCCGCGCTAAGGACGGCAGGGGGTCGCCTGCTGAGCCCGAGCCCCGGGGAAGCGTGCGGAGCGACCCCGCGTCCGCGGCGCCCGCGCGCGCAGGGCCTGCAGTCCGCGGCGACCCCGCGGGCCGGGCGCGCTCCCGCGCCGACGGCTGAGCCCAGATCAAAGCCGCCCGGGGAGGTCACGAGAGCCGCCGCGCTCACGCCTGTCGCAGTGTGTACAGAACGCCCGAGTGTCGCCCAGAATGCAGTGGTCGGTCCTTGAGTGCCTTTGATCCTTATCTGGGAGTTCTGCTAGCATATGTCATATAATTGAGGTATGGCCTTTTATTGCGGCAATTAAAACTTTTCAAATGCATTATATTATCTCCACCCGAGCTAAAAGTCGGGGCCATTGTTTAGAAAGCGAGGTGAGGGGTCTGTCAGATGCTGCGGTTGACTTTAGGGACGGCCGCTCCCAGCCCCGCCCCTGGGAGGGTGCTCCAGCTTTTTTTTTTCATTCCATCTCACCAAACAGCATAATGGTCTTCACGTTTGCTCAGCCCTTTTGACTTCCTTTATCACATAGAGATGGCAAACATTCTGTTGCTAACTTGAAGTGGCTCCAAGCAGCAAGACGGGAGGACATTAAACCAGTAAAAGCTTATCAACGGATTCACTGATACGCTGTAAATTCCAGGCGTTTCGCTTTGCTTTTGAGGGCAGCCGTAAGTCAACACATTAGTAAGCAATTGCTGACATCAAGATGGATGCTCAGAGGGGCCCCTGGGCAGGCAGAGTTCACCTGGGCACTCCTGGGAGCGGCTCTTCTTTACTCTTCCCCGGGGATGTACTTGTAAATGACCAGTGATTGCTCTAGGTATCAGTTACCTGAATCCGTAACTGCTTAATTTATCAAATATATGAAATGTGAGGCTCAGAAAGAGAAATAGAAGATACTCATTTTTAATGGAAAATTTTATGTACTTTGTATGCTTCTGTAGAATTAATATTAACCACTAGTTTGAAAACTAGAAGCCAATCATCATCGTGTGTGTGTTTTCCAACCACTAAAGACCTCTGACCCACGTGACAGTGAGGGCTTAACAGGAGCAGAAGGATGCTGCTCAGGCAGGACTCTGGTTTGTAAGAAATATTTAATAACAGCTACACTTCTGACGTGGCCCTGACCTGGCCACAGCATAGTCAGTACCCATTTGCTAATTTAACTTTCTTAAGGATATTATTCTTGCTAACTTTTCAATACTTGAAGCGCAAGAGTGAAGACAGTCACGCCAGCTCACTTCTAGAACTGCGCCGCAAGTGCACACAGAAGGCTTTTCCACGTGTTTATCAACAAGCTAAAGCCAGTGTTACAGGCCAAATACTGAGGCTTTATTGAGCCTTAGCACTGGAAGTTTGTTCAGAATCTTCCCACACCGACAGTGTCCTCTTCTCAACCCCACGAGGAGACCGCAGGGCACTCCTGCAGAATGTGTACCCGGGGGTGGGGGTGGGGGTGGGGGGGAGCGGCGTGTGGGCCTTCATTCCTCACCTGTTGCAAATTTCAAGGCGACGTTTTTGTTGAATGCCAAGGGCCTCCCCAAGGTGAAGCGGAGGAGCCAAGAGATAAGAACTACACACAGGAAGAAGGAAGGAGCCCTGGCCGGTGACAAGTGTCAGCGGAAGGAGCCAAGAGAGCCCCTCTGGGCGGCCAGGCAGAGCGCTAGCCTGGCCGGAGAAGCGCGCCGGGGAGCGGGCGGAGGGAGCGGGGCCGGCCGGGGCAGAGCCGAGCAGGAAGGCTCGAGGAGAGGCTGCCAAGAGGCCTGAGGAGGGGAGCCGGGGTCAGAGGCGGAGTGCGCGGTGGGCCGGCTGGCGTCTGCCCACCATCCCACCTTTCTTCTGAGCCGAGTGCCCAGCTGGTCAAGGAACAACGTGGTCCCTCTCCCCGCTGGGCCACAACCGGCTCCTCCAGGCCGTCTGTGCTCTCACCCCTCACCTGCAAAAGCTAACCGGCAGGGCGAGAGCACAGTGCTTCAGCTTAGGTTAAATAACCTGCATTTTTCCAATTTTTTTAAAAAAATTATTTTTTATTGAAGGATAATTGCCTCACTGAATTTTGCTGTTTTCTGTCAAACATCAACTTGAATCAGTCATAGGTATACACATCCCCTCCCTTTTGAACCTCTCTCCAGTCTCCTGCCCCATCCCACCCCTCTAGGTTGATTCCGAGCCCGTTTGAGTTTCCTGAGCCATACGGCAAATTCCCGTTGGCTATCTATGTTACATATGGTAAGTGTGAGTTTCCACGTTACTCTCTCCATACATCACCCTCTCCTCCCCTCTCCCCAGGTCCGTAAGTCTGTTCTCTATGTCTGTTTCTCCATTCAGTTCAGTTCAGTTGCTCAGTCGTGTCCGACTCTTTGCAGCCCCTTGAACTGCAGCACGCAGGCCTCCCTGGTCATCACCACTGCTGCTGCTCAGTCGCTCAGTCGTGTCCGACTCTCAGCGACCCCGCGGACGGCAGCCCACCAGGCCCCCCGTCCCCGGGTTCTCCAGGGAGAGCACTGGAGTGGGTGCCACTGCCTTCTGTGGTCTGTCACCATTGCTGCCCTGTAAATTAAGTCTCCAGCACCATTTTTCTAGATTCTGTATATGTGCATTAGAATATGATATGTATCTTTCTCTTTCTGAGTTAACTTCACTCTGAATAATAGGTTGTATCGACTTAGCAGCAGCCGCAGAAGATTCATCCACCTCATTAGAGCTGACTCAAATGTGTTCCTTTTTATGGCTGAGTAATATTCCGTTGTGTATATGTACCTCAGCTTATCCATTCATCTGTCGATGGACATCTGAGTGCTTCCATGTCCTAGCCATTGTACATAGTGCTGCAGTGAACACTGGGATACATGTGTCTCTCTCAGTTTTGCTTTCCTCAGGGTATATGCCCAGGAATGGGATTGCTGGGTCATATGGTGGTTTTATTCCTAGTTTTTTAAGGAATCTCCATACCATATTCCATACTGGCTGTATCAATTTACAGTCCCATCAACAGTGCAAGAGTGTTCCCTTTTCTCCACACCCTCTCCAGCATTTATTGTTTATAGACTTTTTGATGATGGCCATCCTGACCAGTGTGAGATGATATCTCATTGTAGTTTTGATTTGCATTTCTCTAATAAGGAGCAATGTTGGGCATCTTTTCATGTGTCTGTTAGCCATCTGTATGTCTTGTTTGGAGAAATGTCTGTTCAGGTCTTTTCCCCACTTTTTGATTGGGTTGTTTTTCTGGTATGCAAGCTGCTTGTATATTTTGGAAATTCACCTTTTATCCGTTGTTTCATTTGCTATTATTTTCTCCCGTTCTGAGGGTTGTCTTTTCACCTTGCTTATAGTTTCCTTTGCTGTGCAAAAGCTTTTAAGTTTAATCAGGCCCCAGTTGTTTCAGTTCAGTTCACTCAGTCGTGTCCGACGCTTTGCGACCCCATGGACTGCAGCACGCCAGGCCTCCCTGTCCATCACCAACTGCTGGAGTCCTTCAAACCCATGCCCTTGAGTCGGTGATGCCATTCAACCATCTCATCCTCTGTCGTCCCCTTCCTTCTCCTCCTGCCCTCAATCTTTCCCAGCATCAGGGTCTTCTGAAATGAGTCAGCTCTTCACATCAGGTGGCCAGAGTGTTGGAGTTTCAGCTTCAGCATCAGTCCTTCCAGTGAACACCCAGGACTGGTCTCCTTAGGAGGGACTGGCTGGCTCTCCAGTTGTTTACCTTTGTTTTTATTTCCATCACTCTAGGACGTGGGTCATAGAGCATCTCGCTTTATGTCATCAAGTGTTCTGCCTATGTTTTCCTCTAAGAGTTTTATTGTTTCTGGTCTTACATTTAGGTCTTTAATCCATTTTGAGTTTTCTTTGTGTGTGGCGTTAGGAGGTGTTCTAATTTCACTCTTTTACATGTAGCTGTCTACTTTTCCCAGCACCGTTTATTGAAGAGGCTGTCTTTGCTCCATTGTATATTCTTGCCTCCTTTGTCAAAAATAAGGTACACATAGGTGTATGGATGTATCTCTGGGCTTTCTATTTTGCTCATTGATCTGTATTTCTGTCTTTGTGCCAGGACCATACTGTGTTGAGGACTGTAGCTCTGTAACATAATCTGAAATCAGGAAGGTTGATTCCTCCAGCTCGATTCTTCTTTCTCAAGACTGCTTTGGCTATTCAGGGTCTTTTGTGTTTCCATATGAATTGTGAAATTTTTTGTTCTAGTTCTGTGAAAAATGCCATTGGTAATTTGATAAGGATTGCATTGAATCTGTGGATTGAGCTTGGTAGTATACTCATTTTCAGAACATTGATTTTTCCTACCCAGGAACACAGAGTATCTCTCCATCTATTTATGTTGTCTTTGATTTCTTTTGTTACTGTCTTAGAATTTTCTGTATACAGTTCTTTTGTCTCCTTAGGTAAGTTTATCCCTAGATATTTAATTCTTTTTGTTGCAGTGGTGAGTGGGATTGATTCCTTAATTTCTCTTTCTGATTTTTCATTGTTAGTGTACAGAAATGCAAGGGATTTCTGTGTATTGATTTTGTATCCTGCAGCTTTGCTGAAGTCACTGATTAGCTCTAGTCAAATGTATTTTTTAACTGGAGGAAAACTGCTTTACAATGTCATGTTGGTTTCTGCCGTCCAACAACGCCAACAAGCTATAATTATACAGAATGCTGTCTCTCGTGAGCCCCCCTCACCCCACCCCACCCTCCAGGTGTCACAGAGTGCCAGGCAGGGCTCCCTGTGCTCAACAGCAGCCTCTCACCAACTCTCCGTGTTAATCTGCATTTTAAGTCTCTGACGACCCCTGCAGATAAAGGGATGGCTGTTTTTCTCATTTGTGAAATGCTTCCCATCCAGGCTGAGGAAGGAAGTGTGCCCGTGAACAAGTGTGAGAGCAACGTCAGGTGAGCCGTGGACCTGCATCCACGCTGACCCTGCCCTCCGTACCCAGAACTGGGCTCCAGCTGGGGTCTGTGCCACAGACCCGGCGGCACTGGGAGCACCCCCGGCCAGGCGCCTCCCCCCAGGCCCACGGCTACCTCTGGGTGAGTCCCGCCTTCCTGGAAGGGAGACACAGCACGTCAGGTATTTTGTTGAAAACATGGATTTCCAGCGGTTGTGTCCTGGAGAAAACCCTGGAGAGGTGAAGGGGTGGCAGTGACTCCGGCCGTCCCAGAGCTCCTGGCTGCATCCGCAAAACCGCCACGGCCATTTCCTTCAGCGAGTCCTCTGGCGCCTCGCGTGGCCAGTGCACAGAGCGGCTCACAGACAGACACACACACGGGGGGCACGCGGGGAGACAGCCCCGCGCTGGCAGAGGATGGAGGCAGCGCACCACAGGGCTGGAGCAGGAAGGGGACACCGAGGGCATCCTCATGGGGCCACTGGGACCTGCGTGCACAGCCGCTCCAGGCACACCAGCTCTGTGCATCTCAAGCCGCGAGTGCTCACACAACACGAGGACAGGTGTGGATTCTTGCCGTCCCCCTGGGCGTGTGCACAGCAAGAGGAACACACGTCTCGGCACGTGTGCGTGATAATATACACACATATGTAAGAAAATACAAATGCCCGTGGCCTCCACACTTACTGTCACTCCCTGAGGTGACCCTTGAAAGCTCAGGAGGGTACTGCACACTTGAAGCTGGGTGGTCACATCTCAGGGAAGGGAAGGGAAAGCCACTCAGTCGTGCCTGACTCTTTCGGACCCCGTGGACTATACAGTCCCTGGAATTCTCCAGGCCAGAATACTGGAGTGGGTAGCCTTTCCCTTCTCCAGTGGATCTTCCCAACCCAGGAATTGAACTGGGGTCTCCTGCATTGCAGGTGGATTCTTTACCAACCGAGCTATGAGGGAAGCCCCACGTCTCAGGGATTGACGACTAAATCAGTGTTAAACAACTTTGACTCCTAAACCTTAATTGGGCAGCTTCTATGACAGCAGTTCCCATTGCCAGTGAGCATCAGTCCCCTTGCCTGGGGGGCTGTTAGAACATGGACAGCTGTCTCCGCCTGCAGTGCTGACCCAGGAGGGCTGGGGCGGCCCGGAATCAGCACTGCTAGCAGCTCCCCAGCGAGGCGGATGCTCTGGTGCAGCGGCCTCCTCTGGAAGAAGACTGAAGTCCCCCCGCCCCAGCGGTGGGACACCCTGGCACTGCCCTCTCTGAAGGCAGCACTTCTGCTGAGAACTAACGTGAGAGCGAACCTCGGCATCCCAGAGGCTGTGTAACGTCTGCACTGGCGCAGGCTAATTCTGGAGAAAGAAACGATCTTACCTCTCAGCTGTATTTGGGGAATCTCTCACGCTGCATGAAAAGCCAACTCAGAGAAAACCTGACATAAAACATTAATTGAGGCACCTGTGTATGCATTTCCAAGGAATTCTTCCTTTTATAAAGTATAGGGACCTCTTCTACTTTTAATAATAGAGATTACCAGGTATTTGAAAGGCTCAGGAATAGAGAAAATGAAGCCTTGCCAATTGGAGCCCATGAGCTTGGATCCAGCTGTTGGCTGGATAATTGTCAGCAAGAAACAGAACTGGACTCCAAAATGGAAAAGCATCTTCGTCCAGGCCTCGGACATGGCTGAGAAACCACTGCCAGTAAGACCCCCAAGACGGAGGCGCCTGGATTCAACCCTGTGGGCCACCAGCCGCTTCACAGACCGCCTTCCCCTGACAGCCGACACCCGCCCTGTAAGCCCCAGGGACCAAGGCCGGGGAGGGTCAGTCCCCACAGCCCTGGCCCCGTCTGGCCCAGGCTCGAGGCTTCTTGCGGGACGAAGGAGCTGGAAGGGGCCCCCGGGGCCGCGAAGGCACCTTCTGATGCAGGTGACCGACACAGACACTGCATAAAAACACACGCAGACACGCCGCACACACATGGTGTCCCACAGACCGGAATACTTGACACTGGGGACGTCCTCTGGGCCCGTGGAGAATGTATTCTGCGCACCACACACCTAAAGGACCACGAGGCCGAACTGAGTCCCGAAGAAGGAGGATATAGCCCATGCTTTGCGTGAGACGTTAGCCCCCAGTGCCGCACAAGGCATGGGCGAGGGGACAGCACACCCAAGTCCATGCGCCGCCCACGTGACCTCGGCCCATAGCATTTTACAAACCGCACGTGGCCAAGTGCACCCTGCAAACACCTGCACTCATTTCAGCGACCCTGGTTTGCTCAGAGCTGTTGCCCTCAGCAGACGACCACGATTCCCATTACCTCTTTGTCCTGAGAGCAGAGTGCTTTTCTAGATCTGTTTGTACCAAATGCAGACCTTTATAAAGAGGCCTGAGCCTGGGGGGACGTTAGAGTCTGTATTTGAGGACAGTGCCTTCAAAGCAAAACGAAAGTTTGCGATAAACTGTGATAAGCCGCCTTCATATTTAGGCTAGCAGTGAAGTCAGGATTGTTAGGTAAGTCCTAAAAATGTGTTCTGTAGCATGGAGACACACGATGGTCCATAAACTGATTACCTCAGCTTATTTTTTTTAGCTCGTTAGGCAACAGGGGTGGGTTCAAAACAAGGAATTTAGAGCTCGGTGAGAAAGGCAGGACGAGTAACCAACTCAAAAGGAGGAGATGGTCTTTCTCGTGGATTCCCTTTTTGGAAATGTTCACACTGAAAGGATGGTTCCTGACCTGCAGCTGCGAGGGACGATGCTGCGGAGCCAGGGCACATGCCGTGCTAGGCATCACTAATGACGGCCTGCCATGGACCCGGGGGTGGCACTGCCCAGGGGCAGGCCTGTGAGGCTCCAGGGGCGCTGCCAGCGCAAGATAACTTTGTGACCCACTGTACCTGGCTCTGGTCCCTCCTCCTCTCAACTCCTCACCAGCGTGCTCCCTGCCACCAAGCAAGGCCAACCAGCAGGTGCCCCTTCCTGAAATCTCCGCCCATGCTCTCTGGGCTGGCGAGTGTGAGGGCAGCTGGGGGAGGGTGGTGGGGACGCCAGGGTGCTGCCGAGTGCGGCTCACAGTGGGCGCGGGTGCTCAGTTCACAGAGATCAGCCAGCGCCTGCTCTGCTCCTACCGCACGGACATCGACGAGCTCTTCTCCGAGGTGGACCGCTGCCTGGCCATCAACCGCAGCGTCCTGCAGCAGCTGGAGGAGCGGTGTGGCCGTGAGCTCTCCGAAGAGGAGTGGGGCGAGATCCAGACCCAGGTAGGCATGCCAGGCCGGCCCTGCAGCGGGCGGGGAGGGGACGGGGTGAGCAGGGCAGATCCAGACCCAGGTAGGCGTGGCCAGCCTGCCGGGGGCGGAGGGCCGGGCACCGCGTAGAGGGCATGTGTGTCTGCCCCCAGGGGGCCCTGGGACCCTCGTCACCCACTCTGGGGTGAGGCCAAGGGCCCTGGGTGTGGAATTCTGCTTTGATGAAGGCATCTAGTGAGCAGTGAAAGTGCCAAGGGCAAAGGCCTCCCCACGTGCCCCCCCCCCGCCCCCACTCCGAGCTTCCTGCCCGTCTCAGCCTGCCTGTCCCTTGCATCTGAGGAGAGGGACACCAAACCCGGCAGGGGAAACACTTACTTAGAATTCACAAAAATGGTAAATGCATAAAGAAGTTTAGCGGCTACATAGTGTCAGAGACTGCTTAATTCAAAGAAAGTCAGTTACTAAGGTTCAGCATTTTATAAACTGTGTTTCGAAGTCAGTCATCCCAGGTGGGTTGCGGTCCCTTCCATTTTTCGCAGGAGTAGCAGAGCACAGACATAATTAGCGTTATTTTAACCCAGGATGAAACGTCTTCACATTTAGAAGACCCTCGTCTGTGGGTGCCCGGTTCTCACTTAAACGCGGGGCACTGCCCGCTGCGGCGTGACCCACACGTGTGCCGCCTGCCCTGTGTTGCAGGCCCTGCGCCGGGAGGCCCCCGACTGCCCCATCTGCCTCACCGCGCTGGCGCCGCGGGAGACGGTCCTGCTGTCCTGCTCCCACGTGTTCCACCGCGCGTGCCTCCGCGCTCTGGAGGAGTTCTCCCTGGGGGAGAGCGCTCCTTTCCACGCCTGTCCACTCTGCCGCTGCTGCTATCAGAAGAGAATTCTTGAATGCTGAATTCACAAGGGAAAAAATTATATAATTCGGGGGGGAAGTGTTAACCTTATTGTTGGTAGTTTTATGTTAGGAAAGCTGACAATATTTTAAAAGCTCACAAACCCATCCAATTCTAGTCTTCATAAAGAGAAAACTTCAAATTCATGAGTTGAGTCAGCTAAGTGAAGAACGGATTAAAAACTTCTATCTCGGAGGCTCTACAGTTTGCTGATTAGCTCGGCTTCTGGTTGGTGGGCTGGGCTGCTCGTGAGAGTAAAGTGATTCCCTCCCTGCCCTCTCCACAGCGGTGCTGCGGGCACCCGGCGGGCCTGCCGGTGAGGTGGCAACACAGCGTCTTCCCAGGCGTGCCCTACAGCTGCAGCTCGAGTCCACCCACAGACTGAACCTAAACCTCTCAGGGCATCCAAAGGCCTTCTGCCATTCAAATGCTTGCTTTTAGTCCTTGCTTTCTCTCTATGGGATACGTTACTGTTGAGTCCAGCACTCTGAATACATAAACCCAAGATATAAAAATAAGTATTCAGTGGTTTCAGCATCAGTTCAGTCACCCAGGCATCTCTTTGTGACTCCCTGGACTGCAGCACACCAGGCCTCCCTGTCCATCACCAACTCCCAGAGCACAAACTCATGTCCATTGAGTCAGTGATGCCATCCAACCATCTCATCCTCTGTCATCCCCTTCTCCTTCCGCCTTCAGTCTTTCCCAGGGTCTTTTCCAGTGAGTCAGTTCTTCCCATCAAGTGGCCAAAGAATTGGAAGCTTCAGCTGCAGCAACAGTCCTTCCAATGAACATTCAGGACTGATTTTCTTTGGGATTCACTAGTTTGATCTCCTTGCTCTTAAAGGGACTCTCAAGAGTCTTCTCAACACTACAGTTCAAAAGCATCAGTTCTTCGGCACTCAGCTTTCTTTATGGTCCAACTCTCACATCCATACACGACTACTGGAAAAACCATAGTCTTGACTAGACAGGCCTCTGTCAGCAAAGTAACATCTCTGCTTTTTAATATGCTATCTAAAACAGCACATCACGTATTAATAACTCAGAGCCACATGTTCATGGCTCACATGTAAAGAAATCCACGGAATCTTCCTGGGAGCCTGGTCATTCACAAGCACATTCACAAACCACAGGGTCCTGGCGAGGTGCCCCAGCTGCTGGGACAGAAGAGGCCCCAGATGTTAGGGACAGACAAAGCAGCCTGTTCCTCTGAACTTCCCTGCCCATCAGCAGTAGGTGAGGGGCCGAGGAGCTGCCCTCAGTGGCTCCCAGCTCTTGGCCGCTCTGCTTGGAGTCTCCAGTGAACCCTCCCCGGTGCTGAGGAAGAGCAGGTAGACTTTTCCTTTGAATTAAAAAAAAAAATTCTTTATTTATTTGGGTCTTAGCTGATGTTTGCAGGATCTTCATCGTGGTGCCTGGAGCATGTGGGATCTTAGTTCCCAGACCGGGGATCGAACCCACATCTCCTGCACTGGAAGTGGGGTTCCTACCCCTGGGCCACAGGGAGAGCCTGCAGGCAGGCTTTGCGGCCACCTGGGGCCCCCAGAAGGTCAGTGCAGCCACAACTAACAGCCAGGGCGGGAGGCGCGACAGGCAGGCAGCCGGGGCCAGCTGCACACCTGTCAGAGTGCACAACAGCCCCGCGTCGCCGGGGCAGGAGCCCCACCACGCCTGCTCCTGTTTGTTTCTCATCCCATCTGGGGTGTTCTCATTACATAAAGCCCACGCACATATGTCCCTTAATGAGCACATCCACATAACCTGGGGTACGTTCACTTGCAATGGTGGCGAGTCCCACGAAAGAATCTGGAGCCTGACTTGGAGACGATTTAAATGGTGAGCAGACACTCATTGGACCGTTAAGAAAGCTGAGCACTGAAGAATTGATGCTTTTGAACCGTGGTGCTGGAGAAGACTCTTGAGAGTCCCCTGGACTGCAAGGAGGTCCAACCAGTCCATGCTAAAGGAAATCAGTCCTGAATATTCATTGGAAGGACTGGTGCTGAAGCTAAAACTCCAATACTTTGGCCACCTGATGCGAAGGACTGACTCCTTGGAAAAGACCCCAATGTTGGGAAAGACTGAAGGCAGGAGGAGAAAAGGATGACAGAGTATGAGATGGTTGGACGGCATCACTGACTCGATGGACGTGAGTCTGAGCAGGCTCCAGGACATGGTGAAGCACGAGAGAAGCCTGGTGTGCTGCAGCCCGTGGGGCCGCAAAGAGGGAGACACGGTCGAGCGACTGGACAGCAGCAGCAAACGCCATTGTGAGACGGCTGAGCAAGGCTGGCTCCCACACACCCCTCCCTGCCTCCTGCCCGTGGCCCCTCCAGCAGAGCACAGCCTGCTGAGGAGGAAGGCCTGGCCAGTCTGATGCCAGACCCACGCCCAGAGCCTGCAGGGGGGCACCCAGGGGGCCCCAGGCACTCAGTGAGCGCGGGAGGCCACTCAGGGCCGGCGTGACCACGTCCTGGGCATGACAGCAGGGCGCTGCTGCCCACACCTGGCGACCCTGCCTGCTTCCGGAGCCCGCCTCTCACACGGTCCCTCTGACTCCATGAGTTCTGCAGATCCTTCCAGGAAACTTCCTGCCTGTCGCGCTCTGCCGACACAGGCAGCGGATCCGCAGGAGGGTCAGTAGGGATGGAAGCCTGGGCTTGGCCGCGGTGGGAGGTGGC
The DNA here is from genome assembly GCF_003369695.1 of Bos indicus x Bos taurus. Lineage (NCBI taxonomy): Eukaryota > Metazoa > Chordata > Mammalia > Artiodactyla > Bovidae > Bos > Bos indicus x Bos taurus. Next base: position 1,745,033 of record NC_040079.1, on the reverse strand, counting down.
ACAGTGACAACCCCGTGAGGGCCCCGGGGTGCGTCTCACTTGGCCGCGACCGTTGATGGCAGATCAGGGAACTTCCTTGCTGAAAAGCTCCTGGAACATCGTGCCCAGCAAAGGCTGAGGAGGCCACACTTACCAAACGTGCACTGCAGGGGGGCAGCCACTTCTCTGGCAGACCACACGTGCTCAGCCACAGGCACCACGCAGACGCTCATACGATTACATTGCAGTCTCCCTGGGTCTCCTTTGAAAACTGGTCACTGATCAAGACAGAGTGGCGGCCCAAAGAAGCCTGAGTTTGGTGGAGGACTCACTTGTGACGCTGCCTAAATCCAGAGATAATCCCTAAGTTTCGTTTCACCTGTCCAAGCAGCTGAGTATTTGGCTTATTCTCATTTTAGTAGTAAATCCCAGTTTTGTTTCATTTGATATTTATATATATCACTTTGAAATACTGTAGATGTACAAAGTTCCCAGGGAGCTTTCGCCCAGCTTCCCCTCGTGTTAACACGCCTTAGTAAAATGTCAAAACCAGAACACTAGCATTGAAACAACAGTGTTAACTGACCTACAGATCTGATCCACCATCTCTGGGATGTCTTGTGAACAAGAACTTTCTTTGCCAACAAGAATGCTAATGTCTAAAAGAATGCATCTTCCACGCTATAAGCCAGGTGTATGTCGGGGCATCACCGTGCCATGTGGGAGACAGAGGAGAATGAGTCACTGACCAGGGCCCGAGAAGAGAAGAGGGCGTCTGAGTGTCCGTAACTCAAAACACACGGTTAGTGTTCGGTACATGAAGAGGCGCATATATTTCAAAACAGTGTGAGAAGTACTAATTAGAGCTTTGGGTTACAGAGTTTAGACATCAGCCCGGTCCTCAAGGACACTGGGTTTATGGAGAAGGCACGAAGGTCACACACTGTTCACCCTACGATTTGCCACGACCCACAGCAGCCTCGTGCGGAAACAAAGCTGATGGGCAGGAGCTGCATTTGGGGCTCAGAGCAGACTGACGGTGGTGGCCTGAATCCCCGCGCGGAGCCCCGGGAGGGCGGGCAGCCAGGTGTGCCCCCAGCGGCTGCCAGCTCCTGCAACTGTCCCTCCAGAGGGTAAGTTCATGCTTGGACGTGGCTCGGAGTCCCAGGGGTAACTCCCCTTCGCGTCCACGGTGCTTCTCCTGGTGGACCTGCTTCTCTGCAGTCACCTTCCCGGGACCCCACACCACACGGCTTTTGTTTGCCCCTGAACCGCACAGGCCCAGGGCCACGGCCGCCTTGTGGGAAGCCACACTCATCGCGCAGCACATAGGAGAGCGGGTGTGTGGCAAGTGACAGCGTCCGCCTAACCACGATCGCATTCCTTTCCTCAAAAGAAACCGGGAAAAGGATGACTGATTCCCACAATGAAGCCTTCAAAGTGGTTATGCTTGGGCTTTCCTGGTGGTGCAATGGCTGAGAATCCGCCCGCCAACGCTGGGGCCACAGGTTCAATCCCCGGGCCAGGAAGATCCCACATGCCTTGGGGCAGCTAAGCCTGCGCTCAGCAGTGACTCAGCCTGGGCCCTAGGGTCCGGAGCCACAACCACTGAAGCCTGTGCTCCACAATTAGAGACACATGCACACCGCAGGGACAAGTAGCCGCCGCTCACCACAACCAGAGCACGACCCGTTGCAGCCAAAAATAAAACTTTCAAAAAAGTAGGTCAGTTTGAGGAAACAGAAGTGTTCTGGGATTGATTTAGATGGTGGTGTTTGCCCACCTGAGGATATACTCAAGGTTAGAGAGAAAACCCACAGGCCCAAGGCGGTCACTAGTATCACCGTGCTGAAGCCCGTGCTCCCTGGCCCAGCTGCGGTCTCGGCCCCCACCAGCAATGCAGCCTCGACCCGCTGTCTGGGGCCTTGCAGTCCTCAGCAGGTGGTCTGTCTGGTGCGCCCCCTCCACCCACCAGAGAGGAAGGAGCAGCCTTACTGCTGCCTTCCCCAGAGATGCCTGGGCTTAAACACGCTCCTTCTTCTTCTTTGGCTAATGGCCCCCTTGTCCTGCCCCCGCCCTATAAACAAACACCTTCCACACCTTCCATCTTGTACAACCCCTGCATGCTCCCTCTAGCCGCAGGACGAGATGCTGCCCAAATCATAAACCTAATCAAGCCTTCAGATCCCTGGACTTACTTGAATTTTGGTTTTGAACACGAATCACCAATGGACTGTATACTGTGGGAGTGAGTTTTATGGTGTGTGGTCAGGCTCCCCCCAGAGACGGCCATTCTCCTGCTCTCTGTCCATCCCCTGCTGGCCTGGTCCTTGCCTCACCTGCAGCCTACTCACCTACACCCCTTCCCTCTTCCTCACAGAGCCTGACCAGTACCTGCCCGCACGCCTGCCCACCAGCCCCAGCTACTGAGCACCCTAAGCTTCCAATGAGAGGGGCTCCTTTTTGCTCCTGTTTTCCTGATACCCAGCCAGCCTGATGTCCCGCACCACTGACGTCCATCCCCCATCACTTTATACCGCCCCTTACCCTGAGGCCAACCTGTAACTGATCCACATCCCCTGTAACTGACACGCACCCCCACCCTCTACCCCGCAGCCTGAAGTCACTCCAGGACCTTGCTTCAGAGGTAAGATCTCTGGTCCAACAAACCCCTGAGGTCTCTGTTGCCGCCGCCAGCCTCCTCCTTTGGTCTTCTGACGGGGCAGTTACAGGGATGCAGGCCTGTGGGGTGAAGCCTGACACGTGGTATGCGAGGTACATCTCAATGAAAAGAGTTGGGGCAAAATTCAGTAAATATTTTAAAAGCTCTTAGAGTAGGGAAGTCCTAAGTATGATATCAAAAAATTTATGGGAAATTGTATACTTTAACTACTTCAAAATTTTAGATTTCCATATAGCAGAAAACAATGTGAACAACATAAAAAAAAAAAAAGAGGAAAAATATTTATGACAACAAAAAGATAAACATTTACTACTGTAATAATTTTATAAAAGAATAAGGATAAGAGATATCAAACCTGGGCCAAGTATATTTAATAACCCATATAAGGAGAAATATAGTGGACTGATGTTGAAGCTGAGCCTCCAATACTTTGGCCACCTGATGTGAAGAACTGACTCACTGGAAAAGACCCTGATGCTGGCAGGAGGAGAAGGGGACTACAGAGGGTGAGACGGCCAGAGGGCATCACTGACCTAATGGACATGAGTTTGAGTAAGCCCCGGGAGTTGGTGATAGACAGGGAAGCCTGGCGTGCTGCTGTCCACAGGGTCGCAAGGAGTCGGACATGACTGAGCGACTCAACTGAACTGAAAAATTCTTTTTAAAGATCCCCCACTGGTTACTAAAAATGCAAGAAAAAAAACACTTTTTGCCCATCAGGTTGTCACTAACTTGAAGACTGGCAAAATCCAGGGTTAGCTAAATGCACACATCTCAGATACGCTGTTGATATGGTCTTTCTGGAAACAGTTTGCAGTGTGCATCCTCTCTGAACCATTTTCATTTCTAGGAAGATATGGCATTGTGACTTACAATAAGAAATACACATATGGTCTTCCTCATTTCTGGCACAGAGCTCTAAAGAAAGACCCCTGGAATTTCCTAAGTGATAACAGGATAAAACAGGATACGAGTGTCTTTTGATATTCATAACAAGCCCCTCTCAACCACACCTGGGCTTATGTGAATGAAGTGACTTTATTTAATTCAAGTGAAGCTGATTTACAAAACTGTGTTCGTTTCACGTGTGCAGCAAAGTGATTTGGTTATTCATACACGTGTGTGTATATGCATATATGTATTTATCTACATTCTCTTTTTCCGGTTCTTTTCCATTGCATTAGTAGCTTGCCAAAAGATACTGAATATACTCCCTGTTCAGTTCAGTTCAATTCAGTCGCTCAGTTGTGTCTGACTCTTTGCAACCCCATGAATCGCAGCAGGCCAGGCCTCCCTGTACATCACCAACTCCCGGAGTTCACTCAGACTCACGTCCATCGAGTCAGTGATGCCATCCAGCCATCTCATCCTCTGTCGTCCCCTTCTCTTCCTGCCCCCAGTCCCTCCCAGCATCAGAGACTTTTCCAATGAATCAACTCTTCGCATGAGGTGGCCAAAGTACTGGAGTTTCAGCTTCAGCTTCATTCCTTCCAAAGAAATCCCAGGGCTGATCTCCTTCAGAATGGACTGGTTGGATCTCCTTGCAGTCCAAGGGACTCTCAAGAGTCTTCTCCAACACCACAGTTCAAAAGCATCAATTCTTCAGCCCTCAGCCTTCTTCACAGTCCAACTCTCACATCCATACATGACCACTAGAAAAACCATAGCCTTGACTAGACGGACCTTTGTTGGCAAGGTAATGTCTCTGCTTTTGAATATGCTATCTAGGTTGGTCATAACTTTCCTTCCAAGGAGTAAGCATCTTTTAATTTCATGGCCGCAGTCACCATCTGCAGTGATTTTGGAGCCCCCCAAAATAAAGTTTGACACTGTTTCCACTGTTTCCCCATCTATTTCCCATGAAGTGATGGGACCGGATGCCATGATCTGAGTTTTCTGAATGTTGAGCTTTAAACCAACTTTTTAACTCTCCTCTTTCACCTTCATCAAGAGGCTTTTTAGTTCCTCTTCACTTTCTGCCATAAGGGTGGTGTCATCTGCATATCTGAGGTTATTGATATTTCTCCCGGCAATCTTGATTCCAGCTTGTGCTTCTTCCAGCCCAGCGTTTCTCATGATGTACTCTGCATAGAAGTTAAATAAGCAGGGTGACAATATACAGCCTTGACGTACCCCTTTTCCTATTTGGAACCAGTCTGTTGTTCCATGTCCAGTTCTAACTGTTGCTTCCTGACCTGCATACAGATTTCTCAAGAGGCAGGTCAGGTGGTCTGGTATTCCCATCTTTTTCAGAATTTTTCACAGTTTATTGTGATCCACACAGTCAAAGGCTTTGGCATAGTCAATGAAGCAGAAATAGATGTTTTTCTGGAACTCTCTTGCTTTTTCCATGATCCAGCGGATGTTGGCAATTTGATCTCTCGTTCCTCTGCCTTTTCTAAAACCAGCTTGAACATCAGGAAGTTCATGGTTCACATATTGCTGAAGCCTGGCTTGGGGAGTTTTGAGCATGACTTTACTAGCGTGTGAGATGAGTGCAACTGTGCGGTAGTTTGAGCATTCTTTGGCATTGCCTTCCTTTGGGACTGGAATGAAAGCTGACCTTTCACTTATACTCCGGCGGTATACAGTAAGCCCTTGCTGTTTATACTCTACCTACAGTAGTACTCGTCTGTTAAGCCCACCCTTCCCTTTTGGTAACCACAAGTTTCCTTTCTGTGCCTGAACGCATTTGTTTTGTAAATAAGTCAACGTGCACTACTCTTTGGCGCCCGCGTGTAAGTGGTACCGTATCCGTCTCTCTCGGACTCACTTCGCTTAGTCCGGTCATCTCTAGGTCCGTCCATGATGCTGCAAAGGGCATTATTTCAGTTTTCATGGTTGAGTAATATTCCACTGGGGCTTCTCTGGTGGCTCAGATGATAAAGAATCTGCCTGCAGTGCAGGAGATCTGGGTTTGATCCCTGGATTGGGAAGATCTCTTGGAGGAGGGCATGGTAACCCACTTCAGTATTCTTGCCTGGAGAATTCCAGGACAGAGGAGCCTGGCAGGGGGCTACAGTCCATGGGGTCAGAGAGTTGGACACAACTGACAGTCACTTTACTTCGGTACTCCACTGTGTGTGTGCACCGTCTTCTTCATCCACTCCTCTGCAGATGGACATTTAGGCTGTTTCCATGTCTTGACTGTTGTAAACAGCACTGCCATGAATACTGGGGTGCATGCAACTTTTCCAACTAGAGTCTTCTCCAGCTATATGCCCAGGAGTGGGGTTGTTGGGTCATATGGTAGCTCCAGCCTTTGTGTTTTTTTTAAGGAACCTCCACACTGTTCATAGTGGCTGCACCAACTTACATTCCCACCAACAGTGTAGGAGGGTTTGCTTTTCTCCACACTGAACGGGGTGACTTTTGTAGACTCCCCAAGGATCACCAGGGGCACCAACCCTGTGATTAGGGGCTGAACTGTCAGCCCCACCCTCGTGACCTCTGGGGAGGGGAGAGGGGCTGAGCTTATCACCAGCAGCCAATCATTTAATCCAGCACGCCTGTAGGGCAGAGCCTCCTCCACACAAACTGCCATCTGAAGGCATTCCGAGAGTTTCCTGCCATGTGGAGGCTCTGGGAGGGTGGGGCACCCGGGGAGGGTCGGGAAGTTGAGCGCCCCCTCCCCAAACCTGGCCTGGGGGTCTCTCCCAGCTGGCTGGTCCTGACCCTGCTCCTTTATGGGAGGCAGGTCATCTAGTGAATGAACTGCTGCCCAGCGTCCTGCGAGCAGCTCTGGAAGGGGCTGGACTGGATGAGGGAGTCCTGTGCTCTGCTGTGGAGTGGGCTGGGCAGAGCATGATGGCCTCTGGGCTCGGGATGTGTGTCTGAAGCAGGGGTGAGCAGTCAGGCTTACTGAGACTGAGCCCCTCATGTGTGGGGTTGCACTAAACTGAATCTGCAGGACACCCAAGCAGTGATCCACAGAGGACTGGAGAAATACCTGGTGAGGGAAAAAACCCACACTGGTGGCCACAGATGAAATAGAGAACAGAGACAGAGATTTTCATTACCAACTCCTAGAGCAGTGCACTAAGGCACGCAGAAAGCCGTTGGTTAGATTCTATGGCAGATAGAAACCGGAAATAAGCCAGACACCACCCATATGGAGCTGACTACAACATGGTCCCCACACAGCAAGAGGGCTATACAGACATCCCATGGACTGATGTTAACCTACACGTTGGTAGGAAAAGAAGTTCATGAGCAAAGGCTGTTCCATACACACATGAAAATCCCGTGGGGCATGTGGTGTGTCACAGAGCACCCACGTGGGATTACTGCGGCAGGCACACTTTCCGCAAGGTGAGAGCGCGATTCGGCAGGCCAGCGGGAGCGTTTCAGCCACCCGACATCATCGCCGTTTCTTTTACCAGCCGTACTGTGCGGCTTGCGGCACCGCAGTTCCCCAACCAGGGGCTGAACCCGGGCAGCCAAAGTGCACGTCCTACCACTGGACGCCAGGGAGCCCCGCACCGCCTTTTGTACACCAAGATGTGACGTCTATCAAGGACAAAGCCTCATAAGAAAACTGTTAATTAATTTAACACAGCTCAACTTTCAGATTTAACCAGAACATAACGAGGATGTACAGACTCAAAAATATTCTCTTGTTTAAAGTTTTCAACATAGCCTGCATTGTTCCAAAATCCTCATCACAATTTTAAGACACTAAGCCTTTAAGCAACCCCAGTAGCTGAGTCATTTCTGTAAGGATCAGCGAGGACGCATTTAGAAAAGCCAGGTGGACCAGATAAACGCAGAGCGGCTTTCACGGGCTGGTCTCAGCTCTTCCTACAGTGACCACGGCTAACCATTTAAGGCTCCCCTTAGCTCCTTATTGGAGAAGGCAATGGCACCCCACTCCAGTATTCTTGCCTGGAAAATCCCATGGACAGAGGAGCCTGGTAGGCTATAGTCCATGGGGTCGCTAGGAGTCGGACACGACTGATCGACTTCACTTTCACTTTTCATTTTCATGCATTGGAGGAGGAAATGGCAACCCACTCCAGTGTTCTTGCCTGAAGAATCCCAGGGACAGGGGAGCCTGGTGGGCTGCCATCTATGGGGTCGCACCGAGTCAGACACGACTGAAGCAACTTAGCAGTAGCAGAACATAACAGACAGAGAAGGCAATGGCATTCCACTCCAGTACTCTTGCCTGGAAAATCCCATGGATGGAGGAGCCTGGTAGGCTGCAGTCCTTGGGGTCACTAAGAGTCGGGCATGACTGAGCGACTTCACTTTCCCCTTTCCCTTAGTTCCTTATGGGCTCTGCTACAACTAACTGTGACATCATCTTACAGATGTCAAGCCATTGTGACAGAACATTTAATTATTAAGAATAACAGCCAATACTTAAAGAGCATCTGATGTTTTGGGCCCTGCGCTACGACAGTGGCCTGGCGGCCCCACTCAGAGCCCTGGGCACAAGGCACACGTGTGCAGGTGAGAAGCCACCCGGGTTCCACTACACGGCTCGTAGGTGGGGTGCCCACTTTCTGACTGGCACAGGTAATGGCTACCGTTGCCTAACCCTTTTCACAAGCGCGGGTCCTGCCCGTCTCACGCATGGGGAAGGAGTGTGGAATCGTGAGGAAACCGCAGCTCTACTCAGCTAACAGTGGGGCTCAGAGCCCAGGTGCTTGCCCAGCACCAGCGGCTCTGCCGAAACTTCCCCAAAGGTGGAGCTCGCTGGGCCGCGGGAAACCTGCAGGGCTGAGAGCTGGAACGGGCACAGCAGAACCAGCATCTTTAAGAAATTTTCCCAAACTGTTTTTTTCCTTCCAAGGCGATCAAGCTGCATTCTTAAAGCCCCGATGTCTCACTCGTGGTTCCCTATCTGGTTCACTGTCCTCACTAAGCACCATAAAGTGAAGTGAAGTGAACTCGCTCAGTCGTGTCCGACTCTTTCTAACCCTGTGGACTGTAGCCCACCAGGTCCTCTGTCCATGGGATTCTCCAGGCAAGAATACTGGAGTGGGTTGCCATTTCCTTCTCCAGGGGATCTTCCTAACCCAGGGATCAAACCCGGGTCTCCCGCATGGCAGGCAGATGCTTTATCCTCTGAGCCACCAGGGAACTCAGGCACCATAAAAACAGGTAACAATTTTAAACAAGTCCCTTTGTTTGTCTCAGAGGCTCTGATATTACAAGGCTCTGTCAACTAGTACAGGGGCTCCCCTATGAAGACAGGTGTCTTCCATCAGCTATAATTGATAAGTAAAGGCTATCTGGGAAGCAAGGTTTACAAAGTGGTGACGGGTGAGGACTCAGGAGCCAGATGGCCCGGGGTTCAGACCCTATGTTCTGTGGGTCCTGGGTGGGTTACCCAGCTTCTCTGTGCTCTGTGGGTCCCGGGTGGGTTACGCAGCCTCTCTGTGCTTTAGCTTCCTCATCAGCAAAGCGGGAATACTAACAGTGCCTCTTCCCCAGGACTATTGTAAGGATTAAATGAGCTGCTGTTGTTCAGCTGCTCAGTCGAATCCGACTCTTTGCAACTCCATGACTGCAGGCTTCCCTGTCCTTCACCATCTCCTGGAGTTTTCTCAAATTCACATCCACTGACTCGGTGATGCCGTCCAGCCATCTCATCCTCTGCCGCCCCTTCTCCGCCCACCCTCAATCTTTCCCAGCATCAGCGTCTTTTCCAAGAGTAAGCTGTTTGTATTAGGTGGCCAAATATTTTAAAAAACACACCTATAAAATGCTTAGAACAATACTTGCCAAAGGGAAGCACTACTTAAGTGCCTACTGCTATTACTGCTGTTGTTATTACCAATTTAAAGCAGTAAATCTCTCTGCAAGTTATGTACGTTAAACTGGTCTCATCTTAAAATGACATCTTCGATACCTACTTATGCTATCTGGGTAATCTAGACAGAACCAAGTCGGCTTGAGTTTCTGAGGCCATGCCGCACTCCTGCACCTGAGACAAGAAGGCAGACAGTGTTCGAACGCTTAACTCGACACCCCGGTGTTGGGAAATTCCGAACCGCCCGACTGGAGTCACTGGGAAGGCAGAACCCTTGGAGCAGGCAGAGGGGAGGTGGCAGCGATACGGACCTGTGCTCACAGCCAGTGCTACACCTCGCTGGCGTGTCCCCAGGCCACGTCCTTACCTCCCTGTGCTTGGGCCCCTGAGCTCTGGAGCAGAGACGAGCATCTCCCCAGCTCCCAGGGCTGCTGACAGCAAGGACTCTGCATCCGCCTCCTGACTTCAGCCCCTGACTTCGAGTCCTGAGGAGATGCCACGGTGAGGACTAAAAAGAGCAAAGAAGTGGGTGGCTGCTAAGAAGCAGAGACAGAAGGGAGCGTGCAGGCGCGGCCAGGGAGGGCCAGGCCCGGCTCTGGCGGCTACCCCGTCACCTCACCCTCACGCCCACTGCTGAGCCAACACAGGGAGACTGCAGGCCTCAGGAGGCCGCGAGTCAGCACGCTGGCTCCAGGGGCACCCTGCTCCTGATGCTCGGTGTCCCAGTCTGCAGGCAGGCCGTTCTTTTAAAACAACAGCTTTTCAAAGGAACAGCCATCGCAGCAGTCTCGTAATAGAACACTGTACTTGTAGGAGCCGATACAGCTCTCTTCCTCAGACCCACAGCGACGTGTGGATGCCAGCTGCCCGCATTCAGATGCCGAGGCCCTTTGCTGTCTCTGGTCCTCAGAGAAGAGCACAGCAGCTGTGTCTGCCCGGCTCCCGTGACCCTGCTTGTGAGAAGCGGGCTTCTTCACACGCCAGGAAGAGCACACACCAAAGTCACACCCATAGCGACTGGGCTGTCTGAAGTGCCTACCTGATTACACCTGAACTTGAAAAAAACTTTCCTAATTGAATTACAAAGAATTGGAAGTTAAGTAACTTCTCTTGAAAATGAGCTCCCAGCACTACTCCTTCAACACATATGGATCACTTAGTTTTGAAAATTTGTAATCCAACTTTATAATCCAAACTTTATAATCCACTTAGTTTTGAAACTTGTTTTAGAGTCAGCAATTTCTACTGACTTTATTAATTACATTCTTTGCAGTGCAACAAATAATTTTCACACTCAATCTTTTTGCTTCAGTGGTATCTGCGATAATGGATTTTACCAGAACAATATTCAAAAGCCAAAACAATTCTTTGTATTCATCATTCTTTCAGCCAGGAAATGACTTAGTGGTTTCTATCTAATTAAAAATATATATATACAAAAAAAAAAAAAAACCCCAAAACAAAACAGGACAGAAAATGGCAGCAAGCGTCACACACAGTAAAAGCAGGTACTGTTTTCTTAGATTTTTGTTTGTATGCATAGAAGTGTGTGTGTTACACTGTAAACTGGATTTCTTACTGTGGTCAGAAGTCTGAAAGTCACTGCCGGAGAGGCTTCTGTCAGTGAATGAACCAGATGCTAAGGGCATGTGCCTTCCAAAGACTCTGGATTAAGCTGCCCAGACCACAGTCAGGTATGTGGCTCAGTCCTTCAGTGGAAAAAATTAGAGAAATCGTATCTAAGTAAGTCAAATATATAACATAACATACATGATTTCAATCATTTTAGGTCGCAAGAAATTGACCTACCAAAAACTCCCCAACAAAAAGGGCAGAAAACATGCACTTCTTCCTCAACTTACCATTCCACCAGAGTAACTACTGCCCTTCGTAAGACTGAAATGAACGTAACCTGCACCCTTAAGTTTTAGCCATGAGGGTATTTAAGATAAAAAAACAAAAACACAAATATTTGAGTACTTGTAAACCAAAATATGAAATCACTTTTTGTAAAACTTTAATTTCTGAGAAAGTCACACTAAAAGTAATCTCATAGAAACAAACAAGACTGATAATTTGTAAACAAAACACTCTGTAAACAAAAATCATTTGCCAGTGCATCGAAACACTATTTTCAAAGTAACACCATACCAGTTTTTAAAAGTGTGAATAGTCAGTACCGCATACATCCTCATCGCAAGCACTGCCTTTATACACTAAATACACTGAACTGTGCTAACAACACAGAGAGCCACAGAGGAGCACGACGTAAGCCTGTGCTGTAAGCAAACACGGTGACCACTGAGGCCACAGGGGTCACCTGTGCCCCCAGCAGAGCCAGGCAGAAGCCACTGCCCCAGGTCAGGTGTGACAACCACCAGTGAGGTTTCGTTCTCATCTGCTGCCCGCCCCTCAGCGTGGCACAGAAGGTGCTAATGTGTGTGCACACAGAGTCTTCACATCAAGTCTCACATTTACAGCAGGTTCGTTTTCATAGAGAATGTACCTAATGCTAAATAAATTTTAAACCTAAGAAATACCTTGGAAAATCAGTGAAGATCATTACAATGTTGTATATATAAAATGTGTAACCAACACATTTAAATACCACAGAACCAATACATTGGTTCCCAGAAGTGAGAAAACGTGAGAGGAGCCTTATTAAATCCGTCACTGACGTACCCCGCCCGCTCAGGAGCAGGGCAGCCGGGCGTCTGACTGCAGCGCGGGGCCCTCCGGCCCGAGGCCTCCTGGGCGCCGCCCCCCGCCCAACGGCACTCCTGGCTGTGGGCCCAGCTCCACGTGCTGCCCCCCATCAACCCCAGCACAGGGCCACGCACCAGCCTCCAGCATGTGTCGGAGAGAAGTGCCTGAGATTAGAATGAGCGTTTCACTCAGGAACGGGACTGTGGATGTGACCGGGAATATACGGGGTATCTGTAGTCTCAAGTGGTTGTCATTATGTGCAGACCGAGGACGTAACAACCTGTATTTTTTCACACAGAACACATCCGAGGCCCAAGGTTTAAAACCATACCTCTATTCCACACAGCAGTGAAGAAGCACCCAATGAGAGCTTGAAAAATCCATTTTACATTTCACTCCGTACTGATCCAAACCTGGCTTACATCCTCTGATGGAAAGAAACTTTAAGATGAGCAAAGAGTTGATACAGACGTTGAAAAGTTTAATACTTTACTCAAAAATTTTCAGACATCTTACAAATACCCAGAAGCTCTTCTGGATGTGTGCCCTGAAAGTGGTGTAAGTTAAAAGTGATATTCTTTTAAAGGAACTTTTTTCTCTTCTCCCCTTGACCTGGTCTGCTCAAAGCAAGCAAGTTTCAGTAAAAATCAAAACCTCCAACTAATGCTTAAATAGGTATAATTACCAGTAAAATTGAAGAAAGCCATTTTTTATAAATTTTTCTCAGTACGTGGATCTTACGCTGAGAAATTCACCCACACTAGACTGCTTGTATGTACTGAGGGTCATTTAGAATCACAAAATGTTCTTTTGTTTTAAAACTAAGCTGCATTTTAACAAGAGAAACTCAGAAGGAAATGCAGAGATGTAAATAAAGAAGTCTACACATGGAGCTGAGTTACTTTTCTTATAATTTTGGTTCTTAGTGGAAATTTTTGTCAAATATATACAGCCTATTTTTCATAAATTTCTCTCCCCAGAACCTTTAAATTCAACAATCTGAGAAAACTATTCTTTTACTTGTGTCTGAACACAGACACTCTACGGCCACACACACAGTGCATGTGGGCACACGCACTTTAGGCCTCATGGTATGAACTGCGTGTGAGGGGCCCGCCTCCTGCTTCTGATGCACAGTTTCTGGTGCTCTAACCTAGCGAAGGTGACACAGAGTTACCACGGTATAGTTTTTACTCAGTGGACTTGAGGTCAAAAACCTGTCCCCACAATTATTTACAGTTTAATAACTGAATGAGCGTGAGGTCACGATGCACTGCAGAGCAGTCCTGACACCACGAACGCTGGCTGACGCTGTGTGTTCTGGCTTTAAATGATCACCTTTGTAAGTCTGAGGCTTAACTTGGCATGTGCAGAAGTGACCAAAGGCGAAAGAAGGGCTTTCTACCACAGAGGATTTACGGTTCCATAATGGACACAGGATTACAGGGAATTACGGGATTCCTGAAAAAAATGTTTAAAAAAAAAAACTGAGTGTACATATAGCCTATAAGGCAAAATCTAAGTTACAAGTGTATTCAACACTGGCAACTATGTTTTGAGAGGTAATATTGAATTATTTACACATAAACTGTCAGAAAATATGACGACGCAACATATCCTGCCATAGCTTATCACACTGGACAGCAGACGGATTCCTGTGCATTCTACCAAGGCTCAGGTTTAGAAGAGTTGTGTATTTTTCCCTTAACTCAAATTCCAGTCAATATTTGGTAACTTAAGTCAGAACTATGCTTTTGTTTTTTTCTTGAAGGAAGTAGAAAATGTCATTTGCAACCATTACAGTTTCAATGCAGCCACTGCAATAACACCTATAAACTTCCATTTTTTTGCAGAAACTGCCCATCTGAGGACTAAGGAAGCATGCCTTTCATGTAGGTGTCTACACTTTGAATGGACTATATAATGAGATTTACATGAATCCTTAGAAAGCCCTAAAGTTGCCTTTTCTCACATCCTCATGGCTGCACAGCTGATGCAAGCAAGCATGTCCCCCAGAAGACGTGCTGCCTGGAGGAGCCTGCGCTTGGCTGGAAACTATAAGGTCCACCCAAAGGCAAACAAAGAGGAGACGACCTGCGACAGCCAAGCCCTCAAATTACTAAGACGGGGACACGGGCAGGCACAGGCCCGACACATGGACCGTGGTCAGCGGGATGGCCTGGCTGGCGGGAATGTCACGAGTGTGGGGTGCTCGCTCTCGACTGCAGAGTGGCGCTGGGGCCTCACAGTGCTTTCTGATGCCCGTTTGCAGAAGGCTTTGCTGTGTCTGAATCCCTTGGCGTATCTGATAAGTGCAGTTTATGAAGCCCTGCAGAAAAACGAAGAAAATGTAAGAACTAATGCACTGCTGAGAGGCTGGGCAGAACATCAGGTGCTCCTGAGGAGACTGCCGCGTGGCACACTCCCTGCAGCAAGAAAGGGCTCCGTGCCCCACCGGCAGCGCCCAGGGCCTCCGCTGAAGACAGGTGCCTGGCGGGAAGCCAAGCCTCCCCTCGTGCAGGAGCTGTCCCCTCACCCAGCCTCCCACAGGGCAGGCTCAGCTTCCTCCGCTGAGGGCAGAGCCCCTGCCCTCCACACAGCCCCCGCCACGCCACGCCCTCCACCTCGGTCCCAGGAGCAACTTCTAATGAACCTGCGCCTGCAAGCTTATCCCCATCCTCAAGTGCCCTTCTTAGGGAATAACCTGAAACAAAGATGATCCCATTTTTGTTTTAAAATACACTCATACATACACACTCACAGGAAAATGCAGGGGAAAACACACTAAGACATTAAGCATGTAAGGAAAAAGAAAAGCAATGGAGAGTGTTACCAAGAAGAAGGAAAGGACCAAGAGCAGCCTGAACACAGAGTCGATGCGCATCCCCGCCTCGGGAGCTGCGCTCCTGCCCTCTATCACATGGCGAGGGCTCACCAGGGCACTGACACACTGGGCAGCACTGTGCCTGCGTGGGCACAAAAGCTGGTAGGAAGTTTCAAGTATTTAACTGGCACTAAAGCTCTGAGCACTTTAACAAAACGAAGCATAAAGATATTCAAGAACACATAAGCAGCACACCCGTGGAAAAGATTTCCAGGGAATGATTTTTATGAGGCTCAGATATTTGTAAAAATATACTTGGATGATTTTTCCCCCTAAAATTTCAGGTAGTTTTCTAGCTAACTTGATATACAATTTTATACCCCTCACAAGCCAACACAACATTCCAAATTTTAAAATTTCTATCACCTGCATATCTTCATGGAAAAAAAGTGAAATTGAGCCTGTCTATGATGGATGACTGGGAAGGAAAAAATAAGTCAGTCAAACACACACACACACACACACACACACACACACACACACAGTTCCGGTTTCAGGAGTGGCTGAGCCGCTGAGTGACGAAAGGTGCCTACAGCTCCAGCTGGACACAGACACGGGGCAGTGTGCTAACACAGGCTGGCTGCAGGGGGCGGCAGGCAGGGCGCACGGCCACCAGGTGGTCAGCCCTCGGGGAGACTCAGCCCCTTCAGGGGCCATTATTCTGATGAGCTACTTCTCAAAACCTGGGTGGGGCACAGGTTATCTATTTGGAAAAACTACAGTGTCTCTCTACTGTAGAAATCATCACCGGTTCCACCATCACAGCAGCTGAATTCCCAGTGGCTGCCCTGTGCCAGAGGCTCTATGAGAAAGACTGTGATTCTCAACCCACAGCAGGAGAGGGAAAAAGCCCTCCCGCGCCACCCCCAACACACAAAAGAAGAAAAAGAAAGGAGATGGTTAAGTTTTATATTTTCTGATCAAATTATATGATCCTCAGTGAAATCATATTAAGATTTCAGATCATTCACACATTATATACACTTAATGAGGATCTTTTTCTAGGTATCAAGTATTGCCTCCTTAGAGCGTTCCAAAGAGTAACAGAAAACCTTAGGAAAACTATGTTTATTAGATGTTCTACATAGCTCTTGATAACACCACTGCCTCTTATGGTCAAAGAGCCAATACAACATACACAAGCTTTACCTTAGGGTAAATTATATCTTACTACTTTATTTATTTATCTGTCTGTGCCAGGTCTTAGCAGGGGCATGTGGGATCTAGTTCCCTGCCCAGGGATTGAGCCCAGGCCTCCTGCATTGGGGGCTTGGAGTCTTAGCCCCTGGACCACCAGGGAAGTCCCCTATCTTACTGTTGTAATAAAGACTTCCTTAGCAGGACGATATCCAAACCACCCAACGAAATGCTGAAGTTACTGCAATTTGACGGCACCCACCCCAGTGCTCCTGCCTGGAGAATCCCACGGACGGAGGAGCCTGGTGGGCTGCAGTCCTGGGGTCACGAAGAGTCGGACACGACTGAGCGGCTTCACTTTCACTTTTCACTTCATGCACTGGAGAAGGAAATGGCAACCCACTCCAGTGTTCTTGCCTGGAGAGTCCCAGGGACCGCGGAGCCTGGTGGGCTGCTGTCTCTGGGGTCACACAGAGTCGGACACGACTGAAGCGACTTAGCAGCAGCATTTACCACCATCTCATTTTAGTGAATGATAAGTAGGAATTTATCTGAGATTATGGGTAACTAATATTGCTGATGCTACAACAAGCTAAATATGAAAATATAACTCTAAACATCTGGCTAAGAGGACTGTTTGATTCCCACTTTATCTTTAGATTTTAATCTGACCAGCATTATGGAACCTGGGCATTAAAATTCCCAAAGTGTCTGGGGCTTCAGCTGAAATGAGATGTAACTCTTCCTTTTCTGCCCAGTATTTCATCAGCCACTGTCTCCTAGGATAAATTCACAGTAAAACAGACATGAGTAGACAATCTGAAGTCCTTTTTTCTTCCCAGTGGCCATCCTTTCAAGCATCAGGATTGGAAAGCTTGGTGGTGTGTAAAGCTTTCTGTGGTCTGCCTGGCAGACATCCCTGTACGTGCGAACAGGACCTTCAGGCACCACCATTATACTGTGCTCTGCAACAGCTCAGAGCCACAGAGGCACGTGGACTATGAGCATTCACATGGTGTCAATTCAGGTAAATGAGCTAACGTCAGGACTTTCTAACCATAAATCACTACCTTTCCCCTCTTTTATAAAATTACACACCCTAAACCCAAGAAGGTTTAAAAGCAAGACAGTTTATTTTGTCTTGGTATTCCCAAAATACAAAGCCTGAAATATGCTTATCACTAATGTTGAATTAAGCATGAAAAATACGGTCATGGGTGACATCTATACCTTTTATAGCTTAGCCAAATCTATGAGTTTTTAATACTGTCTCAATGCATATGACTCATGGAATACATAATAAATGCCCTCTCTCTTATTAATGCCAAACACTAATATTTTTATTCCAAATTATTATCTGACTTATGAAGAGAACTGTAATTGTGGGTCAGCCTGAAACTTACAAAATCCAATTCTCAAAAAAAATCTTAAACTAAAAAATAGTAAGAGGCATCATTACCAGAATATAAGCCTTGCACCTCACAGTTCATCACAACTGCTCTCATCATCATAATAAAAGAGCTACTGCTTGCTAAGCTCTCACGGGTGTCAGGACTTCCCTTAGGCCCTGACAAGAACTATTTTAGTTAATATTCACAACAGTTCTGAAGATGATATTATCACTGTTTTATAGATGAGAAAGATGAGGCTTAATGAAGTAATCTTATACAAGAACATAACCAATAAGCAGTGGGTTCAGGAATGTGACCTCGAAGGATTCACACGTCTGGAAAATGAATAGGTAAAGACTTAAAATTAGCTGAAAACCTAAAATTATTAAAGTGGAAAGAGAGAAAAAGTACCCATAAACCTCAGGATTACCTAGGGCCTTGAAAAGCTCTTCTCGCACAGCAGAGGTGAATTTTCTGACCAGACACAGTGTGGTCACGATAGCAAAGAGCAGATTGTAGGATAGCACAATATAGAAATTTCCCAGCCAGTTAAACCTTCCAAAGTCTCCAAGCAGGTCAAATCTAGTGATTCCTGTTAAAATAAATAAAATAGCCCTTAATGAATTAGGTACAATCTATTTATATAAATATATATTTACCAAGATAAAGTACAAATCAGACCAAATTCCATGGCCTTCCTCATTTCTGTTAGTGGGAATCCTCGGTTACCACAGACAGTCATGGTCCTGCGGCCAACCACAGTCAGCCTAAGCAACTGTCCACGCGTCAGTCTCTGGCAGCGGTGAGCAGCGAAGCTGAAACGGGTCACTCGCTCAGCATTCTCCTGCATCCACAAGAAACCCGCTGTGCTGCTCCTGTGTGGAGAGTGGGTGCAGCCACTCCCCAAAACAGGAAATGAGGCTGTGATGGGAGAGACACTGACAAACTCTCTCCCGCCCCAACGCTTGTCCCACCTCCCTACAGGGCCCTGCTCACATGCCAGCTCCTCCAAGAGGCCACCTGTCTCCTCTACCCTCAACAGCTGACCTGCTGAGGCCCTCCACCCTGACAATGTTTCTTCAAGGCACACACTATCTGAAATGCTTCTTTTCCTTTGTGGTTCATTTACTGCCTACTTCCCGCGGAATTATAAGAACAGAGACTCTGTTGTTTTTAGCCCTATGATCCCAGAACCCAGAGCAATGCCTTGCACATACTTAAAACTTACTACTTAACAAATAAACAGAGTGGTTCCTCTCCAGGGGGAAGAAAACACACATCACATGTGTGAACTGGAGGCTACAGTCCTGTGGGATGAATGGCCAAGGCTGAGATGCAGTGTGAGTGCTGTGTGCGCTAGAAACGCACTGCAGTTGTGTTCTATATGCATCACCACTTAAATCCACCTGGAACATGTAAAAAACAAGCCTTATTTTTTTAAAAGTCTGAATAGTCATTGTATTCAACAAGTACATGCCCTCGGCTCAATACTTCTTGGAAAGAGTCTGCATATGGAAGGATTTTTCTGACTACTGACAGGTAAATAAATAAAGTAAAACAGCATTCAAATGGTCAGTCAAGTGAGAGGTGACGGGACTACTGATGTTCTTTAAGGAAGAAGCTGGAGAGCTCACCATGGCCATATCAAGTTGAACCACTAAGGCCCTGTATATCCAAAATCACGCACCTCTCATTTTATGGGTGGCCTACGAATTTCAAGAACAGCTTTGACTAAACTCAACGTCACCTCATCAGCTAACTTTCAAACTTAACTCTCATCCCCACTCAACGCAATCCCATCACCTCTTATCTGGACAGACTCTATGAAAGTAGCTCGTGGACATGACAGAAAAAGAGCAGGTATCAAAAAGCAGGTCTCGTGTAACCACACGTATCCAGGGCCAATGTATCTGAATCTGAGAGACAATACTCTACCAAAGTAGTTTAAGGAAATACAAGATTAACGGAAACGTACAATAACGTGCTTTTTCAAAGAAGGTAGAAGGGACCCGGACCCTAGCAGCACATACAGCGTAGGTCACACCATGAGGTCATGGCACCGACTCGGCGGCAGTTTCTCTGAGTGAAGACTTACTAAGACTTTGTTAAAAGGAACATGTGTCTAATTATATATATTATTTTTCAAATGAAGTTAACTGTAAACAAGATGCAGTCCTCGCAAAACACACTTCAGTGGGCTCATGGCCCGGGGACCCCAGACAAGCATCTTCGGTCCTTAGAGCCCAAGCCTCCTGAGCGTGCGGTGAGGCACGCACGCACGCACACGCACCAATGGCATCAGGAAGCTCCTTTGAAGAGGAGCTGACGAGTCACAGGGTAACCCTGCCCAGATGCTCTATGCAAGTCTGATCTGGTCTCAAAAATTTTTGATCATACACTACCATTAGCAAAAATAAAATCAGAGTATATATACCTATTACATGTGTATTTTATTTGAAAACTATATACATACTACTCACTGACCTATATATTATTTTATACACAAAAGAAAGACTTAAAAAACTATAGCAATAAAAATAAATACAAGTTCTGATAGCTTCTCCACAGAGCCCAATGACTTACTTTGTGAATTTATGGGGAAACCAACTCTACTTTGGAAGCCTCTGCTACATGCTAACTAGTAATTCAGAGTCACCCAGAACTTGCTGTGTGTCACGCACCCCATGAGAGGGAAGCCAGGGGCAGTAGGTGAGAATTCACACAGTGAGACTGGAAGGTACGTTATGAACAATGGAAAGGTGCTTTCACTAGAACTTCTCAGTGGGCTCACCCTGGTGTCTGGACAGGCAGGTCAAGACCCAGTGGGAAACATGAGAAGAGCAACCCCTCTTGTTAGAGGCTCTGGCCACAGACACCTCAGGTTGGCCTCAGACAGAAACCGAGAAGCCTGGTGCTACTGTGGACGCACTGAGGCTTCAGACAAAACCTCAGAGATTATAGGAGTGAGCTCCAGAAGACTGCTGTTCAGAATTTAACATTTTAGAAATATAATATCAGCTAAGTACTACAAAGCTCTTCAATTCTGAAAATCTTCTAATAGACAAAAAGAAGTCTTAAATAAACACTTTTCTAAAATGTCTAAGAGGATTTTGTCACAGTAATAATTGTAAATTGTACTTATTTCTTTTCCAGCTTATCACTGCGTAAGTTTAACACGTACAGCATGTTTTAACTCATATATACCATGAAATGATTATTAAGATCAGATCAGTGAACATTCATCACCTCAAACAGATACAAAATTTTAAAAGTTTCAAAATTTTTTTCCATGTGATGAAAACTCTTAGGATTCACTCCCTTAACAACTTTCCTATATAACACACAGCAAATAATTGTATTTGTCATGTTGCACATCATGTCCCTACGATTTATCTCATAACTGGACATTTGTACCTGTTGATGACCTTCATCCAATTCCCCCTCCTCTACCTCCTGCCTCTGGTAACCACAAATCCAATCTTTTTTCCTAAGAGTTTGCTTTTGAAGTATAATCAACCTAAAACACTATCCAAGTTCCTATGACGTGACACTGTGATTTGGTATTTCTATACATTTCAGAATGATCACCATCTAGTTTTTGACTATATTTTCCACACTGTACATTTGAGATCCTGTGAATTTTGCAGACCTCATCTCCTGCACCTATTTTTCTCCCCCACTCACCACCCAGCCCTGGAAACCACCTGTCTGCTCTCTGTGTCTGTGACTCTGATTCTGTTTTGCTGCTCATTTTTGTCTTCTAGAGTTCATATGTGAGTGAAGTCACACAGTATCTGTCATTCTCTATCTGGCCTATTGTATCAAGCATGATGCCCTCTAGGTCTAGCCATGTTGCCACAAATGGCAATATGTTAGTCTTTCACGCCTGAGTCATATTCCTGTGTGTGTGTGTGTGTGTGTGTGTGTACGTACCACATCTCTATCCATTCATCTGTTCATGGGTACTGAGGCTGCTTCCGAATCTTGGCTACTGTAAATAACGCTGCAATCAACACAGGGGTACATATTTACTTTCTAATTAGGGATTTCATTTTCTTCAGAAAACTACCCAGGAGTAAGACTGTTGGATCATATGGTAGCTCTGTTTTTAGTTTTTTAGGGAACTTCCATACTGTTCTCCACAATGGCTGCACCAATCAACATTCCCATCAACAGAGCAGGAGGGTTCCTTTCTCTCCACACCCTCTCCAGCATTTATATATAGACTGTTTGATGATGGCCATTCTGGCCAGTGTGAGGTGATGCCTCAGTGTAATTCTGATGTGCATTTCTCTAATAATTAATGATGCTGAGCATCTTTTTATGTGTCTTTTGGCCATCTGTATGTCTTCTTTGCAGAAATGTCTATTTAAATCTGCCCGTTTTTGCACTGGGATGTTTGGTTTCTTGGCATTGATCCTTTGCAATATTTTGGATATTAACTCCTTACTGGATGTATCATTTGCAAATATCTTTTCCATCCAGTGGGCAGCCTTTCATTTTGCTGAGTTCCCTTCACTGTGCAAAAGCCTTTTAGTTTGCTGTGGTCCCATGTGCTTATTTTTGCTTTTGCTCCCCTTGCCTGAGGAAACAGATCTCCCCAAAATACTGCTAAGACCAATGTCAGAGGGAATACTGCCTATGCTTTCCTCTAGAAGTTTTATGACTTCAGGTCTAACATTTACATCTCTAACCTGTGTTGTATTTATTTTTGTGCATGATGTGAGAACATGGTTCAGTCTCCTCTGCATGTAGCTGCCCAGTTTTTCACAACATCATTTACTGAAGAGGCTTTCTTTTCCTCATTGTATATTCTTGCCTCCTCTGTCACAGATTAATTGACCATAGGTGGATGGATTCGTTTCTGGGCTTTCTATTCTGCTCCATGGACACATATGTCTGTTTTTGTGCCGGTACCATGCTGTTTTGATGGATGTAGTATTGTGGTATAGTTTAAAATCAGGGCACACTGACCTCCAGTTTTAATCTTCTTTCTCAAAGCTGTGTTGGTACTTCAGTATCTTTTATATAGTTCCACACGAAGTTTAGAATTATTTGTTCTACTTCGGTGAAAAATGTCATTGGTATTTTGATTGTACTGAATCTGTAGATTATCTTAGGTAGTATGGTCATTTTAACAGTGTTAATTCTTCCAATCCATGAACATTGTATTTCCCTTCATCTGTTTTTGTTGCTTTCAATTTCTTTCATCAATGTCATAGTTTTCTGAGCATGGATCTTTAATCTCCTTATTTAGATATACTCTTAGGTATTTTGCTCTTTTTGATACAATGGTAAATGGGATTCTTTTTTAAATTAATTTTTCTGATAGTTTGTTTTTAGTGTGGAGATATGCAACAGATTTCTGTCTACTGATCTTTATATATTAATATTACATCCTAGAACTTTATGGAGTTCATTGATAAGCTCTATTGGTTTTTTGGCAGTGTCTGTAGGATTCTATTAGTATATGTCACCTGAAAACAGTGATAGTTTTACTTTTTCTCTAATTTAGGTTCCTTTTAGTTATTTTTTCTTGTCTCACTGCTGTGACTAGGTTTTCACCTAGTGTGTTGAATAAAAGTGGCAGGAGTGGGCATCCTTATCTTGTTCCTGATCTTTAATGAAGTGCTTTCAACTCTTCAGCACTGAGTTTGATGTCAGTTGTGGGTTTATCATATATTGCCTTTATTATGTCGAGGTATGTTCCCTCTACCCAATTTGTGCAGAGTTTTTATCATAAATGGATGCTGAATTTTGACAAAAGTTTTCTGTATCTACTGAGATAAGCAATATGATTTGCATACTTTAAGTTTCTTAATTTGATATATCACACTGATTTGCAGATATTTAACCATCCTTGCTTGCATCCCTGGAATAAATCCCACTTGATCATAGTGTGCGATCCTTTTAATGTACTGTTGAATTCACTTTGCTAAGATTTTGTTGAGGATTTTTGCACACGCTGACTCAAGTGATATTGGACAATAATTTTTTTGTGTGTGGTATCTTTGTCTGATTTTAATACCAGGGATGCCAGGGTGACAGTGTGCCTTCCTAAGCAATTGTTTGGAGTGTTTGAAAAGGATAGGTGTTAACTCTTCTCCAAATGTTTGTTAGAATTCACCTGTGAAGCCGTCTGGTCCTGGACTTGTGTTTGTTGGAGTTTTCATTTCTAATTCTATTTCATTACTAGTAACTACCTATTCATATTTTCTATATCTTCCTGGTTCAGTCTTGGGAGACTGTACACTCCTAGGAATTTGTCCACTTCTTTTAGGCTGTCCATTTTATTGGGGCATACAGTTCTTCTTAGTAATCTCTTATGATCCTTTGTAGTTCTGTGGCGTAGGCTGTAATGTCTTCTTTATAATTTCTGCTATTTGGGCCCTCACATTTTTTCCGTAATCAGTCTGAGTAAAGGTTTATCAATTTTGTTTCTTTTCAAACACCAGCTCTCAATTTCATTGATTTCTATTTTCTTAAGTTTCATTTATCTTTGCTCTGATTTTTCATGACTCTCTTCTTCTACTAATGTTGTGTTTTGTTTGCTCTCCTTTCTCTGTAAGATTCTTTATTTGAAATTCTTCTTGTTTCCTGAGGTAGGCCTGTATCACTATAAATGTCCCTCTTAGAATTGCTTTTCCTGAACCCCACAGATTTTGGCTCACTGTTTTCATTTGTCTATAGGTATTTTAAAATTTCTCCTTTGATTTCATCAGTGACCCATTGGTTGCTTAGGAACATGTTGCTTAGCCTCCATATGTTTGTGCTCTGGGAAGTTTTTTGTTTGTTTTTTAATATACTTTTATTTTCTCTGCAAAGGTGATTCAGAGAATTTATCTTTTGGCTACACCACACAGCATGTGGGGTCTCAAGCAGGGATCAAAACCACGCCCCCTGCAGTGGAAGCATGGATTCTTAGCCACTGGACAAATCAGGGAAGCCTCAGGAATTTTTTAAAGATTGTAGCTGCTCTTTAGTTTCAAAGCATTGCTGTTAGAAAAGATGCTTAATATGATTTCAATTTTCATAAATTTACCAAGACTTGTTTTGAGGCTTAGCATGTGATCTATTCTGGAGACTGTTCCTTGGGCACTTGAAAAGAATGTGTATTCTGCTTTTGGATGGAATAGCCTATATAAGTATATATAAATAAATATATATATATATATATATATATACACACACACACACACACACACACATACATACACACACACACACACATATATATATACAGGAGGGAGGCCTGGCATGCTACAGTTCATGGGGTCGCAAAGAGATGGACACAACTGGGTGACTGAAAGTCCATTTGGACTAGTGTACTTTTTTATTGATAATACCAACACTTAAGAAAAAACAGCAATACTTAAAAGTTTTAACAACTTATTGACCAGAGATGTATTAATATGTCTTTTGTTACCCAAATATTGATCGAAGTGTTTCACTATTCACTTACATAACAAATAGTCAGCCACAGGCACAAATTTCTGCAAAAATCCCCTGGGTGAATGACATGTTAATAAAGACTTGTACAAATGTAAAACACTTCAAAATCTCTATTTCTGAAAGACATAAAAGGGTACTAAGGCAGCAAATTTTAAAATACTATTAACCATAAGATAATTTTAATTATTTAATGTTATTTAACTGTCCTTGACATGGAACAACAGACTGGTTCAAAACTGGGACAGGAGCACGTCAAAGCTATATATTGTCACCTTGCTTATTTAACTTATATGCAGAGTACATCATGTGAAATGCCAGGGTGGATGAAGCACAAGCTGGAATCAAGACTGCCAGCAGAAATATCAATAACTTCAGATATGCAGATGACACCACCCTTATGGCAGAAAGCGAAGAGGAACTAAAGAGCCTCTTGATGAAGGTGAAAGAGGAGAATGAAAAAGTTGGCTTAACACTCAACATTCAAAAAATGAAGATCATGGCATCTGGTCCCATCACTTCATGGCAAGTAGATGGGGAAACAATGGAAACAGTGACAGACTTTGTTTTCTTGGGCTCCAAAATCACTGCAGATGGTGACTGCAGCCATGAAATTAAAAGATGCTTCCTCACTGGAAGCATATTAGAGCAGAGACATTACTTTGCCAACAAAGATCTGTCTATTAAAGCTATGGTTTTTCTAGCAGTCATGTATGGATGTGAGAGTTGGACTATAAAGAAGGCTGAGCACCAAAGAATTGATGCTTTTGAATTGTGCTGGAGAAGACTCTTGAGAGTACCCTGGACTGCAAGAAGATCAAACCAGTCAATCCTAAAGGAAATCAATCCTAAATATTCATTGGAAGGACTGTCACTGAAGCTGAAGCTCCAATACTTCGGCTACCTGATGTGAAGGGTCGACTCATTGGAAAAGACCCTGTCGCTGGGAAAACTGAGGGCAGGAGAAGAAGGGGACAACAGAGGATCAGATGGTGGGTTAGCATCACCGACTCAATGGACATGAGTTTGAGCAAGCTCTGGTAGATGGTAAAGGACAGAGAAGCCTGGCATGCTGCAGTCCATGGGGTTACAGAGACAGACACAACTGAGCGACTGAACAACAATAACTACAACTCTCTTAGTCAAACACTGAAAAGTTTATTTCCATTCAGAAGTTCATTTCTTTAAAAGATATACCAGGTAAGAAGCTCAGTTAGTAAGCAGCAGCTAAGCATATGGTAACATTATCTGAATTATCTGTCAATAAAATACTCTTCACAATAAACCATGAAATCAGCTCCCTGCACTAGGATTAAACTGAAAATGTCTTATGCATAGTTCCTTGAATAAAGATCTTTTCTTTATCCATACCTATAAAAGAACTAAGGACAAAACCTCACTTCAAGACAGAGCTGATTACTCCACCTGCAGTATGAGTCAAGAGAATTTACGTTTGTTAGCCCACCTGAGTCAACTTTGACTTTTAGCAAGCATATTCATGTTCCTTAACTAGCAAGAAGTTGTGAGAGAATATATAAAGCTTGACACACTAAAAGGACCATTAAAGTAACTTTCTCAATAAATCATGTTTGCTGGCATATCATACAAATGACTGCCATGAATATCCATGGCTTTAATGAAAGACTGCCAAAAACAGCACATACATTTTGCTATAGAAAGCAAATTTATAAATTGAATGTTCTCTGATAAAATATTGGGATTAACACATTTTCCCCCTCTCTGGATTCCCATAATAGTTAGTATAAATTATTATCTTGACTAGATTTTTAAATTCCCTTCTCTAAAACCAGGCTTTTGATATAAAATTTACCTACACAGTATCAAAAATTAAATGTGACTTAAAGAATATAAAATAATAAAATCCATAATTAATCATGAACATCATTAATTTCAGGACTAATGTAAATAAGCTCACTGTAAATTGTTTTATTTATTCACACACACACAAAAATTCTAAAACTAACAAGAGGTCCCACTTTTTAGGGGTAATGGAAGACAATGTTGTTAAAGGAAAGACTTTAAATCTGACCAGTCTTACTCTGCAAACAAGTTTTCATTATAGTACATCAATTAGAAATATGTTCATTGACTTCGGAGTCCAGCCAAAGCTAAATAAAGGAGACAGTCTCTCACACTTTCATTAATCAAAAAACTGGACAAAATATGCAAACTTGTGGTATTCAAGACCCTGGACATATAGCAATGAAGGTCAATGATGCTAAGAGATGAGAAACAAGCAACGTAGTCCTCTGAATGCCATCAGTTCAGTTCAGTCGCTCAGTCGTGTCCAACTCTTTGCAACCCCATGAATTGCTGTCTGCCATAGCTCCTACCTAAAGAGGGCTTCCTGAATGCAGAGTGGAAAGGAAGAGGGACAGAATCCAGCCGCCTCACCGAGGTAAAGAGGCGCGCTGGAGCTTGGGACAGCACAGTGGCTGGACAGCTGCACAGGGTGGGAACCTGGGAGGGAGACAGAGGACCTCTCTTGAGTATTCAGCTAGGAACTGACGAACACACTGACTGACGAACACACTGGCTTGTGGAAAAACAACCAACCCAGAAATGACACAGATGACAAAATGACTAGCAAGGACATTAAAACAATTATAACCATATTTCTTACACTTTAGAAGTTAGAAGATTGAACCTGATAAATAGAGACATAAAAGACATAAAACAGACCTAAATTAACCTTCTTCAGAGAAAAATTACAATGCAAGATATGACTAATACACTAGATGGAATTAATGACAGATTAGACACTGCAAAAGAAAAGATTAGTAGACTTTTAAGACATTATTAACAGACACTATTCAAAATGAAACAGAAAGGAAAACAAATGAAACCAAAAAAATGAACACGGCATCAACGACTAAAAAAGAGAATGATTATCTCAACAGAGGAAGAAAAAGCATTTAACAAAATCCAACATCCAATCCTGATTTAAAAAACTCCAGCTAAGCAGGACAAGAAGGGAACTTCTTCAACCGGTAAAAGGCGTCTACCAAAACAAAGTAACAAAAACTCCAGCTAATAACAGTTAGTGGTAAAAACCAGAATGCTTTCCCACTACAGTGAGGAACGAGCCAAGAACACCTGCCCTCACCGCTTCTATTCAACACTGCACTGTAGTCTCTGCTCAATGCGATAGACAAGAAAAGCAGGTAAAGGCATCTGTACTGGAAAGGAGGAAGGAAAACTGTCTTTATTCACAGAATCATAAACATCAAAGTAAAAAATTCAATGAAACCTATAAAACAGATTTAATAGAACTAATAAATGAACTGAGCAATGCTGAAAAAGATCAATATAAAGAAATCAATTGCATTTCTATGTACTACAAATGAACTATTGGAAACTAAATTTTTTAAAAACACCACTCACAAAAACATCAAATGTGCAAGATGTAAACAAAAAGCTACAAAAACTGGTGAGACAAATCAAAGAACTAAGTAAGTACAGAGTGTTCAGGGACTGAAAGACTCAATACTGTAGAGATGTTAATCCTCTCCAGTTTGTTCTACAGACTAAACACAATCCAAATCCAAATCCTAACAGACATTTATTTGAAAAATGACAAGCTATTTTTAAAATTTATATAGGAATGCAAAAGGCCTTTGAATAACTAAAACCATTCTGAAAAAAAGAACAAAGCTGAAGGTCTCACAGTACCTGGTTTCAAGTCTCATCATCAGTTCCACTTCAGTCACTCAGTCGTGTCTGACTCTGCAACCCCATAGACTGCAGCACGTAAGTGGTAAGTGGTCTGGTATTCCCATCTCTTTAAGAATTTTCCACAGTTTGTTGTGATCTACACAGTCAAAGGCTTTGGCATAATCAATAAAGCAGAAGTAGATGTTTTTCTGGAACTCTCTTGCGTTTTCGATGATCCAATGGATGTTGGCAATTTGATCTCTGGTTCCACTGCCTTTTCTAAATCCAGCTTGAACATCTGGAAGTTCATGGTTCATGTACTGTTGAAGCCTGGCTTGGAGAATTTTGAGCATTACTTTGCTAGCATGTGACATGAATGCAATTGTCTGGCAGTTTGAACATTCCTTTTGGCATTGCCTTTCTTTGGGATCGGAATGAAAACTGACCTTTTCCAGTCCTGTGGCCACTGCTGAGTTCTCCAAATTTGCTGGCATATTGGGTGCAACACTTTCACAGCATCATCTTTTAGGACTTGAAATAGCTCAACTGGCATTCCATCACCTCCACTAGCTTTGTTCAGAGTGATGCTTCGTAAGGCCCACTTGACTTTGGACTCCAGGATGTCTGGTTCTAGGTGAGTGATCACACCATCACGGTTATCTGGGTCATGAAGATCTTTTTTGTACAGTTCTTCTGTGTATTTTTGCCACCTCTTCTTAATATCTTCTGTTTCTGTTAGGTCCATACCATTTCTGTCCTTTATGGAGCTCATCTTTGCATGAAATGTTCCCTTGGTATCTCTAATTTTCTTGAAGAGATCTCTAGTCTTTCCCATTCAATTGTTTTCCTCTAGTTCTTTGCAGTGATCACTGAGGACAGCTTTCTTATCTCTCCTTGCTATCCTTTGGAACTCTGCATTCAAATGGGGTCTGCATTCAAATGCATTCTCCTTTGTCTTTTGCTTCTCTTCTTTTCTCAGCTATTTGTAAGGCATCCTCAGACAACCATTTTGCCTTTTTGCATTTCTTTTTCTTGGGGATGGTCTTGATCACTGCCTCCTGTACGATGTCATGAACCTCCGTCCACAGTTCTTCAGGCACTCTGTCTATCAGATCTAATCCCTTGAATCTATCTGTCACTTCCACTGTATAATCACAAGGGATGTGACTTAGGTCATACCTGAATGATCTAGTGGTTTTCCCTACTTTCTTCAATTTAAGTCTGAATTTTACAATAAGGAGTTCATGATCTGAGTCATGCTCCTGGTCTTCTCCTGATCTGTATAGAGCTTCTCCATCTTTGGCTGCAAAAAATATAATCAATCTGATTTTGGTGTTGGCCATCTGGTGATGTCCATGTGTAGAGTCATCCCTTGTGTTGTTGGAAGAGGGTGTTTGCCATGAGCAGTGCGTTCTCTTGGCAAAACTCAATTAACCTTTGCCCTGCTTCATTCCGTATTCCAAGGCCAAATTTGCCTGTTACTCCAGGTGTTTCTTGACTTCCTACTTTTGCATTCCAGTCCCCTATAATGAAAAGGACATCTTTTTTGGGTGTTACTTCTAGAAGGTCTTGTAGGTCTTCATAGAACCATTCAACTTCAGCTTCTTCAGCATTACTGGTTGGGGCATAGACTTGGATTACTGTGATATTGAATGGTTTGCCTTGGAAATGAACAGAGATCATTCTGTCGTTTTTGAGATTGCATCCAAGTACTGCATTTCAGACTCTTTTGTTGACCATGATAGCTACTCCATTTCTTCTAAGGGATTCTTGCCCACAGTAGTAGATATAATGGTCATCTGAGTTATATTCGCCCATTCCAGTCCATTTGAGTTCACTGATTCCTAAAATATTGATGTTCACTCTTGCCTTCTCCTGTTTGAGCACTTCCAATTTACCCTGACTCATGGACCTGACATTCCAGGTTCCTGTGCAATATTGCTCTTTACAGCATGGACTTCACTCCCATCACCGTCATGTCCACAGCTGGGTGTTGTTTTTGCTCTGGCTCTGCCTCTTCATTCTTTCTGAGGTTATTTCTCCTCTCTTCTCCAACAGCGCACCTACCGACCTGGGCAGTTCATCTTTCAGTGCCATATCTTTTTGTCTCATCATCAGCCCACATTAACCCAGATGGTGTAGTACTAGTGTAAAGACAAGGACATCAATAGGACACAACTGAGTTCAGAAAGAGACCCACACTCACACATAGATGGACAACTGGTTCCCAACGAAGTTTCAAAAGCAACTGAGTGGAAGAGAATTCTCAAGCTTCAGTAATTGGTTACCATATGCCAAGAAATAAACTTTAATTCATACCTTATACTATATACAGAAATTAACTCAAAATAGGTCACAGACCTAAGTATAAAGCTTCTAGAAGAAAACACAAGAGATAATCTATGTGACCTTGGTTAGAGGAAGACTTAGTATATATGACACCAAAAGCACAATCCATAAAAGAAAATTTGGTAAATCTGATTTCATCCAATTAAGAACATCTGTACTTTCTAAAATATTGGTAAAAGAATAAAAAGACAAGCCACTGAATGGGGGAAATATTTTCAAATCACATATCTTGATAAAGAACCTTTATCCAGAATATGTAAATAGCACAAAAAACTCAACAGTATGAAAATCAACCTAATTTTTAAAACGAGCCAAAGATCTGAATAAATATTTCATCAAAGAAAATATACAGATGACAAATGAGCACATTAGTCATCTGGGAAATTCAAGTTAAGTTCACTACACACCTATTAGAAGGGCTGACCTTAAACTGACTGACTATACCAAGTATTGGTAAAGATGTAGAAGAAGTTTTCGTGCAGAGTTTTCATGCACTTGTGATGCAGACATAAAAATGGCATGAGCACTTTGAAACAGTTTGGCCATTCCTTTAAAACTGAAGTATACGCCCAGGCATTCCATTTCTATTAACAGTTACTACCCAAGAGAAATGAAAGTCTAAATTCATATAATCAGAGACTTAGATGTGAATGTCCATGGCAGCTTCATTTATAATAGTAGCTAGAAGCTGTAATGGAGAAGGAAATGGCAACCCACTCCAGCGTTCTTGCCTGGAGAATCCCATGGACGGAGAAGCCTGGTAGGCTGCAGTCCATGGGGTTGCACAAGTCGGACACGACTGAAGCGACTTGGCAGAAGCTGTAAACAACTCAAATGTCCTTCAGTGGGTGAGCAGAAAAACAAATTGTGATATACACAAACAATGCAATAATAGAAAATAGACTATTGACACATATAGCATGGGTTGATCTTAAATACTATGAGTTAAAGAAACAAAAATAGTTCATAGTAAGTGATTTTACTTACAAAAAATTCTAGGAAATGTGAACTACTTTTATTGTCACAGAAAGGTCAGTGGTTGCCTGGGGACACTGGGGTTGGGGAGGTGGGGGACGGTATGAGGAGGAGCTACCCAGGGCCAGAAGGGAGCATCTGCAGGCGACAGACTTGCTCGCTGTCTTGACTGCAGTGACAGATTCACAGTCACACACGTTAAGGCAAAACTTATCAAATTACACACTTAAAATGAGTACAGTTTACAATATGTCATTTTCATTTATTTCAATAAAGCTGTTAAAATGTATTTAACAGGCTTCACACTATACACTCCATACCATGCATGGATATATTAGTGTATGGCTGTGCCAAATAGATTTAATTA
The DNA here is from genome assembly GCF_003369695.1 of Bos indicus x Bos taurus. Classification (NCBI taxonomy): domain Eukaryota; kingdom Metazoa; phylum Chordata; class Mammalia; order Artiodactyla; family Bovidae; genus Bos; species Bos indicus x Bos taurus. The sequence continues at coordinate 1,712,678 of NC_040079.1, read as the reverse complement.
GAAATTCTTTATTTCTGTACTTGCTGTTGTGGTATGAGTCACATTTTACAGTATTTTTGAGTTCCTATCATATTCCTAACCCTACACAGTACTGTAAGAGTTACAAGTAGGTATGTATGCCATTTATTCCCTTCATGGATGTCTCTGTACAGTTAAGTAAAATGGAAAACTGAAAAGCACATGAGTTCCTTGTTGCACACACATGACCTAAATGCTACATGCAGACACTGGGTACACCTGACCATGGCTTTCCTTAAGGAGAACACAGTTTTGTGGAGCAAAACGTGAGCAGTCAGAATACAGTGTGATGAGTGACACGGCAGATATGCAGAGGACTGAGAGAAGTATCCAGAGAAGACGATGGCACCCCACTCCGGTACTCTTGCCTGGAAAATCCCATGGATGGAAGAGCCTGGTAGGCTGCAGTCCATGGGGTCGCTAGGAGTCGGACACGACTGAGCGACTTCACTTTCACTTTTCACTTTCATGCATTGGAGAAGGAAATGGCAACCCACTCCAGTGTTCTTGCCTGGAGAATCCCAGGGACGGGGGAGCCTGGTGGGCTGCCGTCTCTGGGGTCGCACAGAGTCGGACACGACTGAAGCGACTTAGCAGCAGCAGCAGCAGAGAGAAGTATTATGGGAGTATGCAGGAGGGAGCTTAAAGGGGGAGAAATTCAAGGAAAACTTTATCTGTGGAGTTAATGGCTGAGATGACTCTCAAATGACATGTTAGGTTATGCCAGGGAATAGGTGGTGATGAAATTATTCACCACAGACAAAGTAACACACTCAAGGACCTCATGGACAGAGCTGTATTCGATTCTTACCCCAGCACATCAGAAGAGCGCCCGTCACAACCTGAACCAGGGCTGCAGCACTGAGTGGGACACACAGGTGGGCATAAATGCCGTGCTGTGCCAGCGCACAGAGGCTGGACGTTAATCTAACGGCACACGTCTCGGAAGCACTGGGAGTAGGAACACATTGTCACTGCAGGAGAAAGAGGGGAGCTGGGCTATCCATCAGAGCATGAGTAAACGTTGGTGGGGGAGAGGGGTGGAGGATGTGCTCGCCAGTAAGATGAACCCAAACAGACCCAAACCAAGCCACGTTATTATTAAAATGTCAAATATTAAAGAAAGACTCTTAAAAGCAGCAAGAGAAAGACAACTAATCACATTCAAGGGAACCCCCACAGTTCAGCTGGTTTTTCAGTATGACCTTTACAGGCCAGAAGGGACTGGTATAATATATGAAAGTACTGAAGGGAAAAGACAAAACCGAGAATACTCTAACCAGCAAGATTATTAGAATTGAAGAAGAAATAATTTCCCAGATAAGCAAAAGCTAAGAAAGTTGGTTCATCACCACTAAACTGGCTTAACAAGGTACTTCATTACAGGGAAAAGAAAAAGCCATAACTAGAAACAAGAAAATTATAAAAGAAAAAAAAATCTCACCAGTAAAGGCAAGCATAAAGGTAATGGCTCAGTGACCTGTAAAGCCAGCAGGCATGCACGCAGTCATCTGACTCCTTGCGACCCCTGGACTGCAGCCCACCAGACTCCTCTATGCATAGAATCTTCCAGGCAAGATACTAGAGTGGGTCGCCATTTCCTCCTCCAGGAGATCTCGCCAACCCAGGGGTCGAACCCACATTTCCTGCATCTCCTGCACTGGCAAGCAGATTCATTACCACTGAGCCACCTGGGAAGCTCCAGTAAAGCTAGCATCAAGGTTAAAAAACAAAAGTAGTGAAAAACATCCATATCTAAAACAATAGTCAAGTGACACACAAAATAAAAAGATATAAAATGTGATGCCAAAAACATAAAGTGTGAGGAAGAAGAGGGTAAGATGCAGTGCTTTTACAAACTGCTCAAATTGATGCAACCATCAACTTAAAATGGACTGCTCTATACCGAGGAGGTTGTTATGCATGAATATCATATTAGCCTCAAACATAAAAACAGTAAAAATACATGAAAACTAAACAGAAGGAAATACAAATATAACATTAAACGAAGTCATCAAATCACAAGGGAGGGGAAGAAATGAAGAAACAAAGAACTACCCAAAAACCTTAAAAACAATTAACAAACTGGTAATAAATAAGTACCCATAAATAATTATTTTAAAACAGATAAATGAACTAAATGCTCTAATCAAAAGGCATACGGTGGCTAAAAGAATTACAAGACCCATTTATACGCTACTCACTAGAGACTTACTTCAGATCTAAAGGCACACACAGACTGAAAGAAAGGAGATGGAAAACAGTATTTCATGCAAACAGAAAAGAAAAGAAGGCTAGAATAGCAAAACACTAATTCAACATATACATGCACCTCGATGTTCACTCAGCATTGTTTACAACAGCCAAGATATGGAAGTAACCCAAGTGTCCACTGACAGAGGAATGGATAAAGGGCATGTAACACACACAATACACACACAGTTACATGCACACAAGGCAGCATTAGTCAGCCATTAAAACCCTGAAATCCTGCCACTTGCAACACATGGACGGATCGAGAGGTATCATGAAACAAGCCAGACAGAGAAACACAAACACCATATGATCTTACTTATATGTGGAAACTAAAAAACAAACCAAAATGAAAGCAGACTCACAGATACAGAGGACAAACAGGTTGAGGGGAGGCAAGTGGGAGGGTGGGTGAAAGATCTAAGGGGGATAAGAGGTACAAACCTCCAGTTATTAAATAAATAAGCCACAGGGACTTAATATACAGCATGGAGAATATGGTCAGTAACACTGTAATAACTCTGTATGACAGATGCTCACCCTAAGCTTATGGTGGGGATCAATGCATAATGTACATAAGCATCAAATCACTGTGCTGAACATCTGAAGCTAATACTGTATGTCAGCTAGGCTAAAAAAAAAAACAACAAATAAAAATTTAAGAAAAAAACTTACCCTTGGGATAAGATTACAAGTCAAGCCAGAGAACAAGTATTGGCCACCATCTCGATCTAACCGAAAAACATTTCTATCACTACCCCAGCCCTCTCCACTGCCCCCTCACCTCTGGCCACCGCTAACCACTCTCGTCTCTACGGATTTTCCTGTTCTGGACGCCCCATGCGAGAGGAGCCACAGACTATGGAGCCTTTTGTGCCTGGCTTACTTCACTCTGCACAGTGTATTCTAGGTTCAAACACACTGGAGTATGTGTCCAATGCTTCACTCCTTTTTCTCTTTTTAAAACAAGTGTAACACAAGGCTGAAGCAAGAATCCGAAACACCTTTCACACGTGACAGAGGATCTGACCTGTCTTTACAGAATGAGAAGACTTGGAGAGGTAGAGCAAAGCTGGGGAGGGTTGTGGGAACAATGTGAGCCAGTGTGGGCTTGGAGATGGGAAAGTGTGCTTGTAAATATCAAATCAATTTTGGTCATCACTGTTTATATGCTACAAATACATTTTGTCCTAATGTGAAGGCAATTTAACTTACTAGTCCAGATGAACTAATGTATATGAATTTTAATACAAACTAAAGTTAAATGAAAGGGAACTATAATCATAGTCCAAGAACAAACCTAAAGTACTAATTTTAAAACAAGTGAACGTTTAAGATCTCCAATAGAGATCCACTCACTCTCTTCCTAGAGAAACTCTCCCAAGATGGGGGGCCTCCAGAGTAGCTCTCAATGTCATGGCCTCATCTGAAAAACTAAACACTTCCCTGGTGCTTTTAGGGCTTCCCAGGTGGCGCAGTTGTAAGGCATCTGCTTGCAATGCAGGAGATGTGGGTTTAATCCCTGGGTTGGGAAGACCCTTTGGAGAAGGAAATATCAACCCAGTCCAATATTCTTGCCTGGAGAACCCCATGGACAGAGGAGCCCACTCGGCTACAGTCCACGGGGTCGCAAAGAGTCAGACACACCAGTGAATGGCTAACACTAGTGCTTTTGCTTCAGCCGTACTTCCTACTCTCCTCTCCTCAGAGGAAAGAACATGTGTTTAAAACCCAGCTCATGAGCAATCCTTCACAACGAAATATTAAACTAAAACCATACACTCAACCCTCTGCTTTGATTACTTGACAAACAAATCTGATTCTTTTCACTTTTCTTTTATTAAAGGAAATGGAAAGGCAGAGTGAATGTGAGAAAAATTTTTTTCTCTGGTTGTGCTGTGTGACATGTGGGATCTCAGTTCCCTGACCAGGGATCAAACCCATGCCCCCTGAATGGAAGTGCAGAGTCTTCACCACTGGACCCCCGGGGAAGCCCCACGTGAGAGAGAGTAACAAGATGAAAACAGCAGGGCCCTTAGGTGTTGGTACCAGACATGGAGGTTCCTAACGCAACTCCCAACTCTCTGGTTTGGTGCACGGTATAGAAAGTGCCTGAGGACTAAAAGGGAAGGACAAGGGAGGGGAGTGAGGGCAGGAGGGAAGGAGTGGGGAGGACAGACGCACACACACGCACGAATGGGTCCTGCTGTCGGAACGGCCCATGTGAGGAGCTGCGGGACGCCACGTGGAGGACAGGGCTGCGGCCGCTGCCCCAGCTCAGGGAGGGCGGTGGGGGCAAGTGTGTGGGTGAGGCTGACGAGCAATGAGAGACAGTCGAAGGACGGCCGGAGAAGGAGAAGGAGAAAAAGTGAGTGGTGCCCAGAAATGAAGAGAGAGGAGATCTGAGAAGAGGGCTTACAAAGCGCAAGTGCGGCAGAACAATTAAGACAACAGCAAAACCCACACAACTGGGCGACTCGGAAGCCAGAGGTGATCTGAGCAGGAAGAGGTAAGTATTCTAGTTTGAAATTCATTTTCAGCTGACTGAATTCTGGTACAAGAAATGAGTTCGAAACCTCTTCTAACTCCTACTGGGTGGACACTGAAGTCAGGAGTCACATAAAGTAATACCCAGGTGAGAGTTTTCAATTTTCTACATAGTGCTGTGTCTGTGTGTGTGTGTGTACCCAGAAAAAGATTTTAAATAACTATACACATTAAACTGGTTCTTGGAAACTCTGAAGAGGGGACTGGGATTAAAAGTGGTGGTCATAAGGAATTTAAGCCTGAGATCTAATTTTTAATATCCTTTATAAGTAGAATTTGCTCATGTACATACTTATTAAAAACTAATTTTAAAATAGAACTTCCTACAAAGGAGGAGATAGCCTGTTCCTCGGTCTCAGAGTTGGCCATGCACACGTGTGCTCTTAAGTATTCTCAGTCAGGGTGGGAGGGTCTTGGTTCTCAATGCAAACTATAACCTTACTGTGGTTTACATTTAAAAAACTACATCTTATATCTTCCAACTGAATAATCCTAACTGAAATTATCTTCATATGAAAAAATATTTTATATCAAATTAAAATTCAAGGGATTTGAATGTATGTCAACAGCCGGCTAAATTCTTTAGAATGTGTGGCCAATACAACCTTCTCTCAGGCAGGAGGGACTCTGAAATAAGAGCAGCATCAGAAGGACGCGACATGTGGACCCCGGGAACGTGAATGCTGAGGAGTGAGCAGTGGTGACTCTCTGAATTCTTTCAGACATTTGACACAGAATGCTCTCTTTTTACTATTAAAAATCCTAACTAGATACACAAATTTATTGTTCAGTTATAAGACCATTAGTAATCAATCAAAAGTTAGTCACACCACTCATTTATTACTCTCTTCGATGTAACAGAATATAATGAAGTCACATAGAATTTTTTGCTAAGAAATTTTCAATACAGGGCTTTAGAGTTACTTTTACATGAAAGTCATAACTAGGAATATATATCATGATTTATACTTTTGAGTTCTCATTTGTCATGTCTAAGGATCATTTCTTTCTGATTCACACTGGAGAGGGAAAGCTTGGGGTAAAGATTAGTAGTACATTCACAAAACCCAAATAAGGACCTCTCCCTCGAAGGACCAGTGTCTAAACATGCTCCCTCCATCAAGGAACAAAAGAGAATAATCCACTTCATCTCCTGCGAGATGATGAGCTAGAGGGGACCCAGATGAGAAATAATACATGGAAACACCAAAAACAGATTCCAGCTGACTTGGAAGAATAAGTCGGGGTTTTTTGTTTTAATAGAGTAAGCATCCATATAAATTTAAATATAAAAATATATATCTGCACTTGGGCCTTGAATAACTTAAAATTTACAGAAAAAATTTTGAGATGAAACCATAACTATAAAAATAATTTCATAATAGAAATTAGTAACAGTATTTCAAAGTCTATTGGTTGTATCTGAGAAAACTTTTCCTGTTAAGAGATTTCAAATAAAGAATAAGGTAAAAACTGTCAATCCCTCAGTTGTTTCTTGATTAAGAATAACAAGGAACATGTCCGCAATCTCACAAAATTTATTCTCAAATTCACGGCTGCCTTTAAAACATTTTATTATAGAAAATCTGGATATCTATAGGTAATTTACTAGATTTGAGCCTCTTCTATTTTCACTTTGTTAGTCAACCATCTCCTCTAATCATCTTGAGAGTTCATTATATCAAAGAGTAAACTGATTACTAAAAATATGGACATCATAGCCTCAAAAACATTGGATTCTTTAAAAACTGCACACTATATATAGGCAACAAAACAACACTTTAGAAATCATATCCCCTGGTATGGCATCACTTTTAAAAGGTTTTAAAGAGTTCGAATAAAAAATCTCAAGCACAGATCCTTCATGTTTCCCATGGACAAAATGCTATTCTTTCTATTAATTTCATTTGGCTAAGAATACATGGCTAAAATGCTCCTCGCAACCTAATGCTTTGTGGTTAAGTGATATACTTCTAAAATCTACTCAGTGGCAATTTTTAAAATTAGTACAAAATCTTCTCTATTTAAAGATAGGAAGCTATTTCAGAGGAATTCTGTAATAAGTTTGTCACATCACACCAGGCATTCAACTCTAAAGCTATATTTTACACTTATGGCGCAGCAATAGCAATTGGCAAATTACACTGTTTAAAAAACATTTTCATTTTTGAAGCAAAAATATCATCAAATGAATTATTTATACAGGATTTAAAATATTTCTAATTTTCAGTTAAAGTTCTCATTACTAAAAATGATTAAAATAAGAGAAAAACTGCACTTATACAGGTAAATGATAATTTCCCTTGTTCCTTGGTTTCTTATTTAACTGAGAATGCTGGTTGAATTCACAGAAGCAAATGAGAGCACCCTAAGGTCAGGACTCCCTTGTGAGAGGCAATGAGAAAGAGCGAAAACTTTCACAGCTTGGAATTCGGTTGTTAAATACATCCTCTATTCTAGTCTTATAAGCTTTTCAGCTAGTAAATCAAAATCCCGTTATACACTAGGATAATATTCATGACAATTCTCTGTATTTTATCTTCTTAAAATCAAAGGCTCAACTCTAAAGGGTTAACAGAGGAGCGACAAAGTAACTCTCTAGTTTGCATTTCCCATAAGACTAAAATAAAGCTTTTTCTTTTAGTCTAGAAATGTGCTTTTTTAATACTGTGAAAAGCCTCTATGAATCTGTTTAACGTATTTATTTCTTTTCATCTATTCAGTGCCACTGGGCATAACATGTAACGCAGTGTGTGTTGATATTTTGCAAAGCACCACATGACTCACTGTACCTAATACACTCCATTAATCCTGTTTGGACAGCTGGGGCCAGGCGTTTGTTAGCTGCATTTTAATTGTCCCATCTTTCTTTTTCTTCTTTTTATTTATCTCTATGGCAAACTACTCAGGAATTTAATGTGTTGATCTTCAAAAAGCACATTTTGCCATTAATTTGTTTTCTTTGTATTAAAATGGTACTCAGCATGTAATTTTATTCCATAAAATCAGTATATGTTACTATTAACAATTAATCTTAAATAACAGTGTGCAGTGAATTTCATACATGATAAAATGGTAGGTTGGCTACATCACAGAAATTGTTGGACTTCCATAATACAAATGACAACAGCTACAAATCAACTTACAAAAATGTATTTTTCGGCATTTTCAAGATGAGCACACCATAAGCAGATGTCAAAACAATAACAAGTCCTATGACGCAACACAAAGGAAATAAGACCTCTTAAGTAAATGAGCTTTGTGTTAGTCTGTGGAAAGGCAGTCCCTTTTACACTTACACTTAGATTTCACTTTTTACTAAAATATGGAATTCTCTGTAAGAATTATGAAGATCACTATGATGCTTATACTTTGTTGGCACAGCCTGCATCCCTGAGAGCTATGAGTTTTAAATAAATAATGGAGGCAACATAAGAGCTAAAACAAAAGCAATTCAAAGTTACTTGCAATTTTTGTCATTAGCTAGTTGTTAAGGTTGAATAATGGGATTTTAAAAAATAATTTGTGAACGCTCAAGTCAAAATCTGAGACTAGAAAATGGAACAGAACTGCCTAGTGGAAACTTTCGTCTGAAACAATATTTAGCCAATAACTGAGAATACAGTCTGCTACAGTGTTTTACAAAAGATATGAACATCAAATGAAGATTTATTCAACTGTTTCAATGACAAAGTGGAAATGTTTTACTTTTAAAAGACGACCAAAATATTCTTGTACATCGAAAAATTAAGAAAACTATATGAATGGCAGGCAAGTAAAAACTAAGGAGCTAAAGTACACCCTTTAAGTCAGTGTGGGTATGTCAGTGCTCTCAAAGCTCTCACTGCTTTCAAGACTATGCCCTGGACATAAAAGCAGCTTAAAGTACGTTTTACAGATTATCAATTTTTTAAACCACATACTAAATTATACGTTTTTAAAAACACTTCATGTAGGAAAAAATTAGTTTAATATTTTCTAGACATTAAACATTGTTTTATTTAAAACAAAAACAAAAACTTCACAGTTCCTCACTAGAGGACTCAAAAGCTTAACCAGTCAGTGAAAAAAAATAAAGTCTACTGTTTGGAAAGGAATATTTCTAAGCATTTGAAAAAAATCAATGATCTTTATTTGATAAAAGTGCTTGTTTTGGTACAGCCCTATATACAAATAAATTATAGAAGTAAAGGTATAAAATAACGTGGGAAGAAATAATTTATTTCAAAGAGTGATCTTTTGGGAAAAGTTTAGAAGTTTAGAAAAGACACTTGAAAAGGTACAGACTTTACGTGAAAAGTTCTCATTTAAACTTACCCAGTGTTCTTGACATCACAGGCAGCGCGGAGCTCAAAACCAAGATTGACACACAATTCCCAATGATCTGTTATGAGAAATCAGGAAGGATATTGGGCAGCCACACAGTACACGCTTAAGTAAAATCCACTCACATACTGGCAAGTTACTGTACGTTCTAGTTACCTACAGTACTTTGCTAACTTCTTAATGATACTATTCAATACAAAAAACAAAGAGAACCAGAAAGGTTTTCTACAGACATTTAAAGTTCTATTGGTAAGTTCTAGAAGGTATTTATGGTACCTGACACAAAGAGAAAATTGCATTTTACATTAATGACAGAGGCTGATTTCAAAAGGATTCACCTAACAGGTTAAAAAAGAATTAATACTTCAATACTTATGACTCTGTTTTTAAAGCCAAGACTACAGCCCAGGATATACAATATCTACTTCTAATGTAAACTAAGAAGTAAAGCCAAAATCCAGAAATCTAAAACACCTAAACTCTAGCAATTCTATTTCAATATACCCTATGCTTATTCTTTCATTAAATAAAAGATGCCAGAAGCACAGATTAGCACTCACGTTTACTTATGCTAAATATCTCAAGAAGCTATAACATTTTAAATAGACAGAAAAAGATATGTAAAAATAACACCTTCCCTTTAGAATATGCTGAAAATAAGGAAAATCTCATAAAAAAAAAAAAAGAAGCCAGCCGCTCCTGTGATTCTTCATTGTCAGCCTGTGGGAATATTTTACAAATGCAGTCTCTATATAAGATAACAGCCTTTGTTACTCAGAAGCCGATGACATATTGTAGAAAGTCAAATTAGCCTCAGACTACAAAATGTTTCTGAATAGAACTCTTCCGTCTTGCTTTAATTATTCAAATTTGAAATACTTTGTCTCTACTACTTGTAGCAACTAAGTTCTTCAGATTTCAAACAAGCTCCCTGAAGTACAGTCAGCACAATCAAAGTTACTCATTAGCAATACGTTTTCTTTGCAGGAAAAAAGGGTCCTTTCAGGAGCCTTCTATAGCTGGTTAACAAGCTCTGCGGTTCTCCGCATTTACAAGTGAATGGACACCATCCAAATTAAACAGAGCACATCCTTTTCCCACTCATTCCGCATTTTGAAAATCTTCCAGTGTGTGTTTACGCAACTCACAAACAAATACCTAGAACCGCAAGGAACCATTCAGGGCGACCACTAAATAAAACAGTCCACTTGTCCTGGAAGGCAAAGAGGGGCACAGCCACCTAAGACTTAAAAGGACCTTACCTTTGTCATGGTTGTGTCGTCCTTCTTGGGAATGAAATTTCCAAAAACTCGGAGGCTGTAGAAACCGACGACAGAGGACACCATGAGATAGCTGTGAGAATCAAGGAAAAAACTCTCCGAAGAATGTTTCCTCAAGTCCTCAACAGGCCCAGAGGAAAACAGAACAAAATGCCACTCAGAGTGCTTGAGGAAGACTGACTTGTGTTTCTTGCAGGAAAGTGTCTTAGTAAATTACCACTGTCCCAGAAAACTTGTTAACAGACAGAACTTCAGTTAAAGAAAGGATACAAAATCAAAATGATTTCAAGTGCAGCTCCCACAAAACCAAAAGCAGAAAGAGAAGCATTTCCTATTCCAGGCCCCTGGGGGGGAAAAAAACACTTTTCAGAATTCAGTGACACTATTACATTTGGTTTCCCTAAAATTGCTGTTTCATAAATATAGGACAGTTGAAATTAGAAATGTTTAATACCCTGGAATAACATCTAGGCTTTCAAAGGAGAATAAAACACGGGATGAGGCTGAACTCACCAGCGAAACCAGCCACATGGTAACACTCAACAAGCTCAAACATTTCTGTTTCGTCTCAGATACAATTTAAGTCACTTATCAAATGACATGATGTGTGTGTGTGCGCGTGCGTGCGTGCGTGTCTGTGCACGCACGTTTAATGGTGTCCAACTCTTTGTGACCCCATGGAATTTCCTAGATGAGAATACATCTGGAGTGGACTGCCATTTCCTCCTCCCGGGGATCCTGCTGAACCAGGGATTCAACCCGCGTCTCCTGAGTCTCCTGCACTGGCACGTAGATTCTTTATCTGCGTTTATCGTTAAACCCTAAAATACTCTTGGGAAAAAAAATCTTTAAATATAATAGTACAGTAAGAATAGAACATTAATTGTCTGAACCCAGAGGCAACATATAAAAAGTATACAACTAAAGTCCGTCAGGAGTAAGCTGAGGACAGAAGACAGGGAATGCTCGCATCCCGTTACTGCTCGTCAAAGTTTCATCCCCTAAGGAGTTCAGGGATTTAATCAACACAGATCTTTCAAATGCAATGCTGCACCTTGTTTCCTAAACATTATATCTATTCTCAAAACCTACTTTTATCTGGAACTTAACAAAACAAGCAAGAAAAGCAGTATTTATTAAAAGGCCAGAAAGGCAAAAACTCATTTCCTACTGAAGTAGGGACAATTTTTTCTAAGCTTACTAATTAAAGCAACTCTCTGAATACGAACTATTATTCTGGTATCAGCTTCAATGACACGTAACAGATACACCAGGATAATTAGGAATATAAAGTCAGCCTAATGAAAAAAACAAAAAACAATAAATAACATTATACATATTATTTATACAACCTAATTTGTATAGGCATACAGAAGTTAGAATACTCATTGAAATTTCATATATAAATAAGGTAAGGGACAAAGAATTTGTCAATTTTTGTCAATCTTTTGAAGAAAAATAAATAATGCTAATAGAAATCTTATTAACTCAGATGGAAAACACCTTGGAAACATTCTCTGTCTCAAGAGAAGGCCTACGGGCAGGAGTAAGACGCTCGGATTTTATTACACAATCATAAACAGAGCCCACCACGTGTCTGTCCCTGCCCACCACGCGGGAAGGGAACGGTACACAAGTGTGTGGCGGGGCTTGGGCCTTACCCAGTGTACACTACATGCAACTGGGTTAAAAAGCGGACAGAGGTCAGCACGGTGGGGACTCCCTGCTCCGTCACCGGACCTGTGTCTAAACAGTGATGAGGACGAGGCTGTGGGTGGAAGAGGGCTGCTCCCTGTTGCTGTCGGTTAGTGGATCAGGAACCTGGAGCAAGCTGGGAGGCTCCAGCGGTGAGAGGTGACCAGGTGCTGAAGGCACTGGGGCAGGGAGTTAAACTGAAAATACTGCCCAAAGAATTCGCTTCTGTATCCTGGACTGAAGGAAAGGAATTAAGATAAATACTGGCTTTCTTCTGTGAGACAAAAAGTGGATCATGTGGTGCAGAGAGAAGAGGCGTGTAGGGAAGCAAAGTCTGCTACCGCAAAAGGCATCTCTCTGGCATGAGGGTCAGTCACTTCAGGCTGATTGTTTTTAAGAAACAGAAGACAGCCAGCCTTCCACTTTAGCCCGCCTCCGCTTCACCCCGTAACTGCCTGGAAGAGTGTGGACAGAGGCCCTGGTCCACGACGAGCACTGTCGCCAGGCCCTCCAGGGTCAGGGCTGCATGTGGTCCCGGGAACCTGGCAGGACCTAGAGACCAAAGTCTGTTCTGGGTCCCAACTGTTTACCAAACGGCTGCTTCTCCATCTCCAGGAGAACTGCCTTTATTCCCCGCAAAGCACAAGCCCTACCCTCTTCTTCTCTAAGATGCAATATAAGACTCAGTTACCCAGCTTGTCCTGGGGTCTCGTTATTCTTACAGCGCTCCCTTATACACATAATTGAAAGTTTTCTTCTGTTAATCTGTCTCATTTCAATTTAATTCTTAGACCAGACAGAAGATCCTAGAAAGAGTTAAGGAAATTTTTTTTCCCCCCCAAAGAATGAAAAGTCTGGAAAAGTTTTGAAGTCATTTCTACGGGGAAATGGCAAAGGTGCTAACTTCAAAAAGGTTAATAAAATGTCAAAACGTAAAGGCTACTTTAAGTATCCAAAGGTTAATAAAGACACCTAGAAAAAGAAAGGCTTATATGAGTATTTAGTGGAAATTACTTTCCATATGGAAAATATATATAAATAGACTAACTTCTGGAATTTAATAAAATCATTAATTTTTTTAAAAGAGAAAAAATTAATAAGTCAATTTGTGAAAAGAAGTACATCTGACTCCCTCCAACAACTGAACATTTTGATTCAAGTTCACACAATGTCTAACTCTTCTGAAGCATGAGTCCTTACAACCATATTTGGATCTTTTGCAAACTTCAGTCGCTCAGTCGTGTCCGACTCTTTGCGACCCCATGGACTGCAGCACGCGAGGCTTCCCTGTCCATTGCCGACTCCCAGCGCTTACTCAAACTCTTGTCCATAGACTCGACGATGCCATCCAATCATCTCAACATAAACTCTTTATATTTCACTATTTCACAGAATATACATTTTCTTAAAGGATCACAAATATGAATTTCAGTAAAACAAAGATAAACTCTAATACAAAGTATAAAAGGAAACTCTGACACTTGATACAAGGCCCAGACAATCTAAAATAAGAAATTAGAAACAAAAAACATAGTTTATAAACACTGTTTACGAAAGCTCTTGCATAAAGAAGTTCACACAGCTTGAAGTATATACATACATAAAGGTGGACACTTCCATCTACCTATCTGAAGCGCTCGGGGCAGACACAGAAGACTTTAGCAAGAGAAAGACACAGAAGACTTTAGCAACAGAAAGAAAGCAGCAAGCGTTTTACTTTACCCTTGTTCCCTTTGGCATTGCTGTTTCATCAACCAACAGGCAAAGAATATTACAAGCCACCAAGAGGACAGAGATGGACTGCAACAGAAAAAGTAAACCATCAGTTCTGAATTTCAAAGACATTTTGCCAATATACATATATTAAAATCTCAGTAACCAACCAAATGTATGCTTTAGAATAGAGGAAAAGCAGTAAAGACCAAAATTCTACATATAAACCTGAAATAATGAGACCATAAAAATTTCAGAATAAATTCTCAAAAATTCTGCAAAGTACTGTAATCTCAAAGCTTAAGACAAAAGCTAGTAACATAGGTCCGTTTATTAACCAATTTCACCAACTAGAAACCCCCAACTGCACATACTTAACAGATGGTTAAAATGTTATCAGAACTAATGCAATAATTTTCATACCCTATCACAGAGTTTGAGCCGGGTATCAGCAACACCATGTCTCTTCTTAATTTTCAATTGAAACAAAAGAATGAATTTCCTGCTTTTGTGAGGAAACAGATAATCTTGAGAACTTTTTAAAAATTCCCCTTAATTTTAATTCTTGCTCTACTGAATTTTTACCAAAAAAAAAAAGCATACATGGATTTTAAGCCTGTTGACAGAAAACCAGTTTACCTGAAAACATTTAGCTAAGGGAATTGCCATACACAAATGCTAAAGTAAATAGAAAATAATTTGCTTTATTTAACAGCAAATAAATCCTTACTGTCTCAATGAGGAGAAGAACCATAACAGCAGGATACACCAAGTTTCTTTCCCATGCTGAAGCCTTTTTGCGCCTCTCTATTAGAAGGAAAAACAAAATATAATGAATGTTTCAGCAATTTCTAAAAATTCTCTCCAGATTTACATTTTCATTCCCTACTGCTACAACCAGTATGTATTATTTTTACATAAATATTTTCCTAAAGCCATAAATTGTTTTTAATTTTCCTACACAAACTAATTTTAAAATCAGTTTGCTACATTAAATACAGCTCAATCCTATGATGCTCAAATCTTAACACTGCTAAGTGAAGTGAAAGTTGCTCAGTCATGTCTGACTCTTTACAACTCCATGGACTGTAGCCTGCCAGGCTCCTCTGTCCATGGAATTCTCCAGGCCAGAATACCAGAGTGGGTTACCGTTCCCTTCTCTAGAGGGATCTTCCCAACCCAGGGATCAAACCCAGGTTTCCCGCATGGCAGGCAGATTCTTTACTGTCTGAGCCACCGGGGAATGCTGCAAAGACATTTCAATTATTAATGAAATATATTGTGGATATACAGCTTACTCCTGAAAATACAGTTATCTCTGTATTTTTTTTAATTTACATATTTACATTCTGATAGTTTGACACACTGGCAGAAATCTGGAGTACCGGGTAACATGGGTAAGAATCCCCTCTAATCCCGAACCTGAAGATAAACACTCCCGGTTTTCTACAGGCTGGAAGCAAAACTCTACTTCTAGTACCTACATCTACTTTGTCTCACCCCAATCCTTATGCCACAACTGGAAAAGCTGGATCACATTTAATTTTTTAAAAAGCAGTGTGTGTGAAGATATCAGAGAGCTGCCATGATGACGGAAGCTGAGGGCCATTCTCTGCCAGGTGAGCTGACGGGGCCTCAGTGTGCACCATGCTCCCGCACACAGCGCTTTCCAAACAGACCCACAAGGCTGGGGAATAACACAGATGCTGAGGGCAGAAGAGAACGATGCTGGAGCAAAGCTTCCAGCACGCTCAACAGAGCCAGCGAGACACAAGCAGGGCTTGGAGCTACCAAGGCAGCCAGAATTTGAGAGACTGTGCTCACAGGGAAAGGAGAGAGCAAAAACACTCAGCTGCTTTCCCCTTCAAGGCATCAGTGGCTCAGAGGCTCAGAAGAGGAACCAAAGGGGGCAGAAGGAGGCAGAGAAGCTGAGCACTGCTTCTGTCAGGCTTACACTGCATGAAGAAGATGGGGTCAGAGTCAACAACAGAGCAAGCAGGCTTTTAGCTGGACCAAAGACAAGCTGTACCCAAGGAGGAAGGACAAATCGGAAACAGACGAGCCCTCACGAAGACCGAAACCCAGTCTCAAATGACTTTAAGCCCAGACAGACTAGACTGACCTGTCCGTACTCTAACTGCCCCTACTCTAACTCTAACCAGAAGTGAAAGTAAATCCTCTCAATGAGAACAAAGCATCATGCAGAGTCGTTACAGTTTTGTATGAGAAATGTTACCAGGAGGTAGGACAGAGAAAAAGAAGACAACAGAAGCAGACTTTCAGCAGATCCTGATACGGGACATAAAAGAAAACAACTTTACAGCAACTATTAATAACTGATATGCTTAGTATAAGCAACAAAATGGAAAATGTCACAACTTGAATCAAGAAAAATAACCAAATGGAAATTCTAGAGCTGAGAAACACTGTGACTGAAGTTCAGGGTCAACAGATAGTTCTGACAACAGTTGTATCGTGGCTGAAAAGAGTGAAATGGAAGACAGATCAGTAGAAAACATCAGACCAAAGCACATAAATTAAAAAGGAGAGAAAACAGAAAAATTTAAGGGTGAAAACGTCCAGCATATTGTAACTGAAGTCTGAGGATATAAAAGAAAAGGAACAGCTGCAGTATCTGATGAGACAATGACCAACTGCCCAAGGGGATGGAAGACATTAAGCCACATACTCGTGAAATGCCCCAGATCTCAAGAAGGACAAATACAAAGAAAAGAAGGAACTGAAAGATAAGAATCACAGAAGATTACTTATCAGAAATAATACAAGTGAAAGACAGTGGAGTGATATATTTGAGCATCATCACCTATGAAAACTCATTTTGTACACATACAAAACAGCTACTAAAAAAGTGAATAAATCCATGTTCATCCTTCCTCCAAACTAAAAGACATTCTTTATTAATGGTTCTAGGCAGACTGAAAGCTTGTAACACAGAGATTTCATAATTTTTACAAGTATTACAGACTGCAGTAAAGTCTTTAATAAGAAACGAAGTCCAATACATAAGTCGAGGAAAAAAGGAAAAAAATGTACAATACCTAATTTTTTCTTCAGAATCTTTACATTTTCAAGTTCTTGCTCCAACTCTGTTACATTATATTCCACTGATGAAGGCAGTCCTAGTGAAAGCAAGCACATTTTAGAAGTGGAACGGCAGAAAAAAAAAAAAAAAGAAGTGGAACGGCAGAGCCCAGAACAGGCAGCCTTCATAGTTAATGAAAATACAAAAAACACACTGCCAATCCTGATTACTGATAATGAAAACAAAGGCTGCTGTGATTCACAGAAACATACATCCACTTCTGTACCCCGAAAAACTTCCAAGTGCTTGCTGATTAAACACTACATGATTCCTAGAAAAAGTTTTCTCTGGTAAAATTCTTATTTGATCTATTATTAATTTTTTAATTAATTACAAAAGTATCACGTGCTTGTAATAAAAAGTGAAAGATCAAAATTGCCTCCTCCTCATCCCACCTCCCGAACGGGACAATTTGCCAGCAGCTTGGGTGAGGCTTTCTCCATCTGCAAGTACATACTCACAGATACATATTTCATCATATTCACAGTCTTCACTATGTTTGTTATAAGAATAGGGAAAATCAGACATTATTTCACCACGTGCTTTCCTAGTTAATGATATGTCCATGCTGACAAACAGCCCCAACTTAACAGCCGAATAAATATTTGGGTATGGACATACGTCAATTTTATCCAGAATTATTCTATTTATGAATATTCAGGTTTTCCTCAATTTTTTTGCCACTATGAACATTCTTCTAGGCACATACAGCACATTCTGGTTTTATTATTTCTGTAGGACAGATTCTCAAAATTTAGACTGCAGAGTCAAACAATATGAGCATTTACAGTTTTAAAAGATATTTAAAGGTTACTTCCCCCTCAAATGTTGTGATTTATATTTCTAGCAACACTTCATCATAACACATCTGATATCAAATGATTTCGCCCAACTGTAGGCTAACGTAAGTGTGCTAAGCACAGTGCTCTGAGCACCTGTTTGAGGTAGGCCAGGCTAAACTGTGTTTGGTAGGTTAGGTATTTTCAACTTATGATGGTTTATCAGGAGGTAACCCATCTTAAGTTAAGAAGATCTGTGTTTTCCAGTCTTCCCAGCAGTGGATATTGTAACTCCTGAAGTTATGCCGATATGAAGGGTAAATGACATTTCCCGTTGTTACTTTAACACGCATGCCCTATTTATATTTTCTGCTGTTTCTCCAATAATTCCATGCGTGTGTGCTCAGGCACCTAGTCATGTCCAACTCTTTGCAACCTTATGGACTGCAGTCCGCCAGGCTTCTCTGTCCATGGGATTATCCCTCCAAGAATACTGGAGTAGGTTGCCATTTCCTTCTCCAGGGGATCTTCCCAATCCAGGTATTGCACCCACATCTCCTGCGTTGGCAGGTAGATTGTTTATCACTGAGACACTCAGGAAGCTCATTTCTATTTTATTTACTAAATTCTGAAATGAGCAAACTAACAACCCCCCACTACAACTGTACTTTGATTGATTAGCTTTTTCTCAATTTTTAAGATATTTTCATTATGTGTTTGTATTTGGTAAGATTTTGGGGCTCCTATAAAACTGTAGCATGTCCCTCATAAATCCCACCTTTTATCATTACATCATGACCCCCACTGTCTTTAATGCTTTTTTTTATATTCATCTCCACCCTTCAGACATCATATTGATAATTCTGATTAGATCAATATTCAATGTCTACATTATTACAATACAAATTTTATCCACTGCTTACCCATGTAATATACTACCATTAGCTTTCCTTTCTTCCATAACATTCTTTTTTACTCCCAGAATTAATCTTTTTTTTCCATTTGCTTAGCTTTTTATGCACTTACCACTAATTAAAAGCTAAACTTTCCTCCCAAATGTCTTTATTTCCTCCAGTAGCTTGCAAAGAAAAGATGAATGGGAGGTAATTTTTTTGAAACTATCCAAGTCAATATTAAAATTTGGTTAAACATAGATTACTTTTCATTTAAAAAATATAAATGAGGAATGACAAGGCGTGTGACTTACAGAGACTTAAATTCTCATCTTCTGTAGACGTCAAGTAATAGTTAATGCAGGAAAATCAAGAAATCGCAAGGGAGCCTCTCCCTTTAGTGTTTACAGATTTATTATTATTCATTAGCCAGGTCAAAACTACTTCTCCACCAGAACTGTGATGCCATTGCTCCACCGTCTGCCAGCTCCCAGTGATGGCGCTGAGCGGTGTGAAGCTCTTCTTCCTGCTGGGCCTGAGTGTGAACCGCTTCTCATTTCCCCCCTTGTCCAGGCGTCGGGAGTCACTCTTGTGCCCCAGCCTGGGCCCTGGGTGAGCACTTTCAATCCCCGAGCTCCTGTCCTCTAGGACTGGGACATCTGCTTGATTTTGTCATCCCATCCATCTCATTTTCTCTGCTCTCCCCATTTGGAATTCCTATTAGTTAGATGTTAGATGTCCTGAACTGGTTCTCTAATATTCGAACTCCACCTTATTTTTGCCTATTTTGACCTATCTTCTTTATCTTCCAATCCTGTAGACATATTACCATTTCTAAATTTCGCCAGCTATTCCGTTTTTACGGAACCTTGGCCCTTCTCATGGACGCGGTCCCAGCCTCTCCCGGAACACTAATGACAGATGTACCTGTACGCGCTCTTCTCCTGTGCGTGCTCTGCTCTCCCCCAGCACCCTTTACTGCGTGTTTGTCTTGGTTCCTACTTTCCTGGGAGAAGTCTTCCTCTTAAGTCTGGTGAGTCTGAGCTGTCGGTTCATACTTAAGAAGGAAGCACTAAAATGATAATTTGATTTGAAACTCTACAATTGCAACAAGACTTCCTGTTGGGTGTTCCAGCGGGTTCTTCATGGGCACCCAACTGTTAGGAGCCTGGAAGGCTCTCCTGGACGGATGGAGTCCCCAGAGAAGACTCCTCTGATCTCCTTCTCAGGGTTTTAGAGCTCAGCTGTCCCAGCAAAGAGAGCCAGGGGCCCAGGCATTTAGTCTGTGAGAACTCATCGATCCACCACTCCCTGGCCCAGGCCCAGGCCACAGGCTTCCTTTCTCTGGAAAAGAACGCCCCCTACTGCTGGGGTGGGGAAGAGGCAGTGGTCTGAGACCCTGGAGACAGGGACGAGATGGGGGACCAAACTCGTTCATGAGCAGGCTTCTCAGCCAGTCCTCCTGGTCTTAACTCGTCCCATTCAGCCCCACTTTGGCAGGTGTCTGCTGCTGCCACTTCGTGGACTTTCAGGGGTTGGGATATTAATCAAGGACAGATGGTGTAGGATTCAGCTTCCTTGGGTCTGCTGAATTAGTTACTTCTAAAATTCTCTCAGGTCTACTAAATTTCAAAACATTTGTGCGGCCTTCTCTGCTCAAGTTCTCCTTCTTTTAGGTCTGTGCTTGTCTGAAAACTCACCTCAAAAATAAGGAGATAGTTTCATGTAACTGTAAGTTTGCACAGTGAGAGGGCTGCAAGGCGGGTGTTCTAGCAGCATATCAGTGACACCCAGGCCCTGAGCCCCGCTGCCCACAAGCTGGCTTGTGACTGAGACTGATGCCCTCCCCCCTTTCACGTGATTTCGTGATTCCTGTTTATTTTACTTTGCTTATCATTTCTTCTTTCCCCACCAAGTGGAATTTCTGTTTATTCTTTTCCCTCATGTTAATTTGACACTTCAGTGGTTACTTTCTCATTCTGAGCACACAGACTTAAGATTTATATTTGTTTCAACATAAAACCCTAGAGGGAAACCTTACTAGGTAACTGATCCCCCACCAAGGTGAAATTTCACAATGCTTTCTAGAAACCATTCTCTCACTGCTTTCCACCCACCCCTCCTAAACCATGGTTTGTGTTGAGGTGGTTTTAAAAATACTTAGTTTAAGATTATTACTACATTCTTCCATTGGTATGGAGCTACCATATCCTTAATGACTAGAAAAGTACCTAGTCAGTAAATATACTACTCTAAAATGAATAAATAAATGAATGCCTTTTTCTGTCCTAATAGGTACATGACATCTTTAGAAATGCATGAATTTTTAATTGCTATTTTCCCTGCACCCTTAAGACTCCAGAGTACTCAATAATCCTTAACAGGTGCTCCATGGGAAGTTTAATTCTTCTCTAATTCTTCTCTCTCTCTCCTTTGTAAGTGACTCTTCTATGTGAAAGCCAGTAAACCTTTTATTATCATTACCATTGTTCTTAGAATTCACGAATCTAATAGGATAACTGGATCTTTTCGATTTCTTGCTAATAATCTTACCTAGGACTCTGTGACCTTTTTAATGTACACCCAACTCTTTCCTCAGCTCGCTGACTATTTCTTCTGTTATTTATTTGCTTTTCCCCTGGTTGTTCTCTTCCTCCCCCTGGATATTACTTAGATGAGGTATATTAGCCCTGTAGTCCATGTCTGTTATTTTATTACTGATCTCCTTCTCTCTGTACTTTCCCTTCTCTCACTTGATTCCACCAGATGACTGATTCAGTTTTCAGAAGGACTGTATCATTTTCCACTGCTGCTGTAACAAACTACCATAAACTCAGTGACTTAAAGCAGCACAGATGTCTTGCCTTCCATTCCGGAGGTCAGGAGTCTAACCTGGAGACGGGGCAGGACTGCGCCCTCTGCAGACTCCAGAGAGAACCGGCTTCTGGAGACCGCTGGCACTCCTGGGCTCGGGGGCCTTACCTCGGGCCACTCCACCCTCTACTTCTGTGTCACGGCCCCTTCTGTGGCTGCCTGCCTCGTCGCTCATTCCTCACGCTGCTGTGATGACACGGTGCCTGCCCACCAGACCACCCAAGATAATCGCAACCCCCTCATTGAAGCAGTGCACAAGCCCTGTCCCCATGTAAGGAGACGCGCGCACAGGCTCGGGAGGGGAGGACCTGGACGCTTCCGCGAGACCCTGTTCTGTCTATCACAAGGACTACCTCATCTCTCGTCTACTAAATTTTAAAACTTGTCCCCACGTTCTAGGCAGTTTTTTTCTGCTCTAGTCATATCTCTTTGATAAACTGTACTGCTCTGGGGGGCTGAGTACGAATTCTCCTTCGTCTCTCCCAACAGCTGACTTCAATCAGAAGCACGGTCTCTAGATGCTCACCTTGGCCCTCACGCTTAGCCCTGAGCACACACCACGCCCAGATCTGCTGCTCCTGCTCCCTCATCCCTCTCCGGGCAGACCAGCCCTCAACCAGTGACAGACATCTGCAGGGCCAGTAACTGGAGCTCTTGGAGACTAGGGATAAACCGGCCAAAATACCAACTCGGGAGGAAGAAGACTCAGTGCTCTGGTGTCTCTCAGGCTACAAACAGTACTCCTTTCTTAAAGGCAGAGACTCAGGAGAGGGTTCAGGCCAACGGCACAAGGCACACGGCGCACTAAGCCCTCCTGTGGAACCAGAAAGCTCCCGTCTCACCTGGGTTTCTAGCAAAGTAAGGACCGTCCCCGCTGCACTTCCGTTCTCACCACTGCCCATCACTAAAGAGACAGAAATCCAATCTTCTTCCCTTGGCAGAACCTGAGCTCTTGAAAGCACTAAAACGTTATACACTATTTCCAGAACTAATGAGTTTTTTGCTTCCCAGTATACAGTTGATTAGAGACTGGGGAGAAAGAGAGAGAGAGGTACTCAGGTAGTGTGCCCCAAACCACTGCACTGCTACTGCAAACCCAGAGCTTCTGGCAACCAAAGCGAAAGACAGACACTTAGGTTACAGAGTTGGTGGGTACTTCTGTATAACAGAGATTTACAGACGGCACAGCATTATAAGATTTTCAAGTATCTTTGAATTTAATAGTCTTAGAGGTAAAGAACATTTTACTTTTCATTCCATTTCTTTATAAGTTATATGGTATGCATCTGTAGCTAATGCTCACTTAACTTCTACACCTAATAAATTACAAACACAATCCCAAACTATGTTTCATCCCCTATGCTTGTAAAGAAAAGCATAATCCCAGTAACCAGTTCACTGCTAGAAATAATAACCTGATAATTATTCAGAATTTTGAAAGGGAATCAGAGTAGATAGTATTCCTGCTGTTAACGTAAAATTAAAAGACATAAATGCCTACTTTGTGGGTGTGATATCTAAGAAGCTCAGTACAGATGTCCAGGCCAATCAAAGTTTTCAAAGGAAAATAACTAAAGTGATGTTTCCGTAACACTGCTTTTATTTTTTTTGATGACACAATGCTAGACACACAATAGGTAGTTAATAAACACTGAGTGACCTGCACACTAAAATCAAGAATACATACTTATTGTCCTTAAAAGAAATTATGGTTTCACTAAATGACTAGATTTTCATCTGGAATAATACAAGTTTCAAAGACATCACCGCCTTTTACCGTATATCTCATTACCTACGTGAGAAAAGTAAGCTTGTTTGGGCAGAATATTCCAGTATAAAAGGAAATGATGGCTCTTGTAAGGAGCCGCGACACACCACAAACAAGTACTGGAATGTTATACAAACTTAAGTTATACCAACAAAATCACCAAAATATCCTAAAGAACTGTGTTATCATTACTTTATTTCAAAATGAATCTAAAATGTTCAATGTCAGCATTGTCTAGTCAATAAGTCAAATTGGTAGACAAAACCTGTTTGGACTAGTCATGAAAAATAAAAAGGGATTCTCCAAGAAAACCACAAAGCAGCTCATTTAAGGTCAATTTAACGGTATTATTCTGTTTTCCTTCCAGCCTCAACATAAGACTTCACTACCTCAAAGGGAATTGTAAGAGCATCTATTTGCACTCCCCCTAGGTGATTGGCAGTTCACCACCAATTAGTTCAAAATTACACTGTTACTAGCATGCAATAAAAACAACACCTTTCATCTTTCTCACACAGGTAAGAATCCCTTCAGAGCCAATAACTTTGATCAAATGAGTATTTTTGATCCTGCCCCACCCGTCTCTTTGGATTCAGGAAAACTAATAGCTGAAGGCAACTTTTCCCAGCTTTATTCTTAAGCTGAAAAACTAGTGTGGCATTGAAAATATTTTCCTCCCAAGATAACAGAATTTCCCAAAGTCCTGCATTTCAACAATTAAGCTGTCCTCACACCTTTTCTTAATATGTAAGAGAGCCCTAACTGCCACATATTCATATATTAAAGGACAGACACTATTTACTGTACGATATATAACACTGCATTTCTAAAAACCAATATAAATCTCCAAATGATTATGTAAATAATTCAAAGAATATGAAGCAAGAAAACAATCTCCCTAAACAAATCAGTAGGGAGGCCTGGCGTGCTGCGATTCATGGGGTCGCAAAGAGTCAGACACTACTGAGCAACTGAACTGAACTGAACTGAACTGAAACAATCCAGGGTCGTAAACTTAGTCTCCATGATTACTACTTGAAAACAGATGCCTCTAGTATATATTGTTTCATTTAACTTTTAAATTTAGTGTATAGACAAAAGAAAGCTAGTTATAAAATCCATTATCTAAGCAATTCTTTAAAGTTTTGATTATATTTAGTACTTTGAACTGACCAAAGTTATCTCTGTCACCAAGAATGTGAGGTCACTCAAATACTTTTCATTATTCCCAGTCACTTAGACAAACGAGTTTGTTGTTAAAACCCAAGACTCCTAATAATTCATAGAATGAACAGTCTCCATCCCCTAAGCAAATACCAATTACTATACACCATAAAGCCACTGGTGATTAGACAGGCCCCACAAAGCTTTTGAAAACTGAAGCCTGGACATGCAATCTCTAAAACATCCACCTGGGCATGAACAAACACCATTACCATCTATAGAGGAGACAGACAAGTCATACGCTCAAAAACTCTATTTCCATTTCTATTCCATTTGCAATGCTAGCATTTGTTAAAATAGTTTGTTTACTTCTGACATATGCACAAAAATATGGCTAGTTACTGAACCAAGTAATATGAGATTTTTTTCTATCCAACACAATTTTGAAAATGCAAAATACTTTCATTATAAAATGATCACAGGCAATATGCAGAATATTAAACAACTTTAGGAACATTATATGAAACTGTGTACAATGAAAGGTTTGGCCCTTTTTTTTCCTACTTTAGCTACAAGGTGGTGGTGTACCCTAAGCCAGATAAGGTGTTAAGATTACTTTACACATTACTCTTGGGAACACCATCATAATCTGGGTGTGGTTACACAAGCAGCTCATGTGCATTAAACTCATCTCCTGCTAACAAATCTGGATCGTCTACACAGAGCAATCTCTCTCAGTTTCAGAGAATACATACTTGAGTCTTGAATTATTCCAAAGTATTCTCCAGCTACTGGTACTGTATCTCTTCAGCCACCTCGCCTCATCCCTCCTCCATCTCACTATTTGGGCCATATTTTATTGTCATGGAAGTGATTCTATGGCTCAAGAAGCTGAATAAATTGTAACAAGATGTCTCCTACAGTTTCAGACCCTTGGATCCAAACGTCAGTGTCTTACTGAAAGAAACCATTTAATTAGTATTACCAGTAGAATTAATATTCTTTTCTGGGGCTTCCCTGGTGGCTCAGATGGTAAAGCGTCTGCCTGCAATGTGGGAGACCCGGGTTCGATTCCTGGGTCAGGAAGATCCCCTGGGGAAGGAAATGGCAATCCACTCCAGCACTCTTGCCTGGAAAATCCCATGGACGGAGGAGCCTGACAGGCTACAGTCCATGGGGTTGCAAAGAGTTGGACACGACTGAGCGACTTCACTTTCACTTTCTGTTAGTTCATAAAGTCAAGATATTACTAAATCCTTTCTTCTGTCACAGTATTGCCCCCAAAGGGGTCATTCAGTGTCAACAATCTTTGCTATGTATGTTCTTGATGAAAGTCAGTATCTGATCAACTTCAGACTACTACTCCCAGAGTCTGGTAAATCTGAGTTACTCTTACATCAGTGGTATAACCAACAGAATAACCATTGCAAGACTATAAAAGAGTGCTGAGGGGAAGTCAAGATGAAAATAGCACAGAGGACCTGAGATGAAGCCCAGCGCGTCCTTACACCACGAAGGGTGGCGTGTGAGAGACATCACACAGCCAACCACGCTTCCCATGACGACGGGAGAGCCTCTGACAGGACGCCACCACTCTGAGCAAGCACAGACTGCCTGGTAAACTTGGCTGAGGGATAAACAACAAGATTCTAGACCTACAGGTTACTGAGTTCCACAAAAAATGAGGATGTGTGGGAGTTTTTTTCAATCTTTTACTTTTCATAATACAAAGATACAGCAAAAATGAAACCAGTACATCTTCTGTGCTCTTAAGAATAAAGAATTAGTACAAACTTCAATGGAAAAAGCTTTTAAAAAGATTAGAATGAAGCAGGAAAGTAATTGCCACCAAAGGTGATATACTAACTTTTTATCATGAAGATGAAAACAGTACATAAAAAATGGAATTGAATCATTAAGTTCAAAGGCTATTTTAAAATAAATCACATTAAAAGAACTGTGAAGGTTTTGAACTTAAACAACAAAAAATAATTCCTGTTCATTAGGTACTTCTAAAGTTACCCAGTACACCCATAGGCTATACACACGAAAGCTAATTATTTCAATTAATGCTGCTGTGCGACTTAAACATTTAAACAGGCTAATGTATATGTATCTTAATCCTGGGAAGGAATTACAAAAGATTTTCTACCAAGATTAATGTAATGGGACTTTCTGTTGGGCCACTCTTCAGGGGTCCTGGAGTAGAGATGGGCTGTGACTGCTCCAATTTCATGGCTTAACAATGAGGGAAAATCGCTTTCTTTCTTTTCCTTCACTGACACTAATCACATGGTCTCCAGCTCCCCCGTCTTGGCTCGTCTCCAGAGGTCTCTACAATGGGCTTTCTAAACACTGTTCCATGCGGTGGTTTTTTATGCTATCACCAAATTTCACTTCTTCATTCTTCACATCTACAGTAAAATGACATAGCACTGTGTGAGCTTTTCATCTGTCCACTTACTCCCAGCCCACCACGTGCCTGGTGGTATCAGAGGATCAGGAAGAAAACCAGCATACAGCCCTGCCTGCTGAGTTCCTATTCCAGGCAGGGAGAAGGGCAGTATGAGAAATGAGCAGTACATCAGTGACCAGAAAGTGCTGTGCAAACAAGGGGAAGGAGAAAAGAAGTGCCAGGGGGGAGGCAGGCCTGGCAGCACTGGCCGCGAGGCTTACTGCGGGAAGGTCTATGGGGAAGGGGCCTGGCAGGTAAAGAGCTGAGAGGCAGAGGCAGGGGCCGCAAGGCGCCTACAGGAGCCGGGGGCAGCCGGGAGCCCACGAGTGAGGGAGGGCTGACCCTCAGTGCTCTCCCGCCTCTCAGGCCGAGGATGGGCGCAGGGAGCCGACGGGGATCTGCACCGGCTCAGCCAGTGGTGACTGGCCGTCGCTCAGACCAGGGAGGCCACGGGGCGAGGGGGTAAAGCGTGGTCAGATGCTGGAGAGGCTTTGAAGCCAGAGGCAAAAACTTCGCGAAGGAACCCACACAGGAATGAAGAGCCGCCAAGGAATTTGCCTGGGCACCTGAAGATTGGGTCTGCCACCTGCAGGGACAGCTCCGTGTGAACAGAGGCCTACTGAGCTGATTTTGGACGAGATGTGTTCAGGATGCCAACTGGACAGCCCAGTGGAGTGCGCACTAGACCCCCGGCTCCTCAGAGCTGGGGGCCAGCAGCCACAGCGCCGGAGGGCTGGTCCGGGAGGGCGGCAAACAGAGGCGCGCCAGGACCGAGGCACGCGGTGGCCCACGTGAGGTGGGGGGCCGGGGAAGACCCAGCAACGCAGGCTGAGCAGCAGCAGTCCGTCAAGCTGGAGGGCAAGGAGCGTGTCGAGAACAGGAAACTGAGCGGAGTGGCGGCATCCCCGGGAGAAAGGAGAGCCGGGATGAGGGCTGTGGGTCATGGCCAGCATGGCGCCAGCGCTTCGGTAGCCACAGAGGCGGAAATGAGCCCACAGCATATATAAACTGGTTGTAACATGGCATTAACGTACCGCCCTGGCTCAAAACTCACACACCTGTGCTTTGACCTCTAACTAGAGGGAAGGAGCTTTCTGAGAGACTGTTCCAAAGTTGTAATCCTCAATCAGGCTCGACTAACATTTTCCACTTCTTTCTTCGATCGACGGATTGTTTCTGTGGACACTCCCTTTCCTTACTCCTTTACTTGTTCTCTCATTCTGTTGAGAAAAACCACGGTGCTTCCCCACACCGACGGAAGGGAGCCAGCTGCTTCTGTGAGAGAGGCGGCAGCCAGCCGAGCTCTGCAGCCGGGAGAAGGGACGCGGCCCGCTGCACCGGGGAGGGCCAGCCGCAGCCTCGGCCCAGCGGCGGGGCGGCCAGACACAGCACGCGCAGGCAAACCCAGGCGAGGGGCGAGCGTTCTGACACAAGAGCTTCTGCTTTCTTGGCAAAACAGGAAGAAAAGTATCAGCTGAGAGTGACAGCGAAGGAGGTCTGAGAGAAGAGAAGACGTGAGCAGTCGTCTAGAGACTGGTCAGACAGCAGAGAAAGGTCAGGCGGCCACAGTAGGCGGTGAACGGCCATGCGGGAAGAGGACGCGCAGAGTGGGCTGGACTGAGGCCGCAGTCTCGCCAGGCGTGAGCACAACACGGGGAGTGCGAAGGGGCCTGAGAGCGCACACGGGGCACTGGCTGTGACGACAGCCTGGCACCAGTGTGACTGTGGTGAAGCCTGGGGACGAGGGGGATGCGGGGGCAAGCGGCGGTGGCGAGAGGTTACGAGGGTGAACACACGGTATGTGTGAAAAGTCTCAGCACTGAGTGGCTGCAGGAAGTGAGTTGGAGAAGTCAGAGCTGGGCGGCAGGTGCTGAGGTCACGCCAGCACCTGAATGCGTGCACACGACGAGGCCCGTGCTCGCATGGCGGCAGTAAGCAGCTCCAAGAGAGGGCTCCAGGGGCTTCCCAGAGGACTAGCCGGCACGGCGGAGAGAGCACTTGTGAAAGAGCAGACAGCGCGAGTCCTCCAGCAGGGAGCAGGCAGAGCCTGGGAGGGGAGGGTGGCTGGAGAGAGGAGACGCGCTCAGTCAGGTCAGGGTCTGCAGACACGGATTCAGCGTCTGACACAGCAAGGGCAGCCCAGGCAGGCTCCAGGAGGAGCGCCAGAGGGCGGGCGGCAAGCAGGACCCCACTGGGGGCTGCTGGGGAGCTGAGACTTCAGGACACAGGGAAGGCCAAGCGCTGCGGGCCTGCCACCGGTCCGGGCTCTGCCCCAGAGCTGGCGCAGGGTGTCCCAGGGGAGGGGACAGTGGGAACCGGGGGCAGAAACGGCCTCAAGGAAACGTGCAGACCAGCGCCTGAGACCACAGGTCAGCCCCGGGCTCCTCGGCCGGAAGGGAAAGAGGCCAAGGGCAAAAGGCACCGTCACTCCCGCCCTCTCCAGTGCGGGTCTGCACAGGCTCCCTTCCGCTCCAGAGACACACACACCACCTTCCTCCAGTTCCCGTCAGGTCCTTCAGCCCTGGACGCAGCCTTCACGCAGTCTCACCACATCCCTTCCTCTTCTTCAGTTAACTAGCCCACGATCTCAAGACTCGGGTTCTAAATTCACCTGCACGATGTCTGGTGCTTAGAAAAAGAAGAGTGGTGAAAAGAGGGGAGAGAGTGGGGCAGGCTGGTAGCAGGACGGCTTCTCTGTAATAGTGTGCCAGTTAGCTTTACTTTGTTACTGTCTTTTAAAAAATAACACTATTAACAACACAAAACCTCTAGCACCATCAAGTGTCAAGGAGGAGCAGTGGAGAAGTCACAGGCAGGCAGTGCATCCCAAAGCTGTGCTGATAACTTAAACGCCAGCATGGAAACCGAGCTCAGGTGTATAATGACTACCACAACAAGTCATCATATCTTCCAGAACAAAACAGTGTTATTCCCACAATTAAGTCCCTTTTGACATCAAGTATCATGTTTTATCAGGTAACCACAAAGCTGGGATCAGAACAAACCATGCAGATGTCCCCAAGCTACACACGATGCCCGTCACAGCCCACGAGCACCAAGAAAGCACAGCCAGCGTGCCCTCAGCAAACACCACCACAAGTTCTGGGCTGGATCACCACTGTAAGCTGTAGCTTTTAAAATCTTTTACTCTATCCCGAAATTCTTTTTAATAGCCCAGACTAAAAACTTAAACTTCAATATTTAAAAATAATTTAAAATATACGATAACTATTACAACAAAGTCTATGTGACAGAGCACTCTATTAAACCATGGGATGACTGCCATCACTAACCTCCTAGTAGTGAATATGTGTTCAGTCACGTCTGACTCTACAGCCCTTTGGACTGTCACCCACCAGGCTCCTCTGTCCACGGGATTTTTCAGGCAAGAATACTGGAGTGGGTTGCCATTTCCTCCTCCAGGGGATCTTCCCAACCCAAGGATCAAACCCACACCTCCTGCGTCTCCTGCATTGCAGGCAGATTCTTTACCCACTGAACCATTGGGAAAGCCCTACTAACCTCCTATGATCTATATTTTCTTAAATAGCAAATTACAAAATAGGGTTTTGTTCCATCTTGGCTTTTCTTCCCTCTGCACAACTGACAAATATACTTACTGAAGCTCATAATTCTTCCTCTGTATTAATCAAAATGTCCATTTTGCTTCAGAACCCTCTATATTCCACCTTCAACAGTCCAGAGCGCTAACCAGCAGCAAAGAGCAAAGCGACAGCTGTATCCCAACATGTCCCAACACACAGTCTCCCTGGAAAGACCCTTAATGACCACCAACAGTCAGAAGCAGCACATCACCTCCCAAAACGGCAGAAAATAAAAGCGCACTTAGCACTGGCAATCACATCATCCTTTTTTTTTTTTAAGTCTTTACTGAATTTGTTACAATATTGCTTGTTTTACCTTTTGGGTTTTTGCCTGCAAGGCACCTGCAATCTTAGTTCCCCGACCAGGGATCGAACCTGCGTCCCCTGCATCGGAAGGCAAAGGACTGCCAGGAAGTTGCAGATTATATTATTCTTAATCCCCTGCAAGCTATACCATTACTGTGTTAGCTGGGATGTTTTGTATATTTTGGCTTTGCCTCATTGTATACTACCTCAAACTCCTGGCAAGTGTTTTCCTCTTCAATTTCTTTAGCTATAATGGAGCCACTTTTTATTTGAGGAGCTAAGGATCTAGAGAAATTCTGGAGAGACTTTTTTTCTCCACTGTTGAAGGACAAAATGAGAAAAGCCTACATTTTGGGGTTTCTTTTGATTAGCCTTATTTCAAATTCTTTAATTCACAGAGCTCTGTATATTACCCTTCCTAGATCTGAGCCTCCTGATCTGTAAGACAGAAGTAGTATGTATATAAGCTGAGACATAACCCCACACCGCAGGGGGCAGCTAGACATGGATTCTGAACGATCCAGGCAGATTTAGTATACAATGGTGTGATTACCTAAATAAGACAAGTTCATTACAATATTAACTATTTTAATGAAATATTAGAAAGCTGACAGTATGGATTAAAGTTATAATTCTTAAGTTAAATAGGTTTAAATGTTAAAATAGCTTTAATAAAGTTAGAAGAATAAAAGATACATGTAGTTTCAGTCTAAAAGCTATCCGTATCAAAGTATATAATTATTACCGATAAGAATTCTCTAGAATAGATACAATCCGAAATTCTTTGATCTAGGAATAATGTCTAATATCAACATTTTGGGGCTGATGATTTAAATTCACTATCTGTAACTGAAGAAAGTAGGTATCTTTCTTCCCATTTCTCAATACTGTGTAGTTAAAGTAACCTTCCATTTTATACCTACTCTTGAATTATGGTTGTAAAATATAGTTAGCTATTTTAATAATCTGATCTCGGTGGTAGGTTTTCACCATTTAGAAGAAAACTGCGTAGGAGAAAAGACTGCAGGGTGAAAATCATTTGAGTAAAATAAAAAATTTTACTATGTCATTTCTCTGTTAAACTGTCATTACTCTTTTCTTTACTGGTTCATCATTTGAAGCCAAAAATGATCAGTAATGAAAATTTAAAATTTAAAGTCTCTGACAGGCTTATGTGGTTATCAGTTGGTAATGAACAGTATCCCTAAATGAGGACAGAGTTCCTGAGTACAACAATCTAATTTGGCCCCTTCTTATAGAATAAACACTGCTTTCTACCACACATTAGAGATTTCAACAGGAGAGACACAAGGAAGGGATGTTACGGCTGCTAAGACAAACCTGCAACACGCCAGTAAGTCCTGACACGAGTGGTGCGTGAGGATCTGGTGGAGGACAGACACGCCTAGTGGCCAGTGTCCGGGCGCTGAACAGACCCTGCCAGATCACAGCGACTTTCAGTGGAGGGGGGCCTGGCCCAGCGCCGCTGCTCCTCAGCACACGGGCCTCACCCAGGCAGTGCACGTGCTCCTCTGCGTCTCAGCCTCGGGCACCAGCACAAGGGCCTGAGGGGCTTGTCTTTCTCCCCTCAATTATCCGTCTTTTTAGAATTAACTAATGTTGTATTCTGGTCTAAATATGCAATAAATATAACAAATACATACCACTGAGTCGTCTCTGGAGTGCTTCTTCCTCTAGGGTAATGATATAAATTTGCTCATCCAGGTCTTCAAGAATCTAAATGTAAAGACCACACTATTGAATAATACATTACAAAAGCAGTGTTTATGAGAATATTTAGGCTACTTGGCCTATAATTTAGACAACCATTCAAATTAATAGGAATCTAAAATAAAAATGCTCAAACTATTCTATTTGCAAATCAAGTAAAAAGTCTTAGTACAGAGCTAAGCGAACTGAAAGCTGATTCTCACAAAATCTACATACATCTAAATTGGGGTTGTTTCAGTTTAAAGAATGAAAGAACTCTGCAACTCTCTCAAAGGCACACAAATGCAAGCACTCTAAACATCCAAAGCTGAATCAGTAATCTCTTTGTGCCCAAGCCAGTTCTCTGGAGCTGGAAGGAGCAGATCACCCAGTCCAATAATGGTCCAATAATCTACTAATACATTAACCTGCATGATGTGTAGAACAAGAAATCCATAAATGAAATCACTACCATTCATACTTTCCATTTACATCATCTTTATATACTAAAAGATGTCCACAAATATCAAACACTGGGATTATGAAAATTACCCCACAGATCGAACCCTACCGAGTGCTGACCACACACACTCACTACCAGAGCATACAACATTAGTAAAATCAACCACCAGAAAAACCCACTAATCAACAGCCAATTTATATGGGATAGTCTCTGCACTGTCTTCATTACTGATAAAACCTAAAAGCTTTATTATCACAGGCGGGAAATTTATTATCACTTTGGCCACCTGATGAAAACAACTGACTCCTGAGAAAAGGCCCTGATGCTGGGAAAGATTGGAGGCAGGAGAAGGGGACGACAGAGGATGAGATGGTTGGATGGCATCACGGACTCGATGGACATGAGTTTGGGTAAACTCTGGGAGTTGGTGATGGACAGGGAAGCCTGGTGTCCTGCAGTCCATGGGGTCGCAAGGAGTCGGACACGACTGAACTGAACTCATCACAGCTGGCCTCCTTGAGCCAATGTTAAGTATCTTCCTAGCTCTGGGAAAACTCCAAAAGAAGCCCAGAGCTGTTATTAATGTTGTGTCCTTCAACCCCAAACTACTTATTTCTCAGCAAAACAATAAATTGTGAGTTGATGGACAAACAAAATGCTGGAAATCCTATATATTAATACATATATCCTTTCAGAACCCTGATGAGGCATTTTCAGAAAAAGGAATTTCAATCATGCAATCCCTATCAAGTATCAAAGCAATCCAATAATTCCCAGTATTTGAACAAATTTATGGCCTAGAGCTGAAAACAAAATAAAATAATTAAATAAGAATATATAGTAAGAAACAAGTAATTATAAGAGATGGCCATCTT
Source organism: Bos indicus x Bos taurus (assembly GCF_003369695.1). Lineage (NCBI taxonomy): Eukaryota > Metazoa > Chordata > Mammalia > Artiodactyla > Bovidae > Bos > Bos indicus x Bos taurus. Next base: position 1,678,851 of record NC_040079.1, on the reverse strand, counting down.
GTGAGCCCAGGAGGAATGGGAAGAAAGGGGTGGCCCTCCCGCAGCAGCCGAGACCCCGACACTCCAGTCTCTGGAGGAAGAAGGGTCCATGGAAGCCCCAGGGGGAGCCCTTAAACAGGGCTGAGTCATCCAAGGCAGATTTCCCGCTGTGAGGAGAGCATGGGCCACACCTCTGTGGGCCGCAAAACAAAGTTCCTTTTCCATCAAGGTTCTCACCACTTTCTACTGTTTGGACCACAATAGACACCTTCCACTTTTCTCAAGGTCTAACACATACAGAGGGGCCCTCCCTGGTGGCTCACCCAAAAAGAATCTGCTTGCCAAACAGAAGACCTGGGTTCAATCTGGGCTGGGAAGATCCCTTGGAGAAGGAAATGGCAACCCACTCCGGTAATCTTAGCGGGAAAATCCTGTGGACAGAGGAGCCTGGTGGGCTACAGTCCACGGGGTCACAAATGAGTCAGAAATGACTGAGCAACTAAAGGACAATAACAATAACAAGAACAAGAACACGAAAGGATTTCTTCCAGCTGTGCAGCTGCCCACTGATGATGCCACCACGGGGACGTGCTGGTGCGAGTGACACAGATGAAGCCCAGAGAAGCACAGATGTCTGCGTGAGGGCTGGCATGCTTCATCCCGTCATTCCACAGCAACCCTGTGAAAAACAGACTCTTTTCACCCCACCCTGTAATACGCCACCAAACTAAGGTCTGGCAAAGGAAAGTTATCTGCCTTCAAAGCCTGTGCTCTTAGCCAGTCTGGGCTGATGGGGACCTAAATATGGATCGGACTTAGTCCTTGACCTCAAACAGCTTATATTCTATGTTCAGGATAGACATGAAAAAAAAATTATAGAATTGAAATCAAAGGCATAAATGAAGCTAAAATAAAATGTTACAGAAGTTCGGAGGAAGAAAGATTCCCAGCTTCTATCTGGGAAGAAAAAAGTCTTCACAAATGTTTTTGATGGTAGTAGCATAGTACCTGGTAGCTTCATTTACCAAAAGGAGAAAAGGCATTCCGATCAGAGCAAATGACAAGCAGAACACCCAGGTGGGGAGGTACAAAGTACACTCAGCAACAGAAGGGCTCGAACTCTCGTTCTTAAAGTAGAACAAGCGGCGGCCCAGAGTCCCGGCTCCGAGAAGAGCCGCTGGGTTCAAGCCCTGCCCCATCCTCTTAGATCTGTGATCTTGTATAAGCTAACTGATCTCCCTAACTGCAGATAATTCAAGCATAAAATAAGAACACCATCACCAAACTTATGGGCTTATCATCAGGATTAAATGAAGTTATGAAAAATGAAATTAAATGAAGTACTCAGTGCACACATACAGCAAATACTTAATTACTAAATAAATAACATTATGAGATGTTAGGAATAAGTCTGAAGATGTTATTAATAACTGACAAGTTTGGGAGAAAATAAGCTTGGGGAGGGGAGATAAATAAGTAGTTTGATTCTTTATCTGTTGGGTTTTCAACTCCATGGGGTATTCAATTATAGCATTTAAAATATACTGTAGTTTATATTCATTATCTTTTTCTCACTAGAAATAGACATTTAGAAGTGAGGTGGAAGTGGCAGAATGCTCAGGAAACCAGAGCAGAGCACCATTAACCCAAGGATAGAACTTGAAACATTTGCCTATTTTAGGGGGCAGAAAGTAGAAACAGAGAGAGAGATCAAAAAAACAAAACAAAACATCCAGAGAATTAGGAAGAAACTAAATGAATACCATGTCACAAAACCTCTTTAAGAGGAAAGCAAATTTCAAGATTTAATAGCATATGTATTATATTTGAGTGTGTGCACATTTACATAACAGGTAAAAAAAATCCATTATTTTAAAAAATATGAAGATTGCCATTAAAAAAAAAACTTTCAAAATTAAGCAAACATTTCCTAAAAGAATGTCTACTATGATATTCTCTGCTTCTTTCCCTTGATGAATCACCCTGACAGGGAAGAAAACATATAATCATGATAATTTAATAAGTACAACTAGTGAAATACAGACAAAGGGGAATATGGAAATGCAATGCGAGAAGCTTCACTGTCGTGGCTGAGAGGAGTGAGGCAGGGCTCGGAGCTGGTGTCAGAGCCGGGGCTCCAGGGTGCTGCCAGGGGGCCGGAGCAGGCAGCAGGCAGTGGCGAGGGAAAGGCCCTCGCCGGGCCTGGGAAAGGGGAGAACCCAGCATGCTCGGCACAGCTCGCCAGCCGGGAGGCTGACCGGAGTCACAGACACCCGGGAGGCCACGGCGGGAGGGGCGCTCCAGGAAAACCTAGGGCGGACAGGTGTGAAGGCCTTCTTACATGTGCACAGTTCAGACTGGAATATGCAGGCAATGAAAATAACGGGAGTGACAAGCTCTCTAGATACAGTAAGAATTATTTTCATATTGTTAAATACTTGACAAAATAGCTAGAAGCCAAAGTATGAGTGTGTGTGTCCAGTCGCTTCAGTCATATCCAACTCTTTGTGACCCCATGGACTGTAGCTCACCAGGCTCCTCTGTCCATGGGATTTTACTGACAAAAATACTGGAGTGGGTTGCCATTCCCTCCTCCAGGGGGCCTTCCCAACCCAGGGATCAAACTTGCATCTCCTGTGTCTCCTGCAATGCAGGCAGATTCTTGACCACTGAGCCACTGGGGAAGCCCAGAAGCCAAAGCAACTTAGGAACAAATCATCAAAACTACTATCAACTGAAAATTATTTTAAAATGAATATACAGTATTTCTGTGATTAAAGGGGAAGGTATAATTCAATTAATCAAGATATAATATGCAGACAAATTTTCAGGAAATAACTGCTTTGTAATTAAAAGAATATATATAGTAAACTTTGAAACATAAAAGAGTTATTACTATTTGATATAAGATCAGTTCAGTCGCTCAGTCGTGTCCGACTCTCTGCGACCCCATGAAATATAAGATAATGGACACTTAAAATACCTCTAAATATCTGTGCACTTTGTCTTCAAATCTGTTAGAAGCATTTTCACCTGTGTGCCTCTACTTTGCATTTTAAGAGCAAAAACAAATTTGGTTTCCAAAGATGAGAAAACTGAAACCAAAACAGTAGCAAGTTGGGATATCAATATATAAAAATATTCTCTGTTTCTGAACGCTAGTTTAGAACCTGAGAGATGTTCAAATGTGTAAGTGTTTATTTAACAGACAAGACGTTTCACGACGACATACTCACTGTTGGCTTCACCAACAGCTGCCCCATGACAGTGAACATGCGGGAGAGGCCGACGGGAGTGCACACTGCGGAAGAGAGAGAGCTTCCTTCAGAGTTAGGAGAGACTGCGGGCCCGAGATACGCCAGACTCCAGGACTGCTGCCGTGAGAAGACGCTCCGTGCGAACCTAGGTCTCCCCGGTGTTCTGTCACAGGGCTCCTCATATCACCACTAGAGACGCTCGAGGGGCTGGCACGCAGAGGGTGGGCATTCTTGCACTTAAGGGAGACTTGTGAAGACCAAGGAGGGGCAGGAGATGCCAGACTCCAGCAGCTGAATCACAAGAAGGGCTCTCACTTCAAAGAAGTCAAAGAAAACCAGCCAGAAAACAGGCTGCATTTCAAGTGCCAATGCTAACCACCCGCAAGTGACGACAATACACTGACGTCGTTTTACCCACACTCATCTGCTCACAGTGCTGCTGAGATACAATGTGATGCTTTAAGTAAAACAATACATATTGTGAAGAAAAAAAAGACCACGAATTCATCAAACAGAATTTGCCAGTTACCACTCAAAGACAGGAGGCAGTGCTGCAGCTGGGGCGGGGGCAACAGGGAGAACTGGGGAGCGTGTCTGACTCTGTGTTCCCTCCCTTTCTCTCTCCAGCTCTGCGCAAGAGGCTTTCTTTAGAGAAAACCAAAGGTATCTTATTGGTTCAAGGTTTCAGTGTATCAAAATTTGTCTTGAACATACAAAAAAAGTTAAGAGCCAACTTTAAAAACAAAATCTCCAAGCTGTTAAAGAACCTCATCAGGAAACTTGCCCATAATTTTCTAGAACACAGAACAACTCTGCTTTAATATCAATATTATGTCAGAAAAATACTTACAGAGAAGTAACAAGCATCCCATCAACGATATACAGGAATATAAATAAGGTAGGTAGAACTCCCAGAGATCTGTTAAAAAATGTAAATATTTTAGTACATCCAAAATACTGTGCATTAAGACACAGACTGACTATAGATAGTAAACATCATAATTGCCTACTTCAGTCTACTAAACCATGTAATTTCTAAATTGTACAATAAAAAGATCTAAAACAGAAGAACAGGAAATAACTCTTTTGCAAAACATGTTTAGAGGGAGAAAATAAGCCTCCATGGAATTTTAAGAACAGAAACCAATTAACCAAAGGGGGGAAAAAAAAGTCTGAAAAGCTGCTTGCTCATTCTATATACAAGAAACACATAAACATTCATTTCTTTCCTTAAACATGTCAAAAGACTTTTTAATTCTGTAAATTAACAATACGGATTAACTATACAAGGATTATTACATAATAATATACAAAGAATTATTTAAATGTTTTAAAAAGTGAATGTGTAATTATATTCCAAACCGTAGTCTCCCTTAGAGAAACTGGTTTAAACAAGTCAATCCGCACCATATAAAGATTCCATGCTGGCAGCGTCATTGTCAATGAGTGCTGAGGCTACCCACACGATCCCCAGAATAAGCAAGGCCAGGAGGATGAGCATGACCAGAGTTTCTAAAATTCGGGCTCGGATTCCCTGAAAAATACAACAAAGATTTAATTGTTTAATTTTAACACATGAACAACTGGGCTTCTGTCGATGTGAAAACAAAAATTCTTTGGAAGGGGAGGAAATTTATATTTCTCAGCAAGACAAAAAACACTAACTGCTTACTGTTTGTAATGTTCAGACTGACTTTTCTTTTGAAAATTATGTAAAACACCATTAAGCTTTGAAGAAAGTACCCAAAAAATTCTTTAAAAAAACATTTTGCAGAGCCATTTTAAACAATTAATTACTTTCCTAACACTTTCCACCACGAGAGTAGATTAACGAATTTTTATTTGTGATTCTTTTTTTTTTTAATTTGTGATTCTAATCAAGGGATTACAAGGCTAATTAAGGCATGCTGCCAAGCAGTTCTGTGAACACCCAACTTGGTGAGAGCACAAAGCGCCATCTACTGGAGAAGGCAGGAATCCCGCCGGCTCCCCACAGCCTCCAGCGCCCTCTAGCGGCCGGATGAAGGCCTCTTCACGGTGACCCAGCCTCAGAAACCATGGGGACAGATGGTATCAATATTTGTATCAATTAGACATCACTCCTTTGTCCACATTAGATTGAATTTTTCACTAAATCCACCAGGATGGAATATAATAAAGAATCATTGTGTACAATTTTAAATATATAAAACAAATTCTGACCTTAGGGCAAACAAGAGGCCAACTTAAATTTGAAACCTAGGGGACTAGGCAAAAAAGAAAAACTTTCTCATATTCTTAGAAATTCATCAAATGACTGAATCTATACTTAGATGTAAATATTCATATTGTTCTTTTGTACTGTAACATAACAAAATTATAAGTATATCCATGTTTCTCAAATCACGTAATATGTCCTTCCATATTAAAAACAGTCAAGATATGAGCTATATATAAAATCTAAAATATGGACTTATTTCCATTTTGCTCTAAATGTTACTTTCTAATTTCTGATTTACAGAAACAGGTTGCAATTAAATCACAGCTCCTCAAATTCAGTAAGAAAGGAAATATCCGAAAGCCACGGCCAAGCATTCCCAGCCTGAAGCGATGACTCAAGACTTCCCTTACCACAGGGTGGCCCCTTGTAGGTGAAAATGTATCAGGTAAAGAACCCGCCTGCAATGCGGGAGACCTGGGTTCAATCTCCGGGTTGGGAAGATTCTCTGGAGAAGGGAAAGGCTACCCACTCCAGTATTCTGGCCTGGAGAATTCCATGGACTGTATAGTCCACGGGGTTGCAAAGAATTGTACATGACTGAGTGACTTTCACTTCACTTCACTTCTTCAAAGTTAAGAGTCAGTGCCCCTTATGTGCTCAAAGCAAGGGAGGCTGGTGAACCAGAGTGATGATCACCTGCATCTGACTTAACACATTAGCTCTCACAGTAGCTACAACTCAAGTGAGAGGAAACAAGAACAGTCACAAAACAAACTACTAAAAGACACACTTCTACTTTTCTGAAGAACTCTGAACCTACACTTCACAACTCTCAAACCATTTAGGATACCAAAACATGACCACTACCTTTTAGCACTGATTTCTTTTTCCCCCTCTTCCTCTTTCTAAGCAAGAATCTCTTAATTACACCTTAAATATGATCTGGAAAGTCTATAAATAAAACAGATTAAAAGAGTAGGCTCTGGAGTGTATGTATTACAATCTCAGTTTCATCTCTTCCTGCCTCTGACTGCAGCCCAAATCCTGCCAGCCTCCAACTAGCCCACAGGAACATCTGAGCTCACAAAACACATAACACATGTCTGAAGTGTCATCATACATGAGCTAAAGAGCAGTGTTACTCAGAACTATGAGACTTGATGTCCAAAAACAGGCCATTTTACTACAATAATATGTTACAGTTATTATACCCAGCAATTACAATAATGTAACATTAAGTTACAGTGAGTGCTATAATGATAATAAATTTGGGGAACCAGTCACCAGTAAGACTTACATACCTCCTCTGACATTTTGGTAAGAACTGGTGGTGATTTAGTTGCTAAGTCTCTAAGTCGTGTCTAACTCTTGCGACCCCATGGACTGTAGCTCACCAGGCTCCTCTGTCCATGGGATTTCCCAGCCAAGAATACTGGAGTGGGTTGCCATTTCCATCTCTAAGAGATCTTCCCGACTCAGGGATCAAGCCAGAGTCTCTTGAATCTCCTGCATCTGACAGGTGGATTCTTCTACCAACTGAGCCACCAGGGAAGCCCATGGTAAGAACTGTTTCTTAGCAATTCAATCTGTTTTTCATCAGATCTGTTCCTCTGTGTTGGAAGGCAATGCTCCGTGGTTCTCTCCCACGTCTGAGCATCTCACCAGCAGAGGTGGGCAGTTCTCATTCTGGACCGTCTTTTCAAGGATATCTGCACAGCGAACGGCCTGGGAAGACAGAGACACTGTCTCTGCAGCAGAGGCAGGTCTGCCTCCTTTATATTGTCAAAGAGGAGGTCCCCCCACAGAGCAGAAGCCAGGCAGGTTTGCTGCAGGGTCCCCTCGGTGCGGGGCTCCACAGCTGTGACACGAGCCCACTGTGGGGACAGCTTCCACTGGGCCGCGTCGCGCCTGTGGGCCCGGGGCCTGGGGAACTGGCAGGAACAGCGGGCTGCTGCACTTGCAGGCTGAGGAATGAAGTCCCCTGTGTCGGACCAGGAGTCTGTGTCTACAGCCAGTGTCTGTGAAGCTGGCCAACTAACCTGTCACCTTGCAAGTACCGTAATGTCTCAGATCCCGGCAGTTTCAGACAGCTTTGGGCAGCTTTCTGGGAAGAACAGACAAGGGCCCACACGGTTGGGTTCAGGGCCAGGATCGAGCTGTGAACCCTCTCACCCAGGCCTCAGACAGGCAGAAGTAAGGGCGTCCCGCCCCGCCCCACCCCGACGGCTGGCGCACGCGGGGGCTGACCCCTGGCCTGGTACAGCTCCCTCTCCCCTGAGTGGAGCAGGAAGGGGTCTTCTCGTGAGCATGTAAGAGCAAGCCCTGCAAGGCCAGCTGACAGGAACCGTCCTGCACCTACCATGGCTAAAGGGAACTGCTTTTCTATACACTCAGTGCCCTGCCATATTTTTCCAAAAGTTTTAGAGTAGATGTGGATGACTTAAGATACAGGAAAGCAGACTGTTGTCTTTAATCTTCAATATTTTCTTAAAATAGTAAATGTCCAAGAGTCTGGAACCCGAAAGAATAACTTTTTAAAAATATCCAAGTTTGGTTTATGAGACAGACAGTAGACAGGCCTGTTAAGAGCCCCAGCCAGAGTAGCAGACCACCGGGCTCAAGTCCTGTTTCCATCCCTGACCCACTGTGTGACCTCGGCCAAGTGCCTACACCCCGCCGTGCCCCAGCTTCCTCCCTTGTAGAATGAGTTTACTAGAGACACCCTACCTCACGCGTGGTCATCAGGACCACACGAGTGAACGTGTGCAGCGTGCTGAGCGCAGAGTCAGGTGTCATGACTCAAACTGTTGCCTCTGCGACTGGAATCTCCAAGACTTGGGAATTCACCTATCTCTCATGCTTCTCAATTAAACGGAGACCACCATTCACTGCCAGCACTTTCCCTTTTCCCGTCTACCATGTGCCACTGGAAGAAACCGGACTGACTCCCTCGCCATGTGAGCACCCAGTTCACCAGAGCTTCCCCACCCACCGGAGGACCCGAGGGGCTCACACGGAACCCTGTCTCCATTCCGGGGCTGCCCATGCACCTAACCGGACCCCTCATCTCTTGGGCCCCCCTCCGAGACCTCACCTGGGGCAGCTGCCCCCTCAGTCCAGGACCTCCTCGTCTCCTGCGATCTCTCCACCCTCTAACCTGGCTCTGGGCCTTCCTCCTCATGCTCCTCCCTCCTCTGAGCCTCCCAAGCCCTCCAACCAGTCTCGCTTTCACTGGTCTAAACCCCATAGTGAACTAGCACATTTTAGTGATAATTCAGCATCAGTAATGTTCTAGTATTCCTGGCCCCTTTAACTTCCACCAGACCAGTTTAATTTCACCTGGAAGCTACAGCATTGCTCAAGAAATTTATAGAATCAAGAGAAATTTTTGATACTACCCTTCACAGTGGGACTTCAGTGTCACCCGGCAATCCTCATGCTGATCAGCAGCTAATACTTCCCTCAGACACATGTAAATGTCTTCCTGGCCTTGGTCCTAACCTCACACCCTGCGTCCTCCCATGACAGCTGACCTTACCTGTCCCTTAATGAGACCCCTCAGCTCCCTTCCCCTTGTCCTTCATCGCTGTCTCCATTCCTATGTCTTTCATTCTGTAAAGGAAAGTATCTCAGATTCCTTTTCTCTGATGGCGCAATCTTCAGTGTTCAGCCTTTCACAAGCTGTATCAGGGCTTCTCAAACACTAACGTGTGCAGATTTATTGAGGGGCTTGTCAATCCCTGCGTACCAGCCCCTGTGGCTCCCCGGCCCATTCTTGTGAAGGTGGTCGCCCAGACAGACTGCTCCCTTCTCTCCTGGACGATCCTGCCTCCTCACATGGCCAACAAACCTCAAGTTTATACCTTTAGTCCAAATCACACCAGAGGCCAAGGTCCATAATCTTAATCACCACCTCACCTTAGATACCTCACAGCAACTTTCAACTGAACCCGAAAATCAAACTCATCATGTTATCCCCTAAACCCGCTCCAACTCAGTGTCACATGCCTCAATAAATGGCACCATTATCCACTTTGTTGTTTTTGCCAGACACTCTGGAAACATCCGTGTCACCTCCTTCCTGCTGCACCCCACCCCATCCCAACACACACACACACCTGGACCCCGGTCCAGTCCAGCACCAAGTCCTTTTGATTCTTCCGTGTAATTACAGCTCAAATTCATCCACCTCTTTCTACTGCCACGGCATCTGTCTGGATGACACCCCAGCCTCCGAGCTACATCCTGGTCCAACATCCACACTCCTGTCTTTCCCTGACCTGCCGCCCATCTCGCATGGGAGTGTGTATCATCTCAGGATCACTCCACTTGCTAACCTGGGAAACAGATGCATTACTGTGACAACAAACAGCAAGGCTCAAGCCTCACCAGCGCCACTCTCCACCTGAGGGCCTGCACAGGCACATCCCTGAAGCTGGGCCTTGCTCTTCCTTCTGCTGTTTAAACAGTATGCAAAATAATTAGCGACACAAACAAACTGTTTAGGGTTAACTAGTACAGAACAGCACTGTCCAAAAGCTATTTCTGTGATCAAGGAAATGCGCTATTCCGTGCTATCCAATAACACAGCTAGTCACTGTGCGTGTACACTGAGAACCAGAATAACAGAACACAGCCCTTATGACTGAAGAGCTGGTTTTTAATTTTATGAATCTTAGTTACCTTAGATGTATACAGCCGCACGTGGCTACTGGTTACCACACAGGTCAGAGAGACTGCTGACGGCCTGCTTCGGACAGAATCTCATGTTTAGCACTCTCTGTACTCTCAAGTACTTTCTGGCCATTTTCCTAAATTTAACCTTGATATAAAATTCTCTGAACAAATCTCTCTGTGGTTAACCATTATATGTGAAAGTTTTTCTTGAAAGAAACAAGCTGTATCATTCCAAGAGGATGCTTTTTCTATTATAAATATATGAATAAAATCAAGAAGAAACATCTGAAATGTACACTCACATGATTAAGCAGCCAAATAAGAACATTTAACCAGATAAACCTCTGCAGTCAAAGCACATGCACTCTTCAAAAATCTACTCCAAACTGATCACCATTTCTTTTGAAAGTAACAACTCATAAAAAGAAATTTTCTCATTTTCAGTTATTAATCTAAATTTTTTAAAAAGAGTAAATCAGGAATTACAGAAAAGGCTGCCACAGAGCAAGTCACTGCAATTACAGATTATGGTTATACTTGTTTATGAAATACTGAAGATGACTGACGTCATCAGAAACAACTGTCATACTTACCCGATCCACTATGAGGCGAGGATAATTGTTTTCCTTTTGTTAATTCTATTCCCTTTTCATGATTAAATGGGACAAAATCAGCCCAATATGAAATCAATTAAGTATCACATTTATGAGCTTTAGCAAAACCAACAGAAAAGCGTAACAAATCTGTTCATTAAATGCAATGTGGCAGATTTTCCACCTTCAACAAAATCAGAATAGAGAGAGAAAGGGTGAAGGGAATAAATAATCGCACTTTATTTGTTCATTTAGCATCGACCGGCTCATGTCTCAAAAATACACGAACTGTTATTATCACCCTTCTTTAGAACACTAAAATAGTGCCAAGCCTGAAGAGCACAGGCTTTGCGGCATGTAGCGTGGGGTTTTTAAACTTTTGTGTGTGGTTCTGTTTACAAAGAAATGAAGAGCGTTGTGAGAGCTTTTATCACTACCATTAATCACCAGCAGGACGGCATGTAAGCAAAAAACTAGGCCTACTGCTCATCTTTCCATTAGGAGTCAGAATCAGGGGCTAGGACGCCCCCAGGGGAAGCTCCCTATCAACTTCATTCTTGCATAAGCTGAGCTAAAAGATGTGCCAGATGTCAGCATAAGGGACTGAAACATCCTGCAATCGACAAAGTGGCAAACACTGTCAGAGTGGAAGCAGGTTCCCTGTTCATCTCAAAAAGTAAGAAATGTCTCCAGAATATGAGATCACAGAACTACTCGTCATCAACAGTAACACTTGCTCACACAATTCTGAATGTTGTACCATGCCATACAGTACTAGGATTTCATGAACTTCATAACATTTTTATAAATACTTGTCTAACCCAGCCCCCAAAAACATAAATCTCAGTTACCTTAATGAAACACCATCCCTTTTATTGAAATCATAGTATAATAAGCACTCGGTGTATTAGTAAAAAAAATAAAATAAAATAAAACTTCAAAACAAACTACTTTCTTTCCGCCAAGGAAACATTGTTTTTAAGAAAAGTAAGCTATATACTTAATTACTTTAATTTCATACTAATTGTAATGGAAATTACAATTATCTCAACATTTAACAGTTTAAATTAGATTAAATAGGCTAATAAAGGCTAAACACCAAATTTTGGTGCTGGTCAATTATATATTAAATGCTCTGCGCTGAACATCAATGAAGTGAAAATCACAATATATTTACAAAAGCTCTAATGGTAAACTGTTATGTTTCTATGGTGATGAACATTTAAACAAGATTTTGCATGGACATCTTGACCTCTTGGAAGGTATGTAAACACCACTTTATATACTATGTCTCCACCCATCAGAAAAGCCTGGGAAAAATTTCTACATTCACAGAACATTTAAAATAAATATCAAGCCATTGTTTCCATTCAACAAAAAGGGTCTCTTAGTAACATTAAGATAAGGTTTGCTCAGCATGACATCAAGACAGCACCAAGCATACACACAGTCGTCTGGGTAAGATCGATAGAAGTACTAATAAAGAACAGAACATAAAGGCAGGTATTAATTATTTTCAACCATGAAAAAACTACAAACAAGCATCCCTAGAGAGTCAAACATTTCCCCCTTTGCTCCCAAAGAAATCATTAAAAGGAGAGACAAAAAGCATTTTGGTCCCAAGTCAAAGAAAACAGCTTTGTGGAAAGCATTGTTAAAACTCTAGAATGAAATGCTTTTTAATGTTAATATTTTCTGCAGTTTATTATATATACACATATCTATTTACTATAGTCATACAGGAGGAAAATTGAAAATGCTGAGACTCAAGGTATTGAGACTTGACAAAAAGGAAGCATTTTAGGGCACGTTAAAATAATACCACCAACACTGCTAGTTCATTGAACTAAGATGTTCACTAGATTTAAATTAATGGGCAGAAATTCTCAGGATTTTAAACAAACAAAATCCTCCAGATTGCAAGTAAAATAAACAAATAGATACCGTGAATTTCCAACATGTAAATGAAAGAACTGAATTGTAAAAAGACTGCAGGGACTTTCCATCAAAATGTTTAAATATAACTCTAAATTGGGGAAAAAACATTTGTCAGTACACTTGATCACATCAAAATAAACTAACGGTTGGCCAGTAACGACCTTTTCTAATTCTAACTCTGTTCTAGTAATTCTTTAGTAAAACCTGACGGAAAAGAAGAGAAGGGAACTATGTGCAAAGCTCCTACTGTGTAGTTGCTTTATATGTAATCACTGAATATTCAAAATAAAGGCAAATTTATTATAAACGAGAAACTCACACCCCAAAAACGCAATAATCAGCCTACAGTCACTCTGTTCAAGGCCCGTCAGAGCTCTTTAATTCAGGTCTGTCAGCTTTTGAACCTGTGCTTTCTACCCTCAACACAAGACAGAAATACGGCCTAAAAGACAAACTGATATGGAAAGAGAAGGTAAGGGGAGAAGGCTTAAAACGCACTAACAGTTCTAGGAAACCTATAATTTTAGTAAAGAAACTAATGCAAAATATACAAAAGCTTCTTTACCAGAATACCAATTTTTCAATTCCATTTCATGCTGAGCAAATGCTCAGCCCTTTAACAGAACATTGTAGCCATTCCCTTACTAGTCCTTTCATAAAACACCCAGGCACAAGCTTCAATAACAAACAAACGGAAAGAAGGATCATTAGGTTATTATGATATTACATTAGTAAAGTAAAACGTATAAGACACTAAAGGATACACTATAACATAAAAGCAATTCCACATGGTAATTTAGGTAACAGTGTCATATTGCTTTTGTGGCAAAAAGTATACTTACACAAAAAGCACTAGGAATTCCAAGACACCACAGAAGAGCTATCCTTATGACACTGAACTAGAACGTACAAACTAGAGAGAAGTCAATGCCTGGCTTTGAGGCTTCAAAGGACAGGCTGACTCTCTTAATGCTGGTGATGACTAAGTTGAAGGCAGTGCTCACTGACCATCTGAAAATCCTCGGGCCCTTAAGAATGATGCTAAATCTGCTCTGCCTGTGCTCTGTAAATGGAACAAAGCCTGGACGACAGCACATCTGCTGACAACATGCGTTACCGAAGATTTTAAGCCCACTGATGAGACCTACTGCTCAGACTAAAGTCAAAGTGAAGTTGCTCAGTCATGTCCAGCTCTTTGCAACCCTATGGACTGTAGTCTACCAGGCTCCTCCATCCATGGGATTCTTCAGGCAAGAATACTAGCGTGGGTTGCCATTTCCTTCTCCAGGGGATCTTCCTGACCCAGGATCGAACCTGGGTCTCCCACATGGCAGGCAGACACTTTACCCTCTGAGCCACCAGGGAGGATTCCTTTAAAAAATTACTGCTCATCGACAATGTACCTGGTCACCTAAGCGCTCCAATCAAGATGTACAGAGAGATTCAAGTTGTTTTCATACCTGCAAACACAACATCCATTCTGCAGCCCATGGATCAAGGAGTTATTTTGACTTTCAACCCTTGTTATTTAAGAAATACACTCTGTAAAGCCTTGGCTGCCATAGACAATGATTCCTCTGATGATCTGGGCAAAGTTATTTGAAAATCCTCTGCAAAGGACTCACCATTCTAAATGCCATTAAAAACATTCATGATTCATGGGAAGAGGTCAAAACACCAATATTAACAGGAGACTGGGAGAGGTTGGTTTTGACCTTCACAGATGACTCTGAGGGGCTCAAGACTTTAGTGGAGGAAGTAACAGCAGATGTGGTGGAGACAGCAGGAGAACGAGAAGTGGAGCCTCAGTATGTGACTGCATTAATGCTATCTCATGATTAATTTTCACAGAAAAGCACTGCCTCTTAGGCATGAGCAGAGAAAATGGTTTCTTGAGATGGAATCTATTCCTGGTGAAGATGCTGTGAAGACTGCTGAAATGACAACAACGATTCAGAGTGTTACATAAACTTAGGTAAGGAGCTAGCAGCCAGGTCTCCAAGGCCTCCGATTCTGAAATAACATCTGCGACGGGTCAAATGGTGTCACACAGCACTGCATGCTGCGGAGAAAGGAAGAGCCAATCAAGGTGGCAGCCACAGCCACCTCATTTTAAGAAGCTGCCACAGCCACCCTCCTTCAGCAACCTCCCCCCGATCAGCAGCCAGCATCAAGGCAAGACCCTCCAGCAGCAAAGATACTGACTCGCTAAAGACTCAGACGATGATTAGCACCTTTTTTAGCAAAGAGGTGTCTTTAAATTAAAATACGTGCACTGTTTTTCAGACACAATGCTACTGCACGTTTAACAGACTACAGTGTAGTATAACCATAACTGTCACATGTACTGGGAAGCCAAAAACTCATGTGACTCGCTTTACTGCAATGTTTATTCTCTTGTGGTGGTCTGGACAGAAACCCACAGTATCTCCAAGGCTGTCAGTCTGTCCATGGTGTAGGTATGTCTATTAAATACCTTCGATATCCACCCAACTTAAAGGAACATCACCACAACCACTGAGCACCTGTGTAGCCCTCTGAACCATACACACCTGCAGCGCCAACCTGGTAACCACCAATCTGAACCGCTGTGCTCATCACTTGCTTTTTTTGAAAAGGCAGAGAAACCGGAGATCACAGTGCCACAACATCCACTGGATCGTGGGAAAAGCAAGAGAATCCCAGAAAAGTATCACTTCTGCTTCACAGACCACACCAACGCCTTGACTGGGTGGATCACAACTGTGGGAAATTATTAAAGAGATGTGAACACCAGACCACTGTAGCTGCCTCCTGCGAAACCTGCAGGTCAAGAAGCAACAGTTAGAACCAGACATGGAACAACGGACTGGCTCCAAATTGGAAAAGGAGTACATCAAGGCTGCTTATTTACATAACTGATATGAAGAGTACATCATGCAAAATGCCAGGCTGGATAAAGCACAAGGTGGAATCAAGATTGCCAGGAGAAATATCAATAACCTCAGATATGCAGATGACACCACCCTTACGGCAGAAAGCAAAGAGGAACTAAGGAGCCTCTTGATGAAAGTGAAAGAGAAGAGTCAAAAAGTTGGCTTAAAGTTCAACATGCAAAAAACAAAGATCATGGCTTCCAGTTCCATCACTTCATAACAAATAGATGGGAAAACAATGGAAACAGTGACAAGACTTTATTTTCTTGGGCTCCAAAATCACTGCAGATGGTGACTAGAGCCATGAAATTAAAAGACGCTTACTCCTTGAAAGAAAAGCTATGACCAACCTAGACGGCATACTAAAAAGCAGAGACGTTACTCTGCCGACAAAGGTCTGTATAGTCAAAGCCATGGTTTTTCCAGTAGTCATGTACGGATGTGAGAGTTGGACTATAAAGAAAGCTGAGCGCAGAAGAATTGATGCTTCTGAATTGTGGTACTGGAGAAGACTCTTGAAAGTCCCTTGGACTACAAGGAGATCAAGCCAGTCAATCCTTAAGGAAATCTGTCCTGAATCTTCAATGGAGGGACCGACACTGAAGATGAAACCCCACTTTGGCCACCTGATATGAAGAGCTGACTCTTTTGAAAAAGACCCTGATGCTGTGGAAGATTGAGGGCAGAAGAAGGGGATACAGAGGATGAGATGGTTGGATGGCATCACCGACTCAATGGACATGAGTGTGAGTAAGCTCTGGGAGATGGTGAAGGACAGGGAAGCCTGGCGTGCTGCAAAGAGTCGGACACAACTGAGCAACTGAACAACAATGTGTAACATAAAATTTACCATTGTAACCATTTTTAAGTGTACAGTTCTGTGACATTAGGTACATTCACAGAGTCATGCAACCATCACCACCGTCCATCTCCAGAGCTTCTTATGTGCTCAAACTCTGCACTCATTAACCACTCACTCTCCATCTGGCCCCAGCCCCAGCCCACCCACCATCTACTTTATGTCTCTATGAATCTGACTACACTAGGATGCTCATATAAGTGAAATCATAACAGTATTTGTCTTGTTGTGTCTGACTTTATTTCACTCAGCATAATGCTCTCGAGGTTTATCTGTGTTGTAGCATGTCAGAATCTCCTTCCTTGTTAAAGCTAATAATATCCCACTGTATGCACAAACCACAATTTATCTATTAATCCACTGATGCACACTGGGGCTGTTTCCAAGTTTGGTTATCTATTATAAATAATCCTTCCATGAAAATGGGTGTATATATATCTCTGGAGTCCTTGCTTTCTTTTGTGTACATACCCAGAACTGGAATATCTGGATCATATGATAATCATATTTTTAATTTTTTAAACAACCACTAGACTATTTTCCACAGTGGCTGTCATCATCTTATAGTCTGACTGACAGTGTACAAGAGTTTCAGTTCCTCAGTATCCTCACCAATACTTGTTAGTTTCTGATTTTTTTTCCCTAGTAGCCAAATGGAGAAGGATCTCCCTGTGGTTTTGATTTGCATTTCCCTAACGCCTAGTGATGGAGAAGGCAATGGCATCCCACTCCAGTACTCTTGCCTGGAAAATCCCACGGATGGAGGAGCCTGTAGGCTGCAGTCCATGGGGTCACTAGAGTCAGACACGACTGAGCGACTTCACTTTCACTTCTCACTTTCATGCACTGGAGAAGGCAATGGCAACCCACTCCAGTGTTCTTGCCTGGAGAATCCCAGGGACGGGGGAGCCTGGTGGGCTGCCGTCTATGGGGTCGCACAGAGTCGGACACGATTGAAGCGACTTAGCAGCAGCAGCAGCAGCAATGCCTAGTGATATCAGGGTCTTCTCATGTGCTTATTGGCCACTTGTACGTCTTCTTCAAAGCAGTGTCTAAGTCCTTTGTTCCTTTTTAAGGATTTGATAGAGTAAGATCCATCACCATGTTCTTCAAAATTGTTTTGGCTATTCTTGGTTCTCTGCCTTCCATAGAATTATACTATCTCCTTGTCATGTGCTGTAAGATAACCTTAAAATTTTTAGTAGAGTTGTATTGACTCTAAAAAAAAACCTGAAAACTGGTATTCTTATCATATAAAGAAATTCATAAACATAAAAAAGCTACCCATTTACCTAGCTTTAACATCCTTCAATATGATTTTTATTTCCGTATATTATTTCAGTAAGTTTTAAAAAATCATTTGTTGGGTTTATTTCAACATATCTTAGTTGTCTTGCTATATAAAAGATATCTGTAATTAGATTTTCTGTTTGTTGTTTTTATTGATTTTTCTGTATTAATCCTACATCCAGCTTCCTTGCTAAATTTTCTTATTTGAATTATAATTTATCTTTAGATTCTACAGGATTTTTCAAAAGACAACGTCAACTGTTAATCAAGACTATTTTGCTCATTCCTTTCAGTTCTTCCTTTTCTGGCCTAACTGTGGCTGGTAAAGACCTCTACTACAGTGCTATCTGTCACTAGAAATAAAAGTACTCAAGATGGCTCTAATTATAAAGTAAATGCTTTTAACACTTTACTACCAAGAAGTGCCAGCTACGGGAGTAGGGTGGACCCCCACTTAGTGAGAGTGTCCCTCAGCTCTTGGTCTGCTTTTAACCACGATGGTCATCCATTTCATGGATGTGTTCTGTGTCTCTTCTGAGGTGCTCTCTTGATTCTTTTCTCTCATTTACTCTCCTAATAGGAATTACAGTCATAGACTTTCTAGTGTTAAACCAACCTTGATAGCTGAAATAATTCTTTTGAATGATGATCTTTTGTGTACACAGTTGGATTCAGCTTAATATTCCGATTCATAAGAATTCATGAATCAGATGGCTGTAATGTTCCTTTCTCATACTAAGCATGTCTGCTTTCGGCATCAAGATTATACTAGTTCCATAAAACACAGCTGTGCAAGTCCCATCTTAAGATCGCTGGACAAATTCGATGCAATTGTAGTTATCCATTGTTTAAAGCCTGTAGAAACATCCTGGAAACTGTCTCGACTTTTTTTTTTTTTTATCAGAATGACTTAACAGAACTTTCATTTCTGGCAGTACTGAGAACAAGGCATCCTTAATTCCCTCTGCCAAGACAACTCTAAACTGCTACATCAAATATTTTCATATCTCTCTGAAATCTTCTTTTTGTCTATTAACTCTGAGAAGTACATCGAATTTGGTACCTCTCACAATGTTGACTTTTCCCAGTTGTCTGGTCACCTTCTGAGTCCCTGCTCATCTTTAGCACACAAACTTTTTGTCCTGCTGCTTCTTCCTCTACCACCTCCCGCCTCTGGTGACGCTGGGTCTGAGAGTGACTGGGTGAGGCCTCTCAGGACCCTGTGCCCTGGTGGGCCTGTAAGCGTTTACCAGATGATCAGCCCCCAGGACCACAGGCTCTGTGTAAGTGTTCCTGGAGCTCGCTGGAGGCAGCTCCGCTCTGAGCACCCGGTCCTTCCTGTTCTTCACATCCTTCAGCACATGGTTTTAATTTCTGTTAAAACTAGGCCCAAGAAGAATTTGAGGAACACACATACTTGGATATCCAGAAATATTAAAATCAACCTGCTAACAGATGCAAAACTGGATAACATCCTGTGGGACAATAAATGGAATGCTGGGTGCTATCTTTTGTGCAGGGAAGAAATCACTTACAGTTTCTATCAGACAAATTAATTTGCATCAGGCTTAGTTTCCTCCAGCTTCACTCTAACCCTAAGGAGATGAAACACAGCCAGGTCAACAGAACACTAGTCAAGGGGCACATCCCTGCAGGACCACACAATCCCCAGCATCCACTGGCAATACCCAGGGTCTCCTCCATCCGTTTCCAAGTCTTGGACAATTTTCCCTGGCACTAGAAAATTTATGTACACAAAATAATTTATTAAAATAAAGGCATAAAATATATGTATACACTAATTATGATTACACAATAACCCAAGTGCAAATGCTGAAAGGTAATTTGGAATTATATAAAATACAACATGGGGTTAATTGGCTTTCTCTAGACTTGTTTAAATTATAATTAAAATATTAATGAAAAACCAATAGAAGTTACGATATACAGGAGAATCAGCCAAAATCATCAACCTTGTGAATATGCTTCATGCGAGCAAGTAAGAACCAGGAAAATGAAACGTTAAAGATCCTAGAATACAGACACATTTAGGAAAGGTTTATATACATTTGCAGAAATCATCTTGGAATCCTGAGAAGGAATTTCTAAACACTAGATTGGAAAAGATCTTCTTTAAGCAACTTTAAGGTCACAAGGTCCTAAAGGTCCTAAAGGAAATCAACCTTGAATATTCATTGGAAGGACTGATGCTGAAGCTGAAGCTCCAATACTTTGGCCACCTGAGGCGAAGAGCTGACTCATTTGAAAAGACCCTGATGCTGGGAAAGATTGAAAGCAGGAAGAGAAGGGGACGACAGAGGATGAGATGGCTGGATGGCATCACCGACTTGATGGACATGAGTTTGAGCAAGCTCCGGGAATTGGTGATGGACAGGGAGGCCTGGCCTGCTGCAGTCCACGGGGTCGCAGAGAGTCAGACACAACTGAGCAACAAGGTCACGAGAGGCCAAAACAGCTACAAAGCTAAAGAGGAGAGGCCAAAAGAAAAGACTGTGCCACACACTTGCTGATGGAATCAGAGCCAATCCAAGCAGAGACCACAGAGCCTCCGAGGTCTGGAAAAATGAACAAAGAATGCCCCAAAATTAACAAATAACTGAGTTTCAGACGAAGGGTCCATAAAGCTAATAGGTAGAGAGACAGAGGAATCAGGGACATCAATTCAGGCTGACAGTTAACAAACACATAATTTTTTACCACAGAAAACAGGAAAAACATGTAATAAATAAATAATCAATCAGTTGTACTGTCCCCAGCAGCAGCAATAGTACCTAACATACAAAAAGTGGTCAATAGGAATTAACTGAATGAACTAACAATGCTAGAAGACAATGCCATCAACAGAGCAGCAACGCTGAGATCAACGATAGAAAGCAAATGGGATCAAATCTATAGAGAAATGTCCAGGGGAAATTACTAAAAAACAGAATGAAAATAACAAGAGAATAGTGATTCCAGGTAGTACAAGCTGCAAAAAGTCCAAAAATACGTGTAATTATAAGATTTAAATACTAATATTAAAAATAATAGATAATAGTAATATCACTGTGTATATTTCTTTAGAATAACTGAGTAACAGAAAAGTTTATTTAGCTTCACTCTTTTTAATCACCTCACAAAATTAACTACAGATAGATTTAAATATTAGATCTTCGTAAAAACTCCCAGAAAAGATAGCTAAAATAGAATAGACTATATTACTCATCCTTGGCTTTGAAGGAATAATAACACTTTAATAACGTAAACCAATATCAAAGTACTAAGAAAGTGTAAGTTTAAAATGGAAAAAAGTGAGGATAAAGTGAAATCAGGTTTTGTTGGCCTAGTTGTATGTCTGTTGTCAAGTAGTAAAGAATCTGCCTGACAAAGAAGGAGAGGCAAGAGATGCGGGTTCCATCCCTGCGTCAGAAAGACTCCCTGGAGAAGGGCGTGGCGACCCACTCCAGTACTCTTGCCTGGAGAATCCCATGGACAGAGGAGACTGGCGGGCTACTGCCCATGGAGTCACAAAGGGCCCGACATGACTGAGCACACATACACACACTACCTGAGTTTTCTCATACAATTAACTGAAAGGCAATACCCCTTGTTATCAATAGGACCAGCTCAAAATTTTCTATGTTTTATGAATCTTAAAGTACATTAAATAAACTTTCTAATGTTTTAGAAACCAACATTATATATTTATAAACACTTTAAATTAAAATTTGATTATACATTATGCTAAACTGATATTATACTTCAGGCTGGGTGATAAAATGATACATCAGTTCAGTTCTGTTGCTCAGTCATGTCCGACTCTGCAACCACATGGACTGCAGCACACCAGGCCTCCCTGTCCATCACCAGCTCCCAGAGCTTGCTCAAACTCATGTCCATCGAGTCGGTGATGCCATCCAACCATCTCATCCTCTGTCATCCCCTTTTCCGCCTGCCTTCAATCTTTCCCAGCATCAGGGTCTTTTCCAATGAGCCAGTTCACTGCATCAGGTGACCAAAGTATTGGAGCTTCACCATCAGTCCTTTCAATGAATATTCAGGACTGATCTCCTTTAGGATTGACTGGTTTGTTCTCCTTGCAGTCCAAGGGACTCTCAAGAGTCTTCTCCAACACCACAGTTCAAAAGAATCAATTCTTCAGCATTCAGCTTTCTTTGTGGTCCAACTCTCACAGCCATACATGACGACTAGAAAAACCATAGCTTTGGCTAGACGGACCTTTTTCAGTAAAGTAATGTCTCTGCTTTTTAATATGCTGTCTAGGTTTGTCACAGCTTTTCTTCAAAGGAGCAAGCATCTTTTAATTTCATGGCTGCAGTCACCATCTGCAGTGATTTTGAAGCCCAAGAAAATAAAGTCTGTCACTGTTTCCATTGTTTCCCCATCTATTTGCCATGAAGTGATGGGACCAGATGCCATGATCTTAGTTTTTCAATATCTTATAATTGATAACATGTTGAAAATGATACACAATACTTTGAAAAAACTGTTAGGCTAATTTCTTGGCTTGGCACCCCTCAACAATACAGGTAGTAATATCGAACCCCACCTCCTGTGAGGTAGAGGCCTGTGGACTCTCAGGGGACTTCTGCTCAGAGCTAAGGCTGAAAGAGAGAGAGAGTGTGTGTGTGTGTGTGTGTGTGTGTGTGTGTGTGTGTGTGTGTGTAACAAGTCTGCCCTTTTGCTGAGGGCTTTCAGTGGAGCTTGTTTCAACTCCCAGGCAGGCTAAACAAATGACTTTACAAGTACAGTGCTGCTCAGTCGTGTCTGACTCTTTGCAACCCCATGGACTGCAGCCCGCCAGGCTCCTCTCTCTATGGAATTCTCCAGGCAAGAATACTGGAGTGAGCTGCCATGCCCTCTCCTCCAGGGGATCTTCCTGACCCAGGGATCGAACCCAGGTCTCCTGCACCGCAGGCAGATTTTTTATCACCTGAGCCACCAGGGAAGCCCAAATAAATATGAGTTTAAGTGCCCCCCAAAATAGAAGATTTTAACAATCCTAACTCTAGCCACTTGGATGAGCTCTCGTCCTACAGACCTATTTATGTAAGGCACTCTCTGCTGCTGCTGCTGCTGCTGCTAAGTCGCTTCAGTTGTGTCCGACTCTGTGCGACCCCATAGACGGCAGCCTACCAGGCTTCTCCGTCCCTGGGATTCTCCAGGCAATAACACTGGAGTGGGTTGCCATTTCCTTCTCCAATGCACGAAAGTGAAAAGTGAAAGTGAAGACGCTCAGTTGTATCCGAATCTTAGCGACGCCACGGACTGCAGCCTACCAGGCTCCTCCGTCCATGGGATTTTCCAGGCAAGAGTACTGGAGCGGGTTGCCATTGCCTTCTCCTAAGGCACTCTCTAGTCAGCATTAAATCTGACATTTAATTTTACTTTCAAATAAAATTCACTACAACCAAGGGTAGCCAGTTTTCAACTTCCCCAAAAAAAGTTTTCGAAAAGAGACTCTAATTGATGATAATGATTATTCCTATAAAACTGTTTTATGTATATCAGAAGTATTAGGGCCAGTTTAATTAAAAGTATAATTAGTTTAAAGTCTGAACCTGGTGATTTTTTATTTCCTCCTTACCTAAACTTCTTACTTAATAGATAATGAGACATTAGTTGGTAATTTAATTATCATATAAAATAAAGTTTAAAATTCAGTTACCTATTAAATATAATACCTTTTTTTATGACTACACTGTTACAAGATAAAACCATTTCTATTTCAAAAGTAAATGAAGCCGTGTTGCCGCCACTCTAACACCTCCTGTTATTTGCTATCACGTGTGAAGCGACCCCACACCAACCTTCCTGGTGCTTCGGCTTTAGCTTGCGCACAGCTGGCACCTTCAGGCCTCTGATAATGATGCCACTTCTATCTGCACCTCAGTGCTTTACACACGGGTCAGGTGGGGCACCCAAAGACGAGGCCAGACTGCACTCCACTGTACAGATGCAGACACTAAGAATCGAGCCTGGACGTTCAGGTCAGCAAAGAAGACTCAGCAGTTAAGTCCGGGTCTTCTGAATACCAGCGCTTATGGTGCTGCCACTGTCAGATTAGATCAGATCAGTCGCTCAGTCGTGTCTGACTCTTTGCGACCCCATGAATCACAGCACGCCAGGCCTCCCTGTCCCTCACCAACTCCCGGAGTTCACTCAGACTCACGTCCATTGAGTTAGTGATGCCATCCAGCCATCTCATCCTCTGTCGTCCCCTTCTCCTCCTGCCCCCAATCCCTCCCAGCATCAGAGTCTTTTCCAGTGAGTCAACTCTTCACATGAGGTGGCCAAAGTACTGGAGTTTCAGCTTCAGCACCAGTCCTTCCAATGAACACCCAGGACTGATCTCCTTTAGGACGGACTGGTTGGATCTCCTTGCAGTCCAAGGGACTCTCAAGAGTCTTCTCCAACACCACAGTTCAAAAGCATCAATTCTTCAGCGCTCAGCCTTCTTCACAGTCCAACTCTCACATCCATACATGACCACTGGAAAAACCATAGCCTTGACTAGACGAACCTTTGTTGGCAAAGTAATGTCTCTGCTTTTGAATATGCTATCTAGGTTGGTCATAACTTTCCTCCCAAGGTACTACTAGGCAAATAAAGGGAAAATCTAGCCATACAGTAAAAATCTCTCCTCTTCTGATAACTGGAAAGTATCACATTATTACGAAGTGTGCAGGAACTGAGCAACGTGCTCTAAAAGCACAGCTGCTCTTTAACAGCAACTGACACTGTCACTGACATCATGCTGTGGTTGCCGCCATCGTGCAACTTTGATGAAATTAACATTATTCCATTAACCAAATGATTTTTAATTCAAAATCGTTTTAAACTCAAATAAGTGTTAAATAAAATAAATGCAACCTTTTCTTCAAAATAACGCTTTTATGGGTCTTTCTCTGAGACCCTGTGCGTCAAGCTCCAATGTCTGAAGTGCTCAGTTTGTATTATTATGATCACGCCTTTTACAGTAGAGTCACAATGCCAAAAGGAGCCCTGTACGTCACAACACTACCAGAACCAAATGTTCTGAAAATAATCATTCTTATCCATATTGTTTCCACAGAAAAAAACTAGACCCTCAACTGAAGGAAGGTAGAGGAATTCTTTTAATAAATTACTGAATGATTTTTTTTTTCTTGAAGGTGTTGGGAAAATCAAATTAACACATAACAATAGCTAGTGAGATATGACTCCATTTTCTGTAATAAACACCAAGATCAAAACGAGACCCAAGGTAAATTTCCTTGAAAGGTCCCCAGCAGGAGCTTCCCTTTTTGCATGTGATTTCCTCTCACCCACAAAAACCAGGCCAAATATGCGCATGTGCCACTAACACTAAGCAGCACTTCCTCAATCACTCATTTCCAACAATTTATGGATGATCACAGTGGCAAAAACGAGCAAAAATAATGAAAGAATGCAATGGACTTCCTACTCATTTCTGTGTCTTTTTAAGATGGAGGCCTGATACAAATTAGCCACTGGGGGGAAAAAGTCATCTGGTCATAAAATACAGTACAAGGTCACTTTTATGTAAGTTTGCCAAAAGGGACATAAACCAGGACAATTTCAAACTGTGACACAGGATAGAAACATATTAAAGCGATGTCTGTTCCTCCTCCATTGTGCTGTCACGGTGCTCAGCTTTATAGGCCTTGCAAGCACTGGCACCCAGCTCTTCGCTTCCACCTGGCCAGTCTAATTAATTAAGAAAGGAAGTTACCTCAGATTTTGTCCTTTCTGCTTTTATTATCAAGCACTTTGTTTGAAGTTCGAGGAGTTAACCTCTTAATCCTACAGACCGTGTGCTATGTTCTGGACATTTGGGGATGTCTGGATGGCTTCGGTAATTGGTCAGGATGTTGCTGTCACTTATGTTAAATTTTATGCCACAACTTCAAATCAAAAATAGGCATTAATGTGAGGCACAGTATAAAGTTACTCCCAGAAACATCTTTGGTTCATGAAATAATCTGTCATCGAGATTTTTTTTTTTACTTTCATTAAGTTGTTAAAATTTTTTCCCTCATGACACTTTATTTTCTCTATGACATTTTAATTCAAAGTAAGATGTTAGGTTACAATATGAAACAAACATATTCCTAACTCCCGTTTAAACCCTGGCTAGAGATCGCAGAGTCAGACACAACTGAGCGACTGAAGTGAACTGAACTGAGATTAGACCGGTTGATTATGCAATCGAAAAACATCTCTGACATCATCTGAAATAATCCAGAGGTCCCTCAGAGGCAGCGTGGGGAGAGTTACACAGGTGACCTGAGTATGACAGGAACAGGAGCGCGGTCAGCCCCAAGACCCTCACACTCTGGTGCATGACTGAGCGGCCAAGACAAAAACTGTGGGAGAACACCTCTACCACAAAACAAAAACAGAACCCACCAGACACAGCCTCTTCATCAGAGCTGAAACGTAAGATGCAAGCAGAGGGCAGGTTCAAACACACATGAACACACGTGAGGCTCACTACAGTACAGACAGGTGACCACGAAATGATCTAAATACACATCAACACAGGCAATGCTCACTACAATATAGACAGGTGACCATGAAATCATCTCAACTAGATTAATATTTAACTACTAACAGAATTCCAAGGTAAAAGTTACCTTCTTACAAAAAACAAAACAAAAAAGCCTGCTTTATCAAAACCACTTATATTCTCCTACCCTTGAGAATTATAAAGAAGGGAAAGAGCTAGGAGATGGACCCAATAAAAAGAAACATGGGCCAAGGCCGCGAGAGAAGAAAGGCGATTTAAGGCCCTTAAAAGGACACGGTCAACCCCCAGGCCTAAAATGTCCTGTTTGAATTAACATAGTGGTTTAATTAAAAACTAAGTAGAGAATTCTGCTTAATTTGATTCTCAATTCGAGCTCTGCATCCGCCATGGCCAGTGGCCAATTTCCGCATCTCGGCACGATATGCAAGGGGCTGCTTTAAAATCGACTGCCCAGGGGAATCAATGGGAGTTTGGTGGGGCCATGTGCCGTTCAGGGGCTCCACCAGACTTCGACGCAGTAAAACAGCACCAGGAGGGAGGCCAAAGGGAAAAAAAGGAAATTTCACTTAACCATGTTACAAGTTTGTCATTACTCAAATTATTGTGCTCAATCTACCAATTACGGTGCTTTCTAAAGCTCTCCTCAAGGTCGCCTTGGAAGTAGATGTGTCAAATGTAACCAATGAACAAAGCGCTTTAAAGGGATCCACGTCAAAATGTCAGCAGCCCACCCCCTTCATCTGAGCAGTGGAGTTCCTCGCTGTGGTGCAACCTGTGGTAGTACCACCTGTGGAAAGCACTGGAGATGTTACCAAACATGTTCAGAGTCTGTGCAGTAAATACAAATGGTCGTATGTAACAGGATGGCACAATACTGCAAGCACAAATACACCTAACACATTAGACTGAAATAGACAATGCTAATAATAACCCCTGAAACTTCCGTGTAACTGGAAAAGGTAAATATTGTGAATAACATTCCATGATTACTCAGACTTTAAAGCTCTCTAAACATTTCTAATAAGGTCTAGATGCAAATTCTTTTTAAATTTTACTGAAATATATTTGATTTACAACGTTGTGTTAATTTCTGCTGTATAGAAAAGTGACTCAGTTATACATACATATATATTCTTTTTCAAATTCCTCTCCTTAGGTTTATCACAGAATACTGAATATAGTTCCTTGTAGATGTACGTTCTCTTAGGCAGTTTTGATTCTGCTTCAGTACATGCCATTTCAAAACGGGAAAAATAATGTGGAATCATAAAATTGTCTAATAATACGTGAATAATTAAGAGCTGACTGCTGTATTTCGTTGCTTCCCAATGATCTATGCATGTAACACTGATGCTTTCTAGAGTACTTAACAGTCAAATGCACGAAGCTCTAAGATAGTGACAATAATAACCCGACATTTACTGAGTTCAATCCTGGGTTATGTGTTTCACGTGGACAATCACTTCTCATTCAGTCTTCCAGACGAATGGTGAGGTAACTATCATTACTAGACCCACTCCACAGAAAGAAAACCTGAGGTGCAGACGATGCCGCCAGCCCAGGCAGCCGGACACTGAGGACAGACTCTCCCCCACAGTCCTGCAGCCTCTCCTCCACACCCCCGGCCCCAGACCAAGAGGAGAACTATTCTGCCAAGCCGCAACCCACCTCCCTCCTTCCTTCAGCAGTATTTATTAAAGACCACACACTTTAATTTGGTTTCTACAACTCCCATTCATCCCCCAGCTACCAGTCTCATAAGTGGGAGCCATCCTGAGCTCTGCTCCCCCGCCCCTTTAAATCCTCGGCTGTATCTGGGAATTAACAGGATGGGTCATGCCCACTGCATCCTACAATCTCTGGGTACATCAGTCCCCTTGGAGACCATGAGATGTAGCTAGTGGCTGGAGGGACTCTGAGGAAACATACTCAGAGATGCACTCAGAAAAGGCATTCTTTTAATCATGTACAAAGAGACTAGAAGTAAAAAAATTGGAAGGAAGAACTGCTGTGTAATTGTAGGCACAAAATATCTCTACTTACCTTCTTATACCTCTCCTCAAGCTGTCTCCCCTCTGACCTTGGTGGACATGCATCAACTGTTTTTAATTCTACAGATGGTGCTAACTCTGCTCCGACAGATTTAGCCAAGTCCCTTTTCCAGTTGGTTAGTTCACAAGAAGGGAGGACGATGATCTGGACGCAAGAGGTCTGTCCATATTGCACACTGTTTTTAAAATAATCTATTTAACTAATAACCAGATTTCTACATAAAGCATAACCTAGGGATCATAGCTTTAATCTCCAAATATGAAAATGCATTTATAACACTGAGCTTTACGTAGTTTCTGAACTTGATAAGATGACTCATGAGACAGACGGGGGGTGGGGGGAACTCTGTGTGTTTGAAGCACAGACAAGGCCCTGTTAGTGACTCTGTTTGAGAGTCAGGGGCGTAACTGATTCCGGGTGGTAATGTCCCCACAGAGCGCTCTGCATGTCCACTGCATGTACTCCTTCCCCAGGGACGTATGCTGACATTCTGATACATGCATTTATCTCTAAACATGCTTAAACAGAACAGTAGATGCAAAAGTTCTCGTCAGCAATCCTGTGCCGACTCCCTGGTGTCTACAGCATTAAAACCCAGACTCTGGCCCAGGACGCGGGCCTCGGGGTCTGATCCTGCCCAGTGCTCTGTCCCTGTTCTCCACTCTGAGCTAAGCATCGGCCACTCCCTAGTTCAGGCATGTCTCGGCCTTTGCTCAAGCCTGGATGCTCACCTGCAAGTCTCAGCTCATGCGCAGGATAACTCCTCCCTGAAGTCTTCCCAATTCTCTAGGCAAACCAAGACATCCCTCCCAGAGCAGCTTGGTGTATCAAAGTTCCTCCAGCATCTCTGACTTCTCCCTGTGTGAATCCCTTGAAGGCAAGAACACTGTCTGTTCGTTTCTGTACCCAGCAAGCTCCTCTAACAGCACAGGAATTACTGCTCAGTAAGGGCCTAGTAAAACTCTGCCAAGTGAACGACTACCCATCAAAAGGCTCCCACATTCTACAGAACTTGCTTTCTCGAGCGTCTCTTGAGTGTCTCCGATGGCCTCGTTTCTTCTTCTCCTCCGATGACCTCTTTCTTCTCCGTGACCACATTCTTTCCTCTCAACCCCTCTTTGACATTCTGTTCCTCATTGCAGTCTCCTAGAGCTCCATCTTTCGGTTTGCAGAGCACACCCGCTCTGTCCACTACTACCTGCCCCCTGCAGCGCGCCTCTGGCCCTCCACCCCTGGGCCCCTGGCCGGCACTGCCCAGAGGGTACCCTGCTGGCTGTACCTGCACTCCCCACCGTGCTGACCTGTGAAGAACTGCACACTCTAGGAAGGTAAGACGCAAGCTCTGGGTCTTAGTTTGAGTTCTGCAGTGGTAGATATGAGGTTCTTAAGACAATTTAGTAACATTAATACCCTTGGATATAAAAGGAGAGTTTGAACTAAATCCCTTTCAACAACAAAACTTTCTATAATTCTCAAGAAATTATGTTTTTTATGTTTTAATTGTTATGTTTTCTATTTGTTTAAACTGAAACTGTACAAGTTGTTCCCATTACATGGATGACTTAAATAATTTACATGTATCATTATAAAAAGCAAATCAAATATATAAAAGCCAACGTTCTCAATGCAGGTTTGACCACCATACACAACCACCCACTCTGATCTCAGAAGATTCACCAAATATGAAAGCAACCGTATACCACAGTATGAATATGAATAACTCTAACTAAAAGTTAAAAAGGTGTAATGTGTCTGTAAACTGTAACACTAGAACTCATTTCATCAAGTTTTAAAAGTCACTCAAAAAGTATTAACTACTGAAATCCTTCCATTATATTCCAAGCTTTTATAGCAAAGAGCTCCACAAGCTATAAATGGACATGTTGCTCCCTTCACTTTAAAATGTCCTACTATTCAAGGACAGAGGGAGTGAGTCCCACTTACAAGTTCTGGATTAACTGTCTAAGATGCTCTGGCAGTCCTCTCTGCCCACTTCTCAGCCTCCCACACTCATCTCGCAGTAAGTCACGGAACCTGGGAACCTGACAATCCAGGGCAGCCTGGTAACATGCTGCCCTCCTGCAGACACTGGGTGTGAAGCCACTTCTGCATCAAGATACAGCTTCAGATTTTTATTTACACTAAATGACAGTATCGAGGAGAAGAATAACAGCTGTTGTATCGGCTTATTCATTCTGCAAAAGAGCTCTCCACCAGCTCTGCACATACTATAAAAAGCATTCAAAGGTCAAACGGTGACTTCCTTCCTGTGGACACTTTTATTAACTCAATGTGTAACATTATTAACATTATTGTAAAAGCATTATTAATATTAATAAGGCACTGCTATTATTAAATGTTTTACATTTCAGTAACAGTTGCTTAAGCCTACTATTTCTAGTTCAACAATGAATGACATTTACTTCTTCATTTAAGAAATTTAATTCTAAATTACTTAGAATTAATTAATTCTAAATTAATTTACTTACCTTTTTCAGACCAGCAAAACCTTCTGATTCCAGAAAGAAAAAGGCAAAGGGCATCAACACAAATAAACAAAGATTGGAAAAGAGAGAAGCAAGGTTCCACAAACCTATGAGGATAACAATAAAGGAAAGATGAGTTAGATACGGACAACCTTGTCAAAGAAAACTGCTGTGCTAAATTGTGCTATCAGTCAAAGCTCTGTGCTTTTTAATAGTAAAAACTAAACATAAACTTAATAGAGAGGCCTAACAAAGGACCTAAACTTAGAAATCAGAATAATAATTACATATTTCTGTAAAATCTTTATAACTCTGCAACTGTACTATTGGGAAAAGTCAATATAGAAACTACTGATTTTTCCTCATGCTCTAAAATAAATTCACTAAACATATGACATATGCAGCAATCCAAAGACAGAGCCTCTTCAGACATATTGGCACCTGAATATTTAAATTAGAGCCAGCAGCATTTATTGAGCACTTAATAAATGCCAGATACTCTACTAACCATTTTACATGTATTATCTTGGTTAATTTAAGCCTCATAAAACCCTAAAAGTAATAATTAGCATTTATTGAGCCCTCATGTGCCAAGCACTGTTCTAAATGATTTACAGATATTATACAAACTCATTTAGTCTTCACAGCAATCCCCCAACATGACAGAGGCTGGTTATATAAAACCCGCCAAGCCTGCAGAGCCTGCGAGGAGCTACACTAATTCCTGGGATTTTTAAAAACGACCGCATCAGAGAAGTTTAGTAAGCAACTCCAACTGGGAAAGAAAACTTGAGAGGCAAGCAAGTTCACATCACCTTTTCCCTTTCTAGCACATTCTACACTCATAAAATCACAATAAAAAGCAACTGAGATAATAGTAAGAGTTGATTTTTAAAAATACAGAACTTTAGGTATCTTGTTGGGATATCTGGACCAGCAGCTCACTTTTCATAGGTAATAGACTCAACTTTAAAACTGATGGCTATAATCTTCATTAAAATTTATACAATCAAAGATAAAAATTATGCTAAGCATAAATTCAACACACTACATACATTTAAAATCCAATGCTTTTGAAAACGGGCAACTGATGTTCTTCCAGGACCCTTACGTATATGGCACTGTTCCAGGCACTGGAGATGTAGCAATGAAGGAAACACACACCTCTGCCCTCGGGGACCTTCCATTTCAGACACATGGAGATTACACACTGAGCTCTCAGGGAACCAAAGCAGACAGCTCCCAACTGCCCTGGCTACAGACCCACATACACGTTTCCTAACAGCCCTAAACCCTTTCTGGAACAGCATGGAATATAAACAAAAAGAATGACTGCAGCACTTGTACAGGTTACCTAGAGAGATGTACTTCCTTTAGTAAACACAGTGATATAATTAAAAATCAATTTGCAGTTTCTTATTCAAAAATCTAGATAGGTTGAATGATTTTACAGTATATATTTATCTTAGCAGGAAACAGAATGTTTTACAAAGTGTCTTCAAAAACAACGTCTCATATGTTTCAGAGGGAAAAACTTTTAAAAATAAAAATTGTTCTAAAATACTTAACCACTTTTCAGTCTTAAAAAAAAAGATGCTAAAAATCTTAATCTTCTTCTTCAATCAGAGGGCTTATAGTTACAGCCAATTGTATTGTGTTAATAACCAGGAAAGACACATAAGGATGGTGACCAAAGGGACACACAAGACTTCCAGACAGACCTGGGTTCGAGCCCCTGCACTTTCACATGACAACCTTCTAAGTCACGGGATCGTCATCTACACGAGGCTGAGGATCATGTCTGTAGGTGATGCTGAGAAGTCAGTGAAATAATGCATGGACAACCAGCACGTCTGTCACAAAATAAGCGCTTAATGACTTTTTGCCTTTAATAGCCATCACAACCCGAGGCTGCTAACACACGGTGCTGACTAGCTCCCGCACCGAGCTACCGGGCTCTGCGAGCGCCCGTGTTCACTTGGTGAAAAAGCACGACGCATATAAAAGGCAAAAATATTGATCTGTAGCAAATGTGCTGAGTTATTATTGACACAGTGTGTATAATTTATTGACAGTTTATGACTTTATTGACATAAAGTGTACAATGTCATAAAATTTGACAGTTACGTCCCTGTAACCAAGATAACAAATGCAACCGTCACTCCCAAGCCTCCTTACCATTCACTGCCTCCTGCACTCTCTACCCTACTCTATACTCCAGGAGTCAGATTCTGCACTTTATAAAAATACTATAATTTTTATAAAAAACTAAAATTTTCTATGCATGGTAAATGTAGCATATGCTGTTGTTTTTGTCTGGCTTTTGTCACCTGGCACAATTCTGTTGAGATTTTTTTCAATGCTGCGGCACATCGGTAGCCTGCCCCTTTGTATCAGATTGGATTCAGTCAACCACACTTCATCCATGTCCCTGCAAACTGAGCTGTGGCTCTCACAACTCAAGTTGTAGTTTATACAACACAACTTTATACATAAACTTGAGTTTTATACACTCAAGTGCAAGTCATATGGACACAAGCTTTCATATCTTTTGGGTAAATACGTGAGCATGTAATGTCTGACTCATAAAGTAGGTGTGTTTCTTAACATTTCAAGAAACTGCCAAAATGTTTTCCAAAGCAGGTATACAATTTCACATACCCCCCCCGCAGAGTTGAAGTCTCATCCACATTTTGACAAAAAAAGGGTCTTTTCAGCTTCAGTCGTTCTCACAGGTGCACACTGGGATCTCATCACCGCTTTAATTTGCATTGCCCCCATGAATAATAACGTCAAATCTTTTCATGAACTTATCTGCCATCCACTTACAACTTCTTTGCTAAATGTCTCTCCAAATGTGTTGCCCACTGTTTCATTGGGTTGTACTTAAGTGAGTTTGGCAGCTCTTTATACACTCTGATTACAAGTCTTTTATCAGGCATACGATTTCCAGATACCTTCACCCACTCTGTGAATTATCTTTTCATCCTTAATGCGATCTTTCAAAGAACAAGATTTCCTAATGTTGACAAAGTGCAATTTATCAATGTTTTCTTTACAGATCATGCTTTAGCTATCTTGCCTAAGAAATTACAGTCTAACCCAATGGCAAAGACTTTCTCCTATACTTCCCTTCTACAAGTGTTACAGTTTTACATTTAAGTCTATGATTCTTTTGAATTACTTTCTGCATGTGGTGTCAGATATGGACTGAAGTTCATTTTTAAACCTATGACTATCCAATTGCTCCAGTACCATTTATTGAAAACAGCCTCTTCCACCAAACTGCCTTTACATCTTTGTTAAAAAAAAATTTACAATATGTTTGGATGTGTTCCTGGACTCTGTATTCCATTACTTAGCCTATCTGTCCATCTCTGTGTTGATGCATGCAGCAGTGTCAGTTACTATGGCCTTAAACTTGGAGTCCTGCAGTCAGTCCTCCAATTTTGTTCTCTTTCAAAGGCGTTTTGGCCAGTCTAAGTCCTCTAAATTCCCATCTAAGTCTTAGGGCAGTTTTTCAATTTCCACCCCACCCCCCAAAAAAAACATGCTGGCACTCTGACTAAGATGGCGTTGAACCCATGGGTCAGTGGGGAGAACCGGCATACTAATGGCTTCCTTAACACTGCTGTCTTCTGGTCTGTGAACACAGCAGCACACCTCTCCAGGTACTTCAGCACGCGTTAATTCTCCTCAGCAGTGATGCCTCGCTTACAGTATTCAGGTCTCACGCATCCCTAACCACTTCACATTTTTTGTTCTACTGTATATAAATGGCTTTGGTTTTTAAATTGATTTCCAATTATTCATTGCTAGTGAAATGCAATGGTGTTTTATACATTGATCCTATATCCCTGCAACCTTGCAAGATTCACTGATTAGTTCTAATAGCTTTCTTAGAATAATTTCCATCAGAATTTCAATAGTCATGTCATCTGTTATTAGAGACAGTTTTACTTTTTCCTTTGCAATCTCATTTATTCTTTAAAAACCGCCAGAACAGAAGTAGTGAGAGGGGAAGCTCAGGTAAAAAGCATTCAGCCTTTCACTATTAAGTATGATGTTAGGGTTTTCACAGGCTCTTTATTAAGATGAGGGAATTCCCTTTCATGCCTAATGTGATGAGAGATTTTATCAGGAATGGACACTGAATTCTGCATATATTTGGTGACCATATGAATTTCCTGCTTTAGTATGCACATATGGTAAATTAAATTCACTGCTTTTGTCAAAAGTCATGATATATTATCCTTTTTATATATTGTTATATTTGCTAAAATTATGTTTAAAATTTATACATCTATGTTCATGAGGGATATTCACCTATGGTTTTCACATATGTCTATCTGGTTTTGCTTTGGCATCAGGGTAATGCTGTCCTCAGAGTTGGGAAGTATTATCTCATTTTCAAATTCCTTAAAAAGTCTGTGTAGAACTGGCATTATTTCTTCCTTCAATACTTGGGAGGACTACCAATGAAGTCTTCTAAGCCTAGAGTTTTGTTTGTAAGAATGTTTGAAACATCCCCACAATGCCTGAGAATGTTTCAGTAGTTTTCGCCTTTCAAGGAATTTTTCCATTTCTCTAAGTTGTTGAATTTGCTGACGTAAAGATATTCATAATACACACAAATTATGTTTTTAACAGCTGTAGAATCTGTAGTGATATCCTGATACTGATAACTGGTATCTGCTTTTCTGATCTGGCTAAATCTTTATCAACATTACTGACCTGCTCACTGATTTTCTCTATGCTTTCTGTTCTCTACTTTGTTCATTTCTCCTCCCATATTTTTTATTTCCCATCCCCTTATTTTGGGATTCATTTGCTCTCCTTTTCCTAGTTTCTTATGGTGGACACTGTACGAGACCTTTATTTCATTTTCTAAGAACAGGTATCCTTGTATTATAAATTTTGGAATGCTTCACTTTGATTTTCATTGAGTTCAAAGTACTTTCAAATTTCCCTTTTATTCTTTGAGTTACTGTGAAGGATGTTATTTAGTTACCAAATGTTGCTGTCACTGATTTCCCATTTAATTTTATTGTCGTTCAGTTCAGTTCAGTCGCTCAGTCGTGTCCAACTCTTTGCGACCCCATGAATCGCAGCACGCCAGGCCTCCCCGTGCATCACCAACTCCCAGAGTTCACTCAAACTCATGTCCATCGAGTCAGTGATACCATCCAGCCATCTCATCCTCTGTCGTCCTCTTTTCCTCCTGCCCCCAATCCCTCCCAGCATCAGGGTCTTTTCCAATGAGTCAACTCTTCGCATGAGGTGGCCAAAGTACTGGAGTTTCAGCTGCAGCATCAGTCCTTCCAAAGAACACCCAGGACTGATCTCCTTCAGAATGGACTGGTTGGATCTCCTTGCAGTCCAAGGGACTCTCAAGAGTCTTCTCCAACACCACAGATCAAAAGCATCAATTCTTCAGTGCTCAACTGTCTTTATAGTCCAACTCTCACATCCATACATGACCACTGGGAAAACCATAGCCTTGACTAGACAGACCTTTGTTGGCAAAGTAATATCTCTGCTTTTGAATATGCTATCTAGGTTGGTCATAACTTTCCTTCCAAGGAGGAAGCGTCTTTTAATTTCATGGCTGCAATCACCATCTGCAGTGATTTTGGAGCCCAGAAAAATAAAGTCTGACACTGTTTGCCCATCTATTTCCCATGAAGTGATGGAACCAGATGCCATGATCTTAGTTTTCTGAATGTTGAGCTTTAAGCCAACTTTTTCACTCTCCACTTTCACTTTCACCAAGAGGCTTTTGAGTTCCTCTTCACTTTCTGCCATAAGGGTGGTGTCATCGCATATCTGAGGTTACTGATATTTCTCCTGGCAATCTTGATTCCAGCTTGTGCTTCCTCCAGCCCAGTGTTTCTCATGATGTACTCTGCATAGAAGTTAAATAAGCAGGGTGACAATATACAGCCTTGACGTACTCCTTTTCCTAATTTGGAACCAGTCTGTTGTTCCATGTCCAGTTCTAACTGTTGCTTCCTGACCTGCATATAGGTTTCTCAAGAGGCAGGTCAGATGGTCTGGTATTCCCATCTCTTTCAGAATTTTCCACAGTTTATTGTGATCCACACAGTCAAAGGCTTTGGCATAGTCAATAAAGCAGAAATAGATGTTTTTCTGGAACTCTCTTGCTTTTCCCATGATCCAGCGGATGTTGGCAATTTGATCTCTGGTTCCTCTGCCTTTTCTAAACCAGTTTGAACAT
This sequence comes from Bos indicus x Bos taurus, assembly GCF_003369695.1. Classification (NCBI taxonomy): domain Eukaryota; kingdom Metazoa; phylum Chordata; class Mammalia; order Artiodactyla; family Bovidae; genus Bos; species Bos indicus x Bos taurus. The sequence continues at coordinate 1,641,813 of NC_040079.1, read as the reverse complement.
CCGGAAGTTCATGGTTCACGTATTGCTGAAGCCTGGCTTGGAGAATTTTGGGCATTACTTTACCAGCGTGTAAGATGAGTGCAATTGTGCAGTAGTTTGAGCATTCTTTGGCATTGCCTTTCTTTGGGATTGGAATGAAAACTGACATTTTCCAGTTAGAGAGCATCTTTTATGACTTCAAGTATTAAAATGTGTTTAATGACACTGAATATGGCTTTCTTGGTTCACATTCCCAGAGTACTTGAAAAGAATGTATATTCCACGACTGTTGGGCAGCGTTTCACCAATACAACTTAGGCCAAGATAGCTAATTTTATTCAGGTCTTCTATATCCTTAATTTTTCCAGGCTACTTGTTTCATAAATTATTGAAAAAGGGATAGTACATATCTGAACATAATTGTAACTTTGACTATTAATCCTTTCTTAAGTTTTTGCTTCATGTGTTTAATAGTGGAAGTCACTCAGTTGTGTCTGACTCTTTGCAATCCCATGTACTGTAGCCCACCAGGCTCCTCTGTCCATGGAATTCTCCAGGCCAAAATACCAGAGTGGGTAGCCATTCCCTTCTCCAGGGGATCTTCCCAACCCAGGGATTGAACCCAGGTCTCCCACTTTGCAGGCGGATTCTTTACCATCTGAGTCAACAGGGAAGCTATGTAGTAAATAGGCATTTTTTCAGTAGATAAGTTTATTACTATGTTCTTTTAATGAATGAACCCCTTCATCATTATGAAATGATCTTTATGCCTGTTAACGTTTTTACCTTTCTCTGATAATAATACACTAATTACTTCATCTTCCTTTTCGTTAGAATTAGTATAGTAAATCTTTTTTCTCCTATTGCCGTTAACCAGTGTGTGTGTGTTTACATTTAAAGCAGGTTCTTATAGGCAGCATATATTTGTGCTTTCTTTTTTATTCAATGTAGTAATCTCTGTCTTGTAATCGGAATGTTTAGACCACTGATGTTTGCTGCCATGATCAGGTTTAAGTGTATCAGTTTGCTCTTGGTTTTGTATTTGTTCCCCTGTTTTGTCCTCCCTTCGCCTTCTTTTTCTGTGACCCTTTGGATTAAGTGTTGTTATGATACCATTCTATTTCTTCTGCTTGCTTATTGACTATACTTCCTCTTTGAGATACTTTAGGGTTCTTTGGGGTTTATCATATACACCTTTAAATCATCACAATCTGCCTGCAAGAGGTACAGCAACACTTGACGCACAGCACTGAAGACGCGTACAGCCTACGTCCACTTCTTTCCTCCCGCCCTTGCGCTATTGGTGGCACGCGCTTTTACTTGCGCGTTATAAAACTCACAATACATTGTTACTGTTTGTTATTTAAACAGCCGATTCTCTTTTCATAAGACTTATGTGATAAATACTCTTTTATATTTACCCGCAAATCAGCCGCCTCTAGTGCTCCTCATTCTGTTTCATAGGTCCGGGTTTCTGTCTTCTGCCACTCTGCCTCTGTTCGGAGGGCGCCCCTTATTTTTGGTACTGTAGGTCTGCAGTGATGGGCTTTCACCTTTTGTACATCTGAGACTGTCTTTATTTTGACTCTGTTTGGAAAAACATCTTCACTGGATATACACCAGGCTGGCAGGGCTTTCTTCTCTCAGTGCTCCGGAGACGTTGCTGCTCTGTCATCTGTCTTGCATTTTTTCCCACAATAGAGACGCTGTGATTCCCATCACTGTTCCTCTGTATTTTATATCTTTTTCTCTGATTTCTCCTTATCACTTGTTTTGACCAATCTGATGATGTATCTTGACAGGTCTCTTGTAACCGGGACAAGTTGAGCTTTTGAATAAGAGGGTTTGCAGTTTTTAATCTAATCTTGAAATTTTTCTGCCATTAGTTTTTCAAATATTTTTCTTAACCCTCTCTCCTTCAGGAACATCAATTATATCACTGATGCCCTGGTTTTCAGTCATTTTTTTTTTTTCTGTTTCTTTTTTAGACAGTTTTCTATTGCTATGTCTTAGAATCCACTGATCTCTTCTGTAATATCTAATCTGCTTTTATCCTATCCACTACATTTCACGTCAGATATTACAGGTTTCATCTCTAGAAGTTTATTTGGTTGTTTTTTACATCTTTCATGTCTCAATACGTTCAGTCTTTCCTCCAGTTCTTGGAACAAATGAAACAGAGTTACAAGAAATGTTTCAGTGTTCTTATTTACTAATTTTGAATCTGTGTCAATTCCAAGTTCTGACTGACTTTTCTCTTCATTATGGGTTGTATTTTCCTGCTTTGTACTCAGCTGTAGGCTCATGGGAGGCAGAGCAAATCCCCAAAGATATTCACGCCTTAATCCCTGGAGCTGTTACCCAGTATTATTAGTGAATATGCTACACGGTATGTTTGTTTTTAGGGCTTCTGTAACAAAGTCCCACAAACGGGACAGCTTCAAACAATGAGAATTTATTCTCCCACCGTTGTGGAGGCTAGAGGTCCAAACTCAAGGTGTCAGGAGGACCACACTCCTTGCAGAGGTTCTAGGAAGACCCCTTCCTTGGAGGTGGCACACTCCTGGCCTCGTAGACGCATCACTCCAGCCTCAGCCTTTGTCTTCACATTCTGCCCATTGTGCAAGTCTCTGTTTTATCTTCTTGTAAGGACACTAGTTATTGGACTAGGGCCCACCCTAATTCATCGTGGCCTTAATTTACTAATTATATCAGCAAGGATATTATTTCCAAATAAGGTTATGTTCTGAGGTTCTAAGCAGACGTGACCTTGGGGGAAACACTTTCAACCCAATACACATGGAGACAAGAATGTTGCAGATACAATTAAGGCTGTGGACTTCAATAAAGAGAGACAGGGAAACCATCTTGGATAGGCCAGGTGGGTACAACCTAACCAAAGGAGTGTTTAAAAGCAGAGAACGTTCTCTCAGAGGAGTCAGGAATGCAGCAGAAGGGTAAGTCAGGGAAGAACTTGACACAGCTTTGCTGGGGATGGAGGCGGGGGGCGCTGTCACATGGAAAGCCTGAGGAAAGAGGCAGGTGGCCTGCAGGGCAGAAGGCACCTGGCTACAGCTAGCAGGGAAGTGGGGCCGCAGGCCACAACTAAAGAACCAAACTCCACGACTTGAATGAATCTGGAAGCAAGTTCTTCCCCAGAGCCTCCAATAAACATACTATCTGGGAAAGCCTTCACTTCAGCTCATGAGATTCTAAGGGCTCATGAGACCATGAGGGCCCTTTTTGGTCTGCCAAGAAGAGAACATCTGTTTCACACGATTTTCTTAAGGGCCATGTTTAAGCTGAGAATATGACAGCCCATTAATTCTGTCCATCTCAGTAAAACAAAATGCTTAGCTGAGCTTCTGACCAGTTTGGAAAACACTAAAACAGAACACCTTAGTACATCCGAGCCTAAAGATACCAATATGTCTTTCAAATACAGAAAGTCTTTAACAAACCGGACTTCAGTAAAATGCTGAACAGACTCTGTGCACTTAGCGCACAAGAGAGTCACACAGCTCAGGGTTTAAGGCCTTCCCAGGCCTGGCAGCAGATGTCTAAGTGAGGGGCACTTTATGTCTGACCAGCCTGGGATCGCACCTACCAGCTTATACAAGACCTAGAAAAGGGACTCAAACTCTGCCGTCCTAGTTCATGTATAAATTGGGCTAAAACATAACTCACAGAGCACTCATGAACAACAGAAGAGAAATAACATACCAAAATGCTAAATTATCATCAGTGCCTCTCCCGCCCTGTCTCAACATAATGCAAATGGTCCAAAATCCTGAAAATTCCAAAGCACATCAGCAATTAGGCCAGACAGGTGGGGCCAGTGGTAAAAAAACAACAACAAAAAAAACAAAACCATCTGCCAATGCAGGAGACATAAGAGATGCAAGTTCAATCCCTGGGTGGGGAAGATCCCCTGGAGGAAGGCAGGCAACCCACTCCAGTATTCTTGCTTGGAGAATCCCATGGACAGGGGAGTCTGGTGGGCCACAGTCCATGGGGTCACAGCTCTCGATCCTTTCCTTAAAGAACAATTCTCATTAATTACACCAAAAAAAGCTTACACAACAATACTCTGTATTCTAATATGGCATTAAAAGTACATGAAAACAACAATGACAAAAAACAGGCTCAGAAAATAAACTGCAAAGAAATATACCAAATTATTAACAATGTGAACACAGTAGAATTATGGATGATTTTTTTTCTTCCCACTGGCCTACACGTTCTAAGCCTTCTATAAGGGGCATATAAAGACCCTTAAAAATCATATTTAAATTCCTTTGTGAAACTCAAAATCCTCCACACCACTGTATCAAATAACTTCTCCACAAAATGCCTAAGAAGGGCAGAGAGCAGCAAAGCTTAATTGAGATGCAGATGCTAGCTGGGTCCCCAGTCAGTCACAGATCTCAGTCTACTTACTTTCTAGCCTCGCTAAGCACAATTCACATTCTACCCTCTGCAAAATCACAAATTATGGAGTGGCAGCAGCTTCAGAGGTTGCACTCAAATAGTTTCAACCATGAGTATAAACCTTGAATGCTTCACTATACTTTTATAATCAGGGGGAAATTTCTATTTAGGCTTTGTAATTTGAAACAATTATCATCCATGTTATAAAGGAGACATCATTATTGCTGATTTCTAAATATACAAAGTATATATATATATACTTCTAGAATTTATCCTTCTGATCATTATGTGTCCCTTTCATGTAGTGAAAAACACAAATTCAAATGCTTCTCTAGAAATCAAAAGTTGAAAAATTTAAGTCTGCCTTTGGCTAAAGATCACAAATCCGGAAAAATATCTATTCTAACTAACCAACACACTTAAAATGAAGATAGTCATGAAAATCTAAATAAAGAAATCTTTATCAATAAGTGAAGAAAACAGGATGATCACAAAGATTCTGAATAACAATTCATTTAAGTTTGTAATGAAACTGGTGTCTTCTTTTATGTACTGAACTTTATATATTACTATAACACATATAATTTAATTTTTTTAATTTTCCCCCACTTCCCTCTTTCCAGGAAAGTCAACATTACTGCTGATGGTTCTACCAACCACAACTGCAAAAAGAGATATAACCACCACCACATTTATTTTTTTAAGAAAAATTCAGTTAACACAAAGAATTTGAAAGTTGATGGTAATATTCTAGGTAACAGTATAATCACCTATGTAAATAACCAGCTTTTTAAAAAATCTAAATAATTAAATGCAAAAAATTAAATTTATTAACCAGAATAAATGTGAAACCTTCAGACTCAGCTCATGCTAATTTAATTATCAAATCTGCACATATAAGAAAGTTAAAGTTACTATGAGAACATTTAATTAGAAAAATAATAAAGCTACTATACACTAAGTTGTCATTTTATTTTTGAAAACTGTAAAACTTAACATGGGGTCGCAAAGAGTCGGACACGACTGAGTGACTGAACCGAACTGAACTGAAAACTTACCAAGTTTTCAGCATTCTGCAAACATATATCAGACACACATAAGCATCTCTTAAGAATATGGTATAATTTTGATAAAATGTTCTTAAATTAAAAATTAGGGCTAATACACATAACATACTACTACCACCACCTTTATTGTATTATATATTATTACTTACCAGTTTGTAAAAGAAAAAATGTTAGCTAAATTTCTCTACTTCAGAAAACTAAAATCATATGCTCCAACACAGTAGAACCCTAAAAATTCAGAAAACTTGCAGTTTATCTAAATCAGTTGCAATGACAACTGTTTTGAAAGACATTCAATGTCTATCCCCCAAAGAGGTATCTAAACAAACAAAAGCTATTTAACAATTCCAGAATACTTAGTTCAAAACTCAACCCAGCCAAACTGAACTTCCAGATCACCAATGGATACATTACCCTCTAGCTCCATCTGCTGGAGTCACAAAATATTTCAATACAAAATATAACACTATGAAGCAAAAAAAACTATCACTTTTTATCACACAGACAAAAAACTTCATTCATTTAAATTAGAAAATTAATTCAAGTTCAGCCATATTCAATAATTTCCAAAGCGGTAAAACTAAGTTAAAACCATATTTCACTGGAATTGAAGATCTAATCCAACTGCCAAAAAGTGACATACAATAAAAAAAATTCCAAGAAAGCATAAGCTTTAAAGGAAAGACTCCAAGTTTGCTCTGAATAGTGAGTGTTGTGAGAACCTCACAAGTATAGCTTTTGCTTCTGTACTTGGAAAACAAAACAAAAAGACCAAATTTAGCGACAAGCCGTGAAACACTTTAACCCTGGTTTTAAAGTTAAAAAGCAAGACACAGCTACTGTAGACATACTATAAACGCAAACACCAAAACAAAATTTTTTATAAAACATAAATTTTCTATATTATATAATCCTACCACTCAAAGAAAAACTTTTTTTCAACATCTTTCTGTATAAACACATATTCATCTGCATCATCATCTATAATGGTAAAAAAAGCACTCCACTGTCTGGATCTACCAAAATTTAAGCAAATCTCCTACTTAGATTGCTTTTTATTTTCACCATTATAAATAATAAATATCAAGTAACTATACAACTAGAATAATGCACATTATAATAAATGACTGAATTATTGAGACCAATTAACTAGAAATTGTTAGTAATATTTATTTAAAGATGATACCTTAAAATTTAGTAAGAACTGACTTTTGATTTAATGTTTATACATAAGTAAACATGATACCTATTTTTCCTTTTTAAATTTAATTGATTATAATCTAAAAGTTTGAATTTTTTGACCTTTTTGCGGGTCTTGAAAATGTATAAAACAAAGATGGGTTTGGGGCTGTCCTTGCATCATGGCCAAAATATCACACTGGCTCTTCTTGCTGACAAATCAAAATACGGCACACACACCTTGCAAAGTCAAGCCAGATTCATTGTCGTTATCTTTCAACAGGCTGAATCTTCAAATGGTCAATCATATTACAAATGTGTATCTCTGTCTGGTCATAAGTGAGCATAGATAGCTTAGCTGAGAGAAAATACCCCAAAAACTGAAGAATTATTTCCTTATTTAACTTAAGGTTATAACTTGATTCTATCCAAAGGTATATGAAAGTTTCATTTTCATTTTAAATCCACATGCATGAAAGTATCAGTTTGAAGTGGATAAGTCAGTGGCACTTAAGTGTGTTTACAACGCTGGGCAACGACCTTCCTCCAGTCCCAAAGCACTCTCCTCACTCAAGAAGGGAGAGCCACTAAGCAGCTGGGTGGTGGTTCATCTGGAGAATTCCGTGCTTCTCCACTTACTAATAGTGAAGATACAGAAAGTGAATACAATGGACACTTTCTTTTATTTTTATTCTTTCACTATTTTAATTGTAATAATAAATTAGAATTAAAAATAATACAATTGTAGCTACCATTTTAACTTGTCCTCTCGGTCCCTTCTGTACCATCCTATAATAAACTACAGTCACTGGCATGTCATGGCCCACACCAAGGGAACAATGAACCCATCTCTCTCAGCACCCAGCTGACAGTGACAGAGAGCCCCAGCTAAAACCATCAGTGAGCAGAAGACTATCAACCTGACCCACTCCAGCTCCAATACCATTTCTATATTATGTTTTCGAAGAAAACATTGTAATAATTTTCTCATTGTAGACACAGCTACATCTTACTGAAAGATAGCAATTTAGAACTAAGTTTAATGTTCTATTTATTCATGTCACTGAATTTTGGCCCAGAACCCTGTAATTCCAAGGTAATACGTTAACATGAAACATTTCAAACACATGTCCAAGATCCAACCCTGTATTCAAGCTAAACTGAGTACATTTAGACATCAAAGCACTGACAACACGTATTTTAGCCTCTAATCCTCATGTGATTTACACATTAAAGGCACAATCATTCCATACTGATAATTATTCAGAATAAGCCATTAAATTTATTTTCAAATTAAGTCCACTCTAGCAAAGTATTCCTAATAATACAATTAATAACTGTTACTCATCCAATCAATGAATCTTTACTTGTCCCTGTGCAAGAACCAGGACAGGTGCCTCATGGGAGATTAAGAGAATTTAAGACATGTTCCCAGGCCTCAAAGAATTTAGCATAAATTTATAAAACATTTAACAAAAAAGACAAAAAATAATTCAAGAAAACCCCATAAATGTCACAAGACAGCAAATGTTAGCACATGAACACGGACACCATCACTGCCCTGGGTAAGAGAAATCATCAGACATTCCGGGACTACTGACTCTGACTCTGAAATGACACTACCTCCAGGGGACCCAAAACGTCACCCAGGTCAGAGCAGGGGCCTGTGGAGGTCAGGGGGTGAAGGGAGTTTAGCTCAGGCTGCACACGTCTCAGTGGGTCCCTGAACCTGTGCTGCAGTTCTTTCCCCAGGTCTGAAATGCCTAACCGGAATGGACGTGCTCAAATGCAGGCAGAATCCCCACACAGTTCCGTGACCTGCAGAATAAGAGCTATCACAGTGAGAAAGGCCAAGCGGAAGCCACTAGAACCACCTCTAACGTGGAAACCATAACCCACAAGAAATCCCACATTCCTGAAGGTAAGGTGGGGAATGAGAGGGGGCTGACTCTCACATCCCCAAGAGGGACCTTGGAGAATGACTGTAGGTTCTTAGCAGCTTAACCAGAGAGCGACTGTCAACCAGGGGGTGCTACGGTGACGCTGCTGCAGCAGACACGGCTTCACTGCGAGGGCAAATGAACACATGTCCTGGTACCTGGTATGCCACCAATGTGACAAAAGCTTTTTTCCTCCATCCCTGGCCATGAGGCCTGCACTGGCAGGCGGGTTCTTCACCACTGGGGCCACCTGGGAAAGCCCACCCATGAGGCCCGCAGGAAGCAGTCTGCTTTCGGCCGGTAAAGCAGACAACTCATCTTCACTGTCCTGATTTCGGGGCCCAGGTCCTCTCGGCCCTATGTCACAGCTGAGTTTGAGGGATCTCCATCACCATTCCCTCCCAGGGGACTGCACCCTGCTCCACTACACAGATGACAGTACGCTAGTCAGACCCAGTGAGCAAGCAGCAGCGACGACTCTAGACTTGTCGGAAGACACTCCAGGCCCAGCGGTCTGGGTCACAGCCCTTCGCGGCTGTGGCACCTGGCCTCCCCTACACCAAGCAGAGGCGCACTGCTCAGGGCCTTCTTGGGATTTGGAAAAGGAACATGCTCCTCGCACGGGTGCGCCACTCTGGCCCATTGCTGAGTGATACAGAAAGCAGCTGCTTTGAGCAGGGCTCAAAACAAGAGAAGGCTCTGTAGCAGGCCCAGGCAGCTCTGCAGGCTGCTCTGCCCTTGGCCTTATGACCCAGCAGATCTAATGGTGCTGGAAGAGTCGGCAGCAGAGAGGATGCTGTTCAGAGCCCATGATAGACCCTGGAGGAGAATCACAGCAAAGGCCCTTGGGATTTTGGAACAAAGTCCCGCTATCCCCCTGCAGGTAACTACTACCTTTCCTCTGAGAAAGTTACTGACTTGCTGTCAGGCTTAGTAAAGACTGAACACTTAACTGTGGGTCACCAAGTCACCATGCAACCTAAGTGGGCCATCAGGAACTGGTGGGTGTGCCAAGCCATAAAGTAGACGTGCACAGCCACACCCCAACCCCAGACGCGAGTGGAGAGTGTGCCTGAGCAGGCCCAATTCAGGCACGAGTGAGTCACACGAAGTGGCCCTGACGCCCACGGTCCCCACGTCTCCCCCTAGCTGGACTGTACCTGTGCCCCAGTGGGGCATTCCTTCTGATCAGCTGGCAGAGGAAGAGAAGACGGGGCCTGGCTCACAGACGGGTCTGCCAAGCAGACACTTCCCCCAGAGAGGAAGGGGGACAGCCCTCCCTGGGACATCTACAAAGGCCAGCAGTGACGGGGAATCCTCCCAGTGGACAGGACTCTGGGCAGTGCACCTGACCGCTCACTTTGCTCAGACACATAATTACACATTCACACTGGCCTGTGGCTCAGCTGGAAGGTCAGGGACTTGGAAGGAGCGTGACTGGAAACCTGGTCACAAGGAGATTTGGAGAAGAGGTGTGCAAACAGCCCACTCTGAATGGGAAAAAAATGTGAACTTATTTGCATCCCATCAAAGGGAGACCTCAGCAGAGGAGTCTCATAGTAAAGTGGACAGATGGCCTTGTCATAGTCTCAGAGATCCCGTCGGCCTCCTCCCCGAGCCACCCTGCCATCACCCAAGGAGCTCATCAAAGAGTGGCCACGGTGCCCGGGACGGAGGCTACGCGCAGCCACAGCAACGCAGATGTATACTCTCCAAAGCTGACCCGACCCCTGTCACCACTGCCTTCAGCCTCACACTGAACCACACCCTGGGTGCTCCCCTGCGACAGTCTGGCCCCATTAACGCTTATAATTTTTAAAAAACAAAGGAGCAAGCATATCTAAGGTTGACGAATCTTCAACCCCAAGGCAATCTAAGGAAACAAACACTCCTTGGATGTCATCTACAAGATTAAACACAACTATGAATTCAGAAAGAGAAAGATAAATATGAAGCTTTATGAAATTCACTGCAAGCAGCTCTACCAAAAAACCAGAAGCAGAAACAAAGTCAGGCTCATCAAACCCTCGAGAACAACGTCCAGCACTGGTGGCTAGGACTTCCTAAGACCGACCACGAGAATGCATCTAGAAGCAAAGATGTAGCTTAGGGGCTCCTCCTCTAGCTCCCCAGCTTTCAGCCGACATGGTCACTGGAGGTTAAAGCTACTGTTTACAGTCTGCCTACTCACAACACATGTTTACTGGGCTACCACTATGTGGGAAGTGCTTCTCTAAGCCCTGATTCAGAAACAAAATACAATGAGCTTACACCTCTTACATTACAACCAGAAAAGCAACCAATACAAACAAATACATTTACTTCCAAGGTTAAGACTCCAGCATAAATACATGGCACATCATGTACTGATAGCTCTCACTTTCAGTCCATAAAAATGATAAATAAATGGCTATGATTAGAGTATTTCAAGGTCATTAAGTGTGTCATGCATTTTCTGTTTAGTAACTGGAAACAAAGGCCAGTTTGCTCATAATTCTGGTTAGCCTGGACTGAGACCACCTGCACTTCCGGGAAAGCACCTGGAGCCCAGTCCTCAAAACGCACGCACCAGAGCCACAGCACCACCGAGAGCGAGGGCCAAGGGGACAGCCTCAGCAAGCGTTTCACACATGTGCCAAAAACACGTGCAAATCATATATTATCTGAAAGTGCTTTACCAGGAAAGTCACTGGTAGATTATCTTTGAGCCCGCCACTGAGAACACAGCGCATCTGACCCCCACGCCGTTTCCCACCTTGCGCGGTGACTTCCCAGGGGACAGCCTACTTTTTTGTGTCAAGGTCAGTAAAGACCTTAATTTGCTTGAGTTCAATTGCTAAGCAACAAAAATGGAGTAATTTCTCTTTATTCACTTAACAATTAGTCCTAATTTCACTGAATTCATTTGGTCTTCAGGGCATCAGTGACTCCGTTTGTTTCCAGTTTCACGTGTGACAGAAAACACACGCCTAGTGTAAAATACCCAATAGACTGAGGTATCAAAACTCTTCTTGTCAAGAACAGGACGAGCATGTCAAAGGCCAACCGGGAAGGAAACATTTGCAATTAACCTGACAGTTAATACTTAAAAACTTACAAAAATGGACACAAGAAATACAGGGGGAAATTTACTAAAAAACAAATACAAATGACCGAAAAATGTGCTTTGTAAATGCCCACCCTCACTAGTAATTAAAGAAATATAAATTTAAAAGGGGAAATTTCTCATCTATTGAATTCCATTAGGTTCCATCTCATTATCTACTCAGTTACGTGTCCACATGCACACACACAATACTCAAGGGTTTAGGTGATAGCAACTCTCTGAGTTGTGAGACTGTAATACGAATTTTCTTCACTATAAATTTTGCTTTCCAAATTTTCTACAGCAAGTATGTATTTCTTTAAACACAAACACAAAGGGGTAAGAAAAGATGTAGTTATCTGTATAAACTCCAAATGGGTTAAACGGTTACATGCAAACAAAACCACTTTTTTAAAGAACAAGAAAAAAAGGAGTATTTGTCACATCTCATGAAGGGAGATCATCTTCTAAATACAAAAACAATTACAGAAACCAAAGGAAGAAAAAGACTGGACACATAAAAAGCAAAAATCCTGCAACCAAAAACGCAAAATTAAAAACATAACCAGAAAAACATATTTACAAAAATCTGATAAACAGCTGATGCGTTTCACACATAAAGAGATAACATAATTCAATATGGAAAAAGGTGGGCAAAAGACAATGAAACACATAGAAAGATGTGTGTGTCAGATCTTTGTATATATTTCACAAATTAAAATGCCCTACCTCACTAAACATTTCCAGAAAATCACAGAGCCAAGACTGAAATTCAGATCTATTTTGCTTCAAAGCAATATACCACACTGCCAAAATAAGTCATTATTTTTTAACCACATTAATTTTTAAATCAGTTTTCACTCCAATCCCAAAGAAGGGCAATGCCAAAGAATGCTGAGAGCTACCATACAACTGTGTTCATTTCACATGCTAGCAAGGTAATGTTCAAAATCCTTCAAGCTAGGCTTCAGCAGTACATGAAAAGAGAACTTCCTGATATACAAGCTGGATTTAGAAAAGGCAGAAGAACCAGAGATCTTAATGGCCAACATCCACTGGATCACAGAGAAAGCAAGGAAATTCCAGGAAAACATCTACTTCCGCTTCATTGACTATGCTAAAGCCTTTGACTGTGTGGATCACAACAAAATGGGAAAATCCTAAAAGAGATGGGAGTACCAGACTACCTACTTACCTCCTGAGAAACCTATATGCAGGTTAAGAGGCAAGAGTTAGAGCCAGATATGAAACAACGGACTGGTTCAAAACTGGGAAAGGAGTACATCAAGGTTGTATGTTGTCACCGTGCTTATTTTACTTCTATGCAGAAAACATCATGCAAAATGCTGGTCTGGATGAAACACAAGCTGAAATCAAGACTGCCAGGAGAATAAACAATAACCTCAGATATGCAGATGATACCACTCTTATGGAAGAAAGCCAAGAGGAACAAAGAGCCTTTTGATGAAGGTAAAAGAGAGGAGTGAAAAAGCTGGCTTAAAATTCAACATTCAGAAAACGAAGATCATGGCATCTGGTCCCATCACTTTGTGGCAAATAGAAGGGGAAAAAGTGGAAACAGTGAGAGATTTTATTTTCTTGGGCTCCAGAATCACGGTGGACGGTGACTGCAGCTCCATGGCAGGAAAGCTATGACCAACCTAGACAGCATATTAAAGAGCAGAGACATCACTTTGCTGACAAAGGTCCACATAGTCAAAGCAGTTTTCCCAGTCATCATGTATGGATGTGAGAGCTGGACCATAGAAGGCTGAGCGCCGAAGATCGATGCTTCTGAACTGTGGTGCTGGAGAAGACTCTTGTGAGTCGCCTGGACAGCAAGGAGAGCAAACCAGTCAATCCTAAAGGAGATCAGCCCTGAATATTCACAGGGAGGACTGAGGCTGAAGCTGAAACTCCAACACTTTGGTCACCTGATAAGAAGAGCTCACTCACTGGAAAAGACCCTGATGCTGGGAAAGATTGAAGGCAGGAGAGGGGGGTGACAAAGGAAGAAATGGTTGGACGGCATCATCAACTCAGTTGACGTGAGTATGAGCAAACTCCGGGAGATAGTGGAAGACAGAAGAGACTGGTGTGCTGCAGCCCATGGGGCCACAAAGAGTTAGACAAGACTTACCAACTGAACCACAGCAACAACAAATTCTGAAGTCTGTCCTTGACAAAACAGTTTCTCCCCCTTCTATCACACATTCTGAAATGACTACAGAAATGAACAGCAAAGAAATAAAATAAACTATGGTAAGCTTTTTTTTTTTTTAAGGTCTGAAATGGAGGTTGAATTCTGACATATCCAGATAAATCAAAATTCTCTTGTTAAATAATTAAATGAAAATGTATTTATCAAAATCCCAGTATAAATGCTGTTTCTTGTAGAAAAGCTTTTCACAACTAAGAATCAGACTAGTAAGTAAAATCTGATTTTCTGATTTTATGAAGGACTCAAATAGTTTACTGAAGGAAGATCCACATTTTTATGGAAAATAAGAAAGGGAAAAATTTTAAATATAGTACAGTATAAAATGAAAACACTAATTGTGATTATATTAAGACATATATACTAACCATGAATCAGGGAGCCATTCAGCCACTGAATATAGTAGTTTTGGGGAAAAGAAAGCAGGATTTCGTTGCTGATTATCGAGAAGGGTAGAAGCAAGACTGCTCCAGCCGACACTGCCAGAGTGAAGGTGCTCAGGAACAGCCTGGAAGGAAGGGGAGAGCCAGCGTCAGCAGAGGCCGGGCCGGCGGGGCTGCGGAGGGCCCAGCTCTGCAGCGCTTACATCCCAACAGAGCCAACACGCATCTCGGTGAGTATACGCAGTTGGAAGACAAACGATATACATATGGTCCCAGAAGTTAAACTAGACCAACTCTAAAACTCACCTGTGAAAAGACCCTTAAGTCTACCAAGTGGGCCTAAAGCAGACAGAGACTGGAGACAGCGTACTTCACACATTTATGAAGAATAAATTGTAGTCTCATTCCTCTTTTAAATTTAAGTATTTATTTCACAATTGCATTTAATTAACAACGCTGGCAATATATGCTAAGAGCAATGCAACAGCTGTTTCAGGTGAAAAAAATACTTGTGAAAACAGTATGAAAAACGACTTAAGCTAAAATGGTTATTTCTGGAATAAAAACTTAAAAAGCCATTGGTCTACTATCTCTTAAAATAGGTAAAGGTTAAATAAACTATATAATAACTTGTAGGGAACTATTAAACAATATTTAAAAGATGATTTTGTCATTTTTTAAAATAGGATAGCTCAAAATGTGTAATATGGAAAATGTCTAAAATAAAGTTGAAAAGCACAGACAATAAATATAAACCACGCTCTCTCCCATCCCTCTCCCCCAACATGTACATTTTCACACAGGAAAAGAGGTACATTAAAAAAAATCTAGCATAATATATAACAAGTCCTAGGAGAGGGCCCATAAGGGGCTTTCACTTTCTCAGTTATACACGTCCAAAATGCTTAAAATTTTAATATCTAATTTTTAAAGTTTTTTGAAGACTAAAATGACACAGGAAAATGGAACCTCCCTCACTAAAATTAGAGATGAAATTTTAATTTAATATCCATTCCATTAAATTTAATGTAGAAAGAATGTGAAAATACGTGTAAGAAAAAAAAAAATCATACTAAATGCTCAAAACACATCTAACAGAGTAACTTTGAGGCCAGTGCCATCTTGTGGCAACCAAGAGAAGTGTTTTCCTACTTAAAAGCCAAAGATAACCTCCCCTGTTTAGCAAATGACTGATAAACTTTTTAATGTAGACATATGATACATGTCAAAAATACAATTCAACTCAAGCACAGGAGTAGGCTTACCAAGCGGTTGTGCTGGATGCACAGCCTGTTTGCTGGGAGAAGTGGGGCCCCATCTCCATCCCAGCTGCACTGCCAGCTCAGTCACCTACCCCCAGGTGACCTCCCGTGACCTCCCCTCTGTCCTCCGCCTGTGACGGCCACCTCTGCTCCCTCCTTCGCACCCACAGGCCCCGCCCCCTGGTCCTGCACAAGACTCCCAAGCCATCCTCCCGAGCCCCCCTGGCCACGACAGGGCCCACACACTGTCAGGCTCACCCACCCTCCTCACAGGGAGCAGCTTCTCAGCCTCCATGTGTCTGGGCAGTCGGCCCTCTCCCTTGGGGCCCCTCTGCGTCCCGTGCCCCATGAAGCCTTCCCAGCCCCTCTACCTCCTGACCCTCAGCACACTGGCCAGCAGCCCAGCTGTAGAGGCCCACCGTGGCTCCCAAGTGTAAAGCTAGGAAGTGCACGTGACCAAGGAGCAAGTGTATGAGGACACACAAATGGTTTTGAAATCAAAAGTTACCCAGAAATCCTGAATATATAGTCACCATAAATATAACAGTGGACCTTACATCAAAAACCTTCTAGAAGGTATTGTGACTGGCCTTAGAGATACAAAACAGGGTCATACCATCTGCTGCCCTTGAATGGCTAGGAGAACTATCCATAAAACGCTGATGCCGCACCGCTAAATGCCAACAAGGGGGCCTCAAAGTAGGGCCCGGGGTCAAGCCAGAAAATGCAGACATGGTGACTGCTTATATACCTGCAGAAAAGTGTTCCTCAGAACTGAAGGCAGTTCTAGAAACATTGCCTTCTGAAATGGAGCAGACTGACGACAAAGCCAACAGGACTTCCTGGTGCAGGCTGAGAGAGGCTAAGGGATGACCAAGACCTTCTGTTGGCTCCTTAAGCAGCAAATTTCAACAGATAATCAGTCCACAAGTATCCACGTGTTTGCTTACATGTACTTTCTTAAAAAGGCTGCTGTAATACTTTAAAGTTGTTGTAATACTTTAGGTGAATTTTTTCCATATTTCTGCCCAAAGGGCAGTATTAATGAAAATTCATGACTCTAGAATTAGAAACACGAGAACTGAACATTAAAATACATACGAAATCCTGTTGACTATGGCATCTTCATCTTCTTGTTCATCTGCAAAAATGTTCAAGGCATTAATATTTTTATCTTCCAAGAAAATGCTTCATTAATTTAAAAAAACATAAAATATAAACCTGAAGAAGCAATTTTCCAACTCTAAATCTCACTAAATCAGATAGGATAGAATATGGTTAAAGAACAACAAGAGTCTTTTGACTGATCAATCCTGATTAACAAAACTCCCATATATAAATCAACATCTTCCAAATCTTTAGTGCTCAGGGAAATAAAACTCAGTATAACCTTGGAACCACATTCAAGTTGACTGTTATACGAAGTCAGTGAAATTGCTAATGAATGAAATTTTCTGGTTGATAATGTGTGTTAGTAGCTCAGCTGTGTCCAATTCTTTGTGATTTTGTGGACTGCGGCCGCCAGGCTCCTCTGTCCATGGGATTCTCCAAGCAAGACCACTGGAGTGGGTTGCCATTCCCTGCTCCAGGGCATCTTCCTGACCCAGGGATCAAACCCAGGTCTCCTGCATTGCAGGCAAATTCTTTACCATCTGAGGTACCAGGGAAGCCCCTGGTTGATAATAGCCCCCAAAAAAATTTATTATAAAATTAAAATTCAGAATCTTAGAACTCACACACTTTTCTGTCGTTTCAGCCTATTGTTAGTAATGGTAAGAATGAGGATTTTACCCCAAACCACCCTGTACACCACTGCCTTGACACCGCATCATTCTGTTCCAGTTACAGACAGAAATACACGCGCTTTGTGTCTCTTTCAAGGAGCAGATGGCCCTTGCTCGGGTGCTTCCTCGCCCTACCCTCTCCCTCTCTCGTGGCGGTTGGCCATCTTTTTAGTCCTCCCACATAATCTTACCAGCTAAGGAGACTATGATCCAATTACAAAAATATTACACAACACCCCAGCCCTTCTTTCTCCTCAACACCTCACTGGGGGTGTCCTCAAAGGCTCTCTGTGTGGGGCTCTGGAATTCTGAGTAGCCACCTGCTTCAGTGACAGTGGCATATTTGGGCCATTCTCTTAGTCCAAACTCTTAATTACTGGCTGCCCAAATACTTCTATAACCAGAGAGACCACAAAGTACCATTGTCACAATTAATTTTTATATTGTTGTACCTACATTTAATCAACCACAAAATCTTGAAGAGTGTTTTAATAGCTTCACATCCATTTCAGTTCTGTTGCCAACACTCTACCAACCAGGTCCAGGGTCTTCTTTACTCTTCTGTGATTACTCTAAAACACGTCTAATAGATCTCCTGTTTTCCTGCTTATCATCCCCTAATTTCCTCTAAAACAATGCATGGTTCATTCCTTCTCTCTCTCTCCCTTGTTCAATGTACATAATCTATGAAGCTTGATGCCAAGACATCTTTTAAAGGAGCTAAGACACTGTCTTGGATCCCAGTTCTTCAAAATTTTGAGAGATTAAGGAATCCAAAGAGTATTTCAGTGCAGTCACAAAGCCAAGCAGTGCACTACAGCAAGCACTATTTCCTGATTTCTTTAAAAATTCTTAAAGTTTAATATGATAACATAAGGAATCTTTAATATATGAAATCTTTAAATATTCACATGGCACCTACGATTAGCCTAGCATCACAAGTGGAAATCTTGTGATTTCAAAGAAGTAGCTCAAATTTAACAGAAGTCAGTAACTAGTTATTTTATTAAAAAAACAATGGTTAGTTACTTACAAAACTCTGGCATAAAAATCTGTATTCATTTTAAAAAAAGATATAATGGTCCCCCAGTGAGATAAGGATACATATGAAAAAATAAAAGAATAACATAATACATAATTGAATGTTAAATGGTATTATGCATGTGTGCTAAGTCGCATCAGTCACATTGGACTCTTTGCGACCCTGTAGACTGTAGCCCACCAGAATCCCCTTGGCTCCTCTATCCAAGGGTATTCTCCAAACAAGAATACTGGAGTGCCATGCCCTCCTCCAGGGGATCTTCCTGACCCAGGGATCGAACCTTGTCTCTTTACATCTCTGCATTGGTAGGCGGGTTCTTTACCACTAGCACCATCTGGGTATCATGGACACTCTAAAGTCTATACCACTTTAGAAAGAAACAATATTCTGGTAGTGAGAGAAAGAATGGGGTAGGGGTGATGGGGGTGACTACGCTCAAATTCAGAGCTGAGGAACCAAACATCCTCATAAACTCTGGAATTTCCCAGACACTGAAGAGCCCTGGGCTATTCTTAGTTGAATATAAGAATGAGGATAAACAAGGGCTCAGGGCTAAGAAGCAGACCTGGGTCTGACTACTGACCCTGCAAGTAGTCAGATTCCCCGGAGGTTATTTTCAGTGCTCTTAGTATCAGGCAGCTGCCTGCCGCAATCACAGGCATAAGGAACACACTAACCATGCTGATGGTGCCGTGTGGCCATGGAACATGTCTAGACCGCATGGCATTAGAGTCAAAGCGTTCATTAGCGTGTGTCTGCTTACCTGATTTTCTCTTGTATCTTGTGATGATGAAGTAGGAGACAATGTAGAGTATGGCAAAAATAAGGAAACAGATCTGAAACAAAAAAATGTAACGCATTTACTTTTTTTGCATACCTTTTTAAGTAAAACAAAATAGATCTTTGGTATTTATAAGGGAAAAGAATTTAATCTATTACATAGTAAAACTTTTAGCTAATAACAAGTATTATGAAGTATTAACTTCTACAAGCTAGTCAGCTCGGTCTAAACCAGTGGGCGTTTTCTTTTCATAAACTGACCGAGTTGTTTCACAACCATGGGACTGTTGTTAAGAACGAGACCGGCACTGACAATTGTGAAAAGTCAACTCATGAGATGCTACTATCCCCACCAAATATTAAAACACACTCTGAAGTTTCAATAACACTTAAAGAGTAATGCTGGCACCAAAACCTGACGATCAATGAGATAGATTCAATTATAGGAAAATGTGGACTTCCCTGGTGTTACAGTGGATAAGAATCTGCCTGCCAGTGCAGGCGACACGGTTCGATACCTGGTCCAGAAGACACAGGTGCCATGGAGCAACCAAGCCCATACACCAGCACTGCTGAGCCCTCGCTCTCGAGCCCAGGGGCTCAAGCCCTGAGCCTGTGCGCTAGAGTCTTTGAGGCACAGCCACTGAGCCGCGTGCTGCAACCGCTGGAGCCCGTGCCCCGGGAGCCCATGCTCCACGAGAGGAGCCACCACGATGAAAAGCCTGCCACAACGAAGAGCAGCCCCTGCTCACTGCAACTAGAGAAGCCCATGCAGAGCAACGGAGAGCCCCACACACAACCAAGATCAAAATAGAATTTGTCTTAATTTTTTTAAATGTATGTACCATGGTTATACATACAAGAGGCCTCACACATCAATGTGGGGTGAGGATTATTCAATAATCACACCACATATCAAAACAAAAAGCAGTTTCACAAAAAAGTTTTTCAATATTAAAGTCCTTTTAATTTCTATCTTACCTAGGGTATGGCAGGCAAAATACGATGGGTGAAGGAATGGCAGACCTCATGTCAGTTACCAACCAAGTGTGCTTGAAATAAAGGCTTAACGGAACTGTGGACCACACCAGAAATGTTTTGAAGACTCTCAAATGAAACCATTCCAGGGGATGATAAAGCTGAGAGATGTCCCTTGTACGTGGGTTTCTGAAGAAGGGCTGGAGGCCATAAGATGGAGAACGACCTTGGACTGGACAGTGCACAGCCACGGAGCAGGGCAGTGACATGATCCCACACACTGCAAAGGGCTCAGTCGAGTCACAGCGTGGAGACTCAACCAGAAGGGGAGCAACAGGGCAGGGAGCACAGTCAGGAGGCACTCGGTGATCCAGAGGAGAGGTCACGCAGACTCTGCAGTGCAGGTGACGAGGAGGGAGGCTTTGAAAGCAGACTTGACAGGACTTGCAGGGCTAAACATTGGATTCTTGGCCTGAGAAACTGGAAAGACAGAGTTGCCATTTCCTGAGTCAGGGAAGATTACAGGAGGAGCAGTTTAGGGGTAGAAATAAGAAGTAGAGTTTACACTGTCTAATTTGAAACATGTATCATTCACTCAGGAGAGGAGCGGTGGAATGGGCAGTTGGATATAAAAATCTGTGCAGTCCAGTGGGAGGGTCCAGGCTCGGAGGAAGAAAAGACTCAGCAGCAGGAGACAGTACTTAAAGCCGTGAGACTGAGTGAGCTTTCCACTGTAGTGGGGAGTGCAACGCAGAAGAGAAGTCTGAGAACAGAGCCCGGGCTCTCCAGTATTTAGAAGCCAGCTCAACAGAAGGAAACAGCAAAAGCTGATGGAGAAGCAGCGGTGAAGACGAGACCGATGTACTAAAAGCCAAGTGGAGAGTTTATCCAGGAAAACAGAATTATCGACTGTGTCAAATGCTGCTAACAGGTCAAGTAAGATGAGGACTGAGAACTGACAGCTGGATTTAGCAACATGGAGGTCATGGACGACCTTGACAAGAGCGGCCTTTCTGGAAGGGTGGAGACAAAACCCTGACTGAAGTGAAAAGGAACAAGAAGGGAGAAAAACCGGAACAAAATGGAAGTAGTTCTTTTCAGGAGTTTTATAATAAAGGGCAGCACACAAAGGCGATGAGAAACAGACTCCTCAGAGGGGTTTTTTAAGATGAGAACAGTTACACAATTGTTGGAACGATCTACTGCTTACTCACTGATGCAGGAAAGGCAGAATCTCTGAAGAAAGGCACTCAAGCTGAGGGGCCACAGACACAAATTTATGCACAGTGAAGGGAGGAGGAGAGGCAGGAGCCGAGGGCATCCGAGTCCCGCTGCAGGCGGCAAGGAGATGGCGGCGGCAGCGCGAGCAGCTTCTATTTTCTCAGTGAAAGAGAAGCAAGCACATCAAATGAATTGCCCATGAGGGTGGGACAAGACATACGCACATCACACAGGATAATCGGAGGTAAAGGCAGTGGAGAAACACCACAGAAGTGGTGTTTAAAGTTTAAACAAATGTTTAAAGAAATGGTCTTTAACGTTCCAGGCAAGCCCAAGCCTAAACTCGAAGCAACACAGGAAGCCTGACGATGCTACACAACGTGAGATGAGAACTTGATCCTCAGATGCTGAGGCAGGTGTAGGCTGAGCTCCCATGAACCATCACAGGCATGATGACTCTAACAGGTACCTGTCTCGCTGTATTCTCCCTGTTCAATGAACCCATGGTAGGCAAGGTGCAAGCAGGGAAGCTGGAAGACAACTCAAGGACTTGCAGGAACCGCAAACACACTTATGCTGTCCTGACTGGCAGAGCAGCCGCAGCAGCAGAAGTGCTGTGCCCTCTCCGCGTGGCTGACCCAGCGGACACGCCGTAACACGGCCATGACATACCACAAGGGCTTGTTCAGGTGGAGCTCATCCACACTTTCAGAACAACAGTGGCCAGCGGCCAGGTGGGCCCATCATGGTGTGTACGCGCAGAGCTGTAAGTGAGCTCAGCTGTTACACAAGCACGTATTTACAAAACATGGGGCCAGAGAGCCTGACCACCGCCACCGGGCCAACTGCTCTCTGCCGACATTCCACCCCCTCAGGGTCTCTCACTTCACAATCTACATGCAGCCTATCTTCCGCAGTCTTCCCCTAGTGAGTAACCCGGACCTTACAGGACACGGCCTTCAGAGTACACACTGCTCCGAGTCTGGGACGGGCCTCCACAGGACACACTGCTCCGAGTCTGGGACAGGCCTCCACAGGACACCTCTGCACCAACCAGCCCACGTTTGTATCCGTGTACATAAGCTTCCCTTGTAGCTCACTTGGTAAAGAACCTGCCTGCAATGCAGGAGACCCAGGTTCGATTTCTGGGTTGGGAAGATCCCCTGGAGAAGGAAATGTATCCCACTCCAGTATCCTTGCCGGGAAAATATCATTTACAGAGAAACTTGATGGGCTGCAGCCCATGGGGTCGCAGAGAGTCGGGCACGACTGAGTGACTAACACTTTTCCCAGAAGGGGCCCCTCCCAGCTCAGGCCCCTTCGGGTCTTCACACTTTCAAAATGGGGTCTCCCATGCTATCCCTCTACTTCTCTCAGTAAGGACCCACTAAACCCTCCCCAGGCACCGGGCCCACTCCTTCACCTTCAAAGAGGGGATTTTTGCAGCATTCACAGCTCACATCACGAGTCTGTATCCTCGGGGTCTCAGCCCACATGGCGAGCTCGTGTCCCCACCCAGTCTCTCGCTGCAGGCACTGACATTGCCTTTCCACTCTCAGCTGTACCATGGGCCTCACTAACAAGCAGGGATATGCAGTCTCGTAAAGTCCCACAACCTCTGTTTGAGTGAGGGGTGAGTGGTTATAGACGCCAACCATTCTATTTCGTCCCCAGAACAAATGATACATACTGTCCACCCCTATGCTCCAGGTTCACAAAAGCCATGCTGCCAAGGGTTCCCCTTGCCTTTGCCAAAACCATTTACCCAAGTCGACCAACTCCAGCTGAGTGTATGGTCGATACATCGTGAACTCAGTCACACTGGGGGCCACTTGAGGATGCCCCCTCGAGGATGCCCCGTGGGCCACAGGCTTCTCATGCTTCCCTTTCTGCTGCACCACGGGCCTCACTGCCAACCAGGGACCCACAGGTTTCACAATGCTCATGGTCGTCGTCGCTCATGACTTCCCTGTCAGAGGAGCTGGGTCCTCAGGGCCATGCATCTCGTGCCCCAGTGCACGCAGACGCTGCTCCAATGAGTCTCTGCAACTCATGCAGCTGTGCGGCATCACAGAGGGCACCATGCACACCCACCTTCAGGGCGGTTGGGAAAATCCACCTCAGACTGCCAGCGAGAGAGTTCACTTTAGGCAGGCTGATGAGGAGTCCACGCAGAAGGCCCCTTTAAGGAGGAGGCGGACATTCTTTCTTTTTCACATTCTTTTGCCTTAGACACGTAGGCCTCATAGGCAGCAGCATCTCTTGTTCAAGGACAGGCTTTTTTGGAACTCAGAACGTACTTTAAGGGAGGAAGTCTGGGTAGAACTGCCACAGCCTTGAGCTCTGGGTTCACCGGTTCCTTCTGGCTAATCCTGTGTTGGTGTCATCCCAGGATGACATCCCAGGATGACCCTTATGGGAAAGGGTCTGGGCAAAATTTTTACAGCCTTCAGGTATTTTTTCTATTCTCAGCAGCTAGTAGAAAAGTACATAATGCTCTGCTTAAACTAGCAAGGCAGGTAATCTTTCTACCCCCTTATGTCTATGTCAGGAGCTTTTTCTGTCACTATTACTTAAATAAAATTTCTACTACACAAAGCTCTGAGTGACTGAGACTGTCTTTGGTCCCAGAGTTAAATCTTCTCCTTCGGAGACAACAAATTGGGTGGAAAACTGTTCACCGCACGTGTACGCTATCATGACCATCTTGAAGGTTCGTCCGGGATCCCAAGACAAGGTGCAGCTATCATCTTGGGGGCTAAACTATAAGCCACCACCGGCAGCAGTCCATGCCACCTCGTTGAGCAAACGGGAACTCCCCACCTGTAACACCTTTTTAATGGTAGCCAGTGAGCCGTCCGCTACTCCCGTCTCCCAGCAGGGGCTGTGCCAAGAGGGCCGCGGCCACCTGGTGCCACATCCTCTGTGGCGGCCGCTGGCTGCCTCCATCCACTGCAGCCTCAGGCTCCTGCACCTGCTGGCTGTCCTGCTGACCATGCCAACCGTCTCGCTGTTCACACTGTGTGCTGAACCCAGGGTAGGCGTGGCGCGAGCAGGGAAGCTGGAAGGCAACTCGAGGAGCTGCGGGAACTGCAGACAACAACCACAGGCAGCCACGCTGGGCCTCCTGTGGCTGACCCAGCCGTATCGCAGCCATAGGCGCACACAGGGCTCTTCAGCTGCAGCTTCCACATGTTTACAGAACGCAAGTGGCCCGTGACCCAGCGGGCCATCATGCCGTGCCTGTGCAGTGCTGGAAGCGCTGGCCTGTTACACAACCATGTACTTACAAGACGGGGCGAGAGCGAGGGGCTGTGGGCAGAGAGCCCAACATCACAACCTGGCCAGTCACTCTTTCCCTACCATTCCCTGTTCTCTGTCCTCCCCTTTACGGCCTCTACTTGTGGACTTCCACTTTTCACCACCACTCACTCACTCTCCCAACCACTTAGCTCACTTCACACCCACTGACCAACTCAAAGCACTTCTGGCAGCAGGCAGCGATGAACCAACAGCCAAATCACTCTTCATGATTTCACATGCCCTCTGAGCAGCACCCTGACATCAGCGATCTTCCTTCTTTTCTGACTCTTCTCCCAGACTCCACCACTAACTGGCTTCCCTTTTCCTGCCAGCCTTTAAACATTCTTCTGGTCTATGATTTCTGAGTAGAGCCAGAATCTTCTCCCAGGGTTTTAACCACCAACCCTCAGAAACCCCTGGACCACTGTTTGAGAACCACTGGTTTAGGGTATCAGCAAGAGTGAGTGAAAGAATGGGCCATAAAACCCAAGTGGGTTGGGAGAAAAGTGAACCCAAGTGACGGCCAGGAGTGGACATGCCAATCCACTGAGGTTCCTGGGAAAGAAGCAGCTGTAAAAAAAGGACTTGCCCAAGGAAGCTGGAAGACTAGCAAGCCGTGATTAAAGCATGCTGCTTTAGGATTTTTTAAATTAGTAAGTAAAGCTGGTACTAGAAGAGTAGTCTCAGGAGTCCCAAGATGTCTGTGCAGCAAAGTGGTAGATGAGAAGTCATGAACGTTAATGGACAAACAGAAATCAAGGAACCAAGATGCATGGCATGAGACAGACAAGACTAACGGAAAACAACCCCTCTGAGAGCAGAGTAAGGCTAACAATTATAAAGACAAATGGACATTTTACTACTTTGGAAATAAAAGTTTCTATGAATATAAACTGTATCAGACTGGAACAAAACAGTCACAGAACTAGTTAGACTATTTCTCCAGCTCCAAAGACGGGACCAGGAGCAGGTGCTCCTTCTCAAATGAGCACATCTTTAGCAGAGACAGACCCGCAGGGACGCGTAAAATGAGAACAAGGCACGCCGGGGCCTCCTATTCTCCTCCCTCCAGGGGGACAAAAGGAAACGCCTAACTGAAAAAGGGGGCACCGCAGCTCCCCACCTCGAAAGGTGAGGCATGCCGGTAGAAAGGGAGAGGGCGGCTCCGAGGGCCCTCTGAGGAGATGGAGCTCCTCTCCCCAGACAGGGAAGGGAGCACAGGGCTAGCCGAGCCTGAAGCAGCGGCCCGCGCGCCTCTGCTCTCTGCCAGCCGCCCCACAGCAGCCCCCACCGGGGCCCCACGGCCTCAGTCCCTATGTTGAGCAAGAATGGCCAGGCATCTGGAAGCTGAGTTCCCAGTCACGGGAAACCTAATAGAGGTATTCCTAAAGTCTGCTTTATATCAACTTCAGCTTTTGGAAAGGAAAAAAAAAAGTGAAAAGCAAAAATCTCCTTCAGCTCAGCATGTCTTACTGAGCTATACAGAGGCGGTGTCCACCCCAACCGTGAGCAGCCGCGCCAGCTCCTGCCTCCCCGGGACCACAATCAGCACCCCGGCACTGAGCCAGCGGCTGTGAACGGTGTCCCTGAGTATCTGGGCTTCATCAATTTATTTTGTGTGTCTGTGAGCAAGTGACTGCTTCTCTGCTCTGTGCCATTTCAGCTTAGGAAGGCTTTCCTAGGACGCTCTTCTTTCACATGTTTGGAAAAATCTATAATATTAAATTGTTACAAGCAAATATACTTAAATTCCAGGTGTAAGATTTGAACCTAAATTTAAACTAGTGCATCAGAGTCAAACTGTACTACAAGTTCTTTATTTAAGACTGATGGGCTTCAGCTAATTTAAGATGACTACAGGAATAAACATCGTCAGAGTGATAGGTACAAATGGCCTCAGGGAGAGCTACCACTGAAGGGTTTCTAACAAAACCCTGAGGGAGGAGACAAGTAAACTGTAACTAAGCCAATAATCACATTCTCCAGCAGAGCCAACAGACCTGGCTTTATCTTAAAGTTGCAAAATCAGAAATCAGAGATGCTTAATATCCTTTAAGTGAACCAAACAATAACTAAAATTAAAATTATAATTCTTTCAAATTACCTTAAGAGCCAGACTATAGTAAAACACAAGAAAACACAAATAGTTACAAAAATAACAAAGATGAAACATATTAAAACCATAATTGTAAATAAACTACTAAAAGGAAACTCAGATTAAGACACAGCTAAAATAAAGTGACTCAGAGGGATGAAAACTAAACAATAAACAGGGACACACCAAGCAGATGCTAACCACAAAGAAAGCTAAAACGTCACATTCTTGTCCCCTCAGACAAGGCTGCATTAAGACAAAAAGTGTTAAGACAAACTGGGGCACTCTGTCAACAATGGGATAACCCATAATGAGGAAATAATCTTCATGCACCAAAAGGCGCAGCACCAAAATACATTTTTTAAAACTAAATGGCAATGAATAATAAAGCACTACTTTGCAAGCATGCTGAATCACTTCAGTCAGTCGTGTCTGACTCTTTGCAACCCCATGGACTGCAGCCCGCCAGACTCCTCTGTCCATGGGATTCTCCAGGCAAGAGTACTAGAGTGGGCTGCCACGCCCTCCTCCAGGGGATCTTCCTGACCCAGGCACTGAACCAGGTCAATCGGCATTGCAGGCAATTCTTGACTGAGTCACCAGGGAAGCCCTAAGTGCCCCGTATTCTAGCACTCCACTTCCCAAGCCCCTCACAACCATGAGAAAATTCTGGCTCTGTGGATTTGCCTATTTTGGATATTTCATAGAGAAGAATCATACAATATCTGACTTTTTGTGTCTGGCTTCTTTCACTAAGCATGTTTTCAAAGTTACTTCATGTTGCAACATGTATAAATACATCATTCCTTCAGACTTTTATAGTAAAATAAACCCCTATTTGATGAAAAACACACTGTATTCTTGTTGCTAGCAGCCACAAGCATTCTGTTCAGATATACTTGAATATGTACACAAGGGTATATGCACAAAGATGTTTATTGCTTCACTGTAATTGCAACAAACCACCTTTCAAAACAGAGAAGAGAAAACGACCAGTGCTCTAGTTCCACGATTAATCTGAATACAAAACACACGCTAACATCTGCTCTTCTAACAGTGACTAACGAGGCCTATCACGATAAACTGCCCAATGTCTTTCAATCTGTGCTTCAACAAAGAAGAATCAGTATTTCCTCACAAAAAAATTACACTTGAGACATTTAACAAGAAGTAAATATTCCCTCTCTCAAGATTAACGCAGCAAATTTCTAGTGCATTAATGTCATCTACAATATTACATTTTATTACTTGTTCTTGAGATTTTTCAGATTCTATACATTCTTACAATGCAAGTCAGGAGCAAGAAGTTCTTTAAATCCATCCTGAGACCCGTCTGAGAAAACACAGAGGAAGGACAGTGTTACCTGTCCTCCGGGCTCTTCCTCCACTCGTAGCCCTTCTCACCACACAGCCTCCCCCCTGAATCCCCACAAACCCCTCGTTCACAAGCTGGAGCACAGCAATGATTTCTACTGAATGCTTCATGGAAATAAAACTGGTCTCCTAAATCTCCTAAACTATGTATAATACTTACTATATTTTAGGCATATTGGGAGTACTAACACAAATAGGAACGATCTTGACAATCTCCTGAATCCTGCTGAGTGCCTTGATAAATATTTTTTAAATAAACTGAGTAAATCACACCCCCTTCCCACTGCTAGTTCCTCAGCCTCAATCAGGTATGCTCAGGGAAGAGGGAAGACACTCTGAACTGGATGACAGGTGAGAGTTTAGATGAGACTGGACTCGACTGTTCAATATGTGAAAGTGACTATAAAGCTGTCAGATGGGCCCCAAGTTGTCATCGGGGTACGGTACAAAGATCCAACGTAGTACCGCTGCAAGCAGCAGGGGGAGAATACTCAGCTTCTTTATAGCTGTTTCCTAGACACCATGTTACAAAGCAGAGACATCACTTTGCCGACAAAGGTCCATATAGTCAAAGCCATGGTTTTTCCAGCAGTCATGTATGGATGTGAGAGTTGGACCATAAAGAAAGCTGACCCCCGAAGAATTGATGCTTTTGAACTGTGGTGCTGTAAGGAGATCAAACCAGTCAATCCTAAAGGAAATCAACCCTCAATATTGGAAGGACTGATGCTGAAGTTGATGCTCCAATACTTTGGCCACCTGATGCAAAAAGCCGACTCACTTGAAAAGACCCTGACGCTGGGAAAGACTGAGGGCAAGAGGAGAAGGGGGCAATGGAGGATGAGATGGTTGGATAGCATCACTGACTCAATGGACATGAGTTTGAGCAAACTCTGGGAGATGGTGAAGGACAGGGAAGCCTGGCGTGCTGCAGTCTATGGGGTCGCAAAGAATCAGACACAACTGAGCGACTAACACTTTTCATAGGTATTTTATGATATTCTTTACCAAGTTGAGGAAGTTCCCCTCTACTTCCAGTTTACTGAGAGTTTTTATCATGAATGGATGCTGGATTTTGTCAAATGCTTTTTTTGGATCTACTGATACCATCTTATGATGTTTCTTCTTCAGCCTGTTGATGTAAACAACGACATTAAGTGGTTTTTGTAGTATAATTCCAACAGTGTATAGTTCTTCTATACACTGCTGGACCCCATTTACTAGTATTTTCTTGTAGGATTGTGCGTCTATGCTCATGAGAGGTATCAGTCTGTAGTTTTCCTTTATTGCAGTGTCTCTGGCATTAGGGTAATGCTGACCTCATAGAATGAGTTAGGGAGTTTTCCCTCTGCTTCTGTTTTCTGTAAGAGACTGCACAGAATTTGTATCGCTTCTTCCTTAAACATTTGGGAGAATTCACCAGCCAAACAATCTGGCACTGGTTTTGGAAGGTTAACAGCTGCTTCAAGTTCTTTAGTAGATACAGACCTACTCCAACTATCTGCTTTTCCTTGTGTGACCTCTGGCAAACTGTATCTTTGAAGGAATTTGTTCATTTCATCTAAGTTTTCAAATCTGTGGGCACAGAAATGTTCATAATATCCCGCAGTATCGTTTCAATGCTAATGGAATTATGTGCAATGACTGCTCTTTCATTTCTGATTCTAGTAATTTGTGTTTTTCCTGTTTATCTTAGTTAGCCTCAGTTCAGTTCAGTTCAGTCCCTCAGTCGTGTCCGACTCTTTGCGACCCCATGGACTGCAGCATGCCAGGCCTCCCTGTCCATCACCAACTCCCACAGCTGCTCAAACTCATGTCCATCGAGTCGGTGATGCCATCCAACATCTCATCCTCTGTCGTCTCCTTCTCCTCCTGCCTTCAATCTTTCCCAGAATCAGGGTCTTTTTCAATGAGTCCGTTCTTCACATCAGGTGGCCAAAGTATTGCAGTTTCAGCTTCAGCATCAGTGCTTCCTATGAATACTCAGGACTGGTTTCCTTTAGGGTTTCTTTTCCTTTCCAAGTACTTCAGAGCTTCCCAATTATATCTGTGTTACTGATCTGCAGTTTAACTGGACTGTGGTGTGAGAGCAGACACTGTGTGGTTTCCACTTTTAAGGTGTGTTATAAAGCGTGGTGCATCTTGGTGAATGTCCATGCGAGCTTGAGAAGAATGTACACTGTGCTACTGTTGGGTGAAGGAGTCCATAAATGCCAATCAGATCCAGCTGACCGACCGTATTATTTGGTTTAACTATATATGTATATGCTTACTGATTTTCTGCCTACTGGATGTGCCAACTACCAACAGAGGGGGTGCTGCAGTCTCCAGCCATGGTAGGTGGATTCAC
Source organism: Bos indicus x Bos taurus (assembly GCF_003369695.1). Classification (NCBI taxonomy): domain Eukaryota; kingdom Metazoa; phylum Chordata; class Mammalia; order Artiodactyla; family Bovidae; genus Bos; species Bos indicus x Bos taurus. The sequence continues at coordinate 1,611,342 of NC_040079.1, read as the reverse complement.
CCGTTTCCTTTGGCAGCTCACTTAGTTTCTGCCTCACGTATTGTGATGCTCTGTTGTTACATGCATACACATTAAGGACTTTATGTCCTTTAGGAAAGCTGACCCTTTATCATTATGCATTGCTCCTTTTATTCCTGATAATCTTCCTTGCTCTGAAGTCCATCTTGTCTGAAAGTAACAGCTACTCCAGCTTTCTGGATTAGTTAACACAGTGTATCTTTCTGTATCTCTTTACTTTTAGTGTGTGTGTGTGTGTGTGTGTGTGTGTGTGTGTGCGCGTGCGTGCGCTCATGCACGTGTACATGCTCAGTTATATCCAACTCTTTCAACCCCACGGACTCTAGCCCACCAGGCTTCCCTGTCCATGGGATTCTCCAGGCAAGAATATTGGGGTGGGTTGCCATTTCCTCCTCCAAGGGATCTTTCCCACCCAGGGACTGAACCCAAGTCTTTCATTGGTAAATTGATTCCTTACCACCAGCACCACCTAGGATAACACACTTTTAATATATCTGTATCTTTATATTTAGTGTATTTCTTATAGACAACATACACTTGGGGTTTTTAATTCACTCTGAAAATCTGTCTTTTAAGTGATTTATTTAGACCATTAAAGTAACCACTGATATTGTTGTTTTAATAGTTATCATAGTTTTAACAATTTTCTATTCATTGACCATGCTGTTTAGATTTTTGACTTTAGTCTTTTTCTGCCATCTCTGGTTTAAACTGAGGATTTTATGCGATTCTATTCTCTTTCTTCTGTTAGCCTAACAGTTATACTTCTTTATAAATATTTTTGTTGGCTGCCCTAGAATTTACAATTAAATACACTATACTGCTTCACAGGTAGTGCAGCTACCTTACAGAGTTTTCCCAATTCCTTCCACCTGTCCCTGTAACATTACTGTCATTCATTTTACTTATCCACAAGCTAATCACTGGATACACTGGTGCTATCACTTTCAATAAACTGTTACATGTTGGATCAAAATAAGAAATTTATTTAACTTTAATTTATCCTGAATACTTTTTCTTTTTTTATGTAAATCTGAGTTTCTCACCTAAATAATTTTCCTTCTCTCTTTAGAACTACTTTTAAAATTTCTTGTCAAGCAAGTCCATTAGCAACTACTAACCTCAATCTAGCACAGGGAACTATCTTAAATATTTTGTAATAACCTATAATAGGGCTTGCTTTTTCCATGATCCAGGGGATGTTGGCAATTTGATCTCTGGTTCCTCTGCCTTTTCTAAAACCAGCCTGAACATCAGGAAGTTCACGGTTCACATATTGCTGAAGCCTGGCTTGGAGAATTTTGAGTATTACTTTACTAGCGTGTGAGATGAGTGCAATTGTGCGGTAGTTTGAGCATTCTTTGGCATTTCCTCTCTTTGGGATTGGAATGAAAACTGACCTTTTCCAGTCTGAAAGAGATTGGGAATACCAGACCACCTGATCTGCCTCTTGAGAAATTTGTATGCAGGTCAGGAAGCAACAGTTAGAACTGGACATGGAACAACAGACTGGTTCCAAATAGGAAAAGGAGTTCATCAAGGCTGTATATTGTCACCCTGTTTATTTAACTTCTATGCAGAGTACATCATGAGAAACGCTGGACTGGAAGAAACACAAGCTGGAATCAAGATTGCCGGGAGAAATCTCAACAACCTCAGATATGCATTTGACACCACCCTTATGGCAGAAAGTGAAGAGGAACTAAAAAGCCTCTTGATGAAAGTGAAAAGTGGAGAGTAAAAAAGTTGGCTTAAATCTCAACATTCAGAAAATGAAGATCATGGCATCCGGTCCCATCACTTCATGGGAAATAGACGGGGAAACAGTGGAAACAGTGTCAGACTTTATTTTTCTGGGCTCCAAAATCACTGCAGATGGTGATTGCAGCCATGAAATTAAAAGACGCTTCCTCCTTGGAAGGAAAGTTATGACCAACCTAGATAGCATATTCAAAAGCAGAGACATTACTTTGCCAACAAAGGTCTGTCTCGTCAAGGCCACGGTTTTTCCTGTGGTCATGTATGGATGTGAGAGTTGGACTGTGAAGAAGGCTGAGCGCCGAAGAATTGATGCTTTTGAACTGTGGTGTTGGAGAAGACTCTTGAGAGTCCCTTGGACTGCAAGGAGATCCAACCAGTCCATTCTGAAGGAGATCAGCCCTGGGATTTCTTTGGAAGGACTGATGATAAAGCTGAAACTCCAGTACTTTGGCCACCTCAGGCGAAGAGTTGACTCATTGGAAAAGACGCTGATGCTGGGAGGGATTGGGGGCAGGAGGAGAAGGGGACGACAGAGGATGAGATGGCTGGATGGCATCACTGACTCGATGGACGTGAGTCTCAGTGAACTCCGGGAGTTGGTGATGGACAGGGAGGCCTGGCGTGCTGCGATTCATGGGGTCGCAGAGAGTCGGACACGACTGAGCGACTGATCTGATCTGATCTGATCTGATAATAGGGCTTCCCTGGAGGCTCAGGGTTAAGGAATCCCCTGGAGAAATGACAACCCACTCCAATATTCTTGCCTGGGAAATCCCATGGACAGAGGAGACTTGCGGGCTACAATCCATGGGGTCGCAAAAGAGTCGGACATGACTTAGTGACTAAACAACAACCTATAATGGAAAAGAATCAGAAAAAGAAAAGATAGACATAACTGAATTACTTAGCAGTACTAACTGATTGAAACTAATACAAGATTATTGTAACTTTAATGGCATTTTCCCCTGCTTTTTGACTATGAAAATCGTATTTTCATTTTGTACTGGGCCCCAAAACTTAAGTAGCCAGCCCTGGAAAAATCTGAAAACATGGTACTTCCCGGAGAGCAAGTACAGAATATGAAGGAAAAAGTCCTCATCAGCTTGTTCTTTTAAGATCTACACATTAAGTTAGCAAAGCTACATCAGGTTCTCTTAGTAACTAGTAGAACTCTGAAACTGGCTAGCAACTCACAACCAGGTACTCCCAGCTGCTGCTGCTGCTGCTGCTGCTAAGTCGCTTCAGTCGTGTCCGACTCTGTGCAACCCCATAGATGGCAGCCCACCAGGCTCCCCCGTCCCTGAGGTTCTCCAGGCAAGAACACTGGAGTGGGTTGCCATTTCCTTCTCCAATGTATGAAAGTGAAAAGTGAAAGTGAAGTCGCTCAGTCATGTCTGACTCTTAGCGACCCCATGGACTGCAGCCTACCAGGCTCCTCCGCTCATGGGATTTTCCTGGCAAGAGTCCTGGAGTGGGGTGCCATCGCCTTCTCCAACTCCCAGCTAGGACTTGATGATTCTCCCATAGAAAATAAACAACTTCAGAAAACATTAACATCAGAGAAGGCCACTCTATGACCATAATGGATAAAGAATAAATAAGATCACTCTGTAGTTATGCCTGAACAAAGACAAAAAATGTGAACTCTGTCCAAATCATAAACATGACTGACCATTCCTCACCCTGGCAAATATGAATGACTTGCATCTTTACCAACTGCAGCATGAGCCTCACTCAAGTCTTTTTTCAGTCTGTGTGCTCAGTTGCTCAGTTGTGTCCAATTTTTTGCTACTCCATGGATTGTAGCCTGCCAGGCTCATCTGTCCATGGAATTTTCCAGGGAAGAATACTGGAGTGGTTTACCATTTCCCATTCCAGGGGCTTTTCCTTCTACACATAATCTATTAAGATATCCAGTCATAGGGCTTCCCTGGTGGCTCAGTAGTAAAGAATCCCCCTGCCAAAGCGGGAGACACAGGTTTGATTCCTGATCCAGGAGGATCCCACATGCCTCAGAGCAACTAAGCCTGTGTGTGCCACAACTATTGAGCCCGTGCTCTAGACCCAAGGAACTGCAACTACTGAACCCACACACTGCAGCCACTGAAGCTGTGCGCCCTGAGCCTGTGCTCTGCAACAGGAGAACCGCTGCAACGAGAAGGCCGTGCACCACAACGCAAGAGAAGCCCCCCGTTCCCCAGCTAGAGACAAGGCTTTGCACAAACAGACACCCAGCACAGCCAAAAATAAACAAATAAAGGTTTTAAAAGATTAACCTAATTCTGTACACCTGAGGTCCAAAAGGAAAAGGAAATAAAAAGACAGTAAAAACAAGAAAGGAAATGGATCATTACCACCTCATAGTAGCAGCTAAATGTGACCATTATAGTAATTGACAAGAGAACTCTGAAATATTCATAATATTAAAGATTCATAATACTAAAGTAAGATTATTACATGAGCTTTTTAAAATTAAATACTATACCACATACAAAAAACTAACTCAAAGTGGATCAAAGACCTCAAAAATGTCAGTTAAAACTATACAACTCTTAGAAGAAAACATAAGGGAAAATCTTCACAGCACTGGATTTGGCAATAATTTCTTGGATAGAACACCAAAAATACAGGCAACAATGACAAACAAGTAAATAAATAAACAGGGCTTCACCAAAATTTAAAACTTTAGTCCACCAAAGAATACTATAAATAGAGTAAAAAGGCAACCCACGGAATGGAAGAAAACATTTTCAAATCACAAAGGGATTAATATCCAGAATATATAAAGAACACCTACATCTTAACAAAATAACCCAATTCAAAAATGGGCAAAGGACTTTAGATAGACATTTCTTCAAAGAAAATATACAAATGTCCAAAAGCACATAAAACATGCTCAACATCACTAACCATCAGGGAAACACGAATCAAAATCCTAACGAAATGCCACTGCACACCTACCAGGATAACTACTACTTTTTAAAAAAACAGAAAACAACATGTGTTGGTAAAGACACAGAGAAACTGAAACACTGGCATATTACTGCTAGGAATGTAAAATGGTCCAGCCACTGTGGGAAACAGTATGGCAACTCCTCAAAAAATTAAACATGGGATTACGATGAGATCCACAAATTCAAACTCTGGGTATATCCCTAAAAGAATGGAAAGCAAGGCCTGGAACAAGTATTCATGCCCCCATGTTCGCAGCAGCATCATTCACAGTAGCCAGGGAAACAACCCGAATGTCCCCTGTAGGATGAACGGACGAGCAAAACAAGGTTATACACACAATGGAATTTCATCCAGCCTTAGAAAGGAAGGAAATTCTGACACATCCCTCAACATGGATGAAACCTGAAAACATCATGCTAAGTGAAATAAGCCAGACACAAAAGGACAAATATTGTATGACTCCACTTACATGAGTTACCTGGCATAGTAAAATTCAGAGAGACAGAAAGTAGAACGGTGGTTACCGGGAGCTGGAAGGAGAGAGGAACCAGTTTCTTTTTTTTTTTTTTTACCAGTTTCTGATCAAAGGGAAGTTTCAGTCTGGAATGACGACAAAGTTCTGGAGATGGCTGGTGGTGATTCACAACAATGCAAAGGTGCTCAGTGTCACTGAACAGCACACTTAAAAACGGTGAACTGTAAGTTGTGTATTTTATCTTTTGGCAAAACAAAAAAAGTTGAATAATTTACAGAACTGACACCATGGCAGTCAGAGAAGAAAACTAACAGGAATCCAAAGTGGAAAAGAAGTTAAAACTGTCACTGTTTGCAGATGACATGATATTATACATAGAAAATCATAAAGATGCTGCCAGAAAACTGCTGCTGCTGTTGCTGCTGCTGAGTCGCTTCAGTCGTGTCCGACTCTGTGCGACCCCACAGACAGCAGCCCACCAGGCTACCCCGTCCCTGGGATTCTCCAGGCAAGAACACTGGAGTGGGTTGCCATTGCCTTCTCCAATAGAAAACTACTAGAGTTCATCAATGAATTAGTGAAGTTGCAGGATACAAAATTAACCCATTGCTGACCAGGGGATTTTTGAAGAAACTAACGCCTATGGCCAGCAACTTTTCTTTGGGCCAGTCAAAACTTCTGTTATTTCACTAACACTTTGCAGGCTGTTACATTCAACAGTTATACCTGACACACCTGTCAAGTCTTCTAACTTCATGAAATGCTGTCTTTAATCCACAATTCTGTAGAAGCAAAGGCTCATTCTCTGCATTATCATGAATTTCATTTTCACTTTCCGTATCAGAATCAATCACTAAGGTTTTCTATCTTTTTGTTCATCCAATAGTCACATCGTTTGAATCAGAACTAAACTCTGAAGAATGATCATCTTCTGAGGCACAAGTATATATATTGCTTGAACAATCAGAGAAAGTATCTGCATAAAACTCACTGAAAAATTCTTCACTCAAAATTTTGCAGTGTGCCACTTTTGAAAATTTTACGTTTGTAATATAAACACAAGGTTGATTGGAACAAAAACCTAACAAAGCAAAATGTGAATGATAATGACAATCATTAAGTTGTATAATGAACCCTTGATCAATTTTAAGCTCCAGCAACTTTGCACGGTGATGTTAATTGTGCGTGTGTGTGTGAAAGTCACTCATTCATGTCCATCTCTTTGCAACCCCATGGACTATACAGTCCATGGAATTCTCCAGGCCAGAATACTGGAGTGGGTAGCCTATTCCTTCTCCAATGTTAACTGTTTCACTCTCTAAAAACCTATCAATACATCTCCAGTCAATAATGTTCAGGTAACAAAAGCTATATTACTATATTTCCAGTTAATACACAGAAATCTCTTGCATTCCTATACATTAACAACAAAACATAGAAATGAGAATTAAACACTTGGGAATAAACCTTCCCAAGGAGGCAAAACACCTGTACTCTGAAAGCTATGAGACACTGATGAAAGAAGTCAGAGATGACACAGATGGGAAGATACAGCATGTTCTTACATTGGCAGACTCAGCACTGTCAAAATGACTATTCTACCCAAGGCAATCTACAGATTCAATACAATCCCTATCAAATTACCAATTTCATTTTTCAAAGAACTAAAACAAAAAATTTTTTAATTTGTATGCTAACACAAATGATCCCCAAATAGCCAAAGCATTCCTGAGAAAGGAAAATGGAGCTGGAGCAATCAGACTCCTTGACTTCAAATTATACTACAAAGCTACAGGAATCAAAACAATATGGTACTGGCACAAAAAACAGAACTATAGATCAATGGAATGGGATAGAAGGCCAGGAAATAAATTTATGCATCTATGGTCAGTTAATCTATGACAAAGGAGGCAAGAATCTAAAATAAAGAAAAGACAATCTTTTCAATAAGTGCTGCTGGGAAAACTGGACAGCTACATGTAAAAGAATGAAATCAGAACATTCTCTAACACCATACACAAAATAAACTCAAAACGGATTAAAGAGCTATACATAATAAGGCTGACACTATAAAACTATTAAGAGAAAACATAAGCAGAACACTCTGACATAAATCACAGCAATATCTTTTTGTATCCACCCCCTAGAGTAACAAAAATAAACAAATGAGACTTAAATAAACTTAAAAGCTTTTACACAGCAAAGGAAACCATAAACAAAATGAAAAGACAACCCACAGAATGGGAGAAAATGCCTGCAAATGAAGCAACGGACAAGGGGTTAATCTCCAAAATATACAAAGAACTCATGGAGCTCTGTATCAAAAGAGCAAACAACCCAATCTAAAAATGGGTGTGCTCAGTTGGTCAGTCATGTCTGACTCTTTGCAACCCTATGGACTGTAGCCTGTCAGGCTAATCTGTACGTTGGATTCTCCAGGCAAGAATACTCGAGTGGGTTGCCATTTCCTCCTCCAAAAGATGGGCAGAAGATCTAAACAGACATTTCTCCCAAGAAGACATACAGATGACCAAAAAGCACATTATAAGATGCTCGATATCACTGATTATTAGAGAAATGCACATCAAAACTACATTTAGGCACCACCTCACACTGGTCAGAATGACCCGCACCAGAAAATCTGCAAACAATAAATGCTGGAGAAGGTGCGGAGAAAAGGGAACCCCCCCACACTGTTGGTGGATGTGTAAGCTGGTACGACCACTATGAAGAACAGTATGGAGGTTCCTTAAAAACTAAACATGACAGTAGCATATGACCCAGCAGTCCCATTTCTAGGCATGTATCCGAAGAAAATCAGTTTGAAAAGATACATGACCCCCAGTGTTCATTGCAACACTACTTGCAATAGCAAAGACATGGAAGCAGCCTAGATGTCCATCAACAGGGGAATGAATAAAGAAAATGTGGTACACACATACACTGGACTACTGCTCAGCCATAAAAAGAATGAAATGATGCCACATGCAGCGACATAGATGGACCTAGAGATGAGCACACTAATTGAAGTCAGAAGGAGAAAGAAAATTCCCTTATATGCAGAATCTTAAAAAAAAAGATACAAATGAACTTACTTACAAAACAGAAACAAACTCACAGACTTCAAAAACAAACCTACTTTTAAAAATAAATGGAAAAAGAACTGGTGACAAGTCCTAGAAAAAATCAAGCATTTATACTCACTCTAAATATGAATACTTCAAGGAAGGAAAGCCAAAGACTGGCAATTCACTAAGCTTGGTCACTGTCTGCACTGGCTCTGCAGCAACAGAGTGTATCTACCATCCAAGGGCCCTGGGCCAGGAGAGGTAGGCGTGAGGAGGAGCAGAACTAAGGAATTCTAGAATCGGCGGCAAAACTGAGTTGTTTCTAGGATAGTGGACAAAAAAATAAAGCTCCTGGCTACTAAAATATGGGTACTTTTCTAAATCCAAATAAAAGAATATCTGATTAATCTAAAATATAGCCAAAACAGACCAATGGAACTGCACAGAGTTTCAGTTAAATCCCACAAATATACAGTTACTTAATTTGTGATTGGGCCTCCCTGGTGACTCAGATGATAAAGAATCTGCCTGCAACGCAGGAGATCCAGGTTCAGTCCCTGGGTTGGGAAGATCCCCTGGAGAAGAGAATGGCAGCCCGCTGCAGTATTCCTGCCTGGCGAATTCTATGGACAAAGGAGCCCGTCAGTACAGTCCATGGGGTCGAAAACAGTTGGACATGACTGAGTGACTTTCACTTTCAATGTGTGACTAAGGTCATAAATACTGCTGAATCGATGAGACATCCAAGTGAGAAAAAATATATATAACTCCTACTTTATAACATACACAAAAAATAAATTCCAGATGAACTGTAGGTTTAAATAGGAGGTAGTTTTTGTTCAGTCGCTAAGTCGTGTTCTACTCTTTGCAACCCCATGATGGGACTGCAGCACGCCAGGCTGCCCTGTCCTTCACTATCTCCCAGAGTTTACGCAAACTCACGTCCCTTGAGTCAGTGATGCCATCCAACCATCTCGTCCTCTGCCGCCCCCTTCTTCTTTTGCTTTAAATTTTTCCCAGCATCAGGGTCCCCTCCAATGAATCAGCTCTTCACATCAGCTGGCCAGATGATAGGAGGAGTAAATCAATAAGGCATTTAGAGAAAAGCGTAAGACAGCATCTTCTTAACCTTGGAGTAACCAAAGATTTTTTTAAACAGGACATAAAAAAATCACTAGTCATAAAAGAAAAAATTCTGATAAAGTGAACTATATTAAAACTAAGAATTTCTGCTCATATCATTAAGTGAAAAGGAATCCACTGAATGAAAAAAAGATTTACTATATAGATACACATATATATACATACATGTGACTAAAGGATCATATCCAGAAAACACAAAGAACTCTTGCAATCACTATCAAAAACATAAACAAGTTTAAAAATGGGGAAAAGACCTGAAGACTCTTCACAAAAGATTTCCAAATGGCCAAAAAAAAATATGAAAAGATGCTCAAATTCTTATTATCAGGGAAATGCAAATAAAACCTTTTGTGCAATAAATACCATGACACTCATCAGAATGGTTAATTTAAAAAAAAATGCTAAGTATCTGTACAGATGAGAAGCAAATCACACCTCTTCTACAGTGCCAGCGGGAGTGTAAACTGGTACAACCCACTTTGACAAACTACTTCAAAGTATCTACTAAAGATGAACAAACCCACAACCTATAACCTAGAGGTCCCATGCTTAAGTGCAGACCTAACAAACGCATACACTCATTTGCCAAAAGCCATGTACAAGAACACTGGTAAACAGAACCTGAAAACGATGGAAGCGCCCACCAACAGTAAAATAAAAATAGACTGTGCTAGAGCCACACAACTACAGCATTATGGATGAATTACAACCACGTCCAACAGAGAGGAATTTCACAAATGCCGATGAGTGAAAGAAATCAGACACAGAACAGTGCATACCATAAGGTTCCGTGTATGTAAGTTCAAAACTAAGCTCACCTGTTAAAGCCAGGACAGTGGTTTCTCTTGGTGGAACAGAGAGGAACCAGACAAGGAAAAGGGACGGGCCTCTGGGACGCTGGCCATATTGTTTCTCAGTCTGTGTTCAGGACTACAACAGTGTGTTTAAAGTGCTTCAAGCTGGGCATGGATGATTATGTACTTCTGTTTATTTCAGCTTCAAGTCACACATTTAAACGAAATATGCTGTATCAGAGTCCACCAGTTCAGAACTGGTATTTCTTTATTCCAAGGTATGACTTGGCAGAGTGTTCTCAAGTTTCTAGATCACTAACTACACAAACTAGGCAATTCTCAACCAGCGTTTTCCACCTAAACCAAGAGACTGACTGAGTCTGAGAGGAGGAAGTTAGAAGGAGGAGGTAAACACAAATACCCCAAACTTACATGTTTTACATCGTAATGGAAACACAAATCACACAACCGTAACGCGCTCCAGTGCCAGCAGGGAAGGTGAAACATCAAAGTGGGTTGCTAAGGCCAAGCCTGCTTCCCGACCCCTGGCAGCAGCACAGAAGGACAGGGGGCCAACAACGGATGACTCCCTTCAGATGCTGCTTCCAGAGCACAAAGGACTTCTGCTCGGGGCCCTCAATCCCATCCACCCAAACGCCAGCTTTCGGAAAGGCGTGTGCTAACCAGGACGAGGGTCCTGGCTGGGCTGCGGAGGCTCGCTCCTGGCAGGGCTAGGAGACCAAGCTCGGCCCTTGCCCGGCGTCTGCGAGGGCTGCCCAGGTCCTGCTGGATACCCGACCGCACACTTGCCTACTGTGCCGGGCCACGGGGGGGGCCGGGCCACGGGGGGGGCGGGCCACGGGGGAGTCAGACCCCGGGGGTGCCGGGCCACGGGGGAGTCAGACCCCGGGGGTGCCGGGCCACGGGGTTGCCAGGCCAAAGGAGAGTAGGGCCACGGGGGGAGCCGGGCCATGGGGGGAGCCGGGCCACGGGGGAGCGGGGCCACGGGGGTGAGGCCACGGAGGGGAGCCGGGACACGGGGGAGCTGGGCCACGGGGATGCGGGCCACGGCTGCGGGGTGGGCTGCGGGGCCGTCGTCCGCCGCTGGGAGGGTGACCGGCTCAGGACAAGCCCGGGGCGAGCAGGACGCAGGTGGCACCGAGCACTCCCGGGGGCGGACAGGTGATAGCCGGAACCGCGCCGGGATAGGGAGCAGGTTGGCGCGGGGTGGGGGACGGAGCCTGGGAGAGAGGCGCGCCGCCGGGACCCTGAGGGAAGAGGGGAGGGCCGGAGGGGAGGGCAGGTGGGCGGAGGCGGGGAGAGGCCGACGAAGCGGGCGGAGGGCGCTCACCGTGGACTCCCGCACTTGGCTGTGAAAGTGCTGCTCCCGCGCTGACACCTCGTCCTGCCCTTCCATCCTCCTTCATGCCCGCCGCCTCGCCGCCCGCGCGCTCCGCCGCACCATCGCCTACCGGCTCGAAGGGCTGGACGGCCGCCCCGCCGGCCGGGACGGGAATAGGCGGACAGTCGGCCGCTACACGGACGGTGACCACAACCCAGGCTGCTGCCACAGCCGCCGTCTCAACCGCCGCCCGAGGAGAAGCCGCTCGGTCTGCCGAGGGCTGGCGCCTCGCGGGCCGGGGCGGGGCGGGGGGGGGGGGGGGGGCGGGGTGTGACGTCAGAGGAAGGCGCCGTGCGTCAGAGGAGCGCGCCGAGGGCCCCTGAGGGGGCGTGAGGCCGGGGGCGGGGCCTAGCGGGTGGGACTTGGGGCCACGCCCCTCGCGGGAGCCCGCAAATTCCAGCTTAGAGCCGGGCGAGGAGCTACCTGTTGGTGTCGGGTCTCGCGGGAGCGCGAGCTAACGCGGGCGGGCGGCGCGCGTGGGACGACCCTGTGTGCCAGCTGCAGTGCGCTCTCCTCACCAGCACCGGCCCCGCCAGTTTCCTGGGCGGTGTCCGCTGGGAGGTCTCCGGCGGGAACCGTCACTCCGCCCAAGTAAGTAAAAGGGTCGGAAAGCCCGGAAACCTGGTTTCACTGGATCTGACCAGCGGTCGGGCTGCCACTGGCCTTGGACCTCTCCACCGGGAAGACGTAGATAGCCCTGTATGTGCGGCCCTTGCCGGATCGGAGGGCGGGGGTGTTCTCGGGCCCCCCAGAGGCCCTCCACCCAGCAGTTAGTTTGCGGACCCGCAAGGGTTCCAAACAGAGGTAAAGTTAAAAAGTTAATCGCTCAGTCGTGTCCGACTCTCTGTGACCCCACGGACTGTAGCCCACCAGGCTCCTCTGTCTATGGGATTCTCCAGGTAGCAATATTGGAGTGGGTTGCCATGCCCTTCTCCAGGGGATCTTCCCGACCCAGGGATCGAACCTGGGTCTCCTCATTGCAGGCGGATTCTTTACCATTTGAGCCGCCAGGGAAGCCAATCATCTATAGTCCTGTATGGCAGCTGCAGTCCGCTCCCCTCACCAGCACCAGCCCCGCCAGTTCCCTGAGTGGTGTCAGTCCCCTACAAAAGTTCTCCTCCCAGTGCCCAGTCTCGAAGTCCAACAGAGTTACCGTAGGTGTCCCGCTAACACAATCGGCTGTTACCACTGCTTTGGGGGCTGCCCTGGTGGCTCGGACAGTAAGGAATCGGCCTGCAAAGCAGGAGACCCAGGTTCGATCCCCAGGTTGGGAGGATCCCCTGGAGAAGGGAATGTTTACCCACTCCAGTATTCTGGCCTGGAGAATCCCGAAGAGTCAGACACGACTGAACCACTAACACACAACAACCACTGCTTTTACAGTTGCTTCTGAAGGTCCTGGGCTTGAAACAAACATTCTGTGTCACTGTACTCTACACAATTCTGTAAAGTACACAAAAGCACAGCTACTTGTACAGGAGGCACACGAGGGACAGTGTAAGCCAGACATGTGAACATGTTTGGACATGTGAACACAGGTTCGCTTTTTGAAAGTTCACAACTTGAAGGTTCAGATGTAGGGGCCTTGCTGTAGTTCACCCCCCTTCTGCATTAAATACCTGTTGTTGTTTTGCAATAAAGATGACTTCAAAGGAATATTTCATTTAACTTTTAGATTTGGGGAGTATAAGAAAGCCACTTAAATTACTATTGCCTGTGAGCTTTCATCATCTCTAAGAATTCTTAGGAAACGAGACAGTCTATAGATTGCTTGCAGATTATTTTTATGATGTAAATTTATTTTGAAGTATTTTTTTGTGATTTTGAATTAAAATTTTTTTCATGACTCCAACTCTTTTTTATGGCCCCTGAAAAGCTTCTAAGGCCTCCAAATACTGTGCATAGAACGCCTCATGCCAGAAAGTGGTGGTGAGGACTTGGAGAGCATGAAACTTGTCCTGAGCCAGTGCTGCTGCTGTCATAGGCATATAAGAAACCAGGAACTACTTCCAACTAGTTAAACCCTGTGCTCATCTTTATTTTGTATAAGTCTCAGTGCCCTAAAGAACCATGGAAAGACAAAGAACTATCTGTTTTTCTGAACACCCAGCTTCTGAGAGCTGAGTTACATACCTGCCTGAAATGACCTGGATAATTTCTGGAGTAACGTCTCCAAAGCAGAGATTAATGAGATCCAATTTAAAATGTGTGAGATTTAGACACATATTCCAGAAAGTCAATACATGTGGCATTTCTGATCTTTCAGCACTCCAACCATCTAGACCTTTTAATTTCCTTTTATTCAGCTGTCTGCAGAGGTTCGCTTGCATTTGATCTGAGTTGTTTCCCTGTCTTTGGTACTTAAAACAGTGAGCCCGGGGAGTAGACCTCAAAAATGGCCACAAGCTCTTCCCTCTACTCTCACCCCTTTGCCTTGTGGCTTTCCCCTCCTCCTAGCAAGGAGCAGAGTCTGTTTTCCACCCCTTGAATCTGGGTCTGAACATGTGACTTGCCTTGGCCAAAGGAACATCAGAAAATAGGATACTCCTGAGACATGCTTGTGTGTTTGGGCTCGCCCCTTCTGACAGCCCCTGGGCACCCTCCAACTGCCACTGTGCACTATCGTCCCACCCAGTTGGAGGTATCTCTGTCACCCCAGCTGACACTCGCTTTTCTGCATCCCCCTAAAATAGGAAGCCCCCACACACAGTTTTTCGCCTCTGCTGGAAGCACTGCAGTGCAGTGTTCTCATTAACTGTAGAACAAAAATCAAACTCCTTCACCAGCACCCAAGACCTTGACTTTGGGACCCCATTCTGCCCTTCCAAGTCCTCCCCACTTCTCTGCCTAAAGAGCCCTTTCCTGCAGCCTGGCTTCCTCCTCTCACCAACCCCCTGGGTCTTCCCATTGCCAGCCCCTAGAACATTCACCACTTCCATGCCCTCTTTCCTCCTCTTCAGATTCAGAGCTATCACTATTTACTGTCCACACTGAGACCTTCCTTCCCCACGAAGTCTTTCCTGGGCAGTTCCAGTGTTTACTCACTCATTCATTCAAACACACGAACACACAAGGGAAAGAAGACGGCTTCAGTCCCAGCTCTGGGGGAGCTTAGAGTCCAAGAGAACCGAGGGCACACAGCATTCATCTGACACTTGGCACACACGTCCTTGTGTTTCATCTCAGCATTTCACATATCTGCGTCCACCCACAGTCAGAGTGCAAGCTCTGTGAGGTCTAGAGTATCTCTTCTTGCACTCTGTAAACTTCTGTGTACTTCCTACAAAACTCTTAGAAAAGAAGTGAAAGTCATGTCCAACTCCTTGCAATCCCACGGGCTATACAGTCCATGGAATTCTCTAGGCCAGAATAATACTGGAGTGGGTAGCCATTCCCTTCTCCAGGGGATCTTCCTAACCCAGGGATTGAACCCAGGTCTCCCGCATTGCAGGGGGATTCTTTACCAGCTGAGCCACCAGAGAAGCCCCATATCTATTAGAATGCTTTGACAAACATAGACGCTTCGCAGGTGTTTATTAGCCGATAGGTTGGTTACCGTGAGAAATTTCCCAAAGGCTTCTTCAAACTTCAGTAAGTCTTCAGAGCTACCGATGTAGACAGTTGTATGGTCCTTGCCAGTGTGTTCGCCATGATGACTTATGTGTCCACAGGTGAGAATACTGCTCCTCACTGTGTACTCTGGTTTCACTATCATGTCAGGTCTTTGAACCTGCCAGGATTTGGGATGGTTTCCTTCGTTCCACTACACCGTGCTTTGATTCTAGCTTGATTACAATGAGATCAAATTTCTAAGACGTAAGGACATAGAGACCAATTTTTTTTTTGTCTTTATACCCCGTACAAAACCCAGCCAAGCAACGTTCACGCATAACCCGAGTTCCTTCCCGCCTCTGTTAAAGGGCTTCTTTCTTTCCCTTATCCAAGCCCTCACAGTGGAGAGAGAAACAAGCAGAAATCTACTAGCAAGCCAGCTGTCTATCCTTAGTGAAAAACACAAACAAACTGTGACACACTCATGAAATGGAATTTTACCTGCGTGAAAAATCCTCAGACCACAGCTGCAAGCAACAATCCGGTGAGCCTCTACATCCGTGCTGAACAGGAAAATCTCCCCCAGCTTCCCAGCTCAATTAGAATCAAACACTAAGACCTCTAGGCACCCGGGAACCCACCCCTGCCCACCTCTGCAGCCCCCCTACCATGCCCCCATTGCCTCTGTCCAGAACATACTTCCCATGGATCACTACTGTGCCCTTGTCACTTAACATCACAGCGTGAATGTTATCAACACAAACTGACCCAGAGGCTTGCTCACTTCACCTTGTTCTCTTTTCCTCTAAACAGGACTGTTGTTTATGTATGGGCTCATTTTCTGTCCAGTCTAATTTGTTTGGTTCGCTATTTTCCATCGCCAAGCACAGTTCCTGTCAAATACCAGGAGCTCAGTAAATCTTTCTTAGATCAAGAACTAAACGTGTGCATGAGAGAGAAAGAGAGAGGTGACGGGATGAGGGGTGGGGGGGATAAAGAGAGAGAGAGAGATGGGGTGGCAACTAGCTTTTGTGGAATAACCACTACACTCCTGGCTTCTCATGTGCGTTGTGTAACTTAACCATCACGGCAACCCTGTGAAGTAGGCGCTGTTGGCTCTGTTTTACCACTGAAGACCCTGAGAAGAGGGGAAGTGACCTGACCTGTTCACACAGTCCACTTTCGAACCCAGGTCCGTCTGATCACTAACTCCTGTCCTTCCCACAGCACAGTTGCCCTTGTGCTGTTGGACTGTTCCTTGGGCTATACAGTCCGTGGGGTCGCAAAGAGTCGGACACGAGTGAGTGACTTTCACTTTCACAGTTGCCCCTTGTCATGCAGTAAAACCACAGCCTGAGTTCATTGTGGGTGACACAGAGGAGAACTTCTAGGTGCCTCTGTTGCAGATTCTGCCCTAACCACTCATCTCCCCTCCCCTGAAGTTTTCTCACCCTTACGTGTGCCTGAGTACGTACTGAAACCTACCGGTCCATCCAGGCTCCCTCTGCCCAGAGCTGCAGAGGCGGTATAGTGCTCAGGGCTCTCCAGAGGAAAAGAGCCAAGAGGAGATGCAGAGAGACAGACACGATGGACAGATAGACATACAGATAGACAGAAGGATAGGCAGATGGACAGACAATATAGATAGACTGATAGACACCATGGACAGATAGACAGACGGATAGACAGATGGATAGATGGATAGGCCAAAGGGGTGGCTACATAGATAGACGGACAGATGGCCACAATGTGCTTCCTACTTCCGTTCTCTTAGTAAAAGCCAAAGTTTCTTGGGGAAGTGGTTGATTCTAGGGCTGAGGCAAGAAATATACAAGATAAGCCAGGAGCATCTTGTAGTGCCAGAAAAGAAGAAAGTGATCAGGGAGTTCCCTGACAGTCCAACGGCTAAGACTCCATGCTCTCACTGCCAGGGTCCTGGGTTCAATCCCTGGTCGGGGAACTAATCACACAAGCTGCAGGACACAGCCAAAAACAAGAAACAAATGTTGATCAAAACCCAAATCAATAAAGGTACGGGGGTGTGACAGAGGGACACAGGCACCAACCTGAGAGTTAAAGCAAAAATAATTTGAACATAAAAATAAATAGCAAAGTATTGGGTTAAATCAAAGTATAAAATAAATATTCATGAGTCAGTATTGATACAAAAAAACATTAACTTTGTTAAATTATTCCCCTCGGAGAAGTGGACTTACCTCCCCACCCCTAAGTGTCACTAAATGTATTGACCTGCTTCCAAAAAACAGATAAAAGGAGGAAAAGTCAAGTAACTGCAGAGGAGAAACCTGGGGGTCAGTGTGAGTACCAGCAGCGGTGAGTCACGGTGGCAGCATGCCCCCTTGATGTGGGTAACGAGAATGGCCCTTCACCCATGAGGTCTTCCTCCCCAACACACACCCTCACTCCAACCATGAGAAAAACGTCAGACCAACCCAAACTGACCTGTGTTCTACAAAACACCAGACCAATACACCCCAAAGTCATCAAGGTCATCAAAAACAAGGTCAGTCTGGGAAAGTGTCTCAGTCCAAGGCTCAGGTTGACAGTGTATCAACACTGGTTCGTTGGTGGTGATAAACGCACCGGAGTAAGAGGAGGAAGCAAGGGAACTTGGATATGGGGGACACGGGGACTCACCATCTTTGCAACCTTTCTGTAAATTGAAATTTTAAACTTTATTTTTTTAATAAGGAAGAGAAAGAATACCAGGTAGCTTTTAAAATCTCCAGGAGGATCAGAGAACCAGATTGAAGGAATGACGCCCAGTCAAGCAGTGGTCCTTGAAGATCCCAGTGCACCATTTCTGAGCGTGAACATAGCATGTCCACAGCTTACTTGACGGCAGTCACTTGATTTTTTAATTTGACCGAGTCATGCAGCGTGTGGGATCTTAATTCTGCAAACAGGAGCCAGACCCATGCCCCCTGCCTTGGAAGCGAAGAATCTTAACCACTGGACTGCCAGGGAAGCCCCCTGACACTGTTATAAGTGCAAGCTCACTCTGCTCCCCGCACAACAAAACCTTAGGAATCTGAGAGACAAGGTGGCCGAGAAGACCTCTAGTCTGTGACATTAGACATTAGTCTGTGTCTCAAAATAGCTATCTCATGGGGGTCTGGTTGCCAGGTTCTTTTATAGATCAGAGGTGAGGGAGGTGAGGAAACAAAAATGTCTTTGTCAGTCACTTGGTTGTATCCAACTCTTTGCAACCCTATGGACTGTAGCCCACAAAGCTCCTCTCTCCATGGGATTCTCTAGGCAAGAATCCTGGAGCGGGTAGCCATTTCCTTCTTCAGGGGATCTTCCCCACCTAGGGATTGAATCCAGGTCTCCTGCATTGCAGATGGATCCCTTACTGTCTGAGTCACCAGGGAAGCCCCAAAAAGGCCATTAATCTTGCAAACATCAACTAGAATGTCAAGCCTCAGGCAGGAGAAGTGTTAACTTCTTCCTTCCTGCCATCCACAGGCGGACAGGGTTCTGAACGAAGGCACTTTAGTTGAACGGTCAGGCGGGGGGCGGGGTTCTCTGAGGCGGGCCATTATGTATGCTTATAATAGCAACAGCAAGGAAAAGCAGGTCAAAGCAACCGTCCCAACATGGAGGCCGTTGCTGTTGCTCAGTTGTATCTGACTTTTCAGCTCCGTGGACTATACCCCACCAGTTTCCTCTGTCCATGAAATTCTCCAGCTAAGAATACTGGAGTGGGTTGCCATTCCTTTCTCCAGGGGATCTTCCTGACTCAGGATCAAACCCGTGTCTCCTGCAGTGCAGGTAGATTCCTTACTGTCTGAGCCACCAGGGAGACCCAACGTGGGGACAGACCTGGCCTCTCCCTGCCTTCTAAGACTCTCCTAAGTCACTCCTAAGACCTTTCCTCCCCGGACCCTGGCAAACTGGCAGAGCCTGGGTCATGAGCACACATCTGAGTGGCAAAGGAAGGGAGAGATGTTTTCCCTTTCTCTCACGGGAGGGGTCCCTGCTTCATAGGGAGGGGAAGTCCCCTGACATAGGAAGGGGCTTCGAATACTGTTCAGCCAAAAGGAATTATATGGTCCAAAGACAGAGTTCTCTAATGGCCCAGTGTGATCCAAGTATAAAATCTAAATTGTAAAGACATGAATGGACTTCTGAATTTTGGTAGGTGATGACCATCCAGTGGTTTGCTGGAGGCCCCCAGCACTGGTTTGTGGAAGCCAGTGTTTGCTTTTAGGAATTCCGCAGTTATTAAGCACAACATTATTTAAGACTAAATTAGATAAACGTTGTTGTTGTTTAGTCACTCAGTCGTGTCTGACTCTTGTGACCCCATGAACTGTAGCCCACCAGGCTCCTCTGTCCATGGGATTCTCCAGGCAAGAATCCTGCAACGGGTTGCCATGTCCTCCTCCAGGGGATCTTCCAGACCCAGGGATCAAACCTGGGTATTCTGCTTGGCGGGCGAATTCTTTACTGCTGAGGCACCAGAGAAGCCCTATATAAACTTACACTTAATTAATTATATTTCAAAAGGTAAAAGCTACTGAAAACCCATCATGTCCTAATTACTTTATTATACTTTCCTTGAGTCTACTTACATCTTCTTTACATTGACGTGCTGCTCCTTGTGCAGTGACCTCTCACTGGGAGCTGGGATCGGCCGTGCCAGGAGCCAGTGGAAACCAGGAAACTTACACCATGGAAACCAGGAAACGCTGCAGACCAGAGCCTTTCCTGCCCCCTTATCAAACTGGTTATTAGTTACAGCACACCAATGAAGCCAGCAAAGATTTTAGAGCCTAAGATGAAGATTTTCCATATCGTGGGCTGAAGTCAAACAACAGATGGTCAGAGTGGTCATCCTTTCATGGAAACTGAGCAAAACTTGCTGATGGGGATCATCTCAAGTGTCTGGAGCACTGGACCAAGAGGTCTCCTGAGGGAGAATCAGGAAAACAATCCTGCCAGTGCCAGCCGGCAAAGTCGATCAGGTCCCGAGAACGTGCACAGTGGGGCTGAGAAAGAAAACTACAGCAAAGGAATACTTACAACAAAGATGGGGTCGAGAGGTTCAGACACGTCTCCACAAAGGGAAGCGGTCTGACACCGGCTTTATTTAGCATCTTATATTTATACAGGAGAGCGTGAGAAAGACAAGACAGTTAACAGTTTTTCTTGGTTGACCTATACATCTTACAAACAGTTACAAGAAATCTTGAGAGCATGGGAATGGCACCCTGTTATTATTTCTTGCACCAGATAACATTTCCCTGCGCTTGAGAAGTTTGCACAGAACTCCAGGTGTCTGCAGTAAATATTCGCCTAATCTCTGGGGTGGCAGGACAGAGAGCTATGTTTGCAAGCAAACCCTCAAGGACTGAGGCAGCTCCCAGAGCTGTGTCCTTCAGACAAAGGACCCCGTTCTCACGGGCAGCTCCCCGCATCTCCCCCTTTCTTTTTATATAGGCGCACACTTACGTTTTTTTAACCACAGACCATTTCCATAGATGGAAGCCTTTATCATCCATAGATCATCAATCAGTTTTTTAATTAAACAAGGTACAAGAAATAAAACAGTTATGGACTGACCCTCCCAGCCCACCAGTTGGAGAAGGGGAGGGTCGGGAAAATAAGCCCAGTAAGCACTTGAATATTCTTCAGAATGTGCAGTATTAATCTGATTTAAGATAATTAATAAGGTTATCAGGAAGCTTAAAGGCGATATTGAATCGCCCTGTACAGCAACACGATTTTGTGCCTCTCGCATCAATGTCTGAAGTTGTTGCTGAGATGGTAATTCATCATGCTCTTGAATCGCCAGTCTCCTCATCTGGTTTACTAGAGATCGTCTCCGCCGTGTGTACCAACCTTTCCGGCAGCCAGCGTGGTGCTTCGGCATCTTGTGGGAAAACACAAACATGTCTTCGTCCCCAAATTATTACAGGATCTGGTCCATACCATTTTCCCACAAGTGGGTCTTTCTAAAAGACTTTAGGTCTTATTGTTTGTGCATCAAAGTTCCAAAATCGCTGTGTTGTTGAACGGCCACTTATATCCAATTGTAAAAAATTTAGAACAAATGAAGCATGGTTTAGAGAATTGGAGGGGGTAATGAGATACAATTCCCCCTTCTTTAGTTTTTGCAATTGATGTGTGAGAGTTTGATGTGCCCATTCAATAATTCCTTGACCTTGAGGATTATAAGGGATACCCGTTTTATGTGAGATACACAATTGTGTACAAAATAGTTGAAAATTTTTTCCAGTGTATCCTGGACCATTGTCTGTTTTTATGGTCTTAGGGGTTCCCATAACAGCAAAACATTTAATGCAATGAGCTATACAATGTTTGCTAGCTTCTCCAGATCTAGAGAGGCATGTAAAAAGCCGGAGACGGTGTCAATAGTAACATGAACAAATTTTTGTTTACCACATTCAGGAATATGGGTAACATCTATTTGCCATATATCGTTTGGCAACAGTCCTCGGGGATTAACTCCATAATGGGGGACGCTAAAAAATTGAGGACATGTTTGACATTGTTTAACAATCTGTCTGGCAGCTTCTCAAGTAATGTCAAATTGAAGTCTTAAGCTATTGCTGTTTTGATGGTGTAAGCTGTGGGAAGTTTTTGCCATTTGTTCCAAGGAAGGAAATATCATACGTGTAGCTTCGTCAGCCAAAGCATTGCCTCGTGCTAAAGGTCCAGGAAGTCCAGAGTGAGCACGAATATGACCAAAATAGCATTTATTAACTCTGGAGCAAATTAAATGTTGTATATCACGAAAAAGAGTTTGGATAGTAGAATTCAGGGTACCAATAAATGGAACAGTCTCAATAGTGTTTAAGGCTCTTATGATATATTGACTGTCAGAATATAAATTAAATGGAGCAGCGATTTGTAATAGAGCCTGAAAAACGGCAAATAGTTCTACTTCTTGAGCAGATTTATAATTAGTATGCCAGGTGGCAGGATTGTCCTATATAATCAAACTAGCTATTCCATTAGAAGAGCCATCAGTAAATACAGTTAGGGCGTCGGCAAGGGGCTGAGAAACAACGATTTTGGGGAAGAGAAATTGGTGATAATGAGCAAATTGCAAAATTTTATCTGAGGGATAATGATTATCAAGCCATCCACTAAACTTGACAAGCCGAATTGGCATTTTCATAAGCAAGCTGTTTAGCCAACACCATTCCCGCCTGCTCATCCCCTATCATTTTCCCAATTGCCTCAAGCAGGCAGGCAACAAAATCCTGATATGGTTCATCTGGCCCCTGGCGAATTTTAGGTAAATCTTCAGTCTTTTTATCAGAATTTGGAAGTTTTTTCTATGTTTGTAGAACCACAGAACTAATCTGAGGGTAGGCTCCAGGCAAATAATTAAGTTGATTATTAGTGTCTCGATAATCTCCCTCTCCCACCATAATTTCATAAGTGGTGTTCAGTCCCTGTCGCTGATTGATATCGGCTGTGATCCCACACTGTTCAGCAAACTCAGATTTCCATAGTAAATAATCTCCTCCAGATAGACAAGCCCGAGCAACCTGTTTCCAATCATTGGGTGGCAGATTTTGATTTCCTAAAGCCTCTGTAATAGCCTGAGTAAACGGCACAGTCGGGCCGTATTGTGCACAAGCCATTTTTAACTCTTTTAGTTGCTTAAAGGGTAGCGGTTCATAATACCTCTGCTGTTGAGCATTTTCAAATACTGGATAGATTCCTGAAAACCCAGGAATATGTTCTCCTTCATCATTAGCTCGCTTAATCGCTTGTTGAAGAGGAGATAATAATATCTCACTTCTAATTTTTATGTTTTCACCAGGCAAAGAAGCAGGAATAGATATAGGCTCTCATAGTTCTACAAAAGGCGGAGGTGGGTCGAGCCCAGCAAGAACCGAGGGAGGATATGTTGGAGGCACAGGCTGGCTGGAGTGGGAGTCTCCCTGTGCATCCTTTTTTACTGCTATAACAATTTTCTGAATTAAATTCTCCAGCTGTTCTTCAGAAAGCCCTGAATGCTTTAATTCCCCTTTTCCTGAGGGGGGTTGCATGCTAACCATCATCTCCCAAGGCATATCCTCTCTATGGTACTGAGCCGCTTGTTCATTTAACTCTTCCTGTTCATCAGAGCTTAACACATCATCACTCCCTCCAGCCTTACAAGCTGTTCTTTCAGGCACGGCATAAAGCGGCTCAGGCGGAGGGGCGGAAGGCTCTGCAACTTTGGGTTCTGTGGAATCCCGGAGGGCCGTTTGAATCTTATGTCTCTCATGTTCAGGATCCAGACAGTCTCTTATGAGAGTCCACAAAGAGAAAGCATCCACAGGGACACGATTGGGACCATGTAAGGAATAATATGTCTGCAATTGTTTTCCTACTTTTTTCCAAGTTTCCAGACTAACTGTTCCTTCCTCTGGAAACCAAGGACAAACTTCTTCTATAAAAAGCAAAAACTTCTCTAGCTGTAACTTATTTACATGAATTTTCCTGCATTTTAACATAGTTTTCAACATATGTACAAATAACTGGCGGCTATTGCCTTGTCCCATGATTTATTACTCTCGACAATAACACTCCCTGCCCTTTACTTCAAATAATTAGGAATTCCTCCTTACTTACCTCAATCTTGATGGGCAGCGGCTGTTGTCGCGCTCTGATTCCCAGGTCCCTGTTCGGGCGCCACCTGCCGGTGCCAGCCAGCAAAGTCGATCAGGTCCCGAGAACATGCACAGTGGGGCTGAGAAAGAATACTACAGCAAAGATGGGGTTGAGAGGATCAGACACGTCTCCACAAAGGGAAGCAGTCTGACACCGGCTTTATTTAGCATCTTATATTTATACAGGAGAGCGTGAGAAAGACAAGACAGTTAACAGTTTTTCTTGGTTGACCTATACATCTTACAAACAGTTACAAGAAATCTTGAGAGCATGGGAATGGCACCCTGTTATTATTTCTTACACCAGATAACATTTCCCTGTGTGTGAGAAGTTTGCACAGAACTCCAGGTGTCTGCAGTAAATATTCGCCTAGTCTCTGGGGTGGCGGGACAGAGAGCTGTTTGCAAGCAAACCCTCAAGGACTGAGGCAGCTCCCAGAGCTGTGTCCTTCAGACAAAGGACCCCGTTCTCACGGGCAGCTCCCCGCACAATCCTGAATCTGTGAAAGTGCATAAATGTTGAGAAACACCTATTACTGTAGGCCAGTGAAACACCAGCAGTTTGTTTACTTTTTGGTGTTAAGGGGGCAAAACGAAGTCATTCTTCCCTAATGCAGGAGGGCAGTGTGCAAGTCCAGGTGAAACCATTTACCTCAGACTGGGACTTGAACCTAGCCAAAACCCTGCTTGGGACTTGAACCCATGTGACCGGGACTCAAACCCAGCAAAAAACCATGGTACCTGGTTTCAGGACCTAATGAAGCTCAGGTTCTTAATGTCTCATTAAAGAAAGAATTCAGTGAGAGACAAAGTGACAGGTAAGAAGTGGATTTATTCAGATTCAGAGAGAAGCACACTCCACAGACAGAGTGTGGGCCATGACAGAGGATGAGTGTGGCCCTGAAATTTGGCATGGTTAGTTTTTATAAGCTGAGTAATTTCATATGCTAACGAGTGGGAGGATTATTCCAACCATTTTTGGGAAGGAGTGGTTTCCAGAATTTGGGCCACTGCCCACTTCTTGGTCTTTTAACAGTGCCTTGGAACTGTCATCTGACAGATGACCATTATATCTATACTGTGGGCAGGAATCCCTTAGAAGAAATGGAGTAGCCATCATAGTCAACAAAAGAGTCCGAAATGCAGTAGTTGGATGCAATCTCAAAAACTACAGAATGATCTCTGTTCGTTTCCAAGGCAAACCATTCATTATCACAGTAATCCATGTCTATGCCTGAACAGTAATGCTGAAGAAGCTGAAGCTAAACTGTTCTGTGAAGATCTATAAGACCTTCTAGAACTAACACCCAAAAAAGATGTCCTTTTCATTATAAGGAACTGGAATGCAAAAGTAGGAAGTCAAGAGATACCTGGAGTAACAGGCAAAGTTGGCCTTGGGATACAAAATGAAGCAGGTCAAAGGCTAACAGAGTTTTGCCAAGAGAACACATTGGGCATAGCAGTCTGTTCTTCCAAAACACAAGACTCTACACATGGACTTCACCAGATGGTCAACACCGAAATCAGATTGAGTATATTCTTTGCAGTAAACATGGAGAAGCTCTATACAGTCAGCAAAAACAAGACCAGGAGCTGACTGTGACTCAGATCATGACGTCCTTATTACCAAATTCAGGTTTAAATTGAAGAAAGTAGGGAAAACCACTAGACCATTCAGGTATGACCTAAATCAAATCACTTATGATTATACAGTGGAAGTGACAAATAGATTCAAGGGATTAGATCTGATAGAGTGCCTGAAGAACTATGGGTGGAGATTCATGACATTGCACAGAAGGCAGTGATCAAGACCATCCCCAAGAAAAAGGCAAACAGGCAAAATGATTGTCTGAGGAGGCCTTACAAATAGCTGAGAAAAGAGAAACTAAAGGCAAAGGAGAAAAGGAAAGATATACCCATTTGAATGCAGAGTTCCAAAGAATAGCAAGGAGAGATAAGAAAGCCTTTCTCAGTGATCAGTGCATAGAAATAGAGGGAAACAATAGAATGGGAAAGACTAGAGATATCTCCAAGAAAGTTAGAGATACCAAGGGAACATTTCATGCAAAGATGGGTAGAATAAAAGACAGAAATGCTTTGGACCTAACAGAAGCAGAAGATATTAAGAAGTGGCAAGAATACACAGAAGAACTATACAAAAAAGATCTTCATGACCCAGATAATCATGATGGTGTGATCACTCACCTAGAGCCAGACATCCTGGAATGTGAAGTCAAGTGGGCCTTAGGAAGAATCATTACAAACAAAGCTAGTGGAGGTGATAGAATTCCCTTTGACTATTTCAAATCCTAAAAGATGATGCTGTTAAAGTGTTGCGCTCAATATGCCACCAAATTTGGAAAACTCAGCAGTGGCCACAGGACTGGAAAAGGTCAGTTTTCATTCCAATCCCAAAGAAAGGCAATGCCAAAGAATGTTCAAACTACCGTACTCATGTCACACGCTAGCAAAATAATGCTCAAAATTCTCCAAGCCAAGCTTCAACAGTACATGAACCTTCCAGACATTCAAGCTGGATTTAGAAAAGGCAGAGGAACCAGAGGTCATTTTGCCAACATCCGTTGGATCATTGAAAAAGCAAGAATTCCAGAAAAACATCTACTTCTACTTTATGGACTATACCAAAGCCTTTGACTGGGTGGATCACAACAAACTGGAAAATTCTGAAAGAGATGGGAATACCAGACCACCTGACCTGCCTCCTGAGAAATCCGTATGCAGGTCAAGAAGCAACAGTTAGAACTAGACATGGAACAACAGACTGGTTTCAAATCGGGAAAGCGGTACATCAAAGCTGTATATGGTCACCCTGCTTATTTAACTTCTATGCAGAGTACATCATGGAAAATGCCAGGCTGTCTGAAGCACAAGCTGGAATCAAGATTGCCAGGAGAAATATCAAAAACCTCAGATATGCAGATGACACCACCCTTATGGCAGAAAGTGAATAACTAAAGAGCCTCTTGATGAAAGTGAAAAAGGAGAGTGAAAAAGCCAGCTTAAAGCTCAAAATTCAGAAAACTAAGATCATGGCGTTTGACCCCATCACTTCATGGCAAATAGATGGGGAAACAATGGAAACAGTGTCAGACTTTATTTTTCTGGGCTCCAAAATCACTGCAGATGGTGACTGCAGCCATGAAATTAAAAGATGCTTGCTCCTTGGAAGAAAAGCTATGACTAACCTAGATAGCATATTAAAAAGCAGAGACATTACTTTGCCAACAAAGGTCCATCTAGTCAAAGCTATGGTTTTTCCAGTAGTCATGTATGGATGTGAGAGATGGTCTATAAAGAAAACTGAGAGCTGAAGAATTGATGCTTTTGAATTGTGGTGTTGGAGAAGACCCTTGAGAGTCTCTTGGACTGCAAGGAGATCCAACAAGTCAATCCTAAAGGAAAAAGATCAGATCAGATCAGATCAGTCACTCAGTCGTGTCCGACTCTTTGCGACCCCATGAATCACAGCACACCAGGCCTCTCTGTCCATCACCAACTCCCGGAGTTCACTCAGACTCACGTCCATCGAGTCAGTGATGCCATCCAGCCATCTCATCCTCTGTCGTCCCCTTCTCCTCCTGCCCCCAGTCCCTCCCAGCATCAAGGTCTTTTCCAATGAATCAACTCTTCGCATGAGGTGGCCAAAGTACTGGAGTTTCAGCTTTAGCATCATTCTTTCCAAAGAAATCGCAGGGCTGATCTCCTTCAGAATGGACCAGTCTGTTGTTCCATGTCCAGTTCTAACTGTTGCTTCCTGACCTGCATACAATTTCTCAAGAGGCAGATCAGGTGGTCTGGTATTCCCATCTCTTTCAGAATTTTCCACAGTTTATTGTGATCCACACAGTCAAAGGCTTTGGCATAGTCAATAAAGCAGAAATAGATGTTTTTCTGGAACTCTCTTTCTTTTTCTATGATCCAGCAGATGTTGGCAATTTGATCTCTGGTTCCTCTGCCTTTTCTAAAACCAGCTTGAACATCAGGAAGTTCACAATTCACATATTGCTAAAGCCTGGCTTGGAGAATTTTGAGCATGACTTTACTAGCATGTGAGATGAGTGCAGTTGTGCGGTAGTTTGAGCATTCTTTGGCATTGCCTTTCTTTGGGATTGGAATGAAAACAGACCTTATCCAGTCCTGTGGCCACTGCTGAGTTTTCCAAATTTGCTGGCATATTGAGTGCAGCACTTTCACAGCATCATCTTTCAGGATTTGGAATAGCTCAACTGGAATTCCATCACCTCCACTAGCTTTGTTTGTAGTGATGCTTTCTAAGGCCCACTTGACTTCACATTCCAAGATGTCTGGCTCTAGGTCAGTGATCACACCATTGTGATTATCTGGGTCGTGAAGATCTTTTTTGTACAGTTCTTCTGTGTATTCTTGCCATCTCTTCTTAATATCTTCTGCTTCTGTTAGGTCCATACCATTTCTGTCCTTTATCGAGCTCATCTTTGCATGAAATGTTCCTTTGGTATCTCTGATTTTCTTGACGAGATCCCTAGTCTTTCCCATTCTGTTGTTTTCCTCTATTTCTTTGCATTGATCGCTGAGGAAGGCTTTCTTATCTCTTCTTGCTATTCTTTGGAACTCTGCATTCAGATGTTTATATCTTTCCTTTTCTCCTTTGTTTTTCACTTCTCTTCTTTTCACAGCTATTTGTAAGGCCTCCCCAGACAGCCATTTTGCTTTTTTGCATTTCTTTTCCATGGGGATGGTCTTGATCCCTGTCTCCTGTACAATGTCACGAACATCATTCCATAGTTCATCAGGCACTCTATCTATCAGATCTAGGCCCTTAAATCTATTTCTCACTTCCACTGTATAATCATAAGGGATTTGATTTAGGTCATACCTGAATGGTCTAGTGGTTTTCCCTACTTTCTTCAATTTAAGTCTGAATTTGGCAATAAGGAGTTCATGGTCTGAGCCACAGTCAGCTCCTGGTCTTGTTTTTGCTGACTGTATAGAGCTTCTCCATCTTTGGCTGCAAAGAATATAATCAATCTGATTTCGGTGTTGACCATCTGGTGATGTCCATGTATAGAGTCTTCTCTTGTGTTGTTGGAAGAGGGTGCTTGTTATGACCAGTGCACTTTCTTGGCAAAACTCTATTAGTCTTTGCCCTGCTTCATTCCATATTCCAAGGCCAAATTTGCCTGTTACTCCAGGTGTTTCTTGACTTCCTACTTTTGCATTCCAGTCCCGTATAATGAAAAGGACATCTTTTTTGGGTGTTAGTTCTAAAAGGTCTTGTAGATCTTCATAGAACCGTTCAACTTCAGCTTCTTCAGCGTTACTGGTTGGGGCGTAGACTTGGATTACTGTAATATTGAATGGTTTGCCTTGGAAACGAACAGAGATCATTCTGTCGTTTTTGAGATTGCATCCAAGTACTGCATTTCGGACTCTTTTGTTGACCATGATGGCCACTCCATTTCTTCTGAGGGATTCCTACCCGCAGTAATAGATATAATGGTCATCTGAGTTAAATTCACCCATTCCAGTCCATTTCAGTTTGCTGATTCCTAGAATGTCGACATTCACTCTTGCCATCTCCTGTTTGACCACTTCCAATTTGCCTTGATTCATGGACCTGACATTCCAGGTTCCTATGCAATATTGCTCTTTACAGCATCGGACCTTGCTTCTATCACCAGTCACATCCACAGCTGGGTATTCTTTTTGCTTTGGCTCCATCCCTTCATTCTTTCTGGAGTTATTTCTCCACTGATCTCCAGTAGCATATTGGGCACCTACTGACCTGGGGAGTTTCTCTTTCAGTATCCTATCATTTTGCCTTTTCATACTGTTCATGGGGTTCTCAAGGCAAGAATACTGAAGTGGTTTGCCATTCCCTTCTCCAGTGGACCACATTCTGTCAAATCTCTCCACCATGACCCGCCTGTCTTGGGTTGCCCCACGGCCATGGCTTAGTTTCATTGAGTTAGACAAGGCTGTGGTCCTAGTGTGATTAGATTGACTAGTTTTCTGTGAGTATGGTTTCAGTGTGTTTGCCCTCTGATGCCTTCTTACAACACCTACCGTCTTACTTGAGTTTCTCTTTCCTTGGGCATGGGGAATCTCTTCACGGCTGCTCCAGCAAAGCGCAGCCATTGCTCCTTACCTTGGATGAGGGGTATCTCCTCAACGCCGGCCTTCCTGACCTTCAATGTGGGATAGCTCTTCTAGGCCCTCCTGCGCCCGCGCAGCCATGTCTCCAGGTAACTCCTCTCGTCGCCGCCCCTGGCCTCGGGCGTGGGTTGCTCCTCCCGGCCATCATCAGTCCTAAATATTCACTGGAAGGACTGGTGCTGAAGCTGCAACACCAATACTTTGGCCACCTGATGCAAAGAATGGATTCCTTGGAAAAGACTCTGATGCTGGGAAGGCAAGAGAAGGGGACGACAGAGGATGAGATGGTTGCATGGCATCACCAACTCGATGGACTTGAGTTTGAGCTAGCTCCGGGAGTTGGTAACGGACAGGGAAGCCTGGCCTGCTTCAGTCCATGGGGTCGCAAAGAGTCCGACGTGACTGAGCGACTGAAATGAACTGGAGCTGTCATGGAACCTCTGGGTGTGTCATTTCACTTGCTGATTGAGGATCAAGGTCCAGTGTTGTCTGCCATTTGGTCCCATTTGATTCTAATCGGTTTATGTTGTGTCCTTGGGCTATGTCATTCTTTCAGAAGCTGTGCCCTGCCCCTTTCCCTCCTGTTACACAGGTGCAGAGAGGGGACAGAGGTGCTGGTCTGAGTCTATTCATTTCCCTGGGCCACCATAACAAAGTACCCAGGCTGGGCAGCTTAAATGAAGTCGCACAGTCGTGTCCAACCCTTTGCGACCCCATGGACTGTAGCCCATCAGGTTCCTCTGTCCATGGGATTTTCCAGGCAAGAGTACTGGAGTGGGTTGCCATTTCCATCTCCAGAGGATCTTCCCGAACCAGGGATCAAACCCAGGTCTCCCGCATTGTAGGCAGACGCTTTACCGTCTGAGCCACCAGGGAAGCCTAGACTATAGGAATTTATCTTCTCACAATTCTGGCGGCTGGAAGTCTGAGATGAAAGTGTGGACAGGGTCATTGCTCCCATGGCCTGTCTCCTCCTCATGTCTTCACATGGCTATCCCTCTGTGTCCATCTTGTCGACATCGTCAGATGTCAAATGGGATAGCAATGTGGTCTCAGATCTGACAGTCCTTAATTTGAATGTCAACTTCACCACATCTCAGTTTCAGGACCTTGGACAGGTTATTTACCAGCTCCGCCTTTTCTCTTATCTATAAATGGAAATGGGCTTCCCAAATAACCAAGTTGCTTTCCTGATGTGGTTATTCTAACTCCATGACACATTCATAAAGTGCATAAAGTGCAAGGACACTGTAAAAGTGCACTACATCCTCACCTCATCTGAAAAGCCAGGATCTAAGTGTGGGCTGCGCTGATGTTTACATGGTGGGCTATGTATTTATGCTGCTGCTTCAGTCGTGTCCAACTGTGCGACCCCATAGACGGCAGCCCACCAGGCTCCCCTGTCCCTGCAATTCTCCAGGCAAGAACACTGGAGTGGGTTGCCATTTCCTTCTCCAATGCATGAAAGTGAAAAGTGAAGTTGCTCAGTCATGTCCAACTCTTAGACCCCATGGACTGCAGCCCACCAGGCTCCTCCGTCCATGGGGTTTTCCAGGCAAGAGTACTGGAGTGGGGTGCCATTGCCTTCTCCGATGTATTTATGAAACAGTCACAAATTTCTACGAAAGTCATGGCAAACGTGTAACTCTTATGTAGGAGACTAAAGACTAAAGAATGCTTTTTTAAAATTTTAATAATTTTCAGCCATGCCACGAGGCATGCAGGATTCTAATTCCTTGACCAGGGATTAAACCCACACCCCAGCAGTGGAAGCACAGAGTCCTAACTACTGGACGGCCAGGGAAGTCCCTGAAAGGATGCTTTAAATGGTTGAAAGTAGCTTTAACTTGCCAAGAAATCGTCTGGCTATAGTTCCGTAAGAGCTGAGACTTACAAGGACTAATCAGGGGAAACAAAGGGGCGTAGATGGGAATTAGCCGGGGGAAATTGCAGGGAATCATGGGAATTTAAATCCACAGCTAAAAATAGCACTCTCCTCCACTTCCTCTTCAGCTTTTGGTGTCAGTTTCTGATTTTAACAAGATTCTGTCTTAGATAAATCATGTGGATTTCACCCACCCCTCTCTAACTCTCACTGCGGTATAAATAAAGAGATGATCAAGAGTCTGCCAGCAGCAGAAAGGAGAGAAGAGGCCTGAATAATTCCTGTGTGCCCAGAATTTGTCCTTTATTCCCTCTCCCTTCACCACGTGCTGGTGGCTTTCCTTAGTGTGCACCCGCAGGCCCCAGCCTCTCCACAGTACCCATCCGACAGCCACGGAACACACGACCCCAGGAATCCCAAGGCAACAAGAGACTCGCACAGACGCCTTTCAAGTTTGTCCCGGGCAGTGCACACACAGAAGCACTGTGCCTCTGAGCAGGACGGGGGGGGGGCTCCCACCCAAGCATGCTGAATGGCAGGAAGGGAAGCAGCAGTGGGAGAGGACCTGGTGCCCCAGGGCAGCGATCGAGGAGGGGGACAGGACGCACAGAGGTGGAGCACGTGTCCTGGGCCCTCCGCAGACCGCCCTACGGAGAGCAGCTCCGGCCCCGGCAACGTCCACCAGCCAAGAACAGAGAGCAGGCCCCCACTCCCCCAAAGTCCTGCTTGCGCCGGTCTTTTCCAGCCTTGGCACAGGTGACCGCAAGGAAGCGGCCTGGTTGAGAAAATGTTCTTGTTGCAGAACCAGCTCATAAACTGCTCTCAGAAAGGGCAGTGAGAGCTTTGGAAAATGGATGCTGAACTTTCAACACTTTTTACACTAGCTTTTAAATTGCTTTCTAAAAAATTGCTTAAATTGCTTTCTAAAGAAGAAAGGGTATACAGGAAGCAGTGACCAAAACCATCCCCAAGCAAAAGAAATGCAAGAAGGCAAAGTGGTTGTCAGAGGAGGCCTTACAAGTAACTGAGAAGAGACGTGAAAGACAAAGAAAAGGAAAGGAAAGATATACCCATCTGAATGCCGAGCTCCAGAGAACACCACGGAGACATAAGAAAGCCTTCCTAAGTGATCAACGCAGAGATAGAGGGAAACAATGGAATGGGAAAGACTAAAGATATCCTCAAGAAAATTAGAGATACCAAGGGAACATTTCATGCAAAGATGGGCACAATAAAGGACAGAAATGGTATGGACCTAACAGAAGATATTAAGAAGAGGTGGCAAGAATAAACAGAAGAACTCAACAAAAAAGATCTTCATGACGCAGATAACAATGATGGTGTGGTCACTCACCTAGACCCAGACATCCTTGAGTGTGAAGTCAAGTGGGCCTTAGAAGCATTACTACAAGCAAATCAAGTGGAGGTGATGTAATTCCAGATGAACTGTTTAAAATCGTAAAAGATGATGCCATTAAAGTGCTGCACTCAATATGCCAGCAAATTTGGAAAAGTCAGCAGTGGCCACAGGACTGGAAAAGGTCAGTTTTCATCCCAATCCCAAGGAAATGTAATGCCAAAGAATGATCAAACTACCATACAATTGTGCTCATTTCACATGCTAGCAAGGTGGTGCTCAAAATCCTTCAAGTTAGGCTTCAGCAGTACGTGAACAGATAACTTCTTGATTTACAAGCTGGATTTAGAAAAGACAGAGGAAGCAGAGATCAAATTGCCAACATCCATTGGGTCATAGGGCTTCCCTGGTGGCTCAGCTGGTAAAAAATCTGGCCACAATGCAGGAAACCTGGGTTTGATCCCTGGGTTGGGAAGATCCCTTGGAGAAGGGAACGGCTACTGACTGTGGTATTCTGGCCTGGAGAATTCCATGGACTGTATAGTTCATGGGGTTGCAAAGAGTCAGACAGGACTGAGCAACTTTCACTTTCACTTTCATTGGATCATAGAAAAAGCAAGGGAATTCCAAGAAAAAAAACTTCTGCTTCACTGACTATGCTAAATCCCTGTGTGGACCACAGTAAACTGTGGAAAATTCTTAAATAGATGGGAATACCAGACCACCTGTCTCCTGAGAAACCTGTGTGCAGGTCAAAAAGCAATAGTTAGAACCAGACATGGAAAAATGGACTGATTTAATATTGAGAAAGGAGTATGTCAAGGCTGTATATTGTCACCCTGCTTATTTAACTTCTGTGCAGAGTACATCATGCAAAATGCCAGGCTGGATGAAGTACAAGCTGGAATCAAGATTGCCGGGAGAAATATCAGTAACCTCAGATATGCAGATGACACCACCCTTATGGCAGAAAGCAAAGAGGAACTAAAGAGCCTCTTGATGAAAGTGAAAGAGGAGATTGAAAAAGCTGGGTTAAAATTCAATATTCAAAAAACTAAGATAATGGCATCTGGTCCCATCACTTCATGGCAAATAGAAGGGGAAAAAGTGGAAACGTTGGCAAATTTTTTTCTTGGGTTCCCAAATCATTGCAGATGGTGACTGCAGCCATGAAATTAAAAGATGCTTGCCTCTTAGAAGAAAAGCTATGACCAACCTAGACAGCATATTAAAAAGCAGAGACATCACTTCCTGACAAAGGTCCATATAGTCAAAGCTATGGTTTTTCCATGTACAGATGTGAGAGTTAGACCATAAAGAAAGTTGAATGCTGAAGAATTTATGCTTTCAAATTTTGAAAAAGACTCTTGAAAGTCCCTTGGACTGCCAGGAGATCAAACCAGTCAATCCTAAAGGAAATCAACCTTGAGTATTCACTGGAAGGACTGATGCTGAAGCTGAAGTTCCAATAATTTGGCCACCTGATGGGAAGAGCCAATTCACTGGAAAAGTCCCTGATGCTGGAAAAGATTGAGGGCAAGAGGAGAAATGGGCGACAGAGGATGAGATGGTTGGATAGCATCACTGACTCAATGAACATGAATCTGAGCAAACTCCAGGAGATAGTGGACAGGGAAGCTTGGCGTGCTGCAGTCCATGGAGTCACAAAGAGTCAGACACAACTTCATGACCGAACAACCACAAAGAGGAAAAAGAGAAAAGTATGAGGAAGGCATGTTTAAGGAGTCAGGCCTTCTCCTGTTCCTTTTTTGCCTCTGGGCACACCCAGGGGAGTAAAGCTATCTCGGCTGTCTTACAGGTACCCTACTCCACCCTTCTCACCGCTTGGTGGGTCATCCACTCACTAGTCCTTATTGCATGTATTTAACCAGTCATATGTGGATAGACATTCAGGTTGTTCAGAGTTTTGTATTCTTGTGTAAATGATGTTGTGCAAAGATCCTTCTACATATTTATTTGCACACTTGTACAAACCTCGGAGGTGGTCCCCCACATCCCCCATGGGAGTTTCTTCTCCTTTGCTCCCTCCTGGGAGTTTCCAGATGAAGTCAAAGCAGCCCCGGTGCTGTTGGCAAAGGCTACATCACTCCCAGTCCTTGGTGTTCTTTGGAAGGAATGATGCTGAAGTTGAAACTCCAGTACTTTGGCCACCTCATGCCAAGAGTTGACTCATTGGAAAAGACTCTGATGCTGGGAGGGATTGGGGGCAGGAGGAGAAGGGGACGACAGAGGATGAGATGGCTGGATGCGTCACCGACTCGATGGATGTGAGTTTGAGTGAACTCCGAGAGTTGGTGATGGACAGGGAGGCCTGGCGTGCTGCAGTTCATGGGGTCGCAAAGTGTCGGACACGACTGAGCGACTGAACTGAACTGAACTGAACTGACATCACGCCCAGGCCACCTCCCAGGAAAGCGTTCCGTGGGGGACCTGGTGGAGACAGAGCCAGAGCTGCCTGGCAAGGGGGTGGGTCACACCTGAGTCTCCACTCGTCACCAGGCCTGGGAGAGGAAACAGTGCCCATAGACGAGTCAGGGAATCCACCAGGAGGACGCAGACCTCACCTGGGCAACCCCAGGGGCTGCAGCCCCAGCCACAGGTCCCCTGAGGACAACTGCCTACCTGGATCCACAGCCTGCAGTGAGGCTCCCCCCCTGCCGCTGAGGTGTAACCCTGAGAGCCAGGCCCAGGAGTGAGCGCGTGGAGACGGGGAGTGGGCTGGGGTTGGGGGTGGCTCCACTGAGAGCATCGTCTTGTCTCCGTGCTGTGCTTGCCGCGTTCCTTTCAAACCTTTAACTTTCCAGATCAGCTTTGCTGTAGTTTGTTGTTATCCCCGAACCCCTCCAAATCCTCTCAGTCTTAGGTTGGATTTGAGTTACGGAGAATTGCCTTTTTTTTTTACATTTGAGTCTTCCTGTTTAAAGCAAGGAATAGTTTCGTGAGCATCTAAGAGAACTGACATCTTTGTGTTGGCTCTTGGCTCTGGGGTTGCAAGCCATGCCCAGCAGCCAGGACCCTGAGAAGCTTCTCCAAGACTTCTGAAGCTCGCTGAAGTCTGGTCTGCCCAGGGCTCCTCGCGCCCCAGGGGGCAGCGTTTCCACAGGGCAAGCCCAGAGTCACTGACAGCAGAAGACGCCTCACCAGGGCCCCTCTGCCAAGTGTTACTAAAGGAGCTGGAAGGGCTCATCTGTGTGGCTTGTAAACCTGGTCAGAAATATCTTGGTCACCTTTAAGGGCTCCTGGGCACTGGCATTGCTAAACATCCTGCTACTGATGTTCTTTTACAGCATCTTTAAACCAAGTTTCAAGTGAGTGTCATAAAAATGCCTCTATCCAGGAAGTCAGCGCCGTAAAGTGTGAAAGCAAGACGGAGAGTGCGCGGGGCCCCCTGACGTGCCTCCAGTCTGAGCGCGGGTGCCAGTTGATCAGCAAGCCACCAGGACGTACAAATGCGTGTCAGGAGCGGTGTGAAGAGGGCCCGGGGTCGCGGTGGGGCCTGGAGGGCGGTGTGAGGAGCTGCGGCCTGGGAGGACAGAAAAACACTCCCTCGTGAGCAGCGCTCGCTACTCTCCAGAGCCGACCTTCTCGGGAGGCTTCTGTGACCGTAAAACATCCAGACGGGACCTCCCTGGTGGTCCAGTGGCTAAGAGTGTGCACTCCCAATGCAGGGGGCTGGGTTCAATCCCCGGTCAGGGAACTGGACCCCACACACAACTAAAGCTCTCTGGCATGCTGAATGCTGCAACTAAGATCCCGTGTGACCAAACAAATTAATCAAGTAAATAATACGCATTTTTTAAAACTCGAGCCAAACATACACAAACAGCCCGAGCCCCTTGCGTTGCGTGTGTCTCACTGTGCCTTGCGCGCGGAAGTTCTTGACGTGGTGGTGGTTTTGTGCATTTGTCTCTCTGGGCACAGTTCTCTAAGGGCAGCACCCGCGCCTGCAATTCCCCCCTGCAGCGCCTAACACCTTCTCCCAGAGCTTCTCCGCAAAGGCCTGCTGTCGACCGCGACCCGGAAGTCACAGTGGGAACAGGACCACAGAGGTGGCTGTTGTTCAGTCACTCAGTGGTGTCCGACTCTTTGCCACCCCATGGACTGCAGCACGCCAGGCCTCCCCGTCCATCACCAACTCCCAGAGCTTACTCAAACTCATGTCCATGGAGTCGGTGATGCCATCCAACCATCTCATCCTCTGTTGTCCCCTTCTCCTCCTGCCTTCGATCTTTCCCAGCATCACGGTCTTTTCCAGAGGTAGCTGTTTGTCTCCAAGTCAAGAAATCTTCAGGCACTGGCAGTCCAGTAATTAGGACACCCCGCTTCCTGCAGGGGGCGCGGGTTCAATCCCCGGTCGGGCAACCAAGATCTCACATGCCCAGCGGCCGGGTCAAAAAATTACCAAAAAAACAGAAAGCTTCAAACGAAGCTCAATGCAAGAACCAAACACAAGCGTTGCTTTGGAAAACGCTTCATCAACCTGATGTTTGTCTTATGGGAGCGGAGTGTGTTTGGGCTTGAGTGTCAAAAACGTTAGCAGAGGGTGGGGTGCCACTCCCAGACAAAGGCCGGGGCCGCCCTTCGCTCCCCGGCGGTCCGCAGTTGGTCCTCCGGAGAGTGTTCTGAGGCGCCCCGGCACCGCTAGGGGGCAGGCGCGCCAAGCGAAACGCGCTCTGCCGAGTCCGCGCCGGGCGCCGGCGATTGGTCCTCCCTGCCCGTGGGCCTCCGAGCCGTCAATCGCTCGCCTCGCCAGGGTTCCGGGTTTTGAGCCCCCGAGCCGTCACAAATCACAGGACTGGCATGTTTTGCTCCAAAGGTGATGCTGTGTATCCTACTTATCTTTACACTGCATTTTTCCTGAATCATAAGCGGACCCTGGGTCTTAAGGCGATTTCTTGCAGTGAAAGAAACCAACAATGTTGGTTTCACTAAAAGGGAGCGGTTGAGAGTGGAGAGAGCTCTGCGGTCCAGCCCCTGGTTCTGCCTTTACAACTCACAGATTCTCCCAAAGTGAAGAAAGCCTAATAAGCTACAGTCGTTCACTGGAGAAGGAGCCTTAAAATGAGAATCTATCCTAATTTATTAGCACTTCCCAAACTGGACTTATTTTATCACTAACAATGTTTTACTTTTATGTGGCATTTTGTAGCTCACCAACCACATGCTATCCATTATTTACAATAACCCAACAGGATAAACTAGGATGAGCATCCCTTTTTAACAGAAGAGGAAGCTGAAATATGATATGGTGAAGTAACTACCCAGTTAGTATAGTAGTTGGCAAGTTAAAATAATTTGCACAGTGAATAAACCACAGAGGCAATACCAGCCTTCAGATCTCAGTTTCAAGTCCAGAACTCGCTTTCCCATTCTCTGCAGCCGTCCCAGGAGAAAGAATGAGTCATAGACGCAGAGACAGAGATGGAGTCAAAGTGCAGAAGAGGCAGATGTAGAACTCTCACAGCTGGGGATGTGGGTGGACATGTTAGAGATGTAGTTACGGTTTTGCTATGGATTTCATCATAGACGTGGTGATGGTTGCGGGTGTAGAGGTAGAGACCCAGTTACAGAGACATGGAGATGGAGGTGGGGAAGGAGAGGCAGATGGAGATGGAGGTATAAAATGGTCGTTGAGCGGGCCAGTGCTGAAGGAGACCAGTCCTGGGTGTTCATTGGAAGGACTGATGCTGGAGCTGAAGCTCCAATATTTTGGCCACCTAATATGAAGAGCTGACTCATTGGAAAAGACCCTAATGCTGGGAAAGATTGAAGGCAGGAGGAGAAGGGGACAACAGAGGATGAGATGGTTGGATGGCATCACCGACTCAATGGACATGAGTTTGAGTAAACTCCAGGAGTTGGTGATGGACAGGGAAGGCTGGTGTGCTGCAGTCCGTGGGGTCACAAAGAGTCAGACACAAACTGAGCGACTGAACTGAACTGAGCTGGCCACATTAATAATTCTAACATGCAGCTAGAAACCCCTGGGCCTGGATGTTCTAGTTCCAGGCCATTCTCTTCTGTCCACAGAAGGTCTGGTTTTAGGGAGACAATGCCATGGAAATGATGTCTGCCAGGCTGGAGAGTTCTGGGAGTGCGGTTCTATGTACTGAAAGGGATGATAAAAATCCCCTTTCTCTTGTACATCAAAATCAGCCTTTAATATATTTAGAAATTTTGGAGCTTCCTGGGACAGTCTAGGATATTAGTTTATACATAATCCTACTTTTTCCTTATATATCTGAGAATAAAAGATGAAACTCAAAGAAAAAAATGAACAGTTAAAAATATGTTATATTTTTTACTAGTATGAAATTAAATTACGTTTTAAGAGTTCCAATACATTTCTAACTGTGGTAGATTTTAAGGTAATTATGTGTCTCTTCGGTAATATATTTGCTATCAACTTATTGCATAAAAGGATTGCTTGTGAACGTAAGATTATTTTTAGATTTATAGCCCTTTCAAGTGAAAAAGAGGTTTTTCAGGAGTACTTCCGATTTCCAGTGTCTGGTGAATTTTCCATTTGCCATCAATAATACCGCTTACAAAAATCCCCCTTCATATAAATCCAGCCTGACATTCCTATAATGCGCAGTGCAAAAGAGTGCTCTTAGGGCAAGAAATAATCTGTGTGAATTATATCAGGCCAGCATGTTGAAAACATTCATCCCGCAATTTATGAATTCAGATGCTCCCAGAACATGTTTTGGTATTCTAATGAGATGTAGGTGTTTTCATTGGCTATCTTGATAAATGTTTATTGTGGGCACAGTGAAAACTGCTGATTTGAAAAAATATTTCTGTAGTCATTTTTTTGGCCTGCCTCTAACGTTTATTACTCACAAGATCAAAACTGTATGGCACTATTACCCAGCCTAGGGCTTCCCAGGTAGCTCAGTGGCAAAGAATCCCTCTGCCAATGCAGAAGATGCAGGAGACATGGGTTCGATCCCTAGGTCGGTACAGTCCCCTGGAGATGGAAGTGGCGAGCCACTCCAGTATTATTGCCTGGAAAATTCTACGGACCGAGGAGCCTGGCAGGCTGCGATCCACGGGGTCGCAGAGTCAGACACAACTCAGCGACTGAGCACACATGTTACCCAGTCTAAGGTCGTTTTCATTGTTTTGATTTTTCCAATGTAAAGACACTGTTAAAGGCACCAGTTGAAACTTTGCCATTGGGCTGTCTCTGCAGGTGTGTTGGAGGCCTCGGTGTCCCTGGACCACTCCGCTGCTGCCTGGGTTCGTCTGTGCAGCATGGGTTTGGAAAGGACCTGGGTAAGTTGCAGAGGTCCAGTTAAAGATGCCTTTGTGCATTACGTCATGCTGTGTCACTTATGGCCTTATGTCACCGTTACAGTGTGGCTATCTTGTGTTGTGCGTCGTGTGTTGCTGCGTTACGTTGCTCATGCTATATGTCATATCAGACTACTACATTATATTGTTTTAGCCTATAGAGCTATGATTGCAATAGACAAAAATTATAATTTTGTCTGAGTTGAGGATGGAGTAAGTGTTTGGGCTAAATGATACTCTGTCCGCACTGTCTGCATTCCCTGGATAGTTGGTACGCTCTTCACCTTCTGGGTTTTGATTTCTTCAGTTGGCTGTTTTGAAAATTAAAGGCTGAGAACTCAATGCTCACCCAGCCTCCTGCCTTTATATAAGTGTGTGTATGTGTGTGTCTGAGTGTGTTCTTTATGTAAGTGTTTGTGTGTGTGTGTGTCTGGGTGTGTTCTTGAAGATCTCAGAGGGCTGGGATTCTGTTGGGTTGGCCCGGAAGCTCATTTGGGTTTTCCTATCCAGATGAAGATTTTGGCCAACTCAGTGTGATTGTTCCTGGTGACCAGCCCTCCCCACTGAGCCCCTGAGTCATCAGCCTTCACTCACACAGATGCAGAAGCTGGCAGACGCTCTGACTTCCCCTCTAAGGCTGCCCACTCAGTGCTGCTCACGATGATGGCTGTCTCGCTTAGCTCCTGGCTTGTGTCTTGGGAGTGGAATTTAGTCTGTTATCTGAATTACAATTACAAGGAAAAAAACATGCAAATAGATGTGTAACATAAAGTGAGGGGTTATTTTTGAAAGTCACCCAGCCAGCTTCTACAGTCAGGTCATTGATGAGAAACCATACACTTGTTTGTGAAAGATTGTTCCAGAAGCATTGGAAATCCGAGTAGGAATAAATCAGATTAATTTTCAAAATTCACAGGGATAAACTTTTCATTATGAAATCATGAATGTTCTCTTCTATTTAAATTCAGATGTGGTTAGCTCCTTTTAAATATGTTACAATAATAAATAGTAGACTGACGGGGTGGCAGTGAATATCCTTGATCCCTGTAAATAATTAGCTTGGTCGGCCTATAGAGCATAATGTCTAACCTTGTAAAAATCCCAGCCTTCTAACTCTGTCTCATTAGCAAAAGTAAATAAGTCTGTGTTGGGCCCACAGACTAACACAGCGACCCAGTATTGTCCCAGGACCGGCCAGACGAGGGGAGCGTGCTTGCTGGCGGTAGTTATCAACCAGCTTTCCCTCTTCCCACGAGGAGCGGGACGTGATTAGGTCAGCTGCTCTGTCAGTTATTCCGGTGGTCCATACAGCCAACAGCAGAGGGGCAGACAAAGGACCTGCTTCTCCAGGGCACCCCAGAAGGGTGGCAGAGAGCTTCCCTGCTTCCCCGAGATGGGCCATGGGGCTTCAGTGAGATGACGCCAGTGGTCAGTGCGAACGTGGCACCAGCCCAGCCAGGCGCAAGCTGCCCAAGCTCCTCGCTTTAGTGCTCCCCTAGACGCACCCACACCCTCACTCTTGCCTCGGGCTGTTTACAGAGTCACTCTGTCATGGTCCATCCACTGATCCCTGCAGAGAAGGAGAATCCCGCTTCCTCTGTGCACAGCGTCTGCACACGCCTGACCCATCCTAGGACATAGGTGTCCTTCCTCCGTGTTCTAAGCAGTGTGACCGATGTCTTGCTTGGGCTGGAGAAGACGTCCGCAGTTGCCCTCTTCTTTTTCTTTCTAGTTTCATCCATTCAGCTCACCAGTATTGACTTTCTCTGTACTCTACGCTATTCTGCAAAAAAATAGTAGTGAAAGTCATTCAGTTGTGTCCAACTCATTGTAACCCTATGGATTGTAGCCTGCAAGGCTCCTCTGTTCATGGGATTCTCCAGGCAAGAATACTGGCGTGGGTTACCATTCCCTTCTCCAGGAGATCGGCCTGATCCAGGAATCAAACTCCAGTCTCCTGCATTGCAGGCAGATTCTTTACTGTCTGAACCACCTTAGGCACTTAGAATATTTGCATAAATAAAGTTGGTAAATAGATACTTACATAAATAGACAGTGCTTACAGCTTAGCTACCCTATGCTTGAAGTGAAAGCGAAAGTTGCTCAGTTGTGTCCAACTCTGGATTCTTTACCAACTGAGCCAACAGGAAGTCCTGGAATCCTGGAGTGGGTAACCTACCCCTTCTCCAGCAGGTCTTCCCGACCCAGGAATCAAAGTGGGGTCTCCTGCATTGTAGGCAGATTCTTTACCACCTGAGCTATCCAGGAAGCCCAAAACAGTGAAAGTGTTAGTCACTCAGTCGTGTCTGACTCTTTGCAACTCCATGGACTGCAGCCCACCGTGTTCCTCTGTCCATGGAATTCTTCAGGAAGAAATACTGGAGTGGGTGGCTGTTCCCTTCTCCAAGGGATCTTCCCAATCCAGGGATCAAACCTGGGTCTCCTGCGCTGCAGGCAGATTCTTTATCATCTGAGCCACCAGGGAAAGTCCCATGCTTATACTTTAGGAAAAGGGCAAATGTAATTGATAATTATAATTCATCAATTAAGTATCAGGCTATGATTGATAAATGCTGTACAGAGAATTTAAATAGGGTCTTGTGATAAAGAGCAGATTAGGTCTAGGAAGACCCAAAGGAGAACTCTGAAAGATGGGTGGAGGGAAGCAGGTTGGTCAGGGGCCCAGGCTGGAGGGACACCAGGCCAGGGGGGCGTCTCACAACCCCCGACCAGCAGCACAGGGCCCAGGCCGGGTGTCTCCTGACGCGCAGCCCTAAACAGGAGGTGATCTGGGTAGGCTGGTCCCTCTCCCACGACAAACAGGAGTTCTGCTCCAGGACAAGACCAGGTCACCCAGAACATCAGCGGGGAATGGCCAGAAGTGGCCAGAGGATATACTCCGCACACACCTAGAGACACTGGACACCCAGAGGCCCAGTGGCAGGGCCGGGGGAGGACCCGCCATCTGGGCCAGGAGACACTCTAGGCTCTGGGGCTGGGGACTCACCTCCTTGAGGCATCAGGTGGCCTGGCCTGGGGAAGATTCCCTTACTCCCTCAGATGACACCAGCAGGGACCAGGGCAGCCCCACCAGCACCAGGCAACAGGCAGACTGAGCACGCCAAGCATCCAACTGCCATTGGAACCACCGCCCAAGGAAGTAAGCCGAGAACTGTGTGCTGAACCTAAACGAGGTGACCGCCTGCTGAAATAGAAGACCCCAATGGCACCAGCCTCCTAACATAGTAACTTCAGTGTCCTGGACACAAGTGGAGACCGCACGTCATTCCAAGAACTAGGAATATCACCACCAGAGTGGAAAAAGGCAATGAGACCGTGTCCTCGCCAAGACCAGATCAGATGCTGAAACCATCGGGCAGGGCTTTAAAGCAGCCATGAACGCACATGCACCAGTGAGGAGCTCCAGGTTCTCTGAAAACGGATGAAAGGGTAGAAACCTTGGCAGAGGAATAGAAAAAAAAAAAATAGGTTATTTTTTAAAAGAACCAAAGAAAATCACAGAACTGAAAACTACAATAACCAAAATAGAAAACTTAGCAGCCACCCTCAGTCGTGGATCAGGGATGACAGAGGCCAGGGTCAGTGACCTTGAGGACAGGTCAGCAAGTCGACACGATCTCAGTAACAGAGAAAATCGACTGAGAGACGTGCACAGAGCTCAGGGCCTGCTGGACAGCGCCCAGAGATCCCGCAGCCACCACACAGAGCCCAGAAGAGAGCACAGCAGTGGAACTGAAAGAAGGCTCCCCTGGTGACTCGGAACCCGCCTGCCAATGCAGGA
The DNA here is from genome assembly GCF_003369695.1 of Bos indicus x Bos taurus. NCBI lineage: Eukaryota > Metazoa > Chordata > Mammalia > Artiodactyla > Bovidae > Bos > Bos indicus x Bos taurus. The sequence continues at coordinate 1,566,994 of NC_040079.1, read as the reverse complement.
GGTGCGAGATGCTGGGCCCCCTGGAGAAGGAAATGGCAACCCACTTCAGTAGTCATGCCTGGAAAATTCAATGGACAGAGGAGACTGGTGGGCTACAGTCCATGGGCTGCAGAGTCAGACACAGCTGACCGTGCACAGACACCAACAGAGGAGCCCACGGAACAGTGGCTGCAAAACGGGGATGTGGGAAAAGACGCGCACTGCAAGATCAAGATGCTGAGCCTATCCTAACCAGGACAGACCCAAAGAAATCCATCCAGACATGTCGCACTTAAATTCAGGAAACTCAGACAGAGAATCGTGAAAGCAGCCAGAGAAAAAGCACGAACTACCGATAGATGAACATCAATTCGATTAGAGCAGCTTTGTCATCTGAAACCCCAGAGACCAGAGGAAAAGGCATGACACTTGTCCAGGGCTGGAAAAATGACCTGTGAGCCACAAATTCTGTCGCCTCAGTAAAACTGTCCTTCAGGACTAAAGGGAAAGAAGACATTCTCAGAAGAAAAAACTAACAGAATCTGTTGCTAGTAGCCCTTCATGTGTGTGCTCTGTTGTGTCTGACTCTTTGCCACCCTGTAGACTATAGCCCGCCAGGCTCCTCTGTCCACGGGATTCTCCAGGCAAGGATACTAGAGTGGGTTGCCATTCCCTTCTCCAGGGGAGCTTCCTGACCCAGGGATTGAACCCCTGTTTCCTGCATTGGCAGGTGGATTCTTTACTACTGAGCCCCTGGGGAAGCCCCAACAACCCTTCAGACATGGCTAAAGGAAGGTCTTCAGATGTTACGGAAATGACAAAAGAAGGAATCTTGGAGCATCAGGAAGGAAAAAGGAATGGCAGAAACAGGGGTCAATGCAACAGGCTTCCTTTTCCTCGTGAGTTTTCTAAGTCATGTTTGATGATTGCAATAGAAATTGTGATGCTGTTCGATACCCAGGACCAGGATGTGTAACAGTGGAGCCTAAAGGAAAGCAAGGTTCCCGCACTTCACCTCCCCGGCACCACACACCCTCCCTAGGTGCTCATGGGAGGAAGCTAACCCAGAGCTATCACGTGGCAAGGTGATACCAAATTTGGGGAAAACACACTGACGTGTGCGTGATTCGCACTATATAACTAAGATCCGATGCTCCATCGAACTCTAATTAAAATGTGAGTCCTCCCAACATGGGTACAGAAAAATCCTTCATGCTTATCCTTCCTCCGACTCAACATCAGTCAGACCTGCTAATTCACAAGTATCCTCATCTGATTACAGAGTCAGTGCCTTAGATCACGGCAGCTGCCTGGGTTCGCAGTCATGAATTTAAGACAATCAGATAAAAAGCCATCCTTCTCCAGCGCACACATCCAGAAGGTCTGATTCCCCCTTGAAAGTGGTTAGTGATTTTCTGTCTTATCGAAGCGTTGCCTCCATTATTCGTTTTATTCCAATAACAGCTGCTGCTGCTGCTGCTGCTGAGTCGCTTCAGTCGTGTCCGACTCCGTGCGACCCCATAGACGGCAGCTGCTGCTGCTGAGTCGCTTCAGTCGTGCCTGACTCCGTGCAACCCTGTAGACAGCAGCTGCTACTATCTGCCAAACTGGCCACCGAGAAATGGAGACTTGGCAACAAATGAGAGAATGGGAAAGGAGACCAGGGATACTTAGAGAAGATGGGGACCGGGGGCAGCCGTGACGATGGGGTCCAGGCTGCCCAAGACCCTGGGGTGGAGTCAGAGAGGGAGGTGACAACCCCTGCCCTCCCCCCGGGACCTGGGGACCTGGGTACTGTCTCCGCACGTGACCTCCCTGCTCACCCCCTCCCATGACGGAGTGGCCATTTCAGGGGGGTTCTTCCTCGAAGAGGCAGCCTAGGAGGGGACCCTGGGGAGGCTGCCGTAGTATCAATCTGTTCGTTTCTGGTCACCCCACTCCTGCAGAAGTCCGGGCTTGTGTGTATCCCCACACGTGACAGTTCAGTGGGTCCCTGCTGCATGAGCTGTTTGTCCCCAGGAGGACCCACCTGCCCCGACCCCCTGTGCCTTTACCTGGGTTTATCTGGGCCACCCGTGTCCACTGCCTGCCTCTCCCTCAGTGATCCTGGCCCCGAGAGTCAGCACAGCCCACCGTGGCAGAGACACTAGACCCAGAGAAGGACGGATGCCCTGTGTGTGTGTGTGTGTGTGTGTGTGTGCGCACACTCAGTCATGCCCAGCTCTTGGTGACCTCATGGACTATGTCCCGCCAGTTTCCTCTGTCCATGGAATTTCCAGTCAAGAAAACTGGAGTAGGCTTCCATTTCCTTCCCTATGGGATCTTCCTGGCTCAGGGATTGAACTCACGTCTCTTTCATCTCCTGCACTGGCAGGCAGGGGCTTTACCAGCTGAGCCATTGGACAGACCCTTGGGTGGTTCCCTGAAGTGGCAGCATCCCGGGTGGCTGTGGAGATTGGCTCTCCTGCCCTCTCTCATCTGCGCTCTGGCCACCACAGACTGGAGGAGGGATGCCTGCCCCCCTCACCTCCTGAACCGAGGAGCCTAGCCCTGCCCCTGCCTGGGGTCGGGCAGCACTCCCCGACAGCTCCAGGCCCCTCTCACCCACACACCCTAGGACTTCTGCTGCCGTCGAGTTCCTGAGCCATGAAGCTCAGGGCCAGAGCCTGAGCCGTGAGAGATTTCCCGTGTTAATGAAGGTGCCATTGGATGCCTTGCCCAGGAAAGATGCTCTTGACCCAGCCTGAGGGTCAGCAGAACCAGCCCCTCTGTCGGGGGGAGGCTGCCAGGAAATGAGTCTAAGGAACTGGAGGAAGGCTGTCGGGTTTGCATGTGCCTCCCTGGATGGTCCTAGAGACACTGAGGGCCTGTGCGGGTCTCCGGGGGCCCGGGCCCCCCGGCTGCTCTCCCTGGGCATCCTGGGTGAAACCTGTCGGCAACAGACAAGTCGTGGGGCCCGAGCTGTGCCCCACCCCCACCCGCACCTTTTTTCCCTTCAGTTGAAGCTCATCGTCACACTCTGTGACTCTCCTGCCTCTCCTTGCACAGAGCGGTCATGCCGCAAACAAAACACTAAAACGGGAGCGTTTTGGAGAAAAAAATAGAATCCAGAATATCCTGAGCCGCTTAAATTCCTCTGGGAAAGCGGAGGGAACAGTTGTGGAAGTATCAGTCGTTCTGCTCTATTTAGACTTTACACATCAAGTTTGTATGTGGTCATGAAATATGTATAAATGGAGGCATTATCATAATTCTATCATAATTTACTACTTGACCAAAATAAACTAATAAGATAAATAAATAGAGCCGCTTCTGCCCAACTGACTAATATGACCCCGCATAGAAATAAAATATTGGATGAGCTGGAGATGCCAAGTTTAAACCAGATTAGGGACAGAGTCTCAGTGGGCTGTTTCGATATAATTAACGTGATGATTTAATATGTTTTTAGCTCAGAACCATCGTGAGAGGGTTTTTTTTGCAATAACGTAGAAATGAAGACACAGTCATCTGAGCTGCAGAGGAATAAAAGGTTGTAATATTTTTGAGTTCTCTTGGCAGAGTGATCCATTCTCATCAATCTCAGGCTCTGCAGGAGAACATAAGCATGTTTTTCTTCCAGTCACTCATAGCCGTTATTTAATGTGGGGTAGCCACCACAGTCCTCATTAATATATTAACCTATGGCTCAAAAAGGCCTCGCAGTAAACCAGCTGAAGCCTCCTCCTGGCAGCTTTATGTCACAGGGTTAGCAGACATTAACCACTGGGAACACTGGCCTCAGGGATGAGCCCAAAGTTAATAAGCAGTTGGAACCGGGAAGCAGAAAGAGGGAGCCAGGAAGCCCACCTCGTGGACACACACACAAGCTGTTCGGGAGAGAAGGGCAAGCCCACGTGTGATGCAACCTTGTCACGGAGCGTTCTGCAGCTTCCAGAGGAATGATCTGGGCCTACGTGTTGCGAAGTGGAACCAAGTGCTAAATATATGGTTACATTAAAAAAAAAAACGAAGATAGTACAAGGGATGACCCTTCCTTGCTCAGCGTTCTAGCACTGAGGGGTCCCTAAAAGAGCGGCCGATCCCTGGCCTGATCGCCCTTCGATCTCCCTGGGGACACGCAGCACACTTTCTGAGTTGCCCCAGACTGGGGTTCGGTCAGGGGAAAGCCACAGACTCCTGTCGATACGTGAGGAGACAGTTAAGCGCACGTCTGGACTCTGCTCCCCCATCTCCAGATGACTCCCGGGGCAAGTGTCGTCCCATCAGAGCCCCGGGGCTCCCACCCCGCTCCCCTACAGTGAGCCGGGCGCAGGTGAGCCCCGCAGGACACAAGAGCCGGGGCCTCGTTTGTAGCCTGAAGGTCAACCAAGACGGACCAGACCTAACTGGGAAGCCAGCAACAGGAAGGAGACGAGCGAGGGAAACAAGAAAAGGGAGCCAAGAAGCCATATGCACCTATGACCCCGTACTGACTTAAGATACACACAGCGTGTCAGAGGAAGACAAATACTGCATGATATCACTTGTGTGCGTAATCTGAAAAAAACAAACCATACAATGAACTTATTTACAAAGCAGAAACAGACTCACAGACACAGAAAACAAACCGATGTGTATCAGAGGGGCTGGGGCGGGGGAGATAAATTAAGAGTTTGGGATTAACAGATACGCAGTGCTAGATACAAAACAGAGAAGCAACAAGGACCCGCCGTGTAGCACAGGGAGCTCTATCCAATAGCTTGCAATAACCTGTGATGGAAAAGAAGCTGAAAAAGAGCAGATATAGAGAGAGAATTCCCTGCTGGTCCAATGGCTAGGACTCGGCACTTTCACCGCCACGTCCCGGGTTCAGTGCCTGGTCGGGGAGCTGGGGTCCTGCAGGCCTGGCAGCACAGCCAAGAAAAGAAGAACGTATGTTCAGTTATATATGTAACCCTGGAGAAAAGAATGGCAACCCACTCCAGTATTCGTGCCTGGAGAATCCCATGGACAGAGGAGCCTGGCGGGCCACAGGGTCACCAAAGAGTGGGACACGACTGAGGGACTAAATAAATAAATATAAAACACAAGTTGCTGTGGTTTAGTCGCTCAGTCGTGTCCGACTCTTTGGTGACCCCAGGGACCGTAGCCCATCAGGCTCCTCCATCCATGGGATTCTCCAGGCAAGAATACTGGAGTGGGTTGCCGTGCCCTTCTCCAGGGGATCTTCGCAACCCAGGGATCGAACCCGTGTCTCCTGCATTGCAGGCGGATTCTTTACCAGTGGGCCATGTAACCAAATCACCTTGCTATACACCACACAGTAACACAAGGCTGTAAGTCAACTTTACTTGAATTAAAAATATATGAGGTACCTAGAATGGTCAGATTCATAGAGTCAGGAAGTATTTTGGTGTTAATAGATACCAGGGGCCAGGGTCAGGGTGGAGGGGGTGGCGGGTGGGGACTTAGTGTTTAATGGGTGACTTTGATGCGTCAATGTGGGCTCATCTCTAGTAAAAAGTGAACCATCCGGTGAATGACGTCAGTAGAGGGGGAGTCTCTGCACGTGTGGGAACAGCTTACTCCAGGCCTCAGGACTCTGCACTCCCAAGTTCATTGCCACATCGGTTACAACAGCCAGGATGTGGAAACAATCCATGTGTCCATCAACAAGTGGATAAAGAAAATGGATGCACACAATCAAACACAATCCAATGTTGAAAAAGAATATACATTATCTTCTCTTCTGTACTACACCCTGGGTGAGCCAGGAGAACATCATGGTAGGTGAAATAAGCCAGTCATGAGGGACAAACCCCACATGAGTCCACTCACCCAAGGAATCTAAAACAATCAGACTCGAAGAACCAGAGGGTGGAACGGTGAGCCGGGGGCTGGGGGGAGACCTAGAGCAAACGGGCATGAAGTCTCAGGTGTGCCGGAGAAGCGGTTTCCAGAGGCCTGTTGTACAGCGTTGTACCCCCACTGAACGTTACTTTATCGAATCCCAGAAAATTAGCCAAGAGTGTAGGTCTCATGTTCAGTGTTCTTACCACAAAAAAAGAGAGGGGCGTGACGAGTTGGGAGGTGAGGGATAAGTTTACTGACTGTGGGAAAGGAATAATCTCCAGACTCACCAAATTCAGTGCATCACATAGGTGTGTTTTATATGCTTATCATTCAGTTCAGTTCAGTTCAGGCGCTCAGTTGTGTCCGACTCTTCATGACCCCATGAATCACAGCACGCCAGGCCTCCCTGTCCATCATCAACTCCCGGAGCCTACCCAAACTCGTCCATTGAGTTGGTGATGCCATCCAGCCATCTCATCCTCTGTCATCCCCTTCTCGTCCTGCCTTCAATCTTTCCCAGCATCACAGTCTTTTCCAATGAGTTAGCTCTTTGAATCAGGTGGCCAAAGTACTGTAGTTTCAGCTTCAGCATCAGTCCTTCCAATGAACACCCAGGACTGATCTCCTTTAGGATGGACTGGTTGGATCTCCTTACAGTCCAAAGGATTCTCAAGAGTCTTGCTCATCATTGGGACCTCAATAAAGCCTCCCCTGGTGGCTCTGATGGTAAAGCATCCACCCGTAATGCAGGAGGCCCAGGTTTGATCCCTGGGTGGGGAAGATCCCCTGCAGAAGGGCATAGCAACCCGCTCCAGCATTCTTGCCTGGAAAATCCCATGGACAGAGCAGCCTGGCGGGCTACAGTCCATCGGGCCACAGAGTCAGACATGACTAAGCAACTAAGCTCATGCACGCACACACACAGGCCGACAAGAATGCCTGTTTGGGTGTTGGCGTGATGCCATTGTGGTGGTTCTCTTGGCAGTAGCGGAAGGGCAGGTTTAGCTGTGTCCGGAGGCCCTGGAACACCAGTGGTTCTGCATTGTTGGCACAAAGGAGGATCTCCAGTTTAGTTAATTTCAGAGACCACATGGCCAGATCAGCTAAGAACTATTCTCAAACCTTCCGATGTGAGGGCCATGTAAAACAGAGCCATCTTACCATAATTAAACATGGAATTTGATGTCAGGGGGCCATTCCTACCCACTCTGATTTCCTCAGTGACATTATGACAAAGGCAGAAGGTGCATTAAAAGCTTTGGATCTATATTGAGGTCGTAAAATCTGGCCCATAGACAGTTCCTGTCTGGGGATTCATATGCCAGAGATAGATCAATAAATGCTGTGAAAAGTTCCACCAACCGTTCCATAAACTCTGAGTGAATACTCCCTAGCTGAACACTACAGTGTTCCCATAATTCCGGTACTAAATGTACCACTTACTCAAATGAAATAATTTATTTTCTATTTATTTTCTTTGGGGAAATCAACTGAGAAACAAAAGGTTCGACTTGCCTCGTTTTCCAAGTAAAATCCTGAAAACACCCCCAGGTTAGCACCAAACCAGATAGGCGCCCTTCCCCACCCGCTCAGTGGACTCCGGAGGCTTTTAGTCTTGATACCATAAAGCTCTAGTGGTGATGCGGTTTGTGGTCAGAGGAATGCCTGTCTCGTGGCACAAGCCAGCTCTTACCATCTGACCAGAAGGAATACAAAGAAGCAAAATACATATTAGTATAAATGTCCACTCTTTAAAAACCTGTAGAAATTGCTCTCTGAACGACAGAACATGTGCACATTTCCGTGGTCCTCAGACAGGTGGCAGGTGGCAAGGGCCAGCGGGCATTGCCCAGGCCAGGGGCCTTTGGCTGCACGTTCCCGCTCTCCACAAGGAGCACTTTCCTGGCACCCAAGAGATGAATCATGCTTTTCGCAAAGGAGACACGCGGTTGGGTAACACGAGACCTTGACTGACGCTGGTCTCTCGATTTACGGGTGTGTCTTTGGCAACCACGCTGTTTAAAACATGCCTCATTGAAAAGCTGGTGTTTAGGTGGCATTTGACTGTTGCTGAAGATTCACTCTCTACTAATAAGAAGATTATGCTGTCTACACAGGTCCCGGGTCTCCCAAGCCACGGGTCCAACCTCCGATAAATCGCTCGCCAGGTGACAGATAATTGTTTTCTTCCGGGTAGTCATTATTTCTTTGTCTTGCTATTTTTTTAATGCAGTATAAATGTTACGGAAGCAACATAAGAAAGATGTTTTGTAGCAGCAGCATTGCTGGGTGAATGCAAAGACTTAAATACCTAATAAGTATTCACACTGTTGAATCAGTGTTTTTAGAGGGGCCCATTTTTCACCAGCATAACGCCACTCGAGCAGCGCTTGGTCCTTCAGGGAACACATGGAAAGGCCCCTGAAGTCCCCAGGTAGCCCGCCAGGAAGCCCCAGCCAGCACCGTCTGCCCTGACTCGCCCAACCCCCCCCCTCCCCCTGCAAGCCGAGGGATGAGCACAATCCTGTGTCTGATGCACCTCCTGGGATCTTGGGGACACTAAGTGAACTGACGTGTTTTTAAAAACTTAGACTACTGCCCAGCTCATGGTAAACCCGCCCTGACTGTGAACCATTACCTTATTGCCACTGACGTGGAACAATTAACGTCTAAGCTCATTATGTGCTAAATCGCATTAGCACAACAGTTTAATACAAGACCACTTAATAACTTTTTTTTAAAGGACCTGTTAAAAATTCTCCCAAAGAATGAAAAATGCTGTAGTGTGGATAATTAAAATAATCACGATGAGCCCACAACTTCCCGTGGGACCCTTGAGAGCCAAGCGACTCCACCAGGGATTCCCCACCCTGCCGCTGTGGACACTGACAACCTCTCCACTTCAGTCCATCGGGGGATGCGTGTTCTGGAGGCCTCTAAGGAGTCAGACAAGTGTCTCCCAGGTCCTGTCCTTGGGGAGAGACAGGCAAGGGCCGACACGCGGGTACCAGGGAATTCTGACCTGGGGAGACATCTGGGAACATGGAGGAAGAGACCCAAAGTCAATTTCAAAGCAGAGGTCATGTCTGGTTGGGGCTGGGTGGGTTGAGGCAGTGTCGCTGTGAGCACGGGGCAGGGAATAGGGAAGAGGGAAGAACCCCCTGGGCAGAGGGAAGAACCAGCAGGAAGCTGGGACCAAGGCTGCTGGCTCTGGGCTTGGAGGGAGAAGAAGCCGTCTGAGATGCCCAAGGGTGTGTCTGTCTGCCAGCCCTGCCCCCGCCCCTGGGGGTCAGTGCATCCTCTGCTGGACCCCATCCTCACAATTGGTCTGTTCCCCCGGCACGCGAGGGCTTCGGGAAACAGAAAGGACAGAGTAGGACCCCCTCTCCTTCTCCCCAGTGTCTGTGTGTGTGTGTGTGTGTGTGTGTGTGTGTGTGTAAGAAAGAATTTGGGATTGAGGGAGGAGGAAACCAAGTTTGAATTTAGAAAAATTAGGAAGAATAACTTTCCCTTGGTTATTTCTGGATCATTGTTTGATGCTTAGCAGTAGGTTTTATTTCTTTTAACTGCTCTGTTGAGCTGTATTCTTCCAGAAGCAGACCTTGAGACAGGGACCTCAGCGAGTCAGGTTTGATGGAGGTCTGAGTGCGGTGGGGGTCCTGCCAGGATGGTGAGCACCCCGGTGAGGGTGTGGGCAGCTGGACGTGCCCAGTGACCCTCCAATCCTGTCTGGCTGGGGAAGAAGCTGAGCCGGGCCGAGGTCTGCCCCTGGGGGCACCAACCCTCTAGGCTCCTGCCCACCTCCATGCCAGGGGAGGCCCGAGAGAAAGCCCCTTGCTCCAGGATGCCCAGGCACGAGCCACGTGGGGGGCACAAGCAGACACTGACGGCAGCGGCTTCTCCCGCCTTCTTTTTCAAACTTTTTGATAGTATCTGAGAATTTTACTCTGATAAAAAGAAATCAAAAGAAAACTATTTCCATTTAGAAAAAATAAGATCTGCCTGGTTATTATCACAGTCCCGGAGGTTCTGAGTGGAGAAAATGGTATCTGCCTTTAGGCTGGGGTCTGCGTAACCTGGAAGGCTGGTCGTGTAGCTAGCAATGACACTAAGCAGCATTATGCAGTCTGAAAGGGCAGCCTTCCAGGGGTGTGTGTGTGTGTGTGTGTGTGTGTGTGTGTTTACATCCAAGTTTTACCAGTTTGCTCTAATATAAGCAAAATACAGTGTAACCAGGATAAGTCTGATAGCTGTCTAGAAAGACAAAGAGTTTTAAAAATAGAGCTAAAGGCAGCAGACACCCTTGTTCCCGTGTCAGCAGTCACTGCCAACACGGAGTTAGGCTGGATGGCCTCGTGCAGAATGTTCACGGGAAACATGATACTGAACCGCCTGACCACAAAGCCCGCTGTGGCGCCGACCACAGAGACGCCACTGAACGGCAGTGAGAGGCCGGGGCACTTCCTGGTCCAGTGGCTAAGGCTGTGCACGTCCACCGCAGGGGCCCGGGTTCCATCCCTGCTCTGGGAAGTAAGATCCAGCGGCCAAAAAAAAAGATTAATAAAAAAAAATAGAAATCTTACATAACTAACAAAATAGGCTTAATTTTTGCCGAGAAGATACAGTGAGCCCACGTCAGAAATGTGTTGTTGTTTACTTGACAAGTCGTGTCCGACTCTTTGCGACCCCGTGGACTGCAGCACGCCAGGACGGCCTCCCTGTCCCTCACCATCTCCCAGGGGTTTCCCAAGTTCACGTCCATCGAGTCGGTGATGCCTTCCAAACATCTCATCCTCTGTTGCCCCCTTCTCCTCTGCACTCAGTCTTTCCCAGCATCAGAGTCTTTTTCAGTGAGTCAGCTGTTCCATTCAGGTGGCCAAAGTACTGGAGTCAGAAATGTAACCTCCCTCCTTCAAGAGCATTTAGGTCATGTGCGCTCCACAAGGGAGAAGCATCTCCAGATAATAGAAAAATACACTGAAAATGGGTAGAAGTATATAGAAAGAACAGGAAGAGCTAATGAAAATTAACGACACAGCTGAACTCCAGCCAGAAGTGGATGTGACTTTATGTTACTCAAACGCGTAAGCGCGGACCGAGGCAGCCCACGCCAGGGAACAAAGGTTTTGTAAGGACTTTGGTAATCCAGAATGAAATTGATAACCACAGTGAAAGCCGCGACATTAATAAAAAAGGGATCAATGACACAGACAAATATATTTACAGATCATCGCCTCAACTTGAGGCCTGCAAAGACCCAGATGCATCACTGCCTTCAATTTTATTTATAGATCAACGTCTTAATGTGACAAATAGTTGGCTTGCAAACTAAAACTACTGAAGATCACGAAGTACAGCTACGGCTTTTTCCCTTTGCTTTACTCGGCAGAGATGTCAGCCCAGGTCTACGACCTGGGGGCAGCTCCTTGGTCCTCTGTGAGTGGGTGTCACCTGGTGAGCTTACCCTGCAGCGAACAGAACAAACCACACACTCTGGCCCGAGGACGAGCTTGGATCAGAGGCCCGCCTTCACTGGGAGACCCTCCCCGGGGGCCTCCCGGTCCATCTGACCCCCTTGCCCAAGCTCACCTGGCCCCCACTGCTCTTGGCTAAACATGCAGCTGGTAATTAACAAGCATGCATGGGTGCTAAGCACTCAGTCCCGTCTCACCCTCTGCGACCCCCTGGACTGTAGCCCGCCAGTCTCCTCTGTCCTTGGGATTCTCCAGGCCAGGATACTAGGGTTGGTGGCCATTCTCTTCTCCAGGGGATCTTCCCAACCCGGGGACCGAACCCACACAGCTTAAGTCTCCTGCGTCGGCAGGGGGCTCTCTACCACTAGCGCCACCTGGGAAGTCTTTCTCTTAACATAATGAGAGGAGAAGACTGAGGATGTGGAGGTGCACCTGTCTGGGCCCCAGGAGGATCTGAAGGCGTTTACTCGCTCATTTATTCATTCATTCGTTCACTGCCTGCTTCCTGCCTGGAGTTGAGGCAGCCCTGGAGCTGGGAACAGGCCGCAGGAAGTTGAAGAAGCCGGAATCAAGCTGCTGCCTCCGCAGACGCAGAGGGAACCACAGGATTCCCCTGGGACGGGGGTCCCACGGGAGCAGCAGGCAGGGAGACGGCTCCAGCCACGGCAGATGGATAGGGCACGTGGGACGCCAGGGAGGCCAGGCCCAGGAGCCCTGGCAGAGGGGGCGGCGGCTGTCGGGGGGACCGGAAGGGCTGACGTGGGCTGTCAGGCCGAGTGGACTGCAGAAGACAAGATCAGGCCGGGCCCGGGGCAGCGGCTGGGGCAGCAGGCCTGGGTCTGACTGGACCATCTCTATCGGAGTCGGAGGGCTGGCTGCTGGGGAGGAGGCGGGCTGGTGAGGCTGCTGCAGAGGGGCTCGCTGGTCTGCCACCTGTCAGGTGGGCCAAGAGGACTCCCCAGGCAGGTCCTCATGAAGGAGGAAACCGACAGAACAGGCTCCACCTTGAAAGCAGGACTCCATCTTGGGCCGGATTGTGGACTTTGAGCTGTACGCCCAGTATCTATGGAAACGACTTACCAGCTGGAAAACCAGACCACCCCCCCCAACCATGGAAGAGCCCCAGGGCTCCTACCTAGACTCTCCGTCCTAAAAGAATACCCTAATTATCTGTGTAACCAGATGGAATCATAAATTCTATTGTGCTTATTGGGGTATGAGCACAGGCCTATTGATAACTGTCCACTGTTAACTACCTAGGCTTAAGGCACACGAATCGCGGGTTAGCTTGGATTGTATCTTTCTTTTCCTTTGTTCAGACTAGTTTCGGGGAGTTTGGGGGGCGGGTTTGAGCACGTACACTTAGGGTATATATGGTTTTCACAAAAACTGGTCGGGTCCTCGGCTAAGAGGAGACTCTGCCTTGGGCCCTCGGGTGTAATAAACTGCACTCCACCATCTGCATTGTCCTTCTGAGTGAGTTTGTTTCCCAGAACGTGTGGCTACAACACTCACACTCTCTATTTGGAGGAGTTGGCCCAGGTTTCTGGTTGGAAATTGACATTATCTGTTCATTCAAAAAATATATTTATACAATTTCCCTAAGCAGGGATTCCCAGGTGGCGCTAGCAGTGAAGAATCTGTCTGCTCATGCAGGACATTAAGAGATGCGGGTTTGATTCCTGGGTTGGGAAGATCTCCTGGAGTAGGAAAAGGCAACCCACCCACATGTTCTTGCCTGGAGAGTCCCATGGACAGAGGAGCCTGGAGGGCTACAGACTATGGGGTGGCAGAGAGTCAGACACGGCTGGAGCGACTTGGCACACACACACCGAGAAAATGTGTAGGGTGGTAACTTTGTAAAACACTGAGACGCTCCCACACACACAGGAATATTTGTTGAGGCACTGTTGAATAGTGCTGTATGCATGTTTTTAAAAGGAAACGAACATTCACCATTAGTGGATTGGTTCCATAAACTATGCCCATAAACCCACTGAGAAGAATGAGGGACCCAGAACGAGCAGGTCTCCCACACTCAGTGCTGGGGAGGGGGCCGGGACCCTGGGAAGCTGGTAGATGCAGATTCTGGCCCCGGGGTCTGGGAGGACCTGCCGTGCTGCGCTTCCAACAGGACCCCAGGCAGCGCTGCTGTCTGTGGAGGTTCCTGAGGTGGGAAACCCAGGAGCAGACGGGCAACTGCACAGCAACGCGCCCTACTTTGGTGAAGAGTGATCGAAACGCCAGTTAACACGTGCGTTGACTCTCTGGAAGGAAGCGAGTTTCTGGGGGGAAGAGCTGGAGGCAGCCCCCCTTTTTCTAGTATTTATTTCTGTGGCCACACCGGGTCTTAGTCATCTGCACCAGCTCCTAGATGCAGTCTGCGGGTTCTGCTCCCTGACTAGAGATTTAGCCTGAGCCCCCGGCACTGGGAGCTCGGAGTCTCAGTCACTGGACAGCCAGCGAAGTCCCCGGACTCCCCTTTCTTCATCACACATCTAACCATGGTATTTCAGGGTTTTATGGTGAACATGAATTATTTTTGTACCTGAAAAAAAACGTTTAAAAATAAGCAATAGGTAAATTAAAACAAAAAAAAAGTTTGGGAAGCTGAATATTCTGGACTGAATGTCTGTGTTCCCCCAAATGCCTGTGTGTTAGGGGGAAGGTGTTAGGAAGTGGGGTCTTTGGCAGGTGATTAGGTTGTGGGGGTGGGTGCTGATGATGGGGTTAGGGTCCTTATACCCGGGTCCCCAGACGGGCCCATAGCCTCCCCCAAGGTGGGGACAGCGCCTGAGGATGGCCACCAGTGAACCTGGAAGCGAGTCCCCACCAGATAGCAGGTCGGGGCACCTGGACCTCCGACTGCCAGCTCCAGAGGCGCGGGGAGTGGACATCTGAAGTTTCAGCCGCCATTCATGGTGTTCGGTTGCAGGAGCCCGCACGGACTAAGACACAGAGCAGAAGGTTAGGCTTCAGCTGTGCATCATCTTACTCTTCATAGATCATCCATGCTATTATTTTGAAGAGCTGTCAGCAGCCAGCAGTTTGTTCCAGGCCGGGGAGCAAGCGTCTGATGCAACAGCCTCCGTCCACCCATCAATTCTGAGTCGCCGCAGGCAGCCCTGCCAGCTGCCCGGCCGTCGCTTCGAAACGCAGCCCCGTCCTGGTCACCCAGCCTCTGCCCACGACTTCACCAGCTCCCCACGCGCCCAGCATCAAGCTGAGGCCACGCCCCCCCGGCTTCGCCCACTCCTCCAGCCCCACCTCTGGCCCGCGCCTGCGCACACAGCGCACACACGCCGACACCGGCCCTTCCACACGCTGTGCCTGCGTTGCCCGTTCATCTGTCCGTGTCATCCGTGGGCTCCTTCACGTTTGCAGCCAGATGCCCAGGCCCCCTTGTTCCCCGGCCAGCCCCTCCCACCAGAATCAGGGGAAAAGGTTCCATCCAGCGCCCCAGGCCTGCGGCCCTGTTGAGGCTCCAAGAGGCGCAGCTTCCCCAGGTGTGGGGCAGACAGAATCGCCACAAAGGCCGCCTTCCCCGAGGATCCTGGGCCTGAAAAACACCCCCAAGACTCCCCCACGTTAAGCCCCCACAAGGTCTTCAAAGTCGTGACTTCAGAGCAAGAAAACTCCTGAGCGAAAGCCGGGCCCCTGTCAGAGCAGAGGCGGAGGACGTGAGGGCCGCTGACCCCGAGCCTGGCCGGGTACCAGCCCCTCCCAGAGCACGCCGAGGGAGCGAGTGATGGGATTCAGGTCAGGTCAGGTCAGGTCAGTTCAGTCGCTCAGTCGTGTCCGACTCTCTGCAACCCCACGGACCGCAGCACATCAGGCTTCCCTGTCCTTCACCAACTCCCGAAGCTTACTCAAACTCATGCCCATGGAGCCGGTGATGCCATCCAACCACCTCATCCTCTGTCATCCCCTTCTCCTCCCACCTTCAGTCTTTCCCAGCTTCAGGGTCTTTTTGGTTCCTGTTAAAAGGGGTGGGTGCAAGGCTGGCTGGCTCCCTCCCCCAGTCAGCACCAGAGAAATTACTGGAGGACAGGAGAGCCTGGGGAGGGGGACCTGGTCGGGGGCCCCTCCCGCTGCCCCTCACCCCCAGGCCCAGGGTGCCAGCTGGGAGGAGGTCCTCCCCCTCACTTCTCTCCAGGAATTGTGGACACTGGTCTGGGAGGTCTCCGCTCCCGGCCCAGCCTTTGCCGGCCGGGTGAACCCTCGGGACACAAGCCCTCACTGGGGAGGCCTCCGCAGCCACACGCAGGTGACCCAGAGGGACAGGCCAGCAAGGAGGGCCCCGCAGAGCTTCGGGGGGACGGGGTCCGTTTCATTGAGGAACGAGTTACTTCAAAACTCACTGTTATGGCGGCCCTGTGGGATGGGGCGCTGATCCGCACTTTGCAGGTCATGCAGCAGCGAGGTCAGGATGGGAACCCCAGCGCTGGCTGGCACTTCCATGCGGGTGTCCTCCCGTCACCATCCAGCCCTGAGTCCTGCGGGCCCCAGCTCCCGCCTTCCCCATGCTGTGCTCCTTTCCCGGTACAAACCACCCCCCTTAAAGCAGACATCCACAGGCTGGGTGCTGAGGCTGAAGGCTGGGAATCTAGGTGTGGGCGGGGTGGGCTCCCCCGGCTGCAGGACAGGTCCTGACCAGGCGGACCTTCCTCCAGCCTCTGCTGTGGACCGTCCTGGGAGTCCCAGCCCCCTGAGTCCTCATGGCTGCCTCCGACGTCCAGGTGGGTCTCCCGGGTTGGAGCTGGGACTCCAGTCTCCCTCTCTTAGGAAGCCTTGTCCTTGGACGCAGGGCCTGCCCAGGCCAGCAGGGCCTCCTCCCACCCACGTATCTGCAAAGGCCCTATTTCCACACCAGGTCAGGTCCCTGAATGCCAGCAGATTTGAACTCTGGGGGCACCGGTCACGCTGGCGGGTGGCCGTCCATGGCACCATAACGGGGGACCATCACCCCGGCAATCCGAGCAACACCAGTGAAGGACAGGGGCGTCTTCACCCCGAGCCTTGAGGCCCGGAGGCCTGAGGCCGGAGCAGTGAGCGCGGGACGGGGCTCCTGCGATCAGCGCGCGGTTCCCACGATGCCACCCCCCCAGGTGCCCGTGCACGCCCCTCCCCAAGGATCCACCCCCCCCAGAAAGCGCGGAGCCTTCTTTACCATCATCCGTAAGGTTTTAAGTGATACTGTAATTGTGCTCACAAGCCCCTCTTGTGGGCTTGTGGGAGAGCCTGGAGGGACCCATCATTCTAAACAGGCGGGGTCATTAGCTGCTTTGTTTTTGGTTTGACCAAATACCTTTGCATCCAAGACCAAATATTTCTTTCTCTTTTTGAATTTTAATTGAATTATTTTATGCCTGTTTTTAGTTTTGTTTTTTTTTGGTTTTTTTTTTTTTTTGAGTGTGATCATGAGCCAGTTTAATGGTCTGTATCCATTTAATGGTCTGTGTGGTTTTCCATTCTTTGAGATAATCAAGAAGCAGGATTTTAATACATAACCTTGAAGAGGTCTCTTAATTTGTAGTAATACTTTTGAGCCAATAACGAGAGACAGATCCCCTGCCTTGTGCCAGACACTCTTTTATGTGCTCTACTTATATTGACCGATATTTTTAAATTTTCATCTTTTGTTTATTTTTAATGGGAAGATAATTAATTTAGAGTGTTGTGTTGGTTGCTGCTGTACAACAATGTGAATCAGCCGCGTGTATACATATGTCCCCTCCCTCTTGAGCCTCCCACCCCCCCCATCCCACCCCTTTAGGTCATCACAGAGCACAGAGCTGAGCTCCCATTAGCTATCTGTTTTACACACAGATATATGTAGTGTATATGTCAATCCTACTCTCTCATTTCGTCCCACCTTCTTTCCCCACTGTGCCCACAAGGCCATTCTCTACATCTGCATTTCTATTCTACCCTGAAAATAGGTTCATCAGCACCATTTTTCTAGAATAAGACAAGGGCGCCCACTCTTGCCACTCTTACTCAACATAGTTCTGGAAGTCTTAGCCACGGCAATGAGAGAAAAAAAAGATATATTGACTGATTTTAAAATCTCACCATAACCAGACAAAGTAAACACTATCACTATGTCCATTTTACAGATAAGGAAACTAAGACCTAGAGAGATTAAATCGTTTCCATGGGGTCACACAGCTGGGACTTGGTGGAGCTTGGGAATAAAGCCAGGCAATTGGACTCTAGTGTTCACTGGAAGCTGCTTGCTACCTCATTTAAGATGAGACACCAAAGTTTTCCTGCAGACACCAGGGTTTTCTTTTTTTTTTTTTTTTTTTAATCCATTTTGAGTTTATTTTTGTATATGGTGTTAGAAAGTGTTCTAGTTTCATTCTTTTACAAGTGGTTGACCAGATTTCCCAGCACCACTTGTTAAAGAGATTGTCTTTAATCCATTGTATATTCTTGCCTCCTTTGTCAAAGATAAGGTGTCCATATGTGCGTGGATTTATCTCTGGGCTTTCTATTTTGTTCCATTGATCTATATTTCAGTCTTTGTGCCAGTACCATACTGTCTTGATAACTGTGGCTTTGTAGTAGAGCCTGAAGTCAGGTAGGTTGATTCCTCCAGTTCCATTTTTCTTTCTCAAGATCGCTTTGGCTATTCGAGGTTTTTTGTATTTCCATACAAATTGTGAAATTATTTGTTCTAGCTCCGTGAAGAATACTGTTGGTAGCTTGATAGGGATTGCATTGAATCTATAAATTGCTTTGGGTAGTATACTCATTTTCACTATATTGATTCTTCCAATCCATGAACATGGTATATTTCTCCATCTATTAGTGTCCTCTTTGATTTCTTTCACCAGTGTTTTATAGTTTTCTATATATAGGTCTTTAGTTTCTTTAGGTAGATCTATTCCTAAGTATTTTATTATTTCCGTTGCAATGGTGAATGGAATTGTTTCCTTAATTTCTCTCTCTGTTTTCTCATTATTAGTGTATAGGAATGCAAGGGATTTCTGTGTGTTGATTTTATATCCTGCAACTTTACTATAATCATTGATTAGTTCTAGTAATTTTCTGGTGGAGTCTTTAGGGTTTTCTATGTAGAGGATCATGTCATCTGCAAATAGTGAGAGTTTTACTTCTTCTTTTCCAATTTGGATTCCTTTTATTTCTTTTTCTGCTCTGATTGCCGTGGCCAAAACTTCCAAAACTATGTTGAATAGTAATGGTGAAAGTGGGCACCCTTGTCTTGTTCCTGACTTTAGAGGAAATGCTTTCAATTTTTCACCATTGAGGATAATGTTTGCTGTGGGTTTGTCATATATAGCTTTTATTATATTGAGGTATGTTCCTTCTATTCCTGCTTTCTGGAGAGTTTTTATCATAAATGGATGTTGAATTTTGTCAAAGGCTTTCTCTGCATCTATTGAGATAATCATATGGTTTTTATTTTTCAATTTGTTAATGTGGTGTATTACATTGATTGATTTGCGGATATTGAAGAATCCTTGCATCCCTGGGATAAAGCCCACTTGGTCATGGTGTATGATCTTTTTAATGTGTTGTTGGATTCTGATTGCTAGAATTTCGTTTAGGATTTTTGCATCTATGTTCATCAGTGATATTGGCCTGTAGTTTTCTTTTTTTGTGGGATCTTTGTCAGGTTTTGGTATTAGGGTGATGGTGGCCTCATAGAATGAGTTTGGAAGTTTACCTTCCTCTGCAATTTTCTGGAAGAGTTTGAGCAGGATAGGTGTTAGCTCTTCTCTAAATTTATTTATAATTATTTTATGCCTGTTTTTAGTTTTGTTTTTTTTTTTCAATCAACGTTTTCTTTTTACCATGCATCTCGATTATTCTTTGCAACGGTAGTCCTCTCGGTTTTTATGTTCGCATAGGGCTCTGATACGTAAATATATCGTGGTTTACTTATCCGGTTTACTGCTGACACACATCAGGGTTGTTTTCGGATTGTGAACAACGCTGCACAGCGCGGCTCCCTGCGCTGCTGGCCTCCCGCCAGCAGGGGGCGGCGCCTCAGCCCGCCCTGCGCCGCGCGCCCCACGCCGCTCCCCGCCCGGAAGTCCCGTCCCGGCCGGAAATCCCGCGTTGGTGCGTCCCCAAAGATGGCGGCGTCCACCGGCGCTACGGTGCCGGCGCGGGGCGGCTTCCGGGGGCGCATGGGCCGCGGGAAGCGCGGAGGCGGGCGCGGGCAGCGCCGCGGGCCGGAGGGCGGTGGGGAGGGGGCCCTGAGGCGGCTGAAGCTAGCCGTGCAGGAGTTCGTGCGGGGGACCGCGGAGGGTGGGACCCCCGGCGGCCGCGAGGGGCCCCGCGTTGCGGGCCGCGCGCGCTCGGGCGGGAGGAAAAGCCGCCGGGAACTGAGAAGGGAGAAGCGGCATCTGAGGAAGGCGCGCCGGCTCCAGAGGGGGGCAGGCCCCGCGCAGGACCCCCGCCCGGGCGGGGAAGCCAGCGACCCCCGGGTGGGGGCAGCGCGGGAGGAGGCCGACCGGCCGTCAGCGGGGCTGCGGCGCCCTCCGGCTCCGCCCAAGGCCGCCCCGGCCCGGACCCAGGCCCAGGGCCCGCCCGGCAGGACCAAGGCCCCCGCCGCCGCCGCCGCCGCCGCCCGGAAGCGGGCGCTTCTGGCGGCCAACGAGGAGGAGGACCGCGAGATCCGAAAGCTGGAGCGGCGCCTCGGCTTGAACAAGCGCAGGAAGAAGGGCGACGGCAGCAGCTCCGTGCCTCTCAGCTTTGCCCGCGACGGGCTCGACTATGTCCTGGAGGCCCTGGGCTCTGGGGAAAGTAGTGGCTTGTGTGAAAGCGGCAGCGAGGCGGAGGAGGGCGCGGGCCCCACACCCCCCGGGAGTGAACTGGACACCGACGCTGAGGACGGATGGGAGGAGCAGGACCTGGAGCGGAGCAGCGGGCAGGCGGCAGAGGATGCGTGGAGCGAGGAGAGGGACCAGGACGATGCCGAAGAGGAGGCGCGCGGAGCCCTGGGCACAGCCAAGGAGGAAGGGGGCAGAAAGAGGGTCCGTTTTGCAGAAGATGAAGAGAGGAGTGAAACCCCCTCGGAGGCTGTGCGTACAGACGATCAGGTATCGTGTGCACGATCTCAGTCCTCCGGGATCTTCAGAGGAACGAGGATTGCAGTTAGGTGTGGGCCTGGTCAGGTCAGTACTCTTGCCTGGGGAATCCCATGGACACCGGGGCCTAGCGGGCCACCATCCGTGGGGTCACAGAGTCAGATACGACAGGGCACACAGCAGGTAACAGAGAAGGGAGAAAGCATCTCCAGAGCCCTTTCTGTCCCAGGGACTTGGCGGCCATCCCCACCGGCTGTCCTCAGGCTCCAAACCTGACTCCCCACCCCCTTGCTCTGTCCGACCTCTGGTGTGTCCTGGAACAGCTGCCGCACCTCTGCCTGCCCCCACCTAGTCCTTTTCTTGTCCAGCTGCTCCCGGAGTGAGTCCTTCTAAGGCACAAAACTGCTCTCTCAACACGCACTTGGATGAGGTCTCACACTGACCACCAAGTTCAGAACCCATGGCAGAGCTGATGGGCTCGAGGGATGGCCCTTCACCTGTCAGCCTCCCCTCAGCACGCACCTTGTGGAACTGCTCCCTTCCCCACCTCTCCCCGTTCAGCGTTCTGATCTGCGCTCACTATGACTCTGTGTGCGAGGCCTTTCCTCATTTTCTCACTGATGCGTTTATCTGTTGATGTCACACGTCTCTGGAAACCTCCCCCTCCTGAGGGTATGATCTGTCTCGTTGCTGTCCCTGGTGCCTCCGTGCCTGGCACTCTGAGCAAGTCCCCAAGTGCCATCAGCTCCTCTGAGCACTGGCTTTCTGGCTCTTCCCAAGTCTCTGTCACAGCTTGTGGACATGTAATTGACCTACTAGTGGGCGTCTTAAGATTAAGTTTCTTTGTGCATAAATGTACTTTTCTCTGTCTAAGCACGGATCACGCTTTACAAAAAGTGTTTGTTTCCTAGCGGCTTTGTCACTCAGGTGTCAGGGAGGGTTGGTGATAATGATCTGTAACTTGTAAGTTGAAAATCTAGGAACCAGTGAGCAGTAGGTTGATTTTATCATGTAAACTTAGATACTAGTTTTGAGCAAGTTTGAAGTTTTTCCAAACTTTTTCTCCGACGTCGGTGGTGCATGTAATTTCGGTGTTTGTGCGAGGCTGTGCCCGCTGTCTGTTGAGGCTGGCAGAGGGTAGGATGTAGGGCCCTTGGGGGCACAAGCCCGAAGTGCGCAGCCAGGTCAGCAGAGCTCCAGAGGGAAAAGGGAGGTGATGACATGGAGTGCTGACAGTTACCTGAGTGTTGGCGTGCTTGTCCAGGGCCAGAGCGGGCACTCGGGAGACAGCTGGTGCTCACCAAGCAGCGGTGGTGACCACCTGCCCCGTGGCCTGGGATCCAGTGTCTAAGAAGAATTTATTTCTATCCTTTCAAGCAGAGTCTTGGTGAAAATGGTGGAAAGTACGTCCCACCTCATGTGAGGCGAGTGGAGGAGACAGAGGACGCCCAGAAAAAGGAAGAACTGGAAAGGCTCAAGAAACAGGTCAAAGGGCTGATCAACAGGTAACCTCGAGGCAGTGCTGCTGTCCCTTCAAGAGACAGTGGAGGAGCGATTCTGGGAGTTAGCCGCAGCCCAAGATGCTTCTTTAGCTGAAGCACTTTTCCCACAGAAGCAGGGCGTGTACATCCTCCCACCCCCACCAGTACAGCCGTTTTTCCACACCAGGGAATCCAGGTGCTTATGCCAGCTGACAGTGAGAAAGCTGACTTCTCCCAGCAGCACGTGCGGATGTGCTCAGGGGGGCCTCCTGGCCTGCCGGGGGCACCGAGTCAGCATGGCAGCGGGCGTCCTCGTCACGGCCTCCCTGGTCCTGACGCGGGTCCCGCGTGCGCTTCACTGGGGCCGCGTCTCAGCGGAAGGACAGCAGTTAGGTTATTTGCTGATCGCAGAGGATTGTGTGTTCTCCACACGCGTGTCGAGTTTAGGGCTTGCCTACACAGCGTAGGACCTGCTGGTATATTAGTAACTTTTCCCTTTTCTTAAAATGACCCCCAAAACGGCGGCCCAATCGCTCTGTCTTTCCACCTGTGTGCAGGCTGAGCGAGCCGAACCTGGCCTCCATCAGCAGCCAGCTGGAGGAGCTGTACATGGGCCATAGCCGGAAGGACATGAACGCCACGCTGACCACCGTCGTGCTGAGCGCCTGCGCCCCGGACACGGTCATGCCCGCCCGGCTGCTCATGGAGCATGTCCTCCTGGTCAGCGTCCTGCACCGCACCGTCGGCCTCGAGGTAGGGCCGCCGCGGCCATCCCGGCGCCTCTCGTCTCAGTGGCCGGCCGGCGCAGTCTCAGGCCAGGCCGTGCTCCGTGCCCACGTGACGTTGCCCAGCTTCTGGTTCTGACTGGTCCGTGTTGGCTATGAGTCTCTCTCCCTCTGGACCGTACCGTCCGCCTTGTCTTTGCCTTCTCTGTGATCCCGCCCTGGCGGTGACTGCTTCCGGTGTTCCGAGCACAGGCCTCTTTGTTGGGCAGGAGGCCACCAGAGTGTGAGGGAAAACGGCATTAAGAGAGGAGACGGGACAGCGCCTGGCCTTGGGGTGTTGGTGTCCCTGGGTGGGCCACGGACCTGCGCGTGTCTGTGAAGGGGCCCTTTGTCAGGATTCCGTGGACGACGCGTCTAAAGCGCCCGCTGCTCGGAGCCTGGCCCCGTCCCCCCGCCCCCGAGTTTTCGGTCCCGGCTCAGTGCCTCCTGTGTCGGGTCGGGGGCCCACACACCGCGGGGCCTCTTCTTCACCCTTACATTGACCTTGGCGTCCGCTCGCCCAGGGTAGCGGCTTCCGGGGCTGTTGAGGGCGCTCTGATGATGGGACTTGATACTGAGGTGGCGGAGTAAGTGGGGGAGGAAGTGAACAAGGCCTCCGTCCCCAGACGACGGCCGTATCACAAGAGCTTGTAGACCCGTCGGGCCTTGGCGGTCCGGGGCCTTTTGCCGCCTCTCAGCAGCGGGCCGCCGCTGCGGGTCTGGCCGCTGTGCGAGTCCTGGGAGCTCCAGGCAGGGGCTGGGCAGGGCTTTGTTCAGCCCTGCTTTGCAGATGCGCAGTTTTTCTCGATGTCTGCGGAATTCTGGACTCTGGTTTTTAAGGTCTGTTTGAATGTAGCATAGTGGTCGTTATCGAAAGAGTGTGTTCTTCAGGGGCGTCTTCAGTGAAGAGGCTTGCCCTGGGTGTTTACAGGGTAGACTCTTCACAGGTCGTTAGAAGCCAGAGGACGTGTCCGGCCCGTCAGAGCTGCCTCCACGGAGCCCTTGCTCCCTGCTCCCGTCAGCTGCCTTTCCCTGAGGGCCCCCGGCGCTGCCTTATCTTGAGTTTGCCAGCGAGAGGTGTGTGTTTTCCGCCACAGTCCGTCCTCACCGGGGATTTAACGCGGCCTCTGCTTCTCCAGCCACCCACCCAGGCGGCCAGGGCTTGGGCTTACTCAGTCTTAAAGCGGTCCCTGCCCCCCCTTCCCGCTCCTCCTTGTGGGTTAATGCCCCCACTGGAAGCTCCGTCAGC
Organism: Bos indicus x Bos taurus; assembly: GCF_003369695.1. Classification (NCBI taxonomy): domain Eukaryota; kingdom Metazoa; phylum Chordata; class Mammalia; order Artiodactyla; family Bovidae; genus Bos; species Bos indicus x Bos taurus. The sequence continues at coordinate 1,543,147 of NC_040079.1, read as the reverse complement.
CCCGTGACCTAGATGGTTGATCCTTCCCCTCCGTGACTGGCCACCCGCTCTGGTTCTGTCCCTGGGTCGCTCACGTCGGGTCTGCCTGCCCGGGTCCAGCCCAGCTGCAGTGATCCGGGTCCCTGAGTCTCAGCTGGAGTGTTGCCATTACCCTGCTCCCCCTCCCCGGGCCCCTGCCTTCCAGGCCCAGACTGAGCCGGAGAACTGAGCCGTGTTGGATAGCATGTTTTTAGAGATGTGGGTGTGTTCTTAGCAGTTTTCACAATTGTATTTTTCCGAGGAACCAGAGTGGCTGCTGGCCGCAAAAGGTGCCTCCGTTGGAGGGAGGCCTGGGCGGCTTGCTCTGCGTCGTGTGCAGTTCAGGCTCTCCTCTGGGAAGCTCTGTGCACTCAGGCTCGAGCTCTTAAACCTGCCCTGTGAGATCTCATACCCCGCCACCTATGTATTTTGTTAATTTTTAAAGCACGAAGCCTTTTAACACACGTTTAAGCTGAAAGACGCCCCTGAGAACAACCCACTCGCCCGAGGCCTGTGTGCAGTCACGTGTGCTCTGCTCTCCGCTCACCCGAGGCCTGTGTGCGGTCACGTGTGCTCTGCTCTCCGCTCACCCGAGGCCTGTTTGCAGTCACGTGTGCTCTGCTCTCCGTCCAGGTGGGCGCCCACTTCCTGGAGGCGGTGGTGAGGAGGTTTGATGACGCGTATAAAAGCAGGCGAGATGGGAAGGAGTGCGACAACCTGTTCGCCGTCATCGCCCATCTGTACAACTTCCACGTGGTGCAGTCTCTCCTCATCTTCGACGTGTTGAGGAAACTTGTTGAAAGTTTCACGGAAAAAGATATCGAGCTGATCCTGTTAATGCTGAAGACCGTGGGCTTTTCACTAAGGAAGGACGATGCTCTGTCCCTGAAGGAGCTGATCACGGAGACTCAGGCCAAAGCCAGCGGAGCAGGCGGCAGGTTCCGGGACCAGACCAGGGTATGCGCCCCCCGACCTGCTTCCCCCTGCCTGACGCAGCCTCAGCACGCGAGCCCCTTCCGTCCCAGTGAGCCCTACGTCTCGTGCCTGATCTGGTGTTGCGGCTTTCTTTTCAGTCTGTGAATGAACCTCCTTCTTGACTCTCACGGGTTTAAGACCGTTCAGTTGTTCAAAAGAGGCTTACTGGGAAGGCCTGTGGCGAGGGGTTCGGGTCAATGCGCTTGGCCACCGCGGGACTGTGTGCTGCGGGCCTCAGTTTCCCCATCTGGAAGGTGGGGCTGATGGTAACTCCTGCAGACTGAGAGGCCTGGAGGAGCCGTGGGGGTTGGGGGGGCGGGGCAAGGGCCCCGTTGGGGGGGCGGGGCAAGGGCCCCGTTAGAGGGGCAGGGACGGCCTCCCTGGGGGACTGGGCAGGGTCTAGCCTCAGGGCCTTGTGAACCTCCCAGGGAATCGGAACCTTGTCCCAGAGGCATGAGGCATGTGATGAGTTCTGAGTAGGTAAACGCACGTTTTCATGCTCAGGTCACTTTGGATGCAAAAAAGGAAAGAGAAAAGCAACCTTGGGTTGGGGCGATGATTAGCAGAGTTGCAGTGGGCGTGAGTCTAGGACTTAAAAGTCCTCAGACTTGGGGAGAGGGCGGGAGACAGGGGTCAGAGGTCATACCAGGTACCCAGCTTGGGTGTCCAGGTGGGCAGTAGGTTGTTGAGAGACACAGCCCGAAAAGGAAGACTGGCCCAGTTTTGAAATCCTGAGATGAGAGCCACTCATTGTGAGGAGGGAGGCGGGGCTGAGCCTTCTGAGGGTCCTAGGGACCCGGAGGTGGGTGAGGTGCTATGTCCGCCATGGAGGGTCATGGGAGCCGAGCGGGGGTTCCTGACCAACGCCCTTCTCCTGTGTTGGATGCTCAGGAAAGAGGCAGGGGTAAAGGTCAGCTCTTCACATCAGGTGGCCAAAGGATTGGAGCTTCAGCTTCAGCATCAGTCCTTCCAGTGAATATTCAGAACTGATTTCCTTTAGGATGGATTGGTTTGATCTCCTTGCAGCCCAAGGGACTCTCAAGAGTCTTCTCCAACACCGCAGTTCAAAAGCATCAGTTCTTCGGTGCTCAGCTTTCTTTATGGTCCAACTCGTACATCCATACGTGACTACTGAGAAGACCATAGCTTTGACTGGACGGACCTTTAGCTTTGACCATAGGGAGGTCAGCAGACACGTGCCTTTAGCTCTGATGGTGGCGCGAAGCTGGAGGAGGTGGGCGGGGGCGGGGGCTCGCTGAGGGCTGGGGGTGCTGAGCTGAGGAGGCGCGCCGAGTGCTCAGTGCACGCGCAGTGTGGGTTGTGTCTCAGCGCTCACGTTTGGGGGACTCTGCTCTGGGCCTGTGGGAATTCTCACTGCTGTTCTTGCAGCTTTTCTCTCAGTACAGTGTTATTTCCAGTTTGAGAGTTAAAGAAGGAGAAAGGCCAGGAATGGGAAGAAGTCGGGGCGGGAAGGGGGCACCTGAAGCCGGTGGGGCAGCTGGGAGCCCTGGGTGGGCGGCCTCGCGGCAGTGCTGCTCGACAGCGGCGGCGACCACACGCGGGAGGACGCCCCCTCCCTTCCCGAGCAGAAGGGCTGCCGGTTCCTCCCTTTTGAAAGGGTGGCTCCTCCTGCCCGTGTCTCAGGTCCGCTTCATGCTGGAGACGCTGCTGGCCCTGAAGAACAACGACGTGCGGAAGATCCCAGGCTACGACCCCGAGCCCGTGGAGAGGCTGCGGAAGCTGCAGAGAGGCCTGGTGAGCCCGCCCCCCTCCTCCCTGGGGGCCCCCCCTCCTCCCTGGGGGCCCCTCCTCCTCCCTGGGGAACCTGCCCCTCCTCCCTGCGGGCCCCTCCTCCTCCGTGGGGAGCCCACCCTCCTCCCTGGGAGCCCTCCTTCCTCCCTGAGGAGCGAGCCCCCCCTCCTTCCTATGGGCCTCCTTCTCCTCCCTGGGGAGCACCCCCTTCTCCCTGGGGAGCCCTCCTTTCAGCTCCTATGCTCCCCAGCTGCACTATCCCATGAGACTTCTCCAACAAATAGAGGAGCCACAGGTCAGGTGCCCGTCCAGTCGCCAGGGTCCCCAGGTCAGGGGGAATCTGCAGGTTTCTGTGGTGAGACCCCCCCCCACCTTGTGAGCTGTGGATGCCCCTGCGCTGAGCCCTCAGCCACACAGAGACTCACAGGCGTGTCCTCTGGCCGGGGTCCCACCCAGACCAGCGAGGTCAGCCTGGGAGTGAGGGCTCGTCTGTTGAAATTCCCTGGGACTTCTCGCCGTGGGCCCCTTTGGCAGCTCCCTCAGCCCCAGGCCTTGGTCCCGTCGCTGCATCCCACGGATCACAGGCCGGTTGGCGGCGTCCTCACTGCCGGCGTGGGCTCTCCCTGGACCCCTGTGGGACCGCTGTCCTCCCACAACACGTCTGGGGATGGGCCCAGGAAGCTCACACTCGGAGGTCTCCTCTGACGCTGCCATCCCTCCCAGGGGTTAAGTGTCCGGGTTGTCGGCGACTCAGCTCAGTGTTCCCGCACCAGCAGCACCTTCGCCCAGGCGGGAGCATCCCAGCTGGTGCTTGCGTGCTGAGCCGCTGTGCCGGCTGCTCTCTTACAGGTGCGCGGTGCCGGCGCAGGGACAGACCCCGAGCTCCGAGTGTCCTGGGACAGCGTCCTGAACGCTGAGCGCACTGGGCGCTGGTGGATCGTGGGGTCCGCCTGGAGCGGCGCCCCGATGGTGGACGGCGGTCCGCAGAAGGCCCCGCAGAAGCCTTTCGCGGGGACGGTGCGTGGGGGACCGAGTCCGCGCGCGGGGACGGTGCATGGGGTACCGAGCCCACATGCGGCTGTCCCTGGGGTTATTTGACGATATTACGGAAGCTGCTGTGGTTTTGTGATCTCACGTAATTCCATTTCTGTTACTTCCTCTGAAAGTATCAAAACGTTAGCTGGGAGACTTAGATGCAGAGACGAGTGAGGGGATGCTCGACCGCCCCGCCCCTCTCTCACACGGGAGCCCGCCTACACGCAGCGGGTTCCTCCGGGGGTCTGCTCTGCCTCTTGCTGTTGCAGGGGTGGTGCTCAGAAATAAAGACTCAGCACTTACACGTGTGACTTACAATTATCCTCGACGTCAAACCGCAGGATTACACACATAAGTTTTTAGAAACTTCTTAACTGTACTGAACCGAAGGAGAAATTTAGTGACACGTCTGTACAACTTAGGCCCTGTCGTCCCTCTTTGCAGGTTAGCTCGAAGATCCTGGAGCTTGCCCGCAAGCAGAGAATGAACACCGACGTCAGGAGAAACATATTCTGCACGGTGATGACGAGCGAAGACTTTTTGGATGCGTTCGAGAAGCTCCTGAAGTAAGCCCTGTGTGCGCCTCCTCCTTGGCCTCTGAGTCAGGGGCTGGGTACCCGCCTCCCCAGCGTCCCTCCTGCTCACTGACCGCTGGTCGCTCCAGATGCAGACAGCTTATGATCTGTTGATTGGAGGGATCCGGTGGCCACCTGATGGTTCCCGGTGGCCGCCGCTTGTCATGAGTCGCTTAACTCTTCCTGTTAAAAGTTGTCTTTCTGACTACATCTAAGTTAAACCTCCCGTGTGGCTTCTGTACTTGGTTGTAATGAGATTTAAAAGCATCTGTGTACTTTGACAAAGTACATCTAAAAAGTCTAGTATTAATTAATTTTCCTTTACTTGCTTCAAATTCAGAAAGAAATGGAGGGTAGGCATTGCAGGACTGTGCAGACTCCACACTGCACTAAAGGGGCAGGTCTCACCGTGTCCGGACCCGCCCACACAGGACTCAGCGGGGACAGTGGCAGGGACTCACTGCCGGCCCGAGGCTAAGATGCTGTCCTGTGGCTCAGTCCCCAGCCCAGGCCCGTGTAGGCCCGGGGTCCCCTGCTTCCGGAGCCGGGGGTCCAGTCCTGCCCCCCACCTTCTCTGCTCGGCTCGTCTCACCAGACAGACGGCTGGACAGGGAGTGCCTCTGGGAGAGCTGTCTGCCTCGGGCTGCCGACCTCGGGCAGGTTGAAGGTTCAGAGCTGGCTGCTTCTGCCCTCCAGGCTGGGGCTTAAGGATCAGCAGGAGAGAGAGATCGTTCACGTGCTGGTGGACTGCTGCCTGCAGGAGAAGACCTACAACCCTTTCTACGCCTTCCTGGCCGGCAAGTTCTGTGCCTACGAGAGGAGGTTCCAGGTGATGGGGCCGGGAGGCTGCCTGCCATCACTGTCTGACTGCAGGCCCCGAGCTCAGCGCGGCGGGTGGGCTCCCCGCGTCCACGTGGCGCCCCCGGATCCACGTCACAGATGAGGGTGCTGTGACCTGGTGGACCGGCGAGGCCTCTGCGGTCCAGTGTTTCTCTGATTTGAGGGACAGCATCTCGAAAGAGATGACTGTGAAGCGGTTTCAAACTACTGTGTAACGAAGCCAGTGTAGTTTCTAAGAAGTCTTCAGCTTAAGGATATTACATCTAAGTGGTTAAGTGTCATACCTTTGGATTATGTTTGTAGTGATTATTCTAATAATTTGTGGGATTTTAACTTTTTTCCCCCTTTTTATTCTGTTAGATGACGTTCCAGTTCAGCATATGGGACAAATTTCGGGACCTAGAAAATTTGCCAGCCACTAGTTTTGCTAATTTGGTTCATCTGGTGGCCCACTTGTTGAAGACCAAGTCACTGCCACTTTCCCTCTTAAAGGTGTGTGAGGCGCACGGAATAACTCAGGGCACTGAAGCTGAAAGCATACAGCTGAGCCTTGAGCCGCGGGGTCCGGGGCAGACCCCCGGTGCAGTCACAGTCCTCGTCTGACTTCACAGTCGCCTCCGCATTCTGGTTCCACGTGCCAGGAGCCTCCCCGCTTGGGCGCGTGTGGTCCTGCAGTGCGTTTTAGGGGGAGAAGTCCTCGTGTAAGTGGACGTGCAGTCCAGAGGCGAGCTCGGGGCCCAGGGCCGGTGTGTTTGTTGCCTTAGGAACACACGCGTCCTTGGATCCTGACTCGCCTGGGAAACGTCATCATCCAGGCAGGCAAGCAGGCAGCGTCAAGTTGCCGGTAGCTTAGGGCACCGTGACAGCTGCTGGCTGCTCTTCGTGGGGCTGGGGGCGCAAGTGCAGGGGCTGCTCACACACCTGTCGAGCTCGCCTCCTGTGCCTTTGGGGTGGCGCACCGAGCGTGAGGGCCCACCGCCTCGCCCCACACCCCGGCACGGGGCACGCCCACGGCACAGACCTCTCTGGCTTTCTCGTTGCTGGGGGGTCTCGCCTTGTGTTTACTGGAGTTTGAGCTCAGAAGGGACGGCGCACGGCGTGTCCCTCAGCTGCAGTAGGTCATGGAGACACCCCTGAGCCAGGGCAGCCCCTCCTTCCCTCACAGGGGTCTGACCGGGCCTCTGTCTGCACGCTGTCCCCCCGTACCATTGGTGGCACAGGGTCACCAGGCTGCCGCTGTCCTTTACTCGAATTCAGCATAAGCTTGAAATGCATCCACGTTGATCTCCGCACTTCTGTTCTCAGATTTTATTAGTGTTGTATAGCCTTCCGCTGTATAAGTGCACTGTGATTTTTATATACACAAATTTGTCCCTCCTGGACCTAGATTGTGTGTGTGTGTGTGTGTGTGTGTGTGTGTGTGTGTGGTCTTAGTCAGGGGGTAGCTTCTCTGAGGCATGGAGATGATCGCACCTGTCTCAGTTCTAGGGAGTCCTGCTTCGCTCAGCGCCCCTCTGCCCCTGAACTTGACTGAGCTCTGCTGAGTCCCTTCGCCGGCAGGTGCACACCCTGCAGCCGTGATGAGAGGGCACAGGGCCTCAGCTGGTCACTTTATAAAACTGGAGACAACCTTAGTTAAGGGGGCAGGGGGCGGGTAGCATTCCCTCAGACTGTGCTTAGAAATCGTTGAAAAGTTGGCTAAACCTGTGTAACGTTACTGTTTTTTATCCTGACTCTATTAGGTTGTGGAATTCAGTGAACTGGACAAACCCAGAGTCCACTTCTTACGGAAAGTGTTACACATACTGCTGATGGAGACAGAAGTTGAAGACCTTGGTTTGATTTTTGCAAGGTTTGTTCCCAGCGTTTTGATAAAACACGGAAGAGAAAAGAGAAAGCATTTCACTCACGTTATCTTAGAAAAGCGAGCTTGTTGTGCTGTATGTTGTACTTAGGGGCAGCTTTTCAGTTTAATTTGGATGATGTCTTGTATGTTAATTGGGGGATGGGAGACTTGCCTAATAGGGAGCTGAAGGTGATTTGTGACCAGTAGAGTATGTTCTGCACTGAGGGCTCTGCTTCAGTGGGAACTGGCCATGCCTCCCTCTCCGGGGTCCCCCGACGGAGCACCAGGGCATCTGGTCACTGATGCGTGTCCCTTCCTCCCCAGGGTGTCGGACAAGCCGGCGCTGGGCCTGCTGCGTGAGGGCCTGAAGCTCTTCATCAGCCACTTCCTGCTGAGAGGCGCCCCGGAGGCTGGCGCCCTGCGGGAGCGCGCCGAGCTGTGCACCCAGGCCCTGCAGGGGCGGGGGTCCCTCAGGATGTAGGGGAGGGGCCTGTCTGCAGGGCGTCTCCTGTACAGCTCGCCCGGAAGGCAGGGCAGCTGTAGCCCTGTAGTGTAAGCTAGTGTATTTAGCTCCAGGGTTGTATTTGTATTTTAAACCATTTTCAGATAACTGTATTTATATCTCCAGGAGGGGCGGGCAGGGCAGGCCCAGGCAGTGAGGGAGTGGGTGTGCAGTGTCTTCAGAGACAGGATGAGCTCGAGGCTGCAGTCTGAGAGAGACTGGTGGTGGTTGTATCTTTGTATATTGGTTAAAAATTCAGAAGTCGTCCATCAAACGTGCCTGATGCTGTGTTGATACGTGAAGTGTCCTGGAGGCCGCTGTCCTGGGAAAGGTGGCAGCTGACCCGGGCCTCACGGTGTGGGGGTGCTCCTGGCTCCTCACCTCAGGTTCCCACCGGGGGCAGGCCAGCTCCCCCGAGTGTCACTAACTCCACATAACTCTGAAGCCCCCACGTGAGCAGACGGAGCCTGGGCTGGCCGGCCACGCCTGCTGAGCGGGTTCTTGGGTGGGAACTCAAGACAGACCGCCCGCAACGGGCATGCCCGGGTTGCCCCTGAAGCACAGCGCCTGCCCCCCCTCGCTGCGCCTGGGCAGAGCACAGACGAGGCGAAATGTCCGCATTGCTGAGTCCGGGTGAGGTTTATGCAGATGGAATGTATTTTTATAATCTTTCTTCAAGTTTTAAATTATTTCAAAATAAACAATTCTTCTAAAACATGCATACTGCAGAACTTATTCTTTCAAGGTGTGAAATATTCTGATGTCTTTTCATGAAAATAATTAAGCTAATTCGGATCACCATTGGCTCCTTTTTTGTATTAACTGTAGTGGTGGCCACACGCGGTCCTCGTAGCTGCAGGGACGTCTCTCTGGTTGCGGCTGCTCTCCGGTTGCGGGGTGCAGGCGCTCGTTCGGGTGGCATGTCCTGTCACTGAACGCAGGTTCCAGGGCGCCTGGGCCTCTGCAGGTTCGGCTCTGGAGCCCTGTTGCTCCGAGGCACGTGAGATCTTCCCGGGTCAGGGCTCGAACCCAGGTCTCCTGCACGGGCAGGCGGATTCTTTACCACCGGACCACCGAGGAAGTCCTAACCTCGTTTTTAAAAACATGGCTTAGTCCTTACTGTAAAGCAGTGACCCCGTGTCTGTTGCTGTACTTCCCTGCGAGGTGCCCCTGGGTCAGCAGGAGGAGCCAGAGGGACGGCCTGCGCCTTGACCTTGACCTGGGCCTGGGTGGCCAGGGCGTTGGTCACCAGAGCTCTGGGCTCAAGGCTGCCGACTGGGGGCCGCAGACCGCATCCCTGCCAGGGTGTCAGGGCAGGGCGCTGCAGGTCTGTGCTGGGTGCTGCTGGATGTGGCAGGACTCGGCACCGGCAGCTGCTGCAGAACCTGAGCCCGTCTGGGATCGTTTCCGCTCCCAGCTGCGGTGCGGCTGTTTGTCCTGAGGCTGCGGTGTCTGAATTACACCAGCTCGAGGCCTCTTCCAGGGGCGCCAAGTAGGAGTGGGGCTTGGTCTCACTCAGCGTTTGCTGGGGGCTCCTCCATGCCACACGCGGAGTTGAGCCCCGGGGCAGCTTGAAGGTTTCAGAGACATCACGTGCCCCGTCGTCACGTGCGCCAAGAATGGCCGGCAGCCAGCCAGCCAGCCCCCGTGGGCCGGGCATGGCGAGCTTGCCGGAGGAGGTGACCCCGGCCCCTGCCCTTCCAGCCAGAGCCCGGGGCACCCAGGGACGCGCGGGCTGCAGCGGAGGGTCGGGACACGGGGCCGGGCCGTGTGGGGCCCCGGGACCCGGGACAGAAGGTGGGACGGGACCGGCGCCTGCAGCCTGCCTGTGAGGAGCAGGCGTGTATCTGCTCCACCAGGGGAAGCCGTCGAAGGAGCGTCAGCAAGGGAGTGAGGCCACCTAGGCTGCGTTCTCAGGAATGCTGCCTGAAACAGCGAGAAGTGCCGGTCACCTGGTGTGAAGGCCGGCAGCTGAGCCCGGGTACGTGCCTCTCGTCCCCTTCCTGGCCCAAGACAGCAGCGTGAGAAGGAAGATTCTGGAGACGTGACTGAGGCACACACAGCAGAAGGGGGCACCTTCCAGTGAAGAGGTCCGGGGGCGTTTGGGGCCCTGCCAGCACCCGTCAACAGCAGGGTCGGGCAGGAGGCCACAGACACACCGCCCAAGGTGGGGGCTTGAGGCCCGGGTGTCGGAGCCCCCCAAGGAAGCTGAGTTAGGAGAAGCAGGCCAGGGACAGGGTGCCACCCGGCAGCTCCTAGTGCAGAGAACAGAACCGGGAGGACCCAGAGGCAGCCCGGGAGCTCCAGCACAGCTCAAGACCCTCCCAGGACGGCAGCTCTGTGACCGAGGAGGGGCTGCAGGCAGACCCCAGACGGAAGCAATGACTGAGCCTCTGCAGGGCTGCATGTCTCCCTGCGGGCGGCGCATTTAAGGTGCACACGCATCTGGAGTGTTCCAAGAGGCCCGTGAACCTTGGATCTTCTGGGGAAAGGAGTACTGGCCTGGGAATCAGGGCTTTTCCTCTTCTCACATTTCATACCTTACTCCACACGGATGACACCGACTGGAGAGGGGTCAAGTTCACACGCAGATGACATTTATCTCGAGTTGAGCTGGGTAAAATGAAAAATGATGTTTGCATGATAAGATGATGAAAGGGAAAGTGGGGACCGAGTTTAAAACGCTCTGAGGCTGCTGTGTGTTTGGAAAACAATGCCATGTGTGTGCACACCGGCCCGGGGAACAGACTGATTTTGACCTTGAGCATGTCCAAAGCGGGACGCTCGGCCAGGGCCTTGGGGGGTTATCGCGGCGGCATGTCCCCGCGCACTCAAGCCGCCAGTCTGCAGGGGATGGGCGCCCGCCCCCACCCCCGGCTGCGGCACGGCCTGCATCTTTCCTTCCAGCCCTGGGGAACCAGCCTGGGACCTCCCATCCTGCCCCTCACACACCAGGACCACTTTTGCTGACAGAGGTGTTGGGGGTTGCCCCTCTAGGGCCCCATGACGTGCAACCAGGGTCGCATTTATCTGGCTCAGCCCGAGGTCAAAACGAGTAAGAGGACTTAAAGATTATTCCCTAGAGAAGATCACTTACGGTGGATTGCATGTTGCGTTTTACTTGGTCGGAAGCATTTCCTAAGAAGGTGGCAAATTCTTCTGCTTTTGTTTTTTGGTTTGTCCGTCGTTAACATCTTCCCCATTTGCGTTTTCTCTTTTTTTTTGCATGTAATCCACACGCATTTACGCACACACACGTTTTGATGGCAGCTATAGAAAGTGCATACGTCAGGACACAGCTCCTAAGCCCTCAGCCCGTGTCTCCTGAGGACAAGGACATTCTCGTACATTCGAGTACAGGGGAGTCAGGCGCACCCTGAGAACACAGACGTTCAGGAACGGTCCAGCAGACGGCCGTTTTCATCCTTCCGGTTGTCCTGAAGTGAATTTCCTACAGCTTTTTTCTCCCCCCTAGACAGAATACAGTCAAGGTTCAATCGTTACATTTCTTTTTATTTCTCTTTTAGTATTGAACACCCACCCCATCCCATCTCCACTTAAAATTTTCACTCAAGGCCCGAAAGTAGGGGCCGGGGGGACTTCCCTGGCAACCAACGCAGGGCGCGCTGGTTCCATCCCTGGTCAGGAACCAAGCTCCCACACGCCCCATACTGCTGCCAAAAAACCAAACTTCCCCAAGAAACCAGCCCTTTGTCACGTAGAGCCCTGCACACGTCCGGCGGGCTCCGTGTGGCCGTGGCCGGGGAAGCACACTCGGGGACTGGCCCCTCCCGGCTGCGCCGTGGGACAGTGGTCAGCGCACGGCTCAGGCCGGCGGTGCTCGGCCACTAGTTACGGCCGAGGCCCGCACAGGCACCTTGTCACCCTTGTGATGATTAAGGGAAACTAATCACCAGAAGTCAAGGACATCTTACAACGGGGAGGAGTGCAGCAAAATGTGAATTTCCTGTTCCCCACCAACATGTTTGCCTAGTGGGTCAGGCCCGTGTCAGTGATGCTTGCCAGGATCACTTATGGCAAGTTGGTCACTTTCTAACTCCGTCATCCCTCCTACATGACTAGCTCGCATTCTTGAAAAATGAGCCTCTATACTCCTCTGCTTTTCCCGGGAAAGCTCAGACTCTACCCATCTCAAGAGCACTGAAGTGGTGAATGGCAGTCTCGAGACGCCGTCGCTGGCTGCGGCAAGCACAGAAGATGTGTTCCCGCCAGAGCCTCAGGTCAGGCAGGCGGGGGTCCCCTGCCTGTCGGGGGAGATCCTGCCAGCTGGAGGGAACCCAGCTCTGTAAGCCCAGGTCTAGGGTTCAGTTTCCAACTCCCTCATCAGCAGGCTTCATGGCATGGCCCCTGAGCAGTCCCATCTCGCCTCAGCGATGGTGACGCTCCGGTAGCTTGCCAACTGCTCAGGCACGAAGTGCAGAAGGGACGAAGCGCGTCAGGCCTGGCCGGCTCAGGCCAGCCATCCCCGCCCGCAGCGCGGCCACCCCTTCTGTGAAGCCGCTTTGCCATCTGTGTGTTCTCTAGTTGCTCAGGTAGGTCTGTGAGTGCCCGGAATGGCAGCGGTAATTTCTCTGAGCCTCAGGATGGTTCACTAGCCACAAAGTCACTCCATGCTCTTCTTGTTTCTCTTCTCACAGACCCTGAATCACTGCCCACTTAGGAGAACAGGCAGCGTGGCCAGCTGTCCTGGTCAGTCACCCCAAGAGCTCAGTGGGGGCTGCTCTCAGACAAGCAGCGCTGGGAAGCGGGACCTGCTACCGTCCAGTGGCCCCACGGACGGGCCCCGAGGGTCCCCAGCAGGGACATGTGGTCCGTCCCCACACTCGGCTTCCCTCTCCGCCACCCTCCCAAGTCTGCATCAGTAACTTGACCAAAGAAGCCGTGCTTATCAGTTCCGCGGACAGCCTGACCTTGCAGGAGGGCGGGCACGTCTACCTTGCAGGAGAAGGAGATTTTATGGCCTAAGATGAGCCCTGCGTCCTTCAGGGGGCCTGGTGCTGTGTTCGTGGGTCAGTCAGTCCCCAGGGAGCCTCTCACCTGGACAGAGGAGGCGCCTGCTCGTCGTCTGAGGCTGGAGTGTCCCTGTGGTTGCTTCTCCCCAAAGCGCACATTGGGGAGGGGGTGTGTCTAAGGGCATTCTGCTTCCTCAATCCCCAATTTGCCATCTGAATCTACTTTATAATTCTTAAATACCTTTGGCTTATTCAGGACATTGTTACTATCTCTGGGAAACTATCCTTAATGAGAGTAAAACAAGACTCACAGAAAAGCGCAAGAGGAAACCCAGGTGCTGGGGGCCGGCCCGGCTCCAAGTCCGCCTGCGGAGTGCCAGCACCACACATCCGAAACCGGGGGCAGGCCTCCCGAGTGCTGTTAGGATCATTACTTAACTGCACCCGGCAGCCAGAGCTCTGACTTCCTCCCAAGAGCCAACTGCGAGCAGGTGTGCCCGAGGGCGTGATTATCAGAAGCCCAGCCTCCCCAAGTGCTTCTCCTGGGCTTACTGTGTGCAGAAAAGCCAGTCCACATGCCTGGGGCAGAGACCCCGCCTATGTAACTCATCAGAAATACAACGTGATTATTTGAGATTTACTTTATCCTTGCCCTCGAACTTTTCCCTGGGGGAGGAAGTACTTTTCAGTCTGGTCGCAGGTTAGCAGCTAAGAGACGCAGACAGTGGTCATGAGCACCCGTACGCTCTTTGACTTAGATGGACAATGAGTATTTTTGTTTTTTAAACCTGTTTTCTTAATCAGATTTGATGAGCCAGCCAGAGTCCGCATACTACCTTAGTGACTGTAGGGCTCACTAAAGCTGCCCAGGCCGAGGCGGCCTGCCCCGGGTCTGCCCTGGAACAGGGCTGTGCCAGCCCCACCACGAACACCCCCCAGAGCCTTGAAACAGAGAAGCGGGAAACACCGGGCAGACCCCGGGGCTGGGCTGGCCATCTGCTCCTGCGCCTTGTCTGTCTGCACAGCACGGCCACGGCAGCGGGAGTGAGGCCCACCGCCCCTGTGCTCGCGAGCCACGGGCCGTGCGCGCAAGACCAGGCCAAGGTGGAGCTGTGCTCCATGTCCCCGTCCAGTCGCCTCGCGTCTGGGGCTTGACCTGCCCACCTGGAGGCCGGGCCACTCAGGCCTGGAGGAGACCGGGTCCGGGTCTGCCAGGCCGGCACAGGCCTCCACTTTCTCCCCGACAACCAGTGGGCTCCAGCCACCTCCCTGCCGAGCTTCCGTGCCGGCTCCTGGCCCAGCCCTGGGAAGCGAGTGGGCAGAGAAACAACACGGATGGGGGTCTGTGGTGAGCTAGTCACACCTCTCACTGAGGTCAGTCCAGCCCAGCGGGGCCGGGGCCGTGGACGTGGCTCCTGAAAGCAGCGGCCAACAGTGCCTGTCAAGATCCCAGAGGGGACCCGCGGGGGCTCTGCTCCCTCCGCCTCCTGCCACCCCCATCTCCAGGCTTGGGGGGCCAGGCGGGGCCACCGGCAGGGAGACCGCTTGTGCCCCAGGCCACGGACACCATGTGACCATGGGCCCTGTCCCTGCTGGGTGGGATAATAAAGTACTTTGTTACCTGTGAGTGAGAGGCCTGATAAAAGCAACATATTATCACGCCACCTGTGATTAGGGGGCATCTGGGCACCAGAGACTGGGTCACATATGTGAGTAAACACAATTTGTTTCTGTTCCCTGATTATGAAGGTCGCGGTGGTTTAACCCCGCTGGGACCGCCCCGCACACTATCTGCTCAAACAGAACTGGGAAAGGAAACACCGGCAGTCATTAAAAGCGAATCACCTTGTTTTACGAAGATAGGGAGGCCTCAGTGTGGGGGCCCCGGGACGGCTCCATGGCCCCCGGGGGCAGACCACCCGCAGGGAGGGCGCTGCTGGGAGGAGACCCAGGGGGTCACGACAGCCCTGGTGCTTCTGGGAAAACCTGGGGCTATTCTAAGCAGTTCTGAAGAGCTGCCAAGAATGCAGTGTGTGACGATTCAGGTGTCTCCTTTACCTGTGAAAATAGGAACAGGAAATATGTCAAGGTAGTGGGAAGACTTCTGAGAGCTACGGAGCCCGCCAATATTGCTGGTTTTAAATGTAGCAGAGGACTTTCTTAAAAACTGTCTTTATTGAAGTAGAATTGATTTGCAATATCATGTAAGCTTTGGACGTGAGCGCAGCTTCACTTACACATGTGTGTGTATATGTGTGTGTGTATGTGTGTGCGTGTGTATATATATGTAGGTGTGCATGTGTATATGTGCGTGTATATGTGCGTGTGTATTTGTGTATATGTGTGTGTATGTGTGTGCTTATGTGTGTATATGTGCATGTGTGTATATATATATATGTATGTAGGCGTGCGTGTGTATATGTGTGTGTGCGTGTGTATATATATGTGTGTGTGTATATGTGTGTGCATGTGTGTATGTGTGTATATATGTGTGTGTATATGTGTCAGTATATGTGTGTGCATGTGTATATATGTGTGCGTGTGTATACGTGTTCATATATGTGTGTGTACATGTGTATATGTGTGTATATGTGTGTGTATGTGTGTGCATGTGTGTGTGCATGTGTATTTGTGCATATGTGTGTGCTTATGTGTGTATATGTGCGTGTGTGTATATATATATATATATATGTAGGTGTGCGTGTGTATATGTGTGTGCGTGTGTGTATATATGTGTGTATATGTGTGTGCATGTGTGTGTATATGTGTGTGCATGTGTATATATATGTGTGTATATGTGTCAGTATATGTGTGTGCATGTGTATATATGTGTGTGTGTATGTGTGTTCATGTGTATGTGTGTGCGTGTGTATATGTGTGTTTGTATATGTGTGTATATGTCTGTGCATGTGTATATGTGTGTGTGCATGTGTATATATGTGTGTGCGTGTGTGTATGTGTATATGTGTGTGTGTATACATTTATATATATGTATATTCAGGTTCTTTTCCCTTGTAGGTTATCACATAATACTGAGCATGTGTGCTGTGCTAAGTTGCTCAGTTGTGTCCGACTCTTTGTGACCCCAAGGACTATAGCCCACCAGGTTCCTCTGTCCATGGGATTCTCCAGGCAAGAATACTGGAGTGGGTAGCCTTTCCCTTCTCCAGGGGATCTTCTCAACCCAGAGATAGAACCGAGGTCTCCCGCATTGCAGGCAAATTCTTTACTGACTGAGCCACCAGGGAAGCCCATAACATGAATACTACTGAGCATACATGCATGTATATGTGTGTATATATGTATATTCAGGTTCTTTCCCTTGTAGGTTATCATATACTGCTGAGCATATGTGTGTGTATGTGTATATATGTATATTCAGGTTCTGCTGAGCATAGCTCCCGGTGCTATGCAATGGAGGACTCACGTCGTGGGGGCACTGGCTCTACCTTTCAAAGCGAGGCTCTCCCTCTGTGGTTCAAGATGGGGCCTCCTGACCCCACTGCCTCCTGACCGCTGCTCTGTTGGCTGCCCGGCCCTTGGGCTCCTGGGGGTGTCCCGGGCAGCAGCGTGTACTGGTGCCCATGACGGCCGGTCGGTCAGGCCTCAGGAACCCTTGGTGCACAGGAATCTGCTTGCCGGGCTCCTGACCCGAGCCACCAGCTGTTGCCCCTGGACTCTTGGGCACAGAGCAGATGCGGCAGCCGGTGGGGAGGCCCTCAGACACGGGGGCGATGGCGGAGGCCGCGGCACTGGGGCAGGCCCTGCGTGGTGTCCAGGGTGGCTTCAGCCTCAGGGTCTGCACCGGGAGGATGAGATGGAGCACAGATGTGACCCGGAGCCCTTGGCTCAAACACTGGGGAGGAGACACGGGAAAACCAGCTTCACTCACTGGAGCCCCTCGACGTGCTCAGACCTACAGGGGATGCTGTGGGAAGTGTCTGAAAGGAACACAACCTACTCATTCAACAGACCAGGCAGACTCTCAGAGCTGGACGGCAGAGCACATGTTCCCGGGTGGGGGGCTGGGGAGGCTGGTGTTTAAGCAGGACAGAGTTAGGCTGGGGTGAGAAATGGGGAACACAATGCTGTGATGCGACTGGACACATGCACACACACAACCGAAACGCAGGCCTGTGCACAGATGGAAATCAAGACTTCCTGACCGCAGGCAAAGCTCAGTGTGGGGGCATCAGGCCTTCTCACCGGGGAGGTTCCTGGGGGCCTCGTGGTTCGGATGAGGGGCTTTCACTGCCACAGCCCTGGTTCAATCCCTGGTCAGGGAGCTGAGATCCTGCAAGCCGTGCAGCGCAGCCAAATTAAAACAGAGAGACTTCTCACCAGAGGGGAGGGAAAGAAGGGGCCACACTCTCATCCCCAGGAAGGACGCACACCACCCTCCATCTGGCTGGCCAGGATTCCCGAGCCCCATCTTGAACCACAGAGGGAGAGCCACGTGATAAAGGGCCTGGGCGCCCGGGGGTCCCAGGGCCGCCAGCCCAGCTCCAGGGGCCCAGGTGGAAGGAGACAGAGTGAACTTCTGTCCCTCGGGCTCTCCTGCCCCTGGGGACCCCCCCCCACCGCGATCCTACCTGATGAATGCTGACTCTGCCCCTGCATTCCGGCAGCCCACGGGCCGCGGGGGGTGCGCACAGCGCTGAGAATGAGGACCCCATGGTCACCGACTAGCGCGGGCTGTGTGGACACCTCCAGGGAGCTGCCCACTCCTGGGGACCCACCTGGGCTTCCTGCCACAGCCTGCTCCGCCCTGAGGCCCACGGCAGGGACAGCCCGGCTCTGCAGTTCTCCGTCCTCCATCCAGACTGGCTCCGAGTCAGCAGATGAGAGTTACTCCACAAATACTACCTCCATCAGGGGTCCAGAAGCCATCAGTAGGCCAGAGCTCACCCCGGCGTCCGTGCAGCCGCAGCTCAGACAGCTTCTCCCGGGTGACAGGCTGCCCCGGACGCAGCGACCTGCAGCAGCTGCCTTCAGCTCGTCTCTCTCTGGGTCGACAGTTCGGGTGGGACTCGGGGCTCCCTCCCAGGCCTGCGGTCGCCCTGCATGTCGCTTGAGTCCAGCCGGCTGGCCCCTGCCCCTCCAGGGTAGCGGGTGGACAAGCCCTTTTCAAGGCCCTGGCACGTCCCATCTGCACATGCCCACTGGACCAAAGGAGGCTCAGGGCTCGGGCTGCCCAGAGAGGCAGGTTCCCACGTGGCCATCAGCTCACACGCTTTCTCCTTCTCTGTTTGTCCACCTCTCCGTTCGGCTGGAGTCCCCAAGAGAATGATCCCGTGGTGTGGACACAGTGGCCCTGGGTCCACGTGACACCTGGCCGACCAGCCCAGCAGGGCAGTGAGTAGAAAGCGGGGAGAGGGTGCAGGCTTGGGGGGCTGACATGGGGAGCCTCCTCTGGCCCCTCCTCACGGTGCATGCCCTTCTCCACAGCTGCCCCAGGAGATGGGCGCTGCCACTCTCCCAAGCGAGGCGCTCGGGCACAGAGAGGTCACGCCCCTGCCCAAGGCCGCCCAGCTGCTAAGTGCCCAGGTGTCGCCTGCACCTCTGCCTCCTGGCTCTCAGCCTGGCTTCCCGAGTCCCTGGAATCCCTGAGGAGACTTCCTCCCCAGCCCACACCCCACCCACCACGGCCTTTCCCTGGACCAGCCTTGAACTGCAACCCCGAGGATCCTCAGTGAATCTCGAGGACTAGTTCTGCGTCCCACGGGGGTTTGTGTAACTGTCCCGTGAGCCTGCGGGTGCAGCCTGGTGCGGGTTCAGCTGTCGAAGTCTTCTCTCTTCCTTTGAGATGGGGACGACCCAGTCCTCCTCCTACAGATGGGGCACAGGGCCCTCTGGGCACAGAACACCGCGGGGGCGGTGACGGGCCTGCATCCTGGTTGGAAGCATGCACAGGCTTCCACGTCCACGGTGAGTGAGGGAGTCGCGAGTTCTGCTGCTCGAACGGCTCCTGCAGGCGGCGCGTGCTGGGTGTGAAGGGCCTGCCGCCAGCTTCCCGGCAGTGCACAGGCGTCTCTGTGAAGGGGGACGCCAGACCTCGTCCTGCTCCCAGGGGTCTGGAAGCTTCTGTGTCTGGGGTCAGACTCCCTAAAATTGGCAGTGAACCTTTTACGTGAAAACTGCGGCTTTCTCTTCTATTTTCCAGAGTGGTCTTAAAGGCCTGAATTACTTAAGAAATCACTATACACCTAAAACTAATACCATGGTTTAAGTCAATTACATCTCAGTGGAAAACAAAAAACGGAGGAAAACATACCTGAAACCTATTCCTGTCTCCAAACTCCCACTTCCACCACGCACACACGCACCTCTGTTTTCTGGACTGACTCCGCCATCAGGGCTACAAACACTTTAAATCAAGAAGTGAGTATCTGATGGCTTGGACCTGGGATAAGTACCCTGTATGGTTCTTAAAGGTCTCTAATTCTCTCACAGGCAGGCAGCCTGAGCTACAGCGCACGTCCTCACCTTCCCACAGTGCAGGAGATGATGAGTCCTGCATCTCAGGTGATGGGGGCTTTGGACCTCCCTCATCACCCACTCCAGTGTTCTTGCCTGGAGAATCCCAGGGACGGGGGAGCCTGGTAGGCTGCAGTCCATGGGGTCGCTGAGGGTTGGACACGACTGAGCGACTTCACTTTCACTTTTCACTTTCATGCATCGGAGAAGGAAATGGCAACCCACTCCAGTGTTCTTGCCTGGAGAATCCCAGGGACGGGGGAGCCTGGTGGGCTGCCGTCTGTGGGGCTGCACGGAGTCGGACACGACTGAAGTGCCTTAGCAGGATCACTTTTTACCTGACACCTCCCCTTCCGGGTTCACACACCGCTCACACTACGTGCTGCACGAGTTTAGTGAGCGTCAGTCTCGTCCCCCTCCCCACTGTGTAACTCGAGGACAGTGAGCGTCAGTCTCGTCCCCCCTCCCACTGTGTGACTCGAGGACAGTGGGGACTTCTGTCTTTCACTCACCCATGCACCCACCCTGGTGCTCAGAACCATGTCTAGAAGAGCAGCTGTTCTAAATCTGCCAAACGACTGGGTGGTTGATGGATTTTCTGGGCTGGCTAGTATCTCTTGTAGGTGAAAAGGCTGCGGTGTCACACAGGTGCCTGATCCCAGGGCTTGTGGGAATCTGACAGTTTCCCCCATCCCCAATAAATTAATCACCAGGATAAATGAACCAGGGTGGCGAAAGGTACAAAGCAGGAAAGCAGACCCAGGGTAAAACACACACACACAGGGTACCTTTCCTTTACAGATTAGCTATTTAAAAACTCAACTGCAAGCTTCAGGCACTGGTGTCTCCCTTAAGAACCTTTGGCACGGGTGTCTCCTTAGGAGGACTGGCCCCAGAAAACCCCTCTGGGTCCCCCAGATTGGACACGGGAAAGCGGGCCCTTCTCTCCTCGCAGACGCCCGAGCCAGGGCGATTCTAACTCTTTCTGTGTATCATTTTCCAAGGTGCTGTTTCAGCACAGAAGAAAACCTGTGCTTGGAACCACGGCTCTGCGTCGGAAGGTGATCCCACTCAAAAACCACCAGCATCTTTGCAGACTCGGAGCACCAACCCCGCCCCTAGACGAGCCTGCTTTTCTTCCAGCCCCGGGGTCCCCGTGGGGCGCCTAGGCCGCCCCTTCCCGAGCCCCCCGCGGGCGGCAGGGGCTCCGCGAGGGGGCGCGGCCACCCCTCGGGCGGCCCTCCCCGCGCCCCCGGGCTGACCCCGCGCCCCGCCCGGCCCGCGGTCCCCCCCACCGGCCTGGCGGCGATAAGGCGGCGGCCCTTTGTTCCGCCCCCAGCTGGGTAAACCGCGCCGCCGCCCCTCGCCGCGGCCGCCGGCCGGGGGGCACCTTTGTCCCGCCCAGCGCCGCGGACAATGGCCGGGGAGCCGCGCATTGTCCGGCACCTTGTGTACTCTCGGGGCGGCCAGGTGCGCGGTCGTGGAATGCAGGGTCGGCGCGGGGCCGGCGGGCGGGGCGCGCGCGGGGGCCCCCTCCGCCTCCCGCCCCGACCCCCCGCCTGCTTGGGGGTCCCCCGCCGCCTCTCGGGGTGCAGGAGGGGAGGGACCGGGGCGCGGACCCTCGATGGCTGGCCCGCCCGGCCCGAACCCCGAGGGCTGCGCGGGACCGGGCGCGGGGGCGGGGGTCCGGGGGTCGCAGGCTGGTTCTCGTTGGGGACACACCTGGCACGTCGTAAAGTGATTTACGAAGTGAAAGTGTTAAACGAGGCCACCAGCTGGAGCCCCGACCCGGCTTTATGAGTTTTATTAGGTGCCCTATTATGGAAAATAAACTTTAATCCGACCATAAAAACCAAATCTGAAAAACATATTTGCCTGCAGTCTGGAACACTGCGGCGATCTGGGCTGAGTCACACCTCCGAAAGGATTAGTTTTATTGAGGGAGACACCAGGCACCGCAGGACTTTGATACGGGTGGGGGGCGCCCGCGTCCCACAGGTAGAGACCCCCCCCCCCCACGTCTCCCACACCCGGCGCTGCACCCCCGGGCCCCTCCCCGCATGAGCCCCCACCCCCGAAGCGCGGTCCCCTGCCCCAGGTCTGCGGGGGGCGAGGTGGGGGCACAGAGGAGGACGCAAACCTGGTTGCCCGCGGAACCGGCCTGGGGCGCACCAGGCTCCCCACACCAAGAGGGGGTGGCGGGAGAGGGGCCAGGGCCGCTCTGGTCCTGGGGGGCCGGGGCTCCCTTCCTCAGCCTTCCCAGGATCCCGGTGTTCTACAGCAAGCAAGCGAGCCTTTTCCGGAGGAGCGATGGGGCGGGGGTGGGGGGGGGGGGCGGGGAGAAGAGGAGGAGGAGGAGGGAGGGGAGGAGGGGGAGGGAGGGATGAGCGAGGAGGGGAAGGAGGCCTATCCTCTGATGATCCTAGCCACGCGAAGGGTCTGGTAAGTAGCATTAACTATACACATACTGTGCAACAGAGCCCTAGAATTTTTTCATCTTGCAAAACTGAACATCCTCCTCTTTCTCTCGCCCCCAGCCCCTGACAACCTCCTTTCTATGTTCTGTCACTTAAGAATTTGACTATTTGAGATCCCACATGTAAGTAGAATGGACTTCCCAGGTGGCGCAGTGGTAAAGAATCCACCTGACCATGCAGGAGATGCAGGAGACCTGGGTTCAATCCCTGGGTCAGGAAGATCTCCTGGGGGAGGAAATGGCAACCCCCTCCAGTGTTCTGGCCAGGAGAATCCCACTGACGAAGAAGCCTGGCGGGCTACAGTCCACAGGGTCACAGAGAGTCGGACACGACTGAACACACACACACATAAGTAGTGAATGTGAAGTCGCTCAGTCGTGTCCGACTCTCTGCGACCCCATAGACTGTAGCCTACCAGGCTCCTCCGTCCATGGGATTTTCCAGGCAATAGAACTGGAGTGGGGTGCCATTTCCTTCTCCAGGGGATCTTCCCAACCCAGGGCTTGAACCCAGGTCTCCCGCATTGTAGACAGACGCTTTACCATCTGAGCCACCACGGGAAGTCATATAAGTAGAATTGTGTACAAATTAGAGTATTTGTCTCTTTGTGACTGGCTTATTTCACTATTCGGAGAAGGCAATGGCACCCCACTCCAGCACTCTTGCCTGGCAAATCCCATGGCCGGAGGAGCCTGGTGGGCCACAGTCCACGGGGTCTCGAAGAGTCGGACACGACTGAGCGACTTCACTCTCACTTGTTTCACTATTATGTCCTCAGTGTTTATCCCTGTTGTAACAGGTGTCAGAATTCCTTCTTTTTAAAGGCTGAACACTATTCCACCATTTATATGTGGCTCCCATTTTCTTATCTGTTCATCTGTTGACACTTAGGTGACTTCCACCTTGTGGTTATTGTGACGTTACAGTGAACATGGGTGTGCAAATATCTCTTCCAGATCCTTTTCAATTCTTTTGGATACACACCCGGAAGTAGGGGTTCTGGGTCATATGGTAATTCTAGGCTTTTATTGTTCTTGGGGTGTTTTTTTTTTTGAGGCCCCTCCAAACAGTTTTCCACAGTGGCCGCACTGTTTTACATCCCTACCCACGGTGCTGCGGGGATCCAATTTCACTACATCCTCCCCCACACTCGTTATCTTCTGTTCTCTTTTCTATAATAAATCCCAACAGGCAGGAGGTGAGAGCTCACCATGGTCTTGAGTTGCATTTCCCTGATGACTGGTGATGCGAATTCCTGCGCTCCTGGACCACCTGTACATTTTCTCCAGACAAATGCCTTTTGAATTCCTTTGCCTATTTTTAATCGAATTGTTTGTTGTTGCTGAATCGTAGTTCTTTACATATTCTGGGTATCAATCCCTTATCAGAGACTTGATTTGCCAATGCTTTCCTCCTCCCCAGGTTGCCTCTGGTCCTGCTGGCCATTTCCCTTGCTGCAGTTCTAACTGCTGACATCATCCCCTTTGCTTTTGCTGTCATGGTCTTTCCTGCTGATCTTTCCAGGCTGACTTCAGCCTGGGTGCAGGGTGCAGGAAGGCCAACCTGAAAGGAAGAGCCCCATTTTGTCGACTTTCTAGCCATTTCTGCACTTTAGACTCTGAGCATAAGGCTGGTCAGGGCCTCGGACCCTCGGCGGGAGCTCTGTGAGGGCTGGACCTGCGATCGCTGGGTCTCAATCACAGAGAGATTTAACCCCATTTTCTCACACACCCTGGAGACAGTGACCCACGACGAGAACTAAGGACCACCCCACCTCCCACCACGGTGAAGAGAACCTGCGCCCAGAGTGGTGCCCTGGATGAACAGGGACCGGCAGGGGTCCCAAAGGGCAGGGTTCGCCTTGGTCGGGGCCGCGCTGTTGGAGGCAGCAGGGTCCGCAGGGCCGACCCTCGCGGGTGGACGGCGGGGAGGCCCCCCGGGCACTGAGGCTCCACGGCCGGAGGGCCGCCTGGCCGCCCGATGGCCAGGCCGGGCTTGTCTGGAAGCAGTGCTTCGTCCCCCTCGGGACCCGGCTGAGGGGACCTGGCTCGGGGTCCTGGGACCCGGGTCCTCCAGGCGGCAGGGCCTCTCTCCCCCCAGTGTGGCGGAGCGGGGCTGGCGGCCGCTCACTCGGCGGAATGAATTGTTCGCTGTGCCCGGAGTGGGTGAGGATGAGCCAGTGATTATATTTAAATTTGCTATAATTGATTTGGGGAAGAGCTACTGTGACAAGAACGAATTGATCATTAAATTTATTAGCGAGATAAATTCCGTCGCGATTAAGCCGCTGGCTGGAGACGCTGGGGCCGCGGGTGGGTCCCGCCTTCCCGGCCGCCAAGTCCCCGCGCCAAGCCGGGCTGGCTCCGCCGGGGGGCGGGGGGCGGGGGTCGTCACCACTCTGCCTTCCCGCCCTGCTCTCTGCCTCCTCTCGCCGGGGGAGCGAACGGTTCCTGGGCTTCAGGAGGGTCCGGCCTTGGGATGCGGCAACGACCCTCTGCCGAGGCCGGATGCCCACCCCGCTCCAGGGCCGCCGCCGGTCGGGGGAGGGGGCGGTGCTGAGACGGGGTTGGGGGGCGCCGACGCCCGGCCGGCCGGAAGGCGGGGCGCAGGGGACTATCCCCCAGATGTGCAGCCTGCCGGGCCGAGATGGCTTCAGGCTGAACTTGAGCAATGTGGTAGAAATTACAGCGAGCTGCACACGGAGGGCAGGTTTCCTTAAGCCCCAAGGCGTCTTTCTCGTCTCTCCCCCTCCTCGTTTCCCACCCCTCTCCTGGGGCTCTCGGGCTTTCCCCCCAGTTGCAAACCCAGTCCCGGTCCCCCCACCTTTGGACCCCAGGCGGCCAGGCCCGCGCCCCGCCGCCCGCGCCAACAGCTGCGCCGGCCCGGCTCCCAGCAGCACCGCGCCCCCGGCCGCGGCTGAGCCCGCGTTTTATGGAAGGAGCCGGGGTGATAATGAGCTGCCAGCGAGGATATTAATCTCACCCGGCCCTGAAGTCGAGGAGTGGCCCCGCTCGCCCGCGCTGTAATCACCCAAATGAAACTGCAGGCCCTTCTGAACTCATTTATCTGCCGGGAGTAGGGGGGCCCGCGGAGGGGGAGGGAAGGGGGAGGGGCGTGCCCCAGCCCAGGTGCGGGCGAGGAGTGAGACACCGGAGCGCGGGAGGCAGCTGATGGGGGGAGCAGCAGGGCCCAGGCTCACCTGTTTCCTCCGGACCCGGGGCGGCCGGCCGGTCACGCGGGGGAAGGGGCGCCGCGGAGGGCGCGCGGGCATGTGTGCCGCACATGGCGAGGGCCCGGCTCTGCCCGTGATGGATGACGCGCGGCCGCGTTGATTAACCCAGAGCCGCCACGGCCCGGCTGGAGCGTTCTCGCCTTCCGCTGCGGTCCTCGCAGGCTGCCTTTTGCACTGAACCGGGAAAACCAGCCCTGGCCGGCTCGAGGCGCTTCGGGAGAGAGGGCCGGGGTCGGAGAGGAGACGAGCCGCGCTGTCCGAGGCGATCCCGCAAGCAGCGCCGCGGCCAAACGAACCCTGGAGACCAGTGTAGTCATTTGAAGCTCCTTTTCTGAAACATTCACAGTGTGTTTCCACATCTGGGGCGCCAGCGAAGAAAGAAGATCCTCATAGAAATAGGAAAACAAACACGCGGCGTCCAGAGTTACTCCTTTGAGATGCTCGCATTCGCGACAGATGTGAGCCAGCACGTGGACGCGCGCTGACACCTGGCCTCTGGGACTTTTAGCGACACTTGGTACTGGCGACTCCCCAGCAGCCGGAGTCAAGTTCCCCCCACCCCTGGCCTCAGGGCCGGGAGGAGGTGGCCGTCCTGACACCCATTCGCCATTCTGATTTTCACCTTCTGCTGTCAACTCAGGATTACAGCCCACCCCATCATTTCAGCAACAAAAACAGTAAAACTTGCTTTCACAACTCCCCTCAAAAGACTTGCACTCTCATCCAGTAAAAAAAACAATTTATTTTACATTCCATCGTAGTCGATGGCAGAAGCTAAATGATAATTTAGCATGCGTAAGTAGACATTTCTTTATATATATATATATATTTATAAATACAATATACAAAAATAAAGACAATACAGTTTTGGGATGTCCAGCAGTTTGAACGCTCATTACATAAATTCCCCCCTTCCCAATATACATAAGCACAAAACATTTTTTTTCTTTTTCCAACACTCAGAAGAACGGCGTATCCGGAGAAGGTTTCAGGTTTCGGAGGTCGTTTAACACTGCAGGTTTCCGACGTCACCATTAGGGAAGAAGGGAGCCGGGAGGCACCCCGATGGTCGGTTCTTCTCCGAAACGCCTCCCCCCAACGCAAGCCAAATTAAATTAGAAAAGAACAAAAGAGTTCGAGTTTGAACCTGCTGGGCCTCCCTCTCTCCGTCCCTTGAAAACGCACCCAGAAGGGCAGCCCCCAGGACCCCGCGCCTCGGCTCGCGGGCCTGGGGGCGCGGGTGAGGTCGCGGCGTTCTGGGCCGCCGGCGGGGCCCCTACTGGGGCGGGGGCTGGTGGCCGGGCGCGCCGGGCCGCGGGGGCGGCGAGTCGGCCCCGGAGGAGCAGTCGGAGGAGGCGGCGCGCGCGCCCGCGCCGTTGCTGTAGGGGAAGCGGTCCTCGTCCTCGTCGTCTTCGTCGTCCTCGGGCTCACTGTCCCTCAAGTCCCGCAGGCGGCGTGTGCCGCCCTTGTCCCCGGGCGCCGGCGGCCCCAGCGGCTCCTCGTCCCCCGGGTCGTCGGCGCCGCCGCCTTTGCCCGCGCCGCCGCCTCCCTTCTGCTTCTCGGCCTCCTGCGCCGCCTGCTCTTTGGCCTTCTTGCTGCGCTTCCACTTCATCCGCCGGTTCTGGAACCAGATCTTCACCTGCGGGCGCGCGCGACGTGAGAGGCCTGCCGCCTCCCTCCCTGCCGGCCCTCTCCGGCGCCCCGGCTCCCGCGCCTGCTTGCGCACGGGGCCCGGCGCGCCCGCCATCGCCAGGGCTCGGGTGAGGTTCCCCTTAGAGGGCTCAGGAGCTCCGGAAGACTCTGACACGGGCTGGGGGCTCTGAGGAAGCTCAAACCAAGACCCCCGCCACCCCCGAGGTCTTCCACCCGCACCCTTGGTCTGCGTGGGAAGGGTCAGGGCAGCTATGCTGCCCGCCGCTGAGTCTCAAGATGCCCCCTCCTCTCTCTTCCCGGAAGGAACAAAATTGCTCTAATATGGTTTGAGGACTACCTGCTTCCAAACAGGGTGTGTGCGGGAATGTGTGTGTGCACGTGAAAATTCCTGGGCCCACCAGAACCAGCGGAATCAGACCCTGGCGTAGGAACCCTGCGGGGAGATGTGGGCTCGGGGAGATGCGAATCCACCGTAAAGGTCAGCAGGAGCAGCTCCAGGTGCCCAGGGAGGCCCAGGGTGAAGAGAGCAGAGGCCACAGGGTCCCTGGGAGGCGAGCATGTGCAGACAGGACAGGGTTCCTGGGAGGCTGGAACGTGCCAGCAGTGTGGGTGCGGGGGTGCAGCGTACCTGAGTCTCGGTGAGCATCAGTGAGGTGGCCACCTCGAAGCGTTTGGGCCGCGACAGGTACTTGTTGAGCTTGAACTGGTGCTCCAGCTCCAGCAGCTGCTGGCTGGTGAAGGCGGTGCGGGGCCGGCGGCACTTCCCCAGCAGGTTGGACTGCGCCTGGGCTGGGGTGGGAGAGGCCATGAGGCTGGAGCAAGCCAGGGCCAGCAGCGCCCCTCATACCCCGCTGCCCACTGCTCGGGCCCTGCAGGGTTGCTGCTCAGTCTTCAGTGTCAGCACCCCCTCCCCAGGGAGGCCCTGGAGCCCCGGACCCCACCGCCAGGTGGACCCAGACCATCTGGGTTTAATGAGACCCAATCTTTTCATCCCAGGCAGGGCCTGGTGTCCTATCGACCAGGCTCGGCTTGCCCCCTCGGGTGAGCGTTGGTGGGAAGCAGGTGCACAGAAAGGCAAGTAGCAGAAGCCCAGAGACCACCCCCTGCATGCTCTGCCCAGCGCCTTCCCCCCCAACTCAGGCCCAAACCCACACAGGCCCTGGGAATCACTTCCTGCTTCTTCCGGGTGCAGAATTCCCACCACCACCTCCTTACAAACAAAACAAGCAGAAGGAGAAAAGGGGGAGAAAGAGGAGGAAGGGAGGAGGGAGGAAAAGGGCCAGATCCTGGGCCTAAGCATGTGTTCCTCCTGTAAAGTGTTTTCTGACAATGCTGCCCAGTCCCCAGCGGCAGAGCCTGGGACAATTGGAAGCTTTTCAGGACAATTCTCATTACGCAAATTAAAGGCCTGGGCCCAAGGGGGATCCGGCTTTCTGTGTGTTCAAGGAGGTCTCTCTGCTTTATTTACATAATTTCACACGGTTACATCACAGAGAATTTTATGACCTCAAAACGAGACTTCCCTTGATTTCCCAGGAGCCTGACAAGTGTTAGACAATAAAAGAAAGGAAAGAAGCAGCCAGCCCCGGGCAGGCCTGCCCAGGCTCCCCTGGGATGGGCAATTTGCTTTATGGGAAGGCCCACGCCCCCTGCTTTAGTTAAACAAGGCCCCGAATTCCCAACTTGACAATACATTAGAACTTTAATTAAAACGCTGGCTCTGAAGGGACCATTTGGGAAATGCCATCCGATGGCTGAGACACCAGTTGAAACCAAACAGGTTTTCCAGTGAGAACCCATTCCAGCATCCTTGCCTGTTCGTATTGCCCTTTAGGACTCGGTGTTCAGATTCCTTCTCTGAACTTAAAGCTGGCTGGGTTTTAATTAGCTACCTCCGGGTCAAGATTAGGAGTAAGAATGCACGAAGCGTGTTGGCAAAGCGATGGGGTTTTAGTCGATTTTCTGGGCAGCCTTGGGCTCCATGCAGGCCTGAGAAAACAGCGGGGTGGCCAGGGAACCCAGTTCGGGGGAGGGGGGCAGCCGGTGTGCACAACCCCTCCCCCCGGGCCCCCCATGGTGGGAGACTAAGCCTGCCAGGTGCTGCACGATGCCGTCAGAGTGGAAGATGGCTGGGTGGCATTTCATCAGAAGGGGTTGCTGGGCTCAGAGGCCAGGCCCCGAGGGCTCCCTGGGTTTGGTGGACCCGGGTCAGCAGTTCAGATGTGCCTGAAGCTGTGGATGTGAGAGCCAGCTTGCCCTCTGCCTGGCCTGGGGCCGGGAGGGGTGATCCCGTGGAAGGGAAGGGTGGATATCAGGGCCTTCTGGGAGCTGAGCCGGGCTGGCCTGGGCGTGGAGGGCAAACAGCGCACATGCTGGGCTTTTCTCACCCCGCTGTGACTTCTCCAGCCTTGTGGGATCCTAGCTTTTCTCTGTTTAGTCACAACCATCGCTTCTAGCAGAGGAATCTGATTTCTGCCAAGTGTTTATTTGTTTTCTTTTTCATTCCCCCCACCATACCTGCATGTCTCTAGTCTAAACAAATTCACTCGGACGGAAATAATGGGGTCTCTTTGTTTGGGTGTTTGGCCGCTCGAAGCGTAAAGCCTCACGCATCTTCCACTGATCGAGCCTGGGTGCAGCAAGCCGACCGCAGATTCACACTCTCGGCAGCTCCAGTCCTGGGCCCCGGCCGGCCCGCACCAAGAGAGAGACCCAGGCCCCGGAGAGGTGTCCCGTCTGAGTGGCGAGTTCTCCGCCCACAGTCGGGCCGCTCTAAGCTTGGGGGTGCCCTGCCCTCCCCGGCTGCGGTCTTGGGGAGGGGTTCGTGCTGTGCTGGGTGCCCTGAATTCGAGGTGGGCGCCTGCTGTTCAAAGCCCCTTAGTGGGTACCCCAAAGTAGAAGGGTGCATCTCCGGCCCGCTGGAGCATGCCATCTTGGTTCAGACCGGGCCACCCGCCTTCCTGGGCCTCACCCCACCGCGGACCTGGGGCCTTCCTGAGGCGGACACAGCCCCACAAGGGCCCCAGCCTTGCGTCTCCAGCCTCTTGAGGCTCATTCCTCCTATCCTACTCTGGGAGCTCTCCCTCTCCTGGGAGGGACCCAGAGTCTCTCCAGAGCCCAGAATGTGGGACCGAAGTCACGTCCGTTTCTCTGAGCATAAAGCCCTGGTTTCGGTGGCCTCTGATTCCAAGGCACGCCTAACTCGGCTCGCCTTCCCCCACCACTTCCTTCTCCTCTAGCCTGCCAGTTAATCATTAGATTTTAGTCTTAAACCTCCAGCTGCCCCTTCCCGTTAAGAGAGGAAGAGAACAAGGACCGCGCGTGGCCATTTTTCGATCGCTGGCGATCCCACGCTGCGGAGCCCGCGCGAGTCCTCGCAGGCCCCGAGCGGAGCCGAGGCGGCCTGGGGGCGCGTCCACAGCTCGCTCGGGGCAGAGAGCCGGGGCAGGAGATGCCCGGCGGAGGATGCGCGGGAGACCCTTCTGCCCATGCTCGCCACCCCCATCGCCGCCCCGTTTCCTCCTTGCTCCACAGGCTCCGGGCTGCGCGGTACTCACAGTTGAAGTCCGGCATCTTGGGCAGGATCATGCCCGCGGTGGACGCACGCAGCCACTGGTCCAGCTGGAAGGTGCCGGCGCCCAGCTTGATAGGGTCGGCGGGGTGCGCGGGGTGCGCGCCCGGCACCTGCGGGTACGAGTAGGAGAGCGCCGGGTGCTGCCCGGCCAGCGCGGCCGCCGCCGCCGCCGCCGAGTAGCCGTAGACCGGGTGACCGTAGAGCGCCGCCTGCGCCGGGAGCCCCGCGCTGCCCTGCGCGCCCCCCGGATGCAGCCCCAGCGCCAGGCCCCCCGCGGCTGCGGCGGCGGCAGCAGCTGCGGCGGCCGCGGCGGCGCCGGGGTGCGCGTGGTGGTGGGTCCCCCCGGGCCCGCCGCCCGCCCCGCCGCCCGCTGCGCCGCTCGCGCCGCCGGCTCCCAAGAAGCCGGGTTTGGGCAGCAGCGCGCAGTGCGCGGCCAGCAAGCGCGGCGGCGAAGGGCTCTCTGCGCGCAGGCGGTCGGCGGGCGCTGCGGACGGCTCTGAGGACGCAGGGCTGCAGCTGCCGCTCGCCCCGCCACCGGCCCCGCCACCGCCGCCGCTGCCGGGTCCAGCTGCGGCGGCCGCGAGCGACGTGACCAGGGCCAGCGGCGCTGTCTGCGCCGAGGCCGCTCGCGGGGGGTCCACGGCCAGCAGCGCGTCGATGCGGAAATTTTTGGACTTTTCCATCGGCTCGTTAGGGGCCGGCGATCGGCGCCGGGCGGTGCGGGACGCGGCCGCGTGCCGGCTCGCGGAGTCCGTGCGCGGCGGCCGCCGGCCCCGAGGCTCGGTATGGTTACGATTATTTGCCGGTAATCAAAGTGGCCGCCGGAAACTCAGCCGAGGGCGACCATGGCCCGAAAGCCTCCTCCGGGCGGGCCCGCCGGGGCCGCGCTCACTCGCGCCCTCACGGAGCCCACGCGACCGCTCGGCGCGCCGGGGCCCGGGAGCCGGGCTCAGCGCTGCAGCCGCGGGCGAGCGCGCCGCTGGGGCCCCGCGCCCCTCCGCGCACTTGAAGCGCAGCGCGGCCGCCGATTGGCGCGCGCGGCGGGGCCGGGGGCGGGGCCCCGGGCCTCCATTGGCCGGGGGCTGCACCTGTCAGCTCCCCGGACTCTCGCCGCCCCGCCCCCGCGCCGCGGGGTCCTAAAGAGCGCGGGTTGCCGGGCCGCGGGGGCGGGGCGGGACGGCAAGGGGCCGCGAGGGGCGCGCCCCCACGGTACCTGCTCGCACTCCTGAGGCCTTGGAGCGGGCCAGCGGGTGCTGGCCGCCCTACCCGAGTCTAGCGTGCGTCCTGTCCCTCCTCCCCGCCAGCACTTGACGGTGCCCGCTTCGGCCGGGAGAGCCCACGCGGCTTTCACATCTGGCGGCTCTGTTTGCAGAGAGTCCCCGGCCCTGCTCCGAGGTCTCGAGACGCGCGGGGGGGCGGGGTGGGCGGCTGTGTCCCTGCCACCGGTCTCCCACCTTCTCTGGGACTTCTGTGCGGCTCAGGTGTTGTGTGTGTGGTGGGGCGGGGGACGGACACGTACCCTCTCCCTCAGCCCTCTCGGGTCCAGGTGAAAATCTGCAATACCCAGGTGGGCTTGCAGGCGTCGCCCACCTGCCCTGGGGCAGGCCCTCGACTACAGAGCTCTTCCTCTCGGCCAGGGACGCCCGGCTGTGCGCACGCAGCACGCGGCGCCCACCCTGGCCTTGGAGAGCCCAGCAGGGCCGCAGGCCTCCGAGGCTGGTCACTCTGATCCTGCTGCCCCGAGGCCGTGGGCCAGATGATGCAGGCTCTCTCCTGCCTGCAGCTCTGGGAAACTGGAGGAAAGGGCTTCCCTCATCCGGAGCAGGGCAGTGGGGAGAGAGTCCAGCCATCACCTCCGTCCCCCATTTGCACTTAACATATTTACAGTAAAAAACACTTCCAAGGGCTTTTTGAAGTGGAAAGAATGACCATGCAGGTCCAAAAGACCAGCGGCCACCAACACCAGACTTTGTCAACAGCTCCATCAGACTTAGTTATCTTCTCCAGACCGATGTGAGAATTTGAGAGGGAGCTTAGGTGGCTTCCCCTGCAGGTGAGAGGTGACTAAAAGGAAGGGGCTGTGGGAGGGGCCGAGGGCCAAGGGAGGATAAAACACAGGGCCAGGTAAGCTTTACAATTAGCAGGTCAGGTTGCTACAGAGAGACTTTTAGTGGTAAATGCAGGGACCAAGTCATTTCCCTTCAAAGGCTTTTTACCCAGGTGAGAGTGGATCACAGTGACTCCTGGTTCCGGGGGTGAGCCGTGTTTCCT
This sequence comes from Bos indicus x Bos taurus, assembly GCF_003369695.1. Taxonomy (NCBI): domain Eukaryota; kingdom Metazoa; phylum Chordata; class Mammalia; order Artiodactyla; family Bovidae; genus Bos; species Bos indicus x Bos taurus. The sequence goes on along the minus strand of NC_040079.1, from coordinate 1,510,947 downwards.
TTTCACTCTAACAGGGTAGATCCAAGACCCACAGGACTAGTAGGAAGATTAGGAGGATAGGGGCAGATAAGTGACAGCAACTGGAATAAATGTTACACGGTTTTGCAAGAAACGGCAGCTCTGACGTGGTTATCTTCTCTAGATCATGTCTCTATGGTGGTAAAAGTGCAGTCGTCCTTCCTCTGAATGGAGAGAGGGGTGGACTCACATCCCTTGAACACCTACTGTGTGCCACAGGCTTTCTAGAATCATCTTACTTCATCCTCACTGTGATGCCTGATGAAGGATTTCTCATCTGTTTCACAGAGTGCAGATTCAAAGAGGTTGAAGCTTTCATCCCAGCAAACTTGTTAAGCCTCAGAGTTTGAAATGAGGTGGGTGTGACTACAGGAGCTTCACATTCCCACTGGCTGTCCCCAGCTCTCCCAGCGTCCCCAGCCCTGCTCCCCATCCTGTCTGTTCTCTCTGGGGAAGGAGGGTTTTACAAGGAGACCTGAGAGAAGCCAGCGGTTCTGGACAAAAGACCGTCTTCGCCCTTCGAGGGAGGTGATGGTGTCTGTTGCCACTCTGCAACACTCTCGATCACTCTTCCCAAGATAGAGTGAGCAGAGAACGAACGTGACCACCCGTCTGATGGGGGCGTTTAGCCCCATGGTTGGCTGCCTTTCCCCATCTCATCACCTCCCCCTCCTCCACCTGTGCTGCAGGTCGGCTGGTCCTGAGAGCAGCAATTTAGGAGGTTGTGGCAGGGGCATGACTGTGAGGTAAACGTCCCAAAGTAGACCGCCTCTCTGCAACCTCAAATAACTGCTGCCAGGGCTATCTTAGTTGGTGACGGGGTGTGTGGGCTAGACTTCATAAATCGCCCCATCTTTACCAACAAAATCGTTCTTTTTTAAAAAATATAACTCCTAGAGGACTTCACATTACCATTTTTTTGTTCCACAGAAACTGTGCTCCCGAACTCGCATAACCTTCACCTCCCCTGGGCTTCTACTCTGCCTGGACTGGCTGGTAACACTGCCTGAACAGACAGAATGGACACTGTGTGTGGGACCCGGCTTGAACCGGGTCACCTGGTTACCCTGAGCCCACACCACCTGAACGGCCCAGGTTGCCCTGGGTGCCTCTCTAAATGCAGTGTGATTGCAGGTGTAGAAGCTTCTTTATCTTGATGAGTTTTTCTTTGTCTCCAAAAGTGAGGGTTAGACAAAATGGACTCTACATGCTAAAGGACTTTAAGATGGTCACACACACTGTTTATGTTAAGAATTAGGTAATACATATGGGAGGTCTCTGTGAAGTTGTATGAGAAGAGAGAGGCAGAGAGATGAAGCAGTCTGGGAGGTTTGGGGTCTTTGTGTGGTTTACGACCTGTGAAGCTGTGCACACCGGGCTCTTCCTGTTTCCAGCATCTGTATTGACCCAGCCCAGCTGGCTTTGAAGGTTTGGGGTAGACAGGAGCGGACTCGGTCTGGGGAAGGGCCTCAGCGAGAGATCAAAGGTCTGGTCTGAGCGGTACCCCTGGCCTCAGTCTCCAGGTGCCAGGGCCACAGGGAGAACCCTCCATTTCCCAGGAGAAGCACCTCCCATCAAGCTGCCTCCCGACCCTGCCCCTCCACTCCGGGCAGCGTGTCCCTTTAACACCGAACACTGCCTGCACCCACCTTCCTCGACGGAGAAAGGAGAACTGGAGATGTTTACGGACCACTGGGAAAGAAAGAGCTGTTGTCATCCATGTCTGTTCACGTCTGGAACGGTATATGCGGAGCTGGGATTAAACCTATATATCCACGTGTTCAGATGATGGAAGGCGGGCATCCTTCTCCATCAGTTACACTTTGCCTCCTTCCACGGGCAGGGGGCAGGCACAACAGAGCAGGATCATGAGGGCGACTCTATCCCGCTGGCCCTGGGACACAGGCGGGAGGACGGCTTTTCCTGGGAACCGTTCTGCCCAGCTCCCCCCACACCCCCCCCCCCCCCCAGAGCTGAGACCAGGATGGGTGCAGGTGATTCAGCCTGACCCGCCCAAACCATGCACTGCTCCCGGGACTAACTCTGCTGAACTGCAGTCGAACCACCATGCCTGGCGTCCTTCAGGAAACGGGCACCGGGGTGCTGTGTCACCTGCCAGAGTCAGGACCTAGGCAGTCAGGTTACTCTGCGAAGATGCTGGTGAGGAATCCCCAGGTCTGTCAGGGCGGAGGGGCAGGAGGGTGAGGCAGGAACTGTGTGAGACTCTGGGAACCGGAGCGGGAGGGGCTGGGGTCACTGGAGGGCAAGCAGGGGGGCGGGGCAGGCTGCACAGGTGTCCCCCGACCCCCCAGCGGCAGAGCCGGAGAACAGGCGGGGCAGGGGTGGTGCGGTGGGCAAAGGTGTCTCATAGCGCACCCTTTGATTCGCCAAACCTCCTCCTAGACCCAGGCGCTCGGCCTGTTAAAGGGACTGGGAAGGGCCTGCAGGACACGCTGGCCGTTCCCCACTCCAGGCTGCGTGTAGCCAGGCGCCTGGGCTGAAACCCAGCCCACCTCCAGGTGTCCCTGGGGTCTTGGTCTGTCCCCTTCCAGCTGACTCAGCCTCAAACCAGGGGTGAATTGCTGAGGGCTTGCTAAGAAGGCCAGAGGATGCTGCAGGGTTCACATTCCCATCATTGGAACATCCCAGCAAGCTACCAGCCTTCTATTTTTGGAAATTTCCTCCAAACACAAAAATATCTGCCTTACTCTGGGACTTTGGGCAGCCTTCCAGCTTCCAGGGACACCAGGGCGAAGGGACAGGCGTGGGGTATCCCTAGAGTGTTTCCACCCCTGCGGGTCTCCTCCCACCAGGGAAGGAAGAGGTATACCCAGCCTTTCTGTTGCACAAATTCAAAGCTCCCGGGTTACAAACAGAAACAATATTTCCCCCAAAATTCAGGAGCAGGGAGGAAGCTCATTGGAGCCCCTTGAGGGGGTAAACAACCCTCAACTGAGACGAACAGCTTCCTGAGAAGACTGTATTTTGGCCAGAAGATTTAAATTCAATGTAATTTAATTGTAGGTTCACACAGCGGCCTCTACTCGTGCTGTTGGCAGAAACAAGGTATGTAGCAGGCACACCTGAGAAGCCAGCTTTTCAGAGTGCAGAGGCCCACAGGACCCCTTCAGACCTGCAGCTCTTGTGAGTGAGTCCTGAATCTGGGTGATTTCTTATTTTAAAACCGAGAACAAGGCTTATCTGCACAGCTTTCCGGTCCCCCAGGGGATGTGTCTGGTCACGGAAGAGCAGCTTGCTCAGGTGTTCAGGGGGCACTGACACCTCTCCACGCTCAGCACCCGGCCACCCGAGAGGCGGGGGGGCTGCAGAGCCCAGGCCAGCAGGTCTGCCCCCCTCCTGGAGGTCAGACAGCACAGGCTGACTTCCGCTGGCCTGGACCCTGACTGCCGAGTCCCCACAAACACATGGAAGACGTTGCTTGGGGGCGTTTTAATGCTTCAGTGCGTGCATTTTTTAGTGCGTTCTGACTCCAAATTATGGCTAAATAGTAGTGCGCTAATGTCCAGATCGACGGTGGGTAATGGCAGGAAGTTGCTGCTAATTGGTCTATTTAGAAGTTGCTGAGGTGGCAGAAGCTGAGGCAGCTGGGGGGGTGTAGGCGGAGAGATGGGGGGACAAAGGGAAGCTGGACCTCCTCCTGCTGCACCCGCCCAGAGCTGGGGGATCTTTGGTCAAGTTCATCTCTTTCAGCCCAGCCCCAGCGTCTCCCGTCAGGTGCCCGCTCTCAGGCTGGGGGTGGACTTGGGGGTTGTATTTGCAAACAGGAGGTGACTGGTTTGCCAAGGATACCATCCCTGAGCTTCCCCGCCCCATCACAGCCCCATCCAGGTTTCCTAAATGGGGGTCGGTGGGGTGTGGTCAGCAGGCAACTCCCTGCTTCCCCCACCAGGTGAACAGGGAATATGTCCCCCGAGAGGAATCTGAGGCCCAGAGAAGGGCTGGTAGGAAGTGCGGCGGGGTCAGGTTTTCCACCGCCCCCTCCACCTGCCAGGATGTCCAAGTGCTCAGTCCTGAGTGCCTCAGGCCACTCTCGAATAGTCATTGTCACTGTGGAAAGTGTACCCATGCCCCCATCTTACAGACGGGCAAACTAAGGCTCTAAGAAAACAGGCACTTTGCTCTAGAGCCCACAGCAGAGAGGCCAGGCTCTGCTTCCAACCCTGCAGTCCCAGCCTCACACCATGGCCTGGTCAGTCACTCCACGCATCTAATAACCCCTTTTCCCAGCGACCTTTGCCCCGGCCAGTCTCCTACTTGTGGGACCTGACAATGGCAGGGAGGTGGCATGTTTGCTGCTAAACAACAGAGGATCCGCCGCCCCCCTTCTCCCTGACCCTGCTGGCCTGGGGCTTTGCTGGAGCCCTGCAGTCAGCCCTCCCCACCCGCACCTCGAGACCAGGGGTGAGAACGGCCGGCGCTCGCTGCCTTCCCGCAGTCTCCGGGGCCCTGTGCGGCGGGCAAGATAATTTGGCTAATGAACTCGTTAAACGGCCCCTGGTGACCCGCCTGGCCTCCCCTCGGCCCATCTGGGAAATTCCAGTGAAAGGCTGCAGAGGGTCCTGCGCCGCGCCGTCTGTCGCTACAAGAGGCGCGCACCCGGCGACGCTGCGCCCCTGCATTAAAATAATTACCCGGAGGGACAGGTGGCCCTCTCCCCTCGGGCGCATCTGGGCCGCGGGACCGCCGCCGGGGGTGGGGAGCGGAGGAGGGGGGCCTTCCCGCCCCTCAGCGACCCAGTGGGCCGAGGTCCAAGCGGGGAGGCCGGGGACCGCGCCGCCCAGGCGCAGAGGAGCTGCCGGCCGCCGCGGGAGCCCCCGGGCGGGGACGCCGGCCCGGCCGCTAGCCAGGGCGCAGCGGGGGTGGGCGACCACCGGCCCGGACGCTCGCGGGCGGAGGGGGCGGCTCCTCGTGCGCCTTCGGCCCAGACAGGCACGGGTTTCCGTGCGGGGTGGCGGGGCAGGAGGCGACGAGGTCCCCGCTGTGCTGCTAAAAAGAGCGGCGCAGCCCAGGCGCGGGGCCAAGCCTATTGCCAAAAACACATATTACACTGCGACATTCTGTAAATGAGATAATGATACATAAACCCGGATGATAGATGTGACGCGCCTGGGATGTCTTCTCTAAATTAGCTGCTCGCATCGACTGCTAATAATGGTGAGTTTATGAAAGCAATTTCAGTGCAAAATGCGAGAGGGTCTTCTTACTCTAATCAGCCTGCCTCGGTTAATGGATGAGGGGGTCAGGCTGAGAATTATTGACACGCCCGTGCCCTTAACCTGTTTCCCAATAAAGCTGATTAGTTTTTGTCAATTCATCAGCTAACCACTCTTGCCGGAACTGCATCAAAGCCTTATTTGCTCAGGGGAAATCAACAAGTCACAGATCAGCCCCGATCAGGGGGCTGCAGATCCAGGACTGTCCTGGGGCCCAGGGCTACCCCTGAGGACCTTGTACCCACCCCCGCCGTCTAGAGCTGGCCTCCCCTAAAGTCTGAGCAGCGCGCCTGGGAGGAATACAGCAGAGGCGCTAGGCCTGAAGACGCGCCTCCACTTCCCTTGAGGACCAGGGAGAGGCCTACAGCCCAGCGCCTGCCTTCCCTCCACTCTTCTGGGTCCTCGTGCTCCAGATTTGGAGCAGGTCACCTTGGGGGGGAGGAGGGATGTCACAGGGGGCGCAGGGCAGAGGGCGTGAGTGAGGGGCTCTCTGCCACATGTCCTTCCCACGTGTCCCCACCAGGGGACCCCGGATTCTGAAGGGTCAGCGCAGGCCAGAGCGTGCCCGCTGTAGGCAGAAAGGTGTTGGGGGAGGGGCTGCCCCTGCCCTTGGCCCCTGACCTCAGCCCCGTGGGAGAGGGCGCCAGCTGCCTGAGAGTGCACCTGGATTGGGGCTCAGGCTGGTTGCCCCCGCCTGCGCCCCAGGTGAGCCGGCTGCAGAAGAGGCCCTCCAGGCCTTGGGCTCCCACGGATAGGAGAGGCTGAGGGGCTGCGCGCTGGAAGTGACCTCAGCGCCCGGCTTGCAGGTGGGGGAGGAAAACCTGCGCTGTCCCTTTAAGCCCCCAGCGACCGCTGCCTCCCAGCCCCATCCCCCCTCAATTTAATTTCATTAAAACAGAGCATGAATATTTCTATTAAACCTAAAATGAAATATGAAGCCATTTAGACTCTGCCTGCACCAATCACCCAGATTTATGACTTTTATTCATCACATCAAGAGCTTGGAAAAATGAATTTTCTTCACCCAGGAAGGAAATAAAACCTCAGGCTTGGTCATTTCCAGAAAGCTGTTAATTTGACCATGTGGTAATTACTTTCACAATTAACTGAAATACAAATCAACTTGACAAATCGGGCTAGTTTATATATTAATTAGCCTGCTTAAATTTATTCATTATGAAAAGACAATTTAGGTGGACCTGCGGTGTCTGTTTTATTGCAATAAATTATTGTTAGGAAATGGGTCTAATAAAATAACTTAATATTTAAGGATATTGTATACGCGGGGGTGGGGAGATGCTTTATTGACAATTTCATTTTCCAATTAGTAATTTTGTTGTAATCTATCTGCGAACCGGGGACTCTCGCAGAGGCAGGGCTCTGCTGGCCTGGGCGGACCTAAGCGGCGCAGAGACAGGAGCGATTCCGCGGGGAGGGCGGCCGGCGGGTCAGACGGGAACGTGCGGGTGTGGGGCCCAGACCCGAACCAAACCCGGGCGGATGCTGCGCTCGCCGGCCCTCCTCCTCCCAGCCGGGCGCGGGGGCTGATTTAATAGAATGTCGATAGGATCATTCGATGCCTTTTAGCTTGTGATCTTTATAAATGTCCCTCTATTAAATTAGAAAATGATTCTCTTCTCGTTTAATTGTATTCTTTCGTTTCTTATTTCCAATTAATTAGTCCTATCGACGTTGCAATATTTTAAGTGACTCGAGTCCGTTTCCAGTTAGAATATATGGGTCAGCACATGCAATTTTATACCCGACAGAACTATATAATGCGGGTTTTAACTACTGGTCCCTCATCTGTCTTGAACATCTGGCCGAAATGGGCCGCCGGGCCTCCTGGCAGCGCCCGGGTCGATGGGCACCGGGGTCTGCCCGGGCTGGGCTCCGCGGCCACCTCCACGCCTGGGGCCTTTGCGTGGCTGCTCTCGATTTTAACCCTGCCGCCTCGGGCAGCTCTGCGGGGAGGAGCCCGTCGCCCCTCCGGGCGACTTCGGGCCGCGGCCACCCAGCAGGCTCTGGGTGCTTTGGGCGGCCCCGGGCGGCTCCCGGGCTCCCCTGTCCACCGCCCTCTCGCTCCTCGCTGCCTTGAAAGGCCTGAACATCGTTTTCAGGAAACGGTGTGGCCGAGTCTGACTATCCAGTCTCTCCGGCTCTGCTCCCCCGACAACGGCGTTCCTTCCCCCACAACCATCTGACGGCGCAGAAGTTCAGCTTGACCGCGGAGGGGGTCCGCCTCTCCTTAATTAATTAATTGAGGAATTAACTAATTCCTCCCGGGAAGAGGCGGGCATCCCGCCGGCGCCCCCGCTCCCCCTCCCCGCTACCCGCGCGGTGATTAGGGACCAGCTGGCCGGTGCGAGCCCCGCCTAGCTCCCGCTCCCACCCTGACCCAGCTCTCCTCACCCCCATCGTACCCCCACCCCTACTTGCCCCCAGCCTCAAACTCGGTAACTGATGGGAGGGCTCCCCACCCACCACCAGACCTGCCCAGCCAGGGGAGAGGAGGCAGGGGCAGAGTCCACACCCAACCCTGCGCCCAGTCCCTGCTCTGTCCTTCCCTACTTGGTGTGGATGCTTAGTAGGTCCCGAGGGTCGGCTTCTTGGCTCCCTGGAGTCCCCGCCAAGTGGGACCTGGGTGGCAGTCACAGCCGTGTCCCAGGACCCAGGGTTAATGTCAAGCTTCCCCAACCCCTGCCCCATCCCTGCCCCATCCCTGCCTGAGCCTCTCAGGAGACCTCCCTGCAGGCTCAGGCTCCCCAGGCCACTTCTATTGATAGAAACCTTCCCCAGTTTTAAGGCCGGGTGGGGGGTGATTTCCTCCAGCCAGAGTCCTGGGAGCCCCTCACCCTCTTTTCCCTCCCCGCCGCCCCCTCCCCACCCGGCCATGGCAGATAGCAACTGATTTTGCACATTTCTTAGGAGCTGAGTCTCCCCTCCCACAGGTTTCTGGACTGGGAAGATCTCTAGGCACCTTGGGTTCCTTCCGCAGAGGGAGTAGGGATTCCGATTTCCTCTTCAAGGTCCCTGTCCTGAAGGCACTTGGCACAGCAGCCCTGGGGCAGCCTCCTGCCACAGCCTGTGTTGGGGACCCCCCTTCCGCAGGAACCTCAAACTCTTTCCTCCAGGCCCAGAGGGGTCCTGCTCTTGGGTCTGCTCCCTGAATGCTGGTGGTGCAGGGGAGCTGGAGAGGGGACTAGAGAATGAACTTTGTAAGTCTGGGCGTCTGACGTCTGAGGCCGTGGGAAGCCAGGCCAGAGAAGTTGGGGCCTCGCCAGGGTCCCGCCTGCGCCCGGACCCAGTGAGTTGCCCCTCTGCCAAGACACTGCTCCAGGGAAAGGCAGGAGCTGGCGCCTGGGGTCTTTACTGCAGTGGCATTTTTTGAGGGGAGAGGAGGACTTCGGCCAGTTGAATCTGGTGCCCATTCCTTCAGCCGCTCTGCCTGAGATGGGAGGGGGGAACCCTTCAGTCTGGATGCTACTGGAAAATCTCCAGTACCAAGCACCACAGTAGACCAGCCTTTCCCAGAGAGTGGACAGGGCAGGCCGTCTCCTTTAATTCACCCTGAATCCTTCTGCTGGGGAAGATCAAACTGTGGTCAGCTTCTGGTCTTTCTGGTTATTAACCCAATTGTGCACCAACAGGTTAGCGGGAAGAAGAGTCCTTGACCGCAGAACACTAGATGGCAAATGCTGCAGACGTCTGCCTGGCTCCCTGGGGGTCACGTCCACCCTGGGGGTCACGGCCACGCCCAGAGCAAAACAGATGGATTTTATTTCGTCTCCACTGCTTAGTCTGAACGTGGTCGGAGCAGGGGCTGGAGACAGGCCAGCGAGGGGGTGGGAGCGCAGGTAAGCTCCCCAAGCGAGTTTTCTGCTGGATGAGTAAGGACGTGCTCACTGAAACAGTAGTCTGGAATACCTCCACTCCCTGCACCATCTCCCGCTGTGGCTGGAGGGGGTGAGGATCCAGCCTCATTCCCCTGCCCCAGATGACACTCACAGAGACATTTCTGGTGTCTTGGCCCCAAATCTATTTAACATGATCCAAGTCAGCAACTGCTCATCAAGCCTCTTGCACAATCAGCTTCATATTGCAGGATAAAGCAGTCACTTAAAATACCTTTCTGTGCCCAAGGAACTTAATTCCTTCTGAAGGGAGGGAAGAGCGTGCACAGATGAAACAGAAGCACAGTGGAATCCTGCCCCGCAGCAGGGACAGCGCTTGGTGGAGGCGGACCTGCAGCCGGGTCACCTGTGATGGAATGGATCCCAGGACTGTCTCTCCAGGACCCTTCTAAGGGAAGAACCCCGGGCTGCACAGGGAATGGTGCGGGAAGCTTGTTTTCTTTTCATCTCACAACGGAAGCATGACTTCTGCTCGAGCCCTGGGCTCTCATTCTTTACCCATCGCCTTGGCATTTTACTTAAATTCCTTGGGTCTCAATTTCATCATCCGTGAAAAATGTCTTTTGCCATCCATCCTTAAAGAGTTATTGAAAGTGAATATATCAGTCTCTCAGTCGTGTCTGACTCTTTGCGACCCCATGGACTGTAGCCCACCAGACTCGTCTGTCCACAGGATTCTCCAGGTCAGAATACTGGAGTGGGTTGCCATTTTCTTCTCCAGGGGATCTTCCCGACCCAGGGATCGAACCCAGGTCTCCTGCATTGCAGGCGAATTCTTTACCAGCTGAGCCACCAGGGAAGCCCACAGAGTTGTTAGGAGGCTCATAAAGTCATCAAACAGAAGGGGATGTTTTAGCATTTGTGGCATTTCAGTATGGTGGAAGCCCAGTGGAGAAGTGGTCATTTATGCTAGTCCAGCTGCCGTTTGTGGTCTTAAGGCCATTTACAGGGGAGGGGGTGCAGCCTGGGGACTTTGGCTGCTTTGCCCCCAAATCACGCATCCAGCAAGTGGCGGAGACAGGATCTGAACCGAGACCCGCATGGCCCGAAGCCCCGTGTCGCTGTGCTCACACGTGTTCCTGCCACAGCCTGGCGGCCCTCGGCAGGAAGGCCTTCGTGTCAAGCGTCTGTCCCCTGTCCGAGCACCTCGCAGCGGAGAATTTGCCGCCGTGCACAGGGACAGGGTGACCTGTCAGCTGGTCACGTTTCTGTTGAAAAGCCAAGCGCCACTGCTCTGTACGCCTCTCGAGTGCAGGAGTCCAGCCACCGACAGCCTGGGAGCACCCCAGACACGGAGCTGGGGGGACGGTCAGGACGCACAGAGGGGGCCACTGATGCAAACCAGTGACCTGCCGAGAGAAGCCGCGGCCACCAGGGCCAGCCCAGGCAAACGAGCGGGTTACGGAGCTGTGCTGAGGAGGAGGCCGACAGGAAGGGGAGGGCTGGCAGCGGAGGAACCTCAGGCCGGTCCCCGTTCCGCATATTAGTGCAGCAAAATTAAATCAGGAGGTGGTTCCCAAGACTGGGAGGGAAGTATTAAACAGACAGTTAAAGAGAAAAATGTGGAAGCCCAAAGAAAAGCCCCAGAAATACGATCAAGAAAATGAAGATAGTAACCAAAAGGGGGAAAGGAGAGAGATGTTCAAGGTCTTCGGAACTGACTACATCTCATGCTGACCCCGGGTCGGGGGTGGTGTGGGGGCAGCAGGTGGCTTCCTGTCCGTACCCCCCAACCCCATCTGAGAACAGCTCGCCGGGAGACAGGTCCCTCCAAGCTGTGAGGAGGTTGTCACCCCTCGAGAGGGCAGGCGGCCGGGAACCGACTTAGGCAAGACCTAATAACGTTGGAGGTGGAGAAGGACAGACATCCTGAGTCTGGGGAAGGAGTCGGGGGTGGGCTACAGGCCAAGGTGACAGAGGCCTGCTGCCAAATGTGAGGTGACGAGCTTTAGTGTTTGTCTGGGGGGGGCATTGAGATGCCATGAATCATTGACAAGAAACCAAACAGCGCTGGATCCGTATGACCATTCGAACCCATATCGCCCCAAGTAAAATCATATTAGAAGCCTTTCCCCAATTAGATTATGCAAACTCAGGTTACGCGGAGCACAAACAGTGATGTTCCCGGACACACGCCAGCAGCCCGCAACTCACACCTCACGCAGCCCAGATGCTCTGGGGCGGCCGGGCTCAACACCGGCTTGTGTCAACACTCTCCCTCTAGATAATAAATATGAGACCCAGCACACACTGCTTTTAATTGCATCGATAAACTGGGATTAACCCCCCAAGGCAGGCTTCACTATTGCAATTAAATGTCCTCAAATAAATTGTTTCCTCAATAAGCAAATGGAAGGGCTGTGTTTGCCTTGAATAATAACAGGTGTAATATTTTACTGGCCCAAGTTAAGTATTAAGTGGAATCGCGCGCAGCCCTGATTTACTCCCTGAGATCGGAAAGTCATTTTTCATACGTCCTGTGCCGCTTCAGTACTGTATAAACAGCTAATAAAGCACTAAATCAACCCAGGCCGACCTTGCATTTCACCTAAAGCCGCCAGGCCTCAAAAACCCGGCACCAAGCGTTTTCAGAGCCAGGAGAACTGCCCGGCGAAGGAAGCTGGGAGCCACTCTGGGCTTGGCCTTTGGCTTCAGGGGCTCAGAAGCCCAGAATGCTATGAAAACCCACTCAGCCATGCCGTAGTCCCGTGGGCGCTTTCTGACGTGTGTGCTCTCTTGGGTCTTCTGGTTGAAGGAGAAGGATCTGGAAAGGGGGCCGAGGTGCCAGGTGTTGTGACGCTGTTCCCTTCGCTGGTCACGTACACAGGACATTCTTAAAGCCAGGGCTGCCCTTACCCCCAGGCATGCTCTCTTCCTGCTCGGTGTTTTAGGGGAGGAGGGATAGACTTTGAAGGCTTTCTATGTCAGGAGGCAGATTTCAGTTGGTGTGTCTTCGGGGGTACTTGGTGTCCTGGGAGGTTGGGGGCACAAGTCACAGTAGTTCTCAGATAACAAGGATCCATTTCCCTAGAGTAAAATTAAATAGAGTAATGTTCTTCTTCTGTCATAATGCAGGCTGGCATTTTCCAAACAGCGAGGGGTGAATTGTTAGGGCGGAGAATCCTAGAACGGACTGTTAGTGGGCCATCTAACTTGAGCTTTTTGAGTTTGTCTGTGTTTTCCTCCGATTCCCAAGATGCTGTTCTCGCTGTTCAGTCAGTAACTCATGCCCAACTCTTTGCGACCCCATGGACTGCAGCAGGCGTCTGTCCTCCACTACCTCCCAGAGTTTGCTCAAGTTCATGTGAGATGCTTAGATAGCATCACTGATTCCCAAAATATATCTAGTAATATCTAGTAATGAGAATTTGTCATCTAAGCATTTTGGTGTTCATTATAGATCTACTTTGATAGATTTATCTTTGTATATAAATTTTCTCTGACTTAGTCTGTTTAAGAAAACTTTGTGGGACTTCCCTGGTGGTCCAGTGGTTAAGACTCCACACCCCCAGAGTCTGAGCCCCAGTCAGGGAACTAGATCCCACGTGCTGCAGCTAAGGCCTCGTGCAATCAAACAAACAAATGTTTAAAAAACTAGAAAACTTTGCAACATGAAAGACTGCTCTCATTTTTCTCTATAGACCTTATTCTTGCATACCAAGCTGAATTTAAAATAATGCATTACTTTTTAAAAAATCCGTTTAAGACATACTGAGCATCTGGTGCTCACGAGAGAGAGGACACACGTGCAGCACTGAGCTGAGGCAGTTCCATTTCCAACCAGAGACTCTGACAACTTCAGTCAAGGCAGCCTTGTGGAGAGAAAAGGCAAGACTTCTATGAAGCTTCCACTACACTGAAATCACCCAAAAGGCATGCCCTCCCCACGACTACCTCCCTCCATGCCTGGAGACCCGGGGATTCTGGGCTGGGGTTTATTGATTTAGTTAGAGAGCAATTAGGACACATTTTATTAATACTCTCATCATCAACCTCCCCATCACCCTAACCTTTTCGGTCTTCACCAGATCGTTCTAAGTGATTACCAAGCCATACTTATTTTTAGTTAGTGAATCTTTCCCACTTATATTACCACAAGGAAAAATGCTTGCTTGGCTCCTACACAGACAAAAAAATATGCCTAGGAGTTATTGCATGCCTTAAATATATCATAATGACCTTCCTTTGAACTGATGCCCTATAACTTAAGAGATGAAGAGAGTTTGGTTTTCCCAATCTATTATAAAGCATTTTCAGGTGATAAAGGATATCAGATGAGGAAGATGAAATGTCTCACATGGAGGACCTCACTCAGAGCACGGATATATCTGCAGATAATTGTAAGCTCCTCAGAATCCTTGATGGGAAATATATTGATAATACAATTTTTCTTTTGAAAGGGATTGTAATGATTGCAAATTTGGTTAAATAATTAAATTAATAAGAACTATTTGATTCAAACATGGGCCTTTTGATGATATACAGAGCTAATAATATCTGTCTTGCCAGCTAAAGAGGTTTTAAAAGACCATCCTGGCCTCTGTAGCCAGACCACCCTTGGCCCTTTATTAACCCATCAGTGACCTTTCTATTAAAGTGCAGTTAAATACAGTCTCCAGAAATACTAAAGAAAAAAAAAATGTAAAATAGTTCACAACAATATTCTTATTTTATTCCTGTGGATAAAAAAATCATTTTTATAATTATAAAAAGTTTCCATAAAAGATGGCCTTTTAAATTTTAGGAATCCATTGCAAAATAGAGGTAAAAATCCCAAATCCCTGTTAAAGCATCTCTGAACAGGAGCTCCCAAGACCGCGACATGTAAGGCGAAGCTCAGAACAGCTCAGAACACAGAGACGTGTGCTTCGCAGGGGCCAAGTGTTCTTGGGAGCTGGTGCATGGTAGGGAGAGGGGGCAGGCAGCCAGGTTCCTGGGTGGGAGCTGGACTTTGGAGCCTGCCCAACCTGTGGACAGTGATGGGACCCGGGTGAGAGGCTGTGGTCTTCTCAGCCTCGGTTTCCTTCTCTCATCTGTAAAATGGAGAAACAACCTCCGGGATTCTAATGAGGATGTCAGGGCAGGAGGAAAGCTCGCGCGTGGAGCATAGGCACACAGCAATGGCCTGATACGTGTAGGTCCCCGTCTCTCTGTGGGATATTTGGTATCCGCTCATTGTGAAGTGCTGGCAGCTGGAGTTGTGGGGGGAATGTGTCTGCTGTGGACTGAACTTTTGTGTGCCCAGAATTCATCTGTCGAAGCCCCAACGCCCAGTGCAATCACTTATGAAAGTGAGCCTTCAGGGTGGGGGCTCGGGTTTAGGTGGGGTCCCTGGGAGGGCCCTCATGACGGCATTGAGGTCTTCCTGAGACGAGGTCAGAGCCCAACCCCCATCACGTGAGGACCCGGGAAGCCGGCAAGCCAGGTAGGGGGCCTCGCCAAGGATGGAACTGGTCAGCACTTTGATCCTGGACTCGAGCCTGCAAGCCTCGTGTTTCTGTGAGGTGGGTTCTATCGCTGCCCATCTGACGGGTCAACAGAATGAGGCTCAGAGGGGCGCAGCAGCTAAGTTGGTTCGCAGTTGCAGTTAGTCTGAAGGCCGTGCATCCGGCTTCATCCATGGTTCCCTCTGGAGCCTCACGGCGGCGAGCCCAGGGCCGCTCTGGAGACACTGTAGCCCCGGAGGGACCCGGGGAGTCCAGCTCGCAGGCCTCACCACGTGTGGCCCTGACCACCCCACAGGTGCCGGGCGTCGATCCAGGCCTCCTTGCTGATCAGTCTCTCTGGGTCTTCCCTAGTGAGCGTGAGGCTTCTGCCACCAGAGAGCTGGACCCCGGGGCCGGCCACGGACCTTCAGAAAACCTACCTGTGGGTTACTGCTTCTTGCCCTTTCCAAGCGTTGAGATTTCTGGGCTCAGGAGGTGCAGAGTACGGACAGCCGTGGCCCCGCCTTGGAGGGGCGTGTCAGGCCCCAGAGCCGGGGGTGGCTGAGCCAGCGCAGTAGGTGCCGCACGTCTGACTCAAGCTTGGGAGCACCCGCGTTCTGCCCCCCGGGTATGGACCGGTGTCCGGGCCCCGCCCTGGGGACAGCCGATATCTCCCCACACCTTCTACGTGCCAAGCGCGGTTTGAGGCAGTAACGTGACGACGTCTAGCCTCATGTGTTGCTCACGCTGCGTAAGCAACACATGATGATATTAACTGACTGTTAATATCATCCCTGTTTCCTGGAATTGCAAACTGAACCCAGAAACTTGCCCAGAGCAGCAGCATTTGAGGTGGCGAAGCTGGGGCTCAAGCCCGGGTGTCTGTCGTCACACCCTGACGGGGGTCTTTGGGTCTGATCCTGGTCAGGACAGGCAGAACTCCACCAGTCAGGCTGGGGACCTGTGAAGGGGGTTCTAGGTGAGGCCATGGTGTCCAGGTGGGTGCTGGGCTTGGGGCAGCTGAACCGCTTCCAGGACGTAGTGGCCAGGATGGGGGGATAGGTGTCTTCTCCATGGGGTCACCCTGGCCTCAAGGCCTGGGGGGAGCCAGGCTTCAGTGCCCCGGGCTCCCGATATGGTGAGCCAGGACAGGCAGCTCTGCAGATCTGAGCACCCCCTCTGCTTGTCGGGGGCCTCTCTCGCTCAAGGGGAGTCCAGTTTCCCATCCACAGGAGCGGATGTGGGGTACAGAGCCCTGGCAGAGGGCAGGGGGCTCACAGGCCTGTGGCCACAGAGAGGGAGAAACGGGGGTTGGGGAGAGAGGGGCCGATGAGGGGTAACGGGAGGCGCGGGGCAGCAGCTGGCCTCGGGCAGGCACGGGCCATTCTTCCTGGCAGTCACCTGCCCCTTGCCTGCTCCTGGCTGGTTCTGAAGCAGCTGGGAGCTGGTGGCGCCTTTCCTGGGCTCTGCGGAGAGGTCCAGAGCTCAGCGCTCGGCCTTGGCCTTGGCCGTGCGTCTGTATGTGGTCAAGAGCCCCTCTTCCCAGGATGACAAAGCTGCATCTGTTTGCACACAGCCCGCGAAGAACTGTGCCCGAGTGTCTGCGAGGACACTGCTGGGTTTCCATGTGCCCCGTAACCCTGTGACTCAGGGCCACTCTCTGAACACTGAGTACAGCTAAATGCTTTTGACCTGTGGTGCTGGAGAAGACTCTTGAGAAGCCCTAGGACTACAGAGATCACACCAGTCCATCCTAAAGGAAATCAGTCATGAATGTTCACTACAATGACTGATGCTGAAGCTAAAACTCCAATACTTTGGCCACCTGATGTGAAGAGCTGACTCACTGGAGAATACCCTGATGCTGGGAAAGATGGAGGGCAGGAGGAGAAGGGGATGACAGAGGATGAGATGGCTGGATGACATCACCAACTCAATGGACATGAGTTTGAGCAAAATCCAGGGGATAGTGGGGGACAGGGAGGCCATGCTGCAGTCCACAGGGTCACAAAAATTCGGACTCGACTGAGGGACTGAACAACAGCAACAGCAAAGGCAGTTTATTAAAAAGTGTTTTGTAAAAAATTAATTTCCCAGGAGGTTTCTGTATATTACTCTAATTGCTTTCCTTGACTGATTAATTTTTTAAATAGCAGTTTTATGAAAAAAAAATCCAAGTGTTTCTAGATGAGCAGTGTCTCGGTGGGAACAGGGTTCTCAGAGAGGTTTGCAGTCTTGATATCTGGGTTTATATATGGCCCTCTGTTGACACTACCTTTTGATTAATATTGTGTATAACATTCCTTAATGCATCAGCAGAATTAATTATGCAGAAACATTCAGGCGTGCCGACATTATATTGATGAAATGACGTTTTATTGACAAAATGACAGTTTAATACTGAGCTTTCCTAAAGCTGTATATCTAATCAATTGCCTCATTCTGCGAGCCAGCCCATCCGGGTAAGAACCAGGTAAATCTGTCTGTCTGCTCTTCGTGTTCTCCGCAGATCCGCGTGGGGGCGAGGGGTGTGCACGGAGCATCACTGCACGTCACTCAGACTTCAGTGAAGCTTTTGGGTGAATACCAGAGCGTGTTTACTCCTGCTGTGCTTATCTGGATGATATAATATTGCTTTCCTTTCATAACAATCTGCAGTCACAGCTCTTACAGGCTCAAGTCTGCTTTTGCCCCCTCTTGTGGGTTGAATGGTGTCCCCCACAGCCACAAATGCTTGTGCTGATGTTCTCCATTGACTCAGGACGTGCCCTATTTAGAGAAGCAGGACTTTACTGATGACCACGTGAAGGTGAGGTCGTTAGGGAGGGTCCTAGCCCAATACCCCTGGTGTCGGCACAGAAAGGGGCCCTTTGGCCGTGGCCACGAGTGCAGGGAGAAGGCAAGAGAAAGCCTGGAGCTCTGTAGCCCCGAGTCAAGGGCCCACAGAAGCCAGGAAAGGCGCGTGGAGCAGACCCTCCCCAGCACTCTTGGGGAGCCTGGCCACGTCCAGACTCCGGCCTCCAGACTGGGGACCGTGACCTCCGTTTGTCAGCCACGCGCTCTCTGCTGGTCTGCTCTGGCAGCCCTAGGCGACCACCATGTGCAGCTTCCAAACTGTGAGGACTGTTTGCTGTTCTCTGGGCACACAGAGACCCCAGAGCTCAGACTGTGCCAAGGGTCTGGCTGTTCAGGCTTTGCTGTGGAGCCTGGTCTCCTGGGACTGGGGTGGTGGTGCTGTTTAGTTGCTAAGTTGTGTCTGAATCTCTGTGACCCCATGGATTGTAGCCCATCAGACTCCTCTGTCCATGGGATTCTCCAGGCAAGAATACTGGAGTGGGTTGCCAGGCCCTCCTCCAGGGGATCTTCCCAACCCAAGGATCGATTCTGCCTCTCCTGCACTGCAGGCAGACTCTTTACCACTGAGCCACCAGGGGACCCCAGGAGGGATCTGGGTGGCTTCAACTTACGTGGGCTTAGATGACGGTTAAATATGGGTGGGGGTCTGGGAGGGATGGACGGAACACAGCCTCCGAGGCTCAGGAACCCATCCTGGACAGCTCTCAGATCAGAGGTGGGGGAGACTGAAGCTGATGGAGGCTGGACCACAGCATGGTCACCTGTGGCTCAGGGCATCTACACTAAGCCCTCACGTGGTCCTGCCTCCATGGCACCTCCTGAACAAGTGTGGCTGCCCGGGCCTTCTCCATTTAAGGAGAGGCAGCCTGGGTAACAAGGCACCAGGCACGGAGGCTTCGGGATGCACGTGGGGGTCGGGGGGCAGAGAGGGGCCCTCTCTGGAGTGGAACTGGCGTGCTGGCGGGGACAGGAGAGGGCCTGGCAGGGGCATGCAGCACCAAGGCTGCCTCAAGGACAGTGAGCATCTCCCCCGCCCCGCAACTGGTCACCCGGGGTCAGAAGCAGGTCAGTGGCTGCTCGTCAGCAGAGCCACCCGAAAGCCTCCTGGCATCTGGCGAGACGTGCTGGTTTCAAGCCATCTTGGAGCCGGTGGGAACCCACATCCCTCTTAAAGCACTATCTTAATTGGCAGTTTCAGCAGAGAGGTCCAAGAACGAATGAGGATCATTATTGGGTACAGCTTCATCTGCTCCGCTGTGCCGTGAGCATTTATCAGGAGGGCCACCGATGTATTTATCACGAGGAGTGAGGCCGCCAGCCTTCCTTCCGTCATCTCTCCATTACGCCGGTCGATGGCCGAGTCGTCAGGCCGTCCCTGCCCTTGTGTGGGTCAGGCTTCTCCTTGCTCCTGCCAGTGCCGGGCTCATGGGCCCCTCCCCGGCCAGGCTGGTCAGCTGGTCCTCCAGCAGGACTCGGCCCTGCCCCCCATGCCCACCCCCAGCAGAGCCAGTTCTCCTGCCCTGGGGTACATGCTCCTTGAAGAAGCACTCGATCGAGCTGGGACCTTGTCCCCGAGATGAGTGTTCGATCCCTGACTCGGCGAGATCCCCTGGAGGAGGAAATGCAACCCACTCTAGTGTTCCTGCCTGGAGAATCCCATGGACAGAGGAGCCTGGTGGGCTACAGTCCGTGGGGTCGAAGAAAGTTGGACACGACTGAGCAGGCACTGGCTGGCTGGCTGGCTGTAGATTATCCATACACTACAGAATGTGGACTCCAGACTGTTTTCGGTCTGACTCACTCAGTGTGATTATTTTGAGATTCAGCCACACTGTATCACTAGTTCACACCCCACTTTTTACATTCTTTTTTGAAAGTGAAAGTCACTCAGTTGTGTCCAGCTCTTGTGACTCCATGGACTATACAGTCCGTGGAACTCTCCAGTCCAGAATAGTGGCGGGGTTAGCCGTACCTTCTCCAGGGGATCTTCCCAACCCAGGGGTTGAACCCAGGTCTCCCTCATTGCAGGAGGATTGTTTACTGTCTGAGCCACGAGGGAAGCCCTTTTTTTTTTTTTTAAAACATCGTGGTTAAAAGCCTGTTCTTGAGTAGTATCTTCTGCCGTTTCCCTCATGCGGCGCTCAGCATTTTCTTACTGACTTATCAAAGCTTGACACGAACGTACCAAAGGCCTTTACCTTTAGTTATCACATTCATTGCCAATATTTTCCCCAGATTTTACTTTATAACTTAATTGTTGCTATTTTAAAAATATACATCAATATTTAAGAACGGTCTTACAGACTGGTCCTCATAGCCAAGAGACATGGAGCCAGTTCCTGAGCTGTCTGAGACGGCCGTGTCGTCTCGGGGAGGACACACCCCACGATCCCCATGGTGCGATGCTGCGGGGCGGGGCAGGCCGTCAGGAGCAGCGGTGAGTGAGCTCTGGGGAGAGAGGACCCTTCAGGTAGTCCAGCAGCAGGCTGTTTCGTCCAGACTCCCAGGTTTGCATGGCGTACATTCAATGTCCGAAACTCCTTTGCGCCTGCATCCCACCCCCTGTCTGACCCTCGTCCTGCAGATCTCCAAGCGGAGTAAAGCAACACATCCTGTCCACACTTCTGCAGCTGAGCAGACACCCACGCCGACTGTCTCAGCTCCAGTGGGTAGTCATAGACCTACCTGCTCGTAGAACCCCACCCCAGCTCCCATCTGCCCCTCCCCAGCCTCGGGTGACCGCTCATCTACTTCCTGTCCCGATGGACTTGCCTCTCCCAGACACTGTATAAACGGGATCACGGGCCACGTGAACGTCTGTGTCCAGCCTCTCACTCAGCGTGTTCGAGGATCACCACGTCGCAGCCTCCGTCAGGGCCTCCTTTCTTCTTGCCAGAGATGGACCAGGCTCCATCTACTCTCTCGTCGGCTGGTGGACATTTAGGTTGTTTTTGTCTTTTGGCTGTTACGAGAAATGCCGCTTTGACATTTCGTGGGCAAGCATTTGTGTGGATGTTCCTTTACATTTCCCGTCGCTTATGCTCAGGCGTGGAACGGCTGAGTCGTCTGGTAACACGACACAGAACGTTTTGAGGACTGTGTGATGCCTCATTTACGTGTCAACTTGGCTGCACCACGGGTGCCCGGACGTTTGGTCTGACGCTGCTCTGTGCGTGTCTGTGAGGGTGTTTCTAGATGAGATGAACATTTGAAACTATAGACTAAAGCCGATGGCTCCCCAGGGTGGGCCTCATCAGTCACCAGGAGGCCTGGCTGAAAGGAAGGGCTGAGTAAGAGGGACCCTGCTGCCTGATGAGACGAGCTGGAAAGCTGGTCTTTTCCAACCTTTGCACTTGTTCTTAAGGGGATTCCCTGATGGCTCAGAGGGTAAAGAATCCACCTGCAATGTAGGAGACACAGGAGAAGGGGGTTTGATCCCTGAGTCAGGAAGATACCCTGGAAGGGAGTGGCTACCCACTGCAGTATTCTTACCCAGAAAATCCCGTGGCCAGAGGAGCCTGGTGGGCTAAAGTCTGTGAGGTCACAAAGAGTCGGACACTACTGAGCGACTGAGCAGCAATAACAAGACCCCAGAGCCTCTCTCCCCCTCTCTCTCCACCATGTGAGGACACGGAGAGAGGGTGGCCGTCTCCAGCCAGGAGGGGAGCCCTCCTCCAGACCTGCAGCACGTTGGTCAGAGACTTGCCGCCTCCAGAACTGTGAGAAGGAAAGTCTGCTGCTCAGACCACCCCGTCGTGGTGGCGTGTCTTGGCACCCCTGCTGTTGAGCATGGTAACTTACAAGGTTCTCCACATCCTTCTGTCTCCGGCCATCTCGTTGCAGCCACCCTAGTGGGGTGTGACACGCTATGTCACTGCAGTTTTGACTTCTCTTGGGGCTCCCTGGTGGCTCAGCTGGTAAAGAATCTGCCCACAATGCGGAAGGCCTGGGTTCGATCCCTGGGTTGGGAAGATCCCCTGGAGAAGGGAAAGGCTACCCACTCCAGTACTCTGGCCTGGAGAATCCCATGGACAGAGGAGCCTGGCGGGCTACAGTTCACGGGCTCGCAGAGAGTCGGACACTGAGCGACTTCACTTTCGCCTCCTAATGGCCTGTGAAGGTGAACACCTTTCCATGTGCTTATTGGACACTTGAACATCTTCACCGAAGAAATGTCTGTTCAGATCCTTTGCTTGTTTTTAATGGGTTATTTGTCTTTTTACCATCAAAGTGTAAGGGTTCTTCACATACTCCTGATACAAGTTCTTTTCCAGAACTTGTATGTATGATTCGCAAGAATTTTATTCCACTTTGTCCGTTCACTTTCTGGATGGTGTTCTTGGAAGAACGAAAGCGTTTCTTTTTGACAAAGTCAAGCTTACTTATCTTTCTTTTGTTAGTGCTTTTAGTGTCCTAAAAGCCTAGGAAGGCTTTACCTAACCCAGGTTATGAAGATTTGCTACTGTGTTTTCTCCTAAGAATTTGGTAGTTTGACCTCTTAAACTTAAATCTATGGGGACTTTCCTGGTGGTCTGGTGGCTAAGACTTGGTGCTCCCAGCGTGGGGCACCCGGGTTCAGTCCTTGGTCAGGGGGCTGAGACCCCACACGCTGCAACTGAGATGCCCCAACAAGACCAGGCGCAGCCAAATAAATGAATATTTTAAAATTTAGGTCCATGATCTACTATGAGTGAACTACGTTTCGCATGGTGTGAGGATCCAGGTTCATCATTTTGCCGTGGCTGTAGCCTGTTGTCCTGGGACCACCTGTTGCAAAGGTGGTCATTAATATTTCCCCTGCCGAGTTGTCTCAGCAACCTAGTGGCAAACAGCTGAGTGTACATGTGAGGGCTCAGGGCTGGGTCCACAGCTCTTTCCCGTCCGCCGACACCGTCCTTTGCCTGCGCCTCACTCTCCTGAGCGCCGTGCCTTGAGGAATGTTTGCACTTCGGCACGGGTGAGTCCTCCAGCACCCTCGCTCTTCTGCAAGGCTGTTGAGGCCAGGTGGGGCCTCTGCCGGGCCCTCTCCGCTCAGGCTCGCCTGGAGCCTGTCTCATCTTGCTGGGACATGTGGGAGGGAGCCCGTGTGCGGAGTCCAGCCCCCTGTCTGGGCCCCTGCCCAGTGGCTGCAGGGGTTCCTGCACCTTCCTTACGGCGCTGATCTGGGGTCCAGGATGCCCTCTCCAGGTGGTGTCCGTGCTTCACCTGATGTTGCTTTTCAGTCCCGGTCTCAGATTCCTCCTCGTTTCTCCAAGTTCTAGACACTGGAGTGCGCCAGGCTCCGCCCTTAACTTTCCTTTCTTCCTTAGGTCAAATCTTTCCTCAGGTGACTTCCTTCAGTCTCGTGGCTT
The DNA here is from genome assembly GCF_003369695.1 of Bos indicus x Bos taurus. Classification (NCBI taxonomy): domain Eukaryota; kingdom Metazoa; phylum Chordata; class Mammalia; order Artiodactyla; family Bovidae; genus Bos; species Bos indicus x Bos taurus. Next base: position 1,488,148 of record NC_040079.1, on the reverse strand, counting down.
TCAATATCCACAGTAAAGGGTCAATAAATATTGATTGAATAAAATAATAGCTGCCTTCATTTGAATGAATGAATGTGGGAGTCAGAATGGTCACCCTCCCAAAGAACATACTTGTGCATGTGGGCTCAGCCATGTCTGACTCTGGGTGGGGGTCAGGTCAGCGACGGGAAACCAGGCAAAGAACAAGCTCCTGGAGGTGATCTAACATCTCCATCATGTCCTCCTCACTCATTTACGTAAGGATGCTCTGACTTCGGTGTGGAGACGCAGCCGATGACTAAGCCAATGGCAGCAGCAGGACTCCAGCATCCCTGACGCAGCGACCGTGCCCGGACCACCAGGAGGTCACCTGGGCAGATGCGTGGGGTCTCCACCCCAGTCTCCAGCCCTGGGGCTGAGCACCCACAGAAGTGGGGACCGCACTGTCCGGGAAGCCCAGCTGCCTGTAAACACTGCATCAGCATAAACCCCCTCTAGGCCCTGGACGACGCCAGGATTAGCATAAAGAAGGGAGAGTGAGTATTGATATTTTGCGTATCTGCAGCCTGATCCTGTCCTAGGAAGAAAGAGATCTCAGTACTAATGGAAATGTAATTGATGTACAAGTGCGATTCTCCCAGTGACTCAGAAAGCAAAGCGCTGGCTCATAAAATAGATAAGATTGGAGGCAGCACCAGGGATCCCGGGGCATTAATCCCAGCCGTGTTCCTGGTGCCAAACGCTAATAAGCCAGTGATTGTTCGAATTCACACAGGTACCACCCATATTTGTTGTCTCCTCCGGATCAGGCCTGCCTGCTGACGAGTGAATCAATAAGAACTCTTCATAATTTCATTTCTTCTCCCTCAACAGCGTGTCAATGCACATGATGACAATCCAGGGGGGAGGTCAGAAAGGGCACGTCGGCAGGAGTCCCGCATTCAGAGTAGAGGAGCTGTGATTCCGTGTTTCCTGCGTGTGGTCACTCGGGGGCTCTTGCACGTGGGGCTGCCTGGTCTTGCCAGGCCCCTCCCGCTGTCCTGCCGGGGCTGCTGCAGCCCCAGGAGAAAGGGCCTCAGCCCAGGTGATAAGCCCTCGCGTTGCTCTGCGAGGTGACACGGGGTGTGCCGGGGGAGGCCGATCCTAGCCCCTGCGCGACTGGGACTCAGCCAGAGGAGGTACAGGTGCCTTTCTGGAAGCCGGGGGAAGGGAGGCGCGGGTAGCCTTCCTCTCGGAGGGTCTTGGAGTGGGCATCTCTGCCACAGTCCCGGCTGCTTCTGGAGTCTGGGCCCTGTGCCCCTTCTGTCTTCTGCTCGAGGGATGTAGTGGTTCTGCTGTCGCAGTTGCCGAGAATCTTTCTGCCCCTGCTCAGCTGCCTGGCCCCGGACTCCTGAGATCCCCTCACCCCGAGTCGCCTCCCTTTAGTCCTTGACCATTTTCCTGGTTCAAACCCGGCTCCCGTCCCCTCTTAGAAGATTGGGAGCTGATCTTGTGAGTCATGGGCGCTTTGGCCCCTTGGTGGAGCCCAGGGACCTGCTTCTCAGAGGAAAGGGTTTCAGGCTATGATGCAACATGTGGAAGTGAAAGTGATAGTCACTCTGTTGTGTCCGACTCTGCGACCCAGCCGGCTCCTCTGTCCATGGGATTCTCCAGGCAAGAATACTGGAGTGGGTCGCCATTTCCTCCTCCAGGAGATCTTCCCTACCCAGGGATCGAACCCACATCTCCTGCATTACAGGTATATGGGGGCTTATAAAGGAAAACAATTGTTCTGAAACATATTTATGAGAACATTTGAACAAACGTGTGAGAGTAACACGCTCGCCTCTTAACCAGCGACTTAAACCACAAGGTCCCTGGTGCAGACGCCTCTGAAGGACTGGCATGTGTAAGCCACCCTGTGAGGTCTGTGCAGGCGGCCCAAGCCTGTGGTCACGTGACAGGAGCCCGCAGCCACGTGACAGGAGCCTGTAGCCATGTGACAGGAGCCTGCAGCCACGTGATACTACACGGTGGGCTTCGTGCACTGGTGGTGGGTTGTTCCACATTCATAATTAAAAGGCCTGCGAAATTCCAGTCGCAGGTTAGTGAAAACAAAGAGATTATTTCCTATCCAGGTACAGGACTCCTGAATTTTACCCACAGAGCTCGTTTTTACCTTTTTATTGGAGTGGTGCTGATTTACAATGCTGTGTTAGCTTCAGGTGTGAAGCAAAGTGAATCAGTGATACATGGACACATATCCACCTTTCCTTTAGGTTCTTTCCCCATACAGGTCAGTACAGAGTACTGAGCAGTCCCCGGCTCTGTACAATGGATTCTCATCAGTCATCTGTTTTTATATATGCAGTGCGGGAGGCCTGGGTTCGATCCCTGGGTTGGGGAGATCCCCTGGAGAAGGGAAAGGCTACCCACTCCAGTATTCTGGCCTGGAGAATTCCATGGACTGTATAGTCCACGGGGTCACAAAGGGTTGGACACAACTGAGCGACTTTCACTTCACATTTTTATATATGCTGCTGCTGCTGCTAAGTCGCTTCAGTCGTGTCCGACTCTGTGCGACCCCATAGACGGCAGCCCACCAGGCTCCCCCGTCCCTGGGATTCTCCAGGCAAGAACACTGGAGTGGGTTGCCATTTCCTTCTCCAATGCATGAAAGTGAAATGTCAGTCCCCGGAGAAGGCAATGGCAACCCACTCCAGTACTCGTGCCTGGAAAAATCCCATGGACGGAGGAGCCTGGTAGGCTGCCGTCTATGGGGTCGCACAGAGTCGGACACGACTGAAGCGACTTAGCAGCAGCAGCAGCAGCAGCAGCATATGTCAGTCCCACTCTCCCAACTTATTTGTATGCCCTTCCCCCCGCCCTTGGTAACCATGAGCTTGCTTTCTACATCTCTGGCCCTATTTCTGTTTTGTAAATAAGTTTGTTTTCTGCTTCTGTGACTTTTCTGTTCATTTGCACCACCGTATATGATTCTACATGTAAGTGGCGCCATGGGATGCTCGTCCCTCTCTGGCTCACTTCATTCAGCGTGAGAGTCTCTATGCCCATCCATGCTGCCGCACATGGCCCACATATCTCCCGGGGTGGCCTCTGGGACGCCTCGGCTCACAGCCCTGAGACGCACTGTCCTTGGAGTTCAGCTGGAGACTCACTGCCCTTCTCCCACTGGCCAGCTCACTGTCTCCCAGGTTTCTGAGTGACCACTGCTTTCCCTGCCCCCCAGACGTCTGGCCACATGGCTGCCTTCACCCTGCTGTGACCTCATGGTGGGCAGAAGTTTGCCGGTCTCCAAAGCTGGGTGCTCTCAGCAGATACAGCAGAAACCCACCTTCCCAAGACTGCCTTCGGGTTAGGAAGCCTGACCTCATTCCAGAGCCCTTCAGCCATCTCCTCTTCAGGGGTGGGAATCAGCAGGTGTGGCTCTTATAACCGAACTCCACTTTTAATATTTTATGGAAATTATAGGAGGATGCATCTTCTCAGGGGAGACAGTTTCCTGGCCCCAAGCAAGCCATTCATCGGTGGTGGCTAGAGCAACCTTACTTCCTGATGGAGCCACATGTGTGCATCTCTGGCCTCAGCAGGGTCCCCAGCTGGATCAGTCAGGTGCTTTCCCAGGCATCCAGGGGTCAAGGCCTGGCATGAGGGCAGGGCGCCAGCACAGCGCCAGAGAGCCCGTCCTAGGGTCAAGGGGCTGGAACGGTTGTCCGTGGAAAGACCATATAAATTCAGGCAAACTGCTGGTGAAAGACAGAAAAAAATATCACTGAAACCAGCTGTTCAACTAAATTGTTTTTTCTCCCCCCTTTAATTAAAGTGGTTGGTTGGGTAAAAAATGATCTGTGGGACTTGCGTATGTGGATCCCGCCTTCCCCGCGACTCAGGGGGCCGTGGGTCCCTGTAGGAGGTAACTTGATACACACTTTGTGTTATTAGAGTCCTGGGGCTGCTGGAGCAAAGAGCCACGGGGGCGGCTTTGTTGTTGCTCAGCCACTCAGTCGTGTCCGACTCTTTGCAACCCCATGGACTGCAGCACGCCAGGCTCCCCTGACCTTCACTGTCTCCCAGAGTTTGCTCAAATTCATATCCTTTGCAGTGGAAATATATTATATCACCGTCCTGGAGGCTGGAGGCCCGAGACCAAGCTGTGGGCAGGGTGGGGTCCTGCTGGGGCCACGAGACAGCCTCGGTCCCAGGCCTTCCCCCAGTTCCAGTGGTCTCTGCTGTCTTTGGTGTCCCTGGGCTTGTAGGAGCATCACCCCCAGGTCTGCCTCTGTCGTCACGTGGGGTCTTCTCTGTGGGCATCTGTCTCCGTGTCCAGATCTCCCCTTTGTGTGAGGACAGTCCTGTGGGATCAGGACCCACCCTAATGACCTCATCTTAACTTGATCACATCAGGCAAAGACCTGATTTTCAAGTGAGGCTCCGTCTGAGGTTCGGGGTTAGGACTCTGTCGTGTGAATTGGGGCAGGGAGAATGTAATTCAACTGATAAAGTACATGATATCTTATGAAATTGGGAGCTTCTCAAAACAGAAGCCAGGTCCCACTTCCATCTCATCTCTCAGACATGGTGGCATCACTAACATTGGGTGAGCCCATGCTCAGACCAGCCAGGGTTGGAGAAGTGGAGCCTACAGAAGTGACGCAGCCAGAGAGAGGTCTTCTTCGCTGGCTTGTGTCCACTGCTGTCCTCCCTGTGGGCATCCCCTCTGCCGCGGCTGGGCTTGAAGTTGCTGGCCGGTGGGGCACACTATCACCCCGTCTGGCCGATTAATACCTGTCAGCTAGACAGTTGCGCTCTTGACTGAATAGCAGAGGTTCCTGCACCCAGATGGAAAGGGGCCCACCCACGACTTGGGTCTCCTCTGTGGGACAGAGGTCAGTGGCCCTTAGGTGGGGGTGCAGGAGAGGTGGGCGGGGGAGGCTCATGCCTCTCATTGTGAATTTTGGGGGACAGTCCCATGGAAGTGGGAGCAGGATGGAGTTGGGAGAACACGGGAAGCTGGGAAAGAGTGTCCTGGGCTCAGCTCTGCCCCGGTGAACGTGGCCATCCCTTGCCCACCTCAGACCCCGCTGTCCCCCTCTGGGTGAGGAGGCTGTGTGCCTGTTGGGCAGGCATTCTCACGGCTCCTCTGTGACCTTCCGTCCAGGGGTCCAGAGGGGTCAGCCCAGCCCAGGACTCCTGTGCATCGGCCTTACAGAGGGGTGTCCGGCTCCACAGAGCAGATGCCCCTCACCCTAGCTAGGGTAGGCGGGGCTTAGAGAGGAGAGTCATCCAGCCATGAAATAAGTCATCAAGCCTCAGACGGTGATTTTTTTTTTCTAAATCCAACCCTCTTAGTCAAATAACTCGGGTCCACGGAGATGAGCCAAGTGGCATTGCTTTTGGGGACAGTGACGGCCTGACTGAACTTCACTGGGGGTCCTCCGGTGGGTGGTGAGGAAGAGCCTTCTGCAGCAGGGACGCGCCCCCGGAACCCTGTGGGCACCGCCTCCTTTCAAGGGTTCTCACCCGGCACAGGTGGGCAGTCTCTCCTGGGCGCCCTCACCACCGCTGCCTCCCCCTGGCCCAGGAAAGCCCTCCTTCTAGGCGGTAACTTCCAGAACGCTGCCGGCCCTCCGTCAGCAAAGCACCCCCTCCCCTAGCCCTCACCCTCCTTCTGGAGCCTTCTCTCTTTCCCTGAGCTCTCCCAGTCCGGCTGAAGCTTTCCACACCCCATTCCTGGTCGCAGTTGCTACAGGGTTCCCCTCCCTCCCCTCTGAGTACAACCCCCAGTTCTTTTCTTTAATCATCTGTGCATTTATTTTTGGCCGCGCTGGGTCTTCCTCGCTGCAGGCCCGCTTTCCCCGGCTGCTCTCCACTTGAGCTGCGTGCGCTTCTCACCCGGGGGCGGCTTCTCCTGTTGCCGAGCACGGGCTTTAGGGCTTGTAGGCTCAGTAGTTGTGGTGTGCGGGCTTAGCTGCCCCGACAAACGTGGGATCCTCCCAGACCAGGGACTGAGCCCGTGTTCCCCACATCAGCAGGCGGATTCTTACCTACTGCACCACCAGGGAAGTCCCACAGCCCCCCAGTTCTAGAATGCTCCAGCGGGTGCTTGGTTTAGGTTGACATTCTGAACAGCATTAGAGCCATTCTTAAGATGACTAAGTTAAAATGTATTTTGAAAAAAGCAGGATCTCTGTGCACTGAGTAACCCAGGTTGGTTCTCTCCCCTGGCATTTGTCAGCCTCTGTATGTCCCTGTGCAGGCCTCCTGGGGAAGTTCCCTGAAGGTGCCCGGCCGGCCCAGGCATGCCGGCGAGAGCACTCACCTCTCCTGGGCCCCAGCCCGTCCTTCCTGCGTGCTACAGACAGAGTGCAGCCATGCCGGGGGGTGCTGGCCCAGGTTCAGGAGGTTTATTAGACTGCCCCTGCTCCCCATTATAAGGTGCTTCCTGTTCCAATCGACACTGTTTGCAGGTAACCTAGCACCTTTGATCCAAGGTTGTTTACCTGCCCAGGGACACCAATAACTCCCTGAACCATGGCTCAGCTCCAAGAGTTCCCGGGGACCCAGGTCTAGTTCCACAACAATCAACTCTAAGTTGTTTAAGAAGCTTGTGTACATTAAAACAGCTATAAATCACAGTAATGAATCCACCAGCATGGAGAGACATTCATTACACGTCTGATCAGGGGGCTACATCGTGTGCCTTGGAGGGTGGTAATGCCGGACGAAAATGCAGTATCAACACGCCACCCGTAGGCAGAAAAAGCTGCACATTTGGTGGTTGGGGGGGGAGTGGACAGAGGAAAGAACCCCCCTCCTGCCCCCAGCACATACGTCTTTATTATTGTAAGATTTCTTGGGGCCAACAGTTCAGCAAGGAGGATTTATAAACATATCATTTCAACCCTTGGAAGGATTTCAGCATAATTTGCCGGGGCTCCTTAAGTGAGGTGAAAGCGTCTCCAGGGCTTTGCAAGGTAATAAAAGAGGGAGCCTGGCTGTTTGTGTGCCTGTGACTTCATGGCATCCGAAATGCTCCTACTTTCTCAACTAAGTAGGTCTGCTGGGGACCCGCGGGCATGGCGGCCCGGGAACGTCTGGAAGAGACACAGGACACTCGGAGCTGGCGGCCTGGGCCTGCCAGGCACCCCAAGGTCAGCTGTCTTTCTGAAATCCTTTCATTTGGAAGGGAAAACGCTGATGCATTTCAGCACAGCCCTCGTCTGATTTCCATTTGCAAATGAACAGGAATGATTTCTTCCACTTACCCTTGGTGATTAACCGCTGGCAATCAACACCACGCACACAAATGCGCCTGCCCCAGTTTCGGCTCCAGCGGCTGGCCCCTTCAGAAATGTCGCAGCTGCGGCTTCTGGGTCAGGAGTGGGCAGGCCCCGGGCACAGCAGGTGCTTCACCTTGAACCCGGGGCTGGGCTCTTCCTGCCGCAGCCTCTCACGCTCAAGTCCGAGCGCCGTGGTGGGCCCTCTCCAGTGGGCAGCGCTGCCTCATGCCTTCTGTGAAGGACGCGCTGTGAAGGACACGGCTGGTGTTGCTCATGTGGGCGTTCATTCTGGGGTCAGGATGCCTCCCTCAGAGGGTCAGCTCACTGGCCGCTGGGGCAGCCCGCGCCCCTCATCGGCTCCCGACGCCGTCAGGACACTGTCCCTCTGGGTGTCTCAGGTCCTTGGCCTCCTGGAGACGCCACCGAGCGGCTCCTCAAGTCTCAGGGCGAGACCCTCCCCTTCCTCAGTCTGCAGCCGGGACACTTGGGGGCACTCCTCTGGGAAGGAGAAAAGGAAATCCCCTCCCACGCGCCTGCGGTTTGTGCCCTGGATGAACTTGACCTTGAGACATCCGTGATGTCCACAACGTTCAGTCTGGAGCAAGCATCCCATCCTCACCTCTGTCCCCCGACGGGGCCTTGGGCAGACTGTGGTTGGTGGGAGGGGCTTAGAGGGAAGTCATCTGGCCATGGAGAAAGTTATCTAGCCTCAGACCTTCATTTTTTTTTAAGAAGGATTTACCACTGGCCTCCTCCTCCATCCTGTCTCACTCTTCCTGCTCCAACTCCCTTGCAAGTTCAAATCCCCCGCCCCGAGAACACCCTCCGAGACTGGTCCCAAGTTGCAGAGCCTTCCGCCCAAGCGGCTCCTGGACCACGCCCTCCCCAGCCCCACCTCCACCCCACAGCACCTTGCAGACTTCCCTGCGTCCATGAAGTGTTGTGTTTCCTCAGGGTTCAGGCCTGTCTATGCCTCTTCTCGTTCCAGGCGCTCTTCCTGTGCTCCTGACCTCATTTCGTGATTCTGACTCCCAGATCTACATCTTTGCCACCCCCCACCACACCTCTGTTTAGAGAGCACCAGGAGGCTGAAACAGCCCCCTGCCTGTGTGAGGTCTTCACTCGGGTGTCTTGCGGGCAATTCAGATTCAGCACACCCAGGACTGGACTCTCCTCCTCACCCCACATCTGCAGCATCAGTCCCTGGGGGTGAGCCAGGCACGTGGGGTCCCCGTGGTCCTTCCGACCCTCAGCTGACACCGCGGACCCGCCACCGGGACGGCTAGGGTCTCCCACCTGAACTGCTCCTGAATCGACTTCTCTTCAGCCCTCTCACCCTCATCTGAAGCTTCGTCAGTACCGGCCTCGATTCTGCAATAGCTCACAGCTCCCTCTGCATTTATATCGCCTTCCTTGAACCCATGGTCCACAGTGAAGCCAAAACGGCATTTTGGACACTCAAAAAGCGGTCTTCAGGCCTGCCAAGCACACGGGATGAAGTCTGACCCCGGTCAGGGCTCGTGAGTCCCGCAGGGTTTGGCTGCTCTCCTGGCCTCTCTTGAGCCACTTTCTTACTCAGATCCTTCCCAGCACAAGATTGGAAGAGCTTCTGACAACATGCTGTCCCTTACTGAACATCCTTTCACAACTTGTCATGATGACCTGGATGGGAGCGGGTGAAAAGGCAGTACCAGCTGTCGAAGAAGCTGCAGAGACGGCTGGAGCTCTCCCACACCGCTAATGGCGGCACACGTTGGCTCAACCGCTTTGGGAAACTGTTCAACGGTATCTACTGAAGCCAATCGTACGACCTACATCTCCCTACGCACCCAAAATGTAAATCCAGTCGACCAAAAGAAGCAAACAGGAATGTTCACAGCAACAAAATCTGTTATAACCACCAACTGGAAATAACCCAAATTCATCAACAACAGAATGGATAAATAATTGGTGGTATATTCGTTCAAGGAGATACGTGATGGTAATGAAAAGCACAGTGTTGCTGTAGATAACAGTATAGGCTATTGTTGTTTAGTCGCTAAATCGTGTCTGACTCTTCATGACCCCATGGACTGCAGCAGGGCAGGCTCCTTTGTTCTCCACTATCTTGGCGAGTTTGTTCAAATTTATGTCTATTGAGTGGGTGATGCCATCCGACCACCTCATCCTCTGTCGTTCCCTTCTCCTCCTGCCTTCAGTCTTTCCCAGCATCAGGGTCTTTTCCAAACAGTCAGTTCTTCGCATCAGGTGACCAAAGTATTGGAGTTTCAGCCTCAGCATCAGTCCTTCCAATGAACACCCAGGACTGATCTCCTTTAGAATGGACTGGGTGGATCTCCTTGTAGTCCAAGGGACTCTCAAGAGCCTTCACCAGCACCACAGTTCAAAAGCATCAATTCTTTGGTGCTCAGCCATCTTTACAGTCCAACAGTATCTCAAATATACTTCCATTAAAAGTTTTCTTTAAAAGATAATGGGCTAAAAAAATGATAATGTGCTATATGCTTATCAAACCCAATCTAGAGGCCCCTGTCTTTCAGTTCTGGGAAAAGTGCTGGTATCGCTTGTTAATTTCTTCATTTCTGTTGTGTCTCCTCGCCTTTTCTGGAATTCCTGTTAGTGTGATGTGTGACTTTGGGGGTTGATCCTCATCTCCTTATTTTTATGCTACTCCATCTCTTTGTCTTCTTGTATTTTTTTCCCCTGAGAGATTTCTTCAACCTCCTTTACCAAATTTTCCAAAATTTTAAATATTTCTTATACGTTCAGTATAAGAGCACTTTCTTACTTATAAGTTGTTCCCCTGTTAAAATAACATTCAGTTCCATTGCTGCACGAATCCAGTATCTTCTCTTACTTCTCTGCAGATAGTAATTATAGTGGGTTTGGTGGGTTTGTTGTTGTTGGTTGTTTTCTTATTCTCCTGTATTATCTTTGCTTTTTGTAGTCTCTTTTACTTTTCTTTATCTTTGTCTTCATATTGGAGGCTTTTCTCAAATGTCTTCTGATCTGTGGCTATCAGCTCACATTTGATAAGGCATTAAAAAACTGTTCAGAGCTCTGGGTACGTGGTTTAAATATAGCCATGCCGCCGCTGCTGCTGTTAAGTCGCTTCAGTCGTGTCCGACTCTGTGCGACCCCAGAGACGGCAGCCCACCAGGCTCCCCCATCCCTGGGATTCTCCAGGCAAGAACACTGAAGTGAGTTGCCATTTCCTTCTCCAATGCATGAAAGTGAAAAGTGAAAGTGAAGTTGCTCAGTCGTGTCCGACTCCTATCGACCCCATGGACTACAGCCTACCAGGCTCCTCCGTCCATGGGATTTGCCAGGCAGGAGCACTGGAGTGGGGTCATAAATTCCTTCTATTCCTCCTGTTGAGTTACATCCTGAGAGTTCTATGGTCGGATCGTAAACAGCCTTGTGGCTGCTGCCCCAGCCTTTTGGAGTTCTTGCCTATGCAGTTCAGCTCCCATGCTGTGGGGAAGCGCAAGCAGCCCTCTGAGAGGCCCATGTGGAGAGGATCAGCAGCCTGGTCTAAGCCCCTCACCAACAGCCCTGAACCGTTCTAGAAGCTGATCCTCCAGTCCTGGCCACGCCAGCCCATTGTATGGAGGAGAAATGAGCTGTCCACACTGAGTTCTGCCAGACTGTGGACTTGTACGCAAATGATTGCCATTGTTTTAAGGCACTATATTTTGGGGTGGTTTGGGACCCAGCATAGACAACCACTTCTACAGCTAGGCAGGTGGTTTCAACAGTGTGCTCACTAAGGGGTGGTCAGGTGGCAAACTGGCCTCTAGTTTGGTGAACCCCTGGGTACCTGACTGTAGACAAGACGGAGCCACCTCCAGCCTGGAGCCAGCGTGGGAGCTGTACCAGAGCCAACCCCCTCCACGCATCTCTCTGCACACATCCTTATGTAAGAAGCCTCTTTCGTTCAATCATTCCAGAGAAGAAATCGTCAGTCTCCTGAAGGAAGGGGACACGCAGGTTTCACGGTGCTATTTGACGTAGAGGTAGCAAGCAAGTACATGAAAAGTTGGTCGGCAGAGACATGGAGATGGAAATCACACAAGATGTCACTACACGTCTATCAAAGTTAAAAATTGTGATAAAACCAAACGCTGCCAGAGATGCAGAGAAACTAGGTCACCCGTCCGTTTCTGGTGGGGACGCACAATGGTCCAGCCACTGTGAACATAGTTGATGATTTCTTTAAAAATTAAAAACGGACTTTTCCTGCAACCCAGCAGCTATCCATATACTCCAGAGAAATAAAAATTTATTTTCACATAGAAACCTGTATGCAAACATTCATAGCAGTTTTATTTGTATTAGCCCCAAACTGGAAACTTCCCACGTGCCCTTCAGAAGGTGAATGGCTAAACCGAAGGGCATAGCCATCCTAGGCCACAGGATTCAGCCATAAATTGGAACCAGCGCTGATACACGCAACAACTCGGACAAGCCTCAAGGAAATTATTCTGCCTGTTAGGAAACATGTGGCTTGAGTAAGATAATGTAATTATCAGATTAGTGGTTGCCGGGAGTTAGGGATGCAGAGGAGGGGATAAAGGGGTCTGTGGTGATGACTCAGTTCAGTGGCTTGACTGTGCTGACTGCTTGAGGCTACATGGGTGATAAATCACACAGACACACACACATGAGTGTTTGTTTCTGGCTTTGACAGTGTACTGCAGTGACGGATGATGCTCATACTGGGGCGCAGTGGTAGGGAAGGGTGCCTGGGACCTTCCTGTACATTTCTTTGCAACTTCCAGTGACTCTACAGTTATTGATAAATTAAGGGTTTTCAAAAAATAGGCTGGGCCTGAGACTTCCCTGGTGGTCCAAGGGCTGAGACTCCAAGCTCCCAATGCAGGGGGCCTGGGTTCGATCCCCAGTCAGGGAGCTGGATCCCATATGCCTCAACTAAGACTCAGCACAGCCAAATAAATAAATAATTTACTTTAAAATAGGCTGGGCCCATGGACAAAGAGGGGCTTCCAAGTTGGTGCATTGGTAAAGAATCTGCCTGCCAATGCAGGAGATGCAGGAGACACAGGCTCAATCCCTGGGTCGGGAAGATCCCCTGGAAGAGGGAATGCAACCCACTCCAGTATTCTTGCCTGGAGAATCCCATGGACAGAGGGGCCTGGAGGGCCACAGTCGTGGGGTTGCAGAGAGTTGGACATGACTGAGTGCGCAAGAACACACATGGACAGTGATGAAAGCTGTGGCCAACCTCTACAGCCAATCAGAGGCTCCCCTCCTTAATCTCTGGATTCCTCATGCCACGCTTTCCCATTTCCTGGAAAGAGTGATGCTCTAGCCCATCTTCAGTGGAGGCCGCTAGAAAACTCCCAGGATCCGTGTCTCTTCTCTGACAATAGAATCCCCGACTCTTAGCTCCCTATTAACATATATCCACCCAGAATAAAGATGGACTTTTTCAGCCTTCCCTACATCTAGTGGCTGTGTGACTAGGTTCTAGTCAGTGCTTTGTAAAGCAGAAGAGGTGTCTGGAGTGGATGCTTAATGGAAGAGATGGGACCCTTGCCTCATCCTTCTTCCTGGAATATAGACACAACGGCTGGAACTCAAGCATCCTCTTGAATCAAGAGGTGGAGGCCGCCATTATTCTTTGTGGTCAAACTCAATGATGCACCATCTCTAGGCTTCTGCACACAGTCCCAGGATAGAATTCCTCTCTCTGCTCTGTTTCTGCTCAGATCATGCCTCTTTATTTTTCAGATTTTAGATTGAATGCTGCTTCGTCCAGGAAATCTTCGCTGAGTTGAATCTCAGGTGAGGTGTGAGCCCTCGTGGGGGCGTTCTCCCTTTTCTTGATGATTTCCACTCATGGAGAACGGCCATCTCTCTAAAAGCAAGGTCCCGGAGGAGGACCCCAGCGCGACCTCTGTGCACCACTGCTGACTTCGGGGGAGCTGAACCCTGATGCAGCCTGGGCTATGCAGGTTTTCTGCTCCAGGGACAGGGAATGGAGACTCAGCAGCTGTCGGTCCTCATGGGTTGAGCCTTGAGCCTGGACTGTCTCGGTGCTGTTACAGGAACTCAGTGACCACTACAACCTTATTATCATCATACTAAATCCTACCCTGCTGTTTTTTTTTTCAGATTGTTGTTGCTCAGTTGCTAAATTGCGTCCAGCTCTTTGTGACCTCCTGGACTGCAGCACGCCAGGCTTACCCGTCCTGCAGTATCTCCTGGAGTTTTCTCAAACTCACATCCGTTGAGTCGGTGATGCCATGCAACCATCTCGTCCTCTGTCGTCCCCTTCTCCTCCCGCCTTCGATCTTTGCCAGCATCAGGGTCTTCTCCGATGGGTCGACTCTTTGCATCAGAGGGCTCGAGTGTGCACAACACAAAACTGATCGTCGTAGCCACCTGTAAGTGCGCAGCTCAGTGACCGTGCGTCCCTGTGCACGGCTGTGCATCCATCTCCCTGACTCCTTCCATCTGGCGAAACTGAAGCTCTGTCACCTTCTGAATCAGCTCCAGGTGCTTCCTATTACTTGCCACTAAGAGTTCTAACCAGGACACGTGGGACTGGGCCAGGCGTGGGTACTTCCTGGAGGGTTTGGCCGTGTGCATAAGAAGCTTAGGTGGAAGGTCAGCTTGGAGGGGCCGCGTGGGTGGTGAGGAAGGCTGAGCTGGAGCCCCTGTCCCCTGGCCGTGGGGGGACACCACACGTGTCTAAGCAGCGGGTGACAAGTGGGAAGTCTGACTTGGCAGTGGTGAGCAGTATGGATTGAGGAGGAATATTAAAGGACACGGAATGAGTCCATTAACTCAGCAAGTGCTTATCGAGCTCCTGTGATCCGCCAGGCCCCATGCTTGGCCCTGGGAATACAGTGAGGAACAGGACAGACAAGGTCTCTGCTGCTGTGAAATTTATATTCTACTTGGGGAAGACACGTGGTGTGCAAGTCGATAAATGCACAAGACGATTTCAGGTAGCAAAACTGTTATTAACGGAATAAAATGCAGCAATAAGATAAACAGTGGCTGGGAAGGGTGCTGTCTCTTTTACCAAGACCTTGACTTAGGGTGAGGGGATGGAAGTGGTTCTAGGGCAGAGTCTAACCCAGGAGGGAGTCATTCATTCCAGTTAAATTTCACGAATTGTTATGCACCTATTGGCATCAAAACTTGGCCGTGTCTGTACTAGCTTACAGTCAGGTGTTTTGTGCCTAGATGGGATTGGGCATTGAACACAGGCCAGAGGTTAGGGGCGCACAAAGGGCTAGAGGAGAGGAAAGCTGCAGAGCCGCTAAAAGAAACTGAAATGTCTGCAGGAGGGTTAGTTTAGGAGGAAGTTGATTTATTCAGCTTGGGACCTGGTCCTTTAGGGGTACGAATGGGACCCTCAAGTGGAAATGGTCAGCTGACCCGAGCTCAAACCTGGGAAAGTCAGTCCCAGAAGCAGCCCAGCCCTGCCCCTCCCTTCACCTCCTGAGGCTGCATCTGGGCAGCCGTGGCTTGTGCGGTTGCCCTTGCAGTGCGAGGCACTCAGGCCAGGCTTCAGAAGAGCTAGCTTCGAGTGAGGGGCAGCTGTATCTGAGACGTGCAAGAAGACAGGAGAGCTAGCTGCTCAAATCAGGAGTTGGCGGCATTTTCATACTTTTTCCCCAGACCTTCAGGAAAAGGAGGCCGTTTGGGCAGGAGCACCTTGGCACTGGGGACGCCTCACCCCTCGGCGCTCTGCTGTCTACAGGGAGGTGGTGGGCACCTGGCGCCATGAAGGAAGCTGGGGCTTTAAGGAGGGGCACACGCTCACATGCCTGGGGGCCCCAGAGCACTCCTGAGCAGTGGGCATCCCCTTTCTGGGGCCATCTTTTGGTTTCGGGTCACACTCCTCTCCTCAACCTCACCACCCTCTCCATTAATTAATATATGACCTGCATGCTAAGTCACTTCAGTCATGTCTGACTCTTTGGGACCCTGTGGACTGAAGTCCACCAGGTTCCTCTGTCCATGGGATTCTCCAGGCAAGAATACTGGAGTGGGTGACCATGCCCTCCTCCAGGGGATCTTCCTGACCCAGGGATCAAATCCACACCTCCTGAGGCTCCTGCACTGGCAGCTGGGTTCTTTACCACTGGTGCCACCTGGGAAACCCTGTATATGACCTGGTGACCCTGAAATATCCAGGTAATGAACTTGGAGTCAGGTCAAGTCTTTGCAGAGTGAGGAACTTGAGGTTCAGAGACTGCAAGTCACTTCTTCAGGGTCACACAGCAGATCAGTGGCAGCAGATGGTAGACAAGGCCTTCTTTCAAAAATAAAGTCATGCCTTTGTGGTTCCAAACTTGAGACAATCAGCTCCAAGCAGCTGTGGGGCGGCTGAAGACGGCTAGCTTGTCCCAGAATGGATCCCTTTCCTCCCGCCCCTGCACCCTTCAGACAAGATTTACTGAAGTCAAGTGAACCTTGGTTCAACCTTGTTCGCAGGTTCTAAGTGGTCGTTTCATTTAAGACATTTAACTAAAAGCCCTTTCCATGGAACCAACTCCTGCAGGCACGCTGCCAGCAATTAATGAAAGATGATAAAATAATAAAAGAAGTAATACATTAACTATATTATCCTTGCACATTTGGGCAGTCCTTTTCATTATATCCTCTTTATGGACATTCTCCAGCAACATTTGAAGAGCTCCTTTATTGCTGTTCTCTGACTGTTTAGGCTTCCAGACATTAGCAGGCCGCTTAATGCTAATGCTCTCTCCTGCGCTCTCCGTCTTCGCTGGTGGGCTGGGAGGGCGCATCACATCCATGCCTCTCCTTTTTTGCTCGGAGAGTGAGCTGACAGAGAACTTGGGATGACAGATTTCATTTTTGGACTCTCAGCCTCTGAAAGAGATTGGTTTGCTAATTAAGAGAAATGATGCAATTGGCCTCCATCTCTAATTTGCTTAAAGAACAATTTGGTCCAGAAGCTAAGTGTCCCCGTGGAGACATAATTTCCAGGTCACAGTCCGTGGTGGGCATGACTGAGATCTTTCATGCCCTGAACAGAGGACATGTGGCCAACTCTACCTGCTGTGTGTGCGCGCCTCTACCCAGCTGACTTTCTGCCTTCCAGACTCTTTAATACCAGTCCAACACCCCCACTTAAGGCCTGGGTCTTTACTCACAAAAAGAACTCTGAGGGACTTCCCTGGTGGTCCAGCGGTGAAAAATCCACCTTCCAAACAATGCAAGGGACACAGGTTCAACCCCTGGTGGGGGAACTGAGATCCCATATGTCTCAAGACAACTGAGTCCACGCCACAACTGGAGATAGGCCTTAGCTATAGAGATAGAATATCATACCTAAGACCTGATGCAGCTTAATTAACGAATTAATTTTTTAAAAAGGAACTCTGAATTTGGAGGAGGGGAAATGTGTCCAACAAAAACACCAGCGCTCCAAAATCTCTCTTGAAACCGGTGCCCACGTGACACAGTTCTGACCAATGGGGTGTGAGTAGATGCCGGGGTCCAGCCCCGGCTGCTCCAGGGTATTCGAGGCGGGGACGGCGTCGGCGAGGGTCAGGATACAATAGCTTCAATTAGATATTAATTAGAGATGTAAAGAGTAATAGAATGAGGATAGCTCAGTAGGAAAATTCAGTGGAGAAAAGAGGCTGAGTAGCTTGGTTTACGCGGGAGACCAATAAAACTTCAAGACATGAAGCTTGCACCACTTACGTAGGCCGCAGGCGTCCTTCCGTTCTCCCGAAGGAGAGGAGACACTGAGGCCTCCCCGGTCGGATCTTAGAAGCCCAGGCATAATTAGTAAGCATGGTGGGTTCCGCGCTCCAGATGGAGACTCAGCCAGAATTTGGGAGAGAGAGCGACATGGGGAGACCAGTATTTCGAGAAACTGATCCCCATTCTTTATTTTCCATGGCCTAATTTTATACACTGAGGTGTTATGCAAAAGTCACATGGGGTCAGCAGTCCTGACTTTTATCAAAGTCAGATGCTTCATACAAATGTATACAGAGGTCTTAGGGGTGTTACATCATCTTCTGGCCAGGGGGCCTGCTGACAATTTATGACCCTCTCCTTGTGACAGCGGTCAGTCAACCAGGACACTTATTTCTCCAGGGGTGATTATTCTCAAAACAGACGCCACCCAAATAAAGTTACATTCCTATAGGGTGAGGGTGTAGTGGGTTTTAGTTAAGGAAAGAATTTACTTAGCCTAAGGTCTAACGTGATTAATATCAAAGGTTAATACTTATTCCTTCTATATATTCATTAATGTGTGTAAGGGCAGGGGATATGGAGACTTAGCAACAAACATTGGCTCAACAAATGAAAAACCCTTCACCAACACAATTTCTAATCAGCCCATTATACTAATAGTTTTCTAACTTCTCTAAAGAATCTGTTTTTAGAGGGTTTAAAGCATCTCATGCCTCTCACGGTTGGGAGGCTGTGAGCAATCACATGTGGCCGGACGAGCCTGTCAGGCAGGCTAGAGAACCTTCAGAGGAGTTTGTAGGTTAAAACACTCTTGTCACGCCCAAGAGTTTTTATTGACTGGAGCTCTAGGTTAACTCCTTCTCCGAAAGAGGTGGTGGGGGACAGCCCCCCGTGAAGTCAGAGGTGTAGGTGAGAGCACAAAGTAGTAAAGTAGGCAGGCTCTGGTTATGGGGGTAGACGCTCGAGGATTTCCAGAGGGACTCCTGAGGCTCGATCCCGCCTTTGCGTGTGTCGAGCGTCCTTCCTCATGACCTTTGCCATGGGCGGAGTACCTCACTCTGGCCCCCAAAAAGTAGAGGTAAGGGGGAGGCTGCTGGGAAAGTTTGTGTGGCAACGTGACATAGCTCTAACCAATAAGATATAAGGAGATGTGTGAGTGTGACTTCTGGGTAAGTACAGGTGACCATGTGACACAGTTCTGACCAATGAGATGTATGAGCATGATTTCTGGGAAAGCTCAGCTAACCAGACACAGGAAGCACTCCTTCCTTCCCTCTCTTTCTTTCCCTTTTCTTCTCTTCCCGTCCCTTTTCCTGCCTGGCAGGAGGACAGATGCATTCTGGATAGGCAGCCTGCATCTTGAAACCACTGGATGATAAGTCTGAGTCTGGAAGCTCGCATAACTAGGCAGGATGGAGCAGAGAGAGATGAGTCTCTGGCAGCATTTTGAGCGCTGCACCTGCATGGGTCGCCCACCTCGGGCTTCTTACAACATGAGGCCAAGTCCTGAGGCATGGGGGCGGCTGTTGGATTGGTTTCTTACTTGCAGCTGGTTGATACATCCTGGTGATACAGGATCTCATCAGGGCGACGGGCAGGATGAGCCATGGTCACCCTGTAAGCTTGGATACGGATGAGTATCCACCAGGGGCCACTCTGGCCAGTTCCAGCCTCCTCTCTGCTATAAACTTGACTCTCACAGGCTCTGGGGCTTCCCTGGTGTCTCAGACGGTAAAGAATCTGCCTGACATGAGGGACACCTGGATTTATTCCCTGGGTCAGGAAGATCTGCTGGAGACAGGAATGGCAACCCACTCCAGTACTCTTGCCTGGAGAATCCCATAGACAGGGGAGCCTGGCGGGCTACCGTCCATGGAGTCACAGAGTTAGACACGACTGAGCAACTAACACTTAACACTTTCATGGCCTCCGTCCCTCCTGTGTTGATTGCTCTTGTTCCTGAGCTTGCCTGGCAACAACTGACCTCTTGAGTCCTTGACCATGACTTCTGCTGGGGGCTTCTCTCCTTTCCCAGCATCTCTCACCCCAAACTCAGCCTCAGCTTCCAGTCCTAATCGTCTTGTTAAGGGGGTACAGGCCCTGCCCCCCAACCTCTGCCTTCACCAGCAGCTGACTGGCCTGAGGGTGGTCTATGGATCCAGCAGACAGTGAGAGAAAGAGCAAGAGACCTCAGACAACATGCAGTGGGTGCCCTTATGCCCAAGCCGTGCCCGCCTACCACGGAGCACATTCTGCAACCTCCAGGCATCATCCTTCCTTCTCTGAGCCCTCAGTCCAGGAGCCTGACTGGCTTTTCTGAATCAAAGGAAAGGTGGGAGCCTTAAAAAATCAGAGTGCCCAGGGAGTGAGGGGTGGGGGTGGGGACGGCTCGTTGGACCCTGACAGCTGGGGCTGCACTTGGGGTCTCAGACAATCGCTGTGAGGATGGGAAGGTCTGTCTTAACTGAAGCACACATTGAAAAAGGTCTCTCGTCACTTTATTTTCCAGCTGTTTCTATCAGGAACGTCATTGTCGCTGCAGAGGTCCCTTTACCTAATTAAGCTTCAGGTCTGGGCCGCTGCCTGTCCGACCGGCTGGCTTCCACAGCGGCAGCTGCGCTTCCCCTTCAGTTGCGGAGGACGGTGGCCCTCAGGGAGTCTTCTTCCTGCGAGAGAGTGAAGTGGGTCTGGGCTGCGCTGGGAACACAGGGCGGAGAAGCTGTGGGAGAGGCTCCGGGAAGAGGTCAAGGTCAGAGCCCAAGAGGTCAGCCAGCCCCTGCCAGGCAGGCCCGGGAACAGGTGCAGCCAGGGGCAGGAGGGGGCCTGGGAGCCTGGAAGAGAGCAGGCTGTCCCAAGCTTCAAGCACGTCCCTGCCCCTCCTTCCTCACCTGACCTTCTCGGACGGGCCCGCCGTGTGCTGAGCATCCCGTGTCTCTTTGCTCCTGGCCTTCAGAGCTGTCCTCCGATCTGACCCTTCGCTGTGACCGGCTGACTTCCCAGGCCAGCACAGGCCACGTTGCCCTGCGCCCCAGAGGAAGCAGTGTGGTCTTGGCTGGACAGCTGGCGTGTGGCTGTTCTGACCTTGGATCTGGCCCTGACTGTGGGGACCATGGTGAGGGCTGCTCAGAGGGGTGACCCAAAGCCGACCCAGCCAGCCCCTCACAACACCCTTTGTTTGTGAGCTGCGCTGCTGCTACGGGCTTTGAGGCCGGCAGCGCTTCAAGCTGCAGTGCTCAAGGCAACAGGAGTGTTTGCAAAAGCAGAAGGACAAAATGCCTAGGGCAAACCTTCCTGAATCAACAATAAAAGGCCCTGTTTTGCCCAAACCCAATCACTCAGTGATTTTGGTTTGCTCGCTGCTGAAACAATGGCCTATATTTCCTATATTAAAATTTTGTGGACGATTACTCTTATGTATCCTTTTTTAATTCCTTTTCATTTTGCTCTTGGAAGAAATCTTCATAACCTTTCAATTTAGCGATTTCGTATTATTCACTATGGAAATCAGAAAGCTTTGCCAGGTTGGAACTGAAATGTCAATTAATTGTCAATTCGTCACATTGAGTAATTGATTAATTGGCACAATGTTAATCTCTAAATCAGTAGTAATAAATTACTTGGTTTTTAATCTTGACCTTCAAAGTGCTAAAACTCTTCAAACTGCCATTGTTCCCGCAGGAAAATGACTGATGAAGCCACGTTCCTCCCATAATTTTTGTTGCTCCTAAAATTCCTGCCTAATTGAGACTCACAGGCGTGTCTGCAAGCCAACTTTGCCGGAGCGCGTCCAGCCGTGCCCAGACATCAGGTGGAAATGGCTGGAAACTGGGCCACCGGGGGCTGGAACAGGGAGGACACTGCAGGCGAGGGTTTTTTGCAAAGCTAATCACTTTACTATCACACGGAATTAATTTAATAGTTGCCCTATTTACCACAAAATTTATGGCTAAACCGCTGGGAAAGTTTTCTCTCTCTCTCTCTCTCTTTTTTTTCATTTATGGGGCAGAGGACAGAGTAAGTCTACTGGTTTCTGCTGGGGGCTTTTGTGGTTTGTCGCTTAGCTGCTTTGGCTGTGCGGGGCCTCTGCTGCCATGCTGGCGTCTCCGGCTGTGGCGCACAGGCTTGTCACCGGGGCGGCTTCTCACTGCAGAGCCCAGGCTCTGGAGCACAGGCTCCAGACACGGTCTTGGTGGCTCCGTGGCGTGTGAGATATTCCTGGACCAGGGATCGAACGTGTGTCTCCTGCATTGACAGGCAGATTGTTTATCACCGAGCCGCCAGGGCAGCGGCTATTTCTTTAAAAAAAAACCCTGATTTTCCTGTGTTTTAGTTTCATATTACAAATCCTACATTCTCTTTGAGCAAAGCAATATGTCTTTAAATAAATGCACTGAGCCTGACCCCACAGGGCTTGTAAAGGTTAATGTTTTTGTAATCTGGAGAGCTTCGGGAAGAGTGCCTTTGAATTTTCCTTCTGAACCTAGACTTGGCTGTCTGTCCGGAATCAAGGTGAAGCTGTGGAGCAGGTGGGAGGTCACTTGCTTCTGGCTATTCCGTTCTCTTTCCAGCCCTCCCTCTGGCCTCCACTCTGGTGTGGCAGAGAAGTGTGGACCTGCCAGCTTTCAGGGCTACTTGAGAATTAACCATCCTCCTGAAGCCCTCTAACATCCTTCCCCTGGCACCCTGGCGCCCCGGCGCCCCGTGGGCAGTCCTGGCCCCTCTGAGCGCTGTCTCCTTGGGTGCTTGTTCGTGGGCTCCTCTGTGTGGCCCGGGCCCAGCAGGTTGAGGTCCCATCTGGAAAGCTCTTTCTCTAGTCTGTTGGTGGTCATGGGACTCCGTTGCATGAACGCTGCCCGATGCCCACACCTGCCTAGTGCTGGCCGCTGTCTGTCTCTGGGAAGCCACTTGCATCAGTAAAACGAGATGAATGTTGCTGACCTCACTAGATAGCTGTGAAAATTACTACATGAAAAAATGTTCAGGAAATGTAGTGTTGTATATATAAATTAGGCAGTGTTGTTACTTTTTATTTTTTGACAGAATTCATGGCTTTTCTGAGAACCCCAAAGCACAAGTCCATCAGGCCTGGGGGTATCCTGGGGCTAGCACTGCAAGTCCCTCATGGTCAGTGGAACGGTCTGGACGTGGCCGGACCCCACACAAAAACCATCAGGCTGCTTATGGATCCCTTCCCAAGCTGTGTGTGAAACTTGCGTGGATCTGAACTTCCACAATTCAGCTTTAAACCAGTCAATATAAGGGACATCAATCCTGAATATTCATTGGAAGGACTGATGTGAAAACTGAAGCTCCAATACTTTGGCCATCTGATGTGAAGAGCTGACTCACTGGAAAGAGACCCTGATGCTGGGAAAGATTAAGGGCAGGAGGAGAAGGGGACGGCAGAAGATGAGATGGTTGGATGCCATCCCGACTCAATGGACATGAATCTGAGCAAACACCAGGAAAGGTTGAGGGACAGAGGAGCCCGGAGTGCTGCAGTCCACGGGGTCGCAAAGTGTCGGACACAACCGAGTGGCGGAGTAACAGCAACAGGGGCCGCTGGGGCAACGCGAGCATCACACGATGCGACCGAGTCGTCTGCTCTGTGGCGCGATGATGACGGTGTGGCTACATAAGTGACTTTAGGAGATGGAGTATTTAGGAGTGAAAGCCATGCTTGCTCAGTTCAGTTCCATCGCTCAGTCGTGTCCGACTCTTTGCAACCCCGTGGACAGCAGCACGCCAGGCCTCTCTGTCTATCACCAACTCCCGGAGCTTACTCACACTCACGTACATTGAGTCAGTGATGCCATCCAACCATCTCATCCTCTGTCGTCCCCTTCTCCTCCTGCCTTCAACCTTTCCCACCATCAGGGTCTTTTCCAGTGAGTCAGTTCTTCACATCAGGTGGCCAAAGTATTGGAGTTTCAGCTTTAGCATCAGTCCTTCCAATGAATATTCAGGACTGATTTCCTTTAGGATTGACTGTTGGATCTCCTTGCCGTCCAAGGGACTCTTAAGAGTCTTCTTCAGCACCACAATTCAAAAGCATCAATTCTTCAGTGCTCAGCTTTCTTCACAGTCCAACTCTCACATCCATACATGACGACTGGAAAAACCATAGCCTCTACTAGACGGACCTTTGCTGCAAAGTAATGTCTCTGCTTGTTAATATGCTGTCTAGGTTGGTCATAACTCTCCTGCCAAAGAGTAAGCGTCTTTTAATGCTCAGGAGCCTGGTCTTTAATTGGCTGCGGCATCCACGCTCTCCTTGCTGAGGTAGTAATGGATGCAGCTGTGTGTTCACCTCACCGGTGAGAGGGTGGAGGTGGGGTCTGGTGGGAGCAGACCCCGCACACTTCAGAACACAGGTGTCTGTGGCCGGAGGCCAGCTCCTCTGTCTGGATCCCCTGCGTTGTTTCTCTTCGGGCCCCTGGTTTGGTAGCTGGCACCGCGCGGGCCTTCGGGGGAGCTTACTGTTGCTTCTCCACCTTCAGACCCTATAAATGGCGGGTCGAGGGGACCCAGGGTCCGGGCTGTGAGTCAGCCTGCTGGGGGGAAGCAGAGCTCAGGGCTCGGTGCCCACCTGCCCGTTACAGCCGGGAAAGGCCAGATCGGGGTCTCTCTGCTCTCCAGTCCCCTCTTGGACAGAGCCTGTGAGACCAGCCTCGCTGCCTTCCCTCCAGACCCAGCCCCTGGAGGGGGTTGCCGGCAGCCAAGCACAGCTGCACCCCGTCTGCGACAACCCTGCCATTCTCGGAGTGAACATGCACGCGTGGGCTCCTGACCTGCAGTGTCCTAACCAAATGCAAAATTAAAAAACCTCAGCAAGGCTGACGGTGGAGCCTGAGTGCGGAGAAGCGTGGAGTCACAGAAGCAGCCCCGGGAAGGAGAGGAAGGGGACGTGTGGATGGCTGTGCCCGGCTGGGGACCCTGCTGGGGCCCGCGCTCCCCTCACCCCGCGAGTCTGGCTTCCCTGGGCTTTGTTTCCTGCCACTTATGCTCTAGAAAGCAGTGGGAAGGAGAAGAGGGGAGCGGGCCCTCCGCTCGGGGTGTTCACAGTGTCTGGTTCCCATGCAACATGCCAGCTGCCCCCCGACCCAAGATGCTGCCCAGTGCCCAGGAGCACCGGGGTGCCCCCCGAAGGCCAGGGACCACTGCTGTAGTGCCCGGGTCGGGGGGTCTCATGTCCTGTGGGATCCAACGTGACCCCATCCATGCCTTAACTAAGACCTTGGAGAGACCACTGCCTGGATTCCAGGCCTGTCCCTCTAACCAAGGGCAGCACAGACCTCCGGGTGGCTTTGTGTTGCTGGGCACAGAGGGAGGGGAAGGAGGGGGCAGAGGGGTGGCCCCCGGTCCTGGGCTCAGCAGGCACCGCGGAGGACTGCAGGGGTCCAGGTGCACTCTCCTCCCTGAGTCACGGCATCTTCTGTCTGAAGGATGCAAATACCTCCTTCCTCCTTTTCTGTGAAGACAACCAGAGAAGCTTCATTTTCTTTGGAAGCATTCTTTCCCCCTCTCCCTCTACTCTGCCCACCTACATGCAGAGGAGATAATAAACAGTAACTGGTGGTGACTGCATCTGCCCTTCCAGCAGGTGGATTTCCAGTTCCAGAGCCAGAAGATGAACATGCGTGGATGGAACTCTGCCGAGATTTCCCTTTCCCTTGCTCGTTCCTCCCTCTGGGAACCGGCTTCTTAGAGTAGGGGCAGCTGCTCTCTGTGACACCCTGAACGGCCCCGCGGCGCCTGCCTCCAGCAGGTCACAGCCTGGACGCCGCCACCCTCCAGCGGGGCAGCCCTTGCTGGCTCTGGAGAAAAGCCAGGAGACCTTAGCTCGGAGGTGCGTCCTGCACCCTTGGGTTCCCAGCCTGAGCCACTTGTCCGGGGCACAGCGTCGCAGTCAGGAGCCCCCGGGAGCGGGGACAGATGGCTGGGCCGGCCTCCAGTGTGAGACGTGACCCCACAGATGGCTGCCTTTTCTTCCACAGACACCAGCTAAGCTGTTTCACACCCAGAACCGTTACACGAGCAGGAGAGGGAGTGTCAGACGGAGCGGCGAGGCTCCTTTTCAGACCAAGGCTTTCTCCCCAGGCCGTGGGCTGCTTCCCAGGCCAGGGGCTCCTCCCCAGACCCAGGGCTCCTCCCCAGGCGGGGTGATTGGATTCACGCCCTCGGAGCCCACTTGTGGACTGAAATCATTGTCCTTGGGTTTGGGGGCAGTTTCCAAGGAAGGCCCTGTGAAAAGGAACCCAGGGGAAGACAAATGACCCATTTGTTTGAAAAGAAAAGCACTACAGATCAATACTGGGGGGCGAGGGGGAAGCGGGGAGCAGAGGTCGGGGACAAGAAGCGGGGAGAGACAGGGGAGGCTCAGCCGTCGGTACAGGACCGGAAGTGTTTAAAATGGAATCCCAGTTTTTACACCTAAAAATGTAAAGCTGTCAATTTTCATTAAGGATGAAGCAAATGAAATCTAGATGGTGCCAAATAATTAATGACTTTTAATAACCCTAATAAATTTAGGTTTCATCAAAACCATGTTGCTGATAAGCGGCGATCCCCAGTGAGGCTGGGGGGGTGCCTTAGGGGGGCGTCACACCTGTGTGGGCACCCGGGCCGCTGACATCTTTCCCAGGTACATCAATTACAGTTAGAGAGTCATAAGAACGCCAAAACGGACTTCTTTAGCGCTTTGGTACGGAGGCCCTTGCGTTTAAAATCAAAGCCGTTAATTGTAACTACGGTGCCTTGTGATCCCGCAGGTAAGACACAGGCTGATTCACTGCCTTGGCAGTCACACCCGTCCTGTTCATTAAGGATCTTGATCTATCCCACACGGGGAGAGCTGCACATGTGCCCCAAACCACACTGATAGAGGGTGGTCAGACACTGCGCTCCAGCCAGGCCAGGAAATGACCATGAATTACGTCTCCGGAACCTGGATCGGACCTGACCGGAGCCAGACACGTGGGTGGCAGGCTCAACATGGACCAGCCGTCCGCATTTCCGTAAGGGCATAGGCTGGCTTTTCCCTCGTGGCCGCACCACGAAAATTTACTCTAAAACAGAAGTCTTTATATGGTGCTTGGCAGGTTTGCTGACTGTTTCAGGTGGCAGGCTTTGCGATTCATCAGTTTTGACATGGACCCGGGGAGGCCGCTGGGAGAGGAGGAAAGATGGGCTTCCCTTGGGCCATGTGGGTCTGTCGGAGGAGGAACTCAGGGCTGGGGGACTGGCACCCCCAGGGCCCCCCTAACTGGGCAGGCAGCTCGGGGCCTGGCCCCCCAGGGCTACCACGAGCCGGGTGGGCACCTCCGGGTGCAAGTGACCCTTCCTCCTCTGGTGGGAGGAGAACTGGAGCAGCGGAGAGTGGCACCCACGGGCCCTGGCGCTGGCCCTCTCTTGGGGGAGGCCACCTGGAAGGAGGGGCTGGGTCCAGGGCTGACAAGCTCCCCCACCAAGACCAGGAGTGCAGGGCACCCCGCATAGGTGGGTGACAGGGACAGAGGGCACCCAGGTGCCCACAGGCTTTGGACTGCAACAGAGAACACGGAGGTGCTGCCCGAGAGCTCAGTGCGCAGTGCTCTTCCACACCTGCTTAGGGACACACGTGACGTGGGGACACTGACCACTTGCCCGGAGAGGTGAGCACAGCCTGTGAGAGGCCGAGGGTGGCCCGTGGCCAAGGGCGGCGAGCTCAATGGGACTGGCCGGTGGTGGCCAGCATGCGGACAGGAAGTGGAGGCACAAGGAGAGCGGAGTCCAGGGGCGCCAGCCCCCGGCTGAGGCCGAGAGGATGGTGTCCCGAGGGCGTCCCGTAAACAGGATCGGGGGAAGAGGGGTGCTCGTGGGGCTGGTGGGTGGGCAGCTAGGTCTGGAGCCTAGAAGCAGAGGTGGACAGATGGCAGGGGGGTGGATGGCACTCCGGGGCTGTGACGGGCAGCGTGAGTGGCGAGTGAGAGCCAGTCTCTTCCGTCCTTGCCCCCGAGGCCTCTGCTCGCTGCCCCCGGGCCCTAGTGTGGTCCTGCCCCACCTCCCCTGCCAGGCTGGCCTTTTCGGTGCTTGCGTGTCCTTGAACCAAACAGTGACATCCTCAGGACAGGCTGTCCCTCGGTCACGGCTCACAGCAGGCACTCACAAAGCACTCTGCTCAGGGGACTCAGCTGAGTGGACTGTTCCTGGTCTTAGAGACCCTTCCGGTTCTGTGCACAAGCCCCACTGTGACCCACCCGCTGGGAGTTGTGGCTGGGGTCACTCTCTGGCCCCCTGCTAAGGCGAGAGGCTGCCTTCACCTGGCCCTAGGTGTCACGAGGCAGCTCCTCAGCTCTGGTAACACTGAAGGCTGCCTCTGGTCCTCTCAGAAAAGCTTCTCCTCCTTCACTGTGAAAGGAAAAAATTAGTAGCTGACTCGTGTCCATCCCGTGGACTGTAGCCTGCAGACTCCTCTGTCCACGGAACTCTCCAGGCAAGAGTATTTTAAATAAGAAACACACTCATGGCCGGTGGGCTCAAGACCCCCGGGAGATGCCCACAGTATAATCCCCAGAGCCTCTGGGCACCTCGCCTGGCTGGGCACAGGGACCTTCTGTAGGTGTGATGGTGTAAGGATACTGACTTGGGGGATTGTCCTGGATTATCTGGGCGGGTCCCTAATAAGAGGGAGGTAGGAGGAGATGTCCTGGGCAAACAGAGGGGGAGTGAAGTGGTGGCTGGGGGGAGCCATGAGTCTGGCATGACTGTCTCCAGAAACCAGAAAGGTGAGAAGACGGACGCTCCCCTAAGTCGCAGAAGGAACCAGAACACACAGCTGTTGTAAGCATCTGAGTCTGTGGTCTTCCGTCACGGCCACCACAGAAGGAATGCAGCATGACATGGTCACCTCCTACGATGGGAAACATAAGCCTTCCTTGCTTCATAAGAGCAAAGTTTAATAGAATCAAGAAGTTCTGCCAAGGACTCCCATGGTGGTCCAGTGGTTGGGAGTCCACCTGCCAAGGCAGAGGACGTGGCTTCCATCCCCGGTCTGAGAAGATCCCATGTGGTCAGGGCAACTAAGCTCATGTGAGACAGCCACTGAGCCCACCTGCCAAGAGCCTGTGCCCCACAAGACAAGCCACTGTGATGAGAAGCCCACACGCTGCAACTAGAGAATGCCCAGTCACCACAGTAAAGGTCCAGAACAACCAAAAATATGTAAATATGTGCGTCAGTTCAGTTCAGTCACTCAGTCATGTCCGACTCTTTGCGAGCCCATGAATCCCAGCACTCCAGGCCTCCCTGTCCATCACCAACTCCCGGAGTTCACTCAGACTCACGTCCATTGAGTCGGTGATGCCATCCAGCCATCTCATCCTCTGTCATCCCCTTCTCCTCCTGCCCCCAATCCCTGCCAGCATCAGAGTCTTTTCCAGTGAGTCAACTCTTCACATGAGGTGGCCAAAGTACTGGAGTTTCAGCTTCAGCATCATTCCTTCCAATGAACACCCAGGACTGATCTCCTTTAGAATGGACTGGTTGGATCTCCTTGCAGTCCAAGGAACTCTCAAGAGTCTTCTCCAACACCACAGTTCAAAAGCATCAATTCTTCGGCGCTCAGCGTTCTTCACAGTCCAACTCTCACATCCATACATGACCACAGGAAAAACCATAGCCTTGACTAGACGAACCTTTGTTGGCAAAGTAATGTCTCTGCTTTTGAATATGCTATCTAGGTTGGTCATAACTTTCCTTCCAAGGAGTAAGCGTCTTTTAATTTCATGGCTGCAGTCACCATCTGCAGTGATTTTGGAGCCAAAAAATAAATAAATAAAGTCTGACACTGTTTCCACTGTTTTCCCATCTATTTGCCATGAGTGATGGAACCAGATGCCATGATCTTCGTTTTCTGAATGTTGAGCTTTAAGCCAACTTTTTCACTCTCCTCTTTCACTTTCATCACGAGGCTCTTTAGTGCCTCTTCACTTTCTGCCATAAGGGTGGTGTCATCTGCCTATCTGAGGTTGTTGATATTTCTCCCGGCAATCTGGATTCCAGCTTGTGCTTCTTCCAGCCCAGCGCTTCTCATGATGTACTCTGCATAGAAGTTAAATAAGCAGGGTGACAATATATAGCCTTGATGTACTCCTTTTCCTATTTGGAACCAGTCTGTTGTTCCATGTCCAGTTCTAACTGTTGCTTCCTGATCTGCATATAGGTTTCTCAAGAGGCAGGTCAGGTGGTCTGGTATTCCCATCTCTTTCAGAATTTTCCACAGTTTATTGTGATCCACGCAGTCAAAGGCTTTGGCATAGTCAATAAAGCAGAAATAGATGTTTTTCTGGAACTCTCTTGCTTTTTCCATGATTCAGCAGATGTTGGAAATTTGATCTCTGGTTCCTCTGCCTTTTCTAAAACCAGGTTGAACATCTGGAAGTTCACAGTTCATGTATTGCTGAAGCCTGGCTTGGAGAATTTTGAGCATTACTTTACTAGCCTGTGAGATGAGTGCAATGGTGCAGTAGTTTGAACATTCTTTGGCATTGCCTTTCTTTGGGATTGGAATGAAAACCGACCTTTTCCAGTCCTGTGACCACTGCTGAGTTTTCCAAATTTGCTGGCATATTGAGTGCAGCACTTTAACAGCATCATCTTTCAGGATTTGAAATAGCTCAACTGGAATTCCATCACCTCCACTAGCTTTGTTTGTAGTGATCCTTTCTAAGGCCCACTTGACTTCACATTCCAGGATGTTTGGCTCTAGGCTGGTGATCACACCGCAGTGATTATCTGGGTCGTGAAGATCTTTTTTGTACAGTTCTTCTGTGTATTCTTGCCACTTCTTCTTAATATCTTCTGCTTCTGTTAGGTCCCTACCAGTTCTGTCCTTTATCGAGCTCATCTTTGCATGAAATGTTCCCTTGGTATCTCTAATTTTTTTGAAGAGATCTCTAGTCTTTCCCGTTCTGTTGTTTTCCTCTATTTCTTTGCATTGATCACTGAGGAAGGCTTTCTTATCTCTTCTTGCTATTCTTTGGAACTCTGCATTCAGATGCTTATATCTTTCCTTTTCTCCTTTGCTTTTCGCTTCTCTTCTTTTCACAGCTATTTGTAAGGCCTCCCCAGACAGCAATTTTGCTTTCTTGCATTTCTTTTTCTTGGGGATGGTGTTGATCCCTGTCTCCTGTACTATGTCACGAACTTCCATCCATAGTTCATCAGGCACTCTGTCTATCAGATCTAGGCCCTTAAATCTATTTCTCACTTCCACTGTATAATCATAAGCGATATGATTTAGGTCATACCTGAATGGTCTAGTGGTTTTCCCTACTTTCTTCAATTTAAGTCTAAATTTGGCAATAAGGAGTTCATGATCCAAGCCACAGTCAGCTCCTGGTCTTGTTTTTGCTGACTATATAGAGCTTCTCCATCTTTGGCTGCGAAGAATATAATCAGTCTGATTTCGGTGTTGACCATCTGGTGATGTCCATGTGTAGAGTCTTCTCTTGTGTTGTTGGAAGAGGGTGTTTGCTATGACCAGTGCGTTCTCTTGGCAAAACCCTATTAGCCTTTGCCCTGCTTCATTCCATACTCCAAGGCCAAATTTGTCTGTTACTCCAGGTGTTTCTTGACTTCCTACTTTTGCATTCCAGTCCCCTATAACGACAAGGACATCTTTTTTGGGTGTTAGTTCTAAAAGGTCTTGTAGGTCTTCATAGAATCTTCAACTTCAGCTTCTTCAGCATTACTGGTTGAGGCATGGGCTTGGATTACCGTGATATTGAATGGTTTGCCTTGGAAATGAACAGAGATCATTCTGTCATTTTTGAGATTGCATCCAAGTACTGCATTTCGGACTCTTTTGTTGACTATGATGGCTACTCCATTTCTTCTGAGGGATTCCTGCCTGCAGTAGTAGATATAATGGTCATCTGAGTTAAATTCACCCATTCCAGTCCATTTCAGTTTGCTGGTTCCTAGAATGTCGACGTTCACTCTTGCCATCTCTTGTTTGACCACTTCCAATTTGCCTTGATTCATGGACCTAACATTCCAGGGTCCTGTGCAATATTGTTCTTTGTAGCATCAGACCTTGCTTCTATCATCAGTCACATCCACAGCTGGGTATTGTTTTTGCTTTGGCTCCATCCCTTCATTCTTTCTGGAGTTATTTCTCCACTGATCTCCAGTAGCATATCGGGCACCTACTGACCTGGGGAGTTTCTCTTTCAGTATCCTATCATTTTGCCTTTTCATACTGTTCATGGGGTTCTCAAGGCAAGAATACTGAAGTGGTTTGCCATTCCCTTCTCCAGTGGACCACATTCTGTCAGACCTCTCCACCATGACCCGCCTGACCTGGGTGGCCCCACACGACATGGCTTAGTTTCATTGAGTTAGACAAGGCTGTGGTCCTAGTGTGATCAGACTGGCTAGTTTTCTGTGATTATGGTTTCAGTGTGTCTGCCCTCTGATGCCCTCTGGCCACACCTACTGTCTTACTTGTACATAAATACATAAATTTTTTAAAAAATATGCTCTGCCCAGCATCTCTGGGAAGCCACCTCGACGCTCAGGGCCTGGGCATCAGCTGGCCCTCCTGCCTGGGTTTGTTCGGGCTGTTGCCACAGCACCAAGGTCCCCAGGAGGCCCGGTGACTTGTGCAGTTTACTCAGTTGTTACCCTGAGGCTATCCGAAGCAAGGAGAAGCCAGACCGAGTTGCCCAATGGGTGAACGATCCACCATGTATTCAAAATAACAGTCATTTCGGCAGCCTTGGTGGGACAGTCTCTGCTTTTGGATTTTGAAAATCTAGACTTTTTATTTTCATTGCAAAATACCCTTCCAATGCATTTATCCTCAAAGAAGACCAGGTAATATGAAGTTCATACTTAAAGTCAGTTCAGTTCAGTTCAGTTGCTCAGTCGTGTCTGACTCTTTGAGACTCCATGAATTGCAGCACGCCAGGCCTCCCTGTCCATCGCCAACTGCTGGAGTTCACTCAAACTCACGTCCATTGAGTCGGTGATGCCATCCAGCCATCTCATCCTCTGTCGTCCCCTTCTCCTCCTGCCCCCAATCCCTCCCAGCATCAGAGTCTTTTCCAATGAGTCAACTCTTCACATCAGGTGGCCAAAGTACTGGAGTTTCAGCTTCAGCACCAGTCCTTCCAATGAACACCCAGGACTGATCTCCTTTAGGACGGACTGGTTGGATCTCCTTGCAGTCCAAGGGACTCTCAAGAGTCTTCTCCAACACCACAGTTCAAAAGCATCAATTCTTCAGTTCTCAGCTTTCTTCACAGTCCAACTCTCACATCCATACATGACCACTGGAAAAACCATAGCCTTGACTAGACGGACCTTCGTTGGCAAAGTAACGTCTCTGCTTTTGAATATGCTGTCTAGGTCGGTCACAACTTTCCTTCTAAGGTTAAGCATCTTTTAATTTCATGGCTGCAATCAGCATCTGCTGTGATTTGGAGCCAAAAAAAATACAGTCTGATACTGTTTCCACTGTTTCCCCATCTATTTCCCATGAAGTGATGGGACCAGATGCCATGATTCTAGTTTTCTGAATATTGAGCTTTAAGCCAGCTTTTTCACTCTCCTCTTTCACTTTCATCACGAGGCTCTTTAGTGCCTCTTCACTTTCTGCCATAAGGGTGGTGTCATCTGCATATCTGAGGTTACTGATATTTCTCCCAGCAATCTTGATTCCAGCTCGTGCTTCTTCCAGCCCAGCGTTTCTCATGATGTGCTCTACATAGAAGTTAAATAAGCAGGGTGACAATATACAGCCTTGACGTACTCCTTTTCCTGTTTGGAACCAGTCTGTTGTTCCATGTCCAGTTCTAACTGTTGCTTCCTGACCTGCATATAGCTTTCTCAAGAGGCAGGTCAGGTGGTCTGGTATTCCCATCTCTTTCAGAATTTTCCACAGTTTATTGTGATCCACCAGCCAAAGGCTTTGGCATAGTCAATAAAGCAGAAATAGATGTTTTTCTGGAGCTCTCTTGGTTTTTCGATGTCAAAGAGGGTTAAAAATGTATTTTCATCTTGAGGTGTATTTTTCCCCCCAGTTTGTGTTTTAAGGCTCTGAATTCCTGGGGAAGATTCCAGGGTTTCACAAGCTCGATCTTAGAGCCCTGTCAGCCACAACCAATGGACGGCTATTGTACAGGCCCAGCATTGCCACATGCCTGATTTATTGGCTGCAACCTGCCACTCACTGGGGACGCGAGAGCAGCGCCCACACGAGGCTGGGCTGCTCATCAAGATATTATGAAAAAAAATCTCTAAAATGTGCTGCTTCGGTGACAAAATCCTGTTCAAGTTGTTCTAGGGTAGATCTGAAAAATTCCGAGCAGCATGCAAAAAAGAAATGAGTTTAAAATCGCTTTAGCAGAAGATGCATTCCCATCCCAGAGAGCAGGGACTTGTGGAAATGTGTCGGGATGGCAATTTCTAGAGCGAAAAGCTCCACGCGGTTCTTGTTTGGGTTTATGGATTGCTTGTCCAGAGGCAGAGACCCCCGGCGGTGGCCTTCTGCCTGGGCCCGGCACAGACCGAGAGACTGTGAACATGAGGTCTGTCCCGGCTTCATTCCATCGCACAGGCTGAGTACATTTTATGGGTTTTCATGAAAGACATGATTTATGCTTTGAGACTCTTGGAAGAGCTTGCAGCTTTTAAAAATAATTTCTGAAAATGCATTTCTTTTTAGGGTCAGTGACTTCGGCGTGTAGCGCAGGAAGACACAGAGCTTGCCAGCAGCAACATTTAGACGCTTTCCGCTTCTTCAGGATGCACGTCTTCTTCTGAGATCTTCAGGAACCTATCAGCCACGGGACACACACACCTCTGTGTATCACTGGCAGATTGGATATTTGTAGTCCCTTCACCCAGCGTTTCCTTAGCAGACACTTCCTGATGTAGAATCAGCAGGTGGGGCTGAAGACCCAGCTGCAAGGCCTCATGGGCGTTGTGACATCCCTACACGTCATGAAAAGTCGCCCATCCATCGCCTCCCATAGTCACCGAGTCGTGGGAACTGTCGTGTTGGGATCCAACAGCCTCCCTGAGAATTTCAAGTATAGTTAGCACACTGGTAACGGAAGTCGCGTGGCTGCGCCTTGGGTCTCCACAACCCATCCTTCTTGTGTAACTGACACTGTGAACCATCGGCAAACGCCTCTCCAAGCCCAGCCCCCAGCCCCGGGCACTCGCCATGCCACTCTCTGCTTCTCTGAGATTGACTGTTTTACTTTACTTTTTGGCCTCACCACACATATCTTAGCTCCTCGACCAGGGTTCAAACCTGTGTCCCCTGTGTTGAAAGTGTGGAGTCGTAACCACTGGATGGCTAAGGAGGCCCTCAGTTTGACTGTTTTAGATTTCACGTCTACATAAGATCATGTAATACCTGTCCTTCTGAGAGTAGATCTGGTCTTTTTTTTTTTTTTTTTTTTAGCATAATGTCCTCCAGCTCTGTCCATGTCATTGCAAATTTCAGGATTTCTTTCTTTTTTGAGGCTGGCTAGTGTTGTACTGTAACATTTACCGCATCATCTTTATCCACTCACCCAGAGAAGGACATTTGGTTTGTTCCCACGTCTTGACCATCACGGATGACACTGCAGTGAGCCTGAAGATGCAGGTGTCTCGCTGAGATTCTGATTTTAAATCCCCTGGATAAATACCCACAAGTGGGATTTGCTGAACCACAAGGCAGTTCCATTTTTAGTTCTGGGGGGAAGCTCCCTACTGTTTCCCATTACAGCTGGACCAGCTTACGTTTCAACAGTGTACAAGGGTCCCCTTTTCTTCACATCCTTGCAAACACTCACAATCTTTTGCTATTTTTAGTAACAGCCATTCTGGCAGGTGTGAGGTGACGTCTCATTGTGTTTTGATCTGCATTTCCCTGATGTTCAGCGATGCTGAGCATCTATTTATGTATTTGTCGGCCATCTCTATGCCTTCTTTAGAAAAATGTCTATTCAGTCCTGTGTCTCTGTTTCAGCCTGGTTATTTATTTGTTGTTATGAAGTTGTATGGGTTCCTTGTGGACTTTGGAGAGGCCACCTGATGGAAAGAGCTGACTCACTGGAAAAGACCCTGATGCTAGGAAAGATTGAGAGTAGGAAGAGAAGGGGGCGACAGAGGATGAGATGGTTGGGTGGCATCACTGACTCAGTGGACATGAGTTGAAGCAAGCTCCGAGAGGTGGGGAAGGACAGGGGAGCCTGGCGTGCTGCATTTCACAGGGTCTCAAAGAGTCGGACAGGACTGAGCGACTGAACATCAACAAGCCCTCATCAGCTATGTGGTTGGCATGTTTGACTCCCAGGCTGGAGATTGCCATTTCATTGCACTGGCGGTTTCCTTAATTCCACACGAGACGTTCAGGCTGATGCCAGCCCACTGGCCGAGTTTGCCCACCAGCCCTCACCCCTCACCTCACACCCACTAATCAGGATTTCTGAGGCTCTCTTCAAAGCAGCTGGGCTCAGCTTTCGCTTAGCCCACTCCTTTCTTTGGAAGGACCCCTTCCTCCCTAGCAGTAGTCTAGGAAGATTTGCGGCCAATACACTCTTCAGCTCAGAATGCCGTCAACCTTGCCGTTGGCCAACCCCATTGTCAGAGGGAGGAGAGAAGGGAATACCAGGGCAGGGAGGACAGGGCGTGGCCCCGGGGACTTGGGGTCTGCACGAGGAGTACCCAGCCCCACAATTAGGCAGCCATTCCCTGCGTCCAGGGGCTTAGAGTTGTATCATTTGGAGAAACTGGAGGCAGACTCCAGATTGGTAACCAGGCGCACGGCAGGAGGAAGGGAGATGCGGCCCGAGGCCAGGCAGGCAGGACCAGCCCACAGGCCTCCCGCCCCCAGCTCCAGGGAGGAGTCCTGCTCTGCACCCTGGGGGCAGCCTTGGGGCGGCCCTCCCCCCTCCCCGAGCATCCTGCCCTGGATACACTGAGCTACATGGAGTAGGATATGCAGTTGTTGACCTTCGGGGTTTCCAGTCAAAGCACAGATGCCACAAATATGGAAGCGTTTTCCAAGAGACAAGCCCGCATTTGACATGCCATCTTCTCTCCACTCACACACCTTCCAAAGGTTTCTTTTTTAGTGCTGTAATCAGTTGAATGGACAACGAAGAACATTATGGGATGCTTCCAACATGACAGAAAGATAAAAACAAGTGAAATGATGAAAGGACCTCAGAAGAGCAGAGACCATGGAACGAGTGGAAGAAAATTACCAAATAACTGCCAAGCTCTTCAGACTAACAAGAGAAAATACTGTAGCTTTAAGGCACAGGAAAACTACAAACAAAAGTCAGAGAACAGGAAAGAGACTAGTGAACAAGCAGATAAAAGTTGAAGAAATTCACCCCAGGACTGTAGCCCCTGTCCATGGAATTTCCAGGCAAGAATACTGGAGTGGGTTGCCATTCCCTTCTCCAGGGGATCTTCCCCACCCAGGGATTGAACCTGGGTCTCCCACATCACAGGCACATTCTTTTACCATCTGAGCCACCAGGAAAGCTCCAATAAATAAAAGTCAGAGAACAGGAAAGAGAATAATGAACAAGCAGATAAAAGTTGGAAGAATTCGTCCTGAGAGTCTGCAGACAAAGGGATGCTCAGAGAGACCAGTGATACCAGAGGGACGCGTGGGAGCCCGATCTCAAACTGTGTCTGTCTCAGGAAGACAAAGTAGGGAAAAGGCATGGAGGGAATACACAAAGAAATAATGAAGGGAGTTTCCCAGAACTGGAACATACACGTTTTGAGACTGAAAGGGGCCCTTTCCATGCCCCAGAATCATGAATGTAAAGTCCCACATGGTGCGAAGTTCAAAATATGAAGGGTGAGATCCTAAACGGTTCCAGAGAGAAAAGAATCCCAAAGTTCTGTGCAAGGGATCGAGGTCGGAGCCTCCTCGCATCCTCAAAGACGCCATGGAATCCAGCGTCCTATATGCAACCAAACCGTGTGGAAAAAGAATTCACAGACATCGAGGATGTCGCAAAGTCTACTTGTCTCACGTTCTTCCTTAGCAAGCTACTGGCAGATGCGTCCCACCTAGTGACTGGTGAGCCAGGTGGAAGGGGATCGCAGCATTTCCAGACAAATGGCATGGCTGATGGGGGTGCCCACACCAACGGCTCACTGGGAACAATGGGTCGCATTTTATACGGCCCTTGGAGGTGAGGACACACTGCAAAGAGAAAGCAATGTATGAAAGTGAAGGCAGTTATTAACTTAGGAAAAACAGTTACACAAGAACGGAAATGCAATCATAGTTCGGATTCAATGTGCTGCCAAAATGACAACCCTGAGACGGGAGTGGCTATTGAAATTGTAATTAATTTGAATGAAACAAAATTCAGTTCCTTAGCTGCCTTAGTCACACAGCTCATCGCCACGTGCATCTGAGGTTAGGCAGCTCAGATGTAAAACCTTTTTGTCATCTCAGGAAGTGCTGTTGGACAGAGCCTGCTAACATGGAGCTTTGGGTCAGCAGAGACAAATATTTACATTATCATAACGATGAAAACACTAAACGTCGAGGTAATATGGACCTGTGACGGATCTGTCTGGGGAAGCCGGTGGGGAGGGGTATTGCTGCTGCTGCTGCTGCTAAGTCGCTTCAGTCGTGTCCGACTCTGTGCGACCCCATAGACGGCAGCCCACCAGGCTCCCCCGTCCCTGGGATTCTCCAGGCAAGAACACTGGAGTGGGTTGCCATTTCCTTTTCCAATGCATGAAAGTGAAAAGTGAAAGTGAAGTCATTCAGGCGAGGGCGTCATCATGACGTCATGACGTCAGCGTGGTGAAGACCGAATCCAGAGTTTGCTGCATATGCTCCTTATACAGAAAGAACCAGAATGAAAAACTGGAACGTGGCCATCCAGGGCATTGGGGGTAGAGACCTAAATTTTTTTTCAAGTTTAGAACTATACCAAAAACCTGTGCATATTTAATGCATAATGTCCTCCGATTTCATCTGTGATGTCACACATGACAGGAATTCCTTATTTCTTTAAAGGCTGAAAAGCATTCCATCATATATGCATATGTGTAAAAATACATATATGATAAAAGTGAAAGTCACTCAGGCGAGTCCAACTCTTTGCAACCCCATGGACCATACAGTCCGTGAAATTTTCCAGGCCAGAATACTGGAATGGGTAGCCTCTCCCTTCTCCAGGGGATCTTCTCAACCCAGAGATCGAACCCAGGGCTCCCACATTGCAGGCGGATTCTTTACCAGCTGAGCCACAAGGGAAGCCCACATATATATGATATCTATAGCTAAAATTTTTAAATGTATTCACTCACTCTCTTTTCTATAATTATCCCTTGAAATCTTTACAGCTCTATTTGGGTTTTCATCATCTTTGCATGACTGGAAAAGGTCAGTTTTCATTCCAATCCCCAAAAAAGGGCAATACCAAAGAATGTTCAAACTACCACACAATTATGCTCATTTCATATGCTAGCAAATCCTTCAAGCTAGGCTTCAACTGTACTTGAGCTGAGAACTTCCGGTTGTACAAGCTGGATTTAGAAAACGCAGAGCCAGAGATCAAATTGCCAACATCTGTTGGATCATAGAAAAAGCAAAGGAGTTCCAGAGAAACGTTTATTTCTGTTTTTTTTTTCTTTTTTTTTTTTTTTTTTTGACTAGGCTAAAGCCTTTGACGGGGTAGATCACAAGAAGTGCAACTGTGAGGTAGTTGGAGCATTCTTTGGCATTGCCTTTCTTTGGGATTGGAATGAAAACTGACCTTTTCCAGTCCTGTGGCCACTGCTGTTTTCCAAATTTGCTGGCATATTGAGTGCAGCACTTTAACAGCATCATCTTTTAGGATTTGAAATAGTCAAAGGGAATTCTATCACCTCCACTAGCTTTGTTTGTAATGATTCTTCCTAAGGCCCACTTGACTTCACATTCCAGGATGTCTGGCTCTAGGTGAGTGATCACACCGTCATGGTTATCTGGGTCATGAAGATCTTTTTTGTATAGTTGTTCTGTGTATTCTTGCCACCTCTTCTTAATATCTCCTGCTTCTGTTAGGTCCCTATGATTTCCGTCCTTTATTGAGCCCATCTTTGCATGAAATGCTCCCTTGGTATCTCTAATTTTCTTGACGAAATCTCTAGTCTTCCCCATTCTGTTGTTTTCTTCTATTTCTTTGCATTGATCGCTGAGGAAGGCTTCCTTATCTCTCCTTGCTTTTCTCGAGAAGTCTGCAAACAGTTGGGTATATCCTTCCCTTTCTCCCTTGCCTTTCACTTCTCTTCTTTTCTCAGCTGTTGGTAAGGCCTCCTCAGACAGCCGCTTTGCCTTTCTGCATTCCCTTTGCTTGGGGATGGTTATGGTCACGGCCTCCTGTAGTGTTATGAACCTCCGTCCATAGTTCCTCAGCCACTCTGTCAACCAGATCTAGTCCCTTGAATCTATTTCTCACTTCCACTGTATAATCATAAGGGATTTGATTTAGGTCATACCTGAATGGTCTAGTGGTTTTCCCTACTTTCTTCAATTTGTCTGAATTTGGCAATAAGGAGTTCATGATCTGAGCCATAGTCAGCTCCCAGTCTTGTTTTTGCTGACTGTATAGAGCTTCTCCATCTTTGGCTGCAAAGAATATAATCAATCTGATTTTGGTGTTGACCATCTGGTGATGTCCATGTGTAGAGTCTTCTCTTGTGTTGTTGGAAGAGGGTGTTTGCTATGACCAGTGTGTTCTCTTGGCAAAACCCTATTAGCCTTTGCCCTGCTTCATTCCGTATTCCAAGGCAAAATTTGCCTGTTACTCCAGGTGTTTCTTGACTTCCTACTTTTGCATTCCAGTCCCCTATAATGAAAAGGGCATCTTTTGGGGGTGCTAGTTCTAAAAGGTCTTGTAGGTCTTCACAGAACCTTCAACTTCAGCTTCTTCAGCATTACTGGTTGGGGCATAGGCTTGGATTACTGTGATATTGAACGGTTTGCCTTGGAAATGAACAGAGATCATTCTGTCGTTTTTGAGATTGCATCCAAGTACTGCATTTCGGACTCTCTTGTTGACCATGATGGCTACTCCATTTCTTCTAAGGGATTCCTGCCCACACTAGTAGATATAATGGTCATCTGAGTTAAATTCACCCATTCCAGTCCATCTCAGTTCGCTGATTCCTAGAATGTCGACGTTCACTCTTGCCATCTCCTGTTTGACCACTTCCAATTTGCCTTGATTCATGGACCTGACATTCCAGGTTCCTATGCAATACTGCTCTTTACAGCATCAGACCTTGCTTCTATCACCAGTCACATCCACAACTGGGTATTGTTTTTGCTTTGGCTCTATCCCTTCATTCTTTCTGGAGTTATTTCTCCACTGATCTCCAGTAGCATATTGGGCACCTATCGACCTGGGGAGTTCCTCTTTCAGTATCCTATCATTTTGCCTTTTCATACTGTTCCTGGGGTTCTCAAGGCAAGAATACTGAAGTGGTTTGCCATTCCCTTCTCCAGTGGACCACATTCTGTCAGATCTCTCCACCATGACCCGCCCGTCCTGGATGGGCCCACATGGCATGGCTTAGTCTCGTTGAGTTAGACAAGGCTGTGGTCCTAGTGTGATCAGATTGGCTAGTTTTCTGTGATTATGGTCTTTTCCCCATGGAAAAGAAATGCAAAAAAGCAAAATGGCTGTCTGATGAGGCTTTACAAATAGCTGTGAAGAGAAGAGGAGTGAAAAGCAAAGGAGAAAAGGAAAGATATAAGCATCTGAATGCAGAGTTCCAAAGAATAGCAAGAAGAGATAAGAAAGCCTTCCTCAGCGGTCAATGCAAAGAAATAGAGGAAAACAACAGAATGGGAAAGACTAGAGATCTCTTCAAGAAAATTAGAGATACCAAGGGAACATTTTATGCAAAGATGAGCTTGATAAAGGACAGAAATGTTATGGACCTAACAGAAGCAGAAGATATTAAGAAGAGGTGGCAAGAATACACAGAAGAACTGTACAAAAAAGATCTTCATGACCCAGATAACCATGATGGTGTGATCACTGACCTAGAGCCAGACATCCTGGAATGTGAAGTCAAGTGGGCCTTAGAAAGCATCACTACGAACAAAGCTAGTGGAGGTGATGGAATTCCAGTTGAGCTATTTCAAATCCTGAAAGATGATGCTGTGTAAGTGCAGCACTCAATATGCCAGCAAATTTGGAAAACTCAGCAGTGGCCACAGGACTGGAAAAGGTCGGTTTTCATTCCAATCCCAAAGAAAGGCAATGCCAAAGATTGCTCAAACTACCACACAATTGTACTCATCTCACACGCTAGTAAAGTAATGCTCAAAATTCTCCAAGCCAGGCTTCAGCAATACATGAACTGTGAACTTCCAGATGTTCAAGCTGGTTTTAGAAAAGGCAGAGGAACCAGAGATCAAATTTCCAACATCCGCTGGATCATGGAAAAAGCAAGAGAGTTCCAGAAAAACATCTATTTCTGCTTTATTGACTATGCCAAAGCCTTTGACTGTGTGGATCACAATAAACTGTGGAAAATTCTGAAAGAGATGGGAATACCAGGCCACCTGACCTGCCTCTTGAGAAACCTATATGCAGATCAGGAAGCAACAGTTAGAACTGGAAATGGAACAACAGACTGGTTCCAAATAGGAAAAGGAGTACGTCAAGGCTGTATATTGTCACCCTGCTTGTTTAACTTCCATGCAGAGTATATCATGAGAAACGCTGGGCTGGAAGAAGCACAAGCTGGAATCCAGATTGCCGGGAGAAATATCAACAACCTCAGATATGCAGATGACACCACCCTTCTGGCAGAAAGTGAAGAGGCACTAAAGGCCCTCTTGATGACAGTGAAAGAGGAGAGTGAAAAAGTTGGCTTAAAGCTCAACATTCAGAAAACGAAGATCATGGCATCTGGTCCCATCACTCATGGCAAATAGATGGGGAAACAGTGGAAACAGTGTCAGACTTTATTTTGGGGGGCTCCAAAATCACTGCAGATGGTGATTGCAGCCATGAAATTAAAAGACGCTTGCTCCTTGGAAGGAAAGTTATGGCCAACCTAGATAGCATATTCAAAAGCAGAGACATTACTTTGCCAACAAAGGTTCGTCTAGTCAAGGCTATGGTTTTTCCAGTGGTCATGTATGGATGTGAGAATTGGACTGTGAAGAAAGCTGAGCACCGAAGAATTGATGCTTTTGAACTGTGGTGCTGGAGAAGACTCTTGAGAGTCCCTTGGACTGCAAGGAGATCCAACCAGTCCATCCTAAAGGAGATCAGTCCTAGGTGTTCATTGGAAGGAATGATGTTGAAGCTGAAACGCCAATACTTTGGCCACCTCGTGTGAAGTGTTGACTTACTGGAAAAGACCCTGATGCTGGGAGGGATTGGGGGCAGGAGGAGAAAGGGACGACAAAGGATGAGATGGCTGGATGGCATCACCGACTCAATGGACATGAGTTTGAGTGAATTCCGGGAGTTGGTGATGGACAGGGAGGCCTGGCGTGCTGCGAATCATGGGGTCACAAAGAGTTGGACAACACTGAGCGACTGAACTGAACTGAACTGAATGGACTAGCGGTTTTCCCTACTTTCTTCAATTTGAGCCTGAATTGTGCAATAAGGAGCTGATGATCTGAGCCACAGTCAGCTCCACGTCGTATTTTTGGGGACTGTATAGAGCTTTTCCATCTTTGGCTCTAAAGAATTTAGTCAGTCTGATTTGGTACTGACCATGTTCATGAACAGTATGAAAAAGCTGTTCACTTACTTCCTGGAAAAAGTCGTAGTTCTCTGTAGCATCATGAAATTTTGTTGCAGGAAATGGGACCCCTTCCAGGGCCCAAGAGCAAGCTCTCGTCTAACACTCAGAAATGAATTGTCCGAGGAGACACACACATGCTGACAAAGTCAGAGGTTTTACTGGGAAGGGGCCCCCCGGGCAGAGAGCAGGAGGATAAGGGAACCCAGGAGAACTGCTCTGCTGCGTGGCTCGCAGTCTTGGGTTTTACGGTGATGGGAGTGGTTTCCGGATTGTCTTTGGCCCATCATTCTGACTCAGAGTGCTTCCTGGTGGTGGGCGCCTTGTTCAGCCAAGATGGATGCCAGAGAGAAGGATTCTGGGAAGCGGTCAGACACGTGGCATCTCCTTTTGACCTTTCCCGAACTCTTCCTGTTGGTGGTGAGTTCTTTGTTCCGTGTTCCTTACCAGGACCTCCTGTCATAAAACAAGTCACGGAAATGGTTACCATGGTACCTGTCCAGGGCGGGTGGTTTCAGTCAGTGTGTTTCTCCAAACAGTTTGAGTGGAACCAAATCTCTGCCATTGAAAACTGGCCTTTATATTGAACTATACATTGAGAAATCAACCAGAATAAGTGTTTACTTAAAAAAAAAAAGGAATGTGAATAATGCCTCAATGAACTTGGGAGTGCAGACAGCTCCTGGAGGTCCTCGTTTCACGACCTTTGGATGACTGTTAATATGCAGACGTAGACTTGCTGAACCACCTGGTAGTTCTATTTGTAATTTTCTGAGGAGCCTCCTTACTGCTTTCCATAGAGGCTGCACCGATTTACATTCCTACCGACAGTGCACAAGGGGTCCCTTTTCTCTACATCCTTACCCGCACTTGTCATCTTTTTTCGGTGTTTGTTTTGGTAATAGTGGGTTTAACAGGTATGAGATTAGATCTCATTGTGGTTTTGATTTGCATTTCCCTGGTGATGAAGTGACATCGAGCACCTTTCCATGCATCTGTAGGCCATTTATATGTCTTTGGAGAAATGACTATTCAGTTCCTTTGCCTATTTTTCAATTGAATTATTTGCTTGTTTGTTATTGAGTTGTTATTAGAGAGACCTACTTTTGTTTAGAGCCATGTAGTACTGCTTGATTTTGAAAACGATGTCTGTGTGTTACTTTGATAAAGATTAAATCTAAGAACACTGCAAGCCGGACTCGTGTGGATGCACAGGACAGGTGGTGGAGCGGAATGACGTGGCTGGGGGATGCACAGCTTCCTGAGCAAAGCACCTCGGGGTGGGGGGCGGGCAGCGTACCTGGGAGGCAACCTGAGGGCTCCAACAATTGCTGACATTCTGTTTCTTTAAGGAAAAACAATGTGTGGCTCCCCTAGCCACCTGGAGGTTAAGACCCTGTGCTCCCACTGCAGGGGCTGCGGGTCAGTCCCCAGTCGGGGAAGTGCCACGTGGTGCATGGTGCAGCAAGCCTCCCACCCCCGCCAGAAAAGGAAAAAGGTGTGAAGCAAAAGTGGGCAATAATTCCTAATCTAGGTGACGAGGACAGAGGGCATATCTGCTACACCCTTTCTACTTGTGTTTGAAACATTTCATGAGAAAGTGAGTGAGAACTCCCCCATGACAATGGCTTGTCTACACACGGCATTGTGATCCGCTGTGTTTCTGCCAGAAAGCATCACGATGGCTTCCACCAAAAATGGAACCAGAATCGTGTACGTGGAGCCTGGTATATCTCGTCATCCCACATCAAGAAAGCTA
Source organism: Bos indicus x Bos taurus (assembly GCF_003369695.1). Lineage (NCBI taxonomy): Eukaryota > Metazoa > Chordata > Mammalia > Artiodactyla > Bovidae > Bos > Bos indicus x Bos taurus. The sequence continues at coordinate 1,443,628 of NC_040079.1, read as the reverse complement.
TCAAAGATGGCAAGAGTCCTGCCCGGCGGGCCAGGGAGCTGAGTCTACCAGTCTCCCCCAGCCAAAGATGGGGTGATAAAAGCCCAGTAAGAATACTAATTACAGTGGGCGAAGACATACAATCTATGGGGTTTTTTCTTATTCTTAAAGAAATTTCCTGGTGGTCCAGTGGCCACGACCGTGAGCTTCCAGTGCAGTGGGCCCGAGTTCAATCCATGTTCAGGGAACTGGATCCTGAGTGCTGCACCTAAGACCCAGAGTAACCTAATAAATAAATAAGTAAAAATGTATTAAAAAAAAAAAAAAACACCTCTGCAAGCACTGATGATTCCAGTTTCATTGTAACAGAGGATACAGATCAGAATCAGCCGCAGGGAGAGGCAGAGGGTAGGGACGGGCGTGTCCCGCTCTTCAGGGCCACGTGACCTCCCAGCACCCACATGTGACAGAGCTCCCAGAGGACTCCTCCTGGATCCCCAGCCCTCTGCTCACTGATCCTCACCCCTTGAGGATGTTTGGGCCTTTCCTGGGGCCCGGCCCCTCATTAGCATAAGCAGGCGGGGTGGTCCGGGTACTTAATGAGTACCCTCCATCACTCAGGAGGGCCTAGAGTCCTCCAAGGGACTGGAAAGACCAGCCAAGCTCCTACTGCCACAGCTGGCAAACATGGAGAGTACCCAGGAACCAGTGTGAAATCTTCAGAGCTGGTGGAGAAAGGGAAAAACCAATCGAGCATTTGCCCTCCTTTCCCATGTTCACTGTATTGGGTCACAGAGGAGCCTGGCGTGCTGCAGTCCATGGGGTCGCAAAGAGTTGGAGACAACTGAGCAACTCAACAACAACATCATTGCCACCTCTTTACAGGTCAGTAGCTGAGACTCGGGATCTAGGAAATCAGGATACAGGACAGATACCCTTGATCAAGAAGACTTACCCTTAGTGTCTGCAGAGAAGCAGATCCCTGGCCAGGGCGATGCAGTCTGGGGCCCTGGCCGGGCAGCCTGCTCAGCTAGTCCTCAGTGAGCTTTGCTAAACATCCTCTCAGTCCTGAAATGCAAGGAAAAAGGCTCGCTTTGAAACATGGTGGAGATAATTTTAGAATAATAAGCAAAGACATCGTGATATTAATATAAAGAATGGGAGTTGGAATTTGCATCCATTTGGGTAATTTTCTTGATTTCTCAGAGTTCAAATTTTCTAATCTGTAAAATGAGGGGGTTGGACAAGATCCATGACTATCAATCTCTGTTCTATTTAATATTGATCTATTTAATATCTGTATGTCAGTCTTTGCACCTCAAAAAAACATAAACTATTTTAAAGTAATCACATTTCCCCAGGAAAAATACAATCATAAACCTACTTACCAAATTTAATTTGAAAGACGAGCAGCAGGCTCTTGCTTGCTTTCCAGTGCGGTATTTATGGCTCTGCGTTCTGTATTAGTATAGTCTGTATTTTGTGTAGAAGTGACTGTAAAACCCAGATACCAGAATACGACTAACTTGTTGTCACAAATTTTTAATTTCAAATCTCTATTTCACATCAATTCTATGTATATTTCTTTTTACAAAGTCTCAGGACTTAGGCTCTTCCATAGACTGAATCAGTCACATTTTCAGTCTCAAGAGGAAAACCTCTGTGCCTCTGAGGCCTGGCATCGTGCTTCTCCACTGAATCACAGCCTTGCAGCTGCTCTCAGAGAAACTGTCTTGGGTGGAAAAGCATCTGAGTCATGCTTTGCTTTCTCATGCCCGCGTGTGCTAAGTGACTTCGGGCATGTCAGACTCTGTGCAATCCTATGGATTGTAGCCTGCGCAGCTCCTCTGCTCATGGGATTCTCCAGGCAAGAATCCTGGAGTGGGCTGCCGTTCCCTCCTCCAGGGGATCTTCCCAACCCAGGGACTGAACCCACACCTCCTGCATTGGCAAGCGGTTTCTTTACCATTAGCGCCACCTAGGAAGCCCCTTTCTCATGCATACCAGATTTCATGTTTTCTTTTTGCTGCTCTGATTTTTCCATAAGGGAGAAGTTTGCCTTCACATTTCAGGATTTTTCAGCACCTAGCTGTGTCAGTTCAGTTCAGTTCAGCTCAGTTGCTCAGTCGAGCCTGACTCTTTGCGACCCCATGGACTGCAGCACGCCAGGCCTCCTTGTCCATCTCCAACTCCCAGAGCTTACTCAAACTCATGTCCACTGAGTCGGTGATGCCATCCAACCATCTTATCCTCTGTCGTCCCCGTCTTCTCCGGCCTTCAATCTTTCCCAGCATCAAGATCTTTTCCAATGAGTCAGTTCTTCACATCAGGTGACCAAAGTATTGGAGTTTCAGCTTCAGCATCACTCCTTCCAATGAATATTCAGGACCGATTTCCTTTAGGATGGACTGGTTGGATTTCCTTGCAGTCCAAAGGACTCTCAAGTCTTCTCCAACACCATAGTTCAAAAGCATCAATTCTTCGGCACGCAGCTTTATTTATTGTCCAACTCTCACATCCATACACGACTACTGGAAAAACAATAGCTTTGACTAGGTGGACCTTTGTCAGTAAAGTAATGTCTCTGTTTTTAATATGCTGTCAAGGTTTGTCATAACTTTTCTTCCAAGGAGCAAGCGTCTTTTAATTTCATGGCTGCAGTCACCATCTTCAGTGATTTTGGAGCCCAAGAATATAAAGTCTGTCACTGTTTCCACTGTTTCCCCATCTATTTGCCATGAAGAGATGGGACTGGATGCCATGGTTTTTGTTGTTTGAATGTTGAGTTTTAAGTCAACTTTTCACTCTCCTCTTTCATTTTCATCAAGAGGCTCTTTAGTTCTTCTTCACTTTCTGCCATAAGGGTGGTGTCATCTGCATATCTGAGGTTATAATATTTCTCCCAGCAATCTTGATTCCAACGTGTGCTTCATCCAGTTTGGCATTTCGCAGGATGTACTCTGCATATAAGTTCAGTAAGTATAAATAAATGACTCCTTGACCAATTTGGAATCTAGCTGTGTGCCCACAGGAATTGAAAATAGGGACTCAAGCATGCTTGTACACCAGCGATCAGAGCATTATTCACAGTATCCGGAACATGGAACCAACCCAAGTGTCCACCAACAGATGAGTGAACAAACACAGTGAAGTCCATCCATACAGAAGAACATCAGCCTTAAAAAGGAAAGAAACCCTGACCCCTGCTACCACATGGATGAACCTTGGGGACATTATGCTCAGTGAAATGAGTCAGACACTAAAGGACAAATATACTCTTGGGAGATCGGACTCAAGATGGGGTTGGGGGAGGGAAGGACTGGGCATGTTAGTTTAGGAGATACACGGGATGGATAGACCACAAGGCCCCACTCTACGGCACAGTGAACTGTACTCGATATCCTGTGATAAACCATCAACAGGAAAGAATGCGGGGACGTCCCTGGTGGTCCAGTGGTTAAGACTGCGCCTTCCAGTGCAGGGATGTGGGTTCAATCCTGGTCAGGAAACTAAGATCCCACATGCTGCAGAGCAACCAAGCCTCAGGCCATAGCTGCTGAGCCTGCGTGCTCCAGGACCCAAGGGCCACAACGAGAGAGAAGCCCGTGTGCCGTGATGAGAGAGCCCAGCTGCTGCTACCAAGACCGAGGCAGCCCAAGAAGTGTAAAGAGTATGTGTGTGTGCGTGTGACTGAATCACCTCGCTGTGCAGCAGCAATGAACACAGCATTGTAAATCAGGCCTACTTCAGTTAGAGAATATAGTTGTGGGGAGTGAAAAGGTGAGGCAGCCTCATCCAAAACTCCGCCTTCAAGACGGCGCCCGGCCTGCTTATCCGCGGGAGGCGTCGGTCCTCTGTAACCTGCTGCTCGGCCATGGGGGCCTTGGCGACCCTGGAGGAACTGCCTGCCCCAGGGTCAGCCAGTTCCTGGAGAACGTAGCCATGTGGCCACCGGTGAGTGTGCTTCATGAAAGCAAACCAGCTGATGGTGCCTGCACCCCGTCACCACCCTCTCCATCAGGCTCTCCCAGGCTGGGCCTCCGTCCTTCGGGGCCAGACCCAACAACGAGGAGCCACCCCTCTGCCCCAGACTCACCTGAACTATCCACACCAGCCAGTCCGGTGTCTGCGGCCCCACCCGTCTCTTCCTGCAGAAACCACAGTAAATGCTCTAGCCCACGGGTCTCCGACCTCTGGGATCTAATGCCCGATGATCTGACGTGGAGCTGATGGAAAAATAATAGAAATAAAGTGCACGGGAAATGTACTGCTCTTGAATCATTCCGGAACCAGGCCCACCCTCGCCCCCGTCAACCGTGCCTGGTGCCGAAAAGGCTGGGGCTGCTGCTCTGGCCGTGCACGCCTCCCCTCCTGACTCGCACTGCGCCCCCGGCGCTGTGGCTCGTCCCCCTCCCAGGATCTGTGAGTAGCAGCTGGGCTCTCTGCATCCCTCGAAGACCCCGACCCAGTGCCGTTGCAGACCTGGGCGAAGGCGTCGTGGGAGGCCGCCCCTCTGGGACCTTGTGGGGGACAGTGGAGCGTGCGGCCGGGCGCCACGGGGAGAGCTCTGAACAAGGTGTTGTCGTCTCCGGGTTCCTTCCAGGCTCATTGCTGCCCAGAAGCTTGGCTCTCAAATAAGCTCTTTGTATCACAAGAGATTTACTACCCTAAGTATATCTGTATCTCAATTTAATGAAAATGTTAAGGATACTTTGATGGTCTTGCGCCAGTGTAATTTTAAATAAAATGTCTTCATTCTTTGGCAGCACACACGGCCCTGATGTTTAACTGTCGGAGGTACTTAAGTGGAGTGCTCTCTACAATATTGTCTTTACAACACTGGCTTGTTTCACAGCACTTTTTTTCCCGCTCAGAGTAAACAAAAAAAGTTCTATGGAAATCTTTGAGGCAAAGCCTCAATTATGTTGCTAGATATTGAACCCAGGCTGACTGTAGATTATAAGGTGATATGTTTGAAGGGAAACACCAGATTTTGGAGCATCAGCTGTGCACTGACTGTCAAATTATTCAACCCTGAATATTCACTGGGAGGACTGATGCTGAAGCTGAAGCTCCAATACGTTGGCCACCTGATGCGAAGAGCTGACTCATTGGAAAAGACCCTGATGCTGGGAAAGATTGAAGGCAGGAGGAGAAGGGGACGACAGAGGATGAGATGTTTGGATGGCATCACTGACTCGATGGACATGAGTTTGAGCAAACTCTGGGAGACGGTGAAGGACAGGGAGGCCTGGTGTGCTGCAGTCTGTGGGGTTGCAAAGAGTTGGACACGACTGAGCGACTGAACAGCAACAAAGGCTTTGGAACATCAGCTGTGCGCGGACCGGCTGTCAAATTGCTAACCCCCTCCCGTGTCCAGTCTCTGCACTGGTCAAATGTGGAGAATGACATTTAGGTCACAGGGCTGCTGTGAGAAGCAACTGAGTAACAGTCTATGGAGCATGGAGTGTAACGTCTGATAGAGAGTGAATGCCCAATAAATAGCAGCTTTATTTTCCACTGCTGTGTTGATATATTCCTGCACTCGATTATTTTAGGTGACTTTGAACAGAAGTGTAAATCTAGCTAGCTTTCCAAACCCCGGTTCACTTGGAGATTTAATACTTGAGCTGAGCTTCGGGAAGAGGCCCTCTCCTTGGTGACGCTGGCAGCTCGTGTCTGTGTAAGGCCGTCTGGAGCTTTTGCAATTTGGCTTCCCGCTTTCCGCATGCGGACTGACTGCCAAGCACACTCTTAATTGTCTAACCTTTTTAAATGATTAAAATGATGATGATGATAATGCATAAAAATAGTATCAGTAGAATGTTAACAGCATATTAATACTTGCTCTTTCAATGTTGTTTGTTGTTAAAAAAATTTTTTTTTGGCCTATGAACTTAGCGAAGTGCTACTGATGCTTCAGGCTAATGACAATAGTTGGAAATAACTTGGCTTTATCCAGTTGTCACCGAGTACAGGCCTGGAGCCACGGGGACCACGCCTTGCCGTCAACCCAGGGGGCATTTGGTCCCTGTGGCCAATGGGGGTCACTGGCTGACCCAAAGTCATGCAGTTGGAGAGGGCAGGGCTCAGACCTGTGCCTCAGCCCTGCTTGACCACGAAAAAAAACACCTTAAAAAAATTTTTTTTTATTGAAGTATGGGCGATTTACAAGGTTGTGTTAAAATTTCTGCTGTATGGCAAACGTTCAGCGATGCATGTACACACACGCGCTATCTTTTTCGTATTCTTTTCCACGACGGTTTATCACAGGATATCGAACGTGGTTCCCTGTGCTGTACCCTGGGCCCCTGTTGCTTACCTACCCGCTATGAGTTAGTCTGCATCTGCTAATCCCAGCCTCCCAGTCTTCCCTCCCCTCCCCCGGCAGCCGCGAGTCTGTTCTCTGCGTCTGCGAATCTATTCACTTGTGTCGCATTTTAGACTCCACCCGTTAGTGACATCATGTGGTATTTGTCTTCCACGGGCACATATCTTAAACTTCCTTTGTGCGTTGACAGCAAGCATGGATAGTCATGAACACTGCGTAACCTGTCGTGGACAGTGTGAACACGGTTTCGCTCCAGAATAACATAGCACCTCTGCAGTGAACCTGGAAATGATGAGGGCACGGGCCATTTTGTTTTGGACACCGTCTAGTTTTTGGTAAAGAAAAAAATCAGAATTATTCAGCTTGTCTGGGAAGATTCCCCATGCCGTGGGGCAACGAAACCTCTGTGCCACATCTAACTACCAGGCCCACGGGCTGCAACTACCAAGCCCGAGCGCCGCAGCTGCTGACGTCCGTGTGCCTAGAGCCTGGGCTCCACGAGGGGAGGAGCCCCTGCAGTGAGACGCGTGTGCGCCACAAGGAAGAGCGGCCCCCGCTCGCCGCAACTGGAGAAAGCGCTTGCGCAGCAACGAAGACCCAGCACAGCGAAATAAATAAGGATCAGTTCAGTTCAGTCGCTCGGTCGGGTCCGACTCTTTGCGACCCCATGAATCGCAGCACGCCAGGCCTCCCTGTCCATCACCAGCTCCTGGAGTTTACTCCAACTCATGTCCATTGAGTCGGTGATGCCATCCAGCCATCTCATCCTCTGTCGTCCCCTTCTCCTCCTGCCTTCAATCTTTCCCAGCATCAGGGTCTTTTTTAATGAGTCAATTCTTCCCATCAGGTGGCCAAAGTATTGGCATTTCAGCTTCAGCATTAGTCCTTCCAATGAACATTCAGGACTGATTTCCTTTAGGATGGACTGGTTGGATCTCCTTGCAGGCCAAGGGACTCTCAAGAGTCTTCTCCAACACCACAGTTCAAAAGCATCAGTTCTTCAGCGCTCAACTTTCTTTATAGTCCAACTCTCACATCCATACAGGACTACTGGAAAAACCAGAAGTTGGACTAGATGGACCTTTGTTGGCAAAGTAATGTCTTTGCTTTTGAATATGCTGTCTAGGTTGGTCATAACTTTTCTTCCAAGGAGCAAGCGTCTTTTAATTTCATGGCTGCAGTCACCATCTGCAGTGATTTTGCAGCCCCCAAAAATAAAGTCTGTCACTGTTTCCTCATCTATTTCCCATGAAGTGATGGCACTGGATGCCATGATCTTAGTTTTCTGAATGTTGAGCTTTAAGCCAACTTTTTTACTCTCCTCTTTCACTTTCATCAAGAAGCTCTTTAGTTCTTCATTTTCTGCCATAAGGGTTGTGTCATCTGCATATCTGAGGTTGTTGATATTTCTCCCTGCAATCTTGATTCCAGCTTGTGCTTCATCCAGCCTAGCATTTCTCATGATGTACTCCGCATATAAGTTAAATAAGCAGGGTGACAATATACAGCCTTGATGTACTCCTTTTCCTATTTGGAACCAGTCTGTTGTTTCAAGTCCAGTTCTAACTGTTGCTTCCTGACCTGCATACAGACTTTCCAAGAGGCAAGTCAGGTGGTCTGGTATTCCCACCTGTTTCAGAATTTTCCACAGTTTATTGTGATCCACACAGTCAAAGGCTTTGGCATAGTCAATAAGCCAGAAGTAGATGCTTTTCTGAAACTCTCTTGCTTTTTCGATGATCTAATGGATATTGGCAATTTGATCTCTGGTTCCTCTGCCTTTTCTAAATCCAGCTTGAACATCTGGAAGTTCATGTTTCTTGTACTGTTGAAGGCTGGCTTGGAGAATTTTGAGCATTACTTTACTAGCGTGTGAGTGAGTGAGTGAGTGAGTAAAGTCGCTCAGTCGTGTCCGACTCTTTGCGACCCCGTGGACTGTAGCCCACCAGGCTCCTCCGTCCATGGGATTCTCCAGGCAAGAATACTGGAGCGGGTTGCCATTTCCTTCTCCAGGGGATCTTCCCGACCCAGGGATTGAACCCAGGTCTCCCGCATTGCAGGTAGATGCTTTAACCTCGTGTGAGATGAATGCAATTGTGTGGTAGTTTGAGCATTCTTTGGCATTGTCTTTCTTTGGGATTGGAATGAAAACTGACCTTTTCCAGTCCTGTGGCTGGAAATACATAAAGAAATATATGTATTTTTAAAAGGAGCTTCATGATAAAAAGAAAAAGGGTCACTGCTGACGATGCCAGTCTGAGAGTGTGGAATCAGCCTTCCTGAGCTCTCTCTACCCAACTCTTGCCTCCAACCCCATGACCCCTGCCGGCCTTGGCTTGACCCACACCCTGTCCCTCCACGTCCACCACTGGCCTGGACTCCTATCTCCAGGAGCCCCTGGTCTCTACATCAGGCTGTAATGCACCTCTGAGGCCTGGGAGCATGACTTAGGCCTTGACTACAGGGCCCTGCCTGTGTGGGGCCCTGGCAGGGCATGGGCCCCCCGGGGTTTGGGGCACCACGCTGAGCCAGGCCCACCAGGATGGCATTGCTCACACTGCACATCAGCTGGCTCTTCACTCCCTGGGGGGAGAGAGTGCTCACTGGGGGCCACACAAAGTGTTGGCCCATGTGGGTGGCTGCCGATGATGGTGGGTTTGCCCACAGGTGAATGCCATGTGTCTGGGCCTTTAATACGTGAGACTCTTCACTCTGGCCCGGCTGGAAGGGCATCTTAGCCACCCCACCAGGGCTCTTGGTAGAGGGCCAGCCGGCAGCTGGCCTGGCTTCAACTCACTGTGTGGACTGTGTTGGGTGGAGGACAGACAGAGGGAAGAGTTCCTGGGTACCCCACGGCAACTCCCATAGAGGCTTTAGCTCGGGACTCTCAGCTGGATCCATAGTGGGGGAGCAGGAATCCTCTGCAGTGGGGGGCCACAGGCGGAGGGCCACCACGTCTTGGAATAGCTTCGGAACCCCCGTCAGCCAATGTCACAGGCAGAGCTGGGCATCCAGCACCAGGGATACGGGGCTTGGGGAAGCATGGAGAGATTTGGGGTCTTGCATCCATGGACTGGGAGAGAAAGGCCCTCCAGCCAGCCTGGTCATGGCAAAGTGTGACAGGCAGAACGCAGCGGTGTGTGGGTACCACTTTGTGAAAAGCAGCGTTTGCCCAGGTGTTTGAGCAAGCGACCCATTGCTCCGGATGGTACAATGATTACACGCCTCAGGAACTGAGAGCTCGCTGCGTCGACTCTGGACGCGGCAGATCTGTGAACTTCAAGAATTTTCCACCCACCTCTTAAATGCCCTTGAGCCCCTGCTCTGGGCCATGTCTCTCATGACAATTTGCACTCGCTTCTGGTTTCCCTTCTGATTTCTTCTTTGATGCTGGGGCTACTAAGAAGCTAATTTCCACATTGGTGAGAGTCCTGGTTTTTTCCTGTCTAGAATCTCTGATTTCATCCCACTCTGGTCGGAGGACACTGTTTGTAGTTCTGACTTTTTGCCGAAGGGCCCAGCGTATGCTCCGGGTACCCCTGGGCGGAGCAGGTGCTCTGCTGCGGGAAGCGGGCGTGCCCCACAGTCTGGGGGTCAAGTTGCTAAGAGTGGCTTTAGAATCTTCATTCCTTGTTGATCTTTTGTCTAGATGTTCTGGCCAGCATTCAAAGTGGGTGTCTGAAGCCTACAGCTGATATTCTCAAATCGTCCATTTCTCCCTTCATTTCTGTCCGTTTTTTCACACTTTGATTCTTTTGGACGTTTTCACCTCTGGATTTAATCTTGCAGAGAGATTGAATTTTTGTCCTCTAATGTTGCCTGAAATATGATAATGGAAGAGGAGTATGTGTTTAAATTTAGGGTATTTTACTGTTGCCGCTGTGTTAATGAATGTTACGGACTGCGTCCCCCTCACCCTAAATTCACGTGTTGAATCGTAACCTCCAGTGTGATGGTGTCGAGCGGTGATGAGGTCACAAAGGTAGAGCCCTCCTGAATGGGGATGAGGGTCCTTGTAAAAGCAACGTCCCCACCCCAGAACTCCCTGTCCCCTCCCCGACATGAAGACACAGAGGGAAGGCACTAGTGATCAGCCAGGAAGTGAGTCCTCCCGTGACACCGAATCTGCCAGGCCTGATTGGGGACTTCCAGCCTCCAGACTGTGGGAGATAAATTTCCATTTTTTATAAGCCACCCAGTCTGTGGTATTCTATCAAAGCAGCCTGAACAAAGATAATGAAACTTCTTTTTCTGAAAGAAATTCATCATTAAAATTATTATACACATAGAAAGCATATTAAACATCTATCAACACTTTAAAGACAAGCCTGGAAAGACTATGCAGATTGCGAAACAACGTTGCCAGTCACCTCCTTCCACGTCAGGTCTCCTCCCATCAGTAACTACCATCTCCACTTTGGGACAAAATTTTCTGCGTATTTCTTCGTTGCTGTATTCATTGGAATTACCTTGGTATTTTATCATCAGAAACTCTGATTGTGATCACTTGGCCTCATTGCACGAGATGTGAGGAGCTGCACTGGACAGCGTGGGATGGTAAAAGGGGGGAATCTCCAGCCTCGGGCCTACAGTGGCCTTGGTGTTAATTTAACACATGTTCTCCTGGACCCGCCCCAGGGTCTCTGGAGCCAGCACCTACATAGCTGCAGGAGAGGCTGTGTATCCTCTGGGGACAGCAGGGAACAGACCCCATCAGAGGTAGGCCTGCGGCCCTACAACCCAGCCGCAACGCTTTAGGGTGTCTTTCCCGCAGAAAGAACTCATTCCTGTATGCAAGCATGTTCCTGAAGTATAATTTTAACAACAACAAAATGGAGTTAGCCTAAGTGCCAAACTACAGGGAAATGGTGAGATAATAAATTATAGCCCGTCCCATCCCCAGGAGGGGCGCAACCCTGTAGACCCCTTGATTTTAGCCCAGAGAGACTTCGGACCACCAGAACCATAAGACAATATGTTCATGCTGTTTAGGCCACTACGTTTATGGTAATTTGTTACAACAATGACAGGAAGCTAAGATAGACAATTCAGAAAATTTGAAAAATACCCTTAATTATCAACAAAGCTGAAGTGGAGAACTAAGTTTGGTGTGCTGGTGAAATGGTCCCCTGCTCCTTGTGTGGCCTGGACCTTGGAAGAGTTCATTTGGGGCAGAACCTGAGACCTCAGAGCAGACTCACTGAGGACACAGAATGGATATTATCAATATTTTAAATCTTTGTCCTCTGACAGGTTCAAAAAAAGTGACAGTTTACTTATAAAATCTGTACAATTTAAAAATTGATACAATTTGGACATATTTGATGAATCAAGGATTTCTTGACATATCAGAGTAGTTTATACGTTAACTGAGAAGCCACGCTATCATTGACTTTCAAAGTTTTTTGATCCTATTGTGACCTAATTCTCATTATATATATATATGTTTGTGTGTCTGTCTGTCTATGTACATAGCAGAATTTTTCAAACGAAGATTGAAACCCATTAGAGGGTTGTGAAATGTACTTAGTGGTTTGCAGCTAGTATTAAAAAAAGAGAACAGAATAAAAGAAAACAAGGCATCTCGCATAGAAATGGAAGTATTAGATTTTACGATTTTGATTTTACTCGCGTGTATATGAAATGTATATATCTGGTATATATGTGTGTATGCGATATCTATTTCTCTGAATATATTATACGTTTGTATGTATATGTTTATATATGTACATATGTACTTGTGTAGATATTGACGTGCTTTTGACATTTATGTAAGAGTATGTATGTGTACATGATATACTTTTATGCTGTGTATGTGCTACATGCTTCTATCTGTGTGTGTATGATATATACGTGTATATGTGTGTACTAAGTTCGCGCATAACTAGGTCACAACGTTTAGTGATGCGCTCTCTAAGGGCGTTAAGTAATAAAGCTGATCTTTCCCTCTCGTATCGGTCAAGCCTGGTATCTTACAGAAAGCCTGGAGCCGGCTTCCCAGAAAAGTGCACACACGGAATCCGAGTCCAGCTTCGGGACGCAGGCGCCCACGAAGCCGGCCCCGGAGCACTGTGCACGCGGGACGCTTCAGCACCCCTCGGACAGCGCCCTCTGCCTCGCAGCACCTGCTGGGGGCGCTCCCTGCCCCCGCACCTGCGCTGCAGCGACGCGCTCCGGCCCCGCCCCCGGCCCGCCCCTGGCCCCGCCCCTCACCAGCTCCCGCCCCTCAAGGCCCCGGCCCCGCCCTTCGCCCCTCCCGCCAAAGCGCAGGGCCCCGCGGGTTCTTCCCACGGTCCGCTGCGCCGTCAACACGGGCGCGCGCACGCGAGCCGGGCGCCGGGAGCGGCGCGGCGGCGTCCGTGCCGGGCGCGCGCACGCCGACGGGGCGGCGCACAGCAGCGGCGGCGCCGGCGGCGGCGGCGGCGGCCATCTTTCCTCACAGCGGCCGCTCTGGGTGTGAGTGAGGGATCCGCGGCCCCCGCTGGCGCTCGGGCTCGGCCGGAGTGGCGGCGAGGCGTGGATGAGGGGAGCGGCGGTGGCCGAGGGCCGCCCCCTGTGTCGCCACCCCCCCACCCAGGGCAGGCCGAGCGGGCAGCCCGCCGGCGGGCGCGGGGTCCCTGCCCGGCGCGGCCTCGTCCCCGCCGGGGCACTCCCCCTGCGCCCGCTGGCCGCCCGCGCTCTCTGGGTCGGGTCCCCCAGATGGGATAGGCTGTAAAGATGTTTAGTTTTGAGGGGGACTTCAAAACCAGGCCCAAGGTGTCCCTGGGAGGCGCGAGCCGGAAGGTAAGAGCGGCCTGCGAGCGGCGGCGCCTCGGGGCCGGGCGGGGGCGGGGCGCGTGCGTCCCTCCGGCCGGGCGGCGGGGTCACCCCCCAGGGTCACACCGGGTCCGGGAGGAAGGCTGATGGTTGCCGGGGCCGCGTGCACCGGGATCGCCCAGGAGCTGCGAGGATGCTGAGGGTGGACGGCCCTTCACATTTAGATGGTGAAAAACTCGGGGCCAGGGACACAGTGTTTCTTTCCGAAATGAGCTTTGGATACTTTGTCAGCCTTGACGTCTGGTGGTGACTGCTTTTATGGAGTTCTCCTCTGTTGTAGGAGGTGAGCAGGATGTATTCGTTCTTGACGACAATCTCTGAAATTGAGGCGTACTCCTCGTCTTTGGCCGTGTGTTTGAATCCAAGAGCATGAAAATTATTCTTCAGCAACCCTTTGGAAACATTTCTGGAGAGACTCTGGAACTTTTTTTCTGTTATGATAGTTGTTTTTGTTGTTCGTCTTGTCCAGCCCTTTGTGACCCGATGGACTGCCACACGCCAGGCTTCCCTGTCCTTCACTGTCTCCCCGAGTTTGCTCAGATTTGTGTCCATCTGAGTCGGTGATGCCATCCAACCATCACATCCTCTGTCGTCCCTTTCTCCCGCCTTCAGTCTTTCCCAGCATCAGGGTCTTTTCTAATGAGTCAGCTCTTCCCATCAGGTGGCCAAAGTATTGAGGTTCAGCTTCAGCATCAGTCCTTCCAGTGAGCATCCAGGGTTGATTTCTTTTAGGATTGACAGTTATCCTTGGGATAACAGTTGAGAGTAAGAGTGGACAGACTACTCTGCTGTCTTCTCTGATGACTGGCATCTGCTGATTGGCTGGAATTGCTGGTAAGCAGCTCAGCGTCAGCGTTGTTTCATTTGCTTGCTTTCCACTACTTCACTGAATCCCTTTTCTGCCTGTTTTAGTTTTATCAGGCTGAAAATAAAGTGTGGTCCTCCCTACTTAAAGTGTTTGGGAAGTTCACGTGAGTATAATTAGCTGTTTACTAAATAGTTTTCTAAAATGGTCTTTAAATGCTTCGTGTATTTTGTCTTCTATACTAACGTATTGTTTGTTACCTTTGCGACTGGGCTGACTTGGGACTCTAACGTGATTGCTCGGTGTAGAGATACCTGTTTAAATGGTACTGCGAGTGTATGTGGGTTTCCCAGGTGGCATAGTGGTAAAGAATCTGCCTGCTAATGCAGAAGATACAAGAGACTTGGATTCAGTCTCTGGGTCAAGAAGATCCCCTGGAAAAGGGAATGGCTACACACTCCGGTATTCTTGCCTAGAAAATTCCACAGAGGAAGCCTGGTGGGCTTCAACCCATGGAGTCACAAAAGAGTCAGACAAGACTGAGCACACATTGGGGTATGTATGTGCTCGTTTCTGAGGGTGGAGGATGGGATCCCAGCAGCGAGTTGGGAGAGAAGCGTGTTGATAGTTTTCAGGCTTTGGGTTTTGCAAGATGGTGATTGGTTGAATGTAGCTGGCTGCAGAACAGGGTACGTGTTGAAGTGTGGCAGGGCTGGCGTGGGCCATATTCGGGCTTGGCTATTCATGAAAATTCCAGGTGAGACCAAAGGATTTCTGCCCTTCGAAGGGGCCTTGAAGACCCTGTGGGCCAGAGTTAGTTTTCAGATGGGATAAAGAGCCACTGGGTGACTGCACGGCCATGTGGCCTGGCTGTAGGTCACCGCCTGAGAATCCATGTCCCTTCAGTTCTGTACGACCTTGTGACTTCAGTACCGACGAGTACCCCGCAGGTCCTGTTGGGTGCTGATCCTGTTCTCTCACCAGGTAACACATTTTGTCTCTGAGGAAAATCAGAATCTCAAGAGGAGATTGTGTATATGGTGTTTCAAATGTGTGAAACAGTTTTTTTTTTTTTTTCCTTTCCCCTTTTATCCCCCTTTTCATTGAGGTTTAGACTTAACATACAGTCAAGGCACAAACATTAAGTGTCTGTATCTTAGGCCCCATCCACTAGAAGCCTGAGGAGGAAATCCTTGTACGAGTGGAGTTGAAGGAAGAGGAGAGGTCAGGGGACCAGGGTTGCAGTCCAGCTTTAGCCAATCCCGCCGGTAGCTTTGGAGTGCGGCTGGCATCACAGACTTGCCCCTTCTTGTATCACTTATGCATTGTCTGCAGGCTGCCCCTGGCGTGGGTGAGAGTGCAGTTCTTCTGAGAGGTATCAGTTACTGTCAAGTGGTTGGGTGATGGAATCTGGGTGGGGAATTAACTGTACGTTCTGCTTGAAGGATTTTTACACGTGAACACACCTTGGGGCCCACCATTCCCATCAGATCACGTGCCCAGCATTCAAGAGGCTGCCTTCTGCACCCTTCCATTCTGAGCCCTCCTGTCCAGAGATAGGGAACGTTTCATTCAAGGATGGGCACAACAATATGTGAACCAAGAAACTCCAGATGTACAAGTTAGATTTAGAAAAGGCAGAGGAACCAGAGATCAAACTGCCAACATCCGTTGCATCATATAAAAAGCAAGCAAGTTCCAGAAAAACATCTACTCCTTCACTGACTAAGCTAAAGCCTTTGACTGTGTGGATCACAACAAACTGGAAAATTCTTAAAGAGATGGGAATACCAGACGTTCTTACCTGCTTCCTGAGAAACCAGTGTGCAGGTCAGGAAGCAACAGTGAGAACCAGACATGGAACAATGGACTGCTTCAAAAATTGAGAAAGGCGTTCCTCAAGGCTGTATATTGTCACCCTCCTTATTTAGCTTGTATGCAGAGTACATCATGTGAAATGTCGGACTAAATGAGCTACAAGTTGGAATCAAGATTAGCAGAAGAAACATCAACAGCCTCAGATATGCAAATGATACCACTGTAATGGCAGAAAGTGAAGAGGAACTAAAGAGCCTCTGTTATCAAGAGGGTAAAAGAGGAGAATGAAAAAGCTGGCTTGAAACTCAGCATTCAAAAAACTAAGATCATGGCATCTGGTCCCATCATTTCATGGCAAATACAAGGGGAAAAAGTAGAAACAGTGACAGATTTTATTTTCTAGGCTCCAGAATCACTGTGGATGGTCAGTACAGCCATGAAATTAAAAGATGCTTGCTCCTTAGAGGAAAAGCTATGACAAACCTAGACAGCATGTTAAAAAGCAGAAACTTCACTTTGCTGATAAATGTTCATCTAGCCAAAGCTATGGTTTTTCCAGTAGTCATCTACAGATGTGAGAATTGGACTGTAAAGAAGGCTGAGCGCCAAAGAATTGATGCTTTTGAACTGTGGTGTTGGAGAAGACTCTTGAGAGTCCCTTGGACATCAAGGAGGTCAAACCAGTCAACCCTAAAGGAAATCAACCCTGAACATTCACTGGGAGGACTGATGCTGAAGCTGAAACTCCAGTACTTTGGCCACCTGATGCCAAGAGCCAACTCATTGGAAAAGACCCTGATGCTGGGAAAGATTGAAGACAGGAGGAGAAGGGGACGACAGAGGATGAGATGGTTGGATGGCATCGCTGACTCAATGGACATGAGTTTGACCAAACTCTGGAAGATAGTAAAAAACAGGAAAGCCTGGCATGCTGCAGTCCATGGGGTTGAAAAGAGTTGAAATGACTTAGTGACTGAACAACAACCCAGAGATATCTCCTGTTTTCACCTTTATTACCACAGAGTAATTCTGCCTGTTGAGCTTCCTGTGCTTGGAATCCCCTCTTTTTGGAGCTGGCTTCTTGTGGCTCAGTGCTCTGAGAGGTGGAGCCCATTGTCTTATTTTGATGCATTGTCTGAACGTAGCACAGTTGGCCCACGTTTGCTGTGTGAGTCTCTGGGTGGACACCTGTTCTCACGTGCTGGCCACACATTGCACATGGGTTTAGCTCTAGTGCGCTCTGCCCCGTCCCCTCGAAGGCAGACCTGCAGCATCTGAGGGTTTCAGGGGCTCCACTTATTGCCAGCACTTAGTATTGTCAGTCCTTTTAATAAGAAAATTCTTCTGTTGTTCGGGTGGGTATGTAGTTTCATTGTTTTGATTTTGTTTCCTAACAGCTAAATGATATTTGAGCACCCAAATTTGCTTATTTTCTTTAATTCTCTTTCTCTGCAACTTAAGTCCTTTCTCTTCTTTCTTAAGCTTAGTGGAAACTGAATGGTTGCCACTTTTTGAGTGAATATAAATTTTTCCTTCAAATTAAATGAATATTTAATATATTTATTTGTGAAGGTTCTTTGAAAGATCTGAAACATTGTAAGGAAAAGTTCATGCCCTCCTTGTAATCTTGTTGGGGAGATAAGACTTATGTAATTAAACCTTAAATAACCATAGAGAGAGTAAGTACCACATTCTAGATTTCCCTTGGAGCTGACTCAGGAAAGGACAGAGTTGGTGGGCTTGGTCTTGAAGGGTCGAACGAGGGTGGGTGGGAAGCAAGTATTCCAGGTGGGTGGGAGGATTTGCGTGTGTCAGTGTATACTGGATTCCTCTGGTGCTAAGTCACTACAGTTTTTCCACTTAGTATTTCTGAAGTCAGAGTACATCTTGATAACATGACACAGTTTTTGGCAGTATTTTTTTCTTTTCTCAGTAGTGCATAGAAGAATATCTTAGAGGTCATTTGATTACAGGTTTAGAAATCTGCTGTTATTAGCATCTTGCCTTGTTATTCAGTCGCTCAGTCATGTCCAACTCTTAGCCACCCCATGGACTGTAGCATACCAGGCTTCCCTGTCCTTCATCATCTCCCAGAGTTTGCTCAAACTCATGTCTATTGAGTCTGTGATGCCATCTAACCATCTCATCCTCTGTCTTCCCCTTCTCCTCCTGCCGTCAAGTCTTTCCCAGCATCAGGGTCTTTTCCAGTGAGTTGGGTCTTGCCATCAGATGGCCAGAGTATTGGAGCTTCAGCATCAGTCCTCCCAGTGAATATTCAGGGTTGATCTCCTTTAGGATGGACTGGTTGGATCTTGCAGTCCAAGGGACTCTCAAATCTTCTCCAACACCACAGTTCAAAAGCATCAGTTCTTTGGCGCTCAGCCTTTATGGTCCAATTCTCACATCTGTACATGACTAATGGAAGAACCATGGCTTTGGCTAGATAGACCTTTGTCAGCAAAGTGATGTCTCTGCTTTTTAACATACTGTCTAGGTTGGTCATAGCTTTTCCTCCAAGGAGCAAGTGTCTTTACTTTCATGGCTGCACTGACTGCCTGTAGTGATTTTGGAGCTCAGAAAATAAAATCTGTCACTGTTTCCACTTTTCCCCCTTTTATTTGCCATGAAGTGATGGGACCAGATGCCATTATCTTAGTTTTTTGAATGTTGAGTTTCAGGCCAGGTTTTTCACACTCCTCTTTTACCTTCTTGATAAAAGAGGCTCTTTAGTTCCTCTTCACTTTCTGCAGATATCATCTGCATATCTGAGGTTGTTGATGTTTCTCCTTGTAATCTCAGTTCCTGCTTGTGATTCATCCAGCCCAGGATTTCACATGATGTAGTCTGCATAGAAGTTAAATAAGCAGGGTGACAATACTGCAGCCTTGACAAAAACTCCTTTCTCAATTTTGGACCAGTCTGTTCTGTTTCTGGTTCTCACTGTTGCTTCTTGACCTGCATACAGATTTCTCAGGAGGCAGGTCAGGTGGTCTGGTATTCCCATCTCTTTAACAATTCTCCACAGTTTGTGGTGATCCACACAGTCAAAGGCCTTAGTTCAGCTAATGAAGCAGACGTAGATGTTGTTCTGGAATGCCCTAGCCTTCTATATGATCCAGTGGATGTTGGCAACTTGATATCTGGTTCCTTTACCTTTTCTAAATCCACCTTGTACATCAGAAAGTTCACTACATCTTGCCCTAGTGCAGTTCATTTGTTGCATTGATAAACCAATATCAGTACATTAAAGTTCGTTCTTTGTGTTGCATTGAGTGGGTTCTGACGTGTGTAATGACTTGCATCCTCCAGTGCAGTGTCGTAGAGCATAGTGTGTTGCCCTGTGCTTTCCCTGTTCATCTCCCTTATCCCTCGCTTTCCCCGCCGCCGCTCCCCCCGCCCCAGCCCCATCTCTGGCCTCCAGCAGCCTTGTTCCTGCCTGTAGGTTAGGTTGCGCTTCCAGGATGTCGTGTGTCGTTGGAATCACACAGTGTAGTCTTTTCAGCTGGCTTCTCTCACTTAGCAGTGTGCTTAAATGCATGCAGGGGTCTTCCTTGCCTTTTTGTAAGCTTTGATAGCTTGATTTTTTTTTAAACCTTATTTTCTATTAGCAAACTATTTTATTAGAGCAGTTGTACGCTTGCAGAAAAAACTGCTGGGAGCACACCCTCTCTGCAGCGCCTTTGTTTCCTGTCTCATCTCCTCCATCTTGCTGTTATGTGGTACATTTGCTACAATTGATGGATTGATGTTGATACATTATTGTTAAGTCAGCTTATATCAGAGCTCACTGCAGGTGTTGTACATTCTGTGGGTTTTGATCTTTTGAAACTGGTTCCTTGAATTTAGGAATTTTCTTCTAAGGTTGTTCCATGTCTTTTGTGGTCTAATTTTTTTTTCTGGATGCACCCCACATCATGTGGGACCTTAGTCCCCCAACCAGGGATCAAACCCTTGCACCTGCATTGGAAGGCAGAGGCTTAACCACTGGGCCACTAGGGAAGTCCCTTTTGTGGCCTCATAGCTTCTCCCCGCCTCCAGTTGCTGAATATACTCCGTTGTCTGGATGGACCACAGTTCGTTCGTCCCTTCACCTTCGGAAGCACATCTTGGTTGCTTCCAAGTTTTAGCATCAGTTGTGAATAAAGCCGCCGTCGACATCCACGTGCAGGCCCTGCGTGGATATGGTGTTCCGCTCCTTTGGGTGGATATCAAGGAGTGGGATTGTTGGATTGTCTGAGAAGATTATGTTCAGTTTTGCAGTTGACTGAAAAACTGTCTTCCAAAGTGGCTGTGCGTTCGTGCCAAGTCACTTCAGGCATGTCCGACTCTTTGCAAAACCATGGACTTCAGCCCACCGGGCTCCTCTGTCCATGGATTCTCCAGGCAGGAATACTGGAGTGGTTGCCATCTTCTTCAGAGTGGCCGTCCCGTTTTGCGTTTGCACCAGCAGTGGGGGCTTCTGTTACTCCACGTCCTTGTCGGCGTTTGGTGTTGGAGGTTCACATGTGGCCTTTCTGGTGGGTGTGTGGTGGGCCTCGCCGCTTTAGTTCCCATTTCCCTGATGACATGTGACGCGGAGCATCTTTTCATAGGTGCTTACTTAGATCTAGCTGCTTTGTTGAGGTGTCTGTTCAGGTCTTTATTCTATATATTTTTTTTTTTTTTTATTCTATATTTTAATCAGGTTGTTTTCTTACTGTTAAGTTTCAACAGTTCCTTACATACATTTTTGATGTACTTTTATATATTTTGTATATGTGAACTCCTTTTTCAGATATGTTTTTTGCATATATCTTGCCTCAGTTTATAACTTCTCATTTTCTTAATACTGTCTTTTGCAGAGCAGAAGTTCTTAATTGTAGTGAAGTCCAGTTTTATCAGTTTTTTTCTTGCATGAATTGTCTTGTGTTGCATCTAAAAAGTCATGCCAGGGCTTCCCTGGTGGCTCAGAGGTAAAGAACCTGCCTGCTGATGGAGGAGACATGAGTTCGATCCCTGGTCTGCGAGGATCCCACATGCCTCGGCGCGACTAAGCCCATGACCCACGAGTGCTGAGCCTGTGCTCTGTGGCCCGGGAACCACAACTGCTGCGCCTTCACGCTGCAGCTGCTGAAGCCTGAGCACCCTAGAGCCCGTGCTCCACGACAGGAGAAGCCGCTGCAGTGAGCGGCCCACGCAGGGCGACTAGAGAGTAGCCCCCACTTGCCAAAACTAGAGAAAAGCTTGTGAAGCAGCACAGAGCCAGCATAGCCAAAAAATAAATCAAATTCTTTTTTAAAAAAAGTCATGCCAAACAGGATGTCACCTGGGTTTTCTCCTGTGTTAACTTCTAGTAGTTTTATAATTCTGTATTTTACCTTTTCGTCTATGGTCTATTTTGGGGTAATTTTTGTGAACTGTGTTAAGGTCTGTGTCTGCTGCTGCTGCTGCTAAGTCGCTTCAGATGTGTCCGACTCTGTGCGACCCCAGAGACGGCAGCCCACCAGGCTCCCCCGTCCATGGGATTCTCCAGGCAAGAACACTGGAGTGGGTTGCCATTTCCTTCTCCAGTGCATGAAACTGAAGTCGCTCAGTTGTGCCCGACCCTCAGTGACCCCATGGACTGCAGCCTACCGGGCTCCTCCGTCCACGGGATTTTCCAGGCAGGAGTACTGGAATGGGGTGCCATTTTTTCTGTTTTGGCATGGGAGTGTCCAGTTTCAGCACGTTTGTTGAAAAGCTGTTCTTTCCCCATTGGATTGTCTTTGCTCTCGTCAAAGGTCAGTCGGCTCAGTCGTGTGTCTGTTTCTGGGCTTGGTATCCTGGTTCATGGATCTCTGTGTCTGTTTGGGGTTTTTGGTTTGTTTGGCGCTGTTTTTGCCAGTGCCACATTGTATTCATTTCTGGGGCTTTAGAGTAAGTCTCAGAGTTGGGTAGTGTCAGTCCTCTGACTTTGTTCATATTTTTCTTCAGCATCGTGTTGGCTTTTTTGAGTCTTGTGCCCTTTCATAGCAACCTTAGAGTCACTTTGTTGATAATCACAAAGTAACGTACTGTGCTTTTCCTTTCTTTAAAAAAAACCATTGTGTTTTAAGTGTATTTGTTACATCAGGTTTTTTTAAGTATAGTTAAATGAACAATATTACATAAATTGCAGATGTGTAGTAATTCACAGTTATTCAAGGTTATGCTCCATTTATGGTTGTTATTGGAGAAGGAAATGGCAGCCCACTCCAGTATTCTTGCCTGGAGAATCCCATGGACAGAGGAGCCTGGCGGGCTGTAGTCCATGGGGTCTCGAGAGTCAGATACGACTTAGCAACTAACACCGATACCATGGTTACCTGCAGTATTGGCTGTGTTCTCTTGTGTTGTATGGATTTACTGGTTTTGACTGGGATTGTGTTGAATGTGTAAATCAAAAGAGCAGCCCCTGGAGGGGTTGCTTCCCACAAGATGCTAGTGGGAAAGAATCTGCCTGTCGGTGCAGGAGACAGAAGACGTGGGTTCAACCCCTGCATCAGGGATGCCCCTGAAGTAGGAGACGGCACCCTGCCCCAGTGTCTTGCTTAGGGAATACCACGGACAGAGGCCTGGCGGGCTACCGCCCGTGGGGTCGCAGAGTTGGGTGTGACTGAGGAGCTGAGCACTGGTGTGATTATATGCTTTTTCTTTAGTCTGTTGTTATAATGGATTATACCAAGTGTTTTATTAGGTTGGTGCAAAAGTAATTGCAGTTTTGCATTGTTGAACTTTGCCATTTGGTATTGGAATGCATTCTTAAATGTGTCTGTGTTATGCATCATTTAAGTCTTATGTTTTTTCACTAACAACTCATTACTTGAAGGTTTATATTTATTTTAGACTAGGGAAATGATGTTAGACAAAAAGCAAATTTGAGTGAATTTCTTTTAATTAGAGTTCAAAATGCTTCATAAAGCTGCAGAGACAACTCACAACATCAACAATGCATTTGGCCGAGGAACTGCTAACAAATGTACAGTGCTTTCTGCAAAAGAACCAGAAGCTGCCCAGAGCCTTGTAGACGAGGAGCGCAGTGGCCGCTCATCAGAAGTGTACAGTGACTGGTTGAGAGGATCCTTGAAGTTGAAAAAGCTCGATAAGTGAGGCCTCACACGCCGTATGTGTGCTTAGTCGTTCAGTCGTGTCTGACTCTTTTCGACCCCATGGACTGCAGTCCCTCCAGGCTCCTCTGTCCACGGGATTCTCCAGGCAAGAATACTGGAGTGGGTTGTCATGCCCTCCTCCAGGGGATCTTTCCAACCCAGGGATCGAACCCAGGTCTCCTGCATTGCAGGCGGATTCTTTACTGTCTGAGCCACCAGGGAAGCCCCTCATGAGCCGACTGCAAATCAAAAAAATTGTTGTTTTGAAATGTCATCTTCTCTTATTCTGTGCAACAAGTAACCATTTCTTGATTGGATTTTGGCTTGCCATGAAAAGTGGATTTTATACAACTAACTAGCGATGACCAGCTCAGTATTTGGACCAAGAAGAAGCTCCAAAACACTTCCCAAAGCCAAACTTGCACCAAAAAAAAGGTCATGGTCACTGTTTGGTGGTCTGCTGCCTGTCTGATTGACTGCACCTGTAATGGATTTGCTGGAATCCGAATCCTGGCGAAACCATCACATCTGAGAAGTACGCTCAGCAGGTGGATGAGGTGCACTGAACACCGCAGCCGGCAATGGTCAACAGAAAGGGCCCGCCTCTTCTCCCCAGCAGTGCCCGGCCGCCCATCGCACAAGCAACACATCAGACGTTGACCAAATTGAGCTGCAAAGTTTTGCCTCGTCCTCCACATTCGCCCAACCTCTCGCTCACCTGCTACCGCTTCTTCAAACGTCTCAACACCTGTTGGCAGCGAAAATGCTTCCACAACCAGCAGGATGCAGAAAACGCCTTCCAAGAGTTCGTCGAATCCCCAAGCGTGGATTTTTTTGCCATGGAAAACAGAGTTACTTATTTTTGGCAAAAATGTGTTATTGTAATGGTTCCTGTTTTGATTAATAAAGATGTGGTTGAGCCTAGTTATAACAATTTAAAATGTATAGCCCGAAACAGCAGTTACTTTTCACCAACCTGATAAATGCTGAACCCACCCTGCATACCCAGCATAAGTCCCACTTGGTTGTGATATATAATTCTTTTTATACATTGTTGCATTCAGTTTATAGTGTTTTATTTGGGGGTTCTTGGCCTGTGTTCAGGGGAGAATTGTCTGTAGGTTTCACCTCCTGTGATACCTTTTTCTGGTTTGGGTGTTAGGGTGCCACTGGTTCACAGAGCAGGTTTTACTGTAGAGCTTCCCGAAGCCCACTGCTGGAATTTTAATTTTGCCTTTGCCTAAGTCTGCTGCTGCTGCTGCTAAGTCGCTTCAGTCGTCTCCGACTCCGTGCGACCCCATAGACGGCAGCCCACCAGGCTCCCCCGTCCCTGGGATTCTCCAGGCAAGAACACTGGAGTGGGGTGCCATTTCCTTCTCCAGTGATTGAAAGTGGAAAGTGAAAGTGAAGTTGCTCAGTCGTGTCTGACTCTTAGCGACCCCATGGACTGCAGCCTGCCAGGCTCCTCCATCCTTGGGATTTTCCAGGCAGGAGTACTGGAGTGGGGTGCCATTGCCTTCTCTGTGCCTAAATCTAGACTGCTCTTAAGACTGCAAGCCCTCTGACTGGTTAGCTTTATACAGCTGCCCTCTGTTGTATAATTGAAGGTCTTACCGTAAATATTTTAACTTAAGAACATGTGCTGTTTCACTTTGAAAAGCTGACACTGTGTTGTTCTGTACTCTGTGTACATTGCATTGCAGCGTAAGCTGTCTCTTACAGGCCTGACTCAAGGGAAGCAGAATGTTTTCCAAGATCAGATGTTACAATTTACTGTCAGGACTGATATTATTACCTTACCGCTTTTCCCACTGGCCCCAGTCTGTCCTCTTGAATGTGATTATCTGTAGCTTTCACGTATGAGACCAGAAATCTGAGTTCCCTGTCGCAGATAAAGTCAGAAGGTCTTGGTCTAGTTCTCAGGGACAGTAAGCAGAATGGAAGGGCTGAGACTTTGGAGTTGTCCTTGGGCCTCAAAGGCTGAGGCGACCAGCAGACTTGGGGCACAGCGTCAAGGAGGCGCTGACTGGGGACGCAGGGCTTAAGGCGGACTCCAGGGGCTGCCTGGTCCTGAGAGTGAGCGCCTCCTTCAGCGTGTCCGGCACCTGCCTCGCTTGCCTTCCCTTGTCCTGTCTGACTTTGCACACTTGTGTGCCCTGATTTTCTGGAGTTACAGAGTTAGTTGCCAACTAGGTCTCTTAACTGAGGTAATAAACTAGTCATCTCATAGGACTGTAGAAGAGCCCTCAAAAGAGATTATTGCAAAAGCAGTGAAGAGTTTTCCTCTGTGATTTTCCCTTTTTCTTATAACTTCAAAGAATGCGGGCACCTAGGAGTTTGGAAGTTAAGTGTGTTGTTCTTTGCCCACGACTTGTTCTCCGACCACGGCCTCTTCACGCGTTCCGTCTCCTCTGCCACCTGTGAGCACGAGGGCAGGAGCAGGCACTTCTGTCCAGTGTCCCAGAGTCCATCACCTTCAGTGCTGACCGAGCTAAAGATGGAAATACCTGTGGGGGTGTGGGTGGCATCATGAATTGGCACGGTCTACCTGGGGCGCAGTTTAACGGCAAGTACCCAGAGTCACAAACAGGCGCGGCCCTGCTAAATCCAGCAGTTCTGTTTTTAGAGATGTATTCTAATAAACCGATGTAACAGGTGTCTGGCATAGATGCCTGGGAAAGAAGAGCTGACGGTTGTGGCATTGCTTGTGTTATTGAAAAATTTGAAACAGCCTGAGTGTTTAACAGTAGAAGATCTGTTAAACAAATGGTGATGTAACCGTACAGTGGGGTACTGTACAGCTGTTTAAAGCGGTCATGATCTGTGTGTTTTCATACTCATTACTGACTGATGTCTGTTCATCATCTGTATCAGAATGTCATTTTTAATGGAAACTAGGTTGCAAAACATTACTCCATTTAAATTGTGTTCATCTGAATGGTCATGATCTCTTGCTTCACCAGTCTCTTAATTTCCAATGAATGAAGGTCTAGTTGTCTATTTCTGCATCTAGTGGCTTAAAGCAGTGCAGTTTCACTCTCTGTGGGGCCAGATACCTGAGGGCTGGTGCGGCAGTCTCTCGGAGGCCTAGGTGTTGGAAACCAGGAAACCATTGTTTGGTGCTGGGGGCTCTGTTCTGGGGCTGGCTCGTGTCTGTGCCTGGAGGTTGGAGCTGGGTCTTGGTGGGAGGTGTCCGTTCCCTGCCCCTTGGACGTCTTCAGGGCTGCTTGAGCGTGCTCCTGACACGGCAGCTGGCTTCCCCATAGCTAGTGGCACAGGAGAGCAGGGAGAACGTGCAGTGCCTGTTGAGCGTCTGAGCATCAGGCGTTGTCCCTTCTGCCCTGTTTGATGGTCCAGTCCGAGCTTTAGGTGTAGCCCACCAGTGTGGAGGTGTAAGAAGGAAAGAAACTGGTGAACTGGGAACAGCAGAGCAAACTGGCGAACTAGGGAACGGACTTAAAATTCCCTTCCGCCAGGCAAGGCTTCCTGACTGAGCTGTTACCTTATGCTGCTCGAAAACAGGCGTACGTGCAGAGTCTGACCTGAATCGTTAGGAGTTAGCCATCTTCCTCAAAAAAGCCTTAGAAGCAGGAAGGGCTGTCATTTATTTGCAGCAGTTTGAATTCACTTAGATCATTTACCTTTTTAATCCAGCCACCTTTGGAGCACAGCGGGGAATATACTGGGGAGTGGGTGATTTGGGAATCTTGACGGTCACAGGGCAGGCTGGGGAGAGGGTGAAGTAGGAGAGGACAGAAAGTGTATTTCTGCCTTGGGCAGTCTGTGCGAGGACGCAGGCGGAAGCCAGTCCTCCTCCTCCTCTAGTGCCTGCCCTGCAGCCTGCCCTCGAGCCCCGTGTTGCTGCCCGCGGCTCTGTGTGCTGGGCTGGGTTCTTGACAGGTTTCTGATTGAACATTGTTGCCACCAGTAAGAAGCCATGGGCAGAGTTGTCCGACCATGAGAAAGTGGCTGTCACTTACAGAGACGAGGCTGGGGGGACGGCAGTCGGGCCAGCTCACAAAGGGGGCCTGTGAGGAGCTCGTCCCTCAGGGGCGGTGCAGGGCCAGACCCCAGGTGAGAAGCTGCTGTAGTTGCGCAGAGTAGTGGGGGCCTGAGGCAGGTGGCCGGCCCCGAGGGGAGGGCTCCAGCGCTGGTGAGGAGCTAGAGTTGACGAGATCTGCGGGGACCCTCGGCAGGCACATCAGGTGTCAGTCCGGGACGACAGGAGTGGACATGATCCGAGGCGCTGAGGAGTCCCTAGGACGTGCTCTGTGAAATGCTGGGGATGTGCAGTCGGCAGGAGCAGCTTCAGGGAGAGGCTGGGAGTCCGCTCCGCTGGCCCATCAGTAGGTAGTTGAAATTGCACAACGTGCTGGCAAGTGTTCTGCTGAGAAGACGCGTGGGCTCAGGACAGAACTCCAAGGGACGCCGGCGTTCAGAGGAGCAACAGAGTGGCGTGGCCAGCCAGAATACGCGTCTGCGTGTCTTCGAGTGCAGACAGTCGTTCTGACCCAGAGGCGGTAGCAGAGCAGAGCTCCCTGGAGAACTGGGGCTTGTTGGAGGACCTCGGACCTTTGGTACTGGTTTTGTGGTTTTATTTGCTGTAGCTGAGACTCTCTCCTGTGGACTGACCACGAGGCATTCATATATACTCCCCCAAAGCCGAGGGTCCAGTTGTTCAGTCTGTTTTCTGAAATTACATGCTGCAGAGTGACTAAGCCCACGTGCCCCAGCGCCTGAGCCTCTGCCCTGGGCCTGGGAGCCGCAACTGCTGAAGCCTGCGCAGCGCAACTAGAGAAGAGCCCGTGTGGTAACGAAGGGCCCGCACAGCCAAACATGAATTAAGAGGTTTTTTTGTTTTTTTTTTTTTAATTATAAAACAGACTCCTATAAAAAAAAGTTACCGTGCATAATTACCATAGTCCCTCATCCTTCTCTGTTTGAGCTGTGTATGAAGTGTTTGTGTTCATGCTTTATTTTGGGGCTTGTAGATTATTTCCGGAGAAGGCAATGGCACCCCATTCCAGTACTCTTGCCTGGAAAATCCCATGGATGGAGGAGCCTGGTAGGCTCTGTATGAGCTGTGTATGAAGTGTTTGTGTTCATGCTTTATTTTGGGGCTTGTAGATTATTTCCGGAGAAGGCAATGGCACCCCATTCCAGTATTCTTGCCTGGAAAATCCCATGGATGGAGGAGCCTGGTGGGCTGCAGTCCATGGGGTCGCAAAGAGTCGGACACGACTGAGCGGCTTCACTTTCACTTTTCACTTTCATGCATTGGAGAAGGAAATGGCAACCCACTCCAGTGTTCTTGCCTGGAGAATCCCAGGGATGGGGGAGCCTCGTGGGCTGCCGTCTATGGGGTCGCACAGGGTCGGACACGACTGAAGCGACTTAGCAGCAGCAGCAGCAGTAGTTTATTTCTCTCCTGTTGTGAACATCTTTTTAGCCAGTGGTTTATAATTATTTTTAGGATAGATTTCAGAAAGAAGCTGGATTGCTCGGTCACCCTGTGCACGTCGACTTTGGCGTGTCCCCTGGGCTGCGCAGCCCTGCTGCCTAAGCAGCTGCGTGCGCAGGTCACAGAGGGCTGCGGCAGGCAGCCTCGGCCTCCGAGGGCGCTTTCCAGGGGTTTCTGCTTTTCTGCTTGTTCGTGGCCGTAAGCCGGGCCGTATCTCGTTGTCTGTCTGCCTGCTTGCTGTGTGCTCTTGCTTCTTCCTGACTCCCGCTCTGTGAGGCAGAGACGCTAGCAGCCTGCGGAGGTAGGAATCAGGGCTCAGAGACTCGGGTCATTTAGCGTAAAGCACGAAGCTCAAGTGTGTGAGCCCTGGTCTGGGTGTTGTGTAGCCCGCACGTCTTGTGTTGTTTCTAAAGCTTTGCGTAAGCTCTCATTCCACCGTTGGGCAAGGTGAGGACCCTGTCTTGCAGGCACTGGAAGGGTGGCTTTAGCAGTCCTGTGTCTTTTTGAGTTGATTTTCTTACGGCAGTTGTAAGAAATGTTCCCTTTAACTTTAGAAGGAGTGTTGGCAACCCTGGTGGGTTAGCAGGCAGCACAGCTCGTAGCCCGTCTTTACTGTGAAAGGTGGAACTGTAAAAAGTATAATGGGGACTTGACAAAATGCTCATCTCTGTAACCAGCTGTCTGCAGCATAGTCCCTCATCTTTTCTGGGCTTCTGTTTCTGAAACTTCGTAATGAGAAAGTTATAATTCTTGCCAATGAGGTGTTTAGATTATCACTCACCTTCCTTAAGTCTGATGATGTTTCCGTCTCTAATCTCCAGTCAGTGGCCCTGAAAAAGTTTCTTTTTTTAAATTGGAAAAAGTTTTTAAAACAGATTATTCTAATGGGCATATATAATGAAGCCTTCCTCTCACTAAGATCCCAGACTTCCCCACTGTTACCAGCTTCCTCAAGCTTTCCAAAATTATTACCAGCTTCCTCAGGGTTTCCAAAACTAGAGTAAATATAGATAAACGCGTCCCCCTGACATTTTAAACCACCAGGAAAGCTGCTCTTCTCCTCAGCACGTGTCTCAGTGGCGACTCCACGCCAGCACCTTGACGTGTGGCTTCTCTTCATGGATGCATGATATCCCACGGCCACTTTTCTGTTGCTTAGATGGACTTGTGCAGTTTGTTTCTAGGATTTTGCTAGTGCAACTGCCGTAACTACCACACAGTTCTGGTGTAAGAACAGCAGGTCTTTTGGAATTTACTGTAATGAATATACACTGTTACATTTTATTGTGGTACTTTAAATGAGCATAAATTTTATTTTTAAGTCAGCATAAATGCCTTTTTTCTATGTAGATTTTGAATTGGGGCGGCTCATAGTGCATTGTTTTATAAATGTGATTTTCGTAATTTGTCACTCTATTTTGTTCCAGTTTTAGGATGTGAAAATGTTAGTTGCTCAATTGTGCCCGACTCTCTGCGACCCCATGGACTGTAGCCCGCCAGGCTCCTCTGTCCATGGAATTCTCCAGGCAAGAGTACTGGAGTGGGTTACCATTTCCTTCTCCAGGGGCTCTTCCTGACCCAGAGATCGAACCCAGTCTCCTGCGTTGCAGGCAGATTCTTTACCATCTGAGCCCCCAGGGAAGCCCCCAGTTTTAAGATACATGCTGCCAGAGTGAGCACCTATGACTGTGTTTTTTGCCCCTTTGATTGTGTTTGCCTGTGTGTGAAGCTGGTCGCCATTGTATCTTTCATAAAGGTTTTTTCTTATAGGTCTATAAAAGAAGGAAAAATCCAGAGATCATAGGTTGTACATTATTCACAAAACTTCTGTTAATTTTAATTAACTCAAAGTATTTTACTTGAATATTCTTCAAATTATGTCAAAGTATTCGTATTGTTTGTGCATAACTTGGAACAGATGTAAGACTGAGTCTGTTTATATTAGTAAGTGGGGTAAATTTCTAGTAGAAAATAGCCCATATAGATAAAACAGAAAATCTCACGTTATTTTTTAAAATAAAGGTATTAATAAACATGCTGAAGTTCTTTTTAAGTGGTTAGCAGTCAGTTTGAGTGTTCGTCTTTATGTAAATTGTCATGTTATGTAAACTTAGTTTAACCTATAGTCAAATTTTTGACTATGCATTTTTAAAAAATTCTGATGGTTAATGAAATCTACTTTAAACTCTATATGACTTTTTTTTTAAAGTTCATTTTGTTACCACTAAATTCATTTGCATGAAGAAGGCATTTTTTTCCCCTTGAAAAAAATCTTCATTAATGGTATTTGTGAAGTTTGGCCATATTTAATCTTCAGAGCAGATAAGATAATGTGCCTGAAGGTCAAAGGTCAAATAGAGAAGTCTGCTGAGGTTTGCTCTAGTTTACTTATCGATGCAAGGGTTAGTGTCCCCGCTGTGGAGGTGAGAGAGTGGCGCTGAGAGCAGCAGGTCTGCGATAGGACAGGAGGGTTAGTCACTGTCTGTTTGAGTGCCTTTTGTAAATCTAGTGTAACTGCTGCTGGGAACCCCTGGCTTGTCCAGGCCCGTAGATGCTGAAAGGGAAAAGGTACTTCCCAGCGCAGTAAGTTGAAACCAGCGACCTGTAAAAATCAGAGTCTGCCTGTGCTTTGTGGCTGGCACTTACTGCTGTCTCCCTCCCAGTCACGCATGTCATGAACTTACTCTTGGCTTTGTTGAGCTTTTTTAAAAACTTACGTTGTGGAGTAGCTTCGTTAGTGTCTTAGTCTAAAAGAGTGAGAGGTTATTTGTTGTACTTGGATAATAATTCAAACAGGAGAAGATAAAGATTCAAGTAAAAGCAGCGTCTGTGGCCTTTCCGCCTGCTGCTCACCGCCCGGTCTGACTCTTCTCAGTGGCCTTGCAGAGCCCTGCTCTGTGCGTGAGTCACAGAGGTGTGCCCTCTTCTTGTTTGCACGCGTTCTGGAGCGTGCTGAACCCCTGCGGCGCCCCTGCCGCGCCGAGCACTGTGTGGAGGCAGTTCAGTCA
This sequence comes from Bos indicus x Bos taurus, assembly GCF_003369695.1. Lineage (NCBI taxonomy): Eukaryota > Metazoa > Chordata > Mammalia > Artiodactyla > Bovidae > Bos > Bos indicus x Bos taurus. Next base: position 1,412,304 of record NC_040079.1, on the reverse strand, counting down.
GTACAGATGGGTCTCCTGCACTTTAAAGCAGTTCTCTGTGATCCTCCCTGTGATGAGTGTCCTGAAGTTACTTAGCTGTCATGTAGTTTAATGGCCATGTAGGTTGTTTTCGACTTTTTTTGGTAATTGAAGCAGCATTGGGTGCGTATACTTACGTGTGTGCCAGTAACGTTTGCAGGTTAAATTGCTAGGAGGGTTGATCAAAGTTCGTGTACACTGTGAATTTTTATAGTGATTTGCAAACCGCCCTCTGAGGAGAGCACACCAGTGCATGAAGGCAGCTGCTGCCCGTCCTCACCTCAGCCTGTTACCTGAGGGTAGATTTGCCAGTCAGGTTAAAACCTGCCATTGCTTTTGTATTGCTTTTTTTCCCTAAAAATGAGTAAAAATGAAGTTATGTTTAAAATATGTTTTTATTTCCTAATTATTCTATTTGATTGTTGATATTTTAAAATTATTTTTGAGAGCTTTTACAAATAGCTGGTTTTGCAGTGTTACAGATATTTCCACTGTCACCTTCTTAAACCTTGGATATAATGTTTTTCTGTGTATAAAGTTTTAATTTTTATGGGATCAAACTTATAATTCTTAAATAAGTTAATGACAAACAGTACCATAGATTTAGCGTGTGGAGTGGCGTTTCTTCCTTAGAGAAGGTCTTCCTTCACGTCGAGCATTTAAGAACAATGCTCGTGTCATCTTCATGTATTTTTACAGTGCTCTGTATGTGTGCAAATCTCAGGTCCATCAGGAGTCTGTCTTGATGTGAAGACGTAGGGATATAATGTCATTTACTTGGGCTTCTCAGCTGTTGCACGCTGTTCACTGACTAATGCGCTGTGCTTCCTGGAAGGCCGAATCCCCGCTGTGCTTTCTGTCCCCCTGGAGGCCCTGTCCCTGTGCCTTGCCTGCCCCTGCGGGAGCCTGTCGGGGCAGCTCAGAGTTTGCCCCGGGGTGTGGAGTGCGATGTTCCCGGTGGAACATGAGAGAATGTTTAAAAACATGATCGTGTTTATTCAGCACCCAATAGAGAAGTTGAGCTAGGCTGTCTGTTCAGGTGTGGTAGGCAGGCCCGCCCCCAGAGCGTGTGCCCGGGGTGGACTGCTGCTCCAGCTGAGGCCCAGGTCGCTGGTGTGGGTCCTGGACCCTAATTCGCCTGTGCATGGTAGCAGGCTTGCTTTACTCTCTTAGCAGTGTGGTGAAATTTCACTTTCACAAGCTGATGGTTATTTACTGTTCCAGGCCACGTGCAGGCACTCAGAATTGTGAGTTAGGGTCTGGCTTGTGCCTTTATTTTTCCCTGCCTGACCACTGGGCCTGGCATACTGTGAAAGTGAAAGTCGTGTGGTCGTGTCTGACTCTTTGCGACCCCATGGACTGTACAGTCCATGGAATTCTCCAGGCCAGAATACTGGAGTGGGTAGCTGTTCCCTGCTCTAGGGGATGTTCCCAACCCAGGGATTGAACCCAGGTCTCCTGCATTGCAGGTGGATTCTTTACCAGCTGAGACAAGGGAAGCCCAAGGATACTGGAGTGGGTAGCCTTTCCCTTCTCCAGGGGATCATCCCAACCCAGGGATCGAAGCAGGGTCTCCTGCATTGCAGGCAGATTGTTTGCCAGCTGAGCCAGCAGGGAAGCCCCTTGGCGCACTGTGGCCATTCCTTGCTGCCTTCTCAAGCGATAGGACTCGTCTTGTTTTCTTACTTTCTGCTCCTCTCTGGAGAGGCCACCCCCCACCCCCCACCCCTCCGCTGGCCCTGTGTGGCTCCACCTGCTGAAGGGCGAGCGTCCTCGCCATCTGGCGGCCACACCTTTGAGGGTGCTGCCCGTGTGGCCTCGGGGTCCTGACTGCAGATACAGCTGTGGTCTGCATGCTGTCTAGCACGCCTGTGCGCTGGAGCGAGTCTGTGAGTGTTGCGTGCCCGCGGTCTCCCCGTTGATGGGCGGCAGGGCAGGGGAGGCGCTGGTCTGCCCTCCTGGGAGAGGTGGCGTTTAAGCCGAGCCTCACCTGAGGCGAGAGGGCACTTGTCACGTGTGCGCGTCGGTGTCAAGGGGGAAGGCCAGGTGGGAGGAGGGCAGGGCGACGGAGGCTTGAGGGGCTCGCTCTGCGGGAGGCGGCCCCCAGAGATGGTCGGGGGACGTGGGGGAAGAGCAGCCGCTGTTTGACCACACCGCTTCTGCTGTGACACGGTCCATCTCGTTACCCTCCGGAGCACATCCTTCCAAGGCAGCTCCGGAATCCGCCTTTTCTCGTGCACGGTCTCTGAGCCGTCAGCGGCACCCATGTGTGTTGAGACGTGTGCCCCGGGGGAGCCAGCGTCTGCTGTCTTTATCGCTGTTGTACAGAAGCAAGTCCGGCCACAGTGGGTCGCAGTGGACAGGCCACTTCTGCGTCCAGCAAACTGTGCGCTCCTGTATCACTTTAAAATAGCCACTGCCTCGCGTGACACGGGACTCGGCGAGTATCTGTTAAGTGAGCAGATTCCTCTTACGTGCCTCATTTGAACGTCTTTTGAACACGGACTGTGTCTGAGCTGGCACGAGGCAGCTCCGGTTCCCCTGCGAGCTTGGTACCCATTGAGGTGTGCAGTCTGGCTGTGGCCTGCTTTCTGGACGTCGCCTCCCTGCTGTGTTACGCTTCTCTCTCTCTGTGAGCTGACTGCGCTCAGGGCAGCCTTCCTCCCGGCCTCCCATTGCCCGTCTCCCCTTCTCTGGACCTTTCTCGAGCCCTCCTGCCCTCCCACCCTGTCCCTTCTGAACTCAGGCCCAGTTTTGGCGACTCTAGTTTTTTTCTGTGGCCTCCTCCTCCTCTGGCTCCTTTCTGATTGATCTTCCAAATTATGTATGTCTTACAAAGACAAAAGATTTTTTAATTTTTCTCAAAATGTAAAATAATATGATCATATTTAATGTTCTTTTTCAGAGTAAATAGTCCACGGCTGAATGGCTGAGGCTCCAGACCCTTCCTGAGTCCAGATCTTGGCTCTGCCTCTCTGAACCTCACTTTTGTCGTCCATAAACAGGGAAAATAACAGTTCTTGAAGCTCATTGGTTGTTCTGAGGGACACCTGGGCTGACCAGGTCCAGGGTGTGGAGCGCCCGTGGCTCTCTTCTGCGCGTGGGGCCCGTGCGCGGGCAGAGGGCTCGGTGTTGGTGGCGGCTGGCGCGTCCCGTGCAGCTGGTGTGTCCTGTGGGCTTGGCAGGCCGCTCTCTCCTCTGTAAAGCATTTAGGGAGCATGAGTGCTCTTTGAAAGGCCTCACGTTTTTTAAACTACAATTTTATGGTTGAGATCACACGTCAGGGTCTGTGTATGTGTGTCCAGGACTGTGGGTTTGCTGGCTGTGCTTATTTTACAGTGTTTGAAATGAGCTGTTTTAAGTAGGAATCTTTGTAGCTCTTGGAGAAGGAAATGCCAACCCACTCCAGCATTCTTGCCTGGAGAATTCCAGGGACAGAAGCCTGGCTACCCGCAGTCCATGAGATCCCAAAGGGCCAGGCGCGCCTGTGCGAGTCTCACTTCACTCCGTAGCTCTTGAGCACGGGCGTGAGGACGTGCCCTTCCCGCCTGTACAGTGCCCTGTGTCCAGCGGTTTTCACGTGCAGGTCTTCGGAGGGAAGGACACTCGCTCTCGGCGTGCCTCTGCACCCTCTCGTATCCGTGCTTCAGACCTAAGGGAATTTCTAAGAAATGCTAGTGTTCAGTCAGCACCCAGGTACGCTTTTTGATGACTGGTACCTGTTGCGACTTTGAGGATACTGCAGCCTCCGTGCAGTGCTGCAGGTGCTTAGAAGTGCTTTTCAGCTGTTAAAGGTTACTCCTCTCTTTAGATGTCTTTGCTTTACCTAAAGAAATGTTTGTTCATTCATTTTGTAGGGATTTATTAAATCCCTGCACGTGCTGGACGTTGAAGCCAGTGGAGGTGAACTGGTGGTAAGAGACAGGCCTAGCCCTCAGACCCTCACCCCCGGGGCATTTAGGTTAATGATGCTGCAGCTTACATGTGAAGTCAATTTGGTGACTGTTTTGCTGACATGTACCTTTTTTAAAAGGTAAAACATGGCTTTAAGTATATTTTCTCGTAGTTGTAACAGCATTTTAAGAAATCTTGGCTCTTTAGTTGTTCCCAAGTAATGAATATACATTAAATCTGGGCAAAGGGAGAAGAAGAGAAATTACAGGTGTATACTTACCACTCCTATTCACAAACAAAGAGAATAACTAGAAGTATGGTTGTATTTTTATCTAGACCCTTTCCATAATTCTGAGCATTGTAACTTTGTACTTTTTGCTTTAGGTTTTTTTATTCCCCCTCCTCTTTTTAGTTAATCCGTTAAAAATAAAATATTTTTCTGACCTTTGACGTGTGGTAGCTTTAAAGGTTTTTTTATTTGAATCCAAGAAATGAAATTTTCTATAGTGGAAAATATCTGGAGGATTTCTTTCTTTGGCTGTGAATTTTGTCAGTGAGAAACTTTTGTTCTACACATTGTGTATTCCTTCACATATCAAAGTTGATTTTAATTTGGCTCATTGCTTGCTTACTGACACTATTCTGATGAGCTGTATGTGTTAACAAATTTAAGTTTATTAATTTTTCTAATGATTTGTATGTTAAGATCTTGGACCTTTAATTTTGGATTAAATTCACAGAAATCAAACGCCCTTGCAGTAAGGACGGAAACTGTTCTGGGGCGGGTTGCCTGTAAGTGTTTTTCTTTGAAACATTTAACTTTCCCATTTGTTATTTCAGTTCCTTCTGCATATCAACTAATTTTGATTAGAATGCAGTTTTACTTATGATGAAAATAATTTTTTAAAACTCTGGTAACAATGAAAAGTTGAGTTTTTCATTGACATTTTCACTAGATAATTGCACAGTCACATGCAGAGCTGTTGGAAACACCACGCGAGGTCTTGTGTTGGCCTGGCCTTGTCTGTGGTGCTCTTGCAGAGCCGTGCTGTGAGCTCACAGGCAGGATGCTGACAGTGCGCTGATCTTACTCAGACCTCCCCAGTTTTACTTGAACTAACGTGTGTGTGTGTGTAAAGAAATAAGATCCTATTCTTAGAAAACGACTAGCGTTATAACATTGACTGGGGGAGGGGCCATTTAACCCCTGTGCCTGGGATTTCTTATCCCAGACAGTTGGATTGGATGGTCTCTAGAATTCTTTTGGGTCACAGTATTCTGTAATTTTTGTATGAGAGCATTTTAGAATTTGAAATTACACCCTTTGTCTTTTCTCTCTTTGTGTTTAGGAAGAAAAGGCTTCTCTTTTACATCGTACTCAGGAAGAAAGAAGAAAGAGGGAGGTAAGCAGTGTGTGACAGTCCCTGTCGACAAACCGTTTCCAGAGCGTTTAGCTAAGCCCTGCTTTTACTGTTTGATATACATAGATAAGTGTATGTATACGTGACATAACGCGTATTTGTATGTATGTTAAACTTCTGAAACCATTCTGGATTTGTTGATTTTATGGTGAGTCATCTAATGTAGATGGGCTAAAAGAATGTAGAAAAGATGGGCTTAAAGGAGGAGTTTCCAGAGTGGGGAGGACATAGACTTCCGGTTCATGTGGTTGCTTGTGGTGTGGCTTCCAGAAGCGGTAGAAAGTCTTGGAGTATGTTCGTGCTTTACCAAGTAGGAGAAGACTCCCTGTGAATGCAGGTTGTGTGCACTGTTTGTGTGTTTGTGAAGAAGCTGAGTACACGAAAGGGGCTAGGGACCCCTTTTGTTCCAGTCTATTTTACATTTTGTCATCGGAGACAGTTTCTTAAAGTGGCTTTGCCTTGTTGACTCATCAGCAGTGTGGTGTCTTACGGCCTGCTTTTCTGCGTAGTTTCTTGTTTTGTTTTTAATAAGTCATGCATTCCTTTAACACATACATATTGAGAGCTCGTGTCCCGGGTAGTATTCTGCCGGCTGGGTGTGTGGGTGAGATAAGACAAGACAGTGTTCCTGCTGGCGTGGACCGCAGGGGTGAGGCAGGGTCCTGCAGGGCACCCGGAGGGCCTGCTGTCTGTGTCGAGGGATGGTGTCTCTGAGCTCGTCAGAGCTGAGTGAATTCCTGGAGGACGGAGCAGGAACGTTGTAGGCAGCTGGAACAACTGGGACAACTGCAGATGTCTCCAGAAATCACTGAATGCTTCCTTGGTGGTGAAATTGCCCTCCCTTGAGGGTCACTGCCCAAACAAGAAAAGTATACTGAAAAACAAGAAAATGACACCTAGTGGGTAGCCATTCCCTCCTCCCGAGAATCCCTGTGACCCAGGGTTCAAACCTGGGTCTCCTGCTCTGCAGGTGGGTTCTTTACCCACTGAGCCACCAGGGAAGCCGGTGCACTGGTTGCTGCGTCTGCTCTTCTCTGGAGCGCTTTCAGGCAGCCCTTGCTCCCTGTGGTGCTTCTGCTCCAGCTCCCCTCTCCTCCTCCTCCCCTTGGGCTCACATTACAGGTGTAATGTGACCTTCATGCTGTGTCCTCTTCTCTGTATGTTTATCCTTTGATTTGGCTAGTCTTTTCTCAACTTCTAATTTACAAATTACCTCTTTTAGTGATGTCTGATTATTAAATACATCCACTGAGTTCTGAATTCCAGTTTTTATTTCAGTTCTAGAACTGTCTTTGATTCTTTTATTTACCAGTTCTCTTGTCTTTTAATTTCTTGAACATAATTTTAGGTTTTTAAAGATAATGTTTAAACTCCAGTATTTGGAATTCCTGTGGGTTTGTTTGTGTTGTTTGTCCTCTTGATTTTAAATTCTTGTCTTTTGCCTGGTTATTTTGGTTGAATACTGGGCATCGTATGTTCTAACCAGAATGATGTGTTCAGGTTCTAGAATGTGACCTCTTCTTCTTTTCGGAGAGCGTTGCATTTGTTTCTGGCAGGCAGTAGGGAGTGGGACAGTAAACCCCCTTTAACTGAGGGGGGATAAGCTGGTTGCAGGCTGACCTTGAGGCCTTGTGAGGGCTGATCTATTTCCGGTACACCTGCCAGAGAACTAGAGTGTTACTGAGGCTTCCTCCCTAGTTAACAACTGAATGAACAAAAATGAATGTGTTGAAAATGCCTGGGATGATTTATGAGTTTATCATCAAGTACCCTTAGAATCATAGTTATGAATTGATGCCCAAACTTGGTTCAAGCTCAGGGGTTCCCTCATAACCATCTCAAGCTCAGAAAGTGCACTTTTGTGGCCTGACGGTGTGACTGTATGAGTGTGTGTGTGCTATTCACGCCTGTAGGCGCCATTCAGGGAGGCTGTGAAGTGGCGTTGCGTGCTAAGACAGAGCACCGGTTTTCCTGTCACACCTGCGTTTGCTTTCTGACGCATATCTTTCGGCATCCCTAGTCTCTATGGAGAGTTGAGTCTCTGTGTCTTTGAAACAGGAGTGGCGCTCGCCTGGCAGGTTGCTGTGTGATACCCGTGGACTGTCTCCGAGTGCGGGCACATGGGGGGCCCACGTGCAGGTTCAGGGGCTGCATATTATGGTTCCCTTGTGTGTAGCGTCCAGAGTAGAGTTCCATGGAGGTAGAAAGTTGATTAGTGGTTGCCAGGGCAGGGTGGCGGAGAAGGCAATGGCACCCCACTCCAGTACTCTTGCCTAGAAAATCCCGTGGACAGAGGAGCCTGGTAGGCTGCGGTCCAGGGGTCGCTAGAGTCGGACCCGACTGAGCGACTTCACTTTCACTTTTCACTTTCATGCACTGGAGAAGGAAATGGCAACCCACTCCAGGGTTCTTGTCTGGAGAATCCCAGGGACGAGGAATCCTGGTGGGCTGCCGTCTCTGGGGTCGCACAGAGTCGGACACGACTGAAGCGATTTAGCAGCAGCAGGGCAGGGTGGAGGGGTGGGGTGGGACAGAGTGAGGGGTGACTGACGGCCAGCAGTTCAGGGGTTTTATGGGGCCGAGTGATGAAAATGTTCTGAAAGTAGACAGTGGTTATGACTGTACAACTTTGAATATATTAGAAATTGGTGAATGGTATGTTTCAAAGAGTGAATTTTGTGGTGTGTAGTCTTAACTAGTGTATGTCATTTGCACTGATTCTGACCAATTGTTCTTCCTCCCTATGTTATTCAGGAAGAAAGGCGAAGATTGAAAAATGCAATAATTATCCAGTCATTTATTCGAGGCTATAGAGACAGAAAACAGCAAGTAAGTTTGCTTTTAAACTGAGAAGGAATTAGGCATGAGAAAACTTATTTTGAATATAGCATTGGATTCTTAGAGGTGGAATTCATTTTATGTGCATTTTTGTGTGTACTTGTTTAATGAAAGTTAATGTGCAGAAAACAACAATTCTGTAAAGCAATTATCCTTCAATAAAAATATTAAAAAAACAAAAAAGAAAGTTAATGTGGATAATAGTATTTTCCCCAACAAGTGATTTTACTAGTTTAGGTGAGTTTTTTGGTGGTTTCAAATTATGAAATACAAGCCTAGGCCAAACCACGGCTACAGATGACAGTAGATGGCGGTGGTGGTGACCCCTGTAGAGGGTGTGGAGCAGCTGCACCCCAGGCGACCAGCTGTGGCCTCCACGTGGCGTAGCCCTCGCGCTCGTCTGCGCTCCCAGCGACCCGAGGCCGCACAAGCACTGACGCCGCCCTCTGTCTCGGTCTGTCTCCAGTGTTCTATCCAGAGGAGCGCGTTCGACCGCTGTGCCAGCCTGTCCCAGTCCGGTGGCGCTTTTCCCCTTGCCAGTGGTCCCAACCTTACCCTCCTGGTGCGGCAGCTCCTGTTTTTTTACAGACAGAGTGAAGACTCGAAACGCTTGGTGAGTGTCGACTCTGCTTTCTCTAACCCTTGTGTGCGTGTTCTCCAGCTTTTGGCTCACTGGCAGACGCCCCTCCAGCACGGCTCTCCTTGTGAACCTCCACGGTCAGTGGTGATGGGTTGTCTTTGTGATCATGTGTTTTTCCTCTTAAAGTTGATACAGATTTTCTGTAGGCTTTTTCATTTTTTTTAATTATGGAATTTTAGATACAAGAAACGGGGGTGCCGTGCCGTGCATGCGCTGTGCACCATGGTCCGGAGTGCACGGTCCGCACCGGGTCCAGCGCGGAGCCCGCCGCCCAGAACGTAACCGTATAACTTAAAACATTTTACAGGTTGTGAGGCCACCAGTGATGAGCAGTGGTGCGTATTAATGGGGGACATCCACGACTGGCTCAGTCTTTTTAAAAAGTAGAACTTGTCAATGAGTCCAGTTTCCCAGGAAGTAGAGATTCCTGTGTGATCATTAGGTTAAATACATACTTATTCTTGTTTGAAGGATGAGTCTACAGTGAAAGGTCAGCCTTCCGTGGTCCAGCCGTGCGACTGGCAGCAGCCCCCTTGTGTGAAACTCAAGTATAGGAGAGGGAGGGCGCTTCACTGCCGGGGTGGGCTCTGGTTCCAACACCCACACTGCTTCCTGTTCCGAACCGGGATGGGCCATGGGAGGAACATCCTGTGGGTCTCGAGAGCGGTGAAGGTGGCTGCCTTAGACGCACCTTTTCTCGGCTCTGAGGCCAACGAGGAGAGGCATGAGAAGTGCACAGCAGCAGGGCCTCGGCGCTCTGTCGGCGCAGACTGCCCCCCCTCCCCGCGCTCGCAGGCTGCGGTCAGCTGCGGGGCACAGCCGCGGGCGTGTGGGCGGGACGGGCGTGTGGGCGGGACGGCCGGGAGGCGCAGGCGTCTCGAGCGCGCCCTTGCCTGTGCAGCGCGGCCCGGCCGCCCCGAGGCCCGCTCAGCAGTCCTGCGTGCTTCCTAGGTGTGCAGTGCCCGGCCCCACGGCCCTACATAGAGTCAGAATTCGCCAGCCCCTCAAACCTGGTTCATAGGACAAAAACGAACCAGATGCTTTATTCAGTTTGCAAACAAAAATGCAAGAACAATAAACCAGTCACATAATACGTGGAGGGTAGGTCTCCTGCCCCATCTTCAGGTTCCCTGATTCCTGTCTTAAGAGCAGGTGTGACACCGCTATTGGGAGTTTATCTGAGGTGCCGCGTACAAAACAGCATATGTGGCTCTCCCTACTCCCTTGACTCATTTTTTATTATCGTGACTAAATATGCTCTCTGCTAAAACAGTGTTTTCTTTTGTGTAGCTTTCCTGAATTACTCTGGAGTTAAGTATCGTGTCACTTCTGTCTCCTCATCTTTGGTCTCTGAGGGTCGGGTCCTCCTCCAGCTTCCGCTTGGTCAGGCGGCTGGCGCTCGCCCCCCGGGCGTCCTGTGCGCCCGGGAGCCTGCTGCGCTGCGGCCGTGGTGCAGTCGCCCTGGGAACACTCGCTTCGCTTCTCTTCAGTTTCAGAGCCTCTCTCCTGATTGCACTCCTGTTCGCCTGCTTGGTGTACTCTCTCGTTTTATTCATACACACTTTCAGTTGACTTCCTGAGAAAGGATGCATAAGGAAAGTTTATATATCTGAATTTAGTAAAGAAAAAAACAACAAAAGAGTTAAGCAGGAAAAAAAAGTGAAGCAAAGCAGGTATTTAATGTCCTTAGAACTTTGCGAATGATGATGTTGGTGCATTTCTAGAGAAATTTAAAAACAATATCAAAGGCCAGTCCACTCCAGAGATACATCACACAGCGCAGGGAATAAAGCCAGTGTTTTATGATAACTATAAGTGGAGTGTAGTGTTAAACAACTTGAATCGTTACGTTGTGCCCGTGAAACTTAAGTAACATCGACCATCACTTCCGTGTGCACGTGTGCTCAGCCATGTCTGACTCTTCCAGACCCCGTGGACCGCAGCCCTCCAGGCACCTCTGCCTGTGCGATGTTCCAGGCAAGGATACTGGAGGGAGTTGCCATTTCCTCCTCCAGGAACATCAATTGTACCTTAATTAAGACAAACAAACGCAGTCCAAGAAGTGTTAAAGAAAGCACTTTGAGGGTTTCTTTATGTTGTTGAACCATAATTACTTGACTAGTGTATTTACAACCTTATTCTTACAGTTCCCACAGGTGCCCGTGAGATGGTCACAGTGTTTACTAGACCTTCTACTGTTAGCTGTTAATGGGTTAAGAGATGGGAATACCAGACCACCTGACCTCAGAAACCTGTATGCAGGTCAGGAAGCAACACTTAGAACCAGACATGGAACAACAGACTGGTTCCAAATTGGGAAAGGAGTTCGTCAAGGCTGTATATTGTCACCCTGCTTATTTAACTTATATGCAGAGTACATCATGAAAAATGCTAGGCTGGATGAAGCACAAGGTGGAATCAGGATTGCCCGGGAGAAATATCAGTAACCTCAGATATTGATACCAGATGACACCACCCTTATGACAGAAAGCAAAGAACTAAAGAGCCTCTTGATGAAAGTGAAAGAGAAGAGTGAAAAAGTTGGCTTAAAACTCAGCATTCAGAAAACTAAGATCATGGCATCTGGTCCCATCACTTCATGGCAAATACGTGGGGAAACAGTGGAAACAGTGAGAGACTTTATTTTTGGGGGCTCTAAAATCAAAGCTGTGTTTTTTTCCTGTGGTCATGTATGGATGTGAGAGTTGGACTGAAGAAAGCTGAGCACCACCGAAGAATTGATGCTTTTGAACTGTGGTGTTGGAGAAGACTCTTGAGAGTCCCTTGGACTGCAAGCAGATCCAACCAGTCCATCCTGAAGGAGATCAGCCCTGGGATTTCTTTGGAAGGAATGATGCTAAAGTTGAAACTCCAGTACTTTGGCCATCTGATGCGAAGAGTTGACTCATTGGAGAAGACTCTGATGCTGGGAGGGATTGGGGGCAGGAGGAGAAGGTGATGACAGAGGATGAGATGGCTGGATGGCATCACCGACTCAATGGACGTGAGTTTGAGTGAACTCCGGGAGTTGGTGATGGACAGGGAGGCCTGGTGTGCTGCAATTCATGGGGTCGCAAAGAGTCGGACACGACTGAGCAACTGAACTGAACTGAAAATCACTGCAGATGATGATTGCAGCCATAAAATTAAAAGACGCTTGTTCCTTGGGAGAAAAGCTATGACCAACCTAGACAGCATATTGAAACGCATATTGAGACTTTTCCAACAAAGGTCCGTCTAGTCAAGGCTATGGTTTTTCCAGTAGTCATGTATGGATGTGAGAGTTGGACCATAAAGAAAGCTGAGTGCGTAAGAATTATGCTTTTGAACTGTGGTGTTGGAGAAGACTTGAGAGTCCCTTGGACGGCAAGAAGATCCAGCCAGTCCATCCTGAAGGAAATCAGTCCTGAATATTCATCGAAAGGACTGCTGCTGAAGCTGAAGCACCAGCCCTTTGGCACCCTGATGCGAAGAACTGACTGATTTGAAAAGACCCTGATGCTGGGAAAGATTAACGGTGGGAGGAGAAGGGGGTGACAGAGGATGAGATGGTTGGATGGCATCACTGACTTGATGAACGTGAGTTTGAGCAAGCCCCAGGAGTTGGTGACGGACAGGGAAGCCTGGCGTGCTGCAGTCCATAGGGTCGCAAAGAGTTGGACATGACTGAGTGACTGAACAAACTGGACTGCGTGGGTAGTATGAATTTTAGAATGCACTGCGTGTCAGATAGTGCAGGCAACACTTGTGTCACGTTGGTTCCTGAGGAAATACGGACAAGCGGCTCCAACAGCTTCTGTGTAGGCAGATGAACAATTGGGCAGGGTCTCGGAGTTCCTTCCCACCAACTTTGGACCCACTGGGGATTTACCAGGCAGAACACTTGTGCTCAGACTTTGATAACATCTCATATTAAGTAAGTTTTACTATTAAAGGGGAGACTGAATGTGACAGGCACACGTGAGAGGCTCTCTTAATTGTAGCTGTTTCTGTTGTTAAATGAACAGGTAGCAACCAACATATCGTGGAGAAAGCAAGTCCAGGAGGTTCCTTGTTAGGTGTGGTGTCTCAGTCACTCATGGCAGCGGCGTCCACACTAGAGAGGCTCCTGGGTGGAGCTGGATGGAAGTCTGAGTCCACGCTTGCTGAGCTTGTGCCCCCATCACTGGTCGTGTCCAGGACGGTGGGGATTCAGGCCATCCCCCCATAGCTCTGACCTTTTCTCCCCTCAAGCATACTGCAGTATAATTGACAAATAAAGCTGTAATGTTTCAGTGCACACTGTAATGGTTGTGTAAACATTGTGATGGAATTCCTCCATCTAGCTGTGACGTACCTCTCACCTGACGTGTTGCACGCCTGGCCTTTTATCGGAGGTGGTGGGGCTGTAAGATCGCCTTTTCCACCAGCATTTCACGGGGTCGGGGAGGAGAGCATCCACAGAAACAGTGCTGGAAGGTAGAGAAGACGCGTGAGAGGGAACCGCTGTCCTTTGTGATTTAGGATTAAAACTGGGACTCTCAGTGTTTTTATTGTGGACTGCTAAATTTTGCAAATGAACTGTTTCTGTTTCACATGTATGTGAGTTTTCAAGTACTGTTAGTGTTTAGTAATTTAACTTCATGCTGATGTGCTTTTGTAGGATGGAAAAGTCAGGATGTGTGTATCCTGCTAGTAAAACCTTGACTTAGAAGATTAATTTGTTAACCACGTTTTGATTATTTTGGTTGTGTCTGCCAATTAAGGACATTTGGCATGTTACGTAATTAGAAAACAGTTAACTTTTTACAGACTAACCAGTTGTATGTTTTGCTCTTTCAGATATGGATGTATCAGAATCTGATTAAACACAGCGCTCTGTTTGTCCAGCAGTTGGAAGGATCTGAAAGACTCACATGCTTGTTTCAAATAAAGAGGCTGATGAGCCTCTGTTGCAGGTAAACCCATGTTGCCCCAGCATGGGTGGCGTGGTGGTCTCGTCTAGAAAAACACCGTTTGTGTTTCAGTGTCTTAGTAGATTTCCTGTTGTTGTTGGATTTTTTTTTTTTTTTTTTTTTGAGACTGAAATGTTATGTGTATTAGTTTTTACTCCCGTGATCCTCTCTTTAGAAAGTAAAATGTAGTGAAGCATACCTTCCAGGGGATGTTTTCTTCCCGGTGTGGCCTGGAATTGCTCTGTGGGACGTCAGGCATCTGGTTGCTTGGCAAGTGGACAGGCCAGCTGAAAGGCCCGTCTCTGTGCCAATGGTCACTGATCCCAGGCCGCAGGGTCACTGCCTGCGGGTGAAGGGTCAGGCCTTTCATCAGGCTTTCCTGACCTGTGTCCTGGACTCAGTACAGAGCACATTGAGGTGATGTGAGCAGTAGCACTTGAATGAAAAAGCAAATTAACATCTTCACCATTTTTCTAAAATTTGATGATGTCTGCACCGTAGCCAACTTTCAAATGATTCTGAGCCTTTAATACACTTTCAGCTAATTTTCTGGAAGTTGCGTGTAGTCAGGTTTATTTAGGGTTCATGTCAGAATGAGGCCTGTTAGCTGACTTTTCCAGATCCTGAGCTGCACTAGAGGCAAAGTGGAAAACCCCCAAAGAGAGAATGTGGATGATCGAGAGTCCCAGGAAATCTTTTTTTTTCCCCAGACCCCTTGTATTTCTCGAAAACCGTCCTTTGAAAAACACACTGTGTGCGTTGGTTCTCTGGAGCAGGGGTCCGTGGACCTTCTCTGTAGACGCCTGCACCACACAGTGGGGCCTGGGCGCCGTGGCCTCTGTCACACACACGGCTTTTCCTCACAAGCCCTCAGAGGTGTCAGGCATGCCCTCCCCCAGAGCAGCACAGTCTGGGGCTCTCTTGACCTGGGCTTAGAGTTTGTGGCACTTAATGTGCTTTTGAAGGTATTCATCCAGCAAGTAATTTTAATAGATGATAGATCCAAATGCAGTTTCTGCTTGTTTTCCCCAACTTTCTGTCTTGGAAAATTTCTGACACGAGAGAAGTGGCAACACCACCGTATATCGTGCTCCTGGATTCAAGTTCCATTTGCTCATTTGCTCGCTGTCCGTCCGCACACACGCAGCGCGCTGTTTTTCTGGCGCGTGTGGAAGGGGCTGCAGACAGCATGGCGCTCACTGCTCCCCGTGCTTGTCCTGGGAAGGCGCGTTCTGGTGACGGCAGTGCTGTTTTCTCCTGAGAGAACAAATGGTAATTCTCTGCCGTCGTGATCTACTCCCTATTCACATTTCCTCAGTTATCTCAAAAGCTTTATCTTCTCTGTTTTGGTGGCCCTAGCATCCCTTTGGTTCCTTCATCTCCTCTGTTTCCTTTCAACGGGGTGTCAGGTCTCCCCTTGTCCCGTTGGGGCTGATGCAGCCTCTGGTGGGCGTGGCCCCGTGTGTGGTGGGCGTGGCCCCGTGTGTGGTGGGCGTGGCCCCGTGTGTGGTGGGCGTGGCCCCGTGTGGTGGGCGTGGCCCCGTGTGGTGGGCGTGGTCCTGTGTTGTGCGCTGTTTGCCACCAGGATCCTGGCCTGCAGCCACTTGACCCTGCAGGTCTCCAGACACTGCCCAGTGGCGCCCCATGAGAGTTGCTGGCATGGGGCACACTCGATTCAGTTTAAATGTGTATAAACAGACTGCCTCGGAGCAGGGCGTGTGAGAGACCTAGCGTGTCTGTGCTCAGCGAGGCCAAGTGCGGCTGAAGACTCCTCTCCGCGTTGCCCAGGCTCTCCTCTCTTAGGGCGCCGCTTTCCACCTGGGGGTTTTCGCATTTGATGGTCTGTGCTTGATGCTGTTGTTGTGTCCACCCACGGCTCATTCAGTGCTGACTTTTCTAATGGTCTTGTTTCTTCAGTGCTGGCTTGTTGGCTTGTTTGTGAAAAGGACCCTGCCTCCTTCCCTTCAGGCTCATTCCGGCTCGTGTTGGCTTTCAGCGCTTGATGGAGGGAGCTCTTCTCAGAAGCCCCCCACCCCGCCTTTCAAGCCTCCGTGTCTCCTGGGACCACGGTACTTTGGGCTCACTTAATACCTCCCCTGCAAGCCCGAGCCTGGGACTGTTTTCTCTGGGGAAGCTGGTTCTCTTAGATGAGGAATGAAATTTTAAGAAAGTAAAGTGAAAGCAGTGATCTGTTAGGAGCGTCAGTTGTTTCATGTTGCCTGCCACGTGCAGGGTGCTGAATTTTGGGAGTGCAGGCAAGTTACCAGAGAAGGGGTGTGTGCCGCCGCCTCTTTAAGTCCCCGTGGGAATTCAGGTGCATTGTCTGGAGCAAGCGAAGTGTAGACCGAGAACCAGAGGCTGGTGTCTGCTGCGAGAGAGGTGGAGCCTGGGGTGGAGCAGGGGAGTCCAGGCACAGCATGGGGAGTGCAGTCGGAATTGATCGTTGAATGGGTAATGCTCACTGTTAAGTAAAGCCAGGACTCGCGTGCGAGCATGTGTCAGTGACTTCACTTAACTGGTTACTCAAAGAGGGAACCAGTAAGATGTTCCAGCTGATTCAGATGAACCTGCCTCAGGGAATTTGTATTCTCTGTCTGACAGAGCCCTTTGCATTGCCAGGAACAGGAATAATTTGTGTGGCTCTGTGTGGGAAACATTTGCATTGCTGTTAGTTTTCTCCAGGCTCACGTCTGCAGAGTTGGGGGTGAGCCTGTGGAAGGCGGGGGTGGAGGGAACCCAGTGACTGAGCTGAGCCGGCCACCAGTCCCCCTCTCCTCTCCTCCCCCCTATTTCACAGTCTGGCGATTTTTCCCTGCAGTAAGCCCATGGGTCCCTGTGATGAGAGCTGTGATGGAGGATGGGCACGGGGGTCTTGTTGGCTTGGCTGTAAGAGGAATTGAGAAGGGAGAAGAGCTCTGCACAGGTACAGACGCGGGCCCGGATGGGAGAGGTGGTGGTGTCTGGAGAGTGACATGGGGAAGCTGACAGCCTGCTTAGTGAGGATCCTGGGGCAGGAAGACGGGCCTGGGGAGCCCGGCCTGAAATGGGCAGAGGCTGTGCAGCTGGAGGGCCTGGGGTCGGGCCTGGGTGCGCCCAGGATGGGTTATTCATTTTCTCAAGAAACAGCCCACGGCAAAGGAGACAGGTGAATGACCAATGAGCACCTGGAAAGGTGTTCACGGAAATCGTGTCTCAGACCACAGTAAAGCACGCTGGTCTGGCTGCTAGAATGGCTACACCTTCAAAGTGTCAGGACCATGTGAGGTGGGGACGAGCAGCGGGGCTCTCAGCCCCGCCTCTCACGTTGATGGTTCCTTGTGATGTCCGGCTGCCATATGACTTGTAGTTCCTCGCCCAGGAGCTTACCCAGAAGTGAGGCAGGTCCACAAGGCTGCTTTGAATGTTCAGACAGCTTTATTTATAACAAGAAAAGACTGGAAACGACCCAGGTCCCCGCCAGCACGTGAACAGGTGACCGGAACGTGGTGTTTCCATGCTGTGGAGCAGTGCTAGCCAGCTGTTCGCGGGTGCCGGCTGGGTCTCGGAGAGCCGCTCAGGGAAGACTGTGGACGTTGATGTGCACGTTCTGTGTGAGTCCCACTGCGTAAAACCGTGGAAAGTGCAGACAAGTCTAGTGACAGCACAGCTGGGGGGAGAGTGGAGGGAGAACTTACTAGAGGGCCGAGTGGCGGAGCAGAGACGTGTTCGGTGTCTGTTGGTGTGATGTCAGAACTCACAGCTGTTGTTGTTCAGTTCCTCAGTCGTGTCCCAGTCTTTGCAGCCCCAAGGACTGCAGCATGCCAGGCTTCCCTGTCCTTCACTGTCTCCCAGAGCTTGCTCACACTCATGTCCATCGAGTCGGTGATGCCATCCAGCCATCTCATCCTCTCTTGTCCCCCTCTCTTCAATCTTTCCCAGCATCAGAGTCATTTCTAATGAATCAGCTCTTCCCATCAGGTGGCCAAAGTATTGGAGCTTCAGCTTCTGCATCAGTCCTTCCAAGGAATATTCAAGGTTGATTTAATTTAGGATGGACTGGTTTGATCTCCTGGCATTCCAAGGGACTCTCAGGAGTCTTCTCCAGCACCACAGTTCGAAAGCATCAGTTCTTTGGTGCTCAGCCTTCTTTATGGTCTAGTTCTCACATCTGTACGTGACTACTGGAAAAACCATAGTTCTGATTCTATGGAACTTTGTCGGCAAAGTAACGTCTCTACTTTTTAATACTCTAGGTTTGTTACAACTTTCCTTCCAAGGAGCAAGTATCTTAATTTTGTGGCCATAGTCGCTATCTGTGGTGATTTTTGAGCCTAAGAAAATAAAATTTGCCTCTGTTTCCACTTTTCTCCTATTTGCCTCAAAGTGATGGGACTGGATGCCATGATCTTAGTTTTTTTTAATGAACTCTCTGTATTGCCTGCTTTAGATGAGTACAAATTGTCACACATAAATTATGTCTCCATAAAGTTGATTTTTAAAAAATGCTCTCTCTGAAAATAAAACTTAGTTTTGTAACAGCTGAGCCTTCCTTTCTGCCTATAATTCTCATGGTGAGATGAGAGTCTTTACTTAAAGTGCTGGGTGACTTAGGCCCAGAAGTAGATTAAGCTGTCTTCTTGGGGGATGTTTTGGGCATGGGGAATCTTGAAGGAGGCATGTTTGAAGGAGCTGGTGGGCACTTTTAAGGAGCCCCCCTAGCTGAGTTGGGTTAGATGGAGCACGGGTGGGTTAGGGACGCTGCGCGGTGAGACCCTCCCCACAGTGATTTTCCTTGCCTGCTTCTCCCTCCCTCCTTGACTGCATGTTCCTCTCTCAACCCGGAGCCAGCATTCCTGTGTGGCTCGTAATGAGGACTCAAAGTGCGAGTGACACGGTGCTTGGCTGTTTCCTGAGGCCCGTCTGTTTTCGGGGAAGTTGTAGGACTAGAGCAGAGGGGCCCAGGAGCTTCCCATGCCCGAGTGAGGAGTGTGAGGACCTCTTGGTGGCACTTGCCGTCTACTGCCTCTGGGACACCTTTTCCACTTTTACAGGTTGCTGCAGAGCTGTAATGATGACAGTCTGAATGTTGCGCTTCCCATGAGGATGCTGGAGGTGTTCTCCTCTGAGGACACTTACTTGCCTGTTTTACAAGATGCTAGCTACGTGGTGTCCGTCATTGAACAAATTTTGCACTACATGATTCAGAATGGTGAGTTGGTGGTGTCAGAACTGAGGGTGGCGCTGTTGTGAGCAGTTGGCAGTGGCCAGGGCACTTTTCAGGGCAGGGACCGCGAGTCTGCGGCTGGGATGGGACCTTTGTGGGTCACAGACTCTAGCATCTCTCCTCTTCTCTACCCCCCTCAGAATTGGGAAATGCATCTAATCTCTAACCTTCCCTGTCGCTTGAAAGTGAAGGAAACTAGTCATCCGAGGTGCAGATACCGGGGCCTGCTGTGCTGGGCCGGGCTGCCATGGCTAAACTTGGCAGCCTGGGTGCTGGGCGCAGGCCGCCTCCAGCACAGCGACATGCTGACCCACCTGGAGAGAGCCTGTCCCGGGAATCAAGTGGTTCAGTAGAGAAGAGGAAGATGCTCAGTTTGTCTGACATTTCTCATTAAGTGGGTGACATCCGTCTTCAAGCGGCCGCGCTGTTGGGTGTAAGAAGCTCCGTCTGAAAATCCTCTGAGGACGCCTTAGTGACGCTGGCAGGGAGATGAGGATGTGCACATGGCGCTTAAGACTTCCCTGACAGCTGAGTACCGTGAAATAAACCTTTTCAAGAGTTTACTCCAGGGAGTCCCTGGTGGCCTTGTGGTTAGGACTCGGCGCTTTCAGTGCCAGGGGCCCTGCTTCAGCCCCTCGCTGGGGAACTGAGATCCCACGGACCACACCATGTGGTCAGCAACAGCAGCAAAACTCTGACTTGTTATCACAGGTTGGGTATCGGAGCTGCAGGGCTCCTGGACTCCAGGAGCGTTAACGTTAAAATGGATGTGTTACTGGTCGTAAAAGGAGCTATCAAAAGACATTCCAGGACGGAACAGTTACTGATAAAAACATAATTTTGCTTTTGTTTTCTTGATGGACTACTCTAGGTTAAATCTAGCTAATTTAATCCTCAAGATTAAAATTGTATAAACTAAATTCTTATACATCCAGCCTTACTGATTGGCTAGTTAAAAAAAAAATGAAACCCTACTTAGTTTGTTGAAAAATTTGGGAAATTACTGAGTTAATTAAAAGTAAATTGAAAATTACAGAATTTGATCTTTAAAGAAGAAATTTTAAAGTCCACTGTATTGCTCTATTATTGTATATATTGATGTTAAGGCTAAGCATTTCATAAAAAGTTTTTACTTCTGCTTTCTAAAAGTGTGAAGGAGATAACTAAAGAATATGCATTATTTTTGAATGTGTCTTGCACTAGGCAACACTTTGAAATCTTACACAGAAAGTGCTGCTGCCAGCATCTTCTGTGGCATAGCTGTGTTTCGTCTTTTTTGATAAGTCACTTCCTGACATCACTAGTCTCCCACATTTTAGTGTCTTTCTCTTCATAAGTTTGTGTTACCGTGTACCAGGTTGCCTTAGCCTGAAGCTCTTCAGAGCTGCGACCAAGCTGTTCCTTATATGCTGTTCCTGCTGCCAGTCTGTTCAGTATACACAGATGTGACGTTGATAGAATAATGTGACACTTCAAAATTCTTCTTGATATGTTTAAAAATTTCTTGATGTATTTGTTTTTTCAGATTTTTAAAAAAAAATTTTAAGTATTTTTTTTTTACTATTGTGGGCTTTCATTGCTGAGCGGCTTTCTCTGGCCGCAGCAAGGTGGGGCTGCTCTCCAGTTACTTGGGTCCTTGGGCCTCTCATTGCAGGGGCTTCTTTGGTTACGGCTCCTGGGTTCTAGAGCACAGGCTTGATAGTTGTGGCTCACGGGCTCGGTTGCTCCCTGGCATGTGGGGTCTGTGGGCCAGGGATCAAACCTGTGTCTCCTGCATTGGCAGGTGGGTCCTTAACCACTGGACCGCCAGAGAGCGCCCTGTATTTTCAGTTTTATAGCAGAAGAGCTTTCCCTGTCTTGACGAGTGTTGCTGGTTAAGCAGTGTCTGTGAGGTTAGGGTTGGGGTGGTCGCGGAGCAGGTCTAGGGGTCCCCTGCAGGGAAGCCCTGTTCAGCGGCTGAACCTTGGGTGCAGAGTGGGGAGCCCCCAACAAGTGGGGAGTGTGTCCGTGTGTGCTTAGAATGGCGAGGTGCTCAAGACTACAGCTGGAGATGTGCGTCCTGCCTCAGGAGAGGGCGCGGCCCCGCAGGGCTGGTGGCCTGGGATGTTAGAGGTGGCAGAGGACCCCTCCCACAGCTTAGGCGGGCCATGCCCGTGTGTCTGCTTCATGCAGGTCGCCTGTAAAACACGTGAGCCCCTCGGTGTCCACACTGTGGTCTCCAGAGGGAGCCGTTCCTTTAAAGGGAACTTGAGTTCCGGGAGGAATGGCTGGGAGATGAGCAGGTGGGACTTGGACATCTTGTCCCGTCAGAAGGCAGACAAGTGAGCCCGCTGGCCAGAGTCCGGGCGCGAGGTGACAGCCAGGAGCACAGAGCTGTGGACGGAGTCTGCTCAGGGCCTGCGGTCCTGGGTCAGCTTGATGGTCTCTACAGCCACACAGTGGCATGGTTACTTGGAGGATGCCTAGGAGACAGCTTTTGAAAATCCCACTGTGAGCTTTTTACTTGGCTCCTGATTCAGGCAAACTAGTTAAAAAAAAGTTTAAAGACAGTTGGAGACCTGATCACTCATAGGTATTTGTGGTATTAAGAAGTTGTTATTAATTTATTTTAAGAAAATAGAGTTCTTTGATGACGTGCTGAAATAACTGTATCTTGGCTGGTCCCAGATGAGAGGCGGTGTAGGTGATTGGATGTAGTTGATCATTGTTGGTGCTGAGCAGTGGGTTTCTCAACTTTACACATCACTTCAAGCTACTTGGGAACCAAAAGATTTACTTGATAAAAACTTGCAGGAAAAACTAACTTTAATTTGGACCTATGGAGATTTATAAAGAGCAGTTAAAAATTGCCAAGTTTTTTTTCCCCTTGTTGTAAAAAAAAAAAGAGAGAGGGGTATTGATATTTTAATACAAATTGATACAACTTATAAATATGTTTTTCTTTTCTTTTAGGGTATTATAGATCTCTCTATTTGTTAATTAACAGCAAGCTTCCATCAAGTATTGAATATTCTGATTTATCTCGAGTTCCTATAGCAAAAATTTTGCTAGAGAATGTTTTAAAACCATTGCACTTTACGTACAACTCCTGTCCAGAAGGTGCAAGGTGAGAATGAAATCAGTTTATTGATTTTGTAATTTCACAAGATCTGTATCTAACAATAACTTTGGCACAGGATGCTGTCTGAAATATAGACTTGCAAGTCATTTTTGCTTTATTAGTGTGACTCAGTTTAAAGAAAAATGTACTTTTTCTGTCTGGCCTGCACCCAACATAAATTTATAATTCTGGTGACCTGGTTATTTTCTTGCTTTCTAGTAGCTATCAGAATATAGAAAAACATAGCAAGGTTTTGTTTTGTTTTTTTTTTAATAGGAATGATAGAGCATTAAGTTTAGGGTGCTCTAGTTAATCTGAAAAACTTAACATGTCTGATGAAAAGGTTATTTTGTGAACAGTGATTTTAATCAATGATTTTGTGAACAGTGTATTTTGATTTTATTACGAGCTTCCGTTTTTCTTCATTAGGCAACAGGTTTTTACAGCCTTCACGAAGGAGGTCCTGGCGGCCCCCTTCACGGAGCAGATCTTCCACTTCGTCATCCCTGCCCTGGCGGACGCGCGGACCGTCTTCCCCTACGAGCCCTTCCTGACTGCACTGCTGTCCCTCGAGGGCAGACGGCCCGCCACCAGTGGGGGCGCACCATGGCTCTTCTACTTTGTTTTAACTGTTGGTGACAATTATTTGGGTATGAAACGTTAGGGCGTCCTGCTGAGCTCACGTAGAGGCAGCATGCGTAGATAGGAGCGGGCGGGGTGGGGTGCACGGCCGGGTGTCCCCTTGTCAGCACGGCCTCTGGGGGAGGAGCTCCTCAGAAGAGCGCGTTTGCTTAAGGCCGTGGCCTGGCTGGTGTCCCCGGGCATAGTGTCATAAGGCAGGATAAGAAGTCTGATTTAACAGGGCCACACAGATTAAAAAGAATTTTAGAGTTGAATGGGCCAATTTCTGTGCGTGTGGGGCTGTTTTTCCCCGTTTACGCTAAGCTGCTGGGTTGCCTGTCGTAGCGTTTTGGTATCGTAGCATAATATATTTGAGTGTACACATCTGCACGTGAAATATTAGAAATGTAGTGTGTGTCCTGGTCAGAAATGCCTCTCGGAGTTTAGGAGAAGTGGTCACCCGTGTCCTCCAGTTTCTCACCCCCCCTAACTAACGATGTGGCTGTCTCACCAAGGCGCGCTCTCCGAGGACGGGCTGCTGGCGCACCTGCGAGTCCTCCAGGCCCTCCTGTCCCAGCTGCCTGTCTCGCCCGCCCGCGCCAGCGGCCAGGATGCAGCCAGCGACTCGGATGAAGAGGAGGGGGAGGAGGCCAACAGGCCGGCCAGCACTCCGGTGAGCCCCCAGCTGTGCGTGCGCCCTCGCCTGCGCCGCCCTGCGGTCTCCATGCCTCTTCCTTACACGCATGCACAGATATGTGGGCACACTTAGATGTGCGTTTGCCTTTTCAGTGTGAAATAGGATCACAGTCTATCAGTTTAGTTTTTTGCTCAGTTGTGTCCAACTCTTTGCGACCTCATGGACTGTAGCAGGCCAGGATTCCCTGTCCTTCACCATCTCCTGGAGTTTGCTCAGATTCATGTCCATTGAGTCGGTGGTGATATCTAACCACTTCATCCTCTGTCACCCCCTTCCCCCTTTGCCTCCAGTCTTTCCCAGAATCAAAGTCTTTTCCAACATAGAGACATGCGGTTTAATGTTTGGTCTTTCAGTGCAAAGTAGGGCTGCTCTGTGTATCACTTTAGTTATTACTCAGGACACCACTCTTTGAGTGAAGCTATTGGGTTAGAAGGTTAAGCTCCTGTTTGCAGGAGGAGCACTTACTGTGTGTCAGGCACTATTGTACTCTTTTTTATTTTTAAGAATTTTTAAAAATAACAGCTTGATTGACATACATTTTACCATAAAATTTACCCTTTTATTTTTATTTTTTTAAATAAATTCTTATCTATCTGTTTGGGGTTTTTTTTGTTTATTTGGGTTTTTTTGGCCTCACGGCATGTGGATCTTGTGAGATCTTAGTTCCCTGCCCAGGAATTGAATCTGTGCCTTCTGCAGTGGAAGTCCAAAGTCCTAACCACTGGACCACCAGGAAAGTCCCAGAATGAGCCCATTTAAAGTGATACACTATTCAGGGACTTCTCAGTGTATGAACATAGCTAGGCATCTGTTGCCACTGAGTCTAGAACGTCTTCATCACTCCACAGAGAAGCCCCAGCCAGGCCCTTTCCTCCTTGTCCTCCCCAACCCCTAAAAGAAAAGCAAGGTCGTTTCCTCTTAACTATCTCTTGACCACTGCAGAACATCTTTTGTCTATTTTCACAGATTTTATAGATGATAAACATTATGACTTACTTTAAATTTCATTTTATGTACATTGTCACATTTTATCTCCAAGTTCCCGTTCTCCCTCTTCTTACCTAGCAGTGTTTCCTGTGTGCTTTCAAGGAATAAAAAGCTTTATGTCACACACAGGCTGTTTGTCTTACCTAAGTGGTATAGTCTGCCACTGATGTCTTCTTCTCTTAATTACACAATTGCAGTGCCTTGAGGTGTGGCTGTACCAGATTTAAGGTTTTTGTTTTTTGGTTGGTTTTTTGTGTTTAGAATATGTCTCTCTGGTTGGTGCCAAGTCTAGTCCCAGGAAAATACACTTGAGAATATGCTGGGGGGAAAGGGATCGGGGGGTGGAGTGGAAGGGCTCAGAGGCTCCCTTAGCAGAGAGGAAGCCAGCCCAGCAGGAGGAGGATGGGGGACAGCCAGTGTGGCCAGGGCAGGGCTCGTTACAAAGGGCAAAACAGAGGGTTTTGGTGGGTGCTGGAGCTCTTGGTACATCTTGTCACAAGTCAGATGCAAAAATGTGTGAAATGTATGGTGAAAAAAAGGAAGATCTGATAAATGAAAAGTAGATAAAACTTCTGTTTTCAGAAGACAGTTTGTTCATACTTACCTTCTAGAGACTGTGACATTTAAATATTATCTGTGTATGCATACCTCATTTTATTATACTTCTCAGCTACTGTTTTTTATACGTTAAAGGTTTTTGGCAGTTCTGTGTTGTCAGATGATGGTGAGCATTTTTAGCAATACAACATTTTTAAATTAAGATAGGTGCATTGTTTTATTAGACATTGCCATCACATTATGCACTTAATAGACTACAGTAGAGAATAAACACAGTTTTCACATGCACTGGTAAACTAGGAAGTCCGTGTGACTCACTCTCTTTCGATGTTGGCTTTGTTGTGGTGATCTGGAGCCACGCCTGTGCTGTCTCCACCATGTGCCACTACACAGTATAATTGGTACCTAAGTGGTGAGAGAGGAGAGTGAGAAAGCTGGCTTAAAACTTAACATTCAAAAAACGAACATCATGGCACCCGGTCCCATCACTTCATAGCAAATAGATGGGGAAAAAGTGGAAACAGTGACAGACTTTATTTTCTTGGGCTCCGACGTCACTGCAGACAGTGACTGCAGCCATGAAATTAAGATGCTTGCTCCTTGGAAGAAAAGCTATGACAAACAGAGACAGCATATTGAAGAGCAGAGACACCAGTTTGTTGACAAGGGTCTGCTAGTCAAAGCTACTTGGTTTTTCAAGTAGTCATATACAGATGTGAGAGTTAGACCATAAAGAAGGCTGAGTGCTAAAGAATTGATGCTTTTGAACTGTGGTGCTGGAGAAGACTCTTGAGAGTCCCTTAGACTACAAGAAATTCAAATCAGTCCATCCTAAAGGAGATCAGTCCTGAATATTCATTGGAAGGACTGATGCTGAAGCTGAAGCTCCAATACTTTGGAAGAGCCGACTCATTGGAAAAGACCCTGATGCTGGGCAAGATTGAGGGCAAAAGGAGAAGGGGACGACAGAGGATGAGATGGCTGGATGCCATCACCGACTGAATGGGCATGAGTTTGAGCAAACTCTGGGAGGTGATGAAGGACAGGGAAGCCTGACGTGGCTGCAGTCCATGGGGTCGCAAAGAGTCAGACATGCCCGAGTGACTGAACAGCAACAACGAAGTGAAGATACATATGTATGAGACGCATCTCTCATACAGTGTTTATTTAGTAGATTGTTACAGATTACAGAAGTTACATTCATCCAGGTTTCCGAACAGTACAGTCAGCAATACCCAAGACTGCATATATAGTCATATTTTATTTACTCATATGTATATATGTGTATACACACATGAGGAAAGTACATGTTTCATTAATACACCAGATAGGTAAACTTCATTGAGTATTAGCTCAGATTTTAGTCAGTGTATCAGATATTCTAGAGAAGATACAAAATGACAGGTTTGTGTATTTCTTTAGATTTTTTTTTCTTAAGTTTTTAAATACTTGCTTAAACTGTGATATCTCAAGTCATTTAAAGTGGAAATTTTGCCAGATGAGAATCCGTTTTCACACAGGTGTGCTTCGTCTAGAGCGGTCTGAACACTGTGGAGTGAGCCCTGCTCTCAGTGTGAGGACTAGAGCTCCGTGAGTCCCCCAGCAGCTGCGTGCCCGCGGCCCTGCTCCGCAGGCGTCTGCAGGGGACGTGGGGGCCCTTCGAGGCACGACTTAGCAGAGACGCTGAGGTTGTTCTTCGTGATGCGGATAACCTTTAACATACTGCCTCTCTCACGTGTGAGTCGCGCTGAGCTCTGACAGGACGTGGCTGACCGACCGGTCCCTCTGCCTTTCAGGACGATGGGCGGCTGTCTGTGCTGTACATCGCCGAGGAGTGTCTGAAGAAGCTGGACACGAAGCAGCAGACCAACACGCTGCTGAGCCTGGTGTGGAGGGACTCGGCCAGCGAGGAGGCCTTCACGCTGATGGCGGCCATCTGCCACACGCTCATGGTGCAGCACCGCGTCTTGGTGCCACGGGCCAGGCGAGTGCTGCGCCCCCTGCCGAGGGGGTGCCCTGGGTTTGCTGCCCTGGTTGGGGGCTCGGGCCTGCCCGGGGCCGTGTGAGGGAGCCAGTGGGGGCTTTTCTCTGCGGGCTGTGTCATGGCTCGTTCTGTCAGATTGCCGTGATAGTTTACTTTGGTACCTGAAGAATCCTTTTGTTTTTCAAAGCAGTGAAGTGAACGTTTGAAGGACAAAACATGGAAGTTTAACTGTGGCCGGTGGGTGTGACAGTAACTTTGAGCTCCCCTTTCCCTGTGCTTTGAGTGATAGCCAAGCAGGTTCCTAGACTTCAACAGACACGTGCTCAGGGCAGGCAGGACGTGAGAGCGGACGTGGCGGGTCCACCGGGGGCTGAGGTCCTCCCGCTGCGGGCGTGTGGGGGCCTGCGTCCCCGGTGGCCTGGCAGAGCCCCCTCTTGTGAAGAGCTGTTTCTTTGGCTAGGAAAGCATGCTTTGACACAAACTGTGTGCAGGGAGCACTCGGCCGCAGCTGCCTTGTAAACAGTCGTGCAGCCAGCTAATGAGGTGCTGTCTTGGCTCGCTGGTGTTTATTACTGTCTGAGGAAGTGAGGCGTCGTGAGGCAGTGAGCCCTGGGTGAGTTGATTAGCTCACTGTGGGCTAATTGCATCAGAGCAGGATGTGAGATCTGAGGACCTGCAGCCCAAGCAGGCCGCTGATTTTATTGGAGCTCAAAGTCCATTGCTCTGGGCAGTAATGACTGGACTTGATGTACCACTGCCCTGGCCTGAGGTTTACTACAGAACTGCTTCCAAAAGGTGTTTAATGAGAGAGGAGCTTTATACGTAGCCTGGGTTTTATGAGTACAGCACCTGTTTCCTCTAAGAAAGTACTCTAGGAATTTTATTTATGGTTTAAATATATTAGGTTCTGAGTATTTAGAGTGTTTTTCATAGCTCGTAAAAGAGCAAATAGGCTTATTTTCGCTGTTGTAGATGTTAACTGCTTTCAGCTTTTAAGAAGGTATTTAAAAGATGATTAGTAAAGTCTAGGCTGATAACTCTTTCTCAGCTCCTCCCAGGCTCATAGCAATCCCTCTTATTTTCAGGGCTGGGATTTGTGGCTTTAGCTTCTGTTTAACGTTGATCGTCAGGAACTCTGAAGGAATTTGGAGGCCCTTTCTACATTGACATGGAAAGGTTTCTAAGATACGTGTTTAAGTGAAAAAAAGAAGTTTCAGAACAATGAGTAATGTTTTGTGTCTTAAAGGTGGGAAAGGTAGAATGTGTATTTGCATAAAGAATCCTGGGAGCATTCACAAGGATTCATGGGCGCGATTCATCACGTCTGGTTTCGGGGGGGTCGGGGGGCGGGGGCGGGTCGAGGGAGGCGGAGAGAGTGGACTTGGAACTGTATACTTTTTAACAGGGTTTTGGGTTTTGAATTATGTGAATTATTTTAATTTTTAAAGATTAAGTAGTTAATGAACCTCCATCTCCTTTTATGAAAGTCTG
The DNA here is from genome assembly GCF_003369695.1 of Bos indicus x Bos taurus. NCBI lineage: Eukaryota > Metazoa > Chordata > Mammalia > Artiodactyla > Bovidae > Bos > Bos indicus x Bos taurus. Next base: position 1,383,918 of record NC_040079.1, on the reverse strand, counting down.
TAGATCTTACCATTGAACTTGGAAATCTGAATACATTTCTGAATTTAAAAATTGTTCTTCTTTCGGAAAACATATTCACTAACTTTGAATGTGAGCAGGCATTCACTGGTTTTGCCGGGGGCAGGAGAAGGCCGGCTCTCTCCCAGTGTCTCGAGAACTGAGCCTCGCACATGGATACTTCGCAGCCACTGAGGACAGCGGCTCGCAGGTGCTCAGCTTTGCCCCTGGCCGACTCTCCTCTGGCTTCGTGGGCAGGAGTCTGGTGTTTTACTGGTGGGTTCGTGCTGCTGGGGGGTGTCCATGGTGCAGCAGGGCCCGCTCGCGGCCACCCGTCTCCCTGGCGCCCCGCGCGGTGGCAGGACCCTGAGCCCGGTCTCCCCCTCTGCCGTGTCCCTGTCCTGGGAGCCGGTTTGCATGTTGCCTGACAGATGCAGGGCTCGCCTGAGTTCCCTTTCCTCCTGGGCTCCTCCTCCTCACTGCCTTCTGCAGGTTCTTCGTGGTCTCTGTTTCAGTGTTTCTTAACCTTTGCCCTCTCTTCGTGTTCAGTTTCTTTTTTCCTTTCTGCTTGGTAGATCCTCTGGGGTCTTGTCCACGCGGACGGCTTTCCTGAGCCCCAGCTTCGACTTCAGCCCTTTTGCGGGGCGTCCTCTCCTTTCACAGTGCCTGCGGTGGAGCTCAGCATCTTCCCCAAAACCTGGGCGTCATGCTGGGGCTGCGGTGTCCTGAGGGCAGCCGCTAGTGAAGCGTGGCCCCTCCGCTTCCCCGGGCACACCAGCCGCATCGCAGGCACTCACTGGTTGTGTGGCACGGGCAGCCCCACGTGGACCGGCTGCTCAGCACAGACGGTCATGCGGAGCAGTGCTGCCGGGAGTCTAGGCTGGGATTCGCGCCCGTCTCAGGGATTCCCCGTGTGCGTTCAGTCCCCATGGTGTGTGATGAGCTTCACGCCCGTCTCAGGGATTCCCCGTGTGCGTTCAGTCCCCATGCTGTGTGATGAGCTTCGAGCCCGTCTCAGGGATTCCCTGTGTGCATTCAGTCCCCATGCTGTGTGATGAGATTCGCGCTTGTCTCAGGGATTCCCTGTGTGCGTTCAGTCCCCATGGTGTGTGAGTGCTGGGAACTTCGTGTCACGTGTTCCCAGACTAAACTGTCAAAGTACGACCCTCACTATTTCGTTGTCTTGCTTAAACATCTCCCAGTGAATCCTTTTGTTCGGGAAGTCTTCCCCTTCCTTTGCTGACTGTGGTGCGGTGTCCTCCCCTAAGCCAGCGTCGCTTGCCTCTCCTCTGTTTCTCGCTGTGGAAGGCTGTCCCTGCCTCAGCCAGCTTCGTCCCTTTCGCGTCTTCGCGTTCCTCTGTGCCTCCAGGCGTTTCACACCGCTCCCCTCCGCCTGCGCTAGTGTCTGTCCAAAGACAGCTGCCGCCTCCCTGCCTCCCCCTGGCTGCCGTGTCCGTCAGAGCCCTGCAGAGGCTGTCACCTTTCAGAAACCCCCCTGGTTTATTATATCCTGAGATTTCACCTGTGACTACAGCTCCCAGGGAAACTTTCATTTTACTGTAGGGTCTCCCTTTTAGAGAGCTGATTTTAAGGAGTTTGGATTTATACTTAAGGTGGGCAGAAAAGCATATTCTTGGGGGCTCTTTTGTTTCATTAACATGTAAAGACTTTGAAATGGCATTTTAAAGATAATGTTTTAAGGATCATGGCCTCCCTGGTAACTCAGATGGTAAAGAGTATGCCTGCAATTTGGGAGACCTGGGTTTGATCCCTGGGTCGGGAAGATCCCCTGGAGAAGGAAATGGGGAGAATCCCATGGATGGATGGATGGGCTATAGTCCATGGGGTCCAAAGAGTCAGACACGACTGAGCGACTAACACTTTAAGGATCAGAAAGGTTGATGTGACCATTTCTCTAGTTTTCTTGTTCATATATCAAATCAGAAGCCATTAGGATTAGTTTTATTACATCCTGTGCTCAGTTGTTTTTACCAGAAACTAGAACGAGCCAGCCTGACTGTGCCTCACGTCACTCATCCCTGGTTTGGGCAGTCGTGAGCGCTGTTTCCTTGTCTGCTCTCTAAATACCACTAATGTGGTCGTGGGCACTCCTTAGCTCTTGATTATAGAATCATAGTTTTAATAATTTGAGATTGATTATGCAAATGACTTCAGAGGAAAAGAATATAAATTCATGTTTCGTGTACGTTCCAGAAGTAGTCGTCACTGTTCATGTTTTTGTAAACAAATTTTAGAGGATTTTAGAACCAATACCGAGAATGTACCTACAGAGAGAAACAATTTTTGGCGGGGGGGTGGGCGCTGTGATTTCATGTTTACTTTTATTATCAATGATATTTTCAATATAAGTGATAGATTTAAGGAGCTGTTTGATTATTGTTATAATTTGTATTGTTACAAAGATCACATAAAATTTGTGAGCTTTTTAATATTTTCAGTACACAATGATTTTATTGTCTATCTTGAACTCATATTTATAAATGAATTGGCAGCGGTTATTGTTGGAGATATCAAACTAATAAACTAGGCCTGCTTTAGTCAAATTTAGGAATATAATTTATAGTGGGTTTTGAACATCTTATAATTTTCTAAACATTTTTGACTGACACTTCACAGGAAATACAAGTAAACTTGGAAAAGCATACACAAAGCTTATTTAAAAGTTTTTTAAGTTTTCTTGTAAAAAAAGCAAGGGAAGGGGTTATCCAAGAAGTCACATAAGGTCCCAGCGGTGCCTCTGCTGTCTTCCTGTAAACTGCAGTAGGAGTGAAGGCGCCCTTCTTTTCTTTTCTTTTTTTTTTTTTGAGTATTAATTTTTTTTAAATTTTATTTTATTTGTAAACTTTACAATATTGTATTAGTTTTGCCAAATATCGAAATGAATCCGCCACAGGTATACCTGTGTTCCCCATTCTGAACCCTCCTCCCTCCTCCCTCCCCATACCCTCCTTCTGGGTCGTCCCAGTGCACCAGCCCCAAGCATCCAGTATCGTGCATCGAACCTGGACTGGCGACTCGCTCCATACACGATACCATATATGTTTCAATGCCATTCTCCCAAATCTCCCCACCCTCTCCCCCTCCCACAGAGTCCATAAGACTGATCTATACATCAGTGTCTCTTGCTGTCTCGTACACAGGGTTATTGTTACCATCTTTCTAAATTCCATATATATGCGTTAGTATATTATATTGGTGTTTTTCTTTCTGGCTTACTTCACTCTGTATAATAGTGTCTGTTTCCTCTTGAACGGAAACTGGAGAGAAGCCTCGTCGTCAGGGGAGGGAGCTGTGTGTCTAAACTGTTGTGGTTTTGGTGCTGGGACGTTGACAGAGCACAGCAGTGTGTCGAAGCTGATCTTCTGTCCTTAGTCCCCGGTTTGTCTGTGAAGGAATGATGTTTTAGCAGGTTGCCTCAAACTGAAATTCATCTTAAAACTTTTATTATCATTAAGGAAATTGGAGTTAATTTTTTATCTTGCACTATCTCACAGATGAAATTTATATATGTATTTTCGTATTGACTTGGCAAAAAGAGTGATCCTTTGAGCAGGAAAACACAAAGATCACATTTGCGCCTGTGGCTGCAGGAGTGGACTGGTCCTTGGGTGGCTGACCTGTCGTATTTCTCTTACCTGTGACCCTTTACACACAGAGGAGGTCTCTGAGAATGCCTTGCTGTCGTGACCTTCACTGCCTGTGTGTGAGCAGGAGTCTCCCACTGTGTCCTCTTTAATAACTTAAGTCGTCCTTGCAGACAGACTGCTCTGAATTTATGACCTGGGTTGGAAATGTTGCCCTTTACTAATTAACTCATAGTGTTGTCTCAGCTAAATAAAGCTTCATGGGTAGTTTTAACTATATCCCAGTGTATGTAAAGCATACGTCACTTCCTCGCCTTTTAGCGGTCAAGCCCAAATAACATTAACGTGTAGAAAATGGTTTAATAATTTGTGTTTTTATTGCCTGTTGAGTGATTAATTTACACAGTTTCAGAATGTTGACTTGAAGTATAACTTTTGAAATGCGTATGTATATTCATGTGGAAAGATGTTAGTTACAACCTTGGATGAAAGGCTGTGTTAGAGGAGGATGTGTTGGGAGAACCCACTTTTGTTTACTTCTGTCTGGTGTGTCTGGGTGATTTACTCCAAGATACTAACTGATTACTTCTGGGAAGATGGGTGAAGTGCTGCGGAAGACCTTGTCTCTCGTGCTGCTGCCGTTAAGAAAAAAGAATAGAGGACGTGCCTCCTTAGAGCAGTCGTTCCTCGGATCTCTGAGGAGCTAAGTGTCAGGATTTATACTAACACCAAGTTAAGACATCACGTCAGTGAAGTTATACTAGATGGTACATTCTTTCACAGAGGCCGTGGTTTCTTGATTAAGGACAAATAAGGCAAGCAGAACCTTCTTGAATTCTTTTCTGTTGAAAGGTCATGGTTTTCATAGCTTTGTTTTTATTGTTTTCCATGGTTTGTTTAATTGATCTATTGTCTTCTTACTGTTTTTTCATTATTCCAGTCATTCTTATTTTTTAATTTCTCAACTGAACGAATTAGTGTGGTGCCCATACCATGCGTAAGTGTGTGCTCAGGGCAGGTGTAACTCACTCCTGCAGACTCTTCCTGTTTTTAAGCTGGAAGAGACCATAGCCTCGGTGCGGGAGGGTCCCCTCGTTCTCTGATGCAGACGCTGCTCGGGGCCACGTGGCACCTGAAGAGTGGCGGGCCGAGCGGTCGCCTAGAGTCTCCCAGCCCGGGACTCATGGCTCGGGCACGTTTCACATCGTCCTTCGTGCTTTCCGGAGTTTTAAATGGTTCTCTGTTTTTAGACGCACCCACTTTCAGCAGCGCTGGGTCTCCGCTGCTGCGAGAGGGCGTCCTCTGTGGGTCTTCGCTGTGGCGCCTGGCTTCTCACTGTGCTGGCTTCTCTCGTGGAGGAGCACAGGCTCTAGGCCCCTAGGCTCAGGGCTTGTGGCCCTCGGGCTGTGTTACGGGATCTTCCCGGACCAGGGATTGAACCCGCGTCCCCTGCGTTGGCGGGTGGATTCTTACCCACTGGGCCACCAGGGAGGCTCAGTGATGTGCTTTTAATGTCATTTGGACATCTCAAAATGCACCACGCTAAGACACGATTGGACTTTTTAAAACCAGGACTCTGTAACCCCTATTGTATACTTAGAAACTGCTGGTGCTGAGGAATATATCTGATGTTTTTGACTGAATGCAGGAAAATAACCAACTTAAGACTTGAAGAGTGATTGATTTATCTAAGCCCCATTCGTTTCTCTTCCACTACGGGCATTTAAATTAATGCACTTTTGGCAAAGTTTGGTCTGTTAAAATACTTTTTATTATACTCAGAACAATATTTATGGCAACTGGTTACTAACTGTAGAGAATTCTGGATGCACGTTACATGCTGCTTTAACTTAGATCATCCCATTACTGTTAATGGCTGACCTGAGGAGACCCCAAGGCTGGTGGCCTCACTGTTGAGGAGGTGGGGCAACCTCTGCTGGCTCCTCAGGAGCCTTTGGGGTGCTGCTTGCTCCGTCATGAGCTCGCTTGACAACTCGGGTCCAACAGCATCCCAGAGGTCTTTTCCACCCTGAAAATACAGTGATTCCGTGTTAAGTTCAGCATCACACAAAAGGTGGGTAAGACTAGATGGTATGTAGGTCTTCAGAATGCAGCGTTCTGTTTTCATCCTTAAGTTTTGGTGCCAGGCTCACTGCTCGTGCGCTCTCTGACTCCACCAGGAAAGCCCTATCCTCATTAGTGCTGCTCACTGAGCAAGCTTAGTCTTCGCTCTTTGACTTCATGGTTCTTCTGAGATGATTGTAAAGGCAGATCACATCCCTTTCTTAAAACCACGTTTCCCTACTGTCCTAAACCTTTTCTTAGTGTGATCAGTCTCTTAAGTTTGAAATTTAATTTCTGAGTCCTGCCTGTCTAAAAATGTGACTAGAAATTAAGTCCTATTACAAAAACGAAGTATAGTAAGTAAAGCTAATTTAAAATTAAACTTAGGTATCCACAAAGCTCCTTAGTCTTCTGATTTTATACAGGAGGGGTTTTTTAAGCCTTTAAAATATATTTTTAGATTTAAATTAATTTTGACGTGTTAGCATTAAAAAACGATTTACACATTGGTGTGTGTGTGTTTTAAAGGTAGGGCATTACAATCAGTTGGAAAATGTTACTGTGTGTGAGTGATATTGGTGACGCACAGCACTGTAACACATCGCTGTCCTGTGCTGTGTCCTGAGGGCGGCACACGTGGGTGCGCGTGTGAAGGGCACGCCCAGCTCTCTTTGGGGTCGGTCTCACAGGCGCAGCTCGGGGCCGGCTTAGTGCCGTAGCAGTGAGAACAGGCCCCCAGCATTCGGGGTTCCCGGGGTGTCCTCAGCTGTGGGGAGCAGCCACCGTGGGAGGCGTCAGGACAGATATCTTCTCAGTTGTACGTTATCTTCCGTCTGTCACTTTTCTCTTTTTGGAGAAATATATTGGATGACGATTTGCTAACTCTTACTTATTTTCCCCGTTCCTTTTTAGGCTTCTCTACAGTTTAGCCTTCAATGCCAGGTTTCTGAGACATCTCTGGTTTCTCATATCTTCAATGACAACGCGGATGATCACAGGGTAGGTGTTACAGAGACGGACACATTAAGCTTAAGGACGTGACAAGTGGCCGCCAAATAAAAAGCATTGTAGGGAGGTATTTTTAAGTACTGCTTATACCGAGCTTATTTCATTAGGGAAAAAAGTCTAGATGTCTCAGTTTCACAAAATGAAAAAATTGATGCCTAATCTATGTATAGTATTAAGTGTATGGCTCTGTCTGAGGGTAAATTTGTTTTATAAATCATGGTCGGGCCCTCCCTGAGGTCTGGGGTCGAGACTCGGAGCCACCGCTGCAGGTGGTGCAGGTGGGAGCCCTGGTCAGGGAGCCAAGGCCCTGACGCTGCACGGTGTGGCCACACACACACACACTCCTAGTCATGTTGTGGAAACCAGAAACTTGACATTTCTTTGCTCCGTGTCTTTTCTGTGCTTTTGATAGTGAAGATACAGACTTGAAGCAAGTCTACCACCATTACAAACATTAAAACATACAAGATATTGTAAAAATTGGTTTCTAAACCTCTTTGTTGAAATAATTTGATTTTTTATATGAAGTCTTGTGTAACTTGCAGGCTAGAATCTTTAAAGTACATATTTATTGACTGTGTGTAATATATCAAGAATTCATTCGATACTCAGAAACCCTGCATGGTAAGCAGGTGGAGGCCGTTGCCATGCTGAGTTTCTCTGTGAGGGCTCCGTCCTCTGTGCGGTAGTGTGAGAATGTGAGCTCAGTTCTCGGAGACTCGGCTTCCCACACGCACTTGCCTGCGGTGGTCACCGCCGGAGGTCCCACCTGCAGCCGCCAGCCCGCCTCCCCGCAGGACAGCCTCTGGCAGGAGGGACCCGAGACAGGAAGCCGCATTGGAGTCTGGGCGCCCGGCGCTGCGTTCGGTACCACCCACTGCCCTCCTCCCCTGCTCTGCGGCCGCCGCCCGCGCCATGCTCTCTGGGTTGGAGCTCGTCGGGGTGGAGGGTGGAAGAGCGCCTGTGGGTGGGCCCCCACCGGCCCTGTGCCAGGAAGCCTCAGAGAGGGACTGGCAGGCGCTCGTAGTACAGGCTGAGGTGCTTTCGTGTGATTTTAACACATGTTTGTGAGTGAGGGGGTTCTGAGTGCCTGCGCTGCAGCTGATGGAACTCAGAGCGGCGAGGTCCTGTACCTCACGGCAGCAGCAGTAGAGATGTGGGAGAAGTGGCTTCCGGTCCAGAGCGTATCTTCTGTATCCTTTCATTTTCAAAGTAAAGCCCGAGGTTTCTGGTTTCCTTGTGTGAGTGTATTTCAGCCTCTGGTGGCTGTGCCCACCTTGGCGTTGGTGAGCAGCAGGTTTGTTTAGGCAAGAGAGCCCGGGGGTCACTGGGGCAGGAGGTTATTGTCGCCCTGCAGGTGTCTTAGCTTAGCAACAGGGTCCCATCCCGGCCCCGCCTGCTGACGGCCTGTTTGTTCCTGGCCTTGGTGTCCCGCGGGGGAGGGAGCACAGCGTGTGCACGTGTTCTGTCACGGCGGTGGCGATCGTATTAAGTTATTAGCGTTATAAGTCAGTGAAATGACACACATTTTTAAAAACTCATCACTTCTTAGCCCATTTGAGGACATGTGTCTTTTGCGCGTATAGTTTACTCAGGTCCCACAGGGAACTCACAGTGTGTGCTAACACCTTCCTGCTGTGTGGCTCATCACGTTTATATCACAATAAATGCAGGTGAAGTGCCCGACTCCCCTGAAAACAGCACGAAGGGTATTTTGAAAGTAGTTTGGCAGCAGGGCTTACCCAGCTGGGACTCCTGAGCTTTGGCACGCACGAGGCTAATGGGGCGCGTGTCGGGGTGTGGACTCCGGCCCCCACCGCCCTTGGTCTCGGGGCGCACCGGCTCCTCGGTGATTGGGGTGCAGGTGCAGCTGAGGGGGCCAGAACCTAGCCTGTCGCGGGCCTGTGCGGCGAGGCTGGCCTGCTTCATCCTTGTCTTTAACTCAGCGGGGACTGTTCTCACCCTGCCTGTGTCTTTTCACATTGACTGCAATGGCTGGTGGTGCTACAGTAGACAGGAGTGCATTCTCTGAGAGCTTCTGGAGAAGACGAGAAGCTCCGCCAGTTCAGGGGCGAGTGCAGTTGCCATAAGAGCTTCCGCTCTGAAGACCCTTGTTCTGAGGGGGCATGCAGAAGGGAGGGCTTGTTTGACGTCTCGTTGATGCTACTGGTCCAGCCAGCTCTCCCAGTCACAAGTCAGTATCTTTTCCTTTCATTGTAGTAAATTATGGACTTTTTATTTGCACGAAGAGTTCAAACCAGTCAATCCTAGAAGTCAATCTTGAATATTCATTGGAGAAACTGATGCTAAAGCTGAAGCTCCAATTCTTTGGCCACCTGATGCGAAGAGCCAACTCATTGTAATAGACCCTGATACTGGGAACATTTGAGGGCAGGAGCAGAAGGGGATGACAGAGGATGAGATGATTGGATGGCATCCCCAACTCAATGGACATGAGTTTGCCAAGCTCCAGGAGATAGTGAAGGACAGCGAAGCCTGGTGTGCTGCAGTCAATGGGGTCAAAAAGAGTTGGACACGACTGAGCAACAAGTCTTTGAGATGGGTCTGTTTTCAGAGAAATATTTCAGTTGGTGTTAATGGCAGAAAGAATCATCAGCAGAGAGTCGAGAGACATTATTCGTGTCCATCCTGGTTGGTTAAGACCACAGGCACATAACTGACCCTTGTTGCCAGTCACTTTTCTGTTGTTCTGTAACTGACTTCATGGGGGTTAAAGAGAACAAGTGAGCTAACGTTGAGTGCTTGCCCCCATCTCGTTTTTGGGAAGCAGTTTAAGAGTTTTGTGCATCCTGGCACATACGTGCATGGCGGGCGATGAGGATTTCAAGTGCGAGTGTTGTCAACAGGGCCACAGCTAAGCAGTTCAATCGTGCACCTAGATTCAGGAAACACTCCCTCCACACGGCAGCTGGTCAGCCCGGCTTGTCCCGTGTTCTCCTCAGTGTTGTTTGGCAGCATTTCCAGTTTTTGTGCTTCTGCAGTGAGTGACGAGGGAGCTGAAAGATACAAACCGTTAGCTTTACTCACTCAGCAAAGCAAATGGCGTTGCGCCTTTTTTCTTCTACTGTGCAGATGGCACAGGACTGGGCTTGATGGGGTTACTTGGCAGTGAGTGGCGGGGGCTCCTGTGTCTCAGGGCTTGGCCTTGCTCTGGGCGCACAGCCTTTTGCTCTTGTCCCCTGTGGGTGATGAGGGAGGTGACAGGGCGGTCGTGCTTGTTCTCTGTGTGTGTGCTCTCGCTGCACTTTTATTGGGGGTGGGTGGCTTCCCTCGGCGGGGTGCTCTGTGCTGAGTGCTGCTGCGTGTCTGGGCTGTGTTTCCGCCCAGCCGGGCCCCTGTGTGAGCGCTGGAGCTGGCCTGCTGACCCCTGAGCGGGGCTGCTGGACACCTGGCACCAGGTGGCTCCCCCTCGCCCACAGCGAGAGCGGCGCCTCGGCGGCCTCAGCTCCAGCCCTGCCTCCCGGGGGACGGTGGCAGCGCTGGAGGGCCAGCCCCTGGAGCGCGCGCCTTGCCTCCTAGACGGGAGTGGCTGCCTGGGACTGAGGACCGAGAGGAGGAGGGATGGGGCAGGTGAGAGCCGGCTGGCCTGCGGGCTGCCGGCCCGGGACTGGATGGGTGTGCGCTGGAAACTGGGGAAGCTGTGTGAGCCCGTGTTCGGTGGGGGTGTAGGCTGTGGGCCCCAGCTCTTGGGAGGGAAGGGGGCCAGCCCACCTAGAACTGCCCCAGGCCCGCGGGTCTCCTACCAGGGAGCACAGCTGTGGGTCTGGTGAGTGGAGGCGCGGCCCAGGACTGAAGCCGTGATGATCTGCTGCTGCGTCTCTGGGCTCAGTAGTGAACTGCCTCCAGTGTTCCTCAGTTTACGCCCCTGGACAAACCTTTCCTGAGACCAGAACTGTCTGCCTTTGTAGAGGGGACGGGGACGGGGATGGGGTTCAGCGTAAGAAGCAGAGTGTGTGTCCTGAGGAGTGCTGCCGCAGACCCTGACTGCCCTTCAGGGACCCTTGGGGCTTCAGATAAACAACCAGCTTTATCTGGTGGAGAATCGCAGCAGGGATGTTAATAAAGACCGGTGGCTTGGTGTCCTGTTCTTTAATGTACGTTATTTATTAACCTGTGTTGTTCGAGTGACTTTGCCTGCCCTCTAGGTCTTTGAATTGCTAATGTAAATGTTATTTTCCCTGCTTACATTTGTCTGATGTCATGTCTTAATTTGTTCCCAAACTCAGCCATTGTGTTTTTCTCTCCTTTCTCCCAATTTCAAGGTCTATGGTACCATTGCTTCAGGTGATATCAAGGGGCTCGCCTATGTCTTTTGAAGATTCTAGTAGAATCATCCCACTCTTCTACCTGTTTAGCTCCTTGTTCAGTCACTCACTGATTTCCATACATGATAACGAGTTCTTCGGAGACCCCATAGAAGGTGAGAATTCTGAGCAATCCATTTGTTGATGACCTCATGCAACAAATTTTCGTAGATGATAGAAGAGTTTTAAGCCTTTTAAGTCTTTGAGTGTGTAAGAAATGGGAGGGGGAGCCCAAATATAATAGAAAATTGGATTATGTTTTTCAGTTGTAGGTCAAAGACAATCGTCAATGATGCCTTTTACTTTAGAAGAACTGGTAGTGTTGTCTCGATGCCTTCGCGACGCGTGCTTAGGGATCATCAAACTGGCATATCCAGAAACAAAGCCAGAAGTTCGAGAAGAATATATCACCGCCTTTCAAAGTATTGGAGTAACTACCAGTTCTGAAATGCAGCAGTGTATACAGATGGAGCAGAAACGATGGATTCAGTTATTTAAGGTGATGAGTGTATGAATATTTTGTTTACTGAGGTCAAATAACGTACAGGTTTTTTTTTGGATGACTCATTTTAGAAGACTAGAGATACGGGTTTGTTTCCGGCTTGATAATTTGCAAAACTTGTAAGAAAAGTCTTTTTCATTTTATGTTTGCCTCCTTTTAAAGCCTTGTTTTGACATTCTTAAATATATCTGTTATAACTTGCCCCAAGTACTTTCAGTGACAAGGTGATGTATAATTAAAATTTTTTTTATTTTTCAGTAAAAGATCTCTTATGAGTTTTATTTATTTAATCTTAAGAAATTGATTAACAAAGGTGGAATAAGATCATTAACTTACTGCAAGTTGAATATAAATTATTTTAAAATACCTTCATTTTTAACTGTGCAGAAAGAGAAGTTATGAGTTACTGTGGCTGAAATGTTGGCAGGAAACCACCACCACTGAGAGAATACAACTACTGGGGTGGAAAAAAGAAAAGAAAAGGGTGCTTGACTTCCCGTGAAATTTCTGCAGCAAACACACCCGTCAGCTAAAATCGCTCATTAAAGGAGCAAGAGCAGAAGAAATGCATTTCCCAAATTGAGCGCTAGATTTACAGCCCGCTTAGCGCCGGCGACCTCTGCACACTGTGCTCAGCTGGAGTCGTCAGCTGTCCCTTTGGGTCTTTTATCACTGCTTTGTCAAGCTATCTATTTAATTGAAAGAAGTTAATTGAATGAAAATGATCAACTAAGCTTGTATTAATATTGCTAATGGAACTTTCTTCTTGGCCATGTTTGGAGAAAGATGTCAAGCTAGACTTTAGGAAAGGCCCATTAATGCTTGCACTTAACCTGATGGGCTAATTAAGGGCTGCTTATTCATCCTGCGAGCCCACGATGGGCTCTGTGCGGCCCGTTCTGCCTGGTTTTACAACACATTTCACTTCTGAGCACCAGCATTAGTAGCAGTGAGAGTAACTGATAATGTTTTGATTGCACTGAATACAGTACTAATGCATCATTGAATTTATAATATGTGCGGATTGATGTAATATATATTTGCACAATTTATTTTAATTACCTGTCTCTGTATTCCTAAGTAAACTCTTAAGGTCACATGTTGAGCCCTTAATATGTCCTTGCTTAAAGACTAACACTTTTGCATCTTTTCTAAGTTAAAATAAGCTATGTCACCCATTTAAACTTGTAATTCTTGTGTAAGCTTTTCCTGGACGTGGCTGTTAATGGTAGCATATGTTTTTCTTTTAACAATCTAATTAAACTCTGGGATGTTTGTTAGTAAAACTTTCCACTATGCATGTTATCAGGTTTCGTGTACAGTATCAGATACTTTCATTATTTTATAGCACCTGTTCACAGTCTTGTAATTTTCAAATACCGGGCCTTATCTTTAGCACCCAGAACCTTCTGAATTTAATCATGCTGTATTAAGATGTTTTTCCCCAGTCCTGCTTTATTTTGCATAAGCATTAAGTGAAAATTCTGTAGTGAATTTGTATTTAGGCCTCAAAATGATTCACTACTAGTTTATTAAGGATTGCAGGGGTTTTGTTTGTTTTAAAAATTAGCGTGAGCATTCACCTTTTCTGAAACAGGATTGTCTTTAGGTTTCAAATTGAGTTATGAAGATCTGAATTTAGAGCAGACTTGTTTGAAGACAAGTTTTTGAATAAGATTCCTCCTCTTTGTAAAGATTTTGTTGTTATCGTTCTGCCTGCTGTTGAGCTAAGCCCACCCCCCACCAAAAAAAAAAAAGAAAAAAATCAAGGCACGGTCTCTGAACAGATTCAGCTGATATTAGTTATTTTCTTTTCAGAAAAAATTGTCTTTAATATGAAGTAGAATTTAACTCTCAGTGGTTGCTGTCTCAGATGGTGTTCTGAGGACTTCACAGGGACCAGTCCACGCGAGCGGTAGTTCTGTGAGGAGGGTGCGGCAGGCGCCCTCGTTTTACAGATGGGGACACTCAGCCCGGGGTGGCGTAGCCAGCGTGTGGACTGTGCTGCTCCTCTCCACCGCCCCTGGGAAGTGTGACGACGAAAGTTTAGCATTTCTGTATGTTTCAGTGTCACATTTGAGGTGAAGAATTCAAGGAATCGAATCCACCAAAGAAAGCAGTAGCGTTTTGCAGTAACTGCCTGCATTCTGCTGATTTTGACAGAGCTGCGCGTGAGGAGACCTGGCTCCTGCAGCCGCCAGCCATTTTCATTTTTAGCTCCCGATGGTCCTCCCAGACTGGTCTCCTAGAGGGGCTCTGGGGCTGGTCACGGAGCAGACCTCTGAGTGGATGGAGGCATCCTTCTTTGTCACTGTAGGAACCGAGGTCCGTTCTGAGCCCCACACTGACACTGCTAAAACAGTTTGTACGTTTATCAAATTTATCAGCTTCTCTCCGCATGTAATTTACAGCTGTGACTGCGTTAGCCCTGGCAGGAGACAGGAACTCCTGTTTGATGTGCTTTTGTGAGCAGCTGCCAGGCTGCCCTGGAGTTACCCCGAGGGGGGAAGTTGTGCGGGAACCTGCTTGCTTACTGCGCTCATCTGTGCGCAGAGGGACTCGGAGAGGAGGGGCTTTCTCCTACCTGGTGGTTGATTTGGATTTTTCAGTGTCAAAAAGACTGTTTAAAAAGTGAAAACAGAAAACCACAGCAGTGCCCTAGCTGTGATTGAACCGTGCTATCATTGACTGTCAGTGTGACCAGTGAGGCAGATCCAGGCTTCCTCTAAAGTGGCCGAGCTGCCTGCCATGTCTTTGTCTTTGAAAGTTTTTTTTGGCTTTGGTTTTGCCTACTCAATAAAGTGGATACCTTAAGAAGTAATTTTGTAGTGTTTTAAACATGCTGGAGAATACTAATAACTAAAGGCTCTATAAGACTAGGTTAGCCATCGACAACAGGAATCCGTATCAGATACTTAATGACTTTTATGGGCTGGGGTGTCATTACTGTCAATTATTTTAAACACACACAGTGTTTATCCCCAGAACCCTGGCTCTGCGCTGTGCTGGGGAGCCATAAATGAAATCGGGCAGTCCCTGTTCTTCGAGCATCACTACATAAGGAAAGAGACTCGGCAGGAGAGCTGAGAGCACGCAGGATAGACACACAACCGCTGAAGTCATTCTGAGCTGACGGTCACATGGGGAAAACCATTCTGGCCTTCTGTAAGAGAATAATCTTAGAGCTGGTACTTCACTGGTTTTTCTTGTATTTTGTTTTTACATATTCTTCACTAGGAAATCAAAATCTAAAAGACTCTTTATTATATATTGATCACATCACACATTTACCCAGTTAGATACCCGTAAATCATGTGCCTTGTCCTATGCTTTGTTTTAAAGTTTTAAGGTAATTACCTAAGATGTTTGATTTTGCCCACTGCATTTAAGATCAGAAGATTATTACAGGCGCCTTTCCAATTGTGGAGTATATATGCTTTTCTTTGGTTGCACTAATAAAGCTAAATATCAGTGATCTCCTCTTAGAAATGTCATAGTTGAGTGTTCATAGCTTTAAGTCCTCATCAGATATATTATTTATGTGTGTAAATTTATTTTATGATGTAAAATGTGTATTGCTTAAGACTATTTCCCTAAGGTCAAGATTTTCTTGCCATCTTGATAGCCAGTGGACTTTAAAACATACAGTAATCTTGTGAAACAGTGCATGTTAATTTAAAACCTTGAGCTGGGACAGTTGTCAGGTGTGACTTTCATGAGACATCTGTGTGTTTCTAACCAGTTGTCTGCTTGGTCTTTGAACATTGGGTTTAAGGGACACCTGCTCGTGGGTGTCACTGCTTGGTTTCCAGCTGTGTGGCTGCCTGGACCCCAGCTCCCTAACAAGAGAGTGACCCCAGGGCCCTCAGCAGTGACAGCCCGGAGTCCTGGCCACCAGACCACCAGGGAATTCCTTTGTTTTTCACTGTAGTGGCATATAATCAGTCAGACGTAACAGTTTAGTGCATTTCTGAATATTTGCTTAAACAATCTTGTTAGTTCTCAAGTATTTATCTAAGGTTTAGCTCCAGCATGGAAGAGCATGATACGGGAGCCGAGTGAAACGCATGCATAAATGTGAAAGGGCGCATTTATACTGTGACAGTCTCCTAAAGCTGTGTGTTGCGCTGGCGCATCTCAGTCACCCTGGTGTTCACTTGTTGGCTGCCTCTGTTCATGTTTCTTACTCACTGGTTCTCGGGTCTCACTGTCTCAGGGTCTCCTCAGGGCCGGTTAACAGCTGCTGCCTGGAGTTAGCGCTGCTGCTGCTGGTGCCCTTTGCGGGTGCTTGTCAGCGGAGGCTGCAGGCCCGGGCGCAGTCAGTCCCGCGGGGCAGGTGTGGTGGCTCCTGTCTCAGTGTGCGGACTTGCACCCCGTGACTGGAGGCCTGTTCACGTCTAAACCTGCCAGTCTTTCTGTGTCCGTACTGTCTTCTGTAGCAGGCATATCTGCGCCGGGAAATTTGATAAAATTTACTGAGAGGAAAACTGTCTTTTTGATCTCAACACTGGGTGTCTGTTGATCCAGTTTAAACTTGTTACTCCAGTTTTCATTGCCTTTGACATCTCGCGTCACTTCATGTGGTTTTTTAATGGTTACTTCTGTGAGCTTTGGTTTTTCAGCACTAAATATTTCTAGCAGCTGGTGGTACTAAAAATGAATGTACAGAAAGGGAATGTGTTTAAAGGTGTTTTGAAATCACAGAATTTGAGTTTTGTCTGACTCTTTGTGACCCATGGACTGCATCACGGCAGGCTTCCCTGTCCATCACCGTCTCCCAGAGCCTGCTCGAACTCATGTCCATTGAGTCGGTGATGCCATCCAACCGTCTCATCCTCTGTTGCCCCCTTCTCTTGCCCTCAATCTTTACCAGCATCAGGCAGGGTCTTTTCCGGTGAGTTGGCTGTTCGCATCAGGTGGCCAAAGTATTGGAGCTTCAGCTTTAGCATCAGTCCTTCCAATGAATATTCAGGGTTGGTTTCTTTTAGGGTGTACTGGTTGGGTCTCCTTGCAGTCCAAGGGACTCTCAAGAGTCTTCTCCAACACCACAGTTCAAAAGCATTACTTCAGCCCTCAGCCTTCTTTATGGTCCAGCTCTCACATCCATGCATGACTACTAGAAAAACCATAGCTTTGACTGCATGGCTTTGTTGGCAAAGTAATGTCTCTGCTTTTTAATATGCTGTCTAGGTTTGTCATAGTTTTTCTTCCAAGGAGCAAGCATCTTTTAATTTCATGGCTGCAGTCACCATCCACAGTGGTTTTGGAGCCCAGGAAAATAAAATGTACCACTGTTTCCACTTTATCCCCCATCTATTTGCCATGAAGTGATGGGACCAGATGCCATGATCTTTGTTTTTGAATGTTGAGTTTTAAGCCAGCTTTTCCTCTCTCCTTTCTCCATCATCAAGGGGCTCTTTAGTTCCTCTTCACTTTTTGTCATTAGAGTGGTATCATCTGCATATTGTAGTTGTTATTTTTCCCAGCAGTCTTGATTCCAGCTTGTGCTTCATCCAGCCCGGCATTTCACATGATGTGCTCTGCATATAAGTTAAATAAGCAGGGTAACAATATACAGCCTTAATGTACTCCTTTCCCAATTTTGAACAAGTCCATTGTTCCATGTTCAGTTCTAAGCGTTGCTTCTTGACCTGCATACAGGTTTCTTACAAGGCAGGTCAGGTGGTCTGGTATCCTCGTCTCTTAAGAATATTCTACAGTTGTGATCCACACAGTCAGAGGCTTTAGCGTACTCAGTGAAGCAGACATAGATGTTTTTCTGGATTCTCTTTCTCTGATCCAACGGATGTTGGCAATTTGATCTCTAGTTCCTCTGCCTTTTTAAAATCCAGCTTGTACATCTGGAAGCTCTCGGTTCATGTACTGTTGAGGCCTAGTTTGAAGGATTTTGAGCATTACTTTGCTAGCATATGGGTTTCCTTGGTGGCTCAGCAGTAAAGAATCTGCCTGCAATGCAGGAGACCTGAATTCAGTCCCTGGGTTGGAAGGATCTCCTGGAGAAGGGAATGGTAACCCACTCCAGTATTCTTGCCTGGGGAGTTCCATGGACAGAAGAGCCTAGCAGGCTACAGTCCATGGGGTCACAAAGAGTCAGACAGTACTGAGTGA
This sequence comes from Bos indicus x Bos taurus, assembly GCF_003369695.1. Classification (NCBI taxonomy): domain Eukaryota; kingdom Metazoa; phylum Chordata; class Mammalia; order Artiodactyla; family Bovidae; genus Bos; species Bos indicus x Bos taurus. The sequence goes on along the minus strand of NC_040079.1, from coordinate 1,366,288 downwards.
CTAACACTTTGTTCTCATGTGAGATGAGTGCAATTGTGCGGTAGTTTGAGCATTCTTTGGCATTGCCTTTCTTTGGGATTGGAATGAAAACTGACCTTTTCCTGTCCTGTGGCCACTGCAGTGTTTTCCAAATTTGCTGGCATATTGAGTGCAGCACTTTCAGAGCATCATCTTTTAGGATTTGAAATAGCTCAGCTTGAGTTCCATCACCTCCACTAGCTTTGTTCATAGTGATGCTCCTAAGGCCCTCTTGACTTCACACTCCAGGATATGTGGCTCTAGGTAAGTGATCATACCATCGTGGTTACCAGGTCAATAAGATCTTTTTTTGTATAGTTCTTCTGTGTATTCCTACCACTTCTTCTTAATATCTTCTGCTTCTGTTAGGTCCATACTGTTTCTGTCCTTTATTGTACCCATCTTTGCATGAAATGTTCCCTTGGTATCTCTGATTTTCTTGAAGAGATCTCTAGTCTTTACCATTCTATTGTTTTTCTCTATATTTCTTTGCATTGTTAACTTAAGACGGCTTTCTTAACTCTCCTTGCTGTTTGGAACTCTGCATTCATATGGGTTTTTCTTTCTCTTTCTCCTTTGCCTTTCACTGCTCTTTTCTCAGCTGTTTTTGTAAGGCCTCCTCAGACAACCAGTTTGCCTTCTTGCGTTTGTTTTTCTTGGGGGTGGTTTTGGTCACTGCTTCCTGTACAGTGGTACAAACCTCCGTTCATAGTTCTTCAGGCACTCTGTCCACCAGATCTAGTACCTTGAATCTCTTCGTCACCTCCTCTGTATAATCATAGGGGATTGAATTTAGGTCATACCAGAATGATCTAGTGGTTTTCCCTACTTTTTCAGTTTAAGTCTGAATTTTGCCATAAGGAGCTGATGATCTGAGCCAGAGCCAGCTCCAGGTCTTGTTTTTGCTGACTGTATAGAGTGTCCCTATTTTCGTCTGTGAAGACTATAATGAATCTGATTTTGGTAATGATCCTCTAGATCCAGTTAAATTTTCATGGTTTCTTAAAATTTGTATTTTTCTCTACAAGTTAGAAAAAATAGTTTAAATAAAGGACAAAAATGTTCTTAGGAGATATGACATTTCTAAAATATTTTGGAAATTCGTCATGGCTCATATTGCCAAATATAACATATAAGAATATGTGTCACCCAGTTAAATTTGGATTTCAGATACACAGCAAGTGCATTTTAGATACAAGTATATCTTGTGTGATATTTGGGGCACATTTATACTTTTTAAAACCCTGTATTTGAGATACGCTTTGAATAAAGCAATATTTGAAGATAGTCACACTAAGAGTTCTGTTTGCTGCTTGTCTGCGAGTCAGCTTCACTGGCTGAGCCGTGCTCTCCCTGCGTCTTCAAGTCTGGTTTCCTGTCCGCTTTCAGAGGCGCTTTTCCGCAGTGGCTTCTGCTGCCAGCCCTTCCTTGCTGGCGCTCAGGCCCGGCTCACCCTGTGCCTTGTCCTTGCCTCCTTCCTCCCCTCTCCCACACCCATCTTTCTCTTTCCTTTTGTTTTTATAAGGTTTTATGTATGTATTTCCTTCGGGCTGTGCTAGTCTTCATTGCTGCAGGGCCTTGGGAGCAGGGGCTGCTCTCCAGTGGCCATGACACGCTTCTGGTGGCGGCGGCTTCTCCTGTGCAGCGCGGGTTCTCGGGCATGCAGGCTCCGGGGCTGTGGCTCCCAGAGTTAGCTGCTCCTTAGCATGTGGGTTCTTCCTGTATGAGGGATCAAACCCGGGTCTCCTGCACTGGCCATTGGATTCTTGACCACTGAGCCTCCAGGCAAGCCTTCTTTCCTTTATTTTTGAAAGAGGATACAGTGATACCAGGATAGGACATTTTATGTTACTTCTTTTTCATCTGTAGAATATCAGAGTATGGAAGGGAATGCCTATATTGAAAGTGTATGTTCGGTTTCACAGTAATTTAAAGTAAATTATGGCGTTAATTACTTCTGAAGAGTTGGATCATGTTTGCCACCTCTGGAACAGAACGTCCTCGGCAGGAGAGGTTGGCCGGTGTTGAACGCCAGGAGGTGGAGGACAGCGTGTCTCCTGGGGTCAGGCAGCTGTGGACGTGAGCAGATGACTGCTCTGCAGAGCGCCATCTCCTCAGCTGTGCTGTGCGGAAGTGTCAGGACTTGGAGGGGGTGTGGGGGCGATGGGTGAGGGCCACAGGCGAACGGGTGCCTTTAAATAAACACATTAACTGTCAGAAGGCGCGGCTTTTGTCAGCAGTTGTGGGTGGTGGATAAATTTCAGCACAGTAGCTGTTACACCTGAATTCACTTAGAGTACCAGTGTGGGTGTATGAAAGGAGAGATGCTGTTCATCGTGCCCAGGGATCCTGCTTCTGTCCCCACTGTTGGACGAGTGCCTGCTGCTGCGCTCCGTGTGAACCCCGCCGAGTTTGTCCCGAGCCAAGAGAGCACGCAGAATGTAGCTCACCGAGGTATCCTTCCTCCTGGGGAGCAAAACTGGGAGACACCCGGGAGTCCGTGTGGTAGGTCACCGGCCACGCCCTGCTGTGACCAGCAGTTAGCCAGGTGGAACCGGACTCGCAGGCCACTTCCACTGCGCTTGCTCAGTCGTCATCAAGCACCGCCTGTGTGTGGCCTAACCCCCGAGCAGGCGCCGCCGCCGCGGGTGGAGGGTCACACGCTCTCACTGCTTACCTGTGCTGGTTTCTTGCTGATTCAAAAAGGACATGCCGTAGCATCACAGTAGGCTTTAAGATGCCGTGCAGTGGACGTCACAGCAGAGTTGGCAGCATATGCCCACCAGTGTGAAAGCTGTGTTCTAGATCTTGAGTGGTTTTTACTGGTGTCGTTTTGACCGGGTGGCCGAGCTCCTCAGCTGTTACTTTTTCTCTTTCCTGGTTATATGATCCAGCTGGAGTCTGTGTCGGGGAGGCCTGAGATAGCAACCAGGGACCCCTTCTCTCCCACTTTGGTTGGACACAGAATGACATTTCCTAATGCTTAGTTCAAATTGTATTTTACTGAATTGGAAGCAGTGTGTACAGAAGCTTGGCTGACGATCAGAAAACACGGTCAGAGTCACTAAGTACAGAGTGCTTGCAGGATCCTCTCCTGCTTACAAAGGCCTTGGTCTTGTGAAGACGCTTTGGTCTCCCTGTTTTATGTTGGTTTATCTTTGTTTACTACACACGCATTTCTGTTCTGTGTGTAACTTGGTGTCTTCTGAAGCCCAACAGTACTGTTAGGGTCTTTAATCACACATCACAGGGTTTAGCACTGTCAGTCGGGGGTGCCGACTGCGCTTCTAGGCAGGTGGTCGTATTCCATGTCGGGGGGCTCACGGCAGGGCTCTGTTTTTTGGAGGGGCTGATGTCCCCTGAGGGGGCAGCAGTGTGGTCTGGGCTGGGATAGCGCGTGGCGTTGGGCAACCAGAGCGTGCGGGAAGGCTTTCTGGAGGAGGGTCGGCTGGGCTTGTGTAGAATTCGGGGGGTGCAGACGAACGGCAGAGGCTTCCGTCCAGGGACACTGGAAGCACCTCTGGAAGGTGCAGAAGGCGCGTGTAGGATGCTGCCCCCCTCCCCTGCACCTCAGGTAGAGCGCTTTTCAGGAGAGTTAGCGTGCTTTAACCTCAGGAAAGCCGCTCAGGTGAGCTTATACATTGCCACGTTGTGTTTGAAAAATTGCCGCCTCCCTCGTAGCTTTTAAAAGTCAGCCCTTGCACGTTTGCGTCATTTTCTGTCTTTGTACAGAAGCTTCCTCCTGTGGTCACAGAGCGAGACCCTCCTCCGTGAGCGGGTTTGCTGTTGGGAGCAGCCCCTCAGGGAGGACCCCCGTCCCGGGCGCTGAGGGCAGCCATGCGTGCTTCTGCCTCCAAGCTGTGCGGGCGTCCCCGGGCTGCCTGCCTCACCTGGTCCTGCTCCCCCCTCAGGTCATCACCAACCTGGTGAAGATGCTGAAGTCCAGGGACACGCGGAGGAACTTCTGTCCCCCCAATCACTGGCTGTCAGAGCAGGAGGATATTAAAGCAGATAAGGTATTCCTGGAAGATCTTTTACATATTTTTCATTAAACTTATTTTTTCAGTTTGTATCTTTTCTGAGAAGAATAAATCTTTTAAGGTTATTTATCATGTAATTAACAATTAGGAGTAAACTTTTGTTGCTGACTCTTAGATCACAGAACACATAACAATATTACTGGCTGACACATGCATCCTGCATTTGTTGTTAATCCTAATTTGCTTTAAACCACAAAGTGTATTGACGTGTAATGGTTTTTTGGGGGAAGTTGAAAAACTTTTGCTTTTATTGTATCAATATATTTTTGGTATTAATACTTAAAAGAGATGGAAGTTATTTGTGACTTTCTAAAGGGACAGAGACAAATGTGAATATTACTAAGATCTAGATGTAAAGTAAATTCAGTAGTGTAACCTGTTCTGAAATAATGAAAATAACATTACCAAAGGACTCAGGGTGTTTTTAAACACATGACTGGATTCATCTCAGAATCTCGGGGCTGGGGGCAGAGAGTGACTGGGTATGTAAGAAGCACGACTACAGAAGTGTTAGAGAAGAGACACATCAGGAGCGTCTCAGGAGCATGGCTCTGTCCGCACACACGCTGCATCTTTGCATTAAGCTTGTGGCTGGCGCCCAGGCTGAAGAGCTGCGGCCGGTCCTGTAGTGGTGAGGGCCTTGGGGTCGTGGGCCTTTCTGACGGGTCGGATGAGGGGACCTGAGAGACAGTGGGTCAGTACTTACAGCCTTATTTGGCTACTCATTCACACAACTTGTTTTAGTCATGAGAACGTGAATATTTGGTAATGGTAATAAATTGCTAGATTTTAAGGTGATCTGGTTTCTTTGTAAAGCAGTCATTTTGTGGTGACTTACTATGTCCAGATATTACATGTTGTTGACTAGAGCAAGTAGCGATTTCCCTGGAGTGTGTTTAGGAAAAATAACTGCAGTGTGACAGTGTGAAAGCATGGCCCGCGTCGGGGAGAGTGTGAGAAGGTCTCCTGGGAGGGAGCGGGCGGGTCTGAAGCCAGGGCCGCGCGCTGAGCAGGCTGTCGCCCCGCAGGTCACCCAGCTCTACGTCCCGGCGTCCAGGAACGCGTGGCGGTTCCGGCGGATGGGGAGGATTGGGCCCCTGCGGTCCACGCTGGACGGTGAGTGCCCTGCACCCGCGCACCCCCGTGCCCCGAGCTGGCCGAGCATGGGCTGTGTGCTGCCGCGTGCGCCCTCCGGGCTCCTGGCCTGTGGTCTCTGACTTTAGTCATCCGGGTCAGGAGTGTCATCGCCGGAAAGCGCCTCGTGCCTGGGTAGCCAGCCCCCACCACCCCCACCCCCCCCGCCGGCAGCCCCAGTAGCGCCCCCTGTGCCAGGGTGTCTGTGAGTGCGGCCTGGCAGAGCGCAGCCCCGAGTCTGGAGGGGACAGGCGGGCTCACAGGGCATTCTCTGGTTGCAGTAGGTCTGGAGTCTCCGCCGCTGTCCGTGTCTGAGGAGAGGCAGCTCGCCATCCTGACCCAGCTGCCCTTTGTGGTTCCGTTTGAGGAGCGGGTAAAGGTATGCTTCCAGTTGGTTCTTTGCAGATCGACTCAGCCAGTTCAGTGTGAAAAAGTAACACCAGTGGGAGATTTTCTAAAGCCGGCTGGTGCCTGTGATTGAATAATGTATTTTCTTACTAGATTGTAATAGTTGACCATGGTTTATGAAAGCATAACCCAACCAAATACCTCTTGAAAGATGTTTTGTTTGTATTCACCAACTTACTTAGCGAATTTCTGAAAACTGCCACACTTCACTACTTACAAAACAGCTTCAAGAGGGTGTTTTTAGGCCTGCCCGCTCTTCTCACAGAACATTTGACACTATTGACATTTCTTCATTAAAACACGCACATTAACACAACATTGTAAATCAACTATACCGGTAAAAAGTAAAAAAGGAAACCTCACACACACTCGCACACTCGTACACACATGGCGTCACATGGCTCCTGACCGCCCTCTGCTGGACTTCTAGCGTAAAACCAGCTGCTGGGTTTTTCTCACCCGGGGGCTCGCCCTCCTGATACCAGCATCGATGCACTGCTTCTCTCAGCTGCTCTTCTTCCTGCTCCACCTGGAGTTTTATAGAAGTCTCCAGAAGGAAGTACCGAAAATGTGCCACAGCATGAGATTTTAAAAGTTTGTTGTGAAGTGGGGAAAAGGAGCAATCTTACATAAATACTGCACCTTTATTGATAAGCGTAACATCAGTATTTGGTATCTTGGCCTTTAAAGCTTGCCTCAGAATTTATGCCTCAAAATTTATTAAAAGAGTTAAGGTTTATTTAACAGTTTCTTCTTCTGGCTGCTTGTGTTTGTAACAAAATGTTGTTTTCAAGTAAGCTTATAATTTCTCCTCTGTTAGATCTTTCAGAGATTGATTTATGCAGATAAGCAAGAAGTTCAAGGAGATGGTCCATTTCTGGATGGAATTAATGTCACAATAAGAAGGAATTATATTTATGAAGATGCTTATGACAAACTTTCCCCTGAAAATGGTATATATCATTCTCTGTATGTGTTCATATGGCAGGGGGAGGCGGAGGGGGTATAGGAAAGGGTGATCATTACAAAAATTAGTGTTGATCGTCAATTACGTCAGATTTGGGGGAATGCGTATCTATTATCAAATAATAATTCTAAGATTGGCAAGTACTTATTGCTACAGAAGCCTTTGAGATATTGTTTTTGTTTTTGTCTAAGATAAGAAACTCTTCCTGCCCCCAAAAATGTCTTTAAAATTTAGTTGACAAGCTTTAATTATAAAAATGTTGGTGGAGAGGCATATACAGACTGTATTTTGTTTATAACAGTCTATGTAAATATCATAAAATGTAAGCCAAGTTAAATATACTCAACACCATTGCAGTCCACATTTCTTGATAAAAAGGTAAGTGTGCTTCAGTGGCACTTGTATTAGATAAAGAGAAGTACATCGTGACGTTACTTTGGACGGCGCTTAGAGGTGGATGACACATTCTTGTCTTTGTTGATCTCTGGCACTCAGCCTAACAGTCTTCGTGTCACCGGTGTGCTTGCTGATGGTTCAGCTTCAGAATTTGGTGTCCGTGCTGTCACCTGAAATGACTGTTACATCGGTGCAGGTGGTGCGAGGCTGTCAGATGTGGGGTAGCAGTTGCCTGTTCTAGGGCAGCAATTTAAGTTTCTTCCAGAAAAGCAGAGCCTCTCATTTTGAATATGTTCTCTCTTCTCAGATAAAGAGCTGTTTTTGTCATTTTGTAGGAATGGCAGAGGAAGGCTGACATCAATCACTTGTTCCCTTACTCTGTTCTCGATTTTGTGTGCAGAATTTTTGTTTTTCGCATAACTTAGTTTTGTTACATAATCTATGCTGTAGCCCGCTAACATCAAGTATCGCAAACTGAGGCAGACTTTGAGCTCCAGTCTGACTGCAGACTGAGTGCTCCACTGTGCAGGGTACTCTCACCTGGGACGTCATGTTTTCAAAGCTTTTTGTATAAGCGAGGCAAAAACCAGATACCCTGATTCCTAGTCTAACACATTTTGGGGAAGAGCAAAAGCTCGCCCTCCTTTGGGACCTGCAGCTCCTTAGAGGCGAGCCACAGTAGTTGTGCTGTGTCCGTGTTGCTGTGCTGGCAGTCCTCTGTCTGTGTGTCCCGCTTCACTGAGGGCCTCGTGGTCTAAGCCAGGGTCCCCACAGCTAGCGCTCAGTAGATGTTTGTTGAACTTGTGTTTGAAAACAAGAAAAACGAGCTGTAACAGGGTGTTAAATTGGCCACGATTGGCAGAGTGTTCAGGGAGGAGCCGAGGTGTGCTTGATGCTGGAGGCTTCCTGAGACGCAGGACGTGAGGCAGGACTTGGGAACCAGGAGCCCAGTGCCGCGTGAGGGGTCACGGGGGAGGGTGTGGCTGTCCACGGCAGACCCGCTTCTGTGCTGGTAAACCAGGGCTTCCGGCAGGGGCTCGAATATGTCTGAGCTCTTCAGCCAAAGTGAGACTGTGTGTTAGCAACAGTTTTCAATTAACTCTAAAACTGTTTCATGGAGAGTATGCCGTTACTGCTCAATGACACAAGCCCCAGATTCCTAGACACAAGCCCCAGATTCCTAATGACTGCTTAAGCTTGAGAGTTACTCAGAAGTTGGCCACACGCCAGCTCTTCAGTCGTGCATGCTGATAGCCTCACCGAGTTTAAAGAATTTGGAAAAATCATATAATATCTATATTACAGTGCTTTAAATCTTTAAAGTGTTCTTTAAGTCTGACCTTATCAATTAAGTTTTAAACCATATATTTGATATTTTGCTATGCAGATTGTAAAATTAAATATCATCTTAGTATGTTTAATTTACTTACGGAAAATTGGTTTGAAGTGCTTTGTTGCCTAGTCATTTACATGTAATCAATTAATATGGTTTTTCCATATATCATCTAGTCACAGAAGCAAATAGTGGCCATTCCTTATGGGCTCTCGTATCTCATTGTCGTCTCAGAACAGTCTTCTGAGTTGTGGGTTTCGCCTCCTTTGACATGCGAGCTGACGTGGTGGAGCTCAGAGCAGCTGGGTGGTCTCTCTCACAGTTGGGAGCTCGGCGAGCAGGGTGACGTGTGTTTCTCCATGTGGACTGTGGGCAGGGAGCCCGCCTGCCCTCGGAGCCCGTGGCTCTGAGAGAGTGGAGCGGGCGCCTCCCACCACGGCGCTCTCCGTGTGGCCCACTGTGTGGGGTGGTGGCTGGAGCCATGCTGGGCTCCGTTCCTGAGAGCACGCTCTGCTCCTGCGTGGTGGTTTGGTTTTGTTTAATGGGCAAGATTTGTTACCTTGTTTTTCTGAAGAAGAAATGATAACAGGGTAAAATCAATGTCCAGTTGACCCTTGAACAATGCAGGTTTGAACTGTGCAGGTCCACTTAGGCAGATTCTTTTTTTTTTCCCAAGAAATACATTGGCAAACTTTTTGGAGATTTGTGACAATTTCAAAACACTGGCAGATGAACTACTACTACTACTACTAAGTCGCTTCAGTCCTGTCCGACTCTGTGCAGCCCCATGGACTGCAGCCCACCAGGCTTCTCCATCCATGGGATTCTCCAGGCAAGAACACTGGAGTGGGTTGCCATTTCCTTCTCCAGTGCATGAAAGTGAAAAGTGAGAGTGAAGTCGCTCAGTCGTGCCCAACTCTTAGCGACCCCAGGGACTGCAGCCTACCAGGCTCCTCCATCCATGGGATTTTCCAGGCAACAGTACTGGAGTGGGGTGCCATTGCCTTCTCCCAGCAGATGAACTACTCAACCTAGAATACTGAAAATATTAAGAAAAATTTGTCATGAATGCATGAAATATATGTAGATGCTAGTCTGTTTTATCACTTGTTGCCAAAAATATGCACAAATCTATTATAAGAAATTAAAGTGTATCAAAACTTATGGAGACAGAGGACATCTGTAGGGCCCCCGAAGCTGGGAGGGATGGAAACAGGCACCAGGTGCTGGGGGGAGTCGGAGCTGTGGGAGCCGCCTGTCTGCATGCAGTCCACCCGGACGATCAGGGCCGCCTCTGCTTGCTGCTGCCCGAGCCCAGTGTAGCCGGAAGCTGAGCCCCACCTCCACCTGAGCATGCCCCGTGCCAAACGGAGTCCAGTGGAAAGTGCCCGCTTGCACGTCCCTGTGTCTCCCTCATGGCAAGCGCAGTCCCGTGAGCCCCAGAGAGTGCTGCTCATGGCGCTGGGTGCACTCCCTGGGCGCAGGGAAGAGGCGGGACGCTCCTGGGAGATGTCCAGCTGTCTGGTCTGTGTCCGCAGCTGTGGGTACCACCCCTGCAAGGCAAGGAATCCAGCGTGAGGACCACTGTCAGGGAAAGGGAGACAAAGGAAAGGAAATGTGTGAAGATGTGGCGGCAGCTACATGCAGGCACAAGAGCTTGGCACTTCTTGTGACATCCCTTATCTCGTATTGAAGGCGTGCTCAGGACACCATAAGAAAGGCATTCCTGCAGACACGATTTGAGAAAAAGCGAAGTCCAGATGTATAATAACGTTTTTTCTTCTATGCATGCTTTTACTAACTCTGTTTAATTTCCAGTGACGTTGATGTAATTAAAAATTACTAAGCAATTGTGATATGTTATTTTCATAATATTTTAAGTTTACATATTTATTTTTATAAAATTCAGGATGGCTTTATGAGTGTAGAAAGCAGTCTGGGTTTAAAGGTGCCATGAGGACAGGAGAAGCAGCACCTGGCCCCCACGGGCAGCAGAGCGCTCCCCGCGCCATCGGGACGGTCACTGAGAAGAAGGGACAGCTGCCTGAACAGGGCTCCAGCCAGACAGCGGTGCCTGTTCTGGGAAAGACCGCCCCAAAGGACAGTTAGTAGAAAGGAGGGCAGGAGAGCACCAGTGTTGAGGCAGGGCCTGTGCGCCTGTGCTCACTCACCCCCAGCAGTGCATCCTTCGGTGGGATGGTGGGAGGGCCAGGACCCGAGGGCCCTTTTTCTGGATTGTTCTGTCGATGCCTGGTCCTTACCATCAGGAAGCACCTGGTGGTTCAGAACGGCCTTCACGGGAGTTTTGACCTCGGGCGGTGCCCGTGGCCGCCAGACCCCGTGAAAGTACAGGAGGGTCTGCTGGCTCACAGAGCACGTCTCTAATAGAACCTCTAGGCTGGGGCCATGGGGACCTTCCAGGCTCCGTGCACATGGTTCTCCAAGGAGAGGCTCATCAGCAGAACCCGGCAGAGAGAGCATCACGTGAGCTTGGGAGGACCATACCCTGGAAGATGCCATCCTTGCTGGAGAGAGAGCCAAGAACGCCCCCAAGCGGGGCAACACATTCCTGCTGGAGAGGCGTCCGGATGCGTCACGTGACTTCACAGGACTTCCGGCTGAGCCGGTGGGGGAAGGCATGAGAGGGATGGGGGTGGTGACAGGCGTGGGGGGGCCTCGGAGCAGGCTCTGGGCAGCCAGAGGACTCCATGTGAGGGGAGCGACTGGGCAACGACTGCCTCCAGCCCAGGCCCGACGATGAGGAAGAGACGCCAGAGAGGCAGTGGAGCCGGGAGACGCACGGCAGACGCCCGAGCAGGGCCTTCTGCTCGTTGAGGACGGCTTCTGACTTGTGTCACGCCCTGGGTCTTCTGGGATACGGGCGCCTAGACTACAGCGAACAGTGGGAGCGGGGTCGGTGCTGTACAGACGGGTTCAGAGAAGAGCAGAAACGTCGGGGCAGAAGCTGTGAAGTGTCTCCGTCAAGTTAGGCCAAATGGGCCTGCCCCTCCTGTGCCCTCCACCACCTGCCTCTGCCATCCCGGGCAGCAAGACCACCCCTTTTCCTGCTCCTCCCCCCACCCCCACCCAGCCTAAATGAGCCTGAAGACGGGAGGGGGCAGGCTTCTGTAATGAGCCATTTCTACTTCATAGTAAAGAATCCGTCACGCCGCCCAGTAACACGTTAGCTGCTGTGTATGTGAGCGCCTTCCTGTGAAAACCCGGTGTCTGTATAAGAGACTGCAGTGTCTTCATTGTTGTCCTTGTCACCCGAGTGTTCATCCTGCAGACCGTCCTGGGCAGGACTTGCAGTGAAGTGGGCAGCCTGTGCTTTCAGAAGCATAGAGTGAGTGATGCTGACCATAAAATTAATACCGTGTTAGCTTTCTTCCTGTTTTGACTTGGCCTTCAAAGAGCTATATTACCAAACACTCTGCGTCTCTTTCTCATGATTGAGGAAACTGCTAATCACCTTATCACCACAGGTAAGGGGTTTTTAAAACATGGAACAGTGGTACCAGCCCTGAACGATGAGCAGGACCGTAACAGTGTACACTGTAAACACTCCTCGACGTTCGTTCCTTAGTGCACAGGCTAGACTACTGTACAGCGTGTTCCTGATGCTTCTTCATCACGCCTGAGTCATTATACCCCCAAACAAACGGGGATTTCTTTTTCACATTGTTGTTCAGTCACTAAGTCACGTCTGACTCTGTGATCCCATGGACTGCAGCACGCCAGGCTTCCCTGTCCCTCACTGTCTCCTAGAATTTGCTCTTCCCTGGTGGCTCAGATGCTTTCTAAGGCCCACTTGACTTCACATTCCAGGATGTTTGGCTCTAGGTGAGTGATCACACCATCGTGATTATCTTGGTCGTGAAGATCTTTTTTGTATAGTTCTTCTGTGTATTCTTGCCACCTCTTCTTAATATCTTCTGCTTCTGTTAGGTCCATACCATTTTTGTCCTTTATCGAGCCCATCTTTGCATGAAATGTTCCCTTGGTATCTGTAATTTTCTTGAAGAGATCTCTGGTCTTTCCCATTCTGTTGTTTTCCTCTATTTGCATTGATTGCTGAGGAAGGCTTTCTTATCTCTTCTTGCTATTCTTTGGAACTCTGCATTCAGATGCTTATATCTTTCTTTTTTTCCTTTGCTTTTTGCTTCTCTTCTTTTCACAGCTATTTGTAAGGCCTCCTCAGACAGCCGTTTCGCTTTTTTGCATTTCTTTTCCATGGGGATGGTCGTGATCCCTGTCTCCTGTACAGTGTCATGAACCTCCGTCCATAGTTCATCAGGCACTCTATCTATCATTCCCTTAAATCTATTTCTCACTTCCACTGTATAATCATAAGGGATTTGATTTAGGTCATACCTGAATGGTCTAGTGGTTTTCCAAAGCTAGTGGAGGTGATGGAATTCCAGTTGAACTCTTTCAAATCCTGAAAGATGATGCTGTGAAAGTGCTGCACTCAATATGCCAGCAAATTTGGAAAACTCAGCAGTGGCCACAGGACTGGAAAAGGTCAGTTTTCATTCCAATCCCAAAGAAAGGCAATGCCAAAGAATGCTCAAACTACCGCACAATTGCACTCATCTCACACGCTAGTAAAGTAATGCTCAAAATCCTCCAAGCCAGGCTTCAGCAATATGTGAACCATGAACTTCCAGATGTTCAAGCTGGTTTTAGAAAAGGCAGAGGAACCAGAGATCAAATTGCCAACATCCGCTGGATCATGGAAAAAGCAAGAGAGTTCCAGAAAAACATCTATTTCTGCTTTATTGACTATGCCAAAGCCTTTGACTCTGTGGATCATAATAAACTGTGGAAAATTCTGAAAGAGATGGGAATACCAGACCAGCTGATCTACCTCTTGAGAAATCTGTGTGCAGGTCAGGAAGCAACAGTTAGAACTGGACATGGAACAACAGACTGGTTCCAAATAGGAAAAGGAGTACGTCAAGGCTGTATATTGTCACCCTGTTTATTTAACTTCTATGCAAAGTACATCATAAGAAACGCTGAACTGGAAGAAACACAAGCTGGAATCAAGATTGCCGGGAGAAATATCAATAACCTCAGATATGCAGATGACACCACCCTTATGGCAGAAAGTGAAGAGGAACTAAAAAGCCTCTTGATGAAAGTGAAAGTGGAGAGTGAAAAAGTTGGCTTAAAGCTCAACATTCAGGAAACGAAGATCATGGCATCCGGTCCCATCACTTCATGGCAGATAGATGGGGAAACAGTGGATGGAAACAGTGGCTGACTTTATTTTTCTGGGCTCCAAAATCACTGCAGATGGTGACTGCAGCCATGAAATTAAAAGACGCTTCCTCCTTGGAAGGAAAGTTATGACCAACCTAAATAGCATATTGAAAAGCAGAGACATTACTTTGCCAACAAAGGTCCGTCTAGTCAAGGCTATGGTTTTTCCAGTAGTCATGTATGGATGTGAGAGTTGGACTGTGAAGAAAGCTGAGCACCGAAGAATTGATGCTTTTGAACTGTGGTGTTGGAGAAGACTCTTAAGAGTCCCTTGGACTGCAAGGAGATGCAACCAGTCCATTCTGAAGGAGATCAGCCCTGGGATTTCTTTGGAGGGAATGATGCTGAAGCTGAAACTCCAGTACTCTGGCCACCTCATGTGAAGAGTTGACTTATTGGAAAAGACTCTGTTGCTGGGAGGGATTGAGGGCAGGAGGAGAAGGGGATGACAGAGGATGAGATGGCTGGATGGCGTCACTGACTAGATGGACATGAGTCTGAGTGGATTCTGGGAGTTGGTGATAGACAGGGAGGCCTGGCGTGCTGTGATTCATGGGGTCGCGAAGAGTCGGACACGACTGAGCGACTGAACTGAACTGGTGGCTCAGATGATAAAGAATCTGCCTGCAGTGGTTTTTTACCCAGTGTTTGATGCCTGGGTCGGGACTATCCCCTGGAGGAGGGCAACCCACTCCAGTCCTTGCCTGGAGAATTCCATGGACAAGGAGCCTAGGAGGCCACAGTCCATAGGGTCGCAAAGAGTTGGACACAACTGAGCGGCTAACACCTCCCGTTGGTGCATTGCGTGATGTCAGGTGTTAGTAGCACAGCGTCTGCAGGGCTGTGTGCCGGGTAGACGGTGCTGCCGCAGGTGCTGACAGCCCGGTAGCAGCTCTTGGAAGCAGATGATGTACACTTGAGCTGGCAGCGAATGAGCACAGTGCTGTGAACATATTCTCTCTTGCTTTTGACTTTCGTAATAACGTGTTTGCTTTTTCTCGCTTACTTCATCGTAAGAGTACAGTATGTAGCTTGTATACCATATGAAATGTGCTAACTGACTGTTTATGTTATCAGTAAGACAGGCAAAAGTTACACGTGGATTCTCAACTGTGTGGACCCGACTCCTGAATTGTTCAAGGGTCAATTTACTTAGCCCCCCCCCGCCAGTCTTACCTCCATAAGTGGGTGCTTTTAATTTGTCTTTTGAATCCAGTGGCAAGAAGACTAGATTTGATTCTAAAAAATACTGTGTTGCTGTGTCCTGTTGATTATAGAAGTGAGATCTGGGGAGCCACAGACCCTCAGCTCCAGCCAGAACTGAGAGGCGGCTTCTGTGAAGTCTCTGAGATAGACCCCTCCTCCCCTGCCTGGAGTGTCAGTGCCAAGATTCGAGCCAGCAGTTAACGAGTGTGCCTTGGTTGAGCATTTCCCAGTTAAAAAACGTTTATTTACACTTAGAACTTTCAAAATATAATGCTGCTAACTGCTGACATTCAGTTTGAGAAATACTGTATGTGATGAATGGTTATAGTTGTCCTTAAAGCTGAGTATTGAGAGGATGGATGTACAGGTGGTGTTGCAGCCATAGTTACCTGCTTAGAATTCTCTCTGAGAATGAACATGTTTGGTAATTGATCAAAATAGATGGAAATAGCATGTCTGTGGAATTCAGCCATCAGTGAAAAGCCCTTCATTTAAGTATAGTTAGATTTTAAATAGTGTGTGTTAAACTACAGCCCTGCCCTGACACTGCTTGCTGCGTGTCCTTGGATAAGTAGTTCACCGTCCCTGTCCTTGGCTTCATCACGAGGGAATGGGCTGTTCTTACCCAGAGATTGTTGGAGTGTTGGAAGTGGTTGGTGTGTGTGTGTGCGGTTCCTGGCGTGGGTTCCTGCCCGGGGTAGGAATCAGAGGTGGCTGTGTGCTCAGCAGGCACAGCATTTGTCCTCCCTGGTGGGGTGGGCGGGCCTCCGTGCAGGGGCGGTCAGGGGACACAGGCTCACACCCCAGGTCCTGGGACCTTAACGCTGACTCTTGCATATCGTGGTGTTGAGGTTCAGTGGAACCTGCGCTGGCAAAACCGCTTTCCAGGCTATTTCCTGGAGGTCCCCTGGTGCCTTGAGATGCTTTGGGTCGGACATGTGTTGAGTGACTGCACACTGCCTGAGCAGTGGCCGCGGCGCAGACCTGCGGTGGGTTCCGTGCCGGGTACCTGAAGGGTGCAGGTGCAGCGGGAAGCGATGCAGGACGCGGGTTACGCGGTCAGACACGCCTGCTCGGGGATTGAGCCAGGCAGGGCCTCTCTGGCTTGCGGAGTTGTCTTTCATGGCCTGTGTCTGGAAGCCCACACTGGAAACTGCCGCGTTCACTGCAAGTGCGTCTGGGGCCTGGGGTCCTGCTTCCGCGCGCTGTCCTTACGAGGACCGTGTGCAGATGTGTCTTGCGTGTCAGGCAGGCTTCAGCTTTGCGGTGTTGTTGTTTTTTTTTTTAATTTAATCTTGTGGCATATTATATAACCAAAATCTTTACCTGTTTTTCAGCCAAATGTTGTTTTAAATGACGATGCAGCCCCTGGCGCTCTCTCATGTCATTCACTTCTTTAGAATGTCTGTGTGACGTTAGCGTCAGCGACTTCTTTGTTTGTCTCTTTGTCTTCCTTGGCGACTTTGTGGGCCCGTATTCTCCTCAGGTCCTAACTCTGCCCGCTCCCCTGCTAGTGTTTGAGTCTGTTACAGTGAGGGGCGGGGTTCGTATTTTCCCCTGAACACCCGCCTGCTGCCCCTGCCCACTCCATTCTTGAGCAGAGTGGAGGAGTCCCGGGAAGACCGGCTCAGCCTAGCTCATTGTCTCCTCTTAATGTTGGGTTTTTTTAAGCCTTGCGTTAAAATAGTTTTAACATTCTTGCTCCCCTTTCCTAACTTCCTGTAATACCAACTTGTTTTATTGCTTTTTAAAAAGATATTTTCTCCTCACCCCACCCCCCTTTTTTAACAGAGCCTGACTTGAAAAAGCGGATCCGTGTGCACTTACTGAATGCGCACGGCCTGGACGAAGCCGGCATTGACGGTGGTGGTATTTTCAGAGAGTTTCTAAACGAACTACTGAAGTCAGGGTTTAACCCCAACCAGGGGTTCTTTAAGACCACTAACGAAGGGCTTCTGTACCCCAACCCAGCCGCTCAGATGCTTGTGGGCGATGCCTTTGCCAGACATTACTACTTCCTGGGCAGGATGCTCGGAAAGGTAACGTACATTCGGTGTGAACGTGGGTCCCGACGCGGGTGGTGACGTGTGTGCTCCTGTGTGGCTGCTGTCTGCTTCCTTCAGGACCTCTATTCAGAGTTGCTTACGTAATTTTGACGAACCCCTGAATAGTGTTTTCTTTTATTGCTATATTACGTGCATACATACATTAAAAATTATCGGTGTAGGAGAAGGGGGAGAGGACTGGAGGAGGTTAACCTGGGCAGCTACAGTGGCAGTGGTGAAAAATTTTTAAAAACTTACATGCGTAGAAAATAGAGAACATAGTTACAAAATTCTGCTCATACAAGTCTTACCGTTATGACCTGCTTGCATAGGTGGTGTAAATATTTTAAGTCTTGTCACAGTTGCTCTTGCTGATAACTAGCATTGACAGTGATTATTTAAGGTTCTGCGAAGTGTTGAAAGTGCTGTGAGGCAGGGCCGTGGCCGTGTGCCGTTTCTTTGGACGTGTGGTCCCTTGAGGATACTGCGGTAGCGCTGCAGTGACCAGAGTGTAGCACCGGATGGTGTGCACCGTCTTGGCAAACAGAGCTTACCCTTTGTTGTAGATGAAAGGAAAGTTTAATTATATAACCTGGTGGAGACTTCGTATTTAGCGATGCAACTTTGAAAGCACATGTTCCCATTGAAGTCAGGAGCAGGACGGTCGTCGTCACTGAAGTAGACCGGCCCTGGCCCGTCTGCAGGCTGCTGTAGCACGGTGCCGCAGTCCGGGCAGCTTACCCCCCCGCGCAGGCTGACTTCTCACAGCCCGGGGCCGGCCTCTGGCTCAGGGCACCACGTGTCCTGTTTGGTGCAGCCCCCGTCCTGGGCCGTGACTGGTGCCTGTGTCTTCACATAACTCCTGTGTCCCCACATGGCGCAAGGGCCCGGGGAGCTCCGTGGGGCTTCTCTGTAAGGGTGCTAACGCTGTTCATGCGAGCCACACCCTCATGACCTAAGCACCAGGGGCCGCATCTCCCAGCACCGTCACGTGGTGGGGCTGGGGAAATCAGACCGTGGCGTGGCCCGCGGATGTGCCAGGCAGAGCCCACAGGTGCACAGCTTCTGTCTGGTTCTTTTCCTTCCCATTTGAGATGGTGGAGAGGAATACCTGAGGCTTAACTGCCATCCACCACATTTTTAGAGATTGGATTGTAACACAGGGACAGGAGTCAGTTCATCTTCCGAAGGTCAAAGGAATGACCGGAGGCAACTCAGAAACTCAGGGCAGCGGACTGCAGCCCCTGACCAAGTGTCCTCCTCTTTCACTGTTTAAGAAGTGAACAAGGCTCTCCTGCGATGTGGCCGAGCTGGCGGCTTTCCCTGTGGTGGAGCAAGTGGGCGCAGCTGGGCTCTGTGCTCTTGGGCCCTTTCCCTCAGTGGGGACACAGAGGCTGGGGTCTCCGTGGCGGGAGCGGGCTCCCCGTGCCCTGACCATGAAGCCTCTGTTCTCAGCAAGTGCTGGGGTGACGGGTGTGCTGGTTTTAGGGAGGCCCTGTGGAAGCATGAAGACAGCGGTCTCCAGTGGCGGGGACAGCAGCCCAGCCCCGGCGCTGGTGCCCGGGTTCCTGGAGACGCGTGTGAGGACAGAAAAGTGACACTGGACTCGTGAGCACGTTTTTGTGTCCTGGGTGTTTTTCTTGGTTTTTTTTTTTTTTTTTTTTTCTTGTCCTGGTTTTATTGAGATAGAATTTGCCAGCCATGCAGTTCACCCAGTTGAAAAGCACAGATGAGCGGCTTCAGTGCATTCACAGAGTTGCACAGTCACCGCCGTGAGCGTAGGGCATTTCCATCGCCCGGGTTAACTCCTCGCCCTCCAAAAAGAGACGAGGCAGACGCCGGCCGACTCTCTGCCTTTTTCTGCAGGTGTGCCGTGTGTCTCCTGTGTGTGCTTCTGCATGTGGCCTCTGGAGTGGCGGCCTCTGCAGTTGGCTCGTTTCCCTCAGCCCGTTTTCAAGGGCCGTTCAGGTTTGAGGTGTCAGGACTGTGTTCCTGTTATTGCCAAGTGGTCCTCGGTCCTGTGACAACTGCGTTATGGAACCGTCCCTCAGTCGTGGACCTCAGGGTTGTTCTGGGTGATGTTTTAGGGGGCAGCATGATAGAAATGAGTTCTTCGGGTGCTTACGGGGGAGGGGGTGGGAGGGTTACAGGTGGATTGTGTCGGCCTCTCAGCAGGCCTGGCCCCCAAGGGACGAGAGAGGTTCTGGAGAAGGACAGTGGACGGGCGGGTTGGCATTCCCAGGGGGGGTGGCCGTCTTTGGTGAAGTGACCATGGATGCAGAACCAGACGGTGGGTGGCTTGGGATCCTGGGAGACTCTGCAGAGAGCTGACGAGCAAGTGCCGCGCCCTCCAGGGACATGCGGCGAGCTGCCCTGGGCTGGGCCGGGCTCTGCCCCATGGGGTCGTTCCGGCAGTGCGGTGGGGCGCACTAGGGCGTCCTGACTGAGCACAGCGGGGAAGGCCACAGAGGAGGGGTCTCCGTCTGAAGGAGAGCGTAGCCTGGAGGAAGCTGAGCAGTGCGTGCAAGGCAGCTGTGGGGTCAGGGAGGTGGGCGCAGGGAGGGTACGGTTCTCCTGGCGGCGGACACACAGCCCAGGGGGCAGACCGAACAGGAGCTCCGCACAAGGATGCATGTCCAGGTGGGCGGCCCAGGAGCTCTGTCATCCTGAAGTAATTTAGAGACTAGTGTTGCGGTGTAATTTTCTATAAAAGTTAGTCAGAACTACAGTAAAGTTCAACTTTATCATTGTATTCCTTTATGCAGCGCGTTTGCGGTCTGTTCCATGCAGTCCATGCTGTCTTCAGCAGACCTCCTCTCTCCCCCTGGAGCTCCGTGGACTCAGTGGCCCGTTAGAGAAGCACCCTAATTAAAAATCGGGGCCTGCAGAGCAGACGATGCTCTTGTGACTTATTTGAAGTTCACATTCCGTGAAATTCTGCCTTTTTAAGGGGTTTAGTTCAGTGATTTTTAGTACGTTCCCTGAGCTGTGCAGCCATCACCACTAAGATTTCAGAAGGAAATAGTAAAAAAGGAAACCTCATGTTCATTAACAGTTACTCCCCTTCTGCTCCAGTCCTGCTGTCCTGGGCCACCACTGACCTCCTTTCTGTCTCTGCAGTTTGCCCGTTCTGGACTTTCCTGTGCGCCGAGTCGCGCGGCACACGGCCCTCTGACTGGCTTCCTTGCCTTGGCGTGGCGCTTTCAGGGTCCTCCGCGTGGTGCGCGTTATCCATGCTTGTCTCCTTTCTGGTCTAGTGTGTCATCGTGCGAGTAACGACCACAGTTTATCGGTTCATTATTTCATGGAGGTTCAGGTTTGGCTCTTGTGAGTAATTCTGCTGTGAACACTCATGTACGGGTTTTGTGTGGACACTGTGTGTGCGTGTTCTGTTGCGTGTGGGTGTCTGGCCGTCCTGGCACTCGTGCTGAGTTGGCCACACACGTGCGGGTGGTTTCTCCTCTGTTCCACTCCTCTCTGTGTCCAGCCTTCTGCCAGGGTGACCCTGTTGTGATAGTGTGGGTGTGTGTGCATAGTGACGCTGCTCACGTGTGTGTGTGTGTATCTGTGTGTGTGTGTGTGGGTGTGTGTCTGCATACTCACGCTGCTCGCGTGGGAGCTGCCCTGAGAACACATCTGCTGTGCAGCTGCAGATCCAGAGGGGAGCAGAGCCTCTTAATCCTTCGTTCTGGAATGTATCAGCTCTGTAAACCAGATTCCAGGTCCTAAAAATGGAGTGTGTATAAATGCGGTCTTAATAAAGATCTTGAAATTAAATAAAGTTTAGACAAAAGCACCAACAAAACTATAGTTGTTGGAGAATGGTGCTTAATTTAGTTCCTTATTTTAGAGGTTTTACTTGTATAATTTTCTGCAAGGCAATTCTTAAGGGAGCACTAGTTTCTAAAACATATCTGACTACAAATGGTTAAACTTTGTACCAACATGTTAGAAACTGTCCAGATCTAAGTGAGTGTAGTAGTATAGCACTAATAGTGTGGTACCCGAACACTAAATCTTTAAGAGAAGAAAATTGTCTATTGATTGATTATGATATTTATTGGGTCATAATGTATTTAAATTTTCTTTAATGCATATGTTAGTGATTGTTTACTGTGATGAAGTGCAGCGAGGTCCTCAGGAGCACTCCTGTATAGGAAGAATTACCTCATGTCACTGGTCACTTCTCGCTAAAAGTTCCATTAGCAGATGATTCCTGCTCTGGTGTGGGTTGTGATTGCATTTTATCGCCTGTAAATCAGACTCTGGACAGGGAATAAATAAACAGTTCAAGGATGTGGTAATGTCATCTTGAACTTTTTTTTTAAACAGATAGAAACACCTATGTCCATTTAAGCCAATTAAGTTCAGAATATTTATTGGAGGAAATCTTTTATCATATTTGAATTCTACTTGGAAATTTTTTTTCCCCTTGCTTTGGAATATTGATTTAATTGGAACAGAATGCCTATAAATCAGGTTGTTTGATAATATCCTGGTCATATATTTCAGATTTTTAATTAACAGATGGTAAAACTTCAGCATACTTTATAATTTTGTATTTGAGTGGAATTCAGTCTACACTTAATGAATCATAGACGTAGTATTGACAGTTAACAGTTTATCCTGAGATTTTTGAGAGTTGGGAAAATTTATTTTTGTATTCATTAGAATCCTTTTATAGAATGCTCACTGAATTTGCTGAGGCTTTGAAACTGTCGACTGAGGTGAATACTAGTGATTTAAGTTACTTTGGTCCTTAAATGACAAAGCTTCTGTTGTATAACATCTTATTTTGAACTCACCAACTCATTAAGGGTCAGCATAGTTGAGCTGCTTCATCTGATTGAGCTCTGAAGTTATTGTATCTTTCCTTTAGGTTTTTTTAAACATATCATTCAGCTAATAGTTGATCATTCTGTGCTAAGCACAAGTCTGCCAGTCATGACTTGCATGTTGAGACTAATGTTAAGACTCTTTTTATTTAGAGGTCAGCGGATTTCAGAAGCAGCAGTATTGGCTTTCTGAATCTCCCAGTTAATTAGCCACAGGGATGATTCACCATGAGTTTCCTCTTGTTGACCTTCCGTTTTTTTGAGAAACAGAAAAATCAAAGATCATAATTAACAAATATGTAAAACTTATAATTTATAAGTGATTACTTATTTGACGCTTATCCCTTCGGAGAATTGTACTGCTTTTATAGCATTCTAATCACAATTTATATTCTTTTCCATTAAAAGCAACGCGTTCCCAAATCTGGAGATTTCTTCTTCTTCCTAAAGTCATAGTTTTCTATATAAGTTTGTTTCTTCAAAATTAAACATGAAGTTAAAATGGTCTTCAGTTCGATTCAGTTCAGTCGCTCAGTTGTGTCCGACTCTTTGCGACCCCATGAATCACAGCACTCCAGGCCTCCCTGTCCATCACCGACTCCCGGAGTTCACTCAGACTCACGTCCATCGAGTCAGTGATGCCATCCAGCCATCTCATCCTCTGTCATCCCCTTCTCCTCCTGCCCCCAATCCCTCCCAGCATCAGAGTCTTTTCCAGTGAGTCAGCTCTTCGCATGAGGTGGCCAAAGTACTGGAGTTTCAGCTTTAGCATCATTCCTTCCAAAGAAATCCCAGGGCTGATCTCCTTCAGAATGCACTGGTTGGATCTCCTTGCAGTCCAAGGGACTCTCAAGAGTCTTCTCCAACACCACAGTTCAAAAGCATCAATTCTTCGGCGCTCAGCCTTCTTCACAGTCCGACTCTCACATCCATACATGACCACTGGAAAAACCATAGCCTTGACTAGCTGGACCTTTGTTGGCAAAGTAATGTCTCTGCTTTTGAATATGCTATCTAGGTTGGTCATAACTTTCCTTCCAAGGAGGAAGCGTCTTTTAATTTCATGGCTGCAGTCACCATCTGCAGTGATTTTGGAGCCCAGAAAAATAAAGTCTGGCACTGTTTCCACTGTTTCCCCATCTATTTGCCATGAAGTGATGGGACTGGACGCCATGATCTTCATTTCCTGAATGTTGAGCTTTAAGCCAACTTTTTCACTCTCCACTTTCACTTTCATCAAGAGGCTTTTTAGTTCCTCTTCACTTTCTGCCATAAGGGTGGTGTCATCTGCATATCTGAGGTTATTGATATTTCTCCCGGCAATCTTGATTCCAGCTTGTGTTTCTTCCAGTTCAGCGTTTCTTATGATGTACTTTGCATAGAAGTTAAATAAGCAGGGTGACAAGATACAGCCTTGACGTACTCCTTTTCCTATTTGGAACCAGTCTGTTGTTCCATGTCCATTCTAACTGTTGCTTCCTGACCTGCATACAGATTTCTCAAGAGGCAGGTCAGGTGGTCTGGTATTCCCATCTCTCAGAATTTCCCACAATTTATTGTGATCCACACAGGCAAAGGCTTTGGCTTACTCAATAAAACAGAAATAGATGTTTTTCTGGAACTCTCTTGCTTTTTCCATGATCCAGCGGATGTTGGCAATTTGATCTCTGGTTCCACTGCCTTTTCTAAAACCAGCTTGAACATCAGGAAGTTTACGGTTCACATATTGCTGAAGCCTGGCTTGGAGAATTTTGAGCATTACTTTACCAGTGTGTGAGATGAGTGCAATTGTGTGGTAGTTTGAGCATTCTTTAGCATTGCCTTTCTTTGGGATTGGAATGAAAACTGACCTTTTCCAGTCCTGTGGCCACTGCTGAGTTTTCCAAATTTGCTGGCATATTGAGTGCAGCACTTTCACAGCATCATCTTTCAGGATTTGAAATAGCTCAACTGGAATTCCATTACCTCCACTAGCTTTGTTCGTAGTGCTGCTTTCTAAGGCCCATTTGACTTCACATTTCAGGATGTCTGGCTCTAGGTCAGTGATCACACCATCGTGATTATCTGGGTTATAAAGATCTTTTTTGTACAGTTCTTCTGTGTATTCTTGCCACGTCTTCTTAATATCTTCTGCTTCTATTAGGCCCATACTATTTCTGTCCTTGATCGAGCCCATCTTTGCATGAAATGTTCCCTTGGTATCTCTAATTTTCTTGAAGAGATCTCTAGTCTTTCCCATTCTGTTGTTTTCCTCTATTTCTTTGCATTGATTGCTGAGGAAGGCTTTCTTATCTCTCCTTGCTATTCTTTGGAACTCTGCATTCAGATGCTTATATCTCTCCTTTTCTCCTTTGCTTTTTGCTTCTCTTCTTTTCACAGCTATTTGTAAGGCCTCCCCAGACAGCCATTTTGCTTTTTTGCATTTCTTTTCCATGGGGATAGTCTTGATCCCTGTCTCCTGTACAGTGTCACAAACCTCATTCCATAGTTCATCAGGCACTCTTATCAGATCTAGGCCCTTAAATCTATTTCTCACTTCCACTGTATAATCATAAGGGATTTGATTTAGGTCATACCTGAATGGTCTAGTGGTTTTCCCTACTTTCTTCAATTTCAGTCTGAATTTGGCAATAAGGAGTTTATTATCTGAGCCACAGTCAGCTCCCGGTCTTGTTTTTGCTGACTGTATAGAGCTTCTCCATCTTTGGCTGCAAAGAATACAATCAATCTGATTTCGGTGTTGACCATCTGGTGATGTCCATGTGTAGAGTCTTCTCTTGTGTTGTTGGAAGAGGGTGTTTGCTATGACCAGTGCGTTCTCTTGGCAAAACTCTATTAGTCTTTGCTCTGCTTCATTCCGTATTCCAAGGCCAAATTTGCCTGTTATTCCAGGTGTTTCTTGACTTCCCACTTTTGCATTCCAGTCCCCTATAATGAAAAGGACATCTTTTTTGGGTGTTATTTCTAAAAGGTCTTGTAGGTCTTCATAGAACCGTTCAACTTCAGCTTCTTCAGTGTTAATGGTTGGGGCGTAGACTTGGATTACTGTAATATTGAATGGTTTGCCTTGGAAATGAACAGAGATCATTCTGTCGTTTTTGAGATTGCATCCAAGTACTGCATTTCGGACTCTTGTTGACCATGATGGCTACTCCATTTCTTCTGAGGGATTCCTGCCTGCAGTAGTAGATATAATGGTCATCTGAGTTAAATTCACCCATTCCAGTCCATTTCAGTTCGCTGATTCCTAGAATGTCGACGTTCACTCTTGCCATCTCGTTTGACCACTTCCAATTTGCCTTGATTCATGGACCTGACTTTCCAGGTTCCTATGCAATATTGCTCTTTACAGCATCGGACCTTGCTTCTATCACCAGTCACATCCACAGCTGGGTATTGTTTTTGCTTTGGCTCCATACCTTCATTCTTTCTGGAGTTATTTCTATACTGATCTCCAGTAGTATATTGGGCACCTAATGACCTGGGGATTTCCTCTTTCAGTATCCTATCATTTTGCCTTTTCATACTGTTCCTGGGGTTCTCAAGGCAAGAATACTGAAGTGGTTTGCCATTCCCTTCTCCAGTGGAGCACGTTCTGTCAGATCTCTCCACCATGACCCGCCCGTCTTGGGTTGCCCCATGGGCATGGTTTGGTTTCATTGAGTTAGACAAGGCTGTGGTCCTAGTGTGATTAGATTGACTAGTTTTCTGTGAGTATGGTTTCAGTGTGTCTGCCCTCTGATGCCCTCTTGCAACACCTACTGTCTTACTTGGGTTTCTCTTACCTTGGGCATGGGGTATCTGTTCAGGGCTGCTCCAGCAAAGCACAGCTGTTGTTCCTTACCTTGGACGAAGGGTATCTCTTCACTGCCGCCCTTCCTGACCTTCCACCTGGGATAGCTCCTCTAGGCCCTCCTGTGCCTGCACAGCCACCGCTCTTTGGACGTGGGGTTGGTCGTCCTGGCCGCAGCCCCTGGCCTCGGGCATGGGGTAGGTCCTCCCACCGCCACCCCTTGCCTCGGGCGTGGGGGCGTGGGGTAGCTCCTCTCGGCTGCCGACCCTGACCTCGGACGTGGGGTAGCTCCTCTCGGCCACGCTTTAGTGCGCCGGTCGCAGGCGCCCGCGCTTTAGTGCGCCGGTCGCAGCTTACTGAACAGTAAAAATGGCAAGTGTATGCCAGAATTCAGTTGATTTCAGTACCTAAAAGTATCATTGAAGTTTTAGCTATTCTGAGATATTCACTAGAATTCTTTCTGCCCCTGCATAAGTAGATCTTGCTTTCCATTGAGATATCCCTTGTCACATTTTTTTCTAATTTTTCTTTATTAAAAAAAATTTTTGGGGGGCTGTGCTGGTCTGCAAGGACTTTGCCCAGTTGTGTGGGGGGCAGGGGGGGCGGGGGAGCGGCGGCACTGCTCTCCGGTTGCAGTGTGCGGGCTTCTCCCTGCAGCAGCTTCTCTGGCTGTGGACTCAGGCTCCAGGGCTTCAGTAGTGTCCTGGCTCTGGAGCACAGGCTCAGTGGTTGCAGTGTGTGGGCTCCCTTCTCACATTTTTAAGCCCTCCCACACACTAGCTTAACATGGGTCACTGTTACACTAGGGCTGTTTTTCTTTTTCTAAGCCATGTTAGATGCTCACCTGGAAAGTTAGGAAGACAGCCTTTGCTGGTGCTGTTAGAGTGCACTGCATGTAGCCACTTGGGGACTTCCCTGGTGGTCCAGTGTGTTAAGACTCCCTGTTCCCAATGCAGGGGGCCTGGGTTCGATCCCTGTTCAGGGAACTAGACCCCCCATGCCACAGTGAAGACCCAGCCAAATAAATACACTTTAAAGATAAATGAATAGTCACTGTGAAAAGCAAGCCAGGTGAAGACGTGTACTGCTGCTCTTGTTCCTCACATCGGGGTAACTTCTCTGGGAGGCAGCTGGGGGCTATTGAGCTCCTCCGTGAGTGAGACAGACCAGGCAGGGGCTCCTGCCACCCCAGGGGGTCAGAAACGAGGTCAGCAGGCCTCCTGGCCTCTGCTGGTGTAGATGGCCATGGGCAGCAGGAACTCAGGCAGGGCACCGTCAGAGGTGCCCGAGGGCTAGGCAGCTCACCCAAAAGTGCGTGTGGCTACAGAAAAGGCCTCCAAGAGTTCTGTGCTAGGAGTGCAGGAGTGAGGGCGTGACAGCCCAGGGCTCAAGGTTTCTGCTGTAGGGGGTAAAATGTTCAAAACTCAGATGGAGGGTGATGGCTGCACAGCTCTGGGAATATACCAGTACTGACTTCTCGTTGGGGAGAAATGGGACATGACTTTTCCATCACTTGGTGGGCGGAGGAGCCTGAGCCGGGAGGAGCGGCCGGGAGTGGGCAGTCGCTGGGCAGTGGCTGTGCGCCCGGGTGGATTTCCCGATGCCCAGTGAGGAGAACGGCTTGGAGGCGTGACCTTTTGTCTCCCACCCACCCAGCATCCTCAGAGGTTTTCAGAAGTGAACGGGCTGTTTTCAGAAATAAAGCTGTCAAACCCTTGGTGCAGATTACCAGTTGCAATGATGGAGTAAGTGTCTCTTCTTGGCTTCCAGGGCTGGTGGGATGCCTCATCCCCCTAGGTGGTGAGGGAGCAGGTCAAACCCAACACACAGCATGCCCTCGTCACTGAGGGTCAGGCAGCCATGTGGACAGAGCTAAAGGAGTAAGCAGTTAGGATTCGAAGCGAATCTCCATGTGTGTAATTTTGACAACCTGAAATGTCTCAAAAGAGAATAAATGGTTTTTTGCAAACCAGTTTGTGAATGCAGAATTCCATCCTGCCGATAGAGGTCCCCGCACACAGCGGGCACTCCCTCGCTGCGCCCCGTGACTGGGCACCATCGGTGCGCTAACAACCAGGAGCGCCCCCGCCCTGCAGGAGCCTCAGCCTGAGAGTCCTCAGTAGCCCAGTCAGAGCATGGTGTTCAACTCGCCATCATTTCTTTTGAGACACAACTGCTAAATTAAATAGCATATTAGTATCAGCTTACATCCTTATTTTACATATCTTTAATTTTGTAGACTCCAAGGTTAGCATGATCTGAAATAATTGAAATTATTATCTCCTTGTTCAATTAGAGTGGCCTTAAAACAGGACATCTCTAATATAGTTTTTAGATTAAGTTATAAATGTTCACTTTAGAACTACCTGAAGATTGATAGAGGTGCATTTGAAAAGCATTATTTTTTTATTGATTCTTAATGTAGTAAATTACTGAAGTTATTTGGCAGCAAACAGAACCAGCCTCAGATGCAGCTCACACCGCCCGTCTGGGCACGGCCACGGTTTGCATTAATTGCATGGCGACTGCACTCACTTATATTAAAAGGCTTCTACTGTAATTAATCCTTTTTATTTCAGATCATTTTGGCACAATTTCTAGCTATAAACACTCATAAAAGACAGACAGTTGAAAAATACGTTACAGGTTTTCTCCATATACCTATTGCTGTGTTTTCATGACAAGTGGTTATTGATACGCTTCTAGGAACAAGTGTGCAGCGGGCTGAGGATTGAGGCCAATATGAAAAATGCTAAGTGGATTATTTTGCATAAAAAATTGGCAGTTTTTGAAGTTGTATAATTAACCTGTGTTTAGGAAATACCCTGATTGATGCTTACATTTGTGTCCCAGTTGCATGCATTATGGAAATTTAATTTATAATCCATTTAGCTGATGCAGTCGCGGTTTTTAGTGCCATCGTTTATTAGTGCTTGTATATTAAATGCTCTAAAGGTTCAAACCTGCCTCGTGTAAAAAATTACACCTGTGCATTTACATTTTATGAGTCACAGTGGAGTTTCTGTTTAAAATTCAGGTAGCTCTGATGGATTGAGTGGACTTCACAGGTTTATTGTTACTAATGCAGGAATGGCAGACAATGACCTTCCGTGCTCAACACCCGATGATTTACTCTCTGAGTTTACTCACAGACTGCCGTACAAATGAGGCTTTTCTCGACACCTGGGATCAGTCTTGTCGTCTCTGCAGAATGCTCCTTAGCTTTGACGGCATCATTCATTAGAAGTAATGGGGTTCCTAAGTGGGCCAGGTTAATAGTATTGGCCATCCTTAACTTGAGGCAAAGCCTGGCTTCTCAAAACAGCCCTTCTTTACATCGTCAGGAGAGGACCTAAGTGCCAGTTGCCATTTTATTGCCCGTTCTCTCATTAAGAAAGCCTTTTTTGCCTTCTTTTCAGAACTAATTGAGTAATCATCAGTCTTCAAATCAGAAAGAGAAGTGCAGGGACATAGCTGGAGGGGCAGAGGGTGAGCCTGAACTCCAAGTGCAGTGACCACCCTTGGGGAGGCGGTGTCCGGGAGCCCACACAGTGCCCTCTGGACGTTCGCCTCTGGGAGGGTGTTTGCCTATGGGAGGACATTCTCTTCTGGGGGACGTTCTGTGGCTGCAATCCATGGCTGTTTTGTAGTCTGCTCCAGTCACATCAGTGGGTGAGAGTTAAAATGTGGGTCTCAGAGGGTGTCTGAGCCTAACGTGAGCGTGTAAGGTTGGTGCATGTAAGGGTCATGGTTGTAGACTGCCCATGTGTGAGATGGTTGTCCAGGGCGCAGCAGTGCTGGCCGAGTGCTCAGGGAACGGCCCCTCCAGGGTGGGCCGTGGCACGAGCCTGCCATCTCACGTGGGGAGGTGGGGCAGGGCGGAAGTGACATCACACACGTCTGTCTCAGGAACCCTGTGCTTAGCATTTGGTGGATGTGGGTGTGGCCAGACAGCGACCTCTCTGCAGGAAGAGCGGCTGTGGTCGCTGAGCTGAGAATGCTGCTTTCTCCCCATTTGACGATTGAAAAAGAAATCTAAAGAATAATCGTCTTCCTTGACATCAAAAATTACACGAAACCCAGCTTTGGCACGTAGTGCCCATGCCTGCGCTCACTGTGCTCCACCCAGAGGAAAGGGCTGGTCACCGAGGAGCTCTGGCCTGCCTGCCACTGTGGGTAGAACTGTGACCCCCAGGAAGATTCACTCAAATCCTAATATCCTGTACCTATGAGAGAAAGTGAAAGTGATAGTCACTCTCTGTGACACTATGGACTGTAGCCCGCCTGGCTTCTCTGTGGAATTCCCCTGGTAAGAATACTGGAGTGGGCAGCTGTTGCCTCCTCCCAGGGATTGAACCCAGGTCTCCTGCATCGCAAGCAGATTCTTTACTGCTGAGCCACCAGGGAAGCCCGGTCCCTGTGAGTGTGACCTTATTTGGAAAGACGTCTTTGCATATGTAAGCAAGCTCAGCGGAGGTCATCCTGGGTGGAATGGGTCCCAGGATCCAGTGACCAGCGTCTGCATCAGAGGCAGGAGGGCGGGGTGGAGGCACAGAGCAGATTGAGGGGGAGCAGCCCCGCAGAGACTGGGGGGCCATCAGCCCCGTAGCTGGCAGGACCTTCCCAGAGAGCGTGGCCTACTGACACCTGGGTTCAGACCTTTCCAGACTGTGTTGTGTGAAGCCACTGGTTGGCGCACTTACTACAGCAGCCCCGAAGACTGATCCACCTGCAGAGGCTTCACAGAAAAACTTGGCAGAGTCTTGTCACATGAGGAGGTGGCCCTCGAAGACCCCCGCCACACTTAAGCCCTCAGGTCCCCCGCCGTCTGTTGTGGGGCTCTCTGCATGGTGCGTGTGTGTGTGAATGCCTGCGCTGTGGGCTGGCACGTGGTGACCTTGCCGTCACGTCCACGTGGGGGAGAGGAGTCAGCTGTCTCGGGTCCGTGGAGACCAGGCTGGGCATGCGGTCTCTCGCTCTCAGGCGGGGTAAGAGGCGGCCCTGTGGAGTGCTAACCAGTGGCCCCTGCTCTCGCTCACAGGCCCTCTATGAAAACATGCTGGTGGAGCTGCCCTTCGCCGGCTTCTTCCTGTCCAAGCTGCTGGGGACCAGCGCGGACGTGGACATCCACCACCTGGCGTCCTTAGACCCCGAGGTGTACAGGAACCTGCTCTTCCTCAAGAGCTATGAGGGCGACGTGGAGGAGCTGGGGCTGAACTTCACGGTGGTGAACAACGACCTCGGAGAGGCCCAGGCAAGTGGGGCTGGGGCTCCCGCACCTGCGCGTGTCCTGCTGCGTGCGCACGCCGACAGGCCCTCGGAGAGGCCCAGGCAGGTGGAGCCGTCACACCTGGGCGTCCCCTTCTGCGTGCACACGTGGGCTTCATGCTGTGGGAGCTTGTGCACATTTCAGTTAGAGACTCGCAGGGCAGAGCCAGAGCTCAGGGAGCCGGCCGAGTGACGCCTCAGCTCCCCTTTCTGCGTGCAACTGGGAGGCATCTTGCCTTTCTGTCTCGTTTCTGCAGCCTCGGTGGTGCTTCTTGGCTTCTCCCACTGCAGAGTGGCCCTCAGCTGCTGAACCTGTCCATCTAGGTGCTCTCGCTATTTTTATCCTTAAAAAAAAAACATACTAGAAATTCAAACTAAATTTTGGAATAGGTGCTTTACTGAGGTATAATCCATGTACCATAAATTCCACCCTGTACCGTGTGCAATGAGGGTTAGTGCAGCCAGCCCCAACATCCAAATTTTAGGACACTTTGGCCACACGGAGGAGACTGTGTGCCCGTTAGCAGGTCACACCTGCCCCTGGTTCAGCCACACCCTGCTCCTCCCGTCCCTGGGTCCTGTCCTCTGGACAGTTTTCACACCTGGGGTCTCAGGACGCGCGGCCTGTGGCGTTTGGCTTGCTGAGGGTTGCAAGTGCTGGTGCTTCCCCGAACCCTTCTCCAGCCGAGTGACGTCCAGAAATGGCGTTTGGGTAGACCACCTTTTCTTCACCAGTTGACGGACGTCTGAGTTATTTCTGTTTTTTGGTTCTTATGAGTAATACTGCCATGTATGTTCATGTGCTACACACACACTGAACTGTTCTAGTCCATGAGAACAGGGGCAGTGCGCAGAGGCACGGGGGGCCTAGGTGGGCCGCACAGAGACGCTCGCAGAAGGTGGGGGCGGGAGAGGGGCTTTTCGTGCTGCTCCGTCATGTTCCCGTGATTCGCAGAACTTCTCAAAGTGCATACCAGCAAGTCGGATTGTTTGGTAATATCTCGTTGGATTTTTGAAGTAACCAGTTTGTACGATAATCCTCATCGGATCACTTTGTTTCTAGTTGTTTTTAAGTGCCCCTTGCTTCCCTGTGCAATATGCAGTTAATTCTGGAGAGAATAGGGAAGATAACAAGCGACTCTGGAGGACAAGTGTTATTCACTTCAAATTTAAGACTACAGAGCAAATTCAACTAACTGTAGCATAAAACATAATTTTTTCTCCCCGATTAAAATAATTTCATTCAGCGTTTTCTCAGTATCAGTTTCTCTTTTCCTATTTG
Organism: Bos indicus x Bos taurus; assembly: GCF_003369695.1. Lineage (NCBI taxonomy): Eukaryota > Metazoa > Chordata > Mammalia > Artiodactyla > Bovidae > Bos > Bos indicus x Bos taurus. Next base: position 1,334,295 of record NC_040079.1, on the reverse strand, counting down.
TTATACTCCATCACCAGTATTCTCATTTTCAGAAATGTTTTCCCCATTCTTCCATTTAATATTAACACTTTATCTGGCAAGAGTTGAAGCGAACTGTGTACTTAAAACATAATTGCATTATAGCTTCAGTTAACATTGTAACGAGGATGGACTGTGATGAATGTAACTGTACAGCAGCATACTAGGAGAAATGACAGAATGAAAGGCAGATGTTTGGAAGTCGCTGTGATTCAGTGTCTATTTGGAATTCTAAAATTATCTCAGTGTGTTTATACTTGTGATATATTTTCAGTCAGATTTAAAGAATGCTAACTCTTCGAAAGTACCCAGCTGTGTGTTTCTCATTCACATCTGGTTCCAGACAAACGCACCTCTTTTGCAGGGAAACTGTGTTTTTCCTGCTGTCCTTCCACAGATTGATGAGACTGATAGTCTTTTTTGCAACTCGTGGTTGGATTTTAACTGTGAAAATAGTGTTAGCTTTAGACTTCATAATTGCTTCTCTAACTTTTTGTTATTACTTGATTTCTAGTCCAGGCCTTCAAAAGTTACCAGCTTTGCCAGCGTAAAAGTAAGTGCATGTGAAATAGGTCCTAGTATTCAGCCCAGGCGGCACTGAACGTAAGCTCACCCACGGTGCCTGACCCCCAGGGCACCGCACTGGCCGTTGACTGTGGCGAACACATACACTGAGCCCACCTGGACGTTTTTCTCTATCCTTCCCTGCTTACCTCCACACTGCTCTTTCTTCCTTCGTCACTCAGGAGATACTGGTGACTGTGCATTGGCCTTAAGCTCGGCAGAGGAGGTGTGTTTTAACTGTAAGAGCACACTAGTTCTCACAAGAGGCAGATATGGTCTGTGGTGTGAGATCTGCTGTTTAGCACAATGGAAACTCAGAAGGAGCGCTCCTGGAGGGCTGACTGAAGGAGGCCCGTTACGGGTGATAAGGGGTCACCAGGTCAGTGAACAGATTTGGACGAGGTTGAAGTTTAGCAGTCGTGGAGGAGGGTAGATGGACATGCTGTGGATAACCTTTCAAGGCCTCAGGCTTCAGGAACACTGGACCCACACCTGTTAGGGTAAGAGCCTAACAGGTGTGTTTCAGAGCTGCTAGGATAGGGCTTCCCTGTGGCTCAGATGGTAAAGGATCTATCTGCAGTGCGGGGGACCTGGGTTCAATCCCTAGGTCGGGAAGATCCCCTGGAGAATGAAATGGCAAGCCACTCCAGTATACTTGCTGGAGAATCCCACAGACAAAAGAGGCTGGTGGGCTTTACAGTCTGTGGGGCCCCAAAGAGTCGGACACTACTGAGCGGCTGACACTTTGACTTTCAGGAAAGGGAAAGATGAGAAAGCATCTGGGTCTGCTGTCAGCAGAAGTGGAGGTTCTGGTTCTGTGAGCCCGGGTATCTCTGGGTCAGGCAGTTCCAGAATTCAGAGAAACTACAATTTGGTTAAGCAATGAAAGTTCTCATGAGAGGAGTTCAACTGTAATGTTCATCTTTCAAATTACATTCTGTAGATCAGTATCTGGAATTAAGATTTTATTTGAGTTGGAGAAGGGGTGTGCTGGGTGGGACATTCTGGTTCTAAACTGCCCTCCAGCAGCTGCTGGCCCCCACCTCTCTGCTGTCTGTCTCTAGGACAGGCGGCCTCAGCCCCTCCTGTGAGTGGAGGCAGGCTCACTTGTCCCTCAGTGACTGGCTCACCTCACTGAGCACCGTCCTCCAGGGCCACCGTGATGCACGGCAGGCGTCAGAGCTCCTCAAGCTGATGAGTCTGCCGTTGTTGGACATGTTATGCTTGTTTATCCAGCTGTTAATGGACACGACCTACATCGCTGTATAAATACCTTTGGGGGCCCTGTTTTCAGGTATTTTGGGTGTGTACCTAAAAGTGGAGTCATTGGGTCATACAAAGGTTCCGACTTTTCCACATGCTCTTCTACACTTGTTATTTTCTGCTTTCTTTCCCTCTGTTTCTTAAACTGTAGCCCTCGTAGCAGGTGTGAAGTGCTGTCTCACTGGGGTGTTAACACGCAGTATACAGTGCTGTGTGTGGTACCAAGAGCCCCTCAGGAGAATGAGAGAGGTTTTGTGTCTTTTTATTTCTTCCTCCCTAGACTCAGAAGTGTTCTGTAGCTTATGCACCATCGTGAAGTCTTCTAAAAAGCAAAGCAAAAAGCATACACAAAGAGTCATATGTCCTCCTGTCTAAACCTTCTTGATATTTTTAAATGACTGTCTTTGTGGTTTTGAGTTTTCCATCTCTCTTAGTCTGTAAAGCTCTCTGTTTCAGTGACAAGAAAGTAATGCTTCCTCCTGCCTGCTGAGGTCCAGGCGTCTCCACGAGCTGGCAGGAATGCTTTGAGACGCAGGGTGGGGGCTCAGAGCCGGCTGTCCTTTGGTTGCTCATCTTCTTCCCTCTCATGGAGCTGAAATCTCAGCACTGCAAAGTGAAAGGTTTTTGAAGACAGGGTTGATCATCGTCAGAAGGAAATGTCAGCATGCAGTGTTGCTGCCCCCTGGCCCCACCTAGTGGGTGTCTTGGGCACGAAATGAAAGCTCTGGGCCCTGGGCTCTGTAAGGACCTGTCTGAGGCCTTTGCTAATGGGGTGTTTCCCATTTCCCTTCTGAAATAGATGGTAATGGTGGAATGTCGCATATGTAAGCGTTCCATTAAAGTGCCACTGATAATACTGTACTCTGTTAAAGTGTGAAGATGTGCCGATTATTCATAGAAATTCCCACTGAGAGAGATTATAGATGATAATGCATAAGAATAGTTATACTAAAGAGTCTAATTGGAAAAATTAGAGTCATTGGTAAAGTACTTAATTTGGGGAGAGATCATATGGATTTCTGTAGAAACATATATAAAAACCTAGTTCTCTGATAGAGGTTTAGGTTTATAAAATGTCGTGATTTAAAGATTGGTAGTATGCAAATACTTCATTATGTTAGCAGCTTATGTTAATGAGTCTTCCCTTTTAGAATAATGATGTTGCTCTCAAATTTTTTTTCTTTAATCAATATGGCTGCTTGTTAGCCTACTTAAAAACGAACATGAAATTTCAGATCACTGATTTATACACGTATCTCCCTTGAGGAGAATGCTCAGGGTTTAAGATGGATCCATAAATAATCATCTGTTCTGTAGAAAAGCATCAAACTCGAGTCACGAGACCTTGGTTAAAGCCCAGGTTTTGCTGCTTTGCTCTGTGCCCTTGGGCGAGTCGTTGACCGGAGCTCCTCCAGCAGCGGACCGGCCGCCCGGAGGGTGGGGCAAGCACCGGCGGCGACGGTGCATACGCGATGGCCCCTGTGCGTGCGTGACGGCGCCTGCGCGTCTTGAAGGAAGCGGTGTGCAGACATCCCAGGCTGCAAGTGCTCCTCAGAATGGAGCACCCAAGGATAGCTGTAACATGATGCCTTTCAGGTGCAGCATGAGAGGCGAGTTTGAATCATCAGAGTCACCACTTTAAAGTTGCAGGAAATGCTGCTGGTGACGGGGCTGGAGGGGCGTCTGTGTTCCAGACCACGGGCACCACCCCGTTTAGTACCTGCCTGCCTGTGATCCAGGCTGTCTCAGCGGTGACCCAGAGCAGCCAGCGCCGCGGCTCGGGTGACAGCGGGCTGTCGGAGGCGGCCCCCTGCCCCCACCCTGCGCCTTGTTAGACCTCGCACTTCGGGTGCTGAGAGCGCGAATCTGGAACCTTGAAGTGTCGTCAGACCCTGCGGGCGGCTTTGACCACACAGGGCTGTGTAACCTTCCCACAGGAGCGTTTAGGTAGAGCTTTCAGCAGCTTCTAAAGTACCTTTTCTGTAAAGCGATAATTTTTTTTAAAGGGGAGGTGGTCAGAGGGAGTTGGCGTGTTTGCACTGCCCCTGGAATACAACGGCTCCGGCTCCGGCCGTGGTGCGGGCAGGGTCGAGCGCTCCTCCGCCCTCCCGCAGGCGCCCCCCCCCCCCCCGCCGCTCGCCGTACCGCGCTGGCAGCGGCCCCCGTGCCCTGTCCCTGAGAGTGAGCAACAGCAGACCAGGGTTCTACAAGTCTGCCGTTGTAAGTCAGGCGGACGTGTCTCTGGTCATCTGTGGAGTTTCGTCAGTCAGCTTTACTTGTGTGAATTCACGTAGTCCCAGCCCCAGGATGGACAAGGCACGTGTCACCACCTCATTGATGACAGCGTGCTTTGGGGGCCGAGGGACACCTCGGTGGCACATACTGAAATAGGGGCAGGGCGCCCAAGTCCGGCTCCTCCCTGCTGTACCCCAGGGACGCCCCGCGGGGTCCTGACCCTGCCCTCCACCCGAGAACGTGTGTCCCTGTGCAGCGATGCACAAGTTGTGTAAGATGCCTGCAGGTGCATCAGAAATGGACTAACCAGTGTGCCTGATGATGATCACTGCCCTCTGTATCATATCTGCAGTACTGTACAGCCACCTGATGGGAAGAGCCGACTTAGTTGAAAAGACCCTTATGCTGGGAAAGATTGAGGGCAGGAGAAGGGGACAACAGAGGATGAGATGGTTGGATGGTATCACAGACTCAAAGGCCATGCATGAGTTTGGATGAACTCCAGGAGTTGGTGATGGACAGGGAGACCTGGCGTGCTGCGGTTCATGGGGTCGCAAAGAGTCGCACACAACTGAGCAGTAGTCATAGAGATCCAGAGTAGGTGTCTGCTGCCTGTACACACGAGTCCCCGTCTCTACGGCATTAATTCCTTACATTGCCTTTTCTCCACAGTGAAGCCCTTCTGACCTTTGCTGATCGTTTGGTTCATATCTTTGCCCTTTGTGATCTCTAATTTCTTTTGTAATGAAATGCCATGGTTGCATTGTAACATTGAGCCTCAGGACTTTGCAGAAAGTGGGGATGGTTTGTGAGCCTAGACACAGAGTAGGATGCTGAGCTCTGGAGAGCCCCGTCAGAGGACTCTTCCTGTCTGTGAGGCCACGTGCGCTGGTTACACACTTTTCACTAAAATGTTCATGTGTGGAACAACAGAGTCAAATTCCCTTGAAGCAAGCGTTTCTTGCTCTTGTTTTGCCCTGTGGCTATACTCAAGAGACGTTTCCAACTCCTGTTTTAAATCCACAGGTAGTTGAACTGAAATCTGGTGGGAAGGACATCCCGGTGACCAGTGCCAATCGCATTGCGTACATCCACCTGGTGGCCGACTACCGGCTGAACCGGCAGATCCGCCCGCACTGCCTGGCGTTCCGGCAGGGCCTGGCCAACGTGGTGAGCCTGGAGTGGCTGCGGATGTTCGACCAGCAGGAGATCCAGGTCCACTTCTTGTGTTTGGGGACACAGTTGTTTCCTGACATGAAAATCTTTCTTAAAATCCATCTCAAGTTTTATAACGTGAACTTTTTTTTTAGGTGTTGATTTCTGGTGCACAAGTTCCCATAAGTCTGGAGGACCTAAAATCCTTTACAAACTATTCAGGTATGTTATCACTACTTGTTTATTATTCCTGAATATGTTATCCATGGTCACATTTCCAAAGTAATTCTAATGTTCTTCTTTATATGGGCAGTTCACATGGTTTAACACCCAGGCAATATGAGGATACAGTGAAATCCACTTCCTGTTCCTATTTCCTCCCCTGCCCGTGCCCACTATGAGTAACCACTGTGCTTGGCATCTTTACATGTTTACACACAAGTGCAAACTCCATTCTTGTTTTCTTTGTGCATACGATGCTGCATCCTTCGTTTTTTCTCTCATAGCGTATCCTCTTACGCCACTGCGTGCTGTGCTAAGTCACTTCAGTCTTACCTCTTTGTGACAGTGTGCACCATAGTCCACAAGGCTCCTCTGTCCATGGGATTCTCCAGGCAAGAATAGTGGAGTATGCCATTTCCTCCTCTAGGAGATCTTCGCGACCCAGGGATCAAACCTCATTTTCTTAATGTCTCCTGCCCTGGCAGGCGGGTTCTTTACCACTAGTGCCGCGTGGGAAGCCCTCTTAAGCCTCTCCTTGTGGCCATTGGGTTGTGTCCAGTCTTCTGCTTTGAAAAACAGTGCTAAACCTCCCCCCCACCCCCCAAAAAAAGAGACCATTAGCAAAAGTTTAACTTCCCTGGTGGTGAGGTGGATAAGAATCTGCCTGCCATTGCAGGGGACATGGGTTCAGTCCCTGAGCTGGGAAGGTCCTATATGCTGTGGAGCAACTTAGCCCGTGCTCCACAACTGCTGAGGTCCCTGTGTCACAACCAGAGAAGCCACAGCAGTGAGAAGCCCATGCAGCACGACAGAGAGCAGCCCTCGCTGACCAGAGGTGAGCGCAGAGTGGTGTGGCTGCAGTGGGCGCCAGGAGGCATAGCCGCTGGAGCACCAGGAAGCCCCATTACCTGCACTTCACATATTTGAGGGCAATGAAAAAGAAAAAGAAAAAAATTCTTCTTCAAACAACTACCATTATTTTGGTGTCTTTTCCTTAATCATAGTCTGTTATTCTAGCATTTTAAGGGTTTTTTTGGTAAACGTCAACGGACTGATTTTTAAATTTAAATGAAAATGTTAAGGACCTAAAATAGTCAAAACGTTTTGTAGGAACAAAGTTGAAGGACTAACACTGATTTAAAACTTACTATAGGGGCTTCCAAAGAATGTTCACACTACCACACAATTGCACTCATCTCACACACTAGCAAAGTCACGCTCAAAATTCTCCAAGCCAGGCTTCAACAGTACGTGAACTTCCAGATGTTCAAGCTGGATTTAGAAAAGACAGAGATCAAATTGCCAACACTTGTTGGATCATAGAAAAAGCGAGAGAGTTCCAGAAAAACATCTGTTTCTGCTTTATTCACTACGCCAAAGCCTTTGACTGTGTGGATCACAACAAACTGGGAAATTCTTAAAGAGATGGGAATACCAGACCACCTTGCCTGCCTCCTAAGAAAACTGTACGCAGGTCAAGAAGCACCAGTTAGAACTGGACGTGGAACAGCAGACGGGTTCCAAGTCAGGAAAAGAGTACATCTAGGCTGTATATTGTCACCCTGCTTATTTAACTTACATGCAGAGTACATCATGCGAAATGCCGGGCTGGATGAAACACAAGCTGGAATCCAGATTGCTGGAAGAAATATCAATAATCTCAGATACGCAGATGACACCACCCTTATGGCAGAAAGCAAAGAACTAAAGATCATCTTAATGAAAGTGAAAGAGGAGAGTGAAAAGTTTGGCTTAAAACTCAGCATTCAGAAAACTAAAATCATGGCATCCAGTCCCATCACTTCATGGCAAATAGGTGGGGAAACAATGGAAACAGTGAGAGTCTTTTATCTTTTTGGGCTCCAAAATTACTGCAGATGGTGACTGCAGGCATGAAATTAAAAGACTTTTGCTCCTTGAAAGAAAAGCTATGACCAACCTAGACAGCATATTAAAAAGCAGAGACATTACTTTGCGAACACAGGTCCATCTAGTCAAGGCTATGATTTTCCAGTAGTCATGTATGAATGTGAGAGCTGGACTATAAAGAAAGTGCTGAAGAATTGATGCTTTTGAACTGCGGTGTCTTCTGTCTTCTCCAGACTCTTGAGAGTCCCTTGGACTGCAAGGAGGTCCAACCAGTCCATTCTGAAGGAGATCAGTTCTGAATATTCATTGGAAGGACTGATGCTGAAGCTGAAACTCCAGTACTCTGGCCACCTGATGCAAAGAACTGACTCATTGGAAAAGACCCTTATGCTGGGAAAGATTAAAGGCAGGAGGAGAAGGGGACAACAGGATGAGATGGTTGGATGGCATCACCGACTCAGTGGACATGAGTTTGGGTGAATTCCAGGAGTTGGTGATGGACAGGGAGGCCTGGCGGGCTGCAGTTCATGAGGTCGCAAAGAGTCGGACACAACTGAGCGACTGAACTGAACTGATAGGGGCTTCCTTGGTGGCTCAGTAGTAAACAATCTGCCTGCCAATACAGCAGACATCCAGTTCAGTCCCTGGTCCAGGAAGATTTCACATGCCATGCAGCGACTGAGCCTGTGCACAACAACTGCTGAAGCCTACACACCCTAGACCCCATGCTCTGCAACTAGAGAGGAGGCCCCACTCTGTGGTCAGAGAAAGCCTGTGTGCAGCAGCAGAGACCCAGCACAGACAAAAATATGTAATAGTAATTTTTAAAAAAGACATCATGGAATTGTCACAAGGATAGGCATACTGGTTGATGGAAAGTAATGGGGAAACAGAAACAAATCTTTAGATTTACAGCCAGTGACTTTCAGCAGCTCAGCAGTGCTGGAATAGTGTGCACTTGAAAAAGAAGTGCTTAGACCTTGACCTCACACAGTGTGCAGAGGTGAGTTCAACAGGATGAGGCCTGCAGTTAAAAGCTAGAACTGTAACACTTCTGGAAGAACATAGGAGAAAGTTCTCATGACTTTTGGACTAGGCAGAGTTTTTAGTTGTACACGAAGAGCATGGTCTAGAAAAAAGAAATGGGTAGAAATTTGGACATCCTCAAAATTAAAGATTTTGTGCTTCAAAAAATACCATCAAAAAAGTGAAAAAGCAAGCCACAGGTTAAGAGAAAATATTTTCAAGTAATGTATCTAATAATGGCTTCTGTTCCTTTATACACATTATATATCAAGAACTTCTGCAACTTAATAGTATGATAAATAATTGGTTTTTAAAACATGGGAAAAAAATAAAAGTGTTTCACTTAAGATATATACAAGTATTTGGTAAGCAAATAAGCACATGAACACTATTAATCGTTAAAGAAATGCAAATTAAATTGTAGTGCAATACTACTACATATCCACTAGAATGATTTATCAAAAAGATAGCAATACTCAGTGTTAATATGTGAAGAAATTTGAACTCGCTTGACTGGTAGCAATGTAAAATGTAGAACTTCTTTGGAAAAGTTTCCAGGTTATATAAAAATTGTAGAACAACTGGATTTTTGCATAAGAATGATGCTGTACCCACAAGTCACACCATATACAAAAATTAACTCAAAATGACTCAAGAACCTTAGTACCTAAAACCATAAAAGTCTTAGAAGAACATAGGGATAACTCCTCGTGACCTTGGATTTGGCAGTAAGTTCTTAGATATGACACCGAAAGCATGACCAGAAAAAGGACAGGTAAATAAATGGAACTTCATCAAAATTAGACTTATGCATCAGAGAACATTATTAAGAAAGTGAAAAGACAGCCTTTGGAATGGGAGAAAACCCTTGGAAATCATGTATCTGGTGAGGTCTGGCACCTACAATGCGTAAAGAACCCTTACAGCTCAATAGGCAGACAGGCTGATTCAACAGTGGGCAAAGGGCATGAGTAGACCTTTGCCAAAGAAGATAGTCCCAGAGGCCAGTATGCTCCAGAAGATGTTCAGCGGACCAACCACTAGGGAAATGAAAACCAGAGCCCAGGGGAGAGGCGCACAGGCTGAAGACAAGTGCTGGTGAGCAAGTGGTGAAACTGGAGCCCTCATTCATTGCTGGTGGGCGCATGAAGTAGCAGCTGTGGAAGACGGTGGTTCCCAGAAAGCTCAGTGTAGAATTACTCTGTAAACCAACAATTCTGCTCCTAAGTCCTGTATGGTGGCAGGGGCCAAAACACCAGTGTTCACAAGACATTGTCACAAGAGCCAGAAGCTGGAAATAACCCCAGTATCCACCGAGATGATAGATAAGGAAGTGTGCTATAGACATAGGGTGGGACTTTCATTAAGTCTTAAAGGAATGACGTTCAAGTACAGGCTTCAGTGTGGGTGAACTCTTGAAAGCATTATGATAAGTGGAATAATGACAGACACAGAGGATGTATGTTGTAGGACTCACATGAAATACCCAGAAGAGTCAGGTTCCTAGACACTGGACTGGAGTCACCAGGGGCTGGGAAGAGCATGGGCAGTCCTGCCCCGTGGTCGTGGGCGTGTCTGCCTGGGAGGATGGGAGTGTTGGGCGGGAGAGGGCGCTGGCGGCTGCCCCGCAGCCTGCGTGGACTCACACACCTGAAAGGAGCTTAAATGGTGGATGCTATGGTGTGTCTTGTACCACAACTAACAAAACCTGTCCAGGCTCATCTACCCGGAGCCCTCTGTTCTGTTGAGGGCCATCGCCCCACCGTTCCTCCAGGGTCACTTTTGAGAAGGCTTTGGAAACGGATGTGTATGTAAACATGTGCCTGTATCCACCTTTCGGTGATTACTCGTTTGTATTTCTCTAAATTGGAACTCTGATGTTTATGTCCAGGGAGATAATACCTAAGGTCACATTGTCCTCCCCACCAGTCCAGCCTTTCCTTGCCCAGAAGTGGTCTTGGCCTGTTTGCGTTATCCTGTCTGCACTGATAGCATTTACCTTTAACGATCTTAACTGTTCCTATTCCAGTAAATAGGTTTAAAATATCACCATATTCATTTTGGTGCCAATTAATACACTTAAGATACTTCATTGATGATATTTCTGTAGTATATTAACAGTGACGGAACAATATATAGCAATTATTTTAGTTTTAGGAAGCACTTAACTAGATTAAAAGTTGTAAGTAGCAGGTATTACTCTTCAGAGCATTGGTCTAATCGAGTGCCGGGGTTGGTTGGTATCCATGGTCTGTACCTTGTTGTCAGAAGGACGGGTGATAAATTTACATGCTAAGATGTGTTGGTGAAATAACTCGCTGTGTTAAAGATCCCAGTGAGTCTTCGTTTCTAGGTGCGTGATTGTCAGGCAAGTCCTGGGTTACGTAGGGTTTGCTCCCCAGCCGAAGCCGAAGCTCAGCTCCTTGCAGAGCTCTGGAAGCTCAGGTCCTTGGCAGCACGTCTTGCTGCCAGAGTCCATCTTGTTTGTTCCTCACTCTGGCCTCCAGTGCTTTATCCTTCTGTCCCCTGCATCCTTGCCCATCGTCCCCCAGGACAGGGTTGGCTTTGAGCCACAAGCCTCTGCCCCTCCCTGGCCCGGCACGACGGAGCGGAGCTGCTCCAGTGCCTTTGGGAGAGCCCCGATTCTGCACTGACCTTGTTTTTCCTGAAGATGTCTTCCTCTTTGTCCTAGGAGGCTACTCTGCCGAGCACCCCGTGATCAAGGTCTTCTGGAGAGTCGTGGAGGGCTTCACGGACGAGGAGAAGCGCAAACTGCTCAAGTTTGTGACCAGCTGCTCCCGGCCCCCCCTCTTGGGGTTTAAGGTACCCAGGCTCGGGGCCCAGCGGTGGGGTGGGGAGGGGCAGTAGGGGCCGAGTGAGCCAGGGCCACACGTCGTTTTCAGGGAACAGTGTTTACTGCAGCGGTCAGAGTGCCCAGGCTGTTACTTTTCCCTGTGTCTGTAGCCTCATTAACCCAGTGTTTCGACTTGGTCACTGAAGGATTGGCTGTTATCTGTGTACCTGGAGCTGGTCTTATTTGGGTTTTTCCTGCGTTCACAGTCCTGACACATTGCTGGGGTGCCACTGTGACGAGGCTTAAGCGTGAGCAGACACTGCAGTGGGCGGGCTGACCCTGATGCCCGTCACCCGTCCTGGGGTCTGTGCGGCGCAGGCTGCTCTCCCTTCCCAGCTGAAGAGGACGCGGGCTCCGCGTGCTCGCAGGTCTGTTGCAGGAGTGGCAGGAGAGCGGAAGCTGACCTTCCTCACTGCTTCTCGGTTACTTCACTTCACGTTACTTGGCCTCACTGTCGTTTCTGGTAGTTCACGTTGATCTCGTAAACTGAGTATTCTTATCACTTGAAATTGGTCATGGGACAGCTTGGGTTTTCCTTATTTATAGTAAAAGAAACGAAGCTAGGTTTAACAAAGAGAAAGACAGCGGTTGTGTATAACGTGACGTGATGCCGAGTTAGGGGAGCAGGTACATGGGTGTGCTTGTGAAGCTCACAGATTGACATTCGCCTGCTAGTAACCTTTCATTGATGAGTTACACGTCAGTTATTTCACTTTGAAATTGCTTACAGTGTGTAGAAGGGCTGCACCAGCCCACATGGACCAGTTGTTAACATTGTGTCACATTTGTTTCCTCATTCTGTATTCATGTATTTCTTTTCGGAATCATTTGGGAGGAAGTTGAAAATACCATGTTTCTGCACATTTTAATTGCAACACCAATCTTTCTTAATAATCACAGTTAAATTATCAAAGATAAGGAGTGTGCAGTGATAGATTGAGATTATCTAATCATCTGGTTCACAAGTATGATCCTGAGACCAGCAGCTTCAGCACCACCCGAGAACTTGTCACACATACACATTGGCAGGGCTCACCCAGACCCCAAATCAGCTCGGGGAGGGGGCCGGCCGCCTGTTTGCACCCCCCTCAGGCATCGAGGGCGCCTGCAATGGCTCCAGCCTGCGGCGGCCTCCGTGGACCTCGCGCTCCCCCGTCTGGACTCCAGGCTGAGGCCACACGTTGTGTTTAGGGGCCGGTTCGCTGAGTCTGTGCTGTCTTCAGCGGTCCAGTCACATCATCTGAGAATGTCCCTCTGTGCAGTGGAGCGGTTCCACCTCAGGACATGTGTACTCAAGACAGACACCCTCACGTGTTCACACAGCACTCACACAACTGCAGCAGCCCACAGCTGCTCATGGAGAAAGAGAATGTGGTCTGTCGAGGCAGTGGGGTATATTCAAAAATTAAACGGGATGGATTGCTGATGCAGATGCCCTGTGTGTGAGCATTGAGAACGTGGTCAGTGAAGGAGTGAGACACAGGAGGTTGTGTGGTTCCTTTTACACAAAACGTCTTTAAAGGGGCTGGAAATGGAGAACTTTGGGGGAGAACTGGCAGCATTCTGAAGTAGAATTTAAACTACATTTAAATGAGTAAATGTTATAGTATGTGAATTACACTTAAAAAATTTTTTTAATTGACATTAATAGCTTAATACAGTGTCCCAAAGAGTGTCCCAGAACAAGAGAAGCGGGAACATCCCTGGTTGTCCAGTGCTTGGGAATCCGCCTTGCAATGCAGGGGCCAAGCGTTCGATCCCTGGTTGGGGAGCTAAGACCCCACATGTCCGAAGGCAGCTAAGCCCATGTGCCGCAACAAAGGCTCCCGTGTGCTGCTAACGCTTAAGACCCGTTGAAGCCAGATAAAATAAAGAACCGGAACAGGGAAGTAGAGACATGGGCGCGAGCTGTGGCACAGGTGCAGTGATTCTGTTTCCACAGGAGGTGGGGGAGCAGTGAATAATAAAGACACAAGTGTAAGCAATTAGTGAATAATATTGCTCAGTGATACTAGCAGAACTGAAATCCCTTCTCTGTCTTCCAAATTCTCAGAGGGAGAAAATAAAGCCTGCAAAACAGGACAGCCAGAACCAACTGTGTTTAGCAGATAATAGAACACAAAGTTAATGTGGACAGTCATAAAGCATAGCAGTGAGAGCAGGCTGAAGTGCCAGAGCAGTGAACACGCAAAGAGGAAACGCAGGTGTTAGAAGGAAAGCACTCGGGCTGAGTTGGAGGAAAACTGCTGTGTCCAAGCCAGACACCAGACAGGGGTCACAGGTTTGGGGGATGGGAAAGCTGAGGGACCTGTATCAGCGTTTGAAGTCTCAAGTAGAATTGCAGGGAGACTTAGTGATGCTTCTGGCTTGGGATATAAGCCGCCCTCTTCTCCAAAGAAACGGATGGACCGACTTGATGGGTTTGAGCCCTGATCTGCAGAACCAGATGTGAAAAGCGGGCAGCAACCTGAAAGAAGCACATCTGTGCCTTTTGGTTCATCTCAGGCTTGTGGTGTGGAGAAGGCGATGGCACCCACTCCAGTGTGCTTGCCTGGAAAACCCCATGGACGGAGGAGCCTACCTGCAGTCCATGGGGTCACCAAGAGTCAGACACGACTGAGCGACTTCACTTTCACTTTTCACTTTCATGCATTGGAGAAGTCTTGTTGCCTGGAGAATCCCAGGGACAGAGGAGCCTGGTGGGCTGCTGTGCATGGGGTTGCACAGAGTCAGACACCACTGAAGCGACTTAGCAGCAGCAGCCGCATGCTTGTAGTGAAGTCTGGAAATCTTCCTGTGTAGGAGGGATTTAAAGAGCAGGAAGAATGCAGATGAAATGTGCCCAGTGGCTCATATAAATGGAGTTAATATAAAAAGCTTTCCATCGATCAGAAGTTTTTATTGTCTAGTGATACAGTCACATGAGTTAAATTCTTATGTATTAAGATTTTAGTATGATTAGATAATTTTGTGAGTAACATTTATAAGGAAAGACAAAGCTTATAGTTTTAGACAAAGCTTATAGTCTTCCAGTTTCAAAAACCACACTAAACCTGGAAGAAAACTGAGTGTGGTTTCAGGAAGGGAGGTTTGGAGGACCTGCTGCATCAGAGAGCTGAGTGGAAGGCCTTCGCTTCGGTAGAAATGGGGAGTCTGGCTTGAAGAGTCTGGATGGTCTGGCCAGTGGAGGAGCCGGTTGGCGTGTCGCAGGTTTGGGGGTGGGAAAGCTGAGGGACTTGCATTAGCATTTCAAGTCCCGAGTAGAATTGCGGTTAAAATTCTCTGGTCACCTGTTGATGATCCCGTATAATCATAACTGAGTTATCATTATACCATGAAAAGTGATTTTTTGAAAGCCATGAAATAGTCGTCCTATTTCAGGGGTTTTTTCAGTGTGAGGTTAATTCAAGCGTTTTCCGGCGCTTCTGACATCATCCTTAGACTCCGATCTGGGGAAAGCGCTGTGAGGCATGTGCTCCGGTTGGCTCAGGGTGCCTGCTGGCGGGGCGGCGGACTCAGACTCGAAAGCAGAGGATGCATCCTGGCTGAGGTGCCCTCAGCAGCCCGGGTGGCCGCACGTGACCTGGAAGAAGAGCAGAATCTGCTGAAGCTAATTAAAGCTTAATATGCTTAATGAATGTGACTGTTACAGACACAGAAATCATTAAAGTGCTGTAGAAAATTGTTCAGTTGCCATCAGGCCTCATAATAAATTGATGATTTTTCTCACTCTGAATTAATGCAAATTCCCGTTGTACTCTGCTTAATTATGCACAGAATGGTGCCCTTGACTCAGATTTCAATGAAGAACTTCATTTTTTAGGTTCTGAGACTCCAAGTAGGAAATTTAATTAGCATTATGAAAGAAACAGTAAAATGTGGCATGTGTCTGCAAAACGTATTTCAGACTTTACATTGAACACTGTGTGTACAGCGATCCTTCTGTTTCAGAAATGTGTTTTTAATACATTCAAGCATTTGAGAAAATTGTTTCCCTCAACATCTTCAGAGTGCTAAGTAATAAATGTAACAAATATTCTTTCTGTTCCTCTTTTGGTTTCTATTGAAACATCTTAAGCGGCATTTAAAGTGGCACATGAATTATAATTAGGGGAAAGACAGTGGTTCTAGCACCCGTTGCCTGCTACGGAGCTCGCTGAGATGCGGTTTCTGTTTGCCAGCGGAGCAGCACACAGAGATGGAGCAGAGCAGTGTGTGGGCCGCGCTCACGCTCAGCGCTGCCCACGTCGTCAAGTGTGTGCTGCACTCGGCATGCAGGTGACAGAGCCCAGGTGAGGCATGCTCTCGGCTGCTCAGACGCCCGCGGTGTGGCCGGTGCTCTGAGTCCCCGTCTGGGCAGGAGCGGCACTCCAGTCTTGTTCTGTTTTCCTCGACAGTAGTTAGTAGGTAATTATTTTTTATGCTAGTCATGTTTTTCCTTGTAACAAAATTAATGTTTTCATTATAGAAAGTTGAGAGTTGTGGTTAGTTATGAGAGAAAACAATCCCTGTGACTGCTCTGCCTGGCCCCGCCGTGGGCGTCCTGGCGCCAAGGAGCTGCACCGCCCCTGTGCACGGTCCCCGCCCAGACCATCCTTCACTGGCCTTAAAACGCCCGTGTTCCGATGTATCCTTTCTTCCTTTCTTAGCTGATTTCTCTATTAAAAAAAAACTATTTTTTCTCATCAGCTCTTAGGTTGCCCTGAGGACTGCTGTTACAGAAAAGATGGAGTAAATCTTGACTGTTCCTCATTTACCAGTTATTGAGGGGGATAGCTTGCGTTCTAAGGACAGCTAGTACATTTCCGTTTTCCTGTCATTCTCAACCTCTAGCGTTTGCTGTGTTTCAGTCCATGGCACCCCCTCCCTTTGATCTTCCGTGTCCCACCTGCGAGTGGGCAGTGGGCTCTGGGTCTGTAAATAGGACCCAAGCCGCTGTGGGTGGCTTCTTGCTTCCTGCTGTGAAAGGATGGTGACTCTTGCTTGACATCTCCTGGCCAGTGTCTGGATCACATGTTTTCCAAGAGGCCCTGGTTCCTGTCCTGGAGGCCAGGTTGGTAGAGGGCAGGGCTGGGCCCTCGGGCTGCTCGTCGCCAGAGGTCAGTGTGTCCAGGCCTTGCCAGTGCACAGAGCTGGGACATGGGCGCTGTCTTCTTGAGAGAAAAATTCATCAATGCTCACACTACTTTTTCCAACTGACATTCAGGTGTGTGAGGTTTTTATTTCTTTGATTTTATGTTTGGATCTCTTTTTACCAGTGATTAATCTTGGCTCTTATTATTAATAGTTCATTTGCTTGCTCTGGTAAATTCTAGGATCTTACAGTAAGTTATATGTAATTCTCATGTAGTAGTTACATGTAACACTACAGCGATTCTAGCACAACAGCACCAGTAATTTACTGTGACATTTCTGAAAACCATTTAAGATTTCTCCCCCTGCCTTTTTTTTCTGGCCACGCCACATGGGATCTTGATTCCCCACCTAGAGTTTGAACCCCCGTCCCCTTCATTGGGAGCTCGTGCCTTAACCACTGGCCCACCAGGACACTCCCCGTGGTTCTAAGACACTGGGAGCACCGCCCTCTGTGAGTGTGCCCCCAGCACCCAGCGTCCCGTGTTGAGAGGGGCCGCCCTTTCTCCTTGACTGACACTGCCGCCTCGCCCTGCTCCCGGGTCCCTTTGTGGTTCACTTGGAGAGGGCCCTTCCCATGTTTTCAGCAAAGAGGCTTATTTATGCATTCAGCTCTTCACCCTGTACCTTTTAAAATTTTAAACTAATTTTTAAAAGGCAAAAAAACAAAAGCTTTAGAGGCCTTTCCACCAGAAGGACTCTGTGCCCCATGTGCTCACGCTGTTCTGTCCTTTTTGATGCCTGAAGCCCAGACACAGTATCGGGTAGAAATTTGGAGCAGGTTTGAGGGCAGTGAAAGAGTGGGTGTCCCCGTGGGGACAGGTGAGAACAGCCGCCGCATCTGCCCGAGTCTGAAAGGCTCCCTGCAGGCCGTGCCTGGTGACCGCCGTGTGCCCGCTGTCTTGCAGGAGCTGTACCCCGCGTTCTGCATCCACAACGGGGGCTCCGACCTGGAGCGGCTGCCCACAGCCAGCACCTGCATGAACCTGCTGAAGCTCCCCGAGTTCCAGGACGAGGCGCTGCTGCGGAGCAAGCTCCTCTACGCCATCGAGTGTGCCGCGGGCTTCGAGCTGAGCTGACCCCAGGGTGGCTGTGGCCCACCCTCTGCGGAGATGGCCTGGCCTCCGTGCGCCCCCAGCCAGCAGGGCGCTCGCGCTGGACTCCTAGCTCTCCCGGGTCCCTCCCCGCCACCCCTTCCTGCATTTTTAAGTGATTTATTAAGTTGTGCTCACGTATTTAGATGGACGTTGCTTTTCAAATAACTTAAAATAACAAATGTTACATGCCACGTGGCTAACATAGTAATTTTGCCAAGAAGAGCACAGTTTTAAGACTGGTGGCAACTCAGTGAAATTAACCAAAGATGAAGTTTTGGCTCTGCTGCAGATGAGCCCCCCAAGCTGGCGACCCGGCGCCTGGGGAGGGGGGCCACTGCTCCGACCCAGCTCCCATCTGCAGAGACTCGGGCCTCTGGGGAGACGTGGGCCACTGCTTCTCGTGTGGTTGAATTGTTTACAAGCCTCATTGTTAAAACTACAGGCTTTTTTTTTTTTCCTGCTGCCTTTTCCCAAAGTGGTTAGGTTGGAAAATAGATAACAATGGTAATATTTTATTTGTGTTTTTTAAGCCATCTCCCCAGAACGGGACTAGCATGCTTGTTTCCAATCTGCCGCTGACCTGCATCGTAATGGTTTGGACATTCCTGTGTGTGGGTGTGTGTGAGGCGGGTCCTTCACTCTCTTCCTTTCTGTCTCCACCTCGTGCCTGGAGAGCTTTCGGGGTGTTGGGGGGCGGGGGGGGCTCTGTCCTGCTCCTGTGCGTGTGCGACCCGCGTGAGCGATGCTTTGGGAGGAGGCCCGCAGCCCCTCCCGAGTCACTTGAACCAAAGTGGCGCTGCGCCTTTGCACTGCGGCCCGGCCCCGCCCCCTCCTTCCGGGTGCTGCCGGGCGGGGCGCGCGCCGCGGCGGGGCGGGGCGGGCGGTCCTCTCGGGATTTGGCACTTTATCAGGACCTGGCGAGAGGAGCGCCTGAGAGCGTCGCCGGAGGACGCGGGTGCTGGCCGGTGTTCGCTGTCACTGGAGCTCTGGGCTGGCGTGGGGGACGGGCCACAATTAGCAATATCCTTTTAAATGTGGGGGAGCCGAATGACACTTTTAAGACAATGACCATTATCAAAACAAAATGTATAATTTCTTAATTTGAAGAATAAATTAAGTGTTTAAATGCTATTTGTAGCCTTGATATGCAGAAATAAATAATTAGGGTTTGTCCTTGGTTTTATTTTTTTATTTTAGGTCGTATTATGTTGGATGTTCTATGTCTTCTTTACGTATTAATTGACTTGTATATTATCAGTATTTCGGAAATGGAATATCTGGGACTGAAGAGAAATGGGCAGTTACTCTTCCTTGGATTTTCTTCTTCGGCTAATCTGAGCTTATTTATTTATTTGTATGTTCCAATGGCTAAATACTTACATTAAATTTTTTTCCCAAGTTTGTGTTGGACTCATACCCCACATCATTGTGATTGGTTCTGTTCTGCCCTAGTAAAGCCACGGCTTCTAAACATCACTTTATCGCATTGTTTAAATGTCATCAGTGGAGACAGGGTAATAACAGGCTGTGGTTCAGAATCTGATACACCAGACGGTGACGCCTGGCGTCTGAAATGTCCCAAGCGAGGCTTCGAGAAGGCTGACCTGCAGCAGCCCCTCCAGCTAAGGCCCTGGGAGAGCCAGGCTCGCCAGGGACAGCTGCCACCTTGCCGGGTCCCCGAGGGCTTAGCGTTACATTACTGAGAAGAAGCGCTCGAGTAAGGTTCGCCCTTGTCCATCATCCTGTCTGCCGTTTCCTGGTCGTCCTGGCTTCCTGCTTCGTGCTGGTGTGTCTGTGCTCGTGCCCGGGAGAACAGCTGAAGGCCTACCGTGATGCAGAAAGATAGAAGCTGAGGCTAGTGTTCCGCTGGTGTCTCAGTCACCTGTCCCGAGTCCCTCCGCTTCAGGTCTGAAAGGCTTTCAGTAGCGAAGTGAAGGGTGTCCCGGATCACACAGCCTCGTCTGCCACACACAACAGCAGACGTCCCTGGAGTTTGTCCTGGGAGGAGTTAACGTCCACTCCCCAAACGGTGAGTCGCTGAGCCCGCTGTGGGCTTCCAAAGGCTCCTTCCCAGCGTCGCGGTGGTGGCCAGAGTGGACAACCGAGGCCGGTGACCAGCAGGCGCAGGTGGGCTGTCGGGAGAGGGCTGAGAGGAAGGAGGCAGGGCTGGCCAGGACCCCCTGGCGCCCCAGAGAGCCACGGACTGCCGGAGGCCTCTGCTTCCAGAAAACTCGCCGAGCTCTTAGGCCTGAGTACTTTGCACCTCAGCTTACCTATCTGTGAAATGGGGACAATTAAAGACCGGTCTCCCCCCACTAAGACAGACCCACTTCAGCACCTGTTTTTGGTAACCAAAAGAAATCCAACAAGGATTTGAGCTTTTACCAAGAAAAAAGGCGCAAGGTGAAGCTTGAGTTTGCTCAGCCTATCTTGCAGGGAGCATTTCAGAGGCGCGTCCACCCCACAGGGCGCGGCCCCGCCCAGCTCCTTCCTCCCTGGGGCCACACGCAGCATCTCAGCGTTGAGCCGCCACGCTGTGAACCGAGTCTGTGAGCGTCGGGCTTCATCGGTTTATCTTGTGCGTCTATGAGCAAGACGGCTCCTCCGGTGACTGCTGCTTCCCTTTAGGCCTCTGCGACTCAGGAAGGGTCTCTGTTGGAGAGCGGGGGACCCTGGACTTTGTTTTCACAGGAGGGTTACACAGCTTTGATGAGGGCTGTAAATAAGCTTGTGATGTCAACGTTTATAAACACAATTATAGAACCTTGTTTAACGTAAGCAGTTTGATGTCACAGGTAGCAGACGTCACATTGTGACGTTTGTGCCTTGATTGTAACACCGTCGCCCTTAGGCAACACCATTCCCTTTTCCTCTGCAGTGACAAGCAGAAAAGTCAGCCTTCAGCGCCTCGTTTCTCCAGGTGACCCCATCTCTGGGAGCACATGGGGCTGGTGTCTGCGTCCCGCCAGCGCCCTCAGAAAGGCGGTTGGCTGGGCCCCAGCCCTGGGCACTGTGCAGGCAGGCAGGAGAGGCGAGGGGCGGGAGGCGGGGACACGGGGGCCGGCGCCTGTGAACTGAGTGTGCCGAGACATTGATGCTTTATTACCTTTCATGGATCAGATGGAAGGTCATTCGTCATGACGTGTCACATGGAGAAGAAGCTGGCCTGTCCCGACATGAGGATCTGAAGCCCCACATCCAGACAGACCTCGTGGGCCCGTCCCCCTCCCCGGGGCCCCCCAGGCTTGACCCCCTGAACCCTCAGGGGGCTGGGCCATTGTGGGAAGGGTACAGGTTAGCGCCTGGGGGTGGGGGGCGGCATGCGGCAGGATGGGGTCCTTTCAGGGTCCCTGCCCGGGGCTGTGCAGCTTGAGCCTGCCTCCCGGGGCCCAGTGCCCAAGGTCGGGGGTGGCACCAGTGGTAAAGAGTCCACTTCCCAGTGCAGGAGACGAGAGATGTGTTTGATCCCTGGGTCGGGAAGCTCTCCTGGAGGAGGAGATGGCTGCTCACTCCAGTCTTCTTGTCTGGAGAATCCCGGGGGCTACAGTCCATGGGGTCACAGAGTCGGCCGCGGCGGAGCCGCCTGGCGCGCGTGCACAGACATTGTACCTGTCGCCCCGGGAGAGCGGAGCCCACAGCCTGGGCAGGGCCGGGCCAGAGCTGCGGCTGCTGAGTGCCAGGGTAGGAGCCTCACACATGCTGCGCTTTGGGGATGATGCCAGGCACCCAGGACGTGGAGGCGGCACTGTGGTGCCTGGCGGGCACAGGCCTGCCCGGCTGCCTCTCCACCCTTCGGCCCGCCTTGCCCTGGGACCCCACACCCGCTGAGCCCTCTCCCCGTGCAGCCGGCAGGGGGCGCTGGGGCTGCACACAGCACACCCAGACCCAGACCTGTGTATGTGCACACTTGTACACACACACACACACACACACACACACACACACACGAGGGGAGGGTTCCTGAGGTGAGGGGACCCTCAGCCCAGCATGTAAGCACGCAGGACTGATGGGACAGACCAGGGGACGGGTGAGGGGGGCAGTCACACCAGGGGACAGACCAGGGCAGCCTGGCCTCCCCGCACCCGCGCCTCCATGCCCTGTGGACGGGCCCCCCTGCGCGCGCTGGCCCTGCCCTGGCTGCCACTTCACCCCATTTGGGACACGATGCCCTCTGGGGCCGCCCAGCCCACCACAGGCAGCCCAGCCCCCTGCAGGAGGGGTGCAGTGTCAGCCACTGGGTCCCCGGGAGGCCCCGCCCTGCTGTGCTCTGGTGTCCTTCCTGCTCTGCCGGCAGGTGGTTTTCGGGTTTAAGTCTTTTCTCAGCCCCTCCCTCTGCTGGGCGTGTTTTCCGGGTGGCCCAGGGCCCAGCACTCAGGGCGGGCTCCTCAGGGACCCCGCCTTCCCACCCAACGCCACGTCCCTCCCTCGTCGTCCCTGGCGATTTTAGCTGCTGCTTTTGTTCAGAGTTGCACGTGCACGCAGTACGAAGAGTCTGTTGATTCTTTAATTTGATAAAAATACGAAGAGAGCTCCCCGACCCCACCCACGGCCGCCTGAACCCCACTCTGCACGCTGCCTGGCACAGGTGGACGTGCAGGACTCGCTTAGGTCTGACGCCAGCTGAGCAGCTAGAAGGACAAGTGCCATTCGAGACTGCGGGCCACACCGGCCCGGAAGGCCTTGTCGCCCGTCTCAGCCAGGGGACTTCCTCCCAAGCCGCTCCGGACTCCTGGGGCATCTGCATCCCACCATCATCGTGGCGGGCAGGTCCCCTGAAGGACCGCGTGGCGGGTGTGGAGGGAGGAGGAGACCCGGGCTCCTCTTGGGTCGGGAAGCTTCCCGGGGTCAGCTAGGCTGAAGCGTGAAACCCGAGGGTCAGGAGGCAGCTGTGCAGAGACTTCCGGGGGAGGGGGCGTCTGGGGGCAGCTGTTCTGAGCGTGCCACACGTCTGCAGGGTAGGGGCAAAGCCAGCACGGAGAGCGGCCTCTGGCCGTCCAGGGTCTCCCTGGGGCACGGAGCCATTTGGTGACACGCTGGGCAGGGACACTGAGGTCAGCAGGCCTGTCGACCCTGGCCTGGGGCAGCTACCTGGGTCACTCAGGCGACACCCGTGCCAGCCTGGTGACTGGGCCTCCTCAGTGCTGAGGGGCTGGAAGAACACGTTTCCAGCCCAGCTGCCCTGGGGGAGGTGCCTGGAGGCGGTGCTTCTTCAAGGCCCAGCTGAAGGGGCCTCCCCAGACCCCCGCTGGCCGCGGGGTCTCTGCCGTTTCGGGCACTGAGAGCCTTGCATCACAACCTGCTGGCCCCTCCCCATCTCTCCCGCTGCACCCATGGCTCTGTGTGCCCCCAGGGGACGTCAGCCACCCTCTGGGCACATTCTGGGGCGTCACGGTTGGTGGGGGCAGGGAGACCCTGGCACGAGGTGGCTGGGAGGCCCAATGGCTGTGCCCCGCCTGCTGAGCCCAGACCCTGCTTGGCCCAGGCCTCTGTGAGGAGCGGGTGGCCGAGCGAGTCCGTGGTTCCGGGACACCTGATCTTGGGCCTCTGCTCTCATCCGCCAGCCCACACCCTCCCCAGAGGCATCCACGCTCAGTTTCCATGAGCGGGAGGCGCCAGGCTGGGCTGCGGGATTTGCAGAGTACACTCAGTCTCAAGTAACTGAAGATGTAGCTTCAATTATTCACACCATCGGCAGAAGCATCGGTTGCATGAGGTGCTGCCATCTCTACAAACGCCCAACCCGCATGGAGGTGCAGGTGGCCTGCAGGGTGGGGAAGAACGTGGCTTCTCGCACCCTCTGCAGGGGCTTCCAGGCCATGCAGTGCCTGGCGCCACCTCCCAGGGCTCAGCTACCAGGACACTGACCACGGGTGAGCGGGCAGCATGGAGCACCTGGGTGCCGGTTCCCCGGGCACCAGCCACATGGGGAGGTCACAGCCGCCCCCAGAGGTCACGGCCCCCCAGTGAGGTCATGACCCCCAGAGAGGTCACAGAGCCCCCAGAGGTCATGGCCCTCCAGGGAGGTCACAGCGCCTCCAGAAGTCACAGCCCCCAAGAGAGGTCATGCCACCCCCAGGGAGGTCACGGCCCCCCAGAGAGGTCATGGCTACCCCAGAGATGTCACAGCCCCCCAGGGAGGTCACGGCCCCCCAGAGAGGTCATGGCTACCCTAGAGATGTCACAGCCCCCCAGAGATGTCATGGCCCCCCAGGGAGGTCACGGCTCCCCCAGAGAGGTCACAGCTGCCCCCAGAGGTCATGGCCCCCCAGGTAGATCACAGCTGCTCTCAGAGATCACAGCCCCCCCAGGGAGGTCACAGCTGCCCCCAGAGGTCACAGCCCCCCCAGGGAGGTCACGGCCCCCCAGAGAGGTCATGGCTACCCCAGAGAGGTCACAGCCCCCCAGAAAGGTCATGGCCCCCCAGAGAGGTCACAGCCCCTCCAGAGAGTCACAGCTGCCCCCAGAGGTCATGGCCCCCCAGGTAGATCACAGCTGCTTTCAGAGATCACAGCCCCCCCAGGGAGGTCACAGCTGCCCCCAGAGGTCACAGCTGCCCCCAGAGAGGTCATGGCTCCCCAGAGAGGTCACAGCCGCCCCCAGAGGTCACGGCCACCCAGGGAAGTCACGGCCCCCCAGAGAGGTCATGGCTACCACAGGCAGGTCACGGCCCCCCAGAGAGATCATGGCCCCCCAGGGAGGTCACAGCCGCCCCCAGAGGTCACGGCCACCCAGGGAGGTCACAGCTGCCCCCAGAGGTCATGGCCCCCGAGGGAGGTCACAGCCGTCCCCAGGCCTGCGAGCTGACGTCCAGCCGGAAGGGGTCTCAGGCCGACAGTGGACTGTGGCCCACAGCACGGGTGGGATTCCCCCTCCTGGGCCTCCTGAGTGTGCTCTGGCAGCCTGCCCAGGGAGCACAGTGGGGCCACAGGTTGGCACGGGCAGACAGTGGGCAGAGGTGCAGCCAGGGTGACCAGCTCCACTGCCAGCTTCTCCAGGTCACTGGGCATACTCAGGACCTCTTCCCGTCGCGCCGGGGCCCGGGGGAAGGAGGTGGGCCTTCTGGGGCAGAGGGCAGAGGGCAGCTGGATCCAGGTCCAGACGCTGGAACAGCCCGAGCCCAAGGTTGGGGGTCAGGACAGAGCATTCAGGTCAGGTGGACTCTGCCCTCTGCCCAGCCCAGCCCTGGGGGCAAAGGGCCAGAGAGTCTACAGACAAGAAGCGGGGTGGACACAGCACCAAGGACGGGGTGGTCCCAGGGAAGGGTCGGCCGCTCGTCACCCTCAGTAGCATGGGGGCCACCAGCTGGGCTCACCCAGCCGTGGTGCACCCCGTTGCCCCGGGGACCCCGGTGGGAGCCGAACGCCGCCCTCTGAGATGCCTCGGGGTGCCCGGGCAGCCTTCCCCGCCCCAGAGCACACTGTGCCCGCTCCGGGGCAGCCGTGACGTCTGGGGCCACTCGCCCAGAGCAATCCTCATCCCGCCCCAACCGGCGTCCTGATGCCCGGCCTGTGAGCGCTCCTCAGATGTCACCCCAGGCTTCCCTACTTGGTGATGTGAATTCACACTTGCACCCACCCCGTGTGAACACGGGAGACCGCTGTGGGCGGCGCCCACCGTCCGTCCACCAGCTGTTTTCCTGGCCCTCCTGAGGGGTGCGGGGCCAGTCTGCTCTGGTCCATTGGGAGCAGGCCTGCTCAGGGTCGCTGCCCTCGCGATCTGCGCGTCTGGGGGATAAACGTGTGCTGGGGGGACTGGGCGAAGGGAAGAGCAGGCCCCAGGGTGGGGGTTGCTGCACTCGGGCCTGCCCTCAGTGCTCCGGGCCGAGGCCCCTGCGTGGGCACCCCCGTGGCGGCCGCCCTGGGAGGCTCACTCCCTGAGCACCCTTCGGAATCCTGGTGGCCACACCCCATGTGAATCAGGGCTGCCTGGCTGGGTGGGGCTGCAGACTCCATGACCTAATGGCGTTGTCTCTAATTGTGGCTGCAGGTCTGCTGGGCACACAGGTGGGCATCGGAGCCCCGCCCAGCCCGGGAGGTGGGGGCTGTTGTTCCCAGACTGTTGGCTGCCGGCCCCCCGGGCCTGGAGTTCGAGCTACCTGTTCATGGCCGCCCCAGTCTCCCTGATGACCTCCTAGCGGGTAGGGCCCTCAGCCAGTCACTCTGCATCCCAGAGCCTCGCCCTGGGTGTGGTCAGAGTTCTTGAAGCGTTGTCGGATGAACAAGTCCTGATACAGCTGCGGAGGGCGGGGAGCAATGACCACAGGGAAAGGACCATCCCTGGGCGGGGTGTCCAGCATCCCGAATTCCTGACAGGTCTTCATTCCCAAGAGTCCAGGGCGGGAAGTCAGAACACCTGAGAATTTCCATGTCTTTAATGTTGATTGCTTAAAATGACTGAATCATTTTCCTATGATAGGTTGTGTTGAAAGGTTGAGGGCCTGGGACTTACCAGTGGGCTGGTGGTTAGTTAAGGCTCTGGGCTTCAAAGGCAGGGGGCTCGGCGTTCCATCCCTGGTCAGGGGACTAAGATCCCACATGGCACTCAATGCCCGCGCCCCCCCCTCCCCCAAAAAAAAGTTTGCTGGCTTTTCTGTTTCCTTTATGTATTTACTGTTTTGGCTGCCCTGGGCTGCCACCTATGGGGTCGCACAGAGTTGGACACGACTGAAGCGACTTAGCAGCAGCAGCAGTAGCAACAGCAGGTGCCTTGTGGAATCTGAGTTCCCCAACCAGGGATTGAACCCGGGCCCTCAGCAGTGAAAGCACCGGGAAGTTCCCTTTGCTATTTTAAAAAGATATGATAATAAATGCACCGTTCTCTGTGAGTTAAAACAGCTCTGGCCATGACTTGGTAGACTCCCTTTATTGTTCTTAAAATACTGGCAACACTTCTCAGACCCTCTTCATCACCATGGATGTTTAGAGAGTTCTGTTTAAGGAGGAAAATTAAGTCTGGGACAACGTGATGAAGACCTGGACCCCCCGCCCTGAGGACGCTGCTCCTCAGCATGTCCCACAGGGTTTGAAAGGAGCGCTGGGCTGGAGTTTGTGGGCAGGAATGACTCACGGGCCTTCGGGCATCTTCCGCCCTGCCAGCGGCTCGCAGGGAGGCTGTGTGGACCTCGCCTACGTGATGCAGCCCGGTTCCAGAACCTGCCCACACCGCCATCCCCTTTCCCAGCTCTGACATGACTCCAGGGGCTTCCCCAGCTGGCAGCGTCTCTGTGTTGATTAGTAAGCTCTAATTCTTCCAGGAGAATGATCATCTGTTTTCCTGTCTTACCGATTTCTCTTGGGATTCAAAAATACAAATGAATTTCCTGAGAAGTCCTGGAAGGAAGTCCTGTGGGGAAACAGGACTCAGTCAGGCTTGGCCACTGGCTGGCCTGCCCAAGTCAGTGAGCAGGTCTCAGGCCAGCACCCTGCAGGCGGAGCAGCTTGGGCACAGCCCAGGGGCTGCAGGGGGAGGGGTGGGGGCTGCAAATGACTCTAGACTGGCCTCTAGGTCCCTCCTGGCCAGGGGCTAACAGTACTTCTCTCAGAAGTAATCAAACAAGTGGGCATTGAGACATCTATTTGGCACACGGAGAAAAGAGAGGTTCTATTCAGATTTAATTTTTGTTAAAAAACAAAAAATTTAGGCTTTATTGATATTTCATATATAGATTCACTTAAAAAAAAGAAATTTGGCTTTTCATTGTTGTTACTCAGTCACTAAATTGTATCTGACTCTGCGACGCCATGGGTTGCAGCACGCCAGGCCTCCCTGTCCATCACCATCTCCCAGAGCTTGCTCAAACTCATGTCCATTGAGTCGGTGATGCCATCCAACCATCTCATCCTCTGTCGTCCCCTTCTCCTCCTGCCTTCAATCTTTTCCAGCATCAGGGTCTCTTCCAGTGAGTCAGTTCTTCACATCAGGTGGCCAAAGTACTGGAGCTTCAGCTTCAGCAACAGTCCTTCCAATAAATATTCAGGACTAATCTCCTTTAGGATGGGACTGGTTGGATCTCCTTGAAGTCCAAGGGACTCACAAGAGTCTTCTCCAACGCCACAGTTCAAAAGCATCAATTCTTTGGCACTCAGCTTTCTTTATGGTTCAACTCTCACATCTGTTCATGACTCCTGGAAAAACCGTAGCTTTGACTATATGGACCTTTGTCAGCAAAGTGACGTCTCTGCTTTTTAATATACGGTCTAGGTTGGTCATAGCTTTTCTTCCAAGGAGCAAAAGTCTTATTTCGTGGCTGCACTCACCATCTGCGGTGACTTTCAGAGCCCAAGAAAACACTGTCACTGCTTTGATTGTCTCCCCATCTATTTGCCATGAAGTGATGGGACCAGATGCCATGATCTTCGTTTTTTGAATGTTGAGTTTTAAGCCAACTTTTTCACTCTTCTCTTTCACCTTCATCAAGAGGCTCTTTAGCTCCTCTTCACTTTTTGCCATTAGAGTAGTATCATTTGCCATCTGAGGTTGTTGATATTTCTCCCAGCAATCTTGATTCCAGCTTGTGATTCAGCCCAGCATTTTGCATGATGTGTTCTACATATAAGTTAAATAAGCAGGGTGACAATATACAGCCTTGACATACTCTTTTCACAATTTTGAACCGGTCAATTGTTCCATGTTCGGTTCTGTTGCTTCTTGACCTACATACAGATTTCTTAGGAGGCAAGTAAGGTGGTCTGGTATTCCCATCTCTTTAAGAATTTTTCACAGTTTGTTGTGATCCACACAGTCAAAAAGCTTTAGTGCACTCAGTGAAGCAGAAGTAGATTTTTTCTGAAATTCTCTTGCTTTTTCTGTGATCCAATGGATGTTGGGAATTTGACCTCTGGTTCCTCTGCCTTTTCTAAATCCAACTTGTAGATCTGGAATTTCTCAGTTCATGTACTGTTGAAGCCTAGGTTGAAGGATTTTGAGCATTACTTTGTTAGCATATGAAATGAGTGCAATTGTGTGATAATTTGAACATTCTTTGGCCTTGTCCGTCTTTGGTATTGGAATAAAAGCTGTGGCCAGTCCTGTGGCCACTGCTGAGTTCTCCTAATCTGCTGCTGTACTGAGTGCAGCACTGTAACAGCAGCATCTTTCAGGATTTGAAATGGCTCAGATGGAATCCCATCACCTCCACTACCTTCGTTCTTAGTGATGCTTCCTAAGGCCCACTTGACTTCGCAGTCCAGGATGTCTGGCTCTAGGTGAGTGATCACACCATCATGGTTATCCGGGTCATTAAGACCTTTTTTGTAGTTTTTCTGTGTATTCTTGCCACCTCTTCTTAATCTCTTCTGCTTCTGTTAGGTCCTTGCCATTTCTCCTTTATTGTACCCAAACTTGCATGGTATCTCCAATATTCTTGAAGAGATCTCTAGTCTTCCCCGTTTTATTGTTTTCCTCTATTTCTTTGCACTGATCACTGAGGAAGGCTTTCCTATCTCTCCTTTTTATTCTCGAACTCTGCATTCAGTTGGGTATATTTTTCCCTTTCTCCCTTGCCTTTTGCTTTTCTTCTTTTCTCAGCCATTTGTAAGGCCTTTCCTTAGCACCTTAAGTCTTTTTTTTTTTTTTTCTCGTTGAGACACCAGGGCTCCAGAGCCCCTCTGCATGTGGGATCTAGTTCCCAGGTCAAGGATCAAACCTGAGTCCCTGTCCTGGAAGGCAGATTCTCAACCACTGGACCAGGGGTGTCCAGAATGTTAGGTCTTAATTTGGGGACAACACTTAACTTTCAAAGTTGACAGCAAGGGAGGCCGACCTGTTCCAAGCTTGATGGGGCCTCACGAGGCGGAGGTTTTACAGACACACATCGCTGTGCACACACATTTGTCCATCGGGGTGTCCAGTCGTAGAGGCCTGAAGTCCACGGCCCAGACCAGGAGCAGCAGAGCCTGTCACCCACAGGTCCCTGAGAGAGCCGGGGCTGGGGCCCGGTCCCTGTGCCTGGCCCTGGCCGGCTCTGGTGTGGGGTCCCCAGGCTGCTGTTCAGTCGTTCAGTTATGTCCGACTCATGGCCACCCTGTGGACTGCAGCCCGCCAGGCCTCCCTGTCCATCACCGTCTCCCAGGGTGGGGTCACCAACTGAGGCAGGCAGGGGCTCAGGCAGGGCTGACAAAGAGGAAAGAAGCTTGCCGTGAGACCCCAGCGTCAGAGGGAGTTCATTTCCCTGAGGCGGAGAAAGGGCTTCTTGTTTGCGGCCTCCTCCCCCACACGCCCCTTGTAGGAGGAGAGGACAGAGCTCACCCAAGTGACCAGGGCAGGCGCTCGGGCTGGCTGTGGGGCCTGAGGTCTCGTCTGAGCTTTGCCCCCAGCGAGTCCCTATCTGTTACCAAGGGCTGTCCCAGCACCCGCGTCCCTCCTCAGAAGACGGAAACCCCAGGCCGGAGCCCGCCCCCGACGCCCCCGAGGGTTAAGCGGTACACTGAGGAGAATTGTAGATTTTTGCTGGGCCACCGCCTGGAGGGGACGGCCGGGAGCCCGGCCCATGGAGCGGTCAGTGCCGGCCGCACAGAGACCCAGAGAGGACGCGGTCCCGGGTCCCAGGACGGCCCCGGATGCCACCCGAGGAAGCAGGCCCGTCCCAGCCCCAGAGCGCGGGACAGGCATCTTGAGAGGCCCGCTTGTCCTGCCTGAGGCTCCTCACACGCAGGCCTTTCTCTGGGGACCCGGGGCCTCCTGCCAGGCCACTCCCGCCCCGCTAGCTGGGGGAGAGCCGCTCCTGCCGCTCCCAGACCTGCCCCGGCCCTGAATGGCCGCTCTGTCTGCCTGAGGAGAGACGGCGCCTGGACAGCAGCCGGGCCGGAGGGGCGGGAAGGGTGGTGGGCGGGGCCTGGAGGGGCGTGAAGGGTGGTGGGCGGGGCCTGGAGGGGCGGGAAGGGTGGTGGGCGGGGCCTGGAGGGGCGGGAAGGGTGGTGGGCGGGGCCCGGAGGGGCGGGAAGGGTGGTGGGCGGGGCCCGGAGGGGCGGGAAGGGTGGTGGGCGGGGCCCGGAGGGGCGGGAAGGGTGGTGGGCGGGGCCTGGAGGGGCGGGAAGGGTGGTGGGCGGGGCCTGGGGGGCGTGAAGGGTGGTGGGCGGGGCCTGGAGGAGTGTGGGGCGGGGTCTGGAGGAGGGGCGGGCCGGGCCAGCGGGACGGAAGGGGGCTGAGAAAAGTGAGGGGCCATCTGCCCGCGGGGCGGGAGCAGGGCCGGGCGGGGCCCCAGGCGTCCCGGAGTTGGGGCGGGAGGCGGGCGGGCGCACAGCCGGGCAGGCCAGGGAGGTTCGGGGCGTGCCCCCTGCAGAACCGGCCTTGAGTCCACCACAGCCTGACCGGGCTCCCTGCCCACAGCCCTCACCCACCTGAGGCCTCCAAGCCTCCCAGAGGAAATGCAAATATTCCCGGAACCAAGGCGAGCATCCAGGGCAGCCGGTCACCTGGTACGCTTGCGGCCTGGAGGGCGGACGAGGACAGGGTCAGGCGCGCCCTGGGCGCCCCTGAATGAGGAGCGGCCCGGGAGGTGCGGTGGAAAGGCCAGGCCCGACCTCCGGCCTCCCAGTGGGCGCAGGGCCCTGGCAGCAGGGCCTTAGCCCTGAGGACCGTCTGCACATCTGTCTGTCTGTCAGTTTGTCGGCCTGTCCACGCGTCCGTCTGTCCACCCTTCCTTCTGCTCTGGGATGGGGATGGGAGAGGGGCCGTGGGTGCCACTGCCAGGCGCTCAGAGCGGCTGAGTGACAGTCACCTGCTGTGTCGTCCCTCGTGGTCACCTCGCATATGCTTGGAGCCCAGCAGTGCAATCTCTGCAGCGTCTGGGGGAGGCCTCCTCCTCGGGTGCCCGGCTGGAGGAGAAGGGGAGCCAGCAGGGCCTGTCCTGGGTGGAGAGAGCCCCAGGGGGACAGTCTAAGCAGATTCCCGGGGTGTTCAGCCTCAGCGGGGGAGGGAATCCTGACTCTGCCTCGAGGTGAACCCTGGGGACAGACGCTCAGTGAGAGAAGCCAGAGGCAAACAAAAATAGTCTGGTTCCAGTTGTACGTGGTCCTGGGGTCGGCAGATTCCTAGAGACAGACAGAAGGCGGGGCCTGCGGATGCGGGTGCGGGAGGCAGGGGTGTCACGCTTGATGCGGACAGTTTCAGAAATTCTGCAGCGACCGTGGTTGCACAGCCACGTGACCCAGGGCCTTCCCTGGGGGTCCAGTGGCTGAGACTCCATGCCCCCAGGGCAGGGGGCCCCGGGTTCGATCCCTGGTCAGGGAGCTAGACCCCACATGACACAACAAAGACCCAGGACAATAAGTGACGTGACCCTGAACTGTGCACCCAAGACTGGTGCCAGCGGTGGACTTCACGGCATATTTTTGCTACAATCCACAAAAGAAAAGGAATCCCAAAGTGAAGGTAAAGACACATCAGCAGGCAAGAGAAGAGAAGGGCAGGAAGCAGGAAGCAGCTCCGGGGAACCTGCCGGAGCAGGTCTGCCTCTCCCAGCTGGCCTCCCGGAGGCTCCCTGGGCAGGCGTCTGAGGTTGGCGTGGCCCGTAGATAAGGGTCAGACAGTGACTGCCTCGGGGTGGAGGACTCATTCGTGCTGCTTGAATATTTACCGTGGGCCAGCGTTCACACTGCGATTTAAAACGCTGGTTTTAAAGGGACTTAGAGCATCCCCAGGTGGCCCAGAGGCTACGACACCTCACTGCCGAGGTAGGGGACGCAGGTTTGGCCCCTGGTCAGGGAGCTAACAAGTCACATTCCATGCAGCTAAGTAAAAAAGAGGGTTTCCCTAGTGGCTCAGCTGGTAAAGAATCAGCCTGCAAAGCAGGAGACCTGGGTTCAGTCCCTGGGTTGGAAAGATCCCCTGGAGGAGGACATGGCTACCCACTCCAGTATTCTTGCCTGGAGAATCCCATGGACAGAGGAGCCTGGTGGGCTACAGTCTGTGGGGTCACAGAGTCAGACACGACTGAGCGACTAACACTTCCACTTTCACTTTCAAACCGAAGACACACCTAAGGGTAAAGGTTAAGGTGCCGGTTGTTACGGCTCAAACGTCTTCTTTGTCCCCAGACCTTCAGTGAAGGGTGACGGGAGCTCACCATGACCCCGTGTGAGCGTGCAGGGAGCATGCGTGTACAGGAATGGGAGTGTGCACACCTGTGTGCCAGTGTGTGTGTGCCTGTGGCACCACTGGCCCCAGCAGGCCTGGAGAACCATCCACGGGGCACGGGACACTCACACGCCTGTAAGTTGGGCAACTTCCCCTCGCTGTGGCCCCAGAGCCTGGACCCTCCATGCCAGCTCTGCAGGGGGCTGGGCCTCAGCCAAGGGGCACCGGGCCACGGGCAGGAGGGGCTGGGAGGCCCGTGGTCAAGGCAACGGAGGCCAGGCCGCAGCTCCGGCCCCAGTGAGCGCTGGGCGAGGCTGGGATCTGCAGGCTCAGCCCTGGGTGCAGATGGCAGGGTGGGGCTGCCCAATGGCCAACCCCATGGCAGGCCCCGGAAAGCCCCGGGCCTGCGTCCCCACAAGCGGGAGGGTCAGCATGTGCCTGCAGCGTGGCCGTGCCAGCCGTCAGCAAGTGAACCTGAAGGAAGGCAGGAAGGGGTGCCTATCTTATCAGGACTGCCTGGCCCAGCCTCCCCTGCGCCTGTCTCAGGCCAAGTGCCCCCAGGACCATCTGGGCACAGTCGGCTGTGACCTCCACTAGAAAGCCTGCCGGAACCTTCTGGAAACGTTCTGATCCGCGGTGGAGCTGGGCCAGGTGAGCGCACTGCTGCCTGGGCTCTGAGGGTGCGCGAGCCCTTCCCGGGGCAGGACCTTCATACCCCGGATGCAGAAGTGATAGGAGTCCATCTCCTGAGGGGTGTCCGTCCAGCCCCCTCTTTTAGGGGTGCAGGTGTTTCGGTGCAAAAGGCAAAAATGTCAGAGAAGCAAAGCTGAGTCATGCATCCCAATGCAAGCACCCCACCGGAAACTGAAACTGTCAGTCGCTGTGGACTGTGGCCCGCCCCCGTGGACTGTGGCCCACCAGGCCCCGCTGTCCGTGGGACTCTCCAGGCCAGAGTACTGGAGTGGGGTGCCATGCCCTCCTCCAGGGGATCTTCCCAACCCAGCGATCGAACCCGGGTCTCCTGCATGGCAGGCAGATTCTTTACCGTCTGAGCCACCAGGGAAGCCCTCTCCCACCCAATCACCGGCCTAAAAACTGTCTCCGGTGCCGTGTGAGTCCGTCAGCCCTCCCCTCCACCCAGCCCCCATCGTCGCGTCCCAGGCTTATTCATCACCTGTCCATTCGAAGGCCGCCTCTTGGGCGTCTGGGTGCAGGCGGCCCACACCGGCTGCAGGACACGGGGCAGACGAAGCCCTGACCTCAGCGTGGGCCCTGAGTCCACGTTCCACAAGCAGGGTTTCAGTGAGAGCTCTGAACAGTGCCGCGAAGGATGCCCACGGTCCCAGCCCAGCTGGACAGAGGCCGAGCCCACCCCCTGACCCCGGGTGCAGTGCAGAAGGCTGCAGTGTTTGGTGCAGGGCCCACCGAGGAGCCGGGGATCCAGAAGACGCAAACTCCTAGAAGGCCCTCAGGGGAGGGGTTTTGAAGGCATCGTCTAGGGTGAGGGTTGTAGCTCACACACTTCCTTCTGCCTGGCTGGGGTGAGGGGACAGGTTGGTGCTCCAGGAACCTCGGGCATCAACCATCTGGGGTCCCGTGCCTGTGGTCAGTGGTGGTCACGGTCGGAGGCGTGCCTCAGTCTGTCGCGCAGGCTCCCTGAGGAGGACCTAGGACTCTGTGCTGAACCGTCCTTGCTTGCCTTGCTTGACTGTCTTTCCTTTGTCCCCGTTCCGTTCCCTCACGCCCCTGACTGGTCACTGCATGAATCCACTCTCTGGAACTCAGGGAGGGCTTCGGAGCCCAAAGCCTTTCTCCACAAACAAGAAACAGGACAAACAGGACCCGAGGGGCTTCTGCACCCAGGAGGGCCCCAGAGGGTCCTGCTTGGTTTCAGGGCCTGCTTTTCCCTGATGCTCCCTGAACCCTGAGGGGCACAGGGGATAAAGGGTGGGAGGGCACTTTCGACTGCAGCAGAGGAGCTCATTTTCAGGGGGTCCTGGCTTCGTAGAAGCCTGTGGAAGTGCTGGCAATTTGGACTCTGGGAAGTGAGGAGCTGGCCACGGAGTGGGAGGAGGGGCAGGGAGGACGGCTGCAGGCCCAGGGAGCCGCTCAGGGGAGGGGCAAGACCGGGACAGGACGCCGGGCGCTGCTCCCTGGCCCGGCCGGACCTTGACCTCGGGGGAGCCTGGTGGTGAGCAGGGCCTGCTGGCAGAATGGACTTGGGCATCGGGTGCTGAGTTGCGCTGACCCTCCCTCAGCCCCGCCCGGGGCCCAGCTGACCTGTCCCCCTGCTCGGGGCATGGCTGCCAGGCTGGGAGAGTCCACATCACATGGGGAGGCCCTGGGATCTGACCCAGCGTGACGTTCGGCCCGCCGAGCCCTCAGAGGACAGCCGGGCCCACCCGCCCCAGGAGAGATCATTAAATCCCCGTTTAAAGCAGTCGATGGCCCCGGGGCCTGCAAGGGTGTTCACTCGCTTTAACTCCCTAGATCCCAGAAGAGCGCTCCCAGCGTCCTTGAGGGGCTCGTCCCTGACCAGAGTCCAGGCTGGCATGCGAGGGGGACGCCTCTCTGCGTTCACAGGCAGCACAGGTGTGCAGAGTCGGTGGGCCCGAGCCTGTGCCCCTGCCCCGCCCCCGCCCCCAGCCCTGCCTTTCTCTCGTCCCTTCCACCCGAGTCTCCTAACAACGCACCGTGCAGTTCCCACTGATGGAGCTGCCTAATCGCCCTCGGTGGGAGCCGTCGACATCCGCGCTGAGGGCGTTGTTTCGTTCTGGCTGCGTGTGGCCGCTAAGCTCCCTGACCAGGGCTCCACCTGCGCCCCCAGTACGGGAGTGCTGAGTCTTAACCGCAGGACCGCCAGGGAAGTCCCTGAGGGCACTATTGCTTCATCCCCCGCTGTTGGCGAACCGGGAATTCCCCAGAGATTGCAGAGGCAGTTTCTGTGAGAGCAGAAAGCAAAACTGAAAAGGAAGCTCCAGCGGGACTGCCGTGCTCCCGGGCGGAGGTCCTTCGCCCAGGCCGGCACCCCGGGAGGGAGAGACTCCCTCACGACCTGGGAGCCACCTCCTGCTGAGCAAGGGCCACTCGGGGTCTGCCCTTGGTCATGTCTCGGGCCCCTGGGACCTATAGCAAAGCCTTGTCATCCTGCTAAGGCGGTCACAGGGGAGCGTCTCCTCACAGCAAAAACCAGGCCCCAAGCTGTCACCCGCGCTCAGGCCCAGGGCACCTGACCTCACCGGAGGCCCGGCCTCCCCAGGGACGTCCCCGCGTCCACCAGCCTGTAATCCCAGCTGCCCAGCGGGGTCATCTGTCCTGAGGCCGCTCTGTCCCCGAGGAAGACGGTCCTGCCTTTCTCTCCCTCAGGACTCCTTGCTCTGCCTTCCTTCTGCCTAAGAAAACGATCCACTTTGTGCAGCCTCCCGCAGAACCTCCTGTTCACCAGATGGGATGTGGCCTATCCGTGAAGCGCTTCACAGAGCCCATTAGATCTGGAAACTTCCAGGACTTCCTTGGTGCTCCAGTGGTTAGGACTCCACGCTTCCACTGCTGGGGGCCCAGGCTCCATCCCTGGTCAGGGAACTAGGACCCCCCTCCAAAGAGGACACCCCCGAGCTCCGCAAAAAAAAAGATCTTCAAATGTACTGGGTCGAACAATAGGTGTTTTAACAACATTTATCTTTGAAGAACACAACAGGTGTGGGCCTTCCATTTTCTGAGGGTGGGGACCACGTTTGACTCAAAACCTGACGGGGCCCCTCCAGCAGCAGCAGTTATAATTTGCTTATTTATCGACAGGAGGAAATTCGGGAGCACTTACCATGGGTTTTAGTGTTAGTCAGTTGCACACGTGCGTTTTGTCTCGCTTTTCTAGCAGCCATGCTGCCCATTGACGTCCGGGCCTGCTGTGTGCATGATGCCTGGGGTGGCAGCCCACCAGGAGGAGCCCCGACCTGGGGGGTGCAGCCTCTGCGTTCGGGGGAATCGAACTGTGTCTCCAGAAAGACGTGCCGATGGCCCCGGGCTGTGAATCCTTGCAGACGTGATCAAGGTGAGGTCGTGCTAGAACAGGGTGGCCTTGTAAGGAGGGGGATTTAGAGCCACAGCAAGAAAGCCCCGAGAGAGCCGGAGACCGCAAGGATGGCCAGCCATCCAGAAGCCAGAGGACGGCAGGAAGCACCTCTTCCTTCCCTTAGGTTCTCCAGTCTGTGTGCGTGTGTGTGTGCGTGTGTGTACGTGTGTGTGCGCGCGCGCGTGTGTGGCTTCCCCATTTGTTGATGTTGTTGTTTAGCTGCTAAGTCATATATGACTCTTTGCGACCCCGTGGACTGCAGCACACCAGACTTCCCTGTCCTTCACCATCTCCCAGAGTTGGACATGGTCTTCATGTCCATCGAGTCAGTGATGCCATCCAACCATCTCATCCTCTGTCGTCCCCTTCTCCTCCCGCCTTCAATCTTTCCCACCATCCGGGTCTTTTCAAATGGGTCACCTCTTCGCATGAGGTGGACAAAGTACTGGAGTTTCAGCTTCAACATCAGTCCTTCCCATGAACACCCAGGACTGATCTCCTTCAGAACGGACTGGTTGGATCTCCTCGCAGTCCAAGGGACTCTCAAGAGTCTTCTCCAACACCACAGTTCAAAAGCATCAATTCTTTGGCACTCAGCTTTCTTCACAGTCCAACTCTCACATCCATACATGACTACTGGAAAAACCATAGCCTTGACTAGACGGACCTTTGTTGGCAAAGTAATGTCTCTGCTTTTCAATATGCTGTCTAGGTTGGTCATAACTTTCCTTCCAAGGAGGAAGCGTCTTTTAATATCATGGCTGCAATCACCATCTGCAGTGATTTTGGAGCCCAGAAAAAAAAAGTCAGCCACTGTTTCCACTGTTTCCCCATCTATTTGCCATGAAGTGATGGGACCGGATGCCATGATCTTCGTTTCCTGAATGTTGAGCTTTAAGCCAACCTTTTCACTCTCCACTTTCACTTTCATCAAGAGGCTTTTTAGTTCTTCTTCACTTTCTGCCATAAGGGTGGTGTCATCTGCATATCTGAGGTCATTGATATTTCTCCCGGCAATCTTGATTCCAGCTTGTGCTTCATCCAGCCCAGCATTTCTCATGATGTACTCTGCATAGAAGGTAAATAAGCTGCCACATAACATTGAGCAGAGTTTCCTGTGTGTTACAGTAGGTCCTTGGGGTGAAGTGAAGTGAAGTCTCTCAGTCGTGTCCGACTCTGTGCGACCCCGTGGACTGTAGCCCGCCAGGCTCCTCTGTCCATGGGGTTCTCCAGGCAAGAGTACTGGAGTGGGTTGCCATTTCCTTCTCCAGGGGATCTTCCCAACCCAGGGATCGAACCCCGGTCTCCTGCATTGCAGGCAGACGCTTTATCCTCTGAGCCACCAGGGAAGCCCATAGTAGGTCCTTGTTGGTTATCCATTTTAAATACAGCAGTGTGTACCTGTTCATCCCATCTCCCCATCCTTCCCCCAGCAACCGTAACTTAGTTCTCTCAGCCTGTGAGTCTGTTTTTCTTTTATAAGTAAGTTCATTTGTGAGTGTGTGCACGCATGCTTCAGTCGTGTCTGGCCTTTTTCGACCCCATGGACTGTAGCCCACCAGGCTCCTCTGTCCATTGGATTTCCTAGACAAGAATGCTGGAGTGGGGTGCCATGCCCCTCTCCAGGGGATCTTCCCGACCCAGGGATCGAACCCAAGTCTCTTTTGTCTCCTGCATTGGCAGGTGAGTTCTTTACCCCTGGCACCATCTGGGAAGCCCAAGTTCATATGTATCGCTTTTTTTTTGACTCCACATCTAAGGGATGTCATACGGTATTTCTCCTCCTCTATCTGACTTCAGTCAGTATGACCCTCTCTAGGTCTATCCACGTTGCTGCAAATGGCATCGTTTCATTCTGTTAATGGCTGAGTAATACTCCATTGTGTGTACGCACCACATATTCCTTACCCAGCCCTCGGCTGACGGACCTCTCGGCGGCTTCTACGTCCTAGCTGTCGTAAACACTGCTGCAATGAGCACTGGGGTATGTGTACCTTTTTGATTCATGGTTTTCTCTGGATATATGCCCAGGAGTGGGATTGCTGGATCATTTTTAGCTCTATTTAATTTTAAGGAACCTCCGTGGTGGTTGTCCAACTGGCTATAGATGGAGGGTCTCCAAGGTGCCCTCCTTGGATTCAGTTTGTCTGCTAGGTCGGCTCACAGAGCTGAGGAAGACTTGCTTGACTTCCTGGATTCCCAGCTTACTATAAAGGATACAGTCAGGTGAAGACCCCCTGATGGGGCTTGGGCACAGGCTTTCCTGCTCCCGAGACGCACGCTCCCAGCCCCCTGGCTCGCCAGCCGGCCTGCCCCTGCCCGGGACTTCTGGGTTTTACGGAGCCTTGCCTCCCAGGATGACTGACTGGCTCCTCAGCCTCTGATGGATTCGCCCTCACGCACTCTGAGCTCCAGTGGCCGGGACGGGGTGGAAAGTTCCAACCCTGTAACCACTGAGTGGCTTCTCCCGGGAACCAGCCCCCACCCCTGGTTGGCATCCGAAAGTTCCCTTGCCCGGTACGTTGTCCAGAATTGAAGACAAGAGACAGACATTATCCCATCCCTCAGGAAACCCCAAGGGCTCGGGAGCCATGGGCCCTCAGCCCACCTCCCCGGAGTCAGCCGGGTGCTGTGGGATCATGGCTTGTTTCTTTTTACTGCCGGGCGGTGCCCAGGGCTCGTGTGCCAGTGACCTGCTAAAGGG
This sequence comes from Bos indicus x Bos taurus, assembly GCF_003369695.1. NCBI lineage: Eukaryota > Metazoa > Chordata > Mammalia > Artiodactyla > Bovidae > Bos > Bos indicus x Bos taurus. Next base: position 1,295,008 of record NC_040079.1, on the reverse strand, counting down.
CTGGGCTGCTCCAGTTCACTGCATTTATTTCTGATGAGTCAAGGTGCCGGGAGCCTCTGTGTACAGGTTTCCCAGTGAACAGTTAGCCCTTCTCTCAAACAACCTCCAGGACAGCTTGGTTTTGTAATCACCGAGAGCATCGGTATTTATTTATTTCTTAGAGAAATAGGAAATCACTCAGTGATGGGCTGTTATAAATACAGACGCCATGCCAACCACCCCTGCTGCGTGTATGGGCCCTGCTGTCCTCTGCGTTCTCTGCTTTACCCCGCTTTGGCCGTCGTGTGGATGGACCCCTGGCCCTGTCAGAGGCTGGGGCTGCTGGGGGCGAATCAGGAGCTGCTTAGAACTCAGACAAACTGAGTGAGAAGAGGGAAACCACACAGGCTCTGCCTGGTAGAGTCCTCAGCAGAGCAGCTAGAATGTGGCTCATTCATTCTTTACACAGCCCTCCCTGTGCACCCCCGGCCTCCACCTGTGGAGAACTAGAGCTTGGCTGCCTCCTGCCTGCCTCCCGGCGCTGGGAAGGATGTCGGCCAGGGACCCCAGCTCCTCAGCTGCTCCCTGTCGCTCACACTGCCTCGACTGGGTGCTCCTCTGACTGTTTGCTCAGCATCATCCCTGCAGGTCCTTCGGAAACTGAGACCCCACGGCCCTGCCTCCTGCGGGGACAGTGGCTACAACCCTGGAACCAAATGCAGTCAGATTTCACACGGTCCTGGAGCCAGCGGTGGCTTTTCTATTTTCCTTTTATAAAGGGTTGCAAACTCCAGGAGGTCCTGAGAACAGGGAAGCCTGGCACGCTGCAGTCCACAGGGTTGCAGAGAGTCGGACACAACAGAGCGACTGAGCAACAACGACAGCGTAAGGGATTGTGAAGAAGCAAGGACGGCAGACAACGGAGACCGCCTGTGGGCCCAGAGCGCTACACTGCCGTCTGGCCCTTCCTGGGACACTGGGGTGGACCCCCTTCCCGGACGCCCCGGGGTGGACCCCCTTCACCGACGCCCCGGGGTGGACCCCCTTCCCGGACGCCCCGGGGTGGACCCCCGTCTCCTGCCCGAGGGGCAGGACACTGTCTCTGCCGTGGAGACACGGGTGGTCCCTTAGACCGCAGACCAGCAAGGACGGGTGCCTGAGGAGGGCTGGAATCAGCTGAGGTGGATACGCCCACATTCTAGAAAGGGAGGCAGTAACGAGAGATGTGTGTCTGAAACAAAGACAGCTCGGGGAGATGTCCTGAGGGGTGAGCAGAAGCTCAGGGCAAACGGTGAGAAGTCAGGCTGGTGAGAGATTCCCTGGAAACCCCAGAGCTGGAGGGGCCGAGCCCAGGCCAGGTGAGCGCCGGCCGGAAGCCTCTGTCCCCTTTGCTGACGGAACAGGGCTGCTGTGAGCGCCTCCCCCGCGCCTGGCCTCGAACACCACGAGGGCGATTGTCCCCCGAAGCCCAGACCCTGGCTCAGCAGGGCTGCTTCCAGCCGAGGCTTGAAGGGCCGCTCTGCGCCCTCTCCTCGGTGTGTGTGTGGCCGTCTCCTCCCTGCGGCCTCCTCGCCCTCCCTGGGCCTGTGTTCAAGTTTCCTGTCTGTGAAGGGACACCGCCATGCCGGGTAGGGTCACCCAAGACCTGAGGGGAGCTTCCCTGGGGGCTCAGCAGTTAGGCCCCCGCCTGCAGTGCGGGAGACATAGGTTCAATCCCCGGGTCAGGAAGATCCCCTGGAGAAGGGAATGGCAGCCCACTGCAGTGTTCTTGCCTGGAGAATCCCACAGACAGGGGAGCCTGGAGGGCTACAGAGGTGCAAAGGGGTTGCAAAGAGTCAGACTTGACTTGGCCACTGACAAACCACAGACCTGAGCACCCTAAGGGCTCAGGACCCCTGATCACCCCATGAAGACCTGTCTCCAGATACGGTCCCCAAAGGGACTGGGGCCAGGACTCCAGCGTGTGACCCCTGGGGACGCAGTTCAGCCCTAACACACAGCCTCAGTGGAAACGCGCGGTCTTTGCCTCTGAGGAAAAGTGGGGAGATCTTTGGGGAGATCCCCTTTCGGCCAGGAAAGGGGAAGTCAGAGAAAGCAGCTTAGTGGGCGCTGATGGGCCTGCATCTGAGGAGGCCGGGCTGGCTGGTCCCCTGGTGGGGTGCCGGGATGGAGGGGGGTTAGAGGGGTGGGGATGGAGGAGAGGATGAAGGGCGGGGTGCCCGCTCCTCGTTACCCCAAACCCCATCTTCCCTGACCCGCCCCATGCCCCCTTACCCCAACCCCCAACTTCCCTGCCCCCCGCCCCCTAACCCCAACCCCCCAACTTCCCTGCCCCCCACGCCCCCTAACCCCAACCCCCCAACTTCCCTGCCCTCCCCACCCCCTAACCCCAACCCCCCAACATCCCTGCCTCCTTCGCCCCTCCCCCACCCGGTATACTAGCCTCCCCCGCAGCCTGGAGAAATAACTGCTGTTCTGGAAACCAAACAAACTCAAGCGTAACAACCGACCAACGGACCACACACTTCTGTTTGCTTGGGGTGTGCTCACCCAGCAACGGGGATGACAAGGTTGGGTTCTCAGAAGCCTGGTACCCGGGCCCGCTCCGCTGACCACGTGGGCGCCTGGTGTGCTCGGGTGAGCGTCCTGAGTGGTTTCCTGACTCGCCTGGTTGCTGGGTTTTGTCTTCTCCTGTTGACTTTGATTTCTTTTTTTTTTCTGGCCACACTGCACGCACAGCTTGTGGGGTCTCAGTTCCCGGCCACCTCTGTGGAAGCATGGAGCCCTAACCCCCGGACCCCTGGGGAAGTCCCGACTTTGATCTGTATTTCTGGATTTTAATCTATTTCCTATAATACAGAAATGCACGTTCAGTATAAAAAATGGACGACCTCCTGCTCCAGGCCAGGACATGGCTAGCTCACGTGAAGACGGGGGTTTCGTGCTCAAGCAGTGAGTGTCGGGGCTAATCCCGTTTCTGCTGCTCCGACAGCACCAGCATGTGCCTGACCTGTACAACGTGCCCTCTTAGCAGAGCTGGGGGCAAAGGTCGTGTACATCTTCTCTGATCCTGGCTAGGCAGTGAGCGCACACTGCAGGGCTACTGATTCTAACACTTAGGTGCTGCTGTGTTGAGTAAAAGCCAGATTCAGATCAGATCAGTCGCTCAGTCGTGTCCGACTCTCTGCGACCCCATGAACTGCAGCACGCCAGGCCTCCCTGTCCATCACCAACTTCCGGAGTCCACCCAAACCCATGTCCATCGAATCGGTGATGCCATCCAGCCATCTCATCCTCTGTCGTTCCCTTCTCCTGCCTCCAATCCCTCCCAGCATCAGGGTCTTTTCCAATGAATCAACTCTTTGCATGAGGTGGCCAGAGTACTGAAGTTTCAGCTTCAGCATCATTCCTTCCAAAGAACACCCAGGGCTGATCTCCTTTAGGATGGACTGGTTGGATCTCCTTGCAGTCCAAGGGACTCTCAAGAGTCTTCTCCAACACCACAGTTCAAAAGCATCAATTCTTCGGTGCTCAGCTTTCTTTATAGTCCAACTCTCACATCCATACATGACCACTGGAAAAATCATAGCCTTGACTAGACGGACCTTTGTTGGCAAAGTAATGTCTCTGCTTTTCAATATGCTGTCTAGGTTGGTCATAACTTTCCTTCCAAGGAGTAAGCGTCTTTTAATTTCATGGTTGCAATCACCATCTGCAGTGATTTTGGAGCCCAGAAAAAAAAAGTCAGCCACTGTTTCCACTGTTTCCCCATCTATTTCCCATGAAGTGATGAGACCGGATGCCATGATCTTCGTTTTCTGAATGTTGAGCTTTAAGCCAACTTTTTCACTCTCCTCTTTCACTTTCATCAAGAGGCTTTTTAGTTCCTCTTCACTTTCTGCCATAAGGGTGGTGTCATCTGCATATCTGAGGTTATTGATATTTCTCCTGGCAATCTTGATTCCAGCTTGTGCTTCATCCAGCCCAGCGTTTCTCATGATGTACTCTGCATAGAAGTTAAATAAGCAGGGTGACAATACACAGCCTTGACGTACTCCTTTTCCTATTTGGAACCAGTCTGTTGTTCCATGTCCAGTTCTAAATGTTGCTTCCTGACCTGCATACAGGTTTCTCAAGAGGCAGGTCAGATGGTCTGGTATTCCCATCTCTTTCAGAATTTTCCACAGTTTATTGTGATCGACACAGTCAAAGGCTTTGGCATAGTCAATAAAGCAGAAATAGATTTTTTCTGGAAACATCTGTTAGTTTAAAAGAAAAGGAAGGAAGAGACCCCTTTTACATGGATCAACCCGAATTGGCAGAGACAGAGACAGAAAGCAGAGCTTTCTGGGTTGAGAGCGATGCAGATGTCCTGGAGTCGGTGCCAGAAAGTCATACAGCCAGAGAATGTTCAGAGACTGTGAAGAGGGTGAATTTTATGTATGTGAACTGGTCTCGATGGAAAATCTAAAACTGAACTGAACTTGAGAAGGTGATGTGTGTTCAACCTCCAGATACTGTTCCCCCAGCAAGGTTGCAGCGGTCCCCAGAGCGCTTGGAACCCAAGTGCCCGCAGAATTCACCACCGCTGCCGCTGTGCTCAGCGGCTGTGTCTTGCTCCTGGGGGTGGTGGCCCGCCTCTGAGCACTAGAGGAGGTTCATGCTTATGTTTATGAGAGGGTCACAGGCAGGAGGGCCAGGGGTCTCCAAACAGAGGAAATCGGCTGCAAGTGTCTCTTCAAGTTCTGTGTTGCTTTGACAACACCTGGTTCCACCTGAACTTAACTTTTCTCACACCCTGAGCTAACCAACGTGTTTTTTTATGGAAGTGTTCTCCTTAAGCTATGTTAATGAAACGATGTGTTTGCTTTGAAACTTGCCTTTCTTCAAAAACGGTTCCACCAAAGACTAACTTTTGACTGATAATAGCTCAACATATTCATATCAGTTGTTTTATGCCTGGGGTTGATGACACAGCTCGCGCCATCCTATCTCAAAAACGCATTTTGTGGGAGAGGGGCCTGGGGAAACCCTGCCAGCCTTGAGGTGCCTCTCTTATCTGACTAGGAGCTTTCTAACACACATAAAACAGTTCGCTAAAACCAGCTCGGGGGCTCACTCCGTCCCCCCTCTGATGTCTGTGTCAGAAGCTTCCCAGTCCCTTTTTATACCTTAATAAAACCTGGCTACACAAAAGCTCTTGAGTGACCAAGCCTGGTCCCCGGTCCTGCAGCTAAATCTTCCTCTTCTGACATTGCGAATCCGACACCATTCCCGTGAGCTGTCATTTCCAGTCACTTGCATTTCTTCTGTGACTCACTGGGTCCTTGCCCGTGGGGCTCCGGTGGGGAGCCTGGCTTCCACCGCCCGGCGCCAGCGTCCTGCTCCGGCCGCCTCACCAGCGGGCACTCCCCCAGGCTCCTGCCCTTCATCCCGTGGCTGGAACCCACCTTGTTCCCAGGCCTACTTTCCTGAGATGCCCCCGGCCCTGGAAGACGAGGCTGTAACAGCGTTCACTGGTTTGAGGATTTCCTTGGACCCCCTCAACTTGTTCTGGTGTGTTCCAGAATGCATTTGAGTGTCTTCAAGCCATTCTGTACAAGAAGAGACTTTTCAAAAAAGAGCTTCAGACTTTCACAGAATGCTAACAGTTATTCTTTGCAATGATGTGTAAAAATAGAAATCATTTCAGTTGTGAGACTTCTGGAAAAGATTTAATATTGGTAACATGGAATTCGGAGGGGCGAGTGAAGACTGAGGGCAGGAGGGCGTGGCCACGGGGTGGATGTCTGCAGCCCTCTGGGCCGGTGGGAGCTGACAGGCGCCGCCTCTGCAGGCCGGGGTGTGAGAGGGCAGGCCGTCCTCGGGCAGAGCAGGGCGCTGCCAGTTCCTTCCGGGAGCCCCTGGCGCCAGGCTGAAGGTGTCAGAGCAGGTCAGCCGTGCCGGGGTCGCCCCTGCCTTGCGCCCAACAGCGCAGGGCAGCGACCAGGGCCCTCAGTCCCTGCCCCGAGGCTGCCTGCCCTCTGGCCTTCTGCAAAACCACGCAAAGGCTGCTGCTGCTGTGAGTCAGGTCCCCCCCTCTGGCTGGAGGGCAGGCTGCTCAAGCTGCAGAATCGCTACAGAGCTGCTTGGCCTTCATAAAGCGGGCGAGAATGTCACCCTGAGGTCCTTCGTCCACAGGCTCAGACTGACTGCGCTGCAGCTCCCCGAGAGTCCTTGGTGCTTCCGGCAGCTCCACGTCCGGGTCTCCCGTCCTCCACAGAGCCCGGAAATGCTGGGCCCAGCGTGACCGTGGTCAAGTCTCTACAGGGGTTAACATCTAGAAGCCGAAAGCCGTTTTCCCCAGTGGGTGGTCTGGCGCGAACAGCTCCCTCTAAAGGTGTTGCCAGTGCACTCTTTGGACGGACCTTCCACCGTGAACCGCATTTCACCGAGGTACTAGACGTCAGCTCCCTAAGGGCAGGCACTGTGACGCTTCCTGTTGGCATGTCAGCTCTTTTCTGGGTATGGTTTACACTGGCATTCGTGAATATGAAAATGAAGTCCATGAGTTCAAGTTGATCTTGTAGGGGAGGAAAAACTTCTTTCTCTACCCCCTTATGTTCTGTCCATGAGGCACTGCAAATCAAACTGACAAAGAGCCAGACTAACAGGAGGGGAAAACCCAGAGTTTATTTCCACATGTAACACACTTAGACACAGGAGAACTCAGTGATGAGTAACTCAAAGGGGTGGTTCAAACTGGGGTTTAAATGCCACGTTAATGCGTGAGGTGGAAGGGAAGGCACTCGTGGGAAAACAGATGACTTTGGGGGAAGATAAATGGTTTTCAGGAGAGCAGACAGGAGATAAAGTTGGGGATGATGTTTCCCTGCGAAAGGAGGTGAGCAGTCTTCCCATCTCCTTCAAGGCCACGCATCTGCCCTGGGAAAGGAGCTGGGTGGGTTTTCTTCTCCCTTCTGCTCAGAAGGGAGATCCTGGTGGCCTCAATTCCCGGCAGCCACTCTCTCAGTCAGATAAGAAGGTGACGGGCAGGCCTGGCTCCTCCTCTGCAGACTCTCCGGTGTCCCGAGCGTCCGACGGTCTCTCTGCCGACTGTCCTGGCACACCTCTGTCCCCTCCAGTCTCCGCCGCGATCCTAACCAACCCTGGGCCTGGCGGGCCTGCTGACTCACCTCTGCGGAGGCCACCGCACCTCACAGTTACTCATCCTGCAGAGTGCTTTAAGCAGTGGTTCTCAAAGTGGGGTTCCTGGAAATGTGCCAGACACCTGTGTTCTCAGGCCCCACCCAGACCTGCTTGAGCAAACTCCGAGGGAGAGGCCTGCAAAGCTGGGTGCTCACAACTCTCCAGGTAATTCCTACTGGTGTTGGAGTTGCAGAATGTGGGAAAAAGGCCTGGTGCCTGAGGCCAAGAAAATATTCTTTATTTTTAACAGTAAAATAATCATAACACCAGCACCAAAAGTAGTTATTAGTTTTGCAAAGAGTCGGACGTGACTGAGCGACCAACACTTTTACTTTACACTTTCACCTCCATGGACACAGAACACTTGTATTACGTTTTCTACGATTACAGAGTCATAAAATATCTCCAGGACAATGAAAGGTGTAAATAACCGATGGGTAAGCTAGTGTACACAGCATACCCTTAGTCTCTTTTTCACTCATGTAGAAATTCTGTACTGTATTTTCTGACAGCTTGTTGTCGTGGTTTAAGTCGATGAGTTGTGTCCTATTCTTTCAAGACCCCGTGGACTGTAGCCTGAAAGGTCCCTCTGTCCATGGGATTCCCCAGGCAAGAATACTGGGGTGGCTTGTCATTTCCTTCTCCAGGGGATCTTTCTGACCCACAGACTGTACCTGCGTCTCCTGCATTGGTAGGTGGATACTTTACTGCTGAGCCACCAGAGAAGCCCCTTTCTGACAGCTAGGATCTCACAAATTTAGAAAGATGGATACAGAATAGATTATAAGGGGGGAAGCTTAGAAAGAACTGATATGTCCATCAGCAAGAAGCTGTTGATTGAAGGCAGTCCCTTGACCACGGATGACGGCACAGTAACGCCCGTGTTCCTTCCAGGGCGGGCAGGGCGGGCTCCACCACCTAAGCATCCTTTGAGTTCAGTCTGCGCGTGTATCTCTCTCCAAGACCCTGGATTCACAATTTGGAAACACAAAAGTCTCCACAAGGCACATTTTCCCCCGACAGGTCATTGGGTGTGAAACCTGATGTACGCTGACCTGAGGCCGTTTGTAATTGTCAGTGTGAACATTCATCCGTTTTACAGCCAGGAATTCCAGAACGTGGCAACTGAAAACACACACACACGTTTTGAGTTTGGCTTTGTTGAGGGACCTTACTGAGGACTGTAGCCGGGAAACCGTCTTCTCCGATGGCTCTGGGGAACTGCTCCAAAGAGGCCAGGGAGGAGCCAGGAGCTCTGGTGGAAAACAAAGTTGAACATCAAAACGTTACTGCTGGTCACATAAACCAGCCACTCAGGTTAGTGGCTTTAGTGCTCTGCTGTGTGTGGGGAGATGCAAGAGTCTGGGGTCATTCAAATTAACCCTACACATGTGTCTCGGCTGCGGAGGGCCTGCAAGCTATTTCTCTACATCCTGAATTCAGCATGCACTGTCTGCGGATGGGGTGGGGGGGCCACGGTGGTTGATGGCTGGATGGTGGGTCACACGCTTCTGTCCACAGATACGAGGGACTATGCAGTCCTCGCACTGAATTACCCCTCCAAGTCAGGGAGAATTCAGAAGTCCGAAGCATGTTTGGCCCCAGGAGTTTTTCAGAAGGGCTTGCCGACCCACCTGTATGCATCTCGAGTAACAGGTGTGGCACTTGAGGCTCTGAGAGGCTGGAAGCGACCTGCCTAGAGCTCTCCGTCTGCACGGGTCTGGCCGGATGCTGGGCTCCGAGAGGCTGGAAGCGACCTGCCCAGAGCACTCCGTCTGCACGGGTCCGGCCGGATGCTGGGCTCCGAGAGGCTGGAATCGACCTGCCCAGAGCACTCCGTCTGCACGGGTCCGGCCGGATGCTGGGCTCCGAGAGGCTGGAAGCGACCTGCCCAGAGCACTCCGTCTGCACGGGTCCGGCCGGATGCTGGCTTCACGCGACGTGGCACTGGACTGAACAGCGTCCCTGGTTTTCATGTCCACCCAGGGCCTCAGGATGGGGCCTGATATGGAGAAGCGTCTCTGCAGGTGTCCTGAGTGAAGGTGAGGCCTTATGGGATGTGGGCAGGGACCCCAAGCCCAGTGACTAGTGTTGGGAGTGAAAATGGAGAAAAGCCATCATCTCCATTCACATCACATTGGTCCTTCTCATTACTGCGCTGTGCAACACTGTTGGTCAGTCAGTCATGCCCGACTCTCTGCGACCACATGGACTAGCCCACCAGGCTCCTCTGTCCGTGGCATTCTCCAGGCACGGACACTGGAGTGGCTGCCATGCCCTCCTCCACCAGGCTCCTCTGCCTACGGAGTTCTCCAGGCACGGACACTGGAGTGGCTGCCGTGCCCTCCTCCACGCACTCGCTGCTGCTGCTGCTAAGTCGCGTCAGTCGTGTCCGACTCTGTGCGACCCCATAGACGGAAGCCCACCAGGCTCCTCCATCCCTGGGATTCTCCAGGCAAGAACACTGGAGTGGGTTGCCATTTCCCTCTCCAATACATGAAAGTGAAAAGTGAAAGTGAAGTCGCTCTCTCCAAATGTGAGGGGGGAACTGCACTCACCAAGCTACCCGGGGAGCCCAGCTGGGATCCTGCAGTTTAGCTCAGCTCTGACGTGAGGATCTACCTCGGCCCCTCCCAGAAGCCAGCCCCAAGCCCAGGCCATCACCTGTGCCTCTGCCCAGCCCACTCCACAGCAGAGCCCAGGACCCCCTCCTCCAGTCCAGCCCCTTCCAGAGCAGCTGGGCAGCAGTTCATTCACTGGATGGCCTGCCTCCCATGAAGGATGCAGGTCAGGGCCAGCCAGCGGGGAGAGACCCCCAGGCCAGGTTTTGGGGGCACTGAACCTCCTTTCCTCCCGGGGTGCCCCACCCTCCCAGAGCCCCCACGTGGCCACTGACCTGGAAGCTCTCGGAATCCCTTCAGGTGGTGGCTTTCATGTATGTATAGCTTTGCGCTACGGGCGTGCTGGATTAAATGAGTGCCTGCTGGTGATGAAACTGGTGTCATTTCAGGGGGCTCAGAAGAGATCCCATACCACAGTCCTTTATGTCTTGATGTAGAAAAGAATTCAGCAAGAGAGAAAGTGATTTACTAGAAAAGGATGCTAGTGAGGCTCACAAGCAGGCTGGTGAGGGGGTGTGGCGCCCCAAGAACTACTGGGCTCCAGCTTTATAATCAAAGAACTGGGCAGGGAGAGACCTCTGTCTTTCCTGAGTGGATGGCATGCTCCCATCATCCGTTCCTCCTCCAGGTTGAGCAGGGGAGTTTTCTGGGCCCTGCATGGTCAAGCTAGGCCCACAAATCATTGCTCTTCCCATGCGCAGAGGACATGTCCTAGGGATCATTAACTCCCTGAGCTCCCTGGGCAGCGGCGGGTCTCCTGCCCCATTGTTTCACTGTCTGGGGGCAGGTCTCGTGTTCACGTTGCCTGGTTTTGTTGCTAAGCTAGCCTGCTTGGTTTTGTGGTTAAGCAAACCTGCTTTCTCGAGTGATCATCAACTCACAGGGTCTGCTGTATTTTCCTGCTTACAGTCCCCTAGTGGGATGAGCTGTTTGATCACCTGCTGTTCCCCTTTGCTCTGTTGATATCAGAGATGAGCTCACGCTCCAGCCTGTCCCCTGCCCAGAGGTCACCAGGGTGGGGCTGACAGTCCAACTCCTAATCATGGGGTTGGTTCCCCTGGCGATGCTCCTCAGGGGGTTCACAAAAGTCACCCCGTTCACAGGAGCCCTGGTGTGGTTGAGAGGGGCTTCTTACGAATCTCGAATTATGGCTCAGGAAGTCCCCAGGGTCTGAGCGGCCTGTGCCTGTAGAGGAAGACCGTGCACACATGTGTGTTAAGTCCCCACTTGGCACTGGGCCGGCTGACCGGCAGGGCCGATGTCCCTCTGCCATTTCTAAGCTTGGTCCTAACTTTCCTTTCGGCCGCACAGCACGTGGGCTATCGGCTCCTTGACCGAATCGAACCCTCGTTCGGGCACTGAAGGCATGGACTCTTAACCACTGCACCGCCAAGGAGGTCCCGACCCTAACTTTCTTGGGAATCCAGAGTACTTCCCGCTGTGTTCATCAGGACGAGCGGGCAGAAAGGAGAGACCGGTGCCGGCCCAGGATGCGGCCCGGGGGGGAGGGCAGGGGGGGAGTCCAGGCCTGCCACAGGAGGCCTGGGGCATCTTAAAGAAAGCGCTGGAAATCTGCCCCGTTACCCTTCACTTCGCCCCATTGGCCAGAGCTGAACTGGGAGGCTGTCTTCATTCTCAGTTCAGTTCAGTCCAGTCGCTCAGTCGTGTCCGAGTCTTTGCGATCCCATGGACCGCAGCACGCCAGGCCTCCCTGTCCATCACCAACTCCTGGAGTTTACCCAAACCCATGTCCATTGCGTCGGTGATGCCATCCAACCTTCTCATCCTCTGTCGTCCCCTTCTCCTCCTGCCTTCAATCTTTCCCAGCATCAGGGTCTCTTCAAATGAGTAGTATAATTAAAACAAATTTCCCATCACTCCAAAATCTTCTCTGATCTTAATAGACATAAGAAGTTACATTTATTTTACTTTGTTGTAATCAGCGTACAGTTCTAAATGGCCAAGAACCTAGCGCTGAGGCTGAATTCTAGAGATCAGAGTGGGGAAAGTACAGGCAGGCACGGCAGTTTCTACCATATCCTCCCTGGACTCATCTGCTGACCCAGCGGGACTGAGGCTTCCACCCCGGACCCCTGCGCTCCCTAAGGACCAGGAACCACCCCCTGCCCCCTCATCACCCCGGAGCCCTGAGCTCCCTAAGGACCGGGAACCGCACCCCTGCCCCCCCATCACCCCAGAGCCCTGAGCTCCCTAAGGACCAGGAGACATGCCCCCCTGCCCCCCCATCACCCCAGAGCCCTGAGCTCCCTAAGGACTGGGAACCGCACCCCTACGCCCCCATCACCCCAGAGCCCTGAGCTCCCTAAGGACCGGGAACCACCCCCCTACGCCCCCATCACCCCAGAGCCCTGAGCTCCCTAAGGACCAGGAAACATGCCCCCCTACGCCCCCATCACCCCAGAGCCCTGAGTTCCCTAACGACCAGGAACCACCTCCCCCCCCCGTCAGGACAGGGGGCCCACCAGCTGGCAGAGGACCTTGGCTCTCCCGGGGTGGCTGGATCGTGGCCGTGCCCCACAGGGACGTTGGCCAACAGCCCCCTCCAGATTCAGCTGCAGCTCTGAGAGGATTTAAATCCCGTCCAGTTGGATCTGGTTCCTCTGCCTCTATCGTTCTGACCCACAAATCCTGCTAATACCATGACTTTTTGCCAAGTGATGAGGGGCTAGAAAGACGAGGGGCGTCCAGCTGCTGTAAGGGCACTGAGAGCCACGTGGGTGCAGACAGAAAGGAAAGGAATGTGGGCCATGGCCAGCGGGCGCCAGGCAACCGGAGAGCTGGGTGCGGACACGGGCTTGCTCGCCTGTCATGTCAGGTAAGCGAGACTTCCGTCACCTGATGCCGAGAGAAAGGGGCCCGGAGCTGGGCAGTGAGCCGCCTGTTCCCCCGGGAAACCACTGCGGGAGCAGTGGGACTCCAGCGGGCAGACCACGCAGGCGTCCTGGTTTTCCAGCTTCATACCTGCTTTCACTCTGGATAAAAAGGTGCAGTTAAGACAGACAAGAGCCCGCCTTACTTTCAGCCCTCGCGTGTGGCCGTCCCAAGTTGTCCCTGTCATCTGTTGAGCGGTGTGAGGTTTCCTGGGGTCATCCTGGTGATGGCCGTGGGTCTGAGAGCCGCACAGTGTCTACATGAGGGTGGCTGGCGGGCTCCCAGGCCTGCCTTCTTTCTGGAAAACACAGGCCTGCGTCGATGGCTGACGCCGCTGGTGCTCAGCGGGTGTGTAAGACGTCGTCAGGCGTGCAGGCGTGCCCCTGTTGGGGTCCCTTTGCTGGGCCTTTGGGCCCCAGCTCTCAGAGCCCTGGGGGCTCCTGCGATGCCAGCCCGAGAAGCTTCATCTCTAAGCACCTCTCAGCGGCTGGTGGTCTGCCTGCATCCTCTCCTCCCCGCCCCGGAGCACAGGGAGGCCTCTCCTTCCTGGAGGGTGACCGCTGGCCTAGCCGGCTGCTGAGCCAGTGTCCCCTGAGTCCATCAGAGGGTGAACCGGACACAGGACAGGAGCTGGCCAGGGACTGGGCACTGGGGCACGTCTGTGTGGCCCTCTTCTGCCTGCACAGCACAGGGGGCTGCTGGGGGGCAGGGTCACGGGAAGGCAGCCCGCCCCCCAGCGCCTGCGTTCCTCAGAGGGGCTCAGCCCCCTGAGCCTGACGCCCCCACGGCTGGCAGGACTGTGAGCCTGGGGCCTGCACCGAGGGAGCTCCCCGACTCCGGTTGGGAGGCCGCCCTCTGGCCACAGAATTGCCCCTGGCCCCCTAGGTTGCTCTTTGGGCCCTGGGCTGGCCATCAGTATCCTTCCAGCTGGAATGAGCCGTCTGGGCCAAGGTTCTCCTGGACCACCATCTCCAGCCTCTGGTTGCAGGAAGGTGTCAGCACGCATTTACCCATCTAGTCCATGAAAGTTTGCGGAGACCTACTCCGTGCTTCAGACCCTGGAAGGCACTGGGGGTTGGGCACGGGGCTGTGGGTGCTGGCTGGAGGGGTAGCCAGCACTGGGAGGGTTCAGGCCACAGCGATTCTGATGGACGTCCCCAGCGAGGAGAGGCCTGGCAGGGTCTACTTCCAAAGGGCCTGATTTCCAGGGCACGGGGTACAGAAGACACAGGTGCTGGGCGCAGCTGCAGAGAGCGGTCCCCTCGCAGCTAGGGGACTCGGGAACAAGAGGGAGCGGGCCTTCTTTCCAAGCTGGGGAGCAGACCCTAGGTGACCCCCGTGTGGGCACCGGCCCTGGGATGCCCCTCCTCCCCCACGTCTGCTCCACTCCACACCAAGCCTCCTAGGACAGGCTGGGAGTATCTTCCTCCTCCTGGACGTCAGAACAAAGTGGACACGCTGTGGACACAGCTGGGGATTCTACTGGGGAGAAAAATCTTTCCTTGCTCTTCTAGATTCTTTGGCCAATCTAACAGTTAAACTGACATAAGACAGATTAACAGGAAAAAAGCAACTTCCATCCCTGCGGGGGTCCCACAAAAGCTGAACTGACTCTAGATACATGCGTGCTCCGTCGTGTCTGACTCTTGGGCTCGTGCAACCCCGTGGACTGTAGCCCTCCAGGCTCCTCTGTCCTGGGGAGTCTCCTGGCAAGAATACTGGAGTGGGCTGCCATGTCCTCCTCCCGGGGATCTTCCTAACCCAGGGACTGAACCTCTGACTCTGATTCTTCTTACTCTTCACCCGCAGCATTGACAGGTGGGATCTTTATCACTAGCGCTGCCTGGAAGCCCAGGGTGACTCTGGCCCCCTTCGGTTACACATTAGATCATGTTCTTGCATGAATGTCTCTTTTCTTACCAGTGATGACAGTTACATGAGGCTACATAGGAAGCTTTACTTATGAGATCATACGTGCTAAGACAGCTCGAGGCAAAATGTCAGGAGGCCTGTAACCTGCGTTCAGATGGCTCAGCAAAAAGTGGAAAAGGAAGAGAGACTGAGCTGTGAGGAGGCGGCAGCAGTTGGCAAATCGAGGTGAAGATATCTGTTCATTCGACTGGTTTTTCAATTTTCCCGGAGTTCTGAGAAATTAAGAACTCAGAGTAGGGGGGCAGGGTCTGTGTTGAAGGGACAGTCGGTTAGGGCTGGGGGGTCAGGGGGCTGCCCTGGCTTGTCTGCCTGAACTGTGGCAGACCTGGGAGCCCTGGCTCCATCTGGCGGGGTGGTCCATTTGCTGGTGGCTACGTGCCGGGGAAGCCCTGTCCTGTGACCATAGGTTCCATTTCAACCCCAGACAGCCCTTTCCAGGTTCCTCTGGGCTTCAGAACAGGAGGGTGTGTGAGGGAGGCTCAGGAGGGGGGACATGGGTCTACCTACGGCTGATTCATGTGGATGTTTGGCAGAAACCAACACAATTCTGCAAAGCAATTATCCTTCAATTAAAAGTAAATGACTTTTTAAAAAAGTCAAATATGTTAAGAGATAAAGTAAAAAAGTAGCGGGGAGGCGGGTGGTGAGGGGAATACACCAGCTTACTGGGAACCGGGACACGGTCATCCTGCAGGGATGCTGCTGGAGAGGAGAGGCCGTCCGTTGGAGAAGCTTTCAAAGAGTAAGCGAGGACCCATGTGGCTTCAGTTACAGAACCCGCGCTCCTTCTCTCCGCTTGTCCTTCTCAGAGTGTAGGAAGTGCCCTGATGGGCGGCGGATCTGCGGGACCGGCAGGTTCCCTCTTCCTCCTCTTCTCAGCTGGGCGCTCTGTGTCCAGGCAGTGGGTCTGAGCTCTACGGGAGGGCGCCAAGCTGCTCTCACTCCTTTGCAGAGCAAGTGGTGGTCCGCTGGAGGAGGCCTCGCTGCCAGGAGTTCTTTCCTGTTCCCAGGCCCCCGAGGCTGCCTCGGGCACCCCTCTGCCTCGTCTCTGAGCCTCAGTTTCCTCCTCTGGAGATCTGAGGGTCCTGGTTCTGGGCAGAGCAGCCGTGGAGAGGAAAGGGGAAGGGCGAGCAGGGGCTTTGCCTGCTGCGAGCACTGGTGTGAAGCCAGCTGCCCAAGCGCATCTGGTTTGTTGCTTCAGATTTCCTCCAGGAGAGTCTTCAAAAGTGGTGATGCAACCCAACCCAGCGGCCAGAACTTGGAACACTTCCGTGGTGATGGAGGTATGCCGGGGTCCAGCCCCGGCTGATCCAGGGTATTCGAAGCGGGGACGGCGTTGGCGAGGATCAGGAAACAACTGCTTAATTAAACGTTAATCAGGATATAAAGAGTAATAGAATAAGGATAGCTCAGTGAGGAAATTCAGTGGAGAAAAGAGGCTGAATAATTCAGCCAGAAGGTAAGAGAAAGAACGACATGGTGAGGCCAAGTTTCGGTGAACAAGGCCCGCACTTTATTTTCCAAACTAGTTTTTATACCTTAAGTTATGCATAGAGGATAATGGGGGAAGGGGTAGAGTCATGCAGCAAGCCAGGCTTTCTGCCTGCAAACTTATCATATGCAAAAGCTTAGGTGATTTGCATCATCTTCTGGCCCAGAGGCCTGTTAACATTTTAAGACCTTTTCTTCAGAAAACTTATTTTTCTCTAAAGGTGGTTGGTCAGGAGCCACCCTCCAAAAGCATTAGATAAAGTTGCATTCCTACAGAGCAAAGGTGTGGTGGGCTATAACAAGAAAAAGAATTAACTCAAGGGTCCCAGGTTACAAACATTAAAGCTACTACTTACACCAATTAATATCAATACACTGCCAGGGACACAGCAGGTAAGGGATATGGAGACTTAGCAGCAAACATTGGCCCAACAAGTGAAAATCCCTTCACCAATACAATTTCTAATCAATCTTTTAACTACTCAAAAGAATCTGTGTTTAGACAGTTTAGAACATCTCCTGCCTCTCACAGTTGGGAGGCTCTGAACAATCACATGTGGCCGGAAAAACCTATTCAGGCAGGCTAGAGGACTTCCAAAGGAGTTTGTAGGTTAAACACTGTCACACCCAGGAATTATTAACTGGAGCTGTGAGCTAACTCTTTTTTCAGAGAGAGGTAGTGGGGGACAGCCCCCCGTAAAGTCAGAGGTGTAGGTGAAAGCACAAAGCAGAAAGTAGGCAGACTCTAGTTTTGGGGGTAGATGCTCGAGAATTTCCAGGGAGACTCCTGAGGCTTGATCCCGCCTTTGCGTATGCCAAGCCTCCTTCCTCATGACCTTTGCCAGGGGCGGAGCTCGCTCCCCGCAGAGGTAGTCCTCAAGCTTAGCCAGGCACTCAGTCCGAACCCTGAGATTCTCCATGAACCAAAGCCAGAGGCCGCTTTCCAGAAGCCGTGGGGGGAATGAACTCTGGGCACGTCCTGGCACCTGGCTGGCCTGAGGGTCATCCGCTCTGCATTTCTTGGCTCACATGGGAAATAATAAACGTTCTGTATGCGCTGGTTACATAAAGAAGAGGCCACGTGACTGAGAGGAAAAGGGACCCGACAGGCTGTACACAGTGGGCCGTGGGACCCCCGCCTCGGTCCTGTCGCCCAGAGTTCTGACTCTCCCAGGTGCCCGATCCTCCTCCAGAGAAACCTCATCACGTGCACTCCTCCCAGACAGCCTGATAGTATTGGTTTGCAGTCTGAGTGCCTCCAGGATCACGGTCTGGTTACCCTGCAGGAGCCCAGTCCCCTGGGGAAAGCTCTAATGGCTTTGTTTCAGGCTCACCGCCGGCTGCCCAAGTCTAGTCCATGCTGCCCAGGGGCTGGCAGGGATTGGCGAGTGGCTGGCGGTGACTGTTCCGGAGCAAGTGTTGAAGTCTAGTGAGAGGGACAGGGGGTGGGGCTGAGCTTCGGACAAAGCCTGTGCTCGCATATGACCGCCTGAGAGCTCCACCTTGGGCTTCCCTCCCATCTTTTCACTGTGATAAAAGACACTCAGCATGAACTTCACCGTGTGGACCATCTCTAAGGCTGGTGGGACACACTTAACCACCATCATCTCCATCACTCACCTTGTAAAACTGACACTCCGTCCTCAGTAAACGCTGACCCCCCCCCCCCCCGCCCCAACCAGCTCTTGGCTCCCCGCCCCCCCCCCCCCCCCCCCCCCCCCCCGTCTACTTTCTGTGAATTTGACGACCTTAGGGACCTCATGGGCTTCCCTAGTGGTGGTTCAGTGGTAAAAAAAAAAATCCACCTGCAGTGCAGGAGACTCGAGAGACGTGGGTTCGATCCCTGGGTTGGGAAGACCCCCTGGAGGAGGGCATGGCACCCCGCTTCAGTGTTCTTGCCTGGAGAATCCCATGGACAGAGGAGCCTGGGGGGCGACAGTCCATGGGGTCACACAGAGTCGGACACGACTGAAGCGACTGAGCACGCACACATAGGGACCTCAGTAGATGGAGTCTTAACGGTGTTTATTCTTTGGGGACTGGCTCATCTGCTCAAGGTCATCCCTGTTGGGGCAGGGGGCAGGCTGTCCTTCCTGTTTAAGGCTGAGCCGCGTGCTGTTGCGTGGGTGGACCACGTTTCGTTTATCCGTCATCCATGAAGGCACACTGGGCTGCTCTACCTCTGGGCTAGTGCGAATAATGCTGATGAACATGCTGTGCAAATGCCTCCTTGAGACCCTGCTTCCATTCTTTCATGTGTCTACTCAGGAGTTAGAACTGCTGGGTCACATGCTAGTCCTATTTTTAATTTAAATTATTTTATTTTATTAGCCCCACCGTGCGGGTATGTGGCATCTTGGTTCCCCAACCAGGGATTGAACGTGTGTCTCCTGCAGTGGAAGCCGGAAGTCTTAACTATAGGACTGCCAGGAAAATGCTTCTATTTTTAATTTTTTGAGGAACTAGAATACCACTTTCCCCAGCAGCTGCTCGGCTATCCCAGTGGGTGTGGTGAAGTCATAAACAGTGAACGGGAGATTTTTGTCCGAGTCGGACTCCTCTGACTCTGGCTTATGTTTTCACTTTCCTAATTGTGCTTTTTTTTTTTTTTTTTTAAATTAATTTATTTTTTATTGAAGGATAATTGCTTTACAGAATTTTGCTGTTTTGTGTCAAACCTCAACATAAATCAGCCATAGGTATTCATATATCCCCTCCCTTTTGAACCTCCCTCCCATCTCCCACCCCATCCCACCCCTCTAGGTTGATTCCGAGCCCCTGTTTGAGTTTCCTGAGCCATATGGCAAATTCCCGTTGGCTATCTATGTTACATATGGTAGTGTGAGTTTCCACGTTACTCTTTCCATGCAGCTCACCCTCTCGTCCCCTCTCCCCAGGTCCATAAGTCTGTTCTCTATGTCTGTTTCTCCATTGCTGCCCTGCAAATAAAGTCTTCAGTACCATTTTCTAGATTCTGTATATGTGCATTAGAATATGATATTTATCTTTCTCTTTCTGACTTCACTCTGAATAATAGGTTCTAGGTTCATCCACCTCATTAGAGCTGACTCAAATGTGTTCCTTTTTATGGCTGAGTAAGAGGAACTAAAAAGTCTCTTGATGAAAGTGAAAGAGGAGAGTGAAAAAGTTGGCTTAAAGCTCAACATTCAGAAAATGAAGATCATGGCATCTGGTCCCATCACTTCATGGGAAATAGATGGGGAAACAGTGGAAACAGTGGCTGACTTTTTTTTTCTGGGCTCCAAAATCACTGCAGATGGTGATCACAGCCATGAAATTAAAAGACGCTTACTCCTTGGAAGGAAAGTTATGACCAACCTAGACAGCATATTGAAAAGCAGAGACATTACTTTGCCAACAAAGGTCCGTCTAGTCAAGGCTATGGTTTTTCCAGTGGTCACGTATGGATGTGAGAGTTGGACTGTGAAGAAAGCTGAGTGCCAAAGAATTGATGCTTTTGAAGTGTGGTGTTGGAGAAGACTCTTGAGAGTCCCTTGGACTGCAAGGAGATCCAACCAGTCCATTCTAAAGGAGACCAATCCTGGATGTTCTTTGGAAGGAATGATGCTAAAGCTGAAACTCCAGTACTTTGGGCACCTCATGTGAAGAGTTGAGTCATTGGAAAAGACTCTGATGCTGGGAGGGATTGGGGGCAGGAGGAGAAGGGGACAACAGAGGATGAGATGGCTGGATGGCATCACTGA
Source organism: Bos indicus x Bos taurus (assembly GCF_003369695.1). NCBI lineage: Eukaryota > Metazoa > Chordata > Mammalia > Artiodactyla > Bovidae > Bos > Bos indicus x Bos taurus. The sequence goes on along the minus strand of NC_040079.1, from coordinate 1,275,180 downwards.
CTCGATGAATGTGAGTTTGAGTGAACTCCGGGAATTGGTGATGGGCAGGGAGGCCTGGCGTGCTGCGATTCATGGGGTCGCAAAGAGTCGGACACGACTGAGCGGCTGAACTGAACTGAACACTCCATTGTGCACATGTACCACCACTTCTTTATCTCTTCATCTGTCAATGGACATCTAGGTGCTTCCATGTCCTAGCTGTTGTAAATAGTGCTGCAATGAACAGTGGGATACATGTGTCTCTTTCAATTTTGGTTTCCTCAGTACTCTTGCCTGGAAAATCCCATGGACAGAGGAGCCTGGTAGGCTGCAGTCCATGGGGTCGCGAAGAGTCAGACCTGACTGAGTGACTTCCCTTTCACTTTTCACTTTCACTCATTGGAGAGGGAAATGGCAACCCACTCCAGTGTTCTTGCCTGGAGAATCCCATGGACGGGGGAGCCTGGTGGGCTGCTGTCTATGGGGTCACACAGAGTCAGACACGATTGAAGTGACTTAGCAGCAGCAGCAGGGTATATGCTCAGGAATGGGATTGCTGGGTCATACGGTGGTTTTATTCCTAGTTTTTTAAGGAATCTCCATACCATATTCCATAGTGGCTCTATCAATTTACATTCCCACCAACAGTGCGAGAGTGTTCCCTTCTCTCCACACCCTCCAGCATTTATTGTTTATAGACTTTTTGATGATGGCCATCCTGACCAGTGTGAGGTGATATCTCATTGTAGTTTTGATTGCATTTCTCTAATAATGAGTGATGTTGGGCATCTTTTCATGTGTTTGTTAGCCGTCTGTGTGTCTTCTAAAAACAGTGGTTTGATGCCATGAGGTAAGTGGCAATGCCTCAGCCATATGCATGCTGTCAGGCCCGAGAGTCCCTTCCATCCTTGTCAAGGAGAGTGCTAGCCTTCTCTCCTTTCATACAATGCTGTGCTTTTTGATGAACAAAAGTTTTTGCTTTTAATGAGTCCAGGTTTTCATTTTTTTCTTTTATAGTAAATGCTTTTTGTGCCTGTACAAATATTTTCACCTGTGTTTTCTTCTAGAAGTTTTATAGTTTTAGATCGACATTTGGGCCTATGATATCCTTTTGAAAATTAATTTATTTTTGGCTGAACTAAGTCTCCATTGCTGTGCAAGCTTCCTCTAGTTGCAGAGAGCAGACTACTCTCTAGCTTTTTCATCACTTAAATCACACCGATGCGTCATTTTCACTGCCATGATACTGGCCAGCCAGTTGGGCATCAAGGAAAAGCCACTGTTTTCCTTTATCTTTTTAAAAAACTGAAGCACAGTTAGCTTACAGTGTTTCAGGCGCACAGCAAGCGGTTTGGTTGCACACATACATACAGGTATTAACTGTATTCCTTTAACAGGTATTTCCATTATAGTTTATCACAAGATATTGAACACGTCTTTCCTTGGGAACAACAGGGGACTAGTGACAGGTGGCCCTCGAGGTAAAGAGCCCGCCTGCCAACGCAGAGACGCAAGAGACGAGGGTGTGATCCCGAGTCGGGAAGATCCCCTGGAGGAGGGCACGGCGACCCACTCCCGTGTTCCTGCCTGGAGAATCCCGTGGACAGAGGAGCCTGGCGGGCTGCAGTCCACCAGGTCACAAAGAGTCGGACATTCCTAGGAACTGGATTGCTGGGTCATATGGTGCTTCTGGTGTGTGTGTGGGCTGGGGGGCATATGGGATCTTAGTTCCCTTACCAGGGATTGAACTCCCTGCAGTGGAAGCATGGAGTTTTAACCGCTGGACCACCAGACAAGTCCCTATTTTTAGTTTTTTAAGGACCCTCCATACTGTTCTCCATAGTGGCTGCACCAATTTACACTCCCACTGACAGTGTAGGAGTGTAAATTTCCCCATACCCTCTCCAGCCCTTGTTTGTAGACTTTTTGAGTGTTCTGACCTGTGTGGAGACTTTTGATTGACATGTTCCTGTCGGCCGTTTAAGGCAGTGTTCTGAGTAGAGAAACATATACGTTAAATATATATATGTGAAACTGCCCATGTCTCACTCAACACCTGGAGGTTTCACCATACCCTTTATCTGCGACTCTAATCTTCAGAGTCCAGCGCGCATACACGGCACAGCAGTCATTCCTATCTCACTGACAGGGAACCGAGGCTCCTGGCAGAGTCAATGTCACAGCCGGGCACAAAGCTAAGCTCGTGCCTCAAGTGCTGGTGGTCCCAACGGAAAAGCAGCCTTTCTCCTTCTCGGCCCCGGTGCTGGCACTCTGTCCCCTTCCCGCTCAGCCAAGACCACACTGTCCAGAGGTCCGGAAGCACGACCGTTTTCAGATACAAGCTCCTCCCTGGTCATTGTCTGTCGAGATGAAGGACCTTCTCTAGTGCTTGCCCTTTTCGCATGCTGAACATGTTCTGGAATCCCAAAGCTCCTTACAGCTCTCTGCAATCCATCTGTGTCCTCCTTGCCCCCTCCCCTGGGGCGTCCTGTGTCAGATGGGGGGGTCCCACCTCTGACCCCTCTCTCACTACACCCTCGACTTCCCATCTGTTTTAAAGGAACGTGAGTTTCTCGACTTTTACGCCGGGTTCCAAGCATCCAGACTCCTTGAGAATGACTTTAAGCTTCGCTTTCTCTCCAGCATCTTCTGTTCCTTTTCTGTCCATGGCCTCTTTAGTTAGAAACATGCAGGAATGTCTGTCTTTGCAGAAACAAACACAGCAAAGCCAGGTAAACACCAGGCCTTCCCGTGACCTTCTCTTTCTCCGTATCTTCTTTCCTTCCTTCTCTTTTGGGGACAAACCTGTCTAAGTCCTGCCAGGGTTTCCCAACAAGCACCAGGCTATAATCCAGTCTCCTGGAATCACTCCAGAAAAGGCCACCGACCTGCGAACCATGAACGGTTCTCAGCTCCCCTCCGTCTTTTCTTACTTGACGATGTTAACTATTTCCTGGGCTCACCCCTACCGCCAGCTTTTCGCTCAGCTGCTCCCTCTCTTCCCATGGCAATGAGGCTCTGAAGCCTTGGTGAGCAGCTCTGACAGGCCTTGGGAGGGCTGGGTCCCGGTGACACCACCTGCTGGGTGTTTCCAGCAGACCCCCATGGTCCCTTTTCCCCACAGCCAACATCTGCACTGTCTTCACCCACACCAGCTCTTCCTCCTGGTCAGAACTTCACAGTGTGGAATCGAGTCTTCCTTTCCTTCACCCCCACACCTTGTCAGGCACAGGTGCTCGAGATTTTTCTTTTTCTTCTATAACCCAAAAATGTTTCCAAGGTTTCACGGTCACCGTTTCCTTTCATTGTCCAGTGAAATAATTTGAGTCTCCTTCTGAAGTGACTGCAAGGATTCCCTGGTGGTCCAGTGGGTAAGAATCCACCTGCCAATGCAGGGGACTCGGGTTCGGTGGCTGGTCCAGGAAGATCCCACAACAAAGCCCAAGGGCCTCGACTACTGAGCCTGCAGGCCTAGAGCCGGTGCCCCGCGACGAGAAGCCACCACCGGCTGGTGCCCCGCGACAAGAGGCCACCGCAGTGCGAGGCCCTCGCATCACAACTGGAGAGGAGCCCCTGCTCACAGGAACTAGAGAAAGCCCCCGAGCAGCAACAGAGACCCAGGCTGGCTACATTCAATCAATCATTAAAAAAAAAGGTTAAAAAAAGAGAGTACATCTATTAAAAAATAATAATAATAACATGACTGCAAGAAATCCAGAACCTGTCCCCTCCCTGGGCTCCTCTTCTAGGGTCTCCGGGCTGGGATCCGCCCCGTGGTCACTGTCTTTGGAACACAGGCCCGGCCCCCGCTTCATTCCTCAAGTTGACCTTTCACATACAAAAAGATAACACCAGGCTGGAAAGGCTGATCCCCATTTCTGCAGCCCTGAGATGTCACAGAAGGAATGAAAACGCTTGGAAACAGCTCATGATCCGACATCAGTGATCACAGGTCCCCGGGCTCCCTGCTGTGTCCTTCCTCCAAGGTGGCCCTTCCAACCATCCTCCCAGCCAGGCCTCTACCCCCCACCCCGAGCCCTCCCTTCCTGTCCACCTTCTGCAGTTAAAACAGGCACAACTTTTGCAAAGATGCTCTTCTCCACAGTGTCACCACGTCACACAGCCCTCCAGTCGGCCTCTCTCCGCTAGACTTCGTTGACACCCGTACCTTGCAGAGCCAAAAAGGAGGTTTCCTTCTGAAATGAGAGGCCTGTCGCCATGCCTACGGTGTGGGACAGCTTTAGTTTTACAGAGTACTAATCAGTCATTCAATCAGCTTCTTGGTGACCCTTGGATGGATTTCCTCTGTTTGGAGTTCTCTCCACCCACACAGGGCTTCAAACATTAACTCTTCCTGGTCTTCCAGAACTCACTCAAGATGGCCGCTTCTGAATGGAGACGCAGATGTAGAGGGCTGACCTGTGGATGCAGTGGGGGAGGGGGAGAGCAGGCAAACGGAGCAGGTAGCATCAGCATATATACACTAGCCTGTGTAAAGTGGATTGTCGAGAGAAGTTGCCGTGTAACCCAGGGAGCCCACTCTGGTGCTCTGTGATGACCCAGAGGGGTGGGGTGGGGGGAAGGCAGGGGGGCTCAAGAGGGAGGGGCTATGTGTGTAATTATGGCTGATTAGAATCTGCCTGCGATGCAGGAGACCTGGGTTCCATCCCCAGGTGGGGAAGATCCCCTGGAGGAGGGCACAGCTACCCACTCCAGTATTCTTGCCTGGAGAACTCCATGGACAGAGGAGCCTGGGGGGTTACAGTCCTTGGAGTCACAAAGAGTCGGACACGACTGAACGATGAAGACTTTTCACTTTCCTTTTGCTTTTTTTTTGTTTGGATAGGTAAGAAGTAGATTTATTCAGATTCAGAGAGAAGCACTCTCCATAGAGTGTGGGCCATCGCAGAGGGGGAGTGCAGCTTTGCATTTTTGTATGGCAGAAACCAACACAGCACTGTAAAAATTAAAAATACAAAGCAAACAAAAAAAGATTGGCTTCTTCTGAGGAGTTTTTCTCCATCTGTGCCCTGCGCCCCCCACCCCCATCCTGGTTTGAATGTCTCCCTTCTGGGTCCTGGAGCCTGTAAGCTTAGATCCCCAAAGCTCTGGCCGACAGCACTGGAAGCTCTGGCTTATGGACCTGTCTTCCTCAACGGATGCAGAGGTCCTCGAGGGGAAGAGTCCTGCCTTCTTTGAGCCCTGGTGTACAGTAGATGCTCAATGTCTGCTCACCAGATGGATAAATGAAAACATACTCATGTTTATCCACAGCTATATTCAGTCTCTCACTTCACACCACTGTACTATGGAGTTATGGAAGACTCGTGATTTCAACTTCATAAACATGATTTTATTAGTTTTGAAAAGTAATAGTAAAATAAAAATATTTTACACACAAAAGTTCAAACAATACTTCAAATCATGAAAAAGAAAGTGAGGGGACTTCCCTGGTGGTTCAGTGGCTAAGACTCCAAGCTCCCGGTGCACAGGGCCCGGGTTCGATCCCTGGTCGAGGAACGAGACGCCACGTGCTGCAACTAAAGATCTGGCTGTGACAACTAGGGCCTGGCACAGCCAAATAAATATTTTTTAAAAAAGAAAAGAAAAAAGTGAGAATTATGTGAAATACTCTTTGCTGAACATTCTCCCAGTTCTCCATGAGCGTGTTCAACTGTAGAATATGCCATCCTAGGTATGACTCTTGGGCATAAAGATTATTTGGCAACTTCCTTTATTTTTGAGAAACTGCAGGAGCAGGAGAAACTGAGAACAGAATCAAACTTTACCCTTTTGTGGGGGAAATTTGCATTTATAAGAGAAATCTCCGTTTGTATCTGCATCTTCCTCCCTCTGAGGGGCTTCCCAGGTGGCAGTGGTACAGAATCTGCCAGCAATGCTGGAGACTCCAGTTCCATCTCAGGGTTAGGAAGATCCCTGCAGGCGGAAATGGCAACCCACTGCAGTTATTCTTGCCTGGAATCTCATGGACAGAGGAGACTGGCAGGCTACAGTCCATGGGGTCGCAAAGAGAGGGACACAACTGAGAATATACATGTTAATAAAACCTGTATTTATTTTTCTCTTTTGTATTTCATTATAGGGAGTTTCATTATAACCAAGAACTGAAAAGCAAAGACAGAAAATTATATGTGTACGGTCCCATCCACCTCTCCCTCCCCGCAAATACAATTTTACTAGAAGGAGAGCACTATACCCACTGTCTCAATAATGCAAGCTGGATACATTCGATGTTAGTAAGCATAATTACATTATTATTTTTATGGCTTGCAAAGTATTCCTGATGAGGAACAGATTATCTCCAGAGTCGATATCAGTAACCTTGTACGTTCTTTTTTCTTTCATTTTCTGTTCTTGAATTTATTACCTCAGGGCAAATTATTTACAAATGTTATTCTTCTATCAGAGATTAATTTTTCAGGATAGTAAAAATTGCCAAGCTGTCATTGAGGACCTTCATCTTTGGTTCCTGGGCTCGGGCAGGGTGCCTGTGTGCGTGTGCCGGGTCTACAAATTTTCTCCTATCACTTGCACGTTTGGCTGGGAAGAAGTCCATGCCTTTTTATCAGTTTCTCAAAGAGGCAGAAGTTTCTCGACAAAGAAGAGCTATGATTTCCTGAGTATCATTATGTGATAGGCACAGAGCCCAGCGCAGACAGTGACCCTTCCCAGGAAGTCCATATCCCCATTTTACAGATGGGGAGCCAAAGTCGGTCTCCCTGCTCTTCCTTCCAACCTGCAAACTGCAAGTTAGTCCTGGCCGGGCTTCCCTTCCTACCAGGTTACCAGCCCGAGGCCCTTCCCCCCACGCCTCTGCAAATGCAAATGCTTGCGGTTCCCTTTTGGAATCTTCTTCCACTGAAGTACCGTCCGGCAGCACCGCCGTCGGAGCTAACACTTATTGTACAATGTCTTTCATCGCTGAAGATCTTCCCTGTTGTTTCACAGACCGCTCTTTACAGATGGAGTATTGGCTAACGTTCAGGGTGTTTGGCCCCCTGGAATGCCGGCAGGCACTTTGTTGGTACCGTTTGGTTTCCTTCCGACACAGTTCACTGCATGGACAGATGTTTTAATACGTATTTTTTGGAGGAAGACCAAGTTATTTGTGGCTAGCCCACTAGACTCCACGTCTCTCGCTGCTTGCATGTCCAGGTTAGCTCCCGCTCGCCTCAGGTGGGGTCTCATTAAATATGAGACGTCGCTCGTCGCCCGATAGCACTGTCTCCGCGGAGGGAAAGCCTGGGGGCCTGCAGACAGATAGGGTTGCGTGCGGCGCCGGTACTGCGGGAAATTCCAGCCCCGCCGAGGTCATCTCCTCTTCGTCAGGAGACGCGAAAACCCAACACCGCCTCGCCGCCTCGCCGCCTCGCCCGGGGAGGCTTCTGTAACCTTCCAAAGGAAGGGATCGAGAATTGACTCAGAGTAAACACATTTTCTTTTGCTAACTGGTCACCTGCCCAGAGCCAGGTAAGTAAGACAGGGAGGGCTGAAGAAACACAAGAAATGACTCCACAGAATCCAGGGCGCGAAGACCAAAACCGACAGCGCCCACGCCTCAGGCCCTGAAGGACACGGACGCCGCGCCAGGAACCGGCACGCGGCGGGCCTCGCCTGCGCATGCGCGCTGTCTGCCGCGGCCCGGGCCGCGCAGAATCTTCGGGAAGGCGGGGGAGGAGGGGGTCGGGGCGGTCGGGGCTTTGCGCACGCGCGGCCTCAGGGCCGGGCGGAAGTGTCGTCGCCGCGCCGCCGCCGCCTGACGCACTTCCTGTTTGTTGTTGGAGAAAGGGGAGAAAGGAAAGCGCGAGGACCGTCGCCGCCTCCGCCACCGCGCCGGAGCCGAGGAGTCCCGGCCGTAGCCCCAGCGCGCCTTCCGCCGCTGGCTCCCGCGTCCTCGGTGAGGGCCGCCAGCGGCCGGGGCGAGGGCCCGGCGGCCCAGCTGACCCGGGCCTCGGCTGCGGCTTGTGGGGCCGGGGGCCGAGGACTCGGGGAAGGGGCCTGAGGGCTGGAGACGGGTTTGGTGTGGGGCCGGGGCCGGGCCGGGCCGGGCGCGCCGGGGCCGGCGGCAGGCCGCGGGCCGGGCTGGGGGTCGCGCGTCGGGGCGGGCTCCGGCCGTCCCCTCGCCTCCTTCAGCGCGCCTCCCCCCGCCTCGGCCGCCGCCTGACCCGGCGGCCCCCTCCTCCCGGCGCCCTGGGGGCCCCGCGCCGGCGGTTGGGGCCGGGCGGGTGCCGGGACCGGGCGGCGGGCTCGGGGAAGGGGGCGAGGGATCTGTCGCGTGGGAGGCTGAGGGTCTGAGTGTTTGAAGGCCCCGCGGGGACGTCCCTGAGCCCAGGAGGGAGGCGGGTTTGCGGGAGGAGTGGGGGGCCGCGTGTGCGGAACTCCCCGCCGGCTCCTCCGAAGCGTGTGGATGGTCGGTCGAAACGAAGTGTTTGGCTTTCAGCTCACCAAAACGGTTCGCTTGGTTTCTGTTCAGGGTGTATGGCAGTTTATATAACTGAAGTTTCTGTCAAGTTTTGCCCAAGTAAGGAAAGAATTGACGCAAGAAGTGAAAATTGCAAACTTGGGTTGTCTCGCGAAATGTTTTCAGAGTGTGTGTCGCCAGTCAGGACGTTTCAGTCTCACTGCCAACCCACGGACCACGGGAAGGACACGGCCTTTGTGGACAGGTCTCCGCACCGCCCGGGGGCTGCCTGGCACGCGTGGGCGGGGCGGCGCCCTCTGTGTTCTCAACGTTTTATCGCAGTTGTGGAATCGTGGTAAGACTTTATGGCTGGAATCTTCTAAGGCGACTAATTGATTTAGTGGAAAAGTTAGGCCGAATGACCAAAAAAGGAAAGAGAAACTCTTATCATTTGAACTTGCTCATGTTTCAGTCGCTTTTTTTCTAGTAGTTAAGCGAATCAGTGTTATCTTGATTTGTGAAAGGCATTTTGTATTTCTTTCCCCAACCTGTTTCTTGACCACCGCTCCCCTGATTGTTTCTGGGAAGTTTAATTCACACTTCTCTTGTTTCCAGTCAGAGGCCTCAGCTCCTGTGGGTGTGTTTGTGTGCGTTAGTCCCTCATTCCTGTCCGGCTCTGCTACGCTATGGACTCGAGTCCGCTTGCCTTTTCTGTCATGGGATTCTCCAGGCCAGAATACTGGAGTGGGTAGCCGTTCCCTTTTCCAGGGGATCTTCCCAACCCAGGGATCGAACCCAAGTCTCCTGCATTGCAGGCGGATTCTTTGCCCTCTGAGCCATTATCAGTGTCCTTTGTGCGTGCTGTCTAAGGAGCTGTGGAATTTGGGGGGTTATGCAGAGTATGAACTTGGGGAGTAAATTGGCTCGGTTAGTCGTTTGTGGGTGTGGATGACTTGAAGTGGGAGGAGAACAAAAGGGGATGAGATGTTGGTTTTACAGATTGGCTTAAGCAGGCTTGGTGTGTAGTGCTGTACAATTGGAGAAAGTTGGGAATTTAGGGGTTTTTCCAAAAATTTGACTTGTGTTCAGCACCCTCTTAAAAATATCATTGTTTTAAATTCGTTTTTCTTGACCTGAAAGTGATAGATTTGGCTGCAGGAGAGAGACTTACCTGGAGGGCTGGGTGGAGACTATGGTTTGAGTAATACTCTGGATACTAAGTGGAGGATAGGGAGTTGTGGTGTGACTACCTGCAGCGAGTGGCAAACAATAGCCTTACTCTTCAGGTAAACCCATTGAATTTTAGGTGTTTGATCTCAGGGGAGAACCATTTTCCCTTGTATTGACTCTCTTTTGAACAGCTCCAAACAAGAGAATTGTACTCCTCACCTTTTCCACCTGGACTCAGGTTTGGGTTGAAATGCGTCTGTACCTTTCATAGTTTTAAAGAAGACACAGTTATTTTCAGTTCGGTTTTTCAGCATCGCAGTGTAATCCTCAGCATGTCAGCTTAGTGATGTAGAGGTCACCTACCTTCCACTGGGGTGCAGTCGTATGCTCTTTCAAGGTCAGCTGCTGCTACCTTGGTTAATGCTTAAAGATGATTAAATGTCACTCTTGGTGTCTGTTGGTAAGAAGTAAGTGAACGTAGTCAGTCTTTTGATATCTTAACAGAATTTTTAGAAAGTGTGTGTTTTGTTTTTGCTTTTTCACTTCCTTGGAAATGATCTAGAATGTAGGCCTGTGTTCTGTGTTATAAACCTGGTTTGCCTAAAATTCGTCCAGGACGCCACCCAGTGGCAAGAGCAGGTTAACTGCGGGCTTATTTGTGAATTAAGATGGGATCAGTGGCAAGGTTTAAGAAGTGCTGTGGTTTCTCTTCGTGAATAAAATTTAAGAGAATTTCAAGCTTAAAAAAAGTGAAATGAAGAAAAGAGAAGTTAGTGAAGGTAAGAATAGTGCATAGAAAGACAATTTTAAAGCCTGACTGAAGAAATCAGGCTTACTGGATTTGTCAACAAGAAAAAAAGTTGGTGCTTCTGTTATAGATTATAAGGTGTTTTTCAAACTTTTATTTTTAGGGAAACATACAAAAAACAGTTGACTCCTTTTGTTTCAATATCCTACTTAAGAAATAAATGTTGGAGAGTGCTTTAGAGGGCAACCTTGCACCTATCCATTCTTTTATTAGAGTAAAATTTTTACTTTATTTCTAAACTGAAAAAAGGTAAATTTTAAAAATACTTCATTTTTAAAGTGAGGGGAGTTTCTGGAAAAAAGACTAAAAGGTTAAATTTCTAAGTGTTGCAGTATATATCAAAGTAGAGAAGGTTCCGTCTAATTTATATTCTAAACCTTACTTCAAAAGCTATACCTTATTTAGGCATAGTTTGGTTTTCTCTGAAAATTATTAACCTATTTGTAAGGACTTCTTGACTATTCTAAATAAAAGGCAGTAGTCATCGCATTTGGCCGTGAGGCAGTGGCTCTATTTGTGTGTCAGAATACTCCAGGTATTTTAGGTTTCTTAAACTCAGGTGCAAAGATCACACGTCTTTGGAATGGTGATTTCTTACGGCAGCTGTGACTTTGTGTCTTTTGAAATTTTCATCCTACCCTTTTCCCCGAGAGGTGGGGAAAAGGTGGCCCACTCCAGTGTTCGTGTCTGGAGAATCCCTCGGAGAGCAGAGCCTGGCAGGCTACAGTCCGTGGGGTCGCGGAGTCGGACACGGCCGAGTGACTCTCACTCACTCTTTCACCGTTTGTGTGCTGGCGCACTGGGCCCTCCTGTGAGGGCCTTTGGGCAGACCTGGAGTTTTCCATCGTGTGTTTCTGTGACTGTAGTGTTGTCCTGGACTCAGAGTGCTCAGAAAATATCGGTTGAATTGGATCCTTTTTTCCTGGTTTATCTGTGCCCCTTCTGTGGTTAATAATGGAATCCAGAGCTTAGGGGAGTTTAGAGAACAATATAGCTAGCATACAGATTGAGTTCACAAGTACCAGGACTGATGAAATACCAATACTTGCCATGTATTATTTTAATGAAAGGAAGTTAGTCATACCTGTAAGTGTCTAATGGGTGATGATTGCCAGATGAGAGAATGGTCTTGGATCTTGAGTTATAGAGGAAATAAATTCCCTTGTTTGTTTCTGGAATACTTTAAGGCATGTTGAGTAAGAACAAGATACGGAAGAAGATGATTTGTGATAAGGAATGACAGTTGACTTCTGTCTTTGCCCCCTACTCTCTGGTACATCTCGTTCATCAGATAATGAGATGATGTGGAGGAACTTGTCCACGTTCGCCATCTATTTCTTTTTAAACTTGCCCCTTTCCTTTCTATTAAGCAATAGTATTGCACAAAATTAGTTCCGTGTCACAACATGAATTCAACATTTAAACAAGGTTTTAAGTTTCTCCACTCGTAAGTTAGAAGTAACAAGTATTTTGATTTGCTGATTTCTTAAGCTGAGGAATAGAGAATGTCTTCAAGAGACAAATTGCATTATGTAAAACATTGTGTAATGTGTAGCAATCTGTGGGGGCAAAACTATCTGGAAGGACGAATGTTGATTTTCTCCCTTCGGCTCCATTTTCAACATGGAGTCTCTTGGATTGGAAGGGAATAAGGAGCATTTTTATTGCACGCAGAGCAAGGTTTTTTAGATTTAGATGGAGAGATATCTGAGAACAGTCTTGGGTGGAAAGATGGTTATTTAAAAATTTTTTTTGCTGTGCTGTGTGGCATGTGGGATCTTAGTTCCCCATCCAGGGATCAGACCTGTGCCTCCTGCAGGGGGATTGAGGAGCCCAGTCTACTGGCCTGCCAGGGAATTCTCAAAGTTGTCAGGTTAGCCCAGTTACACACTTTTAATTTGTGCGGACAGGCAAGATTTGGGACGACATAGCCAAAGGACTCAGTGCAGAGATGTCTTTGTCATACCCCGAGCTTGAGGAACATGACTCGGGGTCATCGTGTAGAGGCAGGAAGACCGACGTGTTGGTAGCAGTCGCGTTGGGCACAAAAGTTCTTTAGTGTCGATGAGACCATGGGGCCTGTGTAATGACTTGGCAATTCTCCTTTAGAAATTCAATAGAGACAGGGTTGTAACTTAAAAGGGACTAGTTAAGCTGTTGAAGAAACTTGGCCTTTCAGAGCTCTCTCTCAGGGCACCTCTTCTGGATGGACATTTGTGACTGTCACCTGAGGTACTTGTTTAGCACCTTGATATTCATCTTGCATGTGAATAGTTGAGTTAGAGGGAAAGGAAATGCTTCTCTGAATGGGCCATTGTAAGTTAAATTCTACACATCCATCCTCGAACCCCCCCCTTAACCATTGAGATGAGCCTTGGAAGGTTTACAAATGTGTCTCATGAGTTTGCAGGCGTTGTGGTGTGTGCCCCTTGAGACCTGTACAGTCACTCTCACTCTCAGAAGGAGGGGCGTCCTGGGAAACCCTTTCTGAGCCGCAAAGGTCTGAAGGGAAGAAGCAGTTAGCTGAGGACCCATCTTGCCCACCGATGCACAAAATAAATGGAGGGGAAGCCCAGGTGCTCACAGGCAGTTCACAGCTGTTGCTCCTCGAGGCTGAGGAGCTGTGTGTGGTCCCTGGGAAGGTGCCGCTCACTGCTGGAGTGGGCACTGCTGCCAACGTTTCTTTTTCTTATAAAAGTGAAAATCCTCTTCAAATTTCTTGTGATTGTCAAAAACAGGTACTAAATGTGGGTGTTTGTTTTTTTTTTTTTTAATTATATACTTGGCTGCACCAGGTCTCAGCTGTGGCATGAGGGATCTTTAGTGGTGGCACGCCAACTCCCAGCTGTGACCATGGGATCCAGTTCCCCAGCCCGGGCCCTGCATTGGGAGCATGGAGTCCCAGCCACTGGACCACCAGGGAAGTTCCATGTGGGTCTTTCTTAAAGGTGAAGTATTGTGACGAGAGCTCTGGAAAAGCAGGGGACATCTGTGTTACTGAACTGGTCAAGGGGTGAAAGACTGCAACAGCTGGATGTTCATACTGACGACCCCCTCTTTGTCAGCTGTGCATCTCTCCTTCCAGGGTGCCTTGAGATAGTAGCTAAATACTGTGTGAAACCATGTTTGGTGGTAAGTACAAACAAGTACTCCTTGTTTGAGCATTTATAATTTTGGTTTTGATGTGTGTAGTGGTAGTTCAGGCCCAGGCAGACCCCGTTTTATAGCGGGTCACTTGAGTGCAGGTGTTGCCTTTTTTTTTTCCTGAACAAATTGATGGTTTGTGACAACCTTGCGTCGATCAAGTCTATTGGCCCCGTTTTTCTCACAGCATTTGCTCACTTTGTGACTGCCAGTTTGGTAATTCTCATGGTATTTCAAGGTTTTTCATTATTACGTTAATGATCTGTGATCTCTGATGTTACTATTGTAATTGTTCTAGGTCCTTCTAAGACCATCTTAGACCCTGTGTTCTGACTGCTTCACCGACCCACTGTCTTTCTCCCCCTCCTCAGGCCTCCCTGTTCTCTGAGACACAACAATACTGAAATTAGGCCAGTTATATCTTTGCAGTGGGCTCTTCGAGTGAAAGGAAGAGTCTCCCCTCTCATTTTAAATTAGAAGCCAGGAATGGAGATGTTTACTGACGAAGGCCTGCGGAAAGCTGGAGCTAGGCCTCTTGTGCTGAACAGCCAGCTTCTGAATGCAAAGAAAAGATGCTTGAAGGAAAGTGCTACTCCATTGAACACGTGAGTGGTGAGAAAGCAGAATCGCCTTTCTGCTCTTGTGGAGAAAGCCCAGGCACAGCCCTAACTCTTGAGTTCTGTGAAGGCTGACAGAGATGAGGAAGCTGCCGGGGAAAGTCTGAAGCTGGCAGAAGCTGGTTCATGGAGTTTGAGGAAAGAAGCTGTCTCTGTGACATCAAGCGCAGGTGAAGCAGCAAGCGCTGATGTGGAAGCTGCAGCAGGTTATCCAGAAGATCGAGCGCAGAGCATCGGAGAAGGCGGCTGCACCGAGCAGCAGGTTTTCAGTGAGGATGAGTCAGCCTGATGTTGGAAGAAGACACTGTGGGGATGTTCACACTAGAGAGAAGTCAGCACCTGTCAGCATCTGAGGACAGGCAGGCTCTCTGAGAGGCTAATGTGGTGGGGGACTTGGAGCTGAAGCCAGTGCTCGACCATCTGGGAACCCTGGGCCCTTGTGAACTACGCTAACTCTGCTCTGCCTGTGCTCTGTAAACGGAACAAGGCCTGGATGGTGGCACATCTGTCACAGCGCGGTTTCCTGCATATTTTACACCCACTGTTGAGACCTACTGCTCAGATTAAAAAATTATTTAAAAATTACTGCTCATTGACAATGACCCGAGAACTCTGGAGATATATAGTGAAATTCGTGTTCTTTTCATTCCAGCTAGCACAATCTCCATTTTGCCGCCCATGGGTCAAGGAGTAATTTTAGACTTTCCAGTCTTGTTAGTTAAGAAATACACTTTGTAAGGCTATTGGTGCCATAGACAGTGATTCCTCTGATGATCTGGGCAAAGTCAGTTGAAAACTCTCTGGGAAGGACTCACTGTTCTAGATGCCCTTAAGAACATTTGCAATTCATGGGAAGAGGTCAAAACACCAACTAATTATAATTAACAGGAGTTGGGGATAAGTTGGTTCTGATCCTCATGGATGACTTGAGTTCAAGACTCAGTGGGGGAAGTAACGGCAGATGTGCTGGAGACAGCTGGAGAACTAGAATTAGAAGTGGAGCCTGAAGATGGGACTGAACTGCTGAAGTCTTATAGGAACGTGTGAGTGGATGAGGAGTTGCTTCTTTAAAAGAATGCGCAAAGAAAGTGGTTTCTTGAGATGGAATCTACTGGTGAAGATTGTTGACCTAACAGCAGATTGAGAATATTACATAAACTTAGTTGAAAAAGCAGTGGCAGTATTTGAGGATTGAGTCCAATTTTGAAAGAAGTTTGAAAGATGGCATAGGCTGGCTACAGTCATGGCATGGCCTGGTGGCATAGGCTGGCTCCGTAAACTTATTTCTTTGCCCCACTGTGTCTGTAACCTTTCCCCAATACTGTTCATACTTTCTTAATTGTGTATGCCTAAGTTTTTTTTTACATGTCTGTCTTCTGAACTTGGTAACTTGGTCCCAGAAGTGTCACGATTGTTTTTGCGTAGTAAATATACATAAATCTGCTCAGAATTACTTTAGTTTTTACTGAGAATGAGTGTGTTGATGGTATAATTGGTACCCAGAAGGTTTTGATCTGTTGAGTCAGTGAGCCAAGATACCAAGGTGGAGTGTATCGGGCGAGCCTTGGACTTCACTTACCTGGAGAGCCACAGTCGCACAAAGGGAACCTCAGGGGAGAGGGCGTGGTCGCAGGCCTGGAAAGGCTGAGGCTTAGCCCAGGTGTGTTGACCATAGAGTTCCAAGGTTTCCCAGGAGAGCTGACACAGCGCTGACAACTTGAGTTGAGAAGGGAAAAACAGTAGTGGGGTCCACTGTGCCTCCTGCAGTGGGAGGGCGGAGTGTGGGCGCCTGGACCACCAGAACATCCCTGGTGTCTGTGCTTGAAATGCATGACAGTCGCTCAAGGTACCAGAGAGAGAAACGCTAGGGATTTAAGGTATAGCATAAGAAATACAGTTAACACTGCTATGCGTTGCATGAGCTTCCCTGATGGCTCAGATGGTAAAGAGTTAAGAGTAAATCCTAAGAGTTCTCATCACAAGGAAAAAATACTTTTCTATTTTTTTTATTTTGTATTTATATGAGATGGTTGTCATTGTTTAGTTGCTAAGTCATGTCTGACTCTTTTGTGACCTCATGAACTGTAGCCTGCCAGGCTACAGGCTCCTCTGTCCATGGGATTTCCCAGGCAAGAATACTGGAGTGGGTTGCTAGTTCCTTCTTTAGGAGATCTTCCTGACCCAGGGATCAAACCCAAGTCTCCTGCACTGGCGGGCAGGTTCTTTACCGCTGAGCCCCCAGGGAAGCCCCATATGAGATGACAGACGTTCACTAAACTGATCGCAGTAATCCTGTCATGATGCAAGTCAGGTTGTGATTCGGTACACCTTAAATGTGCATAGTGGTGTATGCCAGTTATGTCTCAATGAAACTGGAAGAAGAAAATACACGCCAGCCATTCTTTTGATGTTCAGAATCCCTTCTGATCTGTGGATGTTTCATCAGTTTTGTTCTGGTGTCATTTTGACGTCGTTGTACTTTTTTCTCTTTTTGACTTATTTTTAACTTTTTATTTTGGAACCACTGTGTATTGATAGAAGAGTTGCGGACCTAATACAAGAGTGTTCCTGTATGCCTCTTACCCAGCTTTCCTTAGTATAACGTGTAACCATGGTGTGTTTATGAAGAATAAACAATTAGGTTGGTATAGTACTGTTAACTACAGACTGCATTCACATCACACCAGTTTCCTGCCCCCCCCCCCACCCCCCAACATTCTCTTGCTGCCCCAGATACCGTCCAGGAGCTCAGACAGCACTTGGTTGTCATTTCCTCTTGGTCACTTCCAAGCTTGCGCTGCCCGCCGGTCTTTCCTTGTTTTTTCCTGACCAGGCCTGTCGTCTTGCTAGTAGCATCTTGACTTTGCTGACTGACAGCATCTCCTGGGCTCGTGTTGTTCCTTTTCTGTTCCAGACCTAGCGTTAGCTAGGGCAGTAAAGCGCCATTCCAGGAGTCCCCAGTGGAGCCGACCGTGTCCTTTAGAGCTGGTTCTTTCTGGTCTGGACAGCATGTTGTATCTGTTGTGATACCGTCTGCACATTTATAGCTCATCTTGGCTGTGAGAAAAGAGGCTCCCACAGGATTTCAGAAAGGGTATCTGGTGCCACCAAAGATAGAGAAAAGTGAAGGGGTTTGAGGGGTCTGCAGTGAGCCACACAAAACTGTGGGTTGGTTTGTTGTGTGTGGGTGGAGCGGTGTGGAGCGAGGCGAGGCTTTCCAGCCGGGGAGTAGAATTATAGAAAAAGGCCAGGTGGGAGTGGGGAGGACAGAGCGTGAGATGTGGTCATGTTCTATTTGGAGTGTCTTGTCAGACGTCCAAGTGGCTGTGTTGAGAGCCATCTGTCTATTTGTGTCTGAAATGCCAAGTGAGGCCTGTGGTTGGGGCTAACAGGAGGGAATCATTGCTCCATAAACGGTATTTCAATAACAGAGCAGATGAAAGCGCGGGAGTAGGGTGAGAGGGCTCTGAGTCCCCGGCGTTCCCACAGCTGACTAAGGGGAGCAGGCGGGCAGGTAGAAGGCAAACTGGGGGCCTCCGAGAAGAAAGCCCGTGTGTGCTCGGGTTTGCCAAGCCCACCAGCCTGAGCCCTGAAAATGTGCCCTGGGTGTTAACGGGGGAAGCGCTTCCTCGTGACCGTAAATCAGAGTAAAGTTCAAGCGGTGGGCCGGCCGGGTGCTGGCCAGGACTGTGGTGGAGGCACTTCCTTCTGGGGCAGTCTCCACTAAGAAAGAGCGAGCCCCCATGGCCGAGTGCCTCTGTTCCCAGGGCTGGTGCCTGTGAAGCTTGTGTGCCCCCCAGCCCAGGGCTGGTCCTGGGGGTGGACGGCTCATCCCAGGGGGTGCTGTAGGTGCCAGCAGTGGTCACCTCTGGTGGACATGGCCCGAGTTGAGGCCCATCCTGCCGCATCTGTGCTGCCTGCCTCAAGGGTCTTGCTCTTCCCACCATGGTCAGCACAGACACTGGCGCCTTGTTGCCAATGCAGGGCAACGCAATTGGACTTAGGACACGGTGAGCTTTGCACTAGGAACAAAGGTGTGTTCTTGTTCACCCGCTAAGTTGTGTCCCCACGGACTGTTTGTGACCCCACGGACTGCAACACGCCAAGCTTCCCTGACCTTCTCTGTCTGCTGAAGTGGGCTCAGACTCACGTCCGTTGAGTCAGTGGTGCCATCCAGCCATCTCATCCTGTCGCCCCCTTCTCCTCCTGCCCTCAGTCTCTCCCAGCATCAGGGTCTTTTCCGTGAGTCAGCTCTTCACACCAGGTGGCCAGAGTATTGGAGCTTCAGCTTTAGTGTCAGTCAGTTGACTCCAGGTCTTGTTTTGCTGACTGTATAGAGCTTCTCCATCTTTGACTGCAAAGATTTTGATGTTGGCCATCTGGTGATGTCCGTGTGTAGAGTTGTCTCTTGTGTTGCTGAAAGAAGGTGTTTGCTATGACCCGTGAATTCTCTTGACAGAGCCTTTGCCCTGCTTCATTTTATACTCCAAAGCCAGACTTGCCTGTTACTCCAGGTATCTCTCGACTTGCTACTTTTCGCATTCCAATCCCCAATGATGAAAAAGACATCTTTTTTTTTTTTTTTTGGTGTTCCAAAAAGTCTCCTGGGGCTTCACAGAACCGTTCAGCTGTAGCTTATTCGACATTAGTGGTTGGGCATAGGCTTGGATTACCAGGGTGTTGAGTGGTGTGCCTTGGGAGTGAGCCGAGATGGTTGTGTCGTTTTTAGATTGCACCCCAGTACTGCATTTTGGACCTTTTTGTTGACGTGAGGGGTACTCCATTTCTTCTAAGGGATTCTTGCCCGCATTAGTAGTTTTAATTGTCATCTGAGTTAAATTCACCCATTCCCATCCATTTTAGTTCACTGATTCCTAAAAGTGTCAGTGTTCATTCTTGCCATCTTGACCATGTCAAGTTTACCTGATTCATGGACCTAACATTACAGGTTTATATACAATATTCTTTACAGCGTTAAACTTTACTTTCACCACCAGACACATCCAAAACTCAGCATCACTTCAGCTTTGGCCCAGCCTCTTCATTCTTTCTGGGACTATTTCTCTGCTCTTTACCAGTAGCATTTTAGACACTTACTGACCCGGGGTTACTCATCTCTGGCGTCATATCTTTTTGCCTTTTCATACAGTTAATGGGGTTCTTGGGGCAAGAATATTGGAGTGGTTTGCCATTCTCCCCTCCAGTGGAGCATTTTTTGTTAGAACTATCCACCTTGAAACGCCCGTCTTGGGTGGCTGGGCATGACGTGGTTCATAGCTTCATTGAGTTAAACCTGACTGTGATCCATGTGATCACTTTGGTTAGCTTTCTGTGATTGTGTTTTTGGTTCTGGAGGCTGTGGGATTGTAGTTCTTGCTGCTTCTGTCTACCCTCTGACGGATGAGGATTAATGGCTTATGCAGGTTTCCTGATGGGAGGGACTGGCTGTGGGGAAAAATGAGCCTTGCTCTGGTGGAGACCCTCGCACACTCACAGGCACGTCTGGTGCAGTCTCCTGTGGGGTCACTGCTCCTTTCCCCCCTGTCCTGGTGCACACAGGCTGTTGTTTGCTGCTGTTGTCTGCAGGAGTCTGTTTCCCCCTTCAGGAGGTTCTGAAGTGTCTTAAGTGGTGGCATCCGGTACACTGGTGACCTGGTCACATGTGGTCAGGCAGTGGCTTACTGTTAGGAGAGGGAAGCTCCGTCCTGAGGCCTCTCCCCACGTCCCTTTGGTGACTGTGGTCTGGTGGTGTCTCTCCACATGCCTTGTTTCTGCCGGGTGCTGAGATGTCCCCTCGTAGCTGCAGCAGCTGAAGCTCAGAAGTCAGAGTAACCGCCGAGGGAGTCACTCGTCGGCAGAGGGTCGGTTAGGCGAGTCTCCTGTTGGCTGAGAGTCCGTTGTTAGCAGACTGAAGCACAGGTGCCGCCTGCTGGCTCCTGCTGCGCTCCAGCTGCCCTTGGCCCTGGGCAGGTGTCTCATCCCCGAAGGCGTGCGGTTGCTACCTTTCATGGCGCCTACCAGCCATGGCTTCTGAGCAGTGTGCTTTGGATTGTGGAACTACCAGTGAGGAGCACTTCTGTCTAATAATTGGGTGCTCACTCCCATGTCTGATTGCATTTAAAACGAGATCCCCAGTATTTTATGTTGAGCATATGCAGACACAGTCGAAAAAAACTGGACATTGAAAAAGGTACGCCTCCAGTTAGTGTTTTGTTAATCTTGTTATGTGTCTATCACAGCTGATTTTAACGTTAAAGTGGATAAGTACAAGAAAATATTTTTTTTTCTATTTTGTAATTTAAAAAAAACTCTGGGATTTTATTTGATGAAGATATCTATTTATTAATATTTTTATATTCTAAATACTGGCAAATGTTGTCTGTTTGGAGTTCTTAACTTTCTAACGTCTGTAGCTTTTATTAATGTATTTGAGGTCCTTAATTTCACTTTGGCCAGTTGATGAAATTGATATGTAGTCCATGTACGTCTGAATATCCTAACATCCTTATAATTTTTTTGACCCAAAGGCGTTCTTAAAAAACGTTTGTTACCACAGCTGTTTCTTTGTGGTCTCAGGTGGTGGTTAAGTTTACTCCACCTCGTGGGTGTGTGCTTGGTGTTTTATAGTAGTTAGCTTCAGGTCCCTGTTTTATGTCCCATTACATCAGGTCTGTTAAATGTGCTCAAATCTTACAAGTTAACTCTGTCTGATATGATTGTGGGTGTGCTTTTTTAAAATGTTTTTATTTATGAATTTCAACATAGCTTATTTTTTACTTGACAGAAAATGCACCCTGTTCTAAGTGAAAGCTTCAGGGCATCACCTTCACATTGTTGTCTGTCTTATCAGCACCGTCATCTCCAGAATGTTTCTGTGCTCCCACTTTGAAACTCTGTGCCCACTAAATGGTCACTCCCCCTCCCCCTCCCATCCAGGCCTGCAGGGATGTTTCCTTTTCCCCCTTGTAACACGCGTCCTGATTGGAAGTTGTCGAGGCCCTGTGAGTTTATCCGCGAGAATCTGTGGTTCCTCAGTGGGCCGTGTTCCACCGCTTCCTTCCATAGACTCCTGTTGCGGACACAGCTTCCTTGGTGTTGCCTCGTGCATCTTTCCTGTCTTTCCTACGCCATAACTTTGGATTTTTTTCTGTCTCTTGAGTGTACAGTTGACCCTTGAACAATGTGGGACTTAGAGGTGCAGACCCCCCACAGTTGAAAAGCTGTGCATGACTCTTGACTCCCCCAAAACTTACCTAATAGCCTACTGCTGACTGGAGCCTTACCAATAACGAACATTGATTAGCACATACTTTGTGTGTTATGTTGCTGTATTCCTAAAGTAAGCTAGAGAAAATATTAAAAAAATTTTTAAAGAGAAATTGTATTAACTATATTTACTTATTGATACCATAAGTTTATATTTTTACAAGATGGATTGTCTGTTAGTATCTACATCAATATTGTCTTACATGATACCAAATCCTGTAGATGTGTTAGTAACACAGGCCAAGAAAAATGAAAAGATAATGTAAAGAAGAAATTCACTGTTGTTTATAAGTATAATCCATCCATTATAACGAAGTGGGAGCAGTATGGTTGCTTTATGGCCACCTAGTGTAATCGATGATTGTTCACAGTAGCCTAGCCTATACACTAGTGAATCCATTGTGACATACAGCATTGCACTCATTCATAATACGGTATTGGAAACACTTTTTTTTTTTTTTAAACCACCTACCTATGATGATCAACTGATACTGGGGGTATGTAATCCTTTGAAAGCAAAGTTACAGAACAGAAAACTAAAATGTTGCTGTTCAATCAATCATTTTGTATTAAATGTCACTCCCTTATGCCTTTGCATTCTTGACACACTTAAAAATTTTTTTTTTCAGTATTTCTAGGCTACATGGTTCTTCTGTGAGCTTTTTCAAGTTGTTGTAAGTCTCCAAAAATTTTTTACCAATATGTTTATTGAGAAAAATGTGCACGCAAGTAGACCTGTGCAGCCAAACCCGCCTTATTCAAAGGTCATTTGTAGGTTTTTTAAAAATTAAGTTTTGATGAAATTACGGTACACAACGCACACCGTAAACTTACACAAGTAACCTTGTGTCAATTGTATCTGGATAAAGCTAGAAAAATTTCCTAAAACAATTTTAGGAAGTCATTGATCTTAATTTTGTTACTGTTTGAATTACATGAGTTAATGTTTACAGAACAGGTAGAATTATTCCCACTAAACGTGTTTTGTTAAAATAAAAAATATTAAAGTCCTGCCTTGTGATTTTTCACAAAGTTTCCTGTGTGTGCCTTCCTCTCATCGAAAAGGTTACATCTTATTTTTTAAAAATGAGGTATAATTGACTGGAGGCATGTTTATTTGAATCGTTTATATATCGCTGTGATTGCCACCTGAGTTAGCTGACACCCCTTTCATTATGAAATTAATCGTTTCTTTGGAGGGATGACATCTAAGACCTGGTTCCTTAGTGACTCTGCATGAATGACAGTCCTGTTGGCAGCAGTGGCCGTGTGGGTATTAGGTCTCCGTTGCTCACTGAGACGCCCCACACCGTCCGGTGTGCACGACCTGGTGGTGGTGTCACCTGCTCTCCTGGGCTCAGTGGCAAAGTGCGTGCCCGCAGTGCGGGAGGTGCGGGTTCCATCCCTGGTCAGAAGATCCTCTGGAGGAGGAAACAGCACCCCACTCCAGTGTTCTTGCCTGGAGAATCCCAGGGACAGAGGAGCCTGGCGGGCTGCAGTCCATGGGGTCGCACAGAGTCGGACATGACGGAGCAGCTAAGCAACAAACTTCTCCAGCACAGCTTTCTTTGTCTCCCCATCCTGGGATTGTACTTGGCGGCTTTGGGGTGCTGGGAGCATTGTGGGTTAGTGGAGGTGGTGGTTTTGCCTCCACGGTCCCCAGGCTCAGTGCATCGATTCTCAGTGGTGCTGTTGTCCAGTTTGGGGGGAGTTTTTCTCGTCCCCTTTTCCTGCAGTTACAGCCTTTCATTTCAGTCGCTCAGTCATGTCTGACTCTTTGCAACCCCATGGACTGCAGCACACCAGGCTTCCCTGTCCATCACCGACTCCTAGAGCTACTCAAATTCATGAACGTCGCGTTGGTGATGTCATCCAACCCTCTCGTCCTCTGTCAACCCCTTCTCCCGCATTCAGTCTTTCTCAGCATCAGGGTCTGGGAGTCAGTTCTTTGCATCAGGTGGCCAAAGTATTGGCGCTTCAGCATCAGTCCTTCCAATGAATATTGAGGTCTGATTTCCTTTAGGATGGACTGGTTGGATCTCCTTGCAGTCCAAGGGACTCTCAAGAGTCTTCTCCAACACCACAGTTCAAATCAGTTTTTCAGCACTCAGCTTTCTTTGTAGTCCAACTCTCACATCCATGACTACTGGAAAAACCATAGCTTTGACTATCGGGACATTTGTTGTCAAAGTAATGTCTCTGCTTTTTAATATGCTGTCTAGGTTTGTCATAGGTTTTCTTCCAAGGAGCAAGTGTCTTTTAATTTCATGGCTGCAGTCAACCGTCTGCAATGATTTTGGAACCTAAAAAGATAGTCTGCCACTGTTTCCACTGTTTCCCCATCTGTTTGCCATGAAGTGATGGGACCAGATGCCATGATCTTAGTTTTCTGAATGTTGAGCTTTAAGCCAACTTTTTCACTCTCTTCTTTCACTTTCATCAAGAGGCTTTTGAGTTCCTCTTCACTTTCTGTCATAATGGTGGTGTTATCTGCATGTCTGAGGTTATTATTTCTCCTGGCAATCTTGATTCCAGCTTGTGCTTCATCCAGCCCAGCATTTCACATGATGTACTCTGCATATAAGTTAAATAAACATGATGACAAATTCCAGTCTTGACATAACTCCTTTCCCAGTTTGGAACCAGTCTGTTGTTCCATGTCCAGTTCTAACTGTTGCTTTTTGACTGGCATATAGATTTCTTAGGAGGCAGGTCAGGTGGTCTGGTATTCCCATCTCTTGAAGAATTTCCCACAGTTTGTTGTGATCCAAACAGTCAAAAGGCTTTTGCGTAGTCAGTAAAGCAAAAGGAGATGCTTCTCTCGAATTCTCTTGCTTCTTCAATGATCCAACTGATGTTGGCAATTTGATCTCTGGTTCCTCTGCCTTTTCTAAAACCAGCTTGAACATGGGGAAGCTCATGGTTCACATACTGTTGAAGCCCGGCTTGGAGAATTTTGAGCATGACTTTGCTAGTGTGTGAGATGAGTGCTAGAACTAACACCCCCAAAGACGTCCTTTTCATCGTAGGGACTGGAATGCAAAAGTAGGAAGGCAAGAGACACCTGGAGTAACAGGCAGATTTGGCCTTGGACTACCGAATGAAGCCGGGCAAAGGCTAACAGTTTTGCCAAGAGAATGCACTGGTCATAGCAAACACCCTCTTCCTACAACACAAGAGGAGACTCTACACATGGACATCACCAGATGGTCAACACTGAAATCAGATTGATCATATTCTTTGCAGCCGTAGAATGGAGAAGCTCTATACAGTCAGCAAAAACAAGACTGGGAGCTGACTGAGGCTCAGATCATGAACTCCTTGTTGCCAAATTCAGACTAATTGAAGAAAGTAAGGAAAACCACTAGACCATTCAGGTATGACCTAAATCAAATCCTTTACGATTATACACTGGAAGTGACAAATAAATTCATGGTATTAGATCTGATAGAGTGCCTGAAGAGGTTGGACATTGTACAGGAGGCAGAGAGCAAGACCATCCCCAAGAAAAAGAAATGCAAAAAAAGCAAAATGGCTGTCTGAGGAGGCCTTACAAAAGAAGGGAAGCGAAAGACAAAGGAGAAAAGGAAGGATATACCCATTTGAATGCAGAGTCCAAAGAATAGCAAGGAGAGGTAAGAAAGCCTTCCTCAGTTATCAGTGCAAAAGAAACAGAGGAAAGCAATAGAATGGGAAAGGCTAGAGATCTCTTCAAGAAAATGAGAGATAGCAAGGGAACATTTCATGCAAAGACAGGCTCAATAAAGGACAGAAATGGTATGAACCTAACAGAAGCAGAAGATATTAGGAAGAGGTGGCAAGAATAAACAGAGCTATATAATAAAGATCTTTATGACCTAGTTAATCACGATGGTGTGATCACTCACTTAGAGCCAGACATCCTGGAATGTGAAGTCAAGTGGGCCTTAGGAAGCATCACTATGAACAAAGCTAGTGGAGGTGATGGAATTCCAGTTGCGCTCTTTCAAGCCCTAAAAGATGATGCTGGGAAAGTGCTGCACTCAATATGCCAGCAAATTTGGAAAACTCAGCAGTGGCCACAGGACTGGAAAAGGTCAGTTTTCACTCCAGTCCCAAAGGCAGTGCCAAGGAGTGTTACAGCCTTTAGGGGACCTGTATTTTGTGACTCCTCATCGCAGCCGTTAGTTTCCTGTCCCCTAAAACAAGTCCCATCCTGAAGACGCAGCAGCACCGCCCCCCCCCCCCCCCCCCCATCCTCGGGGTCACTGTTCTTGGTGTAATTAATTCTGTTTCTGGCCCTTGAGCTCCTGCTTTCCTGGGCGCCCAGCTGGCTCTTCAGATGTGTGTGTTGGGTTTTTACCTAACATTTCTAGGGATTTTGAGTTGGTCAGAGGGGTTTCTACTTTTAATTCTGCTTTGATATCTATTCTGCATGAAGTCCTTGGACTGGTAAGAAGGGCTTTTCCCTGTGTCTTTCTGACCCTCAGATAGACGCAGCCTGCCTTCTGTAGAGTCAAGGAGGGCCGTGTGGGCGGGTGTGCATGCCTGCGTGCTGAGTCACGGTGCGGGGAATTGTGTTTTTACCATGAGCTGCTCCCCAGTGTGGAACAGTGGGAACACAATACAGCTGTGCGCTCTGTGTTGAGAGACACACTGTGTCCCGTTGTGGCAGTGTTTATATCTAACCTCAGCAGAATGGTCTCAGGGAGGGTGTGGCCTCATAGATTTGTTTACAGTCAGAACGTTTCTTCTCAAAATCTGGTCCTAGAATTTGGGGAAAGGCTACTGAAAGCCTGGCTTCAGTTTAGCGCTCAGTTGCCTGACAGAAAAACTTGATTTATTGGCCGAAATTATTTTGCAGGCTTGTGTGGTGTAGGCCTGTTTCATGTCAGTTGTTGGTCGTTGGTTTAGTGAGGTGACTTAGCAGTCAGAGTAAAGGCGAACGCTCGCTGGACTTCACATCTTGAGAGGTGGCAGGTGTGTCGGGCGTGATTGGCATGTGACTCGAGGCCGCATCTTCGTAGAGCAGGCGGGGCAGGTCCCTACCCTGGGAGCCCCTGCAGGCCCGCTCTGAGGCTGCCCTCTCCCTGTGCTGCCAGCAGGGCGGTGCTGCGTTTGTTTCCACGTCAGATGCTGGAGGCCCGGGAGGCAGTCACAGGAGCAGCCCCGAGTCCGAGCCGGCGGGGGCAGCCTGCCGTGGGCAGCCTGCCGTGGAAGGTGTCCGTGGTTCCTTGTGGCGTCCCCAGGCCGGGCACAAGGTGTTCATCAGGTGGCTGCAGTCTTGCCCAGCGCCTGGCACAGGGTGTGAGGAGGGGACGACACTCCCGTCGGTCTGGACCAGGGACCTGGCAGCTGGTGGGCAGCGGGCCCCAAGGCTGCTGCAGAGTCACCTGTTGGTTTTATTTAGTTGAGGCTATTCTTAGCTTATTTCAAAGCGTTTTTTCCTACATCAGGAAGGGTCTTAGGGTGTGAGACTTGGAAGCGGCTCCCAGACGAGGCTCTGGCCCGACAGGCTGGTGGTTAATGCCCAGGCAAGGTGACATCTCCCACCCCCTGCTCCGCCCCCCCACCCCGTACCCCCGCTACCAGCCCAGCCTGGGCCGTCTCGTCACTGACCATGGATTTCTGATTGCAGGACTTGTTCCAGCAGCCTGTTAAAACATGGTGGATTACTATGAAGTTCTAGGTGTGCAGAGACACGCCTCGGCCGAGGACATTAAAAAGGCGTAAGTAATTGTATTCTGAAAGAGTGCATCTGGGCACCTGCGCTGTGAGTTTGCACGGCCTGTGGAAACCGAGTGGCAGTTTGCGTGCTGTGAGTTTGCTGCGCACTAGTTGGAATGTTAGGTCGCGCTTAGCAAGTTAGCTCGTGCCTCTTGAGACCTAGGCCCACCTGTCACTCAGGGAGAAGGCCACTTGGTTTCCTCTGGTACTTTATCTTGGGACATGGATTCCATTTCTGCTGGAATTAGATCATAAACTCACTGAGTGTATGAAATTAGCCCAAAGAGCTTTGATGTTGGACTTAGCAGTGGAGCAGCCTTGGTGCTCGTGGGTGTCACTGTTCCATCCTCAGTGGGTTGCTCCCAGCCCCTGTCGTGTGGCCGGCTCGGGTCCATGCTGGGGTTTGAGCCCTGCACCGCTGTGTCCTTGCTCGGCTCTGTGGCCGCACGTGAGGCCAGTCTCCGCTCCCAGGCAGCTCCCAGGGTGCACTGAGGTCTGTTAGTTCACTTGGTGTTAATGTATAGCAGGACATGGATGGTGTTTTAGCTGTGTCACGGGGGGCCGTGGGATTTCTCACACCGCGCCTGGCCACATCCAGGATCGGCGTGGTGCAGTGATTGTGCTCTTCTTAAATAAGGTGTGAATGGCGTGAAGATCAGCACCAAGAGGGGCGGGCCTGGCGTCTGTGTTCTCACCTGTGGGTGTGGTGGGGGGCGTCACTGGTGCTGTCCCTGGGGAAGGGCAGGCTGTGTGCCACGCCTGTCTAGTCTCCGCCTAGAGCTTTTGCTTTGAAATGTTTGCTTCATGTGACACAATAGACACCACCCTCGAAGTGGGATGTGATCAGTAAGTACCTTTAACTCGTTTTTAAGATATCGGAAACTGGCACTGAAGTGGCATCCAGATAAAAATCCTGAGAACAAAGAAGAAGCGGAGAGAAAATTCAAGCAAGTAGCTGAGGCGTATGAGGTGTTGTCAGATGGTGAGTGGGGAGCGTGGGGCTGTGCCCCTGGGCGGGGCCTGCAGAGGAAGGCCTGGCCGAGGGGCTTTGGGGCTGTGAGGGGGGTTTTCTGAGCAGACTGGGTGTCCTGTCCCCACCAGCCTCCCGATAAGGCCCTGTGATTGCTGCGGGCCCCCTGGCTTCTAGGAGTCTCCTGGGTGACTCTGTAAGGAGACATCCAGGCCGGGTCTCTGCCTGGCGCTGGGGGCCACCGGGGCTGGGGTGTCGTGGCCTTTCGTCCCCGTCACCCTCCTGAGCACCCTGTGCTGAGGTGCTGGCCGCTTCCTTGGAAGGCCCTCCTGGATTTTGGGAAGTCAGGTGTTGCGCACATGGAGGTTCGGACTCCACAGCTTGTGGGTTTCCCTGCCCCGTTAGAGTTAGGAATTGAACGGCACTGGAAGCTCAGGTCTGTTGGTTTAGTGTCATGGGTCATGCAAAGGGTGTTAGCCAAACCTTGGGTTCTTGGTAAGAGAAGCCTTGGGGCAGGGAGCGGACTGTGGAACTTGGTGAGAAAACTGGAGAAGTACTGACAGCACCTTGGCAGGAAGCAGTCCTTAATGACTGGTGTCAATCGCAGCTGAGGCATTTAAAAGACTAGACCAGAGGAAGTGGACGCCTGCTTTATTTTAAAAGAAGGCCTTGTCATTTTACTTCATGAGTTTGTCTGTCATTGACTGCCATTGTCCTGTTTGTGTGCCTGATCCAGCACGCCCAGATGTGTGGATTCACAGACCAAGAACACTGGAAAATTTGAGAAGTAAATTCAAACGTCAAATGTGATTTTTGGCAGCAGCAGAACCTTTAGAGCTCCCAGGAAAATGCTGCTTTTGTGTGTTTTTGTAAGGGGGAGTCTGTTCTTCATCCTTCCTTAGGAAGCCTTCCGTTCCAGGAGCTGGCGGCTCAGATGCACAGTCACTGTTCTAAGGCTCTGGTGCCCACCCTGGCTGCGGACAGCGTGCCTGCACACTTGTTTCCCGCTGCCCCGCCACTCGGCACACGCGGCGTCTGCGGAGCCTGTGTGTCTGAGCAGGGCTGCACTGTCACCGCGCTTGTTCGAGAACCACCGCCCGGGCTCGGGCGGGCCGCTGCCTCGCTGGGGGTCAGGCCAGGCTGGGGGTTGGCTCAGTGTGGCCCATTTCTGCCCTCGCCAAGGCCGTGTCCTGCTCCTTGTGCCATGGGTCTTCTCCCTGAGCTGCACTTAGTAGTCAGGTGCTTGTCTAGGGGTGGAGTCTCTTTGCAACTTTGTAGTGGGGTTTTGATGTAGTGCATGGCACACGTTGAGCAGTAGAGTGAAATAAGTTTTTTTTTTTTTGAAGTAAGTCTTTTAAGCTTTACTTAAAAATATTCTGGGGTGTTTTTAAGGGAGTTGTTGAGTCCCTGAGTTGCAGCCAGACTCTTTGCGACCCTGGGGGCTGCAGCCGCCAGACTTTGATGCCCTCAAGTGTCACAGTAAGGGGTTCCTAGCTCTTCAAAACCAAGTGTGGACATTGAGAGCTGTGGGCGGCCTTTGGTTTACAGCTTCAGAAATGCTTTATTGAATTTGAGGGAAGAGAAATTGGTCTTTACTGACTTGTCTTTTTAAATTTGTAGCTAAGAAACGGGACATCTATGACAGATATGGCAAAGAAGGATTAAACGGTGGCGGTGGAGGTACGTGTGTGCACACTGGTCTTTCTCCTGGCCTTGTGATGAAAGGAGGTGGTCCGATACAGTCTGATGGTGATTCAGTCTGTCCGTAAATATGAATGCAGTTTGGAGAGTAGGCTGAACTGGGGAGAGGAAGGAGAAATTGATAGGCTGGAAAAGGCCTATTAAAAACCCTGTTGAACTAGAAGGCACATACTGGTGTGCCTTTTGTAGATAGGAAATGACGTAAAACCTTACTATAACACTGAGTGTACCCTGAGATCAATACTGGATGTTGTGTCAAAAACATCCTTACTGGATGTTCTATCAAAAAACTAAATAACCACCAAAGTAACTGCCTCTGGTGGTGAGGCTTAGATGTGTGTGCTTTTGATGAAAAGTTATGCAGCAGCCTGCTGTCCTGCGAGCTCCATGGTGGGCGTTTGGACACGCACGCTTCAGACCTCCTGTACACACGCCTGAGCAGCTGTTTCACAGCCGGAAATGCTGTGTGTTGGTGACACATCCAGAGTGGGTGGGGGTCCTCGGCACGCGCGTGGCTCAGGGACGTGGACCTGCACGCGTTTCTCAGCTCCTGGCACAGGAGGCTTTGCTCTCAGCAGGACTTGGCGAGCTTCGGGCTTATGGAACTCTTTCCTTCTGGGGTCAGGACACGTGTAGTAATGTGTAGACTGTTTGTGTGCCCGCCGCGCGGGAGTCCCTGACTGAGCTGTGCTTGCTTCTGTAGGTGGAAGTCACTTCGACAGTCCGTTTGAGTTTGGCTTCACATTCCGAAACCCAGAGGACGTCTTCAGGGAATTTTTTGGTGGAAGGGACCCATTTTCATTCGACTTCTTCGGTAAGTTCATCATCTGGGTCGGCGTTTACATAACGTGTTCATGACTCATGGAGACTTTCTGTTTCAGCACTGTTGTAGCTTGTTCTTAAACTTGCTATTTGAGCAGTGCACGAGTTTAACTAAACCCTCTTGCCTTCTTCCTTTGGAACATGTTTCGGAATTTACGCCTTGCGTGTGAACGTAATAGAGGTCTGAGTGCGTCGCTTCCTCCGCTGTGTGCTTCGCTCTCATTGGCTTCCTCTGCAGTGGGAAGGAGGGGGGGCTCCTCCTGGTTGGACAGTGAATTCTCCGGATTTCCCGTGTAGGAGTCTCATTGAAACACTAAGCATCAAGGCAGATGTTGCTCAGAAGACATTTGATTCATAAACTTGTCTTTGTTTTTCTGATGTGGTGTTAGGACTGTTGAGTTTGCAGCCCTTGGAAAGAAGGGACACCTCTAGAGCAAGGCATCGCAAGCATTCGTCTTTGAGAATAGCTTTGCTGGGAGACCTTGCTGCTTTGGCTGCTCTTCACCGTGGGAGAGGGCTCCCAGCCGCTGGCCTCCGGGTCCTGGTGCCCGGCGTGAGGCAGCGTGGCAGGGGTGCGTGTCAGGGTCTGGTGTTGGCAGTGGTGGTGAGCTGGGGTGCTCGCCGTGTGCACCGTGACGCCTGTTGTCTCCGTACTTGGGTGGGGAGACAGCACCCTGTGTCTGCTCCTTCACTGCCCGGAGCCTGGTTGAAAAGACAAGACACCTGCTGCAACCCCTCAGGAGGGTGACAGGAAGGGCAGTTTTGTCTGCAGATAACACAGGGGAGCCGTGGACCCTGCTTATCGCAGGCATGGCGAGGAGTGAGGCGCTGCTGTGTCCCGGAGGTGTGGGCCCTTCACAGGGTGCAGTCCTTCCGTTACTCCGTGGGGGTTCAGAGAGACCCTGCTTACTGTTTACTGTGGTACCGCTTACGTTTTGAGAGAGTGGCTTGTGGAGGAGAGATGTGTATATATGTAGCATACAAAATATAACAATGAGAGCTAAGCAGGGGAGTGTTAGGGGTGGGGGAAGAGACTCATCTGTTTTGAAAGCTTTTTTTGCATTAATTACTGCTGCAGTAAACACATATTGGGAAGGCTCCCTGTATCATATGAAATTAATTACATTTTTTATTAATTGTCCTTTATGATTGTAAGAAATATTACTGTAAGAAAGACACAGAAGAGTTGTAATGACTCTTCGGCCGTAAAATCACCTTGGTGTCTCGTCACAGCCTTTAGCAAGCTCCCAATGTGTTTTGGGGGAGCAGGGTCGTGTCCGGGGAAACTGGCCAGGGGTCTGCCCCCTTGAGCTGGGGATGGAGGGTCCCTCAGGCTGAGGAGCACAGGGCAGGCCGCCTCACCAGGCCAGAGGCCGGCCTGCTCACACTAGCTCTGGCACAGCGTGGTTTTTTTTAAAAAAGTGTCAGGAAAGAGTCCTCAGTGTGTAATGGTAGCCAGATTGTGTTTTTCTTGGGGGAAAAAATCTGATGGGTTAAGCTTTCTCGGTAAGAATGGTTTTCCTTGAGCAGCTCTTTCTGGAGTGAAGAGGGGCGAGGGTGACTGGGGCTGGGAGCGTGAGTAATGTGGTTTTACCCTGTGAGCACCGACCTTCACGTCTTCTGAGTTGGGATTTGTGCACATGAGGAAGTCTTGATGTGCATGTGAACTTGAGTCAGAAGAGTTACGGTTTGCGGGATGCGGGGTGGAGATTTCTTCTGCTGGGTTCAGAGTCCGCTGGGGGACGAGCCTCTTGGCCTCTGCCTGGGACTCAGAGATGCGCGTGCTCTGCACTGGCAGCTCCCCCGTCTCTCGTGGTCCCTGTGGCAGTGATTCTTCTCCAATCCGTTCTTGTAGGTGTTCTAGGCGACTTCCATTTTCAGGCTCTCAGGATTTACACACGGGAAAAGAAGCTGCTCCACGGCTACTACATGTATGAAGTGACAGTGCAGCCTGCTGGCGGTACGTGCAGAGCAGGGCCGAGTGGCCGTGGGGCTGAGGGCGTGCTGCCTCAGCAGGCGTGGAGTTGATGTTTCCCAGCAGCCACATCAGCCCTGTCATGGTGTCCATTTAGAGGAGTGTGTTATTTCTTGTCTTAATTTTCCACACGACCAACTTTTTTCCTCTCCCGTTTTCCCAGAAAAAGTAGCTCAAAGTCTGTTAAAAGACATTCTGAGGTTCACTTTGCATTTATCGGAATGGAAAACCCCGTGTCTGATTTCAGACGGCCCAGATGAAAGGGGAGGGACCTTGAAGAAGTGGAGAGCTGGTGGGAAGGACGGAGTCCTGTGCCTGGGGCCCGCGTTCGTTGTGAGGCCTGCCCCCTGTGGGCAGAGGCCTCGGGCCCAGGACTAGGGGGAGAAGCCAAATCTGAGACGCGCACTGCAGCCTGGCTCTCAGACGGAGGGGTGCTGGCGGGGTTGTGGGGTGAGCTGACTTCCCCCTAGCCGTTGGAGAACCTCCTTTGAAAACATTCAAGTGTAGGGATCATGTTACTTTAAATTACGGTGATCCCTTCTTTGGTTTATCGTTAAAGGATGGTATTAGTAAAATGATGTTCTCAGACGGAAGAGCCACTGAGCCCTAGAACCCTAGCAGGAGCCTCCGTGTGGGAGGCATTTCTGTGACCCAGCTCTGAAGCCGGGAGCTTCCCTGGGAGCACGTTCACACTGGCCGGCGGCCCCTCGAGTCTGGCCGGTGCTGGGGTGACGGGAGGGGAAGGGACGAGCCAGGCAGGCCCACCCAGCGCCCGGCGCCGCGCTGGAGGGTAGTGAGCCGGTCGTTCTCCCCCCAGGGTTCGAGGAGGCGGCCAGCGAGGAGTTGGAGCCTGAAGAGGAGGCGGTGGCGGAGAGTGCAAGCGAGGAGGACAGTGAGGCACTGGACGTGGTGTCCAGCGAGGAGCTCGACCTCTTTAGTGACGACGAGCCCAGCGAGGGCGCTAGCCTGGGCGGGGGCGAGCCCCCCAGTGAGGACTTGGAGTTCATCTCCAGTGAGGACGAGGCCAGCCCGGGGGACCCAGAGGAGCTCCTCGAGGAGTGTGAGGAGCTGCTCAGTGAGGACAGTGGGCCTGAGCCCGAGGCCCTGCCGCTGCCCCGTGGGCGGCCTGCTGAGCAGAGCTTCTAGAATAAAGAGTTTGTACCACCCGCGCCTGACGGCTCCCTGCGGCCCCGAGGGCACTGGGGGCTTGGGAGGGGGAGCGCACCCGAGGCCGGCGGACTCCCGCTGCTATGGCCGCTTCAGACGGCCGCTGTGTCTTCGCATGGGGTCTTCTCTGCACGTCCGCGTGTCCCTCCTTATGTGGACAGGAGTGACGTGGGACGGGGGCCTGCTTGTCTTCAGTGGCCCTGCCTCCTGCCCGAGGTCAGGGTCGAGGGCCATCTTTGGGGGCCCTGTGCATCCTGTGGTGTGTAGACAGTCGTCTGCTCAGCTTGGAGGCAGCGTGGTTTGGAAGCAGGCACTGGTGAAGTTGTGCTGCTGAGAGAAGCCACAGGTCGGAAAGCGTAGCCTGTGACTGTGGAGGCAGGGCAGGTGTGATGACCCCTCCTGGGGGGCACTCCCCTGTGGCTCGGTGACTGCGAAGGCCCTGCTGAGCCCCTCTTTCCTCGGGGGAGGGGTGCTGGCCTGGCCCGGCCCATCAGTGGCTGGGACCTCCTGGGGGTGGAGCTGCCGTTTCAGGACAGTTCTGTGCGGGTGGGTGCTGGGCAGATGAGCTTTGTGGTCCTGCCACCTCCGCCCTCGACAGGGAGAGGAAAGGCTTCCGAAAAGGCCACTCTCAGAGTTGTTTTCTGGGTCATGAGAGCAGTGTCTGGGCCCCAGGCTTTGTATGATCTCCCTGGGAATCCAGAGTTGGTTTTGAGACTTTAATGGCCTTTCCGGCTCCCCCACGGCGGAGCTTCCCGAGTCCACGCAGGAGTCCAGGCAGGACTCCTCCCTCCTGGCACGGTGGTCCCTGTGGCTGAGGGCGGTGGGCTGTCCTGCCCGTCGGCTCCCTCACAGGTCCTTGGCGAGGGTAGAGTTGCAGGTGCCCCGGCCTCCGATGCGACTGAAGTAGGGTGTTTGGATCCCTAGTGTGTGCTTGGCATCCTTGGCTTGGATGGGTTTTTGTAACTGTTAGAAAATACAGTGTTCCAACTAGACCTGTAGTGTAACTAGAAACTAGGTTTTGTAATAAGTTGTGTGCACAGCTGAAAGCATGATGTTCATTTGGGGAGTGTTAATTCCGGGGTTGCCGTGCACTGCCAGGCACCACCCCGATGCCGGGTCAGCTGTGGAGAAGCGCCCCAAAGCCCTCCTGCCCAGGGTCCCAGCCGTGGGTCACCCATGGCTGTTTCTGAGTCACTTAGGTTTATTTCAGATTCTTTTCAAATATGTTGTGTTCTGCTTCGGAATATGTGAGAAGAAAACGTTATGAACTTTGAGTTGTTGCGAAGGAGTGTTCTGATCTTGGTTTGTGGCGTTGGGGTTAGTGCAGGTGGGGTGATCGCACTGGAGTCTGTCTGCTGTTTTGGCCTTTGCGTTTCACGTGTCGCTCTTTACTCAGGGTTGCTGTGGCTCAGCATTGAGACTAGTGGAGTGGCCTGTTTTCTCTGTCTGAAATGCTCAGGGTGCTTGTTAAGAGTTTGTGGTGTTTTCCTTTGTTGTGCAGTGGTGTGTGTGTGTGTGTGTGTGTGTGTGTCCTGGGGACTGCGTGGTGAGCTCCGTGAGGACAGGACCTGTGAGCCTTCACTGAGTGCTCTCGGTCAGGCCCTTAGCTCTGCTCCTGGGGGCATGTATGGCTCTAAACATCTTTGAGTTTTTTCCTTAAGTCTTCTTACATGTATGTACTTGTGTAAACATTTGGAACACATTTTGTGTTATTTTTTCATAGCATTTGGTTAATGTATTTTTTGTCATAAGTGTGACATTATTACTTAGGTGTTTTGCAAGCATCACCTTAGTGGATTTGGCTTGGTGTTTCTGAGAAGAGCAGAACCATGTAAGATTGCAGAGGAGTGTTTATCCAGGACACCTGGAACAGGGACCCGAAAGAGTTAAGTCCTTGTTAACTTAACAGGCTGGACATGGGCCTGTTTCCGTGTATGTGTATCCCGTGATGCAGCGTTGTTGCGGGAAAGGACCTGGCTGAACACAGGTGCGCCGTGACCAGGGAGGTGGCTCTGACAGACTTGTAAATTCTGCGTTTAGGGTCTCCCGAGAGACAGACCCAGCAGGGTGTGCCTCCCTCTCTCTGTCAGAAGTGATCATGGGCCTGTTTGATCATGGACACGCACCTGCCAGATCTGTGGGCCCATGTCCCAGTCTGACTCTGGAGGCCATCAGGCTGAAGAGCCAGCAGCGCCCCCGGTCAGAGGCGGCGGCTGGGAGCAGGCGCTCATGTTTGTGGGAAGCGTTGGCCTTTCGGTCTGTTCAGCCCACGCGTGATGGGAGGGGCCCATTCACACTGGGATGGCAGTCTGCTCCACGCGGCTGGCTGATCCACACGTTCCTCTCATCTGAGAACACCTTCGAGGCGGCCCCTTCACTGGACACAGAATTTGTTAACTCCTTGACATCTACATGCGCCATCTCCTTCAACCATAATTCATCTCCAGCAGACCGTAGTAAGATCGTAATTGAGCCAAACTTGATAAGGAGCGTG
The DNA here is from genome assembly GCF_003369695.1 of Bos indicus x Bos taurus. Taxonomy (NCBI): domain Eukaryota; kingdom Metazoa; phylum Chordata; class Mammalia; order Artiodactyla; family Bovidae; genus Bos; species Bos indicus x Bos taurus. The sequence continues at coordinate 1,238,939 of NC_040079.1, read as the reverse complement.
CGTGTCGTGGAGAACACGCTGATTTTCCCAAGTAGGAGGTGAGGTCGGGCACCAACCTCTTCTGGCGGGGCCCTGCTGAGACTCTGACAGAGCTGCGTTTGCTGTGCTGTGGCAGGGTGTAAGCGGGCAGGAAGACACAGCTGTGTGCGTAGTATGAGCACACACGCAGCGGCCCAGATCGCAGCGGCAGGCTGCAGCTCCCGACAGGACTGTGCCCTCACCCGCTGCAGTGTCGCGGCTGGCGGGCCGGTTCTGGGCGCCACGGGGAGTGACGTCGAACAGGTCCTTGGCAGCGTGTTCAGTTATGTTGTGTCTGATTCAAATTTACTTACAAGATACATGCAGTTTTTACCCCTTTTACCCTCAAAAATAATAACCATACAGACTGAACATGAGAATTGGGAAAACCTAAACGGGGTAAAAGGACGGAGCGGGAACCAGCCTGTGTCTCGTCACCAGTTGAAAGCCCGCTGTGAGCACTTTTCAGATGTGAGAGTTGCAATGTGTGCTTTTTCTAAAGCTTAAACCTGATGACCCTTCAGAAACCTTCATTTAACATGTTCTCCATTTGTATATGGGAAAATTACGTAATTAGGTAATTTTCAGTTTTCACTATAAAAGCTTGGGGGCCCTTTAGTAAGTTATTTCCGTGTCTGATGAGTTGATGTCCATGAAGTAGATTGAATTGTTGGATGAGAGGGCCTATTAATTAACTATTGTCTTTAGCTTGGAGGCTGAAGGTTGTGAAGGCTTATGACGTGCTCAGTCACGTCCGATTCTTGAGTGACCCCATGAACTGTAGTCCGCCAGGCTCCTCTGTCCATGGGAATTCCCATGGAGAAGAATACTGGAGTGGGTTTCCATTTTCTCCTCCAGAGGATCTTCCTGACCCAGGGATCAAACCCACATCTCCTGCGCTGGCAGGCGGATTCTTCACCACTGAGTCGCCTGGGAAGCCCACAAGCTTGGTGCCACCTGTTCTCCACACCTGGAGTGCTGGCCTCAGCGTGGCTCCCGCTCACACATCATCATCACGGCTTTTTAAAAAAACTTGTTTTTAGTGTTGCCATGACTTACAGATGAGCCTTTTCATTTTTCGGGTTAACTGTTTTGACCTTAATATCTGAAATTACACGTTCAAATTCGGTGACTACTGGAATTGTAAAAATCCATATTTAGGCTGTATAATAGAAACGCGTGCAAGGTAAAAAACTTCAAAAATGAAAGAATACAAGAAAACAAAAAACCATAACTGAAAACCCAACTGGCCTTATTCTTATAATGTTACTTAACTATCTTTTGAAGTAGCTTCTGAACAAGGTGATTTTATAATTACAAAAGTTCATTTAGCTTCATGTAAACAAATTAAAACCATTTAATGGTGGTATAAAACGGACACTGGTTTAAGTTGGTCCCAGGAGTTTTGTGAAGCGTCTTTGAAGGTTTCAGTTGCTGTATGAGCCTTAAATTGTAACTAAACGAATGGTTAGGGCAGTGATGAAAGGAGCGCTGCAGGAGGACGCGGACTGTGATCGTTGTAAACTGGGGAGCCGCGGAGACAGTGGCTCAGGAGCTCTCGCAAGGGCAGTGAGTGTCTGAGGCTGCCCACGTGGCTCTTGTTGAGAGTGCGATCACGAGTTCAGACTGCACTCGCCATGTCTGTGCCCTGACCTGGGGCTGTAACAGGAGTGTAATTACCTGATGTCTTGTGATTGGACGGACGGACGGAAAGCGTGTCCGTGTCGCCGTGTAGACCCCTGATGAGGATGAGGTGAAAAGCAACTTAATAGAACACTTGGATTTTCTGTGAACAGGATGAAGTCTCCCTAGAGATTTCTAAAACGTTTTAACTTTAAAGTTTATGATTAAACTTTGTATTTATACTTCTAAATATGGTAATAACGGCACTGGGGGCCATGTTCACAAAGTAGCTGATAGAAGTGACTTTCTGCAGGTTGAGTCTCACATGGCGGCACTTACTGTGGAACGCGGGACCTGCGGTTCAGAAGCAGCAGCCCCTGGGCTCCGTCCTGTCGACGGCAGCACCTGCCTCCCAGCGCTGCCCGGGTCTCGGCTCCCCATGGGGCTGGTGGAGCAGTGTCTGCCTTGGGCTGGTTCCTGTTGGGTCCTCCTCCCTCTCCTGCCTTCTTTCTGGGTCTCTGAGGAGGGCGCCAGTGACCGTGCTTCCTAACGCCTGCTTCTTCAGGCCTGCTTTCCTGCTCTGTTAACTGCTCTCTTAAGAAAGGCTTGTAGTTTTTCCACCTGCTTCCCCGTGCCCACTCTGAGCGTTCCTTCAGCTCGGGTCTGCCTCCGGTCATTGCCAGCTACCTGGGGGCTTCCCAGGCATGGTTGCCCGTGCACGCCGGTGCCCTGTGAGCCGCAGTCCCACTTGGCCTCGTGCTCACGGCCTTGTCCTGCTCACTGTTCTGTTCCTTTCGCCACTTAGATGCGTGGATTTGCTGCTTTGATCACGCTTGCCTTGGTTTAGAAATAGGCCATGCCGGTTCTCTTGCTTCTGTGTCATGGGTGCTTTTCTCTTAACCATCTGTCAGGAGTCCTTGCTTTTATTTCTCAAAGAATTCCCATTTCCTAGAAAAAATACAGCACTGATTGATTTCATAGTGAATTTAAGAGGGAACCTCAGTGAATTTTAAAAGTTTGTATAATTCATGTTTTCAGTAAGTGCTCACTGACTGGTAACAACCATCAAAAAGAGCTCCGTGTGAAGAGCTCTGCTCGCAGCTCTCTGCCCGGGTCTGTGGTGCGTATTGATGACCTTGAGCTTTGTGTTGGGACACACAAAGCTCTGATGTGTTCTTAGATGAGTCTCGGAAACAGCAGTAAAGCCGCAGGTTGGATGGACTGTGGTCTCTGAGGGTGAGCTGCGCTGTGGAGGAGCTTTGCTCCTGCTGCAACAGTGTCGGGAGGCATTGCTCACATTCCCTTTCAGCTCTCCTGTGGAGAAGCACCCTGGGTCAAGGTTTCACTAAGCACTTCTGTTTCTTTTTAGAAGACCCGTTTGAGGACTTCTTTGGAAATCGAAGGGGCCCCCGCGGAAGCCGGAGCCGAGGCACGGGCTCGTTCTTCTCTACTTTCAGCGGATTTCCCTCCTTTGGAGGGGCGTTTCCTTCCTTTGATGCAGGTACTACACCCTCAGACTCAGCCTGGTGTCTGAGCAGACGCCAGTGCAGGCCCCTTTCATCCGGGGCGCTTGCCGTGTGCACACGCCTGTCGTGGGGCAGCTCAGAGCTGCAGTGCATGTGTATACACACCTTTGCTTAGTAATCCACATTTCCCCTAATTTTCCAAAGAATGTTATACTTGAGAACCTACTTCAAATCTTAACTATTAAAGGCCAGTATTTAATGAAATTCTTGGCTAAAAAGAGTGAGGTTTTGGGATAAATGACTGAAATAACTTAGATAATCTCATTAAATCCTTTTTAGTCTAACCTCAGCAGTTTAAGAAAAAAAATAAAGGTGTCCTAGGAGAGTCCAAGTTGATGGGATCAGGAGCTAAGGCTGTAGGAGGGCCTGTGTGTGCCATGCAGAGTCTACTGGTGAGGTTTGGTGCGTGGCACTGGCTTGCGACTGGAGGCCATTCATCAGCTAGAGTCAGGCACGCAGCCTGGCGCAGCCGCGTTTCACTGGAGAGTTGGACTCTCAGCTCTCCTCTGATGTCGCCCAGGTCCTCTGTCTGTCCTGGGCCTCCCTTGTGTGAGGGTCCCGTGCTCTGTGGGCAGCACAGGGCATGCAGCTCCCAGACCCTGCCTCCTGAAGCCAGGGGGCTATGTCACCCATGGCAGGTGCAGCTGTGCTTTCCTCCAGCAGGCCCCCTCCTCAGATGCCACGTAGTATGCAAGGACTTAGGGAGAGTCAGAGAAAGCTGGGCAAACCTGTCAAAGAGTATTTCACTTAAGGCGTGTGTGTGGCATGCAGTCCTCCCCTTTAAGGAGCCGTGGGGAGGGCGTGTTTCTGCTGTAAGGGGCGTTCAGGGCGGGGCAAGCAGCAGGCTCTCCAACAGGCAGAGCAGCCTCAGCCCTGCCCAGAGTGGACTCGCTCTGTTGCGGACCGAGAGTCAGGGTTTCGTGTCCTAGGTGGCACCTCACAGCTGAGAATTAGTCCATGAACTCCAGACCCATACTTCTCCTGGTAATTGTGGTATTCTTGCTAAAGTTACTTCAGCTTCCTGGCAATTCAGGTTTGTATCCCCTGTGGTCACACTCACAGGAGCCAGCAGGAGCTTGTTGGGTGTGCCAGTCTGTGGTGGCGTCCGCGCCATCCTGTGAGATGCGTGGGGGCAGGGTGCTGGCCCGTGGGTAGGGGAGGTGCCTGGGCGGCCCCGCAGGCTGTGCAGGGCCCGGCTCCATGGGGGCACGCGTCTGCTTCCCCGGGCTGGCCGCGCGTGCTGCGCTCATCCCTGACCCCTCTGCTGTCTCTTACAGGGTTCTCTTCCTTTGGCTCGCTAGGCCACGGGGGCCTCACAGCGTTCTCCTCCTCCTCGGCCTTCGGCGGGAGTGGGATGGGCAACTACAAGTCCATATCGACGTCGACGAAAGTGGTGAACGGCAGGAAGATCACCACCAAGAGGTGCGGGCCTGGCGTCTGTGTCCTCACGCATAGGTGTGGGGCACCACCAGTGCCACCCCCGGGAAGGGCAGGGTGTCTGGGCCGTCTGTCCAGCCCCCGATCAGAGCTTCTCCTTGGAAATGTTTGCTTCGCGTGACACAGTAGACACCGCCCCTGTGGTGTGCAGTGAGTGGTGTGTTGGAAACGCAGCCACTGTAGCACCTGGAGCGTTTGGATGGCTGGCGCCTGTGTTCAGAGTCATCTGTCAGGATGTTGGCTTCAGCCACAGCATTAGTGGCTTCAGGTGTATCCGTGGCAAGTCCTCTAGAGATGCGCATTCAGGCTCACACACACGTCTACTTATTTCATACGACGATTCTAAGATGTGTTTTATCCCCCTTGCCTCCCCTCCCGCAGGATTGTCGAGAATGGTCAAGAAAGGGTGGAAGTTGAAGAAGACGGCCAGTTAAAGTCCTTGACAATAAATGGTAAGGAGCAGCTGCTGCGCTTGGATAACAAGTAGCTGGCCGCACGCGCGTAGCAGAACCCTAACTCTGGCACGCGCCATGCGAGGATTAACAGGAACATTTTTTTGAAGATTTCAAACGAACTCGACTTTCAGTATAACTGTACCTAATCTAAAGTATTTATACACAGCTCGTCGGAGCCCTGTTTGTCATAGACTTTTGAGTTTACTGTTGGGACCACGTGATAGGACCATTTTATTTGTCTTTAAAATTGTTGTAAATCTCTGTATGCACTTTGCTTTTTATTAAACGTAATCCAAGGTGGCCGTGACTCTTTCGTACACTAACACCAGCACGGACTGCTTTTCCATTGTGTTTGAAACGTGAGCCGAGTAGTCTCAGCCTGCTGTGAAGTTAACATTGCCAGGATGACTCTTCCACAAAATAATCTCAGTTTTTTTCAGTATTTAGTAGTGACGATATTAATACATTAATGGTAATACATTTCTGGTTTAATGTGCATTGAGGATGTTTTCCAGTTGTGCATGAATGCTGGCAACTTAGTAAGTTTTGACAATTGTTTAAATATGTAATGTTAAGCTTAGGTTTAAAAAAGTTAAGCTGGTAAACTGGGTCTTTGTCATTTGCTTTTAAAAAAAAAAAAGAAAATAAATGCAAATGTGTTCGGTGCATTCTTTCCCGAGTGGGGCCTGCCCTCCTGTGTGTGTGTGACTCCGTGCCTGTGCTCCTGGAGTCCTTCGTTCTGCGTCTGGACGCTGAGGCTGACCCTGGACCTTATTGATGTCTGTTCTTTGATGTATTTGGAGAGTGTATGAAAATTCCCTGTTGATGTGGAGTAATGATTAGCAATTCATTGACCATTTCTTCAGGGAGGGCAGAACCAGCTGCCCACCCTCCCGCCCTTCCCAGTTCTCTAGGCTGTGTTTGATGCCAGCTCGCTGAAAGGTAGCGTGCCTGGGAGTCTCGCGATGGTGCTGGCACAGGCAGACATGAAGGTGTTTTCTTTCGCATTTTCCATCAGTGTGACCCGTCATGATGACCACTGATAACTGGAATTCCAGCCAGAGGGGTATTACACAAGAGCTAGCTGGTCTTTTTAACTACCCTACTCAAGTTTGTTTTGAATCTAAACAGTGTCAAACTGCTAGAAGAAGCTATTTAAAGAAGCATTGCATACTTGAATGTAAGTATGGGAAGACAGCTGGAGCTAGGAAGACAAGGAAGGGGCGGCCGTGCGGCTCCGTCTTAGCACCCGGGGCTGCGAGGAGGCGGCTGTGGGCGGTCATGCTGGAAAGCCGTGCTGTGAGGTCCGCCCGGCCGACGGCCTGGCCCGGGGGGCGTGCTGCGTCTGTGCTTCAGCCCAGACGTGGCTGGCCTCAGTCACTCAGGGAGAGGGTCCCGGCACTTGAAATTGGTGTCTGACGGGTGGGATGAACTGCTGAGGAGAATAGGCTCAAGGCCGCCTGGGGACACCAGGGCAGTTAAGAGGAGTCTGGTGCGCCCCTCAGCGGTCCGGGTGCCTGAGAGCACATCCCTGGGCTGGCCGGGTGCGCAGAAGAGGGCCGTCTGCTGGCGACGGTGCTCTGGGGGCGCCACCGTCACACGGCCACCGTCCCCGCTCGGGGAGTCGCCAGTGTTGGCATCACCGTGGACAGGCCCGTCGGTGACGCGGGCGGAGAGCTCGGCCTTCTTCCCGGAGCCCGGGACGCGGGCGGGTTGGTGTCTGCAGCCTTGGGCCCTGTGCTGGGCGAGGCTGTGCACAGGGCAGGCTGCTGGGTGCGGTGCCGCCAGTGGCCACAGCCCCGCGAGCAGCGGCTTCTGTCTTCTCAGGGCTGCTCGTCGGCCGGTCCCTGTACTCACGGTTAAAGGTCTTCCTGGAGCCCCGGGGGTCTTTGCAGGAGGAGACTGGGCCCTGCTCCCCCCAAGGCTGCTGGTGGCCGAGCTCGACTGTCTCGTCGCCTGTGCACTGTGCCCACGTTCGGGAGAAACCCCTGCCGTGCGGGGTGGAGGTCTTCGTGGAGCCCTTGGAGCCCAGTCTTGAGGGGACTGCGGTGCCGCTGTTCCCGCGCTCGCTCACGCTGTTTCTCCTTCCTTGTCTCCGCCCCCTCGCCCGCTGGGGGTTGTTCAGTGACGGTGGGTGCCTCCTCCCTGTCGTTCCCGGGCTCCAGAGGTTCCGAAGCCCAGTCAGGGTTTCTGTGTGGTACGGACCATCCCGGCGTTCACGCCCGCTCCCCTTTCTTCCTCCCGACGGTCCATGCAGGGCACATTGTGGAGGTCTGCGGAGACAGCTGTAGACTCCCCGCAGCTAGCCCCTGTGCCCCACGTCTGGTCTGCCAGGGTCTCGGCCACTGTTCGTGGGGCCGCGTCGTTCCTCTCGGTTCTCACTCCCTTGTCTGCGGAAGCCTCGCCCTTCCTGCCTGGTCACCCACCAGCTGTCCTTGGCTCTGCAGGGTGGTCTTGTCGCCAGAATCCAGCAGAGAACCCAGCAGCAGTTTTCTAATCCGTTGTCTCTGGTCTTGTTTCTCAGTGGTTAGTCATCAGGAAGTTCACAGACAAGACAGAGGTGACCACTACAGTTTCAGGGGGCTTTGGAGCCAAGATTGTTGAGTGAATTTGCTCCCTTGTTGCTGTGTGGTCTGGTTGGGGTTGGACTGCATGTTTGTGACCCATGGCCTTTTACTTTAAACCCCAGATCCTGCCTGCCTTGAGTGATTCTCGAGGTGGTTGCTGCTTTCAGAGTGGGTGGTTTAGTGACACAGGTGTAAAGGCACAAGCCTAAATCATCGGTTTCTTTCTCTGTCATCCTTGGCTGCATCCTTTAAGTCTGAGGCTTCTGTTTCTAGAACTGCTCATGTGGTGACTTTTCATCCTTGTCTCACACCTCTGAATCTGCTAGCCCTTGCAGTTGTGATGAATTGAGTTAGCTAGATGGAGATTTAGTACTGAGTGTGACCAGCAATGAAAATGTGGTAAGACATTTTTTTTCCCTGTGTTTTGGTGACTAGTCATATTGTCTTGCTACCTATCAAGGTCAGAGGAAGGGAGGTCCCGGCAGCTCTTTCTCTGAGAGCAGGAATCTCGGCATCACGGTGATGAGGGGTGTGCAGGACTAGGCCTCTCTGGGACTCTGCATCGTCGTCCTGTTGGTGAACGGGGGGACTGGGCCTCAGAATGCCTGTTGCTTGCTCTCTGCTCGCACTCTGTCCGCCCGTCTCACCAGACTGCCCCCCTGGGCCTTGACTGAGGTTTCAACTGGGCAAGGTGTGCGCCTCGTGGAAACCGTGGCTGGACGTCTTCCCCTTTGCCTCTGATGCGGTTCTCAGAGTCGTCTAATGCGTCCCAGCCGCCGTGGGAGGACAGACCCCACGAGGGCGGGCCAGCCGTTCCTGCTCTGCCTCCCCGCGTGGGTGCTGGGCCTGCCTGAGGGGTCTGTTGTGGTCAGCATGGTGCCTGCCCCCCGCAGGGCTCACTCCTGCAGCCTGGCAGTGCTGCCCGTGAGCTGGCCACCTTGTCCCCCAGGCCTCCTGCCCCGTGACCCCCGTGACCCCAGTGTCCAGCGTGGGAGGCCGGATTCTTTGGTGGTTGCTGGTGGGTTGGTCTCACAGCAGGTACCGCAGCGGATTACGCATCGGCCGTCTCTCCCCACAGAGGGCTCATCTGCCCCTGGAGGGGCGCCCGGCCCGTGGTGTCCTGCACCCTCCCCGCCCTCTCCCTCCGGCCTGGTGTCGCGGGAGGCCCAGGCTGCAGGCCGCCGGGCCCGGGAGTGCTAGAGCGGGCGCAGCGTGGCCTCGCCTCTCCCTGCCCTGCGGGGACTGTGCTGCCTCCTGGGGATGTGGGGCGCCCTGCCCCCGCGGAGCCCCACTCTGGCGGGCGCTCAGCGGCGGGCGCCCACGAGCCCCGGGGCGGCCTGCCTCGGTGGAGGGTGCTCAGCCCTCGGCCTTCTGGGCCTTCCTCGTCCTGCGGCTGCCCCTCCAGCCAGAGCCCCCGGGCTGGAGAGGCATCTTCGCATCAGGCTTCTCCTGTTCTTTTTTCCAGTGATTGAGGTGTAGCTGTGGTTTTAAGGATCAGTGCACAGGACGTTTTAGTTTGCACACAGTTGCTCCTGTATATGGGAAGTCTAAAGAGTCACGTACCTGTGATTCTTTTTTAAGCAGTAATAGCAAGTGACTTTCCAGCTTAAAATTGGGAGTCATAATTTCCTTAAAAGGATGTCAGGTACCAGCACCTTGAGAAGTGGCCAGACTGTTGCGGCCTGAGTCCAGCGGCTGCCCAGTGTACTCCACACGCGCTCTGCTAGTCACGTGTACATGTTGGTCGATCCCTGGATGGACAGCCCAGCACCGTGGGGTGGAGGTTAGCACTGAGGTGCGGGCGGGAGGTGGGGGTAGAAGTTACTTAAAATAGTCCACCCAGGAGCTGTGTGGTGTGTGATACGCGGCTCAGCGGTTAAGGATCCCCCTGCTGACTCATGGGCCGCAGGAGACGGGAGTTCCATCCCTGGGTGGGGAAGATCCCCTGGAGAAGGCAGTGGCCACCCACGCCAGTATTCTTGCCTGGAAGGGAGTTCCATGGACAGTGGAGCCTGGCGGGCTGATCCCACCACCTTTGAAATGTTTGCTGACATTCAAAAGCACTCTTCTGTTTGCACCAAAAAAACACCCCATGTGATTTGACCTCTTGAAGAGCATTCACACTTTAAAGTGGAGTGGAGTGGACTTGCCTTCTAACTAAAGATGCTCCTGGAGCTCCTAGAAGGATGATGCGTTTACCCAGGGTTGACAGCACGTCCCAAGGTTGCCTGAGAGGGAGACAGGCCCTCCCGTCGGCATGGCTGTGCCTCTTGCAAGCCAGTGCAGGCAGGCCCTGCCGGCCTTTGCTGCTACTGTCTTCCCACACTGACGAGCTTTCCCCTCCCTGGAGCCGGCAGCCCGAGGCCCTGCTGCGTGTGGAGGCGACGCGGAGCCCAGAGCTGGGTGGGAGGAGAGGTGGTCTTTCCGAGTCCTGTCTCTGCGTCCCTTCTCTGGGGGCTGCGTGAGGGGCCTGAGTGCAGCTGACATGGGCTCGAGTCTGAGGAGGTCAGGGAAGGCTCCTGTGGAATCCGGGGCCTGGCTGCTGGCATCCTGCCACATGGGGTCCGGGTTCTGGTTGCTTCTGGAACGGCTGTGGCCCCACGGGTGCGGCTGGGGCAGCTGTCCAGCCGTGGTCTTCTGGTGGCCGTGGGCACCCATCGCGGCCCCCGCCCCAGGACTCGTGCTGCCCGGTGAAGCGTGGACGTTCGCTTGTTCTGTGACCGTCCGGGTGTCTGCGTGGGGTGGTGTTCCCGTAGGAGAGGTCCTGCTGAACTCGGCGCCTAGACAGTGTGGAATAATCCGGGCGTGGACGCGTGTGTGTTGAAAGGTGGTGATCGTTAGTTACCTCCCACAGGGAGCGGGGGTTCCTCACAGGCGCGAACCCCGTCTGCGCGGTTCGTGGTGGGATGGTTCATGGTGGGATGACACGGAGCCTCTGCTGGAGGGTGAGTATCAGGCGCCCGTTTTCCTGCAGTCCTCGGATCTCAGAGGCGCCTGTTCATCAGCGTTCGCTGTCGGCCTGCCCTGACAAAGCCCTGTTCCTTTTTAGTTGTCACATGTTCACTTGACTGGACTGTGTTGTGTCTGGGGGTAGCCTTTGCTTGAACAGCGTACATGCTGCGCATCTGAACGTTTTGTTTCTTCTTCGTGTATTTTCACTTGTATTTGTCCGTGTGTGGCTTTGATTATTTGGAACGTTGGTATGTGTTGAAGTCACCCAGCTTGCTCCCAGATTTCTTGCCAGTGTTGGTGTCCCTGAAGTCTTGTGTGGTGTGCCCCCCGTTGGGGATTCTTGCGTCGTCTTGTCCTCTGGGTCTTCTTTCCACCCGGGTTGCACTGTCACTGTGGTGCCTGCTGGTGGGGTGTTCTGATGAAATGCCTGCGAGTTCCTTGGCACGTATCTGCTAGTCTATGTAATACAGGTTTTTAAAAAATGTATTTAATGGATATCAATATTAAACTAGATTCACTCATCCTGAGATTTTTGTGTGGTTTAAATGGTGTCTCGAGAAAAGTCAGATTTTGTGACCATGGGGCCCTGCGGCAATCAGTCCGTCCTCTGATGGTTTATGTTGGTCAGTGTCTGTGGGGACAGCCTTTGGTCATCCTGTGGAGAGCCCCGCTTCCGCCTGAGTGCAGACTGAGCTGGGGAGGGCCCAGGCCGCCCTCTCAGGTGCTTAGGGCCCCTGGCCGTTCACACCAGAGAGGGGGTCCCACCTACCACCTTCCCAGTCCTGCCTGGCCCTGACCCAGCTTCTCTTGGGGCCTCTTCCAGCCGTGTGGCCCCAGGCGCCAGCCAGCCATCTTTGTGGGAGGCGGTGTGGGCCTGGGGGCCTGGGGCTCTGCAGGTGAGGGGAGGGGACTCTGCTAGTGGGGTGGGCGGGGGAGGGCCTCAGGCCTGGGGCTCTGTGGGCTGGGAGCTCTATGGGCCGGGGAGGGCCTTTGAGGCCTGGGGGTCTGCAGGGGAGGGGAAGGGGCTCTGTGGGGAGGGCCTTTGTGGGGGAGGGGCTCTTCGGGGGAGGGGAGGGGCTGTGCGGGCTGGGGCTCCGTGGGGGAGGGGAGGGGGCCCTGTGGGAGAGGGGAGGGGGCTCTGTGGGCTGGGGTTCCGTGGGGGAGGGGAGGGGGCCCTGTGGGAGAGGGGAGGGGGTTCTGTGGGGGAGAGGAGGGGGCTCTGTGGGTTGGGGGCTCTGCAGGCTGGGGCTCCATGGGGGAGGGTAGGGGGCCCTGTGGGAAAGGGGAGGGGGCTGTGTGGGCTGGGGGCTCTGTGGGGGAGGGGAGGGGGCTCCGTGGGGGAGAGGAGGGGGCTCCGTGGAAGAGAGGAGGGGGCTCTGGGTTGGGGGCTCTGCAGGCTGGGGCTCTGTGGGGGAGGGGAGGGGGCCCTGTGGGAGAGGGGAGGGAGCTCTGTGGGCTGGGGCTCCATGGGGGAGGGGAGGGGGCCCTGTGGGAGAGGGGAGGGGGTTCCATGGGGGGAGAGGAGGGGGCTCTGTGGGTTGGGGGCTCTGCAGGCTGGGGCTCCGTGGGGGAGGGGAGGGGCCCTGTGGGAGAGGGGAGGGGGCTGTGTGGGCTGGGGGCGCTCTGGAGGGAGGGGAGGGTCTCTGCAGGGGGTGGGAGGGGGCTCTGGGCGAGCCTCTGGGCTCCCGCCCGGGCCGTGTCCCCTCTTGCCGGGTGTGCGGGGCCTGGACCGGGGCCGGGCGCCCTCGGGCAGACCTAGTGGGGCAGGCTGGCCTCGGCCTTCCTGGTGGCCGTCCCGCGGGCCTCCAGCAGTCCACCCAAGGTGTGTGAGCGGTGGGCCCGTGCCTGGAGTAGCCCGCGGCGCACGGATGCCTCTTGTGATGAGCCCCACAGGCTCTCGGGAGAGGGGGGTGCACGTGGGGGGCTGCCTCAGGGCAGGGTGCAAGGGCACAGGGTCTCTCCTGAGCTCAGCGCTGCCGGGGTGGCCGGCCCCCTGGGGTGTCGGAGGCGTGGATGCCCTGCAGCACTTGGGTTGGAATGGCAGGATGGGAGGCTCTTGCTGTGGCCTTGGCCTCCACACCGAGCCGCGTCCCTCCTGCCCCAGCATGGGCGCCCTCCCGACTCCTCCCTGCCGCCGCCTGCCTTCCCGGTCTGCCTGTGGTTGAGGCCTGTGCCCCGTGTCTCCTGGCCCCAGTCTCCTGGGGCCGGCTCCCTCCCCGCCCCCGTGGGTCTGCATCCCTGCCCGGGGCTGTGTGTGAGCCCATGCCGCAGGGCCAGCGCTGAGCCCATGAGAACGGCACATACCAGGCCCTGCACCCTGGGGTCCCCTCTCAGGCCGCTGGTGCATTTTTGGGTGTTTGAATAATCCAGTGTGTGTCAGTGGGATTCCTGATGTGGGGAAGCATGGGATTAACCCTGCCCCACCCCCTCAACACAGAAGAGCAAAAAGCAGCCACCCCCGAGGCCTGGGGGGTTGTACATATTAGGAAAAAGTGACTCTGTTTTTACATGAGGAGGTTTGCTTTTATTTGCATGTTATCAGCCAGATTCCTGCCTGTGTTGGGGCTCCATTTGAGGAAAGAAGCGGAGCGTTTGGGGTCCTGGCTGTGTGCGTGTGGCTGCTGCTGGGACATTCCCCTCATAGCTGCTCGCTGACTTCACCGAGCTTCTGCACAGGGGCCGGCCGGTCGCGGTTTGTGTTGAAATGTTATCTCCCTTGGTGCCACGGGGCAGGTGTTTTCTGGTGTGTGTTTAGTTTCCCAAGTGAAGAGGATGCAGGACGGGTGATCCACGGGCTGCAGTTCCTGCGCATTAGCCGTTAGCTCCTGCACAGGGAAAAGGCTAGCAGAAGGGACACCAAAATAGTCCACTCTGGGTGGTTGAATTGGACGTGACTGACTTTCCTTCAAGTGACTTGCTTTGCGTTTACGTAGCAAGTTGTTGAAACAAAAAGCTCGGTGAATATCAGAGGAGAGGAGTGTCTCGTAATTGATGGTGTTGTATGGAAAGCGCAGAAGAAGCTGTAGAAAGAAGCCAAGGTGTGGTTGGTTTTCAGCAGGTGTGACGTTAGGTGTGGGGGTGGGATGGCAGTGGCCGTCATCACTTGCTGGTTTAAACTCGTGGAATTTTAGGTTGTACCACAGGGGCGGTGTGTGGGTTCGTGAGGATGTTGGTGCCGTGCCGTGGTGGGTGGGTTGGTGGGGGCCGTCCCCTGCAGGTGCTGGGTGGCCTGCAGTGGGAGCCTGCAGTGGGGGCACTCTGTTCTGTGACCCTTGGTGGACAGCATGCTTTTTCTGGAGGAGGTTTCTGTTCGGTGAGGAGCAGCCCTGGGCCATCGTTGAATGTCCACAGCAGGCCTGGGGGTCGTCCCGGGGCCGGGGTCGTGGGTGCGGAGGGAACCCCAGGGAAGGAGAGATGGATGCCCACTGTGTGGGGCCCTGGCCCTGAGTGTAGCAGTTGAGCATCGTGGGGCCCAATGCTGTGACTCAAAGTGCAAGACTCCTGGCTGCAGGCGTTTCCTGGGGGTGGGGACAGGTCTGGGGGTTTGGGGCCACCCTGTCCTTAGGGAAGAGCCTCTGTCGGCCTCCTGGGCAGCGTCTGCCATCGGGACCTGCAGCCCAGGCAGCGTAATGGTGGCGGGGGGTCTTGGGCAGCATGTCTCCTCTCGCACTGGACTCATGGCTGGTGCGTGTGTTCCGCCCTTCTGCCACCTGAAATCAGGACCCTAAGTGCTTCCCTGGAGCGACCAAGCCTCTGAGGACCGGTTGCCCCTGTGAGAAACAGGCCCTTCAGCCCAAAACCGAGGATGGGCTCAGAGACCCGCGGCGTGGCGAACGCGAGACTCAGTGACGGTCCCGCAGATCTGGCGTCTCAGCAGTGCAGGCACACCCCGGAGTCTGTCTCCAGGCGCCAGCCCCCGTGGGCTGAATGCGGGGAGGTGAACGGTCTTCCCAGGCCTCGCAGAGGCTCGTCCCCTCGCGGCTTGGGGCACCTCTGTTGCCCTGGGTTTTCCTAGGAAGGAGCCATGTCTGTCCTAGCCCTGGGTCCGAAGGGGTTGGGGGCTGGGCCTGTGGCCACGCCTGCGGGCTGGCTGGCCCCGGACCTGCTCCGCCTTTGAGCAGAGAGCCTTTGAGCAGAGACCGGCGGGTCCTGTCCAGGGGCGAGTGGCTGGGGCCCTGGGCCTCCCACCCTGACGGGGATGCACGCAGCCCTGGGAACGGGGGCAGGTCTTGCAGGAGGACATGGGTGCCGGGGAGGCTGTGGGCACGAGGCCAGGGCAGCGTGACCGGGGAGCCCCAGAGCCGACGCGGGCGAGGCCGCCCCAGCTGTCTGCGGTGCCTCTGTGTCCAGCACTGGCCCTGCCTCTGCCAGGAGTGTCCTGTGCCCCCTTGGGGTGGGGTGTCTGGCTCCCGGGCAGGGAGGGGGGCCACTGGCAACCACGGCCCCGGCCACCCTGAGGGCAGAGCCGTCTCTGCTCTGGACGCCGCTGCCCTGGGAGAGTCTGGAGACGTCTGGGGCATCGGCTCGGAGCCTGGGTTGGGGGCCCACACGCCCGTTGTTGGGGACCTTGCAGACCCCTGCCATGCGTGTTTGTGGCCGTAGGGCAGCTCCCGGTCTGGGCCTGGCTGCGGCACGTGGAGACCCGGCAGAGGCTGGCCTTGGCTCTGAGACGCCAGCTGGGCCCACGTCTGCCGGAGCTGCTGTCCCTGGGGGCTTGTTTCTCCGGCTCAGAAGCCGTGTGAGGCACGAGCCCTCTTCACCCGGGCCTGGTCCCAGCTGCGGTCACAGCCTGGGCCTCGCGAGGTGGGCTTGCCAGTGCCCAGGGTGTGCAGTGAGCTCACTCCGGGGAGCCCCATGTTCTGGAGCGGTCTCTGTCACTTGCCACTGAGCACAGTTTTGAGGATGGTGGTGGTTCAGTCGCTCAGTTCTGTCCGACTCTGCAACCCCGTGGACTGCAGCACGCCAGGCCTCCCTTTCCTTCACCGTCTCTGGAGTTTGCTCAAACTCATGTCCGTCAGATCCATGATGCCATACAACCCATCTCATTCTCTATCAGTCCCCTTCTCCTGCCCTCAATCTTCCCAGCATCAGAGTCTTCAGTGAGTCAGCTCTTCACATCAAGTGGCCAAAGTATTGGAGCTTCAGCATTAGTCCTTCTGTTGAATATTCAGAACTGACCTCCTTTAGGATGGATCGGTTGGATTCCTTGCAGTCCAAGGGCCTCTCGAGAGTCTTCTCCAACACCACAGTTCAAAAGCATCAATTCTTGGGCTCTCAGCTTTCTTGATAGTCCAACTCTCACATGGAAAAACCATCGTTTGATTATTTGGACCTTTATCAGCAAAGTGACGTCTCTGCTGTTTAATATACTGTCTAGGTTTGTCATAGCTTTTCTTCCAAGGAGCAGCATCTTTTAATTTCATGGCTGCATTCACTGTCTGTAGTGATTTTGGAGGTCAAGAAAATAGTCTCTCACTGTTTCCACTGTTTCCCCATCTATTTGCCATGAAGTGATGGGACCGGAAGCCATGATCTTAGTTTTCTGAATGTTGAATTTTAAGCCAGCTTTTTCACTCTCCCCTTTCACTTTCATCAAGAGGCTCTTTAGTTCCTCTTCACTTTCTGCCATCAGGGTGGTGTCATCTGCATATCTGAGGTTATTCCCTGGCATCAGCTGGTAAAGAATCACTTGCAATGCAGGAGACCTGGGTTCGATCCCTGAGTTGGGAAGATCCCCTGGAGGAGGGCATGGCAACCCTCTCCAGTATTCTGGCCTGGAGAATCCCCATGGTCAGAGGACCCTGGTGGGCTACAGTCCATGGAGTCAGAAAGAGTCGTACACGGCTGAGCGACTAAGCACACAGCCGGCAATCTTGATTTCAGCTTGAGCCTCCTGCCGCCGGGCGTTTCGCATGATGTCCTCTGCATCTAAGAGGATGGTGGCCTCGTGTTTGTAAACCTGTTAATGCCCAGTGTTACTCTGCGTGTAATGGTGGGCTCATAATGGGCGCTTGCGTGGACGCACATGGAAGGGTCTCTCTCAGAAAGTACCCGGCGGAACTACTGGGAAGAGGTTCTCAGTACACATGTTTCTTTCTCTCCAGCGCCCCCCCAACCCCCGCCCCGCTGAGGACCCTCTCCTGGCGCGTGACACAGGTGGGATTTTAGGGGAAACTTGTGGGGTCAGCGACGTGATCGCCCTGCTCCAGACCCAGGGCCTTGGGGCTCCTGACGCTGTGGGTGGCCAGCCCGTGGGACCGTGAGGAGCCCAGCCGTGCAGGTACCACCGCTTATCAGGGGCTCCCATAGGCCACGCCCCCTCCGTTGTCCCTGCACGGTGCCCAGTTCAGAGACCCTGTGGCCTGGTGCTTGTGAGAGAGAGGGCTTCATGGTGGCAGGCGGGAGGGTGCCAGGAGTCGTGTGTGAGCCTGGGGGGTTCCTGGTCAGCACAGCATGAGCCCCTCGCCGAGCTGGGTGTGCCCCTGGGGTTCGGGAGGGCGCCCACCCCGCGCTAGTGAGTGCACGAGCTGCCCTGGGCTCCAGCCCTGAGGGTGCGTGTGTGCCCTGGTGGGGGTCAGATGGCCGTCTGGATGCCGAGAGGACCCTGGGGCCCAGGAGGGTCCTCCCTTCGCCCACAGGGGGTCCCGGTCTTTGGGGGGCTCGCCAGACCCTGAGCCCTGGAGTGTGTTCTGCACCGTGTGCCTTTGTAAAAATAAGAGCAGCTGTCGAATTTAAACATGTTTTTCATCTTATTTATATGCCACGGGGCACACGGGATCTTAGTTCCCTGACTGGAGACCGAACCCTCTCCCCCAGTGGAGTGAAAGGCTGGCGTCCTGACCACGGGACGGGGGGCGCCCTGTGTGCTCCGCGCGTCGGGCCTGGTGTGTCCAGACAGCTTCGTGCCCAGACAAACGGCAGGTGCAGCCCTGAGGAGGTGCTGGGGCCGGGAGGGGATCTGCGGCTCCTGCGGGGCCCCCCTGCCTGAGCACTGGCGCCCCTGGAGTCCGTCCAGAGCAGACAGGCATCCCGCGCACGGCCTGGCAGGCTGGCCTCGCCCTCACTCAGACACACGGTGGGATTCCCTGAGCAGGACGGGGCTGGGGGAGCCCCGCCTCTTCCTGCACAGCTGACGGGCCCTGGGGGTCCGAGGTGGGTACCGGCAGCAGGCTGGCCCCCAGGATGCCCACCCCGCTACATCCAGGCCGTTGCGGGCACGCAGCTGCCCAGCATGAGCCTGTCCAGCACCTGGGCACTTGGGCCCCACCTGGCAGCACATGTCCCTGCAAAAGCACGTTGAAGCCCCCACGAGTGGTCGGCCGGCCGCTTCCTGCCTGGTGGACTGGAGCCCTGCGTGGGCTTGGGGGTGACCCTTAGCTGCAGGGTCGGGCCACCTACCTTCCCCAACTTGCGTCCCGCCTGGATTGGAGGTCACGTCACTGTGATGGTCGTGTATTAGCTGTGGCTCTGGGCCCCTCCCCCGGAGTGCTCTGCGTATTTGGGGGTCATGCCTGTGTGTGTGCTGGACACCGCAGCCCCAGGCCCCTGGGAGCTCCCAGCCCTGCTCTGCCCCGGGCCCCTGCACTCGGGCGCTTCCTCCTGCAGACGGTCGTGTCCCAGAGCCGCTCTGTTCATGCACACAGCCCATGTCCTCGAGGCGCTGGTGACCCCTTGGGGGTGGTGAGGCAGCCCTGCGCAGGCAAGGGGCGGGGGTGAGGGCCACGGCCAGGCCTGCTTCCTCAGCCAGCGCCCCTTGGGGTGGACGTCTGCTGTGAGAGTGGCCAGGGCCCCATGCTGACTGCCAGGCGCCCCTCCCTGCCACCAGGCCTGCGTGTGTGTTGCTGGAGGGGATCGTGAGGCTGGTGGAGGCCCGCCACAGGGGCCCACCAGGCCTGCAGGGTGGGCAGAGGCTTTGCAGGGCGCAGCGTCCGCTCAGGAGCCCTGGAAGCACAGGCCCCGGGTCTGGGCTCCCCAGCGTCGGCCTGTGTCTGGAGGGTGAGCATCTGTGCTGCGGGAGGAGGATTCCTCGGCCGGGGCAGGTGTGGGGTTTGGGGAGGAGGCGCGTCTGGAGAAGACAGAGGCAAGGCCCCGCACCCCTGCCCAGCACCGAGCCCAGGGCCTGGGGACCGGTTACCAGGGCAGCAGCAGCTGTGCTCGCAGCCCCGTTGAAAGAGCAGGGCTTTCATTTCGGGAGCATCGTGGTCGTCTTGTCCTCCCCCGGGGCAGGGGGACTGGAGTGGGGTCTGCGGTGGGCGGGGCAGTCAAGGGGCGCTGGCGTGGATGACCCCGTGGGGTTCGCGGGCCTGCAGGGGCTGCGCGCTCACCCCTGGGGGGCACGGGGTGCCACCACCACCCGGGTCCCCGTTTCCCACTGTCACTGGGCTGCTGCAGCCATGCCCTCAGGTAGGGCGCTGTGACTGCAGAGAAGGAAGCCGGAACTTGCTCGGTGGCGGCTGCCACTTGTTTTCTTCCGGTGTTCCTGGTGTTCCGATCACATGCAGAACTTCCTCCTGTGTTTGAAAAGACTGATAGAAACACAGCCCCTGAGCGCGGAGGCACGCGCTCGGCCGTGTGTCTGCCGTGACAAGTGACCGTGTGCGGGGGTCCTTGGCTCAGAGCTCCAGCGGCGCTCTGGCCTGAGCGGGGGACGCGGGGAGTCTGCCGCCTCCATCGCGGCAGGGCCCACGGACGGCCCTGCCCTCTCCCCGGGGCGATGCCCACGCAGCACGGCCCCGCTGTCGCCCCGGGGCCGGCGGGGGGCTTTTGGGATCCTTGAGCACGGCGAGGCCCAGCCTGGTTCCCCCTTTCTCTCCGCGAGGCTCAGCTCCGGCCCCGCTGGCGCGAGGACGCGGCCCCGGCCCGGCTCACGCGCGTCTCGTCCTTTGCTTTCAGGTGTGGCCGACGAGGACGCCTTCGCGGAGGAGTGCCTACGACGAGGCCAGAGCGCGCTGCCCGCCCAGCCCGCCAGCTCCAGCGCCCGCTCGCTGCGGCCGCCGCGGCCCGCGCCCCCTCCCCGGCCGGCGGCGCACGCCGCGGGGGAGGACGAGGACGCGCCGGGCGCCTTCTGCGCAGGTGTGCACCGGGACCCCGCCCCCCGGCCGCCGCGGGGCCCCCGAGGACCAAGACGCCTCCTGTGCTGCTGCGTGCTGGCCTGACGGGTGGGTGGGGGCGGCCGGGCGCGGCCACATTAAACGGGCGCCAGGCTCCCAGCACCGCATGTGTGTGTTGTCTCGGCAGAGCCCGCGGGCACGGCCTGCCCCCAGGAGCCCTCTGTCTGCGGACTGAGCCCCGCTGCCCGCCCTCGTGCTGATCACGGGCGCGGCCTTGGGGCCCCCTGCCCCCGGGGGCCCTCTTGCCGCGTGCCGGGTGCTGACTTGGCCCCCCCTATCCCAGGGGAGGGGTCCTGCCCGGGATCACACGGGCCCTGCTCCTCCCTATTTCAGCTTCTGGACCCGACGTTATCTTGGGGTCCGGGGTGGGGGGAGGATCTGTGAACTGCGGTCCCCATAGAAGATTCTGGATCACGTCTGAGGGCACAGCTGTGTGCAGGCTGGACCTGGCTGAGTCTGGAGCCAGGCGTCGGGAATCTGTAGTTGGGGTCGCTCCTCAGTTCTAAGCGATCGTTTTGGTTCTCAGGGCCAGAAGTCGCCAGGTTGACCACAGCTGGCCACGAGATGGAGGGCAGGTGGCCCCTCATCCGCGGGGTCAGAATGACGTCTCAGTGAGGTTGGCTCTGCACCTTGGGGCAAGGCAGGGACCCGGGAGGACAGGGTCCGCTGCTTTCTTCTGGAACTTCCTGCTGGGAGCTCAGTGCCTGTAGCCCCCCTGGCACCCCCCTCATGTGGAACAGGTCCAGGTCTGCCCCTGAGGACAGGGCTTGTCCTGTCCGCCCGCTGGACTGTGGGTGTGCTGGGCCCCGAGCCAGGTCTGCAGAGCCCCAAGGATGGCAGACACCTTTCTCCTGGGTGGTCGAGTGAAAAATACAGGCGGATGGAAGGGCTGGGTGAGTTCAGAACAGGCTTGCTGTGCCTCGCATGGGCCTGCGGGCGTCCTCCCTGGGTTCATTGCCACCTCCTGGCCCCGATGGCACGCAGGCTGGACGTGGTGGGGGACAGCGCCATGAGTCCAGCTTCCCGGACACACAGGACTTGATAGGGGTCTTGTGGCTGGAAGGGGTCCCTCTGTTTGGAAGGACCTGCCTCCCGCGTGGGGCCCAGGCCTGCCTCGGGGCGCTTGTCTAGATGTCTGGTCAGGAGGTGGAACCGGGGGCCACGGTGAGGCCTGTGCAGCCTGTGGGTAGCAGAGGCCAGGCCTGTGCAGGGGAGGGCAGTGGCTGCTGCAGGGGGTCTCGGGAGAGGAGGATTCGGCAGGAAAAGCAAAGTGACTGGGCTCTCACGCTTGGCCAGGTCCCGCCCAGGTGCCTGCAGGTGGGAGGCTGTTGACACCACGTCCTCACACATGCGGCACGCAGGGGGGCTCCGTCTCTGCCAGGTGCTGCTCCCGCCTGTGTCCTGGGGCGGCCGGGGGGCCTGGCGGACGCTGGCGCTGCAGGGCCGCCTCCTGCTGTTCATGCCCGCCTCCCGTAGTGAGCCCCGAGGCCTGCAGCAGCGTGCCAGCGTGAAGCCACCAAAGGGTTCAAGATAGGACGTCTGTGTGACTGGTGTGACCGGAGTGAGCTCTTTGACATCTTACTGGGAGATGACAGAGCTGCTTGCTCCAAAGGAAGGTTCCAGAAACAGACAGTGGAAAAGGTTGCTGGGTCGCAGGGCAAGCCAGGTCCCCAGCAGGTCAGCAGCCTCTGGCGCAGTGATGGAACCTGCTGGGCGCCCCCATCCCCGAGATAAGCTGCTCCCGGGGGGCATGCTCCCGTGTGGTGGGGAGGGTCCCACGGTGACTTCGGCCAGGTTTCCGTGTTCTGCCTCGTTTTCTTGGGAGTGTGTGGGGAGGAGCGCGGCCCCCACAGTGTGTCTGGTGCCCCACCCCCCCATGAGGTGTGTGAGGGGCTGGTGGGCGGGTTCTGATCGTGGGCGTGTGCTCAGCCCTCAGGGCTGGACTTGTGGGTCCCAGGAGGGCCTCCTGTGTGGATGGCCTGGCCCGTGTCGTGTGGTTCAGGGTTGGGCCGGTCTGCGGGGGGCATGGGGCAGCTCTGTTCACCCTGATGGCCCCTTCTTGCTGGCGCTCCTGTGAAGTGTGGTGGCCAACCCAGCTTTATTCAGAGGGTGCATCGCACGCCTCTCGGGACCCGTAAACCGGACAGCGAGACGTGGAGAAAGGATTAGTGTTCTCGATTTATGGATTCCACACACACCGGGGGTCTGTCCAGAACGTGGAGCTGTTAGAAACGAGAATTGACATTATTCAGCATGAAACAGAAACTCCTGAGTTAAGAGCAGCACCGGTCCTTTACCTTCCCAGACCTGGCCCGGGCGTTGCGGCCCGCCCACCGGCTGTTGGTTCTGAGAAGGGGTCCCCGAGTGGGCCCGCCCACCGGGTGTTGGTTCTGAGAAGGGGTCCCCGAGTGGGTGCAGGGCCTGTGAACAGACTGGGGCCCCAGTGGTTTCGCTCTGAGCCGCACCTGCTGCGTAATATGAAACCCAAGGACGCTTAGGTGGCCTCCTCAGGCTTAGGGGCCCACGTGTGCCGGCTCACAGACCCGCAGTGACGCTGGTCTGGTTCTGGGCAGGATTTTCACAGTGGTCTGTTCTCCCCCAAACTCAGCGTCCCACCCCTTGCGTCCATGTGGACGCGCGCACGCCCTGAGCTGTTTGTGCAGAGCGGCCCTGGGCGCCTGGTTCCAGGTAGAACCCCAGAAGGCGAGCGGATTGGGCCCTCGTCCCCCCCAGCCTCGGGCAGGCAGGAAGGCGGGACGTGGTCACCGCTGGGCTTCTGCCTGCAGAGGGGCCCCCGGTGCCTCGGGGCGGGGTGTGGGGCCGGGCGTGGGGCGGGGGGCTCCCGGCGGCGGGCGGGCACTCGGCCTCCGGGACCCGGGGTGCTGGTGTGAGAGGCGCTCATCGCCAGGTATCGAGTCAGCTCATGTCTCCGTTGGGCCTCCGATACGGAGCAGGCGGAGTTTGCCGTGTGGTGTGTCTCGTCAGCCGGGGAGGGGACGTTTAGAGACACGCGCTGCCGCCCTGCAGGGTCTCACACGCCTGTCTCCTTAGGATTCAAAGAAGGCGGCAAGAGGAAGAAGCCGAAGCACAGAGAGGAGTCGAAGAAGAAGAAGCCGACCAAGGGCCCCCTCTAGACGGCCGCGGCGGAGCAGCCGTGTGCACGCGCGTGCGGCCCGCGTCCTGTCTGGGGCGCCCTGGGGCCGGGGGGCGGGGGGCGGAGCGCGCGGGGGGAGCACTGGGGGCGCACGGGGGCCGGGGGGCGGAGCCGCCGGCCGCCCCTGCCCCTCCCGCCGCGCCCGCGTCCCCTCGGTCGGCCGCGGCCCCCCGCTCTCCGGCGCACACGCGGGGTCCTGCCGCCTTGGCCGTCCGCGGCCCGGGTGCGTGTGCATGCTCTGACACGCCCTCTCCTTCTGCCGCTGCGTGTGTGAATCTAGGCTCCATTTAAGCTCAGGGCTGTGTGAAGGTGACCTCCGACCCCGGGTGACCCCTCCCGGACCTTCAGGGAGCCAGACCTTCCCCGGGCGACCTGGCCGCTCGAGGGCTGGAGTCGCCCTCACATTGACGGTTTTCATCCCCGTCCTCTGCAAGCAGTCCGCGTTCCACCTCGGCTCGCCCATCTCCTCCTGGACCCGGAGCTGTTCTCCTGGCAGGAAGGTGGGAGTCTACAAGCTTCTGCCCCGCGGGGCCACCTCCGGCTCTTAGTGTGGGTCTGGGCTCATTGGGTCCTGAGCACGTGCGCTGAGCTGAAAACTAGAGCTTAGGGGAGCTCCCCGCCTCGGGCAGGGGTCCCCAGCTTTTTGCAGCCGCCCTGGCAGAGCCTTCCTCAACAGCGGCCCCTCGCCCTCCCCCTGGGCACCGAGGGCTACGTGAGAAGCTTCCGCGGGGTTTTCACAGGCCAGTGGCCCTTTCCCAGGGGCCCGGGCGTGCGGGGTGGCTCTGTGAGCGTGGGCACCTGGAGCAAGCGTGATGCGTGTGGTTTTCGGGTGACCGTGGGGGGAGGTTGTGCGGGGCCCTTGGGGGGTAGAGTGGACAGTGTTTGATGCTTAGTGTGGAAAATGTAACCATGAAAGCATAACGGATTTTAAGTGCTACCCACTTGAATAAACTGTAAGCGTTATTGACTGACACTTGGCATCGTTTGTGAACCCCAGTACTAGTCATTAAACAGAGCAGCTCTTCTCCATCATCATGAGGGATCCAGTGAGGTTTTGGGGTCTAGACCCTGAAATGTGCGACCGCAGGGGGAGGCATCCCCACCGAGCACGGGACGGTGAGACAGCGGCCTTGCCGACGTGCGGGAAGGCGCGGGCGGTAGGAGTCCGTCCTGGCGGACCGCGGTTGCACCCCAGGCCGTAGGAGGCGGACACGGCTCAGAGTCGCCCCCGTGAGGACCAGCCCCCCTCACGGCCTCTGGCTGGGGTCCAGGTCAGCGGGCCACACCCCCGAGCATCCTGCTGTGGGGACCCAGGACAGGGCGGTCATCTGGAGGCCTCAGCCGGCCGCCGCGCCTCCACGTCTGTCTCCACGAGGCCCTGATGTGTGGGCGGCTCCTGAGCGAGCAGGGCAGCGCCCGGAGGCCAGGAGGGCCAGGTGGAGGAGGGTGGCGTCCGTCCTGGGCCTGGTGGGCCCCCATCCCGGGGAGGCAGGGCCACGGGAGGGGTCTGGGCCCAGCCCCAGGAGGCCCTCCAGGCACCACCCCTTCTCCGGTATTGGGCTGAGGACCTCACCACAGCAGACGCTTGGAAACGTTCGTTTTGAAAGCAGTGCGCTTTCCCAGGAGAGGCACCATCGGCCCCTGTGTCCCGTCCTGTCTGTCGGGGCAGCATGGAACCAGGACCCGTTCCTGGGGAAACTTCCAGACTACCGCCGGAGCCTTAAAGATGTGGGCCCCAGTGACATTAACAGTCATGCCTGATGTTTTGCCAGAATGAGGTTTTATTTTGTAGATCAGCAGGGGGATCTAGGACCCCCAGACTTAGGGTCCAGACCACGTCTCTGCCTGCCTGGGGGCCCACCTGGCACGTCCCAGTCTGAAGCGCGTCCGGCCCCCGTGGGTGTCGTCTGGAGGGCCTGAGGACGGCCTGGGACCAGAGTGGGCGAGGACCCCTGGGGGTCTCCCAGCCCAGGTGTGGGGGGAGCAGGCGGGGCCCTCAGAGCATGAAAAGTGCCCACTGTGTCCCCCCTTCCCATCCTCGCGGACAGGAGTGGACGGCCCCCACCGAGCCAGCAGAGGCCGGGGGCGCGCTGGGGGCCGGGTCCTTCCCTTGCCCCACGCCGCCCCCCTCCCTAAAGAGCCCCCTTGGAGCTTCCCCGGGCGGGCCCCCCGCTGGCCCTCTGCTGTGCCCGCCTGGCCGTGGGGGGTCGACCTGGGGACAGGCCCCTGGGAGTGCGGGCTGTCCTGTGAGGCAGCCAGGTGCCCTTGCTGCCTTCTCAGCCAGGCCTGAGGTCCCCACTCTTCCGAGACGTGCAGGCCTGTCACCCCGTCGAGAGCAGGGGGCCCGCGTCCCACCTGGAGGTCTGGGCTGTCATCCCCCCGCCCACAGACCCTGCCCAGAGGCCGTGCACCCCCAGACAGCCGATGTCCCACCACCCCGGGGCTGCCCCAATGGACGCATGTGAGCCGCTGGCCTGCCCCTCTCACTGGGCCGGCAGTGACGGAGCCAGAGGCCTCGGCCAACAACCAGAGACCCTGACAGCCCTGCCTCTACCGCAGAATCAGAGGGGCCTGGCCTGGGACCCTGCCAGACCACCAGCGTCCAGCCCAGGGCTTCGCAGGGGGCTGCTCAATCTGTGTATCTTGACGAACTGAATGAGTGAATGGATGAATGGCTGCATTTTCGTGGTCAGGCTGAGGAGCCCGGCTCCTTGCCTGCAGAGGAGCTGACCACGGGCCTTGAGCTGCTTGAAGTTTTGTTTTTTTAGTCCCGGTGAAATACTGATGTTCAGTCGCTCAGTCGTGTCTGACTCTGCCACCCCATGGACTGCAGCACGCCAGGCCTCCCTGTCCATCACCAACTCCCGGAGTGTCCTCAAACTCATGTCCATCGAGTCGGTGATGCCATCCAACCATCTCATCTCTGGCGTCCCCTTCTTCTCCCGCCTTCAATCTTTCCCAGCATCAGGGTCTTTTCCAATGAGTCGGCTCTTCCCATCAGGTAGCTGAAGTACTGGAGCTTCTTAGCATCAGCCCTTGCAGCACTGATAACGTCAATTTACCGTATTAAGCAGTTTTCACTGTGTAGCTCAGGGCGTTCAGCACCTTCACACAGTTGGGCAAACATCACACCATAGTTCCCAGACATTCTCATCTTCCCAAAGTGTCCCCGTCAGCACGACCCTGCCCCGTCCTCCTTCCTGTCTCTGAGTCAGGGGCTCCAGGGCCTCCTGTGAGGAGAGGCCCACATGGTCTGTGCTCCTGCGACTGGCTCGTGGCCCCGAGCAGGCCCATCCCGGGGGCTGAGGAGTGTCCGTGTCAGGGGACCATGCCTTCCTATCCATCGGCCCCAGGAGGGCTGGATGCCTGGGTTGCTGTCGCTGAGCTGCGAGCCGCCTGCGTCCTGACGTCTGAGCAGCAGGGCGTCCCTCCTCCCGGGGCAGCGCTGGGTCCACTCTGGCCTCAAGTGGCAGCTGGCAGGGCTGTCCTGCCGTCTGGGCATCAGGGGTCCTGACCCGGCCTGTCCGGCTGCCCTCCTCCCACACGCCGCCGGCCCTCAGAGCAGGTCGCCCACTTCCGCTGCCCCCACGGCTTGGCCAGACCCCGCTGCCATGCTGGGATGCCCCAGGTTTTCTGTTCACTCTCCCTGTGCCCAGGGCACTTGGCCGCACCCCTGACTGCCACATCCACGGGGGTCACGGCTGAGTCTGCGGGGTGAGGACGGTGGTCAGGAGCTGCCCCGTGTTGGGGTGGGGGTCAGGGTCGCGTGTGGAAGTGCCGTCTCACGATTGGGGTTTCCGCCTGGCTCAAGGCCACCCTCGGCAGAGGTCACGAGGGCCGATCAGCGGGTGGGCGCCAGCCCCGGACCTGCTGCTGACGGGCGCCCAGGTCTCAGGTGGACCCCCCCCACTGATGCTCGTCAGAACATGGCTCAGCTGTTCATCAGCACCGCTGGCTTCTTTCCCAGGAGAAGCGGACGGACTCCGCCCATGCCCGGGCCCAGCAGCTCTGACCGCGGCCCGGAGCGGGGGCGGGTTGACGGCGCGGCTGTGTTCCCTCAGCAGCCCCGGGGACGCGGCTCCCCAGGGCCCCAGTGCGTCAGGCAACTTTTCACCTCTATGTCCGGGGTTTCATATGTTTCACTTGATCAACAGCATTCCTTTTTAGTGAAGAAGCAGTATTCCGTTTTATGGCACAGAAATGACTTTCTCTGGCCGAGTAGCCGTTCACACAGTGACCGGGTGGCCCCGGACGACAGGGCGATGGATCTTCTGTTCCCAGGAAAGGGTGCGTGATGTGTGGGTCCGGCCGGGCTGCGGGCTCTGGAGGAAGGGCCGTGCCGCTGGCCCAGAGGGCTCTGGGCGGAGGGCTCCTTGCTGCACGATGGGGCCCAGGCGGGAGAGGGCGGGCCCCGGGGAGACCCTGCGTCCACCTGCCAGGCCTCCAAAACGCAGCCCGTCCCCGGGGGCGGCCAGCTGGGGCCCTGCCTGTGTTCTGTGCCCCCCAGGACTGGGGGCCGTGGAGAAGGACACGGTCTGCCCGCCAGATCCTCCGGCTGAGATGTGTCCGCCGTGTTCTCCTTCCGTGTCTTCAGCTGGTTCTGCAGAGGCGGGTTTTCCCTGAGGTCCAGCGCGCAGCAAAGGCCTGGCACGCTGTATGTTTTCCGACGTGTTAACATCAGTGCTCAGAATACTGCTTGTTCCCTGGCTTCCGCCAAGGACACCCAAGGTGACGGCTAAAAACTGGAGTCCCTTTCTCTGTTTAGTCTCAAATACCCGGACGCCCCAGGGCGCTCTGGGTGACCAGGGAGGCGTGCTTCTAGCCGGGGTCCTCCCAGGACGCGGAGCAGGAGGCTGTGGCCTGTGAGCAGAGGGGCGCGTGTCTGTGCTGGCCGATGCTGCAGCCGTCGGGACGCGCTCACGGCTGTTCGGGTGGGACAAGCAGGCCCCACGGCCTCACCTGGCTCCCGCCCCTCCCCGTGTCAGAGCTGCCCCCTGAGCTCAGGCCCAAGCTGGACAGAGGGAGCCAGGTCAGGGTGGGGCTGGGGGTGACGGGGTGGTTCCTCTGCCCACTCGCTCTCACCGTGAACACCCGCTGCGTCTTCCGGTGGCCTTGAGGTCCCGTCACCTGCCGCATCATGGCTTCTGCCCCCTCCTCCTGGGTGCTCATCCCTGAGGAGCCCGTGAGGGGCTGCTCCCCCACCGTCTCCTCCACCCTTGGGCAGCACCACACAGGCCTGGTGGATGCCTGATGGGAGAGGAGCCTGGAGCGGGGCTCGGGGTGAGGGGCAGCACCAAGAATGCCTGCCGGGCCGAGCAGCCTGGGCGCAGGGCCAGGCCGGCCACAAGCATCCTGCTGCCCGTGGGCCACAGCTGCCCGCCCGCCACGCCCCCAGGCCCCATGTCCTCTGCAGGAGTCAACGATGGCCCTGGAAAGGGGTCCATGTCCCAGCCCCGAACCGTGAGGAAAATCGATCTTTGTAGACACTGTCCAACCAGCAAAGGGCCTGGCGGTGTGAGTGAGGGTAGCCCCAGAGCAGTGACTGGTGTTCTGAGGGAGGAGGGGGACACTGGGGGGAGCCCGGGGGAGCGGGGGCATGGCTGCCATGCCCTGGGTCACACCCTGGCCCCATCATCCTGGTCAGTCCATCATCCGTCAATCCATTGCCTGAGGGCCCTCATCTGGGAGATCCTAGCTTAGAATGCGGTTCCCGTGCCATAGCACTTCAACATCTCCACTTAAAAAACATCAAGTATTTCCTGGAAGTTCCCATGTGTCTATGTAGCTTAGAGGGAATTTTTCCTTATCCAAGGTCATCGCAGAGAAGACGGCTATGGCGTAATATTTCCTGTGGCCACGAGAGGGCGCCTCCATAAAGGAAAACGACTGGCAGGAGCCCCCCCCCCCCACCTCTGCCCCAACCAGCGGAGCCTGCACACACTTGCACATGCATGCACACACACCTGCACAACACGCACACATGCACACAGATATCCACACACATGCATACTTGCACACACACACACATGCACACAGGTATGAATACATGCGCAGACACACATGCACGCACACACATGCATACCTAGACATGCACACACGCACACACAGGCATGCACGCACACACCTACACACACACAGGTGTGCACACATGCAGACACTCCTTCACACATGCACACGTGCAGACCTAGACATGCACACACATGCCTGCACACATGCACATGCACACATATAACAGACATGAGCACGGGCACACACCATAGAGTAAAGCAGTGAATCAGACTTTAATAATGTTGAAGTTAGAGCTAAAGTGAGTCCAAGTGGGGGCCACAGGGTTTCCTGTCCCCTGGTGGAATGTAATTGTTTTACTGGAGAGCAGGGAGCTTTCTCATGCAACACTTACCATCTAGTCTCATCGTGTTATAAATAACACATCAAAGGGCTCATCACTTCCAAAGGTAAAATTTGGCTCTACCGAAAGTCCTAAATTTTTTCCTACACTCACACGCCAAGAACATTTCTACATCTTTTACTCAAATAACATCTGAAAAATGGTAATTTCTAGTTTTCTGGGATAATGGGGGAAAAAATCGGTTGTTAATATTTCTATCACCTTGTAGCTAAAATAATCCTGTGACCCTCTGCACCCCACACCTGTCCCCCACTAGGGGGCAACAAGGAGAAAACGCCGAGTCTGCCCAAACCTTCAGCAGAGCACGGTCGTCGCGGCTGCCGGGGCTGTTCACGTGACCAGGCCCCCAGCATGCCTACCGGCTGGGAGCAAACAGGAGGCATGTGTCTCTGCCCTTGACAAAAGCTGTCTTGAACTGTTTCTGAAGCCTTTGGTGCAAACATGCAGCTGTTTCATTAATCCGAACTTTTACGAATGATTAGCTGTTTCTCCAGGGTGGGGTATAACGTCCTCATACCGAACCCCTTGGTTTTGTGTGTCTTGTCACCTCAGCGCATGACGTGTCTCGCTCCTGACACTGTGACGTCAGAGAGGGTGACACCTGGTGGCCCCGTCCTTGGCTCCCTGCCAGGCTGTTCTTGACACCGAGATGAAAAATTCAAGCTGCGGAAGAAATAAAGCAAAGGAGAAACAGGCAGAGGCCAGGCCCGAGCTGCCCCAGTCCTAACTAGGACCCCCCCACCCCCACCGCGCCACGCAGTCCCACGTAAACGCCTGGGAGGACTGGGAAATCTGTGCGGCGCTCTGCCTGGCCTGCCGCGGCCTCGTCCTCAAAACAACCTCCTGATCCAAACTCAGATGGAGAAGACCCTCCGGGGTCACCAGTCAATCCAGGGAAACACATCCTTCTGTGAGATGGGCTTCCGGTTTTGTGCTGACGGCTGTGCGGGGTCTTCGCTGCGGTGCTCAGCCTTCTCTTGCAGCGCGTGGCTCGACTGCTCTGCGGCGCGGGCGAGGCCAGCACCCTGCGTTGGAAGGCGGATTCTTAACCCCTGGACCACCAGCGAGGTCTCTAGGCTTCCGTTCCGATGCCAGTCGACTGATTTATGGCATCGGTTGTTAAAAACATCACACTCCCCTGTGAACTTCAGTCTGACGCGCAGAGGGCTTACTGTCTGCCTTGAAAGCACAGCTTGTGGCAGTGAGGATGGGATTCAAGCAGCCTCCTGGATCATGGTGGCAGCTTTGCTTCATCTGGAGGCTCGAGAGTCTCCTGACACCACCCTCCCTGCTGAGATTCCAACCAGACCTTTCTGATCCCAGCGGGTTGGCAGGAGGGGGCCGGCAGTCACAGCGCCCTGTCGTCCAGATTCCAGATGAGGAGATAGAGGGTGGGCTGGAAACGTCTTCCCTCCGCCCCTGTGCTCTTAAATCTACTTTTTTCTAATCTTCAGCTTCATTGACGGGTCCTTCTCTGTGAGTCCCAGCCGTCTCGCGAGACTATAAATACAGTCTTAACTGCCAGCTAAATACATGTCATTAGAGCCAGGCGGCCAGCTTCGTTTCGGGTTCAGAGGCTGTTTGCACATCTCTGGAGTTCTCTTCCTTATATACAGTCTCTATGGTTTACAGACTTTGATGCAATGTCTGTCGTCCAATCAGAAGCCCAGGCTCCGCCCCCACAGTGGGTTCCCTGGCAGAACCAAACTCTCTGCACGTGTGTCTCCCCTTCATCCCGGCTGTGGACTTGCCAGAACTGACGCTCTGATCTTGGCACAGGTTATGTTTATCACAGCCGGCTTAGAAAGAGCTGGAATTAATTAGGGAATGTCTCAAATGTCAGTCATTCAATGAAACTGTAAAAAGTAAATTGTGGTCTTTGGCAAGCAACCATTTCATAAAATAAGATCCCTGGGATGAAATGGTCATTGCTCTGAAATATATACTTTTATTACTACTTTCAGGGACATGGATTAACAATCTATAAGTTCTAAATTTGATAGAAATAGTGGTTATTATAGCTGCCCCAGGAAATTCCCCAAGGAATTTCATGTCTGAGACATCACCAGAGATGGAGTAGTCATCAAAATGTGGTCCGTTAGTCAAAATGTGGTGTAGTTAAGGGTGGGTGTGTGTGTATGTGTGTGTGGTTAAGGGGGTGTGTGTGTGTGTGTGTGTGGTTAAGGGTGTGTGTATGTGTGTGTGTGGTTAAGGGTGTGTGTGTGTGTGTGTGTGGTTAAGGGTGTGTGTATGTGTGTGTGTGGTTAAGGGTGTGTGTGTGTGTGTGTGTGTGGTTAAGGGTGTGTGTATGTGTGTGTGTGGTTAAGGGTGTGTGTGTGTGTGTGTGTGTGGTTAAGGGTGTGTGTATGTGTGTGTGTGGTTAAGGGTGTGTGTGTGTGTGTGTGTGGTTAAGGGTGTGTGTATGTGTGTGTGTGGTTAAGGGTGTGTGTGTGTGTGTGTGTGTGGTTAAGGGTGTGTGTATGTGTGTGTGTGGTTAAGGGTGTGTGTGTGTATGTGTGTGTGTGTGGTTAAGGGTGTGTGTGGCGCCTCCCAGGTGTTCATCACATTTTAAAAACCATTTATGAAGCGTTCAGAATGATAGATAATGTGGAAAATACTGAAAGCTGAAGTAAATACAGGGAATGGCTACCCACTCCAGCATTCTTGCCTGGAGAATCCCATGGACAGAGGAGCCTGGCGGGCTACAGTCCATGGGGTCGCAGAGTCAGACACGACTGAGTGACTAACGCGTACACGTACATACTTAGGCGAGCTGACCCGGGGCGGCCAGTGGCGGGGACGCAGCCTGGGTGCCGGCGGCCTCGCCTCTGTCACAGTGGGCGCCAGTAACTCCGGAGATCTCCCAGAATTGAGCATCCTGTCTCCTTCCTAAATGTGGCTTTGATCACACAGAAACATTTTCTCTTTCGATGCGTTGATGTTGATCACAGCAAACAAACTGACAACCGAGTCTGTGGGGAGCACTCACAATTTTTCCTTTCTTTTTTTCTGTGGTTTTTGTTGAAACCCTTCTTTTTCAGGGTGGAAGGAACTGGTAGGGCGGTCTAAGCAGGGAATGTCTGGAGAAGCCTTGCTGGTCTCGAAGCCCGGAGCCAGGATGAGAACGTTTGCTGGACGGTGCACACAGTCCCGGGCGGCAGGTGCCTGGAGCCTTTGCAGAGAAACGTGGAGGAGGCTGCTGCCGAACGCCCTCCTGGTCGGGGAGGGGGGCTCTGTTCCCGCGGCTCCGTGGAGACGGTGAAGCCCCGGCTTGCAGGCGCGTTTGTGATCAGGCCTGTCTGGTGGGCCCGAGCCGATGGCAGCGGCTGGAATCGGAGCAGGGTCCAGGTTTGTCTGAAGTCCTCGCGCTCCTCAGTGGGGACCGGAATCCAGCCGCGTGGCTGTGTGGGGTGAGCGGTCAAGGGAAGCTCTCCGCAGACGACGCGCCGTCGTCGCGGGGAAGTGCGGTCCCTGCTGGACGGTCCTGGAGGGCCTCTCGAGACGAAGCGGCGGGACTCGCTGACCCACAGGCCTGGGTTTTCCGCGACGTCTTTCGCGGCACCGTGGCCGGGATGAGAGGCACTCGCAGCCCCCTGCAGGCCCTGAGGTGCCACGTGGCGAAACACAGTCACGGCACGTGACGCGTCCAGCTGCGCGGCCGCGCGGTAGCCACCTGGGCGGACAGCGGGCTGGAGGACTCTCTGTGCTCGGCTGAGAGCGTTTGATCCTGGGAGCAGCCAGGGGCTCACAAGGGTGCCTGGCGAGTGGAGGGGAGGGCACCACAGGGTGGGCAGCCCGGCGCGGTGGGGGGCGGTGGGGGCGTGCTGGGGACTGTGGTGGGGGCACGGTGGGGCGTGGTGGTGGGGCGCTGTGGGGGCGTGGTGGGGTGCGGGGGGGCGCTGTGGGGGCATGGTGGGCATGGTGGGGGATGTGGTGGGGTTGCGGGGGGTGTGGTGGTGGGGCGCTGTGGGGGCGTGGTGGGCATGGTGGGGGATGTGGTGGGGTTGCGGGGGGTGTGGTGGTGGGGCGCTGGGGGGGCGTGGTGGGCATGGTGGGGGATGTGGTGGGGTTGCGGGGGGTGTGGTGGTGGGGCGCTGGGGGGGCGTGGTGGGGCGCTGGGGGCGCTGTGGGGGCGCGGTGGGGGCGTGCTGGGGACTGTGGTGGGGGCGCGGTGGGGCCTGGTGGGGGGGCCCTGTGGGGGTGCGCTGGGGCGTTCGGTGAGAGGGAAGAAGAGATTTAACCCGAGCTGGTCACACCATGACTGGGCTCTCTCCGAGCGGTCCCCGAGGGGGCACCCACAAGTGTCATACCAGCCTCCACACCGGGCCGCTTGTGCAGGAGGAGTGAGACGTTAGCTCCACGTGTCCCAGTTGTGGCTCAGACGTTCTGCCACACGTGTGTGCACAGAAAACCAGCCCCCATCCGTCATCCCACCCGGAGACCAGCGCAACCCTGCGCACTCCAGCCTTCCTAAATCCTTGGTTACCTTCGTGAAAGTCAGGGCCAGAACGGGCGAGGAGAGCCCCTGGCAGGGCCCCCAGGGCATGCCTGCAGGGCTGGCTCTGGCCAGGTCTCTGTACCCAGCAGGTGGAACAGGAGAGGTGCTGTGGCCAGCGCCCAGCGCCCTGGGCACCCTGGGCTTGCGGCTGGGAACCCAGGGGCCACCGGCTGGCCTTGGGGCGGGTCCTGGCCTTGGGGTGGATTTAAAAAGCTTTTCCCTGAGGAGGGACGCACTCACCAAGGGCATGGTGGGGCCGTTCCAGCCGCCCAGCCGGTGCCTGGCCACCATGCCCGGCTCCCGTGGAACTGCCATCCTGACGAGGGCAGCATGTGTCTGTCTCACCAGCTCTCTGTCCTTACTTAAGTGGCATCTTGCTCTCATGAAGTGATGTGGCCTTTCCCCATCGCGATGACATCTGCCCACATCCTCTGTTGTGTGAGCATGTGCTCACACTCACGTGTCTGGTGCCCTCACAGGCCTGTGGCTGAGAGAGGTGTCGGGGCTGGGGCTGGGCCGCGGGCTGCGGGAGGAGACCACAGGGTTGTGTGGTCCCAGTCTGGGGGCGTAGCACGAGGGTCACTTCCTCCTCGATGGCGACATCTTTTCCCTCCAGGCTGCCGGCTCCTCCTGTGGCCCTACTGGGCCCAGCAAGTGGCCCCCACCGCCTGACCTCTCCTCCTGCATCCGCTCCCCAACGCCTGTCCCAGGATCCCCTTGGCCTTTGAGGGGAGCTGCGGTCAGCGGGGCGCAGCCGTAGCCCCTGCTGTCTGCCGAGCCCCTTTGCCCACTGCCGAGGGTGCCCCCGGCTCCAGTGGTCAGTGCTGGACATCTCTGGGAGTGTTATTCCATCTCCACCACTGTTTTCCCATGTTCAGCCACTGCCAGCAGGCAGCTGCAAACGTCTCCAGGGGTCACTTGGGGGAGATGGACCCTGGGCATTGCCTGGTGCAGGCACCCAGCTTTGGGGAGGTGAGTGCTGAGCTTTGCGGAGCTGCTGGGAGCCAGGCAGGCTAGGTGCCCCCTGCCCTGGGCCGTCACTCTGTGGGGAAGCGGGGGGCCCGGAGGGGAAGGGGGCAGAGGAGGCTGGCCTCCGCCCTGCACGACCACCATTCCGGCCCCTCCGGTTCCCAGGGAACCAAGTGTGGCCGCCATCAGCTGGGTGGGGCAACGTTACCGCTGGCCCAGCAGCCCTGGCCCTGCTGTGGTTGTCGGGCTGGGAGCGCTCGCCTTCTGCTGGCTTAGAGATCATGACGAGAGAGAGACTGAGAAGTGGAGAGAGGGACCCTGGTCAGGGGCCTGCCCAGAGGCTCAGGTGCAGAGACCCTGATGGGCAGACGGTGGGCGGGGCTGGCCCTGACTCCGCGCGCATGAGCCGTCCCCCCAAGGGCAGTTGTGGGGTCACCTCATGACGGGGGCACGGCCGACAGAAGTGTGAGTGCCTGGGGGTGCAGCTGAGCCAACAAGTCGGACAGGGGACCCCCAATGCAACAGGTGATGGAGTTCATGGCAATGAGACATAGGAGAGCCAGACGGAGCCGGAAGAAGCCTCTGCTCCCCGCTTTGCTGATGGACTGTGGACGTCTCCTCGAGGGCAGCACCTGTGCCCTCCCTGCGTGGACAGGGTGCCCGTGCTCGGAGCTCGA
This sequence comes from Bos indicus x Bos taurus, assembly GCF_003369695.1. NCBI lineage: Eukaryota > Metazoa > Chordata > Mammalia > Artiodactyla > Bovidae > Bos > Bos indicus x Bos taurus. The sequence goes on along the minus strand of NC_040079.1, from coordinate 1,203,544 downwards.
GTGTGGGTTCCTGGCATCCCCAGGGCAGAGAGGCCTGCTCGGGCAGATTTCTTTCCAGGAGGGGTGTCACCAGCCAGCAGGGACTTCCAGTCCTGGAGGGCCCGTCCCCTTGCCTCCCCTGCCCCTGCCCGCCTGCCGCCCCCTTTCCTCGGGTGCTATCCCCCCACCTGGGCCCCCTGACCCTGTACACAGGGGCAGAGCTAGAAGGGGGGTGTCCTAAGCATCAGATGCAGGTGACCCGGGGCCGCAGGGTGGGTCTGTGGCGATAGCAGAACCAGAGCTTCCTGAGGACACTGGCAGGCACGGCCATCCCCTGGGCAGGTTCGAAGACAGGGGCCTGGAGGGCCCCCTGCTCCCTGTGTCGGGGCCCTGACCCCCCACTGGGCCTGCAGGGAGGTGATGAAGGTGAAGAGGAGTCATGGGTGGGATGGGGTCTGGGCCTACGAGATTAGCATCCTCTCGAGGGGAGAGAGATTCCAGGGCATGCAGGGGCGGGCAACGAGGTGGGGCTGGGAGGGCCGGCCGGCTGGGGCAGAGGCCTGGGGGTCTGCGAGCACATGAGCACCCTGGCCTGGGAGCTGCGGGGCCTGTCCTCCCAGCTGTCTGCCTGCGGAGGGCGTGGGCTCCTCGCCGGCTGAGCCAGGACCGTGGGCTGCGGCTGAGGGCCGGGGCACGTGGTGTGGGGAGCACCCACTTCAAGCTCTGCTCAACTGGGTTCTCCTGCTTCTTATGCTGAGGCCTCCGCTCCCGGGAAAGGGTGGGGGAGTTGGAAGGAGAGATCTGAGTATTTTTTAATTATTTAAAATTTTCTTTTTAAAAGCGGATGCTGTTCAATAATTAATTTCCTCTAGATCCTGCTGTTTCCTACACAGAAACTTAGAGGCCAAGGGAAGTGTTGGAAAGAAAGCAAATTCGGCAACAGTGAATTTTCAGTGACTCAGTCCAGTGAGCCCCATCCAGGTGTCAGGCTTCCCCATCGCGTCCCAGCCCCGGGTCCCCATGCATCCAAGAGGGTGGGCACCTGCCCTGGACACGCTCTGTCCTGGCTGCACCGCCTGGATCTTTTGCCTTCACACCCAGATCTTGGCTCGAGGGGCTCCAGCTGGGTGGGGGCCCCTTGGGAAAACAGAAGAAGTCCCCCCTGGTGGAGGGGGGTACTGGCTGCTCCTAGACAGGCAGAGCCCTGCTGACGGCTGACCATTCATTTCAGAGTCCAGCCCAGACAGGGGTTTCATCGAGTATTTGGCACCAGGGACCTGCCACTGTGTTCACACTGGAGGCAAAAGCAGATGGAATCTTGACGGCCACTCGGTCCAACCTCGGTGCGTCCAGGCGGAGGCCGGCCTCTCAGTCCCGGTGCCCAGCCTTTGTGCTGAGCCGCCCTCTGTCCCACTGGGGCCTTGTCTGTCCGCGTCTGCACACCTCCTTCCTAATTCCACGCCCCTGACTGTAGGTGAGCAGGATGTCAGCGGCATGGCATGTTGTCCCTGCCCGTAAACCCATCAATCCCACCGGGCACCACCTGCAGGAAGGCAGCAGTGAGTCCCGCTAAGCCCGAGGGCTCCCGGCTGTGTGGCTGGGGCCTGGTCCCCGCTGGTTCGGACACGCCCCTCACTGGGCGCGCAGGGAAAGCTTGTCCCCTGCAGCGTGCATTCTAGAGGCAGGAACGACACTGCCTTGGCTCTTTTTGGGTCCCTTGAAGTTTCATGTGAATATTAAATCAGTTTCTCATGTTTTAAACTCTATCAATCAGCTGGATTCTGACCGGAACTGAACCAGATCTGTAGCTGAGTTTGGGGAGAATCGTCATCGTAGCAACACCGTGTCTTCTGACCTGTGATCCTGGGATACTTTTCATTTATTTAGACCTTTAATTTCCTTCAACAGTGTTCTATAGGCTTCAGGATGTTTTGCTTTTTTTGGGTAAACAGATTCCTAATTATCCCCTCCCCCTCTTTTGCAAATTCCAGGGTGGTCAGAACTCTGTTCACCCCCTCACCTTTTGGAGACTTCTCCCGAACTGAAATTCCATGCCTGTTTTTCACGCGGCTAGTGCTGTCGCTAATGCCCCGTGGTGACTAAGCACTCGCTGTCTGTAAGCCTCCCGCTTGTGGGGCCTCGTTTGATCTTCACAAAAACCTCCGTGGGGGGCACTTTCACCACCTTTGTTTTACAGACGAGCCGTTGGGTGAGCTGCTCGACTGTCCACACTTGACCAGGTCTGGCCCGAAGCTGCCCCTGGTGTGCACCTGCCCTGCTCGGGGCTCCGCGCCTGCAGGAGAAAGAAGAGGCATGGACATATCTTAGGCCTCCTTGGCAACTTGTTCTTTAATCAAAACATCACAACTTGTGACTCTCTTGATTAGGTCCCTCTGGCAGGGGCCCCCTGACTCCCTGCCTTGTCCCTGATTTTTTATTTAATTTTTTCCCACTCTTCTGATTTCTGGGTCAGAGACTTTGAGACTCATTCTTGCTTCAGATGGGCTCGGAGCTTCCGCCCGGCGTGAGGAATGGGGAGTCCAGAGGGGCAGTTGGGGCCCCCACAGTGCGGCGAGGGGCCTGATCACCATCATCCTTGACCTCTCTTGAACCCTAATCCCTGCTGAGCCAAGGGCTAAAGGTCACGTTCTAAACTTACCTGGCTGGGCTCACCCCGGAGAGGCTGTCCTGGGTAGTCGTGGGAAGCGGGCCCAGGCTCCGAGCATCGGCTTGTCTCGGGAGGACAGGCTCTGGGGCCCCGGATCTTGATGCAGGAGGGCTCCCCCCACGCCCAGGGTGGGCGCTGAGAAAGGGGGAAGAGAGAGGAGAAGACCCAGGCCCGTTCTGGGCGGCACGTGCCTCTGGAGGAGGAGATCAGAGTCTGCATCACCGGACACACCGCGGCCCGTGAGCGGGGTCAGCGAGGGCACGGCCCGTCCAGGAGCGGGGACTGCGCCGTGTGACATCCTCCCCCCCACTCCTGCGGGAGGAGCTGGGGGGTCACCACCAACCTCTTGCTCCTCAGAAAGTGGAAGCCAAGGGGATGGAAGGCCGTGTGGGGCGCGAGGGGCCTGTGCTGAGGCTGAAGGTCCTCGCGAGCCTGTGTCCTTCCCTGTCCTGCCCTCGGGCCGCGGGACTCCTGCTGCAGCCCCATCTCCCACCCTCGTGGTAGCCCCCCCTCTTCGGCCCTCGCTGCTTCCCGGTCCTTCGAAAAGTCCCAGCAGCGCCAGAGGCAGCCGTCGGCCCCGCCACCAGGCCACAGGCTCCAGAACCCTCGGCTAACGGCACGCCCCTGTCACAAAGACCCTGGCTCGCTAGAAGCCGGAGAGCAAGGGAAGTGGACGAAGGCCGTGAGCAGTGTTAATAGCCCATCATGGAGAGTGCTGTTGTGTCAGAACACTCCTTCCTGCTAGGGAGCAGATTTGTGTACTTGTTTCGTTACAAACAAAGTGCATCCTCAGTAGACACAGTTGTGAGTCCTGCCATCCCACTTAACAGTGCGTGTCCTGGACATTTCTCACGGCATCAGCCCTTTCCAGGACATCACTGAAATAGCTATGGAGCAACACCCTTCGAGCTGCTGCAGCGTGCTTGTTCTTGTTTCTTTTTTAATTTTATTTTTTAATTGGGAGGCCCAGATTTGATCCCTGGGTTGGGAAGGTCCCCTGGAGAAAGGGATGGCTACCCACTCCAGTCTTCTTGCCTGGAGAATTCCACGGACAGAGGAGCCTGATGGGCTATGGTCCATGGGGTCGCACAGAGTTGGACACGACTGACAGACTAACACACACAGACACACAGACACACGCACTCTTGATTTACGACGTTGTGTTGGTTTCTGGTATACAGCGTCGTGACTCAGTTACTACTACCGTATTTATTTTTTCAGATTCCTTTCCCTTACAAGTTATTAAAAACTGTGGAGCAGACTTCCGTGTGCTGTACAGCGGCTCCTCGTCGGCTGCCCGTTTTATGCGCAGTGGTGTGTGTGTGTTAACCCCACACTCCTGGTTTACCTCCACCCTTTCGCTTTGGTGACCACTGGTCTGTTCGTGTCTGAGTCTGTTTCTGTTTTGTGTGTGAGTTCACTTGTGCTTGGTTCTTGTTAAAGCTCAACATGGAAACACTTCTGAATCCGGCTGGCTCTCGTAGACAGCACTTCCAAGACAGGAGCTGAGCAGTGGACACACGCCCTGCTGCTCGCTCGCCAGCCCAGGGGTTGCCCACCTGAGGTGCGAGAAAGCCAGCAGGGAGAGAAGTAAACCCGCATGTGAATGTGTGTATGCACGCATGGGTGCACACGTGTGTGCCTGAGATCAGACCCAGGCTGGCGACACGGAGGCCTTTGCCTGCTCCTCTCTTGGGGTGGAGGGTCCGGGAACCCTGACATCACCATATGTCACAGTCACACAAAGCCCACAGAGGTGACCCAAGTGGGACCCAGAGTCCTCTTGGGTGGGGCCACTGGGCGCGGGTGTAGCCAGGCGGGGCCGTGCTGTGGTCGTCGGGCCTGAAGACTGTGGATGAGGACCATAAACTGTGCCATGGGCGCCCGGTGGGTTACCATGTGGTGTCACCTGGTGGGAGGAGGCAGTGGTGACATTGGCCATGAGCCATTCTCAGGGAGAGGCTTGCTCTTCCAGGAGCCAGGCCTTCCCCACATCTGTCACTACCGAGCGTGTGCAGGCTCTCTGCTCCCCACGGGCCTCTGATGATGACGGGGGGCCACCAGGCAGTCAGGTTGCTGCCCGATCACCAGGGTCTTTCTTCTTTTTTAGGGAATACATTGTGATAAAGGAGAGTGTGCAAAGGTATTTAAAATAGCAGGCATCTTTTTTGATTCCTATTGCAAGCTTTTACCAGTATGAGAGGAAAAGAAATGTCTTCACTGGAATTCTGTGCTCCCAGCGGCTCTAAAAGCTTGCTTTCCTCAGAGGATGTCTAGGGGAGTGTGTGCCCCTGAAGGAAGCAGGGGTGGCCAGGAGCACCCTCCCTAGCGGGTGTGTCTCTCAGCCGCACGCACCAGAGGATCCTGGGGTGATTTTAATAAAAGGTCAGATCTGCTGCACACAGTCTTCCTTCCTATGACTAAACGCAGGGCAGAAAAGATAGTGATGTGTCCCATTATTGACACCCCCGCAGCTTCTCGTATTTCCATTGCTGTGACTGCCTCTGGGTGTGTTTGTCTGCATTTTCTTTTTCAGATTAAAAAGAATTTTTTTTTTTGGTCCCGTGGCATGTGGGATCTGGGGCTTCCCTGGTAGCGCAGTCTGTAAAGAAACTGCCTGCAATGTGGGAAACCTGGGTTCAGTCCCTGGGTGGGGAAGATCCCCTGGAGAAAGGAAAGGCTACCCACTCCAGTATTCTTGCCTGGGGAATCCCATGGAAAGAGGAGCCTGGTGGGCTACAGTCCACAGGGTCACAAAGACACAACTGAGCGACTAGTCCCCTGACCAGAGATTGGACCGGCACACCCTGAATTGGAAGTGCTGAGTCCTAAACCCCTCGACCACCAGGGAAGACCCGTGCGTTTCTTCCTTAAAGTGCGATGAGCTTTGCAGAGCCCGTTTGAGTCTGCAGAGATGTCAGTGTGGTTTAAATCTAAACCATTGGTAAAGGTGACGTTCTCATCTGACTTGATGGAAAACACCCATTTCAACAAGGAAAAAACCACTGACTTTTCAGAAATGAGTATTTTTTGCAGTAACGCTTGAAGAGCCATCAGTATGAACTGAGCCGGGAATCACCACCTCTCCCGAGCTCTCCTTCCAGAGCGGTTTTGAAGGTGAGCCCCTCCCGCTTTCTGGAGGGGCTTCCGGGCTGGACCTGGGCTCGGTGGGGATCCTGCGGTTCCGCTTTGCTCTTGGCAGCTTGCCCAGACTCTTGCTAATTTATTCAATTCACCGGAGTTCAGTGCAGGGCAGCGAGTCCCCAGATACGGCTTGGAGCAGCCATAAGAAATGTTTTCGTTGCTGCCAGCACCCGAGGCTTCTCTGGCGTCTCCTCGTGGGACGGGCACGCTGAAGGCTCTGCCCGCATAGACAACCCCGCACGGTAACACCTCCGAGTAGAAAGAGAGGGTGTCTGTGTGTGCGAAGCGGAAGCTGAGATTCGCAGCGCCCGACGCCCAGATTCCGCTGCAGGGCCCTGAGCGGGCACCCGGCTGGGCCTGTGCTGCTGGCGGGTGAGGGGTTCGCCGGCGGTGGGGTGACTTGAACGGAATCCTTCCAGAGAGCCGGCGGGCTACGCGGTGTGAGCTTCGCTGTGACTCCGTGGGGAGGCGGCCCGGGGTGAGGCAGTCGCGGCTGCCGTGAGGGCGTCGGCCCGAGAGACACCCGCGCCCGCGGCCTGGTCGGCGGGCAGACCCTCCGCGGTCTGCTGGGGCTCCTCGGCCGCCGGTCCCGGGCGGTGGGGGCCCCGGAGCCGGGAAGAGCCGCGCCCTCACGGCCTGCTGCGGGGCGAGGGCTCTGGCTTGGCCGTGGTTTCCGGCAGCTGAGGTGCCGAGAGCAGGTCTCGGAGGAACGCGAGCCCAGCCCGGGACTGGAAAAGAAACGGGAGGTCCGACGGAGCTGTTCTCACACGGCGTTCCCTCGAGCGCCAGCGGGGCTCCTCTCAGACCGGCAGTCGGGGCCTGTGCCGCTTTATTTCTGTGAAGACTGCTGGCTGCTGAGGGAAGGTGTTGTTTTAAATTTAGTAACGCGTGCTCTCGCGTCTGCCAGCGGGCATGGCAGCTACCGCGGGTTCAGAAAACCAGGCCCTGCCGGATTTTAAGCGGCCCTAGTCCTCCCGCCCAGGCCGAGCCGAGCCGAGCCGAGTCGAGTCGAGCCGAGCCGAACCCAGCCGAGCTGAGCCGAGTCGAATCGAGTAGAGCCGAGCCGAGCCGAGTTGCGCCGAGCCGAGCCGAGTCGAGTTGCGCCGAGCCGAGCCGAGCCGAGCCGAGCCGCTCGCTCCCGAGCAAGAGTCCCTGAAGCGGATGCAGGCGTGAGGCCGCCACAGGCACGCGTCCCCTCCTCCCGCGGGCGGCGAGCCCGCCCCATTGGCTGCGCCGCGTTGCCAGGACTCTGTTGCTAGGATCTCGCTGCCTCCAGCCCCGGCAGGAAACATGCCATGAATTATGGATGCTTGATTTTCTCGGAGAGGCCTGATCTGTGATGCAGATGAGCTCCGAGTTACCCCTTTTCTTCTGGCTTCTTAAGGGGGAAAAAAATCAGAGTTTTAAATCAGAAGCTGGCATTTACGAAGTCCCAGTTGTCACTAGAGGGGCTGGGCCGCCGGCGTTAATTCTTATGCAAAGAGAGGGCCAGGGGTCAGTGTCTGTTATTTGTTCTGGAAAAGCTCGTAGGATTTTTCACTGAACGCTGTGACCCTTTGGGGGCATCCTTTTTTTGTGTGTGTGTGATCAGAGACAAAATGGGATAGAAACACTAGAAGTGGCATTTTCTGAATTTGAGACGCTTTTCCTCCGGGCCCGCAGGGCCGGGAGCCGGGCGGGGTCGGGTCCTTGGCTGGCAGATCACCGAGGACCCATCTCCCACTTCCCGCTTCGGATCCCTCAGCCTCCACCCCAGAGGCAAAGAAACATTTACCGACAGGCTCCCGGGCCTTTCTTCCTTCCCCGGAGCGTGGACCAGCGTGGCCTCGGTCCCAGGGCCCTCCCTCCCTAATGGGGGGAGCGGCCTGGCCCCCTTTCCGGGGCCCTCCTGTCCACAGCGGCATGTGTTTCTGGGCTGGTCTCCACACGGTGGTGTCTGCTGCCCCACTGCCCGGCCCATGGCAGGCCTCTAGAGGGGCATGGAGGGGCAGAGGGGTACAGAGGGGACAGAGGGCCAGGCACCCCCCCAACCTTATCGCCTCCCCCAGCACTGGCCTCCGAGCAGCCGGGCTGGGCAGTGTCTGAGGGCCCAGAGCTTGGTTAACAACCCAGGAGCTCGTTCTGCAGTAAACACCTGGGGGTTAGAGCTCCTCTTCAGGGCCCGTCCTGCCCAGGGAGGGGAGTTGGCTGTGTGCCCCTCGCTGTGGGCTCCCACGTTCCACCCCTGTTCCCGTGGCTCCCCTAACCCCAGACCCTGCTCTGGAGGCAGGACATGAGGCTCCTGAGGACAGACGGACTCACAGACGTGGCCTCCGTGAGGGAGGAGGTGACCTATGCCCAGCACTCAACACAAGAAGCCAATTCTCTGGAAAAGCCGCGAAAATACCTGTCATTACCTGCCTGGACCAGCAGGCCGTCTCTCACCACCCGGAGCCCTGCGACTATTACGCAGAAGAAAGAGGAGAGAGAGAACTTTATTTCAAAGAGGCAGAGGCTTTATTCCAGAGGGATGGAGAAGCGGTTTAGGTGAAAATTACATTTGTCACCCCTGCATTACAGCGTTTATTGAGCGAGGCCCGGTTCAGCCCAGGAATTGCTAAGCATCGCAAGACCCCAAAGATGAGAGGAACAATCGACCGAACTTCCTTCCAGAACGTGGAGTCTGCGTCTGAAGTCTGAGCCTTTCCATCTTTTTGTTGCGGGGATGGTGGGGGTGTGTTGTTTTCAGAATCGCGGGGACGGTTTTCATGAAGAGCCATGGGTCACTCGCTCTTTCCAGGGTCACCTGGAGACAGTCACTAGTAACATCAATTGTGTAAGAATTTAAAAGCAGCGAAACAGAAAAGCTGGGAGTCCCTGGCTCTCTCCTGCGTCCACCCGCAGAGATGGCGGAAAGACAAAGGCGCTCAGTTGGAAGAAGGCGGCAGAGTCCGGGTGCTGGATGCAAGCGAGCAAGTTGGCTTGGTCCTTCCTGCCCGAGGCCTGCGGTCTCGTCCCTTCGCGGCGCGTGTGCGGCCGGCCTGGGTGCCCCATGGGGAGGTGGAGATGGGGCAATGGACAGAGTTGCCGGGGCTCCTGCAACTGGTGGAACTGGGGTGATGGGTTGATGGCACCCGCGCTGGAGGCCCACGAAGGGCTCCATTTGGGAGCGTCTGAGGCAGGGTCACAAAGGGTCAGACACGCCTGGGGCGGCTGAGCACAGACGCCGTGCAGACAGGCTCGTAGGAGAATGGTGTCTGAAAAGGGATGTTTGGTGTTACCCAGGTTCTTGTCATGAAAACAGTGAGACAAGCCAACACCGAGGAGAATCCACCCAGGATTCAGCCTAGACGGGTCAGGACGAGCATCGCGTCCCACGTCACCACCCGCGGGAGATGCGCAGAGCGTGAGGACAGGCTGGGAACGGCAGGCTTGGGCCTGTGGACCCAACGGCCGAGTGTCGCTTTAGTGGATGAGAGCGGATGAGACGCGGGTCAGAAAGGGAGGTGGTGCTGGCTGGCCCAGGGGAGCCTGCATCCCGGCCGCTCCTGGTTGAACTGATGAAGCTAAGCCTCCTGGTGACGACCCAGAGCCTTGCCAGCTACCCCCACGCGGTTCACGGGGACCCTGCACACCCGGGGACCCTCGGGGCCCGAGCCTCTGCGGGTGTTTCACATAGAGGAAGGGGGTCTCTGAGGGTGGAGGGGGTCGGGGTGAGGTCATGGTGCCTGAGAAGCGGGTGGGTCTTGGCCACGGAGACCAGGTGGGGTGCCTTTGTACCTGGAGAAGAGGCTCGCCTGGCTGCCTCCGGTTGTGTAGAGCACGGGCTCCAGGCCGGAGACGGGGGAGGGCGGTTCTGCCCGAGCGCCGCCGACACCTCTGCGCGTGGTTTCAGGAGCCCGCGGCCGACCTGGTGGTTGAAGGTGCCAAGAAGCTGTGGGCGTCCTGCAGGATGTGGGCCGCTGTCTGACCGAGGTGGGCCCAGCCCAGTGCCCTGGGGTATGGGCCCCGAGATACGGGTCAGGATCACAGGAAGCGTGGGGGTCCAGTGCTGAAGACAGGCCCCTGCTGGTGCCGCGGGGGGCAGGGGCGGCCCTGCTGCTGGAGCAGGCCAGGGCGCCCAGCCTGCGGTCCCCGCGGTGCACAAGCCAGCGGAGGGGTGCGGTTCGGACGGAGGGGTGAGAGCGCGTGTCTGGGCAGACAGGGTCTCTCCTGCCTCTTTAAGACCCGCTCCCCTGTCTCTGGTCTCCGTGTGTCAATGACTCTCTCTCCTGGGAACCTCCCTGGTCCCCCTCTGCTTTTGCACTTTTCTGGGGACTGGACAGCACGTGTCCTGAACTCGGGGTTCTTACGCCGGTCTTCGCTGTTCAGCACGCGCCTGGTTTAGGTTTTGCATTTCTTTTTGTTTTTTCAAACCGTTTCATTTTAGACACGTTCTTCTAAACTGTGTATATTTTTTAAGCTCCAACTGGAGAGTCTATTTTAACCGATAATTAAATTCAGTTGCATTTCTGGTGAAAGTGGATGACTTGGGATTTCTCGCTGTAATCCCATTTTGTGTTATTTCTCGGGTTTCTGCTGTTGCTCCTCCCCCTCCCGCATGATTTGCTGTTGGATCCGTCAGGGTCTTTATCCCTCCAGGATCCCGTTCTTGTGGAACCACCTTCACAGAAATAGGACGCCCCATCCCCACACTAGCAGGCGTCTTCTGAACACACAGACCTTGGGTGGCTTCACCTTCTCCCATGCAATTTCCACCTGGCATTTTAATTCCATTTTGTTTACAAGCCTACCCTAAAAATTAGCTGTTTTTTAAAAATTATTTACTTATTTTTGGCCGTGCTGGGTCTCTGTAGCTGTGCGTGGGCTTTCTCTAGCTGCTGTCCGCGGGCTTCTCACTGCAGTGGCTTCTCTTTGCCATGGAGCACGGGCTTCATTGCCTGAGGCATGTGGAATCTTCCTGGACCAGGAATTGAACCGTGTTTCCTGCCTTGGCAGGCAATTCTCAGCCACTGGACTACCAGAGAAGTCCCCCAGACGAGTTACTGCGATCATCTTTTCTTATAGCCAAGCCTCTCTGAGACGCACTCAGGCCCTTACGACGGTTCCCATGGCTTCCGCTTCGGCTTTTCACCGTCTCCTGCCAACATGCATCTTTCCTTTGTGTTTCCCCCACGTCAGATTGTGCTTATTTTGCTTGTCTTCTTTCATTCCGTTTTTAAGTCTGGAAACACCACCCGGGACGGTGCCCGCGTGACCTCCCCCTGACCCACTCCTTTGGTTTCACGTGTCTCTGTCCTCTCTCTTCCTAGTGTGTGTGTTGACTCACAGGGGCACAGTTTTTTAAACATTGTAAATGAGGCACTTTATTACTTTTATGCTCAACTCTCATTTGTCTTTATTTTTAAAATTTTTTATTGGAGTATAGTTGATTAAAATGTGTTAGTTTCTGCTGTACAGCGAAGTGAACCAGTTACTAGTTACTCAGTCGTGTCCGATTCTGTGCGATCCCATGGACTGTAGCCTGCCAGGCTCCTCTGTCTGTGGGATTCTCCAGGCCAGAATACTGGAGTGGGTTGCCATGCCCTCCTCCAGGGGATCTTTCCAACCCAGGGATCGAACCCACACTTGCTGCCTCTCCTGCATTTCAGGCAGATCCTTTACCCCAAGTGCCACCTGGGAAGCAGGGACGCCCTCACGTGTTGGAGAGACTCAGGTACTCTTGGTTCCTGCCTGACTGCCACCTGCTTACGAGTGCGAGGGGTCTGGCAGTTCACACGCAGTAGGTCCAGAGCTGTACACGTGCAAAGTTGAGCGTTAGTGTCACACGCGTCCTCAGCGGCTGCACACAACCGCTGCATACAACCAGCTCAGGGTTCGTATGTCACGCCCTCTGCAACCGCAAACCGGAGCAGAGAGGGCAAGAGCAAGACTGTGGGTCTGCTGGAAACTTCCTCCGAGACTAGCACACCCCTGCCGTCTTGAAGGGAGGCTCTGGCAGGAATTCGTCCCGGGTCGTGCTCAGGGCCCCCACCCCTTCCCTCTGCAGGTGGTGCTTGGAGCAGCCGGCGTCAGCCCCGAGGGGGCAGCGTGGGCCCCGCGTAGGCCCAGGGCCTCGGTCCACAGCGGCCTCCCCGGGCTCGCTCTCTGCAGCCCTTCCCGCCTCACGCCAGGCCCCCAGACGGAGACTGTGCTCCGCGTGCCCCTTTCCCTGTGGTTCAGACTTAGTTTCACTTTTAGGGCCCTTCCCTCAGCTGTTTCTTCCAAACATTCTATTAAAATTTTTATTTCTCCTGTCATAGGAGTTCTTTTTGATTCTTTGTTCTGTTCTGTTTTAAATAGCATCTTGCTCCCCCCGCCCCCGCCCCCGTGGCTGCAATATCTTCTCTCGTCTCTCTGAACATCTAATTGTATTTTCCATGAAGCTTTCCTCTCCCTGTAGCTTTTGTTCCATAAATAAAGCCCTCGGGCGTGGGCGTCTCGGGTGTGCAGGGATCTGAGTCAGGCTCTCGCAGCCGGCGCAGCAGCTCTGGCCGTCTCCGCATGGGGCCCGTCCACTGCTGCCTCCTCAGGAGGCCATGGCCTGCTCAGCATGTGAGCCTTGCTGCTGGTGCCTGGGTGTCCCCACGTGCCCGGTGTCTGGGTCTCCCCGACCGCCCACTCTCTGGGTATCCCCGTGTACCCAGTGTTGGGATGTCCCCGTGTGCCCGCTGTCTGGGTGTCCCCGTGTGCCCGCTGTCTGGGTATCCGCATGTGCAGACTTTGGCAGGTGGCCCCCTTTAGTGAGGCTGGCCCCTGCCCTCAGTTGGTCCTGGGGTCTCAGTCCAGAGACCTCCCCTGTAGCCCTCCCTAGGGTGCGGCTGTCTTGAGCTGGGTCGGGGAGGGTGGCCTCTTAGCTGGGCAGCAGGGGTGGGGGGTGCCGGGGCCCCCCTCCCGAGTGGAGGGCCTGCTTGGGTGGTTGGACGGGCTGGTGGGGGCAGGCCTCTAACAGGCCCTCTGGAACGGTCCCAGGGGGCTCCTCAGGGCCACAGCTGTGCGTGTGCATGTCTGCGTGTGCATGTGTGTGTCTGCATGTGCACGTGTGTGAGTACACAGGTATACGGCCCCACCCTCGGGCTCAGCCTGTAGGTTCTGAAGGGCCCTCCGGCTCCACCGTGCACTGCTGGGCTGGCAGGGGCTCCAGTGAGACCACGTGTGGCCACCCCCTTGCCCCCAGAGTCCCGGGTCCCACGGTCACCCCAATGCATGTCCTGCCGGCTCAGCTCCATCTCGGAGTCGGCTCCCTGGGCGAATCCAGTGGGCAGCTCTCCCATGCTTCCACCCCTGCTATCCAGCCCTTCCCCCAGCCTTCCATCTCGAGACGTCCAGGGCCTGTGGTTTGAAAACAGCCACACTGCACCCACCACACCCCTGCACCCACTGTAGACCTTGGCGCCCCAGTATAGACCACAGCACCCCTTGTAGACACAACACCTCACTATAGACGACACCCACTATCGACCACAACACCCCACTAAAAACCATGACACCCCACTATAGACCAGACACCCCACTATAGACCAGACACCCCACTATGGACCACGACACCCCACTATGGACCATGACACCCCACTATAGACCACGACACCCCACTATTGACCACAACACCCCAATATAGAGCCACGACACCCTACTATAGACCCACAGCACCCCACTATGGACCATGACACCCCACTATAGACCACAGCACTCCACTATAGACCAGAGCACCCCACTATAGGCCGTGGCACTCCCCTAGAGACCACAGCACCCCACCATAGACCACAGCACCCCACTATAGAACCATGTCACCCCACTATAGACCATGGCATCCGCCATACCCCTCTGTACCCACTGCCCCACTGAGGAGTCAGCATCTGCAGTCAGTGCTCTAATGAGTCAGTCTGGATAAGCAGATCAACTTTCTGGCTTCCAGAAGTTTCTCCTTCCCCTGTGTCCACTGTTCACCACTCCTCATGGATTAAACCCTTAAAAGAGCCCTCGTGGTTGTTCCAGTGCGGCTTGGAGTCCAAGCACATGTTTCTCCAGAATTCACCCTGGGTTACGTTGAGGGACGTGAGGTTTGGGACCTAGGGGTGCAGCACCCTGGGACACACGGGCACAAAGCCGGGGGCAGCGCCACGGGCATGGGGAGACTCCATGGCTGCCGTGGTGTTCGGTGTGTGACAAACATGGGGGCTTCCCTTGTGGCTCCGCTGGTAAAGAATCCACCTGCAATGCGGGAGACCCCGGTTCGACTCCTGGGTCAGGAAGATCCCCTGGAGAAGGGATAGGTTACCCACTCCAGTGTTCTAGGGCTTCCCTGGTGGCTCAGCTGGTAAAGAATCCACCTGCAATGTGGGAGGGCTGGGTTTGATCCCTGGGTCAGGAAAACCCCCTGGAGGAGGGGCTGGCAACCAGGTCCAGTATCCTGGCCTGGAGAATCCCATGGACAGAGGAGCCTGGCCAGATACAGTCCATGGGGTCACAACCAGTTGGACACGGCTGAGCGACTAAGCACAGCACAGTACAGCTGAGCCTCGACGGGAGAGGAACAGTGGCTGCCACCCTGGAGACACAGCGGCAGATCCGGGCTTATGCCTGAGGAGGGGGTGGAGAGGGGCCACGTGAGGGGGTCGAGGGGAAGGGCTCACATGGGGTCACGGTGGAGTCCCAGGGAGGGGGTCACGGGGAGGGGTTACGTGGGTCGTGGGGGGTCACAGGGGGCCGTGGGGTCCAGAGTCTCTGGATGGCCCACCCGGAGCTGGAACCTGGACTCACCTGGACCCTCTGCCGCCAGCAGTGGAGGCAGGCCTGCCCTTCCGCAGGCTGGTGTGCGTGCGGGCGGGGCGGCTGCTGCTGCAGGACCACATCAGCCTGGATTTGAGGTGTCGGGGCCGTGACCCCTTCCTCGGCCGGACCAGACCCGAGCCCTCACGTGTGCACCACCCCACCGTGTCTTACGCTCTTGGACTTAGCGGTCAGCTGTTAAGAAGGTATCCATGTTTCTACTAAATTCTGTCCTGTTCTTTAGGGTTTAAACGGCAGTATTTTCTTTTTCATGAATCTAGAGCCAAGTCCGGAAGGCTGGCATGTCCCCCTGCCCCCTTCTCTGGGCAGATTTTCAGATCAGGCGAGTCTGGTGATGGATGCTCAGCCCACATCCTAGGAGATGCGAGTGGACCCGACTTTACCCCCTTTTAAGCCAAGGTTGCAGGTGTCCGAGGTGGGTGCCTTTGGGACGGAGTCCCCCGCGGGCCTGGGCGGCAGAGTCACCTCAGGGGCCACCACAGGGGCCTCCTCTCCTCGGCTTCTCATCTCCCACTTCCCTCCTCGGAGACTGACTGTGGCCACCACCCCACACTGGGTCTGGGAGGAGTCAGGAGGGCAGGCGCCAAACACGGAGCCCAGAGTGCGCAGCCCCTCTGATGGGGGTGGGGGTCGAGGTCACGCACGGTGTGGACCCCAGCACTCTGCAACATCACAGCTGAGAAAGTCCCACACGGTTTCAGGGGCTGCAATGTGCAGACACACCATGGAAAAAAAATAGGAATTTTTTAGGTGAAAATGTACAACTCAGTTTTGCAGACAAGACACCTTGGGCCTCCCTGGTGGCTCAGGTGTCAAAAAATCCGCCTGCAGTGCAGGAGGCCTGGGTTCGATCCTCGGTCAAGAATCCCCTGGAGGAGGAAATGGCAATCCACTCCAGTATTCTTGCCTGGGGAATTTCATGGACAGAGGAGCCTGGTGGGCTGCAGTCCATGGGGTCACAGAGAGTCAGCCAGAACGGAAGCGACTGAGCACGGAGCACACACCTTCAAAAGGAAGGAGAGCTTAGGCTGACGCGGGTGTGTGGATTCGCCTGTTAATCACAAGTGAAGTTAGTGTTCCCCAAAGCCCTCTCTGTGCAACAGCTGTGGGTGTCGCGCGTGCCCCGAGGTCCGAGCGACCAGAAGGCGGCCGTTGCGGTCAGGATGGGCGCCTCCGGCAGCCGTGTTCGTGCCTCAGCCTGACGTGGTCGGAGCGGGTGCAGAGCGGCAGGAGGACAGCGGATGCGATAACGGGGTTAGAACACGGGGGACACAGCTGCCTGATGAAGCGAACCACAGCCCTGGCCCGAAACCGGTGCGATCGGATGTAAAATCACACTCCTGTCCGCGCACAGCCTCGTCGGTGGGAGAGCGGCCGCTGGCAGAGAAGCCAGAGCGAGCTCTGCTCCCTCTTCTTTGAAGAGATGGTTCCACACCCGAGGCACTCGGGGCCTTCTGGGTGGGTCTGTCGGCAGGTGACGGCAGGCTTTTGTGTTTTGCGCGAGGCTGGCTGTGGTGTGTGTGTGTGCGTGTGTGTCCCCCCATAAGATTTTCTCTGCTGTTTCTCTGAATTCAAATAATAGCCTAATTAATTTTAATATTCGCCTGACTGTGCATCTAAGTCAGTTGCAGGATGTGTCACAGGAGGAAAATGCTAATAGGAATGTGCCAATTTGCAGCTGAAGTAGGGCCGCCTCTAATAGGAGCTGAAGGGCTTTGTATTAACCCCCAACAATGGAGCGAATCAGCCCGCACGCTGATTACTTAGGCAACCCCCAGACACACTCACAGGCCTATTGAAATTCCAATCACTCCCTCCCACTCTTCCCACCTATATAATTGTCAACTGGCCCTTATCATCATTTATTATGCAAAATTGAATTTTTTTGAAGCGTGGAGAATGAAGTAATTTCGTATGCAAACAGTTAAAACTCTCATGTGTATTCCGATTCCGTACATGTTGATAAATTCACTTATGGTGAGTGACAGTGTGAGATTCTGGGGTCGGGCCGGTCAATCCGTGGAAGACACTGATGAAAATGATAAACTAAATGCCAGAAGTGTCCCCGACGCGTCTTGGGATGAAATGTGCAAAATGTCAGTCTCGCCGACGTCTATTAATAACTAAATATGATTGTGCGTGATGAGCAGAGATTTCCATGGTGATTGAAGGAGGGTGTCTTCTGCTCCTTCCAGCTGTCGCTGTTAGAAATTCCTATTGCTTTTTTACTGATAAATGCATAATGACCTTTAAAGCCCTTTCACCGTTAAAGCCCCTGTTGTTTGCGACTCTGGACTGAGCTGGGGTCTGTCTTCCCCTCGCGTTTGGGCCGACGTCCTACCCTTTGTCACGAGTCCCTCTTCCCCATATTCCCAACCGCACTCTCCCGCCTGGGCTCCAGGGTGCATGGTCCCAGCGGCGTCTCCTCCTGTCTCCTGGGGCCAGCTGCTCTCTGGGCGCCTTGGGACACCATGGAAGGGAGGCCCACCCTGGAGTCTCCCGGGGGCAACCTCGAGCCGGCAGCTGCCTGGGCAAGGTGACCACCCAGAGGGCCGGGGCTGGAGAAGCAGGGTTCCTGGGGGAGGGAAGCCGGTGGGAGCTGTCAATCAGAGCGTCTCCGTGGTTACAGGCCAGGCGCTCTGTTATCATCACTCCACGCTTGTGAGCTTTCACTCTACAGATACCCTGATGGAGGAGCCTCTAAAAACGTTCCCAGTGTGTGCTGGGGGCCAAAGGTGAAGATGAGTCCGGCGGCACGCCCCGCCCCCTCCAGGACAGCACACGTGGAGCAACGAAGGCAGCAAAACAAGGTGGGGGCTTGGGGGGGCGCCGCCGCCTGAAGCCCCTCCCGGAGCGTTGGAGGAGCGGCGCGGGGCGGGGCGGGGCCGCCTCCTTTTGCTCTGACCTGCTCCTGTCCAAACACCGGAGACCTGATGTCATGCGGCTCCGGCCGCTGCGGGAGGAACGGCGTCTTCCCTCCACATTTGTTGCTGACCAGTCGCCCAGTCGTGTCCGACTCTACGACCCCATGGACTGCAGCACGCCAGGCCTCCCTGTCCTTCACCATCTCCTGGAGCTTGCTCAAATTCATGCCCATTGAGTTGGTGATGCCATCCAACCATCTCATCCTCTGTCGTCCCCTTCTCCTGCTCTCAGTCTTTCCCAGCATCAGGGTCTTTTCCAGTGATGCTCTTTTTTCCTGATGCTCTTCACATCAGGTGGCCAAAGTGTTGGGGCTTCAGCTTCAGCATCAGTCCTTTCAATGAATATTCAGGGTTGATTTCCTTTAGGATGGACTGGTTGGATCTTAGGATGGTGCTTAACTCTTGAAATGCCTTTCCTAGGGTGCATTCCAGGCCCAAGTTCTGATGACAGAAAGCAGGGAGTAGATCCTTCAAGACTGTGTGTGAGGCTTGATGCTTGTACAGTGAACACTGTTTAACAAAAAGAGAAAAACTCACAAAGTCAAACACAAAGAAATCCATGCAGGCAAAGCGAATGAGCCAGGACACAGCAGGACCACAGGCCGGTGGATGGACGGGTGCTTCCCTCTGGGGTCCCCTGGGCCCAAGGAGGAGAGGTCAATAAAGCATGCGCTGAAGGCAAGTCCCTGTGGCCAGCTGAGGGTAGGATGCTGTGCCTCCCCCCACTAGGATATATTAAGTCCTGACCCCGTACCTGGAGTTGGGTCTTTGCAGTTATCATTGAGAGGAGGGCGCCCTGGAGGAGGCGGCCGGCCCAGCACAGGCATTCACAGTGGAGGGGGAGGTGCAGTCACGCAGGGAAGGCCCGGACGACGGAGACAGGGGCCAGGCTGATGCTTTGTGAGCCTGGGAGACCCGCGGTGCCATAACCACGTGGGCTGAACGGGTGAGAACCTCCCCTCTGGGGGCCACAGAGGGAGCCCAGCCCCCCCAACCGGCAGCAGACTTCTGGGCTCCAGAGCTGTGTGGGGTTCAGCGTGCCCCAATACGACCCTTCTTACAGCAGTTTCCCAGCTTCTCCGAGGAAGAGGGCTGGTATTCTGATATGAACCAAGGTGAATCTGCCCTCAGCCTGGGGAATGCTCCGTCTTCCATGAACATGGGATGTCCTTCCATTCTTTCAGAAATTCATTTCTCACAACAACACTTTGCAGTTTTCAGAGCGTACATTTTACATTTCACTTGTTAAGTTTATTCCTAAGCCATTCATTCTTTTTGATATTATCTTGAATGTAACTGGTTCCATAATTTCATGTTTTAGTTTGTTCATTGCAAGAGGATAGAAATATAATTGCTTTTATATACTGACCTGATCATACTATTTTGCTGAACTGGTTTATCAGCTGTGACAGTTTTTCAGTGGCTCCCTTTGGGTTTGGCACACTCTGCATCACGTCACCTGTAACCGAGGACAGTTCTGCTTATTCCCTTCCCACTGGGATGTCTGTTATTTCCTGTTCCTGCCTTGCTGCCCAGGGGAGAGCCCCCAGCAGGTTTACGAATGGCCGGGTGAGACTGGACATCTGTCCTCACGATCCTACAGGGAAATAAGTCATCAGACTTTCACGGTGAAGTGTGACATTGGCTGTGGGTTTTCCTTCAGATGCCCTTTGTCAGGTTGAGAAATTTCCCTTCTTTTCCTAGCTTGCTGAGTGTTGTTATCATGAAAAGATCATGGGTTTGTCAAAGGCTTCTTTCTGTGTGTGTTGAAACGGTTATGTGCTTTTTTTTTTTTATTCGATCAATTTGATATATCCCTTTATTGATCTTCAGATTTAAATGACTTGTGTTCCTGGGATAAATCCCACCTGGTCCTCATGTATAACTCTTGCACGTTGCTGGATTCAGTCTGCGGGGGTTTGTTCAGGGTTTCAGTTCAGTCGCTCAGTCGTGTCCGACTCTTTGCGACCCCATGGACTGCAGCACATCAGGCCTCCTTGTCCATCACCAACTCCCAGAGCTTGCTCAGACTCACGGCCATCGAGTCAGTGATGCCATCCACCCATCTCATCCTCTGTCGTCCCCTTCTCCTCCTGCCTTCAATCCTTCCCAGCATCAGAGTATTTTCTAATGAGTTGGCTCTTTGCATCAGGTAGCTGAGGTACAAAGTGCTTTAGGATTTTGCTAACGGTCGACACGACATTTGCTGGTATCGCTATTGCTGAATCTCCAGTCCTGGGACCAGGGGCAGGAGATGCACCGGGATGTGCCCTTGAGGTGTGTTAGACACCACTCAGCTGGCATCTCACTGGCCCGTGGGCCCCTCCTCGCCTCTGCTCTTGGGTTGGCCCTGGGCCCGCGGGGGTGGGTGCTGTCCCCCATGGGGCTCATGTCCACAGATCCCGTTTCTGTCCCGTCAGGGCTGGTCCCACGTGGGTTCCCTTCCAGATGCCACCTCATCACGGTTCAGAGGAGACGGAGTGGCTGCATAGACACTCGGGCTCAGAGCCTCAGGGGTCCTGATGGCAGAGGAGAAGGAGCTGCGGGAGTGGGGACAAAGCCGGCTGGTCCCCTCGAACTCGGATGGGGGCGGGCAGGCCCGGCTGGTCGCCCCTGACCTCGGATGGGGGCGGGCAGGCCTGGCCTACTGGTCCCAGCCTGACCTTGGTGTCCCATCCGCTGCCCCCTGTGCTTTGCTCACCGGCCGCAGTGGGAGGATGCGGCCACCCAGCGCCACTGTTCCCTGATTTCTTCTCCAGGGCCGGTCCTGCACAAAGCAGAGAAATGGGGAACATGGGCCGAGCCTTCGGCAGTGGGACAAAGAGCCCGGGAGGCCCTCCGCCTCTGAGAAGAGCGGCCTCCGGGCTGCTCTGGGCGGGGCCTCGGGCTAGCGCGCCTCCCGCCCGCCGGCAGCTCTTCGGGCAGCGTGCTCCCGGCTCCCGGTCCCGCGCCGCGCCCTCAGGCTCCGTCCCCGTCGCACCGCCGGTGCGCGCACGCGCTCGTCCTCGGTCTGCACGGCTGGCCGTTCCCAGGCGGGCTGGGCAGCAGCCTTCCTCGCCCTCCGTGGCTCCGACCTGCCCGCGGGCTGCGTGCCCCCTTGGCGTCGCCGGAGCCGCGCCGTGGGTGTCCACCGCCCACCCTGGGAGTGACGTGGCGGGACGGGACTTTGCTCGCCTTGCTCAGGGCTGCCCACCCTTGGTGCAGACGGCACCTTGCAGGTGAGTGTTCCGATCTGCGCTGAATGAGTGGACGGAGAGAAGTTTGCTAGCGGCCTCCCTCAGGCCCCCGCCCTGGAGCCCCCCACACGGGGATCTCTTTGCAGAGGCCGTGCCCCTCACCCTTAGTGGGTTTTCTTTCAGACAGCCCCCCTCCGGTGGAGCAGAGAATCAGAACCTCAGAGTTCCTGACACGGAAAGGGCTCTGAGGGCCCCCGTCTAGCTCTCCCCTTTACTGGGGTGAATCTGAGCCTGGATGCCAGCTGGGGATGGTTCCCAGGACCCTGCATCCCTCCTGCCCAACTGGCGTTCCTGACCCCTCTGTGGAAGCCAGCCACCTGGGTGGACTAGCTCCTCGGAAAACGTGCTCATATTCGAGGTAGGGGTGCCCAGAACAACGTCCTCTGCAGCTCTTTTTCAAAGAGTGGATGAGTGACTTCTCACTGCCTTCCCCCAGGATCATGTAAAACCACGGGTGGATTTTGTTTGTAACCAAACCTCCAGAATCAAGAGGAAAGTCTGGTTTCCGAGAACGTCCAGGGTGGACTTGGACCTGGGACTCAATCATTGCTGCACTTTGAGCTGAACACGTTATTTCTTGGTCAAATGAATAGATTTATCATTACGATCCCAGTAAACCAGTCTTTGTGAAGTTTTGATCAAAGCATCCTTCAATCCCTTTGGAACAAGGCGGGACAGAAATAATACCTGCGAAGATGATGGATGTCGGCACTGGGGGAGGGAAGGAGCTCGTGGTTTCCGTGTCCAGCAGACGTCCACTGGCTGCCTGACCTGTGCAAGGCTCTGAGGGTGCCAGGAAGAACAAAGAGCCCTTCCAGGAGGGCTTGTGGGGTGGGCAGCGTAAGGAGACCCCGGGACAGCGCTGCGGTGAGGGAGGCACGAGTGGTCTGCTGGGGGGTTGTCACAGCCCCTCGGCTGTGATGTCCCCAAACCTGGCCCATCTTTAAGGACCAGCAAGGGTTTCCTGGAGGGACCAGAGAGGCTGCTGCTGTCATGGGTACGGCCCTGGAAGAAGGTGGGACCCTGGGCTGCAGGAGTGCAGCGTGACCAGAGCCCAGTGTGCACTGGGGCCGAGGGGGAGGTTGTGAAAGGTCTTGGAAGCATCTTATCCCGGGACGGAGAGCTGCTGACGTCTGGAGTGACGCCATCAGATTTGCCGTCAGAAGGATGGAGCCCTGGAGGTGGGAGTGGGTTAGGAGCCAGCCCAGAGGGAGACAGTGGCGGGGTGGGGGTGGGCAGGGGTCTTGCAGACATGGGAAAAGCAGCGAGAGCGTGGCCCCTGGGGACGGTGCAGATGGAGGGAAGGGTCTGGAGGAATGGGGGAGGAGGGACAGAGAAGAAACTCCAGGAAGACCTCCCCTGGGCTTGGGGTGCTTTGGAGGCACGTGGGGTGGAGGCTTGGGGGAGGTGCTCAGTTTTGCCACGCAGATCCGGGGTGTGGTTTCCGGGGGAGAAGCCATGTGTAGCTGCAGGTGGGGTGTGGACAGACTTAGACCTCGTGTGTGCAGGGTCGGCAGCTCACGAGGACTCCTTCCTGGGAAACACGGTCAATTTGGAAACGGGGCCGCGGGGGATGCCTGCCGCCATTCTCAGAACCTCCATCTGCGTCCCAGCACCCCGCCCGCGGGTACCCCCGTTCAGCCTCACGGGCTCCTGCAGTGTTTTATTCGTCCTGGTGATGCGATCAGCAGATGTTAGGTGTCTTTCCCAGAGTGGGATCCGTCCACCTCCCACCAGCCCCTCTGCTGTCAAAGGACCGTGCTCGACAAGACTCCTCACGAGAAAGAGGAAGGTGGGTCTCCCTACCCGACTCCCAGGAGCTTTCCCAAGACGGGGCCACCCTTCCGGGAGCCGGGGTGAACGAACACTCTGCTGTGCGTCTGGGAGCAGCATTTGTCGGTGAAGTAATTTAATCCGTGCTGGCCAGGACAATACTGCGGCGGAGGGGCTGACTCAGTAGCCATCAAGGGTTCCCAGACGAGGTGGGATGTGCAACAGCCTTGGGACATCAGTGGGTCAGAAGGAAGACAGCGAGGGGGGGATCGCCCCGCCTGGGTGGGGGGCTCTGGCTCTCGGGAGGGACACACCAGCCTTTCTGCTGTGGACACCCATGTTGCCTCTTTTTTGCAGGATGGCTCAGCCCAGTGAGGCCTGTTTGCTGTGTCGGTGGTCTCTGGTTAGACCCCTTAACAGCTCCTGATACCTCCAGGAGAGTTTCTAAGCTGTGGCCTGATGTGAACCCCGCGTGAGGGTTCAAGCTCCCATCCGAGCCTGTCGCCTGTGGAGCTGGCGCCCTGCCCTGCCCTGCGGGTCTGCCCATGTTCCTGGGATCCCCGCTGTTGGAACAGCAGCACAGGTCTCTCTGCCCAGGGAACACCCCTGCGGCTGGACTCCTGCGCCTCTGGTAATCTCCTGCCAACCCCCTGCCTTAGTTTTTAGGACACCTCTGGCCTCTGCTGTCACCTGCTGAAGGGCAGGCGCTGTGCATTCCACTGTACCCAGGACAACGTGCTGCTCCGAGAAGGTTCTCGCCTACCGTGAGTTGAAAAGAAAAGACCCTTTAGTTGCTTGGACGCTTTTCTCTGCTAGAATGAGATGTGTCTTAAGAGGAACCCGCCTGAGGGCGGGCTTGCTTCTACAGACGGTCTTACCGGGCGGAACACGGACAGTCACCAGCAGTGGGGCTGCTGGAGTGTCCTCAGTGGGCTGTGGTCAGTGGAGTGTGGCTGGTAGGTGCACCTCCTGTGGCTCCCAGAGGGGAGGAAAATGGAGCGAGACCCCCAGACAGAGGCAGACGGGCCGAGCTCGAGGGCGACGCGTGAGGGGCCAGTGCGCCCTTTCCTTCGGGTTAGGGAGGTGTGAGTATCTGAGGGGCCGTGGGAGGAGAGGAGGATGGAAGGAGAAGGACCCGGTCTGGGAAGGCAGGCCCACACCACCCCGGGAGACGCAGGGCGCGCTCAGGACACAGGCTGGGTGGGTGCCCCCTCCTGGCGCTGGGGAGGGAGCCCCGGGGGGTGAGCCCCGGGGGGTGGGGGCGGGGGCGGGCGTGGGGCGGGAACTCCCGGCTGAAGGCTTATTAGCAGCATCAATCACCGAGGTGTCATTTCCAAGCGCCCTCTCCTCACCTAATTTGCTAAACCTAATTCTTGATCACACCCAGAAGCTGGGTGAGAGATGCGAGGGCTAATGAGTGCTGGCTGGAGGCTCCCAGAGGGCGGGGGCGGGGCTGGGGAGGGAGTCCTCCAGCTGGGAGAGCTCCCCCCACCGTCTGTACCTCTCAGTCCAGCCTGAGCGAGCCACCGGGTTCCTGCCTCTCCAGAGACCCAGCTTCCAGGCTCCTGCTTGGAAAGCACCTTTGCAGCTCAGAACGGTCCCCGCTCACGATTAATCCCACCAAGGCTCTCTTTACACTCTTGC
Organism: Bos indicus x Bos taurus; assembly: GCF_003369695.1. NCBI lineage: Eukaryota > Metazoa > Chordata > Mammalia > Artiodactyla > Bovidae > Bos > Bos indicus x Bos taurus. The sequence goes on along the minus strand of NC_040079.1, from coordinate 1,179,368 downwards.
AGAAATCCAGGGGTGTCCAGCAGGGGGTGGGGGGTGGCTGGAGTGGAGAAGGGGGTAGCCCTCATCAGTATCGACTCACAACTTTGATGTGTGAGTGGTCAGTGCCCATGTGACCCTGAGACATCCTGTGAGATGGGGACAGACCACTGAGATGGGACAGATCACTGAGACGGGACAGATCACTGAGATGGGGACAGACCGGTGAGACGGGGACAGACCCGTGAGACCGGACAGAGCAGTGAGACGGGACAGAGTGGTGAGACCGGACAGAGCAGCAACCTCTGAACCCCATCCCCTCTGTGGGAGTCAGAGCCAGGGAATGCACAGGCCATCCTTGCAGCCGCACCCACCCCGGCTCGGCCCCCGGCCCTGCCCTGACCAACACCCAAGCAAAACTGTAGCAGGAACGCAAACAACCCGCCCAGAGTGTGGGCAATCGCGGGGGTCCTGGACTCCGCTGGAAGGGACCCCAAGAGTCCACGGGCGCCCTCGCAGCGGTGAGGCTCTGCAGGACGGAGTCCATCCGGCTTTGGTGCACCTCGAAACGGAGGCGCAGTTCATGGTGCTGGGGTTCCTAGTTTTCTTTTCAGCAGAGGAGCAGTTGTGGTCAGGCTGCCAGTCAGACTTCTGTGTCCCGGGACAGCAGAAGACTCAGGCCCTCGGAAGTTTGATTCTGCACAAGAGCAGACCCGGCCATGAGGACAGGAGCAGGGGTCAACTTCCCCGAAGGTAGGGCCCCGGGCGCAGTGCCCTGAGCGGGGCCGGGGCTGCGGCCTGCCCAGGTGGGTCTGTGCAGCCTCGTCTTGGGCTGTGTCCGCAAGGCCTGGGAGATGGGTGAGCTGGGTAAGGCCGCTTCTGCCGCGCCAGCACACGTGTGTGGGGCCAGCCGTGAGCGCAGCTGGTGCAGACGTGCTGGGGTGGCCGGCGAGCCACCGGGTCTCTGCCCTCCTCAGTGCCCAGGCCCCTCCGGCATCAGGGCACCCAAGGGCGGCCGGCTCAGGCTCTGGCGCGGGCGCGTCTGGGCCCGGCTGGGGGGCTGTGCTTGGCCGCCTCCGTGACGGGGCAAGTGTCCGCCCGCCTGTCTGAGCCCCAACCTGGCGGGTCCCGGGAGAAGTGCAGGTCCTGCTGCGTGGCGGGCCCCATGTGCGCGGACTAGGGTGGCCCCCCTGGAGTCTGGTGGACGGCCTGGCCTCTCCCGAGCACGGCCGGCCCTGGGGCCATCGGGGGACCGTGGACGGGGAAGCCGCAGGGTTGGGTCTCCCCCGCCAGCCCACCCACGTGGCTGCTCTCACTGCAGGGTCGGCAGCTGACTCTTCTCTGTGGCCGCATCATCGACAGGCCAGCCCTCCCCCCGGGGAGCTTCTGCTCTGGGAAAGGGGCCCCAGGACAAGTGGGAAGTCGTCACACGCAGTCCCCTCGTATGGGTTCTGATGTGTTTCTGGAACCTTTCTCCCTCTCTGTCCAGATGCTGCCTGTATTTTAACTCAGGAGTCAGGCCGTCCCTCTGGGCCCTGTGTCCTCGTGTGCGTGTGATGTGTGTGTGCACAGGCACCATGGTGTGTGTGTGGGTGTGCCTGCGTATGCTCACTGCTCAGTTGCTCAGTCGTGTCCGATGCTTTGCAACCCCATGGACTGTAGCCCCCCAGGCTCCTCTGTCCTGGGATTCTCCAGGCAGGAATACTGGAGTGGGTTGCCATGCCCTCCTCCAGGGGATCTTCCTGACCCAGGGATCCCACCCATGTCTCCAGCATTACAGGCAGATTCTTTACCTCTCAGTCACCAGGGAAGCCCTAAATCAACTATACAACTTAGAAAACCACAATAATAATAGTGAGCTATTGTTCCTACAGAGTCTGGGTGAGCTGTTTACCCCAGGCAGGCGGGGAAGCCTTGCCTCTCTCGTGGTGTCTGGCGCTTAGGCAGGAGGATCCTGAGATGCCTTCCCCACACGTCTGGCCGGCAGTGATGGCTGCGGGCCTGGGCCCAGCGGGGCGATTGGCAGGTCACGCGCACGCGGGCTCCCGCGGCCTGCACACGGCGGCCGGGTCTGCGTGTGAGCACGTGAGGCGGTGGAAGACCCCGGGCTCTGATGACCCCGCCCCGGAGGTCGTGCAGTGTGAGCCCTGCGGCTTCCTCTTGGTGAGGGACCTGCTGGTCCAGACGAGACTCCAGAGGGCATATTCCCGTGTCATTGTTTCCGTAGCAGCTCAGGGCCGACCTCAGACTGCAAACTGTCCTCCAGTGACGGCTCCGCCCAGTTCAGGCACATCCTCGGGGGCGTGGCCTCCGCCCCAGCTCAGGTTCATCCTCCGGGTGGGGGCTCCACCCCAGCTCAGGTTCATCCTCCGGGTGGGGGCTCCGCCCCAGTTCAGGTTCATCCTCCGGGTGGGGGCTCCACCGCAGTTCAGGGTCATCCTTGGAGGCGTGGCCTCCGCCCCAGTTCAGGCTCATCCTCGGGGGCGTGGCCTCCATCCCAGCTCAGGATCATCCTCGGGGGTGGGGGCTCCACCTCAGTTCAGGATCCTCCTCGGGGAGGGTCTCCGCCCCAGATCAGGTTCTTCCTTGGGGGCGTGGCCTCCGCCCCAGTTCAGGTTCATCCTCGGGGAGGGCGCTCCGCCCCAGTTCGGGTTCATTCTCGGGGGTGGGGGCTCCGCCCTCGTTTAGGTGCTTAGTCTTGGAGCCCTGGGCTTGCTTCTGCAGGGCTGGCGGGGGTTGGGGCAGAGGTTGAAGGCCCCCGTTCGGGTTCCTCCCGCGCTGCTCAGAGGCTGTGGTTGCCCTGGATGCTGGGGCCTGCCCTTTCGTAGCGTTGGCTGCCTTGCGGCCCCAGCTCCAGGCCGCCCCGAGGGTACAGCAGGTGCTCCCCCGTGCTGCGCTCCTGTTCGGGGCTGGCCCCTCCAGGGTTCTGCCTGCTGCGCTTCACTCTCCCTGCCGTGGGGTAGATTTCATCGCCCCCAGAGTTTGCAGTCATGTCTACAGAAGCGTCCACGTGGTGGGGACTCACGTGGCCTCAAGAGAAGCAGAGTCCAGCGTCTTCATGTGAAGACGAGGCCCCTGGAGCCCTGGCTTCCACCCCAGGTCCCCTCGCAGCTGCGGCTCCCTGCTGTCCCGAGTCCCGAAGCCTGGTCACACGTGGGGCTGCCCCGCTCGGGGGCGCGTCGACGCAGCCGTGCCAGGGATTGTGCAGTGCATGACACGCACCGCCGTCTGGGCGGCCCTGCCCTATGCTCCCTCCTGCCCCCTTCCCCCTGAGGCTGACACCGACCTTTGGCCTGTTGGGGATCTCATCCATCCCCACTTCCGGGCTGGGGCCTTTCACGTGGCTTTAACCCCCCCACCCCATCCTTGCTCCTCTAGAAGTGCTCGGTATCTGGCCACCCAGGGGCAGGAGCACGCGTCCTGAGCCAGGCGGCCTCCACACCTGCCCCACCAGCTGGCCGTGTGCCTCGGGCAGGCCCCCTGTCTAGGGGGCTGACCTGCCCTGGGGGCCGGTCATGTAGGGCCACCCCGCACAGCAGCGCCCCGCCGCCTGTGCCCGGCGTCCACAGCTCCTGTTCCCGCCTGTTCTCCTCCCCTGGGCGCCCCTGGCCATCACCCTCCTGGGAGCCAGGCCTCCCCCTACACAGCCTCCATGCATCCAGGGCCTGCGGCCGCCCTAGCCCAACCAAGGAGGATGGGAGCTGGAAGCCCTGCCCAGGGCCCCGGGCCGCTTACTGTCCATGCCCTTGAGGGGCCTGGGGTCAGGGATGGAGCTGGACCTCCCGATGCTGTCTCAGGGCCCAGCCTGGACACACAGAGGCCCTTCCCACATGTCCCCGAGAGCTGGCGGCACACAGACGAAGCCTCGTATAACCTGTGCACGATCAGGACAGGCGTTTTCTTCTAATAAAGTGGAATACCTATGGCACAGCCCGCGTGGTAGACTCCCGAGTCCAAAAATGTCTGCTGAGCAGGGTGTAATTTTAGCCAACAATTCTAAACCACTTACGAAAGGCAACTTGTTCCTAAGCCAAGAGGACACCCTCCCTTTCAGATAAAAAGGGAGCTTGCCCTGGATTGATGGTTCCAGAGCCAACCGCCTCCTGGCCAGAGGTTCACCAGTGGCGTCCCCACGCGTCCCCAGGCCAGGCGGGGCGCTGAGGCCCAGGAGGGCGGCCAGTGCCCTTCACCATCCGTCCCACCAATGCTTCAGGTTGCTGCCCGCAGGGCCCTGGGGCACACGGGCCACTGGGAGTTCTGGGGAGAAAACCAGAAGTGTGTGTGCGCGTGTGCGTGTGTGAGACAGAGACACACAGAGAGGCCCTGGTCTGTGCCCCCGTGGGGCTCTGGCGGGTGGCACAGGCATCGTGTGCATCCCAGCACAGCAGTCACCTGACTGTGACCTCACGAGAGACCGCAGTGATATCTGTAGTTGAGTCTGCTCAGCACCAGAATCGTGAGAAATAGTCAAGTGCAGTCGTCTGAAGCCAGGGAGCCTGGGATGCTTGTTAAGCAGTGATAGCTGATGGATGCAGAGGTGCTGGTGGGAAGAAGCTCACAGGCAGGTCTGGGAGGTGGGGCTTGGCACGGAGCCTGGCCACTCCACCTTCCTCTGCTCACAGTCCCTCCCAGGCCTCCCGGCCCAGCTGGGGAGCCCTCTTGCTTCTCTGTCTGGACCCCAGACTCCGGGACCACCCGCAGGGCCCCTCTCCCTCCTGGCGAGGCCAGGGCAAGCCTCAGGGTAGGGGCTGCATACCTGAGCGTCTTCACACACACGGGCCCTCCCTCCCGTCCCCGTCATCCCCACACCCTCCGTGGCCGGCTCCGGGCCCAGGGCCCTGCTGCAGGCTGCACACGCGGCGTTGTAGCCACAGCTGTGGTGTGTGTGTGTCTCGGCGCCCGGCTGAGCGTGCCCAGGACCTGCTGGGACCGGGGTCACCCCGGGGCTGGGCGGCACCAAGGGAGGAGGGCAGGGTGGGGCTGGTCACCGTCTCGTCCAGCAAGGCTCTGACCACGGGTGCACAGAAACGGCCTCATGGCCAAATGGCTTCTGACCAAACGCTAAAATCAAAGCCCGTCCACTCTGAGGCAGAAACCGGGCACCTCCACCACAGGAGGTGCTTCGGACCAGTAACTGCACAGTCACAATTTTATTATCAGAAAGCAAACAGTCAGCATTAAAGTTTAAGGAGTTCGTGTAGCAGAACGTGGACTTCTCAGCACGCCAGTGGCTGCCCCAGCCCCGCGTCGCGTGGATGAGGGGAAGCCTCGGACCTGGGCGGTGGGATGCAGGGCCCGTTGGGTCCCTCACACGCTCTTCTTGTCCTCACACACGCTCTATTTTTCACACTTGAACCAAAGTTGACGTGTCCATGGATGGACATCTTCCTATTTGTGAAATAAGTGGATGTCCATGTGGACTTTTTCCTATTTGTGAAACTGCAAAGTTAACATTCTGCCTTTCGTTCATTCTCAAAAGCTGAAAAGTATTCTCAAGTTGGAATTGTTCTTGACTTTCTAAGTGTCGGCAAATCACTGAAGATTCTCGCGCATCATTTGTTGCATTTTATGCACACAGAGCAGTTTTATACAGATTGTAAACAGGACACAGCGCGGTCTCAGGTTTTATGTCTCAGGCTGCCAGTCACACTCGCGTGTGTATTTTTGACCCCCGAATTGTGACACCTCCGTGAAGTTCCCCCACCCCTCTGACCGTCCGCAGCAGCCGCGGCGCTGGCCCATGCTGGCGGGTGGGCCCGGGTCCCCACCGGCTCCTCCCCTGTGGTGGCTGAGTTGTGACCTCATCTCCCTGGGCGGGACGGGTGTGCGGACCCGGAGGCTGGGGCAGTCGGCGGAAAGGCTTGTAGACTCAGCCTTTACTTCAGATCAAAGAATACACCTCTGATTTCATATTTTTGGTAAAACTGAATTTGAAGCTAGTTCTGTCTCCTGCTGAAAATATGCTGTTGCTGAAATTGAAGTTTAGCAAGCTGTGCAGAAGGACGCAGTCGTTTCTGGCTTTGGCCGAACACTCGCTAGGCAGGCAAAGCTTCTCTTACCGCCAAACCTGATTTCCATTTGGTTGGCTTATAAGTCTTTCAGAGCCCCTGATCATGGCTTCCCCATGTTTATGGGAGCCTGGAAACCTTACTTTGGCCACCTGATGTGAAAAACTGACTCATTGGAAAAGACCCTGATGCTGGGAAAGGTTGAAGGCGGGGGGAGAAGGGGATGACAGAGGATGTGATGGTTGGATGGCATCACCAACTCGATGGACATGGGTTTGGGTGAACTCCAGGAGTTGGTGATGGACAGGGAGGCCTGGCGTGCTGCAGTCCATCGGGTCGCAAAGAGTCGGACATGACTGAATGACCGAACTGAACTGAATTTAAAAAGACCTTCGTCTGGATGACATTTACCCTCCACTTCTCAGCCCTTTCTGGTTTGGGGACAGGACCGGGATGCAGGGTCGACTCTGGGCAAAGAAGCCACTCAAGGACGATCAGCGGACTTGGCGTGGGGCGGGCAGACCAGGTGGTCTCTGGACAGAACCTCTCTGGGTGACAGGTGTTGCCTCTAAGTGTTATTTCTGTCTTTTATCTTGTTCCACAATAGAACTGGGAGTGGTTTGCAAAGATGGCCGCATGGAGCGGGTGACGGGGGCAGAGTGCAACCCAGGGGCGTGCCCCCTCTCTCGCCCTCTGCCCGTGTTCCCGCCAAGCCTGAGGTCGGATGTCTCAGCAACCCAGGGGCGTGCCCCGTCTCTCTCGCTCTCTGCCCGTGTTCCCAGGGGCGTGCCCCGTCTCTCTCGCTCTCTGCCCGTGTTCCCAGGGGCGTGCCCCGTCTCTCTCGCTCTCTGCCCGTGTTCCCAGGGGCGTGCCCCGTCTCTCTCGCCCTCTGCCCGTGTTCCCGCCAAGCCTGAGGTCAGATGTCTCAGCAACCCAGGGGCGTGCCCCATCTCTCTCGCTCTCTGCCCCGTGTTCCCACCAAGCCTGAGGTCGGATGTCTCTCTGGACGTGTACATTGACTCTCTTGCGATGCTTGTTACAAACCCAGATGCCCAGATTCTCTCAGTGAGCTGGACCGTGGACTCTGCCCTTGGCTTCCCCTCGGCCCTCATGGCTAGATGGGACCCCGTGTCCTGAGCCTGGGCAGCTGGCGGGACTGGGTGCCACCAGCTCTCGGCCGCCTTCCTGTGCCTGTCCAGCTGCAGCTCAGCCTTGTGTGCGGCAGGTCAGGTGCCTTGGCTTTCCACCACCCGAGTGCAGTTGGGTATGTTGTGCACTGCACAAGGGCCCTCGGCTGAGGGACAAACAGGGGCTGGAACCCAGCCCTGGCCTGTGGGCCAAAGCAGCACACGTGGCTGCAGGGCCAGCAGCTGCTCTGGTGCCCATGAGCCTCCAGGCCTCAGTGACACCTCCTCCGGTGCTAAGCAGCTTGACTGACCACGACAGCCAGTCAGCCCCAGCTGGGGTCCACACGGGCCAGTCCTACCTGCTCTGTGACTCATCCCCAGCTCTGTGCCCCGACTTTCTCTGGCGCCTCCCCCGCCCTCCCCGACGCTGCCCCAGGGCCCTTCCACCCACCTCTCCTGCTGCTTCTCCACCTGCTCACGCTGTCGCACGGGCATACACATGAGTACACATGCACAGACTCGAGCACACATGCACACACGCACATGTATATGAGCACACACACACGCGCACATGTGTGCACACGCAAGCAATCACACAATGCACACAGACACGAGCACACACACGAGCACACATATGTACATACATGTGTGCACACACTCAAGCACATACATGCACACACATGCCCTCCCCCTCCCAGCTGCCAACACTGTCTGTGACCCTCTGTCCCCAGCAGAAGGTCTTCTGTGAGGTCAGCCTCTTAACAGGGGTCTTGTAGCCCCTCCAGCAGCCCTCTTGGGGTGTCCCCACACCTGCAGAGCCAGCCCTCAGTCCTGGGCCTTCCAGATGCTGAGCCCCCCAAGCCTGGAGGGGCCAGGATCCTCGACCTTCCACTGGGTCCCATTTGCTATGAGACTGTGGGAATTCTCTGTAAATCTTGACTTTAGGATTTTGGAGTTGACTAAAACAGCCTCATTTCTCAGTATTCTGAAAATTTTCATTGTTTCTTAGTGAGAATGTGTTCTGATAATAAATACACATTTGAACTCACAAAACACAATTATCAAATGCGATTAAACAAGGCATTGGCTGCCGACGTGGTGAGAAGGGAGGGGACCCCACGCCCGCCACCTGCCCTCCTGGCTGCGGCCCCCACTCGAGGCCTGGCACACAGTGGGCATGGTGGGGGCACTGTCTGCCTGCAGGAGGTGGGGGGGGCCTGGGGAGCCCCTGGAAAGGCCCCTGGGGACCCTGCTCAGGGGTGGCCTGTTCCTCCTCTGTAGGGACTGACCAGTCTGACTGCTCATGGATTGATTTTTCTGATTTCCATGAAAAGGGAAAGAAAATAAGAGTGTGTGAGGCCCTCAGAGGACCAGAAGGAAGCAGTCTGGCTGCAGATAAGCAGACGGGGGGCTTCGCCAGGTGGCTGCGTGGCAGGGAGGGCCCAGTGGCCCCAGAGGAAGCAGCCGGGGCTGACCCCAAGCTCTTGTGGCTGAGGTGGGTGAGGGCTGGGCTGCCCAGGGCTGGGCCCCTGCCCATGCTGGGGGCGGTGACCATGTCCCTCTTCTAAACCTGGGGACAAACCGAGGGCTCAGGGCTCAGGGCGGAGGCTGGGCGTGAGGACACCAGAGGCTGTGGCCTCGCGAGGGTGCTTCTTCTCCCGGGATAGTTTACAGGAGTGAAGAGAAAGAGCCTCAAGCATCCTGCCACCAGGCACATGACAGAGTCGGTCTGATGGGCTCAGGGCCTGATGAAACAGTGTCTGTGGACGGCAGAAGCTATTTTCAGTGACTTGATAAATTATCACTATATTGTAACTATGATTGGGTCAGGAAATGAAGCAGAGACGGGAGGAAATGTTCAAGAAAGATGGGTTTGAATTAGACAGCCAGTCCAACCACCGAGACGTGTGTGTAAGCTGCTCTTTCAAAGCAGATGCCCCAGGAGGGAGGAGAGAGAGACAGACGGACAGGCAGAGGACAGACAAGCGGAGAGAGACGGGCAGAGGGGCTGGACCTGAGGCTGCCCCCGGCCAGGGCAAGCAGGGGAGGGCGAGCCCAGGGCGGCGTGGAGCTGCCTCTCGCTTCCTTTCCTCTGAGAACCGGCCCCCTCTCTGGCGGCCTCTCTGGGGACTCGGCTTCCCTCAGAGGCGGAAGCAAACCCACCAGCCCCGGCGCCTCGACGTGTGCGGGACAGACTCTGGAAGCCCGGGTTCTGGACAAGAGGGGGCGGTGCCCACGGGGGTCCCCACGCGTCCCCACGCCCGCCCCGGACCGAGTCTCCACTGCGCTGGGCTCGGCCCGGGCCGGCGGTCACGGCCCGGCGGAGGCGCACAGGCCCGGCTCCTGGGAGCGCCGTCCGAGCCGACCGCGGCAGCCACCAGCGTCGCTCAGCCACGGAGACGGCGGACACGCGCCACGCGGCTCGGCTAAGAAACGGAGCGGCCTGGACGGCGAAGACCAGTCTCTAAACAAACACCCCGAACAAAATGAAAGCCAGCCATTGTTTAGCAACAAAGGTGTAATCAAATTCTAATTTTCTATTCCAATAAACATCTTTGAATCGATGCCTGTTCTGCTAATTATGAAGGTTTTTATTAGCGTTCTACTTGATTAATAAACACACAGACAGACACAGAATACTGCTGTCAGTTCCCCGCGGGATGACGGTGGGGCCTTCCTGCTCAAATTTGAAGGCCGGAGTGAGAGAGTAGGAAACGGCTGGGAGCAGAGGTGAGCAGACCGGCTTTTAAAAGCACGGGCGTCAATTTTGTAAGAAAAAACTAAAGCTTCCTGAATGTGCCCTCTCTGCCTGCACCACCCAATAAGTCAGACCAACAGCCTTGACTGGAGGTGGCTCGTCCTGGCCAGGGAGGCCCAGGTGGGCCAGGGTGGGGCAGAGGTCTGTGGGGAGCGTTTTCACCCACGACCCTGCAGAGGAGACGCTGCTCCCAGCCACAGAGACAGAGCAGCGTGGGCATGGGGTGGAGCTGGGTGACCCAGCTGCAGGATCTCAGTGGTGCCAGGCCAAGGTGGCGAACGGACTTGGTGTGGGCGGAGAGGGGGGGTGCTGACCTGTGACCTGGGTGTCTCAGGGGAGGATGGGGAATTCTCTACAAGCACCGACCCCCCGAGGGCAGGCTGGGGTGCCTGAAGACACTGCGGTTAGTTTTTCGGGGGGCAGGGCTGGAGAATGACATCGGGGGAGGGGCAGACTCTTAGAGTCAGGCTGTGGGCTGCTCTAGGGACCCCACGTCCTCACGCCAGGGCTTAGGACTCCCGGGGGAGGCGGGCGTTTTTAACAACGCTGGATCTGCCAGCTGATGTGAGGCTGTCTCTCCCCACCCCATGCATCTTCGCTGAATTCCAGCAAGCCCACCCCCGCCCCTGACACAGACGCCGGGTCGCCGTCTGGAGAAGCGCTGGGCATGCCGTGGGTGGCCTAGTTTACAGCACTCAGTAGGTGGGCCCTTCGCGTTCTCTTTGCCAGATCACCGTCATCTCAGCTGCAGTGACGGTTCAGCCCCGAGGTGTCGTGAAGGTGAGCGGTGAGACGCCCACCCCGGCACGCGCTGTGCCCAGGGAGGCATGGGGGCACTGGCGAGAGTCATCTCAGGCAGCAGTGATGGTTCAGCCCCGAGGCGTCGTGAAGGTGAGCGGTGAGACGCCCACCCCAGCACGCGCCGTGCCCAGGGAGGCGTGGGGGCACCGGTGAGAGTCAGGACGGATTCGGAGCCTGTGTCACCCCAGGTGTGCTGTGAGAGCCGCTGAGCCCGTGAAGGGGGGTGGCTCACCCCCCAGATCCCTCCTCACGGGCCCCTGGGGAGGACTTGCACACTGCTCTGTGGCCCCCAGGGGCCCATGTTTCCTGGTGGATCTTGAAGACCAGGGACTGAACCTCCCACCGCATGGCCCACCTCCAGCAGGGTACACATGTGGCGCACACTAATTGCTGGGTATTGTCGGGGGAGAACGCCCTCCTTGTGGTTGGGAGACTCATAGCCTGGGTCCCTGGCGCCAACAGACAAGGAAGGCTCAGTTCAGTTCCGTCGCTCAGTCGTGTCCAACTCTTTGCGACCCTGTGGACTGCAGCACGCCAGGCCTCCCTGTCCATCACCAACTCCCAAAGTTTACTCAAACTCATGTCCATCAAGTCGGTGATGCCATCCAACCACCTCATCCTCTGTCGTCCCCTTCTCCTGCCTTCAGTCTTTCCCAGCATCAGGGGCTTTTCAAATGAGTCACTTCTTCACATCAGGTGGCCAAAGTATTGGAGTTTCAGCTTCAGCATCAGTCCTTCCAGTGAATATTCAGGACTGATTTCCTTTAGGATGGACTGGTTGGATCTCCTTGCAGTCCAAGGGACTCTCAAGAGTCTTCTCCACCTTGATAATAAAACTTACACCGGGCCTGCTGCCGGCTCTGAGCTGGAGCCGGGTGTGGGCAGGGTGCAGAGGGCCCGGCTCTCCCAGCTGAGACGGGACAGAATGTGGATCCCAGCTGCAGCCTCGGCGTCCGCCCTGCAGGAGCCCGCCACTCCTGCGAGCCTCGGCACCCTCTTCTGTCCCTGGGTCAGGGCGTGCTTCCTGCCTGCTGCACACGCTCACTGCATGTCTCCACCCCTTCCTCCATCCACGGCTCGGGCTTCCGCTGCTGCCTCCCTTCTGTCTCATCTGGCCTGCCTGTAAAATGAGCGCCGGCCTTCTCTGCTTTCTGAACAACTGCTCCCCTTGGGTTTCCTTCCAGAGGCTTTGTTGGGTTCTTTTCCCCTCTCCTTCCAGTCTTATAAGTGATAATTTACATACACACGGGTGAGCAAGGCATGTACAGAAGGACCGGACACACACATCATGAAATGATGACTACAATAATCATGGTAAACACCCATCATTTCAAACAGATACAAAATTAGAGAAATAGAATTTTTTCCTTGTGATGAGAACTCTTAGGATTTACTCTAAGAACTTCCCTATATAACACAGTGTTAATTATATCTATCACGGTGCAAATCACATCGCTGGTACTTATAACTGGAAGCTTGTACCTTTGACAGCCTTCATCCAATTCTGCTTCCTCCCACCTCCTGCCTCTGGTAACCACAAATCTCATCTCTTTTCCCACAAGTTTGTTGGTTTTTGAAGTAATGTTTACCTTCAACGCTATGTAAGTTCTTATCACACAACATGGTCGTCCAGTATTTCTGCGCAGTTCAGAACCGTGGCTGGGAGGTCTGGCTACCGCTGTCACCGTGCGAAGCCGGTAGGTAGCTCCTGACTTCATCTCAGCCCGAGACCCTGCCTTTGTGCCCGGCAGCTGGTGCCCCCAGGCTCCTGTGCCCGTCTCGCTCTCCCCCTCTGGCAGCCTGGCCTCTGTCTCTAGGGTGCTGCTCCTGCCTCGTTGTTCGCTGGTTCTTTTTCAGAGCCCCTTGCTCTTGTTTTGTTCTGTTCTTTCTCACTGGCATTTACAGTGTTTAAATCTACGACTGTCTTCCCGAGTTGCGTCACCGCGCGTCGTCACAGTGGTGACCTTGGCCTCCTGGGCTCGGTGATGGTTCATCCGGAGCTGAGCACCATGGGGACGTCTCCTCTGGGACTTGCATGTGGTCCATCTGAGTCGTTTGGCCTCCATGAGGTGGAGACCTCAGGGCTTCATCCGCGTCTCATTAGATTTTCATCCTGTTCACATTGAGGACTCCCTGTGTTCCGTGGGCATGGGGAACAAGCCCCAGCCTCTCAGACTGGGCGCCCACCTTCTTTGGGCTGGATGGTGGGGCCGGCCTTTCTCCAGACTTCTCCATGATCTCGAGGCAGAGGCGTATCACAGCTGGCTCCTGAGGACTTGCAGAAGCAGACTTAAATTTTTGGGAGTGTTACAATCTAGTTGTTAAATATAGCCACGATTAAAATCAAATTATGTTAACGGACACATTAGACGAAGACGTAGGTGATAAACACTCAAAACGCATCCCTTACTGTTTGGACGGCACTTCCCTCTCAAGACTCTAGCAGCTGTCTCCGCAGCTCACCGAGTGAGCCAGCACTAACACCATTCCTGGCGGGTGTGTTTATGGCCCAGAAATCAGCAAGTCTGGCCAATCAAGGCTTTACTGTTGTCTGGGGGATTGCCTAGACCTTAAGCACGGGCTGGGGAAGACACTGCGAATGCGGATCAAACTTAAATGCTTGTGGCGTCTGCAAGTGAGAATCTGAAGAGCACGCGGACACGTGGACATGGTCCTCCAGGCCCCGAGACCACAACCCAGCTCCACAGAGGAGTCACCGGCCCCCGGATGAGCACGTCCCCGCCGCCTTGCTGGGCCGGGTGACAGCGGCCGCCAGTGCGCACGGGGGAGCTGCCGACACAGGACTCCCAGGGCACTGAAGCCGGCTCCTGTGGGCCCGTCAGCTAGGGGTGCCGACGGCAGGGCGGCTGGCTGTGTGCAGCTCCAGGTCCCCTGCGCTGGCCCCGCGTGGACACGTGGATGTGGTCCCCCAGCCCGAGGGCGCGCCCTCTGTCCTCATCCCGTCTGTTCAGGGCTGGCTCTGCACGACATTTTCAAAGTCCATTCTGCTCAGCATCCCTGGGCACCCTGGATGGAAGGGCCTCTTTAGGCCCCGCGCAGACTCACATGTGTGTGTCTCGAGACGAGTCACCCGTTGTCCAATGTGTGTGTATGAATGACAGCGACTCCCAGCACACGGACAGCAGAAGCGCGCTGGACCCGGGGCAGGACCCTGATGAGAAGCAGGCTCAGGGAAGGAGGGGCCCGCAGGGGTGGAGCCAACGGAGCAGAGTTGGATGCCCGCAGCTGAGACGGGGGGCTGATTTCCTGAGAAACCAACACCCGCATCTGCTCTGGCAGCACAGACCCCCGTGTCTCACCACCGCCCGCGGAGACCGCACAGGCGAGAGCGGGGCAGTGAGTCACGGCAGCAGGGCTGTCCTGGCCGGGTCTCAGTGCTCCCAGCGGGTCCCTGGGCTGAGAGGCTCCCGGGGCGGCTCGTGTCTCTGTGAGATGGGGAGCCCCCCTCCCCTGTGGGCAGCAAGGACGGGCCACCGCTTCCGGACACTCCCTGGGCAGACACATGCAGCGAAGAGGTGGCAGGGACACCAGAGGCGGAGCACGCCCCAACGTTCGCCTGAGACTGTGTCATCTCTTTTTAATGAATAGACTCGCAGCCACACGCGACACTCTGGCCCCTGTACACACCCAGCTCCACAAATAAAACTAGAACTCAGCATGGAGCTCCTGGGATGTACACAGTTTGTTCTGGCGTCTAAACGCCCACAGCTTCAGGAAACAGGATGGATGGGACAAAAAAAAACAAAACAAACCCAAAAAACTGCTCTCTCATCCAAATACAGACCATTCAAATGTGAAATCAGAAGTTTAATCAGACACAATTAAATATATTTGTGTATCTCACACTGAAGAAACATGAAATGTTAGAAATTACAAGTGGGTATATGCGTCCTACGTTCAGATAAACTAGTTTCCATTAATTGTTTAGATTCCAGGTAGAGAAACAGCTTTGGGAAGGAAATGATCCATATATTAAAGCAGATACACACGACAACACCATTTAGAGACACAAACAGTATTTTGGCAGCTTTCTCCCCATTCGGTCGGCCACCTTCCCTGTCCCGCTTTTTGAGACGCGGCGTCTGTTTAAGATGAGAGGATGGCGTGCCGCACGGGAAGCAGAGGGCCCAGGGCCGCTGGAGTGTCTACTCCCTAAAGCGAGGCCAGCGACACACAGAGCAGCCCGCACAGCCCCCTCGGCGTCGAACTGTCCTCAGTCCAGTGAAGCGCATTCCTCTGTTTTGGGGTGGGGGTGCCCAGGTGCTATTTTGGCAAATCTGAAGGATCGCTAGACGCGTGTCTGTGTGACATCAGATGGGGATCTGCCTGAGAGGCCAGGAGCCTGAGCCCCGGGAGGGGCCTGGCCACCGCTGCGTCCCAGATGCCTGGATCCCATGCTGGCAAGAAGCAAAAAACAGCGGGCCTCCCTGCACTTCCCCCATGGCGAGGGCATTCCCGGTCCTCTCCGGACGCCAGCAGGGCCCGAGCCTTCCTGGGGAGGGGACCACACAGGCCCGGCCCCATTCTCATTACCCCTCAGGGAAGCGTTGAGCGGCATCTGGGTGAAGTCCAGTATTCTCGCCTGGGCAAGCCCGTGGACAGAGGAGCCTGGCGGGCTACAGTCCACGGGGTTGCAAAGAGTCAGACACGGCTGAAGTGACAGCACACGCGTGTAAACCCCTATTTGTAGCTAAAAGCGGTGTCTGGAGGTTGGGGCTCCGCCAGGGCCTTGCCAAGTGTCCCTGTCTACTGGCCTGGAAGGAGGCACTCTGGGTGGGAAAGCGTTTGCCCCCGGGGCCCCTGGCTGTCCTGGGGGAGTGGAAGTTTGGGTGGGGCTGTCACTGTCCCCCAACAGTGCTTGGGGGAGGGTGTGCAGCAGCCCAGATCGGATGAGGAGCTGGCACGATTGTGTTTTATGATCGACCCCAAAGCTGCAGAATGTCCCCGTCACGTCCGCCTAACTCCTGAAGAAGCCTGCGGTTTCTCCCGGTGGTACACAGTCGTAAGGACAAAGGCCAAGAGTGTCTTCTACTGAGGTGGCCCGCTGGCCCCTCTGGGCCCCGCCCTGCATGGCTGACCCTCCAGAGAGGGACAAGTCACAAACCAGCCCTCTTCTGGGGACCACACTGATGGTGCCGTCCGTATGACATGATTGGCAATTAAGAACATGGATATGTGTTTTAAGGAAAAATAAAGTTTTTTTCAAGAAATCGAAAATAGAAGAACTGATTGCCCCCCATCATTGCATCTGCCCACAGATCTCCCTTTATCATTATTTGGCTGAACACACACACATGTAACTGCTAAGCTGCACTGACTGTAGACTCCTGAGGACTAGAGCTCTAGGCGGTTGCAGCAGAGGCGCGGTCACGACGTCGTGGTCGCTGACGGGGCCCCCGGTCGTGGGCGCCTCCGGCCTCACTGGGGAAAGGCCTTGAGGATGGCGTTCACCTCCTCGGCCACGGCCGTCAGGGCAAACTCGAACTGCTCCTGGAGGGACAGAGGAGGGAGACATGAGCAGGGCCCCTTCTGCTCCAGCTGTGGGCTCCCGCGTGCCGTCCTGCAGGGAGAAGCTGTTTACGGAGGACAGGGAAGAGCTGCAGACTTCCGTGGGAGGTGGGCAGGGTGCGGGTTTGCGGGAGGAGACCCGGAGCAGACGGGCTGCATGTCTCGTGTTCATCTCCGCTTCTGTCACTGGAGAAGCTGGGGTGGACGTGTGAGCGCGACAGCAGCTGCCGCAGGCTCCGTGCGCCCCCTCCCCCAGCTCCTTCTGACTCCAGCCCCAGCATGGCCCCCAGGGGCGGGGCTGGGCGCAGCCTCCCGTCCTTCTGAGACTCACCGGAAACGGTCACAGTCATGACACCTCGGGGTTCCCTGGCCTCAGAATGGAAAGGGTCGTACTCGCGCTCTTTGAAAATCCACCCACCACCCGGCTCAATCCGACTCACTTCTGTTTGCCAAGAAACCTCGTCTCACCCTCAACCGTGCCAGCTTAGGCATACGTGTGCCCACGGACACCAGTGCTCCCAGGACGGGGCACGCTTCTCGTGCCGGCGGAACCCGCAGGGCTGCTGACTATACACTAGGGGCGAGTCCCGGGCGTCGGGACCGTCTGCTCCTCCAGAAGTGGGGGCTCGGCAGACAGAGGACAAGCCCACCTGTCCGGCAGCTTTCCCGGGTCCACAACCTGCTCCCAGCTCGGCATGAAACACTCGGAGCAGTGTACCCAGTACTTCCCCATCACACCAAAGAAATCACAAAAGAATAAACTATGCAAACACTCCCTTAACGGCAGGCAGGGATTTTTGATGGAGGAGAGCCCTATCAATGGCTTAGATACTTGAAAACTCCAGTCATCGACAGACGAGTCCAGTGCCAGAAAGACTGACACATTTCCACTCTGAGTGACTGGCACAGACGCGTATGTGCTGTTCTGTGCTCAGCCGCTCAGTTGTGTCTTTGTGACTTCAGGGATGGGAGCCCGCCAGGCTCCTCTGTCCATGGGATTCTCCAGGCAAGGATACTGGAGTGGGTGAACATTCCCTTCTCCAGGGGATCTTCCTGATCCAGGAATCAAAGCCGGGTCTCCTGCACTGCAGGCAGATTCTTTACCGTCGGAGCCCCCAGGGATGACCTGCCAGGTTCTAGCTCAGAGCCTCTGCTGGCGGCCACGATCCTCCCGAAGCACAGTGGGCTCTCCCGGGGAACAAGCCTCCAGGCCCACATGCAGGGTCAGCAGGAGGCCCGTCCACCTGCACCTCCCCACCCTGTGTGCCCACCTGGACGGACCTCTCCTCCCCTCGAGGCCTGGGCTCAGGCCCGCTGCCACCCGGACTGCCAGGCCCCGGGGAAGCCACCTCCCGCCACCGTCTCTCAAGCCAGCGGTCAGCCAGGGGCATGGTGTGTGCAGGACACTGCCCCAGACACGGGTTCCGGAGGTCCCTGGACGCCTCCTCCGGAACGGCGGCCTGCTGACGGCAGACTGCGGTCTCGCAATGACGCGGAAATGGGACAGGATGCAGGGCAGCTCTGGGAGTCCCGCTGGTTTGTGAGGCGACAAAGGCGGGGCAGACCTGCCCTGTGCCCCGACCGCTCACTGACCCACACGGGGCACGGGCCTGGGGCCAAGCAGGGCCATTCACAGCACTGTCGAGGTGCCGGCCGGCCGGGAGGGTGGGCAGCGGGCCCCACAGCCCGGGGCTCACGGGACCGGGAGGCGGTGCCATGAGGGAGCACGTCGGCCAGAGACAGGACCTGACTTCTCCTTCCTGGGCAAGAGCCGCCCCTGCCCTCAGCCCCGGTTCTGGGTTGCGTGAGGCTGCTGGTGGACACGGGGCCAGACCCTCCCGGATGGTGAGCCGACCCTGGATTTCTGGCAGGACGGCCCCGCCAGGGCCACTGGACCCGTGGGCTGCCCATCACCAGGATGGCAGGCAGGCGTGGGCAGGGTCCAGCTCTCCCAGGGCCCCATCAATTGCCAGTGGAGGAAGAGCGAGCACCAGGGAACGGCGGTGGCCGCCGAGACCCGGCCGCTAGGCACGTCCTCCGGCTCCACCCGGAACAGTTTCCTGGCTCTACACGAAGCAGCTGAGTTGGTTTTGCCTCCGTGCTCGGGGCTGACTTTGACCACGTGGAACCAGCCATAGGGGCCCATGAAGCTGTTCTGAGAAACCACCTTCAGGGTCAAAGTGTGCTCGCCATGCTTACTAGACGCTGGGCTCCTTCCCGCCCAACAGAGCAGGCGGGGTGAAGCCTGTGCTCCCTCCCTCGAGGCTCAGACGCTGCCCTGTCCTGTCTGTGGCACGGAGCTGGGCCCAGGAGCTGCTGACACCGAGGGGACAGTAAGAGCCCGAGCTGGGACGACGGGGGTCCCAGACCCTCACCACTCGGCACCGGAGCACAGAGCGGCCTGGTCTCCCGGGAGGGCTTTTCGACTTTTATAACTGAAGTCCTCTGCAAGGGTGGCTTCAGTGGAGGCGCTGATGGCATCCGGAGAGTCCGGGCCACACCAGGAAGGAGAGGATCCTGTGCTTACGACTGTAGGACGTGCGTGTGGGGTGTCTGTGGCTGGACATGGACACTCCTGCAATGCTAAGGGAATAGGCCATCATGTGGACGTTGGTTCCGGCTTCAGTGAACCCAAGGCTGTCCAGGGATCTTTAGGCTCTGCTCCTTTTGCTGCAAACTTAGCCTTTTCAGTAAGCTACTCAGGGTGCTCAGGGGCCCAGCATGGCCCAGGGACATTCTGGTGACCGCCGTCCTGATAACCTTGCAGCGGGGCTGTGGCTGTGGGCTCCGGCGGAACACGCCACACACATCGCTGGCCTCTGAAGTGGAGATCTCACTGTTCCCCCGCTCCCCCCATCGGCACACGGAGGGTCCCGGGCCCTGAGGTCCGACCACATCTACGCAGGCTGGAACGTTGGGGCTGCAGCCAGAGTTGCCCCGACCTCCTGAGTGGAGCGGGTGTGGGAGGCAGCTGGCCGGCTTGCCCCTCACTCCTTTTGAGAAAACCGCCCTCATGAGCCCTGACCCCGAGCCCCAGGCCCGGCCGCCTTACCTTGGTCTGGACCATGCCCGGTCGCTGGTCCCGCAGATGCTCCAGGGTGGCGGCGATGTCGATCTCCTTGGCGCCTGCAACAGACACACGCCAGGTTCAGACGGGAGCAGTGCACATAGGGCCGATAGACACACGCCGGGCTCAGACGGGCGCGGTGCAGAGCGGTGCCCCTCACCCGCTGCTGGGGCCCCCAGGCTCAGCAGCCAAATGACGGTGACCGTCATTCTTCAGCTGCCTGGCCGGGAGGGGCATTTCGGGGTTCATACAGGAACACAGGGCAAGGCGGCTTTCGTTTGTGTTGGCTCAAGAAAGCTGGACAGAAGCTTGCTATCAGAGGCAGATACACACACCACGGCAAGCTGAGGCCAGGACAGACTAGGCCTTTACTTGGCTTTATTTGGTGGTGTTTCAAGATTTTTATTTTTTTGGCTGTGAGACTTGGAAGATCTCTGTTCCCCGATCAAGGACTCAACCCCGGCCAGGGCAGTGAAGGCACTGTGCCAACCACGAGGCCCCCAGGAAGTCCCCAGGAAGTTTTCAGAGAACGGAGCAGGTAAGCTCTAGCTTCTCCTGCGTAGGGTTTTCACTTAAGAGGAATGAAAAGGCAGACTAACCTCGTCCACCTTAGACCCCTAACACCGGCTTCTAAAGAGCTGCTGCCTTCTGTTAGAAGCGAGTGTTCCCAACGCTAAGGAAGGCTGGGGCGCCCCGCGTGCTCACGGGCAGGTTGGTGCTGTGGCCCAGCGCCCCTCAGTCGCGCCCGCAGGACTCCAGGGGCCTTGGGGGCCGCGGAAAAAATACTATTCGAGCTAAAAATGCAATCTCATGAATTATGAATTCCACATATACTCCCGTTTTCCTGTCTTGCCAGGAGCTCTGGTAGGTGAACAGTGAACAGGACTGGGTCCCCAGCGCCCGAGCCTCTTACAGGTCAGAGGTGAGCGTCTGCAGTGCATCTTGGCAGACGCGCAGCTGGGTGGGTGGCACAGTGGGGCTGGCCGGGACCCACCCCCAGCCCCCCAAGGATAGGTGTCCTGCCAACACTTCCTCTCACGCATCAGGCCGTCACCAAACCCCTTCAGAGGAAATCAAGGCTTGTCCAGGTCTCAGAGCTGTGATCATCGGACCCAGACGTGGAAGAGACCCTGGGCCGGCCGCCACCTGGGGCAGCTCTGGCCCCCACCTCCGGCATACCTGCGTGTGTGTGGAGCGGATTCATCAGACGGAGACGAGCCTAGTCCTTTACAGTGAAAGCCTCAGGGGTCCGGGGCCCTGGACCTAACCCCTCTCATCAGACGGAGACGAGCCTAGTCCTTTACAGTGAAAGCCTCAGGGGTCCGGGGCCCCGACCTAACCCCTCTCATCAGACGGAGACGAGCCTAGTCCTTTACAGTGAAAGCCTCAGGGGTCCGGGGCCCTGGACCTAACCCCTCTCATCAGACGGAGACGAGCCTAGTCCTTTACAGTGAAAGCCTCAGGGGTCCGGGGCCCCGACCTAACCCCTCTGTCTTCTCTCTTAAGTTTGCTCAGGTGCATCCTTGTGCCTTGAAACTGGTTTGAAAGACTCTTCCAACAGCCGTTTGTCCCCGGAAGGCCAGTCTGAGCAGGAGAGCCGGCGTGCGGTCCTGGACCCCCGTTACTTGGTCGCCCTGAGGCCACTCCCTGCAGGGCTCCAGGTGGGGCCACGGGAGGTCCCCTCCCCGGGCAGTGTCGGGACGACCCTCCAGTCAGCTGCACCAGTACTGCAGCGATGCCGGGCGAGGAAGCGACAAAGAGGACAGAGAAGGTGTCATTAGGTTTTCCCTGGACGGGGTCTTTAAAATATGAAATGCCAGGGCACGATGTCTCAGAATCAAGCTTAGCCCGAACCCAAAACTCTGCAGTGGAGGAAATTAAAGGAATGCTTAAAAGTGGGTAGCTGGAAACAGACAGAATGGGTTTATCAGGTGGGTCAGGGCTACCGTCTCCCTGCACGTTAGGACTGGAGTAATTAGTCACCTGAGGCGTGCAGGGAGACTTCTTAAGAGCACGCCCATGCAGGAGCTCTTCTGGGGGGTGGGGAGGTGTGACCCTGCACCTCGTTCAGTGACCCTGAGCATCCAGTGACCTCGTGGTGCAGGAGTGGACGGGCCACCTCGGGGCGGGCGGGGTGGGCGGCGTGTGTCCTTCTAACAGGCTTCACCGAAGGTAAAAGGATTTACTTAAATCCCTCAAGCACGTAGGAAGCTCCCTTGAGCACATTCAGCTGGAGTCCTTTCTACAAATCCCAGTCTACTGACCACACATTAGAGTCCAGGCGAACAGATACATGTGGTGCGCTGCCCAGGTCGACAGGCATGTGAATAGTGACTCTTTGCCACCCCATGGACTGCAGCAAGCCAGACTCCTCTGTCCTTCTCCATCTCCTGGAGCTTGCTCAAACTCATATCCATTGACTCAGTGATGCCATCCAACCATTTCATCCCCTGTCGTCGCCTTCTTCTGTCTTCAATCTTTCCCAGCATCAAAATCTTTTCCAATGAGTCAGCTCTTCGCACGAGGTGGCCAAAGTATTAGAGCTTCAGCAAGAGTCCTTCCAATGAATATTAAGGCTGATTTCCTTTAGTATTCACTGGTTTGATCTCCTTGCAGTCCAAGGGATTCTCAAGAGTCTTTTTCAGCACCACAGTTTGAAAGCATCAATTCTTCAGTGCTCAGTCTTCACAGATGCAAATAAAACTCAGATAGAAGATGGTTTTTTACCAATATAGGGGAGTGCACAGTGTGGTTCGGAGGACAGGCTTCCAGCATCTTCTACTGGAGAGAGTCACCACTGTTCAGACGTGAGACGAATGTATGTAAGTGGTTCCGTGGTCAGTTTAAGCTGGTGACTCCACGAATGTGCAACCGAGGTGGATGCAGCCTGTGGGTGTGGACCCAGCAACATACGAGGTGAGCGTCCAGCCTGACCCATCTCTCCCGGTGCCCACGACCCCATGGGCATGCTGCAGACTCCAGGCACACGGGCTGGCCGGCTGGGTCCTGAGAGAGCCTGGCCTGCTGCCATCCCAGGTACCACTCTGTACATAGGGATAGCTGGGGCTTTGGCTTCCTGAGGCACTCAGGGGCCATCGGCTCTGGAGTTCATATATTGGTTAAATGCGTTTTTAGGACAACAGAGGTTTTTTAAGCTTTAGATAGAAGTAGTAACTATTAAATGAGAAACATTAAAAGAGCACTAATATTAAAGATATTAAAACTGCTTTTTTTTATGATGAGAGAATCAATTCAAAGTGGGAGAAAACCAAGCAAATAGGCCACCGGCGCCTCGTCCCCAGGCCTGTGCTGATGTCTCCCGGGGCTGGCCAGCGGGCAGAGGGAGGCGTGGGACTCGCGGTCTTGGCCGCGTCGCCTCCTCCCATGTGACCCAGGGGCCGCAGCGCGTGGGCAGGAGCCAGCCTCGTCTCTCCCTTCTGCAGCACATCCACGGCGTCCTCGGTGACGTCATGTCAGAAACAGAAATACCTTCTGGTCAGACTTTAACCCAGAAGGCTTCGCGAACCACACCGCAGGGATGCAATGCATCCTTTTCTCTGCAGCATAAAAGACACCACGTGTCGAGTGCACAAGACAGAAAGGTCTGAATTTTGCAGGAGGAAACTGTCTCAACTCCACCCTCTGGGGGGACCCAGGAAATGCTAAATACACCTGAAGGGACCAGGGCCGGGGCGGAGCTGTCCGTGTGCTGAGCTGGGCCCCAGGGTCTGTGCTCTTTGGCTGAGCTCCATTTTGGAAGGAAGGGCTGGGCAGTGACGGGCAGGGGCTGTGCGAGTCCTCACCGGCGGTCGGCCCGAGTGGCTGTCACCGCAGCCAGAGGGCAGCCTTCCTCCCACTCTGGGTGCCTCCAGGTGGGGGTCCCCCCTCCAGACCTCAGCCCCACGCTGACGCACACACACGCACGCATGCTCACACTGTGCACACAGGAGGCAGCTCCCACACGCCTCCCAGGGGTGCACACGCACACACACACACAGACACACACACACACACACACACACACGCATGCTCTGTCCTGGGTCTTTCGTGCCAAGCAGTTTCTACTTCATGTTTCTGGATGCTCTGAATCGATGGAAGAGCTGTCAAAATTACAACTAGGACGATTTTTTGCAGGCTCTCTAGATTAACTGTAACCTGAAGGAGACAAATGAGCATCTTGTTCACTGATAACTGGGGACCTCAGAACCCAAACAGCCCAGGTACTTCTCAAGCTTTTAGAAGCTAACTCGAAAACATTTTTTCAGGAGAAACTGGGATACCTCCAAATCTTGGCCACTGTAGACGCAGGCCATTGGGAAGGAGCAACTGTTAAACTCGTAGAGGAAGAGTGGGTGGGAAGGCCAGGAGAAGCTGAGAGGCCTGAGTCGCCAGACACTCGATCCCTGTTTAGATCACCCGAACCCTGCCCCCTGGTCACCCCCAACCCTGCCCCCTGACCACCCCTAGCCCTGCCCTGCTCCTTGATCACCCCTAACCCCGCCCCCTGATCCCCCCCCCCACACCCCGCCCCGCAGTCACAGTTGGGCCACACAGAGGCAGAGATCTCCACCACGGGGACCTCACTACCTCCCAGCACCATGGCCTGAGTGACACAGGGAGCCGTGTGGGACACACTCGGGTCCCCAGTGGACAAGTCAGAGTTCCGAGGGGACAGCGAGTGGTCATCTGGGCGATGTCTGTGGCTGCAGAGAAGAGGCGGGGGACCCACTGAGTCCTCAGTGACACGGAGGCTTCAGGAGCAGGGGTCTCTGAGGGCACCCTCCCCCCACTCCACCGGCCCCATCTCCCCCAGGACCTGCACGTGGGGCCCTGGACACGCTCCTGAGTCCCTGCAGGGTCACAGCATGAGGGCAGAAGTGCTGGCGGCCAGGCCTCACAGACCAACGGCTGCCCTGGGCAGGGAGACCCTTGTTTCCCGTGGACTGCGGGACGAGTGCTCCAGGGGAGCTGGATGCCAAGCGGCCCCCCAAACCCCATCGCAGGCCCTCCTTGCCCCCCGGGCCCCTCGGCCCCAAGTCTATTTCCGGTTTAGAAGCTGAGTGTGTGGCCTGCTCGCGGCCTGGCTGGGGGCCGGACCATTCAGTTTCTCAGCGGATGGCAGCTCCAGACCCTGTTCTAAGGACTCCTCGGGCCTCCTCTCCTGGTGAAAGGAGACGCAGGGGCCCAGGGAGGCCCAGGGGATCTGTGAGCTCCTGAGGGCAGCATGGACATCAGCACTTGTCATAGAACATTCTACGGGAGGTTTTTGGGGGGTCACTGATGCAAAGTGACCTGGTTCCCGACCCCGCTGCCTGCTCAGAGCGCACGCCTGAGTCCTTCTTAACACGGTGTTTGGCCCGCCACTGTCCAGCGACTGGGTGGCTGTGCTCTGCGACTGCCCACCACCCGCAAGGGATGAGCGGTTCTTGGCAGGAGCAGAGACAGACCCTCACTGCCTGGTGAGGAGC
Organism: Bos indicus x Bos taurus; assembly: GCF_003369695.1. Lineage (NCBI taxonomy): Eukaryota > Metazoa > Chordata > Mammalia > Artiodactyla > Bovidae > Bos > Bos indicus x Bos taurus. The sequence continues at coordinate 1,154,634 of NC_040079.1, read as the reverse complement.
TGTGAACTATTGCTGAAAGAGGCTGGGGCATGGCAGTCTTCCTGGGCCTCAGAGGCCTCCAGGGAGACGGTGCGTGGGGTTGGGGAGGCAGCCAGGATCAGAGTGGCCACACGGCTCTGCAGGGCACCTGTGTGGCAGGAGGACTCTCTGGGCCTCTGAGCTGAAGTGATGCCACTGAACACGGAGAGCCAGGCCTGCCAGGGCCAGCAGGACAGATGGGGACGACACTCATGGGGACAGGGACAGTCTGGGTTTGGGGACGAGTGGACAGGTTGGCCGCTGCCTGTCCAGGGGAGGAGGAGAGTGACGGCCCGGAACCGGCAGCAGAGGGGGTCCAGCAGGTTCCTGGCTTCTCATCGGGTGAGTGAGGAGGGAGGAGGAGCCTGGGGGCCGTGTGGGCGGGTCTGACCCCTGAGAGGCACAGGGGGCGGACGGCCACACCGGCCAGGAGCCCCAGCTGTGGTCCGAGGCGCACGGGGCCCCTGCCCACCTGTCAGCAGGTGGGAGAGAGGGAAGAACCGTCAGCTGTACCTGCCCAGGCCCGAGCCACAGGCTGGAGACCATTTCGGAGGCGACCTGCAGGATACGGTTCACAAAACTATCCGGATCAGACGACGGGCTTGTCGGGAAGTTTTCCAGGAGCAGCTGGTTCCGTTTCGTCTCATTCCTCTCCGATTAAATTCACTTTGTGCATCATGTCACCCAGGCCTGGTCACACCCCGGCCATCTGCTCCTGGGCCCCCACCCCTGCCCTCCCTGACCTGAGTCTCAGCTCCAAACGGAGAGACAGACGAGGGAAGAGGTGGGCGCCCGTCACCTCATGGGACACAAGTTCTCCACGCAAAAGGAAGACTCTCTTCTCCCTGGTTCTGAACGCTTCTCTCAGCCTGAAACTCCAACAAGCTGGAGACGGGGTCTTACCACCTTGAAGCCACGCAGAAGGCAGACCGGTCTATAGAATCCATTTTCTGCTGGGTCTTCGTGCTTCAGCCAAACATAAAAAGTGAGATGTTTTTCCTGACGTACCCTGCTCTTTGCAGCCTGCCTCTCCCAATCAGTCAGGCCCGTGGAAGGGTCGTCCACGGCTGGGGTCAGCTCAGCCCTGCCTGCAGAGCCCCGTGGGCACAGACCCCTGGGGTCCTGCCCCCTCAGCCCTCTTGTCCAGAGGTGCCAAATCAGTCCTGCCGGGACCAGCTCTATGTGTTCCTTCCCCCTGGTGCCAGGCAGACCCGAATCAGCGAGCCGGCGGTTCCAGGGCCCTGTCGTCCGATCTCTGTCTCCCCTCCCTGGCGGAGTTTCCGCTGCGGCTGTGACAGACCCGCTGCCTGCTCCACCCTGTCCCTGGACCATGCAGCCTGGTGGCATCTCTTCTGTGTTGACCCCCCCGCCAGACACTGGGGCTCGGCCACTTTGCAGCAAGACCAGGGCTCTGCATTGCCCGGCCAGCTGGGTGCTTCCCAACAAGTCCCCAAACCTTGGAGATCTGCTTTCTCAGTTTGCAACCAGGTGTCAGAATCGGTGAGCCCTGAGGGCCCTTGGTGCTGTGAGGATGGGGTACAGATGCACACGAGACTCTGCAATGGGGGCAAAGTAGACCCCAGCCCTGCACCCCAGGGCCTCGATGGTGCTCAGCAGCCCACTGAGCTGTGGACACCGCCTGTTTCTCTCCACGGAGTGCCGGCCCCAGGAGGGTGGGCTCGCCTCCCGTCTTGCTCGTCGTGTAGACCTGGTGCTCAGTTAATAGCAGGGTGGAATGGCACTTCTGTGGTTCAGCCCAGTATTTGCTGAAGGGAGGAACAGGACGGTGGTGGTGGCCGAGAAGAGCAGAAGGACCTGTGAGAGGGGAAAGGGCTGGGGAGGGGCGCCTACCCCACAGTCCGGGCCGGGACCCAGGTCCTGAAGAAAGAGCCAGTGTGGCCCCGAGAGAGGGGTCTCCTGGGGCCACTCTCACATCTCACCGGCTGCCATGAGCAGAAGAGACCAGTCAAGGGGTTACAGAAGAGGAGGCGCAGGGCGAGGGGCCCAGGGAGACAGAGAGACAGTGGTCTGGACACACACGCATGAGCCCCTCGGCACATTCCCCGGAGCAGAGCTGTTGCACGGGGCGTCCTGCCGGGAGGCCTTCTCCGCACCGTGTGCGTGGCAGGCCCTGGGCACCTGTGCTACTGGGCGCTCAGCACGTGGCCAGCGTTTTCACCTCACCACGAAGCTGCCGCCTGTGACTGGCGGCTGCTGACTGAGCAGCACAGCTCTGGAGGAGCGCTGGGTTTTAAAGTTCAAGGAGAAATGTTATTTCTCCCAGGATGGGAGGAAGTACTTGCACCACCACATATCTGATAAGGGGCTGATATCCTCAATATATAAAGAACGCCCACAACACAAGAGCAACCAAACCAACAGCCCAGTTAAAAGATGGAAGAAAAGAACTCGAATAGGCATTTCCCCAAAGAAAATATACAAAGGGTCAACAGACACATGAAAAGACACTCGACATTTCTAGTCTTCAGGAAAATGCAAAGCAAAACCGCAGCAAGACCTCACGGCCACCAGGGTGGCTACTGCCAAAGCCCCAGGGAACGACGGTGTGCGAGCTGGTGTGGGGACGCCGGCCACAGCCCTGGCCCGTGCGCTGCTGTTGGGGGCGGAAAACGGTGCAGCTGCCGTGGAAAACAGTAACGCGAGCTCCTCGAGAAATCAGAACAAGACCACACGACCTAGCAATTCCACTCTGGGTATTTCACCCCAAAGAACTGAAAGCAGAAACCAGACAGATATTTGCACAGCATGATTGGAGTAGTCGTGATTCAGTAGCTGAAAGATGCAGGGAACCCGTGTGCCTGGACGGACGGTGAACAAGGTAAGCGTGGTCCGTCCCGGGGGGACGTTACTCCGCCTCAACCAGGGAGGCGGTCCCGACACCTGCTACAGCACGGTCAGCCCCAGGACGTGACGCTCAGAGAGAAGCCAGACACGGAGGGGCACACCCGTGTGCTTCCACCCACTCGAGGTCCCTGGAGACGTCGGAGCCACAGAGACGGGGGCACAGGGGAGGTTATACGCCCCCGTGGAAGAGGAGATGTTCACCGATGCCACCATGTGACGGGGAAACGGGAAATGGGTGAGCTTGCCGAAGACAGAGACCAGGGGCTGGACAGACGGCCACACAGGCGCCGGACATCCGCTCACGCTCCGTGCTGAGACCATTTAGAAGCAGCTCCCAGCTGATGCGAGCTTCCTGGGCGTCTCCAGGCGCACCTGTGGACTCGGGCCCACGCTCTGCGTCATGCGATGAAATCCCAGTCCTGCAGCTCCCGCCAAACAAAAGGAACAGGCTCCCAGGCTGGCCCGGGCCCGCGGACACCCCAGTGGCTGGGGCTCAGGAGGCACAGCCGGTGGGGCTCCTGCCGAGTGGCCCGCAGCCAGCGAAGCTGCCGCCTCCCGATAACCCAGCCAACGTGATCCTTGGGAAGCCCCCCCATTTGTCTGGCACCCTCCATTCATTTAAAAAATTGTGGCGAAATATGAAAAACCCTGGGCGAAGAGACGTCTTGGACAATGTAAAAGGCACAGCTTGGAAAGTACCTTGGCTGCAAAGCCAGAGTTGCTGCACTTTCCTCCGCGAGAGGGGAACGCTATCAAACCCTGATTCTACCCAAGACGTTAACCCTGAGTTAGAAACGTGTTTGGGGCCACAGGAAAAACACGCAGAAGGATTTCCCGGGGTTTCCTGCTTTCCCTCCGGCTGGCAGAACAGCACTGCTAACACACCAGGCCCCGGGCGGGGTCCTGACGGCTGCGGAGCGTCCCCGCGGCCCTGGGGGCCAGGGCTGATGGGCCCGGCTGCAGGAGAGGCCTTCTCAGGTCCTTCTGCAATTCATTCCTTTTAAGAGAAGGAGACGGGAAGAAAGCTTTCGTGTCTAGGCCCGCGGCCTTTGATCATTTGATGAGCACAGGCGGGCAGTCGGGCCTCCGGCTTCTCAGGCCAGACAAAGGCACCCCCACCGCCCGGGGCCGCGCGGCCGGGCCCAGGACAAAACCCTGGTGGTTGCTCGCTGGGAAGGCCCGGGAAAGGGCCCCTCGCTGGCCGAGGGGCCACCCTGCCCTTTGATCTGCCCCGAGACCGCGGCTGGGCCCCGGGTCAGGGGATGGCCCAGTGTGGGCCCCTCGGGCAGAGGGGAGCAGGTCAGGGGCAGAGTGAGGGGTGACCGATCTCAGAAAGGGCTCAGCACCCGCCCTCCCGGGCCGGTTCCACACGGCTGGGCTCACATTGTTGCCGCCAGCCTGCACTTCCAGTGGAATCTGACAGGACGCGGCAGGCGGACGGGCCGCTGAATGAGGGGGCCCAGCTGGGATGGGGAGTCGCCGCCGCCTGCCCTGGGCTGTGGCTCTGCTCAGCACCCCATGCTGTCACACCAGCGAGCTGGACACCGACCCCCTCCAGCACTGCTGGGGCCCGCTCCTCGGGCGGAGCTGGACTCCACGTGGCGGTGTGTGCCCGTGAGGCTGCGTGTCACCTGCCTGCACACACAGATGTCTCCTCAAACGTGCGAGACGATCCACAGTCTCGGAAGGTGTTTGGTTTATCAGGTGGAAGCACTCTGGGCCTGGTGGCGGGGGTTGGGGGGCAAGGGTGGGAGGAGGCAGGAGACCCACGGAGACTCCGGGTTTGCAGAAACTGTGCGCTTGCAAATGAAGAGACAGACCCAGTTGATGAGATGGAGAGGCACAAACGACCTTCCCACTGGAGTTAGCTTTGCGGCTCTAAGACCAAGCCACGTTATCAAGAGCCGTTGTTTGCATCCGGTTTGCTGGTTCTTTGTCTGCATGCCTCAGCACTGCCTCAGGGTGTGAGAAACACCCTCTGGTGTACAAGCTGGGCCCACTGTCCCCTGGACCCTGAAGCCGGCAGGGAGCCTGCGGCACCCACGGGGTGGGGGCTGCCTGGGCCCTGGCGTCTCGGAACCTGACCGTGCTCTGTAGTCCTGGGCGTAACGCGACGGCCATCGTTTCATCTTCATGCAACCATATATCCTTGGCCTAGAAGTGTGTTCTGCTTTTCTGCTTTTCTTTTAACCAGGAGAAGATGGAGTAAGAAAGATGCCTGGTTCAGAGTTGCTGGCACTTGTCTGACGATGTATAGAAACCCATTTCTACAACTGGTGTCTGCTCTTATTGCCAGGCAAAGGGTGAAGGGTGGGTTCCTGGAAGCCAGGTGCCCCCACTAAGGACACACGTGTGAGTGTGTGCATGGGTGTGTGCCCACGTAGAGGAGATGGGGTTTTCTCAGGCGGGAAGGAGACCGGGAGATGGCGCCCATCCCAGGGTTCCCTTCCCAAGTCCCCAGAGGCTGAGGACAAGGAGGGGCCCCGCAGGTCAGGCTGGGGTCTCCCCGCTGACATGTGCCTGGTTCCCCCAGAGGCGGGTCCAAGGGGATCTCCCACTTGGCTCTGGGGTGTGCTGGCCTCGCAGGGGACACCTCACAGGTCTGGCGTGTGGAGCACACTGGGGAGCCGCCAGCCCCCTCAGTCCCCGCACTCTCGGGGGCTAAATCCCACCCAAGCCACAAGCTCACCCAGGGTCTGTGCTCAGGTCATAGTCCTCTGAGCCCAAGCACCCAGATGCTGTTACACGCAGGGTGTCTGAAGTGGGGCTACTTCAGAGACAGTCTCCACCAGAGATAAAGGGGGGCTCCTGCAGAGACAGTCTCCACCAGAGAGTCTAGGCTCTGAATTTTGCAAATATAGTTCTAACAACAGGGAGGGTTTGTTTAAGGCTCTTCTGAGCCACCGCAGCCCTGGAAGATCAAGATGGCCCTCTCCCCACTTGTGATGTTAACACAGGATGCCGATCGCCCACTGTGCCCTGAGCCTGGCATGCGACCCCGGGCGGAGGTGGTGACAAAGGAGGACCCTCAGAAATGAACATGCTTGCTGCAAACAGCTTCCCTGCGATTCAGAAAAGGGACAACAGGCTAATTTCCCCATGGCTTTCTGTGACTGCTGCACCGAGGTTGCCATGGCAACACCATCCGGCTGGAGCCTCACAGAGCAGCCCCTTCCGACTCTTACCTTTGGCCATCTTATTGAGAACCATGTCGATCAGGACGTAGGTGCCACTCCTGCCAGCGCCGTCACTGTCAACAGAAGGAGAGAGGTGAGGACGCGACAGGCCGTGCTGCCCCCACGCCCCACATGCCCACGGCAGCGTGTGCCCTCGCGGCCCAGGGGGCCCATGGGAGGAGGGGAGGGCGGGGACCTGGAGAGGAAGAGACACAGAGCTGGGCATGGGGGGTCAGGGTGGGAGGGGGAGGAGGGAATGGAGGGGGGAGGGAGGAGGGGGAGGGAGGAAGGGATGGAGGGGAGGAGGGAGGAGGGGGGAGGGAGAAGGGAATGGAGGAGAGGGAGGGGAGGGGGAGGGAGGAAAAGGAGGGGAGGAAGGTGAGGAGGGAATGGAGGGAGAGGGAGGAAAGGAAGGGAAGGGGGGAGGGGGAGGGGAGGAAGAGGAGGGAGGAGGAGGGGAGGAGGAGGAGGGAGGGGGAGGAGGGAGGGGAGGGAGGAGATGAAGCTTTCTTCTGGGCTGTGCTACGGATTAGCTATTGTGCCTGTGTTGATTTGTTCCTTTCTTCCCTTTTTCTCCCCTCTTGGTCAAAGATTCAGCAAATTGTGTCAGGAAAAAAGGAAATAAAGAACTGGCTTGCAGTGTTGGCGCTGATGGCACTTGTTTTCGGAGCCTGCAGGGGGCTGGCTGCGGGGGAGGAAGGCTGGGTGCAGGCCTCGGCAGGCCCACCCCATGGAGGCCCGTCCTCCACCCATTCATCTGCTCCACCGCGGGGGGCGCGTCCGGGCCCCCATCACCTCCTCCAGCCTCCCTGCAGCCTCCCTCGGCCCCAGTGGAAAGTCCTCCTCTGGACGAGGGTTGTGAGAGTGTTCCAAGCCGTGGCTCAGCAGCAGGCGGCAACAGGAAAGGAAGGCGGCCTTTCAGGCGGCGGCCCGGCGTCTCTGCTCTCTTGTGCGGTGCCTTGAGAGGGCTGTCGGCCCAGCAGGCTGTCCCCCGCCCATGGGCACCCCTGGTGGAACCCGCTGACTTGGCAGGGAAGCGTCTCCGTTTCAGGACCCGGGGGCCTGCATGGCCACCGCGTCTGCTCTGTCTCAGACCTGCCAGCCAGCTGGTAGCCCGGAAGCCTGTCGGTTGTCCTTTCACAGCAAAGAGTCACTGGGTTTGGTGTCAACGTATTTCTCAAAGAGCAGAAAAAGGCTCAGGTAGAAAGAGAACCACTCCGCATAGCACTACTGAGTGGGGACACAGCCACGCCGGGGTCACTGGTGCCCCAGTGACATGCCAGCCGCCCAAGGCTCCTCCCAGACCAGCCTCGGAACCAACGCCAACCGGAGCTGCACCTTGGGCGGGTCAAGGGTGTTCTGGTTCACTTCCCAGGGACCCAAACCACTCTGTACTCCTCCTCCCTCACGGACACACACAACACACTCAAACACACACTCAGACACACACACATACACACCACACAGGTGCACTCAGATGTATGCATGCACTCACATACACACTCACACACTCAGACATACACACTCACAAACATACCCACACAGATACACTCAGATGTGTGCATGCGCTCACATACACACACACTCAGACACACTCACATACATACCCACACAGATACACTCAGATGTGTGCATGCACTCACATACACTCAGACACACTCACATACACACTCACACACACACCCCCACACAGACACACACACTTACATACACACCCACACAGGTGCACACAGACAGGCACATGCACTCACATACACACTCAAACACACACTCAGACACACACACTCACATACACACCCACACAGATACACTCAGATGTGTGCATGCACTCACATACACACTCAGACACATTCTCACACACATGCAGATGCACAGACACACTGACACACTCAGATGCATGCACACACACGCACACACACTCAGATGGATGCACACACTCAGAAATGCACACCCAGACACATGCACAGACACACACTCAGACTAGTGCACGTACACACACGCATGCACACACTCTTGACGGAATGGGCAGACTTGGTGTTTGGTCTTTGGAGACCTAGTTCTTCTTTATCCCAGACAGAGGGAACAGCCTGTGAGATGTTCTGGAAGATAGAGCACACTTCTTCACTGGTGCAGACAGGTGCAGGGCCCACCCTCAGAGGGAGCTCTCTTCCAGGGATTCTCTCTTCCAGGCTTGGTGTAACCTTCTCAAGGACATGAGCCGCTGAACTTCCACCCAAAGGCCACTCCTTTGATTCCAGGTTCTGTCCCGTCCACCAGTGGCCCCGAGTGCTTGGCACAGGTTCCACAGGTCTGCAGAGGGTGTTGGGCTGAGACCCCACCACACCACACATACACCATCTCAAGGTGCTTGTGTAGCGGCCCCAGGAGGTTTAACATAAAGTAAGCTATTATCCTCTGTTTCCTTAAGAAGCACCAGTTAGATATGTTATTAAGCAATTAGGAAGCTGAGCTTCTATATCCAACAGTGTTTACTTTTGAGGCAGCGGACACACGTTATCAGGGCGCAGCTGTACTTGCCTGCAGTGGACGATTATTAACACACGTTATCAGGGTGCGGCTGTACTTGCCTGCAGTGGACAATGATCGGACAAGAGCGGCCCCTGAAGCACTTGTTCACTTTTCTGAAACAAAGAGACACAGAAGTCACGGCGATGCGCTAGGCCCGCAGCAGTCACCAACGGCCGCAGCCAAAGCAGACAGGCCGTCCTGTGGGCATGGTCCTCTAGTGGCCTGTTCTGACAAAGAAAATCAAAATGACACACACATTTTCCAAGGCTTATTTTTCTTTCCAATATTACATTATTAGACAGAGCCTTGAAAACAATTCTTACATTTGCGCAGGTTGCTTTTTCCCTTAATAAGCGTGAACTCTGGCCTCCAGTCGACCGGCCCATCGGCTTGGGCCCCCCACCCCCCGTCCCCGCCTGTTGCTCTAGTTCGTTTGACTTTCGTCGTTGCGGCATGTCTAGACTCCTCACGGAAATTTTTGAGTTTAGCAATTTACACACTGAATTTCTCACAGTCTAGACACCACACTAAATGTACTCTTACCATGACATCTCAGAACAGCATCTTCAAGACATTTCTTGACCTGTCAGTTTTGTAAGGACATCTAAATTTTGGAGAAACCTCAACTGTGTACAAGACAAATTTTTCCACTTTTATAAACCTGATTTTATGTAAAACAACCCTGTTGTGCAGGTTTTAGATCAGCGTTTATGCAAATTAACAAGAAGCACAGATTAGGGTTTTGTACCCAAGTCCTAAATCAAAACAGAGCACAGTTTAATATTCACTGTGTAAGCTCGAAATTTCTTGTAATTCAATGAAAGACATAAACATGTTTACAAAGTACATCCAAGTTCTTAGGAAAATCTTCCTAAATGAAGAAAAGCAAACACTGAGCTTTGGTTAATTGGAAGGAAAAGTGTGTGAGTGGGTGTGTAAGACGGGCTGTGAGTGTGAATTTACACAATGTAAGACGGAAAATAAAATTTTGAAAAGGATGATGGTGGAGAAAAACCTCTTACTTCATGCTGGAAATGGGAAAATGTCATTTCTCTGCTAAGGCCTGTCCGCTCAGCACGGAGACAGCTGAACGTGGACTTTCAATCAGCGGGTCCTTTTGCCATGGAAGCCTGAGAGGCTGTGGGGCTGGGAGGAAGCCCAGGGTGGTATCTGACAGAGGAGCTGAGGGGTATTCCAGCATCAGGTAAAATGACGCTAATGCCCAGACCTCGGAGCTGGGCTGAGCTCCCACTTACGCTGTGGCCTGAACAGAACAGGTGCCTCTAAGGGAGGCTCCACCCTCCTGACCAGCAGCAGGGCTGGCGGGCCTGGCTGTGCAATTCCGGTAAGACGGGCCTGGAGGTGACCACGCCTGGGCCCAGCCCTCCAGCTGGAGGTGAGGACCCAGGCCCACATGCTGCTCCCTGAGGCCGTGTCATCGCCACTGCAGCAGCGGCTCCCTGCTCGGGCTGGCAGCTGGGCCAAGGCTTTGGGCAGAGGGAATGCGGATGGCTCAGAGCTGAGGGCGCACGGGCATGGGGTCCCTAGAAAGTGCTCTGCCCTCTGAGGATGAAAGGTATTGGAAAACAGACCCGCCTGCTCCTCCTTCTAAACCTCCCTTTCCCCGACTCAGGTTGTCAAGGCAACGGGAGCTTCAGCTCCGACAAAACAGATGCCAGACCCCGAGGACGTGCCTCCAGTGTGAGCGGCGGGGAGCCCGCCAGCCCCATACAGGTCATGTGTGTGCGCGTGCACAGGCATGTGTCAGGCGTGATGCATGCACTGTGTGTGTATGTGTGGAGCCGGGAGCTGGGGCGGCTTGCCGCAACAGGCCCGGTGCCTTCAGAGGGCAAGTCATCCTGGACCCTTCTCAGTGGCCACATCCTTAATGTGTGGACCACCTCAGCTGGGCTCCTCCAGTTCTATTTCCTGCCTGAAGGTCCTGCCCGTGTTTCTAAAGGCTAACTCCAACTTTTGGTCAGTCACCCAGTTTTGCTCATTTTTTTTTCTGATGGGACCAAGCACAAATGGGTCCATTAAAAAAGAAATAAACAGAACAAGAAGACGGTCTTCTTTAAACTGTGCTGGTTTGGCCAAGAACAACACAGGGAGTCGGCGGACCAGCGGAGCTTCCTGTACAGCTGGTCAGGCTGCTCTGTGTCAGAACGCAGTGAGCATCACCTCCCTGGCTAAGAATCGCTGCTGAGACGCGGGTTCCTGGCTGCACTGGCTTCCCCGTGCCTGCAGCCCCGGCCTCTCCTGTGGCACCTGTTTAAAGTGTTATTCTTGCACGTGTGTTGTGACCGGCTGCCTCGGGGGCCCCCAGGGAGGTCTCACTGCACTTTGACATCCACGCCAGCCCCGCCCTGTGCTAACCCTACTTGTCGACAGCCATGAGCAACCAAGGAGGCGAGCAGTGAGGTCCTGGGTGCTGCTGTGGTGGAGAAGTTTATCACAGAGAACCAGACACTTGTGTTGTTACCACACAGAGCATCACAAAAGGCAAAGCAGAAGCAGCACAGAGTCCACACAGCGTCCATCTGGTCGACCCGAGACAGAGACGCGGGTTATTCATGGAGAAGAGCAACGCACAGCTGTCTGGTTTACTTTACTGGAACAAATTGTCAGTCAGCAAGAGGCCAAACATTGAGAAAAGTGGCGACGGCGTATACTGCAACAGGAGGAATTCGCCGAGAGAGAACGGTTAGTGATACAAACCGACCCGTGGGTCACTGCGTGAGAGGGAACCGCCATGCAACCACCAGCAAGCAAAGGCCAGAGGGCGTGAGAGGCTCAGAAAGGGGGCTTCCCACACTGTCCCTGCAGTACAGTCACAGTTTCCAATGATCACTTTTGTGACTATGCAACTGGGCTCATATTACTAGCTGCAACATCACAAAAATGACACTGGCCACCGCTAATTAGCTGGCAAAGTAAGGGTTGTCCGTTTTTACAGAGAGCAGCATTAGTGAATGTCAGTGCACACAGCCACGAGAGAGAGAGACAGAGACGGAGAGAGTTCTTCTAGAGCAAAGCCCTCGCATGTGATGCTAATTATCTCTTAGCTTAGCAGTTTCTCTTTAAAGTGTAAATGTGCTCCCTCTGGGCGCCAGAAATATTTAATTACACATCTCGGTCCCTGATGAACACGCTCGGCCAGAGAGGGAACGAGCTGGGTCTATTGTTCAGAGGGGGCCCCGCAGCCCACTGCCCTGCAGTGACCAGCGTCTTCCCAGCCGTCTCCTCTGCCGGACAGAGAGTCACAGAGCAGCGATTGTGTGTGAGCGCCACGCGCCCTGAGGATGTGACGAGACCAAGGCCTGGGGCCACGTGAGCAGCCCCGACCGTTGCTGAGGGCGGGCTGGCCTTCCCCAGCGAGATGGGCCCGAGGGCCTGTAAGCATCTCATTTCCCGAAACCTTCTCGGGCCCTGTCTCCTGGGACTCTGGAGAGAGGGAAGCGGGGGAATCCAATCTGTCTTCCGACGGACTGCACACACAGAGGGTGGGTTGTGGATTGTCCGATTCCACACACGGATGTGGAGTTAGAAACACGCCATCTGCACATGTGAGCAAGTACACCGGCCGGAGCGGGGGGCCGTCTGCGCAGCTGCGCCCGTTCTGCCGGTACTGACCGCTTTTTGAAGATTCTGTCAGGAAACGGGCTCTAAGCGAGGTTTTTAGAAATAAATTTGTATTAAGAAAATGTAAAAAATGACTAGGCGATCGGGATGGGTGGGGGCGGGGGGCACGTCTGGGTGTGTGTCATGCGCCCCTGCCTCCCTGGGGACGGACTGAGGGTGACGGGTATGACGCCAAGCAAGTGTCTCTCCGGGAGCTGTTTCACGTGCTATTTGATACAAAGGATTATCCAGTAAAAAAGAGAAAACAAACCCTGTTTTGTTTTTCCAAAGTGGACTAAAAGGAGAGAAGTGGTATCAAAGTAACCTTCAGGATCTGCCCCAAATTCAAGACACCCAGCTTTACGCTGGAAACCCCACCTTGACGACAGCAGCACTTGCCACACCCAGGGGTTACGTGTCTGTGAACTGTTCAGACACAAGTCAGTTCCTGATCACGCGCAATTCAAGTGCGTTAAAGTGTGTTTTGTCTTGACTCTCCAATTTCCTGTTTTGAAGATTTACTGGAAGCCTACTTCCAATCAGTAACATGTAAGGGAGGTTCCAGGGAGCGTAGAGTATGGCTCTGTGTAGCCCTCAACATCTTCATTTTCTTTCTAGATGTTTAAAACCGTCAGTTTCAAAACTGCACCACAGATACAGAGTTACGTGTGACCCCAGGCCTGGCGTTTATCCAAGGTCACCCATTAGCTAGTCATCTGGGCCTCATTCTCACCACCATCTCTAAGCAGCTGAGTAGCCAAAACTCTGGGCTGTATTCATCCATACCTTGTGAAATATGAACCCCAGGAATTCTGCCCCGCTGAAGAATCTTACTGATAACCATGGCCACATTTCCAGAATTCTAAGATACCCAGCCCCTCTAGCGTCTAACACCTCTAAAGCTACAGACGCCTCACAACCAACATGTGAGTTACCACAACCTCCCTCCTCTCCTCTGCAGACAACACGGATGTACCTGTGACGCACAAGCATAAGACAGACGGCATGTCTCACAGCGAGCAGCCCCTCAGACCCAGATGTCCCCTCCCTCTGGGGGCAACCCGAGCGCGTTACCCCGCTGGCGGGCCGCGGGTCTTACCTGCGGAAATCCAGGAGGGACCTGGTGGAGGAGGGCACCCCCTGGTCATACCAGCTCAGGAAGTGGAACTGTGTCACTGTGCGAGTCTCGCTGGTCTGCAGGTTCTTCAGGTAGAAGCTCCTCACGAGGAAATCCTCGCACCAGATGTGCTCAGAGACCAGATGCACCTGTGTGGGGGCAGCGGACAGGGCGGGGGCGGGGCAGAGAGCACGTCGGCTGGGGGCCCGGCTCCCGGCGCGGAGCCACTTTGTGGGGCAGGTGGGGGGCCCGTCCAGCCTGCCAAGTTCAACACGGTTTACACAAAAGGTCACTTTGTGCTTCTTTTGTTTACATGTCAGTCAGGGACAAAATAGTCAAATTATTGGGAAAAAATGCGTTACAATCGAAATGAGTCCACTTTCTGTCTTTTCTAAGCCATATAAAGCTCCAAGAAAATTCACCAGAAAAAAATTATACTTTCGGACAAAAACTCAAACGGGGTTCTATTCTCAGTGGCCTTTCATAAGAGAGGCCCCACCCAGCTGCAGAAAGGCGAAACCGAAAGGTTCGTATAGACGCTGCCAGGCCGTGAGCGCTGGGAGCCCAGGGCGGGGACCCCAAAACCATGACCAGCTCAGAGGGGAACATCCGGACGTCTGAGGCAAGCCCTCCTGAGGGACTCTGGTGTTCTGACGAATTTCAATGGGAAGCAAAGTCGAAGGCACACCCTGGTGTTGGTGTAACTGCCCAAGGTCATTCATTTCCTTCTTGATGTGGGCAAGAAGCCAGCCGAGGAACCGAGCTGCCCAGCAGGGGACCCGCGAATCAAAAGGCCGAGTGGGCGCTACGGACACAGGGCCCGGGAAGCAGCGGGAGCCGGGGTGCATGTGGGCCGCGAAGAACCAGGGTCAACAGGGCTGCTTCCTGAAAACAGGCCCCCGCGAGGTCCTTTCTTGGTTGCTTTCTGGCCGAATTTGGATTCATGGAATTTAAAAATGGAAACCACACCATTTCTGGCAGAGTTCCCGTGGCACGGCTGTCTGCAGGGTCTGCTGACCGCAGGGCTGGGCAAACCTCCTGGGGCTTCCAGGGACGGCGCCCGGTGTCTGCCCAGGATGGGACCGCCCACAGCTGCCACACCCCCTGCCCACGGCCCTGCGGGCGCCCTGGGAGTACCTCGTAGATGTGGTAGAGGCTGGAGCCCTCGTCCGGCCAGTAGCGGTAGCACTGCCGGACGCCGTTCTCCGCGAGGGGCGTCAGCATGACGACGACCACGCAGCCGCTCTCCCACACCATCTGCGGACCAAGAGGCGGGTGAGGCGCCGAGCCCCGCCAGTGCGGAGTCAGCGCCCCGGACGCACGGCGCACGCGGGCCTGTCCCCGGGAAACCGGTCAGTTGCCGAGCCCCGTGACTCGCGGAGTCAGCGCCCCAGACGCACGGCGCACGCGGCCTCCGTCCCCAGGAAACTGGTTCCGCAGGCGGTGCGCTCTGCCTTTGCAGCTGAGCACAGGGGCCCACAGTCTGCACGTTCCAGGAGACACTGCAAACGGGATGCAGTAAACCCGTTCCACGCCTTACACCCCCTGGGTTCCCTGCTCTGCTCAGCCACGGGTCCTCCCTGCTGGTCTCTGACGTGCCACAAACAGGCCACTGGGCATCGGGTGCTGGGCCCCAGGCGGGCAGCCTGCCGGCTCGGACACGCCGCTGTTCCGAGGGACACGGGGGGAAATCACGGGCACGTGTGTGTGTGCTCGTCACCACCGTGGGACCAGAGAAGCGGTCTGCTTTGTGGAGCTGCCATCCCACCTGAAGCCGACTCTGGAAGATTCCTGCCCACGTGCGTTACAGAGAGTGCATGCCCACTTCTACCAAAATACAGCAGCTCTGCCCAAAGGAGAGGGCACCCTGAACTGACAGTCGTCCACCGCAGCCCCTACACCAGCTCCGGGACGCGCAAACGGACCCACATTTGAACACCAGGCCTGGTGAGGACACAGAGGCCCTTGAACCCGACTCCTTTTCAGACGCGTGTCACAGCGGGCGGCCGTGGACTTGATGCTCAGTCGCTCACCTCACTGATTCTAAGGGATCCCCGAGCAGCCTGAGGCCCTGCTGGCACGTTGAATGCAGTGACGAAGTCTCCGCATTCCCTGTGCTGGGTTACGCTAACTTCTCAGAAGTCTTTATAAACAACTGCGTCTAGACGTGAAGTTTGTATCCGAGCTTCCATTTCTTGAAAACATAGATTTAACAATCTGATGAAGATCTTGTAGTTTATAAAATCCACATAACTCGGGTATAAAATGCTTTCCCGTCATGCTCTTGTTGCTAAGTCCCCTTTAAATTATATTCTGAAAGTCAGATGTGCGCACGATATCGTCGCTTTTAATATTGGTTCACCCCCACCCCCGTGATGGAAACAGCTAATATTCTTAAGGCCCCTCGTGGTGTATCATCTGCGGTGGAATTTAATGGGACTTGCTGCGATGTTTACAGAAAAGCCCACACAAATATGAATTGCACTCGAGCCCACGCGCTTCCCTCTTCTTCAGTGCAAATCCAACAACTCAAGGCGGACGCCTGCTCTAAGCTTTGCCGGCTCCCAGACTGGCCCTAATCGGCCCTTCTCGCACGCCGTGGTTTAATGTGCCTGGAGAAGGTACAGAAGCTCATTGAAGCCATTAGGAAAATGAGCAGAAACACAGGTTTTATGAGTGTAATAAAAATACAATGATCCGGGCCATAAACTAATCACCGAGGCTCTGCTGTACCCCCGAGTGTGGAATCAGGAAGCCCTCCCCGCCGAGGTTCCTTCTGTCCAGGGACGCTCGGGGCTCTCTGAAGGTGTGGTTGAGAGTGAATCCAAATGAAACAATTTAGACCAACAACTCCAAAAGCACCCCAGGGGATAATACTTCTTTTTAGGTCACTGTGTGGAAGCAGAGAGGGACTGACTAAATTGAAGCTGTCTCACCCGCTCGGGCACCCACTCCCTGCCCACCTCCCACCGCGGTGCCCTGCTTGCAGGGCTGGACTTCAGGGCACACCAGGGAATCCACGGTGGGTTTTGGAGAGAACGCAGGGTCTGCTGAAAGTCCCGGTCACGTAGAGTCCGTTTCTGGACGGGAGATCGCACTCTTTCCAGGTCAGTTTCACAGGGTCGTGCCCGGCAAGAGAAAGGCACGACTTCTATGCCCCGTCTTTGCGATACCTCCTGTGCTCTCTTCAAGGAAGCAGGCAGCAGCCTGGAGTCCTCCCTGATCCTGCTGTGGTCCCCTGAAGCAGCGGCTTTGCTGAGCCGAAGAGCGGATGGTTGATACCAGAAACAGCACTTTCTACACTTCCCGTTTGGTTAGGGCTCAGACAGCACAGTGCCGTGGGGCACGCGGCACGGTTACTGGGCACCTAACACAGGTCAGGACACCACAGGCCACGGCAGGGGGAAAGGGATCGGGCCGTAACGTCTTTTGGTGGCAAAAAGTGGGTGCCTTCTCCCAAACAGGAGGCAGGCACTGCCGGTCCTTGGTCGGATGAAACATGATCTCGGGCGGGGATCCCAAGGACAGGTCCCGGGACTGTGCTTGGAGAACAACCAGAAATGCCCCCTTCTCCTGAGTGTCTCCTCAGACGCAAGGCACCAGCCGTGAAAGGCCACCCTGAATGCTCACTATCACCTGGCACGCGGTGGTGGGGAGCAATGGGGCCCCGGTGGCGACAGTCACTGCTTCACCAGTGGGCGTGTCATGGGAGTCGGGGCGGCGGCTCAGGGGTCCTGGGCTGCGCTCAGATGCTCAGTCGTGTCCAACTCTGTGCGACTCCATGGACTGTAGCCCACCAGGCCCCTCTGTCCATGGGATTCTCCAGGCAAGAATACCGGAGTAGGTTGCCATTCCCTTCCCCAGGGGATCCTTCCCAACCCAGGGACTGAACCCACATCTCTTATGTCTCCTGCACTGGCAGGCGGGTTCTTAACCAGTAGCTCAGCCTCAGGGGTCCTGGGCTGTCGTAAAACACTGGCAACAACCTACACCCCAGCCCGTCTGTGGCACTCAGAGGCCACCCAGGGAAGGGACACGTGATGATAACACAGCTGACACGGCCGAGCACGGGAGCCCGTTCACGGCCATCAGTCCCGGGCGCAGAGAAGGGCTAACATGCAGCAATTCAGACCACGGGCGTGCGTGACGCGGAACACGCACTTTGGCGGCTGTTTCATCCAAATGAGTAAGCTTCCCAGGCGGATCAGTGGTAAAGAGTCTGCCTGCAGTGCAGGAGACATTGGACAGGACAGGTGCGTTGGATCCCTGGGTCTGGAAGGTCCCCTGGAGGAGGAAATGGTGACCCACTCCAGTATTCTGGCCTGGAGACGCCCATGGACAGAGGGGCCTGGTGAGCCACAGTCCACAGGGTCACAGAGGCAGACCCGACTGAGCGACTAAACCACAGCAAGTTCACCAACAGTCGGTTAAAAAAGA
This sequence comes from Bos indicus x Bos taurus, assembly GCF_003369695.1. Lineage (NCBI taxonomy): Eukaryota > Metazoa > Chordata > Mammalia > Artiodactyla > Bovidae > Bos > Bos indicus x Bos taurus. The sequence continues at coordinate 1,136,871 of NC_040079.1, read as the reverse complement.
AACGCCGTGCTGCTCTTGGCTGTGGGCTGGACTTTGTCCCTGAAATGACACGCTGACGTCTTAACCCCTGCCACCGATGAGTGCGGCCTGATTTGCAAAGAGGGTCTCTGCAGATATCACCGGGATACGAAGGCGAGGTTCCGATGCATCAGGGTGGGGCCTAACTGAGCACAGAGGAGGGAGATGCCGGGTGAACGACGGTGCTGCAGAGACGCTGCCGGAACACGCCGGCCCTGCGAGCAGGACGGAGCCTTGTCTTGCTGCTTCAGGGCCGGGAGAATAGCCCTGCTGGCACCTGGGCTGGACTCGGCCTCTGGAACTGAGAGGGAGCATGCTTCTGCAGCTTTCGGCCGCTCCGTTTGTGGAAGCCTGTCACGGCAGCGCAGGAAACGAACACGCTCACCGAGGCCCGGCCTCTATGCCAGGCCCTGAATCGTCCACAGGACTCGGGACACGTCCGTTCGAACCTTCTTTTATTCATCGAATTACACCAGACGGAAGGAAACTGTAGATTCTCTTCACCCGAAGTCTTTCTTGAGTACCAAGTGTATAGCAAAAAAAAAAAAACCTCCTTCGGAGTGCACCGAGGCCTGATCTAAGGCAGGCGGTCTGCGTGGACGCTCAAGTCCGGGGCCGCCTGCTCTGCAAGGAGCTCTGGTCCCTCCGGGGGCACGCGTCCCCTCCCCTTCCCCTCACGTCCTGTGAAACCCCCTCCACCTTGTTCTGCTCTCATCTGTGTGGGCACAGCTTTCTTCCACCAGACTGTCAGCTCCTTGAAGACGGCAGCCCGTCTGGCTGCCAGCTCTACCTCCAAGGCATCTGGCACCAGGCTTTATTATAGTTGATGCTTAGTTGAAAACAATACATATTTTAAAAAAGAGACCATTTGACTGCCTCTCTGAAAAGAGAACTCAAAGAAAACGCTATCAAAGGCTCGCCTGGCAGAGTCCTCCCAGGACCTGTTCGGTGCAGACACGTGCCTCTTGAAACCCCATGTGCTGTTTGCACGCCCGCTACAGTGGCCGCTACGTGAAGTGGAGACAGCTTTTCTCCAGAGCAGGCCGAGCGTGCCCCTCCATCCCTGACGCATGATTTGTTTCCGCTGCCAACTTCTTTTCAGGTGGAGAGATCAGCTTAAGCCTGGCAGTGAGCATGCTGACAAAGAGGTCTGAGAACACATTTTATGTCAATCGGCTGGAACCACACACTCTGAAATCGATTAAAGAAGAGAAAACAGCAGTGTCTGAGCACCTTCTGCAGAGCAGACCCCCAGTCCCGCTCCCGCCCTGTCCAGAGGACGGTCGTAAGAAGCCTGCCCTGAAGTCTTCCCAGCCTCTGGTCTGTTTCAGCCACACAGTCACTGGCCCTGTGTCAAGCTGTGAGTGAGGCAGCTGGCGATCTGGCTAAACGTGAATGAAGGTGATGAAATCTTCACTGTGTCTCGATGCAGGACTCATAACACAAACCCACCTGGTTCCTCTGTGAACAAAGCCGTCAGCATGGGCCTCCTTCGCAGGTAAAACCCCAAAGTAACGGGAGCAAAGCCAATACTTAATCCTGACCTTCAGGAAGGGCTGAGCAGGGAGGAAGGAGTCTTGCAGATATTAAGATCGGACCCAGGGCTTCCCTGGTGGTCCAGTGGTTAATAGTCGGCCTGCCAATCCAGGGGACACGGGTTCAATCCCTGGTCCAGACAATCCCACATACCACGGAGCCACTAAGCTCGTGCACCACCGCTACTGAGCCTGTGCTCTGCAACAAGGGAAGGCGCCACAGTGACAAGCCTGTGCCCCAAAACTAGAGAGCAGTCCTTGTTCGTCACAACCAGAGAAAGCCTGAGTGAGCCAACAAAGACCCAGAGCATCCAGAAATAAATAAGCAAATAAATGAATCTTAAAAGAAAAACCTGACCTGAGCTCAAGTCAGTCCCGATGCTGATAAACTGTAGCAGGCCCCCCTGGCTGCTTTCCCACCAGCTGTGTTTGTGCCCAGGCAGGAAGGAGAGCCATCAACTAGAAACACTTGCCCGTTCACTGGAATCTAGCAAGCGTCCTTTCGCAAAGACAGAACGGCCCGCTTCTCTCTGAGCAGAGGCGAGGTGGCTCGTGTGTGCCACTCAAGCACTTCCACAGCGAGGCCACGCGCAGACCAAGCTGCCTGTTCCCCTGAGCTTCATGCAGCTGCCGCAGAGGTGTTTCTGCCAGGTACTCGACTGTGTGGGAAGCTGCCTGAGCCCGGGCGTGCTGTCACTTAGGAGCACTTACAGCCCCTGGGCTGTGTGCACGTTTCACGTTTAATACACGTGTTGACGTCTTAAGCAAAAGCACCACTCAGGCTGTCATCATTTCAAAACCAGGACCTGACGTAGATGAATCAGATCCACTTGTGAACCAAGGGAAGAAGGAGGAGAGAAGAGGGGACAAAGTCAAAGACTGCATGAAAAAGAATGAAAGAAAGAAGGAGGGAAAGACAGATGAGGGAGCTGACACCACATACGAAAGCAGGGTGTTTTCTGCCGAGGGCCGTAAGAATCAGTTAAGAAGGGAACCCAGGCTGTGTTTTTCACGCCAGCCTGAGCTCTGACCCACACGCCTGGTGGGAGGACACACATATATCCAGGTGCCAGGCACACCACGCCCGACCACACACACGGCACGTTTCCCAAGTCCCACCTCGACGTAAGATGATCAGACAAAAGTTTTCTTTTATCTATAAAGGTCTGTGAATTCATGTGCAGAAAATTCAATCAGAATAAATGTTTGAAGAAAAACGTCCTAGAAAATCTAGGGCCTGTGGTTAAAATGCTTCTGAAACACAGAAACAAAGATCAGGTTTTTCTTAGGAAACTCACGGTCCTCAATTCCTGTAGTCCTTTAACTTAATCAGATAATCCTGCTTATTTAACTTATATGCAGAGTACATCATTCGAAATGCCAGGCTGGATGAAGCACAAGCTGCAATCAAGATTGCCGGGAGAAATATCAATAACCTCAGATATGCAGATGACACCACCCTTATGGCAGAAAGTGAAGAAGAACTAAAGAGCCTCTTGATGAAAGTGAAAGAGGAGAGTGAAAAAGCTGGCTTAAAACTCAACATTCAGAAAACAAAGATCATGGCATCTGGTCCCATCACTTCATGGGAAATAGATGGGGAAACAATGGAAACAGTGACAGACTTTATTTTTGGGGCTCCAAAATCACTGCAGATAGTGACTGCAGCCATGAAATTAAAAGATGCTTGCTGGGAAGAAAAGCTATGACCAACCTAAATAGCATATTAAAAAGTAGAGACATTACTTTGCTGACAAAAGTCTGTATAGCTATGGTTTTTGTGTATGGATGTGAAACCTGGACCATAAAGAAGGTTGGGACCCGAAGAATGGATGCTTTCAAACTGTGTTGCTGGAGAAGACTCTTGAGAGTCCCTTGGACTACAAGGAGATCCAACCAGTCAGTCCTAAAGGAAATCAGGCCTGAATATTCGTTGGACGGACTGAAGTTAAAGCTGAAGCTCCAATACTTTGGCCACCTGATGCAAAGAGCCAACTAATTAGAAAAGACCCTGATGCTGGGAAAGACTGAAGGCAGGAAGAGAAGGAGACGACAGAGGATGAGATGATTGGATGGCATCACCGACTCAATGGACCTGAGTTTGAACGAACCCTGGGAGATGGTGAAGGACAGGGAAGCCTGGCGTGCTGCAGTCCATGGGGTCGCAGAGTCGGACACGACTGAGCGACTGGAAAACCAATTAGATATCGTGCTCTAGAATCAGTCAGTCTGCACGTTAACAGCCCCCGAGTGCACTGCTCCATCCACAGCCTCTCGACATCAGAACGGTACCTCTGCAAGCCCTCCTCGCCCATCACTCGCTGCCCAAGGCTCGTGTAAGATGAATAGAGGAAGTGACTGCGTGGGCATCACAGGGACAGGGACTGGGGACCTCCTCCCGCTGTGTCCCGCCTCTTAGGACCACCAGAAGCCACGAGCCCCGATGTGACGTGGTCTCTGAGCCAGTGGGTATGATGTGACTGGGCGTCCTGCAGACTGGGGGTGCTGGGTGTCTGCAAGGGTCACCTCTGGCTGCTCCAGGCTAGGCTGCTGGGGGCTTGGTGGTACTAGCTATAACGGGGTCACCCTTAGCTGACCAACCAGAGGTGGGGGTGGGGGCTGCCGCCTTCCGGCTCCCTGTCTGCTGGACCCATCACCGCCCGGGTGCACTGGTCAGTTGTGGAGCTCATCACTGCCGTTCTCATCACAAGTTCCTGGAGGAAAACCGTTCGGTTCCTCGGACCTCCCACAGCCCTCCACTCGGGTCTCTTCTTGTCCATCCTAAGAGTGGTGACTGATGGGTGCTGAGGAGCTAAAGTTCTTCAGTTAAATCAAGCCCCACTGCTTGGAAAAGAAAGTACATTGCCCCAGTGAAGACTTCATAGTAGAATATACTTTCAGAAAGTGGGAAATAGAAAGCAATAGGTGGACTTTTTTCTTGGTAAAATGTTAATAAGTGTCCGTACTAATTGGGCACCAGCTGAATTCCAGCTGCCTTCAGCGCCTGTACCTGGGGGTTGGGGCCCAGCTCCTCAGCCCCTGATTGCATCATCTGAAAGTCACCAAAGTCTGTCAAGCAGGGAGGGCAAGGCTGGAAATTCTAGACTGTCTTCCCTGCCCCTCAGCTCCCAGTGAGCAGGGCCGGCCACCAGTCCCCGCCCTGGAGAGGCCCTGGGCTGAGCTTAGGCACCGCTCGGCCGACTGCATGGTCCACGTGCGTGGACAGTGCTCACATGCCTGAACCAGCTGACCGTGCTGCCTGCACTTCTGCTTGGTCCGAAAATATGGGGGAACGGCAGCCAAAATATGAGGGCTCCTTGGACGGTGGCGAGGGGGCTGGTGGACTGGGGGCTGGAGCAGCTCTAGGACGGGTGGGTGATGCCCAACTGGACGGCTCAGTGCCGGCAGCCTGTGCCGGGGACTTGTCCTCCCTGCTCACAGCCCCGAGGCGCTGTTCTCTGAGAAAGCTGGCCCCGGGGCCCCCAGTTGCCTGGTGGTCACGTGTGAGCCTGGCCCCGGCAGGTGACAGACCTGCCCCCCTCCCTGTGTGGAAGCCACGGCCTCCTGAGAAGTCTTCACCCCGATCTAGCCTGGCTCTAGCCTTGCACACTTGCACGCACATGCACAGCTGGAGAGTGTGGTACACGCCCTCTGTGCCTGGAGAGGACGCACCCTGAGGTCCTCACAGCAGGGGGCTGGCCTGAGCACAATGTCCCCATCGCCGATGGCCTCTCTCTCCTCTTTACAGAGACTCACCTGCCCACTCACTGCCCCCCTCACTTCACAGCCCGTGGGGCAGCAAGAAGTGCTGTGGACCACAGGGTCAGGCCTGATCACAGGAGTTGGGTTTGATCATGGGGTCAAGTCTGATCACAGGGGTTGGGTGTGATCTCGGGGGTGGGGTCTGACCTCAGGGATCGGCTTTGATCATGGGAGTTGGGCCTGATCTCGGGGGTCGGGTCTGATCTTGGGGGTCAGGCCTGATCTCAGGAGTCAGGTCTGATCACAGGGTCAGGCCTGATCACAGGAGTTGGGTCTGATCATGGGGTCAGGTCTGACACCTGTGCAGCTGCTGTGGAGATTGGGGGGTCGTGCGGAGCCCTGGGCCTCAGTGCTCTACTGGATTGGGATTCTGACTTTCTTTTATTCTAGTAAAGTATACTTAATGTAAAAATACCTTCCTGATGGGTTTTGAGTATACAGTTCTAGGGCATTCAGGACATTCACCACCACCCCCAGAACCTTCCCATCTCCCCAGACTGAGCCTCTGCACCATCAAACACCAGCTCCCTGACCCCCCGACCGCTAGCCACCTCCCGTCTTGCAGAACTGCCTCTGGGGATCACGCACTCGTGATAGCTTCACCCCAGGTCGTCAGGTGAGGTCACGTCCACCCGTGCCTGCCCAGGGTCCAGCATACAGTAAGTGCTCAATAACTGTTGCCTCCCCTCCGTGGACTTGGATGCCGGCTGACTTCTCTCAAAGCAGGCACTTCAGGCCCAGGAATACCTGGGCTGTCCTCACAGGTCAGAACACATGTCTACAGGAAGGCGGTGGGCCTTACATGCATTTGGGTTTAGAATCAGATTCTTAGAACGTGAGGTGTGAATTCAGAGAAAGAATTCTAATCGCTGGAGGGCGAGTGGCGCTGCACCCTGGCAGAGCCCCAAGAGGTGCAGGGTCAGGAGGGAGGGGCCTGGCTGGGCGCTGCACCCTGGCAGAGCCCCAAGGGGTGCAGGGTCGGGAGGGAGGGGCCTGGCTAGGCGCTGCATTCTGGCAGAGCCCCAAGGGCTGCAGGGTCTGGAGGGAGGGGCCTGGCTGGGGTGGGAGACCCCGCCTTGAGGTGACTGCAGTGTGGGCTGTCACTGGGTCACACCCACGATGTAATGTTCTGGAAGCGCCACGCTTGCGTGAAGACAGAGCCTCCCCCAGCCCTTCCTCTGGGTGTCGCCCCTCATCCTGAGCCTGTGGGGCCCACCTCGTGTGCCCCCTGCTGACGGCCTCGGGTGTCTCTGCTTTATGTTCTTCCTGCAACTGGACCCGGAGGCTTGGTGTGGAGACCACGCATCTGGCTCAAGGGCACCTGGGGAGACACAGTCAGGGAGGTCTTTTTGCTGCAGGCTGTCTCAGAGGCTGTGATGAGCTGACGAGCCTGAGACGGCCTGGGAGGGCGGCCTAGTGGCCAGAGTGTCCACTCCCGCCTCGAGGGACGCCAGTGTTTCCCGGAGGTTCGGTAAGTGCTGACCGAGGTGTCCTCATAGTATCTTGCACTTCATCTCACTTGAATATTTTTCTCCAGTTGCCTCATTTAGAGATGTTTCCTTTCAAGAATGCTCCTTGATATCAGACCTCCATAAATGCTCTAGGACATCCTATGGTTTACAAATGCTGGCACAATGAATGGCCCCCAACAATGGCAATTGCTCAGAACAAGCAGTAAGAAAAATATACCAGCGGCCCCGTGTACTAACCACAAGAACCGGGGCAGAGTATGACCGCGAGTCTCGTAGAACGCCAAGTATAGGGGTCAAAATATACAACGCGTGGCCTGCCACAGGGAAGCGCTCCATGGATGTTAAGCGGTGACTGTGTGAGTGTCGACACAACCTCAGGAACTTGTGCTTCTGTTGGCAAGAGAAGCTTTGCCTACAGGCAGTTGCGACCGGGGCCTGAAGCTGGTAAAAATGAAACCACCCCTCTCAGGCACACCTACACAAACGTGCATGCTGGGATGGCGGGCTGAGGCCGAATGGAAGACGCAGTGACCGTGGAATTCTGATGGTCCTTATTCTGCCACACGACTTGGGGTTTTCTGTGTTCTTTCTGTCTGAGTGCGGAGCCTGGGCAGCAGCAGGAAGGTAACCGAGCAAACCCGCCATGGAATTCCAGCAGCACTCCATAGGCAAGCTGGGATGGGTGGGCTCATGGCTCAGGGGGACAGCTCTGCGTGGGGTGAGGAGGCCCCTTGGGTCCAGGCTGGAGCCGGCCGCCTGGTCCTCCTGGGCTGCACGACCTCTCGGCAGGTGTAATGAGGAGGAGACAGCCCTCAGGGTGGCGGGACCCACTGGTCCAGCCTGATGGCTCGAGGCAGCGATCACGGGGCTCAGCCTGGTCTTTCCTTCCAAGAGTGTGAAGCAGCACGGAAGGGCAGGGCCACGCAGAAGTGTCCATCTGGGTTCCTACATGCAGGTTGGGCCGAGCCACGTCGTCTCACTGACGCGCACTCGTGTGGCCCATGAAGAACCAAGATGATGCCAGTTTGTGAACGCGCGTACAAGGCAAGAGCGGAGCCCGGGTCCCTTCCTGACTCCCAGAAGCCCGCAGAGACTCAAGGGTGGGCAGGAGCACAGGCCTCCTGGGGTGGAGCCAGGACAGGGCTGGCTGGAGAGTTGGGGACGGGGCACAGGGGGCAGGGAACGTGGACTCTGCCAACTTCAGCGGGTCCCTCTGGGTTAGAGATGGTGCAGCCACTGGACCCTGACGGCCTGGCCCTGTGGCCCTCACACTGCTCCCGCCCATCAGCTGTGGACCCAGAGGCCATGCGTCCCTGATCTCATCCTCAGGGTGCACTTTGCCAGTCCTGGGACGCCCGTGGGCCCGACTCACAGTAGGGCTCTGTTTCAACTGCCAAGGAGTGGCGGGACCCCGTGTGCACACCCCTCGGTGCCACCTTCTCAAGACTGCGCTCCCGGAGCTCTGCCGCCTGCTGGACGGTGGGCAGGGAGACCGGAGCGCAGAGGCGAGGCCTCGCTGGCCCCCTGGCTCTCCTCTTACTGGCCAGTGTCCCCAGCGCCCAAGCCTAATCCGAGTGTGCAGTATTTGCTGGATGAAAAGAGACCAGCCTGGCTTCTCAAATGCATTATTACAAAGAATCCACAAGGAGAGACTATAATCTGAGCACCATTTTTTACACCTCATAAGATTAAAACTATCAATACGAGACACATCTGACTAAAATGCAATAATTTACGCATGCATTATTTCATTATATTTCATAAGATAAAGTGACTGAAGCAGCTTAACAAGTAAAAGTCTTTAAAGGTTTAATATCTCAAAGGGAATTTATACTCAAGCTTTGGAAAAGAAGGTTGATCATAAGAAATATGAACGAGCTCATATAAATTCTGAAACCAAGGAACACCTGATGAACACCTGTAAACAAATCTGGATTGGCTTAACTGGATCCAAGGCATTACTCATGATCAATTTATTAAGCTGTTAGACTCAGAACAAAATTTAATTTAAAAAGAGTCACCTGCCAGAAGTCAGCCACAGTCGAGGGCAGGGGTCCTTGGGTGGCGATGTACGCGGGCTTCCTGGGGTCGTGGTCCATCTGCAGAGACAAGAGCACAGGAGGAAGATGAGCTGGGGTAGGGCAGGGCCGGGGAGGCTCGGGGCCCTGAGTCCTGTGCTGACAGCCCCCAGGCCCGACACACACCACCTCTGTGGAAGCAGGAAAGCCCCTGGCTCCTGCCAGACCCCTCCTGACCTACCCCCCCAGGATTCTAGGGGGGCCTTGGCACCGGTGCCTGGATTTTAGGGGGGCCTAGGGGCTGGTGCCTGGATTTTAGGGGGCCTGGGGGCCTGGTGCCTGGAGTTTAGGGGGCCCTAGGGACCTGGTGCCTGGAGTTTAGGGGAGGCTTGGTGCCTGGAGTTTAGGGGGGGCCTAGGGACCTGGTGCCTGGAGTTTAGGGGGGCCCTTGTGCCTGGATTTTAGGGGGGCCTAGGGACCCTGTGCCTGGAGCCTGGCGATGGGGCTGGATGTGCTTCTGACACCTGAAATGGCACTAACTGAGCAGCATCAGTAGAATGGAGGCCAGTCAACCACAGACCAGATGCCAGAGCATCAGCCACGTAGGGGCCACGTGAAGCGGGGCCGTGGGGAGGCAGGGAAGGTGCCCGGGTCACCCACGTGGCGACAGGTCCACGGACGACTGTGACCGCAGAGGTGTTCCGCTGGTGTGGGTGGCCTCCATGGCCACCACTGGCCACACACAGGGCTCAAAAGTAAAGCGGCCGAGGTTGGCACTGCGGGCGCTGGGCTGGGCAGAGGGCGGGCATCTCTCAGACTTGGAGGGGCCCAGCAACAGCGCTTCCTGCCTCCCAGGGTGAGGCAAACCCCCTCCCGTGCTGCTGTGCTGCTCTGCACCCTGAAAGGGTCCGAGAGCCAGCCCAGCAGGCGCTGGCCAGGGACGGGCCCAGGCTTCTAGCAGCTCGTTTCATATTCTTTTTCCACCTTGCCAGACAAGGACCAAAAACAAACAAGCAAAGGAGAATGAGTGGCGAGCTTCCTGGCTGTCGATCCGCCTGAACGCGGCCTGCTGGCTCCGAGAGAGGAAGTCTGGCTTAAAAGACCTTCCTTAGAACAGTTAATTCCAAGACTGACTAAGCAGGAAAAAAACATGAGAACAAAGCCTGGAGCAGCAAATCGGATTAAATCAGACGGCGTTCTCCCTCTCACGCTGGTGTCCCAAGAGGACAAGGGAGGGGCCAGGCGAGGTGTCAGCAGGACGTCCTCACTGTCCCCCCTTGGGGACCACAGAGACACCCCCCAGAAGAGAGCAGGCGGGTCTCCCCTGGGTGTCAGGTGACCACTCACTCATCAGACATACAGCCTCCTTTATTCTTTCCATCCAGCACTGGTTTCTACTCTTTTGACACCAGGGTTTGATGAAAGATTTAAAACACTCCGAATTTAAAGGTACTTGTTAAGAACTCATTTCCGAACATGGTGAAAAACAAGAAAGGTGCAACCACGCGCGATTCAGTGGAGACGCGATTCAGTGGAGGCGCGATTCAGTGGAGGTGCGATTCAGTGGAGGCGCGATTCAGTGGAGACGCGTGGGGATGCCGGCTGGAAGCCCCGCTCACCGGAAGCCCCTCCGAGTCTGGGTCTGAGAAGGGCTCGTGTGCCCTTTAACATGCGTGCGGTGTAGCCTGACCGTCAGCACTTTCAGAGCCCACGGCTGTCAGTCTGAAAGGACGCCCCCAGTGCACCTTATAATTACGTGCACCATGAGAGCGGGAAAGAGCACAGGAGAACAGATGTAAGTCGCTCCATCAGCACAGCAACGTGACGCTGGCTAAGGGAGGGGGCAGGAAAAAAAACGCTTTCTGTGCATCTAATTTAGTGATTCGTAATTAAAACTGGAAATTCACAACAACACACAATACAGGTAAAATTACGTTACTCTTGCTGAAAGCCCCAATTAAAATGTTTCAGTGGGAACGTGCTTGGCAGAAATAAGGAGTTTTGATGTTTAAAATATGCATTTGTTGGGGGTGACAGCTATTTACAGGGACCCTGTCTCTTCCTTGCAAATAGTTCTGCATGAAAAGTATAACCCCACCTCCTTTTCAAATGTGCTTTTTTGCCCAAAGCAATTCAGAGAGCAACGCATTTTAAAATCCTTCGTATGTACAACCCAGCACATTTAGCTGCTTTCACAGTGAGAAAATATGTGATTGAAAGCAAAAATCGGATCAGGGTTTCGGGAGGTAAATAAGGCCCCCTGTGGGGAGAGGTCTCCATGTCACTCTGTTGCCATCAACCCGAGCTGGAGATGGGAGGACGTGGGGTTGGGGGCAGAGGGTGCGCGATGGCCCATGTCACTCCCCTCCCCCTTGACTGTATCACGTGGCTGCCGCTTGGACGGCAGGAAATGATCACAGAGCAGCGACCTGTGCCACCAGCTCAGCAGTCGCTCGGAAGACAAGCACCATCACCTCATCCCTCGCACGTTCTCTGTGTGTAGCAAAGAGGAGGCCTTGCTCACACACAGCAGCCTCTGTCCAGTTTTGTGCGTCTGTTACTGAACGAAAGTAAAGCAAACATTTAACTGAACAGCAGGCGTCTCAGCACACTTAAGACTTGCGGGGCAGGATAGGTGTGGTGGTTGGAGGGAATTGTCAGTTTCCGGGAACATGACTCCTCGTGCAGGCACGCTGGCTGCTGCCCCGGTGGGTGGGTGAGGGTGTCTGCACTGGCACTCCTAGGGGGGATGAGCGCTGGCTTCCGCTGAGGTCAAGGCTGATGGCCCCCCTTCTTCCTCACTCCTTTGTAGCGACTTCCTTCTGTATGGTTGCTGTGGTCACACAGTGCGCCAGGGCCATGGGCAAGGTCAGGCTCTCTGGCTCCCATCTCAGTGTCTGTAAACTGGGGTGGGAGGGGCTGGAGAAGTGCGACTTGGCTCTACGGGTCCTTTAGCTCTGGGATTCTGGGATTTTTTTCAGAAAAAGTAGACCCCCAAAGTTTGCGTTGAGTCTCATGAAGACGCCACCTGGATAACCAACAAGGACCTACTGTGTAGCACAAGGAACTCTGCTCAGTACTCTGTAATAACCTAAATGGGAAAAGAACTTGAAAAAGAATAGATAGAGACATTACTTTACCAACAAGGTCCGTCTAGTCAAGGCTGTGGTTTTTCCAGTAGTCATGTATGGATGAGAGAGTTGGACTCTAAAGAAAGCTGAGCGCCGAAGAATTCATGCTTTTGACCTGTGGTGTGGAGAAGGCTCTTGAGAGTCCCTTGGACTGCAAGGAGGTCCAACCAGTCAATCCTAAGGGAAATCAGTCCTGAATATTCATTGGAAGGACTGATGCTGAAGCTGAAACTTCAATACTTTGGCCACCTGATGCGAAAAGCTGACTCATTGGAAAAGAGCCTGATGCTGGGAAAGATTGAAGGTGGGAGAAGGGGACAACAGAGGATGAGATGGTTGGATGGCATCACCAATGTGATGGACATGACTTTGAGTAGGCTCCTGGAGCTGGTGATGGACAAGGAAGCCTGGCATGCTGCAGTCTCTGGGGTTGCAAAGAGTCGGACACGACTGAGCGACTGAACTAAGATACATGTATATGCTTAACTGAATCACTTTGCCATACACCTTAAACTAAGACAGCATTATTAATCAACTATTCACCAGTATGAAAAAAAGACATAACCTGAACCAGGGTGCCTGCAAGGTGTGTCCCTAGAGATTTGGTTCAATCTGTAGAAGGAGAGTTATAATAGAGCGACTAGCTCTAATCTGCATCAGAAAACGCACCAATATTTCCCTGATGTTCCAAACAAAACTCATCTTGAAAGTTAAGCCGTCAGCGTGTTAAGACCAGGGCACCCATGTTCTGAAGCCTTGAGGGTGGCTTGGGGGAGGCTGCGGGCTGGTGTGCAGGTGAGGGCAAGGTTGGTTCTGCCCCCAGACCACGTATACTTGCTTTTCATAATATGCAAAACAAATTTCACACATGGTTTCTAAAAACAAGACCCTATCAGGCAGAGTTTTCAAACTGCTTTTCCAGATACCAAGTCTTATGGTGAGAGTTTGCTGGGAAACAGTAGTCAAATCAGTGGGAGAGAGTGTGGCTTATGAACTTGAATTATTTTCGTATTCATACAAGTTGAGATTTAAGAAAAATAATCGATATAAACTATAATTGGGCTTCCCAAGTGGTGCTACTGGTAAAGAACCCACCTGCCAATGCAGGAGATGTAAGAGATGAGGGTGTGATCCCTGGGTTGGGAAGCCCCTGAAGGAGGGCATGGCAACCCGCTCCAGTATTCTTGCCTGGAGAATCCCATGGACAGAGGAGCCTGCTGGGCAATAGTCCATGGGGCCGCAAAGACTCAGACACGACTGAAGTAACTTAGTATGTACGCATGCCAACTATAATTATAAATACATGGATGTTCGCTTATAAATCTGAAAACCAAGGAATTGTTCCCCCATTTGGACAATTTCTTGTGATGTTCAGTGCATCTGAGCAGTTATTTTCTGAAGAGTCAATTTGTACTACTTAAATTTGTTAAATGAACTGAGTTTAAAAATTAAACAATTCTCCCCCTTTATTAATAAACAGAGGAGTGATGAGTAAGTTTAATTCCAAGTGTCACTGAGGTGTTCAGACTTGCCCCTGGTGAGGAATGTGTGTGCTGTCACACTAGTGGTAACACTATCCCTAGTCCACGCCCGACAGTGACCAAGCTCCCGCGTGGCTGACGGTTTCTCTCACAGAACTCCCACAGACCCTGGTGACCAAGCTCCCGCGTGGCTGACGGTTTCTCTCACAGAACTCCCACAGACTCTGGTGACCAAGTGCCCGCGTGGCTGACAGTTTCTCTCACAGAATTTCCACAGACCCTGGTGACCAAGCTCCGGCGTGGCTGACGGTTTCTCTCACAGAATTTCCACAGACCCTGGTGACCAAGCTCCCGCGTGGCTGACGGTTTCTCTCACAGAATTCCCACAGACTCTGGTGACCAAGTGCCCGCGTGGCTGACAGTTTCTCTCACAGAATTTCCACAGACCCTGGTGACCAAGCTCCGGCGTGGCTGACGGTTTCTCACAGAATTTCCACAGACCCTGGTGACCAAGCTCCCGCGTGGCTGACAGTTTCTCTCACAGAATTCCCACAGACTCTGGTGACCAAGCTCCTGTGTGGCTGACGGTTTCTCTCACAGAATTTCCACAGACTCTGGTGACCAAGCTCCTGCGTGGCTGATGGTTTCTCTCACAGAATTCCCACAGACTCTGGTGACCAAGTGCCCGCGTGGCTGACAGTTTCTCTCACAGAATTCCCACAGACTCTGGTGACCAAGCTCCTGCGTGGCTGACGGTTTCTCTCACAGAATTCCCACAGACTCTGGTGACCAAGCTCCTGCGTGGCTGACGGTTTCTCTCACAGAATTCCTACAAACTGGTGACCAAGCGCCCGCGTGGCTGACAGTTTCTCTCACAGAATTCCTACAAACTGGTGACCAAGCGCCCGCGTGGCTGACAGTTTCTCTCACAGAACTCCCACAGACTCTGGTGACCAAGCTCTTGCGTGGCTGACGGTTTCTCTCACAGAATTCCTACAAACTGGTGACCAAGCTCCCACGTGGCTGACAGTTTCTCTCACAGAATTCCCACAGACTCTGGTGACCAAGCTCCCACGTGGCTGACGGTTTCTCTCACAGAATTCCCACAGACTCTGGCAACCAAGCTCCTGCGTGGCTGACGGTTTCTCTCACAGAATTCCCACAGACTCTGGTGACCTCTGATTTCAAAGCAGAGATGGCACATTATTTAGCACTCATGGCTTCCCTGAACTTTAATGAGGACCAAGTACGAATATGACGGGTGTAATTACTGTAGTATTGTTCTGCGCAGCTGGGGCTTCTTGGGCTCTAATCGTAAGCTTCTCATTCAGCTCTGCCAGGAAGCTTGTTGTCACGGGACCATCAGTCATTTCAGGGAGAAGAGGAGTTGAGGAGTTCTTCTAATTCATACTTAGACCCCAAATTTGAACAGAAAGAATTGTGGGGCAAAATAAAAGGAAAACATAAAAAGACACTGAAAGGTCATGTCTCTCTCCTGGCCTCACCTTCTGACCCATGCTCCTGCCCCGTCGTTGGGCCTGGGAGGCTGTTCTAAATCTCCGCCAACAGGAGAGAGACGGGGAAGGTGTAGGAGTGGGGGGCTGGGCAGCTCGGAGAGGAGGGGGCGGTGATGTGGCCTTCAGCCCCTTATCCTCCGCTGGTCCTAACTAGCCTGAAGTGGCCCAGACGTCTGAAAGCCGGAAGCCATTCAAGGGGGAGAGGCAGGCACCCCCACACTGAACTCCCGTCTCTCAGACTTGAAGGAATTTCTCTGGCCTGTCACATGTTCGTTCCAGGGAAGGAGCCCAACAGGACAAAGGCTGCTCCCCCTTCTGCAGCCACAAACCCCAGCCTCATCGGAGGAAACATGGGGAAATCAAGGGGGCTTTCACTTGGCTTTTTGAATTAGAATTGATGAAAAAATACCAAACTCACCAAGAGTGTTTACTGAGAAGACTGAAGGGCTCCAGTGAGGCCTCTGCACACATGGAGCCAACATTTGATGTCTATGCTGCCAGAAAGGAAGGCGTGACTCCTTAAAACAGTCCCAGAAACACTGGCTGGGGCTTGGGCGGGTGTAGATGGGGTGCTCACTGTGAATCCCCTTCTCACAGCGCGTGTGTTACATGGAGCTCCCACCGTGTGGTTGTGAAGTGTCAGGAAGTGGGACTGACCCACGGTGCACCGGCATCACGATAATAGGGTTCATGCGACAGAAGCGCTGAAATAAGCCACCACGATGACAGCGGTCTGCGCTCGGCGGTCCTGCGCGTGGCAGACAGGGAGCTGTCGCAGCAGGGTCACCCCGGAGGACAGCAGGGACTGTGGCTGGTGGCTCGCACAAGGCTCTCTCAGGAATCAGAGACAGCCCCGCCCGCTCGGCCACCGACACTCCCAGAGCCTCAGTCGTCAGAGCCCCAGGACGTGCTGCATCCGGCACGCCTGTCTGTGAAGCCAACTTGAGAACTTAATGAGGTGGCCTGGCCCTCCCTGAAGACCAGCGCCGAGACCAAGGGGACCAAGGGACACAGCCCACACCCACACCCACTCCTCACACTCTGCTGCGGGTCCAGGTGGTGCCAACGCGGCACTCTGAGTGGAGACAGCAGGCTCAGCTCACCACCTGCCACCTACTCTCACTCCAGCCCTCAGGCCCACCTTCCAGCCCCTCTTCCCCCTGTGTTGGGGGGCGCTCCAGAGTTTCCTCCTAAGTGCCCCCCCCGCCCCACCCACCGCTGGATGCAGGGCAGGAAGCAGGGGGAATAGCGGCTGAGGCTAGGGGTGGGGGGGCTCTCCAGAAGCCAGGAATGTGCAGGACAGAGACCTCCCCAAGCCCCCATCTGATACCAGCTGCCCAGGGAGGCGTGGCTGCGGCCCGCCCACCCCAGGAAGTGAAGACCCTGCCGCTGGGAAAACCAGAGGAAACCAACCTAGTTTCCACCACCGCCAGGCCCTCCCTCATTCAACACGCACCAGGTTTGGGTCTGTTTTTTTTCTGTTTCCCCCAAGTAGGGAATAAGGATTCCCCCAAGTCATGGGTTCCAGCAGCAACTTCGCAGGACGCTGTTGCTACAGGCTGACCAGGCCCTGTGCCCTGCACCGTGTCCCCTCTGCCCCGGATTCTGGGGACAAGGGCCGTCGAGAGCAGGCCGGGGTGGTGCACCAGCCCTGGCACCTGACAGGGGCTAGTAACCTGGAGGAGGCGAGTTACAGGGTGGAGGCTAGTTACCAGGTGGAGACTAGTTACCAGCAGAGGCTAGTTATCAGGTAGAGACTAGTTTCAAGGTGGATGCTAGTTACCATGTGGAGGCTAGTTATCAGGTAGAGGTTAGTTTCAGGGTGGAGGCTAGTTACCTAGTAGAGGCTAGATACCAGGTAAAGACTAGTTACAGGGTGGGTGCTAGTTACCAGGTGGAGGCTAGTTATAGTGTGGAGTCTGGTAACTTGGTGGAGGCTAGTTACCAGAGGGAGACTAGTTACCTAATAGAGGCTAGTTACCAGGTAGAGACTAGTTACAGGGTGGATGCTAGTTACCAGATGGAGACTAGTTACAGTGTGGAGGCTGGTAACATGGTGGAGGCTAGTTGCAGGGTGAAGGCTAGTTACAAGGTGAATGTTAGTTACCAGGTGGAGGTTAGTTACCTGGTGGGGGCTAGTTACCTGGTGGAGGCTAGTTACCAGGTGGAGACTAGTTACCAGGTGGAGGCTAGTTTCAGGGTGGATGTTAGTTGCCAAGTAGAGACTAGTTACAGGGTGGATGCTAGTTTCTGGGTGGAGGCTAGTTTCTGGGTGGAGGCTAGTTACAGTGTGGAGACTAGTTACCTGGTGGAGGCTAGTTATGGGGTGGGGGCTAGTTACCTGGTGGAGACTAGTTACAGGGTGGATGTTATTTATCAGGTGGAGACTAGTTACAGTGTGGGGGCTGGTAACCTGGAGGAGGCTAGTTATAAGGTGGATGGAGACTAGTTACAGAGTGGATGTTAGTTACCAGGTGGAGGCTAGTTTTATTGTGGAGGCTAGTAACCTGGAGGAGGCTAGTTACCAGATGGAAACTAATTACAGACTGGAGGCTATTTACCCCGGGGGGAGACTAGTTCCTGGGTGGAGGCTAGTTACTGGGTGGAGAGTTACCTGGTGGAGACTGATTACCAGATGAAAGTAGTTACCTGGTGGAGACTAGTTACCAGGTGGAGATTGGCTCAGCTCTTGACCCAGGGCGGGGCTGGCCTACTCCTTCCCCCAGGCTTGGTGGGTGGCAGGGTTGGTACTCACGATGGGGCTGGCGTTGATGTAGTCGGAGCTGCTGTGGCTGTTCTCCGATTTCAGCCGGATCCGGGAGTGGTCATCTGCAAGCCCAAGGGCAAAGCGTTAACCCATGTGGTGTGTCTTCAAGGGCCACCGCTCGCCCCCCCGAACTGCTCCCAGTCCGTGCCTCCTCCCGTCACCCCCACTGGGGTCCTTCGGTCTCCCAGCCCGTGCCTCCTCCCGTCATCCCCCACTGGGGTCCTTCGGTCCACCAGCAGAGCGTTAGGTGTGTGGGCACCCAGTAACTGCTCCCAGCCCGTGCCTCCTCCCGTCACCCCCACTGGGGTCCTTCGGTCCACCAGCAGAGCGTCAGGTGTGTGGGCACCCAGTGTTGCTCTTGCGTCAAGTTCAATGCCAAAGCTGGCTATCACTCAGTTGTGTCTGACTCTTTGCGACCCTGTGGGTTGTAGCCCACCAGGATCCTCTATTCATGGAATCTTCCAGGCAAGAATACAGGAATGGGTTGCCATTTCCTTCTCTACGGAATCTTCCTGGCCCAGGGATTGAACCTGGGTCTCCTGCATTGCAGGCAGATTCTTTACTTTCTGAGCTAAAGATAATCAACTCCATGGCAATAGCTCATGCAATGTTTGCTTTTAAATGACACATATTCAGTAACATAGAGAAAATAAACACCAACATAGATATTAAGCTATTAGCCCACCATTCAATACACCCAGTTTTGTGGTCTAGAAATGACAAGATACTCATGTTTAGAAGAATGTAGATTTAAAAGGGGAATAAGGGCAAAAGAAAATGAGGTTGAAGAGGGAGCCAGGAGCCACGTGGGGACTCATCGACATGAAAATGTGCTTTCAATGGGCACAATAACTTGACCGATGCTGAAATCAGACACTTTGGTGGGGAGTAAGGGCATGCTCCATCATAGCTTGATGTGTCTGATCTGTGAATCATCCCTAATTTTGGTTCTGGAACAAGCACTCCCCTGCCTTCAGTGATAACTCTCTCTGCCTATTTGCAGGGACTTTGCAGTGAGCAGGGCACCCCGAGGGGTCCCGAGTCTCCTGCTTTCCTCCTCTCCCTCAGCAAGGTGCGACCTTGAAAATGGGAAGTGCTGAGCTCTGCTGTCAGCCCGTGCTACAGCGGGGCCTGAGGGCCCCACCCCACCTGCTTCTGCCGAGAAGATAGAGCCCCGCTGCAGCCCCAGAGGCCTGCGTTTCTGCGGCAGCGAGCATGTCACCCCAAGTCCGAGTCTGGATTCCTGGCCCTTCAGCCGGGTCTCCCCACTTCCTGCCCCCGCCCCTGGGAACAGGTCGGGGAGTGGGGGCAGGAGAGCTCGGGGGCTTTGCTCTGGTGGCTTCTTTCATTTCTCTGGGAGACTTTATTCACTTATTTTTTGTTTTAGATGGTTCTGGGAGTCAGGAAACTTGGCAAGGCCTATAGCTGACTGAACCCGGAAGTTACCGTCTACCCTCCTGTGCGTCTTATTAAGGTATTAACATTGGCCGTTTCCAAGCAGAGATAAGACAGGTAAGAACCATCTAGATATCAGGAAGGAGTTCACACTTGGCACGTTTACCTGAGCAGAGGTGACATGGAACGCACCCTGTGGAATGTTCTGAAGGTGTTTACGATGGCAGCTGCCAAGCCTCCTGCTAAGATGCCACCGATTCCAAAGTCCCCTGGACCCAATGACTTTGGGTCCTGCACAGATTTATGTTCTTGAGAGACTGAGAAATGACTGCAGCAGGAAGTTGCAAAGAATTTACAAGAAAAGCCTGTCAACTCTGGCATTCCAACGTGCTACAAACACTAACCCTTAAACGCACTTCAAGAGCCCAGTTTCTCGGTGTGTTGGGGGAGGGGGATGAGCCGCTCAGAAGCCGGGCCTCTCTCTGAATGGAGGCTGCGCTTGCTGCAGCCACGCAGGGGTCTGGATGCACAGGGCAGGGCTTCCAGACGGTTCCTGAGGGCCTCACTGCACACTCCTTCCATGAGCCCGCTGTGGGCTCTGCTGACAGCAGCAGTCAGCTGCTCCCAGGGTCTGAGAACCCAGGTCCCAGGGCAGGGCTGCTGGTGATCGCAAGGGTGGGGCTCGGAGCTTCAGAGGGCCCCGCCCACCCGGGCAGGGTGGCCCCCGAGTAGCACTGAACTGACACAGCCTTGGGGGCTGTCGGGTCCCCGCATCTCCACAGAGCCCCACGAGCAGCCAGGCCCAGCAAACCAAGGACCAGCTGGGTTTTCTAGCAGGAGAATCGAGAAAGCGGGTCCTAAGTTCGGACATCCCGGTGAGCTCGGCTCTCTGATCGCTGACGGGACAGAATGAGCAGGGCTGGAGCGTGAGCATGCCTGTGAGGACAGCACGCAGCCTCCTGCACCCTGCGGGTGCCGGCCCAGCCACCTTCGTCCCTGCAAGGCACCCTTTCTGAGACGCCCCTGAGTCTGGGGCAAAGGCTTCCAAAGCTCAGAGTTCCGCTTCCTTCCCATCACATATCTGACTTGGTGGCAACATCCTCATATTAGAATTGACAGTGAAGTTGATTTTTTTAGCGTGGCACCGTCTTTACCTCCCTCGGAGACACTGAGCGCCACCCTGGAAGGGCCAGGGTCCAGTGAAGGGCGGTTGCGTGTAGCAGGGATGCTCCAGTGGGCACGTCACTTGGCTGGGCATGTCTTATATTTTGTGGCTTGCAGTTCCTGTTTTGAGGGCGGCTGCAAGTTTTCCTCATGATGTGAAAGGCACAGAGAGTGCCTGGCAGGATCACCGATTCGCTCCCGGTCAGCAGGTGTGGTGGAGCTGATTCTTCACGATGTGAAAGGCACAGAGAGTGCCTGGCAGGATCACCGATTCGCTCCCGGTCAGCAGGTGCGGTGGAGCTGACGCCAGGGCCGGGGTGAGCAAGTCCCCGCCCCTCCCCCGAATGATTCCTTCGTCTTCCTCGGACAAACACATACATCTTTTTGGGGATCAAACTCAACATGATGACTCCAGCCACAGAGCAAGATATTTCACACCCGCAGCGCTGGTGTCTGAACGAAGAGGCGGGTGTGTCCTCAAGGTCTTCGTCTGAGACGCCCTCGGAAGCCAGGACACGAGGAAATGCAGGTCGCGTCTCCCCGCGGCACCTGGCTCCATCACGAGATTCTCCTCTCACGAGATCCTCAGTAGTAACTTCAGCCAAGAAGGGAAGGAGAAGAACTCCTCTCAAGAAGAAGCTTGATGAACCAGCCCTCTGTGAGTAACCTTTCTGAACCCCTATAGAATTACTGGTGTTATTCCCATGTTTAAAAACGATGTCTTGAATTCCTCTCATGGTCTATCCAGTACCTGTCCTGGTGTTTCAAACTCATCACCTCCTTCTTCCTGGAATACTGTGCCAGACAGAGCAGGGGCCATTTTCCCATTTTAGGCTGAAGAAACTGAGGCTCCAAAAGACCAAGTAACTGGCCTGGCAAAGGCCACAGCACTGAGGGCTCAAGCAGCCCTGCCTCCTGCTAGCCACGTGATAGCTGAGTAAACGGCTCAGTATCTTAAAGTGTCAGATTCATCATGCGGAGCCTAGGACGCTGCAGTCCGACTCACAGGGCCGTTGTGTGAACGGCTCCCGTCAGGTGCCACGTGAGGCCTGGCAGACGGAAGGGACTTAGAAGCAAGGTCGAGACCACAGACAGACGCACACCTGACTGATGAAGGGTCTGCTGGGCTGGCGAAGCTCGCTGCATGGCTCCGACGAGTCGTCAGCAACCTCAGGATGGTTTTCACAAATGCCAGTGAGGAACAGGTTTTAGAACTGCTTGGCTATGACGAGGGCAGAGGAGCCTTGAAGCGGCAGACTCTGGAGGTGACTGAGCGTCACCACCCAGGCTTCCTTCCAGCCTGGGCCATGGTGTGGACCCTCCCCACACTGCCGGAACCCAGCTCCGGACAGTGCAGAGGCCGCCTCCACTGTGATCTCCCACACGGGCCCCTCAGGATGGGGCTTTCCTGGGCTCCCCGGTCGCATCACTCACCCTGCCGAGTGTGCCGATCCGTGGGCGAGTCAACAGACTTCACCTCCCTCGAGGACGTGACTCATCGATGCTGCTGACGGCAACGCAAGCCGGGAGTCTGTAGAACCCGCTGGTTGACAGCAAGCAGCTCCAGCCGAGGGAGCTTCTGCCTCCGGATGGTCTGCCAGTGTTGCCTCAGGGCCCTTGAGCTTCTCAATTTGCTGTTATGACTGAGATGGGACCATCACGCTCGCTGGCTGACAGCAGTTTCTCCACTTGGAAGGCGTGCCAGGGGCGTCTGAGATGGGCCAGCACTGTCCAGAGGGCTGCAAGTCCTCCACAGAGACCCCACGTCGGGCCGCGCTCGGGAATGACCCAGTGGTCACCAGCTCCTTCCTGAATTTTGTGGGTCTCCCGATGGGTGAGCAAAGCGCGAGCATCATGGGGGCTTCCTGCAGGGTGGCCGCCCAGCTCGGCACGTGAGTGGCCCTGAAGGTGGGTCACAGCGGCTGGAGCTCAGTGGGACCCCCTGTTCTAACTACGCACAGACCTTGCACTCAGCGTCTACAGGGGGAAGGCCTCTCGGGGCTCGGCCTGTGTGCCGGGCAGGAAAGGACCCCACAGGCTTCAGGTCATGGCCCAGGCTGTCCTGGGGCTCCTGGGGTCAAAGGTTGAACTGTGCCCCCCAGGACCTCGGGCTGTGGCCTTGACGCGGAGCTGGGTCTGTGCAGAGGGGATGGGCACAGCAAGCTCACAGGCACGGGTGGGCCTCACCCCACGTGTCTGGGGCCTGGAGAGAAGTGGGGAGGTTTGGACTCAGACCCAGGCACACAGAAGGGAGCATGCAGACGTGAAGGCCGAGAAGACGGCCTGGGACGGACACCCCTCAGAGCCCCGGCAGGCCAGCCTCGTCCTGGGCCCGGCCTCCAGCCCGTGAGGACACAGCTCTGCGGCCCGGGCGCGCCTGCCCCCAGGGCTGGCCTGTGTCTGGGCCTGGCTCCCTTAGGACGCACCGACCTGTGTGCCCTGCTCCTGCATCTCAGCTCTTCCAGGTCCCACACCTTCAATGACCGAGAGCAGGACTTTCCTACCAGCCTAAAAAAGTGAGTTTTCTATGAGGAAAGCAGGGAACAGGCGCGAGGTGGGCCCTCACGAGCCTGGAGGAAGGGGCGGGGAGCTCTGCTCAGAGGCCCCAGAGGCACTGGGGCCTGCGGGAGGCTCCAGGCTGGCCCTCGGTGGGTGCAGTGCAGACACCAGGGCGCCGCAGGGTGGCGGGGAGCGCGGTGTGCCCGTGTTTGCCACAGTGGTCGTGTGGCACACGCAAGAACGACTCTGCAGAAACAAGAGCTCAGACACCGACCAAGCGAAACCACGCCGTCGCACCGTCCCACCCAGAGACCGTCAGCCGGCACACCCCAGCCACCCGCTTCTCTGAGCGAGGCACCTGCCCCAGGCTGAGCGGAGGGCTGCGGACAGACAGCGAGGGGCGCGGCCTCCGAGGGCCCGGGTAGGGGGCAGCTCAGCCATGCTTACATGAAATGGGCAAGCCTGGTCTGCTGAGCACAGGGCTGTCAGCGGGAGCAAGCGGCCTCCTCTGGGCTGACTGAGGGCCCTGGTCTGCTGAGCACAGGGCTGTCAGCGGGAACCAGCAGCCTCCTCTGGGCTGACTGAGGGCCCTGGTCTGCTGAGCACAGGGCTGTCAGCGGGAACCAGCGGCCTCCTCTGGGCTGACTGAGGGCCCTGGTCTGCTGAGCACAGGGCTGTCAGCGGGAACCAGCGGCCTCCTCTGGGCTGACTGAGGGTCGATGGAGGGTGACACCCGCGTCACCTCCAGCTGACAGTCTCAGCATCTACAGGGACCAGGGCGGATGTGCGACCTGAGCCTTTGGGACGGGGTCTGAGAACAAGATGAAACCCCCTGCTCCCAGGCCCTGCCAATGAGGACGCCTGGGGAAGGAAGGGGAGCAAGTTTGGCAGGAACTGAGTCGCCTTAACAGAGACGCACCTGTGACGGCAGGTGGGAGAGGGGCCCAGAGGACACTCCGACCGAGGCTGACGTGGCGGAAGGGGGCCGGGGCGGGGAGACCCGTGGGGGTCTGGGGACGGAGTCACCGGGACACGAGGTGGAGCAGCGTGTCTGGCTCCGCTGCACCTGTGACCCCGCAGGGGGCGGCCGCCCGCACCCCCGCCCCGCACGGAAGCCCGCCTCAGGGTCCTGGGCCTCTGTGTGCAGCATGGGAGGGTGGATCCTCCAGGAAAGGAGAGCCCTCGGGAGGGGTGCTCAGCGCAGCTGAGCTGGGGGAGCACAGGGCTGCAGTTTAGGTTGACACCTGAAGGAGATCGGGCATGAGGGGACATGGCCCAGAAGCCCCCGAGGCCCCCGGTGCTTGACGCAGCTGCAGCAGATAATTGGTCCTCCTGGTGTGCAAGTCACTCAGTCGTGTCCGACTTTTTGCGACCCCGTGGACTGTAGCCCTCCAGGTTCCTCCATCCATGGGATTCTCCAGGCAAGAACACTGGAGTGGGTTGCATTTCCTTCTCAGGGGATCTTCCCGACCCCAGCAGATGCTGAAGCCTAAACAAACAGTCCGGTTACTTGTTCTTTTAGGCCAGGAGGTCCACCAACACGGGCCTGAGCAGTGAGGAGGCGACTGTGCTTCTCCGCGTCTTCATCTCCACCAGAAAGGCGGCTGGCTGTATCGACGGTGTGGCTTTTCACACAGAAACATGTTCACGATGCTCTGGGAGAGCTGCGGCAGAGGGCGGGGTCGGGGGCAGAGCCCAGCTAAGCGAGGGGGCAGGACCAGCAGAACCCGTGTCCACAGACCTAGCCCTTCAACACTGCCCGTTTATGCTTGTCCTTCTGCCCAGAAGCCTGGGGTGAGTCTGAATCAAGGTAGTTCTCCGGGTTCCAGCCTCCAGCTGCTCCCAGGATCCTGGCCAGGACCGTCCCTCTTCACCGCATCACCCCAACCAGCCTGGCTTCCCTCCTCCACGCCAAGGACCCTGGTGATGACCCTGGGCCTGTCTGGAAAACCCAGGCCCCTCTCCCTAAGTTAAGGTCAGCTGATGAGCAAACCTCAGGCTCATCTGCAACTCCCCCTTCACGTTGTCGCGAAGGCGGCACCCGCATGGGCCCCGGGGGCAGGACGTGGGTCCTGGGGCTGGTGGTCTGCTGCCGCACGGGCAGGGGGACCGAGCGGGACCCGTCAGACTCAGGCTCCCTCTCAAGAGCAAAGTGACTCTGCGATCTGGGGTGTCTGCTGCCTGTCACAGGCCCGGGGCGGTGCGGGTGGCATGCCCCTCACCCAGGGCCGAGATCAGGCCCGAGGCTGACGGAGACGGCCGTCAACCTGATGGCTCCTGACACCTCAGTCCGCTAAGAACTCTAACTGAAGTGAGCAGCGAGAAGAGGGGGTAAGAAGGAGGAGGAGGGAGGGGAGGGGAGGGGAGGGGAGGAGGGTCAGAAACGGGAGTACAGCTGGCAGTCTGACCCTCCTGCTAAACGCTGACCTCCTGGAAGTCTAAGCAGGTAACCACTCAGTTCAGTTCAGTCGCTCAGTCGTGGCCGCCTCTTTGCGACCCCATGGACTGCAGCACGCCAGGCTTCCCTGTCCATCACCAACTCCTGGAGTTTACTCAAACTCATGTTCATTGAATCGGTGATGCCATGCAACCATCTCATCCTCTGTTGTCCCCTTCTCCTCCTACCTTCAGTCTTTCCCAGCATCAGGGTCTTTTCCAAGGAGTCAGTTCTTTACATCAGGTGGCCAAAGTATTGGAGTTTCAGCTTTAGCATCAGTCCTTCCAATGAACACCCAGGACTGATCTCCTTTAGAAGGGACTGGTTGGACCTCCTTGCAGTCCAAGGGACTCTCAAGTGTCTTCTCCAACACCACAGTTCAAAAGCATCAATTCTTTGGTGCTCAGCTTTCTTTATAGTCCAACTTTCACATCCATACCTGATTACTGGAAAAACCATAGCTTTGACTAGACGGACCTTTGTTGGCAAAGTGATGTCTCTGCTTTTTAATATGCTGTCTAGGTTGGGCATAACTCTTCTTTCAAGGAGCAAGCGTC
Source organism: Bos indicus x Bos taurus (assembly GCF_003369695.1). Lineage (NCBI taxonomy): Eukaryota > Metazoa > Chordata > Mammalia > Artiodactyla > Bovidae > Bos > Bos indicus x Bos taurus. The sequence continues at coordinate 1,111,118 of NC_040079.1, read as the reverse complement.
TTTTTATTTCGTGGCTGCAGTCACCATCTGCAGGTAACCACTGTTGTCAGCTATAACGATGGGGTCATAGTTACGTAGGAGAAGGTCTTTACTTTAGGAGACACAGGCTAAACCATTTAGACACATAAAACCCACTTTGAAATAGTTCAGCCAACAATGAAGTAAAACAGCCAGATCACAAAACTGAGTGGCAGCCATGTGGAGTCTGGCCCGTGGGGATGTAGGCGATCATCAAATTATCACTTCAACCTGAGGATCTGAAAACTTTTGTAATAAAAAGGGTGGGGAAAATGATGCCAAGCCGGCGTTCTTTGCAAAGCACCCGCGGGACTGGGTGGCCAGGAGCCCCCTGGGGTCAGGAGGACGGGGGACAACCCTTGTCGCCCCCGACGCCCTGGCTCACCTCTGGCTCCAGGTTCTCGGGTGGCAGTGTGAAGGGGACGTTGCACACGTGGCCTTTCTGCTGTGCGGGTGTGTCAGGGCTGCAGGGCGGCGGCAGGCGGGCCGGGGTCACGCGGGGAGCAGCCATGGGCATGGTCCTTCCGGGTCCGTGCCTTGGGAGGCAGCGCTCTGCATTCATCTCCTTGAATATGATATCATCAGTGACTCGAAATAATCTGAAACATGCTTATAAACCACATGGAGAGCAAACACCGACAAGGAGGCACCGTGATGAGCGGGTGTCGAGCTCCCCTAGGCTTTGAACAAGGGTGCGTTTATCGGAAGTGAATGCAGAGTTCAGTGCTGAGTCAGGATGGACAGATGAGGGCTGGGCCCTGTGAGGAGCCCATCACACGCTGAACGGACACTGGGAACATCTCGGTGGAGGAAACACAGCCCGGCGTGGCCCTCTGAAGGCTGTGATTGGCTGCTCGGGGTGAGGGAACCAGCACGCATCCAGGAGAGGGCCCAGGTCTGGCGCCCCCCGAGGTCCCGGGTCTCTCCGAGCCCCCGAGTCCCCCTGAAGCTGAGACTCTGTGCAGCCTCGGTTGTGAGAGGTGAGACGTGCAGACACCAGGCCACAGGAGGTTGGACGTCTCACATGTCCAGTGGTCCAGCTTCCAGGAAGGGAGTGAACAGGAGGCAGAAGCTGGACCTGGGTGGCTGAACTGTGCAGACGGTCGGCATGGGCCCCAGCCCGCCAAGCAGCCCCTCTGCTCTGGAGGGCTCTGGAGTGTTGTGCCCTCAGCCCCGGGCCCTGACTCCAGAGGCTCTGGCCCTGCAGGGCTTAGCTCCACGAGGAGGTCTGGTAGCGTCTGGAACACGGCCTTAGCCTCTCCTCTGCTTCCCTTAGAAACTGTTCAGTCCCAGGCAGCCCAGCCTCTGCGAAGGAAGAAGCCCACACACTGCTGCGGGATTTCCTTTTTGGCACCAACGTATCCACGGCCTCCCCCGTCTGGAGGCAGTTACTCAGCTCGTTCTGAGGCCATAAAAGGGGGGGTGAAGAAAAGACAGTGGGTCAGGAATTTCTCTGGACGCGCTGCTTTCTTGGGCAGCTTCCTCACACGAGAAGAAATCCAGCTTGCTGTCAGATTCAGGAGAATTTCCCACGACTGATCACTACAGGCAAAGCCGGTCACTCCAACGTGACCACACCAGGATGTTCACCGCGGAGATCCTGCTCAGAGTGGGGAAAAGCGTCAGCCCAAGGTTTGCTTGGAAAGAAATTTTCTGTGTGTTTTGAGGGAAGTGGTGCTTTGTCAGGACGGCGGCTGTGGGTGTATTTTAGATGTTCAGTCCGTGGAAGTGTGAAGTCTTGCTCACTTTCCTGACACGAGAGTCTCAGATGAGTCCCCAGAAACATGCAGGGTGTTCGTCATCACAGGGCACACAGACAGACTCGAATCCCAGCCCCTTCATCTGTCAGGTGGGGGAGGCCGGGCGGGGTCGGGGGCAGGCCCGGGAGGGGTGGGGGCAGGCCCAGGCAGGGTGGGAGTCAGGCCGGGGAGGGGTGGAGGAGGCCTGGGAGGAGTGGGGGGCAGGCTGGGGAGGGGTGGGGGGCAGGCCGGGGAAGGGTTGGGGGCAGGCCCGGGTGGGGTGGGAGGCAGGCCGGGGAGGGGTGGAGGAGGCCCAGGCAGGGCGGGGGGCAGGCCCGGGCGGTGTGGGGGGCAGGCCAGGGAGGGGTGGGAGGCAGGCCGGGGAGGGATGGAGGAGGCCCAGGCGGGGTGGGGGGCAGGCCTGGGTGGTGTCAGGGGCAGGCCTGGGAGGGGTGGGGGGCAGGCTGGGGAAGCATTGGGGGCAGGTCCGGGAGCTCGGGGATGGCACGCGACATGATCAGCCGGCCACCGTCCTTTTCGTCACACACGGCTGAAGCTGGTGCCACGTGTGATGCGGCTCCCAGAAAGAGCCAGGAGGGAGTCGCTCAGACCCTCCCCTGCCCCGTCTGCCAGGTAAGGCCGTGGACGCAGCTGTGAGCCCGTCAGCAGCAACACCCTAAAGGCCACAGCTCGAGACACGGCTTCATGGACCTTCTGTCCATCCTCCGTGTCTGCGTCCTCAACTTGACCTCTCCGGTTTCATCGCTAAGTACCCCCGGACTTCCATGTCTCTCTCTTGCTATTATGAGTCAGAATCACAGACTTTAAGATGGCATACCACCATAGCATCATATTCTTGTCCTTAGCTTGTAAAGAACAGGAATATGAGGGAATATTGCATAATTCTTTTAAAAATGCAAAAAAAAAGGCACTTTAAAGCATTTTAAATTCTTTAAACTTCTGAACTATATAACAGGACCCAGCACAGCACCAGCCAACATCTTGTAAATCTGCCTTCTTCTTTGAAAGACAATTTGTTTGCAGCTAGAACCTTCGGGCTGTCAGGGATGGGAAAGTTGCTGGTCCGGCCACTTTGAACTTCCCACCAGCCTGCTGATGGGGACGCAGCGGGTGCCCCAGCCTCAGCTGGACCGGAGCCAGTGTGGGCGGGGCGTGGGGGGCGGGGAGGTATCAGGCGGGCAGGCGACCAAGAGACATGGATGGGGTGGAGGGGTGGGGCCCGCACACGGCCCTGGGCGGGTCCAGGTGGGTGCCCCAGCCGTGCCCATCGGGGAGCATGGCGGAAGCCCAGAAGCACTCCTGTCTCCTGGGCGGAGGGTGGATGTGGTTGTTGGGGAGGGTGTCTGACACATGACGCTGTAATGAGCACCCTGACACCCACGTGGTGTCAACATTGGCTTCAGGCGCCAGGGTGCGTGGAGGCCCACCCTGTCTACACGCTCTGCTCCACCACGGACATCGCTGCACGTGTGGAGGGAACAGTCGGACAACACGAAGCAGATCTCAAGAAGCAGCCGTTCTCCTTGGTGGAGTCTGGTGAGACCACCAGGAGTTTAATGCACGCCATCGCCCTGGGGTCCTGCTCGGGGAGGCTGCAGGCCGAGACCTGACCACCGGGTCTCCTTCTGAAAGCTGAGAAGGCGGGAGCGTGGAGGACCGAGCCAGGGACGCGTGTGCGGGACGAGACCCACGCGTCTGGGGAGGCTCTGTCCACCCGCCTGTCTCTGAGACCAGGCTCTGTGATGGCCACATGGTCAGGAACGGTGGCTTCTGGCTCGCGCCCCATGCCGGAGTCCGGCCAAGAAAGCACTTCCTTGTGGAGCCCTGGCTCCAGCCCACGTGCAGGCGGCAGGCCCGAGGCTCTGGTCCGAGGGCTTCTAGGGCCCTGGTCCCCTTGGGGTTGGCCCCCACCCCCGCTGGAGGCTGAAAACAGGCTGTCCTGCGTCCCTGAGGCCCCGGCCTGTGGACCCTCCGGCTGCAGGGCGTATGGCCCGGAACCTGTCTCCTTCTGGCTGGCGCTGCAGGAGGGCGCTTGGGGAAGAGCCTTTGAACTTGAGTGTTTATCTTGCAGCCCCAACAACCAAGGAAACCAGAGGCTTCCACACAGGCTGACCATCTGCCCCACACGGCTACTCATCTGGGGTGCAATTGGAATCCCCCACCCAGATCCTCCCTGAGGACAAGGGCTGAGCGTGGTTGACCGGACATCGCTGTTGGCCAGCAGTCCTCAGTGCTCAGTGCAGTTCAGTCGCTCAGTCGTGTCTGACTCTTTGTGACCCCACGTACTTCAGCACGCCAGGCCTCCCTGTCCATCACCAACTCCTGGAGTAATGTCTCTCCTTTTTAATATGCTGTCTAGGTTGGTCATAACTTCTCTTCCAAGGAGTAAGCGTCTTTTAATTTCATGACTGCAGTCACCATCTGCAGTGATTTTGGAGCCCAAAAAGATAAAGTCTGTCACTGTTTCCACTGTTTCCCCATGTATTTGCCATGAGGTGATGGGACTGGATGCCATGATCTTAGCCAGATGCCATAAATGTTGAGCTTTAAGCCAACTTTTTCACTCTCCTCTTTCACTTTCATCAAGAGACTCTTTAGTTCTTCTTTGCTTTCTGCCATAAGGGTGGTGTCATCTGCATTATCTGAGGTTACTGATATGTTGATATTTCTTGGTGCACAGCAGGTACTTAAATATCTGTTTGTTATTGGCTTTCCTTCTAAATATAAAACACAAATTGCAATGGCCCCTATTTTTAGAGCTCTTTAGGGAAAAGCCCTTCAGACATCACAGAACTGGTCTGAACACCAACTAAAGTGTTAGAAAAACCTTACACCTAGAAGTGTGTTAAGATTTTCACAGGAGGGTGTCATTCCGGGCTCGGGTCCAAAGCCACACAGGTGCGTGTCTTGGCTCCTCCTGTCCTGTGAGCCGGGAGTGAGTCGCTGCCGTTGCCCACAAGCCAGAGTGTCGGCCACGGCATCCCCCAGGCAGATGGGCAGCAGGAGCTGGGTTCCTGCCTTTGGGTGACACCGCCTGGCCCCCTGGCTCCCAGCGCAGGATGCAGGCTGTGTCCTCGCGAGGGTGCTGGTCTTCCCTCTGAGACCTGAGGGGCTTTGCTGAGCCCTCGGACACGTCAGCCCACAAAGTACGTGCTGTCACGTCTGAAGTCTGCCTGAATCCCTCCTGCCCTCCGCCACAAACTCACTCCACGCGCACAAGTCACTCATCACGTGAAGCTGGCACTTACATCAGACACTGCTCACAACACACGTCGGACTCCCACCCCCATAGGGGGTGTGTATTAATAACAGACCCCCCCCCCCACCCCCACCACCAGCCCCAGCCTGGAACCTGCTGGAACATGGGAGGCTGGAGCATCTCCAGATAGTGACGGAAGGCAGGAATGGCCGGGTGGGGAGACGCACATTCAGCCCGCACCGCATATCCCTTCACGCCCCTGGGGGCCTCTGCCCCTGCAGTCGCCTGTCAGCTCACACAATGTCAGGGAGACGGAGGGCTGGCATCTCCCCGTGTCCCCTCTCTTGGCAGCGACTCCTGCCAGGCAGCAGGTGCCCAGCAATGCTGGGGAGACCTGTCTGTTCCTTGCACAGCCTGCCCGGCCTGCGAGACTGCCTCACTGACCCCATAGCCCTGAGAGTCCAAGGGCGATGATGTGATCCCCAGGAGAGGGGAGGACGAGGCTCCAGGCGTTTGGAACCAAGCCCCGAGTCCACAGCAACAGCAGCAGCACAGCCTGAGCTTGCTGGCATCTACCTGTGCCCACCCCCACCGCCGTGCCTCCAGGACCGGGTGGGGCTCGCAGGGCGCCAGGCACGGAATCCAAAATTCAACACAAATGAACTTATTTACAAAACAGGAAGGGACACAGGGACACAGAAAACAAACTGATGGTTGGTACCAAAGGGGAGGCGGGGAAGGGATGACAGGAGTTTGGGATCAACACACACACACTTCAATATATAAAACAGATACTCAACAAGCTCCTACTGTGCAGCACGGGGAACTATACTCAATATTCGGTAATGACCTGTAAGTGAAAAGAATCTGAAAAAGAACAGAGGTGTGTGCGTCACTGAATCACTCTGCTGTACACCTGAAACGAACGCAACGTTGTAAATCAACTCTACGCCAAAAAAATAAAAAAGTGAAACGACCGATGTCGGCAGAGCGGGTAGATACGGAGGAGGGAGGGCTCTGGAGCCCCACGAGCCCTAGAGGAGACCCTGGAGCGGGGCGGGCGCAGCCCCTCCCCGCCGCCCCCAGAGCGGGCGGTGTGTACAGGAGAGCACCGCCAGGCCGCCCCCGCCCCCCGGAGCCGGGCGGTACGTACAGGTCAGCACCGCAGGGCAGCGGTTCTTCGGCAGGTTCTCTTCCCTCTGGGCCACGAGCGAGCTGCTGGGCTCGGCCTGGTAGGCACACAGCGCCTCCCACTCCTTCTCCAAGCGGTTCTTGTTCTTCAGGTGGTCCTCCATGTAGGCCTGGAACAGAGAGCAAGCGTCAGCAGGTCCACCTGCGGGGCGTGGGCCCTGGGGCGGCCCCGGGCGGAGCCCACGCTCCACCTGCGTGGACCGGGCGGGGCGGGCTGGCACCGCTGCGGGGAAGGGGCCGAGTGCGAAGCAGACGTTGGGGGGGGGGTGTGTTTCGCGTCGCAGGGCAGGGAGCCCGCGCCAGATCCTCGCTGGGGCTGCTGACCTTGCTCCCGCCTCTGCACAGAAGTCGTTTTCCTTACGACAGGCCGGCTTCTCTGAACCCACCAGGGGGATGCAGTTTGCTCTGATCGGCACAGTGTTACGTGGCCGTCAGTGTTAAAAAACAAAACCCCAAACACAAACCAAATGTCTGACCTTCATCTGCTCTGATCTTAATTTTTCCAGGCACCTGCCTGTGGGCAGGGACACAGGACAGGTGGACAGGCAAACTGGCCTCCTGAACATTCCCTCCACAGACTCCGGAGCTGGTCTGTTCACTCGCCTTACTGATCTGTTTAGTCCAGAGATGACCGCGGTTTTAAGGAAAAGAATCTCAAAGGACCGACCCAGGTGGTTTTATTGGGCCCAAAGGAAAGTCTCATCTTCTAACGTCTTGCTTGTGGTTTTCAAATATGTCCACACAGCAAAGTGAAACACATACACATGTGCACACACACACGTGCACACATGCACACACGGAGCCGGGTCCCTGGTCAGGCACTCCAGTGTCCGGCCAAGATTTACACCTCTTCCACGCCCACCCTGACCCCTCTGTCGGCCCCTTCGTCTGCTCAGTCCAGCAACCACCACTCCAGTGACCATCACTGCCCTTGACTGCCCCGCCTTATCGGCACCCACCCCAGGGGACAGACGGGCACGTGAAAAGGAAGGAAGCCCACCAGACGGTCGGGCTGAGACCTCACACCTCTCAGTAAAATGCGGAGTACAGCTGGCCTGAACGGCTTTGTATTATTCACTTAACAAACACCGACTCTGTCCATGCTGGTCCGACTGGTGTGTGTATCTGTGAGTGCACGCTGAAGCGGGGTGTGGAGGCTGGGTGCCCGAGGGTGCTGCTCCAGGGGAGGGGTCACGCTCCCGGTTGCCTGGCCCAGCTGAGGTGCCCCTGGCCTGTGGCTCCGGGAGGGCCAGTGACAGGCCCTGGGTGATTATCACACGTCCCTCGATCCCCTGCTACAGCCGCTTAGGGGACCAGCAGATGGCCTTTCGTGCAGATGACAAAGAACTGTGACCATGAACCCTTTTCAGGGACAGACCGTGAACCTCAGTAGCTCACCCTCGTGAGGAAAAGAAACATCACAGCAGTTCTAAGCCCACTCCCCGACACGGCCCTTGGGTTTCAGGAAAAGAATTTCAAAGGACTGACCCAGGTGGTTTGATTGGGCCCAAAGGAAAGTCTCATCTTCTAACGTCTTGCTTCTGGGTTTTCAAATATGACCACACAGCAAAGTGAAACATCTTTAAAGCAGCAACTTTAGGGCACAGTCCAGAAAATGTAAACCACACACTGCTTTCTTTGGGGACAATCATCATGGAACATCACATACATATTTTTTGTACCAGTTACTCTAAAAAGGATGGCATTTTTGCACGACACTGTACTTAAATCTGTGTAAATACTGACCAGCTTATTACCTAGCCTTAAACACGGTGTGTGTGGAGGTTCCAGGAAGGAGGGTAGTTCTGGGTAAGTGTATGGTCTCAGTGCTTCTGGGGTTACTTTTCCCAAGACTGGTTAATGTACAGTCTTACTCGTGGGCATAAAACGGTTCCTGGCAAAATGATCCGGGATCCTCCCTTTTCTTTGGAAAATGCTGTTCATGAAGCCCATCGGGGAAGAATGAGCTTCTTTCTGAGAACTGTTGTTTTCTAGCAGTAAGCTATACGGAGACTTGCTGGTTCTCTCCTCTAACAGTAAGTCTCCGTTGTGTCTGACTTTGTGACCCCATGGCCTGTACGTGGCCCACCAGGCTCCTCTGTCCATGGGGTTCTCCAGGTGATAATAGTGGAATGGGTTGCATTTCCTTCTCCAGGGCATCTTCCTGACCCAGGGATTCAACCAGGCTCTCCTGCATTGCAGGCAGATTCTTCACTGCTTGAGCAATCAGGGAAGCCCCAGATGAGCTTCTTTCAATAAAACATGATGGATTCTAAACTGATGAGCCTTGGAAGGTTTAATCCAATCTCAAATGTTGTCTGCAAAAGGGGCCTCACACTCGAGCCCACGAACCCCAACTACTGCCCTGGTGCAACCCAGAGCCCGCGCTCTGCCACAGAAGCGATCGCGGTGAGGGGCCCCGGCTCCTGCAACTGGGAGAGCCTGAGCGCAGCCAGAAAGAAAAATGAGTAAAAGAAACGCAAACACCGAGACAAAGCTTTCCTCCTCTCGACGTGCACTGCCGCGGTCAGCTGTGCTCGTCCTGCTCCGGTCGTCTCAGTTGATCTGTTCCGAGCAGCGGTGCTTCTCTGTTACACCTTTACAGAGCGTGGGTCACCGTGATAAATGGACATAATTCCCATCCGCGTCTGAGGAGCCGTCGCTCCCTACGCTTGTGGATTAGATGCTTTTCTTCTGAGACATGGGAGTGAGTTTCACGTTGTCTGTGGGGAAGCCAGGCTTTGGTCGCAAAAGAATGAGTTTTACACAAAAACAAAACCTGCCACCGTGACTTAATACCACGAGGGCCCTTCTTTTCAAGGGTGTGATAACAGGTGGAGGGGTGCCTCCCCGGACACAGTCGCCTCCTGGAATAACTAGGTAAGTGAACAGGAAATTTAAACACTCCGCGTGCTCCTCCCCCAGACTGTAGGTGTTCCAAAAGCTGACGTTTAAAATACTTTCATTTAACGTGTGTGTGCCTGTATGTGTGTGTGGGGGGTAGTGGGTATGGCAGGATGGCCTAGTTTAAAAAAAGCGGTACCTTTTTATTCCATAAACAGCACAAGTAGGACAGGACAGAAAGTGAAGGGAAGCAGAGTGAAACAGAAGCCGCTGATGACCCCCCGCCCAGAGCGAAGCTGCAAGGCTGCGGTAACTGCCACCGTCCTTGGCACGTGCGTGAGCTGCTTTTTCATGTTGCTATTGCTTCTCTGTCCTGATAGCTGCTGCCTAGGCCTTGGACGACATCAGTACTACGGGGTTTTCTCACTTGAGCTGAAACGATGCTGAGACGAGGGTCTTCCAGACGCACCGTCCTGCCGCCTCCTCCGCTTCCCGCCTCAGGCCTCCTTCCGGTTCCTGCACAGGCGGGACTGTGGTCACAATACCACCTGCTCCAAATGCCGCCACCGGTGCCCCGACAGCATTTGCTCTGTCCAGACTTCATGCTACCAACCTGCCACGCTAGCCCAGCAAGAACACTTCCCCACTTGAACTCGTCCCCCGTCACGGTCATTCTCAACACTTCACGCCGATTCTGCCACGAATCCACCCAGACGTCCAGGTCTGTGCAGACGCCACCTTCTCCTTCAGGCCCGTCCCCGCCCTGATCTTCCTTTCCCACAACCCGCTCCCCACATCAGATACTCACTATTGCAAAACCTGAGTCTCTGTGACGTGAATCCCTTCTGCTTTGTGGGTGCCAGACCCTCCGTCCTCTTGTGAGATCGCCTGTTCCAGGCTGGGGCCAATGCTGCACGCACTTAGCACAGAGTCAGTATTTGTCGAGTGACTGACATAATCTGGAAACCTGGATGCTGTTTTTCAGTTGCTAAGTCACGTCCAGCTCTTTGCAGCCCCGTGGACTGCAGCACGTCAGGCTTCCTCGTGCACCACCATCTCCCAGAGTTTGCTCATTCACGTCCATTGGGTCAGTGATACTATCTAACCGTCTCATCTTCTGCCTCCCTCTTCTCCTCCCGCCTTCAATCTTTCCCAGCATCAGGGTCTTTTCCAACGAGTTGGCTCCTCCCATCAGGTGGCCAGAGTATTGGAGCTTCAGCTTCAGCATCAGTCCTTCCAATGAATTGCTTTCCTTTAGGATTGATTGGTTTGATCTCTCTGCACCAATCCAAGGACTGCTGCAAGGGACTCTCAAGAGTCTTCTCCAGCATCACAAATTGAAGTGATTTGTATTACTTAGGTTGTATATTGTATATTGATAACTGGCAATCCAAAATTTTTGCCATCAAATCTAAAACTTGGAAGAACCGCCCCCCAAAGTACCATAAGGAGTTTGGAATGTTTCATTAAATATTTCCTGCTGCCTTCTTCCTTTCTGAGTTACCCAAGGAACGTCCATACAATTCATGTCGAATGTTCCTGTGACAATCTCAAGGTCTCACAGGTTTTTAGGCATGGCCAGAGTTCAGAAAGGTCTTCTCCCAGTCTCCCCCACTGTTTGATCTTAACCCCCTTCAGCGTCCAGGTCTGTGGTGTCTCTGTGGGTCACTTCTGTGGACCTCGTGCCCTGGGTGAGCAGCCTCGTTCGGGATGTGCTGTGCGCAGTCCCAGTGTAAGGAGCCTGTCTTCCCCATGGGTTGTGAGCTCCTGGGGTGTAGGGACCTGTCCTACACCAACACCATCACCCCCACAGAGGAAGCCCTGGGTACACAGAGCAGAGCAGAGCACGAGTCACCAGCACTGGAGCAGGGCTGGTCAAGTGAGGGAGGTCCCCCACCACTTGGAAGACCCCAGTCAAGTGCACAGTCAGGGTTCAGCACCCATTGGCTCAACTTGAAGAGCTTAGATAGTTGAGTTAAGACAGCTACGTAGTTCGTAAGGGACCTTTGGAAGCAAGTCTTTAATCCTGAAGAATTGCTCAGTACTCTCCCCTGGACATGGGTTCTGGCGGGCTCTGGGCTTACGGGAATTGTATTCCCAAAAGCCTGGGTCTATCGGGAACGTCACTCGGGCTGAGTTCAGGTAAGTCCCGAGTGCGAAGGTTTCTAAAATCTTCTTGAATTGTACTTTCCAAGAGCCTAGGTTTGAAGCACTTGCATAGAAGATAATCCCCAGATCAAACCATTCATGGAAAAAAGTCTTGAGCTTTCAGAATATGGGTTTTCTACATTTGCAGTCAACCCGGCTGACAATGACCTCTTGAGCCTTGACCACATGATGCTACCATGGGGATGGCTTTCACAGAACCCAGTTCATGAGATACTGACTCAATCTAAGGCGTTCCTCTTTAACTTCCTTTTATTTCTGACTTTAACCTTCCAGTTCCCGAGCTCGCGTGCCCTTTTCTGGCCCACATGATTAGACTGCTTCGGTAGGAAAACGACCAACAGTTTCTGGGCCATGAGGACCACGTGCCACGAGACGACTTTTCAGGACACACTCTCCATATGTTGGACGAACCAGCTGGCTTCCACATTTAATAGAATCAATTTACTCAGAATCCCGAACCTTTGGGACAAAAATTACTGCATTATAATGTGGAGACATATGTCCTTAACTTGTTAATATCACCCCAGGGTTTTTTGCATGGTTTTCTGATCAAATTGTCAACTACTTCAGGTCAAGAAAGTGATTCCTAGGAATATGGAGCGTTTGGGATGCTCTGGAGTATAAAAGAGTTTTGTTAATAATCACAGGAACATATTAAGAAAATAATCACAGGCACATTTTTGTATCTTTGGGAAGTTAATTTTACCATCACTCTCAGAGCCTTTGTGAATGCCTAAGGGAGTTTTCCAATAGGAAGGCAACTTCAATAAAACAGAGAAGGCAGTGAGCTTGATTTCAGAAAACTTCTTAATCATGTAATAAACAAAAGGGTTTGGTCCCCACACAGACTTTTTGGGCAAACCATCTAATTTTACTTACCCTTCATATACTGCTATGCAAAAACGGGAATTCTAGTACATATTTCTAAGGTAGTGCTGGGGCTTGAGTGAGTTAATATATGAATTATACTTTGTGACTATAAACTATATACAGATGGAAAAGATGGTGTTTCTCATGAGAGAATATCTCATGTCTCTTCCATATTCTGTGACTACAGTGTTCTGGGGACAGTACCATCCTCTAATGAAATACAGTATGTTAAGTCTCCACGGACAGCAGCTGCCAACTGCGGCCTGAGCACAGGAGGCGGGATCACAGTAGAGTTGTTGCTGTGAAGCCGCCTTGTCTGTGGTCAGCCTCCTGACGCTACTAAAGAGGCGAGCAGCAGCATCACCAAGCTCGTTGGTCATGGTTTCGATGCTGCTTCCGATTCACCAGGGATGGTGGTCCCTCTAACAAGCCCACCGCCTCCTCACAGCACGGATCAGGCAGGACCCTCAAGCTCCTCCCCACTGCATGCTTCTTATCCCTGGGTTCAGATGGAGGTGTCGTGAGCCAGCCTTGAGGCGCCACTGGAAATGCCAGTGTAGAGACGTGAAGCTGAGCTGCCGACCTCTGGGTGGAAAGAGCTGGTGATGCCAAGTGGGACTGTGACCTGGCACCTCGGATCGTGTCGGGATCTGGACTGTTTCACCAGCACTGTTTTACCAGTGTTGGCATCAAGGGTCATCTCCAGGGTCACAAGGAAAGAATCCCAGTCACTGAAATCATCTACTTCACCACCACATGACTAGCTCGATTTGTCTTCGTCAAACAGCAACAAGCCAGCACTTTCCTCATGAAACAGAATATCCATCGGAAGGACTGATGCTGAAGCTGCACTATTTTGACCACTTGATGCAAAGAGCCAACTCATTGGAAAAGACCCTGGTGCTGGGAAAGACTGAGGGTAGGAGAAGAAGAAGATGACAGAGGATGAGATGGTTGGATGGCATCGCTGATGCAATGGACATGAGTTTGAGCAGACTCTGGGAGAGTGAAGGACAGAGAAGCCTGGTGTGCTTCTGTCCATGAGGGTCACAAAGAGTTGGGCGTGACTTAGCAATTGAACAAGAACAAAACAAGCCAGCATCTGTGGTCTCAAGGGCTTTGGACTGTGACTGCTCCAAGGAGAGCCACGGGCACCCGGCTCCCTGGCCCCCAGGCCGTCCTCTGTGCTGCAGGAGTGTTGCTGCCCACCTCTGAATGCTGGGAGGACCAGGCTGGAGATCTGTGCGAGTTGGTCTGAATCCAGCCCACAGAGCTGGGATCCTGGCAGATACTGGCTGCCAAGGTGCTCGACCAAACTCACGTGGAGTGGTCACGAGAGCCTGGGTGAACAGTGCAGTTTGAGTTCTGTGAAGTCACAGAAATGATGTTACTCTGGCATTTCTGACCACTACCAAAGGGGTTTCCCAGGTGGTTCAGTGGTAAAGAATCCATTTACCAACGCAGAGGTTGCAGGATTCATGGGTTTGATCCTGGGTTGGCGAAGATCCCCTGGAGAAGGGAGTGGCAACCCTCTCCAGTATTCTTGCCTGGAGAATCCCATGCACGGAGGAGCCTGGCGGGTGACAGTCCCTGGGGTTGCAAAGAGTCAGACACGACTGAGCGACCGAGCACGCACGCATGTACCACTAGCAACGAGAGGGTGACACCCTGAGAGGGGAAAGGGGACTTACTAAAGATAAAAATGAAAATAAGCTTTTAACACAAAAAACTGGAACTCATAAGGAGGGCGGACCATTGCTAAAATCTAGCAAACTCTAAGATCCGGTTCACTGGATCAGGACACACGGAAACCACTCACGTCAGCACAAAACCACGTCTGCACAGATCTCTGGAGACCTCTGTGGCTCTTCAGACATGAAACCAGTAGAGGCTGTCCCAGTGAAAGTCCATTTCACAGTGACACTGCCGGGAACAAGCTTCTGCCACTGAGGAGAGGGTGTCATAAAGGAAGTGCAGGTTTTGGAAGATCCAGTTATTACTCGGAAAGCTTTGTCTCTGTTCTCTACTCTACACGGGTGCCTATGCTGTTCTGCATGTGTGCTCAGTCATGCCCGACTCTGTGACCCCCTGGACTGTAGCCCGCCAGGCTCATCTCTCCATGGGATTCTCTGGGCAAGGAGACTGGAGTGGGCTGCCATCTCCTTCTTCAGGGGATCTTCCCGACCCAGGGATCAAACCCACATCTCCTGCATTGTCAGGCGGACTCTTTCCCACTGGGCCACCTGGGAAGCTGGTATGGGTGCCCATGACAGCAATAAGACCGTTTGTTACAATAAGATTACATCGTTTACGTTTTCTTTCCTTGTGAGAGGACCCGAAGGCTGGTGCTTTAAAATCAGATGGAATCAGATGCAGGCTTTTAACAGCAAGGACGGAGCTGCTTCTGCTGCCATTTGGGGAGATGATGACGTTTCTCCCTTAAAAATAAACAGGGTCACCTGTCTCTATTAATGCACGGAGGGAAGATGTGTGTGCTGAGCATCTGAACTCTAAAAGGAAGACGTTTAAGTCATGAGCAAAGAACATGGAAAGATGAAAGGAGAAAGGAGGTGGGGTCAACTGTCTGGGCTCAGCCCACATCACACAGATGCGGGCACAGTGAACGGCTGGGTTATGCACACAGATGCGGGCACAGAAAACGGCTGGGTTAGGCGGGCATCCTGTCTGCATAGACTGCTGCATCTGGCATATTTCAAATGGTATTTGTTAATATTATGCATCAGGCAGGCTAAGACATTTGGAATTAGAAATTCAAAGTAGTCTGTTCAAACTCAAGGAAGGGCAGATATGGTTAGGTGATCAGAGGGTAGTTTTGCTGTTTCTTAGCTTAGCAAAGGTTTGCTTGAAATGGGAATCACAAACCATACAATCAAGTGTATTCAAACTGCCATCTGACTCCAGTGACAATAACCACACTGGAACCCCCGGACACGGCCGGCAGCCTCCCCCCAGCAAGTCCTCACACCTGCCCCGCCCGCCCAGTCTCGCCTGGCGAGGGACGAAGGGTCTCAGCGGACACTTACACACGCGCCGTTTCATCTCCTTCAAACCGGGAACTTTAAGTGCAGCGCAGCTACACACGCACCATACTAGAGAAAAGGGACACGCAGGCACCCAGACCGGGCGGCTCAGCGCGTGGCCCTGTGCGGGCAGCGGGGGCCCACTCGGCAAAGGCCAGCATGACCTGGAATCCAGCCCCTGGGCTGCATGTGCAAAGCCTGAGGGAGCCCCATCGGGAGAGAGGAATTAGGAAGGAGGAATGAAAGCCCATTCCTGCGGCCTTTCCTCTTTTTATCACACTTTCAGTATCACCGCTGAGGAGGAGGCATTTTTGAGGAGGGGACATTCGCATGTGAGCTCGCAGGGGGCAGTCTGCCTCCCTTATCCTGGCGAGTTGGGAAGAGGACGAAAGCCTGACGCTGACCAGGAAAAGCATCAGGCACATGCAGCAGAGGTGGCTTCACCAATGCATGTGAATCAAGGCCGTTTCCCCCAGTCCCCCCCTGAAAGCTCTGTTTCTCAGGCCGAGCTGTTTTGAAGATGGAATGGAATCTCGGCAGGTCCAGTGACCCCGAAAGCTGTTCTCAGGCTGTCTCAGCGAGAGTTAGAACCGAGCTCCCCGTTCTGAGGTGGTGACCAACCTGACTGCGATGGTAGGGATGTTAAATTGTTAAAACAGTGCTGAAAAGTTCACATGGTTCCAAATGCAAAACCTTTAAGAGGAAGTCCCCAACGGACGCTCATACAGGCGAGACGGTGAGCAAGTAACAGCCTGGGACAGAGAGGCAGCAAAGGAGAAACGGAAGACGCTGGGCTGGGCTGGGGGCTGTGAGTCCTGGGTTATCTGTTTGGTCTAAAGTTCCTTCTGTACTTGAAAAAATAAACTACATTGAGGAACCAAGAAAACAAAGAAACAAAAGCTTTGAAGAAAACCATGTGCTTTTTCAAAGTACTGCCGGGAAAGCCTCCCCAGGATGAGTTCTTTGCCCCTGTGTGGCGCTGAGAAGGGCTGTGCTTTTGGAAGAGAAGGAAAAGGCAACTGCTCGCAAAGCAGGGTGTTGAGAGCGCACAAATTTAGTTCAATTTCGATTTTGTAGAGCTTCACTTATTGGAAGGTTTAATTAATATATTTTTATTATAATTCTGAGTTTTGGTATTCTAAATCTAGAAGAGTCCTTAATTGCGGGGAGGCTTACTGATAACATAGGATTCCCTCATAGCTCAGCTAGTAAAGAACCCACCTGCAATGCAGGAGACCCTGGTTCTATTCCTGGGTCAGGAAGATCCCCTGGAGAAGAGATAGGCTACCCACTACAGTATTCTGGTCTGGAAAATTCCATGGACTGTATAGTGCATCGGGTTGCAAAGAGTTGGACACGACTGAGCGACTTTCACTTTTCACTTTCTTTACTGATAATGGGCTTCCCTTGGGGCTCAGCTGGTAAAGAATCCCCCTGCAATGTGGAGATCTGGGTTAGATGTCTGGGGTGGGAAGATTCCCTGGAGAAGGGATAGGCTGCCCACTCCAGTGTTCTGGCCTGGAGAATTCCATGGACTTTATAGCCCATGGTGTCGCAAAGAGTTGGACACAACTGAGTGACTTTCACTTTTCACTTTCTTTACTGATAATGGGCTTCCCCTGGGGCTCAGCTGGTAAAGAATCTGCCTGCAATGTGGGAGACCTGAGTTAGATCTCTGGGGTGGGAAGATTCCCTGGAGAAGGGATAGGCTACCCACTACAGTATTCTGATCTGGAGAATTCCATGGACTGTATAGTCCATAGGGTTGCAAAGAGTTGGACACGACTGAGCGACTTTCACTTTTCACTTTCTTTACTGATAATGGGCTTCCCTTGGGGCTCAGCTGGTAAAGAATCCCCCTGCAATGTGGAGATCTGGGTTAGATGTCTGGGGTGGGAAGATTCCCTGGAGAAGGGATAGGCTGCCCACTCCAGTGTTCTGGCCTGGAGAATTCCATGGACTTTATAGCCCATGGTGTCGCAAAGAGTTGGACACAACTGAGTGACTTTCACTTTTCACTTTCTTTACTGATAATGGGCTTCCCCTGGGGCTCAGCTGGTAAAGAATCTGCCTGCAATGTGGGAGACCTGAGTTAGATCTCTGGGGTGGGAAGATTCCCTGGAGAAGGGATAGGCTACCCACTACAGTATTCTGATCTGGAGAATTCCATGGACTGTATAGTCCATAGGGTTGCAAAGAGTTGGACACGACTGAGCGATTTTCACTTTTCACTTTCTTTACTGATAATGGGCTTCCCTTGGGGCTCAGCTGGTAAAGAATCTGCCTGCAATGTGGAGATCTGGGTTAGATCTCTGGGGTGGGAAGATGCCCTGGAGAAGGGATAGGCTACCCACTCCAGTGTTCTGGCCTAGAGAATTCCATGGACTTTATAACCCATGGTGTCGCAAAGAGTCAGACACGACTGAGCGACCTTCACTTTCACTTACTGATAACAGGAATTTCCTGAATTCTGCAGGGTCAGGCTCAGGAAGCCTCCAGCTTCACAGCTGGGTCGTCCCCACGGAGGGCTGAGCGGGTGGGAGATGCCCTGAGAGACTCTCCCACACTAACCGATGCGCCCGTCAAACCTGCTGTGGCCTGCACTCACCTTGCTTTACAGGCTTACGGAAAAGGAAAACCACAATTTTATGAAGACTTAAACTGAAACCCTGGTGGGAAATGTTAATAAGAGACGCGCTCTGTTCCAGAAGCGTTCTAATCAGTAAGCTTTAAAGAATAAATATTTCGTCCTCACCACCTCTTCTGACTAAACAGGAGAACGTCTCTTTACACAACCAAGTTTGTTTCACGCTGGGCGCTTTAGAGCCATGTAATTTTGGGTGTGTGCGTAGGAGAGAGTGACAAAGGTCTTCTGCAGTGAGGCTGAGCGAGAGCCATGCGGTAATAGCAACAACAGTAACTTCACCTGCCTTTCAGGGCTGACGTGTTCAAGAAGCTCAAAGAATTTTAAATGAACAATTGTATGAACCTTAAGATCTTATTTAACATCTTAACAATTAAGGTTATATGAACGTAGGCAAAATACAAAGGTGAATACTTACAAGCAGTGGAAAATATTAACAGAATTATACCATATTTCCATAAATGTACAGCTATTTATAACTAAACCGAAGGCAAAAAAGCTTTGCCTGGCATTATGAGTGAAACGTGGATTCTGCCTCTACTTGTGGAAGAGGAAGCTGAGAATTGCAGTATTATTTCAGAATCTTGTTCATGTGTTGGTAGATTTAGCCATTTATTTGTTCATTCAACTAGCTTTATTAAAAGCATCGTAGGAGCTGGGGTGTTGTATGTTCCGGGGACCCAGCAGGTCAAAGACTCTGTCCTCGGGTGCTGGGGTTTTAGCTGGAGAAAGACCACACACAGTAGGTCAGCACCATTTAGAAGATAGCTTCAGACAACGGCAGGGGGTGAGGGGACTAAAACAGGCAACTGGGGGGTGAGCAGCCCAGGAAGGCAGGTCCCTCCTGAAAGATGGGGAGGCGAGGCTGCCGGGGACGGCGGGGCGTCACTGGAGGGAGAACGTTCCGGATGGGAATGGGCCCTGTGGTTCCAGAACCAGAGAGGAGGCTGGGGTGGTGGGGCCCAGGAGGGGGCACCAGGGGCCAGGGCCGGGAGCTTGAAAGCTGAGGGTGGGGAGCGGGAGATGATGCTTATTCGAGAGTGGCGAGGGCCAGCCGGGAGCTTCACGCAGAGGCACACAATGACAAAGATGCCCCGTTCCGTGCCAGCCCCGGGCAGGACCGAGGACACCAGCCAGGCGTTCTGAGAGGGGCTCAGGGGCTGGTCTAGGGGGGTTCCCTAACAGAACTAACTAGAGGCTTCGGGCCGAGTTAATACAGATTCTGCGCATTTCATTCTCCTGCCTGCTCTTCCTCACCCTCCCAAATGTCTGCAAACCCGGATCCCTCACTCAACCGGTGAGGACAGGTCTGGTCTCAGAACCAAAACTTCGGTCTAGATCCACTTGAAGTCAAACACCTGGGTAGAAATCGGAATGCTCAACAACCCTGACACTTCTAATAGCCTTTATGCTTCGTTACCCAGACAAAATCCTCAGATATTTGATGACACTAATTTTTATCTTAGCTTTGTTCTACAACATCTCATGGAAGATCAGTTTGCCCAGCAGAAAACAGTCAATACTTAACCCAAACTTAATATGCAAAATCAACCTAACAACTAAACCAGCTTGGTATTCTTGGATGTGCTGTGCTGTGCTAAGTTGCTTCAGTCAGGTCCAGCTCTGTGTGCTCCTAGGAACTGTGGCCTGCCAGGCTCCTCTGTCCATGGGATACGTCGATATACTTACACAAATAAGGCAACTCCTGAAATGCACACAAGGGTGTGTGAACACGCGTGCATCTCCAAACACAAGAACAGCCCTGAGGAAGCACGTGGTGACTGGCCACCGTCCCAGGGAGCAAATCCTCCTGGTGGCACAGAAGTACTGCTCAGCTCTTCAGGTCACGTGGGTCCAGGAGTTCCGTCCGCATGCCGATTATGGACTGGTTCCCAGATGACACGAAAGCCTCCTCTAAGAGATGCGCACCCTGGAGTAGCCAACAGGCCCAGTGCACTCAAATACACTTGAGTGAAACCAAGATGATCCCAGGCTTTGAGAAAACGAGAACGTCTAAGAAAGGCCCGGAGCACACATCTGCACCAGCTGTCCTCGCTGGCTCGCCATCTTCGGGGCCCACGTGGGAAGGGGTCCAGGGCTCCCAGGGAACCACCCAGCGCCCGGGCCCAGCTGCCTCCTCCAGCCCGCGGGGCTCCAGGACCACCCCCGAGCGCCCAGAACACTCGTGGGGTCTGCCACAGGCCCTAGAAGCCACGCCCCACCCCCCAGATCAACCTTCCCACGCTTCAGGAAATCCCAGTGTGGCCGTTCTCCTGTTCGCAGGACACCAGGCTCTAACTAGGTGATGCCATAAACTGGCTATCGATTCAGTGGGAGGAACCGGCGCAGAGAAATGAAAGATGCATTTTCAGGCTGATCACTCTACTCCTCACCACCCCAGTGCCTGGCGTGGAGCCCAGCACAGCCTAGGTGGTCAGTAAACACTTGACGAACGAGGGGGGTGCACCCACCCACCTAGCCCCACCTGGAGAAGGGGCCCCAGCTCCACGGCCTCTGACGCAGCCTCAGCACCAAGGCCAGAGCCACCCGGTGGATACGGGGTCACCCCGAGAGACACTGAGCCGTGCCGGCCTCAACAGTGAAAGCCATTGGGAAGAATGGGTCTCAGCGCTTCATTTTTCAGTGTTCTCCACAATATTGACTATCTTAAATGAGCACTCAGCAGAGGGAAGGACAGACTTCTATGCTATGAAACAAATTTTAATTTCTTGCAGAATATTCTCATAAATTTCATTTTTTTCCGCCTTGCTTTTTTCTCTGCCTAGCTTACCAACGCTCTCACCTTCATTGGGATATTTGGGAATATTGCATAATCTATTCCTGGGATGCATGAGCAGCTCTGCAGCTTATAAAATATTCATTCACTTTCAAAAGTATTTGCACCCTGCTGTCAAACGTGGACAGATTCATACAGAGTATCGGAAAATGGCTATTTTAATGGCAAATGCTTTCCTCAAACCTCTCCACTAAAACATTTTCTTCAAAATTATTTTCATAAGATGAACAATTTCAACATTAGCGGCTAATCCCCTTTCATTTAAAACTCTGCTGATAAAATTCTTTGCTTGTCATTCAAATAGTAAGTAATAATTATAGACTGGAGGCTCCCATCTCTGGATTCATTAATGGTAAATTGCATGGAAGTCTGAAGCATAAGGCGGCTTTGATACATCTCAAAATGCAATTTCCATAGCTTCCCTTGGCTATGTACAATTAATTATACAGTTAATAAGGGAAATATGTTAATGAAAGAAACATTATTCATCCAGACCACCTGCCTTCACCAAATATCTTTTGTAAGCTTCTCTTCTTTTTGTACTTTTGGTCTACAGACAGTAAAAAAAAAAAAAAAAAAAAAAAGACCTCACAATTGACAATGTGGTGATTTTAAACATCAGTCTCCCAGGCTGCAGCTACTTCCATTAACACAAGTCTAAAGAAAAATTAATTCAAGTTTATTATATTTCTACTAATTTCAGCCTTTTAAAAGCTTAAGATGTCTACCCATGGCATTTTAAATGCCTGAAACAGCTGTTTATCAAACAAAAAATTACTATTAAGCTGTCTTATTTCTACCAACAATACACTCATCTTCATAGATAAATGGAAAGCCCTGGAAAACTAGGAGAAACTGCAAGAAAGATGCAGAAGCCCCAATCATTCTGAATAGATTAAACTCTCCTAAGTCGTTTCTCATCCACTGCAAACCCCCGTTTTTAACAATCATTAAATCCTCTCATTCCTTGGATAGTTGGAGTTTGTCTATAGATGGTTTAGTGCAGAAGCCAATGGTAACCCTTACAGACAGTTAATGTCTGAGGCTTTGATGGGGAAGAGAGAGCAGAACAGTTTAACGAGAAAAGTAAACTGTCCAGCTGTAGCTACCTCTCTGTCCGCTTTTTATAAATTACTTGGACAATAGGAAAGAAAGCATCTGCAAATATTAGTTTAAAACAAATTTTTATTAATATAGATTAAGTCTTTATTAAATGAGATAATAAGCATTTGATTCCAGCCTCAATCATGTCTTTTTGATATATGAAAAATACTTTCAACCATGAGTTATTCAGAAATTCCATTAATGTTCAAAACGTGTTGGAAACCAACCTTGGATTCCAGAGCTGATAGGCAATAAGAGGAAAAAAAAGAATCATGACAATGCAGTTTTAAGATAACAAACTCTCAAAGATCTTCCAATGAAGAAACTAATTCTGGGAGACAACATTCTCCCAAAGAACATCCCTGCCATCTCTAGCATGAGGTGGGGGGCCTGACGGGTGACGTCAGACAAGAAGGTGAGCGATGAAGAAATCACTGCATTTTCACTGTCATTCAGCGACTCAGGCAGTGCTGCCTCAAGATCGTCGTGAAAAGCAGTTGTGAGTAACGTTTCTGTGTGGGTACCAGCAGGTCCATATGTTTAAAGGGCCATCCGCCCACACCTCCCCAACCAGATGGTCACCTATAAAATTCAAGTGGCCAATCTCAAATCACAATGGTAAGAGCAGATTCTGAGACCCAACACCTTCACCATCACCTAGCTGACATGAAAAAGCTGAGAGGAGGCAATTTTCACTCGAAAGATGACGGCAACCGCTTAACAGGGAAACCTCTCAGGAAGAGGAAGGGGGGGGTGGTTGCCTAGCAACACAGAGACAGCATCTCGCGCATCGCCAAGCAGCAGGGCTTTTCTTAGCAGCAGTCTTTTCTGTTCTGTACCAGTGATGTACTCATTACAATTTTCTGATGGAGTTTTTAGGAAGAAAGAATTCCAGTGGGTGCAGTAAAGGTTAGCCAGGAGAGCAACATACACATGAATTTCCTCTCCCATATCCAGATGGGAAAGGCTGGACTCTATAGAATAGTATTAGGGGATATTTGCAGACGATCTAAAAGTCTATTTGGAAGTACGATGTCTGGATTTTAATTTTCTGAAGCCAACAGGCCACACGCTCGTCGGCAATAATATGAGAGCGGGGAACAGAAGTGACACCAAGACAGAAAAAGCTAATATAAGACACACGCATTTACCCTCATCTTCTCCCCAACCAAACTTGCCGAGAGGGTATGAAGCCTAGACGTCGGTCTCCTGTCCTCCCCAAGACCTTCCAACCAGCAGCGAAGCCGCTAAGATACAGCAAAGAAAGAGGGAAAGATGAGGCTTTAATCGTCAGCACAATAACCAGGAGTTGGTTGACAAGCGTTCTTTGTTCAGTTGCTTTCAAATGGGGAGTTCAAGGTGGAAGAGAGAAGAGAGTTGATCTATCAGACATTATTTTCACTTTTTAGGGTGAAAAGTTGGAGATAAGACTACCAAACGCACTTTTCATCTCTCCTCAGTTCAGCTGCCAATCATACCGTGAGCTGCCCCAATGACACGCCCACGCGCTCTCAAGGTTTGATGGGTGAAGCGGAGGATTATCAGATGTCAGTCTTCCTGCTCCTCCAGCACAACCCAACTGGGAACCAGCAGGGCCCCTCCCAACAGCTGCCTCGACTGTCACGGCAACACACACGTCACTGGCATTCCCCGTGGCCACCAGACGTGCGCATCCAGGGTCCACTCACCTGCCCAGCTGCTGCTGACCAAGGCGCCTGTCCACGCGCATCCACAGACAGCCTATGCTGCACACAGCTGTGCAGGCACTTCCTGAGGCGAGGTGACCCTTTTCAGTGCAGTCCCTCAGTTGTGTCTGACTCTTTGCGACCCCGTGGACTGCAGCACACCAGGCCTCCCTGTCCATCACCAACTCCAGGAGCTTGCTCAAACTCATGTCCATCGCGTCAGTGATGCCATCCTCTGTCGTCCCCTTCTCCTCCTGCCTTCTGTCTTTCCCAGCATCAGGGTCTTTTCCAAGGAGTCAGTTCTTTGCATCAGGTGGACAAAGTATTGGAGCTTCAGCTTCAGCATTGGTCCTTCCAATGAATTTCCTGATTTCCTTTAGGATGGACTGGCTGGATCTCCTTGCAGTCCAAGGAACTCTCAAGAGTCTTCTCCAACGCCACAGTTCAAAAGCATCAATTCTTCGGCACTCAGCTTTCTTTGTAGTCCAACTCTTACATCCATACATGACTACTGGAAAAACCATACCTTTGACTAGACGGACCTTTGTCGGCAAAGTAATGTCTTTGCTTTTTAAAATGCTGTCTAGGTTGGTCATAGCTTTTCTTCCAAGGAGCAAGTGTCTTTTAACTTCATGGCTGCAGTCACCATCTGCAGTGATTTTGGAGCCCCCCAAAATTAAGTCTCTCACTGTTTCCACTGTTTCCCCATCTATTTGCCATGAAGTGATGGGACCAGATGCCATGATCTTAGTTTTCTGAATATTGAGTTTTAAGCCAGCCTTTTCACTCTCCTCTTTCACTTTCATCAAGAGGCTCTTCAGTTCCTCTTCACTTTCTGCCATTAGGGTGGTGTCATCTGTGTATCTGAGGTTATTGATATTCCTCATGGCAATCTTGACTCCAGCTTGTGCATCATCCAGCCTGGCATTTCACACTGCGTATAAGTTAAATAAGCAGGGTGACAATATACAGCTTTGACGTATTCTTTTCCCAATTTGTAATCAGTCTGTTGTTCCATGTCTGGTTCTAACTGTTGCTTCTTGACCTACATACATATTTCTCAGGAAGCAGGTCAGGTGGTCTGGTATTCTCATCTCTTGAAGAATTTTCCACAGTTTTTTGTGATCCACATAGTCAAAGGCTTTGGCATAGTCAATAAAACAGAAGGAGATGTTTTTCTGGAATTCTGTTGTTTTTTCTATGATCCGGTGGATGTTGGCAATTTGATCTCTGGTTCCTCTGCCTTTTCTAAATGCAGCTTGAACATCTGGAAGTTCACAGTTCACGTACTGTCGAAGCCTGGCTTGGAGAATTTTGAGCGTTACTTTGCTAGTGTGTGAGGTGAGTGCAACTGTGCGGTAGCTTGAGCATTCTTCGGCCTTGCCCTTCTTTGGGACTCATGACCCCTTTGCCCATGTACAAAAGGGAAGTGTGGGAACTGGCCTGGATGAGGTGGCTGGTCACTCTCAGAATACGGGAGCACCTTGAGGTGTCTCATTTATTATGCAGAACGTGAAGCTGGGCCTTAGATGTGATTCTGAAGGTGACGTGAAATCAACTGGCAGTGGCCATCCACACTGCATTTAACCTGCAATGAGTCTCGTGTTCCTGGAGACGAGAACAAGTAACCGGCAAGGCTTCCTCTGTGAGAACCTGGAGATGCTGGGTGGACGGCACGGCCTGCCTGTCACAACACAAAGGGAAGTCCCGGGTGCTGGGCTTCCACTGTCCACACGAGACTGTGGGCAACCAGACATGTAGGAGGCAGGGTGCTGGGTGTGAGCCACGTCCTCCCCAAACCAGGACGCCCAGAAACCACACGCCAGTGAAAGCATTTGCCGAAAGCATAAGCTCCACGAGGAGCTTACCTGTCTCCTACAGACTCAAAATGGGAAAACATTCCGACCTGGGGCCTCATCTAGGGTTGAGGGTCAAACTCACGATACGTACGTCACCTGGGAATCTCTGGGTGGGGAGCTGATGTAAAGATGGTCGTGGCTTCATGAAAGCCAGGAGTGGCAGGAATATCCATCTCAAAACCTCTCCTTTGGGGTCAACACTGTCAGCATGGCCTACACAAAATTCTGAGAGATAAAGCCCCACTGATGAGGAGCTTATAAGCTGAAATTCCAGAATCCAACAGATGGCAAACCTACCCAAGTGTGAGTTTCAGCCCATAGGAACCTAGATAATAGAAATATCACTATTACATGGAAACAGTCAAACGCTATGTTTATAACTGTCAGAGGAGGTTCAACAATTTAAGACAAGTAGAACGCAGCAGGCAGACTTGGAAAGAGTAGCAGAACAACTGCAAACGAAAAATGCACTCCTGGAGACCAGACACAGAGCACACGTCATGTGGTGGACCAGACGCTGCTAAAGGGAGGCGAGGCACGCTGGGCGGCAGGGCTGGGGACACGCCCCAGAATGCAGGGCAGAGGGGCCGACAGGGAATATGCACAGGGAGAGTGACAGCCTACAGTCAGAGGGGAGCTGTGAATGGCGCTCCACCTTCTAGAATTGGCGGAAGATAGGAATTCTGACTTCAGGAATCGTAGTAAGTCTGGAGCAAAGAAAAATATATCGTGAACTAGGTCCCCACGAAGACGGCACAGGGAAGTTCCTTAACGACGGAGCTGCGGACTTCAGGAAGAAAGTCAGATACTCACGAAGGTACAGCCTCCGCACGAACAACAGCCTGTCAACAGCCTCCAGGGCAAGAAAACAAGGCTTAAAAGCGGCTAGAATCTGACCCTCGTCTAATCTATCACGCAAGTGTGAGGACTAATTAAAGACATTTTCAGACAAGAAAGGGAAGACTTTCCTACTAAAGGACCGCAAGAAGAATATGTTTTAGGACAAGAGGAAATTGTACCCCAAAGAACTGAGAAAAGTGATGCTGATGTGGAAGAAAATGAGTCAACCTGAATAAGGGCTGAGTATGAAAATCAGTAATTAAGAAACGGTTAGTTTAAGGGCATAAACATACAGTGAAACTAAAATACTGGAAAATGACAAAACTTGTCTCAGAGGGAGAGACCAGGGTCAGCGTCAGCGTCCCTGAGGTTATCTGGGCGGGGGCAGAGATGTGCTTGGTAAAATCACCCGGATAATAATTAAATTACAACGGCCGAGCCTGTGGGGGGCAGTCAGCTGGACTCGGGCGAAGCCAGGCCTCGCAGAGGAAGCGAGGGGGCGACGCCGCGGCACGCCGGCGGCCCGCCCCACACCTCTGGCACAAGGAGTCCTGGGCGGCCCTGCACAGGCGGCTCGGGCACCCTCACGGGGCTTCGTGAGCTGCCCTGTTCCTCGGCTGGGGAGACCAAGCCGATGGTCTTGAGAGGCCCCAGGGGCCGCCCTGGGAGGCAGCCTTTGGGTTTGGGACCACCTTTCGTCAGCGCCTCGCCCCTCTGACTCCGGAACAGAAACCGTCAGAGGACAGAGGTCGTGACCCCTGGGGTCCGGCTTGTGGGTCACGCCTTCACCTCCGGCAGACGCGCTCAACTGAGCAAAGGGAGAGCTGGACTCTCCCTGCTCAGGGAGCCGCAGGGGCCACATGCGGACAGAGTGCAGCCCTTCACTCTGGCCAGGGTCACGGCCGTTCAAGGCTGTGTGAACGCCCCGCTTCTCCCGAGCACTCTCACCCTGGGAGCAGGATTGGGGTTCCCAGAGGGGCTGCAACCTTTCCTGCCGTCTCCTGCCCACCCGGACAGCGGCCCCTCCCTGCCCAGGCCCCCCAGGACAGAGGGTCTCCCAGCAAAGGACCCGGCACTTGGCTGCATCCAGCCTGCTCCAGCTGTGCCCTCCTCCTCACCGCAAACAGACTGAAACCTTCTCGGGACAGCTCACTGACCGACTACTCCACTCGGACACTCAGGAACACATGCTGTGCCCCGGAGCTGTGCCACGTGGCAGGGACGGAAGGATGAGCAACAGCGTTCCCTGGTGAACTACTGGTGAAGTGCAATTTCAGAAGCTACATGTTATACAGAGAAGCTACGACAAGCCTAGACAGCATATTAAGAAGCAGAGACAGCTCTTTCCCCACAAAGGTCTGTCTAGTCAAGGCTATGGTTTTTCCAGTAGTCATGTATGGATGTGAGAGTTGGACTGTGAAGAAGGCTGAGTGCTGAAGAATTGATGCTTTTGAACTGTGGTGTTGGAGAAGACTCTTGAGAGTCCCTTGGACTGCAAGGAGATCCAACCAGTCCATTCTGAAGGAGATCAGTCCTGGGTGTTCATTGGAAGGACTGATGTTGAAGCTGAAACTCCGATACTTTGGCCACCTGATGCTAAGAGCTGACTGATTGGAAAAGATATGGATGCTGGGGAAGACTGAAGGCAGGAGGAGAAGGGGACGACAGAGGATGAGAAGGTTGGATGGCGTCACCGACTCGATGGACATGGGTTTGAGCAAGCTCCAGGAGGTAGTGAAGTACAGGAAGCCTGGTGTGCTGTAGTCCACGGGGTCACAAAGAGTCAGACACGCCTTGGAGACTCAACAAGAACGACACGTTATATACTACTGATTTTACACAGTTCCGCCCTGGGCCTGGGCTCACGCTGTGGTCACTCCGTTTCCTGAGTGTTTCTAAATCTGCCAGACCCCAGAAGAGCCCTTTGGGCTGGAAGAACGTGGCCTGTTTTCTGGGCGACACGTCAGGTTTCGCTGAGGAAGGCAGTCAGGCACACGGGTAGTGTTTCATGTCTGTGCGTGTGAACGGACACTTCCCAAGTGCTATCTGGACACCAGTTTCCATTTTTCCCCCTTGGAAACGTTAACTCACAAACTTACAGATTGTGTCTGAACATTCAATCTAATTCAATAAACCCTAACTGAGTGCTGGGCCCCACGCCATCTTACACAGCTCACTCTCAACAAGAAGGTGTGACAAGCAAGAAGTCGTTCCGGCCTCATCCTAGCACTTTAAATGACAAATCAGCTGTTTAATAATCACAAGATGGGTCACACCTCCCACCAAAAATGTAACGATGGTTCTGTGCCCCCAGGACTGGGCAGGGGAGACGGCACTCCCTCAGGACCAAACAGTGAGGAGCCACCGACGCCACCGGGGCCTCCCTGGCGGCCCAGTGGCTAAGACTCAGTGCTTCCAGCGCAGGGGTGCAGCTGCACTTCCTGCTTGGGGAACTAAGGTTCCGCATGCTTCAAGGTGGGGCCAAAATAAAAGGCACTGACCTTGAAGCTCCAGAGCAGCCCCCTGCAGAGGGCCGGCCGCGTGGGCGGCACGGTCAGCAGGGGCCCCGGGTCGGCTCTGCAGAAGCCCAGGGCCAGGCCCGTGGGTCTGAATGTTGCTCTGCCTCCCCACCTTCTATTCCCCGCTGAGCAGTGGTCCCCACCCCAGCTCCTGGTGAGAAGCTGACGGCCCCTACACGGTTCCTGCCATGTGCTGTTGCTTCCTGTGCTAACACCTTCCTTTCCTGAGCACCCTCCTGGAGACGCGCCTTCTCCCAGAGGGGGAGGGGTGGGGGTCACTGTGCCCAGAGGGGGAGGGGTGGGGTCACTGCACTTGGGGGTCACTGCACCAGGGACGTGGGGGTCACCACACCCAGAGGGGGAGGGGTGGGGTCGCTGCGCCCAGAGGGGGAGGAGACAGCCTGCGTCCACCAGCCTCCCCTCCAGCCCACTCGCCGTAGGTGGGGGCTGCAGAGCAGACGCCCCCGGGAGCCTGGGGAGCTGGCCGCCTCCCAGCAGTGTAAGCCATCACCTCCAGCACAGTGTGTGGTGGAGGGCTCGGGCAGAAAGGAGTCGGGCCTCTCCCTGCCTTCACATGAGCAGCAGACGCACGCGGTTCAGGCCTCAGGCCCCGTCACATGCTAACTGTGTCCCCCAAACCCATAGGAGGAAGTTCGGCCCCCAAGACCTCGGGTGCGAGTTTGCCTGGAGGTGGAGCCTCGAAAGAGGTGATCAAGTGGTGGGTGGGCCGTGGGCCACCCTGACTGGGGTCCTTGTAAGAAGAGATGAGATCACGCACACAGAGGGACGGCCGCGTGAGGACGCGGGGGAAGACCACGTCCAGGTGGCAGAGAGAGGCCCAGGCAAACGAAATCTTCCCACACCCCGACCTCGGGCTTCCAGCCTCCAGGCCCAGAGACCTGACGGTTGGCCTCTGAAGACGAGCGTGGTCTAGAAACAGGCCTTTTGAAAAGGTAAATTCAAAGGTGACCCTTTAGCTTTCCAAAGGGTGGATGGGGGTCTGAAGAAGCCGTGCCCATCACGGGTGTAAACGATGATGCTGACCACAGCTCCATGCAGTCCCTGACCCGAGGCCTCCGTCTCCGGAGCGCTGTCCTGAGCTGCATCAGACCTGGTCACGTTGCCTTGGAAACGCGTCTTCAGAAGCCAGCCTGGTTCACCGCCCCATCTCCCCTCATGGTGACGCTGGGGCCCCCACCTCGCCCCAGGCCTGTGTGCTGCGTGGTCAGGCCCCGCCTCGTGGCCCCCCTCCTGGGCTTGCAACCCCCCCCGAAGCACCGCTACATGCACCCAGGGCTGCGGCGTCCGGACGTCTCCCCGCGGGGCAGGCCCTTGCTCCTCAGCTTCGTCGGAGGAAAATTATTCTCACTTTGGCCCCAATGCTTCCCGGTTTACTCGTCGCAGCTGCAGGTCCACAGGCCCGGCATCTCACCCTCCCTGGGTTAGCCCTCACGGGGAACTCGCGGGGTGCTACCACTGAGCCTGTGTTGCGGATGAGAAAGCAGAGGTCAGAGGGTTCATCAGGGACTCGGGGCCGGGATACGGCCATGCTTCCTCGCTTCCGCCAGTTGTGGGGGCCTGGAGCCCTCGCTGCCAGCAGGACGTCCGTCTGCAGTCTAGCCCCGGGCTCGGCAGCCCCGAGGCTGTGCCGGACCCCGTGGCGGGAGGTGGCCCTGGTCGGGTGGGCTGCCGTCAGTGACTTCATCGTCAGCACCGCAGCCTGTGACTGCGTGCACTTCTCCCGCGAAGGCCTCGCGGGGCCGCCTGCCTCCTCTGGGGGGAGGGCTGCCGGCTCCTTCTCACCCCCAGGAGGACTGGTGTGTCGAGAGCTCTGTACGGCAGCTCCCAGCGTGGGGCCTCAGCGCAGAACCCGACGACACGCCGCGTGGATGGGGTGGCCGGGGTGTGGGGCGAGGGCGCTCAGGGCCGAGGGCTCCCCCAAGGTTGGCCCCTTGCCGCCCTCCGGCTACAGTGGCCTGGCTCAGCAGCGGTCTGCTCCTCAGTCCCTCAGAGGCTCCAGGCTCTGCCAAGGGGCACGTTCCGTCCTGCACCTTGGGGGTGAGGGTGCCTCCCAGCAGGTTCCCGGTTGGCTCCTGGGGTCTGCTTGGACTTGGGCACCCGTGCCCCCGCACTGTCGCGAGTGATCCCGGGGGCCGGCTGTCTGATGCCGGGAGCGGTCCTGACGGAGGGCCGGGAGGCCCAGGCATGGCACGCCCGTGTCCCGGCGGCCTTGATGGGTCAGCAGGTCGGGGGTCAGGTCCCGAGGTTTAGGTGCTCCGCAGCCCACGCGGACGCGGGCCCAGCGTCCATGTACCGCTGACAAGACCGCCCGGCCCAGGGAGGTGGCCCCGTGAGAAAGGCCGCGGTTCCTGAGCCTAAGAGACGAGCCACACCACCTGCCGTTGTGGGGAGACGGTGTAAAAGGCCGCGGGGACTCGCTTCTGCCTGTCTCCTCGTCTTGGTGCCCCGTGCGGGGGATGACGACCACGGCGGGCTGAGAGGCCCCTCTGTGCCCGGGTCAGGGGGCGGCGGCTCGGGCCGTGCCCAGTGGGGTCCTCATGGCCCCCTTGGCCTGTCTCCATGGGGTTTGCTCCCCACTCCGAGTCGGGAAGAGCAGCTGGTGACCCCCGTTCAGACGAAGTCGGTTAATGAGAGGGAGCTTTGAGTCCACGGGCCGGCCCAGGGCATGCAGGTGTCTGTGTGGGATGGTGGTGGGTGGGGGTCGCTGCCGTTGCGGGGGCTTGCCCCATGTTAGCGGGGCTGCGGGTGGCTGGGGGATGGTGGGTCAGCTCTGTGGGTCGGGACTCACCCAGAGACTACCACCAGGCTCCCTCTCACATCTGCCGTCACACACGGGAACCGAGAGACACAATTTCCTATGGAAAACATAATACTCTCACCTCCCGTTTGGAGGTGAGATACATCAGGTTGCAACTTGAAGGTCTGGAAATATGGAAACATCCACGACAAAGACTCTCAACACACGTCTCCCGGAGGGAACCTGCCAGATAAATGGCCCTCGCCGACGTGTTGGCCCCAGCACGGAATCTCATTAGAAATCTGAACTTTTGGATACATTTCCTTTTCTAAAAGGGATGTGTTCTCTAAAAAAATCAGCTCTAAAGTAATATGACCACAGTTACTTATCCACAGAGAAGTTCCCTGGTGACTCGGTCTGTAAAGAATCCGCCTGCAATGCAGGTGACCTGGGTTCAATCCCTGGGTGGGGAAGATCCCCTGGAGAAGCGAATGGCAACCCACTCCAGTATCCTTGCCTGGGGGTGCAGTCTGCGGGGTCACAGAGTCAGAGACGACTGAGCGATTGAGCCACAATCCACAGGAGAGGCTCTTCCTGGGTTGCTGGCTGTGGGCGCAGCAGGGCAGCACATCTGAGACCCGAGGGTGAGCTGTCTCCCCAGGAAACTGCAGACCCGGGACTCAGGATGCCCCCACGTCCACGCGGAGCCCTGGGAGCGTCATGCGGCCTGAGCCCTGGGCCCTCCGCCTGCAGGGGCGGGAGCAGAGCTGAGCTCCTGGACTTCGGCTTCCTCCTGTCCTGTGGTCTCAGATGTGTCCGTCAGTCTGTGAGGCACCTGTATCTCCTGCCCTGGGACTCGCACATCCGGTAGTGAGGCCTCTGCCCACCGAGGTCACCGTGGGTGACCCGAGGCCTCACCTCCAGCTGCCCACCGAAGCTCTTTAGCGAACACGTGGTCTCCCAGCTGCTCTGGGGCGAACGTCTGTGTCTCCCACATTCCCTGGAATCCTGGCCGCCAAGGTGACGAGGGCAGAGGTGGGGCCCTCGCACCGAGATCAGGGCCCACACGAGACCCCAGAGCTCCCTGCCCCCTCCCCACAGAGGACACGCCGAGAGGCTGCCATCTGAGAGCCAGGACACGCACTCCCACCGAACCCCACATCTGCCGGCCTTGTCTCAGCCCCCGCTTCCAGACCGAGGGACTTGAGCGTCTGCTAAGCCACCCGTCTGTGCTGGTCTCCTGCCGGGGGAACCCAGACACTGGCTTCCTGTGGCTGCACCCTAGCACGCATGCTGTTAGCAGATAAACACCTAGGAAAGTCCCCACGAAGAGCAAACGTTTAACACAAGGGCGGCATGTGGGACCCACCCCAGGGCGGGTCTCTGGACTCTAAGTATGGGGGACACTCCTCCCCGATCACGAGGGCCCAGCTGCTCTGGGGGCAGCAGCCCAGGCTCTGCCCAGGGTCACCTGCAGCCCGCCCCCAGCAGGAGGGACTGTGGCCAGAGAGACGGTCCTGACCAGGGAGAGGGTGGGGACCACAGCTGTCAGGACCTGTCCACACGGTGCAAGGGGCTGAGTTATGAACGCGCGCCTCTTATAAAACCTGGACGGCAATTATGCACCAAGTACCACCTGCTGGAAGGGCGGGGGGCTTCCTATGGGGAGGCTTCTGTGCTGAGCGGGCAGCTGACCCTTCCCACAAGAAGCAGCATGAGGTGGGGGGGACATTTATTCACCGAGACGCTGCTGCTCAGAAAGCCTCGCACACAGTCGGCACTCAACTGTGTACATTGAGTTGGCGCTCACCTGTGCGCGTTCCCAGGGCAAACCCCACAGCTGTTCACTGGGGCCAGTGTTCTGTGTAGAGTGGGGACAACCCTCCCTTGGGGAGGCCTCGGGGGAAGGCTGGATGTCAGGGTGCCCTCCCCTTACTGCCTCGCTAGTGTGCTGGGCAGTTGGGGACCCTCCCCCACCAACCCCACCTCTCCCAGCCGCTCCCCCGGTGGGCGGGGCGCAGGCTGGGCAGTTGCCCCACCCTGTCCCTCCCAGCCGCTCCCCTGTGGGTGGGGCGCAGGCTGGGCAGTCAGGGACCGCCCCCCCAGCCTCTCCCGGCCACTCTGCGTGGCAGGGCCCGGGGCCTTACCAGGACCATGTGGCCGGTGGAGATGTCCATGTTGGGCTGCACGGGCTCCTCTGACCAGGACGAGGTGCTGCTCCGCGCGGAGGGGCTGGGCATGGGCCCGTCGCTGAACTGGGAGGACACACTGCTGACGCGGGACGTGTGCGCGGCCTCGGGGCGCTCGGTCGTGCGCACCGCCATGCGCTGACGGCACAGCTCCTGCAAGACAGCGGGCCGGTCAGAGCCTCCCACCTGAGTCCCGGGCCGCGGGACAGGGCTCACCCAAGACCATGCGCACCCTACAGATATGCGCACAGACACACACAAGGGTAGGCATGCTCCAGAGACAGGCATACGGACACAGACACACACACAGACACACAGACACATAGAGTCACACACACAGACACACACATGCATAGACACACAGAGACACGCACACACACACACACAGACACACACACAGAGTCACACACACAGACACGCACACACAGACACACACAGACACGCACACACAGACACACACAGACACACAGAGTCACACACACAGACACACACACGCAAAGACACACACAGACACGCACACACAGACACACACAGTCACACACACAGACACACACACGCAAAGACACACACAGACACGCACACACAGACACACACAGTCACACACACAGACACACACACGCAAAGACACACACAGACACGCACACACAGACACACACAGACACACACAGTCACACACACACACGCAAAGACACACAGAGACACGCACACAGACGCGCACAGGCTCAGGCGGGGCTGCCAGGCCCACCGTGGCCGCCCTGGCCTGGGTGCTGTGTGGACAGACTTCAAGCGCCTCCTCCCTCCTCAGAACGTGGGCTCTGGTGGGGGCAGGGGTTATACTGAAATACAGACACTTGTACTTTCGTCACAGCATTAGGAAAAAACCCTCTTTTTGGTTCTTTTTGTTCCCAAAGCCTCGCTTGCAGCGGTGAGGCTGCGCAGGAGAGAATCAGCAGAAGCGCACACGGGGGACCGTGCAGGGTGGACAGGGACGGGCCTGCCGGACGAGCTCCCTGGGGCTGACGGAGCTTGGCTGGATCACCACGGGGCCTCAGGGCCCCGGCACAGGGGTGTGTGACCAGCCTGGCGGGGGAGGCCCGGCTGTGCCCGCGGCCGCCAGACTCAGGGCTCGGTGGTCACCCGGCCCCCAGGAGATCTGGCTGGACGCTCCCCCCTTCTGACCCACAGAAGTGCCTTTGGGGGGATCCCATCAGTCACGCTGTGGTGACTCCCAGCCCTGCCCAGCGAACGCTGTCAGCAGAGCCGTCCAGCAGAAGGACGTGAAGAGAAAGTCTACAAGAGAATCTTGGCCCACGAGTTGAAGACTGCTCGGGGCAAAGAGGCGGTGTGGAGACCCGAGGCTCCTCCTCTTCCCTGGTGCCCTCGGGGGCCGCACCCCACACACCCGGCTGCTGTCCTGGCCTCAAGGTCCTGCGGGCAAGGAGGTCTCCGCTCTGTGTCCTCTCACCTGGCTGCCTGTTTCTGGGACTAAAGCTCGTCCTGAGGCCACTGAGGGCTCGCTCTCCCCGGGGACACTGTGCTGACCCTTCCCCGGGTCAGAGGATGGCTCAGGTGCGCTGTGAGGTGGGCCACCTGGCCGAGAGCCCCCAGCCCCATCCGAGCATCTGCAGGGGGCGGGGTGGGCACTGCAGAAGCCAGCGCAAGAGACCAAAGGGAAGGAAGGGCGGTGGTGAGGGGGGCCCTGCCTCTCTCCCCCAGGGCTCAGGAGTTACCCATGGCTCCCAGACAACCAGTCTGCTTGAGACTTCCCCCTCGGCTTCACAGAATCTTAGAAGCAACAAGGAGCCCAACACAGCGGGTGTGCTCAGTCGCATCCACAGGCCACCTATGGACTGCTGGCCAGGGCTCCTCTGTCCGTGGGAGTCTCCAGGCACGAATGCCGGAGTGGGTTGCCACGCCCTCCTCCAGGGCATCGTCCCGACTCAGGGATCGAACCCGCATCTGCTGCGTCTCCTGCACCGCAAGCGGGCTCTTCACCACCGAGCCACCAGGAAGCTGCACAGCAGGCGACTGTGCCGATACGGAGGCACATGCCTCCAGGGCCAAGTCCACCTCCCACCGCTTCCCACTTAGGCACGGTGGATGTCACCTGACTTTGAGAAAAGCACACCGAGAACTTTCTGCAGTAACTTGCGAGGTTTCACGTCATTCACCCAGAAGAACAGAAAATGCCCTCCAAGAACGGCTCGTCTGGGGAAGAGGATCTGAGAAGCTGGCAGTTCACCCCCGGAACAGTAGAACATCAGGGCAGCTGCTGTCTGCCCTGGAGGTGCTGGGATGAAGGGCGACGGGCACCCCGGGTTCCATCCCTCCTCGGTCCCCATGGAGAGGGCGCGCCCTGGCGGGGCCCCTGCCTGGCCAGACTCCCGGTGTGACCTTGGGCGAGGCATTCAGGGCTCGGCCTGAGTGCTTTCACCCTGAGACGGAAGGAACCGGAGAGCGCAGAAGACTCAAGGGTTCCAGTATGCGGAACGCCAGCGAGGCCCCGAGTGAGGTCCATCACAGACCCTGTCACCATTCCTGTCACTGACCAGTGCGGGAGTGGGGGGCTCCCCTCACTGACCAGTGCGGGAGTGCAGGAGGTCCCTCATTGACCAGTGCAGGAGTGGAGGGGCTCCATCACCGACCAGTGCGGGAGTTGGGGGGCTCCCCTCACTGACCAGTACGGGAGTGGAGGGGCTCCCCTCACTGACCAGTGCGGGAATGGAGGGGGTCCCTCATTGACCAGTGCAGGAGTGGAGGGGCTCCATCACCGACCAGTGCGGGAGTGGGGGGGCTCCCCTCACTGACCAGTATAGGAGTGGAGGGGCTCCCCTCACTGACCAGTGCTGGAGTGGAGGGGGTCCCTCACTGACCAGCGCGGGAGTGGGTGTTGGTGCAATTAAGACAGAACCGTTCTCTAAACCAGATCAGCTCTCGGTGGCCTGGCGAGTTAGAGACACTTTTCTGGAAGCAGGAGTTTTAGAGGTGGGGGTGCCCCAGATCACCCCACGGCCTCCTCACGAGTCACTGGTGATTAGGACCAACTTGGAGAGCCAGCCCAGCCCACACAGGTGCCCGTGGCCCCCCAGGACTGGCCCTGCAACTCAGGCCCAGCATTCTCCAGGCCGCTACTGAGAGTGGATTCTCCTTGTGGGTCTCTGTGTTTTAAATAAAAGCTGCAGCAACAATCCAAGAGAAGCTGTCACCCCCGCATCCAAGAGCACCAACACTGACCACAGGGGCCCCAGGCTGCAGAGGAGGCCCCTCGCCTGCCCAGAGCGGGGCTCCGGGCCGCGCAGGCCCACTGCCGGGGGGGCCCACGCAGGGTCAGGCCTCTTTCACCTGCATATAAAAGTGGGTGCAGCCGCTAAGGGGGGACGCTTGACCTCAAACTGACCACAGTCCAGCCTCTACATGATAAATGATGAGGTGGGATGAGCTGAGAGGTGGTGGAACCAGGGGAGGGTCAAGCAGAGATGAGACACCCGGGGGCTGGAGCCACTGCTCCTGGGGGCCTGGGAGGGCCCGGCCTGGCGCCAGTGGATGGGCTGGGGGAGGTGATACGCCCGGGGCCCAGCAGCCGCCTCGCCCCAGCTCCCGTAAGTCACCAGCAGAGGTGAGTTCCGAGGGCCCTGAGCAGACACTGGGCAGCCCTGCCTCCGCAAAGCCACCCCTCTGGACAGCACACCAGGCCGCCCTGGCTGAACACAGGCCCCCTGGAGCCCAGCGCCCTGCACCTGCTGCTCCAGAAGCTGCAATGGGAACAGCAACATCCCCCACACTGATTCTCTCCTGGCTCCTGGAAGCGTCCATCCACTCACATCCGGAGTGCGATGCTGACGCTGAGTCCTGGGGATGGCAGTTGTCGGCTGTGTGACCTTGAGCAAACCGGCGAGCCTCTCTGCGCCCCCACCTTCTACTCTGAAATGGGGACACAGGCAAAGCCCTCTGGAGGCCCGCGTGGGAGACCAGGCTCAGGTGGAGCATTCAGGAACAGGCCTGAGCTGCCAGGTGACCATCAGTGTCGTCACGAACTTTCTCAGCAAGGCTCCCACCCGACACTGGACGCTGGGGCCTCGAGGGATCAGGACGGGAGCCCCATGGGCGGACGAAGGCTGATGTGGAGGCCAGGAGGTGGGCAGTGAGGGCAAGAGGGCAGGAGGCCCACGTGGCTGGAAGAACCCCCCAGGAGGGTGGCTGCAGGTGGGGGAGCAGGGGGCCAGGACCGCCGTGTCACCCCTTGGGGAGCAATGCCGGGCTCCCACCACACACCCTCGCTTGGCCCCCCCTGGGGGACCTGGGTCTGGAAGCAACAAGTGTGGTCTCTGCACCTGCGTGGCTGCGGCAGCGAGGGTCAGAGCCGCGCTCCCTGGTCCCCCCAACCTGCAGCTCGGCTCCCCGGGGGTTTGCCTGCTGCAGTCCTCGAGGCTGGGGTCCCAACCTTGCCCTCTGGACCCGAGACATGGGGATGAGCTGCGTCTGGCTCGGATTAGTAGGCCGTGGCACTGTCAGAAGCTGTGGGGCTTGTCTGTGCTTGCTGCAGGACCACAGAGCTGAGTGCCATGCCGTGCCCGCAAGCAGGCAAGTCCCACCCCCGCCGCAGCTCCTGACCTAACCCAAGAGCACCAGACCGGTCCGTCCACAGCCAAAAAACAGGGCTCACCCCACAGTGGTTCAGTCTGACCCGCCCCAGTCTGACGATGAGCACACCCCCCTGGAGGGGACACGCAGGTCCCTGTGTTTGAGGAAAGGGCTCGAGTGAACCTTCGGTCCTGGCTCCTTCCACCCAGTACCGGGCAGAGTCCCTCACGGTCACTGCGGCCACCTCCCCGACCGGCGGCCACGTCACCCCCTACACGGTCGCAGGATGCTCTGGGTGAACCCAGAGAGGCAGACGGTCATAGAAAGATGCGGAAATCCCCGGGGGTCACTGTGCAGCCTTTTAAGTTAGTCCTTTATGTTGATTACAGCTTGTAAGTTAATAATAGAAATTCTATATTTTGTCCATGCTCTGAGCAATGCTTGAAAATTAAAATTTTCAAAGGAAAAATGAACTTTTTAGAACATACCTGCCCTAGTAATGGTCTGGCAAGGAGACTGACGGGGTGGATTTTCACTGCCCAGGTGTATGGTCTTGTGGCAAGGCCCCAGTCTGTGGGTCTCGCAGCGAGGCCGCCTAGTGCGGAGGGTTCACCAGGCTGCCCGCCCCTTGACCAGATGGGGAACCTGCAGACAGAGCCTCATTCTTCATTCAAAAGGACCACGTCTCCCGAAAAAGGCATCCGCAGTCCCCACGGCGACAGCGAAGGCATGAACCCGCTGACCCCTCAGGCGACAAGAGAGCGCACCAGCTGGGCTTAACCACTTATTTAAATGTAACGTGCAGTTCACAACGTGAGCTCCCATCACACGGAGCTGCGACCAGGCCAACGCGCTTCCCTGAGTTCACTGCCTGCGTTTACGACCAGGAAGGACCACGCGGCATCATCGCGTGATAAACGCTGCAGTCGCCAAGACCAATCTCCTGTAGGTGATAGCCTGTGACGGGGGGTGAGAGTGCAGAGCTATGAGCTGTGATCATCCAGGGAAGGTGGCCCACTTGAGCGAAAGGACACTGATCACGCTGAATGAACTCCACAGCCGGCTCTGAGAGAAACCCAGAGACAAGCCCATTCATGTTCGGGACTTTTCCTCATTCATAACCCTGGCAGCCAGCAGACAGGGCAGAGTCCACGCCGAGCACTCACTCCCTGGGTGAGGTCACGGGAACCCCGAATGAAAACTATGGGACACAGCCCATCGAGGTACGAACTAGTGTGTGTGTGTATGTGAGTCACTTGGTCGCGTCCAACTCTTTCTGACTCCATTGACTATAGCCCATCAGGCTCCTCTGCCTGTGGGATTTCCCAGGCAGGAATACTGCAGTGGGCTCTGTCTTCTTCTCCAGGGGATCTTCCCGACGCAGGGAACTCGCGTCTCCTGCGCTGGCATTCTTCACCACTGAGCCACAGGGAAGCCCGCGGACCACAGCGCAGCCTCACTGAAATCAGTCCCCTTCAACTTTGCAGACGTGGCCACGTCCTCAGCACAGACGAGAGTCTGGCAAATAGCCTTTGCTCGGCTGGACAGCACCTTCCAGCCCCTCCACCGAACAAAAAATCTTTAAGGAGTTTAAAGATCCAGACTAACTCTCTCTTGATTAAAAACGGACTCTGCTCATGATCTAGGACATGTTACTCTCATAAGAATGATCCTGAGCATTTAGCATGATGCCCTTGAGTGGATAAAGGCAATTACCATCCTCAGGTCCCGATTCACATGACTCAACAACCAAGGGCAATCCATTACGAAGAGGAAGATGGGCAGACTCAGCCACAGGCGCCTTTTGCTCGCAGACCTACATGCAGGGTCGACCAGCCGTGCGTGGCTTCCCTTCAAACGTCTCTTGGCTCGGGGTGCCCCTCGTCCATCCCTGCAGAGTGGGCGCCAGCACAGAGCAGGAGCCCCGGGGCTGTACCCGCAGACGTGGGGCTCCCTTACCCCCGAGCACTCTCTGCGGCTGTGACCGGAGCTCAGGGAACACTCCCACTAGGAGTCTGGCCGGATCTGTTTCTCCTCACAGTGCCTGCGCTTTAGCAGGAGAGAAGACGGCGAGTGTGAAGGAAAAGAAGTACTTTTCCAACAGCGAAGAGGAAACCGCCTGTTTGGGGCCACGCTGCTGTGGTTTCCAGGACGCCAGTCTCTGGGGAGCTGATGCTTCCCTGCGCGGCTGTGTGTCTTCAGCTTCTGGACTCTCTCAGGTCTGGGGACGGTCATGGAGAGGACAGATGCAGTGTCCCGAGCTCCTGTGGGGGGCGGTGCGCACGCAATCACGTGGAGATGGGGCCCTTTGGCCGGCGAGCCCACAGCAGCATCAGCAGCGTCGATGGGGCCTCTCCTCTTGGGGAGCAGGGGTTCCTTGCCATGAGCATCTCAGGAGCCAGCCCAGGGAGAAGATGGACCCAGTGGGACAGATAGCTTGGCCCGAGACAGACCCCATCCTTGGGTCAAGGGGGTTGGGGGACAGAGCTTGGCCTGAGACAGACCCTGCTCCACCAAGCATCTCGGGTCAAGGGGGTCCAGGGACAGAGCTCGGCTGGAGACACACCCCGTCCACGCCAGGCATTTCGGGTCGAGGGTGTCCAGGCAACGACTCCCACCCAGAAGCCCCGGGCCTGAGTCCCAGCTTGGCCGCTCAGCAGCTGCGAGGCTTTGGACAAGCCGCCTGTGTCTGGACGTCAGCCTCCTGACCTGTGGAGGTGGGGATGGTGGCAGAAGGGCTGCACAGGGCCGTAGGGGGCATTCCAAGAGCGAATGGGCAAAGAGCCAACACAGGGCTGGGGCGTGAGGCGAGCGTGCAGCCGCCGACCACGCCTTCCTTCTGCTGGACACGGGCTCCCCGACCAGCTTCCTGGATCACGCATGGGTGTGCGGGAGCAGTCAGGATGCCCGGTCAGGTCCTCCTCCCAGGACACCACAGCTGAAAGGCGGGGTTCCACGCGCACTGTCCCCCTGCTGGGGAGGGCACGGGCCATGCGGAACCCAGTTTGCCGACCGGCCACTGTCTACAGTGGGAAGGATCTCTCCCCTCCCTTCTTGGGGAAACCAGGGTTCAGAAGTCTCTAAAGAGAAAAGAATAGCACTTCAGTCCCCCTAAAATCCAGTACTCCATCACAGAATCATCAAACATGTGCCGCACGTGTCCTGAACGCGTCCTCGTTGGTCAAGAGAGGTGAGACGGGGCGTGAACCTCCCATGAAGCCAACGCGGGGCCCCCCTCCTGGCACCGTGCAGGGCGCCCCCTCAGTCCATCCAGCCCCGCCAGCCACCCAAGCGGGCAGGTCCAGAGAACAGAGTCAGCACAGCATCCGCTGAAGCTCTGAAGCCTCCCACTCCAGGGGTCCTCAGGGCGCGGGCGTGCGGGGGTGTGGGGGGCAGGAGGGGGTGCAGGGATGTGGGCTCAGGAGCCAGGCGTGCACAGCGTGTGCAGATCGTTGTCTGTGAAGCCACCTGCTTCCCCCGCTACCTCCGGCCGCGGCCCTGGGATGCGTCTGCAGTGTCCACCGTCCCTACGCTGTAGCACAATCTGCAAAGTGAGTCGAACAGGACTCTGGCGGCAGAAGGCCACCCTCACACGTGGAATCTTATCTGACAGGGAACCTGGACCGAGTGGGGCTTGCTCTGAGAGACAAGGCCTGCCGTCCCCAGACTGCGCCCGAGGAAAAACAGGACTCCCCGGGCTTCAGAACAGCCTCTTTGTACCTTTCACGGAGCAGCGGGAACAAAGCAGCGGACGCCGAGTGTGCACACAAAGGCCCCGGGTTTGTGGGGCTATTTGGGATCGTAATTAGTGCAGCAGCGCAAAGCTGGGGAGGGACGCGCAAAGCTGGGAGAGCGCGAAAGGGGTTCATTACGTGCCCCGGGGGGTGGGGGTGGGGGGGCAATTACTCTCCGGGCGGATAAAAATGCTGAAAAGGAGCGGCTGCCCTGGGAGGCCTCAGCCCAGCTCCAAAGGCACTGCGGACCCCACAACACGGTGAGAGCAAGGGGCACAGGCGACCCCAGAGTGGCGTCCGGGGGGTCACATGCAAGAGGCCACGGAGACGCCATGACGGAGGGCGCCACGAACATGCTCAGAGGCGGCGTGACCACAAGCGCCACGGCAAAAGGCCCGCGGGCAGCAGGGGAGCCCTGGGTCGGGCCCTCAGGGTGAGGCCCAGGCACGCCTCCTCTTCCCGCTCCGTTTGCTGGTTTGTAGTTGACGGATCAGGCTTCACTTTCCCAATAAAACCCCACACGAGGTATGTCTAACACACGGCAACTTCTACGTGGAAAATGAATGAACGAGTGAAATGTCTGACCCGGACACTCCGGGTCCAGGAATGTCCATCGAGAAAAAGCACAGGAAGACAAGTGGAGCCTCGCCTGGTGAGCCGGGCTCGCCCCCAGCAGCTGTGACGCGTGACAAGTGTGACCGGGAGGAACAGCCTCGAGCAGGCCGCGAGCACAGACTCACGCTGGGTGAGGGTGGGGTTTCACGGGGCCCCTCCCACTGAAAGCAGCTCATCTGCTCGGCGTTGCCCTGGGACGTGGACACAGATGTGTGCTCTGTGCACCCCAGGACAGCTCTCCCCAGTGGCCTCGTAAGGGATCGGGTGCCCCGGCTGTTTCTGGGTAGGAAGCAGAGGACCCGGGGGGGTTAGAGGCGCAGCAGGGGCAGTGGGCGGGGTCCCCGATCCAGGCCACCTTCTGCTCTCTGGACGAGAGCTGGCGCTCAGCCTGTTTCTCCAGCCCTGGCGTGTGTCACGGGGTCCCCACCACTCGTCCTGGACCCTCTTCACTGCATCCACCAGCTGCTCAGTGATGCCCAGATCACGTTTACATTCCCCTGGCAGAACAGCATGCTCACCCGTGCACAGACCATGTGCATGCATGTGCACACACACATGTACACAGCGCACACACCATGCACACACGAATGCGTGTATGTGCACACACGAACACACACCATGCACACACGTGTACACACACATGCATGCACACGTGAATGCATTGTGTGTACACACATGCACACACACACACATCCACACATGTGCCCATGCAGGGGAGAA
The DNA here is from genome assembly GCF_003369695.1 of Bos indicus x Bos taurus. Classification (NCBI taxonomy): domain Eukaryota; kingdom Metazoa; phylum Chordata; class Mammalia; order Artiodactyla; family Bovidae; genus Bos; species Bos indicus x Bos taurus. Next base: position 1,067,981 of record NC_040079.1, on the reverse strand, counting down.
GCCCGTCTCCAGAGTGAATCCTGAGCTGGCCTGAGAGTCTCCACAAGCCAGTGCTCATTCTGACCTTTAACCTGTGCCCCACCAGCACCCCGACACCCTGAGAACAGCTGTGGCTGCAGACCCGGGCTCCTCTGGCGAGACCGCAGCCGCCTTCGGTGCCGGCTCCTGTGGCACCAGTCAACTGTGAGGACAGCCCCCGGGCAGCAGTGTTTACGGAGCAACAGTGAGTCACGGCTCCCGCCTTGTAACGCTTTCTGTAAATGAGAGGTAAGGACACAGACTCATCTCTGCTGACAGAGGTGAGAAGGGCGTCCCGCTCGCTTCCCTGTCTGGAGCAGTCCACGGTCAGAGATGCGCGGCCGCGACAGTGACCCTGCCTGCTGTCCAGTTACCGCCACGTGGACAGTCCTCGCCTGCCAAACCGAGGGCAGCGGTCACTTTCTTGTTCTCTGTCCCCCTCGGTGTCCAGCACAGATCAATGAGGCTCTCCCGATGCCCGCTCATCAGTGGGTACCGCCTGCAGCCAGGAGCCCCTAGGGCCCAGGCCCCCCACGCTGGGCAGTGGCCGAGATGCTGAGGGCAGGGCCGCCCCCACGAGAGGCTGCGGGCGGTGGGGCTGCCTGGGGGCTGGACTCAGGTCCTCGGGTGGGGCTGGGACATCGCTGGTGAGCCTTAGGTGAAAGCTCGAGACCGGTCTCATTTTCCATAGCTCTCTAGTGCAAGAAATGAAATCACCAAATTACGGCTGGCCTGCTGCCTAAAGATGGGCCCAGAAGACACGTTACTAAGTTCCTCCCCGGTGTGTCTGACTCGTCCACGTCCACAAGGCCCCGCCCCGAGCCTGAGTGTCCTTTCAGACCTGGGACACACGCCGTCGGCTCTGTTTCTGATCACCATCAGGGTGAAACCGGGGAAGAGCTGTGACGAGGAGAACACAGGAAGGAAACACGTAACTCCACGAGTATCTTCTCTCCTAACCCACAGTTACCATGGTTTCCGCAACAATCTCTGATGCTTCAGCTGAAAGCCGGAATTCATGGAGATGCAGGAGAGAGTGTGTCTGACCCACAACCTCGGCAAGACCCAGAAGCCCTCACAGGAGGGTTCCTGTCCACAGGAGGATTCCCGTCCAGCTAGAAGCCCCCAGCAGGGCCACCGTCGTTAAGACAAATAAAACAGCAAACACAAAGCCCGAACTTCCTGGACTCCTGCAGCTGACAGCTCCCTGGGTCCTGAATGTCAGAGACGCCTCATAGCTCACATTCGACTCGGCCTCTGAGGGCAAAGGCAGTCTGGAGTGGCTCCACTGTATGCAGGGGCGTTTCAGGTTCATATTTAATATTCAGACAATAAAAAACGGCCACGTCAAGTGGAAATAAACTGCGCACCTCTTCAGGGAGCCCTGGTCCTGACGCGGACGTGGATGAGCAGCCGTCTCCTACCAGCAACGTTTGCACCTCCCTTATTTTCTCCTTGCTCAGCAGATACTGAAGCCCCAAGGTCTGTCATCACCGTCGTCTCGTTCATCCACATGTGGAGCTCAACACGCACCCCGTGCTGCGTGCTGGGCACTGCTCTCAACGCTGGAGGTTAAGGGTGATGTCTTCACGAGAGTTCTAAACACGCCCCCCAACCAGCTCCTCTCATGACGATACCTTAGACCCACCTGCCAACCAGGCTTTCCCGGGCTCTGAGCGGTCCCTGCTGAGGCTGAGCGTTCATTCCACAGATCCTCACCTTCTTTTCAGAGGACACGCAGGGGAAGGAACAAGCCAAGTTCTGGTCTGGCTCAGCCCGGGGCGAAAGCCCCTCCAGAAGTGAAGGGTGGTCCAAGGTGCCGGGAGGGGTCCCTCAGGAGGGGCCACGCTGGGCGGGCGGCGGGTGTGGGGTCCGGCCGGGGGACAGATGGGACGCTCGAGGGGGCAGAGCTGGGGGACGGCTTTCCGAGTGAGGGCTGCAGCCTGCACAAAGGTTCCAGGACAGAGGAGCTCAAGGGCGGGCCCAAGGCCAATACAGAGCCAGGCAGGGGCACGAAAGGGCTTCCCAGCTCCCCATCCCACCTGCAGCCTTGTTAAGGCAGAGGCAGGGCCGCGGGGGACGCGGGCCGGGAGGCAGCTGCCTCCGCCTCAGAGACAAACTCACAGCATCCTTCGGGGACCAGTTACGCCACCGAAGCTGCTGTGAATGGCGACGTGGCCCCCCAACACTGACGCACAGGGTGATGGGGGCAAGTCACCGTCAGTCCGTTTGATCTCGGTTCTCCCAGCTGTGAGGTGAGGGCGCTGACCTCTGAGGCCAGCAGGAACGTCTCAGGCTGTCACCGCCAGGAAGGCACAGGCGCCCAGCTTCCACAGCAGGTCCAAGCTGGCCGCGGCCCTGGAGGAAAGCCCCAGAAGGGGCATCCCAGGAGAGGCCACGAGAGCAAGCAGACACGTGGGGCACTGCTGGCCAGGGCCCAGGGCCATGAGTTGCAGGTTGCTGGAGCCAGCGTGAGGTCTGTGCACCCAAGACGCGCCCCAGGAATCTGTCTCAGGAAGCGGGGGGCCACAGGATGGGGGACCAGAGTTAAAACGCACCACTTAATGACCACCATTTGGGAAACACAGGGTCTGAAGTCAGAAAAGAAAGTTCGAAAGCAAACAACAGGGGAACTGAGGTTTTCTTCCCCTTGGCGTTTCAATGTCAAGTTCTGCGGTCGCTGAACTCAGTACTTCCCTTCTCCCTGGATGTGGGAGAGGAAGGGGAAGCCGGGGTGGGGATGACTGGGGGCAGGTAAACAGCTGAGACTGCCCTCCCAGCTGACGGCTGCTGCACAAGCAACGCTTTCCTCCCACCCAAGACCACCGTGGACTCTACTTAAAGAGCACGGTGTTCGGGATTATGAAGGATGTAATCTAAAGAACATTCCTCTCACTTGTTATTCTTCTGCTTCACTGTCTATAAAACAAGAAAACGATAAAATGCTTACGTATAAAACAAATCCAAACTCCTAACTCTAGAGGATATACGTCTAGTTCCATACTGACACTGGCGCCCTGGGCAGTGTTAGAGCCCCAGCGTCTGTCACACAGACTCTTCTAGTTCGTCTGCGATGAAACTAACCTGTGCTTCCTGTCCGTAACCCTCACACACCTTACACAGCCAAGCATCTTAAAGCATCTGGCCTTTCCTGCTGATGCAATCATTTGTGAGCCTTCCTTTTTTCATTCTCCAAATAGTCACAGACGCATGCAAACACACACCCAGATACCGAACTTTGCTGGTTGCATTATTTTTTACATTAAAGAACCTTTAAACACTACTTTTTCACGACTGTCGCCTTCCTAATAGGAAGTCACCTGTATGAATACCTTGCCCTTGCTAATAAATAACCCACCACAATTCCATTCTTAATTATCAGCAAGTCTTTCAAAGCAGGAGTGCTTTGGCGGGCTTTCCTCATAGCTCAGTTGGTAAAGAATCTGCCTACAATGCAGAAGACCCTGGTTCAATTCCTGGGTCAGAAAGATCCGCTGGAGAAGGGATAGATTACCCACTCCAGTATTCTTGGGCTTCCCTGGTGGCTCAGCTGGTAAAGAATCCTCCTGCAATGCAGGAGACCTAGGTTCGACCCCTGGGATCCCCTGGAGAAGGGAAAGGCTACCCACTCCAGTATTCTGGCCTGGAGAATTCCATTCATGGGGTCACAAAGAGTCAGACACAACTGAGCAACTTTCACTTCCAAAATAGAAAACCCCAACGGAGACTCAAATGTTTTGAGCCACAAAGTTTAAGAGCTGTTAATTAGATGGAGAAGAGAAACACTGTTACGGAGCTTCTCCCCCGTTGGGCATCCCTCCGGTGACGTCTCCCGAAGAAGTGACTCGCGTGCAGCACAGACACGCCCCCCGGCTCCTGGAACTCCCACCTCCATCTGTCCAAGATGCTCTCGGATCTGGGCTCGACCGCCTCCAAAGGCCTCTCTCTCCTCAGTGTAAGCGTCAGCTCCAAGGAGACGCCTCTGTCCACGGCCCAGACTCCGGCCCCCTCCTCTCCCAGGCACCCTGCCTCTTGTCTCTCCGTCTGAGCCCCCTCGCTCACCTCCTCTTGGAAGTCCTCCCTGACCACCGCAGGCTCCCAGGGGCCCCTCTCAGAGCTGCTCGTCTCAGGCACGTGCCTAACCCAGCGTGAACCGGTCCTCCCTGTAAACTGCTTCGAAACAGAGTTCTCTTCCGCCCCTGCCGCTTTAGAAACCATGATGTCATCACTGGAAGAAGTGGATTCTGGAAAAGACTTTCTGGAAGAGGCGTACTTCTCTCGAGGCACGTGGTCTTCCCGAGGCTCCCCAAGGCGTCCCTCCCCCAGGGTGAGCTGCAGGCCAGCAGGGACCCAGACACACAGACCGTGCAGCTGCTGGCCAGGGGTGGGGACTGAGGCACACACACTCCACGCCAAAGGGGCCTCAGGAGACAGCGGTGTGGACGCTGGGCCTGCCCGGGCGGGTGAGTGCGCCGCCCTGCGTCGGGGGCTCACAGGTGGCCGTCCCCCGCGCCACGTCCCCGCACGGTCCCCTCTGACGTTTGGAAACCGCTGTGCCCTGCCTGACTCCCCTGGGTTGGGCTGTGCAGCTGCTCTTTCCGAAGCGTTCTCCCCTCGTAAACACACACTTCTGTGGCCTTCGACGGTCGGAGCCAACAGCCCTCGGCTTTCCCCTCAGTGAGCTCTGCCCTCTGTTGTGCCAGGCCCATGTTGAGTTAAGAGCTGGGCTTGGCCGCCTTTGATGGGGGGTGCACGTCACTGTGCGTGGCACGGGGGGTCCCCGGGGGCACAGGTGCCATCGGGCCAGCAGGGGCTCAGGAGCTGACCGGGCAGCGCTGCGGGGCTCTGCCCATGGCCGCCCGCGCCAGGCCCATCCTAGAGGCCTGGTGGACAGACAGTGGGCTCTGCAGGCACAGGCCTCTGTGGAGCCCCCTCACCTTCACGGGGATGCGCGCTCCCCGGGGCCGGGCCAGCAGGAGCTGGGGAGCGGGAGGCAGACCCCGGAAGGGGAGGCGGGTTGTGGGCCTGTCGCTGGGCTTCGCGGGACCGCCTGGCTCACTCACGGGACCCCGGCCTCTGATTACCTGCCTTTTAGCATTCCCTCCCGCCCTCCTGGGTCTAAATCCCCGTTGAATCCATTTTCACACTTCCCTGCACTCTCGCAGGCTTCTCCTCCCAGCGCCCACCTTTCAGCAGAGCTTGGCATCGCCGAGAAGCCCACAGGGGGTCTCCCGGCACACCAGGCCGCACACGGGCTCCGCTGCCTGCTGAGGGGCACCCGCGGCCGGGCGAGGGGAACAGACGCGCTGGACTCAGGAGGCCCTGGACACACACACACGAGTCCACCTTCCTGCAGACGGTGGAGGACGGCGGGACTGACCTCCACGGACAGATGGGGAGCAGCGCCCCACGGACACCACGGCCACTGTCCCCACAGCCCGCCTCGATCAGCGCCCTCCCCACAACGTCCTGGACTCCCCAGGACAGTCAGGCCTCGGGTTTCTCTGGCTTTCCCCAGGAGCACACTGCTATTCTTGCAGAACGTATGTGCTCAGCTGCGGTCCAGGAAACGTGCCTGCATCTCTGGATCAGGGTCTAAAGCAGAGAGAACAGCCCTTGCAGGGCAAGAAGTCAGAGACGTTCACCTGAGCTGGGGGGGCCCGAGCCGCGCCTCCAGAGGAAGCCACACCCACCAACACCCGAGTGCCATGGTCAGCGCACACACGCTGCGGTCAGCACACACACGCCGCGGTCAGCACACACGCCACGGTCAGCACACACACGCCGCGGTCAGCACACATGCCGTGGTCAGCACACACAGCCGCTCCCTGAACAGCATATAGAGATGAGGTGCCGGGCGCCTCCGTGACCTTCTCGGACCTTCTAGAGCCCAGGGACCAGCCCGATGCGCTTCCCTTCCCGTCCCGTGGGTGAGGAGCATGGGGCCCGGGGACACGGCTGGCTGCTGCCGCCAGGAGGTGGGGCAGGGCCGTCCACGAGGTCAAACACTGGGAGGGAGCGAAAGGAGTGGAGAGAGACTGGGAAGCGCAGTGGGAAGACAAGAGGGCCAGAAGGCCAGCTGGACGGGGCGACGGGCCTGGCCCACAGTCGCCCTCATGCAGGAGAAGCCAGCTACTCGCAGGGGCAGCATGGCCCTTGCTCAAGGGTAGGGAGGGTCACTGGCCCCGTGGCCCTGGACCCCGTCCCTGCTCCACAGCGCAGGGGACACGGCGCCTCGGCGCGTACTCCTGCCCGCACATCCGCCCAAGGGTCCACACTCAGGCTCCAGCATGCCGCCCCGCCCTCCAGCGGGCTCTGTGCCCCTCCTGTGGCCCAGTGTGGGAGGTCCCCATCAGGCCAACGACCCCTTGGTCATCTGGGTGGTGCAGTGCCCAGGCCTGGGGTGGGTTTACAGCCGACGCTGTGTCTGCGAGGAGTCCCCAGCCGGCAGGGCGCGACGTCCGCCTCTCCAGTGTCTCCCTGGCTCCCCTCCCCTCGAGGAGGAAGGTGGCACAGGGGCCATCAGACCTGGGGCAGGGAACCCTGTCCAGCGAGCATCCTGCCGCCTGCGTGTCCCATGGCCAGTTCAGCTCTGCTGCCTGCCACCTGGGGCCTGGGACAAGTCATGCCCACCCCACGCCTGCTTCCTGCACGCGTATGACAGGCCCTGCCGCCTGGAGTGGCCCCGCGGCATGGACCAGGGTCAGAGCAGGCTTTCCCAGCATGTCTACGGGCACCGCTCATGGGAGCCGGAGGCTGGGGGCAGAGGCGGGGCTCTCAGAGGGTCTTCCAGGCCCCGGGCTCCTATGGCGCGCTGCTTGGGCCTCAGGGAGGTGGAAGTGGATGCCCATGCTAACAGAGAGGGGCAGGCGGACGCGAACATTCCACCCACCCTCGCCAGAATCAGAGTCAATTCAAGTGACGCACCTTCCCTCCCCACCTGCCCCAAACCGTGCCGCCTGGACCTGCCTCTCAGGTACACTCTCTGCCCTCGGCTGTCACGGGACAACACGAGACCCGGGAAAGCAGCCTGACCCGGAGGAGGCAGGTGAGCCCCCTCCGGCCCCCATGCCCTGGGCCCGCCTGGGGTAAACCCCAGATCCATGGACACATCGCCAAGAGGAGAGCTGACCACGGCATGTAACACGGGATCCCGGGGAGCCGCAGAGGCCAGGCCGCAGCGTCCTTCGCATTAGACGTCCCGATCGTTCAGTTCCCAGACACCTCACTGAGGGGTCTCCGGTGTTTAATAAGTCTGGTCCGACTGCCACTGGCTGACCGGGGCAGCAGCTGCTCCATCGGGAAGGCGGTGTGTTTTCTGGGCGTGCACAGGTGTCTCTTTGGCCATCTTTCTAGACTCCAGCCTCCCCTAGAAGACGTTCCCCGATCTCGGGGCTATTTCCGAGAGAACGCGTTGCACAGAAGCCAGGGAACGCGCATGCAGTCGCTGCTTTTGGAAACGGCACGTTTGAAAGTTTAAGATTTATGAGAAAAACACGCTACCACTTCAGGTTTCCAGAGGCACATTCAGACCCGGAGTGGAGAGGTATCGGGAAGGTCTGACTGAGCATGCAGGTCAGAGCCCGTCGGCCCTGAGCCGGGTCCCCTGACACGGAAAACACAGGCAAAAAGCAGGTCCCGCAAACAGGCCCCCTTACTCTCACCACCTAGAAAGTGAGCATGTTTTCCTGGGGTTCTCACAAGGCTGCAGGCAGGGAAGCTGAACGGACTCACAGGGGGCCCAGGCCTGCCCGGGGGTCACCAGGCTGTGCCCTCAGCAGCCTCCTGCTGCCCGGCAGCCTGCACCCCTGCCACATGACCAGAATTCAGGACGTTTCGAGGGAATTCTGCCTGCGGTGGTTGGTACTGATGGCCACTTCTGCAGAGGCAAAACCCGAAAGACTCCAGTCCTCAGGCCTGACTAGGTCATCACAGAAAGAAATGTTCTTTAATAGTATTTCAGGGCACCCTTCCAGTTTTGAAGCAGGATAGATTTTGCTTATTGGAATTTGCACACAGAATTATTTCAACATGAGAATTTAAACATAAAGCCACGCCAAGCTGCTAAAAGATTCGCAGTGGACTGAGGTGGGAAGGGCTGGTTTAGAACCTGGATCAGGTAAACCCCAGGAATTCCCTGCTTTCCACGTCGAGGGGGGAGGGTTTCTGTGTTGAGAGCCACAGCAAGTGAGAAGAGGAGAGTCACCGAGGAGGAGGCCCCTGAGCCAGGCCAGGAGCAGAGGCAGCCTGGGGCCTCCCTCCCCCTGAGCCAGGCTCTCCTCGCCCCAGCGCGGAGGTCGGGGGCCTCTGGGCTCCTGGGACCGCGGTTCATGGGCACCCCCAGCCCGACCCCGCCCTCTCCTCTGGGTCTGGCTCCAAAGGCCCCAAACACCCTGGGGCCTGTGGGCACCAGAGGCAGACCATCAGAGGAGGCCTCCTCGCCAGAGATTCTGCAGAGCTGCGCCCTGGCAAGGGGAAGGGGAGCAGCCGCTGCTCTGAGATGATCAAAGCCTGGAAACAGAGCCGCCTTCAAAGAAACTCGGGGCGGGGCGGGGGACAGGCGGGGACACCTCTGAGCATCCAGGGGCTTGTTTCTGCCCAGTCTTGCCCAATCCCCTTCCACGGAAGTAGGGCACTGACGTGACAAAACTCACTTGTGGGCTGTGACTTCGTCCCGCAGCCCCAGGGCTGCCCTCAGCGAGCACGCGTGTGTAAATACACGCTCACGCATGCACATACGTGCGCATCACGTGATGTGCCAACTGGGGGGAAATAGGAATAAAGGCAAAGACATTGGCCTTTTAGACCAAAAACACCGATTTAATCGAAGTATCTTATGCTTATCTACTTAGAGAACAAAAATAACATTTACTAAAACAATGGAGAAAGTTTAATTGCAGAATCCCATTAAAACATGACCTTTAAAGATGGATTTCAGTTCTTCTAAAAGTTAATACACCCAGTTCTTCCAAGTCCAAGCAAATTAAACTTCAATAGATTACCTGGTGAAATTGATATCTTGTTACTTGTTAAAATATGAGTCTGTTGAGAAAGATGTGATTTTTCCAATAGGAAAAGCAAATGAAAACACCACACTCTCACACATACGTAAGAGTCTTTAAAATGCTGACTCTTGTCTATAAAATAGTTCTATTTTAAGGGACAAGAGAAAAAAATGTTTAAACGTATTTGCACTGGAAGCTAATAATGCAAATTACTCGCTGTTTGGAAACAAGTTTAAAAAAAAAAAACCCGCCGAGCACTCAGGGACACTCCGCGAGCCCACAGGAACCCCGAGCCCCAAACCGTGGATTAGACGAGCAGGCAGGGGCTGGCCCAGAGGACCAGGGACGTGCAGGGACGGGTTTTAGCAGAGCAGTCCAGGTGTGCACGGAGGGCCGACCACCCGAGGGCTGCCCCGCTGGAAGAGCCTGGCGGCCGCGCCCCTGCTGTCCATGGGCTCTCCGCTCGGGGAGCAGGCGGACGCCAGGTGCACCGGGCCCGCCTGCAGACCCCCAGCCTCGAGCCTCCACTGCCCGCCCCCGAGGCCGCTCTCCTGTAAAGGCTGACCTCCTCCTGCTCTGAGGTCAGTAAAGCTACGACACTGCCACCTACCACTCCCGGGCCACTCGCTCCTCCCCGAACGTGCAGAGTGCTCATCTATCTTCTCCTTCAGAAACTTCATAAAATGAATGGGACGTTCCCAGACGCCCCATGAAAGAAAGCTCCATATTAAGTCATTCCGTCTTCCTTGTAACCCCGGGATGAGGGTCGCTAACCGGACGGTACCCGTAACCTCGAGCACAGGGGAGAATTGGCAAAGTGCCGAAGTCCAGTGATTTGAAAACGAAGCACGGAAGCCAGCAAGACACCGTCTGCAAATGGCTGTTTGGGGTTCGAAATACTTAAAAAAAACTTTTTCAGGCAGATTTTTAAACTCGAAGGGGTCTCCATGGCAGTTATAGAAAACCCTAATGAAGGAGGGATCCGTGAATGGATGAGTACCCGCCCTGTTTACAGAGGCAGACTCCTCTGTGTGCAACTGCACCCCCACCAGCCCTTAACACATGACTCAGCAAATGCAGAGCCAAGAATCAGGACAGCCTCACCCCATTTGCTGAGTGTGCTCTGCTAAAAACAAGCCCAAACAAGACGACAGCCCAGTGCCAGCATGTTCTGAGCAGTGAGCAGTCCACTTCGGAGGAGCAAACCTCCACATTTCATCAAAGTAGCTCCCACAAGGGTGTTCTGTAGTAATCTCAAAACCAAGCCCACCAGAAAATCTCTACAATACTTTCATTTCCAAATTTTCCTAGACCCTATTTTTAAAGTTTTTTTCTGTGTTCTTTCCTTTTTTTTTTTTTTTTTTATTAATCTGGATTGAAGAAAAGCACACATTTCATTTATTGTCTGGATTACAGATTCTTATTAAACAAACCAGAGCTCATTATAAAATCAATATCAACTTAGCCACCATGCCCCCAGGAGGAGCCACATAAAGGTCACTCCAAGAAATTCAAACAATTTTCCTGCTGGAAGGGCATGATTTTAATTACAGATACTATTAATTAGAGCTGTCGCTGGGACGCTTTTTTTCCTGTTAATTATCACAAACGCGGTCCTAAGTATGCATTCGCAACCTGCACTTTTGCCAGAACGAGTCACTTCTGCATGCAAGCCCAACCTTTCCATTCTATCAATATTTCATATTTGAATTTCAAAGCGTATCAAAGGATGCCATGCTTTCTAAAACCCTCCGCCCGTGTGATCTCCCGTCTCTCACACACGGAACAGAACCGGTGTGATAATTTATTTATGTCCTGGCACAGGCCTGGCCCAGCAGACCCGGCTGCCTATACTGGCCTTGCTCAATAGAATTTCTGGATAAAGTCTTACTAGTTGGTGTGACATTTTTCCCCAAGCTTCTCCTTCAAATGTGCTTTTTCTTTTGCTTTGAAGCAAAGCTAGCTCTGCTCTTGAAATGCCATCTCCCACACATCTGAAGTTGCTGTTTCTTTAATAAGAAAAGACTGCACCGACCAGGCTTCTGACCCCCTCCAGAAAACCAGAGGTTCTCTTCATTCAACACCACCACCAAGAGTTTTGAAACGGGGAAGAAGGCTGTCTTCTGGTCTCTTTTGAGCAGAGTGATTTTATAAACTCATCCCAGTGGCTTATGCGAGACAGGGTCAGGGTGTCTCTCAGACAAGCTCCCGGGGGCGGGTGGCTCTGGAAAGGGCTTGAGCAGCCTCCAACAGTGCAACTGTGATGACAGAATGGAAATATTTATAGATGTGACTGCGAAACAGGACGCACTATCTACATGACATACGCCATACCACAGTCACATGACCCGAGGAAACAACGACTCCGCTCCAATCCAATGGGAGAGAGTCTTTTACAAAATAGACGACTGAATTTTAAAGAAGATGATTGAGTAAATTACTTTCCCAGGTGGAACATACACTTAGAGTTACATTATATTTTCTGTTAAAAGCAATCAAACGCCCTGACTGGCGTATATTCCGGGCCTGCACGGCTGTTAGAACTGGAAGACTGTTTTCCTCACAGAGCACTATTACACCTGGAGTGTGCTCCAGAACCCCCAAACATTCTGTGGACTTTTCTCCTGTCCACTTTGGTCTGAAGCTGCCTCCCCTCGCTCTCATTGGTCCCCATTTGTTTCCAGGTATGTTGGGACTGTTCCTGTAGCCCCCTGCCCACACACGCTCCCCCACCATGGCTCTCCTAAAGACACCTTGGTTTGCTTTCCAGCCATCAGCCTGAGATTCCACGTCATCCAAGACACAGCAAAGGTGGCAACAGACAGGGTCAGAGGGTCTTTTCATCTAAGACCCCGAGGAAGTCAATGATGTAAGAGACATCTTCGTACATCTATACAACCAATTTATCTTGCAACTCTGGTGTTTTTTTTTTTTTTTATTACTAGTGGCCAAACTAAGAAAGATAACAGATAATACATAATTCATGTATTGTACATTCTCCACATTTCTAATTAGCAGCCTGCTTTCACAGCTAACGTGAGACCATCCCAGAACAGCCTAAGATTAACTTAGAGAAGGAAAACCGGGGTTGCAAGGCATTTACATGAATGCTAATGAGAAGTTTCAAGTCGTCATCACACAAGAACCCAAACTACGAACAACTGCCGGGCATGGGGGAGGCCTGTTCTAAGGGTGAACGGAATGGCCATGGCACCGAGAAAAGTGTCTCTTTACCTGGTAGGCGTCGGTGGCATCTGGGCCCGGGTCACCCACCAGTCCGGAGAGCTTCTCCTTCAGCCTGTAGTGAGAGTTGTGTCGCAGGCAATAGATGATGCCGGACGCCAGCAAGACCCCCACGATGACCACGATGGAGACCAGGGTGAGCACCACGAACTTGGTGGAGTCCTCCCGCGCAGCCTGGTGAGGCAGAAGCTTGATTCTGCTTCTCTGCAAACAGGAGAGGGGGCAGTGAGAGGTGAGTACCCAGCTCCTGAAGACAGTCCTTTCCAAAGACACCCACAGGGGTAAAGCTCTGGGCTGGCACCGGACCGACCCGAGGGCGTCCAGCCGTGCAGCCCCCGGCCCAGGTCCAGGGTCCTCTGGACATAGCGCACCTGGGTCAGCAGGGCTTTCACCAGGAAGGTCAGCAGCGGCATCGCTCAACTCAACGACAGGAAGTATCTGGGCCCTAACTCACTGCCTTAAGGAAAACAAAGCCTTTCTCCCTTCTCAACGGGTAAGAGGGGCATTTAGGGCCACCACCGAGGCATCTGGGGTGGAGAGACCGGTGGGGTGGGGGGGTAGAAGCCGCAGCACAGGTCAGACCAGGGGCTGAGCTGCGAAGGCAGGCGACTACTCCTGGCTACACTGCAGGGGGAGGCCAGTTCAGAAGTCCTTCTGCTCTCCTTCGGAGGCACACCCCGCCCCCCTCCGCCGTACAGACCACCGACGGCGTGGCCGGGCGGGGCGGGGGCGCTTGCACCCACACAGACCCCCACATCACGCACTGGGGCAATTTTCTTTGAAAGCAGGGGCTTTCAAGGAAAGACAGGGGCTCACGATGGTCCAGGAGTTCACTTCTCGGTGGGTGAGAGGTAAGAGAGCCCAGGTCCATCAGCTTCTCAGGCTTGATGAGGGTGGGGGGTGGGGGTCAGAACACCCTTTCGGTGCGTCTCACCGTCTCCCTGCGCCCAAAGCTGCACAGTGCTCGCTCTCATTAGCTTCATTATAAGGAATATTAGCAACAATTAAAAAACGCCAGGGGGACGATGGACCGGCTCCGGCCAGCACGCCGTCCGCAATTACCCGGGAAATGAATAGAGACGCGCCAGCCTCAGTGCGGGTCGCTACGGGATGAGCACAATTAGCAAACTCCTTTCCACCACCTAATTTCGCGTGGTAACAAAATGGATTTTTCCCCATGAATGCCTGGCCGGCCTATTCATTATCTCCCTTCTATTAGTGATTTTCTGCGCCGCGTTCGGCCTCCAGCTCCTCACTTCCTCCGGCTCCCAATGTACACAGGGCCTCTTATGTCAGGCCGGGCCGTTTTTATCTTGTAATCATAAAGGCCACCAAAGCAATTATCGCCGGTCTTGACTGGAAAAGCTGGTCATTAATTAGCCTCCTTTGCCTTCCGTGCGGCGGATTAGTTGATGCCAGGACTGGGTTAATGGAAACGCGGGCGAAATGAGAAAAGACGCCGGATTTTCTTGCCTGGATGCTCGGATCCGAGGAGGACGGCAGGTCCGCCCGCGGCGGGAGGGACGGAGGCGCGAGTACGCGGCGGTGGGGGGGCGGGGGTGCGGAACGCGAGGGGAGGGGGAGGGACCCGGGCGCGGGGAGCCAGCGTGGGGCCCCCGGCTGGGGCGGCCGGCCAGCCGGGCCCTCCGGGTGGACCGAGCGCCGGGCGGGAGATCCTCCCCGCCCCTCCAGCCCCTCCCCTCGCTCCTCCCCCGGCCCACCCTGCTGCTTCCAGAACAGTCACCCCCGAGGCCGCTGGCTGTCTCCCCCGCTCCCCCCGCCCCGCGCCCAGAAACAGACCCGGGTCGGGGGGGAGTCCCATCCGCGGTGCTGGACCCCCGGGCTGACCCGGAGGGCGCCCGACACCCCTGCGCCTCCCACCCTGCTCCCAGTTCCTCGCCCGCACGCGGTGCCCGTGGTTGGCGCCCGTCGGGCCGCGGCCGGTTAACTCGGAGGCACGCCCCTCTCCACGAGCTCCGGCCTGGGACGCTCCTCCTAGAGGCCGGCGAGGCTCGGCCGCGCGGATTCCCGCTCGGCCGCTGCGCCCCTGCCCCCGCAAGTGCCGCCCCCCTGCTCCCGGAGAGGCCCGGGTCCTCCACACCAGCTCCGAGTCTTCGCAGACCAGCCGGGACGGCAACAAAGGGGGCGCGGCTGGCCGAGGGGCGTCCCGCTGCCCCCGCCTCGGCGCTCCCGGCCGTCACGGCATCCCCACCCCGCCCAGGCACAGACGACAGGCGGTCCCCGAGCCCCATCTAGGGGGTCCCGCCCGGGCCTCGGGAAGACCCCGCGCTCACGTGACTGACCGCGCCCCAGAACGGAGGCTTCCAGAAGCTTCTCGGCCCGCGACAGGGCGCGCACACGCGCGCGGTGACCAGCCTGGCTCCGAGGGGACGCGCGGCGCCTCGGTGGGTGGCCCACAGCTCAGTGCGCACCGACGGGCGGTCGCAGCGCGCTGGGGACAGAGGCCTGCACGGGGCTCCTCCCGAGCGGTGCACGCCTGGCGGCCGGACGTAAGGGGCACAAACACCGCCCGCTGGCCCTTCGGTTCCAGGCGGGAGGCCGTGAGCGCGCAGGAGCCCCCGAAGGAGGCCGGCCGCGGCCTACACGTTACCCTGGCCCAGGCCTGTGGCGGCAGGAGAGGTCCCGGCGGGGCGCGCACCCCCACCCCGGAGGCTCTTCCAGGGGAGGCCAGGCGGCCTCAGCGTCCTTGATGCCAGAACCCAACGGATGCCGTGACCAGCAGTGTGCTTGGCCTGGGGAGCGGAAAGGAGCCTGCCTGCTGCCCCCGGCGCCGCGTTTAGAATTGGCTCAGAGGTCAAAGGAGAGCGTCCAGGAGCGGGACTGCGGGTCCCTCCTCCCGGGCCCGTTGCCCAGTCCCCGCGGGGTTCCAGCTGCCTCCGGAGGGTGTAGGACTGGACCCACGCCCACGGAGCCCCCTCTTCTACGCTCCTGCCCGGCTCCCCGCTTCCCCGGGCCGGAGCTGCCCCCCAGGGAAGGGATGGCCGGGGTCGGCAGGCTGGGCGGACTGGGAGAGGTGTGGCGAGGCTGAGGATGGCGGGCGGGGCGGCTGGAGCAGGTGGGGAGAGGAAGGATCTGACGCGGCTGCAGGGATGCGGGGCTCGGAGAGGCCGGAGACCCGGTTCTGACCACTGTGGTGTGAGGCCGCAGGAGCTTAGCGGCCGGCTGGGCGGCCTGCCTGCCGCTGGCGCCGGGGCACTTCAGCCGGACCCAGACAAGTCCCGCTCCTGGCGGGCCCCTCAGTGACTCTACAGAGAGCCGCCGGGAGGGTGCGGAGGCGGGGACTGTCGACTGCAAGTCCGGTCTTAGGAATCTTGGAAGAAACAAAAATTTATATTCATGTTTTTAAAATTAAAGAGCATAAACTCCCTCTTTGTCACAGTGATTGTGTTGAAATAATTTAGGATTATTTTATCTCCTTTCTTTTTTGTAGAGTTAAAAAAATCTCAGGATCCCTGCTAACCAGGAGAGGTGAGAGAAGGACACGTGTGCTTTCGCTTAAAGGCGAGTCTGACCCTCCGTCCTTCCGGGCGTAACCGGGTCCCCGGGGCCCCCTGCGGAGCGCCTGCCACACAGGTGCTTTCCTGCCATCGCAACCTGGGGCTGAGCCCTGCAGAGAGCCCTCCACTAATTAGAGGCATCTTGTCAGTCTTGACTTGGAATTGAAAGAAAATAATGCTTAAATATTTATGACTTTGACATTTACAGTCAGGCGTCTTTTAAAAGCGGACCGCCTCCTTCTGTATAGTGGCAGCTCGCTTCCCTCCGGAAAGTTTGGAGCAGGAAGGAGGGGGGTTGGAGGAAGCAGTCCCAGCAGCCTGGGCACACAGGGAGCGTGGGGTGTCATGTACCCTAGGACGTAGGGGACACATATACAACTGGCACCCATAACTGAGTTTCAGAAGTAGGAAAAGTGTGCTTTTTAAAAATAGTTCAGGAAGAGTTAAGTCAACTTTATATCAGGTGAGATGCATCTTGAGAGTAAACTGAAGTACAGTAGTACATATTTTTCCCACTCAACCATCTCCACCTGCAGCTCCTTGAATTTATAATATAAAATATTTCAGAAGCTGTGGTTTGAAATACACGTGTGACCACAGAGTCAATCAGTGGAACTGCCCTTAGGACCCACAGACATTATCCTGACCTAGTTAGACTATTTTGATCTGTGCTTACAAGTGGAGGTGCATGGGGCTTCCTTTCTGTTATCTTCTGAGCCATTTCTGGCAAAATATCTTCAGAACGTTTTTTTTAGCAGTCCATGTGGTAATCTTAAAATAAAAGAAGAGAGGAGAAAAAAGAACACTCTATACCCAAGCTTGACTGAGAATTGAGGCAGCCACACAAATATAAAACTTTATGGTAAAAATATTTGTTGACAGGTAGAAAAATTTAATATTTTTCTAAGACTGTGCTGTGTAACCAGTTAGCAAGAGTAATTCATTACCTAAGTCATTGACTTCAGTTTTAAAACACACTTGCACCCAAAAACTTATATGGGCACTGGCATATAGCAATTTCATTGATACTAAAGTTCTTATACTGTGGATGTTACTATAATGGTAAAGATATTTTTCTCTGTAAAATTTAAAAATTAATTTTAGGGACTACTAATGAGCTGCTAAAACAAGTCTGTCTTTGGTTTCCCAGATGAATCATCTTAGAATTACTTGGGAATTTCATGCTAAATTTACTAAAATATATTTGCTAAGATACAGTAAGTATCACCTTAAAGCTGATCAAAAAATTTTAACATTTTTCAGGCCATGGGAATGACCAAACTTAAACATATAGAGGGGGTAGGTGTCTTAAAATATTTTAAAAGTATTTTTAAAAGCTGTTAACTGAACTATTTTTAATTTGGACCCTGCCACAGAATTCTAATAAATGAGAGAAGTCAGGCGGAAATAATCATGTATTAATTCTCTGCATTACAAAATCTTTTCAGAAGCTATTATCAGAGCAAGAGGCATTGCGGTCTGAATTCAGGGTGGGAGAAATCCTTTGTGCAGCTGAAGGCTATTGTTCGTCTGTGCAGATGAAATTGTACTTGCAAATCTGCCATTCAAGTAGCCAAAAAAAAAAAAAAAAGGTCTATAAGGGCAAAAGAAAACAATCTCCAAGAAACAATTATTGTTAAATATAAACTTTAATGGAAATAAACTGGGGATACGCTGTTTTAAAATAGGCTATTTGTGAGGTGTTTTCCAGGCATAGGCAGAAAAAGAAATACATAAAAGGTGATGAACTGTCTATTTGCATCTTTAAGCACTCCTGGAAGGTCAGTTTTGGGGAGACACTCTGTTTTCCGGTGTCAGGGAAGATTTACGACATTTATGTTTAAAGTGGGAAAAACACTCCCCTGTGAACTAATTTTTAGCAGAGCTTCATAAGCACCAAATTGTCTTGAGCGGGGTGGGGGGGCGGAGTGGGGTCCGGGGAGGGGGCTCATGGACGGCAGCGCTCCGCGAAGGGGCGGGCGCGCCTCGGCCGGGCCATCGCTCAGACTCCGCGGCAGGTTTACTGCACCCGAACTCGGGCTCCGCCAATCGACTCGGAGCGCGGCCGGCGCGCACCGTCGGTCGGCGGCCTGCCTGGACCCGGGCGCGCCCCCAGGGTCGGCGGTCCACTGGCTCGCCCCTGCTTTCCAAGGAGCTTCCCTCGGCAAGGACCCAGCCCTTCTCAGCACTGAACTTTCCGCTTCGTCTCCTTCGCGGAGTCTGAGAAGCCGCCGCCTGGAATCGCCTGGAATCGCGCGAGTGAGGCCCCGGCTGCGGCGCCGCTCGGAGCGGGGTTCCCGGGGGCGCACGGCCGTTTTCGGCCCCTCCCCTTTCGACAGGCCCGGTCTTTCTCCCTCCTCCTTCCCAGTCCCTCCCCCCTTCCTATTTACGCGATCCGCACCGAGGTCAGAAAGATCAGACCGCAGTGCTGGACACAAAGGGTTCAGGGTTCCTGGGCGCCGCCGGTATTCATGGCACCGAGGGGTTCCCAGGCGGCCTCAGCTCGTTTCCCGGGGACAATGGGGGGGGGGGGGCATAACCTCCCCTGCCACAAAGCGCGCGGGCCGCGGAGCACGGATCGATGCCCACCCCAGGGCCCGGGGAGGGAGGAGCCCGGCAGGCCCCCCCGCCTCGCCTCGCCACCCCTCTCGAGAGAGCCAAGCATGGGGCTCGTGGGGTGCGAGGGGGTGATAAAGAGACGGGGGTTCCGATGCTTCCTGCACACAGGCCTCCACCTTCTCACACTTCGGTTAGAGTTAAATTCAGAGAAGGTGGGTTTGCCTTGCAGCGCGCTTGACCCCAGGCGGGGAGGCTCCCCGGTGCAGGCCTGGGGCCGCTGTCTGCGCACTTCGCTCAGCCACCGGGCCGCAGGGCCGGAGCGCGCGGGGCCAGGGCCGGCCCTTGAAGCTGGGCAGCCGGGCGGAGCGCGGTGAGCACTGCGGCCCAAGCGGCGGCGGCTCCCGGCCCCTCACTCTCCGGCTGTGTGTTTGGGTGGTGGACGGGCAGAGGTGACGGAGACGACAGCCACAGCCGTCCAACGCGGAGCAGCCTCCGAGCACTGATAGCGCCAAAGGGCGGGAGTCCATCTCCGGCTCGAAAAGGCCTCTTCGGCTGAGGTTCCCACCCCTAGGTCGGGGTCTGCCCGACGGCCCCGAGCGAGGCTGCTGGAAAACCCGAAGCAAGTCTCAGCTCAGAACCACGCAGGGAGTGCTGAAGGAAGGAAATCAAGTTCCTCATTCAAACAGCTCCGCGTCAGAAGTTTCTCTGGCAAGCGCGCGCCCGCCCCGCCGGGGAGGGGGCCGAGAAGGCGCAGGTTCCTTTCGGGGGAGGGGAGGCGGCCGCGCCGAGGCGATTCTCCACCGGGCCGGGAGGTCCAGGGGCCCCTGCCCTCTCTCAGGCCCCCGCCCCCCTCCCCCGGCCCCCGCGCTCTCCTCTCCTACTCTGGACGGCTCAGAGGCGCGCTCCGGCCCCAATGAGGAGGGCGAAGAGCGCCCCCAAAATGGGCTGGGAGGAAAATGCCCCCACGCTGGTTCCTTCCACCCTGGCTGCTCATCATGTCCTTCACCTTTTCCCACCACCCTGCCTGTCTGCGCCCCGCGCCCCCCGCTCTGCTGCGGGTCGGAACTGCCCGGAGGGGCTGGCGTTGCGAAGGGAGAGTCCAAGAGGCAGTGGCCACAGCCCGGCCCGGGGGTCTCCGCCGGTGCCGTGCGGCGGGACGGCGGCCACCGCCTCTCAGTCTTCGCGCTCAGGACGAGCTGCCACCAGCCGGGTCACCAGGGGATGTCCACCCCTGACCCAATAGGAGGATGACCTCAGACGCAGACCTCCTCAGCCAAACAGAGCCTTTGGCAGGCAGCCTGCTGCGAGTCAGAGCTAGTCCCTGGACTGGGCTCTCTCCAAAGCTCGGGTCGCCCCCCCGACCCCCTCCTCCCCCGCCGCGTGCAGCCTCCATCCTTCCCCGGCTCGGGTTCCTCTCCGCGCCACCTACATGCCTGGCAGGTGCCTCCTTCAGTGGGACTCGTCCGCTCCCTCCCGCCCCCGACCCAGCCCCTGTCCTTTCTCCGATGGCCCCACCAGTGCCCACGCCCCGGCCCGGCGTCCCTGGTTACCTGCAGCGGGGCGGGCGCGGGTGCCCAAGCCGGAGGAGAAGGGGGACGTGTGCCCGGCCAAACAGCCTCGGGGTGCGGCGGCCGCGAGCAGCGGCGGCGCCATCACCACTGCCAGCCTTTTCCCGGCGCCGGAGCCACAGACAAGCGGGGCCATCCTGCTCCTGACCACAAACTTCTCGGGCAGCCGGCGGAGACAAAGGTGCCGCGCGCCGCAGCTCCCCCGGCCGCGGCGGCGGCGGAGGTACCAGCTCGGAGCCCGCGGGAGCCCGCCGCTCCGCTCTGTCGCTCAGCCGGGCTCTGTGGGCTCCGCCAGGGCCCGGGCCCGGGGCAAGGCGCTCGGGTCAGGGTACGGCGAGGGCGGGCGCCCGGTTGGGCGCGGGACGGTCCCCGCAGGGCCCCCGGCCGCGCGCGCAGCTCCATCCAGCGCGGCCGCCGCGCCCCGCTTTATATCCGGCCCGGCGCGCACCCGGCCGGCGGCGGCGCGGCTCGCGGCCCAGCCACCGGTTGCTATAGCGATGTCCCCCCCACCCCCCACATGTTGCTGACAGCAATTGGCTAAGGGGCCGCGGCTCTCCGCGCACCCTCTCCCGCCCGAGACTATGAATGGACATCGGCTTTGTCAGTCATTTGTACAGCGCGGCAGCCCGGGCCCTCGCCTTTTCTTTCTTTTCAGCCTTTCTCCCTTTCATCGGCCGAGTTGCACTTCAGACTGGGCAAGTTCAGGGTGGCACCCGGGGGAGAGGGCACTCGGCAAGAAATGTCAACCTGCGCGGCTCTACCGTGACCTCTGTTATTGGCGGGGGGGGCGGGGGGGGGGGGGAGGCGGGCGTCCAAACTCTTGGCAGGAGAAAATCTCAGGACAAATCCTTCTTCCGAAGTGGTTTGAACACTTTTGCCCTGGGGGCCTTCCACTCCCTTTCCGAATAGAAGCAGGCTCAGGACCACCTGCCAATCGGCGCGTAAATACCGCCCCCGCCCCCACCGCCGACTCCCGCCTTCGCCTGGGCGGACGCAGGAACTACCGAGAACTTTTGCCATCGTTTGGTCCAGGCTGGCCGCGGGGCCGTCTGCCCAAGACGTCGGACTGAGATGACGGGGAGACGAAGGCGTCGAGCCGCCCAGGTCGCAGGCTCGGCCTGGCCCACCGGCCTGCGGGAAGGGCAGAGCGGTCACACGGCTCAGGGAGCGAGTCAGCCAGGCCGTCGGCGCCCCAGGTCAAACAGGGGCCGGGGTGGGGGTGGTGGGGGGCGGCCAGACCCGCTGGGGCCCGCAAGCGGCCTCTCCAGGGCTCCCCAGACCCCTCTCCCACATTCTCCGCCTCTGCGCCGTGGACGCCTGGTCGCAGCCACAGGTCGGGGCCGCCCGGTGCGCGGCGCCCCCGCCGAGCAGCCGGGAGCGAGAGAAGAAACCCAACATCTGTGTGTACAATGCGCTCTCGGGCCCACAGCTGCAGGCACAGGGGGAAGAAAGGCAGGGAGGAGGGGGAGACCCTGTCACCGGCGATGACAGTCTGCGGAGGGCTCTTTCGTGCCTCCTTTTCTGGAGACCCCGGCGCCCTACTCCTCGGCCTCCTCTCCCGCCGCCTCCCCATTGTTCCCGCGCTCAGGACAGCTGGAGACGGCGGCCCGCGCCAGCAGGGCGGCCCCTCCACACCGACGCCCCTCCTGCCCGCTCCCGGCGGCCCGGCCGAAGCCCCTACGCTCCTCGCTGGCCAGCCCCCCAGCCCCTCCCCACCCCCAGGCCCCTGGCTCGCTGCCCCAAGACCAGCCGCGCGCCGAGGCCCCCTCAGGGCCACAGAAATGCCTAAACCCTCCGCCCAGTGCTCAGGACACGAGGGCCTGCGAAGGGCTCGTCTCCAGCTAAAGTGTCCCAAGGACTCCTTCCTCTGACCGAAGCAGAGAACTACCTGTGTTTGGTGCTTCCCTGATGGCTTAGACGGTAAAAAATCTGCCCGCAGTGCAGGAGATTCGGGTTCGATCCCTGGGTCGGGAAGATCCCCTGGAGAACCAGAATAGCAACCCGCTCCAGTATTCTCGCCTGGAGAGTTTTGTGGACAGAGGAGCCTGGTGGGCTACAGTCCATGGGGTCGCAAAGCGTCAGACAGGACTGAGCGACTAACACTTGAGGGGCCGCGAGTGGAGCGCTTCAGCGAACCCGGGCTCGCTAGGCCTGGGAGGGCCCGAGCTCGTGGGGGCTGGAGGTCTGCGAGCCGCTATGCCCGGCTGCCAGAAGCGCGAGCGGAAACTCGGTTCTGGGGTGGGGGGCAAAGGGGAACCAGGCTCCTCTCCAGCTGCGCACCCCAGCCCCACACAGCCGGCAGGACAGGTGGGAGCCACCCCGAACCTCGCGTCCCCGCGCGGGGGTACAGGGTGCAGACCCCCTCCCGGCCGCCCTCCGCGGGGCCCAGGTACCTCCTGGAAAGAGGAGGTGAAAGGGAGGAGGCGGGAGGGCCCCCGAGAGCCGGGGAGGCCTGCGGGAGGGGACCTGCGGCTCTCAGCCTGGCTGGGAAGCGGCCTCTCCATAGCAACCGCCTGTGCGCGCGCGCGCATGTCTGTGTGCGCGCTCGTTTGTGTGCGGAGGAGTGGGCTCGCGGGCCTCCTTGGCCCGGGTGGGGGGATCTCGAGCCCTGGGGACGGGGGACAGGGAAGTTCTCTCCGGAACAGGGGGGCCGGCCTTTTCGAAGGTGCTGGGGACTCTGGGATCTGGGCACGCGGCGGCAGGCACCGGCCGAGCAGGGGGGATGAGCCCGGGCCCCGCACTGGGCCGTAGGGGCACCGAGGCGCCCGGTCCCGGCTGTTCGGCCGCCTGCCGCGGTCACGGGGACCTGGGGCTTGGCGGGCTGAGCGCGGGCGGTGGTCCTCACCTAGACCCAACGCGGTGCGGCGCGGGGTGCGGCGGGGAGGGCGGAGGCCCCGCGGCCGCGGTAGCCGCGCCTGCCTCCCGGCCTGCGCGGGGTCCGCCGGGCGCACCTGCGGTCGGCGCGCGGGGCGGCGGGGCTCGCGTGGCCGGGAAGCGCACGGAGGGGACCCTGCCCGGGCCCCCAGCGACGCGCGAGGGGCTCGGCTGCACCCTCCCCGCCGGCGCCGCGGTACATCCCTCTGGCTTTCCTCGCGCTCCACTCGATGGCCGGGAGCCACCACCAGGTGTGAGGACCCCCTCGGGCGGGCTGGGGAGTGGCCCGGGGAGGCCCGGTCCCTTGCCTCGGTCACCAAGGTGGCGCGGCCCCCATGCGCCTCCCGGCCCTACGGCTGCGCGAGCAGGACCGCTGCCGCGTGATCTAGAGCCCCTGGGGTGGGGTGGGGGTCAGAGGGTCGGCGACCCCAGAGGGGACGTGCAGCTCAGAGCCAGATACTGTCCTGCTTTCCACAGACACCATAGGACATGTTAAATAAGTAAACAGTGCTCGATACATCCATTTTATTCTGCTAGTTCTCCCATTGTCCCAAAGGGTTTCAGTTCCGACATCAAAGCCGCACGTTCCGGGTTTCGTCTGAATTTGAAAGCCGAGTCTTTCTAGTGCTTTCAGAAAGGGTGGGAGGCGCCGTGGAGGCACAGTAGGTTTGCTCGGGGTCACTTTAGTGTAGAGTTAGAGGGGCCTTAAACTCTGAATGCGGTTTTCATAAGCAGAAAAGTCTTCTCTCACCCCACACCACATGGTATGTTCTTTGTGGGGTCCTGACTTGCCAAGTTCCCCTACCCTTTCCTCTCCGACACCCCCAACCCCACCCCAGGACACCACCCGGACTCCAACACTCCCTCTCAGAGCTTAAAGATAAACGGATTGCCTAGGGAATTCATTAAAGAAGGTATTTGTATTTTAGGTTCTGATCCTTTTCAGAAACTGATAAATTAATCCACCAGATTTTCATTCTATTTCCCTTTATTTTAAAATCCTTTCTTATATCCAGGGCAAGGAAAAATGTATCTATCTTTTAATTCTTGAAAATACTTTAGTAGGAAAGTGTTTTGACAATAATGTAAGACCAAGTTCAGCTTATAACTTGGAGAATGTTAGGATTTTGGTTTTTGTCCTCAGAGCTTAGACTTCATTTAATAATAAATTCCAATTTACGATTTCAATGACATTTTCAGAGAAAGGCTTTACATGTGATGCAGAGTGTTTCTGAGAGGCATGTTGACTGACATTATTCATATATGATGAGTATATTATTCATATAAAAGTTAGGATTGTCTGGCTGATGAATAAAAAGAATAGCATATGAGAAATTCTACAAAGTATCTGAACAATATAAATAGTTTAAAATGACATGTTGATTTTGCTAAGACTTCTCGTAAAGTGAAGTTCACATTTGTTATGTGTAAAACCTAATGTTCTGTGTTAAAAATCTCATTTTCAATTTAGGGAACACCAAACTGTTATAGATCGCATACTTAACTGATTAGAATAAAGTTCCAATGAACTAAATTATCAAAGAAAATGTATTTTAAAACAGCATAGAGAAAGACAATCATGGGAAACATTATTATAAGGCAAAACAATACCTATTTCAGAAAATTTCAATATTATGATAAGATAGAAAATGGCAAAAACACCCTCTGAAATACTTGCCTGATTTCACAAAATCTGACTCAGTTTTGTTAAAAATATAGAATGGCACATGAATTATATTTAAAATGCTTTTGATTTGTAAATCCATACAGATGACTTTAAATTATAAAAATGAAATTTGATCCTTTTGAATATTGTAGCTATGTATATGTTGTATTTTCATACATATGTAATTTTAAATAACGTAACATTTTATATCAGTGAATGAACTTTGGGAAGTAGGATGCTTTAATTGGTCAGCCTCCTAGTGAAACAGTAACTGGCACAGATAATTTTCTAAAAAGGATGCTTGTACAGGTCAGTATAGACGACTCAGAATTGAACGGCATTAGTTGTAAATGGCAGTATTTTCAGGGGCAACATTTGGAAGAGCTTTAGACACTAATGTCAAGTCCTTCCTCTTGGAGACAGAGGACAAGTCTCTTGCATGTCTGAGTACAGTTCTCACCAGGCTCCCTTGCACACCAGAGAAGGACTATCAGATTTACAAAGAGGGGCGATTCTTTAGCAACTTTAACACGTCGCTGCAAAACCTTTAAAACTGAGAGGAATGGAAAAATAATAAAATTATTGGTTCAGATATTTTACTTTATTTCAAGAAAAATGTAAATTCTTTACTCAAAGTCTTTTGGTTTTTAAAAAATTGCCAACATAATTCAGCTTTTATTATTAATTCTCATTTGGCTCATGTTCAGATTGATCTAGAGCTTCCCTGGGGGCTCAGTGGTAAAGAACCTGCCTGCCAATGCAGGAGACTTGGGTTTGATCCCTGGGTCGGGAAGATCCCCTGGAGGAGAAAATGGAAACCCACTGCAGTGCTCTTGCCTGGAGAATCCCATGGACAGAGGAGCCTAGCGAGCTACAGTCCACGGGGTCGCAAAGAGTCAGATGTGACTGCGTGCGCATGGGCACGCACACACATACACAGATTGATCTAGAATTTTTGAAATCCAAAAATAGGAACTCTGTTATGAAACAGAGTTTCAATTCCCTCCAATGGCTTAACGTGATCACACAAAAGCATCATATTAAAACCAAAAAAATGGATTTCAGCTAGAGTCTGTGCTTGAAGGGTTGATTAACAAATATGTAGGAATTTTAGACTTTTTCAAACTTTGAAATCACAGTTCCTGTAAGGACAGGAAAAGTTTTGAAGCCTGACTATTGTTATTATTAGTCTGTCCATTAAAAGTAGCATTCTGAAAACTTCCTGGGGACAGAGGTTGAGAAACAGCAGTCTTGCTACAGGTTGATCTGGTTTTTATTCTCTAGATGCTAGCCTAGAAGATATATTATTTTCAATCTACCTCTTTGTAAAGATCTTTATTATTTACAAAACAATGCTGTAAAATACATATTTAATAATTGACATCCAGTATAGTAAATATACTGTATGTTTAAACTAGATTTTATTCTTCACAAAACTGACCTGAAATTCTGTAAAGTGTGGCGAATACTGGCAAGAAAGACTCATTACCATCAACCGAGCACCTGACTTTGTTGAGAATGTGTGCATCAGGCCATTAGGCTCAGAGGAAGCACAGGAGCGCTGTGAAGCCTGCGTGGCTTCTCTCTCCTTTGCGGCTGGATGTGCCTCCACACGCTTTGTCATACATGTCACACGAACATTACATATGCACGTCCACTACCGTTGTTTGGAAATAGTTTATTTTTTCCCTGAAATTGCTTGGGAATTAGAAGAACAGTAACTCACATCAGTGTTTGCTTCATAATTATGCATTTCAGCTTCCTACTGTCCACATATACTTTTTTAGGAAAACACGGACGGGTGTATGGAGATAGGTTCCCGGGTGTATGAAGACGATGCTTTTGTGTGATCATGTTAACTGTAAAACCATCACAGCCTGACAGTGGGTTTAGTACCTGGAGTCCGCAGAAGAGCACTGGGTATAAAGTGGTCTTTTCTGGTTTTACATTGCAAACATTGCACAAGTGTTGAGATCTAATGGGCACAGAGCTCCTGGAAGCAGCCAGCGGCGTGGCATCTGACACCGCATGGAGCAGTCCCAGAGAACTCAGGGTTAGCTGTCACTCTGAGAAATCCAGTAATGGCCCTTCAGGATTCCGAACGAATTCACCCATAGCTGCCAAGTAGCCGAGTGAATAAAGAACAGTGGGGTCTCCTCTGTGGATGCAGCACCATGCACGTTCGCACTCAGGGAGTCGGGGACACAGTCAAGCAGCGTGCAACCAGCGTGCTCCGCACACAGGGCGCCCTGGTGGACCGAGACACCCACCCCATGTACGCACATACATACAATCCCCCGAGATCTTTCGATTCAAACCCTTTAGGAAATTACACACTTCCTTCGACCTTTCTCCGTCACATTTGAAATTCTCGTTCAGAATTACCTGGGGATGTGCTCAAACAAAACTCGGAATCTGGTTTTATGTTTTCGAAACATTTTGGATTTCTCATTCCCCGAAGACGCTATTATTTACCCTGATGGCTGTCTAGTTCACTGTCCTATTGCCAAATGGCTTCTTGAGTATTTTTAAAAATAAACCTTTAAAGAAAGATTACTTTCGACCGTTAAGAATACTTTTTAAAAGGCCATTTACATGGGCAGTGCCCAAATGTGGTGTGCTGGGGCGTGGGGCTTCCTGGGTAAGGCCCCTGTGGGCTCAGTGTGGTCAGAGCAGATGTGGTTCCTTCTGTTCTGGTGGGTGTCCTGGTTTCCATGACAACGGCCCCTCTGTCCTCAACGTCCTTCTGAGGGTGAGGCTTGAGGCTTTCTCATCCTCTGTCCCCCTGCGGTCAGGTGTGTCCCTTCCTGCAGACCACAGTGGGCTCTGACCTCCTACTGTGGTCCCCGCCCGAGCCAGCACAGGTCGGCCACGTCCCGTGTCCGCAGGGGCACTGCCCTCAGCCCTCAGGGTCCACCCCTCCATCTGACCCCTTCCCTTCTTGCTGTGACCTGTGCCAGCTCATCCCCAGGTCATGGGACCCTCTCCTCCCACCATCCAAGCTACAGGCACACATACCTCCTCACCAGGTCACACACCACCTACAACATGCGTCAGCCATGTCACACGTGTACAACCCTCTCACATACATGTGCACACGTCACTCACCTACAGGCACACATACCTCCTCACCAGGTCACACACCACCTACAACATGCGTCAGCCATGTCACACGTGTACAACCCTCTCACACACATGTGCACACATGACTTCCCATGTGAACATGCATCGTCTCATACACTCTGTAATGCTGGTCCTGTTGAGTGGAGCAACTGTTTCCTACTCAGCATCACGACGGGGCCAAGTTCCTCTGAAGTTCTCACCTGGTGTCCAGCTAAACAGCTGCGGTTACTTTCCAATCAGACTTCCTGCTTGGGATTAAGGCGCCTGCTGAGAAACTCCCGCTCTGCTCACATTACTGGGGGGCCCAGGGGCCACCCAGACTTCCAGGTGGTGCTAGGGGTAAAGAATCCACCTGCCAATGCAGAGACTTAAGAGACCCAGGTTCAAGCCCTGGGTTGGGAAGACAACACTTATGTCAAACAGACAAAGACAATCATGGAGATGCCTGGTAGGAAACTGTGGATCTTCCCCCCACTTTTGGAGCCTGATCTACCTTCTTTGGGCTGCCCTGGTAACTCAGTTGGTAAAGAATCTGCCTGCAATGCCAAAGACCCAGGTTTGATCCCTGGGTCAGGAAGATCCTCTGAAGAAGGCAATGGCGACCCATTCCAGTATTCTCGCCTGGAGAACCCTATGGACAGAGGAGCCTGGAGGGTTACGTCTATGGGGTTGAAGAAGGTCAGACACGACTGAGGTGACTTAGCACACCCACACACGGGCAACCCAGTGAGGTGGTTTAGAGAAAGGACTCCCACCCAACTGCTGCCGCTTCTTGGCTCTGGCCTGAGTAAGGAGCTCCAGTTCTTGGTGGCTGGAAACGGAGATGAGGAGGGTGGCCCGTTGGGCGTGTTGGAAGGGTCACAACAGAGGGCTGGCCTCGGAGCAGGGTGGAGGTCCGTGCTGGGGCTCTTGCTGCCCATTGTTAGCGTTTTCTCCGCCTGTGGGCGCCGCCATCATTTCCACTGAGGCACATGGAGGTCCTGAGTGCAGACAAACGCTGACGCTGTGATTTAAGGTGACGCAGCTCGGCAGCAGAAGTGCAGAGAGGAAGAGGTGCCTGCAACAGAGGCGGGAGGCCCCGCGCGTCTGAGAGCAGGCCCCCAGTTCCGCCCCTGCTCCCTGCACCCCTGGCCTGCAGCTTCTCCCAAGGGCCGTCAGAGGGAGGGTGGGGCTTCTCGGGGTCTGGAGGCGGGACCTTGAGCAGGAACTCGGGTCTGCCCAGACCCGGGCCGGGCTGCAGGCCCAAGGCAGGTCACGGCGGGAGCACGTCTGACCTGCCCCGCTGGGCCCCCTGCGGTGGCAGCGATGATGGTTAACAGCCGTGGTTGAACAGAATCCCCGAGGCGCCCAGCCCCTCCGTGTCGGTGAAGGCCGCAGGGGTCTTCCTTCCAACATCACGCGACCCAGCGCTGCTCACCCGACTTCAGGACCAGAGTGCCCGGAGCGATCTACTGCTTCCGGTTTTCATCCTCCAAGGAAAATCCCCGTGGTTATCCGATTTCAGCAAACACCGCCAAAACCGCGGGGGTTTCACAGTCCCGAGCGCTCTGACGTTCACGCTGTAGACGCCGAGGGGAAAGCCGGGTGACCGGTCCCGGGGCTCTGCGGCTGGGCGTGGGGCCGCGGTCGTCCACGCGCGCTCGTCCCCGAGAGCCAGGCCTTCCTCCGCGGGGCTGCGCTCTGTCATCGCCGTGGCTTCCCTTCCGCTCACGCCTCCTTTCTGCATCCTGCGGGACTCCCTGCCCTTCCCGTTGAGAACGCCGTCTAGGTGCTGAGCGCCTGTCCACGCTCGCCGTGTCCCTCCCGCCTGCCCACGAGGGTCATCAGGACAGCTCATCAGGGCCGGCCCTTGAGCCCCGGGAGGCGCTCCCGACGGGGCCCAGACAGTCGCTGTCTCTGCTTCAGTCCTCGGGGGGCCTCGCCCGCGAGACCTCGGCAGCATGGCCGGAAGTGAGCGCCCTGCCTGTACAAACTCTAAAGCCATGTCCGACTTGACGCTTCACGTTAGCCGCGAAGGTGCCTTGTGATGGGGAATTCTCTCCATGGGACTGAGAGGTTCATAAACCAACGAGTGCGATGTAACCACCCAGAGGTACATAACACGTTTATCCTTTCTCTCAGATATACTATGGGTCATAGGCACAGTTTAATAACAAATCAAGTGGGGCTCGGTAGAAATTATCACGAAGAGCTGGAAACGTTCTTCCGTTAACTTTCTCTGCCGAGTCTGGCTCTCGCACAGGGTCCTGAGCAGAGAGAAACCGTCACCAGAGTGGGCACCGCTTCCAGGGTGAAGAGAGGCTGCCCGGGCCGGTGCTGAGTGAGCCTGGGAGGGTCCCTGCAGCCCCCCGTCTTCCGGCGGAGGGAGGCCACGGGCCTCAGGGAGACGCTGCCAGGGGCAGTCCCACTGTGGACGGAGCCAGGCCTGTTTGTGGGGCTGCCCGACGCGACCCGGGGCTCCACGTGGGAGCAGTGGGCACATTTCTGTACAAAAGCACAGGTCCTGTCCAGAAGCTCCTAACCCCTCAGGTCTGGACGGAGCTGCTGAATTTTATTTCCCAGAAGATGACGGCGATGCTTTTGACCTCTGACTATTGTTTTAGCTCCTCCCTTCTTCAAGGAACTGAAAGCGGGTGTGAGGCGTGGAAGGCAAGTGTGCTGTGTGTGAAAACCCTCGCACAGACTCGACAGCTGGATCTCCTAGGTCTAGGAGACATGGGGGCAGGAGGCCCGGACCCTCCAGAGAGGCCATCTCTCTCCCAGCGTCCAGCCTCTGCCTCCTCAGGGGTCTCATCCACGGTGGGGCAGCTGCAAGGATATGGAGCTTGGGGGTTCACAACCTGCTCTGGGAGCTAAGTGGCACCCCCTTTGCTCAGATGCCCCCTGACTGCTCGGGCTCCAGAGGTCTCAGGCGGCAGAACACAGGCGGGCCCCTGATTAGGTGGGGGCCTCCTGGGAGTTAAGCGTTCAAGAAGGGGCCACGAAAACCCAGAAGAGAAAACCACGCGAAGTGAACAGAAAGATGCCCGGTGGGGCCTGCTCACCAGGAGGCGAGGCCACGGGCCAGGGCTCCAGGCGACCTCTCCAGCGGGGAGTCCAGGCTGAACCCCTGGCGAAAGGAGGCTGGGTGAGAAGCCCTCCCCCTGACCTCCCCAGCCATCAGTTCTAGCCACGCTTTCTGGAACGTTCGGAACAAACGTAACCCCCGTCTCTCCCTGTCTGGCCTTTCAAATGTGAAGACATGGTTATGTGCTCATCAAAACACTTTTCCCAAAAATTCTGATGCCAGATTATGAGCACCTGAATTAAGGCAGTGGCAAAAGGGACAGTGAGGAAGAGAAGAAACAGATTTAGGCACCCAATAGACCTGTTATAGAAATGACATGTAAGAGGCGAGACGGTTCCAGTTTCCAGTTTGAGAGAGACACTAGTGTAAGGAGATGAGCTGGGCAGCAACGTCGGGCCTCTGCACTCGGCCCAGGAAGACTTGCTTCCTCCCGGCGGTCTCAGGGGCACGCGGGTGGTGGGGTGTCCCTGCCTGCACGGCCACGCCCTCAGGAGGCTTCCTTCAGTTTCTTGACTCCACAGCCGCACGGGGCCTCAGTATCCTCCTCCAGTCCCTTTCTAGCCGCTGGCCAAACCATGAGGAGACCTTTGGGGTCCATCACGGGACAGCACGCTCATTTCTTTGGGGCTTCCCTGATGGCTCAGATGGTAAAGAATCCGCCTGCAGTGTGGAAGACCCAAGTTCGATCCCTGGGTGGGGAAGATCCCCTGGAGGAGGGAATGGCCACCTACTGCAGTATTCTGGCCTGGAGAATCCCATGGACAGAGAGGAGCCTGGCGGACTATGGTCCATGGAGTCGAAAAAAGTCAGACATGACTGAGCGACTAATACACACACGCACACGCACACACACGCACACACACGCACAGCAGTTGGGAAGATCACTTCCTCCATGAGAGGTGGGTCATGGAGCCTGGGAGGTGTGCGGTCTAGGGGGCCCGAGAGGAGGGGAAGATAGACTGGGCAGAAGACACAAACACACGAGGAGGAGGCCTGGCGATGAGCACGGAGTCCAGCCCTGGGAGGAGCCCACGTCAGGCCCAGTCAGGCCCAGAGCCTGAGCCTCCAGCAGACACACCCAAGCCGCTGGGAAGTCAGGTTCCCAGCAAAGAGGAGACCGGCTGCTGATTCCTCTAGGGGAACCAAGCCCTGCCCTGCGGCTGAACTTAGCTTGGGGGCAGGGAGGAGGCCCATTTCTGAGAGCAGGGCAGGAAGGGGCTCCCATTTCCAGCAGCATGATGAGATGGCAGAGATGGATTTCTGGCATCTCAGCAGCTGGCGAGATGGATCTCAAGGAGAAGCCTGCTTCAGGAGCAGTGAGGCGGTCCGTCCACGGCCCCTAGCAGGCAGACCCGAGGTGCTCTATGCTGCTCTGCCCGCCGTCGAGTCCGAGCTGTGCGCTGACACTTTCTTCAGCGTTTGTCTCAGGCGAGAAAAACGCCCAGGTGTCTTGGGCACACTCAGCAGTGGCAGCGCTGAGCGCTTCCCATTTGTCTCCGTCCAGTGAAGGCAGGTGCCCTGGGACAGACACCCCGGTGAGGCCACGTCGTGGGCAGGGCCTGGGGTCCGAACATGGCCCGGCGTGACCCCTGGGTCCCCGAGTCCTTTCATCTGGATCCCAGCGCTGGACTTCCCTGGGCAGGCTGGGTCCTCTCAAGCCAGCACAGGCAGAGCTGTGGGTCGTGTGTGCACATGTGTGATTGCGTGTGTGATTCACGCACCTCCATCCAGGGCCGTGGCATCTGCCGCGGGTGGGGGCAGTTTTGGCTGCACAGCGGGAGGGGAGGTGCCCCCGGCTCGCTGGAGAGAGGGGGTCCACACCTCAGGTTCCAGCGTGAGACCGACTCCCACTCACCTTCTTTGTTCCTACTGCCTTCCTGGCCCGGGTCATTCACACCTTTAATAAACCCAACTGGACATCATCAGGCTTCCCAGGGGTGCAGTGGTAAAGAGCCTGCCTGCCAGTGCAGGAGACGTGAGATGTGGGTTTGATCCCTGGGACGGGAAGATTCCCTGGAGGAGGGCAGGGCAGCCCACTCCAGTCTTCTTGCCTGGAGAATCCCATGGACAGAGGAGTCTGGTGGGCGGGCTACAGTCCATGGGGCCGCAGAGAGTCGGACACGCCTGAGTGACGGAGCACGCACACACAGATGTCCTTCAGCTAGGCTCCAGACAAAGCTGCTGGACGGAGCTCAGGTTACACCCCGCAGGGCCCACCCCAGGGGGCCCCTCTCGTGCGTCCAGCTCTCCTGGCTGGTTGTTCACCCAACAGCCTGTGAGAAGAGGCTGATTTCCTCAGCGAGACATTTATCTGAAGGCGCCTTCATTCTACTTCCCTAGGTTTGCTTTTGAAGATTCTGTTTAAAATAAATTGCTGGCATCTATATTCTTGGTCAATAGCAGTTCCTTGACTCCCCAGAGAGACACCTTCAAGGAAGAGACCAGCAACGCCTGACCCCCCAAAGTGCCAGGAGCCACCTGTTTGCGGAAGGTCCAGGATTTTACACGACCGAGGTGGGCACCTTGGCCAGTGTTCCCTGAGCCTGCCCTGAGCCCTCAGTGACCACTCACCAGATTCTGCCACCCGCCAGCCCTGCTCCCTGCGGCCCTGTCACGGCCAACTCGGGGCCTGACCCAGCTTCCTCTGATCCCTGAGACAGGACTCGCTCAGTGAGATGCAGACCAGGACGGACAGGGGGAGTCCCCCAGGCCACGGGGGCTCTGTCCCCGTGAAGGAGGTGCCCTGCACTCATCACTGTGAAGATGCATCGTCACCCCTGGCTACCAGTGTGGTGACTGTGTCTTAGCGAGAAGATTCCATGAGTGATCATGACCAACCTAGACAGCATATTAAAAAGCAGAGACGTTACTTTGCCAGCAAAGGTCCATCTAGTCAAGGCTATGGTTTTTCCAGTGGTCATGTATGGATGTGAGGGTTGGACTATAAAGAAAGCTGAGCACCGAAGAATTGATGCTTTTGAACTGTGGTGTTGAAGACTCTTGAGAGTCCCTTGGACTTCAAGGAGATCAAACCAGTCCATCCTAAAGGAGATCAGTCCTGGGTGTTCATTGGAAGGACTGATGTTGAAGCTGAAACTCCAATAATTTGGCCACCTGATGTGAAGAGCTGACTCATTTGAAAAGACTCTGATGCTGGGAAAGATTGAGGTCAGGAGGAAAAGGGGACGACAGAGGATGAGATGGCTGGATGGCATCACCGACTTGATGGACATGGGTTTGGGTGGACTCCGGGAATTGGTGATGGACAGGGAGGCCTGGCGTGCTGCGGTTCATGGGGTCACAAAGAGTCGGACACGACTGAGTGACTGAACTAACTGAAAGCTGTGCAGTCTGCTCTCGGGCGTCCCTCCCGTGTTTCATTCTTGACCAGCAGGTAGTGGCTGGTCTGAGGTGAGCTCGGCTGCCCCTGTCATTTCACAAGGGACACTTAACGCTGTGAAAACTAAGAATTCGGTCCACGAGGCTGCAGAGTTGGACACGACTGAACTGAACTGACTGAGCGCTACCGCGTACAGTGTTCAAACTAATGTCTTCCTCAGAACATCAGCATGCTGACGCCTCAGGAGAGCCAGCGTTGGCCGTCATGGGGTCAGGCGGTTGGGGGGTGACACATGGAACCCAGGTCCCATGGGAACACGTCACCCAGCCCGGGAAACACTACAGCTCCCGCTTCCAAATGCGCGTCCGGGGCCTTTTGTGTTGCCTTTGTCCTGACGAGTGAGCGTGCTCATGAGAGTCTCTGCCAAGAGCCGTCTCCCGCAGGTTGGGAGACACACCTGGTGATGCCAGGGGCGGGGTGGCGGGCCCGCGGGGACGTGGACGCCTGTGGGCGCTGGGGCGGGTCAGGGCCGGGGCCTGGTGACGCCAGGGGTGGGGCGGCGGGCACGTGGGGACGTGGACACCTGTGGGTGCTGGGGCGGGTCAGGGCTGGAGCCTAGTAAGGACAGGGGCACCCAGATGAGCCTCGAGGCCCTTGGGACACGAGTCCTCTTCCTGTGGTGGCCCCAGACGGGCCGAGGAGGGGTCAGGACGGGAGAAGGGATGGGGCGGGGGCCCAGGATTCAGGGACGTGCAGCCTTCTTCTCGTTGGTTCTGGGCTCTGCTGACCCCACCTGTGGCCTGAACGCTGACCCACACTTCCTCTTGGCCCTCCTGACTTTCAGCCACTCCAGGAGTCATCAGCCCAGGACACTGACGACAGAGACTCCCAGGAAATCCACCAGGAGCTGGAACCGCCGAGGGGAGCGTGGGCTCTGAGGGCGTGCCATCTTGGGCGGGGGGCCCTACCCTCGCAGCAGCTCCTGGACCAAGGGGGTTGTGTGTAGGGACCCCCGTGGGTGAAGCTGCGAGTGACACATGGTGACATGCAGAGGCTCTGAGGATTCTGGGCTCAAGTCTCAGATTAGCTAAGTTTTTTTGGTTCAACCCAAACCTATCTGACACCCCAACTGGCCACAAGACGAGGGACAAAGACCACAACCTAAGGTGGAGCCCCTGGGCTGGGGTGACCGGCAGAGACCCCGAGGGGGTACCCTGAGATCCCTCACGAGAAAGCACTTGATGGAGGAGACGTGGGCCACCCCGCCCAGCTCTGAACACCACTCACCCACCCAGCTGGAGCCCAGGTCCCCCTCAGCGTCGGCAGAAATGATGTGTGCGCACAAGTGTACGCATAGATGTGTATTTGTGTGTGCACGTGTGTGTGTGTGTCTGTGTGTGTGAGAGCACAGCCGTCAGGGTCCCCGCCCGTCTGCAGTGCTGAGCTGCTCCTGGGGAGTCACCTGCGTGGGCATAGCCCGCACCCCCATCCTGGCCTTGGGGGCCGCGGAGCTGGGGTGGCCTGTCCTGGGTCCTTGGCCGTGAGTGTCCGTGGGGACTGGCACCTTGCCCTCTCGGCTCAGCCCTGGAGGACCCACTCACTCCACATGCTCAGAACAGCCTGGCCTTCCCGCGGGCGCCACCCTGGCCCCTCACCCTCACCCGCATCTCTCGTGTGACGCCGGCAAGGACCCCCCCGGAGCCAAAGCGGGTGGAGGAGAACTGGGGGCCCTGACCCTTGTGTGGCTTCAAGGAGCTGACGCGACACATCCGTCGGCGACCGAGACACACACGCCAGGCCCTTCCATCTCCCCATCCTCACTCGCCTCCCCACACCCATGCCTGCCTCTCGCGAGAGGCCTCCCTGCCCGACACTTGTGGGGTGACCGCTCTTTCTTAACCCCTAATAAATGACCTCTGCAATCGCCCCCGAGCCGTCGTGCAGAAGGACCGGCAGCAAAGAGGAAATAGACCTGCAACAAACCGGGTGTGGGGCCAACGGTGAAGGTCAGGATAATCTGAATGAACGCAGCAGACAACCGTAGGGTTTTGAACTATCAGCTCATGAGTAAAGGAGGCTATTTTTACAAACACTTGGCATCTCCGCCTTCACATGCACTGCGGACAGCGGGGCTGAGAGCACACCTCCTGCGCTGACCTCCCTGGGCGAGGGGACAGGCTGGCCGGAAACCACACAGTCAGCCAAGGCACTGTGCAGGGCGCGAGCTTTCCCCGCGCCTCGGGGCCTCCTCGGGGGCTCTGTTGCTCCGTCCTGGGCACCTCCTGGGTGGCACAACACCTCCGCAGTCCTCAGGGACAGTGAGACGCGGTCTGTCCTGTCTCGGTGTGGTCAGCGGTCCCCAACATGTGCTCTCCATGCCCACCCAGCCCTCCGACTTCCTCCTCCAGGCAGGCACCCCTCCTTCCTCTGCTGGCTCTGAGCCCTGGTGGAGCTCCCTGGGCCTCCCGTGGGATGTCCTGACTCGGGGTCCCAAGGAGGGGTCCCCAGGGTGCTTATGTGGCTCCTCTCCCCTGATGGCTGTCCACCTCTCCACCCACCCACTTGGTTCTGCAGCCAAGTCCAAGCCCCAAATCCTTTCTGATGGAGGTGCCCCTCAAGCAGGAACACCCTCCACCAAGTGGACCCCAGTAGATCTGGGTCCTGGGTCCCCTGGGGTCGTGGGAGTGCTCTGACTCCTTGCCCACTGGCTCTGGGTGGTCCAGGCCAGTTCTCTGCAGGGCTGTGTCTCCCAGTCTCCACTCCAGCCTGCGGGCCAGGCCCTCCGGGGGACCTCAGAGCCCCCTTTAGGTTTGGGGATGGGGAGCCTCGTCAGTGGAGTGGAAGGAAAATGCCGGCCCCTCCCTCCCTGGGCCCCGGAAAGGGGCTTCCCTGTCTCCCGCAGCCCCCACGCCCCGACCACCCCCTGCAAGCCCCCCGGGCGCTGACCTGCCCTGGCCTCGGACGTGGGCTCAGAGCTCCCTTCCCATGGGCTTCTCAGTGTTGGGGAGAGTCACGGAAATGATGCGGAACCCAGAGCA
The DNA here is from genome assembly GCF_003369695.1 of Bos indicus x Bos taurus. Taxonomy (NCBI): domain Eukaryota; kingdom Metazoa; phylum Chordata; class Mammalia; order Artiodactyla; family Bovidae; genus Bos; species Bos indicus x Bos taurus. Next base: position 1,030,962 of record NC_040079.1, on the reverse strand, counting down.
CACGGATGGCCTGGGGGCTGCAGGGATGAGTCTCCCCCAGGAGAGCAGGGTGAGACCACAGGCTGGGCCGGGCACAGACGGAGCTGGCCGTCTGCGTGGGGCCAGGGCCAGCAGAGCTCCTGGAGGGTTAGCGAGGGCGTCTTCAGAATGAGAATTCAGGACGCTCATCAACTATTCAGGCTTCTTCTCTATTTTTGTCCCTCTCTGTCATGCTGGACAGCGGTGGGACCGCCGGCACGAACCTCTCCTCCAGTCTGAGAGGCAAACGCGCCGAGGTGTGAGTGTGTGCTGACATGGGGGGCAGCCTCCTCGCGGCTCCTCTGCTGGTAGGGCTTCACGCGTTGGTGGCACGGGCAGGGAGCCGGGGAGCCTGCTCCAGAGCCTCCTCTCCGAGGGATTCTTCTTCAACCTCTTGCCGCCTGGAATCTCCCATCCATCCCCCACGTCTCAGAGGCCTCGCTAATCTACTGTCTAACCGGACCAAGAGATACATTAGACCTACTACTAAGGAGGTCGCACGTCAGCCAATTAACCCACTGGTGTCTGTTCATCAAGTGCTTTTGTGTCCTTGAGTCCAATGTGCTCCGTCGAGCTGCGGGGCTGTGAACACGAGAGACGTGGTTCCCTTTTTAAGGGAAGCAGGCAGGCAGCCGTCCACACGAATGGCCGCAGCAAGTGGAACACGCAGGCAGTGCTGTAACAGGTGAACTGGGCTCCTGGGGCTTAGCGGCGAGCACGGTGCCTGGGCTCAGATTCATTCCCAGGACTGCGTCCTCACCAGCCCCTCACAGCTGCAGGGGCCTTTCCTGTCATGACCGGCTCCAGACGCGGCCACCATCCAGTGGGCCACGCACCTCACCTTCCTGCGTCCTTGGCTACCTCCCAGCTGGGTGTCCTTGGTCCAGAGTGAGGTTCGGGGTGTGGGGAGGGCAGGGCTGGTGAGCGGCTGGCAGCTCACCTTTCCATCCGTCTAACAATGCACAAATATCAGCGTGTACGAGTGAAGGTCTGTCTCGTGGGGAAGCACACGGCACCCCAGGCAGAGTCAGGGCTCAGCTCTGTCGCCTCCAGAACAAGAAACGCTGGCACCCCAGCCTCGAGTTATGGACTGAGTCTGTGTCCCCCCGGACGCGTCTGGTGAAATCCCCACCTCTGTGAAGGTGTTTGGAGGTGGTGCCTTTGGGAGGCGATGGGGTCAGTGCTCTGAAGGAGGAGACCCCTGAGAGTTCCCTCATTCTTCTCCCCCCGCCCCCCGGAGGACACGGCGAGAAGACAGCCGGCTGTGAACCAGGAAGCTGGCCCCGATCAGACAATCTGCTAGCAGCTAGGTCTCAGACTTCCGGCCTCCAGAACTGTGAGAAACGAACGTTTGGTGTTTAAACCACGTAGTCTGTTTTGCTGCTGCTGTTGCAGCAACCTGATGGTCCAAGACCTGCCAGCGCCTTAGAATGTGGCCTTTTGGGAGATGAGACTGTTGCAAATGTACCCAGTTAGGGTCAGGTCAAAGGGTGGCCCTGATCCAATACGACTACTGTTCTTACAAGAAGGTGCACCGTTTGAAGACAGACACAGTGTTGACGGAGGCAGAGGACGGAGGGGAGCACCAAGGAAGGTCAGGGGCACCTAAAGCCGGAGGGGTGAGGGAGGAGCCTGCTGAACAGACACGGCCGCAGAGGAAACGCAAGGATGGCCCACGGGGTGCTCACCACCGCCAGTCACCAGGGAAATGCAGATCAAGCCGCCACGAGGAAGTGCCTCCGCCTGTCAGAATGGCTGCTATCCTAATGATGTGAAGTAGCAAGTAATGATATGAAGTAGCAAGTGCCGGCCAGGACGTGGAGAAGGGGGAGCCTCCTGCACTGCTGTGGGGACGTGAGGAGGCGCAGCCTCTGTGGAGGACAGGATAGATTCCTTAAAGAGCAAGAAATAGGGCCACACATGAGCCAGCAATTCCACTCCTGGGTACACAACCGAGGAAAACAAAAAAAACCAATTTGCAAAGATGCACTCATCCCTGGGCTTCTGAGGGCTCAGCGGTAAAGAAAGTGCCTGCAATACAGGAGACGCACGTTCCATCTCTGGGTCGGGAAGATCCCCTGAAGGAGGGCATGAGAACCCACTCCAGTAGTCTTGCCTGGAGAATCCCATGGACAGAGGAACCCGGAGGACTATGGTCCATAGGGTCACAAGTCGGGCACGATTGAAGGGACTGAGCTCGCTCGCTCGCGCGTGCGCGTGCACACACATACACACACACACACGCGCGCACGCGCGCACATCCCTATGTTCACTGCAGCAGTATTCACCACAGCCAGGATATGGAGGCACCTGAAGTGTCCGGCTGAAGAGGAGTGGGTCCAGAAGATGAACATATATGTACACGATGGAGTATTACTCAGCCGTGAAAAATAATGAAACAATGCCATTTGCAGCAGCACAGATGCACTTTGAGGGCATTATCGGAAGAGAAATAAGGCAAAGACAGCTACCACAGGATCGCTTTTATGAGCAGAATCTGAAAAAACCTCAGAGAAACAGAGTACGGAGGCTGTTGAGGGTGGGGGTGAGGAGAGGCACCTGCCTGTCGATAGGGACGAATTTGAGTTGGCAGGTGATTGAGTTCTGAGATCTGACGTACAGCATGGAAACGTTAATAAACACTGTATTAAAAACCTGAAATTTGCCAAGAGAGGAGGCCTTAAGCGTTCTCACCACAAAAACAAACAGCCCCAGATGGTCATCTTCTAGAGCTTTCAGAGTGAGCCTGGCCCGGCTGACACCTGCCCTGCAAACCACCCCCAGGACCGTGAGAGAAGCAGGCTCCGCTTTGTTTAAGCCACCCGGTCTGTGCACATCGTTACGGGATCTCTAGGAAACAGGCAGAGAAAGAAACCTCTGCAGCACATGGCTGTTCACTGAGCGATTTTGTGATGCACACAGCCAGCTGAAAAGCCACAGTCAGAGTCAGCCAGAATTCCTAAAGGAACGCTAGTGCTGGGATTCCTAAATGAAAATGGTTTACTTAGTTATTTAAAATTTAAACCTTCTAATGTGAAACTCCCTCTCACCCCAAGAAGCGTCCTTGGTTTGAAAAGCCCACAGAAGAAAATTAAGCAAGAAAAGGTGACCAAAACCAGGAACTATTCTGCTGGACATTTTCCAGAACATCAGCTCCCGTGACTCACAGTGCAAGAACCCAGTGTGACCCTCGGGGCAAGACGCTGGGGTCAGAGAACATGGATGAAGGTGGCCAAGACTCAGCTTCAGGGGGCGACGCGCCAGGACCCCCCGAGGCCCTCGGGGCACAGTCATCTGCTGGGGTCTGGGTCCCACCCGGGCCCCCCCCCACCCCCAGGGACCATGTTCCAGGCGAGGACAAGCTTTCTGGAGCAGATGCCCGGGACCGTGGCCAGCTGCACCCTCCTGAGGCTGGGCCGGCCCCTGCGGCCCTGGTGTCTCTCGAGAGGCCGACCCATGCTGGGGGCTTGTGTCACAGGCCCCCCCATGCCCATCAGGGCCCCCCCTGAGCTGGTCTCCACCAGCCACAGCCCCGGATGAGCATCTCAGGCCCCACGGCCACAGGGAGGTCTCTGGGGGCCCTCACCCCCATCAAGTCCACACACACGTAGCACAGCTGAGCCCCAAGACCAGAGGAAGACCCCGAGCAGGAGGCCCCCCACCGCAGGGTCAGCCCCGTCCTCAGCTTCGCTCCCACCGTGGAGGGCACCATCCTGCTTGCAGGCTCGTCGGTCCTAGAGGACCCGCCTGCGGCCACTCCTCCTGGGTCACATGAGGGCACACCAAACCCCTTCTTCCCCAAGTCCAGGGAGGTTCGGCTCAGGGAAGTCGTAAGGTGAGTGGCTCTGGGAACCAGGGCTCTGCTCTGCCTGTCCTTGGGGGGCTGCCAGTGCGGGGTCCTTGAGAAGGCTGAGACAGACAGCAGCTGTGGCCTCCGAGCTCAGAGTGACCCCTGGCTGGGCCCTCAGCGGGGTCACCAGGGGGGTCCAGGGAGCTAGGGTGTGGAGCCCGCTGGCCGCTGGCATCTGGGGGCTCAGGACACGGCCATGGGAAGGGATGGGTCAGAATGGACGAGACGTGGGAGCAGAGACATGGACGCTGGCTCTGCGGGAGGGGGCGCAGGGGGACCCCCGGGGGCTGGGAGGGGACACTGGGGGCTGGGAGGGGACGCCGGGGGCGGAGAGGGGACCCCGGGGGCGGAGAGGGGACGCTGGGGGCTGAGAGGGGACCCTGGGGGCTGAGAGGGGACGCCGGGGGCTGGGAGGGGACCCCGGGGGCTGAGAGGGAATGCTGGGGGCCGAGAGGGAACCCTGGGGGCTGAGAGGGGACCCCGGGGGCTGAGAGGGGACCCCTGGGGCTGAGAGGCGACCCCGGGGGCAGGTCTGCCCCATCGCCACTTGTGCGGGTTACTGGGTCCGGGCTTTTTGCAGGACGTATGCCTGTGACCCTCTGAGGGGGCCTTTGGGGTCGGCTGCTTCTGCTGGGGGTCCCCCGCCGGGAGTCCATGGGCTTGTCCCACGAGGAGAGGCAGGAACAGGCAGTGGGCAGGGGCTCCTGTGCGGGGCCAGTGCTCGGGAAGCAGCCACAAACACGCACGCTGTCCACATCCCACCTGTCAGCCGCATCGCCAGACAATGTCTACACCGCAGGGAGAGCTGCCTCGAGCTTCTCTGTGAGGCAGACAGTCCCTGAGTCATGGTTAATGGGGGGAGAAGTTCAAGAGGGAGTGGGCAGGGCTCAGGAACCCTCCCTGACGGAGGGCTCACTGGATCCATCTGGGGAGGGGTCGCCGCGCGGTGCCTAGACTGGGCCCCCATTAGTGGGCAGACCCCGGGCTCCGTCCCTGACCTCCAGCGCCTGAGTGCCCGGAGCTCTGGCTCCAGCTCTGGCCTCGGTCTCCCCTGGAGTCCTGGGCCTGGCCCCACGGAGCTCAGGCGCCCCTGCCCAGCCCCTCTCGGTCTGTGGCACGAGTACCGACGGCACCCTGACTCTGCCCTCCTAATATGCATCCATCCTGCCACTCATGTGCCCAAACCCTCCATCCCTCTGGCTCAGAGCTCCCTGGCTCTGGCCCCAGCAGACGCCACCCTGCCCCAGGCATTCTGGCTCAGACAGCCCATCTCGGCCTTGACCGCTGCAGCAGCGTGGAAGGTCCATGTGATGCGTGCTCTAAACTTCCAGCTTGCTACTGAGGGGTCTGCAGGGCTGGCTGAGGGTGGGCCCTGGGGAGTCGCCAGCTGGGGGTGGCCAGCTCCCGAGGGCTCCCTCCCGTCATACCCCGCACTCCAGAGTCAAGGTCAGAGCTGAGGCTCCCAGGGAGGGTGTCCAACCTGGAAAGAATTTAGACCACTCACAACAGAAATGTGTTTATTTACAGAGGCTTGCTTACAAATAGTGGCCTGAAATTTCATTTTAAAAACTGAAATTATAAAAATAAACCATTTTTAATTGAAAAAGAATGTTCAAATGTCTGGTCATTAAAGCATTTTTTTGGTCTATTATCATCATAACACCTATTTAAATTTTAACTTAAATTTTAAATGTGTCTTTGGTTCCCAAACTAAGCATGATATATTATTGTTAAGTTTACTTTCACAAACAGGACTGGAAAAGGTCAGTTTCCATTCCAATCCCAAAGAAAGGCAATGCCAAAGAATGCTCAAACTACCACACAATTGCACTCATCTCACATGCTAGTAAAGTAATGCTCAAAATTCTCCAAGCCAGGCTTCAGCAATATGTGAACCGTGAGCTTCCTGATGTTCAAGCTGGTTTTAGAAAAGGCAGAGGAACCAGAGATCAAATTGCCAACATCTGCTGGATCATGGAAAAAGCAAGAGAGTTCCAGAAAAACATCTATTTCTGCTTTATTGACTATGCCAAAGCCTTTGACTGTGTGGATCACAGTAAACTGTGGAAAATTCTGAAAGAGATGGGAATACCAGACCACCTGATCTGCCTCTTGAGAAATTTGTATGCAGGTCAGGAAGCAACAGTTAGAACTGGACATGGAACAACAGACTGGTTCCAAATAGGAAAAGGAGTACATCAAGGCTGTATATTGTCACTCTGTTTATTTAACTTCTATGCCGAGTACATCATGAGAAACGCTGGACTAGAAGAAACACAAGCTGGAATCAAGATTGCCGGGAGAAATATCAATAACCTCAGATATGCAGATGACACCACCCTTATGGCAGAAAGTGAAGAGGAACTCAAAAGCCTCTTGATGAAAGTGAAAGTGGAGAGTGAAAAAGTTGGCTTAAAGCTCAACATTCAGAAAACGAAGATGATGACATCCGGTCCCATCACTTCATGGGAAATAGATGGGGAAACAGTGGAAACACTGTCAGACTTTATTTTTCTGGGCTCCAAAATCACTGCAGATGGTGACTGCAGCCATGAAATTAAAAGAGGCTTCCTCCTTGGAAGGAAAGTGATGACCAACCTAGATAGCATATTCAAAAGCAGAGACATTACTTTGCCAACAAAGGTTTGTCTAGTCAAGGCTGTGGTTTTTCCTGTGGTCATGTATGGATGTGAGAGTTGGACTGTGAAGAAGGCTGAGTGCTGAAGAATTGATGCTTTTGAACTGTGGTGTTGGAGAAGACTCTTGAGAGTCCCTTGGACTGCAAGGAGATCCAGCCAGTCCATTCTGAAGGAGACCAGCCCTGGGATTTCTTTGGAGGGAATGATGCTGAAGCTGAAACTCCAGTACTTTGGCCACCTCACGCGAAGAGTTGACTCATTGGAAAAGACTCTGATGCTGGGAGGGATTGGGGGCAGGAGGAGAAGGGGACGACAGAGGATGAGATGGCTGGATGGCATCACTGACTCGATGGGCGTGAGTCTGAGTGAACTCCGAGAGTTGGTGATGGACAGGGAGGCCTGGCGTGCTGCGCTTCATGGGGTCACAAAGAGTCGGACACGACTGAGCGAGTGAACTGAACTGAACTGAGACACCAGCCTGAGCTGTAACAAACTCTTTTACCTGAACAGTTGCCTCTTTTCCCATATATTATACAGAAACAAACTGACTTTTAAAAAAATCTTTTTTTTTTTTTAGGATTCCAAAGAAAAGAAGGTTTTATTGCTGTTTCGTCACTAACTGATGTCTGACTCTTTGTGACCTCATGGATTGTAGCCTGCAAGTCTCCTCTGTCCATGGGATTTCCCAGGCAATAATACTGGTGTGGGTTGCCATTTCCTTCTCCAGGAGATATTCTTGACCTAGAGATTGAACCTGAGTCTCCGGCATTGCAGTCAGATTCTTTACCACTGAGCTATCAGGAAAGCCCAATTACAGAGTTACGATTCCAAAGAAAATAAGGTTTTATTGCTGTTTCTGTTGTTTAGCCGCTAGTCATGTCCAACTCTTTGTGACCCCATGGACTGTAGCCTGCCAGGCTCCTTGGTCCACGGGACTTTCCCGGCAACAGACTGGAGTAGGTTGCCATTTCCTTCTCCATTAAAGTCCTTTGAGGGGAAAAATAGTCTTGTCTAGAAATTGTGTTGGAAAGCTGGACACCCACATGCAGAAGAACCAGGATGGACCCTCATGTTGTACCAGATACAAACGTTGACTAAGGTAAGAGGAAAAACTATAAAACAGAAGAAAACCTGAGGAAGAGTCTTCATGACACTGGATCTCCTGCCTATGACACCAAAAGCTGAGGCAACCAAGGATAAAAACAGATAAATCTGACTTCATCAAACAAAAACTTTAGTGCCTCAAAGAACACCCTTACAAAAGTGAAGACACCCCAGGGAACGGGCGTCTAACAGGGGTTAGTGTCCAGAATGAAGAACTACAACGTAAAACAGACAACCGCATTTCTGAGTAGACAGCGCTCAGGAGGCCCTTCTCCAGAAAGACACACAGATGGCCAACGAGCACACACACAGATGCTCGCGGTCCGGGATCCTCAGGAAAACGCAGACCCAAGCCACAGGGAGACACCGTCTCACCTGTCAGAAGGGCTACTAGAAGCAACACAGAAAATGGAAAAACGCAGGGAGGATGTGCAGAAATCAGAATCTCCACACGTTACTAGTCGAAACGCAAACTGGTGCAACCACTGTGGACAAGTTTGGTGATTCTCCAGAAAGCCAAACACGGGGTTACCGTGTGTGTGTGTCAGTCGCTCGTCGTGCCTGACTCTATGCAACCCCGCAGACTGTGGCCCGCCAGGCTCCTCTGTCCATGGGATTCTCCAGGCAAGAATACTGGAGTGGGTAGCCATTCCCTTCTCCAGGGGACCATCCCGACCCAGGGATCGAAACTGAGTCTCCTGTATTGCAGGCACATTCTTTACCATCTGAGCCACCAGCGAAGCCCTCCAGTGATCCCACCCTCATTATATACCATGGACAACTGAAAACCAGGGCCCAGACAGACCCCAGGACCTGTGCCCACAGCAGCGGGAAGACGGAAGCAGGTCTAGGGGCCATCTACAGAGCATGGATACATACAGACCATGGGATGTGTGTTGTTACTGCGGTTCAGTCATTAGGTCGTGTCTGACTACATTTGACCCCATGGACTGCAGCATGCTAGGCTTCCCTGTCCTTCACCATCTCTTGGAGTTTGCTCAGATTCATGTCCATTGAGTCAGTGATGCCATCCAACCATCTCATCCTCTGCTGCCCTCTTCTCCTTTTGCCTTCAATCTTTCCCAGCATCAGGGTCTCTTCCAATGAGTCAGCTTCCATGGAATACTACTGAGTCTTAAAAATAAAGGAAATTCTGTCACCCGCCACACCATGGATGAACATTGAGGACATTATGCTCAGTGAAATGAGCCCGTCACAGAAGGACAAATATTGAATGATTCTACTCATAGAGGAGCTTTGGGAGGGTGGGGGCCAGGGGCTGGGGAGGTCACGGAGAGTAGTGATCCGTGGAACACAGCTACAGTTCTGCAAGGTGGAGGGTTCTGGAGGTGATGCTGGCCCAGCAGTGCGAGTGTACCTGACACCCCTGAGCTGTAGCTGAAGACGGTGAAAACGGTAAACTTTAGGCTGTGTATATTTCATTGTAATTTAGACAAAAAGGACATGATGGTGGGGAACAAAATCTAACCCACAGAGCTGCTAGGAATGCTATGCTCCTGACGATGTCTCGAGAGGCGGGCGGACAAGAGTGAAGCTGGGGTGCTGGGCTGGGGCCCCCAGGGCAGGCTCGGTGCCCGGCCTCTGCCTCGGTCCGTCCGGCAAAGCCCTGGCTCGGGCCCCGAGCCTCGGGGCTGTGTCCTGGGTCTCTGGGAGCGGCTGTGCTTGCAGGGCCGTCCTCCTGCTGGTGTGGGGCCTCTGCCCAGCGGAGCTCCGGCCCATCCTGCCCTGTGGGCCTCACTGTCTACGCCTGAGCCTCACACTGGCTCCCGTGAGGTGCCTGGGACCCCGCGGGCGCCCAGGGAGTGAACCGTGGTGAAGTCCTGTGAGGCGCGGTTGGCTGGGGTCCTGGGGCCCAGGCAAGGATGGGCTGAGCCAACCTCCCCGAGGAGTGAGGGTGCGGGTCTGCACTCGCCTATGTCCAGTGACCTTCTGACGACGCCAAGGTCGGGCCAGGCATGTCTGAGAGCCGGGCGGCTCTGACGTTGACAGGGTCCTCAAGCCCCAGGGAGGGAGCTTAGCCAAGTCTCTGCTGGAAAGAGACGGGCTGCCGCTTTCTGGAGCCATGGTGCCTGCCTCTGGCCCGTCTCCCCCCATCCTGGCGGGGTCAGCAGGGGGCAGGGGCCGCGCTGTGCTGCCCATTAAACATGCCACAGGGTGTCTCTCGGTTCAGCCGACGAAAGGGCCTTAAAGTTCGAGGCTAACGCAAATTGGATTTTAGAAACACAGAGTCTTAAACATTTGTACCAAACCAAGGGATTACACTCTTATCTTATCCTCAGAGAAGCCTTTGAAGAAGTGGTGGGGGGAGGGAGCTCAAATTTTAAACTGGGCCTCAAAATGTGCTGGTCTGGGGCCCGCCCCCCACCCCCCCACCCCTGGCGGGCTGCCTGTTATCAAAAGGTAAAAAGTCTGACACTATTGAAAAGAGGATTTGCATAAATTGCTTTCACCTGCTTCTCATATGCGGTTAATGAAATGCGAACAAAGGGGGATGAATTCCCAAAGCCCGGGACCCCAGCCCAGAGACCTCCTTCCCATGGAGCCGGGAGCGCTGGTGTCTGGGTCGCTGCTCTGCCCTGGGGAGGTCCTCAGGAGGTCGGCTCGGCCTGGCGGGGGCCCCGCTGGTGGGGGCTGGGCACCCAGCACGGCCGCCACTGGGGTCCGGGCCCTAACGTGGGCACCGAGCATGGAGGCTGCCCCGGTGCACGGGCATAGAGTCTGTGTGGTCCCCAGACTTGGAGAGCCAGGCATCAACGCTGGGAAATGAAAATAAACAAGGAGGAGGCGGCTTCAAAGGTGGGAGGTCAGTAACCACCTGGATTCACGCGGCTTTCGGAGGAAGCTTCACTAAACACAGTATTTGTTGTTGCTGTTCAGTCGCTCAGTCATGTCCGACTCTACGACCCCATGGAATGCAGCATGCCAGGGCTCCCCGTCCTTCACCATCTCCCGGAGCTTGCTCAAACTCATGTCCATGGAGTCAGTGATGCCATCCAGCCATCTCATCCTCTGTCTCCTCCTGCCCCCAGTCCCTCCCAGCATCAGAGTCTTTCCTAATGAGTTTTAAGTAGAATGGGTTCCTGATTTACCTGTACTACCAAAATGATTTAAAAGTAGTATAAAAAGTCATTGTTCCAACTTCAGATACGTAATATAGAGTATTGTATTTTTCATCTTCCCCTCTATCCATCTTTGAACTTCCATGCATTGCAGGAAGGAGAAGCTGAAGGTGCGAGGCTGCTGGTGCAGACTGGTTTAGGTGCACTGGATCCATGGCTGCAGAGTGCACCCAGCCCAGGGATCGGTGGCTGGATGCCTGCCTGGACCCTCGCTCCACCTTGAGGTCTGTCGTGTACTGGGATTACTAGAAAACGTCTCTCTGAAGAAAGGTTTCTGCTGCTGAAACTTGTGTGAACACTGCTGTTGGCTTAAAGGGCAGATGTGGGAGACACGAGAGCAGACGCGACCTTGTCACCCAGGTCCCCAGGGACCAGGATGGGTCAGGATGGACGTGGCGCCTTCGGCCCCTGGGCTGCGACAGCGGGGTGGGACTGCCCCAGGAGGGCGGCCAGGCCCTCCCCGAGCTCAGCCGGCCCCACAGGGGGTCCGGGGGCCCCGGGGGACGTGCCAGGAGGGCTGAGGGCTCAGGGGCCCCAGGCTCCCTCCCCTCTGTCTCCATCTCTCTCCCTTTGCCTTTCAGGTTGTTTTCACATGACCAGCCAGAGAGGCCCCCGTGTGCAGGGAGCGCTCAGTGCACACGGCACCCATGCCAGGCAGGGGCAGCGTCCCGCAGGCCTGAGTCCTTGTCTACAACCTCCTCCGGCCCGAGTCCTGCCCTGCACCCCTGCCTGCCTGCCTCCCCCCGTGGAGGCCTCACCCCGGGCCCCGGTCACCCACATCGTCACTGCAGCAGGGCTGACCGCCTCTCACAGACCCAGCTCGGGACAGCTCCCGTGAAGTGTGATGACTGTCGCGGATGGTGAGCTGAACTGGCCACACGTGGCGAGTGTGACCCGGCCAGGTTGAGCCTGGCCGGAGCCACGCTGTGTCCTGGGGACAGCGAGGCCACGAGCTGGGAACACTGAAGACACCCCGCCCACCCACAGTGATCCCCTTCCTGGGGCTTCAGCCCCTTGCCGCCTTCACTGAGACGCTGAGGTCACTCCAGGGTGAATGGTGTGCCCCTGAGGGGTGGGGACATGATCAGGGTCTCTGAGTCCGAGTGTGTGTGCTCAACCCCATCTGGAAGCCAGCGCTGCCCAGAGGGGGATGCCGGCCCGCCACGCCAAGGTCGGACCCCCAGGCTTGTCCGCACTGTGAGCCGTGCAGCTGCCGGGCGGCATCCGGCCCGGAACAGAAGCTCGGGAAGACCCCCTGGGGAGCAGCGAGTCAGCTCCCTGGGCACAGGGGCGCTGCCGCTCACCTCTGTGTCTCAGGCACTCAGCGCGGCATGCCGCGGGTGTACAGGGAGCGCGCCGTAAACGTTTGTTCCAGGAAAACACAGCACAGTCCTTAACGAGGATCCACGGCCGGAAACAGGAGCTGCAGGGAGAGTGGTTCCCTTTACAGCGACTCTCGGCTCCTTGGGCTTGCAGCAAAGAGGGAGGCAGAGACGACATTTCAGCATCCTCCAGGCCCAGAGACGTGCAAATGTTTTAGCAACATCCGACGGCTGAACCGTGACTCAGCCAACGCGGCCTGAGTGAGCAGCTCTCTGTTCTCCTCTGCACCACCCCCCACCATCACCGGGCTTACACCTGGACACGGCCGCTCTCACGTAGCTTGGCAGTGACACGGCGGAGAGTTTCGATCACTGGGAACCACCAGGGCCACCCCGCCAGTCACTCAGTCCCACCCACACGTCACGGACGGAGACGCAGGAGGTGGGGTTGGCCAGGGCGAGGCAAAGTCACACCGGGCCCCCAGGGCTCTGACCAGGGCTGCCTCCACGGCGGCCGCTTCGGCCGCTCTCAGGAGACGTGCCTGTGAGACCCTGGATCGGCCACTGACAGCCGCTGTGGGGGCTGCTGTCCCCTGACCAGCAGTGGTCCCAACACTGTGGGCGGGCCCGCCGTGTCTCAGGTGAGTCCTCCTCACGGCTGGGATGGAGCTGTGTGCACAGCGGCCCGGGACATGGGGGCCGCTGGTGGCCGCTGAGCTGTGACGGGCTCCTGGGCTGCAGCACTTTTCAGGGGCCTCCGTGGAATGCGCATTTCCATATTACAGACTTTCTCACCAACCGCGTTCACCCGCACACCTGGATGGGCAGCTTTGACCAAACAGATGAGCTGGGCAAGCCTTGAGTTGGTTTGGCGGAGACCCCCTGGAGCTGCGGCTATGGGCAGCCGAGTCGATGGGTAAGAGCATCCCTTTGGCCGTTCGGTGGAGGGCAGGCAGGCTCTTCGTGCCGCTGGTCCAGGGCCTCGGGCGTCCGAGAGGTCGGAGTCGGAGTGGATCCACCTTTGCCGGCGACCTGCCTCCTACCTGTGCCTCTCCCACCCTAGCAGGAGTCCAAGGCACGGGGCCTGTGGACTGGCTCTGAGAAGAAGTTCGGACCCGCCCCTTGGAAGTGAGCTCAAAGCGCAGGAGCAGCGGGTGCTCGAATACAAGGAGCGCACCCCTGGATCTGAGACATCCAGCCTGAGGACTGCAAGACGGCCCGCATTGTGGTAGTCGGTACTTGGCAGCCCAGGCCGAAGCAGACCGAGAGCGCGAGGCCTTGGGCAGCCCTGGGAAGGCAGGGCCCATCTTCGGGTGAAACGGGCGTCCGGCATCTCCCCGGGGGCCACCAGAGCCTCGCTGCGCAGCACCTCCTGTTCCCCGCTTTTTTGCAGGGCGTGCCATTCACCCAGGTTCTGTGCAGCTGCTGCCACTTTAAGAGACAAAGATCAAAAAGGACACAGTTCCTCCCAGGCCAGGCTGGACACATACTGGCCTTGGAGCTGAGGGGCAGCTCTGCCCTCTGCAAACAGCCTGCTCCGTGCTGGTGGGTTGTGTGTGCGCGCGCGTGTGTGTGTGTGACATTTCTAAAGGGGAGAATAAATTTGCTCCAGCTTTGGCTGCCCTTTCCAGAGGTGCCGGAGCCCCTGGGGGATGCGTGTCCTCGTGAGGGGGAGCCCCGAGGATGCCCACAGGCACGTGGAGCCACACGCTTGGCCGGGGCCCGGGTCCAGATGTGTGTGAACCACTCTCGTTACAGGGTAACTGCACAGGTACCTCGTGCAGCCTTGGCATACTCTGAAGCGGCCCGCAGTTTCACTGTGGCCTGTCTGCCCTTCGCCAGAAGCTGGAAAAGGCTTCTCCCAACTGCAGCTGGGCCAGGGTCCCCACGGGATCAGCCTGTGAGCCAGTGGCCACTGCTCCTGCACTCAGCACGCATGCCCCGGCACCTGCCCATGGAGGATGCTCTGGACCCCAGGCCCTGTCCCCGAAAGGCTCTGGCTCCAGGGGCCCTGGGCCGTCAGCTCCTGTGAAGCAGGAGCCCCAAGGGGAGGTCCCAGGGCCCCTGGTCTCCCCCAGGGTCGGTGCTCCCATTCTGGTTCTGTGGCCCCGGGTCAGAGCTGGCGGGAAGGAGCCAGTGCCTCCCCAGCAAGGCCGGAGTGCTCGTCTTTAGGCGCAGCGTCCTGGCTGAAGGACTGCCTGCAATCTGCAGGACAGAGCACACGGGCCCCGAGTCGCCTGCTGCAAAGTCTGGAGAGACCCACTCGTGACTCAGACGCTGCGTGTTACAGCACACGCACCCCGACCGACGGGGAGCAGCTGCGTCCAAGGCTAGTGAGGTGGAGGCTCACGGTGGCCGGGGCTCAGGTGGACACGCCGGCCAGAGGAGAGGCTCTGCTAGCACCGTCCTCCCCAGGCCACCGGGCCTGCTCACGGGGCCTCAGGGCGGCGGCTGAGGAGGCCCCGTCTCTGCCTTTCCTCCCAAGGCCCCAGAGGGCCTCCCTGCTCTGGACTGCCGTTTAGAGCTTGCACTTATCCTGAGCACTTTCACTGTTAAACAACAGTAAGCCCTCCTGGGGGCTTCCCAGGGCACGTTAGTAGCAAAGAGCCTGCCTAACAGTGAAGGAGACCCGGGCTCCATCCCTGGGTGGGGAAGAGCCCCTGGATAGGGCATGGCAACCCGCTCCAGTGTTCTCGCCTGCGGAATCCCAAGGACTGGGAGCCTGGAGGGCCACAGTCCATGGGTCAAGAGGCAGGTAGAGGATGAGAGGGTTAGACGGCATCGCCGACTCGATGGACATGAGTTTGCGCAAACTCCGGGAGTTGGTGATGGACAGGGAGGCCTGGCGCGCTGCAGTCCACGGGGTCACAGAGAGTCGGGCACGACTTAGTGAACAGCAGCAGGCCCTCTCGGCACTGTATTTCTTTAAAATACCCATTTATTGATTGTTTATTGGATTGATTAGGAGAAGTCTGTCACACGCAGCTAGCCAGGAACGAGTGACCCCCCCGGGGGGCAGACGCCGCACGGTCACCGCCTGCGGCCCCTCAGGTGGGAAGGGACCACCCGGAGCAGGAGCGGGGGTGGCTGCAGGTTTGCTGGTGGAGGCAGCGCAGATGCAGGCCTGGGGCCCGACGCTCTGTGGTCTGGAAGCCCGCGGGGCCCCCAGAGGGTACGGCCTCTCCTGAGGCCAACCCAAGTGACGCGCAGAGCGGGGGAGGGGGACGGGCTTGTTCCCGCTGCCGCCGTCCCCTCCCCCAGGCAGCCCCGTCCAGCACCACGTGGCCATTTCAAGTGAAGTCACCTGGTAGCCGATGCTTTAAGAGAGCCGTCATCACAGGAAAGAGAGCCCTTTCCCGCTTCTAGACCCGGTCTCATGGTTCTGTGCTGTCATTTTAGCGACACGAAGGGCAAGGGGGGCCAGACTTTTAGATGTTCCCGAGTCAAAACAGGCCGGTCCACCGCCGGACGCAGCCTCAGCCGACTGGGGCTGGAGGACGGTCACTAGGAGTTAGGAGCAGAGGAAAGGGCGCCCTTCACCGTTTAAGCGCGAGATTAACCCTGTATTATCTCTCATTGGAGCCTCCAACTAAGACAGAGTCCTTCCAGGAGCGCCGAGCACGCTGAACGCCAGTGTTTACTTCTTGTCCCCAGGTCCCTGTGACGCGGGGGAACGTCTCCCTTCACAGAGCTCGGTGGAGAAGAAGCCGTGAAGCCCAGTGAGGGACGCGACCTGCTGTGGTCACAGGGGACCTGCGATCCTGGGGTCAGCCTGGCCTCCCTCCCCTCCCCCAGCAGAATCACAGCGGCTGGGACGCCGCCCGCAGCCCCAGGGGTCACAGCGTGGGGCCAGGACAGCTCAGGGGTGGTCATAGCATGGGGCCAGGGCGGCCACAGGGGTGGTCACAGCGTGTGCGTGCGGTGTCAGGCGTCACCTCCTGGCCCGTCCGTCCGGAGTTCCTGCCTCCTGAGCCCTGGAGGCCTCTGGGATCGGGTCCACACCGAGTCCTTCATCTGGGGAGGGTGGTCCTCACGTTACCCCAGGGGGCCTGCACCCTGCCCCCCTCTCTCCGTAGAGGGGGAGACTCCAGCGGCTGGAAGCTTCGGGGCACATTCAACGCTGTGATGGCCCCTCCGCATCCCACCGTTGCCGCAGCGGGCTCAGTGCACACCCCGGGCCTCGGCTGGCGCGGCCTCTCCTCTGCGTGCCCACCCACATGGCCGCCGTCGAGTCTGACGGCGAACAGCGAGAAGGCTCACTCCAGCCTCTCTGCCGGCCCTCCCCAGAGGCACCGCAGGCCTCTGTGCGCTGAGCTCTGTGTCGCTGGAGGGCAGGGGGCAGCTCAGAGGTGCGGACATGGGGTCTGAGCGCGTTCACACACGGCCCGTCTCTGCACCCGGGTCTGGGGCGGTGCCCATGGGGGAGGGGTGCCCGCTGGCAGGCTCCAGCCAGAGACTGCAGGGTTCCCAGCGACGTCCTGTTGTGGGGTGCTGCCCACAACACGGTGGGGATCTCAGCCCAGCAATCTGCCCTGTGGCCACCAAGTAGGGGGTGGTTAGGAATGCCCGGGGAAAATGAAAAATGCAAGTCAACCCAAATCTCACCCGCATTCTGTTCTGCTGAGGAGGTGCTGTCTCCAGAGAGGCTGATGGAGCCCCATGCCTCCCACCCGCCGGGGCACGGGAGGGGACGGTCCACACTACTCCACCTCCATCATCCGCCTTTCTCACGCTGAGACGAAATGACTGTTTCCTGGTCGGCCGGGCGCGTTTCCAGCAAGGCCCCGCCAAGGATGCTACGGAGATGCTAACCCGCCTTGCTGCACCCGCGGACACGGTGAGCTCTGGCCGCACTGCGTGTCCACGTGCCCCCGGAGGACCATCGATCGGCAAGTCAGGCAAGGGCACCACTGGGCTGTTTTCTGTGCTACGACTCGACCGCCGGGAGAGCTCGTGTCTGGCGCTGTCTGGAAACTTTCTGTCTTGTGCAGAGTCTTTAATTCAACATGTATTTGCTGCACAGCTGCCACATGTTAGTGACTGTGGTGAAGGGACAAGCACCCACGAGTGCCTGGGAGACGGAGGGTCCAGGCAGAGGGGCAGCCAGGACGAGGTGACGGAGGGTGGAGCGGGGCGTCCCCTGGCGTGGGGGCTCATGAACCTCCCCCAGCGTGGGGATTCCTAGACACCGAGTTGAATTAAAAAGTTTAGAATTCAAAGAAATGGAAGGCATTGGAACATCCACCTAAATGCAGGCGACAGGGCCCCTGGTCTGGTGTTTCACCGCACCTGACCCCCACTCTTCGCATCCAGGCCCTGGCGGGGGGCTATGGCAGCAGTAGGGCCCACCCCAGGGATAGTGAACGGCTCTTCTGGAAACACGCCCAGAACCCCATTTAGTATTAAAGGTTACAAGCTACTCTTCATTTAAAACAAGCAGACCTGTGAAACTGCAGCCACCTCAGTTGGGATACGAGGCTGGTCTGCTTTTGAACCTCAGGAAATACTGACGTCTGCTCTCTGCATGTTCGATGTGTGAAGCACCTGAGAACGTGTCCAGGAGAGAGGCGACGCGGCGGCCAGTGGGGTCCTGGGATGAACCTGGCTGAGCCCCGCCCCCACTCAGGCCACGTCATCCCTGTGGGGACTCCCCATGCGTCTGGTCCCCAAGGACACACCGTGAGCCACGCCGCCCCCAGCCTCTTGTCCAGGCAATCCTGGGCCTGCCTCAGGAGCCCAGCTCCCGGGTACAGGCACCTCACAGCTGCTGACCACTGTCTCCTCGAGCCCTGCCCCCTCCCCCCCCAGCAAGGGGAGGGCGAGGGGCCAAGAGGAAGCAGGGGCAGGCCCTGGGGCCCGTCCTCTCTCCCCGGCAATGACTGGAGCGTGTCTCCAGTTCTTTTGAAAACAGGTCTTGGCAGCCAAACAAACGTCTCTGGCATCTAGCGTGTGCCCTCCCAGGATCCGTGGCTGAGACCCTCCCCACCTGCTAAGAGGGGCCTACATAACTGTGCTGGGGTGCGGGGGGTGGGTTTCTCAGTCAGCTTAGAAGCAGCCAGGATGCCAGGATCCTGAGATGACCAGACCAAGCAGGGACCGACCTGCAGAGACTCTGCCGGTGGCTGGGGCATGGGCTCTGGGGGTGTGGGCATCGGCTCGTCCTGCTGGCAGGAGCGCCCTGGACCTCAGCGTCTGCATGGAAAGGGTTACTGGGCCGGATCTCCCTGCAGACACGACTCACTCGTGAGCGCCCTCCCCCTCCTGTGTCACTCTGGCTGCGGCCGTCTGATTGTGAAGGTGCGAGGGGGACGGCCTTCCAAACACCCACTAATGGCCCGGGGGTTACACACAGGGGCCATCTGGGGAATTGATTTCTTTCTCGGTTACAAATTGCAAATGGAGACATCCTGCCAGGTGAAGGGAAGCCCGGGGGCGCGGGGGCGCGGGGGCCACGTCCAGAGTCGAGAGACTACTGAATGTGGTGTGCACGCCCGACACAGTGAGGCTGGGTCAGCGAGAAGAGCGGCGGAGAGAAAGGAATCCATCCCAGGAGTAGCCCGCCTTCGGCAGCGGGCTTTACTTCTGAATGAGAGCTCCGTGCATTTAAATTAAATGTCAGATATAATTTCGCAGGGAGGCATCACTGGCTGCGGACCTGCGCGGGCCGACAGCTCTCCTGAGTGGTTAATTGCTGCGCCTCCTCTCGCGCCCTCTCTGAGACCTCAGGTTGGGGTGAGCTTTCCATCTCCTTTCGGGGGAGGGTCTCTGCCAAGGTGCAGAGGGGCTGCAGCCGCTGGAACAGGTGAGGCCGGGTCTGGAGAGCCCTGCCCTCCTTCTGTCCCACCGCCCTGGGGGGGCGCAGCTGTCAAGGAGGGTGGAGCTGAGTCTCACGATAATGACCCTCTGTTCTCTGTACCCCCAAAAAACGAGGGGACCCTTTCCTGTGGGGAAGACGCCCCTCTAACAGCTTCCTGCCCCTGAAGGAGGCAGGAGGAGGGGGAGGGAGAGAGAACCAAAAGGAGCAGGGAGGAGGGGCTGGGGATCCAGGTGAAGGGAGCCTCTGCTTCTTGACGTGGACGGCCTCAGCCTGGGCAGCCACGGGGCCTGAACCTGACTTGGAGAATGTGCCTGGGAGGTTTCCTGACCCTCGAGGGCCAGAGGTGCCGGGACACGTCCGGCTTCTGGGGCCTGAGCCTCAGAGCCTGGGTCCCTGCCCGGCTTCTATGAAGCACCTGCTCTGCGAGGCCACCTCATTTCTGGGGCAGACACCCCAAAGCGGCGGGTCCAGAGGGACAAGGAGAGGCTGGGTGTCCCCAGAGGGGGGCGGTGCTGGAGGGACCCTGGGCCCTGCTGCAGCACCGCGGGGGCTCCGGCAATCTAACCCTGCAGCCCAGCCGTTCCTGCCCCTCCAGGCCCGGCTGGGGAGAGGGCCGGCCGTCACTCAGGCCTGATCATCGTGGAGGAAGTCCAGCTGGGGACATGGTCCCAGACGGCTTCCGAGGGGTCGGCGGGGTTGGAAACAGAGGCGGCCCAGGCAGGGTGCCGGCTGCGGTGTGGTTCTCTGGTTCCAGGAGGAGATGGGCCGGTCAGGGCGAGGCTGACCCTAACCCCACGGAGGCCCAGCCAGGCCGGCAGAGACACGCGGGGCCCTCGGGACACCAGGCTCCCTGGGGCACCACCACGGGAGCTGCAGCCACAACCTTCAAGTGAGCTGATGCTGCGTGGACCCTCGTGGTAAAAGCGCTGCAGATGCGTCTTCAGAGGCCCTGTGCTCAGGGACGCTCCCGCAGATGACCGTGAAACACTGCTCACTGCACAGCTGTTTGTTTCTCTGCCCGCGTCCCGCCGGGCCATCAGCACGTGGCCCCAGAAGATGCCCCTGCAGATGTGGCCAGCGCCCCAGCTCACCCTGCTCCACCAGAAGTCAGGTGGATGTCACCTGTGGGCACGTGGCTCTGCCCTCCCTGGCTGCCCCATCCCCGCTGTGGGGAGTGTCCACCTCTCGGCTGCCCCCTCCTGCTTCACTGATTTCCACTTGCTGACGTGGATGTTCACCTCTGCTCACCCCCTGCTCACACCATCGGCTCCTTGGAGGCCGGGAACGGCCCCAGCCAGCGGTCAGGCCTTGACTGGGCCCCCCGCACTCACATGTCCACTGTGGCCGAGCACTTGCTCCAGCCAGCTGGGCCCCCACCCGAGGGTTCATCAGCAGTTAACCCCAACCCTCGGAAAGTCCTGTCCTGCAGGCCCGACACCCGCCACGTCTGTGAGTGGGTGCTGGGTGAGGGGATGATGGCCACGCCGTGAGGAGCCGACATCCGAGTCGGGCAGACGGGGAGGACCACAGAGGCCCACTCGGCCGACACCCTCCAGGAGGGAAGAGCGGAGCCTGGTGGGCAGCCCGTCCTGCAGCCCCCCGAGCTCAGGCCTGTCCCGGACACGCCGCTGCTGTCTGCCTGAGGACCCCTGCCCGGTTGTGGGAGGCGGGAAGCAGCCGCAAACACGGACCACTGCAGAGAAAAACGAGGCAACGCTGGGGCTGCGCTGAAGTCAAGGTCTGCGATGGAAAGGCTGTGGCATGGGCTGCTTCGGTGCAGGTTAGCTTTAGCATGAAGTTTTGCTTTGAGTTACTCTTTGTGGAAAACACGAACATGGAAACTTTAGATTAAGCAAGCTGGACAGACACCCAGAAACGGATACCTTCCAAACGTTGAGAAACCCAGAGACACTGTGATTTAGAGCATGGGCTTCTAATGAATTTTGTTATTTTTAAATGACCACGTGGTACTAGGGTGCCCACGGGGATTACAGAGGATATTTCTTTCAGAAGTGCACCAAACTTGAGAGCCTGGTATTTATGTCTTTGGGTTCGTGGGTGAGTTTTGTACAGTTGAATCATCTCCATTTGGCGTACAAAATGGGACAATTTTCTATTGTCAAATGTTCTTCCCACGGCCGTGTCATGGACCCCAGGACAGCACAGGCGTGAGCATCGCGGGCAGGAAGCCGAGCGGCGCTTGGTGGCCGACTGTTCTGACAGTTTACAGGCAGGATTTGTGCAACCACAGAGCAGTTCCAAGTGAAATACACGTGAAAAACGGTATGAAATGTAGTGACAGGATAGGTCATAATCATACAGTAGTGTGTGTGTGTGTGTGTGTGTGTGTGTGCGCGTGCACGCAGGCGTGTGTGTGTGTGTATGTGTGTGTGCATGTATGTGCGTTATGTTGGGTGCGTGTGTGCGTAAGTGTATGTATGCGTGTGTATATGCCTGTCTATATGTATCCACGTGTGTTTGTGGTTGTAGATGTGTGCGTGTGTATATGTGTGTGTGTGTGTGTGTGTTTTGTGTATGTGTGTCTCTGTGTGTGTGTGTGGATGCGTGTGCGTGTATGTGGTTTTTTGGGTGTGTGTGTATGTGTGTTGTGTGTTTGTGTGCGTGTATATGCATGTGTCCAGTCCCATCACTTCATGGGAAATAGATGGGGAAACAGTGGAAACACTGTCAGACTTTATTTTTCTGGGCTCCAAAAATCAATGCAGATGGTGACTGCAGCCATGAAATTAAAAGACGCTTACTCCTTGGAAGGAAAGTTATGACCAACCTAGACAGCATATTCAAAAGCAGAGACATTACCTTGCCAACAAAGGTCCGTCTAGTCAAGGCTATGGTTTTTCCTGTGGTCATGTATGGATGTGAGCGTTGGACTGTGAAAAAGGCTGAGCGCTGAAGAACTGATGCTTTTGAACTGTGGTGTTGGAGAAGACTCTTGAGAGTCCCTTGGACTGCAGGGAGATCCAACCAGTCCATTCTGAAGGAGATCAGTCCTGGGTGTTCATTGGAAGGACTGATGCTGCAGCTGAAACTCCAGTACTTTGGCCACCTCATGCGAAGAGTTGACTCATTGGAAAAGACCCTGATGCTGGGAGGGATTGGGGGCAGGAGGAGAAGGGGACGACAGAGGATGAGATGGCTGGATGGCATCACTGACTCGATGGACGTGAGTCTGAGTGAACTCCGGGAGTTGGTGATGGACAGGGAGGCCTGGCGTGCTGCGATTCGTGGGGTCTCAAAGAGTCGGACACGACTGAGCGACTGATCTGATCTGATATGCATGTGTGTATGTGTTTTTTGTGTATGTGTGTCTCTGTGTATGTGTGTGTATGTGTGTGTGTGTATGTGGTTTTTTGGGTGTGTGTGTATGTGTGTTGTGTGTGTGTGTGTATGTACGCATATGTGCATATATGTGTATATGTGTATGTGCGTGTTTATGTGTGTGTACGTGTGTGCATATAGGTGGGTTTTTGTGTATGCGTGTGTCTCTGTGCGCACGTGTGTGCACACGTTGAGTGTTCGTGTGTGGGTATATGCATATGCATGCATGTGTATACATGTGTGTATATGTATGTGCACATGTGTTTCTATATGTGGTTTCGTGTGTGTGTGTGTGTGTGTGTGTGTGTGCATGTGTGGAGGTGGATTTCCCTGGAAAAGTGGTATTTCCAGAAAGGAGTTTCTGTTGATGGGTACAATGTTGGCCTTGGTGGCTGGCTGGGCTCTGGTTGGGGTCTTCTTGGTTCTGTCCCATTTGTGGGGGAGGCAGGAACAGTGAGAACATCACTGTCGCGTGAGGACTGCAAAGCCCCCTCAGCAGTGAGGCCAGAAGAGCCCGGGAAGCGGCGAGCACAGCCGGCCCTTTCGGTTTACAGCAGGCGCGGGGAGGGGGTCAGGAGAAGGGAGGGAGACCAGCATTCTCCTGACGGATGAGAACCCGCTCAAGAGAAAGGAGAAATAGCTTTTCCACTCCATTATTCTCCTGCCAATGCGGAATGGATTGAGCCGCCAGTCGATAATCCGGAAGGAGGAGGCAGCCTCTGAGAGGCCTGGGAGCCCGCGTGGGCAACGCCGCTCCAAGGCCGTCTGACGGTCCAGGGCGGGACAGGGCAGGGCCCCAGCAGGCAGGCGGGCCGTGGGCTCCCAGTGGGAAATGGGGAGACGCCAGTGGAGCGCAGGCAAGAGACCCCAAGGGTGGCTAGATGCAAGCTTCCTCCCGACCCCGCTCGGGCCATGCAGGCACCCACACAGAAGCAGCCTTGCTACGAGGGACCCCCACTCCCCCCAGGCCCCAGCAGGAGCGCTCGGCGTCCCCAATGACCGCTGGCATCAATGAGGGTCAGGCCGGCAGGGGGCAGGCTGAGATCCCCACAAGCTCCAGGCCAACTGGCAACCGGGAGCAGGATGGGCAGACACGGAGCTGCGACTTCTGGGTGCTGGCTGGGTGTGGGACCCGTCCTGCTTCAGGGCGGGTGTCGTCCATGCCTTATTGAGCCAGTTTCATTTGTCCCCTAGTTAGTGTGAAGAACCCGCCTGCCAATGCGGGAGATGTAAGGGATGAGGGGTCCATCCCTGGGACGGGAAGATCCCCTGGAGGAGGAAACGGCAAGCCACTCCAGCATTCTTGCCTGGGGAAGCCCATGAAGGAGCCTGGTGGACACGGGATCACAAAGAGTCGTAGACGACCAAGCGACTTAGCCTGCATTTGTCCACTGAGGAAAGTCCAGACGCCGGGTATTTCACTCACTCATTAGACTGTTTCCTAAATACATGTTTGCTTGTGTGTTTTCTTTTTTAAAGAACCTCCCTCATCTCTGTATTATGTTATATATAAAAAAATCGCGACATGAGTTTGAGTAAGCTCCGGGAGTTGGTGATGGACAGGGAAGCCTGGTGTGCTGCAGTTCATGGGACACGACTGAGCGACTGAACTGAACTGAAAAAAAACTAAACTTGCAAAACATATTTTGAGGAATAGTTGCCCAAAGACCCCTCTGCTCTAAGAACAGACTGCTGCAGAGACCCTCAAAGAGAGGGCACGGACAGGCAGCCTTGCCCCAGACACAGCAGAGACCCTCCGTCAGCCCTCTGAGCCCCGCCTCTCCAGGACGCCCGCCTCAGTCACTGTCCTCAGGTCAGACAGGGAGAGGAGGCCAGGGCCAGCCCAGCCTCCAGCGCTTCCCGCTGGCCACCTGCCCTGTGGGCCCGCAGGGGCTCGAGACCCCCGGGCCGCAGCAGCTGCCTGCCCCGCCTGGTCCCTGACGGCCGGTCAGCGTTTCTGCTCCAGCCGGCGGCCCTGAGCTTCTTGCTTCCCTCCAGGCTCCCCTGACTCACAGACGGAGGTCCTGGTGGAGAAACTGAAGGAAGGAATTGTTCTGGAATTTCTGCACTTAGAATTCACGTCGCACGTTCAAAGTTACCTAAGTCACACCTGGACTGATTTTGACATCCCCCTTGGGTCTGAACAAATCCAGCACCCGGAAGCCTCTGAGAACCTCTGGAGTAGACGGGGTCCCGGGCCGGGTGTGGACACTACGTGTTCCCTGCACTTCGGCGCGGCCTGCACGCTCCTGTCCGCCTCTCAGACGCTGGGGCAGCGCCTGTTCTGGGTGAACCTAGGTCAGAGGAGACTGCCTTCTGCAGCTGTCTCTTTCGTTCGTGGACACATTCAGCTTTTGGTGGAGACCCGATTCCAGTCCTTTAAGAAAGCAGCCCAGACACAACAGACCCCCAAACCTGGCCGCGCCTGCCCGACACAGGGAGCAGACTCATGATGCTGGCGAGAACCACAGCACAGCCCTGGGTGCTGGGGGCCTTCCCGCACAGGGTGCCCCTGCCTGGCCCACACGGAGCAGGTGGTCAGTGTCTGCATGGAACGGACTCTGCACGGCCAGAGGGTGGCCTTACCAGCTGCAATCCCTGGGCCTCACATCCTACTCAACACACATGACCCAAACTTCCCAAATGCTCAGGATGCAGATAAAGTCACCGCAAGGCTGGCTCTGAACTGACCATCATCCAGCCCCGGGCAGACTCGTGATACAACTGCGAAGGGGAAGAATGAGTGACTGGCCTGCCCCGTCCTCCTCAGACACTGGCTGGCCTCCCCCCATGGCCGCTCTGGCAGGCAGTCTGGCCCCAGGGCGTCCTGGGATACCAGCCATTTATCAAGGCATCTGGAACTGGGGAAAAACTTAAGAGCCAAAGTGAGGGGTGAGGGCCAGGAAGTGGACAGAAGGGACAGGGCGGAGCCCCTCTGAAGGGGGGACCCCACGCTGTCCTGCTGCTCTGGGGCCAGCCCTCCTCGGGGCCCAGGGCATTGAGCACAGTGGGGGGGGTGCCCGCCCCTCCTTGGGGCCCACGGGCACGGAGCACAGTGGGGGGGGTGCCCGCCCCTCCTTGGGGCCCACGGGCATGGGGCACAGTGGAGGGGGTGTCAGGGGTGGAGCTGGGGGGCCTGCCTTTCCTCATCTGTCTCTCCCTCCTGTTTCCCAATAAAGGGGCACCCACCATGGGCACAGAGCCACTGTGATACCCAGAGCTGGGCTCTCATGGCTGGAGAGGAGGTGGCCAGGGGCCAGTCCTCACAGCGGTGACCCCGGAGCGCATGGGTTGGCTGGGCTGGCAGCCTGGGTGGCAGCCCTTCCCGTGGCCCCAGGCCTCCCTGCAGGACTGGCAGGCTGCCCTGAGTGCGGGCAGTGGCCCCCGCAGCCTGGCCCTCAGACCAGCACCCGCCCCTCCGTGAAGGCGCTGTGCCGCAGATCAAAGCCCACTTCAGGGCTGAGCGCTTCACCGATGATTCCGCCCTCATCAGGCATTAATTTCTCACTCGGATGGCGCTGGCTGGTGGCGCGTCCTCTCCTGACACACGGAGCCGTGCAGGGCGGGGAGGTGGGGAGCACCCCAGGAACAGACAGACTGGCGTCGGGACACACTGCCAGCCAGGGAGGGACTTGGCCCCAGCGCCCAGCCCGGGCGGGTGTTTGCGTCTCCTTGGGGCAGGACAGAGGCGCTGGGTAGTGGGGGGCCGTGGGGGGCCGGGGCGGGCTGCACCCCGTCTCCCTGCTGTGCCGGGGGTCTCTCTCCCCGGCTGCTTGCCGGGGGCTGATTGCACCTGGTATAGCCCGGCTCACGCCAGCATCCCGACTCGGAGAAACCACAGCTCCTGCCTTCCCACCCGAGCTGCAGCCCTCGCCCCCGCGCTCCGTCACACTCAGAGGGCCTCCCTGGTGCCCTGAGCCCGGGCCGGCCTGAGCCACCACCCCAGGAAGACGCAGCGCAGGTCGAGAGGCTGTGTGCTCGCCCACCAGGAAGGTGCAATTAAAAAACAAACCAACCGGGAAATAGGTGTCGGCGGAGACATGGAGGAGAAGGAGTCCTTGTGCCTCTGGGTGGGCGTGGAAAGTGGAGCAGCCACCGGGGAGAATGCTGAGGAGCGTCCTCAGACAGCTCAGATCAGAGCTGCGTGCGACCCAGCAATGCCCTGCAGGTGTTTATCCAGGAGAACTGAAATCAGGGCCCGGAGGTCTGCGAGCACCCACCTTCTTAGCAACGTTATTCCCAAGAAGGAGGCCGACACGGTCCCGACGTCCCCTGATGGATGGATAAACCGACAAACACAACGTGGTCCGGCCGCGATCCAGCCTTCCAAGGAAGGAGACCCTGACACAGTTACACTGTGGGTGGACCCTGGGGTGTCGTGCTGAGGGGGGGGCACCAAAGGACGACACCCGTGTGACCCCACGGCTGCGAGCGCCCCCGGAGGAGCCAGCCTCACAGACGGGGGCTGGGACAGGGGCCGCATCCGGGATCACGGCTGGGTCAGCCTCGCGGGGCCTGGAGCACCCAGGAGTGGCGCCAGGGCACCCGGCCGGCCCAGCCCTGGGGCCTCCGGTGCTGTGCGTGGGCAGGCTGGTCTGGCGGCCCTGGCCCCCTGCCCTCCCCGGGGCTCAGGCTGCCCCTGGACCTCCCTGCTCTCAGAACAGGGTCTGGACAGCCCCCTCCTCACCAAGGAGTGGACACAGGCCCCCAGGGTTCCCTTAGCCACGGGGGAGAAGGTAGGCTGTTCTGAACCAGTGTAGGAGGGGGAGGCCGTCTACAGGCTCCTGGGCTTGGAAAGCCCACCCCAGGCTGCGGGTCTGCAGTCCAGGCCGCTGGGCAACGCCCCGGAGAGGCAGCACCATTTGGCACAGAGGGGTTACTTAGCCTCTGTGTACCCTTCCGTCGGTTCAACTGCCCATCCATCCAGTCAGCAAACATCCACCGCACATACGAGAGCAGAACAAAGCCTGTGCCCAGGGCAGCGTCTGCTCTGGGGACTTGCTGTTCCCGGAACTTGAGTGCCGGGCTCTGTCTCGAGGGCACCCTGGGCACCTGGGGCCCCTCGCTGAGACCCTGCTCTGCTCCCGCCCCAGTCCACGGGCAGGCGGAGCTGAGCCCTGCGTGCTCGGGGCTCAGTGATGCACAGCATTTGGCCACTGGGGGCCTGCTCCCAACACCCCCAGACCCCCCAGCCTCCTCCGTCTCTTCAGCAAGGGCCCTCCCCGGTCGCCACAGTGGCGCAGCAGTCAGTCTGGGCCGCCGACTCGCCTCTCAATCTGCTCAGGCTTCGCAGCATGAGAGCCCCTCCCCCGGCTTCTCGGGGCTCCCCTGGGTGGCAGCCCCGGCCTGAGTGCAGACCTGTGGTTCTGGGGGCACGGTGAAGCGCAGGGCGACGTGGGTGGTGAGAGCCCCGCTTCCCCGGGAGACGAGGCGCTTCAGGTCCAGGGTGCACCTCCCTCGTCTACAGGACAGGGACGCGGGGCTCCGCCTGCTCGGCTGTTCCAAGGCCAGCAGCCCGAGGCGGCACGGCGAGCATCCCCACCGTCAGCTTACACGTCTCTGCCACACGCGCACCCTCTGACTTCACACCCACCACAGGGACACCGAGGGCAGAGCAAGCAGGGAGCGGCCCCGCCCTCTTCCTGGAGTTTTCTTTGTGATTGTTAGCCTGACTGTCCATGGCACCCAGGCCAGATGTGCAGCCCTGGAGTCGATGGCGGTTTTCACACGTTTATAAACACGGCCGGGAAGCGACCAGCACTCAGGACTTGGCACTGCCAGACGCAGCGAGGGCCGCAGGAGGAGAGGAGGAGGACCCAAGGGGGCTTGGCTGGGACATCTAGGACTCTAGGAGGCCGTGACGGGAGCCTGGCCTCCCTCCAGCCCCGCCGCTGAAGGTGAGCTGTGGACGGAGAGGAGCTCCCCGGAGTCACATATGCCAGTGCCGGCCAGGCACCGTGCCCCCAGACACTCCCACAACAGAAGCCTCCCCCAGGGGCGCCCAGACACTCCCACAGCAGACGCCTCCCCTGGGGGCCCCCAGATACTCCCACAGCAGACGCTACCCCACCACCCCCGGGGGCCCCCCAGATACTCCCATAGCAGACGCCACCCGCCACCCCTGGGGGCCCCCCAAGATACTCCCAGAGCAGATGCCTCCCCGCCACCCCTGGGGCCCCCCAGATACTCCCACAGCAGATGCCTCCCCCGGGGGCCCCCAGATACTCCCACAGCAGACACTACCCCACCACCCCTGGGGGCCCCCAGATACTCCCACAGCAGACGCTACCCCACCACCCCTGGGGGCCCCCAGATACTCCCACAGCAGACGCCAGCCCCCCACCCTGGGAAATCCCTACATGGGCAGGACTTCCGGTCCCCCCAGGAGACGCTCAGAGCACCGTCCTGCAGGCCCACCTCACAGTGGGTGAATGACCAGCCGCTCCTCTCAGGGGCTCAGTGGCACATTTGCGCCCTCTGAGCCCGTCCAGGAGGCCCAGGAGTGCAGGGCAGGAAGCGACCCCCGCCCGGGGCAGAGCATGGCCGGTTGGTGGGGGTGAGGATGCAGGGTGGCATCACTGCCCCAGCCTGCAGCAGTCCAGCCCAAAGGCTGACATCCAGAGAAAAGCAGTTTAATAAAAACAAAAAAACAACATCACCCCACAGGAAAAGTAATTTGAAAATAATACTGATTTCCTTAAAAATTTTTTCAAAACATTTTAATTTATCTTGGCCTCCTGGGTTCTGCTGAGGGGGGCAGTTTTCGCTTTAATCACTCTGCCTTTTCTTTCGTAAACAACGGAAAGTAATTAGAGGCGTTTTCCGAGGCCAAGGCCACGACGGGAGGGTCTGAGAAGAAGGCGGGCTCCGGGAGGGAGGGTGCTCAGCCCCTCCCCGGGGTCCGGGGGCCGTGGGTGCAGCGGCCCTGCTGGCCGGACGGCCCGCCCGCTCCCCCAGGCCCTGCGAGCGGGAGGCAGCCGCCGCCATCGTCATGGCAACGCCTGGCGAGTCCCGCGCGGCGTCCACTCGAGGGGAGCCGCTCAATGTCCTCATTACGCCGCCCCGCCCGTGCCGGGGGACGCGGCGCGCGCCGCTGATTTATTCCCGCGGCCGCTCTTGACAGCCTGGCATGGTGTCTGGGCTCGCGGCCGGGGCTGATTTCACAGTTTAATTACTGCTAATCTGAGGGGGGCGTGCTAACGAGCTGCTGGCGGCCCGCGGCCCCCGCCCCTGTGCGCCCTGAGCGCTCGGCGTCCAGTGGACAACCACGGAGGCTGCGGAGCTGGGCGCTCCGGCCACCCCAAGCGAGCGGCACACGCCTGGGGGCCGCGCCCCCGCAGGCGGCACGGGGTCCCTGCCCGACCCTGGGCTTCGAGGACTTGGGCTCGCTGCGTCCTGGGGTCCCTGGGGTCTGAGTGCTCACCCTGACACTCCACATGGGCCTCAGATTCCGACCAGCAGAGCGGAGCTGAGAGTGGCCTCCACGTGGGGCCCCCCCAGGATCTCCCAGCGCCCCCAACGCCAGCCCCTCCCAACCCTACCCCCCGCCCCCCGGGGCTTGCCGACCATGTCCTAAACACGGAGCCCCCTGACAACCCAGCTATCCCGCGGGGACCCCCACGGCCCTCCATCCACCCGAGTCTGTTCTTCCCACGACCCAGCCCAGATCGCACTGCCTGTCCCTCTGGATTAAGCTTTCAGAGGCTGACTGCTGCTTATAGGTGCAGACCCCGAGTCCTCCTCACGCCCTGCAGAGTCCACACTGGGCCTGCCAGGACCCTCGTGGCTCCGCTCCCCACTGTGTCTGGCCCTGCACCGGGGAAGGGCTTGTGTCCCTCCACCAGGCGTCTGCCATCTCCCCGCCCCGTGCCCCCTCCCCACCCCTCTTTATGCCCCTGCTCTCCACGCGTCTAGGTGGGGCACCTGGTCCCACAGTGAAGACTGTCCCCTCCGCTAGATGCTGAGCTGGGCCCAGGCCACCATCACCCACGTGGCGTCGACACACAGTAATTATTTGTTGAATGAGTAAGCAGAAAGTATGCTCTGCACACGGCATTCATTTCACCTCCGCATAACAGAGTACTAAAGGTATAATGTATATCTCATAGCTCAGTTGGTAAGAATCCGCTTGCAATGCAGGAGACCCTGGTTTGATTCCTATGTGGGGAAGATCCTCTAGCGAAGCGATAGGCTAACCTACTCCAGTGTTCTTGGGCTTCCCTTGTGGCTCAGCTGTAAAGAATCCACCTGCAATGTGGGAGACCTCAGTTCGATCCCTGGGTTGGGAAGATCCCCTGGAGAAGGGAAAGGCCTGGAGAATTCCATGGACTGTGTAGTCCACGGGGTAAAAAAGAGTCAGACGTGACTGAATGATTTTGACTTCACTAAAATGTGTATCTGATATACCAACATTTTATATTTTTACTTATTTATCTATTTGTGCACTAAAATTTATTTATATCTCTCCTTATTCCACAAAAGACAAAAATACATCCAATAAAATGGAAAATACGTGAATAAAAACAATTGGTGGTCCAGCATTTCAGACCCCACACTTCCGAAGCAAGGGGCCTGGGTTCCATCCCTGATCAGGGAACTATCCCACTCGCTGCAACTAAGACTTCACGTGCCTCAGCTAGGGCCCTGTGCAGCAAATAAATGAGCAAACAGTAAAACAGAAGTCAGGTCCAGGGCAAACACTGACGGGAACAAGAAAAGAGCAAATCCTGGTGTCAGGCTGCGTATCAGGCCTCCAGGCGGCACGCCCACTCTGAGCCACGGACTCGACGTCTGAGTTTCTCAGAGGCCAGAGCGAAACCGTAGAGAGTCAGCCCTGTGCTCTGCAGCATCTGCAAGGACACCACCCCCCCGCCCCAAGAGAGGTGGCTCTATGGCCAAGGCCGTCGCTGGTGACACAGGCAAGCTCTGTAGGTTGATTCTGAAGGTCCCTCAAAAAATGCCAAGGAGATGAGACGCCAGGACGGCCGGGGGGAGGCTCGCGTGCTGACCCCGACCAGAGCCTGGCACCCCTCGGAGCTCCCCAGCGAAGACCCTGCTGCCACCGACGGTGCCATGCAGCACACAGCTCCATCTGGGGGGCGGGCGCAGCCACCCAGGAATGAGGCCTCTCGTTAGCTTCCCCACACGAGGTGCGCATCAGACACAAAACCCTGGTGCCCTCACTTGCGCTCTTTAATCCAGTAATTTAATTTCCGCAACGCATCAGAATGGAGCTCAGCTCCAGAGCAGGGTTCATGGAGACAGAGCGTAACTGGTTTAAACGCGTCTGTCACAGAGCCCGTGATGTCATCCTGCTTCATGACCCTGCTTCATGATGACGCTAATTAAGTATTCTTAACAGGGCCCGGAGAGGAACCGAGTTTTCAATGAGGCAGTTTCGTGTAGGAGGCCGGAGCAGCCTTCCTGTCTTCACGCTTCATGCGGGGCCCCCATGGCCACCAGGCTGGTTGTGTTCCCTTCCCTTCGGGGGTCTGTGCGCCTTCCCAGGCGCTTGCTCCCGGGGTGGGGGTGCTCCAGGAATGCTCTGCTGCTGTCGGGGTGGGAGGCGGGGGTGGGTTGGACCCAAGAGAGCCCCCTATGTTCTCCCGGACACTCGTACACCGAGCTACTCCTCAGGGCACAGGTGCTGGGCCACCTCAGTCCGGGCACAGCCGCAGGCACTCGCTGGGGGACGAAGGTGGCCCGAACTTTGACACCCGACCCGGCAGAGAGGCCTCTGTGCACCCCCAGCGGCCCTGCACCCGTGGCTCCGGCAGACGCGGCAGCAGTGACCCTAGTGTCTGGCCTCCCCGCCCAGGCTTGAGGCCTGTCCCCGGGGACCCTTTCCACCGTTTTGGGGGAAGCCCAGGCCCCCTGGGGAGGATCTGAGACCAGTGGACGGCGGCCTGGTATTGCTCCTGGCTGACTGCCAGCCCCCACCTCCACAGCAGGGAACACAGGCTGTGGGTCCTGGGCTGGGCCGGGGGGCCTGCTGTCCCTCCCACAGGTCTCTGGCAGGTGCACCGGCCCCCCAGGCTGTACTTCCCCATGGCACTCCGCTCCCGGGCCAGCCCGAGGTCACTGAGCTGCATGTCCTGGATGTTCAAGCCGTTCCAGTTTATAACCTGTCGCAGCTGCTGCCCTCCATGGCCTGCCCCGCGGAGGCGAGGTGACCGCCCCGATGAACTCCAGAGGCGCAGGGGCTAGGGTGCCTGGGTCGGGAGGGCAATGAGGCTGGGGGCCAAGACCACGGCCATGGACGGGTGGCTTCCTGGTTCCCTGCCCTCAACAGGGCGGCTGAGCTGTGGACTGAAGGGGACCCAACGCCAGGATGTGACCCCAGAGGCAGGCTCCCCAGAGGCCAGCCCGGGCGCCCTCCGCTCCACCCGAGGGTGGCGAAGCCTCCTTGGGTTTAAGCAGAATTCTCACGGACCTGACGGCTGGGGCAGCTGAGGCCGGATTCTCTCTGCAGTCCCGAACCCCCAAACCCACCCCCCCAGGGACAGCCATCAGGACTTGCCCCTGCGTGGCTCTCAGTGGGGGGATGTCTCTTCTACCGGCTGGAACGTGGGCCATGTGAGGCCTCCGGTCTTCCCACAGGGCCCGTCCCCCATGGCCATCAGGGCCCGGCTCATCCTTGCCTGCGAAAGGAGTTGCAAGGGAGAATGTCAATGCCACTTCCCAGGGGTGAAACCAAAGGTCAGGGTGGGTCCCGGGGACACAGAGCCTGGTGCCCTGAGAGTCCGGCTGGGCCAAGCCTCGGTCCTGGGCGCCCAGCTGTCAGGTGGGGCGGCCACTGCCCACCTCGCCACCCCTCTCCTACTGCTGTGGTCCTTAACAAAGGTTTATTCTGCTTTCTTAGCTGACAGCTAGGTTTCCAATTCCAGGCCTAGTCTGCAACGAAGGCCTTCCCTCAGTTCAGTCGGTAACGAATCTGCCTGCAATGCAGGAGACCCAGGTTCGATGCCCAGGTTGGGAAGATCCCTTGGAGAAGGAAATGGCTACCCACTCCAGGGTTCTTGCCTGGAGAATCCCATGGACAGAGGAGCCTGGTGGGCTACAGTCCACGGGGTTGCAAAGAGACACACACGATTGAGCAGCTAAAGCACCAGCACCAGGTCTCCAATCCCGGGTCTCATCTGCAGCGGAGCCTGCTCTTCGGACTAAACAGACTTCTACAATGAAGAGAGGCTGGTGTTCTTGGCAGGTGTTTCCTGGGCCCAGCCCCCTCTCTGCAGAGAGGGGCTGAGGCCCCTCTCGCTCTGGGCTCCCCCGTGGGACCCCCATCTCCTATCCCAAGCCAGCCCTTTCTGCCCAAGGCCCTGCCGTCTCAGTTAGGACACTGTCCCGGCGGCCTCAGTCGGGAGGCGCTGTGGTCAGTGGAGCCTGCTTGTAGGGCTTCGAGAGGACTGAGAGGGCCTTTCTGTCAGGGTCGGCAGGTCAGGGCAGTGTGATGCTAACCGTGGGAGACCCTCCCCACATTTAAACTGCATGCTCACAATAACTCCCCACAGAAGAAGGCAGACAGAAGTGGGGACGGTGGTCGGGGAGGGTCACGATTTTGGAGCGCGAGCCCTGCTTTTGCACAGTCTGCCCAGGGTCAAGGCTCGCTCCTGAAGTGCTCTGGGAAATGGCCCCCTGGCATGCAGTGTCCAGCCTGCTGGCCCCGCACTGCCGGGGAGGGAGCCCCGGAGGCCAGGCCCCGTCCGCGGCACACCCTCCATGGGAGCGGGTGCGAGGGGGGCGATGAAATGCCACGTCTCTGAGCCCCCCGGGACCCAGCCCCTGAGCGGGGCCTCTCTGCACACAGGGTCCCGCTCCAGGACAGCCTTGTGGCCCAGAATTCTGAGTCTCCTGGCATCAGCTCCCTTTACTGAAACGAGACAGAGGCCGCCTGCCTCCCAGGATCTAAGTGCGGGTCAGCAGGCAGGAGGCTGGCCGCACCCCCCACGGCTCCGCCCTGATCGAGGTGCTTCTCCAGCGTCACCGAGGATGCCCGCCACCACCACCAGCACCCTGCCCTCTGCACACTGCGGGCTGCAGGGACTAATTGCAAGCAAGGGGGTAGGGGGTTCGTCTTACTACTACTTCTCCAGGCCCGCAAGGGAGCCCCCGGGACTGTTGGCAGGGCAGCTCCTGGTTGGGGGGGACAGCTTGGGCTTGCGGGTCACACAGGGACCTGTCTTCCTGGGCACCCCCACCCCGAGAGGGCCCAGCCTCCCACGCGTAGCTGGAGACAGACCCGTGCGTAGTGGTGGCGGGTGGAGGTCTCAGAGCTGAGTGGGGGGCAGCGTGGGAGACCCCGCCAGATCAGGGTCACAGGCGGGCAGGCCTCCGTGTAGTTTGGCTCGAACTTTATTTCAGACAAAGCCCATTTCCTTCAGTTCTCACCACGGAGCATCCATCCCCGTCTAGGTCAGCCGAGCAGCTACCATTTAGCAACCACCCCTGAGCATCTCAGCAGCAGCTCCCTCCCGTCTCTTCCCGTTCAGGACACAGGACCGACCTGGTCAACGCCTACAGCGTGTAAGCTTGCACGTTTGCTCAGCCCGAGGCTCCCGCAGTGTGTGAGCACAGACGCCTCTCCACCAGCCGAGTGCTGACCTTGCTGGCGCGTGGAGGGACGGAGGGCCTGGGGACGGTTTTGCTGGAAGAGCCTGAACAAAGGCAGCGCTTTCCCAGGAAGGGGCAACCACGAGGGGAGGAGGCGGGACGCGGGAGGACCCGCTCACGGGCTCAGCATGTGGACCTGCGCTCAGCCGCCCGCTGGGCACTCACTGGGGCAAGTCTGCCTGGGACCTTGGGCTCTCGGGCTCCGCAACCCCGTTCTCGGGACTGACGGTCGAGAAGCTTCCCGTGCGCGTCCTGGTCCTGCAATCGGCAGGTGTGTCCCTCGTCCCTGGGGTCTGCGTGCACGCTCGCAGGGCCGAGCGCTGAGCCCCTGCCCAACACGGGTTCCAGCCGCATGCCCTCGGGGGAAGGGTGGTCCATCCCAGCCGCTGGGATCCGCACACAAGGAAGGGAGAACTGAACACGGCTCTAAAAATCAGCTCTTTCTTTCTGATTGAAAAAGAAAAACTGAAAAAATACAGAAAGATATAAGGAAAATAAACTGATCACTGTGGATATTTTTGTGTATTTCTTTCTAGGTTTTTTTTTCCTTTTTACACACACATACATCCCCCCGAATGGAGGGGGACCACTTCAGGGGTGTTTGTGAAGATTGTTAGTGGTCATTTGGAGTCCTCACTCTCCTGCTTCTAGAACTTTCTATGAGCTTCCTGATCTGGTCCTTCTTGTCCTACGGAAAGGAAGCTGGAAGGGGCTTAGGACCCCCACCCCACCTCTGCCCTCTGCCCCAGGGCACTTAGGAAAGTCTCCATACACTGTCCTGTGAGAACATTCACTAGGGTTTGCCTGCGTGTTTCCTTATCACCAAAAATGCTCAAGAGAAGGGGGAGAGAGCGGCTGTGTGGTGGGACTTTGAGGGCACTCTCAGGCCCAGGGCGGAAGCGGGGGCGGGGGTGTGCGGCTCCCTGGGGACCCGACAGTCTGCTCCTGGGATGCGAGAGGAAGTTCGAGGGCCACCTCCCTCCTGGCGCCCAGAGGACCCGCCGTCTGCCTTCTTCCAGGAGCAAACAGATACATGGGTCCTCTCTGGAGACAGTGCGTCACAGACATGCAGGGAGCCTGGGGTTTCCTTCTCAGGGCTCCCAGGGAAGTCCCACCACAAACAGACGCTTCGGGGCAGTGAGGCCGGGCGCCCAGCTGGCCCTGCCCTTAGGAAGCCTGGCAGGTGCCTCCCTCAGCGACCAGGCCATGGCCCACACCTCCGGACTGAAAACAGCATCCTGACCTGCGTTCCCGCCCAGCGAGCGGCCAGTCTCTCTCTTCCCAGGACACGACCGCCTGAGCTTTGCAGCCAGTGCGGACAAGGGACGGCGATCTCTGATAATCTGGGCACGACACCCAGAATCAGACCTTGAAACACACGTGGAAATACGCTTATCGTTCTTCACTTTCCCTTTAACCGTGGATGTAAAGGAAAAACAGGACAAAACGTCTGCCTGAGAGTCAGTTCTTTTCAACCACCAAGGAAAATGCTTTGGTCAATAATATTGATACACGATTGATGACAGTGTTAAAGCACCTTTAGACGAATCAGCACAACACAAAATGCCCAAATTCAAAGCAAATTAGAGTAAAAATCAGCTCAGACAAGAACCCCCAAAGGCATTACGTCACAGAACGGAAGCTTAAAGTGAACAGAGCAGACTGGTGAAAACCGGAGCGTCCAGGGGTGGCTATGTCCTGAGGACCCTGTGGAGGATGCGGCTCAAGGATGGCGGTCAGGACCTGGGCTGGAAGGGGCTCAGACGCCCCCGGGAACCAGGGCTCAGGCCTGCATCCTGCGCTGGAAGGGGCTCAGACACCCCCTGGAACCAACGCTCAGGCCTGCATCCTGGGCTGGAACATGGGCTCAGACACCCCCCGAAGCCAGCGCTCAGGCCTCCATCCTGGGCTGGAAGGGGCTCAGACACCCCCTGGAACCAGCGCTCAGGCCTGCATCCTGGGCTGGAACATGGGCTCAGACACCCCCCAGAGCCAGCGTTCAGGCCTGTATCCTTCTACCGCTGCCTGTCTCTAAACCATCATCACAAAAGCAACCACTGGACCAGCTTCCATTCAGCCTGCTCCACACAACTTCCACTTCGCCAGAAACAGACAGAATTGCTCTCACAAAGCACTGGCTCAAGTGATGCTCAAGGAAAACCTCCATCGGCCTTGCTGGGGCCTCGGACGATCCCTCCCTGGGGTCTGGGGCCCCTCAAGCAAATGGCACTTGAATTGAACACTTTTCCTGGTCACCAGGAGGCAAGCCTTAAATATAACCATGGCTCCAACTTGAGTAGGACACCTCTCGAGTTTAGGTGGCAACGCTATGTCAAAAATGCCAGAATACTGTTCTCAGGGGATTGGTGATGCAGGAAGTTGCGCCCTGGGGCCTGGAACCTGCTGACCAGGGCCTGCGGGGCATTCAGCAGGTCCGTGCCCCACGGGGGCAGCCTTAGTGTCCGCACGGAGCACCGGTCCTCATTGGACCAGCCCAGGAGGCTGGCTGTCCTTGGGGGCCTGCAGGCTGCCTGAACAACCCTCCTCATGGCCCTGCCACGTGCCCTGGCACGTCCCCCTCCCACCAGGAACGGGAACCACCCTGACGAGGACCCACCTTCCCTGCCATTAGGCTGGGGTCGGGGGCACAAGACGTCCCGGGGGTCTGCTCCCTCAGGCCCGGGGGGTGGGGAGCATAAGACTGTCCTGGGTGTCTGCTTCTCCGGGTCCGGCGGCAGGTGGGGTGGGCAGGAGACTGTCCGGAAGCCTGCTCCTCCAACAGCCCTCACATGTTCCCAGCTCTGCGCCTGGGTCTCAAGGTCCAAAGACGAGCTCTCGACACTGAACAGGAGGAGCTGGGGGTCAGGAAGCTGGCCAGGTGTATGTCCTGACTGCAGGGCACCATAAGGGGTCCTGACACGCAGTATTTCCTGGGTCGCAGCAGATGACGGCCTCGGCCGCACCGTCCGAGCCACTGGGCCGCCTGAATGCACGTCTGAGATGGACCAGCCTGTGGGTCATTAACCTGATGCTCTAATTCTCTGTGGTTGCTAGAAGTCAGCAGTGTGTCTCTTAAGCGAGGCTCTTGAAGGTCACTGGTACGCCCCCTGACATGGTCTCTCTGACCCGCCCCAGCGAAGAGCCTGGGGGCAGGAGCAGGAGTGTGCGCCCAGGAGATGGGGGGCCCGGCTCCAGTCACTCTGGGCCCCAACTGCTGCGGCGGCTGTGGGTGCTGAGTCAGGGACTGGGCTCTGCATCTGCTTCCTGAGCTTTGCAGTGAGAGGAGAGGTGTGGGGCAGATGCAGCAGACAGATCTGGGTTCCCTAGTCCCAGAAATTCTCCTCAGGCAAATGCTATTAATAGTCACTGCGCCTCTTGCCCGCTGAGAACAGAGGGAGGCCGGGTGATAAGTGAAGAGCAGCTTTGCTGAAATTATTATTAATTAAAATGATCAATATCACGCCTAATGGTAGCTTTCAAGGGACAAAGTTGTTCTTTGGCTGCCGTGTGCGTCAGAGGCCAGTGGCTCATGATGCCCGCGGGGAGCTGGGTTTGTAGGCTCATTGGTGAGCTGCTGAGCACAGGACGCACCCCTGGGCACGTCTGGAGCCTGGACTGGGAAAGACGGAGTGAATCAGGAGGAAGGGGAAACAGCCGCAGCACGTGCTCTGTGGGAACGCGGTCATCCACGCGCAGGTCTGCCAGGGCCGCCCCGTCCAGGGCTGATGTGCTCTGCGGGAACGCGGTCACTCAGGCGCGGTTCTGCCGGGGCCGCCCCATCCAGGGCTGTTGTCTGCGGTCTCGACAGAAGCAGCAAAGACCAGCTACACACTCGTGTGTGTGCAGGGCCCCCCTGCTCCAGGGTCCCTCTCAGAGGAAGACCATCGTGTGCCCTCGAAGATGATGTGGACGATGATGACCACACAACTTCCCTCAGCGTCCAGCACACACGTGTCTGGTGCAGAGCAGGGAATCAGGAGAGCGGATGACAGGCTTGTCTCCTGTCCTTAAAGAGAAGAGGCATCGAGCTGGGGAACCGGCCGACTCCAGCCCTGAGGGACGGCTCTGTGTCCGGCGCTGTCCGCCTGCAATGGGGCCGTGGGAGCGTGTGGTTCCCTGAACAGGTTGCTATGACGAGCTGCGATGGGAGCTCCAACAAGACCTGGGAAACCCTCCCAGTACCCTCCACGAGAAGGATGGCCACGTGCCTCCAAGCTGGGTGTTTCAACTCTGAATAGAGTGGTCTTGTGAGCAGGAACTGCACTCATTCAGATTTCGGAATCCACCAGGTCCGCACCGGAGCCGACTGGCCCGACCCGTGACGAGCCACTGTCCTCAGTGAGATTCCAGGACAAGCAGGATGGCCTCGTGGCCCGACGCTCACTGCACGTGTGGCTGTGGCTCAGACCGCGGGTTCCACCCCACCTCCCACCTGGACCAGCTTTCCCGCAGTTCCTGGATGACCCTGGGAGGTTCCGCTTTCGGACGATGGTCGTTGGGGTCTGTTGACATCTGATCCTGACTCCAGGCCCAGAGCAAGAATGGGAGGCGAGGAGAGAAGTGTCTCTCGGAGGGGCCGCGGGCAGGCGTGCAGTCAAGCAGCTGGGGCGGCTGCTCTGTCGCTCTCTGGGCCCCCCGCCTCACCGGCACCCCACTCATGACAGCGCCCACCCCCACAGTTATTCCCTGCCCTAGTCCCCGGGCAGAACGGCCCTGACGCTCATTATTAAAGGGGAACATCACCCTGGGGTGATGGCTAACCTGAGGGCCGGAGGGGCCACCGGTTTCCCTGGGAACTGCCGTCAGCTCCCCCGAGGAGCTGAGGTGGCTGCCGCGTCCTGCCTGCCGTCTGCCGTCCACTGCGTGGGGCTGGGGGAGGCGGTGTCACTCCCGGACGCCTGGCCCCTGATGTGTGGGCTGCCCTATCCAGCAGCCCGCTGGGGTCCCTGCCGGTGCCGCTGGGTCCTTTCATGAGTTTCGAGGTGACAGCAGGGCGTTCAGGCTCGCACAGAGCAGCCGTCGGGCTGAGCTGCAGGCGCGTCGTCCCTCCCTCCCTGCCCCAGGCACATCCTCGGCGCGTGGGGGCCCTTCCCGAGCAGAGGCGGAGCCTCAGCACCTCCGTCGGGGAGTCCTGCCTCTGGAGGTGAAGAGAATCCTCCACATTGTCGTGGATGAGAGGCGTCCTGCGGCTAGCCTGGCGTGAGGCTGCCTTCCCGGGAGGTGTGGACAGAGCAGCCCCCGGGTCTGGGGTTGGGGGGCAGGTCCAGACGTGTGAGAACCCTCTCCTTCCTCAGAGCCTAAGAGATACACGCCCAGGTGCCCACTGGGTTTCGTTTTGTTGTTTTTAATAGGACAATATAACTTTAATAAGGAAGCTCTACTAGGGTGGGAGAGCTCTGGGGACAGTGGTTACCCCACGTGAGGGGCTGCTTCTCTTCCAGGAGCCAAACTGCACACCTGTGAGGTGGGCATGGGCCGGGACCCAGCACCCCGACCACCCGAGGAGGGGAAGCGGGAATGTGAGCGGCTCAGACAGCAGGTTGCGGGACGCGGTCTGGGCTAGGGGCAGGGCCGTGTCCGGCTCCAGACCCTGTGGTCAGTGGGCGCGGCCCCGAGCGCGCACCTCCCTCCCTCAGGCCCGGCTCCAGCCCGCGAGGCCACAACCGGAGCCCCAGGAGGGCCCGACGGGCGAGGCCGGGTGAGACGGCAGGACGCAACCCACGGCCCAGAGATACCAGCACTCGGGGGCTGGCGTAGGGGGACGCTGGTGTGTGGGGACACTGCCGTGGGAGCCCTGTTGGGATGATGCTGGCCACCTCAGAGCACGACCCAAGAGCAGGGGAACACCTTGGCACCAGGAACGGCCCCAGTTCCGTGTTGTTAGAGCAACTCTGCACACACAACCCCGGTCAGAAGCTGTGACGCCAGCTGCGTCCAGGCCTCCAGCCGCCCCCACATCTCAGCCCCGCTTCCAGCGCCTGAGCCATCTCCTCTGCATGCAGGCATCCGATTGATCCGAAATCCGGCCGAGTCGTGACACGGCTCTTCCTCACTGCCAGTTTTGAATTACCTCCTGACCCCTTGCGCCCTGAACCCTGACCTGACTGTCAACCCTTCTGGCCCCACAGCAGGTGCGGAGAGGGCAGCACCCCCCTGGGGGACTCATCTCTCTGGTGGCCCGTCACCAACAGCAGCCTGAAGGAGCTGCGCTGGGGTCCTGCAGTCCTGGGGGCAGCCCCTGCCTGTCCCGGCGGTGGACACAGGAGGCGTCCAGGTTTCTCTGATGGGCCTGGGGATGGGACTGCCGTGGGCGCCCTGAGCCCCTTCCTCCCTGCCACATCTCAGTCTCCAAATGCAAACCAAGTTCAGGCAGGAGCAGAAAGGAGACGCAGAGGCGGGCTGGCGCTGTAACCTCCCAGCACCCGGCCTGGATGAAGGCTCCGTCCACTTCGTCCTCCAGAACTGGCTCTGGTTCAGAAAGGAGCCGAGCGGGCTTGGTCCCGGAGCTGCTGAGGCTCTGAAGGTCCCGCATGGAGCTCAAGTAGCCGTAGCCAGGAGGATACCACAGCACAGTGTCAATGCAGGAAGCCCGGCCAGTGGCCCACAGGCCCCTCTGGGTGGAGGGCAAGGCCGAAGGCTTGTCGGGTGTCTGCACACAGTCGCACAGGGGCTGCTGCTGTGCCTGCCCTCACTCACAAGAGAAGAACCCCCTCCCTTATCAGAGATGCACAGCCGACGGCGACCCATGTCAGGTGAGGCCCGCTGCATTCCCGCGTTTCCCCAGCTTTCTCACCCAAAGGAGTCATGGCAAGAGCCAACACACGTGTGGAAATCGTGGGATTTAGGGAAACTGTTGAACCTGCCAAGTGTGATAAAAATTCTAGGTCAGCATCTTCTAATAATGCTGACATTTGATGAGGGGGAAAAACCCCACCATTTTCTGGCTAACTGATTCTCTTCGGTGACATCATGAAGTCAGATGTCCCGGGACTAATGTTATCACCTCCAAATGACCCCTTTACGATGACAGGAGCGGCCACCAGGCCCAGCTGTCCACAGCTCCAGGCACGGCTGCTCTCCTGGGAGAGGAGCCACCAAAGTCCAAGCCCACGGCCACCAGGCTCCGCTGGCAGCGGGAGGGAGGCCGGCGGACAGCGCTGAGGCAGGAGGGTCTGCTTCTCTGGCCCCCGCCTCGGCCCAAGGAGAGTGGACGAGGCGACTGTGCCATCTGGGCTGCCTTCTGCCGTCAAGACGGCTGGAGCGCTGGTGGCAGAATCCGGGACCCGGACTCTCGGATGACAGAGTGAAGTGGAGACCTCGGGGCCAGCAGGACCAGGCCCCTCATGCGTCCGGCCCCTGCTGTGTGTCGACACGCCAACATTGAAGGCTAAGTGACTATCTGGGGAGACTGTGCGCCCCAGGCAAGAATACTGGAGTGGGTTGCCAGTTCCTCCTCCAGGGGATGTTCCCGACCCAGGGAAGGAAGCCGCATCTCCTGTGCATCTCCTGCTTTGCAGGCGGATTCTCCACCATGGAGCCACCAGGGGAGCCCCACTGTGCAACCAGTGAGCCCCAAAGGCCCCGCCAGTGCTGACGGGAACCGGAAGGGCAGGCGCGCGGGGGGACGTGCAGTCCAGAGCATCTCTGCTCTGCTCTGCAGGAAACCGAGCCACGGAAAGGCCTCGGAGCA
This sequence comes from Bos indicus x Bos taurus, assembly GCF_003369695.1. Classification (NCBI taxonomy): domain Eukaryota; kingdom Metazoa; phylum Chordata; class Mammalia; order Artiodactyla; family Bovidae; genus Bos; species Bos indicus x Bos taurus. Next base: position 988,431 of record NC_040079.1, on the reverse strand, counting down.
GTGACAGCCGCGAGTGCGCTTGACCGCAGAGGTGGGGGGTCTGTGGAGGAGACAGAGCGCGGTCCAAACACTTGAGGCAAGTCCTTCAGAAACGGAGAAATTAATTACGCTTCTGGATGGCGAGGCCCTCAGAGGGGAGGAGCCAGTCCTTACAAAGTAACGTGTAATGTGCACACATTCCTTATGAGAACTCCAACCAGGTGAGTCTCGCGGGTTGAGTGTGACTTGATGACCTGGCTCTGAAGGTCACTGGGATTCACGTCCCAGAAGAATAAATGGCCAGGAGCAGCCAAGAAACCGGGGCAGAGAATAAACAGCTGGCTCTGCAGACATTAAGATACATCATCAAACACCGAGGCGGCATTGTGCTGGCATGGGAACCGGCATCTGGAATAAAGTGGATCGTCTGGAAGCAGAGCAGGTGACACCTGGGAGTCTAGTGAGGAAGTAGCATTTCACACCGAGGGCAACGAAGGAGCTATCCAAGAAATACACCCATTTGTAAGAGCATCACATGAGATTCCTACCACATTCCACACGGAAAATTAGATGGCTTAAATCCACACATTAAAAAAAAAAAACAAAACTTCAAAGCAATTAGAAACACAGTGTAAAATACTCGATTGTCACAAACCCTAAGCTGTTTTTAAAAATCCGTGCATCTTAAAAGATTTATATTTCTAATGTATAAATGGCTCCTACGAACCAGTATAGAAAACAATGAGAAGAAAACAAGCATAGACTATGATCAGGTAAGCTGCAGAGGACACGAAGGGGATGTTCACCTTTGTAATGATTACAAAATAAAAACTAAACCATATTTTGCCTATTGCACTGGCAAAAGTTAAAAAGCTTGATAATATCTTTTCCCCGTATATTTCTATTATACGTATAAATTGGTAAAGCCCTTTTGGAGGGTAATTTGGCAATAAAAATGCACATACTCTATGAGCAAAAAAAATCCCATTTCTTGTAATCTGATTTACAAAAATTATAGCATAAATGCATATACTTGTACAAGAATAGTAACTCTAGCATCGCCTGCAATAGCAGATAAACAAACAGGAGACGAGCCATCACTGAGGATCTTTGACTATTTCGTTTTTAAAAAGAATGTACCTCTAGGTTCTGCCTGGGAAAGAGCCATAGTTCGCTGTTACGTGTTTGAAGCAAATCATGAACAATAGCCAACATCCAATTTTACTTTTGAAAATAAAACAATAAAAAGCTAACAAGAAACAGTGACCCTAGCCTGCGTGTCTGAGTGCTGTGTGCCTGGGGGAACCCGGGCTCCTCACGGGGCTCGTTTCTGGGGGCTGCGGCGGGCGGGGCGGGAGCGGAGGCCCTCTGTGCTCACACACTCCTTGGACGTGACCCTGAGGCGGGTGGAGGCTGTGTGCGTTTTCTCCTGTGTTTGTGCCTTTGGGTATTTTTTGGGTGAGGGAAAAGCCTACAGGGACGACTGCCCGCCCAGCCCAGGCAAATGGGTAGCCGGGACAGTGTTGACGGCGGGTCGTTCTGTGGCAATGTGTGCAGAAGCACAGCCCACCTTCACGGAAGACCCCAGGTGGCACCGAGCGTGGCTTTGAGGCCAGGCTTCACGTGGACGGACACGTGGCCTGCGGGGCTGGCTCCAATCACGCGCTGGGTCCGTCGTGGGACAGACCCGCCCTCGGGTCCCAGGCGTCCACCTGGGCTCAGGGCCTGAGTCTCCATGGACACCGCTTTCTCCTCCCTCTAAATCTGATTCTCAAACCAGCCCCAGCTCACAGCCTCCGGGCTTTATTTACTTTCCTACAGCAGTCTTTCAGCCAAGACCTTCTGGCTTTTAGGTTAATTTGGCAACAGAGTCCCAGCTGTATCCCTGCTTAGAACCTCAAGGATCCCTGCTTTTGCTGAACGCCCAGATTGTTAGTCTCGGAGCTTTCTGTGGCCAGGTTGTCTTTCCCAGAGACCTGACCTTTGAAACAGACTGGGCCCCCGAGTCCCCCTCCCCGGCCGCCCCCCGCCTCACTCCATGCTCTACGGTCAAAGCAGGCAAGCGCTCCCAGCCGCCCCCGCACCAGGCTCCAGCGGGAGGGGCTCCTGCAGGCCCCCCGCCCGACGCCACAGCCCCAGCCCCCAACCCCGCCTGGAGCCACGGCCCCTCCCATCTGCCTCCACAACCAGGAGAAGACCCACATCCGCTGTTTCCCGAGGTTCACCGCAGAGCACACACTTGGAGTGAAAGGCTCCAGGGTACTTCGCAGGGGGCCTGGGTCGCGGTCCCAGGCCAGCCCCCAGCCAGTCCCCTGACGTCCCTATAGACTGTCCCCTGACCTCCCTATAGACTGTCCCCCGACCTCCTAGAGTGTCCCCTGACCCCCTGAGTGTCCCCTGATCTCCCTATAGAGTGTCCCCTAACCTCCCTATAGACTGTCCCCTGACCTATTTTAAAGGTGTCTCCTGACCTCCCCTATAGACTGTCCCCTCTACTGGGTGTCTGTGGGTGGAGAGGGACAGAGGGCTGCAGGCTGACCAGGAGCAGACCTCGAGCCCAGTGCCCGGCAGGCCTGAACTTCAGCCCAGGGTTTCCGGGGTCTGGAGAAGTGTCTGGCCGGGGCACGGTGCCCAGCACATGCAGAGGGTCTGTGCAGTCACTGAGCTCCTCCGGACCCCCCAGCCCGCTGGGAGGACCCAGGAATGCCAGGCGCTCGCAGAGCCGGGCTTCAGTGAACAAAGAACCCGCTCCTCTGCCCGCCCGGCCACCAGGCGCCCTTGCTGCTCTGGCCCAGGGATGTGAGGCCTCCGATGCGCGGGCCCCGGGTTGGGTGCGACCTCCCAGGATGTGGGGAGCAGGGGTCAGACTCTCACCCGGGGCCGGGCCGGGGCCTGGGGAGCCCGCGCTTCTCAGGGACTGCAGGAGCTCCGGCACTTCTTATCCGTGGGCTTTACATTTGAAAGCGGCGCTGGTGATTTAACACGAGAAATCAATGCGCACTCCGCTTTGACCGCACAGCTCGCCGGGCGGATCAATTTCTCTGTCATGCTCGCGCGGCCACCGACTCGGGTTTAAAGCCCATTGCTTCTCTCTAAAGTGGAGCCTCGGGACTTCGGTTTGGGATTAATCAACAGTGATGAGCTTAAATAAACGAGATGAATTTTCTATATATCTTGCAGGGTTTCTTTTGCCCAAATTCATGGAGCCCCTGTGTGCTGCGAGGGTGGGGGTGGGGCGCCCGGGAGCGTCCTCCAGGGCCGGGGGACGGCGCCCAGCTGCACGCCTGCCGGTACATTTGCACCAGCAAAGCGCTGTGTTTACTGAAAGTGAATGTCACACATTGATAAAACGCAAGGCTTGCTGGAGACGTTTAATTGGTGCTTTATGTGACACTACAGACCTCAGCGTCCACTTAGAGGCGATGGGGTGAAGCTCTAATGTGGGGGCTCCCCGTGGCACTGGCCCTGCAGACACTTGTGTGTCCAGGGGTAGAATTTCACGCTCGAATTGTTCAGACTATCACCAAATCACAAAATGGGTGACTATCACAAAATCACAGGGACTGGGGCAGGAAGGGCTTGGAGTCGTCTGATACCTCAGCGTCCTGTTTCTCGAGGGGGATGAGGGATGCATGTGGAGTTGGGTCCACCTCGAGTCCCCCTGCCCAGCTGAGAGGAGCAAGGGACTGCTGTCCCGCTCAGAGCCTGAACTGGGGCTCCCGAGGGGCGACACGTGCCGTCAGCCGCCCCAGCCTGGAGGACATGCCCACACCAAGGGGTTGCAAGGCCCTGGCGTCTGAGCCCAGTGGTGTGTCTGATGCTTTGTCCTGGCCGGCAGGTGGGCCTCCCACTGAGGCTTCCTATGGAGGCCAAACACTCACCTCCCCGCAAGGCGGCCTCCGTGGGATGCCTGAGCCCACCCAGGTGTCTGAGGACACAGGACCCCAGGCGCCCTTGCCCACTGTGCCGGGCATGCTCAGCCCTGCTGGCTCCTCCGCGCTCTTTGTGAATTTGTGTGTTGTTCATTCCGGACCCCTGAAGGGCCCCGGTGGGCCAGGAGCATCGTGAGGGGCAGGGATGAGGGTGCTGCCCTGTCCACCGAGCTGGGCTGTGGAGGGCAGGGCTTTGGGAACGGCTTGGTCCCTGAAGGCCCACGACGGCCTTGGGCAGAGGGGCTGGAGGCTGACATCGGGGTCGGACAGAGCTGGTGTCGGCACATTCCCCCCATTTAATCTCTAGAAACCTATGTAATCTCTGGGCCCTGGGCGTCCTCACCTGGATCTGAGGTTGGCAGGACCTATTTGCAGAGAGGCAGGGAGGGCAGAGGGCACCACCGTGAAGCCCTGCCGTGGGGGGAGGGGTTCCAGTCCCTCGTCTCCCCTCCCTCCCTGCTGGGGGAGGACGCAGGCCGCCCGCCCCGCTGCAGAGGGGCCAGCTGGCCTGCTTCCATTGATTCCTCAGCCGCGCCCTTGCTGCATGGAACCGGGGGGGGGGGGCGGGGGGCCACAGGCTGCAACGGGCCCACGGGTGAAGCTCCACCACACTCGGGGCCAGGTTCCCTGCAAACCGTGCGGAGACCGTCCAGGGGCCGGGGCTGGACACGGTCCCCTCTTCTCCTGAGCCACATGGCCCCAGCTCCCCCCCACCATTGCCCGGCTGGCACCCAGGGCTCACCTCCCAGCTCCTCCCACACGGTGCCCAGCTGAGAGGAGTTTCCACAAGAAATGGGTGCTGGGGCATCTCTGCAGGGCTCTTGGGCAGGAGGAAGAGGCTCACCTGCTTCGGGTGAGGCCCACCTGCCCGGCTCCAGAGACTGACAACAGGAAGACGGGACCCAAAGTGGGTCCACCTCCTGGTTCAGGTAGACGTGCCCAACCGACAGCGCCGGAGCTGGTGTCTGGGGCCGACACGTGAGCGGAAAGGCCTGGGTTTCAATGACACTGCATCCCAAATGCCCGAGCCTGGAGGCCTGAGGACTTGGCTGTGTTCCGGCTGCTGAGACCATGGCCGAGGGGCTGCGCCGACCAGCCTGGCTCAGCAAGCCTGCCCAGAACGTTCGACCACGCCCGCGTCTCTCTGCAGGTGCCGCGTGCTCCCCGCGGCACTGACTTCCTACGTGCTTTCCTGTTCAGGCCACGGCTCCGAGACCAGCCAGACCTTCAGGGCCACCTCGGCGTCCACACTGGGGGGCCCGAAGTCTGCCTCCTGCCTTGCTCAAGAGCGACCTTGCCTCCTGGGTGGGACAGGGCCTCTGAGACAGACCTGGGGACTGTCACCACACGAGCTGCCAGGGTGGCTTCCTGTCGTCCCCCAGCCTGGCTGTCTCACTACCAGGCTGGACCCCTGTCCCCACGGGGTTCAGGGCAGCTGCGGCTTCCGTGTGCCTGTGTGGGCCTTGTGGTATCTCCTGCACACATGTGCACAGTCACGCACACACGTGTGCACACACGTTCATCAATTCCGTTTGAGGGCCTCTGCCCCCTTTCCACCCCTCGAATAAGTCACTTCCTTCGCCTACTTATCACAAGCCCGTCTCTCGTCTTAATGATGCTGATGAGAGAGATTTACACCCTGTAATCAGGACTTCGTGTTCGTTTTATTAATTACTTCTCTCTGCCTGTTGATCTGAAGAACCTGAGGCTGTGAGGTACGACAGACGCTTCTCTGCTTGGCTCTTACAGGCCCAGTGAGGGGGTGGCGGGGGGCCCGGGCTCCACACGGCCCCTTGAGCACCTTTCCATTTCAGTGCCGGCCTCCGAGACGGTCACTGCCGCTCCCTCCTGCTGCGTGGTCGCCCGGCCCACCCGCCGCGCCGCCCCCGCCCTCCAGGCTGGTCACAGGGCCACAGCCCGCGACCCTGCATGTCCTACATCCCATCCCCAAGGGGGAATCACACCGACCTTTTGAAACTGTAAGATTTAAACCACGTCCCTGTGCTAACTGACCACCTCCTGGCTCTCACCCTGTTGGGACAGAGCTCAACCAGGATGCCTGCTGGTGCCGGGCAAGCCTGGAGACTGTAGTTGCCCGTCCCCCCGGGCTGCCTGCCTTCCGGGTCCCCACTGTGTCTGGTCAGAGGCACGTGGTCTCCACACGTCCCATCCTCGCTCTCCTTTGGAACCGGGGGCCGCTTCTCATCACCCCGCTCAGGGTCTCCTCCCTCGTCTGTCTTCTTCGAGTCTCTCGTCATCTGAGATAACCCCGTGCGCCTGCGGGTTTAGAACCTGGGCTCCAGGGCACGGCGGCCTCTCCAGGTGTGTCCCCGCCGACCCTCGAAGGTGCTGGTGCCCGGCGGGCAGCGTGGTCCTCACTGAAGCAGAACCATGTCCCTGCTTCCTGGGCTCACTTGCAATTGAATCGAGGCCTTGTTAAAAAGAGGAGCTGTGAAAACTTTAAAATGTGAATGTCCGACTCACAGTTCACCCTGAACCGTGCTGGGCTCTCGGTGGGTTTTGTGCATCGCGTCTGGTGCAGGCGGCGGTGACTCCGAACCAGGAACTGAAGGGGCACAGAGCATCACGGTTCCGCCAGCCCCCCCCGCCCCCCATGACCCTCCCGGCATCGGCCTCCCGGGTCCTCCATTTGGAACAACAACAGTAAAGCAGAATAAACGCCGCCACTGAGTCAGCACGGCTGGCTGCGGTGACTCACTCATCAGGCTCCTGGGATGAGCGGGTCCAGAGCGTGACTCATGAACCCGCCGGAGGGCGAGGCCAGCCTCCCGGGGCGGGGTTGGCGGTGGGGGGCAGTCGCACCGGGCTTTCATGCCACACCGCACACACAAACAGCACAGATCCCCATTTCTGCCCCACCGGGCTGAGAAGGCTGTGGGTGACACGTGGCATAAAAAAACCATAGTTTTCAGTCTGCTTGAAAGCAAATATTATCTTGGAAGAAGGAAGGAGCCAATGCTCTGAGGGTGCTCTAGGGAGGATGGGTGGGCGTGGTGCTATTACTGCCAGACGGTCTTCTGAGGAAGATGCACAGGAGGAGGAATGGCTGGTGATGCCTTGGGGCAGGGGGGCGTCACTGTCACCCAGACAGGAAGGGCACACAGGCTGCAGCCTCATCCTTGGCCCCACGGTCTCCGCCAAAGCCCCCAGCCTTCTGGGAAACTCGCACACTTTCTCACTCTCTGCCCTCACTTGCTTTGGAGGCCAGACGTCCCAAATGGCTCCGTGGGGTTGGGATCGTGGGCTGGTCTCATTGTCTCAGTTTCTGCGCTCCCTTCCCCTCGGCCCCTCAAAGCCAGCAGCTGGCTGTCCTCCGACTCTGCCCCCTTCCGGCACCTCTCCAGGGCAGACAGGGCACGGAGGCTGGCCTCTGCCCACTTGGCACCTCTCAAGGGCCGCTGGCCGCAGGCGCAGGTGGGAGGGCGGGTCTCCACAACTGAGGCTTCACGGCGCGGACTGGGAACTGCTGGGAACTGTGGCTCCAGCCCGGCCAGTCCGCCCTCTGCTCCGGCGAGTCTGGCCCACTCGGGTTTTTCATGGAGCGCATCAGCAGTGTCTGTCCCGCGACTGCCTCTCTCACTCAGCATCTCGCCCACCAGGTCCGCCCATCCCAGGATGGCCTGCTTGCGGAGGCTGAAGCACTGCGGGCAAACCAGGCTCCCCTTCCTGCTCATCTGCGATGGTCACTGGGATTGTTCCCACAGATGGGCTTTTGTGAACAATGCTGTGATGGGGTGCAGACGTCTCTACAAGATCCAGATTTTAATTCCTGGATAAATACCCAGACGTGGGACTGCTCCATCTTACGGTGTCCATCTCTGTGCGACCCCAGAGATGGCAGCCCACCAGGCTCCGCCGTCCCTGGGATTCTCCAGGCAAGAACACTGGCGTGGGTTGCCATTTCCTTCTCCAATGCGTGAAAGTGAAAAGTGAGAGTGAAGTCGCTCAGTAGTGTCTGACTCCCAGCGACCCCATGGACTGCAGCCTACCAGGCTCCTCCATCCATAGGATTTTCCAGGCAAGAGTACTGGAGTGAGTTGCCATTGCCTTCTCCACATCTTATGGCAGTTCTTTTTAGCTTTTTGAGGAAGCTACACATTTTGCAACATTTTACAGCATTTTGCATTCCCACCTACAGTGCACAAGAGTTCCAGTTCCTCCATATTCTTGCCAACACTTGTCATCTCTTGTCATTTTGAAGACAGCCACCCTAATAGGTGTGAGGGGATACCTCATTGTGATTTTAATTTGCATTTCCTAATGATTAGTAATGTTGAGCATCTTTTCACATACCTGTTGGTTATTTCTATGTTTTCTTTGGAGAAATATCTATTCAAGTCCTTTGCTCATCTCAGAATCAGATTAATGTTACTATTTTGCTATTGAATTATAGGAGTTCCTCACATATTTGGATATTAACCGCTTATCAAACAAATAATGTTTTCTCCCACTCAGCAGGTTGCCTTTTCACTCTGCTGACCGTTCCTTTGCCGTGCAGAAGCTTTTAGTTTGATGCGGTCCCATCTACTTTTACTTTTGTTTCTTGAGCTTTCTGTGTCATCTCCAGGACATCACTGTCAACCCAAATGTCACGAAGCTCTCTCTGCTTTCTTCTAGGAGTTTCGCAGTTTTATGTCTTACGCTGAAATCTTTAGCCCGTCTGGAGTTGATGTTCATGTGTGGTATGAAGGTCCAGTTTCATCCTTTCGCATGTGATTGTCCAGTTTTCCCAACAGCATTTATTGAAGAGACTGTCCTTTCCCCACAGTGCCTTCTTACGATCTTGTAGCAGCTGAGCCGCCCGTGCACACGTGGGTTCACTGTCGGCTCTCTGTTCTGTCCCACTGACCTACGCCGTTGTTGTTGTTCAGTCGCTTAGCCGTGTCCAACTCTTTGTGACCCTGTGGACTGCAGCACGCCAGGCCTCCCTGTCCTCCACTCTCTCCCAGAATTTGCTCAAATTCATGTCCATCGAGTCGGTGATGCCATCCAGCCACCTCATCCTCTGTGGCCCCCTTCTCCTCCTGCCTTCAATCTTTCCCAGCATCAGGATCTTTTCTAACCAGTTGGCTCTTTGCATCCCGTGGCCAAAGTACTCGAGCTTCAGCATCAGTCCTTCCAATGAATATTCAGGATTGATTTCCTTTAGGATTGACTGGCTTGCTCTCCTTGCAGCCCAAGGGACTCTCAAGAGTCTTCTCCAAACCACAGTTCAAAAGCATTGATTCTTTGGTGCTCAGCTTTCTTTATAATCCAACTCTCACATCCATACATGACGACTGGAAAAACCATAGCTTTGACTAGATGGACCTCTGTTGGCAAAGCGATGGCTCTGCTTTTTGAACACACTGTCTAGGTTTGTCATAGTTTTCTTTCCAAGGAGCAGGTGTCTTGTAATTTCATGGCCTGTTGACCTATGGGTCTGTTCTGGAGCCAGTGCTACACTGTTCAAATGGCCAGAGCTCTGCGACGTGTTCCGAGACCAGGGGCTGTTGCAGGATCTTTGACTGCCTTCTGGGCAGGTTTATCATGACAGCACAGCATGCCAACTGCTCGTTTGGTATATTTTTTTCATTGCCAGCTCTCATTTTCCTTTGACAATGAAATAAACATTTTCTAAGAGCCCCTTCAGAGGAGCCACTGAAAACACCTGGAATAAACAGGTGAAGAGTGAGTAATAGTGATGGACCCTTAACTGGCCAAGAGTTGAAGTAAAAGACCTCATCCTGCGGAATCTAGAAATCGCACCATCCAGGATTCCCTAAGAAGCAGGCTCAAGCCCTCCGTCTCCAGCAGCACACAGATGTCCCTCATGCATGGAATGGCTCCCCTGGAAGGTGCTTCGATGTCATAGCTTGGTCGTGCCCGGCTACCCAGGCTGGGAAGATGAATTTCCTAGTTCACGAAACAAGCAGACTTGCTTGGGAGTTGCTCTGAGAGAGAGGTTTTGTTTATTGATGGGACCACGGCACGTACAGGTGAGAACCCAGGCGTGTACACAAGCATGCACACGCACACTCCCCTCCCTCTGCCTCCCTCTGGCCCTCCTGACCCTAGCAGGTCACCACCAGGTGATTAAGGAGACCACCAGCCCGTCCTCCAGACAGAACCTGAGACCTGACCCCTCGTGGTGGTGATTCTGTCAAGAGCTCTGAAGTCACTTCCCTCCCAGTCACACCTGCAGCCCCACGTGGGCGCCTCGCCCAGGCGGGGGCTCGTGTCCTCCTCCTGCTGTGATCGTGGTTTGTGCGGTCTGTCCTCACTTTTACCGCAGTGCAGGCGGCTCGTGCAGCGCTGTCGAAAAAGACCCCCCTTCAGCTCTTGAAAACAACCACAAAACCACAGGCTCCCGTCCCCAGCGCGCCGATACGCTCAGATGCCTTCTCCAGAAAACCAGAAACTGCCAATCCCAGCAAGGATTCAGGACCAGCTCTCTCCTCTAATGATGATGATTAACTTCCTTCCCACTTGTGGATGATCTTTTAAAGACTAGTTGTTTTCTTGAGAAAGGGAGAGAAAATATATACAACAGCAGCAATTGAAGGCTTAAAGAGAAGGGAAAGGACGTCAGCTTATTAAGAAGGAAAGCTGACTTCTGCTCCAACATCCTAGTTAAAAGTTCAAAGCACATTTTTCTTATAAATTAGGCGAGTGTAAAATTCCGGGAGACAGGAAAAGAAGAAATAAGATTTTAAAACCTGTGAAGAATTTCAATGGGCAGCAGGAAGGAAAATCGGAGGCAGGCAACGTGCATCCGACACACGATTAACATGGTCAACGGGTGGCTCCTGGCCTCACTCACGGGGCAGGGGCCAGGGCAGGACTTGGCTAGTATTTAAGGAAGAAGAAAATCTTAAATAATTAGCTTGACAATGTAACTTTAGTAAAAGAACCATATTTTGCAAAATGGAACAGGAGCAATGGAATGAAAAGGGAAACAGCGATGGTTAGCGGCGATCCCGGGACGTGACTGCACTTGGAGGTGGGTCTTTGAAGAGGTGATTAGGGTAAGATGAGGTAGAGGGTGGGCCGTGATCCAGTGTAACCCGTCCTTGTAAGAGGAGGTGATCAGGACACAGGCCCAGAAGGATGGCGTGGGGACAGGATGCTAGGGCAATGCTATCGTTACCCTGTTGAGTGCAGACTCAGAGAACAACCCTCATCAGGTGCCAGCAGTCCCGTCCTGAGACCTCGTCCCCCACCCTCAGCCCAGGCTTCAGCGCCCTTAGACCCTGGGTCTCGGGTCTCAGAGCCTGCTCTTCCCCTCGGGGCTCTGTCTCCTCGTTGGCCTGTCCCCGGGCCTCCTGGCCGGCTCTCTGCCTGGACACCAGGTCCCCATGGATGCTGACCCACGTCTCAGGGTCAGCCTAGCTGAGCCTCTGCTGCTGGCCCAGCCTGTTCCCCGGTCTTGGTCCCCAGACCCTCCCTCCGCTCATCCAGGTCCCATCGCAGAGCCACGGAAGCAGGGGTGGTTCCCGGTCACCATGGAGACCCGTGCCCTCATCCCCACACTGCTCTGGGACCCTGACAGGTGGGCTGTCCTTCCCCTCAGTTTGCTGGGAACAGAGCTTCTTTGCCGTCGGACGTGCACGTCTGGCTAAGCTTGGCCCCTGTGCTCAGAAGCGCCCACGCCTGGGGCAGGCAGGGTCTCCAGGGCTGCGATTCTACAGCCTGAAGCGGCGGGGATTTTCAACAGCAGTTCATCTAGAGGGTCTGCTGGCCGCGGTGCCCTTGGGCATCCAGAGGCGCCTGGCGAGCCAGGTGCCCTGGGCGCAGCACTTGTCAGAGCTGAGCCCACGCTTTGCTCAAGAGCCCAGGTGGGTGGGGCCGTGGGCTCCCAGATGGGGGAGCGGAGCCTGGATGGGGGCCCGGGGAGGCCCAGGCACGGGAGGCGGACACGTGGGGGTCTGTGCTGAAGGATGTGAACTGACGTTCCCCCCAACATCTCCTGTCCCCGACCCCCAGCAGATGCCAGGCAGCCTCACTACGCCTCTCTGTGAAGGAGGAAGACCCCGGCACCTTCCCCGGCTCCTGGAGCAGCAGCACGCACCCCCAGGGGTCCTTACACACAAGGCAGCCGTGTAGGGGGAGCAGATGCCAGCAAGACAGGAGTCCTGGTCCAGGGGCCTCGCGCACCCCGAGCAGCGGGAAGAGCGCCTTCCCTGCGCTTGCACACACGGCACTGATGCTCGGCCGACGGAAACGAAGGGCGTATTCCCAATTCTAAGAGGAGAAACGGCCAGAGCACATGGGCTGTGTGTTGCTGGGAAACTGGCCCAAGAAGAGATGAGAGATGCCTGCAGTCCTTCATGGTCACCCCACGGTGACCAGGTATTCAGCCAATTTCCATTTAATTTATAGCCAGAGAAGCCTGTAATCTCATCCATCTGACCTACAACCGGAGCGAGACAGGGGTCCGTGGGAACAGAGATTGAGTTCGTGGAGAAGGGACCCAAGGCTTTACTGTCATCGTCTCCCTGTGCTGAGACGCCAGTCAGGGACCAATATTGTGCAAACTGGCAGCAAGATGTGGAAGACCTGCCCCCACCCTCTGTCCAGTAGACCTTTATCTCTTGCTCAGGAGTCGCACCTTCCTGTTCACGTCCCAGCCTCCTCTGGCTGACCATGTGAATCAGGCTCGCCTCTAAACAGGCGTCTGTGGCTTCAGAGAGAACTGGGGCCCGAAGGGGACGTGAGGAATTTCAGCAGCATCTCGGGCACCACCGTGTGCCGGGCACATGCCGAGGTCCTCGTTGACATGCCACATACATGGTCTACACACACACACGCCATGTGTGACACACACGCATATAATGTAGATAACATACGAGATAGGAACCCTCCCGCTAGGCAGCAACCCTGTGGAAACGTGCTTTGGTCCCCAGGGGTCTCCACAGTGCGGGATGGGTCCTGGGCTCTCACTGGCTGGAAGGAAGCGGGGCTCCTGCCGGGGAGACCGAGGCGGGGGTGTGGCCTGGGCCCAGCAGAGGGCACAATCTGAGGGTCTGAGAGCAGGTCCGTGTAACAGCTCGGGACGTGGGAACGGTCTGCTACATCTAAGAGTTCAGACACAAAACCTGCCGGTCCCACTTCTGCACAACAGGAAGCTCAATCTTGTAGGAAAAAAGCCCAGCGAGACGCCCCGGGAAGGAGGCAGGAGCCAGGGGGCTTTCCTTGTTCTCTGTGGCCCGCAGGACTTTCTGAATGTCCCATGAGGATCCTGCATTACTTACTGGTCAGACACGGTTAGATCGCAGCCCTGGCGGGGGGGCAGGTGGGGCAGGTAGGGCGCCCAGGAGTGAGGAGGTGGACGAGGGGTCCGCATTCTCCATGTGGCTGCACCCCATCTCGGCACTGGCTTTGGGGCCCCCCGGGAGTGGTCAGCTCAGCACGTTCACCTGGCACTCCTGCATGGACATCTGTTTTATTTCCTTCTTTGGGAAAAGCTCAGCTCAGGCAAGCAGCCTCTGCAGGCCATTCTCTGTAGGAGCCTGGAGACGGCGGCTTCCCACCAGGGAGCCCACTCAGGGGCCCCGAACACAGGCTGGGACAAAGCAGACGGGCTCCGGACCTGCCACATGTCAGCGCGGGGCACAGGGGCTCTGCTCTCACCTGAGGACTACACGGCCTTTCTCTGAGGTGCCCCTCGCATGCGATGGTGCCCGTGGCTTGGCCCATCCCCTCCACCCACACCGCACAGGCCGCACGCCGTCTGTCCCCCCTGGGCACTGCCGAGCGAGCTGTAACAACAGGCAGTGGGAACCCGAGACCATCGGGCCGAGCAGCAGGCACTTTGGGGTGGGCTGGGAACAGCACCTTAATAACTACTAAGCGGTCTTGTGAAAATTCTAACCAAACGTCTCTGAATTTCCAGGGGCCCCTCCATCATGGGAGTGTGGAGAGCAGAGCTTCCGGGAGCAACTCTGGAGCAATTACGATCAACACGTGCAAATCAGCGGCCCACAGTCAGACTCAGCTTTAAAAGGCGCTGGTCCTCGCTCTGTGGGACAAGTCCACTACGTTTGTTTGCAAAGAGAGGAGCCCCATAGCGAGCTCAGCACCGACGGCTACAAAAGCAAACCCCCGTTCACTCCAGTGAAGAAGGGACAGTGCAGCAAGGAGCCACAGCTCAGAATCGAGGAGCACGGGGCCCCGTGGCCAGGCTCTGGGCCAGGCCGTGGTCTCCAGACACACAGGGAGCCGGGTGGGGATGCGCCTCGGGGCTGTGGGTGCGACATCACACACTCAGGGTGCAGAGTAGGATGGAGCGTGTGGCTCAGGCCCAGCTCCCCTCTCAAGGGAGAGAACTGACGCTGCGCAGAGCCAAGGGCATTCCTACCACAACCACAGTGACAGAGAAACCACCCGGGGGCTGGAGGCTGAGCCGGGAGACTCCACAGAAGTGGCTCCTGGGGGCAGGACAGCTGAGGGGGTCTGGAGGAAGTGGGGGGGGCACCTGGGCGGCAGGTGGGAGGGGGCACCAGCTCTGGGGGCAGAACTCAGCTCCCTCGCAGGGGGGCCAGTCCCCAGGGCCACGCTGGGCTCAGCGTCTTACAGTCCCCTCGAGCCCCTCCCGCACTCCCTGCTGGCCACCCCGTACCCTGGAGCTGTCTCCTGGGTGGCTGTCTACATGGCAGGCATCCCTTCGTCCGGTGGTTTTCAAACCTGATCACGAGTGAGAATCACTGGAGACTTGCCCCCCTCCTGCTTTCAGAGGTGCTGAGTCCCTGGGTCTGGTGTGGGCCTGACACTCAGCATTTCCCAGGTTCCTGCTTCTCCGGGGACCCCCTTGGAGATGCACTGCCATGGACCACAGCATCCAGAGGCCGCTCCTCTGTCCTGCCTGGCGAGGGGGCCTGACCGCCAGCCGCACCTGTGTCCCCAGGCGAGGCCCTGCACACAGCCGGCGGGCCCCCAGGGTTGGCTCGGCCCCGGAAGCTACGGCTGGAGACCTGCCCCGGCGACCTTCTCAGGAACCCCAGCCCAGGCTTACCCGCCTTCCAGCTGAACTCTGTCCCTCCCCTCGCCCTCTGCTCACTCCCAGAACGACCCCTGATGCAGCTCAGATTGCATTCGTCCAAGGGAAGAAGTCGGGGTGCTGATGGCCCTGAATTAATACCAAGCTCACAGGACACTCTGTGGTAACCCCGTGAGGTTTGACCAGAGGACGGAGGGGTGATGGTGCAGACGGGACCCCGGCAGCGAGGGGAGGGTCAGGGGCTCGGACCGAGTCCAGGTCTTGCTCCAGCGGCCCTGCCTCCATCACCATCGTCACCCCAGGACCCCCAGCCCCACGCCAGCAGGAATTCCATTATTGAAAACTGAGGAATGAGAATAGTGCAAACATCTTTCAGTCTTTGAACTGCCTTTGGGTCATGAAACAGTGCGAGAGTCGGCACTTAACTCCCAGCAGAACTGGCAGGAAGAAAGCTCTCTCCTGAACTTTAAACATCCCTTTCACTCGACCCGAATGTTCACATGCAAATCAATGATCACACGCAAATCTTCACTATTAGCGTCTACACTCGGCGTGCCCTCAGACCCTGGAGAACTGGAGGGGGTGGTGAGCCCCTCTTCCTGATTTGGAAGGTGGAGATGAGACCCCCGGCTCTGGCTCCTGTGCGTCTGGCAGCCTGGTTTCACCCCCAGCCCCTCTGCTCTGAGGTCGCCCACAGGCGTGTTCAGGGCGAGGCTGGGCTCTGAGGTCCTGGATGCGGGGTGGGTCCGGGCCCGGCCCTTTCCACCCTCAGGCCGCGGTTCTCCTGGCCCATCACCCGCTGTGACCTGGGCAGGGACGTGAGCTCTGTCTGTGGAAATCGAAGGGCGCAGCCCGATGGCGCCATTGCTGTCTTAGTGTTCGTGGAACAACCTGGAGAAAACCTGTCAGCAGGGTGCAAAGGCATCACCAGTGGGTGTCGTGGGTTCAACCGTGTCCCTTCGAGAGACGCGGCTGTTGTAACCCGCAGTGACCGTGACCTCAGTGACTGTGGGAAGGGGGGCCTCTGCAGACGATGGGGTCACGACGGGCTCGCCTGGGGGGCCCCCATCCAGTGTCACGAGAGTCCTTGTTACGAGAGAGTCTGGAGAGAGACGGCCACGCCAGGGGACACGGTGTGACACACGGGGGGCGGCATCGCCAACGTGCACATGTATGACACACACGTGTTCTTTCACAACCCTGCTCACTGTGAGGCTCCCCCACCCACCATGCGCTTCTGGGGGCCAGCTGCCCACACGGCGGCCACCTCCTTCTGGGGCTGCAGCTGCCAGGGTAGATTCCAGCCCCTGGCTGGTCAGCCCCTGACGCCCCTCCTCCGCTGCATACCTCGCCCCTTCCCGCTTGTCCTTCTGTCCTTTCTTTCTACTTGGGAAAGCCATACCAGGGACCCTCATCCCCTCCATTTCATGCACCCACCAACCTAGTTATCCATGGACCTCTTCATCCGTCCATCTGCCCATTTCCACCCAGCATCCATCTGTCCTTCCATCCGTCCTTCCCATGCATGCACACCTCTGAACTGCTATGAACACATGTTGCACAAAAGAGAGCTAGTATCTGTATCAGTTCAGTCAGTTCAGTCGCTCAGTCGTGTCTGACTCTGCGATTCCATGACCGCAGCACGCCAGCCTTTCTGGTCCATCAT
This sequence comes from Bos indicus x Bos taurus, assembly GCF_003369695.1. NCBI lineage: Eukaryota > Metazoa > Chordata > Mammalia > Artiodactyla > Bovidae > Bos > Bos indicus x Bos taurus. The sequence goes on along the minus strand of NC_040079.1, from coordinate 971,855 downwards.
CAACTCCCGGAGCTTATTCAGATTCATGTTCATCGAGTTGGTGATGCCATCCAACCATCTCATCCTCTGTCATCCCCTTTTCCTCCCGCCTTCAATCTTTCCCAGCATCAGGGTCTTTTCAAATGAGTCGGCTCTTCACATCAGGCGGCCAAAGGATTGGAGCTTCAGCTTCAACATCAGTCCTTCCAATGAATATTTAGGACTAATTTCTTTTAGGATGGACTGGTTGGATCTCCTTGCTGTCCACGGGACTCTCAAGAACCTTCTCCAGCACCACAGTTCAAAAGTATCAATTCTTCAGCACTCAGCTTTCTTTATAGTCCAACTCTCACATCCATACATGACTACTGGAAAAATCATAGCTTTGACTACATGATCAGCAAAGTAATGTCACTGCTTTTTAATATTTTATATAAAATACTTAATAAAACCTAAAATATTATGACTACTTAGAATATAAAAGCCTGGAAAAATAAATTATTAGCAGAATGAAATGGAAAACTCTTAATTAACATTCACAAGGTTACTGTCGGCCTTGAGAGACCCCCGTCTCAGGCGCAGAGTCCGGGCTCCTGACATGGAGCGCGGTTCCGGTGCCGGGCCCGCCAGCCCCTGCTACGGGTCAGGGGCTCCCTTGTGCCGGGGCTGCACCCACCTTCGCTCCTGACAGGAGACCCGTCTGGAGCTGGACCCCCGGCAGCCTGGTGTCTCCATCGCCCGGGACACCGTCTCCGAGGTGCCATCATCCAAGGTCAGGGAGGGTGGTCAGGTTTCCTTTCACTCACTGGCGGGCTTCCTGTGAACTGTTCAGGGCCCTGCTGTCCAGCCCCCTTAAACGGCCGAGCTCAGGTCCTGCGGCTTGATTCCCATCATGTCAAGCTCTTCCTTGAGGATGAAGATGCCCCAAGAACTCAGAAACCTGGTGGGCGTGGCTCCCAGTGGGTTTGGGCTCCCGCTGTGCGCCTCAGCTCCTCCAGGGCGGGGCCTGGAGGGGGCCTGGGCGGGGCCTCGGCAGAGCCTGGGGCATGCAGGGGGCCTGGGCAGTCTGGGCAGGGCCTGGAGGTGGGCCTGGGCAGAGCCTGGCGGGGGTGGGGCCAGGTGGGCGGGGATGGGCGGGGCCTCAGCAGAACCTGGGTGGGGCCTGGAGCCTGGAGGAGGCGCTGGGTGGGCAGCTCGCTGGCCCTATGGAGAAACCAGTGCATTTCCTGTCTCCCCAGGGATGGGAGGGTGGACTGGCTGAAAAGTTTTCTCCTGAGTGAGCAGATTCCAGGCCTCAGAAAAGCAGCAGGTGACCGGCCATAGCTAACATGGCCCGGGACCACGAGGGGCCTGGGCAGGGTCACCAGAGCACCACTGAAGCCAGATTTTCATGCTATGCCTGCTACTCCTCCTTGATTTCCTGGAACCCCTGGCCTTTAAAGCTGGACCACAACTGCCAGAATACAGCTTCTGCCTGCCGGCCACTCCCGCGGTGAGGCCAGTGCTTCCTCCCTGTGGTGCCCCTGGTGTGTGCTTTCCGCAGTCCCTGATGCTGGGATGTGGGCTGATGGTAGGAACTGGGCAGCCACCTTGGGCCGTGAGGAGGGAGCCCTGTGCTGAGGGTGTGGGAGCCACACAGGGGAAGGGCCTCTGCCACCTCAGATGTCAGGTGGTTCCTGGATTGCCTGACTCTGGACTTTTTCTTCTCCAAGAAATGAAAGTAAATTTCTAGTTGTTTAAGCTGCTATTATTTTGGATTTTCTGTCACAGTCAGTCACACTAATCCTGAGTAATGCACATGCGTTTGCCAGTAAACGGATTATCCCCTCAAACGTGTGAGAACACCAAGTCAGCCTCTGAATCACACTTCTGGATGAGGGAGGCTTCACATCCAGCCTGGGAGGCCAAGGGAAGGCTGCAAGGGCAGGCAGACAGCACCCTGGGCCCCCAGGTGCCCCCACAGCTCAGTGTACAGCTGGGGCCCAGGCCGTGGGGAAGACCCCGGGGCAGGGCCTGGGGAGGCAAAGCTGTGCCCTGGTCCTTCTGCCCCTCCTGCTCCCTGAGTGCAGAAGGGGCTTCCCGGCAGAGCTCCCGGCCGAGCGCTGGGCAGGAGTGGACACCGGGCGCTGGGGGCTCATCTGGGCACTCGGCCCACAGCCTCCTCTGGAGGAGCTCAGGGCCCCTTGCTGTCCATTTTCCACTTCCTCGCCTGTGTGTTCGAGGGTGAGCGTGGTCCTGCCTCGGGGGCACAGGGTAGGGGTGAGGACACCCTGGCAGGTGAGTGTGATGAGTCTGGAGCCGGGCACCTTCCACACGGGGAGGCCTTTCTTGTCCCCTTTTCCAAGTGAGGACCCCAGGCGGAAGGCCCTGCGGGGAGCCAGGAGCCGTGGAGACGGAGCCTGATCTCGGCCAGGCAGTGATGGGGTATCCAGCCCGGTGGGAGCACCCCGGATGTGGTGGGACCACGGAGCAAAGGCCAGTGTTTAGGGAGCCTGGCAGCCCTGATGCCCTGCAGACAGGTCACTGCACCTGTTCTAGAACCTGCGTTACCCCCAGGCAGCTCTGTGCATGGGACCCGCGAGTGTCTGAGAGAGACATGCATGTCTCAGTGATTCTGCCAACGGGCATCTCCCCAGATGGACGGCACAGTCTGTAAGTGGCGCTGCCCTCAGTCTGAGGGTGCCGTCTAAGCAGGCAGGCTGGCTGTGAGTTTTCATCTGTAAACAACAACCCTGTACCAACATTTCTAAAATATAAAACCCCCCTGCCCTCAGCAGTGCTCAGGGAGCCCACGGGTTTCTGGAATCACCTTTCCCAGGAGACTGTCAGGAATGCCCTCGTGTGCTTGCCTAAACCTGATTCTGCCTTCCAGTGTCGAGGGACTGGGCCTCCCCACAGATGAAGTAGGAGAAACCGGGCTCACTTTCCACACGACCAGGAAGGAGCTCAGATCTGGGCCGAGCACAGGCGAGGCCTGGGGCTCCGACGAGGCCTGGGGTCGAGTCCTTCCCCACAGAGGTCAGGTTGTCCTTGGGACTCATAGGGTGGGAATGATGCTGCATCCCAGGGCAACTTTCCCAAGGACTCCCCCCTGACATGGGGGCTCAGCTGGTAAAGAATCTGCCTGCAATGCAGGATATGTGGGTTCAATCCCTGGGTCAGGGAGATTGCCCTGGAGGAGGGCAAGGCAACCCACTGCAGTATTCTTGCCTGGAGAATTCCAAGCACAGAGGAGCCTGGCGGGCTACAGTCCATGGGACAGCAAAGCGTCTCACTTTCACTGGTCTTCCTCCTGACACGTGGGACCCAGGCCACGGCCACACATCCTGCCACTGTGGTCTGGGTAACTGCTTCCTCAGGATGACTCCAGAAGAACACCATGTTCAGACGGCCCTGGGGGAGACACCCCATGCTCGGATGGCTCAGGAACCCACTTAGCGTGATGCCAACAGCCCCAGGGATAAGAAGGGATAAGACACTCTGGGAGAAACCCAGCGGAGACCGTCTGGGTTGAGCTGACAGTCGCTCTTTGGGCCAGGAAGCATCTAGAAGCTGGTTCCGTGCTCCTCGGGTGTTTCCCGCCACCTTGCTTCTTCTCCTGCTGAGCCCGTTTCAGGTAAGACTTGGGACCATGTCGGGACCCTACTCGCATTATTCAAAGAGAAAGCGAGAAAAGAAACCGCCAGGGAAGTAAAATCAGATTGGGTGATTCCTCGCAGCCAGGCGCCCCCTCCAAGGACAGGGGCTGGTGTCCCCCTCCCTGGGTTAATTTCCCCAGATTCAGACAAGAGCTGGGACCAGCCTGGTTTTCGGAGTCAGAAAAAAACTTAGCAACTAACCACAGAGCCTCACACAGGCCGAGGTGCCGGCCGTCCTTCCCAGTGCGGTGCTGCTCAGCGCCAGCCCCAGCGCTGGGGGCGGAGGAGAGAAGGGGCCGCCTGCCCTGGGCGCGGTCCTGCAGCCTCACTCGGAGCTGATGGCAGAGACGGCCAGCCTCACAGGGGTGTAATCCAGCCGAAGGAAACCAGATCCGGTCGGCTCCTGCCACTAGGAACCCCTGGGTGAAGGTGGCGGAAGCGTTCCCCTACCGAGGGACCTGGAGCGGCAGCCGGCTTCTCTAAGCCAGGACTCCATGTCCGAGAGACGGGCACAGGCTCAGCGACCTCACTGTCTACTCCAGCGCCGCCAAGGGTCCCCCCGGGGCGAGCTCCTCTGAGAGCAGCAGCGCTGGTCGGAGCCAGAGACCTTGGTGTCAGAGACGGAGGTGGAGGATCAGGGGTCAGCTGCCTCATCCAGAGGATTTTGGCGAGTTTCCTGACGCCCGGATCAGCCACACGCCTGGATCCTAGCGGTTCCAACGGCCGGCTCTGCGGGGGAGAGTCGTGGAGAATCCCAGCAGAGGGAGGGCAGGACGAGGACCCGGAAGGCGTGCTGCTCCCCACGGTGTCGGGGCCGACGGTGCACCTTGGGACGAGTCGATAACCTGTTTATGGCTTCCCCGCACACAAAGCCGTCATGAAGGGCCACTGCATCCGCCCTCCTCGCTCTCCTTCCTCAGCCGCACTTCAAGCTCTGATCTCAGGGCCCCCTGTGCAGACCAGGCGGCCGGGCCCTGACCCAGGCAGCTGCCATCTAGGGCACACGCTGTGAACCCTGGACGGACCGTGGGCACCACCGCGGCTTCCCTGGACCCCAGTGCTGACTCCCCCAGGCTGAGGCCTCTTAACAGACCCCTCTGCATGCCAGCCTCCCTTCCCGACCTGTCTGGATCCTGGGGGTCTTCTCTCTGCCTTGGACTGTGTCTGCATGTGGACACGATCCGTGTTTCAGTGCTGCACATCAGAGGTCGAGCCGATCAAGGAGCTGGTGTGTGAAGCGAGGGAGCCATTGGGTAGGAGATGTCTATGCCCTTCGCCCCCAAGCTGGCAGCCCCGGCAGCGCCCAGAGGGTGGAGGGGAGGGAAGTGGGCAGACACGGGCCAGTCGGGGGAGGCTGGACGGGGCCTCTGGTCATTGCAGACGTGAAACCTAAGTCAACAGTGTGCCGACGGGAACTCAAAGAAAACCAGGCAAACTCCAATCGATGGCCAGTGCTGCTTCCTGCAGAACAGCCGGCAGGGGTGGGGGACGCTCCCGGGTCTCTGATGCGGCCGAAGGGCGGATGGCAGCTGGAAGAGCACCCGCGGCTGGACGTGGCTCCCGCGGCCGCTGTGAACATTATTTCTGGGGCAGGCGTCCAGACTCGTGAATCCAGACAAGACGGTGTCACCGTTTCTTCAAACCACGCTTCTCTCTGCATCTCAGTTTCTGTAATTTTCTAAGGAAAACTGATTATGTCCCCACCTTAAAATTAAACACTATTTTAATTTCGCACTTCCTCTCACGCTCTGCTGATGTGTGAGGCGCAACCACGCCCGGCATCCCAGGGAGCTGCTTAGTTTTGAAATAACGCAATACATTTTTAGAGAGGACGGCTAAATCCGTCACCTTCCAAGTGCATTTTAAACTGCCATCTCTAAAGACAAACTATTTAAAGTCAAAGGCAGACATCCAAAGCCTTGTTCCCAAAGCAACTGTCCAGAGAGGTGCTGCCCACAAGCCAAACGTGTCGGCACACTACAGAGACACCAGATTCTACGGCGATTTGCAAAGTCAGTTGGTTAGCAGACGTCTGTAAAAATGACAGAGCTCTTCCGCATCAACCAGGCCATGATCTGGGGCCCTTCTGGGGTCGCCCTGCTCTAAGGCCACACGTGACCACGAGTACCTGTGTAGACCTCGTGTGACCCAGGCCTGAGGGCCCCTGCTGGTGGGGCTGTGCCCCCCCGGGGCGTCCCCACAGGAGGTCTGTCAAATGGCAGGGGAGCTCCACTGTTCCGAGGTTCCTGCAGGACTGAGGGGAGCTCGGCTGGGACGTGTGCAGAGGCCGCATTCAAAACCGTGAGAAGGACTGCAGCTCTGAGCCGAGCCGTGTCTAGATGGCCACCGCTCCAGGGAGGCTGTGCGGCTCTGCCCAGGCCCCGAGGGACGGTGTGGGGACTGTCCATCTCGAGGGTTCCCCTGGGGGGCGTGGTCCTCCCCGAGTGCCTGGCCATAGATACAGACTCAGGGGCCCACACCCAGCCCTGGGCGGACAGCATCCCCTTCCGCAGCAAGACCGTCCCCTCTGCCCCTCAGAGTTGCCCCCTCTCCCGAGACACCAGCGGGCTCTCACTCTGGGGGGACAGCCTGTCTTGGGGACACTCTCCGTCCTCCGGCTCCAAACCTCGGGCCTCCCGACCCCCAGAGCCCCACCTGCATAGCATGCTCCCCTCTTCCCCGTCTCCCGAGATGGTCCCGCACCGTCCTGCTTACTGGCCCCAGGATAAGCTCCCACCTCGATGAGACAGGACGAGGTGCTGTATCACTGTCTGCATGGCTGTGGGGCACCGCTGAGAGCCTTGGGGCCACGCAGGTGGGCAAGAGGCTCCTCCCCGGGTAAAGACCCACCCGGCTCCCCCACTCAGCCTGAAACAAGGGGCGCCTGGGGAAGGTAGCTCTTCAGGGGATCAGGGCATCTAACCATCTCAAAGTATGTCCCAGATTATTGGTTAACCACCTAGGAGAGATAGATGAAGGTGAAAAAGAAGAGTGGAAAAATTGGCTTAAAACTCAACATTAAAAAACTAAGATCATGGCATCTGGTCCCATCACTTCATGGCAAATAGATGGGGAAACAGTGGAAACAGTGACAGACTTTATTTTCTTGGGCTCCAAAATTGTTGCAGAGGGTGACTGCAGCCATGAAATTAAAAGACACTTGCTCCTTGGAAGAAAAGCTATGACCAACCTAGACAACATATTAAAAAGCAGAGACATTACTTTGCTGACAAAGGTCCATCTAGTCAAAGCTATGGTTTTTCCAGTAGTCATGGATGGATGTGAGTTGGACCATAAAGAAGGCTGAGTGCTGAAGAACTGATGCTTTTGAACTGTGGTGTTGAAGACTGTTGAGAGTTCCCTGGACTGCAAGGAGATCAAACCTGTCCATCCTAAAGGAAATCAGTCCTGAATATTCATTGGAAGGACTGATGCTGAAGCTCCAATACTTTGGCCAGCTGATGCGAAGAGCACACTCGTTGGAAAGACCCTGGGAAAGGTTGAAGGCAAGAGGAGAAGAGGGAGACAGAGGATGAGATGGTTGGAGGACATCACCGGCTCGATGGCCATGAGTTTGAGCAAACTCTGGGAGATGGTGATGGACAGGGAGGCCTGGCATGCTGCAGTCCATGGGGTCACAAAGAGTCAGACACGACTGAGTGACTGAACAACAGCCAGGAGAGAGGGTCCCTTCCTAGAGGAGTCACTAGCTGGGCCCCATTCTCAGCAGGGGCCTCACCCTCAGCAGGTGGCCGTCCAGCTCCTGACATGATGCCCAGGAGGTGCACGCAGACCCACATGTGCGGCATCCCTCGCCAAACCTTTCGTCTGAACCCGACCTCGTGGGAACAACAGACAAACCTAGATCGAGACGTACTCCACGGGACGAGTGGCCCAGTGTCTGTAGAAACTGCGATATTAAGAAAGGCCAATAATAAAACAGAGTCAAAAGACAGGAAGAGTGTTCCAGCATAAAGACAGTTAAGGAGACGTGACCACAAGAGCAGAAGTGCTCCCTGACTGCAGTCTGGATCAAAAATGAAATAGCAGCTGTGAAGAGCGTTACTGGGACGAGGGGGAAATCTGAGCACAAGTTGTGATAAATGACGTCCAAGCTGTGCTCGGGGGATGGTGTCAGAGAACACACACGTTTAAAAACACACTTCACGTGGAGTTTCACGTCTGCAGCTTACTTTCAACAGCTTTATCAGGCGGTGGATGAGTGGCAGGGGCCACTGCTGACCGTTGCTGAATCCAGATGAAAGGCTGTGGGTGTTGACTTGACTGTTCTTCCAGCTTACTTGCAAGTTTGAAATTTGCAAAAGAAAATAAGAAGAGAAACATGAAGAAAGTCTCCTTTCTGCCATGAGCTCGGCTGTGGGGAGAGGAGGTGCTGGGCACGGACTTGCATTCTATGACCACAGGGACAAGCTTGGGACCGAAGCCACCACGGGGAGGACAGCTGGATTCCCCCGCCTCGGAACCCCTGCTTCCTCATCTGGCCTCCTCTGCAGGCCCAGCCCTCTTCCTGGGGCCCCGAGGGTCAGAGCCGCCATCACCAGCCAAGCGTGGGAGGACACTTGGCCCCCCGGAAGCCACTGCACAGACGTGCTCTCCTGAGTTCCTCTGGGCTTCGGGGCTGGGACTGAGGCTGGGAAGGCTCGCGGGCAGCCCCTGGGCTACTGTGCCCACACAGGTGTCCCACGAGGCAGCTGCTGACGCTCCTTGAAGGGAGCCCTTTGCAGAGTGGGCATCGAACCTGAAATACAGCACAGGTCGGAGGTTTGATGCCACGGAGCCCTGAAGGGGTGTGGATGTGTGCCCTCTGGATGGCTGGGCCTGCTGACAAGGGGCAGCAGTTCCCCATCCTGCTCCCGTCAGTGGGGGCCTCGTGGGCCAGCAGGACGTCAGTGGCGCGCGGTGGCTGGTGCTGCAGTTAATTCCTGAGCTTGGAAACTGCTCCCACTGCTACGGGATTAACACTCCAGTCACCCCAGAAAGGGAACAGCCTAGGCTGCCAGGAGACACGGTGCCTAGCCAGCCCACAGGCGCCCCGGCTCGGGCGCCACTTGAAAACCGCATTTCCAGTGTAATTGGCGTCGGGCTCAGTGCCGCATCCTATGTTCTGTTTTATAAACAGGAGGATTATTTCAGATTGATCAGAGGCGACTGCCTTTTGCAAATTACCTTGTGCGGTGACTGTCTCACACTTTGCTAAGTGGGCTCCGCAGAGGCAGCGGCTCTAATCCATTTGGGCTGTTAAGGATGGCTGCGTTTGTGTAAACTGGAGACGGGAGACTGTTGCTTTTGTTTTAAATATGAATCTGAGGAGCAGGTGGGAGGCAGGACAGTTCAGCGGCTCAGCTGGGGGGACAGACGTGCCCCGATCAGTCTGATCCTGAACTGTGCCCGGCGGGTGGATGCACCCAAGCTCCCCCAAGACCCAGAGATCCCTGTGCTTGTCTCCCGATGGCACAAGTCATCACTGAAAAAGGAACAAAGAAGCCTCCAAACACGAAGGAGAGGAACAGCGTGGAGGACGGAGCGGGGAGAAGGAAGCATGCGCTGTCTCCGGCAGTTTTCAGAGGCATGTCCTGAGCAGGAATCTGGGCTGTTTAGGAGGCTCTTCCATCGCTGGAGGCCCGGCCCAGTATTTCTGCTCCTCCAGCCTCCCCCCTCCTTCTTCTGGTGAAAGCAACCAAGGAGAGCAGGGTTGAATCCAGAGGTGGCAGCGAGCAAATTTACCGCAGTGCTCCCAGAGTCCCGAGGAGGAAGGCGGACGGAGACGCTGTCCTGAGGCCTGGATGTGGCGGTGCTCGGGATCTGGGTGCGGGCTGAAGCCCGCCAGCCGCGGGCACTCTCAGCTGACCCACCTGGGCCTCCTTCCAGAGAGAAACCAGCACTTTGCATTTTCCCAGTCAAATTCTTCCTTAAGGAAACGGCAGGACTAAGGAGTCGCCAGCCCCATCAAGCAGTGGGCCATCACGAGCCATGTTGGGGCGGAGGCAGGTGGACAGCGGGTCCCCCTGTCGCTGTCCCTGGGACGCCTGGGGCCGTGACGTGGACGCGGCCACCCCGCCCGGAGCCCTAGTGGCAGAGGTCCGCTCCCGCCCAGGGCCTCGGCCTCCCGGTCCTCCACGCGCACAGCGGTCAGTTGCTGGGCTGACGGTGGGCTGGGCCCGCGCTGAGCCCCTGCGGGCAGGCAGGTGTGGAGGGACGGGGTTGAGGAGGTAGATGCCCCGGAGGACGTGCGGGGAAGCTGCAGACGAGACCCTCGCTGACGGCGAGGACTGGTCTGGGAGGAAAGAGCCGCTGAGACGAGCCCGGCCGGTCCTCCTGTTCCAGGGCGACTTGTAAACACGTCACGAACCTGGCTAACAGCCCAGGAGGGGTGGGGACACTGAGTCCTGTGTAGATGTGACCTCGTGACCTCGCTGGCTGCCCCCAGCCAAGGGCTGGCTGGCCCCTGGGGATTCAGGGTCGCGTCTCCCTGGGCTGGGGGAGCTGGGGCCTTGGGGTGTTGTGTGGAAGCCGGGCTGGAGAGAGGTTCCTGCATGTTCCTCTGGCCTAGACTCGGAAGCCCAGCCTGGGAGCAGGTCAGTTGGCCCCACGGGGAGAGGGGCCTGTTCTCGGAGGACCCGGGTGGGTGGCCCTGCCCCCTCACCTCCTCCTCCCTGCCGGAAGAGCATGGAGGGGAGGGCCCGGGCCTCCCCGCTGGCCAATGCCTCTGTCATAGGAGAGCGGCTAGCACCTGCCCCGTGCAAAACTCGAGAAACAAAGATAGGATCCACACTCTCCTGTCTTTACGAAATTCCAGAACAGGTGGGGACAGAGTGAAAGAAAGCAAATGGGTGTTGGCCAGAGTCAGGGTGAGGGGGGTAGGGCGGGATGGGCCTAGGCTTATGGGGAGGCTGGGGAGAGCCTGGGGAGTGGGGGACAGGGTGAGGGGCGAGGAGGGCCTGGGGGTGGGGGAGAGAGTCTGGAGGGGCTGGGGGAGGTTCTGCTGTACAGCTGCCAGAACTCATCAGGCTGGTGGGTTTTATCGTAAGTAAATCACACCCAGGAAAGCTGACCAGACCTGCCTTGGAAGCGGGGGACTTCCGCCTGGACGTGACCAGAGGGGCGGCCAGGGTCGCCGGTGGGAACAAGAGCAGACTCGCACTTGAGGAAGAGCCCGCGGGACTGGGAGGACGCTGGGGTGAGGATCAGGACTCTCAGGGGGAGTCGACGCAGGACTGTCCACGTGCAGCCTCGGGGCTGAGGGAGCCACTGCCCACGCCAGCCAACAAACGAGGGCGCTGCCTGGGGCGAGCCCACGCTCTGCCTCGCTGCATAGCACGGGACAACAGTAGCCCAGAATGATCCGGATAAACTCAAAGAGTAAGTCGGACAACACGAACCAAAGAAAAGCTAAAGAGGAAAGCTGCTACTGAACTGGCCACAGAATGATCAGGGGTCCTCTAAGTGTGAGAGCAGCTGGTGAAACCGGAAGGGAGACGACAGTGTGCTTGACGCACCACATACACCCTGGAGTTCAAACTCCTCCGGCAGAGACACTGCAGTGCAGAGGCTGCAGGACGGGAGACGAGAGGCGGGAAGAGAGACGCAAAGGTTCCTGAGCAGGGCGCGCCCAGAAACGGAGCGACTCACGACCACGCCTCAGAGACTACCTCCGCTTTACGAGACTTCAAACCCACAGAGTGACGCAATGAAAAGATGCCATAATTTGCCTTAAAGAATGCCCCAAACAGGGCTTCCCTAGTGGCTCAGGGGTAAAGAACTTGCCTGCCAAAGAGGGGACATGGGTTCAATCCCTGGCCTGGGAGGATCCTGCATGCCAAGGGCGACTAAGCCCCCGGGTCACAGTGACTGAGCCTGTGCCCTGGAGCCCAGGAGCCACAGCTACGGAGTCTGCGTGCTCGGAGGCCTGTGGCCCACAGTGACAGAAGCCACCGCAGCCAGAAGCCCGTGCCCCTCAGCTGGAGAGTAGCCCCTGCTCCCCACACCCAGAGCAAGCCTGCACAGCAAGGGAGACCCAGCACAGCCATAAATGAATTAATACAACTGCATATTTAAAAAGAACGCCGAAACACAAGCCGGGCGGACATCTCCTTGTCGCCGAGAGCCTGTCAGATGCACCCCCGCTTCACGAACCTTCTGGGATCTGGGGAGTCAATGGCTCCACTGGGTAATAAGAACCAAGAGACCAAGAAGAGTCTGCACCTTTTGACATAGGAGTTATACTTCTAGGGATGTGTCCTAGAGAAGAAAGTCACAGAGACCAAACCCACATATATGGACATTAATTGCAGCAAGGTTTGTAAAAGTGAAGACCTTGGAACAGCCTAAATATTCAGCATTAGCAGATTGGTTATTTAATAATAGACAAATTATGGTTCCTTAAACTAACACCAGATGCAAAGAGCCTCATTGGAAAATACCTTAATTCTGGCAAAGATTGAGGGTGGGAAGAGAAGGGGACAACAGAGGATAAGATGGTTACATAGCATCCCCAACTCAATGGATGCGAATCTGAGCAAACTCCGGGAGATGCTGAAGGACAGGGAAGCCTGGGGTGCTGCAGTCCATGGGGTCACAAAGAGTCAGACACGACTCAGCGACTGAACAACAAACCACAATAGAGTAACATTCTAAAGACCATCTGGCAAGGCCGATCACACAGAGTAAAAAGCTGGACGAACTCTGTGAGGTGCGCATCATCCACGGAGTCAGTATAGCGTGTGCCGTGCACGCGCTCTACAAGCAATACCGGTGGGCGGGAACACGCGAGTGCAGAATCACTAGTGATTTTACTGTTTTACTGCATTTTCTGGTTCAAAATTGGGAAAGGTGTTCGTCAAGACTGTATATTGTCACCCTGCTTATTTAACTTATATGCAGAGTACATCATGCAAAATGCCAGGCTGGATGACTCACAAGCTGGAATCAAGATTGCAGGAGAAATATCAATAACCTCAGATATGCAGATGATACCACCCTTATGGCAGAAAGCAAAGAGGAACTGAAGAGCCTCTTAATGAAAGTGCAAGAGGAGAGTGAAAAGGTTGGCTTAAATCTCAACATTCAGAAAACTAGGATCATGGCATCTGGTCCCATCACTTCATGGCAAATAGATGGGGAAACAATGGAAACAGTGACTGACTTTATTTTCTTGGGCTCCAAAATCACTGCAGATGGTGACTGAAGCCATGAAATTAAAAGATGCTTGCTCCTTGGAAGAAAATCTATGACCAACCTAGACAGCATATTAAAAAGCAGAGACATTACTTTGCCAACAAAGGTCCGTCTAGTCAAAGCTATGGTTTTTCCAGTAGTCATGGATGGATGTGAGAGTTGGACCATAAAGAAGGCTGAGTGCTGAAGAACTGATGCTTTTGAATTGTGGTGCTGGAGAAGACTCTTGAGAGTCCCTTGGACTGCAAGAAGAGCAGAACAGTCAATCCTAAAGGAAATCAGTCCTGAATATTCATTGGAAGGACCAATGCTGAAGCTGAAGCTCCAATAATTTGGCCATCTGATGCGAAGAGCTGACTCATTGGAAAAGACTCTGATGCTGGGAAAGATTGAAGGCAGGAGAAGAAGGGGACGACAGAGGATGAAATGGTGGATGGCATCACCAACTCAATGGACATGAGTTTGAGCAAACTCCGGGAGATAGTGAAGGACAGTGAAGCCTGTCGTGCTGAAGTCCATGAGGTCACAAAGCGTTGGACACGACTGAGCAACTGAACAACAAATTGCATTTTTTAAGTTTTCCATCAAGTGGCGGTGGTGGTTTAGTTGCTAAGTCATGTCTGACTCTTGAAACTCCAGGGACTGTAGCCCACTAGTCTCATCTGTCCATAGGATTCTCCAAGCAAGAATACTGGAGCGGGTTGCCATTTCCTTGTCCAGGAAATCTTTCCAACCCAGGAATTGAACCCAGGTCTCCTGCGTTGCAGGCAGATTCTTTACTGACTGAGCTACAAGAGAAGTAGTCATCAAGTAGTTAATAAAATAAAACGAGTTTTAACAAGCATATCGTTTCCTGTCTTTGAAAAGGTAGAAAGCTGCCTACGAGCCCCATCCTGATGCAATGAACTGGCCTGGACCATTTTTATCTGCCACATTCACCCTTCCCACGATCCCCATGGCCTGGGGGAGCCGGGCAGACAGCTGCCCACTCAGGACAAAGCCCAGGCAGGTGCCACCACAGGACATGGCCCCGCTCATGGCCAGCCCACAGGATGGTCCTCTTTCCTGATAGGTTTTCTTTGACTTATAATTCTGTATATAAATGTGTAATGTAATATTGTATTTGCGTTTCAATGAAACCCGGGGGAAGGCTCCACACGGAAGCTTCTTCAAGCCCTAAAGAAACCCCGAATTAGCCTTAGAGAGAGACTCGAGATACAGGGGGAGCCCCTGGGGAGGGGGCATGCACCGTGAACCCCGCCCCCAGGGGACCTCTATGGCTCGGGGGCTGACCAAGCCTGGCTCATACATTATTCAGGACCGTACTTGAAGCTGGCGTTCAAAAGGGAGAAAGTTTGGTTTAAAAGGGAAGCAGGAAGTAAATAAATGTTACTCAAGAAATCGCGCTATTTCCCCTACACTGGAGGACTGCAGCCTGGGGGCCCGGGTGCCTCCCTTTCCGCCGGCGTCTTCCATCCTGCACTTTCTTGGTGGGCTTGAGGCCCTGGGTGGGGGTCCCTCCCTTCCCCCACCGGTGCAGGGCTTTGTCAGCTAATGCTTCAAGGATCAACATGAAAATTGGAACTTTCTCTCTCTGCAGCCACATCCAATTAAAAGTCCCTGGACCTCCAGCAGCCTCCCTGCCGGGCGGCCTGGCTATCAGAGGCGGGAACCACACAGGCCCCCAGCCCACACGCGGTGTAAAGGGCGGGATTCATCAGCCCTTTGTGCTGGGCTGTGAATCGATGCTGCTCAATCACAGGGCTGGGCTCCCTCCCGCACGCCCGCTCTAGGAGTCATTTCAGTGCGTCCAATTAGGCGGCTCTTCCCGTGACTGGCTGTTGATTACAGATCTATTTGCACTTATTTTCCTGTGGGAAGGGGGAGAGTTTGGAGCGGAATGGACGGTCGAAGGCCACCTTGTGAGCAGCTGCAGGAGCCTGGCCAGTCTGCTTTCTCCTTGACGTCGTGGGAACAGGCTCTGGGTGCCTCTGCAGGGTCCCTGTCTGGTGTGGCCCCCTGGACCTGCCTGGTGCGGGTCGGGCGCCCAGTGCTGACAGGGGCGGCCCACCATGTGGCTCCAGGGCCTTTGGGAGCAGCGGAGCCAGCCGTGCGGGTGCAGGAGGCAGGGGAACAGTGACCGCAGCCTCGGTCAGGGAAGGGGCGCGGTGGCAGGCGTGGGAGCTTCGCGCTGGGTCCCTGCACGGCCCTGAATCACGCTCTGTGAACATCGCTGTGACAGTGAAAAACAAGATTTCTCCCCTGAAAAATTAAATGTCACTCCCGATAGCGCAATGCCTGAAACACCATCTTTCTGAGTCCGCACCAATACTTTGTACAGAAAATTAAACTCTGCCTGTTTATTGAGTGGATAATGTAGCCTTCCAACGTGTGAGATCCCCCGCTAGGTGAGAAATTAAAAAAGCTGCACTATAAACCCTAATGGCATGTATGAAATACAAAAAAAAGGTAACTTAATTGGTAATCAGAAGAAATCATAAAACTAATCATGCAATTAATGTCTTCAAAAGCAAGTGTGTGAGGCGGGTGTAGTTACAAGGAGACAATGCAGGCTGGCTCGGGCGCTAATGAATTCATCGTCCCCAGGGGCCGGTGTGCCGCTCCGGTTCAGGCACCGCCTCCTGGGTTTGTGCCCACCTGCCTCTACCTGGGTCACCTTCCTGCAGCACCACCTTCCCCGGGCACCGGAGGCTGAGTCCCCACGGGCGGGAGAGGCCAGGCCGAGAACAGCGAGGTGTCGGAGGCTGGTCGCTGGGTGAGTATTAACGCGGTGGGAGCCCCCAGGCTTGTCCCTAAATGTGCCCGACAGGTTCGCACCCAGCTCCTCACTTCCTGCCTCTGTGCTGCTCAACCACTGCTAGGTCTGCATGCGGACGCGACGTGTGTTTTCAGATGAGGAGGGGAGGCGCCGGGGAGGCGGGCAGTGCAGCACCCGCAGACCTGGGTCACAGCGTCTCTGCTTCGGGTCCCTTTGATGCCCTTGGCAGGTCTGGTGGCCAAAGGGTGGAGGGAGGGAGTGGGGGGTAAAGGGAGGGCCTTGATCCCACATGCAGATGCCGAGCTCAGGCCCCCAGGCTGGGGAGCCCACGGGACCAGACAGACAGGCGAGAGGCGGGGCCGGACCCCAGGGCATCTCCATCAAGAAAGACAGAGAAGGACCCAGAGATTCTCTCTCCGCTCTCACAGGCGGACACTGCTCCACCTGGAGAGGGTGCTTGGCCAGCAGGGTAAGGAGGCAGACGCGCGGGGCCCGGCCTGCGGCTCCCACGGCCCACACCCCGCCGACGGCCGCTCTGGTACGGATGCTGCTGAAGCCCCTGTCTCTGAGGCTTTTCTCCCCACACGCGTGCAGCCGTGCGACACATGTGCTCTCAGTCACAGGCCACGGACACAGAGACAGCCTGCTGGCTGAGGCAGGGGCCTGCCCTACTGCCCGGGGACTCGGCGTCCAGCAACAGGACCCCGCGTGGGCGCCTAGGGGAGGGGCAGAGGAGGGCCCCAGACACGCAAGGATGCCGCGGTGGCACCAGGGCCACTCGGGGAGGAAGGAGGCTCAGCTGGACCCGTGTTCCTCAACATGTGAGAGCCAGCCCTGAGTAGACAGACACGGAACTGTAAATGCTTCGAAGGAAAATATCCAAACACCACTCTGAATGCAGGGGGGCGCGAATCACCAAGGGAAAGAGGAGAAAATGTGGTCAGACTCAAAGGAGAGTTTTCTGGGCCTCTCGGGACTTGCTGGTCAGCAGGGACAGGGCGGCTGGAAACCTGGGGTGCCAAGGCAGAGTGGGCAGTCCTGCCACCTGTGCCTGGGCAGCGAGGGCCTGTAGAGGAGGAGCTGCTGGTGTTTTCAGAAGACAGGGCGGAAATCACAGAATTGGGTCTTTAGAAGCTCCCAGCTGTGACTCCAGCTGTGACATCCGAGGAAATTAGAAAAGTGGACTCTGACCTAGGGACTTCCTGGTTGTCCAGGGGTTAAGAGAGTTGGACTATAAAGAAAGGTGAGCGCCGAAGAATTGATGCTTTTGAACTGTGGTGTTGGAGAAGACTCTGGAGAGTCCCTTGGACTGCAAGGAGATCCAACCAGTCCATCCCAAAGGAGATCAGTCCTGGGTGTTCATTGGAAGGACTGACGTTGAAGCTGTGGCCACCTGATGCAAAGAACTGACTCATTGGAAAAGACCCTGATGCTGGGAAAGACTGAAGGTGGGAGGAGAAGGGGACGACAGGGTGAGATAGTTGGATGGCGTCACCGACTCGATGGACATGAGTTTGAGCAAACTCCAGGAGCTGGTGACGGACAGGGAGGCCTGGCGTGCTGTGGTCCATGGGTCGCAGAGTTGGACAGGACTGTGACTGAACTGAGGGTTAAGGATCGCCTTGCAACACAGGGGGCACAGGTTTGATCCCTGGTCGGAGAACTAAGATCCCACGTGACGCTGCACCTACCGGGCTGGCGCTCTGGCCCACGCACAACCAGAGCCGGTGCACTGCACAGAAGGATCCCGCGTGCCACACCAAGCCCCAGCACAGCCAGACAAACAGAAACACAAACCAGGAAACTGACCCTGAAAACTGAGAGCCGCTCCATTTGACCGTGAGGACAGCTGGGTTCTTATGGACCCTAAACACCCATGTCTCCTTCGGAGGGGCGCAGAAGGCAGTCTGGGGGCCTCGAAGAGAAAGCTGAGGGGCAGAGAGCAGGGGGCTCCCAAGACACAAGGCCCTCGGCTCCCCCTGATGGCAGGGCGAGCAGGTGGGGCCCCAACAGTGGGGGAGCCCCACCCCGGATCAGTGAGATGCAGGAGCCAGCCTGGGCCAGCACTGCCGAGATGGTCACCATAATGACACCACAGATCAGCACCCTGATGGGATGTTCACAGGTCTCCTGTTACTTCAGTGACTGGGGCCCCGCCCCGAGAGTGAGACCCGACCACCCACGTCCAGGTGAGGAGATGGCCCTGACCCTCCAGGAGCTCCAAACGGCAGGAGGTGGCATTTCTCAGGCCCCCCTGCAGTCCCCTCTCTCACGGCGGAACCTGTGCCGGCCCGGGAGGCAGGGGTGCGCGCCTGCGGCCGTGGTGCTGGGCCGGGATGAGCCCAGGGTCCGTCACGGCGGGAGGGTAGGCTGTGCGGTGGACACAGAGTCCACCTGCACCTCGGACTGCCCTCCAGGAACTGAAGAGTCTAAACTCTGCTGTTTTAGTTTATACTGGCTTCTACTCAGACGCCCTTGACGTTGTCGTTCAGTGGCTCAGTTGTGTTCAACTCTTTGTGACCCCAGGGACTGCAGCATGCCAGGCCTCCCTGTCCTTCACCAACTCCCAGAGTTCACTCAGACTCACGTCCATGGAGTCGGTGATGCCATCCAGCCATCTCCTCCTCTGTCATCCCCGTCTCCTTCTGCTCTCAGTCTTTCCCAGTGTCCGGGTCCACGTGCTTCTGTTTTCTAACGACAGATCTGCACGAACAGGAGTTCTGTGACACCCTGCTCTGGGCATCCTCGGCTCTGATCCTGAGAGCAGCTCTTCTAGTTCCTCTGTCCAGGGGCTTCCCAACTAGAGTCGCTCCAGCCAGGCTGGGCCAAGCACACGAGGCCAGGCCGGCCCACGGGGTCACACTGGGCAGCACGCACCTTCCTGCCCACTGTGGGCAGCGGGAGCTGCCACCCTGCAAGCCAGGGTGCCGGCCATCACAGCCACTCTCCACAAGGACCAGACCAGAAGTGGGGGGCAGTCAGGCCCTGGGGACACACGGGACCTCTCAGGAAGCACCCATGTCCTCAGATCCTCTGACACATGCAATTCTCTTTCATACAAGAAGCACGACATGTGTGTGCAAGCCCCATGGCCTGTGTGTGTGTTTGAGCAAAGTCTTCTCTCCAGGTGCTCATGCAGCACACACCTGCCCCGACTCGCTCGAGACAACTCACACCTGCCCACGGCCTCAGCCACAGCACACATCCCCCGAGACTGGAAGGCACGCACAGTCAGAATTCCATTCTACACGTGACGCTTCCCCGCCTGGTAAAGACAAGCAGGACAACACGACAAGAACCGTCACCTCCACGCGGAGTTTTTTGTCCTAAAAATGATACCACAGTGTTGCCAGGCTTCAGGGTCAAGTTTGCTTAAAATGATGCCCACCTTTGTGTCTAGATTTTTTAAATATGCTAAAAACAATCCAGGGTCACAGTGATAGAACCAAGGAAAACGATTTCTATTGAGATTATTTTGTTTTAAAAGTTCAAATGTTAGCACACTCTTTGCCCAATTAAACATGCTTTCAATAAGAGACACCAATGTCTTCTTTAAAAAGTTAATTTGCACATCTCTGTTCAAAACAATTAGGAAAACAATTATTAAGCAATTCATTACAAAGTGCAGGGAGGTCTGCTCACACCGAGATAAATTTCTTAACAACGTCCAGGTGACGAGGCCACAACAAGACACGTTAATCTCATGACTGCCACACCAGGTTGCCTTCCCCCCAGAATGGTTGTTTTAAAGTTGCTGCTGCTGCTGCTAAGTCGCTTCAGTCGTGTCCGACTCTGTGCGACCCCATAGACAGCAGCCCACCAGGTTCCCCTGTCCCTGGGATTCTCAAGGCAAGAACACTGGAGTGGGTTGCCACTTCCTTCTCCAATGCATGAAAGTGAAAAGTGAAAGTGAAGTCGCTCAGTCATGTCCGACTCTCAGCAACCCCATGGACTGTAGCCCGCCAGGCTCCTCCATCCACGGGATTTTCCAGGCAAGAGTATTTTAGTGGGGTGCCATTGCCTTCTCTGTGTTTTAAAGTTAGGTGCCTAAAAAACTTCATCTTAGAAAATATGGTCTGCCTGTGGTGAGGGGTCAGAGCTCATGAAGGATGGGCGGACTTTTCAGATCTCGGGGAGGGACGTGGATGTTGTTAGTGACCCAGCAAACCATCCGAGTGTGAGGCTCAGAGTGGCTCCCACTAGCCCACAGTTCTGGCGGGCACTTATATTGGAAGGAAGGGGTCCCCCTGGTTGGGGGCCTCCTGGGGGCAGCAGGCTTCCTGCCCAGGGTCCACCCATGGACCGTCACCCACCTGCTGGGCTCTCCCAGAGGGGCTTGTCCGAAAGATCGAGACGAGGGCTGACCGGGGAGGGGAGCCCGGCTCTCCTGGGGGTAATTAATTCCCTAGCGAGCGAGCGGCAGGGTGGGTGCAGACCCGGTCCCAGCAGCCTCGGTGCCGAGCACGGGAGGGAAGGAGGCGCATTTTCTTTAAGATTCGTGAGGAAGGCAGGGGCGCGGGGACCCCCTAATCCAGGGCCGGTGCTTTGTCTGTGCCCCTCCACCCGGCACCTCGCTCAGCTCCTTTGTGTCTGACTCTGTGTAAATGTGAAGTGGAAATCCTCGTGGTCAACACCCTAAGCCCTTCCTCCCAGGGGGCAGGCGGCCCTTTGTCACGGCTGCGTCTCCTTGGTGACGCCTCAGCAGAAAGGCCTGGAAGATCAGACAGAGGAGGCGGAGCCGGACCTCTGCCAGCAAGTTCTTCCCGAGGGGACCAGCGGGCGTTTCCATCGACAGGGCGAGGGTTCCATCCTCTGGTGTGTGCGGGAAGTCGGGCTTGGAGAGGAGACACTGCTTCTTGCAGGTTAGGGCTGAGCTGTGCTCCCAACTCACATGCCGAGTGCCAACCCCAGGTCCCCGGGAGGCACCTGGGGCAGGTCTGTAGAGGCAAGGGGGTGACCCTAACCCTGACCCCATAGGACTGTGTCCTGTAAGAAGGGATCAGGACACAGACATGCACACAGGGACGACCGTGTGAGGACTCGGGGGGACGACAGCATCTACGCCTGAGGAGATGGGCCTCAGGAGGACCCAGGCCTGCAGGCACCTGGATCTGGGGTTCTAGCATCCGGATGCGAGACACACGTCTGAGCTGGAGAGAACCGGGAACCCGTGCCCCATGCCCACCTCAGCCAGACCACGGCCACAGCCACGCTCCTGCTCTGTGTCCTGAGCCTCGGGCCGAGCGGGAGCACAGAGGGTCTCCTGAGCTTCGGGCCCTGTGGGAGGGCGGGGCGGGGGGTTCTCCTGAGCCTTGGGCCCTGCGGGAACACGGAGGGTCTCCTGAGCCTCGGGTCCTGCGGGAGCACAGAGGGTCTCCCAGGCTGCCACCAGGACAGCCAGTGCCCGAGGGCAGGCGGGCAGGTCCTGGCCAGGCTCCAGGGTCTGGCCTGGCCGCTTCCAGGTCTGAGCCGTGGGCCTGCGGGCCAGGGCTCTGCTGTGCACATGCGCTTGACCTGAAGCCCCTCTACCTGGACTGAGGGATATAGTCTGTCCAGGGTCCAGCCCAGGGGGACAGGAGAGGCCCTGCTGGGGACGCAGGACGCCATGCAGATGGCCCCTGGGGCCACACTGAGAAGGAGGGCGCCCAACTTGGGGCGCTCGGCCAGAGGGACCGGCCGGCGGAAGCACGGCAGGAAGCTGAACTTTGTCCTCGGGGACTTAGGTCGGAGATCAGGATCACAAAGGTCAGCGTTTTGGGAGAAACAGCACAGATAAAGACACGAGGGAGAAAAAATGACTCCAAAATGTCCTTGTCCTGCAGCTTCGGGCGCCTGGCGGCAGTTACTGATTCATGGCAGTGTGTCTGTCCACCGCTGTCCTGATACACATGCGATTCTGTGGTGTGTGCTGAGTCGCTTCGGTCGTCTCCGCCTCTGCGCGATCCTGTGGACTGCAGCCCGTCAGGCCCTTCTGTGCGTGGGACTCCAGGCAAGAATCCTAGAGAGGGTTGCCATTTCCTTCTCCAGGGGATCTTCCGGACCCAGGGATTGAACCTGGGTCTCTTACGTCTACCTGCATTGGCAGGCGGGTTCTTTACCACTAGGAACACCTGGGAAGCCGTATTCTGTAGAGCGTCTATGAAATAACTTCTAAAGCACGAGAAAAAGATGAAATAAACAGCATTTAAAAGTAACTCCCTATATTACATGATCACATAAAGATCATTTTGCTCTCAAATATACTTCAGTGATAACCAGTTTCAAACATATGGTTGCATCAGTTCAGTTCAGTTCAGTTGCTCAGTCACGTCTGACTCTTTGCAACTCTATAGACTAGGCTTCATTATTTTTTGTAAGATTGGATTTATACCTTGTCCTAAAGACATCTGAAGGTCTGATACTAACAGTGTATTATTTTGATCCTTGTTCTAATGGCTCTTGAAGCTGTAAGGTCTCACACTATTCAGCTATTCAGTTTAGTCGCTCAGTCGTGTCCGACTCTCTGCGACCGACCCCATGGACTGCAGCACGCCAGGCCTCCCTGTCCATCACCAACTCCCGGAGTTTACTCAAACTCATGTCCACTGAATAGGTGATGCCACCCAACCATTTCACCTCTGTTGCCCCCTTCTCCTCCCGCCTTCAATCTTTCCCAGCTTCAGAGTCTTTTCAAATGAGTTGGCTCTTCACATCAGGTGGCCAAAGTATTGAAGCTTCAGCTTCAACATCAGTCCTTCCAAAGAATATTCAGGATTGATTTCCTTTAGGATTGACTAGTTTGCTCTCCTTGCAGTCCAAGGGACTCTCAAGAGTCTTCTCCAACACCACCATTCAAAAGCATCAATTCTTCAGCACTCAGCCTTCTTTATGGTCCAACTCACATCCATCCATAAATACTGGAAAAACCATAGCTTTGACTAGATGGACCTTTGTTGGCAAAGTAATGTTTCTGCTTTTTAATATGCTGTCTGAGTTGGTTCATAGCTTTTTTTCTAAGGAGCAAGCGTCTTTTTAATTTCATGGCTGCAGTCACCATCTGCAGTGATTTTGGAGCCCAAGAAAATAAAGTCTCTCACTGTTCCCATTGTTTCCCCAACTATTTGCCATGAAGTGATGGGACCAGATGCCATGATCTTTGTTTTTTGAATGTTGAATTATAAGCCAGCTTTTTCACTCTCCTCTTTCACTTTCATCAAGAGGCTCTTTAGTTCTTCTTCACTTTCTGCCATCAGGGTGCTGTCATCTGTGCATCTGAGGTTATTGATATTTCTCCCAGCAATCTTCATTCCAGCTTGTGCTTCAGCCAGCCTGGCATTTTGCATGATGTACTCTGCACATAAGTTAAATAAGCAAGGTGATAATATACAAGCTTGATGTACTCCTTTCTCAATTTGGAACCAGTCAGTTGTTCCATGTCTGGTTCTAACTGTTACTTCTTGACCTGCATACAGATTTCTCAGGAGCCAGGTAAGGGGGTCTAGTATTCCCATCTCAAAGGCTTTAGCAGAGTTGGTGAAGCAAAGTAGATGTTTTCTGAAACTCTGTTGCTTTTTCTGTGATCCAATGGATGTTAGCAATTTGATATCTGGTCCTTCTGCCTTTTCTAAGTCCAGCTTGAACATCTGGAAGCTCTTGGTTCACATACTGTTGGAGCCTGGCTTGAAGAATTTTGAGAATTACTTTACTAGCATGTGAGATGAGTGCAATTGTGCAGTAGTTTGAGCATTCTTTGGCATTGCCTTTCTTTGGGATTGGAATGAAAACTGACCTTTTACAGTCCTGTGGCCACTGCTGAGTTTTCCAAATTTGCTGGCATATTGAGTGTAGCACTTTCACTGAGCTATTTCAAATCCTAAAAGGTCTCACATAGAAAGAGAAATATCTCCAAATGTCTCCTTTGCTCTGAAGGTTCATTTTATCTGCAAATATTTTCTGGGAAGCCTCCAATCCATCCGTCCGTCCATCCATCCGGACGCTGTGAACACGGGTCCATACAGCCCTTCAGTTCTTTTGAAATATTTCACCACATAACCAGCCAACCCCTGTGTGTGCCAGAAATTTTCTGGTTTGTCCCTATTTTTGTACAAAATTTATGACAAAGTTTGTACGACAGTCTTGTATTAATAAAATAAAAATAAAAGAATAAAAAATTTTTAATGGCAGAGTTCAATCTTTTGGATACAGTCATGAATTTTCATTTGTTCTCCTGCGTGGATTTTCCAGAACGGGGCTCAGTATCTAACTGCATCCCCAGCACATTTCTGGTTTGGAATTAGACATCTATGCAAATCTCATTTCTGTGTTTTAACCATGCTTTTAATATCTAATCTTCTGCTCTAATATCTTGGTCACTAACTGTGTGGAGATAATTAAGTGATAGAGCCAGACAATTACTCAGTGGGCAGAGAGGAGACCATCCCTTACATTTATATAAATGCACTAGCTTTAAATAAAACAACTGAATGCATTTGGAGACCCGTCTAAAGCGGGCGACTTGAGAAACCGTTTGATCGCACGGTCGATTCAATCAGCAACTGGCTGGCTGGGTTCATTTTTATTTTTATTTTTTCATGGGACTGACCAGGCAATTCAGTCAATAGTTGTCAAAATTGGAGTCCAGAACAGGCACAGCTGGACCAGCCTAAAGTTAATTAAAAATCAAGAGCAGGATAAATGA
The DNA here is from genome assembly GCF_003369695.1 of Bos indicus x Bos taurus. Classification (NCBI taxonomy): domain Eukaryota; kingdom Metazoa; phylum Chordata; class Mammalia; order Artiodactyla; family Bovidae; genus Bos; species Bos indicus x Bos taurus. The sequence continues at coordinate 947,587 of NC_040079.1, read as the reverse complement.
AACGCGGCTCCTTCGAGGGAGCCTGGAGGCGGAGGGGGGCATCTCTTCTCTCTTAAAGGGGCCCGAGAGCAGCCGCCACGGGAAGCAGGCGGTTTTCCTGGTGGACAGTTCGTCCCTGTGAGGCCGAGTGCTGTTCCTGTGTTAAATGGGAAACGTGTAAAACTAGCCTACGGTCTGGATGCCATCTGGTGTGGTGGGGGGCCCGCAGGCAGCCAGGAGCCCAGCACCCGGCCTGGCACGGCGCAGATACGCTGGTGGCCGTCGGGGACCCAGCCTCTCTACCCGCGTGCATCCAGCCCGGCACCACCCCATCAGAGCAGCCCAACCCCGCCTCCCCGCCGGACCAGCGCGTGGCTCCTGACTGGCCTCCCCACCAGCCCCCGCGACCTTGTCCTCTCTGAGCCCCGGCCGCTGCCTGCCCGGTCTCTGCCCAGACAGCTTGCATCGTATGGATGTCCAGCTGCCTGAGCCCCCTAGGTGGCCAGAACTTGTCACCGTACCCTGAGCGCCCAGAACAGCAGACACTTAGTCTCCCAGAGTCTAGAGGCCGAGGCCTGAGGTCAGGGTGTGGGGGCCCCCACCCAGGTCTCCACGGACGGGTGCCTTGCCTTCGGCACCCAGCCCCGCTGCGGCCTCTGCTCTGTCCCATGCTGCCCGCTCTCTAAGGACACGGCTGCACAGGGTTAATGGCCCACCTGCCCCTGCAAGGCCTCATCTCAACTAAAGTAGTGACACAGAGCCACCCTGGCTCCAAACAAGGGGCTGTTCAGGGCCCTGGATGGGACTGGACGTCCACAGCAGCCTAAGCACCTTCTTGTCCCACGTAACCCGGGGACTGGAGCCTTCGGCCACCAGAGTCTCTTCGGAATACAAGGAGTTTCTCGTTTATTTCCATATGCTAATTCATCACACACTGCTGACTTGTCTTCACATTTCTCCCACTAGATTTTAAGGCAATGGAGGGCAGGATCTGTGACTTTTTATCTTTAAATTCACCTCTATTTCAGCACTGAAATTGGAAAGCCTTGGAAAGCCTTGAGAATGAAGCCTCCGGAGTGTATGGTTCCAGAGCCGAGTGTGGACCCTGAGGTTAACAAAGTGCTTATGGAATGAAACAAGGAACCTTTAATACACATAAACACACACCCAGGGCCTCTTATCCAACATAAGATGCTGTGTAAGAAGGACCCACACAGCTGGCATGTGGAACGTGCGCTGTTCAGATGCAGAGGGACAGCTGGACCGTCCTCGGGGTGGACGGATAAACCGAGACTAGAGTTTAAACTTGGAGAAGGCGATGGCCCCCACTCCAGTGCTCCTGCCTGGAAACTCCCACGGACGGAGGAGCCTGGTGGGCTGCAGTCCACGGGGTCGTGAAGAGTCGGACACGACTGAGCGACTTCACTTTCACTTTTCAGTTTCATGCATTGGAGAAGGAAATGGCAACCCACTCCAGTGTTCTTGCCTGGAGAATCCCAGGGACGGCGGAGCCTGGTGGGCTGCCGTCTATGGGGTCGCACAGAGTTGGACACGACTGAAGCGACTTAGCAGCAGCAGCAGCAGCAGAGTTTAAACTGGAGCCCGACGCCGGGGCCAGAAGGCTGGACGGATTCCCATCCATGAGGCTTAGCGGACCTCAGAGACAAGTGGAGGAAAGGCTGGCCAGGCCTGTGCACTGCCCAGACCCCCGGGAGCCCCGTCCCCCTCTTCATGCCTGGGCCCCCGTGCTGTACATGTCTCAGTGTGAAGCTCAGTGGCCCAGAGCCAAGGGCTGTGAGGGCCGGAGCCGACTGGCGGCCAGTCTCCGAGGGGGCAGAGTCCAAGCCCACCAAGGCTACCGGCTCCTGAGACCAGCTGGGACAACAGCTGGGAGCTGCTGGGAGGGAGCTGAGGGCTGGTCACCGCGGCCCGGGAGACAGACGGGCCCTCCCCATGGGCAGAGCACAGAGCTGGTCCACCGGACGGTGGCCTCTCCAGGGCCGTCTCCCCACTTCCTGCCCCTGTGGCCAGGGGGCGGCTGGGGGCCCACAACTCCCGGGTTCTGGGACGTCGAGGGGAGGCCTGGCCACCAGGCTCGCCACCACCTGGCTGCTTCCAGGCCATGCTCTGGGGGGACTGACTCAGGATTCACAACGGCTCTGAAGTCAAAGTCACGGACTTCCCTGCACCCTCGGAGTCACACCACACGCAGGATGAGAGCTTCAGGACGAGAGCAAAGAGGTCAGCACGGCGAGTCCCACCTTGATGCCAAAACATTCAGATGTTTTACTGAAACATTGGTTGTTTCTACAGATGCTTCCAGGGCTTCCAGTTTGCCAGGGCCAGAATGAGCGCTTTGTGGGCCTGCTGGGCACCGAGGCGGCCCATGGACATCCAGGAGGGCTGCAAAGGTCACCGATGGGGACAGCTCAGCTGGGCTCCACGGTGCCCAGAACGCCCCCCGCCTGGGCCCTCCCAGCGTGCATGGAGTGGGGTGGGGTCTTACATGCCAGCTGCCACGGCACAGCACGGCCGCACAGTGCCTCGGGAGAAAGCCGGGCTCCCAGGCCCCAGGGTCACTGTTAGGGCCCGATGCCCCTCTCGCCTCACCTGCCGAGACCTGGGCCCCTGGGGTGCGCTGCTTCCTGAACTTCAGCCTTTGGAGGAGCACACTCCCGGGGGCCCGGCCCCGACCCCTGAACCCCAGGCCCAAGGTGGACGTGAGCGTCCTGAGTCAGCGCTCCTGACAGTGAGCACCACCTCTGGGGGCTCCGGGGCACTCGGCCGGGAGGCGCCCGGAGTGTCTGCTCCAGCCCACAGCCAGCAGCCCCACTTCACCTGCAGGCCCTGCCCACCCCTCACGGCTACTAAGCCCTCAGCTCCTCTGCTATTTACCGAGGGAAGGCTTCCTAGGGAGTGAGGCTGGCACAGGGTTAAAGTTCCTGCAAACACATACCTGCACTCGTGTACACGCATGAACGCACACACACACCAGGACTGCGCTGTCCTGCCTGCGACGTGTCCCGGGCTGGACGGGGTGAGACACGGCCCACCGCCAGGCTGACTGTCGGCTTGAGGATAGGACAAGTGCACTCAGCAAACTCCGCCAGCTGCGTCCTGCCGGCTCCCCCGCTGGTGGCCGGGGAGGGGGAAGGCAGCCGGGGGGGCGGGTGGGAGGCGTCGCTGCCCCTTTCCTGTGCCCAGCACCCAGTGAGCCCCCTGGAAGGGCCACGTGCTCCCAGCCTTGACCTTCTCTGTGATTCTGGTTTCTACAGGAGGCTCAGATGGAGCCGGAAAGCCAGTGAGAGGGAGGCCCTTCCGGCCACAGGGCTGCCCTCCCGCCTCTTCTCCCTGGCTTCTAAATTCTTCCCCACTTCACACCACATCTCCCCTCCTCCTCACCCGGCCGCCCACCACCTCACAATTTGGACTTCCACAGAACCCGAGAGTCCTTGGCAGCCTGGGTCCAGCCCTGAGGTGCTGGGAGGAACCCACTACATGCACGTCTGGCCAGGTGGGGTCGGGGCCGCCCTGCACCGCACCACCCAGCCCCTGAGATGCCCCCGGGCTTCCTGTTCCTCTGCCCCCTCCAGGCCCAACTGGATGGGCTGCTGCCCACCCAGCTCTCACCTCCCCAGTTGCCAACACACCAGCCCCTCACCTGGAACCCAAGGCCCCTTCCTTCCAGCCCACTTCTGACAACCACAGACCTTCCATCCGGACGCCAGCACGAGGGCTGAGTCCCACAGCCCTGCCCCCACAGACTGGACCACAGGGAGCCTAGTCCTGGACACTGGGCACTCCCCAAGACCAGAGCGTGGACGGGTCCACCTGCCTGTGCCTGCTGCCCCACCTCGACCCCCGCCTACCTGCTCCGAGATGCTGCGGTGTCAGCTCCGCACCTGGAGCCACCCTCCCCTCAGGCCTGTGACTCTGACACACGAGTGGAGGCCAGGGGAGGCCAGTCCTCCTCCTCCCAAGGACGGGGCCGTGGCCACGGCTGCAGGGAAGGAAGCTGGTCCTCGTCTGGGGAGACGTCTGCGAGGGCTGCTTCCCACAAGGTCAGGGTCGAGATCCGACTCCTGTGTGCTCACCGACTTGCCTCTTGTGTGCGCCCCGATGCCGGGCCAGCTTCCTTCACAGGGAGTCTGGACGACTGAACCGGTAAGCGAGTGCTGTGACTTCACCAGGAAGTCCTGTGGTCCCTGCTGTCGCGGGAGACCACTTGCTAACTATTCTGCACCCCCTCCCACCCTGGCTCCGGGACTGACTCTGCTGCAGCACGTCTTCTGGGCCATCATCCCGTAGGTATCTCAGCGCCGCGGAGAAGGAGCTGAGGAGCAGCAGTCTCGGGTGGACTGGGCCACCAGAGTGCGCCTAAACCCTAATGCTGTGTTTATAGCTCTTGCTGTGGCAAATGATCCCTCTCACACACCATAAACACCCACATACATGCACACACACACACACACACACATGTCCACACACCACATGGGTACACAATGTGCACACACACCACACACGTCCACACACACACGTGCATATCCAAGCACACTCTCACACATGTACACACACACACACACGTGTACACACATCACATTGGTACACAATGCGCACACACACCACACATGTACACACACATACACACGTGCATACCCAAGCACACTCTCACACATGTACACACGCACACACACACGTGTACACACATCACATAGGTACACAATGTGCACACACACCACATGTCCACACACACACGTGCATATCCAAGTACACTCTCACACATGTACACACGCACACACACGTGTACACACATCACATTGGTACACAATGCGCACACACACCACACATGGACACACACATACACACGTGCATACCCAAGCACACTCTCACACATGTACACACACACACGTGTACACACATCACATAGGTACACAATGTGCACACACACCACACATGTACACACATACATACGTACGTACCCCAGCACTCTCACACATGCACACACACACGTGTACACAATACGCACACACACCACACATGTACACACATGTGCATGCCCCAGCACACTCTCACACATGTACACACTCACACACACGTGTACACACACATGTGCATACCCAAGCACACACACATGTACACACACACACCACACATGTGCACACAATGCTTGCACATGCACATGTCACAGTGCACACATATACTTAAACACGCAACACATGTGTACACACACCACGCATGTACACGTGCATACACATCACACACACACACACATGTACACACCTCACACGTACTAGGTAAATGCACCCCCTTGAAAGAACAGACTCGACACTGGCACCGCCACAAACAACCCTAGTTGCGGACAAGCCCCTGTTGGCGGACACAGTCCCTGGAGCTTCCCCTCTCCCCCTGCCCCCTCCTGCCGCTGCTCCTCTGGGTCCAGGCCCCCAGGCGGTGAGGACCTGCTCGGCTCACCAGGAGCAGGGACATGGGGCACCTGCGATGGTGAGTCTTCACCTCCAGGGAAGAATGAGCCCAGAAGTCACAGGACACTGTCCCCCCAAATCATGAGGACGACGCTCCAGGTCACGGCAGCAGAACCCAGCCTGGAGGAAGCTCAGTGTGAGACGCTATACAAACCCTGCCCCCTGAACTCCAAGTCCTGCAGGAGAAGCCAGGGGGTGGAGGAAGGCGACTTTGCCGGCTGCCTGGGTGGAGACCACTTTCTCCCTTCTGTAAGAAGGACACTGGTGCTCTGGGGTCTTGGCTCAGACATGGGTTGGGATGTGCGCCGTGGATCCCCCAGGTCCCAGGCCTTCGGGACGGACCCAGAACTTGCAGCACTGGCTGCCCTGTGCCTCCGGCCTGCAGGCAGCAGACTGCAGCCTCAGGATGGACGGCCAGTTGCTCGTCACGAGTCGTCTCTCTTTACCGTGGTGGTTCTGTTGCCCTTGGGAGCCCTGGCTGACACTTGGGGGTGGTGCTCATGGCTCACCCACCACGCGCACAGACGTACACGATGAGGCTCCGCCGCGGTGCTGGCAGCAGCTCCCCCCGGCAGGTGAGGGGAGGCTGAGGCGCACGGCACAGGGCCACCAGTGGAGACGTGTCAGGAGGAGTCGGGTGAGGTTGGGGGGTCCCGGGGCCCCAGAGGAGGCTAGTGGCCCGCGGGGATGCCCCCAAACCCGACTTCTGGGAGGAGGGTCTCCTGAAAACACTGAGATTGACCGACTCCATCTGCACAGGAGCGGCGCGCGGGGCGCCGGGCGGGGGCTGGGGGTCGAGGCTCAGCTGAGAGACCTGAGCCTGTGAGACCCCCGCCCTGGGGTCACGCTCTTCTCCTCTCAGTATACAGCCCCCCACCCCGTGCTGGGGACTGAGATGTCCCTGAGCCGGAAACGTGAGGTCCTGATGGTGTGTGTGGGGGGCAGGACAGGAAAATAGACAGGGTGTCAGAGTCACACAATCTGAGTGCGGAGACCGCAGCCCCCAGCCGGCCCCTACGGGGAGAGCTTGGGGGGACCCCTTCAGGGGTCACATGTCCACGTGTTCTCCAGATGACCAGACCACCCCGAGACTGCTCTACTTGAGTCGGGTTAAAGTGAACGGGAAGGGCACGTTGGGTCATAATTTAACATACACATCTGTCAACATCCTGATTCGACAGAGATCAGTGTCAACATCCTGATTCGACAGAGATGAGTCGTGACGCAGAGCGAGTCCCGTCCAGGGGGTGGGGGCTGTCCCATCGCCGGCTGAGGGCCGCGTCTGCTACTTGGCTGGGGCTGAAGCCACCAGCTCGTGTCCGGCCTGCTCGGGCTTACGAGCGTGAACTAGCGAAGGCTCTGCTTCCCTGGAGGCCCGAGTCTAAGGGGGTCCCAAGCACGGGGGTCTGAGGGGCCCGGACGCCCCTATGCGGGAAGGCCAGGCACGTCGAGGGGCCAGCGGCCGTGTGTGGCCCACCGCGTCAGAGCTCACTGGCCAGGGGTCTGTGCGCTGTCCTCACAGCTGCGACGGGCCGGGGCAGTCACGGGGACACACGCACCGTGTCCTGCGGTCGCCATCTTTTCTCTTTAAAATCATACATGTTTCATTAAGCTTCAGGCAGAGTGGCTTCTGATTTATGGTAATTGTCAACAAAGACACAATTTTAACCCTGCAGAAGCTTGGAGTTAACCGGCACGAGACTATGTAGTTTTTCCTTAAAAAAAAAAAAAGGAGGGAGGGCCCAGTGTGCCACACACACACCCCCACACCCACACCCACACACACACCCCCACACCCCCACACCCCCACACACACCCACACACACACACACCCCCACACCCACACACCCACACACCCCCACACACAATGCAGAGGATGCTGGGGGCAGTGAGCTGGCCCGTCGCTAAGGCCCGCCACGCGGGTGGAGCTGGTCTCCAGCGGCCACACCTGACCCGGCGGACACCCCGTCCCCGAGCCCCGAGTGCTCATGGCCTGGGAGACTCCAGTGAGAGGCATTTCCATATCAAACCCAATTTAGATGAAAAGTCTTGGTTTAAAAAAAAAAAAAGCCAGTGCATCAATAGTCCCTTGATTAGATTTTCATCTCCTGAGCAGACAAATATGAATATTTATTACCTTGGATGCAGACTTTCCTCCTTCCATTGCTCTGTTCTTGAATATTATCCACCACTAATTTTTATGAAAATTTGGGCAACATAATGTTTTCACATAAACTGACAGTTCTTGAGATAATCCCGTTATCGTCTGGTTGAAAATGACAGCTTCCGCTTATTCATGTGTTAACGAGGGATTAAATATTGTTTTTAGTCCTATAATCTAAGATGGACTGGAAATTAAAAATTGAACATTGTACATTAGCAGGGCTTTGTTTGCATTTACTTAGAGAAGATCCATAAATTAGCAGTTTAACAAGCAGGCCCTTTAATGTTGCTGCCAGAGGCAACACGACGGACATTTCTAAGTAAATCCTAAAATAAGTTGTCGTCTACCTGCTGTACACCCAGAGGAAAGCAAGCCACAGAAAGACGGCCTTCACCAAAGAAACACAATGGCAACACAACAGAAAGTGCTCCAGTGTCGGGGATCACTCAGCCTCCCTCCTCTCCCCAGGGAGCACTGTGTCTTCATCACGCCCTGGTCCTCACATCCTGAGACAGGCCTGCCCTGCACAATCGCCGACGGGGCCCGGTGGGTGGGGAGCACGCCAGTCCTCCCCAGTGAGCGGCCGTGGGCACCGGGGAAGATTGTGCATCTGAACCAGGTGATTCAGTCAGTTCATCACTCAGCCGTGTCTGATTCTTTGCAACGCCATGGACTGCAGCACGCCAGGCCTCCCTGTCCCTCACCAACTCCCGGAGCTTGCACAAACCTAGGTCCATCAAGTCGGTGATGCCGTCCAACCATCTCATCCTCTGTCATCCATCCCCTTCTCCTGCCTTCAATCTTTCCCAGCATCAGGGTCTTTTCAAATCAGTCAGTTCTTCACATCAGGTGGCCAAAGTATTGGAGTTTCAGCTTCAGCATCAATCCTTCCAATGAACATTCAGGACTGATTTTCTTTAGGATGGACTGATTGGATCTCCTTGCAGACCAAGGGACTCTCAAGAGTCTTCTCCAACACCACACTTCAAAAGCATCAATTTTTCACTGCTCTGCTTTCTTTATAGTCCAACTCTCACATCCATACATGACCACTGGAAAAACCATAGCTCTGACTATATGGACCTTTGTCAATAAAGTAACGTCTCTGCTTTTTAATATGCTGTCTAGGTTTGTCATAACTTTTCTTTCAAGGAGCAAGCATCGTTTTAATTTCATGGCTGCAGTCACCATATGCAGTGATTTTGGAGCCCAAGAAAATAAAGTTTGTCACCGTTCCCATTGTTTCCCCATCTATTTGCCATGAAGTGATGGGACCAGATGCCATGATCTTCATTTTCTGAATGTTGAGTTTTAAGCCAGCTTTTTCACTCTCCTCTTTCACTTTCATGATATTTCTCCCAGCAAACTTGATTCCAGCTTGTGCTTCATCCAGCCTGGCATTTTGCATGATGTACTCTGCATATAAGTTAAATAAGCAGGGCGATAATACACAGCCTTGATGTACTCCTTTTCCAATTTGGAACCAGTCTGTTGTTCCATGTCGGGTTCTAACTGTTGCTTCTTGACCTGCATACAGATTTCTCAAGAGGCAGGTCAGGTGGTCTGGTATTCCCATCTCTTTCAGAATTTTCCCGTTTGTTGTGATCCATACAGTCAAAGGCTTTGGTGTAGTCAATAAAGCAGAAGAAGATGTTTTTCTGGAATTTTCTTGCTTTTTCTATGATCCAACAGATGTTGGCAATTTGATCTCTGGTTCCTCTGACTTTTCTAAATCCAGCTTGAATATCTGGAAGTTTTCAGTTCACGTACTGTTGAAGCCTGGCTTGGAGAATTTTGAGCATTACTTTGCTAGTGTGTGAGATGAGTACAAGTGTGTGGTAGTTTGAGCATTCTTTGGCATTGGCTTTCCTTGGGACTGGAATGAAAACTAACCTTTTCCAGTCCTGTGGCCACTGCTGATTTCAAAATTGGCCGGCATATTGAGTGCAGCACTTTAACAGCATCATCTTTCAGGATTTGAAAGAGCTCAGCTGGAATTCCATCACCTCCACTAGCTTTGTTTGTAGTGATGCTTCCTAAGGCCCACTTGATTTTGAACTCCAGGATGTCTGGCTCTAGGTGAGTGATCACACCATCGTGGTTACCCAGGTCATTAAGATCTTTTTTATAGAGTTCTTCTGTGTATTCTTGCCACCTCTTCTTAATATCTTCTGCTTCTGTTAGGTCCATACCATTTCTGTCCTTTATTGTGCCCATCTTTGCATGAAATGTCCCCTTTGTGTCTCTAATTTTCTTGAAGAGATCTCTAGTCTTTCCCCTTCTATTGTTTTCCTCTATTTCTTTGCATTGATCACTTAGGAAGGCTTTCTTATCTCTCCTTGCTATTCTCTGGAACTCTGCATTCAGATAAATATCTTTTCTTTCCTCCTTTGCCTTTAGCTTCTCTTTTCTCAGCTATTTGTAAGGCCTCCCCAGACAGCCATTTTGCCTTTTTGCGTTTCTCTTTCTTGGGGATGGTTTTGATCACCACCTCCTGTACAATGTTGCAAACCTCCGTCCACAGTTCTTCAGGCATCTGTCTACCAGATCTAATCCCTTGAATCTATTTGTCACTTCCACTGTATAATTGTAACGGATTTGATTTAGGTCATACCTGAATGGTCTAGTGCTTTTCCCTACTTTCTCAATTTAAGTCTGAATTTTGCAATATGGAGTTCATGATCTGAGCCACAGTCAACTCCTGGTCTTATTTTTTGCTGACTGTACAGAGCTTCTCCATCTGTGGCTGCAAAGACTATAATCAATCTGATTTTGGTATTGACTATCTGGTGAAGTCCATGTGTAGAGTCGTCTCTTGTGTTGTTGGAAGATGGTGTTTGTGACGGGGGAGCCTGGTGGGCTGCCGTCTATGGGGTCGCATAGAGTCGGACACGACTGAAGCGACTTAGCAGCAGCAGTGAGGTCTCTTGGCAAAACTCTGTTAGTCTTTGCTCTGCTTCATTTTGTACTCCAATGAGGTAGCTGTTGGGCTTCCCTGTGGCTCAGAAGGTAAAGAATCTGCCTACAATGCAGAAGACCCAGGTTCAATCCCTGGGCCAGGAAGATCCCCTAGAGGAGGCATGGCAACCCACTCCAGTATTATTGCCTGTAGAATCCCATGGACAGAGGAGCCTGGCGGGTTACACTCCATGGGTTCGCCAAGAGTTGTATAGGACTGAGCAACTAAAGCTTGCAAGCTGCCTTGCAAGGTAGCCTGCTGTTACCTTATTGCTACAACTGGGGTCCCAGATCAAACCATGGATCTGGTGGAGCTCTGGGCAAGACCATCCCACAGGCTTCTAGGCGTCCACAGTACCTTGTATTTGTTTGCGCTTATCTCTGTGACCGGCATGTAGAATTGTTCACATTTTCATTTATTGTCTGGCACGGTGTAGCGCATAGGACAGGGACATTTCTTGGAAGCCGACTCGTCCAGGCGATACTGAGTCTAATGAGACACCAACAGGACAGAGTTGACTACGGCTCAGTGCTGGGGGCTGAGCCATGACCCCAGGACCCGAGGGTCTGTCCGTATTTGGAGATGAGCCTTTAAGGAGAGAATTAAGGTAAAATGAGGTCCTATGGTGGGTTATGATCTAGTGTGACTGGGGTCCTTATAAGAGGACATGATCAGGACACGGCCACGCATGGGGGGTGACCACGTGAGGATATGGAGGAGCAGTGTCCACGGGCCAAGGAGAGAGGCCTTGGGAAGGATGCCCGGATGTCAGATCCCAGCTCCCAGGACGCCCAAGCACAGGGCCCCCGAGGCGGCCCCAGGAAACCAGAGCATCAGCGTGCAGACGCTCACCCTGGCCGCCCTTCCCCTCCACTGAAGGCAGTGTCGCCACAAGGAACAGCAAAGAGTTAGACGTCTTTACTGCTGGGTGAAGTCGAGTGCTTGTCAAGGGAAGGAGACCTCTTATAAAATTTATTTTTGCTTTACGCTCTCGCTCAAAACCAGAGCTGTGGCTCAGAGTTTACACTCGCAGAGGCCTGACTCACCTCTGAAAACATCTTCCTTCCTCAGGAACAAGAGGTGGAGTCTGTGCAGACACGCCGATTGTGAGTCTGGTGCCCCCCTCCCCCGAGGGGCTGGGCGCCATCACCCCAGGGAGGCGCTCTCCCTACACCTGCTGTTCTGGGGCCCCCCGAAGAGTGACCATGAGTAAGATGCAGGCAGGAAGGGCCGTCCCTGTGTCAGCAGGACAGCCCCAGGCTCTGGTCCAGGTGCATCCGGGGGGCCCTGTGCGTGGCAGGACCACTGCCTCATTCTAGGAGCCAAGCTCACTCACTTGCCCACCCCCACCTTGCAGCTTATCCAGAAGTTGGGAAGTTCAGGTTTTACACTTGTCTCCCTTGGACAGCAAGGAGATCAAACCCATCAATCCTAAAGGAAATCAACCCTGAATATTCACTGGAAAGACTGATGCTGAAGCTGAAGTTCCAGTACTTTAGCCCCTGATGTGAAGAGCTGACTCATTGAAAAAGACCCTGATGATGGGAAAGATTGAAGGTAGGAGAAGGGGACGACAGAGGATGAGATGGTTGGATGGCATCACCGACTTGATGGACATGAATCTGAGCAAATTCCGGGAGATGGTGAAGGACAGGGAATCCTGCTATGCTGCCGTCCATGGGATCGCAGAGTCAGACATGACTCAGTGACTGAACAACGAAGCAACGTGTCTCACGACCTTTGCCGCTAACACCTTCACGTGTGCAGTTAACCTCGCTTTGAAATACACCCTACTCACCGAGTGCAGCTGGTGTCACATGTCTCAAGAAGTGCCTACGGGGTTTCAACTTTCACGAATCTCGAGAAAAAGATGAACAACAAGATGGCGAGAATTAACTAATTTAATGACAAGTAACAAATTAGACTCTACGTTTCATGTTGTCTTTGAAGTGTGCAATTGTCAGGAAGGTCTATCAGGGAACACTTCCGTGCATTTCTCAGGACGGGCACAGACAGTGGTTCGGTCCAGTTCTCCAGCCCTGATTCCTCCACCATAGTTCACACCTGTCAGATGGGCGGCAGGGAGCTGGGGACCATGTGTGTGCCTGTGTGTACATGTGTGTGCATGTGTGTGAGTGCACAGGGGCCTGGGGAGCAGGGGACCCAATGTAGCCCAAGGTCCATTCACTCAAACTTGACTCTTAATCAGCTGGAGAGGTAAACCCCGCTAACCAACCAGGTGAGCAAGGCACCTTAACCCCGAAAGGAGAGAAATTTGGTTGTGGGTCAGCGGACAGGCGCGCCTGGTGCTTGGATGGTGTCTGTGATTTGTGGGTGTTGAGGGCAAACCGTCTCCCCGAAAGCTGTGCACCTCCTCAGCCCCAGTCCTGGGAAGGAGCCTCCCTGGCCATGGGGTCTTGGCGGGGGTGATCCAGGGAAGCGAGGTCACTGGGGGGCAGGGCGGCCCTAGTCCTCCTAAGAGGAGACACCCGGGGAGGCCGTGAGGCGGCGGGGCAGAGGCTGAAGGAGGCCGGCGAGGACAGGGCAGCCCCAGGCGCGGGACAAGGCGGACGCACCCTCCCTGGGAGCCCCCAGGGCACGCAGCCCCGCACCGTCCGGGCTCTGCACTCTGGCCTCAGAGCTGAGGGGGGACACGCCGGAGTCTGCAGCCCTGGTCTATGGCTCTTGGTCACCACTGTCAGCCCTGGGACCCAACGCCGGGTCAGAGGTGCCCACGGTCTGGGAGAGAGACCGCAGCCAGCAGGAGGTGCCCGCCAACCGGGGAGGCCCCAGAGGAGGCAGGTCGGGAGGCCAGTCCTGCAGAGGGATGACATGGGACGCGGGCCCCAGGGCCTGTTAACGGGTCCCACGTGGTGTCTCAGGGACGTCAGAGGACCGGTGGCCCCAGTGAGGGCAGAGTCTTTGGACCACCTCAGGGCCTGGGTGGAGCCACACACGGAGCGGCTCTGCGCCCAGGGGTCTGGGGGTCCAGGTAAAGAGAGGGCGGTTCCGCTGGGCCCACAGGACCTCTGACCTCCCTGGATGCTTTCAGGACCAAGTCCCGGCCCGGGGCAGCAGCTCCAGCACCAGCTGCCCTTCTGCTCAGATGCGGGTTTGCACGTGATGGCCGGCGAAGCACAGCCTGGCTGGGCCTGGACACACTGAGGAAGGGGCCCCGTCCTGGGTGGACGCCTGTGTGGGGTCCGCTCCTCACTGCAGGGGAGCCGCGGGCCATCTCGACAGAGTAGGCCCACACTGCAGTCGCCAGCGTGGCACTGGCTGAGTGTCTGTTTTGATGTGAGATTGTTTTAAATTTGGTGTTTGATTATATGTAGTGTTACATTGATTACTAATTAATGTAATTATTAATTACATTATATGGGTGAACTTCATATGGGTGAACACAGCTTTTTATTTTTTTTTGAACTCATGGATAAAGCAGAGGGGAAGTATTCAAATCAGCAATTAAGGGCTGCACACCTGTTGCCATGGAGACGCGGCCTGGGATGGTCACAGTTAAAGACTGAACGTGCCCAGGCGGGTGTCCACCTGCTGCCCTGGGCTCGCGGTCACTCTGCCCCAACCAGGGGTGACTGAGCAGCCGCGGAGCGTCAGACCACAAGCTGGAGGCACCGGTGGTAGCGACGCAGGCGGCTTCGCTCCAGAGCTCACAGAAGAGGAGGGACCGGCTTCAGCTCACGTGACCCAGCACAGCCTGGGGAGCACCCTGGAGGGGGCGGGTCAGAGGCAGGGGACGGGTCCCCCACGGCAGAGCAGCCATCCACTCAGAGCAGCTCCCCACCACCCCCAACCCTGTGATCCCCGGGGAGGGAGGGAGACTGTGAAAGCGCCGATCTGGGGGGGTGGGCAGCAGGAGGCAAGCACCACAAGCCTGCCTCAGGGGGACCCATGTCCCCCCATGATGGACAGAGCGGGATCCTGACTCCCAGGACTTCAGGACACAACCTTTACAGAGGAGTGCAGTTCAGGGAGGTCACTGGGGTTGGCCTGAGCCCAGGTTCCCCACCAAGTGATGCCCCCACGACTCATCCCCCCCACGGCATTTCGGGCGGGGACTCGGGGGGCAGCGGGTGTGGAGGCCCCTGGAGGACCCGCATCTGTGGGCAGGAGACCGGAAGCCAGGCCTGGGGCTGACCCTCTAGTGGACACATTTCCAAGTGACGGGAGCCTCAGGGGCTCTTCAGCTAAAAGGCAGAGCTCAGGACATTTCTAATTTCAAGGCAAGGCTGGATTCAGGGACCGAAGCTCAGCCTCTGGAGGTGATGCCTGGAGGGCGCTTCCGACCTCAATCTCCCGCACCCGGCTCCCCACCCGGAGGGTCATCTGCCTCTGCCTGGCAGGGTGGGCGCGTGGGCGCCAGGGACATTCGTCTCTCGCGGGCTGCCCCTGGCCACACGGCCGCTGCCCTGAACGAGGCTGGGGTGCTCTGCACGACCCCTCCAGCGGTCTTTGCGCCTTCTCGGCAATTCCAAGTCGTAGGGCTGAGGACAGGAAGCGGGCTTCTGGAACACCGCATTCCGGGGGCTCTTCCGAGCGTCTGCAAAGCTCGGCTTGACATCAACACTGCCTTCTGATCCAGGCTGCCCGGCTCCGGGGAGGAGGACCCTGAACCAGCTCACAGACCATGAGACGTGCCTGCTCCCGCATCCCAGCGGGATGGTCGCCCGGCCCCAGCTGGACCACAGTGCGGCCTGGCAGGGAGACACACACCAGGCACTTTCTATAGCAACGCAGCTGACATGTCAGCCCGGGATGGTGGGGGATGCCACAGGCAGACCACACGCACTCCATATTACATGACTGTTTACCCTGACGCTGCATCAAAGCTGAGTGTGTCACCATGGCAACTGCCTCATCACAGGCACCTCGCCTGCTTTAAACCACGGAAAGCACTCAAAAGACCCTGTGGGCCCACGTGACGGCGACTGTATACAGCACCGCGGAGGGAAAGGCCGCCGCCTCACACTGAACTCACGTTTGCCACCATGTCAAGTGCGTTAATTATATTGAACATATTTTTGTCTGAGTCTCTTCACTTTTGAGAAATAAGAAAACAGTATGAGAAACCCTGGTTAAGGCTGTGTGGGGGACGCTGTGCTGAGCTCCGAGGGGCCCGGCCAGCAGAGCTGGGGACCTGTCCTCGTGGAAGGGACCACATGGCCAACCCCGAACTCTGACCTCTGACACCGCCCCCTCAGCCTAGCACTGGAATTCTCAAGGCAGCCTGGAGAGACCGCGGCAAATGTTCTAACGCAATTTTATGCAGATTTTCAAACATAAATAGGAATATTTACAAGGCTCAAGAAGCCTTTCTTGGGATGACGCACATTTTACACCTTGAAGAAAAAAAATCAACTTTCTCTGTCTGGAAACACAGATTAGAATAAAAATTAAGTGACAGGCACAAGAATATAACCTGAGGAACCAGAGCCCTCGAGGACGGGCACAGGGCAGGGCCCCCAGCAGCCCAGGACGCCCGAGCCCCAGGTGGCTGCCAGGGCCCACCCTCCATCCTCTGGTCGCAGCCGGACAGGGAGGGGGAGCCGCGGGGGCGAGAGCGGCCCCGCCAAGCAGCCCTCACGTCTTTAGGGTCCAACAGCCAGCGCCGCCTCAGTCAGCTCACAGTCTACGCGGGACAGCCTGCCGGCTCCGGCGTGTTCGTCTGATCTGTGTCAGCATTCATCCTCAAAGCGACCGCTCCTGCTTCACACACTCTGGAGCCTGCAGCTCCTCCCGTCTCACAAGACCCACCCCCCAGCGCCACCTGTCAGCGCCCCACCTGCCCAGGCCCAGCTGCGGTCCCTGCAGGCTGCTCCCGCCCTCTGCGTCCACACACCCCCAGGGTGCTTCCCCTTGGGTTTCCAAACACGGGCCTCGGTCTAAACCCGGGACACGTGTGACCACTTACCGCGTCCTGCCTACGTGTCTGTATTAACACAGCACCACAGATGTGAGTGTGTGAGGACTCGAGTTACCTGGAATGTCCTCCACAGCAAGCTGGGAGCCGCACTCAGCACACACGTGGTGGCATTTCCTCTCGCGTCCTCACTTATTTAAAAGCAAACATGTTCTCAGTTACTTTGGTTGCAAGCTTTTTCTTTACTAGAACTATAAGAAATGGTATCAAAGATAAAATGACGAATACCTACACACACATTGAGTGATAGTTGCTCAGTTATGCCCGACTCTGCAACCCCATGGACTGTAGCCCGCCAGGCTCCTCCGTCCATGTAATTCTCCAGGCAAGATTACTGGAGTGGGTTGCCATTTCCTTCTCCAGACACACACGTTGAACTGATACCCATCTCCTGGTTTGACTCTCAGCCTACAGCGACGTGGGTGCAGCCCGCGGGGTGGGGGCTCGGTGAGTACATATACATGGCCTCACTGGGCCCTCCTTGCAACTTCCTGTAACTTTACAACGATGTCAAAATAAAAGCTACAAATGATACTGACCGAGATTTTGGAAAAGGAGAGAACTGGCTTGTGATCCCACCATTCTAGGGGTGACCTCACATCTGCACGTGCTGCCCCAGCCCAAGTCCATGGCACAGTTTCCACAGCTGCGCTCAGGTTCAGAGCTGTCGTGACAATCTTCATGAAATAATATGACATAATTAATGACCTTCCTGGGGTTTTACACTTAGGACAGTTTTGGTATTTCCAAAGCTCTGCGTTTTCATTTTCTTAGCAAAAGATGTTCAGTCGTGTCCTACTGTTTGTGACTCCATGGCCTATACAGTCCATGGAATTCTCCAGGCCAGAATACTGGAGTGGGTAGCCTATCCCTTCTCCAGGGGATCTTCCCGACCCAGGGACTGAACCCAGGCCTCCCGTGTTGCAGGCGGATCCTTTACCAGCTGAGCCACAAGGGAAGCCCTTCATTTTCTTGCCTGGTGCATTATCCTCATAAGATAAGTTTCTGGGGTGTGAGGACTCACCGAGAGTGAGGCCCTTCTTAAAGCGTCAGATCCGCACTGTCCTGCAGCTTCCTGAGTCAAGTGGAACTGTTAGCACTTATGATTTCTATTAAAGATCTGAGACTATTACCCGCCAGCCACCTCTGAAGCCATGTCCAAGGATGAGGCTACAGATCAGCGCTGGGACGTCCCCAGCGTGTCTGCAGGCTCTGCACTCCAGGGTCCTCTGCCACGTCCCCCACCCCCCACAGCTGCCACGGGGCTTCCTGCATCACCATGAATTTATCCCCTGGAGAGCCGGTCCCCGGGCAGCACAGCCATGAGACATTTCTGTCACGAGTACCTTGTCACTGTGAGTACCGACCATGCACCTGTGGGTACCGACTGCACGCCTATGGGTACTGACCACGCACCTGTGGGTACTGACCATCACCTGTGGGTATCAACTGCACACCTGTGGGTACTGACCATCACCTGTGGGTACTGACCATGCACCTGTGGGTATCAACTGTACACCTGTGGGTACTGACCATGCACCTTTGGGTACTGACCATGCACCTATGGGTACCGACCATGCTCCTGTGGGTACTGACTGCATACCTGCGGGTATTTACTAAGCATGATGAAGTGCCACTCCATCCACACGTGAAAAGTGACCCCTGGGGGTGACAGCTTCCCCATGGCCTGAGGCCCACACGGGGCTCTGTCCCCACCGTCCCCTCAGGGCAGGGGGTTGGCCCCACATGCCTTCTTCCCATCTTGGCAAGGCTGTCAACATCAATCCATCCCCAAGTCCAAGTGGACTGGCCGCAGGGTCCCTGGGGACTCGGCTCAACACTACCCCCCAACCCCGAGGGTCCCCGTGCCCCGGGCTGCCCGGGCTGCCGTTCTCTGGCCGCTGAGCACCACTCAGTTCTTCTCAGAGGCTCCCCGCACCCTGAGCTTTCCCAACAGCTGCTGAAACAGCCACATGCTTCCACAGACGGGCAAGGCTGGGGGCGCTTCTGGGGGAAACGACACCGTCCCTCAAGTGACCGTGGAGTGTCCCCGTGCCACCCGCTCGGCCTCCCGTGATGACTGTGGGCAACCGCACACACCCGCCAGCACAGGCAGCACACAGCTGAGCCACGTTAAGGCATCGGGGGAGGAGTGCGACCACAGCTTCACAGCCTCTCAGGGTCTGCGGGGACCGATACACGCTTGGCCGCAGAATCCTTTCTCTGGACAAAAATCTTACCCAGGAGCCGGAACGGTGACCGATGGGGGCAAAGTGCAGCTGGGCTGAACCGGGGGGTAGATGGCCGCCTGCCCCGCCCCACAGAGCTCCCCGAGCCCAGGCTCTGAGACACCCCCAAAACCACGTGCGACCTCTCACCGACGAGTTGGGGACCAGGACACGCCCCCCGACACGCCCCCGTGGCCGAGGGCGGCTCCAGCCGCGTGCACAGCCTTCTCCCTGAGGCAGGCCCAGTCCCTCTGGGAGAGACGCCCTCTGCAGAGACCCACATGGTGTCCGCACCCATGCCCCCCGACTCAGCAGGAGGCAGCTGGTCTACCCACGAATGTGGGCTTCTCTCCCCACGTGTCCTGGGAAACACAGATCAAGTGAATGTGCCGCTCTGCTCCTGCGTGCCCGTCTTCGTCAGTTTAACTTTCAGTGCAGGGGCCCTCAGGGGGTGCGGGAGAACCCCTCCTTTTCCCACAACCTGCGAGGAGGCAGCTCTCCCTCCTGCCTGGCTCTGCCCCAAGGCCGCCATCCAGAGCTATGCCAGGGCATCTGCACCGGGGCCCCGCTGAAACGCAGGCAGGTACATTGCTAATCGTGTTGCATTTACGACACTCTAGAGAACTAGGAAGCCCCGGTTTATTTCAGATACACCACGCAAGCCACTCTCACGGAAATGCTGGCCTGGGGACAGTCATCTAGATGGTTTTTCTTCCAAATGTTTGAGTTTATTTTTCTTGGTAATATCATAATTTTCCCTTGGAAAAAAACATGACTTTATTCACTGGAAAAAATATGAAGACATTCAAGACATCAGAAACTAGATTTTGAAAAATGTCAAAACACCACCAGTCTATCAGGAATGCGTGCGTCCCCTCTAATCTGTTCATTGCCTTTAAATTTTGTTTTGAGATATTTCCATTTAGCTTAAAAGGCGTTAATTCCGCTATCTGTCATCGCATGTTGAATCAGCAGCACTGGGGAGACATCCCGTAAATGATGGCAGATTTCTAGGAATCAAGACTCTGCTCCACTTTCCAGAGTCAGGAATTAGCAGAGACATTCATATCAAATACATTTCAAGGAAAATCAGAAGCATCAAAATCAGGCTCAACACTGCACAAGGCAATTAAAATTAGAAAAAGAAAGACTAGCTTCTTACACATATCTCCACTTGCCCCTCCTGCGCCCGTTTCCAGATCCAGGGCCCACCCCACGCACACACACCCCCTTCCCACTATGGGACCTGGGTTCGGGGCCGGACAACCGCAAAGGCGATGGCGGCACTGCCTCTGAGGATGAAAAAGGACGGGGCCTGAGACCCGGGCTCAGAGCACCCCGTGGCCGCAGAGACCCGGCGCCCCGGGAAGACACGGGCGACTCGGGGAGACCCTGGGGAGGAGAGCCGCCCGCGGCCACGCTTCAGCCTGGGACGGAGTACGCGGTCTGGGATGTGGCTGTTTCCTGCCCCTGGGGAGGGTGAGGTCAGGCTTCTGGCCGCTTGAGGAGCACAGAGGAAGCAAGCAAGGACGAAGACGCAGGAGCAGTGCTGTGGGCTGGGGTCTGCTCTGCCCTGCACCCCCACTGTCCAGGCCGGAGCCCTGCCAGATAGTGGAAGGGCACCCAGAAGTGGGCAGGGGCTCCCCTCTGAGTGTAGGTTGTCATCTCTGCAGACAAGCCGCCAGAGACTCAGGCTCCCCTTGTGGGGTCCCCCAGTCCCCAGAAAGCGCGTCACCAATTTCTGCCGTGAGCTGGGGTCCGGGGCAGGGCCAGGTGTGTGTGTGGGGAGAGGTTTAGGGTCCTTGCTTCGCCCAGCCTCGGGGACCCCTTGCTGGTCTCCAAGGACAGAAAGTTAGGGCTGGTGTCTGTGCATGCCTGGAGCGTGGAGAACGGGCCAGGTGGGGTCATCGTCACAGGATGACGTAAGGGTCGTGGCCTCAGGGAGATCCCCGGGGACATACAGACCCCACACGAAGACCCCTCAGTGCAGCTGGCTTCAGAAGGAGGCCAGGCAGGCAGGCCAGGAGGACCAGAGGCCACGCTCAGGACAGTGACCACTGCTGCTGACCACTGAGCTCCGAGGCCGCAGACGTGAACCATCCAGGGGACGCTAGGGGCTGGGCTGGGCCGGGTGTCAGGAGTGAGCAGATGCTGACCTTCTGGTGCTAGGAATCCAGACGCCTTTGCAGATTTGGGGGTGGTTTTGGGAAGAAGGAGGCAGCGAGCGGCAGGGAGGCGAGAAGGCCAGTGTGCCGAGAGACATGTCCAGGGAGCTTTCACCGTATGAGCTGGACACGCCGGTGCACGTGTTTGTCCAACAGGATGAGCCAGGGAGCAGTGACCATGCGGGGGAGCGTGACGGCAGGGTGGGGCGTGGGGGGCCCAGGGTTCATGGGCGGCGGGGGCCAGGGGGCAGGGCAGGTCTCCGAGCTGTGACACAGGCGTCAGATCACAGACAGGGGGCCCTGCGTGCAAGCTGGATGTGTGCCCGGCCAGGCTAGGAGCAGGGGGCAGTGGTCAGCGCCCTCCTCCGAGACCTGTCCCTACGACCTCTAGTCAGAGGAGTCCGCAAAGTCGCAACACCCCCACCCCCAACTCCCCACCGCCCAGAACCACAGCAGCCCCCAGCTCCGCACCCCGACCTGGGTACTTCCTCCCCTCCCCTGTCCAGGGCGGTCTGCCATCTCCAAGGAACACGCTCTGCCACCGCACAGGAGGGAGGGGCCCAGGGCCTGAGCCGCCTCTGACCCCTGATGCTCAGGGCCCTCGCCAGAGTTGGTCTGGGTCCGCTCCACCACTGGGCACCAGGCACCTCCTGCAGGAAGGACACCCTGCAGAGGCTGGGAGCCGCGGACCAGAACCTTCCATCTGTGCCTGGATCCTCCGAACCCTCTGCCTTCCAGCCAGTGGTCACTGCACCCCCGAGGGTTATAGATGGTTTTGGGGGCCCACAGACCCCGGGCGTCCCCTCCCCGTCACCAATTGCCAAGGTTGGGGACACAGGGGCTTCGACGCAGGCCCCCCGCAAGGTGCCCTGCCTGGTGTCTGTGGAGCACAGAGCCTGCCTCTGTGCCGAAGCAGCTGCTAAATACGTTCTTATTTCAAGAGCCAGGGCTCCGGTGGGCCTTGGAGTGGCCACGTGGAGGCATCTCGCCCTGAGCCAGGAGCGGGTAAATAAGCGCCCTTAACGGTTAATTACTGTCACGGCGGGCGTGAAATCAGGGATTTCAGATGCGCGCGCACAGACTGGCTCCGGGCCCGCTGACTCACGATGGGGACAAGCACCCCAGGGCGGTGAATCCGCGGCGCACAGCGCACGTTTCATTAACTGCCCGCGATCCGCTCGGCCCGCGCCAGGGCTCCGGGGCTGAGTGCCTTCGGCTCTAATTGCTGATGGAGGACTCAGTCGAGTGCCTACTTATGTGGCCGGCGCGGCGATGCTGGGACTCGACGCCTCCGAGGGTGTCACGTCTACGCGCAGGCGCCCTGCTCTCTCCGCCCCGCCCCACGGGGTCTGTAACTAGGGAGATGGAAGGGCCCCTCCCGCGGGAAGAAGAGAACAACTTTCCCGCTGCAGACCTCACACCTGTGTCACTGGAAGAAGGGAGATCGCGCTCCCAGAGGCTCCAGCATTTTCTCGAGGGAGACACCGAGCACAGTTTCAAAGGCAACCAAACAGCGTCACACAAGCCGGGCACCACGCGTGAGCACCGCCCCCGCCACCGGAGGACCAGCCCGCCCCCGCTCCGGCCCCGGCCAGGGCCTGCCAGGCCCCCGGCCGCGCAGTCACTCACCGAGCCGACTCCGGCCTGAAGAACTCTCAGCCCAGACATGGTCTGCAGTTTGTCTCTGTTGTCAGCTGCGGGAGAGATGGAGAGGCAAGAGGTCAGCGAGGAGAGAAGCGCGTTCTCCAGACACCTGAGCACCCCCTACCACCCAGCCCCGTGGTCACTGCCTGCCTGGTTAGCTGTGGACGGTTAGCTGTGGAGGAGCCTGGTGTGGAGACCCGGGCAGGGGGCTCCCCACCCAGGGCAGGATGTGGGTCCCTCCCACAAACCATCATCTTAGGAAATTCACAGCATCCTTATGGAGCCTGGGCGAGAGACGGGAGGCAGGCGTGCCGCCCGGAGTCTTGGTTTGAACGACAGGCGGGTTGCAGATGTGTACTGGGAAGTAGGTTCTGGTCCCAAGGCTTGTGTTCACAGACAGACTCACCAGCCGGGGGGCCCGACTGAGCCTTCCTCACCCGCTCCCGGAGCTGTCTACCCCCTCTGGCTCCTACCCCTGGCAGAACATCCTGTGAGGACCCACCTCCAGCACTACCCTCGTCCTACTTTGCTCCTGACTTAGAATGAGCAAGACTCTCAGAGAATGAATTACCCTCCATATCAGACCAAGTGGAATGGGTCCTGGAAACAATTAGCTGCCGGAGATGAAGCCCAGTTAATCCCGACGCCAGCCCGGCAGGCGCGCGGTCCCCACCTCCTGGAGAGGGAGGGTGTCACAAGGCAATTGACCTTGGCTTACGATTCTGCGGGAATACTCTTTCGGATAAAGCCCATGTCATTTTGGAAATGAAAACCAGGAGGAATAGAATTTTATCGCAAAGCCTAAGAAGGAAGAGTGCATTGCAGTTGTGATTAATGCAGAATGAGAGAGCAAAACAACCATCACTTTCACTCTTACTGTGAAACACCTCCGTGCATCTTAGGTGATGGAATTATATCTTTCAGAGGGATACACACAGAGCCTGCCACAGCCACCTCCCCAGCCTCCGGGGCCCTCTCCTTGTCTGGCAGAAAGTTTTCCTTTGAACAAATGAATGTTATTTCTTACATTTAGGTAATTATGGGAGCCCTGGGGGAGGCAGACACAAACCCAGGGGTTACCGCACCAGCACTTGAAGAAGCTCTAAGCTGGGGAGAGGGTGGCAGGGTGGTGAGGGGGCAGCGGCTCAAAGGTAAGCCTTGAATGGAGGATATTCTTTAAGAGGGTATAAAGCAATTGATTTTAATGTTCTCCTGCGAACAAAGGAGGCATTTTACTGAATGACAGGCTACTTTGGGGGGATAATAGTGAGTCTTCAATAGGCTGAGGACACAAAGCACTAAAGATGGAATTAAATGTGCTCCACCATGGCTGCAGAGGACGGACAGGCATTCCAGGCGCAGGGTGAACAGCCAGCGAGCAGGGAGGCTGCGAGCACCCAGCCAGGCGTCCGCACACCTGCCGGAGGGACTCCTGAGGCTCAGCCGCCAAGGATCACTCGCCATCCTCAAGTGTGCCCGCGGAGGGCTCCCCCAGCTGCCCGCCTCTCAGGGGGCCAGCCAGGGAGCCTGGGGACTCAGCCTCGTGCTGACAAGGGGCTGGGTCTGCTAAAGGATTTTCACTGGGAACTGACACAGCACTCATGGGGGCTGTCCCTGAAAAACCAAACAGGTGGGACAGACAAAATGCTGGGGCCGGTGCGTCCTGCAGGCAGTCGGAACATCCAGGGTCTGCTGGGAGGGGCTGGACACGGCCTAGTCCCTCCAGCATCGGCCGGAGGGATCCCCGCCTCCCCAGACATTCCATTACCACCCAGAGAAGCCCCAGGAGCGCCCCCTGCTCTGCAGGGGAGACGGGTCGGCAGCGCAGGGGCCCGTCCCTGCCTCCCGGGTCAGGACGCACGTCTGCCCCTGTTCTCCTCCGATTTGCAGAGTCTGCTCCGCCCTTCGAGTCTGCTGTGGTCCTCAGGTGCCGCGGGGTGTTAACAGCCCTCCGTAAGCGGGCCTCGTCCCAATCACCGCACGTGTGCATGCACAGCACACATACACACGGGTACGCACGTGCACGCAGGACCAGGCGCACCCTGCGGGAGGACCAGCCACCTTCGCTCAGCTTCACGTGACCCACAGACTCTGCTCTGTGGCAGCCGTGGTTCAGCACGTGGTGAGTCTGCCCCTAACACCCCACACCATCCACTACTGTCACGTTGTCCAAGAACAGCACGAGCCGCCAGTGTCCTCCTGAGGCTGCCCACCCCGCTCCCCGACAGGCTCTTTCTCGAAGAACATGTGGAGCCTTTGCTGGGATGCTCACGGGGGCCTCCGGAGGCCACGGGCACCTTCTCCGAACGACTTGAGCTAGAGTCCCAAATCATGCTGCCTTGAGTTCGACTCCGGGTCCACCTCCAGCCCACCTCCATCCTCAGCCAGAGAGCAGCAGTGCCCCAAGGCGCCGCCTGGAGTGGGGGTCTTCCGAGAGCCCCCCAGGGTCCCTGCCTTCCCGCTCTCAGCCGAGAAACCTCCCAGGAGACAGTCAGTGCGGTTTCCGGGCACACGTGTGTCCCCTCGGCGGCTGGAACGTATGCGTCTATGGGACCTAAACGCTCTTCTCCAAGTCTCAGGCTCTTGTGTGACCTTCTCAGTCTTGGGCATCAACTCCTTTTCAACAAAGCCTGTCTCCCTTTTAAAATTTCTCACCGGTGGGGATGGCAGCCGCACACACACACTCTGGGATGGTCCCTTTATTCCAGCCTGTGTGAACGGTACAGTTTGTATTAGGCTGAGCCCTTTTGTGGTTGTTTATTTACATCCATTTATTGTAGCTCACGCTGATCTGAAAGGACCAGTGGTCTGCGGGTCTTCAGCATGCTCTGCAAGTCTCAGCCATCCCGAGTCCTCCCCACGCTGTTCTTAGACAGCCACCGCTGTGTCCATTTGCTCCAAGGCTCCCTGGCCCAGCTGCGTGGACTTCACCTCATGCGTCCCTTCTGCCGAGTGGAGGGGACCTCGCATGTTCATGCATCGTGTCCCTCACCCAGACATGTGCCCTGAGCTCCGTCAGGCGTCCAGACCTGGCTCCCGGGCACCGACCCCTGTGTGCCCTCTGCCCAGCACCCCCTGGAGACACAAGGGAGACGAGTTTCACCCTCCACGGGACGTGGAGCTCATCTCCACTCCCAGGCAGGGCTGGAACCTTTCAAGGGGACAGAGGAGCCCTGCTGGGCCTGGATTTCCTGCTGGCTGTCGGCTCCGGGTTATTTTTATGCCCAAACGTGGACCCTGAGCTGGTGGGCGTGAGCGCCAGCAGGCCAGGATGCAGAGACTCCAGGAGACGCTGCTTTAATAAAGGCGAGAACAATGCATAAAGCCCATTCTTATCTTCACAGGAGACAAAAAGGGTTTCCAAACACAAAAAGAAGTCCTTTAAAATTAAATTCGCTAGATGAAGGATATGCAAATTACCTGGAGGAGCAGAACCCCACAATGTTCTCAAAACTCCGCAATAGCCTATTTAATTAGTATTTTAATTTATCAGAATAATTCTTCGTACTTGACAATTTATGCAGCATTCCATATAATTAAGCCCGTAGCTACAGTGGAATAATTTTGCCTCCTTCTTTATCCTCGTGATTCTAACCTGAAAGGATGTGCAGAAGTCTCTTCTGTGATCTGAATTGCTACAGGGACAACTTAATGGCCGTGCCCATTAGAAAGCGGGAGGCGGGGAGCGGGGCTGGGCGGCGGGCGGACATGGGGGACCCACCACTGCAGGAAGGCGTGGAGCCGGCTTCTGGCAGAGACAGAGGTGCTGCTCCTAGGGTGCGGATCCACACGCCTGTGCTCATCTGCCCGAGGAGACACTCGTCCCTCTGCACCGGCTCCCGCCAGCAACCTCTGCAGAAGTGAACAGCCCAGAGCATCTGGGACACTGACTGGACCCATCGCCCCGGGACCAGCCTTGCTGAAATCGGCACGGCCTCTGGTCAGCAGCCCAGGGAGGGACTGGACCTTTCCTTAGAGATGCCAGCTGCTCAGAACTTGCTGGGCAAAGCAGGCCTGGGAAGGGGGCGGATTGGTAGGAAAGTTGATGCCACAGTTCTGGGAGCCTGGCCTCCCCCTCGGCTCTGAGCAGGGGGCCCAGGTGAGCAGCAGTCCCCCCAGGCCCCGGGGAGCTGCGAGTCGCCTGCCTGAGGACGCGCGGAGGCCCGGCCCTGTCAGGGGGGTCCCCCCGCAGGGCACGAGCACAGGTTCGGCCGTCAGCAGGGGCCATCTGGCCAAGCTGCAGGCCTGGGGAGGGGCCACACCCTGCTTGTCCGGTCTGCTCATCCCAACCCCACAAGCCTTCGAGCTGGGGAGGGTCTGCATGTCAAGAAAGAGAGCCAGGTGGAGAAGACACACATTAATTAACTTGTCCATCCTGCCCTCAGCCAGAAAGCAAAGGCTTCCTGCCTGTGGGGCTGAGCCCACTCTCCCGTTTCCCAGCATCTTGGTTTGCAGTTCTGCAAGTTCTGCAGGTCCCTTCGGACCATCACGTAGTCTGCGCGGCTGAGAAGCGTTTTGCAACCAGAAGGACATCTATCGATTTCTCTGTTTGTCCGTCTGGGTGGAACGTCACACATCATGTCCCTGGCTCATCATACTGGCAACTAGATGGATATTGAAGTTGAACTGCACACACTTTATTTTTATAAAAAATGACTATAATTTGATTACAGTTTCAAAAACAAGATAAAACTTCAGCTTTATTTAAACACTTTAGATTTAAAGCTTTGTTACTTATTAATTCATTTTATTTTATAACTCTAATAGTTCATTTTAACTTTTTAAAATGTCTTCTTGAAGGGATATAATTTTAATTTGCAATTTCACATGTATCTTATATTTTTGATGAAAAGAGTTTCACATTTTATACAATGTGTGCAATTACAGCTGGATTATTTCTGTTGAAACGCACAGACTTTTTGAAAATGATTTTTGCTGTTTCTCACTTATTTGGCTGCAACGGGTCTTGTGACATGCAAGCCCTTTAGTTGTGGCGCACGCGGTCTGGTTCCCTGAGCAGGGGTTGAACTCAGGGCCCCTGCACTGGGAGCGTGGAGTCAGCCGCTGGACCGCCTGGGAAGTGCATAGATTTTGTGAAAATCTTTTTTAAACAATGTTATCAGTGATTTTGCAAAACAAAGGGAAGAAAATACATTTATAAATAAATATGCTACAATTTAGGAAGTGTATGTCTTTAAATTATTACACAAAGGTCTGTATAGTCGAAGCTATGGTTTTTCCAGTAGCCAAGTACCAACGTGAGAGTTGGATCATAAAGAAGGCTGAGCGACAAAGAACTGATGTTTTCCAACTGTGATGCTGGAGAAGACTCTTGAGAGTCCCTTGGACTGCAGGAAGATCAAACCAGTCAATCCTAAAGGAAATCAACCCTGAATATTCATTGGAAGGACTGATGCTGAAGCTGAAACTCCAATACTTTGGCCACCTGATGTGAAGAGCTGACTCACTGGAAGAGACCCTGATGCTGGGAAAGACTGAAGGCAGGAGGAGAAGGGGATGACAGAGGATGAGATGATAAGATGGCATCACAGACTCAATGGACATGAGTTTGAGCAAACTCCAGGAGATAGTGGAATGACAGAGGAATCAAGATTGCTGGGAGAAACATCAACCTCAGATATGCAGATGATACCACCCTAATGGCAGAAATCAAAGAGGAACTAAAGAGCCTCTTGATGAGGGTGAAAGAGGAGAGTGGAAAAGCTGGCTTGAAACTGAACATTCAAAAAAGTAAGATCATGGCATCCGGTCCTATCACTTCATGGCAAATGGAAAGGGAAAAACTGGTGACAGATTTTCTGTGCTTGGTCTCCAAAATTACTATGGATGGTGACCGCAGTCATGAAATTAAGACTCCTTGGAAGGAAAACTATGACAAACCTAGACAGCATATTAAAAGGCAGAGACATCACACTGCCAACAAAGGTCTGTCTAATCAAACCTATGGCTTTTCCAGTAGCCATGTATGTATGTGAGATTTGAACCATAAAGAAGGCTGAGCACCAAAGAATTGATGCTTGTAATTGTGGTGCTGGAGAAGACTCTTGAGAGTCCCTTGGACATCAGGAAGAACAAACCAGTCTATCCTAAAGGAGATCAGTCCTGAATATACATTGGAAGGATGCTGATGCGGAAGCTCCAATACTTTGGCCACCTGATGTGAAGAAGTGACTCACTGGAAAACACCCTGATGCTGGGAAAGATTGAAGGCAGGAGGAGAAGGGGACAGCAGAGGATGAGAGGGTTGGATGGCATCACTGACTCAATGAACATTAATTTGAGCAAACTTCAAGAGATAGTGAAGGACAGAGGAGCCTGGCATGCTGCAGTCCATGGGGTTTCTAAGAGTCAGACACGACTTAGCGACTGAACAAGAACAATCCTATAACCAAAGAAGAAATTAAGTTAGTAGGTAAACATCTTGATTCCAGCTTGTGATTCACCCAGACAGGCATTTCGCATGGTGTACTCTGTATATTAAGTTAAATAAGCAGGGTGACAGCACACAGCCTTTCTATTTCTTCATTTTGGTCATGGTATCTGAATTTTCGAATAAACAGTCACAACCCTGTTCACCCTCTTGCTCACCTTTCATACAGTAAAGCGTCTGTAGCTACGTTCCACTTTTGACTCCCAATATGAAGTTGGAAGTGACAGTCGCTCAGTCATGTCTGACTCTTTGTGACCCCATGGACTAAACAGTCCGTGGGATTCTCCAGGCCAGAATACCGGAGTGGGTAGCCTTTCCCTTCTCCAGGGGATCTTCCCAACCCAGGGATCGAACCCAGGTCTCCCAGATTGCAGGCAGATTCTTTACCAGCTGAGCCACAAGGGAAGCCTCCCAGTATAGTTTTTGCTTTCTTTCATATTGACCATCTACAATGGAGATTTTATCAGTTTTTCCCCCAAAAGAAATACTTCTGCTTTTTATAAAAATTTTTTTATATTTTATATCTCCGTTTTATATTTGTTCTCTATTTCAGTCATTTCTGCTTCTATCTTTATTATTTCATTCCTTCCACTTTACTTGGGTTTATTCTGTTGTTCTTTTTTCTAACTTCTTAAATTAAAAACTCAGTTATTTAATTCTTCTTTCTTTTCTAACACAGTTAAAACAGTAAATTTCCCTCAACTT
The DNA here is from genome assembly GCF_003369695.1 of Bos indicus x Bos taurus. Taxonomy (NCBI): domain Eukaryota; kingdom Metazoa; phylum Chordata; class Mammalia; order Artiodactyla; family Bovidae; genus Bos; species Bos indicus x Bos taurus. The sequence goes on along the minus strand of NC_040079.1, from coordinate 917,871 downwards.
GCAGATTTAAATGCAAACTCCCAGGTATTAAAATATACTTTGGTATTTCTATTATGCATTATTAAGCATTATAGCTTTAAAATTTGTATGTTGATATATATTATTTCTCTCTCTTTCTTGTTGTATTTATTATTTAGTTGCTAAGACGTGTCTGACTCTTTGCAACCCCATGGACTGTGTAGCCCAGCAGGCTCTTCTGCCCATGGAGTTTCCGAGGTAGGAATCCTGGAGAGGGTTGCTGTTTCCTTCTCCAGGGGATCTTCCCTACCCAGGGACTGAAGCCGCATCTCCCTGTCCCTGCACTGGCAGGCAGGTTCTTTACTGCTGAGTCTCCCGGGAACCCCCAAAGGGGTGTGTGTGTGTGTGTGTGTGTGTGTGCGCGCGTGCATACGTATGTATGTATGTATCTTTTGTGTATTTTTACCTATGCTTCCAAACAACATGCATATATATATGTATATATATTTAATTTATATCTACCTTCCCAGTCTGTAGGCCTCTGCTTCTTCTATCTCTTTCACTGAACTCTGGCTTGCTCACCTTTATTGTGATTGCTGACGCGTCTGAGTTTCTTTCCAGTCTGTAGACCTCTGCTTCTATATATATATATATATATATTTAATTTATATCTACCTTCCCAGTCTGTAGGCCTCTGCCTCTTCTATCTCTTTCACTGAACTCTGGCTTGCTCACCTTTATTGTGATTGCTGACGCGTCTGACTTTACCCCAGCACCCTCTGGTGTCTTTCTGTTTGAGGGCCCTACTCCCTATCTCCATCCTTCAGTGGTTTCGCAGAGACTGTTGCCCACAGGAGCAAATGCTCCTGCCCCGAAAGGCCTGTGCGCTCCTTGAACTTGACAAAGGCCCTAGAGCAGTCTACCCAGGCGCCCTCACGCAGCTCAGACACTGCTGCTCTCACGCCCGCGATTCCGCTCCTCTGTGATTCCAGAGGGCGTTCTTCATTTAGCTGCCTTCCCACATCCACTGTTTCCTTTGCTCATCAGCCCTTCTGCCCCTGAAGTCTTCCTCATGCAGTTATCTTCTTTTGCTTGTGGAAATCTTTTAGAATTAACTTAAATGAGAATCTCGGTGACATAGTCTTTTTTTTAAAAAAAAGTATCTTTGTTCAGCACATTTTCTTGTAAGCCCTCATTTTTGAAAGACACTTCCTCTTGGTACAGTTCTAAAGTGAAAGTGAAAGTTGCTCAGTGGTGTCCGACTCTTTGCCAGCCCATGGCTCACCAGGCTCCTCTGTCCATGGGATTCTCCAGGCTAGAATACTGGAGTGGGTAGCTGTTCCCTTCCCCAGGGGACCTTCCCAACCCAGGGATCGAACCCAGGTCTCCCGCATTGCAGGCGGATTCTTTACCGTCTGAGTCACGAGGGAAGTCCGGTACAGTTCTAGGTGGACAGCGATTTCCCTCCAGCAATATAGACATTACACTTCTGGCATCCAGTCTCCTTTCAGCTGCTGAGAGATCAGCCGCAGATTGAATTCTCTCTCCTCCCTGCCTTGCTTTCCTTTCTCCTTGGCTACTGTTCAGATCTGCTCTTTGTCTCGGATGTCCTGCAGTTTCTCTGTTACGAATCTGCACGTGGAATTGTCTTCACTCCGCTAGACTTCTTGAATCTGAGGACGCGAGTCTTCCATCAGTGACGGGATTCTTTAGCCGTTATATCTTCAAACAGTAAAGCTTGATCACTTTCTCCTCTCTTCTGGAACTCCTAGTAAGTACATAAAAGACTTTCTGCCAAGAATACTTACCTTTTCCTTTTCTTTACATGTTTTCCATTTCTTTCCCTCTCTCTAGGCTGCATTCTGGATAATTCAGTCAGTTCTATCTTTTAGTTTCCTAATCCCCTCTTCAATTAGATTTAATCGGTTGTTAAACTCACCTCCTGTGTTTAAAATTTCTATAATTGTATTTTTCATTTTAAGAAGTATCTTTGGTCATTATTAAGACTCTTGATCTTCAGGTTGTATTAACTTCCTTTTGTATTCCTCTAAACGGACTAAGATTCTTGGGCTCACTAAGAATTCTCCTAGTCAGCGTCCGAGGTTTCATTCTGACCGTGCTTCCAGGCAACCTTTCTCGTGGTGTCTTATTTTCCATTCTGAAATTCCTATTTCTGGAGGTTTTAACTATGGGACTGCTTTGAGGACAGAGAAACAGCAGCGTTCCTCCAGGGATTTGCACTTCCTTCTTCCAGGCTTCTGGAAGCCCACCCAGTTGGGGCTCCAGTTTAAAATGAGATGCGTGCTTTGGGTTTGCGGCCAGCAGGTGGCGTGCAGGCGGACGGAGGCTCCCTCGGGGCTGGGCGTGCTCCGCGCCACCCTCACACCTGGTGACCACGCGGGCTCAGACCGAGTGGATGGGGGCCGCGTCGCCCCGTGGCTCTGGGGTGGCCCCGGCGGCCTGTGTGGGTCCTCGCCGCCCTCTGGGTTAGTCCCACCCTGGGTCTTGCTCCTGCCCTCCACAGTCTCCAGGGTCATGGGTGTTAAAGTTCAGGCGCATCCTCTGAAGACGAAGGCCAACGTCAGTGTCCCTCATGCCTCAGGCTCCTGCTTTCCCTCAGTCTGCCAGATCGTTGGCACTTCTGGTTGCTTTCTGAATGAGGATCAGTCCTAGTACCTGGCTTTCTCGGCGCAACGATGAAGTGGACAAACTCAAGCCACCCCCGGGAGGCCGCCACCCAGCACTGACAGCTTCCGGTTAGCAGGCTTTGAGCAAAGTGGCGGGAATGACAGACACGAGGCGTGCCACTGCAGGGAACGGGCGATGGGGCGGATGGGCTCACTCAGCTGCGTCTGACTCTGCGACCCCATGGACTCTGGCCCGCCAGACTCCTCTGTCCATGGCAGTTTCCAGGTAAGAACACCGGAGCAGGCTGCCTTCTCTTCCTCCAGGGGACCATCCCGACCCTGGTTTTGTTATACTAAACATAGCTACAGGTAAACGCATGTTGGATGGTCGGATTCTTCAATGTCGGGTGTGGCCTGCTGCAGGAACGCCTGTGTGGACTGTGAGCCGGGACGTCAGTAGCCACTGCGCTGCATGTCACGTGCAGAGTCTAGAAAGGCCCTTCCCAGCCTGCAGGTTCCAGAGTCTCTGTCATCTACAACTTGGAGAGCAGCCTGGGCCTGACCAACCCCAGAGCTGCTGGCTCAGAGACAGCCGGAGTCGTTCCAGGCTCTCAGTGAGGTCGCAGGCACTCAGCCAGGCCGTACTGACCCCTGACATCACCCCTCCAGCCCTCAGTGAGGCTATGGGCACTCAGCCAGGCCGTCCTGACCCCTGATGTCACCCCTCCAGCCCTCAGTGAGGCTGCGGGCACTCACCCAGGCCGTCCTGACCCCTGACGTCACCCCTCCAGCCCTCAGTGAGGCTATGGGCACTCAGCCAGGCCGTCCTAGCCCCTGATGTCACCCCTCCAGGCTCTCAGTGAGGTTGTGGGCACTCAGCCAGGCCGTCTTGACCCCTGGATGTCACCCCTCCAGGCTCTCAGTGAGGCTGCGGGCACTCACACAGGCCGTCCTGACCCCTGACGTCACCCTTCCAGGCTCCCAGTGAGGCTGCGGGCACTCAGCCAGGCCATCCTGACCCCTGGACGTCACCCCTCCAGGCCCTCAGTGAGGTTGTGGGCACTCAGCCAGGCCTTCCTGACCCCTAACATCACCCCTCCAGGCCCTCAGTGAGGCCGAGGGCACTCAGCCAGGCCGTCCTGACCCCTGGACATCACCCTTACCCCCTCCAGGCTCTCAGTGAGGCCGTGAGACTCAGCCAGGCCATTCCAACTCCTGGTCATCTCTGGCCTCCGGATGACTGAGATCAGAAAGAAGCACGTGCTCCCGCGCTGCAAATGGCTCCCTTCCCGTCACCTTTTGTTCACAAGCAGAGGAATGCAGACAGTCCCAAGCAGCTGTTCGAGGGGCCTGAAGAGCACAGGCACTGCCCTGTCCTCACGCAGAGAGTGGCCCTGGCACCCCGACCAGGGGGCGCTGCCAGCTCCCGGAGCACAGCGCCGATGCACCCGAGCCTGCTCGCAGGGCCCCTGCGTCTCGGAGCTCGGGCCTCGAGTCCGCAGTGCAGACCCGCCCTCCTCTGCCTACCGCCCTGTGTGAAGCGGAGCGCTGAACACATACAGTCTCAAATGCAAAGTGCACCTCCAAGAGCCATCCTCCCTTGGAAACGAGAGCCTGATGTCAGCCTCTGCCATGGGGTCCCAGGGAAGGTCCTCCTGGCCTCACCTTCCAGCCCCGACTGAGTAAATAAAAGGCTCTTATTTGCTGGGTGTCCTGTGAGGTCTCCCAGGAGAGGCTGGGCTTTGGTGGGGACGGAGCTTCATCGCACGGGGACGACAATGACAAGCTGGTAAAAGCTATGTCAGCTTCAATTTCTAACTCATTTTTCAAATTATTTTAATTAGATATTGTTTCAATCTCACTTACATTAATTTAATATCTGATATCAACATTTCAGTTTTCAATTTGTTCAAGTGATTTTTTCCAGTCTGCCTGGTTGCCTGCAGTAATTTAAAATACAATGTTTATCTTCAGCAATTTTCCATGCGTGGGTCCCGGCAAACTGCGAGTCCAATAAAAGTGTTGAGGGAGGAGGGCCCTGGCGTTCAGGAGGGATGGACGTGTGCCTTCTTGCCGTTCATCTCTAGACATTAAAGGAGGTGGAGCAAGGGCTAGGAGCTCATAATAATAAGATTTTCCACCAATTTCACTGTGTAATTGGCTTTCCCAAAGCAAATTTCAGTGAAATCTGACAAAGGTATTTTTATTGAAAGGTATCCAAACAGCCACATTCCCTCATCAACACGTCGTTCTGATCGATTCTCAGCCATCAGGCCTTTAACCTGCCCCCACAGGAGCCTTCCCCCCACCGTTGGAGCCTCCTTATGCTTCCCGTTGGATTTTTGTTTGCTACACAGACACTGCTAAAAACACGCCTTTGGTAAGGTGAGCGTGAAGTTGAATCGGGCCTCCACATCGCAAAACGTGGAGTCAGAGGTCCTCGAGTGCCTTCCTAAGAGGAGAGAAGTAGCTAAATTCCTGAAGTTGATAATTAGAAATATGCAGATCAAAATGGTTTTTGAAAAGTCTAAAAAACAAAAGAGTGACTATCATCTCCAACTCACTTGAGAACGATACGAAACCAATCCAATCTACGTGGCAGAACACAATAAGAGATGGGAAGGAAGCACGGAAAGTAGAAAGCATAAAACAAAATTATATATATATGTCTCATTATGACCGTCACTGTGAATAGGTTAAATTACACAAGGACAAATTCTCTCACTCAGGCCTAACTATATGTTATCTACAGAAAACCCATCTACAACACAGCAGTTCAGAAAGAGCAAGAAAAATGAGGTAAATATAAAGAAATGAAGGTGTGGTCATGGCATTAACATCAAGGTCATGTATACTTTTTTCAGTGAAATAAACAAGGTAGTTGCATATTAATGTCCCAACAAGTCCAGAATGAAGGTATAGTATTCATGACCCAGCATGTGCCAAGAAATAAAACAAAAGGCTGAAATAATAAAGAACAGACTCGCCGCTCAGACTCAGAGACGGAGGCTCTGACTGACGGTTCACGAGGCCTGGGATGGAGCCCAGTGCTCTGCTCGCACAGCACTCCCCGGGGGCAGCCCCTGAGGCAGGCGCCATCCGCTGGCCCTGGGCAAAGAGCAGCCAGACTCGAAACTGGTCTCTCCAACCCACGGCGGGCACAGAGAGTCTTAATAACCCAGTTAATAAAGATAGCTCAGGAGCAGTTGGGAAGACTCCCTGGAATAAAATCAAAGGCATAACTGAAAAGATATTGGGTCTCAGCGAAGGCCCTCATGGCACCCCCAGAGTAAAAATTATACAACTTGCATCTCTAACCATAACCTAATAAAATTAGAAATGAACAACAACAGGAAATAAACTCTCTAATCAGCTGGGCACAGAAAAGTACGCTCTTCAAGCTCGCAGGTTGGAGAATAAATCAGAGCTGTGGTTACTGGACACACACAGAAACCACGATGGTGAGGTCCCTGCAAGCGTGACCCGTGGAGGTGCCGCAGTGGGTGGGCCACCCCTGCTCTCACTGTCACATAGGAAATGAGGAGCACAGAAACCAGGCATCCGAATTAAGGAGTCCAAAGTGAAACCGCTGAAACTTGAGGCAAGAAACAGAAACAAGTAATAAAATTGTAAATTAATAAATCATACAAGGAAACAGGACTGATGAATGAGTCTAAGAATCTGCTTTTAGGGGAAAGACACAAAAGCCCTCACTAGAAGTCTAACATGGCAGAGTAAGACATCCCTAATCCAAGATTACCAACAATTGACGATGAAAACATGGCAGAGTAAGGCATCCCTAATCCAAGATTACCAACAATTGACGATGAAAACATGGCAGAGTAAGGCATCCCTAATCCAAGATTACCAACAATTGATGATGAAAACATGGCAGAGTAAGGCATCCCTAATCCAAGATTACCAACAATTGACGATGAAAACATGGCAGAGTAAGGCATCCCTAATCCAAGATTACCAACAATTGATGATGAAAACATGGCAGAGTAAGGCATCCCTAATCCAAGATTACCAACAATTGACGATGAAAACATGGCAGAGTAAGGCATCCCTAATCCAAGATTACCGACAATTGATGATGAAAACATGGCAGAGTAAGGCATCCCTAATCCAAGATTACCAACAATTGACGATGAAAACATGGCAGAGTAAGGCATCCCTAATCCAAGATTACCAACAATTGATGATGAAAACATGGCAGAGTAAGGCATCCCTAATCCAAGATTACCAACAATTGACGATGAAAACATGGCAGAGTAAGGCATCCCTAATCCAAGATTACCAACAATTGACGATGAAAACATGGCAGAGTAAGACATCCCTAATCCAAGATTACCAACAATTGACGATGAAAACATGGCAGAGTAAGACATCCCTAATCCAAAATTACCAACAATTGATGATGAAAACAAAACGTAACCGCAGATAAGTGGAAACTTGAGAGTCGTGAGCTAATGACACCACTTAGTGTGTGAAAAATCGGAGCTCATAAGGAATCGAACTATGAAGAAAGAAAGTATAAATGACTAGATTGGTAAAGTATGAAGAGAGAAACTATGAAGAAATAGAAAAGACTGTCAAAGAAACTTCCTCCAGGATAAGCCTGAGGCCCAGACTGAGGAAGCAGAGCGGCTCTGAAACTGAGCAGGTCTTCCCGGGACGGACGACCCACCCCATGTGCTCCATCTGCCTTTTGTCTGCAGAAAGACTTTAGTCAAAGAATAAACTTAAGAGAAGTGAGAAAAGGCGGAAAGAAAGGAAAAGAGTCAAACAAGACAAAATAATAGGAGTTTAGCCACTGAGCAAAGCCAAGGACCTTTAGTTCCTCCTCAAGGGCTGTAGACGATATTCTGAGCTGTGTCCTTTGAGCTGTTTTGCAGCGACCGACACCGCCACCAGGTGGAAGAAGTCAACGACGTGCTGCCCACAAGCACTAGACCTCAGACGCGGTGGAAGCAGAGGTTTGGCCACGCTGAACCCGATTACGTCACCACCAAACAACCAGAAGGGTGCCCACAGCCCGTCACACGCCCTGCAGCCTCTCCCGCACCTTGCGTTTAAGAATCTTTCCCCAGAGCCTGCAGGCCTTTTAAGCACGAGCTGCCCATTCTCCTTGCCGGCCCTGCAATGACTCCGCCTTTCCTCCACCATCACTCGGGGGCAGTGGGCCGGCTTTACCGGGCTGGGCGAGCAGACCCAAGTTTGGGTCAGTAACAGCTCTGAACACCGTGGAGTGAATGACCCTGCTCAGCTCCTCTCAGGGCTGCAGCTGGCATGGGAGCCCGCGGAGCAAGAGGTCGGGGCTGGAGCCTCTGCCGGCCAAGGGCAGCCTGGGGACTGGCCTCACGGCCCCACAGCCCGGCTGATCTTTTCTGGTTTCAGCGTGACACTGCAGACAGACAGGGCCAGTGGGGCCACTCCGGCTGCCCACCTCATCTCTGCACTTACAGAGCTGCACAGGAGGGGGCGGCCGACATCGGACAAAGGGGCCAGGGCAGCTCATGGCAGAGGGCCGGCCCCTAACTGGGGGTGCAGGGGCCACCATCGACCACGTGCACAGGGTGGGTCTGGGCAGAGACCACACCTCTTAGAAAATCAATCCAATGATAGAAGAAAATGCAAATTATAAAACTAAATAACTCTAGAGGGTGACAGAGGAGAAGACCTAGCTGACCTGGGGCTCAGTGATGACTTTTTAGACACGACATGAACAGCATAATCTACAAACGGGACTTCATTACAATCAGGAACTTCTGCAAGAGACATGGAAGAGAAAGGAAAGAAAAGCTAGAAGACATTTCAAAAGTCATATCTGACAAAGGATGTATGTATATACAAAACACATACAAGCGCCTTAAAAATGTAAGCAGAGAACTCTCAAAACTCAATAGTGAGGAGACAACCTAATTAAAAGTGTACAAATGACCTGAACAGACACCTCAACAAAGCAGCTAGATCTAAGTAAGCACCTATGAAAAGATGCTCCGCGTCACATGTCATGAGGGAAATGGGAACTACAGCGGCGAGGCCCACCACACACCCACCAGAAAGGCCACATGTGAACCTCCAACACCAAACGCCGACAAGGACGTGGAGTAACAGAAGCCCCCACTGCTGGTGCAAACGCAAAACGGGACGGCCACTCTGAAGAAGATGGCAACCACTCCAGTATTCCTGCCTGGAGAATCCATGGACAGAGGAGCCCGGTGGGCTGAAGTCCATGGTTTTGCAAAGAGTCGGACATGCCTGAAGTGACTTGGCACGAACGCACAGCCACTTTGGAAGACAGTTTTTCAGTCAACTACAAAACTGAACATAGTCTTATCAGACAATCCAGCAATCCCACTCCTTGATATCCACCCAAAGGAGCGGAACACCATATCCACGCAGGGCCTGCACGTGGATGTCGACGGCGGCTTTATTCACAACTGATGCTAAAACTTGGAAGCAACCAAGATGTGCTTCCGAAGGTGAAGGGACGAATGAACTGTGGTCCATCCAGACAACGGAGTATTATTCAGCGCTAAACTCTAATAAGCTGTCAAGCCATGAAAAGATGTGGAGGAAACTTAAATGCCTATCATTAAGTGAAAGAAACCAGTCTGAAAAAGCTACACAGATCCCAACTATATGACATTCTGGGAAAAACAGAACTATGGAGACCACAGACAAAACTACAGAGCGGAAAGACCAGTGGCTGTCGGGCTGGGGTGGGGGGTGAACCGCAGAGCACAGAGGCTCCACAGGGCAGGGAAATCACCCTACAGGGCGCCGGAAAGGGGAGACACGGCACTGGACACTTCTCAAACCCCCAGAGCACGTGGCACGAGGAGTGACCCCTGCTGCAAGCTGGCTTCAATCGATGATCAGGCGTCAACAGTGGCTCCTCAGGGGCGACCCGTGTGCCAGCCAGAGCTGGGTGTTCACGACAGGGACGCTGAGGGAGCGGGGACAACCAGCGGGGAAAGCCCAACGTGGGGTCAGCTGTTGGTGTGTGAAGTGCAGACAGCCCTGGGCAGACACTCAAACATCTTAAGGACTTCAGGAAAAGGGCGTCCTCTCAGAAAAAGATGCTCACCGCAGAGGAAAGTTTGGGGGAATCTTGAAGAGCGATTATTATTTTTCCACCCCAACTGACTGCCGTTCGATGTCTTAACATCTCAAATACGGGATTTTTGATTTTTTAAAACCAGGTGACGGGGCAGTGGGGGTGCTCCCCGCAGAGGCTGAGTTCTGGCCGACTCCTCGCCCCGTGCCCTGGGGCCCTTGTGCATGCTGACCTGCAGCAAAGATGAAAACAGACCTCTGGGCCACAGTCCTGCCGCACAAGAGGCCAGAGGCAGGCAGCATCCAGTCACCCCTGGGACATTGAGGTTGCAGAGGAAATTACCAGCAGAGCCCGAGAAGACCCTCGCGCATGGCCAGGTGCTGGCTTCGACGCGACCCTCTTCTCTTGCTGAAGACGGTTGCCCGGATGCCTGCTCGGGGGACCCCGCTCTGGACAGGGAGCAGCATCAGGGTTAGGCCACGTCCTTCCCTCCAAGCCTTGGAGGCCGTGGGAGGGGGCTGGTGTCCTGTGTGAGCCGTGCTGGCATCAGCTGAGTGGGAAACATTTTCAATATTTCAGCTGACTGTGTCCCCGAGTCCCAACATGGCTCATCCGCGGGTCCCTCGCTCACAAACATCTGTCTGCTCTGCTTCAGAGCAGAGTGAAAATACCCATTATGAGTGGTGCCACCAGAACCGGCGCCCTGGGCCCAGCTGACCCCTGCTCTCCCATCACTGGCGGTTAAAACCCCTCTCCACAAAGCGATGCTAATAAAGACCCCGGAGACTGTTGACTCGGATGGACACGCGTATTTGTCACCAGGGCCTCACGTGAAATGTAGCCTAAGTGGTGTGTGTTTCAATGCGGGTCTATAAATAAAACATCATTCTGGGTTTTTCATCTTTATTCCAACACGCCGCAGAGCTCAATATCAGAGCAGTTCCACTGGGAAATTCTTTAACCCCAAGCTATAAAAATCAGATAAGCCACCGGGAACCTTCCTACGAGCCGGCGTGGGTGTAGCGGGAGCAGCTGGCGCTTCGTTACTGCCTGAGACCGAGGAAAGAGCAGCAGGGTGTGTCCGGGCTGGGAGCCGGCGGGGCTGGGGGTGGGCGAGCCAAGATGCGGGCTGGACCCGGGGGAGGCCAGCGGTTCTGCAGAGGGTGGGGGTGCGGGACCTGACCCCCACACGGCTGGAACCGCCGAGAACAGCATCACATCGTCCCTGTGGTCCAGCTGGTCCAGACCGAGGCCAGGACCAAGCTCTGAAGCATCTGAGCTCAGTGTCTGGGGCAGAGCCAGACCTCGGAGGGCCTGACTCTCAGCCCCTCAACCACGGACGAAACGCAGGAACCTGGAGAGGCAGTCACTTCTGCAAAGGGCCCTGACATGCGGACATGCTGGGCTCCAGGCCAGTGAGAAGGGAAGTCAGAGGACAGGCGAGACCACTGCCTCTCGGTTAAGGCGAACCATCTGAACACGGCTGTGGTTCCAGTGGCACCTCTTCAGGCCCTGTGGCCCATGGGGGGATCCCTGTCATAAAGGTCATAAAGGTTGGAAAGAAGGGGTGGGGGGCTCAGAGCATCCCCAGTCTTGGCAGGGGCTCTCCTCAACAGGGGCAGGACCAGAGCACAGAGAGGGTCGGGGAAGCTGGGGGGCTTCCTGCGGGGGACACCCTCCCATTCCTCGTCCTTTTCACCAACAGAGGAGCTCTCAGATGAAGCATCATAAGGAAGAATCTGGGTTTGGAGCGGAGGCGTCCTCTTCCAATGAAGCTGTGAGACGAGCGACCCCCGCAGGGGCAGTGGCTCCTCCATGACTGTGGCTCCCACCCCGGGACCCCCGTCCCAGGAGGGCCCCTGGCCCCACTCACGGGGCCTGCTTGTGGAGGCCCCGGTGTGGTCCTGAGTCACAGCCATTAGAGGTGTCCCAGCCCCACGATGGCCATTTCCGTTCTTGAGCCCAAAGGAGGACGAGTGTGGGCTCCCCAGGCCTGGAGAGGCGCCCCGGCTGTACTGGGTGCCACCAGGGTAAGAAGCCCCGCGTCAGGATGCCGAGCTGCACTCCCCACCCTCCAGCTCGTCCAGCTGCGATGAACGAGGATGCACGGGCCTCACACGCTCCGGGTGATGAGAACACTGCAGCTGAGGCTCGAAAGGGCACGCGCTGACGCTCCTGAGCCATCGGGGGCCAGACCTCAATGCGGTGGTTAGGTCTCCTCCAGAACCTTCCGGATCTGCTAAGTCTAGACGCCTGAGTCTGCTGTCAAGAGCCCCGTGATATCGGCTCCTGGTGGTCCCTGCACCACCCAGCCCGCCCAGGCTCTGCTCGGAGCTGCCGCACGGACCCGTCTCTGTGGCTGCCCCCTGGGGGGATGTGGGGACCGCGGGTCACCCTGGACGGGGCTTCTCGAGCTGTGGGCATGCAGGGGTCACCTGCAATCTTGTCAGAACGCAGACTCTGACACAGGAGAGCCTGAATTCCCGGCAGCTCCAGGTTGAGGCCTCGGGAAACGAGTGCCTAATCGCCCCACCCGAACCTAAAACAATCAGGACAAAATGAAGTCATGTTTTTAAAAAGGGGAAGATCATGGGCAGCGACTTGAAGCGTTCTTCATCAGATTTCCCTTATTCTGAGTAATTATAAACCCGTTCTCCCAGGGATGAGAGGGTTATTTCCCTACAAAACATACTTTCCACTTTTGTCATAATTTTCAATATATGTACAACAATTAAGGCATATCAAGATAGACTCTGCTAAGCCCTTGAGTACGTCTGTGACACACACGAGTGGATTTGATACATATTTATTTCCTGTATCTGTCTTTGCCCTTACTTGACCACTGTTGCCATCTACGGCCCATTTACCCGGCACCCCTCCCTCCACCGGCCTGCCCATCCTCATGGCCAGAGGAAGACACTGCTCGGTGTTCGCGGGTCCCCAGAGTGCCCCAGCGTGTGAAGCAGGAGGAAGTGGCGCCCCACAGCCACCTAGAGGCCGGAGAACCGAGACCCAGGGCGCGGTGGCTGGCTGAAGATCCCAAGCGAGGAAGAGCCTTCTTCAGCCCAGGCCTCCCCCTGCACCCCGACAACCCACAGCCAGGCGCCCCTGTTCCACTCCCTCCTGCCTCTCTGACGGGGACCCCCTCATGGAGGGACCCTGGATGGGTTCAGGAGACCCGAAGGCCAATCCGAGGGGACCCCCAATCCCTGAGGACAAATGTCCTGACGGCTCTGCGCCTCACCAGCTCCTCTGATGTCGAGGCCCTGGAGGGTTTCCTGAGCTCAAACGCAAGGAGCTGCCACTGCCGGCACGAGGCCGGTCACTTTTCCCCTGGAACGCCCCTGCCGGGAGCCGGCATATTGCATATTGAATGCAGCACTTTCCACAGCATCATCTTTCACCATCTGGAATAGCTCAACTGGAATTCTATCACTGCCGGGAGCCAGCATGAGGAACTCCGCCCATGACAAAGGTCATGAGGAAGGAGGCTCAGCATACGCAAAGGCGGGATCGAGCCTCAGGAGCTCCCCTGGAAATTCTCGAGCATCTACCCCCAAAACCAGAGTCTGCCTACTTTCTGCTTTGTGCTTTCACCTACACCTCTGACTTTATGGGGGGCTGTCCCCCACTACCTCTGTCTGAAAAAAGAGTTGGCTTACAGCTCCAGTTAATAATTCCTGGGTGTGACAGTGTTTAACCTACAAACTCCTTTGGAAATCCTCTAGCCTGCCTGAATAGGTTTTTCCGGCCACATGTGATTGTTCAGAGCCTCCCAACTGTGAGAGGCAGGAGATGTTCTAAACTGTCTAAACACAGATTCCTTTGAGTAGTTAAAAGATTGATTAGAAATTGTATTGGTGAAGGGTTTTTCACTTATTGAGCCACTGTTTGCTGCTAAGTCTCCATACTCCTTACCTACTGTGTCCTTGGCAGTGTATTGATTGATATAATGGGTGTATAGAAATGTAAGCAGTTGCCTCAATGTTTGTAACCTTGGACCGTTGAGTTAATTCTTGTCTTGATTGAGCCCACCTCACCTTTGCCCTATAGGAATGCAGCTTTGTCCAGTGCTTTTTTGGAGGCTGGTGCCTGACTTTGGAATAATCACCTTTAGAGAAATATAAGTTCCTTAAAATGTTAACAGGCCTCCTGGCCAGAAGATGATGTAATTCACCTGAACTTTTGCATATGATAAGTTTGAAAGCCTGGCTTTGATTAGAACCAGGAACTGCTGTCCTTGCATGACTCTACCCCTTCCCCCATTATCCTCTATGCACAACTTAAGGTATAAAAACTACTTCGGAAAATAAAGTGCGGGCCTTGTTCACCGAAACTTGGTCTCCCCATGTCGTTCTTTCTCTCACCTTCTGGCTGAATTATTCAGCCTCTTTTCTCTACTGAATTTCCTCACTGAGCTATTCTTATTTCAGCCTTTTTTCTTCACTGAATTTTCCTACTGAGTTATCCTTATTCTATTACTCTTTATATCTTTGATAAATATTTAAATAAATAGGTCGCCTATGCCATCTCTCCTTCGAATACCCTGGATCAGCCAGGGCTGGACCCCGGCACGCCCCTTCCCCCATCCCCCATTTGTAGTCCCCCACCCTCATTAAACACATTTATTCACAACCCTTGGACCTCTCTTCCCAAGGAGCTGTCCCTGCCCCAGACACAAGCTTCCTCAGAGGGCCTGGGTGCAGGCGTGCCCCGGACCCATGTCCTAGGGACCCACCGTCACCCCCATGTCCACCTGGGCGGGTGAAGAGCACACCCACCCGTGAGGCCAGGCCCGAGTCCAGGCTCAGAGGCTCAGCCCAGGGCTAATGTGCACAGCTCCCACGCCCCGCGCCTCCAGGAGCCTCGGCGAAGAATCAGGGACTCACACTGGAGCTGCTGGTTGACCCCGGGTGAACCCAGATGGCCCCGCAGAGGGAGCCTTGGGGCCCTGTGGGGGGAGCCCTGGGGACTGCAGAGGGATGACAGCCTGGCCCTGGCCCATGTGGTGGGGCTGCATTTCCTTGAAAACACTTGTGTAAGCCCCACGTGACCACAGCTCTAAAACACTCGTGGTCTGCAGTGTGTCAACCGGCAGCAGCTACACGGGTCTGACGTATCAATATTTGGTCACGAAGGCGGCAGTGCCCAGGGCCGCAGAGGCTCTCGGGACGTCGTTGCTTTCCCGCAGGGGCTCTGCTCGGCCGCCGCCTCACAGCCAGACCTCCCCGGGGCGGGAGTGTCCACAGGGAGGCCAGGTCCACGGAAGTGAGCGAGATGGAGAAGGTGCGTGTGTCTCCTGGGACTGCACGCCGACTGGGCTCCTGTGGATGCAATGTCTGTGCTTGTGGGAACGTGAAGGCTCTGTCGCCCACATCCCTGCTGCCTCCCTGTGTTTAGAGGCTTCTTTGGACAAAAGGCAGACCAGCTCCCTGCCCACAAGTCGGGATGCTGACCCTCTCCCCGGGAGGTGCAGGCACAGCCCTGCCTTCTCTCCTGCTGGACCAGGGCCAGGAGCGGAGGAACCAGGACTCTGGGGGGCTGAGTGGCCTGCTGCAAGAGGGGCTCTCTAGACTCTGAGGTGAGAACATCAGCGCCTACAGCACCAGGACACGGCCCCAAGTGCCTCCAGGCGGTGGGCCTGGTTCCAGCTCTCCAGGTGGGTCTCTGGGCTGACCGACACTTTTCAGAATGGACTCGGCGGCTCACACCAGGCTCTTCTGCCGATTGCAAGAATTCTGAATGCTGCAAGATGCTGGGGGCGTGCGAAGGACAGGGTCTCCAGAGGGTTGTTGCTGTTCCGTTGCTAAGTCGTGTCCGACCCTTCGTGAGCCTGTGGACTGCAGCCCGCCCGGCTCCCCTGCCCTCCACCGTCTCCTGGAGTTCTCCAGCGGGTGATGCGCAACAAAAAGGCGGGTCCAGGAGAGAAACTGAGATGCTGAGGAGGGCGTGCAAGCTTGGGGCCTGAGCGGAAGCAGCAGGGGTCAGGTGACTCTTCTCCGCTCCCAGTCTCCCAGATACACAAGCAACAGACGCTTAGAGAACCGCAGTTAAACAGGGGCTACACTGCTCGTCCGGAGAAGGAAATGGCAACCCACTCCAGTGTTCTTGCCTGGAGAATCCCAGGGACGGTGGAGCCTGGTGGGCTGCTGTCTCTGGGGTCGCACAGAGTCGGACACGACTGAAGCGACTTAGCAGCAGCAGCAGCAGCAGCACACGGCTCGTGCCCCTGTTCACAGGGGCCTGGGCGTCTGCCGGGGTGAAAGCACCTACTCTAACACTGAACCCGCCGCCCGGGGGCAACTTCACGGACATCTCAATGGTCATCAATGAACCAAAAATGCAAATAGTTTTCAAAATGTGTATGGCTAATTCCACATAATCTCCCTTCTACATATGACTAAGGGCTCTTTACAGGCTGTTGTTAGGTTAGCCTTGGTGAACTAACCTCAGTGGATGACTGGACTTTTACCACTGACTCTGAGTCGGTGCTTGGCAACCCGCCAGGGCTTCTACTGTATACAGCCTGCCCTCTGTACCTGTGGGTTCCACATTTGCAGATTTAACCAACCGAGGATCAAAAATGCCTGAAAAAAAAAAATTCCAGAAATTTCCAAAAAGCTAACTTGAATTTGCTGTGCATGAGTAGCTAGTGACCTAGGGCTTACACTGTATTAGGTGTTACAAGTGAGCTGGAGGGGATTTCAGGTGTGTGTGAGGACACGCCTAGGTTGTTCACAAGCACTACCCCATCTATACCAGGCATGTGGGACCTGTGGACTGTGGAATCAGCCAGGGGTGGAACCAGCCCCCCGGGATGCCGACGGCCACCTGTAGAAATGGTGCCTACGTGAGGAACGCCACCAGTGCCACTGCTGGACACTGGGTAGGACGGCCCTGGTTCTCTGCTGCTTCTTGCTATTTGATACGTGTCAGATTTACAGAAAAGTTGTAAGAACATCATGCTAGAATGCTGAAAGCCCTTCACCCAGATCCCTCCAATATTTTATCCCACTGTATCCCTCTTGCCAACTCTACATTTATATTTTACTATCCTCAGCCAACTGAGAGGCAGACACGATATCCCTTCAGCCTAAAAACTTGGGTGTGTATTTTCCAAAAGCAAAGGCATTCTCCCACATAATCACAGTACAGTTATCAAGATCAGGAAATTGATATGATACCAATATCTAATCAACAGAATTTATTCGGATTTGTCCAGCTATCCCAGTAACATTTTTTATGACGAGATAAAGCCTAGATCACGCATCACATCAGGTGGTCCTGTCTCTTTAACCACCCCCAATTAATAACAAGTTCTCCGGGTTTCCTCGTCTCTCAAAACGTTAGCGTTTTTACCGTGTGCTCGTCAGCTACTTTACACTGTGTCCCGCGATTCAGGTTTGTGTGAGAGGCAGGCTTTGCATTTCAGCAAGAGCACTGTGGAAGGGCATGCGTCAAGGGGCAGGGGTGTTGCATGCCCCCCAGCACTTTGGGTGCCGTGCTAGGGTCTTGTCAGCCAGATGTCCCCATGGAAACGTCACCACATTCCCGCTGCAGCTAATTCCTGTGATGAGTCCATCCTGTTATCCCTCAGAATGGTACCCAGTCATCTTCACAGGCATCGATGATACTGGTCTGAATCATATACCATCAAGATGTATTTGATTTTACTGTAAGGAATATCAATTTTTAAGCACCAAAGGAGATTTTAAGCATTAATGTGATCGAGGGTGAATGTGGGATCGTTCCTTCCATGGAATAACGAGGGAGGAGGGTCTGAGCAGACAAGCTGTCTGCACCTCAGTCTTCGCTGCCGTCGTCTGCACGGGACAGATGGACAGACGTCTGCCTGCCATCTCCGCAGGCTTCCCTCCCCCTGTCCTCCGCCCCACCACACAGCCTCCCTTGGTCCATGGCCTCTTCCCGGGAGAGCAGATGAGCGCAGGACCCCTCCGGCTGCACTGTAGGGTCATATCGCTCTCCTGCCCCCTTGTCCCGAGCCCCGCTCTGCCCCTGGGTCACTGAGAACCCGCCACTTCCTGCTGCCCATTCCTGCAGAGGTGGGTCTCCACCTGCTGACTCCTCCCTTGGTGGAAGAGCATCCTGCGGCATTTGGAGAGTCAGAGTCCAAGCGTGCAGATTCTCTCGTGCTGAGCTGAAGCGAAAATGCCTTTATGTCGCCCTACTTGGGAGGATGTTTTTGATGGATGTGGAACTCAGGCTGACTTTTTATCCCCCTCGCAGAACTTTTAAGATGTTAAGCTGTCTCCTGGCGTCTACTGTTTCCAGAGTGAAGTCACCTGTCAGCCTTGTCACCCTCTTCAGAAAGCAACGTGCCTCTGTTCCTGGTTTTTAAGATTTTCTGGCTTTGACATCTGAGCAGTTGGAGTGTGCCGTTCTTAGCTTGGCTCTGTTTTCGCCGATTCTGCGCGGAGTTCACGGAGCTGCTTTTTCACAGGTCTGGGGGGCGTGCGTGTTGCTCTTTCTCTGTGTGCTGTTCCGGCTCTTCTTCTTCCGGGATTCCTCCTACGGGCGTGTTAGACGACTTGATGTCCTACACGTCACCTCGGCTCTGGGCACTGTTTTCACCGTGCCCCTCTGCTCTTCAGAGCGCACGTTTTCCATTGGTCTATCTTCACGCTTGCCAGTCCTTTATTCTGGTCTCAGATCCGCAGGTCAGCCCATCCAGTCACTGTTTAGACTTTTTCATGTAGTTTTCTGAAATTGCTGTGTGGTGTTCTGTACGGGCCTCCGGTTTCTGCTGAGTTTCTCCACGTCTCCAGTCACCATAAGCAAATTTTGGTTTAAGTTTTTGTGCGTATTTGTGATGGTTGCTTTAAAGCCCCTGCCTGTCCACCTCAGGTTTGTGTCTACTGACCACGCTCTTCTCTCATCACCGGTCACGTCCTGCTTTGCCGCAGTTTAGTAATTACTGATTGCACGCTGGACACTGGACAGACATCATGGGACTGTAGTTACACCTCATGAGCCGCTTTGGAAATAACTGTGAGTTACTGTGTCACATCTGTTAGTAGAGGTTTCCTCTCTGCAGAGCTGTTTAGTGATCCCCGGAACATGCACCAGCGGTGTTCTGACATGTACACTTTGCAATCCCGAAGTGAACTAATCATGTATCTATTACTACAGTGAATACAAACACATTCACTTTAACTTATTACCACAAATTCTTGTTCGAGGATGCTTGATACTACACTGAGTGTTACTACTACCATGACACTGTTACGGGGAAGTCTGAGAAGGTGTTTTGCCTCAAGTTATTTAAAAACAAAGAGAGCCTGCGATTCACTGGGCTGAGCTCTCTTGTGCTGCTGGGGAGATCACACCGAGATCCTAGGCTCTGTGGCCACAGCCGCCTGCACATGTCGACCCAGCTGCAGCCTCTGGAGCTGGGCCCTGGCCCTGCCCTGCACACCCGCTCACTCCACCAGATCCTGCTGAGCTTCTGCTAATCGCTCTCTGGCGGCCCCCCTTCTCCTCCCGCCTTCTGGTCACCAGGAAGGTGCCCTGCCTTTCTGGATCGTCACACAGACTCCTTACTGCCCCAACATCAGCGGTTCTCACTCCCAGCACCTCTTCTGCTCTGAAGCCAGAGTGGGAGCCCTAAGTCACAGGTCTGATCACACAAGACCCTGCACATGGCTCATCAAAGGCCTCCCACTCCCTTCTGAGAATTCCCGAGTCCTCGGGAGCATCAGAAGCGCTTTCCTGATGGACGAGCCTCGCAGGCTCATCCCCACCGTGATCCTGCCCTCCCATCAGCCCACCACGAGCCAGGGCTGCCCCTTCCCGATAGACCAGGAGGGGGACCCGGGAGGCCGCTCGCCACACACCGAGGCGAGGCACGGCCCGGACCCCGTCTGGCCCGCACCACACGTCAGCGTGGCCGGTGTGAGGCTCCCCACCGCAGCACCACACGTCGGCGTGGCCGGTGTGAGGCTTCCCACCGCAGCACCACACGTCGGCGTGGCTGGTGTGAGGCTCCCCACTGCAGCACCCGGAACGGCACAGGTCTAGGTCTCGTCCAAGTCAAATATTCACGTGCTATTCAAGACCAAAGGCGCAACACCTTCCCGATCCACTGAACACGGTCACTGTGTCATGAAGACAACCGCACCCTGGGGGCCTCAGCACTTATGCAGAACAACCTGACGTCTAATAGTGAGACTGAGAGTTTTAAAACCTACTGGTTTGGCCCACAAGGAGCAACATCCCTGTCATGATGGTCACCCGGGCACTAAAGCAAATGAGCCGGGTCCACAGGCCCACAAGAGACCCCCTGCACAGCCAGGAGCCACAGGCTGCACACTAAATCACCTGGGATCAAATGAGACGCAGTTAAAGTCCTCAGTCACACCGGCAGCACCCCCACGTGCTCAGCCGCCTCACCGACACCGCCTCCTCGACAGCAAATCCACGTCCCCGTCATCCTGGGACTGCCTGGGGACCGGCCACTGAGTCTTGCAAGTGCGTGAGTCTGGGCGGAGCTTGCCAACAGGTAGACGCCTCTCTGAGGGGAGGTCACGCCGGCAGAACCAGCCCCCGGCCTGGCCTCTGTGCCTGTCGTTAGAAGGGAGAGCTCATGGCCTCATGGGTCCTGCTGCCTGGCTCCCTCTGAACCCACGGGATGGCCTGAGCAAGACCCAAGGTGGGGCCCCAAACCTCTGGGGCTCCATGGGTCATCAGCCCCCTGACCTCAGGGAAGTGTGGACTGGCTGCCGTGTATACAGCCCCAGATCTGTGAGGTCAGGAGACATCCACTGACCCGGCGGCCACAGCAGGTGAGTCCCGCTGCTGGAACTACACTCTTTATAAGCAGAGTTTTCTGTGGCTGACACATGCGCACACGCCCACCACTCACGCTCACACAGCAGGGACCACAGACGAGGTCGGCTGTGACCAGGCAGGCGGGGGAGCTTGTGAAGCCAGGGTCAGCCCACGGTGGGGTGAGTGGGCAGGGAGGAGGCGGCCCCTCTGCCCAGCTGTGCAGGCCTGGCAGGAAGGCGAGAAGCTTTAAACAGGAAGAAACCTGCGAGACCGGCTGGGGAGCTCTTCCCAGGGGAGTGAATCGAGCCAGCCTGTGCTGAAGACCTCCAGCACATGCCCTTCAGGGGGCTGTCTCCCTGAAGGGACGTGTCTCCTTTACCCAGAACGTCCCGCAAGTGCGTGAGCGTCAGTGATCTACGAGGCTTCTCTCGACCCAGACCCAGAAAGCTCAATGAGAGGCAGTGTCTGGCATGCTGGCCCCCAGGGCCCAGAACTGCAGGGACACCGGGACTGGCCCCCAGACCAGGCTCAGAGCAGCCTGAACAGCCACCGACCGAGGGCCCAGGATGCAGAAGAGCCTCATTGGTTCTAGAAGGTTCTGCATTCCTGTTTCAGAGGTCCATTCTGTGTGTAAGTTCCAGTGTGAGCCTGGTTGTTGGTATTCAGTTGCTAAGTCGTGTCCGGCTCTATGCGACCCCATGGAATGCAGAATGCCAGCCCTCCCTGTCCTTCACTATCTCCCGGAGTTTGCTCAAGCTCGTGTCCATTGATTCCATGCTGCCATCCAACCATCTCATCCTCTGTCACCCTCTTCTTCTGCCTTCAATCTTTCCCAGCATCAAAGGAGTCAGTTCTTCCCAGCAGGCGACCAAAGTATTAGGGTTTCAGCTTCAGCATCAGTCCTTCCAATGAATATTCAGGACTGATTTCTTTTAGGATGGACTGGTTGGATCTCCTTGCAGCCCAAGGGACTCTCAAGAATCTTCTCCAACACCATAGTTCAAAAGCATCAATTCTTCAGTGCTTAGCTTTCTTTATAGTCCAACTCTCACATGCATACATGGCTCCTGGAAAAACCAGTTATAACTAGATGGACCTTTGTCAGCAAATCTCTGCTTTTTAATATGCTGTCTAGGTTGGTCATAGCTTTCCTTCCAAGGAGTATGCGTCTTTTAATTTCATGGCTGCAGTCACCATCTGCAGTGACTTTGGAGCCTAAGAAAATAAAGTCTGCCACTGTTTTCATTGTTTCCCCATCTATTTCTCATAAAGTGATGGGATGCCATGATTTTAGTTTTTTGAATGTTGAGTTTTAAGCCAGCTTTTTCACTCTCCTCTTTCACTTTCATCAAGAGGCTCTTTAGTTCCTCTTCACTTCTGTCATTAGGGTGGTGTCATCTGCATATCTGAGGTTACTGATATTTCTCCTGGCAATCTTGATTCCAGCTTGTGCTTCATTCAGCCCAACATTTTGCATGACGTACTCTGCCTATAAGTTAAATAAGCAGGGTGACAATATACAGCCTTGACATATTCCTTTTCCTATTTGGAACCAGTCTGTTGTTCCATGTCCAGTTCTAACTGTTGCTTCCTGACCTGCATACAGATTTCTCAGGAGGCAGGTAAGGTGGTCTGGTAGTCTCATCTCTTTAAGAATTTTCCACAATTTGTTGTGATCCACACAGTCAAAGGCTTTAGCATAGTCAATGAAGCAGATTTTTTTCTGGAATTCTTTTATTTTCTCTATGATCCAGCAGATGTTGGCAATTTGATCTCTGGTTTCTCTGCCTTTTCTAAATCCAGCTTGTACATCTGAAAGTTCTCAGTTCACGCACTGTTGAAGCCTCAGTTGAAGGATCCTGAGCATCACCTTTCTGGTGTGTGAGAGGAGTGGAACTGTGCAGTAGTTTGAACATCCTTGGCACGGCCTTTCTTTGGGATTGGAATGAAAACTGACCTTTTCCAGTCCTGTAGCCACTGCTGAGTTTTCCAAAATTGCTGACATATTGAGTGCAGCACTCTGGAGGGCTGCTTTATTGAGAGTAAGCTTCCTAACCTGCTTCCTGCGAATGGAGCCGCTCCTGATGTCAGCCTGCCCTGCCCACCTCGCCTGTGGCCCCAGACGGCCGAGCAGGGACGGGAGGAGGACAGGTTGGAGGACCCCTGGTGCCATCACCACCTGCCGCCTCCTGCCTGGACCCGGCGCGTGGACAGAGCTCTCAGGGGCTGCCCAGCGACCTCCACGCTCTTGGAGGCGCCACCGTGATCTCTGAGCTCTTGGGTGCTCCCGTCAAGAAGATACATTGCCAAGCCACCGGCCTCTGTCAGATGGTGGCTGAGCTGCCCGGCCCTGAGCTGCTGGGGAAGAACCAGCCAGAACCAGGCTTCAGAGGGCTCCCCACAGCCCAGGGCTGTGACCGAGGCTGTGGCGAGTGTGGCGCAGGATGCCTGTCAGCAGAGTAGAGAGCGAGGTGGGGGCTGATCCCCGGGGCCCCTGAGTGGGTTGAGCCCCCTGTTCTGCCCCAGGTCAACCTGGCACATCGGCAGGCACCATTCCATGTGATCTGTGTGTTGTGGTCACTGCGTCCGCAGTTAGGAAGAGCAACCAGAAAAGGCTATGACTGCAGACAGGCTGTGTCCCCTCCTGACCTCGGCCCTGACCACACCCGCCGTCCCCTGCTCCCGGGGCACAAGCTAACAGGGCCCAGGGCGGGGTGCAGCCCCCAGGGCGAGGAGAACCAGGACACGCTCCCCGCTGGAGCTGGCCATGGCCTTCTGAGCCCGGGGATGGAGCCAGGGGAAGATGAGAGAAGTCGCTCAGCCGTTTCTCAGAACCAGAGACCGAAGGGTTAGCTCCTCCCAACCTCACTTGAGGAAAAGTGGAGAAAAAATCGTCAAATTTTTGCTCTTGTAAAATAACCAAACCAACTTTCTGAAGTCTCATCGGCCGGCTAATGCCTCATGAGAGCTTTTATAGATCTTTCTGCTAAGAAGACACTAAACAAAAAAAAGTAAGATCCTGCTAGTCCTTGGAGAGAAAGGTTTCCATGTCTGGGAAATTCAGCTGGGACACC
The DNA here is from genome assembly GCF_003369695.1 of Bos indicus x Bos taurus. Classification (NCBI taxonomy): domain Eukaryota; kingdom Metazoa; phylum Chordata; class Mammalia; order Artiodactyla; family Bovidae; genus Bos; species Bos indicus x Bos taurus. Next base: position 894,358 of record NC_040079.1, on the reverse strand, counting down.
TCGCTTGTGCGCTGAGTGAGGTCACAGGGGCCAGAAACACTGTAAATCACTTTTTCCACACTGCTTCACATGTGCCTATCCCTGTCCCAAGGCCAGGATGCTGCACGTCACCACAGTGACACGTCTGTACACAAATGAAAAGCTTCTAAGTCCTAACGTGTGACCCAGATGCACAGCCAGCAGCGGAGGGCGTGCCCATGAGGAGTGGACATGGTCTCCCCGGGCACAGCGCCCCCCGCCCCACCAGCGCTGGTTCCTGCTGCTGAGCGGACACCAAGCCTGACCATGAGCTGCGGGCACGGCCGTGCATTAAACACTTGAAAGTTTGTTGCTTTCACAAAAACAGACCCTGAATAAGGACGTGGGAATGTGTAACTGTCTGGGAGGTGATTCCAGGAAAGAGCTGAGACGGTGAGACCAGGAGGGGAGGAGGGCGGTGAAGGTGAGTGAGTGCCCGGAAGGGGAGGGTCTGGGGGATGTGGAATGTGAAGCAGGTATGGATCCATCGGGTCCACCCTCACCCCCTGAAGGTCTCCAAGGAATAGTCTCCGAGCAGCCTTGACCCACCGTGGACTTGGACCAAACGTGCTTGTTCCGCTGGAGGGAGGCAGGGCTTAGGGCCCCACGCTGCCCGCAGATAGATAGGGGCTGCCTGGGGGCCCTGGGGGGCAGGGGGATCCGGCAGGGCTGCAGGGGGGTCCCGGGGGTGGGGGGTGGGCAGGGATGCAGGGGGGCCTGGCTGACGAACATGCCATGCCCAGAGGTGGGTGGCTGTGAGAGAGGAGAGAGTACCACCAGGCACCACCCAACTGTTCCCTTTGAAGGGGCTGGTTTATGCCGTGTGAATAGAATCTCAGGTTTTAAGGTGCCATCAGTTTAGCGGTGTCGTCCTTATTTGCTTCCCATTTATTCACAGCTGTGGCTTCCGGGTGTGTTGAGAGCGTGCACGGCGCTGGGCTCTAGTCTACGGTCCCGCCAGCTGCAGGCCTTCTGGCAGCACTAGCCAGCGTGGTGACCGCACCGAGTGACCTCAGAGTGACCTCACTGAGTGATTTCAGAGTAAGTACAAGGAGTGACCACAGAGTGACCTCAGAGTGACCTCACAGAATGACCACACTGAGTGACCTCACTGAGTGACCATGAGGAGTGACCTCAGAGTGACCATAAGGAGTGTCCTCACAGAGTGACCACACTGGGTGATCATGCGGAGTGACCTCACAGAGGGACCTCAGGGTGACCACAAGGAGTGACCTCACAGAGTGACCACACAGAGTGACCACACTGAGTGACCTCAATGAGTGACCATGAGGAGTGACCTCAGAGTACGAGGAGTGACCTCAGAGTGACCAGAAGGAGTGACCTCACAGAGTGACCTCAGAGTGACCACTAGGAGTTACCTTACAGAGTGACCACGAGGAGTGACCTCACAGAGTGACCACGAGCAGTGACCTCCCTGAGTGGCCATGCAGAGTGACCACACTGGTGGCCCAGGCAGGGCCACGCCATGCCCTCCAGCGGCACCTCCAGCTGCAGGAGGGGTGGCCCCCGGCCGCAGCCCCTCCCCGTCTCTGAACCGGTTCATTCACTGTGTGAGGAGGTTCTGGAAGGGCCGTCCTCACACACGCCCCACCCCCCCCACCCCCCGCCCCCCGGACAAGCTTTGCTGCCGGCACCGTCCCAGGACGGGCCAGGCCTCAGGCTCCCCGTGACGCCTGTGGCAGGGCCGAGGGACAGAGGTGCTGGGCAGCCCCGTTCACACACCCGTCCCCAAGCAGCAGTCGCTGGATCTCCTGCCCTCGGGACCGTCACTGCTGGTGAAAGATCACTGGCTCTGCCGCCCCCAAAGACACGCAGGCCCTTCTCAGAAATGCACCCTCATGCCAGGGGGGGCTCGGGAAACCTGGAGGCCAAGTCCTATTTCTCCAGTTCCTGCAAATCATGTTCCTTTGACCAGTTTTCTTCACTAGGAGTCAACATACTTGGAAGCTAGAGACGGGGGAAGAGGGTTATGTGCAAAATAATCGGTTTCTCTCCTAAAGATGTTTCCTGACAGCCTGTGAAGTCCTACATGTGAGCACAGGACGATGACTGGCCCGCTTCCTACAGCTACGTGGGGCGTGTGGCACGTTCGACGGGTTTCTGCCGAGATGGGGCCCATGTCCACACTCCCGGAGCCCACTGCCCGAGGTCCATGCCCCCACACCACCCTCAGCCGCCGGCTGCAGAGGAGAAACAGGCAAAAGCTCTGATCTCACGGAGGTGCCATCCTAACATGGGAGGCCGACAATAATATCAACGACAAATTCGCGATGGATGTGAGGGAAGTGGTCAGGGGAGGGGGCGCCACCCCAGGTCGGGCGTCCGGGGAGGCCCGGCTGAGACCGTGAGGCACGGGCCACGTGGGCCCTGGGGTGGGGGAGCCCACAAACATGTGGTCACCAGGGGAGGGGCCAGCAGGCGAGCCTAAGGAGGGCGCTGGGCTGGCTGTTTCCACAGCAACTGGGGAGGTAGAGAGGGTCCGAGAGGACGCGCGGAGGCTCTGCACGGACGTGACGGACGTGTGGCAGGCCCCTCCCCTCAGGCGGCGGCCTCAGAGCAGCGCCTGGGGCAGCCCAGATCTTGAGGTCCAGCCCCTCCGTGGGGTCCGCCATCACCATCGCCAACTGACCCTTCTGGGTGCCCCAGGCCCTGCTGTGGGGCCGGGGATCCGTCCTGGGCCTCCCCCTCGACGGGGCGCGGGCGCGAGCAAAAGGAGCATCAGAGTGTCTGAAGCCGCAGCTCCCCCGTGACACCACCCGGCGCTGCCACGTCTTCCTCGCAGGCGGCACTCGCCCACCTGCGCCCGAGCTCCGGCTCTCCCCCGCCAGCCCTGACCCATTCCAGGCCCGCAGGAGCGAGTGGTCCGGCCCCTGTCCACACCCGGCCCTCGGGAGGTCTGAGGGCTGCTGCACGCCGCGCCGTGGTCGGGGGCCAGGCGGGAACGGGGCTCGCGGACGCAGGGCCGCCCCAGAGAGGAGACCCGCAGAGGGACAGAGGGAGAGGGGCCTGGGCACACCGTGAGGGGGTGACCAGCAGCGACGCTGGGAAACGCGAGCGTCAGGGAGGAGAAAGCACGTGCGGATGTCTCCTCCTCTCTCTGAGCCAAACACGCTCCCCTTTGAAGATGCCTGCTCGCGGGAGCAGCTTGGCCCAGAGGACGAGCTTAAAAGGCAGTTCAAAGAGCTCGTAGTTTTTCAAAATGTCACATTAGTGGAGGTTCCAGCAACTGCGAACCAGTTTCAGGTTCTGCGCTAAAAAGTGAATGCTACGCATTTGATCTTAAATTGTTATTTCGCTCCTAATTGCCTGAAGGACCTTTAGATGGTGGGGGGCAGGGGGAGGCCAGTGGTGCTAGACTCAGAAGGTGAGGAGCCCTGGGGAGGGCAGGGGGGCTGTTGGTGTCCCCAGGGGCTGGTAGGTCACCCCATGGGGGTGGGGGTCACTCTCTGAGTCCCCGTGGAGACTCGGCCACTTCCTCCTGAATCTCTGGAACCAAGTCAGGTGATGGGGTTAAGTATCCCATATGCTTCCACAGTAATTATGTCCATTCCCAATAATCCGTCTTTCAAAATAAATAAGAATAATACATCAAAATAATAGATGTAAAATATAAAAACGGGTGCTTCTGGCATTCTCCTTGAACTTGACAAAGCTCGGCTTCTTTTGTTCCTTTCACACTCTGCCCAGGGATGGAGCCGAGTGCCGCTGGGTGGGCGTAAATAAGTCTCTTTTTTCTGTGAGAGGAACACTCCTCCGACCTATATTCCAGGAGTATCGATTCTCCGAGGCCACTCCTGGGCCCTGGAACAGCACACGCATACCTGAGTTTCAAGTGAAGCCTGGAATTTTCTGTCTCAGTGTAGGCCTTCTCTGCCGATTAGGGCAATAAATATCTTGAATTTACGCCAGATCGTAAGTACTTTGGGGGAGAAAAGCAATTCTAAGTGCTGCAGCCAAAAGAACCGTCATGTTTGTGATAGCTGGAATTCCCTGCTGCTGGAAACCCATCACGGAGGCGAGACAGGCTCACGCCCTCCCTGCGGGGGGCTATTTCTAGATCTAATCAGTGGACAGGGAGGCCCTGCCAGCAATCTTCAAACCACAACTTCTCTGAAGGCAAAGCCTGGAAAGCATCGCAGCCGTCTCTGGTCCCTCAGGAAGGCAGCTCCCCCTCCCTGACCGCCCCCGGGTTCTGCACCCGCGGCTGCGTCTCGGCACCCCAGTTAGGGAGACAGGGTCCCCGGCTCGCATCCCTGCTTCGGACACTCCCCGTCCTGTTTTTAAGGGTCAGGGTGCAACCCAGAGGAGGGGACAGGAAGCGTAAGGTCGGCCTAACCCTAGCCCTGCGGCGCAGGGGCTGACCAAGGCCCTAGGGCGGCGCCGCCCCGCCCCCGCGCGTCCGGGGCGTCAGCACGCAGCATGTGGCTGCCTCTCGGCTCCGAGACGCAGGCCAGAGGCTCCCAAGCATCACCTCCGAGAAAGCCCCCGAACCAGTGCCGCTGTGGGCAACGAAAAGCGGCCTCTGCGTATCTCTAAGGAGACTCCGGTCAGCAGGGACCCGGGAAGACAGGGAGGAAACACGCGAATGGTGCCGAGCGCGTCCTCGGGTGAAGCGCCGGTGCCCTTTATACGACGCCCGATCCCTCCCGCACGCTGGCAGCTGGCACTTGGCCACGGACGGCCACTCGGGGCAGCGCGGAGTCAGAGCAGCGGATCCGGGGCCCCCGCCGTGGGCACAGGTGACCGGGAAGAGGCGCGGCGGGCGGGGGGCAGCGATGGCTCCGAGCACAGCCTGGCTCACAGAGGGTCAGCGCGGTGCCCACGAGAGACTGTGCGGGAGCCGCAGGGACACGCTGATCCTCCATGTCGGTCAGCAGGGCTGGGACAGACGGGCCCTGGCTTGAGACGCACGGGGCAATCCTCGGGCAACTGCTGAACTGGGGAGCTGTGAGGCGGGACTGTGAGAACACTGGACCGTCGGGCCCTGCCGTCCTGGGCGCCAGCCTTCAGGAAACAAAGGAGTAAATAAAGTAGGAGACGCTGCAGCTCGGAGCCCGGAACGCCCACCCGGGGCGGAGACCCCACGGACGCGGCCCACAGAGGTGGCCCAGGGTCCCGCTCACTCCTTTAGTTCTTCATAAAAATCTTACTTTCCCAGAGGATATGTTCTTTTTTTTTTTTTTTATACAGAGCCTGCTGTCTTTTGGGTGCTAGGTCTGGCAGTTGGAATTAATCTGAGGGACTTATTCACTAGAAATTCACAAGAAGAGTTTGCTTATTGTCACAAAGAAAAGGGAGGACTTCAATTTGCATCCTGGCTAGAACTCCTGATCAGAGCCATTAACGCCTGCACCTGAGCACCTTCTGGTTTTCACGAAGGCCCCTCAAGAGGAATGGGGTAGACGATGATGGGGGCACCCGACCCGAGGGGAGAGGAGGGCAGCCCCCCCAGAACACGCGCGTCTGACCCTGTGGCAGGGAGGCAGGGAGGCTGGCCAAGGTGGCGAGAGGGCAGGGCTTCCGCCTCTCTCTGCTCCCAGCTTGCAGCAGCCCCAGGTGCCCACACTCTCGCCTGTCCCCTCCGGGGGTGGCGGTGCCCACGCTCAGTCCCGACCCCTCCCGGGGTGGCGGTGCCCACACACCAGGGCCTGTTCCCTCCACACAGCATAACCGCATCACAGCTTGCACACGTGGCATGTCTGTGTCCCACTTTGGGGCTTGAGCATTAGGCCGTATGAAGGATCCCCACACCCTAAAGACTCATCAAGGTAAGAGACCGGGAAGGAAATATATTTACAGAACAAAGTAAGAATCAGAGCGTGGTGAAACGATCTCTAGAGAAAAATATTTATAATACAAATGGATAAAAAATGAAAACGTCAAGTCATGCTTTCATACAGTAACATTTGACACTTTCAAAGCATGCTCTGAAATATACAGTATTACAAGAGACGGCTACAAATAAGTATTTGCCGACAGATGGGATGATGAAGTGCACACATGCCTGGGCAGACAGCCTACCAAGACGAAGTCATGAAGGGACAGAAAATATGAGCAGATACACAGCCAGTCAAAATAAGGAACCAGTCATCAGAAACCTCTCAACAAAAAAAGCCCTCGATCAGATAAACATCCAAAAAAGAATTAACGGCAAAGTCTTTCAAACTCTTCCAAAACACTAGAAAGGAAGGAACATTCTCTAACTCATTCTACGAGAGCAACATTATTCTGATACCAAAGCCAAATAATGCCACTGCAAGAAAAAAATATAGACCCTTAGAAATATTGATGTACAAATCCTCAGCAACATGCTAGCAAACATAATTTAGCAGGATATTAAACGAATTATACACTGTGACCAAGAGGGATTTATTCCTGGAATGCAAGGATGATTCTACACACAAAAATAGAGTGGTGTTATACACTTTGAGAAAATGAAAAGGGGAAAAAAAAATCACGATTATCTCAGTTAATGCAAAAAAAAAAAAAAAAAAAGCATTTGACAAAATTCAACATCTTTTCGTGATTAACAAACACTCAGCAAACTAGAAGTAAACTACAGCGACAAAATAAAAGCTCAACACGAAAACCCGCAGCAGGCACCACACTCAACGATAAAGACTGAAAGCTTCTCCCCAGGACCAGGAAGAAGACACGAACCCGTGTTCCACCACTTCTGGTCAATACAGTGTTGGATGTTCTGGGCAGAGCAATCCAGTAAGAAAAAGAAGTCAAAGGCGTGTAAATCCACAAGCATTAAGTAAGATTAGCTGTGTTTGCAGGTGATAGGACCCTCTATATAGAGAAACCTTAAAACGCCACTAAGGTTCTTAGAACTAATACACGAACTTGACAAAGCTGAAGGATACAAAATCAACATACAAAAGCCAGTTGTTTCTATACACTAAAAAAAAAATTGAAAAGTTAATTTAAAAAATGATTCCAGCAACAAAAAATAAAATACTTAGGAATAAACTTAATCAAAGAGGTGAAAGATTGTACAGTGAAAACTATAAAACATTGCTGAGAGAAATTTTAAAAAACACAAATAAATGGAAAGCCATTCCATGTTCTGGGGCTGTGATACTTAATGGTGTTAAGATGTCAGTACTCCCCAAAGCAAGAGTATGCCCTGTGGGAACCCAGTCTCTCCAGCGCACCCACGTTTTGCAGTGCTCCATTTAGGAAAAGTCCATCCCAAGGTTTATATGGACTCTCAAAACTCTCAGATAGCCAAAACTAACCTGGAAGAGGATAACAAAACTGGAGGACTCAGACTTCCTGGCTTCAAAAGCCAGTAATCAAAGCGACGTGACCCTGAAGTAAAGACAGAAACACGGAACAATGGGATAAAGTAGAGAGCCCGGAATTTCTCTCTCTCATGTAGGATCAAACAACTTTGACAAGTGTGCCAAGACCATTCACTGGAGAAAGGACAGTCTTTTCAACAGATGGTGCTGGGACAACTTGATATCCACCACGCAGAAGGAGAAAGCTGAACCTGTGTCTCGCATAATCTACAAAGCGGAGCACAACGGGCCAAAGACCCAGCTACAAGAGGTAAATCCACAAAGCTTAGAAGGAAACAGGAGGAGATCTTCTTGACACGGGACTCTGCAGTGGTTTCTTGGATATGCATCAAAAGCACAGGCAACAAAGGAAGAAAAGAGTAAACTGGACTTCACCAAAATTAAAACTTTCGTGCATCAAAGGACACCATCCAGAAAGTGAAAAGGCAACCCACAGAATGGGAGAACTACTTCCAAATCACCTATTTTGTAAAGGATTAATCCTATGGAATATACAGAGAACTCTCAGCCTCAATACAGAATAATTTAAAAAAACAAATAATCTCTATATACCTACATGAATTGTCCACAGGTACACATATGTTCCCTCTCTCTTGAACCTCCCTCCCATCTCCCACCCCTTCCCACCCCTCTAGCTTGTCACAAAGCACCAGGTTTGAGCTCCCTGAACTGTACAGCAAATTCCCGCTGGCTGTCCAGTCGACACGTGGTAACTGTCTATGCTTCAGCGCCTCTCTCAGTTCGTCCCGCCCTCCCCTTCCTCCCCCGTGTCCACAAGGCTCTCCTCTATCGTCTGCGTCTCCACGGCTGCCCTGCTGATAGAGTCACCAGTGCCATCTTTCTAGGTTCCATATATATGTGCTAATATATTTATTTTCCTTTTTCTGACTTACTTCACTCTGTACAATAGGCTCTAGGTTCACCCACCTTATTCGAACTGAGTCCCATGCATTCCTTTTTGTAGCTGAGTAATATTCCATTGTACATAGGTACCACACCTTCTCTATCCATTCATCTGTAGATGGACATCTAGGTGGCTTCCCTGTCCTAGCTATTGTAAAGTGTTTCGATGAGCACTGGGGTGCGTGTGTCTTCTCAGTCTTGCTTTTCTCAGGGTGTGTGCCCAGTAGTGGGACTGTTTGGTCATACGGTGGTTTTATTCCTAGTGTTTTTTTAAAGGAATCTCCAGAGTGCTCTCCTTAGCGGCTGTATCAATTTCCATTCCCACCAACACTGCAAGCACTTTCCCTTTTCTCCACATCCTCTCCAGTAGAAACCAGCACAATCTTATAAACCAATTATCCTCCAATTAAAAGAAAACCAAATAATTTAAAAATGGAAAAAAGATTTGAATAGATATTTCTACCAAGAAAATATAAAAAGTGGTCATCGCTTTCACTGCAAGGGGAGTGGTTTCAAGCCTTGGTCAGGGAAATTAGATCCCACATGCCTCATGGTGTTTCTGAAAAAAAAAACAAAGTCATTAAACTTGAAGAGAAGCTCAGCGTCACCAACCACTGAAAGTGAAAGTGAAAGTCGCTCCATTGTGTCGGACTCTTTGCAACCTCATGGACTGTAGTCCATGGAATTCTCCAGGCCAGAATACTGGAGTGGGTTGCCGTTCCTTTCTCTAGGCATCTTCCCAACCCAGGGATCAAACCCGGGTCTCCTGCATTGCAGGAGACAGATTCTTTACCTTCTGAGCCACCAGGGAAGCCCAATCACCAATCATTAGCAAAATGCAAGTCAAAACCACAAGGAGATGTCACCTGACACCCCCTCACAACAACTATGACCCCAAAAGCCCAGAAAACAATAAAAAGTTGGGAAAGGGAAAGTGTTAGTCACCCAGTCGTGCCTGACTTTGTGGCCCCATGAGTTGTAGCCCGCCAGGCTCCTCTGTCCATGGGGTTACCCAGACAAGAATACTGGAGTGGGTTGCCATTCCCTTCTCTGGGAGATCTTCCTAACCCAGGGATTGAACCAGCGTCTCCCACAGGGCATGTGGATTCTTTACCACCTGGGAAGCCCAGAGTGGGGAAAGATGTGGAAAACTTAAAGCCCTTGCTGATGGGAACATAAATTCACGCACCATGATGTAAAATAGTTCCTCAAAAAATTACTGAAATAGTTGAAATGACTGAATCACCACATGAACACTGTTTGTGAGTCACTGTAAGACCCAGTGTTTGCAGTTTTGAGTGTGCACCTGCAGAACTGAAAGCTCTCTGTCATCTGTGCTCTGTGGAGTCCAGCCCAGGGCGGGAGCTCGATGATATCTGTGATAGGAGGAGGACCCTCCGGGAGGAGTGGGAGTCAGCCTCTGGAGGAGCACGGTTCCTGAGCCCTGCTCCTGCGACAGTTGTTGTTCAGCCGCTCACTCGTGTCTGACTCTCTGCGACCTGTGGACTGCAGCACGCCAGGCTTCCTGTCCATCGCCAACTCCCGGAGCTTGCTCAAACTCACGTCCGTTGGGTCGGTGATGCCATCCAACCATCTCATCCTGTGTCATTCCCTTCTCCTCCCACTTTCAATCTTTTCCAGCATCAGGGGCTTTTCCAATGAGTCAGCTCTTCACCTCAGGTGGCCAGAGAATTGGAGCTTCATATTCAGCATCAGTCCTTCCAACGAATGCTACAGAGCCATGGGGCAAGTTCAGCTGTCCCAGCGTCAGCCTCTGGGAACTCATGGAGGTCATCTGAGGCTCCCTATTTCAGGAGAGTTGTTATTGTCCGGCCTGGGGCCCACCTGCTGCGTGGATCATGGGGCCGGTGAACCACGCGTAACGGCGACCCACCACCACCTGAGTGTGAGGTGTGAGGACGGGCAGGCAGGTTCCAGCCTCCGTCTGCAAAGTGAAAGTGATATGCCATCCCAAGATGACAGACGGGAACGTGGTCTCCACTGCGGCCGGGGGCCGGGGGCAGCAGATAAGAGCAGAAGCAGGCGGATCTACACCCAGAAAAGTGGACGCGAGACACAGAACCCACCTCCCTCAGATGTGAGGCTCCGAGCGACCTGTGCACCTCACTTACTGAAAGCATCCTCCTGGTCTCGGGCTAAAATAATTAAGAATTGATTCAGCTTTATTATTTCTCTTTAAGCACTGTGGCTGTGGTTAAGATTCAGTTCTTAAAAAGAATTACATGGGATGCGTGTTAAAGACATCAGTTCAGTTGCTAAATAGCCCATTAGCTTGGATTTAATTACTTCACATTTTCTCTGGGAATGTGCTCCACAAACATAAAGAATCTCCTCCCAACCTCGCCTGCGAACAGCTCCGTCCTGGGGCGCGAGTCCCGGTGCCTGATCTTTGATCAGGTTCTCACGCTCACAACCGAAGCCTTTGACAGCTGAGCTCACTCAGCACCAGCAGAGAAAGTCCACGAGGAGGACAGACGGGCACCAATACTAGTCCCTCGGGGACTCCGTGTTCCTTTCCAACTTGACAGCGGGGACGGCTACATCGATGACCTGTGATTTCTATGACTGAATCCTATTTATATGCTGTTTGTCCTGGTTAAGTTCAAACACTATATACTTTTTTGAGGACTATTCTCAATAAATTTTGCTCTGCGTCTGTAAGGTGCAGTCAGGGAACCGTCATTTGTGGGCGATCCACCCTCGCCTGGCCTTCCCTCACCTTGCCCCCAGCACTGGGCGGGGAGCACCGAGTGCTGTGCTGGGTCCCCCCCACCCCGGACCCAGAGCCAGTGTCCTCTGCACCCTCAGTCTGTGAGGACACAGACCAGCCCGGGCTCTGGCCTGTGCGCACAGGGGATCTCATGGGGAATCTGGGGTGCAGACGTTGGGCCCCACTGCCTGCAGCTGATTCACGAGTCTGGGGTCTGGACGTCAGCATTTAAACAATCTTCCCCAGCTGGACAGCACACGTAAGTCTACGAAGTTAGAACACTCCCTGACACCAGACAGGAGAACAAACTCAGACTGGTTTAAAGACCTAAACGTGAGGCACGACACCACAGAACTCCTCAAAGAGAACACGGGCAAAACGTTCTTTGACATCACCTGTACCGGTGTCTTCATAGGTCAGTCTCCCAAAGTGGTCGAAATAAAAGTAAAAAATAAACACATGGGACGTAATCACTGGTAAGATTTTGCACAGCAAAGGAAACCATAAACAAAATGGAAAGATGACCTATAGACTGGGAGAAAATACTTGCAAAAAATGTGACCAACAAGGGGTTAATGGCCAAAATATACAAACAACTCATACAACTGAAAAACAAGCCAAAACAACAACAACAAACAACCCAGTCCAAAAAAAAGGGCGGGGCAGAAGACCTAAGGAGACACTTCTCCAAAGAAAGCACACAGATGGCCAATAGATGTTCACATGAAAACATCAACATCGACACACGAGAAGATGCTCAACATCGCTCATTATCAGGGAAACGCAGTCACAAAACATAAGGAGGCGTCACTGCACATTGGGGAGAATGGCCATCGTGTTTTAAAAAGTCAACAAGTAATAAATGCTGGAGAGGGTGTGGAGGAGAGGGAACCTCCTGCACTGTTAGTGGGAAGGTAAGTTGGTGCAGCCTCTATAGAGAATGTATGGGAGCTCCTTAAAATACTGAAAACAGAACCACCATATGATCCCGCAATCCCTCTCCTCAGCATATATCCAGAGAAAGCTCTAATTTGAAGAAATACACGCACCCCTATCTTCACTGTGGCACTAGTCACAATAGCCAAGACATGGAAGCAACGTGCACGTCTACCAATAGATGAATGGTAAAGCTGTGGCATGTACACGCAGTGGAATATTACTCAGTCCTGAAAAAGGATGAAGTGATGCCACGTGCATGGGTGGACATAGAGATCATCATACTAAGTGGAGGAAGTCAGACAAATGTCATTATGATACCTCTTACATGTGAAATCCGAAAGAAAAGATACAAATGAACTTACTTACAAAGTAAAAACAGGCTCACAGATATAGAAAGCAAACTTATGGTTACCAAAGGCGTTGGGGACATCTCCCACCCTCCAAGTCCAGAGCTGACCGCCCTCCCCATGGGAACCTGCTTCTGTTCCCACCAGCCTGAGACTCGGTCACCAGGCTGGCTGGACCCCACAGCCCTTTCCTCCTCGAGACCCCTGTCCCACCCCCCTTCAGCTGCCCAACCCCAGCAGCCCCTGGTGGCCTGTCACCGGACATGGTGCTTGCTCCTGCGTGGACGGCGGCTCCTCCAGGTGTGAGACAGTACGGGGTTAGGCTCTCACAGCCCCACGGGGGTGACGACCCCCAGGAGCCTGCGCTCTCTCCCGCATGATCACCAAACGTGCCGTGCACCTTCAGGGCCACAGGGGGCTTGACAGCCACCCCAGGACGGGGCAGGGGCAACGCTCTCTGGGGACTGAACCGCGGTGGTGTCTGAGTCACTCCTGTCGCTTACACCCTTACAGGGCAGAGGAGTAGCTGGAACTGGACGCTGGGCAGGGGTGCCGAGGCACCGGAGGTGGACGGGGGGCAGGGTGCTGGCCGCTCCCAGCCGAGCAGACGGTCCAGGCGGGCACCCGCCACGTACTGCGTCAGTTACGGCCTCAATGCTGCTGGGTGCAAAGAGGAAGCGAGCAGAAAGGAGGGGGACAGAAGCAGAGAACAGCACCGGGCGGCCTCCTGTGGGGAAGACAGGCTCACCTTGGGGTGAATCCTCAGGAAAGATAAAGGTAAACATAAATGGGAAAGCGCGCACGCTGCCTTCTCCACGGGAGCACTGACCTTCAGACTCGCCTCTTCTTCAAGTTCCCGCAAACAGGAGCCACCAGGGCACCAGAAGACTCAGAGCTGCGGAGTGAGATTGAGGGGGAGGAGGGTGGGGCCCGGGAACTGAGGGGGGCTCTCGGACGCCTGGGGCCAGGGCCTGAGCTGCCGGCCGGGCCATTTGGTGCCGTTAAGGGTGGATGGACAGCAGCTGCCTGACCGTCCGTGGTTCCCCAAGCACCTCTCCCTTCTCCAGGGGGGTCTTCCCGACCCAGGGATCAGATCTCAGTCTCCTGCACTGCAAGCAGATTCTTTATCATCAGAGCCCCCGGGAAGCCCCTCACTCACTATTCATCTCAAATTAGCCATGAGAGGCTGGCATTCCAGGCCCAGCCCTCATCCCGACAGCCCCTGACACTGTCTGGGACTCAGAGGGTCCTGAGATGCATGGTTCCGCCCATGATCAGGCCGGGCGGGTGGCAGGGGTCGGCCACACCCCAAAGGCTGGCGCCCACTGTCCAGCAGCGGAATGGACCCAGCAGGGGGCCATGGTCAGCACGGAACTCACAGCAGTTCAGGGCGCTTGCTGCCAGGAGGGCCCTGAGAAAACGCGTGGCTCCCCGGGGCTTCTGGGGTCTACGAGCAGGAGGGCGGCTGCACGGGGGGCTGGGGCGGGGGCCAGCTCATTGCATTTCTGGGGGTGTCCCCGGGCCGCGAGCCAGGTATTGTCCAAGCTGACCGTGATTTGGGGGTTAGGCAGTCAGCGCCCTGGGAGGCGTCCCATGCTCAGAAAGCGGGGTCAACTTTCTCCACCTCCGTTTCTCCTTTCCTGGAGGATGGAGGCTGGCCCAGGCCCTGCAGCAGGCTCTCAGCTCTGCGTACGGAGGACCTGGGCCGCGGGGTGTAGCCAGGCATTGCTTTGTTTGTGAAAGGGAATTTCTGATGTGACCTTACTCATTTTGCTTCCACGCCTATTGTGAAGAAGGAGCATGCGAAGGGGGAGGAGGGCCCCCAGCGCACGCCCGTCACACCCCAGGGCTGCAGCCAGTGGTGGGGGCACCCCTGCACCCCTGCCCCCACACCCCGCAGGGCTGCCCTGTGCAGACGGCTGCCCTCCCGGGCTTGAGGAAGCTGCAGAGAAGAGCAAGAGGCCACCCGCTCCCACAAGTCACACAACAATTTCCCTTTTAAATCTGCTCTTGTTTAATCTTTTAATCCAGGCTAAATGATGAGTCTCCCCCCTCCCCCAAGAAGAGGTGCATGGGGGCTGTACCCCCCCAACCCTGCCAGGTCCCACTCTGTAGCCTGGGCCTGTTTGGGACCGAAGCAGAGTCTCAGCAGGAAGGCCTGCCTGAGCAGGGCGGACGGGACCACATCTTCATCAGAGGGACCCCAGGGACCTGGTGATCACCATGGAAACAAGGGAGTATGAATAGAGGCAAGGCCTGGAAGGAAGCTTTGAGAATGTGGGCTGAATCCTGGGCGCCGACGGGAGGGGTAGGGGGGGTTCGGGAGCGGCCCCCAGGTGGTCTGGGTCCAGGCTGGTGGAGCAGACAGCAAGAAGGCCCCAAGGGAACGGGTCACAAACGGCCCAGAGCTCGAAGGCAGCGAGGGGCTGGAGGACCAGGTCTGGAGGGCAGTGACTGCGGCCCTGGGAGGGGTGGGGGCCGGAGGGAGCGGGCCCGGAAGGGACACAGGAGAGGCCAAGGAGGAGGACACGGGCAGGAGACGGGGCGGGCGGGGCCCAGGCAGCACGGCAACGCAGGAATGCTCAGTGGGGATCTAGTTTCCAGGTGGAAGGCTCCAGCGCGCTCACCCCCTCCTCCCTCCGCCTCTGACGGCTGACCATACTCGGGAACAGCATTACAGGGACACACGTCAGGCCAGCTCCGGGCCGTCGGGCCAGCGTCCCACCCAACCACCCAGAGGAGAAGGGCACCCGGGCTGGCAGGTCCCGTCTCCAGTCCTGTCCAAGGCCGTGATGTCAGGAGGAGGAGGAGGAGGGCCAAGCGCCAGGAGGGCTGGGCCAGCAAGCGGGTGGAGTCACATTGGCCTGCGGCCCCCCAGTTCCCGGGCAGCGCCTTGTCACCCAGGTCGGGGCCAGGCTGCCCTGCCCCAGCCCGCCCAGCAGGTTCAGATGCTGCTCGTGCCCCAGGCCGGCCCGGGACAGCAGCCCTATGGCCCTGGCACAGCCCCTTGGAGCCTGGCTGGGTGGCGCTGCATGGTGAGGCACCGCGCGATGCCCCCAGCACTGGCCCCGCGGATTCTACCCCGACTCACAGGGCCTGTGGCTCGGTGCCCATGGCGGCCCCGCCGCCTCCACAGAGCAGGACCCCCTGTCCGTCCCGGCTGCTCTGCTATGCCAGGGCCTTCCCACGCCTCACCCAGTTCTCCTGTCTGAAGGCACCAGACTGCAGGCCCCCGGGCTCCTCTGCCTGGTGACCCCTCCACCTGGGGTCTGAAGGAGTTTCTTCTGTCCTGGAGGCCCTGGAGACGGCCCCAGGGGTCACCCTGGTCCCCCTCCCCGGGGGTCACCCTGGTCCCCCCCAGGGGTCACCCCAGCCCCCTCCCCAGGGGTCAGTGTGGCCCACCTCCCCAGGGGTCACCCTGGCCCCCTCCCACGGCTCACCCCAGCCCCCTCCCGCGGGTCACTGTGGCCCACCTTCCTGGGCGTATCCATCTCGGCTTCTGCACCACGCAGTCCTCCCTTATCCGTGTGTGCAGTGTTTCCTCCCTGGTCCCCAAGAAAAGGGGCCACGTCACGTTCAATTCTGCCTCCCCCCGAATACCTAATGTGGGCCTCGCCTCGTGCACAGTAAAGGCTTGTATTGGTACTTAATATGTTTGGAAATGAATAAGTGAATTTTTGAAGCATTAACCCTTCAAAACACTTCAAGTCCTTCTTCTGACCCATCACAACCTCAAATTTGAATACTTCTGGAAGAAAAAGGAACAGCAAACGCTGGCGGGCAGGTCTGGGGGCTGGCTCCACTCCAGCTCAGGGTGCTCAGTGAGGACACTGAGCTGGTGGATCTTCCGAAAGCTCTTGTGGTAATGAGTAAAGATCTCTGAGTTTCCAGCACCACTTGGAAGTAATGGCCTAATCATTATTAATTCCTTTGATATTTCCTACGATAACATTAATCACAGCAGACTCGCCTGGTGCAAATGGAAGCTCGCAGGCACTCCTGCACGTCCCCCGCCACCCCGCGTCAATTAACCGGAGCGGGTAGTCAGTGTCACGGTGCCTCCAGAGCGAGCGCGCTGCCTGCTCACGCTGGTTGAGACGCAGATCCTGAGCCAGTGGAGAAGGAAATCGGGGAGCAAAGAAGCACAGCCCTCCCCTCACCTTCACCACCGCAGCCACACTGACCCTGGACCGAACTCCCAGGGGGCGGGGGCTGCAGACCGAAACATCTCTTCCTGGACTCTTACGTTTTAACTGCCTACGAGGCACAGATGCGGTTTTAAAATGTGCGTTAAATACTCCAGTCAAATACAAGAGTCTGATTCGCAAAGAGACACGGTATACGTGCGTGACATATGGGAAGGCAGAGATTCACACGCAAACTTAGAGCGAGGTACAGGAAAAAACCTTCTTTGCCACTTAAGGTTAAGTTTTCAATTTCCAGGGGATAAAGTGCAGCCGCCGCATGCGGGAACACCGCGTTCTCCACCGTGATGGGCGTCTGGCCCTCCGGGTGGTGGGAGGGGCGCGCACGGCGAGGCCGGGTGCAAAGGTGTGGTTGGGGGAGGGTCCCACAAACTGACACCTCCGCCCTCACAAGAAGTCAGCCCATCTCCCACTCTCCCTGCGGGTTCACGTGGCTGTCTTTCTAGTGTCGACAGGTACGCTTGGAGGCGCCGGGGACAAGCCAAGCATGCCTCAGCTCTTCGAGGCTGAGCCCGGAGCCGACGGACAAAGCCGCAGGCCGGCGCGTGCCGCGCTTTCCCGCACACCCTTGCCCCCGCCCCGCCCCGGCGGAGGCCTCCAGTCCCTGAGCCCGCCGTCTCCTCCCTCGCCCTGCATCTCCACACTCAGGCCGCCGCACTCTGACCTCCCCATCGGCTTCCCCCTCCTCCCAGATCTCTGAGAGTCCCGGCCGGGAGTCTGTGTCCAGTGCTGGGGCCCCCCTCCTGGCGACGCTACAAACCCTGCCCTCTCCTGGCTCTGCCATGCATGGTCACCTCCGACAGAGCCCGAGGAGCCCTGTCCCCAGGCAGCTGCCTCCTCGCCGCGTCTTCCAGACCACCTGGGAGAAGCCCTGAACGCGTCAGGCGGGTTCTTCACACGAGCGCCACCTGGGGAGCCCAAATTGACTCAAGCCCCTCATAAGTGTGTGTTCAGTTGAACCAAATACCCTTAAACCAGATAACAGACAGCGGGTCTCAGACGTAATTCATAATCGCTCTGAGTATTTTGTTTCAGAGGTATCCACGCTCACTTTACCTCGTTATATTGTGTGGTGGTGGGAGCGTTTCTCAAAGTCACTAGGCAACATAAATGCGTTTGTTGAAGCCCCAGAATCACCAGAACCAGATTTCAGATAAGAAAAGTGAGTTGACCCATATTAGAGGTCATTGACAAAGGTCACCGACATGCCATAAACTGTTACAGATTTCACCAAATTTCAAAGGTAAATGTGATGAGTAACAGTAACAGTTTCAATCAAAACTGTCAGTGGGTACGGAAAATGAAATGGACTCCCGGACGTGAACCAGAGGCAGCAGCCCTGGCGTCTAATTAATCAGTGAACTAATTAACGCAGCCACATGGATTAAAGCACAGCCCAGGAGGGAGGAGCTGCTCTGGGTGCTGGGTCCAAGCATGGACCCTGAGGCAGGTGGCACGGACCTCCCCACCTGCGGCGTCTCCGGACGCCAGGGAGCAGACCAATAATGGAACAAGATTATTTCTGATAGTGACATGGTTCTGAGATAAGTAAGAGTGCTGACGAGCAGGTGTGCTTGAGACGCAGGAACCAGGACAGGCCAGCTGAGGGGCTCTGTGGCTGAGCCATCAGTGACCTGGCTTGGGGCCCTGGGGGGCACAAGAGGGCGGAGGGGAGGGGCAGGCAGGTGTGGGGCATCTCGTGGGGCACGGTGGCCACGGGGCAGCAGAAACAGCCATCCACGGAAGCACTGATGCAGCTGTGGTGAGGAGGGGGCCGGCAGGGCGACTCAGGCAAGGGGAGGCCCGCGTGGTCACCCACAGGTTCAGTTCCAGACAGATTTTTAAACAGAGGTGGTGATGGTCGGGTGAGTCTTCACTGCTCGCACTGTTGAGGATGATGGGACGGGTGGGCTGCCCCGGGGGCTCCCTGCCAGGGGCTCCACGCCTCTCCCTCCTGTTCCTCAAGCAGCTCCGCTGGGACAGGCTGGCAGGGTCAGTCCGTGTCAGGGGTGCACGATACAATGACTTGTCATACTCATCGCGTTTGCTTGATCCTCCTTTTCAGGGCCAAGCCTTTCCCCCCAGCCAATGCAGATCAAAATCCGCTCCCCCCCCCAAGCAAAGAGGAGTCAGGCCCATGGGGACTTCGGACCATGCTCCCGAGACAGCTCCGCGTGCCAGCACGTCTGAGTTTCCGGCCAGGCAGCCGTCCCTTCGGGCCCACCGTGATAGCGTTTGTGGGACTAACAGAAAGGTATCAATTTTGGCAACTTGAACCAACCCCTCAAAGTCACAAAGCCAGGAAGACAGAAACCAGAGCTAAACGTCTCGAGGCTGAGCGCTGACCACACCGTCCACTTTTTCAAGGACTGACACTTTACGGGGCCAGAGAGGGTTCTTCAGCCTCCCCAGATCCCCTCCGGAACCAGGCACGGCTTGAGCCTTTCTTCAGCTGTGCCCTCCTGTCCTTCCCTCCTGCTTCTCTCGGGGCGTGAGGCAGCGTTTCGTCCTCGGGGTGCCGGCGTGCTTCCTCAGGCCCCTGCCACCTGGCCACCATGGACAGAGCCCAGCAGGGCCTGACCCTGCGCCCTGGGCCACGGCCCGATCTTCACGAGTGCCCCGTGAAGCTGGAAGCTTTGGCTCTGTTACAGGCAGGGGGCTTGGTCGTTGGGGAGGCACAGCGGCTTCCTCAAGCTTACTCAGCCAGGATGCTGCTACAGCCGGAAAATGGACCACGTGTGCCTGGGGCCACCCCACCCCAACCCCCTAGTGCAGCCCCACTGCCCGGCTTTCGTGTTTATCACCCCATGGCCCTGGGAGCACCCGGGCAGAAGAAACCATTTCTCTTTGCACACTCAGAATCTACCAGAGGACTCCGTACACAGTAGGTGGTTAATGAATGTGTGTTGAATGGATAACAAAGAAAAAGGAAAAAAATTAAATATTTGAAATACTCAAAGAATGAAGGGCTGGATCTTCCCAACCCAGGGATCGAACCCGGGTCCCCTGCATTGTAGACAGATGCTTTACCATCTGAGCCACCAGGGATGTCCATTATTTAATTTAGCAGGGAAAAAATTCCCAATAGAAAGACATGTTAATTATATAGTATAGTTTAAAAAATACTATCCTTATTCCATGGTTTTCTCTGGAAAAACCACCACTCTAGAATTTCAAACATCAGAGAAAACACTCTTTGCGTGACTGTGGCTGAAGCAGTAATAACAAAGGATATAGTACCGCTGATGCTGGTGAGAGTGGTGGGGGCGACGACAGTGACTGATGCCGGTGAGGTGATGATATTAATGGTGGTGGTGGTGGGGATGGTGTGTTGATCGAGATGGTGGTTACGATGGTGATGGTGGGATGGCGACGCTGATGTGATCGTGGTGATGGTGGTGATGACGATGTCAGCAGCAACACTGTCCTGCGGAGTGTTTGCCAAGTACTAGTTATTACCTTAAGTGTTCACATCATATTTCACTCATCAGAATCCTGTGAAGGAGGTGCTATTTTAACTGTTCTGTAGGTGGAGAAACTGAGGAAGCTTGTCTAAGATTACTTGCTCACCACATAGAAAAGCCAGCACCTTATCCCAGGTAACTTGCTGCAGAGGAGCACTATGTTTTTAGTTCCTTGATTTATTATCAGTATGTGTGGTGTTTCTATGATGTCCGCAAACTGCTCAATGCTGCACCCTTCAAGAGGAGAAGCCAAACTCCCCTCTTGTGGAAGGTGACCTGGATCTAAAAATCCATGTCCAGCAAATAGAATAAAATGGACAAGACTCGGTCTCCAAGGTGCTGTGACTGCCTGCTGGCTCTCTACACCCGGGATCACTTGCCCCAGGGGCAGCCAGCGCTCTGCCATGGACATGCCTCTGAGAGGTTTGTGCAGTGAGGAACTGAGGCCTTCAGCCGACAGGTGTGTGAAGGGGTCACTTCAGAAGTGGCCCTAGTCAAGCCCTCAGGCACAGCTAGACTCCCAAGCAACTCTGAGCCAGAACCATCCGGCTTAGCAGATCTTCGGTCCCATGCAGGGTCAGCACTTAGCCTGCAGTGGCCCCAGGTGTCGGGGAGGTTCCCTTCCATGGAGGAGCTGAGAGCAAGGCAATGGCACAAGCAGCCAGCATCTGCCCTCCTGAGGTCAACAAATCAGCTAAGACATTTTAAACACACAAAGTTCTGACTCTAGTCATAGATAAAATAGAAGGTGTTTTAAAAACAGTAACTTCTACCCTGGGCTTTTGGGTTGAAAAGGGAGAGTGAAGGCGTTCTCTTCTGAATCTGTACAAATAACACAGATGAAGATGTTTGAACGACTAGAGTTGGCTCAAAAGGTGGGCAAAGATATGCTAACATCCTCGGGGTCATGGAAAGCCACTTAATCCCAGGCCCCCATGCACGCCCCTGACCCCCAGCCTCCCCATGGCACAGTCCTCAGGCAAAATGTATGGATCAGGAACACGCAGAAAACACACGCCAACATCCACTGGATAAACAGACTTTACCCAAGGAGTGACCTCACGTCCTGCAAGAGCCCCACAGAGATTCCAAGGAGGCCCTGCAGACAGAGGTGTGGCAGGGCGCCTCCAAGGCCGCCCTGTGCTGGTGGAAAGTGGGTGGTGGAACTCTACTCCAGCACAGACGGAACTCACTGGAATAAACTCAGCTTGCAAACTTTAACACAGAAAGAAATCTGACTCCAATCATGGATAAAGGAGAAGATTTTAAAAAAACAATAATTTTTTTCTAAAAATAATAATTTTCTGTGTTAAAAGGAGTTTTTCCCTTTGACTTAACCAGGAAGTCCTTCTATTTCTTTATTTTTTAATAATTCAGTTTTAAAATTAAACAAAATCAGTACACCAAGTGACTTAACGATCCAATGTTCTAAAGTCCTTCTGGCTCGTAACTTCTCAGCACCTATGTCTGTTGCATCAGCAGGGCTTGCTCCAGAACCGCCTTGGCTGTTACAAGTGGCCCGAGACCAAGCTGATTAATGGACAACACTTTCGGAATGGCACAGTTACGATCTGAAGACCTCAAGCTCCCTGATCAAGTGAAGCGGTTCTTCACAGGTTTCACAAGTGATGCCTGTTGGGAGGCAGAGGTAATCCGAGTATAGCCTCCCAACAGGCATCACCTGGGATCAGTTAGAAATGCAAACTGCCGCCTCACCCAGACCTGCGAGTCACACTCGGGAGACTGGAGAGCAAGCGGTGTTCTCACAAGCCTGACACAGGAGAGACTGAAACGTGATTTCTAAGGATGTGCCCGTTCATGCACGCTCCACCTTCCGCCGCGCAGAGGGCCTCCAGCCACGGCCTCACAGTCCCCGGTGGGCCTGCGTCCAGCAGGGACGGCAGCCAGCATGTGCACGTGTGTGCACGTGCATGTGTCCATGGTGGGCATACGTGTGTCCGTGCTGCACACGTGTGTGTGCAGGGGCGAGATGCCCATATTTGTGAGTGTCTGCAGGCAGACCTGGCTGACCGCTGCCCTGATCACCTCCGTGTGGCCCTGGGCCCTGACGGGCGATTTACACGGTGAGGATGAGACGTGTCCCGGGCTGTGAGAGCGGTCGGGAGCTCAGCAGGTGCTGCCTGGCCCTCGGGATTAGAACTCAGCTGGTTCACAGGCACCTGCGTGGCCCAGCACAAAGGGCGCTGTGGAGCCGGCGTCAGCAGTGGCGTCCGGCACAGCCTGCGCTCCCTCGTCACCCTGCACGCGGCGTCAGCAGTGGTGTCCGGCACAGCCTGCGCTCCCTCGTCACCCTGCACGCGGCGTCCAGCTTGGGGAGGGAGCAGCGGGGTCCTCCTGACACCTTCGCCGTGACTCTGGCCTCCGAGCAGCCCCTCTACAGGCCAGTCCCCCCCCCCTCGAGTGGTGCCACGCACCCCACATACCTGCCGCACAATGTGGCAACTACAGTACTCGTGTCTGCGGGGCAACGCCCGGCCCCAGGCACACTCCACCTTCCCAGCTCGAGCCTTGGGACCTGCCATGGCTCCTCACAGTGCCCATCCCCCAGCCTGTGTTCTGCTCGGTCCTGGCCCACAGCACCCTCTGCGCGCACCCCCCTCCTTCCCCAAGTCCTGCCCCTCTCCCCAGGTCCCCACGGCCTCCTTCTGTCCCCACCAGACCCCCATCGAGACTACAGTTCTTGCCAGAATTCTGGAAGCATGGCATGTGCTCACTAAAAACTCCCTCTTAAAAAATTAATAAGATGTTCTGGGCCCAATTGACATTTAAACCACTCAGTACATCCTGCATAAGAAGCCTGCATCTAAAGGACACTAAATAACTTAATCACAACCAATCACTCTTTCCTTTCGATGAAAGCAGAAGCTGTCTCATTACAGACCAATTTACACTCTAAACTGGAGAGGCCAAAGCAAGCCATTTGTATCTTGCGAGTTTTACCGTATCTGCCTGTCGACACCCACACTTATGTAGAGGAAGTTATTCTGAGCACGTGGGGTGCTTTCACAAATAATTTCTATGGAAAACAGCAGTCAGACAGTCATACAGGCCCAAGGTGACCTCATTACCAGAATTTGTTCTAGTTGTCATTAGACATATCACACTGTGTCACTCAAAATGGGAAAGAAAGAAAGGATACTGACATATAGCACTAGTGATTAGAGACAAGAAATGCCGTGATGCTATGCAAGGCCTTGGCCGGAGAGGAATATGTATAGTATTGAAGACTCAACCACCCTCAGATCCATCACTGTGGTCTCGAAGGCTCCATCCTTCTTCTGCTCTTTTTAATTATTCCTTCTGTGTGGGACACAGCAAGTGTGTCTTCTACGTGTTGCAAGCCAGCTTCCCTCCTGAGCAAAGTCCTGGGAGACATGTAAGTAACAAGCCCTGAGCCCAGATACTGGGAGCAGAAGAGCCAGCCAGCCATCCCACCAGGTCCCTCAGTGAGGGCGACTCCTGAGCCCCCGTGGATGAGGCCCCTCCTGGAAATGTGACCACGGACTCCAGCACCGACAGGAGGGGTGAGCGTACCTGCATGGGAGACGAGCACATGAGGAGCCATGAGACTACCTCATCCACAGCCAGGAGCCACTGAGCTGGGGAGGCTGAACCATTTGACTCGTTATCACCTGTTGAGCAGCTTGCAGTTTCTACCACGAGGCCTCGGGCAGAACTGGAACATCTCTAGCTTTAGAGTCTTTAAAATCATGGGACTCTGGAGCAGATAAAGGCCCAAGCGGCCCACGCATCCAATCCCTTCATTCTATGAACGCAGAGACGGAAGCCCACAGAGGTGCCTGTGGTCACGGCACACTGACCGGGCACACAGGAGCCTCCAGGTGGGTGTTGAGAATAAACAGAATAAACCTGTGGACCCTGCTCCTCAGGCCTCTCACCCGCCCCCTGAGCTACCGCGTGCACGATGGCTTCTCTTTAATTGAACACATTAGGACTGTAGGAAAAGTGCATACCACTGTTGCTAATGAAAACCAGCATCACTGCCGCAAGAAAGCGATTCTAAAGAGGAGAGCAATGAAAATAAAACACAGTGTTACGTTACACCAAAAAAACAGTAAAGTACTGGGGGAGGACCCTCTTTCAACAAGAAGAGGGCGGGCTGTGCTAAGGAGTAAGCAGGGTCTGCAGCTGATCCTGAGTGCTGGCCCATGTGGGGTGTGGAGGCAGGAGTTGCAGGGGCAGTTTGGGTGGGATGCTGAGCTGTCCAGCAGAGGCAGGATCCAGGTCCACCAGCAGAACCTCACAGCCCCGTGTCCACTCAGTCCTGGTGAAGTCGTGGTTCACAGTGTGAGGTTCTCCACACACATTAACACAGAGAAGCTAAAATAAAAGCCAGACTCGACTTCCCCTGGAAGACACCTGTGGAGGCAGGCTCAGTTCTCATCCCAGCCGGGCTCAGGCGGGAGGCGAGACGGAGGCCAAGCCACACCAGGAGCCTGGGGACCCGGGGGTCACGGCTGATCAGGGCCCTATGGTTTCCAAACAATCGTGCAGGTGTCTCCAGCGTCTAGGCTTGATCACTGCAAACACCTAAGTGTTAGGAATGAACACCAAATAAAACGACCCCGGGACGTCTTCACTTAGGAAGCACTGGAAAGCCCTGTATCTGCCACACAGGCTCCTTGAAGGAGATAAACAGCCAAGGAGTCAGCAGCTCCCGGTGGAGGAGCCGCAGCGCCCAGGAGGGCAGGGCGCCCTCCCACGGGCCGCGGGGCTGACTCTCGGCCCCTCCTCCCCCTGCTCTCGGCTCTGACCCCGATCATTGGTCGTCGCCATGTGCTTCCAACGGGCCGCGTATCACAGGGACCACTTTCCGACGGCCAGCGCACTCATTTTCCCACAATGTATTACAGGCGGCTCGCAAGATTTTCCATCACACTTAAATAGATTCAGATTTCTCTGAAGAGCAGGTTTCCCATATCAGTGCAGCAGTCCAGGTTAAGTCCAAGGACGTAGAGGAAAATAGACTTTTCTCTAGGTGGTACGACTTGACATTAAAAAATATTAGCATCTGAGCAGCCACCAGACCCACAAGCCCGGCCCGACGCTCTGGCACAGCTGACATGCTCACTGCGGGTGTCAATTTTCTTTTCCTTTCAGAAAAGTAATCTCCATGTTGTACCCACGCAGGACTGGGGACTGCTAAAGAGACAGCGCAGCAGGAAACCTCCAGGCTCCGGAAACGCTCAACAAAGAGGGCAGATGCCATTTCAATCACCTGCCCGCCTAGAGGACCACCGCTTCCAGCCAAGAATAGCCCTCCCTTCCCAGCCCAACCCGCACACATGAGGGGGCGGGGCCAGGGCGTCCTGAGAGAGGGGCCAGGGAGACCCCAGAGAGCCCTGGGGGCGGGGCCTGGGGAGGCGCCAGGGAATCATGGGGGTGGGGCCTGAGGAGACTCCGGGGAGTCCTGGGAGGCGGGGCCTGAGAGACCCGAGGGCGTCCTGGGAGGCGGGGCCTGAGAGACCCCAGGGAGTCCTGGGAGGCGGGGCCTGCAGAGGCTCCAGGGCGCCCTGGGAGGCGGGGCCTGAGAGACCCGAGGGCGTCCTGGGAGGCGGGGCCTGAGAGACCCCAGGGAGTCCTGGGAGGCGGGGCCTGCGGAGGCTCCAGGGCGTCTTGGGAGGCGGGGCCTGAGGAGACACACACAGCCGGCGTCACTGCGGGCCGTGACATGCTCCCCAGCTTTTCCTTTTCATTTACTTCAGTAAGAATCATGGAGTTTTCCAAGATCTCTGTCCTTAAAACTGACGAAACATAAACAAGCCAACAGAAGACAGCATCCAGGCCCAGGAGGGGGATCGGGGCACGGGAGCCAGCCCGGCCTCTCTGCACACAGTGGTCACGAACCCCAAAGGTCAGCCTCCCCACTTAGAAACGCCTAGTCATGCTCTGCGGTTTCGGTCCCGTTTCATTCCCGTCTGACTGTCCTGGGGCCTGCCTGTCACTCGGAGACTATTTGGCCAGTCCAGCCGCATCTGGAAGATAAAGGCACAAGTCTGGAAAGTGATAATTGTCCATCTCAACTCAACTAGCAGTTATTAAACACACCCAACAGCCTGGAATCATGACCCCCATAGGGCAAGGACTCCAAAGTTTCAGGAGTCCAGAAGCATGATCTGACCCTGACTGCGGGCTTTGGGTCCGCCCTGCACAGGGCTCCACTCCTGACAGGAGGAGGGTTCTGCCTGCTCAACCCTGGGGGCCCGGAGTCAGAGTCTCCCATTTATGGTTAGGATTAGTAACGACCCCATCGGATGGCTTTGGTGAGGGTCCCCTATTCCTGACGCATATACTGTTGTGTGTGCACAGATGTGTGACCTCATTGTGCCTGGGTCCTCCCCTTCCCTGGCCATGCTGAACCCCAGACAGAACCACAGGAGAGGCCTGACCTTCCAGTGCCCGCCACGCCCTCGGGCTCCATGCCAGGTCCCCAGTCCTGCGGCAGCCTCGATGCCCCACTGGCCCCCATGTCCCTGGGAGGGACCTGCCCCTCGACTCAGCCTGCTCCCTGGGGCTCACCCTGCTACCCTGAATGGTCCGCAGCTCAGGCCCAAGGGCCAGTGGAGGCCCCTGTGGCTCCTCCCGCTCTGAGGAGGGACTTCCGTGGTCCAGACCAGGCTCTTTCCTCACAAAACACAGTCTCACAGCTTGGGGGGTGGGGGTGGTTCCAAACATCCATGCCTTCCAGCCCCTCTTCTGGGCGAGCGGCTCTGCCTGGCTGTCAGCCTCAGTCATTTCCATCAGATTCAAGGGGAAAGGCTGTCAGTGGAGCGTCCAGCCCCAAACAAGAACCTCAGCCTCTCCACAGGGACCTGCAGTCTGCGTGAGGGCCCTGACTGTGGTCTTCTCAGCCCCAGCGTCTCAGGGACCAGCCTCAGCAGTCACGGCTTTTGTCCTCACTATGAGGATCGGCCGGCAGCCCTGGGAAGCGTCCACGTGTCTGCCTCTCCCTCTTGACCATCGTGTCTCAATAATTAGTGACCAGAGGGGGCAGACTTCCCCCTCGCCCCAGGCAGCTACTATTTAGAGGGGAGACAGGCGGTCAGGAGCTGTCTGGAGCTGGGGCCCCCCTCAAGGAAGGCTGGAAGGAGGGCCAGCCGGTCAGCGGGGTGAGGGTGGTGGTGAGCGGGCATGAGAGGCCCTTGCCTCCCCTGCCAAAGGAGGGGCTGGCAGGCCCGTGGGCTCCCTCTTCCATGTCACAGCTTCCTATAGCCCAGCCTGGAATCCCCGTGATCCCAGGCCAGCCTGGGTGCTGGCGTGCTGGGGGCTGGTCACGAACTGCAACCGGCTTCCCAGCCTGAGCAGAAGCTCCGATGAAGCGGAGGCGTCAGAGCCTGCATGGCACTCACACGGCTCTGGTCAGTCAGAGCACGGCGTGGGCTCCTTACCCGAGGGAGTGGGGCTCCAGCTCACAGAGCAGTCATGCGGCTTGGTGCTCTGCCTTGCACGTGGGGAGGCAGGGCGCTCAGCTTCCATCCCCAAGCAAGGCAGCCGGCGTTTCCTCCAGACGCTTCGTCCTTGGTCTCAGGAGAAGCTGAGCGCTGCTGAGGGCAGGGTCACCTGGGTGCCCAACAGGGACTGACCGGACAACATTGTTAAAGTAGGGGCCACTGGGAGAGAAAAACGATTACATCTTTTCTCTCAAAAGTCATTGACCTGCTTCTACAATGTGCCCCGACCCCGAGGACCCAGCATCTTTGAGGCTCCACTCCCACGAGTGGATGAGGGGTTCTGATGGAAACGATCCGAGTCTGTGCTGCTTGGGGTGATGAATGACCTGCGGGGGCTGGGGAGTGGCTACTTCAGCTTCTGTTTTGATTCATCATTTGTTCATCTGATGGTGAGCCTGGTGATGAATCTGCCAAAAAGGATCCCAACATTCAGAAAACCCGTCTTCTTCTTGGGTGAAACCTCCGGGAAAACGGCCTTTTAGGAGCTGGGGATCTGCTTCCAGTTCTGAGATGAGGGTTTTCCCTTTGGACCTCGGAAGACATGCAGGCTTCACCTTCAAACGTCTGAACAGTAACAACAACAATGGAGACAAGGAGGTCCTGGTGAGTCCATGCTGGGCTCTGCGGGCCACTCACTCCCTGGCGGGCCACTCACTCCCTGAGCGCCTGCCGTGACGTCCACACCGCACGGGGCCTGGTGCGGGGCCCCCTCCTCCCCTCACCCCTTCCGCAGGATGGGGAGAGGAGACAGTGAAGTCGACGGGCCCGTGGCTGCAGGGTGGTGGACGGTGAAGCTCTAACGCTTTCTGTCCACAGTCTTGGCTCCAAACACTGCACTTTATCAAACTGAGCCCATACAGCCAGAGATGCGGGGCCTGTCCTATTCGATCGGGAGCGACAACCCCCACGTGGCTATTTAAATGTAAAGTAAAAATTCAGTCCCTTGACTCGACCACCCACAGGGCCAGTGCCTCGGACAACCTGTGGCGAGAGGCGTCCACTGGGGTGCCACCCCCAGAAGTTCTCCGGGACAGCGCCCAGGACGCCCCTGGTCAGCGGGAAGCTCGGCTGTGCAGGCGGTGGGGATTTGAGACGCAGGCACCATTAGACGACTGGGGTGGAAGGTGGGGCAGGTGGGAGGGAGTGCGTGATGCACGCACTGAGCTCCGCAGGCGTGCCCGCTGTGGGGGCGGGGCTCCTCGCGCGCGTCGCCTCCATTTCCCCTGCTGGCCCCGCAGTCCATCCGTGCTCCTCTTCAGGACGGGAAGGGACCTCGGGGTTGTCTTAGAATGGCAGCACCGGCTCTGCGGGTCGGATCTCCCAGGCTCCAACTGCTGGCAGAGGTCTCCATCCGCCCGAGTCAACGTTGCTCCAGCCTTTGGGGTTTAGTCTGTCTGTCCATCTTCGTCCTCCTTCAGATAAACAGCAAGCCATCTTCATAGCTTGTCTCCCAAATGGACCTGTCAAGTGCTGGCTCCCTGGTTTCTCAACAACTTCAAGGCCACCAGGCGCAGAGGAGCCGCAGTGGAGACTCTGGACCAGCAGGTGCCCGGGGCCTCCACCGCCACGGGGGCGATGGCAGGGGTGGGCTGGAAGGGGGTCTGCGCTCGGCCAGTGATGCGCGTGAAGCTCAGACACCTACAGGACTTGCCTCAGCTCTCGCTACAACCAGAGCCAGAATTTGGAATCCTGGCAGCGAAGCCAGGGCTTTTCCTAGGGGCCAGAGGGCGGCAGAGCAGACCCCCACACCTACTGGGGGCTGGACGTGCAGACACGTAGGCAGCGTTGTAACCGGTGGGGTACGAGCTGTGAAAGCGCCAGCGGGAGTCCAGCCACTTCCGTGACGCAATTCTCAAGCGATTCTAAAGGTGCACAGCCGCTTAAAACACAGTAAGACTGTTCACGTGTCTAGAGAGCTGATCTGCCGTGTTCACTGCGGCGTCTCACCCAGAACCAGATCTGTCTGAAGGAGACCACTGGGTTAAGGCAACATTTCTGAGACAGTCCGGACACAAACGCCCTGCCCCTCAGAGTCAGAAAACAGAGGAGCACCGTAAACGAGACAGACTATCTCCACGACCAGGACAGGGGTTGTAAGTAAAGACATGGGCTGCGAGACTGACACCAAGAAACATCCGATGCCGTTTCTCTCGGAGTAAGATCAGCAGCCCCAGAGTACACGCGGCGGCCCCCCAGCACCTCGGGGTGAGGTGGGAGCCTCGTCCTTCCCACACGCCCTTGTGAGAGACAGCCTGCAAACTGGCCGGGCTGCCGGCCACCCAAGCAGGAGTGGCCAGCACTGACCACGGGGAGGCTCCATTCAGGGACGCGGCGCCCGGCTCCTGCAAGCCCCCTGCGGGTGCTGTCACCGTTCACTCACTCACTCATTCATTACTCACTCACTCTCACTTGCTGACTCACTCATCACTCACTCACTCATTCCCTCATTCATTCATGCATTCATTCATACTCACTCATGCATGCATTCACTCATTCACTTATTCATTCACTCACTCACTCATTCACTTACTCATTCATTACTCATTCACTAACCTGGTCACTCATTCACTCACTCACTCAGCTGTCCTCAGTGCTAGCTCAGTTGAGGACAGAAGGTGCAGGACTCAGCCCCTGGGGAGGGGGAGGGCACCAGGACCCCTGTGCCTGGTTAAGAGGCTGTGTTAGGTAGTGAGGAGGAGAATGCTGGATGCTGCAGCCTCTCGCTGGATGACCACTCTGGGCCTGATGCTTTTGCACAGCAGACTGCACCCAGAAAGCTTAAGGATGCCAAAGGAATGAGGTGGACGAAGAGCCCCTGAAATCCCCACACAGCACGTGAGGCCTAGACCAAGCGCACAGCCGAGGAGGATGTAGGAAGGGAATCTCCTTGCCCAGCCCCTCCAGGAGCACACGGCCTGTTGAGCAGAGGGCCAGGCGCTCAAGGCCCGGTGGTCATTCACAGAAACACCTCTGGGCCGTGGGGTCCAGCCTGCAGGGAGCGAGAGGAAGGGGTGGGGAGGGACAGTGCTGGCTGGGTCAGGGCCCGGAAGGCCTCCAACAGATGCTGGGCCGCAGCTGCTCCACCCAGGTGTGGGGCCAGGCCGGGGCACCCTCCCTTCACTGGTCATGGATGGAGGCAGCAGCCTGAAGGTGCCTGGCAACAGCGTGCCGCCCTCTTGGGACTGTGGGCTCCGTCGGGAAGCTGACCAGCACAGCACAGGCTCCTCGGTCTTTGCGGCAGACCATGGCTCAGAACCCTCGCAGGAGGCAGCGGCCTCCCCTCTGGGCTCATTAGCCCTTCCCTCCCCTGGTGTCTGAGGTCCCTGACAAAATGGAATAAAGTTTCCCAGGTTCTCTCCTGTTTAAAGAATAGCCTGCTTGTCTAATTACTTCAAGTGTATCTATTAATTTCATCACTGCTGCTGACTTAATCAGAAACTTCATTTACAATTTTATAAACTGCAAAACTCATTTGCTACCTACTGTCATGCATTATGGCCAACTTGTCAGCACCTTGTTCCCCATTTGATGTTTCTCATTTCCCCGAGTTCCAGAAAATTTATACTGAGCTAAAATAAACTGGTCCAAGTGGAAGCTGTGTTTTAGCTCCTCACGTAAAATGCTTTGTGCCCCGGAGATGTGGAAAAGGCACACAATCGCTCTGTTAATGCTTCCAGTGTCCAGTTTTGGGGAAAAGAATGAATATTATCACCTGAAAGAGACCAATGTGATGTCAGCCTGAGAAAAGCACATGGGTTTCAGCTACTGCTGCGTGTCTCCTGGACACGTCCACTCGCCCCATCCCGCCCCAGGAGAACTCTCACACCCTTGAGACAAGCTCTGATCGAAACCGAGAGACCTCCATCCCACCCTTCCCTGACCCGCCTCAGCCTCCACCACAGGGCCGCTGCTCGTACCGGCAAATGTCACGTTAACCAAGGTGCTCCAAATGGACTGGACGCGTCCCTCTGCTGTCGTCGATGCCTCACCTTTCACACAGGAAGGGGTTAAAAATCGAGCCTGTTTTGCTGCTTGTTTACGTTATATTTCTCTGAGGTAATAGAATCGGACAAATCATATCATCTGCCGACAGTTTAATTTCAGGACTGTGTAACACGACATGCGTGTGTGAGAATGTTTATCCCCTTGCTTTCTGTGCTCCCTAAATTTTGTTTCCATTTTTAAAAATTTGTGACAATATATTATTCCTGGAGGTTTTATAAACCATGTCCTTCAAGCAAATAAATGTAAATTTCACTCTGACTCTGAGTTCATTTTCAAAGAATGGCTTGAGAAGTGTTACATCCACTTCGCCAAATTTTATGTCTAAAATGCTTATTTCTGTTTTTCACACAATAGAGATACCCACGATGATGATTTTAGAGCCTCTAGAAGCGTAAGGCATGCTGCAGAAATGCTAATAGCCTCGTAAACAAGATGTGCGACAATCAATTTCCCTTCTGCCTGGAAGCTGCAGGATGGCCTGCTCGAGAGGCGAGGAGAGGCGGCCATCGTCCAGGCCACTGTGAGTGCCAGGCCTCTTCTTAAGGGCACTACAGCTTACGGTAATGAGCATGGAAAGGTTACCATAGTTGTCTCTGTTGATTTCTTCTAGAAAATGCAGAGGAGAGAAAGGTCACCAAGCCTTGTCTGGAACCCACCGGTCCAGCACTGACAGAAACCTGGAGCTGCTGACAGGGCCGCCTGAGCGGCATCATCGGCAGATCCAATCAGGCACACACACATCTCTTCTGCACTTGAAAAAGTAAGAACCTCAAGATCAGTGCTTCCAGTGGGGAGTGAGACCAGCTCCATTCCACGCTGACCCCACGCATGCAGTTAACCAGCAACGGAGGAGTCCTGCAAATGCTGACAACTAGGGAAAAGTCCCAGCCGGTGGCTCAGCTGGTAGAGAATCCTCCTGCGATGCGGGAGACCCTGGTTTGACTCCTGGGTCGGGAAGATCCCCTGGAGAAGGGATAGGCTACCCACTCCAGTATTCTTGGGCTTCCCTGGTGGCTCAGCTGGTAAACAATCTGCCTGCAATGCAGGAGATCTGGGTTCACTCTCTGGGTTGGGAAGATCCCCTGGAAGAGGGAAAGGCTACCCACTCCAGTATTCTGGCCTGGACAATTCCATGGACTGTATAGTCATGGGGTCGCAAAGAGTCAGACACAACTGAGCAACTTTCATTTTCAGAGAAAAGTTCAGTTTTAGAGATGGTGCAGTAGCATCTCATTCATTTAGCATAAATTCATTTAGCATAAAGTAGGTAAAAGTTATTCCAAAAAAAATGTATTTCCAGGGTAACTTAAACATACATACTAAGAGCCCATTTGAGAGGCTTTAAATTAAAGTCTTTTGTAAAAGGATTGCTTATTTCTCTGATGCCTTGAGCCTGGCAGAATAAATAGACACTCATTCACGCTTGACGACCAGAGGCCTCATTTCACATATCAGCACAGGGCTTTTGGTCACACCCAAGGCCTGAGATGCTGTGGGACAGGAGGTTGCTGCCCCCATTCCAATGGTCCTATTTGGCTGTGGAAGGGAAGGCCCATCCCTACTTTAATAGCATCTTTCTGCTTTGAATAAAGCCCACCTCTACACACAGAAGATTTTAGAAGTTCACCAATTTATGAACACAGATGGGCTCATGGAATGTGACAGTCAAGTCGTCTTTGAAAATGACTGAAGATGTTCATCATGGGGTCTCCATGGTGTCTTCACCAACACAAGATCCTGTCTGCATGCCATTGCTAAAGAAGACAGAATGGGCCTCTGTGACACTGAAAATGACTCTCTCAGTGTCCTCTGCTTCCTTGGGAGGCCTACAGATGGCTTTTAAAAGAACAGCACCATTGTCCGTATCTCCCAATTAGCATTAAGGGCTGGTAGAAGCTCTTCTCTGTTACCTTCGTCTTTGAAACCCTTTACTGGAACGGTTCTAAAAGCGCCATCACCCTCAGTCGCGGGCACACGTGCTTGGTTCCACCCCAGTTCAAAGCATCCATCCAGCCGGAAGAGGGAGCACGTGCTCACAAGAGCCCTGAACAACCAGTCATCACAACCAGAATAACAGCATCTGGTAACACAGAACTGCAGACCAGGCTGAGCACACATTATGTGCTTGGGTTCACAAGAAGATGTGGGCCAAGAGAAATACAATAACAACACAAAACAAACAAAAGCACACAGAGCCTACAGGATTAACACAAGCAGTGTTTAGAGGAAAGTGCACAGGAATACAGGTCTTCTTCAAACAAATAAGAAAAATCTGAAGTAAACAACCTAACCTAACATCTAAAAGAATTAGCAGAAAAAAAAGAACAAACAAAAGCTAAAGGCAGTAGAAGAAAGGAAATAATAAAGATCAGAGATGAAATAAACAGAGATTAAGAAACAGAAGTAAAAGTCAATAAAACCAAGAGCTAGCTCATTGAGAAGGTAAACAAAACTGACAAACTTCTGGCCAGGCTCCCTAAGAAGCAAAGGGAGATCAGCAAAATAAATAAAATAATGAGTAAAAGAGGAGAAATCACACTTGTGCTGCAGAAATACCAAAAAAAAAAAATATATGGACAATTATATGCCAACAAACTGGACAACCTAGAAGAAATATAAAAGTTTCTAGAAACATATAACCCACCAAAACTGAATCAAGAAAAAAATAGACACTTTGAACAGACTGGTCACTAGAAGTGAAACGCAACCTGTAACTAAAGGAAAACAACAACAACTCTCTGAATGTAGACGTCCAGGACGAGACGGCTTCACAGGTGAATTCTACAAAACATACAAAGAATTCATACAGAGCCTTTTTGGACTCTTCCAAGAGACTGAAGAGGAAGGATCACTCCCAAAGCCGTTCAATAAAGCCACCATCATGCTGACACCAAAATCAGACAAAGACACTACCAATGAAGAAAATTACGGGCCAATATCTTTGATGAATATATATGCAAAAGTTCTCAACAAAATATTAGCCAACCAAATCCAATAAAAGATCATACGCCATGATCAAGCTGGATTCACTCCACAGTCACAAGGATGGTTCAACGTACGCAAATCAGTCAATGCGGTGCACCACGTGAACAAAAGAGAAGACTGAAGTCACATGATCACTTCAATAGACGCAGAAGAAAGCATCTGATAAAATTCAACATCCATTCATGATAAGAACACTTACCAAAGTGGGTGTAAAAGAAACAGAGTTCAACATAATAAAAGCTATTTATGACAAACCTACAGCCAATATAATATGTAACAGTGAAAAGCTGAAAGCCTTGTCACTAAATCTGAAACAAGACAAGGATGCCCATTTCTATTCCCCATGCTACTGGAAATCCTAGCCACAGCAATCAGGTAAGAAAAAGAAATAAACACTATCCAAATTGGAAGAGAAGAGGTAAGATTGTCATTATATGTAGACAACATGATACTATATATAGAGAACCTTAAAGACTGCACACAAATACCATTAGAACTAATAAATGAATTCTGTAAGGTAGCAGGACACAAGACCAACATGCAGAAACCGGCTGCATTTCTTTATACTAACAAAGAAATATAACAAAGGGAAAGTAGAAGAACAATCCCTTTTAAAACTGCATCAAAAAAATAACAAAATACTTATGAATAAACCTGACCAAGGAGGTACGGACTCATATGCTGAGAAGTATGAAACACTGATAAAGGAAATTGAAGATGTTTCAAAGAATGGAAAACATCCCATGCTCTTGGATTAGAAGAATTAATCCTGTCAAAATGGCCATACTACTAAAGCAATATA
Organism: Bos indicus x Bos taurus; assembly: GCF_003369695.1. NCBI lineage: Eukaryota > Metazoa > Chordata > Mammalia > Artiodactyla > Bovidae > Bos > Bos indicus x Bos taurus. Next base: position 859,135 of record NC_040079.1, on the reverse strand, counting down.
CAGATGTAGTATTATCCCATCACATAGGGCTTCCCTGGTGGCTCAGGAGTAAAGAATCCACCTGCCAACATAGCAGATATGGATTCAATCTCTAAGTTGGGAAGATTCCCCTGGAGAAAGAAATGGCAACCCACTCCAGTCTTTTGCCTAGAGAATTCCATGGACAGAGAAGCCTGGGGGGCTACAGTCCATGAGGTCACAATAGAGATATGACTTGGCAACTAAATAATATCAACAAACAACAACTATCAAATTACCCATGACATTTTTCACCAATAGAACAAATAATCCTAAAATTTATATGCAACCACAAAAGACTCAGAACTGCCAAAGCAATCCTGAAGGAAAAGAACAAAGCTAGAGGCATAACCATCCCAGACTTCAGACAATATTACAAAGCTACAGTGATCAAAACAGCCTGGTATTGGCAAAAAAACAGACACGTGGATCAATGAAACAGAACAGAGAGCCTAGAAATGAACCCACACATCGATGGCCAATTAATCTTCAGTAAAGGCGACAAGAACACACAATAGAGAAAAAGCAGTCTCTTCAGCAAGTGGTTCTGGGGAAACTGGACGGCTGCACGTGAACTAATGAAGCTGGGCCACTGCCTCACACCATCCACAGGATAAACTCAGAATGGCCTAAGTGCTTACACAGAAGACGGGACACTAGGAAACTCCTAGACAAGAACGTAGGCAGACATTCTCTGACAGAAATTGTACCAGCGTTTTCTTAGGTCAGTTTATCAAGGCAACAGAAATAAAAGCAAAGATAAACAAGGGGCACCCGATCAAACTTATAAGCTTCTGCACAGTGAAGGAAACCAGAAACAAAACCAGCAGTCCACGCACAGACTAGCAGAAAATACTTGCAAATGATGTGCCCAACAAGGGCTTAATTTCCAAAATATACAAACAGGATATGCACGTCAGCAACAATGAAACAAACAATCCAATTTAAAAAATGGGCAGAAGACCTGAAGAGATGTTTCTCCAAAGAAGTCAAACAGATGGCCAGCAGACACAAGTAAAGATGCTCAACATCACTAATTGTTGTCGTTACTGCTCAGTTTCTAAGACGTGTCTGACTCTTTGTGACCCCGGTGGACTGCCAGGCTTCTGTCCTCCACTATCTCCCAGAGTTTGCTCAAACTCAAGTCCATTGAGCTGGTGAAGCCATCCAACCATCTCATTCTCCATTGTCCCCTTCTCCTCCTGCCTTCATTCTTTCTCAGCATCAGGGTCTTTTCCAATAAGTCAGCTCCTCACATCAGGTGGCCCAAGTGTTGGAGCTTCAGCTTCAGTCCTTCCGATGAATGTGCTCTCCTTAGTTGCTCAGTTGTGTCTGACTCTCTGCGACCCCATAAACGGTAGCCTGCCAGGATCCTCTGTCCATGGGGATTCTCTTGGCAAGAACTCTGGAGTGGGTTGCCATGCCCTCCTCCAGGGCATCTTTCCAACCCAGGGATGGAACCCAGGTTTCCCGCATTGCAGGTGGTTTCTTTATCATCTGAGCCACCAGGGAAGCCCAAGAATACTGGAGTGGGTAGCCCATCCCTTCTCCAGGGGATCTTCCCAACTCAGGAATGAAACCACGGTATTCTGAATTACAGGCAGATTCTTTACCAGCTGAGTTACCATTCAGGGTTGATTTCCTTTACGACTGACTGGTTTGATCTCCTTGAAGTCCAAGGGGCTCTCAAGAGTCTTCTCCAGCCTCACAGTTTGATAGCATGAATTCTTCAGCACTCAGCCTTCTTTATAGTCCAACTCTCACATCTGTACATGACTAATGAAAAAACCATAGCTTTGATTGTATGGACCTTTGTCGGCAAAGTGATGTCTCTGCTTATTAATACACTGTCTTGGTTGGTCATAACCTTCCTTCCAAGGAGTAAGCATCTTTTAATTTCATGACTGCAGTCACCATCCTCAGTGATTTTGAAGCCCAGAAAAATAAAGTCTGACACTGTTTCATTTCCCCACCTATTTGCCATGAAATGATGGGACCAGATGCCATGATCTTAGTTTTCTGAATGTTGAGATTTAAGCCAGCTTTTTCACTCTCCTCTTTCACTTTCATCAAGAGGCTCTTTAGTTCCTCTTTACCTTCTGCCATTAGGGTGGTCTGCACAGAAGTTAAATAAGCAGGGTGACAATATACAGCCTTGTACTCCTTTCCCAATTTTGAAGCAGTCAGTTGTTCCATATTCAGTTCTGTTGCTTCTTGACCTGCATACAGGTTTCTCAGGAGACAGGTAAGGTGGTCTGGTATTCCCATCTCTTTACGAATTTTCCAGTTTGTTGTAATCCACAGAGTCAAAGGCTTTAGCATAGTCAATGAAGCAGAAGCAGATGTTTTTCTGGAATTCCTTTGCTTTCTCCACGATCCAGTGAATGTTGGCAATCTGACCTCTGGTTCTTCTGGAAATTCTCAGTTCATACACTGCTGAAGCTGAGCTGGAAGGATTTTGAGCATTGCCTTGCTAGCATGTGAAATGAGCATAATTGTACAGTAGTTTGAACATTATTGGGCATTGCCCTTATTTGGGGTTGGAATAAAAACTGACCTTTTCCAGTCTGTGGCCACTGCTGAGTTTTCCAAATTTGCTGACACACTGAATGAGCACTTGAATAGCATCGTCTTTTAGGATGTGAAATAGCTCATCTGGAATTCTGTCACACCCACTAGCACTGTTTGTACTAAGGCTTCCTAAGGCCCACTTGACTTCACACTCCAGGATGTCTGTCTCTAGGTGAGTGACCACACCACTGTCGTTATCTGGGCCATTAAGACCTTTTTTGTGTAGTTCTTCTGTGTATCCTTGTCACCTCTTCTTTTTTTAAACTTTAAGCGTCTTACTTTGTATTGGATATAACCGATCACCAACACTGCGGGAGTTTCAGCTGAACAGTGAAGGAGTCAGCCACACACGTGCCCATCCCCCCACGCCCCACTCCCACCGAGGCCGGCACACGACACTGAGCGAGCTCCACGTGCTGTGCATTAGGTCCTGTGGTTATCCAGTGTAAATACAGTAGTTTGTACATGACTTCCCCAGACTCCCTCACTGTCCCTTCCCCCTGGCAACCATGTATTTGTTTTCTAAGTCTGTTGAGTCCCTTCTGTTTTGCAAGTAAGTTCAATTGTATCATTTCTTTGTAGAGTCCACATATTAGGGATGTCATACCATATTTTACCTTCTCTGACTTACTTCACTCAGTCTGACACTCTCTAGGCCCATCCATGTCTTGCCACCTCTTCTTAATCTCTTCTGCTTCTGTTAGGTCCTTACCACTTCTGTCCTTTATCGTGCCCATCCCTGCATGAAATGTTCCCTTGATCTTGCCAATCTTTCTTGAGATCTCCAGTCTTTCCCATTCTGTTGCTTTCCTCTACTTCTTTGCATTGTTCACTGAAGAAGGCCTTCCCATCTCTCCTTGCTATGCTTCGGAACTCGGCATTGTCAGGGTTTCCTTTCCCTTTCTCCTTCTGCTTCTTCTTTTCTCAGCTGTTTGTAAGCCCTCCTCAGGCAGCCATCTTGCCTCCCTGCATTTCTTTTTCTTTGGGATGGTTTTGGTCAGTGCCTCATGCACAGTGTTATGAATTTCTGTCCATAGTTCTTCACGCACTCTGCCTATCAGATCTAATTCCTTGAATCTATTTGTCACCTCCGCTGTATAATCATAAGGGATTTGATTTAGGTCAGACCTGAATGGCTTAGTGGTTTTCCCTACTTCCTCCAATTTAAGCCTGAATTTTCAATAAGGAGCTCATGATCTGAGCCACAGTTAGCTCCAGGTCTTGTTCTTGCAAACTGTATAGAGCTTCTCCATCTTTGGCTGCAAAGAACATAACCAATCTGCTTTCAGTATTGACCATCTGGTGATGTCCATGTGTAGAGTCATCTCTTGTGTTGCTGGAAAAGGGTGTTTGCCATGAGCAGTGCATTCTCTTGACAAAACTCTGCTAGCCTTTCCCTTGCTTCCTTTTGTACTCCAAGGCCAAACTTGCCTGTTATTCTGGGTATGTCTTGACTTCCTACTTTTGCATTCCAATCCCATATGATGAAAAGGACATCTTTTTTGGGTGTTAGTTCTAGAAGGTCTTGTAGGTCTTCATAGAACTGATCAACTTCAGCTTGTTTGACATCAGTGGTTGCAGCACAGACTTGGGTTACTGTGATGTTGAGTGGTTTGCCTTGGAAACGAACTGAGATCATTGTCATTTATGAGACTGCACCCAAGAACTGAATTTCAGCAAATTCCAGGAGATAGTGAAGGACAGGGAAGCCTGGCATGCTGCAGTCCACAGAGTCGCAAAGAGGGAGACCGCACTTAGTGACTGACCAACAGCAACTGCATTTCAGACTCTTTTGTTGACTGTGAGGGCTGCTCTATTTCCTCTAAGGGATTCTTGCCCAGGTAGTAGATATAATGGCCATCTGAATTAAATTCACCCATTCCCGTCCATCTGAGTCCACTGATTCCTAAGATGCTGATGTTCAATCTTTCCATCTCCTGCTTAACCACATCCAATTTCCCTTGATTCATGGACCTACCGTTCCAGGTTCCTATGCAGTGTTGTTCTTTACAGCATCAGACTTTACTTTCACCACAAGAAACATCCACAACTGAGCGTCACTTCCACTTCGGCCCAGCTGCTGCTTTCTTCCTGGAGCTATTATAATTGCTCTCTGCTCTTCCCCAGGAGCATGTTGGACACCTCCCGACTTGGGGGCTCATCTTCTGGTGTCATATCTTTTTGCCTTTTCATACTGTTCTTGGGGTTCTCACAGCAATACTGGAGTGGTTTGCTATTCCCTCCTTCAGTGAACAGCACTTTGTCAGAACTCTTCACTGTGACCCATCTATCTTGGGTAACCCTGCACGGCTTGGTTCATAGCTTCACTGAGTTACACAAGTCCTTTTCCCATGACAAAGCTGTGATCCACGAAGGGCTGCTAATTAGTAGAGAAGGCAAATCAAAACTACAACTTCACATGGGTCAGAATGGCCATTATCAAAAAAATCTGTAAATACCAGACGCTGAAGAGAGTGTGGAGAAAGGAGAACCTTCCAGTACTATTGGTGGGAATATAAATTGGTGCAACAATGTGAAGAAGCATATGGAGGTTTCTTAAAAAGCTAAAAATAGAATTCTCATATGATCCAGCAATCCCACTCTTGGGCATATATCCAGAGAAAACTTTAATCTGAAAAAATACATGCACTCCTATGTTCACTGCAGCGCGATTTACAATAGCCAGGAATTGGACACAACCTTCATGGCCGTGGACAGACGAGCAGATAGAGAAGACGTGATGCATTTACACAGTGGACTGCTACTCAGCCATAAACAAGATGAAAGTAGGAGCCCAGCCTTGTATTCTGTCCGTTCTGCTGTTTGCAGACACTGGGGTACAGACGAGTGACCATGACACAAGGGGGGTCAGGGCCTAGTGGTGCAAGCTGACCAGTGCCCCGCAGAGACGACACGCTGAACAGCTGAAAGACGATGTGTGCAAGACCCGTCTTAGTTTTTAACAAGAGAGCAAGAATAATCTTATCTTTTGTTTTATTGTGAGAAGGACGTGGAGAGAAAGCAATTGCTGTGCACCACTGAAAGAAATGTAAGTCGGAGCAGCCCTGGGGAGAACAGTGCGGAGGTTCCTCAGACAATTAAAACGGAAGTGCCAGCAATTCTACTTCCGGGTCAAAGTCCTAAGGAAACACAATCACGTCTGTAGGGGACTTCTGCACCCCCGCTCATCACAGCGTTATTCATAATAGCTAAGATGTGCAGGCTACCTAACTGTATGTCAGTGGATGAACGGATAAAGAAATTACATCTGCATACAGTGGAATAGTATTCAGCCTTTAAAAAGGAAGAAATTCTGCCATGATGGACCTGGAGGGCACAACACGAAGTGAAAGAATAATATTATTAGTTTTTAAGTCTAGTTGGTTTCGTTGGTCATAGGTAATTAGTAATATTTTATAACAAGGCACGTTTTCCAGCTCTTCCTCAGTCCAGTCATGGTGTAAATTCTTTTTCTTTCATTTTCCTCCTTTCTTTCATTCTCTTCAGAAAACTATAACAATAATATATCAAAATAACCATTTCGTAACTTGGAAAGAACTTCAGACTTGACCTAGGACAGAGAATAGAAGCCTTTAGTAAAGTAATGCTCAAAATTCTCCAAGCCAGGCTTCAGCAATACGTGAACCATGAACTTCCAGATGTTCGAGCTGGTTTTAGAAAAGGCTGAGGAACCAGATATCAAATTGCCAACATCCGCTGCATCATCAAAAAAGCAAGAGAGTTCCAGAAAAACATCTATTTCTGCTTTATTGACTATGCCAAAGCCTTTGACTGTGTGGATCACAATAAACTGTGTAAAATTCTGAAAGAGATGGCAATACCAGACCACCTGACCTGCCTCTTGAGAAACCTATATGCAGATCAGGAAGCAACAGTTAGAACTGGACGTGGAACAACAGATTGGTTCCAAATAGGAAAGGGAATACGTCAAGGCTGTATATTATCACCCTGCTTATTTAACTTATAGGCAGAGTACATCATGAGAAATGCTGGACTGGAAGAAACACAAGCTGGAATCAAGATTGCCAGGAGAAATATCAATAACCTCAGATATGCAGATGACACCACCCTTATGGCAGAAAGTGAAGAGGAACTCAAAAGCCTCTTGATGAAAGTGAAAGTGGAGAGTGAAAAAGTTGGCTTAAAGCTCAACATTCAGAAAACAAAGATCATGGCATCCGGTCCCATCACTTCATGGGAAATAGATGGGGAAACAGTGGAAACAGTGTCAGACTTTATTTTTTTGGGCTCCAAAATCACTGCAGATGGTGACTGCAGCCATGAAATTAAAAGACGCTTACTCCTTGGAAGGAAAGTTATGACCAACCTAGATAGCATATTCAAAAGCAGAGACATTACTTTACCAACAAAGATCCGTCTAGTCAAGGCTATGGTTTTTCCAGTGGTCATGTATGGATGTGAGAGTTGGACTGTGAAGAAGGTTGAGCGCCGAAGAATTGATGCTTTTGAACTGTGGTGTTGGAGAAGACTCTTGAGAGTCCCTTGGACTGCAAGGAGATCCAACCAGTCCATTCTGAAGGAGATCAGTCCTGGGATTTCTTTGGAAGGAATGATGCTAAAGCTGAAACTCCAGTACTTTGGCCACCTCATGCTAAGAGTTGACTCATTGGAAAAGACTCTGATGCTGGGAGGGATTGGGGGCAGGAGGAGAAGGGGATGACAGAAGATGAGATGGCTGGATGGCATCACTGACTTGATGGATGTGAGCCTGAGTGAACTCTGGGAGTTGGTGATGGACAGGGAGGCCTGGAGTGCTGCGATTCATGGGGTCGCAAAGAGTCGGACACGACTGAGCAACTGAACTGAACTGAACTGAACTGATGCATGTGGGTGACTTCAAGGTTGTTATGAAAGTCACTCTCATTTCTGCTTTGTAGAAGTTGTTTATTGTATAATTATTAGATATCTGTTTCTTTTAGAATCTTTCCTAACAGGTTGTAGGAGCCCAGAGGGCAGGGCCCACAGCCCATCCGTCTGTGGATTTTTCATGGTGCTTGATACACACTGTTTACCGAGAGGACATCTGAACATATCTGCCTGGTGTGAGTGGATGAGTGACGGGAGAGGAGAGAAAGGCCGGGACTGAGTGTCATATCCAGAGGACGTAAAGTGAGTCATGGTGAGGCAGCCGTAAGCAAGCCACAGAGTTTAGGCAGCAGCCTTTCAAAGAAGAAACCCTATGGTGTTTGGTAAACCAGAGTGGAAAAATTCTGAAGTGAAGGATAACAAATCTCCATGGAAGAGAAACCAGAATTCACAACGAGCAGAAGGGAGATTTTAAAGGTGGATCAAGCTATCGGTGTGGGGTGGGGTGGGTGGGGTTCCATGTGCATCAGTGTCTGCTGTTGTTGACTTTGGCTGCGTGTTGACAGTGACGGCCCAGGGAGCAATACGGCAGATTTGTCTCTCATGTAAACTTGGAACTTGGTAATTCAGGGCTAAGACCGGGACTTGACATCATGAGTCCTCCTTTCCCTCTCTTGCTCTCAGGTGTGTGGCCTCAACTCCCAAGTCACCTCATGGACCATGGTGTGGCAGCAGTTCCGGCCATCACATCTATACTTTGGAAGCGGGAATGAGACAGAGGAAATGAGGGAGGAACAGAGAATGTGCGCAGAACACTCTGGCTGATACCTACTGGGCAGGACTTAGGCAAGTGGCCCGCCTGCAATGATCTGCAGGAGACGCGCGTCTGGAGGGCACACTGCTCACAACCACCTGCACGCTCAGCCCACGATGCTCACAATGGAGACCTGGTCTGTCCTCGCTTGATGGACAGCTGCTCTGCTGGACGGGAGGAAATGCATGGGGTTGCCAAAGATGTAACCAAAGAGGAAAATTCACATTACCACTCAGGCTCCAGCTCACTAAGGTTCCCATCGCCCTAACGGCATGCTTCTAGAAGAAAACGTCTTCCCTGAATTCCACTTCAGAATCACAGCCCAGTGCCCTCTCTCTCAGCCAGGCAGCTCCTGAGCAGATTAGGCAAGTTGCCAAACTACCAATCCATTAGGCACAGTTTCTATGGGGATTAGCCGCTGTTGAATATTCTCCTTCCATCCGCCATCTTCCATCCATTCATCTATCCACCTACCATCCCTTCACTCATCCATTCTTCCATCTATCCATCCTTCATCCATCCATCCATCCATCCACCCATGTACCATCCATCCATCATCCATCCATCCATCACTTATCTATCAACCTACCCATCCACCCATCATCTATCCCTTCATCAATCCATCCATCCACCCACTCACCCATCCACCCATCATCCATCCACCCATCCACCATCCATTCATCATCCATCCATCTACCCATCATCCACCCATCATCCATCCACCCATCCACCATCCATTCATCATCCATCCATCATCTACCTATTCATCAATCCATCCATCCACCCACTCACCCATCCACCCATCATCCATCCACCCATCCACCATCCATTCATCATCCATCCATCATCTACCTATTCATCAATCCATCCATCCACCCACTCACCCATCCATCCATCCATCATCCATCCACCCATCCACCATCCATCCATTCACCTACCCATCCATCATCTATCCATTCATCAATCCATCCATCCACCCACCCACTCATCCATTCACCCATCATCCATCTTTCCATCCATCCATTGTATACTTCTATGATATTCATCTATCTTTCCCTTTGTTCTGAAAAAAATAAGCTAAGCCTACTGTTTTTCATGAAAACTCTTTTTTAAATTAAAAAACTTACTTTCATTTCCTAATATTTAATGTAATAAAACTTTTCAGATTTTTCCCCTTCTATTCTTTTTTCTTCCCTTTTATCTTGCAAATTCCACAGAGAAAAGTAGGTAGCTGAAATTGGAGGCTTGGACAGAGCAAAAAAAAATATTCTAGCTCCAAATGCCCAGGGAGCCCGGCACATAGCTGAACTCTCTGCACAAGCAGGGCCCAGTACCAGCCCGGCCCCATCTGCCCTCGCGTTGGATCCAGTGACTGGCCTGTCTATCTTCGAGCTCCTCTCAACCATAACAGCTTCAGTTACCTTTTCTCCATTTGTCCTCACAGGCCTGGAGCATGAGCCACGTCTCTGGAAGAGATGGGGTGGGGCACGACCTTCGACCGATGATGGGGAGCATGGATGCTGGAGACCCCGTGTGCTCGGTCTGGATCCTTCCTGGTTCTGCACCCTGGCACTGTGACCCCATCTCACACTTCCTTCCACTCTCACCTGCCCACAGCAGGGACAGCATCCGCTTCTGCCACCCCACCCCCACCCCCTATCTACATGTCAGAATCCACTTCCAAAGGAAGCTGAATATATGGGGTCTTTCTTCCTTTTTTTCTGCAATGAAGCAAAAAAGCTATGTATATGAATTTAAAGCAGACAACAAATACATCTATTAAAATTGGCTGACAGTCCTCATGGTAAACCGTCAGGGAAAACATCTATTCCTTAGATCCTGGCAATTAAGACAGAGCAGCACAGAGTCTAGGGTCTACGAGGCAGGAGCAGGAGGAGCCACGGGGAGGGATGGGGCGGGAAGGAGGGCAGGATAGCAGACAAGAGTCTAACTTTAAGGCCAGCGGATTCTCCCATCATCAGGCACTGCTGAATGCCTCGGGGCTGCAGGGAATGACCCTGCGTGGACATTCGCCACAGCCGCTCAGGCTCTGTGAAGCTCCGCGGAAGACACAGCACACGTCCCGCAGGCTGGCCCCCACTCAAGGACTGAGAACTGCTTTCAAGACCTGGCCCATTCTGGCCAACCATCAGCATTTCTCTGCGAGAAAGAAAACACAAGCTTATCTCTACGGCGCCAAATGGTGCCATGAAAGCTCGAAGGAGGGCCATGGAGAGGAGGGGACAGCGGGCGATGGTGCTGTCCAGGGAACCGAGTCTCCATGTGGATGGACGTGTCTCCACTGCAGTGCTGCGACCTGGGGTCACGCGCGGGCAGACTGGCCGTGCACTCCCGGGCTGAGCTGGGGCAGAGAGGACGCCTCTGAGAGACACACAGGGGTCCAGGGTCCCCCCTCAGCAGCCAAGGGCAGGGGGCCCTCGGAGCCCACTTCCTCTCTGAAGGTCATTGGGGACCAATCCCAGTAAACACACACACCCCCATCAGATTAGCAGACAAAATGGTTTCCATAGCAACGGCTGGACAAGAGTTGCCTGTATTCGGCATTAATTTAAAATACTTTCCCCCAGTCTCCTTGGAGTCGGTTCTGTGAAACACAAGTGCTCGCCGAGCTCTCTCATCTGCAGCAGCCTTTGAAATTCCATCCAGTGTGTGTTGAAGCTGAGCCAATTAACGTGAAGAGAATTGGGTGGATTGCAGAGAAGCTGGCAAGACTGTGTTTACCAATTAGTTTTTTTTTATGATGCAAATGTTGCACAGCACGCAGCAGAAATAAAAGCTGGCTAAGCTGAATATGAAACTGTTAATTGCATTTTCGGAGACACAGCTACAAGGTGAAACTAATCATACAAATGATAAGTGAGTTTCACCACCTACAGAGCTTTGCTATTGCACTCGGACTAATCTGTGTTAAAACAGCCCTGTACATCCTCGCAGGAAAGGACAACATAGCATTTGGCATAACCTCCCAATTTTAAAGGGAAAAATGTGCATATGTGGGAAGTAATATAAAGGATAATCTTCACTTAAATCAGATTAATAATGTTAACAAACACCAAGGCAAAGGGCGGGATGGTGTCTCTTGAAACGCATTTTCCGCCTCAGAATTACAGAAAGGTGCATTTGCAGATGAACGCCAGCGCCTCCTGACAAGTGTGGCTTAAACTTGTTAGAGAAGAAAGGTTGTGATAATTATCCACTGTTGATTTTCCCAACGAGAAACATCAGACAGAGAGGCCATCCTCGAGTCAGGGAGAAGGAAGGTCCTGGGAGCCAGCTGAGTCAGCGCCCAGCAGCCAGGCTGGGGACGGGTGGACCTCTGGACCCAGACCCAGGACACAGAGAGGTCTCCTGGCCACACTGGCGCTGCTTCAGGGCTTTCGAATGGCGAGTCCAGGTCTGAGGAGAAGCCGTCCTGGGGGGGTGGCCACATCTGGGTTAGGCTTGGTTTTAAAGTGCCTCAGAAGGATTTATGCTCTTTTTCTCATTTCTCAAATTACCTGCCCCACTTCTGCCTAAGTTCATGTTACAGTATATGGGCAGTGATTGAGGAACAAGCCAGGAACCAAGAAAAGGGCGGGGTGCAGGCAGTTGCCCTCACTCCTCATCTGGACGCCAGGTCCTTGCGGAAGGCCCTCCCAGGGGTCACTGGGGCCCCGTCCCAGGAGTGAGTGGCTGGGTGTTCTGCAGATGCAGCGCAGACTGGTTAACCACACTGAGTCATGTCCTTGAAATGGGCTAACAAGAGAGCAGCCTGCAATCATTCTCACCAAGAAAACTGTAGGAGGCAATGGTGTGAGGTGATGGAAGTGCTAATTAACTTGGGGAACAGTTTCACAATGTATACATATGTCAAACCATCATATATTTTAATGTTGTTTGTCAATGATTTCCTAATAAAGCCAAGAAAAAGCAGGCCATGGAGATGGATGGGGAAGCAAGGCGGGAGGGACACAGCCCCATGGTCCCTCCAACTCAAGTGTCAGCAATCTGACCTCACACAGAAGGTCTCTGAAGCCCATATGCACCATGTCCGCCCCATGTATGAACATACCATCTTTTCTAACTGACACGCAAGCAACCAGTGGGCCAGGCAACCTGACACAGAGATGGGAGACAAACGTGACTCATTTGTGCCAACAAACTGCCTCTCAGTAAACTGCTTTCCTCTCTTTGTTCTCTCTCACTGCAGAAACATCACTGTGAAGACAGGAGGTAAGTGGTTTTAAGCCCAAGTGATGGTGCATCCTCCCCAGCATCCCTACAACGTGGGCTCCTGGGTGCCCGTGTGAGGTGTGGCCATCACTGCCCCAGAGGCCTTGGAGGGCTCCTGCAGAGTTCTGATCATCTGGTCAAGATGGACAATGCTTTGCAGACTTTAACAGCAGGTGGTGAAGACAAAAGGTCAGAAACATAAACGACCTGCCGTGTACACAGAAAAAAGGACTAAGTGAAGTGGAGATAGGCCTCCTACCTGAGATGGTCAAGGAACTCAGGAGAAGAATGGGTACACAAAGTGAGAAGTGAGAAGTTCTTAACGAAGAAAAGAAAATATGAAGAGCAGTGGTGAAGAGCAAAGTAGCCGAAATGGAAAGCACGCTAGAAGGGGTTGGTAGCAGACCAAGTTTTTAGAAGAAGGGTTAGTGAACTGGAAGACAGAGCAGTGGAAATCAGTGCTGCTGAAGAGAAAAAAAGAAAAAGAATGAAAAGAAACGAGGACAACTTAAGAGACTTTGGGGTAACATCATACATACTAATATTCACATTATAGCGGTCCCAGAAGGGAAAGACAGAGAGAAAAGGGCTGAGAACATATTTGAAGACATAATAGCTGCAAAACTTCCCTAACCTGGGGAAGGAAACAGTCACCCAAGTCCAGGAAGCAGACAGAGTCCCAAACAGGATTAGACCAAACAGGAATACACCATGAAACACTGTATTTTAAATGACAAAAGCTAAAGATAAAAAGGAGCAAGAGAAAAGCAACAAATAACGTGCAAGGGAACTGCCTTGTAGTCAACTATCAGCTGCCTGTGAGCTGAAACTCTGCAGACCAGAAGCATGTGGCACATACATTTAAAATGATGAAAGGAAAAATCTACAACCAACAACACTCTACTTGGCAAGGTTCTCATTCAGATTTGATGGACAGAGTAAAAGTTTTATAGACAAGAAAAAGCTAAAATATTCAGCATCACTAAACCAGCTTTATAACAAATGATAAAGGGACTTCTCTAAATGAAAAAGAAAAGGTTACAACTAGAAATACAATAATTATGAAGGAAAAGTTCATTGATTACGACAAATACACAGTAAAGGTAATAAATCATGCACACAGAAAGCTGGTAGGAAGGTTACAGACAAAAGTAGCAAAATCATTTATATCCACAACAAGTAGTTAAGGGATAAACAAAACAGATGAAAAATATGATACAAACAGTCATTATGAGGGGAAGGGAGCACAAATGCAGGATTGTTAAATGTATTTGAAATTAAGAAGTAGCAACTTGAAACAATCACATATGTAAATAGCTGGCTATATATAAACCTCATGGTAACTGCAAACCAAAAATCTGTAATAGATACATTTATACAAAAAGAGAAAGGAATCCAAACATAATACTAAAATCATCATCAAATCACAAGAGAACTGAAGAAGAAAGGAACCAAAATGAACTACAACACCACCCCAAAACAATTATCAACATGGCAATAAAAACATAACATATTAACAATTACTTTAAATGAGAATGGACTAAATGCTCCAACCAAAAGCACAGACTGGCTGAATGGCTATAAAAGCAAGACCCACATATAAGCTGTCAACAAGAGACCACTTCAAATTTATAGACACACAGAGACTCAAAGTCAGGGGATGGGAAAGATACTCCATGCAAATAGAAATCAAAAGAAAACCAGGTTGACAATATTTATATCTGACAAAATGGTCTTTAAACCAAAGGCTGTTCCAAGAGACAAAGAAGTACACTACAGAATGATCAAATGATCAATCCAAGAAGATGTAACAACTGTAAGCATATGTGCGACCAGCATAGGAGCCCCTAACTACATAAAGGGAAGATTCGCTGACATAAAGGCAAAAACTGACAGTAACTCCGTAACAGGAGGGGACTTCATCACCCACTTACATCTAAGGACAGACCACCCAGACAAAAAATCAGTAATCACAGGCTCTAAGTGACACATTAGACCAAATGAGATTAACTGATATATAAAGAACACCATATCCCAAAGCGGCCAAATCCATATTCTTTTCAACAGCATATGAAGCATTCTCCAGGACAGATAACATGCTAGGCCATAGAACAAGTCTCCATAAAGTTAAAAAGATTAAAATCATCTCTGACATCTTTTATGACCACTATGCTATGAGACTAGAAATCAACTATAAGAAAAAAACTTCAAAAAAACCCAAACACACAGAGACTAAGTAATGTGCTACAAGACAACCAATGAGTCACTGAAGAAATCACAGAGAAAATAAAAAATACCTAGAGACAAATGAAAACAAAAACAGTGATCCAAAATCTATGAGATACAGTAAAAGCAATTCTAAAAGGGAAGTTTAGGGCGATAAAGCTGGTCTCAGCATACAAGAAAAATCTCAAATAAACAACACAGCATTATACCTAAAGGAACTAGGAAAAGAAGAATGAATAGTAAAATCATAAATAGAAAAGCAGAAGTTACAATCCATGCCATAGATACACAGAGGATCATAAGACACCACTACAAGCACTATATGCCAAGAAAAGGAACAGCCTAGAAGAAACGGAAAAACCCTGAGAAACAGAGAATCTTCCAAGACTGAACCAGGAAGAGCAGAAAGTATGAACAGACCAAATTACCAGTAATGAAACTGAATCAGTTATTTAAAAAAAACTCCCAACAAACAAAAATCCAAGACCAGATAGTTTCATAGGTGAATTCTACCCAATAGATGAGTTAATGCCTCTCCTTAAACTATTCTACAAAATTAAGAGGGGAAGAATGTTTCCAAACTCATTCTGGGACAAGCATCACCCTGATATCAAAACCAGACAAAGATATTCAAAAAAGAAAATCACAGGCCCATATCAATGATGAATTCAGAGGCGAATATCATCAACAAAATCTTAGCAAACCAACTCCAACAATACATTTAAAGAATCATACACCATAGTCAAGTGGGATTTATACTAGAAATATAAGGATTTCTCAGTATCTTCAAATCAATCCATGTTAGCAAACTGAAGGATAAAAACCATACAATAATCTCAATAGATGTAGAAAAAGCTTCTGACAAAATTCAATATTTACATCTATTTATGATTAAAAAAACTTTCCCAAATGTGAGCATAAAGGGCATATACCTCACATAATCAAGGCCATTGAAGATAATCACTAACATCACACTCAAGGATGAGAAACCAAGCATTTCCTCTAAGATCAGGAATAAGACAAGGATGCCCACTCTTACCACTTGCATTCAACACAGTTTTGGAAGTCCTAGCCATAGCAATCAGACAACATTGACAAATCAAAAAATCCAAATTGGCAAGGAAGGTATAAAACTGTCAGTGTTTGCAGATAACATGATACTGTACACAGACAATTCTAAAGATGCCACCAAAAAAAAAAAAAAAAAATACTAGGGCTCATCAATGAATTCAGGAAGGCTGCAGGATACAAAACTAATACACAGAAATCGGCTCCATTTCCATACACAAACAATGAACTATCAGAAAGAGAAATCAAGGAAACATCCCGTTTACGACCACATCCAAAAAATAAATCACCTGGGGAAAAACTTACCTAAGGATATAAAAGATCTTACCCAGAAAACTTTTAAGACACTTATGAAAGAAGCTGAAGACAAGAGAGGCAGATGGAAAGATACGCTGTGCTCATGAATTGGAAGAATTAATACTGTTAAAATGACCATAATACCCAAGATAATCTACACATTCAATGCAATCCCTAGCAAAATACCAATAGTATTTTTCACAAAACTACAACAAAAAATTCTAAAATGTATATAGAAACACAAAAGACCATGAATAGCCAAAGCAACCTTGATAAGGAAGAACAGAGTTGGTAGCATCATGCTCCCTAGCTTCAGACTATACTACAAAGCTACAGTAACCAAAGCAGCATGGTATGGCACAACCCAGACACACAGATCAGTGGAACGGGGAGAAAGCCCAGAAATAAACTCAGATACTTATGGCCCGTTAATCTATGACAAAGGAGGGAAGAATACACCATGGAGAAACGACAGTGTCTTCAGCAAGTGGTGCTGGGAACACTGGACAGCTTCATGTGAAAGAATGAAAGTAGAACATTTTCTAATACCACATGCAGAAGAAACTCAAAATGGACTAAATACTTAGGTATGAGACCAGAAATCACGAAACCACAGAAGAAAACAGGCACAACACCCTTTGACATGAATCATGGCAGTGTTTTCTGGATCTGTCTCCAAAGGCAAAGGAAATAAAAGCAAAAATAAACCAATGGGATCCAATGAAACGCAGAAGCTTTTGTGCAGCAAAGTCAGCCATTAACAAAACCAAAAGACAACCTACTCAATGGGAGAAAACACTTGCAAATGAGATAACCCATAACGGGTTAATATCCCCAGTATATAAACAGATCACATAACTTAGTATCAAAACAGCAAGCAACTCAGTTAATGAGCAGATGATCTGAACAGCCATTTTTCCAAAGAAGCCACACAGATTAACAACAAGCACATGAAAAGGTGTCCAACAGATTCAGAGGAAAACAGTTCAAAACCACAATGAGGTACAACCTTATCCTTGTCAGAATGGCAGTCTGAAAAAAAAAAAAAAAAGCCTACAAATACCAAATGTGGGAGAGAGCGTGGAGAAGGAACCCTCCTACACTGCTGGTGGGAATGGAAGTTGGTGCAGCCACTGTGGAAAACAGTACAGACGTTCCTCAAACAAATGAAAATAGAGTTAATACATGATTCAGCAATTTTACTTCTGGGTATCTGCCTGAAGAAAATGAAAACACTACTTATAAAAGACACATGCACCCCAGCATTCACTGCAACATCATTTACAACTGCCAAGACACGGGAGCATCTGAAGTGTCACAGACAGATAAATGGATAAAGATGTGGGGTGTGTACAACATAAAGAATGGAATAGTACCCAGATATTAAAAGGGTAAAATTCTGCCATTTGCAACAGCATGGATGGACTTGGGGAACATAATCCGTAGTGAAATAAATCAGACAGAGAAGACAACCTCTATATGGTGTCCCTTACACATGAAACCTAAGAAGTAAAACAAACTTGTGGGAGATGGAGCCAAAGTGAAAACAACGCCCAGTTGTGGATGTGACTGATGATGGAAGTAAAGTCCGACGCTGTAAAGCACAATATTGTATGGGAACCTGGGATGTTAGGTCCATGGAACAAGGTGAATTGGAAGTGGTCAAACAGGAGATGAAAAGAGTGAACACTGACACTTAGGAATGAACATTTAGGAGTCAGTGAATTAAAATGGACTGAAATGGGCAAATTTAATTCAGTTGACCATTATATCTACTACTGTGGGTAAGAATCCCTTAGAAGAAATGGAGTAGCTCTCACAGTCAACAAAAGAGTCGGAAATGCAGTACTTGGGTGCAACCTCAAAAATGACAGAATGATCTCTGTTCATTTCCAAGGCAAACCATTTAATATCACAATAATCTAAGTCTATGCCCCAATCACTAATGTCAAAGAAGCTAAAGTTGAATGGTTCTATGATGATCTACAAGACCTTCTAGAACTAACACCAGAAAAAGATTTCCTTTTCATCACAGGGGATTGGAATGCAAAAGTAGAAATTCAAGAGATATCTGGAGTAAAGTTTGGCCTTGGAGTACAAAATGAAGCAGGGCAAAGGCTAACAGAGTTTTGCCAAGAGAACACACTGGTCATAGCAAACACCCTCTTCCAACAACACAAGAGAAGACTCTATACATGGACATCACCAGATTGTCAATACTGAAATCAGACTGACTATATTCTTTGCAGCAAAAGATGGAGAAGCTCTATACAGTCAGCAAAAACAAGACCGGGAGCTGACTATAGCTCAGATCATGAACTCCTTGTTGCAAACTTCAGACTTAAATTGAAGAAAGTAGGGAAAACCACTAGACCATTCAGGTATGACCTAAATCAAATCCCTTACAATTATACTGTGGAAGTAACAAATAGATTCAAGGGATTAGATCTGATAGACAGAGTGCCTGAAGAAGTACGGACAGAGGTTTGTGACACTGTACAGGAGGCAGTGGTCAAGAACATCCCCAAGAAAAAGAAATGCGAAAAGGCAAATGGTTGTCTCAGGAGGCCTTACAGATAGCTGAGAAAAGAAGAGAAGCGAAAGGCAAAGGAGAAAAGGAAAGATATACCCATTTGAATGCAGGGTCTCAAAGAATAGCAAGGAGAGATAAGAAAGCCTTCCTCAGTGATCAATGCAAAGAAACAGAGGAAAACAATAGAATGGGAAAGACTAGAGATCTCTCTAAGGAAATTAGAGATACCAAGGGGAATATTTCATGCAAAGATGGGCACAATAAAGGACAGAAATGGTATGGACCTAACAGAAGCAGAAGATATTAAGAAGAGGTGGAAAGAATATACAGAAGAAATGTACAAAAAAGATCTTAATGACCTGGATAACCATGATGCTGTGATCACTCACCTAGAGCCAGACATCCTGGAGTCCTAAGTCAAGTGAGCCTTAGGAAGCATCACTATGAACAAAGCTAGTGGAGGTGATGGAACTCCAGATGAGTTATTTCAGGTCCTACAAGATGATGCTGTTTAAGTGCTGCACTCAATATGCCAGCACATTTGGAAACCCCAGCAGGGGCCACAGGACTGGAAAAGGTCAGTTTTCATTCTAATCCCAAAGAAAGGCAATGCCAAAGAATGCTCAAAGTACCACACATTTGTACTCATCTCACATGCTAGCAAAGTAATGCTCAAAATTCTCCAAGCCAGGCTTCAACATTGTGTGAACTGTGAATTTCCAGATGTTCAAGCTGGATTTCGAAAAGGCAGAAGAACCAGAGATCAAATTGCCAACATCTACTGGATCACAGAAAAAGCAAGAGAGTTCAAGAAAAGCAGCTATTTATGCTTTATTGACTATGCCAAAGCCTTTGACCGTGTGGATCACAACAAACTGGAAAATTCTTAAAGAGATGAGAATACCAGACCACCTTATCTGCCTCCTGAGAAATCTGTATGCAAGTCAAGAAGCAACAGTTAGAACTGGACATGGAACAACAGACTGGTTCCAAATTGGGAAAGGAGTATGTCAAGACTGTATATTGTCACCCTGCTTATTTAACTTCTATGCAGAGTATATCATGCGAAATGCCAGGCTGGAGGACACACAAGCTGGAATCAAGATTGCCAGGAGAAATATCAATAACCTCAGATATGCAGATGACACCACCCTTATGGCAGAAAGTGAAGAAGAACTACTGAGCCTCTTGATGAAAATGAAAGAGGAGAGTAAAAAAGTTGGCTTAAAACTCAACATTCAAAAACTAAGATCATGGCATCCAGTCCCAGCACTTCATGGCAAACAGATGGGGAAACAGTGGAAACAGTGAGAAACTTTATTTTCTTGGGCTCCAAAATCACTGCAGATGGTGACTGCAGCCATGAAATTAAAAGACACTTGCTCCTTGGAAGAAAAGCTATGACCAACCTAGACAGCATATTAAAAAGCAGAGACATTACCCACCAATGTCCATCTAGTTAATGCTATGGTTTTTCCAATAGTTCTGTATGGATGTGAGAGTTGGACTGTAAAGAAAGTTGAGCACCAAAGAATTGATGCTTTTGAACTGTGGTGTTGGAGAAGACTCTTGAGAGTCCTTTGGACTGCAAGGAGATCCAACCAGTCCATCTGAAAGGAAATCAGTCCTGAGTGTTCATTGGAAGGACTGATGTTGAAGCTGAAACTCCAATACTTTGGCCACCTCACGCGAAGAGCTGACTCATTGGAAAAGACCCTGATGCTGGGAAAGATTGAAGGCAGGAGGAGAAGGGGATGGCAGAGAATGAGATGGTTGGATGGCATCACCGACTCCATGGACATGAGTTTGAGCAAGCTCTGGGAGCTGGTGATGGACAGGGAGGCCTGGCGTGCTGCAGTCCACGGGTCACAAAGAGTCAGACATGAGTGAGCGACTGAACTGAACTGACTCTAACAAGGCAGAGCCGACTCACAGACGTAGAGATCAAACCAGTGGGTAGCAGTGGGGGTGGGAGGGGCAGGGACCAGGCAGGAGCAGGAGACGGGAGGCCCAGACCACTATGTGTGAGTAAGCTGTGAGGAGACATCATACAGGACAGGGAACACAGCCTCTACTTGATGATAACTGTACATGGAGTGTAATCTTTAAAAGTCGTGAAACGCTATGTTGTATCTGAAACACTGTACATCAACTATACCTCAATTCATAAAGTTATATAAAATTTTTAAAAAATATTTTAAAGAATATAAGAAATGAATAAATCCAGTTAAATTACTTTACTAAAATTAGGAAGCATAACATGTTACAACCTGAGTGTGATCATCTGTAACAGGGTGATGGAAGTGGTCTAGATCCTTCTGAGCTGCGGGGAGAAACACAGAGAGGGCCTCGGGCCACTGTCCACCCACCGAGTTGTTCCCAGAAAGGACCTCAAGGGCAAAGGTCATCCTGACCTGCACACAAGAGCCCACACGCATTCCAGACGCAGGGGACGCCTTCTTGATTCCAGGACTGAGTCTGTGGTTGTAACAATGCGTATTTTGTGTCCGTGTTTTCCATGTACAAATATTTATAAATGAATGAGCACTGTAAATAAACAGCAAAGGGACTGGACATATGTAAGGGCAGCGGGGAGACGGTGAGTGTTTGAAGCCCCCCTCCTCTGGGAGTGGGCACAGAAGATGGGTGAAGATACTCTGGGGATGGGAGGGTCCCGGTGGTCGGGCCCCCGCTGAAGGTTAGGATGCCGGAGAGCAGTGAGCCTGCGGGACCCACCGGCAGAGTGATCGTGTTTATGAGGCTTCTTTTCTTCCTTGGTCTCTTTTCTCTAAAGAATTCCAAGGACGAGATGGGGAGCTTACATAACATTAGCAGAGAAACTAGAATTTCCCGAAAGCCTCGCATGCAGAAGACTCGAATTCCGAGGACCACCTGGGGAGTGTGTGACACACATTTGACGGAAGGGGGTCTCATCGGCTCCGCCCACAGGCCCATTAAACACCTTCGCCGGCCGGGTCGGCGGCAAAGGCTGACGGCGGACGAGGAGCCTCCGGGAGTCAGGCCGGTCCGGTGCAGGACCTCCGCTGCTCCCACCGTCCCTTTGGCCTCCCCAGACCACGCTGTGCAGGCCGGACCCTGACCCTCACGTCCAGGCCATGGCCCAGGGTCGCTGGGAATTCCAGCGCTGTGCTGACCGGGCACTTCTGTGTCACAGTCCTCCGCCCAGAGGGCGGGGCTGGGCCCCACGCTTGCTCTGTGCTGTGTGGACCGAGTGGTGTCCCTGAGTGTCCAGCGCCGCCCTCTCCTGCCCGTGACATTGTGCTGTTTCCACTACGGGCCAGTGCGACTCCTCCTTGGGGGCAACGCCGCAGAGCGAGGGACCCATGGCAGCCACCTCTGACGTGCCCCGGGGTCCTGGGAGGTCTTCCTGCCCTGCCCACACTGAGCTTCCGACACCAGCAGTGGCTCCCTCAGGGAGGGTAGGGTAGAGTAGGGGGCGGATTCCAGGCAGGAGACCCCCAGGGTCGAAGCCTGGAGGAGCGACGTAGCACGTGAGGCTGCTGGGAGCCTGGGAAGGGACCCAGGAAGGAGTGGAGACCCTGGGGCTCCATCTTCATCCAGCGGCCCCCGGCGGGCTCTGATCTGCGAAGAGCTGGCCAAGACTGGGGGGGGGTATGTCTTTGCACGCGGTATTGGGTCGGCAGCTGAGAGGCTGGCACAGGGTCCTTCTAAGGGGATGTCAGCATGGCGTGCCCAATGTCAGCGTGGTGTGCTGAGGGCACCAAACCCGCCTCGCCAGCGCTCCCAAGACCACGGCAAAAATGATCCTCACAGGGAATGAGGGCAGAGCAGGAAGAAGCCATGCCTGGGGGTGGGGGATGGGCTGAGGAGTGTGCTCTGCAGGAGGTGAAGGCAGAGGGCTCCTCTGCCCCGAGGAGCAGGGGCAGGTGGGCACACTCAGTAAGGCTGTCACCCCCGACCCGACTTCACTTCCCGCCACATCCGGGCCCACCCCATGCCCCCTCCCCTCTGCCGGGCCCACTTTCGCAGAAGACCTCCCTCCACACGTCTCTCTCCATCACAAAATGCCCTCTGCAGCCCCAAGAGCTGTCTCTCTCTGTGTCATCACACTCAACACCCCCCCGCGGCATTTCTGTTGCCGCGGCTGCGGCTTTGCCAAGGCAGACACACTCAACTCCTCTACAGCTTCCTCACAAGTCGACCTTCCAACCTCTTAATCATTTCTGTGGTTTGCTCTGAATTTCCTCCAATTCGCCGACATCCTTTTTGGCTTCTCAGGTTTTAAATGCTTGTATTTACTTGTTAGGACACAGCAGGTATCAGAAAGAAGTTGGATGAGATTCAAGCCACAGTAATCATAGGAAACCAAGTTCAAAAGCCTTGAATGAAACCAAGGAAAAGGGAGAGGAAGAAAAATCACAATAATGACCAACAGACGACAACTTTCCTAATTCAGAACAAGATGACAAGAGAATCTGTGATGTGGCCCAAGACAACTGCATGTTAAGAAAGAGAATACAGGAAGTCTTTACGGAAAACACAGGAAGACAAATACCGGTAACTGAACAGGGAACACGGATCCTGCCCGCAGTGGTACAGCGCTGGGTCTTTGGAGGTTTTACACCAACATGTTCAGCACGCATGTCTCAGGGGACAGACTTCTAACTCTGGTGAGCTGCCTCAGCTTCTGTGTTCAAACACCAGTCCCAGGCAGAGGTTACAAGTTTCACATCCTTTTCCCAGGTGGTGGCTAAGTTTTCATGTGAACTTTAAAAGGAATTGGGGTCGGCTTCAAGTAAAGTTTTGGAAGAAAAAAACAGTTTTGAACTGCAAGCTTAGGAAGAATGCCCTGCATTTTTTGAAACACTGACCCATAGGCTGTTCTCCCCTCAGACCTGTGCGTCCTGCCCCAGGGTCACCACCTTCGAGGGACGGGTGGGCAGCAGGGATCACGGACTAAACCAGCCCCTCAGGAAGGAATCACGATCCACGGAAGGGGAGCAGCACACAGCAGCATGGAGGGGGCCAGACCCCCTTCCCGAGCAGGGGAAAGGACCCTGAAGCAGTGAGGACCACACAAGGCCCACCTGGCCAAAGATCCATCAACCCTGGGAAACCAGCTGTCTAACACCCCATCAGAACATCCCGCTGTGGCTCCGACCAGTCATCCACTGGGAGCAAATGCCCCAGCAACTGGGTGGAAAGGCCAAACTGCTCCAGACTGCCCACAGCCCTCCCTCCGCCTCTAGGAGGGCAAGTCCCTGGCCCCGTCCTGTCTGCTCGGTGCCTCCCTCAACAGAGAGGCGCTCCTGTGGCCCTCCTCCCCCAGCACCGCCCCCGACCCCAGGGGGAAGCAGCCTTGCGTGCATCTCAGCACCAGCCCTCCTGAAGCCTGAAGCTGCTTCAGGGGAGGATATTGGTCCATGCCCCCGTTTCCAGACACAAGCTCCTAATACCCCCACATTTCCTGAGGGACAAGGACGACGGCACCTCTGCTCTAACGCGGTGGCTCTCGGGGTCCCTGGGGGCTTCAGGACAGGCTGGTCACCAGAGAGAGTAAACCTCGATCGGAAGCCTGAACTCTCAGCTGCAGCCTCCACGTCTGGGGGTGGGGCAGAGGGTGGACACTGAGCTCAGCACCAACAGCAGGGGTCCAGTTATCACGCAGCCAGTCAGTCACAGACCCAGCACAGGAGTCCAGGACACCCCCAACCGCAGGGCTGGCCGGGCTGGTGGGCGGTGTGGATGGGGGCTGGAGCCCCATCCCTGCCCGTCCCCGCCCCTCCGTCTGCATTTCCCCGAGTTGTGTCCTTTAGAACGTGGAATATAATGGGGGCGAAGCTCAGTCGGCCCAAGAAGAGAAGGGGACCAAGCACATGGCCTGTGTGAGGCACCGACACCCGCCTCCAGCACAGCCCGGCTGGCCATGAGCTCCGACCACACGTGAGGGGAGCGCTGGGTGCCTCGGCCCGCCGGGCACAACCCCCAGATCAGCAGTCAGATGCCTGGGAGGACGTGATGTGCGTAAACCACCCTTCAAGAACCAATTTCAAATATAACCACAGACACAGAGGCGGAAGGGCCAACGCGGCCACCCCACCCACACCTGGGGCCGCCTCCTGGCCCACAGCTGCTCCCTTCCACGGTCTCGCCTTACTTTCCACCCTGTGGTGGTCAGGGATTTCCCCGTGGCTCAGCTGGTAAGGAATCGGCCTGCAATGCAGAAGACCACCTGAAATGCAGGAGACCCAGGTTCAATCCCCGGGTAGACTCAGGAAGATCCCCGGAGAAGGAAATGGTAACCCACTCCAGTGTTCTTGCCTGGAAAATTCCAAGCTGGAAGCAGAATTACATTAAATAATGCCATTGAGTATTTCACAATATACGCCCAAGATCTGAGGTAATGCATTTAATCAGCCAGCCGTGGGTGGAGAATGGAAAACAACATGGCTTGCTTACTGAACCGCTGCTTTCTTTAATATTTCCCTTGTCTGGCTGGCTTTGCTAAAATTCAGAAGCAAAGCCAAACATCTGTTCTGGAAGACTGTGATCTGACAGGAGCCTTGATCCTGCAGTGACACAAACAGCAACGCCAGCACAATAAATCTCCTATCACACCTTTCTGAGCTTTCATGATTTCTGCACTCAGAGGTTCCCATGTCTGACATCTGAGGTCTATTAATACTTTGTTTTCAAGGAAGGATGGGTCTTGCCAAGGGTACAACAGCAGACAGTAAAGCCACAGAAATGTCCTTAATTATAATAAGATATTCACCTATAAGCAGTGTGTTTGCATGAAATACCATTGCTCTGAGATAAAATGTTGTCCACAAATGAGAGTGTGTAAAAGCTGCTTTATTTTTTAAATGAAAAGTTACACTAGCAATGCACATTCAGGAATTGGTAAATTGATGTTTTTTCTGACTTCAGATAAAATAACTGAAGGGGAGGCAGAAGCTATTTGTAGGAACAGCGTCCTCACACCTTCAAAAGGTGCTTGAGTCCTCATAGTAATGGTTGAGTCACATAGAAATGCTTGTTACTATTCACATTTTTTTAAAAAGGGAAAGGAAGCAAGGTCAGGAGTCACTAAATAACACGACAGGAGCTACATATACCGTGTGGAGAAGGGACTGGCACGTGTGGGCGGGCTGTCACCACGCAGCAGGACACCGACCCTGTCAGGCACGTCCCAGTGAAACCACAGACGAGGAGGGCCCGAGGGCTGGGGGCGCCACCCACAGACACCCTTCAGGTTCCTCGGTTTCCTCCGCTTCACGTTCTGGAGCATCTGAGCCGGCGGGTGTCTCTGTTTTCTGTAATCACTGCCTCTCCTGGGGCGTGAGATGCCCTTGGTTCGGGAGGGCAGAGGCCAGTGGTGGGGGCTCTGATATAGGTCCATGGCCCCTGAGAGAGTCCTGGCAGGAGTGTGGAGTGATGTCCGAGAGGACACGTCCTCCTGGGCTGAGAGGGACCCGGAGGAAGCCCAGGACATGTGTGCAGCCACCACCCTGCTCTCCGCCAGCTGCACTAGACATGCCCCAAACTCAGGCACAAGGTCCCAGCTTACCTACAATTAAATAACGAGGCCACAGAACAGGCGGCTAGCTCGGCCCCAGGAGGACACAGTGCCAGGCAGATGCTTGAGGTTACCATCCACTTAATGCACACAGAATACAGCTCTACGAATCAATCACCCCAAAGTGTGTTTTCTAAACAAGTCCTCGAGTGTCTGTGGTTTAAATATTCACCAGAATAATCACACAGCAAGACACAAGGGTCTCGGACAAGCAGGGCCTGTCCTGCCCTTCACGACAGTGCCAAACTTGTGGCCCTGCTCCCGGAAGCACCCGAAATGCAGCCAAACACTGGAGCGACTTAGTCAGCACGAGGGGCTCCAGGCTCCGGACGGCGGGGCGCTGACAGGCAGGGGGTGCAGACGTGGGTCCTGACACCTACACGAAGGTGGGCAATGACCTCGGGGATGCCAGGCAAGGGAGGAACCACTGCCTCCACCCACAAGTGGGTCAGAAAGGCCTGCCCTCGCTGGGCTGGGGGCCCCTTGTCTTCAGGCTCTGGATGGAAGCAGGAATCTCTCTGGTGGGAAAGAGCCCCAGTATGTGCACCACACAGGCAATCACGTCCTCACACAGTAGGACTCTCGTGTACTTAACACTCCAGCTGGAATCACTCTCCTTAAAACCACTTGGAGGAACGTTTCCAACGGTGAGGGGTTTGGGGTCTCCCAGATGATTCTCCCAAGAAGGGAAACACTGAAGGTAAGTTTACAGTGAAAATTATAAGCCACACAGAACATGAACCATAAAGAGGAGATGTCAGCAAGATTCAAAAGAAAAGGCAAACAGGACAATTAACACCATAGAACTG
Organism: Bos indicus x Bos taurus; assembly: GCF_003369695.1. NCBI lineage: Eukaryota > Metazoa > Chordata > Mammalia > Artiodactyla > Bovidae > Bos > Bos indicus x Bos taurus. Next base: position 832,157 of record NC_040079.1, on the reverse strand, counting down.
AGACAGTGTCATCATCTGAAAGAGACTCAGACAGTAGAAATTAATGAAAATGTGAACAATAGAGGACGCTGACAGAAACCCAGGGCTGGTCGACAGAACAGTAAACTCAGAAGACATCCAATCAGGATTATCAGGAGAGAAGAGAAAGCAGAAATAAGCACCGTCAGGAACAACGAAAGGATGTGGCAGCAGACACAGCAGAGATTCAAAATCATGAGAGGACATTGTAAATAATGCAAAATAAACATAATTGGAAAACATAAAGGAGATGAATCATTTTCAGGAAAAAATGCAAAGTTCCAAAGCTGAACTGAGGAGACTAGAACCTGACTGCTGTCACAACACCCAACGGCTCCCGGGGGGCCGGCACCCCAGTACCATCTGTTCCCTGTCTTACTCGGGTTTTCCCACAGTCGGGAGACACCTGGATAGTAAAACTGGACAACAAAAACATGAGAAAGAAAAATAAGTGAATCTCACTCCTCAAAAAATAGTAGCAACTGAATTCAACAAAAGTTCATAACCAAAGCGTCTAACGCAGACTTGCAAAAATGCTCCTGCAGCAGGAAGTGTGTCCATGCCGTTTGTTTTACCAAGAGATAAAGAGGGGAAAGATCCAGTAACACTCCAGAGGTCAAGAATAAGCATTTCATCCATTCAGAATTTTAAAAATTTTAAGAAACTAGGAATACAACTTCCTTAATTCAATAAAGGTTTTTGGCTAAAAATCGTTCAGCAAACCTCATTCCTTTGGAAAATGAAACACTGAAAAAGTGATGGGTGAGTAGAGTCCTTTTATTTAACAGAGGATCCAACAAGACTTAAAGTAAGAAGAATTACAAGATCAAACCAGTCGATCCTAAAGGAAATCAATCTTGAATACTCTTTGGAAGGACAGATGCTGAAGTTGAAGCCCCAGTACTTTGGTCACCTGATGCGAAGAGCTGACTCATCTGAAAAGACCCTGATGCTGGGAAAGATTGAAAGCAAGAAGAGAAGGGGGTGACAGAGGATGAGATGGTTGGATGGCATCACCGACTCGATGGACATGAGTTTGAGTGAACTCTGGGAGTTGGTGATGGACAGGGAGGCCTGGCGTGCTGCAGTCCATGGGGTCGAAGAGTCGGACACAACTGAGCGACTCAACAACAATAACAAGATATGTAGGATTAGAAAGGAAGAAAACCAATATTCTCAGCTGTAGATGATATGTTTGTCTGGAAAACACTAAGAGGATCTGTAATCAAACAAGTATAACTACTAAGAGGCCTTTTTCAAGGATGAAAGACACGAGGTCAAAATACAAAACCACGCGCCTGCACACCAGCAACAACCAGACAGAAATAACTGCATCCTGCTCTCAGGTGAGCTACTGGGTATCATGCGGGAGAGACTAGGGGCAGGAGGAGAAGGGGACGGAGAGGACGAGACGGCGGGATGGCATCACCGACGCGATGGGCGTGAGTCTCAGTGAAGTCCGGGAGTTGGTGATGGACAGGGAGGCCTGGCGTGCTGCGCTTCATGGGGTCGCAAAGAGTTGGACACGACTGAGCGACTGAACTGAACTGAATGTTTACTATTTTCCCAGCTTTATTAAGACATAATTGGCAAGCAACATTGTCTCAGTTTGAGGTGTACAACGTGGTGATGTGATGTACAATCACACTGTGAAATGGTGACCACAATAATATTAGTTAACACGCCACCACCTCACACTGTTAGCATGCGTGCGTGCGTGACCACCTCACACTGTTACCGTGAGTGCGTGCGTGCGTGACCACCTCACAGTTACCGTGCGTGCGTGCGTGCGTGACCACCTCACACTGTTACCGTGCATGCGTGCGTGCGTGCGTGACCACCTCACACTGTTACCGTGCGTGCGTACGTGACCACCTCACATTGTTACCGTGCGTGCGTACGTGACCACCTCACATTGTTACCGTGCGTGCGTACGTGACCACCTCACACTGTTACCGTGCATGCGTGCGTGCGTGCGTGACCACCTCACACTGTTACCGTGCGTGCGTACGTGACCACCTCACATTGTTACCGTGCGTGCGTACGTGACCACCTCACATTGTTACCGTGCATGCGTGCGTGACCACCTCACACTGTTACCATGCGTGCGTGCATGCGTGACCACCTCACACTGTTACCATGCGTGCGTGCATGCGTGACCACCTCACACTGTTACCGTGCGTGCATGCGTGCGTGACCACCTCACAGTTACCGTGCGTGCGTGCGTGACCACCTCACACTGTTACCGTGCGTGCGTGCATGCGTGACCACCTCACACTGTTACCGTGTGTGCGTGCGTGCGTGCGTGTGTGGTGGAGCACATGAGCCCTGCTGTCAGCACACGCGTCTGTAACACACGCTGCAACCGTGCTCACCAGGCTGACTCGAGGTCTCCAGCAGTTACTCATCTTCCAGCTGCAAACTTCAGCCTCTGCCTATCTCCCTGTTGCCCCACCCACCCTGGTAAACGGCAGTCTACTGTTTCTCCAGGTTTGGTGTTCCGGAAACGACGAGGAGGAGCGATTGATCATACAGTCGCTGTATTTTGTGTTTTTCTGCCCGACTATTTCACTTCCCGTAATACCCTCAAACTTCATTATACTGTTGCCAGTGGCAGGGCTTCCTTATTTTTATGGCTGAATAATAGTCCATGCATATACATAAAATGAAACGTCATAGAGAAAAATACTGATAGGCTTGATGAGATTAATTTTTAAATTCTATCCAGTAAGAAGATACCATATAAATAGGTAAAAATTAAGCTATATGTTTATCTTTGTAACATATAGAGTGAACTGAAAAGAATTAGTAGTCATATGTGATACTTTGTATGATTATCTAACAGTATTACACTATATACAATATACAGTATATGTAAAAGTATATGACATTTGTACGTAAGTCAAACTTACGTATTTTAATAAAATACAGCTGACCCTTGAACAGCACGGGCTTGAACTGCAGGGCTTTCGGTGGTGAATACCAGAGGGTGGTGGCTGGCTCAGCCATAGAAGTGGATCCGCAGACACGATGGAGCAACTATGCAGTCACCTGCAGAGCTTCGCCTGTGGGAGCACTGGCACCATGATTCGCACGTGGCTCAAGGGTGAGCTCGTGTGCTTATGTAAAACGTGTCTAGCACTGATAATGCACACGTCGTGTAATATACAGGACGCTGCAAATCCCATGTGTGCACCACAGATAAGACACCAAGTGTGCCCACGTGCTCCCGACTCCAGCCCCTGCAGCCTTCGTGCCTCCCTTCAGGGACAGAAACACGGAGCAGCTGAGTGGGGCGCACAGCCCAGGCTCACTGAAGACCGAGACTCACCCTCAGGCCAGGGCCTGGGCTGCCCACCCCCCACATCGCAGGGAATCGCAGGTAAGCCAGTGTGCACCTCAGACTCCCTTGAGAAGGAGGATCCCCGAGGGAGACCCAAAGGAAACAGAGACAAAACAAAGACCCTGGAAAACTATCAGCTCTGGCGGCCGCGGCTGCGTCGACAGCGCACCCCACCTGACACCCACGCAGAGGGGCAAAGGCCTCACGCTGAAGGCTTATGCACCCTGGGCCATTTTGCCCCATCTCCAGCGGTGAAGAACCTGGTGGCCAATGCAGGAGATGTAAGAGACACAGGTTCGATCCCTGGGTCGGGAAGATCCCCTGGAGGAGGGCATGGCAACCCACTCCGGTGTTCTTGCCTGGAGAAGCCAGAGGGGCCTGGCGGGCTGCAGTCCACGGGGGCGCACAGAGTCAGTCACGCCTGAAGGCCTGAGCATGCACGCACGCACGCACAGCTGGCTTCCAACAACAACAAATAAATTACAAAGCACATTACACGGCAAACAAAGCAAAACAGAAAGAAACATCACAGTTTGAAAAGACACAGTGAGATCAGAACGAGACTCAGGCAGAACAGACTGGGACGACCAGGCCACAGGTTTCAATCACTGTCATCAATTTGCTAAGGTCGCTAATGGAAAAAGGGATAGCGTGTAACAACCGCTGGGCAAAGTAGAGAAATGCAGATGCTCAAGAAGAACCAAAAAGAAATGCTGGAAGCTGGAGCACTGCAGTGGAGATGTCGAAAGCCTGGGCGGGACAGGGCTGAGGGGGACGCCTCGAAGCTGCTCTGCAGAGAGAGAGAGAGAGAGAGAGACAGGAGAGGCAAGCCAGGGGCGGCTGCACAGGCGCACCTCCGAAAGGGAGAGGATGCCACTGCAGACGGGACAGCTGGAGAGGTTCCGAGTGAGCGCGCCACGGGACACACCCAGGGAGCTCAGGGAGCACCCAGCAGGGCGCGCGCCCTCAAAATCACACGGCAGCGCAAACTGCACAACATCCAAGACAGAAAAGAGCAGCTTCCGGGGCACAAGGAGAGACCTGCCCCACGTGAGCAAGCAGAGAACGGAGCTAAGCATTTAGTGAGCCGGAGAGAAGGCACCCGCACCATCCGCGCAGCTCTGCGTCCTTCAGAAGTAAAGCAGAAACGAAGACTCAGACGTGAGAAAGCAGCGAACTTGCCAACAGCTGAGCCGCCTTGAAAGACACGTTGAAAGAAGCTCCTTAGAGAGAAGGGAAGCGACGTGGGTGAGAAACTTAAAGTGAAGTCGCTCAGTCTCGTCCAACTCTGTGCGACCCCGCGGACTGTGGCCCACCAGGCTCCTCCGTCCATGGGATTCTCCAGGCAAGGATTCTGCAGTGGGTTGCCATTTCCTTCTCCAGGGGATCTTCCCGACCCAGGGATTGAACCCAGGTCTTCGGCGTTGCAGGCACGGTACCATCTGAGCCACCAGGGAAGCCCATTGCTCTGTGAAGTCGGTGAGAAACTTGAATCCATGTAAAGAAATGCAAGTGTCAGGGAGGCGCCTGCAGGGCCCGAGGAAGCCTGCCAGGAGCGTCCGAGGAGGACCCGGAAGCTGAGATGCACCTGCTCGTTATTAAGGGCCGAGGAAAGCAAGGATAAAAGTACATTATCCCCTAAAATGTCTTGCCTGCTTTCCCCTGAAGTGGTTCTTAATACCATTAATATAAAGAAACAATTGAAAGCTACAAATAGTCAATATTTATTCTCTGGGAAAACCTCTGGCCAGAGAGACACCTGAGTACTTAGGTCCAGAAAAAGGAATCAAGTTTCTGTGGATTTGGCTCTTGTAAGGTCAGCTGTCAGCCCTTCCTAAGTCTTTGTCACGAGACTTTTCCCAGTGACACCCTTTCCTGCCAATGACTAAGCTCGTGTTTGAGGATGTAGCTCAGACAGTAAAGAATATGCCCACAGTGCAGGAGACAGGTACTCGATCCCTGTGTTGGGAAGATCCCCTGGAGAAGGAAATGGCAACCCATGCCAGTACTCTTGCCTGGAGAATTCCATGGACAGAGGAGCCTGGTGGGCTACAGTCCATGGGGTCGCACAGAGTCAGACACGACTGAGCGACTAACAGGCTACTACTAGCTCCTTTATTAATGCTTCCATTTTGCAAAGCTCTTACTCATCACACGGTTTGGGGGCTTCCTGTATACATAGCATTTGTTAGAAGCCTCCTGGAAAGCAAAGTCAACAGAAGCAAGTCTAAAGGAGATCAGTCCTGAATATTCATTGGAAGGACTGATGCTGAAACTGAACTCCAATACTTTGGCCACCTGATGGGAAGAGTTGACTCACTGGAAAAGACCCTGATGCTGTGAAAGATTGGAGGCAGGAGGAGAAGGGGACGACAGAGGATGAGATGGTTGGATGGCATCACCGACTTGATGGACATGAGTTTGAGCAGGCTCCGGGAGTTGGTGATGGACAGGGAGGCCTGGCGTGCTGCAGTCCATGGGGTCGCAAAGAGTTGAACACAACTAAGCGACTAGACTGAACTGAAAGGAACATGCAATTAAAGACGCCAAGAGATCCTGAAGCTGGACACGCGACCTGAGAAGACACTTGCCCCCACCAGGACCCATGGCAGGCCAGCGCAGTCTCCGTGGAACCTATGAGGTTAACTTGCTTCTTTCACAGAAGGGTTCGCTGCGCACCGGAGGGGGAGGGACAGGGGCAGGGGTGGGGGGAGGGGGAGGACTCTGGGAAGAGGACAGACCGGCCGCCAGCACCGCGCCTCACACTGCTGTCCTGCACCACCAGGCACACACTTTCCATACAGTTAACTAACCCCCAAAGCACCCCATAGGATCCTTAAGATCAGAAAATCTTCAAAACACTTCATCTGAGTTACAAGGTTTGACAAACCAACAGCCCATGAAATGCCCAAAGCAGTCTTTGGTTAAATAAAAAGTGATCGAGTGGCACGGGAAACGAGAGGAGTCATGACGCCGACGCGTCAGGAGCACTTCGCAGGATGAAGCGTGCGGAACAGGAAGGGGGCGGGGCTGCGAGCGCCAGTGACCCTTCCATCCGCGTCTGCCCTCGCCCCGCCCCCAGGCGCCGCCCCTCTGCAGGAACCGGAAAACGCAAAGCAAAGAGCGCCCCACCTGTAGGTCTCTCCGGCTCCCGGGTTTAAATCACTCGCAGCCCCAGGGGGAGAACATACATCAGGGGCTGGGAGGAGGGCTCAGCCAGTGCCGAGGATGACCCTGCGTGAGGACTTGGGGCCGAGTGAGTGAGAGTCGCTGGGTCCTGTCCGACTCTGCGGCCCCACGGACTGTACAGTCCAGGGAATTCTCCAGCCCAGAATACTGGAGTGGGTAGCTGTTCCCTCCTCCAGGGGATCTTCCCAACCCAGGGATCGCACCCAGGGATTGAACCCAGGTCTCCCACATTGCAGACGGATTCTTTACCAGCTGAGCCACTAGGGAATCCTCAGAATACTGGAGTCGGTAGCCTATCCCTTCTCTAGGGGATCTTCCCAACCCAGGAATCGAACTGGGGTCTCCTGCATTGCAGGTGGATTCTTTACCAGCTGAGCTATCACTGCAAAGATGCCTATTAAATCAGACTCATCAGTGGAGTGCAAGGCACAGGGGAGAAGCTGAGATGACCCTAATCCTCACCCCAACCCAGACGAGGGGGTTGGCCTGGGCGCTGGAGGTGGGGTGTCGGATGCCCAAGGAAGGTTTCCTGTGCCGCACACAAGCCTCCAGACGTTCGGCTTAAATAGAGGAAGCCCTGAGGAGGAGACCGGGGCCGCCCTTCCCTCTCAGTGGGGCGGGCAGGAGCCGAGAGGAGAAGCAGGACCACAGGAGATGAGCCCTGTAGGGCGACTTCCGACCACACCTCCCGCGTTCAGAACCAAAGGGGCCTCCTGTCGAATGCCCGGTGCCGGGCCCACACCCGCGCACCGACCCCAACATCCACCAGCGGCTCACGCTGAAACCACCCGAACGCACAGCTCGGGGTGTGGACCCGCCTCGCAAGAGCTGAGGCTTTTCAGAAACCTGGACTGCAGCACCAGCGTCTATTTCTGGCGAAGACGCGGAGAACAAGGGAAGCTGAGCCAGCCTCCGTGTCAGGCGGCTCCAAGTGGCTGCAGAAATAATTGCTTTTATTTTTAATAAAGAAAACTGGAAAGATGTTTGCATTCTTCGGATTTCCACTTTTCCACCTTCCAGCGGTAAAGACCGTGCACGCAAACGCTGGGGAGGCACCCCGAATCACCCGTGGGGCCGGCCCGGGTCAGCCGTGCGGACGCTCACGAGAAAGAGAGAGAGGTCCGAGGTGCGCGGGGAGCCCGGGAGGGGCTGGAGCATCCCGCCTGCCTGCGCCCAGCACAGTGATCCCACCGAGAGCAGCACCGGGAGGGCCCGGGAATAGAGGCGGAGCCGGAAGGGGAGCCGGGACGAGGGGCGGAGCTACGGACGGCGGGACTCCGCAGGACACCGGGCCGCCTAGACGCCCCTGAGCCACAGGGACAAAGAAGGCTGCGCTGGGGGCCGGGGTGGGTGAAGCAGGCAGGGCAGGTGCCCTCTTGCCAGCGGCCCAGGCCCCAGCGTCTTGCCGGCCCACGCGGGGCCCGGCCGCTCCCGGGACTGCCGCCTGCCCACCTCCTCGCCCTCAGCCGTCCGCCCCCGCCGCCTCCCGGCCACTGTCTCAGCTCCCGTGGCCCTCAGCTTCCCTGGCGGTCGCTGCCCCGTCTGCGCCTGCTCACGGAGACCCTCAAACGGCCGCCCCAGCAGGCCTGGGGCTCAACCTGCGGCTGAGCCCTGAGCGCCCGGCTCAGGCTTACCCGCACAGCCGGGCGACTCCTCGCTTCCGGGCAGACTCTTGGTGCCCGGCCACCTCCCGGGCCCAGGAGTTAGTGCGCCGAGGACACGGAACCCCTGCGAACGCCCCAGCGGGTGCCCAGACCTGGAGCAAGCGCATCCCTGGGAAGACTGTCCCCGCAAACCACGGCTTAAATCGCCTGAGAGGAGTCACGGTGAAAACCGCACAGAATCATTCTGAAGAGTAGAACCACCCAGAACGCAGGTTTTCATGAATCACGCGTGTTTTGCAGCAATCATGCTTCTATTCCTGTCCTCTCTGAATGGAAGTAAAAGCCCTGCCCCACACCCCATGGTCACTACCCGGGGCACCACGCCCACACGTGCCCTCTCGCTCAACCAGAGAAAGGAATCGGGCAGCAACCCTGACCTGCCTGCATGACTCACCCCGCGGGCCCGGAGCCGACCACTCCAGAAGCTCCTGCTGCTCCGGGTCCTCTGGGGATGGAGAACCGGCCCAAGGCCCTCTCCCCGGGCATCCCCACCACCCACAGGCTGTGCACCTGCTTCTTGGCCTCTTGCTTCCCACCCCTAAGGCCCCCCCTCCCCCCGCACACCCTCCTGGTCTCCGCAGCCAGGCTGGGCTCCTTCCTCCACAGGGTTCAGAGGCATCACCTGTGGAGAATGGCCCAGACCCCGCCCCACCCTGACCCCCCACCACCCTGCTTGCCTGCTCCTGGCTGGGTGAGTCTGTTTGCTGAGTGCCTGCCCACCAGAAAGGGAAAGCCTACTCATCGCTCATGCACCCCTGTTCCTGCAAAAAGACACTCAACACAGCAGAGGCCCCGCCAACCCGGCTCCAACCGGCTGCACTGACCCTCCCTGTGCACCACGGCTTTGCGGGGTAAGTTTCGCCCTGCCCTCTGCTGCAGGGGAAAGCGCGGTAAGCCCCCACCTGCGGTCGTGTGCGGGGGGCTGGTAAGGACGGGAGGGTGGGACCCGGAGATGCTGCCCCCATGGGGCACCCGGGCCCAGGGGCCCTCATGCCTGAGAGCTCCAGCCTCCCTCTGCCTGTGCGAAAGGACACGAGGCAGACGTGATGGTAAGCAGGGTGCCCACGGTGGCACAGGAGGGCGTGCTGGGAGGGGCAAGGGTGGTCACTGTCACCCCCGAGCCAGATGCAGGCAGACCACCCGCGGCCCCCGTGCACCTCCCTGAGGGGGACCCCAGGCCCCTCTGAACACGCTACACGTATGTGGAGGGCAGGAGCCCCATCTGAGCCAGGGAGACGCTGGGACAGGCGGCGACACCCCCTCCTCTCCACTTCTGTGGGCCTGCACACTGGTGCTTGCACACTCGCACATGCCCGCACTTGGGTTTGCACGCTCATGCCCATGCTCTGCGCGGTGTCTCCGGCTGTGCTCACACACACACTCCATCATGGACTCCTGGGTCTCCGGGGTGTCAGGCGACCCAGGGCTCCTAAACTCAGCACCGCGGACAGCGTCACAGCCCCGCTGCGCGCCGTGAGGCAGGACACATGGCCGAGGCCCCACACGTACCTGGCGCCTTGGCCTTCTCGCACTTTGATGATGCAGAGCACTGGTTACAAACTGTCTCAGCTGGCAATGTGTTCTCTTCATTTTTCTTCAAATGTGTGTCTCGTTCAGTCCACAGATGAATCCAATTAGCGTATCACTGTGACTGATTAAATATGCCTCGTGTGAATTTACATGTCAAAACACACTGAACTTGGACACGGCTTCCAGGCCTCCCTAAACAGCTCGCGGGCACAGCCAGCTCCAAACACAAAGGCTGAAGTTTGCTTCTGCTGTGAGTGCCTGGCGCGAGGGAGCAAGGGCCTGGAGCGGGCATCACTCGTGCAAAGGGCAGGCATGAAGACACGTGCAAGCCTCTCTCCATCTCTGGCAGAAGGGTCCCCACCTGCATCAGAAGCTGCCTTGGATGGGCCTGTTGGGGGTGGACGCTCGACCTCTGATCAGAGAGTCCCGGGCAGAGAAATAGAGGGGCTGGTTCAGAGGAAGGACGTTCTCGCAGACAGCGGCATGAACGTGGGAACGATGCCAAGGAGCAGGTTTCCCTGCCGAGCAGGTGCTAATGCTTATTACGGGCAGCATCTTCTAACGTAAGTGATCTCTGACCTCCTGGTCGCTTGTCCCCTGGTTTCCGACTTTCTCTTCAGAAGGGAGCAAAAACGGAGTCTGGAAATTGGGCTTTGAAAGTTAAGGAAGAACGGACAGCCCTCGCTAGATTCCTCCAAAATCAGTGACTAAGGGGTCTGCGAGTGATTTGGGGGAGATTCTTAAACTGATGAAATGGTTCAGCCATTCCTTCACCACCAGACCTGGGGGAGAGCTGGTCCTGCCCACTGGGAGCGGGTGTCCTCACCCCCGGGGTCTCTGATCTCTGTTGGGGACCTGCCACAGAGGCACGGCCAGCTGGTGGCCCAGTCCTCCCTCTAAGTCCAGGGTCCTGGCTATTCCTGGATGGGGACAGACGTTGTGGGTGGCTGTTAACCCTGCTCCGTTCCTACCCACTCAGGACCTGACAGAGCGGTGCCCGTGGGCTCAGGGCCAGCACTGCGGCAGCTCTGGGAGTCCCCACAGGAGAGGGCAGCAGGGGGCCTGTGACGCTGGGTGGCTCTGGGGGAGGGTTGCTAGCGAGTGGGACAGAGGAGAAGAGAGAATTCCAAAGGAAGAGAGAAAGACGCATCTTCTGCCCCAGTGGGCTTTCCAGAGAGAGAAGCACCGCGCCCAGATGCAGACATGCTGCCCGGTGAGCTGCATTACAGACTGAAGCAGGGCCTCCCCGGGGGCTCAGTGGCCAAGAACCCACCCGCAGTGCAGGGACCCAGGCCTGATCCCTGGGTCGGGAACAGCCCCTGGGGGAGGGCAGGCAACCCACTCCAGGATTCTTGCCTAGAGAATCCCATGGACAGAGGAGCCTGGCGGGCTACAGTCCACGGGATTTCGAGAGTTGAACACGACTTAGCAACTAAACCGCCACCAAAGGGGCTAAACGTGTTTAATGTGGTCAAAGAAGAGCATTCATACAGAGCAGAGGCGCATTCCGGAGGCCGCCGTAAGGAAGCTTTTCTTCATGGAAAGGGTGTGTGAGCCCAGCGGAGGATATGAGGAACCCCCAGCGCGAGCATGCGGCCCTGTGGGGAGGATGCCAGCTGGAAGGGGGCTTGGATGGGGTCCTTGGATGGGGAGCACCTGGGGAGGAGCCCCTGCCCCATGGGACCCCTGCCCCACACGGCCTCCCGCCCCACAGGGAGCCCCCTGCCCCACGGGGCCCGCCTGCCCCACAGTGCCACCTGTTCCACTCAGGGCTGCTGCAGCCAGTCCGCACCCTGAGAACCAGGAGGAAACCCACCACTCAAGGAAGGACGACGGCGGTGGGTGCCCCGCTCCGGGGTGGCTCGGGGGAGTGGACCCTCCGTCGGGCTGTGCGGGGCTCACGTCCACACCACCCCCTGCGTCTAGTCTTAGATGTGGAATCACTCTGAGATGCAGTCTTGAGCTGACTGACGTTTCTGAACACCTCCCGTGGCTGGTGGGAGAGGCCTGTTGGGCAGCACAGCTCTCCAGCAGCCAGAGACCATGGGGGCCCCATGGCAGGCAGCACCCTGGACTGACACCCCCCCGGATGTGCCTGCTGACAAACCTGGGAGCCTGTGCGCCATTCGCCCGGCGTTTCTGCCCCTCCGTCCAGCCTGCCAGCCCCCAGGCCTCACCAGCTGCCCGCGTCTGTGCTCGGAGTCCGGGTGCCGGTCCAGGCAGAGGCCTGAGGTCCACTCCTACGTCTGCTCAGCGGCCCCACGGTGGTCGGTGGTCGGGGGGACGCTTGTAACCGACCCGAGGAGGGAGGCCCCGTCCAGCTCTGCCTGCCCGGCAGCCTCGTTTCGGGCACCCGGCTCTGCTGCCCTGGGGAGGATGGGCTGCAGACATGGTCGAGTGGCTCCGGGGGGGCTGGGGGAAGAGCTGGCAGGGGCAGGGAGGGCTGGCGGCCTCCCAGTGGACGGTGGGCAGGACAGTGGGTGCCTGGCTGGGCAGAGCCCAAGAGCAGACCCCCCCGGACCCCAGCAGGGGCGCTGGGCCCCGCCCGACCCTCACTTTCACCCCGGGACATTCAAGGGAAGGCAACAAGGAGGCGGGGGAAAACTGGCTGTGCGTGTCAGCCCCGCGGTCTGCCCCCCCTGCCGAGGGCCCTAAGGTCACAGAGGGCGCACACTCACGCCCTGCTCCAGGCTCGGCAGCCAGGAGAAGGAGCTGGCGCCCCGTGGGAAGGCTCGCAGATGGCGCCGCTGCCCACGCCCAGGCACAGGTCCGGGGGTCACCGCGCCGGGTGAGCCCCGCAGGATGAGGCTGCTGTCGCGGGCGGGGACAGCTGCGCTGGCTCACCACTGCCGGGTCTCCCCTGGCAAGCTCGAGCTGCCTCCCCGAGGACGTGGGGCTGCTTGCGACGCTGAGAGACTACCTATGCTGCTTCATCCCGCGGGAGGGAAGCCTATCGCTGCTTTTGCTGAAGACTTTTCATTTTGAGTTGGCTTTTTCTGACTGTGCAATTGTAATAATGTGAGGTGTTGACCAAGAGCAAACCGTCTTCAGAGGAGAAAGGAACTGCCGTACAAGCACCTGGATCAGCCCCAGGGCTCCGACCCTGTGGGCCTGCTTCCCGGCTCTTCCCGTGGGCGGCCGCCCTCACCCTGCGGACCACGGGCGACTCGTTTGCTGACTGATCTGCGTCTCACACATTCAGCGTCACCCCGAGAGTGTGGTCCCATAACACGGCCACGCACAGTGTCACCCTCATGCCCCGAGGCACACGCTGAGTTGTCACAGAGTTGTGTCTCAGGGCCAGATGGCGGGGGTTCCAACGTCCCCTGTGAGTTAGATGGATTTGGGGGTGTCAGTGTCCACTGTGAGTTAGATGGACAGGGGTACCAGAATGCCCTGTGAGATACATGGACTTGGGGCGCAGCGTGTCTTGTGAACTGTGTGGACTTGGGGTACCAGCGTGACCTGTGAACCTGGGGTACGGCGTACCTTGTGAATTAGAAGTTCACTTTCAGGAATGGCTGTCGGAGCATCAGGGCCGCTATGCGGGAGGAAATGAGCGAGTGGCGGGAGCCAGCCCCGGGAGGCAGCCTTGGCCGCAGCAGCCTGACAGCGAGACCCGCCTGTGCCCACCATCCCCACCAGCTCCCCAGGGCCTCCTGCCGAGCGCCACAGACTCAGACTGGCCCCCAAGGCCGGGGCCCCGGCCCCCTCCCCGCAGGCCTTCAGCAGGCGGCGCTTCTCCCTGTCACTCGTCCCAACATCCACAGGCCCTGCCCTGGCCAGCCAGGTGACCAGGCGGGCTGAGCGCTGCGGGTAAGGCCAGGAGAAAGGGGGTCAACATCCGCAGGCCCTGCCCCGGCCAGCCAGGTGACCAGGCGGGCTGAGCGCTGCGGGTAAGGCCGGGAGAAAGTGGGTGGACTGCTGACACCGACGCGCCCGTGGGAAGACTCCGTTAGATGTTACTAGCTGGGCGTCACAGGGCTTCTGAAGTTACCGCATCGGAACGATTTGAGAATCAAAGACCTGAGCATCACCTCGTGTCAGGAAGGAAGCCCCACTCCCACACAGGCCCAGGCTCCCCTGCCCGGCGCCAGTGGAGCCTGGCAGGGCTAGGCTGCGAGCCTCAACGCAGACCCCGCTGGGCACCTGCTCACCCACAGGGGCCGCCTCTCTCCAGCCACGTGGGCATGTCTCATCTCAGAGACTTGAGGCCCCAGAGAACACGGCCAGACTGCACGCGCCCGTCCGCACGGCGCCTCCTGCCTCCCTGACAAGCTCCCCTCCAGCAGGCCCAGCCGGAGAAGGGGCCCTCGGCCTGGGCACTTCCCGCATGCCAGCACACGCCAGCCGTGTCTCCAGGGCCCGCAGCCAACTCCTCGGCACCGAGCTCATCCATGATGCCACCATGTCCCACCCGTGACTCGAGGCCCCATCACCCAGATGCCTCGAGAGTGTTTCCCGTCTCCCCGCCAGGCAACCCCACCCACCGGATGTCCCTCATGCGGAAGCCGGGAGCTGTCCGAAGTCTCGGGTATCACAGTTAACACTGCAGGTCCCACCCCACCGTCGCCCGTGAAGCCCCAGTGCTCTCTCCTCAGGCTGCCTCCTCCAGGACGCCCTCCCTGCCTCTTCAGGATGTCTGGGCCCAAACGTCTCTTTGCAGGCCCAGTGAAGACAAGGGTGGTTCTGTCTGGTTCTCTGTGGCCCGTGGCACTCAGCACAGAGCCAGAAAGAGAAGGAAGGTGAGGGGCCAATGAAGGCGAGACTACAAAACCCACCTGGACACCACAGATGGCTCCAGGATGGGCTGGGCGCCACGCTGCCGGCTCCCAGTCAGGCCTGGCCACCCACGCAGACACCCGGCTGCTCGTCCCCAGGGGCCCAAGCCCAGCATGGCGAGTCCCCGGCCGCCCGACCCGGCCTCCCCGCCGTCTCCCCGAGCCTCCTGACCCGGCCTCCCCGCCGTCTCCCCAGCCGCCCGACCTGGCCTCCCCGCCGTCTCCCCGAGTCTCCTGACCCGGCCTCCCCACCGTCTCCCCGAGTCTCCTGACCTGGCCTCCCTGCCGTCTCCCCGAGAAGTGCAGCCCCAGCCCCCCGGTGCCTGGCAGCCCTGGCCTCGGCTGGCCGGCATCTGTCCAGGCCCACTGTGGCCTGGTGTCTTTTCAGAACCCTCTCTGTGTCCTGACACGATGCGATGGGCGCCACACGACAGCACAGGGCCCCGCGCTTCACCACCGCACGCTGCCGCTCGCCACGCCACGCCACGCCCCGTGCCACGCTCTCCATGTGTTATATACAGCACGTCGGGCAACGCTGTGCAGTGACGGAACAGCATCACTACATTACGTGATGTTACATGTGAGGCTCCCTCGCATAACTGATACCTCGCCGATCACACACAGCGCACGCTGCGTCCCCAGCCACACGGCGTCGCTTTATGCTCCACATTGCCCTCTCCTCGCCTCCCCCACGGGGCTGCACCCTCACCAGGGCCGAGTCTCTGTTCGGTCAGACCGCAGCACACCCCGGCCCGCACAGGGCCTGGCGCGACCGAACCACATTGGTACCGACGAATGATCCCTAAGGGGGGGACTGGCCTCGACCGAAGGCATCTCCAGGAGACGCCTGGGCCCTCAGAGACAGCAAGGCTCAGCATCCTTGGCGTGGACACCCTGAAGCTACGCCAGCCCCTCCCCATGCCCCAGTTCCGCACCCACATGTGACTGGGCCCGAGGCGTGCCAGCCAGGGTCCACGTGCCCAGCCCCGGCAGGGCTGCAGCGCCCAGGACCTGCACGGGCCTGACCTCCAGGAGCCCTGAGCTGGGCCCCACTGCCGTCCCCGACTCCACCTCCCCCTCCACAGGGTCACCTGTGTCAGCATTCGGTCCAGAGCGACGGGGCCCATGGACAGCCCTCGGCCCTGACGGCATCCAACACCTGACCAGGATTCCAGGAGGAAAGTGAGGCCCCAGCCCTGAAGGTCCCCTGTCCCCCTCCCATCTGCTCCGTGGGGGCTCCAGCAGTGGCCCCCGTCCCCCCATCCGCTCCGCGGGGGCTCCAGCAGTGGTGAAGACATGAATAAGGAGGCCCAATACCTGCCTGGGGCTGAGGATGAGAGAGGAGCCTCATTACAGAAGCGCCTTCAAGTCTTTCAAAACAGAAGCAATTTCATCATCATATAAGTATGAAGAGGGAGCAGCCCCACATGTCATCACAGGAACCTCCCGAGCAGGGCTCTCACCTCCCTGATAGCATGGGATCAAGTCCACCCCCGTGTGGACTCTGTACCGGTGGGAGGCCTCGTCTGCCGGTGACCACAGACATGCCCGCAAGTCGGAGGGGGTCAAGCTGACTGTGCAGTTTGGTATTTCAGCACCAAATACTACGATCCTGTGGTCACAGGCTAATTCTCTGTAGTCCTTCCCTTATAGCATCAAGTACGTTCAGAACATCATGAAAGTACTTAAAATATAAAAAGGAGCCACGTTTTTAAAACTACAGGTGTCATTGCCCAGCCTGCAGGGCCTGCAGGACACACGGCGGCCGGCGCCCCACGCTGGCTCACGGGCACGCTGGTGTGATGTAGACATCTGAGTTTAGAGGCCGTGACAACGCTCAAGCCGCAGGTGCCGTTCCCTCTCCACGCCTGACACGGACACATGAGACAAAACCAAGACGCCAGGTTTCAAACAGTCAACCTCACTTCCCCCAGAGAGCGACAAAATAATGAAAGGCCATTGTCACAAGTACATGGTCACAAATCTAAAAAGATAAAAAGATTTCATTTCATTTCGTTCCATTCATATTGTCGTTAGGTTCCAACAAATCCAGTTCTGAAAGTATCATTTCCCAGTACTGGGGTGAACTGCCGCTCACGGAACGATTAGTGCATATCTGGGTAAAACAATGATGCTTGTTTTGGTCTCAAGCATATGCAGTAACCTCTTGTACTGAGGAAGGAGGGGCATGAAGCCAGTCCACTCAAGCATATGCAGTAACCTCTTGTACTGAGGAAGGAGGGGCATGAAGCCAGTCCACTCAAGCATATTCAGTAACCTCTTGTACTGAGGAAGGAGGGGCATGAAGCCAGTCCATGCAGCGAGGGGGTCCGTGGCCACTTGGGCGCAGAGACTTCAGACCAGAGTCTGCTGCCCACTCCCCAGGGCCCGCTTGGCCGCTCTGCCGGACGGGGAGACTGCCCGGCCGGGTCGGTCCACCCTGAGCTCCACCCCCGCAGTGGAATGAAGCCTGGGAGCAGGCTCAGTCTCCACAGGCAGATCTGTCAGATTTATGGGAACTGGTACAACTGTGCAAGGAATTATTTAACCGACAATTCTTGTCCCCAGAATCATTGTGCTAAGTTGCTTCAGTCTTGTCCGACTCTTTGCAGCTCCATGGGCTGTAGCCTGCAAGGCTCCTCTGTCTGTGGGATTCTCCAGCAAGAATACTGGTGCGGGCTGCCATTTCCTCCTCCAGGGAGCATCCTCACCCAGGGATGGAACCCACATCTCTTGTGTCTCCTGCATTGGCAGGTGGGATGTGTGCCACCAACGCCACCTGGGAGGCCCCCAAACATCACTCTGAACAAACAAGCGCCACCAAGGGCCCCAGAATCCCTGCAAGTACAAGCCAGCAGCAACCGAGATCAAGAGGCCTGGGGTTTGTTCCTCTAAAGGGGGCATGACCACTGTTTTATGCCTGTTTACTGTCAGTGGACAAAGAAACTTTAAGTTAACAGACACAATATGACGACACCTCAACTGCCAGGAACTGTCCCTCAGTCACCCAGGACCCGCGCTGCACTGCACCCTGGGAGGAAGTGTCAATTCCGTTAAAGTAGTTTATATGCTTAGCGACGCACAGGACTGGCTGAGGCTGGCTGAAACAGTCACTCTGTGCTACACCTGGGCATCCTGTGCCCAGCACAGCGCTTGCAGAAGCCTTACCTGCCGCCTTCGCCGCCGCCGCTGCGGTCACATTCTGGGCGTTGGCGCGTACCCTGAAGGTCACTGCTGGCCCCTCGACCCTGGAAGAGACCATTGAGGAGGCGTCAGGACTGCTCAGGCACCCCACACATCCCAGGGCCACCCTGGGTCCTAGGGGCTCTGCCCACAGGCTCTGCTACTCTAGAAATACATGTGGCAGGGCTCTTACAAAAAAATTCAAATCAACCCCAATAAACCAACAGTAACCAGCAGACACTCCTGTGTGGAAAAAGAAAATTGTTATGGAAACAGGTTTTAGTAGTCAGTTCCCCAGGGAGCCACAGAAGCCAAGAACAGACAGGAAAGAGACAAGTATTTTTAAAATTCTCTTGAAAACTTATTGAAATCTTTAAGAACTACTCAGTATAAAAATAACTGGCAGGGGACTGCTTGCCAGGAGTTATCAAGACTGTTCAAAGCATTTTAAATACTTTGTTGAACATGACTTTGAAAAGTGAGTCCGTTTTTAAACAATTGATCTGTCTGGGGGGGCAGGAGGCTGTTTCCATCAGGACTCCCCAAGCTCCGCGTCTCCTGGCCCGTCACCCCCTGGACATGCCCCAGGGGCTGGTGTGCCAGGAGCGGGAACCACGCCAGTGGCCCTTGCCACCAGGAGGGCCCTCAGGATAGCTGCTCTTCTGGTGACCAGTGAGGTGACATTTCTACTCTAACCTACATCTGGAGAGTCCCAGGTAAGTAGGGCCCCCCAAACCTAACCTTCCCTTGGGTGCTGAGAGTGTTCTCTGAAGATCTAGTGGACGCTCCTAGTTCCCGAAAGACAGAGCATGCGGTTCATTCACCTGTCCTCACCTGCAGCACCACGGCCCGCCCTCCTTCCTTCCTTCCTTCCAGGACACCATGTGCAAGCCCCTGGGACGTGCACACACGTGACCCTGGGATGCTGCACACTTGGCCTTAGGACATGCACACAGTGACCCTGGGACCACCCAGCGTGGAAAGCCCAGCATGCCGTGAAGGGAGGTTCCGCGTCTCTGACCGCCCAGCCCCACGTGGCCGAGCTCTGCCCTGGCACCAGCAAAGGAAAGATGACCAGCCGTGCCAGGCAGATCCGACCTCCCGGCTGGCCTCGGCATGAGTTCAGGGCTCTCTCCCCGCACCTGCTCTTCTGGGTGGGCACATGGAGTCTCTGCACAGAAATATCTGCATGTCCGTGTCCCAGGTCACCACCTGTCACCCCGCTGAGCCTTTTAGGCTCCGAGGCCTCCGGAGGCTCAGCTGTAAAACGGGAGGTGGTTCAAGTCGCCAGGGAGACAATACGGGGCAAATAAGCACAGACCCCGCAGCGGGAAACTGAAACTCGACTTCGGGGACCCTCCCTCCCCCAGGGGTCCTCACGTGGAGGGAGGGGCGGGGTGGGGGCCGGGCCCCTGCAGGAGGGAGCCTTGGGCCTGCACACAGGAGACCTCCCGACGAGTCCGGTGGTGAATTCCCGCTCTGTCTTCAGGAACTGCCCTCCTACCATGCAGGACACCACACAGACAGTAGACCGCACCCTGCTGGCCTGCTGCAAACTCGGGGAGCGGTCAGGCTGAGGCAGCGCCGGCCGCCCGGGCTGGCCTCGGGCTCAGCTGAAGGCCCGGGCTGGGGATCCAGTAAGCAGACGGCCTCCTGTCCGCCCGCCCGGCGAGAGCCCAGAGCAGCGCATCCATCGGCACCACCGACAGCCGGGACTCGATTATAAAACCATAAGAGCGGTGGCCGGGCATCTGCCGGCGTAATTACAGCGGCATGCCGTTGGCGTCTTAATGGCCTCTAATGATGCAGTAAGATATAATGGAATTTACTTGACAGCTACAGAGCCATTAACAAAACATATTAAGCATAACTAGTCCTTCCACAGAAACACAGCCCTGAAAGAGCGCTCCAAGTGGCGCCCTCCACACCTCTCCAGGAGCCACGATCTGCCGCGCCAGCAACGCGACGCAGAGACCCCCTGCGGCCGTGCGGTCGTCCCCTCCAGGGCCCTGCCCGGTCACCCCTGCAGGTGCTGTGGACCCGCACGTGCTGTGTCCTGGGGGCGACATACAGGACTCGTTGGGATGCCACATGCACCCCACACGCGTGCAGCATTAAAGACTCAGAGGTGCCGGCCCCGCATCAACTGGGCAGGACCCGGGCTCCCGAGGCACAGATGTGCGGGCTGGCTCGGGGCTCCAGGGCAGGGCGAGGCCTCGGGGTAGGACCTTGAGCTGTGGCCAAGACTGACAGAGGCTGAAAGAGGGCAGTGGCGTCGTTGTGGCCCCCAGGGGATGCAGGAGGCCTGCGTTCACCAAGCAAGAAAGAGACCCCAGCAAGTGGTATTTACAAAAGAGCTGAGCTGATAACCAGCCCACCTCTGAAGGCGGGAAAACTCCCAATACCCCCAGACTTGGAGGTGGTGTGTCTGGGAGGGACTGAGCCAAGAAGTGAGGAGCAGAGCAACGTGAGGGGCCGGAGAGGAGGCACCAGGTCAAAACTGCACCTCCTGAAGTGCTGGGGCCCGCCTCTCCCCTCCCACTGGAGACCCCAGACCCCGCCCCTTCCCCTCGAGCCCTTGTGGCCCTGCCTCTCCCCTCCCACCAGAGCCCCGGGGCCCCGCCCCGCCCCCTGGATCCCCCAGACCCCGCCCCTCCCACCGGAGCCCCGGGCCCCAGTGCACTTCCGACGGCCCCTCACGCTCTTCCCACCTCAGGGTCCCATCAGGAAACAGGGCTGGGCCCCAGACCCAGGCACCTGTCACGTGCCAGCCCTGGCCTCCGTGTCACCAGCTCTTTCTAAAACCCAGCCCACTGAGGGCGAGGCGGGCTGGGGCACTCGGGGACTTCAGGGCCCACTCCTTGGGGCCTGCACACTGCAGGTGCCAGCCCCAGGCCCTGGCTCACCTGCCATGGGGCCGCCCCTACCATCCAGAGCCCCAGTGGTTCCCCAGGCCCTGGCACACCTGCGGTGGGCCCGCCCCACCATCCAGAGCCCCAGTGGTTCCCCAGGCCCTGGCACACCTGCGGTGGGCCCGCCCCACCATCCAGAGCCCCCGGGGGTTCCGGGTCAGCGGGGCCCTCTCGGGATCGCCCTCCTGCTGACACTCGGGTTTCTGCTGCGCTTACAGAGCTAACCGGACCCCCCAGCTGCTCCCCTCTCTTCCTCCAGCACCAGCCTCTGTGGCACAGTGAACACACCCCACTGGTAACCTGCTGGAGGGACACTCAGAAGGAGGAGCCACCCGAGCCCCACCCGCACTCACTCAACGTCCGTGAAGACGCCCGCTGGCACCTCCAGGAGCCGCGCCACGCCCTCCAGCGCCTGCGTGCCCTCGTCCAGGCTCAGGGAGCTGTGGGGAGACGGCAGGGTTACCCGGTGGGCTTCTCACTTCGAGGAACAGGGCTCCGTGACCCCCACACTCCCTCACTGCAAGGAACGGGGACCCCGGACCCCACCCCCTCACTGCGAGGAATGGGGCCCCGCCCCCTCCCGCCCTCTCACTCTGAGGAACCCGACCCCGACCCCACGCCCCCTGGGACTCCGTGCCCCAATCCCGTGCTGATCCAAGAGCCGCCCTGCCTGTATTTCCATTATTCGGCCTGGGGTGGGGCAGGGGACAGCTGGGAGCAAGTGTCTCTCCAGCCGGGATGAATCACCGCACTTTAAACCAGTAAGAGGAGCAACACAGTGCGAATGGGTGTGTTGGGGAGTGAGATGGGCCCAGGGAGCAGCAGGTTGGTCCCTCTGCGATGGGGGGCTGCCCCCCCCACCCCCACCATCCTGCTTCCTGAGACAGTGAGTAGCCCTCAGGGCTGGGAACCCACACATCAAGGATGGATGAGACCCCCAAACCTCCCAGACACACTCTCCACAGGCTTTTATGTTACCAGGTTTTAAAATAAGAATGTTTTAAAAGTGGTGCATCTGCATGTGTGGCTACCCTAGAGTCATCCCACCGGCTGCCCTGAACAGAATCACAGCTGCAGCCCTGGCTCTGTGGTGGGGCTGAGCCCAGAAGGTGGCAACTGAGGACAGCCACGGATGCACCAGGTGTGCACACGGACCCCTGTGGACACAGACACTCCCCGGGTGTGCACACACGCCCCTGAAGACACAGACACTCCCTGGGTGTGCACACACACCCCTGCAGACACAGATACTCCCCGGGTGTGCACACACGCCCCTGCGGACACAGACATTCCCCGGGTGTGCACACACGCCCCTGAAGACACAGACACTCCCTGGGTGTGCACACACACCCCTGCGGACACAGACACTCCCCGGGTGTGCACACACACCCCTGTGGACACAGACACTCCCCGGGTGTGCACACACGCCCCTACGGACACAGACATTCCCCGGGTGTGCACACACGCCCCTGCAGACACAGACACTCCCCGGGTGTGCACACACACACCCCTGCGGACACAGACACTCCCCGGGTGTGTGTCCCAAGGTGTGCACACACACCCCCCCCCTGTAGACAAGGACATTCCCCAGGTATGCAAAAACAGACACGACGCTGCAGACACTCCCAAGGTGTGCACACACACCCCTGTAGACAAGGACATCCCCCAGGTGTGCACACACAGACACACCCCTGCAGTCACTCCCAAGGTGTGCACACATACCCCTGCGGACATGGCCACTCCCCAGGTGTGCACACACACACCTGTAGACACAGACACTTCCCAGGAGCTGCAGGGGGACACCTCAGCCCCTCCTGCTGCACTGTCAGGGCAGGCAGGGCAAATGGCTCATGACAACGGTGGCCCCATTCTTGTTCAAGTCAGACAAATGAGAGGCTGTCGACTGTACTCAAACCCAGCACGCAATTATTTCTCTTTTGTTTTTAAACTACGTGGCCATCATCTGTCACTTCATGGTCTGAACTTCCTTAGAAAGTAGTTGTAGTTAATCTCAAAAATCACTGGACAGACGCTTGTAATTTCCAGGGCCCGACTGTGACACCTGCCGCGGGGTCTCCTGGACACCTGCCGCCTGGAACAGAGACGGCGCGCTTCTAGCAGCTGGAGGTCAGATGTCGGAGCGGGAGTGGCGGCGGGTGCTCCGCCTGCCGCGCCGTTAGGGCAGGAAGGGTCACCGTCAAGAGCTGGCGGGCCTCCCCTCTAAGGCTCCTCTTCCTTCCTCAGACAGCCTGCTCGTTAAGCGAGGCGTGTGCTGGGGAGCCTGTACATCAGCAAAACGGGGAAAGGGCCCCGTAATCCCGGACAGGAAGCATGCGAGAGGCTGCCACACCCCCATTCTCATGGCAGCCGCCCCACCCCTGCACAGCCTAGATCACCACTGGGTCAAAATGAGAAAATCCAAGTCTGCCAGGGGAGTGTTGAGGCCATTCTCAAAACAAAGACTAGGGACCATGACCTGAGGGTCAGAAACATTCAGTTCAGTCGCTTGGTAGTGTCCGACTCTGTGACCCCATGGACTGCAGCACGCCAGGCCTCCCTGTCCATCACCAACTCCCAGAGTTTACTCAAACTCATGCCCATCGAGTCGGTGATGCCATCCAACCATCTCATCCTCTGCCGTCCCCTTCTCCTCCTGCCTTCAGTCTTTCCCAGCATCAGGGTCTTTTCAGAAACATTAAGACCAGTGAGAACTTAAAAGCAACTCTCCGCCCTCAACTACAAGGGATTCTACGGAAATTATCTCATTCATTGCTCACAACAAACCTGGAAGGAAGGGCCTGTATTAACCTTCCTTCAAAGAGGTGGAAACTGAGACTCCAGGAATTAAATTCAGTGCCGAAGATCACACTACCAGTAAATCCTCAAAGAAAGACACAAACTGAAAGGGTCAAGTGCACCCTGGTGTGTCAGCTTCGGGACTGTGGGGCAAGCACGCATCCTGCCCGCACGCCCTCCCCCGGACCACGCCCTCCCCCGGACCACGCCCTCCCCCGGACCACGCCCTCCCCCGGACCACGCCCTCCCCCGGACCACGCCCTCCCCGGACCACGCCCTCCCCCGGACCACGCCCTCCCCCGGACCACGCCCTCTGACCACGCCCTCCCCAGGACCACGCCCTCCCCTGACCACACCCTCACTCTGACCACGCCTCATCCTGACCATGCCTCACCCTGACCATGCCCTCACCAGACCACGCCCTCTGACCATGCCCTCACCAGACCACGCCCTCTGACCATGCCCTCACCTGACCACGCCCTCACCCTGACGATCCCCTCACCCGACCACGCCCTCACCCGACCACGCCCTCACTCTGACCATGCCCTCACCAGACCACGCCCTCACCCTGACCACGCCCTCACCCTGACCACGCCCTCACCAGACCACGCCCCCCACCCCAAGGCTCCCCCACCCCAAGGCTCCCCGACCCCAAGCAGACGGAACCGCGTCCGCTCCCGCAGTCCCTCAGGTCTTCTTTTCCTAGAGTCACCGCCTCTTCTGAGACAGATGAGATCCACCTCCAAGCGGTCTGTCCCTCCCGCCCACAGACGTCCACCTCGGGGGGTGCTGCATCCCAGGGCTGGCGGGGCTTCGGCTGCTTCACTTCCCAACTGTGAACATGTCACGGTTTATTCAAAAATTCTCCAAAGGTCGGGAACTGAGTGATGGATCACAAAACACGAAAACTAGTCGACCTCGATACCAACGTTTTTGCTGAGATACTTGAAATCTGTCAATAAAATGAGACTTTCATGGGATTCACCGATTGTTCTATAAAAATTATGATGTTTATCTTTTAAAATCATCTTTCAAGGTAGCTAGCGTTTTCGTTAACCCACAAGAATTCTCTCTAGTGCAGACGAGTGATGCTTCTGACGAGGACAGGGATATAGGTGGAGGCCACGGTGATAATTCAGAATTCCAGCTCCAGGGTGCACCACCTTCCTTCCCTGCGGAAGTCTAACAAAGACCCCACTTCTCAGAGCAGGGGTGAGTGAGCCCATGATAACCTGTGGGCCAAACTGAACTCCCATGAGGGCCGAACACAGGCAGACTCCTGAGTCTCTAACAGTCCTGAACGACTCAGTAAATTAGCCTTAAAAGACTGCTGCTGCTGCTAAGTCACTTTAGTGTGTCCAACTCTGTGAGACCCCATAGACGGCAGCCCACCAGGCTCCCATTCCTGGGATTCTCCAGGCAAGAATATGGAGTGGGTTGCCATTTCCTTCTCCAGTGCATGAAAGTGAAAAGTGAAAGTGAAGTCGCTCAGTCGTGTCTGACTCTTCGAGACCCCACGGACTGTAGCCTACCAGGCTCCTCCATCCATGGGATTTCCCAGGCAAGAGTACTGGATTGGGTTGCCATTGCCTTCTCCTAAAAGACTGCTAACAACCATCAACTCTTCAGAGGTAAAAAAAGAAATTGTAAGAAAAAAACCGCTGTTTTCCAACATCATTTTTTAACATCAAGATGAGACTGTGCTTCTCAACATAAATATATTCAAAATTTTAGTAAATATGTTCTCCATACGACATTTGAATAAACATATTCTCCACAAATATAGTCTCCATAACAATTTTACTCTCCAGGGGAAAAAAATCTGCCAAATGCTTAATACAAATCTAAGTACAAAACGTCTTAGAGTCATCTTTATAAAAAGTGCATGGAAATCAAAAACATGAAAGGGAGTAATGTAAAAATGTAAAGCTTTTGTATGCATTCAGAGTTAAGTTACTATCAACCTACACAGACCTGTGAATATAAGACGCTTTATGTAAGCCTCATGGTAACCGCAGAGCCACAGTCAGCAGTAGTGCAATCTTAGAAAGCTTTCGGCCTTTCCCCGTTGAGTGTGGTGCTACCGGGGTTTGTGGCTGCAGCCCTTACTGTGCTGAGGATGCTCCCTCTACACCTGCTTTGTTAGGAGTTTGTACCGCTAAAGGAAATTGACCTTTTTCTTCTTGAGAGGGTCACTCTCACCTGCTTCCACGACGATGCGATCCAGACACACCGTGTGTCCCAGACTGTGGAGCGCCTGTCAGGGAGCACCGCCCTCCCCAGCCTCCTCCTGCCCAGAGAGGGTCACGCGGGGCCTTTGTGCACCTCTGCACCCGCCTGTGCCTCCCGACCCCAAGGGGGATCGTCCAGCATCGGAAGCCTGAAACCGACCCTGATGTGACCACGGGCCAGCACTTCCAATGGACACTTGCCATCTCAGGACAGAGTGTTTTCCGTTTTCCCTTTTCCCTCTGGCTTCATTATTCGTTTGCAGACTTACTACTATTTTGACAGCAAAGAAAATCTCATCTTTTCATATTTTCTCCCTCTTTCCTACTCCTTTGTATGTAGAAGTGGAATTTAAACTTCTTAACTTTGCAGATTTAGTCTCAGCCCATTTATAACACAGACCACACTTTGCAAAAAATCAATTGCAGGGGTGAGAGGGTGAGGGCCTGTGGGGATTACCGTGGATGCTCAGGGCACCACTGAAGATGAAAAGCTAAACTTTCCCGATGATTATGGAAATCCAACAGCAAAGCCGATGGCTGGGTGGATACAGATGTGGATAAGGTTGTAGGTGACACAGGGGTAGGTGTGTATACACGCAGGTGTGGGTGCAGGTAGACAGAGACGATGCAGATGTGCGTGCAGACACACAGGTATGTGTGTAGACATAACGTGTGTGTAGACATACAAATGTGCATGCAGACAGACAGATGTGCGTGCAGACATACAGGTGTGCGTGTACACAGACAGACTGAGGTGCAGGTGTATATACAGATAGAGATGATACAGATGTGCGTGTGGACATACAGGTGTGCGTGCAGACACACAGGTGTGTGTGGAGACATAAAGATGCATATAAACATACAGGTGTGCGTGTACACAGACAGACTGAGGTGCAGGTGTATATACAGATAGAGATGATACAGATGTGTGTGTAGACATACAGGTGTGCGTGCAGACAGATATGTGTGCAGACATACAGATGTATGTGTAGACATAAAGATGTGTATAAATATACAGATGTGCGTGTGGACATACAGGTGTGCGTGCAGACACACAGGTGTGCGTGGAGACATAAAGATGTATATAAACATACAGGTGTGCGTGTAAACATATGTGCGTGTGGACATACAGGTGTGCGTGCAGACATACAGGTGCGGGTGTAGACGCAGGAACAGGTACGAGTTGGGGTGCAGATGTAGACGCGGACGTGTCGGCACAGACGGACCCGTGCTGTAGACACACAGGTACAGGTGATCCAGATAAGCAGACGACAGATGCGGGTGAACAGACACAGGAGCCAGCGCGGCGTGCTGGGGACACACACACAGGCGCACGTGTCTACGGCGACCTCCCTCCTGCCACCATCTCAGCTCAGCGAGAGAACAGGGTTCCCACTTCGCCAGAACCCTCTAAGAGCCTGCTCCATCTCATGCTCCCAGTCTGAGCTGCAGAGCTGCCGGCAGGAGTCAGCGTGGGGACCACACACAGAGAGAGGGTGAGGCCAGGCTCAGGCCCGGTTGGCGGGCCGGGCCGGGCTTCCGTCCCCTGCCCACCCCACCCCAATGACAGACCTTTGCTGCAGCAGAAGGATCCAATGGGGGCAGGGGGCTCACGGTCAGAGACCACAAGAGCCCCTGACACCACCGTTCCTCCTGGCACCTTCTGGCAGCCAGATGTGGCCACGCTGACCTGGAAAGTTTGGGGCCCAAGGGACACTGTCATAACTGCACTTTAATGGCGTTTTCTCACTTTCCCGACCACCATGGTTAGAGCCCAGACAACGTGAAATATCCTCCAGTTCTTTCTAGAATTCCAGCCGACAGCAGCCTGCAAGGCCCAGCCCAGCTCTAGAACCCTCTGAACATGAGCCCATGGCTCCTGGGCCACCGCAGAGCAAAGAGCCACCGACAAGGGGCACCTCCTCTGCCTCCCAGGTCACCCAGCAGACACACAAGTTCTGGACACAGACATGGGAACGGGCTCCACGTGTGATGATAGTAAGGGATCTGGGCTCCTTTCCAGGTGTGACGTGGCATCACGGTATGCTGGAAAGAAAGAATCCTGCTATTTTAGAGGTACTTCACGGCACGCCTCTGAGACACCATAGCTGGGGTTTGTGTCAGAGCAGCAGGAGAGTGGGGAGTGGGTGGGTGACTGGCCGGGCCTCTGGGCCTGGGTCAGCATCCTGTTCGTGTGCGTTTCAACTCTGCACGAGGAAGAGGAACACAAACCTGCTCCCCCATCTAGCCAGTCGGACAGGGACCCGTGACTCTGTCCCGTTACTGGGGCTCCCGAGTCCTTGAGCCCAGGCTGTGGGGACGCCTCCCGGGCCCCTGGAGTGCAGCCACAGGAAGGCTGCTGGGCTCGCAGGGTCCATGCCTCGGTTTCCTCATCCACAAACCACTCGAGGTGGGCAGGACCTCTACACATGCTCCTGGCCACGGGTTCACTTCCCCAAACTCAGGCTCCGCAGCTGGGATGACCCCTGTGCAGGATCGGGGGTCCCTGAAGGACTCGTGCCAGCCGGCGCTCCAGCACCTGCGTCGCTGCCGTGCAGGATCGGGGGCCCCAGCGCCTGCTCAGCCGCCGTGCATGCGGGCTCTTCTCTGTCTTACACACACTGTCCACCGTGGTCTTCTGCCGTCAGCCTGACTTGAAATAACTCTCAAATCACCGTGGGAGGACCAGGGATGGCTACCCTGCCCCTCACACGTCTTGAATCCACCCAGTTTGTGACAAGTGTGAAAACGTAAACGGGGAGGATCAGACTCCTGCCCGCCCATCCGGAAATGTACGAGTGAGGGCAAGGCAGGCAGTGAGGTCAGCGGCGTGGTCCCTGTGAGCCTCAGAGAGAATGCAAGCTCCCCGCCACGCTCCTCCTTTTGTGAACAACCAAACATACAAAGTCCTTTTCTATTAAAAAAAAAAAAAAAAAGAATGGTGTCGGATTCTTGTCAGTTAATAGCTGATCCATTAAGGCTTAAGCTGAGACCTGGTGAAATCCCGCCCCAGAGAACCTCAAATCCCCAATAATCTGACAACAGAGGGGAGACTCCGTGTGTCTGTGAGCATCCCACTTGGGGCAGACCGAGTTAAGGACACAGAGCTCTTGTCTGCACCAAAGACCTTCCACCTGGCAGAAGAATCCACGATAAAACAATGGTCTTTTACTTTGACCGCTCAGAGCAGTAAGTGCTCAGGCCCAGAGGTGCAGCCAAGGAAATGGACTCGGGATGCAGAGAACAGACCCTCTGACAGCGGTTCCCTCTTACACAAAAGTCAGTGAGAGCAAGCGGCGAGCCCGATGTGAGGGTCCCCCTGTGTCCAGGTGCCGGCCGCTCACTCTGGACGTCCTGTGAAGCAGAGGACGCTCGGCCTGGAGGGTCCCGCCCTGAAGCCCACCATCCCGTCCTCTGTGGTTCATGGAGACTCAGAGTCTTCCCGAGGTCGGGGGCCCCTCCAGCACTTTCACGACTCACACTCACGCCCCAGAGAGCAGCAACCCTGCACCCACACTGGGACCAGTCCTCCAGCATCAGGACATGCTGGCGGGAGGAAAAGCACGCAGAGCAGCGGGCGGTGGCTCCACCAGCGGCTGTGCACACGCACGACACATGGAGACACAGGGACACACACACACTACACATACGCACCCAGGTACACACACACAGGTAACCACGTACACAGACACGTGTACTCACACGCATACACAGACACAGACACGGAAACACACACACGACACACAAACACGGGGACACACACATGTACCCATGGACACACACGTGTACTCACACACACACAGAGACACAGACACGGAAACATGCACACAACAGACAAACATGGGGACACACACATGTACCCATGGACACACACGTGTACTCACACACACACAGAGACACAGACACGGAAACACGCACACGACACACAAACACGGGGACACACACATGTACCCATGGACACACACATGTACTCACACACACACAGAGACACAGACACGGAAACACGCACACGACACACAAACACGGGGACACACACATGTACCCATGGACACACACATGTACTCACACACACACAGAGACACAGACACGGAAACACGCACACGACACACAAACACGGGGACACACACATGTACCCATGGACACACACGTGTACTCACACACACACAGAGACACAGACACGGAAACATGCACACAACAGACAAACATGGGGACACACACATGTACCCACGGACACACACGTGTACTCACACACACACAGAGACACAGACACGGAAACATGCACACAACAGACAAACATGGGGACACACACATGTACCCATGGACACACACGTGTACTCACACACACACAGAGACACAGACACGGAAACATGCACACAACAGACAAACATGGGGACACACACATGTACCCATGGACACACACGTGTACTCACACACGTACACAGATACAGACACGGAAACACACACATGACACACAAACACGAGGACACACACATGTACTCGTGTACACACACGTGTACGCACACACATACACAGATACAGACACGGAAACACGCACACAACACACAAACACGGGGACACACACATGTACTCGTGTACACACACGTGTACTCACACACACACACAGATACAGACATGGAAACACGCACACGGCAGACAAACATGGGGACACACACATGTACCCATGGACACACACGTGTACTCACACACACACACAGATACAGACACGGAAACATGCACACGACACACAAACACGGGGACACACACATGTACTCGTGTACACACACGTGTACACACACATACACAGATACAGACATGGAAACACGCACATGACACACAAACACGGGGACACACACATGTACCCATGGACACACACGTGTACTCACACACGTACACAGATACAGACACGGAAACATGCACACGACACACAAACACGGGAACACACACATGTACTCGTGTATACACATGTGTATGCACACACATAGACGTGGAAACATACATACAACACACAGGGACACACACAACACACACAACGTATGTGTCCACATACACGCGTAAACACGTACAACATACAGACATGGAAACACGCATACAACATACAGACACAGGGACACACACAGAGCACACACGTGCACACGGCAGCAGGGTTTGCCACGAAATGGAAACCCCCAGCACAGGTCTGACCGGGCAGCCAGAAGGGTCTGACTCAACAACTGGAGCTGCGCCCTCGGCAGGACCACTGTCCAGGCCCCGGGTATCTGTGTCACACGTGATTCTCACACACGCAGCAGGAGCTAACAGTTCTGAGCAAAGAGAGTGGAGGCAGAGAGAGTGCAGTCTCTGTCTGGAGGTGACGAGGCCGGAATGGGCAGGCGGGTCTTCAGAAAAGGCCTGGAGACATGCCAGCCCGAGGACGACGCCCAACCCAGGCGAGAACGGCACCTTCAGCTCCGTTTGGCTCTGACCCGGGCTGGGTCTGCTGCATGCGGTGCAGCGAGAGCAAACACGCATGGAGGCAAGAGTGCAGAGGCCACGGCGGGGTCAGCAGAGAGGGTCCCGGCTCCAACACAGCCCCTTCCATGGGGGTCAGCCCGGAAGGACGCTCGACCCCTGACCCAATGCGAGGTGGGGCTGTGTGCACACCTGCACGCACACCTGTACACACACCTGCACACCCCTCAACACACTCCTGTACACACGCCTGTGCACGCAGACAGACAGACACGCTTCCCCTTGGACACACTGCCCCCGTCCCTTGAAGAAAGCACACGGTTGCACAGCACGGCGTCCACGTCAGACTCATCAGCGACAGGGCTGGGGACAGCCCGACCCCGCTGCTCGCTGTGCACGCGATGCTGCACCCTGCCCCGCGTCAAGCTCCCGTCAGAACTAAGGCGAGGCCAGGACATCAATGCCGTGAGGCACGTCTTTCCCCTGAAGGGCGCCGCATACCCTGGGATGCGGTTGGTGTAAAGCTTCTGGAGCTTCCTGGGTGTGGAGCCAGCGTTCGGCACAGCCCCCACCCTGCCCACTGCCCTGGGCACCCCGGGCCCATCCACCCTGCTGGGCTTCCGGCCCCACAGGCGCCCCACGCCCTGAGCTACGGCGGGGTGGGGGGGTGGGCAGGGCCAGGGAGCTGCAGGGCTTTGTCTGGGCTGTTAGTGGAGGCCTGACCTCAGGCTTGGGGTCCCCGCCCAGAACACGGCCCCAGGGGACAGACTGACTGCCGACCGTCATCCCACACTGCAGGAGCGGGGCCGCCTCCAGGTGAGCATGGAAAAGCGAGGGCATGTCCCTGGCCCGCAG
Source organism: Bos indicus x Bos taurus (assembly GCF_003369695.1). NCBI lineage: Eukaryota > Metazoa > Chordata > Mammalia > Artiodactyla > Bovidae > Bos > Bos indicus x Bos taurus. The sequence goes on along the minus strand of NC_040079.1, from coordinate 800,207 downwards.
CGCCAGATCACGCCCATGAGAGATGGAACCGCCCACTCACTCATTTTCCATCACGATGTAGCCATACTCCTCCTCGGGGGGCTGGACTTGCAGCCGCAGGCCTGGGCCGGGGGGTACCTGTGCGCCGGCCCCGAGGCGCAGGGCCTCCTGCGGGGCCGTGCCCGGCCCGGGCCTCGCCTGCGGCGGCCTCTGCAGCAGCTCCTTGGAGTAGGTCTGGCTCCGCACGTTCTCCACGCCCGCGTGCTCCTCCTCCGAAGACAGGGAGGCCTCGGCGTCATCCCCCTTCTTGCTCTCCGTCTTGAAGGGCTCTGTGAGATGGGGGGCTGCAGGCAGGAACGGAGACCCAGGGCCCTGCAGGAGGTCCCCCAGTTGGACACCCAGACGGTTCACCTGGTGGAAAGGAAACCAGCATGGGAACGTGCCCTGAGCGGCAGAGAGACCGTCTGTCCTGGATGCTCAGGGGATGGGGTGCCGTGTATGTGGGCCTGGGGGCCACAGGGGGCAGAATTAGGGTCTGGCCGTGTGCATCTCGTCTGGAGACCCCGAGCTCCGCTGGCCTAGTCCCCTGTGACTGGAATTAGGAACCGCGTCCCCAGACCCCACACCTCCCTCCACGGTGTGTTTCTGATGGACATTTAGAACAATTGTGGGTGTTTTCTTCCCCACTCGTGCTCAGGCACTGAGCTAGGATCCGCTAACACGACCTGTGGAGAAGCGCTACCCAGACGGTCTTCTTTCCCACCCACAGAACAGAGCGTCTAGAGCCACAGCACTGCCCTTGGCTATGAACAGATTTCCTGCGTCCGTAAGACGACGACAGGCCAGCAAAGGCTCTTCAGCAGGAGGAGAGGCCCCACGGTGCATAGGTGTCATCCACGTCCAGCCTTTTCCAGACCATCCTGACCAGCGCTGCTGTGGAAACCTGGACACGATGGAAGCCACCCCCCAAGCCCCCGTCTACCAGGAGCTGCCCTGCTGGGGAACTGAGTTTCTATTTACTTAATTTTAGTGGATTCGAGTCCACGCAGCCCCACGTGCCTGGTGGCTGCCATGTGGACAGCACAGGTCTGAAGGATCCAGAGGCTGCTAATGTCCATTAAAGGGACCCTGGTGACCGGCACACGCAGGGCGGCCTTGACGACAAGGCGGGCGTGGGGTGCTGTCGCATGACGTCACCCCCGTCTCCCTGGGTGGGAAGTTCTAAGGGAATTAACATGCTGCCTGTATTGACCCTTTTCCATACTCCTACAATGGATATATATTAGCATCTCATCTGAAAACAGACAACAGCATATATTAAAATACATACAGTTTTGTGTGTACTCTTCACGATTTCTCTCAATTTTGAGATTATGAGGGTTTTTCTATCTTTTTCCTAAAAGAGTTCTCATATTTCCCCCATGTTCCTGAACCGCAGGCGACGCAGCTCGCGCTGCACGGGGCCCAAGCTCCCGGGCGGGCCTCACCTCCCGGTAGAGTCCCTCGTCGCCGTCTCGCAGTCTGCTCTCTGTGGAAGACACAGCACAAGGTCACTGCACACCGGGGTGGACGCCAGGGTCCTGCTGCGGCGTGAGGACCACCGCCGACGCCCCCGACAGACCAGGGACGGCGCGCCCTCCATAAGCGCCATGGCACAGGGGTGGTGGCTGAGGGGCCGGGACACAAGAGCCAGGGAGTCACGGTGCTCCTTCATGTCTGCTCGGAGTGGGGAGAGCAGCCGGGTGGGGCAGAGAGCAGTCACAGGAGGGAGACGGAGTGCGGGCCCAGCCACGTCAGCTGGAGGCGCCTTCAGCCGCGTTACTTCTCTGCGGTGGCCGTTTCTCCAAAGACACAGCAGCAGCTGGTGCGTGGCTCCTCCGGGCGGCCGCCCTCGAGACCCCCCAGCCCAGCACAGGGACCGTCGCCCGAGACCACCTCCTTCAGACAGCGACGGGCATCCTCTCCTGCACCAGCTGAGCCCGTCTCCCCACGAGAGGGGGGCCTGCGCCCTCCCCAGCTCCTCCTGGGGCCCACTGTGTGCGGGGCACCGCCCAGGGGTCAGGGTCACTGCCCAACCCTGGGAACAGGCCAGACGGGGAGACGAGCCTGCCCGGGTCAGCCCTCCACCCCCAAGGGCCGGGCCACTGTCTGTGAGTGTGTGTGAGTGGGCATGAGTGTGCATGTGCGTGAGCTGCCGGGTGTTTGTGTACGTGTGTGTGTGCTGGGGGTGTGAGGGAGTGTCTCTGTGTGTGCGTGTGTGTGAGTGTGTGAGACTGTGTGAGTTTGTGCGTCTATGTGTGTGTCTATATGTGTGTGAGTGTACCTGTGTATGAGTGTGTGATGTGGGTTGTGTGTGTGTGTGTGTGTGGTGGGTGAGTTTCTGTGAGTGTGCGACTGTATGTGGGTGAGTGTGTCTGTGCGTGTGGGTGATGTGGGTTGTGTGACTGTGTATATGGTCAGGGGTATCTGTAAGTGTGTGAGACTGTGTGGGTGAGTTTGTGTATGTGATATGGGTTGTGTGAGTGTGTGAGAAGGATGTGTGTGTGCTGTGGTGTGAGGGTCTCTGCGTTCTCGCTGGAGCCCCTCGGAGGAGGGTGTGAGCCTCACACAGACCCTTTCACTTGACCATTGGAGTATCTGACTCTAACTTTAACTCACAAACCCCACACAAAGCGCTTCCATCCGCCCTGCCCCTGCACGGAGGCACCTCCCCTCCCTCACCAGAGTGCAGCCCACCCTCCAACACGCCTGCCCTGCAAGCTCAGCCCGTTAGGAGAGCGTCCAGAGGCAGAGTCACACGGACCAAAGTCGTCACTGCAGACCCACCTCCCAGCAGCAAGCAGGCAGCACCATGCGGCAAGCCTGCGGCCGCGGGCCCAGATGCACACGCGTGTGAGCTCACCTGGCACGCGGTCTCTGTGCAGCGCGGCCCCTGCGCCGTTCATCTCCGCTCCGCGTCTGCCGGCTCTCCCGGCCGCGCCCGGCGCCCCGGCCACACCCCCACTCGGCACCGCGATCGCAAGGGCGCGGACCAGCTCATCTACGTCCAGGGCACTCAGACCGTCCACGCCGGCTGGGCGCTTCTGCAGGTCCTTCAGCAGCATCTGAACACGAGCTTCTAAACAGACACGCAAAAGGGAGACACACGGAGGCGAGGGCAGCGTTAGGACAAGGAGGCGAGGCCGGCGGAGGAGCAGGCGGGTGGACGATGCGCACAGCCATGGAGTGGGAGCAGGGACCCCCAAGCGGAAGTTCTGTGGGGGCGGAGCAGGGCGTCTGAAGCCTAGAGCTCCCTGCACAGGCCGCCGGCAGACTGATGGGGAACAAGGGCCAGGGAGTCTGTGGGCAGACCGCAGGAAGGACCGGGATCAGCAGGACAGAGAAAACCCTGGCGCCCGGGCACGGCAGTGGGTAGCAGAGGTGAGACAGGACCTGAGAGGGAGGGGCAGAGGAAGGGAAACCCCACAAACCCCCAGGACCAGCGACCAGCACCAACCCCACACACCCCCAGGACCAGCACCAACCCCACACACCCCCAGGACCAACGACCAGCATCAAGTCCGAGGCTCAAGGCCCTCGGTCAGCTCCAGGAAGAGGAACAAAGAGCAGCACACGGCCAGGCTCCCCCCAGAAAACCAGGTGGACGAGACGTTACACGGCCCAGGGGCCAGGACATGTCCCTGCCCTGGAAGCAGGACACACGTGACTGGACGCACACTTACACACGCGTAACTGTGACACATGTGACATGATGCACACTTACACACGTGTTAACTGACACACATGACATGATGCACACTTACACACGCATAACTGTGACACACGTGATGGGACACACACGTGCGTAACTGTGACACATGTGACGGGATGCACAATCACGCATAACTGTGACATGTGGCAGGGAACGCACACTTACACACGCGTAACTGTGACACATGTGACATGATGCACACGTACACATGCATAACTGTGACACGCGTGATGGGACACACACGCGCGTAACTGTGACACATGTGACGGGATGCACAATCACGCATAACTGTGACATGTGACAGGGAACGCACGCTTACACACGTGTAAGTGTGACACATGTGACATGATGCACACTTACACACGTGTTAACTGACACATGTGACCAGATGCACACTTACACACGCGTAACTGTGACACACGTGATGGGACGCACACTTACACATGTATAACTGTGACACGTGACATGATGCACACTTACACACGCATAACTGTGACACACGTGATGGGACACACACGCGCATAACTGTGACACATGTGACGGGATGCACAATCACGTGTAACTGTGACACGTGACATGATGCAGAATTACACGTAACTGTGACACGTGACAGGGAACGCACACTTACACACGTGTTAACTGACACACGTGACGTGATGCACACTTACACACTGGGCCATTTATACATGAGGGACGCATTTGAACCACTGAAAGGGAAGATGTCTAAATTCAGAACTCTAGTTACCCAGCAAAAATATTCTTCAAACGCCAGAGTGGAAGAAAGACATTCATTTTCACATTATTGAAAAAGAGACTTAGGCCCCACCCCCCTGGGCCGCCGGCCCTTCTGACCGCCCCAGCCCAGGTCCCAGCAGCTGGGGCCGCCCTGTGCCCCAGAGCCCCGGGCTCACTCTCACCTGCCGGACCTGCGCCCCCGAACCCTGCCCGCCTCACCCACTTCCTGCAAAACCACCGCTAGACCCCGCCGCGGCTCCCTGCCTCCACCCCGCCAGCACCTTCCATCAGAACCCTCTCCCGACCTGCTGGTCTCACCAGGCCGGGACAGTAATAAAGCCTGTGCTTCGAGACAGCTCCCCCTGGAAGGAAGTGAGCTGGACGCCTTCCCGGTGCTGCTGCCCCAGGGGCCACGCCCCAGACCCTGGGGAGGCCCTGCCCCCACAGCCCTACCTGCAGCCCCACAGACGCCCCCGAACGTTCAGGGACCAAACGCTTGCTCAGAAATAACCTCCAGGGGTGAACGGGGAGAACACATCCCATTTCCCACAAACACTGTGAAACACAGAGAAGTGCGCCTGGCACACAGCGGCATGGGGGCTCCAGGTGAGCACCACCCCGCCCACCGCGCACGGCAGGGTCAGGAGTCCCGCTCTTCTGGACTGACAAGGGCCTGTGCTGTTTTACAGACAAGAGAAAAACTAAGGCACAGTGAAAAGCGAGAGGAACAACGCTCAGCGGTTTCTTAAGCCTCCTACCTCACAAACACGTCACCTTTCAGTCTGGTCACGGCCAGGGTGAAGAGGGGAGGAGACACACGGCCTGGGGTCAGAGGACAGGACAGGCCCTTCAGGTGCCATCCCCCCAGGGGCCAGAGCGTGCCGGACCCACCACGGCATCCTGGACACTGACCCCGGCGGGAAATGGATCAGTCCACAAACGAGAGGTCTTGACAAGTGTTGGATCCCACGTGCGTTTCTGCTGGATGCACACTTAACCCGGAAAGGCGGCCCAGGATGATGCTGTGTTGCTGAGCCCCCGGGCTCACCGGGGATCTACTCCGGGTTGGCACAGGGTGGCGCCCATCCCAGTGAGGGCACAAAAGGCGGAGCCCCGCCCCAACTGTGCCCTGCGAGGACGTCTCACGACCCAGTGACGCCCCCGAGCCATGCTGATGGCCGGCCTCCCTTCTCAGATCTTCCTCTCCAGCCCCTCCCACCCGCAGCAGTCCCCAGCCAGTTTGGCACCAAGGGCCAGTTTCCTGCAGGTTTTCCATGGATGGGGCGGGGGCATGGCTCAAGCGGTGATGTGAGTGACAGGGAGCGAGGGGAGCTGCAGATGGAGCTGGGCCCGCTGCCCGCCGCTCCCCTCCTGCTGTGCGCCTGGCTCCTGACAGACTGTGGGCCAGCACCCGTCCACGGCCCCACCTCCAGACCTGGAGCACGGCCGGGTGGGGTGACCATGTCAGAACCGTAATGAGAACGGAGCACAAGAGGGTCAGGGCAACAGCTCAGACCCTGGGCTGCAGCAAACTGGCCACAGACAAAGCTGAGAAGTTGAGGCATCACAGTCTCGCGGGCACGTCCGGCTGGCGGGTGGCAGTGTCCACGTCCCCTGCCTCCCTGGTGCCCGCCCCCCTGGAGGCGGCCGGGGTCTCAGCTCCCCGTGCAGCAGACTCTCCATCCTTTCTGCCCGCACGCATCCCTTTGCTGGGCTCTCAGGCTGCCAGAGGCCAGGTCACAAGGGAGGCTTGTGAGCACGAGACCCAGGCCTCCCAGGGGCTCCAGCTAAACCGTGGTGCTCAGGAGCAGGGCGCCCCCCGCCCTGCCCTCTTCTCCTTCCCTCCTCAAATGCTTCTGTGCATTTTCTGTGCCCAGGGGTCTGTCAGGAAGCAGGAGCAAAGCAGTCAGCAAAGCCCCTGCTACCACAGAGTGCTCGCCCATCGTGGGAGAGACAAAGCAGACGAAGCAGGACACACACCTGGCGGTGATGTGCTGCACGTGCCCCGTCACTCAGCTGTGCCCAACTCTGCGACCCCGTGGACTGCAGCCCGCCAGGCTCTTCCGTCCATGGGATTCTCCAGGCAAGAATACTAGAGTGGGTTGCCATGCCCTCCTCCAGGGGATCTTCCCAACCCAGGGATCCAACCCAGGTCTCCCGCACTGCAGGTGGATTTCTTTACCATCTGAGCCACCAGAGAAGGGCCTGGTGCTGATGGGGCTGTGGAAATGATAACCCAGAGTTGGAGGCCAGGGCAGTGGGAAGGGCAGATGCTCTGACAGGACTGTCAGAGAAAAGCTCACAGAGACCCAGAGAGGGGGTCCTGAGCCCAGGGACTGCCCAGAGGACACGCTCTGCGGGCAGAGGAGACGAGTGCAAAGCCCTGAACAGCGGGGCTGGAAGGACGGAGGATGGCCAGAGGGTGACCCAGAGCAGTGGAGCGGCAGCGCAGGGGGCTCACAGGTTCTCAAACCACAGCAAGGCCCCGGGATTCTGCTGAGCGGGATGAGAAGCCCCTGCCGGGTCTGAGCAGTGAGCCGTCAACTGACTTACAACATACGAGGCTTGCAGGCTTGAGACAGGGTAGACAGGGTGGCCGCATGGGGCTCCTGCAGGAACCCAGCAGGATGGCGTGGGGCAGGCGGAGCTGCTGGGGTCCGAGTGGGCTTCTGTGGCAGGGCTGGGCGCGCTGGACGTGGGTGCAGGAGTTGGCGCTGAGCCCAGCAGACAGTGACTGATGGCGAGGCTGGAGCTTGTGAGGTCAGCTCCCGACATCTGGGAACCTGGGGCCCTCGACAGCCCCTCAAAGCATCCCACTGAGTGGTGGGATGTTTTATGCAATCCACGCAGGGCAGGTGAGGCCACAAAGCCTAGAAGACCCACCACAGACGAGGGCCACGATCGTGTAAGGATACAGAGTGCCCTGCAGAGACCCCTCCGGTCTCCGCCCTGCCTGTGTAGACGAGGCAGGGATTCCCACTGGAAGGGGTTACAGAGAAAACGGAATCAAATGTGCAGACTGTCGACCATATCCAACAAGCAGAGCGAAGGCGGAAGCTGTGCACTCCTCCAACGGCCTGTCCTGATGTGTAACAGCTAAGGAAAGCCTCCCTAAGGTCACCACACGTCTTCCCTTTGACGTCCCTCAGCTCTCGTCTCCTTATCTGGAGGGAAGCACGGCATGAAAAAGCTCGTGTTCATTAAGTTAAAGACTAATGAACGGGAGGGACTTTCCACGGGCCTCTGTGACTACAGTAAGAAACACCCACCTTCAAAGTGGAATAATAAAATAAATCGCTAACACTGTCTCTTCTCATGCAAAAGGGAGACTTTTCAGATGACAAGTGAAAAATAACCAGGAAACCCTTAGGTGTGCAGTGCGAGAAGCTGAGCGGCTGGCCATTTAGGAGGAGAGTGATCAACGGGAGTTAGGGATCACCCACCAAGGGAGTGCGCCACCCATGCTGAGTCAGCACAGAGGTGTCTGCTGTCAGCCTCTGAAGATGAGCAGGGCGAGGAGACCCTCTTTAAAGAGTCCAGCCGGCCCCGTGGCCTGAGGAGGAACCACAGCACAGTCAAACGCCACACGCATCAAAGCGGAACACTGTGTTCCGTCAGCCGCACCAGGTAATTCCGAGATCCGGCTGGCTTATCATGACATTGTAAGTAGCTTTCAGTGTGCCAAGTGGGCTCTAGCAGAGCAATTACATGAAATGTCAGGACATCAAATATGGGGGGCCTGGAGCAGGAGACCAGCTCCCTGCACAGCTCCCACGGGCCCGACCCACGGGAAGCACACGTCTGAATAGGGCCCCCGACACATGCCGCAGCTCCAGAGGAGACGCAGCGGCGAGCAGCTGGCCTTACCACAAAGCCACAAACAGAGGGTGCAACTCAGGCAGCCAGACCTACTCCTAAGTGCCTCTGTCAGCACGTGTTCACGAGAGTACACCGTTCAGGCAGGTCCACACACACACGTCATCACCACCACCGTCACCATGACCATCACCTTCATCACCATCACCACCATCACCACCATCATCACCACCACCGTCACCATGACCATCACCTTCATCACCACCACCACCATCACCACCATCATCACCACCACCATGACTATGACCATCACCATGACCCCCATCACCATGACCATCACCTTCATCACCATCACCACCTTCATCACCACCACCACCATCACCACCATCATCACCACCACCATGACCATGACCATCACCATGACCCCCATCACCATGACCATCACCATGACCACCACCTTCATCACCACCACCACCATCACCACCATCATCACCATCACCATGACCATGACCATCACCATGACCATCACCTTCATCACCACCAGCACCATCATCACCATCATCACCATCACCATGACCATCACCTTCATCACCACCATCACCACCATCATCACCATCACCATGACCATCACCTTCATCACCACCACCACCATCACCACCATCATCACCACCACCATGACCATGACCATCACCATGACCCCCATCACCATGACCATCACCTTCATCACCTTCATCACCACCACCACCATGACCTTCATCCCCATCCCCATCACCACCATTACCACCACCATCATCACCGTAAAGACCATCACCCTCATAATCACCATCACTACCACCACCATCATCAGGGGGAATTTCCTGCGTTCCTTTTGTTTAGAAAGTATACAATTCATTTAATTGCTAGAGTCCATCTCCGGTATTTTGCGATGGGTTTAGACAAATTCCACGAGAGATTATTACTTTATCCTGACCTCACCTGGGCCTCCACCCAGGAGATTTGGGCATAATCATCACGCGTTGGCTTCCTATCTATTTTCACTGAAAGCAGCACAAGTAAATTGTGTTTTCCTCCCAACCTGGGGCCTGTGGTGTCCCAGCCAGGTGGCACGCATCACTCAGGCTGAATGAAAACCCCGGCCCGCAGCTGGGATAAAGCGCCCAGCACCCACAGAGGCCACGGTGTCATACTCGCAGACCGCAGGCACCAGCCTCTCTCTAAACACGTAATATTGAGTCGCAGCACAAAAAATCAGATCAGCTTCGGCCTTACTCACGTGATTCACTTGGTAGTGGGGCTGGAGTCCAAGTGTTGCCAAGGGATGCCTCGTTTAGATCCACGTGAGGCTGAACACTCAGGCGAGCATCCTAGACACGTGCTGGGGGGCAAATGCAGCCTGGAGCAGAAAACGCCACGGGAAGGGCTGCCCGGGACCAGCCCCGGTAACCTGTCTGTCAGCTCAGTGGGCTGAGCCCACAAGGGGCCTGGATCCCACTCACAGGATCCGCTCTGGGTGTGAGAGCTGTGAACCCTCTCCGAGCGAAGGCTGGATGGCAGGTGTCCAGGCGTGCAGCTCCACACTGCACTTCTGCAGCTGAGAGCTGCATCTGGACCAGAGCCAGTGTGCATACACCTCAGCTTTTACAGACAAAAAGTGGACAGGGCAGTTTTCATCACCTAAGGGTGCCCGGGGTTCATGAGCCTCGCCTGAATTTTCACCTAGAGCTGGAGGAAGAGCAAGGCCCGGCAGATGAGCTGGAGGGACTGGGGAAGGGTGGGGAGCAGTGGGCCGTGCCCCGGGTGGGCTGGGGGGCGGGTGAGGCCTCGCAAACACGCCCGGGCACCGGAGGACACAGCAGTGTGCATGGCACTGAGCCGGGGCTCTCTGCACGTGGAGAACTCTGGGTCTCCCCGTAACCTTCACTACTTTCACAACTGGTTAAAAGCACAGCAAACAGTCTTCACAGGCTCTGGTTCCTGTGGCGAGCCGAAGACAGAACCCGAGAGCAGCGTTCGGTGAGCTGCGTTCCCGGCTGCCGACCAGGGCTCCATCCTGACAGCAGATGCAGGCCCGGTGGCTGCAGCCCACCCCACGCCCCAGCACGTGCCCTTCCCCAGGGTCCGGCATGCGGGGCTTTTAATGTTATGTGAATTCAAGCTTTTTCACAGGGACAAGGTGTAAATAGTGAATAAACAAAGGAAGAGGGTCTCTTGTCTAAGTTTTTACCAAATGCCCATTCCCCACACACATGAAATCTGTGGTCAGACTGCTGTATTTGGAGCAGGGATGGGTTCTCCTGAGCCATGACAGCCATGAATCGGACTCGGCCGTCCTGCAGGAGGGTGTCTGCTCTGAGTCACCCACATCTCTCATCTGCGCTTCAGCCCTCTGGGTGCGCAGCACAGCCACAGAGGAAGGGCACCCACTCACTGACCTTGAAGCACCTGCTGGAGGGACAAGACCACTTGGGCTGCTCCCCAGGGACTGAGACACTGTGGGCGCCAGCGTGGAAATCTGCCACCTAAACCCTTAGCAGCGTGCCGAGAGTAGGGTCACCCTAGCACCTCTGGGGGTCTCAGCCAGTTGGGTGATAATGCTGCCCACCAGTGTCCCATCATAACCCTGACCCCAATGCAACACCCCTTGAGCCCTGGCTCTGGTGGCCAGTAGGGCTGTATGTGTGAGCCCCCAAGACGCCTCTGACAAACAGCCGCTCCTTCAAGACTGGGGAGGTGGTTGATACAGGCCAAAAAATGAAGACACGGAGGACTACGTTCCAATGAAAAGAACAAGACGAAACCTCTGAAAAAGAACTCAAGGAAACAGAGAGAAGCAACTCGCCTGGAAGGGTGTGAAACAATAAAGACGCTCACTGAAGTCAGGAGAACGGAGGAATACAACCAGGGATTGACAAAGGAGTAGGAACTGCAAGAAAGTGCCAAACAGAAGCTATAACGGAACAGAAAGATCTGCTGGAAGGCTCCAACTGCAGACTGGATGAGGCAGAACAGGAGTCAGCCGCTGGAGACAAGCAGCGGAGCTCGCCCGGACAGAGCAGCAAAACGAAAGGGGTCCTAGCACGTGAAGACACCCCAGAGGGCCTCTGGGACAACATCCAGTGAAATGACGTCTGCTTTATGGGGACTCCAGAAGGATACGAGACAGAGAGAAAGGGCCAGAAAGATTACTAGAAGAAATAGTGATAAAAACTTCCCCAATCTGGGGAAGGAAACAGATATCCAGGCTGCCTGCCAATGCAGGAGCTCAGGAGATGTCAGTTCAATGCCTTGGTTGGGAGGATGCCCTGGAGTAGGAAATGGCAACCTACTCCAGGATTCTTGCCTGGAGAGTTCCATGGACAGATGAGCCTGGAGGGCCCCAGTCCACAGGATGGCAAAGAACTGGACATGATATGCAGGTCCTGGAAGTGCACAGAATTCTGGAGAAGATGAACCCAAAGAGACACACCAGCACATCAGTTCAGTTGCTAAGTCCTGTCTGACTCTTTGAGACCCCATGGACTACAGCACACCAGGCTTCCCCGTCCATCACCAAGTCCCAGAGCTTACTCAAACTCATGTCCATTGAGTCGGTGATGCCATCCAACCACCTCATCCTCTGTTGTCCCCTTCTCTTCCTGCCTTCAATCTTTCCCAGCATCAGAGTCTTTTCTAAGAAGTCAGTTCTTCGCATGAGGTGGCCAAAATATTGGAGCTTCAGCTTTAGCATCAGTCTTTCCAATGAACACCCAGGCCTGATCTCCTTTAGGATGGACTGGTTGGATCTCCTCGCAGTCCAAGGGACTTGCAAGAGTCTTCTCCAACACCACAGCTCAAAAGCATCAATTCTTTGGTGTTCAGCTTTCTTCATAGTCCAACTCTCACATCCATACATGACTACTGGAAAAACCATAGCCTTGACTAGATGGATCTTTGTTGGCAAAATAATGTCTCTGCTTTTTAATATGCTGTCTAGGTTGGTCATAGCTTTTCTTCCAAGGAGCAAGCGTCTTTTTAATTTCATGGCTGCAGTCACCATCTGCAGTGATTTTGGAGTCCAAGAAAATAAAGTGTCTCACTGTTTCCATTGTTTCCCTATCTATTTGCCATGAAGTGATGGGACCAGATGCCACGATCCTAGTTTTTTGAACGTTGAGCTTTAAGCCAACTTTTTCACTCTCCTCTTTCACTTTCATCAAGAGGCTCTCTAGTTCTTCTTCACTTTCTGCCATAACGGTGGTGTCATCTGCATATCTGAGGTTACTGAAATTTCTGCCGGCAGTCTTGATTCCAGCTTGTGCTTCATCCAGCTGGGCATTTCTCATGATGTACTCTGCGTATAAGTTAAATAAGCAGGGTGACAATATACAGCCTTGACGTACTCCTTTCCCAATTTGGAACCAGTCCGTTGTTCCATCACCTCCACTAACACCAACACATATTATAACGAAAACAGTAAAAGTTAAGGATAATGAGAGAATCCTAAAAGCAGCAAGAGAAAAACAACTTGTTATTCGCAAGGGAACCCCCACGAGGCTGTCAGCAGGTTTTTTTGGCAGAAACTTTGCAGGCCATAACGGAGTGGCATGACATGTTCAAAGTGCTGAACGGAAACCACTTCCGACCAAGAATTCTCTAGTGGGCAAGGTTATCATTCCTTGTGCATGGGTCAGAAGAATTAACATTGCTAACTGTTCATACTACCCCAAGGGGTTTCCAAGGTGGCTTAGTGGTTAAAGAAGCTGCCTGCCAATGCAGGAGGCTCAGGAGATGTCAATTCGATCCCTGGGATGGGAAGATCCCCTGGAGGAGGAAATGGCAACCCACTCCAGGATTCTTGCCTAGAGAATTCCATGGACAGAGGAGCCTTGGGCCCCACTCCACAGGGTTGCAAAGAATTGGACACCACTGACCACTCATGCAGGCACAGTTATAAAACAGCGTGGTATTTCTCCTGGCACAAAAACAGACACACAGATTAATGGGACAAAACCGAGAGCTTGTACGGTCAATTAATCCACAATAAAGGAGCTAAAAATATATAATGGAGAAAAGACAGCCTCTTCAGTAAATGGTGTCAGGAAAACGGAACAGCCACACGTAAAGGAGTGAAACTATGCTGCAACCTTACGCCACACACAGAAGTCAACTTCAAACGCACCAAAGACTTGAAGGTACGACCCGAAAGCCTGAAAGTCCGAGAAGAAAACATACACAGTAACTTCATGACATCCTAGAGATATTTTCGTGGATCTGACACCAAAGGCAAGGGAAACAAATGCAGAAAACTAAACAAATGGAACAATGTCAAACTGAAAAGCTTCTGCACAACGAAGAGTCAGTCAGTTCAGTCGCTCAGTCGTGTCCAACTCTTTGAGACCCCACGAATCGCAGCACGCCAGGCCTCCCTGTCCATCACCAACTCCCGGAGTTCACCCAGACTCACATCCATCCAGTCAGTGATGCCATCCAGCCATCTCATCCTCTGTCGTCCCCTTCTCCTCCTGCCCCCAATCCCTCCCAGCATCAGAGTCTTTTCCAGTGAGTCAACTCTTCGCATGAGGTGGCCAAAGCACTGGAGTTTCAGCTTCAGCATCATTCCCTCCAAAGAAATCCCAGGGCTGGTCTCCTTCAGAATGGACTGGTTGGCTCTCCTTGCAGTCCAAGGGACTCTCAAAAGTCTTCACCAACACCACAGTTCAAAAGCATCAATTCTTCGGTGCTCAGCCTTCTTCACAGTCCAACTCTCACATCCATACATGACCACAGGAAAAACCATAGCCTTGATTAGACAGACCTTTCTTGGCAAAGTAATGTCTCTGCTTTTTAATATGCTGTCTAGATTGGTCATAGCTTTTCTTCCAAGGAGTAAGTGTCTTTTAATTTCATGGCTGCAATCACCATCTGCAGTGATTTTGGAGCCTCAAAAAATAAAGTCTGACACTGTTTCCCCATCTATTTCCCATGCGGTGATGGGGCCAGATGCCATGATCTTCGTTGTCTGAATGTTGAGCTTTAAGACAACTTTTTCACTCTCCTCTTTCACTTTCATCAAGAGGCTTTTTAGTTCCTCTTCACTTTCTGCCATAAGGGTGGTATCATCTGCATATCTGAGGTTACTGATATTTCTCCTGGCAATCTTAATTCCAGCTTGTACTTCTTCCAGCCCAGCCTTTCTCTGACGTACTCTGCATATAATTTAAATAAGCAGGGTGACAATATACAGCCTTGACGTACTCCTTTTCCTATTTGGAACCAGGCTGTTGTTCCATGTCCAGTTCTAACTGTTGCTTCCTGACCTGCATATAGGTATCTCAAGAGGCAGGTCAGGTGGTCTGGTATTCCCATCTCTTTCAGAATTTTCCACAGTTTATTGTGATCCACACAGTCAAAGGCTTTGGCATAGTCAATAAAGCAGAAATAGATGTATTTCTGGAACTCTCTTGCTTTTTCCATGATCCAGCGGATGTTGGCCATTTGTTCTCTGGTTCCTCTGCCTTTTCTAAAACCAGCTTGAACATCTGGAAGTTCACGGTTCACATATTGCTGAAGCCTGGCTTGGAGAATTTTGAGCATTACTTTACTAGCATGTGAGATGAGTGCAATTGTGCGGTAGTTTGAGCATTCTTTGGCATTGCCTTTCTTTGGGATTGGAATGAAAACTGACCTTTTCCAGTCCTGTGACCACTGCTGAGTTTTCCAAATGTGCTGGCATATTCAGTGCAGCACTTTCACAGCATCATCTTTCAGGATTTGAAAGAGCTCAACTGGAATTCCATCACCTCCACTAGCTTTGTTTGTAGTGATGCTTTCTAAGGCACACTTGACTTCACATTCCAGGATGTCTGGCTCTAGGTGAGTGATCACACCATTGTGATTATCTGGGTCGTGAAGATCTTTTTTGTACAGTTCTTCTGTGTATTCTTGCCATCTCTTCTTAATATCTTCTGCTTCTGTTAGGTCCATACCATTTCTGTCCTTTATCGAGCCCATCTTTGCATGAAATGTTCCTTTGGTATCTCTGATTTTCTTGAAGAGATCTCTAGTCTTTCCTATTCTGTTGTTTTCCTCTATTTCTTTGCATTGATCGCTGAGGAAGGCTTTCTTATCTCTTCTTGCTATTCTTTGGAACTCTGCATTCAGATGCTTATCTCTTTCCTTTTCTCCTTTGCTTTTCACTTCTCTTCTTTTCACAGCTATTTGTAAGGCCTCCTCAGACAGCCATTTTGCTTTTTTGCATTTCTTTTCCACGGGGATGGTCTTGATCCCTGTCTCCTGTACAGTGTCACGAACTGCAATCCATAGTTCATCAGGCACTCTATCTACCAGATCTAGTCCCTTAAATCTATTTCTCACTTCCACTGTATAATCATAAGGGATTTGATTTAGGTCATTCCCAAATGATCTAGTGGTTTTCCCTACTTTCTCCTTTAAGTCTGAATTTGGCAATAAGGAGATCATGATCTGAGCCACAGTCAGCTCCCAGTCTTGTTTTTGCTGACTGTATAGAGCTTCTCCATCTTTGGTTGCAAAGAATATAATCAATCTGAATTCAGTGTTGACCATCTGGTGATGTCCATGTATAGAGTCTTCTCTTGTGTTGTTGAAAGAGGGTGTCTGCTATGACCAGTGCATTCTCTTGGCAAAACTCTATTAGTCTTTGCCCTGCTTCATTCCATACTCCAAGGCCAAATTTTCCTGTTACTCTAGGTGTTTCTTGACTTCCTACTTTTGCATTCCAGTCCCCTATAATGAAAAGGACATCTTTTTTGGGTGTTAGTTCTAAAAAGTCTTACAGGTCTTCATAGAACCATTCAACTTCAGCTTCTTCAGCATTACTGGTTGGGGCATAGGCTTGGATTACCATGATATTGAATGGTTTGCCTTGGAAATGAACAGAGATCATTCTGTCGTTTTTGAGATTGCATCCAAGTACTGCATTTCAAACTCTTTTGTTGACCATCATGGCTACTCCATTTCTTCTAAGGGATTCCTGCCCGCAGTAGTAGATATAATGGTCATCTGAGTTAAATTCACCCATTCCAGTCCATTTTAGTTCGCTGATTCCTAGATAAAAAGAAAGCTTCTACAGAACAAAGAATACCATTATGAAAATCCGAATGCACCCTCCTGAAAGGGAAAAGAGATCTTAAAAGCATATAACAATAAGGGTTTAATCCCCCAAATACAAAGAGAACTAATACACTCAACAACGACAAGAAACGCCAAACATCCTGAATTTTAAAAATGGGTTGAGGATCTGAAGAGTCATTTTTCCACGGAAGATGTACAGAGACACTCGGCATCACTAATCATCGGAGAAAAGAAAATCAAAAGCAGGCTGCGCTATCACCTCCCGCCTGTCAGAGCAGCTGTTGTTGAAAAGAAAGAAACATAAACGCTGCACAGAATGTGGAGAACAGGAAACGCTCGTGGCCACTGGTGGAAACGCAGCCAGTGCCGCCGCTTTAGTGAAGAGCATGGAGGCGCCTCAAGAAACTAAGGAAAAAGAGCACCATATAATCCAGCAATCCCACACCTGGGTATTCATCCCAAAGCAAGCAAAAACACTAATTCAAAAAATATGTATAACATGCAGCCCATGTTCAGCATTGTTTACTACAGCTGAGATACGGAAGCAACCAAAGTGTCTATCAACAGATGAATGGATAAAGATCAGGTGGGGTGTGTGTGTCACGCCGCATCTTTATCCATTATCTATATAGTGGAATACTATGCAGTCACGAAAAAGAATGGAATCATGCCATTTGCCCCAACATGGATGGACCTAGAGGGTATTAAGGTAGTAAAACAAGTCAGGCGGAAAGAGACAAAAACCACAGGATTTCACTCATATGTGGAATCCAAAACAAACAAAATCAAACAGAAACTCATAGATACAAAGAACAGATCAGTGCCTACCAGAGAAGAAGCGGTGGGGGGCCCGAGATGAGTGCAGAGGTGAGCTGCATGGGGAGGGGTGCAATCGGACCTCTGGTGGCAATCACTCTGCAGTGCACACAGGTTTCCTACTAAAATGTTGTGCACTTGAAACTTTCAGATATTAAAAAAAAAAATGATGGAAGGGGAGAAAGGAGGGAGGAGGAAGCTTCTGTAGTTTAAAAGGGGCTTAACAGGTACATCCACCTATTCAGTGAGCCTTCTTCAGATCTGACTTCAAAGAACCAACTGTAAAGAAAATTTTCAACTGAAAAATTTAAGCACGGATTAGCTGTTTGGTGATATGAAGACATCAGCATCAACTCTAGCACGTGATAAAGCTACTCGGTGAGGTCTATTCGAGAGCCGCATCTTTGGGCAATGCAGTGCCATGCGTGACAGATGAAATCTGATGGGGGCGTGCAGGGGAGGGGAGGGTCACAGAAGCAACGAGAGGAGCCAGGAGCTGCTTGTCGGAGCCCAGCGAGGCGTGTGTGAGCATCCGTCCTACAAGGCTCTCTGCTTGTTCCATGACTGACATCTTACATGACTCCCTTTAAAGCACACGGTGCGGCCGGGAAGACAACATATATAGAAAGATAACCGACACTGCAGCTTAGCACAGGAAAAACCACAACCCAAAGACGCCGGTAGTGAGTCACGGGAGAGAGGAGAAGCATCTTCGGCGGGTGTTCCGGAAGCCCCGAACCTCGGGGTGTGCGGAGCGAGGAGGGGCCAGTGATGGGGGGTGGAGCTGACCCCGGGGCAGGGGGCACAACAGACACACGGAGCCGACCACCTGCCGCCTGAGACGGTATTTCTCTCTTCCCGGTTCCAACATCCGGGGCAGAGGCAGTCGACAAACGGGGCTTGTGTTAAGCTGGGGGCGATGAGGAAGGAGCCAGAGAAGGGGCGCTCAGACTTTATACGCTCGGCTGGGTGGGCACACGCAGCAGGGGCGTTGGCGTCAGCACCATGGAGAGGGGCAGGGGTCCACACACAGGCCTCTGCCTGCCCATCGAGGGCAGGGCTGGCCGTCGGCAGCGTGTGGACAGTGGTGATGGGTGCTGAGCGGGGCCAGATCAGGAAGCACAGCGCTGGGGAACGACGGGCAGCGGGAGGCGGCAAGGCCAGTGAGAGGGGTTCCCGGGGAGCCTGCGGTTTAGAGCGGGCACAGCCCAGGGAGGGGAACGTGGGCAGCAAAGGAGCCGCTGCCCGCAGGCCGCCCGCCAGGGCCACCTGAGCCCAGTGTGCCTTCTTCCCCGAGACAGGAGTGGCCAATGACCACCTACCCTTGCCCGCAGTCACAGCTCTGCACCCCCTCCAGCTGCAGCACCACAGCGGCCGTCTGGACAAAGGGGGGCTGAGGAGAGAGCCACCAGCTGAAGGGCACAATGTGGGCAACAGGGGACTCACGGTGGCTTCAGTGACGCCTCTGCTCACAGGGGGAGCGCTAACCGGAACAGGTTCGCAGTCCCTGTTTTTTTTAATCTGCTACCTGCTTGATGTTATGATTTGCATATCTTCAAAGGAGAAGTCAGACTTGATCGCAATCTCACTTTACATTTTACGGTCTCAGGGAAAGGCTGCTAGAAGAGATGAGGGCCCCGGGCGTCGTAGAGACCAGGCCAGGCCAGCGGTCATCCGTCCCCCAGCGATGACCACTGCGGGGCTGACTCACATCAGGGTGCTGGGGTGTGGCTTGGGGGTCGGTCACTTCACAGGCCCAAGTTCCCTCCAGCAACTGGGACAGCACTCATTTTAGGCTGGGGTCTCCTGGGGACCCGTGATACCCACAGAGTAAGCAGCTGAGCGTGAGCTTGCCCACGGGAGTGGGGAGGCGTGAGAAACAGTGAGGCCCCTTCATAGTCAACCCTGCAGACACCACGTGGGCCCGATGGGCCTGTGACCCTCCCCCCAGCATCTTCAACAAGGCCAGGGAACAGCGAGGCTGCCGGGGCAGGAGACCTACACTGAGCCCCCTGAGTCTGACACCCCTTCCCCACAGGACCAGCCTGGCCACCTCCCCACACCCCGCCCCTCTCTAAGGGGGAGCCTCGGGAAGGGGAAGAGACCCTCGAAGGTCCAGCCTAGGCAGGCGCCAGAGAAAGACTGGAGCCCCCGAAAAGGCGCAGGGTGCTTACCATCGTCTGTGATCGGGGCATCCCTGGGGTCCGTAGGCGAAGGCCATCTCTGGGGGGCCGCCGGCGCCGACAGGACCCGAGGCGCTCTCCAAGGCGCGCGCACAAGGCCGCGGGGCGCGGGGTCGCCGTCCCTGGCGGGCGCGGGGGCCTTTCGGGCCGCGTAGGCGCCCAGCGCAGCCACCAGACGCTGCCTGTCCACCCCGCCGGCCACTTTGGGACTGAGCTCGTCCGGCTGGAGCCGGCGGAGCGTGCGCAGGGGGCGGCCCCCTGCGAGGTCCGCGCGCGCCGCGGGAGCGTAGGTCAGAGCGGACGTCTGAGCCACGAAGGTCAGCACGCTGTCGGCCAGGGGGTCCTCACCCTGCAGGGGCGGGGGACAAACAGCGGGTGAGCGCCCATCGCCAGCCACGCCCCGCAGTGGCCCCGGGTCCGGGCCGCAGGCGCGTCCCAGCACCCCAGGCGCGCCCAGGTTCGCCTCCACCGATGGGCGGGCGCGTCCGCGGTCCTCCCGCAGTCTTTCCACAGCGGCTTTACTGAAGCGCAGCCCGCGCGCCGCGAGCCTCGACCCATCCGTGTGCTCAGCGCCTCCACCGAGCGGCGCGGACACCACCTGTCTGCCGCCCGGACACCCGCACCCCTTCCGGGCTCCCCTCCCGCAGGCAGCGGCTCATCCGCGTCCTGCGTCCTTCTCCCGCGTGTCCCGTGCCGACGCTTCCTGTAGGGCAGCGCCGCGCAGCCTCTGGTGTCTGCTTCTTGCAAGGAGCGGGCTTCCCTTGTGGCTCAGCTGGTAAAGAATCCGCCTGCAACGCGGGAGACCTGGGTTCCACCCCTGGGTTGGGAAGATCCCCTGGAGAAGGCAAAGGCTACCCACTCCAGTGTTCTGGCCTGGAGAATCCCGTGGGCTGTGTAGTCCGTGAGGTCGCAAAGAGTCCCACACGACTGGGCGACTGTCACTTTTTGCCGCCCTTCTCGCCCCGAGCATGCCCACCCCAGGCGCGCCAGCAGGCAGCGGTAGGTGACGCGCTCCCTGGTACCCCTGAAGTCTGCTCTAAGGACAGGGAACGCGCTTGCGCTTTCATTCATCAGCTGGGGAACCTTCGGGTTCTTTCCGCTTTGGGGCCGATGTGAGGAACGCTGCTGTGAACAGCCGTGTACAAGCCTGCGTGTGAACATGGGTTCTTCCTCCTGGCTGACCGGTGGGTGGCCCTGCGCTAACTGTGCAGGAGCCGCGGACCGTGTCCCCGCCGGCCGGCTTGGTGTCCGTGCTCACCGTCTTCTACCGCAATGAGCGCTGTCTGCCTTCGGCCGCCCTGCACCGTGAGGAGGTTCCTGCCGGTTGGGTCTGCGTTTCCTGCCGCGGAGCTACGCCGACCCCTTCTCCCGGGCTGTGTGTTCGGCGGGGAAGGTCCGCCTAGACCTCTCCCTGCCCTGGGGGGTTTGCTGTGGCTCCGCAGAGGGGCTCCCCAGGGCTGCACCCCGTGTCTGACGTCAGTTTCCCTGCAGCTCCCTTTTTCGCTGGTCACTGAAACCCCTTTTGAATCTGATCCTTTTGACGCTGCCGGGGCGCCTGGTTTCACACACAGCGTGGATCCAGGCCTTTCCCTGGCCTCCCCTGCCTTCCCTCCTCACTCAGGACTCTCCCAGGAGCATGTGGTCTCGTCACATTCTGATTTGCCCACAGAACAAGGCCTAGTTTCCTCACCTCGAGGGCAGCTGTACAAACGTTAGAAGTCGCAGTGTCCTGCCTCTGACACGTCATCAAAATTTCAAGGACAAACAGTAATTTCCCACGAGGGTCTGACTCGGCGCGGCTTTCACTGTGCGCTCCGGGTGGGGTGCGGGGCCGCAAGCTCTCAGAATCTCGGGCTTCCCGTTCTCCACGTGCCCCTCCCTCGGGGCACAGTATCGGGCCAGGGGTACGTGCCTGGGGACCCAGCTAAGACGTGCAGCCACCACTGAACCTACAACGGTGGTTCAGACTCCCAAGGCTGCTGTCTGTTTCTACCAATGATGATGCTGGGGCTCAGCCTACAGCACAGATCTGGGGGCAGCGAGCCTGGATCCGGAACCCGCTGCTCTGCGTGCTGCTCTCCTTTCTCACGTAGGAAGCTCGGCCAATCACTTGACGTTTTGACAGTTGGTTTTCCTCTGTTACAGGAGATTGACCACTATCTGTCACATTGCGTTTATTTCTAAAATGATGTAACTGTGCTGTGCTTAGTCACTCAGTCGTGTGCGACTCTTTGCAAGTCCATGGACTGCAGCCCACCAGGCTCCTCTGTCCATGGGGATTCACCAGGCAATACTGGAGTGGGCTGCCCTTCTCCAGGGGCTCTTCCCGACTCAGGGATCGAGCCCAGGTCTCCCACGTTGCAGGCGGATTCTTTACCAGCTGAGCCACCAGGGATGTAACTATAGTTGTCATCAAAATGTTTAATTCCATCCAGCTGGCTGAAATCAACTGCTTTTCCTTTAGAGGAAGAAAAGATTCACAAGGGAGAGAAGGAGGGGAGGAGACAAGACGCCTCCACAGCAAACGGCCCTCTAGCACTTCTGCACAAACTGGGCGCGAGGCTCAATCTCAAGTTCAGCTGAACTCCCGCTGAGCAGGCTGCCTCGGAACGCCTGGGGTCCCAGCGCGGGGCTGGACAGCCTCTGAGAGGCTCATCAACCTGCCAGAAGCACCGGCTCCCTATGTGTGAAGGCAGCTTCTGCTCGAAGGGCCTTCTGTTACGGTCGGTGGAGAGGCGGGTGGAGGCCCCGCAGGCCCTCCGGGTGAGTGACCGTCAAGCCAGTGAGCTCTGGGACCGACTGCGATGAACAGCCTGTGGGGTCCTGTGTGCTCTCAGCCAAGTTAAGGTGAAGAGGGAGAGAGGGTTTTAGCAGGCAGACTGAAATAATAGAAACGCCAGCTCTCCCAAGTCACACCGGGTCCCGTGAGGGACAGCGGGGGCCCTGGTGTCGGGGACTGTGCACCCTGCCGCCGGGTGCCCAGGCCAGCATGGGCTGGGGACAGGGAGCGTCCTCACGGTCACCCCCCGCCTGCGGCTTCACATCCTGACTGAGCGAGCGAGCAGAGGGCGCTGGCCCCTGGCTCGGATCCCGCTTCTGCTCTCAGTGGCCTTTGCCCTAATGGGTCGTCTAACTCCAAGTGCAGTGGGGGTGGCCGTGGCACCCAGCACAGACGTGGAGGGGCTCCCGCTTCCTCACGGCTAGCCCCCGGCCCGCTCACACCAGTGATGTCGCTCTCTTTACCATCTCACACCTGCGCCTCCTGTAAGACTCGGGGACCCGGGCACAAGCCCTGGGGCAGCGATCTGGTGGGCTCTGTGCACTCGCACCTCTGAGTCAATAAGATTCTGGGACAGTTCTCAAAGCCCTGTTTTGAAGGTGTTTTAAACTTCAATTCAACAGACCTATGACCTGAGGTTTCCTAAGATAACACTGAGTAATCGTTAAGACAGCAGTTGCCCAAATCAGGAGATTAGCAACTGAAAAGCAGGAGAACTGGCCAGGCTCCAGCCACCATCAGCAGCATCACCAGCATCACCACCATCACAGCCACCACCGCTGCTGTGTGCTGAGCTCTGGACCACGTTCTACATTCTGGGGTGGGGGGTGGTGGGGGGTGGAACGCCTCAAACATGGGCCTGTCTTCAAACAGCTTGCCGACTGAAATGGAGTCAAGTCACAGACTTGGTAGTGGAAAGAGTATCAAAGAGGTTTGGTGACAGGCAGTTTGGAAGGCAGTAGTCATCCTGAGCTGGGGAAACCACGGCCGCTTCCTGGAGCCACAGTCCGCGTTGCTTCCCTGCCTGGACGTCTCCCCTTGCCCTGAGCCATGCTGGGGCCGGGGTCCTGGAGCCGAACGTCGGGCTACTTCCTCCCACGGAAGTCCGCCGGCCCCAGTCCCAGATCACTCAATTACGAGTTCAGCCTGCCAGAGCCTGCAGGCTCTCGGGTGCCACATGCCAGCTGACGCTGAGTGAAGGAGATTTTCATGTATACACTGGTCACTCACGCTCGTCAGATATTCTCTTGTGCCAAGCATCCAAAACAAATTAGGAAGCCCAAATTGGGCCATCTTTTGACCGCATAACAAACATTTCCTCTAGTTTGTCTCACAGCCTGAAGGCAGCATTGACAAGCACGCTGATCAAGACACATTTGCTGCGGGCGTGACGAAGCAAGGAGCGGTGGCGGTGTCCACAGGCTGCCTAACGAGGGCCCCACAGTGCCACCGGCGGCGGCAAGTCTGGGGGCTGCAGGGGGGCCTCAGAACCTCCACTTCCAGAGCATGAACGGGGTGCCTGCCCTGCCTGCTTGCGCTTAGGCCACAGAGGGCAGTGCTGGCCAGGCGCTCCTGGTCTCTCAGCACAGTGGAGCGGCTGCAGCGCCCCACACTTCAGGCTCCAGTTGCCCTGCCCACTCCCCACGCTGGCAGCCGGAAGATGTTATTCCTACTGACAGCGCTGTCACCAGGGCAGGCGTCCTCCGTCCAGAGCCTCACGCTGGCCCCTCTCTGACCACGGCAGTGCTGTCACCAGGGCAGGCGTCCTCCGTCTGGAGCCTCACACTGGCCTCTCTCTCCCCACGGCAGCACTATGACCAGGGCAGGCATCCTCCGTCCAGAGCCTCACGCTGGCCCCTGTCTGACCATGGTGCCTGTGCTGTCTCTGCTATCAGCTTCTAGAGCTCACGAAATCTGAGGTTGAAGGGGTGTTAAGTTCCAAACCACAGGGGTGACGATTTCCGCAGGAGGCTTACAGCAATGCGAAGCCTGGGTGTTCAGTTCCGAACATCTGGCCATGATGTCACATTAAGTAGCTTGGAACTGGTCTCGAAGACCACTTATGACAGGAAGCGTGTGTGGTGTCCCCTCGACCCCAGCCCTCCCTCACCTCTGCTCCAGCACACTCTCCTCCCGCTCTGTCCTCCGCAGCTGCACCCACGGCCTCACGCCTGCGGTCAGAAGGCCCAGGGGATGCTCCAAAGCAGGCAGCCGCCGGCTCCTGTGCGCCCGGGTCAGCCCGAGGCGGGTGGCATGCGTGCTCCGCCTGGAGGACTACGACGGTCGCAGCATGGGTGGCATTTTCCAACTGCCAGGGCCAGGCCGGGCTTTGACTTGACGTGTTTCCCTTCTTTCTGACCTTCTCAGCCACCCTTGTGTAGAGACACAGTTCAGTTCAGTCACTCAGTCGTGTCCAATTCTCTGTGACCCCATGAATCGCAGCACGCCAGGCCTCCCTGTCCATCACCAACTCCCGGGGTTCACTCAGACTCACGTCCATCGAGTCACTGATGCCATCCAGCCATCTCATCCTCTGTCGTCCCCTTCTCCCCCTGCCCCCAATCCCTCCCAGCATCAGAGTCTTTTCCAAGGAGTCAACTCTTCGCATGAGATGCCAAAGTACAGGAGTTTCAGCTTTAGCATCATTCCTTCCAAAGAACACCCAGGACTCATCTCCTTCAGAATGGACTGGTTGGATCTCCTTGCAGTCCAAGGGACTCTCAAGAGTCTTCTCCAACACCACAGTTCAAAAGCATCAATTTTTTGGCGCTCAGCCTTCTTCACAGTCCAACTCTCACATCCACACACGACCACAGGAAAAACCATAGCCTTGACTAGACGGACCTTAGAGACACCACTAGCCTCATTTCCTGGATTAGGAGACAAGCTCTCCGGGGAGGAGGGGCCCAGCTGGGATCTGGCCCCAGGCCTGGCTTCAGGCGGGGCCCCAGGGAAGTGGCCCCACCGGCAGGCTGCCTGCTGGAAAATGCAGAACTGCGCTCAGCTGGGTCTGGAGGAGGCAACTTGGGGACCTCGCTTTGGCTTAAAAAATTAACATGTGAAAGCTGGACAACAGCTCCAGGCCCGAGTTCCTGTGCTTCCCACCTAATTGCAGTTTTCCTCCGAGGTTTGTGCTCTGGCCATCATGTATTTTCCTTCCACGTAAGCTAAAAACCTCACAGTCCGTGTTAATTATTTTGCCTTAAACATCCAATTGTTTTTGTCCAGAAATTTACAAATATTATGTGGGTTTCTCATTCCTGGCTACTTGCCAATTTACTATTTCTGGTTCTTTTCTTCCCCTTAGCAGATACTGGCGTCTCTGCGTCAACTTTCTTTAAGCTGAGGAATGTCTTTCAGCGCATCCGAGGCACGAGTGTTGCAGACTCGAGTGCTTCCCGCTCCCCTACAGTTGTGAACAGTGCAGAATCCAAGGCGACGGGGTTTTGTGCCCTTTCTGTTGGTTCCACTGTTGTCTGGTCTGCTAACGAGACGTGAGACATCGTCCTTATCAACAGCCCCCGGATGTAAGGCATCTGTTTACCTGAGGATACCGCTAAGATTTTCTCTTTATCTTTGGTTTTCCCCCAATTGCTTATGATATGCCTAGATTTTGTTTTCTCTGTATTTATCCTGCCTGAGGCTCAGCCAGTCTCCTGCATCTATGTTTTGATTAGCTTTATCAGTTTTTGGAAAAACACCAGCCACTACTACTTCTTTAACCATTTCTTCTGCTTCCTCTCTCCCATGTAGGATTCCAACCGTGCAGGTTAGAGTACTTGGCGCTGTGCCCCGTGTCTGGGTGCTTTGTTCCATTTCACACTCTTTTTCTGTATTTTTTCTTTTATTTTTGACCATGTCTACTGACCTGACTTGAAATTCACTGATTCTTCTCTCCACGTGGCTAGTCTATCATTAAGCTTCTCAAATGAGTCCTTCACCTCTGAGCTTCCTTTAATTTCTAGCATTTCCATTTGGTTCTTTTTTACTGTTCCCATCTCTCTGCTGCAATTTCCCATTTGTTCATTTATGTTTTTTCACCTTTCCTACTCAATCCTTAAACATATTTATCTTACTTATTAAGATGTCCTTTTCTAATAATTCCAGCACCTGAGTCATATCTGGGTCTCCTCCTATCCACTCTTTACTCTCTCGACCAGAGTGGCGTTTTGCTGTCCTTCATGGGTCTCCCGACTTTTGATTGCATGTCGGATCAGTCATACATAATTGGGATTGTACGTTTGATTATTGCATGAATGAGCAATGGAGACCAAAGCAAATCATATTTAACCCGTCTTCTCTCCGTCCGAGTCCGTGGAATCTGTCACTGAAATGGTGTGGACTTTGTAGCCGAGTCGGTCAGATTCGGTCACTCCTGCCCACAGTAATGCTGAGGGTAGGCTCAGGCTCAGGTCCAAGCTGGAGTCAGCCTCGAGCGCTGCCTCGCGCTTTGCAGTCAGCCGCCAGCTTTCTGAACCTGGAGCTCTCTCTGATTCACAGCCCCACATGACATGTGCAAGACACTTCTTTTCCTGGCTTTCTGCACTCTACACATCAATCTTTCTCCACCACGTTGCCTCGTCCAAAACTTTCAAGGGGTGAGGTGTGCTCAGCAGGGCTTGGCGCCCCTTGGAAGGACGTCTCCCAGCTCCCGTCTCGGGCACTCGGCGCTCTGTGCAGCCTGACTCTGGGCTCTACCCTCATACTAGTCTCCACTGAAAACGGCTCCTTAAAAACCTCAGCTGCATTCTCCCCCGCTTCCCCCCATGGTTCCTGCCTCCAGGGAAGTCTCTGTGGTCTCTTCTTCCCTAGAAGGATCTCCTCCCTTTCTGAATTTAGTTCATTCAGGGCTCTTTGTATTAGCTCTGTGGGCTTTTTCCTTTAAGGCTATGGTTTAGCAGCTCACCTGGCCTGTTCCTATTGTCAGAGTGGACTGGGGTGGCCTCTTGACGTTCTGCCCTTCGAGATGATCCAAACATCTTCAACTGCTGACTTCTGGGTGTTTGTCCAACACCCATCCTCTGGGAAGCCCCTGACCCCATGTGCCCTTCCGGCTCAAGTTCAGCCAGTCATTAGTACTAAACAACACAGTTCGGCACCATAAATTCAGAGCTCTTCTCTGACGATCATGACAGCTACATGCTTGATGACATACACGGAAAAGGTGATTCCTAAAGTAATCCACCGGAAACTGGTTGCATCACCAGTGTCGAAAGCTTACGCTTCCAACTGAGACATGTCATCAGCTGACGGGTGGGGAGATCGGCCAGCGCTGCCCAAAGCCCTGGCCGGGTCTGCACAAACGCTTCTCACACCCGAGTCCATGTCAGCTCATCGGAGAGATGACCAGGGCTTTCTCCTCAGTTAAACCCTGGACACAGAAGATAATTTCTAGACTTTTGCACCTTTTTTAACATAATGAGAAGCATCTATCTCACACAGAATAAAAACGCCTGAGCCAGAAGCCAATGTTGAGAAGCCGCTATCTCAACACAGCATAAAAATACCTGAGCCCTAAGCTGCCGAGTGCTCCTTTTCTGAACCATCCTTGTGACCATCATGCTCAAACAGCCGCACGGTGAGACGAGCACAGAATCCGTTCTTCAAACTGGGCGCTTCTGAGAGGCGAACGGCTCGCTGGATTGCAAGGAGCAGCAGCACACCCAGCCCGGCCCAGGCAGGACCCCAGGGCCTCATTTTCGGCTGGGACTCTCAAAGCCCGGCCCCGGCAGGGCCCCAGGGCCTCATTCCCGGCTGGGACTCTCAAAGCCCGGCCCAGGCAGGGCCCCAGGGCCTCATTCCCGGCTGGGACTCTCAAAGACCGCAGAAGCCAGACCTGCTGGCAGGTGGCAGCTGCTGAAGGAGGCTGGACAGGACCGCGGTGTGTCGGCAGCCGTGTGTCCTGAGACAGAGAGAGGCCTGGGGCACAGGCGTCGTCTCGTGGGCAGCCCAGGGCAGCAGGGCGCAGCCTTTGGAGGAATGACTGGTGCCAGCAGAGAGCAGTGGCTCCCCCTCGATGGGGCAGGTGCCAGACAGCCCGCCCGGCTCTGGGCCCTCTGAGCTGGGGTGGGCACTGAGGCTCTGCGGGCATCCCAGGGTCAGAGCCTGGGCCCCGAGAGGTGGGCAGAGCTGAGCCCGCACTCCTGGGCATCGCCAGGGCCCCTCCCAGAGGACCAAGGCCCCACCTCCCATTCCCCACTGGGCCACCATCACCCCTAACCCCAGTCTCCTGGGCGCTGACAGCCACCCGGGGCCCAGGGGGCAAGGCTGCCCCACGTGTGTTTCCAAGTCTGGTGCCAGACAGAGCTCACGCCATAGAGTGCCCAAACCTGAATGAGAAATGGGCCGGCGGGCTTAGGACTGACCACCACGGGCGGCCATCGCCGCCCAGCTGAGCAGCCGCCAGCCCGCCTGGGACCTGGGCTCAAGGCTTCATTCGGCGCCACCAACATCTCATCAGGAAGGCCCGTCCAACTGCTTCACGGGGAGACTTCACCGGAACGCCTTCCGCTCAGACTTCTCCCTCGCCTGTCGCTGACCGAGTGCCTCGTCCCCGCCTTCTCGCCGCGTGCACTCCACGCGGGTCGCTCGTTACCAACTGCTCATGCCCGCTGCCCAGGCACCCGCCCCGGGGTCCCCACGACGGAGTCGGGATGCCCACGGCCGGAGCCGAGGCTGGGCTGGTAAAGACTCGCCGGGCCACTGGAGGGAGCCCCAGACGATTTCTGTTTTACATTCTCAAATCCCCAGCATCGAGAGAGCGAGGAGCGAGGCTGGCTTTCTGCTGTGAGAGGAGACGGAGTCCGTCCTGCCGGCGGTGTGCCGGGCAGCGGCCTCGCCCCTGGGTGCTGGGCGGGCGGGGGCACAAATCAGATTTTCTTCGTGAGCAGGCCACGCCCCTGTGAGTCTCTCATGGAGCCAAGCACACCTTTGAGCATCCAGCAGATGGCTTTCAGACTTGACCTGGTTTCCGTTTTGCCTCTAAAACAGGGATGACTACTTCTAGAAACTACAATGAACTGAGCCCTGGGCTGAGAGCTTCATCCTCCCACTGATGTCCAGACCATCACTGCCCAACGGCAGGACCCGGGAGGACAGAGAAAGGGAGCGGCCTCCCAAGGCAGCACAGCACCAGCGGAGGAGCCGCAGCGTCGGAACCCCGGGCATCTCTTGCGCTGCCCTCTGCCGGCCGCCAGGACAGGGTCCTGGCATCGATGCAGCCCCATGGTACCCAGCTCGGTGTCTGCTTCACAGAAAGTGCAAGGTGGAAAACCCGAGTTTAACATTAAAATACACAGTGTGGTGCTCGCCTCAGCAGCGCCGCATGCGTGCTACATCCCTTCAGTCGTGTCTGGCTCTGTGCGACCCTATGGACAGCAGCCCTTCAGGCTCCGCTGTCCACGGGATTCTCCAGGCAAGAATGCTGGAGTGGGCTGCCACATCCACCAAATAAACAGCGTCAGTGCAGCCGGGTCAGCAGGGATACGGCCTGCGCTGAGGAGCTTGCAGAAGGCTCACAGGAGAGCTTTCAAACCCCCCACCCTGCCCCGCTCAGGCGGCTCCCTGGAGCAGGGGGCCAAGGGCTGGAGTGGGGATGCAGACCCTCCCTCTTTGTGCGATTCCCCTCCGGGGCCTGCGCTCGGCCGCCCCGTGCTCCACACGGCCGCCCTGCACGGGCCCCAGAGCCCAAAGCCGGGAGGGGTCTGAGAACCGGGCTGAGAACCGGGCTGACGCGGGCCGCTCGGGCTGCAGAACCTGGGGAACCGAGTCAGCGCCCCTTCTCCAGGAGCTACGAGCAGGCTGCGGAAAGGGGCGTGTTTGCCACCAACACCCAGGGCACAGCGTGGCAGAGGGACACAGCTTGGCGGAGCAACCCAACCCGCCCCGGGGTTCTGGCGCGCGGCCTGGGGCAGGCCACCAGGGGGCTGGGGAGTGACCTGACCAAACCTGGGGGTGTTCATCCGCCTTCCGGGCAGCCTCTGGGTCAGACCCAAGGCCGAGTTCTGCAGGCGGCAGGAGTGCGGCTGTCACATACCCCGCCCTCCCGAGCACGCGGACCTGGGTGCTGCCCCCAGAGCCCCTCCTCGGCATGCGTGAGGGCCCCGGACGCCACCTCTAGGCCCTGCTCCCCCAGGCAAGTGAACAGCTGGCAGTGCCGCTTTAACCGGCTGTCATGAAAGCACACCTCCTTTCCCATCCAGAAGGTTACGAGACTGCTCGATGCATTTGTAAACTGTTCTTTTCCATGGGCTTCGAGTCCCAGAGGTCTCCAGAGCAGACTGGCCCCGCTGCAGAAGGAACTCCCACCCGAGGGCCTGACAGCTGGCACACAGGACGCCCCGAAGGAGCGGTGCCCACGGACAGCTGTCAGGGGGCGCAGGAAGACAGGGGTGCACACAGGCCCTCCAGGGGGCGGGGAGGCCCCCCGTCCTTCCACCCCGCCCACCACTCGCCCGGGACATGGTGGGGAGAGCCCAGAGGGGCCGCAGGCACGGGAAACATCCCCTGTGTGCGCCTGGACAACGAAACACCCCGAGAACAGGGCCGCGAGGGTCACCGCCCCGACCCGAGGGCTGCGAGGCTCACCTGGGCAGGTGGCCTGTCCAGCTCCGGCCCTGGGAGGGCGTCGGCGGCGGCGGCTGCCTGGGACAGGGCCTCCAGGTAGGGCAGGTAGCGCTGCAGGGCCTCGGCCAGCACGCCACCCTCCAGGCTGAGGCTC
The DNA here is from genome assembly GCF_003369695.1 of Bos indicus x Bos taurus. Taxonomy (NCBI): domain Eukaryota; kingdom Metazoa; phylum Chordata; class Mammalia; order Artiodactyla; family Bovidae; genus Bos; species Bos indicus x Bos taurus. The sequence continues at coordinate 769,338 of NC_040079.1, read as the reverse complement.
CGCTCGTCTGGGACGCTCTGCTTCGAGCTCCTGGGAAGGAGAGGGAGGCGTCAGGCGGTCCTCAGGCACAGTGCTGGCTCTGCCCTCAGGGCCCACAGCGGGCAGGGGGGCAGCAGGGCTGTGCAGGCACTCAGGCACCAGGCCAGGCGGCGAGGGCTGGCAGCAAGGGCCCGACCCGCCGCTCACACCGCCCACGGTGGTGCCCTGTCTGCACCCAAGCCTGGTGCTGGGACACAGGTGAACCTGGTGAGCGAACCCTGACTTACTTTCTCAACAGCCGCCCCACCACTGGGGGCAGAGACAAGCCGGAATGGGGAGTCGGCCAGGACTTACTAAGTGCAGGGAGAACCTCAGCGGCAGAGAGGCTTCCCGGGCAGGGAGGGGAGACTGGCGAGCGCTGGGCCCGCCGCCCCCTGCTCTGGGCCTGTCTCCGTCAGCGGCCTCCCCTCCACTCCCCGCCGGGTGCCAAGGAGCAGGCACAGAGGGTGAGAAGGTCGTGCTCACCCACCTCCCGGAAGAGGGGAACACAGGGGTCCGCAGGGCATTGGCTTGCTAGTCAGCTGACGGGGAGATGACCCCGGGCCCTCCTGGCGCCCCAGTGTGACCACAAAAGGCAGGCAGCAATCCTGGGAAGCTGCCTGGAGGAAGGGACCTTGTTCGCGTGGGTTTTCTTGCTCTTTGCTCTCCTGAGAATCTGCATGGGGCCTCGGCCACAGTCAGCACTGGCAACAGTGTCCGCTGAACAAATGAGCTTGGAAACACGTGGTAGGCTCAGGTGACGCCGAGTTAGCGCAGAACCTGTGTCCCCACCGCTGACCTCGCAGAGGGCGCCTCTCCAGCACCAGGAAGGGCAGCCCTGTGACCAGACTCTGCTGTCACTGGGGGTGAGTTCAGGACAACCAGTGGTTGCCTGCGGTGAATGGCAGTGATGCAGGTCATGAACTTGGGAAAAAAAATGTCCTGTTTCCTTTTTCTTTAATGACAATGCATTTTAAAATCATGTAAAACACAGTACTCAGCCCCCGTTGGACTCGGACAACTGCAGACGCCGTCTGTGGGCACAGGAGTGGGCAGGCTCCGAGGGAGCCGCACACGGCTCACAGTGTGCTCTGCGGGAGCTCGGCAGCCGGGCGGCAACCGAGAGCCACAGACTGCGGCCGGAGGCCCCGGCGTCCTCGCAGCTGCCACGTGCGCTTGCCGCTCACACAACTAAACGCTGGGTTTCACCTGTGTTTGTTTCGCATTAACTGCCGGAAGTGCCCCAGAGATTGGAGGAGGCTAGCCCGGCCCCCAGCAGAGGCAGCACTCCCAGCCCGGGCCGAGGGTGAGTGCCTGTCTGCTGACTGCCTCATTTCTCCCGTCCTTCCCCTGGTGTTTGTGTTTGCAGAGACGTGGGTTTTCAGGAACAGCTGGATTTTCATGTTTACTTACAAATGCATCAAGTATGGTAAAAGTCGTGATACCTGCAGGAAAGGGTGGGCAGAAATGGGCCTGCGGCGCTCCCAGCCAGGCGCGGTGGGCGGCCGTCATGCGGGAAGGCCGTGGACACGGCGAGGGACAGAGAACGGGCTGCCTCTGTGCGCCCGGAGCTGAGAGCAGGGCTGGCCTCGCTCTGCAGCCAGAAGGCGGCCTGCAGCCTGTGTGCAGAAGAGACTGCCCGCTGCCTGGGTCTCCTGTGGGAGACCCGCGCCAGCCCCGGAGCCCCGAGGGTCAGGGCTCTGGAGCCTGTCATCACCACCGCCCCTTCTCCGAACTCCCCGGGACCAGAGCCTGCACAGCTCAGGCCCGACCGAGGGGAGCTCCCTGGGCACCCGGGCAGGATCTCGCTGGGCTCGAGGGCCCAGCCCCCTGCCCCCCGGCCTGGTGTCTTCTCAGACAGCAACCTGAAGAGGAGGGATCTGGCCGTCATCCAGGTGAGAGGGCGAGGCCTGGCACGTCGCTGGGTCTCACGACGACGCCAGCTCTGGTTGTGCCTGGAAGCCGCGGGCAGAGCCGAGCTGCTTCTATGAGCGCGTCTCGTGTGGGTGTCTAGGTGTGTGTGTATCTGTGTGTCTGTGTTCCTAGGTGTGTGTATGTATCTAAGTGTGTGTGCCTGTGTGTCTATGTGTCTGTGTGTGTGTGTGTGTCTGTGTGTGTGTGTGTATCTGTGTTCCCAAATGTGTACCTAAGTGTGTGTGCCTTTGTGTCTATGTGTCTGTGTGTGTGTCTGTGTGTGTGTATCTGTGTTCCCAAATGTGTATCTAAGTGTGTGTATCTGTGTAACTCTGTGTGTGTGTATCTGCGTGTGTGTCTGTGTTCATAAGTGTGTACATGTATGTAGCCATGTGTGTGTGTCTGTGTGTTTTGCAGGTGTTGGGTAAGGCTGTGTTACTAACAACCATATCCACTTTCAGTGACCAGGGAACAATGTTTTAAGTACTTTACTCCAAGCATGACTGTTACCTACACATGGTAACAAACATCTGTTACCTACATGTGGGTCTTTACTGTGGTTTAGACACAGTCAAGGAATGTTCCCTGGTGTCTGAGATGATACAGAATCTGCCTGAAGTGCAGGAGACCTGGGTTCCATCCCTGGGTCGGGAAGATCCCCTGGGGAAAGGGATGGCTCCCCACTGCAGTCTTCTTGCCTTGGAAGTCCCATGGACAGAGGGGCCTGGTGGGCTATAGTCCATAGGCTTGCAAGAGTCACACACAGACTGAGCGACTGACACTCTAGCAGTGCACAGGGTGCAGATGGGTGTGACTTCCCACTTGGGGTCACGGAGAACAGGCTCCTGGCCACTGTTTTCACAGGGAAAGTCTGGTTCTTAAGAACAGGCCACTGATGTGAGGGGCTCGATACCCACGTGTATTTCATACGAACTAGGACCTACAGAAAATCTCCACATTTGAGCTTAATTATCACAATTAACAAAACTGTCCTGTTGTTATTTCTGAAGCCTTTTCAAGTTACATTGGCTCAGACTTAATAGGATGTAAACGATCAGGAGCCACACGGTTCTTTGCGTCTCAAATCATGGCTATCGCTTACCTGACCACTTTTTAATGGATGAGATTTCATGCTCCGTGTTGTCAGCGTGATTTAACTGACGTCAGTTTACGTTTCTGGTCCTTTGTCTATTTCTCTCACTAATTGCTGATCAATGCAAATAGAACCGCCTCACAAATGTGCCTTTAAATGGTCTTATTCATCTTCCCGGGGGTCTGTGCTGGAGGACTGTTTGCGACACTCTAACAAGTAACAGCGACGGGCACAGCCGTCACCACGCTGAGACGTCGCAGGAATTAGCTTGCAGCCTGACTTCTGCCCTGTCATTCTCTTGAAGCAGATCAAAGCTTCGTAAGCGTCCGTTCTCTACCTCGGAAGACCAAGCGTGTCATCTCCACTGGTCACTTTCCCACCCCCTGCACTGACCTTCAGGCTCCAATAACACAGGCTGCTTTACGGTGTCCCCCAGTTTGCTACAGGAAAGACTCCGAATTATAAGTAGAATCGTTGCAAAGAGCACGCCACAGCCTGGCTCTCACTCCCTTTGTCCACAAGCCTAACCCATCTAACCATCATTTACTTTTGGAAATGGTTATTTCTAACCATTTTATTTTTCACGGAAGCAGAGCTCACAGCTCAGTCACGTCCTCTGAGGAACGAAGAGCCGGCAGGATTCTGGTCACTGAGATGACTCCTGTAGTCACCAAGTGCCACGAGGTCTTTCACCTGCTCCTTCCTTCTTTAGTCAACAGCTCTGGGCTGGACGCCCCCCGGGCACGGTCCATGCCAGCTGCCAGGGCCGGGCCGGGATGGAGGTGGGGCTCAGACCTGTCACTTCAAAACCTCCCTGGAGAGCCTAGGGACGACGGCCGCAGACTGAGTGTAAAGTGAGAGGCTCGGCTACAAACGCCAGAGGTGGTGGAAGCAGAGTCACGGTCATGGGGGAAGAAGGGCAGAGGAGTCAGGGGTCTCACGGAGATGCCCAGGGGCTCCAAAATGCCACGTGACACTGTTTGTAAAAGCCACCTGCCAGTCAGAGCATCCAAAGGGCAGGCTTTCAGAGGGTGAGTGAGGCAGCAGAACCCAGAGGACACAGGCACAGCAATACCAATCGTAGAAAAGTGGGGTCAAGACAAAGAGCAATAAAGACGGCAAGGCTCCATCTAACCACAGCAGGTGTGACGCCCACAGTGAGGAGGAGATGCCGGGAGCTGGGCTGGGTGCCAGACCCCCACGCGTGTGAAGCAAAATACAAATGGAAATAAGGCTTTTGCCTGAGACATTTCAATAAATCAAAATATAAATAAAGAATTTGACTCTGAGTAATTTATACATAGTTATAAATTTTATGTCTAACCATCTATAAAAATGTGCTCTTTAATAGTGGATACAAGGTTTTTAAGTATCCACTGAAAATTAATAAACATGTGGTATAAACTAGGCCACAAAGAAATCCCAAATTTCTAAAAAGAAAAAGCTGAACATGTCACATTCTCTGATGAAAATGCAGTAAAAGTAGACAGTAATTTAAAGTCTAAAGAAGACATGAGTAGGACGAAATGCGAGCCTGCACTTACTGCTCCCACAGGGTGCACAGCTACAGTGGCAGATAATCGAGAACACAGGCAAACGGGCCTGTCGACATCGCAGGACGACGCCAGAACCACGCTCGCAGGCGAACGCACAGCCGCAAGTGATGAAAAGATAAGGACAAAACTTTCAGCTCAAGAGCTTCATTAAAAAAAAACAAAACAGTAAATACGTCTAATGATAGTAGAAAGAGGAAAATCCAGGAGATAACTCTTTTTATAAACTGTGTTAAAGGGTAAAGATAGACGTGGATGGCAAAGTGTAATAACCACGCGTGCAATGAGCAAGTTTTAAGTGATAACACAGCACTGTGATCACACGAAGTCAACACAACTGGGAATCCCTGTGGAAAGGATGAGAGTGCTCTGCAGAAATGTGAAGGCTCCAAATTCACACAGTGAGACCTGTGAGCATATTTCACCAATGATCTGAGAAGACAGTGGGAGTGGTACGGGATTTAACCACACAGAAAGATCGTTTAAAATATATACTGGGCAGCAGACAATTCAACACTGAAGAAAATTTAGCAGGAGGTTTTCGAAAAGAAGGAACATTATTCCATGCATATCCATGTGCATCATTCCGCGTGTATGTTTCCTGACAAACACCGAGGGAGAGCCTGGGCGGCCAGGATTCCCGTGCTGGCTGCTGAGTCACCAGCAGATGCCCGACGGGACGCGCAGCATCTCCAGTAAGGGAGCCACTTGCAGAGACACCGCAGGACCAGGAGAACCGCAAGCTCACGGCGGAGAATGGCTGGGTCTAGGGAGGGAGGGCTTGAAGAGGCAGAGTGGGGGTCCGAGTGGCTGTGGCCTTGGCAGAAAGGTGGCTGTGCTGCCAGCCCTGCCTGCCAGCTGGGGGTGAGTCTACCCCAACCCGCCGAGCCTGAGGCCAACGCCTGCTGGTTGCCTGCTGGAGGCCAACGTCTCCTGGGGTGGAGTATGGTGGGGCAGCTATTGGGGAGCATCCCAGAGTGCCACCCCCGGCACAAGGCTCTGCCTTTAGAGCCAGACGGTTCGTTTATTCGGGTTCAACACCCTCGAGAAAGACATGATCCGTCTAGCCCAGGAGGCTATGAGCCCAGTTCCACTGGCGACCACACCTCGTTCACGGGCGGAACAGACCACAAATCTGCTTCTCCAGAACGGGGCACATGAAGAGCTACCAGCCTCACACAGAAGACTCCATATGGAAGAGAAACAGCCCAGGAACATACAGAAACACTTCTATACGGACACAGGTCGTGCACAGGAAGTTCATATAGAAAACTCCAACCTCTTCACATGTGTATTTTTAAACTTTTAATCTCACTTGTAATCTAAAAAGCCACGTTATTTTTCACAGCAAACGGGCAACTGTTTTAAATGACAACATCACCAGTGGTAAGAACGTGGCTACCTGGGTGTGGCCCTCGTCTGACTTCTCAGGCATTCTCTCTGGAAACTCTCTTTCTGTGAGGCGACCTGGCCTTCCCCACGCTCGGCACCTGTCCAGCCGGGGCAGCTGTTCTGCTCTGCCTCCTGGCGCTCCCGACCCCCCGCGCCGTGGCCTCCTCTGTGGCGTCTGAGGTTGCCTGGGACAGTGCAGCCCGCTCAGGAGCCTCGGCGCCAGCAGGAAGGCGCCGTGGGCTGTGTGAAGCGCCCACGTGTCGCTCAAAGACCAGCGCGAAGAGTGTGAACCCGCCCAGATGAAAATGGACAGCCTGACTGCTTTTTGAGTGTTATTTTTGCAGAACAGACTCCCGAGGCAGGTTCTCATTGATGAAGCTCAACAGACCAGTGAGGATGACAAGGCAGAGCTCCCACCTCCCCTCAAGACGCGCACAGCCTGGCCGGGGAGGGCCGCCGGTGCACGTGCTCTCACGTCTGGCGCGTTGACTCTGCGGGACCCGGCGGCCTGGCTGCCCCTCTGCTGGACGGACTGAGCAGGAAGGAGGAGGCCAATGCTTCTGCACTGGGATTTCTCTACCCGAGGCTGCGGGCAGACGGTGGGCTTCCCCGTTAAGCCGAAGGGGCGGTCCCTTCCCTGCTGTCTGACCTTGAGGAGCAGCCGCCCGTCAGCTTGGGGACGGCAGCCAGCTCCCGCACGCTGCCCATGGGCCGCCCCTCCCCTCCCCAGGCCGGTGTCCTCCTGCACAAGTGGGCAAAGCTTCCACACCCTCCGCACGTGTGCGGAGACGACGAGGTGGAACAATCCGGCTCTCACAGGCTGCTGTGCTGGGGGCCCGAACGCGGCTTCCATGGCTTAATTTGCTTTTTGTACTAAACTGAGCATAAATTCTTACTGGGAAATGAGAATTCTTGACCCTCCTGCTTTTAACCAAGGCTCTGGAGACGCAGACTCTCCAAGGGTCCCGGGAAGGGAGATAGACCCTTGGGCACGTCCGTTGTTGAGACCAATCCCTTGTGGGAGGGTCCCCCTCACACCCTCCCCGGGGGCCAGGACCCTGTGGTGGGGGGAGTCCCATCTTCCCCTTCCCCACATCCCAACTTCCGGAGCATCTACACCAGAGAGACGGGGCTCTTCGCTCCATGAAACAAGGAGAGGGCTGGTGGACATGGGCCAGGGAAGAGACACGAACAGGTCCGCTTTACCTGGCGGGGCTGGACGCCTCGGGGTGGCGCGGGTGGGTCTGGGGAAGGCTGGCGAGCTCCCGGGCCATCACACGCTGGGTGGAGTCATCCTGCCACGTGAGACCTGGGGAGAGAGTGGCAGGCACCGTGTTAGTGTGGAGGCTGAGCCGGAGGCCCTGCTGCGGTCCCCGAGCCACTGCTGGGGTGCTCTCCCGCAATCTCACCAATCAGCCAAGGCCCCTCTCTGCGGTTTCTTATGAGCTCTTCTCCTTATCAAACCCCAGCCCTCCGCCTAGACCAGAAACGTGGTGGGTGCTTTGCTATATGAACAACACAGGCGGGGCGGGGCCGGGCTGGACAGGAGGTGAGCGCCACGGTCAGCAGACAGACTCTGTTCACGGGGAAGACGCGACCCTTCTGCCTGGGGAGGCCTGGCCACAGGAGGTGCTCCTCACCCAACAGTGAGCCAGTGGCCAGTGCTCCGCGCCGCTCCACCTGCTCGCGGCTGCCACGTCCTGGCTGTTTGCTCCTCACAACCCTGACCTGCTTAAGAGCCACATGTTGGAAATGAAATAAGGGTTATTGTTACTATGAAAGCAATTATCATGGGGCTTAATGTACTGTATCTGGGAGCCAATTACGTTATATTTAATACTCAAATGTTATGACAAAGAGCTTTATAACAAGGGCGAAGTAGTTATGAAGGCAAAATCCATGTGCCTATGCATTAATTACATGCACTGCAGATCACATGATAATTATGCTCAGAATTACCAAATAACTCCCAAGAATAATTATTATGCAATTTGTACATTTTAGATCTTATGGTAACACTTTAGCACTTAGAACTACCCCGTGCAATTATCCATAATTATCTAATCACTAAATATCATGTAATTACAGAGATATATTTTTATGCCCTGTACAAAAACACATTACCAAAAACCTTCGCAACAGGACGGCTGTGCTTGTTTGCGTGTGTGTGTGAGCGGGGAGCAAGCAGGTCCACAGCTCGCTGAGAACACTTATTCTGGGCAGAATTAGAAGAACGTCTCGCACATAAGCTGCCTTCATGAACACACTTCAGTAATTTTCAAATGCAAACCTAACATTTTTTAAAATTTACGAACGGCAAGATTCAAACAGCTGGATCACTTCTAAGTCTCAGAAGCCCGTGGCCTTATCCTGAGCGGGAGCTGCAGGAAGTGCAGCCGTGGGCAGCTCAGCTTCTGCCCTGACAACTCGGGGGAGGTCGCTGCAGGGAGACCAGCCCCAGAGGCACAGCCGCCCTTGCTTCAGGATTACATACGCTTACTGTCAGCAAGCATGCTCCACGCGACAGGCACGGCGAGAAAGCACCCCACATGGAACGTGCTCGTGTGGCTGTCACTGGCCCGTTCCCCGAAGACCCACAAGCGAGAGCACATTTGCAACACAAGCGTAGTATCTAGCACCTCGGACCCGGAAAACAGGCCTGGTCTTATTCCCCAAAGTCTGGTCTCCGCGTTGACGTCCACCAGGAACAGAAAGAGTCAAGAGCACAGAAAGAACTTTTGGTGGAAAAAAGTTGAAGTTAAAATTTAAATAACAGAGCTTTGATAATATTTTTATCTGAAGAGCGCAGCAGCCTGAGTCATGCCAACTTTGGGGTCTGTATGGGCCAGAGAAGAGCGCTGAACCCCTAGCCCAGACCACTCAGCTGTCCTGGCATGGGCAGAAACGGGGTGCTTGGGTAGAGAGTCAGAGGAAGGCGCAGCTCCGGGGGCTGGGCGTCCCCGGGAGAGACCGTCCCCGTCTGGAAGACAATGAGACACGTGGGCCGCGCTCGCCCCTGCAGCACAGCCGGTCCCTGGAAAGCACACATGGGCAGCTGAGAGCACAGAAAGCAGACGGCCAGGGGCCAAGAAGCAGGTGCTGGGCCCCCGGGGCCTCCCTGGCTTGTGATCTCAGGCTTAGAGCTGAGTCACCAGCAGCCCGGGTGCCGGCCAGGCCCCAGTGAAGCCACCTCGCTCCCATGAGAGGGTCAGGAGAGGAGCCACTGAGCAGCTGCAGACAGAACAGCTCCACTCCCACCAAGCACCACAGAGGCCCACAGGGGGCCTGGGCGTCCTCCTCCTGCGGCCAGGGCCCCTGCCAGTGTCGGCAGAGCAGCTGACGGGGAGGGGTCTTTCCTCCCCACTGGGGGGTCACAGCTCCGCGGGCCCCAGTGGAGACCAAGCGGGGGCTCAGACTCCCACCGACCCCACTGCGCAGCAGTGAGGACAGGAGCTGGCCCTCAGGGGTCCGCAGAGCTCCGGGGGGCACCTGGGCTTCCACCTCCACCGGCAGCAACAGAGGCCCCACCCCACCTCAGCAGAGCAGTGCCAGGAAAAGGCAGCTACTGCACAAGTTTCAATGAAATGCGGAGTCTCATAATATAATCCCAAACGCCCAGGCTTCCACAGAAAACCACTCTCGCCAAAACCAAGGAAACGTCAAACTGAAAAAAAGACAGTCCGCAGACACCAACACTGAGAGGTTGGCCTTATCTGACAAAGACGTAACACAGCCACGATACAAATGCTTCAGGGAACAATCACGAACACTCTGCAAAACAAGTGAAAAGTGGGAATCCTCAGTAAAGAAATGAATATAAAAAGGACCAAGTGAAAATGTTGTAACTAAGAATACAACAACCAAAATATACAGCTCAGTGGACGCCCTTCATTGAAGGATGGAGGGGACAGAGAGACGAATCAGGGACCTGGAAGAGAGGACAATAAAAACCACCCAATGCCAGCAACAGAGAGAAGACAGTCTGAAAAACAAGGACCGAGCCTCTGGTTGTGGGGCTATAACGAAAGAACTAAGGTAATGTAGGAGTCCTGGGAGAAGAGGAGAAAGAAGGCAGGGCTGAAAATCTACTCAAAACATAATAATAATGGCTGAAAATTTCTCAGTTTTGGCAAGAGATAAACTTGAAGCTCCAATATCTTGGCCACCTGATGGAAAGGGCCAGTCATTTGAAAAGGCCCTGCTGCTGGGAAAGATTGAAGGCAGAAGGAAAAGGGGACGACGGAGGGTGAGATGGTTGGATGGCATCACCGACTCAGTGGACATGAGTTTGAGCAAGTTCTGGGAGACACTGAAGGACAAGGAAGCCTGGCGTGCTGCAGTCCATGGGGTCGGAGGGAGTTGGACCCGACTCAGTGACCGAACAGCAACATAAACCAAAAGAGCCCAGAAGCTGAGCACCCCAGGCAGGATGAGCCCCAATCGCCTCCAAGACACTGATAATTAAACTTCTGAGACCTGAATGCAAAGAAAAAAATATTGAACATAGTCAGAGAAACGATGCCTTAGCTACAAGGGGAACATAATTCAAATGACAGAGGATTTCTCATTAGAAACCAGGCTGCTGCTGCTGTCGCTGCTGCTGCTAAGTTGCTTCAGTCGTGTCCAACTCTGTGTGACCCCATAGACGGCAGCCCACCAGGCTCACCCCGAAACCAGGCAGGCCACGTCAAATCACATGACATTTTTCAAGAGCTAAAAGAAGAAGCTGTCAGTCCAGAATCCTGACAGACGGCCAATCCAGATGCCTGGCAAAAGTGCGGTTCAGGAATGACGGGGCAAAGAAGACATTCTCAGGTAAGTGAAAATGAGAGCCGACTTTACCAGCAGACCTGCCCCAAAAGTACTGCTGAAGGAACTTCCCTGAATAAGGTGATGGCAGAAGGAACCTTGGAGCATCCAGGGGAAAAGCATGGAAAGGAAAGACACGAGGAACTGTGATGAGCGTCCCTCTTCTGAGCTTTCTAAGGTATGTTGGACAGTTGAAGCAACACTATGATGCGCTCCTCAGTATATGCAGAGGAAATATTTAAAATAATTATAAAAAACAAGGGAACGAATCATAAAGGGAGGTAAGGGTTCTATACCCCACTCAAAATGGTAAAATTATGACACCAGTAAACGGTGAGACTTTTGTATATATAATGTACTATCTGTACCAGCCACTAAAAAGGTTAACAAGAGGCAGATCTACAGATACATTAAAATGGATTTGTAAAGACTATTAGCCTGAAGTAATGTAGGAAAAGAATACAGATAAAAGAGAACACATAGAAAACAAAAAATAGGACTTTAAGTCTTAATAAATCAATAATTACATTAAATATAAGTAAATAGGTTAAGCAAACCAATGAAGATAGACACTGAGTGGATTAAAAACGCATGACCCAACTATATTCTGTTTATAAGAAACTCACTCCAATATTTGAGTGGAAGTAAAAGGATAAAAAAACATATATCATTAATCAAAGAAAAATAGCACCAGTTATTGTAATAGCACATGAATTAGTCTTCAAAACAAACAAACTTACCAGGGACCCAGACATAATATAATGATGAAAGGGTACATTTGCCAAGAAGATACATCGATTCTAAGTGTATACACACCGAACACCAGAGCTGCAAATAGGAGAAGCAGAAACTCTCATCATCTCAATTACCCTCCTAAACATGTGCGTCTTCATCCAACTAAGGCGGACCATGTCCTGGAACACAAATAAAACTCAGCAAGACGAAAAGAACCAGAATCATTCAGAGTATGTTCTCCAGTCACAATGGAGTCAAACTGGAAATCAAAAACATAAACATAACAAGAAAAGTCTCCAAACACTTGCAACTTAAACAACACTTCTAACTAAGCCACAGGTCAAAAAGAATCCAAGGGGAAAATACACTGAACTGAGTGAACACGGAAACACAGCATACCAAAATCTGTGCTTGAAGCTGCACTGAGGGAAAGTTTAAGCACTAAATACCTAGATTAAAAAGACTCAAATCAATCATATAAATCCCCACATGAAGAAGCTAGAAAAAGGAGAGCAAAATAAACCCAAAGAAGGAAAGAGAAGGTATCAATAAAACTGCAATATAAAAATAGAGAAGTCAGTGAAAACAAAAGCTGCTTCCCTGAAAAGATCAGTGAAATTGGCAAACCTCTAGCAAGACTGACAACGAAAAAGGGAGAGCAGTCACGATGAACATCAGCAGTGAAACAGGGACAGCAGTACAGACCCTGCTGACCTCCAAGGCAACAGACAAGCCCCCCCCCCACACACAGAGCAACTGAGATCAAACGGACCGCCCCCCCCCACACACACACAGCAACTGAGATCAAACGGACCCATCCCTTGGAAACACAAACCACCACAACTCACCCAGTATGAAGCAGATCATTTGATAGCCCTATAATTACTAGAAAAATTGAATTCTTAATTTAAGACCTTCCCAAAAGAAATCTCCTAACCCAGATGATTTCCCTGGATAATTCTACCAAACATCTAAGGAAGAATCAGTATGAATTCTACAGAATCCCTTCTGGTAAATAGAAAAGGAGGAAAAAGTTTCCATTTAACTTTATGTAGCTAATATTAGGAGAAGGTGATGGCACCCCACTCCAGTCCTCTTGCCTGGCAAATCCCATGGATGGAGGAACCTGGTGGGCTGCAGTCCATGGGGTCACTAGGAGTTGGACACGACTGAGCGACTTCCCTTTCACTTTTCACTTTTCACTTTCATGCATTGGAGAAGGAAATGGCAACCCACTCCAGTGTTCTTGCCTGGAGAATCCCAGGGACGGGGCAGCCTGGTGTGCTGCTGTCTATGGGGTTGCACAGAGTCGGACACGACTAAAGCGACTTAGCAGCAGCAGCAGCAATAGCTAATATTAACCTGAATCAAAAGCAGACAAACACTGTACCACACAAAAAAGAAACCTGCAGACTAACATCCTTCGTGAATATTGATATAAAGATCCATAAGATAAGATTAACATGCAAGATCCAGCAATATTAACATGCAACTCCATTACACAGCATGGAGTTTATTAAAGGGGTGCAAGACTGGTTTAATACGAAGTAAATCAGTTACTTCAGCACCTTTTTATGATGAATATTCATCCACTTGATACTGAACATCCATCCACTCAGGCCCTCAGCTGCCATTGTACCTAATGGTGAGAAACTAGACCCCTTCCCACTCGGATCAGGAACGAGGCGAGGACGTCCTCTCTCAGCACTGATCACAGCAGAGCTAAAGGTTCTCAGCAGGGCAATGGGGCAAGTCAAGGAAATACAAGGCACACACATGAAAAAGAAACAAAACTGTGCCTATTTCCAGATAACATAATTTTCCACATGGAAAATTCCAATGAATCTACCAAAAACTCCTAGAAGAATTGATGCTTTCAAACTGTGGTGCTGGAGAAGACTCTTGAGAGTCCCTTGGACAGCAAGGAGATCCAACCAGTCCATCCTAAAGGAAATCAGTCCTGAATATTCATTGGAAAGAATGACTGATGGTGAAGCTGAAACTCCAATACTTAGGTCACCTGATGTGAAGAGCCGACTTGTTGGAAAAGAACCTGATGCTGGGAAAGACTGAAGGCGGGAGGAGAGGGGGAGACAGAGGGTGAGGTGGTTGGAGGGCATCACTGACAACGGACATGAGTGTGAGCTCCGGGAGCTGGCGATGGACGGGGGAGCTAGGCATGCTGTGGTCCACGGGGTCGCAGAGAGCTGGACACTACTGAGCGACTGAAAGTGAGCTCCGGGAGCTGCTGATGGGCAGGGAGCTAGGCATGCTGCGGTCCACGGGGTCGCAGAGAGCTGGACACTACTGAGCGACTGAAAGTGAGCTCCGGGAGCTGGCGATGGACAGGGGAGCTAGGCATGCTGCGGTCCACGGGGTCGCAGAGAGCTGGACACTACTGAGCGACTGAAAGCGAGCTCCGGGAGCTGGCGATGGATGGGGAGCTAGGCATGCTGCGGTCCACGGGGTCGCAGAGAGCTGGACACTACTGAGCGACTGAAAGCGAGCTCCGGGAGCTGGCGATGGATGGGGAGCTAGGCATGCTGCCGTCCACGGGGTCGCAGAGAGCTGGACACTACTGAGTGACTGAAAGTGAGCTCCGGGAGCTGCTGATGGGCAGGGAGCTAGGCATGCTGCGGTCCACGGGGTCGCAGAGAGCTGGACACTACTGAGCGACTGAAAGTGAGCTCCGGGAGCTGGCGATGGACAGGGGAGCTAGGCATGCTGCGGTCCACGGGGTCGCAAAGAGCTGGACACTACTGAGCGACTGAACAACAAACCGGAAATAGCTCAGATGCTGCCCAACGAGTGAGGGGGAACCAAGCAGGTCTGTCCATCCTGTGGATTAGTTAGTTCTCAGCAATAACAACAACCCAGTGAGCAAAAGGGAGGAACCACAGACCAGCCACAACATCGTGCCGAGTGAAAAAAGCCAAAACAGCCACACGCTGCACGGCTTCACTCGCACAACATACGTGGCCTGCTCTGCTCCACCGCAGACAGGCACTCCAGAGGCCAGCCAGACGCCTGACCCGAGCCCTTACAGTCAGCTAGGATCCAAGCTGAACTGTCATGACTGTATAATAAAGTTATCAGCAAACATCTGTGGAAAATAGAGAGGAGAGACTCACTGGGATGGGGAACTGGGAGAAACTGCACAGAGAAAAGCGGTATTCGAGCCACGTTGGAAGGATACGTAGAATTCTGAGGGACGGAGAGGGGCTGAGCAGAAATGCAAGAGCGCGGCCAGGGTGGGATGCCGTCGGCAAGGATGTAACTCCAGCCGGGGCAGAGAAGGGGCTGGGGGGTTGGTGTGAGGCCACACAGGCCTGGACACCACACCAGGACAGCTGGCAGTCTCTGCATGCAGCACAGAGCCGTAACAGTATTCTGAGCAGGACGGTTCTGTGTGCAGGGGAGAAGTGAGACCAGGAGGGGGAGGGGGCGGGGAGGAGTGAGATCAGGAGGGGGAGGGGAGGGGGGAGGAGTGAGATCAGGAGGGGGGAGGGGGTGGGGAGGAGTGAGACCAGAAGTGGGGGGGGAGGAGTGAGATTAGGAGGTGGAGGGGAGGGGGGAGGAGTGAGACCAGGAGGGGAGGAGAGGAGGAGGAGGAGGGGGAGGAGTGAGATCAGGAGGGGAGGAGGGGGGAGGAGCAGGGCGGGGGAGGAGTGAGATTAGGAGGTGGAGGGGAGGGAGGAGGAGTGAGATCAGGAGGGGAGGAGGGGGGAGGAGCAGGAGGAGGGGGAGGGGCGGCAGGGGGAGGGGCGGGAGGAGTGAGAGGATGGGGTAGGGGAGGGAGGAGTGAGACCAAGAGGAGGAGGAGGAGGGGTGAGACCAGGAGGGAGAGGGGGAGGAGCAGGGGGAGGCCCACGCCTCAGGCTGTAGGCTCCAGGCAGGGACATCACCCTTCTGGTGACCAGCTCCCTCAGGTGTAAAAGGACCATCTCACATTTGCCATAAGTGAGATATCAGACCAAATGTGTTTCATTCACACCGGCATGTGGCCGCCTTGTAACTGAGGTACCCATGGCAACGGCAGGTGGAGGGTACCCATGTGGGGGAGTCTGACCTCTCCAAAGCGGCTGAGGCCCCAGCCCCCGCATCTCGGGCACCCACAGGCAGCTCCCAGCAGGCGCAAGATTCCAGGCTGCGCTCAGTCACGGGTTGGGCGTGTGGCCCGAGGGGTGCTGGTGACGTCCTCCTCGGGGGGTCAGAGCCCCAGCCTGAGCCCCAGCAGAGAAGCCTCATCCGAGAAGCCTGATCCAGCAGGTCCCTCAACACAGAACGGCTCCCCCTGAAGGAGCCCCACACTGACCTGCTTGGCGGGCACACCGAGGGCACAGCAGGCACACCGAGGGCACAGCGGCAGCGCCAGTTCTCCTGAGACCTCAATGGACCCACCCGGCTGTGGGCAGGACCCGGAGGCCGCACAGAAGGGGCGGGCGCAGGACTCGCGGTCCTGACAGGGTCCCCGTTACCACCCGCCTGGCACCGCGAGCACCCCCTGAGCAGTGCCCCCACCCGACGCCCCCAGAGAGCCCGCCTGGGACACACCACCTCGGCCACGTCGAGGCTCAGCGACAGAGGCAGGGACGCAGAGGTTGGGGCGCCACCTCCCTGAGCCCTAAGCGTGCAAGACGCTGCCTCCGTGGTTGGGGCGCCACCTCCCTGAGCCCTAAGTGTGCACGATGCTGCCTCCGTGGGGCACAGATGGTGCCGGGTCAGGACACCGCACAAGCGGACAATGTGGGTGAGGCTCGGGCACAGATAGCGGCTTTATTTATTAGACTTGTTTAAGACACACTTTCGGAGAAGGCAATGGCACCACACTCCAGTACTCTTGCCTGGAAAATCCCACGGATGGAGGAGCCTGGTGGGCTGCAGTCCATGGGGTCGTGAAGAGTCAGACACGACTGAGCGACTTCACTTTCACTTTTCACTTTCATGCATTGGAGAAGGAAATGGCAACCCACTCCAGTGTTCTTGCCTGGAGAATCCCAGGGACGGGGGAGGCTGATGGGCTGCCGTCTATGGGGTCGCACAGAGTCGGACACGACTGAGGCGACTTAGCAGCAGCAGCAGCAGCAAGACACAGTTCCTCCTGCCTCTGGTACATGGAGTGAGAGAGTGAGTGAAAGTCGCTCAGTCGTGTCCAACTCTTTGCGACCCCACGGATCACACAATCCATGGAATTCTCCAGGCAAGAATACTGGAGTGGGTAGCCGTTCCCTTCTCCAGGGGAACTTCCCAACCCAGGGTTCGAACCCAGGGCTCGCGCACTGGTACATGGAGCACAATACAGATGGCCACAGAAGTTAAAGTCTGCGCCTACGGGAAGGGGTTAGGCACCAGCGTGCGGAGACTAGAGTGTGACTGGGCTCTGCGGATGACCGTGTGTGGAGGCCCAGTGTGGTGGGGGGCTCCTGTGACCTGGAGGCAGCTTCCTTGGGGTGAGCGATGAAGAGAAACAGGAGGTGTCGCGGGCTGCGGGCTTGCGTCCCCCAAATCCACGTGCTAAAGCCTAGCCCCGTGGGGCGTCCCCGGGGGGCGGGGCCTGGGGGCGGGAATGAGGGCCCTGGGGGAGGCCACCTGGTGGGACCAGAGCCCTTAGCAGAAGAGGACCACGCCCCCTGCCGGCTTATCAGGACGGAGGGAAGGCGCCGTCTGCGAGACAAAACGCGCGTCCGCGTCAGCGACGAAGCGGGGCGCCCTGACCTTGGACCTCTGGCCCCCAGACTGTGCGCAGCTTCCGCGCCATCTGGGGCTCCACTCACAGAGGAAGGAGGCGGAATATGTTCAGTGAGCACGGTGAGCGTCTGGGTCCCGAGGATGGTGTGAGCTGCGGACGCTGGTCCGGGGCAGGGGCCCCGAGGGTCACAGCCACGCCAGGGCCACGACTCCAAGGTCTGGGCTCCCGGGCACCTCGCAGGACACCCGCGCTCCACGTGAGAGGAGGCCTGAGTCCAAGATCCTGTCACCAGGATCTCCGTTGCCATGGCAACCCCAGCACCTTAGCCCCTGGGGCGGGTGGAGGGTGGGGTCTGCAGCCTGGACTCCACAGCTCGCCAGCTCCAGCACATCCGCCTCACGGCCACGTCCACCGCAGAGTCTGGGCCGGGGCAGGGGCCGAGCTGGCTCCCTGGCACCAATGACCCCCCGCCCCCACGCCTCTGGGTGGGCCAGGCGGTGGGAACAAACAGCTCCGCGCGGGTGGACTGGCGTTTGTTGCTCCTCGGTTACTTGCACGCAGTTCCTGGCGCCCGCAGAGCAGAGCTGCCCCCCGCCCCCGCACCTCCCCTCTGGTTAAGGCAGTGAACAACGCTCGCGTTCCCCAACCATCTCGAGGGCCGCAAGCCCCGCGCCCAGCCCCAGCCATGGGCCCTGGGCAGGCTACAGAGGACAGGAGGGATCAGTGCGTGGTCACAGCTGAGTGTGGAAATAGAGGGATGCTGGGCAGTTGATCCAGAGAAGTGTTGGCCAGGAAACAGCACAAGCTCCGTAAACAAGGTGGGTGATGTGATGTGCAGACCCAAGGTGGGCCTCTGCCTGCCCCAACCCTGCCCTCCCACCATGCTGCCCAGAGAGGAGACAGACACACCCGCTGCCGGATGGACCCTGCCCACTCAGGGAGGCCTGCCTTTCTTCCCGCAACTGAGGCTCGCTGGGGAGGGGTCCATTTGACCCGGGGTCCCTCACCTCCCCCTCACGACCCAAGAACCAGAGAGGAGGTGAGGGCACGGCTCCCCTGCACCATGTGAACTGTGCAGAAGTGTCCTACCCCTTATTCCAAGCCCTTCAGATACGCGTTGGCGCTAATGCCGGGAGAATTTAACGTAAACTCACCATCTTTGCTCCCATTAACTGACCTCCTCCGTCAGGCCGTGTCACGTCTAGTCACCTGAACCTGGGCATACACAGGCGCCCAGGCTGAGCCAGTAACCAGAGGGGATCTGGTCACCGGTCACCAGTGAGCTAGCTAGCTGGTCAGTTGTTAGGCTGTCCCTTCACAGGACTCTTGGAAAGGAGGGAGGGAAGAGCCGCAAACAGCGCCCACCCCACTCCCTGGCGGGTCCCATGATTCCAGGCACATGTGTTGCTTCTACAAAGAAGCCTGCACAGACCAGGATGTCCCGAGACTGCCCCTCGGGTGGGCTGCCCCCCGCACATGGCGCCGGCCCGGTCAGCACAGCACAGCTTGCCTGCTGACCCTGCTCCTGCCCACAGCGGCTGGCAGGTCCAAGGCTAGGATCTGGGACCTCCCCGGGCCAGTGCTGAAGGTGCTTCGAAAGGAGGCAGACACCGAGAAAACAGCTCAGAGAGGGCTGGGCCAGCTCCAAACACGCCACCGCAGGGGTTCACACCCCACCCGCCTGCCAGGGAGGACTCGGCACAACGCCGAGCACCGCAGGGGGCTTCAGAGGATCGAAGACTCGCCGCTGCCCGAGGGCACGGATGGCCCTGAACCCCACGTTAGGGAAGGAGAGGGCGTGGGTTTAGCTCCCCAAAGGCAGAGGGGGCGACCTCAGTCACCTTTGCTCCTGGAAAACCAAGTACTTCAACTTCATTGAGCCCCAACATTTATTTCACAGACAAACATACTTTGTCTAGCAAAACAGACCCCAAAACAAGGAACAGGAATTGCTGAGTGACAGGGAAACCCCTGAGATGTGCGCTCGTGCCAGGAAAACCTGTGGAGGACGTAAACCCAACGCTCAGGCTGTTACCTGCGTGCCCCTCCTCACCGCCCTCCAGCCCCTCCTTCCACGGGGCCCTGTCCATTCCTGACGCCCAGTGTCAGAGCGCCCCGTGCCTCACACGGGAGCCCAGGCATGCCTGACGTGACACATGTGTCACACACGTACGTGCACACACACACGTGTGAAACACGCACGCACACGAACCACACGCACACACGTGTGCAAAGCATGCACACGTGCATATACACAGCACGCGTGACCGTGTGACACACACAACATACGTGCAGGCATAGTGTGCACACGCAGCATACATGAACACACGTACATGCCCACATGCACACAGAGGGCGCCCAAAGCTGCGATCTCCCCCCAGAAGAACGCCAAGAATGGGTTCCAGCGGAGCACGTTTGGAGGAACACCGGGGCCTGTCTGACCCTCCCCACCAGCGTCCTGCAGGTCACAGCACAGAAGAAACACAGACGCATGGACCTGCCCTGACTGACAGCGCTCAGCGCCTGGGGGGGCCAAGCTCCTGGAGAAAAAGAGGGTCCACACTCAGGGCAGCCTCGAGAGGAGCCCCGCCTCAGGTTTCCTCCTCAGGCAGTCCTCAGAGTCACCGCCTCACGTCACCCCCTGGACTCAGACGCCTGGACCAGCTGCGGCAGGGCCATCCTGAGCGGCCCAATGGCTGTGTCTCCTCTCACCCGGGGGCCTGGCCCCTGAGCCACTCTGGGGGGGTGGGGTGAGGGCAGGGTGACGGGGCAGGGACTGCTGGGGAGGGCTATGGGGCAGGGGCTGCTGGGGAGCCCCACAGAGGAGGGGGCAGGCTGCGCCCCTGGAGCCCCCTGCCTCATGCCCTGCAACTGGCCTCCGGGACCTTCTGCTCACAGACACTGATGAGCCAGCTTGCGGTCCCGAGCACCGAGCTCTGCGAGTCCTGCAGAGCCTCCCTGCCTCCCAGAGGCCACGGCCGCCCGAGGCACGCTCTACCCCCGCCCCATGGTCACCAGGCTGCCCCCACACATCACCAGGCTGATCCCCCACACACACATGGTCACCAGGCTGCCCCACATATCATCAGGATGCCCCCCCACAGGGTCACCAGGCTGCCCCCACACATCACCAGGCTGACCCCCCACACATGTCACCAGGCTGCCCCCCACACGGTCATCAGGCTGTTCCCCCACACACACGGTCACCAGGCTGCCCCCCCGACACAGTCACCAGGCTGTCCCCCTCCACGACTGCAGGGTCCCCAGGCTGCCCCGCTGGACCCATGGCCGAGCTGCCCCCTGGGTGCAGGAGCCTCTGGCTGGGGGGCTATGGTGCTGCTGACCCTTCAGAACAAGCCCCGCCAAGCCCGCCCTCCTGCTCAGGGTGCGCAGAGAACCGCCTGCTGGGAGAAACGCCAGCCCCACGCCTCCTCCAGTAACGCCTGGCACAGCTGTCTGGGATCTGAACCATGACTGTCCGTTGTGGCTCCACCAGCCCTGAACCCGGGAGTTTGTGGTGGAGACCAGGGTGGAACAGAGGCATGTGTCACAGCTGAGGGTGGGCCCTGCTTCCAGCAGAGAGTGGTGCGTGAGCACGCTGGCACACACACGGCTGCCCCCACTGCCCAGCCCGGACTCGGGGTCAGAAGAAGTACTTTGGATGAGCCTAAAGGAAACGCGTGGGTTAGGCTGTCAGAGGCCGAGTGAGGGGAAACGGGCCCAGCGTGGCTGCCTGCCGCCTGCAGAGGAGGGGTGGGCAGGGGGGCAAAGGGGGCCTCGCCAGCCTGCTGGGGGCAGGAGGGACGAGAAGCCTGCTGCGGGGCACAGCGGTCCTCTGAACAGCACTCCAGCAGGAGCCCCAGCTGCCACAAACCCTTGGCTTGTCTCGGCTCCGGCCAGAAGTGCATCCGGAACCGCACGCCCGCGGGCCCACTGCAGGGACACAGAGGTCGATCCCCGCGGCAGGGACGCTGGTCTAAAGGCGCGTGAGCTTGTAAAGAAGAGACGACAGCCTCTCCTCCCAGAAAGCGTGTGGTTTAAGTCCCCATCGGCCGTGTGTGAGGGCGCCTCGTCCCACCTCTCCGGGCATCGGGCACCAGCAAGAGCCTCACTGAGTGGGGGCTCCAGGCGTCGCGTCGTCCATTCCTCTACGGCGGTGAGGCTGGGGCTCACGTCTGCCGCCGACTCGCACGCCTGCGTCTGCGAGCCTCCTGCTCGTGGCCCGGGCCGTTCTTGGTCAGCTGGTCTGTGCTCTCCGCACCCGTGTGTGCGACGTGTGACCGACACAGAAGTCTAGCTTCTGCCGCTCACATGTGTCTTGAGACTTTTTTTATGATATTTTTTCCACCCAAATTTTTTAAAGTTTTATGTAGTCAAATTTATTACTCTTTCCATTTACGGCTTCTTAAAATTTGCATCACAATTTAAAAGGGGCTTTATGATACAAATCAAGTTCACCATGTTTTCTTCTATGGCATTTTTTATCACTTTCATTTAAGTTATTGATCCTCTGCAAATTTGTTTTTATTGAAAGAAATAAGAATTCAAATACTTTTTCCCAAAAATTAGAACACATTTTATTGAACAATTTGTCTTCTTGTTGATTTAAAAATCTATCTTTGTCCAATCTATCTGTTGATTTTAAAGCCTATCTTTATCCAATACTTTGTCCCCCTGATGCAAAGAACTGACTCATTGGAAAAGACCCTGATGCTGGGTAAGACTGAAGGCAGGAGGAGAAGGGGACGACAGAGGATGAGATGGTTGGATGGCATCACCGACTCCATGGACATGAGTTTGGGTAAACTGTGGGAGTTGGTGATGGACAGGGAGGCCTGGTGTGCTGCAGTCCATGGGGTCGCAAAGAGTCGGAGTCGACTGAGAGACTGAAATGAACTGAACTGACTGTTGTTTTAAAACCCTATCTTCATCAGACTCAAACTCCATACGTATTTTAGTGTATTTCTGGACTCTCCTCTGCTTCTCTAAGAAGGTACTCTGGACTAGTTCACATAGCACTGAAACTGTCCATTTCTTGAAGACCTGAAGTAGTTTACCTGTGAATCCAACTAGTCTGGCCCTTGGTGGAGGTGGGCGGGGCTGTGTGTAACTGGTTGGTCTCCCACTACCGGGACCTGCTTAGGTAGCCCCCATCTTCTGTGATCAGGTTTCATACCGTTTTTATTTTGCTCTGATGTTAAATGTACTTGTATGCTTCTACAAAGCACTCGCTTTTTGTTCTGATCATCTGTCTTTTTGCATCTAATTCTGTATGTCTGTGTTCTCTCTCTTTTTTCCTGATTAGCCAGCCTTTATTTTCTTGTTCTTTTTCCCCAAAGAACTGGCTCTTAACGTTATTCGTCAACTTTTCCTGGCTTTCCGTATTTAACCCACTAATTTCTGCTTTGTCGTCTTCATTTCTGTTTACTTCGTATCTTCCCGAGTGTGTCTCCTTTTTCTAACTTCTCAACAAATGCCTCGCTCATCTTCCCGGCCTTTCTGCTGCCGGCATCGTGAGGACTCTCGTGCTCAGCCAGCCCGGGTCATCACTGCTCCCACCAAGGCCAGAAGAACTGACCAGGCGCCTCTGGGTCACACAGGACCAGCTCTGACCACTGGAAAAGACGGGAGTCCACCCAGGGAGGGTGTGCTGGGCTGGGGTGGAAATTAGTTCCTTGGCTGTGAAAGGAAGGAGCCACTCAAGGAAACTCCTTTTGTCTCTTTCCTCCCTCTTTCATCGCAGATGTCATGGCTGGACTGCGGGAGGCACTTGGGGCCATTAGGCAACAAGGATAGGGCGAGAAGGGGGAGAGAGGAGAGCTGGCATGCTGAGGACCCTGGAGGAGTTCTGAATGAGGAGTCTGGGTTGGAACCAATGTCGTGGCCCAGTAAACAGACGTTTACTCCCAGCCTCCTTGTGAGGGGAGACCAGAACTTCCTGCACTGCAGCCCACCACTCGATTTCCTTCCACTTACCTAGAAGTGCTCCTGCCTGCAAAAGCAACGTGGGCGGTGAGGGCTACGACTCTTCCTCTGAGTGCTGCCTTAGCCACACCCCAGCAGTCTGAGCATCATGCATTTCTATTATGGCTGCTTTCCAGTCATTCTTTCCCATCCAGGTCATTTATGTGGAAGCTTTTACTTTCGAGGTGGAGCAGTAACCCCACTTCAAGAAACCAGCCACTTGTTGAGAGACCCCACATATAACTCGCCTTCAAGTAGGTTCATCAAGAACTGGCCCTGATTCTTTCTCAATTGATGTTCCTTGTGTGACTCTGCCAGACGCCCCACCCAGCATCTTCTCCACTCTCTCTGCCTTAGTGCCTGGTCCCAAACCCACCAGAGCCCAGACTTCCAGAAACGCCACCCAGCAGCCCCGCCCCCAGGGTGGCGCCCCCCCCCCCCACGGCCCCTCCTCCGAACGCAGACGGTGGGGGATCCTCGCTGGGGGGAGCGGGATGCACCCCTGCAACTTCTGCCAGGGAGCAGACACAGCTGTGCAGGAGTGTCTGCACGTGTGTTTGCACGTGTGTGTATTTGTGTGCATGTGTATATGTGTGTGTGCCTTCATGTGTGTGTATGCACATCTGAGCATGTGTGCACACTTGTGCTTGTGTGTGTGTGTGTGTGCATGAGCACACATGTGCTGGGGATTAGAGTCTGCAGGTGGAAACAGAACACCTATACGCCTGATGGACAAGAGGCCTGTCTGTCCATCCATGAGGCTTGGAGGCGCACACGTGTGCATCCACCAGACATTCTAAACCCAGCAAAGTCGAGCAAATACCAAAGGGGCCAGGACGCTGCCTTCCGCTGTCCACCGTATCACCACCTGCAAGACTGCCTCCTCAGCGCTGCTCAGGTTTCATTAAATAATTCCACAGGGAAATAAGATTTTATACACAAAACTTTGTTTTATAAATATTTTGTCAGTGACGCATGGTGATGTGAGCGCTTGTACACTGTGGTAGAGAAACCATGCACCCAGCCGGGTGTGGCTTCTCCTGAGGACCAGAGAGACCAGTGTCTGGATGGACAGAGCCCAGAAGGGCGGTAACTCCAGAGGGTGTGCTCCCACAGGCTCCGGGACACCACACCGCGACTGGCGTCCTATGGCCCAGAAGCGCTCTCACCCGCAGGCACAAAGCAGCTGCGGCTGTGCTGCCGGAGGGCCTGTCGACAGCAAGGCCTCCGACCAGCCACGCTTGCGCTCCTCCGCAGAGGAGGAGGAGCAGTCTGGGAAGTCCACAGGCCAGGACGCTCAGGCAGGGGACAGGGAGCCACGAACACAGCTCCGCCCGTTTGAGCCACGACCACAGCTCCTCCAGGTCAGCTCCGAGGTCCAGCACCCTTGGGGTGAACGGGAGTGAGTCCACTGAGCCGCTTCTTTCCAGCGGGAATCTGGGCATCTGAGCAGGGAGCCACCAGTCAAGCTAGACAGCTCATGCTTCTGTAAGCCACGGAGAGGGTGGCCGAGAGGGACGGGTGGGCCCTGCCTGGAGGACGCAGTGCAAGGGGCCAAGTGACCCCGAGGACAGGAGGCGAGACCAGGGCTGGTGAGCAAGCTGCGGACGAAGGCTGGCTGCAGGGGTCCCCACGCAGGGCCCGAGGGAGCCCCTGCAACTAGGAAGAGGTCACCCAGCAAAGAGGAGCAGTGTGTAGAACTGAGAGACACCTCCCACCCCGCAGTGAGTTCCTGCGAAGGCCCAGGCACACTCAAGCAGCGCTGGGCCAAGCCCAGGGACGAGGGGTGGAGTGCGGAGAGGCTGGGGCCCTGCAGCCTGGCCCGGCAGAGCCCGAGATGGGGATAGACAGAGTGGCAGAACGGGCCGGACTCAGGCTGTTCCCCGGGAGCCCAGCGCCAGTGCTCCCTCGGACGAGGACACAGGAAACGTTTCAGATCTGGCCTCTAGGCTGTGTCCTCTGCCTTTTGAATATTCTGTGGGTTTTCCACTATTTCGGGGAAATCCAGTTCCACACACAGCACTCAGGACTTTCGGAGCACACACTACCTCAAACCCAAAACCACCGCAGTTCACCCCCGACCCCCATGAGTCCTGGGCTCCCTGCTCTCAGGCACGCGGCACTGAGGGCCCAGCATCTCAGAGCCCGAGACCTGCAGGCTGACGGGGCGGGCGCTGTCTCCTCAGGCCTGACAGCTGAAGTGACCACCCCAGGGCCTTGGGGCTCTCACCCCCCGACCCTGACCTACAGACACATTCATATGTGTGCACACACCCCTGTGCACACACAAACACAGGTTACACACACCTGTGCACACACGGGCTACACACACCTGTGCACACACGGGTACACACACCTGTGCACATGCACAGGTGCACACCCAAACACACAGGTGCACACGGCACAGCACACGTGCCTCCCCTGCCCCAGCTGGGAGCCTGCCATCCAGCTGGGAGCCTCTCCTGCACCAGGTGCGGCCACACTGATTCCACAAATGCTCAGAAACGTGTGAGTACAGCTGACCCGATGCCAAGGCTCCCCAGCACGTCCTAGAGCTGTCCACTCAGCCAACGGGGACTGGCAACCCACTGACCAGCTGACTGATGCTGGCTTCCCTCCCTGAAGTCAGACCAGGTCTGGCCTCCCCACACTTGCCCTCCGACCCCAATGTTTTACATCCTGGGGAGGGCGAAGCGGAAGGAGGCTGGACGCTGAAGAGGTGACTCTGTCCCAACTTCTGAGCCCCTGCCGTCGCTGCCCCCATCGATAACGTGTGACCACTACATGCACAGTCATCTCAGAGGGCACCAGCTCCCACGCGGGGAATAAAACCACCCAGCGCAGCAGAGACGTGAACACGCACGTCGCATTTTATGTGCACTCTGATGGAGATGAACGCACACGGTGCAGAAGCCAGATGCGCGGGCACTGCGCGAGCTGCCAACACTCGCGTGTAAGTCGCGTCACACTCGAGGCGTGATGCTTGTTGGGCTCTTACTGCACACGGCGCACGCAGAGTCCACTCCTGGCGCTGGACGCTCATGATCCCCAGGACGCCACGGCCTCCCCGGGCACGCTCTGGGCAGGAAGGCTGCCCAGCACGTCCTGTGCAGGCTCCGGCAGGTAAGGGCGGCAGGAGGTGACTTCAGGGGCGACAGTCCAGACGAGAGGCTGCCTCTGGATGGAGCCTTGATACAGTTCCAAATCCCGCAGGGACAGGCGGGGGCTGGCAGGAAAGGCCTCTCCCCAGGACCCCTGCCCGCACCAGAGCTCCAAACCCTTCTTCGGCTGCAGACTGCCAATTTCTGAAGGTGGCCTGTGCCACATGCCTTTCTGGTAGGAAGCCCTCGAATGGTGCCCAGCTCCCTCTGTACAGCCTGACCTCTGCCTGACCAGGGCCCCGTCCACTCTGGGCACTTCCCTCACAGCGCTGGGGGCCCGGCGGGTCCCATGCCTGCTTCCATCCTGCTTCTCCCTGTGTGCACAGCCCCGTCCCCCACCCTCTCACCATGGGCAGACGAGAGGCTGCCTCTGCTTCAGCCCCCCTGACAAACCTCGGGCTCTCTGCCCGGGGCGCCCCTGGCCCAAGGCCACTCCTCCCAGCGGAGCACCCCCCACCCCCAGAGCGCTGCCTCTGACCGCAGGGGCCCTGGCTCCAGGCCCCACGGGCTGTTCTGCAGGGGACCCCTGAGCAGCCCCGGGCCGGCGTGGAGCATTGTCTACCCGCCTTGGCTGAGGCTTCCCACCCCTGGGGCGGCCTGGGGTCCTGCCAGGCATGGCGGGTGGGGGGGTGGTGTCACACGGGCACACGTGGCCCTGGACAGGCGACACGGGCAGCCTCGGGCAGGCGCTCCCACACGGCAGGTGTCAGGAGCTCTGGAGGTCAGGGGAAGGGACAGCGGATGGTGGTTCAGACACGTCTCCAGGAGGCACGCAGCCTACGCGTCCCGGGCCTCAGGCACCTTCCTGGCTCAGCGGCAGCGTCTGGCAAGAGGGAACCAGGTGTCGGGGGCGGGGGACCGTGGGCGGCGCCTGACTCTGCACAGTTAAGGGCTCTGAGGGGGGCCTCGCAGGTTCCGCCAGGGACGGCGCACTCGCCGTCAGAGCGGGGGTGAAGCTCTATCTGTGAAGGTGGAACTCACGGCGCAGGGGCTCTAAGAGTCATCGTACATGGCGACATTCAAAGGTGGAGCCAAAGATGTCAGATTTTAGAAGTACTCATTCATCGGCCGCACCAAAGGGAAGGAAAACAGGCCCCAACTGTCAAAACGAGCGGCGGCCGCAAGCCTCTGTGAACCAGGAGTGGGCCGCCTCGCCTCCGCGGGCCCGCCCGCGCCCCGCGTCCTCCCGTCTCCCGGCTGCTGACGGTGGAAGCGCCGCAGCAAAGCTGCCTCGCTGGCTCCCACGCCTCCTTCCCGACGGTTCACCCGGCACACAGCCCACCCGCGCAGCCTCCACCAGCCCTCGCCCGGGAAGCCCCTTAACTGACGAGCTTCAGAAAAGCCGGCGCCTCACCACGGGCTCGCCAGGCCTCCGCCGGCAGGAGCCACGGGGACCCGGGAGGGCGGCGCTGGCCTCTGGCCAGGCCGGACCACAGAGCTCCGGGACCCGCTGAGGTAGAGGCGCGCGGAGGCAGGACGTCGCGCTCCCCGTGTCTTCAGGCCGACCGGCGAGTGTGTGCACAGGGGCCACGGCCTCCCGGCCACGTGTCTTCAGGCTGGCCGGCGAGTGTGTGCAGAGGCCACGGCCTCCGGGCCACAGAGCGCCAGGTGTCAGGAGCACCCCACCCTCTGACGCAGAGACGCTGAGAGGAGGTGGGGGTCCGTGGGGACCGCTCAGGCTAAATGCGAGAGGCCGGAACCCGAAGGCGGCCTGTCTCGGAGAGCGGATGACGGCGCACTGGGGGCAGCTCGAGGCAGAGCGCGGCCCTAACTGCCCTCTCTGGACGCAGACACCCAGTCCCACGGTCCTTTCCCCCTTCCCTTGCATCTGTCTGTCCTCCTTCCAAAAGTTAAGGTCGCACTCACGTCACTGCTTGAACGACTTCATCACACGCACTTCTCGGTGCTCAGCACTGCACACGACCCAGGGCAGCAAGGGAAGCCCGGCGAGGCGCCTGACTTCTTCGCAGCAAGCCTTGGGCTCTGGTTCTCGCTGCTGGAGGGGCCCCTGCTGCCGGAACTACTTCCTTCTCCTGGCCGCTGCCTCCTCTGCCGAAAAGTCACAGGAAAGCTGGAACAAGGGACTCTGGCCCCTGATCGGGGCAGGACACTGGTCCCTGGTCCTGCTGCCTCCTCTGCTGCAAAGTCACAGGGAAGCTGGTACAACAGACTCCACCATCCAGACCCTTAAACATCTAGGGGCAGGACACCAAGTGCATCCAATTTTGACTTTGGAAGTGTCACTTGGCAGAAGCGGGGAGGGACCCCGAGTCACAGGTCCTGCTCACGGGCCTGGTCACCAAGACACTCAACAGGTTTGCTGGAAGACAGAGCCCCGCTCCCCAGGTCAGGCCGTCCTCCCCACCCTCACCCTGCCCCCCGACTCCAGTACGTGGTCCCACCTCCAGGGCACAATCCAGGGCACAGGACACACGGCACATGAGGCTTGCACAGCAACACCAGGGGTGGAACCCAAGCTCTGAGTGCCGGGAGCTGGGAATCTGAAGCAGCTGCTGCGGGCCAGGGAGCCCTTTGCAATGAGACCTGCCTTCATGAGCTGCAACGTGATGCTCACAAGCGCCCAGGGAGGCTGTCCTGGGCGCCTGTGGGCGTGATGGCGAGCGCTAACTGGAAAGGGGTGGAGCAGAGTCAGGACGACCGACAGAGGACCTGAGGCATCGCCGCTGGTCACTCCACCGGCCTCCCCGCTGGTCACCCCTGAGGGTCACCCTCTGTCACCTGCAGCCCTCCCCTCCCCCCTCTAGGGGCATCTGCAGGGATCCCACCGCTCTTGTTTCCTTCACGCCAGCCGCTCTGCCTGAGGCGATGCCGGCAGGTGTGCCCTGGGAAAGACCGGCTGACACGAGCGGAAAAGGCCAGGCCCAGCTCCCCACCCAGCCACCCAGGGAACAGGTGGCCGCCAGGCCTCTCCGCGTCCTGGAGGCCCTCGTGCTGGTGAACCCAGCCCCTGCCAGCCTTCGGGGAGCAGCTCATGCTGCCAGGCTCTGCGTCTCCAGCGTTGGGTCCGAGGGCAGACGGCCGGTGGGAGAAGACCTGGTGTCTGGCCTCCATCACACGGGGAGCTCGGCCTCCCCGAGGCCCTCCCAAGACACCCCCGCCTCAGCTCTCAGGCTTCCCTGAGCCGCCGGGACGGAGGACCCGAGAGGACCCACCCCGCCTGCTCCTCGGGGTCCCGGTCACCCTCTGCAGATTCGGGCAGGATGCAGCGTCAATCTCTGCGCGTCACTTTGGGGCCCTGTCACAACTCAGACTCGGGGCTGCACCCCCAGCGCCCAGAGGAGCACGCTGGCCCAGAGACCTGCCCGGGTGCCGTCTCCCACCCCGGGCCCGCCGGGCGCAGGTGTGCACAGATCCAGACCCGTGACGCTTCATCGTCACTCGTTTCCCCTGCCTGTCCTCTATATCACAGTGTTTCACTGTTGTAACTTCTTGTGTGATGTGGTGCTATTATTATTTCAGGGTAGTAAAAGGGGCTTACAAAATACTTGTTATAAAGAGGGCCGGGATCTGGGTGAAGCTTGAACCTCACCATTTGAGCCACACGAGACCCACCGTGACTTCCTGCAGCGGCTGTGACTTGGACTTGAGGGGCTCCAGGGAGGGGGGCTTGTGGGTTCTGCAAAGGACACGCTGGGATGGCGGGGACGCCGGCATCTGTGGGGGGGTGGGCAGCGGCCCCGAGCCCAGGGCACTGCTGGTCCTGTGAACAGGGTGGCCGTCCAGGAGAGGAGGGGTCACCCTGGCCCTGGGTTTGCTTGGGAGAAAGAAACATGTGTAACCGTGGGTGCCCTTCATTTCTGGTCTCTGGAGGCTGCTCCCACCTATCTTAACAGAAAATAAACCCGGGCGGGCAGGAACCACACTCAGGTTTCAACCTCCACCCAGGCGCAGGCGTCATCTCGGTTAAAATGATCAGTTTGCAAGGTTTCCAGAGGAACCCAAGTCATTTCATTTCTGAAGATTTTACTCGGAATGTTTACCTGCCAGACAAAGGAGGGCAGAGTTCCCTGGGGACAGGGTCCCCTCTCGGTCCACAAAGGTGGTCTCCTGGCTGCCATCCATGTGCAGACCACCTCAAGGAGGCTGACTTAGTGAGACAGGAGCCTCCTGCCCTCACTGGCCCAGCTCTCCCCACACCACTGAGCAGGGGTAGTTCTGGAAGTCAAGGCAGAAGATGGCAAGGAGACCTGGCCCCTTGGGCCGCCCGGCTCCAGTCTGCCATCCAGAGGGCCAGCGGCCGCCCTGGCCTGCATCCTGGGACCTGGCGAGCAGGTGCTCCAAGGGCCAGCTTGGCTCTGGGGCTTCTCAGTAGACCAAGCTCCGTAGGTGACTCTGCACACACCAAGAGGGGGTGCTCCATGGGGGACCCTGTGTTCAGTTCAGTTCAGTCGCTCAGTCGTGTCTGACTCTGCGACCCCATGGACTGCAGCATGCCAGACGTGATGTCCATCAGCAAATCCCGGAGTTTACCCAAACTCATGTCCATTGAGTCAGTGATGCCATCCAACCATCACATCCTCTGTCTTCTCCTTCTCCTCCCACCTTTAATCTTTCCCAGCATCAGGGTCTTTTCAAATGAGTCAGCTCTTCGTATCAGGTGACCAAAGTATTGGAGTTTCAGCTTCAACATCAGTCCTTCCAATGAGTATTCAAGATTGATTTCCCTTAGGATGGACTTCTTGGATCTCCTTGCAGCCCAAGGGACTCTCAAGAGTCTTCTCCAACACCACAGTTCAAAAGCATCAATTATTTGATGTTCAGCTTTCTTTATAGTCCAACTCTCACATCCATACATGACTACTGGCAAAACCATAGCCATTTCATTTCTGAAGACTACTTGGAATGTTTACCTGCCACAGACAAAGGAGGGCAGAGTTCCCTGGGGACAGGGTCCCCTCTCGGTCGACAGAGGTGGTCTCCTGCCTGCCGTCCATGTGCAGACCACCTCAAGGAGGCTGACTTAGTGAGACAGGAGCCTCCTGCCCTCACTAGCCCAGCTCTCCCCACACCACTGAGCAGGGGGTTCGGTTCCTCGACTAGACAGACCTTTGTTGCTCTGTGTTAGCCAGGGTCAACCCTTTGTTCCTTCTTCCTCCCCCAGACCACAGTTACTGGGCTCCCCCAAATACCCAAGCTGGCAAATTTACCGAACAAAGTGCCTAGAGAAAAGCCCCAGCAATGCAACTCAGAGGCACCCCTGGAAAAAAGTATCACCCGAAAATGCACTAAATTAGGACTTAATTGCTAGAAATCACTTTCAATTACTAAAAATTATCACAAATTACTTGTTGAATAGACACATTCTTTCACCACCATTAATAATTTAAAATAGCTAATTGCATGTAATTGGGAGTAATTTTTGATCTTCGGTGAGAGGCAAGGTGCTGTGTTCTGCTGCCTGGCCAGGCTGGGCCTCCCTCGAGGCACCTCCGTGGGCGGTGCCCCCGGGGCCGGGTCTCCCAGGAGAGAAGGCAGCCGGCAGGGCCAGGTGGCCACCGCCTTCCCTCGATGAGGGTGCTGTCTGTCCAGAAAAACGTGTGGGATTCAGAGCTCCTGGGGCAGTCAGCCTGCTCCTCCAGCCTCACCATGGATGCTCCCAGCAGGACGGCACTCCTTCCCAGATGCAACTGCTCATGGGTGAAGCAGCAGGAACCGGCTGCCTCCCACAGGTTGCCTCCCCCAAGAAGAAAGGAATTCAAGGTCAAGGGTCACCACTGAATCAGTCGCTGTGATTAAGGAGACCACCACCTCCCAATCTGACTAAACCCAAGCCAGCGGGGCCACCCTGAGTACACAAAGCCGGGAGGGGCTGGTGGAATTCCAGCCCAGGGAACAGGAGGCTCTGATGTGTCTGTGCAGACGTGGCCTCTGGGTTCTTCCACTCCTGATCCACAGTCCTGAGTTCACATGCCCTGGGTCCACGGGCCCTGAATCCACAGGCCCTGGGTCCATGGGCCCTGGATCCACAGCCCTGGGTCCACGGGCCCTGAATCCACAGGCCCTGGGTCCATGGGCCCTGGATCCACAGCCCTGGGTCCACAGGCCCTGAATGCACAGGCCCTGGGTCCATGGGCCCTGGGTCCACAGCCCTGGATCCACGGGCCCTGAATCCACGGGCCCTGGGTCCACGGGCCCTGGGTCCACGGGCCCTGAATCCACGGGCCCTGGGTCCACGGGCCCTGAATCCACGGGCCCTGAATCCACGGGCCCTGGGTCCATGGGCCCTGAATCCATAGGCCCTGGTTTGCAGCCTTCCCAGCCAGCGGCCTGAGCAGAAGGTGAAGCCCAGAGAAGCCGTGCTTTCTCCTCAATGTGCCAACTGGCAGCTGAAGACACCTTGCCCAGCCAGGGAGGCTGTGTGCAGGACAGGACCGGTCCCCCGGGCCTGCAGGGCTCTAGCTCTCTGCTGGGGGAGGCAGGGGAGTGGGGGGATGCCCCCAGCTTCCATGCTTCACCTGCAAATTCCAGACACTCTTATGATCCCAAAGACTCCAGCCTCCACCACAAACCATTTTCATGTATTTAATTGGCTCTCTCTGGGGGATGTTTTTGAAACTAGCTCTTTGAAGATCTTTCATTGTGGTGTTGAGATAAAGCTCAAAAGAGCAGGGGTTTATCACGAGAGGAAAGAGCAGATAAAATGAGAAGCAGGAGATGAAAGGAGGAACGGACAACAAAAGCAGGCCCATGAGGACGCGTACGGGCCAGACACGGCCCTGGGCTCTCCAGCCCCGATCTCGGAGCCGCTTCGTTAACTCAACCAGAGGACAGTGCAGACCTCTTTCCTTCAAGGGCCGTATTATCAATTTAAAAATTTTCCCAAACGCGGAACAATGGGAGTGTTTTCTGCAGAGAGAGTTTAAGAAATGAAAAGCCAAGCCTAAGAGGAGGGGCGTGAAGTGGGGGTCAGCGGCAGGAGGAGCCCCAGAGCCACCGGCCACGTGGGGTCCCGACACTGGAGCGGCACGCAGCTCCCACCTGAGTGCACGTGCTCCAGCTCACTGTCCTCCCCCAGAGAACGGGGTCACCAGCCGACCCCGAGGCTGGCAGGGGCTATCACCACAAAGCACCATCCTGCCAAATGAGACGGGAGACTGAGCCCCTGATCAGACACACGCGGGTGGAGTCGGGGCAGCCGAACTGGAGCTGGGTGCTGGATCCAGAGGACTGGCTCTCCTCCCCACTCGCCCCCTGAGGTCACAGGAACCTGCCCGGGAATCCAAGCCCTTCGGGGCCACTGCCCCCCATCCGCGCTCCTGGCAAAGATAGCCCTCTGTGCAGGCTAGTGAGTCAGTAACAGATAAACCAGGAGAAATCCTGATCGTTCTCCTGAGGTTCGAGGGTCTCAAGTGCCCGACCCCACACAGTGCATCGCGGCTAACGGAATGCAAGGCCTGGACACTGCCTCCCAGCCACCGCCTCCCAGGCTCCGTGGCCTGGTGGAAATGCTCAGCCGTCCAGGGTGAGCGGATGCTGCCTTCTGTGAGCGGGCCCCGGCCTCGGCCTCGTGGGGGCCCCAGAGCCTGCCCTGAAAGGTTTTCATGCGGTCAAGTTGCTCCTGTTGACAGAGAGCCTGTGGTTCACAATCCGGCTGCCCCCGCATGCCTTTCTGCTGTTTCTGCACAGACTCCTACCAGCGTGAGCTGCAGATAATCCTAGAAACGACGCCTGAGTCACCTGCCTCTTTCTGTTGTCTGGGGAAGTGACTGATCACCAGCAGAGGGGAAAGCGCACTTTGCTTCTGAAGCCTGAGGTGAGGCAGATGGCCCTGGAACAGAGTGTGCCTCTTCAGGGCGAGCAGGACGCAGCAACCACCCAGCACAAGCGCTGCAGAGCCCGGCTGGGGAGGGGTCTCCACTGCCCCCACAGGGCCACCCCTGCCCCGTGCTGCTCCTAGGGCACGCACCCACTCCCACCCGTGGGTCCTCACAACTCTCTGCTGTGGGTCCGGCCATGTTACTCTGTACTGTTGACCATGTCTGACCATCCGAACGCTTCTGAGGGTTCTAGACAGAGTTGTGGGACAGAACTGGACATGTTTGTGGGTCTGGGAGACAATGGAGCCTTCGTTCACGTAAGTGCTTACTTTCATTCTGTTTCATTTTGTTTTTCAGTCTGAGGGCTGCTGCTGCTGCTGCTGCCAAGTCGCTTCAGTCATGTCCGACTCTGTGCAACCCCAGAGACGGCAGCCCACCAGGCTCCCCCGTCCCTGGGATTCCCCAGGCAAGAACACTGGAGTGGGTTGCCATTTCCTTCTCCAATGCATTAAAGTAAAAAGTGAAAGTGAAGTCGCTCAGTCGTGTCCGACTCTGCGACCCCGTGGACTGCAGCACGCCAGGCCTCCCTGTCCATCACCAACTCCCAGAGGTTGCTCAAACTTATGTCCATTGAGTCAGTGATGCCATCCAACCATCTCATCCTCTGTCACCCCCTTCTCCTCTTGCCTTCAATCTTTCCCAGCATCAGGGTCTTTTCAAATGAGTCAGCTCTTAGCATCAGGTGGCCAAAGTACTGAGTTTCAGCTTCA
The DNA here is from genome assembly GCF_003369695.1 of Bos indicus x Bos taurus. NCBI lineage: Eukaryota > Metazoa > Chordata > Mammalia > Artiodactyla > Bovidae > Bos > Bos indicus x Bos taurus. Next base: position 734,462 of record NC_040079.1, on the reverse strand, counting down.
TCATCAGTCCTTCCAGTGAACACCCAGGATTGATCCCACTTTGCTTTGGTGAATAAACTAGATTTTGGTTGGTTTCTAGTGTTTTACAAAAGGTGTTTGTCCACCTCTTTTTGTCTTGAAACCTGAGATTTGATGGGGTGAGTAAGAAAAAGTCCTGTGTCAAGAACGCAGCCCGGAACCACCGTGACAGGCGCTGCCAGCACCTCTGGGGCTGGGCTTACTGCTTCCGGCCTGTAAGGATCCTTCAGAGGCTGAACCCAGTGTTAGAAGAAAGTCTCTGCCTGCACCCATGTTACTGCACTTTGTAATTCAGTTCCCGGGTTCAAATACAATTGATTTCATATAGCTTTACCATTCACTCATATGGCCGGCTAACAGCCCCAGAACCCTATGGTGACCACAGAGTTTAACTGGGAAGGAGAGGGATATGAGAGGGAGAGGAAGAAGGGGAGGGGGGCAAATGAGAGGCCCAGACATCATCTGCGATCATCCGCCCACGCAAGTCTGAAGGCTCTCACTTGATAAGGCAAGTAACACGCAAGCCTGTGATGTAAATTATTTCAAAGAATAAAAGCCTGATTGTCTCCATGACCCATATTGCTTTCAGTGAGGCTTAAGACAAGATTACATTCCATACAGCCCATAAATGGGTCACCGCTCTCAGAAATGCGGGGTTTGCGGCACCGTCTGGGAAATGTCCAGGTTTCCAGGGGTCTCCGCTTCCGCCTCTGCTGTGACATCCAGTTCTCTTGAGGGTGAAGACCCTGTCGTGTTGGACAGAAAGACCCCACTCCAGGGTGTTCAAAGGTAGATGGCCGCCTGCCTGCCTCCCTGTTCATCGCTTCCATTAATGCTCAGCCACACCCTGAACCAAGCCTTCACTCCGCTTGTTAAATTTCAGTGCAGATGAAGTCTACCTGACCTCATATGACCAAATTAAAAGCAAAAATCTCTAACTTGCCTCAGAAGAAAATGCAAACTTTTAAAGTGTTCAAAGTTAAGAAATCTAGCTTTAATTATAAGAACAGTATACCATTTGTCAATGTTTCTTGAACCTATCGGGATACCTCGGCATCTCCTAAGAGATAAAAACTTGCCTCTCAAATACGTATATTAATAAATAAGAATGGCTTTGGTTTGCCCCCAGAGCAGTGACACTTCTGGGAGACTTTTGTCTGCATTTCCGGGTCTGTCGTGTGGCCTCGAGCTTCACCCAGGGGTCACCTCGGGTGGCAGGGCGCCCTTTCACCATGACGGTATGTCATGCGATCCCAGCCATCCACCCCAGAGAGACGCACTGCGGCCTCGGAAATGCGTCTGCGTCATCCCCAGTGGTTGCAGGGACCCCCCTGGGCCCGTGGCAGGACAGGACGGGGGCGAGCCAGAGCAGAGAGCCTGGTGAGGAGGGTGACGAGGACCCTGGGGGGGCCCCAGGGCACACGTCCGCAGGGCGCCCTCTGGCTGAGACCCGAGGCAGAGTGTCCCCGACTGGTCTTGTCAGCACCTTCCTGTGTTTCCATGGTAACCGGCTCGTTCGCAGACAGCTGGTGCCACCTACAAGTCTCACCGTCGACTCTCAGACACAGGACCACGGTGGTCGAGGGTGAGTCTGTGCTGATGACCCCGAGCCCCCTCAGTCCCTCCCCTCACGCTCACTGTCCGTCTTTCTGCGGCATCTGATGGGGCAGAACCTGTGGTCTGTGGCCCCTGTGCCCCTGCCTGGGGCCCCCCACCCCGACAGACATGCTGCTGAGTCCCCCAGAGGCCAGGCTGGGGGCCTGGCGAGGGCCTCGCAGACAGCAACACACTGGGAGTCCTCAAATGTCACAGGAAACTCGCACTGCCCACCCCACAGACACAGGGCCTCCTGGCTGCTCTGCTCCTTCAGGGGAAACACTGAGAATGCAATGTGCAAAGCAAACCTTCTCTCAGAACCGCGCCCCAGAGGACCTGGGGTGCAGCGCGCACCGCTTCTGGAATCACGGCTCTAAGGGCGGGGCAGGGAGCTTTAGAAGCCCATCGAGTTTTCTGTTGTAACCACAGGGCAGCTCTCTCTTCTTTTCAGGCTGGTAACATTTAGCTGTGAGCTCTCTGGTGTTCACATGTCTGCCCTGGGGTCAGGATCTGAAATGTTCCAAGGGCGCGTCACTCAAAGGGAACCTGCAGAGAACGTGTAGAGACGCCCCTCTGCAACGTCGATGAGGTCGCCAAGGTGTTCGGCTGGGACACTGTCTTTCCTTTCGGTTCAGCAACCCTCAGCCCGGGACACAGTGAGCTCCTTCGACCATTCTTTCTACTTCTTTAGAGACACAGAGGCATTTGTCTTGGAAGGGTCTTCACTGAATTAAGGCTCTTGTTGCAAAACCCACCAATAAGGAGACGTCCTTTAGAGCCAAAAAGGAGATGTTTCAAGAGAACAGGGACCTAGAAGAATATAAGGTTCAGGGCTTTCTTGCCAAACAGGAGATGATGGCCACTGCTCAGCTTCACGAGGACTCCTGCAGAATCCAGGTTTCCACGTGCCCCGTGGCTGGGCTGGAACGACCTGCAGCGGCCATGCGCCTCACCGCTGGGAGCCAGTCCCAGGTCTGGGGAGTCATTACAACAGCGCAGTTTGGGGACCACATGCATTTCCCACTGCGCACGCAGACTGCGCTCATGGAATCCTCAAAAACAACTTTCTGAAAATTTAGGTTACTGATTTTTTAAGAATTATAAGCCTATTCAAAAGTGACCTTTTGGAGTCACTTTTATTGGCTTACAGTTTTTAAGTCGCTTTTTCACATTTCTCAGAACAAGTCTTCACAGTTTCCTCTTGAGCCCACTGAGAGCGACGCCCCCTCTCCCTGATAAGTGCGTGTGTGCCCTTTATTACTACTGTTGGTCAGAGGTCTGTTTTAGGTGCTTCTTCAAAGAACCGGGCTTTCTGTTTGTCTGTTTCCTTGATGCTTGCCTTTCCATCTATTTCTCATTTTCTGCTCTTCTCTTCATGTCCCTCTTTCTAATGTCTTTTGCTTGCTCATTTGGCCTTTTACCTCTGTATTATGAACTGTTTCAGGGGGTCACCGAGGAATAAAGTAACCTACAGAAGAGCCCAAGGACATCACTGACCTGTGGAGGAAGTGAACCATTGCCGAGGGTGCCCCTCTCTTCTCCTCCTCCAGAGCTGACGCTGCCCAGCTCCCACACTCCACGCCCCCCGTGCCCTGGGACTGTGCCTGCGTGCACGAGCTCTCCTAAACAGCACGCAGAGTGGCTGCTCTTGACCTCGTACACTCCCGCTCTGTGCTTCAGCGTCTCCCCAGCCCTGCGACAAGACATGCGGGCACCAGTGTCTCCCAGCGGCTGTGGTGCTGAATTCCTCTCTGGCTGAGGGCAGTTGCGGGCACTCCCGTTTGACTGCTGTCAGGACGGACGAGGCACTGACCATTAGGGATGGGCTTGTCCTAGAGCCCAGAACACAGCCGGGAACACCTGCGCATGGAGCTTCAGGGAGGGCTTGCACACAATCACTGCATTTTGTCGTTGCCAAAACAGCATTGAAAGGGTTATATCAGCGGCGTCTAAGAATTTCCAATTTGCCCCGGATTCTGGCCCACCTTGAGGCTGTCAGTCTTTCCCTTTGCCGGTCTGAACAGTTAATGAAATAGTATCTTGTGATTTCAGCCTCACCTTCTGGGATCTCTGGTGAGCCTGAGCAGCCTCCGTTTCCTCCTGGCTGGCGTGCATTCCTCGGGGCCAGGTGCACGTCACGGGATCCCCGTCCGCCCACACCCTTCTCCACGCTCCCCTCCTGCGGTGCCCCACAAAAGCTCTCTGTCTCGATGCTCCAGTCCCTTCTCGCCCCGCTCCTCCTCGGCTTGTACCTCAGCATCTTTTCTGGGGCCTGCGCTGCTCCTGAGATAAACGCTTTAGACGTGCCTCTGGTTTGCTAGTGGGGAGTTCGGTTTCCATTTGTCATTTCTCCCTTTGCTCTTCGCTACAGCTTCAGGGGACATACAGTTCCTGGCGACAGTCAGCTCTCGGAGTCTGGAAGGACTCCCCGCTGTTCCCACTGCCCTCGCCGCTGATGCTTAGGCGCGGCCTGAACGTCACCCTTCCCCACGCAGTTTGTCTCATCTCTCGGACCTTGGGGTCCTGCTGGCCCACTACGATGTATCCCACCTTGACTGTCCGGTTTGGAACATCCTGCTGGGAACCTGTGACTTCCAGCAACACACAGCCTGGCACCTTCTTGCCCTTCTGGGGTCTCTGCCGCCATTCCTATCTCCACCCCTTCGGGAACTCACACATCACGCCACCTGGACTGTCCATCCTTCCCCAGCCCCGCACGTTTCCACCCCTGTTGCTCTGGATGCTGCACTTGGGATCATCTCTCCAGACCCACGCTGCACCTCAATAACCCCCACTTTATGGGCACCTGACCAGCCATCTGATCCATCCACAGAGTTTCTAGCTTCCAGGCCCACATTTTCTGTTTCCATAAGTTCTAGTAATTTTGTTTTAACCTCTCATTCCATTTTCATTCTGCTGCATTTTCCTTAATTATTTCAAACACTGAATAGGCAGTGTTCACCCTACTCCATGATTTCTGTTCTATCTGATTCTTTTATCTGCTGCTGCTTCTGGCTCATCCTGTTGGGTTATTTCTTCCTGTGATCTTTATTTCTTGATCATTTAAATCAGGATTTCCAGCTCACCCCAGATCCAAAGTCAGGAAGGCGTGGCCTCCACTGGCCTCTGAGACCTCAGCAGTTGAAAAACTGTCCAATAAACACAGTCCTCTGAGGAGGACAGCACAATCACGCATGCAGAAATGCCAACCTTCAGAGTAACTCCAGAGGCTTTCTTCAGGAGCTGCCTTCATAATTGTCTGTAAATAGTGCATATTCTTTATTGTATAATGCTGCTTCTCACTGAAAGGCTTCCTGATTGTTTTACTTAACTCCAAGGCACATTGAGATGTCTTAAAATTGCCGTATATTTTTCCACATATAAACTGTTTTCCTTCAGTGAACATTTAAATACGCAGATTGATCTCTGGTCACATTTTCAAGCACAGCCTCCACAGTGCCATTAACAGAGGTAGCTCAGCTGGGAATAAGCATGTGATAGCCTCTCAGGAACCGCCCTGGAGTTGACCACTCTCCAGCGTTCAACGCCTGGATCAGTCCGAGGGCATCACTGGTTTTGAAACCAAAGTGGGAAGGCTCATTAATAGAGGAAACTAATGCTCACCACCATCTCCAGAAGAAGCCAGACTAAAACACAGAATTGTTCTGCTCTGTCTTGACTCATTTAATAGAAAATTAACTTTTCAAGAGAACTCACATTAATCTAGAGTGAACCATGTAATCTAAGGATACCTGATAGACCACTGGCTAATTTTTGAAATGCTTCCCTGGCCTGCGTGTGATTTCAAGCCATGCACAGTGGCTCTGGGCCAAGCTCTCAGCCATGCCGGAGAGAGTCAGGGTCAGGAACAAATGTGTCAGGGGAAGGTCAACCACCAGCCCGTCTGGCAGGGCCCCCATCACCTACACGTGGGGGCCTTCTCCAATGGCTGCCCACTCCTGCTGGCCACGTGTAAAAACTCACAAAGCCGGGACCTCTTTCCAGCTCAGAGGAGTGGGCCTGTGCCCACTCCCATCCTCCGGCAGTGGCCTCAGCAGGGAACTTAGTCTCCTCCCCACATACTTGACCTGCTCCAGACCAGGGTGCTCTTATAGGCAAGGGGCAAAGCCCTGATAAGAAGGCCCTTCTGGCCCCATGGCCACGCCCACCCATGCCCCCCACCACACACCCTCAGCCCTGCGTTCTGCCCCATACACCCCACCTGTCCCCCACGCTGCCTGCGCTCAGCCCCAGCGGTGCACCCCACCCCCACCGGGCCCGCATGGAGCTCCTGGTGAGCCCACCAGGGGATGCGCGTCCTCTCCCCTGTCTCACGCCCCCTCCTCCAGTTAGAACCGCCTCGAGACCTCCAGACGCCTTTCCCAGAGTCAGCCTCCAGGGGCTCGTGGGGTCAGGTGGACGGCACAAGCCCCCATTCCTCCAGGAAGTACATCCTCCCAGAATCAGAGAGTCAAGGGATCTATGTTCTAAGTGAAACCTGGGCCGCTTTCGCAGCAAACAACTGATGTCCCTCTGAGCCACAGATGCTGCCTCTGAAATTAGGAGGTGGGCCCTGGCAGAAGCAAGCATTCCTAGAGACACATGCTCAGTGACTGTTTGGGGGGGGGGGGTGCCCCATCTGTGTGCCCACTGCCCTTCTTGGTCCGCTCACACTGTGGACTCGGAGACACCCCCAACTCAGAACCCAGGGGGCTCCCAGAGACCAGCTCTGTAGCGCCCATAACCGCTTCCCACGCATAAAGCAAGCAGCGGTGTTCTGAGAAACACAAACCACCCGGGGCTCCATCTCAGATTCCTGCGACTTCCCAGATTCCCGGCCTTGATGCTGAGTGAGGACCTGTAAGGAGGGGCCGGTAGGGCCCACAGTCCCCACGCCCTCGCGCCCATCGGGAGCCCAGGGTGCGGATCAGGCGGATCCGGAAGTGATGCAGAGCTTCTCCACCATCTAACATCTCCGAGCTGCACGCACGTCCGAGCCGTAAAGTGGAGTTGGATAATTGTGGTGGTTTTGGGTGTGAATGATATGCTCTTATGTTTGTACTCATTCGCTTAATCCTGTCCGACTCTGCGACCCCATGCACTGTAACCCGCCAGGCTCCTCTGCCCATGGGACTCTCCAGGCAAGAATGCTGGAGTGGGCTGCCATGCCCTCCTCCAGGGGGGTCTTCGGACTCAGGGATCGAAACTTTGTCTCCTGCACTGCAGGCAGATTCTTAACCAGTGTGCCACCCACTTGCATTTAAAACCAGAATTGCACAATATGAAGATGAATGATAAAAGTCTATGCTAATAATTTTTCTTGACTCAGAATGACGCTGAACAGCAAGTATTAACACCAGAGCAGGTGGAGGGGACACATGACCCCGTTCTGCGGGGTCCCTCCCCCGCCTGCCCTGGCGTCGGGCCTTCTGAAGCGCAGGCCGAGCATGCGCAGACCCCCCTGCCCTTCCCCGGCGTGGGGCCTTCGGAGGCGCAGACAGAGCATACGCAGACTCCCCTGCTTGCCCTCTACGCGGGGCGTTCGGAAGCGCAGGCCGAGCATGCGCAGACTCCCCTGCCCTTCCTGGGCGCAGGGCCTTCGGAGCTGGAGCCGACAGAGCATGCGCAGACTCCCCTGCCCTTCCCCGGCGCGGGGCCTTCGGAGGCGCAGGCCGAGCATGCGCAGACGTTAGCCCTGCCCAGCGCTGCTTCTGGGCTGGGTGTTGAGACGCTCTGCGCGGAGATGCTCTGCGCGGAGACGCCCCGCACCTTTGCCTTCCTTTAACGATCTGCTTGTGCTAGTTTGCGCCCAGTTGTAAAAAGCTGAACAAATATATTCATTCAGAGTCACAAGCAGCTAACCAGAGTTCCCAATTCTGGTTTTTCGTTTTAGCTCCTGAGACACTTAGCAAAACGCTCTAGATTCATTAACTGGCCCACGAGATGGTCACCTCAGCCAGCTGAGGACGGTCATTGTTGCCCAGGCCGCCCCGCTCACGCCCTCGTGGAAGGGCGTTTCCTGAGTGTTTAGAGAATAGCACCACCTGACTTCATCTAAGGAGCAACCCGATGAGATGCTATTACTACATTTCATCCAAGATAAGAAATCGTCGATTTAAGTCTTACTAAGAAAAAGCCAAGATGCTGCAAGTTAAACGACGATGCGCCATTGATATAAGATGCATGCTGCTGATTTCAGGGGTGTTAACGTGTGAACACAAAGTGCTTCTGAGAAAGGAGTGATCAACTTGTGGTGGCTACAGGGCTCATGCTGCACAGGCCTCCCCTCCCCCCGCCCCCAAACTCGGCTCTGACACCGGCGGCCGGCAGCTCTCAGCCTGGGCCTCGGAACTGCCCCTTCCTAAGGCCCCACCCTGCACCTCCTCCTGGGCAGAGCGTGTCCAGTCCAGATGCCCCTTGGGGCACAGAGGCCCAGCGCCACGCCCTCACAGGCTGCCTCCAGACCTGGAGCTCTTGCAGGGCACGCCTGTCTCTTTCCCCTCTGCCCGGTCTGACTCCTGCCACCTGCACAGGTGTGATGCCCCGAGCAGGGCTGCCCCTGTTTCACAGGCAGAGAAACCGGGAGAGCTTGCGTGCTGTCAGGACGTGTGCGCCGAGCCGACAGGACCCCACTGAGGGCACAGCTGGAGCGGACGCTAGCTCCCGACTCCGGACCCACACTCTTTTCTCTACAGCTGTTCTCAAAGTGCGACCTGAGGGCCTCCGTTGGGTCCCTGGGGCTCTAAGTGGGAAACAGGTCAACATTATTTTCATAAAATACTAAGGCTCTGCTTTCCTCTTCATTGTATTTTCAATTACACTGGAGTTTTCCAGGGCTGTGTGGGCCAAGACTGCCTGGCATGAGTGCAGAAACACACAGGAGGACCCAGCTGTTTCCTCTGAAGACAAACCATAAGGAAATATGCAAAAATGCCTAACAAAGCATCACACCACTTTAATACTTCGGAAGACAGAGCTTCTGTGGTTATTATGTATCAAGTTTATTATGACTATTTTAATTTTAAAATGGATTAAAATGTAGCTTTTTAATTTTTCTCAATTTTTAAATTTCTAAGACAGTAAATGCAGATAGCACTAACCCACAAAAAACACAAGCTCTTTAGGGTCTTCAATACTTTTTAATAGTATGAAGATGTCCTGAGGTCAGAATTCTGAGAAGTCTTGTTCTACACTCTGCTGTTGGGAGTTCTAGCACCAACATCCAACTACATGGCACTGGGAACACCCTTCAATCACTCTGTTTTTTTTTTTTTTAATCTTCTAAATAAAAAGGTATATTCTTCTTACAGCAAAAAGAAAGCTTGTGCTGAATACTGAAGTTGTAACTATCTAAAAATTATACTGTACTATACCAAGTATTGCTAGTCTCCATTATTCTTTGAAAATTATAACAATATACCATATTAATGTACCTTATAGGAGTAAAATGCCATTAAACATGCAACTTGAAAATCTTAGAACATTAAGATAAAAAATGTAAGACATGAATAGGGAAAAAGTGATTTGTATGTTTGTATTTAAATAAGTTCTAGGTAATTCAGAGACTGTTAGTCCCATTTTATATGAAAAAAAAAAAAAAGAGAGAGATATTAAGACATCAGAATCACCAGGGGAATTTTTAAGAGCTGCTGAAGGCAGGCCTGCTATGAAAGTATTTAGGTTAGGCTCTTTGGAGTAAGGCTCAGACATCCTCTTTTTTGAGGCCTCCTGAGTTATGCTGTGTGAGGTCAAGGCTGAGACATGCTCTGGAGGCAGAATGGCTCACTTCCTGCATACAGAGTGATGCAGTGGGTACTCCCACCAAGTAAAGGGCCATGCATTAAACAGGCATTCATGTCCATGTTGGGCAACTGAGGGAGGACACATATCCTGTCATATACATGGTTGGGGGGGGGGGGATATAAATCAGTTCAGTGATCAGTTGATCCTGGGAAGATGGATGTGGCGATGGCAGCAATGTTTTAGATAATCCCCAACTGCCACATAAAAGTAGAGATAGGGACTAGGTAGTGAGCAAAATCCAGGAGCATATTTAAATCAAATCTAAGTGAAGTCATCTCCAAGGACAGGTAACCCCAAGACGATGTCCAGAAAAAGGACTGGAGATGAGAAACCTCAAGAAGCCAGCTCTGGACATAGTAAAAAAGTCAGTTCTTCATAAAATAAAATGATGAGAAAACCATCAAAAATGGTCAGAATCAGCCTTTTCAAAACTCTGGCAATCAAAGGCTGGCATGAATCGGTGGGGAGGCAGCAGTTACTCAAGAAATATGGCTGATTCTCAGTACAAGTCCTCAACTGACCGGCTTTGTAACCTGCCCTGTTCCCACTAGCCTCTCCAGCTCCGCCATAGCCTGGAACTGAGCAGCTGCAGCAGAAACGGAAGGCTGGCAGCCGTGGGACAGGGCAGGGTGGGCTGGAGCTCCTTCTCAGCCTCGCTACTTGACCTGCCTGTGGTTCCCTAGATGAGCCGTCGTGTCTTTATTAAGTCTACTCACAGCTCACCGTGTGTGAAAGCCTCATCCCCAGGGCAGCTGCTGAAAACACTTAGAGGTGTACCGAGCTGCTCAGCAGCTGAGGGCAGGGGTAACTGTGGGGCAAACAGCAGACTAAGCAGAAGCTGTAAAGGAGAAACGTGGAAACGAGACACCCACAGGGCTTTGTAGAGCTCTCCATAGTCCTGGGACTCAGCATGGCCACAAGCATGTGCAGGATGGGGCACGTGCTCAGGAAAGCCACGAGAAGCTCACCTCTGTGTGACCTTCAGGCTCTGAGGTGGTAGGAAGCAAGGCCAAGGCAGAGCTCCCAACTGCCTGGCTGAACAATGCAGGCCTGCCCAGCACACACAGAAGTGCAAGGCCTAGAGACTTGGTTTCAGGTGTTCAAGGGACCTGGTCCCATCATTTCTGACCACTAAGCTAGCTGGGCAGAGACTTCAGTGGCCACACGTGACACAGAGTACAGGCTTAAGAGCATTGGTTTACTAGAGTCACTAAACAAATGGGAACAACGACAAACCTTGAGTGGGGGGAATATCTGATCTCAAGGGTTGCCAGGCTGTATTATTTAAAATATCCAGTTTTTAATGAAAATTTTGGGGACATGCAAAGAAATAAGAAAGTACATTTCACACATAGAGGGGAAAAACAATAATAAAAACTGTCCCTAAGGAACTGGATGCTGAGGTTACTAGACAGAGAGCTTAAAGGAGTTATTTTAAAGATGTTCAAAAACCCAAAAGGTGCCATGTCTAAATAATTCATGAAAATGAGTCATCAAATAGAAAATATCAATAAAGAGATAAGAATAATATTAAAAAACAATAGAAAGTCTTCAGTTAAAATTTATAAAAAATGAAATGAAAAGTTCTCCAGAAGAGCTCAACAGTGTCAGAGCAGGCAGAGTAAGAATCAGTGATCCTGAGTATAGTCATTGGAAGGACTGATGTTGAAGCTGAAACTCCAATACTTTGGCCACCCAATGCAAAGAGCTGACTCATTTGAAAAGACCCCATGCTGGGAAAGATTGAGGGCAGGAGGAGAAGGGGACGACAGAGGATGAGATGGTCGGATGGCATCACTGACTCAATGGACATGAGTTTGGATAAACCCCAGGAGTTGGTGATGGACTGGGAGGCCTGGCGGGCTGCAGTTCATGGGGTCGCAAAGAGTCAGACATGACTGAGCGACTGAACTGAACTGAACTGCAGATAGTCAGTTGAGATTATCCAGCTTGAGGAGCAGAAAGAAAAAGAGAATGATGAAAAATGAACGGAGCTGGTGAGGCATCATCAAATGTGCCAATATACACATAACAGATGTCTCAGATGGAGGAGAAAGAGAGGGGCAGAAAGAATACTTAAACAATGACCCAAACCCGCCAAATTTGATAAAAGCTATAAATCTAGACATCCATAAGCTTGAGAAATTCCAAGTAGGACAAACTCAAAGAGAACCTCGTCAGCATCAAACTGACAAAAGCCGAAGGGAGGATCCTGGAAGCACAGGAGAAGCAGTTCCTCCCATACAACGGATCCTCAACAATGTCAACAGCTAATTTTCATCAGAAACTGTGGAGACCACAGGCAGTGAGATGACATATTCAAAATCCTGAAGGAAAGACTGTCAGTCAAGAATTCTATACCCAGCAAAGCTATCTTTCAAAATTAAGGCAAACAAAACAGAGAATCCACTGCTCGTAGATGTTCCCTAAAATAGATATTAAAGGGAGTGCGTCAGACAAAACAAAAGGAAACTAGACAATAAGTCATCCCAATGAAGAAATCACGAGCACAGTAAAAGATAACTGTGAGCAATGTAAACGACAGAACATGTATATTTTGTGGATCTAACTTTTTTGCTCCCAAATTAAAAGGAACTACACAAGGCAATAATTATGAACCTGTTTTGAAAGATAGACGTTGTATAAAAATATAATTTGTGTGACAATCAGTCCTTCCAAAGAATATTTAGGATTGATTTCCTTTAGGATTGACTGGTTTGATCTCCTTGCAGTCCAAGGGACTTTCAAGAGTCCTCTCAAACACCACAGTTCAAAAGCATCAATTCTTTGGTGCTCAGCCTTCTTTATGGTCCAACTCTCGTATCCATACATGAATACTGGAAAAACCAAAGCTTTGGCTAGATGGACCTTTGTTGGCAAAGTAATGTTTCTGCTTTTTAATAGGCTGTCTAGGTTGGTCATAGCTTTTCTTCAAGCAGCAGGAGTCTTTTAATTTCATGGCTGCAGTCACCATCTGCAGTGGTTTTGGAGCCCAAGAAGATAAATTCCATCACTGTTTCCATTGTTTCCTCATTTATTTACCACGAAGTGATGGGACCAGATGCCATGATCTTAGTTTATTGAATGTTGAGCTTTAAGCCAGCTTTTTCACTCTCATCTTTCACTTTCATCAAGAGGCTCTTTAATTCCTCTTCACTTTCCGCCACAAGGGTGGTATCATCTGCATATCTGAAGCTACTGATATTTCTCCTGGCAATCTCGATTTCAGCTTGTGCTTCATCTAGCTTGGCATTTCACATGATGTACTGTGCATGTAAGTTAGATAAGCAGGCTGACAATATAGAGACTTGAAGTACTCCTTTTCTAGTCTGGAACCAGTCTGTTGTTCCATGTCCAGTTCTAACTGTTGCTTCTTGACTAGCATACAGATTTCTTAGGAGGCAGGTAAGGTGGTCTAGTATTCCCATCTCTTTAAGAATTTTCCATGGTTTGTAGTGATCCACACAGTCAAAGGCTTTAGCATAGTCAATGAAGCAGAAGTAGATGTTTTTCTGGAATTCTCTTGCTTTTTCTGTGAATCAATGGATGTTGGCAATTTGATCTCTAGTTCCTCTGCCTTTTTAAATTCAGCTTGAACATCTGTGAGTTCTTGGTTCACATACTGTTGAAGCCTAGCCTGGGGAACTTTGAGCATTACTTTGCTAGCATGTGAAATGAGTGCAGTTGTATATTTTGAACATTCTTTGACATTGCCCTTCTTTGGAACTGGAGATAGAAGACATATATCCTATCTAATCAGTAACTGCATTAATGTTAATGGGCTAAACATTCCAAGTAGAAGTCAGAGCTTCTTAGAATAGATTTAAAAAGCATTATTCAAAAATATGCTATGGGAAACATGGTTTATCTCTAAAGACAAAAACAGCTGAAATTAAAAGGATTATATAAAGAAATCTCATTAAATAGTAACAAAAAAAAAAAAAAACAAAAACAAACAAAAAAAAGAACAGGAATGTGTAACTAACATTAGATGCAATCACCTTTAAGACAACAGCTGTTACTAGAGACCAGTGGGCAAGCTACCAAGAATGTGCAACAGTTACAGATATCAGTTCAGTTCAGTTCAGTCCAGTCGCTCAGTTGTGTCCGACTCTTTGCGACCCCATGAACCACAGCACGCCAGTCCTCCCTGTCCATCACCAACTCCTGGAGTTCACTCATATTCATGTCCATCGAGTCGGTGATGCCATCCAGCCATCTCATCCTCTGTCATCCCCTTCTCCTTCTGCCCCCAATCCCTCCCAGCATCAGTCTTTTCCAATGAGTCAACTCTTCGCATGAGGTGGCCAAAGTACTGGAGTTTCAGCTTTAGCATCATTCCCTCCAAAGAAATCCCAGGGCTGATCTCCTTCAGAATGGACTGGTCAGATCTCCTTGCAGTCCAAGGGACTCTCAAGAGTCTTCTCCAACACCACAGTTCAAAAGCATCAATTCTTCGGTGCTCAGCTTTCTTCACAGTCCAACTCTCACATCCATACATGACCACAGGAAAAACCATAGCCTTGACTAGACAGACTTTTGTTGGCAAAGTACTGTCTCTGGTTTTTAATATGCTATCTAGGTTGGTCATAACTTTCCTTCCAAGGAGTAAGCATCTTTTAATTTCATGGCTGCAGTCACCATCTGTAGTGATTTTGGAGCTCCCAAAAATAAGGTCTGACACTGTTTCCACTGTTTCCCCATCTATTTCCCATGAAGTGATGGGACCGGATGCCATGATCTTAGTTTTCTGAATGCTGAGCTTTAAACCAACTTTTTCACTCTCCTCTTTCACTTTCATCAAGAGGCTTTTGAGTTCCTCTTCACTTTCTGCCATAAGGGTGGTGTCATCTGCATATCTGAGGTTATTGATATTTCTTCCGGCAATCTTGATTCTAGCTTGTGCTTCATCCAGCCCAGCATTTCACATGATCTACTCTGCATATAAGTTAAATAAGCAAGGTGACAATATACAGCCTTAATGTACTCCTTTCTCAGTTTGGAACCAGTTCATTGTTCCATCTCTGGTTCGAACTGTTGCTTCTTGACTAGCATACAGATTTCTGAGGAGGCAGGTAAGGTGGTCTAGTATTCCTGTCTCTTTAAGAATTTTCCATGGTTTGTTGTGATCCACACAGTCAAAGGCTTTGGTGTAGTCAATAAAGCAGAAGCAGATGTTTTTCTAGAATTCTCTTGCTTTTTCCATGATCCAAAGGATGTTGGCTAATTGATCTTTGGTTCCTCTGCCTTTTCTAAATCCAACTTGTACATCTGGAAGTTCTTAGTTCATGTACTGTTGAAGCCTCATTTGGAGAATTTTGAGCATTACTTTTGCTAGCATGTGAGATGAATGCAATTGTGCAGTAGTTTGAACCTTCTTTGGCATTGCCTTTCTTTGGGATTGGAATGAAAACTGACCTTTTCCAGTCTTGTGGCCACTGCTGAGTTTTCCAGATTTATTGGCATATTGAAGGCAGCACTTTCACAGCTGACGAATGGAGAAACAAAATACAGTATATCCAGGCAAAAGAATATTGTTCAGCCTTAAAAGTGAGCACAGAACTGATACATGCCACAGAATGAACACAGCTTGAAAACGTTATGCCAAGGGGAAGAAGCCAGACACAAAACGGTCATATTTGCATGAACTCATCTGTATGAAATCTCTAAGACAGTCAAATCCATTAAGAGAGAAACTAGATCAGGGTAGCCAGGAGCAGCGGGGCAGGGAGATGGAGTGAGGACTGAGTCGTCGCTGAGGTTTAGTTTCTGACATTGGACAGTGGTGATGAATATCTGAACACACTAAAAACTGCTAAGCTATACACCTCCAAAGGGTTCATGTGTGGCCTGTCAGTTCTATCACGATAATGAAATTCTATCACGATGATAAAAAAGTGACCTGCCACGTGTTTTTGACACTGCACCAAAACACACACACACACACACACACACACACGCAGAAGGGTGAGCTCCACAGAGTTAGAAAAGCTTTAGGAACCCAGCCTCTTTCTAAATGTTCAGGGAAACTAAGTTCACATTTTTTAAAAGGGCAAAAAAAGAAAGACTATAGGCATCAAATCCCGTAACAAGTTGCCAGGAGGCAAGAAAGAAAAGAAGGAGCAGTAGCAGGACTGCCAGCAACGGGAAAGCAGGCCGCACGGAGCGACAGAGGGCAGTGACTCGGCTCCTGTGGGCTCGGGAGTCAACGCGGGTCCCGGGGAGACTGCAGCTCAGACTCACCGAGAGACCCGGCACCCAGGTGGGATGCCAAGTGCGCAAGCGCAGAGGGCGCGACACAGGCAAGGGCCACGGCTCTCGGCACCAGCAGCTGGGGAGCTGCCAAGCAGGGGTCAAAGTTCAGCCCGCTGCCGGCGGGAGCCGCCCACCCCGCCCCGCGCAGCCCCGGCACTGCGGGCCGCACTCGCGCCGGGCCTCCTCTGCCGCCCGCGCTGGCTTCCTGCGTTCTGCTCCGTTTCATTAGGGGATTTCTTCTCATTCTCTTTTAAGGAAATGTGACATTGTGTTAGATTCTTACTTTTTGCGTTTTTGTTTCTTGCTTTTGACATACAGCTCAATATATCAGGAGATTCTTGCCAGGAAGTAAATCCAAAGTTGTTTTTATGACAGCAAATTAGGTGCCAACGAGTGACATCTACATGCTGAATTTTAATGAAGTGTCAGAAGTGAAATGCGTTTTTTAAAACTTTAATACATGAGAGAACAATGTATCCACTCACGAAACAATGTTGCCAGCAGGAGACAAGAGTAGTGAATAAACGTGAACATCTTCTGTTCTCTCATGTGTGTATTTATGTTGCACAATTAAGCCCCATTTCCCTTCTTCAAAAGGAAGGCTCCTGACAGCCCTGCCAGCAGCCGCCTTCGCTGGGACCAGGCCTGTGTTTCTGGGTGTGGCCGTGAAGAAGCGGGGCAGGGGAGACGCATGCCCACTCTGCCTGACGCGGCCGAGCCCACGGGATGGCAGGGAGTTTGCATCCTGAGGTCTTCCACGCGAGAGGGTGAAAACAGGACACCACCAACCCCCGACAAAGAGAAGGATGAGTTTCCCCAGGAACCAGCATCACAGCGTACAAGAACTGCAGGTCTCACCTGCAGAAGCTGAGCCTCACACCCAAGGGAGATGGGAGTCTGGACAGGAGTCTACCCCTAAGGCCTGGGGCCGCCACCTCCAGTGGGCTGGCCCAGGAGGGGAGAGGCATGGAGGGCAGAGAGCTACAGCGTTAGCGGGCAGACAGGTCCAGAGAGAAACACAAGATCGTTTCCAGAAAGTGCTAGGATATGCAGTTCAGGAGACCACAAGTGTCCCCACGATGTTGCTTTTCAACCAAGCCTATGAAACTTTATTTCACGTCTACATCTCCTGGCTCACCGGGAAAGCCCCCAGTGCCTTGGAGACACAAGGAAATGCAATTTGCCACCAGGTACAGCAGCTGGGCCCATCCAGGCACTCCAACACGCCCTCTGGTGGCCCAGCAGCAGAAGCCAAAATGCTGTCCCCGCCAGGACTCCAAGCCCAGCAGAACCGCTCCAGCTTCTGTGGGAGGCACCCATGTGGCTCCCAAGACACTGAGCGTAACCTGCTTGGGACTGGCTGGTGGAAGATAACTTAATAACAAGGTGCTCTCTGCTTTATTTAAGATGCATAACCAACAAGGACCTACTATAAAGCACAGGGAACTCTGCTCAGTGTTAAGTGTCAGTCTGGATGGAAGGAGGGTTTCACGGAGAATGGATCATGTATATGTCTGGCTGAATCCCTTTGCTGTTTACCTGAAATTGTTACAATATTGGTAATCGGCTACACCTCAACACAAAATTGTTGTTCAGTTGCTCAGTCGTGCCTGACTCTTTGTGACCCCATTGACTGCAGCACACCAGGCTTCCTTGTCCTTCATTATCTCCAGAGTTTGCTCAGACTCATGTCCACTGAGCTGGTGATACCATCCAACCATCTCATCCTCTGTCGTCCCCCTTCTCCTGCCTTCAATCTTTCCCAGGGTCTTTTCCAATGAGTCAGCTCTTCGCATCAGATGGCCAAAGTATTGGAGCTTCAGTTTGAACATCAGTCCCTCCAAAGACTATTCAGGATTGATTTCATTTAAGACTGACTGGTTTGATGTCCCTGCAGTCCAAGGGACTCTCAAGAGTCTTCTCTAATACCACAGTTCAAAAGCATCAATTCTTTGGTGCTCAGCTTTCTTTATAGTCCAACTCTCACATCCATACATGACCACTGGAAAAACCATAGCTTGACTAGACAGACCTTTGTCAGCAAAGTGATGTCTTTACTTTTTAATATGCTATCTAGGTTGGTCATAGCTTTTCTTCCAAGGAGCAAGCATCTTTTAATTTCATGGCTGCAGTCACCATCTGCAGTGATTTTGGAGCCCAAGAAAATATAAAGCTTAAAAAAACAGGTGTGTTCTGGGGGAGGGGGAGGAGTTCCACAGAGGGAATGGGTGTCCAAGGACGGCTGAGTTGGGATCAGGGAAGGACATGGGTTCTGTTCCAGGCCTGAGGGCACATCCTGCCTGTCCCGTTGCTGGCGGTCTAGACAGGCTCCCCTGAGGCACGGCCACCCTCACCTGTCAGTGAGTCGACCTGAATCATCATGGTCACCACCACTGATGTGAGGAAAGAGCTAGAGCATACCTGTGTCCTGTGAGAAATGGCTGCCCTTCTGGCATTAGAGTCAATGCACAGAGCTAACCACCTCAGCAGAAACTCTGCAATAATTCCCACTGGAAAAGAAATAGGTGGGTATAAACTGGTTGATTCATGCACGCCAAGTCACTTCAGTCGTGTTCAACTCTTTGTGACCCCATGGACTATAGCCCAGCAGGCTCCTCTGTCCATGGAACTTTCCAGGCAAGAACACTGGAGTGGGTCGAACCTGCGTCTCCTACATTGGCAGGTGGGGATCCCCTGGAGAAAGGATAGGCTACACTCCAGTATTCTTGGGCTTCCCTGGTGACGGTAAAGAATCTGCCTGCAATGCGGAGACCTGGGTTTGATCCCTAGGTTGGGAAGATCCCATGGAGAAAGGAACAGACCCACTGCAGTATTCTTGCCTGGAGAATTCAATGGACAGAGGAGCCTGGCAAGAGTACTGGAGTGGGGTGCCATTGCCTTCTCCGGTGAACTGGGTAAAAGCTCCATAAATCGGGACAGAGCATCAAATGAATAATAGCCAACGTTTGGAAGTACTTTTATAACACGTTTAGAGTACTTTACTTGATGTCATCGTTTGACCTTCACGATGGCCCTGTTTTGACGTCCACATTCACTCGATGAAGAAACTGCACCTCTAAGAGCTTTGGTAAGTCCTCCACCACCCCCGCCCCCTCACCGGCCACACTGCTGCTTGGAGACAGTCAATTACAAAACGAAATGTGCTCTTACGGTAAGATCTGGTATTTACCCAAAGGAGTTCAAAAGTCCTGTCCACACAAAACCCTGCACATGGACGTTTATAGAAGTTCTCTTCACCACTGCCAGTGGTTGGGAGCAATCAAGACGTCGTTCAGTGGGTCAACTGAAAAACTGGTCCATTCAGACAGCTGACTGTCATTCAGCGCTAGAAATAAGTGAGCTATTAAGCCATCGAAAGTCATGGAAGGAACTTCAAAGCACAGGCCTAGGTGAAACAAGCCAGTCTGAAAAGGTTACACACTGCTTGATCCCAGCTAACTGACGTTCTGGAAACAGCAGTGGGAAGGGGAGTGGCTGTCAGGACTCGGGGAGTGGGGGAGATGACCAGGCGCACACGGGGCCGTTAGGGCAGCGAGCTTTCCCCACCCAGACCCGGAACGGCACTGCGTGACATCACATGCCTGTCAAACCCACAGAATGTGCAGGACAAAGTTAACCCTAGAGTGAGCCATGGGCATGCACTGATCATAAATACCGACGCCCAGTGCCAATCCAGGTGCCACCCCAAGGTCAGAGAGCCTTTCGGGGGGGCAGGTATGCAAGCTCTACTCGTTCTGCTCAACCTTTCTGTAAATCTAAAACTGCTCTCAACAAGGACATCTACGCATTTAAAAACGTACTTCCCTGTCTGTTTTGCCTCCTCCATGAAGCACCCTCCGTGTGTCTCGAATTCCCTCTGGAAGGAGCCCAGAGTCTGAGCCCGCAATCAGGCTGCGATGGGAAGGGTGCTGGATGCGGGTGTGGACCATCCCGACCCAGCTGAGACACGGGGCCCCGCAGCCTGCTCTGCAGGGGAGGGCACCCGCCCTCTCCTGAGGAACCTTGACCCCCAGGTGGTGGTCCTGCGGCCCACAGACCTTCCCAGGACACAGAGTCTCGCCCGCATCTGGATGGCTGCGGCGGGCCCAGACGGTGAGGCCGGGCCGTGAGAGCAGAGCACGCGGAAGAATTGTGTGTGGGCCGCTCTGCAGCAGCAGGAACACCTGTGGGCATGGAGCCAGAGTGTGAGACAAAGGGGACGGATGGAAATGGGCCAGGCGGGCCTGCCGACCCGGGCCCAGAGCATGGCTCTCTGCCGCTGGCCCACACACACAGGGACACGGGGCCTCTGTGAAGTGAGCTGGACACACCGCAGCCTCCTCGTCCCATGACAGGCTCACACTATGCCAATGCTCCAGAAGGCCTGGAGTCACGAGGAATAAGTCCATGGGCCCGGCCTCCTCTGAGAGCTCAGGAGAGGCCCTGCACATCAGGAATGCACTGGGCGCTGTGTGCCTCCAACCGGGACCGCTGGGGGCACCGCTTGGGGGAGGCATGGCCCAGGCGGGGGCACTCAGCACTGAGGGGAAGGCATGTGGCCACCACGGAGCGCTGACCATGAGAGAGGGACTGCAGAGACCTGGGGCTTCGTAGCCACTGCAGTCTTCCCAGAGTGGACCGGACGGCCTTCCGCCAGCACCCAGGGCCTGCCTGGCAGGAGAGCCCTGCGTCCACCGAGGCAGCAGGACAGTCACGGCCCCTCCTGTACTTTCCAGACGGAGGAATTTCACCTCACAGATCAGAGCCCGGGAATGGCGGGGTGGGGGTAGGGGCCCTGGAGGAAAGGCCCTGCTACACAAGCCAATGTTCATCCTTCCGTCTGCCCCTAGGCCCCGCTAAAGGGACGCCTCTGACCAGGAAAGGACATCAGCAGACTCTCCAGTGACCACTGGACCGGCCCTCAGCTGATACTAACACCAGAAGACCCCGAACTTCACAGCGTCCACCAGACACCCTGGGGCTTAAAGGCCAGTGATCAAAGCCGTCCTGGGCTTGCTCCCTGGTCTGGAATGCATGAACTCGGTAGCTAGCTCCGTAGCAACAGGACGCCCCCTATTCCCTGACCTGTGGGGTGAGGGTCGTCGAGGTGGAAGGGCACCAAACTGCTCCACTCAACACCACCTGCCATGACTTCCACTGACAAGCTCGCAGACCAAAGGCAGCAGCCAATCCAAAGGGGGTTGGCAGGGGCTGGGGCTGCCATCATGGAGGGCTGATGGCCCCCAACACACACGCTGTCTGCAGACAGCGGGCCCTGGGGTCAGCGGCTGCAGCTCCAGGACGGGACCCACCTTGGGCCCGGCTGCTGCTGCTAAGAGTGGTGGAGACCAGAGGCGACCCGCTCTCTGCTTGCCAGCCCAGCGACTGCCTCCTGCCAGCACTCCAGGCCCCCGCATCCTCTGGGGCTCGGGGGCTCATCACCTCTGTTCCCTTGAGACTCATGCAGGGGACATGGGGCCACCGAGGACACGGGGCTGGAGGCCGCCATGGGCCCACATGCACGCTCCATAGCCTGGGCCCACATCTACAGGTAAGGAGCCTGTGCCGAGGGTCGGCAGCAGACAGGACGCCATGGAGCCTGGGCGGCCGCGGCAGCTAAACCTACAGTGCAGACCCCTGGGGTCTGGGCGTGAATGCATGACATCTTTTGGAGAAGACTCCCCTCCTCTGTAGGAGCTGCTCTCGCCTGATCCTAGGCCTCAGCCAAGGCCACGCGCACCTGACCACTGGCCCTGAGGAGCCAGGCGGCGGGGCTGAGACACTGGGACTGGGGCTTCAGAAGTGTGGTCATCTTCTTGGGAAAGTGGCCAGCCCTCCACTGCCACTGACCCACAGCATCGGCCACAGCTGCCGGGAGGGACCCAGGCCGCCTCTCCCTGCCCGCCGCTGGCTGGCTGACCCGCTCTTTGTCTAAGGCCTCGGCACCGGGAGGACGCGGATGGGCCGGGCCCACCCACCTGTGCGGGAGAGCTTCTGCAGGGTGGCTGTCAGGTGCTGCAGGACCCCCGGCGACACTTCATAGCGGAGCGCGTCCACAGCCGGAAACTCCTGACACCGTCCGAACACTCCGTCTGCGAGAAGGGAGGCAGAGAAGAGAGACCGTGAGGGGGTGACAGACAGATGGACAGACAGCCCTGGCCGAGCCCAAGGCACAGCTCCGAGCAGCTGCCAGGATCAGAAACCCTCGGAAAGGAACAAGTGTGTGGTGTGTTAGCCGCTCAGTTGTGTCTGACTGTTTGTGACCCCATGGGGTGTTGCCTGCTAGGCTCCTCTGTCCATGGGACTTTCCAAGCAAGAATACTGCAGTGGGTTGCCATTCCTTTCTCCAGGGGATCTTCCCGGCCCAGGGATCAAACCCGGGTCTCCTGCATTGCAGGCAGATTCTTTACCATCTGAGCCACCAGGGAAGCCTAATGGAAAGGAATGGTTTTAAACAAAAAGCAGCTCATCGTGAAAACCACAAACGCAAAGGTGAGCCCAGTGCAGCGTGGCTTCCAGGCTGCCTTCCAGCTCGCCCTCTCACCCCCACCCCCCGCCTTTCTGTCCTTCTCAGCCCGAGACTGTCACACTTGTGATGTGAAGCTTTGCTTCTGACGGTCCGGTGACCATTCAATGTTCAGCACTCAGGGCTGGTTTCCAGGGGAGAGACGGGACCGCCAGGGGCAGATGCACTGGTTGGCCGGAGGTGCTGGCGGTGGGGCCACCAGGCCAGTGGGGCTGCTTCCGGGGGCCTCCTGAGAACACGGCGGGGAAGGGGGGCTCTGGGAAGAGTGAGATATTAGTGGGGCCCCATTTATCCCGCTCTGTCCCATTTGTCTGAAATGACAGACTCTGCTCCTCAACCTCTTTTCAAACCGCACCTTCTAATTAATTTAGGCCCTAATTAGCCCTTATTTGGGAATTGTTCCCTTTGAGACAAGCTTCCTGTGGAGGTTCAAGCATTCAAATCACTGCCTTGGGTACAAAAGGCTAATTCAGGGCCCAGGGCCTCACACGGTGCATCTGCCGGCTGCAGGTGAAGGCGCCTCCGTTGTTCACATGGTCTCACTGCAGGGACGCAGCAGAGGAGAGCCTTTCACACGCGGCCCGTTTAATTATCAGGAGCACGTTGCCGGGCCGGGCTGGTGGGCAATTGCCGGTCGGGCACTACACGTGCTTACGCCGAGATGCCCCACTGGAGCGGCAGAAAGTCATCTGAAGTATTGCAAGCGTCTCCTGGATTTCTGGGGCCTCTGCCAAGCCCGGAGGATCCAGGCAGTGACCTGCCCAGCTGCCCGACTGGCTGTGGAGCTCAACCTTCTGCCTCCCTCTTGGACCAGCCCACTGACCCTCCTCTGAGCGCTGCTAAAACCAACCTGCCTGCCACCAGTGGCTGGGGCCCTGCTGTCCCTGAGGGAGGGTCTCCACCGTCGCCGGCGGGGTGGACAGTCTGCGCGGCCGGGACTCAGACAGTGCGTGGGGTTCTGGAACCCCAGTCAGTGCTGTGGGTGGCGTCGGGGAGGAGAAACGAGATAGCATGTTCTTCAGAACACATGGAGCTTCCACGTCACGCTCTGACCCCAAATACCCTGAAAGCAGGGACCTGAAGCAGCACTGGGATGCATCGGCCCCACACCTTACAGACGAGAAAGCCGAGTGCAGGCAGGGGTCAGCAGGTCAGCCGCCAGCAGCTGAGCCGCCCGAGGCCCCAGGCCTCCAGGACCCACCTGAAACCCACAGGAAACACCCTACACGCAGGCTGGCACGGAGGGAAATGCGCAGAGACATTTCCTATGTGTTTTGGAACACCCTTTGTAAGTCACTTCCAGTCTGCAGTATAATGGAATCATTTTTAAATTTGGTTTGTGGTGGACAGCATTGTAAATATATTCTAAGAGAAACATCCATTAGATTTTCTTGAAACCTTTCTTTTAAGTTTATATATATATATATATACATACACAGAGCGCAGGCGGCTGCAACAGCGCACATAGCGTGGCTGAGAGGAGCTACCCCACGTCCGAGGTCAGGGGCAGAAGCCAGGAGGACCCCATGCCCGAGGGGCGGAGGCCAAGAGGAGCTACCCCATGTCCAAGGTCAGGGGCGGCAGCCGAGAGTGCCAGGCTGCGACAGCACAGGAGCAGCTGAGAGGAACTACCCCATGCCCGAGGCCAGGGGTGGCGGCCAGGAGGAGCAACCCCACGTCCAAGGAGCCGTGGCTGCGCGGGCACAGGAGGGCCTAGAGGAGCTATTTCACGTTCAAGGTCAGGAGGGGCGAACTAAAATGGACTGGAATGGGTGAATTTAACTCCGATGACCATTATGTCTACTACTGGGGGCGGGAATCCCTCAAAAGAAATGGAGTAGCCATCATGGTCAACAAAACAGTCTGAAATGCAGTACTTGGATGCACTCTCAAAAACGACAGAATGATCTCTGTTGGTTTCCAAGGCAAACCATTCAATATCACAGTAATCCAAGTCTATGCCCCAACCAGTAACGCTGAAGAAGCTGAAGTTGAACGGTTCTATGAAGACCTACAAGACCTTTTAGAACTAACACCCAAAAAAGATGTCCTTTTCATTATAGGGGACTGGAATGCAAAAGTAGGAAGTCAAGAAACACCTGGAATAACACGAAAATTTGGCCTTTGAATATGGAATGAAGCAGGGCAAAGACTAATAGAGTTTGCCAAGAGAACGCACTGGTCATAGCAAACACCACTTCCAATAACACAGGAGAAGACTCTATACATGGACATCACCAGATGGTCAACACCGAAATCAGATGGATTATATTCTTTGCAGCCAAAGATGGAGAAGCTCTATACAGTCAGCAAAAACAAGACCAGGAGCTGACTGTGGCTCAGACCATGAATTCCTTATTGCCAAATTCAGACTTAAAGTGAAGAAAGTAGGGAAACCACTAGACCATTCAGGTATGAGCTAAATCAAATCCCTTATGATTATACAATGGAAGTGAGAAATAGATTTAAGGGCCTAGATCTGATAGACAGAGTGCCTGATGAACTATGGAATGAGGTTCGTGACATTGCACAGGAGACAGGGATCAAGACCATCCCCGTGGAAAAGAAATGCAAAAAAGCAAAATGGATGTCTGGGGAGGCCTTACAAATAGCTGTGAAAAGAAGAGAAGTTAAAAGTAAAGGAGAAAAGGAAAGATATAAGCATCTGAATGCAGAGCTCCAAAGAATAGCAAGAAGAGATAAGAAAGCCTTCCTCAGCGATCAATGCAAAGAAATAAGAGGAAAACAACAGAATGGGAAAGACTAGAGATCTCTTCAAGAAAATTAGAGATACCAAGGGAACATTTCATGCAAAGATGGGCTCGATAAAGGACAGAAATGGTATGGACCTAACAGAAGCAGAAGATATTAAGAAGAGATGGCAAGAATACACAGAAGAACTGTACAAAAAAGATCTTCATGACCCAGATAATCACGATGGTGTGATCACTGACCTAGAGCCAGACATCCTGGAATGTGAAGTTAAGTGGGCCTTAGAAAGCATCACCACGAACAAAGCTAGTGGAGGTGATGGAATTCCAGTTGAGCTATTTCAAATCCTGAAAGATGATGCTGTGAAAGTGCTGCACTCAATATGCCACCAAATTTGCAAAACTCAGCAGTGGCCCCAGGACTAGAAAAGGTCAGTTTTCATTCCAATCCCAAAGAAAGGCAATGCCAAAGAATGCTCAAACTACTGCACAATTGCACTCATCTCACACGCTAATAAAGTCATACTCAAAATTCTCCAAGCCAGGCTTCAGCAATACATGAACCATGAACTTCCAGATGTTCAAGCTGGTTTTAGAAAAGGCAGAGGAACCAGGGATCAAATTGCCAACATCCGCTGGATCATGGAAAAAGCAAGAGAGTTCCAGAAATACATCTATTTCTGCTTTATTGACTATGCCAAAGCCTTTGACTGTGTGGATCACAATAAACTGTGGAAAATTCTGAAAGAGATGGGAATACCAGAGCACCTGACCTGCCTCTTGAGAAACCTATATGCAGGTCAGGAAGCAACAGTTAGAACTGGACATGGAACAACAGCCTGGTTCCAAATAGGAAAAGGAGTACGTCAAGGCTGTATATTGTCACCCTGCTTATTTAACTTATATGCAGAGTACATCATGAGAAACACTGGGCTGGAAGAAGCACAAGCTGGAATCAAGATTGCCGGAAGAAATATCAATAACCTCAGATATGCAGATGACACCACCCTTATGGCAGAAAGTGAAGAGGAACTAAAAAGCCTCTTGATGAAAGTGAAAGAGGAGAGTGAAAAAGTTGGCTTAAAGCTCAACATTCAGAAAACTAAGATCATGGCATCTGGTCCCATCACTTCATGGGAAATAGATGGGGAAACAGTGGAAACAGTGTCAGACTTTTATTTTTGGGGGATCACTGCAGATGGTGATTGCAGCCATGAAATTAAAAGACGCTTACTCCTTGGAAGGAAAGTTATGACCAACCTAGATAACATATTCAAAAGCAGAGACAGTACTTTGCCAACAAAGGTCTGTCTAGTCAAGGCTATGGTTTTTCCTGTGGTCATGTATGGATGTGAGAGTTGGACTGTGAAGAAAGCTGAGCACTGAAGAATTGATGCTTTTGAACTGTGGTGTTGGAGAAGACTCTTGCCAGTCCCTTGGACTGCAAGGAGATCCAACCAGTCCATTCTGAAGGAGATCAGCCCTGGGATTTCTTTGGAGGGAATGATGCTGAAGCTGAAACTCCAGTACTTTGGCCACCTCATGCGAAGAGTTGACTCATTGGAAAAGACTCTGATGCTGGGAGGGATTGGGGGCAGGAGGAGAAGGGGATGACAGAGGATGAGATGGCTGGATGGCATCACTGACTCGATGGACGTGAGTCTGAGTGAACTCCGGGAGTTGGTGATGGACAGGGAGGCCTGGCGTGCTGTGATTCACGGGGTCACAAAGAGTTGGAAACTGAATGAATGAACTGAACTGATAATGCGTGTCTTTTAAACAGTTCGTGGGTTCCCACGGCAAGAGCTCTGGAGCGGCTGCCACTCCCCCTCCAGCGGGTCACGTTTTGTCAGAACTCTCCACTGTGGCCTGTTCATCTCGGGTGGCCCTGCACAGCGTGACACGTCTGTTTACTGTCAACCTGTTTATCTAACTTATATGTAGAGCACATCATGCAAAGTGCTGGGCTGGATGAGTTATAGGGTGGAATCAAGATTGCCAGGAGAAATGTCAACAACCTCAGACACGCAGATGACAACACTTTAATGGCAGAAAGTGAAGAGGAACCAAGGAGCCTCTTGTAAGTGTCAAAGAGGACAGTGAGAAAGCCAGCTTAAAAGACAATGTTAAAAAACTGAGATCGTGGCATCCAGTCCCATCACTTCATGGCAAATAGATGGGGAAACAGTGGAAACAGTGACAGATTTCCTCTTCTTGGCTCTGAAATCACTACGAATGGTGACTGCAGCCATGAAATTAGAGATGATAGCTTCTTGCAAGGAAAGCTATGACAAACCCACACAGTGTATTAAAAACCAAAGGTGTCGGGACTTCCCTGGTGGTCTAGTGGCTAAGACTCTGTGTGCCCAGTGCAGGGGGCCTGGGCTCGATCCCTGGTCAGGGAACTAGGTCTCGCATGTCACAAATAAGACCTGGTACAGCTAAATAAATATTAAAAAAAAAAACCAAAGGTGTCCCTTTTCTGACAAAGGTCCGTCTAGTCAGGGCTATGCTTTTTCCAGTAGTCATGTGCAGATGTGAGAGTTGGACCATAAAAAAGGCAGAGCACTGAAGAATTGATGCCTTTGAACTGTGGTGCTGGAGAGTTCTCTTGAGAGTCCCTTGGACTGCAAGGAGGTCAAACCAGTCCATCCTAAAGGAGATCAACGCTGAATATTCACTGGAAGCACTGATGATGTAGCTGAAGCTCCAGTCCTTTGGCACCTGATGTGAAGAGCTGACTCACTGGAAAAGGCACTGGTGCTGGGAAAGACTGAGGGCAGAAGAAGGGGGCAGCAGAGGATGAGATGGTTGGCATCACGAAGTCAATGGACACTAACTTGTACAAACTCTGGGAGATGCTGAGGGACAGAGAAGCCTGGCGTGCTGCAGTCCAGGGGGTCACAGAGTCAGACTTGACCTGGTGACTGAACAGCAATATAATGTGTGTGCGCGTGAGTCCACGTGAATGTGTGTGTGTGTATACACACACACACACAGGCTCCTACGTTTTTTTATCTGTCAAACTCAGCAATAGAACAAGGAAGTTGCTTTTCCAACCTCCACACTCATCCCAGAAACCTGACCCCCCGCCCCACCTGTTCCTCAACAAAGAGCTTCAGCGCTCTCTTGTCCACCTCCACAGACGGGCAGGCTGCACTCTGCTCAGCACAGCCGCGCACGTCCGGCCCGTGTCTACGGCGAGTCTGTGAGGCCCTTCCTGCTCTCACAGTGGACTCGTCTCCATTCATGCTGCCCTGTGCTGCCCCGACCCCGGGACACGGCCCTGCCCTAACGCCCCGCGGGACAAGCAGGCAGAAGAGCCACAGGACAGGCGCTCGGGGCAAATGGACGACACAGGCTCTGCTCTCGGGGCCTCTGGGCTCAGGGGCACCCCTCCCACAAGCAGCATCCACCTCTAACTGTGATGTGGGCAACAGGGGACGGGCCTCGAGGACAGCAGAGGGGCATCAGCTGCTCCACCCACAGGAGGTGGAGGACCCAGGGGACGGCCGCAGGGGGCTGCCAGGGCCATGCAGGCTGGGCAGCGGGATGGACGGTCACCAGGGCCAAGAGGGCAGAGCTCCGAGGCTAGAGTAAGCGGTGGGTCCGGCGGACGCGAGGGCGAGGGTGGAGTCTGGGCGGAGAGGCGGCCGTCCTCCAGGAGCGCAGGAGGCGCTGAGCTGGGGCGATTCCACGCAGGGAGCCGCGGGGCTGAAGGGAGCTGCCCGTGGGGGGTGGGGGCCTCGGCGAGGGTGGGGCAGTGCAGATGGAAGAGCTGGACAGACCCACGGCCTCGTCAGAGGTGAGCATGCATGTACGGGGGGGGCGTGCGGCCCAGAGGGGCTCTGGGGTCCAGGGTGTGTTCTGGGAGGAGGTGTCACAGAGCACAGAACGCGGGCACTGCCCACGGGCCTCCAGGGGAGCACGGTCTGGAAGTCCCCCAGACCTCCCTGCAGAGTGACCACAGCAGCCACAGGTGCGGACAAGGACTGAAGACCCCAAAGCTTGATGAGCTCAGCGGAATTCCGGGGCCGCACCCCCAGCCCCCTTTATCTGCAGGGCAGGAGACTGGGACGGAGAGCGGGTGGGTGCCAAGACAGGACCGGAGGGACGCTGAGGCCCCAGGGACGAGACGGCTGCCTCCCAGGCGACCAAGCATGCTGCCAGCAGTTCAGAGGGGCTCGTGTGGAGTCAGTCTAGCACGGGTCTAGAATGGGAGGCTGATCTCTTCCTCTGGAAAGGGAAAACATCGATAATTTTTTGCTGGATTTTTGACTGGAGCTGCGGCCCCCTCCCCAGGTGGCACAACCGTGCCTGCCCCACCTACGCCGTGTCCTGAGCCCCACTAAAGGGCAAGGAGGCAGCAGCAGGACCCAGGCCCCCGTCCTGGTGCTTCCCCAACCTGCTGTGCAGCCCGGGCGCACGGCCTCCCTTCTCTGCACGCCAGTTCCTGAAATACAACTACCAAATCAGACCTTTCTTAAGGTCTCTTCAGCTGGAGGACTCTGGGCTCGAGTGCAAACCCCTGGGCACAGGTGAGCCTCCAGCTGTTCTGAGAGCAGGACCTGCCCCGCTTCACCCCTTCTGAGCAGCAGCTCGCCCTGCCAGCACCCCCTCATCCTGCACCGGGCCTTTCGTCCCACAGAGAGCCGAAGGCAGCACAGCGGGGCCCATGGGGGTTGCCCTCCAGCCGCCGGCAGGCCGCCTGCTTCCCTCTGCTCCTCAGCGAGGACATCATGTTTCAGCTCAGACGCACCAGGCTCCCACAGCTCCCTTCACTGCTGTCGTCAGAGGAAAGCAGAACATGATCAAACACCGTCACAGCAAACTCCCGTCTGAAAGGCAACCAGAGTTCCAGTTCCGGCAGGCAGGCCTCAGAGGAAGCAGAGTCAGGAGCCAGACTCTGGACCTGCACCAGCTGTGCACAGAAGGAAATGCAGTGATGGAGACGGAGCTCACCTTGTATCTGAGCAGCCGAGTATCATAGTAAAAACGCTATAGTTTCTAGCGGCCAAATTGCCTTTGCCTTTTCTACTTGAAATCCGATGAAATGACCAGGACAGAACGTTCCCGTGGACCAGCGGAAACGTGAGGTGGTCATTCAGCCTTGCAGTGCCAGCCAGGGGCCTGGCCTGGAGGAGCCCACACAGCCAGTGTAGCTGCCACCTCTCAGGTCCTCAGGGGTCTGGGGTTTGGATTTTGTTTGTTTCTGAAAATAACGGAAGAGAACCAAATGATCTGAACCTTTCCCAGTTCTAAAATTCCACGATCTTGTATGAATGACCAGCAGACAAAAGGCAAGATTCAAGGGCAGAGGAGAGTGGAG
This sequence comes from Bos indicus x Bos taurus, assembly GCF_003369695.1. Lineage (NCBI taxonomy): Eukaryota > Metazoa > Chordata > Mammalia > Artiodactyla > Bovidae > Bos > Bos indicus x Bos taurus. The sequence continues at coordinate 704,224 of NC_040079.1, read as the reverse complement.
TGGACACAGGCCTGCGGGCAGGGAGGCAGCGTCCTGATGCGGTGGCCAGCAGGTCTCATCCACACGAAAGGCATTTACTGGAAGAAAGACCATGAAGAAGCAGGAACCAAACCACCAACAGCACCCGATGGTCAAGCCTCGCTGCCAGCTCTCAGGGTCCCAATGGGGCTGACTCTGCCCCCAGGCCAGCCCACCCTGCTGCTGTCTCTGCCTGGCCTGGCTGACATGCCGGCCAGGCTGCGGGATTTCAATGGTGCTTCCCCTGCTTCCTTGGAGAAGGAAATGGCAACCCACTCCAGTACTCTTGCCTAGAAAATTCCATGGATGGAGGAACCTGGTGGGCTACAGTCCATGGAATCACAAAGAGTCAGACATGACTGAGCGACTTCGCTTGCTTTCTTTCTTTCTTTCCTTCTTTGCCCTGCTTCCTTAAAGACCTCCGCTGCAGGTTCCAGGAAGCCAGGCTCCTCCTGGCGGGGGCACCTGCCCAAGGCTGACTCAAGGGCACGCAGTAACCTTCCTTTGGGAGCTCAGACTCCGCCCAAGTCTCTGGGGCTGCTGCGGCTGTCTGCTGTGGTCCACAGAGAAGCAGCGGGGAAGGAAGGCGGTTTATCGCCGCAGCTGATCTTCCCATCAGCAGCCCTCCGCTCCAGCCCGTTGCCAGGTAACGGGGCCGCTCCTCTTATCAGCCTGGACCGTTCCGTTGACTATTCCGAGGAGAATAGAAAGGCCTGGCGCTGCGGGCCGTCAGCAGCGGTGAAGGAGAACGGCGCGTCATGTGGGATCCCGGGAGCAGCAGCTGTCGGCCTCATCTTATCGGGACGCTGACAGTCACTCAGAAACAGCCGTCCATCACCTGCCCTGCACCCACTCCTGTTCCACCTCCCAGGGCGTGGGGAAGGGAGGGGGGAGGGGGAGGGGGAGGGGGAGGGGGAGGGGGAAGGGAGGGGGGAGGGGGAGGGGGAGGGGAGGGGCGGGGACTCGTCCACACCAGCCTTAGCGTCAGGCCCCAGCCCTCCCCCCTTCTCTTCTCCCCCTCCCGGCCCCTCCACTCTCACAGGGTGAGGGCAGCTCCTCAGAATGGAGGGTCCCACCCGTTGAGTCACCCACAGCTGTGCCTTCGAGCCCAGGCGGACCAGCTGAGCGCCGAGCAACGGCCGCGCAGCTGCCGATGACCGCTCTGCTGCCCTCTGCTCCGGCCCGCCCCCGCGCTCCGCGTGCTCAGCCGTGTGGGAGGCCCCACCCCTTCTCGTGTCCGCCCAGCAGTCCAGGGCCTCCCCACCCCGAGCCCAGTCTGGGCCCCCGGATCTCTCTCCCACGACCCCCTCTCCTGCCGCCCCCGGGGCCCAGTGAGTCCTACACTCGGGAACCATCCTTACCCGTCTGTCCCCCTGCAGTACGGAAGGTGCGCCCCGCTCACCAGAATGCTTGGCCCGTGGAAGTTACTTAAGAATAACGCACCGAAGCCTAACGCACGGCCTTAGGGAGATATTTGTACCTGCATGGGCACAGCAGCCAGGAGGGCACAGCAGCCAGGAGGCCACGCAAGGGTCCACTGATGGCTGAACATGTGAACCAAATGTCCGCCCACGATCCAGCCGGAGAAAGGAAGGACAGACACCTCGACCCCGCTACAACAGGAAAGAACCCTGAGGTCGTCAGGCTGACTGGCATGAGCCCCACGCAGAGGGACGAGCACCGCGTGACTCCTCTTCCGCCAGCAGCTTGCTGCGGCTCGGTCGCTAGGTCATGTCTGGCTCTCTGTGACCCCACAGCCTGCAGCACGCCAGGCTCCTCTGCCCTCCACTACTTCCCGGAGTTAGCACAGACTCATTCCCCTCGTCTCCTGCACCTCCTGCGTTGGCAGGCGGATTCTTTACCACTATGCCATCTGAGAAGCACCCACAATGATCAGGCTCACACACGCGGAATGTAGATGTGGGTCCCGGCGGCTGGGGTGGGGGCTCTCGTGTGATGAAGAGAAAGGCTCTGTTTGGGAAGGTGAAGCATCCGGAGGTGACGGTGGTGATGGCTGCACGACAGTGCGAACGTGCTGAGAGCCACAGAACCGTGCGTCCAGGTTAAATGTAAGCTTCAAGGGCGTGTGTTATTTACATGCGTGGGTTCTTGCTATGTTAATGGTATTGTGCTGTGCATCTCATTTTTGTCACTAAACATTCTGCTTTCTTTTTTAATCTTTTGGCCGCGCTGCATGGCACGTGGGATCTTAGCTCCCCAACCAGAGAACTGAACACATGCCCCCCTCCCTGGAACCACTGGAAATGCAGTCTTACTAAGAGGGAATCCTGGTAAACTTAATGCCATGTGTATTTCACAATGATTCTTAAAGAGTGATAAATACTTGACCAAAGAATGAGGGATGATGGACAGAGAAGCTCTCCACGTGGAGACGAGTGATGCGGACAGGCCTGCAGACTCACCAGGCTGTGAATTCCAGATGGCAAGAAGTGACGGCTGGAGAGCTGCCTGGAGGTGAGGAAGTAGCCTCGCTGACCCAAGGCCAAGGAGCCAGAACCCACGGTCCAGAGCTGTCCATGTGTGGGTCGGGGCTTGTCATCTAAACCCAAGACCTCATAGAGACAAGAAAACAGTGCAGCAGCCCAGGACGCAGCTCGGAGCTGCCATGGTTTCAGTTTGGACAAAAGTGGCTTCTGGGGGGCGGGGACGGGGGGCGGGGGTGCGTGTTTAAATCGTAAATTTTGAAAAACAACTTCATTTGGTTTCCTGATGGCAAAGAGACATCCAGCGAGGCTGACCACCGGTCTGGCCCCTGGCAGCCCCTGGACGGACCTGATGGAGAGCCAGCCAGATGTAGGGGCCTCATCCCGACAATCACTAATAGTCACTGTCCTCACACGTCATGGTGTCCAGCAGAAGTACCAGTTTTAGCAACTCTCTACGATGTTTTCTCAAAGAGTAAAAAATAATAATCCCTGTAAACCAATACGCATGGTCCTTCATGACTGCACTGCCGCCACGGCCACTGAACACTGAGCTCACAGAGGAGCTGGCAGACGTTAATAGGCAGGGGTGCACACGTGGTACGGTAAATGGGAGGATAATGAAAGTAATTTATCTGAAAATTAAAATAAGATTAAGAATGGCAGTCCCTGCAAGAGCCCAGGTGCCTGAGGAGAGGGGTGTGCAGCCAGCCTCATTAGCTCAGGGCCGCAGGAAGCCACTGTCCTCTCTGACAGCTTTAATACCAGGCCCTGCACTCACAGACGGGTGTCCTCTCGGAACCGAGAGCTGGGGCACAAGCAGAAGCAGGGCCTCACTAACAGTCCCCCAGACAGGGGCCTGGGCCCCAGCGCCCACCACACCCAGCACGCCCTGGGCACCGCTGACCGAGGCTTCACCAAGTCTGAGCTTAATTTTCAGCCTCAGAGACCACGGGGGACACACAGCAGGTTCTCGAGATGCTGCAAATGGAGCCACGGGATCTGAGTACAGGCTCTGCAGCCAGCCGGAGCCGGCCGGGGGAGTCGACCAGCGGACCTTCCAGGTGGGGCCCACGGAGGTGTGGACATGAAGGACCTGTGTCCTCAGCGGCCCCACGGATGAGCCCACGCGGGCCTTGGGAAGGCAGCGCCCAGGCCTGCCCTGCCCACGGTCAGTCACCCGGGGCTCTGGGCGGCTCAGGCCTCCGGGTGTCTCGACGGCGGTGCACGGTGCGCCAGGGGCGGAGGTGCAGAGCGCTCCCGGTGGTCTGCGCGGCCTGCGGACCATCCCCCTGCGGTCAGCCTCACTTCTCTCTGAATGCCGGCCTCGGTCCCTGCTCCCCTCGCCCACGTCTGGTCTCTCTCCTCGCTGTCTGGTGTCGTTGCCCTTCCTGTGCACCGTCTGATCCTGACCTTTCCTCTGATGCAACCAAGACCCAGCCCCAGAGTGGAGAGCTGAGGACGCCTCCACCTGCCGTCACCAAACGTCAGAACACCGTGCGGCCGGGCAGCGGAGCCAGACGGCCACAGGAAGGCTGGCACAGAGAGCACACGCAGACACACATGCACACACAGACTCACACACACAAACATATACACTCACTCACACACAGACTCACACATGCATACACACATGTACACCCACACACACATATACATACACGCATACACTCACACATACACACACGCGCACACACACATATACATATACACATACACGCACACAGAGACACACACACATATACATACACACATATACACCCTCCCACACACATACACACCCATATACACTCACACAGACTCACACACACAAACATATACACACATAGACTCACACACACACTCACACATGTACACCCACACAGACATATACACTCACAGACACACACTCACACATATACATACACACATACATATACATTTACATAGACACACACACATATACACACACATACACACACACATATACACCCTCCCACACACATATACACTCACAGACACACACTCACATATACATACCCACATGCACACACACATACACACATACATTCACATACACACACACACGTATACACACACATACACACTCACATATATACACATACACTCACACATATACACTCACACACATGCATATACATACACACTCCCTCACACATAGACACACACACATACACTCACACATGTACACACTCACAAATACATACACACATATACACACACACATACACACATGCACTCGTACATAGAGTCACACACACAGATATACATACACACACTCACACACAGACACACAGACTCACACATTTATATACACACACACACACAAACTTACATTCACACACATACACACACATACACACTTATACACACTCTACAGATGCATACACACATATACATACACACATTTACACACATATACATTCACACTCACACATACACTCACACACATACACACTCACACATACACACATATACACTCACACATATACATACATACACTCACAGTTACACATACACACAGATACACTCACATACACACACACATATACATACACACACACACACACACACTTGCACACACACAGAAACTTTTTCTTGCCCGGTAATGAAGGAGGCACGAGCGACAGCAAAGCGAGGCTCTGCCCAAAGGGTTGGCAACGGCTCTGGGGGCTGACAGTCTGGCTGCTGGCATGTGGTGAGTGTGACAGGTTTGTCCATTTCAAAACTAAATAATCTTGGAAGCGTGTAAGTGGGCCACACCCTTTTTGAATTACAATTTTGTCAAAAAGTTATAAACTATTGGCAGCACCCTCTAAGGCGCCTGGCGTCCGCAGAGAGCTGACCTTGACAAACACCCGCAGGCACCTGCTGTCTTGGGGCCCCTGCTGACTGCAGGGCAGTGCAGCCATAGCCAGGCTCGCAGTTAACCCGCGGGAAGGTCAGCAACTCAAGCCCAGCTTTGCCCCTGTGTGTCACCAGGTCGTGGCAAAAGCAACAGGGTGAGGACTGGTACTTTTGATCAATCTTCTAAACTCCTGAGGTCCCAAGAACAAGCCATTACATTTAAATTATCATATTATGACTGTATGAGATATTTAGGGGCTCAGTGGATAGAGAATATTCAGTTAGTTAAGAAAAAGTCCTTTTAATTCTATAGAAAATTAATACCCATTTGCAAAATGTGAGATGTTTTTGCATGCCTGCCCTAATTTTCTACAGAAAGTGTTTATATTTTTTAAAAGGTTCACAGAAATGAAAGGAATAAATTTCCATAGCTTGGGTCTACACAGTTTTTTGTGCATGGACTTCTCTTCCTTCCTCCAACCACAAGCCGCGTGGTATTTACTCTCCAGGGCAGGGGTGCAGACTGAAGTGTGCAGGGGTGGGGGCGGGCGGCGCCAGAAGCCTGTGCCCATCCAGGGCCCTGGCGTGTGCGCCAGTGTGCACCACACATGCACATGAACACAAGCGAAACAGGACGCAGCAGGACACACGTGAACCACCGCGAGTGCTCGCTCTCCCGACAGGTCTGCGGTAATGAGAGGTCGCCATGGCAACCTGAACAGCAGGGGCCCCTCCAGCGTTCCCCACGGCACCAGAGCCAGAGCAGCGGCTTGGCGACTGGCACTCAACGCTGTTTGAAGGACGGGAGGCCACACGGTTATGGGCAGGTCTCTCGCCATGTTTGGGGGCCTGGCTCAAGGAATGCTCCTGCTAAATCAATCATCACTCCCAGCTGGGCTGGCGGCCGGCTCCGAGGCTTTTCCCTTTACCTCTGGTCGCCCAGATCCGAACCAGCTGCCACATAACTAATTTCTGCCTCCAGGTTTGCGGGTGGAAAAAATCCTTGAAGATAAATAAGGACGTGCACGGAGAGGAGGGTGAAGTCATCCCTCTCCCAGCTTCTGGTGGGTGCTCCTGCTGCAGCGGTGCAAACCCACCAAAGCTGCAAAGACCTGTCCTCTTCCCCTGGGACTTGAACAGGTTCACACAAGGGTCGGGGAACTGGCTCAGCTCGGAAAGGCAAGTTCACCCAGAAGGTGGGGATGAGCCCGTGGGGAACCTCAGGTCTGGTTTCTCTGCCCCAGGGTCCATGTGAGAATGATGATTTTAGGACAAAAATGCGTGGGACAAAGGTGAAGAAAGAGGAGGTGGGTTGTGAGCGCTACATTACCACCCAGTGTCCAAGGACCAAGCCCTCAACACCCGGCCAGCAGCCAGTGGGCAGGAGCAGGGTGCCCCTGCCCGGCGAGGCCATGAAAGAAACAGGCCAGGGTGGGCATTCGTGGTTGGGGGGTGCTGCCCAACCATGACGACACCACTCTCCCCCGAGATCCAAGACACCCACATGTCCTGCCCTGGGCAGGATCAGCCTGAATACATGCTTCCTCGTCGTGAGGATAAAGAACAGCTACAGTCAACATCAGACACCAAAACAAGAGCGTGAGGGTGAAAAATGATTCTGTGACATGAAAGGCAAACCTGCGTGGCTGGTGCGAGAAACGTGCTTTTAACAATTACTATCAGAAACCCATACACTCTAAAAAGCATCTGATTTTTGTTCTCAGTAAAATTTAGGGAAATGCCAACTACAGAAAAGGAGATAACAGGACAACAGGCCAGATGTAAAGCTAGCTGAGTGAAGACTCATAGAAAACAGGAGGTTTGATTAGAAAAAGAGGGAAGAGTGATGATGGAGTCTGGACCACAGACTCATAGGACAGAGCCATCCCCACGGAGAACCCAGGCGGCCACAGGGAGGCCAGACCTGGAAACATGAAAAGCTTGGTTAACATGCAAACCACAGAGCTGGGAGCTGTGGTGGAGGAGACGACACCCAGACAAGACTGAGAATGAGAGCCAGCGTCAGGACAGACACGCAGAGAAGGAAGGGGAGGGGAGAAGGAGGAGGGAAGGAAGCAGAACCAAGGCATGGGCCAGGGAAGCTTCCAGGACCAAAGCTCTAGTCTGAAGATGGAAGCGTTTCCCAAAAACCACATTACAGTCCTTACATCTGACTTCTTTGAATTACAAAGAATCAAATGAACTATTAAAATGAAAGAGTCTTGGTAAAGCAGCCCATTGTAAGACAAAAGTTAAAAATATACACTATATACAACTATGCTTAATGAAAATCTGGGCAAATCGTTATTTTCTTGGGAAACAAATACCAGATTTGACTCAGAAACCAGTTGAAAAATTCCTGAATTTACATATAAGCATGGAAGAAATTTTTTTTAATTAAAAATAAACAAGGAATTACCATTTAGGAAATGTCATGGAAAAAATGAACAGCTGGATTTAGAAAAGGCAGAGGAACCAGAGACCAAATTGCCAACATCCATTGGATCACACAAAAAAGCAAGGGAATTCCAGAAAAACATCTGATTCCTACACCCCGGTGGCTCAGATGGTAAAGAATCCACCTGCAATGCAGGAGAACTGGGTTCATTCCCTGGGTCGGGAAGATTCCCTGGAGGAGGTAATGGCTACCCACTTCAGTATTCTTGCCTGGAGAATCCCATGGACGGAGGGCTACAGTCCACAGGATTACAAAGAGTTGGACACGACTGAGTAACACACACAAAAGCCATTGGCTGTGTGGATCAAAATGAACTGTGGAAAATTCTTCAAGATATGGAAATATTGTACCTGTCTCTGAGAAATCTATATGCAGGTCAAGAAGCAACAGTTAGAACCAGACATGAAACAACTGTCTGGTTCAAAACTGGGAAAGGAGCACGTCAAGGCTGCTGGTTTATTTAACTTATATGCAGAGTACATGATGAGAAACACTGGGCTGGGTGAATCACAAGCTGGAATCAAGATTGCTGGAGAAAATATCAACAACCTCAGATATGCAGATGATACCACTTTATTGGCAGAAAGTGAAGAGGAACTAAAGAGCCTCTTGATGAAAGTAAAAGAGGAGAGTGAAAAAGCTGGCTTAAAACAATATTCAAAAAACTAAGATCATGGCCACTGGTCCCATCACTTCATGCCAAATAGATGGGTAAAAAGTGGAAACCCTGACAGATTTTATTTTCTTGGGCTCCAAAATCAGTGTGGATGGTGACTGCAGCCATGAATTAAAAGCGCTTGCTCCTTGGAAGAAAAGCTATGACACAGCAGCCATGTAAATAACACACTCCTACCAACAAAACAGAAACCTGAGCACCCTGGGGTTTAAATACAAGCATCTTTCGAAGCCCACTCCTGGCCTCCAGAGCTGCCAGGACGACACAGGGAGTCTGGGCCCAACGTGTGCTCCAGTTCTTCCTAATTACACAGACTTGCAGACACTGACTATCCTGCGGGAGATCCAAGAGACGATTTTAAACCTGTCAGAGTGTCAGAAATGCAATTTGAAGTTCAAAAGTCAAGGTAACACTCTAAACAGAGTCATCAAGACAGAAGGCAAGAGAAGGCGCTTATGTGGCAGGGAAGACAGAATTGACAGTCGGGAGTCAGAGCCTGAGCCTGGGGATGGGGCAGCGAGGGGCCCGGGCGGCAGGGCAGGCCGAGGTGGGCACAGGGCTCACCCAGCCCGGGTCCCCTCTGCCGGGAACGTGCAGAGGCACTGATGAGCGTGGGCGGTAGCGCTTCTTCAGTGCTTTGACGTAGGAGAAATACTACGATCCAGAAGGTCTGAGCACACAGAAGGAACCATCCTGGCCAGAAGCCCTCGTCTGCAAAGGCTCCCTACTTTGTGCTGTGCCTTTTCGTCGAGGACTTTGAACACTATGGGAGAAATGAACGTTTTAAAATGAGAACGCCTGTGCTCTTACAGGGGGAAGGCAATGGCAACCCACTCCAGTACTCTTGCCTGGCAAATCCCATGGACGGAGAAGCCTGGAAGGTTGCAGTACATGGGGCTGCACAGAGTCGGACACGACTGAAGCGACTTAGGAGCAGCAGCAGCACCCTTACAGATAAGAAAGAGACCATGGCAGACAGTGCGCTCTGAAGACTCCCTCTCAGGACCCTGTGTCCCCAGCACTGACCAGCCTCAAGGGTCCTGCACAGTGAACGCTGGAGCTGCCTGCCTCGCCTCCTGCCCTCCTCATCCACCCTCGCTGGACACGCCTGTGTCCACTGACAGCCCCGAGGGCGGCGTGGGAGGCGGAGGAGGAAGACCACTGGGGTCTGCACCATCACGCCTTCCACAGCGAGCAGTCCGAGGCTTCAGAGGGCCCGAGGCCCCCGGGGACCAGTAAGGGCCTCCGGCCGCACACACTGGAGACGGCACTGGAAGGGACCCAGCTGCAGGGGCCACGGGCAGCAGAGACCGCTACTCCGGAAGCAGCAGCAGCAGTGCCGCCTCAAGGCCGCCCCCTCGCCGTAGTCTTCGGGGTGGAGGGGCTCCGGCATGCCGAGGTTTCTGCCCCGAGACCGAGGAGCACACCCACAGGTCTCGGAGGCCACCCCTGAGGGGCCGTCAGCCCCCGAGGGCTCCTGGGCAAGGAGAACAACCTTCACCTCGTCCAAAATCACCACAAACTCTGTAGGTTTAAAATACATTTCATTTAAGGGAAAATGATGATATTCAACTCTGGAGTGTGCCTGCATGCACAAGGCCCCAGAGGCACAGCCCTGAAGCGACGGTCCTCAGGGGACAAGCCATGCAGGCCTGAGCAGAGCTCACGGGAAAGTCCCACCGGACTCAACTTCCCGCGTGGGTGAACCTCCTCCAAGCTTTCTATCCCCAGTCCCAATGCCCTGGGGACGTTGATAAAGATGCTGATAAAGAGCAGATGACTCATCCCTTCTGGCAACGTGGACAAGAACCTGAACTCCCTCTTCAGAGGCCTCCACTCTTTGAGTCCCGTGTAACAGAAGTTGCTTTGATATGAGGTCCTGGGAGCAGCTCAGGAGACCGGAACTCCAGCCAATTCTGTTTCATCCATTATCATTAAAGCATCAGGCCCAGGGAAATTTTCTTAATTGCAGTCATGAAAATTTGCTCTGATGGAAGTTCAGCTTTGAAGGGATTTAAAAGTTAACACAAAACTACCAAAGTAGCATTGACTTCTGTTTTTATTTCTTGTGGCATTACAACCAACAAGAGCTGTTCGGCAGTAATCAAATTCAAAGACCCAGATTCACCTGGGCAAAACATACAATGTCCTGGTCAACTGAAAATCAGATAATTGAGACCATAACATCATTTTTCTCAGTGATTAGAATGCCAATCACTTCCTCTTTAAATTCCAAGTTTAGGAAAACATTCTTTTTAATTCAGGCCACACTGGCCAAACCGAGAGTGGTCCCCGCTGTGCTGGGGAGACGCTGAGTTCCCCCGCTCCCCAGGAGGCCTCTCACCCTGTCCCCCCTTCCTCGTCCTCGTGCCCAAGACAGGCAGGCGCAGGGTTACACCTCCTCTGAACTGAAGGAAACTTGAGGCCGTTCTCCTGAAAACCAGAATCAATTGTTCCTGTCACAGCCTGTTCCCAAAATCAAGTGCGCTTTGAGTGGTGCGGATCGTGAGCCTCTGTCCCCAGACTGGACAGCGGCTCTGCCTGCACTTGCCGGGCGGGGCGGTGGGCCCTGCTCCAGGGGGTCTGGGCCTGCACGGCTCTCTGTTCCCAGGGCAGCCCCTCCTTCCAGCTTATCCTTTCCCATCTGGTGGGATGACCACCCGGGGCCCCTCAGACACCATCAGGGTCTGCTGCCCAGAGTCCGCTCAGATGTGTCCTTGAGATGCAATCCAGCCTGGGCCCTGGAGCAAATGCTCACTCAGGCTCAGGACTTACCATCACCTTCTGCCCAGGGGAGGTGGTGCCCGTCCAGCCCGGGGGCTGAGCCTCACGTGGTGGGAGCCACACGTGCAGCTGCTGGCATGTCTCCACAGTAGGATCTGCTTCAGGGGGATGTGCTTCAGGGGCATTGAACGCTAGAGCCGGAGGCCGGCCTGGAGACCAGACGCGCGCAACGTGCTGTTCTGGGCCCCCTCACCCGCAGTTCCTACTTCCCCCAGCCAGCTAACACTTCATTACGGTTTCATGAGTGTGTTTATCTAGTACAACAATGTCTAGTACTAAAATCCAATAATGGGTTCCTCCGGGATGCTCACCTGCACCCTGGCCCTGCCCTCCTCCCCGCTGTTGGTGTCGACCCGCGGGCACCGAGAAAGCAGCTCCCACGTGTCTGTCATACTCTCCCAAACCAAGCAGCTGAGGACCGTGTCCATCGGTGAGCAATCTGCACTTAACGCACACAAGCAAGTCCAAGTCTTCATTCCTGGCAGCAAGCACAACCTGAGGCCCCCCCAACACCCAGCCCCCCGACACTCGACACAGACTAGATGTCCTGGGACTTACCCCGTGTCTGACACTCACACTGGAGTTAGGGCAGACCCCCAGGTCACGGCTCTGTCCCACGAGGCTGCCCGGCTTCAGACACCAGCCTAGTCCCAGCTGCAAACCAGGGTCCCCACAACTCCCTCTGACCCCCACCCCTGCCACCACAGGGCTGGTAACTCACCCGCACGACCCATGGACTCAGGAACACTGCTCACGGACGTTAGTAGTTTATCGTAAAGGACACAACTCGGGAACCACCGGGGGAGGGAGACGCACCAGGTGTGCGAGGGGCAGAGCTCCGCACCCTCGGGGCGCCCCGCTCCCAGCCCTCTCGCACTCGCGGCCCAAAGCTCTCTGAGTCATAGTCCTTTATGTGGTTTCTGGAGGTTCCATCACAAAGGCGTGACTGTGGTCAACTCACTGGCCGCTGGCCCTGACCCCACGTGCAGCCCCGACGTGAGGAGGGCCTCAGGCCCATGTGAAGAACCTACATAACTCAACCTAAAATAAGAAAGGGAGGAATCGAACCCTCACTGCTGACCGGGTCAGGGACGGACACCCCCAGCCGGTCAGAGACCCAGGGCGCAGCCTACGCGGGCTGGGGCTGCCCCAGTGCCCACCCGGCAGCCCGGGTGCTCGTGCCCTGTGGGCAAGCCAACCCAGACACCAGACGCCACCACGTGGCCATGACGCGGAAACAGAGGGGTCCTGCAGGACGCAGGCTGAGCCCTGAGCCCCGCCGCGCCCCCAACCAACCCCTCCCTGCCCGCCCACCGCCTCCAGCAGGAACCCGCACGCTGGCCTCCACACGTGTCTCCCACCAAGTTCCCAGGCCTCGTCTTGGGCCCAGGTCGCCCCCATGCAGCCCCTGCGTGCAACTGGGAAGTAACTCCTTTGTTGAGGGGGGCGGTGATCAGGGCACAGTGGGCAGCCTGTCCACCTTTCTGACCGTCCTTTGTTCCCTGACGTGGGGCGGACGCCCCTGTCCTCCAGGAGGAAGGGGTCACCAGGCAGCGTCCACAGTACTGCCTCCCTCTCTCCACCCCAGGACTCCCTGAAAAGATGGGCCCCTGTACCCAGAGGAGCCGTGGGTACTCTGATTTTGCCTAGAAAGCAGCGAGGGGCAGGCGGGCGCAGGGCCGGCGTGCGGCAGAGGCTGCGCACAAGACTGACCGCAGCCATGCCCGCCTCCCTCACCGGGTCTGCTTTCAGCCCGAACACCCGACTTCGAAAACCCTGCAGGCACTCGAGACACCTAACTGGCTATAAACTCAGAACGGCGCACGCGCCCCAACTCCCACCTGGGAGACCGCGGGGCAGCCCGGCTTCTCGGACACACCCACCGGGGCGCCCGGGGGAACCCAGCCCCGAGCACGAGCACCGGGCTAGGTCTGTGCTCGGCCCCGCGGGGACGGCGCGGCGGGAAACAGGGCGAAACCCGGGGCTGAAGCGTTTCTCTAGAGAACACGAGGGCCCTGTCTGGGGCCTGCTGGGGTAAACGTCACTCTGGATTTCTTACTTTGGTGAATTGGCACCTTAGAATTGAAATTCTTCAAATGTAATTTTCATCAGATAAAGTTTCTTGTTTTTCAAAGCAATTCTCATGGCTTACTGGGTGAGCCTTCCAAACGGTGTAATTACTCTAATGGTGTTCATTATAACCTAATTACCTAACACTGAAAAAGGTGGAATTATGAAGTGTAATTGCAACGCGCAGCAATGAAGCTCCTCACAACAGAATATCATTTACCGGCTTCTCGGAAAAGGCATGAGGTGCCCGCCACAGCCTGCCTGCTCCCCCGCCTACCACTCAACACAGTCAGACACCACTGTGGCCTGTGCCCGGGGCCTGGGTGGTAAAGTGAGGGAGTCCCGGGGACACAGGATTCACAAGAGAAAGGCAGGGGCAGGTGAGAGAAGGCCTGGAGCAATCTCCCAGGATTCCAGAATCTTCCAGAATCTTGCCGGTGCAGGGGGCAGGAGGGTCCAGCAGGCAGAGGCGCTGGTGTGCGGGGTGACGTGGCGGCCGCTGCCTGCAGGACAGGCTGGGCTGGGAGCACAGCTGCTCAGGACCCGTGAGCCCCCTGCGCCCCCACCCAGGGCACCGCTGAGCACCACCGCAGGGCCCCCAAAGCAAGGGGAGGAGGCAAGACAAGGTGAAGTGAGCGGACAGAGAAATTTCCCTTCTGGCGGAAGAAAAATAAAAGTCAGGGCTTCTAAATCTCTGGCAAAGTCGCTTCAGTCATGTCCGACTCTGTACGACCCCATAGACGGCAGCCCACCACGCTTCCCTGTCCCTGGGATTCTCCAGGCAAGAACACTGGAGTGGGTTGCCATTTCCTTCTCCAATGCATGAAAATGAAAAGTGAAAATGAAGTCACTCAGTCGTGTCCGACTCTTCGAGACCCCATGGACTGCAGCCCACCAGGTTCCTCCGCCCATGGGATTTTCCAATCAAGAGGACTGGAGTGGGGTGGGGCAACAAAGACTGTAGCGAGCAGACAGATGGAAGGCGCTGGGGGAGCTTCGGCAGCAAGTGCAGCCCACGGGCAGGTGCACAGACCTGGGGATGCAGCTGGGACCCTGGGGGCAGCCTGACGCCCCTAACGGCACATCAGACGCCTGCCTGCAGCCCCCTGCCACCTTTCCCGGCCACCAGGGCTCCCACACTGCGGGCGGATTCTTTACCATCTGAGCCCCCAGGGAGGCCGCTAGCGTGGAATTAATTCCACCCACCTGTGGGATTCTGGCTTGGTCAGGTGGTGCTAGTGGGAAAGAACCCACCTGCCAATGCAGGAGATATAAGAGACTCGGGTTCAATCCCGGGGTCAGGAAGATCTCCTGGAGGAGCGCATGGCAACCCACTCCAGTATTCTTGCATGGAAAATCCCACGACAGAGGATCCTGGCAGGCTGTAGTCCCCGGGGTCACACAGTTGGACACGGCTGAGTGGCTTAGCACGGGTGCCCGGCTTGGGAAAGAGGGTTGCAATACTAGAAAGAGGCCACAAGATGGCGCCCAGAAGAGGCCTTCCCCGAATCCCGGGCACAGCCGCCTACAGGAGGCCTTGCGGGGCCTCACGGGCTAGGGGAACCTGCCCGTCAGCGCCCTCCCTCCCGAGGCAGGAGCTGCTTCCCAGGGCTGCAGGGAGAGGGGGATTCAGCTCCTCCCTACCGGCTTTCACAGGGCGAAGGCAGGGCTCACAGGACCACCCAGACCCCCTGCAGAAGGGCCCAGGACAGGGCAGTTTCAAGCTCCCCGGGTGGGTCCAGCAAGTCCATGGTGAGCAAGGGGGTGGGCCACCCCCTCCCAAGCGTGTTTCACGCTCAGGCTGGCCCCAGCCTCCTTGCACGGTGACCAAGCTGCCCCAGTTCTCAGGCAGAAGAGGAGGCTGGATTCGGATCCCGGACTGCTCTGGGGACAGCCTGGGGATGCTGCTCAGGGCCACGGGTCATGGAACCGAGGGCCCCACTTCCAGTGCAGACACTGTTTCCCACTAAGACCATTTCTCTCACTTTCAGTATCAAATAACTTTTGAACATTTCTACTAAAAAAAAAAAAAAAAAAAGCAGCAGCAGCTATTTGAAACAGAATAAAAATATCGTGTGAGGGTAATGGTGTGTTCATGTGTGCTCAGCTGCTTCAATCGTGTCCGACTCTTTGGGACCCCATGGACTGTGGCCTGCCAGGCTTCTCTGTCCGTGGGATTCTCCAGGCAAGAACACGGGAGTGGGTTGCTGTGCCCTCCTCCAAGGGATCTTCCCAACCCAGGGCTCAAACGCACATCTCTTACGTCTCCTGTGTTGGCGGGCAGTTTCTTAAAGTAGTGGGTTTTATTTCTTCTCCTGGGGATCTTCCTGACCCAGGGATCAAACCGGTTCCTCTCGCGGCTCCTACATCTCAGCAGGTTCTTCCCCGCTAACGGCACTGTGTAAACTTTCACTTTCAAATATGCAGAATGGCCTGAAACCAGAAGTCCCCTGGAAGCGGGCACAGAAAGGGGGTGCTGCCCCCGCCTTGCGCTCCAGCCCCCGGCCAGGAAGGGGCGCCCTGGCCCTGAGGCTGGGGGCCATGGTCCTCTGACCCAGAAGAGCCTCCTGCTGTAGGCGCCCCCTGCCCCACTCTTCCAACACGCGTGAGCTCGTACTTCTGCTCATCCCCCTGCCCTGCATCATTCTCAAACCCAGCAAGATTCTGGGGGACCTGCCGCCTGCACCGCTGGCCAGGGGCGTGGGCCCTCCATGGAGGTGGGCAGCACAGCCCAATCTGACCGATCCTGCTGACGGGGGCCTGGACGCCTCCGCGGACCTGCCCCCGGAGCATGGCTGGGGCAGCCAGGCTGGACGCGAGGGCCAGTGCCCAGGTCTCTCGCGTCCCGGGACCACGCCCGCCCTCCCAGAGAAACAGTTCCTGGTGTCCCCGCCTCGGATTGGACGGAAGCAGACCGGCCCTGGGGAGCTGGGGGCCAGGACCACTCCACCCCAGCCCCGCACGTCCTGGCGATTCGCTGGGGCTCCCGGGAGGAGGAAGAGACATCCGGAACTCCCGATGCTGGCCCTGGGCTCCCCGGGGGCCCGGTCCTGCCACTGGGACCAGTCGCCGTCCCTCCGAGGCTCTGCTCGGGCTGCTCCTCGAGGTCTCGTGAGGTGTTTGCAACCAAAAAGAAACAAGAAACAAACAGATCAGAAGCCTAACCGCAGAGTCACAGCAGCTACTTGAGTACAGACGCGCGAAGCAGACCGAATGAGCGCCCTCGGAGGCAAACCGCAGCCCGCGCCGTCGGAAACCCGGAGGGGCGCGTGCCCGCGAGCGTGATGCGCGTGCTCGTGGTGCCCACGGGGGCGGGGCCCGGGGCGGCCACTCAGCAAAGCCGAGGCCAAGCGCTGCGGAGGGAAAAGAGGCCTCGCGGTCTTGCCGTGTGTTTTATCAGATATACAGCCCCTCAGAAACCTGACAGAGAAGCCTCTTCATATCACAACAAAACAGCAGCCACAGAAATCAATGGGGCTGCTCTGCCATCACTCAAGTCCACGTCTCTGGAACCCAAGCCATCTTGACGTCGCAATGCCGCAGAGCCCGCCGCAAACCCCATAGAAAGAGCCTCTGGCTTCCGTTAAGACCAGAGTGAGGAATGGCCCCCGTGAACCCCGGGCCTGAACCGCGGGCAGCACTGAGACCCACGAGCGAGCAGGAGACTCGGCGGCCGGCCCTCCGGCCACGAGTGCAGGTGGGACGCCTGTGTCCGTAACCCCGCGGCCCGACCAGAAGCTCGGAGCTTCTCACCACAGCGCCCGGCACACAGGCAGGGCCTGAGCTGCGCCGGCCAGGGTGGGTGTCCAGGCAGTCTGGCTCTGGGGGGCGCCTCAAACACCGGCCAACGACCCCATCCCTCACCTTCCCTCCCCGGATCCCGTGAAAAATACCAAGGATCTGGGGTCTTCTCCCTTCGTGGGGAAGAGCTGAGGAAGCAGGAAGCCTGGCTTTCCGCCAACCTGGCCTGGGTGCTCCTCCAGCCCCTTGCCGACCTGCAGGCCCATCACTGTGATGGCGCTCTTTGCATCGCTGAGAGACGGGGAATAAAACGGGAGGGCTGGAAACTGTCTCTGGGGACGGGGGTGCAGCAGGGGCCCCAGGGTTGCTGAGACGCCCGAGGCTCTGACGGTTGTTCAGAAACGCGGAGCAAGGATGGGCGGGCAGGCCCCTTCCCTGCTCAGTGGTAGGAGGCCTGGGACCTGGGACCTGGGACTCGGCTCCTCCTCTGTGGTTTCACTGTGCTGCTCCACGCTCTTCCAGAAAAGTCCCTCAGAGCTGCCACAGAGCAGCAGACAAGCCAGGAGCTCCTTCCCTGCTCTGCACCCGCAACGCAGGCAGTGGGACCGCACGACCGGAGCTAAGGCAACGACGGGAGGGGCTGCAGCCTGGGCATAAAGCAGGGGGTCCCTGGGGCCGGGCACTCCGCTGGAAGGTCGTGAGTAGGGGGAGAAGGGCAGGCTTCATAGCCAGCCGTGCGGCTTCCCTGGTGCCTCAGTGGTAAGGACCCCCTAAGTGCAGGGGACGCAGGCCTGATCCCTGGTCCAGGAAGACCCCACATGCTGCGGGGCAACTAAGCCTGAGGGCTATGGCTGGAGCTTGCGTGCCCAGAGCCAGCTCTGCAATGAGAGGCCCACGCACCGCCAGTGGAGAGGAGCCCCGGTCACCGCAACTAGAGAAAGCCCACGTGCGGCCATAAAGGCTCAGCTCAGCAGTGGAAAAGAAATAAAAACAGACAACAGTAGATTCTCGTGTAAAAGGTATAGTCAAACACCTTGATGTATTTGAGGATGAAAGAATTGGGGGACACATGTACACCCATGGCTGATTCATGTCAATGTATGGCAAAAACCACTACAATATTGTAAAGTAATTAGACTCCAATTAAAATAAATTAATTGGGGGCAGGAGGAGAAGGGGACGACAGAGGATGAGATGGCTGGATGGCATCACTGACTCGATGGACGTGAGTCTGAGTGAACTCCGGGAGTTGGTGATGGACAGGGAGGCCTTGCGTGCTGCGATTCATGGGGTCACAAACTCAGTCAAACATGACTGAGCGACTGAACTGAACTGCACTGAATTTTCCCATATATGTGGTTGTTTTTAATGTCCTAGTCTTTAACATTTAGCTCCCAAAAGGGGGAAATGAACAACGAAGGGGTGAATAAAAGAATGCTGGCCCTTTAAATGCTCTGGAAGTCGTTTCAGCCAAAGGGCGAGGGCCGTGTGACAATGGAGGAGGTGCAACCATGCAGGCACCTGTGCGGTCAGAGCAGCACCCAGGGCCCCTGCATGTGGAGGACGCGCCCCAGCTTCCCTGCTGCAGTCCTGCGGGCGGCCCTGGGAACACGCACAGGGGCCGCCGTGCAGCTGGCAGGGAGCAGGTAACTGCTACTGTGCCGTTCATCCAGGCTTCTCCCGGAAGTCGTGAGCCTCACGGGACAGTGCCGTCCTCAAGGCTCTGCCAGCTCAGCGGTGTCCAGGTGGGAGACGGGCTCCGCTGCTTCCTGCTTCACCACTTCCTCAGAGTCCTCCAGCTTTTTTTCTTTCTCAGGGAAACGCATCCCTCAGTTGAACTTGCTGCTCTCCGCAGATTCCGGACCTGAGTTACTGCCCTAGACAGTCTGCATGTGATTAAGTAGCCTCTATCTGGGTCTTCTGTGGAGAGACATCACATTAGCACCTCCCAGGCAGTCCTGTAACGACTCTGATCTCTCTACTGTGGCTGAACCACGGCTCCCTAGGCACGACCGAGGGGCTCCCAGGAAATAGCAGCGTGCCTGAGCTTGCCTGTACTTGGGCCTTTGCATCAACATTTTGCAAACAGGTCCACGAACATTCTCAGAATTTTCACCTCTCGTGATGGCAGACGTAATTAAAGCACAGGGTACTTCCTGAGATAGCATGCAGCCGCCCTTTCCAAAAGCCTGCTGCCATGAGCGCCGTTCCCTACAACACGCCTTAGGCCCTGGGGCCAAAGTCAGGTTAGCTGGTAACCTGTGCAAAACAGAAGAGAAGCTTCCCTCCTGAAGCCTCTCCCGAGGCACAGCCAGCTGATGGCCTCTGCCCGACGCCCGGCCAGCGACCCGGAGGCTGTCTGTGCGGACGGGCGCTGAGTCCCCGTCTTCCTCCCTCCACTCCACACATGGGAGCAGGTCTACACCTCCACATCCTCTCCCATCAGACAAGCAGGGACCGGACCCTCCTCCACCACCTGGTCACCGAGCCGTGGCCTCCACCCCACTGGCCTTCCCGGAAGGTTATGTGACTGTGTCCTTTCATTTCCGTCCACCTCAGCCCTCCAAATGCCTCACACGTGCAGGGCTGGCACAGGGCGCCATCCAACATGGAAAGACAGCTCCAGGGATCTTGGAACGCTGTCGCAACCACCGCCTGCACCCCGGGCCCCTGGACACGTGCAGCTGGAAGGGCTCTATCATGGCACTGCCATGGGCCACCGCATCTCCTCTTGATGGCGGCACTGCTGCTGCTGCTGAGTCACCTCAGTCGTGTCCGACTCTGTGCGACCCCATAGACGGCAGCCCACCAGGCTCCCCCGTCCCTGGGATTCTCCAGGCAAGAACACTGGAGTGGGTTGCCATTTCCTTCTCCAATGCATGAAAGTGAAAAGTGAAAGTGAAGTCGCTCAGTCATGTCCCATCCTGGGCTAATTTCAGGGTTTGCAGCAGTTGAGCAGAAGAGAGTTGGAAACCTGCGCCAAACAGGAAGCAGCCACGGGGACGGAGCACTTCCCAAGGCCCAGCCTTGCAGGGGTCGTCCCTGGCCCTCCCCAGCGCCCACAGTGGGGGCTTCAGTCCTTTACCGGACAGACCGGAGGGTGACTGAGGACACAGTGGCAGCCGCTCTTCCTGGTGTCTCTTGAGATAGGAGCCAGCCTTCCCCACCCGGTCTTCTCGAGGCCACAAAACCTCATGCCATGGAGACTCCAGGGCCAGTCAGCTGCCTCGTCTGCTGCTTGCCCTTCCTCCCAAAGCACGTGACTCTATCTGCATGTGTTTAAAAATACTCTGAGGTTGGACTGAAAACCAGCTCCCATCAAACCAGAATGGATATGGCAACCTTGTCAAGACATTATTTTTACTCCCAAGAAAAGTTCACAGGCTCTCCCTGTTCCTGTCACTCAAGAGAGGCTGAACTGACTTTCAGGGAAAAAAAAGAGGCTACTTTTGGGCAAAGACCAAATGAGCATTTTTTTCCATCTGGCGCACAAATGGGAAGTTGAGATTTTTGGTTTCAGGGGCAGGAAGGCTGAGAGCTGAGCGAGAGGAAAAGATGCACGCGCATCCAGAGTCAGAGACGTGAAGGCCGCTGGGGCAGCTTACGTGTCCTGGAGAAGCCAGATGACACCCCAGAACAGGACGGGCCCGAGTCCCAGATAAGGAGGCAGGGGGTTGGCCCCAGCCAAGTCCACAGACCAGGCGGCTCAGAGAGCAGAGTCGCAGGTCCTCACTCCGGGAGGCCGGCCCCCAGGGGCCTCGGCCCTGGGCTGTCTCCTCCCCTGTCCTCACACGGCCAGCCCTCCTCTCACACACCCTGTCACACGGGAGGACGGCCACTCCAGGGACTCGCCTCAACACGTCACACTTGCCACAACCCTGCTTCCAAGCGTCAGTCACGTTCTGCAGGGCCCAGGGTTAGGGCACCAACAGGCAACTCGGGGCACAGCTCAGCTGGGACGGGACCGCGGCAGGGGCGTCTCCAGTGTCTCCTGGCCCCACGCTTCCCTCCAAGCTTGGGGGACCCCGAGGACCTCCCGCCCTCTGTCCCCACACACCCCCACCTCGTGGGATGGATGTCCTTGGTAAGACGGCTCAGGAGTTTGGGCAAGACGCCCAGGAAGCTATCACGGTGCGTTTCTCGATGTGCCCACAGGAGGCAGAGCATGTTCAGCTCTGCAACGGGACAGACCTGCCCCAGCAAAGGCTCAGATGTTAGAACTGGGGCTCACAGAAATCCAGCGAAGGGCCTCTTAGCTAAACAAGCCAATGACACAAAAGCAGGGATTTCCTTTCGTGTGCAATTAAAAAAAAATAATCACGGGGTGTGACCTAGAGCAGTCCTCCTCCATCCTGACTGGGCGTGGGAATCCACCAAGAATGTTCGTAAGGATGTACAGGCTGGTTAGACGAGGCCCGGGGTGCCGAACCCAGGCTGCCAGGCGGTTCCCTGGGCAGCAGGTTTGAGAAGCAGGGGCTAATAGTAAAAACAGTGCACATGAGGCCCCGACTCCAGAGGGGGATCCATGTGGCACCAAGAGTCCACCTACGTGGACCAGCTGGGTGGGGGCGCCGCGGCAGGCCGGGGGTCAGACGGGCCAGCACTGCTCAGAGGAGACCCACCCACCAGTCCTGCGATCTGACTCCACTGGATTCCCCAGAGTTCGAAAGCTGGTTATAGGATAACACACTGGAAAAATCAACAGCTGTGGGAAGAGAGGAAGTGGATATTTGCTTTACCTCTTAGGTTAATGTAAAAGTTCACCCAATCAAGGTAATAACGTTTTCAGTGGTCAGTGCTCAGGGAAAGTCGCTCAGTCGTGTCCGACTCTTTGCGACCCCACAGACTACACAGTCCATGGGATTCTCCAGGCCAGAATACTGCAGTGGGTAGCCTATCCCTTCTCCAGGGGATCTTCCCAAGCTAGAGATCGAACTAGGGTCTCCTGCATTGCAGGCGGATTCTTTACCAACTGAGCTATGAGGGAAGCCAATTTTCAAGGCAGGTTTAAAGGCACTAATTACACTATGACTTCATCTCTAGGAACACTCAGGCACCTCCCACAGGGAAGACAGGACACACAGACGCAGGGACAGAACACTGGAGTGACCCAGACCTTCTTGCTGATCACCTGTGCCCTCTGAACTTTCTAAGTTAAAAGGCATCACCGTGACAATAAGAAAAATTAATTCTATAAAAATTACTTACTCAGAATGCACTGCCCCGCCCCCAAAGTTTTAACGTCAGCTTTAGTGACTATAAATGTGGTGCCCAATGCTCGGCAAGGAGGGCGGTGGGCATCAAGTGTTAGATGCCAGAGCCAAGGCCGGGTGTGGCCGTGGAGGTTTCGCAGGCTTTGACTGTGAACCACGGCTTGGTCCTGAGCCTGAGGTCCTAATGAAAACCTCCGCAGAGCTGGCCTGTCCAGCACAGGCCTCTGGAGGAAACGCTTGGTCAGTGCTTGTTCAACAGGGACACAAAAGGAGCTGCAGGCATGTGACCCGCGGGAATCGGCAGGTAACAACCCACAAACTGCAGGGATCTCTAATGACGAGGGTTTACCTGCACAATTCTCCCCACTGCAGAGTGTGACTGGCCCAGCTGTGCGGTGCCAGTATTTTCTGAACATGCAGAATTCACTTTTCTGAACTCCACCTAGTTTGTACTCTGTCCATGCCTGAAAAAGTGAAACTCCTCTGTGGGGCCTCACCCTGGAGAGCCTGGAACCCTTTCCAGTAGCAAAGCGGGGAGGCCGTGTCCTCCGGCCGAAGATGCCAAGGCTCTGAGATGTTCGACTGAAGTGGAAACGGGACAGCGGCCTCTGACAGGGGGAGGCTGGTACCCTGAGGGCTGGATGCCCCCTGCGGCCCCAGGGCGGCCTCCATGGAGGCCAGGCTGGCACCCCGCTCTGAACGCCTCGCTCACCTGATGGCCTCCTGCGGGAGCCTGGACTCGTCGCCCAGCTCCTGTCCCGCCGCGGCGTCACAAGCCCAGTCTCACCCGCCATCCTGCTGAATGAGCAGCCGCCACCTCCCACACTCGGCTTCCGTGAGAACCTTCTGGACGCCCCTGCCCTGGGGTCTCTGTGAGGTGTGTGTTTCAGCTAGTTTTGTTTCTCTAGCCTGACATCAAATGGAGCCAAGTTCCGAACCAGACAGACCAGTGCCTTCAGGCAAATTACTTCACTCCCGTGACTGTGCAACGTGGAAAGGTATAAATATGTGGCGGACAAAGCACCCACCGCACAGAGGCTCACGCACAGCAAACGCTCAGCCGCTGGCCCCGCAGGACACACCCCCACAGGTGCACACCCTGCGGCTGTGAGTGAGGGCCCTGGAGTGAGAACTCCTGGAGGGGGGGTCCCCTCTGCCGAGGTTGAAGTTCAGACACAGACCTCCAGACCCAGATTGAACCACCCCGGCCTGAGGCGGAGCCCTCTCGTGGCCGGGAAAGCCGCGCAGCTGAGACAAAGCAGACCAACCGGAAACTTCGGGGGCGACAGCAGTGCTCCCCGACTCACGTCGCCCTTGCGGGGCCGCACGCACGGTCCTCACAGCTGCCCGGTCTCAGGCCAGTGGAGGTGCCCCGACAGAAGCCCAGGGCGGCGGTCTCACTCTGTAACCTAAACACACACGTGAGCCAAGCGCAGCTTCACCCCTGCTCTGCGACGGAAAACCACCACCAGAGGCAGAGGAGGATGTTCACAAAACAAGAAGAAATTACCAAGAACCCACCTTTATACCGTTTTTATTTGAATAAACCTGTTCCAGGGTCACAGTCTAACAGCCAAACTGGAGTAGCTCTGTGCTCAGGGGACGTTTTCAACCAGAATTGAACAAGACGATGCAGAGGAGGGAGCCAGCCCCGCGGGCGCAGCCAGGAGGCCTCTCCTCTGGGGCAGCTGCAAACACAGACGCGGAGCACCCAGGAGCACCTCACAGGGAGTGCCTGACAGTCTTCTGTTGCAAAATTAGGAGAAAGGGAACACTCACCACTGATTTCTGCATAAGTTGCCTTGATTACTGTGTGTGTCGAGAGCAAACTAATGAAATGGGTAATGCAAAGGGCCCAGAAGAGCCCAAATCATGGGAAGAGGTGCTTTCCTGGTATATGTGTCTCCCCTGAGTTTGTGGAAACACATTCAAACACTCATGCACCCTCTCAGTCTGACTGCGGTGGTGACTGTGAACCACAGAGATGACAAGAGGTTGGATCAAAATTCCAACTTTGATCGAAGGCCAAGCCAGTCTCTGCAAAATACCGCAGACGCTGGACGTCCCCAGTCGTGTTCGTGTTTGTTCGCTTGTCTGCTACTGCGAATGTTACTTTAAAAGATGTAAAGTTAACCCTCACATTTGCCACCCATTCGAGCAATTGCTTCACCCTCTTTAATTAAAAAAAAAAGCATCAAAGGCTGACCACCCATGCCTTCCTCAACAAGCAGGATCTCATCTAATGCTTGTTGCACTCAGGAGTGACCCCTTCTTAGGCACGACTCCTGGCTCACAGATGAACCAGCGGCGTCTCCAGGTGTGGACGGCACCCACCATGGGCTTACATTCCAGCCTCGGGACATTCTCAGCTCCCCAGATGTGCACGGTGGCCTGGGGTCTGGCCCACGTGTCTCCTGCCCACCCTCCCTATGCTCCTCCTCCCGGGCAACACCCACTCCCAGCAGGGAGGAGCCCCACCAGGGAGGAGTCCCACCAGGGAGGAGTCCCACCAAGGAGGAGCCCCACAGGGTGGGAGCCCCACAGGGAGGAGCCCCACCAGGGAGGAGCCCCACAGGGAGGAACCCCACTGGGCCGGAGAACAGGCACACAGCAGGCCTTTCTCCCACCCACCCCCCAGCCGCTGGGCTGGGCGGACACCCTGCGGCTGCAGCCAGGCCCTGGACATTTGAGCTGCACCGGCTTCTAAAGAGACGAGCAGACCACATGGTGATAAGGGAGAGCCTGCGACCCGGATAGTGGTGAGGTCTGAGGAGGGGCCCGGGCCTGCCCGCCGTGGGTGGTCAGGATAGAGCCTGTCACAGGTCTGCAGGGGGGTCCTGCCTGCTCCCCACCTGTGGGGCTCTGCTTCTGAGCTGGCTCCACCAAGACTCAGCCGCCGGCCGGGCAGCCACACCCCTCTGAAGAGGAGGGGCTGGTGGGGGGGACAGGGCGAGGCTGGTCAGCGCATCCCCTCGGCCTCTGTGCTGCAGCCGCTGCTGGCACGCTGACCAGACAGGGAGCCCTCCTCCTCGGGACCCAGGCTCGTCCACCAGCGAGTGGACCACCATCACATGCGGGACATGCCTGGGGCAGACAGCGGCTCAGGCCCCGAGGAGGCTCGGGGAGCGAACCCCGAGCGGCTGACCATGGCAAGGGTGTCCCTGGAGGTCCCGAGGGCATGGAGCTGCTGGCTGGCTCCAGCCTCAGCTGCTGAGGCTGGGGAGGGCCGTTCTTGCAAAGTGCCGACATTCACAACACTTCCTGCAGGAGCTGAGGAGCCTTCCAAGACCAAGGTGCGGAGCTCAGACACGGGCACTGATACCGCCCACGCAGAGACACAGCAGCAGAGAGCAAGCTGATGCCTCCCAGAGTGGACGCCCCATGCAGCTGCTTAAGAAATAGGCAGCCCACGTCCACAGCGCCCGCCTCCCGGCACACGCCCACCTCTGGGCACACACCCACCTCCTGGCACACGCCCACCTCTGGGCACACACCCACCTCCAGGCACATGCACACCAGGGCCCGTTCTTTCTGCAGCCCCTCCCCTCCCCAGAGCGGCAGCCTCATCAGGGGCAATGGGCACACACCCACCTCCTGGCACACGCCCACCTCTGGGCACACGCCCACCTCCAGGCACATGCACACCAAGGCCCGTTCTTTCTGCAGCCCCTCCCCTCCCCAGAGCGGCAGCCTCATCAGGGGCAATGGGCACACGGCAGCTTGGGAGGAGAGCCGATGGTCAGGATGGCAGGGTCCACTGCTGTCCTGCCAGGCTACACAGCTGACCCCAAACTTCTGCAGGAGGAAGGACATGGAGTGGGCACTCTCTCAGCTGACCTCCAGCCCCAGCCAGTGCCCCTTCCTGCTACAGCCAGTGACTCTGAGGCCCTCTGGGCACCAGGCGGCAGAGGCTCCCAGGGTGTCCCAAACCAGCTGAAACCTTTGAGCGAGACCAGACTCTGCGAGCGTCTGTTTCCTGGGCCTGAGACAGCAAACATGTCTGAGGCTCTTCAGCCCTTTGAGGACAGGGTCCTGCAATGGCTGGAGTCCTCACAAGATTCACGCCCACCTGGGATGCAACCACACCTGGAAATGGGGTCTCTGCAGGGCTGAGGACCTCAAGATGAGGCCATCCTAGGTTTAGGCTGGGCCTGGAACCCACTGGGTCCTTCCAGAAGAAGGCACACGGAACATGGGGAGGCCAGGGTGGGGCGTCTCGGGACACCGTCTCCCCCTCGGGGCGGGCTTCTCCAGACGAGATGCTGTCCCCACCTGGGGCTCAGCCTCCCACGGAGAAGGTACTGGGCGGGCGCACAGCAGGCCCCAGGGATCGAGCCCCTGCATCCTCGAGCGTGCCCGTGGGCCTGGACCTTCCGACCCCACGGGTGGGTGTGCGCAGCCCCGGGCCTCTGCCCCGAGTGCTTCTCACTGGTCTCCCGGCTCCTCCTTCCACCTGACTCATCCCACCAGGGTCCCCACACCGTCCCACACAGCTCATGGGGCCACGGGAAGTTCTGCATCCCGGCAGCTGGTCCTGCCATCAGGGGGTCGGGGGCAGACTTCACGCCACAGTCCTCAGTGTCTGCAGAAACTAGCTGAGTTTGCCGAGGGGTCCTTCAGAGCCCCTCCAGGCTGGGGTTCAAGGGTCACACGTCCTCAGTCTCCCCAGACGAGGAGGGATGCAGCTCAGCCACTGCCTTGGAGGAACTGGCTCCCTGCCCCCTCGCCCCCGGCCTCAGGCTGAGCATCTGTCGGCACTTCCCAGCAGACCTGCACCAGGAGACCTCTGACCTGTGCTGAGCCTCAGGAGGCACCAGCAGGAGAGGTGCCCGAAGCCCGCGCTGCGGCCGCCCAGCACCTCTGAGACCGAGTCCTGCCTTCAGCCGAGAGCTCGGCACTCACTAGTGTCCACCCATATAAGGTCTCCTGTGCAGGGTCAGGAAGCTCGCCGCTTCGTTGGTGGCAGCGTCTGTTTCTCTCCCAGGCTGGTGGACAGCGGGCAGAGGCAGCCCCACACGAGGCAGCGCTCTGCTCGTCTGCCCGCTGGGCGCGGAGCCCCTGCTCACAGCACCCGGCAGCTTCCCACTGTCCCTGTCGGGCATCAGAAGCCGCACCATCACCCTCAGTCTGTCCCGGGAAGGGGCCACCGTGCGTGGGGAAGTGCCCCATGCGCCCCTCTGGTCCCTGAGCGGCAAGTCCACTGTGCGTGGCGGAGGCCGTCAGAGGCCTCAGCACTGAGGCCCCTCCCCACGAGGCATCTTCTGTTCAGCTGGGATGTGTGGCCACCAGTGGATCCACTGGAGTCCACGGGGCAGGGACCCCACCACCAGGCTCACGTTGCCCACTTGGGTTCTCAGCCAGGAGCCCCCATGTAAGTCAGGGCTCCCTGGAGTCGCAGCCCCCAACCCAAGGTAAGCGGACATCCCCCAAGGTGAGACCTCCCCACCGGAGGGCTGTGGATCCTGGGCAGCCGGGAGCTGCCCCCTCGGGCTCTGCCTGTGACCTGGGTGGACCCCATCCCCATCCTGCAAGCACAGGGGGGCCCAGCCGATGCCCCACACGCCTCCCCTCCACGACCCCCCAGTTCCTTCACCTACAGTGCAGGCCTCAGCCTTCCAATTCCAACCTAACAGAGGTGTGCAGGCTAAAGGCCCACGACAACAAAATCTGAACTCAGGTTCAGTTCAGGAGCAAAGTAACCCTCTGTATTGGATTCGCAACCAGTTGTAGGAAGTCATGAAAAAATCCAATTTCTACCGTATGTGTACGTTTCCTGTGCGGTCTACGTGGTGCCTGAACCCAGGCGGAGGCACAGATAGGATGCGTCAGACGCTCCCTTCAGCAAGCACCACCGGGCCTGTGTCGGCCACCCCGCCCCTCCCACCCGCCTTCCCAACCCGAGGCTGTCAGGCAGTGGGGCCCAGGACCGGCCCTTCCTGCCGTCTATCCAGGGCCCAGCCCAGACAGCACAGCGGGCGGCTCCCAGCTGCCCCGCAGTGACGGCCGTCTTCTCAGAGAAAGCCCCTGGGGAGGCAAACCTCAGGTCAGGGGCGAGTCACGGCCCAGGCACCACCTGCGGACCCTGAGCCTGAGTCACAACCCCCCACCCAGAGCTCGGGGGTCCTCCTGTGCGGGCTCTGGGGGGCATCCGGCACATGGGGACATCCACTCCTGACCCATCAAGCCTGAATGAGGTCAGGCCTGCTGGCGGGTCCAGTCAGGCAGGGGGAGCCAGAGACCCATGAGTCCAGCAGACTGGACCGGAGAGCTCCCTGCCGCCCAGGCCGGTGTGGTCACCCCTCATCCCACCCCGAGGGAGGCGGGCTCCCAGCCCACCCAGAGGAGGGGGTCCACTGAAGCAGGGACTGAGACGGGGCGCTGACCAGAGTAGCAGCTGGGACGGCTGAGGGCAGACTCAAGAGCTGGGGCGCTGGGCCCCGAGGACGGCCCGGGGGGCAGCGGGTGTCAGCCACGGCTGAGAGGCTTCCCTCCGGAGGGAAGATGCCCCCCAGACAGAAGCTCACCACATCCTCCCGAGCCATCTGTGAGAGGGGGGGCACAGGGGGGAGCGGGCGCCTCGGGCTCGGTAGTGGGGGAGCAGGCACCATGGGCATGGGGGGAGCAGGCACCTCGGGCACGGGGAGGCAGGGACTGGGCGCCTCAGGCTCAGTGGGGGAGCGGGCGTCTCGGGCTCAGTGGGGGAGCGGGCGTCTCGGGCTTGGGGGGGAGCGGGCGTCTCGGGCTCAGTGGGGGAGCGGGTGCCTCAGGCTTGGCGGGGAGCGGGCGTCTCCAGCTCGGGGTCAGCGGGCATCTCGGGCTCAGTGGCGAGCAACGTATCAGAGCCACCCACCCAGAGACCCACCAGAGGCGGCTCCCAGGCAGCGAGCCCACGGACGCAGCCGCTTCGGGGTCCACACCAACACGGCTGATGCTTCACCGTGCCCACTCACGCCCGGGGCCGTGGACACGGGCTGCGGGCCCCCACGCTCTGCAAACCCCCGTCCCCACTCACGCCCGGGGCCGTGGACACGGGCTGCGGGCCCCCACGCTCTGCAAACCCCCGTCCCCACTCACGCCCGGGGCCGTGGACACGGGCTGCGGGCCCCCACGCTCTGCAAACCCCCTTACCCTAGCGGCCAGGCTGCGGAGCTGGAAGGAGGCGGTATGAGCTACCCACCCTCCGGGGTAGGGAAGACACCCCCGCTGCACGGGACAGGAACCGGCTGCTCCCGCACAAGGCCCCGTAACAGCAGCCCAGGTGCCCACCTTCCTGACTGACGGGCAGGCCACAGGCTGCACCTGCGGCTTCTCGTCTCCAGACTCACACTCTCCTCTCCAGCCTCTGCTCGGACACCGCTCGTCTGCACTGGGCGAAGCGGCCCCTCCACCAGCTGCTCGAGCCAGCCAGAGGCCGGCCCCTCCCGGCCCGCGGTCCCTGGGCCTGCCCACTGCCCCACCAAACTCTGCACCCAGGCAGCACCACGCAGGCGCCTGGGCCCTGGGGATGCAAGGCCTGGGCCTGGCTCTGCTGGGACTGGGGGGCCGGACAGCCTCACAGACTCCTGCACGGATGCCCCGGGGACTCTACGAGCGTTAGCACCCCGCACGGAGTCCACAGCCCCAAACCCGACGCCGCGGCACCACCCTCAGAAGGGTGTCTCCCGATTCCCCCACCCCCGGCCGCCCTCCTGCAGTGACTCATCACACACACAAGGAGACCGTCAGCAAAGACCCCCTTCAAGGCTCCTTGGTCTGCCTGGTGCGTGATAAACGGAAAGTCTCTCAAGGAAGAGTCCATGACTCAGGATGACATATCTAGACTCAGTCCCCAGGACGGACTCCAGAGCACTTCCTGAAGTCACGGCTGCCGGCATCTTTTGTGGGAGCGCATTGCGGGGCTGGGTGTTCCCCTCGGAAGCCGTGCAGCTGTGAGGCGGGGCCCCGGGGCTGCCCCGGGCCTCCCCTGCACCCGATCCCTGCTCCCTATCCGTGAGGTCACACCGCGGCACCCCCAAGTGAGCCTGGCCTGCGTCTGGCCACACCTGACTGCAGTGACCCCACCAGTCGGCACCCCACCCGGCCCTATGTCGGAGCCGCCCTGACAGCATCTATGCGCGTTGCAGGACCTGGGGTCAGGTTCCACTCAGGTCTTTGGGTCCGGCCCTGCTGTCTGTGATGACGGTGGCGGCCCAGCCCCGCCCAGCCCCGCCCACCCCGGGCGGGCAGCTAGGTTACACGGCGCAGCCCTGGGCACACATCCGCCTCTGGTTCCTGTGACAATCACGGTGCCCGAGGGACAGTCTGCTGCCAGTCCTCCGCCCACGAGTCACCGCGTCTGCCGCAGATCTCACGGTGCTGGGCGCCATGCACAGCTCCTCCCCAGGGCCCGTCAGAGAAGCGGGGTGTGTGCCGACGCCCGGACACCAAGGACAAACCACAGAACAGCTCCCAGAAGCGAGTCATCGGAACAGAGGCAAACCCTGGAGGACGGGAGTGCAGCAGAGAGAGGAAAGCTGAGGAGGCCGCAGGGAAACCTGAGTGGTGGGGCAGACTGCTGACCAGGGGAGCGTGCACACGGCCACCGCCTGAGACACTCTAGACACGCAGCCCCAGGAAGGCCGTGAAGACGACTCACCACGTCAATAAGGGACGTGGTTTCAAAGAAGGAGGTGAAGCAGAGGAGGTGATGTCAGCAGAAACACTCGTGCTGGGAACTCTGGACACAGAACGTGCGGAGGAAGAACGGTGGCGGCTGGGCCAGAGGCAGAAGGTGCAGGATGGCACGCGGGGCACAGGGAGGACAGCACGCGGGGCACAGGGAGGACAGCACGCGGAGCACAGGGAGGACAGCATGCGGAGCACAGGGAAGGTGCTCCCCCGCAGGCTGTGAGGACAGCACGCAGAGCACAGGGAAGGTGCTTCCCGCAGGCTGTGAGGACGGCACGCGGAGCCACAGGGAAGGTGCTCCCCCGCAGGCTGTGAGGACGGCACGCAGAGCACAGGGAAGGTGCTCCCCGCAGGCTGTGAGGACAGCACGCGGAGCACAGGGAAGGTGCTCCCCGCAGGCTGTGAGGACAGCACGCGGAGCCACAGGGAAGGTGCTCCCCTGCAGGCTGTGAGGACAGCACGCAGAGCACAGGGAAGGTACTCCCCCCGCAGGCTGTGAGGACAGCACGAGGAGCACAGGGAAGGTGCTCCCCGCAGGCTGTGGCCCAAGAGGGTGGGCGTTGCCGGCCGACTTAGATGACCCGCCCTCAGGGCGTCTGGCGCCTTAGGTTACAGGCACTAAATCAACATCAGGGTTTCCATTTCCACTTGTACACACATAACCAGCATTAAGAGACTTTTAAATTTTTTTAGAAACTATTTTAAAGGCCCTGGGATTACCACAATTTCCCCACTGATGGTTGAGGCTCACAGAGTCTGGGGGTGGCTGGGCCAGGCCTCAGCCCGGTCCTGCGCCTGCGCAGGGCGAGGGCCTCGGGCACCGGCCCCGTGAACGCCCTCCGTGTTCAAATGCCTCGTTCGGCACACAGCTGCACGCCAAGCATTGAGAGGAGACGTGCTCGTGGCTGGCCGCACGAGCACCTCCGTCTCCCCAGAATACTCTGGGAGGACGGCACGGGCCTGCGAGGCTTTTCTGAACACGATGTCCTTTTGGCCAAGAAGGTCCCTGTTTAGGAAACGGCTGTTTTGCCAGACATTACACACAGAACAACAGGGTCACTTTGCTGCCTTAGCTACTCAGCGTAGACTCCGGGAGTCTGCTTCAAGTGCATCGGGGAGCACAGCGTCACAAAAACACTGCCAAAATGGAAAGTCAGACGAGTGTCGGCTCTTTGCTTCCCAATCACGAGTCCTCTAGTGTTGACACCGATCTGTGCAGACCTTCCTCTTCCGCTTCACGCCAGCAGGCCAGTCAGCAGTGCGCCGCCGGCTGGAATTAAAATGACGAATGAGGGTAAAGAGCCTGATTAACAAGCCCAGGTTCCCTTCCTGTGCCAATGCTCACCACCAGGACATCTCCGAGCTGCTGAGAAGTATGCTCAACGTCTTCAGATCTCCAAGCTGCTGAGAAGGATGCTTCAATGTCTTCAGATCTCCAAGCTGCTGAGAAGGATGCTTCAATGTCTTCAGATCTCCAAGCTGCTGAGAGGGATGCTTCAACGTCCTCAGATCTCTCAGCTGCTGAGAAGGAACACTTCAGTGTGTTCAGATCTCCAAGCTGCTGGAAGTATGCTTCACCGTTTTGGGACACTCAGCATTCCGTCCTTCCCCACCTCTAAGTGCAGAGGCAGGTGGAGGTCTCTGTCCCGAAGCTGCGCCTGGGGAGGCCGCCAGCGCTGAGCCAGAAGCCCACCTCCGTCATCCACTCGGGAGGCAGGGGCTGTCAGGCTCTGTGCACATGATTTCACCCGTCCTGGCCAAGCCCAAGTGGGAACAAGCCACACGGCAGTGGTTTCTGCTAGGTGGGGTCCTGCACTTGGTAAGACAGCAGAGGACATCGAGAGCTGCCTCTCTCCCAACAAACTACTGTCCACCTTCCCTTCCAGAGCAGGCCCGTGATGCATGCCACAGCCACAGCCTGGGCTGGGGCTCGGAGGCAGACACCAGAGGAGCCAAGGCCGACTGAGGCCTCCGGAAGGGCTTGGAGCAGGACCACGCCTCCCACAGCGGCCCAGACCTCCCCACCTCCTTTCAGGGCACAGCCCTCGGGCCGCCCTCCCCAGGGTGCAGCCCAGGACCACCCCCAGGAGAGGGGCCCGCAAGCCCCTGCACGGCAAAGGAGAGCAGCGCAGCTGCAAGGCCGGCGTCCGCTCCCAGTTCAGGAGGCGTTTCCGGGAAGAGGAGGTGTCGTCAGCGTGACGCAACCATCCATGTACGGAGGCGTTACTGCTGAGCTCTCCTTCCCCCAAAGACGGGGCTGTCACGGATGTGGATCAGGAAAGCAGTGTCTTCGCTCTAAACCAAATGGCTTCCAGAAAAACCTATTCTGTCGCTTGGCCCGCTTCCTGTTCTAAAACCTGGAACACCGCATGGACGCTGTGGCCAGGGTCGCGTCCTCCCTGCCCTTTTCAGTGAGTCACGGAGGGGAAACAGTGGGGGCTGCAGCTGGGGGAACAAGACGCCCCAGGTTCCAGCAGAGCCAGGCAGAGAAGCCCACCCTCGCCCCCCGTGGTTTCTAAGGCTTTTCAGAAAGCAGTCTGGGCCCCGTCTCACCACGGTCGTGTCTCAAGCCCATTTCTGGAGAGACGACTCTTACACTTCCTGAAGCCCCTGGGCCCAGATCTTCTTTTCAGGCTTCAGAATAAAAATAGTCCAGTTCTGCCTGTTTACCAGGTACACGACCAATCACAAATACACTAGCTTAGGCATTACACACCGACTCCCATGGACTCTCATGTCCTCAGACAGCAATTTCAACAGAACCACATTTAAAAGGGAGAACTTAACCTGTTGCACGTTATTGAGACCCACCCCATTTAGAAGCATAAATATAAGATTTGTTTGTTTTCTGGAGTCTTCAAATTTATTTCTAAGTTGAGGTAATAGCACTGAGGTTTTGAACCCTAACTAGACTATAGCTGAATTATTTATGCAAAAATGCATTGATAAAACGATACCTAAAGTTTCTGACATATTTTCCTTTTTGTAACTTTTCCAAGTGAGATATGTCGAGAAGCAGCTTTCCTGCGATGTGCCTCAAAAATAAATGCAGAGAAAGAAGCACACCAGATGGCTTGGATTAAATCTGAACAGCAACGAGTAATGACTTTTAGGACAGCTGGGTAATGTACTCTTTGCTCAACAACATGTTTGATCTGAAACACAGAAACAGTCTATGGTTTCCATGAAAGTGAAAGAAAAATGAAGCTGAATGTGGAGCAAGTCGCTGGTTTTCTCTCCAATATGCTCTGTGCGGCTTTGAGAGCCATATGGTCTGTTTGATATAAATGGGCTATAGCTGAAATTTAAACCTTTTACATTTAGAAGTAGTGATCAAACATTTATGTCACATATTCAGCAGTAGCTGTGAGGGAATAAAGAATTACTATTGGGGATAAAAAATAAAGTTTGTCTTCGCTCTAAACAGCTACGTCTCTTTCCTGCACTGTAAGATCCGTGCAGCCTCTCCAGAGGGGCTGAGATGGAGGCCACGCTGCTGTTGAAGCGGAGGTTTGTGGTTAGCAGTTGAGCTTCATCACACAGGTACTTCAGGAAAATCCACCATTCAAAGAATACCTACAAAAACCTGTCATGAAAATGCAAATTTCCTGGAATCCCTATTTCACAAGTTACTGAATCCACCTCCGAGACGGAAACTGTGATGGAGCTGGCAGGGCTGAGGTTAGGGTTCCACGGAAACCCAATCACGACATTTAAACATGAAGGGGCCCAGGACCAGGTGGGCTCTGGGGCTGCACAGACAACCCTGAAGTGGAGATGGGGGCCCCTGGGCTCGGGGAGACGCAGGGCACATGCAGGGGGCACCCCCCGTTTCCTGAGACACAGATATGGATGCGGGTGTGAACAGGCACACTCCCAGTGCCACCAGTTCCCGAGTCACAGACACACACGCACTCTAGCACGTCTCAAAGGTAAGATGGAAATAAGAAAAAAGAAGAAAAACGGCCTCCCGCTGCACCCAAAGCAGCAGACACCCCGTGAAAGGCCATGACGGGCGGAGACTTGCGCTCCGGGTGACGCTAACGGCTGGGCACTGGGCTCCGGAGATCAGCCGGCTGACGAGCGACGGAGATGGGACAGGTCAGCAAGGCCACGCCCCCGGGTGGGGACGATCCCGCCCGAATCTGAGGCCGCAGGCTCCAGTTCTGCTCATCCACCCAAAGCAGCAAGGAGCAGAGACCGTAGGCAAGCACCCACCATGTGAAAACGTGTCTCAAAGCCCTCCATTTTTAAGGTAACAAAGGGCAGGCTGAGCGGCGTCGGGCGGATGAAGTGAGCCTTTGGGAAAACACTCAGGTGAGAGGCCCAGGGCTGAAGGCAGGCGAGCCTCGGCCACCCTCCTCGGCCGGGCTTCAGGCTGGCAGGGCCTCTGCAAAGCGCAGGCGGCCGGCATCAGGCAGCCCGGTCCTGGGGGCCTCCCTGCACTCCCAAGGCCGGGTCATCCAGCTGTGGCCCCCATACAGCCTGTCTTCACTGAGACCAGGACGTCCCGGGCTCCTATGATGGGCCTGACCGGTTCCTCCTCTTCCAGATGCAGACAAAGGGAAGCAGAGAGCCAGCGGAGGAGCAGGGCCAACGGGACCTTCGGCAGACGGCAGCGGGGGCGCGGAGCCTGCGTCCTGTGTCCGACCAGCCCTGCGCAGCCCTGCCAGCCCTTTGGCCGAGCGCGTTCCCGGGGGAGGCGCGCACGCGCGTGTGGCCCGCAGAGCCCGCGCCCCACAGGGGTCCCCGCACACATGAAACCTGTGGCCTGGGCAGCAGGGTGAGCGGCCCTGCCCGCCTCCTCACGGGGGCCATTCTCTGCTGGGCTCAGTGAAGCCGAAGGGAGGCAGGAGTGAACCCCGCTGGGCTGTAAAGGACGCGGTCTGGGGTAAGCGGGGGCACGTTCTGCCCGAGTCTGTGATGAGAACGCGGCTCCCAGTGCCCGGGGGCAGACCCTTCACAGGAGCAGGGACATGGTGACCCTCCCGGCTCCTTTCTCCACAGGCCTCTGGCCAAGTTTAAGCACCTTCTGAACACACAGAGCAGACTGCACATGTCCTCCGGCTTGGCTGACGTCAGGGGAGGCCTCCAGCAGAAGCCGTCCTCAGAGCAGGGTGGGCACCTGCCTGTTCGGTCAGGGAAGAGCTGGGCGCCAGAGGGGCTCCATGCTGCTCTGTGCGTGGTCAGGTGGTCTCCCTGCTGTTCAAACAAACACGGGTCCCCGCGTGGCTGTGACGTGCCCTGTGGTAGGACTACCGGCTGTCATTGGTGACTGTAGGTAAAGGGCACTGCCCTCCACGGGCTCGGCCTCAGCCACTCACCTGAAGGCCTGAGGAGCAAAGAGTGAGGCTCCCCTTGGAGAAGGAGCTCTGCCCAAGACCGCAGCATCACCTCCTGCCTGAGTTTGCAACCTCAGGCCCACCCCATGATCACAGGTGCCAACCCCTGCAGATAAACCCTGCACACACACACACACATACACACACACACCCTGTCGGTTCTGCATCTCTGGAAACCCTGATAATACAGCAATTGGGGCAGGGTGGGGGGTGAGGAGGGAGAGAAATGTGCAAACACGTCCTTACAATGGCACATCGTGAGACAGGCATCGACCCACAGGTTTGCACAAGCACGCGGGGGGCAGGGGAGACGCACCAGGCTTGGTCAGTGTGAACCTGGGTCAGAGATGCTCATGGGAGGTGGGCTGGACCTTCACCTGAATAGGTGACCAAGCACACACGGGGGAGGGGGTGCAGGTCCACACAGAGCAGGTGCAGGCAGAGACCATGCCCAGGAGGGGGTTGGGGGCATGCTGCCGTGCTGCTGGAAGCAGGGGGGAAAGCGCTGTGGAGGGCAGCTCCCATCCGACGGAACGTGCAGCCAAGAGCCCGGAATGATACACTGGAAGTGCTGCCTGATTCGCTGCCAGGAGAGAGGCTGATGCCTCATATCTCATTCTGCCCAGACCTGAGATTCTGCTTAGTCTCCAAAGTACAGTGGTTCTCTTAACCTATAGCCAAGTGTTAAAAGAAGGTGTCATGAAACCCAACAAACCCGTCTCTAACCTGGGCTCCTATGAGAGGAGCGCAGCACTGAGCATGCGCTCAGGCTGGAAGGAGAGAAAGTCATCTTCCCAACAGGCAGCGTACATGGGGAGCGCATACGGGGTTCAGGGTAATTCACAGAGCACCCAACACGGCTGTTCCCTATGGCTCAGAAGGAGGCGGGCGCTGACAGCCTTCAGGGACTTTTCTAAAAGTCCTGTCAGAGCCTGCCCTTTTAAAGAATGTTTGTTCCCACACAGAAAAGTATAGAAGAAAACCAAAAGCACTCCCCATCCCAGCAATCTGAGGGACTGCGGTCAGTGTCTGGGCAGCTCCTCCTCTTCCCATTCAGGCTGTCTGCACACAGTGGAGGAGGCAATACTTGCACAAACTTAACGCTGGGCCTCAGGAAGCTTTTGTCCTTAGAAAGTGTTCATTTCTTTTCATTTTAAGGTACAAAGCACCCGTCATCTGTTCATAGCTACTCTGCCATGCTTCTCTTCTGCACGTGTGTGTGCTGTGACTGCTCAGTTGTGTCTGACTCTCTGTGGCCCCACGGACTGTAGCCCTCGGGGCTCCTCTGGCCATGGGATTCTCCAGGCAAGGATCCTGGAGTGGGTGGCCATGCCCTCCTCCAGGGGGTCTTCCCAACCCAGGGATCGAACCTGCATCTCGTGGGTCTCCTGCACTGACGGGCGGGTTCTCAGCACTAGTGCCCCTTCTGCATAGGAAGGTCATTTCCGGTCAGCACACGTCCTCTGAGTGGACGGTGGCGGGTTCCCAGGGCCGAGCAGCACACACGATACAGCGGGCAGGGAGTTACACTTTGATCACAGCTTCACCCCAGACTCTGCTCAGGAAGTTCCACCGTATATTTATATTTTATTCAGTCACTTCTTCCAGAATTATTTCCAATAAAGACAGCTATTTTTTATAGCAATGGGAATTTACAGTAAGAAATAAAAAAAAACTATTATGGTTAACCATGATCAATTTGATCAATTAGGATTGATCAAATGAGTCAATCCCAAAGGAAATCAGTCCTGAATCTTCATTGGAAGGACTGATACTGAAGCTCCAATACTTTAGCTCCTGATGTGAAGAGCTGACTCATTGGAAAAGACCCTGATGCTGGGAAAGATTGAAGGCGGGAGGAGAAGGGGACGACAGAGGATGAGATGGTTGGATGGCATCACCAACTCCATGGACATGAGTTTGAGTGAACTCTGGGAGTTGGTGATGGACAGGGAGGCCTGGTGTGCTGCAGTCCACAGGGTCACAAAGAGTCAGACACGACTGAGAGACTGAAAAACAACAATTTGTTAGCAGAACAAATTTGGAAGAAATCAGAAGCAATTAAAACTTCCATCTTGGTATCAATTAAGACATTTTCATTGCAATTCAGAGCAAATATAACTGAAACCGGCTTAAAATCAGGGACTGTCTCGGTTCACATGACTAAAGCGCCGGTCTTGGGAGCTGCACGCCTGGCTGCCCTGTGCCCCTCTCTCATCGCCCCCCTCTGCCCCTGGCTCGGGGCTCACCTGCGGGCTCCCGCCTCTGGGTTACGATGGCTGCACGCTCACACTTATGGTCTGTCCACCTGAGCACTCGCAGGATGTCCTATGGCTCACCACGATTGGGTAGTGGGGTCACGTGACCACTCCTGCCCCATCACTGCGGCCAGGACCATGGAGAGCTCCTCAGACTCCCAGCCGAGTGAGGCTCTCTCACAGAATGTGAGGGAGAAAGGTAACGGTGCCTGCAGTAATAAGGAGAGGGCTGCCGCGTGCGGGGTGCGGGTGTGCACGCTGGGCTGATGCGGACAGGCACGATGTAACAGGGCCAGATAGCAGTCTACGGAAGGGGCTCCCCCATCCCTGCCTGGCAGAGGCCCTGGGCGCGAGGGCCAGGGACGCTGTGCAGGGGGCCTGCAGGCAAGCTTCACAGCAGCTCTGCCGGACGCACTGGGCCTCTCCTGCCCCTTTAACCAGCCGTCCCTTCCCTAGAGAGACCCAGGCTGCGGTTACCCCTCCTCTCCCCGAGCCGGCCCCCCTGGAGGTCTGACCACCGCACGGGACCTCCTCTGACCCGAGCTGGCCCCCCCGGGAGGTCTGACCGCTGCACGGGACCTCCTCTGACCCGAGCCGGCCCGCGGGAGGTGTGATCGCTGCACCGGGCCTCCTCTGAGCCGAGCCGGCCCGCGGGAGGTGTGACCGCTGCGCGGGGCCTCACGTGACAGCTGCACGCCCTGGACAAACGTCAGCGCGCCTGCTGACCGCTGCCGCCTGCGCCTCGGACAGAAAGCCGCCCCCAGCTTCCCTGGCCCTGGGGATGGGAGGCTGCCTCGGTCGTGAAGCAGGGACGCACACACAGAGCCGGTACCTACTGACAGAGGCTGGCAGGGGCCCCGCCCGTCGAGCAGGACTGAACTGAGGGTTTCAGGTGGTAGCGGTGAAAGCGCTGAGCGCTTAGGCGTTTGCTGGGTCCTTCCTGAGGTCACCCACATCACCGGCTCCATGGTAAAGGAGACCAGGATGGAGCTGAAAGCTCTGTCCCCTGCATTCAGCAGCCTGAGGGCTGCAGCTGCAGCATCTTAATGAAACTGTTAACCAGTCATGCTGTTTTCAGCAGCCACGTAACTGGTTGTGGCCTTTCACTGATTTCTGTAATCAAGTAAGCCTTTCTGATTTTCCCTCAAACAGAAATATCAATCCTAAACCTCTTTTTATTCCTAAAGTATTTGCTTCTCAAAATCACATTATAATCGGTATTAAAATGAATCCAGCAGAGCCAGGTCCAACCTCAAACCTTGCTTTAATAGAGACAGGAAATGGGCGCAGACACCGAGCTCACACGCACACCCCGCGCCCTGGCTACCCCTCCAGACGCACAGACAGACGGACGCTCTCCCGGCGCCGCCACGGAGACCACAGCCAGTGCCTGCACTCCCTCCTTCCAGTCACTCACCGCAGGCCCGTTCATCAGCTTCATGCAAGCCACTCTGGACAAACTCAGCGTTTTTTAGGCAGAGTCGCTGCTCACACAGCGGGGAAGATCCGGCCTGACCTCATCCAGGAAAGAGCTCACCCGGTGGGCCTGCTGCTGGTCTGAGGGAGTGGCCGATCCCCAGGACTCCAGCCTCCTCTCCCCGTCTCCCCCACCCAGCACTGGACCCACACATCTTGCTACAGGAAGGACACCGTGGGATGAAGTGATGCTGGCTGCTACATGCCCTGGTCTTAAACACACTCACATATCTAGGTGGAGGCTGGGAGGCCGCAGAAGGCACAGGGTGCCCCACCCTGGGAGCCATCCTTGGGTGGTTATGCCCCATGGAGAGTCCTGGAGCTGGGCTCTGGGGAGAGTGTATCCAGACTACTGGATACACATTTGTCAGTAGTCAGACTCGGGTGGGGGTGGAGGGGGTGCGTTGTCCACATAATCACCCGAAAGGGCAGTTCACACCTGAGCAAGTTTTCTCTAGAGGGTTGAAGAGACAGTGGCACCAGAAAGCCAGCCTCGTGGTTCCACTTGCAATAGACTTCAGGGGCGTGAGAGGAAAACTTGAGCCGATTCATTCACGTTGCACCCGCTTCCAGAGCACCTACCCTTCCTGGCCTTCCGTTGTTCTTGTTATTGCTATTCAGTCACTCTGTCCTGTCTGACTCTTTGCGACCCCATGGACTGCAGCACGCCAGGCTTCCCTGTCCATCACCAACTCCCAGACTTTGCTCAAACTCATGTCCATTGAGTCGGTGATGCCATCCAACCATCTCATCCTCTGTCTCCCCCTTCTCCTCCTGCCTTCAATCTTTCCCAGCATCAGAGTCTTTTCTAATGAGTCAGTTCTTCACATCAGGTGGCCAAAGTACTGGAGTTTCAGCTTCAGCATCAGTCCTTCCAATGAATATTCAGGACTGATTTCCTTTAGGATGGACTGGTTGGAGCTCCTTGCAGTCCAAGGGACTCTCAAGAGTCTTCTCCAACAGCACAGTTTGAAGGCATCAGTTCTTTGGTGCTCAGCTTTCTTTATGGCCTTCTGTAGGCTCTGGAACTGCTAATATGATCAGCATGTGGGTCTCTTGCTGTCTGTGACTTAGGCGCTAAAGAATGGAGCAGGAACGGAGGATGCCTGTCTGTCTCTTCACCATGCTTTCAAATGCTCGCGGCCACCTCCTGGGGTCACCCAGATGCC
Source organism: Bos indicus x Bos taurus (assembly GCF_003369695.1). Taxonomy (NCBI): domain Eukaryota; kingdom Metazoa; phylum Chordata; class Mammalia; order Artiodactyla; family Bovidae; genus Bos; species Bos indicus x Bos taurus. Next base: position 663,061 of record NC_040079.1, on the reverse strand, counting down.
CCAAGTCCTGGTGGTGACATGGGTGCGGGCTGGCAGCCAGGCAGGCAGCAGAGAGAGGAGGCTGCAGGCCTGGTCCTCACCACCACACTGGAGTCACAGGGTGGAGCGTGGGTCACGGGGGGACACCCCATGGGGGACCCCGCATCCATGACATTCTGCACTTCCAGAATTTGTTACTTTTTAAAAGGCTAACTCATCATTTGATCCCCAGTCAATTTGGAGGCAGCCCTTGAAGAACATTCATGGTGAGAATGAATCCATCCTTCATTTGTTACCACTTTAAATCACAAGCATGTCCCTGAACTTAATTTTTTCTTCCTCATGAAGGGAAACAGGTATCAATACAATCTCTTAATTGTAAAAATATTCATTACTGTCTACTGAACACGTTGAAGGAGTAGGGGTTTTACACATATGGATATCTTTGGCTGTGCCGGGTCTTTGTTGGGGGAAGTGGGATCTCCAATCCTTCGCTGCACGTGTGGAATCTAATTTCCTTGCCCAGGGGTCCAGCCCGGGCCCCCTGCCTTGGGAGGGAGGAGTCTAAGCCACTGAACCACCAGGGAACGCCCAGGAGGGTTTCTAAATACACGGTTTCATTTGGCTAAAACACAGGAAGACAGACAAGTCCGATCTCTGCAGGAGTCACAGCTGTAGGTGCAGCCGCTCAGGAGACGCTGAAACCGAAATGGGCACAGGAGACGCACGGTGGGTGAGGCCTCCTGCCAGGGGCTCAGGGACTTTGCCCACATCGGGCACACACTTGTCTGCAGGGCAGTATTATCAGACCTGTACAGTACAGCCTTCACAAGCTTCCCACATGGCTCAGTGCTAAAGAATGCCCCTGATAATGCAAGAGACCTAGGTTCAATCCCTGGGTTGGGAAGACCCCCTGGAGGAGGAAATGCAACCCACTCCAGTATTCCTGCCTGGAGAATCCCATGGACAGAGGAGCCTGGTGGGCTGCAGTCCATGGAGTCTCAAAAGAGTCAGACATGACTGAGCAACTCAACAACAATACTACCTACAGGACATGTGCCAAAACCTTGCCTTAATCTTCATGGGCAACCTCAGCAGCAGCAGTCCTGGAGCAGCAGAAGGGTCACCAGGGGCAGGCCCGCCGGGCACAGGTCCCTGCACCATCTTCCCTTCCACACACAGAGCACAGGACTCCACTGAACAAAGCTGATACGGTCTTGAAAAAGCTGAATGTTGTTTAATCTTTTTAAGCTGAAGGGTTTTCATATGCACTGTATAAGTCTAAAAATGAATTTTTTTTCGTTTAAAAAATTAATAAAAAGGAATCTACAATAGAATATAAATTGTCTTCTAGTCCAGTCTCCCAACCTCCAGCTGCCAGCAGATTCTTGGCATCCTCTATAGAATGTTCTCCCACACACAAGGACAGAACCACGTTCAGTTCAGTTCAGTCGCTCAGTCTTGTCCACCTCTTTGCGACCCCATGGACTACAGCATGCCAGGCCTTCCTGTCCATCACAAACTCCTGGAGTTTACCCAAACTCATGTCCATCGAGTCTGTGATGCCATCCAACCATCTCGTCCTCTGTCACCCCCTTTTCCTGCCACCTTCAATTGTTCCCAGCATCAGGGTCTTTTTCCGTGAGTCAGTTCTTTGCATCAGGTAGCCAAAGTATTGGAGCTTCAACTTGAACATCAGTTCTTCCAATCAATATTCAGCACTGATTTCCTTTAGGATTTACTGGTTGGATCTTCTTGCAGTCCAAGGGACTCTCAAGTCTTCTCCAGCAGCAGAGTTCAAAAGCATCAATTCTTTGGTGCTCAGCTTTCTTTATAGTCCAACTCTCACATCTATACATGACTATTGAAAAAGCATAGTTTTGAATAGATGGGCCTTTGTCAGCGAAGTCATGTCTCTGCTTTTTAATATGCTGTCTAGGTTGGTCATAGCTTTTCTTCCAAGGAGCAAGTGCCTTTTAATTTCATGGCTTCCGTCACCATCTGCAGTGATTTTGGAACCCAGGAAAATAAAATAAAGTCTGTTGCTGTTTCCATTCTTTCCCATCTATCTGCCATGAAGTGATGGGACCAGATGCCATGATCTTAGTTTTTTGAATCTTGAGCTTTAAGCCAACTTTTTCACTCTCCTCTTTCACTTTCATCAAGAGGCTCTTTAGTTCTTTTTCACTGTCTGCTATAAGGGTGGTGTTATCTGCATATCTGAGGTTATTGATATTTCTCCCGGCAATCTTGATTCCAGCCTGTGTTTCATCCAGCCCAGCATTTCGCATAATGAACTCTGCATATAAGTTAAATAAGCAGGGTGACAATCTACAGCCTTGACATACTCCTTTCCCAATTTGGAACCAGTCCCTTGTTCCATGTCCAGCTCTAACTGTTGCTTCCTGACCTGCATACAGATTTCTCAGGAGGCAGGTCAGGTGGTCTGGTAGTTCCATCTCTAAGAATTTTCCAGTTTGTTCTGATCCACACAGTGAAAGGCTTTGGCATAGTCAATAAAGCAGAAGCAGCTGTTTTTCTAGAACTCTCTTGCTTTCTCTTTATATTATCCAACAGATGTTGGCAATTTGATCTCTGGTTCCTCTGCCTTTTCTAAATCCAGCTTGAACATCAGAAAGTTCTCAGTTCACGGACTGTTGAAGCCTGGCTTGGAGAATTTTGAGCATGACTTTACTAGCATGTGAGATGAGTGCAATTGTGCGGTAGTTTGAGCATTCTTTGGCATTGCCTTTCTTTGGGACTGGAATGAAAACTGACCTTTTCCTGTCCTGTGGCCACTGTTGAATTTTCCAAATTTCCTGGCATATTGAGTGCAGCACTTTCACAGCATCATCTTTAGGATTTGAAATAGTTCCACTGGAATTCCATCACCTCCACTAGTTTTGTTTGTAGTGATGCTTCCTAAGACCCTCTTTTCTTCACACTCCAGGATGGCTGGCTTTAGGTGAGTGATCACACCATTGTGGTTATCCAGGTCAATAAAATCTTTTTTGTATAGTTCTTCTGTGTATTCTTGCCACTTCTTAATTTCTTCTGCTTCTCCAGGTTCAAACTGTTTCTGTCCTTTATTGTGCCCATCTTTGCATGAAATGTTCCCTTGGTATCTCTAATTTTCTCAAAGAGATCTCTAGTCTTTCCCACTCTGTTGTTTTCCTCTATTTCTTTGCATTGATCACTGAGGAAGGCTTTCTTTCTCTTCTTGCTATTCTTTGGAACTCTGCATTCGGATGAGTACATCTTTCATTTTCTCCTTTGTCTTTCTCTTCTTTTCTCAGCTATTTGTAAGGCCTCCTGAGACAACCATTTTGCCTTTTTGCATTTCTTTTTCTTGGGGATGGTCTTGTTCACTGCCTCCTGTTCAGTTCAGTTCAGTCGCTCAGTCATGCCCGACTGTTTGTGACCCCATGAATCACAGCACGCCAGGCCTCCCTGTCCATCACCAACTCCCGAAGTTCACTCAAACTCACATCCATCGAGTCGGTGATGTCATCCAGCCATCTCATCCTCTGTCATCCCCTTCTCCTCCTGCCCCCAGTCCCTCCCAGCATCAGAGTCTTTTCCAAGGAGTCAACTCTTCCCATGAGATGCCAAAGTACAGGAGTTTCAGCCTTAGCATCATCCCTTCCAAAGAACACCCAGGGCTGATCTCCTTTATAATGGACTGGTTGGATCTCCTTGCAGTCCAAGGGACTCTCAAGAATCTTCTCCAACACCACAGTTCAAAAGCATCAATTCTTCGGCGCTCAGCTTTCTTCACAGTCCAACTCTCACGTCCATACATGACCACTGGAAAAACCATAGCCTTGACTAGATGGACCTTTGTTGGCAAAGTAATGTCTCTGCTTTTGAATATGCTATCTAGTTGGTCATAACTTTCCTTCCAAGGAGTAAGCGTCTTTTAATTTCATGGCTGCAGTCACCATCTGCAGTGATTTTGGAGCCCCCAAAAATAAAGTCTGACACTGTTTCCACTGTTTCCCCATCTATTTCCCATGAAGTGATGGGACCAGATGCCATGATCCTCGTTTTCTAAATGTTGAGCCTTAAGCCAACCTTTTCACTCTCCTCTTTCACTTTCATCAAGAGGCTTTTTAGTTCCTCTTCACTTTCTGCCATAAGGGTGGTGTCATCTGCATATCTGAGGTTATTGATATTTCTCCTGGCAATCTTGATTCCAGCTTGTGCTTCTTCCAGCCCAGTGTTTCTCATGATGTACTCTGCATATAAGTTAAATAAGCAGGGTGACAATATACAGCCTTGACGTACTCCTTTTCTTATTTGGAACCAGTCTGTTGTTCCATGTCCAGTTCTAACTGTTGCTTCCTGACCTGCATATAGGTTTCTCAAGAGGCAGGTCAGGTGCTCTGGTATTCCCATCTCTTTCAGAATTTTCCACAGTTTATTGTGATCCACACAGTCAAAGGCTTTGGCATAGTCAATAAAGCAGAAATAGATGTTTTTCTGGAGCTCTCTTGCTTTCCATGATCCAGCGGATGTTGGCATTTTGATCTCTGGTTCCTCTGCCTTTTCTAAAACCAGCTTGAACATCTGGAAGTTCACGGTTCACATATTGCTGAAGCTTGGCATGGACAATTTTGAGCATTACTTTACTAGCATGGGAGATGAGTGCAATTGTGTGGTAGTTTGAGCATTCTTTGGCATTGTCTTTCTTTGGGATTGGAATGAAAACTGACCTTTTCCAGTCCTGTGGCCCCTGCTGAGTTTTCCAAATTTGCTGGCATATTGAGTGCAGCACTTTCACAGCATCATATTTCAGGATTTGAAAGAGCTCAACTGGAATTCCATCACCTCCACTAGCTTTGTTTGTAGTGATGCTTTCTAAGGCCCACTTGACTTCACATTCCAGGATGTCTGGCTCTAGGTCAGTGATCATACCATCGTGATTATTTTGATTGTGAAGCTCTTTTTTGTACAATTCTTCTGTGTATTCTTGCCACCTCTTCTTAATATCTTCTGCTTCTGTTAGGTCCATACCATTTCTGTCCTTTATCGAGCCCATCGTTGCATAAAATATTCCCTTGGTATCTCTCATTTTCTTGAAGAGATCTCTAGTCTTTCCCATTCTGTTGTTTTCCTCTATTTCTTTGTATTGATAGCTGAGGAAGGCTTTCTTATCTCTCCTTGCTATTCTTTGGAACTCTGCATTCAGATGCTTATATCTTTCCTTTTCTCCTTTGCTTTTCACTTCTCTTCTTTTCACATCTATTTGTAAGGCCTCCCCAGACAGCCATTTTGCTTTTTTGCATTTCTTTTCCATGGGGATGATCTTGATCCCTGTCTCCTGTACAATGTCATGAACCTCACTCCATAGTGCATCAGGCACTCTGTCTATCATATCTAGGCCCTTAAATGTATTTCTCACTTCCACTGTATAATCATAAGGGATTTGATTTAGGTCATACCTGAATGGTCTAGTGGTTTTCCCTACTTTTTTCAATTTAAGTCTGAATTTGGTAATAAGGAGTTCATGATCTGAGTCACAGTCAGCTCCCGGTCTTGTTTTTGCCGACTGTATAGAACCACATTGGCTAAACTCAATAGGTCTTCATTCTTGCATTGTTTGAGTCTTCTTGTGAAAGGTAATGAACACAGATAAGTGTGCACAAAACTTCACAGTATAACACACAGTTATCAAGTATAACACAGAACTGTTCGTAGAATCACTGCCCCAGTCAAGAAATACAATCCAGCTGGGAGCCCCTGGGCCAGGCACAGCCATCAGGCCGCCGCTGTGTGCTCCGGTTCTCCAGCCTCCCCTCACAGATCTGGACTCATGTGGCCTGGACTCCCGTGAGTCTTCCTTCTCTCACTCGACTTGATATGTGATCCGAGTCATCGTGGTTTGTTCCGTTTCACTGCATGGAATGTCTCTACTGTGTGAACGTAAGGGATGAACGATATATTCAGTTTATACTCATAAATGTGAAGAATATTCATACAACATACAAAATACATAAATTCCATCATATGAAATATTCATTTTGTGTCTTCTGCCCCTTAAGTGCGTTTGGGGATGTCCTGACTGGCAAGCTTAGGAACAAGGCTACTTGTGAGAGTCGTTTGGGGGTGTCCTGGGCACGCAGGGCACTGCAGCTGCCGTCCACGGCCGGCTGGGCTCGGGCAGACTTTACTCCACCACCGGCCCACACGCTCCTGCTCTGCATTCTCAGCAGCACCCGGACCTGGCGGGCTTGCAGTACCCACCCGTCTAGTAGTGGCTGCCATGTGTCACGTGGCTCCCGTCTCACGTCTCTGCTTCAGTAACGAGGCTGAACACCATCCTACTCATTTCAGTCACTCGTGCTTCCACCTCAGAAATTCCTGTGCAGCTGTTTAACCGATTTTTTCTTGGATGTCTGTCTTTTCCTTAAAGATTTATGGGGCGTCTCTATGTCACTGGTCATGAGGCCTTTCCTGGGTGCACATCGTTCACCTTCTCCCATGCCCGTCCCTTGTCTTAGCACTGTCTTTATTAAGAGACGTTCTTGATAGCTGAAATTACCAATCTTTTACTTCACGGACACGACTAAGCAACTGAACAACTTTGTGATTAGTGCTTTTTAAGTCCTATTTCAAAAATCTCTGTCTACTCTGAGGTCATGAAAATGTATGTTCTCATATAGGAGTTGATCTATATGAAGAAATTCGGTCCAGTTTCATTTTTTCTAATCTGGATCCCAGCTGTTCTACAGATTCATTTTTTCATTCAAAATATCCTGAGATCTTTCTGTATCTGCACATACACAGTTCCATCCTGAGGATAAATCATAATTTGAAGAGTAATTAGGATATTCATGTGGTTTCCTATTCCAGTGTTTCAAAGGCTCATTTTACATTTGATTCTTTACACACATATTTACGCCTATTCATCATGGACTTCACAGGCATAGGCCTAGAGAGTTAAAAGCAAAGGCATTTTATATTTTCTTAGATATTGGGTTTTCTGTCTTGCTTTAAAAATTTAATTCTCTGTCAAAATTATTAAAATTCCCCCTAAGTTTTCTTTTAGTGTTTATGAAGTCCCGTTATACTCTTAAGTCTTTGAGCCATCTGGATTTTATTTTGGGGTGAGAAGTTTGGGAGGGATCCAGCTATATATTTTCCGAATGTCTGGCCAGTTGTCCCCAAATCATTATTGAATAATGCATCTTTCCCCGCTGATTTAAATGTCATCATTAGCATATGCTAAATGCTTGCAGCGCGGGGGGCTGTTTCAGGGCTTTCTGTCCCCTCACTTCAATCCGTCTGTCTGTTCGTGGTCGCAGCCGCTCGAGTGTAAGGACCCCATCGTCTTGGAGCACCAGGCATGGGGCAGTCAGCGGCCCCCACACAGCCTCCCTGCTTCACGACCTTCCCATTATGTCTCAGTGTGAACTTTAAAAGTAGCCTGCTAGGTTTCAAAAGAAATTCTGTGAATGTTTGTTTGTGCTCACTGAAACACTGAGGTTAACTCAGAGAGCACTGATACACCACAGTGTGGGAGCTTCCTGCCCGGAAACGCAGTCTGAGCGCAGGTCCCGTCTTGCCGTGTGTGTGTGTGTGTGCGTGCACATCTGTGTGTGTGCGCACGTCTGTATGTGCGTGTGTGTGTGCGCGTGCACGCGTGTCTGTGTGTGTCTCTGTGTGCAGGCGCATGTCTCTCTGTGTGCACATGTGTGTGTGTGTGTCTGTGTCTGTGTGTGCGTGCGCGTGTCTGTGTGTGTGCATGCATGTCTTTGTGTGTCTCTGTGTGTGCGCGTGTGTATGTACGTGCACATGTGTGTGTGTGCACGTGTGTGTCTCTGTGTGTCTGTGCATGTGTGTGCACACGTGTGTGCGTGCATGCGTGTCTGTGTGCGTGCGTCTGTGTGCACATGTGTGTGCATGTGTGTGTGTCTCTGTGTGTCTGTGTGTGTGCGTGCATGCATGTCTGTGTGTCTCTGTGTGCATGTGTGTGTGCACGTGTGTGTGCATGTGTGTCTGTGTGTGTGTCTCTGTGTGCATGTGTGTCTGTGTGCACACGTGTATGTGCATGTGTGTCTGTGTGTGTGTGTGCGTGTGCACGCCTTCCCATCCTCTCCAGGCCCGTCTCCCACAGCTGCAGTGTGGGGTCAAGGCTTTCTGCCTGAAGACCTCTGCTGGTTGTTCCTAGTCAGGGCACTAGCAATAAATTTTGTTTTTTTGATGGCCTGAAAATGTCATAATTTCCCTTTCCGTTTAGAAAGATCCTTTCTCTGGGATGGACGTTCACTTTGGTGGCTGTTTTCTTTCAGTTCTTTAAAGACATCATTCCATTATTTTCTAGCCACCTCCAACTCCGCGGAAGCTGCTGTCAGTGGCATAAGAAACCACCCCTGAAACCCACGGCTGAAAACAACAAGCGATGCAATTCTGCACGAGTCTGCGGGGAGCGGGGGCCAGCTGCGGGGCTGTGCTCCCGCGACTCTCCTCCTGGGGGTCTGGCTGTAACAACATCAGGGCAGCAGCATCAGGACCTCACCCTTCTGACCTCGTCTGATGGTCAAGCGAGTCATAGCCGAGGCCAGAACCAGGCAGCGGGGCGGAAGCTCCCCGAGACCCAGGCTTGCCTGGCAGAGGGCATGCGTGCAGGAAGAGGGAAGACCTGGGGCTTGCTGCCATCTTGCCCATGGTCTTCTTAGAACCTTTGAGGTTATACGTGTTTTCTCTGGCTGTGATGGCTTTTTAAAATTTGTATTTTCAACAATTTCACTATACTGCTCCCGGGTGTGTGTGTGTGTGCATGCACGCACGCCTGTTCTTGGGATTCGTGGTACTTCTTGAGCTTTTGCGTGATGTCTCTCCCCTGTTTGGGAAACCTGCTAGTCTTCATCTCTTCAAACGCTCTGCCCCTTCTCCATCTCCTCCCCTGTGGACTGTGGCTCAGTAAGGGACTCAGGAGGGACTGTAAGCTCCCTCCCTGCTCATGGGTCTCTCCCTCTCTTTGTATTTTCCATCCTTTTTTCTCTCTGGATAGTGTCTTCTGTTTAAGATTTTTTTATGTGAACCATTTTAAAGCCTTTATTGACTTTGTTACACTGTCGCTTCTGTTTCACGTTTGGTGTTTGGCCCTGAGGCTCGAGGGATCTGAGCTCCCTGGCCGGGGGCCAGACCTGCAAGCCCTGCCCTGGAAAGCGAAGTCTTCAGCACTGGATCCCCAGGGAAGTCCCTGGATACAGTCTACTGACCTATGCCACTCGCCCCCACTTACACCACGTCTCACCTGCTACAGTCTACTGACCTATGCCACTCGCCCCCACTTACACCACGTCTCACCTGCTACTAGACCCGTCGGCTCATTTCTAAATTCAACATGTGCATGTTACAGGGCTACCGTGTCCATGTGGTTCTTCTCTACAGACTGTAGAAAATCTCCGGGCCTTGGCCACCCCCTCCCCACAGGGGGTGGGGTTAGAGGTGCCATCGCTGGGTGGGGCATCACCCATTACCATGATTCAGCAGTCTACCTCCCCACACGCCTGCGTCCTTCCTGGGTGGGGGTGCTAATCCCCAGCTCCAACCAGTCCCTGCCACTGACACTCAACCGTAAGTCTCTTCACAAAATGAGTTATTGAATGAACAAAGAACGAATGGATTTTTCAGGCAAGAAAGAGGGATTGTGATCTTGACAATTTTATGATCCCGAACTATTATTCTTTTAAAGGTTATATTTAAGAAGAGAGTGAATTAGATAGGAAAATATGTATTATATAAATTCAAAAGAGAATTAAAATAATGATATGTTTATAAACGCATAAAACATGTTCAGCTGCAAGAAGGACACATAAAAAAAGAGATCAAAACGAAGCTGTCTCCAGTGACTGGCCCACGGGCTCACCTTTTCCCTGCTCTCCTGCATGTGCTAACTTTTCTTTAATGATGAACTGCTTTTAGAATGGAGAATAAAGCCTCCATAAAACTCTGCACTTCGGGCCACGCCAGTCAGCACCTTTTGCTTACAAGACGCACTGCCTTCAGGCTGCAGGGCTTCCCACACGGCACTAGTGGTAAAGAGCCCCCTTGCCAATGCAGGAGACTAAAGAAAAGCAGGTTGGGTCCCTGGGTCAGGAAGACCCCTGGAGGAGGGCACAGCAACCAACCCCAGTATCCTTGCCTGGAGAATCCCATGGACAGAGGAGCCTGGTGGGCTACAGTCCATGGGGTTGCCAAGAATCGGACAGGACTGAATGACGGAGCACGAACAGGCCACTGGGGCTCAGCATGCCTCCCGCCCAGCCCGCTCGAGCCCAGGGAGCAAGGCCTCTTATCCCACAGGACAGACTGACCACCGCTTCCCACGACTAGAGAGGAGCCTGTCTCAGGACAGAGGAAATAAATGAGAAAAGCAAAGTACAGTGTTTAAAAACTTTGATCTTAAGGGAATCAGATAAAATTGGGACAGAATTGAATAGGAAAAAAGATCACTCTTGAATGACTTTTAATAATCATTAATCTGCAGTATGCTTTTTTACCTACTTCTGCCCAAAGGAGTATCTGTGGAGATTTTTAATAGTTTGATTGGACCTCATCTCCACTCAAGCACCCAGGCTTCTTCCACGCGGCCCTCCCTGTCGATGACGACATTTGGAAGACAGTGAGGAGTGGTAGGCGCTCAGACCTCAGATGACGCTGCGCCCCATGCAGGGTCCCCCACACCCAGATAGGTGCAGTAGCACATGGATGTGAGGGCGCTCAGCTCCGTGTGTCTCCCCGGGACATTCGCAGTCCAGAGTGGGGCACCTCACGCCTCTCAGCGCACTGGGCAGGCAGCGTCACCCTGTCATGCTCAGGGCGCCCACGAGCGGTGCCCCGCAGCAGCTGGCCTTCTCCATGGAGGTCGGTACTTGCCCCCCGCCCACCCCCGGAGGAGTAACTCAGACCCAGCCCTGGGACAGGCTGTGGGGCTGGGGGACCCTCTGCTGTCTGGAACTCGGGAAGCGGGCAAAGCGGGCATGAGGCCCCTTGCCTGCCTCGGACCCCAAGAAACACTTCGCAGACTGTCAGACCCCAGGCACTTCCCACCACATGCTGGGTACAAACCAGGAGCAGAGCAAGGAGCCCACATGTGTCCGGCCTGGCCTGGTGCTCTGGATGCGGGGAGCCCCGAGGCAGGAGTCTGCAGTGGGCACAGCACCACTGGAGGCTCCCTCGCAGCCTGAGCGCGACAGTGCTTAGCCTAATGTCGGGAAGCCCCACCCACAGCCCTCTAGGAACCAGGAAAGACCTAAAAAGGAGCCTCCCTCCTTCTCAAGGGGAGACAGTTCTGCGGCTCCTTCCCACCTAACTGGACCACCTGCAGCCTGTCTGCACCCCATGCTCCCGAGAACCCTCTCGCCACCCCAACACCTCAGCTGGGAAATAGGCAGCTCTGACAGTTGTCTTGAAATTGGTGGTCGTCTGACCAGCATCATCTTGTTTTAAGTACGGTTGGTCTCCAGGTCCAGGGCTGGTTTGTTCCTGTTTCCTTGAGGCCAGTTCTCCAAACTGCCAGCTTACATCATGGCTGCAGTCTGCTCATCATGTAGTTAACTTCTTCTGCCCGGTGGGGGTTTTGGCATGTACAAATCAGCCCAAAGGACATGGCTCAGAATACTACCTGTAGTCCTTACGGAGACTAAAGCTCCTTGACTCTTTAGCAGCTAAACTATTACTATTTCAGTGTTCAAAAAATTCAACATTCAAAAACCCAAGATCATGGCACCTGGTACCATCACTTCATAGCAAATAGATGGGGAAACAATGGAAACAGTGACAGACGTTATTTTCTTGGGCTCTAAAACCATTGCGAACAGTGACTGCAACCAGGAAATTAAAGGACTCTTGCTCCTTGAAAGAAAAGCTATGACCAACCTAGACAACATATTAAAAACCAGACATCACTTTGCCAACAAAGGTCCGTCTAGTCAAGGCTGTGGTTTTTCCAGTGGTTTTGTATGGATGTGAGAGTTGGACCATAAGGAAGGCTGAGCATGGAAAAATGGATGCTTTCGAATTGTGGTGCTAGGAAAAACTCTTGAGAGTCCCTTGGACTGCAAGGAGACCAAGTAGTCAATCCTAAAGGAAATCAAAGCTATGACAAAGCTATGACAAACCTAGACAGCCTATGAAAAACCAGACATCACTTTGCCAACAAAGGTCCGTCTAGTCAAGGCTGTGGTTTTTCCAGTGGTCATGTATGGATGTGAGAGTTGGACTGTGAAGAAAGCTGAGCACCAAAAAATGGATGCTTTTGAACTGCGGTGTTGGAGAAGACTCCTGAGAGTCCCTTGGACTGCAAGGAGATCCAAGCAGTCCATCCTAAAGGAGATCAGTCCTGAGTGTTCACTGGAAGGACTGATGCTGAAGCTGAAACTCCAATACTTACCAACGGATGGGAACAGCTGACTTATTGGAAAAAACCCTAATGCTGGGAAAGATTGAGGGCAAAAGGAGAAGGGGACGACAGAGGATGAAGTGGTTGGATGGCATCACCGACTCAACGGACATGAGTTTGAGCAAGCTCTGGGAGATAGTGAAAGACAGGGAAGCCTGGCGTTCTGTAGTCTATGGGGTTGCAAAAAGTCAGATACGACTGAGCAACTGAACAACATTATTATTTCATTTTGACTGTTTCTCTTTGTTTCTGCATTTTCTGACTTTTCTGATTAAATTTATTCTTCAAAGCTTTTCTACAGACAAAATGCAAACAGAAGACTGGGGCGAGGGTGCAGAGTCTGTTCTGGGAAGGCCCCACAGGGTCCTGCTCTGTTACAACAGGAGCAAGAGGAGGACCAGCGACCCCGGTGACCAGGGCGGAAGCGCACACCGTGAATACACAGTGGTCACCAGGCTGGACCGCCAGGCGGTGCGCGCGGGTGGGTGGCCTGGGCAGGCCGGCAGAGTGTTCTGGCTCTATTAGAACCTCATGTAACTGACTGCTTAAACCATGCACATGCATCACTTTGATAAAGTTAACTGAGGGAAAGTTTAAAGCGCCACGTCCCATGAACACAAAATAAACTGACATCTGCCGTGACCAGCTCTGCCACGGGCACTGCCGTAGATGCCCAGGAACGTCAATGAGCCGGACAGTCAAGGCCCCGCCGTGCGGCTCACGCTCTAGGGGCAGACAGACCGGAAGCCACACACACAGCGAGCCCAGACTGGTGACAGATCCCATGCACCAGACACGGCCCTGAGTATGTTGTCTCCAGCAGATGCCCGCTGAGGGCTGGCCCACAGGTGCTGCACGTGGGCACCAGGGGGATTGGGCAGAGGGCCTCTGACCTCCCGAGGCTCCTGCGTAGAGCTCCCAGGTCACACTGAGGCTGCTCGCTTGGGGCCCTACTTTCAGACCCTGACCCAGGCGCCCTGCCCTCTCCCCCGGGCTCTCTCCGTTGGACAATGTTTCAGACCCTGACCCAGGTGCCCTGCTCTCTCCCCTGGGGTCTCTCTGTTGGACGATGTTTCAGACCCTGACCCGGTCCCTGCCCTCCCCGAGGGTCTCTGTTGGATGGTGCTTCGTGCAGCGACAGGAAGGACACACACTCAGCACGGCACTCCCTCCCTCGCTTCCCACAGCACACGTTTGAGTCACCGGCCTCCAGAATGTAGGTAACTCTACTGCCAAAGACCTGGCAGCCCCGCACCAGGTCTGGCGTTGTTGGGGGTCAGGTTACACTGAGTCGTGCCAACTGTTTACATCCCTGCTCTGCCAGGCACCCTATCCTGTCTCTACCTGAGCAAAGAGCCGGACAAGCAGCCCGTCTACGGTGCAACTGAGGCCTAAGTGAAATAAAGTGTACAAAATCTCCCATAAATTATAAAACACTGTGCAGGTGTTAATAGTACTTACAGCTATTTACAGTCTTCTGTGTTTTGGGCAAATATCCTAAATAACGAAGTGTAGAATACTGTCAACTCCTTGGACTAGGGTTATTTACCTAAGACGGTCTTGCGTTGGAATCTGCAATTTCTTAAATGGCGGACTCGTCGTGTGCACTGATTTGCACGTCCACAAGAGAACTATCTTCTATGCTAATGATGCTCTTTCGAGCAAACCGTACAAGTAATACTGAGGAGACTGAACTGCCCTCCACATGCATGGCTGTGTTGCACAGAGCACAGCTGGCATTTCAGTGCAGATGTCAAGGAATTTTCAGGGTTGGAAGGTTTCTTAGGAATCATCTGGCCCAGTGCTTCTCAGCTATGGCTGTGCGCTAGAACCGCTTCAGGGAGTTTTAAAACAGGAAAGGAAGAGCTGATGCCAATCCCCTCTCCCCAGCCCTGGCAATGCCTGGCCATCAGTTGTGTAAAAGCCTCACTGCACAGCCATGGTTGGCAACTCCTGATGGAGCTACACACCATGACGTAGTCAAACCTCATTTTACAGGTAAGGAAACGGGCTCTTTCCAAGGAGGAGAAAGCTCCTTCCATGAAGAATTCACTTAAATAGCAAGCCAAGGAAAGGCTGGCGGCAGAGCCTAGACTGGCCCTGAGTGTCCTGACTCTCAGTCCATTCTGTCTGTGCCTCAGAAATCAGGACAACCGTGTGTGCGCTTAAGTCCTTATGCACACACACACCAGACAATCAATGGCATCAGCCTTCAGATTAAGAAGATAAAAACATCAATCCACAGTGAACAGACGCAAAATGTGAAGACTGGGGCCCGGGAGTGGCGCGCGGCCCGGGAGAGGCGCGCCTGTGTGTCTGTGGCTGACCCCTTCGCTGTGCAGCTGAAGCTGTCACCACGCTGTCAGTTGGCGCGTGCTGCCTGCGCATGTGCCCAGTCGCTGCACCCCTATACAAAGTAAAAGTGTTTTCAAAGTTTGCGTCTAGTTGTTTTGTTTGCGATTCCTTCTAAAGAGTAGAGAAACCAAATGCAAGCTGCTGACGCACCTCTGTCTGTGGCAGGGAAGAGCCGGCCAGCCTGCGGTCACTGCCGTCGGCAGCCCGGGCCCCCAACCCCAGCCACTGGGCAGAAGGAGACACGTGACGTGGAGGCTGATGGCCCCGAGGCCAGTCGGTCAGACCAGAGGTGGGGCTGGCGACCTGGGCTTGGGCACATGAACTGACACCCTCCCCGTCCCCAGGACCCTCAGCGCTCTGGGCAACGCTGGAGCGCGTTTCTGTTCCCCAAAGCAGATGAGAACAGCTGCATCCTGCGAGCCATCAGACTGCCTTCAGAGCACTTGTTCAGTCCACTGGGCAAGTGAGGGAGAGGCCCTGGCCAGTGGTAAGCAAAGGCGTGGGGGGTTTCCTCCCATCGGAACAAGGTCTGATGCTGGAAAATGTAAAGTAGACGTGGAAGAATTCCATTTGGACACAGGTTATAATCGAATAAGGTCACAGTGTTCTATTCCAACAGCTGGGAACATACAATTTATTCTGTTTTGCTGAAGAACTAAGACTGTCCAAAACGCAATCCTATGGTGGGTTTTCCCAACTGCGTGATTTCCTAGTGGCCTGTGGGATAATCTGTCTTTTATTTCTTACATTTCTGCATCTTACCAGAATCTCCAGTAACCTGACTCAAGGGAACTTCCCAGGTAAGTACCCCAAGACAAGCCCCGCCTCCTCCTCCAGAAGGACATCAGCAAGCCCCCAAAGGCCCATGCAGGGTGTTCCCAGGGGCCCTCCTACCACAGCCAAACACTGAAAACCACCGGAAACGGCCCATGCACTGACAGACCAGGGCTCAGCATCAGAACAGGAGGCGCGGGCCGGGGAGGGCCAGGTGACAGCTGGTGCCAATGACCAGGAGGGGAGGAAGCTCAGGACCCCCATCACTACAGGAGGAAGCTCAAGACCCCCAACAGAACAGGGCTCAGCAACAGAGCAGGAGGCACAGGCCGGGGAGGGCCAGGTGACGGCCGGTGCTAATGACCAGGCGGGGAGGAAGCTCAGGACCCCCGTCACTGGGAGAGGGTCACGTACAGACACTAACCCTAAGCGTGAGTCTCCATGGATTTTTACATCACACAGAACTGTAGGAAGGTGTGGGGTGCCTGCTGCTGGGTGAGCAGAGAAGGCGCGGGGGTGGGAAGGGCCTGCTCCATCCCAGGTGAGCCCACCCGGGCAGCCAGGGACTCCCTGAAGACCGGGCAGCACTGTGGGAAGGGGCCTGGACCCTCGGGGTGTCCAGACTGCCCACGTTCTGTTGCACTGGCTGCTCCAGGACATAAAACCCTGGTCATCAGTCTTGATAAAGCCAGTCCACGTCTGGACCACAGCCTGGGTAATCGCTATTTTAATGCATCCATTAATCTTGTACTACTTCCAATCTCTTCACCGCATCACAATGTTTAAAAACCTGGACACTTGACCTTGAGCTGGCCTAACTTCCACGGACCCAGAGCAGCAGGTGGGGCGGGGGGGATGCGGATCTGGGGAGCCTGGGGTCTGTGTGGACCGGCCCCACCACCAAGAGGCCTTCAGGCCATCATGCTTCCCCCTCTTTCTCTCCAAGTACTCCCAGGGGATCAGTTCTACTCTAAGCAAAAATCGGAGCTGATGCTTTTTTCCAAAAAGGAGAAACAACAGGAAAGTACACTGGCCCCCGTCGGACCCCACGGCGGGCAGCTGAGGAAGCGCCTCCTCCCTGGAAGATGACGGAGCCACTGAGCGTTTCCTAGAGGACGGGGGAGGTCCGCACGGAGCCGGCCTCCTGACAAAGCCCCAGGCTGGCCACAGGCTGTGCCCACAGGGTCTCTCGCACCCACAGTATCACCTGGCTCCCAGTCTCTGCGATTTCTTCCAATTCTGAGAACAAGTTTAAACCCATTAACAAAACCGATTTCAAGCCAAATGAATAAACGGGAGGCCCTTCCACAGGAGGTTTCCTCTAATTAATATTTATGAGAGTGGAAGCAACCGAGACCCGGGTGACGCGTGCCCCGGCCCAGGATCTCTCTGGGGTTTGGGTGAGCGTGGGGCTCCCAGCTCATTCCGTCATCGGAATCTGCCTTCAGGGAACAAGATGACACCAGTTGGCAGCTCGCCCGGCTGGTGCTTCCAGCCAGGCCCCAGGCCCTTGTGAAGGTGCTTGCAACGCGGTCATTCTCGCTGCAACACCCACTCACCACAGATGGCCATTTCCTTGCCGCAGCAGCATCTGCAGATCCCTAAGTGGCAAACCCACAATGCTGACCCCAACGCCCGCTGTGCCGTCGTGAGAAGCAAACACTGAGCTCAGCTGGGGGACGGTGGGTCGGCCCTGGTTCTAGATTTGATTCTGACCCCTTCACCCAAATTCAAGAGGTCAGGTCTGCCATCCACTAAATGAGGACGAAGTTCTCTCAGGAGGAAAGACTCTCTCAGGGATGCTGAGATAGTCCAGGGAGGTCTGTGCGTAAAACACTCAGAAAAGCACAAAGCCTCCTACAAGCACACCGATGCCAGTGACGCTGTTTCAGGTCCAGGACAGACGTGGGGCGCGGGTCCACTCAGACTCCCTCCCAGGCTCAGGGCGTGTTCCAAAACAGCCCCACCCGGCTCGACTGTGGGGTCACTCCTGAGTCGGGGGCGGCAGAGACCTCTGCTGTTACCCAGCCGCCAGCTGACCCTCTGCAGACCCGCCTTGTGAAACCTGTGCATCCAGTGTCCCAGGCAGGCAGAGGCTCCTGGGGGCG
This sequence comes from Bos indicus x Bos taurus, assembly GCF_003369695.1. NCBI lineage: Eukaryota > Metazoa > Chordata > Mammalia > Artiodactyla > Bovidae > Bos > Bos indicus x Bos taurus. Next base: position 645,433 of record NC_040079.1, on the reverse strand, counting down.
GCCACGGCTCCTGACGGCATTTCCCCAGCTGCCCCAGGGTGGAGCCGCACTGGCTGGAAATCAGCCCAGTGGCCAAGCTTAGGCCACAGAAACTGACTGCAAGTCAACACAGCTCGCCCAGAGCTAGCTGCTGACCACTGACCAACAGAGCACTGGCCGAACCACTGAAACGAGGCCCCACACGGTTACCCATAGACCAAAAATAAAAGCTTTTTAAAAATACAAACATATAATCTCTAGGACTCAAGTTTAGTATAAAATTTTGCTTTAAAAATACAGACTTTTGTGCTTTTCACAGTGGCATGACTATGGGCACATTCCAGCCTCTGGTCACACCGTACACACTGCTCACCCAGCCTCTGGTCACACCGTGCACACTGCTCACCCAGCCTCTGGTCACACCGTGCACACTGCTCACCCGGCCTCTGGTCACACCGTGCACACTGCTCACCCGGCCTCTGGTCACACCGTGCACACTGCTCACCCGGCCTCTGGTCACACCGTGCACACTGCTCACCCGGCCTCTGGTCACACCGTGCACACTGCTCACCCGGCCTCTGGTCACACCGTGCACACTGCTCACCCGGCCTCTGGTCACACCGTGCACACTGCTCACCCGGCCTCTGGTCACACCGTGCACACTGCTCACCCGGCCTCTGGTCACACCGTGCACACTGCTCACCCGGCCTCTGGTCACACCGTGCACACTGCTCACCCGGCCTCTGGTCACACCGTGCACACTGCTCACCCGGCCTCTGGTCACACCGTGCACACTGCTCACCCGGCCTCTGGTCACACCGTGCACACTGCTCACCCAGTCTCTGGTCACGGCTAAAAACATCAAGAGCCCCAGTGTCAGCTCCCAGGCTCCTCCAACACCTCCGGCGAAACGAACCAAAACTGAAGGAGGATTTAGCACATTTCTCTCAAGATTGCGGCAATTCTAGGCTCAAGGTCCTACAAGCGGAGAAGGAGCAGCCATGAAAATATGTTAAAACTTTAACACCCTCCCTGCTGCAAACCCACAGCCGTCCTCAAGAGCGACAAGCAACTGTCTCCATAAGGAGCCGCTTCAGGGTGTGAGTGTGGGCAGGGTGGGTAAGCAGAAGCCCACGCCTGGGACAGCTCCAAGAGGGGCAGGCTGATGTCATGCAGAGCAGAGAGGGCACGTGCCCACATCATCTGTACTCAGCAGGGGAGAAGGCACATCTGCAGACGGGGCCACACCGCAGTCCTGCACCCAATGCGACATGCTACAATCACCATGGCAACTGGATGGGGCAGGGGCTGGGAGAGCAAAGGATGCCCACTCTGAGCAGTGGACGCTTCCTAAAGCACAGAAATGCAGACACAGGGCTCTCGAGGAAGACATGGTCATAGCCTCAGAAAATCCAGATTCATTTGAAATGAGCTAATTAGAACTCCAATCTTGGCTTTGAGAGACAGCTCAGATTATCCAACCATCTAACAGTTGACAATGACAAACTGGGGGAAAAAATGTTATTTTAAATATTAATGCAGGAAAAAACCAGGTTGCCATAAGTATCTTAAAAACCACATTTTTAAGCATTTGAAAGGAAAAGAAAAAAAACTGCAAGGCAGGTACCACTTCAATAAACAGCTCAAACAGGGAAGCATCTTGGCCCTGACAAAGTCTACTTGGCTTAACTTGCTCCACCCAGGCCCCCGACGCACCTGCCCAACAGCTCTCTTCTTTACATCGGTGATGCTCTTAAGTAGACACCAAGACCTAGTACTTATAAGACCAAAACCGAAACCAGAGGATCGATGAGCAGAGACTCAGGCCAGAAAGGAAGCCCTGGTGGGCATGGGGGGGGGGGGTGGTTCTCATGCCCTCACCCGCCTGCATGGAGCCCAGCAGTGTGGCCCACTGGACATCACCATGGCAAACCCTGACCCAAGGGAAGGAGCCACAGCGTCTCAAGACTGCACATCCACCAAGAAGCCGTCACGCGCTGAGATCATGGGCGGACCCAGGACCCTGGGCCTCACAGGAGACGCTGTCCATAACTGGCGCCTCAAGGTAACTTTCCCCGCAGAACGCCCTAAACAGCCCTGGTTGGGATACAATGGAAAACGTGCAAGCAGGTTTCATCTGCTAGACAGTTCATTATCCTCTCCTGTGTTTATAATTAAAGACCGTGAAGAGTTAATTGGGCTAACTGGTAAGTCAGTCTGGAAACTGGTGCAGAAGGAAGAAATAACATTTCAAAAGCATCTTAAGACACACACGCACCCCAACAGGGTGCTCCCCTCAGAGGTGGCATTCCACTGGGAAATGGCAACGCCACCTCCCATCTCCCCTCGTTCTTCCGTGGGGAGGGGGACTCCCGGGTTGGGGATGGGTAGGCAGGGGGGCAGTGGGCGCTGTGAAAGAATGGGCTGCTTGGCTGGAGGGTGTGTCCCAACAGGGGGCGTGTCCAGACAGAAGGCGTGTCCTGATAGAGGGCGTGTCCCATCAGGGGCGTGTCCTGATAGAATGCGTGTCCCTCGGAAGGAATCCCTCGAGAGGCCTGGGGAGGCGAAGGCCCCAGAGGGACCGTCTAACTGCCCCCTGGGACGAGCACTGATGGAGAGCCGGGAGCGGCTGCTGCAGCCGCCTGTGTGCCCTGGGAGCAGGGGACGCAGCAGGGACCTCGGACAGCACCCCAAAACCCGAAGCACACGGATGCACTCTGTGGGGCCGACCGAGTCCCACAGTGGTGGCAGCACAGGCTAGGTGAGGCTGCTCGGCAGTCTGCTGGAGCGTCTGGGATCAGGGCACTCACCCCCGCCCTATGCAGAGTGGACCCTCAGGAGCTTGCCTCCTTAGCCCCTGACCCCAGGGAAGGCCACAGACAGCAAGGTCTGGAGCTACACTTTTACGCAAGGGGAGTGTCCTCTCTTGTTTACTCAGAACAATAAAACACCCCGGTCCCCTCCAGGACTGGTTACTGTGGTGACAAAACACACCAGATCCGAACACGAGGGTCACACCAGCCATGCTGGGAGCCACCCATGAGACGCAAAGAAGCGAGTCATCAACCTCCGACACAGGGGCATCTCTAGTCCCCCAGAAACGCCCGCCCAGGAGCAGGAAGAGGCGGCCCAGGGGCTCCCTGGGAATTCAGGGCCCGGAGCCGCTGAGGGGAGGGGAACGAGAACTTGCCTCCTGCAAGGTGGCCCAACAGCCACCCCAGAGGCGGAGACGGAGGAAAGCAGGGCACTTCCCGGGGCAGCTTCCTGGCTCCTGAGCTGCGATGCAAGGGTAGCCAGGTAACGAGGAGTGAGAAGACCGGTCCTGCAGGAGCCGAGCCTGAGGGACAGCAGCAAAGGGACCCTCGGAGCCCAGGGCGCCTGCGGGCACGCCAGCTGCGTGCGCGTGCGGACACGTGTGTGTTCCTGTGTGTGGCAGCCGCTCACATGGAGCCACATCAATTGCAACTCATCTCCAGTCATTCATGTGAGGCTCGAAATGGCATTTTTTTCCTGTTAACATGCCAAATTAAACTCTGCTTCGCACCGTTTAACTCAGTAATTAATCCCCATTCATTCCCCTGAGTTGTGATTAACTGGGATCTGGGAGGGGAACAAGCCTCCCAGCCACACACCTCTGGGCAGCTGTGGCTGGAGCCAGGTCCTGCCCGCAGAGCCGTGGACCCACGCCCTCCCGGGACGAGACAGGTGAGGCCCTTCCGTGCGCTCCCTGCTAGATCTTTCTCGTGAGGAAACGCCTGGCTGCGGTGAAAACATTCCCACAACTCAGTGCCCCAGGTCAGCTCAGGCTGTCTGCAGACCAGTGGCGGGGACGAGCCCTCCCTCTGGGCCCGGGCGGCTGAGGCAAAAGCACTCGCATCACTACTCAGGGCTCACGTCCCCAGGCACTTGCCCACCTGATGCTTTCCTGGGCCGGGACACAGCCTCTTCCCCAAGCCCCTCCTCTGCAGAAAGAGCAGGGCACCATCAAGGACCCAGGACACAGGGAAGGGAGGAAATGAGCCTGAAAGGCCGAGGACACGGCTCGAGAATGTGCTTCCTTAGAGGAGTCGCTTCTCTGGTGCAAACAAGTGGACTCGAGGGACAGTTGAAAACGCCCCCAGGTTACAGATGCCACCCCTCCATCTGGGCAAACTGCAGACAGATGGACACAACTTCTCTCCCATGATTCAGGAACTTTTCAAGGAAAACCCCTCTCAGAGGACGTGAGCAGCATGGATCAGGACAGCAGCGGGGCTGCCCCGAACTGACAGACTTCAGAATATTCAAACCCTGCACCTCCCCCTGGTCCTGGGGGCACATGACTGGTCTCATCTGCTGTCTCCACAGTAAGGTCAGCGAGCGCTTTGTAGGGAGGTGGGCGGAGGAGGGGGCTGGCCCCCAGGCGTTGTCTCCCAGCACAGGGTCGCCTCAGATATGCCCCAGCGTCTCGCAGAGGCTGCAGCCTAACCCTGAAGAACTGCTGCAGGGCGGACTCGCCGGAGCAGACCGTGAGGAGGGCCCACTGGTGAGGGCCAGACCCACCGGCTGGCCTCTGTATCCTGCTGACAGAACAGCGCTGGGAAGGCCACAGCCGTAGCATCCCTAACCAAGCGCCGTGAGCCTGAGATGCATCCAGACAACTCATCACCAACTCTACCTCCTTGGCGTCTAGAAGCCCAGTCAGGATATTATCATCCAGGGAAGCCGACCATTTCTCAGCACTGCTTTTATCACCTCAACAGCAGAAGCCAAAACGGGAGCGTGACCTTCCTGAAACAAGGTGGGAACGGCTCTCACAAAGCGGGCTTTGTGAAGCCATTCCATGGGAACCCCATCAAGCTTCAAAGTCAGCCTTCAGAGCCGGTGGTGGGGAACACCGAGCAGCCCCTCCACATGCTGCTCCTCCCAGAGCCAGCAGCCACCAGCGCTGAGCCCGGAGCCTCCGCCTGCGGCCTGGGGTGTCGGGACCACAAGGCCTCGCCAGGCTCTCGGTTCAAGGCCCATGATTCAGACCACATCAATTCTATTGCTCTGACCTAATCTGTTTTTCAGACTGGCCGTACTTTTTCATAGTCTCCAGGTTGTTAAATTAAAGCTCCTTCCTATTCTGTCTTTCCAGTGCAATAGAACAGAATAGCCCCGTTTATCAAACTTGCCAAGACATACTGGATGCACAGCAGCTCACAGCAGCTCACAGCAGCAGCTGGCAAACTCCACCTGTGGTCACCAAACATTAACATGGAGAAAAGTGTTCCGAGAGCTTCCGACAAAGTTACTGATTTGGTCTGCTTCTTTCGAGAAAGCTTCAGAAGGAAAGAAGAAGGGGGAGGGAGGGAGAGTGGTCGTTTACAAGCCTGGGGGTCCGTGCCCTGAGGACCAGAGGCCGCGTGTTCGAGACCCCAGAAAGGCCAGCTCGAGAAGAAGGTGGGCTGCCCTGAGAGCTGACCCAGGCTCCTCCCAGCTCGGAGGCCCTGCCTGCCAGCCCCGTGAGCGGCTGCCGTGGGACAGACGCCGTTCCGTGAGCCGGGGGCTGTCCTGGAGGCCCTTCCCAGCCCCAGCCTCTGCTCCTCCTCTCCGGGCCTCCTGCAGTTCATCACTGGACTTGGGGAGCTGTTCCCTGCCCAGGTTCTCGCCCCGTTACCACCCACAGTGCCAGCCCTAACTGAACGCAGTCTGTCCTTCTGCCCACCCACCTCAGACACCCAGCACGTTTCTGCCGAGAAGCTCCCCACTGCGGCCAGAACAGGGTCCGTGGCTCCCCAGGGCTGCTCTGGGCGGCAGCTGGGGGCTGTGCCCACTCAGTCGGCGCCCACGGCGGCAGGCCCGAGCCAGACCTGCCTCTCAGAGTCAGTTCAGCAGATGCTGCAACATCTTTATTAGATGAGTCTTATTGTAAAAGTAACACAGAACCACTTTAATAAACGAAGGGATGCAAAGGGACTTCAATGTCCGTTAATGCCCCCCACACCCCCGGCCAGGCTGAGCCCCGCAGCCTCGCCCGGGGTCACGAGCCGGGCCAGCACCTTCCATCCCTGCTCGCTGCTGTCCCCTCGCTTGGTCAGGCCACAGTGGGCCCTCAGCTGGACCGGAGGAATATCGAACACCGGCTGTCTCCATAAGTCAAGGCCCACGTGTTTCTGTTTACACTTAAATTGCCTTCTGTTTCCACATAACTCAGAGCTACTCTGTTACATAACGTCAGCACCCTCCACGCCAGGGAGGCAAGTGGAGGCTCGGGGGAAGGAGGGCCCGCGGGAGCCCGCTGGGGACAGGGGAGGCTCTGAGCTGCAGCGTTCCACGCTGCCGATCCACCCAAGCCTGCACGCACACTAAACACACACCTGTTTCTTTTAGAATCCAACTTCACCAAGTCAGGGCAGACGATGCTTTTTTTTTAATAAATTATTTTTTCAAAAGCTGCCTCCAGATAAAAGCTTCACGAGGTGTAAGCAGGAGGAGCCGTGCTGGGGCCCAGCGAGAGGCCCACCCGTGCAGCTGTGGTGAGGAGGTGCTCAGGTCGGCCAGTGTGCAACGGCCCGACCTGGGTGGGCTCCCATCACACAGCTGCTGCAGCCTCCAGCCCAGGTCAGTACTCGCCACAATCTGCAGAGTTCTCCCCACAAAGAACGAACACAAAACAGAGCCGTCCAGCCCATCGGCGTGGTCCCCAGGGCACGTTCGCCGTGAGGACGCACACACAGCTGTCTCAGCCCCCCGTCCACGGGCTCCGAGTGGGACTTTCTCGCCAGGACGCTGGCCTAGCTGCCCCTGGGTCTTGGCCTTCAGGCCCTTGACAGCGTGCCTGGGGGCCTGGCAGACAAGCCAGCTTGGAGGTGGTGGGGCAGAGGCTGCACTGGACCAAAGGGTCCCAGCGGCACATCCCACTCATGGGCTCTGCCCGCAGGCCCCTGGTTGGCACAGAGAGCTGGGTGCATCTGGGGCACCCACGCAGGCGGGGAGGATGCAGCTGGAGGCAGGCAGGGACAGAGCCCACCTTGCAAACACTCACTGCTGGGGAGAGGTGACCCCGTCTCACACTGGGCCTCACGGCACGCCTGGGGCCCTGCGTGCAGAGGGCCTGGTGGGCGCTCTGGCCTGACCCCGTCAGTGCCTGAGGTGCCGAGGCCAATGTCTGCACGCGCTCGGAAGAATCAAACATGAGCCCACCCAGGACCCCCCTGCGTGTAGTGAAGCCAGCCTTGGAGTCACCATGGGCTGGCACTTACCGTTCACACAGGTCTCAGCAGGTCTGCAGAGGCCATCTTCAAACAGGCAGCCTGGGAGGAAAAACAGAGGAGAGAGAGTCAGAGCCTCAGTGCGCCGTGGGCCACGGCCCTACTGGGCCTGGCGTCCAGGGGGCCGCACGGCGCTGGGGGCCTGCTTCACTGAGAGGACGCTGGGCATTGGAAGCCAGGCCACATGCCCCTGGCTCGGGTCGGGGGGAGGGAATGAAGCAGGGCTGGCTCCCCCCGGGAGGACGATCAGTCATCCTGTTCCTCTGTCACCAGGAGGGCCGTCCCCCTCCTGCTGGGAGGCAGTGGTGAGCCCGTTGGGGGCACCTGCATGGCAAGTTCCCCATGGGGCCAGGCCCACCATGCTCTGAGCGCAACACCACTCAGGCAGCATCTCTGGGCCTCTGTCAAAGCCCCTGTTCTTCATGCTCATGGCGTGCACCAAGGTGTCACCAGGGCACACGGACGGCAGAGGCAGATGGACGGAGGCCCGTGTGCTCCGTGAGGAGACCAGACAGGAGATGAGGAAAGTGCTCACCCACAAGCGGGGCAGGGGAAGGGCACAGAGGGGGACTTGCTGCCCCGCGTCCAGGGTCGTCTGAAATGCAGCCCCGGGGCCTGCTGAGGCCAGTCAGGAGGGTGTGAATAACGGGAACAACACTCAGAGCGCCGCTTAGGGTGCCCCCGGCGTAGCCACACCTGCTGTGGCAGGAGCAGCTGAAGCCAGACGGTTCCGGAACGTACACGTCCGTTTAAGAGCACAGAGCCTGTGCTCAGGAGCAACTGAAGCCAGACGGTTCTGGAACGTACACGTTCGTTTAAGAGCACCGAGCCTGTGCTCCTGTGTCTCCAGCTGACACTCCTGCTCGGCCACTGAGGCCCAAGTCCACAGTCGCCCAGGGACACGCCCTTCACTAGGCCGGTCCGCTGCCTCGGTGCAGGCGTCCATGGCAGGACTCTCCACACTGTGTTGTGATGTCAACCCGAGGGCAAACCTCCCTGAACCGGAGACTCTCGAGGTGAGGGCCCACAGAAATGTAGCTTCTTGTCCTCCACCGTCGCCCGAGTGGCTGCCTGTGTCCGGCCGACGGCAGATGCTCGAGAGTCAGTAGAAGAGCGGCAGAGGAGGACAAGCGGAAGGGAGCTGCCAGTTACGGGAGACTCAGCCGGGGGCGCTCCTCACAGGGAACCTCTCTGAAATCCCACAGCTGGAGAGCTCATTCCCCTGGGCAGGCATGGCCTGAGGAAGGCCCAGCTCTGCAGAGGAGGCAAGCACGGTGCCAGGACCAAGGGCACGAGCCTCACAGAGGGCGGAACTGCCCACACTCACAAGAATAAAGGAGTCTCCCCCGCCCTGTGACAGCTTTACACACCCGCTCTTACAGCCCCTTTGCCCCAGAGGAGAAGCCCTCGGAGGGAGACCCCAGGCACAGACGCGCCGTGAGCCGGATGCTGCCCGGGGCCCCAGCTCCAAGCAGAGCTCCATCCTCCTGAAGTAACAAACCTCGTGAGAACAGCATTCCTTCTCAGTCCAGTCTCAGCACACGCCTTCACCGCCTCCCTCATCCGTGCACAGACCCCCATGCCCTGCTCCCTCTTCTCAGAGCTCCGCTCCCTGCTCACTCTGCTCTCCCTGCAGAGCCCAGCCAAGCGGAGGAGAGGATAACACCTGGGGGGAAGCCAGCGAACACCCCCACCCGCCCAGAGACAGCCAGGCATGGGGAAGCCTAGGGAGACTGACTCTGCTCTGCTTTCCCCCAAAGTAGCGACCTTGAGGAGGTCCCCCAGCTCCTCTGGTCTTGGCACTGTGAGCAGTGAAATCAGGCCAGGGTAGCTGACCTCCACCCCACGTCCAAGGACACCAGAGGAGCCTCAAAGAGACGGTAGGAGGGGCACAATCACGTTAAAAGTCAAATCCCATACCCGCGTGTGGGTGACCCACAAACTGAAGAACAGTAATATCAAGGAAGTTCTCAAACTGTTGCAAATGCTCTACACCCCACAGCAGACTTCTCAAGCTGGGGATCCAGCCAAGGGACTGGGGATCCCCGGGAATCTGACTTGGAGGGACAGTGGCATTTGATTACAGAACTTGCACAGGACTGGGAGAAACAGAGGGGGTACAAACGAAACCAAATGCACACCAGGACCCAGGGGAGAGGAGCACTGACCCCGCAAGGGGCTGAGCCAGGCCCGCCTGCGAGTGTGCGGGTCCCTGCGCAGGCACGGGTCAATGGTGCCTGCCACAGGTCACGGGCACTGGCGGCATCAGTCCTGGGAGGTGCGTGTTGACATAAGTCCTTTAGGAGGCTGCCACTGAGCCCTACCACAGAGCTGTGGACTCCAGGACTGGGTTGCCTCGAGCCAAACAACTAACAGGGATAGCCCCACCAATCAGCAGACACGTGGAATAAAGATTTACTGAGCACGGCCCTGCCAACCAGAACAAGATCGAGTTTTCCCCACAGCCAGACCGTCCCATCAGGGAACGTGCATAAGCTATTAATCCTCATCCATCAGAGGGCAGACAGAAGAAGCAAGAACTATAATCCCACAGGCTCCAGAATGAAAGCCACAGTCAGAGAGCTAACCAAAATGATCACGTGGATCACGGCCTTGCGCAGCTCAATGAAGTTGTGGCCATGCTGTGTAGGGACGCCCAGGACACACGGGCCATGGTGGAGAGTTTCTGATAAAACACAGTCCTCTGGAGGAGGGGATGGCAAACCACTCCAGTGTTCTTGCCTCCAGAACCCCATGAACAGTATGAAAAGGCAAGAAGATAGGACACCAGAAGTGAGCCCCTCAGGTCAATAGGTGTGCAAAATGCTGGTGGGGAGAGCAGAGAAATAGCTCTAGAAAGAATGAAGAGGCTGGCGCAAAGCAGAAACGATGCTCAGTTGGCTGGTGGTTAAAGCCCAATGCTATAAAGAACAATATTGCACAGGAACCTGGAATGTTAGGGTCATGAGTCATTTAAATCGGACACGGTCCAGCAGATGACAAGAGTGAACATGGACATCTTAGGAATCAGTGAACTAAAATCAATGGAAATGGGCGATTTTAATTCAGATAACAATTGTATCTACTACTGTGGGCAAGAATCCCTTAGAAGAAATGGAGTGGTCCGCACAGTCAACAGAAGAGTCCAAAACACAGTATTTGGGTGTAATCTCAAAAACAACAGAATGATCTCTGTTTGTTTCCAAGGCAAAGCATTCAGATCATGGCAATCCACGTCTATGCCGCAATCACTGATGTCAAAGAAGCTGAAGTGGACTGGTTTTATGAAGACTTACAACATTTTCTAAAACTAACAAAAAAGATGTCCTTTTCATCATAGGGGACTGGAAGGCAAAAGTAGGAAGTCAAGAGATACCTGGAATAACAGACACGTTTGGCCTTGGAATACAAAATAAAGCAGGGCAAAGGCTTTGCAAGGAGAATGCACTAGTCATAGCAAACACCCTCTTCCAACAACACAAGAGACGACTCTACACATGGACATCACCAGATGGTCAACACCGAAATCAGATTGATTATATTCTTTGCAGCCCAAGATGTAGAAGCTCTATCCGGTCAGTAATAACAAGACTGGGAGCTGACTGTGGTTCAGATAATCAGCTCCTTAGTGCAAAATTCAGACTCAAATCGAAAAAGTAGGGAAAAGCACTAGGCCATCCTGGCGTGACCTGAATCAAATCCCTGATTATACAGTGGAGGTGACACAGAGACTTGGGGGTGAGATCTGGTAGACCAGGTGCCTGAGGAAGTATGGGCAGAGGTTCATAACACACTGCAGGAAGCAGCAACCAAAACCATTACAAAGGGAAAAAGACGCAAGAAGGCAAAGTGGTGGTCTGAGGAGGGCTTACAAATAGCTGAGAAAAGAAGAGAAGCAAAAGGCAAAGGAGAAAAGGAAAGATACACTCAACTGAATGCAGAGTTCCAGAGAATATCAAGGAGACATAAGAAAGTCTTCTCAAGTGAACAATGCAAAGAAATAGAAAATATTAGAATGGGAAAGATTAGAGATCTTTTCAAGAAAATTAGAGATACCAAGGGAATATTTCATGCAAAGATGGGCTCAATAAAGGACAGAAATGGCAAGGAATTAACAGACGTAGAAGATATTAAGAAGACGTGGCAAAAATACACAGGAGAACGATATAAAAAAGGTCCCAATGACCTAGATAATCATGACTCTGTGATCACTCACCTAGAGCCAGACATCCTGGAGTGTGAAGTCAAGTGGGCCTTAGGAATCATCACTACAAACAAAGCTAGTGAAGGTGATGGAATTCCAGTTGAGCCTTTTCAAATCCTAAAAGATGATGCTGTGAAAGTGCTGCACTCAATATGCCAACAAATTTGAAAAACTCGGCAGTGGCCACAGGACTGGAAAAGGTCAGTTTTTATTCCAATCCCAAAGAAAGACAATGTCAAAGAGTGTTCAAACTACTGCACAATTGCACTCATCTCACATGCTAGCAAAGTAATGCTGAAAATTCTCAAGCAAGGCTTTAACAGTACATGAACCGTGAACTTCCAGATGTTCAAGTTGGATTTAGAAAAGGCAGAGCAACCAGAGACCAAATTGCCAACATCCATTGGATCATATAAAAATCAAGGGAATTCCAACAAAACATCTACTTCTGCTTCACTGATATGCTAAATCCTTTGACTATGCGGATCACCACAAACAGTGGAAAATTTTTAAAAAGATGCAAATACCAGACCACCTCACCTGCCTCCTGAGAAACCTGTATACAGGTCAAGAAGCAACAGCTAGAACCAGACATGGAACAACGGACTGGTTCATAACTGGCAAAGGAATATGATGAGGCTGTGGGCTTCTCCAGTGGCTCAGCAGTAAAGAATCTGCCTACAATGTGGAAGCCACAGGAGACATGGGTTTGATCACTGGGTCAGGAAGATCCTCTGGAGGAGGGCACAGCAACCCACTCCAGTATTCTTGCCTTGAGAGTCCCATGGACAGAGGAGCCTGGCGGGCTACGCTCAAAGTGTCGCAAAGAGTTGGACTGAAGTGACTTAGCACAGCAAGACAAGGCTGTATATTGTCACCCTGCTTTATTTAACTTATATGCAGAGAACATCATGCAAAACCCTGTGCTGGATGAATCACAAGCTGTAATCAAGATTGCCAGGAGCAATATCAACAATCTCAGATATGCAGATGATACCACACTAAAGGCAGAAAGTGAAGAGGAACTAAAGAGCCCTTGAAGAGCGCGAAAAAGGAGAGTGAGAAAGCTAACTTAAAACTCAACATTCAAAAAACTAAGATCATGGCATCCAGTCCCATCATTTCATGGTAAATAGATGGGGGAAAAGTCAAAACAGTGACAGATTTTCTTTTCTTCGGCTCCAAAATCACGGTGGATGGTGACTGCTGCCATGAAATTAAAAGACGCTTGCTACTTGGAAGGAAGGCTATGACCAACCTAGTGAGTGAACTCGCTCAGTCGTGTCCGACTCTTTGCGACTCTGGGCACTGTAGCCCACAAGGCTCCTCTGTCCATGGGATTCTCCAGGCAAGAATACTGGAGTGGGTTGCCATTTCCTTCTCCAGGGGATCTTCCCAACCCAGGGATTGAACCCAGGTCTCCTGCATTGCAGGCAGACCCTTTAACCTTTGAGCCACCAGGGAAGAGAGCATATTAAAAAGCAGAGACATTACTTTGCCAACAAAGGTCCATAGAGTCAAAGCTATTTTTTTTCCAGTAGTCATATATGAATGTGAGAGCTGGACTATAAGGCTGAGTGCTGAAGAGTTGATGCTTTTGAACTGTGGTGCTGGAGAAGACTCAAGAGTCCCTTGGACTGCAAAGAGATCAAACCAGTCCATCCTAAAGGAGATCAGTCCTGGATGTTCTTTGGAAGGACTGATGTTGAGGCTGAAACTCCAATCCTCTGGCCACCTAATGCAAAGAGCTGACTCATTAGAAAAAGACCCTCATGCTGGGCAAGACTGAGGGCAGGAGGAGAAGGGGGAAACAGGGGATGAAATGGTTGGATGGCATCACCAACTCAATGGACATGAATTTGAGCAAAATCTGGGAGTTGGTGATGGACAGTGAGGCCTGGCGTGCTGCAGTCCGGGGGGTTGCAGAGTCGGACACGACTGAACGACTGAACGACAGCGCAGGCTGCTCAATGACCAGAGGGAGAACGCCTCGGCTGACCACCAGGAGCCGCTGCCGAGGGCCTTGGAGGTTCCCGGGGCTCAGGCCGTCGTGCCCGCTGCCGGGCCCTCGGGGCGGCCCCTCTCCGTTACTGCCTGGGAGGATGGCAGTGCGTTTCCTGTGCCCACAGAAGACCTCAAGGAAGGCAGGGTGCAGGGGCGAGGGCAGGCGCCCGCTGGGGCCAGAGGCTCGCTCACGGTGAGAACTGAGCGAGTCACGTGCGAGTGGCGGCGATGCTGCCAGGACAGGCAGCAGGAGATGCGTTATTCACTCCCCAGCCCGCTCGCCGCCTGCTGACAGCCAGGTGGGGTCTGAAGAGCACGTGCCGCACAATTCACTCCTGATCACCAGCCCCGCAACAAAGACCTGCTCAGCGTTCACCCGGCTTGGTCCATCCCGGGCGCTGGAGAAGACACGTGGCAGAGACCTCGAAGTTTCTTGGTTCTCAACAGCCAGAGCACATCTCTCCCAGCCAGGACACTCGCTGATTTGACCGCTAATTTACTTGTGTTGCTACTTGTGCTAAAATTAAGAAAGACCATACTTCATTTTAAATATAAGCCATAAATCACCAGGAGAAAAAGAGAGGTTTGTCTGCCAGAGCTTGTTTCAGACACACTCCTGGCCGAGGTCCGCATACCCCCCGACCCCCACTCACCATTGCTGAAGCCGCAGCCTCAGGTCAAGTGCAAGGATGGCCTCGGGGCCAGGGGTCACTCTGAAAGCAGAGTTAAATCTGGGAAGAAAACCCAGGCTGACTCACTGTAAGGACGTGCGCCACCCTGTCCCAGAAGGTTGGGCGGTGTGAACACAGTCCCCTGACCCCCCCTGTCCCTGAAGGCAGTGTGAGCACAGTCCCCTGACCCCCCCGTCCATGAAGGCAGTGTGAGCACAGTCCCCTGACCACCCCTGTCCATGAAGGCAGTGTAAGCACAGTCCTCTGACACCCCTTGTCCATGAAGGCGGTGTGAGCACAGTCCTCTGACTCCCCCCTGTCCATGAAGGCGGTGTGAGCACAGTCCCCTGACTCCTGACATCCACAGATTTCCCTTGGCTTCAGAGCACATGCACGTGAGCATGCAGGAGACACACTCACAAACAACAGACACACACACACGTGACACACACTGAGCTTCAGTGTGACATATTCCTCCGCCCCCTCTGAGCTCTGAGCGGGGTCTCATGACCGTCCTGCAGTGCCTTCTCCCGCTCTCGTCAGAGCTGCAATCCACCTGTTCTCCCAGGCGGGCCGCCCTGCCTCTCACACTCCTCACTCCCACAGGCATTTGGGAAGGGTTTTGTCCTGTGTGTGATGGAAGCAGTCCATGTGAGCTGGACCCCATCGCACTGCTGGCTGGAGACTCACTCCCGCCTGCCCTGGCCTGTCCTCTCCACTGCAGTGCCCCCACCCCAGCGGGCCCTGCTAAGGGAGCCCCCAAGCCCAGCCCCCAAACCCCAGCCCCTCTGCTCCAGCCTGTCACCTCCGGGCCTGGCCTTCTCACCCAGCCTGAATCAAAACAGCTCGCTCCCCTCCCCCAGGGCTTCTAAAAGTGCCGAGATGGGCATAAACACACACTGACATAACACAGAGGCTTTATGACTGAAAAATGTAAGAAAAAAATGAATGCAAAGCAAATCATCTCACCAGAAGGAAAACAGTTTCCCTCTCACACAGAACAAGAATGGGAGCAGTGGTAATGCATCATCTACAAGGCAACAGGAAGAGTCTCAGAAAGCAAGATATTCACACCCAGTTTTGTTAAGCTGAGAACTGATCACGCTCCTCAGCCAAGAACGGTTTCTATCGCAGCCAAAGAAAACTGCAGTGACATCGCCTGGCACAGGGCAATGTGGGGCGTGCGGATAACAAGTACGTCGCGGTTTCCCAGCAGCAGTTCTCCCCAGAACGTCTCCTCACACATGCGTCTTCCATTTCTCCATCGCCTGTCCCTTCCCCTGGGTGAATGATATTGTGCAGCCCTCTCAATACCCCGTATAGCTTGTTCCCAGCTGCCGTCCGATGAGCGCTGCGACCCGGCCCCGCGTCGGATGAGCAGCCAGCCCCGCGTCGGGCGAGTGCCGCGACCTGGCGGTCCTAGGACAACACTGCGCTGCGCTGTTCCCGTTTCACAGATGAGGAAACCAGGACTCAAAAGGAATAATCACCCGTGTCCAGAAGCCCAGTCTGTCTCTGTCCCAAACATGCTCTTCCCCACAACCCCACGCCTTTCCGGGGAAGAGGGTGTGTGCTCACCACAGCTCCTGGAGCAAGCAAGGCCACGGGACTTTCACTGGTGGAGGCAGGTCCAGACCTCAGCCGGGCTCCTCAGGCCGCCCCCCCTCAAGCCGCCCCCACCCTGCGGCCCTTCTTTCCCCTGTGCAGGGGGCAGACCTGGGGGAGGAGAGCGGTCTGCGCGTTATTCCACTGGTGACCAGCCAGCCGGGGGTGCAGAGGGCCGGAGGGAGGGACGCAGAGGGCGGGCACTGACACCCTCGGGGGCCCTCTGCCGCACCCCCATGGCGACACCCCTGCAGTGGCTCTGCCCCCAGCCCAGCGCCTGGGGAGCAGCTCCTGATCCAGCAGGGAGGAGGGGAGAGCCGTTGGTGTGCCTGGACTCGGGGCCATCAGAGTCCTGCAGACCAGGGAAGGCACGGCAAAGCCCACCAATGCACCAGGTACCAGGAGGCCAGGCTGAGGCACGTCGGACAGCGGACACTGGGGAACCACAGCGATCAAGAGGCAGCCAGCCAGGAGCAGGCCCGCCCAGGGCGCGGAGACCTGGCCGGTGGGCAGACAGCTGTTTGGGCTGTGGGTTTTGTTGGTGTTTTTCAGGTTTGGGTGTTGATGTTGACTGGCAAATCTTTCACTTGTTCTCCACTCATCTGGGCCATTTTTCTTTTCCAGGAGCTACTCCTTGCCTATAAACATCAAAACAGCAGCAGCCTAGAAGCTGTATACACGTGTGGCCTCTGTATATGATGCTTCATGCCTGAACCAAACTGTGAGCAGCTGAACCCCAGCGGGGAGCAGGCAGGCGCCCCCAGCCCCGTGTTCACAGGCTGGGGGACTCTCAGGATGGGTTCTGGGGCCTGTCGGAGCAGAGCTGGGCACAGGTCCCCGGGCCCTCATGATGCCTGCACAGGTGGCAGGCAGTCCAGGCCTTCCCAGGGGCAGGATAGGCGCTGGGTAAACCAGCTGAGCTGGCTGTGAGGAGTGCTCCCCAGCTCATGAAGGAGCTGGACAAGAACTCTCCAAGGCCTCCCTCCTGGACCTGAGGCGTCTACGCTCAGCCCGAGGCTCAGCCGGCCCATTCGCTCCCATTATTCAGAGCTGGGGCACCGACACAGCGGCAGGAGGCATTCAGTGTAGCACGTTCCCCCTCACCCCATGACTGTCCACCCTCCTCCGGAGGCTGGACGCCCATGTGTCTGACCAGCCACTGGGCAGCGTGAGGGGCCCTTGCTGAGGGCAGAGGTCCAGGGCAGGGCCTGGTGGGCCAGGCGCCGATGGTCCCCTCTCTCTCCGTGGCTGCCAGGCTCGTGGTGGGGGACCACCCTGGAGAGCGGAGAGGCAGATGCACTGGGCCTGCGTGGTGGGCGCGTCCTCCACGGCTGCAGTCCCGCCCCAGGCCGCAGGGACCACAGGAGCGTGTGGACCAGCGCTAACCCACCTCGTAGAATGCCTGTCAAGCCCGGCAGAACAGAGCTCACAACAGGAAGCGGCCGTCAGCCGGGCGGGATGAGAGCTGTCCCCTGGACACAGGCCCAGGCCTGTCGTCCTGAGGCCCGTGGCAGCTACCTGCACTCACGTGCCCGCCCTCTCCGCTGAGCAGTTACCCCCGGCCTCCAGGTGGAGGGCGGTACCCGGTGCAGCCCCGGTGCTCACACGGGGGCACAGTCCTGTGAGCGCGAACGCCGGCCTCTCAGGACAGACACTCAACCCCTCTCAGTCACAATGTCTAAAGAGGTGTTTTCACCACAGCTGTAGCGGCGCTGGCGGGGGAATGCGGCACACATGACAGCCTACACACTCTAAAGCGGCAGGACAGAAACTTGCCTGTCCCTCACTTGCAGACGCCCCTGGCACAGTGACCCTGCTCCAACACAGTCCCAGCCCCCTGCCCACAGCCCCGCCCTCAGGGCACGGCCACGCCCCCGGGCACACAACCACGCCCCAGCATGGCCACGCCCCCTGTCCACAGCCCCGCCCTCAGGGCACGGCCACGCCCCCGGGCACACGACCACGCCCCCGACAGTGATCCTGCTCCAACACAGTCCCAGCCCCCTGCCCACAGCCCCGCCCTCAGGGCACGGCCACGCCCCCAGCATGGCCACGCCCCCTGTCCACAGCCCCGCCCTCAGGGCACGGCCACGCCCCCGGGCACACGACCACGCCCCCGACACAGTGATCCTGCTCCAACACAGTCCCAGCCCCCTGTCCACAGCCCCGCCCTCAGGTCACGGCCACATCCCCAGCACACAGCCACGCCCCCTGGCACACGGCCACACCCTGGCAGCGATGCTGTGTCTGCCCGCTAACCCTCAGGAATCCACACACCCTGGGTAGCAGCCTCCCCTTATCAACGTGCCTTCAATGCCAGAGCCTAAACGCCACTTTCTCGAAATGTCTCTCGTGGAAACACTAAGGGCTTGAAGCCCTGAAGTTCTGTGAATCGCCCTGCATCCTTTTCTAGGAACTCCATCGGCAGAGAAGGTGTGAGGCTGAAGAGATGCCCTCTCGAAAGCCATCTTCATCCGTAATTTTCCAAGGGGAAGCGCGAGGCCGGCTCCGCCCCACCTTCTCCCCATCTCAACCCCAGGCGCAGACCCCACACAGGCGCCCCTGCACCCACTGTGCTGCTTCTCGATGTTTCCATCAGATCAAAAGCAAAAACATGTTTCAGGGCAGGGTATCCAGGCAGGAGCAGAAAACCACTTCCACGTAAGAACCCCCTTCTCTTGGAACAAGACTCTGGAAAACAAGCAAGAGATTAAAGAGCTGCAGCCCAGAGCGCACAGCCGAAAATGGTGCTCACTTGGGCGGCGAGGGCACCCAGACCTCAGATCAAAGCCAGAACGGAGGCTTCAGAGGCCAGGGGGAGAGCGAGGGGAAGGGGAGACAGCCGCCCACGACGGCTGGGAGGAGCCGCCGAGGCAGACCTGCTCCCACGGCCTGCACGCCCCCTCCCCCTACCCGTCCACCAGCTCCTTCCCTTCCCAGGCGGTCAGGCCAGGCCCTCCCTTGAGGGCCTCTTCCTGTGGCAGACCTGGGTGGCCGGCTGCGCCGCGGGCAAAGCACACCTAGGGCAGTAACTCAGCCCCACACGCCCGCTTCACCAGGACGAGGTGGTTTCTGAGTGGTACTGAGTCTCTCCTAGCTTTCTGTCCCCAGACAGGTTTTCTGAAACGCAACAGTATCTTCCAAAAAATGAATATTTGCTGAATTATTCTTTTGGATTTAGAAAGCATTTCTAAGCTTGTTTCCATAGACACAAAAGTAAAGCAAAGCTTTGAAAAAAAAAATAAGAAGGAGCCTTGAATGTCAGATACCGGGGGTACAAATAGCCGCTGCGTTAGGAGGAATAACTGGAACCCAGAGACCCCGGGCTCGCAGTCATGAGCCAGGCCAAGTGCAGCAGCTCCATGTGAAGGAGCGGCGTGGAGGGGAGAGCAGCTGTTAGAGACAGACGCAGCGGGTGGGACGTCACGCAGGCGCAGGGCCGGCCCGCAGGGCTGCGGGGTGCTGCTGCTGCGCTCCGGCTCCGTGAGAGAGGGAAGACCAGGCCAGTGATGCAGCGATTCCTCACGTACCGGGCCCGCGCAGTCGTATGAAACCCCGGGACCCTCCTCAGGAAATCTATCTCACTTTGCCATCACCACATGGTAGAACACACGGTTCTCAAGCCTCAGAGCCTGTGAATCATCCAGGGTCCTGGTAAAATGCCACGCTGACTCCAGAGGCCAGGTGCGGATTCCAGGTTTCTTCATTTCCAACAAGAAGCAATGGCATCGCATGTAGAAATGATTTTAATTTAAAATTTTGAATCAGCCTACTATACTTTTATCTATTTTGAATCCGAGAATAATGGCTTTACAGTATTGTGCTGGTCTCTGCCTTACGTCAACATGAATCAGCCACAGGCATTACATGTTCCCGCCCCTGAAGCCCCGCCTACCCCCGCGCCCTCCCCCTTCCCGCCCCCCGCACCCCGCCCCACCTTCCAGAGCCCCAGGCTCCTCACAGAGCACCCACTGAGCCCCCTGGACCACACAGCAACTTCCCATCAGCTAGCTATACTACATACACTGGTGATGGATGCTTTCAATGAATATCCTGTTACTAAGGATTGTATTATAGCGTGAATGTAACAAACTATGGTGTATTCTTTGGATCCAAATTCTGTATTTTCCCATACGCCAAGGGATACGCCTTATTCAAATTACCATGTATGAGCTATGAAAGGAAAGTCATGCATCAATTATTGTTTATGAGTATCTTAAGTTCAATTTTCCCATTCTGTTGTTTTCCTCTATTTCTTTGCATTGATCGCTGAGGAAGGCTTTCTTATCTCTCCTTGCTATTCTTTGGAACTCTGCATTCAGATGCTTATATCTTTCCTTTTCTCCTTCACTTTTCACTTCTCTTCTTTTCACAGCTATTTGTAAGGCCTCCCCAGACAGCCATTTTGCTTTTTTGCATTTCTTTTCCATGGGGATGGTCTTGATCCCTGTCTCCTGTACAATGTCACGAACCTCAGTCCATAGTTCATCAGGCACTCTATCTATCAGATCTAGTCCCTTAAATCTATTTCTCACTTCCACTGTATAATCATAAGGGATTTGATTTAGGTCATACCTGTATGGCCTAGTGGTTTTCCCTACTTTCTTCAATTTAAGTCTGAATTTGGCAATAAGGAGTTCATGATCTGAGCCCCAGTCAGCTCCTGGTCTTGTTTTTTGTTGACTGTATAGAGCTTCTCCATTTTTGGCTGCAAAGAATATAATCAATCTGATTTCGGTGTTGACCATCTGGTGATGTCCATGTGTAGAGTCTTCTCTTGTGTTGTTGGAAGTGGGTTTTGCTATGACCAGTGCATTTTCTTGGCAAAACTCTATTAGTCTTTGCCCTGGTTCATTCTGTACTCCAAAGCCAAATTTGCCTGTTACTCCAGGTGTTTCTTAACTTCCTACTTTTGCATTCCAGTCCCCTATAATGAAAAGGACATCTTTTTTGGGTGTTAGTTCTAAAAGGTCTTGTAGGTCTTCATAGAACCGTTCAACTTCAGCTTCTTCAGTGTTACTGGTTGGGGCAGACTTGGATTACTGTGATATTGAATGGTTTGCCTTGGAAACGAACAGAGATCATTCTGTTGTTTTTGAGATTGCATTCAAGTACTGCATTTCGAACTCTTTTGTTGACCGTGATGGCTACTCCATTTCTTCTGAGGGATTCCTGCCCGCAGTAGTAGATATAATGGTCATCTGAGTTAAATTCACCCATTCCAGTCCATTTCAGTTCGCTGATTCCTAGAATGTTGACGTTCACTCTTGCCATCTCTTGTTACAACACTTCCAATTTGCCTTGATTCATGGACCTGACATTCCAGGTTCCTATGCAGAATGGGAAAGACTAGAGATCTCTTCAAGAAAATTAGAGATACCAAGGGAACATTTCATGCAAAGATGGGCTCGATACAGGACAGAAATGGTATGGACCTAACAGAAGCAGAAGATATTAAGAAGAGGTGGCAAGAATACACAGAAGAACTGTACAAAAAAGATCTTCGTGACCCAGATAATCATGATGGTGTGATCACTCACCTAGAGCCAGACATCCTGGAATATGAAGTCAAGTGGGCCTTAGAAAGCATCACTATGAACAAAGCTAGTGGAGGTGATGGAATTCCAGTTGAGCTATTTCAAATCCTGAAAGATGATGCTATGAAAGTGCTGCACTCAATATGCCAGCAAATTTGGAAAACTCAGCAGGGGCCACAGGACTGGAAAAGGTCAGTTTTTATTCCAATCCCAAAGAAAGGCAATGCCAAAGAATGCTCAAACTACCACACAATTGCACTCATCTCACATGCTAGTAAAGTCATGCTTAAAATTGTTCAAGCCAGGCTTCGGCAATACGTGAACCGTGAACTTCCAGATGCCCAAGCTAGTTTTAGAAAAGGCAGAGGAACTGGAGATCAAATTGCCAACATCCTCTGGATCATCGAAAAAGCAAGAGAGTTCCAGAAAAACATCTATTTCTGCTTCATTGACTATGCCAAAGACTTTGACTGTGTGGATCACAATAAACTGTGGGAAATTCTGAAAGAGATGGGAATACCAGACCACCTGACCTGCCTCTTGAGAAACCTATATGCAGGTCAGGAAGCAACAGTTAGAACTGGACATGGAACAACAGACTGGTTCCAAATAGGAAAAGGAGTACATCAAAGCTGTATGTTGTCACCCTGCTTATTTAACTTATATGCAGAGTACATCATGAGAAATGCTGGGCTGGAGGAAGCACGAGCTGGAATCAAGATTGCCGGGAGAAATATCAATAACGTCAGATATGCAGATGACACCACCCTTATGGCAGAAAGGGAAGAGGAAGTAAAGAGCCTCTTGAAGAAGGTGAAAGAGGAGAGTGAAAAAGTTGGCTTAAAACTCAACATTCAGAAAATGAAGATCATGGCATCTGGTCCCATCACTTCATGGGAAATAGATGGGGAAACAGTGTCAGACTTTATTTTTTTGGGCTCCAAAATCACTGCAGATGGTGACTGCAGCCATGAAATTAAAAGATGCTTACTCCTTGGAAGGAAACTTATGACCAACCTAGACAGCATATTCAAAAGCAGAGACATTACTTTGCCAACAAAGGTCCGTCTAGTCAAGGCTATGGTTTTTCCTGTGGTCATGTATGGATGTGAGAGTTGGATGGTGAAGAAGTCTGAGCGCCGAAGAATTGATGCTTTTGGACTGTGGTGTTGGAGAAGACTCTTGAGAGTCCCTTGGACTGCAAGGAGATCCAACCAGTCCACTGTGAAGGAGATCAGCCCTGGGTGTTCTTTGGAAGGAATGATGCTAAAGCTGAAACTCCAGTACTTTGGCCACCTCATGGGAAGAGTTGAGTCATTGGAAAAGACTCTGATGCTGGGAGGGATTGGGGGCAGGAGGAGAGGGGATGACAGAGGATGAGATGGCTGGATGGCATCACCTACTTGATGGACGTGAGTCTGAGTGAACTCCGGGAGTTGGTTATGGACAGGGAGGCCTGGTGTGCTGCGATTTGTGGGGTCGCAAAGAGTCAGACATGACTGAGCGACTGAACTGAACTGAACTAAGTTCAATTTTAAGACAGATGTATATTTAAACATATATTTTAATTTAATCAGGATTAAAAAGGCAAGAACCGATCCTATGGCCTGATGTTTAGAATTCTCACACTATGAACTCAAAAACATCAGATGTCTATTTCAGATAATTTTTTTATTCAGTTTTTAAATGATGAGATAAGCAAGAACGTTTGGCATTTCCCTGATGGGTGAGTGGTTAAGAATGTGCCTTACAATGCAGGGGACACAGGTCTGATCCCAGGTCGGGGAGGTAAGAGCCCACATGCCCCAGGGGAACTGAGCCCTCGGGCCTCCACAAAAGGTCCTGCATGCCACAGTGAGGGTCCTACGAGCTGCAACAGAGATCCGACAGTCAAAGAATTAAACACTAAAAAAAAAAAGTTTGCTACATATGAGTGCTTGTCCAGGAGGGACATGGGGCACTGAGCGTGGTCTTCATGCCAAACGCGGAAACCCGGATGACACGGCTGTCACTGCAGGTCCTTCCCACACGGACGCCACCACGCTGGGGACAGACACACCAGGAGGACGGGCTGGGGTCGAGGAAGGGTGTCTGCGGGGTGGCTTCCGTGCTCCTGACGTTGCATTTCCGCCCTGCGTCTCCTGCAGCCTGCTGTCCAGTGCAGGTCCAGCTGACACGGCGGAACAAAGAACAGCAACTGAAGATGGTGTCGCAGTGAGACGAGCGTGCAGTGTCCAGCTCGCTGAGACGCGGGCAGGGCGCAGGCCACGGTGTGGCAGGGCCTCGTTCAGACAGGGCTGCGAGCTGAGAGAAAGTGTTTCCTGTCTCCTCTCTTCAGTTTAGTTAACTTCCTCTCCAATCCTTTCCTGGCTATGCTGCAATCAGCCGAATGCCTGCCTATCTGAGCACTGTGCCTGCCGCGGGGCCAGCAGACGCTCCCTCAGCTCAGGCCCACACGTGGTGCCCCCAGCCCCGCGCGAGATGTCTGGGCCCACTGCAGGCGTGAGCACAGCGCCCTCGGCCGGGAACCCGGCCCCGCCACACAGGTGCCTCCTTATCACAAGTGACGTCCAAGAGGCTGGCGCTGGCTCTTCCAAACCCTCCTGCCAAGTCTGGGAGGCAGGAGTCCTGGAGAACAGGTCTGCCGGGCACTGCTGGCTTTCTTGCCCCAACAACGTAAAGGAGCGGCTCCAGCACACACCTGCTCTGCGTCTCAGGAGGCAGCAAAGCTGAGCGCTGGAAAGAGACGACCCAAACGATGCCCACAGAGAGGGTCTCATGCTGGAGCAGCCACAGCCTCCCAAACAAGCCTCGTCACTGGACAAGGCCCCCAGCCCAGGCCAGAGCCAGCCCAGCAGACGTCATCCGTGATGAGGTGGAGCCCCATGTCGGGACAGCTCCGAGTATTTCAGCATTCTATTCTGCGGAGTGTGATTTTATCTGCTGGGTACTTCCTTTACTGACCTTGCGATTCTGAGCATCATGCAGAGCAAAGCTTCTCTCTTGAAACAAGACAACTGTGCAACAGGCTGCCACAGGCCCTGGTTCCAACCCGCCCGTCCTGTCGCCTGCACCCGTCAGCGCCCGGGGTCCGAGAGGGGCGCTGCAGGCTCCCTGGGGCATGCAGGCCATGGCCACAGGCCGCTGCAGGCCAGATGCTCTTGGGACCAGCCCACCCACCTGCTCCCGCCTCCTGTGGCCGTGCCACCCCACAGCAGCTAAGCACACCTGTGACAGACGCTGTGGCCTGAATGTGTGAAAGTTGCTCAGTCGTGTCCAACTTTGCGACCCCAAGACTATACAGTCTGTGGAATTCTCCAGGCTGGAATACTGGAATGGGTAGCCTTTCCCTTCTCCAGGGGATCTTCCCAACCCAGGGATCCAACCCAGGTCTCCCGCATTGTGGGCAGATTCTTTACCAGCTGAGCCACAAGGGAAGCCCAAGAGTACTGGAGTGGGTAGCCTATCCCTCTCCAGAGAATCTTCCCAACCCAGGGATTGAACTCAGGTCTCCTGCATTGCAGGCGGATTCTTTACTAACTGAGCTATGCCATTATTTACAGAAAACTTAGGTGGCTGAGTCCCTTAAAAGGGAAGCAGGCTGCTCTAGGACCAGAAGGAGGTTAGAAATCAGGCTTAAAAGACGGGCAGGAACCAAGACAAGACACCTCCAAGACCCACCCAGGGATGCAGCTAACCCAGAGAGCTGCTCAGGGTGGCAGGGGGCACCAGCTAGCCTCGCCTCAGCCAAGCGGCCTTGTGTCCCCAGCACAGCTCACACGGGGCAGCCCCATGCCCCCAAGCCTGGATGCCATTGCCCAGCAACCCGTGGGCCGTTCTGGGGGCCCTGACACCATGGACTCCAAGCTCACTTAGCACACAATCCTTTTTCTTTTCACATTCGCAGCTGAGCCACCCAGCTAGCCCATCCTGTACTGTTCCCAGCACTGGCCTCTGGACCCCAAGAACCGACTCTGCCCCCATTCTCATGGAAACTCAGTCTTGCTGAAGCCGCAGCCTGAATCTGGAGCCTACCCATGCAATTCCATCCTCTCTGCAGCCCTCCCAGCTGGGAATCCTACACAGATGTAATAAGCAGGTCAGGCCGTCCCAGCCATATCTACGTCTTAGACCAGCAGGGTCAAGCCAGGTCCTGCCCTGGATGCAGGGCCATGTCCAGAGCGGTCTAACCACCAGTGTCTGTGGTGAAAAAACTGCCCCAAATGCCCAAACGAGCCTTCTGCGCTTGCTGCAGCTCTTTGACCCCGAGAGCAGGACCGCGGACTCTTCCTCCAGAGGAGGGGGAGACCACAGTCAGCGAGCCACGGGCCCCCAAACTCTGCCCCACGGGAGGCGCAGGAACTGCGCGTCCGTGCTGTGATTCAGGTCAGGGACCTGGCATCCTCGCCATTTCCCCTTCTACCGACCAGAGTTAACAGGTCAAGATGGGGCTTCCCCGGAAGTGCAGTGGTTAAGCCTGCACGCTCCCATCGCAGGGGACACAGGTTTGATCCCTCATCAGGGAAGAACCCACATGCTGCGTGGCACAGCCAAAAAAAGTCGAGGTGACGCAGAACCAAAGTTGAGCGTCACCGCAGAGAGCAGGACCAGAACTGCGTACGTTCCCGCACGGAATCAGGACGAATCAACTCTGGAGACTTCCCACCCCGTTTCAGTCTCCACGGCCTTGCTGACATCTCTGTTACGGGTTCTGCTGACAACATGCTCTAGGAGAGGGCAAGCCGCCAACCGGCATCCCCCAGGCACGAGCTCACGGACTGCACAGCGGGGACAGGGTGCTGAGCCTGGCCTCTGTCCGGAGGCCCTGCTGGGCACAGGCGGGAGAACAACTCTGCCCGTAGGTATGCACGGGAGAAGCCGGGGCAACGGGACGACC
This sequence comes from Bos indicus x Bos taurus, assembly GCF_003369695.1. Classification (NCBI taxonomy): domain Eukaryota; kingdom Metazoa; phylum Chordata; class Mammalia; order Artiodactyla; family Bovidae; genus Bos; species Bos indicus x Bos taurus. The sequence goes on along the minus strand of NC_040079.1, from coordinate 619,301 downwards.
GCTGTGCTCCACGCCTCGCGGAGGGCTGTGAGCAGCTCAGCCCTCTCAAATTGCAGTTCCACTCAGCAAGCGTTCATTCGAGGTCCTTTACAGGCCTTAAATTAAAAAATACAGACAAACACGAGTGAGATACAGACGCTTGTCCCCAGAAGCTGCTGCGAGAAGCGTGCTGCGAACCTTGCTTCGGGGATGGTGACCCCCCGGGAATGTTTCAGGGCCTCCGTCCCCAGTGTCAAGGACAGGCTGGAAAAGCACCGTGTCTTGTGAACGCTTGGGGACATCCCTCTGGGCCTGGTTCTCAGAGGGAACACTTGATGCTCCCAGCGTTATGACCCTGCATCTTGGCCTCGCTTGTTTGGTCCTCGTGGCCGCAAGACAGAGAATAACTTCGACGTCCCAGGTGCCCACTTAACCCACAGCAGAGGTTCAGCAGCGAGTAATAACCGCACGTGTGAATGCGAGGCAGCCACTTCTCAAATTCTCACCCGGTGAAAACCTCACTCCCTCAACCCCCTCTCTCATCCTCGCAAGTGCAGAAGCCTATTTTATCTTTTCAAAGATTTCATCACAAAAAGGAAGCTCTGCCCCTCTTCACATTCACTGTCACCCTCTTCTAACCCGGGCTCTCTCTTTCCTATTGTAACTGTAAAGCAGTTCACAGACATCAGAAATTCTCCCACTTGACGAAAAACTAGAATTCCCTGTGGGAGAAGCAACCACGTTCTTAGGAAACTGAGGAGGAGAGAGGAGAAGGAGAGGCAGCTGCGAGGAGGTCAGGAGGTGAGTGAGAAAGGCCTTCAGAAAGGGCACGAAGACGGCTCGGAGCGGGAGCTCGACCCCAGAGACGCTGAGGGCGGCACCTTGAGAACCGGGCTCTGCCGTCTGACGGCCCCTCCCACAGCCTCGCCTCTCAGATGCGCGACCATCTGGGGCTCGCAGAGCATCTCACCAGTGCAACGTCTGCAACTGATGCACGATTTTCAGGGTTTTTTTTTTCTGGAATCAAAAGGTTGAGAAGAGTTGGCTGGGACTCGGGGCCAGGAAAAATGCCAGGTTAACTTTCCTCCTGAAGGCTACAACTCTCCACTCTCTTCCAAGGGGCAAATCGCCGTGGAACCGCCTCCCTCCTGCCCCCCTCCACGTCTTCTCCTCCTTCTCCCGCTCCCTCAACAGAGAGGCAGTGGGGAGAACGGACGTGTCTGGACTGGCAAGACCGTGCGGGGCCCACCCCCAGGGCTGGCGTCCCCAGCCTTGCCCTGTCCACAGAGAGCAGCGCTGCTTTTGTGATTCCACTGAAGCGACTGGACGCAGGCGACCACTGAGGCACGTACGTGGCGATTACATCAATTTTTGACGCAGCAGCCAGAAGTAGGAGAGACCCACGGACCACAGAGCCGTTTCTCCCTCCGGTTCTTCTAGACTGTGCGCACCTTGGAGCCGCGTGAAAGACCACACGGGTGGGGACCCTCGTCCCCTGGACGTGCCCCAGCAGACAGCCCACAGGCCTTGCTGAAGAGAAGGGAAAACTTCTGCAGCCCTGCCCTGCGGGGAACACACGGATTCCCCTGAGCATTTCTGCTCAAGCATCGCATCCCTGTGGCCCCAGAGCGTCAGCACGAGCATGTGGGCAGGAGCCCCGCACCGCGCCCCTGCACAGACCAGGGTCGTTAGTGCAGCATTTACAGAGAAATCATCCTAAGTGAAAGAAGCCAGTCTGGGGCCTCTGGAGAAGGCAAAACTACAGAGACAGGAAAAAAATCAGTGGTTGCTAGGGGCCCAGGGAGAAAGGGCTGACTAGGTGAAGCACGGAGTAATTTTAGAGCGCTCAGACTTCTCTGTATATTGTGAAATCGTGCGCAGCTGACTCTACATGGCCTGTTAAAGTCCACTGAGGTCCACCGGATAAGAATTCACCTGCCAACGCAGGGGACACAGCTTTGCTCCCTGGTCGGATTTGATTCCACGTGGCTCGGGGAAACTAAGCCCATGCACCACAGCTGGTGGGCCCACACACAGCAGCGACTGAAGCTGTGAGCCCAGAGCCCCTGATCTGCAGCAGGAGCAGCCGCAGCGTGAGCCTGCAAACCACGAGCACGTAGCCTGCCTGCCGCAACTAGAAAAAGCCCGAGCACAGTAACAGAGACCCACACAGCCAGAAATTAATAAGTACATAAATAATAGCCAAGATTCATCAGTTCAGTTCAGTTCAGTCGCTCAGTCGTGTCCGACTCTTAGTGACCCCATGAATCGCAGCACGCCAGGCCTCCCTGTCCAGCACCAACTCCCGGAGTTCACTCAGACTCACGTCCATCGAGTCAGTGATACCATTCAGCCATCTCATCCTCTGTCGTCCCCTTCTCCTCCTGCCCCCAATCCCTCTCAGCATCAGAGTCTTTTCCAATGAGTCAACTCTTCACATGAGGTGGCCAAAGTACTGGAGTTTCAGCTTCAGCATCAGTCCTTCCAATGAATACCCAGGACCGATCTCCTTTAGAATGGACTGGTTGGATCTCCTTGCAGTCCAAGGGATGCTCAAGAGTCTTCTCCAACACCACAGCTGAAAAGCATCAATTCTTCGGCACTCAGCTTTCTTCACAGTCTAACTCTCACATCCATACATGACTACTGGAAAAACCATAGCCTTGACTAGACGGATCTTTGTTGGCAAAGTAATGTCTCTGCTTGTGAATACGCTATCTAGGTTGGTCATAAGTTTCCTTCCAAGGAGTAAGCATCTTTTAATTTCATGGCTGCAGTCACCATCTGCAGTGATTTTGGAGCCCCCAAAAATAAAGTCTGACACTGCTTCCACTGTTTCCCCATCTATTTCCCATGAAGTGATGGGACCGGATGCCATGATCTTCGTTTTCTGAATGTTGAGCTTTAAGCCAACTTTTTCACTCTCCTCTTTCACTTTCATCAAGAGGCTCTTTAGTTCTTCTTCACTTTCTGCCATAAGGGTGGTGTCATCTGCATATCTGAGGTTATTGATATTTCTCCTGGCAATCTTGATTCCAGCTTGTGCTTCCTCCAGCTCAGCATTTCTCATGATGTACTCTGCATATAAGTTAAATAAGCAGAGTGACAATATACAGCCTTGACGAACTCCTTTTCCTATTTGGAACCAGTATGTTGTTCCATGTCCAGTTCTAACTGTTGCTTCCTGACCTTCTATAGGTCAATATAGGTCATTGACCTCCTATATTTCTCAAGAGGCAGGTCAGGTGGTCTGGTATTCCCATCTCTTTTAGAATTTTCCACAGTTTATTGTGATCCACACAGTCAAAGGCTTTGGCATAGTCAATAAAGCAGAAATAGATGTTTTTCTGGAACTCTCTTGCTTTTTCGATGATCCAGCAGATGCTGGTAATTTGATCTCTGGTCCCTCTGCCTTTTCTAAAACCAGCTTGAACATCTGGAAGTTCACAGTTCATGTATTGCTGAAGCCTGACTTGGAGAATTTTGAGCATTACTCTACTAGTGTGTGAGATGAGTGCAATTGTGCAGTAGTTTGAGCATTGTTTGGCATTGCCTTTCTTTGGGATTAGAATGAAAACTGACCTTTTCCAGTCCTGTGGCCACTGCTGAGTTTTCCAAATTTGCTGGCATATTGAGTGCAGCACTTTCATAGCATCATCTTTCAGGATTTGAAATAGCTCAACTGGAATTCCATCACCTCCACTAGCTTTGTTTGTAGTGATGCTTTCTAAGGCCCACTTGACTTCACATTCCAGGATGTCTGGCTCTAGGTGAGTGATCACACCATCGTGATTATCTGGGTCACGAAGATCTTTTTTTGTATAGTTCTTCTGTGTATTCTTGCCACCTCTTCTTAATATCTTCTGCTTCTGTTAGGTCCATACCATTTCTGTCCTGTATCGAGCCCATCTTTGCATGAAATGTTCCCTTGGTATCTCTAATTTTCTTGAAGAAATCTCTAGTCTTTCCCATTCTGTTGTTTTCCTCTATTTCCTTGCATTGATTGCTGAGGAAGGCTTTCTTATCTCTTCTTGCTATTCTTTGGAACTCTGCATTCAGATGCTTATATCTTTCCTTTTCTCCTTCACTTTTCCCTTCTCTTCTTTTCACAGCTATTTGTAAGGCCCCGTCAGACAGCCATTTTATTTTTTTGCATTTCTTTTCCATGGGGATGGTCTTGATCCCTGTCTCCTGTCCAATGTCACGAACCTCTGTCCATAGTTCATCAGGCACTCCATCTATCAGATCTAGGCCCTTAAATCTATTTCTCACTTCCACTGTATAATCATAAGGGATTTGATTTAGGTCATACCTGAATGGGCTAGTGGTCTTCCCTGCTTTCTTCAGTTTAAGCTTATGCTACATTAAGTTCTGAAAAACTTGCTAAAAATCCCAAGACTATAAAAAGCTGCACTGAAATCTGTAGCGGCGTTCTATATTGAGCCGTAGGAATATGCTGCCATTTCATTTTCTTCCTCTTTCGTGAATGTGTGTTTTTAAACACACTATTGTCTTTGTAGCAGGAAAAAGTCTACAGGTTATCAGTTACTGGATCGATAACTCATTGGATCAAAGAAGCTGAGGACAGGGTCTTGATTTCTTCACAGCTTGAAAGTGGTTTTGACTGTTCACTTGCTCAGCCCATCACCACAAGAAAACCAAGAGGTCTGCTTCATGTTTAAAATGCCCAGCACCCTGTATCAACAAATCCTGAGCTGAGCAAAGCAGATCCCAAACTGAGAAGCGTAACCACAGGACCTTCCTGACGCTCCATCCAAGACTGATTCCAAGAAGGGCAACTCAGCAGGCCTCAGCCTTGCCTTTGTCTTCGAGGGTTTCCTCATCACACCCAGGAATGTCAGGGGTTCTGGGCTAAGACCTCTTGTCCACACGCCAACAACCTGGGAAGGCGCACAGTTGGTGGGGACGAGCCCGTGATGACAGGCAGGAGCCAGTCAGAGGCGACGCTCACAGCCAGTGAAATCATTCAGCCCATGTGGCCAAGACGAGACAATCTCAGCTCTGGGTGTGCTGGAGCTCCGGGTGTCCCCGAGGAACATAACACACCCCACAGTCCAGGCCAGGAAGATGGCTCCCCCTGGCAGAGGAGTCATCGTTTCCGCGGCAAGAGCTCACACTGCATATGAGCACGCCTCCTCTGTGCCCGGGGCACGGTCAAGGCAACAGGTAAGAACCAGACACGCTTTCCAAACATATCACCCACCAACATGCAAACACACCACCACACATACACACCAACACACACACACACCACCAACACACACATACACACATACACATCACCAACACACACCCCAACATGCACACACACACACACACCAACACACGCCACCAACACACATACACACCAACACACACACACACACACACACCAGCACACACATACACACACATACACACCACCAACACATACACCCCACCAACACACACACACCCCCAACACACACCCCAACATGCGCACACACACACACACACACATCCCACCAACACACACACACCAACACGCACACACACACACACACCAGCACACACATACACACACACACCAGCACACACATACACACACATACACACCACCAACACATACACCCCACCAACACACACACACCCCCAACACACACCCCAACATGCGCACACACACACACACACACATCCCACCAACACACACACACCAACACGCACACACACACACACACCAGCACACACATACACACACATACACACCACCAACACATACACCCCACCAACACACACACACCCCCAACACACACCCCAACATGCGCACACACACACACACACACATCCCACCAACACACACACACCAACACGCACACACACACACACACCAGCACACACATACACACACATACACACCACCAACACATACACCCCACCAACACACACACACCCCCAACACACACCCCAACATGCGCACACACACACACACACACATCCCACCAACACACACACACCAACACGCACACACACACACACACCAGCACACACATACACACACATACACACCACCAACACATACACCCCACCAACACACACACACCCCAAACACACACCCCAACATGCACACACACACACCACCAACACACACACACCACCAACACACACACACCACCAACACACACACACCACCAACATGTACACACACACACACACCAGCAACACACGCCACCAACACACACCACCAATACAGATACACACCAACACACACACACACACCAACACACACACACACCACCAACACACACACATCACCAACATACAAACACACCAACATGCATACACACCACACACACACACCCCAACACATAAACACAGCACCAACAAACACACCAAGACACACACACATACCACCAAAACACAAACATACCAACATGCAAACACATCACCAACATGCACACATACGAACACACAAACACACCAACATACACACACACCAACACACACACACCACCAATACACAAACACAGCAGCCACCAACGTATAAGCAGCTAGCTTCCTGAGTTTGCTTCTTCATTACTCAGAGCTAATGAAAGATTTGGAAAATATTTATGAAAAGAAAACATTGGAGGATGAATCTGCCCCAGTCTGTTCCATCAAAAAGAAAAGAGAGATAGTTTCTGTAGAATTTCAAGATCAAAAGATATTTCCCTCTGAAAACTGCCTTTCAAAGTTGTTCCAGTACTCTTTAAAAAGAGAGAAAAGAAAACAGGGACTGAAAGTAGAGCTCACAGATGTAACCACACGGCTGACCCCTCTCAGGAAACCAAGCGTCTGAGTGACGCCCGCTGCGGCCAGCCGGACCCGTGTGCTCTCGCCACACACCTCAGAGGAGCCAGTGAAGGAAAGAGCAGGCAACACAAAGGAAACAAGCCACCGGCATCCCTTTACACTATTTCTTGCCCAAGTGACTTTCAATGAACGTCAAAGCATAGAACACTGAAGACGGCCGGGACGTGTAAGCAGCAGAAGAGCCGACCGCAGGGGTGAGCGGTGGTTGGGGGCAGCACTCGCGTGCTGATCTCGCCCCTCACGGCGTCTTGTGAAGAGGATCCCCTCCCTCTCAGTTCAGCTGCCCCAGGGGCCCACGGCCCTTGCAGGCAGGCCCCCGCGCCTTCCGGAACCTCCGTCAGGCACCGGACACGCTGAGCAGACGGCCAAAAGCCACCCTCCTGGCTCCCCGTTTCTCCAGCCACCCCTCGCCTCCCTGCCAGTTCCCATCCTCACATCACATGTCCACGGCGACCACTTTCAACGTTCCCTCTCCCGTCTTACATTCTACACGCTTTCCTAGGTCTCTCTCCACGTGGATGGCCTTCTTTAGTAATGCGTCCTGAATACATTTCCAGGCTCTTCTGAGAGCCCCAGTGTGGAATCCAGCCTCTCCGGACAGTCACCCTACGGTGCGTGCCCTCTTCCTAAGTGGCTCCATGCGCTCACGTGGCCGCGCCTCCCAAAGCTTCCGCCTGCCCCCACGTGCCTTTCCTCCCTCCTTCTCCCGCCTCAGCAGCCCTCTCAGTAGTCCTAGGCTTCAGGCCACCTCCCTTCCAGCCATTCTCTGAACTAGGACTTCCTGCGACACCAGATGAACTGCATCCGACTACAGGGGCCAGTCTCTTCTGTAAAAGCTATGGGGCCCTTTGTGGGTCCTGGCCCCTCCCTGAGCTCTGGGCATCTGCCGCCTCCCTGCTTTTGCGCACAATATTCTGGGGTCTGGGATGGTCCTCTTCCCACTGGACCCGAAGGAAAGCTCCCACTCTAGACCTCAGCTCACTCACCCTCTCCCAGCGTGCTTGGCCCCTGAGCCCCTTGTGGGTTTGGAAAAGAAAGAGGAAGAGGAATCTCAGACACGCAGGCTGAACCTCCTCCAGGCCAAGCTGTGCTGCTCTGTAGCCACTGGGCCGGGGGTGGGGGCGTCTCTGCAGAAGCAGCCGGGGGCCACCTCCAGGCCGCTTCCTGGGCCCACGCCGATGTTCTCTGGAAGTGACGCTTCCCGGTCCCCTGTCCTTCCTGAGAGGAGCCTCAGCTACAGGTCCCCAGGGACATGAGAGTAACAGGTGAATCACTTAATTATTATTTGGTGTAATTAAAACATATGACATGAATTTCAGTGCTCCTCTTGCTCATGAGCACGGATTCACCTGAGGTGCCCCGGAGGCAGGCTGGCCCTCCTCCCCACGCTGTCCCAGGAGGACCCCAGCTGACCGCTCCAGCCAGGCCCGAGTGCTAGCTGCTGCCTCCCTGTCTGGAGAGGGAGAGGCCACGGCTCATCAAAGGCCTCCTGGGAGCCTGGCAGAGCCACAGTGCCCTAAAAGCCCAGCCCAACACCCGGGCTCATGCCAGGGCACAGCCCTCCAGTGCGAAAGCCATGGCCACAGTGCCTGGAGCAGCAGGAGCCCCCAAGGCCCCCCATGTAAACCGCAGGCCCCCACCCAGCCCGCTCAGGACCCACCACCCTGCAAATGCATAGGGCTGCCCTTGGCATCCAGCTGCCACGGGATTCTGCAGAAACGAGCGTGTCCTTGAGCCCCTGAGGGGGTCACAACTTCCAGAAACTTCTGAAAGGGGCCCCAGACACATGGCACAGAGACGTGACTTGCCCTGCCAGCCCAGGGGCCCAGGATCTGCTGTGTGTGGGGGGTTGGGGGACCCGGGCAGCACTCACGGGACCCAGAGGGCTTTCCCGTGAGACACCCAGGTGTGAACCGTGAGACCCATGCTCCTGAACCCACCTGCAGGCCCCGGACAAGAATCCCTGTCCTGCTGCGGAATGGCTGTGAACCCTGGCTCTGGCCTCACCTCTCCCTGCCTCCCAGCTCTCCACCTCCAGAGGGCCCGCCAGGGCTCAGAAAGCTGACTCCATCATCCTGCACTGCGGACCTCGTTACCTGTGTGTAGGTGCAGCGGGCTGGGTTGGGTCACCCCAAATTCACATACGGAAGTCCTGACCCAGGACCTTGGGGTGTGAGTGCATTTGGAGATGGGGAGCTGTGAAGAGGTGGTGAAGTTAGAGCCACGAGTCACGGGCAGGTCCTGATCCCGTGTGACCGGCGTCCTCACGAGACTAGGACACAGACACACAGGGGAACCTTGTGAGGACACGGGCCTCAGGGGAGCCCACCCTGTGCACACCTGGCCCACCCACAGCAGGCGAGCAGAGCAAGCCCGGCCCGGACACGGCCCCAGCATGGGTACTCCACGGACGGGTCAGACAGAAGACGCTGGGGTGGGCATGGATGTTCCCAGGACCGCACTCGATACAGCTGCAAATTCCCGTTTCCTAAGGGACAACGGTCCTCTGGAACGACCTGAGTCCTCCAGGTCAGGATTGTGTGTATTTTGGATGAAAGAGAACAGACGGTCGGAAGGAGAGTGGGAAGCCGCACAGCAGGCAGTGTGAGGATCAGGGCCGTGGGGGGGCCCCCGACTCACCCCCTCTGCCCACTTGGGGTGCTCAGGGAACAGTGTGAGGAGATGGGGCCGTGGGAGGCCCCTGACTCACCCCCTCTGCCCACTCGGGGTGCTCAGGGAACAGTGTGAGGAGATGGGAACATGGGGGGCCCCAACTCACCCCTCTGCCCACTCGGGGTGCTCAGGGAACAGTGTGAGGAGACGGGGCTGTGGGGGCCCCTGACTCACCCCCTCTGCCCACTCGGGGTGCTCAGGGAACAGTGTGAGGAGACAGGGCCGTGGGGGGCCTCCGACTCACCCCCTCTGCCCACTCGGGGTGCTCAGGGAACAGTGTGAGGAGACAGGGCCGTGGGGGGCCTCCGACTCACCCCCTCTGCCCACTCGGGGTGCTCAGGGGAACAGTGTGAGGAGACAGGGCCGTGGGGGGACCAAGGGGGCAGGTAAGGAGTTGAGCAGAAACATGGAATGAGCTCTGTCGTTCCCCCACCCCCTTCATAGACATGTGCACACTCGTGCACACATGCTTGCACACCCCTGGCTCACACTCCAGCCCTGGGTTTCTGTTACAACCAAGACAGAAGCAGAACACAGAGACACACTGAGATTCACTCTCAGAACAGACTCCCCAGTCACGTCACGTCAGATACTCGGAACTTGGAACCAGTGGTTTGGTGGCCGGGCCAGCCCACAAAGCCTTTTCACTACAAAATACGCTGTAAGTACTACATATGTGCAATAAAAAGTAATGGGAAACACGCTCTATGTAACAATATTTAACCAAAAACAATCGAACTGAAGTAAGTCCCAGTAAATTTTTATCCTGAGTGCCGATGCAACGGCCTGAGGGGGCCAGCCGGGCGAGCGCAGGCCGCGGACCGGGAGGGGACTCGGGGGTCCCGGGGGCCTTCCGGGCACAGCCCCGGCTCATCCCCTGCCCTCACCCCTCCCGTCTAACTGCCTGCCCTCAGGACCACTCGCACGGTTCCTGGCCGTGAGGAGCGCCGTGTGGTGTGGGGGGTGTGAGACACAGGTGTGAGCAGGGGGCGCAGAGCCGTCGTGGGCCACCAGGAGTGAAAGACAGGGACACAGCCACAGGCGCGTGTGCAGTGAGTGTGTGCACGCTGTGAGTGTGAATGTGTGCGAGCGCTGTGCGGAGGGTGTGTGCGCGGGCTGGGGCTGGAATCGCCCACGGTGCGGGCGGAGGGGAAGCTGCACACGCAGGCACACCCACGTCTCCGGCTTAACCACCGCTGCTTCCGTGAGTGACACAGGCAGAGCCCAGGAGGGGAAGAACTTTCTATGTTTCAGGATATTTTTTTACTTAAAAAGGAAAAAAATCAAGGAAAAACCTACAAGCAACTTTAGAGTTGCAGACAGAGCTTATTTTTCCTCAAAGAGAAGTCAGCATTACCGCCTGATCAAAGCCCACTGACGGAACTCCCGTGAAGGCTGGTCAGCACCAGAAGGCCAGCAACAAACTAAAACGAAACCAAAACGGGCTGTCCCGAGCCAGAGACGCCGGGCAGCGGCGTGGCCGGGGACAGGGCGGCGCGGGCCCCGCGGACCCTCAGGGCCCCTGGTGGGAGCAAGCAAGGCAGCAGCCCCGGGTCCTGCCCGCCCCAGGCTGCCCGCCGCCCGGCCCAGGGATGCCAGCCTTCCCCACGTCACCCCATTGAGTCTCATCTCACAGCCAGTGGCTGCGTCGCACCCACGGGCTGTGACCACTCTGAATGCTCGTGGGGGCCAGAAGCAGGCGTGAGGCCGTCCAGACGCAGGTCGTGAACCGAGGCCAAAGCTCGGCACGGGAACAGTGACGGGCCTGCCCATGGCTCTCACCAAGGCCCGGGGCACTGCAGTGGGTGAGCAGACTCACATGCTTCACAGACAGCCTCCTAGAAAGAGCAGGTGAAAGTGACCTGTCCTGGCCAAGAGGGGCACAGCCTACAGAGAGTTCAGCAAAGAATAAAACCAAAGAGCTGTTAAACACCACCCATGGAGAAATAACTTAAGGACGAAAACGATGCTCAGACACCCACCCCAGGCCCCCTGCTCTGGCGCCTAGCCCCTGGGTAGAGAGGAGAGAGAGACCGTCTGGCCGTACACCTCCCACCAGCCTTCTACAGCACACGCCCACTCACACTCGGGCCGCCAAGCAACGCCAGCCCCACCCCTGCAGAGCCACCTGGAAGCCTGAGCTCCGTGTAAGCCCGCTGCGTGTCCTCTCAGCCGGGGGTGAGGGCCCAGGTGCCTGGGCCAGCTGTCCACAGGAACACGGGCGCCAAGAGCCAGTCTGCGTGCTCTTCCACCGATAACAAATCATGCTTGTGTTGCTCTTAGAATGGGGTTTTCTGCATTAAAACTGCAAACAACAGAAGCAGAGAGAAGAAGGGATGCGCTCACCCCAGCCCAGGTGCTCCCCACCCTGCAGACACACAGGGGCACCGAGGTTCACAAGGCTTTGAGGCACGAGGAACCAGCCAATACCCATGGGTCACAAACGCTCCCAGCTAGAGCAGGGGCTGTTTTCCCCACACAAAGCCTGACCAAGCCCTCCAAGGGGCCCTGGTGGGCTCTCCACAGCGTCCCAGGGACCCCCTCTCAAGACCCCTGCGTGGAGAAAACACAGCAGAGCGTGAGCACCCACGGTGATGCTCACCCCCTGGCTGCGAACCGGCCTGCCCTCGCCCGTCTGGACGGCGGCCTTGCTGGAGGGACACCTCACCCAGAGACGCCTGCAGGCTGTAGCCTGGCCCAGCCCGGCCAAAGTGCCCAGTGCCTGGTGTGAGGTCATAGCTGTCCCAGCCCCGGTTGTGGTCAGGGACAGCACTGTGCTCCGCGGAGCACCCCGGACCCGCCACTGGACTTCTGAAAGGGGGCTTGGCCCGTCCTGCCTCCCCAGTGCTCCTGGCACCCTAGAGGCCCAGGGAGTCGCAGCTCAGGCTGGCCACCCAGCGCCTCCCTGCACAGCCGCCTCTGCCGAGCTGGCCCTCACCGTGCTGGCTGATGCTAAGTGATGTCACTCACTGTTGCCATCGCAGCAGTGTCTGACCTTGGCTCTGAAGACAGTGAGGCCCTCCCAGGACGTGGCCCTCCCAGGAAGCTTAACCAAGATGCACTGCTGGGCCACGGGGGCCACGCCCGGCTCCCCTTCTCTGCACCACTGAGGCAGACGGGTGCGACTTGGGCACGCCTGCGTGGCAGCCACGGAAGGCGACAGCGCCGGCAAGCGGCTCGTCAGCCTGGACCTGGAGCCGCCCCAAAGCCCCACCCCACACACCAGCCCAGGGCCGGAGCCTCAGACGGGTCCTGCACGACCACCTCGACGAGTCCCAGGCCGGGAAGGCAAGTCTCCAGGGGGCTGGGGCTCTCACCTAATCTGAGGAAGGGTATACTCTCCAAGTTACCCTCTAGAAAAGGCAATCTATGTTCCTTCCACAATCTCATCAAAGAAAACAGCAGCTTTGGTCTCTCATACTCTTGGCAACACAGGGCAGTGGGGAGCCAGGGGCTTCGGCCAGATGCACCTGACTTCAGTCCCCACCTCATCCCTTCCAGCTGAGAGGCTCGGGCAGTGTTTCTGGTACCCGTGCCTCCGCCTTCCTTTCTGTGCAATGAGAGCCGGATGGTCCCCACCCCGTGGGCACCGGGGGATGGGAGCCTGTGGGCAGCGCCGGCTTCGCTCTCCCTGTACATGGCTGCATCTGCAGTCCTGCCTTCAGCGCCTGAACTGCTGTCAAACGCACATTTGAAAAAAGAGACAGAGAAGAAGCCAGAGGGGTCGTTAGGTCTTCCCTGGGGGCCAGATCATGGCATAGACGACTCCCTCTCACAGCATTCAGGTGGTTCCTCATTCAAAACACAGGAAAACGCTCATGAGGCAACCACTGAAAAGGAGGTAATAAAGAGGTTTTCAGTTACTCGGTAACTCGCTCACACAATGCAAAGTCAAAAAACAGGGTACTAATTGTACATCAAGTATGTCCACAACCATGAATTTTTTTTCAACCACTCATTTAAAAAAAGATGGAAAGAAGTATAGCAAATCTTAATACAGGGGCTGTACTTGGTGGTATCGGTTTTCTCTTCATTCTTTATAGAATATCTAAATTTTCTACCATGAGCGTGTATCATTTTTAGTTCAGAAAAATACTTCACAAATGAATCATCTAAAAGGCCAAGTCCTAGATAAGATGCACAGGGAAAAAAAGATTTTGGTGAAGACCTCCTAAAGCAACTGTACACCCCGTCCAGTCCCCAATCAGTTTTTATTGTGGTTGTTGGTGACACAGTGCCCAAATGTCATTCATCAACCCATTAAAATAATACATTTGACAACATGAAAATTAAAACAGGAAGGTCTGAAATGCTCTTTCAGGTTGGCTGCATCTTCACTCCCGTCCAGGGTCCAGATAGGGATGGGACACCTTGCCGAATGAAACTAAAGATTTTACGCTTACGACTTTACGGGTTGATGACACTTTCGAGAAAAACAAACAATAAGCAGTAACTAAGTAAGTGAGCCTGCCTGAGCGACTCCTGAATTCTGTGCCCGGTACGTAAGAGACCTGCTGGGCTGGGCTGGGCTGGTGGGCGTGCGGCTCCACCACGGCTGAGCCAGCACTCGGGAGAGGCTGGAGAGGCCGTCCTCTGAGTCAGGGAGGCGGTGAGGAGGCCCGGCTGTGCGCGGTATGGCTGCCTCCCCAAGTTCTTGCTGAGACCCTGGGCCCTAAGGTGACGCTGCGGGCGGGTCCCCGGGGCAGGGCCTTGTGGGGGGAGCGGTGCGCTTCCTGCCTCTCTGTCCACCTCACGACGACACAGCAGGAAGGCAGCCGTCTGCGGGCCGGGGGGAGAGCGCTCAGCACACAAGGCTCCGCAGCACTGCACCCTGGCCATGGACTTCCAGCCTGCAGAGCCGCGAGGAACAAACGTCTGCTGCGTGAGCTGCCGAGTCCCGGCTATCTTACGGCAGGAGTCCAGAGGGACCAAGACAGAGGGCCCAGCCAGGTTACGGTCACAGGGAGAGCGCTTAACAGAGGGACCACGTACAGGGGTGCGGGGAGGGCTCTGTGGGAGCTCCAGGCTGGCACCCGGGGAGGAAGACGCTGTGCGGGCAGTGACCTGAGGCCCAGGACAGGGCCGACTAGGAGGGCTCTGAGACGGAGACCCCAGACATCCCTGCTCTTCTCAGCGCCTGCCAGGGTCCCGCTGCCAGGGGACCTGGGGCTGCCAGCAACAGAGTCACCAGGACCGCACCCCAGCCAGGGCTTGAGTGGATAGGAGAGGGGAGCACCCCAGAGGGGCTCGAGGGGACAGGAGAGGGGGGCACCCTAGAGGGGCTCGAGGGGACAGGAGAGGGGAGCACCCCAGAGGGGCTCAAGTGGACAGGAGAGGGGAGCACTCCAGAGGGGCTCGAGGGGATAGGAGAGGGGAGCACCCCAGATGGACTCAAGTGGACAGGAGAGGGGAGCACCCCAGAGGGAAAAAGCACACCCCGCCACATCCTGCCAGCAGAGCAAACAGCCTGCCCTGGGCTCCTCTGCCAAACTCTTATTTCTTGCATAAAAATGTGAATGTTGGGCTAAGTTACCCTTATACGAACAGTTTCGCTTGATAGCACTCTCGGCTTCTTTCTTATTTAGCTCTTTAATAAATGACTGTCTCTTCTCCATTTTTATTTATGAATGTTTGTTTCCTTGTTATATTTGCTAGTTTCACCTCAACCTCATAAATTTAATTTGTTGTTTCAAATTCTAGCAGCAGAATTGCTTTTTAAAATGCCGGAAAGCCATCACTTTAGAGCTGAGGACAGAAACACTGGGTTTGCTCATAATTTATTTCTTCTAGTTCTGGAAGCAAAATGCTGGCTTTCCAAGTGCTGCAGTGAGTAAAACACCAGGGAATTTCATGCTCCCCCTGGGGGTTGGAGGAACTCTGCTCTGGACAGTGACTAAACACCACGCACAGGCGGCTCTGGATCGGTGTCAGGCTTTTAGGGAGCCCTGTGGGCTGCTTTATTTTCACGCGTCACAGAGCAAGCAGCCACGGCTGGGCCCCGACTCTCACTCTGGAACAGTCTTCAAGGCTCTCCTTCTGTTTGCCGCGTCGTTAATGAGCACATTTATAGGCCTTTATTTTCCGTGATTTCCCTCTGAGCCACTCATCTGCTCTGGTGCTGAAGGCATCTGTGGAATCCCACTAGTGGACGCCTCACATCTGAGTTCCCGCGTGCCCACACCAGCCAGGGCACACCTCGAGTTCCCAGAAGACGTGCGTGTCCCAGGCGTCCAACGCGGCTCACACACCTGCTTCAGGAACAGATGGGATGACCCCTGAGCTCCGCGGTGCCTGGGCCCCAGGGGTGGGTCTCGCGGTCCCTGCGTGGACAGGAGCAGGGCCCTACCCCGGCAGCAGAGGTGGGGCTGGGCCCTCTGCGGCTCTGAACCCGCTGGCACGCTGCGCTCCAGAAAGGAGCGTGTGTTGCGTGGTCCAAGCAGAAGGGTGCGGGGAGAGGCTGGCTGGGCCTGGGAGGGACGGCTGCTGTTGTCCATGGACACAGGCCGCGTGTGGACACCAGGCCCAGCGCTCCACCCTCTCACCTGGAAATTCAGTCACGCAGACTCGGCGCCCACTCTCATCTTAGAGGTGAGACAGAGGGCGGCAGGCTGGCTGCCCTGCACCCTGAGGTCTCACCCCCAAGCCCACGCCCTCACTCTTTCCAAACCCAGGGGGGTGATCGCCCATTAGCTTCCAAAAGCTCTGGAGGGAACGAAAGCAAATCCAAGGAAAACCACGCTCCTGGGTGTTAGCTGTAATTCTCCACAGTTAGATGCTGAAAAGATTTACACTGATAACAAACTAGAAAACTGGCACATTTTTCCACGAAATATTTCTCCAAATTGCATCTAAAAATATGACTATGAATTCAAATGAGCCTGAGAATCTTTTGAAATTTATATTCAAATATACTGAGATGTGGATTTACTATTTATCTTATTCACGTTTTCTGTGCTTTAAGCCACAACTAATAGTAATATTGGTTGTCTGCATTTAACTTACAAATTTACCCCAAATTGGCAAGGTGCTTGCCTTGTAAACAGCCTAGGGGCTGCTCCTTTAAAAGAGGTGTTTCATTTCCAGTGAGAAGTCACCCTGAGCCGCTCAGCACCGCAGGTGGGAACGCAGAACCTGGCCGACCCAGCCCCCACGCGAGTCCACAGAGGAAACCCTGACAGCCGAGGGCACTGGGCCCCCACCTCTGGGCAGGGAGGAGAAGGTGTCCGAAGGGCCGCTGCTGGGCGGAGGAGGGGCCCAGAGGCCTGCAGAGAACACGCCTGCAGCGCTGGCCAGGGCGGGCCTGCTCCGCCGCCCTCTGAGGGGCCGTCTCCGCACCGTCTGCTCCGGACCTGGGCTCTGGGCTCTGGGCCGTGCAGCATCCGCTGGAGCCGGCGTGCCAGACCTCACCGCATGGAGCTGCACCCACAGTGCTGTGCCCACTGTCAGGAAGGCGCTTGGCCCTGGCTGTTGCCGCACGTCACTCCCGCTGCCCGGGTTTATGTTTCCTGCCTCCTTACGCTGCGGGGTCCACTCCAGGGTCACTGCCATCTCCCTACAGAGGGCCTCTGACACCTAAGTCACTGCCCTCGGCCCCAAACAGAAGACTCCAGCGTTGAGTCACTTTCCTGGGGCTGCACAGGCCACTGGCTCCCCACCCGAGTCTACAACACAGGCCATGGTGGCCGGGGGGCCCCATGGGCGAGGGGGCCAGGCTGTGTGACCCCCATCTCCCGGAAATGGTGAGGAGTGGGGTCTCTGAGGTGGCCTCCCCCATGCCTGGGGACGTCGAGCACAGCTCCCGCCCTCCTCCAGCACTGCAGACCTGGGGCAGGTTGCGGGAGATGGCCCCAGGCCTTTCTGCACCCCTGGAGGTGCTCACACAGCTCCCCACCGCTGGAGCCTTGTCCACCCTCAAAATCTCACCAGCTTTTCCTTCCACTTGGATCAACCAAACAGTATTCTGTGCCCACATCTGTCTACAGGGTTATGCCTTCAGTTCTGGTCATCTGATGTCTAGTGAGAATATGTCACATTTATCAAGTACTTCTTGAGTCCCATCCACAGAGTGCTGTCCGTAATGACCTCATTTAATCCTCACGACAACCTGTGAGACAGAAGTTCCCATTTTGCAGATGAGGACACAGAGGTTCTGAGACGTTGAATGATCAGAGGCTGCTCATCCAGCAGCAGGGCTGGGGCTGGAATCCAGGCCTGCTTGAGACTGTACGGCCACAAACCCCCGAGCAAACCTGCTCTCAGAGTGCACAGCCCTCCCAGCCTGCATCCACTGGCCTCTCCTCTGGAAGATGGAGGTTGCAAATGTCATTGCAAATTTGGTTGCAAATGTCGGGGCGACACTCCGGGACTTCCGGAGGACTTTGCATCGCCATGTGCCACCTGAAGTGCCAAGAGTCAGGGCTGAAATGGCAGGGAACCATGGGTGTGATCTGCCAGGAAGCACGGCGCATGGAGTGAAAGTCACTCAGTCGTGTCTGACTCTGTGACCCCATCAACTACACAGTCCATGGGATTCTGCAGGCCAGAATACTGGGGTGGGCAGCCTTTTTCCTTCTCCAGGGTATCTTCCCAACCCAGGAATCAAACCCAGGTCTCCTGCATTGCACAGATTCTTTACCAGCTAAGCCACAGGGGAAACCCATGGCAAATGGAACTTGTTTTTAAAATTCAAGTCAAAACACCAGACAAGCAGCAGTTATTCGCCCAGCCCTGCTGCACCCCAGGGTCAGGTGCCCCCTCCTCCCATCATGCTGAGCAACCGAGCGTCACCACCACAGAGATGGGCGATGGGCTGAGCCAGGTGAGCTTGCACACAGCACGTCGTCAAGACAGGAAACGTGCTGCCGCCCAGATGAGCCTGACTCTGCGGCTGCCGGGCTGCCATTCCCTGAGCTCTGCAGACTCTGGCTGTGACTCTGCCAAGGAGAGTAGGTAGGACAGTAGGTAGTGTTTTAAGGCTCAGCAAGTGAGTCGAAGAAAATCGAAATCCTCGCTAACGCTTGCCACGGTTGAGAATGAAAACGGCTGCAGTGCTACGAAAGGAGACTCTGCTGGAAGGAAGAGGGGCCAACATGGAGAAACTGAGACTAAAGAAGGCAAAGGAGGAGCCAGGCTTCACCCCTGCACGGCACCTGCACGGAACTTAGGATGGTCACTACACTGTGGTTTGTTACATTGATTTATGCAGCAAACTGGTTTAACCTACTTGTGACCACAGACACTGCTGTATTACAAGCATCCATCTTCAACTACCCGTTGACGTGCTAACTACTAACATGCATATATACACACACACACATCAAATAAGAGCCCTAACGAAGAGCAGATGCAAAAATGTGTCTGTCTGGCCTTAGTTCCATTCTTTATAAAAATTGAACTGGATCTGTTTTCTAGATTTTTCATCAGCTCCCTTACTTTTCTTAGTTTCTTACTGACTTCTCAGCCTGGTCTGGAACATCAAAGAACCACACGCTCAGTTGAGCGTGGTCCCTGCCCTCTGGCGAGGATGCGCGGAGCAGGAAGGTGCCCACGAGGAAGGGCAGCGCCAGCCCCTATCTTTCAGCTCGACGCTCAACCCCACGATCCCCTCCATCACAGTCTCACCACCGTCCCGCATCCTGCCTGGCCCTTGTCTCACCGCAGCCATCCGCAAGAGGATTCTTCCAAAGGGGCTGCAGCATGTGGAGCCTGCACATCGCTCCAGTGCCAGCCCTTCCGGCCTCTTGGCAACACCACGGCAATGCCAGGGAGCCAATGAAGGGGGGCACAGCTTGCCCCCAAAAGGGGGCGGGTGGGGCACAGCTTGGCCACGTCAGTGTTCCATCGAGCCCTCCCTATCTTCTAGAACAACTGTCAGGGCACACAAAGCCCGGAAGCCCTCTAGTTCCTAGGTAGCCTCCAGCCTCCCTCCAGTGACACGCACGTGCCAGTCCCTTCGCTTCCCGCTCCCTTCCCAGCACAGAGACAGTCACTTTCAGCCCAGACAGACATCTGCAGGGCCTCGAATTAGCGCCCTCTCAAAACAGCACCACGGAGCTGCTTCCTGAGCCCTGCACCAGCTACTGGAGCCGCACAGATGCAACACGGGCCCTGGAGAGACCTCGTGGAGGGGAAGCAAGGGCCCCCAGGCAAGCAGCAGGTGACCGGGCACTCTGCTCTAAACTGCTGTCCCCCGGGATCGCTTCATGCCCCCTCTTCCTTCAAGACTCCCAAATGTTACAAGATGTAACTGAGGAGCAATTACAGCTGGAGACCACGCCAGGGAGACTCCGCACCCGCTGAGCCAGCAAGCTCCGCCAGAAGCAGGAGCAGGATGTGAGGCTGGACCTGGCCTCCGGCACCCTCGCTGTCCTCCCCTGTCCAACCGGAAACACGCCTCCCACTCAGGGCCCAGTTCTGAACTCTCCCATGAGAAGCTAAAGGTGATTCCGTGCCCAGGTGGGGCCTTTGCTGAAACAAAGGTGCACAGCTCCTTTGTGATGCTTCCTTTGATCTGTGAATATAAGCTGTGGGGTCTGATGAGTTTTTGTTTTTGCTTTGGCTGCCGGGAAGCTCAGAGCTCACCTCACTATTAAGACATAACCGTGTCACGTCTGTTAGCAAAGCATTTACATTTTCACTGCAACATCTGCACGCTGGGCCTCTACCAAAATGTCTGGCCCCGAGCAGCTGGCCACTGCCAAGGGAGAGGCCAGTGATGGTCCAGCCCACTGAGCGCCTCCTAACTTGGATGTGCTCCACTGCGTTTCAGTCACTCCTCCCAACCCTTGGGGCAGGGATTGCAGGGCCCACTTTACACTTGAGGAAACCGAGATGCAGAAATGCAGACGTACAAGGGGCATGTCACCTTCTCACTCTCGGAGGAATATCTCAGGAGAGCCAGGCCTGACCCCTCACCATCACCCCGGGAGAGCCCTCAACAAACTGGACAGCAACACGCCCAGAGGCTCAGTCCGGCCTGCGTCACGTTCTAGGGGACTCTGAGATGCCAACAGGGCATGGTGACAGTAAGTGAGGAGTCTGGGGTCGGGCTGTGTCCTGGGAGCAAGCAAGAAAGCAGCAGGAATCACGGCCATGGACACACTCTCCTGGCTCAGGGGCACAGAGGACTCAGCTTCAGCTCCACGGATGAGAACGTGCCAGCATCTTGAGAGTCCCACTCGCCCTGGAGACGGGGGTTCCTGTGCCACAGTCTCTGAGCACAGCTTTGGACCGTTCACAAGTCACTGCTGGCAACGTGCATGCAGCCTGGAGGCGTCCACTGGCTGCTCTCCAAGGTCACTCTCTGAAAGCACGTGCTCGCTGGACAGAAGCAGCCTCTGTCCCCTGAGAAATAAGTGAAATATGTCTGAGGTGATCAGAGGGCCAATGCGGAGGAAGGAGACTGGCCAGCATGACCTTCCATGGGAGCCCCGCTGTCACCCCACCGGGTGCTGCCTGTGCCAGCAGCCAGGAGGGCACGGGCTGAGAAGGGCGCCTGTGTCTGCAACCATCAAGTCAGAGGTCACACCTGCCCTCCCCAGGGCACGTGCATGACAGGTGGTCACAGGTCACACCTTCCCTCCACAGGGCATGCACAGTGCTCACACCTTCTCTCCCCAAGGCGTGCACAGTGGTCATGGGTCACACCTTCTCTCCCCAGGGCGTGCACAGTGCTCACACTTTCCCTCGCCAGGGCGTGCACAGTGGTCACAGGTCACACCTTCTCTCCCCAGGGTGTGTACAGTGGTCAGGGGTCACACATTCCCTCCCCAGGGCATGCACAGTGCTCACACCTTCCCTCACCAGGGCGTGCACAGTGGTCACAGCTTACACCTTCCTTCCCCAGGGAGTTCAGTGGTTACAGCTCACACCTTCCCTCTCCAGGGTGTGCACAGTGGTCAGAGGTCATACCTTCCCTCCCCAGGGAGTGCACAGTGGTTACAGCTCACACCTTCCCTCCCCAGGGAGTGCACAGTGGTCAGGGGTCACACCTTCCCTCCCCAGGGAGTTCAGTGGTTACAGCTCACACCTTCCCTCGCCAGGGCGTGCACAGTGGTCAGGGGTCACACCTTCTCTCCCCAGGGCGTGCACAGTGGTCACAGGTCACACGTCTCCCCAGGGCGCTTGCACGCTGAGTGGCTACCTGCTGGGCAGGAGGGCAGCTGCGTCCAGTGCCCCCTTCCCCCAGAGCGAGGCCATGGAGCAGGTGCAACGGGCAGGCTGTTGAGCAGCCGGAGATTCACAGAGCTGCCCTCTGGCCTGCACTCCTCTCTGCAGACCTCTGTCCACTGTCCCGCTTAGCGCACACCAGCAACCCCATGGCACTGACTTCTCTGCAGGGAGAGCTGACTTTTTCCAAGTTGTTTTATTCTTGCTTCCTCTTCTGGAAGACCCAAACCCCCTCAGAATGGTCTTCAGGTAGGTCAGACAGCCTATTTCCCTTGGAAGTGGAGGACCTTTACTGCAGAGTCTTGGAAGCGCTGAGTTCACGGCGGCAGCCAGCATTCCCTGAGTGCCTTCACAGCTGCCAACCTAAGACCACCCGCAGCCCCGCCCCGCCCATGGTGCTTTGAGGACACTTGCCAGGGCTGCACTGGGCTCCATGCACCAGTTTACAGAACAAACCTAAAGGCTCACCGAGCCCCCAGGAAAGCTGTGGTCCCTGACTACAAGCCTCATTTTGCCTTGTGTGTGCCCTCAGAAGGCAGAGATAACCACCGCTGTGCTCCTCCCCTGGGGTTTCCTGTGTGGATCCAGTTCCTCCTTGAATAATGCAAGGGCAGTGGACCCACAGAGGCCGGCAGAGCTGGAGTCCAGGGCAGGAGCCCAGAGGGCGCAAGACACGGCCTGGTGTCAGTTACGATGCAGCACTGAGCCAAACGCGGGTCTGGGGTGGGCCGGGCAGCTCCGTCCTGCCAGCCCCACAAAGCGGCCCTGCTGGACGCCCCCGTACAGGCCCGAGGGGGCCTGCCACCGTGCCCCCAAAGCCACAGGGAGCTCGGCTGCGGGGTTCCCATAAGTGCACAGGCCACAGTGGTGAAGGAAGCATTGTCCTAACGTTGCAAACATGGCCCCTCCCCCCGCTCCCCTCTGCACCCAGGGATCCCCCAGAGGCCCCTCTGGCAGCCGTGGACCTGACCCCCCCACCCGACCCCAGAAGGCGTGCCGGCCCTACCTCTCGGGCCTGCGTGGCCTCTTGCAGGAGCCGGGACGTCCCTGGGGTTGCTCCCAGGACGCTGCTCTTGCCTAGAAAGTGCTCGACCGCAGCTGGCGCCTGTGCCGGCCTGCAGCGGACCTGCCCTCGGGGCGGAGCTGTGCAACCACGCTGAGATCCCTGCTGCCGGTGCCTCGCACCCAGGAGCGTTTGATTAGGAAGACACACTGCTCAGAGACCCGCACCTGGGCATGGGCTTTGGGAAGGGGGCTTGTCCCTGGGCCCCAGCCCTCACCTGCTGTCTGTAAAGTGGAGGTTGAGTCCTTTCAAGGACACACAGGGCAGAAGTGGAGCTGCTCTGCTTGGCGCTGGCTGGGGTGGGCTATCACCCGACGCGCCCGCCCAGGCTGCCCACGGTCTGCCAACCCCCTGAGGCGGCCCTGCACCCTGACGGCTGCCGCAGAGCCGGCAGGAACATCCCCGTGTGTCGGCACCAGGAGGAAGCCTAGAAGCCTCGGTCTTGTAGGTGAGAACGGAACTTGGGAGGAAGACGCAGAGGACCGGAGTACTCCTGGGAGCCCCGGTGGCAAGGAGGGCGCCTGCTGCACGGACGGCCTGGCACCCAGGCTTCGGGCCCCACAGTCACCGCCCGTGAAGGTTCGTGAAGATGGCTGTTCTGTCACGCGGAGGAGGAAAACAGCCTCAGCACACTGCGCGGGTGACGCGGTGGCTGTGGCCCCAGTGAAGGGGTGAGGGCAGTTTCTCACGGCGACCCGGTCAGAGCAGGCCCCCCGCCTCCCCAGCCCGGGACGGCAGGGAGGGGCGCAGGCAGCCACTGCACAGGGCCGCGGCCCAGGCCTGGGGGTGCAGGGCTCCACAGGACACCACGCGCGGACGCCGCTTCAAAACCGAATCCTCCCTGCTCTTCTCTTCCCATTTATCCACTTTAACATTTTCAATGTGATAAAAAGCACATTTCACAAAATTTACCACCATGATCATTTTTAAGTGTTAAGTATTTGCACATTTTGTGCAACAGACCTCTCCAGCTTTCCCATCTTACAAATCTGAAACTCTGTCCCCACGGAACACAAACTCTCCACCCCAGTCCCTGGCCCCACCATTCTGCTTTCTGTCCACAAGGCTGATGGCTCCAGGGGCCTCATACAAGTGAGTCATAGCGCTTGTCCCCGGGGGACTGGCTCATTTCCCTGCGCATAATGTCCTCTAAGTTCAGATCAAGGCTGACTAATATTCCACAGTGTGGAAGGACCACTCATCCCTCGATGGGTACTTGGCTCACTTCCCCAGTCTGGCTCTGGTGAATAACACTGGTGTGAACGTCAAGGACCTCTCTGAAGCCCTGCTTTCAGCTATTCTGGATATAAGAAGGGGGCATATGTTCATGTTTACATTACATGATTTCTACTGAGGTGATGGAATGATAAGTAAACGTTCTGACCCAGTAAGGGGAAACACACAGCCTTGCCTTTAGTTTGTCGTCAGGGGAAAGTGGAACTGGTATTTACTGAGTAACAAGTAGGGGCCGAGCTCTGGGAGCTCAGTGAGTGGGGACAGCAGGGCCGCCCTCTGCACACCCGGGACCAGGCGCCGCACGGAGTCCCGAGAGACTGTGGGTGCAGTCCAGCCGCCCGCCCCACCATCAGACAAGGAAACCCCCAACACGCCACCAGAAGCAGGATGTGGCTCCTCCCGCCTAGGACAGAGCTGACAAGCACAAACTCCTCCTCTCCAGGTGCGGCCCTAGAAATGCGGAATCATGGCTCCAAACCTGCAGCCGCATTCTGAGGCGTCCCCCAGTGACTCCATCACCTCTCAGGTGGAGAATCTCTGTGGAGACAGAGGCTGCTTGCCAGGCAGGCGTCCCTGTGGCGAATGTGCCACTCCTGAGATCACACGGGATTCTTCAGCGGGGACTCCACGGTCTGGGTGAGTGTGGGCAATGGGAAAGCAACCTGAAGGCTGTGCACAGACGGAGGTCTCTGGACACCTCAACAGTGAGACCTGCGAGCATAGGTCTGGGGCCATGGGAGCCAGCACGGAGGCCAACGGACATGAGTCCTCCTGAGACCACCTGACCCCCGCCCCCGTCTTCTGAGATGGAGAGGGGCTTGAGCCCTGTCTCCACCTACCTGCACCCAAAAGGGACCAGTGAACCAAGCCCACACGGCCGCACCCAGAGCCTGTGTGAGGGCCTCCTCTGCCTTCCACAGTCAGAGCCAGCGCTCGAGGGACATTTCCCTTCACCCTCGGGCGTTCAGGGCTGACAGCACGTGCTGGCGCTGGCCCGGGAGGCTGGGGGGAGACCACGACGGCTGAGCAACATGGTGAGCAGGAGGCACTTCAGTCCCCAGCGGCTCAGTAGTTCACAGAGCCTGTCCTCTGCTGTGCCGCCACCCCCTCTTCCTCGGGGCTGGAAGGCCTGCAGCAGGAATCCAGGCTGGAGCATGTGAGGGGGCGCAGGGCCACACCAGGATGTGACAGAAGCCAGCTCTGTGGACGGAGCAGGTTAGTGCCAACCAGAGATGTACACGCCTTCCTCACTCTGAGCACTGTCTCCTTCAAAGGCATGCAGTATCTCCCCGCTCTGAGGCTGTGACACCGAGCAGGACGCTGGGAGGGCCTTTCTGGGGACAGAGCCCCCTTATGCCCCAACCTTTTGTTTCTAAAAGAAGGTTTAGCCTCCTGGGTCTTCCCCAAGTTGCAAAGAGCAAATTTAATCAGAAAAATGAGAAAATGTAAAAACAAAAACAATCAAGAAAGACAAAACAGTAAAGAGTTGAGACATATAACAAAGTCAAGGACCTCAGAGGCCATAGATAATACCTGAACCATAGGAGCTATTCTGCAAAGATGGCAAGCCCACCAGGGGAAGGAGCTAATGCTGATACCAGCACACAGAGCCTGGGCCGGCTGGAACCAGACGCTGGTGATTGAGGTCCCCAAAATATCGCCCTGATACCTCACCACCAACAGAGAAGTGTGCACAGGCTGATGACAACCCTGGGACTCTCTCCCTCACCACCAACAGTCAGAGAAGTGTGCATAGGCTGATCACAAACCCTGGGACCTTGTCCCTCACCACCAACAGTCAGAGAAGTGTGCACAGGCTGATCATGACCCTGGGACCCTCTCCCTCACCACCAAAAGTCAGAGAAGTGTGCACAGGCTGACCATACACCCTGGGTCCCTCTCCATCACCACCAACAGTCATAGTGTGTGCACAGGCTGATCACACACCCTGGGACCCTGTCCCTCACCACCAACAGTCAGAGAAGTGTGCACAGGCTGATCACTACCCTAGGACCCTCTCCCTCACTACCAACAGTCAAGAGAGTGTGCACAGGCTGATGACAACCCTGGGACCCTCTGCCTCACCACCAACAGTCATAGTGTGTGCACATGGTGATCACAACCCCAGGACCCTCTCCCTCACCACCAACAGTCAGAGAAGTGTGCACAGGCTGATCACACACCCTGGGACCCTCTCCCTCACCAATAACAGTCAGAGAGTGTGCACAGGCTGATCACACACCCTGGGACCCTCTCCCTCACCTTGTATTTAAAGCCCCTCCCCTGAGAGCCATCAGGGACTTCGGGTCTTTTGAGCCCGAGCTGCCCACTCTCCATGCTTGGCCCTGCAGTAAACACTGAACTTCCCCTCACCACAACCTCGTGCCACGAGACTGCTCTGCTGTGCATCCGGTGAGTGGGTCCAGGTTTAGAAATGCTGGCAGTTCTGTGTGTCCTACAGCAATTGTTCTCTGAGGCAGACAGTGGTCCTCCTGGCTGCAGAGAAACTGAGCGCCATGGCCAAACCCTCATGCACGGACCATCCACTGCCTCATGCAGTAAGGACAGTACCTGGGATGGAGCGACATGAGAGCCATAACCTCTGCCAACGAGGCAGGACCACAGACTCACAGCTGAAGTCTTGGGGGGCGGGGACAGGACCACAGACTCACAGCTGAAGTCTTGGGGGGCGGGGACAGGACCACAGACTCACAGCTGAAGTCTTGGGGGGCGGGGACAGGACCACAGACTCACAGCTGAAGTCTTGGGGGGCGGGGGGCAGGACCACAGACTCACAGCTGAAGTCTGGGGGAGGGAGGGACGGGGCAGGACCACAGACTCACAGCTGAAGTCTAGCGGGGACAGGACCACAGACTCACAGCTGAAGTCTTGGGGGGCGGGGGGCAGGACCACAGACTCACAGCTGAAGTCTGGAGGTGGGGGGCAGGACCACAGACTCACAGTTGAAGTCTAGGGGGGACAGGACCACAGACTCACAGCTGAAGTCTTGGGGGGCGGGGAGTAGGACCACAGACTCACAGCTGAAGTCTGCGGAGGGGGACAGGACCACAGACCCACAGCTGAAGTCTTGGGGGGTGGGGGAGCAGGACCACAGACCCACAGCTGAAATCTGGTTGGGGGGAAGACCACAAACTCACAGCTGAAGTCCTGGTGGGGCGGGGGCAGGAGCACAGACTCACAGCTGAAGTCTTGGGGTGGGGGGTGATGTTTCCTGAAGTGGCTTCTTGGAAAAGGCTGAATCACTGATGGATCATCCAGCATTAACTACTCACCAATGCCCTTTTCTTGAAGTGTGACACCGGAAGGATTCAAATGTAACGGACACAGGATGCTCAGGAAGAACCAGAAGCATAATGAATGCAATCCACATTCATGCAGCAGTGTGCAAATTGGCCTGATGTTCCCTAATTTGAAATCTGGGGGAGGCAGTGCCGACACCCAGCTGGTGCAGGCTGGAGAAACAACTGCGCTGCAAAACCTCAGGAACACGACTCGATGGCAATGAGCGCCTCTCCCAGACGAGCTAATCACGCCGCATTCAGCCGCGCCCGGCCGCTTGAATAGGAGCGCCGGACGTGCGCTCCTGCCTCTGGCATCTGGGCATCCTTGTCAGCGTGGGCCTGCAGCCTTCAGCGAGCCCCACAGCCTGAAACAGGTCCAGCTTGGCAGGAAAAGGGGAAGGGGGCCCGAGACCCCATGGGGCTCCACAGGCCCGCCTCACCTCCCTTCATTCCATTCCCCAGTGAATTTTGAAAAGATTCCCATCTTTTAATGAGCAGTCTTTTCTACTTACAGGCAGCACGTACATATGTTTAGAACCTGGAGTGGGGTGCTTCTTCATACCTGACATTCACTAGCTCAGTTGAGAGCTGAAGCCTGAATGCATCTATGGAACACCCGTCAGAGGAGCCCCCCAGCACAGGGCAGTGGCAAGGATTACAACAGACTGCAAGGACAGAGGGCAGGGCGGCGCAGGCCCACGGCAAGCTCTCCAGGGGCCAACCTTCCTCCGAGGATCGTTCACTGCACCACCAAAGACTAGTCCACCCCATTCTTTCCAACAGCTGCAGATTCTGTGGTATGAATACAGCACGCATTCAACGTCCTTCCAAAAAGGAAGTTGTTCCCAGGACCATTTTGTAACAGAAAAATGCAGCCGCAAAGATCTGTGCACGCGAGGATCTGTGCACATGAGGATCTGTGCACGTGAAGATCTGTGCAAAAGCTGAGGCGACCCCACTCCCACCAGGAGTAAAGAGGCAGGGGTGCCCTCACACCCCCGCGGGTCACCCCATGTTCTGCGAGGCGTGGAGACCGAACAAGAACGTGAGCAGCCCCCGTGCCCAGGGTGACACGTGAGCAGAGAGCCAGCCAGGGAGTGGCTGCCCCATCCCATCGATGGATGCCCTGGGGGCACCTCCCCGATCCCCTTACCCCAACTGTATCCCCACCTCCGTTTAGGTCCATTCTGCTTTGCCTTCACCTGCACGTGTTTACTTACAGGGCAGCTGAGGCCCAGCCCAGCCAGCAGACCAGTCCCTCACCCCAGAACAGGCTCCGGGACCTCAGTCAGCCGGAACACAAAGGAGGACGGGTGAGCATCTTGCTGAGCAGAGAGAAGCACACGCGAGCCTGAGAAGAACTGTGCTGTGGCCAGAGGGCCACGCTGTCCCTCATGCCACCTCTTGCTTCTCCACAGGGTCTGCATCTGGGAGAAGCCACCGGAGACCAGGTCCAGGCCCTGGGACAGACAGCAGCCCCAGGACGTGCCATACGGAGGGAGAGAGGCGAGGTCAGACCAAACAGGCAGGAGGCTTCCCCCTTCTAAACCGTTAGGGTCAAAAAAAAAAAAACCCGTTAGGGTCCCACGAGCGAAGGTGCCCCACGCTGCCTGGGGGCCACGCAATGGGATCTGACTGTACTTGCAGCAGAGTTACCTTTTAACTGCAAACATGCGGCTCATGCAGGCAGTATTTGTGACAAGACACAGTCAGTCAAAACAGAGCTAAATAAGCACCTTAGCAGTACTGCTATCCGAAAGGGGAGCTTTGCAGTAGACAGAGTCCCACCTGGAGGAGGAGATGGAGCCACCTCCACCGGCCAGTCACCTCCACCCAGGGCCCACCAGGCTCCGTCCAGCCCAGCATTAAGTGGCTGTGCCCACAGGCGTGCAGCTTCCCTGGGAAACCCAGCATGGTGAGGGCCCGTAACTGCACATGCGACTCACCCAGCCTCAGCCAAGCGTCCAGGTGGAGCCCCCGGAGCAGACTCGCTCTGCTGCGTCATGACTCCGCACAACCAACAGGAACAATCCGACTGCAGCGTTTGTGCAAAGCGCGCCTTCCAGGACCACAGGGGGAGGCACAGAGGGGCCTGCCTCCCTCATCTGAGCCCAAGCCCACTCATCGGCCACAGCAGCACCCCAGGAGGGCTTTGTCCGAGCCATCTCCTCCTCCTGAAAACCTCTCCCCGAGATTACAAACTGGTCTGAAGACACTGAAGCCCAACCACAGCGGGGGAAAAAGTCCTGTTAGCTCCTGAACACAGCGCACCAAACCCATCAGACGGAGGCTCAGCACCCACTGCAGAGCCCTCCAGGCCCGCACACGACCCCAGGGCCTGCCTCCCTGCCCGCGCCTGGGCTCACCCACAGGGCAGCCCACGTTCAACCCAGGGTGCTGACGTCCCTGTGCTTGCGACCTCAAAGGTGGGGGGCCCTGGACTGGCACAATCGGGGTCCTCTCTGAGCTCCCAGGCTCTCCCCCTTCGAACGTCTCCAGAGGAGAAAAGGATTTTCATCCTCACGGTGCGTGGGGCATGGCTCCCGGGTCCTTGCAGGTGACGACAGCGCTGTCCATGGCGGGTCCGTGAGCAAGGACTAAAGCCCTGGAAGTGACCCAGCGGTAATGGAGGCCGAAAGGCCTTCATCAGCTGAACGAATGAAACGCAGCTTCCGCTGCACGTCTCTGGATACATGTGGGGTTGCTTCCCAGCTTCTCTGTGCTTCCGATAGCCTGTCCTGTCACTGTGGCAACCAGGCTGGCTGAGGCCGCGCTGCCTGCGATTGCACTTCCACCCTCCGAGCAGAAACCATCAGACATTACCCAGGCAGCGTGTATTTTAGGAAGGCTTTTCATTATGGCGATGCAAAATGTCAAGGCTGACTCCGTGGGCTCCCTCCAGACCTCCAGGCTCACTCGTTATCTGACACACACACGTTCCTGACCTGTGCTGGGCGGCCTGGCCCACCCCTGAAAGCAGGCAACCCAATGTCCAAGTTAATTAAAGGTTGGAAATGCTGGAGGAAGGAAGGCGTCCAGGACAGACGGGGAGGCAGGCACCTCCTGCGGCGAGTGCCCGGGGAGGAGGAGCAGAGATGAAGGACTCAGCGAGGGGACATGCCCAGCCCCAAGGTGCAGGATGGATAGCAGGTTGTCCCAGGCGCAGAGATGACCAGCATTCCGCCAGCTACACCAGCTGACACAGAGCAAAGGGAGGTGACTCCTTTATGTATGAAAACTGGTGCTTACACATGGACATCACCGAATGGCCAACACCAAAATCAAATTGATTACGTTCTTTGTAGCCAAAGATGGAAAAGCTGTATACAGTCAGCAAAAACAAGACCTGGAGCTGACTGTGGCTCAGCTCATCAGCTTCTCATGGCAAAATTCAGGCTTAAACTAAAGAAAGCAGGGAAAACCACTAGGCCAGCCAGCAACGACTTAAATCAAATCCCCTGTGAATATGCACTGGAGGTAATGAATAGATTCAAGGGATTATATCTAGTAAACAGGATGCCTGAAGAACCACGGATGGAAGTCTATAATATTGTACAGGAGGCAGCAAACAAAACCGTCCCAAAGACAAAGAAAAACAAGAAGGCAAAGTGGTTATCTGAGGAGACTTAAAAACAGTTGACCAACTTAGACAGCATATTAAAAAGCAGAGACATTACTTGGCCAACAAAGGTCAGTCTAGTCAAAGCTATGGTTTTTCCAGTTGTCATGTATGGATGTGAGAGTTGCACTGTGAAGAAAGCTGAGTGCCGAAGAATTGATGCTTTTGAACTGTGGTGTTGGAGAAGACTCTTGAGAGTCCCTTGGACTGCAAGGAGATCCAACCAGTCCATCCTAAAGGACATCAGTCCTGGGTGTTCACTGGAAGGACTGATGCTGAAACTGAAACTCCAATACTTTGGCCACCTGATATAAAGAACTGACTCATTGGAAAAGATCCTGATGCTGGGAAAGACTGAAGGCAGGAGAAGGGGATGACAGAGGATGAGATGGTTGGATGGCATCATCAACTCCATGGACATGAGTTTGAATAGACTCCAGGAGTTGGTGATGGACAGGGAGGCCTGGTGTGCTGCGGTTCATGGGGTCACAAAGAGTCAGACACGACTGAGCAACTGAACTGAACTCAACTGAAAAATAGCTGAAGAATGAAAAGAAGTGAGAAGCAAGGGAGAAAGAGAAAAGTACATTCAAATAAACGCAGATTTCCAGAGAATAAAAAGGAGAGACAAGAAGGCCTTCTTCAGTGAACACTGCATAAAACTAGAAGAAGAAAAAAAACAACAGCAAAAGAGGAAAGACTAGAGACCTCTTCAGGAAAATGGGAGGAAATATCAAGGGAGCATTTCACCCAAAGATGGGCATAATAAAGGACAGAAATGGTAGAGATCCATTAGACGCTAAAGAGATCAAGAATGGAAAGATGGAAAGAATACACAGAAGCACTGTACAAAAAAGAGCTTAATGAACTGGATTACTACAAAGGTGTGGTCAGCCACCCAGAGCCAGACATTCTGGACTGTGATGTTAAGTAGGCCTTAGGAAGCACTGCTATTAATAAAGCTCGTGGATGTGATGGAATTCCAGTAGAGACACCAAAAGCCCTAAAGGATGAAGCTGTCAAGGTGTTGCATTCACTATGTCAGCAAATCTGGAAGACCCATTAGTGGCTATAGGACTGGAAAAGGTTAATCCTCATCCCAATTCCCAAGAAGGGTAGTACTAAAGAATGTTCTAACCGTTGGACAATTGCACCCATCTCCCATGCTAGTTTGGTCATGCTTAAAATCTTGCATGCTCGGCATTATGCAAACCAAGAACTTCCAGATGTTCACATGGGTTTAGAAAAGGCAGAGGAACCAGAGACCAAATTGCCAACATTCACTGGATCATAGAGAAAGCAAGAGAATTCCAGAAAATTTCTACCTCTATTTTACTAACTACATTAAAGCCTTTGACTGTGAATCATAACAAACTGTGGAAAGCCCTTAAAGAGATGGGAATACCAGACCCTCTTACCTGTCTCCTGAGAAACCTGTACGCAGGTCAAGAAGCAACAGTTAAAACTGCATAAAGAACAACTGATTGGTTCAAGATTGAGAAGGGTATGACAGGGCTGCTTGCTGTCATCCTGTTTGTACGCTGAGCATGCCATGGGAAATGCCAGGCTGGATGCATTCAAGCAGGAACCAAGACAGGCAGGGGAAACATCAACGACCTCAGATATGTGGATGATACCATTCCAATGGCAGAAAGTGAAGGGAAACTAAAGAGCCTCTTGCTGAGGGTGAAGAAGGACAGTGAAAGAGCCAGTTTAAAACTAAATATTAAAGAAACTAAGATCATGGCATCCGGCCTCATTACTTCATGGCAAGTAGAGGGAAAAAGGTGGAAGTAGTGACAGATTTCCTCTTCTTGGGCTCCAAAATTACCGCAGTGGTATGAAGTCAGAAGACAACTGCTTCTTGGCAGGAAAGCTACGACAAACCTAGATGGTGTATTGAAAAGCAGAAACATTACTCTGCCAACAAAGGTCTGTTTAGTCAAGGCTATGGTCTTCCCAGTGGTCACGTACAGTTGGGAGAGCTGGACCGTAAAGGCAGAGCTCCAAAGAACTGATGCCTTCAACTGCGGTGCTGGAGAGGACTCCTGAGAGCCCTTGACAGCAAGGAGGTCAGAGCAGTCAGTGTTGAGGGGAATCGCCCTGATACTCATTGGAACGCTCAAGCTGAAACTCTAGTATTTTGGTCATCTGATGTGAAGAGCCAACTCGTTGGAAAAGTCCCTGATGCTGGGAAAAACTGAGAGCAGAAGAGGGCGTTAGAGGATGAGACGGCTGGATGGCATTACTGATGCAATAGACACGAACTTGGGCAAACTCCAGGAGATGGCGAGGTCTGGGAGGCCTGGCGCGCTGCAATCTGGGGCACAAATGGTCGGACACAACTGGGCGACTGAACAAGTGTTTACAAACTGTATACCTATGAATACATCTAGTTAAACTTTCTTATTAGACAGACAGGGAAGCTGAGGTCCCCAGAGAGTAGAGAATTCAGTCACTCATAATATCACGAAACCTCTTCCTTTTTTTCTGTTACTCACAGACATGATAGAGGCATTAAATCCTTCCTTCTGGGGTCCTTGGTCTCGGAGGAAAAACAACAACTTTTAGACTAGATTTCCTTTTTCTGACATACAAGGGAATCTGCAGGGAAAGGAGGTCTTCAAATATTGCTGTCAGTCACACGCCTGATGTACACGCGGCACCCACTGTGATACTTACCTCAGACACCCAGAAAATTTCCGGGGGCAGACCATCCACCCGCCACACGCACAGA
The DNA here is from genome assembly GCF_003369695.1 of Bos indicus x Bos taurus. NCBI lineage: Eukaryota > Metazoa > Chordata > Mammalia > Artiodactyla > Bovidae > Bos > Bos indicus x Bos taurus. The sequence goes on along the minus strand of NC_040079.1, from coordinate 585,696 downwards.
AACGCTGCATCAGCAGTGCAGGGGTGCTTCGCGCAGTGCCTCGGAAGGCGCCGAGAGCAGAGCTTCAAAGCTCTCATCCCAAGGGGAAAAGCTTTGCTTCCTTTTTTTTTGTTATCTATATGGTGGATGTTAACTAACTTACTGTAATCACTTCATGATCAATGGAAGTCAAGTCATAATGCTGTACACCTCGAACTTACACAGTGCAGTATGTCAGCTGTATACAATAAAACTGAAATTTAAAACATAACTATTCCTTAAAATCGGAGAAGGCAGTGGCACCCCACTCCAGTACTCTTGCCTGGAAAATCCCAGGGGCGGAGGAGCCTGGTAGGCTGCAGTCCATGGGGTCGCTAAGAGTCAGACACGACTGAGCGACTTCACTTTCACTTTTCACTTTCATGCACTGGAGAAGGAAATGGCAACCCACTCCAGTGTTCTTGCCTGGAGAATCCCAGGGACGGGGGAGCCTGGTGGACTGCCGTCTATGGGGTCGCACAGAGTCAGAGACGACTGAAGCGACTTACCAGCAGCAGCATTCCTTAAAATAGCAGTCTGCATTTTTTTAATCCCACAAACGAGTAACCATTTTTTTTTCAGATTGGGAGAACCAATACAAAGTTGCCAAATCTTTACATTTCCAATTTAAAATGCTTAAAGAAAAAAAAACCCTACCAGCTGCTACCACAATCACGTCTTAGAAAAATCACAAGCATCAAAAAAAAGAGAGAAGACTTCCCTTTTGGCTCAGTAGTAGAGAATCTGCCCGTCAATGCAGGAAACATGGGTTCGAGCCCTGATCCAGCAAGACTCCACAGGCGCAGAGCACCGAGGCCCGCACGCCCCACAACCTGGAGCCTGCAGCCCACGATGCATGACAAGAAGCCACCAGAAGCAGAGGCCCCAGCACTGCAATGAGTAGCAGCTCCCACTCACCACAGCTAGAAAAAGCCCACACAACGAAGACCCAGCACAGCTCTGCCAGGTCTTACTACAGGGGTGCTGCCCCGAACCCTGGAACCCCAATACAGAAACACAGGAGCCTCTGAGGCGACGAACATGTGAGCTCTGAGCCAAACTGGAGCTGCCAGAGAGAGCAGTCTCGCAGCTCTGACCACAAACCGACCGAAGACTCAGGTGCTGTCCACTCACAGCCTGGGCCATGGGCCTGGAAGGCCACAACTGGCCGAGCATCACACACAGTCTGCATGCTCACGCCCCTGCCTGCAGCACAAAGTGTGTAAATCTAGGCAAGAGTCCTTCCTCCTCACTCTCGCGTCCTTTCCACAAACACCTCACTTTCAGTTTCTTCTAGTTGTTAATTTAGGACACAGGCCAGAGAAGCCGCCGAAAGTCAACTCCAAACACAAGCCACACAGAGCCCAGAGCAGAGAAACAGAGAGCACCCTCACAGGCCCTGGAGCGGCCAGCAAGGCACCTGCAGACTGTGGGCCCCGTCTCAGCCACTCAGGGTTGACACACGGAGCACCACAAACCGCCAGATCAAGGCCAATGGTGGTCCGTGCCTAAGGAAACAATTCACAGCACAGCTGTGACCTTTCTATCTTTTTAGGGACAGCTCATCAATTAGGGGTTCACAGAAGGGCTTTCTTCTCGCAGCCCAGCAGCTACCCCACGCCAAGCCCCAAAGGACCCAAACAACAAATAACCAAGGCTATGGAGGAGGAGGTAGGGGGGCAAGTCCTCCCTCCCCAAATGCCTGCTTCCCCAGGGCCATCACATTCACACAGAAGCGTTTCGAAAGTGTGTTTTCAAGCTGGACCTGAAGCTCTGCCTGCTGAGTCTCCAAGTTCAAACTGGGGCCATATTTCATTTATTTTATTCTGCCTGTTCCAAGGTTTGGGATTTTTGTTTCTTTTGGCATGCTATTATTTTTTAATAAAGCCTATGTTCATCAGCACAGCTAATGAGAAACATCTATTCCTTCAGGGTCCCAAAAGGTAAAAGTCAACTTCACAAGTGTTACCTGGATTTCCTGGCAAGAATTAGGAAGCACAACAAAATAACTATCCACAGAAGGAAGAACACAGTACTTACACAGGAAGGTCTTCTCACGTGGGAAAATTTCATTGTATGACAAGCACTAGGAATACACAGGAGAGGGGCCCTGGTGAACTTCTGGAGGGCAGGGAAGAAGGTTCTGGAGGTCATAGAAAGTTCTAGAAGGTTCTCAAAGGCAAGGAAAGTTCTGGAGATCACGGAAAGTTCTAGAGGGCAGGGAAAGTTCTGGAGGGCAGGGAAGGTTCTGGAGGTCATGGAAAGTTCTGGAGATCATGAGAAGTTCTAGAGGGCATGGAAAGTTGTGGAAAGTTCTCAAAAGCAAGGAGAGTTCTGGAGGGCATGGAAAGTTCTGGAGGGCATGGAAAGTTCTAGAAGGTTCTCAAAAGCAAGGACAGTTCTGGAGGTCATGGAAAGTTCTGGAGGGCAGGGGAAGTTCTGGAGGGCATGGAAAGTTCTGGAGGGCAGGGAAGGTTCTGCAGGCAAGGAAGGTTCTCAGAGGCAAGGGAGGGTCGGGGGGGCAAGGACACTGACGTGTTTGCATGTCCAGTGCTGGTACAGGGCCTGGCACTAAGTGCTCAGCGCATTATATGACTATTGTATAGCTCAAGGGAAAATTGACACTTTGTTCATAATGATATTAGAGAAACCTGACGAAGGATAAATATCTGAATTTTCCTCAAGACATACAGTTTTCCATTGGTATACATGGGGTTAGTCCCAGGACCCACCATGGACACCAGATCCATGGATGCTACAGTCCCATATCTGTATCTGGTTCTTTATCCATGGATTTAACCCTCAGACTGCAGTGTAACGTATTAATGGAAAAACACTGATACGTAAGTGGATTTGTGCAGTTCAAACCTGTGCCATTCACAGGTGGATTGCTGTCTGTGTCCTAGGCACAGACGTGAACTTGGAGCCCCCTGTAATCTCTGGGGATGTCACCTTCCCCAGAGAAGCCTGGCTCCTGCTTCCGGCTGAAGGCAAAGGCAAAGCCCCCGACACCTTATCTGGAGAAGGTGAGATGGCTCACGCTGGTCTCTGACCCTGCGAGGCCTGTCCTCTCTCCCCTGAACCACTTCTCATCCACAACCCACTCGGGTCCCAAACAGCACCTCAGAGACACTACCAGGAGCCCTGCCTGGGAAGTGGGGAGCCCTCCCCAGAACTGGCTGATGCTCTGATCTACCTTCTCCTAGAATTCCCTCCAACTCTTCACTCTGATTCTTCTTCTATCTCCCACCCTGGTCCAGACTCTCTCGTGTTCTAGTGGGTTAGTCAAATGCCTCCGTCCACCACTAATGGGAATGGAACTGCCTCTGGGATCTTTGGCATGGAAATAGCTTTAGATTTTGTCATTTAGTAGAAAGCGATTAAGCTGACATAAAAATGGTTTCTAAATGAAAATGAGACCGTGATATGGGTCACTCAGCCCACTGGCAGGTGCCAATAGAGTAAGGTCCAAATAAGAGCGTATACTTTCTGAATGCTTACATTTTATTCCAAGTGAATACGTAAATCTCACTTCCTGACATTTTCTAAGGTAAAGACGAGCCATTCACTCATTTTGAAATGTTCTTAGAACAAGAATCTAGATTTTATTAAGTGTTCTGGAGGAGACAGTGATGCATGAAGAACAGTAGCAAGAAAATCTGATTGAGATCAGATATTCTCTTCCCTCATCCCACTTTTATAAAAATACTTGATAGGAATTAATCATCTGATCATCAGTAGTCCTCTGTAATTCACTGACATTTTATACCAAGCCAGAGAAACGAGGCAGGGAACAAGAAAGGGACTCTGCTTCCTAGAAACACACAAAACATCAGCTTTGGATGCTGATGAGGCCAGAAGAGATGTTCAGATAGTCAAGAAATGTTCAAAAGAAGACAATGTATATTTGTGGGAAAATATAATCCTTTACTATCACTTTTGAAAATAAAGAGTCCAAATCCAGAATAACTGGAAGGATTCTGGAAGAATAACTGGGCCCGCATCCGGAGTCAACTTGAGCAAGGCCTGCCCACACTTCATGGCCATGTTTATTAACTTCCTTGGAGACTTTCAGACCAAGAGGACCCCTGTATCTCTCCTCAGTGTCTCTCTGGGTCAGTCTGGGAGGCTTTGTGATCACCACGTCCTCATGTCTCAATCTCCTCACTTAGAAGTTATAAACTGGGCTTCCCTGGTGATTCAGACAGTAAAGAATCTGCCTGCAATAAGGGAGACCTGGGTTCAATCCCCAGGTTGGGAAGATACCCTGGAGGAGGGCATGGCAAGCCACCCCAGTATTCCTGTCTAAAGAATCTCATGGACAAAGGAGCCTGGCAGGCCCATGGGGTTGCAAAGAGTCAGACACAACTGAGAGACTAACACTAACAAAAATTGATGAAACTGGACCAGGGAATCTTCCACCTCTGAAAGTCTACATTTGGCTCATCCATTTATCAGCAAAAACAACTGAGTGCATATACTGTTTAGTTTAGTTGCTAAGTCATATCCAACTCTTTCCAAGCCCATGGAGTGTAGCCTGCCAGGCTCCTCTGTCCACTCACCATTACACCAAGTCAGGGCTCACTCTGCAGCCTTACCAGTCTGTGGCAAATGGGCCCTGAGTCCAGGTGAAGGAGGCACAAGGGTAGACCTCCCCCCACCTGCACCAGTGCCCTCGATGTGCCGTCGCTCACGCGTGCCCAGTGACGCGGGTTACAACCAATTGTAACTAGTCCCCTCGATGTGCCGTCGCTCATGCGTGCCCGGTGACGCGGGTTACAACCAACTGTAACTAGTCCTCTCGATGTGCCGTCGCTCACGCGTGCCCGGTGATGCGGGTTACAACCAATTGTAACTAGTCCTCTCGATGTGCCGTCGCTCACGTGTGCCCGGTGACGCGGGTTACAACCAATTGTAACTAGTCCTCTCGATGTGCCGTCGCTCACGCGTGCCCGGTGACGCGGGTTACAACCAATTGTAACTAGTCCTCTCGATGTGCCGTCGCTCACGCGTGCCCGGTGACGCGGGTTACAACCAATTGTAACTAAACACAATGAGTCAGATTTGAAGGACTTTTGCAAAGAAATCATAGACTGTTAATGATGACACTAACATAGAAAATGGGATGAGCTGATACCTGTCCTAGTGGGAACTATTCAGACACGAGGTCAAAGGAATTGCAATTTAATCAGACCCAACAAGAAAGCAGTCAAGATTAAAAATCATCCTTCAGAATTTTTCAAATATGGATTTCTATATATTATCATTAATAGTAGACATTGTTCTAACTGCATATTATGCCTCGATACAGTAGATAATTATACCCTGAAACCACTGAGATTGAAAAAACATTTAAAAACTAAGCAAAAAAATAAATACATAAAAACTAAGCATCTGAAACAATATTAATATTAATGAGTACAAAAGTTTTTTTACTTTCAAAAACAATAATTAATCATTGGCAATGTTATCTTAAAGATATAGAATTACCAGACCACCTTACTTGCCTCCTGAGAAATCTATATGCAGGTCAAGAAGCAACAGTTAGAACTGAAGATGGAACAACGGACTGGTTCAAAATTGGGAAGGGAGTACGTCAAGGCCGTATATTGTTACCCTGCTTATTTAACTTATATGCAGTGAGTGCTGTATGTGCTAAATTGCTTCAGTCATAGCCAACTCTTCGTGACCCTATGGGCCATAGCCTGCCAGGCTCCTCTGCCTTGGGATTCTCCAGGCAAGAATATTGCAGCTGGTTGCAATGCCCTCCTCCAGGGGATCATCCCAACCCAAGGACTGAACCCACATTTCTTATGTCTCCTGTATTGGCAAGAGGGTTCTTTACCACTACCACCACCTGGGAAGCAGTGAACATCATGCAGATACATCATATGAGGTGCTGGGCTGGATAAACCACAAGCTGGAAGCAAGACTGCTGGGTGACACCACCCCATTCAGGGATGACCCAAATCAAATCCCTTACAATTATACAGTGGAAGTGACAAATAGATTCAAGGGATTAGATTTGATAGACAGAGTGCCCGAAGAACTATGAACGGAAGTTCATGACACTGTGCAAGAGGCAGTGATCAAAACTATCTCCAAGGAAAAGAAATGCAAAAAGGAAAAATGGTTGTCTGAGGAGGTCTTACAGATAGCTGAAAAAAGAAGAGAAGCGAAACGCATAGGAGAAAAGGAAAGATATATCCATCTGAATGCAGAGTTCCAGAGAATAGCAAGGAGAGATAAGAAAGCCTTCCTCAGTGATCAATGCAAAGAAATAGAGGAAAACAATAGGATGGGAAAGACTAGAGATCTCTTCAAGAAAATTAGAGATACCAAGGGAACATTTCATGCAAAGATGGGCACAATAAAGGACAGAAATGGTATGGACCTAACAGAAGCAGAAGATATTAAGAAGAGGTGGCAAGAATAAACAGAAGAACTCTATAGAAAAGATCTTAGTGACCCAGATAAGCACAATGGTGTGATCACTCACCTAGAACCAGACATTTTGGAGTGCGAAGTCAAGCGGGCCTTAGGAAGCATCACTACAAACAAAGCTAGGGGAGCTGATGGAATTTCAGCTGAGCTATTTCAAATCCTAAAAGACGATGCTGTGAAAGTGCTACACTCAATATGGCAGCAAATTTGGAAAACTCAGCAGTGGCCACAGGACTGGAAAAGGTCAGTTTTCATTCCAATCCCAAAGAAAGGCAATGCCAAAGGATGTTCAAACTACTGTACAATTGTACTCATCTCACATGCTAGTAAAGTAATGCTCAAAATTCTCCAAGCCAGGCTTCAACAGTACATGAACCGAGAACTTCCAGATGTTCAAGGTAGATTTAGAAAAGGCAAAGGAACCAGAGATCAAATTGCCAACATCCACTAGATCATAGAAAAGGCAAGAGAGTTCCAGAAAAACATCTACTTCTGATTCATTGAGTATGCTAAAGCCTTTGACTGTGTGGATCACAAACTACTGGGGGAAATTCTTAAAGATAAAGGAATACCAGACCACCTTACCTGCCTCCTGAGAAACCTGTATCTAGGTCAAGAAGCAAAAGTTAGAACTAGACATGGAACAATGAACTGGTTCAAATTGGGAAAGGAGTACATCAAGCCTGTATGTTGTTACCCTGCTTATTTAACTTATATGCAGAGTACATCACGTGAAATGTCAGGCTGCATGAAGAACAAGTGGGAATCAAGATCACCAGGAGAAATATCAATAACTTCAGATATGCAGATGACACCACCCTTATGGCAGAAAGTGAAGAGGAACCTTTAGAAGAAGGTTAAAGAGGACAGTGAAAAAACTGGCTCAAAACTCAACATTCAAAAAACTAAGATCATGGCATCTGGTCCCATCACTTCATGGCAAATAGATGGGGAAACAATGGGAACAGTGACAGACTTTTTTACTTGGACTCCAAAATCACTTCAGATGGTGACTGCAGCCATTAAATTAAAAGATGCTTGCTCCTTGGAAGAAAAGTTATGACAAGCCTAGATAGCATATTAAAAATCAGAGACGTCACTTTGACAACACAGGTTAATATAGTCAAATCTATGGTTTTTCCAGTAGTCATGTACGGATGTGAGAGTTGGACCATTAAGAAGGCCGAGTGCCAGAAAACTAATATTGTTGAACTGTGGTGTTGGCGAAGACTCTTGAGAGTCCCTTAGACTGCAAGGAGATCAAACCAGTCAATTCTAAAGGAAATCAACTCTGAATATTCATTGGAAGGACTGATGCTGAAGCTGAAGCTCCAGTACTTTGGCCAGCTGATGCAAAGAGTTGACTCATTAGAAAAGACCCTGATGCTGGGGAAGATAGAAGGCAGGAGGAGATGACGATGACAGAGGATGAGATGGTTGGATGGCATCACCGAGTCAATGGACGTGAGTTTGAGCAAGCTCCAGGATATGGTGATGGACAGGGAAGCCGGACGTGCTGCAGTCCATACAGTCACAAAGAGTTGGACACAGCTTAGTGACTGAACAACAACAACGTTATCTCATTCTTTCTAAATTTGTGTTTAGTTTTATAATAAGCATTAGTTCAGTAAAGCATATGTGATTTGCAAATCTGTGGACACACATATGTACACTGATGCGTGCACACACACGTGGTGCAGGTCATGTCCACGAGGTGAGGTTTCTCGCAGAACAGTTACAGTTCAGATTCGAGGGTGGTCCATGGTCACCCCACCAGAACCGGAGGGCCGTGGGGAGAAGGCAAGCTTCTTTCTGTTACAGCTGTCCTGCCGCCCTATCAGCCCGCCTCTCCCCCCGCATGTGAGCACACAGCCAGCAGCTCCTCCCAAGCCCCACCTGCAGCAGGGCTCCTCAGGGGGTCTGGCCAGTCCTCTGAGGTGGGGGCACCCAGTGCACTGTAGGCTGTCCAACATCCCAACCCCTTCTCTGGAGACCCTAGCAGCACACCTCCCACCTGAGCTGAGACAACCGGAAATGTCCCCACGGCAGCCGAGACCCCAGTGGAGGACCACTGGGCTGGTAAAGGAGCTCAACACCTCTTTCTCAAGGGGACACTTAAAGCAACCCTCTATCTTGTCTGCAGAGAACATACTCTTCCTCCATTATTCATTTATTTTACACAGCAAAGAGGCATCTTATGATATCCTGGAGGAACTATTACAGCACTTGAAACACATATACCCATACCCACATAGAAACGTTCAAGTTAAGGCTTTGATTTGGGAGTTAGTAACCATTCAATCCTCTTGATGAAAGTGAAAGTGGAGAGTGAAAAAGCTGGCTTAAAGCTCAACATTCAGAAAACAAAGATCATGGCATCTGGTCCCATCACTTCATGGGAAATAGATGGGGAAACAGTGGAAACAGTGTCAGACTTTATTTTTTTGGGCTCCAAAATCACTGCAGATGGTGACTGCAGCCATGAAATTAAAAGACACTTACTCCTTGTAAGAAAAGTTATGGTCAACCTAGACAGCATATTGAAAAGCAGAGACATTACTTTGCCAACAAAGGTCCGTCTACTCAAGGCTATGGTTTTTCCAGTGGTCATGTATGGATGTGAGAGTTGGACTGTGAAGAAAGCTGAGCGCCGAAGAATTGATGCTTTTGAACTGTGGTGTTGGAGAAGACTCTTCAGAGTCCCTTGGACTGCAAGGAGGTCCAACCAGTCCATTCTGAAGGAGATCAGCCTTGGGATTTCTTTGGAAGGACTGATGCTAAAGCTGAATTCCGATACTTTGGCCACCTCATACGAAGAGTTGACTCTGATACTGGGAGGGATTGGGGCAGGAGGAGAAGGGAATGACAGAGGATGGGATGGCTGGATGGCATCACTAACTCAATGGACGTGAGTCTGAGTGAACTCCAGGAGTTGGTGATGGACAGGGAGGCCTGGCATGCTGTGATTCATGGGTCTGCAAAGAGTTGGACACGACTGAGCGACTGAACTGAACTGACTGAACTGAAACATTCAATCTCCTACAATCATTGTGAAACATCTTATTTCCTGTAAGATCTCCTCTAACAATCTGGATCACTCTTTTTTCCTAGTGTTTGACTTTAAATATACTGTGGATATCTGATGTTCTTTCAGAGTTCCTAAGGAAAACATTTAATCATTAAACAAATGCAACATATCCTTCAACAGTATCAATTCAGATCGAATATATCACTTTTTTACATCACCAACTGACTTCTTAGTTAACTTACTAATATGTCAATAATGTAGTCTCCTGGAACACTAAAATTAGTTTCACATCTGTATTTCTCTCCCTCAGAATCTTCAGAAGGATTTCCCTGGTGGTCCTGTGGTTAAGAACCCACCTTGCAATGCAGGGGACGCGGGTTCGATCCTTGGTCCGGGAACTGGGATCCCCGTGGTGTGGAGCAACTAACAAGCCCACACGCTGCAACTCTGGGCCTGGAGGCGCAGTGAGCATCCGCGCTGCAACAGAGGGCCCGGCCTGCTGCAGTGGGGGCCCACGGCTGACCCAAGGCAGCCCAGTGAATAAACGCATGTCTGAACACAAGCGAAGAAGAGCAGGCATATGTATATGAATATCCAAGTTTCTGCCTTTAACAGATTGTGCGTTTTTATCTTCTCAGGATAGTGCTAAATCAAGATACTCTTTGAGAACTGCTTCTCCTCAGATAGAACAGATGTAACTAAGCAGAACCTAGCTCACCGCTGAGCTCTGACGCACTGACGCTCTTTACCCCATACCCACGTGCAGCATTCTTTACTAATAGAGCCTCCCTTCCCAGGCTGCTCCTTTGATACCACACCAGTTTGTTCCTCTAGACACGTAGTTGTCTGATGAATTTCGCACGATGGTTTTCAGCACACTGGCAATATCCTCTACATGGCCTGGTTATAGATCTGTGTGTATGCACCAGTATTCTCTATGATGAGGGTAAATTAAAGTTTAAGTTCATTATGATATGTTAGGAATACAGAACCATTAGAAATGATCACAGATATCAGGAAGTAAGTGATACTGCTTCTTAACAGACTGAGAATCTAATCTTTATTCTGAAAAATATTCTTTTCATTTAAAGAAGGTTTCTTTACTCGAATTGTCAAATACTTCCTTCTGCTTAAACTCCCAGCAATGACAAACTCATGTAGGAGAGCAACCTCTGGGGTTTCAGCACCTGCCCCTGATGCACCCTTTGGAGTGCTCGCCCCAAACAAGACACAAGCCAATGGGAGACCCCAGCCTGCCGCGGCCACTTCCAGGGAGACAGACCGTGCACAGCCAGGCACCAGGCCACCCTGCCAGAGAGGCATCCAGCCCACCTCTGGCGCTGCGAGGAATGGGCGCCTCGGCTTCTGACGCTGCCGTCTCTCCCTCCCACCCGCACTCTGCCTGAAGCCCTTCTCCACAAGGAAGGCTGTGGGGAAGGAGGGGTGAACTCGGGGTGTGCGCCACAGGGAAGGGGCACCGACCAGAGCCCAGCGGGGCTCCCAGCAGGAACCCAGAGCCTAGGGTGGGGGCAGGCCTGCCAACACAGGGCACGAATCACCCCTCAAACTGTAGGTAAGGGGCAGGCAACCAGCCAGGCTCACTAGCTCCCTCCTGCAGCCACACAGACACGCCCGAGGGACAGACTGCAGTGCCCAGCGGACCCAGAGTGGGCCTGGCACCTGACCCACACACCCTCGGTTGGAAATCAAGGTCTGAGCCCAGGTCCCGCAGAGAGATGCTGTGGTCCTCAGACCTGGGGGCAGGGAGCCTCCGCACCCTGCTCCCCCCGTCACGGCCATCTTCACCAGCGGGATGGGGGCATCCTCACACCTGCCCAGGCGAGCGGTGCGGACAGCAGTGGCCTCGGGAGCCCTGCGTGGGTGCCAAGTGCTGGTGTGACCCCTCCAGTGCTTCCACAAGACACACGAGGGCTTTGGTCTCTATCATCAAATACTGTTTACACTTTGGAGATAAGACCAACATATAGACACTTTGAGTGTTTTTGAAACAGTGCAAACTAGACATGTCAAATATACCCTCAAAGGTGCTCTGATTTTTGAATTTGTCAAATGTCAGTCAAATAGTTAAATATTATTTAAAAGAAAGTGTTGACCATTTGAAAAAGGAATGTACTACCTCTTTTTAGTACACTTTACACTCAAATGTGTAAAATCTGTATGACTATTATCTAAGCCCTCTTTCTTTTACTCAGGGGCCTTATGCTCTTTTGAGGGATGGCATGAGCTACAGACATGTTATCACCACTGCTTGTTCTCACTGTTACAACACAATCGGGCCTGCATTCTACTTGGTTGAACTAGTGACAGTTTTTTAAATATGTTTATTAGAAAACATAAATAATATTGACCTTTTTTTTTTTTTTGCCTGTACCACGTGGCTTGTGGGATCTTAGTTCCCCAACCAGGGATCAAACCCAGGCCCTTAGAAACAAATGTACAGAGTCCTAACCACTGGACGACCAGGGAATTTCTGATATTACTATTTTAAATGTTAATTTTTTTAAAAAAAAACCTCAGTAGTCAATTCAGCTGAGACTTGGACTCAGCAAAGTAACACTGTTTTCAATAATAACAGTATTCCACTGTGCCAGGCCACCAAGCTGGAGAAAACTACAGCTTCTAAAAACAAGTAGGGTTACAACTAGGACTGCCATTGTCAAGAATTCTCCCACTATCTCATAAAATTCTCTCAAACACACACACCCAAACTGGCATTTTGCTCGTGGTATAAATTCAGAGAGATTCAGGTGAAGCCCTCCATTTTTCCTGACTCTCACTGTGAGTGCAGACAGAAAGATGAGGCAGCTTCTTAGTCTATCCACATGCCCACCCCACCCCGAAATGATGAGCTTTCTCACGTGATCTGTGTCCTGGACCCATATGCACTCAGCCCCCACACGTGTTTGGAAGCTGTTAGAATCCTCTCTGGTCCCCATGCTGACTGTGTCCTGGATCAAGGACCAGAACACCCCAGGGAGGCAGCTACCAGGCAGGGGCGGGGAGGGCGGGGGGTGCGCTCAGTCACAAGGGTGGGCCCCGGTCGCCCAGAACTGACCCTGGTACTTCCTCATGTTTCGTTCAGACAGCACTTAACTCAGATGCAAGTATGGTGATCTGAACCTTGGCCTATTTTCAGGCAAAACCAGAAAAGGAGATTCAAGAAGACCCAAAGTACTGACAAAGCAAATGTGCCTTTCCGGGATGGAAGACGGTTCGAGGCGGGAAGGCGGGTGGACCACGGCTCAGGCTGCTTCTTCACCCACGTCCCCATTCCCACCTGCCACGGAGAGACTGTGCTTCCTCTCACCGGTCTGCTTCAGCTGGTGCCACTAAAATACCAGCTACTTCAGAGAACATACACATCGCTGAACTGGCTTCCAGCCGCACCTCAGGTTAATTACTGCTCTGAGCTGGATTAAAGCCACAGCCCCAGATGGAAAAGGCATCAACCTCCCAGGGCCAACTTCAGGGGCTGCTCTGTCCATTTATGAGTTGACTATATTTCACTGTTGGAGTCAGAATTGACTTGCACCATTAATGTAAAGTCCTTTCCCCTTTGGAAACCAGGTCAGTTTTTCTTCTGAAAATTCCTTCCCCCAAACAAACTTCCAAACACATCCTTTGTACTGTACATTAGGAGACTGCAAAATGGGCTTTGAGAATCACCTGGGACAAAGACTGCCCACATCACACAAGGGAAGCTTCATTCTTTCACCTCCTCAGGCAAGAATAAGGAATGATCAGAAGGCACCCTCCCTTACCTGTCTGTTACTCTAAATGTCAAGCTAAAAAAAAAAATAAATAAATAAATGTCAAGCTAGATGGAACCACTCTACCTTTTCCTATGAAAGTAACCCTTCCTTCCTCCCTTACTCTGAATTAGACTATTTGCTATGACTAGTCTGAAGTGAAAGCTAGCTTCTTTGGTGTTTGTATTGCTACATTCAAAAAATCTGATGGAAGCAGAGAGGCATCTGAGCAGAGGGCATGAACACAGGAATCTGTGAATGCTATGGTGGCACTGCACTCCTGCCATCTTGGGAAGGCTAGGTGTCCAAAAACAAGTCGTCCGTTTCTAAACATCAAAATTCCCTCTGAAAGGCCAACTAGATACTTGAATCTGACAGCCAGAACAAACCCCAGTTTGGAACATCACCGCCCTCCTACAGACGTCCTGTTCTTGGGAACTGGAGGGGCAGGCTCTGAGGGCATACAGATCATCTGCCAGGACCTGCACACTCGGGGCTGGTGCCGCCCCATCCTGGGTCAGCCGCTGGAGGAGGCCAGAGCCCAGGACCCAGCCCCAGCAGTGGGCGTCCCACAGCGTGCTCCTCAGCCGCTCTGGGCCTCAGGCTTCCCACCTGTGGAACGCAGACAGAAACATGCGTCCACCAGGGCTCTTCTGGGGCCAGCACGTAGGCACATACAGGGCACTCAGGGGCTGCTGGGGGAACGCGTGGGTCAGAGCTGGGGTTACAGGACTGTCCTGCCACCTGTCACTGGAGTCTGTACACAGAACACACACCAAAAGAGAAACTTGATTTCATGTGTGATCATTTTTAATTGAATAAAGAGAGAAATCACCCCAATCTGTTTTATAACTATTAGCTCATTTCCTCCAGCCCATCACACTCTTGAACTGCCCTCACGGGAACCATTACTAGTCACATGAGGTTAAGAGGGCACGTCCTTGCGTTTTCTGAATTACAGCCGATACTCTGGCAAAATAAGTGAACCAAACGCTCCCTTATCCACCCCCACACAGGAGAGTCAACACCAAGCGATCTCTGAAAACCCTCAATGCTCTCCTGCTTTCTTCACACCTCACGTGAAGGCCATTTTAAAGACAGATGGACCCTGATGTTTCACACGTCAGCACTTCCAAGTCCAACGTCCAGTTTCTTAGACTAATGTGGGAGTCACTCACTTATCAGCTTGGAAGCTGACTAACAAACAAAAATGTTACTTAATATGTGAACATAAATGTTTCCAGGAGAACCGCACCTCTTTTCACTTCCTGCCCTAGATACTTAAACAGTGGTTGTGGCCAAGCTGTTAGAGAAGGCAGGAGTTAAAAGAGAAAATTTCCTCGTCCTCCTACAAGCTCTGTTTCCAGCCAGCTGCAAAGAGCATTGACTGTTTTCTGCTTCTCCGGTTTTCTGGCCTCCTATCAACCAAGATGTGAAAAATAATTCCAGCTGGGTCTACATTTATGAAGGTCAATTTAGACTAATGTGAAAACAGCTGCCAGGTGCTGTTATATGGCACAGAGGGTTATCTGCCATGAATTCAACTGTTTGCTTTCTCAGGAAACAGAACATCTAGTCAGAAGAGATAAGATAGGTTCTAGCTAGCTGAGCCTCGCCAGGCCTGCATCTACGGACACACATCTAGATGAAAGCCTCGCCCACTCCTTAAGCTTTTTTCCGCCTCTCCACCCATAAAACATCCTTCAACTAGCAATATTTGCATATACACAGGCATATCTTAAATATCTGCCACCCAAAGCCTGAGGGTTCTTTTCAGTTTGGGTCCCATTCAATTACAAACATGTTTTCATTTAAAAATCTTGAAATTCTAAGGTATTGCTCAAAGAGGTTGTGGCAATGGAAACCCTTCTTAATAAGACCGTGTGTAATAACAGCTCAGCTGACCCCATTTCTTCATACTTCACCACCTCACTCCATATTCCTAACTTCCAAAAATCCTAAGGAAAGGGGTGAATAACTGCATTTGCAAGTTAGGTAGTACTACATGTAAAACATAGAACAAAATAAACTCAGAATGTAGAAATTATTATCATGTAAAAGAACCAATGATTGCCACAGAACTCATCAAACCACGTGCTCCAGGACAATGAGCCTGGGGCTGCACCCTGCCTGAGCTGTAAGACACCCTGCTGCCCTTCTTCAGGGGAAGCCAGGGCTCCAGCTAAGCCTGCACATTTCACGGCATTCAGAAATTGTCAGTGGGGACCAGCACCACCACCGAGGAAAAGAGAAAGAGGACTATGACAAATTGAGCACACCCCCGCACCTCCCCGGAACACACACAGCTGATGATCTTGGTAACCAGGTGCGAAACCAGATGAGCGTTTAAAAGGAGAGATGCGAGACGCCGAGATGCACAGCTGAGCTTCGCACAGAGAGGAAGCCATCTGAGAACCGCGTTCATTCCCTGCACATTCCTCCTGAGCCTGATACATTTAACTGCCATCTCTGGACACGGGAGACAGCCACACCACCACCCAACCCAAAGCCCCTGCACCTGTGGGGGCGCCCACTGTCGGTACCTCTCTCTCCCGGAAGCCTGGGGTTCTCCTTGTGCCCCAGTCCCACCGCACTGGGACACCAATCAGCACCTGGGGCTGCAGGGCCAGAGCAGGAGGAGGAGGAAACCACCAGCAGAGAAAAGGCTCACAGCTGGAGAGAAGGCAGCAGGCAGCGGGGCTCTCGCTCGGGGGAGGGGCAGGCTGCTCACCACCATACAAGAGGCAAAACCAACAGCTCCGGACCCCAAGAAGCAAGGATGGATTGTGCTCTTGTGGCAGGAAGAATACTTTGATTTAAAAATAAACATCATGCCATCTAGGTGACAAAGCACGCCGACTGCTCCTGGCAGCGCTCTCCTCAGTCCTGTGTGGGCTCACTGGTGAATGAAAAATACATGTGGGCAAATCGAGAGGCAAAAACAAAGGAGAAAAAGAAACAGGCGCCCATCTTCAAAGCCAGGTAGGTCTGACTTGGGATTCTCCAAGCTGAATTTGCACAAAAGGTGGATTCTGTCCTTTAGCAAATGAAATGCGTGTTTCTTTAGCAAAAAAGGAAGATCTTTAATATGTATGACTGCCTTTAAATGTGGGGGCTGCCAGAGCAGGTTCACAAACTAGCCTCCCTATAACTGAAGAATGATTTAAAGACAAAAGGCTCAAGTTCACAGCAGCATAATGGAAAAAGTACTGAGCACCCGAACAAAAGGATGTCCTAAAATCACAGAGAAGGGCAGAGCGAGGAAGAAAGAAAACCCAAAGACAGAAGAGAATCGCTAAGCTGCCCAGGACAGCACTACCTGACAGCAATGGTGTTCTGGCCACAAGCAGAGCTGAGTCGGGTCCTTGAGAAGGGTGCCTTATTCCTGCCCCACGCACCTCTCATCACCGTGTCATAAATAACAGGCCACCATCTGCCATAAGGGAGCCTTCTGCACCAGAAAGACACGGGCAGAATAGGTGCTGAAGGTCAGGAGGCTAACATCATTAAGGGGGAGAGGGCGCCCTTGAGGAAAGGGAGCGGTGAGATGTCCACGGTCACTGAGATGCTGCCAACAGTTGCTGTGGACTGTGGCACGTGGCTCAGAGCAGTGAACATACACTCGGACGCGGTAGTTTTGTCAATCCAGGGTTTCAACAAGAGCTCCTTCACTGTCCCCTAATTCAAGGCAAGGCATCCTCTGCAGAAAAAGCTGGCCTCGGGTCTTGGTGACATTTGACCCCTGATTCTAACCTGCAACTCTAGGACTCAAGTGAGGAGGCAAAATGTGTATCGCCTTGAACCATGTGTTCTATAGACCTTAACCTGAAGTTGAGTGTTAACAGTTAAATAAATAAATAGGCATAAGTGACATGGCTGGGACCAGATCTATGGTCTCTGGGTACATCTTTCCTTGTCTGTCGTTATTTGGAACACTGCAGTTGCTGTGACCATTATTTACAAGATCCAGACAGTTGAGAAAGAGAAACATGGCAGCATGTGCCTTTCATGGGTGACCATGGCCCCCCTGCACCATCTGCAGACTGTGCATGTGAGCCTTGAGGACACAGCAGCATCCCCTGGGTGAGGATGGCGCAGGGATAGAAGGCTGAGTGCACAGGACGTTGCGAGTGTATGTGGGTAGGCGTGGCCACATGCAGCCCCAGGCTGGGTCCCCCAGTAGGGAGACGACACTCCCATCTGGCTATCCGTGCACCCCGCCATGGTAATGTCCAATCATTCCGGGATCCAGCAGGCTACACCGATCAGCTGGAGTCCCTGAGACAGTTCAAAAAGGTCTGGGCCCCTAAGGTTGACCCACACCAAGACTGCATTCAGGAGGCTCCCTAGAAGCACATCAAAAACAGAGGGGGAATAAGGCTCTCCTTAATGATACAAGTCAACTTTGCTGGTAGCCAGAACACCACTGCTGTGTCGGGCCGCGCTGTCCCAGGCAGCTTAGCGATTCTCTTCTGTTCACTTATGTCTGCCTTTGGGTTTTCCTTTGCTCGCTCCCTGAGCCACCCCCTCCTTCCTCCTTTCTCTACCATTTCTGAAAGTGGTAGAGATTTTCAGCTTGCGATGAATGGGCAGTTACAATGGAAACAGAATAGTCGAGGACCAACCTCGCCTTCATCCCATGGAAACTGCCCTCCCTGGAACACCGAGTGGCCAGTGTCAGCTGACCCTGGTTCTCCCTGATCGTGTGTGTGTGGAGGGCGGCGTCGGGAGAGCTGAGCAAACAGCTCTCACAGGAGGTGACATGCCAGTTCCGGCCAGATGAAGGAAGGAGCACAGCCCAGCTAAGGCTGACCAGCACACAGCCAGGCCTCTGTGGCTGCTCTGAGGCAAGGTCCTGGAGGTCAAGGCAGAGTGGGGGCGGGGGGGCCGAGCCTGCCGGGCGGGGCTCAGCGGGGCAGGCTCACCTGGGCGCGCGGTGGCTCCGGGGGAAGTGGCTGGACGACGGGGACGCCAGGTGCGAGGACCAGACGCGTTGTTCCCCTCAGGACCTCCCCGGGCGGGCGAGGACCTCTTCCCGGGTGGCGCTGGCCTTCCCCGTGCTCGCTGTCCGCAGGCCGGGGCTGCGTGTGCGCCAGGAAAGCCAGGGCGGCGCTGGGGGCCCGGGACCTGCGGCGGCCGTGCCCACCTGTGTCGGCCGTCCCCGGTCTCTGGGACGGCGGCGCCCGGGGGGCGGCGGGGCGAGACCCGGGCCGGCTCTGCCCGCAGCCCCGCGACAAGCGCTCCTCTCACCTCAGGGGCCCGGGGCCGGCGCCCGCGGACCCACCTCAGCTGACCCTCCTCAACCGACCCTCCTCTACCGACCCTCCTCAACAGCAAGGCGGGCGCGCGTCGCAGGCCGCGAGGCGGCGGCCTGGCCCTCCCCGCGCCCCGCTGCCCCCCACTCCCCTCGGGGGGACGCCCGCGCGACCGCGAGGCGCGGGGGAGGCCGCGCGGGGGGGACACGCGGCGCGGACACGCGCGGGCGCCCCCGCAGAGCGCGCGCCCGCCGCTGCGCCCGCGACCCCGCGCCGCTCGCTGGGCGCTCCCCCGCCCCCACACCTCTTCCCCAGCCCTCCCCACCCCTCCCCCAGAAGCGCGCCCGCGCCCAGTCAGGCGCCCCTTCCCCGCTCCCCTCAGCCACACGGCGCCCCTCCCCCACCGCGACCCCGACCCCGACCCCACTCACCGAGCAGCCCCGGGAGCGGCCGGGTGCGGGGCGCGGGCGCGGGCGCGGGGGCGACGGGCGGGGCGCGCGGCAGCAGCAGCAGCAGCAGGAGCGCGAGCGGCGGCCCCATGTCGGCGGCACTCAGTCCATGGCGGCCGCTCCTCCCCGCGCTCCCGGCGCTGCCGTGGCTTCAGCACCGGACAGCGCCGCCGGCCCCGCCCCCGGCACGCCCGGCCCCGCCCCTCGATGCTTGGTCCCGCCCCTCGATGCTTGGTCCCGCCCCGACACGCCCGGCCCCGCCCCGCCCCGCCCCGGGCCCTCCAGCTGCCCGCGCTCCCGGACCCTGGCTCGAGAAGGGGTGCCTGAGACGAGCTCCGAGCTCCGGGCCGCCTGCGCCTCCTCGCTGCGTCTCCCGGCCTGCAGGGACCCCGTCCCCCTCATACCCCACGATGGGGCCTGAGTCGGAGCGCCTGCAGCACGGGCAGCGCGGGCCTGCCCGGAAGGGGGCCGGGGTTCATGAGGAGGGGCGCCGTGTAGGGGTTGTGGGGGTCCTCAGCCTGGGACTGAGAGGCCATGGGAGCCTAACCTGGGGGTCAGCGGGGACGGGCCCGCGGCCCCGGAAGCCGCGCCCGTCCGCCAGGTCGGGATTCCACAGCAGGAACCCGGCCCGAGGTGGAGTCTCCGGAGGCTCTTCCCTCCTCCCTGCACCCTGCCGCCACTGGCCGCTGTCGGGGTCCGGAGGGGGCGCTGGGGACAGTGTGTTCCTCCCCAGGAGACTTTTTCTCTCTAAAGACCTGGGCACCGCGTGTGGGGGTTCCTTCAGCGGATGGGGGCTCTGTGTGTGTGTCACAGAGAAGTGAGGTGTGTGCGTGAGTGTGTTTGTGTCTGTGTGGCAGAGACAAGTGAGTTGTGTGTGTGAGTGTGTGCCTGTGTGTGTGAGACAGAGGTGGGCTGTGTGTGTGTGTATGTGTCTGTGTGTCAGAGAGAAGTGAGTGTGTATGTGAGAGGTAGGGTGTGTGTATGTGTGTGTGTCTGTGTGAGAGAGGTGGGCTGTGTACGTGTGTGTGCGTGTCAGACAGAAGTGAGGTGTGTGCATGCATGTGTGTGAGAGAGGTGGACTGTGTGCATGCGTGTGTGTGTGTGAGAGAGGTCGGCTATGCGTGTGTGTCTCTGTTAGAGATGTTGGCTTTGTGCATGCATGTGTGTGTGTGTGTGAGAGAGAGGTGGGCTGTATGCATGCGTGTGTGTGTGTCTGTGAGAGAGAGAGAGGTGGGCTGTGTACGTGTGTGTCAGAGAGAAGTGAGGTGTGTGCACGCATGTGTGTGTGTGAGGTGGGCTGTGTGCATGCATGTTTGTGTGTGTATGTGCGAGAGGTGGGCTGTGCATGTGTGTCTATGTGTGTGTTAGAGAGGTTGGCTTTGTGCGTGCACGTGTGTGTGTGTGAGAGAGGTGGGCTGTATGCATGCGTGTGTGTGTGTGTGTGTGTGAGAGAGAGAGGTGGGCTGTGTGAGTGCATATGTGTGTGTGTCAGAGAGAAGTGAGGTGTGTACGTGTATGTGTGTGTATCTGTGTGAGAGAGAGATGGGCTGTGTGCGTATCTGTGTGTGTCAGCAGTGAGGTGAGTGCGTGTGTGTATGTCAGAAGTGAGGTGTGTGCGTACGTGTGTGTCTGTGTCAGAAGCGAGGTGTGTGTGTACATGCGTGTCTGTGTATGTCAGAAGTGAGGTGTGTGCATGTCTGTGTGTACTAAGGTGTGTGCATGCGTGTGTCTGTGTGTGTCAGCAGTGAGGTGTGTGCGTGTCTGTGTGTGTCAGCAGTGAGGTGTGTGCATGCGTGTCTGCATGTGTACTCAGTGAGGTGTGTGTGTGCGTGCGTGTGGCTGACTGTCCTCACACCCTGCCCGCTCCGCCCCCGGCATCCTTGGCTCCCTGGCTTGGCCTGGGTCAGCTGTGCCAAGCTCCAGGAATGGCAGTCCCAGCAACAGTCAGAGGGCAAGGCCCCCGAAATGGAGCGTGGGGACCGGACCCACAGTGGGGACCGCAGGGAAGCTGCAGTCACAGCCCACAGACAGAGGCGTGGACCCGCCAGACGGCGGGGATCTAAGGAGGCAGACGGTGCCAGGCCCTGCCTCACCTGGCATCAGCTGCACTCTTCCACTGGGAGCAGGACAGAGGAAGCTCCCGGGGCAGGAGGGGACCTGAGGCAGGAGGGGGGAAGGAAACCTCGCGTGGAAACAGGGCCGGCCCCCAGGCAGCCCGACTTCCCGCGGGCGGCACAGCTGTGCACAGCCCTTTCTGGGATGCCACTGGGGAGGTGGTCACGAGAGGAAGCCCGTGCCGGGCCCTGACACGTAGGGGCGAGTGTGCACACAGGAGCACGGATGCGTGTGGGTACAGCCGAGGATACGGTGTGTGAGCACACATCAGTGCTGTCAACGGTGCACACGCGCGGATCTGTCCACTGTGTGTGCGGCACACACCCACACGCGTGCTTGCTTCCTGAGCCCCTTGGGCAGGGTGGGTGTCTTCCACGTGCACTCACGCTTTGTGCCTTTCCCGCTGACACACTGGCCGGGGCCTGTGTATGACCCGGTCCAAGTCTGCACAGTAAGAACACAGTTGTGGTCACAGGTCAAGGAATGACTCTCCCAACATTTTCAAGGCCCCTGAGGCACATGTCCCTTCAGGTCTTCTGCCCACCCGAGGAGGAAGCAGAGGGGGACTCCCCCCACGAGGGGGGCTCAGACCCTGGCCCCGCAGCCTTGGCACTGCCGAGTGGAGACAGAGGAGACGGCTGGGAAACCCGTCAGCCAGCGCTCTGGACTTGCTCGGAGCCGACCAGCCTAACCATGATGTCTTATTGGCTCCAGAAAGCTGTCAGGATGGGGAGCTGGGCCTCTTGTTCTCTGTGTGGAGAACATGGCCCAGCTGTGGGGGATCCACCAGGATGGTAGCATGGGAGCCTCTGGGAGGCGGGCTCCTTCGTGGAGCCCAGGCCCTCAGCCAGGTCAGCAGCACCGACGGGGTCTTCCCTTGCATTGGCAGGTGCCCGGCATGCTAGGCTGGGATGCCCACTGGGTTGCTACTCAGCCAGGACCCGTCTCCAAAGCAACAGCTATGGGGTGGGCTTCCAGGAAGCAGACAACCCACGTGTTGGTGGGCGCCTGAAACAGGACTGACAGACAACCCCAAGTTACTTGTCTTAGTTTGGCCGCCACTCTGGTCAGCCGTGATGGAACTTGAACTGTTGACTGATTCGGTCAAAACTGCCATTGGCCATTTCCAGCTGGCAGGTCTTTATTGCACAAACACAGCCCGGGTCTGTCTGAACCGCGAACCCAGTGTGAGTCATCAGATGGTCCTGGTTCCAGCAGGAGAGAAGTTGGGCTGCCAGACCCCCAGGAGATACGCCTCTAACGGGCCCGCAGCTGCCAGCCCGTGACCCCCTTAGAGCCCCATGAGGCGGGGGGAGCACTCCCCATCCTGCTGCTGCAGAGGCTGCCCAGCTCAGCTCAGGATGGGCCACCACTGCCTGCCCCTGAGTGCGCTCTCATCCTGCCCAGGGGACAGCTCTGTCCCACGGAGTCCTGCCGGCTCCAGGGCACAGCCCAGAGTGGGAGACAGGACCTGCACCCCAAAGCTCAGAGCAATCAGGGTGAGCACGAGAGGGCTAGGCACTTAGAAGATTCTGGAGCCCCGGAGGTGGATGCAGCAAGAAGGGCCTCCAGCTTGGAGAGACGAAGCCCCAGTGAAGGGACCTGCCTTTACTCCATGTGTGATGATGGGTGGGAGGCCTTCTGTGAGTGGGTGGGCAGGAAATGAGCGGGGTGGACTGGCAGGAAGTGTCTTCATCCCGTCCTGCTCACCTACATACTGTGGTCACACGCGTGAGCGTAGTGTTCAGTGTTCAAATCCTGCTCACCCACATACTGTGGTCACACGCGTGAGTGTAGTGTTCAGTGTTCAAATCCTGCTCACCCACATATTGTGGTCACATGCGTGAGCGTAGTGTTCAGCGTTCAAATCCTGCTCACCCACATACTGTTGTCACATGTGTGTGTGAGTGAACAGTGTTCAGTGTTGTGAGTGTTAAACCCACTCCTCTCGTGAAGCCTCACGCTCCCTATCTGAGACCCTCCCTGTCTTCCATGCACACATATAGCAATTTCTCTAGGGCGTATGCCTACATCAGAATTTTCTGAACTATTTTGACCCAATAAAAACTGAATTATATTTTTCCACAAATTGCATTACTTCACACATTGTTTCACACAAAAGAAAACCTGACTGAAGGCTTACATGTGAATTAAAAAGCAAATTAACCTCTTCCCACTAAGAAAACAAACACCAAGGTCCCTTTTAGAGTTCAGTGCTACAAAAATCCCAGGAACTACTTCTCATCTTGCACTAACTCTCCCAGGAATAAAGACAGAACACTCCTCAGTTCACTTTATGAGGCTTGACTCTTCTAGAAACTAAATCAAGGGCGAAAAAGAAAAGAAAGGCCATTCACCAATATAAACCATGGCTTAGTTAAGCAGCAAAGGTGTTCAGGGTCTCATGTTCAGAGTTAGCTGCGACAAGCAGCCCGCCTCAGCCTGCAGACGCCCTGCAGGGAGGCCTCCCCTCAGCGCCATCGCTGCACAGGCCGTTCTTGGAGGGGCAGAGGCCCTGTGCCATCGGAACTGCCCGCCTTCCTCCTGGGGCTGAGAGCGAACGTGCGTGCGTTCAACGCAGCGCCCAGGATGCAGGCTGCTGGCCTTGGACCGAGCCAGGGCTATCGGGATCTGAACGTGGAGACCCCAGTAACGGGGGCGCAGAGACGAAGTCAGCGGGACGCAGCCAGGGCGGCTCTTGGCTCAGCAGTCAGGCTGGATGACTGGGTCCGTGTGCGCACAGCCTCAGGGCCTCGTCCATGCCCGGGGGCAGGGGGCGGCTGCGTCAGGCCCCAGGGTGGCCTCCTCCCCACACCCACCCGGCCCCGCCATGGGTCTCACCGCTGCCCCTGGCGGAGGGCCAGGCCCGGCCCAGAGCGCAGCCCTGGTCCCTGGAGGGAAGACACGCACTAGTGTTCATCAATTAAGTACACAAACAGGTGTTGCCACCACTTTATTACTCAGAGTCTGCAAGCAATATGATACATGAAAGTCATTTTTACAACAATCGGGCTTGCTAGAAAATTGTCTTTTCTTCATGCAATGGGGGTTCTGCACCAGAGACACCTAGACCTGTTAAATGAAACGTATCCTTCGTGCAGGCGCTCCACACAAATGTCAAGACCTTTGAGGTCTCCACTCACACCCACCCCAAAGCAGCCCTGCCTCTTCTCTATTATGTGGGTTGTTAACGTTAAAAAACTAGAAAAATACAGTCGTCTCACTTTCTGTAGAGTCCTTTTCCTCTATTTTTACATGACCAAGACATTGGCTTGGTTATGAATTCAAAAGTGCTCCCAAAGTCCTTGATGAGGATTCGTAGAGAAACCTGAAACACAGAAAGAGAGAGTCAGCGATGGAAACGCGGCCTCACGTTCGCCAGGCGGGTGCGCGACAGTCTGCAGCACACAAAGGGGACGGGAGCGGCCAGGGCCCCGCAGCAGGCGGAGTAAGACCCGCCTCACAGACGCGGGGCGGCCAGGCGCCGGGACAGACGGAGCACCTCACAGGGCCCGTGCTCGCCCCAGGACAGACGGAGGACACAGCACCTCACAGGGTCCATACTCGCCCCAGGACAGACAGACAGACAGAGCACCCTCACAGGGCCCGCGCTTGCCCCAGGACAGACGGAGGACAGAGCACCTCACAGGGTCCATACTCGCCCCAGGACAGACAGACAGACAGAGCACCCTCACAGGGCCCGTGCTCACCCCAGGACAGATGGACAGACAGAGCATCCTCACAGGGCCCGCACTCAACCCAGGACAGACAGACGGACAGAGCACCCTCACAGGGCCCGTGCTCGCCCCAGGACAGATGGACAGACAGAGCATCCTCACAGGGCCCGCACTCAACCCAGGACAGACAGACGGACAGAGCACCCTCACAGGGCCCATACTCGCCCCAGGACAGACAGATGGACAGAGCACCTCACAGGGCCCGTGCTCAACCCAGGACAGACAAACGGACAGAGCACCCTCACAGGGCCCATACTTGCCCCAGGACAGACAGAGCACCCTCACAGGGCCCGCGCTTGCCCCAGGACAGACGGAGGACAGAGCACCTCACAGGGTCCATACTCGCCCCAGGACAGACAGACAGACAGAGCACCTCACAGGGCCCACGCTCGCCCCAGGACAGACGGAGGACAGAGCACCTCACAGGGTCCATACTCGCCCCAGGACAGACAGACGGACAGAGCACCCTCACAGGGCCCGTGCTCGCCCCAGGACAGATGGACAGACAGAGCATCCTCACAGGGCCCGCACTCAACCCAGGACAGACAGACGGACAGAGCACCCTCACAGGGCCCATACTCGCCCCAGGACAGACAGATGGACAGAGCACCTCACAGGGCCCGTGCTCAACCCAGGACAGACAAACGGACAGAGCACCCTCACAGGGCCCATACTTGCCCCAGGACAGACAGAGCACCCTCACAGGGCCCGTGCTCAACCCAGGACAGACAAACGGACAGAGCACCCTCACAGGGCCCATACTCACCCCAGGACAGACAGAGCACCCTCACAGGGCCCGTGCTCACCCCAGGACAGACAGACAGGCAGACAGAGCACCTCACAGGGCCCGTGCTCGCCCCAGGACAGACGGACAGACAGAGCACCCTCACAGGGTCCATGCTCAACCCAGGACAGACGGACAGGCAAACAGAGCACCTCACAGGGCCCATACTTGCCCCAGGACAGACAGACAGACAGAGCACCCTCACAGGGCCCGTGCTCACCCCAGGACAGATGGACAGGCAGACAGAGCACCTCACAGGGCCCGTGCTCGCCCCAGGACAGACGGACAGGAAGACAGAGCACCCTCACAGGGCCCGTGCTCGCCCCAGGATAGACGGAGCACCTCACAGCACCCGCGCTTGCCACAGGACAGATAGACAGAGCACCTCACAGGGCCCGTGCTCACCCCAGGACAGACGGACAGGCAGAGCACCTCACAGGGCCCGCGCTCGCCGGTGCGCTGCCTCCGTCCGGCACAAGGCCGCGCCCTGGCCCCAGGAGGCCCCGCTCAGGGTGCTGACACGCTCAGGCGAGCGGTGCGGCCTGGGCGCCCCTCCCACACCCAGTCAGTGGCCCGCTGAGCACCAGTGGACGAGGCCCACTTCCCCAACAGCGCATGACACGCACCATTTCCTCTATCGCCCGCGACCCGCACACCCCTCACCTCCCACCCCTGCACCCCCGTCCCCGGTGACGCTGGGGGCTCATAGATGCGAGGCAGCTTGTCAGCCCCTCACCTTGCTTCTCCCTTCCCTGAGCTCCTTCAGAGGGTGTGGGCCAGCCAACCTCTGCTTCCCTGCTGAGACGAGGCACGGTCTGGGCCCCAAATGGCCTCAGCTTATTCCCTCTTCGGCCTGGAGCTGTCACAGGCACTCGGGCCTGCCCGAGTCTTGCCTCGAACAGTATCAAGACAGGCTCAGAGTAACTGGGCATTTTCTAGTAGCCACATTCAGAGAGATTAGGAGAAATCAGGTGAAATTCGAGAAATACAGGTGGCCCGTGAACAACACAGGGGTTTGGGATGCCAACCCTCTGCGAAGTGGAAAATCTGAATATAACTTAGCTCTCTGAGAACACGGCTCCCACATGCACAGATTCAGCCAGCCAGGGCAGGGTAGTCCCAGAGTAAAAGTTTACCCCTGGAGCTGCCTGCATACAAGTGGGCTCACACAGTGAGGACCTGTGCTGTCCAACAGCCAGCAGTGTATTTTACCTGACTCCATACACCGAAGGAAGTCGACCTGTAATCAACACAGCGTCGCCGACGCAGCTCAGGGCCCCTGCACACCAGCAGCGGAGCCTGTGCGTTTCCACAGCAGGGCCACATCTCGAGTAAGACTCACGTGTCCCAGTTTTCACAAGGGGCCACGTAGAGGCCAACATAAAAGTTTTTAAGACGTTTCTTTGTCTCAAAATTCAGGGATTTGGTTCAGACTCAGGTGTGACGTTGTGGCAGAGCACCGCCCTCGCACATGGTCACTGCTGCGTGCCGTCAACACCCCCATCACCCAGCAAGTGGGCATGCCACCACTGGCGGTCCCACTCAGCCACTGGGCAGTGCCGCAGCGGCTCTGCCCACAGCAATCACCTGCCAATGACCAATGGTGAGCCGTCCTGCTCAGCCACGGGTTGGCACCACGGTGATTCCCTTAAGGCACCACCTGTCCGTGAGTGACTATTAGAGCCGATTCAACCAGCTGTCGATGGTGGCTGTTGGGTGGCAAGCGAGGCAAGAGGCGGGCCCCGGCCTTGTCCCTGGTGCCCCGGCTCACCCCACCTTGGACCAGCAGGTTATCTGGGGCTCCAGAGCCCTCGCCAAGGACCCCCGCCGGCCGTGGCCCAGACCTCAGGGCAGTGGTGAGCCTCGCCCCACGCCTGTGTCTGCACCCTCACAGCGGCAGTGGTCTGCATGGATGCAGTCTGCAGGAACTGCCCCCCATCGCCCCCCGTTTCAGCCACCTGAGGAGTCGAGTGTCAGTTGGGTCCTGAGTGCCTGGCTGTCTCGGGGATGAGAGCTGAGCAGGGTCTGGGGATGGCCCAGCCCTGACGGAGCCGCCAGCTGAGCCCTGCTCCTCAGCCAGGACTGTGCCCTCAGAGGGTGACATGTGTGTCCTGGGACCATGCCTTTTCTTGTCAGAACAGAGAAGAACATTCGTGAGGTGGAGATTTACAGGAACCTTGTTACCTGACCATGACCCAACCTCAAGGACAAAGGATCTGACACCAAGAAGGCTGCCACAACCAACCACACCCCCCCTCAGCTTGCCTAGAAAAGGGCTTTGCTGACAGGTTTTGGGGAGTCTGGTGTTTCTAAGGCACGAGCCACGCACCTCCTTGTGCGGCCCCGCAGTAATCCTTTCTCTGCCCTCCACGCTGACGCTTCGGTACGGCTCGGCCGCACTGTGCATGGGCACGTGGACTTGTGTTACGGTCATTTTTTTCTCCAGTCCCGTCTAAAGCTTAGTTACAGAAACAACAACAAAAAAGAACCTTTACAAGTACGTGTGTCTTTAGCCATGAAACTCTCTCCCCACGGTGGCTGCACGGCTGCCTCCCCTAGGACCCTCCTCTGCAGCGGTGTCTGTCCTGCTCCGGGTTGCCCTGCATGGAGGCTGTTTGGACCCCCGAGGAGCTGAGGCTCTGGTTCATCAGCTGTGTTTCCAATGAAGGGCTTTTAGTTTGGGCTGCAGCTGGTCTTTTCTTTAAAGACTCCTATCGGTGTCTGGCTGGCCCAGCCCTGCTGCCTCACCGATGGCTGCCTGCCTGTCTCTCTCACTCTCCGCCACTGCACACGTGCCGTCATGTGTGTCTGCGCCCCGGGACGCCACGGGGTGTGGAGACAGCAGGCAGTGGGCAGCATGGAGCCCGCGGAAACCGCCAGCACAGCAGCGCACAGGCGTCTGCTCCCTCCCGCCTGGCTCTCCCGGCAGGTGAGGCTCTGAAAGTGCAACAGGACAGCACCCAACGGACCAGTCAACAAAACACTGACCCCCCTGCAGAGACGCCTGGTGTGTCTGCTTAGAAAGCACTCACTTCCCCATTAACGCCCCACTGCCTTAAGCTCTAACTGGACCAAAGGGCTCCTAGAGCCTTGAAGGCAAACCTGCCTTAACGTCTCTATGTTGACAAAAATAAATAATATTTAAAAATATAGTCTTAAATCTTAATTGCATATCTTCCATTACATTGATCTTTATGTTTTGGTTTTTAGGTTCTTCTTTTCCCTCAAACACTGGTTTTTCTACAGTGTGCTTCTTGAATATTTAAGAAGGAAGCCAGTATTTCAGCCTCTACCTATTTGCTTTTTTAGGACATTTCCGCCTTAAAGGGAAGAATTCTTTCTTGCCATCTGTGTATCAGCTCAGCAGAGAAAACTGCATGTAGTTCTAGAAACAATGAATAAACAAAACATGACATTTTGTTGTTTAGTCACTGACTCCAACTGACTCATGACTCTTGTCAAGGGCTCAGCCATTAGCCCTCTAAATATTACATGCCTGTTTTTAAATTCTATGAATATTCTTTTCTTTTCCATAGAGTAAGTTCTGAACTTCTAGGGCCTTTTTTCTGTCAACGTTAACTAATAACACAATCCAAGTACTAGCCTTGAATGCCTGTGCAAGTGCAAATGTCCCGCAGAGCCGTTCATACCATATTATTCAAAAAAACTGTCCTTACAGAAGGTATTTCTAACAAAGAAATCCTGTAAGAGGCTCACATTTCTGAGGTTATGACTATGTCCTATGACAATTACTTGTCATTATCTGGTTTGTAATTCTCACAGCCTTATTGAATATCTGCACTGCCCAGTTGTCGACAGCCATACCACCCGCAACGTGCCCGATCTTGTCTGATCTCGGAAGCTAAGCAGGGTCAGGCCTGATTGGTACTTGGATAGGGGATCACCTGGGAATACCGGGTGCTGTAGGCTTTTTGCCTCCCTCTCCTGACTTCCCAGGCGGCTCAGTGGTAAAGAATCTGCCTGTCAATGCAAGAGACACAGGTTTGAACCCTGAGTCAGGAAGATCCCCTGGAGAAGGAAACGACAACCAATTCTTGCCCGGGAAATCCCATGGACAGAGGAGCCTGGTGAGCTACAGTCCATGGGGTTGTAAAGGAGTCAGACACGACTGAGCAAGTAAATGGTGACAGTGTTTTCAGAAACACACACACACTCTTCAGTTTCCTCCAAATCAGAAGCTCACATTCCTCTTCCCCAGAGACGCAGAAATAAAACAGGTTCATAAAACCTAGAGTCTGCTGGTTTCTCCCTCAAAGATCCTTCTTAAACTGCACAGGAAACAGTCAACAGTCTCCAGAATAAAGCATGTAGCTCAACGCGTGTGCTTGGTGCAAGACCAAGGACACTCCAGCCCCCTCCTCCAGTGCCTGGCTGCCTGTCACCGAGGCATGGCACCAAGCAGGTCAGCAGGGCCACTGGAGGGCTCCCCACAAGGCCCTGCCTTCACCGGGAGGCCGGACCGCAGAGGTGGCACTGCAGCCCCGGCCCTCCGGGCCCTCCACGGTGCCTGCTGGCTGGGGTAGCGCGTGGGCGCAGTGAGGCTCGCTTGGCCCAGCAGCTCTCAGCACTGCTGTGTGCACGAGCCCCCTGAGCTCCCAGGGACCAGATGGGCAGCGTGCCCCCAGGAGGCCTCAGGGCTTCTCCCTCCCGGGAGTGAGGGTCAGCCTCGGGCTGCAAGTCCTCCCCAGTGGGAGCATAGCTCCTCCATGCTTCAGCGTTCACTATAACCCTCACCAGCTCCAACCCATCACACCGACACCCTGACAGGAACCCGACTTGGTGCTCAGGCTGTCCTGTCACTGTGGGGTTTCTACCTCCTTAAAACACCACTAGCACTCTGAACATGTTCACCAGACGAGGCCGGGGAGCCGTCTTAATAGCTAACAGAATGGATTCTATGGAGAAAAGCATGCTAGAGAAAAAGCATGAGAAATAGCTAGAGAAAAGCATGCTAGAGAAAAAGATGGACCTCTCGTACAAGTGAAAGGGTCAATTCATCAAGAAGATATAGTAGTTCTAAATTCACATGCTCCTAATATCAGGATAACAAAATATATAAAGTAAAACCCCTCTATCAAAAACAGACAGACAGATCCAGCAAGCAGAATATCAGTAAAGACAGAGATGAACTCACCACCGCCAACAGGATATAACTGCCATTTAGACATGCCTTCACCCAACAACAGTAAAACATGCGTTCTTCTCAAGCTCATATGGAACATTCACCAAGATAGGTCACGCATTAGGCCATGAAACACACCTGAATAAATTTAAAAGCATGGAAGTCCACACAGTGTCTTCTCTCAGATAACATGGAATTAAACTAGAGATCCATTACAGAAACATAACTGGAGAACTGAGAGATTAAATGATACACTTCTAAAGAGCACATGGGCAAAGAGGAAACTTCAAGAGAGATTTTAAAATATTTTTAACTAAGTGAAAATGTAACACAGAAATTTGTGCCATGCAGCAAAAGCAATGCTTAATGGGTAATAATAATTTAAGGCACCAACTGAATATATTAGAAAAGAAAGAACATCCAAAATCAGTAATTAGGCTTCTACCTTAGGAAGCCAGAAAAAAAAAAAAAAAAAAAAGACTAAATTAAATCCAAAGCAGGCAAAAGACAAAAAATAATAAAAATTAGGACAGAAAGCAAAAAAATTTAAAAAAAGAAATCAATAGACGAAATCAAAGAAACTAAAATCTGGTTCTTTTGAAGATCAATAAAACCAATAAGCCTCTTTGTTGTTTAGTGGCTAGGTTGTGCCGACTCCTTTGTGACCCCGTGGTCTGAAGCCCACCAGGCTCCTCTGTCCATGGGATTTCCCAGGCAAGAATACTAGAGTGGGTTGCCATTCCCTTCGACAGGGGATCTTCCCCACCCAGGGAAGGAACCCAGGTCTCCTGCTTGGCAGGCAGATTCTCTACCACTGAGGCACTAGGAAAGCCCAACAAGCTTCTAGTCAGACTGGAAAAAAAAAGAGGATACAAATTACTAATATCAGAAATGAAAGAGGGGACATGACTACAGATCCCATGGACATTATAAAAGATAATTAAGGAATACTATGCCCACAAAGTTGACAACCTAGATGAGATGGACCAAATTCCTGAAAGACACAGTCTGCCAAAACTATTTCAAGACGAAATAGACAATCTGAACAGCAAGTGAAAGTCACTCAGTCGTGTCCAATTCTTTGCGACCCCATGGACTGTACGGTCCATGGAATTCTCCAGGCCAGCATACTTGAGCGGGTAGACGTTCCCTTTTCCAGGGGATCTTCCCAGCCCAGGGATTGAACCCAGGTCTCCCACATTGCAGGCAGATTCTTTACCAGCTGAGCCATCAGGGAACCCCAAGAATACTGGAGTGGGTAGCCAATCCCTTCTCCAGTGGATCTTCTTGACCCAGGAATGGGACCAGGATCTCAAAAAATTGAATAAATGATTAATAACCTTCCAAAGCAACAGACCCAGATGGATTCACTGATGAATTAATTGTGCCAAATGTTTGAGGAAGAAGTTTACCAATTATTTACAGTCTCTTTCAGAAGAAAGAAGGGAAGGAATACTTTCTAACTCATTCTATGAGGCTAGCATTTCCCTAGTAGCAAAGCCAGACAAAAACATTACAAGGAAAGATAAATACAAAATGATCTCCCTCATGAGAGTCACTCAGTCATATCCGACTCTTTGCAACCCCACAAACTATACAGTCCATGGAATTCTCCAGGCCAGAATACTGGAGTGGGTAGCCTTTCCCTTCTCCAGGAGATCATCCCAACTCAAGGATCAAACCCAGGTCTCCTGCATTGCAGGTGGATTCTTTACCAAGTGACCCACAAGGGAAGCCCAAGAATACCGGAGTGGGTAGCCTATCCCTTCTCCAGTGGATCTTCCCCACCCAGAAATCGAACTGGGGCCTCCTGCATTGCAGGCAGATTCTTTACCAACTGAGCTATCAGGGAAATCCCACAGATGCAAAAACACTCAATAAAACATAAACTCAACAGTATATTAAAAAATTACATACCATGACCGACTGGGATTTATCCCAGGTATGCAAAGCTGGGTTAGTATCTGGAAATCAACTACTGTAACCTATCACATCAACAGGCTCAAAAAGAAAAATGATATGATCTGGTAAGTAGATGCAGAAAAGGTTTTTGACAAGATCCAACACCCACTATGATAAGAACTATTTGTAAATTGGGAGTAGTCGGGAACATCCTCAACTTGATAAAGAACGTCTACAGCTAACATTGTGCTTAATGGTGAGAAACAGGAAGCGTTCCCACTAAAATCTTGTATAAGACAAGTGGGTCCTTTCACCAGTCCCTTTCAGTATTGTACTGGAAGCCCTAGCTAATGCAGTAAGGTGAGAAAAGTAAAGACAGGTCTACAGATTGGCAAGAAGAAAAGACTGTCTTTGTTAAAAGTCAGCAATTTAGGATTTTGAAAGCCTTTCTTCTAAGGAGAAAGTAGATCTGAAAAGTGGTTTATTTCCCAGGCTTATATAAAACTAATTACCTGGTTCAAAGCCCTGTAATACCTAACCATACGGTGTTCAGAAAACAGAAGGAAAGCACTGCTTCTATGGCTGGTCGAGAGTCAGACACAATTCAGAAAAGAGTCCACAGGACATTGCACAGCATGTCAAAAACTGTACATAGCAACAGAAATACTTGGGAAAAACAGAGCAATGAACACATTCTTAGTAGTCCATGTGGCAGCAACTGGCCACCCAGAAAGTGGAAAACAATGCATGTTTCTTCAGTCTCTGGAGCGATCTTCCCATTCCCATCATGTATACTTGTAAACAGATAATTATATCCTATGAATATCCATGGTTTCAAAAATATAGCAAACCACCAAATATAACCTGCTTAGATTTAAAGTCATATAAAGTGAGTTGTACGCCCTCACTTTTCCAGGGCAGAATCTCACCAGTAACAGTTTTGGTTTTGTTTTTAAAGACAGAATGGGGACGCAATTAAAACATGCCCAAGGGGTCTCGCCAATAGAAACATTTCTGTCCCTTCAATCCCCAGTTCTCTACCTGCTTGCAACTAGCAGAAATGGAAGCGAGATCTAATATATGAAGGAGCACCTGGGAGAGTCCAGATAATCACAGCTGGTGTGTAGCTGCTGCTTTACCTTTCCAAGCTATCCTCCTCCAGAGTAATTTCCATGAATGTCTTTAGTTTTCTCTCAATACTAGCTGCAACATCCTTCACTTTTGAAGTCTTATGTTTACCTGTTAAAGACAGAAAAATTTTGAACACAATCAATCAAAAAGTACACGTACTTTTTCAATGCAGGTACAATTTTAGTTAAGACAAAGCCTCCTATCCTCACCTAAGTTAGTGCATCATTGACCTGTGGAACAGAAATAATTCCTTTAAAGGGATGCTAGAAGATCCAGTAAGGGATTACAAAAACACTTCTCACATCTGAGGTAGTTTTCAAAGGCATGATCCCATTCTGCTGCCCGTGCCATCAGACTTGATCATCACCATCTTCAACAGTAATGAAACTAACACATTTCAGAATCATCTCCTGCTTGGCTAACGTCTAAGTACTTATTAAGTACTAGGTGCTCATTCACTCCTCAATCTCCATTCACACATCCATGAGAAGAACGTCCTGCACCCACAGACTCTGCTCAGTCACCTCACACCCTCCACGTGGAGAACGTCCCTCACCCGCAGACTCTGCTCAGTCACCTCACACCCTCCGTGTGGAGAATGTCCCTCACCCGCAGACTCTCCTCAGTCACCTGACACCCTCCGTGTGGAGAACGTCCCTCAAGCACAGATTCTCCTGTCACCTCACACCCTCCACGTGGAGAACGTCCCTCACCCGCAGACTCTGCTCAGTCACCTCACACCCTCTATGTGGAGAACATCCCTCACCTTGTCGATTGGCGCCCAGTAGACATGCCCTCAGGCAAGTCTTTCCAGATTCCCGGCTGGGGTCACACTAGCTACAAATTCCTGTCATGAATCTATAGCCATACTATGCATTCATGCTTATAGGAATAACTTGTTTTGCGAAGAGCCCCCTATGCATAATACCTAGAAAATAATTTCAACGTTACTAAAACTTGTCAAAAAATATAGAAACCCAACCGTAGTCACTTGCAGGGTTATTACTCTATTTTACACTTTGGTAAGTATCTCAGAGGTATCTCTGATCATTTTTCCAATAGTATTTCAACTGGCTAGGATACTCAGAGTACACACAGTTAAAGCGAAACACAGATACCTAAAACATTAATACCAAAACACACTATCATTGGCAAAAATGATTCTGACTTTTAAACATACACGGCAAAGGCAATAAATGACGTATCAACAGAAATTTGGTCTGAGGTACAAAGAAGGAGACATAATGGGTCCTGGGAAGAGTGGACAGGAGCTGCGTTAGGGAAGTACTGTGATTCATGCTGGTACAGGGCAGCTGCACAGCAGACGCCCAGGCAGACAGCACACGTGTGGGACATGGAAAGCTGGGAGAAAGCGCCTTGAGAGCCTGGGCAGGGTACTCGTTCCCAAACATTCTAAAGAGGATCTATGTAAGACACACTCAGCAGTATCCCAAACAATACAAGAGGAGACTCAACCAACCTTTATTAATTACCAAAATAATGTGCACAACAGCTGTGAGACATACTATGCCTTCAATATCCTCAGAAATGACACATGCCTTCAATTCATCTAAAAATGACCTGCAAAAAAGTAAAAAACAATTGCAATTACTCTATAGTATATCTTAATACTTTATAGAAAAACAAATAATAGCCAAGATTCATCAGTTCAGTTCAGTTCAGTCGCTCAGTCGTGTCCGACTCTTTGCGACTCCATGAATCACAGCACACCAGGCCTCCCTGTCCATCACCAACTCCCAGAGTTCACTCAAACTTATGTCCATCGAGTCAGTGATGCCATCCAGTCATCTCATCCTCTTTTGTCCCCTTCTCCTCCTGCCCTCAATCCCTCCCAGCATCAGAGTCTTTTCTAATGAATCAACTCTTCACATGAGGTGGCCAAAGTACTGGAGTTTCAGCTTTAGCATTCCTTCCAAAGAAATCCCAGGGATGATCTCCTTCAGAATGGACTGGTTGGATCTCCTTGCAGTCCAAGGGACTCTCAAGAGTCTTCTCCAACACCACAGTTCAAAGGCATCAATTCTTCGGCACTCAGCTGTCTTCACAGTCCAACTCTCACATCCATACATGACTACTGGAAAAACCCATAGCCTTGAGTAGATGGACCTCTGTCGGCAAAGTAATGTCTCTGCTTTTGAATATGCTATCTAGGTTGGTCATAACTTTCCTTCCAAGGAGTAAGGGTGTTTTAATTTCATGGCTGCAATCACCATCTGCAGTGATTTTGGAGCCCCAAAAAATAAAGTCTGACACTGTTTCCCCATCTATTTGCCATGAAATGATGGGACCAGATGCCATGATCTTTAGTTTTCTGAATCTTGAACTTTAAACTAACTTTTTCACTCTCCACTTTCACCTTCATCAAGAGGCTTTCTAGTTCTTCTTCATTTTCTGCCATAAGGGTGGTGTCATCTGCATATCTGAGGTTACTGATATTTCTCCCGGCAATCTTGATTCCAGCTGGTGTTCCTTCCAGTCCAGCGTTTCTCATGATGTACTCTGCATATAAGTTAAATAAGCAGGGTGACAATATACAGCCTTGACATACTCCTTTTCCTATTTGGAACCAGGCTGTTGTTCCATGTCCAGTTCTAACTGTTGCTTCCTGACCTGCATATAGGTTTCTCAAGAGGCAGGTCAGGTGGCCTGGTATTCCCATCTCTTTCAGAATTTTCCAGAGTTTATTGTGATCCACACAGTCAAAGGCTTTGGCATAGTCAATGAAGCAGAAATAGATGTTTTTCTGGAACTCTCTTGCTTTTTCGATGATCCAGCGGATGTTGGCAATTTGATCTCTGGTTCCTCTGCCTTTTCTAAAACCAGCTTGAACATCAGGAAGTTTACAGTTCACATATTGCTGAAGCTTGGCTTGGAGAATTTTGAGCATGACTTTACTAGTGTGTGAAATGAGTGCAATTGTGCGGTAGTTTGGGCATTCTTTGGCATTGCCTTTTTTGGGAATTGGAGTGAAAACTGACCTTTTCCAGTTCTGTGACCACTGCTGAGTTTTCCAAATTTGCTGACATATTGAGTGCAGCACTTTCACAGCATCATCTTTCAGGATTTGAAAGAGCTCAACTGGAATTCCATCACCTCCAGTAGCTTTGTTCATAGTGATGCTTTCTAAGGCCCACTTGACTTCACATTCCAGGATGTCTGGCTCTAGGTCAGTGATCACACCATCATGATTATCTTGGTCATGAAGATCTTTTTTGTACAGTTCTTCTGTGTATTCTTGCCACCTCTTCTTAATATCTTCTGCTTCTGTTAGGTCCATACCATATCTGTCCTTTATCGAGCCCATCTTTGCATGAAATGTTCCCTCGGTATCTCTAATTTTCTTGGCAAGATCTCTAGTCTTTCCCATTCTGTTGTTTTCCTCTATTTCTTTGCATTGATCGCTGAGGAAGGCTTTCTTATCTCTTCTTGCTATTCTTTGGAACTCTTCATTCAGATGTTTATATCTTTCCTTTTCTCCTTTGCTTTTCACTTCTCTTCTTTTCACAGCTATTTGTAAGGCCTCCCCCAGACAGCCATTTTGCTTTTTTGCATTTCTTTTCCATGGGGATGGTCTTGATCCCTGTCTCCTGTACAATGTCACGAACCTCCACCCATAGTTCATCAGGCACTCTATCAGATCTAGTCCCTTATTTCTCACTTCCACTGTATAATCATAAGGGATGTGATTTAGGTCATACCTGAATGGCCTAGTGGTTTTCCCTACTTTCTTCAATTTAAGTCTGAATTTGGCAATAAGGAGTTCAGGATCTGAGCCATAGTCAGCTCCTGGTCTTGTTTTTGTTGACTGTATAGAGCTTCTCCATCTTTGGCTGCAAAGACTATAATCAATCTGATTTTGGTGTTGACCATCTGGTGATGTCCATGTGTAGAGTCTTCTCTTGTGTTGTTGGAAGAGGGTATTTGCTATGACCAGTGCATTCTCTTGGCAAAACTCTATTAGCCTATGCCCTGCTTCATTCCGTACTCCAAGGCCAAATTTGCCTGTTACTCCAGGTGTTTCTTGACTTCCTACTTTTGCATTCCAGTCCCCTATAACGACAAGGACATCTTTTTTGGGTGTTAGTTCTTAAAGGTCTTGTAGGTCTTCATAGAACCATTCAACTTCAGCTTCTTCAGCATTACTGGTTGGGGCATAGGCTTGGATTACTGTGATATTGAATGGTTTGCCTTGGAAACGAACAGAGATCATTCTGTCGTTTTTGAGATTGCATCCAAGTACTGCATTTCAGACTCTTTTGTTGACTATGATGGCTACTCCATTTCTTCTGAGGGATTCCTGCCTGCAGTAGTAGATATAATGGTCATCTGAGTTAAATTCACCCATTCCAGTCCATTTCAGTTCGCTGATTCCTAGAATGTCGACGTTCACTCTTGCCGTCTCCTGTTTGACCACTTCCAATTTGCCTTGATTCATGGACCTGACATTCCAGTTTCCTATGCAGTATTCCTGTTTACAGCATCGGACCTTGCTTCTATCACCAGTCGCACCCACAACTGTGTATTGTTTTTGCTTTGGCTCCATGCCTTCATTCTTTTTGGAGTTATTTCTGCACTGATCTCCAGTAGCATATTGAGCACCTACCAACCGGGGAGTTCCTCTTTCAGTATCCTATCATTTTGCCTTTTCATACTGTTCATGGGGTTCTCAAGGCAAGAATACTGAAGTGGTTTGCCATTCCCTTCTCCAGTGGACCAGATTCTGTCAGATTCATCAAGCACCATGAATTCCAGTTTTCAGAGAATGGGAAATACCACGTGTCAGTAACATGGGAAAGTGATTAAAGTCTTTCCACACTCTTCACTGTAAGCATGACAAATCACACAGGTGAGACACTAAAATCAGATGCTGCTGCTAGAAAGAGAACAGCGATGTTCTGGCAAGTGAATGAAGCCCTCTGCATACTTATAATATCATAAGAAAGATTTAATGTGCTATTGAAAGATAATTCACAGCTGTTGAAATGATGCTTTTGAAGTCTGCAGCAAACATATCCACTACTGAAAGTCCACAGGTACCAGCTATCTGCAGGACTCGCCCTCGTGTGGCCCGTCAGTGCTGCATGTGCCACAAGACACCTGGCATCAGGTCAGGTGACACCACGTGGAGAGATGAGCACGTGCCCGGGAAAACTACACGGCGCTTAACCAAGCATCCCTGTCAGAAGCTGCAGTGCACAGTAACGCTGTAAATGTTTCCCTCTAAATGAACTGGAGTTATGATAAGCATAACCAGAGACTATGTGGATGAACGTTTCTTTCAGAAAGTTATAATTTCTCTTTGTAGAAGTATAATGCTAATATCTTGAGAGTAAAAGGAACAGAGCTAAAGTTACTGAGAGCTTACAGCCACAGGAGTAAGAAGACAGTAAAGAGAAAAGGATTACCTGACTAAATTTGGAGATTTTATTATTATTCCTATTAAACACCTTGAAAATGGTGGAAGGCCTGAAAGACCCTCTGGCGGGGTAAGCTCTTCTGTATCAGAAACCTAAAAAAAAAGTCAAGTTAGTAACATGAATCAAGACTGAGACTGGGCTAATCACTCATTTTATACTTCTCTGAACTTTCTTACAAACTTGAGAAAGGCTTTCCAGAAACTCAAAATAACTATTTTTGTTAACTTTTGCAATGGCTATCATAATCATGATTTGCAGTGGTGTCAATCAATTGGATAGAAGAAAAAAGACACATGTCACTTGACAAGCCCTCTGTCAAACACTCTTTGATTATCTTCTTTTGTCAACAATGTGTTTCTACAGTAAGCAAATTTAATTGTTATTCTTATTAGCCCAGATCAGGTTTTCTCAACTCAAACTTTTTCTATAAAGCAGTAAAACAGTAAATATTAAATAGTAAACATTTTAAGCTTTTTGGCAAAATGATCTCAGCCGCAACTACTCAATTCTGCTGTCATAGCACAAAGCAGCCATAGGGAAAAAATGTAAACGAATGGGCCACAGTGCCACTGGTGGCCTCAGCTGTCAGCTGTGCCCCTCACAGGCCCGAGTAGCCTCCAGTTAGTAGGCTGTGTGTAGGCCAGGAAGCACGCTCCTAAACCAAAATGATCTCCCTTCAAGCTTTCAGGAGGGCCTGAAACTGTTAATGTCCTACAATTTTGTCAACTTCTTTTATATTTGTGATTTCATAATACAAAATTTGTACCAATTATATGTTTGCATTTATATATTTCGATGGTATTTCCTGTCAGATTTCTCCTTTCCATACTGAGAGAAAACACTGCTATTTACTGTCTTGCGGCATTGCTCATGCCCTCACACACTAGCATCAGGACTCCAGGCCATGACAGAGCACGCTTTATTGTGAGCTGAATTATCGTCCTGATTATGTCAGCCTTGAACCAAGCAGGCTAATCATATGAAACAGGCTCCTGCCAGGAACTGACCAGTCCTTTATGGACTAGGAGCAAACTATCTGTCTAAACTGATATTACAGATTCAAACTTCCTGTGCTTAAAAGAAAAAGTAAGGTTTCTGTATCACACGGCAGTCAGAGATGTGAGCTGCTCCAGAAACAGCACCAGGGC
The DNA here is from genome assembly GCF_003369695.1 of Bos indicus x Bos taurus. Lineage (NCBI taxonomy): Eukaryota > Metazoa > Chordata > Mammalia > Artiodactyla > Bovidae > Bos > Bos indicus x Bos taurus. Next base: position 545,334 of record NC_040079.1, on the reverse strand, counting down.
ACTCTCACACCCTGCTCACCGCTGAGCACGGCCGTGAACACAAACCAGCCGTGGAACCATGAGGTGCAGCCATGTAAGAAGCGGACCTCCCGCGGTACCTGAGCTCTGAAAAACACCTAGAGAAAGACAAAGACGTGCTGCCAGCAGAAAACAGCCTCTTCAGTAGCCAAAACGAGACACAGCAGCTTCAGGACAACACACCTTCCGGAGCCAGTGGCTTATCTCAACCACAGACGCAGCGATCAGGGTGGAGAACACGCCCCGGTGAACAGGCTTGTCCACATGCCAGGACTGCACGGTGCTGATGAATTCATGCAGAGGAGTCTGAACAGAGTAAAGGAGCTACAAGAAACACATCAGTCACCGTTAGTCCTTAACAGTCACCGTCAGGGATGCAGCCTCCTCGGGTCTCCGCGGGGCCGAGGCCCGTCCCACCTGACGACCCTGCTGCCCACGCCCTCCTCTGGTGCTGGAGACGACACACAGCCCGAAGGCCCTGGGCAGTAACTTGAACACACTCTACCCCAGAGCAGAGAAAAACTCCGAGAACAGGAGCATCAGCAACATTAATAAAGTTCTCAAAACGAAAGAGGAAGAAATATCACTGACATTAAGGGAAGACACCCACTATGAGGCCATGTGTTCTGAACAAAGCTGCACAGCCAATAGTGAGAAAAAAAAATTCTGGCACAAATTACATGAACAGATCACAGACACCTGAACCAACTCATCAAAAACAGGACTTCTTCAAACTAACAGAAAATATGGCCAATGACCTTCAATTCCCTCTACAAGCTAAAGGCAGAATGAAATGGAAAGTTTCAATAACTCATAAACATCCTCCCACTGAAGCATTTTTTAAATCTGCGCTCCTAGCAGCTGAGTACTCACAAGCTACTGCAAGTAGCTCTCTGCTTCTGTCCGGCCGAGCAGAAGAGCTCTTGGGCCAATGGCCCGCTGACCCGAACTGCCAACACGGTCCCCAGACCAGCACTCAGAGGTGGGCTCCTGGCCCCCCAGCCTCCCCCCAAGAGCACGCTTCCCCAGGGAGAGGGGGCAGCACCAGTGGAAAGGGGCACTGGGCAGCCGCCTCCTGCTGCATGGCACCTCCCCGCAACGCCGACAGCACCCATGGGCTCCGGGGCCTGCAGGCCTGGCTCCACGCCCTGGGCCGCCAGCTGAGCGCTGCCTCTCTAGTTCTGAACCTGCCGGTGGAGAAGCCCACACCTGCAAACCCTCTTCTGGCTGCTTCTTGAAGCTCCGCGCCATGCACTCCAGCATCTGCTGAAATACTTTCTGGACCATGTCAAACACCACGGCGACCTCTTCCTCCGAGTCTGTTTTCCACGTCAAGGAACTTCCAGTTATCTCTTTTAGAATGCCGAGAAGCAATGAAACATAAAAGAATCCCTTCACTGGAAACAAAGTTGGGAAAATCTGTTGTTTAATCACACAATTTAGTTGAAATTATTACATTTTTCACTTAACACATATATCATGGTAACTTAGAGGAGTGTTTCTGGTGAGCCAGTACCAAGTTGATCAGATTAATATAAAATCTGACATCCACACAACTGGCTCCTTTTATCAGACACAAAGCCACTGTCCTCACAAACAGCGCGGACGGACGCAGCTCATGTGGACAGCGCGGCTCCCGCGGCCCCTGGTGCGGGGCGTGTCTGCTCCCCACGTGACGGCAACACTGCCGGCGAGTCTGAGAGGAAAGGCCTGAGAGCCTCATGACCAAAGACCTGTTTCTGTTTGCAACAAAACTCTAAAAGAATGAGCTCATAGCAGATTCTCTCCCGGGAAGTGCTGATTATTAAAATATCTAAATACAAAGATCATTTCAGCTTGGTCCAAGGTAAGGTTAGAAGCTTAGGGCCTTATACTTGAGGGGAACAGACAATTCTATGTAATAAATCCGCCTACATCGGAGATATAAAAATTTCCAAGGAGCTAATTAGAATTTTAGAAGTGTTAAAAATAGATTCAATCCTTGTGTGCTGCTAAGTCACGTCAGTTGTGTCTGACTTTGTGACCCCCTGAAGTGCAGCCCACAGGCTTCTTTGTCCATGGGATTCTTTGGGCAAGAATCCTGGAGTGGGTCGCCATGCCCTCCTCCAGGGGGTCTTCCAAACCCGGGGTCGAGCCCGCATCCCTCGCGTCTCCGGCACTGGCAGGCGGGTTCTTTGCCACCAGTGCCACCTGGGAAGCCCAGATTCAATCCTTAGGGGAAATAATTACTAGACGACAAATTGAGTTACCCAAACGCAAATCATTTTTAATGTTTCAACAATCAGGCTTAGATTTATTTATTTTAGAGTATTTTTTGTTTATTTGGCTGTGCTGCTCTTCGTTGTGGCATGTGGTATCTAGTTCCCTGACCAGGGACTGAACCTGGGCTCCCTACACCGGCAGCAGGGAGTAGTCAGCCACTGGACCACCAGGGAAGACCCTAAATTTAAGATGAAAGTGAGACTTATAATGAATTAAACAAAGCAAAAAGTCAGATCTTAAAACAAAAAAAAATTCTTCTATTTAATATTTAGCCCCTGTGGGTATTTTAAACAATAATGTATTAATCCTACTGAAGCCCCTTAGTTACAGATAAGGAAACATATAATCAGGACAGCAGAGCAAGGCAACTGGCACCCAGCTCGGGTGCAGGCCAGCCACCACCCCAGGGACAGCAGCACAGGGAGGAAGCTGCTGTGGGGTCTGAGGCCAAGCCATGTCTGACGTCTGCACAATGATGCTCAAGACCACACAAGACCCCAGGAGACTAATGCAAACTTACTGTTGGATTTGCTCAACGGTCATACCATTTTCAGTCTCTTCTAGCAAGTGTCTGAGTTAGAGCCATTTGAACCCCTCCTTCCCAAGCCTCTGCGGCTCTCAGAGGAGCACGCACAGCTCCAGCTGTGGAGCGTGCCTACGTGGCAGCGGCTGGGGAGGCCGCGGGGCAGGGCTCACGGCAGCAGGCTCTCAGCCAGAGCCTGGCCCGAGGCCAAGGGGACAGCCTGGGCCCCACACTCCTCCTGCCATTGGGCGAGGGGCTGCAAGAACCTGCCCGATCCTGGGGGGCTCCAGATAACCCTCAGCCCAGATGGCCTGAGGGCAGCCAACTTCCCAGGCACTCTCTCAGCACGTACCACCTGGCACCTCCCCCAAGGCAGGTGTAGACACAACGGTGTCAGTCACCAGGGCCACACTGTCACCCCATCCTCAGGGTGACAACAACCTCCCAGGGGTCCCAGGGTGGGGGGCCATTAAACAACTCCTGACTCACAGGCAGACGGCGAGCACTCTTTTGTGAGCTCTGCCCACGGACACCCGATGGGAGCAGCAGACAGGTGACCACGCAGCACAGTCGTCCACAACCACACAGCCCCCAGAGGAGAAGCCTAAGACCCCGCCAGAAATGCTGCACTTGTCAGGCCAGTACCAAAAGTACCATGAACTTCCTGGCTGCCTCAGCCTGTTAATTCCTTTTTTGATGTAAACCAGTTTGTCATACCGGAGAAGGCAGTGGCAGCCCACTCCAGTACTCTTGCCTGGAAAATCCCATGGACAGAGGAGCCTGGTAGGCTGCAGTCCATGGGGTCACTAAGAGTCGGACACGACTGAGCGACTTCCCTTTCACTTTTCACTTTCATGCATTGGAGAAGGAAATGGCAACCCACTCCAGTGTTCTTGCCTGGAGAATCCAGGGACGGGGAGCCTGGTGGGCTGCCGTCTGTGGGGTCACAGTGTTCTTGCCTGGAGAGTCCCGGGGACGGGGCGCCTGCTGGCTGCCGTGTGTGGGGCCGCGCGGAGTTGGACACGACTGAGTGACTTAGTAGTAGGAGTAGTTTGTTATATGTCTGTCACTCAAAAGGGAGAGCCCCGTAGAGGGAGGCACTGCTTCTTACTGTGAGTCGCTCTTAACTAGTCCTTTAACAAACTAGGTACCTGTTTGCATGATTCCAAGGCTCCACTGTAGAAGATGCGTCTGAAACTTGCAGTCGCCAAGGCCAACCATGATGACATCCTTACACACGGTCAGGTAGGTCTGGAAGAGAGACAGACACGCTGCTGTGACCTCCTCACAGAGGCCAGAGGGGCCGCACGCAGCTGGCACAGCTCCTAATACCTAAGGGGCTGCCAGGTGAATCACAGAGAAGGTGTTCACAGAGTGGTTTCCATAAAGACACATCAATTCTCATTTTTCTTTCCATAGGAAATCTAGAAACACATGTTCTGTAATTCCAAAAACAGCACCTGTTACCTGTACTGTGTAAAATTGCATTAAAATTACACAGTTTGTGCTTTGCAAAAGATAAACTCTGGACACTCAGAGGCTAGCGTAGGTACTCAAGAAAGCAGCATTACTGACTGAAGTCACAGTTCAGATTGGAAATGAGACCCGGAAGCCCATCACAATGGAGCAGGGTTTCCATGTCCCAAGACTTCTAACCTGGATAATCTGCTGATAAACCACCCTGTGAAGCTTCAGGTATTCTTCGTCTTGATCGCGAATGAAAGATAAAACTTTGCTTTCTAACCAAGACCCGGTGTCTTCCAAAGTGGACAGGTACACTTTGCCTTCTGAGCAGAACTGCCCAAAAACAAGAGCAGACAGGTCAGCGTGGAACCCCGGGCCCACTCAGCCCACACCCCACCCCGAGCCACAGACACACCTTGTGCTGAAGATGGATGCTCAGCCGACAGTACAGGCTGAAGGCCCGCAGCGCGGTGCCCTCACTCAGGCGCGGAGGGCTGCCATCTGGCGTCTGCAGAATGGACTCCAGATTCCCCTGCAGAACAGGACTCCTCAGGCCGGGCTCTGGCCGAGCAGCCCGCACGGGAGGCGAGGACACCGCGGCCCGGAGTGCCGGGCAGGTACAGCACCGCGGGGCGCCCTGAGAAGCCCACGCCTCCTCCCTCCGCCAGGCCTCCCGCAGAGTGGCAAAACCACAGCTCTTCATGGGCGCTTCCCCCGGGGCCCAGGACTGAGCTCTGCTGGCTCATGCCTCCCATACCCCCGCCCGCCCCACCCGCTGCTAGTGCGTGGGGGCCTCCGGCACGATAGAATCGGGCAGCAGCAGCCAGGGCGGGCCTGCAGAGACAGCCGCAGAGAAAGGGGATGAACCCACAGGACTGCACACAAAGAGCCCGGGGTGGCCCGCCCCAAACTCGGGGGGCTGGAGCCCCCACAGCCATGCGAGGAGGAGAGCGAGGGGCCTGGGTGGTAGGCAGCCTCCTGCCCACAGCCAGTTCCGGCAGGCAGGCTCACCCGCGGAGGCAGGCAGGACAGGACACTGAGCTCTGAAGAGACCTGGTAGAAAGAGCCGGGCCCAGAAATGTGCACCCGGTCCCCTCCCGCCCCCGGGTGAAAAACGACAGTACAACACGGAAAACTCGGCTCTGACTTCATCAGTCAACGTCCACGGAGCCTGTGTCTGTTCTACAAAACTACCTTGGATGTTTCAAGCGCTTTCAAAAGACAGTTCAGCTTCTTCTGGGGTGCAGAGAGGAGGCACTCGCGGTTCTTGGGGTGGGTCAGCAAATACTCCACGTAGACCAGCGCCAGCCCAGGTTTGACTGGACACGGGTCCTGGACCCGTACTTTCCGCTTGGAGGCTGAGTTACCCTGAGGGGCAGGGAGAGACCGGCAGGAGGAGAGCCGTGAGCCCTGGCACGCCGCCCCCGGCGGAGCGCAGCAGGAAGACCCCTACCTTGCTCTGAGGCGGCTCCTCGGGCAGCCAGTCGCAGACGAGCTCCAGGACGTGCCCCACGTGGCCCCAGGAGCAGAGGCAGTCGAGCAGGATGCAGTAGGTCCTGTCGGCGGTCCCCTCCTCCTGGTTCCTCAGTGTGGAAATCACACCGCAGCTGAAAGGGCCACACATACACAATCACGTCTGTATCTCGATAACAACTACTCATTTTCCTAAAAGGTGGGGAAAATGGAGAAGCTAAAAGCCGAGGGACACAAACCCTTCCTATCATGGGAGCATGCAGACACCCTCCACTGCAGGAAAAATGCACCGTTTTCCACAGTCACTGGCGGGGTAAGTTCCAGGACACATGGTGACTCTGCAGGCAGAGTCGGGGACCCAAGCCCGCGCAGCCTGGACATGAGGTGCCAGGACCCGCAGGCACATACAGACCCTAGTCCTTTGCTTCTGTGCTGCCTCTGTCAGACTGTAAAGATGCTTCATTTTGGGGAAATAATTTGTTTAGCATCAAAACATTTATTTTTAAATACATATGAATAAAAATAAGTAACTTTTACTGAGTTAATAATCAACACTCTAAAGCAACACTGCCCAATAAAATATAACATGAGCCACAAAAACAGGCCAGTGTGTCATTTTAAAGGTTCTAGTAACCCTATCTAGAAAGGAAGACTGACTTCAGTAATACATCAGCCCAGCCCACCCGCAACACTAAGACGCAGTCACCGTAGAAATCCACGATGCAGCACGTCACAGCCCTCTTCCCACACCAGACCTGGAGTCAGTGTGCACCCTGTGCTCGCAGCTCATCCCCGCTCAACCCGCGTCCCAGGCGCTCAGAGCCACGTGTGGCTGCAGCTCCGCGGCGGCTCAACTCAGACCGCGCATCCCACCTGCATGTGGACGAGTCCCGGCGCTCAGCGCCCCGGGCCCTGGAAGCCGCTGCCCTGCCCTCCCGCCTGCAGGCCGCGCGGGCATCGCTGGGGAGACCAGAGGGCGGGGAGCAGGCACCTGAAGGTGGGCACGGCCGGAGCAGGCATCAGGGACGCCAGCACGCACAGAGGGGCCCTGCAGCGCTCGTCCTGGGGGCAGGAAAAGACAGAGATGGGGCGTGAGCGCTGCGGCCCACGGGCCCCGCCCTCAGGACCCACCTCAGGGCCGCTGGGAGGAACAGCACACCACAGGACCCGACCCCTGCAAGGCGCCAGGTGTGCTGGGTCTTCTCAGGCTTTCGCAGGACGCTTCCCTACTTTCTGTGATGTGTCGTTTGTGCAAATACTTATTAAACACCCACTGTGTACCAGGAGACCCTGGGGACACAGCAGTGGCCAGAACAGACGAAAGTCCTTGCTGTGAAGGCACTGACTTGTGAAAGAAAAAAAACAACAATCCTCTGTACCTGGTGTGTCCTCAGTATAAAACTCAAGAAAATGAAGCTAATCAGAAAAGTTCTTAAAGTAATCAGAACACCTTCGGAAGACAGAGCAGTGCAACGGAGCTACCTGGCCAAGCCCAGGTCCCAGCAGAGCCCACAACCCAGCCAGCAGGGACCAGCAGGGAGAAGGGCTGCTCTCCGGGTGGGGCTGGCAGGGACCTGTGAGGACAGCACACGGGCCCCCGGCGGCACTTCGCACACGGCAGCCACCTCACCACAACCGTCCCTGTCGCCGTAATATGGCCGACAGGCCAGATGTCACCCAGATCACTAATAAGAAATACCCTCAGATGGCGACACAACCAGAGAAAATGGGTCCTAAAAGGAAGAGAAACAACAATTTTCCTGAAATATAAACAGGAGCAAACTCACAGTTCTGTAAATAATCTGCATTCAGGCAGAGTGAACCCACCCTCACCCTCAACTCCCAATACACAAAACGTTTTCTTAACGTCACAACAGACAGTTGATCGCTACTCCCGATTCTGCTCTAAGCGTGGCTCACAGACGGTTTACCCACTGACAGGAAGACCACAGGGTTCTCGGATGGACTGAAGGCAGAAAGGCTCTCTGGTCAGGATCGCTCCGGATTAAAACACTTAATGAACCGCCTGCCTTTCCACAGACACTCCCAGGGCACACTGTTCTTCTGTCCTCTCATCCAGGACCCGACCTCCTCCGCGTTTTATCTACTTCTCAGCCTAGTGTGACTGTCTGAGCCTGTAAACGTCCCAGTGATGGGGCCGCCTTCACCCTTCACCTTCACAAACAGGTCACGTTGGCATTTCAGCGGCAGAATGGAGCGTGGAGACCTAACAGTCACAGAAATACAGCTCCAAAAGCTAAAAGGTCTAAGGTCACACAAGCAGTTGTAGAAGAACCAGAAGTAAACCTTCCCAAGAGAAGACTGATTCCTAAGACCTGTGACCGTTCTATATTTAAGCCACGCTTTCTTTGTAATTGGAAACAAACCTGACTTTTACATAGCAGTTTTATCTCCATTAGTTCTGAAGTACGGCCTTTGTTCAGAGAGGAGGTCTCCTTCACTTAAGCAGAAGATACACACACGGTGTGTCTGCCCCAGTAACACAGACACGACTCGAAGGCCTCAGAGACAGGCGCGCACCGGTGCCGCCCGAGGCCCCACGCCCGGGCGTGGTGCGTCCTGGATGTTCAGCCTCCTCTCTCTCAACTCCCAGCACATCAAACTAGATTCTAAAACCGGGTCGCAGGCCATTAGCAACGGAAGACCAGAGCCGCCTGGACACACGCTGGGGCGGAGGCTGGAGGCTGCCCGGCCCCACCATGCAGGGCGAGCGCCGTGGGTCCCGGCGGCAGCTGGCTCAGCCCTGCGCAGGGGGGCTGCCCCGCTGCTCCTGGCGGCCGTCTTACCGTGAACACTCGCATGTACTGCGGCAGCACCGAGGCAAACTTGTCGACGGTGTACACTCGGGCCTCCTTGTTATTCTCCAGGCTCCTGTGAATGCTCCTCCAGAGAATCACCACGGTCTCCAGCAGCCCTGCCATAGACGCGGCATCGCTCACCGACAGCGTCTGGTCCAGAGCCTAAGACAAAAATCACTGACTGTGAAAGAACGAAGCACCGCGACCGTTAAGGGAACAGCACTGTCTTTAACAGCACGTCTCAGATTCCAGCCCTGAGGCAGAAATGCAAAGGACAGGCAGGCAGAACCCCCAAGGGTGCGGTGTGCTGTCTGAGGGGTCCACCGTCCCCAACCCAGGGCTGCTCCAGCTTGGTTCCAAGTCGCAGGCCTACACGCGCCTTCCGAGCCCGGCTGGCAGGGGACAACAGCAGCGCTGTGTCCTGCGGGCTTCTGGGGACTCCTCCGTGTCTGTGGGGGGAAGCCCACACCCCATCACCACCTCTGAGGGCTTCTGGGGACTCCTCCGTGTCTGTGGGGGGGAAGCCCACACCCCATCACCACCTCCAAGTGCAAAGGACGATTCGTTTCAAGTGCTGGGATTTCTGTGCTACTCAAACGGAATGGGAAAAGACACAGGGAGCAAATGAACTGAACTAAAGAGGCTGCCTTTTCACTACCATTCACGGGCTTCTCAAGGCAAGAATGCTGCTACTCCCTTCTTCAGTGGACCATGCTTTGTCAGCCGTGAAATTAAAAGATGCTTGCTCCTTGGAAGAAAGGCTATGACAAACCTTGTCAGGATATTAAAAAGCAGAGACATTACTTTGCCAAAAAAGGTCCATCTAGTTAAAGCCACGGTTTTCCCACTAGTCATATACGGATGCGAGAGTTGGACTACAAAGAAGGCTGAGCACCGAAGAACTGACACTTTCAAACTGTGGTGTTGGAGAAGACTCTTGAGAGTCCCTTAGACTGCAAGGAGATCAAGTCAGTCAATCCTAAAGGAAACCAGTCCTGAATATTCATTGGAAGGACTGATGCCGAAGCTGAAGCTCCAATACTTTGGCCACCTGATATGAAGAACTGACTCACTGGAAAAGATCCTCCTGATGCTGGGAGAGATTGAAAGCAGGAAGAGAAGGGGGTGGAAGACGATGAGATGGTTGGATGGCATCACTGACTCAAATGAGTCTGAGTAAGCTCTGGGAGATGGTGAAGAACAGGGAAGCCTGGCGTGCTGCAGTCCGTGGTGTCACAAAGAGTCAGACATGACTGAGTGACTGAACAACAAAAGAGGGTGTACAGAAAACACAAGAACAGTTGCTATGCAAAGGTAGGTTTTTCAATAGGCTCTTAAAACTTGGAACGACTTATGGCTAAATTTAAAAACAGTAAAACTATTAAAGGGTTAGAAAATACTATGTGAATGACAAAAATAACAAAATTTCAACGTGGATTTTAGTTTTTACATTCTAACATTAGACATAGCAATCTTATCATTAAAGTCCCCAAGAAAGGCACCACTTTTCCTTTACAAAAATATGCTAAGTTCCAAAGATTTCATTAAAGCAGAGATTTTTAGTAGATAGCAATGGGAAAAAGTAAAAGAATAAACTCAGAAACTTTTGCTTTTAGCCATTGTATGTTCTTAGAATGACAACATCCAGATACCAATTTGTATTTCTTTTCTACTACCAGTTATAATCAGTTCAGTTCAGTTCAGTCGCTCAGTGGGGTCCAACTCTTTGCAACCCCATGGACTGCAGCGTGCCAGGCCTCCCTGTCCATCACCAACTCCCGAAGCTTGCTCAAACTCATAGCCATCGAGTCCAACCATCCAACCATCTCATCCTCTGTTGTCCCCTTCTCCTCCTGCCTTCAATCTTTCCCAGCATCAGGGTCTTTTCCAATGAGTCAGTTCTTCACATTAAGTGGTCAAAGGATTGGAGTTTCATCTTCAGCATCAGTCGTTCCAATGAATATTCAGGACTGATTTCCTTTAGGAGGGACTAGCTGGATCTCCTTACTCTCCAAGGGACTCTCAAAAGTTTTCTCCAACACCACAGTTCAAAAGCATTAGTTTTTCAGCACTTTATGGTATCTCAGCTTTCTTTATGGTCCAACTCTCACATCCATACATGACGACTGGAAAAACCATAGACAGCTTTAACTTAGATGGACCTTTGCTGGCAAAGTAATGTTTCTGCTTTTTAATATGATGTCTAGGTTGGTCTGACTCATTGGAAAAGACTCTGATGCTGGGAGGGATTGGGGGCAGGAGGAAAAGGGGACGACAGAGGATGAGATGGCTGGGTGGCATCACCAACTTGATGGACATGAGTTTGAGTGAACTCCAGGAGTTGGTGATGGACAGGGGAGGCCTGGCGTGCTGCCAATTCACGGGGTCGCAAAGAATCGGACACGACTGAGCGACTGAACTGAACTGAACTGAACTAGGTTGGTCATAGCTTTGCTTCCAAGAGCAAGCACCTTTTAATTTCATGACTGCAGTCACCATCTGCAGTGATTTTGGAGCCCAAGAAAATAAAGTCTGCCACTGTTTCCATTGTTTCACCATCTATTTGCCATGAAGTGATGGGACTGGACGCCATGATCTTAGTTTTCTGAATGTTGAGTTTTAAGCCAGCTTTTCACTCTCCTCTTTCACTTTCATCAAGAGGCTCTTTAGTTCTCCTTCGCTTTCTGCCATAGGGTGGTGTTATCTGTGTATTTGAGGTTATTGATATTTCTCTCAGCAACCTTGATTCCAGCTTGTGCTTCATCCAGCCCAGCATTTCACATGATATACTCTGTATATTAGTTAAATAAGCAGGGTGACAATATACAGCCTTGATGTACTCCTTTTCCCAATTTGGAAGCAGTCTGTTGTTTCGTGTTCGGTTCTAACTCTGCTTCTTGACCTGGATACAGATTTCTCAGGAGGCAGGTCAGGTGGTCTGGTATTCCCATCTCTTTAAAAATTTTCCACAGTTTGCTGTGATCCACAGAGTCAAAAGCTTTGGTGTAGTCAATAAAGCAGAAGTAGCTGTTTTTCTTGAACTCTCTTGCTTTTTCTATGACCCAACAATGTTGGTAATTTGATCTCTGGTTCCTCTGACTTTTCTAAATCCACCTTGAACATCTGGAAGTTCATGTACTGGTGAAGCCTCGCCTGGAGAATTTTGAGCATTACTTTGCTAGCGTGTGAGATGACTACAACTGTACGGTACTTTGAACATCCTTTGGCATTGCCTTTCTTTGGGATTGGAACGAAAACTGACCTTATCCAGCCCTGTGGCCACTGCTGAGTTTTTCAAATTTGCTGGCATACTGAGTGCAGCACTTTCACAGCATCATATTTTATGAACTGAAATAGCTCAACTGGAATTCCATCACCTCCAGTAGTTTTGTTCGAAGTGATGCTTCCTAAGGCCCACTTCCATTTCCAACATCCTATCTTTATGAAGCAGGGTTTTCCACAGTGACAGCAACCAAAATGGGATTATGGAGTAGACTGGACATTTTCAATCTAGTGTACAATTGCACTCCTCTCACACACTAGCAAAGTAATGCTCAAAACTTTCCAAGTGAGGCTTCAACAGTGCATGAACCAAGAAGGATGGCCCTCCTCAGTCTCTTTCAGAACCTCTGCTTATGTCTGAAACATGTCAAGAATCCCAGTGCTCACTCAGCCCTCACAGTTCATTTGCCTTTGAATACAGCTACTTTACCTTCCGACTGGAGCAAGCTGTCATCCTACCTGAAGCAACCGATTGAGTTCATGGAGCAGGCTGACTACGTCACACAAGGAAGCAAGTTTTGCAACCCATTCTGTGTCACTAAAATGTGCTGCCAGCCATGACTATTTTTCTAAAAGAAATCTCTGGAGCAGCTCTTGTAACTCAAAAACCCTAGCCAGCAATCTACCTTTCGAAAGCCATCTCACTTCTGTGTGTAAGAGAAGACATGTGCGCTCGGCATCCATTTCCTCACAAAGTTGTGCAGACAGCTGTGCGTTCAAGGCATGGACTTAAATGTGGCTGGTAACTTTAATCACGCCCTGCAACGTGAAGCTCAGGTGCCACTTCTCAGCTGGCCAGCATTTCCCCACGAATGACACCGTGCACAGACACACTCAGAAGCGACCTCTCTGACCCGAGCAGTGAAACCAGAAGCCGCCCAGTCTTGGCAGCTGCTCCATCCGTGTACACGGCAACACGGTATATGCCGACACAAAATGCCCAGTTCAGTCTCCCTGGCACGCAGTCATGCAGACTTGAACAGTTCTGCAGCTGTGGTGCTGGCTGGCAACAGAAGTGCACACCGCCTCGTGCACATCCTCCTGAAAACATTACCACCAGGCACTGCTGCCTCACTAACATCAGCAGGCTCATCAAGCCAGACTGCATCCACGGTGATTCAATCCTGTCCAACAGCTGTGCCTCACTATCCTCTGTTTCATCAATTCATCTAGTTACGGTGCTAGCCAAAAGAGGACCACGTGCCACCTTTTGAACTACAGGGTCTCCTAAAAGTTCACAACAAACGTCCTCAGCAGCAGGCAAGACCAACTCGTCCCCAACAGTAAACGGCACCTTCGGTTTAGCAGTGCAGTTAGCCAGGAGGAATGACACTCTCGGTGCAGACGCAGTTGATCAAGTGGTGGCCCTTCAGTACTTGCTCTGTTCTTCACGTGCATGTTTTTTCCTTTTGAAAAACTACACTGGCTTGTCTTTTAACGCAGGGTGCTTGGTCTCCACGTGGTGAAGCAGTTTTGATGGTTTCCTGGCTTCACTGGATAGCTGGTTGCCACATACTTTACAAAGCAGGCTTGGAGAATGTGAATCACCTGTTGCTGTGAACTCATAATTTAAGTAGGACTCGGTGTGTTCTTTTCAATGCACACTTCTTTTTGTCGGCAGTGTTAGAGTCTTCTGCTCTCTCACCATGGCGTCTCCCCCATTTTCACAGCAGCTCAGTGACATTTTGCCTTGTGATCATTTTGGCTAGGGTAAGCTTATGGGCTTACCAAAACTGGGCACAATAAGAAAGAGGCACGGACAGAAGTGGTAAATAAAACAATGAGCAGGCCACGCATGGACTAAAATACGTGTGGGATTTTGACTTAAAGCCTGCTACCAGATGCAGCTTAACTGTCACTTGCCACTCACTTGATAGGGTTTTGATATGGGGCTGCAAGCAGTTGCTCACTGCGGCCCTTGTGCAGTCAAACCCCTCACCTATTGACGCTCTGTATTTGCAGCTGTCCCCCAGCGTTAGCATCACTGCCTCAGCTCCAGCTCATCAGGCGTTAAGAGTCTCATGAGGGGTGAGCAATCTGGAGCCCTCACAGGCACAGTTCACCATAGGGCTCACACTCCGAAGAGTCTAGTGCCACTGATGAGCAGCAGGAGTGGGCGCCCAGGTGGTACTGCCAGCGATGGGGAGCATCTGTGAACGCCCGCTGTGCAGCCTGGCTCCTTACACGCCACAGACAGGCCAGTCTGGCCTGGGGACCCTGCTTTAGAGGCACATAAGCATGACAGTTTGTTTATAAGCTTAGGATCCTGTTTGTAAGTAACAAGCATCTAAGTCTTAAATGCTCCTTTTTTAATGATATAATTGATCACTTCAGATTCTGAATAAGTATCGGCTACATAGTCTCCTCGATAAATTATTTTAAACTATTCTCAATGAAGCTTGTATCCTGAAATTCAACCCGATGATGTTTCTAGTAGGATCTTAGAGCAGGAGCAGTGAACAAATCCTTAGGGCCCCACCACCATCTAGCTGTAAAACACGGTGATCAACAGGCCCATCCAGGTGTGCCACCCCCATCTCATTAAAACACAGACGCTTAAGGTAAAGAAAACTGGGGAAAGGGTGTCACCAATAATAATTCCTTTGTATTAGATCCTACTCAGACTCCACAGTGAACTACAAAGAATACACAGGAAGTTGCTCCAAAAAATTACTTATGATTCTCCAAAATAATTAGTTGGTGTATCAGAACTAAAGGAATAAATGAAAAATAAAAGACTGCCAAGGTAACAGCTCGTGGAAGCAGCGCCTCTGCCTTGCCACCCCGCCCTCTCTAAGCACTGCCCGCCCGGCCCCACCCTCAGCAGGTGCCGGACTCACGCTCGCATTCTCCTTCCCTGGCTCCTCCGCGTCCTCCCTGCAGGCGCTCAGGGCCCTCCGGATGCAGGCGTTCAGGCAATGGCGGATCACGTGGATCAGCTTTGCTAAAGCGTGTAAGACAATCAAACGTGTTTCTTTAACAAAATTTTCTAACAGTGAAATTATAACCCCAAATAATTAAAGCGTTATGTTAAGGGACCTCATTAAAACTGCACTGGTGTGTGTACACTGCCTGTAGTCGTGTCCCAAGCTGTGCTGTGCACGAGGCGAACACGGGGCTGGCGGGGAGCGGGACGAGGCGCTGGGGTGAAGGGCCGGGCCTGGGGGTGTGGGAGCACGGGGCCGTGGGGTGCAGGGGCCTGGGGGCATAGGGGCAGGGGGTGCAGGGTGTGGGGGCGCAGCGCGGGCGGGCCCAGGGCCGCGCGTACCTATGTTGGTGCATGCCGTGTGCTCGTGCGCGTGCTGGTAGAACCTGCGCGCGGCCGCGTGGTTCATCTGCAGCAGCGCCACGCAGCGCTCGCACCACACGGCCTCCGGCTGGTTCACCGGCAGGAAGGAGTTGAAGATGAGCCCCACCAGGCGCCGGCACACCGGCCGCGAGTCTGACTCCAGACGGGCCAGAATGTGCTCCATGGGGCATATTTTCCAAAACTGTGAAGGTGGCACATGTGCAAAAGAAAACCATGAGAACATTTTAAGCAAAATTTCAAGATCACAATCAAAAAGGAGCTAATTTTTATATTCAAGAAAACTCATTTCAAATGACTCCACCAGGACGTGGGACTCTTCTGCAGAGAAATCAAGCCCATATTTGAAGGAGACTGACACGCATGGCAGCTAAGCAGGAGGCTGCCGGTGTTAATTACAATCCATCAGGGCAGCAAGTGGACTCCCAAATGAGTTATGATTATCAGCCTAATAATTTTAAAGTTTCCTGAAACAACACAACTTTCGGGCCATTAACGTGAAAAGTGGATTTAAACATGTGCAACAGGTTTGGCACAGAAAGCTAAAGCGAGCACCTGGTCTCCCGCCTCAGACACAGGCCTCCCTGGTGGGCACCCCTCCTGCCATCTCCTGAGTGCTGACTGGGTGGCCACGTGCCTCCTCTGCCACCCCCAGCTGCCACACACACGTGCACATAGAACTGCCTGCTGCCCTCAGCTCAGAAACGTCCAAGTTGTCCACCAACCACCCATAGAAAAGGGCCAAACTCCTCGACAAGCAGTTTAAAACAACGGGAACCACCACAGAATAACAGACATTAAGACAGACTTCGATGGGAAGTGGTCATGGGGGGTCAGAGCCTGTCATCTGTGTAACGGGAGCAGCACAGCGACACAGACGTTTCTCAAGGACCTGACTCCCACAACAGTCCCCTTTCCAGGACTTTCGGTGGATCCTTCTCATCAGCATGTATCTTCAGGTTGTTTCCAAGCCATAAACACAAAGGCCCCTCCCGGGGACCAGCTTCCGTGAGCTGCCTGCCCAGTGCCTTCCACACTCCCACAACACCTCAGTGCGCCCTGCAGGTCCGAGGACCCTGCACTTTCAGACGCACACACTCCCCTGGCGGGAACGTCTGAGCATCAGCCCTACACCACTGCCCACACGCCCCTGGGACACTTCCATAGACACGCCTGGTATTTCTGAAAGTTACTGCAGGAAAGACAGGACCCGCCCGACAGCCATACCATCAGCAGACTGTCAACCCAGAGCAGCTGGCACAGCACCAGATGTAAAGAGGGAAGCCAGGTGCTCGGGAGAGCAGGGCCCTTCAGCCTCAAGACCCCAGAGTTCATCCAAAGTTGCTGAAACCAACCAAGATACCCAGGAAACCCTGACCAAGGGACAGCACCAAAAAGAGAGGGTCTTCACACTGAAAGGGTTGGTTCCTGAGCACTCATGGAGACCAGACCACCTTGAATGGAAAGAAGTGATTGGCACCAACACCGAATGCCAAGGCTCCAGAGGTGGGCGATGCAGTGAACATTTCCTGCAAGTCTGCCTTTCCAGAAAAGCCCCACATTAACCTATTTTTCTTTTATTTACTTTTCCTGAAATAAAACAGAACAATTTGGATTAATTCAGGGTTCTTCACTTACCTGAAGTTTTATTTTTATCCAAACATATTACCCACAGGTGACATTAACAGCAGACAAGACCATAAACAAAACTGCTAACCGGTGTTTCATTTCTAAAGTTAAAAATAATTGCATATTAAGAAATCCCAAATTGGTTTTTTAATAAAGATATCTCAATATTAGTATACTGTTAAAAAAAAAATATTACTATACTGTTGATTTGGCCTAAATCTCAGCTATACAGTATAAAAACTACAGAATTTCAAAACAAACAGTAAACAACTTGCAATCACCAGCACTGAGGATGGAAAGCATAAACAGAAGCTTAATTAACCAAGCGCTGACGGCCCCGGGCCTCAGGACCTGACTGTATAATCAGCGCGGATTATCCACCACCTTTCAGTGTCTGTGCCCAGAGCCTCTGCCTGGCCCTCCGGGGCAGCCCCTCCAGAGCTCACCGGGACTTGAGGGCAGGACGCCCCCCACTGTGCACAGAGGCCAGGACGGCACGCTGACAGCAGGGCCCTGCCCGTGCCACCCATGCGCGCGCGCTCCAACCTAGGGGCGAGCGACACCCACCCGCTCCTCCTAGCTGCCTCTCCACCGGCCTGTCCATCTGTGATCTTGATTTTCAGAGAACTGGCTTGTGTGCCCGTAACAAAACCTTCCGAGATCTTATAGCTAAATCACTCTCCACCTTGCTTGGGCAAGCTAAGCATTAAGATAGAAGAAGTGTCTCACTAAACGTTTCGCTTCCTCCTCTGCTCCTCCTCCTCCTCCTCCTCCAGATCCCAGACTCTCTGGTCACAGACATTGTCCAGGTCTTATCTGGCCCCTCCCCTGCTCTCCTGGGGAGACCCACAGGTCTCAGGACATCTGGTCTCTCTGCCGTCTCACCAGCCGTCCCCAGTGGTCCTTTGCAAACGGATGTGCACTTCAAACAAAACTACACAACTCCCGCTTCAGACTCATAACCACACTTTCAACAGGCCGTTACAACAATCCAGTCAACGCTGCAGCCAGTCTTTCTGTTGAACTGACAAGCTGATCCTAGACTCCATACAGAAATACAAAGGCCCAGACCACCAGGAACTCTGAAGGAAGAGCTGGAGGGCACACACACCAGGGCGTCCGCAGAGCTGCAGGGAGCTCGGGCTGTGGCCTGGCCAAGGATGGACAGGCACAGTCCGGAAGCAGACCACACACCAAGGCAGTGAGACCACGGAAGCCACGTAAAATATCCCTTTCTCATTAAAAAAATCCAGTTCAAAATTTGAAAAGCATAAACCAATGTGCATGCTCAGGAGGGGCAAGTCTTCCCCGCAGCCCGTCTCCAGACCTCTAGTACCCGCCCCGGCCACAGAAACTGCTGTCCACTTTCTGTTTGCCTCCAGGGATGTGCGAGGCGGCTCTGAGCGAACACACAGCTGTGTCCCCGTTCTCAGAGCTGGCGGCGCCCCACAGCCCACCTGCATTCCCTCTGTCTAACTTAGTGGTCTTTCCACGCAAGTGCGCCCCTCCCCATGGCCACGTGGCAGCATTTCACGGCATGAACACACGCCAGGGCTGGGCACTGATTCCACACGGACAACAGTGTCAGCTTGTTCCCAAACCCTGAGCCTCGACAGAAGACCACTCTAAAGTAAACTTCAGAGGACTCTTGTGTAGGGAAACAAAACCCTGTTACCAATAATAATGCAGTTAGCAACCTCGTAAGTGACATTGGTGGCCAAAAGCTGAACAGAATTAGACTTAACACTCATGTCAGTGGTTTACACCAAAATGCACACAAATCAACCAACACCTCCTTGCTTCCTTCTGTAAGATGTTGGAGGATGAGGATCTTATATTCCATATGTTCAAGTAATATTTTAAGTGCTTACTGTGTGCCAAGCATTTAAATATTGCAACAACAACTTTCAGGTATATGGTAAAACTATAATTTAGGGTGGGACTGCTTACATTAGTGTCTTTAAACAGAAAGCACACGCTGACGAAACAATTACACTTTATGACACAACCGGTGAGGACGCAGGCCTCAGGCAGTTCACAGTGTGGTCACAGAAGCTCGTGGGGCTAGAACTGCTTTGTCCTTTTGTTGATGAAAATAAATAAACTTATTTATTTCACGTACTAAATAAGAAACCTCTAGTCACCTTACCTTAGCAGCCCTCACAGCCTTAACTTTCAGCAGCATATCAACAAAAGCCACCCTCACTTTCTCCGAATTGTCATGGAGACAGTATTTTAATGCTGGCAAAAGCTGTTCTAATAACGGGTGGCTTAATTTATTATCCAAAATTATCGGCAGACACTACGAGAAACAAGAAAGACAAACAGTTCAAAATTGGAACATAAACAAGGAAAAGTTCAGGTAAGAAAAATTCAGTTCTATCTTTATTAAAATCATCAGTAAAATAAATATACCCACAGAAAATAATACTTTTGCCAACACAATTTCATAGAAAAGCAGTCACTGAATGCATTAATCTGGTTTCAGTGCTTGATAGTCAGTGCATCCACTGCTTCATTCAACCAAGACTGAAGCAGTTATGAAATAATCTTAAGAGCTTTCCGAGCTAAACGTTAAAGGGTTTTACTGGAATTGAAAGAAACAGGAGGCTCTGGTGGGGAGGTCCCAAAGCCAGAGTCCGAGTCCTTCCAGTCCTCCTCACAGCCTACTGCGCCCCTGTATGTCCTGACTCGATCCTGCATGGAAACAGGGGCACAGCACCCCCCACGTCTCAGACCCATGCGCCCCCACGGCCGTCCCCGCACCTAGGTGGGCATCGGACAGAGCGGCCTGGGCTCAGACCAGACACGCAAGTCTGGAGAGCTGACGCGCTGCACCACGCTCTCTTTCCAGTTATTAGGAAAAAGATACGTATTTTTAAGAGACCTTATTTTTTATTTATTTTTTTGGCTGTTCGCACAGCGTGTGGGATCTTACTTCCCGGACCCGGGATGAAACCCGCACCCCCTGCAGTGAAAGCACCAAGTCTTAAGCACAGGACCTACCAAAGTGAAAGTGAAGTCACTCAGTCATGTCCAACTCTGTGCGACCCCATGGACTGTAGCCTGCCAGGCTCCTCTGTCCATGGGATTTTCCAGGCAAGAGTACTGGAGTGGGTTGCTATTTCCTTCTCCAGGAGAACCTACCAAGGACATCGCTAAAAGACTATGTATTTTAAACATCACACTGAAATGATTACAGATGAGCTTATAAATGTCCTGGATTTGCTTCAAAGTAACTGTGTGTGAGAGATGAGAGAAGTAGCTATAACGCAACAAGTGTGGATGTGTCCTGGGAACTGCTGAAATGGGTGATGGACAAGGGATGTTCCTGTCGGTTCTTGTGCAAAGTACATACAGTACACAAAAAAGTTCATTCTGATATATAATAACAGTAAAAAATTTTAAATACATGCAGGTCCTGTTCTAAAACACTATGCCCCCTCCACTAACATACATGACAAACTAGTATTTCAAGTAGACTTTTTCTATTTTGGGTAACACTTTTATTCTGTTTTCTTCACAAGTGACTTTGGATATTCAACAAAAATGTGAATAATGCTATACTTATGGAGTAGGGCTGGGGTGATTTTTAAATTTTTCTTTCTCTATGCTGCTGCTGCTGAGCTGCTTCAGTCGTGTTCGACTCTGTGCGACCCCATAGATGGCAGCCCACTAGGCTCCTCTGTCCCTGGGATTCTCCAGGCAAGAACACTGGAGTGGGTGGCCATTTCCTTCTCCAATGCATGAAACTGAAAAGTGAAAATGAAGTCGCTCAGTCGTGCCCGACTCTTATCGACCCCATGGACTGCAGCCTAACAGGCTCCTCCGCCCATGGGATTTTCCAGGCAAGCGTACTGGAGTGAGGTGCCATTGTCTTCTCCTTCTTTCTCTATAATTTAGAACTATTCTACAATAAACAGGTATTCCTTTTATAATTTAAAAGCTTACCTTAAAGACCGAACAGCGCACATCAGCGGAGCTCAAATCAAATGCTAGCTCCTCGGTTACCTTCTTGAGGAGGTCAATAAGAATGGTCGGAGGCATCATCTCCCAGTACTTGGAGGTTATTTTACAAACACCGAGGATCCCTGCAGAACGGACCATCGGGTAAGGATCTTCTAAAAGGCTCTATAAGTACAAAAGAGAACAAGGCTGAATTATCTTAAATTAGTTCACTTTTTTCCACATTGGCTTTACTCTTGGGCACAACGGCAGTCACAACCCAATAGCCATTTCAAGTCCACAAATAAGCAAACCCGGGGACCTGGAGTCACACGTCATTCCTGCACAGTCACACACGCAGACCCAGGGACCTCCAGTCACGTGTCGTTCCCGCACAGTCACAGTCACACACGCAGACCCGGGGACCTCCAGTCACGTGTCGTTCCCGCACAGTCACACGTGCAGACCTGGTGACCTCCAGTCACGTGTCGTTCCCCACAGTCACACATGCAGACCCAGTGACCTCCAGTCACATGTCGTTCCCACACAGTCAGACACACAGACTCGGGGACCTCCAGTCAAATGTCGTTCCCACACAGTCACACACACACACCTGGGGACCTCCAGTCACATGTGCTTCCTGTAGTCGAGTGTTTACAGGAAACCATCTAAACAGGAGTACATCAAGGCTATATATTGTCACCCTGCTTATTTAACTTATATGCAGAGTACATCATGAGAAACGCTGGGCTGGATGAAGCATAAGCTGGAATCAGGATTGGCAGGAGAAATATCAATAAACTCAGATATATAAATGACACAACCATTATGGCCGAAAGTGAAAAGGAACAAAAGAGCCTCTTGATGAAGGTGAAAGTGAAACAGGAGAGTGAAAAAGCTGGCTCAAAACTCAACATCCAAAAACTAAGATCATGGTATCTGGTCCCATCACTTCACAGCGAATAGATGGGGAAACAATGGAAACAGTGACAGACTTTATTTTCTTGGGCTCCAAAATCATGGCAGATGGTGACTGCAGCCATGAAATTAAAAGATGCTTGCTCCTTGGAAGAAAAGCTATGACAAACCTAGACAGCATATTAAAAAGCAGAGACATTACTTTACCAACAAGGTTCCATCTAGTCAAAGCTATAGTTTTTCAAGTAGTCATGTATGGATGTGAGAGTTGGACCATAAAAAAAGCTGAGCACCAAAGAATTGATGCTTTTGAACTGTGGTGTCGGAGGAGACTCTTGAGAGTCCCTTGGACTGCAAGGAGATCCAACCAGTCCATCCTAAAGGAAATCAGTCCTGAATATTCATTGGAAGGACTGATGCTGAAGCTGAAGCTCCAATACTGTGGCCACCTGATGCAAAGAACTGATTCACTGGAAAAGACCCTGATGCTGGGAAAGATTGAAGGCAGGAGGAGAAGGGGACAACAGAGGATGAGGTGGTTGGACAGCATCACCAACTTGATGGACGTGAGTTTGAGCAAGGGCCAGGATTTGGTGATGGACTGGGAAGCCTGGCGTGCTGCAGTCCATGGGGTGGCAGACAGTCGGACACAACCGAGTGACTGAACTGAACTGATCTAGACACTCATGGTTCCTTGCCTGCCAACCCTGCCTGTGACTGCTGACTGCAGGGTCTCCAACACCACCCTGCCACACAGAGGGACACACAGGGACTTTGGTTATTCCTTGAAACGGAGTGTTAGCCACGCTCATGAACTTCCAAAACGCCATAACACACTAAGCCCAGGATACAGCGAGCCCGCTGTGATCAACTGTCCAAGCAGTGGGCCAAGGGGCGGCCGACAACACAGGTGGGGACAGGAGGTTACACACCCCTGATCCACATACATGGATCTCCCTGAGCACCTAACAGAGGAGACGTGACCCTAACCTACTGCATGTTTAACCAACTTACAGGAAATTTAAAGGGCAGAGGAACATACGAATGACAAGTAGGACAGGTTCTATGGGAAACGAGAAAATCACTGTGCTTCCTCAACAACAGAAGCCAGCATAAAAGAAGAAAAACAAAGAGAGAGGGAGACGGTGTGCCTGCTGGAGCAGGAGCTGGTTGCCCAAGAGATGAACACACAACGTAGGTCTCGCCCGGACACAGATTCAAACAAAACTGGAAAAAAAGGATCACTGAAACGTCACTGAAGAACAATGACTGAATATTTGATCAAATCAAAGAATCACGATTCATCTTACTTGAGTTGTGCCAATGGTAGGATTATGTTTAAAAAAGAGGGACCCTGTCTTTTAAGGACACCTACTGAAGTAAAGGGGCTTCCCAAGTAGCTCAGATGGTAAAGAATGTGCCTGCAGTGTAGGAGGCCTGGGTTCAATCCCTGAGTTAGGAAGATCCCCTGGAGAAGGGAATGGCTACCCACTCCAGTATTCTTGCCTGGAGAGTCCCATGGACAGAGGAGACTAGTGGGCTACAGTCCATGGGGTCGAGAGAGCTAATCTTAGGTAGGCTGATAAGGAATCCGGGGCCCTCAAGGAGGAAGGGGTCCAGGGCCCTCCAGGAGGAGAAAGGGGTCTGGGGCTCTCAAGGAGGAGAAAAGGACAAACTTTTGTCTTTGTGCTTTGTCTCTGTCACGTAAGACTGCTGCTGCTAAGTCGCTTCAGTCGTGTCCGACTCTGTGAGACGCCATAGATGGCAGCCCACCAGACTCCCCCATCCCTGGGATTCTCCAGGCAAGAACACTGGAGTGGGTTGCCATTTCCTTCTCCAATGCATGAAAGTGAAAAGTGAAAGTGAAGTTGCTCAGTCGAGTCCAACTTAGCAACCCCATGGACTGCAGCCTACCAGGCTCCTCTGTCCATGGGATTTGCCAGGCAAGAGTACTGGAGTGGGTTGCCATCACCTTCTCCTAAGAGAAGACTAAAACTAACATCTCACTTTCTTTAGGACCAGAGCTAATGATCACACAACAAAACAATTCATCTTAAGCTCTGTACTAAGGATTCAGTCAGTTCAGTCGTTCAGTTGTGTCTGACTCTTTGTGATCCCATGGACTGCAGCATACCAGGCTTCCCTGTCCTTCACTGTCTCCCAGAGCTTGCTCAAATTCATGTACATTGAGTCGGTGATGCCACCCAACCATCTCATCCTGTGTCGTCCCCTTCTCCTTCTGCCTTCAGTCTTTCCCAGCATCAGGGTCTTTTCCAATCAGTCAGTTCTTCACATCAGGTGGCCAAAGTATTGGAGTTTCAGCTTCAGCATCAGTCCTTCCAGTGAATATTCAGGACTGATCTCCTTTTGGATGGACTGCTTGGATCTCCTTGCAGTTCAAGGGACTCTCAAGAGTCTTCTCTAACACCACAGTTCAGAAGCATCAATTCTTCGGCACTCAGCTTTCTTATAGTCCAACTCTCACATCCATACATGACCACTGGAAAAAACATAGTTCTGACTAGACAGACTTTTGTTGGCAAAGTAATGTCTCTGCATACGCTGTCTAGGTTGGTCATAGCTTTTCTTCCAAGGAGCAAGTGTCTTTTACTTTCATATCTGCAGTGATTTTGGAGCCCAAGAAAATAAAGTCTGCCACTGTTTCCATTGTTTCCCCATCTATTTGCCATCAAGTGATGGGACCTTATACACTAAGGATTATATAACAACAATGTATCTTGCTTGAGGACATGCTTCTCCTTTTTAACAAAAACCTTCTGAATCTTGTTATCTTAAGACTTGTGGGAGTGGATCTGGTAAGAGCTTTCTATTGTCAATTCTAATCTTGTTCATTTAAGATGTAGCTATGGGAGTGGGTCTGGTTAGAGTATATGCGGCCTCTGTTAGACCAGCACAGGGTCGGGGGCTCTTTGTCCCCTTCTGAGGTTTGTGTCAGAAGCGTTCTCTGCCCTTTTTCACTCTCAATTCTGCTACACAAACACTCTCGAGTGATCAAGTCTGCTCCCTGTTCACAAAGTTAAATCTTTGGAGATCACGAATCGACATCATTCACCAGAAGCTACTACAGTCGCAAACAGTTGGACATTACTGAGCAACAAACACATTCACTGAAGTAATTAAGAGTTGGAATACTTTGTGGCTTAGATCTGCTTAAAATCAGGGAGGAGGAGCCAAGTGGGCCGGGTCAGCACTGCCAGGACTGTCTGAGGGCGCAGGGATCCCCCACACAAGGCCCTCTACTGCTATGTGCGGAACTTTCCAATCCAGAGTTTAAAAGCAAAAATAGTCCTCACTCCATAATTAGACCAGAAGAAGGCTGAACTCAGATGAGTAAGCACTTCCTTCCTGCTCTCCTCCCGGGTGACGAGAGCAGGCGGTGCTGCAAACACGGGGGGGCTCCGCTCCCCCAGAGGGGGGAGTGGGCAGCACTGTGCCCACAGAGCTCAGACCAGCTGAGCCGGGGCCAGGCCTTGGCAGACACTGTCGGGGAGGGCTGGGGCGGGGACTGGCAGCGTGGGAGTGCACAAGCCACTGGGAAGAGCTAAGACAGATGCTGAGGGGCCAGGCACACCCGAGAGCAGGCAGAAGCCCTGCGAGCTGCACAGGCAGAGAGAGCGGAGCACACGCACAGGACACCTCCGTGCCTAACCCAGGGACCGGCCCGCCTGCTGCCCACGCCCAGGCCGCGGGGAGTATGCCGGCGCCCAGCCCACCCACTGACGCAAAGCCATGACCAGTGCAGCAGGCAGGGAAGACGCCCACGGAGGACAGCGCCACACCGCCAGCAAAACCCCGAGCCGGCCGCCGCCTCCAGCCAACACTCTCTGCACAACAGGGATGGAAAGTGAAGACGACAGGTCACTTGAGAAAAACAAAAAGCAAGGAAGAGAGACAAAATAAAAAACAGAAAGGAACAGAAGGAACTCACAAGTTTTATAGCTTTTGTTTTGTATGGATTACTTACAACATTATTCTTCAACGTTAATTCCAGATGATCACCTTATGGCACACAGCCCACATCAGGGACTCGCCAACCACCAGGACAAGGCACTTCACGCGGTTTCCACACAGAGACCCACTGCCCTTCAGGGACCACAGGCACGCACGGGGCCTCCTCTGTCGTCTTCATCAAGCCTCCCTCACCTCCTGGATCCCCCAAACCCCCTACTCAGGCCCTGACCCAGAGGGTCATGAGCTCGCCACCAACCCACAGGCCAGAGAGGCCCATGCCTGTGTCTGTGTGGCCCACAGGACATGAGAATGGTTTTTTTGCTTCCAAGTAGTTGGAAAAAATGAATAATATTCTGAAACATGTAAATATCACATGGAATTCACAGATCCATATCTGTAGGTCAGTTTCACTGGAATAAACCACTGGGCTGCCTTCCTGCCGAGCAGCGGAGGAGTGGCTGGACCACGTGGCCACAGCCTAAAACCACTATTGTCTCGCCCTCCACAGAAACAACTCCTGCTCTTAACCAGCTCTGTTACTAACTTAACCATGACACTGCACTGCTCCCTAAAAGGAGTTAGGAACAAATGGACATTGGAAAGAAGAAAAGAAAAAGATTATTAAGAAAATTTCCTTTGTCTAATATGCAACCAACACACTGAATTTGATGTTATAGCGGAAGAAAAAAAAATCAAAAGATAAAGAAAATCATCCTTAAAATTTCAGAAGCACCTCAATGCTAGAAAACATACAAAATATTTTGGCAGTCCTGGAATAAAATGATTTTGAATACAAAATTTCTACCTGGCTGAACTATAAACTGTCACAGAAAAATAAAGGACATTTTAGGCTTCAGTCAGAGGCACCTGCCTCCCCAAGGACATCCACAGCAAAGCAAGGCCCATGGCAACTCAGCTCTCACAGCTGCTGTACACAACCACCTCCCCAGATGCGCTCACTACACTCCCAAAAGGGATCTGAGGCCGTCACAGCATGCTCTGCTCACACAAAAGCCTCTCCCTATCCATTTTCATCCCAAACAAGATTCCGTTATTGGCAGTTTTAATTTTCAAAGGTCTTTAAAATATCTGTTTTGACAGTGACATCTCATTTCTATAAGACTGTTGACCAAGTTTTGCTACTTGAAAAACATAAACCTGTCTCCACTAAGAAAAAACCGGAGGACTTCCCTGGTAGCTCAGCTGGTAAAGAATCTGCCTGCAATGCAGGAGACCCCAGTTTGATTCCTGGGTCAGGAAGATCCACTGAAGAAGGGATACGCTACCCACTCCAGCATTTGTGGGCTTCCATGAAGCCAGACCTGCCTTCGAGTGTTTGCGTGTTTCTTGCAGAGGCACGGGTCTGCAGTGGTGTGCTGAGGAGTCAGTGTCTCGGACGGCGCAGCGTGTGGCACAAATCCACATGCAGGAGGTCGCCACTAGCCCCACCAGAGCCAGGGGGCGGGCGACCCACAGACCGGAGAACAATGGCATCAAAGAAGTCCTTCACTGCTACAAAAGTCCCAGGGCCGCAACAGACTCCCCACCCTGGGGATCAGGCAAAGGGACGGACAACCCCCAGGGAATCTGACTTCGAGAGCCAGTGGGATTTGATGACAGAACTTCCGCAGGACCGGGGAACAGACTCTTGGAGGGCACAAACAAAGCCCTGTGCACACAAGGACCCAGAGAAAGGAGCGGTGACCCCACAAGAGACGGAGCCACACTTGGCTGTGAGTGTCCAGGAGTCTCCAGCGGAGGCGTGGGTCAACAGTGGCCTGCCATAGGGTCAGTTCAGTTGGGTCACTTAGTCGTGTCTGACTCCTGACTCTTTGCAACCTCATGGACTGCAGCACGCCAGGCTTCCCTGTCCATCACCAACTCCCAGAGCTTGCATTAACTCATGTCCATTGAGCCGGTAATGCCATCCATCTCATCTTCTGTCGTCCCCTTTTCCTCCCGCCTTCGATCTTTCCCAGGATCGGGGTCTTTTCCAATGAGTCAGTTCTGCCCATCAGGTGGCCATAGTTTTAGAGCTTCAGCTCCAGCAACAGTCCTTCCAACAAATATTCAGGACTGGTTTTCTTTAGGACTGGCTGGTTTGATCTCCTTGCAGTTCAAGGGACTCTCAAGAGTCTTTTCCAACACCACAGGGGCACTGAACACAACAGTCCTGGAAGCCCCAGGACATGCTGGCGTAAGTCCTCCTGAAGGAGGTCACCATTAAAATGGCTGTCTGGGGAGGCCTTACAAATAGCTGTGAAAAGAAGAGAAGTGAAAAGCAAAGGAGAAAAGGAAAGAGATAAGCATCTGAATGCAGAGTTCCAAAGAATAGCAAGAAGAGATAAGAAAGCCTTCCTCAGCAATCAATGCAAAGAAATAGAGGAAAACAACAGAATGGGAAAGACTAGAGATCTTGTCAAGAAAATTAGAGATACCGAGGGAACATTTCATGCAAAGATGGGCTCGATAAAGGACAGATATGGTATGGACCTAACAGAAGCAGAAGATATTAAGAAGAGGTGACAAGAATACACAGAAGAACTGTACCAAAAAGATCTTCACGACCAAGATAATCATGATGGTGTGATCACTGACCTAGAGCCAGACATCCTGGAATGTGAAGTCAAGTGGGCCTTAGAAAGCAGCACTACGAACAAAGCTAGTGGAGGGGATGGAATTCCAGTTGAGCTCTTTCAAATCCTGAAAGATGATGCTGTGAAAGTGCTGCACTCAATATGCCAGCAAATTTGGAAAACTCAGCAGTGGCCACAGGACTGGAAAAGGTCAGTTTTCAATCCAATCCCAAAGAAAGGCAATGCCAAAGAATGCTCAAACTACCACACAATTGTACTCATCTCACATGCTAGTAAAGTAATGCTCAAAATTCTCCAAGCCAGGCTTCAGCAATATGTGAACTGTGAACTTCCAGATGTTCAAGCTGGTTTTAGAAAAGGCAGAGGAACCAGAGATCAAATTGCCAACATCCGTTGGATCATGGGAAAAGCAAGAGAGTTTCAGAAAAACATCTATTTCTGCTTTATTGACTATGCCAAAGCTTTTGACTGTGTGGATCACAATAAACTCTGGAAAATTCTGAAAGAGATGAGAATACCAGACCACCTGATCTGCCTCTTGAGAAATCTATATGCAGGTCAGGAAGCAACGGTTAGAACTGGACATGGAACAACAGACTGGTTCCAAATAGGAAAAGGAGTACGTCAAGGCTGTATGTTGTCACCCTGCTTATTTAACTTATATGCAGAGTACATCATGAGAAACGCTGGGCTGGAAGAAGCACAAGCTGGAATCAAGATTGCCGGGAGAAATATCAGTAACCTCAGATATGCAGATGACTCCAGCCTTGTGGCAGAAAGTGAAGAGGAACTAAAAAGTCTCTTGATGAAAGTGAAAGAGGAGAGTGAAAAAGTTGGCTTAAAGTACAACATTCAGAAAATGAAGATCATGGCATCTGGTCCCATCATTTCATGGCAAATAGATGGGGAAACGGTGGACACAGTGTCAGACTTCATTTCTTGGGCCTCCAAAATCACTGCAGGTGGTGACTGCAGCCATGAAATTAAAAGACGCTTACTCCTTGGAACAAAGTTATGACCAACCTAGATAGCATATTCAAAAGCAGAGACACTACTTTGCCAACAAAGGTCCGTCTAGTCGAGGCTATGGTTTTTCCAGTAGTCATGTATGGATGTGAGAGTTGGACTGTGAAGAAAGCTGAGAGTCAAAGAATTGATGCTTTTGAACTGTGGTGTTGGAGAAGACTCTTGAGAGTCCCTTGGGCTGCAAGGAAATCCAACCAGTCCATTCTGAAGGAGATCAGTCCTGGGATTTCTTTGGAAGGAATGCTGCTAAAGCTGAAACTCCAGTAGTTTGGCCACCTCATGCGAAGAGCTGACTCATTGGAAAAGACTGATGCTGGGAGGGATTGGGGGCAGGAGGAGAAGGGGACGACAGAGGATGAGATGGCTGGATGGCATCACTGACTCGATGGACATGAGTCTGAGTGAACTCCGAGAGTTGGTGATGGACAGGGAGGCCTGGCGTGCTGCGATTCATGGGGTCACAAAGAGTCGGACACGACTGAGCGACTGAACTGAACTAACTGACCATTACCCCTACCATATTTTGGCATCAGGACAAACTACAGGGAGGGAACACAGCCCCACCCATCAACTTACTGAGCATGGCCCTCCCATCAGAGTAAGACCCAATTGCCCACAGCCAGTCCCTCCCATCAGGAAGCTTTCACAAGCCTCTTACTCTTATCCATTAAAGGGCAGACAAAACGAAAAACACAATCACAGAAAACTAACCAAACTGATCACATGGACCACAGCCTTGTCTAACTCAATGAAACTATGAGCCATGCCAGGTAGGGCCACCCAAGATGGACAGCTTATGGTGGAGAGTTCTGACAAAACGTGGTCCACTGGAGAAGAGAATGGCATACCACTTCAGCATTCCTGCCTTGAGAACTCCATGAACAGTATGAAAAGGCAAAAAGAGAGAACACTGAAAGATGAACTCCCCAGGTCGGTAGGTGCCCAATATGCTACTGGAGATCAGTGGAGAAATAACTCCAGAAAGAATGAAGGGATGGAGCCAAAGCAAAACCAACACCCAGTTGTGGATGTGACTGGTGATGGAATAAAGTTTGATGCTGTAAAGAGCAATATTGCATAGGAACCTGGAATGTCAGGTCCATGAATCAAGGCAAATTGGAAGTGGTCAAACAAGAGATGGCAAGAGTGAACGTCCACATTCTAGGAATCAGCGAACTGAAATGGACTGGAATGGGTGAATTTAACTCAGATGAGCATTACATCTACTACTGTGGGCAGGAATCCCTTAGAAGAAATGGAGTAGCCATCATGGTCGACAAAAGAGTCCGAAATGCAGTACTTGGGTGCAGACTCAAAATCGACAGAACGATCTCTGTTCATTTCCAAGGCAAAACATTCAATATCACAGTAATCCAAGTCTATCCCAACCACTAATGCTGAAGGAGCTGAAGTTGAATGGTTCTATGAAGACCTACAAGACCTTTTAGAACTAACACCCAAAAAAGATGTCCTTTTCATCACAGGTGACTGGAATGCAAAAGTAGGAAGTCAAGAGATACCTGGAATAACAGGCAAGTTTGGTGTTGGAGTACAAAATGAAGCAGGGCAAAGGCTAACAGAGTTTTGCCAAGAGAATGCACTAGTCATAGCAAACACCCTCTTCCAACAACATAAGAGATGACTCTACACATGGACATCACCAGATAGTCAATACCAAAATCACATTGATTATATTCTTTGCAGCGGAAGATGGAGAACTCTATACAGACAGCAAAAACAAGACCTGGAGCTGCCTGTGGCTCAGATCATGAACTCCTTATTGCAAATTCAGACTTAAATTGAAGAAAGTAGGGAAAAACCACTAGACCATTCAGGTATGACCTAAATCAAATCCCTTATGATTTTACAGTGGAAGTGACAAATAGATTCAAGGGATTCGATCTGATAGAGTGTCTGAAGAACTATGGACAGAGGTTCGCGACATTGTACAAAGGCTGTGATGAAAACCATCCCCAAGAAAAAGAAATGCAAAAAGGCAAAATGGTTATCTGAGGAGGCCTTATAAATAGCTGAGAAAAGAAGAGAAGCAAAAGGTGAAGGAGCAGAGGAAACATATATCCATCTGAATGTAGAGTTCCAGAGTATAGCAAGGAGAGATAAGAAAGCCTTCCTAAGTGAACAATGCAAAGAAATAGAGGAAAACAATAGAATGGGAATGAATAGAGATCTCTTCAAGAAAATTAGAGATACGAAGGGAACACTTAATGCAAAGATGAGCACAATGAAGGACAGAAGATATTAAGAAGATGTTGCAAGAATACACAGAAGAACTCTATAAAAAAAGATCTTCATGACCCAGATAATCACAATGGTATGATCACTCACCTAGAACCAGACATCCTGAAGTGCAAAGTCAAGTGGGCCTTAGGAAGCATCACGACCAACAAAGCATGTGGAGGTGATAGAATTCCAGTTGAGCTATTTCAAATCCTAAAAGATGATGCTGTGAAAGTGCTGCACTCAGTATGCCAGCAAATTTGAAAAACTCAGCAGTGGTCACAGGACTGGAAAATGATATTTTCATTCCAATCCCAAAGAAAGGCAATGCCAAAGAATGCTCAAACTGCCGTACAATTGCACTCCTGTCACACGCTGTAAAGTAATGCTCAAAATTCTCCAAGCCAGGCTTCAACAGTACATGAACCGAGAACTTCCAGATAGATGTTCAAGCTGGATTTAGAAAAGGCAGAGGAACAAGAGACCAAATTGCCAACATATGCTGGATCATAGAAAAGCAAGCAAATTCCAGAAAAACATCTACTTCTGCCTTACTGACGACACTAAAGCCTTTGACTCTGTGGATCAGAACAAACTGTTGAAAATTCTTCAGGAATGGGAATACCAGACCACCTTACCTGCCTCCTGAGAAATCTGTATGCAGGCAAAGAAGCAACAGTTAGAACCAGACATGGAATAACAGACTGGTTCCAAAGTGGGAAAGGAGTACTTCAAGGCTATATATTGTCTCCCTGTTTATTTAATTTACATGCAGAGTATGTCATGTGAAATGCCAGGCTGGTTGAAGCACAAGCTGGAATCTAGATTGCTGGGAGAAATATCAATAACCTCACGTATGCAGATGATACTACCCTATGGCAGAAAGTGAAGAACTAAAGAGTCTCTTGATAAAAGTGAAAGAAGAGAGTGAAAAAGCTGGCTTAAAACTCAACATTCAAGAAATTAAGATCATGGCATTCAATCCCATCACTTAATGGCACATGGATGGGGAACAAGGGAAATAGTGACAGACTTTATTTTCTTGGGCTCCAACATCACTGCAGATGGAGACTGCAGCCAAGAAAGTCAAAAAAAGGTGCTTCCTCCTTGGAAGAAAAGCTATGATCAACCTAGACAGCATATTAAAAAACAGAGACATTACTTTGCTGATAAAGGCCCACGTAGTCAAAGCTATGGTTTTTCCAGTAGTCATGTATGGATGTAAGAGTTGGACCATAAAGAAAGCTGAGCACTGAAGAGCTGATGCTTTTGAACTGTGATGCTGGAGAAGACTCTTGAGCGTCCCTTGGACTGCAAGGAGATCCAACCAGTCCATCCTAAAGGAAATCAGTCCTGAACATTCATTGGAAAGACTGATTCTGAAGCTGAAGCGCCAATACTTTGGCCACCTCATGGGAAAAACTGACTTAATGGAAAAGAACCTGATGCTGGGAAAGACTGAAGGCAGGAGAAGGGGACGACAGAGGATGAGATGGCTGATGGCATCACTGACTCAATGGTGTTGACCACTGACCTCAGCCATCCACCCTGAGCAAGCTCTGGGACATGTTGACAGACAGGGTAGCCTGGTGTGCTGCAGTCCATGGGGTCGTAAAATTTGGACACAACTGAGTAACTGAACTGAACTGAAAGAAAAAAATGTAAAATCAGTGTTCTCCACAATCTAGGTTTTTTTTTTTTAACTTAAAAGAGTTATTTAGAATTTAATACTTAAAGTTCTGAAAAAAAATTTAATTGACTTGAAATTCGTTTAGTGTTTTTCCTTCCTTAAATTCAAACAAAATAGGAAATATTAATTTTTGTTTTTTAAATAGTTAATAAAGCAAATACAAAACTCACAATGATTAAGCTGAGTACAGACTGTCTGTGATACAGGGGCACCATGTTAAGGTCTGGGAGTTGGTGATGGACAGGAAAACCCGGCGTGCTGCAGTCCACGGGGTCAGAAAGAGTCAGATACTGCTGAGCAACTGAACTGAACTGATGTTAGAGCAGACTCTGTGGGACGGTTACATCACTTTACAGATTGTGATGTCGTTTTGGACAGTTATAACCACTGTCACCTTAGTGCTAGGGGCTGAACTAAATGCTTTATATACAGTTTTTCATTGGAAACTTATCACAATCTGATAAAATATTTTCTCCAGTTTTAAAGAAGAAACAGGAGTTGAAAGAGGTTAATTTGAGAAAAATCAGACATTAACTGGGAACTGGGATTCAAATTGCCTGACTCCACACTCTAAACCACCATGCAACCTGCCTCCCCATCCGTGGGCTGGGATGGTACCTTCCTCATCGCAGGTCAGGCCCATCGCCAGGGCCAAGCGCCTGCGGCAGATCCCACGTAAAGGGGGTCGTGCTAGACGTCCAGCACACCCTCCACCTCTGCATTCAAGGGCAGAGTCTTCAGCGCTTCAGGCAAAAACACAAGTGCTTCACCGACTGGACACCTGAGCTAAAAAGAGTGTAAGTTTTTCATGGTCTTATGGCTAAAACCTTCCAAAATCTAGTTGTGGTTTGCCCAGCAACATTTGTCCACAAAATTAACCACGAACCCCAAAGGGGCTTTTAAATAAACACACGTGTGGATGCGGCACACCTGGTGAAACACTGACGCCGGTTCACTTCAGGGGGTGCGTGTCTCTGCATGTGCGGGTGGCATCCGGGGGTGAGATGGGAATGCACAGGTGAGGAAATGTGAAGAGGTTAAGCAGGAGATACTAATTATACTACTATTTCAACTTTTTGCATGTCTGATATTTGTTTATAGTGGGCCAGAAAACACACAAACCAAAGGAAGTATTTTAGGACAGCTATGGGTAACCGTCACTGTCATGGCGTTTGTGCTATCCCTTCCTAAAACGTTATTCTACTAACTAGGACAATAAAGAGTTTCTCTTAGCTTGTGTCAGGAGACCCTGCAAATGGCAGGGGCTGTAGAGAAATCAGCAGAGGCTCACACTGTCCTACCAGGTGAAAGATTGGAGATTATCACTTAGGAATAAATGTCACATCCTGATGTCCTAACGACTCACTAGGAAAATCAGTCATTGGGAAAAAACCACCGCAACAGGCATTACTGGCCTTAAAAGCTAACTAGTTGCGTGTGTGTTCACGACACTGCCCCACCTTACACAGGTGCTGCCACCACGCCCGCCACACAGATAAAGACAGAAAAGTCAGTGCCCACCTTGCCGCAAGGCACACAGCCGTCAGACAGAGGGACCAGCCCCGGGCTCTGTCCTGACCACTGTGACACAGCCTCTCTGCTGGGGGAACACATAAGGCGCTTCAAACTACACACAATAAATGACGAGAGGGTCCAAAAGAGACCGAGAGGAAGAGGAAACAGACCCTGCGAGTCCTCGCTGCCACAGAAGGCACCGGGAGAGGCCGGGTTCCTGGAAGAACGTCAGGATCTGGAAAGATTGCCCTCTGGAGGCCGCCCGGGGCAGCCCCAGGGACATCCAGGCCCAGACCGCTGCAGGCTGGGAGCCCGGCCACATGAATACATACGTAGAGTTCTTCAAACTGTTTCTGAATCTCGCTGTCCATCTCAATGGCGTTAAACCCTGGATGCCGAATCGGAAACGCCTCAACGAACAGCAGTGCAGCATTGGACCGGACTTCCGAGTTTCTGGCCTGGAATGGTGAGAGGAGTTTCAGAATCAAAGAGCTGACAGGCAAAGGCGTCAGCGCAGAAGCCCTCAAGCAATGCTTCTAGTGTCTCAACACAGGCATGTTCCTATTTACATATTAAAGACAACCGTAACATTTAAACTAACCAAGCTTGTGAGACCTTCCTTAAATGAAGCCAAACTCCCAGCTCCATGTCGACAGAGACGTTTCCCTACCTCAAAGTCCACTGTGTCAGGAAGAATCAGTCATGTCCTGCCCCCAGACCAGAGTCACCTGCGTTAAAATGACCCGCATGCTCGTCTGACCCCTCCTCACGTGCTGTCACTGTGTCCCCAGTCACCGGCAGGAGGCCCGAAGGGCCAGGAAGGCTCAGCCCAGCTCTGCACACACCACCCCTGCCGAGCATGACGACCCTGCTTCCAGCTGTGCATCCAGCACTGACTCCATTCAGGTTCCCAGCTTAAGAAATGCTTTTAGTAAAAGCATAAAGTATTCATTCAGAATCTCACACATGCCCAGCCTCAAGTCTTACTTTTAGTGCCTGAATCAGAAGATGCTAAACCCCACAGCATACTCAGCATCCTAAACATGGACAGTTAAGAGGCATACCTTTAATCCTCTCCAAAGGATGGGCTTGTATAGCTTGTAAAGCATCTCTTCCACCCCCTGCCGAACTTCCTTTTGATGGTGAAAATAACTCAGCACCTATGAGCCAAGAAAAGAAGAAAAGAACAGTAATATTGGTGTTTTCAAAAGAGCACTTAAGATCCCACTTTGAGCAAACAGGGAGCACAGGCTGCCCCTGCATTCACAAGTCTTGGACGCACAGTTCTTTCTATCAGGAACCACGACAAGAAACCATGCTGCCAGCTCGGAACACGGAGATCTCACAAAGGCACCGACGGCGGAAGAGAGACCTACAGCCTTGGGCTGTACAAAGGTTCGGGTTCCAACTTCTACTCTTCTACCAATAGCCCCAAAACCTCATAAAAAGACACACCTCTGACCTTCAGGGTCAAATGGAAAAGGAGCAGCCTGATTGTTCCTACAGCGCATTCTGCCTTCAAAGTGCACTGGCTACGACTGTCTTGTTCTGAGAACCTCTTTCAGGCATTCAGAATGGTGCAAAGAGTCAGCCCTTCACATCCATGGGCTCTGCATCTGCAGATTCCACCAAGCGTGGATAGAAAATATTTGAGGGGAAAAAATTCCAGAAAAGTTCAAAGCAAAGCTTGAAACTGTCACTTGCTGGCAACTGTTTATGTAGTAATCACATCAGATTCACAGCCTATTACAAGCACTTACACTGCACTGGGTATAAGTGATCCAGAGATGATGAAAAGTGTTCAGGAAGGCACTGGAGCCCGCAGACTCCAGGGGCGACTGTATCTCAAAGGGGTGTCACTGCCCAGTGATCCTTCCCAGGAGAAACCTGGATGTCAGGTCCCTCCCTGAAGTCACAGACAATCAGAAAACATACTGCTTTAACCAGCCAGGACCTTCCTGCGACTCTTCAGATTCTTGTCCCCAACAACAATCAGTGTTGCCTTTTGTCCTTAATTCACAACTCTTGCAGCCAAAGTTATATTAGTGAAAAATAGAAATTTTTTATAATTAGGTTATAAAACAATAGACTTTAAGTGAATGTCAACCAACTTTGCCCTAAAAGAACTACAAATCGCCAACTCAATAGACATGAGTTTGAGCAAACTCCGGGAGATAGTAAAGGACTGAGAAGCCTAGAGAGCTGGAGTCCATGGAGCTGCAGAGTCAGACGTGACTCAGTGACTGAGCAACAGCAGCAAAAGCACTGCCATCTGGGATTCCCTCCTTCTGGCTGTGAACTTTTCATTTAGGAGATTTCAGTCTGTCATTTGCTTTCTGTGAGCAATGTTAATTTGGTATTAATGGTACTTGCTTCACAGAGAGCTTTTAAACAACTATATGAGGTACAATTCATAAACCATAAGTCACTCATGAAGTGTGTAATTCAGTGGGG
This sequence comes from Bos indicus x Bos taurus, assembly GCF_003369695.1. NCBI lineage: Eukaryota > Metazoa > Chordata > Mammalia > Artiodactyla > Bovidae > Bos > Bos indicus x Bos taurus. Next base: position 508,202 of record NC_040079.1, on the reverse strand, counting down.
TTTAGTATACATAGAGTTGTGCAACCATTACTACTATCTAATTTTAGAAGATCTTCATCTACAATAGGGATTTCTTACTTTCAAGTGACTTCTAAGGTATTTTCTGAAGCTTCTTTCAACATATCAATAAAATGACTTATCAAGTAAATTTGGTATTTATCAAAAAAAGGATTCAAGCAAGAAGCTATGATATGTTATAAGCAGTAAGAACAATGACTTGGAGTCCAAGAATACATTTCACTTGAGAAGTGAAATCTAATATTCTGCCTTTCATTCTGGCTGTGCATTTTGCCATAAATCTAACAAACAATGATACCTGTACTCATCTTCATTTCTTACTACCACAACAGAAAATCAGGTATGAAAAAGTCTTCAGTTATTTGGTAGCAGCAGTAAAGTAACCACATCACAAATATGTATGATTTAATAAAATACCACTCCTTACAGTTAGGCAGAATCTGAACATTAAATCATACATGTGAAGTAAATGATCCAAACTATCTACCACTTACGAAGTGCCAGGGACCGTGTGTGCTGGGTGGGGCGGGTGGTGGGGAAGGCACATGGATATATTTTCATCTCTGGGTCTTTATCTTTGGATAATACAAACTAAATCATCAATAATAAGAAATGTTTTTTAATATAGTTTACGCCTACAAATAATGACTCCACTACACAAACAGTAGCAGGCACCTCATCTTTATTCCCCTAGCTTCCTGACACACAGTTGCCCAAACCAGCAGCGAGCACAGGGGCCTCGCCCGGGGTAGACATGGCCCCACACAGCCGACCAGAGCCTCCAGGTCCTCCTGCAGGAGCCCTGCTTATCAGACTCCATCAGAACAACAGCCACACCAACAGCAGAGACTTGATCAGTCAGATCATGTACAACATGAGGATAAAACCATACCCGAATTCTGAGACTACGTTTTAAAAACAAAATTGTATCAAGAGAAACTATCAAAACATTTATTCAATACGGTTTGCAGACTACAAAGTGGAAATGTAATATATGAAAGTCAACAATAAAAATAATCCCAAACAGTCTCTTCTTTGAAAGCAGCAGTAGTGGCAGTGAGAAAGTGATGGTTCTAGACATTGTTATGTCCAAGAACATAGTTAAAGGCTGTCTGAACACAGTTCCGATGTCTTAACAACAGATGTTTGCTTTCCTAATCAAAACTTTGGCATCAAGGTAGATCTCCCAGAATTCCAAATGTCAAGATTCTGAAAAATTCCTTTAACTGATGCCTGTGGAAGCTTAACAAAATTTCACAAAAACAACTCTCTAAAAACAAAAAATTTGAGAGACAATTTTCAAAAGTGCTGCAGGAGCGTGCTCACCTTGCGCACCCTGGGGTGCACTGGAGACCTCCGAGGAAGGTGGACGCCGTGGTGCATGAGGTCCTGGATGCAGTCGTTCTCGATGGCCTGGAACAGCCGGCGGGGAGCACGGGTGAGTGCGCCCCGCAGAGAGCAGGGCAGGCGCGGGAGGAGCCTCGGCACAAGGGGACAGTCTAACTGGCTCACCTTCCCGCTCACGAGGGGAAAGGCCTGGGTCCCGTCATCAGGGCTTCTCCACTTTGTCTACACTTCTTAGAACGCACATACCAGAGAGAACTTTTCTTTTATCTTATTTGAAGAAATACCACATTTGTACCAAATTGCATGGCACTTGAGCCTGGATCAAGCCAGACAGGGCCCAGAGACAAAGGTGGGCCTAGGAGCACCCCTCCTGACTCATCTGATAATCTCAGAAAACTGGATCTGTTCCAAGAGCTTACCTCACCCCCCGCCCAAGAACTCACACCGTACCGCTAAGGTGGGGGCCAGGATTCCAAACTGACAGAAACAGATGTCTGGGAGGCACCCCAGTGAGAGGCGGAACAGGCAGTCCCCAGGACTCCACGGCAGTAGGGAAGGATCGAGGGAGACTCGCCACTAACATCTACTCGTCTCCACTAAGTGAGGATGCCCCCTGAAGCCGCCCCTCAGCTCAACGAGACTCCCGTGGGGACCGGGCTGCCCGACCTGTGATCACACAGGAGGTCCACGGCACCACCAGCCGGGCATCTGGGCCATAGAAGTTGACCCTTGAGAGCTAACCACCAGAACACGGGCATTCTACAACTGACCAGGTTTGCTAACATGTCAATGGCAGAGATTTTTTCAAAAAGAAGAAGGCTTTAAATGACGTAACAAGCAAATGCCATTGGGAGACCTGTTGGATCCTGGCTTCAAAATGAAGACATTATTAAAACAAAGCAGAGATGTTTAAATATTAGTATGGGGCTTCCCTGGGGGCTCAGATGGTAAAGAATCTGCCCACAATGCAGAAGACCCGGGTTCACTCCCTGGGTCGGGAAGATCCCCTGGAGAAGGAAATGCCAACCCACTCCAGTACTCTTGCCTGGAGAATCCCATGGACAGAGGAGCCTGGTGGACTATTGGCCCATAGGGGTCACAAAGTAAGCATGGACCTTTTAGAGATGATGCATCCTGAAGTGCACAGGAGTAAGGTGCCACATCTGGAGTTTGCTTTAAAAACTTGAAGGGACACAGGGAAGGGAGTGAAACTGAGAAGCACACACTTCTGATACTAATTTGGTGCAGACCTAAACAATTACCTTTAAATCACAAAGTCCTATTTTTAAATCACTGCTAGAGAAAAGGGGAACAAATACTCCTTCCTGTGAAGTTTCATGGAGTATAGACCAATGCAAAAAATGCATAAGAACATCCTGGTTCTGCCACTTCCCCAAAAAACTATACACTGAGAAACTACTGTAGAAGTTGTCTACAGGGCAACGGGAAAGGTGAGTTCTTGTTTCCTAGAAGCAGACATCAGTGATAACTGACAGCGTGTGTAACTGAAGCACAAGCTGGGCAAGAGAGGAGAATGTACAGAAATAAACATGGGTGGTTAGCCTCCCCTCTGCCCCCGACACTGCTCCAGGGCCTGCTCTCCCAGGAGAAAAGACCCCTTGATGACTTAGAGTAAAAATTTTACTCTCAGAAGGAAAAAAACACATCTAAGAACCTAGTATGAGAAAAATGTAAGGGATATCAGACATTTTCGATTTTTTTCCAAAAGAGCCTATGAATGTTTAATTGTGAATTACACAGCCAGTATGTACGTGTTATAGTCATTAAAGGTTATAAGCCTGATTCAAACAAACATCTTTAAATTCTCAAATTATGTTGCTGAAGAGATGGCCTGAGTCTCCCAAGGAGCACTGGCCAACAGAAATACAACAGCAACCACAAATGCAATTTTAAACTTTCCAGTGGTCACACTAAAAACAGGAAAAAAAAAAAGTAAATTTACTTTAATAATATATTTTGTTTAGCCCAATTATCCAACACACTATCATTTCAACATCAGTCAATATTCTTTTTAAAAATCCATGAGATACTTTATATTCTTCTTTTTCCAGACTGTCTTGCAAATCTGGTGAGTTCCTTACATTTACAGCCCATCTCAGCTTGGACTGGCCACGTTTCAAAGGCCCGGCAGATATACGTGGTCGGACACTGCAGGTCCAGAGCTGCCAAAATGCGCAAAAGCCTTGGTTCCACTCACACTGCGCGTCGTGGTGAGGGAGGGACATCTGAGGCGGGCTCGGTGTGGACGGCACCGCCCCCGCCGTGTGGACGCTCACTGTGAGCTTTGGCTTGCCGGGCACAAACACGGGTTCAAGCGGCCCCACTGTGGCTGCGCTAACGCTTCATAAAACGAAAGGACATACCTCCAGTGTTTTCCCTGAAGCCTTTTTCCAAGCTCTGAAATAAATTTCCGCAATGTGTACCATCAAAGATCTGGAAAAAAAATTTAATGCAAGTTTGAAGAATTATATTTTCACATGTATCATTTCAGGCAGTCTCCTCTCCCAGGGAAGAAGACATGGTTTTACACTAGTGCTCTGCGAAGTAGAGACAGGCTGTCTGCCTGGAGCAGGAAGCAGAAACCAGTCTGGAGAAGGACTGAAACGTCAGCTTCTTCCCTCTCAGTCGCTGCTTCCCCAGAACTTCACTACTTTCTGCGAAACTATGACACGTACGCCCAGAACCAAATTCTTAAGTAAAAAACTTTAAAGATAAATTTCTAATAAAAACTATAAATACAAAAAGTTTAAATATAAATACACTTTAACTTGGAGTCATTCTAGACTAATTAGCTCAGGTACAGGGAATCCTAAAATACCAGGGTTGACTTAGACTCATAATGAGGAAAATCTGCTGATTCAACCCAAATATTGTGCAAATGAGGGGAGAGGAGGCAGCATTCCAGTGAACAATCAGAGATCCAGCATCGAGTCCCAACTCAGTTCTCACACAGCCACCTGATGGGATAGAGGATTTGAAAATTCCAGAGCAGGTTAAGGACTTGACCTCGAATGCGGCAAATAGCTCCCAGTGCTGCCAGGGCCCAGAGGCTGGGGAATCAGTAGAGAGCCCCTCCTCAAGGGCTCCTCCATCACCCACACGGCTCCGCCCTAGGAAGATCGCAGTGTGCACACAGACCCAAAGGACCAGACGTGCTAGCCACATGAACTTTACTACGGCCGAGGCTGAGATCGAACCGGTGAATAATCTATGTAAACGACTACCACAAAGTAAAGTCTTAATTTCAATGTCACTACTGAAGAATGGTTTCCTATAGCAAGGAAAATAACTATTCAGTAATACAACAGTACATAATAAATAATAAGAGATAATTTCTAAAGCTTCTAATCATCATCATTGTCATGTCAGTCGCTCAGTCGTGTCTCACTCTGTGATCCCATAGACTATAGCCCAGCAGGCTCCTCTGTCCATGGGACTCTGCAGGCAAGAATACTGGAGTGGGTAGTCACTCCTTTCTCCAGGGGATCTTCCCGACCCAGGGATCGAACCCAGGTCTCCTGCACAGCAGGCGGATTCTTTACCAGCTGAGCTACCAGGGAAGCCCCTAAAAGTTGACCTGACCAAAGTCAGGTCCAATAGAAACATTCAAAACCAGACTAAGCACAAAATATGAATTGTTTTTAATACTTACTTTGGTAATCCCTGTAACTGGTTTTTAATGGTCCCATGAATCATTTTAATGAAATTTATATTCCAATTGAAGAGAGAACTAAGAAATCTTCTTCCCTATGAATTAAAAATAGGATGTAACGTTAAAATTGCAACCAAATAAAAAGTCCCCAGTAACCAACAACAAACAGCTCTTTGAAAGTGCAGCAGCCAGTACTGAGGTGCTACTCCCGAAAGCGCAGCAACCAGTACTGAGGTGCTACTCCCGACGAAGGAGGCTCCCGTGCTCTAACGTGGAGCCTGCACGCCGGAGCGGCGGGGGCCCAAGCTGGGAGCACGGCAGGTGGGGGCCGCACACTGGTGCGAGCAGCAGGGCCATCAGGCTTTGACAGGCAGCTTTTTTAACAAGTATTTACTGGAAGTAAGTTGCCAGTAGAGTCCAGAAGAAGTTTATCATTTACCTAGAATGACTGGAAACTGACCTGAACAAATTAATAACTGATCAGGAAACTAGTTCAGCTATCTTAAATTCAAAAGAGAACACAAATTTTAAAAAGAGAGACTTTTAACACACACATATATATTTATGTCTAAGTGCTCATTTGCTATATCATGTCCAAGTCTTTGCAACTCCATAGACCATAGCCCACCAGGCTACTCTGTCCATGGGATTTCCCATGGGAAAATACTGGAATGGCTGCCATTTCCTCCTCCAAGGGATCTTTCCATCCCAGGGATCGAACCCACATCTCTTGCACTAGCAGGCAGACTCCTCACCACGTGAGCCATCTGGACCATTTACACCTGTATTTCACATATGTGTGCGCGTCTGTGTGAAACAGTGCAGTTTACCCACTGCTATGTATCACTTCATGGGAAATAGATGGGGAAACAGCGGAAACAGCGTCAGACTTTATTTTTCGGGGCTCCAAAATCACTGCAGATGGTGACTGCAGCCATGAAATTAAAACACCCTTACTCCTTGGAAGGAAAGTTATGACCAACCTAGATAGCATATTCAAAAGCAGAGACATAACTTTGCCAACAAAGGCTCGTCTAGTCAAGGCTATGGTTTTTCCAGTGGTCATGTATGGTTGTGAGAGTTAAGACTGTGAAGAAGGCTGAGTGCCAAAGAATTGATGCTTTTGAACTGTGCTGTTGGAGAAGACTCTTGAGAGTCCCTTGGACTGCAAGGAGATCCAACCAGTCCATTCTGAAGGAGATCAGCCCTGGGATTTCTTTGGAAGGAATGCTGCTAAAGCTGAAACTCCAGTATTTTAGCCACCTCATGCGAAGAGCTGACTCATTGGAAAAGACTCTGATGCTGGGAGGGATTGGGGGCAGGCGGAGAAGGGGATGACAGAGGATGAGATGGCTGGATGGCATCACTGACTCGATGGACGTGAGTCTGAGTGAACTCTGGGAGTTGGTGATGGACAGGGAGGCCTGGTGTGCTGCGATTTATGGGGTCACAAAGGGCTGGACACGACTGAGTGACTGATCTGATCTGATGTATAATTCCATGGACAGAGGAGCCCAGTGGGCTACAGTCCATGGGGTTGCAAAGAGTTGGACACAACTGAGCGACTAACACACACACATGTGTAAGTCAATATAAAGTGTGTCTGAATCCACTCTATACTTTACTCTCCCAAACTTCACAACTACCCTGGATGCCCAGGGCAGAGGCCCAGCATCTCTCCAATAATGACGACATCAGAGCAGCAGCAGCAGTCAGCGTATCTCCTGTCACGTGGGCACCGAGGGCCCTGTGAAAGGCTGAGTGTGCCCCAAGGGCACCCTGGGAGACGGTGGCTGCTGTCCCTACAGCACAGAAGGAACACTGGGACTGAGCGGTGTTTGATCGAGGCGACCTACCACCTGTTCAGTGGGCACCAGGGGTCTGAACACGGCCTTTCTGACCCCCAGGGCTGAAGGTTTTGGCCAGTGTGGGCCGCAGTCAGGTCCAGCCCTTCTGTGTCACCAGTGAGAGGGTGCGTGGGAAGAAGGCACACTGGGGTCAAACCCTGCCCTGCCCCGCCATGATTGTGAGGCCTGAGCAAGTTCCTCAGGGCCCTCCCCCTCTGGGAGGTCCTCCCCACCTCCTTTGGGGATGGGTGACTGCTGCCCCCTTTTGCCTCAAATCGTGTCTGCCAGGCCACAAGCAGTCAGAGTCAGGGCTATATTCTATATTAAAAACAACATGCTTTGCATCCCAACATGGAAATACAGTCAATCTAAAAAGACTACCAGTCAATCTTAAAGGAATAACCCTGAATATTCATTGCAAGGACTGATGCTGAAGCTCCAATACTTTGGCCACCTGATGTGAACAGCCCACTCACGGGAAAAGACCCTGATGCTGGGAAAGATTGAGGGCAGGAGGAGAAGGGGGTGACAGAGGATGAGATAAGATGGGTAGATGGTATCACTGACTCAATGGACATAAGTTTGAGCAAACTCTGGAAGACAATGAAGGACACGGAAGCCTGGTGTGCTGTAGTCCATGGGGTTGCAAGGGGTCAGACATGACTGAGTGACGAAACAATGAACAAAAAGACTAGAGGGGCTTCCCTGGGGGCTCAGTTGTAACGAATCCGACTGCCAGGGCAGGAGACACAAGCTTGATCCCCGGTCCAGGAAGACCCCACGCCACGAGGCAACCAAGCCTGCGCACCACAAGTGCTGAGCCCGTGCTCTGGAGCCACGCTCTGCAGTGAGAGACGCCAGCGCAGCAACGGCCCTGCAAGTGACACTGGACAGCTGCCCCGCCGCTGCGGCCAAAGAGAGCCGAGCAGCGAGAGGGGCCCAGGGGGCCACAACAGACAGACAATACCGTTTTTAAATCTAAAACACTGCCCAAATTACAACAAATTATCAAGAGGCTCATGTTCCCAGCGCTTCTTAGAAAAATAAATAAATAAAATAAAACAAGTACAGAAAACTCTAAAGATAACAGATGAGCATGTCCAAGAGAGCTAGGCAAGCCACTCTGTAATTTTAATTCTCTAATAGCCACATTAATAAAAGTAAAAAAGATCAAATTAACTTTATTAATGTATTTATGTAATCTAATATATCCAAAGTGTCATTTAAATATGTAATAAATACACAAAAATTATTAATGTGATATTTAACATTCTTTTTCCATATCAAGTTTCAAATCCCCATATATTTTACATTTAAGGCCACAGCTGGATTGGCCATATTTCATGTGCTCAGTAGCCAAGTGTGGGAGTGACCACTGGTGGACAGTGGAGCACTGGGCCAGGAACCTCGCTTTGGATTTACTGGATAGGTATGAAAGAAAACAAGAATCTTACGATAATAGCTTTGAGTTATATGCCAATTAACCTGGAATTAGGGCAGAGGGTCAGATCTGATCCATGGGGAAGTGCCTTCTCAACCTTATTTTTAGTCATTTTTAATTTAAAACGCAATCATGGTTCCCCCAGGATTCACACAGCCACCTGTTCCCATCTCCTTTAATGATGAAATACGCAATGACTTGTAAAATGTTTGCTTAACACTGTCACGCAGTAAATATGAATTGCAACAAATATAATAGTTTTGGACAGTTAAGCTGGCTCTTTTATTAAAACACTGAGCATGATGCAAACAGCAAACTCACGAACTCAGGAAAAACTTCCATCACAAAGCAGTTCACAGGACTTTCCTGGCGCTCCAGTGGTCAAGAATCCGCCTGCCAACGCAGGGAACATGGATGTGCTCCCTGGTCCAGGAAAACCCCACATGCTTAGACCACGCGTCACAATAAGAGAAGCTCTGAGAAGCCCACACATTGCAACGAAGAACAGCCCCTGCATGCAGCAAAGACGACTCAGCGCAGTCAGAAACAAATTAATTTTTTAAAAAGCAGTTCACAAACACACCAAGATGAAAAACCACTTGCCTCTTCTTTTTTGATGTAATTGACATTTATGAAGCACTCAAGCAGCATGTCTTTAATTTCTCTACTTTCTTCCAAATGATAATCAAAGCAATATAAAGCCTGATGGATACGCCACAGCCGACATATGTCTGCACCCTGGGGATGACAGGAAAAGAAAATCAACTAATTTTTCTTTTTTAATAATGGGTAAGGCCACATTTCAAATTAACTATGAGACTATTTTATGTCATCAAAAAGAAAAAATGACAAGAGAAAACATTTTAAAATTTGCAAACAAAGCTCCAGAGAACATTTTCCTAAAACTCAGGCAAAAGCAAGCAGAGATGCTGCCAGCCAGCACTGCACACCGTTTTATGTACCAACGAGGAGGCGAGCCTGCGCTGAGTGTGCGGGGCCTGAGCCACGCCAGGCTAGGAGCGACTGCCGCAGGACTGCGCCGCCAGGAAACAGACCTGAACGTTCTTAACTGGAAATGTAATCAGCCCGTGTGGCTGGTGGCTACTGTGGTAAACGGCACAGGTACAGACGTTTGATTTTAAAGGTGAACAAGAATGGCAGGGAAAATGGATTTTAAAAAGGCAAACCAAGGATGGCTTATGGATAAATTCTGACACAAACAACGAGTTTTCAATCACTCCCATGGTCAGAGTGCGAGCTGAGGATGCAGTCAAAAAGATTCTTTTCTGTCGTGAAATTGACTGCTCCTTGGAGGCCACCCTGGGACAGTCTGTCCCACAGGAGATAAGAAAAGGATCAGCTGCAAGGTACATAGAAACCTGCTGGCAATGTGTACCAAGAGCTCCAAGTTCAAACCCGCTGACCTACAAATTTCACTTGGAGGAATCTGTGACAAGTGAGCAAAGATGTAGAAGGAGGGCAAAGAGAAACCTCCAAAGATCCCTCAATGACAAGGGTCACCTTGGCAGTGGAATTGCTGATGATTTTTGTTTTTTTTTCATTTTCCCTCTTCTTCATTTGCCCAGGTTTCTAAGATGAACACAAGTATCTGCTGTTGTTTGATCAGGGGAGAAAACCGCTCTTTTTCTGGATCTCTGAGTTGCATGCCAAAGACTGAAGGATGCGTTATATCCTGTTCTCACCATGCTTCCTGTGGGCCTGCCAAAGCTTCTACAGGCCTGGGCTGCAGTCTACAGCCCCGCCCCGGCCGCCCTCCTGCCCACTCACTCAGGTCAGCAGGCTCTCCCTGACACCCTCCCCCCTGCCGCCCTCAGTTCTCCCTGGACCAGTTCCCATCGAGGGGACAGCCTTCCATAGGCCACACACTGAGGAAGACGGGGAGATAGTCTATGCACAATGCACGCACGTGGAGCTCTGCCCATCCTTGACCGCCCACCTCTGAGCATCACCCAGTGAAAAACCCCGCCCGGGAGCCACTGGGCCAGGCCTCGCACAAGCAGACGTAACTCCTAACTGGTGTAAACACGTGCACTTCTCAGCAAAGCACAGCGTGTGCTTTAGACAGGGAACGCACTGTCTTCGTCCTGAGACTCCTCCTCAGCAGCATGATGAAGGCGGTCTTGCCCATGTTCTCCTTGGCGGGCAGGCCTCTCTCCCACCACTTCACGCACAGGTCCTGGATGGAGCCCTGCAGCGCTCGCTCACCCTCTGGCAGCGCGTACAAAATTCCTGCAACAGAGTAGGCGCTGCACAGTGAGTGCACGCAGTGAACCGGGGCTCGTCCAGATCCAACCCAGAAGAGCATGTGACTCACAAGTGTGCCCAGCAGACATTAGTTTAACTCACCAAGACTTCTACACATTATTTATAGCATACAAACAATGCTAACTAAAAAACTGTTCCACCACTGTTGTAAAAGCAGACCCAACAGAACAGGAAATTTTAGAAGACCAAGAGGTCCTATTGCCCAAACTCCTAACGACGAGAGGCTCCAAACTCGAGTGCAGGGACACCCATGGCAACACTCAACAGCTGAGCCAGGGCAGGCCGAGTGACCAGTTACCCCACAGCTACCCCTCAGCTTGTTGGCCTCAAGTTCTGGCTCACTGGTGAAAAATAGTAAAAGCAACTATTATAATGAATAGAAAAGCTGTAGTGCTGTTAATAACAAAAGAGCTCAAGAACTAAATTAAAATGCTGACACTGTGCTCGTAATTGGAATCCAGACATCTGAAAGCCATTCCTTTAAAGTAAAATTCCTGAATTAACGGGGAATTTTATAAACCATGTTTGGAGACTGAGGATGAACTGTGGTAACACCCACAAGCATCTGGGAGCTCCTTTCATACTGACCGGGGTAATCTTAGTAAGACACATTAATTCCACACAAGAATTCTGAATAAAAGAGCATACTAAACAGATGCATAAGCCAAGTGGCTCTGGTTTATGTGTGAAATGAAAATGCCAGTAAGAATTGATGACAAAATCTGATTAGGGAACTAATCAGATTCACACAGTGGGAGGTGAGGGTACCTGTGAGATTTTTCTTTAAAAAAAAAAAAAACAAAGTTACCTTTGCATCTTTTATAGCTATAATTTCATTCAAATATTATATGATCAGATCATCTCATAAATTCATACTAGTGTTCCTACTAAATTAATAACTATCACTTCACAGTTTAGTTAAAATTTAGAGTACCAACTTAGGAATATTCAAGTAGGAGTCAACAACTGTTTCCCAGGTCATATTCATGACGCAATTAAAGAAAAAGAGGCAGTGCCACAGGTACTGGGCTCCCCTGAGCTGCTGGGCAGTGAATCCCCAGCCGAGGAGCTTGCAACGGCTGGTTCCCCTTATCAGCTCTTATTGGTCCTGAAGGTTCAAATATAGCCTGTCGTCCAGTAATGCACATGTTCACCATCTGAAACACTTATATGTGGCTCAAATGAAATAATTACTCAGGACAGCCCCTAAAGGAATGCTCCTTTGCTCGTTTTTTCCAGCTGAAGTACAAGAGCCCTGTTTCTCCACTGCTGGGGGCTTCCTTTTACTGGTATCACAGACACAGCACTCATTCACACCCCACGTTACTGCAAAGTCAACTTACCATTTAATATAACAGCACACTCCAGTAAGGGTTCACAGTTCTCTCTTTCATTTATGACTGACACAGAAGCAAGAATCACAGATGTAACTGCATGGATTATTTCTATGTTTCTATGCTATAAGTAAAAAAAAAAAAAAAAAAATCAAAGCACAAGTAAGTTAAAATCAACTTAAAATTTACTTTTAAATGTAAAACTTACTAAATTTATGAAAATAAAGCCACACTTGACACTTCTTCTAAACAGCGAGTTAGGGCTTCCCTGGTGGTCCAGTGGCTGGGACCCCGGCTCCCAGTGCAGGGGGCCCAGGGTCAATCCCTGGGCAGGGGCTATATCCCAGATACTGCAACTAAGTTTATAAATAAGTATTAAAAAATAAAATAAACAGTGAGTTAAAGCTGGACACAGATCAGCAGTTTGAAAAGAGCAGCCCTGAATCCTGGGTAAATAACGGTAGGCTCAAAAAGGTGTAACCACATTAAATAGACTTCTGGTACCCGCGTCTTCTAACTTTAATTTTAACAATGTAAAATTCAATTATATACAATAAATAATTACTTTTTTAACAAGAAAAAGAAAATTTATCTTTGAAGGATGAGGGTTACCATTTTTGAATCCTGCTCCGCTCTCACACTGTCCTCACTGGGGGCTTCTGCTGTCTGCCACCCCTCCACCGGGCTCTCCAACAACATGTCTACTAGCAAATTCTTGAGCCTTTGCCACAGTTCTTCTTTCTGCTTCCTTGATAATTCATCTATCAACTCATTTAGGTTGAACGGGTCACAAGTATCATTCTGCAAAATAAATAGCAACTGTTACATTTCAAATACAAGAAAACAGTTCTATCTTCTTTATAATGGCATCAAAAGAAGTTTATGTGCTAATAACTAAGTTTGAAATTTGAGAGTCAGGCTGTAGTGTCTGAAATCCAGTCCTAAAAGGGCAACAGGAGTGATCAGACAGAAAGCAGCAGATGCCTCCATGCCTAGTCAGTCCTGGTATACTCCTCTTCACCCCCTTAGCAAAACTGCCCCTGACATCAATCCACCCAGACGTCCTCCGTCTCCAGGCCTGAAATCTGGTTACAAGTGGACACCAGAGCTCAAGTAACAGTAAGAGCCACAACAGTAATAATACAGCCATGCAAAGGACTGTAAGCAGGTTTTCTGGTCTCCAACCAGTCTTGGGCCCTGACTTTGTCCCTGTATCCAATCTGGTACAACCTGAGCACCACAACAGCCACAGTAAGGGATTATAACTCCTTGAATAAAATAAAAACCAATGAGGCCATATTGATAATAAATAGTAGCCAATAATTGGGCTTCCCCAATGGCTCAGCAGTAAAGAATCCGCCTACAGTGCAGGAGATGCAGGCGACATAGGTTCGATCCCTGGGTCAGGAAGATTTCCTGGAGGAGGGCATTACAACCCACTCCAGTATTCTCACCTGGAGAATCCCATGGACAGCGGAGATTGGCGGGCTGTAGTCCACAGCATCACAAAAAGTCAGACACAACTGAAGTGACTGAGCATGCACACACAGCCAATAACTTATCAATAATTAACTAATGGCATTGGCATGCTATTAATAGCAATAAATAAATACAGCAGCAATTTGGGATTGGAAAATCACAATTTTGTAGTGATCATTGTAATAATTGATTCAGGCAAGAAACCCCAACTATCAATATATTTTAAAGGTATTGTGAAATACACATATGGAAAGGTGTACTAAGTGTGACTGTAGGTAAATAAATAAAGCCTCGTGTCTCCACCACCCCTCCAGGGCTGCCGCCCTCCCCTCCCCAGTTTTTTTAGCGTTTATGGTAATTACTGCCTTGCTTTTCTTGATAACTTCACCACCATTTGCATCCCTAAACCATGTCCTGTAAATAGGTCTATTTTCCACTTGGTAGAGAACTGGGTCACAAGGTCTCTGTTCTTTCATATCTTGCTTCTATTGCTCAACATTATTTAGTGACGCTCATCCATACACTGCATGTCATTACAGTTCATTTAGTTTCATTTCATTTCCATTATAGTTTTGCTTTTACTTTTGTAGAGTTTTCCATTGCATAAACATAACAAAATATATTTATCCATTCTTCTGTTGATCACTATTTAGTTGTTTCTGGGTTTTGGGTATTTCAGAAAAACACTGCAAAGAACATTGTTTTACATGGCTCTTATTTAAGGACTAAATAAAAAATGGATTGTCAATTGAAGAGTCTGTATACATTCAACACTATCAGTTGAATATATATTTATTACTCTAAATGTTGTAGCAGTTTCCATATCCCCAGCAGTGATGAAATTTTCAAATATTCCACATCTCCCCAACAAGTAGTATTTTCAGTCTGGTGGGAGACAGTGGTATTTTATCTTTTCGTTTTCTTCCAAAGGGCAGAAGTTGGATGAGGAGAAAAGAATTTACCTAGTCTCAATTTACTTCCCCACAGCATGCGTGCGTGGTCAGTCGCTTAGTGTTTGGGACTCCATAGACAGCAGCCCACCAGGCCCCTCTGTCCATGGGATTTCCCAGGCAAGAATGCTGGAGTGGGTTGTCATTTCCTCCTCCAGGGGATCTTCCCGACCCAGGGATCAAGCCCATGTCTCCTGTGTCTCCTGCACTGGCAGGTGGATTTTTTTACCACTGTGCCACCCACAGATCACTTGTTAATTACAAAAGTGGGAATACTAACGCACCAGCAATGACACAAATCGACACCATGTGCCTCACCAAGGAGGCCGTGACACCACTTACACACGCAGCCCCTCCACATGCATAAACGAGCAAACGAGGGCAGGGGAAGGGCAGCCTCAGAGCAGCTGCCTGCACGCTTCCAGACTGTCAGTCACGGGGGCGGGCCGTGGCACTCTGGAGTAGAGAGACTAGCAAGGCAGGCTGCGGAGCAAAGCCGCCTCTCCATCCCAGTCCCCGCAGCCTCCTCTCCGCGGGACCCATCGCAGTGGTCCAGGGCTCTTCGTCTTTCCCACTACTTTTGTCCGGAATTCTCTCCCGCAATCTCCATCCAATTCTTAGCTGTCACTACTTTGACTTTCACTGCATGATCAGAACAAGTGAGGTATGTGTCATGTGCCCCAAGGTCACAGATTTTAGAGTCGGGGCCCTAAAGCTGGGGTCCTCCAGAGTCGGTCCTAGGCCCTGCTCCTACTACACTGCGAGGATGACCCAACGCATCCCACAGGAGCTGACGCCCCCGAGCCTGCCTCCAGACGAGCTGCTCCTGGCTCCAGGCCTGCCTCTCCACATCCACCTGCACGCTTCTCACACGTGCGTCCTGGAGCCTCTCAGCACATCCCACATGAGCCATCTCCTCCCTCAAGCCTGCCCTCTTCCCACTTAGGACCTCGCTGAATGAATGAGGTCCTTTTCTTTGTGTTCAAAGGAATATTCCCAAAAGGTGAGTCTTCTCTTTCTGTCTTTCTCTCTCTTTCACCCTTTTGCACACAGGTCACTCTCTGCTTAAAAGTCCCTGTTCCTCTCAGGACAGTCTCAATTCCTCAGAATGGTCAAGGTCTCATTCCCGATGTCACCTCTTTCCTTCTTCCTCAGCTGGTGTTTTTACACTAAACATCTCTAAGTTCAAACACAAGGTACTTCTCCAGTCTTCAGAGTTAACCCTGTTGGTTAGCGCAGTCCTTCTCCATACCCCTCTGACTGGTTAACTTATTTCACTTTTTAGATCTTTGGTTCCACAGCCTTTTTATCAGGATGGGAAACATTCCATGTCTAAATCTGGGTCCCTCCACACCTCTGCCCCAGTTTAGCCCTTACCCTGGTGTGTTTACACACCTGGATTCACCACAACACAGTAAATAACCTAAGGACAAAAAAGGATGTCTTCCTCACAATGCCACGCACAGAACAAGAGATCAATAAACGTTTAAGTAGGTGATTTGAAACATCTTGTGTTACGCCACTTAGCATGCTCACAACAACCCTCTTAAAGCAAATGGGAAACACTCCCATCGGCAGATCTAATTGTGTTTAGTTCTGCCTTACTTCTTTAAATACACCTTGGTCTGTACGGATTCACTGAAATGATTATATTTCACTTGTGGATATAATGATTTTAGCAAAACGTCTATATATTAACAGTCAAAATCACAATAAAGCTAAATATAAAACTTACATCAAGTTGAATGAATTGCAAAAATTTTCCAATTAGCTCCTTAGACACTGCTTGTATGAATGTCTCACGTTTTTCCATAGCAGATCAAATTGTTTTTCATATGGCATTTATTCTGCAACACTAGTAAAAAAAACACAATCGTAGTTAGTATCCAAAACTGCAAGGAAATCCCTACACTACCTGTGATAGACAGTTTCTAACAATATTCTGACCTAAACAAGCTATAACATCTAAAAAAAAACTTTGTTACCAAGGAGGAAAGGGATTGACATATACACTCTACTGTATATAAAGAGGTAACTAGTAAGAGCCTCGGAGAAGGCAATGGCACCCCACTCCAGTATTCTTGCCTGGAAAATCCCATGGACGGAGGAGCCTGGTGGGCTGCAGTCCATGGGGTCGCTAGGAGTCGGACACGACTGAGCGACTTCACTTTCACTTTTCACTTTCCTGCACTGGAGAAGGAAATGGCAACCCACTCCAGTGTTCTTGCCTGGAGAATCCCAGGGACGGGGGAGCCTGGTGGGCTGATGTCTCTGGGGTCTCACAGAGTCGGACACGACTGAAGCGACTTAGCAACAGCAGCAGTAAGAGCCTAATTACAGCACTGGGGGCTCTACTCAACACTCTGTAATGACATATATGGGAAAGAAAGAATCTAAAAGAGAGTGGATAAGTGTACAATTGATTCTGTGCAGCAGAAACTAACACAACATTGTGAATCAACTATATTGATAAAAAATAAAAATAAATAAAAATAACTTCCTTCTTTTCTTCACTGAGAACAGTATCAACAAAACATCATGTTTTTATCGATTGTTAATGAAGTTACCAACTAAGGACAGAGAAATCCAACAGCTCTAGGAGGCTCACCTCTCTCCCTTTCTAGGACCTTCACAAGATGCTCCTTCAGGTCTGAGGCAGCTCAGCAAAGAACAGACTGGGCCAAGCTGCTAACACCTGAAGACTCCTTCCTCAAGGGCATTCCTGCACCAGGAAAACCCTGCCGGTGGCCTTGCCAGGCAATGTGTGGCCTCGGGGCCGCCTGGGAGCTTGTTAGTGTGCGCATCAGGTGCACTCCTTCCTGGCCCCGTGGGACAGAGCTCAGGGATTGTGTCTCCCGGAAAAAATCCTATTTTCCATTTACACCGCCTAGTGCTTGCAGTGCCTGATTCGAAAGAGATCATGAAGCAACTGCAAAGAACATAGGTGTAGCAGGACACTTACCTTAAAAATAAATGAAAACCTCCTGCAGTCACAAGCAGAGCAACATGGAAAATTACTGGTACCAATGGCAACAATTACCAGGACAGAGTCATCTTAAATGCAGAACCCCAAGATCTTAGCATTTAAATCAAACAACAAGAACAGAAAATAACTTCTCCACATAAGTAACACTAAAGTATGGCCGCCTCAGCCCTCAACTCAGATGGCTGAGAGACAGGCATGACTTCTGACCCGCCAAGCAGGCAGGAGGGTCACCAGCACTAAGCCTGATGCATGATTATGGCTAGTTTGAGTTCAAGAGTTTAAATGAACAGTATTCCAAAAAAGGTGCAGCCAACCACACAGAACCTTTTACCTTAAAATGGGGACCTTGCTTGTTTGTGATTCTGGTAGCTTTTCTGGTTTGCTCTATTTCCAAGTGTAATTCCCACAGTAATCCAATAGACGACCAGATTCACTGCCATAGCCCCCATTTTCTCTCTGGTGATTGTAGTTCTTTAAGGATAATTAATTTTCCAACTTCACTAAATCTCTCTAGTGAAGTGACCACTTCACTAGAGTGACCACTACTGTGTGCATAAGGCCCCGCCCCTCCAAGCAGAGCTACCTTCTAGGAGAGATCACCTCGCCAGGCAACTGCCATCCCAATGGCAGGGTGCTCTGTACTAAGATGAGTATTTAAAAGAGACTTTTGTCACGTTGTTACCGCAGAAAACCCCTGTCACCTGGAGCCAACCATTCATCTCAGAACTAGGAGAGACACCTGAGGACAGTTTTCCCAGGGCACAAGCGCTCAGAGAACTGATCTCTGAGATCAGTCTCCGGTCCAGGGCTCAGGGGACCCTGCCCGGTGTCAGTCCCCGGTCCGGGCTCAGGGGATCCTGCCCGGTGTCAGTCCCCGGTCCTGGGCTCAGGGGACCCTGCCCGGGATCAGCCCCTGGTCCGGGCTCAGGGGACCCTGCCCGGTGTCAGTCCCCGGTCCTGGGCTCAGGGGACCCTGCCCGGGATCAGCCCCCGGTCCGGGCTCAGGGGATCCTGCCCGGGATCAGCCCCTGGTCCGGGCTCAGGGGACCCTGCCCGGTGTCAGTCCCCGGTCCTGGGCTCAGGGGACCCTGCCCGGGATCAGCCCCCGGTCCGGGCTCAGGGGATCCTGCCCGGTGTCAGTCCCCAGTCCGGGGCTCAGGGGACCCTGCCCGGTGTCAGTCCCCGGTCCTGGGCTCAGGGAACCCTGCCCGGGATCAGCCCCCGGTCCGGGCTCAGGGGATCCTGCCCGGTGTCAGTCCCCGGTCCGGGGCTCAGGGGAGCTGCCTGGGCTCAGCCCCCAGTCCGGGGCTCAGGCGATCCTGCCCGGGGTCAGCCCAGCCCAGGCTGCGGGGCCTCTGAACTCAGTCCCGGGGGAACAGGCGCGGAGTGTGGCCCGCTCCCGGCCCGGCGCCCGCCTTCCCAGCCGCCTCAGAGCCCCGGCCGGGCCGCGGGCTCAGATCGCGGCCCACGCGGAGGCTGCGGTGTTAGGGAACCGAGCGGACCGAGCCCCCGTCTCCCGGTCCCCCGCCCCCAGCCCTCCGCCGGCCAAACCCGCGGCGCTCACCTTGTCCCCGGGACCCGCAGTTTCCCGCGTTCTGACCAGATTCAAACCCGCCCGCCGGCTCCCCCAACGCGCCCCGCCCGCCCGCGCGTCACACGCGCCGCTCTCGCGATAACTGGGCGTGGGCGAGGCCGCCGGAGGGCGCACGCCCGCCCCGCCCCGCCCGCCTCAGGCCCCGCCTCCGAGGCCGCCAGAGCCGCTGCGCGGGCCGCGCCTCTCCACGCGAGCTCGGATCGTGACATTTTTTAGCTTGACATCAAAATTTGTCGTGGCTTAAGTGATTGAAACAGATACAACCTCTGACATAATTATAAAGACTGACTCAGAATAAAACTGTGACATCACCCTTTATATGCATCCAGTGACGTCTGAACACTAGCAGCTGAACTCCGGTCTGGGTGAACTCTACGTTTCCCACATAATTGTGTCCTTAATGCAGTATCTGTTTCTGCCATGCAATTTCTATGGACCATGTGCCCAGCAAAATATATTTATAAATAAATGTAGACATATATACTTACTATCTTGTCATCAAAATTCTCTAGATTTACAAACATATTAATTGGGATACAAATATATCAGAATGAAAGTGAAAGTGTTAGTGGTTCAGTCGTGTCCGACTCTCTGTGACCCCATGGACTGTAGCCCGCCAGACTCCTCTGTCCGTGGGATTCTTCAGGCAAGAATACTGCAGTGGGTAGCCAATCCCTTCTCCAGGGTGTCTTCCCTACCCACGGATGGAACCTGGGTCTCCTGAATTGCAGGCAGATTCTTTATCATCTGAGCCACCAGGGAAGCGTACAAATATATCAAAGTCATATATAAATTGATTGTAAATGTCGTAAATATTACATATAAAATTAAACTTGTTGAAACACACTTCTTAATACTATGTTTAAGACTGTTTTCTAATAAGTTGTATATTCTGATTTATGTTTATTGCTGTAAATACTGAGAAAACTTTACACTAAAAAAAAAAGCAGACAAATGAAAAAACAATTGATAGCAATGTTCAGTTCAGTTCAGTCGCTCAGTCGTGTCCGACTCTTTGCGACCCCATGAATTGCAGCAGGCCAGGCCTTCCTGTCCATCACCAACTCCCGGAGTCCACTCAAACTCACGTCCATCGAGTTGGTGATGCCATCCAGCCATCTCATCCTCTGTCGTCTCCTTCTCCTCCTGCCCCCAATCCCTCCCAGCATCAGAGTCTTTTCCTAGCTAAATACAATAGCATTTAACTAAAATATGTTCATACTAGCAATGAACATATTTTACTTAAATGCCAAAAATCAGATATTGATCTATCATCAATTTCTTTTAATTTAACTTGTATCAGCTAACAATTTGATTGGACTTTCCTTCAATTTTCGTTGGAACCAAAGACTTGGAAACCATCTGAATTTCAAAAGAATTTGAACCCAGTCACTTGAAATAATTTTTCTGTTTCCAAAAAACCTTAACCCAGATACATTGAATTACTATTAATTATATCAGCTACTATTTGAAGGCACTTTTGCCAATACAGGTTTTTTAGATAAAAGCTTTTTTTGCTCGCTTTATATGTTTTTCTCACACCTTGGGGATCTGCAGATTTCACTCATCCATTCCTCAGCCAGATCAGATTGAACCGTCTAAGGAACTGTTCACAAACTGCTGAGGAACAAAGAATGTATCTCTAAGATTCTGGCCGTGGGCCCACTGAGATCACCAGGACAAAGGAACAAAGTCCCCCTGGACTCACCCCAGGTGTGTCCTCCACCTGGAATCAAGACCTGGAGGAGGACCATCCCCAGGGCTCCAGCATGAGCCCACCCTTTGTGTCCTGAGGCTTTGGGTGTTGCTTTGAGGGCTCATCTGTGGTGTAGGTGCTCTGAGCCTCCTGCGCCCCCTGCCCAGTTCCAGTAGTCACCACACAAAGCGGCACCCCAAACCCCAGGCCCTGTCCCGCGAGGCCCTGGACTAGCCCTTCTCGCACCCACCCCAACGTCTGAAGCCCTTTCACTGTGCCTGTGAGGACAGGCCTGCAGCTGCCACTCCTCAGGCTGAACCGTCCGGAGCGGACCCTGGACTAACTGGCCATCTGGGGAGGTAGCGGGTGGTCCTGGTCTGACAAGAAGCTTGTGACAGCGAGGCCAGAGGAGCTCACTGGAGGCCCGGGGCATCCCGGCGGTCCCCAGGTCTGCGCGGCCCCGCCCACTTCTCCTCGGGAGCAGCCCCAGCCCCCGCCTTCCGCTCAGCCCCCGCCCCTGAAGTCCCCGGACGCCACGCCCCGTCACCCTGCTCCTCACCCGCCGGGCGGCCACGCCCACCTCCTACCACAGTAACCTTGGGGCTGTGGGCGCTCCCGGTGGCCCCGCTCCCCCGCTGCCCCCACACCCCACATACCCCACACTCCCCCACACCCCCACAAACACCCGACGCCCACACACGCCACACACCCCCACAGCCTCCACATGTCCACACCCCACCCACGCCCACATCCCCCACTCCCACACAACACCCACACAACCCCCACACACCACACCCCCCACACACACCTCACACCACACACACCCCACACGTCCACACAACACCCGCACACACACAACCCCCACACCCACACACCCCACGCACACACAGACCTCACACCCCTCACCCCACACACACCCCACCCACACCCACACCCGCACACACACAGCCCCCCACACCCACACACCCCCCACACACCACACACACACACAGACTTCACACACCTCACCCCACACATACCCCACCCATGCCCGCACCCACACACACACAACCCCCACACACCCGGCACCCACAAACCTGACACCCACACACACCTCATACTCCACACCTATACACCCCACACTCCCCCACACCCGCACATACACAACCCCACACACCTCACATCCCACACCACACACACCCCACATTCCCCTACACATCCACACAACACACACAGATAACCCCCCACGCCCACACACCTCACATCCTTCACCCCACACACAACACCGCACACACACAACCCCCACATACCCGACACCCACACACCCCACACTCCCCCACACACCTCACACCCACACACCCACACACAATACCCGCACACACATCACACACTCCCCCACACCCACACCCACATACTCCACATCCCCACACACCCCAAACACCAACATACACCCTACATACCCCACATCCACACACC
This sequence comes from Bos indicus x Bos taurus, assembly GCF_003369695.1. Taxonomy (NCBI): domain Eukaryota; kingdom Metazoa; phylum Chordata; class Mammalia; order Artiodactyla; family Bovidae; genus Bos; species Bos indicus x Bos taurus. Next base: position 486,096 of record NC_040079.1, on the reverse strand, counting down.
TCACACCCCACACACCTCACACACCCCCCACACCCACCCAGACACCCCACACCTACACACCCCTCATGTCACACGCACCTCCACACACACACACCCCCCCACACACATACCCTACACACCCCTCACATCCCCACACACACCCCCACACAGCCCCTATACCCCACACACACCCACACACCTCACACCCCTCCACACACACCCACATACCCACCCCCACCCCCTAAACCCACACATCCCCACACACACCCATACACTCCACACCCACATACCCAGCCCCCAAGCCCCACACATCCCCACACACACCCACACACCCTACACACCCCCACACACACAACACATACACACACACGTACACAACCCACACAAACCCACACCTCACACACACACGCACACCCCATATCCCCCAAACCCCACACACCCCCACACACCACACACCCACACACAGCACACACACCCCTACACACTCCACATCCCCACACCCAGATACCCAACCCCACACACATACCCACACACACCCATAAGTCCCACACACCCCATACCCGCCTCGCTGCCCCACGCGGAACCCTGCTCCACTTCCTCCCTCTTTCCATCCCAGTCCACTCTCCAGGTTGGGGGTGTTCAGTCCCTGGGGCAGAAAGTGATCAAAGCAGGTGGTTCTGGAGCCATACAGGGCTGGGAGGAGGCTCTGCAGAAACCTGTCCTTCTTTTTGTGGTTTGATACTCTACCTTCTCTGCAGTAAAAGTCTGAACTTGGGAAACGTGCATGGAGTGGATTCAACAACAATGAAAGGTAAAGCAGAAGTCACTGGAAGCTCAAGGGCCACCCTTGCTCTGCCTGGGGACTTCACCCAAGACTGGAGGATCTCAGGGCAACACCCAGGAGGGGGGTGTGAAGACAGGGGCCCCTCTGCAGGTGCCACCACTCCTAGACATAAGACTCTTCCACATGGTCCCCAAAGGAATCTGCACACACATCTGCCTCTCAAGATGGCAGAAATAGAAGGATGTGGGCTCATCTTCTCCTGTGAGAACTCCAAACTTGAAACTAACCGCTGAACAACCATTGACAGGAGAATATTGGATCCCACCAAAAAAAGATACCCCTGTCAAGGGCAAAGGAGAAGCCCCAATAAGACAGTAAGAGGAGCAAAATCATGTTTAGAAACAAACCTCAGATAAATATCAATAACCTCAGAGAGGTAGATGACATCACCCACGCATGTGGCAGAAAGCGAAGAGGAACTGAAGAGCCTCTTGAGTAAAGTGATGAAGGAGAGTGAAAAAGTTGGCTTAAAACTCAGCATTCAAAAAACTAAGATCATGGCATCCGGTCCCATCACTTCATGGTAAATAAATGGGGAAACAATGGAAACAGTGACAGACTTTATATCCTTGGGGCTCCAAAATCACTGCAGATGGTGACTGCAACCATGAAATTAAAAGACGCTTGCTCTTTGGAAGAAAAGCTATGACTAACCTAGACAGCATATTAAAAAGCAGACATTACTTTGCTGACAAAGGTCCATCTAGTCAAACCTATGGTTTTTCCAGTAGTCATGTATGGATGTGAGAGTTGAACTATAAAGAAAGCTGAGTGCCAAAGAATTGATGCTTTTTAACTGTGGTGTTAGAGAAGACTCTTGAGAGTTTCTTGGACTCTAAGGGGATCCAACCAGTCCATCCTAAAGGAAATTGGTCCAGAATGTTCACTGGAAGGACTGATGCTGAAGCTGAAACTCTGATACTTTGGGCACCTGAAGGTAGAGTTCCAGAGAATAGCAAAGAGAGATAAGAGAGCCTTTCTCAGTGATCAGTGCAAAGAAATAGAGGAAAACAGTAGAATGGGAAAGATTAGAGATCTTTTCAAGAAAATTAGAGATACCAAGGGAACATTTCATGCAAAGATGGACATAATAAAGGACAGAAATGGTATGGACCCAACAGAAGCAGAAGTTAAGAAGAGGTGGCAAGAATACACAGAAGAACTATACAAAAAAAGATCTTCATGACCCAGATAATCACGATGGTGTGATCATTCACCTAGAGCCAGACATCCTGGAGTGCAAAGTCAAGAGGGTCTTAGGAAGCATCACTACAAACAAAGCTAGTGGAGGTGGTGAAATTCCAGCTAAGCTATTTCAAGTCCTAAAAGATGATGCTGGGAAAGTGCTGCACTTAATATGCCAGCAAATTTGAAAAACTCAGCAGTGGCCATAGGACTGGAAAAGGTCAGTTTTCATTCCAATCCCAAAGAAAGGCAATGCCAAAGAATGCTCAAACTGCCGTACAATTGCACTCCTGTCACGCTGTAAAGTAATGCTCAAAATTCTCCAAGCTAGGCTTCAACAGTACATGACTGAGAACTTTCAAGCTGGATTTACAAAAGGCAGAGGAACAAGAGACCAAATTGCCACATATGCTGGATCATAGAAAAGCAAGCGAATTCCAGAAAAACATCTACTTCTGCCTCATTGACTACACTAAAGCCTTCGACTGTGTGGATCACAACAAACTGTGGAGAATTCTTCAAGAGATGGGAATACCAGACCACTGACCTGCCTCCTTGGAAGGAAAGTTATGACCAACCTAGATAGCATATTCAAAAGCAGAGACATTACTTTGTCAACTTAAAAAGCAAAGACATTACTTTGCCAGCAAAGGTCCGTCTAGTCAAGGCTATGGTTTTTCCAGTGGTCATGTATGGATGTGAGAGTTGGACTATAAAGAAAGCTGAGCACCAAAGAATTGATGCTTTTGAACTGTGGTGTTGGAGAAGACTCTTGAGAGTCTCTTGGACTGCAAGGAGATCCAACCAGTCCATCCTAAAGGAGATCAGTCCTGGATGTTCATTGGAAGGACTGAAGTTGAAGCTGAAACTCCTATATTTTGGCCACCTGATGCGAAGAGCTGACTCATTTGAAAAGACCCTGATGTTGGGAAAGACTGAAGGCAGGAGGAGAAGGGGACGACAGAGGATGAGATGGTTAGATGGCATCACCGACTCAATGGACATAAGTCTGGGTAAACTCCAGGAGTTGGTAATGGACAGGGAGGTCTGGCATGCTGCAGTTCATGGGGTCGCACACGACTGAGCGACTGAACTGAACTGACCTGCCTCCTGAGAAATCTGTATGCAGGTCAAGAAGCAACAGTTAGCACTGGACATGGAACAACAGAATTTTTACAGATTGGGAAAGGAGTATGTCAATAAGCTGTATATTGTCACCTTGCTTATTTAACTTATATTCAGAGTACATCATGCAAAATGCTGGGCTGAATGAAGCACAAGCTGGAATCAAGGTGGCTGGAAGAAATATCAGTAACCTCAGATATGCAGATGACACCACCCTTATGGCAGAAAGTGAAGAGGAACTCAAGAGCCTCTTGAAAGTGAAAGAGGAGAGTGAAAAAGCTGGCTTAAAACTCAACGTTCAGAAAACTAAGATCATGGCGTCTGATCCCATCACTTCAAGGCAAATAGATGGGGAAACAATGGAAACAGTGACAGACTTTATTTTCTTGGGCTCCAAAATCAATGCAGATGGTGACTGCAGCCATGAAATTAAGACGCTTACTCCTTGGAAGAAAAGCTATGACCAACCTAGACAGCATATTGAAAAGCAGAGACATTAGTTGCCGACAAATGTCTGTGTAGTCAAAGCTATGGTTTTTCCAGTAGTCATGTATGGATGTTGAGAGTTGGACCATAAAGAAAGCTGAGCACCGAAGAGTTGATACTTTTCAGCTGTGGTGTTGAAGAAAATTCTTGAGACTCCCTTGGACTGCAAAGAGATCTTTTCTTATTAAAGAAAATCAGTCCTGAATATTTATTGGAAGAAATGATGCTGAAGCTGAAGGTCCAATACTTTGGCCACTTGATGGGAAGAACTGACACGTTAGAAAACACCCTGATGCTGGGAAAGATTGAAGGCAGGAGGAGAAGGGGATGACAGAGGATGAGATGGTTGGATGGCATCATCAACTCGATGGACATGAGTTTGAGCAAGGTCCAGGAGGTGGTGGTGGATAGGGTAGCCTGGCATGTTGCAGTCCATGGGGTAGAAAAGAGTCGGACACGACTGAGTAATTGAACTGAACTGAACCTTCTACAATGACCTTGGAACAAGACGGGAAAGGGGAGCGATCTGCCTTCATCTTCCTCAGGGCTCCTGGAGCCGAGGCAGCTCCTCCCAGGAGAGCCCCACTGAGCTAGGTGGGGGTCTCTTGGGTAGGTAACTCCGAGGAGTATGTGATATATGCCCAGAGCAAATCACCTTTAGCCATGCTGCAGATTAGAATTTCCTGAGCTGCTAATGAGAACATGAACCTATACCTGGGCAGACCAATGAACTCAGACAATGGGAGGGAGGCCCAGTGAGCACTCATGTGTTTAACTAGTATCAGAATCCCCAGGTGATCCTAATGGGCAGAAGTTGCTGGCAGAAAAGATGGAAAAGTGAAAGTGACGTCGTTCAGTCGTGTCTGACTTTTTGTGACCCCATGGACTATGGCCTACCAGGTTCCTCCGTCCATGGGATTATCCAGGCAAGAGTACCAGAGTCGGTTGCCATTTCCTTCTCCAGGAGATCTTCCCAACAGAGGGATTGAACTCAGGTCTCCCACATTGCAGGCAGACACTTTACCATCTGAGCCACCAGGGAAGTCAGAAAAAATGGGGAAAGAGGAAATTTGAGTGGCACAAGCGTAGAACCTGTAGTGCTGAGCCCACCGTAATCGAGCATCACCTGGGGGATGCTGCCCCCGTCTGAATCCTTCCAAGCCAGACTTCCAACCCCTGTCATGATCACCGTCCTCTCAAACAGCACCAGCACGATGAAACTGGACACAACCCAACGTCCACCAACAGACAAGTGGGCAAACAAGGTGGGCCCACCCACAGGGTGGCATACTCTTCAGCCTTAGAGGGAACAGGGCTCTAACTCAGGCTGTAATGTCGATGAGCCCGAAGACACGATGCCCAGTGAGAGAAGCAGACACAAAAGAGACACCGTGTGTGATTCCACTAATAGGAAATGTCCGCAACAGGCAGATCCACAGGCAAAGGTAGCTTAGGAGATGGCAGAGGCTGACAATGACTGCTAATGGGTGCAGGGCGCCTTTCGTGTGATGAAAACCATCTGGAATTGACTGTAATGTGTTCACAGCCTTGTGAACATACTAAAAACCACTGAATTGTATACTTTAAAAGGCTAAATTTTATAGCATATGGATTATATGTTAATAAAGCTGTTATAAACAAATCTCAGCAGGCTGAGTACCAACACAGACGTACCTAGCTAGGGATTTGAAATCGAGTTAGTGGAGTGGGAAAGCAGAGCTGGTGTGGAAACCTCTACCGGGCCCACACTCCTGGGCAGTGCTCACAGGCAGTGGGATGTGCAGGAAGCTTTCAGAAGGCGGCCGTACTCAGCAACAGGAGCTCTCACCTCAAGACACACGAGGATCACCCGGGAGTCTTTATGGCCCAGCTTGGGCCTCCTCAGACCGACCTGGTCAGGCTCTCTGGAGGTGGGAATGGGTCTCTTGGGGGCCCTGTGTGCGCATGGTCCCAGGGGAGCCTGTTGGGAAGACAGGAACGGGAGCTGGCACAGCACCGCTGTGGATCTGTCTGTTCTGAACCTTTCAATGCAATGCAGCCTTTGTGTCTGCTCCTCGCATGGAGCAGCAGACAGAGCAGGTGGCGGTTCCCAGGATAGGAAAGGGGCCCCTGTGCACAGCTGTCCCTGCAGGGACTCCTTCCTGCTGTCATTCACACAGGGCCAGCAATGTCTATGAGATATGTGGTCTGGACCTCCTAGTGAGGAGCAGAGCCCTAACACTGTTCTGTGTGCAGGTAAGTGAGGCTTGCCTTTCACAGCCTTTTCCAGGAACATACATGTTGAGTACCTACAGCACACAGTCTTGTCTTGTCCAAATTAACATCAACTGTCTATCATGTTAAATCACTTTACACCATCAACTTTATCTTACGTGTGGTGGGTATTTTCCTAGAAGTCCATTCGTGAAAGAGTAAGGAAACTGTAATTATTGGCTGTTACTAAATAATTAAATTCAAGAGATGGCTTAAAGGTTTTTGTGATATTGAGATAGTTTAGTAAAATAATAACTGACCATCAACTCATCTAATCTCATAAGAGTGACTTCATTGGAAGTATTTTGTTGTATTTAGATTGGGCAGTATCTCTACTTTAGAAGGAGATTCCTTGGTAGGCAAGTTTGCCATCCTGAGACAGCTGTAAAACACGCTGGTGGGACGCACCTGGTTCTTGCAGTTAACAAGATCTTGGGCAAATCATTTTCTTTGAGAGCCTATCTCCTCACTTGGAAAATGAAGGCAGAGCTGTCACAATTAGTGGCTCCTTCTGGCTCTAAAACACATGCAGAAATGAATGAAATAGCTCCTTCCTGCGGAGAAGGCGATGGCACCTCACTCCAGTACTCTTGCTTGGGAAATCCCATGGGCGGAGGAGCCTGGTAGGCTGCAGCCCATGGGGTCGCTAAGAGTTGGACACAACTGAACAACTTAACTTTCACTTTTCACTTTCAGGCATTGGAGAAGGAAATGGCAACCCACTCCAGTGTTTTTGCCTGGAGAATCCCAGGGACGGGGGAGCCTGGTGGGCTGCCGTCTCTGGGGTCGCACAGAGTCGGACACGACTGAAGTGACTTAGCAGCAGTAGCTCATTCCTGAACCTTCGAAAGCCGCAGGGTATCGCCCTGACCACAGCGCCACCTGGTGGGACCACGGCTCCTGACGGTGAGGAGGTGTCCGTCATCAGCAGCCCGACTGTCTCAGGATGACACAGACGTGAGGACTCTGGGTCAGGGTGACGTGAGTGCTCACTTCAGTGCTCTGCTCACTTCTCCTGGGCCCCAGCAGCTGCAGGAGACAGGATATAAATGGAGAAAACAAAAACTGCATCGCTGCACCCGTGGAGCAAAATTGGAACAGGAATGCAGAATGAGGTCCTGGGGCCACGGGTTGCAAGCAGCGGACAGGCAGCTACAGCTGGAGTGTGGGGCCTCCTTTTTCATATGCTGTCTAGGTTGGTCACAGCTTTCCTTCCAAGGAGCGAGCGTCTTAATTTCACGGCTGCAGTCACCGTCCGCAGCCATTTTGGAGGCCAAGAAAATAAACCCGTCACTCTTTGCACTTTCTTCCCCTTCTGTCTGCCATCAAGTGGGCTGGGCGTGCCCCATGGAGGACCAGTGCCAGGTCTGGGCTCTCTGCTTGCAGCCAAGTGCCAGGCAGACCCACCTGCCCAGCAAAAGAAGCTGAAAGGTTCAAAAACTGGTGCTTCTGGCGCAGCAGCCCCAGACCCAGACCCTGACCAGTAGCCACATCAAGGCCCCTCTCACTTGGTCGCAGGAGCTGCTATCCCAAGATCCCAGCTCTCAAGGAGTGGGTCTCGGAATCTCCTTTAAGATCTGCTCTGGACCAAGGGCCAGGAGGCAAAGACAAGGATGGGGGACGAGCTCGACTCCCCCTGAAGCATCAACGTTGTGGAGACATCTATGTTGTAGTCGTTCAGTCACCAAGCCACGTCCGTTTGTGACCCATGGACTGCAGCACAGTACGTCCTCCACCAGCTCCCGGAGTTTGCTCAGATTCACGTCCACTGAGTCAATGATGCCATCCAACCATCTCATCCTCTGTCGTCCCCCTCTCCTCCTGCCTTCAATCTTTCCCAGCATCAGGGTCTTTTCCAATGAGTCAGCTCTCCGCATCAGGTGGCCAAAGTATTGGAGTGTCAGCTTCAGCATCAGTCCTTCCAATGAACACCCAGGACTGATCTCCTTTAGGATGGACTGGTTGGATCTCCTCACAGTCCAAGAGACTCTCAAGAGTCTTCTCCAGCACCACAGTTCAAAAGCATCAATTCTTTGACGCTCAGCTTTCTTTATAGTCCAACTCTCACATCCATACATGACCACTGGAAAAACCATAGCCTTGACTAGATGAACCTTTGTTGGCAAAGTTATATCTCTGCTTTTGAATATGCTGTCCAGGTTTGTCATAGCTTTTCTTCCAAGGAGCAAGAAGCTTTTAATTTCATGGCTATAGTGACCATTTGCAGTAACTGTGGAGCCCAAGAAATAAAATCTGTCACTGTTTCCACTTTTTCCCCTCCTACTTGCCTTGAAGTGATGGGACCAGATGCCATGATCTTAGGTTTTTGAATGTTGAGTTTCAAGCCAGCTTTTTCACTCTTTTTCACCCTCATCAAGATGCTCTTCAGTTCCTCTTCACTTTCTGCCATTAGAATGGTAACATCTGCATACCTGAGACTGTTGCTATTTCCCCAGGCAATCTTGACTCCAGCTGTGATTCAGCTAGGCTGGCATTTCCCATCATGTTCTCTGCATATACGTTAAGTAGAAAGGGTGACAATGCACAGCCTTGTTGTATTTCTTTCCAAATTGTGAACCAATCAGTTGTTTCATGTAAGATTCTAACCGTTGCTTCTTGAGCCGCATACAGGTCTCTCAGGAGGCAGGTCAGGTGGCCTGGTATTCCCATCTCTTCAAGAATTTCCCACAGTTTGTTGTGACCCACAGAGTCAAATGCTTTAGTGTAGTCAATGAAGCAGAAGTAGATGTATTTCTGAAATTCCTTTGCTTTCTCTAAAATCCAACAAATGTTGGCAATTTGATCCTTGATTCCCCTGTCTTTTCTAAATCTAGCTAGTACATCTGAAAGTTCTTGGCTCACCTACTGTTGAAACCTGACTTGAAGGATTTTGAGCATTTCCTTCCTAGCGTGTAAAATGAGTACAATTGTCCAGTAGTCTGAAAATTCTTTGGCATTGCCTTTCTTTGGGACTGGAATGAAAACTGACCTTTTCCACTCCTGTGGCCACTGCTCACTTTTCCAAATTTGCTGGCATATTGAGTGCAGCACTTTCATAGCATCATCTTTTAGGAATTTAAATAGCTCAGCTGGAACTTCATCACCTCCACTAGCTTTGTTCATAGTGATGCTTCCTAAGGGCCACTTGACTTCACACTCCAGGCTGTCTGGATCTAGGTGAGTGACCACACCATCATGGTTATCTGGATCATTAAGACCTTTTTCGTACAGTTCTTCTGTGTATTCTTGCCATCTTTTCTTAATCTCTTCTACTTCTGTTATTCCATACTGTTTATTATATCGTGCCCATCCTTACATGAAACGTTCCTTTGATATCTCCAATTTTCTTGAAGAGATCTCTAGTTTTTCCCATTGTATTGTTTTCTTCTATTTCTTTGCATTGTTCACTTAAGAAGGCCTTCTTATCTCTCCTTGCTATTCTTTGGAACTCTGCCTTTAGATGGGTATATCTTTCCTTTTCTCCTTTGCCTTTTGCTTCTCTTCCCTCCTCAGCTATTTGTAAGGCCTCCTCAGACAACCACTCTGCCTTCTTGAATTTGTTTTTCTTTGGGATGGCTTTGGTCACCACCCCCTGTACAATGTTACAAACCTCTGTCCACAGTTCCTCAAGCACTCTGTCTACCAGATCTGATCCCCTGAAAATATTTGTTACCTCCATTGTATAGTCATAAGGATTTGATTTAGCTCGTATGTGAATGGTCTAGGGATTTTCCCCACTTTCTTCAATTTAAGCTTGAATTTTGCAATAAGGAGCTGATAATCTGAGTCAGAGTCAGCTGCAGGTCTTATTTCTGCTGACTATATAGAGTTTCTCCATCACTGATTGCAAAGAATATCATCAATCTGACTTTGGTATTGACCATCTGGTGATGTCCATGTGTAGAGTCGTCTCTTGTGTCCTTGGAAATGGGTGTTTGCCATGACTGGTGTGTTCTCTTGACAAAACTGTGAGCCTCTGCCCTGTTATATTTTGTATTCCAAGACCAAACTTGTCTGTTATTTCCGGTATCTCTTGACTTCCTTCTTTTGCATTCCAGTCCCCTGTGATGAAAAGGACATCTTTTTTGGGTGTCAGTTCTATGAAGGTCTTATAGATCTTCATAGAACTGGTCAACTTCAGCTTCTTCAGTATTAGTGGTTGGGGCATAGACTTGAGTTTCTGTGATGCTGAATGGTTTGCGTTGGAAATGAACCAAGATCGTTCTGTCATTTTTGGGACCGCGGCCAGGTACTGGATTTCAGACTCTTTTGTTGACTATGAAGGCTGCTTCATTTCTTCTAAGGATTATTTATTGCCCATAGCAGTAGTTACGATGGTCATCCCAATTAAAATTGCCCATTCCTGTCTATCTTAGGTCACTGATTCCTAAGATGTCGATGTTCATTCACTCTTGCCATCTTCTGCTTGACCATGTCCTATTTACCTTGATTCATGGACCTACAATTCCAGGTTCCTATGCGATATTGTTCTTTACAGCATCGGACTGTACTTTCACCACCAGACACATCCACAGTTGGGCATCATTTCCGATTTGGCCCAGCCTGTTCATTCTTTCTGGACCTATTAGCAATTGCCTTCCACTCTTCCTCAGTAGCATATTGGACAGCTTCCAACCTGAGGGGCTTATCTTCTGGTGTTACGTCTTTTGGTCTTTTCATGCTGTTCACGGGGTTCTTAAGGCAAGAATGCTGGAGTGGTTTGCCGTTCCCTCCTCCAGTGGAGCACGTTTCTGTCAGAACTCTTCATACGACCCGTCCGTCTTGGGTGGCCTGCACGGCATGGCTCATAGCTTCACTGAGTCACCCAAGCCCCTTTACCACAACAAGCCAGATTCACGAAGAGGATCTTCTCTGACATCAGTGCAGTTAACTTCATAACCAACACCAGAAGGTGGGGGAGCATGCTTGGGAAGTTAAAACATCTTCTATGTAACTCCGGGAATAAAGAGTAAATCTCAATGGAAGTTATAAAACATCTAGATTAGATGAAAGCACGTGCTTAGCCAAAGTCGGGAGGGGAAGCAGAGCAGTGTGAAGGGTAAAACTTCTAGCATTAGATGAATTTAATTGTCTTAAAAGAAGGATGGAAAATAAGTTTGATGTTCAACTCTGTAAACCAAGGTAGACAGAAGGGAGGCAAGAGCAGAATTTAATATAAAGAAAACAATTGACATAATAAAATAATATCTTTACAAAACTAATCTGCTTCCTGGGTGGCTCAGATGGTAAAGAATCCATCTGTAATGCAGGAGACCCAGGCTCGATCCCTGGGTCACTAAGACCCATGGAGAAAGGAATGCTACCCACTCCAGTATCCTGGCCTGGAGAATCCCATGAACCGAGGAGCCTGGGTAGGTAGGCTACAGTCCGTGGGGTTGCAAAGGGTCAGACACAATTGAGTGACTAACACTTTCACTTTCTTTTTTTCTTCTTCACAAAACTACTAAGATATATGGATTTCTCGCAATTCTAATCAAGAAAAAAGTAGAAGGTACACAGAAACAATGTTGCGAAATTAAAAGGAGCTGCAACTACAAATATAATAGAGATTGATAAGAAATTGTTTTCCAAAAAATTGGAAAGCATGAAGTAGATAGTCTGCAAAACTGATTTGATGAGAAATTGAAAATAAACTAATACCAAATGTTAAAATGAATGGCAATCCAATTCTTCCTGAAAGGCATCAGGCTCAGAAGTTTTTATAGGCAAATTTCACCAAAGTGTTAAGAAACAGGTGATCACTCTCTCATGCGAACTTATCTTTTCAGAGACCAAAAGAGAAGGGAAGTCTCGCTCTCAGCCCCACATTACCAAACAACCATACGTACACAGGTCTTGCCTTAGGCTCTGCTCTCAAGGCGATCCAGACTGAAACCCTGGGTTTGAGAAGAACATCTTGGAAGAGCCAAACATGCTCATGCATACTTATACACACGCACACAAAGTGCATACATACGCACACACCATACACATGTACAACACAACAAGCACATATCCATACACTTGCGTGCACACACGTGTAAACACACAGGGCAGGTGTGTACATAGTCAACATCATGCACAACACACACGCGTCCACTCGTGCATGCACTGGCGGTTCCCACGTGCTCGTGCATGCAGACACAGGCACACGTGCACACCTGGCCCCTGAAGACAGGCCGCCCCTCGCGGCCTCGCATGCTGCTTGTGTGCAGTGGACTGCGACTCAACTTTACCAAGCGATGGGTAGCATCGTAAGCAGTTGGGAAAAGTCAACAAGATATTTCAGAGGTTTACACTTTCAAAGAAGGGTAACGTGTATACAACCAAATTTCCCCAAAGCTATTTCTGCACTCTTTATAAAGAACAGGTAGACCTGGTTCCTCATGTTGGGGGCATTCACACACTTGGAGGGGCGTGAGGGACAATCTGGGCAAGGTTTTGGAAAAACTGTTGCATAAAAAATGATCTAAGAAGCTCTTGGTGTTATGTTTCATTTAAGTTATGCTAACGTGTTTGACTATGCCAAAGCCTTTGACTGTGTGGATCACAATAAACTGTGGAAAATTCTGAAAGAGATGAGAATACCAGACCACCTGACCTGCCTCTTGAGAAACCTGTATGCAGGTCAGGAAGCAACAGTTAGAACTGGACATGGAACAACAGCCTGGTTCCAAATAGGAAAAGGAGTACGTCAAGGCTGTATATTGTCACCCTGCTTATTTAACTTATATGCAGAGTACATCATGAGAAACGCTGGGCTCGAAGAAGCACAAGCTGGAATCAAGATTGCCGGGAGAAATATCAACAACCTCAGATATGCAGATGACACCACCCTTATGGTAGAAAGTGAAGAGGAACTAAAAAGCCTCTTGATGAAGGTGAAAGAGGAGAGTGAAAAAGTTGGCTTAAAGCTCAACATTCAGAAAACTAAGATCATGGCATCTGGTCCCATTACTTCATGGGAAATAGATGGGGAAACAGTGGAAACAGTGTCAGACTTTATTTTGGGGGGCTCCAAAATCACTGCAGATGGTGACTGCAGCCATGAAATTAAAAGACGCTTGCTCCCTGGAAGGAAAGTTATGACCAACCCAGACAGCATATTAAAAAGCAGAGATATTACTTTGCCAACAAAGGTCCGTCTGGTCAAGGCTATGGTTTTTCCAGTAGTCACGTATGGATGTGAGAGTTGGACTGTGAAGAAAGCTGAGCGCTGAAGAATTGATGCTTTTGAGCTGTGGTGTTGGAGAATACTCTTGAGAATCCCTTGGATTGCAAGGAGATCCAACCAGTTAAAGGAGATCAGTCCTGGGTGTTCTTTGGAAGGACTGATTTTGAAGCTGAAACTCCAATACTTTGGGCACCTCATGCAAAGAGTTGACTCATTGGAAAAGACCCTGATGCTGGGAGGGATTGGGGGCAGGAGGAGAAGGGGACGACAGAGGATGAGATGGCTGGATGGCATCACTGACTCGATGGACGTGAGTCTGAGTGAACTCCGGGAGTTGGTGATGGACAGGGAGGCCTGGCATGCTGTGATTCATGGGGTCACAAAGAGTCGGACACGACTGACCGACTGAACTGAACTGAACATGTTCACCAATAAAGAGCTCAGCTTCTTGAGTTAAAGCAGCTTGCAAGATTGCAGACAAGTGAAAGGAAATCTTGGGTTATTTGATATGAAATATTAGCGTGAAAATGAAAGCAAAGTCCGACAGAAAAACCCGTCTCCATCACATGGAGGTGGGCTTGCACAAGAACAGAGGGTTGTGCCTTTACTTTTTTACTTATTTAGAAAACTGCCATGAACAGCTTGCCTTTCACCTTGGGGACAAATCCAGCCCTGAAGCTGGTAGCAGTGAAATGACCCAGAACCTGAAGATCAGCCTTCCCCACACTGTCGGATTCTAGAGAAGCTTCTAGAAAAGGATGTGTCTTGTGTGCGACTGTCCCGTTTGGGACTGGGGACGGGGACCAGCCTGGAGCCTGAGTGCGGCGATGTGTAGCCCATGACTGGGTCCTTGTGGCTGGAGCAGGAAACCCTCCTGGGGTTGCCATGGTGCTGCCCAGCCTGGCCCCTGGGCCCTCCTGTGCAGTTACTTCAAGTAGAATCCACCAGGCCTCAGAAGGCAGGCACTGCCCGGGGTGCATACGGCCCAGGGTGTGCAGCGAGCTGGCGGAAGGCCTGTGGGCCAGGCCAGGTATCCTGAAGGGCACCTGGGTGGGGGGGGGGGGGGCACTGAAGGGCACCTGGGTGGGGGGGGCACCTGGGTGCTATTGGTCACCGCATGTGGGGCACACGGCAGCCCGTTTGGGAAACTTCAGGGCAGAACGATTAGGGCTTCTGCACATATCTCTATCTTATGCCGCGATGAATGAAAGCAGTAGTTACAAACTGGCCTGTTTGTGCCGCGGGGAGTGGCCTCTGAAGGCCCACAGGCCTAGGCAGGCCGCGGGCAGCAGATGGCGCCCGTGGGGCCGCTGCTCGGGGCCTGCAGCGGCGCAGAGCTGGGGACGCGGAGGCTGCCCCCCACCCCCGCGCACGCCAGGCGCCTTCGCCAGGCGCCTTCCCACGGCCCCTGCGTCCCGCTCGCTTGCCAGGCACGGCTGCAGCCGCTCCGGCCCCCTGGGCCCGCTCAGCCGAGGGCGAGACGCGTGCGGGGCGCGCGGGCCGGTCTGACTGGGGCTCCGCTCTTGGCCCGGCCACTCCCGGTAGAAACAGATGACTGAGTCCCAAGGGGACGGCCGGAAGCAGACGTCCGTCCTCGGGTGGCCCTTGCAGGGCAGGTGTAACGGTGAGAAGAGAATCTGGGGACACGCCGCCCTTCCTTCCGTAGGAGAGTCTTGCTGGAGACGGGCTCTTCCAGCGCTGGGCACGGTCACCCGCGTCCTGGCCTCAGTGGTTGCGGTAAGCCACTGGCAGGACCTCAGCGCGTCCTTGTGGAAGACGCCTGAGCCTGCCTTCCCTCGTTACGGCTGAGCCGCGCCTGCTGGGGCCTCTGACTTTCTCCTGCGGGAGGTCTGCTGAGCTGCTTTAATGTGTGATGTTTCCAGCAAACCCGGCGTGTTTCCGTGTCATCTGGTCCCGTTCCTCCCTCCCCTCTGGGGCTTCACTGAGTGGCCTTGTTCACGCTCCAGCCTGCTCTTTGTGCTCAAAGGAGAGGAGATGGTCTGTGACTCCGCTTCAAGTTTCTGACTCTCTTTTCAACTCAAGTCTATCACTGAACCTCAGTGGCATTTACCTTTCATGTACTGTATTTTATACTCCAGAATTCTTACTTCATTCTTTCGATAATTTCTGTTTCCCTGAAAATCACTCTTTACTTTATGTGAATTCTTTGGCTAGTTTTCTTTGAACATACTTGCCTTGACTCAGATGTTTTTCACTTAGTAACTTCTTGGATAAATTCTCTAGAAGCCATATTCTTTGTCACATGCTGCCTCTGAAGTCTCCACTCAGTTACCCAATTTGGTCAGCTAGTGACCAGTCAGAGGTTTCTTTAATACTTTGGACTCCTCTCCCAGTATTCTTGGGCTTCCCTGATAGCTCAGCTGGTAAAGAATCCGCCTGCAATGCAGGAGACCTGGGTTTAATCCCTACCTTGGGAAGATTCCCTGGAGAAGGGAACGGCTACCCACTCCAGTGTTCTGGCCTGGAGAATTCCATAGACTGTGTAGCCCGTGGGGTCGCAGAGGCACGACCGAGTGACTCACTTTCCTGGTACTTGGTGAGAGCTGGTGTGTGGGGGGGGGGGGGGCGGGGGGGGGTGTTGTGCCCCATCACGTGGTCCTGCTCAGCCCTCACCCCCGCTGACGGAGCCTCAGCACAGCTGGAGGTGATCGGCCAAGACTCACTCACGTGCCTGTGCATGAGTACACCTTCCTAGACGCCCAGGGATGGGAGAGGTTTCCCAAGCCCTCTTTGACATCGATTTCCCAGGTTTTCCTTTTTAACATTTTTTGGTCAGTCTCCTGTTAGTCCCAACTGGCCTCACCACCCCAGGGAGCTGCAGCGTGAGAGAACCACCACTAACTGTTTTCGACACGGTCTCCCCAGGACCCAGAGCGCCAGTGCTCCGGGACGGGTTCCGGGGAACGGGTTCCACGCCCGCTCCTGATCGGCTGCAGGTCTCACTGCCAGTGTGGCGCCAGGCCTCTGTAGGATGTTTTCCATGCTGCTTTCTAATAGCTATTCTTGGATAAGACACAGAAATTTGTTTTTATAACTGGTCCTTTATGAAATACTTGTTCAAGAGTTTTCATGACTTGCTTAGGTTTTTCACGTTGACAATCTCGTATTTGAAAATGACCTTCTTTCCCAAGACAAAATTTATAACCTGTTTCTGTCCTTGTTGTATTGCCCAGGGTTTCCAGGTTAACACAAAGACAGACAGACTTCCTGGTCCAATTACTTCTCAATTATACTATTGGCTTTTGTCTCAACAGTATTCTTTACGGTGTTCATCAGTATCTTTCTCTTTAGCCATAACTAAGAACTGTCAATTGGTGTCTCTCTTTCTTTAAATGGAAACTTGTTAGGACAAATTCATGTTATTGTTATTTAAGGTCTGCCAAGTTTAACAAAGGTCCGTCTAGTCAAGGCTATGGTTTTCCCAGTGGTCATGTATGGATGTGAGAGCTGGACTGTGAAGAAAGCTGAGTGCCGAAGAATTGATGCTTTTGAGCTGTGGTGTTGGAGGAGACTCTTGAGAGTCCCTTGGATTGCAAGGAAATCCAACCAGTCCATCCTAAAGGAGATCAGTCCTGGGTGTTCTTTGGAAGGACTGATTCTGAAGCTGAAACTCCAATACTTTGGCCACCTGATGCGAAGAGCTGACTCATTTGAAAAGACCCTGATGCTGGGAAAGACTGAAGGCAGGAGAAGGGGTCGACAGAGGATGAGATGGCTGGACGGCATCACCGACTCGATGGACATGAGTTTGGGTAAACTCCGGGAGTTGGTGATGGACAGGGAGGCCTGGCATGCTGCGGTTCATGGGTTGCAAAGAGTCGGACACGACTGAGCGACTGAACTGCAGTTTATACATCATTTATTCAACAGATACCTTTTCGTCAACTGTGTGCCAGGAACAGGGCTAAAGTGACTTTGTTTAGCTCACTGGAAGATAACCTGTCCCCCACCCCGACCTGTGAATGACTGTGACATTCTGGAGATTCTTGCGTGGGGAGTGGTACCTGCTCAGAATTCATATTTGGGGTCTGAAATGACAGACTGCTAACCCTTGTTAGCCCATCCTTGTTTACTGATGCGGCAGGAAATATTCTTTTTTCACGCGACCTGTGAAATGGCTGTAAGAATATGAAACTAGCACGTCCCCCAGCCTGAGGCTTGCCACTCTAGGAGCCATTCGCAAAAGTTAAGTCTTTTTACTTTGTTTTCTCACCTCCCACCATGTCTGACACATAAAAGAACCTGGCATCCAGGCCTGGTCCAGATGATTATTTTCAGACAGGAGCCTGCCATCCCTCTAGGTCCGCCAGCTCTCCGAGTACAGTCGATGATGCCGCACCCCTCGCCTCAGCGCGCTTACCGGCCCCTCCAGGCGAGCGGGTGGGCCTGTACTCAGTGACACTGCCTCCAGGGCTTTCCCTCCTCCTGTTCAGACCAGACCCTCTTAGCAACTTCGCAGAGCTCTGGCTTTAAAGACTTGTTTTTTCTATTCATGATTATCTTTCAGAAGAGCTGTTTTCAAAACTCAGAGTCTGAGAGAGGCAGAGAAGAATCAAATTAAGATGGAAACTCCAAGGAGTAATATCAGTGATCTGATACAGTTCTGAAAACAAAAGAATTCACAAGTAACATATACAAGTGCTATACTACACACACTTTTCAAATTGCCTGGTTCCACATTAAACATTTTACTTCAAAAGACAAAGGAAGAATAAATCACAAGCGAGGTAACACAAAAAGTTTTATTGAATAAATACATGCACTGTCATGTAAAATTAGTTGAGCAAAAAGGGCATTTTACAATAAAAAACAAAAACAAAAAAACCCCTCTGCTGTGTTACATCTGCAGGGGGTGGTCCAGCTAGAATGGCGTTAAAGCAACAACCGCGTACAAACAACCAGTGTTTGCATTTGGCTTCAACAGTTCCTGACAGAGGAGGGCTGACCCTTGACGAGGAATAAACTGTGGTGAACTCTGCTGTGAGGCGTCTTCTGTTCTAACCTGAAGCAATGCCTCACACTTCATACTTTAAGGCACAGGATAAGCAATAAAGTAACAATTCAAATTAACCAACGTTAATTTTCCCTCCATTGGTTTGGGTCAAGGTAGAAAAGTTGAAGTTCCCTTTTCCCAGATGAAGCAGTTAGTCAGAACTGGTGATGAAGGTTCTGAGAAGTGACTGTCCATCGCCAGGATCACGGAGCCCAGGGTCTGGCCTAAAGCCGAGTCTCAGCTGCCCCACTGGACACAAGAGCTTTCCTCTGAACACCCGTCAGCCATAAAGGCAGAGTCCCAGCCTAAGAGTCATCCCTTCCCTTTACAGAGAATGGCGCTGGCTGCTGGGTCTGTCCAGACCCAACCGTCCACACAAAGGGTGGGCATCGTGCAGCTAACTGGCTTTGTTTGGGTTTTGAACCTTTCGTGGCATTTACTTTACCCAATTGCTTAAGTAAAGCATTCCATGTAGCACATGCAGCAGAACATGCTGAACAGATGAAGTGCATGGCTACAAAACCCAAATACTGGGGATGCTGGCAGAAATCATGGGTGTGCTAAATTTCAGTGAGTGTTTCCCTTCTTTTAGAAATTATGCCAGAAGCCCTTCAAAAAACCTGATTTTTGGGGGGAGCAGCAGGTACCTCATGGCTTGTGGGATCTCAGTTCCTGACCAGGGGTTAAATCCAGGTCCCTGGTAGTGAAAGCATCCAGTTCTTAGCACTGGACCGCCAGGGAATTCCCACAACAAACCCAATTTTTAAAAAGTCTCCAATAAATCTAAAACCATGGGCAGGCCACTGGATTTAGTAATGACCTGTTTTCCTCCTGCTGCTAAAACACCAGAGTTAGGCGTTTCCTGTGTGTGTCATCAGGCTTGCAGCGCCTCCCGCGCTGACGGAGGAGGTGGTCTCTGCTGGGGCTTCGGAGAAGCTTTATGGCCCAGGAAGCTGCAAGGGCACCGGGTCTGCACGGCTGCGTGAAACGTGCTGCGAGGCTCCGGGCTCCACCACCCCCTGGGGTCAGAGTGTGAAGGGCCAGAGCTGAGCCCCGAGGGCAGGAGAGGCAGTGCAGAGGCAGCGTCCACAGGCACTTGGGCAGTCAGGCCCCGCGAGCGTCCAGGAGTCACGCGGGATGAACGGTGAGGTCGCTAAGCTCAGAGCCGCATTTCCCCCGGTATTTACACAGGGCTGGAGGATGTCCTCATGGCTCAGGGTCATCTGCATCCCGCAGCTTAGAATATTTAAAGCTTTCTGCACACGTGCACCTTGTTTAGGGCACGCACAGCTGCCACAGGCTATGGAATCTCACCTCCCAAGAGGCTTGGGACCTTTATATACTTGGATATAAAACATGCTTTTCCTAATCTAAGAAGAAAAAATACTCCAAAATAAAAGTTGTATAACAACATCCCAACACTGAGGTCAGTCACGGCATGAGGTGAGGAAACCCAGTAGTTACTGACAGCCTGCGGCTGCCGTGCCAAGACCCCTGGGTCCCCACGGTGGAGGTGCCGGCTCCGCCCCGTGCGCGTCACACTGACACACATGCACCAGCTCCGCCCCGTGCGTGTCACACCAACACACGTGTGCCAGCTCCTCCCCATGCATGTCACACCGACACACGTGCGCCAGCCCCGCCCCGTGCACACCACACCAACACGCGTGTGCCAGTGGCGGCTTCCCACATCATGTCCTATCTGCTCACCCCGACCTGTCTCACAGCCTCTGCAGAGACAACCTGAGTTAGTCTTTCTTTTACAGCTGAGAAAACACCGAAAATTCCACAACAGACTAACCGCTAACACTGAAGTATTGTATTTCAGGGAAAGGATTATGTATCTGTACTGTTTCATGAATAAGTTATAACAAGCAACTTAAAAATAAACTTAAGACATTCTATTTTATGTGAGAAATTTCAGATTAGTGCGCTGTGAACCGTGACAATTCTTGTGATATTTTATATTGCTCAGCTATACATTTTTCCTTATAAGCACTACAACTGACTCCTTATAATACATCTTTATATTTATGAAAGTGTAAATATTTTGCATACATTCTTTTACCATTCATAATGAGCAGAAATATACTAGCTTTTACTAATCTTTCAGCTTTTCTTTTTAAAAAGAAACACCACAAAATAGGTCACTGAGAACTTTTTCCTGCAAAGACAAAAATGATTATTTGTAATAAGAATTTAATAAGTTTCAGAAGAAAAAAATATATATATTTCCTTGATCCATTTTCTCTGAATTTCAAACCAGCATGTAGAGATAATAAAAAATAGTCTATTCATACGGCATAGTACACCTCAGTGATATACAAAACAAGGCAATAATAAGCAGGTCCATACATCGGCTTCCTAGGAGACAGCCGACATGTAGCTTTACACACACAACAGCTGGCCGCTATGCTATGCACACCGTGACAACTGCTGAAATACTAGAGGAAATTTAAACATACAAAACTTAATGCTAATATTGGCCAAATACGCCTAAAGTATCGACATTTTATAAAACCGTCACGGGGCCAGTAACCAAGTACGTGAAATTATAAAAAGAGCATGGGTGTGTCTGCGGGGGCCGGGGGAGAAGGGTGTGTCGGTGCGGGGCAGCGTGGGTGTGTCTGCGGGGGTGTGTGTGAGGGTTGTTGGTGCAGGGTGGGCAGGTGCAGCGGGGGCTTCTTGGCGGCGGCCTACGTCACCACGTGGGGCCTCGTCCCGTCTTCTGTGAGGTCGTACCTGAGACATAGGAAGACAGCAGACACTCGGTCACAGGGGCCATGCTCCTGAGTGGACTCACGGGCTCCGTGTCTGTCGGGGGGACACTCACCACTGGGTCCAGCCTTTGGCGAGCTCTTCAGACGCTAGACCAACCAGCACCTGTGGGTTAGAAAACGCCTATAGAAGTGGGTTCTGGCCACTTGCACTTCGGGTGTCTCGCTTTTCAATTTTTCTGCCCTTAAGATCTACCCATGACCTATGGTTGATTATACCCAAGAGGCCCTTCCTGTAGCCAACGGCCTTGATGGCAGGTTATCATGCAGTGTCAGTGGAGATAATTCACATCAATACTGACTCACAAACCACTCACGGCAGCTTAGCTGACGTGGATTATCCATGCACATAAATCCAGTCCAAAATGCACACTTTGGGTCAAGTGTTTAATTTTTACAACATGCAGAACTTTTTAAACCTACTTTGCCAAGAAGCCCTTTGTCTTTGGACAGGAAGCCACCGCTGTTCTTCACGGCCACATCCAAGGTTCTCCTCTGCACGTCTGGCAGTGAGACGCTAAAATCAAAGCTGAAGCAGAAAAAGAGGATCATCGTACACTTCTCCAGAATTTTGCTCTGTTTTATTATAACTAAAAACTGACATTTCTGTTTATGCTGCTGCTGCTGCTAAGTCACTTCAGTCATGTCCGACTCTGTGCGACCCCAGAGACAGCAGCCCACCAGGCTCCCCCGTCCCTGGGATTCTCCAGGCAAGAACACTGGAGTGGGTTGCCATTTCCTTCTCCAATGCATGAAAGTGAAAAGTGAAAGTGAAGTCGCTCAGTCATGTCCGACTCTATCGACCCCATGGACTGCAGCCCAGGCTCCTCCGTCCATGGGATTTTCCAGGCAGGAGTACTAGAGTGGGTTGCCATTGCCTTCTGTTTGAGTCCACTCCAAACATGATCTTTGTTTCTTTATTGTAGAAGTGATCTCTTTGGCTAGATGTTTAGACCTGGCCCTTGAGGAAGACTCAGTTTCCCGCTCCGCCCCCCCGCCCCACCAATTATTTCCCAAACACAACAGGAGACTGGAACCCTAAACGTGCGAAGCTGACCCTGTGGCCCCCTGGTGTGGACACAGTGCCTGAATCCTGGGGAAAAACCTGGGCTGTGGTGTGAGACACCTGGGCAGTCCAGGCCAGTCCCTCCCCTGCAGACCAAGGGGTGAGAGCTCAGAGCCCTGCATGAAGGAAGATCAGCACCCTCAAAGCAGCCTCGTAGAAGAGGCATCTGCAGGCAGCTCCTGGCGGCTGAGGCCAGAGGCTGCCGGACAAGCCTCCAGCAGCCAGGCTGGCAAAGCAGAGGACGAGGTCGGAGGCTTCGCAGGACACGTGGATGCGCTGGTCTTCCCAGAGTGAGCAGCCTGACCCCCAGGTTTGCAGGTGAGTCCCCAAACTTGTAGTAGCTGTGGCTGACCAAGACCAGCTCCTGCTCGTTGGTTTCTGGCCTCAGTTTAGATGAAGTCACCGGTCAGAAAGCATGGTGAGCAACTAGTACCTTCAGAAATGGAATGTCAACTGAATCAATCAGTGGACATCGACATCATTCAACTTGTCATTTCCCCGGATGTCGGTGGTGTTTGAGCCACGAGGACTGGGGTCCAGCCACATGTGCGCAGGCCAAGGCTGCTGGGGTGTGGTCTGAGGATCCATGTGGTACTCATATCTATCAACAAGCCCCCGACTGCTCACAGGGGGTGTTTTTCGCTCAGCCTCCCCATAGGCACCACCTGGCCTTCCTCAAAGGGCGGCGTAGACCGTCCGCCCCACAGCGTGGACCATACCTCTGATCAAACACGGGGTTCAGTGTCTTCTTCGACACGTGTGTTTTCCTCCTTCCCGACCTCCTCTTGTCTGGTAACAAATACAGGCGGACGTAGGGATCAGAGCCATCCTCAGAGAAGGCGATGAGATTTCTTGTGACACAGACCGGAGAACACTGGGTGTTAGGGTCTAGAAAAATGCCAGTGAGCACCACACGAGAACCTACCCCGACTTTTGCATTTATCCCGGCGCTAAGAACTCAGGGAGGCGACTGTCCTCTCCTGTGCTCACGGGCTTCCAGCAGCCGCGGAGGTGGCCTCGGCCCCGTCTCCTCAGCCCAGAGTCTGGGGGACGCTCTGACTCCCTGCTCTGCTGCCAACAGGGAAACCACAGCATCACCCTCCACACTGCTTCACTGGCCCTCCGAGAGAGGGGCGCGGCCAGCCTCCCGGGAGGCCCCAGAGGCCGTGCAGCTGCAGTCCTCAGGACCGCTCCCTGGCCTCTGCTCAGGCCGAGGATGCCCTCCTCCGCCCTCTGTCCCCCTGAACCCTTCCGTCACAGACACATGCCCACCTCCTCCTCACTGCTCTTGTCCCAACAACTGGGCCAAACACACCTAGTACTGAACTACGGCTGATCTTGAACTACACGGAGGTTAAGGACCTACGTGGTTCTGTATCCACGGAGTCAGCCAACGGCAAGTGGTGTAGAGTGGTGACATTTAGGACTGAAAAAAAATCTTCCTGTTGGTGTAGCCACACTGCTCAAACCCACGGTGTCCCAGGCTCAACTGTCCCTGCAGCCACTTCCACCTGCTCACTCATCTCGAGGAGCCGGAAAGCCCAGAGGAGGGGCGTCTGGCCAGCCTGCTGCTCTGGAAACTCTCCGAGGAAGCACCTCAGCAGCAGGAACACAGGAGGTGCTCAGTAAACAAGCATGTGTTGAACTGACCTACGCGCTCACATAATCATGTTTCTAAACGTTACTAATTTTCCTTCCCTGTTTCCAACACTTTTTTAGAACATCCAAATTTTTATATCACCTATTTACATCAGAGCTACTAGTGAGACCGACAAGTCACATAAAGAAAAATAGCCAGTCAGCCCTGCACCGTCATCACTGACAACCAAGCACGAGCCGCATCGGCACTGCTGCCTCCCGCTGCGCTCACTGAGCGGGCACACACCGCCCTGCCCTGGCACGCTCCTCCTGAGAGACTTCAGCTGCTCCTGTCACAATGCCAGAGATCTGCCTGCATCTTCTGAACTGTTAGCTGCTCCTGTCACGATCCCACAGACCTGCCTGAACTGTTAGCTACTCTGGAAACTGAATCCCCAAAGACACTTCAAAGACAGAAAAATACACCCGTTATTGTGTTCTAAAGGCTCAGTAACAGGAAACGTCTTATAGACTACAACATGGCAGTTTAAGGGAGTATTAAAAGCAAACAAAATGGCTGTGAACAGAAAATGTCATGGAAACCAGGATCACAGTCCCACTCAGAGCCCCGCCTGCCTGCTCTGCTCTGTAAGGACGCTCACCTGCAGGAGTGCACGACCACCACCAGCTTGTTCCTCTGCGAGCTGTGCCGGATGGTCAGCTGGATCTGCCCCAAGGGGGACTGTCCCAGGGTGGTTCCGCTAGGGAAACACAGCAGAGAGTGAGCTTTGCAGACGGCTCAGAGGCTGCGAGCACATTCCTTCCCTCACATGAGGAGTAGGCAAACCCACGAACGGGAACCCTGTCAAACTGGGCACAGATGGACCAGCAGGATGCACATCCACTCAAGGGCTCAGTACAGCCCACTTCCTAACACTGGGGCCCAAAGTAAGATCGAGACAGAGGCTCTCCTTACAGACATCAACTCTGTCTTCCTGAGGCTCTGTCTACCCGGGCACTGCCCGAATCTGTGCTCCTTTCTCGGAGCCCCCGGCCCCAGCCTCGCAGGGATGAGGTCACAGCCCTGGCCTGTCTCAGGCTGAAGCACGGAGCTCATGGACAGAGGGGCGCTCTCTCTGCACCACCTCCCCCGCCTCACACTGAGCACAGCAGGGCAGCAGAGGAAGCTGTTTCAAATGGCAGCTCCCCCCACCGAGAGGAAAAGGCTAACATCTGAGGCTCTGGGTAACCACAGACTCTGTCCTTATCTAAGGGAGCCATGGACACACCTGTGACGAATGGGCGTGAGTGAGAAATCCATACAAACATCCCCAGACAAAGCACTGGGCGGTGTGGCAGGTGTGAACCCAGCATGGAAGAGCAGGGCTGTCCTCAAACAACAAACACGCCCCACTGCCACCAGGCCTTTCCTGACCCGGGCTAAGGTCCAACAGGCCCGCTTCAGACACTGCCTTCCTGACCTGAGGGTCACCCCACTGTTCTTAAGCTTTAAGTGAGCCAAACACTAGGCACCAGAAAACAGCAGGTTTACCCTGAAAGCCAGAGGCTCAGGGAGCACAAGGGCCACCCTGCCTGAAACCGTCTGGTTAAGACTGCGTTCCCCCCCGGCAGCCCGTGGGGCCCGCGCCGATTCCGCAAGAGCGAGGGCACGTCTAGTTACTTCTCAAGCTGCCGCAGCCTCTGCCGCAGCTCCTGTGTGGCAATGGGCAGCGAGATGTCCGAGGCGATGCTTGGGGTGGGTTCCTTGACGGAGACATGGCTGGGGGAGCCGGTGGGGCCCGCCTGGAGGCTGGAGGAGCTCCGGCCGAGGTCCCTTGGGCCCTGCAGGCCGGCCTCCACGGGCAAGCCTCGCTCCTCCACACCAGGCCTCTCATCGCCCCCGGCGACTGGTGTGGACGGGGCTGTGCCACCGTCACCCGAGCCCGGCGATGCAGACATCTGAGGCCTGACAGAGACTTTCCTGCCTTCCTTGGACACAGAAGGCCGTTTCACTTGAGCCGAGTGCTGGTGGTCTGGAGGCCTCTCCTGCTTCTCCAGGTGGAGCACCTCGGGGTGAAAACAGACACAGGATGAAAACCGCTGATGCTGGTCACAGGTGCACACGTGAGCAGCTCTAGGGATCCGCATCTGCAAAGTTTCTTCAAAACCTGGCACAAAACATTCAAAGCAGTCTACCTATTTGGCTATCGTACCACACATCAAAGAAAGTGTAAAACAGGAGTGTGCAGGCCACTCAACAGCACAAGGCGCTCTGGCCTCTGCCAGCAGCCACTCTTGGCACAGGGTGGCAGCTTTGTGGAGGAAGAGCCCAGGTCATAAACTCCTCCTCCACAGACCCCTATCCCGCAGTCTTACCAGTGATCACGGAAGGAGAGGCTGCCGGACTCTGAGAGTCAATGTGGAAGCAGCCCCACCCTGCGAGCTCCTGCCACACCTGCTCTGCGTGTGCACACGTCCCCCGAGCAGCCTACACGTGAACCCCTGGCATCGGGGGTCATCTCGACAGCCTGAAGCCTCTCCCCAAGTAAAGCTGCAGCCAACACCCCCAGGGCTATGCTGGCTCCAGGAGTCGGGCTTCCAGACAAAAAGCTCTATGATTTACCACTGGAGACACTGTGGTCCCACCTGGAAAGGCTGTGACCACGCCCAAAGAGATTGTTTCTACCACACCCTCCACAGACTACTGAATTTTTTAAGAAGCTGGTTCTTCGTTTTAATTTGCATTTTAAAAATTAGAGTTTTAGCACTTTCCCATATGTTTGCCAGTTTTATTTTCAGCATTTCCTTAGGTACTTAAAAATGAATCATTGTCTCTTTTGGACAGAATTTATTTTTCCTGTAATCTCTACCATCTTGCAGAGTTTTATTAAATTCTCCCTTCTGAACGACTTTTGAAAATTTAACAATAGCAAAAAACTTTACTGATCCAGATAGCAATACTTTCTGGACCAAAGGATCAAAAAAAAGACTGGCTGGACTCATCTGAAAGTGTGAGGAACGGCTCCGGCCTGCTCAACAGCCGGGATCACCGCTGCCATCGGCGTCTGAGCACAAGCCTTGGTCATCGCTCCCCTGAGCTACACAGCCCTGCGTCCGGCACTGAGACTGTGTCCACCCAGGACCCTTCCCCCAACCACTCCGGACACTCAGTACCCTGAGGGCGAGCTTCATCTTCAGAGAGCTGTTGGGACCTGAGTTGCTGAGCTGGAACCGCTGGTTCAGGGTCATGTCCTCGCGGGCGAGCAGCTGGCTGAGAGGGATCCTGAGGTTCCCCAGCGAACACTGGTGCTGCTCATCTCTCACCTGCCAAACACACAGAGCGCTCAGCATGGAGACGGGGACAGGAAATGCAGGCGGCCCAAACCTGGGGTGTCAAAAACACACGTCGCCTTCCCCTTCTCAGTCACGTGTCCATAAATGAGGCAGGAGGAGAGCTCCTCAGGGAAACACAGCACCATATCCAGTGGTGCTACAGGGTATCCGTGTCACAGGGCCGGCCATCTCCTCCTCACAGGCAAAATGAAAATAAAAGATGGAAAGTCTTGTCCAAAGAATCCACTACAAGAACCCTGAGCCAGAGGCAGCAGTCCACACAAATCTGAAGACTAGAAAGGAATGTCTTAAATCCTGTGAAAATGGTGACAACACACATTCCTGGTGTTGTGCCGAGTTTCTACTGGAGAAACATAAACACTTATGGAGAGGACACATTTCTAAATTTCTTTTAAGCTTTCTATTCAAAATCTACAATAACCTGCTTTAAAGGCATGGCAATATCTGGCTACTGAATAATAACTTTCAGCTTTACCTCTACAACAGGAATTATTCCTGTTAGATTGTCATGCTACAGATTGTTTAAACAAAAAGAGTAAGAACTTTGATGGCTTCACAGACTATATAAAAATAATCAAATAATTTAACTACACATGAAAACCTAAAAGCCTCATTGCTCATTTTTTAAACTGCAAACACAAAAGCATTTTTAAATGAAATAACTAAGTTTACAGAACTTTAAAAGTTATTGTAAATTCAAGGTCCAGTTACTATAAATTATTTTATGAGTGGGCTTCCCAGGTGGCTCAGTAGGTAAAGAATCTGCCTGGAATGCAGGAGACACGGGTTCAATCCCTGGGTTGTAGTGTAAAAATTATATTTTAAAATTATTATCCTGTCTTATTATTTTCTTAAAATTGAAGTACAGTTTATAACATTAGTTTTAGGTGTACAAAAGTGATTCAATAATTTTATAGACTAGACTCCATTAAAGTTATTACAAAATAATGGCTCTGTTTGTCTGTGTTGCACAACACACCTTTATTCTTATTTATGATGCAAAAATTCTTAATACAATTTTACCAAATTGAGTACGTAAAAAGGATACTACATCACAAGTAAGCGGGGTTATTCCCCCAAAAAAGTTTGCTTGCAAGGCTTTCTAATGTTAAATCTTGAAAATCAATAGAGGTTTACAAAATTTAAGATTTGAAAATCAGTACTGCATTTCACCATATTTACGAATTTCAAAAGGAAAAACCACATGATCATCTCGAACACCACAGAAAAGTCTTTGACAATATTCAATATCCACTCATGACAAAAACCTACAGCAAACCAGCAGAAGTAGAAAGAAACTTCCTCCAACATCAGACTTAGCAACAGGGAAACATCAAGGCTGTGCCTCAGGACCTGAAGGAGGCAAAGGTGTCTACTCAGGCCGAGGCTGGGCGGGCAGTGAGGCAAGGGAGGAAGGGAAGTGCTCTGACTGGGAGCAGACAGCACACAGCAGCGCCCGGGGCGTCCGCACAGAAGCTGCAGAGCAAGCACGCACAGCAAGGCTGACGGTGATGCCAACATACACACGCCAGCTGCGGTCCTAGATGCCAGGAACAATCAGCCAAAGGTGAACATGAAAAATGACCCCCTCCTGCCCTGCTGCTAACACTCACCGCAGGAACATGTCTCGTGGGCCCATGGTGGCAGTTCTCTGCGTGCTGTGTGATGGGGAGATATAAACACATCTGTGTAAACATGCAAATGAATTACCTCCACTTCGAGCTCCTGGCGCTTGGGGTTGTGAATGAAGAAGGTGAAATTTTCCTCCCACACAGGTTCGTTGGTTTTGTACCGAATCTGAAAAAAATGTCCTGAATCAGCTCTAGCGTGTTTTCTGCAGACAACTGCTCCAGCACCGTGCATGGAAGCCGAGATGACACCTGTTTTCTGGGCTGTCCTGTGCTTAGCCATGTCTGACTCTTTGCGACCCCATGGACTGTAGCCTGCCAGTCTCCTCTGTCCTTGGGGATTCTTCAGGCAAGAACAATGCAGTGGGTAGCCTACCCCTTCTCCAGCTGGGCTGTGCTGCTAGGCATCAACTATGTGAGCTGCCGTGTGGCAGGGGGATGACTGCCAGCAGCTCCCAGCCCAGGTCCCGGCCCCGCCACAGCATGTCATCTGCATGGACAGCCCCTACTCCCCTGGCCTGTGGAGTGCTGCTCGTCAGAAGTTTCTTAAATTAATGGTTAGCAGTCAAAAAAAGGGAGGAATTCCCAAAATGTTTCCTGAAAGTAGCACATGTTATAGCAACAGCAATGTCTTCTATTCAATTCGCATTTCTTGAATTTTAAGTACACTGTTGTCTTTTAAACAAAATATTAATAGTGCATTCAAAGGAAACTTAGAAATTTGTCCCATGTCATCTACCCATGAAATCAAGCAAAAGCATAATTAACAAATTCATGTCTTTTTCATGTTATTTTTAAGTGAATATATTTTATTCCAAATTAAGTAGCTCATTATCAAATGATTGATTTGAGAATACAAAACAAAGACATGGAAGTCAACAGTCTCAATACCTGCCCCCTCCCCCTCCTCCAGGGGTGCCTGTGGCAGCTAGGTCACAGGGGCCAGTCAGAGCGTCACCACCTTACCTTGCTCTCCTGGGCCTTGTGACCAACTGACATTTGGACAAGAGGATTTGGATTGCTGTTTATTTTCTTCCCAGACTATCCAAAAAGAAAAAATAGATAAAATCAATAAACATGCCTTGAAATGGGGATTACTAGAAATGGAATCACTGCTTATCTTAACACTCATTTCTATTTATTTCTGATACTTCAGCTACAGGGAGTATCTAGACACAGTTTCAGTGGAAAACAATTAATTGCTAAGCACACCCCAAAGCCATAATTGTATCTACATAAATCAATGAAACTTGTATTTGCAAACAATTTTAAAACATTAAGGTCTTTTACGTTTAAAGCAAGCAACCCTGGAAAAATGGAATCTTCTGAAAATCTTTCATGTTAATTCCAGCTCTGAAAACTCAGGTAACAAACTGAATAAAGTGAAACAAATGGAAAGAGAAAAGCACAGGAAGGACAAATGTGAGAGCCTGTGATTCAGAACAGTTTTTCTGGTTGGAATCTTAAAAATACTAACGTGTCAGAGGCATGTTTTTACATTTTTAATTTAGTATCTTCTGCTTGAACATGTAGCAATCATCAAATCTTGCTTACCAGCTGCTAAGTAATTTTGACTGGAAGAATAGACATCAATCTAAATTGCATTTAAGCAGATAAAATGCAATGAGAAAAATTTAGGAATAAGTTAAAATGGTAAGCAGCATACTTTAGTACAGATAGCTGATAGAAGAAAACACAGTAAAATGCAACATATATGAGGTTTATTTATAACTTAGCCCCACAAGAAGATGCAGTTAAATATTTGTGTTAGTGGAAATTAATTAGAAGAAAGTCACAAAATGTTTTTAAGTTAAATAATTTTAAAGCCAATCCTCAACACTGCAGCAATGACAGAGGTGTCAAATTTATGATTATTGGAATAAAATATTTCTAGCCCAAACCTACTGTGATAATCTAGTTTCTGGTTCATCTTTTTGATGTGAATTAATTCTGCAAAATGAAATAAACACTGTTAAAAAAAAACCCCAAGGCTACAGACTACTGCGGGAGAATACTAATTTCCCCCTAAATCCACTTCTCCTTCTTCCCTTAACGTGAGAGCCCGGGGGCTGTGGCTGAGCACACACCCTGTGTGACACGGCTTCTGTTTCTGAGTCTCCCTCGTGGTAGGTGTGGCCCCAGAACGATCTAGGGGTCTTGCCTCTGTTGTGCGCCCCTTCTGGCTGGAGGCATGGAGCACCACAAACCACAGGTCAGCATTCGGGGGCATCCAAGGGAACTACACTTCTGTCTCACTTAAGCTACTGCTACTTTTGCGTCTCTGATACAGAAGCTAACTTTATACATTTAATTAATCTCTGAAAAAGTAGCCATTCATTCCTATTTACTGTAGCTTATCTATTTAAATACATTCCCCCAGCCCCTTGTCTAAACTTTCTAACATCTCTGAAAACAAAATGAAATTTATAATGGATGACTTTAAGTGCCTGCTTTGGGGCACACTATAGCAGAGTGGTAGCTATCTCTGCCTTCCCCAATTAATTTTGCTTATATTTTCCTTTTATGTGTGTGTGTGAATGGCATCCTAAAAATGTTTACCCTGAGTATTAAAATTCTTTCAGTAAGTGTAAAATAAATGCTATCAAACCTTAACTGGCACCTTATTTTCTTTCTTTGTTGTTTTTGTTATTTAGTTACCAAGTCGTGTCAGACTCATTTGCAATCCCATGGACTGTAGCCTGCCAGGCTCCTCTGTCCATGGGATTTTCCAGGCAGGAATACTGGAATGGGTTGCCATTTCCTTCTCCAGGGGATCTTCCTGACCCAGGGAATCAAACTACAGTCTCCTGTGTTGGCAAGTGAGTTTTTACCACTGGGCCAGCAAGGAAGCCCATGCTTTATTTCTCAGTCGTATATAAAATAATGGTGTACAGTCATCCCTCGGTATCTGCTGCGGGGTTGGTTCCAAGACCCCGTCAGGATGCCAAATCCAACAATGCTCAAATTTCACTTATAAAACGACCTAGTATTCCTCTGTATAATTTACGTCATCTCCAGATTATATGTAATACCTAATAAAGTGTGTAAATGCTACGTAAATAGCTGTGAACACAATGTAAATGCTGCTATTTGGAGCTTTCTGTAGATTTTTCCAAGGTATTTTCGATCCTAGACTGAACTCGTGGATACAAAATCCGCGGATACCAAGGGCTGACTGTCCTGAAATGGATGATATTCTGGATGCTATGAAACAAGGTTAAATCAGTGACTAAGTCTTCTATCAGGATGCAATATTCAAAATGCTTCAGCACAAGACAGACACACAGGGTATAATGAAAATAGGAACTTTTAAAGTCAGACTGTCTTGAATTTAAATCTTAGCTTTTCTCTACTTGATTACTAAGATCTACGTGTATTTTATTTATTTGAACCTCAGCTTTCATGGGTGTAAAACCATTTCCAGAACCGAGTTGTTAGGCTTAAATAAGATAACACAATAACAATTAAAAATACACGTATTCTGCTAGCTACACTGGGCATTTTAAATGCACGATCTCAGTAACAGACTCAGCACCCCCACAGGGGTGAGAACATCACCTCCACTGAGGAACAAAGCAGGGAGGCCTCTGCTGCCTGCTGCAGGGCCCACTGGTGAGCGCTGGCTGTGCAGGGGTTCAAGCCCAGACAGTCTAGTCTAACTGGAGAGCCTTTATTCTAGCCATCACGCTCTGCGGGTCAATAATCTTCCCTTACCAAAGAAGCGGTGAGCCAAGGCTGTGGAGACATTCCCTCCCGGCGTTCTGGTGAGGAACTACCCCGCTAACCAACTAATACTCCACAGGAGAGCCACCCCTCCTGCCCAGTGGGGTGTGCTACGGGCTTTCTAAATCCCGTATCAGAGCAGAATGCTAGTCTTCCTCTTTTGAAGTTTAACTGATTCTTCTGGATGAAACTGATCAAAACCCACTGTCGATTCCTTTGCATAGAATTAAAAGAACTACACTGAACTCCTCATTCATTCCCCTAAATATTTAAGCTTAAAATAAGGCCTCAAAGAAATCAGGAAAAAAAAAAAAAACATTTTTAATTTAGCCAGAAAATACATGCTCATGTCGTTTTAAGAAGTGGAGCTTAGTTTTCAATATACCTCATTTAATGAAATGTAAAGCTTCTTGAAAGATCTGTCATGTCACCCACACGAGCAGCACCAAAAGCCCAGGTCACCGACTCAGAGATGGCCCTGATGCAGCATATTGGAAGAGGTGATTTTTTAAGGGGAAGTCACGGTGCACTGGGCACACATTTTAATCATAGTCTAAAAATTGGTTATGATTTTAAACAGAACTTCTCTATCACCATTTTCACAAACTCACATCCAATTAAAGTACAGATGATTTAAAAGCACCTTAGATACTGCTACCTAAGGCCAACAGGACAAAAGTCTAATTTACCACATTGATATCTCACAAATTTATCATCAAAGTTGATTTAAATTCTTCTAACTACTAAATTCTTTAACAATAAAAGTAGCCTCTCTTCAACTAAACAAGTAATTGTGACTCTATTACTTTGTGAAGAATCTGTCAATAAACCTATATGGGTTAAAGCATCATCTCTTTCAATACGTTTCATCAGCTTTCGAAGGGAAAACTATTAGTTTACCTTTAAAGCTTTCTGAATTGCAGCCTTCTTCAAGACATCAGGGTTAAATTCTAATGGGTTACTCTTTCAAGTCAGAAGAAAATGAATATACCAAGGGTTAATAAACATGCAATGAGGAGTTTATGTTAAGGTTAATGACATGAAAACTTATGAGAACAAAAAATTTTTTAAACAAAACCCACCAAGAATTACACAAAGAAACAGTAAATACTAGTTGTAAAAGTATTCTTTATGCCCAAGATTTTCTTAGACTAAACCTTTAATCTGTAAATATCAAAGCAGATCAGCCTTTACATCACTGTTCTTTTCCTCCCATCCCTCTTGTCTTTGGGATTTGAAAAATCCAAAAATGACACCCGAGGAAAGGGTTCTGTTTGCTATCCTTAGCTTGAACAAACCCTAGGATCTGTCCCTTGAAAAAAATCGTAAAGTTTCAACCATAATTAAGCTGAAGGTTTCATCTAAAGTACAAATCAATGGGCTAGAGACGTCCCAACTGCTCTCAAGCCAATCATATCCTGGAAGAGCAAATGCTACCTTTCTTCCTTCTGAACTTTATCTTCTCATGAAAAAAAATCACAGCAAAGATGGGACCTGATCTACCTCATCCCCCACTCTTCTACAAGCATACAATGCAGAAGCGGATCAGATCATCTCAAAAGCTCCCCCTCGCTTTAAAGTTGTACTATTCTATTATTATTATTACGGGTTTTATGTCCTACTTTTTTTGATTTTAAAAACTCATTACTTTATTGCCCTCAAAAAGTCAAGAGTTGTTTTGCAAGATCCTTTGAGGATTAACATTTAAGATGAAAGACTTTATCACCCGAGTTGGAATTAACGTCAAATTGAGCGTTATTCTTTATGAAGCACCCTGGAACACTGAGTCCAGCAGATGCCCTTGGGGCGGGGCTGGGCCGGGCTGGGAACTGCAGTCCTGAGGTTGAGGAGAGCTGAGTGTAGACATTGAGAACCCTCCCTACAGCTAGCTCCCTCTCTACAGACGTAACCTTGCTGCATGCGTGTTATTCCAGCGTGCACCAGCAGACGTGATGCAAGGAGAGAGGCTCTGGTGTGGGCTGAGTGAGCAAGAGGAGCCATGTGAGGGCGTGGGAAGCTGCCCAGGCCAGGGGTGTGACAGAGCAGGTGGACAGAGCTCGGTGAGGGCCCAGCGTGAAGCCTCTGGACATCACTGCATTGCCGGCACTGGGGCGACTCACCACCAATAGTCACCTGCACTGTTTCCAAGCGAGAGCTGAAATTACTTTTAACAGAGTGTGGAGGAGCACCTCGCCCAAGGGCTCCACGTCACAGCCAGGATCTCTACGGATGGAGTGGGCGTCAGTGCGAACAGCACTCCTCTCAGATGAGGACTCCATAGACAGCACTATGAACTCACAGACTTACTGAAGTGGTAACAAGTTCACTTTATACGAGGATGGACTAGACAGGAAGGTGGAAAACTGGGCTCTGGGTCACACGGCTGAGTTCAGATCATCCTGGCTCTGCGGCTTCCTAGAGGCAACCCTGGTCTCTAATCTCAGCACCTCATCTAAAAAGCGATTCCGCTGGCCTGAGATGCAATGAGCTCTGCACGCAGAGCCCTTGGAAAGTGCTCAGGAGATGCATGTGGTCACAGAGGCCTCTGGGGGTCAGAAAACACCCTCTTGTTCCTCTGGCCAGAGGAGGAGGTCCAAGTGCTGAGGCCACAGGATAAAGAGGCCCTTTCCAGCTAGGGAGCAAGGACCGTGTGCTGAGGTTTCCAGATGGGACCGGGGGTGAGAGCACACTCACGGGACTGGACAGGAGGGGCTGGACAGGAGGAGTGTTTCGAGCAGCAGAAGGTACCAGAGTGTGGGGCTGGCAGCTGCCCAAAACCTCCGCTGGAAATAGCAACAGGCTCAGCCTTTGGGGACAGCTGACAAAGGGACAGATCCACAACATACTGAAAACCAGAGGGGGGAAGTGATCAATCTATCCAGATTCGTTTTGCAGGACTTTTTGGTGACACCTATATTTGAATCCAAGCAGAGTATGTGGTTTTGATAACTCAGGAGGAAAGGTAGTTTGGATCAATCAACACCTTAGATATATGTAACAAAGCAATTAAAAAAATCCCGACACAAGGGCAGAAGCATTTCCTATAAAAGGAGCAGTCACAGAAAACAGTAACTATACAGCCAGCGTGGCTGGCACAGGCAGCAGCTTCCAGCACAGGCCCCACTGGGACACTCCTGGGAGTGACCAGAAGCAGCAGCCAGAGGCACAACTGCCTCCTCCTGACCCCCCAACAGCTGCTCGGGGGCGGGCGCTGCAGGAGACAGCAACCCACCTGCCCCTCGTTTGGCTTGACTGTCTTCATCCATCAAATGGGACAAAATGCCGCTTCTTTCAGTTTTGCTCCCCGCCCCTTAGTTTTAAAAATAAGAATAAACTGAGTATGCATGCTGAAATAAAAATGAAAACAAGTGAAAATGAAACAAATGAGCTTTAAGAATCTCACTAGTTATTGAATTAAATCAATAATTAGTTTCTAGACTAAGGACTAAGCCATTGGCTTCCTCTGAGCCCAAAGCAAGTGAAAATAACTCTGCTAAAAGGACCAGAACGGTGCCAGGAATCAAGCTCCAGAGCACGGACTCAGGAAACACAGGCATGAAAACCACTTCCCAGATACAGGCCAGGAACTACCCACCCCAGGAATTCCTGAAGCTCCTTAAAAGCAGCGAATCGCAAAGTCAACATACACTTCTTCCCCCCAGGAGCTCCGGGTACACAGGGGAGAAGGCACATCTTCAGGCAGCAGTGAGTTTCTGTCTCACCCACTGTTCCCGGGGCCTCGGGGACTTTATGGAAAGCCAGGCTCTGATACCCCTTGTGTCTGGTCAGGAGGAGAAAGCAGATTTAAGGAAGATTTCTGAAAGCTTGCAAAGAAATATTTACATCTCACATTGAGATGAACCATAAGAAAATCCATTTTAATCATTATGGTTTCACTGTTTCCTCAGATGATTTTTTTTTTTTTTAATTTTCAGGGCCAGGAGCAGTGTCAGAGCCCAAGGCTCCTCCATGGCTCATCGGGCTGGTCCACCTCGGTATCAGATGCAGTCACCAATGTTAGTTAAAGCAGAGTTACGTCTCACAAAGCAGGCACGAAAGCAACACTCACAGGAACTGAAGTCATGCGAAACCGAAGGCATGCACGTCATTCCGGCACTGACAGACGGCATTAGTCTCCAGTCCACATTCTAGCAGTCCCCACCAAACACAAGAAGGAGGAACACGGAGAACTCACAAATAGTGCTCTACAGACTGAGGCAGTATTCTCACAAAACACTAGTCCCGACGCTCGCCTCTCTTTTAAGTAGCCACACCCAAAGTTTCCCTCGTAGATACTCTTGGGAAAGTGGAAATGGGAGGAGAAAGCAAAGAATGGTGGATTGTGGTCAATGGAGGCACGGAAGCACTGACCCAGGATGCAGCAGGCAGAGTCAGAGAGCCGCACGGAGACGCGGGGGCGCTGCACACGCCCGTCCCAGCAGGCCCCGGGCTGGGGGTCTGCTCAGGGTCCTCTGTCTCTGACGGCCAGAGCACACTTCATGCACAAAGTGCCCTTTCCATAGCAGGTTAGTACGCTCACTTTTCTTTCTGTCCCTTGCTCACGTGACATCATTCCATTTTAATTTAATTTAATGTGACAAAACACACAGCTCTCAAGAGAAGCCAATTCACCACCACTTTCCTCTGTTCTAAAATATACAACAAACTCACTCCCATCAGGCATTATAAAAGACTTTAAAACTTAAACTGTGGTTAAAAACAAAAAGTTCTACCGTACAAGTCATTCTGCAGAAAGATTAAATCTTCACTGAAAGAAAGGGCACAATTATACACACTCATAAACACAGTTCAGGTAACATCTTTGCAAAATGAAAAAAACAGGTTATCCATCAGATTTTAATTGTTAAAAATTTTAAATAAAACAGATGCACAAAATACACCGAGTTTGCTTTTAAGCAAAGCCCAAGTAATGTACCATTTAAACCCTGGAGAGGTGCTGAACAGAATTAGGGTGTGCATTTCATGAGGTAAAGGGACAGGGTGGTGTGACCACGGTCAGGTGGGACACCTAGGCACCCACCCACAACAAGGATGCACCCGGGGGGCACACACGGGGCACTCAGGTGACTGGGCACTGACCATCCCGTCATCTCAGGAGGAAACACCCTGCCTCTGGAGACAGCAGTCTTTAACAAAACTGGCCTCCAACACGATGAAATGGAGCAGACAGGCCATCTGTTGAACAGGTAGACGGGCTCTAAAACATGCTGTCGCAACGGTGAACTCTGATGACAAGCCAGTGCCCTCAGCGTGGAGGGGCGCCACAGCAGGGCTGGCTCGCCGCCTCGTCTCCAGGCGCTGCCGCCACCTGTGAGACTGTCCTCCTCGGTGCGAGCCTGGGGCTGGACGCTGTGTGCAGGGCATCCTTGCCCCCATGTGGCCCCTCACCCCGCCATGCCACGGCCGGGGGGATGCCAAAGGGATTCCATTTTCATCTTCGGGCATGAATTTCAGTAATTAGCACTTCTCCACAGGGTATTTTCTTTCCTAACTACTAAGTCCTTCTTTTCCTGTGTACTAAAACACGTCAGCTAGTTCTGATCACCCTGGGTAAGCCAGTAAGGTGGAGTCGTAACACTACATCCATGAAGGGAGTGCACCTGTGTCCCTCTCCACCGCTGCCCTCCTGGCTGCAGGGTAGGGAAAGCACAGCAACGCAGACAGAGCACACGGCTAAACCCAGCAGGAGCCCCTGCCAGAAACCAGCACCTACCGGAAGGTTCCGGGCCGAGTCCAAGTACAAGATGAGCAGCGAGGAGGACAGCCCGTCATTGGCTTGGTCTTTGTCAGCTCTGATATCTGTCAGCACCTACAGAGAAAGGGAAAAGCCTTAGCAGGTGGGTTTCCAAGCTTCCTGTTTCTATCTAATTATGCCTACACTGCTCAAGAAAACAAGGGAGATGGAGAAATAAGCATCCCATACACGCAGTACAGAGAATGAACATGACAAGGTTCCACTCAGATCAAAGTGCTCAGGTGACCTGAGGCTCCCCCAGTCCCTGCAGGGCACCCAAGCACGAGCCCTGAGACCTCCGAGAGCCTGCGGATGCCTGCAAACTCCCGCTGGCTCTAATCTGTGCCGATGCCACCGCGGTGACTCACAGCATGAGAGTCGCGTTACCGCTCCAAGTTTGTAAGTGAGCAGCAGCAGTTTCAGGCACTAATCTTAGTGCCCAGGACTGCAGGCTGCCGTGGGGCCCCTCCAGCACCTGCTCAAGGTTCGACGCGTCAGGCATGAGCGTGAGCCACTCCAGCTTCAAGTGCAGCTTCCCTCTGGGCACCTCGTCCAGGGTGAACCACTGCAGAGAAAGTGAGACCGGTCAGCCAAAGCCCTCCTGGATCAGACACATGAGCTGAGCAGTCTTTACAAACCCAGAAGGCCCGAGTCCTGCCATTTTTAGCTCCAGGCCTGAGAAGGAGCTGCTGGCCCCAGAAACTGACAGCAGGGGCCGCTCTGTGTGTTAACTCACTGACTCCCAATGCCATCCCTGTCTGACATGCAAGGACTCAAACGTCCTCTCGTACTACCCAGCACTACCAGGATTCTACGTATGGACATCCATAGAATTTAGGGGCGAAGAAAAAATATAACGTTGATCCCAAGTACTGAATTTCAGAATCAGACATGCTAACAAGTGTGCTTTTCCTTATGACTGTATAACAATAATTGGTTCACACTCGTTTCAGCTTAAAAGCTATCAGGCTGTTAACTGAGGACGGCGCTCAAACACTCGGCGTTAGGAGAGACGTCCGAGTGCAGGGCGTGTTTGGTGGGCCCAACGCAGCACACAGCACACGCGATGGCAGGACAAACTGCAGACGCCTGTCTAGGGTGTGCTGTGTGCAGCTGAGAAGAGTTCTCAACAGAGATTTGCTTAACTGCGCCTTACTTATCCAAGTCTTACCCATCTTTTAGCAGCCATCACAAACTTCCTTCCTTATCCTTTTTATTCTGATAGCAGCATCTTGCTTGAAGCAGCGTCTGTGGCTGTCAGTTCATGATGCGTTTGTGGGTGTCTTTCCTGGGACAATGTCTCATCAACTGCACTGTGCTGCTCTGCTATGACTCCCAACTACCTTTTAAGGCCCGATTCTTGGGAGCTTCTACCAGACTCTGCCCTGACTCCAAAGCAGACCATGACTGCCTGAAACAAAGTGGGTGTGTGTTTGGATCCTTGAGGATTTTGTTTCTGGCAGGTGCTGATTTATTTTCACTTCGCTGGTACTGGAAGGCCTAAGTTCTCAACGTCTGTGAGCGGCTGTTCTCAGACCACCAGGGATGGTGGCAGTGGGTACTCTCCATCAACACTCACGAAATAGAACAATACTCAAAGGAAACTTACTTCATCTAAAAGGCGCTCCTTTTCAACTTCAATAAGATCAATCATAAGACTATAGAAATAACAATACAACAACTTTAGAACACAGAAAACCACTTCTGAAAACTGAAATAAACTTAAGCATTACTCTATGAAAAAGTACTCCAGAAAAGCAACAGAATGCTACAGTTTATCAAGAAACAAGCTTCATCCTCCAAGCTTCCTCAAGCTTCCACCCGGGTGTGAAGTGAGCAGGGAACACGCAGCGCGGCACGGCTGAGGTCAGGGCTGGGAACGCTGGTCCTCCCCACAGGCAGTGAGTGGTCTGGAGGCGCCCCGGGCATGTGAGCATGTCTACAGGTGAGCCTGGGGCGTGCTAGTCTACAGGGGAGCTCCGGGGCGGGGCGGGCAGGTCTACAGGGGAGCCCAGGGTGTGCGGGGCAGACGCATTCGACCAGGGTGGGTGGGACGTCCTCTCTCTGAGCCACACCCGCTGCTCCGGATCGGACTCCGTAGCGGTGCGCTGAATCAGGCGCTGACCACCTTTCTAGCCCTGATTCCTCAGCTCTGACCGGCACCTCTAGGGCCGCGAAGGCGACCCCGACAGCCCGTCCCACTTCCCTCAGTAGTCCTGCTCTGCTGGGAAGAGTGAGGCGGCAGGAGCCAGAGCCGAGCAGGGCGGGACGATCGCACGCCTGTCTTCTGCAGCCTCTCCTCTCTGTCCCTGCGCGCTGCCCCGCA
The DNA here is from genome assembly GCF_003369695.1 of Bos indicus x Bos taurus. Taxonomy (NCBI): domain Eukaryota; kingdom Metazoa; phylum Chordata; class Mammalia; order Artiodactyla; family Bovidae; genus Bos; species Bos indicus x Bos taurus. The sequence continues at coordinate 445,829 of NC_040079.1, read as the reverse complement.
CGGCCCTGGGTCCCCTGCTCCACTACAGACGCCAGGGGCCCAGCCAGCCCCCGGTCTCAGCCCCTGACGTCGGAATCTAACAGAGGCGTTACTGCAAATCTCATCTGTTCGTTGCCTTGCCTACAACCTTTTGGTTGTTCTTCGATAAAGGGTCTCACAAATGAATTCTGAGGTCACAGCCTAACACACAGGCCATCCTTGATGAAACCATTTACCCTTCTATCTTTTTTGCCACAAGAAATTCAGTTATATAGGCTAAAGTGTGTTTTTTGATAGTTCATATTTTTTCAGCTGTACATGTTCAATTTAAGTAAACAAGTCAGTATTTATTTTACCAATATATAGGCACAATGTAAATTACTATCTATCCCCACCTCCATAGGCCAATAACAAATCAGAAGTTCACAAACCTGTTTCTAGAGCCTGGAGCCCAGCGGCCTGCTGGGTGCAAGGCTGGGGAGCTGGGCTGCGTGCGGGGCCGCAGCTGGTGGCTGAGCACTTAAATGGAGCAGCACAGCCAAGAAAGTGAATTTCAAGTTTTGTTTAACTTAGCTTTCCTTTTCTTACTTAAATGTAAAACTTGTTTTAGGAACAAAAAACATGTTTTAAGAGGTCTAAGGTGAAACAAACCTAGCATCAAAAAGCCATTTTAACACACATGTAACATGTAATAAACCTGCTCTGATGTTACAAGTTTAAGAGTGACTATCAAAGAGGAAGAGTCCACACCCTCGGTCACGGAGGACTTACCTTCCGAGGAAGTCATCCTTGTCTGGGTCTTCGTCAAAGAGCTCGATCTCCAATTCCTGTCCGGGATGTTCATAGACCAGAGCCTGGAAGGTACCAGTGCATGGCTGTCTCACCCTTACGAGCGTCTGTTCTGAGTTGTAACCGCAGCTGACATCGGCGCCAGCAGCTGCTCCGCGCTCAGGCCCCACTATCAGACCTGGGACATGGTTGATGGCAGAAGCCCCTGGGAACTCCCCTCGCATATGGCACTGCGCTTGCTCCCACTTATCGGGGCTACAGGCTCGGACCTCTCACCACTCCTGCAGCAGCCCCAGGCAGGGCTGGCCCCTCACCACCACACAGAAGTTGGGAGGTCCAGCAACAGACAGGGCAGGGAGGACCAGAAGCTGGTGGGGTAAAAAGTATACCCTCTTCCAGTTCTTTCCAAGCCGCATGCCCTGTGATGCAGCAGTTCACTCCGAGAGGCACTCTCTGGGGGCAACTTGGCCAAGTGCACCAAATGCAGCCCCATGGCACCCAAAAGGCACTGGTTACAGTGCTGAGCCCAAAGGCCAGATCCCTCGTGTAAAGACATGAGGGCGTCCTCTCACGTGAGTGGCTGTACCTGGGACATGAAGAGATGTCCAGATGCACTAACTGCAAACTTACACAGCAGTACATAACTAACCTCATCGTGGAGTACTCTGTGTGTTAGTGGCCAGTTATTTACTGAGATAGCTTAATGTAATTAAGGTTTAAAATTGTGTGTGAGGCAGGGATACAAGGTGAAGCACGTTTAAAGACTGAAAATCAAAGCAAAGAGAATTGCGCACTGAACAAGCACACCACCACCACACGGACCCCAGGAAGGGCGGGAGCGGACTCTGGGGAAGGGTGGGAGCAGACCCCGGGGAAGGGCGTGAGTGCACCCTGGGGAAGGGCGGGAGCAGACCCCGGGGAAGGGCGTGAGTAGACTCTGGGGAAGGGCGGGAGCGGACCCGGGGAAGGGCTCACGGCACCCACCTCTCACCTCGCACCAAGCACTCGCCACTCCCTCACCTCATACACCTCGTTCCACTTCGGACTGAGGTTCTCCTTGATGACTTTGCTTTGGAAGATCTGGTTGCCAACTCGAATCACTCCGTAGGGGTCTGACTTCCCCTTGACAAGTCCCTTAAGGTAAGTGTCTTTTCCTTGAAGATCCTGAGCTTCAATAAAATGTATCCTCAGGACACCCTGGAAAGAAGACAGAGCAGACTATTCACCGGTTCACCCACACACCTGGAGCAGAGGCTGGCTTGGGGACAAGACAGAGCCTGTCCCCTGAGCAGACAAGGCAAACACGAGCGCCTCGGGTGCAAGACCAGGGCCCAAGGCTCTGACCAGAGGCCAGAGACGGAGACCCTCCTGGGAGGGAGGGGCCCCGGCTGGGCAGGGCCGACGGCAGGAGCGAGGCAGGCGACACAGGGCCCCATGGGCCCGGAACAGTGCAGTGTCCTGGTAGGGATCCCATGGGCGGTAACTGCAGTGGAGACCAGCACCCCAGGATGCAGTAGACTCTTCCTAAGGCCTTCATACCCACCGATCACTGTGCTGCGTTTTTAGAATAATCCTATGAAATACTGTCATTAAACCTATTTTATGGATAGGAAACTGAAACTCTGAGATACATATACTCACAGACAACATGGTTCTCTTTCCCTAAGATGTTGCTTAATTGATAAAATACCCACCCTTTACCTTGTGTTCACCTGTGTCCAAGGTAAACACAAGTGGTAAAGTTATCTTTAGAGGGGGTAGCGTTCTATACCATCAACACTTTAAGTTACCAGGTACTGTTCATGAACCAATCAGCATAGGATGACACATATTTTTATAGATAAATATATGCAGATGACACCACCCTTATGGCAGAAAGTGAAGAGGAACTGAAAAGCCTCTTGATGAAAGTGAAAGAGGAGAGTGAAAAAGTTGGCTTAAAGCTCAACATTCAGAAAACGAAGATCATGGCATCTGGTCCCATCACTTCATGGGAAATAGATGGAGAAACAGTGGAAACAGTATCAGATTTTATTTTTTGGGGCTCCAAAATCACTGCAGATGGTGATTGCAGCCATGAAATTAAAAGACGCTTACTCCTTGGAAGGAAAGTTATGACCAACCTAGATAGCATATTCAAAAGCAGAGACATTACTTTGCCAACAAAGGTCTGTCTAGTCAAGGCTATGGTTTTTCCAGTGGTCATGTATGGATGTGAGAGTTGGCCTATTAAGAAAGCTGAGTGCCAAAGAATTGATGCTTTTGAACTGTGGTGTTGGAGAAGACTCTTGAGAGTCCCTTGGACTGCAAGGAGATCCAACCAGTCCATCCTAAAGGAGATCAGTCCTGGGTGTTCACTGGAAGGAATGATGCTGAAGCTGAAACTCCAATATTTTGGCCACCTCATGCGAAGAGTTGACTCACTGGAAAACACCCTGATGCTGGGAGGGATTGGGGGCAGGAGGAGAAGGGGACGACAGAGGATGAGATGGCTGGATGGCATCACCAACTCGATGGACATGAGTTTGAGTGAACACTGGGAGTCGTTGGTGGACAGGGAGGCCTGGCGTGCTGCGGTTCATAGGGTCGCAAAGAGTCGGACACGAATGAGTGACTGAACTGAACTGATACTTATAAAAATAACAGCCAACCTCCTGTTTACATTTTCACAAATCTAATGCTTAGACATTGTGGCCACATATTTAAGCGGCAAGGAGGGTGGATCCGGGCAGGCTCAGACAGTCCCCAGTGCTCAGAGAACACAGAGCCCATGGCCTAGGAGCAGGAGGATTCCTACGTGCAAAGGCAGGCCTGCGTTCCCCGAGCTGAGGATGCTAAGTGAAGGAAGAAAGACATCCCCACCTCACCCGTGTCCTATCACACCTGCTGAGTGCCAGCAATATGACTAACTGGGATGTGAGGACTGGAGTGCTGTTACTTTGAAAAAAGTAGGACTGCTCATGAATGTTTGTTGGTCTGTGCACTGTTACTAAGATCGAGCTTACTAGAAGGGTAACAGACAGGGGGAAAGGCTGGCTACTTCTACTTCATGAAACAAACTCTGAACTGAGCCCAGACACCATGTGACAGGCTGCCTACTCCACCTCTGGAGCCCACGGTCAGTGAGATCACACGGGTGGGACGCAAACCATTAGGAGCAGCCCTCCGAGAACGTGCTCTGGGCCTCAGACAGGATTCCACACCATGGCTGGCGGGCTCACGTGGTCTCGGGCTGAGGTTGTTTAGTTTACTCAAATGAAGGTGCCTCCAAGATGTGTGGTCACCTGTGTGAGGCACCACCCCAACCTGCAGATGAAGACACTCTGAGGGATGTGATCCCAGAGTGAAGCTGCCGCCAAGCCCCAGGCCGTGACTCAGCCCAGCCCTGCCCACTCACTCCGTCTAGGGGGCTTAATACCCACGGCACGTCCGCCCTGAAGGACTCCACAGACGACCGCTCCTCACGCCTGGCAGGAGCCTGGCACAAGGTTCCCAGCTCAGGCTAAAACGTACATCTTACACACAAGCAGAAAGTGCTTTCTGAGGCAGTAAATAAGTTGTCACAGCTGTCCTTTACAATTTGCAGTGACATCTGCAGAATTAAATTCCTGTGAGCACCTCTGAGGTTTAAGAACTGCCCGTAAGTCTCCGAAAGCTTTAGGCCAAATGGCCCTTAGCCAACCTCCTAAGGACGAGCAGGACAGACCACTTTTACAGCATCAAGATCTACATGGCAAGGTCATTGTTAGAAGAAATACAAGAAGACTCAGCACCCATGTACGTGAAAAGTTCCTTCAGTCTATTTTAAGTGTTAATGAACACATGCTTACCTTTGGTACAGGAAATCGCAGCTGAGCTATTTGAACTTCGCTGACAAGAGGGACCGTGATTCGATTGGGAAGCACCAGATAGTTTGATATTATATCCAAAATGATAGTATCTGATAAACCACTGTTAGGTGGGAGGTTAAAAAAAAAACAACAATGATCAGACATTTCATGTTAGTTACCACCCGTAACAGCGAACTTGGCATAAACATGATACAATATCCCACCAACAGGTCAGAGCTAGTTCCCCTAACACAGTGTTCATGCTGCTACGGTGACACTTATGTGGGATTTATTCTGAGAACATGAGGTAATATTCTGGCTACATTTCTCAATGTCCTAAATCACACTCATACGTTTGTTTCCATATAACTTTATCATTGATTTAACACTGAATATACATTTAATTAAATTTCTTATTTTAACATAAAATATTTCAAACATACATAAAAGTGCAGAGAATATGAAAACAAACATTTACTCATTTCACATTTATTACATTAAATTCATCTTTCTTGTCATATATGTGGAGCTCCTAATGAAGTACAAGAATTTACAGTTCATTCTTCTTTACACTTTATTAGGTACTGAATACTGTAATCAGTTTGAAACAGTATACACCACTGCACAGAGAATTCAGTAGTAGGAATAGAGTTGTGGGGGCTAAAGAAACTGATGTACTTTCAATATCCTTTTTGTCTGTTCCTTGTAAATGTGTGTGAGTGGAGAGTCAGGGGTCTCTGCAACACCACTCCTGAGGGCCCAGAACCTGAACCGCATAGCTGTGCGAGAGCACCTTTAGCCAGAACAGCAGAGTCCTAGAAGAAACTTACTTCTTGCCAGTACTTCTCAGATGTCAGCATTACGGACATGGCAGATGTAAAGCAACCACAGCTGGAACATCCCCTGGGACACAGTGACAGTCCTATCGCGCCCTGAGAGATGACCGAGCCTCGCTGCAGGCTGGGGTCCAAACGCCAACCAAGGCGTGGAGGCTCAGCGCCAGCCCTCTCAGTTCAACGTGGGAACCACGCTCCCCAGACAGCTCTGCTCTGTGAAGAGGCCAGTAAACCAGCGTCTACACTCCAGAGGGACTCGGAGGGCGTAAGCTGGCAGACACTGGATCGGTGCTCACCAAGCTGACGACGGAGGGGTCCCTCAGAGCTTAGCACCCAGCACCCTCAGTCCAGGCAATCTCCCTGCAGAAGCATGAGTTCTGTTTATTTCGAAAAATCTACTGAGACAGAAGGCCCCTCACTGCTGACGCAAGTGCTTCAGGACCTGCTCGCTGCCCTGGGGGTGGGCTGCGCCTCACCTCCCGCTGACGCCTGTGCCGCCAGCAGAAGGCCCAGATGGCACCTCCACCGACGGCTCCCTAGCAGGCTGCACACCCCCCGAGTCGCCGCAGGGCCCAGCACACAGCACAGCTTCCTCACGCCTTCCGCCCTCCCGGTCTTCCTGACCCGGCCCTGCATCACCTACAGCCTTCACCCCTCACACTCGGGTTAGGGCTCCTCACGCAACAGTGGCGGGGAGCTCGAACACGCATGGTGACGTGAAGTGACTCAGGGCATCCTGCCGCCTCCTCACCCCTCGGCTTCTGTTCTGCAGTCAATGAAGGGAGCAGGCAGACGTTCATTTAGTAAAGCTTGGGGCAAGATTTCATTGTGTTAGGTTCAAAGTTATTAAATATTTACTTTTACAAGATAAGGTCTGCCACAGCTGTTGCCTGATAAAATCTTCACAAAATAGTGGCCCAAGTTTTACGTTAAGTACACATGCATATATTTTATCGCATGAAATTGACATAATTATATATAAGTGATGTCATATATAAATATATGTAATTTTAAAGGAGTATTTTACTATATTTCTTTTATACCATGGTCTCATTTTTGCATGGTGTGTGTCTGTTTCCACCTGTATTTCTAATATATATGCATATATATTCTTAACAATATATGCAATCCTATATATACCTAATATGTAAGAATATGTTTTATATGTGTATAAAAATCTACATATAGAATAACAGCTAGAAGGTATGCCACACTGAGTCTGTCTTCATATAAATCCACGAAATGAACCGAAGCTGTATCTGCACGTGTGTATCTGTGTGTCCTTGTGTACGTGTGTTTCTCCCTTTCCACTGGTTTGGGACTGACTCCAGAGCTGCGGGCTCACGGCCAGGAGCCACCCACCGGCTCTCTGCGCCACAGCGCGACCTGCAGAGGAGACGCCTGACGAGCATGGGTCGCGGTGCTGCGGGGAGGCAAGCAGGATCCACGTTCTTTTCTGCACTAAAGGACAGCAGGGATTTGCTGCTTTGGCCACTGACCAGCACCCTTTCCTCCAACTCCGGGAGTCCTTCCTTTGGGGGACTTCCTGTCCTTCACTGCAACTTTTTCAAGTCACTCTCTGCCTCCTCTCAGGGTGGGCATGAGACCCAGACCTGATCATCAGAACCAGGAAAATTTGTCCAAGGAAAGGCGGACAAACAGAGGTCAACTCTGAAACTTTTGCTGGAACTAGAGGGACATTTGCTGGAATCTTCTCCTGAGGTTGCTAAGCATGCCACAGAATAGAAGCCAGAAGCTGCTACTTCACAGCAAGAGCCTGCCTGGCAACAAAGCCACAGAGAGAAAACGGGGGTCAGGAGGTGTCCTGTGGACATTAGCGTCCAGCCCCGTCTGGCCACCTGACAGGGCCGCAGGCCACACCCAGCACCCAGAGCAGGCACTCCCCGCCTGCATGGTGGATGGAAGAACAGACTGTCAAAACCTTTTCTCGCTTAATGAAGACCAAGTGAGCTGGGTTTGTTCTTGAAAGCAAGAATGCTAACCAACCCTTTTACAAAATTCTTTTAAAGCTGTCCTTTCCAAGAATCTTTTAAAGATAACGGTACTTTTCTATATCCAATAAATCACAGTACCTAAAAAAGTTTTATTATTACAACTATGCCTCAGCTTATTAAAGTCATTTTTTCCTGATAATGAAACAAAATAAAATTCTTTCTAATGGCCACTTCAAGGAGATAATAAATACAAAGGAATAGAAAAAAAAGCAGACTGAACCAAGGCTTTCATAATTCAATTTTCTAAGCAAAATAGGGAAAAGAACAGCACAGATTAACAAAGTGTCCACCAGGAACACATGCACCTGTAACCAACACTTCACTCGCTTTAACCTTCAAACGCACTTTAACCTTCAAACGCACGGTAAGACCAGAAGAAGCGGGTTCCTGCTTGGTGCTGACTGACAGTCTGCCGCTGTCGCCTTCCATCTTGGAGGACAGACGACCTGCAGCCTGACTAGGAAGCCTCACCGTCCTCACAGGAGGGACGTGCCCCGAAGGCTTCACAGCTCGTCTGGAAGGAATCCTCACGGTTCAGACACTAGAGCACACGGAAGAGCAAAGACTCCCAGCGCACCCCGCAGCCGCATGTCCGGGCTGACTCCTCCCCGCCCAGGAGGAGTGCATCAAGGCAGAGAAGGCAGGAAGGGATGGGGCAGCACAGCTTCAACGTAGCCAGAAAGGGCTTAAAAACTTTTTAAACTTTTCTTTATTTTTCTGGTATATTAAAACACCAAAACTGGAAAGACACCTCATGACAAATGAAATGGCTCCAATGAGCCCCAACAGGGCTCGAGTGCAGCTGCAACCCAGAGCCTGAGATGCAACTCGAGTTCCGGAGCCTGAGCGCCCTGCCTGAAAGGCACGGACGCTGGCTGGGAGACGGCGCTCAGCCGCTGGGCTGTCTCATGACGCCGCCAACGCACATGCCATCAGCAAGCTGGCCACAGGGCACGACAGAGTACTTACTTCAATCCAGGAATGTCGAGAAGATTAGTCAGTCCTGTCCAGTTAATTTCTAAAAGCTGTTTTTAAAAAAACGGCAAATATAGTAAGTATGCAAACTACTTCTAATTATCATTATCAAATTATACAAGTCTTTTCTTTATAAATGAAATGGGCTACTCAGTACATAATGCTGTCCTATACCTTGATTTTCACTTTATAAAATATCAAAGCTGTTGTCCCTTATTGGTACTGATAGCTTGCCTGTTCTTATGTTTTTTGATATCATAATTTTCTCCAGTAAAATCATAATTATTTATATACCCACCCTCCTATTGATGAGCACTTAGAATATGTGCAGTTTATCCTTTTTGTAAGTAATGGTCATAGCAAATACCCTCTTCCAACAACACAAGAGATGACTCTACACATCTACATAACCAGATGGTCAATACCAAAATCAGACTGATTATATTCTTTGCAGCCAAAGATGGAGCAGCTCTAAACTGTCAGCAAAAACAAGACCGGGAGCTGACTGTGGCTCAGATCGTGAACTCCTTATTGCAAAATTCAGGCTCAAACTGAAGAAAGTAGGGAAAACCACTAGGCCATTCAGGTATGACATAAATCAAATCCCTTATGATTATACAGTGGAAGTGAGAAATAGATTCAAGGGACTAGACCTGGTAGAGACAGTGCCTGAAGAACTATGGACGGAGGTTCATAACATGGTACAGGAGGTGTGACCAAAACCACCCCCAAGAAAAAGAAACGCAAGAAGTAAAAGTGGTTGTCTGAGGAGGCCTTACAAATAGCTGAGAAAAGAAGAGAAGCAAAAGGCAAAGGAGAAAGGGAAAGATATACCCAACTGAATGCACAGCTCCAGAGAACAGCTAGGAGAGATAAGAAAGTTCTCTTAAGTGAACAATGCAAAGAATTAGAGGGAAACAAAAGAAAGGAAAAGACTAGAGATCTCTTTATAAAATTGGAGATACCAAGGGAACATTTCATGCGAAGACAGGCACAACAAAGGACAAAAATGGCAAGGATCGAACAGAAGCAGAAGAGATTAAGAAGAGGTGGCAAGAGCACACAGAAGAACTACACAAACAGCTCTCAATGACTCGGATAACCACGATGGTGTGATCACTCACCTAGAGCCAGACATTCTGAGGGGGCCTTAGGAAGCATTACTATGAACAAAGCTACTGGAGGTGATGGAATTCCAGCTGAGCTATTTCAAATCCTAAAAGATGATGCTGTTAAAGTGCTACACTCATTATACCAGCAAATTTGGAAAACTCAGCAGTGGCCACAGGACTCGAAAAGGTCAGTTGTCACTCCAACCCCAAAGAAAGGCAATGCCAAAGAATGTTCAAATTACTCTACAACTGCATTCATTTCACATGCTAGCAAGATTATGCTCAAAATCCTTCAAGCTAGGCTTCAGCAGTACATGAACCGAGAACTTCCAGATGTACAAGCTGGATTTAGAAAAGGGAGAGGAACCAGAGATCAAATTGCCAACATATGCTGGATCATAGAAAAAGCAAAGGAATTCTAAAAAAACATCTACTTCTGTTTCACTGACTATGCTAAAGCCTTTGGCTGTGTGGATCACAACAAACTGTGGAATATTCTTAGATGGGAATACCAGACCACCTGACCTGCCTCGCGAGAAACCTGTATAGGAGTATGTCAAAGCTGTATATTGTCACCCTGCTTATCTAACTTATATGCAGAGTACAGCATGGGAAATGCCAGGCTGGATGAATCACAAGCTAGAATCAAGATTGCAAGGAGAAATATCAACAATCTCAGATATGCAGATGATACCACCTTAATGGCAGAACGTGAGGAGGAACTAAGGAGCCTCTTGATGAAGATGAAAGAGGAGTGTGAAAAAACTGGCTTAAAATTCAACAATCAAAAACTAAGATCATGGCATCCGGTCCCATCACTTCATGGCAAATAGATGGGGAAAAAGTGGAAACAGGGCCAGATTTCATTTTCCTGGGCTCCAAAATCAATGTGGATGGTGACTGCAGCCATGAAATTAAAAGACACTTGCTCCTTGGAAGAATAGCTATGAAAAAACTAGCCAGCGTATTAAAAAGCAGAGACATCACTTTGCTGACAAGGTCTGTATACGCAAAGCTATGGTTTTTTCAGTAGTCGTGTATGGATGTGAGAGTTGGATCATAAAGAAGGCTGAAGGCCAAAGAATTGCTGCTTTTGGACTGTGGTGTTGGAGAAGACTCTTGAGAGTCCCTTGGACTGCAAGGAGATCCAACTAGTCCATCCTAAAGGAAATCAACTCTGAATATTAATTGGAAGGACTGATGCTGAAGCAGAAGCTCTGATACTTCCGCCACCTGATGTGAAGAGCTGATTCACTGAAAAAGATCCTGATGCTGGAAAAGTTTGAGGGCAAGAGGAGAAGGGAGTGACAGGATGAGATGGCTGGATGGCATCACTGACTCAATGGACATGAGTTTGAGCAAGCTCAGGGAGATAGCGAAGGACAGGGAAGCCTGCTGTGCTGCAGTTCATGTGCTGCAAAGAGTCAGACATGACTTAGCAACTGAAGAAGAACAACAACAAAATGGTTCAGTGAATATCTTTTTACACACGTGTTCTTACAGGGACCAGCATTCAAAAAGTTGAAGCTCTGGTCAGAGATACATGTTCATTTTTATGCTGATATACACTACCTTGTTGTTCAGTTGCTAAGGCATGTCACTGCCTAATTGCTCTAATATTGTACCGATTTACATTTCCATCAAAATTGTATGAAATGTACTTTCTTTACAGCCACACCAAACACAGATGTTAAAAATCAGTCTATTTGGCAGTTAAAGAATGGTTACTCCATCACTATTTCAAACAGCATTTTCCTGATATTTGGAGAAGGGACCAGCTACCCACTCCAGTATTCTGGCCTGGAGCATTCCCTGGACTGGACAGTCCATGGGGTCGCAAAGAGTTGGACACGAGTGAGTGACTTTCACTTTCACTTTTTTCCTGATATTAGTGGGATATGTTCCATTCATTTAGTCAACTCTTGTATTTTTTTTGCTCAGTTTTCTAGTGGGTATTTCAGAGAAGGCAATGGCACCCCACTCCAGTACTCTTGCCTGGAAAATCCCATGGATGGAGGAGCCTGGTAGGCTGCAGTCCACGGGGTCGCAAAGAGTAGGACACGACTGAGCACCTTCACTTTCACTTTTCACTTTCATGCACTTGAGAAGGAAATGGCAGCCCACTTCAGTGTTCTTGCCTGGAGAATCCCAGGGACAGCGGAGCCTGGTGGGCTGCCATCTATGGGGTCACACAGAGTCGGACACGACTGAAGCAACTTAGCAGCAGCAGCAGCAGCTAGTGGGTATTTATCTTAGAATAATTTCTATATAGTTGGCTGAGATTCCATTAAACAGATGTGGACAGGTAAGAAGTACTGATGAAAACACGGCTTCTCCTGTCAAGGTGGGTCCTGCACGTAATGCAGCCACTTCTGCTTTACACGCAGAAGACGCTCAGCGAAACTGTATGGCCTCTGTCACTTACACACACCGGAGTGACAGAGCTGGGCAGTAAGCAGCTCTAAGTATGCACTGAAGGGTCAAGATTCCTTTGGACAAACCCAAACGCAAAAGCAACAACTTTAATAAAGTCCTGAGAAACTAACCTCCATAGCACTCCCTGGTGGTTTAGTTGCTAAATTGTGTCCAACTCTTGCGACACCATAGACTGTAGCCTGCCAGGCTCCTCTGTCCATGGGATTCTCCAGGCAAGAATACTGGAGGGGGTAGCCATGCCCTCCTCCAGGGGATCTTTCCAACCCAGGACGCAAACCCAGGTCTCCTGTCTTGCAAGCAGATTCTTTACCGACTGAGCTAAGAGGGAAGCCCATGGACGCCCTAGACCATGACGGCGATCTCTAGATGCATCTGCCACTAAAGGGAACAGGAGACTCTGAAGAAACGGCTGATTTTGGGTCTGGGGCAAAAACTGCTAACATGAACCTGGGGCATCCTGCTGAATCAGAAGGTCAAAGAAACTCTCAATGGCCCTCCCAAAGGGCGATCACGTCGAGGGACTAAAACTAGATTATAAGCTCGGGTAACAGAGCACCTACTTGCAGGACACTTGTCAAAACGATGAGATGTACCTGAATGCTACCCGAGTTCAGAGAAAAAGAATAATACTAGGGGGATGGGGAAAGAATTCACAGAAGGACAGACTCAGCTGAGTTTGAAGAGATACGAATGCAAGGAAGGCTCCAGGCACGCCCTGAAGGGGGAGCTGGCCTGTCCCTGAGCACAAGGGAGGCCAGAGCACACAAGAGCCAAGCTGGAGGGCTGTGGAGGGAGAGGAGTGTGAGTGACTCTGGGTTTGAGGATGAGACTGAGAGTGTGTGACTGAACAGGTGTCCAGATAAGTGAGAGAGAAAAGTCCACCCAGCCCTAGGGGCAGATCGAGGAAAAGCAAAGAAAATTAGTGCCCTCCCCATCAGCCCTCAGTCTGGATGGATCTCCCTTTGGGAAACTGAAGAGCCAGTGGGAAGCGTTCCCAAAGGAGAGGAAATTACCTCTTTCTGAGGGCTGAGAAGCAGCAGTGAGGGCAGGGGCGGGGCAGGGCGGGGCGGAGACCCCCTGCACCTGGAGCCCCAGCAGCCTGAGCAGTACAGGAGCAAGGGCAGCCTTAGCCATGCCTCCCGAGTGCCCGCTGAGGGCCTGTGGGCCCAACAGAATCCGAACCCACAGACACTGCTCGTTTCAGCGCGGACTGCACGCCAGCCTCCTACACAGGAAGTTTGCTGCAGACATACTGTGGCTCCGCCCTTCCCCAGAGCTCTTGAATTTGCTGGTCTGGGCTGGTGATAAAGGTCAAGAATGTTTTTCTTATGTTTTAACAGCCCTGGGACTTCCAGCTTCCACTTGGGATGCAGCAAACTGGGAAGAGTGTCACTCCTGAATGCACAGACAGCTGAGGTGACAGAGCCACCCTGGGCAGGAGAGCCAGAGCAAGCCCTATGAGAGCCAGAGACAGAAAAAGAAAGGAAAGACAGGCCGGCTGCTCAGAGGCCAGGACAGAACTCCCTCTGCACCACACAGGTGCAGGGTGCTGAGAGCACGTCAGGCCCTCCCAGGGCACAGGGAGGGGCCGCTGAGAGCACCAGCACCCTGGCGGTGTGGCAAGAAGCTCCAAAATAGGGCAGGATATCAACCCCTGCTCCAAGAAACTCAGAGAACATCTGGCAGGATAAATACCCTCAAACTCCCCAGTGGCCCCGTTCTGGGCCCTCCTCAGCGCAGTGGGCTCCAAGGACCCCCCTGCCAGTTTCTGCCTCATCACCTCACTGCTGCCTCCCACAGAGGGTGGCAGGATCAGCCTCCGGGACCCTCTTCAAACGCTGTGTCCTCCGCACTCCTGGTCTCAGGGCCAAGGACCTGTGCCTGGCGCAGCTGGAAGGGGGCAGGCCAGGACAGACGGAGAGGGGAGGCTGGCTCCTCCTCGGGACCATGGCAGCTGGTACTCTGGCCTGTGGCCTGGAGGACCAGAGGCCATGGTCTCGGGGAGAGAGAGCGAAGCAGGCAGAACAGGCCTGAGAAAGGACGGCAGCCACAGTGGCCACGCACCAGTCATCCTGTTCCTGATGCTCGGCTGCAGCCCCTGCGTGGATTCCATGAGACAGCAGGACATGCTCATTCTGTTTTTAAAGTCCCCCCTTCATCCTCCTTCTTTGCTTAATGTACATCAACTGCTTGCTCCTTGGAAGAAAAGCTATGACAAATGTAGACAGCGTACTAAAAAACGGAGACATCACTTTGCTGACAACGGTCCATCTAGTCAAAGCTACGGTTTTTCCAGTGGTCACGAATGGATGTGAGTTGGACCATAAAGAAGGCAGAGAGCCGAAGCTTTTGAACTGTGGTGTTGGAGAAGACTCTTGAGAGTCCCTTGGATTGCAAGAAGATCAAACCAGTCACTCCTAAAGGAAATTAGTCCTAAATATTCATTGGAAGGACTGATGCTGAAGCTGAAGCTCCAGTACTTTAGCCCCTGATGCGAACAGCTGACTCATCTGAAAAGACCCTGATGCTGGGAAGGATTGAAGGCGGGAGGAGAAGCGGCCGGCAGAGAATGAGATGGTTGGATGGCATCACCAGCTCAATGGCCATGAGTTTGAGTAAACTCTGGGAGTTGGTGATGGACAGGGAGGCCTGGCGTGCTGCAGTCCATGGGGTCACAAAGAGTCGGACACGGCTGAGCGACTGAACAATAACAACGTCAGTTGCTGGAGTCCTAGCTAGATGGATTCAATTTCTTTTCACAATCACTCTTAAAGGAAGATATTAATTCCATTTTATAGATGAAGAAACTCAATCTGCGGATCACAGACTCAGAAGACATGTGCTTTGCTACCAGGGAGGACCCCTCGGATAAACACATTCAGAGTGAGCCCAGACCACCTCCTGGAGAAGTTCTAGAAAAGGCCTCCCAATTCAGTCTAGTCTAATCCACACTCCTGAGATGAACCTAAATGTGACCTAAGGATTCTGAAACACCCTCAAGAGCATACCCCAGAGGCAATGCCAATAATGTCAAGTCAGCATGAGTGGGTGGCCACCAATTTCTGGGACATATCCAATGGCAGACAGTGGGTCTCCCTGGCTTTTCCCAGAACCTTCATCCAAACTTACCAAACCTTGACCTCTGCTGTCAGGACCCACCAGAATGCTAAACCTACGTATAGGAAAATATTTTATTTCTTAAATACTTGAAGACTTCTGTATGCCAGGTACTATACTGAGTATTTTTACCCACTGACATTTAGTTGTCAAATCTAATCTTTTACCGGAGGTATTACTGTACTCTCCATGTTACTGATGGGGAAACTGAGGCTTACAGAAATCAAAAACAGTTGGGCCTCAGTGTCCAAGGATCCCAGCTCCATCTCCTCAGATTTAACCAATAATGGATCAAAAGTGTTCAGAAAGAAAAAATATTCCAGAAAGTTCCAAAAAGCAAAACTTGAATCTGCTGCACTAAGGCAACCATTTACATAGCATTTACATTTCAACTATTTACACAGAAGTTACACTGTATTAGGTGTTACTACTGATCTGGAGATGATGTAAAGGATGCAAGAGGCTGTGCAGAGGTTATGAGCAAACACTGCCATTTACTAAGGAACCTGAGCATCTGTGGACCGTGGTTGTGGGAGTCCTGGGGCCATCCCCTGTGGAGACCGGTGGCGGGAGACGGCAGTCTGATCAAAGAACAGGAGGAACCGAGAGTGGGAAGTGAGGCTGGGAGGCCTGCTTCCATCACTGAGCCTGAAATGGGGCAGCACATCCATCCATGCGCTCCACGAGGGCAGCATTTCAGAAACTTGCAGTTTTGTTTTTTATAAAGCAAGTAGCACATTACCAAAACTAAACAAATCAACAAGCAAAACAGTGTACAAAAGTTTCACATTCAAAGATTTCCATATGTCTAAATCATCCAGTCAAAATCCCAAAATCTTTGTTTTTCACTGTGGTGGGGAAGGACTTGGCAGACGGCAGGGAACTGTGCTCTGATATTTTCCAGATGAAAGTGACCGAAAAAGTCCCTTTTCTGTGAAGATTGTGCTTAGGGGCTGTAATTCACCATATAAAGGTACCAGTGATTCTCAACCTCTCACAGCCACATCCTGCTTTTCTGAGTGCTAAAATTTCATTTGGAAATTCGTATTATAACGTTATTTTTACTTTTTGGCTGTGCGGCGTGCAGGATCTAGCTCCCTGAACAGGATAGAATCCCCACCCCCTGCAGTGGAAGTATTGAGTCTCAACCACTGGACCACCAGCAAATTCCCAAACGTATTAGTTTTATAATGAGGAAAAAGTTGTCTATCAAGAGATGTTAAAGCATAAAGAGATGAAAACATACAGGATTCATGCCTCAAAGGGAATAAAGTGAGATAAGCTCTTTTTCTTCACTCTGTTCTTTGGTATGCACACATTCTTGTCAGTGAATGGGAAGAAGAGAATGAAATAAACCTTGACTTACTGGCTTCCTAAGGAAGAAGATAGACAAAGCTCCTACTAAGGGCATGTCTCCAATCAATGGTTCCAGGATCACCCGCATTGTACCATGAATCTAAATTTAAATGGGAAAACAAAGCATTAAGGGAAATAATTTCACAGGCCCTTACTGACTCAAAAGGAGGGTGCAAGATCCTGACAGTGATTCCTGAGCATATGACTTCAGGCTTCTCTAACTTCAAAGAAATTCTGAGTTAATAAAAACTTCACAATTTTCTTCCTGAATAGAGCGCAGAGAATCTGATAAGAAAATGAAACTTAAAAAAGCCTTACCTGTATACTCTGCACACCAGCTCTACAAAAATATCGCTTGATCTCCAGATCGATCTCACAATTCCCTACAAAACTAGCAAACAAAAAGTTCTGATTACATTCTCTTCATCATCACAGACCCAAGCTACAGAATCTGAATACAGTGCTAGTAAAGCCACCAAAACTGGACTGTAGGCAAGCTGTAACCTGCAGGCCAGCTGGGCCAGAGTCCCAGCACCTGGGCTGCGGCAGCCACAGCCCCCAGAGTCAGCACGGCCACACGGAGGGCGAGGCTGGCTGCCTGGCCAGAGGTCTTGGAACAAATGTCACTTCTCAAAGGGCAGCTTCTGGAGCAGTCTCTTGATGGAGTATAGTTTTCATTTGTCTCATAAATAACTCTGTTTAAAACATACACAAAGCTTAGATCATATTTCATCACAAACAATGTGCCCATGCTCCCCCACCGTGAGAAACCAGCAGTGCTCAGGCCCTCAGACACATTACACCTGTTCGAGGCATCAGTTTTACTCAGCAACTGTCCCTTCAATCGTTAATGTGAACACCCATGAACACTGTGTGACGCTGCATGGAAGGCTTCACCTGTCTTTATAAAAACGTGACAGGCCCATAATATTTTTGTGGAACCTGAATGGTTTGATGCCCACCCTTGATTCTAGAAGCAGATCATCTTGCTCCTGCCCTGGAGCATCGGGAGGAATCTGATAATCACAACAGACAGTGTCTAAGCACATGAGCAAAATATCAACAGAAGGCATCTGGGATGAAAGTCTGCCAACAGTCACATTCCTGCCTTAAAAGTCACTGGCAATGGCACCCCACTCCAGTACTCTTGCCTGGAAAATCCCATGAACAGAGGAGCCAGGAAGGCTGCAGTCCATGGGGTCTCTGAGGGTCGGACACGACTGAGCGACTTCCCTTTCACTTTTCACTTTCATGCATTGGAGAAGGAAATGGCAACCCACTCCAGTGTTCTTGCCTGGAGAGTCCCAGGGACGGGGGAGCCTGATGGGCTGCCGTCTATGGGGTCGCACAGAGTCAGACACAACTGAAGCATTTTGTGTGTGTGTGTGTATAGATTCTTTTGGTGAAGAAGGTGCACGCGATCAAGGACACATTTTGGTAGAAGGCTGCTAGCAGTCACAAGAAGCAGATGTCTTCGTTAATGATTGTAGAGTTTTTCTAGCTATGAGAAGATGAAAGAAACTGGGCTCATAAAATCTTCTCTTGAAAATATCGAACTGCTTGAAAGTCAGTTCTGCCAGTCTTCTGAGAGCACAGAGGGCCTCATTCCTGGTCTCTGCTCTGAACTCCTTTCAGGGGTGTGGAAGGGCAGTGACCACAGTGGCTGGGTGACCTCATCCTTGTAGAGGCAGATGGCGAATGACAAGTTTTCTCCACATACCCTAAGACGTGATCATTTTATGTTCTATTATCTCTCAATTACTCCTTCCCCAACTCTACAGGCAGTGATCTAGTTACGGTTCTTGTCTGGAACATAGGAAAAAGTAGAATGCAGACTGCTTCAGAGACATAAATGTCTGAGCTGCATAACTTGCATATGCTGCTATGTCTGCTGAAACCACAAAAGCCAGACTGCAGTCTTCAAAATGGCATCAGGTAACAGACTCATTTCAGTGTTTGTTTAACAAACATGTATCAAGGGCTCCCTCAGTGATGGAATAAGAGAACAGGGTTCCCACCCCCTGAAGCTCACCCTCAGCCTGTGGACAGCCTTGCCAGGTACAGCTGACCCCAAGACAAACACGGGGCTACGTCTTTTACTCCACTCATGACAGCAGTATTTGCAGTGGTGCCAAATGTGTTGAAGACGCAGAGTTTTCCCATATTACATCATCATAACACTCTACGCTTCTTTCTAAAATAAAGGCAATTGGTATGGACTCTGTTCATTTACTACATTAATACACTTTAGAAACTCAAAGATGACACGATAAAAAAAATGACCCTTAATCAAAACAAAACCAACCCTGCTGAGCCATGTCAGTCAGTAGTTGGCACACAGCTGGGCAGGGGCCTCACAAAGCCATAAGCAGGTTCTTGAAGGACAAAGACAAGAGCCAGAGAAGCCCTCTACCACCAGGAAAGGCAGTTGGCAGACCCCTAATCAATTTTTCCCTATTACTTTTTATCGTGGTAAAATATACATAGCATTACCATCTCACTCATTCTGAAGTGCAAGGCGTGGCATTAAGCACATTCAGACTGCTGTGCAACCACCACCACCATCATTTCCAGAACTCTCTTCATCCTGCAAAACTGAGACTCTATGCCCCTCACTCAGTGACTTACATCCTCCCCCCGTCACCGGCAGCCTGCATCCTGCTCTGTCTCTGTGGGTCTGCTCCTCGAGAGGTCTCCCACAGCGGGAATCACACACAATCTCTTTGTGACTGTCCTGCTTCATTTAGCATGATGTCCCCAAGGTCTGCCCATCGCACTGTAGCTGGATGGACACTGCCCACTGTGGCACTGTGCCACTCCTTCTCTGAACAGCCTGAACGATGCTCTCCTGTATGCACACAACACGCCTTCTTACCCATCCAACAGTCAGCGAACACCTGGGTTGCTTCCAGGTTTTAGCTGTGGTGAACAAAGCTGCTATGAACTGAAGTATACAATCACCCCTCTGGGATTTTGTTTTCCACCCTTCTGGGTACGCACCCAGAAGGGGAAGTGCTGGGTCATATAGTCATTGTTCCTTGTTTTAAGGAGACACCACTGTTTCTACAGCAACCGTGCCCTTTGTATTCCCACCACCAACGTGCAGGGGCTCCCATCTCTGCACACTCTCACCCACCATTCTGGGTTGACAGCTGCTGTCTGATGGGTGTGAGGCGCCGCCTCTCGGGTGTTAGCAGTGGCGTCTGCACCCTCTCACGCGCCTGTGAACACTAGTCTATCTGCTTTGGAGAAACGTCCATTCCAGTCCCTTGCTCCTTTCTGAATCACGTTAATTGTTTTTTTGTTGTTGTTGTTGAGTTGTAGCAGTTCTTTATATATTCTGGATCTCAATCCTTTATTATATATTTGATTATATGCGTACATCTGATTGCACTGATTCTATAGATTACTTTGAGTGTTGGCTTTTAACAATATTAAGTCTTCCAAACCACAAACATGAGCTGTATCTCTATGTATTCATGTCGTCTTTAATTTTTCACATCAGTGTTTTGTAGTATTCATTGTACAAGTCTTTCACCGCTTCAGTTAATTTCTAAGTATTTTATTCTTGTTTCTACCGTAAATGAAATTTTCTTAACTTCCTTTCTGGACTTGTTTATTGTTAATGTATAGAATGCAACTATACATTTTTTTGCACGGATTTTGTATCCTTCTACTTTACTACTGCTTCCTTTCCAACAATGTCTGCATTTTGTTTTCTTCACACCTAGTTGCTCTGGAAGAGCTTCCAGTGCCATGCTGGACAACAGTGGTGACGGGGTCCTTGCCGAGCTCCCGAGCTCAGAGGAGTCGTCTCAATTTCTCACCACTGAGCATGCTGCTTGCTGGGGACACATGCCGAGTGCTCCAAGTGCAATAAACAAGCCCAGCAAGCTAACACTGTTTCTGTCTGTGCCCTAGGTGTTTTTATCATCAGAGTGTTGAATTTCAACAAATGCTTTTTCTGCATCAACTGAGATGATGAGGTGGTTTTCCCCTTCACTCTTAATACTGTGGAGTATTACATTGATCACTTACGATGAACCATCCTTACATTCTGGAAATAAATCTCACTTATTCATGGTGTATAATCCTTTCACTATGTTGCTGAATTCAGTTTGTGAGCATTTTCTTGATGATTATGGCATCAATGTTCACAAGGGATATGGGCCTGTAGTTTTCTTGCAGTGCCTTTAATTTCTTTTATTTTAACATGTTCTACGAATGGCAGTTATCTAAGCTGCTGCTGCTAAGTCATTTCAATCGTGTCCGACTCTGTGCGACCCCATAGACGGCAGCCCACCAGGCTCTCCCGTCCCTGGGATTCTCCAGGCAAAAACAATGGAGTGGGTTGCCATGTCCTTCTCCAATGTATGCAAGTGAAAAGTGAAAGTGAAGTCGCTCAGTCGTGTCCGACTCTTCGAGACCCCATGGACTGCAGCCTACCAGGCTCCTCCGTCCATGGGATTTTCCAGGCAAGAGTACTGGAATGGGTTGCCATTGCCTTCTCCTATCAGGGACTAAAACCAGAAAAGCTAAGTTTAGGTCCTCAACAAGAAGCTAGTCCAATTCCAACAAATAGCAGTAAGATATGTGCTCATTCTATTCTCTACTTTATGGGCACAGCTAAGTGACATCACACACCAGTAACTACGACAGACACACAAACTTACCTGATCTGAAGGTCCAGAATAATCTGCCTTTTATCCACATTCTCAGTATACACCTTAACACCATTGATCCTGAGGGGCTGAAACAAAAATTGGCTTCTTTAAAACATAGGAAGGGTAAAGAACACCAAACTCTGACCCAGCAGAGCTGAGAAGACGAGCCTGGGTCCCAGGCCCAGGCGGGAACACTCTGCTTCATGATGCTGTCGTCTCACCCCCAGGACGCCAGGGGCCTCTGGCCCTGAGCACCCTCGTCTGTAAGACACTCAGGAGGGTCCTGCAGACTGAGAGCGGCCCACAGGATGTGGGACCAGCAGGCCATAGAGCGCTGCCTAGCTCAGCAGGCGCTCGGGGCCGTGACCCGGCTTCACTGCCGCCCCAGGACCCTCAGTCCTTGCCTCCTCCAGGGGACTCTGACCCATTCCCTCTAGTCCACCCTTAATACCCTGTCTAAAACAGAAGTTCTTCTCATTTTATCTTTATGTCATAACTTTCTATTTTTTAATATTTTTATAAAAACGGAACTTTTTGAGTGAATCAAAAATATTAACTATATTTTCAACAGATAATACAGGCAATAAGGTGAGAATCAAATGACTATAAAAAGAAAAGGCAGACAATAATAAATTTTATATTTCAACATCATTTCAGAATCTTTTCCCAATTTACTGATTTGAGACCCCCTTCTAAGAAAGTTCGAAACATGACAGCTGGACATGAAAAACTCAAGCTGAAGAACCACCGGGTGCCCACGCTCACTCTGACAGTGAGGGTGTCCTGAAGTCTGATCGCCCAGTCGGCCGCAGGAGCAGACTCCAGGCCCACGCTGCCACCACCCCAGGTCGCAGGGTCTCCGCTCAGGCTCCCGTGCCCCCTCCGGTCCCTGCATCAGACGCCTGGGTCCTCTATTCCTACGAGAAGTCCAAGCACCCTGTGACACTGAGCTCTCTGACCAAACCTGCACTACTCTCAACATTCCTACCTTTTGTCAGCATTAAGTTGAAAGTACACACACAAACATGAATGTAATTCTTTCTGAGACAAACTCAGTTGGAGCAAGAATTCCAAATCTGCATGAACATGAGTGTGCCTGACTGTAAGACACAGCCTGAGTGTTATTTTAAAGGAAAAGAAGGGGGCAGGGCAGGAGGAGGACACGCCTCTGAAACCGTCTGTAACCATCAAAACGCACGCTATTCACCACCCGCCCTTTACAGAAAACCTTGCAACCCCCATTTCACATTCATGTGGCATTCCGGTTTCTAACTGTGCATTCCCACTTGTCGTGGTCCCTTTAAGGGACTGAGGTGAAGTGGAAGCGAGAGGCAGTGTCCCCCAGGAGTCCTGCGCTGGCCCCGTGAGCTGAACAGGGACCACGTCCAAAACGGCAGCACGCTGCAGACTCAGCCAGGAGGGCCACAGCCTGCACGACCCAGCTGGGCAGGACACACACGCCTGTCTCTGCAAACAGATGGACCTCGACAAGGAAAGGCGACTGACGCCTGGGAGTGTGGGCTGGGAGGGAGCCTGGGGCAGGGACACAGCTGGGGTCACGGTCCTCTGCCCCGCCCCCTGGAGCATCCGCAACAGGACGCAGCACGGGGAAGGTGCTCGTGGGGCTCTGCAGCCGCTGACCCCTGGCTGTCGAGTTAGGGTCCTGCAGGGTCGCAGTGTGGCCAAAAAATAAACTAAAAAAAAATACTGTTGAACTCTGAACTCTTATTAGGCATAAAAACAATGTTACCTTGAAATTAATAAAACATTATGTGTCAATTATGCCTCGATAGAAAAAATGCTACCTTCAGCAGTTGCTAGTTACTGTGAACACTGACTTAAAAAAATAAAAAAGGAAACTTGCTGTTATGGTGGTCCCGAGGCTTCCAGCAGTGTTGGAATCAGTGACCATCCTCTGTATATGACTCGATTCCAAGAACAAAGTCCACCTTCCCCTTCCCCTGTGTCACTAAAGCGGTGCTACGAGCCCAGCACTGGAGCCCCGAGTTGCTGTTTTGAAACATGGGGGTGGGAGTGGGGGCTCCTTCCAGCTTGTGTCAACCATTAGTGAGTTTCCACAGAAACCCCGTCTCCTGCAGGACAGTACAAAGGTAACTGTGATGGGAGAACATGCGGCTGAGGGGCCCGCAGGTGGACCTGGACTGACAGAGGCAGCCCCGCGCACAAAGGAGGCGAGTCCCGACAGAGGAGAGACCCCGAGACAGGAGACCCAGGGAGGGCCTGCGCACACAGCCAGCCTTCCAGAAAACAGCTCGCTCTAGAAAGCAATGTGAAGTGGCTTAGCCTTCTCTCCAGTGGTGCACAGGTAAGAAAGCCCGAGAGGAGACAAACCTGCTGCCCCAGGTCCACCCTCGTGAAGCTGAAGGTGCTGAGGTGGGTGTGTGCGCCCCGCACGGCCGGCTCTATGGTTTCTCGAAACAACTTCTCTATAAACTGGCAAATAAAAGGCCACATGTGTTTTACAGTCTGGAAAAGAGAAGGAGTTCAGGTTAAACATGGCTCAGCTGGTAAAGAACCCACCTGCAATGAGGGAGACCTGGGTCCAATCCCTGGGTTGGGAAGATCCCCTGCAGAAGGGAAAGGCTCCCCACTCCAGTGTTCTGGCCTGGAGAATTCCATGGACTGTATAGTCTGTGGGGTCACAAAGACTTGGACATGACTGAGAGACTTTCACTCAGTCAAACAAACAGTACAGTATCTAAGCCATCATGAAAAATCACGCTCGTACAGTTTACCAGAATTTTTGAAAGGCAAAAGCAGGGGGCGTCCTTTTTTGTTATGCAAAAACAGCATCTAAAATTTAAAAATGTATTATAACAATAAACTATTGATTAACCAACCTGTATATTGCAGGAATTAGTTATTTGAGTTAAATATTTTGTTTATGCATATCAGCACATTTAATCATTACTAAAAAGTCAGAAAGGGGCTTCCCCAGTGGCTCATCAGTAAACAATCTGCCTGCAATGCAGGAGCCACAGGAGACAAGGGTTCGATCCTTGGGTCGGGAAGATCCCCTTTAGTAGTGCATGGCGACTCACTCAAATATTCTTGCCTGGAGAATCCCGTGGATAGAAGAGCCTGGTGGGTTATAATCAATGGGGTCAAAGAGCTGGATATGACTGAAGCAACTTGGTATGCACAAACAGTCAGATAATCCTGTAATTTCAACTCAGTGCTAAAAACTTTCTAAAACTGTGTTGTTCTTAACAAACATTAATGAGTTCTCTTTAAGGACGGACTAACTTCCAGTGATTACGTTACGGGTAATCATTACCTACATTAGTTTTTACTACAATTCTAAGGATATATAAAATACAGAGATAAAAGAGATGTATTTCAAAGTATAATGATTTAAAAACATAACCTTTTTAAAAAGGCTAGATTTCTTGGGAGTTATCCCCCTCTTCATAAGAATGTTCTAAAATTTTCACTCACGACTATCATCAAAGTGAGGAGACACAGGGCCAAATGTCCAACTATGAGAGTATTATTAGCTTTCCATGTCAAAGACACAGTTTGCACTGCTTAGAAAAGCAAAGTAACGTCTCAGTTATTTTGAGAGCAGAAGCCAACCCGCTAAGTCCAAATGAGTTCACATATTGTCAACATCCAAATCCCCAAATATGGAAAGGTGGCATCTCACCCTCTAATTCCCACTGATATCTGGTGTTTCGTGTACTCTTCTCTTACCTTATTTAGCCATTCTGCTCTCTCAGTGTCTGGAAAATGAACCTAAGAGAAAAACATACACACGACTTAGCAACTCCTGACAACTCTAAGTAAAATGTCACACAGGCCAGTTAGTATTCTTACTGTATATCTACTCTATGTCTGCGGCTCTTTCACCCCGTGCTGGGAAACCTTCCACAGAAGCGTGTGGCCCAGGCCCTCATGTTGTGAGGACACTCTGAAACCCCTGCCCACCTCCCCGCTGGCCTGAAGAGCACCCACAGAGCCCGAAACCTCGAGCTCATCCCTTAGCACCCCCACCCTCCGTAGGCCTCCAGGCTCAGAGCCTCAGAAGCCCACCTTTCTCTTCCCCTTTTGGCCCAAAGGAGACGGCACACAATGTTCCTTAATTGGCCCCTCTCCACAGAGTCTCCCAAACGAGGATTATAATTACAGTTCTCCATGATGGGGCCTGTATACTGGAGAAAATAAGTGGAGAGGTAGGGAAAAAAAAAAAACAACCCTACTTAGAAATAGCTGAGAAAGTGCTCTTTTTGTCATTAAAACAATCCCTGCAGAAAAAAGGCTAAAGCAGTTTTGAGCAGGGAGTTGTCTAAGAAATGCTCCCATTCCCTTCCAAGAATAAGAACACAATGGCCACACGAACATTCTGAAAATTGCTCTGGGGCCCAACGACAGCCGGGAGCACAGACTGGAGCGCGGCAGTTCTGTCCTGGGGACTGGGGTGGAGGGGGAGGGCAGGGCCCAACGTGACCACACCGACTCCTCTCAGTAACATGCACGCTGCGGCCAGCGAGAGCCAAGCCCCATCCCAGCCTCCGGCTGAGAGCAGCTGCTCAGGAAACGTTATTCTAGGGTACGTGCCCAAGAAGATGCTTCCTTGAGGACCAATTCCACCTCTGAGCCTTGGTCCCCGAGCACAATCCAGGACAGCCAGGTCCTGGCTGGTGAGACCACTGTCTCCACGTCTGTCACGGCCGCACAGCTCCACCTTCCTCGAGCCCACATGCCTAAGACTTGCCCCTTCATGCCGCAGGATGGGAAGCCCTTAATCTGCATGAATCCCAGGGGTGGGCTGGTATGCCTGCAACAAATTTTTCTAAATTAAGTTTTAGCTTGAACCCATTCTGGAACAAAACCAAATAGATGGCAACCTTCCAGAATTAAGGAAAAGGCTCAAGAGTTGAGAAAGATGATGCTTAAGCAGCAGAGATTTAGGAAAGGATGCTGGCGATGCTGCTCCTGTCTGGAGGTCACGTCGCTGCAGAGGAGCCATTTCTACCTGAGGGGAACCGGAGCACAGAAAGGACTGCAGTTCCCCCAGAGGCAGGAGGCTGCGGTGCTGGAGAAAGCTGAGGGCTCTCCAGACCAGCCAGACTAGGTTGCAAGAGATTTAGATCTGGCATGAGGGGTCGGGGGTTGGGGGGCGATGAGGGCAAGGTCTCTTCAAGGTCTTTCAGGTGAACGATTTGGAGGAGCAGAAAGTGAGGAAAGGCAGACGCTGAGGGCTGGCCGATAGACACATCATAAATCTCCCCTGAACTAGGTTTCTGGAGATCAAGGTGGACAATACGACTAAACCATAAACTACTTTTGTGTGTTGTTGTTCAGTCGCTCAGTCGTGTCCAACTCTTTGTGACCCCACAGGCTGCGGCAGAAATCCAGGCTTCCCTATCCTTCACCATCTCCCAGGGTTTGCTCAAACTCATGTCCATGGAGTCAGTGATGCCATCCAACCATTCTTGTATAAAATTATATGAGTAACTACCATTTGGTTCCCCAGGTGGTGCTAGTGGTAAAGAATCTGCCTGCCAGTGCAGGTGATCCAAGAGTTGGGGGTTCGATCCCGGGTCGGGAAGGTCCCCTGGAGGAGGGCATGGCAACCCAGTCCAGGATTGTTGCCTGGAGAATCCCACGGACATAGAAGCCTTGTGGGCTACAGTCTACGGGGCCACAAAGAGATGGACATGGCTGAGCTACTGAGCACCGGACTGAACTACCGTTTACTGAGTATAAACTGCTATGTATGTAGCAGGTGCTGCGCTAAGTTAGTCAGACACATTCCCTGAGTTAATTCTTACAACAAATCTACAAATTGGGACTATTACTATCCCAAATTTACAGGACAGCTACTAGTGACACAATGAGGATGAAAAACCAGATTGTCTGCCTGTGCTCTTGGCCACTCTGCTACGAAGGGAAGTGGCAAGTGCATGGAGATCACCATTCGTAGAGCACGCCGAACCCTCACGAGAACACACCCCCTTAAAGAGCAGAACCTGCAAGTCTGATTTCATGTCTTAAAATGTACGAGATCCTGAGTGGTAGCCAGAAGTAGAAAATGTGTGTTTAACGGTGATTTATCTAGAGGTGGACCATAAAGGCTGAACGCTGAAGAACTGATGCTTTCAAACCGTGGTGTTGGAGAAGACTCTTGAAGAGTCCCTCGGACTGCAAGGAGATCCAACCAGTCCATCCTAAAGGAGATCAGTCCTGGGTGTTCACTGGAAGGACTGATGCTGAAGCTGAAGCTTCAATATTGTGGCCACCTGATGCAAAGAGCTGACTCATTGGAAAAGACCTTGACACTGGGAAAGACTGAAGGCGGGAGAAGAGGCTGGAAAAGATGCGATGGTTGGATGGCATTACTGACTCCATGGACATGAGTTTGAGCAAGCTCCAGGAGATGGTGAAGGACAGGAAAGCCTGGCATGCTGCAGTCCATGGGGTCGCAGAGTCAGACATGACTGAGTAACTGAACAACAAGAATCTACGCTCCAGAGGTTGTACAAATCCTGAAACAGCTGATGGCGAAGTTCAGAAAACCAGACAGCACTTCACAATAAAACACTATTAGCAGACCTAGTATTCCACCCAAGACTCACAACAGAGCAATTTAAGACTGGTTTTACTTAACATTCACACTTGCCACGGCAAAGAGCTAGTGTCCAAGAACACGAAATAATGATGAAGTAGTAATGACAAAATTCCATGTGCATCCATCCACCCTGTGAACCAGCAATCCCATTTCTCAGAATCTGGCCTAGGAGAACGATGCATGTGCGGCATGCCGGGAGCGGCCACCACTGCCCTGAGCGGCAGGGTGGGACAGACGTGCCCACACGTGAGGGCTGCACAGCTACAGGAGCGAGGAGTGGTCCAGGGCGGGGGCTGCCAGAGCTGCTGGAATACTTCTGTGGAGTAACTCCCAAGATTTGTTTTCAGTGAAAATACAGAGAAAAGCAGCTACAACTGGCTACCATTCATTCAGGGGAGTGGGGTGGAGGGAGAAGGTGTATATAATAAAGTTTTAAAATAAAAATTAACTTAAAAACTTAAAAACACGGTTCCCAAGGAAGGGGACAAGAGAGGAGAGATGAGAACAGGAGAAGGGCCCAAGGTGGAAGTGAGCTCCCCCGTCCGCGCCCACCCGGCCCTGTTCCCTGTGGGAACAGCTGTCCCACAGTCACCGCACAGACAGGCCTTGAGGTTCACCAGCAGGGGCAGGGCACATCCTCAGCTCCCGCCTCCCCGTCCAACTCTTCAAATCCTCAAGACACTTACATGGCTCCTTTCTACTTTCCCAGCGTCAGAGAACTCCTTCACCGACCAAACGAGGGACTTCATTTACCAACTGGGCCCTTGTCGGTCCCTCTGTCTTCCAGTCAGTTCAGTTCAGTCGCTCATTCATGTCCAACTCTTTGCAACCCCATGAACCACCTCCCTGTCCATCACCAACTCCCGGAGCCTGCTCAAACTCATGTCTATCAAGTTGGTGATGCCATCCAACCATCTCATCCTCTGTTGTCCCCTTCTCCTCCTGCCTTCAATCTTTCCCAGCATCAGGGTCTTTTCCATTCAGCAGCTCTTCGCATCAGGTGGCCAAAGTACTGGAGTTTCAGCTTCAACATCAGTCCTTCCAATGAACACCCAGGATTGATCTCCTTTAGGATGGACTGGTTGGATCTCCTTGATGTCCAAGAGACTCTCAAGTCTTCTCCAACACCACAGTTCAAAACCATCAATTCTTCGGCACTCAGCTTTCTTTATAGTCCAACTCTCACATCCATACATGACTACTGGAAAAAGCATAGCTTTGACTAGACGGACCTTTGTCAGTAAAGAAATGTCTCTGCTTTTTAATACACATGGCATCCAGTCCCATCACTTCGTGGGAAATAGATAGGGAAACAGTGGAAACAGTGTCATACTTTATTTTTGGGGGCTCCAAAATCCCTGCAGATGGTGACTGCAGCCATGAAATTAAAAGACGCTTACTCCTTGGAAGGAAAGTTATGACCAACCTAGATAGCATATTCAAAAGCAGAGACATTACTTTGCCAACAAAGGTCCGTCTAGTCAAGGCTATGGTTTTTCCTGTGGTCATGTATAGATGTGAGAGTTGGACTGTGAAGAAGGCTGAGTGCCGAAGAACTGATACTTTTGAACTGTGGTGTTGGAGAAGACTCTTGAAGAGTCCCTTGGACTGCAAGGAGATCCAAACAGTCCATTCTGAAGGAGATCAGCCCTGGGATTTCTTTGGAAAGAATGATGCTAAAACTGAAACTCCAGTACTTTGGCCACCTCATGCGAAGAGTTGACTCACTGGAAAAGACTCTGATGCTGGGAGAGATTGGGGGCAGGAGGAGAAGGGGACGACAAAGGATGAGCTGGCTGGATGGCATCACCAACTCGATGGACGTGAGTCTGGGTGAACTCTGGGAGTTGGTGATGGACAGGGAGGCCTGTGTGCTGCAATTCATGGGGTCTCAAAGAGTCGGACACGACTGAGCGACTGAACTGAACTGAACTAGGTTTGTCACAGTTTTTCTTCCAAGGAGCAAGTCAGTACAGCGGACCAAATTCACCTGTGCAAATATCATTCAATGAACTTCTACTTTCAGTGAAAGCATTTCAAGAAATTACTATGTTTGGTAATAAAGTACTGCCAAACTTTCCAATTAATGAAAATGTACTAAATAGAGGTCACATATTCTTAAAAACACTGGTATATTTCTCTGTGTACATATAAACATACTTTTATATACGTTATACATGCTTTATGAGTGTACAGAAAAACTGCAAAAACACACATCAAACTAGTGTAACAAGGACCGGAGTGAGGATTTTACTTTTTCCTCTATTCTATACATTTGAACTATGTGTAAGAAGCATAAACTACTTTTCCAGTTATTAGTCTAACTTAAGATTAAAACCAAGAATTTTCTAACACAGGAAGTAGTGTTTTATATAATAAGTAACTCAAACTGTGTAACAAGAGTTTTCACAAAATTGATTTTGAACATATTGATTATATCAGCAAGAATACTTGGAAACAAGATTTTCTTATAATACAAGTAACCTACTCTAAATCTGATTTGAAAAAAATTTTTTTTCTGAATCCTCAAGTTTTAAAGCTAAAATATAACTACGTTGAAACAAACATCTTAATGACCAAATACAATAACTCCTGCAAAACTATTCAAAAATATAATATCTGCTTTCTCTAACATAACGTGATTTCTTCAAGTTCACTGATATTCCTCAAGCCATTCCTGCTAACAAACCATCAACTCCTATGTATCCTGTCACACACCTCAGGCAAAACACACCAGTCCCTTGAGTCACCTACACCTAATAAGAGAACTTCTCTACTCACCACCAATGGCAACCCACTCCAATGTTCTTGCCTGGAGAATCCCAGGGACGGGAGCCTCGTGGGCTGCCATCTATGGGGTCGCACAGAGTCAGACATGACTGAAGCGACTTAGCAGCAGCTACTCACCACCATGCACCAGGAAAGAGTACAGTTCACCTGGTGTAAATTCTGATTCTGTTACTGCATTTTCATCACTGTGCTATTCCTTAATCTACCGCAAATATACAGGCTGTTCTTTTAGAAAAACAGGTTGAAGAAGTCACTTTTCAGTTAGTTGGGTCTGGCGCTGTGCCCAGGGCCAGGGACATAATGCAGAACTGGGTGTGGTCATGTCCTTGGGAGGCTCACACTGGCAAGGACAGGTGTGGCCACCAGCCTAGGAGGGAAGGACAGTACAGGCTGGGGAGGGCCTGATGCTGCCTCTAAGAGTCCATGAGAGATTTAGGAAGATAGCATGTGACATGGGTTTGATGAGATTAGCTGGGGTCTGCCATGCAAAGAAACAGTACATTCTAAGCAAAAAAATGGAGCATGTAATTTACTCTGGCTGGACCAAGACAACGGAAGAATGGTAGGTGCTGAAGCTGGAAAATCAGGTCAGGACCAGCCCGATGTGCCTTCTGTGCCACACATAGAGGAGCACGGATTTTGTTCTACTGGCAACGGGTCAACCTGAGGGTTTTCAGAAGAAAAATTACATAAGATTAATATTTGAGGAACTCTATCCTGTAACTACCAGAGGAGAGGGCAGAGAAACCATCTGCACAAGTAAGCTTTCAAGGGAAGAGAACGGGCTTACATCACTAAAGTTTATATAAGAAGAATTTGAAAATCAAGCCATCTCTTAGTAGAGAATCCCAAGACATTCAACAATTCTGTGGTTTTTAATTTATAAGAGATTGTTTCAAAGTGCCAAAGAAAAAGAATATTTCAAAATGCAATAAAATAAACCTGTTACCACATTTTAATTCTGTTTACTGCTTCTCACTAATACATACTCACAGACATTTGTTTATGTTCCACAAAACAATTTAAAGTAGCAAAAACCTCAGAGAGAGAGGTAAAGATGTACAGGGAAAATAGAAAATGTGTCCCCAAAGCATAGAGGAATAATGAACACATGTCATTTGGTTGTAAATCATTTTCAAAAATCCAAAGAAGAAGAAGAAAATCCACTCAAATCTCTATACGTCTAATTATGAAACATGTTTTCATATTTATTATTCATAGTATCTTTACAAACTAGAAATAACCATTGTAGGAGCACCGAAATTTTGACTTTACTTAAGAGTTGAAACTAAGAAATCTCTTTAATCTTTTCTTCAAAAAGAACAAAGGCATATTTTTGATTCTAATATGATGTTGATATTATCAAAGCTGCTTGCTTAGGAAAAATAAACCCAAGACACAACGCTGACTGTATGCCAGAACCCTGCAAACAGTGCCTTTTTTTAATCTTCACAACAACCTTGTCAGCAGTCCATGCACCACCTAACAGATATGGAAACACAGTCTCTCCAGGGATAATCTGTTCAAAGTCCCAAGGGAACAAGTGAGTTAGAGGGAAGAGGCCCAGACCCCATGACTGTAAGTCCTCCCTGAAGCATGAAGGATGGAACCAATTTACACACAGCTGACATCTTCTACTTAAATCCTATTTCCCCCACTTCTGAACATGAAGTAATGTTTGGAACTGAAGCTAAACAGAGGACTCTCTTCTGGGAGACCCTGCTGATGGTCAGCACTCGTGCAGACATCTCTGTTCAGCCCAAGACAACCACACACAGTGCAGCGGGCGCCTCCTGGGGCTGCAGAGAACCCCGCTGAAACCTGCGAGCACCATTAGCACTGAAACTGCGGTGGAAAGTAACTCACTCCTTTATTTAAACATCTAAAAGAATTAGTCAAGGTCTAGGAAATCCAAGTAAAGACGGCCTATCTACTACACCGGAAGCATTACTGATTTAACATCTTTAAGTAAAATACAAAAGATAATGGATAAAATGAGCAATTTAGAAATGAAATGTCATTAAACTTCAAACAGTAAACTGGCCAATCAAGCCAGGACTGCCTGGAGAAGCCAGGATCTGGGAGATGCTGTCAATGATGGAGAAAGATGGACACGAGTCCAAGAGAAGGCCAGAAACCGTTCTCCCTCTGTGGACCCTGGGTCAATCAGATACCTACAGGTCTCTATACCAGTGCTTTCAGAAAACCACGTGTGACTGGCCTGCTGCGATGAACCGGGGCCCTGGGAGCATCTGTATGTGGCCTGGAGGAAAGTCCCTCAAAATCTCTTTATGCTATGTAATTATGATGGGAAAAAAGTATCAGAGACACTAACAAATACTGACACTGGAGAGAACTTTCAAATAAGAGGGTCTAAACAAAGTTTAAACGGCACCAGCATCTTGCAGGCCCATGCCAGCTCTTTCCAGTACCGCAGAGGGGGACTCTGAGCATCCTCAAGACTGGCTGGGGAGCATGTTAGGAGAAAATGACTCAAACGCAAAGTGGCATCAGCTAAATGTATGGCCTCTAATTTTTTTATATTAAAACTTCTTTATCCATTTCGCACATGGGTTATTAAACCATCTCTGTCTTTAAAGCCTCACAATTCCCAGTTTCAATCTGCTGCCTCCCATCTTCTCCAGAGATTCAGCGTGCATGGAAATTGGAAAAATAGGGCCAAGAAATCTTAATGATATTTTTTTCTAAATACCGGGACACTTTCTCCTAATAGCTACTTCTATAAAGAATAAAGTATTCAAGGCTAAAAACGTGGGGGAGGAATGTCTCTCAGAATCTCTGTCAAATGGTAGTAGCAGGGCCAAATTACTCCTTTGGAGGGTAAAAAAACAACTTGGTTCATCTATGTCTAGTGCACAAAAAAGTAGGCAATCAATCCACAGTCACACAGTAAATACAGCAATTAATATTTTTCAACATCCACAATTACTATTTTCTTGGTTGGTTTGATCAGCTTTATGTAGACTTTGATTACTTTCCACTACCTATTTTTGCAGATCAGGAAACAGTAAAATAAAAATTAAAAAGCTTGGCTTGGGGAATTTCTCAGTGGTCCAGTGGTTAGGACTCTGTGCTTCCGCTGCAGGGGCCATGGGTTCAATCCCTGTCAGGTAACTAAAATCTCGTGTGCCACATGGCATGGCCAAAAGAAAAACAAAGCTAGGTCTATCCCAGCATGATTTCTATAATTAAGAAAGCTGTCCAAATTATGTGAGAACAAACTTACTTCTAATTCACTAAAGAGAATGTCACTGTGAGGCTCCTATAATCTCATACATTGCTGTGTTAGACACACTATTTATCTATCCATTTAATTTTGAAGGGGGCTTAAATTTCAGTGCATGCATAGAATGATTAAGGTGATTTAAGCCAGGACTCAGAATCAATGGCTGGGTCAAAACAGGGATACAAGAAAACAAGCAAAAGCAAAAAAAAAAAAACCAACAGGGATGCATCATGACTTCCACCCAGGAGAACAATCAGACATCCCCCTTCATCAAAATACTAATGCCAAGAGGTTTAATGCCTTACATATAGATGCATGTCTGTGATATTTTTCAAAGACTTGAAGCATATTTTAATAAAATTCTAAAGTCATTGACATATTCTTTCCGTAAATGCTAAAAAGAAAAAAAAAACTTACACAAGGAAATTGCTTGACAAGCTTGGTTTAAAGTTGAAGTTTTGGCATGAGACATATCTCACAAATTAAAATGAGTCCAACAACAGGAAACATGTCTTCTCATCTTCTTTGCTAAACACATAAGACAATATGGTTGTTTTTTATTTTAAATTCAAATCGAAAGCTACCATTCAAATTTACAAGCTTACATCTTGATTGGAATGGACAAGAAGATAGAGAAGTAATTATTGCGCTGAATTAACTGGACACATTCTTTGTACTAAGTGGAATCAACCCAGCTTTGTTCTGTTATAAAAATGAAAAGGAAAGGAAAAGGGAAAGAAGGGAGGGAAGGAGGAAGGGAAGAAAGAACCTATGAGACTATGATGTTGTGATGCTGGGGTTAAATTTACAGATTACAGAACGGACAGGTATACCAAACATCTACACGGAATCAGAAGTCACCTTATGTTTGAAATTTTACTATAAATTTTTCATTTTCAAGAAATAAGCTTAGTACCATGCAATATTTATTAAAATTTTAAATACTCTTCTAAGGAGAAAAAGCAACTCTGTATGTAATTAAACATTAACACAGAGTGACTTCCGGCAGTATTTCACTTCTGTAGATATCTACACAATTATCCTGGGGGAAAACTACCATTGTAATAAGTGCAGCAAAATCTTAGAGCTCTGAGAAATTATACTGGAAAAATGTATGGGAGTTTTTTTGTGGGGAGAGGTATTTGTTTCGGTTTTGTTTTTTCAAATGCAAATTCAGAAAAGCCATGAATAAATCTTTTGATTTACAGTAAAGAAATATATGGTATTTCTAAAAGCTTAATTTCATTCTCTCACACTGACACAAATATCTCAAAAGTTATGAGAATGAAGTCAGAGAAATTTATGAACCTAAAACCTTATTGTTTTCTCCTTTCATTCCTCTATTTGTATGCAACAGAGAAACAACAGAGACTCCAGCACCTGAAAGCACTGAGACTTTTCCCTGAATATAATCATTTATCTTTATTGGATGTTTGAGACCAACGTTCCAGCACATCCCTCAGTGCTTGTCTGTAATTAACTGTGATCACGGAATACAGAAATAACTAAAAACAAAAATTAAAAAGAAACCCTTCAGTTTTGGTGTTACAGTGATAACCCAGGGAGAAATACCATAGCTTACCTTATCATTCTTTGTTTTCCATACAAGAATCTCAGGGGGAAAAAAACTACAAAAATTTTCATAATCTCTTGATCAAATCCCAAACTCTGTCCAATTTTTCCTAGAAAAACCCACTAGTTTATTCACTATAAATGCAAATTATATAGAAACCAGTAACTAGATCATAAGATCACTCTCATTTTTTTTCTTTTGAAATAATTACAGATATTGCAAAAGAGCAATATTACAGAAGAAAGCCCCTGTGTGCACTTCACCCAGACTTCCCCAGTGGTTATATATTATACAACTAGAGTACATCATCTCAAGAGGGAATGGACGGGTATCTCTGTTTATCGCCGTTTATCTATCAACCCATCAGCATTGCATCTATCAATCATCAACGTATCACCATTGTATCTATCAATCACATCACCTCTCTCATTTTCTATCACCTATCTACAGACCTCTATCATCTATCACATGGGTTGTCCAAGCCACAAGGACTGCACAGTGTCTGATTCCACAGGCATGCACACCCAGAAAAGGGAAGCCTTGATACAGAAGGGAGACTAGCAGTTGCCTGAGGCTGGCATAAGGAAGGCGGAGGGAGTGGAGAGTGAGTGCCAGTGCTTATGGACAAAAACATTCTAAAATTAGATTTTGATGATGGTTACACAATGAAAAGGAGAACATCAAAGCTGTATACTGTCACCCTACTTATTTAACTTATACGCACTGTACATCATGAGAAACATTGGGCTGGAAGAAGCACAAGCTGGAATCAAGATTGCCGGGAGAAATGTCAATAACCTCACATATGCAGATGACACCACCCTTATGGCAGAAAGTGAAGAGGAACTAAAAAGCCTCTTGATGAAAGTGAAAGAGGAGATTTGAAAAAGTTGGCTTAAAGCTCAACATTCAGAAAACGAAGATCATGGCATCTGGTCCCATCACTTCATAGAAAATAGATGGGGAAACAGTGGAAACAGTGACAGACTTTATTTTGGGGGGCTCCAAAATCACTGTAGATGGTGATTGCAGCCATGGAATTAAAAGACACTTACTCCTTGGAAGGAAAGTTATGACCAACCTGCTGCTGCTGCTGCTAAGTCACTTCAGTCGTGTCCGACTCTGTGCAACCCCATAGACGGCATCCAACCAGGCTCCCCTGTCCCTGGGATTCTCCAGGCAAGAACACTGGAGTGGGCTGCCATTTCCTTCTCCAATGCATGAAAGTGAAAAGTGAAAGTGAAGTCATTTCAGTCGCGTCCGACCCTTAGTGACCCCATGGACTGTAGCCTACCAGGCTCCTCCGTCCATGGGATTTTCTAGCCAAGAGTACTGGAGTCGGGTGCCATCGCCTTCTCCGATGACCAACCTAGACAGCATATTAAAAAGCAGAGACATTACTTTGCCAATAAAGGTCCGTCTAGTCAAGGCTATGGTTTTTCCAGTGGTCATGTATGGATGTGAGAGGTGGACTGTGAAGAAAGCTGAGGGCGAAGAATTGATGCTTTGAACTGCGCTGTTGGAGAAGACTCTTGAGAGTCCCTTGGACTGCAAGGAGATCCAACCAGTCCATTCTAAAGGAGATCAGTCCTGGGTGTTCTTTGGAAGGAATGACGCTTAAGTTGAAACTCCAGTACTTTGGCCACCTCATGCAAAGAGGTGACTCATTGGAAAAGACTCTGATGCTGGGAGGGATTGGGGGCAAGAGGAAAAGGGGATGACAGAGGATGAGATGGCTGGATGGCATCACCGATTTGATGGACGTGAGTTTGAGTGAAGTCTGGGAGTTGGTGATGGACAGGGAGGCCTGGTGTGCTGCAATTCATGGGGTCGCAAAGAGTTGGACAGGACTGAGTGACTGAACTGAACTGAACTGACACAATCTTGTGAATGTAACAAAAATCTGAACCATATATAACTGACTCCTGAACAGTTTAGGGGTTAGAGGAGCTGACCCTCTGCCCAGCCAAAAATCTGCATATAATTTACAGTCAGTCCTCCGAATCCTCAGTTCCAACTGACCATGGATCATGTAGTATTGTGTCCTCATGTGGATCAATATTTCCCCAAATAACACCACCACCAAATAAGTGACTGCAGAGTCCCAAGGCAAACCAGTAGCTTGACTCAGAGCTGTCAGTAGATTAGCCAGCAAGTGAGGACACACTGGTGATGTTTCAGCCTTAAAGGACCCTGGTCCACTCACTGGTGAAGGAAGAGCAGTCACACCACTGGGGCCCCCAGATGATTCCTGAAGTTAAAAGCTGTTTATACACCAGAACCAAAGTACTTCCTGAGGCCATAAAACTATGAGAATAAACTGCGTTGTCATACGATCCACAGTGTATACAACAACAAACGCTTGTCCTTCCTGACAGCCAGCTGCTCCTTCCCTCACCCCCTCTAGCTTCCTCCTCAGTGCACTAATGCCCGCTGCCCACCTGAAAGCAGCCTCTCCCCTTGTCTGCACTGCCCTGCTCACCGCTGCCCCTCCCTGAAGGCCCGACTCCTGGCTCGTTTCCTGTTTTGTCTCTAAGGCTGTGCAGGAACCTGACAGGTAAACCACTGTGCTTCCTCCCTACTCGGCAGGCGAAGAATCCGAGTACCAGAAAGCGGGTGCTAGCCAGAAGCCACGGAGCACAGGCGGGCACGCCGAGGCTGGCCTCCAATGCAACTCTGGCACCAGGCCGGGTCCTGAGGTCCCTGAGACAGTGCCGGGCCAAACTGTTCCAGGGGCCAGGTTCCCGGCCCCTCCTTACACAGGAGGGGCTCTAGTGAAAAGTTCTAAAATCCATTTTTCAAAACTCTTTTCTCTGCTATTTGTAACACTCCCAGTGTTTTCAGGCTGTCTTCGTCCTGAAGCTACAAAGCATAAAATGCAAGAAACAGTGCTCACCACTCATAAAGATATGAGTCGACTAAGTGGTCAAGCTAAACAGGTATTTCCAAGAGTTTACCAGACCTGCTGGGTGGCGTTTCACAGGTAAAATAAGTGAAGCCCTGACTGGAGTTTTTCTACAGCTGTTTACGTCAAGCCTCACTGCTTAAAATTTACCTCACACCTTGGGCAGTATTTTCCTGAAAACAACAATTACAACAAACCCCCAAAACCATGAAACCCACCTAAATTTAAAATATTTACCCAGAGAAATATTTTGAAACAAATTACACACCTAAAACTCAACCTCCGCCCTCTGTCTTCTAAACCTATCTCCCAACAGAAACTATCGGTTCTTCCAACTTTCACATGGAAATATACTAGAGTTCAAATCTATTTTTTCCCTAAAAATAACACTGGCTTCCAGATATGATGATCAGAGCACCTTGCAGCAGCCCATCTGCTGAGAACATGAGAAACCCAGAAGAGACCCAAGTGCATGTCTACCTGAGGTCACAGGGCACTCAAGGCGCGAAGGACGAGGACACAGGGCAGAAGGCGCGCAGGGCAGTGAGGAGGCACTCTGCGGTGCCTCTCCCCCAGCGCTGTGGTACCAGAGGTTGAGAAACCCGGAGGAATGCAGCTGAGAAGCCAGATGAGCTGACAGAAACCTCACCAGACCAGGGAGACAGGAACTGGAGTTCAGGTCAGCTGAGCGACACTCTGAGCGCCCAGACCCTGGGTGGGGAGGGTGTTGGGGTTGGGAGGAGAGGCCAACTAAGCTTCCCTTCAGGCATCTGCCAAATTCCTGAACTACCGAGGGCAAGAAGCTAGTCTATAAAAAGCAAACTAGAGCTTTTGGCAGGTGTCCTGCACTGAGAAAGCACAGCCTGGACTCTGAGAGAGGCTGGAAGGGACCCGGTCAACAGGGCAGGTCCTCTTCTGTTACGGGCTCCGGTACAGCCTCCACTGTACGGAACCCGGAGCACAGTTGGGTCCAGATCAGAGAGCACTCCTCCCTACCAACCCGCCCTCAGGCCAACTCAAACCTGCTGGGCTAAGGCGTCTGTTCCCTCTGCCTTTAGCGGTTGGGGTGCAGATCTCCGGAGGAGGGGAACGAAGATGGCTTGGGGCAGTGGCAGAGCCAGCACGGGTTCACAGCCAGTTCCCAGGACTGCCGACTGCCAGGGTACACTGTCCCACCACGGTCGTTTCACGCTACGAGACAATCTCACCCTGTGAAGCTGGGAGGAAGTGCATGTGGGAAGGTGACATTAGTCACTGGAGAATGCAGAATTATCCACAGTGACATCCCAGTTCACACACTCTATGATGACTTGCAATCAAAAAACAGAAAATAATATGTGTTTGCAGGCAGGTGCAGGAATTAGAACCTTTTTGCATTGCTGGTGAGTCTATAAAGTATTCCCACCATTATGGAAAGCAGTTTAGCAGCTCCTCCAAAAGTTAAACTCATCAATTTCACTTCTAGGTATATACCCTCCAAAACTGAACACAAGTATTCAAACAAAAATGTGAACATCAATGTTCAGAACACAACTCTTAATAGCCAAAAGACAGAAACAACCCAAAAAGTTCTTCAAAGGATGAAAGGATAAACAAAGCGGAGCATACCTGTAAAACGGAACGTTATTCAGCCATAAAATAAGAGGTATGCTATAGGGTAAGATCTTAAAACGGAGAAGGCAATGGCACCCCACTCCAGTACTCTTGCCTGGAAAATCCCATGGACGGAGGAGCCTGGTGGGCCGCAGTCCACGGGATCGCCAAGAGTCGGACAAGACTCAGCGACTTCCTTTCACTTTTCACTTTCATGCATTGGAGAAGGCAATGGCAACCCACTCCAGTGTTCTTGCCTGGAGAATCCCAGGGACGGGGGAGCCTCGTGCGCTGCCGTCTATGGGGTCGCACAGAGTCGGAGACGACTGAAGCAACTGAGCAGCAGCAGCAGCAAGATCTTAAAAATGTTACGCTAAGTGAAAGACACAAAAGTTCACATATTGTATGATTCCATCTATATGAAACATTAAGAAAAGGTAAAATTAGAAAAACAGAAACATATGTGATGGCACAACCACGGGGAGGGTGAAATGCATCATGATTGCTAGTACAGGCTTTCTTTTGGGTGATGAAAACTTGGGGGACCAGATAGAGGCGATGGCTGCACAACACTATGAAGGTACTAAATGACCCTGAATAATTTTGTTACTTGAAACCTTCTGCAGTAAGAATAAAAGAAATGAACTATCATGCCAGGAAAAAATAAATCTTAAAACATATGTTGCGAAGAGAGACATAAGCCAACCTGAAAACACTACACTGTATGATTCCAACTCCCTGAGGTACTGGAAACGGTAAAAAGGTAAGTGGCCACCAAGAAGGTCAGGGATGGGGAGGAAGGAAGACTAGCTAGAGCCTCCTCATGTAAACCCAGGGACTTTACTTAATCATGTATCACACTGTTTCAATAACTGCAACAAATGTAGCACACTAATACAAGATGCCAACTCAAGAAACTGCCTGCAAGGGGGATATGGGAACTGTATCTGCTTGACTTTTCTGTAAACCAAGTAGAGAAAACCTGTTGCTGTCCAACTTGCATTAAAGTAAGTATTAATGTGACCTTTTCAGGTAGAAAGAAAATGATCCCACACAAAAACGTGGAAATGGAAGAAGGTCCTGTCACAATTATAGAGACAAAAAATGCCTTGGAAGGAAAGTTATGACCAACCTAGACAGCATATTAAAAAGCAGAGACATTACTTTGCCAATAAAGGTCCATCTAGTCAAGGCTATGGTTTTTCCAGTGGTCATGTATGGTTGTGAGAGTTGGACTGTGAAGAAAGCTGAGGGCGAAGAATTGATGCTTTTCAACTGTGGTGTTGGAGAAGACTCTTGAGAGTCCCTTGGACTGCAAGGAGATCCAACCAGTCCATCCTAAGGGAGATCAGTCCTGGGTGTTCATTGGAAGGACTGATGCTGAAGCTGAAACTCCAATACTTTGGCCACCTGATGCAAAGAGTTGACTCACTGGAAAAGACTCTGATGCTGGGAGGGATTGGGGACAGGAGGAGAAGAGGATGACAGAGGATGAGACGGCTGAAAGGCATCACCGACTCGATGGACACGAGCTTGAGTGAACTCCAGGAGTTGGTGATGGACAGGGAGGCCTGGTGTGCTGTGATTCATGGGGTCGCAAAGAGTCAGACACGACTGAGCAACTGAACTAACTGACTGACCTTCCCCCATCTCTGATCTGTAACAGAACCTGGCATCCAGACCCGATGAGATGGTTATTTTGAGGCACTAGCCTGTCATCTTCTTCAGCAGGCTCCTTGAATAAAGTCTCTTTCTTGCCTCAACCCCTTGTCTCTTAGACTCACTGGCCTGTCGTGCACTGAGCAGAGTGAGCTTGGACTCAGTAAAAGGATGGTTTTGGTCACTGACTCCTATACAATGTTATGAACCTCTGTCCATGGTTCTTCAGGCACTCTTGTCTACCAGATCTAATCCCTTGAATCTATTTGTCACCTCCACTGTCACCACCCACTCCAAGGGATTTGATTTAGGTCTAGTGGTTTTCCCTACTGTCTTCAATCGTAGCCTGAATTTGGCAATAAGGAGTTCGTGATCTGAGCCACAGTCAGTGCCAAGTCTTGCTGACTGTATAGAGCTTCTCCATCTTCGGCTGCAAAGAATACAGGCTGATTTCGGTACTGACCATCTGGTGATGTCCACATGTAGAGTCGTATCTTGTGTTGCTGCAAAACGGTGTTTGCTATGACCAGTGTGTTCTCTTGACAAAACTTTGTTACCTTTGCCCTGGTTCATTTTGTACTCCAAGGCAAAACTTAACCTGTTATTCCAGGTATCTCTTGACTTCCTACTTTGCATTCCAATCCCCTACGATGAAAAGGACATCTTTTTTTGTTGTTAGTTCTAGAAAGTCTTAGAACTGATCGATTTCAGCTTCTTTGGCATCGGTGGTTGGGGCGCAGACTTGGATCACTGTGATGCTGAGTGGCTTGTCTTGGAAATGAACCATGATCATTCTGCTGTTTTTGAGACTGCACCCAAGTACTGCATTTTTGACT
This sequence comes from Bos indicus x Bos taurus, assembly GCF_003369695.1. NCBI lineage: Eukaryota > Metazoa > Chordata > Mammalia > Artiodactyla > Bovidae > Bos > Bos indicus x Bos taurus. The sequence goes on along the minus strand of NC_040079.1, from coordinate 403,525 downwards.
CTCTTGTTGACTATGAAGGCTACTCCATTTCTTCTAAGGGATTCTTGCCCACATTAGTAAATGACTAGATGAAATGATGTCTAATCCCCAGTTTCTTCCTCACCACCATCAAGAGAGGGCTGAGAACTCACAGACTTCCCAGTTCAAAGTCTGTCGCAGACCCAAAGTGCGTGCCAGTGTGGTCTGTCCCCTCGCCCTTAGGACAGGGTAACAGGCACGCTGCGGGCCTTACTGACTTCCTCTACGCAGAACTTGGAAGAGAAGCTGCACACAGTGAGCACTAATGGATGGACCATGTCCCCTTTTTTTTGGCCATGCTGTGTGGCTTGTGCTATCTTAGTTCCCTGACCAGGGCCTGAGCCCAGGCCATGGCAGTGAAAGCATGGACTCACAACGACTGGATGGCCAGGGAATTCCCTTTCCTCATTTTCCACCTCCTGATTTCCTCCGGGGAGCAAAGGCCTGTCCTGGGTGCTCTGGTCTTTCTACACTGTCTACACTCACTTCCTCCATTTCTCCACTTCAAGCATGATCTCAAGCACCCATCGCCTGTGAACTGAGGTATCCGGCTATGCTCCCAGGTCTCCCTTACCAGCCACTGGCTGCTGTTGGACAACTCCTCTAAGAACTCCTTTAGGGTTCTTAAACTCAACGTTTATAAGACAAGATTAACCATCTCCCAGCCTTATCCCTAGGCCTCCAAACTCCTGTTCCTACTGAATGGTTACTGGCGAAGGCCATCAGGCGTCCTCCCCCAGGGGCTCAGCTGGAGCCGCCTTCCCTCCACGAGCCCAGCCCTGTATCCCTCCCTCCAGTGAGCCGTCAGGGCCAGGCGCTGCTTCCTTCCTCAGGCTCGGAGCCGGTCCCCACTCTGTCCCCTCAGTCTCCTTGGCCATCACTGCCAGATTTATCTTGCTACACGTCCAGTTTTCAAATTGGGACATGCCATTGCTTTAAATGTTTCGGTGTTTTCCTGGCGTCGTTCAGATCTGGCCCAAATGCCAGCAGCGAGAGGCCCTGCTCCACTCCTCAGCTCCCGACGCAAACACTGTAGCCCAGCTCCTCTCCCCCGCCTGCACCCACAAGGCCACACGTAATTCTCAGGCACCAGGAGAACGGCAGTGAAGGGGAATAGTCACAGTACTGAACTCAAGACACAACATGAATCTGAGCCCAGAGGTCCAGTGGAGGGAAAGGCCTTCCAGAGCAGATGAGACAAAGCTGAGCCACCGCCACTGTGCTCAGCTACCCTCCTCCTGAGTATCCAAGATGGAGGGGCGCTCGTGGCTCTTCAGGAGATGGCCACGTTTCACTCCTTAGGACTCGTGTTTCCTTACGAGACAAAAAAAAAAAGGACTTAGCAGATGTGATGAGTTGATAAGCTCTTGAGTTGAGGAGCTGTCCTGCGTCCTGTGTGGGCTGTGATGCAATCACACACGTCCTCTCAGGTGGGAGCAGAGGCAGAACAGACACAGACAGAAAACAGAAAGTATGTGATGACTGGAGCAGCTGCCGACAGTGAGGGTGAGGAGCCACGCACCCAGGAGCGCAGCTCCAGAAGCTGGGAAGGGCCTGTCAATCCCCTGGTTTCAGCCCTTGGGAACTGCTTCCAGACTTTTGGCCCCCAGAACTGTAAATGATAAATCTGTGCTGTTTTAAGCCACCAGTTTGCAGAGCTTTCTTCTGGTGGCCCCAGTCCGGGGAGCAAGCTAAGGGGGCTGCTCCCTTCCCCTCTTGCCCATCCATGATGAAACAGCCCTCAGGTAAGTCCTGCTAAGACTGTCCCTCACACACACAGCAGTGTTCATGCTTTCACTTCCCCAGTGTAAAACCACAATCAGATTCAAGCTACTAAGTAAAATCAACACTTTCTAACAGCTCCGAATAGATTTCAAAATCTATGTATATGAAAAAACATTAATTTAGCATTAATAGATCTTCTGTGTTCACTTGCTATGCATGCAAGTATTTATAGCACAAATGAAATAAATTGATGATCTCAGTAGGCAGCTCACCTCAAATACATATATTGGCATCATAGGCATTACACGACAATTTATAATTGAGTGTAGAGTCCTCGTAAAACAAGCAATTAGTAGTTCACTGTTTCAACCACTCACTAGGTTTTCTGTGCAGACTCCTTGCAAACTGTTAGATGCTACAGCAGACATAAAAAGTCCCTGTCTTCAAACTCTTGATCCACAATTACAAGACTAAGCACACTTAACTGAATGATTGATATGAAGCAGTTCTGTGAGAAAACAAGAAGAGCATCGCCCAGATGAGGAACTTTCATCTGATGCTGGTACCTCAGAACATGAGTGGCAGACTCAAAACCCAGCATTTCACATGCACTCCAGGGTAGAATTTACGGCACAAAGCAAGCTGGAGGATGTTGTCTTTCCACATCACTGGGTTTATCTTCTGCAGATCCACCGTACTCTAAGAAACCCAGAACATAACCCACTGGATGGAAACAGAAGGAAACAACTCTACATCTAATATCAGTTAAATTAAACTATCATAGTTGACCCAAAATTTTGTTGTTGTTGTTCAGCTCAGTCATGTCCGACTCTGCGACCCCATGGACTGCAACACGCCAGGCTTGCCTGTCTTTCACCATCTCCTGGAGCTTGCTCAAACTCATTCATTGAGTCAGTGATGCCATCCAACCATCCCATCCTCTGTCATCTTCTTCTCCTCCTGCCTTCAATCTTTCCCAGCATCAGGGTCTTTTACAATGAGTCAGTTCTTCGCATCAGGTGGCCAAAGTATTGGAGTTTCAGCTTCAGCGTCAGGCCTTCCAATGAATGAATATTCAGGACTGATTTCCTTTAGGATGGACTGGTTGGATCTCCTTGCTGTCCAAGGGACTCTCAAGAGTGTTCTCCAACACCACAGTTCAAAAGCATCAATTCTTCAGCACTCAGCCTTCTTCATGGTCAAACTCTCACCTCCACACACGACTACTGGAAAAACCATAGCTTTGACTAGATGGACCTTTGTCAGCAAAGGTCTCAAAGACATCTCTTTGCTTTTCAATACACTGTCTAGGTTTGTCAGAGTTTCTCTTCCAAGCAGCAAGCGCCTTTTAATTTCATGGCTGCAGTCACTGTCCATAGTGATTTTGGAACACAAGAAAATAAAGTCTGTCACTGTCTTCAATTCCCCCCCCCTCTATTCGCCACTAACTGACAGGACCAGATGTCATGATCTTAGTTTTTTGAATGTTGAGTTTTAAGCCAGTTTTATCACTCTCCTCTTTCATCTTCACCAAGTTCCTCTTCACTTTCTGCCATTAGGGTGGTGTCATCTGCGTATCTGAGGTTATTGATATACAGTTTCAAACCCCCACTTTAGTCCCCAACCAACACTTACTCACAAGAGGAAGGAAATGAGCACATGAATTTAAAGGTTTTGCGTGACAGTCTCCTAATGGAACGAGCCACAGCCATCTGCTGTGTCAGGGCGGCTGCTACAGCAGAGCAAGAGCAACCACAGCCTCAGGCAGGAGACGGGGACAGAGGACGACACGGGGACAGAGGACGACACGGGGACAGAGGACGACACGGGGACAGAGGACAGGTGGCTCCGTGGACTGAGTCTGAGCAAGCTCCAGGAGATGGTGAAGGGCAGGGAAGCCTGGCATTCTGCAGCGTTCATGGGGTCACAAAGAGTTGGACACGACTGAGGGACTGAACAGCAGCAGGACAGAATTTAAGGAAGAGGCAGCGAGGATGAGGGGTAACAACACTGGCTCCTTGGATATTACTTTAGGATGTTCAGAGACAAAAGAGAAAGAAAATACAAGGAGTATTTTCAAGTGCAACTCATAACAAAGCATTATGGTAAACTCCTAGCAACAAAACAAACAACCCCAGTGAAACAGAAACTAACAGAAGCTCTGTCATTTGCCTGCTCCAGCTGAAGTGGGGGAGGCAGTGGCAAGGTGAGAGACGCCCTCAGGCAGCAGGAAGCGGGAGGTTAACAGCCGACAGTTAAAAGGAGGCATGAGCACGGGATTCCTAACCCTAAGGGACCCCCAGCTGCCCTGCCAGCCCTGCCGCTGCTGCTGTCGCTTCAGTCGTGTCCGACTCTGTGCGACCCCATAGACGGCAGCCCACCAGGCTCCCTCGTCCCTGGGATTCTCCAGGCAGGAACACTGGAGTGGGTTGCCATTTAGCCCTGGGCCTTCCTTATTCCAGCCTCAAGACCACAACACACAAGCCGAGGCTCCTGTCAGTGCCCACCTAATGATAAGGGCACTAAGGTTCTGAAAGCAGTGCTGACCTGTCAGAGAGCACAGAGCTGGGAGTGGGTGGGCCTCAGACAGGAACCCACGTGGGTCAGACCAAGCCTGCTTCTCGAGTGTGTGCCCCAGCGGCAACACCGTCACGTGTGACACAGGTCCCTGAGGGTGACCCACAACACTCAGTGCCCAAGGACTGCCAGGTAACACTGACGACGCCGGTCACACAGCTGGCTATTTTCAGACAAGATCAAGGACAATGCAGTGAGCCCTCTCAGCCATTTCCAAACAACCATCCCTATACCGTGCTACAAAAAGCAATGACTTGGCTTACCCAACTCTCACTTGCCAACACAGCACAGAGGAAGAAAAGCCCTTCAAAGAGTGACTGCGTGGGAGCACTCTCTTCTTCTAAAGGTTATTTACATAAGAGGGGATCTGGATAAATCTACTGTGCTTATTTTAACATCACACTATTCAAAAACAAACACTGCCCTCTAAAGCTAGACTTCTGCTTATAAAATTACTATGCTACTCTTAGGAGTTCAAAAATAGTTCATATATCCTGGACAGATTACATGAATGGCTCACACGAACCATCTTTTGTAACGTGAAAAGGTAAAAAATTAAATATCTCAAACTCTAGTTTTACCTTTTCTTAACCTTCAGTAACTAACAATCTCATTTTTGGAATCTGTACATGAGACAACTTAAATAAAGCATGGCACTCCCATAAACAAGACACTACTGCAAAAACCAGCCATGTTTCTGAAGAATAATGACGTAATGTTCACACCATAATGCTTAGTGAAGGCAAATACAACACACACATACATCCATGACCTCCAATCATGTCAATACTAAAGACTCAGAAAATCACCAAAACATTAATAATGGCTACCACTGGTTAGGAGGACAGTAGGTAACTGTTTTCCTTTTATTCTTCTGCAAAGCTTGAAATGTTCTACAATGAGTATGTATTCTCATACCAGAAAAACATGTTTTTAAAACTTGTCTAGCCATAATATAAAGGGCTTCCCTGAATCTGCCTGCCAATGCAAGAGACTCAAGAGACACAGGTTTGATCCCTGGGTCAGGAAGATCTCCTGGAGGAGGAAAGGGCAGCCCACTTCAGTATTCTTGCCTGGGAAATCCATGGACAGAGGAACCTGGCAAGCCACAGTTAGTCCATGGGGTTGCCAAGAGTCAGACATGACTGAGCCACTGAGCACACAGCCATAATAAAAGACATACAAGACAACATATTCATTGAAAGTAGAAAGATAAAGTTCACTACATGACTGAACAAAGAAAAGAACTTCAAGCTCAACTTCAATGACATTTTTGGAAATAATAAAAAAAGAAAGAATAATAAACACTTTCATATTAGTATTTCCACATCTGCCATTTGTGCGGTTATCACTAATTCTCAAGTATAGTCACCAGGTACGACGACGACGTCCTTTAAAAAACAGAGTCACCGCTGCTGACAGTGCCATCACTCTGATGTTCTCCTCTGCACATCCTGCTGTAATCCACTTAATAGACACAGAGATTGAACTACGGGTCTCAGAGGCATCCACTATGAGTGATCACAAGACTGCCTTTCCCAAAATAGGCATAGACAGGACAACATAACATTGAAGTTATATGCACAGCTAGCTATATCTACAAACCCTAGAAGAAAGGGTTTAATCCTTATCAATAAAATCTTTTACAATACACTGATTTAAAGAAATGCTGCTGCTGCTAAGTCGCTTCAGTCGTGCCCGACTCTGTGCAACACCGTAGATAGCAGCCCACCAGGCTCCCCCATCCCTGGGATTCTCTAGGCTCTGGAGAACACTGGAGTGGGTTGCCATTTCCTTCTCCCATGCATGAAAGTGAAGTCGCTCAGTCGTGTCCAACTCTTCGGGACCCCAGGGACTGTAGCCTACCAGGCTCCTCTGTCCATGGGATTTTCCAGGCAAGAGTACTGGAGTGGGTTGCCATTGCCTTCTCCTTTAAAGAGATGAGCTATTACTTAAATGCACAAAATGCTCTAAAAGGCAGACTCTTTTAAAAAAATGAACATATCATTTCACCAACTGAAAGATCTAATAAAGGTTTGCCTTTCTTTTTCCACATGAATAATGTTTTAATACACTTTTTTGATTTAAGAAAAATGAGTATTATTTTTATTTTTTAAAAAAGAAAAAACTGCTAGTGCACACTAAAATTAGGATTATTCCTGGATTTGTGTTATTATTAGCTATAAATTTCTGGGTTTAAGGCCTTGTCTTACTTATTACCTAGCACATGCATGGAACATAGCAAAGGTTTAGTAAATTCTGGCTCAGTGAACAGATGAATCAATAAAAGCTCATTTTTGATTCCTGCACTTAAGCTAGGCTTGTTACTTAAAATATCATCTACTCTAGGAAAAATTCACCAAAATAGAATAGTTTCCTTTTAAAAAAAACTTACAAGACTTTTTTTTTAAAAAAAACAGTTAAGCAGGGGAAAAAATGAAGCAAAACCACTGACAGGGAGAAAGACCATGAGAAAACTTGTGAATTAAACATGTTAAATGGAAAAATGCCATGCAAGACAACTACAGACACTATTTATACAAGAACTGTGCCCCACCCAGTTCCAAAAGAACACAAGGTGACTCAGTGTTTACAGCACAATAAGGTCCTTAGGAGTGAAAGCGAGCAGAGCTTGAGGGAAGGCGGGCGGGCACCTCCAGCAGCCCCTCCAGGCTGAGCGACCCAGCGGCAGCGTGGCGCTAAGTGTTCCAGAGCCAGGGCAGGAGATCTCCCGCACTGCGCAGGGTTCCCGTGTTCTGACCTCACGAGCCTGGTTCTGAACACATCGCCCAGCCCCCCTGAGACACGGGGGTGCTGCCTGACAGGTGGCCCAGTCCCCAGTTTGAGCACCTCCGCTCCTCACCCCTGGGCCCGGATGACAGTTCCCACCTTACTTACAACCCTCCCCCGCCCGAACCCCCACCAAGGAAAAGCCCAGGGATCCACTGTGCTGTCCTACTGGGCTCTGACACTTGACACCTCCACCCTGAGACACGCCTGATTTTGCTGTTCCCACTTATTCTTCTGTCCTTTAGGGTGTCTATATGCACACCTTCCCCCACAAACCACTTTCTGACCATGAGGGCACTCTTCAGCCATCACACCCCACCTCGTAGCTGCCTGGAGTAAGTACACACAGGAAGGGAAGGTGATCTCTAACACGACTGTAGGTAGTGGGTCCTTAGATCTTTAAACGAAGAAGGAAAATTAATCCGACAGTGTTGGCATGGAAACCAAAAAAGATAATAAATTAACAAAACATAACAAAATTCAAGAGTCTACAAATAGTACATTCATTCTAAAATCATGCTATGAAGAATTCCCTGGTGGTCCAATGGTTAAGACTCCACATTTCCAGGACTTCACTGGCGGCTCAGTAGTGAAGAATCCACCTGCCAATGTAGGACACAGGGGTTAGATCCCTGGTCCAGGAAGATCCCACATGCTGTGGCGCAACTAAGCCCCTGTACCCCAACTATTGAGCCTGTGCTCTAGAGCCCGCGAACCACAACTACTGAGCCCTCACGCCGCCAACTACTAAAGCCCAAGTGCCCTAGAACACACGATCCGCAAGAGAAGCCACCACGATAAGAAGGCAGAGCACCGCAACTGGAGGGTAGTCCTCGCTTGCTGCCACAGGAGAAAAGCCCATGCAATACTGAAGACCCAACACAGCCAAACAATAAATTACATAAATATAAAAAATTACATCTATATAAAAACTTCTCACTTCCACTCCAGGAAGTACAGGTTCTAGCCCTGGTAGAGAAACGAAGATACTGCATGCCACATGCTGGTGGCCCAAATAAACAAATAAATTAATTAAAATTTTAAAAAAATAGTGGGCCTTAAAAAAATAAAATCATGCTATGATAATGTCAGTGTTAGTTGCTCAGACATGTCTGACTCTTTGCGATCCCATGGGCTGTACCCCGCCAGGCTCCTCCATCCATGGGACTTCCCAGGCAAGAATACTGCAGTGGGTTGCTATCTCCTTTCCCAGGGAATCTTCCCAACCCAGGGATCAAACCTGGGTCTCCTGCACTGCAGACAAATTCCTTACAGTCTGAGTCACCAGGGAAGCCCTATGATAGAATATATCTTATAAAAAACAAACCAATTTACCAGCTAGATTTCTCAAATACACACTGTAATTACGTATCATTACCTTGAATTAAAGTTAAGAGTTTAGAATAACTCACACACAACTCCCTACACACACACACATTTAGGATATTTACATCTTTGAAGTAAAATCTCTATTTGTTCATTTAGCCAATGTAGCAGCAATGCTTAAAGTAACATCTGTTGTTGTTTAGTCACTAAGTTGTGTCAGATTCTCTGTCCGTGGGCAAGAATACTGGAGTGGGTTGCCATTTCCTTCTCCAGGGGATCTTCAAGAACCAGGGATCAAACCCACATCCCTATATTCTTTACCAGGTGGATTCTTTACCACTGAACCATAGGGAAGTAGAAAGTAACATTAGGTTTAAGGTAAAAATATTTATGGAGTTACTTTTTTCATTCATAAGCCCTCCTCGTTCATTAAATATTCTTTATAAATTACTCCAAATTTACATTGAAATAATAATTTTAAAAAGGTATAACAGCTTTAGTTGGAATTCCATAAGCAAGGTGGTTTGTGTGGCTTACTCTGTACTATAACTAATCACCTGTTTCACTTATTTTTAAAAGAAATTTAATGTCTATAATATTTTTCAATAGCACTATTGACAAGTAATTCACATACCATAAAATTCACTCATTTAACGTCTACAATTCAGTTGTTTTTAATCTATTTTCAACATCTGTGATATCATTCAAGGTTAAATGTCGCAACTAGTATAGAAATCATGAAAACTCACAAAGAATATAGTAAGAAGTTCACCAGGCCTAAGGAGAACACTAAGTGACTAGTCAGTTGTTGATAATTGTTTCTTCACAGGACCAAGATCTATATTTTACACAAATATTTAATATAACTTAATACAACATATATTAACTAAATATAACTTAATATAATTACATATATTTTCAATTCCTGTATCTGTTTAATTATTTACAGTTTAGTCCTAGCTCTACATTCTCCGGTCTTGAAATATAAAGTGAGGCTAATATATTCACCTGAAGCAGAAAACCCAGAGCACACAACCTGATGTATGCATAGATCCTGAATGTGAAAAGGTATTTACTGCTTTACGTCCGGCACCGTGGGGCCTTCTGCTCTAACTTCATGAAGCACTTGGCACAACAGTGAGCTGCCGGTGACTACAGCAGTAGCGGGTGCAGAAAGGAAACCCGAAGAGTATCCACATCTCTTTCATAGCTTTGAGGAGGTTCCAACATTTTCTCCAAGCACTTAATTGGTCTAGGGTCTAAAGTTGCAACTGCAGTTTAAAATAGCTAAACTCTGGGACCTGATGTAGTTACAAGTCTGTTAACGAGTCTTCACAAAACTTTTTAATAGGATAAGTCAATGATTAACACTGAGAATAAAAGTATTTGCCGTTCCTTTACATAAGACCAAACTTTGTACACATAATAAATTTTGGCTAGACTTAAAATTCTCCTGAACTTCCCAGAAGAACCACAGGAAGAAAGCTCTCCCTAAAGAAAAGCTAGTGCATAACAGTAAAAACAGCAGAACACATAAGCTGACGGTGCTTTAAATCTCAATCATCAAGGTGTAAGAAGCATAGAAGACCAATAGTCATTTACAGCAGGTTTGGGTTTCTAATTATTTGCTGCCATAGAATCAACATTAATTGGCAGCAGTGAAAACGGAAAAAGGGCAGACTTCACATCAAGTTCTACTTTTTCAAATAAACAAAAATCGTAGTGGAAAACCATCTTTACGCATCTCTATGAAAAACTCTTCAAGAATTTTCTTCAACCATACTCTAATTTTACAGGGCTCAATTGACAAGGGACAACCACAGGGACAACAAAAAGGCCAGTCCTCAATCTGTCAACTCAGACTTACCAGGTGATTTCCCTGTTGATGAAAAAAGAGAGTAAAGAAATGAATAGTACTGTGGTTCATTAGAGCTGTAAGATCAAAGTCTTACAGAACTGTCACATGTTAAATGAGAGCCGTTTTTCATATCCTCCTAATAGCCTTGATTTGAAATAGTATACACACTTTTCTCAAAGTATTCATATTTGTTTATCAGCTAACATAAATTTTTACTTTACTAAATAAAAAGAAGAAAAATTGTGAGTAAACATATTCAAAAGTGAAGCTAGGAAGTGAGTACCACATTACTTCATGTTTTCCTCTGCTTCTACCCTGCTGTGAATCACAGCTGTCAATGACCCACTATGAAATCTGCACAAACACATCTTGTTCAAAGCAAAATACCAACCAGAAGAACCTAAGTTTGTACAGTAAAAATCAAACTACTAATACAGAAATCTTAACTCTTCTTATATATGAACGATTTCTATTGCTGATTTATTCCCTAGCTATAACAGAACAGCAGGTCCACTTCTAGGCAGTGTAATTTACTGGCTTTATTAGGAAAATAACACATGGGTATTACAATAAAAAAGGTATTAAAACATCTTCCTCAAACCTCAGACTCCTAGGCTTTTCTTGGATATGATCACAATCAAATTTTGTGTGAATTCTCACAGCAGTTTTCTAAGCAATACAGGTGTGTTTAAGTGTATATACATGTAATGTGAGCGCAAATACAAATTTGATGAACAAGTGAAAAGCTGTGTGAAAAATAGAAATTCCATACTTTACGAGATGAACACCAAGGTTCATCAGTTTAAGTCACACTGAGGAAAATCCAAGAAAGGAATCTTTGACTAATCACCCTTTTCTTCTGTTAATAAAATAATAACAATTTGTCATGTCCTTCAATATGGTAACAAACATACCTGTTAATTTATTGTTAAAACAGCATGCATTTCACAACTTTCACAAGCACTGATGTTAGCCAACTGCTCCATAACCAACTATCTATGAATGTCAACAGCCCCAATTCCTGTGACTCTCGACCCTGATTATGTCTACTGTTTGGGTAATGTCCCTATGCTATGCTATGCTATGCTATGCTAAGTCACTTCAGTTGTGTCCGACTCTGTGCGACCCCATAGACGGCAGCCCACCAGGCTCCCCGGTCCCTTGGATTCTCCAGGCAAGAACACTGGAGTGGGTTGCCATTGCCTTCTCCAATGCATGAAAGTGAAAAGTGAAAGTGAAGTCGCTCAGTCGTTTCCGACTCTTAGCGACCCCATGGATTGCAGCCTAACAGGCTCCTCCGTCCATGGGATTTTCCAAGCAAGAGTACTGGAGTGGGGTGCCATTAATGTTCCTACTCACTGTTTTTGGTTACTTTCTGTAATCATTTAATTTGGTGTAACATAAGACACAAGATGCCACTTGAAAGTCCTTCTGCCTTTCCAAAAAGTGCATCTCTGTTCTTGGCTTTTCACACCTGGGTTTCTACACTTCACTCCTCTTTGCTGCTACTGGCGAAAAGCTACACCACACTACTTATTCTGATTCTTCCAAATACTACTGTGCACACATCCACCATGTATTGATAGAATTTTAAATTCCCAAAGTCCCTGACTGTGAGATTCTTACTACAATTGCTATTTGTCCTCACAGGTAGTAGCCACTAGGTTAGGTTCCTCCTGACCCTGGGCACTCCAGCTTTGCAACCTGTCTGCCTGTGTCATGTACTCCATGACAAATGTCTTATGACTGGAAACAGGGATCACACGCCAAGTCCTTTTCTCCGCTAACAGAAAACGACCCTTCTGAAAGTCACTGGCTGGCCATTTCCCCATGAAGTTTACATCAAGCCTAACATGAGCATCATTTATCTTAAAATAAGCACTATTTCCTGTTGCCTGAAACTGCGACACCAACTTATGGTTAAGAAAGCACGAGGAAGCCAACTCGATTGGTTTCCACATTGCATAAATAAATTATGAGAATTGCTGGGTGTAAACATAATCAATACCAGGACTCTTTCCATTAGTGCAACTCTTCCAAAACTTCCTGCCCCCACCCACCTAAAATTCACCTCGGATTCAAGTCTACCCTACATAAAAGCTACTCAGCTCATAACGTTACTTCCAAAGATGTGAAAACAAACCTCCAATTATCGTAACATCAGAGGACCTTTTGGCGGACCCCCCACTGCTCAACTGTGTCAGAAACAACCGAGAAATGGCTGAGGCGTCTCAGCGGAGGAGGAAACCGCCCTTCCCCGCTCACCGCTGGCCGCCTTCTCCGCAGCAGAGAAGCGAGCGGCGTCCAGGCCCGCGGAGCGCACCAGGCGCCCCGAGCTCACATTCCAGCGGCGGGAGTCGCGGCACCGCGCGGGGAGGCCCGGCGACGTGGCCGCGGGAGGAGCGCGCGGGGCGCGCCTCACCTGCGCTCGGGACCCGCCCGCGCGGAGAGGGGAAGGCGCCCACCCGCGGGGTCTGCGGGCCGGGGTGGGGGCCCGGCGACAGCGGCGGCGACCCCCGATTTACCCGGCTCGGACAGACGCCAGCGCCCGGGGCTCAGAACGCCCCAGGTGGGAGGGGTCGAGGAATGAGGGGACCCCAGACCCGGGAGGGGCGGGGACGAGCCCGGACTTCCGACCGGGCGGGCGGCCAGCGCCAGGACCCGGGTCGCGGCGGGCAGGGACCCTGACTCGGGCGGGGTCCGGTCGGGTGGGGCGAGGACACGCAGGAACCCCTGACGGGGCGGGTGGGAACCCCGACCAGGCGGAGTAGTGGCGGGCGGAGACCCCTGACCCAGCGGGCAGGCGGGGTCAGGGCGGGTGGGGACCCGACCCGGGCCGGGTAGTGGTGGGTCGGGACTCCCGACGGGCTTTCCCGGCCGGGCGGGCAGGCGGGGTCAGGGCCGGGACCGTGGCGGGCGGGCATCCCTGGTCTGACCTGAGCCAGAGTAAAGGTAGGCGAGGACCTCCCAGACCGAGTGGGAAGGCGGGGTCAGAGCGGGCCCGGGGCCCCTGACCCTGACCAGCGGAGGCCGGCAGGGCTGGTCAGGTCCGGGGGCGGGCCGGGGTCCGCGGCGCCCACTCACCCAGGCCGGCAAGTCGCAGGCGCGCACCCCTAGGCGCACGGCGCGCTCCTCGTCCTCCAGTAACGCCAGCGCGCGGCACAGGCGGGTGGCCTTAAGGCCGCGGCTCCTGCGGCACCACACGAGCAGCCCGAGCGCCAGCAGCACCCAGCTGAAGCTCAGGCCCAGGTAGCCCAGCGCGTACACCGGCAACAACAGCGCGAAGCTGCGCGCCAGCTGTGCCAGCAGCCCTGCCACGTCCACGCTCAGCGCCGCGCCGGGGGGCTCTGCCCCGGAGGCGCCCACCTCGGGGCCCGGAGCCCTGGAGCCGCTCATGGCCCCGCCGCGTACCGCTCCCCTCGGTTCCCGGCCGAGGCGCCTCAGCCCGCGCTGCAGCGCCCCTCTGAGGGGACGGCGTAGCCGCCCGACCCACCCGCCCGCGCTTCCGCCCGCGGCGCCGTGTGACGTCAGCACGCAGGGCGGTGGCGGTGGCGGAGAGGAGCGGAGGTGTTCCACTGCGGCAGCCGGGTGTGGCCCCAGGCCTGGGTGCGGCCCAACGCGCGGTGGGCCCGGCCCGCGAGGGACGTCATCCCACAAGGCCCGCCAGCGCCGCGGTGGCGGGAGGTTGGGCGGGGCTGGCTGGTGTGTGGCTTCTTGGCGCGGGTGGGCGGGGCGCCTCTGACGCTAGGGGGGCCGGGCCCGGCGTGGGTGTCGCCTCACAGGCTTGAGAGAGCGCCCCTGAGGCGAGGTGGGCGGTGCTTTGTGACGTCATCACGGACTGGCGGGGCGCCTCTGACACTGGGGGGAGCTGGGCTCGGCGTGGGTGTCGCCTCACAGGCTTGAGAGGGCGCGCCTGAAGCGGAGTGGGCGGTGCTTTGTGACGCCATCACGGATGGGCGGGGCGCCCTTGAGGCGTGGCGGGCGGGTTTTGCGTGAAAGTTGCGGCGCGGAACGATCAGCCAGCCGGCTTCCGTGTTCCCCGAAGGGGCTCCGCTCTCCCAGTCACCTGGGCCGCGCTTCGCGCCGGGATACTGCGGAAGGAGAAGCCCACGCTCCTGAGTTTGCGGGTCCTGACCGCCCACAGCCGACGGACGATTTCCTGACGGAATTCTCTCCGCGGCCCTGGAGACGAGGGAGCTTGGATAGGCCGCTTTGTGCGCGAAGGCGGGACTTCTTCTCGCCCGCGGGATCGCGGGGACCCGACAGCCGCCCTCAGCCGGATTTCCGACGAGCGCCCGTGTTTCCTGAATACCTTCGCTAGCAGGACAAACCGCTCTTGATCGCTCTGTTTCCCCTTAAACTCAATCAGGGTAATTATATTTGCACTCTAGTCTCCTTAAAGCCAAACAGTTGCAGAGGACAGCCTAAGTAAGTTTTTAAAGCATATCAAGTGGTTTCGAAGGATATTTTAATTCAATTTCTGGCAGCCTTGAATGATCACCTTTAGGAGGGACAGAGCCTATTGGACATGGAACAACAGACTGGTTCCAAATCAGGAAAGGAGTACGTCAAGGCTGTATATTGTCACCCTGCTTATTTAACTTATGTACAGAGTACATCATGAAAAATGCTGGGCTGGCTGAATTAGAAGCTGGAATCAAGAATGCCAAGAGAAATACCAATAATCTCAGATATGCAAATGACACCACCCTTAGGGCAGAAAGTGAAGAGAAACTAAAGAGCCTCTTGATGAAAGAGGAGAGTGAAAAAGCTGGCTTAAAACTCAGCATTCAAAAAGCTAAGATCATACCATCCGGTCCCAACACTAAATGGCAAGTAGATGAGGAAACAATGGAAACAGTGACAGATTTTGTTTTCTTGGGCTCCAGAATCATTGCAGATGGTGACCGCAAACCATGAAGTTAAAAGATGCTTGCTCCTTGAATAAAACGTATGACAAACCTAGACAGCATATTAAAAAGCAGCGACATTACTTTGTAACACAGGTTCGTATGGTCAAAGCTATGGTTTTTCCAGTAGTTATGTATGGATATGAGAGTTGAACCATAAAGAAGAATGAGCACCAAGGAATCGATGCTTTTGAACTGTGGTGTTGGAGAAGACTCTTGAGAGTCCCTTGGAGAGCAAGGAGATCCAACCAGTCCACATCCTAAAGGAATATTCATTGGAAGGACTGATGCCGAAGCTGAAACTCCTATACTTTGACCACCTGATGTGAAGAACTGACTCATTTGAAAAGACTGATGCTGGGAAAGATTGAAGGTGGGAGGAGAAGGGGCTGAGAGAGGATGAGGTGATTGGATGGCATCACCGACTCAATGGACATGAGTTTGAATAAACTCCGGGAGTTGATGATGGACAGGGAAGCCTGGTGTGCTGCAGTCCATGGGGTCACAGAGAGTCAGACACAACTGAGTGAACTGAGCTGAACTGAGGCTTTAAGTTGGTAAGGACAGGAACCATATTTATTATGTTGATTATCATCTCTTCAGGCTAGCACAGTACGTGTCACAGCAGGTCCTGAGTGAATAAAGGATACCCCCTCCCCTCATCTGTGAGTCTGTATGTAATAGGTATACATAAGTGTGTGTGTGTGTGTGTGTGTGTGTGTGTGGCTATGGAGAGATATGTAAATATATAATCTCATAACATTGCTCTAGGGTCTTAAACACACAACATGAAGCAAGGACACTAAACCAGAAGCAAGGGAAGGAGTGTTTTGTTCTTTCTCTTCCCCAAATTACATCATGTGAGTTATAGATACATGAAAGGGTGAGTCTCATCCCTTTTGCTAGGCAGCAGCTTAAAGCTGGAAGGCCACCTGTCACTCAAGGCCAATTTACAACCTCAAAACAAGTAATTGCCGTGTTAACCTAGGAAGAAGCATGAGCCTTTCTGTCTTGTGGTATTTCCTCTAAAAAGCTGTAGAATCATATCCTATCAGAGAAGGCAATGGCAACCCACTCCAGTACTCTTGCCTGGAAAATCCCATGGACAGAGGGGCCTGGAAGGCTGCAGTCCATGCAGTCGCTAGGAGTCGGACACGACTGAGTGACTTCACTTTCGCTTTTCAGTTTCATGCATTGGAGAAGGAAATGGCATCCCAGGGACAGCGGAGCCTGGTGGGCTGCCATCTATGGGGTCGCACAGAGTCGGACACGACTGAAGCGACTTAGCAGCAGCAGCAGCAGCAGCATATCCTATAGATAAAAATTTGGATGAACATGATCCATATGAGAAATCCTGCATGTCTGTGATAAAGACTTTGACTTGGCGGCCTTGTTATTTAGTCCCTCAGTTGTGTCCGACTCTTTGTGACCCCATGAACTGCAGCACACCAGGCTTCCCTGTCCTTCACCATCTCCTGGAGCTTGCTCAAACTCATGTCTGTTGAGTCGATGATGCCATCCAACCATCTCGTCCTCTGTCATCCCCTTCTCCTCCTGCCTTCAGTCTTTCCCAGCATCAGTCTTTTCTGATGAGTCGACTCTTCAAAACAGGCAGCCAAAGTATTGGACTACACATCAGTCCTTCCAATGAGTATTCAGGACTGATTTCCTTTAGGGTTGACTGGTTTGATCTTGCTCTCCAAGGGACTCTCAAGAGTCTTCTCCAACAGCACAATTCAAAAGCATCACTTCCTTGGTGCTCAGCCTTCTTTTTGGTTCAACTCTCACATCCATACATAACTACTGGAAAAACCATAGCTTTGGCCATATGAACCTGTGTTACAAAGTAATGTCGCTGCTTTTTAATATGCTGTCTAGGTTTGTCATACGTTTTATTCAAGGAGCAAGCATCTTTTAACTTCATGGTTTGCGGTCACCATCTGCAATGATTCTGGAGCCCAAGAAAATAAAATCTGTCACTGTTTCCATTGTTTCCTCATCTACTTGCCATTTAGTGTTGGGACCGGATGGTATGATCTTAGCTTTTTGAATGCTGAGTTTTAAGCCAGCTTTTTCACTCTCCTCTTTCATCAAGAGGCTCTTTAGTTTCTCTTCACTTTCTGCCCTAAGGGTGGTGTCATTTGCATATCTGAGGTTATTGGTATTTCTCTTGGCATTCCTGATTCCAGCTTCTAATTCAGCTAGCCCAGCATTTTTCTTGATGTACTCTGCACACAAGATAAATAAGCAGGGTGACAATATACAGCCTTGACATACTCCTTTCCTGATTTGGAACCAGTCTATTGTTCCATGTCCAGTTCTAACTGCTGCTTCTTGACCTGTATACAGGTTTCTCAGGAGGTAAGTAAGGTGGTCTGGTATTCCCATGTCTTTAAGAATTTTCTGCAGTTTGTTGTGATCCACGCTAAGGTGTACCTTCTTTGGCACTGCCTTTCTTTGAGATTAGAATGAAAACTGACCTTTTCCAGTCCTGTGGCCACTTCTGAACTTTCCAAATTTGCTGGCATATTGAGTGCAGCTCTTTCACAGCATCATCTTTTACGACTTGAGATAGCTCAATGGGAATTTCATCACCTCCACTAGCTTTGTTCGTAGTAATGCTTCCTAAGGCCGACTTGACTTCACACTCCAGGATGTCTGGCTCTAGGGTGAGTGATTATACCATGGTGGTTATCTTTGTCATGAAGATCTTTTTTGTAGAGTTCTTCTGTGTATTCTTGCCACCTCTTCTTAATATCATCTGCTTTTGTTAGGGCCATACTATTTCTGTCATTTATTGTCCTCATTTTTGCATGAAATGTTCCCTTCATGTCTCTAATTTTCTTGAAGAGAAAATTTGTTGTTATCCTTACCATGCATCACAACAAACTGGAAAATTCTTAAAGACATGGGAATACCAGACCACCTTACCTGCCTTGTGAGAAACCTGTATACAGGTCAAGAAGGAACATTTAGAACTGGACGAGCGACAATGGACTGATTCCAAATTGGGAAAGGAGTTTGTCAAGGTTGTGTATTTCTTGAAGAAATCTCTAGTCTTTCCCGTTCTATTGTTTTCCTCTATTTGCATTGATCACTTAGGAAGGGTTTCTCATCTCGCCTTACTATTCTTTGGAACTCTGCATTCAGATGGGGATATTTTTCCTTTTCTCCTTTGCCTTTTGCCTCTCTTCTCAGCTATTTGTAAGGCCTCCTCAGACAACCATTTTGCCTTTTTGCATTTCTTTTTCTTGATTATGGTCTTGAGCAGTGCCTTCTGTCACAAACCTCCATCCATAGTTCTTCAGGCACTCTGGCTATCAGATCTAGTCCCTTGAATCTGTTTGTCGCTTCCACTGTATAATTGTAAGGGATTTGATTTAGGTCATACCTGGATGGTGTAGTGGTTTTCCCTAGTTTCCTCAATTTAAGCCTGAATTTGGCAATAAGGAGTTCATGATCTGAGCCATAGTCAGCTCCTGGTCTTGTTTTTTCAGTCTGTATAGAGCTTCTCCATCTTCAGCTGCAAAGAATATAATCAGTCTGATTTTGGTATTTTCCATCTGGTGATGTCCATGTGTAGAGTTGTCTCTTGTGTTGTTGGAAGAGGGTGTTTGCTATGACCAGTGTGTTCTCTAAGCCTTTACCCTACTTCATTTTGTACTCCAAGGCCAAACTTGCCCACTACTCCAGGTATCTCTTGACTTCCACATTTGCATTCCATTCCCATATGATGAAAAGAATATCTTTTTTGGGTGTTAGTTCTAGAAGGTCTTGTAGGTCTTCATAGAGCTTTTCAACTTCAGCTTCTTTAGCATCAGCAATCGGGGCATAGTCTTGGATTACTGTGATACTGAATGATTTGCCTTGGAAATGAACAGAAATCATTCTGTCATTTTTGAGATTGCACCCAACTACTGCATTTCAGACGGTTTTGTTGACTGAGAGCTACTCCATTTCTTCTAAGGGATTCTTGCCCACAGTAGTAGATATAATGATCATCTGAATAAATTTGCCCGTTCCAGTCTATTTTAGATCCACTAATTCCTAAAATTTCAATGTTCACTCTTGCCATCTCCTGTTTGACCACTTCCAATTTACGTTGATTCATGGTCGTACCATTCCAGGTTCCTATGCAATATTATTCTCCAGTGGACCACATTCTGTCAGACCTCTCCACCTTGACCCACAGCACATTAAAAAGCAGAGACATTACTTTGTGAACAAAGGTTTGTCTAGTCAAGGCTATGGTTTTTCCATTGGTCATGTATGGATGTGAGAGTTGGACTATAAAGAAAGCTGTGTGCCAAAAAATTGCTGCTTTTGAACTGTGGTGTTGGAGAAGACTCTTGAGAGTCCCTTGAATTGCAAAGAGATCCAACCAGTCCATCCTAAAGGAGATCAGTCCTGGGTGTTCATTGGAGGGACTGATGTTGAAGCTGAAACTCCAATACTTTGGCCACCTGATGCAGAGAGCTGACTCATTTGAAAAGACCCTGATGCTGGGAAAGATTGAGGGCAGGAGGAGAAGGGGATGACAGAGGATGAGATGGTTGGATGGCATCACCGACTCAATGGACATGGGTTTGGGTGAACTCCGGGAGTTGGTGATGGACAAGGAGGCCTGGGGTCGCAAAGAGTTAGACACGACTGAGTGAACTGAACTGAACTGATGCAATATTCCAAAGCCAAACTTGCACCAATAAAGGGTCATGGTCACTGTTTGGTGCTCTGCTGCCCCTCTGATCCACTACAGCTTTGTGAATCCCCATGAAACCATTACACCTGAGAAGAATGCTCAACAAATGGATGAGATGCACTGAAAACTGCAGCACTGGCATCGGTCAACAGAAAGGGCCCAATTCTCTGCAACAATGCCCAACCACATGTACAACCAACCAAAGTTGAATGAATTGGGCTACGAAGTTCTGCCTCATCTGCCATATTCACCTGACTCTTGCCAACCAACTACCACTTCTTGAAGCATCTTGACAACTTTTTGCAGGGAAAATGCTTCCACAACCAGAAGAGGCAGGAAATGCTTTCCAAGAGTTCGTCGAATCCCAAAGCATGGATTTTTATGCTAGAAGAATAAGCAAACTTATTTCTCATTGGGAAAGATGTGTTGATTATAATGGTTCCTATTTTGATTAATAAAGATGTGTTTGAGCTTAGTTATGATTTAAAATTCATGGCCTGAAACTGAAATTATGTTTGCACCAACCTAATAAAATACTCTGTGCACCAATCAGTCTCCAGCCTCTCTGCTGCCTTTGTGACCCCACTGAAATTCTGGCTCCTTCCCAGCAAGGTGGAACCATCTCCTTCTACACTGAGCCTGTCGGCAAATACAGCCCAGCTCTTAGGTCTTTGATAGCATGTTACTCTACACCCTGGACTCCTGTAACCTCTTCATGGTGCCTCTTTCCTTATCTTCGGGGCAGACATTTTTCAGAGGAAAGACGAGCATGATCATGAGTGTTCCAGTGCAGAACTTTAGAAGTTCAGCCTCTGCATTCATCCTGTCTAGTTTCAGAGCAAAGTGCTGCCTTCTCTGTAAGTTCAATCCGTTCTGCTTTGTTTTAGATTCCCCTCTGGTGGAGGGGCTGGGCTTTAATGAACCTTTCCCAGCTTTGTGTCCTAGCTCATTCCCTGCACCTCTACACTAGCTTCATGCAGAGAGGAGGGGCACAGTCGGCCTCCCTTTCATGCTGTCGACAGAATAAATACACAAAATGAGACTTGTGAGTGAAGTTTTATTTGGGGCAAAATGAGGACCATAGTTCAGAAGACAGCCTGTCAGATAGTTCTGAGGAACTGTTCCAAAGAGCTTGTCGGGGTCGGGGTGGGGGGGTAGTATATGTGTGATTTTGGTGAAGGAGGTGCATGAAATCGGACACATTTTGGCAGAAGGTTGCTACTGGTCACAAGGGCAGACATCTTTGTTAATGATTATAGTGATTTTCTAAGCTATGACGGGATGCAAGAAATTGAGCTCATAAAATCTTCTCCTGAACATATCAAACTGCCTAAAGCCTGTTCTGCCAGTTTTCCCAGAGCACAGAGGGCCTCCCTCATTCCTGGTCTCTGCCCTGATCTCCTTTCAGGGGTGTGGAAGGGTAGCTACTGCAGTGGCCGGTGACCTCATCCTTGTAGAGGCAGATAGCGGACGACAATTGTTAGCTGACTCTACCATCCAGACTCGTTTTACCCTAACCATTGAAGACTGCTATTCCTGTGTCTCTGAGATGCTTCTCTGGTGACAAAATCACATCACCAAGAGTGACGTCACCAAGTCACCAAGTGGATCTCTTTGCTGTGCAACTAGAGGAATCAGAGAAAGCTTGGTCCTCGTTGGCTCACCTAGATTATTACAGTAGTGTCTTAACTGATTGATATCCCTTTAACCTTTCTCTCTTTTAAAGCTCTCTAGAGGCCTCTGCTCCCCAGCACAGAAGGGACAGTGGTAGACCTAGCACTAGTGACTAGTCGGCCTGGATATACTGGCGAAGAGACACATACACTGGATATTGCAAGCCAGGTTTCTTGCTGTTGGAGATCTTATAACCATGGAAAAAGGGGAGGCTGGAAAGAGCCCTGAGGTGTTGGATTGGCATTGGAGGGAGTATGATGTAAGTGTACAGATCATATGCATCGTTCCCAGATCTTGCTCGTAAATACCATTCTCCAGTAAAAGGAACTAGGGATCTTTTGAGAAACAGTTGACTTCAGGGCTGAAGAAGTGAAAGTACTTCCATTGAGCCTGAAATACTTTGTTGTGCCAAAAAGTAAGGAAATTACCAAAGAATCAAGTGATGTCAAAGGACATATGGGAGGCAATGGGAAGGGTGCCCCTGACGAAATCTGGGTAATTTAGCAAACAGACGGGGAAACAGTGGAGACAGTGAGAGACTTTATTTTGGGGGCTTCAAAATCACTGCAGATGGTGACTGCAGTCATGAAATTAAAAGTTGGTTACTCCTTGGAAGAAAAGTTATGACCAACATAGATAGCTTATTAAAAAGCAGAGACAAAGGCCAACAAAGGCCTGTCTGGTCAAAGCTATGGTTTTTCCAGTAGTCATATATGGATATGAGAGTTGGACTATAAAGAAAGCTGAGTGCAGAAGAATTGATGTTTTTGAACAGTGGTGTTGGAGAAGACTCGTGAGAGTCCCTTGGATTGCAAGGAGATCCAACCAGTCCATCCTAAAGGAAATCAGTACTGAATGTTCATTGCAAGCACCGATGCTGAAGCTGAAACTCCAAAACGCTAGCCACCTGATATGAGAAACTGACTCATTTGAAGAGACCCTGATGCTGGGAAAGATTGAAGGCGGGAGGAGAAGGGGCTGACAGAGGGTGAGATGATTGGATGTCATCCCTGACTCGATGGACATGAGTTTGAATAAACTCTGGGAGTTGGTGATGGACAGGGAGGCCTGGCATGCTGCAGTCCATGGCATCGCAAAGACTTGGACATGACTGAGTGACTGAACTGAACTGAATTTGAGCAGCAAAGTCAAGAATGATGTTGACAGATTACCATCCAGTGAGTAAAACAGGAACCCATGAGTCCATACCAAGGTAGGTAGACAAGTGAGTGTTGAATATGTAGAAATAAATAATTGGGAGTGATGGAAACGGAAAACATCACCATTTAGCAGGCATCATGGGGCTGCAGTCAGTTATTAGTGGAGGCTAAGGATGGTAGGTGGAGGCCTTAATACCTGTCACAAGGTACTCTTCAATCTCAAAGGGAAAAACTGGCAGATGTGACCTAGTTGGGGTTGGGGGCCGGGGTGGAATTTTGCGTCCTGACTCCACAAGTGGAGAGGAGCAGAGCAGCATGCCTGGGGCATTTCTGCCAGAAAGCTTGGTCCAAGTGTGGCCTGGGAGCTCATCAGACAGATGGGGTGTTCAGATGCCCTTTTTTCTACTGAGAAACTGTAATTATCTCAGATCCCAGGAGACTGAAGAGACACAACTCCTTGCAGCGTATGCTCCAGAGTGGGATCTGGGCCACAAAGGAAATACCCTGGGGACAGTCTGTGGATTAGATAGAGTTGTTTCAGTCTTTACTTCTTGAGTGAGAGTGCTGTAGAGGAGAGGCTGTCCTTATTTTGGGGAAATAGGTACTGGAGTATTTCAGGGTGATGAGTAATCATATCTGAAAGCCTTTGTTAGATAACTCAGAAAAAGACTAATAATAATAGGTAAGCTCAGCTGGTAGCCCAGCTGGTAAAGAATCTGCCTGCAATTAAGGAGACCCTGGTTCGATTCCTGGGTTTGGAAGTTCCCCTGGAGATTGGATAGGCTATCCATTTCAGAACTCTTGGGCTTCCCTTGTGGCTCAGATGGTAAAGAATCCCCCCGCAATGCGGGAGACCTGGGTTCTATCCCTGAGTCGAGAAGACCCCCTGGAGGAGGGCATGGCAACCCACTCCAGTATTCTTGCCTGGAGAATCCCCATGGACAGAGGAGCCTGTTGGGCTACAGTCCATGGCGTCGCAAAGAGTCAGACGTGACTAAGCGACTAAGCACAAGCGTGTGTGTGTGTGTGTGTGTGTGTGTGTGTGTGTGTGTGTGTGTGTGTAGAGAGATGCTTGCTAAATGAGAGATGGGGTCAGGCGAGGGGAGCACATGCTGTTGAGGCTCACAGTGGGGATCTGGTGGTGGAGACTTTTGTGTTCAAATGTTTTCTCCAAATTTGAAGTTAGTTCAAAAATTATTTTTGAAAGTCCCTTTTTCTATCAAATGGCCAATTTAAAGTGCAAGTTTGATTGAATCTCTCCCCTGCTTATAAACTGTTCCCTTTTCTTCTCCTGTGAAGTTAAAGACCTTCTGCAAGCAAGCAGAGCTCTTCACAGTCTGACCTGTGTCTCGCCTCACCCAGGGTCTGCTCCCTGCACCGTCACATTGCTCCCCACTTGCTCTCGCCAGACCTCACTGTTGTCTGTCTCTCCAAGCCTTTGCACCTGCACCACTGTTCTCTGTGTCTGGACTTTTTCCTTCTGTCTTTATGCAAAACTCCCATGCATCTTTCAAAACCCGATTTGTATGTCTCCACTTCTGAGAAGCCTTTTGTTGTAGTGAGTTAATCTTGTCTATACTTTACGCTTGTCTCCATGATGAAACTTATCCACCGAATACAGCTCAACCCTCAGGAGCCCCGAGGAAGCTCTGTGCCTGTGAGGGGAGCCCTGGTGTTCATGGGGAAGTCTGAATTAGGCAGTACACTTGAGAACCCCCAACTGAAGCCATGTATCAAGTCACAGCCATCTTTCAGTGTTTACCAGTAATGAAGATGTGCTTGCATGACCTCTCTGGGCCCTCTGCTCAGGTCCAGGAAGGCAAGTGAAGTGCTAGCTGAGTCCTCTTGGAGGGCCTCACCTGAGATCCTCTCCAAGTTCACTGAGGCTCTAGGACGCAGGTCCTGATTTGTGGGGCTGACAGTCAGGGCTCTCCCTGGGCTCCCTCCATGTTGCCCCTCCCCCTGTCACAGCTCACTTTATCTTCTCAGGACAGCAGAAGTGTCTCTCTGAAGTGTCACCTCCTTTGCTGTTATGTCCACTCAGGGCAATCTCCTTTTTGACTTACTTGATTAAGGAGCCGTGGCTGTGCGGGCACAGGAGGGCCTAGAGCAGCTATCCCACGTTGAAGGTCAGGACGGGAGGCGGTGAGGAGATAACCCTCGTCCAAGGTAAGGAGCAATGGCTGCATTTTGCTGGAGCAGCCGTGGAGAGATTCCCCATGTCCAAGGTAAGAGAGGGCAGACACACTGAAACCATACTCACAGAAAACTAGTCAATCTAATCACACTAGGACCACAGCCTTGTCTAACTCAATGAAACTAAGCCATGCCCATGGGGCAACCCAAGATGGGCAGGTCATGGTGGAGAGATCTGACAGAATGTGGTCCACTGGAGAAGGGAGTGGCAAAACACTTCAGTATTCTTGCCTTGAGAACCCCACGAACAGTACGAAAAGGCAAAATGATAGGATACTTAAAGAGGAACTCCCCAGGTCAGTAAGTGCCCAGTATGCTACTGGAGATCAAGTGGAGAAATAACTCCAGAAAGAATGAAGGGATGGACCAAAGCAAAAACATTACCCAGCTGTGGATGTGACTGGTGATAGAAGCAAGGTCTGATGCTGTAAAGAGCAATATCGCATAGGAACCTGGAATGTCAGGTCCATGAATCAAGGCAAATTGGAAGTGGTCAAACAAGAGATGGCAAGAGTGAACGTCGACATTCTAGGAACCAGCGAACTAAAATGGACTGGACTGGGTGAATTTAACTCAGATGACCATTATATCTACTACTGCGGGCAGGAATCCCTCAGAAGAAATGGAGTAGCCATCATGGTCAACAAGAGTCCGAAATGCAGTACTTGGATGCAATCTCAAAAACGACAGAATGATCTCTGTTCGTTTCCAAGGCAAACCATTCAATATCACAGTAATCCAAGTCTATGCCCCAACCAGTAATGCTGAAGAAGCTGAAGTTGAATGGTTCTATGAAGACCTACAAGACCTTTTAGAACCAACACCCAAAAAAGATGTCCTTTTCATTATAGGGGACTGGAATGCAAAAGTAGGAAGTCAAGAAACACCTGGAGTAAGAGGCAAATTTGGCCTTGGAATATGGAATGAAGCAGGGCAAAGACTAATAGAGTTTTGCCAAGAAAATGCACTGATCATAACAAACACCCTCTTCCAACAACACAAGAGAAGACTCTACACATGGACATCACCAGATGGTCAACACTGAAATCAGATTGATTATATTCTTTGCAGCCAAAGATGGAGAAGCTCTATACAGTCAGCAAAAACAAGACCGGGAGCTGACTGTGGCTCAGACCATGAACTCCTTATTGCCAAATTCAGACTTAAATTGAAGAAAGTAGGGAAAACCACTAGGCCATACAGGTATGACCTAAATCAAATCCCTTATGATTATACAGTGGAAGTGAGAAATAGATTTAAGGGCCTAGATCTGATAGGTAGAGTGCCTGATGGACTATAGACTGAGGTTCGTGACATTGTACAGGAGACAGGGATCAAGACCATCCCCGTGGAAAAGAAATGCAAAAAAGCAAAATGGCTGTCTGGGGAGGCCTTACAAATAGCTGCGAAAAGAAGAGAAGTGAAAAGCAAAGGAGCAAAGGAAAGAGATAAGCATCTGAATGCAGAGTTCCAAAGAATAGCAAGAAGAGACAAGAAAGTCTTCTTCAGCGATCAATGCAAAGAAATAGAGGAAAACAACAGAATGGGAAAGACTAGAGATTTCTTCAAGAAAATTAGAGATACCAAGGGAACATTTCATGCAAAGATGGGCTCGATAAAGGACAGAAATGGTATGGACCTAACAGAAGCAGAATATATTAAGAAGAGATGGCAAGAATACACAGAAGAACTGTACAAAAAAGATCTTCATGACCAAGTTAATCACGATGGTGTGATCACTCACCTAGAGCCAGACATCCTGGAATGTGAAGTCAAGTGGGCCTTAGAAAACATCACTACGAACAAAGCTAGTGGAGGTGATGGAATTCCAGTTGAGCTCTTTGAAATCCTGAAAGATGACGCTGTGAAAGTGCTGCACTCAATATGCCAGCAAATTTGGAAAACTCAGCAGTGGCCACAGGAATGGAAAAGGTCAGTTTTCAATCCAATCCCAAAGAAAGGCAATGTCAAAGAATGCTCAAACTACTGCACAATTGCACTCATCTCACATGCTAGTAAACTAATGCTCAAAATTCTCCAAGCCAGGCTTCAGCAATATGT
Source organism: Bos indicus x Bos taurus (assembly GCF_003369695.1). Lineage (NCBI taxonomy): Eukaryota > Metazoa > Chordata > Mammalia > Artiodactyla > Bovidae > Bos > Bos indicus x Bos taurus. Next base: position 376,531 of record NC_040079.1, on the reverse strand, counting down.
GAACCGTGAACTTCCTAATGTTCAAGCTGGTTTTAGAAAAGGCAGAGGAACCAGAGATCAAATTGCCAACATCTGCTGGATCATGGAAAAAGCAAGAGAGTTCCAGAAAAACATCTATTTCTGCTTTATTGACTATGCCCAAGCTTTTGACTGTTTGGATCACAATAAACTGTGGAAAATTCTGAAAGAGATGGGAATACCAGGCCACCTGACCTGCCTCTTGAGAAATTTGTATGCAGGTCAGGAAGCAACAGTTAGAACTGGACATGGAACAACAGCCTGGTTCCAAATAGGAAAAGGAGTACATCAAGGCTGTGTATTGTCACCCTGCTTATTTAACTTATATGCAGAGTACATCATGAGAAACGCTGGACTGGAAGGAACACCAGCTGGAATCAAGATTTCTGGAGAAATATCAATAACTTCAGATATGCAGATGACACCACCCTTATGGCAGAAAGTGAAGAGGAACTCAAAAGCCTCTTGATGAAAGTGAAAGAGGAGAGTGAAAAAGTTGGCTTAAAGCTCAACATTCAGAAAACGAAGATCATGGCATATGGTCCCATCATTTCATGGGAAATAGATGGGGAAAGAGTGGAAACAGTGTCAGAGTTTATTTTTTGGGGCTCCAAAATCACTGCAGATGGTGACTGCAGCCATGAAATTGAAAGACGCTTACTCCTTGGAAGAAAAGTTATGACCAACCTAGATAGCATATTCAAAAGCAGAGACACTACTTTGCCAACAAAGGTTCGTCTAGTCAAGGCTATGGTTTTTCCTGTGGCCATGTATGGATGTGAGAGTTGGACTGTGAAGAAGGCTGAGCGCCGAAGAATTGATGCTTTTGATCTGTGGTGTTGGAGAAGACTCTTGAGAGTCCCTTGGACTGCAAGGAGATCCAAACAGTCCATTCTGAAGGAGATCAGCCCTGGGATTTCTTTGGAAGGAATGATGCTAAAGCTGAAACTCCAATACTTTGGCCACCTCATGCGAAGTGTTGACTCATTGGAAAAGACTCTGATGCTGGGAGGGATTGGGGGCAGGAGGAGAAGGGGACGACGGAGGATGAGATGGCTGGATGGCATCACTAACGCGATGGACGTGAGTCTGGGTGAACTCCGGGAGTTGGTGCTAGACAGGGAGGCCTGGCGTGCTGCAATTCATGGGGTCGCAAAGAGTCGGACACGACTGAGCGACTGAACTGAACTGAACTGATTAGTAAGCTAGTCCTCGGTGTGAAATCCCATCACATTCTCAAGGAGAAGGGACTGTGGAGTTGGGGTACATTTAGGGTTCTGCCACTATGGTCTCTTTGTGGACTGAGAGAAGAAAGGGGTGCTGATGGGCCATCTGAAATTGCAAAAGGGGCTGCAATTATGGTTTCAGATCGTTGCTGCTGTTCAGTTGTGCCAACTCTCTGTGAGTCCTCGGACTGCAGCCCGCCAGGCTCCTTTCTCCATGGGCTTGTCCAGGCAAGAATGCTGGAGTGGTTTGCCATTTCCTTCTCCAGGGATCTTCCCAAACAATGAATAGGACCTGGGTCTCCTGGATTGGCAGGCAGATCCTTTACCACTGAGCAGCATGGCAGCCTGGTTTCCCATGGTGGCAGATGATTTATGAATTTACAAAGGAAGGCTATAATTTTGGTACTGCACCCATTTTTATTTCTAAATGCTTATAGTTTAAGCACTAGTCTGTAAGAGCAATAGTACCCTGCAAAAGGAAATGGCAACCCACTCCAATATTTTTGCCTGGAAAATCCCATGGACAGAGGTGCCTGGCGGGCTACAGTCCATGGGGTCGCAAAAGAATCACAGGACTTAGCAACTAAACAACAATAACAGAGCCTCAGTTCAGTTCAGTCACTCAGTCATGTCCGACTCTTTGTGATCCCATGGACTGCAGCACACCAGGCTTCCCTGTCCATCACCAGCTCCCGTAGCTTGCTCAAACTCCATCGAGTTTGAGTGTCCATTGAGTCGATGATGCTCGTGGTGCTCATTCTCCAGGGTATTTGACCTTGCAATTACAAAAGTCCAACACAGTGACAAAGATGGATGGAAAGGCTACAAGCCTTCTTTCTTGTCCAAGACACAAGTGCTGCCATCACTAAGTCTCCGGGGCTCAGAGAGGTAGGTAAGAATTAGTAGGTGGAAGGATGCAGTTTACAGAGCCCAGAGTGCAAAACGTGAATTGGGAGACAGCAGTCAGGGATGTCCAAACTGCTCTGATAATCCTTGCATAGCCTCAGCCCTGATCCTCAGCCTGTGGGGTTTGACTTTTGCTGCTGGCCACTCTGCTTCCTGGCATGCTGCAGTCCACGGGATTGCAAAGGGTTGGACTTGACTTGGCGACTGAACAACAACTTTCCTTCCTGCAGTGAGGCTGCCTCTCTCATTAATTTCCAGGTTGGAAAAAAAAAATGAAATCAAAATTTCCAGTCAAATAAACTAGATTGAACCAAAAAAAAAAAAAAAAAAAAGAGCAACAATAATAAAAATGTCAATAACTTACATTTATTGACTGCTCAGCTTTGCAGGTACAGATGCTCAGTACTTTATAGAATTACTCATTCAGCCCTCGTGATCCCTGCAGAGTAGGTGCCCTGTGATCCCGCTTCGACGCAGGTGGTAAAACACCCTGCTGGTGACCTGAGCTCAGACTTCTGACCAGCCCTTAGTTAACACCGCAGGCAAGTTTCACATTCACACACCTCAGTGACAGTATTGTGATGTGACTTCTGTAACAAAGTTATTAATGTGGGAAAAATTTTTTTGTTTTTACCACAACCTGCCAGAGTGAACATACATCCCTATTTTTATATATGTTTTGGCTGCTCTGAGTGGCAGGAAGGATCTTAGCTCCCATACCCCCTACAGTTGAAGCTCTGAGCCTTAACCAATGGGCTGCCAGAGGAGCCCAGAACATACATTTTTAAATTACAGGGACGAGGATATGGGGGACTGAGGCAGAAGAATCAGAGAGAGATGGAGCAGAGGAGGCGCTGGGGGAAGCAGAGGTGTTGCAGATCCAGGCAGAGAAGCAGCCTGTATGAAGGCCACCAAGCTACCACCCAGTTTCTGGGTGTCAGGAGTTCTCCACCGGCCCAGTCTTCAGCTGCAGCTTTCTCTTCCCATGTTAAGGACTGATCACTGCCTAATCTAATGCTTTATCTTTATATCAAACCTTCCAAGGCCCTGGACAAATTGTTCCCCTCCCCCCCAGTCTCATCTCCTGCCATCCACCCATGGCATGTCCCCTGCCCCCACTCACACACCCTATGCTCCAGACCTGCACTGCCCGGAGTGAAAGCCACTGGCCACCTGGGGCTGTGAGCCCAGGAAAAGGGGCCAGTCTGAACCGAGGTGTGCTGTCAGTATAAAAAACACTCTGGACTTCAAAGACAGTATAAAAAAAGTATAAAACAACACAATATTTGAAACATATTTTCTGTGACAAAATGATAACATTGGTATATACTTGGTTAAATACTATATTTGATTTCATCTGTTTTTCACTTTGTAAAATGTGGCTACTAGATAATTTATAATGACTCTGTGGCTCGTATTATATTTCTATTGGGCAGCTCTGCTATAGACAAGTTATTACATTTCCTAAACCCTCCAGACCCTTCCCTCCCTTCCTGTGCACTTGCCCCACGTTTGTTCTTGCCTAAGATGTTCTCTGTGCGTCTCTGCCTGTAGGTTGTTTGTGCTTCAGGGTCCACCTGAAAGGAGGCCCTTCCCAAACTCGTTCCTTTCCTGCAGGCAGACTTTGTCACCTCCTCAGTCACTGCATTTTTATGAGTCGCTCTTACGCTTTCATGTTGTTTAATTACTGTTTGCAGTTATGAGAAGCTGGAGGTCCAGGCGGCGTTTCTTAGAAACACTTATTTACTTGGTTCGCCAGGTCTGAATGGTGGTGTGCAGGATCTTTGATCTTGGTGTTCCACGTGGGGTCTGGGTCCCTGGGGGAAACCAGGCCCCCTGCACTGGGAGTGCAGTCTTAGCCTCTGGACCACCAGGGATGTCTCCCAGGCAGTGTTTTATTCATCTGTCTTCAGCATTGAGTTCCCACGTCATCAAATAAACTAGAGAGTCATCTAGTGAATAAAGTGATAGAAGAACTATCACAAGATAAAATGTGATTGGCAAATGAATTGTTTAGAAAAGAATTCTTCTAAGAGGTCCAAGGAGAGAAAAACTGTTTTAACTTCCTCTATGGATATTTATTTGGCACATATGGTGGGGACGGTGAGAGAGGGGAGATAGCACTTGCAAAGACCTGTGAATATGGTGCATCTGGGGAACCCTAAGTCAGTCTGCTTGGTGACAAAGAGTGCAAGTGGGTGAGAGCCAGATGGAGTCGGAAGCAGGGCGTTGAAGTGTGTCACTTGTTGGATTGCTGGCTGCAGTGGACGATGGATTGGTCAGGCTGGAGAGGGAAAAGACAGAGAAGTTAAGACACAATGGTCCTGACAGGAGTGTATGGCTACTCTCAGGAGGGGAGAGAGGAGTTCCAGGGCCAGGCCCAGGGCATTCATGCAGTTGCTGTGTCCATGACTTCATCTAACACTGTAGCTGACCGCCTTATCCTCAAGGCTGAAGCCTTTCCAGTATCAGCTGTTTCCCCAGCTGACAAAGACTGACCCAGTGGTTAAGAGAATTAACTGCTGTCAGATCATCCACCAGCCTAGCTTTGAGCTCAGGCAACTAAATTAATCTTTCTGGCCCTCAGGCTCATCCCCTGAAAAACAGTAACATGCCTGTCTCACAGGAACAGTAGGAGAATTAAATGAATTACCAAGGGAAAAATTTCAGTTTGCTGCCTCCCTTGGAGCAGTCCCTAAGTAAATCATAGCTGTCACTGAAATTACCTTTCCTATTCTTGTTTCCTGTTTGGTTCTTCCTAAATGCTGTAGTGAAAATGAAAAAGGTAGTACTGCAAAGTTCAAAACCAGAGAAGAATTAAATATAAAAGGCCGATTGGATCTGATGATACTAACTCCTCTGAGGCAAGCAGCCAAGAAAATGGCTTTTATATCTGGAGGGAAGTAGATCCATAAACCACAACAGTTTGTGACTCAAAACACAACGTCTGCAAAATGGCATATCTACAGCAAAACCATGACATCAAAAGTTGTTCAGTTGCTAAGTCACGTCCAATTCTTTATAATCCAAAGACGAGCACACCAGGCCTTCCTGTCCTTCACTCTCTCTCAGAGTTCGCTCAAATTCAAGTCCATGGAGTCGGTGTTGCCATCCAGCCATCTCATCCTCTGCCACACTCTTCTTTTGCCTTCAATCTTTCCCAGCATCAGGGTCTTTTCCAGTGAGCTGGCTCTTCCCATCAGGTGGCCAAAGTACTGGAGCTTCAGCCTCAGTCCTTTCAATGTAGTCAGGGTTGATTTCTTTAAGATTGACTGGTTTGATCTCCTTGAAGTCCAAGGGACCCTCAAGAGTCTTCTCCGACACCACAGTTCAAAAACATCAATTATTTGGTGTTCAGCCTTCTTTATGGTCCCTTCATGGACCACAGCCTTGTCCTGGGCAAGGGGCTTAGACAATTCAACGAAATTATAAGCCATGCTGTGCAAGGCCACCCAAGATGGATGGGCCATAGTAAAAGGTTCTAACAACACAAGACACGGTCCACCGGAGGAGGGAATGGCAAACCGCTCCAGTATTCTCGTCCTGAGAACCCCATGAACAGTGTGCAAAGGAAAAAAGACATCAAAAGTACAGACCCCCTAATAACACGCTCACGGATGCGCTCCTTAGCACAAGATTTGAGCCCTCTCTCTCTCTCTCTACCGGTAAGTTAAATCTTTTCTAAGTAACACTGGCAGGCTAAATTGACGCGAAACACTTGGCAGAATCAGAGCTAAATGTCAGTTACAATGCGCATCACGGGAGTAGGACCCATCCCTCTCTAGTCTTGCATGCTTAAGGTTGGCTTTTGTGTTAACCTTAAAATAGTTGTGATAAAATATTATAAACGTGAGACGCAGACTAGTGCCTTAATATCTCAGTCCCCTTCTCTCCCGTTTTGTGTAAAAGTTGAAATTTTCAACAATTACTTTTTCAGACACTTCGTGATTCCTACCAATCCCGCACGGAGTCAAACGGCAACCACGGGCAGAGGAACTCGAGCAGTGCGCGCCTCCGCGGAAGGAGAGCGCCCTCCGCCGCCCGCCCGGACAGAGGCTGGGTTCCGCTCCGCTTCAAAAGGCGGTTTGCCCGTTTCCCTGCAGCAGCTCCCGTTCTGCCCGGCTGCTTCCCCGCCCAGAGAGCCGCCGGGCCGAGCTCCGGCCGCGCTCTGCCCTGCTCCGCACCCTTTTCCCCTCGGCCCCACGGGAATCCCGGCCCAGCAGTAGCTCTGGGCTTCGCGGGCCTGCCAGTCGGTTGCTAGGAGATAGGAGGGCGCAGGCGCGCTGGGGCGGCCGCGGGGCACGCCGGGCCGGCGGTCGCTCGGTGCTCTACTGCCCAGGCTGTCGGTTGCTAGGAGGAAGGGTGGCGCAAGCGCGTTAGGAGAGGCCGCGCCGCGGCGCCGTCTACCAGTTGCTAGGAGGAGGAGAAGCGCAGGCGCGCTGGGGCCGGCCGAGGGGCAGGCCGGGCCGGCGGTCGCTCGGTGCTCGGCTACTCCGCCTGCAGGTTGCTAGGAGGCGGGACGCCGGTTGGGGGCGCGGGAGGCCGAGCGTCTCTTCTCTGGCCTGACCGGCCGGAGGGCAACGCGGCCTCCGGGGCCTGCGCGCAGCGATGGAGCCCGGGAAGGTGGGTGCGGACGCCAAGCGGGCAAGCCCGTGTTCGTCGGGGCCGCCTCCTCCTCGGGGCGGGAGGCGCCCCGGGGCCGCGCTGTGGGACCTTAGGAAACCTACCGACGTGTCTTACTTCCCAACGGATACATCGGGGCAGTACGAGTAGGGCTGGATGAGGTTCTAAACGTTAAAGTGCTCAGTAACTAACGAGTAACTGAGCTGTCTCGTTCTGCTTGCCTGTGGATTCCCGTAAAAGATGAGGACTTCCTTTGCACGCATTTGCCTCCCCTTTTTTGTCTTCTGTCATTCACTTTTATAACGTTAGTAATATCGATTAGGAGTTAGAGCATCAACTTCCTGACTTCTGTCGTCTTCTGCACCGGTTCTTTACATTTTAATAAGTTATTCTGTCACTTGTTTTCTCTGATTTGTTTATAGGAAGTTTTAAAAGTTGTGTTAACCAAAATTGTAGAAAAGGAGACTTGATTGAGGTTAAAAGGTGTTTATTTGGCGTATGTTACGACTGCAGCTTGGGAGACACAGATGCAAACTCTTGAACTGTGTTCCCCGGTTGCATTTACAATGTTACTTTTAGCTGCTTGAGTTGTTTGTCAAGAATTGTCACTGGAGCTGGGAGGAGATCAGGGCTTGCTTGGGGTCCTTGCAGCTGCTAGGTGCTGTTCTGATCGCTGGTGGTGATCTTGGGTGTGGTGCTGTTCAGAGACAGTTCAATTTCTCAGTGCTGTGGGGTAGTGTCTGAGACCGGATCCTCAGTGCTCACCCTTTTTGTTTGCCTGAACTGGGGTCACTTCATTATAACATCTGTTTGTCGTCAGTTGTCATATAAGCAGAGTTCACGCAGAGTTCACTGCAGAGCTAAGTTGTGTGCTTGGACCAAGGGAGAGAGTGCAGTCGTGCTGCTCAAAGAGCCATGTGGGCATGTATATACCTAAATATATGTAAGTAGCACGGGTTGGTTTGTGTAAGTTACATTTGCATAAGGAGGTTGGAGGTTCTGCTGTTTAGGCGTCTCTTCTGGAGTTTTCCTTTGTCCTCAGGCTGTGATTTATTCCTCTCAAGGGGGAAAACACTGCCTCCCTACCTGGAGCCTCAGTTTTAATTTATTTGCCTTTATCTGCCTCACAGGATGGGACCCTGGCGGAGCAGAGGGCAGGAGGCAGGGGCTCCTGGTCTGAAGCACAGTGGCCAAGCCTATGTAGGGTGATGCCTGGGGTTGTGATGGGCATGAGGAGCTCTGTATCATTTTACAGTTTAAAGAATTTAAAGGAGAAATTTAAAAAGGAAAGGAAGAAAAGCTTCAGGATGAAGTAAGGCCCGAAGCCAGGTTTTTGTTGGTGAAAATGTAAGAGGCAGCTAGAAAATCCTGGGGTCCCTGTTGATCTGTTGCCTTGTTCTTTTTTTTCTTTTCTAAAATTTTATTGGCGTAAGTAATATAATTACAACCATTAAGAGCCCTGATCCAGTGGGTTTCCCACATTGGATCACATTCCTGCGGATGCCTCCGTGGGTAGGGGTCTTGGACTCCACTGCCTGCTCCACCAGCAGCACACTGGCGGCTTTGGGCCATTTGTTTGGAAACGAGCATGTGTTAAGCCTCTCTAAAGAGCAGTTAACTTGAGGGAGAATGTTTTACAGTTTAGCAGCTGCAGGTTGTAGCAATGCTAACTGTTGCTCACCATCCTCACCATGTCTTACTGTGCACTCCTTTTGTTAAATCGACCAATTTATCAGAAAAGAGTGCGTGTTCCACTGAGAGCAGAGAATGATGCCCTTTCTGCTTAGTACTCTGGCAGATTCTTGACCTTGTTGCTTTTTATTTATTTCTCCTTAGAGTGTTATGAGCTGTTGTGAATTTTCCCCCTGCTTTCTTCATTTACACATCACCAGGATGATTTTTGGTGGCTGGTCCATGAATGTGTTTTTGTTTTTTATTTGCACTCCATTTGCTTTAAATTCAAAACACACCAGGTCCTCCTGTATTTATGCTCTTAAGGCAGAGTTTCTCAAAGGCAAATGATGTAGTTGGGATAGGTTTATCTTGTTCTCTATAGGAAACCATCCTTGACTGGTATCTGTCGTCACCCAGGGCTCACAGCTGGGCCCTGTGTTGTGGACTTGTTGCTGTCAGCACCTGAAGAGGCATCTGCCCAGCAAACCTCCCACTGAGGGGCCCACTGTGGGTCTGCCTGGGGAGGTGGGGCTGGGTGTCTGCACTGGGCCTGAGCCTCGGAGCAGCAGGAATACAGGGTAGCCTGTGATTGTTTATGGGTAACTTTAAAAAAATCTGTTTATGATACCTTTTATTCTTACAGACAGACAATAATGTTTGGCATATCAAGGATTGCCATTGACTAAAATGGTCTAATGAAAAAGCAGCTCACTGGAGCATAAAAAATTAGATGTTTTAAACTCTAAAATTAAATTCTAACTCTATACTTTTCTTTTTAGAGAAGAACCAAAGATGATACTTGGAAAGCAGATGACCTCCGAAAACACCTTTGGGTAGTATATTTTAAAGATTTGGGGAAAAAAATTTTGAGTTTGGGTCTGTGTGGACCCTGGATGGTAATCTTGGATAGTGTTACCTGGTTCTCAGCTCTGCATGGTTTTGCTTACATGTGGCTCATTTCAGAGGCGTTTTGACGCAGAGATAAAGCCACGTGGTTAGTTGCTCAGGAACCGTCCTGGCTGCAGTTTTCTGGCCTATTTCAGCCCAGCATCCCACCAGTGGGGTTCCTGTTGGGGTTCATAACTGGGGCCTTGTGTGTGTGTGTGTGTGTGTGTGTGGTCTGTGTGTGTATATGTATATGTGGGGAGCTGAAGGGTTGCAATCAAGACCTCCTGAGAAGGGACTTCCTGGTGGTCCAGCGGTTAAGACTCCACGCTTCCACTGCAGGGGGCATGTGTTCCATCGCTGGTCGGAAACTGAGATCTCGATGCTGCGAGGTCAGTCAGTCAGTTCAATCGCTCCGACTCTCTGCAACCCCATGAATTGCAGCATTCCAGGCCTCCCTGTCCATCACCAACTCCCAGAGTTCACCCAAATTCATGTCCATCGGGTCGGTGATGCCATCCAGCCATCTTATCCTCTGTCGTCCCCTTCTCCTCCTGCCCCCAATCCCTCCCAGCATCAGAGTCTTTTCCAGTGAGTCAACTCTGGAGCTTCAGCTTTAGCATCATTCCTTCCAATGAACTCCCAGGACTGATCTCCTTTAGAATGGACTGGTTGGATCTCCGAGGTCACACACACAAAACACCTCCTGAGAGTTTATGGCGATGGTCCTTGTTCTCTGAGGGGGACCCCAGCGGCCAGTGTCCTGAGGCTTTCGGGCACAGCCTCAAGCTCCCTTCCTTTCTTTCGGATTCACGGGGCCATGCAGGTTTGACTGGCCGGCACCCTCTGATGTCCCTGGAGGTGAGCACCTGGCAGGTCAAGGGGCTGCAGAGCTGACTGCAGGCATGCAGGGAGCCACGACCATTTAAGCCAGTGCTGCCTAGGGCCCTTTGGTGGGTGTGACCCCGGGGTGCAGACCCCCGCTCTTCTTCCCTCGTGTAGGCGGCTCAGTCCTCTGGTTCCAAGGAGGAGAAGCAGCACAGAGACCGGAAACCGCTGCGAGATTCGGAAGCGGACCTGGCAGACGGCAAAGAGCACCGATCCAGGGACCCCGATCGCGAGGCCAAGCACAGAGAGCGGGCCGCCGAGCGGGACGGCCACGCCGCGCGGGAGCATCCCCGCGGGGACAGGGAGCGGGACCGGCGGAAGGAGAGGCGCCGGGAGCTGGACGCGGAGAGGCCGCACGGCCGGGGGAAGGAGCGCGAGAGGGACCAGGAGCACCGGGCGCGCCGCGAGGAGCTGAGGCAGGCGGCCGCGCACCACAACCTGCTGGCCCGGGACCGCGACCGGAACCGGGACCAGGACAGGCCGGAGCGCAGGCGGGCAGGTCTGTGTGTCCCTGGAGGCGACCCCGCCCCCTGGTCTTCTCCTGTGTGGTTTTCTAAAGGCTGACTGTGGGGTCAGAGCCCCTGCGGTGCGCCTGTGTGCGCACTTGGCACTGTTTTCTTTTGGCAATCCACTCCAGTCCTCTTGCCTGGAAAATCCCGAGGGCGGAGGAGCCTGGTAGGCTGCAGTCCATGGGGTCGGGAAGAGTCTAACACAACTGAGCGACTCCCCATTCCCTTTTCACTTTCACGCATTGGAGAAGGCAATGGCAACCCACTCCAGTGTTCTTGCCTGGAGAATCCCAGGGACGGGGGAGCCTGGTGGGCTGCCGTCTATGGGGTCGCACAGAGTCGGACACGACTGAAGCAACTTAGCAGCAGCAGCAGCAGCAGCAGCAGTGAACAGAAAGAGTAGCAGCTTAATTATTGGCTGGAGTTTTACTATTGAAATATACTTTAGATTTATTCCCTCCATAATTCACAGCCCCTGTTTTAAATAAAAAAATAATGCTCTTTGATAAAAAGAATTCCTCAAAAGTATCAGATTTATTTTAGCCATATTTAAATATTTCAAATTCCTAGAGATTCTAAAGGTAGAGGTAAGTACTTTTTTCTTCCCAAATGGAATTAAGTATCTTCATTGTTTTTTATTATACAAATGGTATCTTCCTATAAAAATTCAAACTAGCCAACATAAACTAAAAAGGAATATGTTAGAAGAGCGTATCATGGCTCCAGTGTCCTCAGGCTGTGATCGTGATGGAAGCAGGACCTCAGTTCATGGTCTGGTGTCATGTGTTGCCCTGTGTAGGGGCTTGGGCCCCAGGACCCGAGGTTTGGGCAGGGTGAGGTTAAGTAGGCTATCTCTACTCAAGTTTAACAATGACTCCCTTACCATCTATTGCCTCTTTTCAGGATTATCATTTTGATGTTCTTGGTATGTTTTTAGTAATGAAGTCTTTTTTGTTTTCCGGTTGCTCTGGTTGCTACATGGTCTTGTTTTCTCAGTGCAGCGTTGCTCTGGTTGTTCAGGAGTCTGTGCAGAGTCTGTGCAACCTGACTCTGATGGGCCTTCCTCCTCCCCCTGGCCATTTTCTTACCCCTTCCCTTGTCTCCTCCATGTCTCCCTTGGGTCCCCAGACCCTCCCTACCTTCCTTCCTTACATCACAAACCCTGGGAACCACCCTGATCACCACTCTCTCTCAGAGCCTAGCCCTTCTCTGCACTCCTGTCGCCCGCACCAGGGGACCCACTGTGTGTTTTGATCTCTTATGGGCATGCTTAGTCGCTCAGTCGTGTCTGACTGTGACCGCATGGACTGTGGCCTGCCAGGCTCCTCTGTCCATGGAGTTCTCCAGGCAAGAATACTCCAGTGGGTTGCCATGCCCTACTCTAGGGGATCTTCCCAGCCCAGGAATCAAACCCAGGTCTCCCATGTTGCAGGCAGATTCTTTCCCATCTGAGCCACCAGGGAAGCCCCTGTTCTCATTTGTCCAAGACTTTTAGAAAGTGGTCAGGTTTGGTGAATACTTTTGTGGTGAATGAACTTTGTTTTCAGTGGTCTCTGTATGTTGAGTTTTGTCCTCACCTTTAAAAATGTGGGCTTTGGTAGTTTTAAGGCTAATAAGTATTGTGCAGATTCAAAAGCAAAAGTCTGGTTTTTCGATCCTGGACTGGGCTGTGGGCGTCACCGGTGATTGAGGTGGTTGTATTGGGTCCCCATGGCAGTGAGAGATCACAGGGTAGAGCCACCGCCCGGAGCCAGTGGAGTGGGCCGTCCTTGCCCCCTGCATCACAGGGCCTCCTGCACTCGTGTGCCCTCGGTGACAGGGCTCCAGGTGGCCTGGGGGCAGGAGGGGGCAGTCCCCCAGTTTGTCCGAGGCGGCTTTTCCCCGTGGCTGAGCGTGGGGAGGGAATGCCTGCCCAGCTGGACTGGACTTTGCTTCCCTGAGTCTCTGCCAGCGACTGGAGCTCTGAAGGCCTGTGTTTGGGCTGGTGCCTGTCTGGGGCTCCTCTGACACACTTTCCAGGTTTTCTCCTTCTTTATTCCATTTTAAGTTTAGATTCTAGAACTTTCCATTCTTGAGATTGGAGAATGTTTCTTAATTAAAGAACATGTTTACATATGTGATACTGTGTGACATGTACTGTAGAGACTGCTGCAGGACGTTAAAGTTTGGGCATGTTAAAAATATGTTTTATTTTTGTAGGAAGTAAAGCAAGAATTGAAGAGAGGGAGCAGAGAGATGAAGACTCTGAACGAGGAGATGAGGATCGGGAGAGAAGGTACCGAGAGAGAAAGGTATGCAGGGTTCGGCCCTGGGCCTCGGCTGCAGGGCCCAGGACGCCCAGGCGGGCACTGTGGGAGCTTTTCTGGTGAAGAGCGTAAAACAGAGTCCAAGACTTGAGACTCTTGTCAGGCACTGAGATCCTTTAGGCAAATGTGTTTCTCCAATTCCAAGAGTCAATATTGACTATTCTGGAAAATTTACAAAATACAAATAAATAATAAGAAGAAAATTAAAGGTGGGTGCCCACCTAGAGATAATCATTGGTGATGTTTAAGTATATCTGTCCTGTAGGTTTATGTCCATATATTCATATATATGTATGTGTTTGGATATGTACACAGAAAGTTCGTTTTAAGTTGGATCTTTGCTGTTTTATAGCCGCTTAAACTGAATACATTTTGAGCATTTTTTCTAAGCTATCACACCTGTCTGTAGTATTTTAATGGCTGCATAATACATTATTCAGTCATATGGACACGTCATAGTTTTCTTGACACATCTGCTTCCTTGGATATTTACTTTGATTCTAAATCTTTTTATTGTGAGGACATCCGAGGTGTAGACTTCTTGCGTTTACTCCTAAGTGTTTCCTAATGATCAGTTTCTGAAAGTGGACTTGCTCCATTACATTGTGCCGCCTCACCTGCTCACTTCACACCCAGCGTAGTTGTTCCCATTGTCCGGGTGTGAGTCCCCCGTCCTAAGCAGCGCCTGGGCATTATCCCAGTTTGTAATGTCTGCTCATTCGACTCAGACACATTCTGTGCAAAGGTCTGTTGCCCTTTTACTTGTTACTACCTGTGCATGTCTGCCTACTCGTCTGGGTGCTTTTGAAGAGGAACTGTCTGATAGTTATATATGTCAGTGCTGTGAGCAGAGTGGATGGGGCAGTGGGATTGTCCCCAGAGGGGTGGTGGAGATGGACTCTCAGGGTGCAGAGACGGAGGAGGCCCTGAGTGAAGGGAAAGGATGGTTTGTGTTCCATTAAGACGTCGTGGTAACGCTCACGATCCGCCATATTAGTTTGCAGCCGCTCACTGCCTTGTGGTGCCCGCCCCCGGGGTCACCGGGCACCCCTGGGGTCTTGAGGGACCCAGGGGTGAGGAGCGGTCTCCCTGCGGGTGGGGGCAGACCCGTGCTGGGAGGAGAGGCGCCGTGTGCTGTCCCGGGACGCCTCACACGGCGCTGTCGGGGGGCCTGGCGGGCCGGGTGCTCGGGACGCGGGGAGCCGGGGAGGGGACAGCAGCAGGGTCAGGGGGGTTCGCCCCGCGGAGGAACGGGGGCGATGGCCCCCCGAGGGCCAGGCTGCGTGAGTGTGCGTGCTGGCGGGGCGTCCCTGCCGTCTCCCGCCTTGGCTGTCACGCGCATCTGGGAGGGCGGCCGCGCCGGAGGCCTGCGCCTCCCACCTCTGCGGGGTGTGAACACGTGACGGCGCGTGCCGCTTACACGCGCTTACGTGTCTGTCACCGGTACATTCACAGCTGCAGTATGGTGACAGCAAGGACAACCCGCTCAAATACTGGCTGTACAAAGAAGAGGGCGAAAGGCGACACAGGAAGCAGAAGGAACCAGACCGGGAAAAGAAGCACCGGGAAAAGAGCAGCACGAGGGAGAAGAGAGAGAAGAATTCAAAAGAAAAAGGCAGTTCGTTCTCCGACAAGGAAGGGGAAGAGAGACATAAAGAGAGGCGCCATAAAGAGGGCTTGCCCGCCGGCGAGGAGAGGCCGCGGGGCCACGCGGAGAGGAAAGAGCGGTCTCGCAGGGAGGAGCACAGGAGGAGGGAGCCGAAGGTACCGCCCCTCCTCCCCCCCTCCCCCCTCCCCCCTCCCCCCTCCCCCCTCCCCCCCTCCCCCCTCCCCCCCTCCCCCCTCCCCCCTCCCCCCCTTCCCCCTCCCCTAGCTGCCTGGTATTCTGTCATGGTCCTAACCTCATTTGTTTACAAGTGACCTAATATTGGACACACAGGTCGGTAGAATTTATTGGTCAGAGATAGTGTCTGAATAATGCTAACTTTTATTAGGCGTTTGCTACTTGCTGTGTGTTGCCCTGCACGCCAAGCTTCCTTCCGCTCTGTGCTTTTTCTGGCTCTCTCCCCCTGACTCCCCCTCCCCTCCGGCCCCCAGGTCTGGAGCCCCTCTGGCCCAGGCCCTCCTCAGGGAACAGCCTACTGCCCCTCCTTTCCCACGTGCTTCCGGGCAGTGCCCACTCAACAGATGGCTCTCCTTTAAACAGCCTGCCTTCATGTGTTGATTTACATTCTGTTTTTAAAATTCACTTAATTTAAGAGAAGAGCGTTTAAATTTTTTCCATAGGTGTGCAGATTTGTGAAACAGCCATATTCCATATGTTTGAAAGTTTTATCGTTTTAAACAGTGTAAGGATCTAGTCAGATTTTCTGAAAATTATGTAGACTTGGTAAGTATAAGTTTCTTTTACTTAGGTAATATTACTGAGACGATGGATAACCACCTTTTAGTGTACCTTATTCATCTCCCTTACGTCAAACACCTTATTTACTAAGACAGGTGGTAAAAACGGTCATTTTAAGAGGTGCCTGCAGCATAGATGCGGTTGTTAGATTTTGAGCCCGTGACCCCTTTTTCAGAGCCTAGTAATGGTGAATTCGTTATGCTGTACTCATTAACGGGTGTGGGACTTCCTTACAGGATGGGGAGCACAGACATCGAGGAACAAGTCTGAGGAGAGACGGCACGGGCAGCCGGTGAGTGAATGTGTCCTTCCGCCGATGGCTGTGTTTATAGCTGAGTTCTCCCAGAAAGCGTCAAAATGGACTTTTCCTCTTGGGCCTGATTACGGCCAGGAGATGAGAGCACACTACAGCTAGACTTCAGGTTCTCCAGACACGAACCCTCCAAGTTGTGTCTTCGGGGTCCTCCAGGGGCTGGGAGCTTGTTATGGGTTATAAGTCCTGCTTGGCCTTGTACACACTTGCTGGTGTGGCCTCAGGACGCCAGCCCTCCCCGGGCACCGGTCTCCGGGAGTCTCCACTCTGCGGGGGAGGGCACCTGCAGTGGCTCTGGGCTTCCGGTTCACGACCCCTGGACGCTGAGCACAGACGTGCCCAGCAGACCGGCTGCCCCGTGTCTGCAGGTCAGGCACCCGCTGCGTCCGCCCTTCCTGGGGGTGGCTGGCCTTTCAGAGCCTGTCTTTACTGGTGAAGCTTGGATGAGGCCAATTTTGTGGGTTTTATGAAGGCTAAGGTTATAGTTTGCCTGTAAATCCTCCTTTTGAATGTGAGCTCCAGATTATAATTTATTCTTTACAGCAGCGATATTTGGTGATTCTTTTTCACAGATTAGGGAGATTCAGGTTAAACACCTTGCCCTAAATCTTACAAGTTTGTACAAGGTTATGCTTAAGCCTGGGGTGCAGATTCCTAGATTTTGTATTGCAGATCTGCTAGAAAGGCAGTGAAGCTTTTGCTTGGTTCTGTATGATTTTAAACATACACTGTGTTGAATTGGTATGAATGTTAAGTTCCAAATATTGAGAATCAGGTTGTAATTTTGAAAACCTTAATTTTAGGTCCAAAGTAAACATACAAAATATGTTCTATAAAAATAGAACATAGTTCAAGATAAATCTTTTGGAAATATAAATATTATATTAAACCTAAAACATTTCGGATGGATTCTCTAATAAAATTATAGGAATTTTCTAGAACTCTTAAAGGATATGGGTTTATACCTAAACACAAATTTGTTAAAACACAATTTCTCTCTACTGAAGATATTTCCTATCCTGTACTACTGCTGAGACAGTAAAAATAGTTTAAAAAGGTTTAACCTATAGTTTAAAAAATAGTTTTAAAGAGGCCTTAGTTCTAATAAAGTTCTAATAATAGTCCTAATAAAGCATGCTTTGCAAATATGCCAACCTGTAGCCATTCTTAATCATATCAAAAGCTGACAGCAGCCTTCACTGAGACGAAAATGCTTTAATTTTCAAGTCTTTGTTTAAAATTAATTTGACCTTGATCATATTTGCTTTCTAGGCATTCAGAGAACTTAGTGAGGACTAACGGGAAGGACAGAGACTCAAGAAGGAAGGTGAGACCCTTCCCGGGGATTCTGTGGTGCGGTCCTGAGACTCAGAGAGCAGAGCCTGGCAGGCCTTTTTTCATGGGTTTACTTGAGTGGTGATTCCACGAGGCACATAAGAGATACATTTTAGATTAAAAGACTCAAATGGATTAAAGTGAAAAGATGGACACGGTGGCCACCAAACAACAGTTGTACCAGAGCTTGGGTGGCTGGACCAGAGGCCCGAGAACACATCACAGGAATAAGACAGGTCGCTTGCAAGGAAGACATGACAAGTGTAAATGAACATGCTGCTCAGAAGAGATCCAGAATACAAGAAGTAGAGGCGGGCAGAATTAGAGGGAGAAACAGAAAAGTCAGTAGAGACTGGGACTTCAGCTCCCATTTTCACAAATAGGATTGACAGCATTTCCTGCTAACAGATTAGACGATTTAGATAGAAGGGAAATTCCTGGAATATCGACGTTAGTGACGTTGCCTCGAGAAGAAATAGAAAGTCTGAGGGTGTGTATATACAACTGTCACTCAGTTGTGTCCTACTCTTTGCAACCCTGTGGACTACAGCCCACGAGGCTCCCCCATTCATAGAATTCTCCAGGCAAGAGTCCTGGAGTGGGTAGGCATTTCCTTCTCCAGGAGATCTACCCAACCCAGGGATCGAACTCAGATCTCCTGCATTGCAGGCAGAGTCTTTACCGACTGAGTGACCGACTTAGTAAAAAAGTTGCGTTAGTGTTGAAAATCTTTCCACAAAGCAGCGCAGGCTTGGGTGACTGGCAAAGTCTATCAGGCATTTGTTATTAACACTGATGCCCTCATGGCTCCACTCATTTCACAGTTACTTCATATCCTGGATTAAGTGTGTGCACACATGTGTGTATGTGTACGTGAGAAGCACACGCAAGTCATAAAGTGTAATAGTTGTTTTACGTTCTGGGTTATGCGTGCGTGTGTACACGTGAGAAGCACAGGTCAGTGATATGGTATCATTCAGACACCACAATCCTAGGCTTCATTTTTATGCCATCTTCATCATTATCACCAGAAGAATCTTCATAATGATTACGTAATATCTTTAGAATTGTATACTGTGGTGTTAAAATTGTTATCCTCCCATTTCCTAGGTTTTTGTTCTGTTATCGGTAATGTGGCAAGCAGGTTTCGGCTTCTGTTGTTGTTGTTCAGTAGCTAAGTTGTGTCTGACTCTTTGAGACCCCGTGCCCTGCAGCACCCCTGGCCTCCCTGACCCATCACCAACTCCCAGAGCTTGCTTAAACTCATGTCAGTTGAGTCAGTGATGCCATCCAGCCATCTCATGCTCTGTTGTCCCCTCCTCCTCCTGCCTTCAATCTTTCCCAGCATCATGGTCTTTTCCAGTGAGTCGGCTCTTTGCATCAGATGGCCACAGTATTGGAGCTTCAGTTTCAGCACCAGTCCTTACAATCAGTAATCAGGGTTGATTTCCTTTGGGATGGACTGGTTTGCTATCCAAGGGACTCTCAAGAGTCTTCTCCAACACCACAGTTCAAAAGCATCAATTCTTTGGCGCTCAGCTTTCTTCACAGTCCAGCTCTCACATCCATTCATGACCACTGGAAAAACCATAGCCTTGACTAGCCGGACCTGTGTCAGCAGCGTGATATCTCTGCTTTGTAATACACTGTCTAGATTTGTCACGGCTGTTCTTCCAAGGAGCAAGCGTCTTTTAATTTCGTGGCTGCAGTCACTGTCTGCAGTGATCTCAGAGCCCAAGAAAATGAAATCCCACACTGTTTCCACTTTTCCCCCTTCCACTTTCCGTGAAGTGATGGAACTGGACGCCATTATCTTCATTTTTTGAATGTTTAAATGTTTCATACTTATCAAGAGGTGCTTTAGTTCCTCTTCACTCTCTGCCATTAAAGTGGTATCATCTACATGTCTGAGGTTATTGATATTTCTCCTGGCAGTCTTGATTCCAGCTTGTGCTTCATGCAGCCCTGCATTTCACCTGATGTACTCTGCATGTAAGTTAAATAAGTTGGGTGACAATACCTAGCCTTGATGTACTCCTTGCTCAATTTGGAACCAGTTCCATGTCCAGTTCTAACTGTAGCCTTTTGTCCTGCATACAAGTTTCTCAGGAGGCAGGTAATGTGATCTGGTATTGCTATCTCATTAAGAATTTTCCACAGTTTGTTGTGATCCACACAAAGGCTTTAGTGTAGTCAATGAAGCAAAAGTAGACTTTTTTTGGAATTCCCTTACTTTTTCTATGATCTAGTATATGTTGGCAATTTTATCTCTGGTTCCTCTGCCTTTTTAAATCCAGCTTGTACATCTGGAAGTTCTTGGTTCACATACTCCTGAGCTTAGCTTGAAGGATTTTGAGCATAATCTTGCTGGCATGTGAAATGAGTGCAATTGTACCGTAATTTGAACATTCTTTGGCATTGCCTTTCTTTGGGATTGGAATGAAAACTGACCTTTTCCAGTCCTGTGGCCCCTGCTGAGTTTCCCAGATTTGCTGGCGTATTGAGTGCAGCACTGTCACAGCGTCATCTTTCAGGATTTGAAAGAGCTCAACTGGAATTCCATCACCTCCACTAGCTTGTTCATAGTAATGCTTCCTCAGGCCCACTTGACTTTGCATTCCAGGATGTCTGGCTCTAGGTGAGTGATCACACCATCGTGGTTATCTGGGTCATGAAGAGCTTTTCTGTATAGATCTGTGTATTCTTGCCACCTCTTCTTAATATCTTTTGCTTCTGTTAGATCCACACCGTTTTTGTCCTTTATTGTGCCCATCTTTGCTTGAAATGTTCCCTTGGTATCTCCAATTTTCTTAAAGAGATCTCTAGTCTTTCCCGTTCTTTTGTTTTCCTCTATTTCTTTGCATTGGTCACTTAAGAAGGCTTTCTTACCTCTCCTAGCTGTTCTCTGGAGCTGTGCATTCAGTTGGGTGGATCTTTCCCTTTCTCCTTTGCCTTTTGCTTCTCTTCTTTTCTCAGCTATTTGTAAGGCCTCCTCAGACAACCACTTTGCCTTCTTGCGTTTCTTTGGGATGGTTTTGGTCACACCTCCTGTACCATGTTATGAACCTCCGTCCATAGTTCTTCAGTCTTTCTGTTTACCAGATCTGATCTAGTCCCTTGAATCTATTTGTCACCTTTATAATTTGTATAATTATAAAGGATTTGATTTAGGTCATAGCTAAATGGCCTAATGGTTTAACCTACTTTCTTTTGTTTCCTGGGAAGAAGGATCTTTTTCTTTCTCTGATAGTTATCTGAAACAGTGGACTATGAGAGCCGTGTCTTTAGCATCTGATGCCGTGTTTTTCTGGGTCTGTATTCCACGCACACACCCAGGAGCACAGTGTTTTCAGATAAGTCAGGTGGGGCGGCTGTGCTGGTTGATGTGAGCATGTTGTGTTCAGTCTGGGCAGTGGTTGGATTCCCCCTGTCTAGGTATAGCCAGTCCTTAGTAAAAAGTGAGCCTTATAGGTGATTCTTCCCACGTAGTCTTTTTTCTGTGTAGCCTTTCACTCTGCTGTTCTGGCGTCTGTGTTGGGGGCAGGTGGTTGGCGCTCTTTGTGTCTTGCTCACACCTGCAGCCTGTGCTGTTTGCCCTGACTGTGGAAGCCCCTCTAGCTGTAATGATTCAGATCTCCCTCCTACTGCTCATGAGTAAGTTTCTTAAACTGGAATTATTGAATGAAAATATACAGTTTTTAATACTTTCTTTCTGTCTCTCAATTTTTTTGGTAAGGGTTAGCACTGTTCACTAGAATTACAATGTGAGCCACATTTGTCATTTTAATTTTTTTGGTGGTCACCTTAAAAAAGAAACATAAAATTAATTTTAATAACATATAATCCAACATTTCTGAAATAGTCTTTCAACATGTAGCCAATATACAAAATTAGACATTTTACATTCTTTTTTCACTAAGGGAGAAAAATATGAGAGGTGTTTTTCCCCTGAGAGAGCCCGGAAGTGATCTTGAAGATAGCTGGCAGCCTGTTTGGCTTATGACTGGCCACGTGTTTCATAGCATCAGCCCTGAGTTACCTTGGTGTGGTTGCTCAGCACTTACACGGAGAGCCCACTTGGCCAGATTAAGTTTTTAGGCGGAAAGGGGTTCCCCTCCTCTTGGGGGCGCCATGCCATCCCCACGCCTTTGCATCGGTGGTGTCTGAGAGCCGTGCCTCCCTGGGGCCATGGCCCCAGTGGGACAGCCAGGTGCCCCGCCTCACCAGCACCTGGAGGAAGGCTCACAGTCTCTCCGTTTCTCAGAGGAGGACCCTGAGGCCCGGAGAGGTAGAGTTCCCTGTGAGGCGTTGCTCGGCCGGTGCCACTCCACGCCAGCCCCTGGTCCCCGCAGGAGGAGGGTGGGCCTCGCCTCTGCCCTCCGGCTGACCCGCTGTGCTCTGTCCCCCAGCATGGCCGCGAGGAGGGCCCCTCGATGTGGAAGCTGGAGCAGAGGCAGGGAAATGAAGAGGCCATGGTGAGGAGAGGACACGTCCGTCTGCGCTGTCTGTCTGCCTGGGGCCCTGAGGACGCTGGGTCGCAGGGGCTGCCGTGCGTTTGCCCTGCACCCTCCGTGTACGCTCCCAGGAACTCGGACTGGACGCGCCCCCAGCCTTCTTGCCGTTTCTCTGCCTTGAAAGTCAGTAGCTTTGGGGAGAATGCAAGAAAGTAAACAGAGACCTCACAAAGACACGATTCGGGTGTTGTCAGTGAGGAACGGTCCAGGGAGCAGAAAGTTTGCAGAAATAAATGCCGAGCCAGTGGTGGAGGAGCAGCCAGCTCCTGCAGGAGCCGCTGGTGGTGCTGGGGTGTTCTTTCCAATCCGGGGCGGAGCGGGGGGCCCTGAGCTCAGGCCCAGCAAGCCAGAGACACTCTCCTGTCCCCTTCCTCCCTCCTGTCCCTGGCAGGCACCCTGGGTAGCTGGGGGGCTCATGGTGTGTTTGCCGAGCAATAAATTGTTGGGATGTGGTGAGCCTGCGATGCTGGGTCTCTGGTTTATTTGTTCAGTAACCAGAGACCCACTTTTTTCTTTGGCCATCAGAATTTATAGTTTTCTCAAAAAGGATATGATTGTTAACTGTTTTCTCTTTCTGGTCATACTTATAAGTCAGAGTATTTCTTTAAGAGTTGCGATTAGGTTATGTTAATTTTATAAACATTTGAATTTCTAAATTAACAACCTGAAGTGAATCTCAGAAAACATGTATTTTCCAGCCTATTTGCAAGAATCAACCTGAGATTGAATATTTTAATTATATGTTTGATTTCTGCCCGTAGGAAATTGAAAAGGAAGACCTTGATTTAGAAAATGCTGGAACGGATGAGTATACAGCCATTTTTGAAGATGATTTTGAAGTAGGTATTTAAAATTTTCTTGTCTTAAAGATAGTTTGTTCTCAAACCAGAAACAATTGTTTTTTCATCTCCTCTTACTGCTCTCAGTACTCCTTATCTACTTGATTTAGATCTGGTACCTATAAAAAGTTTGCCATATGTCTATCATTGCTGACTAGTATGGTGGAATTAAAATTTTCAATTTAGCCTGTTGATAGTGCACTGCAGTCAAACGTGTGTGTGCGCACATGTGTGTGCATTATGTGCGTGCATGTGTGTGTGTGTCTACATGAAGTACACATGGGTACACAGGTCTCCGTGTGCTCACGCGCCCATTCTCGGCACAGGTACGTTTGCACTTTATTGTTCACTCAGAGCTCTCAGAGTGCACAGTTCTGTAGGGTGTGTGTGGACGCGGAGGAACAAGCACAGCAGTTTGCACAGAAACCTGTGAGCTCCAGGGCGCCCAAGCACACGGGGCCCTGTCTGTGCATCCTGCTGGCTGCGTGCTCCCAGCTCTGTGCGTGCTCACGCGTGTCTGCTCTGTGCGTGCTCTGCCTGCGAACATGTCTGCTCTGCGCGCAGGACTATGAGGACGACTTCGAGGTCTTTGACGGGGCTGACGACTGCGGGGCGGACGAGCCCAAAGAGGGAGAGGCGGCGGAGGAGCTGCCTCCGGCCAGGAGGAGGGAGATCCAGGAAATCCAGAAGGCCATCCTTGCGGAGAACCAGCGGGTCGGCGAGCTGTCCTCGAAGCTTCTGGAGAAGCACAGCTGCCCGGAGTGCGCTGGGGGGCCGGGCCCAGGTACGTGACGGGAGTGCGGGTTGAGGCCCTCCTTGGGGAGGGCGCTGTGGCGGGGCGGGCCAGCCCCGTGCCCTGAGCTCAGTCGACGTCCAAGGCCCCGGCTGCGTTTCTTCAGACAAAGTGACTGCATCGTCAGGAGGCCGGCACCACGTGGTGGGGCAGCCTTGGCGACTTTCTCTATGAAACTGGGAATGTGTTTTGCTCCAAAGCTCTTGGCACCTGGGTGTGCGAAGGTTACTTGTCAGGGCAGGAGAGTGCTCTCCATGAACGCTCCTGACAGCCCCGAGTGATGGTGCTCTGAAGCAGGAGAAACAGGAGGTGCTTGGTCAGCACCTTCTCACGGCCTCTGACAGGACACGGTGCGCTCTTTGCCTGGGTCCAAGGGGAACGAGAAGACAGAGTGAGAATAAGTGCATAGAGAAATACGCGGGTCTGTCTGCACGCGAAGCGCGGGGGCCCTGCGGCCGAGGCCACGGAGGTGGACCCCGCAGAGGGAGCGGGTGGAGCGGTCTGTCCTGTGGGGGCTTCTGGCGGCCGCGGCCGCCACCAGGCCGACCAGCCTGCACCCTGTGAGCTGCCGAAGCCCCGCCCGTGTCCGCCCGTCTTCTGTCTTCTGCTGCAGTGAGTGGCTTGTCTGGCATGCACCAGCCTCTGTCTGTTTTCCAGCTGCTCTGTGTATTCACACCTCAACTCCCTTACCTGAGAAGACGGGTTTTGGAGCGGGCAGGAGAGCGTGGGGTGGGAGCGGAGGACTGACCCCGCTTATATGTGTTATGTATTTCTGGAAGTAGTGTGGCACAGATGGAGGAAATTTTGCTTTGTTGCAGGTTTTAGGTGAAATGAGCAGAAGTGGTTCCTAAGTGCACATAGAAGACATTTGTCATTAGTTGAGTGAACATAATTGGTTTATATGTGTCTAATTGGTTTACTCTTGATTTCTTTTGCTTGAAAGAAATATTTCAGTTTCACAAAAGTAGCTTTTTTTTTTTTTACGTGCAGATGCAAACAGCTCCCTTTCCAAAACCCCACTGTGTGGAATTTTCGTGGATTTTGCCACAGCTTCACACCGTCAAAAGAATCGGACTCAGGCCCTTAAGCAAAAGTAGGTGTACTGGAAAAATTGCAGAAGGAATTAGGAGTTTCTGTACTTACCTGCAACGGACCTGTGAATATTAGTGTTTATTTTGTTGTCAGCGCTGTGCTCAGGCCGTGGTCGTGTTTGTGCTGCGTTCCCAGGTCCCGGCTCGTGCTCCTGGTGCAGGAGTGCAGTGCCGTAGGCGAGCTTGGCCCGGCATCTGTGTCAGTTCTGGGGGCCCCGGGAGCCCCGCCTTCACGGCCAGGCAGTGTCACAGGCGCTCTGGAGGCTGGAGGCGGGCAGCGGGAGCTATAGCAGACAGCGGGCCAGGTCCGCCCGCGCCCCCTGCCTCCTGCCGTGTGGGCCGCGCTCTCGCAGCTGGCGCCCCTCGTCTCAGCGAGGGAGCCTCACGTCGGCCAGCCGTCCTGTGTCCCAGGCACTGAGCCCCTGTGTCAGCGTCCTCCGTGGGCTGCAGGCCGCCTGTGCAGGCCTGGGTCAGCCCAGCAAGGGTGGAGATGAGGGTGAAGAGCCAGGGTCAGTGGGGTCAGAGTCCGGGCTTGACAGCTATGAACCCAGAAGCTCGTGAAAGTGAAGGACAGACTGTCAGCCCACGTCTGTGGTACCGAGCCCAGTGCAGTCTGGGGATAGATGTCGGAGTCCTGGACGCAGTGGACTTAGGAGAGTATCTGGTCAGCCAGAGAGCTGTGCTGGCAGGAAGCAGCCTTCCCCCACCCCACCTCCCCCAAGAGTACCTGCCCTCTGTAGCAGAGGGAGCCAGGGTGAGGTTGGTGGGGGCTCACCCCGCTGGAGCACCTCCGGAGCGGGGTGGGGGGGGACCGACAGCAGTGGGAGGTGGGGGTTTGGCCCTGCAGCCTCGGTGTCCACAGGGGGTCCCAGTGTGGTGACTGAATGTGGATGGCCTGCTGCCCCCAGGCCCCGGCCTCTGTCCTGCCCCCCACCCCCCCCGCCCCGCCCCCAGTTCACGTCTGTGCTCTTCCCTCCAGGATGCGCAGCGCAAAGTTGCTCCGGCTCATCGACATGGACTTCTCCTTCACCTTCTCCCTCCTCGACCTCCCGCCCGTGAACGAGTACGACATGTACATCCGGAACTTCGGGAAGAAGAACACCAAGCAGGTCAGTGCCGCGCGCCCACCAGGGGCCCGTCCAGTGCGGTGGCAACCTGAGGTGTGACACATGCGGTCCCGATATCAGAGTGGGGGTGGCCAGGGCACTCTCATCACCTGGAGCCTGTGCTCTGGGGGCACCTGGCCGCGGACGTGGCTCACTCGCAGGCTCTGAGGGCAACCTGGGAAGGGCGGCTTTATTGAAAGTCACCGGGTGTCACCTGGGGTCACCTGCTCCCGTCCTCACGGGGCTGCAGCATCTTGTATGTGTGACCCTAGGTGCAGAGGCTCCAAGATTTGGGCTGGAGTGCCCCCCTGCCCACCTCTCCCTGAGGTCCCAAGCTTCTGGACTCGCCTCAGGGTCCCTCCTGCCTGTTCCATTCTACTTGCCCTTACTTGGGAAAAGGCAGCCCTGGCCAGGCCCTCTGGTAAATGCCCTTGGACCCCCCCACCTGCCCCTGGACCCCCCCACCTGCCCAGGCTCCCCCCACCTGCCCCTGGACCCTCCCACCTTACCAGGCTTCCCCCACCTGCCCCTGCATCCCCCTCACCTTATCAGGCTCCTCCATCACCTGCCCCTGTACCCTCTCACCTGACCAGGCTCCCCCCACCTGCCCCTGGACCCCCCACCTGACCAGTCTCCCCCATCACCTGCCCCTGGACCCGCTCATGTGACCAGGCCCCCTCCCACCTGCCCCTGGATCCCCCTCACCTTATCAGGCTCCTCCATCACCTGCCCCTGGACCCCCCCACCTGACCAGGCTTCCCCCACCTGCCCCTGGACCCCCCACCTGACCAGTTTCCCCCTACCCATCCCCGGACCCCCTCATCTCCCCATGCACCCCCTTGCAGGCCCCTTGGTCATCTGCCTGGCTTTCTCCGTTACCTGGCCTATGCTGTCCACACCTCGTCCCTTATCTGTCTGCCTGTCTCTCTGTGTTCACCGCCTGTCTTCCAGGTGAACTAGGTGATCATCCCTGCATGCCCTCTGACCCCAGCATTGCTCAGTCCGCCCCACACAACTCTGCCCTTCCCCGTCTCACTTCCTGCCACTGACTGTGAGCTGGCTGGCCTTCCAGGGTGGTGAGGTCCTGAAGTCAGCAGTCCCTCCAGTGTTTCTCTCCTGTCCCCGTGGAGCCATCCCTCAACATGCTCTTGGGTGTGTCTGTCAATAATCTTTTAACAGGAAGAGGGTCACAGCCAGACATTTAAGCTGACAGATTAACCCTGGCTTTGCAGCTGACCCACTCTGACCTTGAGTAGACTCTTTAACTTCTTTGCTTATTTTCCTCATCTCAAACCTTTTTGTTGTTATTGTTCAGTCACTCAGTCGTGTCTGACTCTTTGTTACCCCATGGATTGCAGCACACCCAGGCTTCCATGTCTTTCAGCATCTCCTGAAGTTTGCTCAAACTCATGTCCATCAAGTCAGTGATGCCATCCAACCATCTCATCCTCTGTTGTCCCCTTCTCCTCCTGCCTTCAATCTTTCCCAGCATCAGGGTCTTTTCCAATGAGTCAGTTCTTCACATCAGGTGGCCAAAGGATTGGAGCTTCAGCTTCAGCATCAGTCCTTCTAATGAATATTCAGGACTGATTTCCTTTAGGATCTCCTTGCTGTCCAAGGGACTCTCAAGAGTCTTCTCCAACACCACAGTTCAAAAGCATCAATTTTGCAAAGCTGTTAGTATCAAAACTGAAGCATGTACCTTTTTGAAACAAATGTGTGTCTGGTTTTGCAGAGCTGCTGTGTTGTTAGAGACTAGGGTATTGGCAGACTAGGTCATAAGAGTTTTTAAACTTGTAAAGGTTTTGTTTATTTATTTGCTTTTGGCTGCACCGGGTCCTAGCTGTGGTCTGTGGGCTCCTCTCTAGTTGTGGTGCACGGGCTCCAGGGCGCCTGGGCTCAGTAGTTGGGCCCAGCAGATGCAGTGTGCAGGCTTGGTTGTCCTGAGGCAGGTGGGATCGTAGCTCCTTGACCAGGGATGGAACCCATGTCCCTTGCACTGGAAGGAACCTCTGAACTGTGAGGGAAGTCTCTAGGTCATAGTATTTTCAAACTGTAGCTGAACTGTTTGTTGTGACTTTTGAGAACACTTTTGAAATTTAGGCCCATGTTTTTCAAACGTTTAAGACATAAGCAGTCTTTGCATGATTGTTATTTATGCCACGATACTTAATTTTGACGGAAGCAAGAACAGTGTCATCCTTAACTTAAAAAATTTAGTTGTTTTCTTTTCACTGATGAGAAATAGGTCTGAGGTGGAGACCCATGGCTAACTCAGCCTGCCTTCCTTCTCAGGCCTACATTCAGTGTAATGAAGACAGCGTGGACCGGGACATCCAGACCGAGGAAGTAGAGACGCGGGAAGTGTGGACCCAGCACCCGGGGGAAGGCGCCGCCGTGTCCGGGGGTAACGGCCTCTGCTCTCGGCCTTGGCGGCTGTGTTCGTCCCCTCTCTTGTTCTTTCCTCGCTCTTGTGTGTGCTTGCATGTGAGCTGACTATGGAAATACCAGTGAGTTGGCAGATGCCACCCCGGCCTGGAGGCCTGGTCTGGGCCCTGATCGGGGCTCATGACACTCGTTCCTGAACAGAGGAAAGAGCCCAACTCCAAACACACCTGCGGAGGTGCTGTTCAGAGACTCTGTGCTCTTCAGTGGTTCACGTTCTTAGAGAATTTTCTGCTCTAAGTACGTTCCCCAGGTGTGTCTCATCGAGACAGGTGGAAGGCCCTGGATGATGCCGAGTTCTGCTCCCGCTGGTTCTTATCAGTTGCTTATGTGCTAAATGTTACTTTACTGGATGATTGTTTGCTCTGAGGAATGACCTCTGTCACTCCCGTTCCTCAGGGAAGCCTGATCCTAAGAAGTAACAAACCTAAACGTTGCTGTTCAGTTGCTCAGTCACGTCCAGCTCTTTGTGACCCTGTGGACTGCAGCACGCCAGGCCTCCCTGTCCTTCATTATCTCCTGGCGTGTGCTCAAACCCATGTCCGTTGAGTCGGTGATGCCATCCAACCATCTCATCCTCTGTTGTCCCCTTCTCCCACCTTCAATCTTTGTCAGCATCAGTGTCTTTTCAAATGAGTCAGTTCTTCACATCAGGTGGCCAAAGTATTGGAGTTTCAGCTTCAGCATCAGTCCTTCCAGTGAATATTCAGGATTGATTTCCTTTAGGATTGACTGGTGTGATCTCCTTGCAGTCCAAGGGACTCTCAAGAGTCTTCTCCAACACCACAGTTCAAAAGCCTCAGTTCTTTGGTGCTCAGCCTTCTTTATGGTCCAGCTCTCACATCCATACATGACCACTGGAAAACCATGGGTTTGACTATACAGATCCTTGTCAGCGAAGTGATATCTTTGCTTTTTAATACACTATCTAGGTTGTCACAGCTTTCCTACCAAGGAGCAAGTGTCTTTTATTTTCATGACTAAAGTCACCATCCGCAGTGATTTTGGAGCCCCAAAAAATAAAATCTGTCACTGTTCCCCTTCTCTTTGCCACGAAGTGATTTGCCTGGATGTCATGATCTCAGTTTTTTGAATATTGAGTTTTAAGCCAGCTTTTTCACTGTCCTCTTTCACACTTATCAAGAGGCTCTTTTGTTCCTCCTCACTTTCTACCATTAGAGTGGTATCATCTGCATATCTGAGATTGTTATTTCCTCCAGCAATCTTTATTCCAGTTTGTGATTCATCCAGCCTGGCATTTCACGTGATGTACTCTGTGTGTAAGTTAAATAAGCAGTGTGACAATATGCAGCCTTGACGTGCTCCTTTTCCAGTTTGTACCCAGGCTGTTGTTCCATGTCCGGTTCTAACTGTTGCTTTTTGTCCTGTATGCAGGTTTCTCAGGAGACAGGAAAAGTGGTCTGGTATTCCCGTCTCTTTAAGAATTTTCCACAGTTTGCTGTGATCCACACAGTCAAAGACTTTAGTGTAGTCAGTGAAACCTGTTTTTCTGGAACTTCCTTGCTTTCTCTCTGATCCAGTGAATGTCTGTAGTATGATCTCTGGTTCCTCTGCCTTTTCTAAATCCAGCTTGTACATCTGGAAGTTCTCGGTTCACGTACTGCTGAAGCCTAGCTTGAAGGATTCTGACCATAATCTTGCTAGCAGTTTGAACATTCCTTGCATTGCCTTTCTTAGGGATTGGAATGAAAACTGACCTTTTCCAGTCCTGTGGCCACTGCTTAGTTTTCCAGATTTGCTGGCATATTGAATGTAGCACTGTAGCAGCAGCATCTTTTATGATTTTAAATATTTCAGCTGCAATTCTATTACTTCCACTAGCTTTGTTCGTAGTGATGCTTCCCAAAGCCCACTTGACTTCACACTCCCAGATGTCTGGCTCTAGGTGAGTGATCACACCATCATGGTTATTCTGGTCATTAATAGCTTTTTTGTATAGCTTTTCTGTGTATTCATTCCATCTCTTCTTATTGTCTTCTGCTTCTGTTAGGTCCTTACTGTTTCTATTTTTTATCATGCCCGTCCTTGCGTGAAATGTTCCCTTGAGTATCTCCAATTTTCTTGAAGCGATCTCTGGTCTTTCCCGTTCTATTGTTTTCCTCTATTTCTTTTTTATTTTGGTTTAAAACTGTTTATTGGTCAAAAAAGTAGAAAATGACAAAATTATTGCATAGGGAAAATATGCTAGTAATTTAAAAACAGGCTACATAATAAGGAAAGTTTATATATGTTAATAGGTGGAAGGCTGAGAGGAATCTATCTTTTTTTATATATATTCTTAGACCATAAGATTTATTGTTTTTATTTGAGATGTTGCCAAGATTTTTTTTTTAGTATT
The DNA here is from genome assembly GCF_003369695.1 of Bos indicus x Bos taurus. NCBI lineage: Eukaryota > Metazoa > Chordata > Mammalia > Artiodactyla > Bovidae > Bos > Bos indicus x Bos taurus. The sequence continues at coordinate 346,297 of NC_040079.1, read as the reverse complement.
TTAAAAGTTTTATCATTTTTTTATTAAAAATTTTTTTTTAAATTGGAGGCTAATTACTTTAAATATTGTAGTGGTTTTTCCATACATTGACATGAATCCTCCATGTGTATACATGTGTCCCAATCTTGAACCCCCCTCCCTCCACCCTCCTCATCCCATCCCTCAGGATCATCCCAGTGCACCAGCCCTGAGCACCCTGTCTCATACATTGAACCTGGACTGGCGATCTGTTTCACATATAATAATATACATGTTTCATGCTATTCTCTCAAATCATCCCACCCTTGCCTTCTCCCACAGAGTCCAAAAGACTGTTCTATACATCTGTGTCTCTTTTGCTGTCTCGCATATAGGGTCATCGTCACCATCTTTCTAAATTCCATATATATGCGTTAATATACTATATTGGTGTTTTTCTTTCTGACTTACTTCACTCTGTGTAATAGGCTTCAGTTTCATCCACCTCCTTAGAACTGATTCAAATGCATTCTTTTTAATAGCTGAGTAACATTCCATTGTGTATATATACCACAGCTTTCTTATCCATTCGTCTGCTGATGGACATCTAGGTTGCTTCCATGTCCTGGCTATTATAAACAGCTGTGATGAACACTGGGGTACACGTGTCTCTTTCAGTTCTGTTTCCTCAGTGTGTATGCCCAGCAGCGGGATTGCTGGGTCATAAGGCAGTTCTATTTCCAGTTTTTAAAGGAATCTCCACACAGTTCTCCATAGTGGCTGTACTAGTTTGCATTCCCACCAACAGTGTAAGAGGGCTCCCTTTTCTCCACACCCTCTCCAGCATTTATTGTTTGTAGACTTTTTGATAGTAGCCATTCTGACTGGTGTGAGATGGTTACCTCATTGTGGTTTTGATTTGCATTTCTCTGATAATGAGTGATGTTGAGCATCTTTTCATGTGTTTGTTAGCCATTTATATGTCTTCTTTGGAGAAATGTCTGTTTAGTTCTTTGGCCCATTTTTTGATTGGGTGGTTCATTTTTCTGCAATTGAGCTGCATGAGCTGCTTGTATATTTTTGAGATTAATTCTTTGTCAGTTGCTTCATTTGCTATTATTTTCTCCCATTCTGAAGGCTGTCTTTTCACCTTGCTTACAGTTTTCTTCATTGTGCAAAAGCTTTTAATTTTAATTAGGTCCCATTTGTTTATTTTTGTTTTTATTTCCGTTACTCTGGGAGGTGGGTCATAGAGGATCTCGCTGTGATGTATGTCGGAGAGTGTTTTGCCTATGTTTTCCTCTAGGGGTTTTATAGTTTGTGTTCTTACGTTTAGATCTTTAATCCATTTTGAGTTTATTTTTGTGTATGGTGTTACAAAGTGTTCTAGTTTCATTCTTTTATAAGTGGTTGACCAGTTTTCCCAGCACCACTTGTTAAAGAGATTGTTTTTTCTCCATTGTATATCCTTGCCTCCTTTGTCAAAGATAAAGTGTCCATGCTGCTGCTGCTGCTGCTAAGTCGCTTCAGTCGTGTCCAACTCTTTGCGATTCCATAGACGGCAGCCCACCAGGCTCCCCCGTCCCTGGGATTCTCCAGGCAAGAATACTGGAGTGGGTTGCCATTGCCTTCTCCAATGCATGAAAGTGAAAAGTGAAAGTGAAGTCGCTCAGTCGTGTCCGACCCTCAGCGACCCCATGGACTGCAGCCTACCAGGCTCCTCGGTCCGTGGGATTTTCCAGGCAAGAGTACTGGAGTGGGGTGCCATTGCCTTCTCTGAAATAGGTGCGTGGATATATGTCTGGGCTTTCTGTATTGTTCCATTGATCTATATTTCTGTCTTTGTGCCAGTACCATACTGTCTTGATGACTGTAGATTTGTAGTATTGTCTGAGGTCAAGCAGGTTGATTCCTCCAGTTTCATTCTTCTTTCTCAAGATTGCTTTGGCTATTCGAGGTTTTTTTGTATTTCCATACAAATTGTGACATTATTTGTTCTAGTTCTCTGAAAAATACCATTGGCAGTTTGATAGGGATTGCACTGAATCTATAGGTTGCTTTGGCATATACTCATTTTTGCTATTTTGATTCTTCCGATCCATGAATGTGGTATATTTCTCCATCTATTTGTGTCATCTTTGATTTCTTTCATCAGTGTTTTATAGTTTTCTATATATAGGTCTTTTGTTTCTTTAGGTATATTTATTCCTAAGTATTTTATTCTTTTTGTTGCAATGGTGAATGGAATTGTTTCCTTAATTTCTCTTTCTGTTTTCTCATTGTTAGTGTATAGGAATGCAAGGAATTTCTGCGTGTTAATTTTATATCTTGCCACTTTACTATATTCATTGATTAGCTCTAGTAATTTTCTTGTGTCTTTAGGGTTTTCTATGTAGAGGATCATGTCATCTGCAAATAGTGAGAGTTTTACATCTTCTTTTCCAATTGGATTCCTTTTATTTCTTTTTCTTCACTGATTGCTGTGGCTAAAACTTCCAAAACTGTGTTGAATAGTAATGGTGAAAGTGGGCACCCTTGTCTTGTTCCTGACTTTAGAGGAAATGTTTTCAATTTTTCACCGTTGAGGATAATGTTTGCTGTGGGTTTATCATATATGGCTTTTATTATGTTGAGGTATGTTCCTTCTATGCCTGCTTTCTGGAGGGTTTTTATCATAAATGGATGTTGAATTTTGTCAAAGGCTATCTCTGCATCTAGATAATCATATGGTTTTTATCTTTCAATTTGTTAATGTGGTGTATCACATTGATTGATTTGTGAATATTGAAGAATCCTTGCATCCCTGGGATAAAGCCCACTTGGTCATGATGTATGATCTTTTTAGTATGTTGTAGGATTCTCTTTGCTAGAATTTTGTTACGGATTTTTGCATCTATGTTCATCAGTGATATTGGCCTGTAGTTTTCTTTTTTTGTGGCATCTTTGTCAGGTTTTGGTATTAGGGTGATGGTGGCCTCATGGAGTGAGTGTGGAAGTTTACCTTCCTCTGCAATTTTCTGGAAGAGTTTGAGTAGGATAGGTGTTAGCTCTTCTCTAAATTTTTGGTAGAATTCACCTGTGAAGCCATCTGGTCCTGGGCTTTTGTTTTTTGGAAGATTTTTGATTACAGTTTTGATTTCCATTAAGATTTTCTGTTTCTTCCTGGTTCAGTTTTGGAAGGTTATACTTTTCTAAGAATTTGTCCATTTCTTCCAAGTTGTCCATTTTATTGGCATATAGTTGCTGATAGTAGTCTCTTATGACTTTGTATTTCTGTGTTGTCTGTTGTGATTTCTCCATTTTCATTTCTAATTTTGTTGATTTGATTCTTCTCCCTTTTTTTCTTGATGAGTCTGGCTAATGGTTTGCCTCTTTTATTTATCTTCTCAAAGAACCAGCTTTTAGCTTTGTTGATTTTTGCTATGGTCTCTGTTGTTTCTTTTTCATTTATTTCTGCCCTAATTTTTAAGATTTCTTTTCTTCTACTAACCCTGGGGTTCTTCATTTCTTCTTTTTCTAGTTGCTTTAGGTGTAAAGTTAGGTTATTTATTTGATTTTTCTCTTGTTTCTTGAGGTAAGCTTGTATTGCTATGAACCTTCCCTTTAGCACTACTTTTACTGAATCCCATAGGTTTTGGGTTATTGTGTTTTCATTCATTTTTATGCATATTTTGATTTCTTTTTTTAATTTCTTCTGGGATTTGTTGTTTATTCAGAAGCATGTTGTTTAGCCTCTATATGTTTATATTTTAATAGTTTTTTTCCTGTAGTTGACATCTAATCTTATTGCATTGTGATCAGAAAAGATGCTTGAAATGATTTCAATTTTATTGAATTTACTAAGGCTAGATTTATGGCCCAGGATGTGATCTATCCTGGAGAATGTTCCATGTGCACTTGAGAAAAAGGTGAAATTCATTGTTTTGGGGTGAAATGTCCTATAGATATCAATTAGGTCTAACTGGTCCATTGTATCATTTAGAGCTTGTGCTTCCTTGCTAATTTTCTGTGTAGTTGATCTATCCATAGGTGTGAGTGGGGTATTAAAGTCACCCACTATTATTGTGTTATTGTTAATTTCCCCTTTCATACTTGTTAGCATTTGCCTTACATATTGCAGTGCTCCTATGTTGGGTGCATATATATTTATAATTGTGATATTTTCTTCTTGGATTGATGCTTTGATCATTATGTAGTGTCCTTCTTTGTCTCTTTTCACAGCCTTTATTTCAAAGTCTGTTTTGTCTGATACGAGTACTGCTACTCCTGCTTTCTTTTGGTCTCCATTTGTGTGAAATCTTTTTCCAGCCCTTCACTTTCAGTCTGTATGTGTCCCTTGTTTTGACGTGGGTCTCTTGTGGACAACATATGTAGGGGTCTTGTTTTTGTATCCATTCAGCCAGTCTTTGTCTTTTGTTTGGGGCATTCAACCCATTTACATTTAAGGAAATTATTGGTAAGTATGATCCCACTGCCATTTACTTTGTTGTTTTGGGTTCAAGTTTATAAACCTTTTCTGTGTTTCCTGTCTAGAGAAGATCCTTTAGCATTTGTTGAAGAGCTGGTTTGGTGGTGCTGAATTGTTTTCCTCTATTTCTTTGCATTGTTCACTCAAGAAGGCCTTCTTATCTATTTTTGCTATTCTCTGGAACTCTGCATTCAAATGGGTATATCTTTCCTTTTCTCCTTTGCCTTTTGCTTCTTCTCTTTTCTCAACTATTTGTAAGGCCTCCTCAGACAACCATTTTCCCCTCTTGCATTTCTTTTTCTTTGGGGTGGTTTTGGTCACTGCCTCCTGTACAGCGTTAAAAACCTCTGTCCATAGTTCTTCAGACACTCTGTCTACTGGATCCAATCCCTTGAATCTATTTGTCACCTCCACTGTATAATCGTATGGGATTTGATTTAGGTCATACCTGAATGGCCTAGTGGTTTTCCGTACTTCAATGTAAGTCTGAATTTTGTAATAAGGAGTTCATTATCTGAGCCACAGTTAATAGAGCTTCTTCATCTTTGGCTGCAAAGAGTATAATCTGATTTCAGTATTGATCATCTGGTGATGTCCATGTGTAGAATCTTCTCTTTTGTTGTTGGAAGAGGCTGTTTGTTATGACCAGTGTGTTCTCTTGGCAGAACTTGGCAGAACTAGTTTTTGCCCTGCTTCATTCTGTACTGCAAGGCCAAAGTTACCTGTTATTCTGGGTATCTCTTGACTTCCTGCTTTTGCATTCCAGTCCCCTATGATGAAAAGGACATCTTTTTTTTGGTGTTGTTTCTAGAAGGTGTTGTAGGTCATAGAACTGGTCAGTGTGGCATTGGTGGATGGGGCATTGACTTGGATTACTGTGACATTGAATGGTTTGCCTTGGGAATGAACCAAGATCCTAAATGTAACACATCCACAGTAAAATGATGCTTTGCGTAGGACTCTGCTTACAGACTTTCTGTGAACAGTTTCCTGTGAGGAATGAGGAGGAGCTGAGCTCTGGAGAAAGAGACATGACCTGGCTTCTCCTTCTAGGGGTCTTGGTTCTCAGGCACGCCCTTCCTGGTGTGCGGCCTTGACTGGGAGCCCGCCCACCTGGTGAGTATCCCCTCAGCAGGGGTTGATGTGACCTGTTTTTCAGGGAGTGAGCGGAGCGGCCCCGGAGATACTGCCATCGTCCCGAAGGTCGACACGCCCCGTCTGTCTGGCTTCCTGCGGGCGGCCTGCCAGGTGCGCTCCATTGGGGGCAGGGACCCCAGTGCTGCACATGCTGTTTGGATTCTGAACAATAATACCGATTGCTTGCATTTTAGAATAAATATAGACAGAAGAACAGACATAACTAAATCGGCAAGGCGAGCACAGGTCTAGGGTTTTTAAAACTAGTAAACTCGTGACTTTGAAGACTGGTTATGGGAATTTTCAAAGTCCATACAAAGGTCAGAGGGCGCACGTGGTCCTGTGTACTTCAGGGTCCCAGTGTCCACCACCTTCCCTCCCCGTGGTCGTCCTGAGTGTGACCCACCACCCACAAAGGCAGTGGCAGGACTTGGCTGGTCCTCACTGCAGCCCAGCGGGCAGGCCGTGTTGCTGTGGGTGACGTGTTTGTGCCCCCGTTTCTTCTAGAGGAGGTGGAGGGCCCCATCCCCCCTCCTGTATGTCTACTGTGAAAAACAGCATCGGTGTTACATCGTGGCTCTGGGGTTTACAGAGGGGGGCTTTACTTGGTAGTCTCTACTGCTGTGCAGAAGGGACAGTATAACTTCCTTCTGTTCGTTTCTATGAGTCTGGGACTTGGTTAACTTAAGGGATGGGTGAATTTAGGTAGTGCTTTGCGGTTTTTGCTTTTTCTTTGAGAATGAGCCCATCTGAGAGTGTTGATGGAGGCCTGCCCGCGTGTCTGCTGCAGGTGATGGCAGTTCTGCTTGAAGAGGACCGGGCGGCCGCAGAGCCGGGCTGGGCGTCCCAGGCGCAGGACTGCACCCTGCCTTTCAGCGACAGCTGTGCACGGCTGGGCACCAGCCTGCCCTTCCTGCAGGGTAAGCGGCCCTCAGGGTGGGCGTGGACCCCAAGACGGTGATCCTCACGGATGCATCCTGGGAGGGGTTTGTTGAACGGAGCAGAGGTTTGGCTTCTGTAGCCTCGAGCGTGTGTGTCACTGTCCTCACAAGAGGGATATGCAGTGATTTAAGGGAACATTTGTTTTCAGTCCTGCGTCTCTTAATTTCTTTTGGTTTCTTGGTAGAGGAGTGGTGGGAGCCACAGGCAGTCCAGGTGGGAGTCATGTGGTGAGATGTGAGCTGATCCGTGGTCACAGCACAAACGCTACCCCAGTAAAGCTGTGTCTTCACATACGGTGTGTAGCTGCCTGTGTCTATAAGCTGAACAAACTTTGTGTGTTCAGTTCTTCAGTGAGTCTCTGCCTTCCCGGCTGCTGAGGGCCTGGGTGGGGCCAGGGTCCTGGTCTGAGTGCAGGAGGGCGGGCAGTGCTTGGCCCTGCTGTCGGCATTCCAGGGCGCCTCTGGGCCAGTGGGACCTGGTGTGTGGCTGCCACTCGTTCCAGAAGTTTCTATGGAGATTCAGATTGACGTCCAGCCCTCTGCACTGACCATTAGCACCAATGGCATGAAGTTAACAAGCACGTATTATTTGAGCATGTTTTTTTTTTAAAGTTGTGTTATCCTATTAGAAAAGCAATAGATTGTAGCATTGAAAACACAGAAGCCCACAAACCCACCTCCCTCTGCACCCCAGGAAGCAGGAGTTTAAGAGGTGCTTTCCTCAGCTGAGGAGGGATCAAAGAGCCCTGGACTGGGGCAGGGATTGGTGGGGGTGTGGTGTGGGGGGTGGGAGGTGGGGAAAGGGGGTGGTGGTGGGGGAGGGGTGGGGAGGCCACACCCCCCAGAACACTTCCTCAGAGAAGGACGATGCAGGTGTGTTGTCCGGGACTCGCCCCTTAGTTCCACCTGTGTGCAGAGCGGAGGTTTTTCTTGTGTCTGTTTTAGTAAAGTGAGTTTTGAGGTTAAGAGGGAAGTTGGGACACAGGTGCCCATGACCTGAGCCTGGGTCCCATCCTGGACCTGAGCTTGGAGGGAGTGGCGGGCCCTCTCAGTGTCAGCGGGCTGTCCAGCACCAGCCGCCCGCTTGTCCTTCTGTGGGCCCCGCAGATACTTAGGCACACAGGCAGGTCCCGGGCCTTGGAGCCCAGTGGACGGACAGAAAGCGCGCGTCACAGGACGAATGGGGGCACTGGATGGTGCGTCCGAGGGCAGGTGTTGGGAGGAGGCCGGCTGGGGCCCGCTGCAGGGGGAAAAGGGGCAGCTGATGGGGCGGATGTGATGACCCCCGCCCCCTGTGCCCCCAGGTCCCCTCCGCATCCCCAGCCCGCGGGAGTAGATGGTGGATGGTGGGGTCCTGGGCCGTGCTGTGCCGCCTGTGGGGGAGGGTGGCTTCTTGCAAGTGAGGCCACCCGGACGCTTTCGAGTTGAGCTTGGCCACTCGTCAAAACCCCGATTTCGGGCAGGCGTATCTTTGAAAGACCATGTCTTCGTCACTAAGCTGAAACCTACTGGAGTAGTCCTGTGTGTTAATGCAGCGTGGGTTCTGCAGCATTTTTCTTGTCTTGTCCTCAGACCGGAGAGTGTTGTGCCTGCACGCGTGTCGGGCTCAGAGGCGCACTGTGGTGTCCGTGCACGGGCTGCCGGGGAAGGCCTCGGCGCCGCTGCTGGAGCACAGACACGTGCTCTGCGTGTGGGATGTCCGGCAGCCCTCGGAGCCCCAGAAGGTCCTGGTGTGTGAGTCGAAGGTACAGCTTGGGGGGCCGTGGGTGTGACTTGAGAGGGTGGGCCCCAGGGAGGGGAGTCCAGGGTCACAGTTTCCCATCCCGGCTGCCATGTGCAGGGTGACAGGGGCAGGAGCTCTTTATAGGAAGGACCAGGTCGACCGAGGGGTCACGTGGCCATAGGCCCCAGGGCCCCGAGGGTGGGCGTCATCCCGCTGTGGGTTAGTGGAAGCACCAGCCTGGCGTCCTTGGGGTCGTGGAAGCGAGCTTCCCAGCTTGCTTGGTCAGGTCACGGGTGCTTTAGAGGTTTCTTCCAGTGCCTGGGATTTTCTGAGTCCTTAGCGCATGTGTTTCCTGGCCCCTGGTGAGTGGGGCTGTGGTGTGGTGACCGCACGGGTGCGGGGGAGAGCTGTTTCTGGTCTTGTGGTTCTTGACTTCAGAACCATTTGATTTCCATTCCACTGCTTCTTGGTGCTGTGGGCTTGAAAATAGCTTACTATGAATGACGGGCGGCTCCGCTGTGCCAGACACCCTGCGGCCACCACCCCCGTGTCCCGAGGAGGGCACCCTTAGAGGCGCCAGCCGCTTGCTGCGGTACCCCCGCTGTGTCTGGATGGAGAGTCCACGGGGCCAGTGCTCCCCGGCCCCGCCGCCCACCCGGCCCTGCCCCCCCCACTTAGCCCCGCCCCCACCCACCCAGCCCCGCCTCCCAGCCCGCCCCCTCCACTCGCCCTGGCTCCTGACCGCCCCCCACCCCCAGCCCTGCTCTCTGTGCGGCTGTCTAGGTCACGTGCTGCTGCTTCAGCCCTGTGAAAGCCTGCCTGCTGTTTGCGGGGACCGTGCATGGCTCGGTGGTCGTGTGGGACCTGAGGGAGGACCCCAGGATCCATCTCCGTGTGACGCTGAGCGGGTGCTCCTGGACGTTCAGGACCCCCACCTTCTCCACCGGTCAGTGACGCGGCCCACCGGTGCGGGTCCCTGGAGCAGCTGTGAGGCCCCTTTGCGTCCTCCATGCAGGTGGCCCCAGAGGACGCCCTGACCTAAGGGCACAAGACGCCTGTGCCAGCCAGGGAGCAGCATCTTTCTGGGCAGTGGTGGGGTGCTTGTCCTGTCAGCTCTGGGGCTCCAGGTCACAGACACAACCCCAGTTACAACCACAGCCGATTGCAACCTAAGCCCAACCACGGTTGCAATCACAGCCGAAACCACAACCTCAAACAAGGACAAGCGTGACCCCCCACCCCCGCCCCTGCTAGGCACTGTGTTCTGGGGTTTTTTCCCCGTGTTGTGTGGACGTGTCCCACGCAGGCCCGTCTGGGTCCCTCCCGGTGCTCAGGGAGATGGGAGGCTTATCCGTGGTCACACTGGCCACGCAGGGGGCCAGCACCCAGATCGTCTCCAGTACTTTCACGTTCCTGCCCAGAATGGCACTCTCTCCCACTACCCCGCCCCAGCTGACTGCATCCCCCGCCCTCTCCGTCCCCACGAGGTTTTGTCTCTGTCTTCTCCCATGGTGAGGGTGAGACTCTGGTGTCCAGACTCTGTGGTGTTCAGACCTTGGAGTCTGCTTTCCTTCTCTTACAAGTGCCTGCAGGTGTGCGGAGTCAGGACGTCACTCCTCCACTGGGCAGGCCCCCATGGGTGCCGCGGGGCTTTACCCACCCAGCAGCGGTCAGCTGCTTCTGGTCAGTTTCCTCTGTCAGCAGTCAGGACGGGCGTCTGCACCTCAGGCACCACAGCCGCAGGTCCTCGCTGCCGGCCGGCAGCCTCTCTGCTCCAGCAGGCGTCCCTGAGGATGCAGGGTGCCGGGTGTCTGTCTTCAACGGGGTGTCTGTGCGGGCCTTCCGCACACAAGCTGCTTCTGACTGCTGTGCTTTAAGAGTCCTTGTGTTCTCAGTACCATCCTGTGTAGACTTGTCTGGGTTGTCTCCAGCCCTCAACCAGGCCAGCCCTCAACTTTCCATTCCTGACCCTGCTCTGGGGAACTCCATGCATATACTGCACGCCTGTTTACGTACTGAGTTTGTCTGTGTTTTATGCGTAAAAGGGCAAGGTTTCTTTTGTGTCCCAGCAACTTGATCTTTGCCCCTTTGGGGGTGAAATTGCCACTGTTGAGAACGTGTGTGTTTATAGGCACCTTATGGATCTGATAAGGGCTTCCCTGGTGGCTCAGAGGTTAAAGCATCTGCCCACAATGCGGGGACCTGGGTTCAATCCCTGGGTCGGGAAGGTCCCCTGGAGAAGGAAATGGCAACCCACTCCAGTATTCTTGCCTGGAGAATCCCATGGATGGAGAAGCCTGGTGGGCTACAGTCCACAGGGTTGCAAAGAATCAGACACAACTGAGTGACTTCACTTCACTATGGATCTGATGCCATTGGAAAAGGTATCTTTTAAGAACTTATATTTTTTAACTGCTGCTGCTATTACTAATTAACCTTTGAATTCACCACTATGTTCAAAACACCGAAACGCTTAGGATTTGAAACTTAATATTTCATTAAAAGGCTTCTTTCATTTTTTTTTTTTTTTTTGCTATCTAAACATTGTCTCTAAACCTTCAAAGTTCTAGTAACTGAGTTGGAGAACACCCCTCCTCAGTGGGCCTCCAGTTCATTGAGTCTGAAGCCTGTCATTCTCCATTCCCAAGAGCACTTTGTCTTTTCTTCAGTTTCTAACTCTTATTTTCTTTCTGATGTTTTTAAATCCATTTTTGTTCTAGGTTTCTGACTCCAAATGTTTTTCTTTGTTTGTTAAATGTATTTCCGAGTGCTTTTTGGTGACACGTGATGTCGTTTGGGTGCTGGATTTTGGCCTTCTGTTTCACGCTCGTTTTTGGAGCAAGAACCTTCGTGGGTTGAAATGCTTTCATCCGCGTCTTCTATCTGTTTCTGTGGTAGCGCTGTGTGCAGTTTGTCTTTCTCTGCTAGGGGCATTTTGTAGGTGGGTTTGCCAGGCCAGAGGAGCTGTGTTCTGTTGGGCTGTGAAGGTGCTTCTGGTCTGGCTGCGAGCCTCCGTCTCCTCCCGAAGCTGCAGGGCTCCTGGGGCCCTGACCTGGGAAGCAGTTTCCGCTGGCTCTGGGACCCCTCCTCCTGTGGAGAGTGCCCTTGGCCCCCAGTCTGTCCTCGCACCTGCAGCTGTGCAGACACGGGGCTCGAGGGACTCCGCTCGCCTCCTCCTCCAGGTGGATGTGGTCTGTGGTCTCTGCTCCTCGGCCGTGCTGAGAGCCATGGCACGTGCCCTTCCACGGTGATGCGTGTGGCTGGGCGCCTAGGGACACGCGTGTGCCCCGCACGGGCAGCTGTGCTCCGTGACTCACCGCATGCACACACTGCCTGTGCTCTGCCCCCAGACGGCGTCCTGACGTCCGTGAACCACTGCAGCCCCCTCCAGGCAATAGAGCCCGTCACAGGGTCTGTCTGCAAGAGGCAGAGCTGTGTGCTCTCACCCTTTTCTACTCAAGAAGGTACGTGACCTTCACTCCGTGAATCTGAGCTCCGCTGGTGAGACGTGGTTTCTGGTTGCGAGCCAGTCCTAACCCACTTGTGCCCTCACCAGAGACGGCAGGCCTGTCCTTCCACATCGCTTCCTTGGACGAAAGCGGGCTTCTCAATGTGTGGGTGAGTCAGGCGCGTGGTCAGTGGAGGGGGACGGGAGGTGATGTGTGCGGGGGTGGGGAAGGGCAGGAGGCAACGTGTATGCGAGAGGTGGCCGAGCTCTCAGCCAGGGAACCAGGACAAGGCAGCTTGCAGGGAACTCACGAGGGAACGAGGAATGGAAGGGGGCAGCTTCAGGGCCTGTCACGGGTGGAAAGAAGAAGATCAAAGTCAGGGATTTATAACATTTAAATGTGAGTCTTCCTTCTGGAGCGACTGTGTCCTCAGCGTGTTGTGTGACGTGCTCTCCCGGTCAGAGCTGTGCTTTGCTTGGACTGCTTCCCGGTCATCCTGTCCTCAGCGTGTTGTGTGCGTGCTCTCCCGGTCAGAGCTGTGCTTTGCTTGGACTGCTTCCCGGTCATCCTGTGTGCTGACCCTCGTCTCTGATGGTCCGTTTCAGGTGGTGGTTGAATTACAGAAGGCGGATGTTGCAGGCTCAATAAGTGATTTAGGTAACTAAAAATAAAAGAACTAATTTTAGTCAATGTTTGCTAGAATCAATAAAGATTAGGGATACCCAGAATCACTTTGAAGAATCAGTAACTAGCTGCCTGGAAAATGGAGATTAAGTTGTGTATTTTATAGCCTGCCGGCTGTCGCACAGGCCTGACGCCCTTATTGCAGGAGGACACGTGTCCTCTTTGTGCCTGTGTGGCATCTGCTTCTCATCCCCCAGGGCGTCCCTGTGACTCCAGTGTCTGAGGAGCCCTTGGTATGACCCCCGAGGTCTCTGAGACCGCAGCCCCACCCCTAGGTGGTGGTGAGGGGATTGGCTGGCAGTTTGCTGTCCTGATGCCCAGGGCTCGGGCACTGAGGAGCCCCAGCCTGCACTTCTCAGAGCCCCGATTGATTGTTTAGTGACCAGGCTGCAGACGCTGCCATAGATCCGGCCAAAAAATAGGACCAGAGCCACTCTGACTGTCCCTGACTTCTAGAAATGAAGGAGGGGTGTCTCCTGCAAGCAGGGCCCATGCTAGGAGCCTGGTGCTGCTGCGGGGCCTTGCGGGGGTCCCTCCTGAGAGGGTAACAGGCAGGGAGGCCAGGGGTCTCCAGACGGAGGAAACAGGCTGCAGATGGCAGACGTTTTCATCTCTCTCTTAAGCAGCAGGAGGAACTAGTGTTATATTTTTCCCCTTCCTATACACATTTAAAAAGAGGTTTCTGTTAAAATTCTGTGTTGCCATAATGACACCTGGTTCCACCCGAACTTAACTTTCCTCAAACTTTGAGCTACCCGGTGCATTTTTCTTATGGAAATGTTTGTCTTAAGCTATGTTAATGTCTATGTATTTACCCTAGACTCTGTCTTTCTTCAAGTCAGTTCTGCCTGAGACTCAGAACTGACTTGACAAACCAGTATGTTTTACTCACGCAGATGTTCTCCTAAGCTATGTTTTAAGGAGACTATGTATTTGCTTGGAAACCTGCCTTTCTTCAAGATTCATGTCACTGGTTTTATGGGTGGGACTACTTACCTGGCGCCAATGTTATCTCAAAATGCATGCTGTGGGTGAGGGGCCTGGTGCCACTCTGAGTTTTGAGATATTTCCTTTCTCTACTTAGCAGCCTGCTGATAGGAATATAACATACTGCTGAAGGCCAGCAGGTTGGTGGGGGTCACTCTTTCTGCCCCCTTCTGATGTCTGTGTCAGAAGCTGTCTCTGTCCCTTTTATACTTTAATAAATCTTTATCACACAAAAGCTCTGAGCGATCAAGCCTCATCTCTGGCGGCCAAGAATCCTGGTGTCTTTCATGACTCAGCAACAATCTTTCACTCCCAAGGGGCCATTTTTTCCACCTCTCGTGCAGTCCACTCTGTTCCCTGGGCCGTGAGCAGGGCCATGTGAGCGGGGCTGCGTGAGGGGGACATCAGGGCGGGATGGGGCTTGAGGGACATCCCCGCCAGCACAGGTAACCCAGACCTGTGGGAGGAGATTTCCAGAGGAGGGTTTCCGTGGGGAACTGGAAGATTGTTGAATATTGACCTTTTGCTTTTAGAAGTATATTTCCCTTTTAAAATCAAATCTAAAAATGGAAAGGCTTTTTGATGCCAGCAGCCCTCTTCCCGCCAGGCCCTCAGCTGCCAGCTCCCAATTCATCTGAGGCATCTGCAGGGCCCTCCCCTGCAGTGCTCACCGCCCTGCCTTTGATGTTCCTCCCTGCACAGGCCTTAAACGGTGAAAAGGAATTCCAGAATGCTTGGGTTTTGGTGTAACTTGTACTAAGAGGTGCCTTTATCCCTGATTACTTTGTAGGTTTAATTCCTGGAGGACGGATAAAACTGGTACACAGTGCTGCGATCCAGCTGAGTGACAGGTGGGTCTGTACCCACAAAGCCCTGTTTCCCACAGGAGGAAACAGCCTTAGGTAATAAATCATGGCCAGACTGGCACTAGAGAATCCTGGCTTCCCACATTGTATTTTTGCTAAGTAGTTTATTTGCTAACTAGTTTGCTATTAATGAGTCAGTGTAACAAATGCAATTGCCAGGTGTTACAGCTAACATTTTTTCTTGAATTAAAATATTTTCTGTCTTATGAATTGGTACTATTTGACTGTTTTTCATCCAGTTTTAATACAACCCTGAAATTAAATAGATAAGGTTCAGAAACTAGAAACACTGACATGAAAGTTTTATTCAGAAATTAGTTTTCTGTTTTTACTCAAATAACTTCCTGTGATGTAAAAACCTTCTGGCTATATGAATATTGTGTGTATTTATGTATCTCATGTTAACTTACTTCCCAAAGCTGTCTCTTCCCATCAGTCACTGCAGCTGGGCTGGCTCCCAGCCTGCAATTGACCAGGAGAGTCCTGATGTTATCCTCCCTGCTGTTTGTCAGTTGGAGCACCCCTGGGTTGTGTTAATGATTCCATACATGCTTTGTGGTTAGACATTACCTGCCATTGCTTTCAGTATAACAAGGAATCTGTTAACATTTGCAAAAACCCACCTGATAAACTGCAGACTCCAATCCCAGGCCCTCATGGAATTTCTGTGAGACTGTTCTTGTCTCCGTTACGGCCTTGTCACTTTGAGCCTTGAATTGCATTGATCTTCACCTGCTTTAAAGAAAGTGTCACCTGGAGCTGATGTTGGGTCTCCCCTGCAGGACACACACCCCCTGTCCGGATGCAGCAAACAGCCACTCAGACCTCGTCCACACACGGGCCGCATGGAGTGTGCTCTGTCAGCTGCTTCATGCTGCCTCTTCCCTTAGGGGCCCCTAAGTGCAGACCAGCGACCCTTGGCCACTGTGGCCCACAGGGTTGGCATCTGGTAGGAGGGGGACAGGGAGCTGCCCAGCCCTGGAGCTCAGAGCCACAGTGCCAGCCTCAGCCCCCTCCATCAGTCCCTGAACGTGAGCATCCCTGGGGTGGGGGCAACCCTGGGCTGCAGGGCCTCTGCTGAGGGGTCCTGGTGGCCTGTCCCCTTGTCCCCATGGATGGCACACACGGAGTGTAGGTGAGCGAGCGAGCGACGGGACGGGTGAAGGGACCGTCTGGAGCCTAGAAAACTGAACTGGAGATGCGTCGAGTGGCAGATGGCAGGTGGCGCTGGTGGCACCTCTGCCCTGACGGTTTCAAGACTGCCCATCTATTAATCTCTGCTGTTTTTTTCCAGCCTTTCTCATAAAGATTATGAATCCTGGGGGTCCGTGCAGACACTGAACGTTAAATTTCTGCCTTCAGACCCTAATCACTTTGTTGTTGGCACAGACGTGGTGAGTAACCGTCTAGACCTTTTCCTATAACTACAGTGGCTTAATAAGTATCTTCATTGGAGCTTAGCTTCCTGTTTGCTCTAATCAGAATGTTGTTTAAATAGTTCCGAGAACACAAGCCTCACCCCGCCTGGTTCCCACCCCCCCCTCACCCCGCATCCAGGGCCTCGTCAGCCACGGCAGCAGACGGGACGTCAGAGTGTCTCCCAGGCTGTTCCGGCCCCAGCAGCCGGGCCCGAGGCCTGTGAAAGTGACCGTGATTGACTTCTCACCATTTGAGGAGCCTGTGTTCCTGGTAAGGACACCTGTTTGTAGGCACTGACGCCTTGGCAGCACCTGCTGAAGTTTCCAGCACTTGGGTCTGTATGCGTTGCCTCCTGGCTTCCTGAAGTCCCATCTGCATGGTCAGTACTCATCTGCGTGGTCAGTACAGTTTGTTCCACTGCACTGTTGTGTGGATCTTCTTTACACTTTTTATTCTGACCTAATGTAAGTTTGTAGAGAAGTTACAAGGCTGGCGCAGAGCACTCCACATGCAGTGGCCTGTGTGTGGCCAGGGTGCTCCACCCCAGGGTCTGCGTGTTCATCTCCTGTGGTCACAGGTCAGTCTGTCAGGCCTGCCCCGTGACTGCCCCACCAGTGTCCTTTGTGAGTGGGATTGTGGCCCCAGTCAGGAGTTCTGTCCACCTACTGTGTCTCATCCTCACTGCCTTCACCTGGGAACAGGCTCAGCACCTCATAGAGGGCCTGGGTACCTGACACCCTGAGGCTGGGGGTGTCTCCTCGTGGTTAGAGGCAGGCCTTGTCCTGACTGTGGGCTCCTCTTTCCCAGTCTGATCAGCCAGGGCCGGGCGGGGAGATGTGTGGACTGAGCTCCTGCTGCTCCCAGGGCAGATCTGTCCCCAGGGAGGTTCTGTCCCCAGGGTGGTTCTGTCCCAGGGCAGATCTGTCCCAGGGAGTTTCTGTCCTGAGGACAGATCTGTCCCAGGGCAGTTCTGTCCCCAGGGAGGTTCTGTCCCCAGGGCGGTTCTGTCCCCAGGGCAGATCTGTCCCCAGGGAGGTTCTCTCCCCAGGGCTGTTCTGTCCCCAGGGAGGTTCTGTCCCCAGGGTGGATCTGTCCCCAGGGCGGTTCTGTCCCCAGGGCAGATCTGTCCCCAGGGAGGTTCTCTCCCCAGGGCTGTTCTGTCCCCAGGGAGGTTCTGTCCCCAGGGTGGATCTGTCCCCAGGGCGGATCTGTCCCAGGGCGGATCTGTCTCCAGGGAGGTTCTGTCCCAGGGCGGATCTGTCTCCAGGGAGGTTCTGTCCCCAGGCAGTTCTGTGCCCAGGGCGGTTCTGTCCCCAGGGCGGATCTGTCCCCAGGGAGGTTCTCTCCCCAGGGCTGTTCTGTCCCCAGGGAGGTTCTGTCCCCAGGGTGGATCTGTCCCCAGGGCGGATCTGTCCCAGGGTGGATCTGTCTCCAGGGAGGTTCTGTCCCCAGGCAGTTCTGTGCCCAGGGAGGTTCTGTCCCCAGGGCAGATCTGTCCCCAGGGCGGATCTGTCCCAGGGTGGATCTGTCCCAGGGCGGATCTGTCTCCAGGGAGGTTCTGTCCCAGGGCAGATCTGTCCCAGGGAGTTTCTGTCCCCAGGGCAGATCTGTCCCAGGGCAGTTCTGTCCCCAGGGAGGTTCTGTCCCCAGGGCAGATCTGTCCCCAGGGCGGATCTGTCCCAGGGTGGATCTGTCCCAGGGCGGATCTGTCTCCAGGGAGGTTCTGTCCCCAGGGTGGATCTGTTCCCAGGGCAGTTCTGTCCCCAGGCCGGTTCGGTCCCCAGGGAGGTTCTGTCCCCAGGGATGTTCTGTTCCCAGGGTGGTTCTGTCCCAGGGAAGTTCTGTCCCAAGGAGGTTCTGTCCCCAGGGCGGATCTGTCCCCAGGGCGATTCTGTCCCAGGGAAGTTCTGTCCCCAGGGCGGTTCTGTCCCCAGGGTGGTTCTGTCCCAGGGCGGTTCGGAGGTTCCGTCCCCAGGGAGGTTCTGTCCCAGGGCGGTTCTGTCCCAGGGCGGTTCTGTCCCAGGGAGGTTCTGTCCCCAGGGTGGATCTGTCCCCAGGGCGGATCTGTCCCAGGGTGGATCTGTCCCAGGGCGGATCTGTCTCCAGGGAGGTTCTGTCCCCAGGCAGTTCTGTGCCCAGGGCGGTTCTGTCCCCAGGGAGGTTCTGTCCCCAGGGAGGTTCTCTCCCCAGGGCTGTTCTGTCCCCAGGGAGGTTCTGTCCCCAGGGCGGTTCTGTCCCCAGGGCGGATCTGTCCCCAGGGAGGTTCTCTCCCCAGGGCTGTTCTGTCCCCAGGGAGGTTCTGTCCCCAGGGCGGTTCTGTCCCCAGGGCGGATCTGTCCCAGGGTGGATCTGTCCCAGGGCGGATCTGTCTCCAGGGAGGTTCTGTCCCCAGGGTGGTTCGGTCCCCAGGGAGGTTCTGTTCCCAGGGTGGTTCTGTCCCAGGGAAGTTCTGTCCCAAGGAGGTTCTGTCCCCAGGGCGGTTCTGTCCCAGGGCGGTTCTGTCCCAGGGAGGTTCTGTCCCCAGGGTGGATCTGTTCCCAGGGCAGTTCTGTCCCCAGGGCGGTTCGGTCCCCAGGGAGGTTCTGTTCCCAGGGCGGTTCTGTCCCAGGGAGGTTCTGTCCCCAGGGTGGATCTGTCCCCAGGGCGGATCTGTCCCAGGGCGGATCTGTCTCCAGGGAGGTTCTGTCCCCAGGCAGTTCTGTGCCCAGGGAGGTTCTGTCCCCAGGGCGGATCTGTCCCCAGGGAGGTTCTCTCCCCAGGGCTGTTCTGTCCCCAGGGAGGTTCTGTTCCCAGGGCGGTTCTGTCCCAGGGAGGTTCTGTCCCCAGGGTGGATCTGTTCCCAGGGCAGTTCTGTCCCCAGGGCGGTTCGGTCCCCAGGGAGGTTCTGTTCCCAGGGCGGTTCTGTCCCAGGGAGGTTCTGTCCCCAGGGAGGTTCTGTCCCCAGGGCGGTTCTGTCCCCAGGGCGGTTCTGTCCCCAGGGAGGTTCTCTCCCCAGGGCTGTTCTGTCCCCAGGGAGGTTCTGTCCCCAGGGCGGTTCTGTCCCCAGGGTGGATCTGTTCCCAGGGCGGTTCTGTCCCCAGGGCGGTTCGGTCCCCAGGGAGGTTCTGTTCCCAGGGTGGTTCTGTCCCAGGGAAGTTCTGTCCCAAGGAGGTTCTGTCCCCAGGGCGGTTCTGTCCCAGGGCGGTTCTGTCCCAGGGAGGTTCTGTCCCCAGGGTGGATCTGTTCCCAGGGCGGTTCTGTCCCCAGGGCGGTTCGGTCCCCAGGGAGGTTCTGTTCCCAGGGTGGTTCTGTCCCAGGGAAGTTCTGTCCCAAGGAGGTTCTGTCCCCAGGGCGGTTCTGTCCCAGGGCGGTTCTGTCCCAGGGAGGTTCTGTCCCCAGGGCGGTTCTGTCCCAGGGAGGTTCTGTCCCCAGGGCGGTTCTGTCCCAGGGAGGTTCTGTCCCCAGGGCGGTTCTGTCCCCAGAGTGGTTCTGTCCCAGGGCGGTTCTGTCCCCAGGGCGGTTCTGTCCCAGGGAGGTTCTGTCCCAGGGAGGTTCTGTCCCCAGGGCGGTTCTGTCCCGGGGCGGTTCTGTCCCCAGAGTGGTTCTGTCCCAGGGAGGTTCTGTCCCTAGGCGGTTCTGTCCCAGGGCGGTTCTGTCCCAAGGCGGTTCTGTCCCCAGGGCGGTTCTGTCCCAGGGAGGTTCTGTCCCAGGGAGGTTCTGTCCCCAGGGCGGTTCTGTCCCCAGAGTGGTTCTGTCCCAGGGCGGTTCTGTCCCCAGGGCGGTTCTGTCCCAGGGCGGTTCTGTCCCAGGGAGGTTCTGTCCCCAGGGCGGTTCTGTCCCAGGGCGGTTCTGTCCCAGGGAGGTTCTGTCCCAGGGCGGTTCTGTCCCAGGCAGGTTCTGTCCCCAGGGCGGTTCTGTCCCAGGGAGGTTCTGTCCCCAGGGCGGTTCTGTCCCCAGAGTGGTTCTGTCCCAGGGCGGTTCTGTCCCAGGGAGGTTCTGTCCCAGGGCGGTTCTGTCCCCAGAGTGGTTCTGTCCCAGGGCGGTTCTGTCCCCATGGCGGTTCTGTCCCAGGGCGGTTCTGTCCCCAGGGAGGTTCTGTCCCCAGGGCGGTTCTGTCCCATGGAGGTTCTGTCCCCAGGGCGGTTCTGTCCCAGGGAGGTTCTGTCCCCAGGGCGGTTCTGTCCCAGGGCGGTTCTGTCCCAGGGAGGTTGTGTCACCTGTTGTTTACTCCATGTGAGCCTCCCTGGTTGGAAAACTTCCTTTCCTCTTTGTGTATTTTTCTTTCTTAACGTGGACACAGGGCTTTTCAGTGTCCTCAGTGGGTTCAGAGTCACTGCCTCTGTTTACTCTGCTCTCACATGGTGCCCCTGGGGCAAGGGCACTGGGTCTGTGAGCGCCTCTTGCTTTCTGGTACAGGAACCCTTGGGGTCAGCCGTTCCTCCAAGGAGTCTTGGCTCCTGCTGGGAGAAGGACACCTGGATAGCAGGCTGGGCAGTCAGAGTGTCGTTGTAAGGACATTGTCACGGTGTCCTCTTACCCGCGCCCCAGGTGCAGGCTGGCCTCGGGGCCCCCGCCCTCCCACAGTGCAAACCTGGTTCCTGTTATCTGTACTAAGTCTACTTCCTCCATTTCGGGACTCACAGAACCTTTTGTGATTGCTGTCTGTTGCCTCTGCTTTTTTTGGAAAAATTAAATATGTGAAAAATTAAATATATTGAGTAAAAAGGAGTTAATTTTAGTAGGCTAAAATTTATTCTTTTACTAGACCAGCTAAGTTTTGTTTTATGGGAAATTCAATTGAAAAGGAATATAAAACCATATTATTGGTACAAATGTATGTGGGTTTTTATTTTTAAGTCAGTCTTTCCAGTCTTAATGTCCTATGTTTGAATCAATGATATTCAGCTTTGTTAAAAAATAAACACCTATTTATATATTCACTGAATTCACTGATTATTAGCCCTCTTTGGAGGGGAGGAGGTACAGAGTGTGTCAGGATCTCCAAATGCCCACCTTTGTAATTTGTGAGAACAAGATGGAATGTTACAATTTTATGTTTGGGGAAACAAAAGAATAAACCAGATGTTTTTGCTGTGTAAGTGTGAAAGCTAATGTTCTGAGAATTTTCCTCGGCTGCTCGGTTTGAGTGAACGAGAGAGAACTGTGATGCGCTTTCCCTGCCTCCCCCAGGCCGGCTGTTCTGACGGCAGCATCAGGCTGCACCGGCTGACGGCAGAGTGCCCGCTCCTGCAGTGGGACCACAGCACCTGCGGCCGCGCCGTCACTGGCCTGCAGTGGTCCCTGACGAGGCCGGCCGTGTTTCTGGTGCAGGATGATACATCCTGCGTGTACGTGTGGGACCTCCTGGAGAGCGATCTGGGGCCTGTGGCCAGGCAGCCCATCTGTCCAGACAGGTGAGACGCCACAGTGACTTCTTCAGACGCGTCCCTGCTGGTCTTCCATCCTGATTTATGTAAAGGGCCAGCGTACTTTACTCTGGTGGTTGTGCTAATCTCTCAGTCGTGTCTGACTCTGCGACCCCATGGACTGTAGCCCACCAGGCTTCTCTGTCTATGGGATTCTCCAGGCAAGAATTCTGGAGTAGGCTGCTGTTTCCTTCTCCAACTTTATATTTACTTAGATATTTAAATTTAAATATCACTTTTATATTTAAGTTCTGAAAAAGCCACTTTAAAATGGGTTCATTTCATAATAGCCCAAAATAGTCTCAGGATTAAAGAATTATTATCTATTGTTTTTCATTTATATTGAGGTATAATTGATATAAAATATGCTAGTTTCAAGTGTACAATATACTGATTTGATATTTGCATATATTATCAAAGGATTACATCTGTCACCTCACATAGTCCCAGAATTTTTTTCTTGTGATGAGAACTTTTAATGTTTATTCTCTTAGCAACGTTCAGATTTGCAATAGTGTTATTAAGTACATTTTTCATGTGCACTGCTTCCCGTGACTTGCTGTTTAATGACTAGAACTCGTATGCCTTCACCTGTTTGGCCCGACCCCACCCCTTCGTTTGGCCGCCAGTCAATTCTCTGTGCGCTTAGCTTGTTTTCGACGGGGGCTCACGTGTGAGTGAGGCCACACAGCACCTGTCCTCTGCCTGGTGTCACTTCGAGTGGTGCCTCGGTCCGTCCATGCTTCACCAGTGGCTGACGGAAGCCGTGCGAGCCGGGCCCCTCCCGTGGCTGCACGCTGACTCACAGCTGTGCCTTGTTGGTTTGGGGCCTAGAGTTGGTGCTGAGGATGCTGTGGCCCACGTGAGGGAGACTTTTCCCAGTATGAACCCTCCTGTGCCCCTGGGGTTGCCCAACACTCGGGTTGTTCCCACGCCTGGCTGGTGTGACCAGTGCAGCAGTGGACTTGGGGACGTGGAACCCCATCCCCACGTGGGATGGGGACGTGCACCTCTTTGAGATACTGACTTCATTTTCTTTGGATAAACACCCAGGAGTGGAATTGCTGGATCTATGTTAGTTCTATTTTTAAATCTTGAGAAGCCTCCATACTGTTTTTCATTGTGTCTTCACCAATTTACGTTCCCATCTACAGTGACCAAGGGCGTCCCTCTCTCTGTCCTCACCAACATTTGTTATTTCGCATCTTTTTGATGGTGGCCATTCTGATGTTGATATCTCAGTGTGGTTTTTATTTGCATCTCCCTGTTGATTACTGATGTTCAGCATCTTTTCACATGTCTGCCATCTGTGTGTCTTTTTTAGAAACATGTCTGTTGAGGTCTTCTGCCCACTTTGTAATTGGATTACTTGTGGGTTTGTTTTTTTTTTGCTATTTAGTTGTATGAGTCTTTATATATTTTAGATATTAACCGTTTAACAGACATAGGATTGGCAGATGTCTTCTCCATCTCTAGGTGGCCCTTCCTGTTTGTTTTTGGCTTCTTCTACCCTCTTAGTCATCCCACCTGTTTGCTTTTGGAGTCAGATCCAGAAAACCATCCCCAGACTGATGTCAGGGAGCTGCCCGCTGTGTTTTCAGCATTTCTGTTCCTCCTGCTCCCCCCGGGGGAGGTGGGTAATCAGGTGACTCAGCATCACACAGCATGTGTTTCTTCATTTCAGGTTGGTGGCCATGACCATTGTGGGGGAAGCAGAGAAAACCCGTGGCAGCTTCCTGGCTCTGGTGCTGGCCAGAGCCTCTGGCAGCATAGACGTCCAGTACCTGCGGCGGGAGTGGGCAACCCCGGCCAGTGACGAGCTGCAAAGGCTGCGGCTGCTGCTTCGGGAAGCCCTGTAGGTGGCGAGACCCCGAGATGAAGTTGTGCGGTGGCTCCAAGCTTACATCAGATGCATGTACATTTGTATAGATAGAAAGTGTGTGTCTGTACAGAATTAATTTTCAAAATTATTGCTTTAATATGCCATAAATAAATCACTATTTTTGAATGGAAACAGCAAACCTTTTAGTGTATACTAAACTCCAAAGGCAACAGAGAGCCATATAGACACTGTTTTCCAAGGATATTTCTACTTGTTTTCAAAACAGCTTTGTAAAATTTATTATTAGATTTTTAAACACTCCAAATGAAAATTTATTTTAATGAACAGTTTTCTTAGTCTTACATAAAATGATATATTCACTGGTTTAAATTAAAGACCTGATTCCAGTGGAATGACCTCCCACTGTGTGCTCCTGGACTTTCTTGGGCTTCTTCTACGGGAAACGTTGGAACGTCTGCTTCGGCACATTTGCTTTACGCTTTAGTGTATTAGCTTTGAGTAAATATGACATGAGTGTATAAGTTCTCTTATCTATATAGTTATCATAGCAGTTTAGGGGCGGGAGAACCCTGGGCTGATGGTCTCTGCTCACACCCGGTATCACTGACATGGCGACAGGTGAGTGGTCAGCGTGGGGAGGGGTTTGTTCTCTCTGGACCACAAGCAGCTGCTGCTGTGTGCCAGTGACAGGAGGGTTAAACCCAGAACCGGGAGCTGGCGGAGAACACAGGCTCCCAGGGCCCCCTGGCCGATGTTCTCTGAGTTCCTCGTAAATCCTCAGCTGCCCATGGTCCTCTTAGAGCCCTGTGCCCTGCTGCATCTGCTGGTGTGGCCCTTGCTGTGGCTAGCTCAGAGCCACTTTCTCTCCAAGGCCTCCCCTGGTCCTGCCTCTGGAAGTCTCCTGCTGCTGTTCAGTCACTCAGTCGTCTCTAACTCTCTGCAACCCCATGGACTGCAGCATGCCAGGCTTCCCTGTCCTTCACCAGCTCCTGGAGCGTGCTCAAACTCAGGTCCATCGAGTCGGTAATGCTATCCAACCATTTGATCCTCTGTTGTCCCCTTCTTCTCCCACCTTCAATCTTTCCCGGCATCAGGGTCTTTTCCAGTGAGTTGGCTCTTCGCATCAGGTGGCCACAGTATTGGAGCGTCAGCCTCCGTTGCCCTCTGGCTGCTCCATAAGTGTCAGCCTCAGGGTCTCTGCCCACTTGTGGATGAGCTCCAGGGAGTGGGAGCATGCTTGTCTCATTGGTGGTCAGAGCCCCAGTGTCTGACTGAGCCCAGCTCCGTGAGGGTTTCCTGGAGGAGCCGCTGAAGGAATCTGATGCAGAAAGAACTTTATCAGCATCACTGCTTCAGTGCGAAAACTTCACTTTGAAAGTGTTCAGCCCTCCATTCATCTTTTTTTCCTGAATGGACTAACGTACCTGAACATAATTTGGCTTCAATATCTAGCTATTTGTAATCTTGTGTTGCTTTTTTACATTTAAGAGATTTGAGGAAAAGCAATCAAGATAGGAAACAGTAAACAAGACTGGTCCAGGGCCTGGCCTGCGGGTTTGGGTTCTGTCCTCTAGACAGTCGCCTGCGCCTGCTGAGGGTTTTGCTCCTTCCGTGTGATCGGTCTGGGGAAACAGCGTGTTGTGTGGTGTGGTGTCAATACCCAGGAAGTGACAGGTCTGGAATGACAGAGCAGAGCAGAGCGGAGAGCTGCTCTGAGCCCCGTGTCTGCCCCTCACCCTACACCCAACATTTGCAAATGTTTGTGGAACCGCCCCTTGCACCTCCCTAAGCCCTGGAGTGGCTCCACCCGCTGGGTCAGCAGCCGCCTCCCAGCAGAGCCAGGTCCTCAGGGCTGTGTGAGCAGGGCCGAGCTGAAGCTCTAAATCTGTCAGGATTCTTTAATTTGTTTACAGTGGTTAGAAGAGAAGAATTCTCTTAAATATGGTGGTATCATAGTTGTTGCAAGGAGGAAGCCAATTCTGACTCCATGTTGGAAACTGTTTCTTTGGCTTGTTTTTGTTATTACAGTCATACTCAATGGCTTGCCTGCAGGACCCTGCCCCCCTGTTCGACTGTAAACTAAAGTGCCTTGTTCAGCTCAAGGAGAGAGAGTTCATCCCTGCCCACCTGTGAATAGAAGAGGTTAACAGACCCCTTCCAAAGGCTGGACATTCCCTTGGAGACGTTTTGCAAGACTAAAGACCCTTTGGCCACCTGATGCGAAGAACTGACTCATTTGAAAAAACCCTGATGCTGGGAAAGATTGAAGGCAGGAAGAGAAGGGGACAACAGAGGATGAGATGGTTGGATGGCATCATCGACTCAATGGACATGAGTTTGAGTAAACTCCAGGAGCTGGTGATGGACAGGGAGGCCTGGCGTGCTGCAGTCTATGGTCACAAGGAGTCGGACACGACTGAGCAACCGAACTGAACTGAGAGACCCTTTACTTTACTTCCCCACTGCATCTCCCTCTCTGTTCTGCCTTTTGCCTTTAGTTTCTCATTGCTCTTTTCTCTCTCATCTATAAAAGAACCTGGCATCCAGACCCCGATAAGATGGTTATTTTGAGGCTCTAGCCTGCTATCCTGTTGGTCTCCCAGCTTCCTGACTAAAGTCTCCTCCCTGCCTCAACACCTCGTCTGTTGGATTCATGGGCCTGTCGTGCAGTGAACAGAGTGAGCTTGGACTCAACACAGTAGAGTATTACTGGTTCTTGCTCACAGTTTTACTTGGATGAAGATATAAACTATCACACATCAAGGACTCACCAAGAGCTGGAGATGTATATCCAGTTTTTCAACAAATAATCTCACACTGTTCTGGAGTTAAAAAAATAATAAAGATTTACAAATAAACTAAAGTAAGAAAAAGGTAATTGTATTTGGACCATCCAGAGGCAAATACCTTCAATATTACTGGATTTCTTTCCTGTGTCTTTTTTCCCCTCACTTTTTAAGCAACTTTACTGAGATGCAATTCACATACAATTCACCCATTTACAGTGTGCAGTTCAATGGCTTTGGTATTAAAACCACAGGGTTGGGACTTGCCTGGTGGTCCAGTGTTAAAACTCCACCTTCCAGTGCAGGGGAGGAGGGTACCATTCCCCACCCGAGAACTGAGACCCCACATGCCCCAGAGCTACTGAGGCCACCCTCCACAAGTAGAGAGTCCGTGCACCACAGTGAAGATCCCCTGTGCCACAGACCCAACACAGCACATGGTGAGTGTGCTGTAAACCCAGTGTGTGAGTAAACCCAGCTTTAGAACATTTCTGTATCTGCAGAAAGAAATCTCGTGCCCAGTTGTCCAATAGCAGTCTCTCCCCATGGTCCCTAGTCCCACCAGCCCAGGATGGACACTGAACTACTTCATGTCTCTCTAGATTTGTCCATTCTGGATATTTCATACAAGTGGAATCACATATAATATGTGGCCTTTTATGACTGGATTCTTTCACTTACATGATGATGTTCACAAGATTCTTCCGTGTATCAGTACTCCATTTCTTTTTATTCAATTATATGGATCTACCACATTTTCTTTATTCATCATCTGGACATTCGAATTGTTTCCAGTTTGGGGCTGTTGGCTACTGGGAGTATTTGTGTACTAGTTTTTGTGTGTTTTCATTTTACTTGGGTACACATCTTGGAGTGGAATCCTTGCCAACACTCACCATCTGACGTTCTGATTATAACCCGTGTGTGCATTGGTGTCTCAGTGTGGGAGTTGGTGATGGACAGGGAGGCCTGGCGTGCTGCAGTTCGTGGGGTCACAGAGTCGGACACGACTGCGTGACTGAACTGAACTGAAAGACCAGTGATGCTGAGCGTTTTCTCACGTGCTTTTCAGCCGTTCATACATATCAGCCCTTCACAGAAAAGTTTATGCAGATTGTTTCACCATTTTTAAATTGGGCAATTTATCTTTGAAATTGTTGACTAGTGTTTTTCATATTTTTAGATATGTCTCTTATCAAATACACGATTTACAAATACTCCCTCTAATTTTGTTGGTTGTCTTTTCACTTTCCCGACGGTTCACTTTGTAACGCAGTTTTCTAATCCTGGTGATGCCCAACTTGTTTCCTTCTGTTGCTCCTGCTTTTGGTGTTACGTCTAAGAGGCTTTGCCTAACAAGAAATTGCAAAGACTTACTGTATGCTTCTTTAAGCATATTCTAGTTTTAGCTCCTAACTTTGGTTCTTTGATCCATTCTGGGCTAATTTTTGTACATAGTGTGAAGTAGATAGGGTCCCAGTATCATTCTTTTGCATGTGACTGTACCATTGTCTTTTTTATGAGATATTTATACGCAGTCAGGATGAAAATTCTGCCCCTTGCTATGCTTCCTTGTCCTAAAGACATGTTTGGTCTATCCATGGAGAGGGTCAGCCTCCTCAGTAGCGCCGAGCCTGGCCAACCTTTCCTGCAAGACCCAGAGACAGTGCCTGCCTTCCTGCCACGTTTTAGGCCCGCACCCTGCTCTGCAAGAACTAACAACTAGGTTACTAGCTCTGTGTTGCTGCACAAAGGCCTCCATTCTAGTGGGACATTCTCCCCAAGGGCTCCATTCTAGTGGGACATTCTACCCAAGGGCTCCATTCTAGTGGGACATTCTACGTGAGGATTCCATTCTAGTGGGACATTCTACCAAAGGGCTCCATTCTACTGGGACTTTCTGATCCAAGGGCTTCAATTCTAGTGGGATATTCTACCCCAAGGCTTCCTTCTAGTGGGACATTCTAACCCAAGGGCTCCATTCTAGTGGGACAATCAACCCCAAGGGCACCATTCTAGGGGGATATTCTACCCCAAGGGCTTCATTCTAGTGGGACATTCTACTCCAAGAGCTTCATTTTAGTGGGGCATTCTAATGCAAAGTTTCCATTCTAGTGGGACATTCTACCCAAAGGGCTCCATTGTAGTGGGATATTCTAACCTAAGGGCTCCATTCTAGTGTGACAGTCTAACCCAAAGGGCTTCCTTCTAGTGGTACATTCTAACCAAGGGCTCCATTCTAGCTGAATGTTCTGTTCCAAGATCACCATTCTAGTGGACATTCTACTCCAAGGGCTCCATTTCTAGTGAGACATTCTCTCGAAGGGCTCCATTCTAGTGGGACATTCTACCCCAAAATCTCATTCTAGTGTGACATTCTACCCAAGGGCTCCATTCTAGTGGGACATTCTACCTCAAAGGCTCCATTCTAGTGGGACACTCTACTACAAGGGCTCCATTCTAGTGGGACATTCTGCTCCATGGGCTCCATTCTAGTGGGATATTCTGCTCCCAGGGCTCCATCTTAGTGGGACATTCTGCTCCAAGGACTCCATTCTAATGGGACATTCTACTTCAAGAGCTCCATTCTAGTGGGACATTCTATCCCAAGGGCTCCATTATAGTGGGACATTCTTCACCAAGAGCTCCATTTTAGTGGGATATTCTAACACAGGGGCTTCATTCTAGTGGGACATTCTACCCCAAGGGCTTCATTCTAGTGGGACATTCTACACAAGGATCCACTGTTGTGGGATATTCTACCCCAAAGGCTCCATTCTAGTGGGACATTCTGTTCCAAGGGCTTCCATTCAAGGGGGATAGTCTACTCCAAGGACTCCATTCTAGTGGGACATTCTACCTCAAGGGCTTCATTCTAGTGGGACATTCTACCCCAAAATCTCATTCTAGTGGGACATTGTACCCAAAGGCTCCATTCTAGTGGGACATTCTACCCAAAAGCTCCATTCTAATGGGACATTCTACACAAGGGATCCATTGTTGTGGGATATTCTACCACAAGGGCTCCATTCTAGTGAGACATTTTACACCAAGAGCTCCATTCTAGTGGGGAATTCTACCCCAAGGGCTCTTCCTAGTGTGATTTTCTACCCCAAGAGCTCCATCTAGTGGCACATTTTACCCCACGGGCTCCATTCTAGTGGGACATTCTGTTCCAAGGGCTTCCATTCAAGGGGGATAGTCTACTCCAAGGACTCCATTCTAGTGGTACATTCTATCCCAGGGCTACATTGTAGTGCGACATTCTACCCCAAGAGCTCCATTCTAGTGGGACACGCTACTCCACGGGCTCCATTCTAGTGGGACATTCTGCTCCAAGGGCTCCATTCTTATGGGACATCCTATCCAAGGGCTCCATTCTAGTGGTACATTCTACTCAAGGGCTCCATTCTTTTGGACATTCTACCCAAAAACTCCATTTTACTGGGAGATCTAGCCAAAGACTCTGTTCTAGTGGGATATTCTACCCAAAGACTCCATTCTAATGGACATTCTACTGAAGGGCTCCAGTCTAGGGAGACATTCTACTTCAAGGGCTCCATTCTAGTGGGACATTCTACCCAACAGGCTCCATTCTAGTGGGACATTCTACCCAAGGGCTCCATTCTAGTGGGATATTCTACCTTAAGGACCCCATTCTAGTGGGACATTCTGCTCCAAGGACTCCACTCTAGTGGGATATTCTACCCAAAGGCTCCATTCTAGTGGGACATTCTGCACCAAGGGCTCCATTCTAGTGGACACTGAGTTCTTCTTGGTGTGTTTTTTTGGGGTGATTTTAGGAGGTAACTTTGAGGATGCAAAGTAAAATTTGAAGATGTTTCCAAATGTCTGGGTTTTTAAATGAGTCACATAAGGGGTATATTGAAATTGCACTTCTCTTATTTTCATTAGAAATAGAGCATCAGATAATCTAGAGGTAGCTTTAAGGCTTAATGAAGCATAATTATTCTTAAATAAAATCAAGAATATGACCCATCCCATAATGCTCAACCCTATCATGTACAAAAGAAACCCATGGCCTGTTCTCTGCACTATCTGCCCTTTGAGCTGTTTTTCAGAAGCTCTGGTGGGTTGCACAAATCTGTTTGCCCTGATCCATCCTGTGCTTTGGAGGCCAGCTGGCCCTTTGCTAAGATTTCAGTCTGCAGCCAAGAAACAGAACCACTAACAACTGGCTAATCTGTCCAGATGCAGGGCAATGTTCCCTTAGTTCTCACAGGAGCATCTGTGCCATCTGTACTGGTAGGGCACGCCCTACAATCCACTTACATTCAGAAGTGTGCTGTACCCATGAGGAAGCCAGAAGTGTGCCTGCTGCAGGTCAGGGACGGCCTGTCCCTGTGCAGGGAGACACGGCCCTACCCGAAACCGTCAGCCCAGCCAGTATCAGGCTCTCAGCATCAAGAGAAGCACACGTCCCATCTTCTTCCTCAGCCTTTGTACACAGAGCAGATGAGGGGGTGGGAAGGGGAATGGTGGGCTGGGAAGACCTGGGCTCCAGGTTTCCCTGCTATTTGGCCATCAGCTCACAGTCAGTGGTATGCCCGCTAACTTTTTATTTTAATGCTTCAGACTGAAGAGGTTTTGAAACTATTTGAAGTCATAATTAGGGACTGAAACTGAAGTTATGGTTTCGCGGTGTGTGGTATGACAGAGGCAGGGAGCTGTAGCCCACCAGGCTACAGGGCTGGGCTAGGAGTGTGAGCACATGTCTGCTTCATTTCCTCTGGTGTTGGTTCTGAGATGCACCTTGATTCCAGAAACATCAGCGCACAGCAAGCACTGCAGCTCAGGGGCACGTCTGTGCCTGTCATCTGAGAACTCAGTGGCATCACCTCACCCCTTGCCAACTGGAGACCCAGAGACAGCCGTTCTTCCCTGATCACCGGGGCTCCAGGACCCCCGGTCAGAGTCTGGCTCCTGCCTCCAGTGGCTGCTGGTGTCTGGAGAGCAAGGCCAGGACACCCACTCAGAGAACCGTGTTGCTAGACACAGCCATGTGGCTTGTCTGCTCCCATCAGTTCCTTGGTCAACCTGCCCAGAAAGCGCAGGATAATCTGGGCTGGGTGACATGTACATACCCAAATTCCAGCCCCCAAAACCTGTTCAGTAACCACTTCCAGCCCCACAGGTCCCCTTGCTTCTTGTGAAAACATTTACCCATAAAATGTGCAAACATACAAATGTTTACCCATAAAATGTGTAAGCATACAAATGTTTACCCATAAAATGTGTAAGTATACAAACATTTACACATAAAGTGTGTAAAGTGTGGCAGCTCTTGCCACACTGAGGACTACTCCCGCTTCCTCTGGGCTGGTCCTGGTCATCGGAGACTTTCCTGCTGAGTCCTGTGGGCCTGGCCTTCAGCGACTGTCCCCGTATGAAATCTGAGACACTGAACGCAGTGCAGAGGAGCCGAGCTTCCTTCTGACTCTGAAAGCCTGTGTTTGTGACTGCTTAGACGACTCACAAGACCAGCGTCCTGTGGGTCCAGGACAAGCAGACTGCTGGGTGGCACCCGGAGATTTGAGGGAGACTTGCTGAAAGGTGAGCTCAACCCTTTCCCCTGAGGGAAGTCCAGCCAGGCTTCCCCACGCAGGACCACAGGCCGCCCTGGGCAGAGGCTGGGGGCCCCTCAGTGACTGACCAGTCCCGCAAGGCAGGAACCCAGGCCTCTCCTGGAATGAGCACGGAGCCCTGGGCCTCACAAGGGGCCTCTCACTGGACCTGCACACACACGGTGGCTCTTTCCTTCCCGTAACCTAAAGGAGGGGCTCCGGCAAGCTCACCCACAGTGGTGCCCCACGGAGGCAAACCACACAGGTGACGCAGGCTCCCGCTAGGACCTGTCTGTCCCCTGGGGTGGCCCTGGTCCCCCGAGACCCAGCTCCGGGCCGGCTGAGGCGGCCAGCGCACGTCTCCCCCGTCACCCCAGGTCTGGCAGCTGCCCCAGCTTTATGTCAATAGCCCAGAGATTGAGCACGCCTCACCCAGAGGCCTTAGATTCAGGGCACTTTTCACAAACACCCTGAAGAGGGCGTCAGAGGAAAAGCAAAAGTTAGAGGAGGGTGCCTCCGGGAAAGGGTCGAACCTGATCAGCAGGCTTTTCCCCCAAATCCCGTTCACCAGCCCCTCAGGCCAGGCGGAAACTTCTGTGCCCAGATTGCCTCAATTTAGGTGCAAAGCAGTCCCAAACTGACTGCAGGGTCCTCAGCGTCGAATCTGTGACGACCTCACCCTCCCGCCCAGCACTTTTGAGGGTGGGAAGGGGGCGCAGGGAGGGAAAACGCCTCCTTTCCCGCTGACCGTGGGAGTCAGGCTCAAGGGCATCCCTGCTGCCCTCTTTCCGCTTAGGCAGCCCCCTCTCCCCGCTGTTTCGCAGTAACGAGTGTGGGAGTGCATTCTCTCTCCCTTGCAGGATTTATAGAGGTGCTGGTCTCTGCTCCACGGGCTCTTAGGGGGCCATCCTGGGAATTCCCCAGAGTCTGGGTGACAGTGAGAGTTTCTCTGGGAGAGTGATCTCTGAGGTCACTCGGATCTATTAACGACTGTTTATCAGAAGCCGGTCTTCCTCATTTTCCTTCTTAGTGTTATAGGACAACCTCCTCTCATCACAGGCTCATCACAGGCTCGGCTTCCATGTCTTCTGAAAGGGCCTTCTACCTCGTCTGTTCTGTTATAAATAATTGGATGACTGAAGTTTTCTTTATCTATCAATATTAGAACCTCTTTTCTTCTGAATTAATTGTGCATTTATTTATATGTAAGTAATCTAGGATTTATGAGTGGATATTATTCCAAACTTCCTTTACACTTGTTGTTTGGGAGTCAAATCCTTCTTCAGCCCTGTAAGGGGCGATTATTTTACTTTTAATCCAGCCCCTCCTATTATGTAAAGGATGGAGAAGCAACCACCTCACAGAGAGGTTCCCGTGAGACTCCAGTGGGGCTTGGGTGGAGCAGTCGCCTGCAGAAACCAGGATGTGGGAGGAAGAGCTTGGTGGTGGCAGCTGGGGGGAGGGGGGGGAGGGTTTATTGGAACCGACTTGCCCCGAGTTCATCCCCCGTGGCCTCTCTGGCGTGTTGATCTCTGAAGCCACCTTTCCTCCTGATTTCAGCCACTGACCCTTCACTGCTTTCCACAGGGCCCTCTTTGTCCCCCAGGGGAGGCATCTCCCAGGTCCACTCACCACAGGAGGGGTGGGCACAGAGCCCTTCCTCACACTCTCAGACCCTGGAAGTTTTGTTTATTTGTTTGAGTTTTAGAAACAGTCTGAAACACAGAAGGAATGGAAAAGAGACAGGAAGCCGGGGGAGCAGGTTCCTAGAAGGCCCCGAGGGGCTCCTCAAGCGTCTTCTCCAAGGTCAGCTGCTGGTCGGGGTGCACAGTTGTGCCTCTGTGATGGGGCGTCTCACACGACTCCCCACAGAACACCTCATGCAGTGGCCCCTGACCCCGTCCCATGTTTCTGTCTTTCTGACACCACTGGACACACAACCCGCTCCTGTCACCTTCCTAAAGGGAAGCAGGCCTGCGGGAGTTAGGGGCACGGATGCTTTGGCCTGTTTTCTGTCTTGCTCCAGCACTTGGATGTTGCAGGAAGGATGGATTTAGACGGTGTTTAGACCAGGGGCCCCTCCTGGCCTGGTTGGGCTCCTTCCACTTGGCACAGAGGCTGTGATGACACTCGTGCATGGAGGGCCGGCAGGTTTAATGAATTTATTCACCTTCCATGTGGAGCATTTAGCACAGTTCCTGGCACAGGGTAAGAGCTGAATACATGTGAGCCTTGTTCTGAGTCAGTTCTGAAGGACAGCTGTGTGCATGAGTGAGTGGCAGGTGAGTAACACAGGTAAGTGATGGCCAAGTACAGTGACTTACTGTGGGAAAATGGGAGAGGGGATCCACTGGTGTGTCATGACTCGGGGTTGTGCATGAGAGATCTGCTTATTAGACAAAAGGAATCCAGAGTTTGGGTGTTGTCACAGCAGCAGAATAGCAAAGAGTGACCCAGAAATGGGGGAAAGTCTAAGATAAAGATGCCCTTTAAAGGCTCCTTTGCTGGCCTCCTGGGCAGGGGGAGCTGTCCGTTGAAGAGGGTCCTGTTTCGCTCCTCTGGGCAGACCCTCACCATCTTTAGCAAGTTTCATTAAACATCCTTTTTTCACCACTTGTTTTAAGTAATTTTTATGTACCACCCTTCTCTCGCTGTGTCTCTTTCTGGGACTCTAACTGCACATCTGTAAACCATGTGATATTGTCCATAGGTCATTTGGGTTTTCTTCACTTTTTAATAAATCTTTTTTTTCATTAACCTGTTCTCAAATTCACAAATATTTTAGTTTGATGTGTTTAATCTAATGTTGATCTCAATCAATGACTTTTTTTACTTTAAATACTGTATTTTTCATGTCTAGAATATCTTTCTAGAAAAGTTTCTAAATCTCTTCTGAAAGTTCCTGCTCCTTGTGTATATCCTTTACCTGCAGACTCTTTAACACGTATTTCATAGCTATTCTAACGCCCCTTTACTGGTTAGGCTCTGACTCATTGGTGGGTCTCCTCCTATTGACTGACCTTTAGCTGTGAGTCAGTGTTCCTGTTTCTGCTTGTGTCCCTGGCCTTGTGACGGACACCTCCTGGAGCTGGCTTCCCCCAATGCCCTCAGAAGGGCTGGGCTGTGTGCTGGAGGGTCTTGAGCTCGTGGGGGCTGACTTCACTGCCGGTTAGGATGGATCTATTTCAGTTTCCCCTTGGCTCTTGGCTGTGAGTCATGTTTCTGCCAGTATCTCAGTGGGGAGTCAGCCCAGCCTTGAGCCTGGAGAGACTCAGGCACTATGCTCCAGGGTCCAGGGCAGAGGCCGTCCACTCAGCCCTTCAGTCTCCAGGATCCCTCCTCCCCTGCGCTTGGACTCCTCCAGGGGAGTTCAGTGCAGTTCAGGGGTGACCAAGGGGCTGAGGAGCTGGACTCAGGTCTGGGGACTCCTCAAGCTGCTCTCCCTCCAGGGCCCTGACCTCTAGTGGCCCCGGACATCCTTCAGACATGGTGCCTTTCATTCTGGCTCTCATGGCATGGCCAGGCCTCCATCATCTGACGGCTCAGAGCCCTGAGACCACAGGGAAGGGCCGTGAGTGCACCTCCCCCAGGCAGCGCAGCGACGCACAGGGAGCACGGTCTTCATGGGCCGCCTGTGTTGCTGGCTGAGAGAAGGGCCCTGGAGTGGGCGGGGGAACCCCCCCACCCCGGCCCACAATGCAGGCTATGGAGTCTGAGCAAATAAGAGGACCGTTCACACCACTGACTTTTGGGGGTGTGCCTGCTGGCAGCAGGTAACCGATGTGCCTGGAGAGGGAATAGAGGTCACCAGACCCTTATATGGTCATTAGAGCATCGTAACATTTTTAGAGTCACAATGTCTCCTGGACACGAGACAGTGAAAGTCGCTGAGTCGCGTCCGACTCTTTGTGACCCCATGGACTGTATAGTCCCTGGAATTCTCTGGGCCAGAATACTGGAATCCCTGGAATTCTCTGGGCCAGAATACTGGAATCCCTGGAATTCTCTGGGCCAGAATACTGGAATAGGTAGCCTTTCCCCTCTCCAGGGTATCTTCCCAACCCAGGGATTGAACCCAGGTCTCCCGCATTGTGGGCGGATTCTTTACCAGCTGAGTCACAAGGGATTTGAGCAAACTCTGGGAGATGGTGAAGGACGGGGAGGCCTGGGCTGCTGAAGGCTGTAGGGTGGTAAAGAACCGGACACAACCTGGTGCCTGAACAACACGACAACAGCAGCAGTGTCTTATGACGCAGAGCCACGGTGCGTAGTTTACTTAACAGCACTTACTTCTCTTGTACTTCCTTAGTACACAAACATATTATGTTTTCAATCAATGGCTACTAAGAGTCAACAGAATACAGTGCATGTGAAAAAACTGGGCTTAAAACAAAGTGCTCGTTGACTGCAGACTTCCCCAGAGGGACTGTGGAGGGTGAGTCTCCAGCAGGGAGTCAAGGAATAAATAATGAAGCAACACGTAGCTGTATGTACGCCAGCATGTGGGACACGTGTGTGAAGGGTCCGTTAATAAGAAACAAGGGAGAAGTCCTTGAACCACAGGACCTGCCCCATCCCTCCCCGTTGCAGGAAGGGGGATCCTTTCCAGGGCCCGAAACTGGACTCTAGTCTGACACTCAGAAATCAATTGCCCAAGGAGACACATGTGCTGACAAAGTCAGAGACTTTATTGGGAAGGGGCGCCCAGGGGGAGAGCAGGAGGGTAAGGGAACCCAGGTGCCGGGAGCAGGAGCTCCGCCCCTGGCAAAGGTCATGAGGAAGGAGGCTGGGCATACGCAAAGGCGGGATTGAGCCTCAGGAGTCCCCCCTGGAAATTCTCAAGCATCTACCCCCAAAACCAGAGTCTGCCTACTTTCTGCTTTGTGCTCTCACCTACACCTCTGACTTTACGGGGGACTGTCTCCCACTACCTCTCTCTGAAAAAAAGAGTTAACTTACAGCTCCAGTTAATAAAGTTCCTGGGTGTGATAGTGTTTCAACCTACAAACTCTTTTGGAAGTCCTCCAGCCTGCCTGAATAAGTTCTTCCAGCCACATGTGATTGCTCAGAGCCTCCCAACCGTGAGAGGCATGAGATGTTCTAAACTGTCTAAATACAGATTCCTTTGAGCAGTTAAAAGATTGATTAGAAATTGTATTGGTGAAGGGTTTTTCACTTGTTGGGCCAATGTTTGCTGCTAAGTTTCCATATCTCTTACCTGCTGTGTCCCTGGCAGTGTATTGATTAATATAATTGGTGTAAGTAGTAGCTTTAATGTTTGTAACCTGGGACCCTTGAGTTAATTCTTTTTCTTGTTACAGCCCACCACACTTTTGCCCTATAGGAATGCAACTTTAATGCTTTTGGAGGGTGGCGCCTGACTAATCATCTTTAGAGAAAAATAAGTTTTCTGAAGAAAGGGTCTTAAAATGTTAACAGGCCTCCTGGCCAGAAGATGATGCAAATCACCTAAACTTTTGCATATGATAAGTTTGCAGGAAGAAAGCCTGGCTTACTGCATGACTCTACCCCTTCCCCCATTATCCTCTATGCATAACTTAAGGTATAAAAACTACTTTGGAAAAAAAAGTGCGGGCCTTGTTCACCGAAACTTGGTCTCACCATGTCGTTCTTTCTCTTACCTTCTGGCTGAATTATTCAGCCTCTTTTCTCCACTGAATTTCCTCACTGAGCTATCCTTATTCTATTACTTGCTATATCCTTAATTAATGTTTAATTAAGCAGTTGTTTCCTGATCCTCGCCGACGCCGTCCCCGCTTCGAATTCCCTGGATCCACCGGGGCTGGACCCCGGCACCCAGGAGAACTGCTCTGTTTTATGGTGATGGGATTAGTTTCCGGGTTGTCTTTAGCCAATCCTTCTGACTCAGAGCCCTTCCTGGTGGTGCACGCCCTGTTCAGCCAAGATGGATGCCAGAGAGGATTCTGGGAGGTGGTCAGACATGTGGTGTCTCCTTTGACCTTTCCCGAACTCTTCCAGTTGGTGGTGGCTTATTAGTTCTGTGTTCCTTACCAGGACCTCCTGTCGTAAAACAACTCTTGCAGATGGTTACTGTGGTGCTTGGCCAGGGTGGGTGGTCTCAGGCAGCGTGCTTCCCCTCACAGTCCCACCCCCGTCAGGGCCTCCTCACGTTACCTTGGACATCTCAGAGATGCAGCATTTGGGACTCAGTTCAGGAAGCTGGGGTCTACACATTTCTCAAGGACGACCAGTCCGTTACGCTGGTTTCTTCACTTGCATGGCCAGAAACGTCAGAGAGATTACTCTGAAAGCATAGTAGTGTGGGGGGAAAGGCGGGAAATGAAATGGAATTTGAAAGAGGAAGTCAGGGCCTTCTTTAGAGGCCAAGACAAATGCCACAAATCTCGAAGAGAAAATGTTCATGCTGGTGATTTTGTTGTTACTATTTGAAGTATGCTCCTTTCTATTAAGAATAATAGAAACTCCTGTATTAAAAATGGCTCCAAATGTTTACATTAGCTCTGGCCCCTCCTGGCTCTGAGATGAAGCTTCCTGTCAGCTGGTATAAACATAAACTCTCTCCATGTGGAAGCGTTCAGTCTAACAGCTAATCTAAAATTAGCTGCTGGAAGAGAAATCCCAAATTAAAGGCATTTATATCCCAGATCAACAACAAATGTTAAAAAATGATGTCCCCAGTTAATTTTTCCATGGCCCAGAAGTGATCATCCTAATTTGCACAGTAGTGTTTGGTAAGGATCATGGAGTCTTCTGATTATGGGAAATCAAGTATTTTTTGGATTTCAGAATATTAACATTGGAAGGGGAATCTCTTGCACAAAACCCCAACTGACTTTTTTTTGGCAAGAAACCTACCATTTGATTATACAACTAGACTTTATGAAGCTGATTTTTTCTTGACTATTGTAACTTATTTTAAAAATGGTTTACCGTTTTCTGTTATAAAAGTAATTCATGCTCATAAATGCGGAAGGTTTAGGATGGCAGAGCAAAGAGAAGAGGCCTCGGGAGATGGGGCCTGAAGGCGGTGGGTTCACAGCCGGGTGGGGTGTCTGGCTGTGTCCAGCACAGCTACTCTCACCGTCTCAGGTCGGCTGAGAAGGTTAACAGGCTCGGTAGGGAGGCCAGAGGTCCTCAAGAGGCAGGAGGAAATAAATTCAAGGGGGCAGACTTTTTTTACTTCGCTGCACAAAATTAAAGGAGCCAGCTTTAATCCTGTGTTGTCATGACGACACCTGGTTCCACCGGAACTTATCTTTATCTCAAACCTTGAGCTAACCAATGTGCTTTTCTTATGGAAATATTTTCTTAAGCTATGTCAATGAAGCTATGTATTTGCTTGGAAACCTGCCTTTCTTCAATACTCATGACAAGTGTTTTCTGGCCGGAGATGACTACCCTTCTGCCATTCTATCTCTAAATGCATGTTGTGGGAGAGGCGCCTGGTGCAACTCTCTCAGTCTTGAGGTGTTTCTTTTATCTGATTAGCAGCTTGCCAACGTATAAAACGCCTTGCTAAAAACTAGCAAGGGGGCACTCTTTCTGTCCCCTTCTGATGTCTCTGTCAGAAGCTTTCTCCATCTCTTTTGCACTTTAATAAAACTCTGCCACGCAAACCTCCTAGTGATCAAGCCTCCTCTCTGGTCCTGGATCGAATTCCTCTCCCCTGGGGGCCACAAATCCCAGCATAGTTCACGGCTCGCAGCCACAACCTTTTATGATCATGTGTACTGACCTGTCTTCACACGACAGCAGAGCTCTGTTTCCCTCTCCCTACAGGGCAGCTCTGGACATCAGCAGCTGTACACACAGTTCTGCATGCCGTGGGCTGAAGGCCTGTGTCCCCCAGATTCACCTGCTGAAACCAAACCTTGGGGGATGGTGTCTGGAGGTGGGCCCTCTGGAGGTGATGGGGTCGGGAGGGTGGACCCCCAGGGTGAGGTCAGTGCTCCCCTGTAAAGACTCAGAGAGCCCCTGCCCCTGGCCCCCCAACTCCTCCGTGAGGCCACGTCTGTGATCCAGAAAGAGCTCCCCCTGGACACGGAGCCTGCCGGGCCTTCCAGCCTCCAGCCTCACAGTGATCTCTCACCGGCGTCCCAAGCAGACGCAGATGGGTCCCGTGGTGGCTTGAAAGTCCCCCAGAGGGTGGTCATTTCCTTCAGCCACGGGGCATCATCTTGTTCACATTTAAGGGTGACGATGGCTGTTCTCCTGTGAGTTCTGAACTGCGATCTCATCACTGAAGCAGCTTGTATCGTGTGCAGCAGCTGTGTCCCAGGGTCCCCGTCAGAGTCACAGGGCTGAGTCAGCTGAGGCGAAGGTGGATGGCGGCAGGACAGGCTTATTGGGAACGGCTTTTTCTCGAAGGCCCTTTCCTGAAACAGCGGCTGCCATGCACAGCACTGTCCCTGGCACTTTGCTTAGACGCAAACAGGCCACTTTACTTAGTGGGTGGGCTCCCAGCAGGCCGGCTGGAGGTGGGGGCAGAGGGTCCCCAAAACACACACTCCCCTGACCTGGCCAAACCCTAGGCTACCCCTGGGGGGCTGGAGGAGGTGCCAGCCAGGCTCGAGGCCCGGGGACATGGGTGTGGTTGGCGCCTGAGCACTTTCCAGGCTGTCTGCAAGTCACTGAAAGTTTAGAGAAGTTCCTTGTGAAGTACTGTAGAGATGGTAGGGTAAGGGAATTAGAGAAAGAAGGTTTGGAGAAAGAACAAGACTGGTGCTTTACAGGAGCAAATCACTTTTAATGAGGCGAGAAGCGGCAGCAGGCAGATTAGTGAACTGCTGCACTGACCCAAGGAAAGAGTAAGTACATACAGGCATGTATGTGGAAAGCTATTGTCTTAAGGGGGCCTGTTCTTCTCCAAGGTTGTTCGGAGTAGTTATCTTTTAAATGACTGGGGCAAGGAATTCCGGAGATTGGCCAGAGTCTGGGACTGGCTGGGAGCTGGGCGTAATCAGCCTTAGTGTCCGTTCTTTTCTTTGGGTGAGAGAGTTCTTTGTTTTCTATAGAATGACGTATTTGTAAATACCGTGGATGCTGTGGGCTCTTGACAGGTGCTGGTGGAAGGAACGTGGAAGGGCCTGACATGGAAGTGGGTCAGAGCCTGGAGGCTTGAGGTGCAGGCCTGGGGGGCTGGAGCCCGGGGTTCTGGGCCTGACCCGGGTCCAAGAGGGGTGGCTGGGGCTCTGACTGCTGGGGAGCTTGACTGAGGTCTGGTGCACGGTGTGGGGAGCGTGGGGACTCAGCATCAACACCGGACTCTCTCAGCAAGAAAAGCATTTATTATATAACCAGGCTTCTCTACGGAGCTTTTTTCCCTTTCATTCGAGCAGCACCGCTGTGAACTTAAGTGCCTCCCTTTGATTTCCCACCTCCTTTGTCTTCAAACTGGAGCAGCATCTGTCTTTCACGCCATTGTTCT
Source organism: Bos indicus x Bos taurus (assembly GCF_003369695.1). Taxonomy (NCBI): domain Eukaryota; kingdom Metazoa; phylum Chordata; class Mammalia; order Artiodactyla; family Bovidae; genus Bos; species Bos indicus x Bos taurus. The sequence goes on along the minus strand of NC_040079.1, from coordinate 305,616 downwards.
GGCAGGTGAGGCTCAGATTTGTCTCGTCCAGCCCCGGCAAGGGTGGCACCTGTCCGCCTTTTGTTTGGAATCACGCTCTTGGATTTATTAGGTGCCAGTTGACATCTTCAAATTGTAGAGTCTGCTCAGCTGGGAGTGTTCTACATCTTTTCTTATGATGCTCAGTTAAATTATGTCTTTTTAACTAACTGGCTCAGGGCCAGAGGGCCCAAGGCAGATGGGGGCTCCTGTGGCCGAACTGAGAAGATGCCCCAGAACCCCATGGACGCGGAAGCGCCATGCCAACCCCTCACTCCTCCCGGGCCAGGGCCTCCTGATGCCCCCACCCTGGCCCCTCCAAGCCCCCTGACTCTGAAGTGAGAGATGGAGACTGAGGAGGGACCGGGGTCCCAGGGCGTGGCTCCCTCACTGAGCCGGTGGAGAGGCGGGGTCCCAGGGCGTGGCTCCCTCACTGAGCTGCTGGAGAAGGGGGGTCTCAGGGCGTGGCTCCCTCACTGACACGTGGACTCCAGGCGGTATCGCTGCTGCTATCTGGTCCCGGGCTAGGTCTGCTTCCCTGACCCCGCTCCTTCCTGCCTGCCCCAAACCAGGTGACATTGTGGTCCTGAGCCCGTCATGCGCACAACATAAAATCACCACCTTGACCAGTTTCAAAGGCACAGCTCAGTGGCATTCAGCACACTGGTGGGCAACCCTTTACACCTTCTCTCCAGAACTCTCTCACCGGCCCAAACAGAAACTCTGCCCCCATCCAACACTAGCTCCCTCCCCTCCCCCAGCCTCCTTCTGTCTCTGTGTGTCTGGCTCCTCTAGGGACCTCACGTGAACAGAAGCACACAGGGGCTGTCTCTTTGTGTCTGGCTTATCTCAGTGAGCACAGCGTCCTCCAGCTTCATCTGTGCTGTGGCGGGTGTCAGGACCTGCTCCCGCTACAGGCCAGATGATACTCCGCCGCGTGCCCAGGTCATGTTTTGCTGACCCGTCATCTGCTGTGGACATTGGCGGTGCTTCTCGCGTTTTAGCTGCGATGAGTGATGCATGATGCTGCTATGAACAGGAGTGTATCAATATCTCTTTGAGATCCTGCTTTTAATATCTGGGTAACTTTACATTTAATTTTAGAGAAACCAGCATACCATGTCCTGTAGCAGGGTGCACCATTTTACAATCCCAACAGCAGTGCACCAGGGTTGCAGCCTTTTCACATCCTCCCAACACTTGTTGTTTTCTGTCTTTTCCTGGACAAGGGTCACCCTAATGATGTGAGGTGGTATCTCACTGTGGTTTAGATTTGTGTTGCTCTAGTGACCAATGCTGAGACTCTTCGCGTGTGCCCATTGGCTGTCTGTTTACCTTACTTGGAGAAATGTCTACTCAAGTCCTTTGCTGTTTTTGAATTGTAGCTTAGCTGGTAATGAATCTGCCTGCAATGCAGGAGACCCTGGATCGACTCCTGGGTTGGGAACATCTCCTGGAGAAGGACATGGCAACCCACTCCAGAATTCTTACCTGGAGAATCCTATGGACAGAGGAACCTGGTGGGCCCCAGTCCATGGGGTCACAAAGAGTCGGACACGACTGAGTGACTAAGTGCACAGTGCACATTTTTGAATTTGGTTGTTGAGTTGCAGGAGTACATTACATATGCCTGAAGTCTTATTTTTATGGTTCAATGTGTCTCTCTGGTTCTCGACACTAAATAACCAGATGCTGCTGTTTCTGGTATGGTCACAGCAAGGGTAAAGCCTGTCCACCCTTGATGGCTTAACCAACACTTTGAGGTTCATTAACCTGAATTCATCTTTTACAATGACACAGCATTTATAACAGAACACTGTAAAACTGGTTTCAGTGTTTTTGGGGCCAGGCATCACCATGGAGAAACACGTGCATGCATCGTGGGGACCCTTGAACATACCAAAGCACATTGTGAAGGGCCGACCCCAGGCGAGGGCAGGATAGTGCCTTGGATGGCAACACAGCATGGTCTAGTTGATAATCTGGGAGATTATCAGGAGAACCCCACAGCGATAAAGACAAATGATTTTCATCAAAGTGGCGGCCGTTCAGTGAAGACTTAGGACCCACTGGCAAAGGGTCAGCATGTGGCTTCGCTCTCAGGACAAAGGGCTGACGAGGCTGGAGGGCAGCCAGAAGGGCAGGCCGCCCCAGGTGCACGGGAAGACCAGGTTCCAGTGCGCTGAGTTCTGGCCCCTCCCCTGGGTCCCACAGCGTGGGGAGCGAAGGATGTGCTTTTCCCAGGCCCTGTGGGGGCCTTCCCTACACAGCAACCCCTGCCCCCCACCTCAGCCCCCAGGACCAACTCGGGGGTCTCAGATCACACTGTGCAGAATTTTTCTGACAGGGCTGCTGGATGCCAAACACCAGAAAGAACAATTGTGTTTACTTCCAATTACCTCTTACATGCTCATTTGGACATCATCCAGGGATGGCGCCAGAAGTGTTTGCAAGTTCAGATGGAAACCGTGAGGGGGAGTGTTTGGCTAGGACCTTCCTTCCAGGGTCCTGATCGTGCTTCTAAGAGAAAGGGCATCAAAGTGGGAAGCTGATGAGCCCAAGGGGTGAGCCAGCAGCTGTGCAGCTGCCCTAGATTAGGCTACTTTCTGCTCCCAAAGTTCCACACCAGGACACTGATGGCTTTCTTGTTTACAATAATGGAAAGCTGTGAAGAATCTGAGAGTCTGCATACTAAGGACTGAGTAAAATAAATTCTCCTGGGATCCTCCTGGGGCACGAGGCAGGCGCTGCGACCTATCCTGTAGACTCTTCAAGGATGAGGGTCTTTTCGTTTGTCTGTTTACTGACACATCTGGAGAGATGCTCAGTATGTATCACAGATGATGGCGATGTCTCTGCATGGAGAATCGTGTTGAGTACCCAAAGCCTGAAGCTGCAAAGATAAAAGGGATCGACATGCGTGGGGGAGGGAGCGGCAACCAGTGCCCCTCCTGTTGCAGCTCCTCGGCCTCAATCCCTGAATTGTCACATCACCCTCCTGGAATCGCGGGCTGAGAAGGGGCCCCAGAGGCTGGCACCCCTGGAGGGAGCTCGCTTCCTCTCTCAAGCTTTTCACACCAGCTTCTGTGCCCCGGGACACATGACTGACCCAAGCCCATTCAACTGTAGGGGTCAGATGGCCAGGTCTTCCCACGGATCCAGGGGGAGGAAAAATACACAGTGTCCAGATTTGCTAACATGGTCTCCACACCCCAGAGCCCCCCGAGCCCAGGAAGAGGCTCACTGCCCAGCATCTTCTTTGCTGTATTTTCCTCTGTGTGGCAGCTCTGACAACACTTTTAACTCTGTCTCATCAAGGTGCTGACACTGGAGCTAGAAACTGTGAACACACAGTGTTCAGCCCCAAACAGAAGACAGGCTTGTGCAGAAAAGTGGGCAGGGCCGGCCTCACCTGGAGCGGCTCCCGGGTCCCGGGCAGGAGGTGGGCCCCCTCACTTCCCTGCTGGCAGCCCCTCTCCCAGGACATCCTGCGCCCCCATGCATCACGTCAGTGCTTGGACTGCATGTCCTCCGAAGCAGTCTCTGGGCTTGAACGACTCAGGACGTAAGTCCACACGGATTCCCAGGCAGCTGCAATCTCCACGTGCTCCCTAGTTAAACATGAATGCTGTGAATTTAACTGTGTTCATAATGAACATGCAATTAGAAAAGTTCTTAAAGCATTTGGGGACCCACTGCTCAAAATTTCATGCTCTGGTACAATCAGCTTTCCCTCCGAGAGATGTAAAGCAGGTTATTCAGAGTTTAGGGCCACATTTTACATTTTTTAATTTGCCACTCAATGGCTTCAGCTGTTTCAGAAAGTACATCTTGATATTTATTCAACAAGTATCTATTGAGTTTAGTGGCATCATTTCTCAAGAAGAAATATAATTGTACTTGAGCAATGGTCTTTGTTAAGTGGTTCAACTAAGTATAAACATAGAAGAAGGCAGGTCAAAACTGTTTGACTGCTAGTAATACTTTGAGAAATTATTTGGATAGTGATTGGGGAAAGCTGCCTTTGGTATAAAAGGCAGCTTAGAGATATAATTAGTTGACTTTCATAGAGGAAAGGAACAGGAGGATTATTTTATCCACCATCCATCCATCATCCATTCATCCACCATCCACCTATCTTTCCTTCCATCCATCCGTCCACCATGCATCCAATCTCTTCCAGTCCCTTTTTATTATGACTGATTCAAGGCGCTCATCCACTTCCTTCTGCCCTAGCCACCCATTAGGGAGAGATTTCCTAGAAGCTTATAAAATCCATCTTTCCTTCTCTCCAAAGGTGGAAATATTTTTATGTCTCCAAGGAGACCCTAAGCCTCAAGATTCTCCAGGAGACTCATCTACTGGCATTCTACGTTTTTGACCCTAACCCTCCACGGTCGAGCCTAACCGTCTTTTAGACACCATCCCTTATAAACCTTGGTCTATGAGTCACTCTGTGCCACGCATGAAGATTCAGCTGGATAAAAGAAAACCTCTGCCAAGCGTTCATCAGTATCCACTGAAAGCAGAGGCTGTTGAAGCAATCTAGCGTGTAACTGAAGAATGTGTTAAACGCGGTTGATTGTTCCGCGGAAAGGCCCCTGCAGTAACTCCATGCTCCCTCTTTGGAAACCACTTGGAAGAAGTTGGAGGTCCGTCCAAGACTTAAGAGCCATTAGCAACATCACTGCACCCTGACACCCAGTTGGGCCGAATGCCCCTCCCCTCTTTGAGCCGCAACCCTGAGGGCCCACCCTTTACTGTGGTCGACGCTGTAGTGTTTTCTTCAGCACCCCTGCTGGCCTGAGAGTCAAAACGTGTTTGCCTGCATCTGGGAAATCAACAGTTCACATGGACTGGTATGCCTCGGGGCCACACTGAAAGCCCAGTGTTTTTAAGCAGAATTTTAAGATCGAAGTCACCTTCCCTCCAAATTCTTCCCCTTTGCAGCATGTGGACAATATTCCCCACCCTCCTTTGGCAGAAGCACTCTTGGAGGATAGCCTCCATTTTCTCTGAGAACTTGCAGAAAGGGGACATGAAGTGTCAAAGAGAAAAACTCCAGTTTTGTAAACCTAAAATTAGATGTTCAGGCCAGTTAATTACTGAACATGGCTGCTATTGGATCCACATAAAACTGAGTGTCTCCTAACATTTCCTCACCCCAAAGCAAAGAGCCAACTGAGAGGCTCTCAGGATGGCCAGGGTTCTGTGGAGACTGGACCCAGATTTTTCTGCCATGGCCCAGCTCTGTACTCCCTCCTGAAGGCTGATCAGACCTAACCTAGTATTTGGACAAAAGAAACTCAAGAAGCTTCAGCCCTGATTGAAGGCTGTCTTCCTCATCCCCCTGCCTTCAGTCACTCTGGTTCTAAACTACCCTTTTCCTTCTGTTCCTGAAAGAGAAGGCGGTGCCTGTGGTACTGACTCAGTGCCTTACAGCCGACGACCAGACCTGGGAACCAGACCCCTCCTCCTTGGTGAGGCACTGTGGCCGCTGCCCAGTGATCAGGACACAGAGGGGCTGTTTTCCGCCCTGTCCCGGAGCTTCATTCTCTGCACACTGAGCACCTCTCCCCAGCACCCCGACCTCCCGTTTGGGCCTTCTAACAGGGCTTCTTCCTGCTCTGACACCCTGCGTCCTGCCAGCCTCCTCCCCTTACCAGCTGATGAAGTCCTCTGGACTGTAATGCTGACTGACCAACTCCTAACCCTTGGCATGATCTGTGGGATTCCCCTCCCAAAACACTGATCTGATCTGGTTTACTGATGGATCCTGTGTGAGAGCACCAAGTCCTGAGTCCTAGACCACAGGGAGTGGGGTGGACCCTCGCTGAAGATGAGTCTGGGCTTTACTGAATGCACTGAGCCCGCTGTCACCAGAAGCCGCTTCTGCTCAGCAGGTAGAGTTTCTCGCGTTATCTGGAGCCTACGTAATGGAAAAGGAGAAAGCCATTAATATAAACACTGGCAGGAGATATAATTTTTGGCGTTGCTCATGATTTTGTCATGCTTTGGAAGGGTTTTTAGCATTTTCAGGACAGAAAATCAAACAGTTGTTAAGTGCTGAGACCCTCAGATGCCACGCAACTGTATAGATCCTTGGCAACAATGAAAAGTGCTGGACATTCAGCAGCAGACAAGGAGGGAAGTGGAAGGAGCCATTTGGCTGATGCGGCAGCTCAGGCAGCAGCCCTCCAGAAGCCCAAAGTGACGCTAGAGGGACCCTGCCTACCGGGAAGTCAGAGTCTGAGCTAATTGCTAAGGTGTTAGAAGCACAGCGACTCTCTGTTCAGAGAGATCTAAAAAGTTGTATCACACAAGGTTGTGTACATGACTCTAAGAGAAACCTTTGGTTAGGACCAAATGGTAGGCTTGTCCTCTCTGAACTGAACATGAATTCATATCCAACTTATCCTTGAATATGAATCTGCCTGCAATGCGGGAGACCTGGGTTTGATCTCTGGATCAGGAAGATCCCCTGGAGAAGGGAATGGACCCCACTCCAGTATTCTTACCTGGAGAATCCCATGGACAGAGGAACCTGGTGGGCTACAGTCCACGGGGTTGCAAAGCGTCGGGCACGACTGAGCGACTAACACTTTCACTTCCACTTTCATCCTTGGGTATACACTTGGTCAGACTCATGGGACAAGTTAATTCAATGGGGAAAACCATATTGTAAAAAACCGTCTCCTAAAATGGCTCAACTTATTCCTAAGTCGTCCAGTTTGTCCTAAACATAGCCCAGGAAAGACAACCCGTCCATACTCCCATGAGTCATTTTCCCTCACCCCGGGGCGGTTGTTGCCCTCTCAGGGATATGAATATGTGTTGGTAGTGACTTGTGTCTCTCTCATCAGGGAAGACTTGCTTGTCACAGAACCTCGACCATGGCAGTAGGTAAAGCTGAAAAAATTATTCCCACTTGGGGAAAATCCTTTGACTCCTAGTGAGGGTGACAGAAGTTGGGAATGCAGACAGTGACAGCCGCTCCCATTTTACTGGCAAGTAACCCAATCCATTTGTAAAATTTGGCTGGTTTTACAGGACTTCTGTTGTGCCTTCATCCCCAGGCGTCAGGATTGGTGGAATGTACTAATGGAGCCGTAAAGATCCAGTAACTAAATTTGCCACATCTTTTAGGCTGCCTTGGCCTAGAGCCTTTAACCTGAGATCTACTCTCTTTGGGAAAACAGGCTGTCACCATTCAAAATCCTGACTGGCAGGCCCGTCAGGTCTGATGAACGCTTCTGTGACCCTGCTCTATTAAAGCATCTACACCTGCTGTCAGGAGCTTACCAGGACCTGGAAAGCAGACGCAAGAGCAGCCTTCCCACAGTGCCGCCCTGGGAGATGAAGACATGCAATATGATGATGCTCTCCAACCTGGAGGCTGTGTCCACTGGAAACGACACCTTCACAAAGACGCCCTCCAACCTCGTTGGGACCATTGTTGTCGTCCAGTTGCTAAGTCGTGTTCAACTCTTTGAGACCTCATAGACTGCAGCACACCAGGCTCCCCTGTCCTTCACCAGCTCCTGGAGTTTGCTCAAATTCATGTCCATGGAGTCATCTCATCCTCTGTCGTCCCCTTCTCCTCCTGCCCTCAATCTTTCCCAACATCAGGGTCTTTTCCAGAGAGTCAGCTCTTTGCATCAGGTGGCAGGAGTATTGTAACTTCAGCTTCAGTATCAGTCCTTCCAATGAATATTCATGGTTGATTTCCTTTACGTATTTCTTTTTTTTTTTTCCTTTACGTATTTCTAACTAACCTCTGTACTGCTAAACTTAAAGACATCATCGTGTGGATTCATTTTTCTCATTTAAAGAAGATACTGCCTCCTATTTGGACTTCACAACCATTTGGAGACTTGAAACCAAAATTAACCAGACAAAAGCTAGGAAAATGAAACAGACAACATCCGTTGTGGACAACTGTCCCAAGATTAAGGGCCAGGCCTGTACAACCTTACTTTTTATTTGCTTTTTTCCACCTTTCAATGCTTTTTCTTTTATGATGACAATCATATGCTAATTAAAAAAAATAAATCAAATTGCTGAATTTGTAGACGTCTGCCCTGCTCCAGTACTTCTGGGCTACCTTGATGTATGTATACCCCCATTATAGGGATCTGACTAGTTAGGTTAGGAGACTTTATTTTAGAGGGGAATTACAGTAGAACTCCCTATTTCCTTTGTCCGTGGGATTCTCCAGGCAAGAATATGGAGTGTGTAGCCACTCCCTCCTCCAGGGGATCTTCCCAGCCCAGGGATCAAACCCAGGTCTCCTGCATTGGAGGCAGATTCTTTACCACATGAGCTAACAGTGAAGCTCCTCTAGCAATAGCAGATATCACTAATTGGAACCCACATGAACAGCCCATCAACCAAACCTTAAATGACACCACACACTATTTTTTTTTTTCTCTTCTTCTTAGTGCTACCAAGGTCCAATCTCAGGAAAGAGCAAGACCAGAACTTAAAAATTTCACCTCCCATCTTTTAGGGGATGCCATACCCGAACTATCAGCTTCTGGTTGAAGCTGAAACTCCAATCCACTAGGGTATGGTTATCTAAACACCAAGACTCATGTCTGTTGGAGGCAGCATAACCATATGAAAAAGAAGTCACCAACTGATATCAACCTGACATCTCAGATAGGCAAAACGTGATTCTTGAATTGCAACTGCTGCTTTAAAGGCTGGTTTGGAACAGATTGGGACAGATGACCTAGTGTTTATTGGGCAACCCCAAATGGAACCCAACGGCTTTGTAGAACTAACTTCTGGGCTCGACTCCCTCCTGAGTAGACAGGATGTTATTCCTTATGATTCCTCCGAATTCAAGGGCATATTCACACAACTCTCAACATGGCCACTGCAAATTACTGCGTGTTGAAAGTAAGACTGTTAGGTCAGTCTTCCGTGTGATCATTGTGATCATAGCTGCAAAAATGGCAGCTATTTTTTGCTCCTTCACTAAGACTATGACAAACCTAGATAGCATGTTAAAAAACAGTGACATCACTTTGCCAACAAAGGTTAATATAGTCAAAGCTATGGTTTTCCCAGGAGTCATGTATGGATGTGAGAGTTGGACCATAAAGAAGGTTGAGTGCCAAAAAACTGAAGCTTTTGAACTGTGATGTTGGGGAACACTCTTGAGAGTCCCTTGGACTGCAAGGAGATCAAACCAGTCCATCCTAAAGGAGATCAGTCCTGGGTGTTCACTGGAAGGACTGATGGTGAAGCTGAAACTCCAATACTTTGGCCATCTGATGTGAAGAACTGACTCAATGGAAAAAAACCCTGATGCTGGGAAAGATTGAAGGCAGGAGGAGAATGGGGTGACAGATGATGTGATGGTTGGATGGCATCACCGACTCGATGAACATGAGTTTGAGTAAACTCTGGGAGATAGTGAAGGAAAGGGAAGCCTGGCGTGCCACAGTCCATGGGTCACAGAGACTCAAACTTGACTGAGTGGCCCAACAACAAGCACAAGCTTAGAGTAACTCATGCTTCCTCAAGGACAACTACTTCCTGACTCACATCAATCACAATTATTGGCGGGCAACTTTTAATGACTTTCTGGATTTTTGCTTTTATAAGCTCCTGATTTTCTCTTCCCCAGAACTCTCACTTGGGTTTACCTGTATCTGTGTCTCTTGAAGGGCAATTCATAAGACTCCAAATAAACTCTTTTCTTATTTGCAGTGTCATATATTACTTTTTGGTTGATGCACCACACTAGTGCAGAGGAAATCTAACAGCTGTGAGCTTGTCATGTTTCTATTAAAAGGGAGGTTAGAAGAATGTGGCAGTTGCCCCTTCTGAGCATCATGGCCCTCCTTATCCTTCGGATCCACACTTCACTGTGATTCTTCTTGTTAGTAGCTCTCTTGGCATTACAAAGGGAGTACTAGGGTAGAGGTCAGATGCCTTGAACTTTGACCCAGGGCTTCCCTGGTGGCTCAGGCAGTAAAAAATCTGCCTCCAATGTGGGACATCTAAGTCTGATCACTGGGTTGGGAAGATACCCTGGAGAAGGGAATGGCAACCCACTCCAGTATTCTTCCCTGGAGAATCCCATGGACAGAAGAGCCTGGCTACCATCCATGGGGTCGCAAAGAGTTGGACTTAACTGAGCGACTAATACTTTCTGCCGAAATGCAGGATGTCGCTTTTGACAGGTTGCTTAACCTTCCTGGTCAGTCTCTATGCTGTAAAAAGAGAGGTAGAACAGATGTGCTGGTTTCAAACTGCTTTTTGAGCTTCTCTATTAGGACGGGCTGGGAACAGGCCAAGTCTGTGGTTTGTTGGCCAACGGATTTGCCACCCCTCCATCAACCAGAACCAACAAATCCATTTATAAATTGGAATCCTTTGTTCCATCTTATTTGAACAAAATGTTCTGCCAGCTTGAAAACCATTAAGGAGGTCATTAAGGACCATACAGCTCTGCCTCTGATTTAAAACTCACTGTCCTTCCAGTTATTGGTGTTTCTTCTTCCCAGTTTTGGCTGCTCAGCTTCTGGACTTTTTTTTTTTTTTTTTTTAGCTTTTTATGGGTCTCCTAAGAGGACAGGCAGGTAAGGCCAGTGTCAGGAAGGATAGCATAAGCAGTCCTCCAATGACCACGGTCAGACACTGGAAAGAAGGAAGAGGGTGAAATCGTTGGCAACATTGAAGGCTTTGGGACCTGGCCAGACACCTGCAGTGTGATGCCCCTGCAGCCCCTCCCTCAGGGGGCCCCACCCGGCTCCCGTGCAGAGGACAGTTTGTCTGAAGGGCTCTTGCCTCACACTGTCTCCCATCCCCCCTGCTCTGCCAACTTGCTTCAGACTCACACAGCTGATCTCCATGGCTCATGGTGCACAGGTGTGCTGCGGAGAAGGTGGGTGGCCCAGGTTCCCATGGAGCAGCAACCCCAGCACATGGGCCAGAGCAGTGGGGCACTCACATGTGGGCGCTTACAGGTGGGCACTTACAGGTGGGTGCTCACAGGTGGCCCAAAGCTTTGGACAGGGGTGGGCAAACTGTGATGCAAACACAGGGATGGGATGAGGGCTGCAGAAAGAGCAGCTCGGGCCCACATGGAGTTTTCTGAGGAATGGGGGTGGGGTTGGTTATCGGCCAGGCTGGTGGATGGGAGGTGGGTGGGCTGGCATTTCAGAGTCAGGGAGCCAAGGAGAGGCATGTGGCTATAAAAATAAAGGTGGCTGTTGGTGAATTTCTTGATTTATTTTTTTAACTAGGCAAGTCTTGAAGTGTGGAAAACTAGACATTTGTTTCCTGTATCGTAAGAGTAGGAATCCAGTTTTGGAAAGATCTGTATCATCTAGGAAAAGCAAAAGATCCAGGTCTTCAGCATGAAGTTCCCACACAATATTACAGTCTATCCAGCACAGTTTCTTCCACATAAATTGTCCCTTGCAGTTCAGTTCAGTTCAGTCGCTCAGTCGTGTCCAACTCTTTGTGAACCCATGAATCACAGCACGCCAGGCCTCCCTGTCCATCAACAACTCCCAGAGTTCACTCAGACTCATGTCCATCAAGTCGGTGATGCCATCCAGCCATCTCATCCTCTGTCATCCCCTTCTCCTCCTGCCCCCAATCCCTCCCAGCATCAGAGTCTCTTCCAATGAGTCAACTCTTCACATGAGGTGGCCAAAGTACTGGAGTTTCAGCTTCAGCATCAGTTCTTCCAATGAACACCCAGGACTGATCTCCTTTAGGATGGACTGGTTGGATCTCCTTGCAGTCCAAGGGAGTCTCAAGAGTCTTCTCCAACACCACAGTTCAAAAGCATCAATTTTTCAGTGCTCAGCTTTCTTCACAGTCCAACTCTCATATCCATACATGACCACTGGAAAAACCATAGCCTTAACTAGATGGGCCTTTGTTGGCAGAGTAATATCTCTGCTTTTCAATATGCTATCTAGGTTGGTCACAACTTTCCTTCCAAGGAGTAAGGGTCTTTTAATTTCATGGCTGCAATCACCATCTGCAGTGATTTTGGAGCTCAAAAAAATAAAATCTGACACTGTTTCCACTGTTTCCCCATCTATTTCCCATGAAGTGATGGGACCAGATGCCATGATCTTCGTTTTCTGAATGTTGAGCTTTAAGCCAACTTTTTCACTCTCCTCTTTCACTTTCATCAAGAGGCTTTTTAGTTCCTCTTCACTTTCTGCCATAAGGGTGGTGTCATCTGCATATCTGAGGTTATTGATATTTCTCCCAGCAATCTTGATTCCAGCTTGTGCTTCTTCCAGCCCAGCGTTTCTCATGATGTACTCTGCATAGAAGTTAAATAAGCAGGGTGACAATATACAGCCTTGACGTACTCCTTTTCCTATTTCCAGAACCAGTCTGTTGTTCCATGTCCAGTTCTAACTGTTGCTTCCTGACCTCCATATAGGTTTCTCAAGAGGCAGGTCAGGTAGTCTGGTGATGAAATTCCAGTTGTGCTATTTCAAATCCTGAAAGATGATGCTGTGAAAGTGCTGCACTCAATATGCCAGCAAATTTGGAAAACTCACCAGTGGCCACAGGACTGGAAAAGGTCAGTTTTCATTCCAATCCCAAAGAAAGGCAATGCCAAAGAATGCTCAAACTACTGCACAATTGCACTCATCTCACACACTAGTAAAGTAATGTCCCTCACAAGTAGGCTTAATTGGAAAACCACCTTTCTTTAGTGTCTTCAAAAGTGAAAAATATTTGTATTTTCATGTGGTGGAAGAACCTGCAGATTTGGAAGAGGAATCCTGAAATCAGGTGGTTTTGGGGCCCAGCCTGCACCAGGCTCCAAGGAGGAGTGAGTGCCCGAGAGTCCAGGACATTGGCGCCCTGGCCAAGGGTCTGCCTGAGCCTCGCACTCCCGACCACAGCCCTGCAGCGGGCGATGGGAGTCTGCTTCTGCTCCTGACGCCCTTCCCCAGATGCCCTCGGTCCGCCCCTCCACAGCCCTTCACCGCTGTCTCCTGATGCTAAGAGCCACGGGGCAGTGCTCAAGCTTGAAAGGATGGAGACTCTCGTTTCAGGGTCCCGTCCAAAACTGCTGCAATGATATTGCAGGGCTTTCTGCTTTGCTTGTATGTGATTAGACTCTTTGATAGGTAGAGCCTGTTAGCTGCTTGGTCTTTGCAAACCAGGAAAACTCAGAAAATGTCAAGTCTCTAAATGTCGGTGGGTAAAGTGTCATAAGTGTGATATGTCAGGATATTTGCTACTTTATTTGAAAGTTTAGGCTTCATAGGAAAACAATAAAGAAGTCCCCCAAAGCCAAAAATGCTTTTCAGAAGGTGCCAGTTACTACTTAAAAATATCAAACCAAAAAAAAAAAAAAAAAAAAAATCAAACCGATATTGCAGAAGTAACTCATGACACATCCAGAACCAAATATTTCCTAGCCAAGAAGGTGACCCCTGGAAGCCTTCCTGGGGAGAGATGAAGGGCAGCTTTTATTCCACTGACTGTACGGTTTGGCTCTGGTCTAATGTGGATGTCATCCCACTTAATTACAGAGCAAGCCCAAATCCTCACTCTTACAGAAAGGCTGCTAGAAAGTTCTGTCTGATCATCAGTCTTCTGATTGTTATATGCATTAATAATTCACTAACTGGGGCAGACAATCACAGTTTTCTTTAAAGGACTTTTCTTTAAAAATCCATTTTCCAGAAATTACTTTTCTCTTTGACTGAGGTCTAAGTTTTCACAAAACGAATTCAAGGTTAGCCCTTAAACACTGTTAGTTCTTAAAAACTGTGCCCAACACGTGGGAGCTCAGTACATATCAAATGAATAAGAGCCTCAGTCTCCATGATTTGCATGGACACTTGCTTGCAGTTTCTGTATCTTCTTTGCCTTCCCTGCAAGACAGTGATCTTGCCGAGGTGGGTATGGTCTCTCCAGATGCTCAGCACTCCCGGGTCCTGATGGACGTCTGACGACTTGATAAAGAGCACCTTTCTGGTGGGGCTGGACTGGTGGAGAGGAGCCCAGGTGTCTTCAGACACAGAGCAATGTGCACAGAGAGGAATCGACAGAGCGGAACCTGGAGCCCGAAGGAAAGAGTATTTGGAGTCGGTGATGGATCAGGAGCAGCTGCCCTGGGAGGTGAGCTTGGACTGAAAAGCAAGGAGATGAGGGGGGCTGTGGCACTTGCTCTGCCCTGTGAAATAATCTGCACCTTTAAAGGCACTTCCAGCCACTACCCACAGTCATAGTTTCAACAGAGGACTCCTTTACTGTCAGACGGTTCCAGTGAAAACCGAGGCTGCTGCCTGGGAACAGCCCTCAGGGGGTGCCAGGACATGGAGTGTTTCTCACACAGTGAAGCACCACTGTTACCACCACTCATGAGAGTCTAGATCAGAATAGAGCAAAAAATCTGTTGCTGCAATTTGTGAAGCAGCACACTTCTGTTACTTTTGGTTTTGTGTAGAAAATCAGATGGAGCCTCAGCCTGATTCTAGGGGCACACACAGTGATAGATGTAGAGTTAAGCTAAGCTAAGTCACTTCAGGCTCCCCCGTCCCTGGGATTCTCCAGGCAAGAACACTGGGGTGGGTTGTAATTTCCTTCTCCAGTGCATGAAAGTGAAAATGAAAGTGAAGTCCCTCAGTCGTGTCTGACTCCTAGCAACCCCATAGACTGCAGCCTACCCGGCTCCTACGTCAATGGGATTTTCCAGGCAAGAGTACTGGAGTGGGGTGCCATTGCCTTCTCCAAATAGATGTAGAAAGTTTGCAATTAACCCAATTTCTGCTCTGACTACTACAGGACCAGTTACTCTGGGGCTGACCATGGTCAAGTTTTACCCCCTGAACAAAGTTACTGCTCATAGACCCCAGATGTCGAAGGAGCTCACCGCCCAACGTTGATGTCACAAAGAGATTTACTCTGGAACTTGTTGAAATTGCTTTTTTTTTTTTTTTTAAACAAACTTTCTTTTATTTCAAAGACAAACTTCTGCCTTGACCTGTTTCTGTGTTCATCATTTCCACATTATACAGAATCCAAAATCACAAGGGTTATGTGCCATATGAACTTAAAGGAATTAGAAGGAATTTACCTCACCATAATAAAGGTTAGGTATGACACGCCAACAGCTAACATCATACTCAGTGATGACAACCAAAAGCTCTGTCTCTAAGAACAAGAGCAGAACAAGACTGTGCCCGTGCTGGGCAACCAGGCAAGAGAAAGAAACAAAAAGCACCCATATTGGAAGGGAAAAAGCAAAACGATCTGTTTGCAGGTGACATGATTTATGTGTAGAAGACCCCAAAGGTTGCATAAAAAAAACTACTAGATTTAATAAATGAATTCAGTAAAGTTTCAGGATACAAAAATCAGTCGCATTTCTATACACTAACATGAATCATTCAAAAAGGAAATTGATCAAATTATCTCATTTACATAGGATCAAAGATTATAAAATGTTTAGGAGTTAACAAAGGAGATGAAAGTCATTTCTGAAAACTACAAAACATTAGAAAAAGAAATTAGAGGAGGTAAAAATGCATGGAAAGATACCACATGGTTGAGGCTTGGAAGACTTAGTATTACAATGTTCAGAGCCAATGTTTATCCCCATCAAAATCCCAATGGTAGTCTTTACAGAAATAGAGAATAGCTAAAAATTAAAGTTAATGAGGACCCAGAAAGAAGAGCCAAAGCAATCTTGATAAAGAACAAAGTTGGAGGCATTACAGTTCCTGATATCAGAATATATCACAAGGTATGTTAAGGCACAGGAGTCTAATCAAAGGAGCTCATGACCTGCATGGATGGTGACCCTTTGTGGAAGGAAACCCACCATCCTCAAGCGTACATCACCCGAGCGACAAATCTTCCTAACGCTTGACTCAGGACCTGCTAATCTTGTGGATTTCCAAGACTTTACATGTGCTGGGGTCCAGCCCTGGTGGATCCAGGGAATTCGAAGGGGAGACGGCTTCGGTGATCAGGATACGATAGGATTAAAGATATAAAGAGTGATCAAATGAGGATAGCTCAGTGAGAAGATTCAGCAGAGAAAAGAGGCTGAATAACTTGGTTTACGTGGAAAGCTAATAAAATTCCAAGGCAAGGAATTTACGTCACCTACATAGGCCGCAGGCGTCCTCCCGTTCTCCTGAAAGAGAGGAGACACTAAGCCCTCCCCGGTCAAATCTTAGAAGCCCAGTCACAATTAGTAGGCTTGACGAGCCTCCACGCTCCAGATGGAATTCAGCCAGAAGGTGAGAGAAAGAACGACATGGGGAGACCAAGCTTTGGTGAACAAGGCCCGCATTTTTTTTTCCAAAGTAGTTTTTATACCTTAAGTTGTGCATAGAGGATAATGGGGGAAGGGGTAGAGTCATGCAAGGACAGCAGTCCTTGATCCCTATCGAAGCCAGGCTTTCAAACTTATCATATACAAACGTTTAGGTGATTTACATCATCTTCTGGCCAGGAGGCCTGTTAAAATTTTATGACCCTTTCTTCAGAAAACTTATTTTTCTCTAAAGGTGATTATTCTAAAGTCAGGCGCCACCCTCCGAAAGCATTAGATAAAGTTGCATTCCTATGGGGCAAAGGTGTGGTGGGCTATAACAAGAAAAAGAATTAACTCAAGGGTCCAAGGTTACAAACAGTAAAGCTACTGCTTACACCAATTATATTAATCAATACACTCCCAGGGACACAGTAGGTAAGGGATGTGGAAACTTAGCAGCAAACATTGGCCCAACAAGTGAAAAACCCTTCACCAATACAATTAATTTCTAATTAATCTTTTAACTGCTCAAAGGAATCCGTATTTAGACAGTTTAGAACATCTCATGCCTCTCACGGTTGGGAGGCTGTGAACAATCACATGTGGCCAGAAGAACTTATTCAGGCAGGCTAGAGGACTTCCAAAGGAGTTTGTAGGTTGAAACACTCTTGTCACGCCCAGGAACTTTATCAACTGAAGCTGTAAGTTAACTCTTTTTCAGAGAGAGGTGGTGGGGAACAGCCCCCCGTAAAGTCAGAGGTGTAGGTGAGAGCACAAAGCAGTAAAGTAGGCAGACTCTGGTTTTGGGGGTAGATGCTCAAGAATTTCCAGGGGGACTCCTGAGGCTCGATCCTGCCTTTGCGTATGCCGAGCCTCCTTCTTCATGACCTTTGCCACGGGCAGAGTTCCTCACGCTGGCTCCCGGCATACATGTTTGCCGCGGTTACAGCCTCTGGAAGGCTTGAAGGACCGAGCACACCCTGGCCTCCTTTGTCGCTCAGCCAGCACTTCAGGGAAAGAGAGGAGGGCACTTTGCTCTCTGGCCCACCCGCAGTTAGGTGCTGGATGAGCCACACTCGTCTTCACAAGCGGCTGACGCGGCCATGGGCCTGCCCGGCAGTCCACATGGCTCCTCTCTGGGCACCTGCTCCTAGATGGTGTGGTGCTCCCTGCCCTTGCTCTGGGCTCCTCCAGGCACGTGTCCTGGGGGGGTCGGGATCAGAATCCACCACATGTCCTTATGTCATCATCTACTGTAGGCCTGCGTGTTCCGGAACAAAGGAATCCCCGGGACCACTGGGTGGAGAGGGGAAAGCAGACTCCTGGATCAGCAGCAGGTGATCAGGTCCGTGTCCAGGGATGGTCTCACTTAGGGAGGAGGGAAGTCCAGGAGGTCAGTGACCTTTGCCTGCACGCTGGGGAAGCAGCTCTTAGCAATGGAGACTATGCTACTTGGAACACTCTGCCCTTCCTGGCAGCTCAGAAAGCAGTCCATGAGATACAGGGCCAACACAGGGCCTCTCTCTGCTGGTTGATTACGCTAATTAAAGTCCTCCCAGCTTTGGGCCAGAGCTTCTACTTCCTCAGTCTGCCTTTGATTTCTGGACTCTTGACCGAGGACTGTGTCCCTCTGTGTGGCCCCAAGAGGTGTGAGTTGGTTTCTTTGGTCCACATTTGATGGCCTTTTTCACTCCAAATATGCTCCAGTGGTTTCCAGCAGCTGAGAAGAGTGTGGCTTGCCACAGTCTCCCCCGAGCTCCTGTCTCATCTCATGTCCATGATGGGGTGACCTGTCCACGTCCTGTCTGGGGTGTGCAGGGCAGACCCACTGACCTGGGTATTTGTCCAACGTTTGTGCCCAGGAGCTGTTGCTTCTTCTCTGGGACAGAGACAGTATTATAGCAGAATTCTCCAGTCCTGATGAGCAGAAATGTCTTCAACAGAGAGTCCTTTATTTTTAAAATTTTATGTCTTTTGTCATGTTAATGACAAAAGATGGTCATGCTCAAGGTTTTGAGTCCTTACTGGCCAGAACTTTGAGCCTCTGATGCCACCCGGGCACTACTCCTCTTCACGGTCCCGACGTCTGGGCCAGGGGGCCGGGCCTCCCACGTAGGCCTCCTGGACTGGTCTCTGGGCGGGGTGCCGCAAGATAAGACGTGGCTGGTGGTCTCCATGCACGAGGGCCCTCTTGAACGTTTTGTGCTCGGACAACAGCCCACGTGCAGACATGTAGTACACAAGATCTGAGATGTCGCTTTGCTTCGTTTCAAAGCAGAGATGAGCCTTAGGCTTTTTGTTGTAGGAGCCGCCAACAGGAGTTGACTGAAATACGTGTAAACAATGCTGTTGGTCTGTTCAAGCCTTTGCCCCAGACTTGGACTAAAAACTCAGCAGGTCAGGTTGACAGCAGCCATGCATCCATGATTCTTTCAGTCAGCAGCCGGTGAAAGTGGGGCATGTGTGTCTGCGCAGTAACAGACAGCGCTGCCAAGTCCTCCAGAGTTTACCGTTTTCGGGGGGTGGGGTGGTGGTGTGTGGGGGTGGGGGTCCTCTGGGGAGGGCGAGGCCCTCTGGAGTTCCACTGGTCCTGAGGCTCTGAGGCCAGACTCCTGCATGGCCAGCAGGGTCTCCTAAGAGTGAGTGTCTCTGCTGGCTGACCAAGCCATCTCGGGACCTTAGGTTTTGTTCTATAGAGTATGTCTTGAGAAGGTTCCACTTCAAATTTCTTCACCCAGAGAAGGTGTTAGGGAAGCTGACATCACACTCTCTCTGCCTGGGGACTAGGCGGAGAGGAGAGCTGGCCCCCTGGCTCCTGGTGTCCTGAAGAGCCAGGGGACACGCACCCTGTCCGATGTCCCTCGGGGCTCAGGTGATCCTTAACAGGCCCCTACCTGTGCGCGAGGGACCCCGTCACAGAAGGCTGCTCTGGGCCCTGTGCAGACCCAGGCCCCAGAGCCAGCCTGCTGTCCTCCTCCCCTCCCCCGGTTTGCTCCTGTGTGTCTGGCTCCTGGTCCACGGCAGCTCGGACGTTTGGCTCTCGACACAACGCCACCTGCAAAGTTAGGCAACTCCCTTCAGTGCGCTCTCGTTGCCCTGTCTGTGCAGGGCAGAAAAGGACTTGATTTTTAACATGACTCTGTATTTCAGATACTCTTACGTGTTCCAGGTTGACTGAGTAGGTGGGAAGGTGAAGGAATCCCATTTCACAGGTTGTAAACTGAGTCCGATTTGATGATTTGCTCAGGGTCAGGGCCACAGCTCTGGCTTTAGGGGCCAAACTTCCCAACCAAGCAACAGGGCCTCAGGTTCTGAAGGAAAAGTATTTTTGTGCTCTTTGTTTATTGAAAAAAGTTCACTGTGTTTGTAGACAATCTCATGTGGTCATGGCTTTCACAAGCTGCTTTATGAAGACACCCGAGGTGTTTGGTGTTAGCCCAGGATTTTCTCTGTCCTGCTGAGGAGTCCACACAGTGAGGTTGTATCTGTGGTTCCTGTTCCTGAAGAGGGAGACTAGCTAGTGTCCAGGTGGCTGGGATGGAACCACCAGCAGATCTTTCTGGGAAGGTGCTGAGTCAGCCTACTAGTGAAGGCTCTTTGGGAGGCCAGCCCCTCCCTCTTCTGGGGATGCTCATGGTACCAGCTTCTCCCCCTCCCTGCCCCTCTTTCAAAGGGGGACCCAGCCACATACACATGAGGTTAGTCCAGCCTTTCAGCTACTGAGGGGTGCTGTTCACATCTGCGCCTTTCTCTGGGCGTTTTCGAGGTGGGAGCTCCAGTTTGCCTTCCTCACCTGCCCTCTTCCCTGCTACTCTGTGCCCCGCTCCCCCTTCCCTCCCCCCGCCCACCCCCCCAGCCCCTGTAATGGAGACCCAGAGCTTGGCTGGGTGAGCTGTCTGTAAGGATACTGTCCTTTCATTTAGCTGGGCCTTCCTGCATTCCGTTCCCCAGCAGGCCCTCTTTGTGTAGAAAATGCCATAACATCCTGTAAGATTAACCACAAATTAGCCACGACAGTGAACTGGCAAAGCTGTCTGCATGACGTCTCACTCTACAGGAAGAGCCTCTTGCAGCAGCTGAAGTATTTGGGGGCCTGATTTTGGTTTCATTTGAAACGACGCTGTATTCACAACTTGCTGGCCCAAAATGTGTCATACTTCCTTGTGCTGAGTGAAGAGCTGCCTTTTGATTTAATTATAGAAGTGTGCATCTTGGAAAATTCAGCTCAGTTCTGTTCAGTCACTTAGTGTCTGACTCTTTGCGACCCCATAGACTGCAGCACACCAGGATTTCCTGTCCATTACCAACTTCCGGAGCTTGCTCAAACTCAAGTCCATCGAGTCTGTGATGCCATCCAACCATCTCCTCCTCTGTCTAGAAAATTAGGAGGACCATTCATCCCAAATTCCTGCCCTGCGGGAACTGACAAGCAGGCCAGCGAGGCACCTGCCGTGGGCTGACCCAGAGAATCAGGCACGATGCCTTGGACGCCAGCTCCCGGGACCCAGGGCTGTGGGTAGCCAGCCAGGCCGGAGCACCCAGGTCTCCTGACTCCCAGCTTTGCAGCCTTGTGCTGTGGCTTTCGCTGGCAGAGGGGCCAGACCTCCCTGATGGCTCTCAGGTGGCCAGCCTCAGCTTTCAGCTGCCCTTTGCTAGGTTTCTACCAAGACACTGGGTGATGATCATCCATCTAGTCAAGGACTGAGGCACACTTTTGAGAAGTGATCACACCGATTCTGTCAGTAATGAAAAGAGCAACCCAACATCTGATGCAGCAGGAATTCTCGGCTCATTGGCCAGCTCCTCCTCTAAGCCTGGACTCAGCTTGGGGGGACTGGCCTCCCTGATGTGAGCCCTGGGCAGGAGGTCCGTAGCCCCTGAGGGGCCAGGACAGCCCAGGTTGACAGGGGGACCAGCTGGAGTAATTCTGGTCTGGCAGAGTTTACCAAGACTCAGGCCATGGAAGCTTCTGGTTACTAAGACCCTAGAAAGGGCAGGACCTCTGTGGGACTGGCCCACGCAGGGTCCAGGCCCCCCTCTCCCCCAGGAAGGGGTGCCATGAGGGTGGGGGTGGCCAGTGCACCCTGGGTTGGGGAGCAATACAGGCAGACATGGCCCAGTCTCTGGTCCCAGACTCTCCTTGGCCGCTAACAACTTAGCTTAGAAAAGGAGGGTTTATCATATGAAGAGAGGTCCAGGAGAGGTGGCTGCTGACTCTTAAAATCATCCCCCTGGAGAGCCAGCCCCTGTGAGAAACCTGTGCACTGGTGAACCAGAAGGACTGTATTGACTTGTTGATTTGTGCTCTGCAGCTGTGACTGGAGGTTTCATGCATTTCTTGTCTTGATTCTAGCCAGACCTGCCCTGTGATACATCTGCCAAGGGCAAGACCACCTTCACCAGCCTGGGGCAGGGGCGTCTCTCTGCGTGACCAGGACCTCCCAGCTCCCCTCGCTCCTGGAGTGTGGCCGATCCCGCCACTGTGTGGGGCTGTCCACACAGCAGTGACTCAGGAGCAGCCACAGCCCTGCAGAAGTGGGACGTCCCCGCCACACGCGAGCACTGTGGACCCATGCACCCGGGGGAGCTGGAGCTGGATGTGTGAGGGGGCCCCGCATTCATGATTAACTGGGTCTGGATGATTTGAACGTGATGTATAAACCTCAGGCTGGAGCTTGCTAATCTGAAAATCAGCACCACAAAATCCTGGGAAAACCCTCAAACGGGATTTGAATGGAATAGAAACTGGTCACTTCTGAGGGCCTGCTCTCCTCAGACTCGGAGAGAGGAGGATGGAAGGAAGTGGCAGCGGCTGGGGGCGTTGGGCAGACCCGCCGACCCCTAGACCAGAGCCGACTCTGTGCCCGGCCTCGGACTTCAGACGCGTCCCAACACCGGCTCCGCCAGCACTGAGTGGACCCATCCCCGCGTTGGCGGCAGAGTTGTGTGGGGACTGCAGGTGTGCATGCGGCCAGCCCGCGGACCCTCCGCACTGCGGGCCCGTCTCCGGCTGCCTTAGAGCTTGGGGACATTCTGATGCCTCCACTGGACCCAGACCAGCGAAGGGAGAGGGGCGGGCCTGGCCTCACACTGAGAAGCCCCACCACGGAAGCCCGTCTGCAGCAGCTGGGCTGCCAGGTTCGGACCAAGTGTCTGCTGCTGTGTCCTGGAGGCCAGACTGCTGGGGAAGCGGGTGAGGACGCTCAGCTGCCCATGATGGACGGGCCCTCCGGGCGCTGGTTGTGCACACTGCAGGAGAGCCCTGTCCAGCAGAGAGGAGCTGCTGGAGCTCCAGCGGAAGTCTCTGTGCCCCTTGTCGGCCCAGTGCCTGGGGGCAGAGTGGGGCGCTGTCCAGGAGCTGGGGTGAGGGGGCGTCTCTGGGGGGGCAGAGTGGGGCGCTGTCCAGGAGCTGGGGTGAGGGGCTGTGTCTGGGGGCAGAGTGGGGCACTGTCCAGGAGCTGGGGTGGGGGGCTGTGTCTGGGGGCAGACTGGGGTGCTGTCCAGGAGCTGGGGTGAGGGGCTGTGTCTGGGGGCAGAGTGGGGCTCTGTCTAGGAGCTGGGGTGGGGGGATGTGTCTGGGGGACAGAGTGGGGCACTGTCCAGGAGCTGGGGTGAGGGGGCGTCTCTGGGGGGCGGAGTGGGGTGCTGTCCAGGAGCTGGGGTGAGGGGCTGTGTCTGGGGGCAGAGTGGGGCTCTGTCCAGGAGCTGGGGTGAGGGGCTGTCTCTGGGGGACGGAGTGGGGTGCTGTCCAGGAGCTGGGGTGGGGGGCTGTGTCTGGGGGCAGAGTGGGGCACTGTCCAGGAGCTGGGGTGAGGGGGCGTCTCTAGGGGGTGGAGTGGAATGCTGTCCAGGACCTGGGGTAGGGGGCTGTGTCTGGAGGCAGACTGGGGTGCTGTCCAGGAGCTGGGGTGGGGGGCTGGGTCTGGGGGCAGAGGGGGATGCTGTCCAGGAGCTGGGGTGAAGGGCTGTGTCTGGAGGTCCATCCCATCAGGCACACAGGTCAGCTGCTGGACGTCACTCTTCTGTCAGGCTGCTGCCCCTCCATGGGTTTCCAGACGTCCTCCCCAGGTAAACATCCCGCACTCACCCTTTGTCTGGGGGTGTGCCCGGGGGGGACCCAAACTGAAACAAGCGTGGTCCGAGCCTGGGTCCAAACAGGCTCCCGTGGTGGGAGAACAAGGTCCCACTGCCCACAGACCTCACTGTCCTAGAAACGCCTGCCTGGGGAGAAGGAGAACCTGCAAGTCACTGAGCGTCAATACCTTCCTTGAGGGACAGACGCTGTGTGAGAGCAACAGCTGGCCTCTGGGAGGTCGCTCTCCCAGAACCCCTGGGGCCCCGGCAGACCCCCACCTCAAGGCCCCTGAGACCTTTGTGCTGCTGCTCTGCCTTCACGGTGCACCCGCAAACCCTCCCTGACTCCCTGGACGTTTTAGACGTGGGCATCGGTCCAGAGCACGGACGCTGACAAGGCCCCAGAGGAGACCGGAATTGCTGGGGTGCCCAGGGGGCAGCTGGAGCTGCTGGGCATCAGACAGAGCCAGAAACACAGGGCCGGGCACTGAGAGCTGATGGTGAATGGTGTCAGATGCTCGATCTCCAAAGACAGCTTGATCACTCAAGAGCTTTTGTGTAGCAGTTTTATTAACGTGAGAAAGGGTCAGAGAAAGCCTCTGACACAGACATCAGAAGGGGGATGGAGACTGCCCCCCTTGCTAGTTTTAACAAGGGAGGTATATACTCTTCCAGTTAGCTGCTACAGTACATCAAAAGAATGTCTCAGGGCAGTAAAGGTCCTACCGGACCCACTTCCACAATTTACAGTTTGAGACAACAAGATTGGAACTAACAATAGAAAGATCTTACCAGACCCACTCCCATAATACACATTTTAAGATGACAGGATTAGTCAGAAGGTTCTCAAGGAGGAGAAACAAGTCCTCAAGTAGGGTACACTTGTTATATAATCATTGGTACAGATAAAAGGTTGTTGCTGAACAACACAAAGATGCCGGGATGCTTGGCCCCGGGATGAGAAGAATTTAATCTGGGGCCAGAGACGAGGCTTGATCACTCAGAGCTTTTGTGTAATAAAGTTTCATTAAAGCATAAAGGAAATAGAGAAAGCTTCTGACATAGGCATCAGAAGGGGGCAGAAAGAGTGCCCCACTGCTGGTCTTCAGCTGGTTGTCATATAGTCACTCACAGTCTGTTAATGAAAGAAAGGAATGTCTTAAACTCAGAATGGCACCAGGCCCCTCACCTATAAGATGCATTTTGGGATAATCTTGACACCAGTCTGGGCCATAAAATGGTTAACTTGAATCTTGTAGAAGGACAGATTACCATACAAATAGTTTTGTTCACATAGATTAGGGGAACAATATCTGAGTCTAACATACTGGTTTGTCAAGTAGGTTCTGAGCCAAGAGGTGGAACCGACTTGAAGACAGAGTCTGGGGTAAATGCATAGCACATTAGCATAGTTTAAGACAAACATTCCCATAAGAAAAATGCGTTGGTTATCTCCAGGTTTGAGAATAGTTAACTTCAAGTGAAACCAGGTGTCATTATGGCAACACAGTGTTTTAAGAGAAACCTCCTTTTAAATTTGTATAGAGAAGAAAAAAATATTGCTAGTTTGTTTCCTCCTGCCGCTTAGAAAGATAAAAATGTCTGACACTTGCAGCCTATTTCCTCTGTTTGGAGACCCCTGGCCTTCCTGCCTGCTACCCTCTCACAGAGTTCAAGATGAGCTGTTCTGTTGTGGTGTCATCAGCTCTGGGCTTAAAGAAAAAATGTTTTATGGGATTAAGATGCAGGAATGTAGAAAAGAAGTTTGTCCTTTTCTCCTTCTTGAGAGCTCCAGACCCCTTTCTCCTCCTTGGGGACCCTGGACTTCGATCAACCTAAGAATTGACTCTCTCCCAGTTCAGTTCAGTTTTAGTCGCTCAGTCGTGTCTGAATCTTTGTGACTCCCTCGACTTCACCATGCCAGGCTTCCCCGATCATCACCCACTCCTGGAGTTTACTCAAACTTGAGTCGGTGATGCCATCCAGCCATCTCATCCTCTGTCGTTCCTCTCTCCTCCTGCCTTCAGTCTTTCCCAGCATCAGGGTCTTTTCCAATGAGTCAGTTCTTTGCATCGGGTGGCCAAAGGATTGGAGTTTCAGCTTCAGCATCATTCCTTCCAATGAATATTCAGGACTGATTATCTTTAGGATGGACTGGTTGGATCTCCTTGCAGTCCAAGGGACTCTCAAGAGTCTTCTCCAACACTACAGGTCAAAAGCATCAATTCTTTGGCGCTCAGCTTTCTTTATAGTCCAGCTCTCATATCCATACATGACCAGTGGAAAAACCATAGCTTTGACTAGATGGACCTTTGTTGGCAAAGTGATGTCTCTGCTTTTTAATATGCTGTCTAGGTTGGTCATAACTTTCCTTCCAAGGAGTAAGCGTCTTTTAATTTCATGGCCGCAGTCACCATATACAGTGATTTTGGAGCCCCTCAAAATAAAGTCTGCAACTGTTTCCACTGTTTCCCCATCTATTTATCATGAAGTGATGGGTCCAGATGCCATGATCTTAGTTCTGAATGTTGAGCTTTAAGCCAACTTTTTCACTCTCCTCTTTCACTTTCATCAAGAGGCTCTTTAGTTCTTCACTTTCTGCTATAAGGGTGGTGTCATCTGCATATTACTGTAGGAGGGAAACCAGACCAGTAACCAAATCACAGCCTCCCTGCCTCCACCTGGAATTACTCAGCACTGTATTTGCCTGGATTCTTTGCCAATAGATAAATAAAATATAGTAGTGTTTCAAGTATCATTTATTTTAGGTGCAACTTCTAAAAATGGCATGTGGTTGGATTTTGGTTTTAGATTCAGTTTCAGATTTATTCTTCTACAGAGAATTAACCTATGAATGATTTCAGGTTAGTTGCTCAGTTGTGTCCAACTCTGTGACACTTTGGACTGTAGCCCACCAGGTTCCTCTGTCCATGGAATTCTCCAGGCAACAATACTGGAGTGGGTTGCCACTTCCTTCTCCAGGGATCTTCCCAATCCAGGGATTGAACCTGGGTCTCCTGCATTGCTGGCAGGTTCTGTACCATTTGAGCCACCAGGGAAGCCTGGGAATGATTTAAAATCATATCTAATTTAAATACTCTTTCCTCATTTTAACTTAGGCTTGCATGCAGCTTCCTTCTTTTGATACTGGATTGGTATTTTCTTCTGCGTTCTCTATGTTTTACAAGCCATATGTACTATATTCAGTGCTAACTAGTGATTATTTTTAGTTTTTAATGGCATTCTTCAGCCGTATTTCCCTAATTAGTAGACTCACTGGTGTTGACTTAAAAAAGATGCACAATTTGAGAGTTGTGAGTTAAGTTTTATTTGGGGCAAAATGAGGACTACAGCCCGGGAGGCGGCATCTCAGACAGCTCTGAGAGACTGCAGTGGGGGAAGGTTTTTGTGAAGGGGGAGTTCAATGCTGAGAAGCAGTCATTTTATGAAAGGCTTTTTGTTAGTCATGAGGATCTGATGTCACCCTGAAGGGATTTAGTGCTTCTCTAGATATGAGGAGATGCAAGGACTGAGATCATAAAATCTGTTCCTAAAAACATCCAACTATCTAAAGACCTGTCCCACCAGATTCCCTGGAGCACAGAGTGCCTCACTCTGCCCTGAGCTCCCTCAGGGAGTGTTAGGGGTCGCCAGCTAGCAGCATGGGGTTCGATCTCCGTGGGGGCAGATGGCAAACGCCTTTGTTGCTGAGTCGTTGGCAATGCTCTTGGTAAGTGCCAATTTGCCGTTGACACTGGTGACATGACCTGTCTTGAATCCCCTTCTGCTGAAGACGTGTTTGTAGAGCCCTCAGCTCTTCACACACGTGCTGTACATATGTCCACTGCCCAGGATGAAGGAAATATCTACTGTTTTAAATGGCTATTGCAGTTATTTTATATAATCTTATGTCATGTAATTCAATATTGAGATTGCTTTTTACATTTTCACTTCATTTTAAAAGCAGTTTAATTATTTAGATCATCTCTACTTAGACTGATTCAGGGCTAACAGGTTTTATAATACCATCATTTCTCATTCTTGAAAATTTTTATTTTCTCTATTTGTTGAACTGTTGACATGCAATGTTGTTAAAAAAAAAAAAAAATTGGAGTTCCTGGGTGGCGTCTGAGTCCTGAGTCTGGCGTTTTCTGAGCATTTATGTCTTTTCCTGCCTTTACACATGAAGAGATCTGGCTGGGTATAAATCTGATGTCTAGGTTTGTAGAGAAATCTGACAGTGGCTTGATTTTCAGCCTTTATTTGTTTCAATGTTTGTAGAAGATTTTTAAATTACAAAAAAGTCAAAATATAACTTAGAAGAATAATTTGAAGCTCAATTACTACTGCCACACATACCTCCCACATACTTTGAATCTGAATTATCACAAAATCCACTTAATGGAAATCTGAGTTACATTATGGAGGCTTAGCCCTTTAGTTAATGAGCTTCCCAGGGGACTCAGTGGTAAAGAATCTGCCTGCAATGCAAGAAACATGGGAGACACAGGTTCAATCCCTGGGCCGGGAAGATCCCCTGGAGAAGGAAATACCAACGTACTCCAGCTTTCCTGCCTGGAGAATCCAATGGACAGAGGAGTCTGGTGGATCACAGTCCGTGGGGTCACAAAGAGTCGGACACAAGTGAGCACGTACTCACTTAGGTCTTTCAATTCCGTTCAGTTCAGTCACTCAGTCATGTCCAGCTCTTCGTGACTCCATAAACTGCATCACGCCAGGCCTCCCTGTCTATCACCAACTCCCAGAGTTTACCCAAACTCATGTCCATTGAGTCAGTGATGCCTTCTAACCATCTCATCCTCTGTCATCCCCTTCTCCTCCTGCCTTTAATCTTTCCCAGCATCAGGGTCTTTTCAAATGAGTCAGCTCTTCGCATCAGGTGGCCAAAATATTGGAGTTTCAGCTTCAACATCACTCCTTCCAATGAACACCCAGGACTGATTTCCTTTAGGAGGGACTGGTTGGATCTCCTTGCAGTCCAAGGGACTCTCAAGAGTCTTCTCCAACACCACAGTTCAAAAGCACCAATTCTTCTGTGCTCAGCTTTCTTTATAGTCCAACTCTCATATCCATACATGACCACTGGAAAAACCATAGCCTAAAGACTTCTTTAGGTAATAGAATAAGATGCTTTCCTCTTTTAAAGACATGTGCCCACAGTTCTACATGAAATTTAATATAAACAAAGTATTGCAAATAAAAAGCAGAAGTAAATACAGACATCATCGCTTCTAAAATCAGTGGAGAGCTTGTCCCTCTTTCCCCACTGAGCCTCTGCTGTGCGGGGCTCCCCTTATGCCCGGAGAAGGCCTCACACCCAGGGTGGAGGGGGGCTGCCCGGGACCCCAAGGCTCAGACAGAGGGCTGGTCCTGGCGAGGGTGGAGGACGCAGCCCGGGAAGGAATGTGTGGTTGTGTTAAAAAGCCAGCGCCTGGGGTGGAGCGCAGGTTCTGATGAATAAACTGTCTCAAGCCTTCGTGTGTGTGGTGTCTGACTGCTGGAGCTGCACCTCAGGGTGGTATGCTGACCTCAAAGGGCGGAGGCCCACGGCACACGGCAGGAGCGTGCTTAAGTGAGAAGGAACTTCCCGCAAGCCAGGTTTGTGGGGTCTCTGTTTCCACTGTTTCCTTCTCATCATAACGTCAGTGTTGGGTACCTCTGTCTTCACCCCCCGATGCTCCTGAGCCCCGAGACTGTGCAGAGACTGTGCATGGCATGACGGACCATCCACCTTCCTGAGTGGAGCACGAGTCCTGGGGAGGCAGGGGTCTGATCCATCCACACGTGTTCCCAGAGCCCCACTGCGTGCAGTGCATGTCACACATGCTGGTGACGGGAAGGAAGGACAAGCTGATGAGAACGAGTGACTAGTGGCCCTGGGAGTCACCACTTTAATATTCTGTGTTTTTAATGCCTATCATATGAATTAAGGGCAGGAGGAGAAGGGGGCAACAGAGGACGAGATGGTTGGATGACATCACTCACTCAACAGACACGAGTTTAAGTAAACTCCAGGAGTCAGTGAAGGACAGAGGAGCCTGGCGGGCTTCGGTTCATGGGGTCACAAAGAGTTGGACACAACTTAGTGACTGAACAACAATAACAATATGGATTGAGGCTTCTACATGCAGTTTAGGGTTTCTGTTTTCTCCTAACATCCTAAGCATTATCTTTCATCATTTCATCATCTGTATCCAGTGGTCAAATTATATCCCAGGGAACGGCACACTGCTATCTAGTCACGGCCTCAGGGCCCAGTTTTGTCCTGTGGGCATCCTTGTGCATAACAGTTGCTTAAAACCTTTGCCCCTTTTCTTGCTTAGGGTCGACTCCTGTGAAGAAGCGCCCGTCTTTATTCGGCCGCCCCGGGGGGCACACAGCTCCTTTGCTGCAGGTGCGGGCTTCAGTGCCCTGACCAGGGGTGGCACTTGGGCCTCCTGCACTGGAGCCGAGAGTCCTCGCCTCAGGACCGCTAGGCAAGTGCCCCGGGATACAGTCTTCAGAAGTTAAGCTGTCAAAGTTTGTGAACATTTTTAAAGTTACTGCTGTCTTTACCAAATCGTTTTCTACAAGTTTTGGGTCAATTTAATCCTATCACTCACATTCCAGGTCCTGCCTCACACGGGCAGAGTTGAACCTCATTTGTTTCACAAGTTATTGTTAAGTGTCAGGAAATAAAAATGCGTCCCTTCACTCTCTTGTGAGACTGAACAAGCTCTGTACGTTTATCAGTCATTTTCATTCGTACTTGGCTTTTTATGTAACCTGCCTACATATTTCTTGGTGTCTTGGCAGGTTTCTTACTGATTGAACCTTAGGAATATAGTTCTTGCAAATATTTTTGTTTGCCTTTTAATTTAGTTTTCGGCTTTTTTGTTTTTTTGATGTGCAGAACTTTAAAATGTTTATGTGGTAAAATGGAGCATGTTTCTTTGGACTTAGGAAGAGTTTTCTCAATTAGTGATAAAAAAATTCACCCATATATTCTTTTTTCATGGACCTATATATTCTTGTACTATCTTTTGGTTTGGATTTTTAATACGTTATTAACTGTTTTATCTTTCCGAGGTTCATATTCATCCATAACGTGAAGTACTAGCATATGTTTTTCTTTTCTGGTTTTAAAATGAGCCTTTTTTTTTTTTTCCTATTCTGAAAGGGCCCTTGAGAACCCCTGGTCAGGTGAGGTGTCTCCAGCTCCTGGATGCTGGTGGAACATGCGTGGTTCACGAGGAGCCCACAGGCACCTAGCCTTCCGAGTGGCTCAGACTTGCCCTCCCAGAGCTGTGGATGGGCAGGGCTGTGGGTGGGCCTGGCCCAGACCCTGGCCAGTGTGATGCCAGCCCAGGTCTCCAGCCCGGGCCTGGCTCGTGACCCTGGGGACAGCAAGCGTGTTCTCAGCACAGGGCGGCTGGGCTGCTGGAGGGAAACGTGGTCCGACCGTGAGGCTGGGAAACCTTTGCTTCGTTGACCTTGGCGCCAAATCAGGTCCGTCTGCTATTTGAGAACAGAACTGTCTTAATGAAAAGATCCTATCAAAACAAACCCAAAAATTTTCTGAGGAAGAACTCTGAAATTTCTGGACTGGTTACTTCTCATTCCACACTCGTTACTATGACAACAAGTATCTTTTGGTAAGGCAGATAGCTGGAGACAAAGCGACTACTTGAGAAAATCAGTTACTTTATTTAAACATTTGTTTTTTCCTCAGAGAAATAAATGCTGTCAAATGTAGTCCTAGGAAAATAAAGTGAAGGCCTATTCAGTCCTGGTCTCATCAGTCCTGGGCACCCCCGCCTGCTGACCAGGCCAGGCCGTGGGTGGGTTGGTTGCTGGGACGGCCATGTTCTCCCAGGCGCCTCAGCGCCACAGCCACCCTCCAGCCCTCCTGGGGCTGCCTGCGACCTATCCTATCACCAGGGAAATTTTTAACGAAGTCCTGAATCTCTCACAGACCTCTTTCTTAAGTTACTACATCTGTGATCAACAAGCCTAAGGCGTGCCCAGGGGCTCCACGCTCTCTCTCTGCAGCTCGTCGGCTGCCTGCCTGGGGGAAGGACCATGGTTCATGCTGGTCCCCGGGGCCTGGGGCAGGGACCTCGGGGCCCGAGTGGAGGGCGTCCTTCTGTTTCAGGTGCCGCCGCCCAGCCCCTGATCACAGGTGCTGAGACCACGTCCCGCAGCCCCGGGGGCCCCGGCTGCTCTTCTTCAGCCACCTGCTCTACTCACCGCCATGTGCAGATGAGCAGCACCGGATGCGCCTCGACGTGATGGATCCGTAGGAGCTGGCTTGAGAATCACCTGATCTTTACTCCCTGGAGAGATCTAACACGGCAGCTCTCCAGGAATTCTAAGTTGAGGTTTTCTGCTTCCAAGCATGGAGGAAAGTCAGCAGGATAACGTCTAAGCAGTCTTTGGATGTTGCTGTCCATTGCAAGCACAGGAGACCCTCGCCCATTTGATTCTTTATGTCCAGAAAATCTGCCTCCTGAGTTCACAAGTCCCAGGGATGTGGGCCAGAGGAACGACTTCTGCCCTGGGCCAGATCCCTGCAAGGAACACTTCCATAGGCAGCATGCCCGCCTCGGCCATCACCATTAATGCGGAGTGAGTGAACAGGACCTGCTTTCTGCAGTGATGCCTCAGTCCTGGGGGGCAGAGGCGACCAAGACACCATTTGTCTTAAGAGACTTAGAGTCCAGATGAGAAGCGGCACGAGCGTGTTCACGGTGAGGCTGGTGCCAAGGGAAAGGTGGTGCCTCAGGCCCCTGGGGGAGTCCTCACTCTCAGCCACAGATGGGCACCTGCCACCCACCTCAGCAAGGATTGAACCAGGCGCTGCTGCAGCTGCCGACCCTCAACACCCCCTGAAAGGAGCTCAGGGTGGGGAGAGGAACAAGGCACTCTGTGCTCCAGGAAAAACTGGCAGGTCATCAGATAGGTATTTTAGGAGCTGACTTTATGAGTCCAGTTCTTGTTATTGCCTATCTAGAACACTAAAATCCTTCACAGTGATGACTGCTCCTCGTGACTAGCAGAAACCTTCTGCACAAAAAATATGTGCTCGATTGTATGTACGCCCCCTTCGCTGAAATCATATGTATACTGACCTTCCCTCCTACTTCTTTTTTTTTTAATTTTATTTTATTTTTAAACTGTACAATATTGTATTAGTTTTGCCAAATATCGAAATGAATCCGCCACAGGTATACCCGCGTTCCCCATCCTGAACCCTCTTCCCTCCTCCCTCCCCTACCCTCCCTCTGGGTCATCCCAGTGCACCAGCCCCAAGCATCCAGTACCGTGCATCGAACCTGGACTGGCGACTCGCTCCATACACGATACCATATATGTTTCAATGCCATTCTCCCAAATCTCCCTCTCCCACAGAGTCCATAAGACTGATCTATACATTGGTGTCTCTTTTGCTGTCTCGTACACAGGGTTATTGTTACCATCTTTCTAAATTCCATATGTATGCATTAGTATACTGTATTGGTGTTTTTCTTTCTGGCTTACTTCACTCTGTATAATAGGTTCCAGTTTCATCCATCTCATTAGAACTGATTCAAATGTATTCTTTTTAATGGCTGAGTAATACTCCATTGTGTATATGTACCACAGCTTTCTTATCCATTCATCTGCTGATGGGCATCTAGGTTGCTTCCATGTCCTGGCTATTATAAACAGTGCTGTGATGAACATTGGGGTACACGTGTCTCTTTCCCTTCTGGTTTCCTCAGTGTGTATGCCCAGCAGTGGGATTGCTGGATCATAAGGCAGTTCTATTTCCAGTTTTTTAAGGAATCTCCACACTGTTCTCCATAGTGGCTGTACTAGTTTGCATTCCCACCAACAGTGTAAGAGAGTTCCCTTTTCTCCACACCCTCTCCAGCATTTATTGCTTGTAGACTTTTGGATCGCAGCCATTCTGACTGGCGTGAAATGGTACCTCATAGTGGTTTTGATTTGCATTTCTCTGATAATGAGTGATGTTGAGCATCTTTTCATGTGTTTGTTAGCCATCTGTATGTCTTCTTTGGAGAAATGTCCCTCCTACTTCTTATGAACACTCTCAGAACTATCGGAAATGCTGTCTCCTGGGCTATAGTCCTCTTTTTGCCCCCAGTAAAACTTAACCTGCAACTCTCATGTTCTGCATTTCTGGTTAGCCCAGCCTGCCGGCAGGGAGTGCAACTGCTTTGTGGGGTGGGCTGAGAACCGGGGGTCACGGTGGTGAGGGTCCCCCAGAGCACAGTGTGACCCGAAGTGCACATCAGGAAGGTCATCCTGTGGATGACTTGGGGAGAATTCGGGGGAGAAGCAGCACCAAGAGCCCAGCTAAGAAGCTGTTGGTTAACACCAACAAAATGAGGTCATAGAGGAGGGGGTGGGGGTGGCCCCCCACTTTCCTCCAGCTTCTCCATCACAAAGTCCTAAGCCTGTCTGATGAGGAGCAACCCTCCTCAGAGGGACAGAAGAGGAGGATGCTTTGCAAAGGCCCTGGGGAGGCAGCTGGGGGTGCCTCCCCAGAAATACTCCCTGACCGGCATTCACGAGTGTGTTTTGCGCGCGCACACACACACAGAACCTGGAACTATGCTTCCAGAGATGGGCCTTCTACAGTGCCAAGAACAGAGAGTCCTTGGGTTTCAGAGCAGGCTGACAGTTTTGGGAAAATGCATTGACCCAAGCCCGGGAAAGTCTGCAGGGTGACGAGTCACCTTATCACGGGGTCTTACTATATTGTGTGACTTAAACCTGAAAGGGTTGTGATTGTATGAAGATCAGAAAACCACAAATTTTGCATATTCTGGATGCGTGATTGCAATGATTGAATGATTAATACGAAAGCTTGTGTCGTTAGGTGTCCTGGGTTTACACGCCGCTTCTCATACTTTGTTACCCATGGCATCCAGCACACAAGGATTTGCAAAACCCTAAATCTCCAAAGGTTTACTGCACAATTGCACTCATCTCACATGCTAGTAAAGTAATGCTCAAAATTCTCCAAGCCAGGCTTCAGTAATACGTGAAGAACTTCCAGATGTTCAAGCTGGTTTTAGAAAAGGCAGAGGAACCAGAGATCAAATTGCCAACATCCACTGGATCATCGAAAAAGCAAGAGAGTTCCAGAAAAACATCTATTTCTGCTTTATTGACTATGCCAAAGCCTTTGACTGTGTGGATCACAATAAACTGTGGATAATTCTGAGAGATGGGAATACCAGACCACCTGACCTGCCTCTTGAGAAACCTATATTCAGGTCAGGAAGCAACAGTTAGAATTGGACATGGAACAACAGACTGGTTCCAAATAGGAAAAGGAGTACGTCAAGGCTGTATATTGTCACCCTGCTTATTTAACTTCTGTGCAGAGTACATCATGAGAAAGGCTGGGCTGGAAGAAGCACAAGCTGGAATCAAGATTTCTGGGAGAAATACCAATAACCTCAGATATGCAGATGACACCACCCTTATGGCAGAAAGTGAAGAGGAACTCAAAAGCCTCTTGATGAAAGTGAAAGTGGAGAGTGAAAAAGTTGGCTTACAGCTCAACATTCAGAAAACGAAGATCATGGCATCTGGTCCCATCACTTCATGGGAAATAGATGGGGAAACAGTGGAAACAGTGTCAGACTATTTTTGGGGGCTCCAAAATCACTGCAGATTGTTTGGGGCCAGAGTGAGGTACTCCACTCGTGACAAAGGTCATGAGGAAGGAGGCTCGACATACGCAAAGGCGGGATCGAGCCTCAGGAGTCCCCCTGGAACTCCTCGAGCATCTACCCCCATAACCAGAGCCTGCCTACTTTACTACTTTGTGCTCTCACCTACACCTCTGACTTTACAGGGGGCTGTCCCCCACCACCTCTTTTGGAGAAGGAGTTAACCTAGAGCTCCAGTTAATAATAATTCCTGGGCGTGATAAGAATGTTTTAACCTACAAACTCCTCTGAAGGTTCTCTAGCCTGCCTGACAGGCTCATCCGGCCACATGTGATTGCTCACAGCCTCCCAACCATGAGAGGCACGAGATGAAACCCTCTAAAAACAGGTTCTTTAGAGAAGTTAGAAAACTATAAGTATAGTGGGCTGATTAGAAATTGTGTTGGTGAAGGGTTTTTCATTTGTTGAGCCAATGTTTGTTGCTACGTCTCCACATCCCCTGCCCTTACACACATTAATGAATATATAGAAGAAATAAGTATTAACCTTTGATATTAATCATGTTAGACCTTAGGCTAAGTAAATTCTTTCCTTAACTAAAACCCACTACACCGTCACCCTATGTCACCCTATAGGAATGTAACTTTATTTGGGTGGTGTCTGTTTTAAGAATAATCACCCCTGGAGAAATAAGTATCCTGGTTGACTGACCGCTGTCACAAGGAGAGGGTCGTAAATTGTCAGCAGGCCCCCTGGCCAGAAGATGATGTAACACCCCTAAGACCTCTGTATACATTTGTATGAAGCACCTGACTTTGATAAAAGTCAGGACTGCTGACCCCGCGTGACTTTTGCATAACACCTCAGTGTATAAAAGTAGACCATGGAAAATAAAGAATCGGGATCAGTTTCTCGAAATACTGGTCTCCCCATGTCGCTCTCTCTCTCACTCTGGTTGAGTCTCCATCTGGAGCGCGGAACCCGCCATGCTTACTAATTATGCCTGGGCTTCTAAGATCCGACCGGGGAGGCCTCAGTGTCTCCTCTCCTTCAGGAGAACGGAAGGATGCCTGCGGCCTACGTAAGTGGTGCAAACTTCTTGTCTTGAAGTTTTATTGGTCTCCCGCGTAAACCAAGCTACTCAGCCTCTTTTCTCCACTGAATTTTCCTACTGAGCTATCTTTATTCTATTACTCTTTATATCTTTAATTAATATCTAATTGAAGCTATTGTATCCTGATCCTCGCCTATGCCGTCTCTCCTTCGAATACCCTGGATCAGCTGGGGCTGGACCCCGGCAGCAGATGGTGACTGCAGCCATGAAATTAAAAGATGCTTACTCTTTGGAAGAAAAGTTATGACCAACCTAGATAGCATATTCAAAAGCAGAGACATTACTTTGCCAACAAAGGTTCGTCTAGTCAAGGCTATGGTTTTTCCAATGGTCATGTATGGATGTGAGAGTTGGACTCTGAAGAAAGCTGAGAGCTGAAGAATTGATGCTTTTGAACTGTGGTGTTGGAGAAGACTCTTGAGAGTCCTTTGGACTGCAGGGAGATCCAACCAGTCCATTCTGAAGGAGATCAGTCCTGGGTGTTCATTGGAAGGACTGATGCTAAAGCTGAAACTTCAATATTTTGGCCACCTCATGTGAAGAGTTGACTCATTGGAAAAGACGTTGATGATGCGAGGGATTGGGGGCAGGAGGAGAAGGGGAGGCCAGAGGATGAGATGGCTGGATGGCATCACCGACTCGATGGACATGAGTTTGAGTGAACTCTGGGAGTTGGTGATGGACAGGGAAGCCTGGCGTGCTGCAATTCATGGGGTCGCGAAGAATCAGACACGACTGAGCCACTGAACTAAACTGAACTGAAATCTCCCAAGGAGAGACTGGAACTGCTCAGCCTCCTTTTTTTGTGATCATATTCCAATAGTTTGCATCCCCTGTGGTGCGGTGCCAGTGGTTGAATATAAGCACCCTTAACAACGATGCCAGTGACAGCTCTGGGTCAGTGTTGGCACTGAGGCCTGTTGTCCTGGGCTCCAGTCAGGACGCCCCGGGAGGTGGGACTGCTGTCAGGAGCAAGGGGACCTCCGGCCACCTCTGCCCACTCCCCTGTCCTCATTAAAGCTTTAGAGAGGAGAGGAAGTGACAGGCTCTTGTCCTTCCATCTTCCAAAGAGCATGCTTCTGTATAAAAGATGCCCTAAATCCTTTGTTGATGTACACAAGCTGAGTGCGCTTCTTGGAGGGCTCGTGGCCAGTGATGCAAACAGGTGACAGACGCACATCGTCCACAGTCTATGCTGAGTCTCGCCCCCGTTTCCAAGAATAAACGCATTAATCTGTAAACTTTCAGCAGGGCCTGAGTCAGGTAGGCCGGCCACCTGGAGCAGCGGCTGGCTCCCTGACGCCTGCATCAGTGGGTCGGGCTGAGGCTCAGGACCAAAGGAAAAGCTTTCCGTAAAGAAGAGATGCTCACCGTCCTCAAGACTGAGGACAGGCAGATTGGAGTGAAGAGAGAAGGGAAGCCCACCGATGCGTCAACCACAGCTCGGCCAGAGCGGTACTGCTCCCACCTCTTCCTGGGCCACGCCTGCCGGGAGCCCAGCGCATGCGCAGGGCCCCCGATTTCCGGGCCGGGTGTGCGGGAGTGCTGGCGCAGACGCAGAAGCGCGCAGACGCAGAAGCGCTCAGACGCTCATGAGCGGGGTGGGGCGGGGTGGAATAAACCTGGCGTGTGTGCAACGGAGACTCACGCAGCTGTTAGGGGTGAGTCCGCACACATCTAGACAGGCAAGATCCACACACGTCTGACCCAATGGAAAGGCAAGTTGCAGAAATGTCTGTACAATATAACGTACTCTCCACGAGGAAGAGAAGAAAGAGTGTGAGAGAGGGAGAGAAGTTTGCATGGGCCCAGAAGAAAATGTCGGGAAAACACCACGCACTCATGATGGTAATATTGAGTTCCCGAGTGGTGAGAGGCAGATGGCGGATGGAATTCACAGCTTTTTCACTTTTTAGCTAATATCTGCCTCTGATGTTTGAGCTTTGGTAGCTCCTCTGAATAGCTTCTCTAGTCTGAAAATGGCACCACCGGAAAAAACTGCCGTTCGTGATACGAAAGGAAGGCGCTGGCTGTTTCCGTCTATAGAGGTGGCGTCTTCTGCAAAGTGGCCCCTGGGCACACACCCGCCCCCACGGTGTGCGTTCACTTCAGTTCCCCAAGTCTGGGACAGACCTGATGCGAGTCCTCACGAAGGTCCTTCCACCAGCAGACATCTGACAGAGTCCTGTCACCTGGAGCCTGGGGCTCTTAGAAACCACCAGAGGCGGGTCTCCGCTCGTTTCTGTCTTCTCTAGCTCTGCCTCTGGAGATCGCAGGTGCGATGCTTTGGCACTGTGCGATAT
Source organism: Bos indicus x Bos taurus (assembly GCF_003369695.1). Taxonomy (NCBI): domain Eukaryota; kingdom Metazoa; phylum Chordata; class Mammalia; order Artiodactyla; family Bovidae; genus Bos; species Bos indicus x Bos taurus. Next base: position 267,144 of record NC_040079.1, on the reverse strand, counting down.
TCCCCTTGGAATGAGGCGGTTTGACTGAGCATGGGGTTTATTAGAAATAGATTTTGTCTATCTGTGGCACAAATGCCACAGTTAGGAGTTTGCTCGCAGAAGGCACGCACACACGCACACACACGAGAGCACGTGTGTGCTCAGCCCTGCCCTGGTGAGCAGGTCCCCAGGTTCCATGGAGCGGGGGTGTGTGTCTTGGGAGCGGCAGCCCCCTCCCCACGTCCAGGGGTGCCGGGAGCCCCTGCATGGACCAGGCCTGTAAGGAGCAGTCCCGACTGGTGCCAGTGCCCGGGAGGCGATGGCGTCCAGAGGCCTGAGCTGCCGCCCGCCCGCCCCCACCGGCCCACCCTCCGCCGGAGCTCCTCTTCACAGGCGGGAAGGCTTCCTCCGAACGTCCTCAGGATGTTGATGCTATCAGAGTCAGCCAGCAACAGACACGAAATGGGTTTTATTCAAGCGGCCACGCACGGCGGCTGGGGCACACTCCAGGCACACGTTTACAGCACTTTGCAATGACACGTTGGGCGCTTTGGTCACCTCTGTCCTGCTAACGGGGAGTGACAGGCAGTCTCCCCCCTGCTCCCATTGGGCCGGACCACCAGTCCTAGGCTCGTGGCCTTGGCTCCGGCAGCTGACAGACCCCCGGGTGCTCATCCAGCACCCCTGCCATACGGCGGCCCTGAGAGGCTTGCTCGCTGTCTGAGCTGGGACTCTGCTGCCGGGCCCCCCGCGGCTGCCCCAGGCTCTGGGCCAGGCTCCTCTCACCGGGGGCCGGGCACACCCCCAGGGGGCCTCTGCTGGGTGACAAGCCTCCCAGTCTTGCCCAGGCTGTCCAGCCTACTCCTCAGCCCAGCCCTGTGCCCCGGCCCCGCTGCCCAGCGCCGGCCATCCTGACGACAGGCACCCACGCTCAGGTCTGTCTGTGATGCCCCAAGACAAAGGCTCCATGGTCTTGTTGGTAAGGGGGGCCTGATGTCACAGAGCGGCTGGAGAACTGAGCGCAGCAGCAGAGAGGCGAGAGTCCCGATGTGGCGTGAGCAGGGCGGGGCCGCGGGGCACCCAGGGGTGCGAGGCAAGGGGCCCAGCTGGGCTTGCAGGAGGCTCCCTGGAAGCCTCGGAGTGGGTGGAGGCCCACGTGTCCCGCACCCAGCGGGGTGGACCGCCCCTGTGACTAGGGGTGGGAGACCAGCGGTGGAGGTCATGCAGAGACGGGGTAACCACGTCCCTGAGGGCCAGCGCCCCAGCTCAGGCCTGCGCCCCCCGAGAACTGGCGCTGAGATCAGAAACCCCTTCCTTCTTCCACAGTCGCTGGACCCAAGTCCTGGGTTCCACCACTGTGGTCTTTGTTATTCTCTTTGGAAATGGGCCTGTCTGCCAAACGTGTGAAGTACAAAGTGCCCGGCTGCTGGCGTTTGACAATCGTGAGCTTTAAGTCCCGGGTGTTTTGAGGTCCCCCAGTCCCCCGGGGGCTCAGCTAGGCCCGGCTCCGGGGGCCAGCGCCGAGTCCGCTCGGGCCCCCACTGAGGCACCCTTAGATGACCGAGGTCTCCGTCTGCAGCAGGGACGGGGCCCGGGAGCCGCGGGGGCCCTGCAGGGCGCCGTCGGAGCCGGTCCTGGAGATGGACGAGCTGTGCAGCCGGTAGTCCCGGGCGGAGGGCCGGCTGGGCCACAGGCCGCGCCACGTGCGTCTCAGCTCGCTCTGCACCTGGAGCGGGGCACGGCCGCACGGGCTCAGCGGGCGGGAGCCGGGGGCCTGCAGCCCCGGAGCAAATCTCCCCCTGTGGCCCGCTTCTGGGTGTGGAAGCTGTGATGTCCGTGGACGGAGTCAGGCGGGCTTGGGAACCAGGAGGGGACAGGGACTCGGGGAGTGCCAGAGAAGAGTGCTCTGACCCGGAGCCGGAGGCAGCTGAGACGCACGGGAGGGCTGAGCGGAGAGCTATGGGCACTGGCAGTGGCATTGACCCCGGCAGGGTGACCCCCAGAAGGTGGGCCCGCTCCAGATCTTTTCAAGTGAAGTCGGTCAGTTGTGTCCAACTCTTTTGTGACCCCATGGACTGTAGCTCACCAGGCTCCTCCGTCCATGGATTTTCCAGGCAAGAATACTGGAGTGGGTTGCCATGTCCTTCTCCAGGGGAGCTTCCTAACCCAGGGATTGAACCCGGGGCTCCCGCGTTGCAGGTGGATTCTTTACTGTCTGAGCCCCCAGGGAAGCAGGTCCTTTAGGGGTGTTTTAAGGAATCCCCCACGAGCCGGGAGCCTATGCTTCCCTGGGAGGCCAAAGGACTCACCTCGCTGTTGAGGAAGCAGTAGAGAACCGCCACCACCAGGCCCTGAAAGGGAGAAGGTACTGGTCAGAGGCCACCGGTCCACCCCCCGCCACCCCAACCCCCGGGACTCGTGGCCCCGCCCACCGCACCTGAAAGGATCCTAGGCACAACTCGAACAGAATCTGGTACTTGGAGGAGATGCGGATGGGAAAGACAGCGAACACCATGTAGTGGACTCCAAACAGCGGGATGAGCAGCAGGGTGGACTTGGCCAGCCTCCTGCAGCGGAGAGAGTGGTCATGCTCTGGGCAACCGAGGGCCTCCCTACGCAGCCACACCTCTGCCCATCCCAGGAGAGTGTGCAAAAGCAGGGGCAAGCACCACTCTGCCCCACAGAGCAGTAAAGCCCTCTCGGGAATCTTGGCCAATCGGAAAGGGCGGCACTGGTCTGAGCAGGTCAGACAGCCCTGTGTGTCCCTCGTTTAGAAGCAGAGACGGGGCAAGCATCCCCAGCATCCAGAGGATGGGGCGAGTTTTAGTTTCAGATCCAAAGAGCAGATGCTGCAAGGCTGCCCCTGGGCACAAGTGAGACCGTGTCCCCCTGACGGCCATGGACAGGTCCTGCGGGCGACCCTGCTGTGGGGCCCAGACATCTGAGGAGTGGGAGAGCTTGGACCCTATTTCACTTCCCTGCCGGGGAGCTCTTACCCTCTTAACCAAAGAGCAGACTTTCTTCTCACTGCAGTGGTGTTGAAAGCAAGACAGCTGAACTCAGTCCTACCTGCCCCCAAGCCTGTCCCACGCCCCAACCAGGTACAGGTCATTTCCGCTAAGTCAGCATTTCCCAGGCCCCAGCACCGGCCCCGGCACCACCCGAGGCCATGCTGAAGTGGGCCTCCTCCGACTCAGCGTCCGGGTCTCAGTGCTGAGTCCTTCTTCAAGTGCACAGAGGTGCTGCAGCTGCTGAGCGGAACCCCCTCGGAGAAACTGCTGTGAGCCAGGAACTCTCACAGCTGCACACAAGAGTCATCGGGGGGGCTCTTCAGACTTGGAATCCAAACTGCACCCCATCCAGTTACGTCAGGTCTCTTCGGGTGACCTGGCCTCTTCCCGGGGGAGTCCCCGTGGCTGTATCTGATGCAGTGACCCCACCACGGTCTGAGGGTCAGGAGCCCTGGGGTCACCGGGAGGACGGGCAGGCAGGCAGGCAGGGGCTGGGCCCCCTCATGACCCCAGCAACCAGCCACCACCCGGATGACCAGCCTCATCCTGGCAACGTGGAGGGAACCAAGGGAGGGGTGCCTCCGGCTCCTCCCCACCTGCTCTGCTGGGTTGGCACCACCCAGTACTTGGCAAGACCCTGATGCTGGGAGAGATTGAAAGCGGGAGGAGAAGGGGATGACAGAGGATGAGATGGTTGGATGGCATCACCAACTCAATGGACATGAGTTTGAGAAAACTCCAGGAGATAGTGAAGGACAGGCAGCCTGGCGTGCTGCAGTCCATGGGGTCACAGTCAGTCAGACACAACTGAGCGACTGAATTGAACTGAACCGAATACTCAGAAAGAAGTCACCACTTTGCTGACGTGTTTTGAGACACCTACAGAGTTCACAAGGGGTTTCCTTGTATTGGGTGATCTGCACAAGCTCTGCCCCAGCTGCACGCGTGACCAGGGCCTCACTGGGCGAGGAGGCCTCAGGACCCCCCACCAGCATGTACAGGCCTGACCGTCTGACCATAGCACACGGCAGTCTCGCGGGCTTCAGCACCGCGGCCGGTGTCCACCCGGCAAGTGAGGCTGAGGTTCTGCAGGGACCAGCCCATTAGGCAGATGTCAGAGAGACCTGCCTGGACTCCTGCAGTTGAGACTCTGCTGGTCTCTAGAAAGGGGGCTTAGAGGTGGGACTCCTGTGCCTGGGGATCTGCCACTTCTGTTATGAGATGGAGACAGAAAACACACCAAAATACAGCCAGGCGAGCATCACAGATGTGCTCTGCCTTTTTTGTTATTCTGGAAAAAGAGTAGATTCTATTATCCGCATCTTCAGGGTCTGCAATTCCTGCCCCCATTTGCCTGAACCCAAGGCTGGACCAGCTGCACCAGCCCCTCCACACTGGACTAGTTTTAGTTACACTCGAGTCGCAGACTTTATTTTTCTTTATAAATTCTTGATAGATTTACAGAGTCTTCCAGTTCCTTTACAGAGTTCTCAGTCCTTGTTAATTAGCTGGATGAGGGTGGGTGATTACTTAAACTCTGCTCTCTTTCTAATGAGGGAGATGATATCCACCTTTCTGTTACCATTCAGGCAACAAACACCAGTTCAGTTCAGTCACTCAGTCGTGTCTGACTCTTTGCGACCCCATGAATCACAGCACGCCAGGCTTCCCTGTCCATCACCAACGCCCGGAGTTCACTCAGACTAACATCCATCGAGTCGGTGATGCCATCCAGCCATCTCATCCTCTGGCCTCCCCTTCTCCTCCTGCCCCCAATCCCTCCCAGCATCAGAGTCTTTTCCAATGAGTCAACTCTTCACATGAGGTGGCCAAAGTACTGGAGTTTCAGCTTTAGCATCAGTCTTTTCAATGAACACCCAGGACTGATCTCCTTTAGGATGGCCTGGTTGGATCTCCTTGCAGTCCAAGGGATTCTCAAGAGTCTTCTCCAACACCACAGCTCAAAAGCATCAATTCTTCAGCACTCAGCTTTCTTCACAGTCCAACTCTCACATCCATACATGACCACTGGAAAAATCATAGCCTTGACTAGACAGACCTTTGTTAGCAAAGTGATGTCTCTGCTTTTCAGTATGATGTCTAGGTTGGTCATAACTTTTCTTCCAAGGAGTAAGCATCTTTTAATTTCATGGCTGCAGTCACCATCTGCAGTGATTTTGGAGCCCCCCAAAATAAAGTCTGACAGTGTTCCCACTGTTTCCCCACCTATTTCCCATGAAGTGATGGGACCAGATGCCATGGTCTTCGTTTTCTGAATGTTGAGCTGTAAGCCAACTTTTTCATTCTACACTTTCACTTTCATCAAGAGGCTTTTTAGTTCCTCTTCACTTTCTGCCATAAGGGTGGTGTCATCTGCATATCTGAGGTTATTGATAGTTCTCCCGGAAATCTTGATTCCAGCTTGTGCTTCTTCCAGACCAGCCTTTCTCATGATGTACTCTGCACAGAAGCTAAATAAACAGGGTGACAATATACAGCCTTGACGTACTCCTTTTCCTATTTGGAACCAGTCTGTTGTTCCATGTCCAGTTCTAACTGTTGCTTCCTGACCTGCATATAGGTTTCTCAAGAGGCAGGTCAGGTGGTCTGGTATTCCCATCTCTCAGAATTTTCCACAGTTTATTGTGATCCACACAGTCAAAGGCTTTGGCATAGTCAATAAAGCAGAAATAGATGTTTTTCTGGAACTCTCTTGCTTTTTCGATGATCCAGCAGATGTTGGCAATTTGATCTCTGGTTCCTCTGCCTTTTCTAAAACCAGCTTGAACATTAGGAAGTTCACGGTTCACGTATCACTGAAGCCTGGCTTGGAGAATTTTGAGCATTACTTTACTAGCATGTGAGATGAGTGCAATTGTGTGGTAGTTTGAGCATTCTTTGGCATTGCTTTTCTTTGGGATTGGAATGAAAACTGACCTTTTCCAGTCCTGTGGCCACTGCTGAGTTTTCCAAATTTGCTGGCATATTGAGTGCAGCACTTTCACAGCACTTTCACAGGATTTGGAATAGCTCAACTGGAATTCCATCACCTCCACTAGCTTTGTTTGTAGTGATGCTTTCTAAGGCCCACTTGACTTCCCATTCCAGGATGTCTGGCTCTAGGTCAATGATCACACCATCGTGATTATCTTGGTCGTGAAGATAATCTGAGTCGTTATTAAGTACAAGGCCCACATGAGGTGTTACCTGGACCCTGTGGTCAGACAGGGAAGACAGAACCAAATATAAAATGCAAAGACGTGTGGCCAAGGAGAAAGGTCAGGGTACAAAAGAGGAGAGTGGACAGACACTTGGATACCCAGCTCTCCAGAGGCTGTGCACACTGGCGGCAAGGGAAGCACCCAGCCTGAACAATGGCCTTGGCGACGCTGCCCTTGGACAGGTCACTCCAAGTCTAGGGGTCCCTGTAAATTGGCCCAGGGCACACTCCTGTGGCTAAAGGAGACGACGTGGGGTCATGTGTGGGTCCCCAGGCCCCAGTTTCTCTGCTCTGCACACACGTACTCCAAGTTGTCAGGCCGCGTGCGGCTGCTGAGGGTGGTTCGGAGCTGGCTCAAAACACATACTCACTTGTACTGTGACTGGTCGTTGCCACCGACATCTGGGGACGTCAACTTCTGCAGTAAAATTCGTATAATGCTAACAAAAAGGATGAAATTGACCTGCACAAAAAGAGATGACATTTCAGGGTGTGAAGTCCCCCTGCAAGGGAGGCGGCGAGGCCAGGATGTCTGCAGCTCAGCCCCGCCCAGGGCCCCACTGGCTCAGGAGCGCCAGTGCCCTGCCCAGTCAGGTCTGCTCCCCCTGCCCGCCCCCCAAGTCAGAGCAGGGCAGTCTGTCTGTGGCGTCACCTATGTGTTGACCCCAGGCTGCAGCAGTTTAGTTGAGAACATTAAGACGTGCATTCCACAGATGGAAATCCAGTTCAGATCCAAGGCTGCACACTTTGGGGAGCTGACTGTGCCCCCCTCCAAAGGTGCATCTCCCTCTTGCCCTCCCCTTCCTCCTGATGGTGGGCCGAGCCACCCGTGGTAGAGCTCAGCCTGGGATTCTTGTCTCGAGAGGCTGAGTGGAACGGGGCCGTCTGTATTCACCACAGGGCTCTCTGCCCAAGTGCAGCCTGGTGGTAACTCAGGTTTCCACACAGAAGTCACTTACTATAATAGAAATTAAAATTGGTGTTCGTATAACCCACCAAGGAACACTGTGGTCATTGGTATCCCAGCAACTATTGAAGAAAGAGAAGGAAAATCACATTATCACGGATTCCATCTACAAACGAAGCATAGGAGGATAACACAGGCCTGTGGCTGCACCCCTTCCGAGGGGCTTGCCAAACCAGCCGGCACCCCCACCCCCGCCACGATGAACCCCTGACTCACAGGTTTGTTGGGTGGTCCCTCCTGACCGCCACGCCCTGTCTCCGGGAGGAAGCTGGGACAGCAGGCTTGTACAACGCCCCCCCCGATTGCCTGTTAACTCACACCCCTCCCAGCAGAACAGACCCACCCTTGTTCTGGAGCCTGGCTGGTTCCGACAGGAGGGTGTGGAGTCCTGGAACTCAGTGTGGCCTGTCTAGACCTGCAGCCCCGGCCTCCCCTGCAGGTAGAGGCCCACGGCAGTGCGTGAGCAAGACTGAGCTGGAGAGCTGCCCAAAGAGCCAGGGACAGAAGCACACCAATAAACTGGACCTGTGTGAGCGCCAAGCTTGGGGTGTTTGTTACTGGCAGGGGGCGGCTGGGAGGGGGCGGCAGGTGGACCCGGGCCCGCATGAGGCACAGCAGCTGCTGCGCTCCACGGTGGGAGCTGGGGTGCCTCAGGCTAGGCACGGCCTGCCCCACCGTGCACACAGCAGAAGCCTCTGGGCCTGGCCCAGCCGCAGGGCCTCAGAGGGCTGAGCCCGGATGCCCTCCTGCTGGGCTCCCACTTGGCTCCGGGCCACACCAGTCTCCCTGAGACGTAGCTCTGTCTCTGCCTGGCGGACCCCAGGCCCCGCTCCACGGCCAGCCCCCATTCAGCTCCACCTGCTCCGTGGCACCTGTCCGAGGTCCCCACCCTGAGTCGCCCCCCTGAGTGTCCAGAGGCTGCCTTCTGCCTAGACACAAAGCTGCCCTCCGGCTCCCCAGGCCCTCTGTCAGCAGCGCTCCCCCTCAGCCACAGGCACAGCACTCACCCCGTGTCCTCCAGCAAGAGCCGAGCCACAGTCCACGCACCCGTGCAGACAGTGGGGATGCCTGCAGAGAGACACCCGGTCACCCCGGCCCGGCACTGGCCACCTGGACCAGCCCGATGGGGACGCACACGGGAGCCTTCGTGAGCCCCCTGCCAGCAGGGACAAGGGCTTTCTGACGGACAGATTAATGGAAACTCTTCATAAATATGGAGAAGGCAATGGCACCCCACTCCAGTACTCTTGCCTGGAAAATCCCATGGACAGAGGAGCCTGGTGGGCTGCTGTCTACAGGGTTGCACAGAGTGGGACATGATTGAAGTGACTTGGTGGTGGCGGCAGCAGCTTCATAAATACACACAGGCTTACCCTCATGCCTTACTAAGCAGTGAAGATAATTAAATACGAGTTTGAAGGCTTCACAGGCCTGAAACGCATGTGTTTCTGGATGTTGGTACCAACGTGCTGGAGAGGCTGTGTCCCGACTTGGCAGAGACCTGAAGGGGCGCCCCTCACTGCGAAGGTGGGGCCCGCAGCTTCACCCCTTTCCGATTCCAGCTTAGGCAGAGCCCCACTGATGAGCGCGTTAGGGGAACCTCGCTGGGGACGGTCTCCCTGCTCCTTCTCCCAGGCTCCTTCTTTCTGGTTCTCCCCCAACCCCCCGCCTCGGTTGGGGTTCACCCCAGGAATGAGAGTCACAGTGGTTTTAAACCAGGTTCTAGGGCTTCCCTGGTAGCTCAGCTGGTAAAGAATCCTCCTGCAATGTGGGATACCTGGGTTCAATTCCTGGGTCGGGAAGATACCCTGGAGAAGGGAAAGGCTACCCACTCCAGTAAGAATACTTAGAATTCCATGGACTGTGTAGTCCATGGGGTTGCAATGAGTCCGACACGACTGAGCAACTTTCACTTTCATTTTCTGGCTCCCAAAACATTAAGGTGTTGACTCCCTTCTTCCGGGGCAGCCCAGGGTTTTTCTGAGCGGAGAGCGTCTCTGTGGGTAGGTCCGAGCCAGGGGCACCTGGCAGGCAGGGGGAGTCCTCACCCCATCCGATCAGGAGGTAGGCCCGGAAGCGCCGGCCAGGGGCGAAGATGACCGCGAGCAGGGTGTGGAGGTAGAGCCCCTCCACCAGCAGCCAGTAGAAGTTGGCCATGATGCAGTACTGGAAGAAGACCAGGCTCAGCTTGCAGCCCACCTGCACGGGGAGGGGCCGCGTGAGCGCGCGCCACCACAGGCCCGGCTCCGGGCCCTGCTGTGCAAGGAGCGCGGAGGTGCCTCCCGGAGGCGCGAGAGTGTGCGTGTGCGCGTCCGGCGAGGCCTGCAACCTGCGGAGGGCGACACGGGCCGGGCAGACGCACACCACGCCCGAGGGGACGGTCACCCTGGGTGACGCGTGGGGCCCGGCCCCCCTCCCCCTGCCGCCTCGTCCCCACTAACCCTCCGCTCACTCCCACTTCCCTCCTCTCTCCCTCCTCACTGTGTACTCTTTTTTTTTTTTTTTTTAAGTGGGTCAAAAAAAGTTTATTTTGAATATTTAATTAAAAAAAACCATACCTATAAGGTGTGCTACAGAAACTTAGATACAAGGATTGCATATAAAACCCAACCTAACCGTGGTAAAGCAAATGCACTTCAGGAAAGAAAACGCGTCCCTTGTGGTCACTGAGGTCCCAACACCCGAGCAGTTCCACAGGGTCACTCGGGAGGCTGCTGAGCAGGCCTCCCAGCCCCTCCCGGGGGACGGGCTCCCCACAGCAGCCCAGGAGAGCTTCACTGTGTACTCTTAACAAGAGACAAGAAGTAAAGGAAAAAACAAGAGAAACCACCAAACAAAATATTTCCTCAGGTGTTTAGAAAGGGGAAATTTAGGCTTTAGGTCACTAAGCTTATATAAATGCACCGAAAACAACCCCCAGCACGTTTAGTATTCTGTATCTTTACAGCCTGCAGCCCAGATACATACTTGTGGACGGATGGGCTGGATACACTGAGACGTGCGGATAGACCCGCCCACGTGCACTTGGTGGGCGGGCAAGAAACGCCTGGCAGCCCTTCAGGCAGGCGCGGCTGCACATCTCCAGGCCGCTCGCTGCCGGTGCCTGGCACTAGGTTTCTCTCGCTCTGTTTCTTTCTAAGGCGGTTAAGCTTTACCAATGCCGAGTGTGGGGCGGGGGCCCGGCATGTGGAGGACAGCAGGGCTGGGCCCGGTAAGTGGAAAGAGGCACGCTAAAACCCATCGATGAGACCCCGGGACTGGCGCCCCTCGCTGGAACACTGACAGAGGCCGGCCTGGGTGTCGGGGAGAAGGAGCCCCCCATCGATGAGACCCCGGGACTGGCGCCCCTCGCTGGAACACTGACAGAGGCCGGCCTGGTGTCGGGGAGAAGGAGCCCACGCCCGAGGGTGGAGGGGCCCACGGTGAGCCCTGCTGGCCGGGGCAGGGGCATCCTGCACACCGGGCGCCCACGGCGACCAGCTCTGCTTGTTACAACTTAAATACATGTGCCCTTCACTGCCTCCAGCCTCTCTCCAGTCCCCCCTGACCGAGTGGTGGCAGAAATAGAAACCAAGGTGTGTCTGTTACTGGCGGGATGGTCGCACAGACTACGTCACACCTTCCAGATTCAAAGTAAGAGACCCTGGGACCCTGGTAGACTCAGAGTTTCCAAGATACACTGTTGAAGGAGGAAAAAAGACAAAGTGTGTTTAACATGATTCCAATTCCTTCTTCTTAGTAAAAGGTTTAAAATGCCATGTCTGCACTTCTTCACTGCAGCTCATACGCCATCAACACACTCCAAGGGCAGAGGCTCTGGGGTGAGGGGCTGTCTGCTGACCTTCAGTCGTGGGAAGGCCGAGAGGCCAGCGGCCAGGACTGCACCCTGCTTGGTTCCCAGCGGGTCCTTGGCCAGTCCTGTGCCGTCTGGGAGCCTCTACCACCCACGGCAGCCAGGCGTGCAGGGCGCTGAGCCCCAGGGCCTGCAGGAGGTCCTGCTGAAGGTCAGCTTCGGGTGGCCCTCGGGTCGCTTCTTTTCTCCAGACTGCAGCCAGTTTCCACGGTTTGGATGAAACCCAAGCCAAGGAGCAGCAGGGAGGCGCCCGTGTGTGTGGGCTGGCCTTGGTAGGGACGGAAGCCGGGTTCTGTCTCTAGGTCCACTTTATGAGCCAGTACAGCTGGCTTCTTTGAGGGCCAACCCCTTGCAAAGGACGAGGAAACTGCACCCACATCCATGACTGTCCAAGGCACAATCCGGGGTCACACCTGGGAACGCTTGCCTCTCGGGCCCTATGGGGACATAAGCAACTCCCTACGGTGCTGGGGAGACTTACAGCGTCCACAGGTGCTAAGAGCAAGCAAACAGGAGATCTTACTTAAATGTGTGGAAGTGACGGCTGCAGGGCTGGGGAAGGAGGCTTTGTCACCTCTGCGGGCCTGAAGCCCGGAGCCCTCACTGCTCAGCGAGCAGCAGAGGTGAGGGCCACGGCCACGGCCACTTTCGTGGTTTCTGGTGTCTTGTGTGCCAGCTGCCCCACACTCGAGGACGTGGGCTCCCCCAGCACCACTCAAAGCCCCTGTCTTCAGAGCTGTCCTTCCAGGGTTGGAGCCAAACTTTCTTGATGGGAAAGAATGTGAAGAGTGTGTGTGTGCCTGGGTGTGGGCACACATGGCTATGTGTCTGCATGCACGTGTGTGAGCACACACTGCTGTGTGTCTGCATGCACATCTCTGAGCACACACATGGCTGTGTGTCTGCATGCACATATGTGAGCACACACATGGCTGTGTGTCTGCATGCACATCTCTGAGCACACACATGGCTGTGTGTCTGCATGCACATATGTGAGCACACACTGCTGTGTGTCTGCCTGCACGGGTGCACCTGTGTGTGTTGACAGGCTCTGCTCACTTCCCTTTCTCCTGCTCCCTCTCCCCTCTCTGCCCCTCTATTCTATCCTGGGCTGTGGAGCCCAGGACCCTCGGCAAAGTCAGGCCCCCAGCCCAACCTCCTGCCCTCCTCTCTGGGAGTGCCCCTGTTCAGATGTTTCGGACCTCTGAGTTTGCCCCTAACGCTCCAGGCAGGTGGGACTCGGGGCAGGGACATCCCAGTTCCCATCCCTCCACCCCCACCTCCCTCAGCCTGGAGCCGGCCAGGTCCTCTGTCTACACAGCAGGACAGCATACTGCTCAGGTCAAGGGCCTGGTGTCCATGAGTCCATCAGGGTCACTACATCCTTTAATGAAGGAGGAGCTAAGTAAGGAGGGCTCCTTGGAGCAGAGTTCTGAGTAAGGCAGAGAAGCAGCAGAAGATTTCTCAGCAGGAGGAGAACTGGGTCTCCCGGGTCCTGGCCTCTGGGGGACCCCCGTCTGTGCAGAGGAGACTCCATCCCGGGACAAGAGCCCAGGGCTCCCCTTCCACCTGGGGTGGGACGTCCGAGTGGAGGGCCGTGCTGCTGATTTTACTGTTGCAGTCAGTCCACACGCCTCGCGGAGGGACTGTCCCCAGGGTATATTAACCTGCGGGCCGGGAAGCAGCTGCTCTAGTGTGGTAAAGGCTTTACTGTCTTAGAAAGACCCTGATTCAGACTTCTTCAGTCCAGAGGAATGGAGTCAGCAGATGGGTCCATCCATGCCGGATGCCAGTGGAAAGCCGGCTCTGGCTCCGCGTGGAAGAGCCGACCTGACCGGGTGACATGAAGAACCCGGACGAGGGAAGCACTGGACCGCGGCACACTCCATGAATGCACCACACTGAGCTTCCTCCTAAAGCCCCACGAAGTCCACCGCATGCCCCGCCTGCACCGCACAAACTCCCAGTCCGGGCGATCCCTGCGCGGCCCATTCACCGCACTGTGTCCCGGGCAGGTGCCAGGGCCACGCTCCCCCAGGTGGTACCCGTCCTGCCAGCTGGAAGCATCCACCGCTCAGAATCCCGGACACAAGGGAGAAAACGGCGTCGCACGTGCCCACCCGTGTCCCTTTCTTCCAGCCCCCAGCTGCTGCTGGTCCCTTCGGCGGTGCCCTCGAGCAAGTCTGGTTTTGCCTGCATCAGCGCTCAGGCCGTGACCTCCCAGCGGGCAGTGCCTGTGCCCCCACTCACGGCACCTGCCGCCCTGAGTTGCTCTGAGCGCAGGCCGGACCCCACCCCACCTTGACCGGGGCCTCGGTGAAGCCGGCTCTTGACCTCATCACAGACGGAGGTCGGTGGCGGGCAGGAGTAAACAAGGCTGCCTAGAGGGCCCGGCCCCGTACAGCCTTACCCAGGAGGATGGCAGGTCCAGGCAGTGCAGCATCCCAGAGCTGGAGTACAGCACGTCGTCCTTGACCAGCACCGAGACGGCCCGCAGGATGAAGGACAAGAACAGGTTCAGGTGGATGTAGTTCCGGGTGCAGTGCAGCTTCCTGCCGAGGGGAGGTGGGGGGCGCGTGGGGGAGGGGCGGGGGGCGAGGAGGGCGAAGGGGAGGAAGGATGGGGGGTGGGGGGGTGGGAGGAGGGGTGTTGGGGGGCGGGGGGCGAGGAGGGCGAAGGGGAGGAAGGATGGGGGAGGGGTGTGGGGGAGGGGTGTGGGGGGATGGGGGTCGAGGAGGGCGAAGGGGAGGAAGGATGGGGAGGGGTTTGGGGGGGCGGGGGGCGAGGAGGGCGAAGGGGAGGAAGGATGGGGGAGGGGGGTGGGGGAGGGGTGTGGGGGGACGGGGGTCGAGGAGGGCGAAGGGGAGGAAGGATGGGGAGGGGTTTGGGGGGGCGGGGGGCGAGGAGGGCGAAGGGGAGGAAGGATGGGGAGGGGGGAGGGGGGCGGGGGGTGAGGAGGGCGAAGGGAGGAAGGATGGGGAGGGGGGGAGGGGGGCGGGGGGTGAGGAGGGCGAAGGGGAGGAAGGATGGGGACGGGGAGGAGGGAGGGAGGGGGTGTGGGGGGGAGGGAGGGAGGGAGGGGTGTGGGGGGGCGGGGTCGAGGAGGGTGAAGGGGAGGATGGGGTGGGGGAATGGGAGTCATGGGAAGAGGGAGGAGATGGACAGTTAAACACTTCGACAGATGCCTGTGTGGCTTTAATCTTAAAGCTTCTTTTTTATGGAAGTGAACAATGTTGAAGACTCTTGAGAGTCCCTTGGACTGCAAGAAGATCCAACCAGTCCATCCTAAAGGAAATCAGTCTTGGGTGTTCATTGAAAGGACTGATGTTGAAGCTCCAATCCTTTGGCCACCTGATACAAAGAACTGACTCAGAAAAGACCCTGATGCTGGGAAAGATTGAAAGTGGGAGGAGAAGGGAACCACAGAGGATGAGGTGGTTGGATGGCATCACCGACGCAATAGACATGAGTTTGGGTAGACTCCAGCAGTTGGTGATGGACAGGGAGGCCTGGCGTGCTGCAATTCATGGGGTTGCAAAGAGTCAGACACGACTGAGCGACTGAACTGAACTGAACAATTTAAGTATTCCTTGTGTATTTAAGATGGTTTCTGCTTTGCATTACGGTACACATTTTTGGGTATCAATATTGCCCTTTGTTTCTGACTTTGCACCTTAGAGCAGAGTCCTAGAAACAGGGCTTTGGGATAAATGTGGACAGCACAGCCACGGCGCATCTGAGCCTGCAGAAGCATGCCCCACTTCACAGATGTGAACACCATGTGTCTCTGCAGCAAACTTCCTGCAAGACCACCTCAAAGGACCTGTCTTTGAACAACTTTATGTGGTATTTGCTTCTCTAAAACATGTTAAGAACATTTTGTTTATAATCATTTTACAACACATAAATTCTGCTTTGGAGAAGACTTAATTAGATATTTGATTTAACTCTGACTTTTTATTGTTTGGAGACAAGCTGTTCCACACAAATGAACTTCCAAGATCATTAAAACATTAACTCCTTAAGTTGAAGTAGAGTTTACAAATTTGAAGGATATTAAAAAATATATTCTAAGCAGACTTCCACCTGTGGCTCCAAAGAGAAACTTATCTGACCTCTCTCCCATGTCATCCGTGATTTAAAAAGTTGTCTACAGAGCTCTGGAGGGCAGCTGAGGTGGCTGGGATCTAAAGGACTAGGGCCCTGGTGAGGAGGGAGCATCAGGCACTGCAGCCTCCTCTCATCTCCTGGCTGAGGGTTAACCCAGGTTTTAGGGCACAGCGCTGATTACAGAGCGGAGGCCCAGAGCTTGTAACAGCGTCACCAGATGGAACGGACGACAAAAGACGTCAAGGGCTTTCAAGGCAACAGAGTGGAGAAAAGGAAGCCACAGGGAGCCTCAAATTCTGCAGGCAGTTACCTAAGAGATTTTCCTTCTCTTTTTTTCCATTTCCCAAGGTGTTCATTTGTTGGATGAGTAGAAGGATTCCTAGGTTTTCATCTGAAACCCCTAAAGGGCTGTGACTTAGGAATAATGACAAACCAGCCTTCAGAGAGCCTAAAATGCGGCCTTAGATTGACTCAGTCCCTGCCTGGCTCAGGCTTGTCTGCCCATCTTGCTAGAAAGAGTAAATCCTCTCTGTGGTATGATACCATCTAAAGCCTCTATGATTTAATTATATGTAACTTCAATAATCAATTAATAAATATGCCAGAAATAGTACCAAATGATCAAATGCAGTTAAAAATGGAAAAACAAAAATAGAATAGATAGAGATCCAGATACTGGTATTTTAAGACATGACTATAAAATGTCTCTGATTAATATATCCAAGAAAATTAGAGGATGGTGCGCTAATAAATATTTCCCTTTACTTCTGACTTAGTGCCGAAGAATTGATCTTTTGAACTGTGGTGCTGGAGAAGACTCTTGAGAGTCCCTTGCACTGCAAGATCAAACCAGTCCATCCTAAAGGAAATCAGTCCTGAATATTCATTGGAAGGACTGATGCTGCACCTGAAGCTCCAATACTTTGGCCACCTGATGTGAAGAGCTGACTCACTGGAAAAGACCCTGATGCTGGGAAAGATTGAAGGCAGGAGGAGAAGGGGATGACAGAGGATGAGATGGCTGGATGGCATCACCGACTCGATGGACATGAGTTTGAGCAAGCTCCAGAAGTTGGTGAGGGACAGGGAAGCCCTGTGTGCTGCAGCCCATGCGGTCACAAAGAGTCCGACACAACTGAGTGACTGAACTGATACTGGCTAGAGGATGGAATTAATTGTAAAAATCAAATGGAAAATTGAAAATTTTAAAAAACCCATGAAATTAAGAATTAAATAGCTGGGTTTAAATATTAGATCAGACACAGTAAAATAGAGTATTATTATAAGTTGGAAAACAGATTGGTAGACTGTGTCTAAAGTCCTGCATGCATGTGCACTTAATCGTGTCTGACTCTTTGCAACCCATGGACTGCAGCCTGCCACACTCCTCTGTCGATGGGATTTTCCAGGCAGGAATACTGAGCAGGTTGCCATTTCCTCCGCCAAGGGATCTTTCCAACCCAGGCATCAAATCTGTGTCTCTCGTGTCTCCTGCACTGACAGGATTCTTTACCACTGAGCCAGCTGGGAAGTCCATGTCTAAGGTAGAGAGAAACGAATTAATGGAACATAGAAAGAAATAAGAGGAAGTATACAGGAAATGTTGAAAATATTTATCATGTGAAAATGGTGTTTCAGAAAGAAAGGAGAGAGAGAATAAGGTAGAGGAAATATTTGAAGAGCTGCTGGCCAAGAATTTTTGAAACTGATAAAATATAATAACAGATTAAAGGAATTCCACTAACCCCAAGAAGGAGGATTACACAGAAAACCACACTAAAGCCCATGACAGCAAAAGTGCTAAAAACCAAAGACAAAGAAAAAAATCTTCAAAGGACCCAGAGAAAAAGACTCATCCTTCAGCAGCATTATGGTGAGACTGGAAGCTGACTTTCAAAAGAAATAACGATGTATATCTTCAAAGTGATGAAAAAGTGTAACTGCCAACAAAGAATTCGGTCCTCTCAAAAATATCCTCAAAAGTGAAGGCAAAATTAAGATGATTTCAGGCAATCAATAGCCATGAGAATTCATTGCTGGGAGGCCTGGTCTCCTAAAAGGAGATCTTCAGGGAGGAAGTTGACCCAGATGGAAACGTGAAGATGCAGGAAGGAAAGACAGACAGATGGGCAATTCTAAACAAATACTGCGTTTGAAAATAACAAAAATAGTGATCACGCATGTGGCATTTAAAATATGTGCACAATTAGAATACATGACAATGACGCAGAAGTCATGAGGCTGAAGGGAAGGCTTGAGTTACCTGGAAGAGATGGAAATAGTAACTGGAGGTTAATGCCTGTGAGACACGGATGCACTTAGTTAACATGAGGTGGAAACCAGAGGAAGAAGCACTGAATATACGACTAACGATCCAAAAGGGAAACACTGGAATAATAAAAACACTTGACAACTTAAAAACAAACACGAATAGAGTGCAGGGGCCACAGAACAGCTGAGACAATAGCGAAGAGATGGAGGCAGACTGAAACCGCAGCTTGCCAGCAAGCAGTCGGAACGTGAGCGGAAGACACTGTGTGCACGACTAAAAACAGACTGGAAGTAAAGAACAAATCTCAATTAAGTGGAGCTTACAGAACACGCAAATGTAAAATAGGGATGAATCTTGCAGATATCAAAGAAAAGAAGGCAGACATAGCTACACTAATGTAGACTTATTTTTAAGGCAAGGCGCGTTACTAAACACGGACAGCTTACAGGAAGACAAAACATGAAACGGGGGTGCCCCTAACAAGCAAACAGTGAAATAAATAAATGGAGATATAGTTAAGTCCACAATTATAGCTGGAGATTTTAATACACGTCTCTCAGTGACTATAGAACACGTGAAAGTGTTAGCTGTCCAGTCGTGTCCGCCACTCTGTGACTCCACGGACCATAGCCGCCGGGGAAGTAGTTAAGCGAAACAGTAAAATTTAGAATATTTAAATAACACGATTGATAAATGATGGAAATGATATATGTAGCACACAAACCAGTAACTGTAGGATTTGCACTGTCTTAAAATGAAAATGAAACTTTGACTAAAAAAGACCAGATTCTGAGTCACAAATCAAATCTTAACAAATTTCAGAGGATTTAATTCATGTGGTATGGTCTCTGATTACCACAAGTTGAGCCAGAAATCATTAGCAAGCTGAATAGAAAACTAATAACAGATTGGAAATTAAACTATAAAATTTTATAGTTAAAAGATAATCAAAAGAAGAGCTTAGAAAAACTATGACTAAATGATAATGAAAAACACATCTTTAAACTTGAAAGATGGGAATGAAGCAGATCTGAGAGGGAAATTTGTAGATATAAATAAAAGCAGTTTAAACAAAGGAAGGCTGAACATCTAACTTAACAAGCTAGAAAAAGAACACCAAATCGAAACCAGAGAACACAAAAGGAAGGAAGTAATGAAGATAAGAGGGCATGTCAGTAAGTTAATAAATGAGCATACAAGAGAAAAAAGTCAAAAGCTGGTTCTTGGAAAACACTGATAAAACTGATAAAACTTTATACAGTATGATTCATCAAGATACAAAGAAGGAAAATAACAACGACCAGTGTTGTTCAGTGTCTGACTCTTTGCAACTCCATGAACTGCAGAACACCAGGCTTCCCTGTTCTTCACAATCTCCTGGAGTTTGCTCAAACTCATGTCCATTGAGTCGATGATGCCATCCAACCATCTCATCCTCTTCACCTCTTCTCCTCCTGCCCTCAATCTTTCTGAGCATCAGGGTGTTTAGTCAGCTGTTCTCATCAAGTGGTCAAAGTATTGGAGCATCAGCTTCGGCATCAGTCCTTCAAAAGAATATTCAGTGTTATTTCCTTTAGGATTGACTGGTTTGATCTCCATGCAGTCCAAGGGACTCTCAAGAATCTTCTCTGACACCACAGCTCAAAAGCATCAATTCTTTGGCGCTCAGCTTTCCTTATAGTCCAACTCTCACATCCATATACGACTACTGGAAAAACCATAGCTTTGACTATACGGACCTTTGTCAGCAAAATAATGTCTCTGCTTTTTAATATACTGTCTAGGTTTGTCATAGCTTTTCTTCCAAGCAGCAAGCATCTTTTAATTTCATGGTTTGCTGTCACCGGCCACAGTGATTTTGGAGTCCAAGAAAAGAAAACCTGTCACTGTTTCCCCATCTATTTGTCATCAAGTGATGGGACCGGATGCCATGATCTTAATTTCTTGAATGTTGAGTTTTAAGCCAGCTTTTTCACTCTCCTTTTTCACGTTCATCAAGAGGCTCTTTAGTTCCTCTTCACTTTCTACCATTAGAGTGGTATCATCTGCATATCTGAGGTTGCTGATACTTCTCCTGGCAATCTTGATTCCAGCTCGTGATTCATTCATTCCAGCATTTTGCATGATGTACTCTGCATATGAGTTAAATAAGCAGGGTGACAATCTACAGCCATGATGTACTCCTTTCCCAATTTTGAACCAGCCCATTGTTCCATGTGCATTTCTAACTGCTGCTTCTTGACCTGCATACAGGTTTCTCAGGAGGCAGGTAAGGTGGTCTGGTATTCCCATCTCTTTAAGAATTTTCCACAGTTTGTTGTGGTCCACATAGTCAAAAGCTTTATCATAGTCAATGAAGCAGAAGTAGACATTTTTCTGGAATTCTCTTGCTTTTTCTATGATCCAACAGATGTGGGCAATTTGATGTCTAGTTCCTCTGCCTTTTCTAAATCCAGCTTATACATCTGGAAGTTCTTGGTTCACGTACTGTTGAAGCCTCATTTGAAGGATTTTGAACATTGCCTTGCTAGCATTTGAAATGAGTGAAATTGTGCAGTAGTTTGAACATTCTTTGGCATTTCCTTTCTTTGCGATTGGAATGAAAACTGACCTTTTCCAGTCCTATGGCCATTACTGAATTTTCCACATTTGCTGGCATGTTGATTGCAGCACTTTAAAAGTATCATCTTTTAGGATTTTAAATAGTTCAGCTGGAATTCCATGACCTCCACTAGCTTTGTTTGTAGTACTGACTCCCATGGCTCACTTGACTTCACATTCCAGGAGACGACTCTACACATGGACATCACCAGATTGTCAATAGCAAAATCAGATTGATTATAATCTTTGCAGCTGAAGATGGAAAAGCTCTATACAGTCAGCAAAAACAAGACCTGGAGTTGACTCTGGCTCAGATCATGAGCTCTTTATTGCAAAATTCAGGCTTAAATTGAAGAAAGTAGGGAAAACCACTAGGCCATTCAGGTATGACCTAAATCAAATCCCTTATGATTATACAGTGGAGGTGACGAATAGATTCAAGGGATTAGATCTGGTAGAGAGAGTGCCTGAAGAACTATGGACAGAGGTTTGTAACACTGTACAGGAGGGGGTGATCAAAACCACCCCCAAGAAAAAGAAATGCAAGAAGGCCAAATGGTTGTCTGAGGAGGCCTCACAAACAGCTGAAAGAAGAGAAGCTAAAGGCAAGGTAGAAGGGAATGAAATACCCAAGTGAATGCAGAGTTAAAGCCTTCTTAAGTGAGCAATGCAAAGAAATAGAGGAAAACAATAGAATGGGAAGGACTAGAGATCTCTTCAAGAAAACTGGGCATACCAAGGGAACACTTTATGCAAAGATGGGCACAACGAAGGACAGCAAGGAGCTAACAGAAGCAGAAGAGATTAAGAGGCGATGGCAAGAGTACACAGAACTGTAGAAAAAAGATCTTAATGACCCAGATACCCATGATGGTGCGGTTACTCACCTATAGCCAGATATCCTGGAGTATGAAATCATGTGGGCCTTAGGAAGCATTACTACAAACTAAGATGACCAATACCAGGAATGAAAAAGGAGGTATCAGTATAGCTCTTACGCACGTGAAAATATAAGAGATATAGATGAAATGAACAGATTCCTTGAAAAATACAGCTTATAATTAACATAAAGAGAAACAGAGAATTTGAATCATCCTATGTCTGTTTTTAAAAAATTGAACCTAAAAATAAAGCCTTCCCACATGACAGTCCTCCACCCAGATGGCTTTCCTGGTGATTCCACAAACGCTACAGAGGAAGCAGCGCCTTATTCAACCTTCACTGTCCCACAGAATAGGAAGGACGGCACTTGCTCATTCACTTGTGGGCCAGCATAACCGTCAGAGCAGAGCCTGATTTTACAAGAAAGGGAGTTATAGATTAAATTCATGAGTGTAGATACAAAAGCCCTAAAGAAGACATTAGTAAACTAAACCCAGCTACATAGTAAAAGGATAGTACATAGAACAACCAAGTAGGAATGAAAGGGAGATTTAATATCAGAAAATCTCCCTATATAATTTTCACATTAAATGAACTTATGAGAAAAACCCCCTACTTATGTCAATATATGCAGAAAAATTATCACAAAATTCATAACCCATTCATGATTAAAAATTCAGAAAACTGGGAATTGAAAGGAGTGTTCTTAATCTGATAAAGAGTATCATCAAAATATCTGTAGTGAATTTCCTGCTTTACAGTGAAATACCTAAAGCTCCCACTGTGAGCTCAGAAATAAGGGCAGGGGCTCTGCTACCGTCACCTCCAGTCACCAAGACATGAGCCGCACATGGAAGAATCCAGATGGATTTACCTAATAAGTATAAAATTCATAAATTAAGCAAGGCTGCTGAAGCAAGATTAACACACAGAAATCACTTCCTTTTCTGGAAAGTTAATACACACATGTATACAAGAGCATAAACAAGGACTTTGGCATGACTATCAAAAGACGTCCAAGACATTTACTCAGAAGACCACAGAAGAGTACTGAAAGAAATTAAGAAAGCCCAAACCAAGGGAAGGAGCTCCTAGAGTCATGGCTGGGTGATTTAAAATGGTGAAGGTGTCCAGTCTGTCCAAGCTGATCTACAGATTCAATGCAATCCAAAATGAAATCTCATCAATTTTTTTTAATGGCTACTGACAAACTGATCGATTATGGAAGTGCAGATGACCAACCTCTTCGTAATGAGAAACAAGAGTTGACAGGCGTACATTGCTGGAAATCAGGGCTCGTTATAAGGCACAGTGGTTATAGCCACGCAAAAATGGCAGGGGAGAGAGGAAGGGGCAGACAGGACAGTGCGCAGTCCTGCTGCCGCCGCCGCGGTGCCCTGGCACAGGCTGGCTTTCCAGGCAATGGCCTTGGAGAAGCTGAATACACACACAGAGAAAGCACGTGAATCTCAACCCCTACCTCTCACCACCCACAAAAACAAACCACCCGTGGATCATAACCCAAACACAAGAGGTTAAACAATAAAATTTCTAGATGGTAACAGGCTTAGGAAGCTCTGACCATAATGACAAAGAGTCAACAGACTTGATTAAAATGAAGAACTTTCACTGATCAAAAACCTCATCAGGGGAGTATAAAGTTGAACCACAGTGCTGGAGATACAATCTGTAATTCCCAGGGCTGACAAAAGGCTGCACTTCAGAACTCCTAAAAATTAACTTAAAAAAAAAAAGAGAGACAGCTGAATAGAAAAATGAGCAAACACTTGAAATGGTACTGCAAAAAAAAAAAAAAATTAAAAAGTTTCCAAACATGATATCATGATCCACCAGGGAAATGCAAATTAAAAACACAGTTCTATATTATACAGACCCAACTGCATGGCAACAGCTTTTAAAATTGGGATAACAAATGGTGTGGGAGATGGAGTAGAAGGAATCTTCACTCAGCAGGTGTGAGTGTGCAGCACCCGGAGAGAAAGAGTGTGTGCATGGCTATGATCAGGCACGACGTATGATTATAAAACAGATGGGAATATAAGGGGAGGCGTGCACACACTCACACACCCGAAGAAGTGTGTACATGTGTGCAGGAGACGGCACATGCTGTTCACAGCAGCACTGCCTGTCGTCAAACAGCTGCCCCGAGCTCCATGAACACTGGATGAGTAAGTGAGCCGTGTCATCTTCACACAGGACAACCACGCGCAACAACGCGGGTCCATCTCCCTGCAAAGTGCTGAGTGAGGAGCCCCGAGACTGCGCATGCCTCCCGTGAGTTCTAAAAGAGTCAAATTAGCGCTGCAGTCAGAGCTCTGAGTCGCCATCACCTGCTGGGAAGTGGGAGCTGACGGACAGGCGGTGTCCCAAGCCCGGCTCTGGGGCTGCTCCTGCTGGGCCGCGGCCTGGGCGCTGAGCTCGTGGGGAGATGGGTCTCAGCGTGGGGAGCCCTACCCAGGCCCTGCTGCAGGCTTCACTCAGGGAAGGCTGTTCTCTGTGTAACGGACCACAGGGGCCTCAGTAGTGAGGTGTGCTCTGCGTGTGCAACAGACCCATGGGGCCTCGGTCGTGAAGTCTGTTTCATGCGTGTAACACGCCCACAGGGTCTCAGTCACGAAGTCTGTCCCACATGTGTGACACGCCTGCAGGGCCTCGGTGGTGAAGCCTGTTCTGCGTGTGTAGCACGCCCGCAGGGCCTCAGTCATGAAGTCTGTTCTGTGTGTGTAACATGACTTAGTAATGAAGCCTGTTCTGTGTGTGTAACACGCCCACAGGGCCTCAGTAGTGAAGTCTGTTCCACATGTGTGACACACCCGCAGGGCCTCGGTGGTGAAGCCTGTTCTGTGTGTGTAACACGCCCGCAGGGCCTCAGTAGTGAAGCCTGTTCTGTGTGTGTAACATGACTCAGTAGTGAAGCCTATTCTGCGTGTGTAACATGACTCAGTAGTGAAGCCTGTTCTGCGTGTGTAACACGCCCGCAGGGCCTCAGTAGTGAAGTCTGTTCCACATGTGTGACACACCCGCAGGGCCTTGGTCGTGAAGCCTGTTCTGTGTGTGTAACACGCCCGCAGGGCCTCAGTAGTGAAGCCTGTTCTGTGTGTGTAACATGACTCAGTAGTGAAGCCTATTCTGCGTGTGTAACACGCCCGCAGGGCCTCAGTCGTGAAGTCTGTTCCCTGTGTTTGGCACACCCATGACTGTGTGAACAGATTCCTGAAGGTGAATGGGGTGCATGTGGCTGTGGATCCGACCCTGCCATCCCCTGTTCAGCAGCAGGGCCTCCTTCTCAAGTTGCTACAACTGGGATCAAGAGCACTCACCTGGTGGAGGTGCTGTAAGGACCAAATTATTAATAACGACCCTGAGGAAACGCACAGCACGGGCTGGAGCAATCACCGCAGCTGCTCCTGGGCCCGTGAGTAAAGGCCCGTGAGCACATGCTGGACCCCGGGACGCGGTCAGGAGCACAGCGACCGACCGCCCACGACTCCCGCGCAGAGCTGGGCCCTGCGCCGGCTCCCAAGTCTGCACGCCCCTGGACGAACGAGACGCTCCCTCTCTGTCTGCAAAGTAAGGTCGTGGTGGCTCGGTCCTTTCTCAGCCTCTGGGCTGTTTTGGAGAACAAATGTTTGGTGACCGCAAAGAAGTCTGTTTCTTGGGTGTGGTGACCAAGACAATGGGGCGTGTTATTTTTATAACGTGGGTTTTAGACTCAGCTGTCTCACAGCTCTCTGGGGGTGGCGTGACCAGGCGGACAGAAACCCAGACGGAAGGTGGAGCCCAGCCTGCAGCTGTTCCTCACTGAGCCAGCGGCGCAGTGACTGCCACTGCAGGAGTGTGCTGCCCGTAACCAAGCATCTTCTCCTGCAGAGAAGATGGTGTTTGATATGCATAAAGCCACCTGAGATCCTCCTCACGGGTCATGACCGTACTTGCAATAGTTAAATAGGCCGTGAAGGACAAACCCGAGGGAGACTGTTGATGTCAGTGTTAGTCGCTCAGTCGTGTCCGATTCTTCGTGACCCCACGGACTGTAGACCGCCAGGCTCCTCTGTCCATGGAATTCTCCAGGCAAGAAAATCAGAGTGGATAACCATGCCTTTCTCCAGGGGAATGTTCCTGACCCAGGGATTGAATTTTGCCAGCTGAGCCACCACGGAAGCCCCATACTGATATCAAGTATATGGTTTGCTCGAGATAGGAGCTCTGAGTTTTTTCTCATTCAAGTTACCCTGTGCCAGCTTACCTCCTTAAATTTTTTTTTCTGTATTAACAATTTCTATATTTTAAAATGTACAGTTAAATATAGAAGATAGCAGAGCAAATAGTAATAATATTATATCAGTTTCTTAAAAGAGTTTTTTTTATCATATACAACGACAGGTCTTCCCTACACTTTTCAAAGTGCAGTTCTGGATTAAAGGCACTGCCTCATTCTTCTTGAGAATGATCAGCCACCTGTCACACCTGAGATGCCTGAACGGAGAGAAGCACCAGCCAACAGCTGCTGGGATCTCGTCTACATGCTCCGTTGCCTCCACTCACTCATTTTCTTCCAAGAATGGATCTCCTAATTTTTAAAATTCTCCATTTGCTATGCCACTGATGTTATCTGAAGGCTGACCGACACCTGATCTACATTTTAGCAGAGAGAAAGAAGACGTGGTGTGTGGAGGAAAAGGAAAAGGAGGGAGTCTTGCCAAGAGAGCACCCACACGGGGCTGGAGGCCTGGAGGCAGCGGGCCGCCCACGTCTCAGCCGACGGAATCTGAGCTCTGACCACCTACTGTCTGACAAAGGTGCCCAGAAGGTCTGCACAGTGTCCCCGAAATCAGGCGCGTGTGGGCCCCCGACCCTGAACAACTCGTCACAGTCTACGCCATGACGACACCATTTCCCTCTGTGTCAGGGCCAGTCCCAATTCCTGCCGTCTTTAACAACCCGCGGCTTCTGCCTTTACCAGCCTCCAACTCCTTCTCCTCCCTGGAACCCTCTCAGGTTTACCCGAATCTGTGTCTCCCAAGTTGCAATTCCTAAGACCCCCAAATAAAGCTCTTTGTTGTCTACAGATTATTTTTTGACAGGTGATCAAAACCCTTTAAAATAAGCTGGAGAGCACCCATTTTACTAAGGCTAGTGATGCTTAAGACATGGATTTAACCTGAAAGTAAAAGCTTTTCTCAGGTGGAAGTGTCTACACCTCCTTCACACCCCACCACCAGCCACAAGACGTCTGGCGTTAGCTCCAGAGACAGTGAGGGTCCGGGCGCAGGGGAGGAGCAGGCTGAGTAGGGAGCGCCCCCTACACGCGGCGTGGGTCCGTCAGCCTGTGTACTTCACAGACGCACAGAGAGAAGGCAGTCCGCTCCGCATCACGCCGCTGCTATGAGACCGGCCCGGATTTGAACCTGTCCTCCTGAACACATGACACTGTCTCTCAACAGAGCGCCCCCACAGCTTCAACCCGGGCGGTGTTCTGAGCGGGGAGGGGAAGGCCAGGCTGCGTCTGTTTTCAAAGCGTGGCATCAGTAGGGGCTTCACTGGCGGCTCAGCTGGTAAAAAATTTTGCCTGCAACGCAGGTGACTCAGGTTCCATCCCTGGGTCAGGAACATTGCCCTCGAGAAGGGCATGGTTACTCACTCTGATTTTCTTGCCTGGAGAATTCCAGCACTTGAACTGCATTCTTATCCACGGTCAGCATTGTCTCCTCAAATGAGACGTGCAGATCTCAGCGTCAGCATCCTACTGTACCTTTCAAGGGAGTCTGGCCGGCTCGGCACAGAGGAGGGCGGGGGCGTGGTCTCTGCCCCCCTCACGGGCTGAGACAGCTCAGATGGATGCTTTCCCATCTTGTTTTTGGCAGAATCACTCATTTCTGCTGCTTACCTGAAGAGGCAAAGAATTATGCTTCCTGTTGTAAGGGAGATCAGAGACACGCTGTAGCCCAGGGTGTAAATGGCCTTCACCAGAATGTAGAACGTGATCTGAAAGAGAAGGAGATGCGTCCGTGAGCTGCAGCGGGGCCTCCTCCTCGGGAGGGGCTGGGGGGCTGCTGCTGCTGGCATGATGGAGCAGTAATGTCCTGGAGCTCCACCTCCGCCCTGAGCCAGAAACGACACTCAACGCCCACCTGTTCCCTTCCATGGCACCGTGAACCACTTGGCCTGGTCTCCATAAGGCAAACCTGTCTGGAGGGTGCCAGCTGGGGAACCTCAGGAAGCCAGGACGGTGGGCGGCACCTTTGGAGGTAAGCACCAGGCCTGCCCAGAGCAGTCAGCCCTCCAGACGCAGGGACCCGTCTCTGCAGCTCGTGCTCGCCTCTGGGGGGAGAAGCCCAGCCCGGTGGGTGCTGCGCCCAGCCCGTGGTCTTCCCCGAGGTCACCCTGCCCACGGAAATAGCCACTTTCAAGCAGAACCGGGCGGGTCTGACCCGGGAAGACCAGCCTGAGGCAGGATCCTGCCTCCATGGCGCGTGGCTCCCGGCTCCCACAGCGGACCCCTGGTGTGATCTGGGTTAAGTGAATGGGACGGCAGAGGTAAGCGTGAGAGAAACGGCAGATCCTGCCTCCAGCGACCCCGAGGCCCACGGGTCAGCGTGTGTGGGATGGTCACTCTTTGTGGCCTCGAGCTGCAAGGGAGGAAGCAGGGATGCACTGGCCTTCACAGCATCCTTGGAAACCCGCACTGGAGGTCTGCCCCCTTGTCGCCCTGACGCGGGGTCACAGGCAGCACGGGCCTGTTTGGAGCAGCTGCCACCGTGTCATCTGCAGTTACAGTGCAGGCGGGACCGTTGGAAAATGACATATTTCAAGCCCACAGAAAGCACAGAAAACGAAGTGATGAGCACACACACTTGCAAGCAGACCCCAGAAGCGAAGCCACAGCTGAGTAAAACCAGGGGGCGCCCGGGACCCTCCCCAGGCGTGAGGCCCGCAGCGTACCTATAACACACGTGGTCTGCTCTCGGGTCTTGGCGGGGTCGCGGGCGGTCTCCTCTCCTGTAGCCGCCTCCCTGCTGCTCGTCCTCCGCGCCCCATCGCGCTGTTTGCAGTTGCCCCGCCTCCTTTATTATTGTTCAGTCTCTGCTGCGTTTTCCCTTCTCCGCCTTTTTCTCACGTTTCCTGACTCTCAGTGCCCTCTCTGCTTTCTGCGTCCCTGGAAGCACACTCCTCGGGCTCGTCTGATGGGTCTGTGGCCGTGGACCCATCAGGCTTGTTTTCTGGACGGTCTCTTCCCCCTGCGTTTCTGAGCGCACTCTGTGCTGGATCCCGAGAGTCCCAGGCGCGGGCAGAGGCCGCGTCCGCGCGGTCTGCGGCGGGCAGCCTGTCTCAGACTCTCAGCGGCTGGGTGCTTTCCGGGCTCACCGCAGCTGCCTGGCTGGGGATGGCCCTCTGTCCACGGTGCCTGGGTGGCGGGGTCTGTCCCTCCTGCTGGGGCTCCGATCACAGTGACACTGCCGCTCATCCCAGGACCCTCCGCGGCCTGCCCCCTCACCCCTCTGCGGTGTCCTGGCAGTTTCTTTGGACTTTTCTTCCCTGTTCCAGAAATTTCTTTTCATCTGTAACTGATTTTGCTCTTTGATGAATCTACTTGAGTTTCATTTTAAAACTGAAGTGTAATTGATTTACAGTGTTGTCTTGGTTTCAGATGTACTGCACGATGACTCAGTTACACACACATGTTCGTTTCCTTTATAGGTTATTACAGAATACTGGGCATGATTCCCCTGTTGTCTGTTTTACAGACAGTAGTGTGTGTCTTAGTTCAAGCCTCCCCCCGTCTGCTTTGTTAACCATGTTCGCCTTCTGTGTCTGTAAGTCCGTTTCTGTTTCGTAAATAAGTCCATCTCTATCATATTTTACATTTCACATACAATTAATACCACGTGACTTTCGTCTTTTCTGACTTCACTTAGTATGATCATCTCCAGGCGCCTCCGTGTTGCTGCAAATGGCATTATTCCATGCTCTCTGAGTGGCGTTCCACTGTACGTATGCACCACCTCTTCTTAATCCGTTCACCCACCGGTGGACAAACGTGTTTCCATGCCCTGGCTACTGGAGACGGTGCTGTGATGAACACTGGGATGAATGTTTCTTTTCTAGTCAGAATTTTCTCCGCATACATGCCCAGGAGTGGGGTTGCTGGATCATATGGTAGCTCTATTTTGGCTTTTAAAGGAACCTCCACAGTGTTCTCCATTGTGGCCGCACTGACTTACACTCCCACCAACAATGTAGGAGGGTTGCTTTTTCCCCACACTCTCTTCAGCATTTATTTTTTGTAGAATTTTTAATGATGGCCATTCTGACCAGGGTGAAGTGATGCCTCGTTGCACTTTTGATTTCCATTTCCTTACTAATTAGCGATGTTGAGTGTGTTTTCATGTGCCTGTTGACCACCCGTATGTCTTCTTTGGAGAAATGCCTAGGTCTCCTGCTCATTTTTTTATTGGGTTGTTTGTCTTACTGTTTTTGGGTTGCATGAAGTATTTGTATATTTTGGAAACTAAGCCTATGTCAGTCTCATCGTTTGCAAATATTTTCTCCCAGCCGTAGGTCGTCTTTTCATTTGGTTTATGCTTTCATTCACTGTGCAGAAGCTTATAAGCTCAAGCTCCACTTGTTTATTTTTACTTCTGTTTCTATTGCCTTGGAAGACCGATCTAAGAAAACGCTGCAATGATTTATGTCAGAATGTTTTGCCTATGTTCTCTTCTAGGAGTTTCATAGCATCCTGCCTCATATTTAAGTCTTTAAGTCATTTTGAGTTGATTCTTGTATATAGTATGAGGGAGTGTTCTAACTTCATGATTTATATGCAGCTGTCCAGTTTTCCCAATCCCACTTGCTGAAGAGACTGTTTTTTCTCTGTTGTATATCCTTGTCTCCTTTGTTGAAGATTAATTGGCCATCGATGTGTGGGTCTATTTCAGACTCTCTGCCCTGTCTCATTGATCCATGTGTCTGTCTTTGTGCCAATACCATGCTGCTTTGATTACTGTAGCTTTGTGGTATTGTCTGAAGTCTGGGATGGTTATGCCTCAAGCTTTGTTCTTATTCTTCAATACTGCTTTGGCAATTCTGGGCCATTCATGGCTCTATATAATTTTTAGGGTTATTTGTTCTAGTTCTGTGAAAAATGTCATGGGTAATTTGATGGGGATTGCATTAAATCTGTATATTGCTTTGTGCAGTATGGTCACTTTAATGATAATTTTCCAATCCAAGAGCATGTGGTTTCTTTCCATCTTTAAAATAATGTTCACTTCCTTTGTTAGTGTTTCACAGTTTTCAGCGTGTGAGTCTTTCACCTTCTGGGTCGGTCTTTGTTGCTGTTCAGTCTCTAAGTCATGAATGACTCTTTGCGGCCCCATGGACTGCAGCACACCAGGCTTCCCTGTCCTTCACCATCTCCTGGAGTTTGCTCAAACTCATGTCCATTAAGTCAGCGATGCCATCCAACCATCTCATCCTCTGTCATCCCCTTCTCCTCTTGTCTTCAATCTTTCCCAGCACCAGGGTCTCTTCCAATGAGTCAGCTCTTTGTATCAGGTGGCCAAAGTATTGGAGCTTCAGCTTTAGAACCAATCCTTCCAGTGAATATTCAGAGTTGATTTCCTTTAGTATTGATGGTTTTAACTCCTTGGTGTCCAAGGGACTCTCATGAGTCTTCTCCAACACCACAGTTT
This sequence comes from Bos indicus x Bos taurus, assembly GCF_003369695.1. Taxonomy (NCBI): domain Eukaryota; kingdom Metazoa; phylum Chordata; class Mammalia; order Artiodactyla; family Bovidae; genus Bos; species Bos indicus x Bos taurus. The sequence continues at coordinate 236,536 of NC_040079.1, read as the reverse complement.
GAAAGCATCAATTCTTTGGCACTCTGCCTTCTTTATAGTCAACTCTCACATCCATACATGACTACTGGAAAAACCATAGCTTTGACCGTATGGGCCTTTAATACACTGTGTAGGTTTGCCATAGCTTTTCTTCCAAGGAGCAAGTGTCTTTTCATTTCATGGCTGCAGTCAATTTCTGCAGTGATTTTGAAGGCCAAGAAAAGAAAATCTGTCACTGTTTCCATTGTTTTCCCATCTATTTGCCAGGAAGTGATGGAACCAGACACCAGGATCTTAGTTTTTGAATGCTGAGTTTTAAGCCAGCTTCTTCACTCCCCTCTTTCACCCTCATCAGGAGGCTCCTTAGTTCTTCTTCACTTTCTGCCATTAGAGTGGTGTCATCCGCATACCTGAGCTGTTGACATTTCTCCTGGCAATCTTGATTCCAGCTTGTGATTTATCCAGCACAGCATTTTGCATGATGTACTCTGCCTAGAAGTTAAATAAGCAGAGTGACAATACACAACCTTGACATACTCCTTTCCCAATGTGGAACCAGGCTGTTGTTCCCTGTCCGGTTCTAACTGTTGCTTCTTGTCCTGCATACAGGTTTCTCAGGAGGCAGTAAGGTGGTCTGGTATTCCCATCTCTTTAAGAATACTCCACAGTTTGCTGTGATCCTCAGAGTCAAAGGCTTTAGTGTAGTCAATGAAGCAGAAGTAGATTTTTTAGAAGAATTCCCTTGCAGTTTCTATGATCCAGCATATGTTTGCAATTTGATCTTTTGTTCCTCTGTCTTTTCTAAATCCAGTTAGTACATCCGGAAGCTCTCAGTTTACATACTGCTGGTTAGTCTTATTCGTCAATATTTTTTTTTTTGATGTAATTTTAAAGAGGTCATTTAAAAAATTTCTCTTTCTGATATCAATATTTCATCGTTAGCATAAAAGAATGCAATAGATCTGTATACTTTGCTTTTCATTATTTTAGTTCTATTTTTTCCCCCTCAGAGCAGGTCCTTTTTGGAATATCTTGTCTTTGGTTATTTTCAATTTCCTCTTAAAAAAAAAACATTTTAAAATGAACTTATTTGTATTCTGTGCTTGATGAATCCACTGTCTCCAATGCTGGGGATATGACTTCACTGTGTGTGACCTGCTGACTGGTTCACAGTGCTTTCTTCTTTGCGTGCATGCTAAGCCACCTAGTCGTGTCCGACTCTGTGCAGCCCTATGGACTGTAGCTGCCAAACTCCTCTGTCCATGGGATTTCCCAGGTGAGAATACGGGGGTGAGTTGTCATGCTTTCTTCCAGGGGATCTTGCCAACCCAGGGGTCGAACCCGTGTCTCTTGTCTCCTGCGTTGGCAGGTGGGCTCTTCACCACTGGTGCCGCCTGGGAAGCTGCTTTGTGCAGTTTGTACATTTAGGCGTGAGCTCATCTTTGGGGTTGGTTTACGGGAATGTGGGAGGCCTGGGCAAGGATTTCCTTCCGGGAGAACCTGTGTTTGCATCTGCCAGGCCCCTCAGTGCTGCTGATCAGGAGGGCTCTGCCTGCATGTCTCAGCTCAGAGTCTCCTTAGTGAGCAGCATAACAAGAAACCACCCTGCAGGAAGGCACAGCTGGGGTGACATCCCGGGGAAGACGGGCATCCAGGAAGGAGGACAGCCCAACAGCGAAGCTGGCAAAGGAATCCTATGGGGAGCCCGAGTCCACTAGGATCAACCAAGTCCAGTGGAAATAATAAGATAACTTTTTTTGTTTACAAAATTGGTGATAACTGAAAGAATATGAAAGTGCTGGTGAGGGTGTTCGCTAAATCACATCCATTTCCAGTGAAAATGCACATCAGCACATTTCAGGGAAAGCTGTTTGACAACATAATTAAAAACATCCTCTTCATACTTCACATCCTTTAACCAAGAATTTGAGATTGGCACCCAGATTTGTTTCGTTAAAGTAGTAAGATATTAGAAACAACCTAAGCTATGAACTAAACTCAGCATATTTATAAAACAGAATATCACACTCCCTTAACAATCTTGTTTTTGAAGGATGTTGACTGACTTCAGAAAATGTTCATGATATATGATACTTTGTAAAACAGAAGAAGCCGGGTGTACATTAGGTACACTGGCAACGTTGAAGTAAACACATGAGCGCCGGGAAGGCACGGGGGTGGGGACTGCCCACGCCTTCCTCCTGGAGGGCCCCTCCCTGTTCACACTGCCGCACCGTGCAGTAAGAGGAGTAGAAACAGGAACGGTTGCACGCTAACCACACGCATAGCAGAGGCTGCTCGGAGGTCGGTAATGGGCCGCCAGTCTTCAGTTCCCAGCAAAACTACTGGCAAGCTCCCAAGGGAGAAAATACCTATTTTCTGTCATCTGTAACACCTATAAAGAAAGACAGTGAAGTCGCTCAGTCATGTCTGACACTTTGCGACCCCATAGACTGTAGCCTACTAGGCTCCTCCATCCATGGGATTTTCCAGGCAAGAGTACTGGAGTGGGGGTGCCATTTCCTTCTCCAGAGGATCTTCCTGACCCACGGATCGAACCCAGGTCTCCCACATTGTAGGCAGACGCTCTACCATCTGAGCCACCTTTTAACACCTATAATCTGCACCGCAAACCTCATGAAACAGAGCTGAGCACAAATACTTGGGGGAAATGCAACGAGTCCAGTGCTCACCCCCCTTCTAATACCTCTGAAATTAGAAGGCCTTGCTCCCCTTCAGGGTGAGGGACCCATCTAAACGCTCCTTTGTAGTAATTTCTTGATACAGAAAAGATTCATTCTACATGACTGGCTGAATTTAATATTCATCTGTGACACAGTCAGGATAATAGGATGACACCCTTTCCAAACTCATTCTTATGAACTGTGAATTTATAGCAGTCTTACAACTAGACATCTAGTCTAGTGATGTATGAAAAGGATGTTTTTAATTATATTGTCAGTTAGGACTTGTTTTCCTGAAGCCAATGAAAGGTGATAAAAGAACATGTAGGATACTCTGCAGTTCTTAACTCTTTTCTTTGTAACCCTTTGGGCATCCACTAAGCTTGTGGTCCGTGAAAAGTCAGCTCAGAGAATACACTACTTAGCTGATGTTTGATTGCATGGGGTTTGGAGTCAGACAGGCCACGTCTGGCTACACTGTTGATGAGCCTGGTAGTCTCTGCCAGCTTCTGTCTGCACACACGGCCTTTGCAGACCCTTTCAAGTGTTCAGAATTGTGTATCACCCTAACCTGCGCACTGCACACGTGTGGACCCTTGTGGTGTCATGGGCAAAAAGCCACGGAGGGCATCTGCTGCAGGTTTTGCTGTTTTCCCTGCAGTCCCAGTAAGTTTTCACTGTCGCCTAGCAGAAAACCTTTACGTGTGACCTGCAACGGTGTTTATGCAATTTTATGCACAAGTTTATGCAATTGAGTTTCAGACTTGACATCACATCCCCTAATCTTGACCAGGGCATCTTAGGGAGGAAGGTGACCTCTGGGGCTTTCTCTGAGGCTTCTCCAAGGGGTGTTGGAGTGAATATTGGGGTGAACAGAGAAAACTCATTAAAAACAGCAGATGAGCCTTGCACACAAGAGCCGTGGCCTGAGCCGTCCTGTGAAGTGACCGTTCTGTTCCCCTCCATGGGCAGACGTTGCTCACCGTCTCAGGGCATCTCTCGGAGGACCGGTGAGGGGGTCAGGCTGGCCCGGCTGTGGTTCTGCTGCTGACCGTGTCCAGCACGGGGCCCCTGCTGTCCGTCAGCATGTGGGTCAGAGGCCACTTTACCCTGAACCGTTAAAACCCTGTCATCCCGAAACAAGGGCGCAAACCTAAAAACCCAGTCAGGCAGCTAATTCAGCCACAGCCCTCGGTCAAGTGGCTGCTCCGCTTTGTTTTCCCTCTGCTGAATGGATGGAGTGCACGTGTTTCTGAAACAAGGGAAGGCCTGAGTTCTGGCTGCCAGTACCGCCCTGGAACAAAGTGACCTCGCCTGGCACAGAGCGGGCGCCAGGGGCCGGGGACCCCCGCGTCTCCACCAGTGATGTGACTCAGCCCAGGGAGCCCGGGAGGGCAGGCGGGTCCCTGCTGGGTCAGAGCCAGGGCCCCTCCCGAGTCAGGGTCCCCGTCCCTCCGCTGGAGCATCTCCTAGTGTGCAGACAGTAGGAAGGGAGGCCTCAATGCATCCCATTCGTATTCAATGCTGTATTGTTCTTTTCCCAGAGAGCCCTCAGATTCGCGAAGCTTGAGGCCTACAGGATGATTCCTGGGAGTGGAGAGCGGGGAGAACTTTGCTGGGGGCACCTGATCTTGAGGGGCTGAAGCTGCAAAGATGACTATCAGGGAACAGAAAGGTCAGTCCCAGTGCGGCCGAGGTGTCCCCCAGCGGGACACCCAAGGGCAGGTGGGGGCCACGTTTCCAGGGCCTCAGCATGAGCAGTACACATGTCTGCACGACTCGACCAGGGGAGATGCTCCAGTGTCACATGAAACAGGCACGAGTGTGAGACTTCGATTTACTTGGGAAAACGCTCTACAGCGTGTCACCGTCATCGCATGATCAGGCGGTGGGGGGAACACGCCAGGGAGCTTGCCCTTCTCGAAGCTTCGGGGCCTTGGCGGGGCGGGCTGCAGTGGGCAGCGGGGATGAGACCCTGCACGCTGGGCCGTCGAGGCCCTGCTGGGAGGAGATACCGCCCCTTCCCCCACCGTCACCCGGGGCGGCCTCCCGCCCCCCAAGTGCGTGGGGCCAGGTGGCGAGTGAGTCCCCCGCAGACCCCGCTGTCCATGCGCACCCGCCGCCTGGAGCTGCCGGCAGAGCCCTCCCCAAGGCGCCCCGTGGCCTGGCCTGTGTGTGCAGACGCAGAGCCCTAACTGTGCGACGCAGCCTCTGCTCGACCTGCCAGGCCTGCTGTGCATCTGCTGTCCCTGGGACTATTAATAACTCTCGTTCTCTCCTGAGAGCCCAGGTTTGGCCAATATTTTATACAGCCACCCTATTTATAACCCAGTTGTGGGTTATGCAATCAATTCCGAAGGTGACAACCAACACTTAAAAGAAGGCAGCACGGAAAATGTGGCTTTGTGGAGTGTCTGTGTTGGCTCACAGTGTGAAACGCATTTCTAACTGTGGATGTCAATCAGCAGTCGAAAGCCCCGTGGCTGGACCAGAGACTTGATTCGGGAAACTTCTGATTACAGCCTGGCCCGGCCCGTTGCCTCACCCCGCAGCTGAGGCACAAACACCCTGACGTGTTCTCTTTTGAACCTGCGGAAGCCCCGTGCTTCAGTACCTTTGTAACACAAAAGCTAATTCATTTCCGCAGACCTTTTGGTAATGATTAACCTGTGTACCTGGGGCCCTGGGAATGCAAAGGAAACCACCGTTGATACTCAGTGTCTGTCTGGGACAGGAGCCACTTGATTAGAAGGCACAACCCCTGTCTCTGGGGAACGTAGGACATACAACGTCCTGTTGGATGAACAAGACTAACACAAACCCTGAAAAATGGATGAGTAGGCGCTGACCTGCGCTTCTAGCTGCAAACTCAGACCGAGCGGCCAAGGCACAGCAGGGGCCAGAGGGGCAGGGACCCCTGGTGGCTGGCAGGAGGCAAGGGTGGGTGGGGGGCTCGAGGTGGGGGGCGTGGGGTGCTGGGGACACCGGGATGTTTCTGGATGGGGGCCGGGGCCGTCCAGGCTCCATGCAGAGGCATCAGTAGTGCACGACACTCACTCTGCTTGGCAGCTGCTCCGAACACGCCGGTCCTGCTGGGTCTCCCAGCTCCTCTGAGAAGGCACCGCAGGGACCCACGCACGCCGTCCTGTGGGGCGGCAGGTGGAGGGCGCAGTGGGCAGTGTGTGCTGCCCACGGCAGGACGCAGAGTGGGCTGGCCAGCCCGGGCCTCTCCTCGTGGTGGCTTTGGCACAGGGCAGGGTTTTGGAGCCTGTGGACCAGCAGCAGGGCCAGGAGGTAGCCTCTGTCTCCCGTGCAAGGAGGTTCCTATTCTCACGTCAGAGATGGAAGCTGGGGGCTTCTTCATTTTAGAGGCCTCCAGAAACACAGCCCCGCCCGTCTTCAGGGCCTGTGGTCCAGGCTCAGTTCCAGCTCAGGATTCGCTGTGAGGCTCACTGTCACGCTGGTAACAATCTTACCGTTGAGTTTTTCTTCCTGAAGGTTGTTGGCAAATATCTTTTAAGATCCACCCATTCTGATTAGAAGATTCTAACTATAACCTAATCATGATGGTGCTTTGCAATTTACAGAATGTAGCACAGAAGTTAATTCATTCTCTTCTTCCAACGGCCTGTGAAGGAGCAGACGTGTTCTCGCCACCCTTCTCTTACTCAGGTGGGACCTGAGTCCGGGGAACAGTCGTAAAACGCGGGGCCACCGAGGTGCAGGGTTGAGACTCCACTCAGACCCTAGTGTCTTCTCCCTCCAGAGGCTCCTCCCTGAGGGCAAGTTACCCAACTGTTTCAGCTTTTTCCTTTAAGAGGAATCGGTCAGTTCTGCAGATAAGGACGTGGATGTCACCGCTCTATCCAAACAAAGAGCAGAACTCTGAACACACAGGAAGTCAACGGCTCTCCTTTGGTCCACAAGAGAAGGGAGGACACAGGACAAACAGCTGTCCCAAGACTGGGGGGGACCAGGCAGCGGCAGGAGCTGGGGGCTCCCCGAACAGAACCGCGAGGCTGCCTGTTAAGCTGCAGGAATCAGACACTGGCGCGGCGGAAAGGACAGAGAAGGACGTCAGCGAGCAGGACAGAGCAGAGTCCAGTCCGCGTGATGGTCACTCGTCTTTGACAAAAACTAAAGGCAGCACCCTGGGGCAAAAGCAGTCTTTCCAACAAACGCTGCTGGGACAACTGGACATCCACACGCAAAAGAACGAGCCTAGGCACACCCATATGCTGCTGCTGCTGCTGCTGCTAAGTCGCTGCAGTTGTGTCCGACTCTGTGTGACCCTATAGACGGCGGCCCACCAGGCTCCCCCGTCCCTGGGATTCTCCAGGCAAGAACACTGGAGTGGGTTGCCATTTCCTTCTCCAGGCATACCCTTATATTTTCACAAAAATTAACTCAAAATGGGCTATAGCCGTAAAGAAAGTAGGAAGGCGCACAGTCCTATCTAACTCTTTGTGACCCCATGGGCCATAGCCTGCCAGGATCCTCTGTCCGTGGGATTCTCCAGGAAAGAATACTGGCGAGGGTTGCCATTTCCTCCAGGGGATCTTCCTGACCCAGGGATCAAACCCAGGTCTCCTGCATTGCAGACAGATTCTTTAGCATCTGAGCTGTCAGGGAAGCTCCTATAGATGTAAAGGTAAACTGCAAAACCATAACTCCTAGAAAATAACATAGGAGAAAACCCAGATTCCCTTGGGTTGTGATGCTTTTTAAAATACAATGCCTGTATGTATACCTATGGCTGATTCATGTTGAGGTTTGACAGAAAACAACAAAATTCTGTAAAGCAATTATCCTTCAATAAAAAAATAAATTAAAAAAAATACAGTGCCGAAGGCACCCTTCATGAAACAAATCATTGATAAGCTGGACTTCAATAAAATTAAAAAATTTTACCCTGTGAAAGAATTTTAGAGAATGAGAAGACGGGCCACAGACAGGGAGAAAATATTTGCAAAAGACATCTGATAAGGATTGTTATTCAAGACACATAAAGAACTCTTAATACTCAACAATGAGAAAACAAACAACCCAACTAAAAATGGGCCGAAGACCTTAAAAGCTGCCTCTCGAAAGAACGGATCCAGGTGGCAAACAGGCCAATGAGAAGATGCTCCCAGAAAGCACAGGTCAGGGCGTCCAGGTGGACAGAGGCCCCAGGAGCCTGCAGACTCGGTGGTGAGCAAGCGTGTGCGGACTCTGCACTCACCGGGGACCCCGGTGGTGAGCATCCCTTCGCTGTGAAGTGGTGATTAAAGGCAGAGCTCTCCCTCATGGGCTTGTTGGGGGATTTAATGAGCCAATCCATGTGAGAGCTGTAAACACTCTCAGTAAAAGCCCGAGACGTGATTTATGGCGCTTGGTTTGATTTTATAATAAAGACCGTTTTTATTAGGAAAGAGATCCTCGAGGTTGTTAATCCAGCACCCCTAGTCCTCCTGGGTCAGGCTCCGTTTGCGCTCACTCTGCTTCATGGAGCACCTGGAAACACCCACCGCCTCCCCACGGGCAGCGTGGTCCCGCCTCCCGCACGATCACCAGCATCGTGTAGGAAGGACTGGCCGGCGCGATCCTGCTGACCGCAGCTCCTCCTCCCGTCTGGGGGGCTCAGAGGTGCCGCGCACCCAAAGGGGAGACACAGGTCCCCGGCTTTGTGCTGGGCCCCTCTGGTCTCTGCTGCAGCCTTCGGGGCCTCTGAGGAAGTGGACCTGAGCCCAGCTGGGAGTCCTGACAGCACTGTCCCGGGAGGAAATGACCAGGCCCCTGTCCCGGCAAGTCAGGGTCACCTGGGGACATCACGTTGCCCCCGAGGTCACTGTCCTCCTGAGGATGAGCAGAGGCTTCAAGAAGGAGACGGGGGTCCAGACAGTCCCCACGACTAATGCCCCGTCAGCACAGGCAGACTCCCCATGGAGACTGCAACCCTGAGCGGCCGGCAGCCTGGCCATGGGTCGGGGGGCAACCCTCCAGAGGCCGGGGCCCTGGGCTCCTGGGCTCCTGGGGTCCTGGGGGCCCCATGGCACTCCAGAGACAAGGGTCCTGGTGTCCCGTGACCCTCTGAGGTGGGGGTCCTGGGGTCCCTGTCTGCACAGCTGTCAAGACTGTGGCCCAGCTCCCTGTCTTCAGTCACTGCAGGGACCGCTCCTTTGTTGGTATGGACTGGTTACAGGAGAATGCATTTTCTTTTAAAACCCAAATGTGACATTTCTGAGGTTAAAAAAAAAAAGTGGTAGATATTTTTGAATGTTTTCTCCCACTGACACCTATTTTGAGCACAGGGTTTATGCTAAAGAAAAGGCAACAGAAAGAGAGGTCGGGAACCTGTGCTTTGCCACCAAGCACCCTCACGCTCAGTGGGGAATCCGGACCTGACCCTAGAGACACCAGGCAAAGCCCACAGGGAGCCGGGCTGAGGGGCGAGGCCTCCAGCACGACGAGGGAAGGACAGAGAACGGCTGGGGCGGGAGAGGCTGGGTCACTCCACCAGAGCCGCCCTGGCTCCTCGGAGGGACGCGCCCTGGGCAGGGGACACAGACAGCAGTCAGGGAGCAGCTTCGCAAAGACGTGCGGTGCTGGGCTTACAGCAGGGCTGCTCACTCCTGAGGCAGCGCGTGTGTGTGGCCAGGGGTCTGCTGCTTGCCCCCCAGGCCTCAGAGGCTGCAGGACAACCAGCCAGCCGGGTTCCCCGAACCACTCCTGCAAGAAAGTCGCCTCCAAACAGGCCTCAGGAAATGCTCAACAGCAGGAAATTTGACGGCTGAGTCTCCACTTGTCCTGACCGAGTCCAGGTGGAGGCAAATGTCACTGAGAGATGATTTGTCAAACAGCAGAAATTTGTTCTGAGGGGTCTTAAAACTATTTGAATATAGAAATAACGTATTTGCTGACTTCTGAAGAGGTAGAAAATATAACCAAACCACTAAAGGGAACACGCAGCTTCACTGTTTCCGGTCCTTCATCCACGTGTTTCCGGGCGTGCAGTCTCTTGCTGCCCTTGTCCAGCTCCTGAAATGCCCACGTCCCACCCCAGTGGCGGGTGGTACCACCCTAACAGTGAGGAGGGGAGCTTCTCCGAAAGCCTGTCCTCTCTTCCTAGGTCTGTAACAGATCGCAAATACCCAGTAAAACAAACATTGTTAATTTCCATATTTTCTTCAATTATCTCTTTGGACTACAGACTTTCAGTCCTGAAATCTGTATGTCATGTGGAGAAACAGACAGGATTATCCAGCGAATATCCTGGTTGCCCCCATCCTACCCTGGAGCAGCGCCTCCCTTCCTGAGGGTCTGGTGGGTACGGCTGGGGCTGATAGGCACCCAGCCCTGCTGGCAGGGCTCCCCATCCTGAACCCACCCCCCGCCTGCCTCACCTCCCAGACGCAGTGCCGCCCCGTCATCTGATGAGCAGTCCATGCACTGAGCGTGCCCTCCCGTGCCCTGAAAAAACCCTGGGAAGCTTCCTCCCGCCACTTGATGCAAAGTGAAGCACAGACACCACCCTTGGTGCTTGTTTGGAGGCAGAACGGGACCGGCCACCGTAACAGAGCTGACTGTGGGCCCCCCTGCACCTTTAGGGCTCCAATCCTGGCCTCCGCCCCCTGCAGGCCATCCCTGCTGAGCCCCTCACCCCACCCCACGCGGGGACATCGTGGTCCTGCAGGGCCTAGGAGTGAGAGATGGAAGGCATCTGACGCGGAAGGACCGCGTGCTGGGGACGGGGACCCTGGGGGAGGCAGCACTAGCGGTCAGAGTGAGAGTTGCTGCGTGGTCTGAAAGCTGAGAGGAGGCCACAGAAATATTTTTAGGAATATGGCATAACATGGAAGAAATGTGTCTGCTTGAAGCATGGGAAGGTTGAAATGCCAAACAGCTCTCTTGGCTAAATTTAGCAGAAGTGCTCTTTATTTAAGACCTATGTTAGCAAATATATAATGTGGGAGATGTATGGAGTGCCTGCTGTGGCGTGTCCACTCAGCACAGGACGCCAGCCTGTCTCTGGGACTGCTGTCCTTGGGAGGGGCCGTGGGCCAGGCACACGCAGTGACTGAGTCACACCTGGTGGCTGAGCGGGGTACAGCCCTGGGGCCCTTCACCTGGGCGGCTCTCGATAACAGGGGAAAGGAGACCTCCTGGGCCCACAGAGACTCATCACGGCCTCCGACTACAAGCTGCTGGATGTTTTGCCAGCTCTCGGGTGGGACACTGGGCAGGAGGTGGGAACCAGAGGCAGGGAGGCTGGCCAGGACACTCTGACCAGGAGCCTCCAGATGGCCTTCAGCGGAGGAGGGAAGTCAGGAGGACAGGGTCTGCCTGACGTGCTGTGGGGGCGCCCCTGGGCCACAAGAGCCCCTGGGTCTGGGGCAGGACTGGTCGGGGGCTTGGTGGGGGGGCAGGTAGGCAGGCAGATGACATGGGGTGGAGTGCCCAGTCCTGGCTGGTCCCTCCTGAGGCTGAGGCTATGGTGCAGGATAAGCTCCTTGGCTCCAGAGACCTTCAGCTCTCAGGGAAACCCTGGGCTCCCATGATAAGGGTGGGACTTCCTTAAACCTTCTTAGTGGTATTAAGCCCTTTATCCAAGGGTTAAAAGAGAAGAAGTTTAAGATGAAGATACGCAGGCCAGGCTGGAGGTGACTTTTGCTGGGAGAGGAACACAGACAGGGGAGACCTCGTCTGTGGAAGCTGGGGCACAGTGAGAGGGTGTCCCAAGATGAGCAGGGCTGGGTCAGGGTTTTGAGGCACCAGGAATGCAGGCTTAGACCACTGAGCGCCCCCCAGCCCCTCGCAGCCTCACAGTCACGGCTCCGGCTGTCATCCAAGGGCTTCTCTGGGGTCTTCAAGCCCGTGTCTCCTTCTCAGGGCTCCCGATCCCCGTTACTTTACCTCCTGATTCCCTCACCATATGTGGCTTATGTGGAGACTGTTTTTCCCCTTGAATTTAATTAACTTTGAAACCAACAAAGGTTGCACGCGTGGCACCCAGGGTGGAGTTTGGCTCCGTGACAGCAGGAAATCCAATTACAACTGTAGAACTGGGGAGAAAGATGGGCTGATGAGACGCGGAGTGATGTATTAGCAGGAGCCCATGGAAGGCCGGTGGGCTGAGGCTCTCGCTCCCCACCAGGAGGGCCTGTCCTGGCCTCGCTCGGGCAGCCCCATGCCTTGAGGCTCTCATCCTCACGGACTCGCTAAACAACCAGGCATCCAAAGCATGCGAGCGTGGGAGCTGCAACCAGGGAGAGAGTTACTCATCCTGGCTTTGTGCCATTATTTCCTTCACTTTCTCATATTAAAGTATTTTGAGTTTCTAATCCATTAGTAGGGAATATGCACTCATGATACTTGCAGAGTCTCTGAAATGTTTAACTGAGAACAAAAATAGCTTTGCACACTGGATAGAAAGGCAGTGGGAAGTCACAGGCGCCCCATCCTCGAGGGGTCTGAGCCGACGCAGTTCCCACAGGGTGTCCTCTACAGCCGTGTCAGTGCTTCGTTGCCTGAGGACAGAGGGGAATGCCAGGGTTCCCGGAACATTCACGTGTGACGTGAGCACAGGCTGTGCTTCCCCCCATGGGGTCCCGAGGCCTGGGAGGTCCACATGCTGGGCTGGCTGCGGCGGCGGGCAGGAGCTGTGGGCAATGGTAGGTGGGTGTTGGAGCCCCACCCGCCCTCCACGCTCAGGAGGCCGGGCGCTCCCCGGCTGCACCCCTGGGCTGTCTGGGAGCACGTGTGAGGTGACAGGGGCCAGGCCACTGTGGGGCTGTCCTCGCTCCTGGTCAGAACAGGGCTGGGACACTCGTCTCTACAGGGACGGTCCTCAAACTGGGGTCAATGCTACGCAGTTTAAGGCTCCCTCGTAGAACACCGACAGGACGTCTCCCAGTTTGGACACGTTACATCATATACATCATAGAACAGCAGTCTGGGGCGAGTCCGGAACCTGAGATGGCTCACAGGCCCGTGAAGAGGCGGTTGGCCTGAGTTCCCTCGGTGGTCTCTGACCCGCCTGGGGGCCCGGCCTCCAGCGAGCCCACGGGCCATGGCACCCAGCCTGTCCTGGGTGGCGGGGCTGACAGTGGAGGCGGTGAATGCCGCCCAAGCCGCAGGCTCAGCACCGGGGCCCCACCTTTGTGCTGCAGCCACGGGGGCCATGGGGGCCTTCCGGCCGCCCCTTCTCTGTGGGGTCCCTGCAGAGCGCCCCAGGGCGCAGGTCCAGGTGGGTCTGTGGATGGGTCAGCAGCCCTGGCTTGGCTGCCCAGGTGGGTCCCACTGCATCTGGGCAGCTGCCCTTGTGTGGGGAGCGGGGGCTCGGGAACTGCCCCCGAGGAAGGGTCAGACGGACTGACTCTCGTCAGAATGGCAGGGTCCCTGGCTATGCCACATTGTTCCTCCAAACCACAGTTTCTCCATCTATAAAGTAGGCTGTCACCTGGTAAATGAGGTGCGGGTGGGCAAGCGGCTGACGAGCACACACCTGCAGTGGTTGGAGGAGTAGGCTCGGGGCCTCCCCAAGGCGGATGTGAGGGGCTGTGAGCCCCCACGCCCGGCGCACGCAGGAGAACCTCACACCTGTCAGCGAGGCGCACACAGCACGGATGCCCAGCCGCACCCCGGTCACCCTCCCTGCCCGCCAGTCACGCCTCACCAGGCTGATCTTCCAGTTAGAGGGGTACACGCAAAAAAGGTGCTTCTTCTCCAGGGTTTCCTGATCCTACAGGACAGGAACTGGCTTTAAATTACAGACCTTGGTGAAGAGAGCAAAGGAAGCCCCTCGGTCATCCAGGAAAACGACGGGCAGCAATGTTCCCGCGGGTCTCACCTGGGGACTGACATGGGGGACTGGCGGGAGGGGGGCCTCAGCCCACAGACAGGCTTCTGCCAAGGTTCTCTGGGCTCCTGCTTGGGTGGCAGGCAGCCCCCAGGCTCTTTAAATGAGCCCCACACCCAATGCATGGACTGTGTGGATCACAACAGACTGTCGAAAATTCTGAAGGAGGTGGGAATACCAGAGCACCTGACCTGCCTCCTGAGAAATCTGTATGCAGGTCAGGAGGCAACAGTTAGAACTGGACATGTAACAACAGATTGGTTCCAAATAGGAAAAGGAGTACGTCAAGGCTGTATATTGTCACCCTGTTTATTTAACTTATATGCAGAGTACATCATGAGAAACGCTGGGCTGGAGGAAGCATAGGCTGGAATCAAGATTGCCAGGAGAAATATCAATAACCTCAGATATGCAGACGACACCACCCTTATGGCAGAAAGTGAAGAAGAACTAAAGAGCCTCTTGATGAATGTGAAGGAGGAGAGTGAAAAAGGTGGCTTAAAACTCAACATTCAAAAAACTAAGATCATGGCATCTGGTCCAATCACTTCATGGCAAACAGATGGGGAAACAATGAAAACAGTGACAGACTTTATTTTCTTGGGCTCCAAAATCACTGTAGATGGTGACTGCAGCCATGAAATTAAAAGATGCTTGCTCCTTGGAGGAAAAGCTATGACCAACCTGGATAGCATATTAAAAAGCAGAGATATTACCTACAAAGGTCCATCTAGTCAAGGCTATGCTTTTTCCAGTAGTCATGTATGGATGTGAGAGTTGGACTATAAAGAAAGCTGAGGGCCGAAGAGTTGATGCTTTTGAACTGTGGTGTTGGAGAAGACTCTTGAGAGTCCCTTGGACTGCAAGGAGATCCAACCAGTCCATCCTAAAGGAGATCAGTCCTGGGTGTTCACTGGAAGGACTGGTGCTGAAGCTGAAACTCCAACTTTGGCCACCTGATGCGAAGAACTGACTTACTTGAAAAGACCCTGATGCTGGGAAAGATCGAAGGTGGGAGGAAAAGGGGACGACAGAGGATGAGATGGTTGGATGGCATCACTGACTTGATAGACACGAGTCTGAGTGAACTCAGGGAGTTGGTGATGGACAGGGAGGCCTGGTGTGCTCCAGTCCAAGGGGTCGCAGAAAGTTGGACACGACTGAGTGACGGAACTGAATACCCGAAGCTGGCAGGGAGCACACGTCTGAAGTAGGCCCAACCTGGGGCTCCTAAGGCTCATCCCTGTCCACACAAGGTCATGGCCTTAGTAGCAGGGCCCAAGGGGAGAGAGTGGGCTGGTTTTTGGTAGTAAACAAAACAACCCCCGTCACGGGCCACGGCTTGGTGAGCGTGCCGGCACCGGGGAGTTTACAGAAGGCCCGGGGCAGGCTTCAGCAGAGCCGCGGTCGTTCCTGGAGGGGGTCTCTTCTCGCCCCTCCCCTGCCCTGGGCCAAGTCTGGACCCAGCCTGAGAGCATCACCAGCAGGCACTGAGCCGGGGCAGCCCCGGCCAGGCACGCTGGCTCTATGTCTGCAAAGATGCTCCAAGCTTGGTCCCGTCCCTGCGGCTGGCTCAAGGCTAAGAAAACCGCTTCACAGCTTCTGAAGAGCCTGTATTGTGGCGACATCTCCAAGGGAACAAGAAACCCTCACCGCAGAAAGGACACACATTACAGCTGGGCTCAGCAAGCACCGCCACTCTGGGGTCACCTTCCAGACACAGCAGGCTGGCGAGGCCTCCCTACCCCAACCTTACAGAACCGTCATGATTCCTAAGCCCATGCAGCTGAGCTGAAATACGGGCCCAGCTGGATTTGACCGGAAGTGGAAGGAGCAGCGAACAAGGTGCTTACCTTACTCTCATCCTCAGGGTCGCTGTAGCCACACGCGTCCATGAAATCCGGGAACGTCTCTGACCACCCGTCACTGGTGCAGTTCTTGCTTATGTTTCCTGGAAAGTGAACGCCACGGGTCTGATCTGCGTGTTCACGGCGTGCACCTGCGCCTCGGGGCCTCTCGCTCCCTCTGCCGGTGAGGGTCAGGGCCTGGACCAGGGCGCCCGCTGCTCAGGGCCTCCTGACCCCTGGAACCCGGGCAGTGGTCCTGCATTTCAGGGGGCCTCGGTGGCTGGAGGGAGCAGGTTCTCAGACAAAGCACGGGCACATGATGGTCGTCACGTGGGATGCAGTTAACCGTGTGCTCGGATCGCCACAGAGCAGAGTGGAAGTAAACAGGGTGTATCCTGTCAAGTGAGAAGGGTCTGCAGCCAGACCCCGATCACCGTGTTCTGCTCTCCAGACCCCGATCACCCTGTCCTGCGGCTGGAGTCGGGAACAGAGAAGAGCGATGGAGGAGCAGGGTGCGGGGCTCTTTGTAACTCACGCAACCCTGACGTCTCACGAGGAGGCCCTGCGACGATCCCTTGTTGTGGACAAGAAACCTGACGCTTAACGAAGGTGGCCCACCGGCCCAAAGCTCCACAGCCGAGAGCAAGTGGCCCATTTCAGGACGGGGCAGTCAACTCCTCAAGTGCACAGCACGCTTGCGGCCCACCTGCCCTTGGGACAGTACCCTGAGGTCTGGAAGGCCAGGGGGCGGGGCGGTGAGGGGAGGGCGGAACCGCGAGGGGCGGGGCAGGGGGCGGGGCAGAGAGGGGGCGGGGCAGCAAGGGGATGGGCCGTAGTGATGCGGCGGGGCAGAGAGTGAGGGGCGGGGCAGTGGGCGAGGCAGTGGGGGAAGCAGGCGCACAGTTAGAGGGTCTCCGCACCAGGGTCTGTGAGAACCTTGCTCTCCGGGGGCGTCAATCGCTGTGGGACCTCCCCCTGCTGTGGGGTCCTCTTATCTCCAGGCCGCTCCCTACTCTGGCCGTCCTGAGTTGCGGTTCATGGCGGGGGTCTCAGTACAGTGGTGACAGGCCCCCACCATAGTCCCCCCAAAGCTGACTGCACACCCTTCATGGCTCAGAGGGCAAAGAGCCCTCCTTCTGTGCAAGAGACACAGGTTCGGTCCCTGGGTGGGGACGATCCCCCAGAGGAGGGCATGGCAGCCGGCTCCAGCATTCTTGCCTGGAGAATCCCATGGACAGAGCAGCCTGGGGGTCACTACAGTCCTTAGGCTGTAAAGGACTCAGACACGACTGAGCAACTAGCACTTTTCCCACGCTTTTCCTTGCTGCTCAGTGCATGGTTGAGCGTGACTGTCCCGTAGGGGCCATGGTCACAGCGTCTGGTCCT
The DNA here is from genome assembly GCF_003369695.1 of Bos indicus x Bos taurus. Classification (NCBI taxonomy): domain Eukaryota; kingdom Metazoa; phylum Chordata; class Mammalia; order Artiodactyla; family Bovidae; genus Bos; species Bos indicus x Bos taurus. The sequence goes on along the minus strand of NC_040079.1, from coordinate 219,800 downwards.
GAGCACTGACAGCTGGGCTCAGACCCTGCTCCGGAGGGTCCTGACTTGGGGGTGAGGCTGGAATGGTGGCGGCCTCCACAAAGAACCAGCCCCCGGGAAGAGCTCTCATCCAGGGTCACGTTCAGGCTCGAGTCAGGGGCAGGTCAGAGCCCTGCAGCCCTCTAAGGACCAGCCCCGTGGCTTCTAGAGAGAAGCGGGCAGAACGCAGGGCTGGGCCCTCTTGCTGCTGGATGCAGAGTGCAGCACCTTCCCCGAAGGGGGAGACCCCCCTTTGTCCATGAGGGCCTTTGTCCATTCATCAGAACAGATCTCAGAGTCCTTGAATCTGGCCCTCCTGCACCTGGAGGTTTGACACCACTCCTTTCAAAGACCTGCCTCAGAGCAAAACCCAGCCCAGCTCCCCACCCAGAGGCAGAGTCTCCTGCGGCTCGTTCCCACCCCCATCCTAGCCCTGCTTGGGGGGACCTTCTGCAGCCCCAGGGCCCACTGGCATGGTTGCTATGACAACGTGCACCAATGTCTGGAGAGACCACCCCCCCCACAATTTCCCACCTACAACTTTTTAAAAAAATAAAAAACAGGTGTATTTCTCACACATCCGGGTTTTCACGGTCTGTGTGCAGAGCAAGCCCCAGGAAGAGGCAGCCCTTGGCCCCATGAGCGCCTCCTGCAGGTGTTCAGGGGCTGAGAACCCAGAGTCAGTCCAGGAAGGGAGACGTTTCCTGTGAGGGAGAGAGTGCGTCCTAGGCCAGCAAGGGACACCCTGGAGGACATGCTCTGAGGGCCATGGGCGCCCAGGTGAGGCAGGTGTTCCTGTTCTCCTCCTGCCTGGTGCCCGCAGCCCCTCGTCTGCACTGGACACCCATGTGCCGGGCTCCTGCTCAGGGTCTCCCGTCCGAGCCCTCCGCGTGTGCTGTGGGTGGACGGCCTGGCAGCAGGCATTCTGTCCTCCCAAGCTCTAAGGTCAGGTCAGCACAGCTGCTCCCTGACCCACCAGGTCGTGGATACCGACGCCCTGCTTCTTGTGCCTCCATGGAGAAGTCGATCCCTCTGACCAAAACCCCCAAAAAGCTAAAAAATGACACAGCGGAACAGTACCTGGTTTGCTGTAAAAATTGCTGAACAGTTTTGGACAGGGCACCGTGACGGTCTCGCCAACATCCGCGGGGCGCCAGCAAGTAATGTTGTCCCAGATGCCGCTGCAGGCTGCAGGGGAGACAGGGGTGAGCGAGGCCCACGGCCCACCGCAGGCAGCTCCCTCCGGCCCGCACTTGGCACCCAGAGATGGGGCCAGATCTGCTCTGAAACTTTGCAATAGACAGCCTATCAGTTAGATGATTATACTGCAAATCATTCTCCTGTGAAACAAAGTCGCACCACGATATTATTGAGAACATGCTTGGCACGGGTTCACTGTGATCAGCTTTGCAGAAGTGAGTGAGTGGGAAGGGACGAACCTGAGGCACCCAGGGTGCACTGTGCACTTTTGAATCTCAGCAGAATCAGTACTTTTTCCTGATGATATGCTTGCCCCTGTGACACAGTGGGCACCACCCGGTATCTGTGTAAGTCTTGGAGATGAGGGTCCCCTGAGGCACACACCCTTGTGCTTTTATGGACTCTGACTTCAAGGACAATTTGTAAATTTAAATATTTGATAAGATTTAGTTGATTGCAGCAGTCAAGATGATATACTGGTGGTGAAATTTTAGGCTACCTTCGTGGAGTTATCTAATAACTTAATTAGCACAGTGTTAAAGCCTAAAACATTTTTCAGATCTCCTATTTTGTGTAATAGCCCCCCCCCCCATGAGGGTAATTCATGCACGCATTGCATTAATCATCTTACCAGCAAACAGCACTGAGCCTCAAACAGTGCAAGGACCTCTCACGTCAAACAAACAGAAAATGAATCCTTGAACCCAGGGATTTTTTACTACAAGTTCAAGGTGTTTCTACTATGTTTTGTGACCTCTAAAGTTTTGCATTTCAGTTAAACTTCAGTATTGGAGGAGCAGTGTGCTGGCTTCAGTTAAAACAAAGAAACAACACTTCTGCTCTCTGACATGCCATCCAGATCTGTACGATAACTGTGATATAGTTTTGGTTTGACCACAGGAATGTTTTACTTCTATGAAAACAGATAATGAAAAGTTGGCTCCAAACCAAGTTTTGCAAAAAAGTTGAAAATATCTTTCTAAAGGCTTTTATAAATAAAATGAAAATATGTGTGCTTAGTCACTCAGTCTTATCCGATTCTTTGCAACTCGATGGACTGTAGCTCACCAGGCTCCTCTGTTTGTGAAATTCTCCAGGCAAGAATACCACCCCTCATGGGGTGGCTATTACTCAAAATAAGAGATCTGAAAAATGTTTTAGGCTTTAACGTTGCACTAATTAAGTTATTAGATAACTCCATGAAGGTAGCCTAAAATTTCATCACTCATATATCATCTTGACTGCTGCAATCAACTAAATCTTATCAAATATTTAAATCTGCAAATTGTCCTTGAAGTCAGAGTCCATAAAAGCCATTTCCTTCCTTAGGGGATCTTCTTAACCCAGGGATCGACCCCAGATCTTGCATTGTGGGATGATTCTTTACCATCTAAGCTGCCAGGGAAGCCCCAAAATGAAAATACACTCATCCTACAAACTGCATTCCATACCAAAGATTGAGCACAGGAACGCACACTACAGTAGCTCACACATGTAAAGAGAATGCTGCTTTCTGAAAAATTAACTAGAGTAAATCATCAAGGACAAAGATGTCAGTAGAAACACTCTCCCAGTTGGGTGGACAGTGTGGCCTGTGGGCCTGGGGGTGTGTGGGTGAGCAGGGGGCAGTGGTGGGGGGTTTACCTGCGCAGTGAGTCTGAGCACAAGCCACAGATAATGGGGAACATATGCGCTTCTCTCTCCACCTTCCAAACCTCATGAAAATGACAGTCGAGAAATCAGAAAGGGCAGTTCCTAGAAAACTTTATGGCAGTTCCATAAAACTTTGAAGACAGACAGCACGTGTGTTTTAAAGACTCAGGCAGAGCAAAGGGGGCACAGAAGAGCCTGCAGGAGAAGGGAAGTGGGCAGTGCCCTTGAAGGGCCCTGGACCCCAGGACCCAGGGCTCGGGCTGACTAAATTTGGAAGAATCACACTGAGTGTGAATTCTGAACTCTGGGAACTCCAGCCTCCCCCAGCCTGCCAAGTGTCTGGAAGCTCTGCTTAGGCCACCTGCTGGAGCAGCGCCCAGGGGAGGCCCCAGACAGCCAGGCCACCTGAGACAGGCAGAGTCGCTCTGAGAACTGCAGTTGGGGACCACCCGGTGTTCATCCCGAGAGAAGCTTGTCTTGTTCTGCTGCAAAGTCTGATGCTAACTGTTGAGAGATATGGGGCTTCCCAGGTGGTGTTGATGGTAAAGAGCCCACCTGCCAATGCAAGAGACATAAGAGATGCGGGTTTGGCCCCGGAAGACCCCCTGGAGGAGGGAGTGGCGACTCCCTGCAGTATCCTTGCCTGGGGAACCCCATGGAGACCGGAGCCTGGCAAGACTTTGTTTTGCAAAGCCAGATTTCCAGACATTCCCAGCCATCATTCTCACCTCTAACTCTGTGGCTGCTTAGCAACTCACTTTCCTCGTTTTTCCAAAGCACACCAACTGGTTTTCCCAGAAACAAGTGCCTTTTGGTATCTGTCAGCTTACATTCTGTTTAACTAAGCTGGTGGTTGAGTAGCAGATGTGGGTGGTGACGATACATTGTAAGCTCGGCAAAGTGGTCCCAGAGGTTGCAGGGAGGAGGTGGCGGAGAGCCTTGAGCAAAGAGCTTCCCGCCAGGGTCACCAGAAAAGAAAGCATAGGAGCCCAGTGGACACTGGTGCTGGGCTTCCTAAGCTCCTCTTGGGAGGGCAGTTTAGTTCCCTGAAAGCAGCCTTCCAGCCCAAGTGGTTCAGGAAAACTGACCTGATGCAGTGTGCAGCCTCCAGACATCCCCGAAACTTCACGGCATCTCATACAGAACATACTGGAGGCACTGATGAATGGTGTAGGAAGGGCTACGATCGGAACACGTACCTATAAATATGCTGGAGCTCCAAGGGGACAGCGGCAATTCACTCGCCAGACAGGAGTCTTAAGCGGGGGGCACCCACCATCATGGAGAGAACCCTAATCCCCTTGTTCCCAAAAACCCACTTTCTCTCCAAGCTATCTCCGGGCAGGTCACACTACCACAGGTGGGGTACTGGTGTTGTTTTGAGTCCTGGATTTATTTTCTCATTATTTCAATGACATAAGCATCACTTTCCAGAAAACCACGTGAGTCTCATCACTCAGGTCCTGCGGTTCCTCTCGGCAGAGCTTTCACAGGCACCGCGTTCCCTGCCCACGGGTGCACACAGGGCGGTGGGGGCCAGAACCCCACCTGGCCACCACCGCCCTGACCCCTGAAGGCCATGTCCTCACTGGTGGTTTGTGGTCGGAGCCCTGGACACAGAGCCAGAGGTGCGTCCGAGTCCAGGTGAGCATGTGGACAGAGGACGGCCCTGGGCACTCGCCCGGGGGCTGAGGGCTGAAGTCTCAGGTAGGCTCTGACCACACGGACACGGCTGCCCTCTCTGGGTGAGGCTCCTGGGGCGCTCCCAGCAGAGGCCGGGCTCTGCTCCGTCCTTGTTGTCACTGGGAGAGGAATCCATTACCCAGCCAACACCAAGGCAGAGAGAGAGAGCACAGCAGTGGGACCGCGGGTACCCAGGGACCCTGGCAGACCGGAGGTGCCCATGCAGCAGGGAGGTGCCCAGCGGGCAGGCAGGCACGGGGTGATGGAGGAGCATCCCAGACCCACCGGGAGCTCCAGGGAGTGGCTACACTCCTGCAGCCTGGCAGACCAGCAGGGGGCAGAGGGCCCAGCACCCCAGCACCCCCGGGTCAGCTTGCTCCAGACGGGGTATGGGGCAGGAGCTGCAGGAGCAGGGACGTGGGAAAAGAAAACGCAACACACCCATTCCAGCACAAAGGCGCGAGGTCTGGCAGCAGCTGGCAGCGCCAGCACCACCTTCCATTTGTAAGTTTAAAGTTGAAGTTGCGAGCGGCCGGAATCAGATGCTGCAGGCATGTGCTGGACGTGCCCCCGGGCTCTGAGGCTGGAGCTGAGCTGGTCGCTGGACCCCAGCCCACAGACGGCAGGGCCCACGAGGCCCGGGGCGTCCCCACAATGCGCTGATCTTGCTCAGGAGAAGCCAGAGAAATGGCAGCCTTGCTCTCTGGCCAGGCCTTGTGTGCAATATACACACGCCTTGCGTGGGACATACTGTGGCCAGAATGACAAGGTCTCCAAGGCTCGCCTGGCCGCCCAGGGAGGAGGCTGCAACTCTGGGGCTGCCCTGCGTGTGCCCACGGATAACACCATCAGAGGGCAGGTCTCCCCTCGGTCCAGGCTGGCAGTGGGGCGGCCGAGGGGCAGTGACAGCATGCCAGGTCCTTCCCAACTCCCCACCCCCACCCACCCCCTGCCCTGGGACCCGCTGTTAATGCCCACACCCAGGGTCCTGCTTTGATTCTCCCTCTGGCGCGGCTCAATTTTTAAGTTTCCTGGAGGTTCTCACAAGTACCCAGGGCTCAGACCGACTGTCTTGCAGGGCAGGCGCCAGGAGGGACCTTGAGGTCATTAGTGTGGGTGTTGATGAAGGTGCTGGGGCTGCTGTCCCTGGGAACTTGTCAGAAAGTTCTTGGGTCCCATCCTAGGCCACCAAGCCAGAGACCCAGGGTGGCCCTGCAGTCCCGAGCTGGTGCTGAGCAGTTCAGGGGCTGAGGCGGCCCCATTCCCGCCCAGCACAGGAAGGGGGTGGGTGTGGAACTCCTGCAGCTCAGCAAGCCTGGTTTCCGCTGTAAACGGTGGGGCGGCGGCAGGCTGGGGGGTGAAGGGGGGAGCCCTGGTGTGCCCACGTGGCAGGTGCCAGGGTCTGTGTGGCCCAGGGAGCCCAGAGTGGCCATGGGGCACCTCCTGGGGTGACAGCAATGCTGGAGGGCCATCCCTGCTCCCCAACTTGATGGCCCCCAACACCTCCACAGACCTGGGGGGCTGTGCCTGATGACCACCCCATCACATGAGCCCGCTGGGGAAAGGGCTGCTCAGGAGGAGTTGTGAGAGCAACAGGGGGCAGGATGCCACCCCCAGGGGCCGGCTCTGCCCTCAGGAGCTCATTTTATCCCCAGACCCAGGCAGCAGGGCGGGGGTGGCTCCCCAGTCTCAGCTCATGGATATGGACGTGCAGGCCAACATCTGCTGGATCATCGAAAAAGCAAGAGAGTTCCAGAAAAACATCTACTTCTGCTTTACTGACTATGCCAAAGCCTTTGTGTGGATCACAACAAACTGTGGAAAATCCTTCAAGAAATGGGAATACCAGACCACCTCACCTGCCTCTTGAGAAATCTGTATGCAGGTCAGGAAGCAACAGTTAGAATCGGACATGGAACAACAGACTGGTTCCAAGATGGGAAAGGAGTACGTCAAGGCTGTATATTGTCACCCTGCAGGGCTCCAAAATCACTGCAGATAGTGACTGCAGCCATGAAATTAAAAGACGCTTACTCCTTGGAAGAAAAGTTATGACCAACCTAGACAGCACATTAAAAAGCAGAGACATTACTTTGCCAACAAAAGTCCGTCTAGTCAAAACTTTGGTTTTCCCAGTAGTTATGTATGGATATGGGAGTTGGACTATAAAGAAAGCTGAGCAGCAAAGAATTGATGCTTTTGAACTGTGGTGTTGGAGAAGACTCTTGAGCATCCCTTGGACTGCAAGGAGATCCAACCAGTCCATCCTAAAGGGGATCAGTCCTGAATATTCATTGGAAAGACTGATGCTGAGGCTGAAACTCCAATGCTTTGGCCACCTGATGGGAAGAACTGACTCATTTGAAAAGACCCTGATGTGGGGAAAGACTGAGGGCAGGAGGAGAAGGGGACCACAGAAGATGAGACCATTAGATGGTATCACCAACTCAATGGACATGAGTTTGAGTAAGCTTTGGTAGTTGGTGATGGACAGGGAGGCCTGGCGTGCTGTGGTTCATGGGGTCGCAGAGATTCAGACAGGACTAAGTTACTGGACTGAGTGATGTGGCGGGGCCCCCCGGCCCTGCCTGCAGTGCTTCTATGTGACCTGTCTGGGGTGGGGCAGGGTAGACACCCAGCAGGCGTCCAGCTCGGTGAGGCTGCTTTTGCCCTGGCGGTCAGTGGCAGCACCGGGCTGGTGGTCTCAGCCTGGGCCAGATGGAGGGTCGCTGACCCACCTGGGCCTCCTGGGTGGCGAATGGCCCCCAGGGCCCCCGACCCTGGCACTCCTGTGGGGCCACCCCCATGAAGGCCACAAGCCCACCGCCAGGCCGAGGACGGGAGACCGGCTGGCTGGTCGGTGCCACAAGATGGCTCTGGTGTCGGGGCCCTCTCCTCCCCTGAGTTCTGGTCTGGGTGATTCAGGCTGCACTAATTACTAGACCCCTCCCAGCGGGAACAAAGCACGTTGAGAATGACTGCCACGATTCCTCACTGTGCCTGCCATTCTCCTCGTGAGCCTTTGAAAATCAGTGCCAGGGCTCTGCCTGGAGAACAAGGACTGTGAGGCAGGGCCAGCTGGGGCTCACTAAGGGGACCCGAGGACATCAGAGCTGGGAGGACCTGCTGACCCCTGGAGGCCCTCTGCCTCACACCCGGGGTCCACGCCTAGAGTCTCAGGAGCTTTGAGGCCCACGGGACGCAGGCCACTTCCCGCGACGCCAGTCTCTATCCACTCAGAACGTCTCAGCCATTCATGGAGACGCCCTTACAATCCTACAAAACCTTCCAGGTGTGCAATCTTAAGCTACGGGCACTGCACGTGTGCTGGGTGTGTGTTTGCACGGGCGTCAGTCCAGGTGCGGGGAGATGTGCGCGGCGCTGGGAGGCCATGCCTGCTCCGGTTAGTTCCTGGCTGACGGCACGTCACGGCCCCCATGGCCCCTGCTCCAAGGTGTGGCCTGGTTCCTAGTGAACGCGCCTCCCTGACCCCGGCATACTTCAGGCCAGTGGCCCAGCGTGTGGGGCCACTCTGCTGGTGGTACTCTTCTGGGCTCCCCTTAGGATCCAGCACCTCCACTTCCCACAGCCCAGAGGCTCCTCACCCCAAGTGCTGGCACTGACCCCTCCTGGACCCTGCTCTGGGGGCCGTCCTCCCCGGCAGAGGACGGTTACAGACCCAGAAGACCTCCCTGCCACCTGCAGCGGGGCAGCTGCCACTCACCTCTCATACCCGCGTCCCCTGGGACTGGGGGCCCTCCCTTCCCTCCACAGTGGGGCAGAAATCACAGGGTATTCCAAGGTCTCTCCCCAAAGACACCTGATCCCCAAACAGTCCTGCTCTTTTGCTTCTGTGCTGTGGGTGTTGAGGAAACACCCCTCTGAGTGGCCTCCTCCTGGCCACTCATGGGCACCTGGTTCTGGCTCTCTTCGGGGCCTGAGAACATCCTATACATCGGCCTATACATCCTATACAACAGCCTGTACAACACCCTGTACAACACCCTATGCTGCTGCTGCTGCTAAGTCGCTTCAGTCGTGTCCGACTCTGTGCGACCCCATAGACGGCAGCCCACCAGGCTCCCCCGTCCCTGGGATTCTCCAGGCAAGAACGCTGGAGTGGGGTGCCATTGCCTTCTCCAATACAACACCCTATAAGACACCCTGTACACCCTATACAACACCCTACACATCCTATACAACGTCCTGTACTCTGCACCACGGACACAGAGATGTGACATGCTTTTCTTTCAGAAAAACAGGACGCCCTGTATGCTGTCTTCTTTGCTTTCTCAACAAAACACGTCTCATATTTTCCTGTTCTTTCTGCGGTGCGCCGCGTTTTTAATGGCTGGCTAATAGATCAACATCCACTTACTTGTGACACACAAGGAGTGGTGACCCAAGTGTCTGATCGGAACTCTGGGTGGTAAGGCCTTAGTAGGTGCCCCCCAGGTGACTGGACTTGTTTCCTGTTCTTTTAGAAGGAACTGCAGTTCTTCCCCAAATGATGAGGAAAAGCTCTTCTTTACAGAGAATGCTAATTGATACGTGCAAAGAATGGTTAGAACTTTAAAAGCTGACATTTTGGACCCTGAGACAGACTGATTCGAGTGTGAATCAGGAACAGGGTGGGGGGAAGGCTGGGAAAGAGGAGCAGCTCCAAAGACCACCAGCCAACTGCAGGGAAAAAGAACTTGGTGTTCAAGATCTGGAGGCCACTTATACTCAAGTGGCCGGACAGCATAATGGGATACTGAGGGACATATCGATCACCAGTATGGGGACCCCACAGAGCACACACATGACCTGCATCCGCTCTTCCCAGAGGGTCTGATCTGAGTCTCCTCAAGCCTTCATGTCCAAGCTGCTGTAAGGAGACATGGGCTGGAAGGACACACCGAAACGCACCTGGAATATGGGACACTCTGTGAGGTGACTGATCTGCTGCTTACTGTCTGGGGGTGCAGGCGGAAGCACCCCCAGGGCCAGGGCCCACAGCTCTGTGGACATGTCCACGGAATGTGTCCTGCACAAGTCGGCCCAGCAAGTGCAGAAGTGCTGACAGCTGCTGAACACCCAATGCCTCCTCTGCAGCACCTGACTACATGGATGTTCAGTCACACAGAAAGGGCAGCCTCGCTGCGGGAAAACTGCTCATGAAGACAGTAGGGGAAAGCCACGGTCCCTTGGCCTGCAGAGCGAGGTCCGGCCCTGGAGTAGCTGGGGCAACGTGGGATCCTGGGCCCTGGCTGGAGAAAGGCGGCCAGGATGCCCTGTGGGGGAGGCCGTGCCAGGCCTGGTGCGCCTGCCACTGAGCCCACGAGCAGAGTGCACAGGGACAGAGGTTAGCTACAGCTAAGCCTCCAGGAGAGGCCTCTGGGTACTCTCACGGGAGCAGTCTCAGAGCCGGGAAGTGCAGCTGGCTCTGGTGTAGCTTACTTATTCTTATTCCTTGAAGGTGAGGACTCTGCATTCCCACAGGAAAAGAGAAACTGCCAGACAAACCCTGCTGGGGTGGCAGCACAGATGTGGTCACCGCCGGCTGGGCTGACGGTGAGACCGCCCTGTAAAAACAGGACTGCAGCCGCCCTGTGCAGACGCAGCTTTGCAGCACACGCTGCAGGGGGCTGTGCTGACCCAGTAGGTTTGCCAGGGGTCCTCTGTGCTCTGAAACTCTGATTTAACAGTTTTAAAGAAAGGAGTTATCTTCATTTTAGCCCTCAGAGCCACTGATCTGCTTCTGGCTCCCAGCAACCCCCGTCTATTATCAGTGTAAATAATTGAAAGCTAGATGGATCGTCTCACCAACTGAAGTTGGGAAAAATCCTTTTTAAAGTGGGTTGGCCAAAATGTTCATCTGGGTGCCCCCCTGGCCAGCTTTAACTTGAATGAAATTCTTGGCCAACCCAAATAAAAGGGTTTGTGCTTCCCTGTGAACCTGCTCACCTGTTCTGACCTGAATTACCGAATAGGCCGCTTCCCACTTGCCTGCCGCCCGAGGGCCCCACTCTGGGTGCAGGGTGAGCGCCTGATTTGCTACTTTCTGCAGGTAAATCCAGGCCAGCCTTGAGACCCCCGGGGTCCGGATGACTCTGACCAAAGGGCTTCCCCAGGCCAGTGGGCACCCAGGATTCGAAAGAGGCCACAGAGGCAGCTGGGGTGGCCCAGAGCCTCCCACCTCTCCCAGGGCACGGAGCATAGCGCTGCCAGACGTGGCCATCCACGGGGCCTCTGTCTCTGGTCAAATCTGCTGTGTGCCCACGACCAAACCTCCATGGAGGCTCCAGGCTCAGCCCTGGTTGAGCCTGGCCCCTTCCCAGGGCAGCTGCAGTCACGACCAGCAGAAACATCCCCACATCCTCACTGCCGCCTCACCTTGACTGCCTGCCGAGACCACCTCTCAGAACGCTCCCACCCTAGACTCTCAGGCCACACAGCACAGGAAGGACCCCAGGGTCTGCCTCCTGAATGCAGGGTGTGCAAGGCTGAGATGCGGAAGGTACCCCCAGGGAAGCAGCCTGGAATGCCCCATGTTTCAGCCCCTACGCCCAGCGGTCTTAGCGTGCACCAAGGGAGTGGATGTGATGCTGAGTGGGTTCAGACCCCCAGCCCCGCAGATGGTGACGTGATCCCCGGGGATCCCGTGCACTGGACCTGGAGGCTCTGAGACACTGGCCTGCCAGCCCCTCCCTCAGTTTCGGAGTCACCCTTTGGGCATATTCAGTGCGACCTGTCCAGGTGTCCAACTACAAATGCCCTGTTTCCCGACGTCCTGCAGAGAACCCAGTTACCCTGAACACTAACAGTGGTGACCAAGCTCTCCCAGATGGAGGCCTCCTCCTTCTGTTGTTCTAAGGATGCATATTTACACCCTTTGTTCTCAAAATACTTGCAGTGGCGTAAGGAGTGCTATTTCCACGCATTTCCTCAGCTGGACACGGAGCCAAATGTCTTTTTAGAAATGCTGTCATCAGGGATGACAACAGTACTTGCCAAGGGTGGACACAGAGAGGAGAGGCGCCTTCAGAGGGGACAGCCCCTCAGAGCAAATAACAGCCATGTTGGGAGGTGCACTTCTCAGACATGTCATTGACATTGACACTGAAGTCGCTCAGTCATGTCCGACTCTTTGTGACCCCATGGACTGCAGCCTTCCAGGACCCTCTGTCCATGGAATTTTCCAGGCAAGAATACTGAAGCGGGTTTCCATTTCCTTCTCCAGGAGATCTTCCCGACCCAGGGATTGAACCCGGGTCTCCAGCATTGTAGGCAGACGCTCTACCATCTGAACCACCAGGGAAGTCTCAGACATGTCAGTGCAGGTGAAATCAGCCACATGCTGGGAGCGGGCCGCTCCAGTCAGGACTCGGAAGGCACTCACAGCACAGGCTCAGGGCAAGACGACAGCCCCTGCTCGTGCACGCGGAGATGGAGCATTCATCTTCCACAAACGGACTGGACCTTCTTCATGACTCAGCACAGCTCTGGGACCAATGCAGCCTCGGACCCTTCACACCTGTAGTGATGAGTGTTCATGTCCCCCCAAAAAAATATTCACTGAGGGTCACTGGTCCTGAGGCTGCCCGAGGGGCCTGATGGATGCGCTGGGCCAGGAGGGTCTCTCCAGGACTTCCTGAAGCAGGAACACCACAGATTCACAAGCCAACAAAGGCAGCAGCTTGGGGCTGGCTCTTCCGAGTCCACACTGCAGGCCAAGCCTTCGGGCCCAGAGAGAAACCATCGGGCGGGTGTGGACCATGACCCAGAGCCACGCTGCTTCCTAGGCCACCTGTGCAGGAGCCTGGACTTTATACAGGAGCAAACCCAGGCTCCACAACAGTGCTCCAGCTCTAAACACGTTTCCAGGGCTGCAAGGAATGTTTTACGGGGAACTCATTCTTCAGACACCTCCTGGATATCCCAATAGTCAGTATAATTAGGGTGCTACAATGACCCCAACCTTGGTAATTTGGAGGCAAACCACAAACCAAGGGCTGGGAAATGCCATTTTGGGCGACAGTGCCACCAGATGGTGTCTTGATCCAATCACTTTGGAATTTCGAATATGGAAGTGGCAAAGTTTCATTTCAGTTCAGGTGGATTCCATAGTTGGGAGTCATATTCTGGGACCTGAACTAATGCTAAACAAAGATTCAAAACCCGGAACTAATCAAAGCTGTTAACTGAACAAAGCGATTTTTTTTTTTTAAAGAAATGTACAGAAGCCCACTTTGAAACTATTTTAAAAATATGCTGAATCCAATCAACCCCAAATATCAAAATGTCCCCCACACTGAGCTGAGCAAATGCGGTGCCTGTGGTGGGTGTCCCAGCAGGCACGCCTGCCTGAGGGCTGACTGGAAATCCCCCTGAGGCAGGCGTCTCCCCACAGTACCAGGACCGGACCGTCGGGAGACCCGTGAGGCCCTGCAGCGAGTCAGCTCAGAACTGATGGAGAGCTAAGCTTGTGCAGACGCCACACCTTCACCTGCCGTCCTCTGTACAAATCCTCAAGAACCTTCCCTCCGAGGGCAGTGACCCCTTGGGACGTTGTTGGTGCCGCACAAGCTCCCGGGTGGGCAGAGTCAAGCCTCATGGCACGGGAGGCCGGACTCAGCTGACGGGCTGGGGCTGGAGGATGGTGGATCCTGCCATGTTACTCCCAGGGCGATCTTCCGTGGATTTACGAGCAGCACTTGGGCGCCGTCCCGGGATGGTCCCGGGACATCCATCTCGCAGTGTTATGACAAGACATCTTCACACGGGCCAGCAGCCGCTCATCCGAGCGTGCCCCCGGGGGCTGGACACCCGGCTGCGCAGACCAGCCTCCCGCGGGGCCGTCCTCCTGGCTGTGGGCGTGGCCGGGGCCAGGGGCGTGGCCGGGCGCCTCGTGCGTCCACAGGCCGCTGCCCCGGTGCACAGCCTGTTGACCTGGCAGCCCGGGAGCCCCCTCTCCCTGCCCTCCTCCTTCTGGGTCACACCCTTCGGGCCGGCCCTCGGTCACTCCTCCTGTCTCTGGGGCCCATGGCCCCGCACGATCCCACCTGGTGGGCAGCCTCCAGCCTTCCTCCCGTCCCGTCCTCTCTCTCTACCTGGCCTCCGGGATCCCCGCTGCCCCCCAGGGAGGGGCTGGATCCTCTCACCCTGCCGGTCTGCAGCTTCAGGCCTTGCGGTGCCTCTGCCTTCCCCACTCCACCCGCTCACTCCACTCGCTCCACGGCGGCGTCCCCAGCGAAGTGGCCTCTCTGGCGGTCCGCCCAGCTCTCCAAGCTCGGGAACAAGCCTGACGCCTACCTGCCTGCCACCTGCCTGGCGACCTTTGGTGCTTCACGCAAGGCGGGTCAGGAGCAGAGGGACAGCAGGGGACGCGTGCTGTCCTTGTCACGGGGCGGCAGGCCCCTGGGCAGCCTGGCCTCACCCTCCCCGTCCACTCAGACCAGCCTCAGTCCTTTCCTCTCAGGGAAGGAAGGAACTGTAAGAAGTCACAGATGACTTGAGAAGCGGGAGCAGCCCTTCCCTGGGGTGGGAAAGAGGCGACTTGTCGGTCAGTTCTCGGGCTGTGGGAGCCCCTCACAGCTCACAGCCAGGGTGGTGTCCAAGGGTAGGCATCTGGGCTGCCCTGGGCCCCGGTTCAGTGCCTGCGCTGTGGGGTCTCCGCCTGCAGCTGAACCCCAGTGGCCTCCAATGGCCCCTGTGGACACGCAGAGAACCGGGCATGTAGTGAGGACAGCCAGCCAGGAAGGACTCACCAAATCCACACACTGCCCTCAAACCCCAGCAGAGCGATGTCACTGTGAGTGGCCAGGGAGGGTCCTCCATCCCAAGGGGGTGCCTGAGCAGAGGTGCAGATAATAGATGAACAGAGGCAGCTGTGGGGGTTCAGAGGGAGGCCCCTCAGCTTTGAAGCAGGCTTGGGAGGGAAGAAAACTCTGGTCTAAAACACACCTCGCTCACTACGGTGCCAAGTACAGTTTTATGAAAAGAGCACTGGATTCAGGGTCCAGGGAGCCAGGCTCTGCCACCAGCTTGGGCGAGAGACTGGGGGTCCTCTCTTGTGTCCTCACTTCGGGAAGGTGGCTGAGGGCACCTTCAAGCATCAAGACCAGAAAGCCCTGTGCCTCCTGGGTGGACGTCGCCCTCCCTTGTCCAGAGAGAGGACGCTCAGGGCCTTCCGTCTGCCCGCCAGGTGGGGTCTGCAGGTCTGCTTCTGGGTCAGCAGACGGGATGGCCCTTGGCAGACGCCTTGGTGCTGGGAGGCTGGGGGTGTGCAGACAGGGCCCGCCCCGGAACAGCAGAGGGTGCACCTGGCCACCCCCAGGAGGGTGGCAACACCAAGTGCTGGGCAGGACCTGTGGCCGCAGGGACAGCGGACAGCGCAGCAGAGGGGCCAGCAGCCCACGTGGGAGCCACTGCTGGAGGCCGCGGATGGCCACCCTGCGGGGAGTCGCCCCTGAGCTGGGGACAGGCGTGTGCACCTCAGGAGGGGCACGGACAGCCATGCCCCAGACCCTCACTGAGGACAAGTGCAGGGCAGCGAGCTTGGCAGTCGGTGCATGGCCTCAGGGCTGATCGCCATAATGAGAGGGGGTCTCTCGTGGGGCGGAGGACAGGCGGGCAGACCAGCGTCTCCCGCGAACCTGGGGTTCCCCAGCTCAGGGCCCCTGAGGCAGGACACACTGCCCCAGGCCTTCCTCCGCGGCTCGTGGGGGTGAGGGCAAAGGGCACCCATGGGAGTGAGAGCATGTTGCCCACAGCCTGCTCTGCCTGGAGCAGTCACCTACAACGACCAACCTGCCAGGGCCTCAGGATGAGCCAGGACCTCCCGCTAGCTCGAAGGGGCGCAAACCCAAACCCGCCGTGGCTCTCGATGGGTGAATCAAAATCAGTCCAGTATCCTTAGAAAAGTCGAACAGCGGGAAGCTTGCTAGTCCAGCACCTCCTGGGGACCTGGTTTAAGCTACTGCTTGTTATCAAAGCCTCCATAGCCAGGAACCTTCTTGACACGGCTCAGACTGTGGAGCTGCCCCATCCCCTCTCCCAGAATTAGGGCAAAAATGATGCAAAGTCACGGGGAAGGTCCCAGGTGCCACGGGCACAGGCGGGGACACAGGCAGAGAGGAGCGTTGACTCAGGGCCTCCCACCGTGGTCGGCGGTGCAGGCAGGGACAGAGCTGCTGTGAGCTTACTTCCAGGCATCCGTGGCCTGAGCCTCACGGGCGGGACTAGGTCAGTCTTAGTGCTGAATCAATATTAAGTCACAAAGCTCTAAATATCTCTAAACACCTCCTAAACTTTTCTGTTTTACAAAGTGAATCCGTTAAAGAGCTTTAGAACTGAAGTTGGCTTTTCTCTAGATTTCTGTGTTGGTTTGTTTGTGTTTGTTTTAGATCCAACATGTAATAAAAAGGATTCCTTGTTAGACTTACACAAATTACCTCACCAGAATTGAAAGCTAGTGTTTTTTTTTTTTTTGCCATTTCGGGTGCTGTCTCACGCTGCTTTCTCGCAGCTCCTACAGACCCTGTGTCTCCTGACGTTCACTGTGGATATGGGAATCCGTCTCATCTCACTCGGCGAGAAGGCCTTCGCTCAGCTCCCGGTTTACCTCGTCTGTAGTATCTTTATTCTGGTAACTCATTACTATTTATATCCTTGGTATTCAAGCCACACACATTTCAAAGAGCAACAAGGAAAAGATGGGAATTCAGAACACAAGCTGCTTCTCTCTGCAGAAAGCGGGGGTGCCCGGCAGGCTACCTGGCCGGCCTCCCTCCTTGGGGGCGGAGCGCTGCCCACAGGCTCTTCCTGTGAGTCAGGGTGAAAGGGCTCCGGCAGGTGTTTTTGCTGTTGAGCTAACAGTGAAATAAGAGCCTTTGATACAAGGAAACACTGAAGGACTGACGCTTGTCATTGCAGAAAGACCGAGTGACACCTTCCCCCGGCTCCTCTAACTCTCCCACATCCTCTCTGCTCCGGCCGACGCCAAGTCTGCACAGGCTGTGCCGTCCATGCTCCCGGCAGCATGTCCAGCGGGCCCTGTGAGGTCACTCTGAGGAATGCGGAGCCAGACAGCAGAGCCTAAGACGGCTGAGCCCTGAGGAGTGCTTTAAACATCCTGGCCCATCTCTGCACCACGAGCAGCTCTCCGAGGAGGCCGGCCTGGCCTGCGGTCCCTGCAGAGCAGCCTGGCAGCTCAGGCAGCGTCTGCACGGCAGCTCTGCCTGCTCCCATGGAATGTTTTAAAAAATACTGGTTGCAGACTTTTAAGAATTGGAGTATTTTCACCAACTCCATGGACGTGAGTTTGAGCAAACTCCAGGGGACGGTGAAGGATAGGGAGGCCTGGTGTGCTGCAGTCCATGGGGTCAGTCGGACACGACTGAGCGACTGAACAACAGGGACCTAGAGTTTGCTTTTCTAACGTTTGGTGCCCGCGTTTCTTCACAGCAACAAGTGGGTGGTGAGGGACATTCCCCAGGCCCCGTGGCCAAATGTTACCCTGCCCAGCGGCGTGGCCCCGGCTCACACTCGTGAGCTGTTGGGACCAGGGACAGACTCGAGTCTTTGGAACGAGAAGCACGAAAGGACAAGCCTTCACACTGCTTACGGCCACACTCCATCCGCCTGGGCCGACCAGAGGTGAAGAGTCTCCTTATGAAAGAGAGCCGACTGAGGACCGTGCCTCCTGCCCCACAGTGGACGCGCTCACACCGCTCTCCTGGTCCTGTGTCCGTCAGGGTGATCACGGGCACAGACCTGCAGGCACCCCTCCCGACGCCCAGTGACCCTGGCCAGCTGGGAGGGGTCTCCACGAGGGAAAGTCACGGCCAAAGCCCCTCTCCTGAAAGTAAATGCTCCTTGCCTCCTGTTGGGTCGGCTTCCTCCTGTTAGCAAAATGCTCTTGGTGAGCGTGGGGGATGAAGAGTGTTAAGGAGGAAGCACGAGGCCGGCGCTTCAGGAGCCGTCCCCGAACAGAGGGGACAGCGAGGGGCGGGAGGGGCCGCCCCGGGTGACTGCCAGGCAGGCTGGGGCAGAGGCTTTATCCATGGTGAAAAACTGACTCCAGTTCAGTCTGCCCCTGTGTCAGGGGTCGCGTCCTCCCCGTTCCCGCGTCGGGAGTGCCTGCTGTATCAGGCCTGTGGCGGGGGCCTGCCAGCGGTGAGGGCTGCAGGATCTGGAGGCATCGGCCTGCCCTCTGAATGCTGGCCGATGCCCGCGTGAAGAAGGGGTTCTGTTCACAGCTGTCCCCGGTCAGTGCCAGGGAGTGGACGCCATCTGGGAGCAGCCTCAGAGCCCAGCAACCTGATGGCCCAGTGATGACGGCATGAGCGGGCAAAGGCCCACCCCACGGAGCCCGCCCATGCTCCCCACGAGGGAGGCCTGGACCGAGCGCCGTGCTGGCCGGACCTGCTCCTGCCGTGACTAGATGCTTCTAGGGTTTCGGCTCGCCTCCTATCCGCGTTTAGCTCCCCTAAGTCTCTTAATTTCCACCAAAAGGACAGAGCTCAGTGGCTGTGGCAGCTGTCTTGTCCTGAGGCTGACATGACTGGCAAGACCCAGCCTCATGGATCCTAGTAGCTGGCTAGCGGTCACATGTGGCTTTTACAGGACAACTCCTGAGTTCATGTTTGAGTCACCTGTTTTGCCTTCCTCCAGACAGAGCTTGACCAGACCTTTTGGAAGACATGGCTCTCAGGACGCTGTGTGCACTGCAGAACCACAGATCTCAAAAGCTGCAAGGAGCCCTTGGACCAGAGTCCTTGTTTTTTCAGCTGAGGAAGGGGAGGGTCCAGGGAGACAGGAAGGGGCCCGGGAGAGCTATTTTAGAACTGGTATAGAGCCCCTCTGGCTGCAGACCACCTGTGAATACCTGAAATGTGTGGTCCAAATTGTGATGCACTCTAAGTGTGAAATGCATATTGGGTTTCCAAGACAATATACAAAAAAAGCAAAATCTCTCCTCAATATTTTATATTGATCACAAGTTGAAAAAATAGTGGTTTGGGTATATTTGGATAAACAAAACCATTGTCAAAGTCCTAAGTTTCTTTTCGCTTATTTTAAAATGGCCACTGGAAAACTCAAGCTGCCCATAAGGCTCGCATCCCGCTTCTACTGGGAGGTACTGGTCTAGAGCAGCACCCACACCTGGGGCTTCCCACTCGCGGTCCTCTGCAGGGCACCAGGCTCTTAACACATGGCTGTACTTTGACTTTAATTTTTTCTTGAATAGACTAAAATGATGACACAGAACAGAGAAAAAGAAGAAAGCTGAAGGACGAGAGGTTTTTGCCACTGTTTATGATCTGGGTGTTATCCCAGAACCTTCAGAGTTTACAAACAGGAAACGGTACCCAGGGCGGGAGCTCATCATCCCAGCTTTGCTTCTGGGAGAAATAAAGTCAGTAAGCTCACTGTCCTCATAACTGGTCTGTTCTTCAAGAAAGCAGAAGTTTCAATTTCCTGTTTGATTTCTGATAAATTCCCACCGTTCTTAACTGGATCTAAATCATCTGTGATGTAACTAAAGATTTAAAATGCAAGAAATCAGATAAATAGTCATGGGAAAAGGAGTTGCCTTTGCAAAGTGTAACAACCGTCATAAATTATTTTAATAACTGTTGCTATTGTCTCAAACCATGGAAACTATTACGTAATAGTTTGTGAAGGACCCCCTTCCCCTCTGCCTTTCCCAACACACATACCCCACTGCCCATTACCCACAATGCTATAGGATTTTTGCCAGCAGTTCATTAAAAAACATTGGAAGCAGACTTTTTTTAAAAAAAAGACACAAATGACTGTAAACACCAGTTTTCTGAGTGAGGTGCAAGCTACTTGCAAGTCCGCCTGTCCATCCCAGGGACAGTCTCACCAAGCATCATCTGCCTTACCTTTGTGTTTTTCTGTTTGAGTGCTCAGAAGCTCTGCACATCTCGTTTCTTCCTCCTGAATTTCCAGATGAAATCGGCATTCTGGGTGAACACTGCTCACCTAGTCGTGGTTAAAAGAAAGGGAAAATTCCACTGTAATAGGAAAGGCAAGCAAAAACTACATAAAAGCCCCTAAACCTCACAGTTCTAAACTGCTTCCAAACTAACACTCATTTAAAAGCAATAACCTTCATATTTTGGCGTGGCTATTTTTTAAAAAAGCCTCACTATTTACTTTGTAAAGGAATTAGTAAACAAATAAGAAACTTGATATAATTTTTTTTTTTCTGGGCAGGAAAGCAAACTAACGCAATACATCGTATGTTATCAGCACTAATTTGGCAGCAATAAAGCTCTTTAATCCAATAATCTTTCAATATTCGAGTCCTCCATTTCATAGCCCTTGATTTAATCAAAGTAAATACATGTTTACTCATCAGCCCGTTCTTAATGGCTGCACACAACCCCAGACGCCAGTGTGCTTCATCTAAGGCCAGCCTCCGCCTTCACTGGAAAGCCCTAATAGAATAACTTTATTTTTAGAGGCTGCAGGTCACATTCAAAACTGAACTTTGGAATCTGGTATGAACGAACTTTTCAAAAAGATGAGGGGTGAGCAGGGAGAGGCCTCGGGCAGAGTCACAGCAACGAGGCAGTGGGGGCCTTCTCGTAGGCTTGATTACGTGAATCAAAGATGTGATAAGCACCGTCTGTCAATGTGTGCAAAAGACAAAGCTGAACACCGCTTGAGTCTTGGAAGGTAATATTCTCTGGTCTTTATTTTCACAAAGGTCCAGCATTCTCTTTTTTTTATTACCATCTCCAACCCCTGATAAGTAGTCACACGGTAGGCTGGAGCTGTGAGGCCCACTCTCATGTCTGAACAAAACTTTTGTTTTACTGAAGAGAATCATACTCTTGCATATATTATGGCCGTCTATATTTAATTGGGCTTCCCTGGTGGCTGAGGAGTAAAGAATCTGCCTGCAATGCAGGAGACAGGTTTGGTCTCTGGGTAGGGAAGATCCTCTGGAGGAGGGCATGGCAACCCACTCCAGTATTCTTGCCTGGAGAATCCCCATGGACAGAAGATCCTGGCAGGCTACAGTCCACAGGGCTGCAAAGAATCCTACCACTGAAATAAGTCAATAGAATTCTAACCAGAAATAACATTTCCCAACAGTGTTAAGGGGCTTCCCAGGTGGCTCAGTGGTAAAGAATCTGCCTGCCAAGGCAGGAGATGCAGGAGACTCAGGGTCCATCTCTGGGTTTGGAAGATCCCCTGAAGGAGGAAGCGGCAACCCACTCCCATCTCAGGTCTCCAAGAATGCCTGGGAAATCCCATGGACAGAGGAGCCTGGTGGTCTAGAGTCCACAGGGCCACAAAGAGTGGGGCACAACTGAGCATGTATGCAACAGTGTTAAGAGCAGAAACTTAATGCTGAATGCTTTTGCCACATTTACCCTCATTTTGGGCTTCCCTGGTGGCTCAGAGGGTAAAGCGTCTGCCTGCAATGCAGGAGACCTGGGTTCGATCCCTGGGTCAGGAAGATCCCCTGGAGAAGGAAATGGCAACCCACTCCAGTACTCTTGCCTGGAGAATCCCATGGACAGAGAAGCCTGGTAGACTACAGTCCATGGGATCGCAAAGAGTCGGACACAACTTAGTGACTTCACCCTCACTTAAAAAAATAAGACGTGAAGCATGGTCTTTTTTTTTTTTTTCCCTCCCCATGGCTCATCACGGGGCAACAACCACTGTACGAGCTCCTGGTTTCAACCAGGTTGTATTTTTCGTACATGAACAAGTCAATACCTTAAATGTCAGAATTAGGAAAATTGTATTGACTTAAAAAATGGATTTTTGATAAGGTACTAAAAGACATCACAATACCAGACTTTCTTGGAATATGCACAGTGATGCCTTATTTTGGGATACCCTAGAAGTTAAAGCAGCATTAAGCGTAACAATTTCTGCAGCTATTTCATGCACTGAAATGATCAGGCAGGCTCTTATCCCCACAGCATTCCTCTGAGGGAGGAAGGCATCCTTCGCCTTCACTCTGAGGAGGGGTTGGCCCCTCTGAGGGGTGGGCTAGGTGCAGACGAGAAACACCCTCAGCACAGACGACTTTCCCTAAATAGCTCCATCCCTGGCTTCGCAACCTTAAGAGGGGATATGAGTCAATAGAGACGGTGATCTGGCCGCGGTGTGAAGTGCGTAAGCTCGCACACCCAAACTGGCTCCAGGCTGCGGGAGGGAAGCAGGAAATGGGGCTTACGGTTTAAGTGTCTTCGCATAAGAGGAAGAATTAAATAGTCTATAAATGCATTCATTCAACAAACTTCCACCCAGCATATGACCTCCTCCGGTGCTCTTAAATAATGGTAACAAATCAAAGCAGTCTATTTCCAAAGGAAACTTTGGTTAGCCACATCACGTCTCCCTGACACACACTAAAACAAACAAAAAGCATAACCGGTACTAGCAGGTGGAAAGGAAAGTGTTTTATGATAAGGCAAACTCCAATTTCCCTCTGAAAGGAGAAGCCTGCGCAGGTGACCGCAGCCCAGTCCCCAACTCCAGAGGGGGCGCCAGGGCCCCGGACCCGCTCCGCTACGAAGGGCGTCGAGCAAGGCACTGGGTTCCGGTCCCAGCAAACCCGGGACGCCGGAGCAGACCGTGCGAACGCATCTTCCCAGCCGGGTCTTACACCGGGCCGGGCTGGGGCTTCGGTTCTTCGCGCTCTGCGGGGGGATCCAGAGTCCCCGGCAGGCTTGTGCCCTCCAGCGAGCTCGGAGGGCGGGTGGAACCCCCGGGCCAGCCGCGATCCCCGCGCCTCCGGGACCAGCCCGATCCCCGAACCCCCGGGACCAGCCCCGATCCCCGAGCCCAGATCCCCGAGCCCCGGGACCAGCCCCGATCCCCGCGGCCCCGGGACCAGCCCCGATCCCCGAGCCCCGGGACCAGCCCCGATCCCCGAGCCCCGGGACTAGCCCCGATCCCCGCGGCCCCGGGACCAGACCAGCCCCGATCCCCACGGCCCCGGGACCAGCCCCGATCCGCGCGCCCCCGGGACCAGCCCCGATCCCCGTGCCCCCGGGACCAGCTCGATCCCCGCGCTCCCGGGACCAGCGCCGATCTCCGCGCCTCGGCCCAGCCCCGCGCGGGACCCGGAGGTGCAATAAAGCCGGGCGCCCGGGGCGCTCCCTCCGGGGACGGTCGGCGCGGCGGGTCGTGAGGGCGCGGGTCCGAGCGCACTCACCGGGGCGAGCAGCCAGCCGCAGCAGGTCAGCAGCGCGGGCGGCAGCAGCGCGGGCGCCCTCATCCCGGCTCCGCGGCGCGGACATGGGCCGGGCCGCCCGTGCGCAGCGACGCGGCCCCAGGGTCGGCTCCGCGCTCCGAGGTCTGTGCGCGGGGCCCGGCAGCGGTCTCCGGGTCGGCGGTCCGCCGAGGTTGCGCCCGGCGCCCCGGCTCCGCCCCCGCTCCTTCCCCCAACTCCGTCCCCACCCCGCGCCCCCCGCCCCCGCCTCTCCGTCTCTCCCCTCCCCTCGCACTGGCTTCGCCGCCTGGGTCTCCGCCCCACGTTCCGCAACCGCCCCCCGCCACCCGCACTCCTTTCGGCCGCCCGCCCCCAGGCGCTTGTACCCACTTCCCCGCGCCCCTGCCTCTCCCTGGCGACCCCCAGCCTTCGCTCCCTCCACCGCCTCTAATCCGCGGGTGACGGGTGCGCACAGGTGGAGTCCCTGTGCGGCCCAGCTCCCAGCGGAGATGCCAGAGGAGCGACTCCGGAGCGACCCACCTTATCGGAGACCCGGGCTCCCGGCCTTTGCACCTACTGTGTCCTCCCTGTTAAACAAGACCCTCGAGAAGTTGGCAGAAAGGGCAAGTGGGTTGGTTGGGGCAACTGAAAAATCAGAAGGCATTTGGAGGGCGTCCTGATGCGGGGAGACCCGCGTCAAGCTGGGTAGGTCATTCTTTGCCCCCTCCCGCCGGCCCCCTCCCCTCAGCTGCTGGGGCCGCAGAGTTGGACGCTGGGCAGGAGCGGCCGGGGCCTGAGATCCCGCCTCATCCCACACCTGTCTCAGAACTTCGCAAGGAGCAGCCGAGCCTAAGAGCTGGTTGTTACTCAGCAAATGGAAAAGCGCTAGAAATGAAAAATGAAGCCGGGAATTTTCTTTTTTTCTGTCCTCCGCCGATCATCTATCAATCGTCGTCTGTTGGTCATTATCACCTACTGTCTGTCCTTCTGTCTGTGGGGGGTGGGGGGATCAGTAGTAGAGACAGGATCTGGACTCGGGGTATGCAGCTTGGGATCTGGAAACTTAACCATTCTGGATCCAACTTGACAGACATTTTTTTACTCACTATTTGAAGCTGGACAAGCCGTGAACTTTGGACCAAGTGCCCTTGTAAATGAGAAAGCTGACACCTGCCCCTCACCTAGAGGGTTGCTGAGAATGTAGACCATTTATGGGAATGTAAATACCATGCTGTAAACATTAACTGCTTCTGGTGCAAGCAAGACACACGGTCTCCCTCTGCAGGAGTTTGTGGTCCAGAGAAGGGGGGGTTGATGTGGAGAAAAAGTGTGATAAGTACAAGATGCAGACAAATGGGAGGAGGAGGGGCCCAGAGAAGTGAATGTGAAAATGAAACACAGTGGAGAGTGAGAGACAGGGATGGTGCGGCAGGCATCTCCATCGCAGGGAGCGCCTGGGCAGAAGCCTGAGGCCCAGGGCTGTGTAAGGAAGAGGGTCACCTTGGGAGGCCTGAAGGCCTGAAAAACAGTCTTCAGTCCGTGGATAGTAAAACCTGAATCACACAGGACTGAAAATGTTAACACGTTGCGAACGCACAGCACTAGGTTCTTTATATTCTGACTTACTGTTCTTGTTCAAAACTGATGTTGGGATGGGTGGTACTTACATATGTCAGTTGAAGGTTACTCTGTTTCTCCTGGGTGAATGCCCATTCTTTCAGGATTTTTCTCACTTCCCCTTGCAGGGGGAGGTCTGTGTGTCCTCAGGGCTGGTGGGCAGAGGGGCCCCTCTGTGGGTGTCTGATGCGGTGGGGTGGGTGGTCCTGTCTCTAGACCCCTGGCACTGGTGCCCTGAGGCGTGGCAGCCCCCTGGCGGGGCTATGCTGATGCCCATGGTCTCCTGGGCCCTGGTTTCCAGGACCTGACCCATGCCTCCCGACTTGGACCACGTGGCTCGGAGCCCCGGCACCTGCTTGCCTGTGTTCTGAGGCCCCAGGAGGGGCCAGGCCAGTGAGACCGTTTTCAGTTGCCTTCCCCACCCTCCTGCCTGGACACCTTTGCCTGTCACCACTCCCACTCTGCTGCGTCCTTGGGTGTCCAGGCTGAGCTTTGTCTGTTGGTGGAAGCTAGCTGGCTCCTGGTGTGCCAGCCTGCACGCCAGAAGCCTGGAAACCTACTTTTTCAGTGAGGGAAGCTGCAGGCCTTTGCAATCAGGAGCAAGTGGAGTTGCTTCAGAAATATGTGCCACGCTGTTACCTTATATTTTGTTCAAAGGGGGGGTAGAAGCTTCGCAACCACGTGACTCTCTGAGGCCGCCTGGTCCTTCTGTTCCATCTAGATCTGCTTGGGGGGAGGGGACACGCCCCCACCCCCAGGTGCATTTTTAACTCGTACCTACAAAGAAACGTAGGGGTCACCTGCGTCCCTCTTTTTCTGTCCTTTGAAAGCTGGGAGACTAGACTTCAGTAAAAAGTTTACTTCTTCCTCCTGCTAAAAAAGCCAGGGGAGTCGAAGATGCTGCTGGCTGGAAGTCTCTGATCAAGGTGGCAGGGAGCACTCTCCGGAGCTTGGCCCCTGGCCCATGCCTCCTGGTTTCCTGGAAGCAGACTTAGAGCATGTTTCTTTGCTGCGTCCTAGTTCCCGTAGGCATAGGGCACCCCGGCTCCCGGGTGCCACAGCAGCACGGCTGCCTGCAGCACAGAACGGGTGCTGCATGTGTGCTTATAATGTCAGACTGAGTTAGATCCCCAGGCTCTGGTGGAATTCCTAATATGTGCTCAGCCTACTTCTCAAAATGCTGGTGAAGATAAAATCAAATACCAGCCCGGGAAAGCCTTCACACACATTTTCCAAGTATATAGATGTGACGTGCTGCCTCGGGGGTGTGCCCCTGTGACCCTGTGGGGGCTCTCTGCTGCCCAGGCCAACACTGGCAGTCTGCGCTCAGGCCTCAGGACAGGTCAGGGACCTGCTTGACCGGCTCATTTGCCCCGGGTGGTTTCCAGCCCCTCCTGTTTTCAACCATAACCGAATTGTCCTGTGAGGGGATTAATTAGGCCAAGCTCCCTTACAACTGCACCCCTGCCACGATGTCTGCAGTCCTGGGCCCTTTGCTGGTGATGCTTTCCTTTCCAGCTATGAAAAAGCCCAGCACTTGGATGGCAAAGTGCCCCACTTTCTTTAGATTCAAAAGTCTCTCCTGCAGCCCGGTTCTGGATCAGGCCCCGAGCCTGAGGTTAGGGAGCTTTGTCCTCTGTCGGCGGAAGGGAAGGCTCTGAGTCTGGAGGAGGGCCGGAACGCAGACAGAGCGCTGGGCAGCAGTGGGCAGGGTTGGGGCGGGCGGTGTCTTTTCTTTCCTGCTTCACCTCTGCCCATTTTGAGGCTTGGGGGTCCCCCAGGCTCAGACGGCGGGTGAGGGGTCAGGCAGCCCCACTTCCTGGCAGAGCTGGGGCCCCTCCTGACCGGCGCCCCCGTCGGCCTGGAGCGAGGCCGCCTCTCAGGACGCCTACTACTCCCAGAGGCTGTCCTTTGGTTGGGATCAGCCTCCCTCCCTAGACGGTCCTCTCAGGCAGGAGACTCTCAGATGGTCCTCCTCAGGCTAATGAGGACACAAGCCCATCCTGTGCTTTGCCAAACGGGGAAGCGGCGGCTGCCAGGACAGCGTCCTCCGGGGACTCTGCGGGCGGGCGGCCAGGCTCAGCCGGCCTGCCCCCGCGGAGGACGAGGGCTGAGCTCCGCTCGGTTTGCGGTGCGGAAGCGCTCCAGAGTCCGTCCTGGAGAAGGGGGTGCTGAACCCCGGGCCCCTCACCTCTGAGAATGCCTCCCTCGGGCCCTGCTGCGACTCAGCCCGGAGCTGGGACTTGCACGGGCCTCGGGGTCACACACCCTGCAGATGGTCCAGCCCCTCGATTTAAACACGGGGACTTGATCAGAGCTGTGTTGGTCTTTGGGCTCACACACTGACGTGATGAGCTGAGCTGTCTCCGATGTCTGACGTCACTCTCAGCCCTGTGGCCAGGGGGCCTTTAGAAACATCTGGGGAGAGACCTGCCCTCGGGTGTTCCCCTGGAAGGTTGTGGTCTTGTAAACAGACTTTATTTTTTAGAGCCGCGCATGTTCATAGGGAAGTACAGAGTTGCTATATGCGTCGCGCTTCCACACACTTCCCTGTGTTAACACCTCGTTTCACGGTGGCACGTTGTTAAAACTGAGGAGCCCATGTCATTGTTCACTGACGTTCGTGGCTCACTGTCATGAGTTTCGCCTTTCCCAGAATGGCATGAAGTTGACTCAAAGAGTTTGCAGCCTCTTCAGATTGGCTACTTTCACTTAAAAACATGCATCTAAGGTTCCTCCATGTCTTTTGGAGGCTTGACCGCTCATTTATTTTTAGAGCTGAACAATTCCCAGTATCTGTACCACAGCTTACTTCTCCACTCACCTACTGAAGGACGTCCAAGTTTCTTCCCATCGTGAACAAAGCTGCTAAAACAGCACAGTCCTACTGCGAGGCACAGGAAACTACAATGAATAGAATTGTAATAAATTATAAGGAGAAAGATAAGAAAAAGAATATATGTATGTATGTATAACTGACTCATTTTGCTGTACACCAGAAACAAATACAACAATGTGATTAACTATACTGCAAAAAACCAAAAACCTGCTAAAAGCATTGCTGAGCACGTTTTTATGTGGACATAAGTTTTCCCCTTATTTGGATAAATACTGAGGGGGGTAGCTGCTGAATTGTATGGCAAGTCTATATTTGCTTTTATAAGAAACTGCCAAGTTCTTCCAAAGTGGCTGCACCATTTTGCATTCTTGCCAGCAATGAATGAGAGTTTCTGCTGCTTCACGTCCTCGCCAATGTTCAGTGAGGTCAGTGCTCTGGATTTTGGACATTTTAATGTTTGAATGGGCTTCCCAAATGGCTCAGAGGTAAACAATCTGCTTGCTTATGCATAAGATGTAGGTTTGATCCCTGGGTTGGGAAGATCCCCTGGAGAATGAAATGGCTACCCACTCCAGTATTCTTGCCTGGAAAATCCTGTGGACAGAGGAGCATGGTTGGCTACAGTCTATTAGGTCAGTAGAGTCAGACACAGCAACTAAACAACAACAACATTTGTATAGTAGTATCAGAAAGGGAAGAGGAACTCAAAAGCCTCTTGATGACAGTGAAAGAGGAGAGTGAAAAAGTTGGCTTAAAGCTCAATATTCAGAAAACAAAGATCATGGCATCTGGTCCCATCACTTCATGGGAAATAGATGGGGAAACAGTGGAAACAGTGTCAGACTTTATTTTTCTGGGCTCCAAAATCACTGCAGATGGTGACTGCAGCCATGAAATTAAAAGACGCTTACTCCTTGGAAGGAAAGTTATGACCAACCTAGATAGCCTATTCAAAAGCAGAGACATTACTTTGCCAACAAAGGTCCGTCTAGTCAAGGCTATGGTTTTTCCAGTGGTCATGTATGGATGTGAGAGTTGGACTGTGAAGAAGGCTGAGCGCCGAAGAATTGATGCTTTTGAACTGTAGTGTTGGAGAAGACTCCTGAGAGTCCCTTGGACTGCAAGGAGATCCAACCAGTCCATTCTGAAGGAGATCAGCCCTGGGATTTCTTTGGAAGGAATGATGCTAAAGCTGAAACTCCAGTACTTTGGCCACCTCATGCAAAGAATTGACTCATTGGAAAAGACTCTGATGCTGGGAGGGATTGGGGGCAGGAGGAGAAGGGGATGACAGAGGATGAGATGGCTGGATGGCATCACTGACTTGATGGATGTGAGTCTGAGTGAACTCCGGGAGTTGGTGATGGACAGTGAGGCCTGGTGTGCTGCGATTCATGGGGTCGCAAAGAGTCGGACACGACTGAGTGACTGATCTGATCTGATCTCGTTTTTTTAATGAATAAAGCCTGTGGAGGTGATGGGTTTCCAGCTGAGCTATTTAAAATCCTAAAAGATGGTGCTATTAAAGTGCTGCAGTCAACATGCCAGCAAATTTGGAAAACTCAGCAGTGGCCACAGGACAGGAAAAGGTCAGTTTTCATTCCAATCCCAAAGAAGAGCAATATTAAAGAATGTTGAAACTACCATATGATTGCAGTCATTTCACATGCTCATAAGGTTATGCTCAAAATTTCAAGCCAGGTTTTAGCAGTATGTGAACTGAGAACTTCCAGATGTACAAGTTGGATTTAAAAAGGCAGAAGAAGAACCAGAGATCAAATTGCCAACATTCGTTGGATCATAGAGAAAGCAAGGTAATTCCAGAGAAACATCTACTTCTGCTTCATTGACTATGCTAAAGCCTTTGACTGTGTGGATCACAATAAACTGTGGAAAATTCTCAAAGAGATGAAAATGCCAGACCACGTTACCTGCCTCCTGAGAAATCTATATGCAGGTCAAGAAGCAACAATTAGGACATGGAACAACTGACTGGTTCAAAATTGGGAAAGAAATACAACAAAGCTGTATATTGTCACCCTGCTTATTTAACTTCTGTACAGAGTACACCATGTGAAATGCTGGGCTGGATGAATCACAAGCTGGAATCAAGATTGCCAGGAGAAATATCAACAGCTTCAGATATGCAGATGATACCACTCTAATGGCAGAAAGTGAAGAGGAACTGAAGAGCCTCTTCATTAGAGTGAAAGAGGAGAGTGAAAAAGTTGGCTTGAAACTCAACATTAAAAAAAAACTAAGATCATGACATCCGGTCTCATCACTTCCTGGCAAATGGAAGGAGAAAAAGTGGAAACAGTGGCAGATTTTATCTTCTTGGGCTCCAAAATCACGGCAGGTGGTGACTGCAGCCACAAAATTAAAAGACGCTTTCTCCTGGAAGAAAAGCTATGACACACCTAGACAATGCATCACAAAGCAGGGGCATCACTTTGCTGACAAAGGTCCATATCGTCAAAGCTGTGGTTTTTCCATGTGTGGATATGAGGGTTGGACCACAAAAAGAAGGCTGAGAGCCGAAGAATTGATACTTTCAAATTGTGGTGCTGGATAAGACTCTTGAGAGTCCCTTGGACTGCAAGGAGATCAAACCAGTCAATCCTACGGGAAATCAACCCTGAATATTCATTGGAAGGACTGATGCTGAAGCTGAAGTTCCAATACTTTGGCCACCTGGTGAGAAGAGATAACTCATTGGGAAAGACCCTGATACTGGGAAAGATTGAGGGCAGGAGGAGAAAGGGGTAGGAGAGCATCAGATGGTTATAGAGCATTACTAACTCAATGGACATGAATCTGGACAAACTCTGGGAGATAGTGGAGGACAGGGGAGCCTGGTGCACTGCAGTCCATGAGGTCACAAAAGGTCTGACATGACTTAGAGACTGAACAGCAATAATTTCGTTCTTTTAATTTGCATTTCCCTGATGACATAAAAGGTGAAATATTTTTTCACATGCTTATTTGTTATCTGTCTAATTAAACTTGGTGAAGTGCTTATTGCTATCTTTTATTGCTTTTTAAAAATTGCTTCATTTGTTTTCTTATGGTGAATTTTAAGAACCTTTTGTAAATTTTAGATTCTAGTCTTTTATCAGATAAGTGGTTTGCAAATATTGTCTCCCAGTCTTCTCATTTTCCTATCTTCTCATTTTCTTAACAGTGTCTTTCTCAGAGCAGAAGTTTTTAATTTTAATAAAAACTCACTTATCAAAATTTTCCTTTCTTGATTTATGCTTTTGGTGTTATGTCTAAACTGAAGGTTACCAAGATTTTCTCCTATTTATCTCCTATAAGTTTTATAGTTTTGCATTTTTCATTTACATCTATGATCCATTTTGAGTTAATTTTTGTGAGAGGTGTAAGATTAGCATCCAGACTCACTTTTTTTGCCTGTGGATAGTCAGTTGTTCCAGCAACATTTGCTGAAAAGACTAATATGAATTGCTTTTGCTCCTCAACTGTCAAAGATCAGTTGACTGTATTTATGAGGGTCTATTTCTGGGTTCTCTATTTTGTTTCACTGATCGATTAGTCTATTTCTTTGCCAATATCATGTGGTCTTGATTACTGTAGATGTCTAGTAAGTTGTGAAGTCTGGTGGTATTAGT
The DNA here is from genome assembly GCF_003369695.1 of Bos indicus x Bos taurus. Taxonomy (NCBI): domain Eukaryota; kingdom Metazoa; phylum Chordata; class Mammalia; order Artiodactyla; family Bovidae; genus Bos; species Bos indicus x Bos taurus. The sequence continues at coordinate 188,959 of NC_040079.1, read as the reverse complement.
TCTCTGATCTGCTTCTTCTTTTTCAATATTGTGTGGGCTGTTCTGCATCTTTTGTTTCTCCATATACAGATCTTATAATCAATTTGTCCACATCCAGATAATAATTTGCTGAGATTTAAATTGGGATTGCAGTGAATCCATAGGTTAATTGGGAAAGAACTGACATCTTGACTTTATCAAGTATTCCTATCCATGGACATAGGATATCTCTCCATTTATTTAGTTCTCCTTTGGTTTCATTCATCAGACTTCAGTAGCTTTCCTCATACAGATCTTGTATATATTTTGTTTTGATTTATAGATTTACATCTAGTAGTTTATGGTTTTTTTTGTGCTAATGTTAGTGGTATTTTGTGTTTTTATTTTTCAGTCTCAATTGTTTGTTGCTGGTATATAAGAAAACAATTGAGTTTTGTATACTAAGCTTGTTTCCTGTAACTTTGCTGTAATCACTTATTGGTTTCAAGAGATCTTTTGTTGTTGTTGATTCTTTGGGATTTTCTACATAGGCAATGATGTCATTTGTGAAAAAGACAGCTTCATTTATTCATTCCGAATCTGTGTTCCTTTTCTTTCCTTGTCTTGTTGCATTAGCTAGGACTTCCAATATGATGCTAAATAGGAGTGGTGAGAGGTGACATCCTTACCTTGTTTCTGATCTTAGCAGTAAAGCACCTAGTTTCTGACCAATAAGTATAATACTGGCTGTAGGTTTCTTCCCCCCAGGTTTTCTTTATTAAATTAGGAAGGTCTCCTGCATTCCTACTTTGTTGCGAGTTTTTATCATGAATGGGAGTTGGGTTTTATTAAATACGTTTTCTGCATCTACTTTATGTGAGAATGTAGTTTTTCTTCTTCAGCCTGTTGATGTGATTTGTTGTTATTGTTTAGTTGCCAGGTTGTGTCCAAGTCTTTTGTGATCCCATGGACTGTAGGCTGCCAGGCTCCTCCACCCGTAGGATTTCCCAGGCAAGAATACTGGAGTGGGTTGCCATTTCTTTCTCCAGGGGATCTTCCCAACCCAGGGGCTGAACCCACATCTCCTGCAAGACAGGTGGATTTTTGCCTCTGAGTCATTGGGAAAGACCATTGATGTGATAAGTTACATTGACTTATTTTCAAATGTTGAACAAGCTTTGTATACCTGGAATAAATGTCACTTTTTTGAAGTGCATAATCTTTTTATATACTGTTGACTTTCATTTGCTAATATTTTGTTGAATATTTCTGCATCTGTGTTCATGAGTGATCTTAGTCTAATTTTCTTTACTTACAATGTCTTTATCTAGTTTTGGTATTAAGGAAATAAATAAGTTAGGAATATTTACTTTACTTCTATTTTCTGGAAGAGATTGTAGAGAATTTGTAAACTTTCTTTCTTAAATGATACAATTTACCAGGCAACCCATTTGGACCTGGTGCTTTTTTGTATTAGAAGAGTATTAATTATTGATTCAGCTTATTTAACAGATATAGGACTATTTAGATTATATGTTTCTCTTTATGTGAGTTTTGATAGATTGTGTGTTTCAAGAAATTGGTTCATCTCATCTAAGCTATCAGACTTGTGGGCACAGAATTGCTCCTAGTATTTGTTATCCTTTTAATGTCCATGGAATCAATAGTGATGTCCCCTCTTTCTCTTCTGATATTAGTAATTTGTGTTTTCTCTCTTTAGTTAAGTCTGAGAGTTAACTTTCCCTGAAGTTTATCAATTTTATTGATTTTTGCAAAAAAAAAACAGCTTTGGAGTTTCTTTGATTTTTTTCTATTAATTTCCTATGTTCCATATCACTGATTTTTGCTCTGATTTTTTAAAATTAATTTTTATTGAAGGATAATTGCTTTACAGAATTTTGCTGTTTTGTGTCAAACCTCAATATGAATCAGCCATAGGTATACATATAACCCCTCCCTTTTGAAACTCCCTCCCATCTCCCTCCCATCCCACCCCTCTAGGTTGATACAGAGCCTCTGTTTGAGTTTCCTGAGACATACAGCAAATTCCCATTGGCTGTCTATTTTACATATGGTAATGTAAGTTTCCATGTTACTCTTTCCATACATCTCACCCTCTCCTCCCCTTTCCCCATGTCCATAAGTCTATTCTCTATGTCTATCTCTCCATTGTTGCCCTGGTAATAAATTCTTCAGTACCATTTTTCTAGATTCCACATATATGCATTAGAATACAGTATTTATCTTTCTCTTTCTGACTCACTTCACTCTGCAGAATAGGTTCTAGGTCATCCACCTCATTAGAACTGACTCAAAGGTGTTCCTTTGTATGGCTGAGTAATGTTCTGGGTGTATATGGACCACCACTGCTTTATCCATTCATCTGTTGATGTTCTGGCTATGCTAGATGTTTCCATGTTCTAGCCGTTGTAAATAGTGCTGCAATGAACAATGGGATCCATGTGTCTCTTTCAATTTTGGTTTCCTCAGGGTATATGCCTAGGAGTGGGATTGATGGTCATATGGTGGTTTTATTCCTAGTTTTTAAAGGAATCTCCATACTGTCTTCCACAGTGGCTGTATCAATTTACATTCACACCAACAGTGCAAGAGTGTTCCCTTTTCTCCACACCCTCTCCAGTGTTTATTATTTGTAGACTTTTTGATGAGGGCCATTCTGACTGCTGTGAAGTGACATCTCATTGTAGTTTTGATTTGCATTTCTCTAAGAATGAGTGATGTTGAGCATCTTTGCATGTGTTAGCCATCAGTATGTCTTCTTTGGAGAAATGTCTGTTTAGGTCTTTTCCCCACTTTTTGATTGGGCTGTTTGTTTTTCTGGTATTGAGTTGTATGAGCTGCTTCTATATTTTGGAAATTAATCCTTTGTCAGTTGTTTCATTTGCTGTTATTTTCTCCCATTCTGAGGGTTGTCTTTACACCTTGTTTATAGTTTCCTTTGCTGTGCAAAAGCTTTAGTTATCAACAGGCAGTATATTTTGTATATTGTTATAAATACATAATATAAATATATTTACCTAATTACAGTTTGCCTAATTAGGTATGGGTATAAATAAAATATAATTAAGTATACCTGATTCTGTTTATATATCTATACTTAATTAATTTGTATATAAGTTAATATGTATACTATATATGCATATTATATATATACTGTATAATTAAATATATATTGCAGTAATATAATGTGTGTGTGGCTGATATTAATTGGTGTGGATTGATGTGCTGTGATGATATATGTTCTATATACTGTATAATTATATTATATATGTGTGACATGTATTATTGCAGTACATTGGTTTGTGTTGGTTGGTATTAGCTGTGTATGTGTTGTATTGCTGTAATATATATTAATTAATATTTTAATTATAAAGATTAATTCAAGTATATTGATTTATATATATTATATGTCAATAAGTTTATACTTGTTGCCATATATAAATACATATATAAATAAATTTTGCATTTATGTATATCTGTATACCAAAATGAGATAAGGAGGTTATACATTTATTATTTAAATTTATACAGAGACATAAACTAAACATTAGACCTAAATTACCATATGCCTAAATTTATGTTGTTAAAATGTAAATTTTAAAAATTTAAAAAATTAAATTGACAAGTACTTGACAATTCCTTTGCCATAAAACCCCCATAGGTGTAATTGGGGTAGCCAGACAAAAAATTGGTTTTATGGCAAAACGGCCCCCTAAAATGGGTCCATGTCCCCGCCCAAGCTAAAAAAGTAGCGGCTTCTTTTCCAGGATTGATAGCTACTTTGATATTAAAGGAAAAAAGGGGACCATTGAATTATTTGGTAAAGAGCCATCAGAAATTGTAATTCCATATAATAAGGAACAACTTGATGCTCTTCTAATGTTTGATGAAAATTGACAGATTGCTATAGAAAACTGTTGTGGTCAAATTTTTGCATCATTTACCCTCCAATGTTTTGTTAAATTTTATATCTAGACACCCAGTTATTTTCCCTGTTAGATACAAACAGTTCCCTATTCCAGATGCCAAAAATTTTGTATAAAATTTCAAATAAAACATAACACGGGCATCCCTTATTATCCCCAGGGACAAGCTATAGTAGATAGAGCACACCAAACATTAAAAATACAAATTCAAAAGTTAAAGGAAGGGGAATTTAAGTATAGTTCCCCCCATCAGATCTTACAACATGCTCTCTTTGTAATAAATAACCTAAATGCTGATTCATCTGAAACAACAAGATACAAAGCTGCTGGTGAAATGGAAGGACCTCCTCTCTGGACAATGGAAGGATCCTGACCCATTATTAACTAGTGGTGGAGGATGTGCTTGTATTTTTCCACAGGACACAGATTCTCCAATTTAGATCCCGCACAGGCTGATTCGCCATGTTGCTGTCCCCCAGACATCCGGTTCCCCTATTGCTTTGGTCACAAAAGAGGAGGGGCCCCTGCCCTCGGAGCACGGAACAGCTGCGCGTGGGGAGCCGAGGGCAGGACCAGCATGGCTGCCGGGGCCCAGCGCACAGCGCTCGCAGCTGGTAGCCCCGCCAGCGTCTGTCTGCGCTCGCTTGGCCGCCGCTGAGCCCTAGGCCAGTTCAGCGAGGGAGCGGGGGCGGTGCCCGCTGGCAGGGGTGGCAAGATAAACATCGAGATCCCAGCTAGACTGATGGGGCTGCTGCAGCGCGGACTCCAACCAGAAAATAATTCTACTTATTATGTTTTAGCTTGTCTAACCTCGCCTTATGTTTTTCTTTTTACTAATGACTCCAAGAAACTCAATGTACGTATGAATTATTCAGGTGGATCTAATGTAGTGACTTGTGAACAATGCATGCTCTCATCTTGTTTAAACCCTCAATATAATGTTTGCTCCTTTGTAGTGTTACAACGTCCACCTTATCTTATGATGTAACCACTTATTGATATGATAATTTTGATCTTGCTGTATAACAACAACTGCAGGATTTAATGCGATCGCGAGGGTTTGTGGGCTTGCTTATCCTGGGAATAGCAGCTTTAATAGCAGCAATTACTTCTGTTACTGTGGCAGCAATGTCATTGACTCAACAAGTGCATACTGCCCAATATGTTGATACCATGTCTAAAAATGTTTCTCTAACTCTAGCAACACAGGAAGCTATAGATAAAAAGTTGGAGATGAGGGTAGATGCCTTGGAAGAGGCAATAATGCATATTGGGACTGAGTTACAGGCTTTAAAAGTGAAAATGGCTCTGTCATGCCACGCTGATTACCAGTGGATATGCGTGACATCTTTGAAGGTAAACGAGACAGATTATGAATGGGAGAAAATTAAAAATCACACTTCAGGTGTTTGGAACAGCTCTGACATTGGCCTGGACTTAAGGAAACTTCATAATCAAATACAGACCTTGGAACACTCTCAACTGGATTTTACTGCTGCTGGAGCAGCTATTGACTTTCTTCACACCTTCTCTAACTTTATTTCTGGAAAAAAACATTCTGTCTAATCTTCTCATAATCATTCTTTCTTGTATTGTCAGGATTCTTTGGCAGAACATTCAGAAGCTCGTGACTGAGCTGCATCTGGCTGTTTTAAGAAATTAATAAGAAGGACATGCAGAGAGCCAGCGTGAGGAACTCCGCCCATGGCAAAGGTCATGAGGAAGGATGCTGGGCATACGCAAAGGCGGGATCGAGCCTCAGGAGTCCCCCTGGAAATTCTCGAGCATCTACCCCCAAAACCAGAGTCTGCCTACTTTACTGCTTTGTGCTCTCACCTACACCTCTGACTTTACGGGGGGCTGTCCCCCACCACCTCTCTCTGAAAAAGAGTTAAATTACAGCTCCAGTTAATAAAGTTCCTGGGCGTGATGAGAGTGTTTTAGTTCACAACCGTGAGAGGCATGAGATGTTCTAAACTGTTTGAATACAGATTCCTTTGAGCAGTTAAAAGATTGATTAGAAATTGTATTGGTGAAGGGTTTTTCACTTGTTGGGCCAATGTTTGCTGCTAAGTTTCCATATCCCTTACCTGCTGTGTCCCTGGCAGTGTATTGATTAATATAATTGGTGTATAGGAATGTAAGTAGTAGCTTTACTGTTTGTAACCTTGGACCCTTGAGTTAATTCTTTTTCTTGTTATAGCCCACCGCACCTTTGCCCCATAGGAATGCAACTTTATCTAATGCTTTCGGAGGGTGGCGCCTGACTTTAGAATAATCACCTTTAGAGAAAAATAGGTTTTCTGAAGAAAGGATCTTAAAATGTTAACAGGCCTCCTGGCCAGAAGATGATGCAAATCACCTAAACTTTTGCATATGGTAAGTTTGCAGGAAGAAAGCCTGGCTTACTGCTGACTCTACCCCTTCCCCCATTATCCTCTATGCATAACTTAAGGTATAAAAACTACTTTGGAAAAAAAAAGTGCGGGCCTTGTTCACAGAAGCTTGGTCTCGCCATGTCGTTCTTTCTCTCACTTTCCGGCTAAATTCCCATCTTGGACGTGGAGGCTCGTCAAGCCTACTAATTATGCCTGGGCTTCTAAGATCTGACCGGGGAGGCCTTAGTGTCTCCTCTCCTTCAGGAGAATGGGAGGACACCTGCAGCCTACGTAGGTGACACAAATTCCTTATTTTAGAATTTTATTAGCTTTCCATGTAAACCAAGTTATTCAGCCTCTTTTCTCCACTAAATTTTCTCACTGAGCTATCCTTATTTAACCACTCTTTATATCCTTAATTAGTGTTTAATTAAGCAATTGTTTCCTGATCCTCGCCGACGCCGTCCCTGCTTCGAATTCCCTGGATCCACTGGGGCCGGACCCCGGCAGGTCCCATTTGTTTGCTTTTGTTTTTATTTTCATTACCCTAGGTGGTGGGTCATAGAGGATTTTGCTTTGATTTATGTCATCAAGTGTTCTGCCTATGTTTTCCTTTAAGAGTTTTATAGTTTCTGGTCTTACATTTAGATCTTTAAGCCACTTTGAATTTATATTTGTGAATGGTGTTAGGAAGTGTTCTAATTTTATTCTTTTACATGTAGCTGTACAGTTTTCCCAGCACCATTTATTGAAGAGGCTGTCTTTGCCCCATTGTATATTCTTGCCTCCTTTGTCAAAAATAAGGTACACATAGGTGCATGGGTTTATTTCTGGGCTTTCTTTCTATCTGGTTCCATTGGTGTGTATATCAGCATGGTACAGCAGTAGCATACTGTCTTGATGACTGTGGCTTTGTGGTATAATCTGAAGTCAGGAAGGTTGATTCTTCCAGCTCCATTCTTCTTTTCTCATAGCTTTTTTCGAGTAGCTTTGGCTATTTGGGGTCTTTTGTGTTTTCATAAGAACTGTGAAATTTATTGTTCTAGTTCTGTGAAAAATTCCATTGGTAATTTGATAGGGATCACATTAAATCTGTAGATTGCACTTGGTAGTATAGTCATTTTCACAGTATTGATTCTTTCTACCCAGCAATATGGAACATCTCTCCATCTGTTTATGTCTTGATTTCTTTCATAACAGACATATAAGGAGAAATTGATAGTAACACAATAATAGTAGGAGACTCTAACACCCCATTCACACCAATGGACAGATCATCAAGATGGAAAATTAGTAAGGAAACACATGTCTTAAATGATACATTAGATAAGACAGATCTCACTGATATCTTCAGGACACTCCATCCAAATGCAGAAGAATACACCATCTTCTCAAGTGCACAAGGAACATTCTCCAGGATAGACCACATCTTGGATCACAAATCAAACCTCGGAAAATTTAAGAAAATTGAAATCATATCAGGTATCTTCTCTGAACACAATGCTATAAGACTAGGTATCAATTACAAGAAAAAAGTGTAAGAAACACAAAAACATGGAGACCAAACAAGCTGTTTCTAAATAACCAACAGGTTACTGAAGAAATCAGAAGGAAAATAGAAAAATTTCTGGAAACAAATGACAATGAAAACATGACAACTCAAATCCTATGGGATGCAGTGAAAAGCAGCCCTAAGAGAGAAGTTTATGGCAATACAATCCTACCTCAAGAAACAATAAAAACATTGAACAGACAACCTAACTTTACACCTAAAACAACTGGAAAAAGAAGAACACCCCCCCCCCCCCAATTAGTAGAAGGAAAGAAATCATAAAGATCCAAGCAGAAATTAATGAAAAAGAAATGAAAGAAACAATAGTAAAGATGAATAAAACTAAAAGCTGGTTCTTCAAGAAGATAAACAAAATTGACAAAGCTTTAGCCAGACTCATCAAGAAAAAAAGAGAGAAGAATCAAATCAACAAAATTAGAAATGAAAAAGGAGAGGTTTCCACAGACAGTGCAGAAATACAAAGGATTATAAGAGACTGTCATGAACAGCTATATGGCAATAAAATAGATACCCTGGAAGAAATGGACAGATTCTTAGAAAAGCTCAATCTTCCAAGACTGAACCAGGAAGAAATAGAAATTATGAACAACCCAATTACAAGCACTGAAATTGAAGCTGCGATCAAAAATCTCCCCCAAAATCAAAAGCCCAGGACCAGATGGCTTCACAGGAGAATTCCATCAAACATTTAGAGAAGAGCTAATGCCTATCCTTCTAAAACTCTTTCAAAAAATTGCAGAGGAAGGGACACTTCCAAATTCATTCTACAAGGCCACCATCACCCTGATATCAAAACCAGACGAAGATAACACACAAAAAAGAGACCTACAGGCCAACATCACCGAAGAACATAGATGCAAAAATCCTCAACAAAACTTCAGCAAACAGAATTCAGCAACACATCAAAAAGCTCATGCACCATGATCAAGTTGGGTTTATTCCAGGGATGCAAGGATTCTTCAATATACACAAATCAATCAATGTGATACACCATATTAACAAATTGAAAGATAAAAAGCATATGATAATAGAAGCAGAAAAAGCCTTGACAAAATTCAGCACCCATTTATGATTAAAACTCTTCCAGAAAATAGGCATAGAAGAAACCTACCTCAACATAGTAAAGGCCATATATGATAAATCTACAGCAAACATTATTCTCAATGGTGAAAAACTGAAAGCATTCCCCCTAAGATCAGGAGCACGACAAGGGTGTCCACTTTCACCAGTATTATTCAACATAGTTCTGGAAGCCCTAGCTACAGCAATCAGAGAAGAAAAAGAAATAAAAGGAATCCAGATCAGAAAAGAAGTAAAGTTCTCACCGTTTGCAGATTCCATGATACTGTACACAGAAAATCCTAAAGATACTATCAGAAAATTACTAGAGCTAATCAGTGACTTCAGCAAAGTTGCAGGATACAAAATCAATACACAGAAAGCACTTGCATTTCTATATACTAACAATGAAAAATCAGAAAGAGAAATTAAGGAATCAATCCCATTCACCATTGCAACAAAACGAATTAAATATCTAGGAATAAACTTACCTATGGAGACAAAAGAACTGTACACAGAAGATTTTTGCTCTAATTTTCATATTTTCTTCTTGTGCTTATTTTGGGTTTAATTTGTCCTTCCTTTTCCAGTTTCTTAAAGTGGAAGCTTGGATGACTGGTTTTAGATCTTTCTTCTTTCCTAATGTATGCATTCAATGCTATAAATTTCCATTAAGCACCATTTTCCCTATATCTTGAAAATTTGTTTAGTTGGATTTTATGTTCACTTAGGTCAAAATATTTTTAAATTTCTCACAAGACTTCTGTTAGATCCACAAATTATTTAGAAGTATGCTGTTTAACCTCCCAGGATTTGGGGGTTTTCCAACTCTCTTTTGTTACAGATCCCTAGTTTACTTTCTCTGTGAGGTGAGAACGCACACTGTATGATTTCTATTGTTTTAAATCTGCTAAAGTGTGCTTCGTGGCCCAGAATGTGGTCTGTCTTGGTGAATGTTGCTGGTAAGGCTGAGAAGAGCTCTGCTGTTGCTGAAGGGCGCAGTCCATAGACGTCAATTAGATCCAGTTGGTGGATGGTGCTGTTCAGCTCAGCTGTCTACTAATCACCTGCCTGGTAGATCTGCCAGCTGCTCACTGAGGAGTGTTGAAGTCCAGCAGAAATAGCAGATTCAGGCTATTTCTCATGCAGTTCTATCAGCTTCTGTCTGATGCATTTTGGGGCTTTGCTGCTTTGCACATACACATTCATGATTGTTGTATATTTTTGAGAATGTACCATTTAATGATTATGTAGTGCCCCTCTTTATTCTCGATAGTTTCCCATGTTATAAAGTCTGCATTGTCTGAAATTAAACTAACTACTCACACTTTCTTCTGATTCCTGTTAGCATGAGATATATTTCTTATTTCCTTCCTCTTTAATCTAGCTGTGTCTTCATTTAAGGTGAGTTTTTTTGTAGACATCATATAGTTAGGCCTTGTTTCTAATCAACTCTGACAGTTTTGCCTTATAACTGGTGTATATTAAGATCATTGATATTTAAAGTGGTTACTGATATAATTGGATTAATCTACAATTTTTGTTACTGTTTTCTATTCATTGCCCTTTATGGGTATTTTTTTCTTGTTTGTTTTTTCATCGTCCTGCTCGTCTTTCTTCTCTGGTTTTAGTTTATCTTTTTATGTGATTTAATTTTATCATCTCTAAGCATATTAATTGTATTTCTTTAAAATGACTTTTTTTTAGTGGTAGCCCTTGAGTTTGTAATATACATTTAAGACCAATTCATGTCCACTTTCAAAGGAAACCTCCCTGCAAAGATGTAACCACAAGACAGGCAGAACACAAGGAAAAAGAAAGCACTGAAGTCAAGAGCTTTGGGTTTGCATCTGAAGACTGGCATTCCTGGGGTCCCTTCTGCTCAGGCTTTGGCGTCTTCATCTGTAAAATGGTAAAGCTGGCTGAGACAGTCTCTCAAGCCTGACTCTGTTTCCAACACTTTGAAATTTTAACAAGTCTTTAGGGGAATATGTTGAAGTATAAAGTGTCCTTTTGAGTAAGTTTTATTTCGCAAAGTTAAAAAAAAAATAACAAAACCAACACTAAACCACTAGTAACATAAGTACCTTATAACAGAGTACCCCGATAAATCCTAATGTTCTTTATGTCATTCAATGTATTCATCCATCAGCTATAAAAAATGTACCATTTCTTTTACTATTTTGAGCAAAGTGTCATGTGTTAGATCAATTAGAAATAAAAATTAAAAAAAATTATTTTACCTTCAGTTATACCTTCCTTAACACTCTTTTTTATAGAGATACAGATTTCTAATCTATGGCATATTTCTTTTTTCTGAAGAGTTTATTTTAACATTTCTTGCAAGGCAGAACTATTTGCAACAAACACCCTCAGTTTTGCTTGTCTGAGAAAGCCTTGGATATTGGAGGCTAAAATTTCTCATGTTCGTGGTTTTCCTCCTCTGTTGTCTCGGTTTTCTCTAGAGATGACTTCTTTTTCTTGTTTAAAGCTTTGAGGTGCGCAGGTCTTGCAGTTTATTTCCTTGTTGTGTCCAGGAGCCCTACTGATGTGGCAGAGGGGAATGTGGGGAGGGGCTTCTATAACCTGTGAGAGGCCTCAGCCTTGAGGCCTGTGTCCTTGGACTGAACTTGCCAAGTGCTTCCCAGTTTTTTCTTCCCCTTAAGCAGACGGATGGCCGGGGGTGCTGGACTTGAGTATTTCCCTGCCCCCAGTAGGTCAGGCGATTGTCAATCAGCTCCCCCAGAGACAGGCCTCAATAGGAACAGAGCACTCTGGAGTGTTTCAGTTCAGTTCAGTATAGTCACTCAGTCGTGTCTGACTCTTTGTGACCCCATGAACCGTAGCACGCCAGGCCTCCCTGTCCATCACCAACTCCCGGAGTCCACCCAAACCCATGTCCATTGAGTCAGTGATGACATCCAACCATCATCCTCTGTCGTTCCCTTCTCCTCCTGCCCTCAATCTTTCCCAGCATCAGGGTCTTTTCAAATGAGTCAGCTCTTCTCATCAGGTGGCCAAAGTATTGGAGTTTCAGCTTCAATATCAGTCCCTCCAATGAACACCCAGGACTGATCTCCTTTAGGATGGACTGGTTGGATCTCCTTGCAGTCCAAGGGACCCTCAAGAGTCTTCTCCAACACCACAGTTCAAAAGCATCAATCTTTGGCATTCAGCCTTCGTTATAGTCCAACTCTCACATCCATACATGACCACTGGAAAAACCATAGCCTTGACTAGATGGACCTTTGTTGGCAAAGTAATGCCTCTGCTTTTTAATATGCTGTCTAGGTTGGTCATAACTCTCCTTCCAAGGAGCAAGCGTCTTTTAATTTCATGGCTGCAGTCACCATTTGCAGTGATTTTTGGAGCCCAGAAAAATAAAGTCAGCCACTGTGTCCACTGTTTCTCCATCTTTTTGCCATGAAGTGATGGGACTGGATGCCATGATCTTAGTTTTCTGAATGTTGAGCTTTAAGCCAACTTTTTTCACTCTCCTCTTTCACTTTCATCAAGAGGCTCTTTAGTTCTTCTTCACTTTCTGCCATAAGGGTGGTGTCATCTGCATATCTGAGGTTATTGATATTTCTCCCAGCAATCTTGATTCCAGCTTGTGCTTCCTCCAGCCCAGTGTTTCTCATGATGTACTCTGCATATAAGTTAAATAAGCAAGGTGACAATGTACAGCCTTGACGAACTCCTTTTCCTATTTGGAACCAGTCTGTTGTTCCATGTCCAGTTCTAACTGTTGCTTCCTGACCTGCATATAGATTTCTCAAGAGGCAGGTCAGGTGGTCTGGTATTCCCGTCTGCTTCAGAATTTTCCACAGTTTATTGTGATCCACAAAGTCAAAGGCTTTGGCATAGTCAATAAAGCAGAAATAGATGTTTTTTTTCTGGAACTCTCTTGCTTTTTTGATGATCCAGTGGATGTTGGCAATTTGATCTCTGGTTCCTCTGCCTTTTCTAAAACCAGCTTGACGTGTTTAAAAATGATTTTTTCTCTCCACCCCTGTTGCAAGCACAAAGGGATTTTCACTATGAGAACCTGGTCACTCCTGGAGGTAAAAGTCATGAAAATGTGAAGCCATCTGGGTTCCCCTTGGAGTTTTTAACTCTTGAATTTGTCCACAATGAACCTCCATCAATTAATAATTACAAATTAGGTGTTCCAGCCCTAGGCCTGGTTCCCACAATGGTCTCGGCTTCTGGTCTTTTGTCTGGAAAGCTGTGGTTCTCTGCAACAGTTGTCTGTCTCTCCAGTTTGGGGGGAATGGTTTTCCCTCTGAACTCAGTTTTCTGATATGTCTAAGTGAGTTTTTGGTCTCCAGGTTGTTCAGCTTTTTCTTGCTGTGAAGACAAGACTGATGGCTTCCAAGCTCCCCATGTCCTGAATTAGTAACTAGACGCCTAAGGGAAGTCAGGGGTGAGGTAGAATATAGCATGATACTTCTGTAAATATACTGGATTACTTTTTAAAGGACTTGCCAGATTATAAATCAGATGGACTCCAACATTTACCCAATGTTTGGTAAAATCCAGGGAAAACAGATCAAATGATTAACCGATCAGCAGATTAAGTGATAAAACAAGATTTTATGTACTTTTTGAAGATCAGGAAAGCCTTGTAGTTGTAGCTTTCATGTTTCAAATGGCAGGCTGACTTCCCAGAGTGGATAAACTCAAAACAAAAAGCTGGAGATTATCAGCCTGGAGAGCGTAATGACCTTGACGGAATGGGTTGAATCCTCATTCCCAGAAGAGGGGAAGGGGGAAAAGAGAGCAAACCTTCCAACACACCTAACTCTGTTTGGTTCCCTGACCCGTGCTCTGCAATCTGAGCTGCTCTACTTGCCTCTTGATGAAACCATCCCTGCACGGTGGGTGCTGTGACTGGCCCCTGAAGACGCCTGCTTGGTCCGAGCTGACATCAGGCTGGCAGCCTCTAGCGGGACCCTGGGAGCTCAGAGGGCCTTTCCTGCTCCTGCCTTCCAGGTCACTGACACACAAAGCAGCTGCTTCCCCATTGAGCTGGAATCTCCTCAGCTTTTCTTTCAAAAACCTCACCAGTGACATCTAGTGTTTTTGATGCCCAAGTCACAGGTATTTCTGTTTCTGTGACTGAGCATGCGCACACACACACACACACACACACACACACACACACACACACACACACACACAAAGGTACCAAAGCAGCCAGCAAGGATTCAGGGCTGCTTCTGCTCAGGTTGCTGGGTCCAGGGGGCAGGACAAGCCTTTGGGATGCTGATGGCCTTACAGGTAGAGCTTGTCCTGCACACCTGCCCTCCCCCAACAGTCTTCCTCACCCCAAGCTCAAGGGTCCACCCTGGGAGGCAGACTCTGCTTCCTACTGGCTGCCTCCATCACCAACTGACTGTGAGTGTAGGAGGCGTGAAACCGGCCCCAGGCTACCAGCAGTCTCAGGTGGAGCTGTCCCTCCTGGGGTTTGTGGAGCAAAGAAGGGGCTTGTGAACATCAGTGAGGCCAGGTGCACAGCATTCTGAGATGTAGGCAGCTGTTCCTCACCTTAAAGATCTACCCTCCAGACCTGTCAACAAAGCCACCTGAGAGGCACAGCCTTAGGTGGAACCTCACAATCAGCTTAGAAAGATGAGATCTAGTCATGTGGGGATTTCCCCCAAAACCATTGTAAGATGCAGGGGACTGACGGTGTGGTCCAAGGAAGGCATTATGCAGGGCACACCCGTGGTCAGGGCCATGGAACAGGAGCGTGGGGTGAGCCCAAAGTCCCTGCAGAGCTCAAGGACAGCCCTGATGATGAATTCCTTGCAGTGACAGGGATGGAGGGTCAGGGTATGCCACAGATACAGGCTCTGGTGAACAACCACCAAACCCGCTTTTAAAACGCAGTGACCATGACACCTCCCTGCCCAGAACCCTCCTATGGCTTCCGCTTATACACCTTTCAGCATCACGCCGAGTCCGCCATCTGCTTCACCCACCACCCCAGCAAGGCTATTACCAGTGTTCTTGCATTCCACCTGCAATGCAGGAGACCCCGTTCAATTCCTGGGTTGGGAGGATCCCCTGGAGAAGGGATAGGCTACCCACTCCAGTATTCTTTGGTTTCCCTGGTGGCTCAGCTGGTAAGTAATCTGCCTGCAGTGTGGGAGACCTGGGTTTACTCCCTGGGTTGGGAAGATCTCCTGGAGAAGGGAAAGGCTACCCACTCCAGTATTCTGGAGAATTCCATGGACTGTATAGTCAATGGGGTGGCAAGAGTCAGACACAACTGAGTGACTTTCACTTTCACTTGCATTCTCAGACCTGTCCTGGTTTGGACCTTTTCCATGGTCACCCTACACTTGAGGCCACAGGTGATCTGACCCCTCCTTACCCCCTTCTCTCACCACTTGCCTGAGTTTGTGGTGAGCAAAACTTGCTGTCGCTCCCAACTGGACAACTCGAGATTCTACAAGCCTAAGGTGGACACTCTCACCTTTGGCCCATCTCCGGAAGCATCTTGTTTTCCTTGCTAAGGGAAACATGGAGACCCTCCACCCATCTAAGTAGAGTTTAGTGCCAGGCCAGGCCAGGGTTCTCACCCAACAGAGCCAGGAGCTGGGCTTGAGCAGGCCCCGGGGAGAGCAGCCTGGGGGCTAGGGCTCCCTTCCCAGGCTGGGCGGAACCAACAGAAACAAATCCAACAGCTCTCAGGAGGAGAAGCTTGTCTTCTAAACCAGGCCCCAGCTTTGGGGCGCAGGTGACAGGTTTTAAATCATGCACGTTTAACACGAACTGGTAACTCAGACCCTTCATCTTTGAGAAAAGTCTGGGCAGAGAGTGCCCTGCGGTGGGCCTGGGGAGGAGGGGCAGTGGGGAAGGAGGGAGGTGTGGCAGGATGATCCTTGCTCCCTCAGGTCCTCCTCCAAAGTAGACCCAGCCTTGCAGTTGTCATGCGCCCAATTCTTGCAAGACCAGGGTCCTTCCCTCAGAGCTGGCTGGTGGAGGAGGCAGGCTGGGGTGCCCAGAGGACGCTGAGGGGGTGACTGGTCCAGAGAGGAGGAGAATCGGGGGTAGAAGGGAGAGAGCCAGAGGGCAGAGATGCAGAGGCCTTGGGGCTGGGGCTGAACGCCCCGGTGGAGCATGGGACAGGGACGGGGGACTGATGTGGAGGGCCCAGGGTGGAGGGACGGTATCTGCTGAGCCCCGTTGCACAAGGGGCCATTAACAGTTTTGAGAAGGGTCCCATCCGGTGTTTCTTTCACAGGGCAGCCCTGACCAGTGGCGTGGACAGACATCACACACAGAGGGTCCGAAAGACCCTTTTCAATGTCTTGTTTCTGTTTTTTTTAGGGAGAAGAGAAGAAAATGAACAAGTTTAAAGGAAAACAAGATAAAGAACAGTTTTAAACCTCATGTTCAGCGGTCCAACGCGGTTAGTCACCAGTCGGCACCCGGAGCGTGTGGGGCCGCGCTGGACCTTTGAGGACCAGAGCCTTGCCCCGGCCTCCGGGGCGCAGCGCCTGCAGGGAGACCGCCTCGGCGATGACAGGAAAAGCCGTGTTGTCATCAGTGCTTTGTTCTGATAAACTCAGCCGGCTGATCACAGAGAACGCAGAGATGATTACACATGAAATAAACAGTGAGCTTTAGCTCAAATGCCTTTATGAGTCAACATAAAGTAAACACGTGGAGCTGGACGCGATGTGACTGCACAAGAGAACGCTCCCTCAGGCCCACGTGCGTCCTGAGGCTGTGCCTGGCTGTAACCGAGAGCACTTCGCTGATCCCTTTAGGGTGCTCATCTCCCGAACACTCACTTCCTGCTTGGATTCTCTGCGCCGGCAGCTCTCCCTGCAGCTTGTAAAACACGAGACCTGAGGAGCCGGAACCGGAATGGAAGTGGGAGAGGAAACCGGAAGAGGACACGGAGGCTCGGTGTGGGCAGCATGGACAACCTGCCGGCCTCCGGGCAGGAGTGGGGGTCGGCGCTGTGAGTGGGGGGCTGTGGCTGGACTGCGTGGGCGGGCAGGTGTCATGAGGTCTGACGCCCTCACCTGGGCGCGGTCCCTGGGAATCTGCAGCTTGGATCCCGACCCCCAATCCCGCCCTCCCCGCCCCCGCACTGCCAGGTGCTCACAGCCCCACTCTGCACCCCAGGCAGGGGTCACATTTTCTTCCCTTTGAATAATAATAATAATATAAAAAATGTTTCTTTTAATTTTCCCATTTTCCTTATGGTTCTGTTTATGAAATGGTCTTTTGAAAATGCAATTTTAATGCCATCTTCTTAGAATTTAATTTCTAAGAAGATAGAAAAATAAAGTGCTGCATCTCCGATTGGAGACCAACACTCGGGACTCAGGAGATGGGTGTGGTGACGACGGAGCAACGGAACCGGGGAGCCCTGCTGGCTCTTGCTCAGATGTTTACCCAAAGCAGCATCCCTCAGCGCCAAGAGCTGCCTTCTCTCTTCTCCTAGTTTCTCCACCAAAAGACACATTTTTGTTGCCTTCCCACTCAAGCACTTTGCTCAGTCCAAATAAAAGCAGTGTATTCGCACAACTCTCTGGAGCCATTTCCCATACTGGGATTCCTTCTTCACTGTCCCTTCTTTAGTAATACTCAAGACCACCCCATCATGAACAAGCCCACCTGGCAGTCACTTCTGCTCTTGTCCACCCTATGTATCCCAGGCACTCATAGCCCAGAGAAGTGACCCATTAAGCCAGGTCTGAATGAGCTCAGTAAAGCTCCATGCAATAAGAAATTATTTAGCAGTAAATTTAGAAACCAATGAAATTGTAACATTTTTGAAGTTAAAGTTCATGATGTTATAAGTTATAAGATGGCAGTTATAAGATGGCAGAGTAGAAGTACATGTGCTCATCTTCTGCAAGAACTCCAAAACTGCAGCTAGCTGCTGAACATTCATCAACAGGAGAACGTTGGATTCCACCAAAAAAAGGTACTCCACACCCAAGGGCAGAGGAGAAGCCCCAACAAGACAGTAGGAGGGGCAAAATTGCATTTAGAATCAAACCCCATACCCACCAGAGATGCTTAGAGGACTCAAATAAAACCTTGTGCACACCAGGACCCAGAGACCCCACAAAAGACTATGCCAGACCTGCCTTTGAATGTTTGAGTGTCTCCTGTGGAGGCACGGATCAGCTGTGGCTTGCTGCAGGGACAGGGGCTCTGGCTGCACAAGACCTGGGACTTGTGCCATATGGCATAAATCCTCTTGGAGAAGGTTGCTATTAGCCCCACCATAGAAAACCAAGTAGACAAGCCACAAAACTGGAGAACAATGATATCAAAGAAGTTCTCACACTGTTGCAAACTTCTAGGGCCCACAACAGATTCCCCAACCTGGGCATCGATAGAGGGGCTGAGACTCTCCAGGGAATTTGACTTTGAAGGTCAGTGGGATTTGATTACAGAGTTTCCGTAAGACTGGAGAAACAGACTCTTGGAGGGCACAAAAAAAACCATGTGTGCAGCAGGAGAAATGAGCTGTGACCCCACAAGAGATGAGCCAGACTTGCCTGTGAGTGTCCAGGAGTCTCTGGCAGAGGCATGGGTCAACACTGGCCTGCTGTGGGGCCAGGGGCACTGACTACAGCAGTCCTGGGAGCCACGGGGCATGCTGGTATAAGTCCTTTTGAAGGATGTCCCCATTACCACCATTACCCCTACCATAGTTTGGTCCAAGGCCAAACTACAGAGAGGGGACACAGCCCCACCCTTCAACAGAAAACTGGATGAAAGATTTACTGAGCATGGCCCACCTATCAGAGCAAGACCCAGATTCCCCTACAGCCAGTCCCTCCCATCAGGAAGTTTCCACAGGCTTCTTTTTCTTATCCATCAGAGGGCAGACAGAATGAAAAACACAGTCACAGAAAACTAACCAAACTGATCACATGGATCACAGCCTTGTCTAACTCAGTGAAACTAGGAGCCAGGCCATGTAGGGCCATCTAAGGTAGACGGGTCATGGTGGAGAGTTCTGCCAAATCGTGGTTCACTGTAGAAGGGAGTGGCAAACCACTTCAGTACTCCTGCCTTGCGAACCTCATGAACAGTATGAAAAGGCAAGAAAATACGATGCTGAAAGATGAACTCCCCAGGTGCCAATATGCTATTGGAGAAGAGTGGAGAAATAGTTCCAGAAAGAATGAAGAGAGAGAGTCAAAGAGAAAACAACGCCCAGTCATGGACGTGACTGGTGATAGAAGTAAAGTCTGATGCTGTAAAGAGCAATATTGCATTGCTAAGGGTCCTGCATTCCAGGACCTAACCTGGAATGTTAGGTCCATGAATCAAGGTAAATTGGAAGTGGTCAAACAGGAGATGGCATGAGTGAACACTGACATTTTAGGAATCAGTGCACTAAAATGGACCAGGATGGGTGAATTTAAATCAGATAACCATTATATCTACTACTGTGGGCAAGAATCCCTTAGAAGAAATAGAATAGCCCTCATAGTCAACAAAAGAGTCCAAAATTGCACAGTACTTCTGTGCAATCTCAAAAACGACAGAATGATCTCTGTTTGTTTCCAAGGCAAACCATTCAACATCACAGTAATCCAAGTCTATGCCCCAACCAACCACTAATGCAGAAAACGCTGAAGTTGAATGGTTCTATGAAGACCTACAACAGCTTCTAGAACTAACACTGAAAAAATATGTCCTCTTCATCATAGGGGACTGAAATGAAAAAGTAGGAAGATGAGATTCCTGGAGTAACAAGCAAGTACTTGGCCTTGCAGTACAAAATGAAGGAGGGTAACAGAATTGGTTAATAGAATTTTGCCAAGAGAATGTACTGGTCATAGCAAACACCCTCTTCAACAACACAAGAGGCAATTATACACATGGACATCACCAGATGGTCAATATTGAAATCAGATTGAAAGGAGCTGACTGTGGCTCAGATCTTGAACTCCGTATTGCAAAATTCAGACTTATATTGAAGAAAGTAGGGAAAACCACTAGACCATTCAGGTATGACCTAAATCAAATCCGTTATGATTATACAATGGAAGTGACAACAAGATTCAAGGGATTAGATCTGATAAACAGAGTGCCTGAAGAACCATGAACAAAAGTTCGTAACATTGTACAGGAGGCCATGATCAGAACCATCTCTGAGAAAAAGAAACACAAAAAGGCAAAATGGTTGCCTGAGGAGGCCTTACAAATAGCTGAGAAAAGAAGAGAAGTGAAAGGCAAAGGAGAAAAGGAAATATACAACCATCTGAATACAAAGTTCCAACGAATAGCAAGGACAGAAGGATCTCCTAGTTTCACTGAGTTAGACAAGGCTGTGATCCATGTGATCAGTGTTGGCTTCATTGACTACACTAAAGCCTTTAACTGTGTGGATCACAACAAACTGTGGAAAATTCTTCAAGAGATGGCAATCAGTCAGTTCAGTTCAGTCGCTCAGTCGTGTCTGACTCTTTGAGACCCCATGAATCGCAGCACGCCAGGCCTCCCTGTCCAGCACCAACTCCCAGAGTGCACTCAGACTCACATCCATCGAGTCAGTGATGCCATCCAGCCATCTCATCCTCTGTCGTCTCCTTCTCCTCCTGCCCCCAATTCCTCCCAGCATCAGAGTCTTTTCCAGTGAGTCAACTCTTCACATGAGGTGGCCAAAGTACTGGAGTTTCAGCTTTAGCATCGTTCCTTCCAAAGAAATCCCAGGGCTGATCTCCTTCAGAATGGACTGGTTGGATCTCCTTGCAGTCCAAGGGACTCTCAAGAGTCTTCTCCAACACCACAATTCAAAAGCATCAATTCTTCGGCACTCAGCTTTCTTCACAGTCCAACTCTCACATCCATACGTGACCACTGGAAAAACCATAGCCTTGACTAGAGGGACCTTTGTTGGCAAAGTAATGTCTCTGCTTTTGAATATGCTATCTAGGTTGGTCATAACTTTTCTTCCAAGGGGTACAAGACTGCTTTACCTGCCTCCTGAGAAATCTGTATGCAGGTCAAGAAGCAACAGTTAGAACTGGACATGGAAGAAGAGAGTGGTTCCAAATTGGGAAAGGAGTATGTCAAGGCTGTATATTGTCACCCTGCTTATTTAACTTATATGCAGAGTACTTCATGTGAAATCCCAGACTGGATGAAGCACAAGCTGGAATCAAGATTGCTGGGAGAATTATCAATAAGCTCAAATATGCAGATGACACCTCCTTTATGGCAGAAAGCAAAGAGGAACTGATGAGCTTCTTGATGAAAGTGAAAGAGGAGAATGAAAAATCTGGCTTAAAACTCAAGTTCAAAAAACTAAGATCATGGCATCTGGTCCCATAACTTCATGGCAAACATATGGGGAAACAATGAAAACAGTGACAGAGTTTATTTTTGGGGGCTCCAAAATCACTGCAGATGGTGACTGCAGCCATGAAATTAAAAGATGCTTGTTCCTTGGAAGAAAAGCTATGACCAATCTAGAAAGCAGGTTAAAAAGCAGAGACATTGTTTTACCAACAAAGGTTTGGCTAGTCAAAGCTATGTTTTTTCCAGAAGTCATGTATGGATGTGAGAGTTGGACCATAAAGAAAACTGAGAGCCGAAGAATTGATGCTTTTGAGCTGTGGTGTTGAGAAGACTCTTGAGAGTCTTCTAAGGAGATCAAACTAGTCCATCCTAAAGGAAATCAGTCATGAATATTCATCAGAAGAATTGATGCTAATGCTGAAGCTCTAATACTGATGTGGCCACCTGATGCAAAGAGCTGACTCACTGGAAAAGACCCTGATGCTGGGAAAGATGGAAGGTGGGAGGAGAAGGGGATGACAGAGGATGAGATGGCTGGATGCATCACTGACTTGATGAACATCAGTTTGAGCAAACTCTGGGAGTGGGTGATGGACAGGGAAGTCTGTCCATGGGGTCGCAAGAAGTCGGACACAACCAAGCGACTGAACTGAACGGTAAGTTCATGAAATAATTTTGCTCTTTAAATTTTTATTCACTGTATTTTTATACTGTCTGCCAATTTGTCCTTAAAAATCAACTCTGACTTTTTAATGTTTAAGATCTGGGTTACCATGGTTTCCACCTGGTTCTCCTGGGACACTCCATTGGGGAGCCGACAGAGGCCATGTGAGGAGTTACCCTGAGCCATCCACAATGATTTGGGCCTCTGTTCCACACCCAGAGAAATCCCAGGAGTAAGCTCTCAATGGGCATCTGGCTCCAGGGCCTGTCGGTGGCCAAAATTGGCCTTCTCTGTCCACCGAACGAGAATGAAAAATACAGGGACAGAGTTTGGAGGAAATAGAAAGGTGGCTTTAGTTCTCAGTGGACTGAGAGGGGAACCCAGTAGGCACGTGCCTCAAGAACTGTGCCCCCGCACTCCCCATGCGGAGTCCAGGGGCTTATAGAAGGCAGGGCTCGCAGGCAGGACTCAGTGATGAGGAACAAAGGGGATAGGATCTTTATTTCTGCCTCTTGCATTGTTTCAAAGAGTCACAGGCTGTCAGGAGTAAGCCGTCGTTGGGTCTGGAAGTTTGGTGGCTCTGCACCTTCTTTCTGGTATGTAACTCCAGGAGGCAGAGTGGTGTAAGGGTGAACACCAGGTAGGGGACGCACTTAGCACAGAGTCAAAGGAAAGTAGGTGCGAAGTGCAGCTTCTGCAGAGCTGGGGGCAGAAAAGCAAATTTAGTTATAGACATACAGCGTTAGGTACAGTTAAAGTGAAAACAGTAGGAACGTTCAGGCCTACTCACTGTTCTCTTTACATTCTTTGTTCTCAGGAAAGGGAAAGAGAAAAACTCATTCCTCTTTCTTCCTTTTCACTACACACACACACACACACACACACACACAGAAGTCGCTCAGTCGTGTCTGACTCTTTGTGACCCCATGGATTGTAGCCCACCAGGCTCCTCGGTCCATGGGATTTTCCAGGCATGAATACTGGAGTGGGTTGCCATTTCCTACAGGCCCCCAAACAACTGTGGCCTCAGCTGCCAATGGGGATAACTACATTAAAGACCCTAAGTGAAAGGTGCTCAGCCGTGCTCCTACCAAATTCCTGCCCCCAGCTCTGTGTAAAAGCAACATCAAGTGCTTGTTTGAAGCCCCTAAGGTTTGAAGTAATTTGTTCTGCAAAAGCCCCTAAATCTTCGTGATGTTGAACATCTTGCAGCTGCAAAAGAAATTTGACAGATGATGTCTTTCCTCCTCTGACCCTCCGGGAGGGGTCCTGCTAGGGCTACAGACACAGAACCTCCAGGTGAGCAGGGACCCAGCACCTTCATCAGGTCAGCCTCTGATTCAAATACAGCCCAGAAGATGTCATCCTCATGCCTCAAGCTAGAAGTCATTAAAAAGAAGACTCGCCTGTAAGTAGACCCATTGGTTGCCAGGATGTCATTGATCAAGGCCTTCACTGCACACGTGTATCACAGTCTCTAAGGGGGAAGCTGAAAACCTCGGTCTTCACTTTGCTGGAGGAGCTGATGGAGCCCACAGCTGTCCGATCGGAGGCCCTGCTCAGCTCCCACGATGCCCACTCCTGAGGCTTATGTCACTTGTCACAGGAGAAGCACAGGTGGTAGGATGTCACTGAGCCCCAGGCAGAGATCTTAATGCCTCTTCTGAGATGAAACCAGTGGTTAGGTGTCTGTTCCCTGCTGTATTCTGCATTCAGAAAAGCACGTGGGTGGACAGCGCCCCACCCCACCACAGCATGTTCTGGTTATTTACTGCTCTGTAACAAACCACCACAAAAGTTAGGGCATTAACACCGCTGTTTTCTCTTGCATATGGCTCCAGGTCAGATGTGCAGAAGGACAGGCCGCTGTCTGACCCTCTTGGCTAAGGCCAGAGGAGCCACCACTAACACGGCTTCTCACCCATGCATCCGGCCTCTCTGTCTCTCTTGGGGTCTCTTCTGCTCACGGCCTCTTCGAGCCCTTGAGCTGGGGGTGGGTAATGCTGAAAGTCTTGCCTGGAGGAATGGGTCCACCTGGTGCTGCCTGGGGCAGAGAGGAGGGAGGCCAAGATGCTTCCCCCAAAGCTGCTGAAGTTAGAGATGCATGGACCTTTCTACAGCCCATCACACATGCCCTTCAGGTTCACATCGGCCAGGAGCCTGCCCTTTGTTTCTCTTTGCTTCACTGAGGGGATAATCCATGTCAGGCCTGTCACCTGTCCCAGAGGTCACTGCAGGAATACACTGCATCACAGGGAGGTTGTGTCTGGACAGCAAGGTGCTCTGGAAATTGGAACAGAAGCCGTTTTCTGAGAGACAGGTGAGGCGGGAGGGAAGCAGAGGCCCCATGTCTGTAAGTCAAGTGCGGCAGCCACAAGCTGTGAACTCCTCCACAAGAGAGTCCCTGCGCCCTGCACACCCACGTGATCTACCACAGTCACGTGCTGACAGGACCGCAGACGACTGGAGCGAAGGCTGTGCTGTCAGACCAGGTTGAGCCATTCCCATGCAAGCTCTCAAGGGTGGGTTTCAGCGGCTCAGCATTTATGATCACTCGGACACAGGACGGCTCACTGTCAGGTTATTAGCCTAAGAATTTTCAGGGTGACATTCTTGAGCAAGGAAATTCATTTTTGAAACTTTCAGGTAAATTTTGAAAATGAAATGTGTTTGACATCTATTATTTTTCATGGACCATTTTTGTTGAGGGCATAATGATACCACTTTAAAGGCAGAATGTGAAGAGGAACTAAAGAGCCTGTTGATGAAGGTGAAAGAGGAGAGAGAAAAAGCTGGCTTAAAACTCAACATTCAAAAAACTAAGATCATGCCATCTGGTCCCATCACTTCATGGCAAATACATAGGGAAGAAGTGGAAACAGTGTCAGATTTCATTTTCTTGGGCTTTAAAATCAATGCAGACAGTGGCTGCAGACATGAACTTAAAAGACGCTTGCTCCTCAGAAGAAGGGCTGTGAGAAACCTATACCACTGCAAAAGCCACATCTTTGCTGGCAAAGTGATGTCTCTGCTTTTTTGCATTGTGCAGTTTGTCATAGCTTTTCTTCCAAGGAGCAAGCATCTTTTAATTTCATGAAGTGATCTGAGACAAGATGGACATGAGTTTGAGCAAAATCTGGGAGATGGTAAAGGAAATGGAAGCCCGGCATGCCACGGCCCATGGGGTCACAAAGAGTCAGACACGACTTAGCGACTGAACACAGTATAATGTAATATAATACTATTTTATTTAGAATTAAAGCCACGTGTTCTTCACTTGCTTTCAAAAGAGGATACCCAAGTGGCTAATAAGCATATGGAAATGTGATTAAACTACTTACTTATCACTATTTATCAAAGAAATGTTCTATATACTCAAAGAAATGGCTGAAATTAAAAACACCAACAGAACCGAGTCTTAGCAAGGAGGTGGGGTAGGGAACTCACGTTGTTTGTTGGTAAGAGTGTAAGTTGGTACGAGCCACTTGGAAGACCACTTGGAGAGGCTACTGAAGACCAAAACCATGTCTGTGGGTAACGCACTGGCTCCATGCACGGTGGCACCCGAGATGAGTGTGTGCGTGTGTCCACCGTGGCACATGGACAGTACTCTTAGCGGCCTTTTAATAGCATCCCCAAATTAAAAGCAATCTCATAGCATGAAGAATAGGAGAGAGAGGATGCCTGTGCTGTTGTTGACCCTGGGATAATCTACAGCAGCAAAGAGGAGAGACGGCTGACGTACACGATGTGACGAACGGGGAGGAAACCAGGCCCCAGACTGCCCACCGAGGACGAGCCCAGAGACACCAGGTGTGAGAACAGACGATGCTCACTGTGGCAGCAGGGGTCAGAGCTGAGGCCTCTGAGGGTCGGGAATGTCAGAAAGGATCTGTGTGTTGATCTGGTAGTTGGATCCAGGGGGCTGTGTGTGTGTAAAATTCACTGAGTCATATACTTAAGATTTGCTCAACTTATGTGCGTCAGTTTTCCCCATAAGTTTGAAGCAGGGATTTTTTTTTTTTGCCACACAAAAGTGGCTTCATCTCCCAGACCATGGGGTCCCTCAAGGCCACCTGGAGAAGGACTGAGAACTCTAACATTTAACTTCTTGAATACTTTTTGGTCAGTTAATTGGATTTTTAAAATATGTTTATGTTTTATATATTCTTGGTGGCTCAGATGGTAAAGCATCTGCCTACAATACGGGAGACCCAGGTTCAATCCCTGGGTCGGGGAGATCCCCTGGAGTACTGCAGCAACCCCCTCCAGTACTCTTGCCTGGAAAATCCCATGGATGGAGGAGCCTGGTGGGCTACAGTCCATGGGGTCGCACAGAGTCGGACACGACTGAGCGACTTCGCTTTCACTTTCATACATTCACATGGCTTTGAGTGACAGTGAAAATGCTACAAAAGCCAATCAAAAAATAGTTGGTACTGATGAAGCTATTTGAAGGGCAGGAGTAGAGACACACACGTAGAGAGCAGACTGCGGACACGGCAGGCAAAGGAGAGGGTGAGCTGGATTGTGAGAACAGTGTTGACAGACACACACCTCCGTGTGTAAAGGAGACAGCCAGCGGGAGGCTGCCCTGCAGACACAGAGCTCAACTCAGCTCTGCGACAACCTCGCGGTGTGAGGCTGGGGGAGGTCCAACGCGGAGGGAGCGTGTACACTCAAGGCTCCCTCGCGCTGTTGCACGGCAGCAGCCAACACACTGGTGTAAAGCAATTATCCTCCAATTACAAATAAGCTTTTTTTAAAATTAAAAGCTTTGGGTTAAAAAAAAACCAAACAGTCCTTGAAGAAAATAGCAGGCACTGTTTCTTAACAACACCCTTCTTGGTTCATCAGTAGGAAATTATAGCTTTTTCTCTCTGTCACAAATAACTCTGCAGCTAACTCTGAGCAGCCAGTTTGTTTGGGAGGTGGCCCCGGAGTTGTTGATGGGGCCACAGGGAGGAGACACGGGGAAGAGAAGGTCATTAATAAGCAGATTATTGTGGTGACTGTCTGGGGTGTGCCCCAGAACTGCCCCATCCCAGGGGCATGAAAGCCAAGGCCTCCATCCTTCAGTTCTCCTGTGCTGCTGGGGCCGCCTTGAGGTCTCCGGTGGAGGCTTGGAGTTGCCTGGGGTGGGCGTATCCAGGGAGAGGCGCTGAGGTCACAGGAGTGCTTCCGATGCACCTGTGTTCAGACACCAGCTGGTCACCCAGATTGACTCCTTTCTCTTCATCATTTTTTCTTTAGTCACAGATTAGGTGTTTGAAACTAAAATGAAAGAAGATAGTTACTCAGGTATTTCAGGCACTATTTCTCTATCCCTGGTGTAAAAAAGAGTTTGGTGCAAGTGAAGCCCTTTCCTGGACATCTCACTCACTGGGGGTCGTAGGGGGTCTTCTTCCCCCTTGGGGTCTTCCTTCCACTCAGAGTTCCCAGTGCCTCGCACAACAAGGGGAAACCATTAAGGCTCAGTGAAGACCTTCTCCCAGGCTCGAGTTTTATTTATTTCCAGGAGAGGGAAACATTTTGAAAATTAAAAAGAATTTCTTTCTGTTTGCTCTTACAACCAGAACTCAGCTCAGGCTGCACGCCCCCGCCGCGTGTAGAGCACGGCCCCATTGCGGGACGCCTGGCAGGGATGGAGGCCAGGACCGCCAGCGCTGCCAAGCTTCCCTCTCTCAGGCCAGTTCCCAGAAGGTGTCTGAGGGGCTGGAGACTGCAGGGAGGCAGCTGTTGGCACACTGCCTGCTCCCAGACCGACATCACGTCCTGGGATCAACTTAGAGGGAGCACACAAAGCTCCCTTCCATCCCCTAAATGAAACCAAGGATCTGATGCTAAGCCTGGTACTATTTTCCTAGCGATCGAGATGGATTTGCACGTGGCTTTTCTTATACCATTGGCTGTGACTTGGCTGTGAGTTTCAGTGTCATTGAGAGCCATTAATAAAGATTTGCGCCTGGGAGATGATAGTCTGAGGAGTTGGCACTGGGGAGAATCATTGCATTTGCCTGCCTTGGCGATGCAGTGGAGCATGCCTTTTGGCCCAGAACATAACCTGAGTTTATCCAATAATATCTGGTCCCTGTGCTTTGCCATGTACAAGGCAGAGGTCCTGGGCTGCAGAATGAAAGACAACAATAACATCATTGACACAGGCTGCTGTGAAGGTTAAACAAAATGAAGCCTAAGTAAGAACGGTCCAGCACAGAGCAAGGACCGGCGGGCGTCAGCAGCTGCGGACGCGGGTCTGGCTCCTATTGACAGCCCTGCTCTGTCTCCCTACCTGCATCCTCGCCACCTGCTCCAGGACTTCTCCCTGGATCTTCCTTATGCTGAGCCTTTCCCAAGCATCCCTCAACTAGGCAAGCTTCAATCCAACAAAATCTTTAACATCAAGCTCTTAACGGTAGTCACAGTTTAATACCAGCTTTCAAGGCTTTAACCTAGAGCAGTGAGTTTTAAAACTTAAAGTCCGAGCAGGCAAGTACGGTAGTCTTGCTCACATGTTAAGCTTCAAGATTTCACTCTGATCTTAAACCTCCTCCCGACCAGCCTGGCTGAGTCAGACAGTCTCTGCTACAGGGCAGATGTGAGTCGACACGGTCTCTGCTGCAGGGCAACTGTCTCGGCTTTCAGGCCTGTTGGCCGAGTTGCGCTTGTGGAATGCAGTGCCCTCCGGCTTCTCATCTATCAGATAAAACGACCAGAGCTGGACAGGCCCGCACGCCTGGAGGATCACAGAAAATTATTTCACCTCTCTGGGCCTCGTCAACAGAGCAAGGGACTTGGCTCTGCTGGGTTCCATCTTCCCTGAAAAGCAGTGCATTTCTGGAAGCCTCGTCTAAGCCAGACACTGCTACACACCAAGCCAAAGAGAGTGCTTCTGAACTTCCTTTGGGTGAACTGACATGCACAACCAGGATTTATGATTTTATTTTCCAGACAGAAGAAATTCTAGCTTCACAACATTTGCAGATTTTTCATCCAAGAAAGCAGGAGACTCTTGATTTATTGGAGTCAGTCATGGGCGCACTTTTGAGCAGGTCATCATGACTTCTGGCTCTGTGCCTTTCTTCTCAGAGCTGCCTGGGACCCCTGTGTGGGCTGAGCCACCTGGGGCCTCAGGGTGTCCCCAGGGGAAGCCCACCCTGCCCTGCATGTTCCCTCTCATCTCTCCGGGGTCCCACCAAAGCTCTTGCCTCCTTAGGAAATTGAGGAAATTGAAACTAGGCTACTAAACATTAGAGCGGAGTCGCTTAGTCATGTGCAACTCTTTGCAACCCCATGGACTGTAGCCTGTGAGGTTCCTCCATCCATGGAGTTTTCCAGGCAACAGTACTGGAGTGGGTTGCTGTTTCCTTCTCCAGGGGATCTTCCTGACCCAGGGATCGAACCCCAGTTTCCAGCATTGCAAACAGACGATTTTACCATCTGAGCCTCCAGGCAAACTCCTGGTGAGGAAACTGGGACTAGTGTACTAAAGCTCTGCAAAAGCACGCGTTGCCGAGACGTAAGTGTCTGTAGTGGCTTCCCGTCATGATTCTGACTGAGCCTCACCGGGCATCAGCCAGAGTGACTTACAGTTTCTCTGCCTGCTTCTTACCATGTTAATGTAAGGACATTTGAACCATGAGCAGGTGGATCACTCTCAGTCCTCAGGCCCTGTCTTGCAGAGGCTGCGTCCTTGGCAGGGGCAGCCGACCACACAGGCGCCCTCGCCCCCACTTCTCAGGCAGGGCTGTGTTTCCCTCCCTGGGAGGACGAGCTGCCCTCGCCGGCAACTCCTCCTGCACCACATTGCAGAAGCCTCTCCCCCTCGGCTCCCACCTGGAGGAGGGAAGCCTTCCCCGGCACAGCAGGCTGAGCCTGGGGTCCACACCCCAGCTCCCTCATTCCCCTCGGGGCTCCCACTTGCAGAGCATGCGTGACGCTGCAGGAAGAGAGGTCGGCTCTCCACCCCTGCGCTGGTGCAGCGGGACTGGCGGAAGGCAGGGCACGATGCACAGGAGTCCCGCCCGCGGGGCACAGGAGCCTGGAGGGCCCCTTGCCAAAGCGGAGTCAGTAGCCATGGGGGTCTGGGCAGGGGGAAGCTACGAGGGGGCTGGTAGCGCCACAGTGTGAGCAAGGCGGCAGAGCCTCCAGAAGCTTCTCAGATGACCCGGAGGGAAGGGGCGAGGTTGGGTGCCGGCAAGCAGCCCGTGTTGCGAGCAGCAGACATGAACGCATTTCCTGGCCACACACAGACCATCACCAGGGCAGCAGTCACACCAGGACGCGGGCCTTGTGACCAAAACTGACCAAGTTGCTCTGACCCAGGGGTAACTCCTAGGGAGCCCGGCCTGTGAGGGACAGCAAGGCAGGCCTGGTGGCCTGGAAGACCGTTCAGGCCTCCCACCGTGTCCCTCAGGAGAGGTCAGCAAGGAAAGGCACAGGCTGCTGCTCTCTGGATGAACAGGAGGCAGAAAAGGTAAGCTTAGCGAGCTGCGTTAGCTGCCTCTGAGCCCCAGTCATGTAACGTGTTAAAGGGTGAAAAATGTCACTGACTTAAACACAGCCGTTGACCAGAAGGTGACCTGGGCTGACCCAGAGGGGAAACTTAGGCAGCCAGACTAGAAGATGGCGGAAATCTGGTTGGAGATACTAGGGGTTGCACTCGATGTTCAGGGGCAAGCTGGTGGGGAGACAGACTTTAGGGAACTGGCTCAGCCAAGAACAAGACAAACCACCAAGCAAACACCACCCGGAGGTGAGTCAGTGTGCGGTTGCTACAGTGTATTATCTGAGATCCTCTGTTTTTAACCAAAAATTCTGAGATATGCAACAGACAGGAAAGTGTGGTCCATACACAGGGCAAGAGAAGAAAAGCAGGCAAGAGAAACTGCCTTTGAGGCGCCCAGAGTGTAGACTTAGAGACTTCAATGCAGCTGCAAGAAACATGTCCAAAGAACCAAATGGAACCCTGCCTAAGAAACTCAAGCAGGATGACAATGTCCCATTAAACAGAGAACATGAATCAAGAGAAGTCATTGAAAAGAATAAAGTGAAAATATTGGAGATGAAAGTGATAATAACCAAACGAGAACGTCCCTGAAGGCTCACCGGTAGGTCTGCACTGGCAGAAGGAAGATCATGAACGATCATGCAGAGCGGGGATGCAGAGGCGTTTGAGGCTTGGCTAGGCGCATAGCATAAGTGCAATGGAAACAGTAGAGGAGAAGAGGGAGAAAGTGGGATATTGTTCAGAGAGAGAACTAATAGCTTCCCAAACATGATGAAAAATATTGATCTACCTGTCAGAAAAATTAAAGGCAAAGAAAGGATAAAAACCAAGAAATACACGTGTAGCTATATCACAGCCAAAATGTTGGCAGCCCAAGACAGCCTCAAACTTGAAAGCAGCCTTAGAAAGTCTGCTGCTGCTGCTGCTGCTGCTGCTAAGTCACTTCAGTTGTGTCTGACTCTGTGCGACCCCATAGACGGCAGCCCACCAGGCTCCCCCATCCCTGGGATTCTCCAGGCAAGAACACTGGAGTGGGTTGCCATCGCCTTCTCCGTCAGAAAGTCTACTCACCCTAAAACATTCAGATAATGCTAACATCTCTTCAGAAACAGTTGAGGCCAGAGGAGGCAAAATGACACATTCAAAGTATGGAAACTAAAAGAAGTTCAGCAAAACTAGCTTTAAAATGAAGTCAGGATATAGACCTTGTTAGATAAAGAAAAATAGGCAGAATAAGACCTGAATAAGACTTTTCTCCAAAAGAACATACAGATGGCCAGTAGGCGCTTGCAAAGCAGTTCAACCTTGCTAGTTATTAGAGAAATGCAGAACAGAACTGCACCGACACGTCACCTCACACCGGTCAGAAGGGCTTTCATCAAAAAAGCCACGAACAACAAGTACTGGAGAGGGTGCAGAGAGAAGGAGACCCTCCCACACTGTTAGTGGGAATGCAGACCGGACAGCCGCTCTGGAGAATGGTGTGGGAACACAAAAGCTGCTGGTTTCTCAAGGGGACTGTTCTGCCTTCCCCTTTCCTTATCTGCCCTTTCTCATGCTCTTAAGATAGATACCTTGGCTGACACATCGCCTCAGCAGATGCTCTGCATACAGAACAGACTTCCTTATCTTCAAAGCTTTACTATTGCTTTGCTGAGCTCCGTTACTGAATGTCAGATAAGTTCTCAGTAAGTCCGCACTCAGCATTTTCTCAGGGAGTTGCTCTTTCACGAGTTCTCCCCGAGCTGTCTCTCATAATGCTGTGTGTTTGTGAGAATTAAGTCAGGGTGACGTGGCCACAGAACAGTAAGGAGATTCCTTGAAAAATGAAAAGTGGAGCTACCATATGACCCTATAATTCAACTCCTGGGCATCTATCCGGAGAAAAACATGATCCAAAAGGATACATGCACTCCAATGTTCATTGCAGCACTGTTTACAGTAGCTAAGACATGGGAGCCACCTGAATGTCCATCAACAGAGGACTGGATAAAGAAGATGTGGTATACATTTATGACAGAATGTTACTCAGCTGTTAACAAGAATGAAATGATTTCATTTGTAGCTACATGGATGGACCTGGAGAGCATCATACTGAGTGAAGGAAGTCAGACAGAGGAGAGCTACTGTATGACATCCCTTATACATGGAGTCTAAGAGGAAATGATACAAATGAACTGACTTATAAAACAGAAAGACTCAAAGACTTAGAGAATGAACTTAGGATTGCCAAGGGGAAGGGATAGTTAGGAGACTGGTAAGGTCGTGTACACACAGCTAAATTCAAAATGGGTAACCAGCAAGGACCCATCAACGCTGTGTGCCAGCCTGGATGGGAGCGGGCTTCGAGGGGGACTGGATGCACATATGTGTGTGGCCGAGACCCTTCCATGCTAACCTGAGACCACCACAACATGTCAATCGGCTATTGTTGTTGTTCAGTTGCTAAGTCATGTCCGACTCTTTGCAACTCCATGGACTGCAGCATGCCAGGCTTCCCTGTCCTTCACCCTTCTCAGAGTTTGTTCAAACTCATGCCCATTGAGTCTGTGATGCCATCCGACTGTCTCATCCTCTGTCACCCCCTTCTCCTCCTGCCTTCAATCTTTCCCAACATCAACTTCTTTTCCAATGAGTCAGCTCCTCACATCAGGTGGCCAAAATATTGGAGCTTCAGCTTCAGCATCAGTCCTTCCAGTGAGTATTCAGTGTTGATTTCCCTTAGGGTTGACTGGTTTGATCTCCTCGCAGTCCAAGGGACTCTCAAGAGTCTTCTCCAGCACCGCATTTCAAAAGCATCAATTCTTTGGCACTCGGCCTTTTTTATGGGCCAACTCTCACATCCATACATGACCACTGGAAAAACCACAGCTTCAACTACGTGGACTGTACTCCAATACAGTAAAAAGGTTTAAAGCTTGGAAAAAGTTTAGATTTAAGAATATAAAAGAAAGCTAAAACTAATTTATGTGTTGCTGCTGACTTTAATCTGAAAAAATTTAAAGACAGAGAAGGATAGAAATTCCTGTTGAGTTGAAAAAAATACCATATAAAATTTAAAAATTTTATTGTGGTAAGAATACTTAGATAATAGGTCCCTGTGGCTCAGACAGTAAAGCGCCTGCCTGCAATGTGGGAGACCTGGGTTCAATCCCTGGGTCAGGAAGATCCCCTGGAGAAGGAAATGGTAACCTACTCCAGTATTCTTGCCTGGAAAATCCCATGGACAGAGGAGCCTGGTGGGCTAAAGTCCACGGGCTCACAATAAGTCGGACATGACTCAGTGACTTTAAGAATACTTAACATCTGTCCTCTTAAGACAGTTTTCAGTGCACTTACGTTATCTTTGACTACACATGCAATGTTGTATAGCAAACAGAAAGCACTTTTTTTCTGAAAGGAAAACTTACTATATGGCTGAATCAGAAAATAGGGACATTGTTAACATAAAACGAAAGAGACAAGTGGTCCTAATATAATATTTTGTTTTGTTAAACCAGGACCTCTTGTTCTCCAGTCATTTAAGGGAAACAACCCATAAAACCTGACTGAAGAGCAGCTCAGAGACCCCTCAATAGGAATCCCCTCTCTCACCTGGACAGCAGTTGAAGACTGCAAGGTGAGACCACCCAAGGAATCGCTCAGCAATGAACTCCGTCTAGAACAGACATACTCTGATCACCAGTACGTTTTCACTTGGATAAAAATAGAATTCATTTAGCTGGAAATGTAGAAGAGAAGCAAAACTCACCTATTTAAAGCATACGGGCTGAAATAAAATGAGAACAGACAACCACAAATCTGTCAGGAAAGCGGAATGAAATACAAGGGCTGCTCAGCCAAGCAGACCTGGTTGTTGTCGAGACCCTGCTGTCCCTTCCGCACCAGCTTCGCCCTGTCTTCCGACCACGCTGCCCCTGCTCTGTCGAAGCTTTGCGGCAGAGGGTCCCCAAGCCTCCTTCCTCTAACAAGGAACACGCAGAGCAAGTATTGGTTTGGTTTTGAAAGAGGAAGATTTTCACAAAGGCCTCATTTGCTTTTGAATTTTTCCAGCCGAAACAGATTAATACATGAACTGCTCTTTCGTATCTGTGTGAACCCATTCCATCTCATGAGCAACGGTAAACTTGAAAGAGGTCACAGATACGAGACTTGAAGGGACAGCAATTGTTACAGCTTTGTCCACTTTACATTTTCCTACTCTTACAATTCTCCAAGGGGCTGTAAACACCCAGGATTTCAAGTTGGCCGATGAGCGAGTCTCTCAGAGGACCATGGAGGGCGGGGGGCACGTGAGCTCAGCTGAGCATCTTGACTCCTCCTTACCTTCCCTCCCTGCTGGCTCCCTTCCCTCCTCTTCTGTGGGTTCACTCATCTCTCCTGAGGCTTCAGCATTCTTTCACTGTTCGCTGTTACCTCGGGCTGTTAACATGTTCAAATGATTTACATCCGGGGGATAAATAGGAAGTCAAATGCATGTGAAACACTCTCAACTATCCTCTCAGCCTGGTTGCTTTCTACCCTTTCTCGCTGCTTCTCAGCAGAGCTCCCCAGAGGAACCAAACTGTCTCTTCCCCTTGTCACACGTGTGTTTCCTCCAAAGTTTTTCCTGTGGTTTTCTTGCCAAAGTCAACAAGCCCCCAAGACAGCCTTGTAGGTTCCTCTGTGACCTCCACGCGGTCCGTCCGCAATGCTCAGATGTGGTCAGCTTAGCTTTGTGGGCGCCTGGCCTGGGGGCACCACTGCCCTCCCCACCACGTTGGTTCCTTTTCTTGCTGCAATAACAAACCCTGGGCTCGGTGGCTTAACAACACACATTTGTGTCTTACAGGTCTGAATGCTGACGTGTCTGGCGAGGACCTGCTTCCTGGCTTGCAGAGGCATCTTCCCTGTGTCCTCATGTGGAGGCAGGAGCCAGGAGCTCTTGGGTCCTTCTGGAAGGCACCGTTCCCACCACGAGGCTCTGTCCTCCTGGGCTAGTCGGTCCCACACGCCGTCCCAACGAGGGTGAGATTTCCACAGTCGGATGAGGAGGGGGACAGACATTCTGCAGCAGCTCTTTGCCCTTCGTGCCTGAGCCTCACCCTCCTCCTGGGCTGGTTCTCACTCATCCCAAGGATTCCTTCCCTGCTGGTGTCTCCTCAAGGGTCCATGTTTCCGGGCTTCTCTTCGCAACCCCCTTCTTCCTCTAAATTAGTTCCCTACACATTCTTTCTCCCTATGCTTCTTTTAATGTGTACATATTTCCTGAACTACTGTAAGGTCATTTTCCCCAATTAAGCCACTTGATCTGAGCTACTTGAGGGGAGGCTCTGTGCCTTGTCCCTGGGTCTCCAGGGGACCGGACATGTAGGAATTCACTTGGGACCCCTGTGACTTCAGTGGCGGTTTGTAGCTCAGGGATGTTGAAGTCTGCACCGCAGTTCAGACTTCTCACGGGCAGCAGACTGCACCCTGTGCTGCTCAGCAGAGAGGTGAAGTGTGTGCCGATCAAGGGCGAGACCGCCCTCAGAGCCCGTGTTCACGCTGCAGTTCCGCGAGGACCCATCCCCCGCCTCGGTTTGGACCTGAAACCAGGGTGGAAGAGCACCGGGTGGGGCCGGGCTGTGGCGCTGAGGACGCAGGGCACTCAGAGCGCAGCCTGTACGGACCAGCTGGCACCTGCTGTCACTCTGATTCTCCCTGGGATGTCTCGGCCCCAACTCATCCAAGGATGATTCCTCACCTGCGTTCTGGGCACCAGGACTCCAGCCTGCCCACCCCGTCTCCCATCACGCACAAGTGTTGCCAGCCCCGCCTGTCTGTCCTCATGGTCTCAGCCTTGCCGCAGGGACCCTCGGCTCTCATCTCCCTAGACTCTGAGAGCAGAGCTCCTTGCCTGGTTTTCAGGTTCTAAACCATTCCCCACTCTGCACCTGGATGTGCTTCCCAAAGCAAAGCCCTTGTCCTCCCTCCTCAACTTAAGTCCTACAGCGGCTTAAGTCACCTTCAGGATAAAATCCAAGCTCAGCGGCACATGTGAGGACCTGCCTTTCTCTGAGCCTCAGTCTCAGCTGAGCCCAGGATTCACAACTTATTCAAAAGGAATGGGTTCCTCGCCTGCCAAGCGAACACCTCCTCCTCTTTCAAAATCTATATGCTAAGGACTACAGCCTGAGGAGTCCATGAGCTCACCCCACCCAAGACAGACTGGGTCACTCCTCTCCTTGAACCGCTCTTTCCTTGGAATGAACCATCTTCATTACTATTTTGAGGTCAGATCTGTACAGAAATCGTCTTTTTATATCCAGTGTTCCACATCAGACCTAGCACAGCGGTCCCCAACCTCTGGGATCTAATGCCCGATGACCCGAGTTGGAGCTGATGTAACAATAACTGAAATAAAACGCGTAATGCGTGCAATGCCCTTGAGCCATCCTGAAGCCACCCCCACCAACCCAGTTCGTGGGAAAACTGTCTCCCTCAAAACCAGCTCCTGGTGCCAAAAAGGTTGGGGAGCACTGATGTAAAACATAGCAGGTACTTACGACTGAAAAAAATTATTATGAAAATAACTAATATTAGTAATGCTTAGTAACTGAAGCCATTTTCTACTGCGTTAGGCCCGATTTAGCCTCCTCTCCATTTCAGTCTCCAGGCTCTCCCCCGTTATAACTCTGGAAACTCCCATGTATCCAGGGAAGAGGCTACAGCGACTGGAGGGTGGGCTCTGGGTTAAGCCCAGGGCCTCCTTCCAGGAGGGGTCGGGGGAGTCCTGCTCCCACCACACACTAAGCTCCCAGGGCCTCAGAGCCTGGAAGGACAAACAGCAGTTAAATGAGGCGGGGCTCAGACAGGAGGAAGCCTGGAGCCTTTGTTCCCGCAGCCACTGGACTAGCTGCCCGGGGGCGGGGCGGGGCGGACGAAGCCCCAGGACCGGTGTCTGCATCACCTCTGCTGCCCGCACCAGCCAGCGGCCCTCAAACAGCCCCAGCTGCGCGCGCAGGCCCACTGGGCAGCCGTGTGCTCGGTTAACCTCTGGAGTAACAGAAGGGGAGGGTTCTGGGGGAAATGGGCTCTGTCTCAAGTTACTTTGGCTGGCTTTATTGAAGAAGTTGACAGTAAATTTAAGATAGGGTATTAATGTCTACCTACAAAGGCAGTGCTTTTCACAACAAAGTTCAAAATTGCGTCCCTTCATCGCCCAACGAGCATTTTCGTATTTTGGTGTGCTTGTCAAAAACTCCATGAAAACAACTGTTGCGTCTGTTCTCGTCCTTCACGCAGATTCCACGACACACAAACCTTGCAGGCTGTGTGTACAACCGAAGGCAGTCACCGAGGAGAAAGAGGAGAAGCTAATCAGTTGAGATGACAGCATTGTCTGTGTGCTGATAATTTCCAAAATAGGCCATTTCACACGTACCAGCGTTTTTTCATATTTTTTTGTGACAACAAACATTCCACTTTTTCCTAGTCATTTTTTTTTAAATGTCTGCAAGAGACTTTTCTGTGGAAAAGCTTCAGCATATTTTATATGGAGAGTTGGCTTTCTTATGGCCCCTTTTCCACAGTTACCTCTAGTAATGGGAAATTATGCTTCAGAGTAAAATTTATAAGCAGAGCATTTTCTGCCTGCATCTCTCAAGCCAGGTTTCCCTTCATGAAGTTTTCTTCCTGGAAAAAATGCAAACTTTTCTAACAGATACTTTCCCCTCCTGGCAATGTAATGATAAAACCTGTTGGAAGGGTACAAAAAATGTTTAAATCATAATTTTCCTCTGCATCAAACACTTTGGTTTGGTTTCTGACTTCCCAATGGCAAAGATTCCACTGACTGTTTTTCTTGTTTTCCAGTTTTCCAGTTCTGTTTTCCAGTTCTGAGGGATTTTTTTGAGTGATTTTCCACACCATGATCTGGAAATCCTTCATCTCAGTTCTCAAACTCTTGACAAGTGTGTTAATGCAGAGCACACTAGAATAAGCTGACTCAGGTGGCAACTCACGGCTTGGATCAGTCCTTGGATGACTTCAATTATCAGAATAATTAAATACTTACCATTCTTTGTAGGGTCTTCTCTGATAGCTCAGTTGGTAAAGAATCCGCCTGCAATGCAGGAGATCCTGGTTCTATTCCTGGGTCAGGAAGATCCGCCAGAGAAGGGATAGGCTACCCTTCCAGTGTTCTCAGGATTCCCTTGTGGCTCAACTGGTAAAGAATCCACCTGCACTATGGGAGACTTGGGCTCAATCCCTGGGTTAGGAAGATCCCTTGAAGAAGGGAAAGGCTACCCATTCAATTATCTGACTTCAATTATCAGAATAATTAAATGTTTATCAGGTTCATTCTTTGTAAGTTTTCAGCAACTAGAATCCAGTTGTTTTGCCTTCTTTTCAAGGGCGTGTCCAGTCACATACCAACAAAGTCTTCCAGCCACATTCCCCCGCTGGTCCTCAGCTAGAATCCTGCTGCTTGTTCTACCACTTTGGTCAGATACCTGGTCGTGAATATGTCTTTAATCTGCTCATTGCCTCATTCCCTCTTTTTTTTTTTTTTTGCATATGTAAATCCTATCCCTCATTCAAGGTGAAGCTGAAATTCTTCATCTCTCACTAAAACTTCAAGTAACTCACAGGCCCCTAATTGCCTCCTGTGAATTTTAATATTACTTATGATTTATGTCACTTATTTGGTAATCACCAAGTCCCATCTTTTGTTAGATATTCTTTTAATTAATGCATGTAGATAACCTCCCTGGGGCATTTTAGGCACAAGTTACAGAAATCAAGAGAGGCTTAAGTAAGACAGCTCTTTACTGCTCTGCAACATCCCAGGAGTCCAGAAGTGGACAACTGAACGTTGCCATGATGGTCACAGGGACACGGAGCCAGGCGCCTCTCATTCTGCTGTGCTGTCCTGGAGGACTCCACTGCCAAGGCCACTCCAGAGTCTAAGGTGGCTGAAAGGGGCTCCAGCCATTGCTTCTCCAGTCAGATAGTAGCACAGGAGCAGAAATGGAAAAGTATGTGTCCTTTCCTTTCAGGACACTGCCTGGAAATCACACACACGTCCCATTTACCAAACAGTACTCAAGCACACCTACCTCTGGGAAAGACTTGAAAAATTAGGTTATGTTTTAGGTGGCCATATAACCATCAAAAGAGACAGATGTTCTATCCATGGAAATTAAAGGGCAAATGAATATTGATTGTCTCTGTCACAAAGGGCAAAAGTTGTATTTTTTCAACACTGCAATGTGGCTAATTCAGAATCTTATAACTAATATAATCACAATGCAATACATTTGGAAGTTTCCCGAGTTACATTTAAAAGTTATTTTGGGGGAATTCCACTTCTGTTAGTGGTAGGCTAGGTGATAATGAAAAGCCTCCTGACAACAACTAGAAAATCTGGACAAAGATAAAAATACTTTCTTGACTTCCACTTATTTTTACAGTAAATTAGAAAAAAAAAAAATACTTGCTTGAAAGCCTCAGAGAGCCAAAGATATGGGGCCAAGGCTGGGAAAAAGGAGGTAATCCAGTGATGTTTTTTCTATAGGAACATTTTCCTGATTCTGAGACGGCAAAGGCAAATGAAAGACTTTGAAGCTTAGCAGAGCCTTTAAGGGAAAGAGGGGTGAAAACTGGAATATAGTGTCTGCCAAGAAAATGAGAGAAAAAGGGCTGAGGACAGATTCAAATCCTCTCAATCCTTAGAAATACATTAAGGTGCTCTGGAATTGTTACAGCTTTTAATCTAGCTGACTGCTAAAAATAAAGAAAAATTCTCCCAAGATATGTTTCATCCTATATGTTTTTTTCCCATATAAAATACACATCCATAAAAAATAAACTTGTTTCAAAAAAAAATAATAATCTTGTCTCAAGGAGACAAATAATGTGATTGAAAAAATAAAAGAGATAATACACAATAACTAGAGATGCACGACTTTAAAACAGCCACCTCATAATAAAATGATAATAAAAGACAAGGTTGATATTTTGGCAGAGAAATGGAAATAAGACATAACCAAAAGGAAATTCTAGAACTAAAAAGTACTATAACCCAAACTAAGAAATTAATGGATGAGATTATTAATAATAAAGACAGAGCTAAAGAGACAATTATGGAATTGAGAGACATTTTAGAAAAAATAAATAGAATGAACAAAAAAAATATGGAATATAGAAAAAAGATTAAGAGTCATAAGGGAAATAATAACAACAATAAAAATCTAACATGGCTATAATTGTAATTGTGGAAGGAGAGTGGAGAGAGAATGAAGCAAAAAGAGAATCTAAAAAATATTGCTAAGAATTTTCAAAATATGTTCAGTTCAATTTAGTTCAGTCTCTCAGTCGTGTCCAACTCTTTGTGACCCCATGGACCGCAACATGCCAGGCCTCCCCGTCCATCACCAACTTCCGGAGTTTACTCAAACTCATGTCCATTGAGTCGATGATGCCATCCAACCATCGCATCTTCTGTCATCCCCTTCTCCTCCTGCCTTCAATCTTTCCCAGCATCAGGGTCTTTTCAGATGAGTCAGTTCTTCCCATCAGGTGGCCAAAGGATTGGAGTTTCAGCTTCAGCATCAGTCCTTCCAATGAACATTCAGGACTGATTTCCTTTAGGATGGACTGGTTGGATCTCCTTGCAGTCCAAGGGACTCTCAAGAGTTTTCTCCAACACCACAGTTCAAAAGCATCAATTCTTTAGCGCTCAGCTTTCTTTATAGTCAAACTCTCACATCCATATATAACTACTGGAAAAACCACAGCTTTGACTAGTCAAACCTTTGTTGGCAAAGTAATGTCTCTGCTTTTTAATATGCTGTCTATGTTGGTCATAACTTTTCTTCCAAGGAGTAAGCATCTTTTAATTTCATGGCTGCAGTCACCATCTGCAGTGATTTTGGAGCCTAAAAAAATGAAGTCTGCCACTGTTTCCACTGTTTCCCCATCTATTT
The DNA here is from genome assembly GCF_003369695.1 of Bos indicus x Bos taurus. Taxonomy (NCBI): domain Eukaryota; kingdom Metazoa; phylum Chordata; class Mammalia; order Artiodactyla; family Bovidae; genus Bos; species Bos indicus x Bos taurus. Next base: position 147,622 of record NC_040079.1, on the reverse strand, counting down.
GCCATGAAGTGATTGGACCAGATACCATGATCTTAGTTTTCTGAATGTTGAGCTGTAAGCCAATTTTTTCACTCTCCTCTTTCACTTTCATCAAGAGGCTCTTTTGTTCTTCTTCACTTTCTGCCTTAAGGATGGTGTCATCTGCTCATCTGAGGTTATTGATATTTCTCCTGGAAATCTTGATTCCAGCTTGTGCTTCTTCCAGCCCAGCATTTCTCGTGATGTACTCTGCGTATAAGTTAAATAAGCAGGGTGACAATATACAGCCTTGACATACTCCTTTTCCTATTTGGAACCAGCCTGCTGTTCCATGTCCAGTTCTAACTGTTGCTGCCTGATCTGCATACAGATTTCTCAGGAGGAAGGTAAGGTGGTCTGGTATTCCCATCTCTTTAAGAATTTCCCCCAGTTTGTTGTGATCCACACAGTCAAAGGCTTTGGCATAGTCAATGAAGCAAAAATAGATGTTTTTCTGGAACTCTCTTGCTTTTTCGATGATCCAGCAGATCATCGAAACTAATGTTAAGAAAAAAGTCTCCAGTATTCTTTCTGGGAAAATTTCATAGACAGAAGAGTCTGGCCAGCTGCAGTCCTTAGGGTCACACGACTGAGCACTCATGCATAAGAGAGATGATGGGAGGTGGGTTGGTAGCAACAAACAGAGCAACAGCAAAAAGTCTTTCAAGCAGTCAACTACTGAGACAATATTAAATGGAGTGATAATTAGAAGATACTTTATCTCTCAGGGGAAAAAAAAGTCCAGAGCAAAATAGAATGTTATTGCTAAATGTGAAAAGAAATAAAAATACCAAGCTGAAATTTTATATTCAGCAAAATATTATTTAATAATAAAGAAACTCAAATATTAAAACTTCTTTGACAAACAAATTTGAGAGATTTTTTACAAGAAGAGCTAATTCTCTAAAGGAAATATATAAAGTCTGTTTAAATATTTCAAGTAGAAGTACAGTGATACTAGCTAATAGCATCTCAGAACTTCAGGGAAGAATAGAGAACAGTGAAAAAGAGTGTATATGCGTGGTAAATCTGCATGAGGATGATTTTAAAAATAACAACAACAGCAATAATGTATGGAGAGTTTCAAAAAATATATGATATGAAGAGCATATGATTTGTGAGGTGGCAAATGAAGTAAAATTATTCAAAATTCCTTCAAATTTTAAGAGGAAATATACTAATTTAAATTTGAATTTTCTAACTAAAAGATGCTGGTGGTAGTCTCAAGTGTACTCAGAAAGAGAATTGTAGTAGAATCTATAATTACTAATAGTTAAAAGGATAAAGGTAAAGAACAAAAAAATAATCTTATGGAACATGAATAGAGAAAAAGAAGAATATAAATCATATGTGACAAGGTGAAAGCAATTAATAAGTCAAATAAAATGTATCAATAATTACATTACATGTAAATAGAACAAATATTTAATTATAAAATAAAGTTAAAACCCCAAACTTACATGCTTCTCCCAAGAGACATATACAAAATGTAAAGATAATGCAGGTTGAAAGTGACAGGATAGGGAAGAATTTGATGCAAACCTAAACCAAAAGAAAGATTATGTAGCTGTATATCAATGCGGACTTTACGGAAAAATGCATTTCTTGAGATAAAGAGATGGACTTCTTTCTTAAATCATTTTATTTGTTTATTCATCTCTTCACTTTTGGCTGTGCTGGGTCTCGGTTGCTGCACAGGCTTTTCTCTAGCAGCGGTGAGGTGGCTGCTCATCACTGCGCTGCTCGGGCGTCTCCTGTGGTGGTTCCCTTGCAGCAGAGCACGGGGCTGCAGGGCCCACGAGTTGCGGTAGTTGCGGCTTCTGGGCTGAGAGTGCAGTACCTGTGGCGAATGGGCTTGGCTGCTCTGTGGCATGTGGGAGTTTCCCGGATCTGGGATGGAGTGCACGTTTCCAGCACCGGCAGGTGGGTTCTTTACCACAGAGCCACCAGGAAGCCCTAGACCTCTTATGTAAAAATATAGTTCACTGGTTCACTCTAGTAATTACAAATATGAATGCCCCAAATAACATAGATTCAAAATATATAAGGAAAAACTACAGAACTACAAAAGAAAAAGCCCAAAAACCTGTAATAATATTAGTAAGTTTTCAAGTACCTCTCTCAGTTCCTGATAGAAGAAGCAACCTAAAAATATTAGAATATAGTTCAATAAGCTAAGCTTAATTAACATATTTTAATTGGAAAATATTTTGAACTAAATGAAAATAAAAATAAGACATGTAAAAACTTATAGGATCTGGCTAAAGTGAGTGCTAGAGGGAAATTTTCCAGCATTAAATATCTATATATATATTTAACATCTTATTAGAAACATAGAAAAAATTCATCTAGGAAAAAAGAACATTAAACACAAAGGAAGACAAAGGAAAAATATGAAAACAAAAATCAGTAATATTGAAAACAAAAACAATACAGAAAATCACTGAACTCAAAAGCTTATACTTTGCAAAAGGTCACTGCAATAGATAAACCTCTAGCTGGACTGTTCCACAAATAAGAAGACACAAATCATCATTATCAAAACTTAATAAAAGGATATTTCTAAAGAACCTAAAGACATTAAAAGGAAAATAAGGGACTACTATAAACATCTCTATGCCGATACATTTGACAATTAGGCTAAATAGACCAATTTCTTAAAAGATACAAACTACCAAAGCTCATTGGAGAAGCAGCAGGCAGTCCGTCAACTTGGACTGCCACGTTCAACAGTCTGAAGGATTTGCGTTGTTCGTCCTTCCCTCCTGAACGGTTACTTGCGTAACGGGCTGAAGCTCCTTTGAGGCAAGGACTAAGGAAATCAGAACCATGTTCTCCTGCGGCAGTGTATCCGATTCTTTCCTACTGGAGGACTGGTGACTCCTTCTTATAGTGGGGTTTGCCGTCCCCAAACTGTGGTTCAAAAGTGTTCACTGGGGGCATGGACATGCTTGACTTGAACTCACAGTGCCTCTGCTTAGCGCCTTTGCTGACTGTCCGTCTATTTTGCGCGTGAGGACCCTCCTCTGCCACAATCCCGCTGTGAGTCGGGCTCCCCCGACTGCCCCTCCGGCTCGCAGATTCCGAGCGCTGCCCTTGGCTCCTGAGGGTGGCGTAAGCCTCCTGGCCTGCAGTATTCAGGGTCCGGTGACCCCACTGCTGTCGGAGAGCCCAGTTCAGCTGTGTCTGCTCTCGTCAGCCCAGCCTGCTCGGAGGGCCACCACTCTCCCTTCCACCAGCAAATTCCTCTGAGCTTTGGTCAGTGGGGTGTCTTTGGGTGCTTTTCCATTCGAGAGAGCCCAGCTCTCCTAGCCCACCCATCCCTCCTTCACCATCTCTAAGGCAGTTAGGGCATTTGCACCTCCTCTATGGCAGGAGCGGGCAGAGGGCAAATCTGAGCTGGGACACAGTCTCAAGAGGCCTCAGCTGACCACACAGAAGACGCTGTGGCTGGGGTGGCCCTTTGCAGCGGCCCCTCGTGTGGGACTTTTACCCCCATCTGGATCCATCAGGGGTTGTGAGGTGCCCCGGGTGTTCCAGGCCAGCCCTGTGCAGATCATGGCTGTGGGCCCTCTGCCGACAGCTCTCCCAGAGGCTGGGAGAGTCGAAGCAGGAAGGACATCTGAGTGGATCATCACAGCACACGCTAGTCAGGCCGGCCAAGAAGCCAGACCCAAAGGAGTGCACGGGGTCCGTTCCACAGGGTTAGCAGCCAGGCAACGCTGCACTGGTGCTCTCGGACCAGGGAGCAGCTGCCTTGCGGGAAAAGGGCAGGGGCAGTCGCGGGGGCAAGAATGGGGCAACTGCCTGGTTTCCGCGTGGGGGATGCTTGCCTGAACGGCACATCTGTGTTTTGTACACTTTTCCATTTGTGCTCTACTTCAAACAACGTGAAATTACTTGGGAGAGGAGGAGTGTTTCTGAGATCTGGCAAGCACGGTTGTTTGAACTGCTGCTTACCTCTTGTAGATATTGACACAGCCTGGAATTTCCTGGTTTGCTGGTTGAGGAATACTTTTTCCAGGTGCAACACATCTGCTCTCACTTTCCAGTCGTTGAATTTGGATGATTCAGATGCTAAATTGGACTCTTTTCCTTTATTTTACTTTATTTTTTTCTGGTTGACATGAGTAAAGCAATGTGTGTGTTGTTTTTAGAATGGAAAGCTTTGGCTAACTGAAACCAAAATTATCCCTTTTAAATCACAGGGCAAATTGCCTGCATGCTGTAATAAACTTACTATAAAAGTTTGGGTATGCATCTATGTAGAGTAATTTTGCTTTGGAATGAATCAATATAATGCCTTGTTTCTGATATTTTAGAAAGGTCTTCATAGCAAGAAGGAATTTGCTGACTTTGGCATGTGAGCAGTGAGGGTAAGATGTTTCAAAATTATTCAGTTTTAGTAATTCTAAGAAGAAGGTTTCTAGTACAAGGGAAACAAAGCCCATGTCAAGTGTTCCCAAGACACCATGGGAGCCTGAGTTCCTGTGCGTTTCGAGAATGCCGGTTCTAAGGATCAGTCTCATTCCCCAAGCAGACAGAAGAGCGTTGCAAGGAGCCCCTTGACACACAGCCTCACCCTAGACTTGATGCCTCAAACCACACGATCTGATCCAGACCTCTCATTCCACACTTAGGAAAAATGCTTTAAAAGCCAGTGACCTTGGCCAAGCTAACATGTCAGCTGCTTCTGCGCACAACTTGAAAGATAACTGAAGCTGTGCATGCGACGGTGCTGCTCGTTTTCACGGAAAAAGTGAAAAAGCAGGGTGGCACCAGCAGAGAATCTAGATGAGTATCTTCCAGACTGGACATCTGGAGATGTCATCCTGGACATCCAGCAAGGGAGTTCTTAAATAATCCCAGAAGTGTTGTTGATAACAGCAACTCAAGTTACCTTAAGGACATTGAAAACATCATACAATGGGAGCAGATATGTGGATCATATATAATCAACAAAGGATCAGTATCTGGAATTCCAAGAACTGCTTTTTTTTTTTTTTTCATTTTATCCTCTCCCTTCTCTTGTGAGTTTACTCACCAGCACAGAGCAGGACTCTGAGAAGCCACACCTTGGAACTACATCTACACCCGGAGAGGGAGTGACCACCCCTTCTCAGAAGTGGAAACCCAGTGGCCCAAACACTGTTTTAAATCAATAAGAAAAGGACTAGTTATGTCCAAAAGCAGCAGCATGTCACAGAAATGTACACAAAAGACATGAATGGGAATGCTTAATGTGATAGCAGAAATCTGGAATGACCACCAACAGGAGAATAGGTAAATTGTCATATATCCCAACTGTGAATTATTTTTAACACCCTAAATTAGGCAAAATGCTGGGCTGGATGAAGCACAAGCTGGAATCAAGATTGCTGGGAGAAATATCAATAACCTCAGATACACAGATGACACCACCCTAAAGGCAGAACGTGAAGAAAAACTGAAGAGCCTCTTGATGAAAGTGAAAGAGGAGAGTGAAAAAGTTGGCTTAAAACTCAACATTCAAAAAACGAAGAACATGGCCTCTGGTCCTATCTCTTCATGGCAAATAGATGGGGAAACAATGGAAACAGTGACAGACTTTATTTTCTTGGGCTCCAAAATCACTGCAGATGGTGACCGCAGCCATGAAATTAAAAGATGCTTACTCCTTGGAAGAAAAGCTATGACAAACCTAGATAGCATATTAAAAAGCAGAGACATCATTTTGCCAACAAAGGTCCATCTAGTCAAAGCTATGGTTTTTCCAGCTTTCATGTAGGGATGTGAGAGTTGGACTATAAAGAAAGCTGAGAGCTGAAGAATTGATGCTTTTGAACTGTGGTGTTGGAGAAGACTCTTGAGAGTCCCTTGGACAGCAAGGAGATCCAATCAGTCAATCCTAAAAAATCCATCCTGAATATTCATTGCAAGGACTGATGCTGAAGCTGAAGCTCCAATACTTTGGCCTTCTGATGTAAAGAACTGACTCATTGGAAAAGACCCTGATGCTGGAAAAGATTGAAGGTGGGAGGAGAAGGGGACGACAGAGGATGAGATGGTTTGATGGCATCACTTACTCGATGGACATGAGTTTGAGCAAGCTCTGGGAGTTGGTGATAGACAGGGAAGCCTGGCATGCTGCAGTCCATGGGGTCACAAAAAGTCGGACACAACTGAATGACTGAAATGGACTGAAATTAGGAACCGCAGATGTATGAATTTCAGCAATTTGGTTTTGAGTGCTAAATGAAAATCCCCAAAGAATTAAAAACAAGTAAAACCAAAGCCACATGTATGTAGGCTAGAAATACATGCACAGAAAGGAAGTAGCACCAGATGACATCTAAGGGGAGAGTGGACTGGGGGCTGTTAAGGCTGAGGTAGTGTGTTATCAAGTCTGCATTTTTATTTTGGGTAGTACTTTTCTGGACGTTTGCTAAATTATTTAAGTAAATTAATTTTAAAAAGTAGGCATTGCATAAACAATAACGAGAATATGTTAGAAACTGAAGGTTCAATTAGAAGGAAAAAAAAAAACAGGAAAAGCTGACCATGTGATTGAAGTAGTCAAGCAGGACAAAGTTCACTGAAACCTGGGAAAACAGTGAAAACCAGAAAAGTGAGCAGGACAGTGTGAGGTGAGTATAAAGTTGGCTCGGCTGTTTTGCTGAGGACCAGCCCTGAGACATATGCTCACTCTGGTCAAATTCCAGAGAAGCTGTTTTTCTAAACAACTTTATCTCCTTTTGGGAGGGCTTGAAGTTGCAGGTTCCACCTGCAGAGACACGAGTTCTCTGCTTGCTCCTCGGGGTGTAGGTGGCTATGAAATCCTTGAAGAGGTTAAAGGTTTTCATCTTGGCTGCTTGCCCAGGGTTCGCTTTAACGGGATTAGGAAATGGTACTTTCACAGTGTATTTCTGGAAACTTTCATAAGGTAATAAATCAGCAGAAAAATTCACACAGCCTGCTCCCTCATAGCACTTCTGTGATAGACAGGGGTTTCCATGAATAGTTCATGTGGAAATTTTAGTCTAAACATGACACTCTCGAGTATTCTACAGAGAAATGACCTGTCACTAACGGTGGTGGTTTAGTCTCTAAGTCACACGGACAGAGGAAGGCAGAAGCTGGGCGAAGGCTTCGGATCCCGTGACTGCGGGCCCCCCGTCTCAGCCCGCCTCCTTGGCCAGGTAGGGACCGCCGGACGCGGCTCCAAGCGGCAGGGCCTCAACTCGGCCCGTGGCGTCAGCCTCGTGTGGACCGTGTGGAGAGCGGCAGGTTTGCAGAGGGTGTGGCCTGCTTTGCTGTGGGTAGGTTAGGAGGAACAGCCTGGGCCTGCTGGGACGATCTGGAGAAGGAGATGGCAACCCACTCCAGTGTTTTTCCTGGAGAATCCCAGGGGGAACCTGGTGGGCTGCCTTCCACGGGGTCGCACAGAGTTGGACACGACTGATGAGACTTAGCAGCAGCAGCAGCTGGGATGATCTGTGTCTCTTCCTGCACCATCCACACCCCTGTCAGCTGCTTCAGTGTTTCTAAAGGCCAAGCTCGACGGCAGTTAGGGTGTTCACTTCCCGCATTCGTGTCTCCGTGCTTAGGTTAGATAAACAAGGCAAGAAGCCTTTTTATTCACGTGAAAGGCTTTAAATGTTGGTGTTGCAGCATCCTTTCCAAGCATACTCATGGACAATTGCTTTTTCATAAATTTTTGTTTAGCTCTGGTTGTGAAATGACAGAGTTATACGTGTATAAGTGCATCCACTTTGCAATGAACTACTTGTATATTTTTGGTAGTTTATCTACACTATACTTTCTCTGATTAGGTTGATTGCAATATTACTTTATGCCTCTTCTAGCTAATAAAAACCTGGACTTGCTTGTGTATGCTTTTGATTTTTCTGGTAATTTGTTTTCATTGTCTTTTATAACAGTGTTGCTCTGAATGTCTTGGAAACTAAGAATATAATTAAGTCTCCCACAGGTTGGTTGGGAAGCACTTGGGGGTCCCCACGGCGAGCCCTGAGCCCTGAGCACATATCCGGGTCAACAGTCCTGTGAGGTGAGCAGGTCCACAATCTGGACCTCTTGATGCAAGACTTAAGAACTTGGAAAAAATCCTTTGGGTGCCAGTAAGGGAGCCAGGCCTAATATCTAACAATTTAGCTATAAAACAATTCAGGGAACTTCTGGCTCATGAGTCCAACCACACAGAACTTTATTTTAAAGGAATGAGCTTTACCTGACTTTTAAGAGAGAGGCAGATGACATGAAAATAAACTGCTTGCTGAGAATTGCCAGAGATGTAAGAAGAAGAGTTTCGGCACCTGACTTATGCTGACTGACTAGAGCCTCGCTAAAACACTTCATGGTGTATTTCTTGACAGGCCAGTGGCTGGAGGACCCAGCCGGAGTGGCCACAGCCCCTTCAGATTCAGCAGGATAGGCCAAGGTCACAGTGCTCAGGTCTCTGGTGGAGAGGGGGCAGATGAGAGTGGTGAAGGGGACCCAGAGTGGCTGCAGAGAGCCTGTGCCACAGAGGAGCAGCTGGGCCAGGTGAGGCAGGAGGGCTGCCGGGGGTCCGGGAGGGCTGTGTGAGAGGGGGAGAAGCCCCTTCACCATTGATGTAAATTCTACACGAATTTCAAGTTCACACCACTGTGTCCATTATACAGTCAGTTCAATGACTCAGTTGTGTCCGACTCTTTGTGACCCCATGGACTGCAGCACATCAGGCCTCCCTGTCCATCACCAACTCCCGGAGTTTACCCAAACTCATGTCCATTGAGTCAGTGATGCCATCCAACCATCTCATCCTCTGTCATCCCTTTCTCCTCCTGCCTTCAATCTTTCCCAACATCAGGGTCTTTTCCAATGAGGCAGCTCTTCACATCAGGTGACCTAAGTATTGGAGCTTCAGCTTCAGCATCAGTCCTTTCAATGAATATTCAGGACTGATTTCCTTTAGGATGGACTGGTTGGATATTGCTGTTCAAGGGACTCTCAAGAGTCTTCTCTAACACCACAGTTCAAAAGCATCAGTTCTTTAATGCTCAGCTTTCTTTATGGTCCAACTCTCACATTCATATGACTACTGGAAAAACCATAGCCTTGACTAGATAGACCTTTGTCAGCAAAGTGGTGTCTCTGCTTTTTAATATGCTGTCTAGGTTTGTCATAGCTTTTCTTCCAAGAAGCAAGGGTCTTTTAATATCATGGCTGCAGTCACCATCTGCAGTGATTTTGCAGCCCAAGAAAATAAAGTCTGTCACTATTTTCATTGTTTCCCCATATATTTACCATGAAGTGATGGGACTGGATGCCATGATCTTAGTTTTCTGAATGTTGAGTTTTATGCCAACTTTTCCACTCTCCTCTTTCACTTGCATCAAGAGGCTTTTTAGCTCTTCCTCACTTTCTGCCATAAGGGTGGTGTCATCTGTGTACAAGCATTAAGTAATATTATTCATAAATCTGACCTTTGAGAGGGCTGGCAATCATTTAGTCCTGCAAACAAGCTCATCAAATACTACAGGAAGAAACACAGAAGCATCTGTGCTGAAGATGGGGGCAGGCACAGCCGCATCACAAGATCAAGAACTCCTGTAACTCCCTGTTGTGCCCTGGAGACCGGCTCCATACCCTCCTACCAACACACCCCGGAAGAAAGCCTGGGAGGCTGGAGGGAGCTGGGACGATCTGAGGGTTATTTTATCCCTCCTAAATGCTTGTTTTGCAGTGAACTACAAAACTGGAACAAGAATCTGTAATTAGACCTTCAGCAATGTCAGGATTTGGATCTGGCTTTTATGTGTGTTCAAAGGTGATAGGCAAGAAGGAAGGTAAAGAAGCACACTTAATGTAAGAGTTTTAAAAGAATAGTTCTAGAATTCTTGTGTATGGAAGGCGGGAAAGACTGCCTCTTTTTTTTAGAGCTGGGAGGCGCCTTGGTGAGAGCAAGCCTCCTTCTTGCACAGGTTTGGGGACAGAGAGGCCGAGAAACTTTCTAATGTCACACAACCTGTGTCAAAGCAGGGGCCAGCAGCCAGGCCAGAATTTTCTCCATTGAACTGCACTGGTTTAGACATCTGCTTTTTAAAAATGACAGTTTGAAAGCAGCCCCCACACCCATTCCAACAAGTTCACTAATGTCCCTTCTCTGAGTGCCTCTTCTCATAAAGTGCTCGACCAGCAGCACATTTCTCCTTGGATGTCCTCGGGAACCAGGCCTAGGGACAAACTGTGTGGAGTTCATCCTCAGCCACCCGCTGGCTGGGATGTATGTGCTGCGCTCACGTCCGCTAACGGGGAGGCCACCAGGGCTCCCAGCCCTCAGGGCCGCGAGCCACGCATGACCACACCACCGATAGCAGACGGGCCACATTCGCACATAAAGACCTCAGAGCACTTGCAGAGGGTCACCTGTCCAGCCAGGGATGCTGGCATCCCCGGCCTGTTGTACAGAAAGATGATGCAAAGTGAAGGCTCCAGGGAGCTGGGCACGGGCCACTGCTCCTGTGGGTTTATGATAAATTTTCTCTCTTTAAGGGACTTCCTTACAGAGTATCTTTAAGGCACTTCCAGTCAGACCATCATCTCTGAGGGACTGGGTTCAATTCCAATTTTCTTACTAATTTCTTTCTTTAAGAGTTACGGGGATTCTGACATGCAGTGACTTGAGGGAATCCAGAGTAAAAGATTTGTGCTCCCAGGCCTTTCAATGCTCCCTGGAGTCCTGGAGGTGCCGCCGGCTACCCAGACACCATCTGATGGTCTGTGTATCTGGATGGAACAAGGACGGAGCCACACAGGCACGCACTTGCCCAGGGCCACGTCAGACAATTGCAAACACTCTTGTTTCTCCTGTATTTAATCCCCAAAGAGCCTCTGAAATTTGAATCTATACTACAAATCCTTTCATGAGAATACAGACACCAGCTAAATTCTCAAAGGGCTTGCAGTTAATCAGGGAGGATAAATAGCAAACTCAGGACCTGGGGTCTGGGGAAAGCCTTCTAGAAGAGCCAGCATTAAGCTGAGACCCAAGCGATGATAGGGACTTAGACAAGATTGTTGCAGACAGCAGCAGGACCCTGCTGCAGCCTGGAGGAGGAGGGGGCATCTGAGAGCTGGAAGCAGCCGTGATGCTGGGACGTGGCTGAGGGGGAGAAGGCAGGAGGGGCCTGGGGACAGGACCAAGAATGTGGACTCTGTGCAGGGAAATAGGGGCCCTGGGCAAGGGGAACCAGATGGGACCATGCAGCCGTCCCGGCGAGAAGACGGTGCTGTCAGGGCTGGGAAGAAACAGCCAGGTGAGAGTAGCATCCCAGGTTGCACGCAGCGGAATGGGTGACGAACTGCAATTCTGGGACCAGCGAGTGGGCTCTGTCACTGAAGTAGGGTCAGGAAAGAGGCCGGGCAGCACTGCCTGAGGCGGCGCTTCTCCGAGGGTCCTGCATTCCTGACGTCCGGAACCCTGGGGATGCTCGTGAAGATGCTGATTTTTCTGCTCTAAAGCGGGAAGAGGTGACAGTGGAGACCCAGAGTCCTGGTCAGGCAAGTGGTGAGCACACCAGCAGTGTGTGGGCTGTGGAAGCTGCCAGGAGTTCATTCACCCCGGAGACCGAGCTGTGTGCACTGGATTTGCCAGCATGAAACCGTCCTCCACGTCCCTGGCAAGGTCGGACTCAAAGGAGGGGTACAAACACAGGCCAGGCCGACCGGTCCGGGAGGTGCATTCAAGATGCCGTAATGCAGACCGAGTCTGGAGGATGTTTTCATGACCCTTGGCGGGAGTATCAGCAGCTGGAGGAGACGCGAGGCCTGAGCAACATCAGGGTCTGGGTTTCTGTTTGTTTTTAGGGTGAGAGAAACTTGAATCGTGGTGGGAAGGAGCTCGTAGAGAAACAGAGGTTGCAGCTGGTTGGCCAAGTAAGTCCTTTAGAAGGACAGGGTCCCCCCGCACAGGGCGAGAACAGTTTCATACAGCAGAGGAATCAGAATTGCTCAGTGCTCATCCAGGTTCCTCTTGAACACTTCTGTGCCAAGAAAGACCTGATGCCTTTCAACCAAAGGTGACCCTTTTGATAGTTCTGAGTGAGCCAAAATTCCTTCTTGAATTTTCTCTTACCGGTCCTAATTTAACCCTGGGGCCTCTAGAATAGACACAGTCCTCCTTCTGCATTGTGGAAATTCAAATACTGTATTTCCCCGCGCCTTCCCTTTAATGCCCTAAATCCCTTTACTGCTGGCCGTTCTGTGCCCTCACTGGGCACCCAGAGCTCAACGTCCCGCTGAGTCTCACTGGCTTCTTCACGACAAAGCTAACACTCCTGACCTCTCCCTGGAGAGCAGCGTTGTCTCTGCTTCTGCATGTGTAACTCCAAACGTCAGTTTAATATTTGATTACTATAAAACAGTGAGCAAAAGCAAGGAAAATCAGGGCCTCCGCTCCAAAATTTGAATGGTATAAAGAGAATTCAGTGACTCTGGACTCACTCAGATTAAATTTTCCAAGCTTGTTTACTTAGTTTTTCAGAATGTAAGTGAATGTAAGTGATATTAAGATTAAACTATATACTATGATTTGGCAGCAAAGCATTGTTGATAGAAAAAGCTTTATTCTAAGTATGTGTTTTAAAAGACATCAAAAGGGGCTACAAGTGAACTTTAACAGTCCACCTCTCAGTTTTTGCATATTTCCAGATGTTGATCCCAGAAGAGAAGATTAATTAATTTGGCCCCAAGAAAGTATGGTTAGTTTGGTGTAAATCTATTTTACAGATGGGCCAGGGTAGAAAAACCAGAGGCTGGAAGGGACAGGAGACTGGGGAGGCTTGTGATTTGGCTTCTCCCTCTACTTGCAGTCTACAGGAAACCATGAAGAACAAGTATCTCCCTCTTCTCTGAAATCTCCAACGCCCTCCGGACCTTAAGCACGTGGCTCTTTGTCTGATGCCTGAGCTGACACCACTGGTAACTGTATTCGCCACAGGGACCACTTTTCCTGTTGTGGGCATTCTCTTATTTTTGACTGTCCAGCATTCATCCCTTTCGAGGGTGTCAGACCCTGACTGTCTTTGGGAAAACATCTATTCTCTGCATTTTCCAGGACTGAGGGGACCCAGCCCTTGCCATTCAAGAGTTGCATCCCCCTGGCTGGGGGCACGTGGTGCTGGGGGACCCTGGAGACCTCCCTTCTGGCTCTGCACCGGCCCACAGGCCAGGGGACACTCCTAGTTTCTGGCACAGGTGTTCAGAGAGCGTCTGTGAGCCTGAGCTGAGGGCGGAGCTAAGACAGCAGAAGAGAACGGGGGACAGACAGACTGAGTCTTGATTTCGTCGTCACCCACAATCTCTCACGCTGCCAGACTTCTCAGCTCTGTGCATCTCAATCTCAGCTCTGGTCAACTGGATTTAGCTTGATCGCTATCATCTGCTGCAGAAGCGTCTGGACTGAGCATTCTGCTCTGCGTTCGTGCCGTGGGTCTGGGCTCCAAGCTCCCCCACGTACACGTCCCCCGGCCCCTGGATGTCATGGCAGGCGATGCTCTTCTGATGTCAACCTTGGCTACTCCTCAGCCTACAGCTTGTATCCCTGTTGGCCTCCGTCTAATTCTGGCTGCTCTGGGTAACAATCAACACGATCCAAGTTTAGCTGGTGTTACTGCTCTGTTGCCCGGGGAACTACAGGCAGACAGAGAAAGTTCACAGCTGCCTTGAGCAAAGTATTCTCATGTCTCTCAGAACCAACAGAAATTCCTTCTAATTTCTTAACTAAAATAATCATGGATGGAGACATGCAAACGTCAGTTAAAGGCAGCTATTCTGAACAAGTGTTTTCTACAGGCTGACCACGTTCTCGTTGTGCATTAGCCTCTCTTAGATCCGGCCTCTGTATTCGCCATCCCAGGCCCTCGGCTCCAGTCTAGTTAAGTCAGGGGTCAGTGCCGCATCGTTGAGAAATCAAGAATTATTCTATCTGCATGCCACACTCCTGCTCAAGAGCTCTGAATGTGCCCAGTAAGGGCCAAGTTGACCTGAGGTCTGCTGGGTTAGGAGGTTATGCTTGGGTTCACAGCTTCTGCCTGAGTTCAGGGGTCCTGCTGGACTTGAAGGTCCTTCACACCTGCCTCTATCCTCAGTTTCCACCTTTCCTCTATCCCCAGCTTTTGTTAGATGGTCTCCCCCACTATTTTCACCTCTCACCCCCCAACCATACCCTTGAAAACTGGATAAAATTGGTTTCTTCCCATTTCCTCAAATGCAGCTGGAACCGACATGCGCCTTGAAGAATAGACCCTAAAATCCTTGTGCTGAACATGACTGCCTAGTTTTAGGAATTAGAACTAGGGGTGCAGAAAGGAGAGGCAGTGACTCCAGATGGTGGGCCTGGAGACCCCCTGCCTCGGGAAGACTGAGGGGACTCTCCAGGAGCCAGTGGATTTACCTGTCCAGAGGGAGCCAGGTGGCAGTGACAGGACTTGGGCCACACTTCGTGGGGCCTTGAATGGACAGGGTGCAGGCAAGAAGTGGTTTCAACACAGGATTTGTATCAGTGTGTGTGAGGAAAGTGTCATCTTTTGGTGACGTAATTACTATCTGCACGGGCGTGTGCAATGTGGGGCTCAGATCCACCACGAGATAATATTTAATATACAACTTAAATTGCCATTTTTGTCCCCAGGAGTCTGTTTTCAATCTAAAGATTAGGTTGATCTTGAGATACTTTCTTGAACCAGTTAACGGAAAGCGAGAAAGATGAAGTATGGCCGTCAAGTATGGCTTTGAAGTGTGACTTTTCTTCTCTGTATTCCTTATCTTTGCTTCAAAGGAAGCTGAGTGTAACTACCAATGGTTATGACATTAACAATCTTTTTCAAACATTTAAAAGATGGGATTCTCCTTGGATTTAGTCGTCCTTAGTCAGTTAGACCTGGGTACACAACTCAGGAGCAATGATTGCATAAGAACTCAGAAGTGTTTTCTATTATTAATACTAAGTTGATGTATGTCTGAGGATAGGCTCAATTCAAAGTCAGTCTAGACTCAAAAAGCTAATAGCTGGCATCTTTGGAGGAAATTCTTACCCTTGAACTGGCCAAGGGTAGAATTATTCTCTCTGAAGAACAAAAAAGGAAAACTATCATCCCTGCATCGTGACTAATTTTAAGTGGGGAGTTGGCTTTTTGCAGAACTATTACCCACGGAGAGTTGAAGGTGCGTGGAAATGAAAGACCTAAATGTAACATCATGGGGTCTCCAGGTGTCACACTGGTCTTTTCATCTTTGAAGTGAGCAGGGATGAAATGCAGGCTGCATTTTCCAAGCCTGCAAGCCTGTACTTTCCGAGGAGCGGTTCCTGTCTGCGTGTGTCCCTGGTCCGAAACGCAAAGGTGGGAGTGGGCCCATTGTTTGCAGGAGTCTAACTGTTGCTGGAGGAAGTCTCTGTCACTCAAGGTGGTATCAGGCCCGTGTTATTCCGGAAGCCCCAAATTGGTTTGGGCTGTTGCTATTGGAATAATCCTGTTCTGGGGGGACAAGTTGGCTTCTTTAGTCATGGATAGCTGTGCATGGACCCTTGGCCTGTCCCTGATTCACCCTTCTTTGGAGAAGATGAGGACACAAAAGCCCATAGACGTCTGCATCCTATTTTCTATTTAATTATCAAGACATTCCTGGAGATCCATGGTTTTAAACCTTAGAATAAGTTCATGATCTGTGGTCCATTTGAAGTCACTCTGCCAGGCATCTGATACTGCTGGTGGCTGACAGCACTGGGAAACCTGCTGATTGTTCTGGAGGGGCCACAAGCAAGCCGTTGTCTGCACTCTCAGGAGGCTGATTGGGGGCCCGCGGGCCCTCACAGAGTGTGTACTCCACGCACCCAACCCCATCGCCTGGGGGTTGGGAAAGCCTGGGAAGTGGGGGCCCCTCTGGGGTGAACATGTGTTTCAGGGGGTTGGGGCTCTAGCTTCTATGACCAGCACAAGGGCCTCTGTCTCTGATTCCACCTCCAGGGTGAAAATAATCTCCTGGAAGTCTTCAGAGAGGTGCATTTTCCACGGTCATCTGTCAGCTGTAGGAGTTTTAAATCGGCTCTTTCTCTTCACCTCCAGTCCCAACAAAACTGACCCCTCTTTCTGCAGACACAGAGGTGCTGGCTGGGCCCAGCACTTGGGAGACTGCGGGGTGCTGTGCCCCGTGACTTCTCGATGAGAAAATCACTTTTTACATCACTTTACCCTCTTACAGCCCAGTGAAGAGGGTAATTCATGTCATATTCTCGGATGGAGGGTAAAGGAAACCGCACTAAAGTCGGAGGATGAGAGGCTGGTGACACACTAGTGCTGGTGCCACGTCACACTCTGAAGCCGCCAGACTCCTGACAGACGGTGCTTTCAGTTTTCACGTTTTCCCCACACAAATCCTGTTTTTTTAAATGCAGCTCTAGCTATGATATCTCAAACAAACAAGGCTAGTACACGTTTCTCTCAGGAGGTGCTGCTCCCCACACCTCTGGCGCCGGCTGCAGACGGGCCCTGGGCAGTGTGCCGTCCACGCCTGGCTCGCATCCCGGGACTCACTCTTACAACCTGAGTGATGAGGCTCAGCGTGGGGAGGGCTGTTCATCCAGTTGATAGCTTCTTTGTTTTCCTCCTTCTTCAGGACTCCTGTTTTTGCTACTTTTCTACAAGTTTAGTGGTCCTAACTACACACATTGTAGTAGGTAACCACTTTTCACTAGGTAAGTATGCATTATTTTAAAATTTACATGTGTGGATTAAACAATGCTCCCAGAATGGTGGAGTAAAGGCCTTGAAAATCTGTTCTTCCATAAAAACAATGAGAACACTGGCAAAATTGTCAAAATAAACTTTTTCAACAGTTTAGAAATTAACCAGAGCCTTACAACAACTCAAGGAAATTTAAAAAATTAATTAATTTATTTTAATTGGAGGCTAATTAATTTACAGTATTGTAGTGGTTTTTGCCATACGTTGGCATGAGTCAGCCATGGGTGTCCACGTGTTCCCCATCCTGAACCCCCCTCCCACCTCCCTCCCCATCCCATCCTTCAGGGTCATCCCAGTGCACCAACAGGGAATTTTTATTCAAGAAAAATGGCTGTGTCTTGGTGGGATCTTTGTGGCGCTGTAACTTTCCCCGTTCCAGCCCTTCTGCCCCAGCTTGGCCGTGACGTTGAAACCTACAGCCTCACAGTGAGGGCAGCTGTGTAGCTACCAGAGGGCCCAGAAGTCTTTGAAGCTCCCCAGACCCTGTGCCCAGATCAGCACACTATTTGGCAAGCCTGGCAGTTCTCTGGAAACCTCCACTCAAGGACTTGTCTTTATTTGACCTGACTCAGAGCTTACTCAGTGTAAACAGTCCTTCCCTGGGGTGTTTGTTGGAAAAAGTCAGTGGCAATTATTTAATATAATAGCCACATAGAGCAGCAATAGCATTTGGGCAAACAAGAGAATGACCAAAACAACAGAAGGAAAGTCTAAGGAATAATGTGTCCACAGGGGCTTTGGAAAGCTCCAACACATCCTGGGAATAGAGCATGTCACCCACACAATGCCCAGGAAAGGCCTGGGAAGGCCCAGTTCTCTCACTTCATGGCCACCTCCTCCACAGGCAGGAGGTGATGGGTGAGCCCGTGTTGTAATCTGCCTGCCAGAGCATCAGCACAGCACACACAAGGCCCACAGCAAAGGCCGGGAGACCTACTGCTCGAGGCTGTCCGGGAAACTTCAGCTCTGTCATTAGCAGCAACCAAGGCAAGTGACCAGAGACGTCAGTGCCCACCTGTAACACAGAATGCACTCACGTAATGAATTTGCAAGTGGAAGTTGCTGGGGCATGTCTGACTCTTTGCGACCCCATGGACTGTAGCCTGCCAGGCTTCTTTGTCCAGGGAATTCTCCAGGCCAGAATACTGGAAAGGGTACCTGTTCCCTTCACCAGGGGAT
Organism: Bos indicus x Bos taurus; assembly: GCF_003369695.1. NCBI lineage: Eukaryota > Metazoa > Chordata > Mammalia > Artiodactyla > Bovidae > Bos > Bos indicus x Bos taurus. Next base: position 129,644 of record NC_040079.1, on the reverse strand, counting down.
CTTCCCAACTCAGGGATCGAACCCAGGTCTCCCACATTGCAGGCGGATTCTTTACCAGCTGAGCCACAAGGGAAGCCCACATGATGACTTTAGGAAAGTCAAAAACAACAGTAACAACAAGCAAAACAAGGACTCCCTTGGAGCAGAGGAGTGGTCTCACTTCCCGAACTGCCATATTTTATGTTAGAAAAAAACAACAGAAATAGTTTTCAACAAAAATTTTGGGATGTCCAAAAACAGGAAAGCTTGGCCCAAAACAGAAAAGAATTGCCAGTATAAATTCTCCCTGAGTAATCTGAGACATTGAATTCAACAGGCAAAGACATTAAATTAGTTGCAGTGACTATGTCTAGGAACCAATATTATCCTGGCTTGGAGTCTAAAGAACTAAAGAAGAGCGTAAGAGTGAGGTTACACCAAACAGATGATATTAATAACAGATCATAGTTATACAACAGTACCAGAGAGGACTTCTAAAGTTGAGAAATAGGACTAAAATGGAAAAATTCAATGCAGGCGCTCAACAACAGTTTGGGCTGGCAGAGGAAAGAGACAGAGAACTTGAAGATAAGTCAAGTGAGACGATCTAGTCTCACGTACTCAAGTGAGAAAAACAAGGAAACAGAAAGAAAGAAAAATAAACCCCAAAATATACATGATAGAAGCCTCAAGGAGAGGCGAGACAGGAAGGGGTAGAGAGAAAATTTAAGGAAGTAATGTCCCAAACGTCCCAAATTTGATGAAAAACATTAGTCTACACATCTATAGAGCACAAATAAATTCCAAGAAAGAAAAATTTGAGGTGATTTACACCTAAAAAGGTAAAACTACCAAAAGTCACAGAGAATATTGGAGGCAGCAGGACAGAAGGGACTCATTGTGAACCATGTATCCACAATAACAGTAAAGCTGATTTTTCATCAGAAACCATATCGGCCACAAAACAGTGGGACGACATATTCGAAGCACTGAAAGCCTCTTCAGGGGAAGAGCCAAAAGCAGGAATTCAAGCAAGGGTTTGTGTTCCTTACAGCTCTGTGTGTGCTCAGGTGCTTCCATGTCCAACTCTTCCCAACATCATGGACTGTAGCCCACCAGGCTCCTCCACCCATGGAATTTTCCAGGCAAGAGTACCAGAGTGGGTTGCCATTTCCCACTCCAGGGAATCTTCCCCACCCAGGGATTGAACCCATGTCTCTTCCATCTCCTGTGTGAGCAGGCAGGTTCTTTACCACAGGTGCCACATGGGAAGCCTCATAGCTCTGTAAGTGGAAGTGGAAGTTGCTCAGTCGCGTCCGACTCTTTGGGACCCCATGGACTGGAATTCTCCAGGCCAGAATACCGGAGTGGGCAGCCTTTCCCTTCTCCAGGGGATCTTACACAACTGCCAAAATGTAAAAACAGCTCAAACGTCCATCAAGAGATGGATGGATAGACAAAATGCCGTCTATTCATATAATGGAATTTTTATACGGCTAGACAAAAGAAGGGAGTCCTGACACACTACACAGATGAACCGTGAAAACTTTATGCTGAGAAGTCAGACACAAAGGACCACATATTCCGTGATTCCATTTTCCTCGTCCAGAAAAGGCAGATCCACAGAGACAGAAAGCACAAGAGTGGTTCCAGGAGCTGGAGGTGGGGGAGGGAGTGCGGAGTGTGTGCTGAGGCTTAGGAATTTCTCTGGGGGCGGTGATGAAAACCTGCCTAATTAGAAGTGCTAATGGTTGCAAAACCATGCAAATATACTAAAGCTGACTGAACTGTACACTTTAAAATTGTGAATTTTAGATTTTAAGAATGGAATTAAGTCTGGAAAGTATATCTGACCTGAGATTCTATAATTCAAAGGAAATACAAATATTGTCTTTCTCTACAAACTGTAGAAAACCAAGAACAATTTATCTAAGTTCTTGACCAAAACCTCAACTATACAGAACACAGCCGAGAAAAAAGACCCAACTGCAGCATTTGGTGCTCACTCAGGCTCACAGACTCGGCTCATCAGGGTGCTCTCAGTCCTCACTCTACTCTGCATCACAGTTAACAAGTCTGGGGATCTAGTCTTCCAGCAATAAGAAATTTTAGGATAATAAATAAAATAGTAGATGTTATATGATAATTACATCTCAGTAAACAAGAACGTTGCAAGTTAATCTTCCATGCTGTTGCTGTTCAGTCGCTCAGTTGTGTCTGACTCTTTGCAACCCCACAGACTGCAGCACACCAGGCCTCTCTGTCCTTAACTATCCCCTGGAGTTTGCTCAAACTCATGTCCATCGAGTTGGTGATGCCATCCAACCACCTCATCCTCTGTCGTCCCCTTCTCCTCCTACCTTCAATCTTTCCCAGCATCAGGGTCTTTTCAAATGAGTCAGTTCTTCCCATCAGGTGGCCAAAGTGTTGGAGATTCAGCTTCAACATCAGTTCCTCCAATGAATATTCAGGACTGATTTCCTTTAAGATGGACTGGTTCAATCTCTTTGCTGTCCAGGGCATTCTCAAGAGTCTTCTGCAACACCACAGTTTGGAAGTGTCAATTCTTCGGTGCTCAGTCTTCTTTATGGCCCAACTCTCACATCCATACGTGACCACTGGAAAAACCATAGCTTTGACTAGACTGAACTTTGTTGGCAAAATAATGTCTCTGCTTTTTAATACACTGTTTAGGTTTGTCATAGTTTTTCTTCCAAGGAGTAAGCGTTTTTTAATTTCATGGCTGAAATCAGTACCCACAGTGATCTTGGGTACCCAAGAAAATGAAGTCTGCCACTGTCTCCACCGTTTCCCCATCTATTTGCCATGAAGTGATGGGACCAGATGCCAGGATCTTAGTTTTTTGAATGTTGAGCTTTAAGCCAACTTTTTCACTCTCCTCTTTCACTTTCATCAAGAGGCTCTTTAGTTCCTCTTCACTTTCTGTCATTAGGGTGGTTTCATCTGCATATCTGAGGTTATTGATATCTTCCATAATGACTATCAATGTAAAATATACACCCCATTAATAGAGCACCTATTTTATCAGATCACCATCAGCTCTGGGTATTGTCTTACTCTTTAGTCTTTGCCAATCTGAAAGTTATAACATAATATATTATTAGCTCAAATGCAACTTATTTGGTTGAAATAAAGGTGGCACTTTTTTTCATGTTCACTGATCAGTGTTTCTTTTTCTAATTATTCATTCATATTTGCTGCCATTTTTTATCCTACTCATCATATTGTTTTACTCACTTGTAAAGATTCTTAAATTATTAATTTTACATCTTTGACTGTCATATAGGCTGCTGCTGCTGCTGCTAAGTTGCTTCAGTCATGTCCGACTCTGTGTGACCCCATAGATGGCAGCCCACCAGGCTCCCCTGTCCCTGGGATTCTCCAGGCAAGAACACTGGAGTGGGTTGCCGTTTCCTTCTCCAATGCATGAAAGTGAAAAGTGAAAGTGAAGTCACTCAGTCGAGTCTGACCCTCAGCGACCCCATGGACTGCAGCCCACCAGGCTCCCCCGTCCCTGGGATTCTCCAGGCAGGAGCACTGGAGTGGGTGCCATCGCCTTCTCCACATATAGGCTGCACTTTTTCTCATATTTTTCTTGTATCAAGTGCAAGTCAGTAGTTTCTTTGTCATATTTATTAGTTTTTCCATTATAACTTAATCTTGGTATAATATTTAGACTTTTCATTTTTAACGATTGTAAGACATTCTCCTCTACATTCCTCTTATAGAATTATGAATTTAAGCATTACCCATTCCCTCTGAATCTGAAAGAACTACAAAATTATGAGTCTTGCTGGAGGATGGAGAAATTATAGATATCTGGCAACGTTTCCTCCTAATTCACTTGATGCACAATATGTAATTTTAGTTTTAAGTCTGGCAACTGCATAATAGTCAACGCCTGCTGTTTTCTAATTTAAACAAAGAAATCCTGTCAAAGAGAAGTTGTCAAGGTTACAAAGAGGCTTATAAGCTTTAATAGTTTTAGCACAATACTCAAATATGTAGTGAATTACTGCTTGCACATAAGCAGGTAAGTTTATGTGCAGATAAGTAAGAACTTTGGAGATTCAAGAAGCACATTTCCTATCATTATTGTTCAGTCACTCAGTCGTGTCTGACTCTTTGCAACCCTGTGGACTGCAGCACGCCTGGCTTCCGTGTCCATTACCAACTCCTGGAGCTTGCTCAAACTCATGTCCATCGAGTCGGTGATGCCATCCAACCGTCCCATCCTCTGTTGCCCCCTTCTCCTCCTGCCTTCTATTTTCTCCAGCATTAAGGTCTTTTCCAGTGAGCTGGCTCTTGGCATCAGGTGGCCAAAGTATTAGAGTTTCAGCTCCACCATCAGTCCTTCCAAAGAATATTCAGGGTTGATTTCTTTTAAGATTGACTGGTTTTATTTCCTTGAAGTACAAGGGACTCTCAAGAGTCTTCTCCAACACCACAGTTCAAAAGCATCAATTCTTCAGTGCTCAGCTTTCTTTATAGTGCAACTCTCACATCCATACATGACTACCGGAAAAACCATAGCTTTGACTAGACTGACCTTTGTCGGCAAAGTAATGTCTCTGCTTTTGAATATGCTGTCTAGGTTGGTCATAACTTTTCTTCCAAGGAGCAAGCATCTTTTAATTTTATGGCTGCAGTCACCATCTGCAGTGATTTTGGAGCCCAAGAAAATAAAGTCTGTCACTGTTGCCATTGTTTCCCCCTCTATTTGCTATAAAGTGATGGGACTGGATGCCATGATTTTAGTTTTTTGAATATTGAGTTTTGAGCCAGCTTTTTCACTCTCCTCTTTCACTTTCATCAAGAGGCTCTTTAGTTCTTCTTAGCTTTTGAGGGTGGTGTTCTGCATATCTGAGGTTACTGATATTTCTCCTGGCAATCTTGATTTCAGCTTGTGCTTCATCCAGCCTGGCATTTCGTATGATGTATTCTGCATATAAGTTAAATAAGTAGGGTGACAATATACAGCCTTGATGTACTCCTTTCCCAATTTGGAAATGGTTTGTTGTTCCATGTCTTATTCTAACAGCTGCTTCTTGATCTGCATACAGATTTCTCAGGAGGCAGGTAAGGTGGTCTGGTATTCCCATCTCTTTAAGAATTTTCCAGTTTGTTGTGATCCACACAGTCAAAGGCTTTGGTGTAGTCAATAAAGCAGAAGTAGATGTTTTTCTGGAATACTTGTGCTTTTTTGATGATCCAATGGATGTTGGCAATTTGATCTCTGGTTCCTCTGCCTTTTCTAAAACCATCTTGAACATCTGGAAGTTCACAGTTCACAAACTGTTGAAGCCTGGCTTGGAGAATTTTGAGCATTACTTTGCTAGCATGTGAGATGAGTACAATTGTGTGGTAGTTTGAACATTCTTTGGCATTGCCGTTCTTTGGGATTGGAAAGAAAACTGACCTTTTCTAGTCCTGTGGCCACTGCTGAGTTTTCCAAATTTGCTGGCATATTGAGTGCAGCACTTTCACAGCATCATCTTTTAGGATTCCATCACCTCCACTAGCTTTGTTTGTAGTGATGCTTCCTAAGGCCCACTTGACTTCACACTCCAGGATGTCTGGCTCTAGGTGAATGATCACATCATTGTGATTATCTGGGTCATGAAGATGTTTTTTGTATAGTACTTCTGTGTATTCTTGCCAGCTCTTCTTAATATCTTCTGCTTCTATTAGGTCCATACCATTTCTGTCCTTTATTGTGCCCATCTTTGCATGAAGTGTTCCCTACTTTGCACAAAATGTTCTCTACAAGGCTCTACTTATCAGCAAAGCCCTCTGGGTCAGGGTCTTCTACAGGCTGATCTGGCTGATCCTGAATCAGTGTAGATATCAGATTCATTATGGACTCCACCTGGTCTTGAGAGACAATTTTGGTGTTATAATCCAGAACATTACTAAGCACATAACAACTCATGCTCTTTCTGGACTCATTGTCAAAGTTCTCAAAGAGTGGGTGAAAATATTTTAACTTCAAGGCTTAAAATATTGTTGTGTCAAGGGGTATCTTCAAAAGTCTGGTGAGCTTATGGTGAAACTGCACGACTGGTAGCAATATATTCATGGTTGAGTTTATTAAATATTTCCACTGTTGCTTCTAGAACTTTATCAACATAGCCACAAGGTCAGGATAACACTTCATAGTAAGGTTAATGAGAGAGACTTGTAAAGATGCAACACCCTCTGAAGGCATGTCTTGTCTAGACTGTAATACTGTAGCCACCTACTGTGAAAATACCTCAAAAGTTTAATATCTGTTGGGATTCCAGGTTCATCTTCATGGTGAGCAAATAAAGCGAATCTATCAATTAAAGAAATGATTATTTTTTTCACATTTACATATTGGTGTAACTCAGCACAAGCCCAAAGAAATGGATTCAAAGTCTGAAGGTGGAATTCTTCAGGGGAAAACCTGAATAATGTACTCCATAAGATATTCCTGATCCAAAGCATCTCTGCAGTTCACCACTTGCTCCAATATGCTGGTCAAAATAATCTGTAACATTGCACATTTACACCTTCCAGCTGACTAAGGTGCACCAAATTTCTTCCTGCTAAAATTCTCAGTTCTTGTCTTTCTTGTTCTCTTTTCTCTGTATCTCAGTTCTGTCACTGATGCTGCATTCAACCCCATAGCTTGTTCATATCTACAAAGTTGAGTAGTACAAAATCCATGGAATCACTGATATTACCAGTTGTTGCTTCATCTGTTGGCTCTCCTGCTTCAGGTAAGATATTTGTGGTACACTGAAGTAGATAATTTCAAAGAAATAGACCTCTCATGGGTATTGCACAACAGGGCACATTTCTACCAAATCTTTCAAAATATCTTTCCTGGACTGAGGAAATGACTTAACATATACAATTCTGAGAGGGTCAATTCCTAGGCAGGTTGATAAGAAGTCTGGGGTCCCCAAGGAGAGAGAGGTCTGGAATTCTCAAGGAGGAGGAAAGGAAAATGTTTTTTTCCCTCTACATTCGTTAGTCTTAGTCACATACAACGTTTTGATCTTTAAGCCTGGAACTGATGATTACACAACAAACAACTCAGTTTAAACTCTGTACTAAGGATTATATAACAACAATGTATCCTGCTTGAGGACAGTTTCTCCTTCCTGAAAACCTCTGGCTAATCCTGTTAACTTAAAAATGTAAATTATAGGAGTGGGTCTAGTAAGATTTTTACAACCTCCAGACATTCTTTTGATTCATTGTAATAACTAATTAAAAAAGTATATAACTCCACTGCTAACCCTAGCAGGGGGGCACTCTTTCTACCCCCTTCTGATGCCTATGTCAGAAGCTTTCTCTATCTCCTTTATACTTTAATAAAACTTTATTACACAAAAGCTCTGAGTGATCAAGCCTCGTCTCTGGGCCCTGGATTGAGTTCTTCTCCTCCGGAGGCCAAGAATCCCAGTGCCTTTCATGATTCAGCAACAACCTTTCAGTTCCAGCTATGATCAACAGATAAAGCGTTGGGATGATGTTTCCAGCATACTGTACAAATTCATAGAGATCTGCCACTTTTCTGCCTTTAGCAAACGCATCTGTCAGGTAAACTTCCAAGCAGTGCAGTTCATCAGAGACAGCCGTATGAAGTTCACAGTAGCTCTTTAGTGATAACATAGAATCCTGGAGTTCACCAAGCATATTAGAAGCATGCCTCAGAGCATACATAAGCTTGTTCTTGTCCAGGAATGATTGGACCTTCACAGCCTGTATGGCTTCATCCAAGAGTTTCTCTGCTCATCCTGCAGTGTCTGCTGTGTTTTAAGCGTGGTGACTCCCCTAAGCCTGCAGCAAGCAACACCCATGCGGATCCTCCCGCTGTCCCACACTTCTTAAGGGAACTAGACAGTGCGGTAAAGTCAGGGCATCAACAATTACAGTGCTTTGAACATACAATTATCTTTCAGTAGTCACTGTTAGGTAGGTAGAATAGGGAAAAGGAGTCCAAAATGGTGATGGCTAAAAAAAAGGAAGGTCAAAGGAAGGTCCGAGGACCAGAGTGAAGACTCAGGCAGAACAAACAGCACTCCTGGCTAAGCCCAATTTGCATAGGGCAGACCCAGGTGGAGGAAAAACATATAAAAGGAGAAGCCAAAGTGCTTTCTCACGGACTGTCTCTCCCGCGTGCGTGTGCTCTTTTCTTTCTCTCTCTCTCACTCTCCTGCTATCTTCTAAATAAAATAGAGCTGTAACAGCTGATTTGGTTAGCTGTTTTGCCTAAGAGCTGTAGCACGGTTTGTCCAAGACCCAAGAGCTGTGACGCGCCTAGGGCCTTAATGTCCATTGCTCCAAATCTTTGTTGTGATGAGACAAAGAAATGAGGAACATACACTCGCATGACAGTCACGCTTCAAAAAAATAATTTACTACACATGTTGAACAAAACTTTTATTTCCTAATCATATATAAATATAAGTATATATACATAATAGGCACTGACTTTCATCTCCCAAATGGAATTGTCCTGATTAATAGAGATATAATATATAATTCTTACAATTTACCAAGTTAAATATTAATGGTTACAAAAGGCCCTTTCAACATATCTGGGTCTCAAAAATGCGCGCTTTGAAGAGACTCCTGGTTCTTGACAAGATGAAATAACAGAGATTATATTTACCATTAAGTCTGAAACAACCAAAAAGCAGCCAAATATATGAAACAATAATTTTAAGACACTGGAATCAAGCACTGAAGGACAGTGAGCACTGAAAGATGAGAAACAAACATAAGTTGCCCCAGCTCACCCGCCGGAGGGCAGGGAGGGGAACCCAGGCAGAAGCAGGGTGTCCCCCGGGGTTAAGGAGATGGAGCTGCGTGCTTGCCTTAGTGACTAGATAAATTAGCCATACTGAGCAAGAGAAAAGGCTGGAGATGCAAACTACCAGCATCGGGAATGAGAGAGGCGACCTTACTGCAGACTGTACTGATGGTAAAAGGAAAACAGGGAGGCATTTTGCATTACTTTATGCCAATAAATTGTACAACTTACATAAAAGGGACAAATTTCCCCCCAAAGGGTGGATTCTTTGGATGACAAAAAAGAAGTAGATTACCTGAACAGTCCTGAATAATGTACCTACTGATGAAACTGAATTTTTAGTGAACAAGCAAACAAAACCTTCTCACAATGGAGCCACCAAGCTCAGATGGCTTTTTTGGTGATTTCTATCAACTATTTCAGGAAGAAATTTTATTTTAAACCTTTTAAACAAAATAACTCTAGAAAAAAATTAAGGAAAGACCTTGTTTGACCTAAGGTTCTTAGGTGTGATATCAAAAGCATTGTCCATTAAAGAAAAAAGTGCATAAATTTAAGCTAATTAACATAAAACATTGCTGCTGTTTGAAGGATTATTAGGAGAATAAAAATAGAAGCCAGGGAGAAATTATTTGCAAGTCATGAACTTGTATCTAGGCTATATAATGAACATTCAAAGCTTAATAATAAAAAAAACAAAACCACCAACTACAAAATGGATGAAAGATTTGAACCACAGAAGAGATAAGAGTGGCAAGTGAACACATGAAAGCACATTCAACACCATTATTTATCCGTTAAACACAAAGTTAAACCACGGAAGGTTGGCTACAGATAAAAAGATCAGCCATAGCAAGTGTCAGTGAGGCTGCGAACAACCGCAACTCTCAGCGGGGGTGGCAGGCGGAAGGGGAGGGCAAAATAGCACAGCTGCTTTGGAAGACAATTGCAGAGTTTCTAAAAGATGAGCGTACAACTCCAGTGTGTTCAGTCATTCCACTCCTAGGAGTTTACAAGGAAAAATAAAAGCATATGTCAACACAGAGTCGTGCACGAATGCTCAGGACAGCGTCATACGTCACAGCCAGAACTGGAAGCACACACCCTCTATGAGTGCATGGGTAAACTGTGATACAGTCACACAAGGGGACGCTACTCAGCAACAAAGAGGAAAGAGGGCTGATACACGCTGGTAAAATGATGTCTTGATATAATCAGGCTGATGAGACAATCCAGACAAAAAGTGCACACACTGGATGATTCAACTGATATAAAATTCTAGAAAATGGAAACTACTGAATTGTGATGAAAGTGCTTGCCTGGGTACTGGAGGAGGGGAGGCCACCGGGGAAGAGGTTAAAGCCAGCAGGAAGACACTTTTGGCACTGATGGACACATTTACTATGATAATGAGTGGTGGTTTCCTGAGTGAATACAGATGTTAAAACATTAACTTGTACATATTTAATATGTGTATTTATTTTATGTCAATTATGGGGCTTCTGTGGTGGCTCAGATGGTAAAGAGTCAGCTTGCAGTGCAGGACGCTTGGGTTGGATCCCTGGGTTGGGAAGATCCTCTGAAGAAGGGAATGGCTGCCGGCTCCAGTATCTTGCCTGGAGAATTCCATGGACAGAGGAGCCTGGTGGGCCTCAGGCTCTATAGCCCTTTCTCTTGGTATCTTGTGAAAACTAGGGTTTGGAGACTAGGACCACAGTCTGTAGCATTGTTGAATGAAACTCAAAATCATGAAATCTTATGTTGGAATAGACCCAAGGACTTTGGTAGATCAATTTCCCAGTCAAACAGAAATTCTTTGTATATCATCTTAGGTTACAGGTACCTAGTATTTCCTTAGCCTATTTAATTCCAGAGCATTCATTATTTCATTGTTATTTGTTTGAAAATCTATATATTACGAAGAAATCTGCTTCCTCCGGACTTTTCTTTACAAGATATTGTGTTTGATGCCTACTGAATATATGGTATTTAGTGGTAGGGAAATAATAACTTGATCCCTTGGACAGTTTTTTTTAATTTTTATTTTTTGCTAGAAAGGGAACTTATAAACCACTTGCTCTACCCCTTATTTTACCTGCAGAAAAACTGACACTTAAAGTGTACACGGCCTGCCGTCTACACTCAAGGGCTTGGCCCAGTCCTCCTGTCAGTGTGCCCCAACAACTCTGTGCAAAACCTGCTTGTGTGATGGAAAAAGATAACTTGACCAACGCAGTCTAAACAGACGCTCTGTCATAAAATGCAGTCCATTCCAACCCCCTATTGTGGGACTGGAGTCACCCAGAGGTAGTCTTTATTCTATCCAGGAATATCTGACACCATGGTGTCTGACTTGTTTTCTTTTAAAATAATTTGTATATATGGAATCTTAGCAGTCATTTTATTATTGCTACACAATGAATTTAATAAAATAATTTGCCTCAGTTCAGTTCAGTCGCTCAGTCGTGTCCAGCTCTTTGCCACCCCACAGACTGCAGCAGGCCAGGATTCCCTGTCCATCACCGACTCCTGGAGTTTACCCAAACTCATGTGCATTGAGTTGGTGATGCCATCCAACCATCTCATTCCCTGTTATCCCCTTCTCCTCCCACCTTCAATCTTTTCCAGAATCAGGGTCTTTTCTAATGAGTCAGTTCTTCACATCAGGTGGCCAAAGTATTGGAGTTTCAGCTTCAGCATCGGTCCTTCCAATGAATATTCAGGACTGATTTCTTTCAGGATGGACTGGTTGGATCTTCTTGTCATCCAAGGGACTCTCGAGAGTTTTCTCCAATACCACAGTTCAAAAGCATCAATTCTTCGGCACTCAGCTTTCTTTAGGGTCCAACTCTCACATCCATACATGAATACTGGAAAGACTAGATGGACCTTTGTTGGCAAAGTAATGTCTCTGCTTTTTAATATTCTGTCTAGGTTGGTCATAACTTTCCTTCCAAGAAGTAAGCATCTTTTAATTTTATGGCTGCAGTCACCATCTGTAGTGATTTTGGAGCCCCCAAAATAAAGTCTGACACTGTTTCCCCAACTATTTGCCATGAAGTGATGGGACCAGATGCCATGATCTTAGTTTTCTGAATGTTGAGCTTTAAACCAACTTTTTCACTCTACTCTTTCACTTTCCTCAAGAGGCTCTTTAGTTCTTCTTTCCTTTCTGCCATAAGGGTGACTTCATCTGCATATCTGAGGTTATTGGTATTTCTCCCGGCAATCTTGATTCCAGCTTGTGCTTATTCCAGCCCAGCATTTCTCATGATGTACTCTGCATGTAAGTTAAATAAGTAGGGTGATAATATACAGCCTTGACGTACTCCTTTTCCTATTTGGAACCAGTATGTTGTTCCATGTCCAATTCCAACTGTTCCTTCCTGACCTGCATATAGATTTCTCAACAGGCAGGTCAGGTGGTCTGGTATTCCCATCTCTTCAAAAAGTTCCACAGTTTTTTGTGATCCACACAGTCAAAAGCTTTGGCATAGTCAATAAAGCAGAAATAGATGTTTTTCTGGAACTCTTTTGCTTTTTGATGAATCAGCAGATGTTGGCAATTTGATCTCTGGTTCCTCTGTGTTTTCTAAAACCAGCTTAAACATCTGGAAGTTCACGGTTCTATAATTTGCATAGAAATAATTATAAAACTTACTATAAACAGAGCATTGTTATAAAAGTAGCTTTCCAAAGCCCCAACTACCAATCCCATCACTGAATTGCATATTTGAATGTTTTACTCATTTCAAAATATTCTGAACAAACATTGGGGCTTCCCCAGTTATTCCAAGTTAAAATTGTGATTTCCCTTAGCCAGAGACCCCTCAAGAATCTAAAGCATCACAGTGTCCTTGTGGACAGAAACACTGCCTCACATTTGCATGGTGTCTATAAAATGACCATTTTGCTTTATCCACATTGTGAATAGTTTTTGGCACCCAGACTAAAAGCATTTCTGAATGGTTTTAGAAGAATCTTTAAGCCATTGTGCCAGAAGGGCTATAAGACATTAAAGAAGAGATCTCACATAATTTCATGAAAAGTTATCTGCTACTAAATGCTCACTAATTCTATTTTAATATAAATATAATTTATAATTCTTAGGAGCTTAACTTGCAAAACAATAAGAATTGTGTAAGTCTTTGTCAGTTCTGTCCTGAATTAACTTTTCAAGTGTGTTTACTGTTTCATGAGATAGAGTAGATGAGCTCTCTTACAAATCAGATGTGCAGCATCCTATTACCATGGTGACATGCAGCCCATCCAGGACTGTCCACAGGCATCTGATGAGGTGTAAATTCACTTGCACTGATTGACTCTTCCCCAAGTATTTGGATAGAACTTGGCCTCCACAGGAGAGTTATATAGTGTTCTTTCCCATTAAAAATTCTGCTATTTTATGTTGTTTAGGCATGCCCAGCGGCCTAGGAAAAGTGAATGTAATATACTCCTTAACTAGCCAATTTAGCAGGAATGCTCTTTCAGAGAAATCACTCATGTCCAAAACTAAACTAATTTCCAAGATCTTTCATTTTGATAATCCAACCAAGCTCACTGGAGGTCTAAGCACATGGGGAAGAAGGAAAAGGCAAATACACTCACGGCAGGACTGTTTGTTCTCACTGATCCCAAAGGGGGTGACCGCTGGCACTTCCTGAAGGAAAACTCTGAGGAGCCTCAATCTGCCGTGGCAGACGTCAGCCCAGAGGAAAGGAGGTCGCCTGCCCCCGGAGGCGGAGTCTCAGTGGCCTCTCTGGGCAGAGGAGAGGGTCTTCCCCGCCCACCTTGGTCTCCACCTGTGTTTCTCTTTAATATCTCTGCAGGGATCCTTCCCAGCTTCCGACGTTTCTTTCAGATACACAGTGAGGAAGTGATACCCTGAGGGACTGCAATGCTGGCAACAGCTTTGATTCCTCTGGGGTTTCAGGTGTGAACACCACCAAACACTGTCGAGCAAATTTTTAAAAATTCTGAATGTGTGTCTCCCCTTTTCCCTACTGTTAGCACATTATGCTCAACTGTGAGCCTACCTGGTAAATTATATGACTCATGTTCTGCTTCCACTCAGGACTTTTGAAGCTTTTTGAAGATTATAAATGTGGGTAATACTCTGACATAACCAAAAATGTTTCTCAAGTTTTGTTTTTAAACAGTGATCTTTGCAGTGTTAAATTGTGTAATTCTGTTAAATTGTGAAGAGTAGTATGTCTTTCAGCCCTAAGATCTTCCAAACTCAGACCAAAAGCTTCAAACCCAAAGCGAGGTCCAGTCTGATCGACATTTCGCTGGGACCGCAAATGGTAGGCAGTCCAGGAAGCAGGTATTTTCAACCTGAAAGTCATATTCAAACCAATCAAAAGAAAAGCCTTGAAGGGCTTAGTTTTAGGGACTTTTTCTAATTTGGAAATTCCTCTCCGGTATTGAAATAAGCATTAAGGTAAATAGACAATTAGAAATTAAATTTTGAAATACATGATGGATTATGATTTGTAAATAATTAGTAACAAAAATTCTAGTAACCTAGCATTTTCATTCGGAGAAGGCAACAGTAACCCACTCCAGTACTCTTGCCTGGAAAATCCCATGGACGAAGGAGCCTGGTAGGCTGCAGTCCATGGGGTCACTAAGAGTTGGGCACGACTGAGCGATTTCACTTTCACTTTTCACTTTCATGCATTGGAGAAGGAAATGGCAACCCACTCCAGTGTTCTTGCCTGGAGAATCCCAGGGACAGAAGAGCCTAGTGGGCTGCCGTCTATGGGGTCACACAGAGTCGGACACGACTGAAGCAACTTAGCAGCAGCAGCAGCATTTTCATATTCACTAGGGAATGCATTGTTATTCTAGGAAACTCTGAACTGAAAAAATATTTTCTTTAAGTATTATTTATAAATATTTATGATGCTTTATGAATATTATCTTCCCTGGTGGCTCAGTTGGTAAAGAATCTGCCTACAATGCCTGAGACCCAGGTTCAATCCCTGGGTAGAGAAGATCCCCTGGAGAAGGACATGGCAACCCACTCCAGCATTCTTGCCTGGAGAATCCCATGGACAGAGGAGCCTGGTGGGCTACATTCCATGGGGTGGCAAAGGGTCGGACACGACTATCTGAGCATGTGGTTATTTATGTTGCGTGTGCCTGCGTTCTAAGTCGCTTCAGTTGTGTCTGACTCTTGTCAGCCCACCAGGCTCCTCTGATACATGTGTATGTGCAAATAGCAGATTCACCCACAATAGTATTATCTTTATTTCATTGATTATTTCATTATAAGCATACAAATAACAGATGAATGCTATATTTTATAAAGTCTCAAACAGTACAAGGGCGATATCTCCCTCGATGAGGAAAAACTGCTTTGTTTCTTTTTGTCAGTGCCACGTGGCTTATGGGATCTGAATTTCTTGACCAGGGATTGATCCCAGGTGACCGGGGTGAAAGTCCCAAGTCCTAACCACTGGACTGCCAGAGAATTTTCCAAAATTGCTTTTTTATGACCATAAACTTTCCACTTGCTGAACCTATCTTCCCATCAGCTCTGCTTTCTCCTGCCTTCATGCCCAGGGGCTGAGGCATCCTGGAGGGTGGATTTAGGTGCCCACCAGCAGCCAAGGGTGACTCTGGGGGAGCCAAGGTCCCCGAGTCCTCGTTTCTTGCTTGTGGGATCACTCTGCATCTGTTTCCTAGTGAGCTGGCTTCTGTCTAAGGACTTCTGACGTGCCCACTGCAGGTGAGGACATGGTGAGAGCATTGGCTATTTAGAAAACCATCCTCGGGCCCTTCTCCAAACACACACACTGCTGATGCACGTCCTGAAATTACACCTCTAATCATTTAAGTACATATGTAATTAAACTATGTAGCATATTTCACATTATAAATTCCGTAAGTCTGGGAAAGACTGAGGGCAGCAGGAGAAGAGGACAGCAGAGGATGAGATGGTTGGATGGCATCACTGATTCAGTGGACATGAGTCTGAGCAAGCTCCAGGAGATGGTGAAGGACAGGGAAGCCAGAACTGAGTGCTGCAGCTCATGGGGCCACAGAGTCAGACACGACCTAGAGACTGAACAGCAATAACACACACACATGTAAAATAATACATAGAGCTATGTGCATGTGTATATACAAATATGTGCATATGTAACTACATTCGCACAAAATGACAAAACGTGACCAGTGTCTGTGTCTCTCCTGCTGTCTAGACCGTGAGCTGCATGTGTGCAGATCACAGCTCTTCTGCTCCGTAGCGTATCTCTGTGGCCTACAACAGTGCAGACGGCGCTCAGTGGGCAGCTGTTGAATGGGTTGTTTAGTGAGTGGATGGAGAGGGGATGAGAGGTTGTCTGTGGCAGGCAGCCTTCTTACGCACAGGCTGCACCTCGGCTGTTGTGAAGTCTGATATTAGAAAGTCCTTCTTTGCCCCAGGTTCTGTGGGTGGGCTTCTTCCATGTGCTGGGCCTTCATATTTGTAATGATAGCTGTCCTCTGAGCCCCAGCTACCCCGTAGGTAAGTGCAAACAGAATGAAGGCCGTAACACATGGGGTTTCCTGCTTCTAGTCATGCTGGGGGTGGATTAAGTTGCTGATGGTATTTGGATCAAATTATTGCACTCATCTCACACACTAGTAAAGTAATGCTCCAAATTCTCCAAGCCAGGCTTCAGCAATACGTGAACTGTGAACCTCTAGATGTTCAAGCTGGTTTTAGAAAAGGCAGAGGAACCAGAAACCAAATTGCCAACATCTGCTGGATCATGGAAAAAGCAAGAGAGTTCCAGAAAAACATCTATTTCTGCTTTATTGACTATGCCAAAGCCTTTGACTGTGTGGATCACAACAAACTGTGGAAAATTCTGAAAGAGATGGAAATACCAGACCACCTGACCTGCCTCTTGAGAAATTTGTACGCAGGTCAGGAAGTAACAGTTAGAACTGGACATGGAACAAGAGACTGGTTCCAAATAGGAAAAGGAGTATGTCAAGGCTGTATATTGTCACCCTGCTTATTTAACTTATATGCAGAGTACATCATGAGAAACGCTGGACTGGAAGAAGCACAAGCTGGAATCAAGATTGCTGGGAGAAATACCAATAATCTCAGATACGCAGATGACACCACCCTTATGGCAGAAAGTGAAGAGGAACTAAAAAGCCTCTTGATAAAAGTGAAAGTAGAGAGTGAAAAAGTTGGCTTAAAACTCAACATTCAGAAAAGTAAGATCATGGCATCTGGTCCCATCACTTCATGGGAAATAGATGGGGAAACAGTGGAAACAGTGTCAGACTTTATCTTTTTGGGCCCCAAAATCACAGCAGATGGTGACTGCAGCCATGAAATTAAAAGACGCTTACTCTTTGGAAAAAAAGTTATGACCAACCTAGATAGCATATTGAAAAGCAGAGACATTACTTTGCCAACAAAGGTCCGTCTAGTCAAGGCTATAGTTTCTCCAGTGGTCATGTATGGATGTGAGAGCTGGACTGTGAAGAAGGCTGAGCTCTGAAGAATTGATCCTTTTGAACTGTAGTGTTGGAGAGTCCCTTGGACTGCAAGGAGATCTAACCAGTCCATTCTGAAGGAGATCAGCCCTGGGATTTCTTTGGAAGGAATGATGCTAAAGCTGAAACTCCAGTACTTTGGCCACCTCATGCGAAGAGTTGACTCATTGGCAAAGACTCTGATGCTGGGAGGGATTGGGGGCAGGAGGAGAAGGGGACGACAGAGGATGAGATGGCTGGATGGCATCACTGACTCAATGGAAGTGAGTCTCAGTGAACTCCAGGAGTTGGTGATGGACAGGGAGGCCTGGTGTGCTGCGATTCATGGGGTCGCAAAGAGTCGGACATGACTGAGCAACTGAACTGAACTGAACTGATTTAATGCTGACTTTTCAAGACCAGGGAATGTACACACTGAGTGTTCTCTACGGTTCTGTGTGATGCTCTTGCATGTGGTGACATTTTTAGCCTTCGGAGGCATTTGTCTTGACTACACTGGGTCTTCTGTTCCTTCATATACATTTTAGAACTGATTTACTAAAGACCACCAAAAAGAAAAAACCCTCTCAGGATTGTGATTGGTATTGAATTAAATTTATAATTTATTTTTATGGAAAAGTTAATGATTTTTCCTTCCTATCCATGAACATAATGCATTTTGGGGCCCTTTTAATGAATTTTGATTAAATTATATCATTTTTTCCATAAGAATTTTACACATAATTTGTTAGATTTATTCCTAGATAGCTCATATTTTTATTGCAATTATATCTGTAGCTCTTAGAAATTGCATTTAACTGTTGTTGGTGTTAAGAGAGGCAGTAAGTTCTATAAGATGTTGAGTGTAAGCCTGAGGTGTTTTTGAAAATCCTTATTAGGGTTCTAGTCTTTCTCTGAAAGACCGCCTCCACCTGTTCCTCTGCCTCTTAAGTGAGCACTAAAAATACCTCTTGGAATCAAAGTTAAAGAATGTGTACATGTTTTGGACTTAAAAACAGTGAAAATAATTTATGACCATGGCTATCGAATCTGAGAAAATAGTATAAATATGGAAATAGTAAAAATTTCTGGAGTTGCACACGTGTTCAAAGGCTGTTTTGGAATACAGCAGGGCCCTCGGGAGCAGCACAAGGAAAACTCTACTGTTTTTCAGTGACTGTCTCAGTTTAAAGTCACTTAAACTCACAGAACCGTCTTATTTATTGACACAATTGCAGCAAATTTAGGAAACAATATTCAGTAACTGGGCAAACTATGGAGAAAAGCAGATAACTTATATGCCTTTTGTCAGTTAGCAGCTGGTGTTTGAAACAGAAGCACTGACTTCCTGCAGCATATTATTGACTAAAAGTCAATAGATCTTGGCTGTTCAGTGGGTTCTGAGATACAGGTGGGTCCGGCTCTGCTCTAGCTGTCTCTCGATCTGCCGTGAGCTGGCTGGTGATGACCGAAGCGTGGAGGACAAGCCGCGCATCAAGCCTCTGGAACCGTCATCTCTGCTGCAGTCCTACTGGCCAGCAGGAGGCACTGGCCAAGCCCAGCGCCAATGTGGATAAAGTACACCTGCCTTTAGCATAAGGAGCTGCAAAGGCCCCGGCAGAGAGCGTGCATTTAGAGGAGGCGGCGGTTTGGAGTCACAGTTCAATCCATCAGAGTGCATTTGTGATTTCTACTCTGGCAGTAGAATGCTATCCTACTCACTGTTGGTTTGAAGGCACGTAGTCTCACCACTTCAGTGTTCTACTGATGGACAGCGGCAGGAACATGGGCACATTTTAACATCCATTTGGTTGTGTGATGTGCCTGTGCATTTGGCTGATTCCACAAGTCCTGTGGAGGCTCCATAAACAATTTTACTTGCTGTTTGCACAGTGAGAATAACCATCCACTTGATGTCTGAGCACTTTCTGCAGATGTAAGAGTTCTCACCAAGTGCACCATCTGACATGGTGTCTGAAGTTCTATCCTTTCTGGCCTCATTCTTTTGGATCTTAAACATTTGCAGATACTGCAAGTCTTTAGGTCCTAAGCTGCCGACACCCTGATGACAAGAAGCAGCTCTTGAGGAGCTGATGGCCCCGAGGGAGGCTGGGCTTCCTACTCTGTCTTGTCCTGGGTGGACCTGTCTCATTTCATCTTGAACAAGCACACCTTTCTCCAGAGAGCTGCTGTCTGTGGTGCGTACAAATCAATAGACCAATATGAAGAATTGGGGTTTAAAAAATAATTGTGGATTCTTAATTGGAACAAGTGCTAGAAGGTGGCATGGTCACTTACCTGGGAAACACACTAGCGGGTCCCACTGCGGAGAAGCTGCAGGATTCGTCCTGCGCAAGCACTGGTCTGAGCTGAATCATCATGTCACCCTTCCCATGACTTCACCACTCTCTGATGATGATAAAGGAAGCAGGATAGATTGAAATATCAGCAGCACTCATGAGGCACCACCGACATGAACGAGATAATACCATCTCAAGACACTGCGCAGGGGAATTAAGAGAAGTCAGATGATTCCGCGTGGGCTGCGTCCAAGCTCAGTGGGACTATCAAGTCCTTCCAGATGTTAAGTGATTAATAAATAAAGCAAGTTTGACGGAGTCCAGGCTGTGACTGAGGAACTGGTAATTTGGCAGAGAATCTGGTTTCACATTATCACTTATGGATGTGATTTTTAAGTAACCTTGGAAAACACTTATGAGTTAAGCAACTGTTTATGCCCTTGAAAATTTTGTGCTGTTCTCAGTTGCCAGTGAGTGTGGGTGTGAGCAGAAGGTGGAGCTTGGGCTATGCGTGGAGTGGACGGGAAGTGGCAGATCTGAACAGTAGTGGAACTGACAGCACGCTCAACGAGGAAAGAGACTCTCTCTGTTTTAACAGATCTACATCACATTCTATTTAAAATCATCTTTTCAGTAGATTGCATTTCCCTGCTAAATTGTAAACGTTGTTTGCTTTGCTCAGAATCATGTTCCCAGAGGCCAGCTCGGTTCCTGGAATACAGCAGCGTTTCTTGGGTGAGGAGCTGGGCACAAAGGCCAGGCGGAAGGCTCTGTCGTGGGCAGGCAAGGCGAAGTGGGGAGAGGGTCTTTCACATCTTCTCGGGTTCCCTTTCAACTCAGTCTTTCCTGAAGAGGCACAGGGCTGGGACGAATAACCATGGATATCCAATAAAAATAAGCGAGGAGATTGCTTCGGTCTGAGGGGACAGGAGCGGAGGTCTGGAAGCGGGGAACTGACTGCAGCAACTGCTCCTGGAGTGCTCGTCTGTTCTTAGGCTCTCGGTCACACACGTGCCCCCCCACCCCACGTGATGAGCCCTCTGACCTCGTATTTACTCACAGGGCAATCACCCTTCACTCCCCAGATCACCCAAGCACCCAGGTTACAGCACAATATGGTAAAGTTACCCCTGTAATCCAAGTCAGCAGGAGTTTGAAGGAGTTCTTGTTTTAACTCAGGGAACCCAGAAAGCTTTTGCAGTCCAACCAAAATCTTAAATAGTTTAACTGATTGCTTCTCTGCCTTAGTTTTAAAAGTATAACATATTTGAATTGTACTTTATTTTTGAGAAATAGTTTTATTCACTAAAGAGAATTTTTATGTGCTTTAGCAAAAGAACATTTACACAAAGCACAAATCCTGACTGTATTTCTCAAACTTATAAAACAATGTGCCACTTTGACAAATGCCACAATTTATGAACTTTCTTAATGATGTTTTACATTTCCAAACTAACAACATAACTAAAAACAAATCAAAGCAGGAGACAAAGCAACTCATTTTCCCCCAAACAGTCTCTCTTACTCCTTTGAGAAGTCTGCATTGTATGATTTGACCCCTAGCAAACCTGTGAAGTGGCTGAAGCTCTATTTCCACCTTTCAGCTGAGCCACAAGGGAACTCCCATTTCCATCTTTCAGAAGAAGAGCAGAAACAAATTACTAGAACCAACCAAAGACTCGCCACTGAGGCACTGCATGGGAGTAGGACCCTGGTTTTAAATTCCTGGTCTAGCCTACTGTGGTTTCTAATAATTGAAGTTGAATGTTACGGGGTTGAATGAATTCCTCTCACTAAAATACGAGGTCAATAGTGAGATGTCTCCTGGAAACATCTCTTAACTTTTAAAATAAAGAATTCCTACACTGACTTTTTTCTTACAGTCATTATTTCTAATTCAAGTTAATGAAGGAACATGAGTATCTACATTTTCTACTGTGTATATTTAAGAACATTTTTTTTTAAAGAAAGGGATCTTTTGTGTTCGTAGCCAGCAATCAAGCTAAGCCTAGAGAGTAATACAAGAGCCAGTTACCTTAAAGAAGTGACTTTTTCTTCCCTTAAACGATGATTAGGAATATAGAGAAAAACTGTAAACAAAATCATTTAAGCAGATCAAGCAGCTAAAACTCATGATGATGACCACACACGTGGAGAGCAGCCCAAAATCCCCCTGAGAGGTTGTTAGTGTCCCTTCTTAAAGGGTTATCTTGAAAGAATCTGCAGCCTCCTGCTAAATAGCAGAATCAGTCCTTTCACCACTTGTGGGGACTCTGTATTCTGCTTCTGCCAGGTGTGAACTGATTCCTCCCTGGGATGGCTGTGGCTCCACTTCTCAGTGTTGAATTAATCCCAGCACACAACGTCCTGTGTAAGTGGTTCTAGAGTTGTCTGAGACAAAGTGTAAACATGTTGAGTGAGGGGAGGGAGAAGGAAAAGGTGGGCCAAAAGATGAGGAAATACACTGATTGAAAAAAATATGGAGTTAAGAGTAGAACCAAATTTTTCAACACCTACTTGGAAGTGTCAGAGGAGAGGAAATTTCTCTTTCAGCTTTTCTGCTACCGTCTTTAATTGCATAAGCTCTCAAAGAGACCTTCTTAGAAAATCCCACTTCATAGAGAAATTAGCATTCCCATGACTTATCCCATTGTTTATATGAAGAAGAGTAATGACCATTGTTGAGTAACAATACAAAAGCTATGGTAATATTTACTGAGCCCTTACCGTGTGCCAGACACCGTGTGCCAGACACCGTGTGCAAGACACCGTGTGCAAGACACCGTGCCAGACACTTTTCTTGCACTGTCTGTCCCACTGAACTCCTACAATAACTATAAGAGGTGGACACCATCATCCCCACGTCAGGGGCAGAATAAATAGAACCCTGGGATTCAGGGTTGGCCTGACCCTGGCCTGACTCCAAAGGTTACTGTTTTCTCTCTATATGTTTGCCATTGTGTAGGGGCCAGGGGCAAGCAATGATGTACAGGGGCTGTGCATTAAGGCAGGTACACCTTCTTGAAAGGGCAATTCTCTTGAAGGATTTGGTGAAAAGGTTTTGAATTTTTGAGCTCTTAAAGTGCAAGGAGATCCAACCAGTCCATTCTAAAGGAGATCAGCCCTGGGATTTCTTGGGAGGGAATGATGCTAAAGCTGAAACTCCAGTACTTTGGCCACCTCATGCGAAGAGTTGACTCATTGGCAAAGACTCTGATGCTGGGAGGGATTGGGGGCAGGAGGAGAAGGGAAGACAGAGGATGAGATGGCTGGATGGCATCACTGACTCGATGGACGTGAGTCTGGGTGAACTCTGGGAGTTGGTGATGGACAGGGAGGCCTGGCGTGCTGCGATTCATGGGGTCGCAAAGAGTCAGACACGACTGAGTGACTGAACTGACCTGAAAGTGCAAGTGTTGCAAGTCAGTCACTCAGTTGTGCCTGACTCTTTGTGACCCTATGGACTGCAGCCCACCAGGCTCCTTTGTCCATGGGACTTTTCAGGCAAGGATACTGGAGTGGGTTGCCATTTCCTTCTTCACGGGATCTTTCTGACCCAGGAACTGAAGCCAGGTCTCCTGCACTGCAGGCAGATTCTTTACCATCTGAGCTACGAGGAAAGCCTTGAGCTTTTAAAAAAGTTGTCAGATAAGTTGAAAGCAACATCACAACAACTCTTGCCTTGACAGGTGGCTCAATCACATTTTGTCTAGTAAGACTCAGGGGATTGAAAATTTTATGTTCAGCAGTCACAAAGTTGGCTTTTTCCGTTTGTTAATTAATTTCATAGTAGCTGTCGTAAGAGCATGTTCAAGAGGTTAGAAAGACTTGTTGAATAGTCAGTCCACTGAAATACATGAGCATAAACTGAAATCCTTGGCAAGGTTGGCCAAAATTAAACGTTTATTTTCTCAAAAGTGTCGAGTTTTCCTCTTGCAAAAGAGTGGGACTTTCTTCTTTTATTAAACATTGGCTCCCACTGGAATATTATCTCCCTGAAAGCACAAACTTGTCTGTTTTCTTTCACTACTCTATCCTCAGAACATTTCCAGCATGCACCACATGTTTGATAGACATATGCAGAATGAATTAATAGAATTAAAATTACACAAAATGTTAGCAGTTCAACTTCCTGCCACAGCTGTGTTCCATCAAATAATTTGTTTGTAAACAAATATGATATCTAATTTTACTTCTGTTTGCAAGGAGTTTCCTGATACCAAAAGACTGAAAATATGGGGTAGGAACTTTAGAGTCAATTTTCACTTAGGTTGTCCAGTTGAACTTTAAACTGGAAAAATGGATCAATTTTTGAAGGCAGGAAATTTGAATGTGAGAACTTGATGAAAATATACAACATAATAAGAAACGTTCAGAAGAGTCTAACAACACAGGAAATGAAGATATAAATATAGATATGTAGATATAGCAATTTTCTTTGGATTCCCCACAGTGAACCCCCACACCCTAACTATAACTAGCTAATAAGGTCTTGAGCAGCGTTAGTTAATCTAAAACTGTGTGACATAGCAACACAGGAGGATGGGGGAAATTACTCTTTTTGAATCATGAGCTGTTCAACTAGAGTGCCAAGACCATTCAGTTGGGAATGTTCTTTCAACAAATTGTGTTGGGAAGACCTGATATACACATGCAAAAAGCAATGAAGCTTGACCCCTACAGCATACAACAGAAAAAAATTAACTCAGAATGGATCAAAATATTAAATGCAAGTGCCCAAACTATAAAACTCTCAGAGGAAAATGTAGGGAGAAAGAGTCATGACATTCGATTTGACAGTGATTCTTTGGACAGCAAAGGCACAAGAACCACAGAAACGTAGACAAGGTAGACCCCGTCAGAATTAAAACCTTACACACAGCGAAGGACACGGTCAGCGGAGCAAACAGCAACCCACGGAAAGGGAGAAAATGTTTGCAAATTATTTTTCTAAAAAGGAATTGATATCCAAAATATATAAAGAACTTGTACAATAGCAAGTTTAAAAACAGAGAAAGGATTTGAATAAAAATTTCTCCAATGAAGTATACAAATGGCCTTTAAGTACATAAAAAGACGTTCAACATCACTAGTCTCTGGGGAAGTGCAAGTCAAAGCCTCAGTGAGACAACACCTCACACCACTTGGATAGGTTTAATCAAACACCGGAAAAGGCAAGTGTCGGGAAGGATGAGGAGAAATCCAAAGTCTGGGGCATCACTGTGGGAATGTAAGATGGTGCAGCTGCTGCAGAAAATGATATGCATGCCTGTGTGCTCAGTCGTGTCTGACTCTGTGACCCCGTGGACTGCAGCCCACCAGGCTCCTCTGTCCATGGGGTTATCCAGGCAAGATTACTGGAGTGGGTTGACATTTCCTACTCTGGGGGATCTTTCCAATCCGGGGATCAAACCCACGTCTTTTGCATCTCCTACATTGGCAGATGGATTCTTTACTACCTGGGAAGCCCCCATGGAAAATGATATGGCAATTCCTCCAATAATTCAACATAGAATTATCATATGATCCAACAGTTCCACTCTTGGCATTATAGCCCAAAGAAATGAAAGCAGAGACCAGAACAGCTATTTGAACACCTATGTTCATAGCAGCATTATTCACAGTAGCCAAAATGTGCAAGCAACTCACGTGCCCATCAGTAGATGACAGAAGACAACATGTAGAACATACATACGATGGGGTATTATACTATGAATAAAGGATACGAGATTCAAACAAGTCTTGCTGTGGACATAGGTTTTGAGTTCTCTTTCTTCAATACCAGCAGGGGTGTGCCTGAATCACTGGATAAGTTATGCTTTTAATTTTATAAGAAACTGCTGCCCTTCTTCTAAAACCATCTCCAGAATCTTTCACTTCATGAGTGATGTGTGAAAGTTCTAGATGCCTCACTTCTCAGCTCAAGGCCATGCTTGATTTTTAGATTATTACCTATTGTTATGGCTGTGAAGTGACACGGCATTGTGATTTTTGATTGTCTTTGATGACTAATGGTGACAAGCAAGTTCTTACATGCTTACTGGCCATTCATATACCTTATTTTGTGAAATGTCTGCTCAAATTTTTACTCATTTTAGTCTGATTGTCTTTTTGTTACAGATTGATTACAGTTTCTTATATATTTTAGAGTACTTTGTTAGCTATACGCATTGTAAATATTTTCTTCCAGTCTGTTTTATCTTTTCATTCTCTTAAAGTGCATTTTTATGAGCAGAAGTTGTTGATTTTGATGAAGCTGAGTTTATCATATTTCATTTTGTGGTTGATAGGTATTTTTTTTATTGTTGTTTTATTTTGTTTTTGTTTCACATCTAGATAAATTTTTGCCTACCTCAAGTTCAGAAAGACATTTTTTCTATGTTTTCTTCTAGAAGATTTAGAGCTTATAGATTTATGTTTAGGTGTAAAATCTATCTTGTATGACCAGTAAGACTTTGGCAAGGAATCAGAAGACAAAAAGCACAGAACACAGGTGAGGAGTCGCAAAACTTAGTGATGGGTGATTTGCAAAGTTTTCTGGGTTACTCAGGCTCCTTCCGAAGTTCTTATAATGGGCTAGTCAGAGGAATGAAGACAGGGGTGGGGGTCAGCTTCTCAGGCGCTTGGAAGACAGTCGTTACCACTCCCCCAACACAGAGGGTCCCCATCCTTACTGCCTGGGGAAGTGGCCCCAGTTTTAAAACCAGCCATGAACACCCCAGAGGCTGGGACACAGATGACACGGCGGGTGGTGCAGGACGTCCTCCTTCTCCGTTTGGGCTCAAGGGTGTGGAGCAGGCGCTGCTAAGGAGGCACGGACGAGAATCTGAGGCCTCAGGCTGCAGACCAGAGCAGACAGAGTCACTTCGTCCTGAGGACTGTGGACGAAGACAAACCTTCCCAGGGGAGGGCTTCCTGGCTGGGGGAAGCAGGCTCTGGCCTGAGAACCGCGTGGAGGGGCAGTGAGAGGGCACCGGCTGCCACCAGGGTTTGGGGGGCTCTGTGGGGACAGCACCAGGCCTCCTGGTCCTCGGGTGGGCCCAGGACCCGGGCTGCGGCCTCGACCCCAGGGCAGCGACAGCCTGGCCCACAGTCGGTGGGGCTGCTCCGCACCACCTTCAGATCCAGCCTCTGGATTTGACTCGACCAGCTAGAATGTTTTCAAAACTTGTCTGTGCCCCCAAATAGAGGAATGTCCACCCAGACAAAGCACCAAATAAACAAACTGCAGGACGTCAGCTGGACTTTGTTTACTGCTGTGACTTCTATGGGTGGAGTGGGGAGGATGAAATGCTCTGTTTCTGCGGAGTTTGAGCCTAAGGAGGATTTCAGTCTTGAGTGTTACGTAAGAGCCTGGAAGCTGGTCCCGGAAAGAGCTGGTGCCCTGTCCCAGGCAGCACTGCGTCCAAGCATCGCTCTGTTTAGCCTCAGACCTGGACGTTCCAAAGGGGGGCCGCTTTACTCATCTTCGCGTTCCTCGTGCCTGGCACGTTCTCAAACTCGGTAGATATTTGAGCTCATTAATCAAAGGATGACTAAATAGTCAGGTGGCTGCCAGACTCGCGTGCTAATTGGGAATGTGTTTGAGACCTTTGAGAGTCTTCTTTTTTTAGAAGTTATTACGGGAGGAAGGTCTCTCCAAATCCCCTTGACCCTGGGGACCGTTAGTTGACTTTTGAGAAGAGCTGACCACCTCTCAGTGAGCACACAAGGTCATCCTGGTCGTCTTTTCTTGGACTGCAACCGCACATGCTTTACAGACTGTGATCTCATTTGGAAAGATGCTAATTTTAGAAATAAATCTGTTTCTTCAGAAACTTGAGTTTGGCTCCAGAGGGCGTTTTGGCCCAAATCTCTGTTTGCTTCGGCACTTTTTTCACTATGGCTTTTTGGCTTTGGTGATTCCGCAGTGAGACAGGAGATGCTGGGGACAGATCTGCATTCAGACTTGGCAGACACGGGAGAGCTGCTTTGTCTGAGCGATAAACAGGGACAAGGAGACTCATTCCGACTCCTGAGTTTGGACATCTCAAAGCATAAACATTCAGCACTATCCCTGGCAGGCCCTAGGCCTCGGGCATGAGAAGTCTGTAAACAAGTTTGCAATGGAGAGAGACAGCTCCCAGCTCCCGTGATGCTGACGACTGCCACACAGGCGCACAGGCCTCTGCCTCCAGATGACATGTGGCCACTCTTAGCACTTTACAGGGCACTGGACAGTGGGCTTGGGGTCTCCCAGTCAGCCTGGGATCCTGTCTGAGCCCAGAGCTGACTTGGGCAAGAGGCAAATCCACTTTCAATGTTTTCTCTCCACTTTCACTTCTCCAAAGAATTGTTAATAATTTTGCACCGCCTTATATTTTTTGCAAGCTTTATAATTCATTTAACACTGTCACATGTGTTGCACATTAATATTTTGAAAATATTACACTGATAGTCTTTTTAAAACCTCTTCTCTTCCACAAAGACTGTCCTCCAGATGTCATTCTGTTTTCATGGAACCAGGGAAGGAAGGTCCACACATGCTCTGGGGAAAAGGAGACAGGCAGAGAAATGCCTCTCGGCCTGAAGAGGAAGAAAGCAGGGCCTCTGGCTGAAATGGAGGAGGAGGAGGAGCACGAAGTCAGCAAGCATCTTGGCTTCTGTTTCCCACTCAGTTCAAGTTGAAATGCCAGAAGCTAGGGGAGGGAACCAGAGAGGTTGTGGATAAAGCCAGATGCTTCAGGACGTGTGCTCCACCCCCCTCAGGACTCTGGGAGTGTTCATTCCCCATGTGGGCAGCCTCAGCCAGTGTGCGTGACCTCCAGCAGGAAGAGCTGGGGTAGTCAGCACTTAAGCCTCCCATAGCCATTGTGTGCTGTAGAAAGAACCAGAAACAGGCACCAGCCTTGGGACACAGAAAGTGACTGAGCTAGAGTGCAGCGCCTTCCAGTGCAGAGTCAGTCATAGACCTCAGTCTACACTCTTTCTTCATGGTTGTGCGGTGGCAGAAGCTGCCCAACACGGCCACTCTGAGAACAGGATATAGTCCTTGGCTGCCCATGGTCTGGCCGTGTGAACTAGTTCTCAGAAGCAAACATGGAAGGAGTAGTCTTTACTACTCTGAACCTCCCACCTGTGGGGCTCCGTGTTCTTTTTCCTTCTAATGGCCAAATGTCAACACTGTGGTTAAAGTTGGAAGTCAAGTGTTAAAGAAGCTGAGGTGACAGAGTGCCCACTGCTCAGTCTTCGAGCTGATTATTCACATGATTAACTGCATGTTAAATGTTAGAGTACATCATGGGACATGCCGGGCAGGACTAAGCACAAGCTGGAATCAAGATTGCCAGGAGAAATATCAGTAACCTCAGACACACAGATGACACCACTCTTACGGCAAAAAGCAAAGAACATCTAAAGAGCCTCTTGATGAAAGTGAAAGAGGAGAGTGAAAAAGTTGGCTTAAAACTCAACACTCAGAAAACTAAGATCGTGGCATCTGGTCCCATCACTTCCTGGCAAATAGTTGGGGAAACAATGAGACTATTTTTGGGGGCTCAAAAATCACTGCAGATGGTGACTGCAGCCATGAAATTAAAAGACGCTTGCTCCTTGGAAGAAAAGCTATGACCAACCTAGACAGCATATTAAAAAGCAGAGGCATTACTTTGTTGACAAAAGGCCATCTAGTCCACTGGTTTTTCCAGTAGTCATGCATGGATGTGATAGTTGGACTATAAAAAAGGTTGAGTGCAGAAGAATTGATGCTTCTGAACTGTGGTGTTGGAGAAGACCCTTGAGAGTCCCTTGGACTGCAAGGAGATCCAACCAGTCCATCCTAAAGGAAATCAGCCCTGAATATTCATTGGAAGGACTGATGCTGAAGCTGAAACTCCAATACTTTGGCCACCCAGTGCGAAGAACTGACTCATTGGAAAAGACCCTGATGCTGAGAAAGATTGAAGGCAGGAGGTGAAGGAGATGGCAGAGGATGAGATGGTTGGATGGTACCACTGACTCAATGGACATGAGTTTGAGCAAGCTCCAGGAGTTGGTGATGGACAGGGAAGCCTGGCATGCTGCAGTCCATGGGATGGCAAAGAGTCAGACACAATTGAGTGAATGAGCTGCATGTTAAAGACACCCTCTTCCTGATGGCCAGAGACTCACTTAGTTATCTGTTAATTCAGTTAAAAAGAAAATTTCCTTGTTTTAAAGTGCTGGCATTGTGTGGTTTATTTGTAATAGTACCCAGCATTACCTTAACTAATACAATCAGGCACTAATCATGCCTTTTGGTTGCAAAGATGAACAAATAGCAGAGCTACACTCAAAGAACACAGCCTAATGAGGGGGACAAGCAGGTAAGTAAGCAGCT
This sequence comes from Bos indicus x Bos taurus, assembly GCF_003369695.1. NCBI lineage: Eukaryota > Metazoa > Chordata > Mammalia > Artiodactyla > Bovidae > Bos > Bos indicus x Bos taurus. Next base: position 99,712 of record NC_040079.1, on the reverse strand, counting down.
TTTTCTATAGTGCGTCAGGTATAGTGAAATTACTGTGAAGAGGGTGGTAGCAGGTTGCCCAAGAGGGAAATCTAACAGAACCGGGAGTTGCCAGCCTGGAAAGCAGCAAGGACGCTGGTGCAGGAGGCCAAAGCACGCACGGGGTTCAGCACGAGGCACCCAGGGTGCGAACAGCATGGGTGAGTTTCAGATGCTCCGCTCCAGATGAAAGAAGTCAGGTTAAGGCTCAGTCTTCTGTAATGCCTCTAATGTGACACCTGCAGGAGGCAAATCACCAAACAGAGACTGATCAGTGTGGACCAGGGGCTAGGGATACAAGGAGGTGTTGGCTACAAAGGACCATGAAGGAATTTTGGAAATGTTCCTACAAATGTTGATGGAAATGTTCTACATCTGATATTGATAGTGGTTACATGTCAGTATGTACTTGTCAAAGTTCAAAGAAATGTATACTTAAATGGGTGAATTTTATTTATTATAACTCAATTTTTAAAATGCTCTGCAAAAAGGAAAATTTCATGTCTTTTTTTAAAATAAAAAAGTAAAAAGTATACCATACAAACACTAATCAAAAGCAATCTGAATCAACTATTTGAATATCAAAGTAGACTTCAGAAAAGAGAATACTATCAGGTATAAAGTGAGATATTTCATAATGACAAATCATTTCATACAGAACATCCATCCTAGATATGTGTTCACCAAACAATGAAGCTTCAGAATATGTGCAGCAAAATCTAAAATAACTTAAATGACAAATAAATGTGGTACAAAAAAATTCTCCAACCATGAGAAACTTAAAAAATAAGAGAAATTAAACACACACTAAGCAGAGAAAGAAAAAATTAAAATAGCAGAAACCAGTGAAGTAGAAATAAAAGAGAAAGTTAACAAAATTCGACTCTTTGAAATGAGCAATAAAAGTAACAAACCGCTGGGGAACAGACAGGACAACACTGCAGATGCTGTATATAGAAGATTAACAAAGGACACTGTGGATGCTAAGACATTTGACTGCAAGTGGACAAACTGAAAAACATAAATTTCTAAAATTTGCTCAATGTATGACTTTGATATCCCACTGTCTATTAAAATTAGAAAAAATTGAATTCATGGTACAATGTTATAAAAAAGAAAAACCCCATTCCAGTCCCTAGTAAACTCTACCAACCATTGAAAAAAAAACCCATAAAAACCCTTCTACACAAACCCTTCCAGAAAAAGGAAGAGGAAAGAACACTTAACTACTGCTTTGTGAGAATAGCGTTGTCCTAACACCAGAAGCACATTGAAGCATCACTAGAAACTATAGAAAACAATATCTCTCATGGACATAAATAGAAAAGTCCTCACCAAAATGTAAGCAAAAGGAATAAGCAGTACATAAAAGGGAGAATTTGCTAGGACTGACCGGAGCCTTCCCGAGTTACGCAAGTTTGTTTCAACAGCCAAAGCTCAGGGAATGTAGTTCACCATATTGAGATACTAAAAGGAAAAACACAAAACACACAATAGAATGAAAAGGCACAGATAACATTGTTTTTCATAAAATTCAACATCAGTGCAATGTAGCTAATCATACATAGAAGGAAAATTTTGAAACACCTACAGCTAACACTCTACTGAGCAGTGATAGATAATTATTTTCCCTTTAATGTCAGGACTAAGGAAATGGCGACCCACTCCAGTGTTCTTGCCTGGAGAATCCCAGGGACAGGGGAGCCTGGTGGGCTGCCTGTCTATGGGGTCGCACAGAGTCCGACACGACTGAAGTGACTCAGCAGCAAGGCAATTTAATCACCATTGTTACCACTTCTATTCAGTATTGCATGGCGGCCCTTTCCAGAGCATTAAGGGGGAAAAAATTAACCCATACAGATTCAAAAGAAATGAGCAGAACTGACTTTTTTCACAAACAACCTAACCGTCTATCCATTGTTATTCAGTCACCAAGTTGTGTCTGACTCCCTGCTACCCCATGGACTGTAGCATGCCAGGCTTCCCGGTCCCTCACCATCTCCCAGAGTTTGCCCAAGTTCATGTCCATTGAATCAGTGATTCCATCCAACTATCTCATCCTCTGTCATCCCCTTCTCCTTCTGCCTTCAATCTTTCCCAGCATCAGGGTCTTTTCCAATGAGCCGGCTCTTTGCATCAGGTGGCCAGAGTATTTGAGCTTCAGCTTCAGCATCAGTCCTTCCAAAGGGTATTCAGGGTTGATTTCCTTTAAGATGGACTGGTTTGATGTCCTTGCTTTCCGGGGGACTCTTAAGAGTCTTCTCTAGCACCACAGTTCGAAAGCATCAATTCTTCAGCACTCTGCCTTCTCTATTGTCCAGCTCTCACACCTGTATGTGACTACTGGGAAGACGATAGCCTTAATTATATGGACCTTTGTCAGCAAAGTGATGTCTTTACTTTTTAACACTCTGTCTGGGTTTGTCACAGCTTTTCTTCCCAGGAGCAGTTGTCTTCTAATCTCATGGCTGCAGTCACCATCAGCAGTGATCATAGAGACAAGATAAGGAAGTCTATCACTACTCACTCCTTTCCCCTTCTATTTGCCATGAAGTCATGGCACTGGATACCATGATCTTAGTTTCTTCAATATTGAATTTTAAGCTGTTTTTTCCCACTCTCCTCCTTTACTCTCTTCAAGAGGCTCTTTAGTTCTTCTTCACTTTCTGCCATTAGAGTGGTATCATCTGCATTATCTGAGGTTGTTGATATTTCTCCCAGCAATCTTGATTTCAGCTTGTAGTTCATCCAGCCCAACATTTCACATGATGTGCCCTGCATTGTGGTGAAGGGGCTCGCGTAACTCAGTGAAGCTATGAACCATGCCATGTAAGAGTTCTGACAAAACGTGATCCACGGGAATGGCAAATCGCTTCAGTGTGCTAGCCGTGAGGACCCCACGAGCTGTATATAAAAAATAAAAACTCTGTATCTAGTATATCTTAAAAAATCAATTTTAAAAGTTAATATAATTAAAAAGTAAGTTCAGGAATGTCTTAGGGTACAAGGTCAATATTCAAAAATTAATTGTGTATTTACATATTGCTGCTAAGTCACTTCAGTCGTGTCCGACTCTGTGCGACCCCATAGACGCAGCCCACCAGGCTCCCCTGTCCCTGGGATTCTCCAGGCAAGAACACTGGAGTGGGTTGCCATGGCCTTCTCCAATGCATGAAAGTGAAAAGTGAAAGTGAAGTTGCTCAGTCGTGTCCGACTCTTAGTGACCCCATGGACTGCAGCCCACCAGGCTCCTCCGTCCATGGGATTTTGCAGGCAAGAGTACTGGAGTGGGGTGCCATCGCCTTCTCCAGTATTTACATACCAGCAATAAACAATTGGAAATTAAAATAGAAATGATAACATCAAATGTAATAGCATAGTAAAACATAAACTACACAAGGACAGGTTTAACGAAGTATAACAACATCCATGCACTGAAAACAGCAGACATTACTGAAAGAATTTAAAGAAGACTTAAATAAATAGAGATACCATGTCAATTCTTTGAAAGTCTTATTGTGAAAAAATGTCAGTTATCTTCAAAGTGATTTTAAGATTCAACAAGACTCCAATTAAAATTCTAAGAGACTGAGTATTTTGTATAATTTTATAAGTTGATTATAAAATTTCACATTAGTTTAAAAGATGTAGACAGCCAAAACAATTTTGACAATTTCAAATTTTGAGAACTTAAAATACATGACTTAAAAGTGCATAATAAAATTATACTAATCAAGACAATGAGATTTTAGTATAAGGATAGCTATACAGACCAAAATGGAGTCCAGAAGTAAATCCACACAGTTTATTTTTGACAAAGGAGCTAAGGTAATTTTACAGAGAAAAGATTATCTTTTTGACATATATTACTGAAAATATTGAATGTTTATATGGATAAAAACAATATTTACCTTTATTTCACACCATATAGTAAAAAAAAAAAAAAATTGGAAATGCATCATAGATGTAAACTTTAACATAAAGCTGTACAACTTCTGCATGAAAAAGTAGGAGTAAATCTTTGTGACCTTTTTGGGGAAGATAAACTAGATATGATACCAAAAGAACAAATCATAACAGAGATAATTGATAATTGGGCTTTCTTCAAAATTAAAATACTTTACCCTTTCAAAGATACTCTTTAAAAATACTGAAAAGGCAAGGTTCAGACTGGGAGAAAAATATATCTGATAAAGCACTTGTATCCAGACTATATAAAGAACTCTCAAAAGTCATTAATAAGACATACAATCTGAGTCAAAATATTTGTGGAAGATTTGAACGGGCACTTTAACATAAAAAGATATTTGCATTAGAAAAATGAAGATGAAAATGAAAAACAGAAACAATTCCCTAAATAATAGAAAAGCTAAAGTGGAAAAGACCCCAAGCTGAGTATTGAAGAACCTGAACAAATGGGAACTCGCATATTTCGCTGTTGGGAATGCACAATGGTGCGCTTTAAAAAACAGTTTAACAATTTCTTACAAAATTGAAAGCACACTTACCATTTAACCCAGCAGTTCTACTCCAGGTTTTTACAAAGTCTCCTGTAAAAGTTCCACAGTAGCTTTTTTCACAGTTGCCAAAGCTGTAAACAGTTACATGTCTTTCACTTGGTAAATGGATAAGCAAAATATGGTGTATCTGTACAATGTTATATGATTAAGCAGTAAAAGGGAGTGAACTCAAAATAGATTAAGGATCTAAATGTAAGACCAGAAACTATAGAACTTTTAGAGGAAAACATAGGCAGAACATTCTCTGACATAAATCACAGCAAGATCCTCTATGACCCACCTCCCAGAGTAATGGAAATAAAAACAAAAATAAAGAAATGGGACCTAATTAAACTTAAAAGCTTTTGCACAATGAAGGAAGCTATAAGTAAGGTGAAAAGATAGCCTTCAGAATGGGAGAAAATAATAGCAAATGAAGCAACTGACAAATAATTAATCTCCAAAATATGCAAGCAGCTCATGCAGCTCAATACCAGAAAAATAAATGACCCAATCAAAAAACGGGCCAAAGTACTAAACAGACGTTTCTCCCAAGAAGACATACAGATGGCTAAGAAACACACGAAAAGATGCTCAACATCACTCATTATCAGAGAAATGCAGATCAAAACCATAAAGAGATGCCCTCTCACACTGGTCAGAATGCCTGCCATCAAAAGTCTACAAACAATAAATGCTGGAGAGGATGTGGAGAAAAGGGAACCTCCTACACTGGATATCTGTTTGGAAAGAAACTTTTTTTAAATATACCAAAGTTAACGCCAGATGAAAGATACAAATGCAAAGAATGAAACCATATAAATATCAGATGAAAACATGGGTCCATTTTCTGAGTCTGGAACTGAGGAAAGCCTTTGTAACTCTGTCTCTGAATCCAGAAACAAAGGCTGACACGCGTGACTATAGACAAAAACAGTAACGTTCACATGGCAAACAAAGCAAAGCACCATAGACAATGTTAAAAGACAAACGACAAACTGGAAGAATGTACTTACAACTCACATCACAGATAAAGGGCTCACCTTTGGAAAATATAAAGAACTCTTTATATAGACCCACTAATCACACTTGTAGGATAAACCCTAAAGATGTTGCTGGTGTTTAGTCGCTGAGTTGTGTCTGACTCTTTGTGACCCCATGGACTGTGACTTGTCAGGCTCCTTTGTCCATGGGCTTCCCAAACAAGAATACTTGAGTGGGTTGCCATTCTGTTTCCAAAAATAAAAGGAAGAATAAGCAAAAAAGAAAAGAAAAACATAAAGAGATACAATTACCTAAATAATAGAATACCTACAGTGGAAAAGACTGGCAAAACTGAGTATTGAAGAGGATATGAACAAATGGGAGCTTGCATATTTTGCTGTTGGGAATGAACAATGGTGCAGTCACTTGGAAAAAAAGTTTAGGAACTTCTTACAAAATTGAAAGCACACTTACCATTTAACCCAGCAATTCTACTCCAGGTTTTTACAAAGTCTCATGTAAAAATTTCATAGTAGCTTTTTTCACAATTTCCAAACCCAGAAACAGCTAAAAGTCTTTCACTTGGTAAATGAATAAGCAGAATATAGTATATCTGTATAATGTTATATGGTTAAGCAATAAAAGGGAGTGAACTCATAAACACAGCAGTGTGAATGAATGAGTCTCAAAAGTACTGTTACATGAAAAAGAAAAAACAAAGACTACATAATGTATGATTCTAGTAATACGAAATTCTAGAAAAGGCAAAATTAGATCAGGAAGCAGATCCGTGGATGCCTGAAGAAGGTGTGACGGTGAAAAGCAAGGACAGTTATGAGAGGTGGTGGGAACGGGCTCTATCTTGATGGTGCAGTGTTTACACGACTGTATACAGTTTGCAAAACTCATTGAATTTCATACTTCGTACAAGTGATTTTTTATGGCATTCACATGAAACAGCAATGCAACAGGTTATAAAAGAAAGAACATACACTCCTTGTAGGAAACAAGAGTATATATTTGATTCTCTTAAATGAAAATAATCTGAAAATTTTCTAATAATTTGATGCATAATCTTCTGGATGGCCAACAAAGGTCCGTCTAGTCAAAGCCATGGTCTTTGCAGTAGTCATGTATGGATGTGAAAGTTGGACCATGAAGAAGGCTGAGCACTGTAGAATTGATGCTTTTGAACTCTGGTGTTGAAGAAGACTCTTGAGAGTCCCTTGGACTGCATGGAGATCAAACCAGTCCATCCTAAAGGAAATCAATCCTGAATTGGAAGTACTGATGAGCTGAAGCTCCAATACTTTGGCTACCTAATGTGAAGAACTGACTCACTGGGAAAGACCCTGATGCCAGGAAAGATTGAAGGCAGGAGGAGAAGGGAACAACAAAAGTTGAGATGGTTGGATGGTATCACCGACTTGATGTGAGTTTGAGCAAGCTCTGGGAGTTGGCGATGGACAAGGAGGCCTGGCGTGCTGCAGTCCATGGGGTCACAAAGAGCCGGACATGACTGAGTGACTGAACAACAACAGAAATCTTCTGGATTGCTTTTCATCGACATATACTAAGTATATTGTTTCATGAACTTTTTCATGACTGCACGTTGTGAACATTTTTATGTGTCAATAAATGCTTCGTGTACTGACTTTTAAAAGTTCAGTTTGTAAACAAGTATTTAACAAATCACCCATGTTTGAGTATTTGAGTAATTTTTCATTTCTCAGTGTTGAAGACTGTGTTATAGTTTCAAATACTCTGAGTTTAGTGCAGTAATTTTGGTCAGATTTAGCTTACAGTTTTATGAGCTTGATAATGGCTATGAACAGTTTGTCAGAGGAATGGAGAAAGTCCTGTTTGGGTCATGTGACTGACTCATGGATTTTGAAGTGTGAGTACAGACAACCATGGCTGTCAATGGAAGACACGTTTTTGGTTAATGAAGATTTTTATCTTCTTCTGTAGACCACTGTGTAGAAGTGACCACTTCAGCCCTGGCTTGTGAAGGCACCTCTAACAGAGAGAGGCCTTACTAACAGCTGACTCTTGAATACAAGCCAGTCTTGCTGGGGGATGAAGGTCCATAGAGTTACAAGTCCTCATCTTCAGCCCCACCCTTTACAGCTAGAAGATCACATTGTGATAAAAGGAACCAGGTTCTGCAGTGATGTTCAGGAGATTCTGAGTTTTATTCCTTGGTCTCTGGTCGCTACATGGTAACAACACCTGACATTTTTATGTCCGAGCTCACTAAGGACTTTCACATCCATCAGTTCATCTACTACTAGTTACAACCAACCCGTGAACAAATGAGGAGCCCAAAGCAGTAGTGAATGAGACTCATGCTCAGGTAACTAGTTCGTGGATGAAGGAACCAGGGTGAGCGCTGCAGATTTCTTATGTCAGATTCGGTAGTCCTCATTGTAAGCGTTCCCTGTGGGAACGGTTGCCCGTGGGGAGAATTCACCACCTTTCACCCTGAGGTGATGGTTACACGAATCTACGCTCTGGATAAAATGGCTTTGGGTGGTGTACACATGTGCCAATGGCAATTTTCCTCATTTTGAAGATGTCTGTTACGATACATAGGACCTCTCTGTATCCTCTTTTCAACTTCTTACGAATCTAAAGTTATTTCAAAATTTTTTTGAAGTCAGTAACAAGTTGAATTACTGTGAAATGAAGAATAAATAAGAAACAATTCTTTAAAAATATCCAGCCATTCTATATCCAATTCAGGTTTCCCTCGTGGCTCAGTGGTAGAGAATCTGCCTTTCAATGCAGGAGTCCCAGGAGAGGTAGGTTTGATCGTTCACTTGAAAGATCTCCTGGAGAAGGAAATGGCAAGCCACTCCAGTGTTTTTGCCTGGATAATCCCATGGATGGAGGAGCCTGGTGGGCTACAGTCCATGGAGTCACAAAGACTCAGACATGGCTAAAGCCACTGAGCATGAACACACAGACATACACCCAAGTCAGGTGTCCAGAAACTCTAATCATTGTTCTTAGTTTCACTGAAAACTGTAAATCCTAAAGCAGTTCTATTCAAGGGAAAACATTTATTGATCACTATTTTGTTTCAAGATGGTTAATTTATTCAAATGATACTTTTAGGTACATTTATCTGCCTTTTATTCTAATTTAAGTTCAAGGAGTTTGTTTGGCATGAGGAGAGTACATCGTCCCATCTACCCTCGTGATAACCCCAAGATGTAGGTAGCAGCCTTACCACCAGATTACAGGTGGATAGACTACTCATTTAAGGAAAAATTTCCACACCATTCCAGTTTTTACACAAATCTGGGGTGGTATCAGCGATTTCAATCTGATTTTATTCAAAGCCCATAATGTCTTTCAGGGAACCCACTCAGGCAATTTCAGTACTGGTGGCTCAGAGGAGCAAAGCGGTTGTTTTGAACTTGCGTTATCCGGAAGCCCTGACAAGCCAGGTCACATGCACAGCAGTGCAGCCATCAGCGGGGAGCTGCTCCTCCTCCCAGGGAAGGGGCAGCGTCGAGCTTGCCCTCGAGTAGAAGAGTAGACAGCAGTGAAGGTGAGCTTAGATCATTTTGTTCAACAAATTTGAGGAATCATGGCCTTTCTGGCTGCCAGGCAGGGACAAATAGGAAATTTGCACATAATCCTACCATCCAGTCAACTTCTCAGAGGACAGAAGAGGAAACTTTTGGGCAGGCAACCCAAGATTCTGAGGCGTTAGCTGCGGGACCCCAAATCCTTGGCTGTTCTTTGTTCTTGTCACAGGAGAGAAAGCAGTTGGCCCACACAGACGAGGTTCCTTCCCACAGAGCTGTAGCCTGCTTTGCCTGGGAGAACTTCAGACAAGACCCCATTTTCCCTGAGAGATTCAGTGTCTGCTTTGTCCCATGGTTGCCCTGTAAAATAAATCACAACACATAATTGTTCCACAGGATTCTCACATCTTGCATATTTTCGGATCATCTAGACAGCAAATCTGAAGGGAACCTGGAGTGGGTAGCCAGATACAGGCTCTACATTTACTTATTGAAAATAAAAAGGAAAAAGCCAGCTAATGTTTTACAACAGAGAAGAACCATGAAAAAACTTTTTTACTTGTTGAGTTTGCAAATGTCTTTATTGTAGTCTTTTCCTTTGACAAGAGGAATTAGCACTCAAATGTTAGCTGAGCCTCACTTCTGATAAAAGAAAAAAGCAAAACCCGTAAACTAGGCAAGTCAAAGTATGTTTTAATCTATTAAAACCTGAACTTTACTGAACAAGTGATTGCATTTGGCAATAAGAGGTAAAATCAAAAATGATTGATTTTTATCCTTAACTTACTGCTATAGACATTGATTTTCAACTGCAAGTTATGATTCTCATCATATAAACAATGAAAAATAAGTATTCCAGAAAAGCTGTGAAAAAAAATACAGCTAGATGTGCACTCAACTGCAAGTGCACATTCAAACACAACAGACCAACACAACATTGCCTGCAGGGGTTTGAAGTTCATGATTAGAGATATCCATTGTAACTCAGACTGGAAATGAGACAGAATCTACTCTGGAAAAACAATGGTTCTCCTGAGATAATCATTAGCTCTGCAGAGAGTACAAAGTCAGATCAAAGACTCCCTTCCTGGAAAGGCTATGGTGAGTTCAGTGAAACTCTGGCAGCCTGATTTGAGAAAGAATGCTCTGTTTGCATTCTGGGGGACAACTAGAGCACCATTGCCTGTGAGCTATAGATCACAGCAGTTCCATTTCTGCTTAAATGGCCTGAACAAAACTCCCAGTGTACCTCAAGGTATCTTTTGGGCTCCAAGTATGTGTGACTGGCACAAAGAAGACTGGGTGATGACTGATCTTAAAAATATTGTAAGACATGGTAGGGCTACAAGAAACTTTTCCAAGTAAATCAACTTGAGCTTCATTGACCACATTTAATTTATTTTCTCTCTGTGTATTCGTGGCTAGAAAATTGAATACTCATGGAATATTTGTTTCTATTTCATTTTTCCACGCCATCCTATTGTTTGCACCATTGTTTTCCCATACAGCCATAATGACTCTAATTTATGTCGGTGCTACCCGGTGAATAATTGGTCATGCGTTAGGAATAATGCACAAACTCTGTTTAGACTTGGATGATGAAAGAATCAGTGTGTAATATTTGATCCATGCATATGTGTTTTGTCTAGACTAATCCAGTGTTATTACCAGTATGTTTTGGTAAATTATACTTCCTTTTAAAAAATTAAATAGTAAAAACAAAAGTGAATTGATGTGTTCTAAAGTTCAAATAGTATATCCTTCTTATCACGAAACATGCTCAGCCCTACCCAGCTAAACTTTTCTCTAACCCTCGTGGTGGCCTCAGGGCATTATCTTGGCTTCAGCTCCATCTCTGTATTATTCCTGGATGCCCATATGATTTGCCAACCAGTTTTTTCCCTCCAGATTTATGGCTGGCTTGTTTTCTTAATCCTTACCACATTTCTGAAATTCCACTCTCAAAATAGAGACACACAATGCTCTCAATCTGCTAATTTCTCGTGACTCATCTGGAGCCTCTTTCTCCTAGGAAATTGAGCCTCCATTTTATTTCTTTGGCTCTTTAAGAAGCTAGACCATTTTCTCCTAAGTATTCTAAGCTATCCAACATAACACAACAGTTTATAAATAGGATTAGTGGCCTCTTTGTAACATGGACATCACCAGATGGTCAACACCGAAATCAGATTGATTGTATTCTTTGCAGCCAAAGATGGAGAAGCTCTATACAGTCAGCAAAAACAAGACCAGGAGCTGACTGTGACTCAGATCATGAACTCCTCATTGCCAAATTCAGACTTAAATTGAAGAAAGTAGGGAAACCACTAGACCATTCAGGTATGACCTAAATCAAATCCCTTATGATTATACAGTGGAAGTGAGAAATAGATTTAAGGGCCTAGATCTGATAGATAGAGTGCCTGATGAACTATGGAATGAGGTTTGTGACATTGTACAGGAGACAGGGATCAGGACCATCCCCTTGGAAAAGAAATGCAAAAAAGCAAAATGGCTGTCTGGGGAGGCCTTACAAATAGCTGTGAAAAGAAGAGAAGCCAAAAGCAAAGGAGAAAAGGAAAGATATAAGCATCTGAATGCAGAGCTCCAAAGAATAACAAGAAGAGATAAGAAAGCCTTCCTCAGTGATCAATGCAAAGAAATAGAGGAAAACAACAGAATGGGAAAGACTAGAGATCTCTTCAAGAAAATTAGAAATACCAAGGGAACATTTCATGCAAAGATGGGCTCTATAAAGGACAGATGGTATGGACCTAACAGAAGCAGAAGATATTAAGAGGTGGCAAGAATACACAGAAGAACTGTACAAAAAAGATCTTCATGACCCAGATAATCACGATGGTGTGATCACTGACCTAGAGCCAGACATCTTGGAATGTGAAGTGAAGTGCACCTTAGAAAGCATCACTACAAACAAAGCTACTGGAGGTGATGGAATTCCAGTTGAACTCTTTCAAATCCTGAAAGATGATGCTATGAAAGTGCTGCACTCAATATGCCAGCAAATTTGGAAAAGTCAGCAGTGGCCACAGGACTGGAAAAGGTCAGTTTTCATTCCAATCCCAAAGAAAGGCAATGCCAAAGAATGCTCAAACTACTGCACAATTGCACTCATTTCACACACTAGTAAAGTAATGCTCAAAATTCTCCAAGCCAGGCTTCAGCAATACGTGAACTGTGAACTTCCTGATGTTCAAGCTGGTTTTAGAAAAGGCAGAGAAACCAGAGATCAAATTGCCAACATCAGCTGGATCATCAAAAAAGCAAGAGAGTTCCAGAAAAACATCTATTTCTGCTTTATTGACTATGCCAAAGCCTTTGACTGTGTGGATCACAATAAACTGGAAAATTCTTCAAGAGATGGGAATACCAGACCACCTGACCTGCCTCTTGAGAAATTTGTATGCAGGTCAGGAAGCAACAGTTAGAACTGGACATGGAACAAGAGACTGGTTCCAAATAGGAAAAGGAGTATGTCAAGGCTGTATATTGTCACCCTGCTTATTTAACTTATATGCAGAGTACATCATGAGAAATGCTGGGCTGGAGGAAGCACAAGCTGGAATCAAGATTGCCAGGAGAAATATCAATAAACTCAGATATGCAGATGACACCACCCTTATGGCAGAAAGTGAAGAGGAACTAAAAAGCCTCTTGATGAAAGTGAAAGGGGGGAGTGAAAAAGTTGGCTTAAAGCTCAACACTCAGAAAACTAAGATCATGGCATCTGGTCCCATCACTTCATTGCAAATAGATGGGGAAACAGTCTCAGACTTTATTTTTTGGGGCTCCAAAATCACTGCAGATGGTGATTGCAGCCATAAAATTAAAAGATGCTTACTTCTTGGAAGGAAAGCTATGACCAACCCAGATAGCATATTCAAAAGCAGAGACATTACTTTGCCAACGAAGGTCCATCTAGTCAAGGTTATGGTTTTTCCTGTGATCATGTATGGATGTGAGAGTTGGACTGTGAAGAAAGCTGAGCACTGAAGAATTGAAGCTTTTGAACTGTGGTGTTGGAGAAGACTCTTGAGAGTCCCTTGGACTGCAAGGAGATACAACCAGTTCATTCTAAAGGAGATCAGTCCTGGGTGTTCTTTGGAAGGAATGATGCTAAAGCTGAAACTCCAGTACTTTGGCCACCTCATGCGAAGAGTTGACTCATTGGCAAAGACTCTGATGCTGGGAGGGATTGGGGGCAGGAGGAAAAGGGGACGACAAAGGATGAGCTGGCTGGATCGCATCACTGACTCGATGGATGTGAATTTGAGTGAACTCTGGGAGTTGGTGATGGACAGGGAGGCCTGGCGTGCTGCAATTCATGAGGTCGCAGAGTTGGAGACCACTAAGCGACTGAACTGAACTGAACTGTAATGAATGTGATATTATTTGCAGACTTTATGCCCCAAGTTTTTGTCCCACTCTATTAGCAATGGTGGTAACCCCACCTCACTCCCGGCAGTTTATGTCCAGTCATTGAACTGACTCTTGCTAATGTTATCATTTTGCTAAATGATGCTAACAATGACCTCCCTTTTGGTAAATCCACTAGGCACCCTGTTGTCCCCAGCTGTTACTCAGCCTGTCAGCAAGGTTCATTACAGTTGGCCACTCTGTCCTTTTATATTTTCTCTCCACTTAAAGCACTTTCTTCTCAACAACATGATCTTTGGGGATTTCCTCTGGCCTCACTGGCTATGCCATCTCAGTATCCTTGCCTAGATTCTTGTCCTCCACAGTGGTTAGAGAGCACCAGAGTGTGTCACGTCTTCCCTGCCTGCAGGGTGTCTCCAGGAATTCTCATCCAAGGGCGTGGTATCAAGTGACATGCAAGTATTTACTAACTCTGTGACTCCACCTCGTCTGACAGCCTACATGGCTTGACCACTGGACGTGTATCAGATTCCCAGTGTGGCCCATCCTAGGGAGAGTGCTCACTCCCTCCACAGGCTGCTCTTCTTCCTGGTCCCCTGGCAATTCTTGGTGCCACCATCCTCTAAGTTCCTTGACCTAGAAATATGGAAATTATCCTTGGTTCCTATTCTCATCCTACCTGGCATTCAATCTTGCAGCAAATTCTATCATCTCTACTTGCAGACACACCGCTGGTCCTTCCACCCAACTCACCTCCCCTACTGGCCTGGGCCACGACCCCCAGCTCACCTTGATCATTCAAAGTCTTCAAGGCGTCTTCCTGTACCTACGATTGCTACTTAATCTTGTTTTCTACAATACAAAGTGACCTTCTGAAAACACAAGATAGAAGTCAAACAACTAGATTCTTTGTTCCCGAACCCAAACAACAGCCTAAGTGAGCCGTTTGCCTGTTTCTGCAGTGGAAACACAAGTGCCTCCCACCGCCTGACACAGACCTCTGTGCTCTGCTTGTTCTTTTCAGCCATTTTGGCCACTTTGCATAAAGTTGGGTGCCACCACCTGGCCCCTGCCATTCTGGAGCCCTGTAATCCTAAATGATACAAGAAAACCCAGTTCAGCTTCATCTCATACTGTCAATCCCAGACTTCAGTATTCACACCACATTACCATATGATGCCAACATCTCTTTATCAATAGACTTGTTAGCCTTGTTGAAGGGGACACTCTCCATGGTATCTCAAAGGAGTATATTGGTATCACTCAATAAATCTGCTTTAATATTCCCACCTCTCCAAAACCATGGTCTTTCCTCAACACTTGAGCAAGGTAGATCTGCCATCTCTGCTCTTTCCTGGAGGATATCAGTGCTCTGGGAGCCACCCTAGCAACACTCAAGAACCAGCCACAGGGGTTCTTGGCTGGGTTGCTAGTTCCTAAGCCAATCACTTTCTGTTTTTCAAGTCTTCCAAGCAGTTAACAAAAGCCAACTCTGTCCATCATCATTTCCCTTATGTTGTTCCTAAATCGTCTAACTCCCAGAGCCCAACAAGGCCTGTGTTCCAACTGCTTCCATTCCAGTTACCAAGGAAGAGTCCTAGTGGGGGTGTTCGTGCATGGCCTCTGCTAGCAGCTCAGCTGGTAAACAATCTGCCTGCAGTGCGGGAGACCCCGGTTTGATTCCTGGGTTGGGAAGATCCCCTGGAAAAGGGATAGGCTACCTAATCCAGTATTCTTGGGCTTCCCTGGTGGCTCAGCTGGTAAAGAATCCTCCTACAATGCAGGAGACCTGGGTTCTATCCCTGGAGAAAGGAAAGGCACCCACTCCAGTATTCTGGCCTGGAGAATCCCATGGACTGTATAGTCTGTGGGATCGCAAAGAGTCAGACACGACTGAGCCACTTTCACTTACTCTGCTCGCAATGGGGTCCTCATTGCTGTTAGACCTGGCTCCCAAATCTCCCATTTTAAGGGCCCATTTTAGTCTGCACTCTCTCAAAACAGAACAAAAGGCAAGATTTTATGTGCACACTATTTACCTCGGAAGTGACTTCAGAAGCAGAAATGAAAGACCAAGGAAAGTGAAGTGGGAAAACAGGGATCGTTCACACGAGAAGGCAGTGTCTGTTGGTCACCAGGACCTTCTGCAGCGCATATAAAATGCCGTCCAAAACCATCTGCTGAAGAGGTGAAGGCAAAGGGCATCCGCTCTGGGCCTTTCCCACTCGCACTGGCAGGGAGATGGCCTCCCTGCACTTACAGCTTGTGTGTGCCTGAATTCAGGGCAGGAGTCAAGAAGCCTCAAGGGGAAAAGTGTAGCTCAAGCCTGAGATGAGGCACAGGCATCACCAGGTGGGCAGCTCTAAGGTGGGGCTGGGGGGTGAGGTCTGTCTGAGGGACAGCCGGGCCTGGGCAAAGTCAGTCCACCAGCAGAGAGAGGGATATCAGATCCTTTCTGCTATGACACTTCAGACAGTCGCTAAAGTGCCCTGGCTCTCCCTCAGCTTATTCATTTGTAAATCGTGAAATGTGGGCTAAATTTGTGGCTCCAAAACCTATCTTTAGAACACAGCTACATCGGGAATTCCTAAAGTCACATGAATTTGGGCCCCAGATATCCTGTTTCAGGGAGTCCTGGCTACAGTACAAGAAATCATGTTTCATAAACCTCTGGGGTGATTCCAATGTAGTTAGTCTCTACACCCACTTCTAGAGTCCTTTTTCATTCTGTGACTTGGTGGATTATTTAGCCATTGGATAAATGATGTTGGAATTTCAAGATAAATATAGCATGGAATTATTTAATTTACAGATTTGCATTTGGATGAGTTTACACAAAAGAAGCAATAAGTTTGTAACATAAGACAATATCCAACCAGATGTTGCAGATCACACAACTTTCACCTGTGGAGGTGGTTTTTTAGCAATAATCAAATTGTTCTCTTCATTCTTTTTACCCAGTGTAATAAATACTTGCTAAACATATTCTATCTAGTAGATTGTACTATTTGTTGATAGTGATCTGGTGCTATTATAAAAAGACAAATAAGACATTGTCCTCGTATGAAAGAAGTGTGTTACAATGTGACAGATAAAGAATTAAGGCAGAATGAAATGTCATGGTCAGGGGGTGGGGGAGAGACAAAGCCTGTAGATTTTTCCAAGAAGGAAACAATTACATTTTGCCAAATGAAGAATGCAAGATTTTTTGGCTATAGTTTATTAATCTCTCCAGCTATGTTCAGCAACCAAGGACAGCATAGAAGAAAGCAGAATTTGAGGAAGATGGACATGGAAGTAAAGACAGTGAGGGGTCCTCAGGGCCCCCAAGAACATCGCTGCACTGAGCTGGAGGCCAGTGAAGCCAGAGTCAGAGGACGTGGACTGCCCTGGAGAGATGAAGAAACAGGCATCATCGCGCGGGGAAGTGAGCACAAGTTCAAGGAACACTGAGAGACAGACTTCAACAAAGTTCTGGGTGTGAATGAGGAGTTTACAGTTCGCAAGCTTGAATGGTTGGCAGCTTCAAATAGTGCGTGTGGTCCGAAGGTTGCCCTAGACCACAGTCGAGGCTGCCTGAGCGGCAGGAGCAGTCCTACTGATGTGGGCCTGACAGGTGTGACTTCAGGAGGGTGCACGCCCGGCCAACCAGACACGGGCTTCAGGACAAAGAGGCTTCTCGTCCTCAGTTTATCTCACGATACCATTAAGATGCAGGCTATGGGTTGAAAGTCAAGGACAACCTCTGACACCAGGACTGAGAGGTTTCTAATCTTCAGTGGCAGAAGCATTGAGTGCAGTTCATTTGTTTGCTCTACGTAACTGTACTGGCTTCATGACCCCACACTCCCAGTGGCCCTTAGGATGCTGCCACGCCAGTAACTCGCAGCTCAGGGACCTCCAGACGGGTGGGCTTGCTCACTCATTCAGCCCCAGGGCCCTGGACCGAGCGTGACTGCTGGTCTTTCGCACCCCGACACACACCTCCTTTCCTCCGGAGATCTGGGTTTTGGGACGGGTCAGTGCAGACTCTGCTGCAGGCATGCACACTTGGCTTCTGTTTCAGAGCGCCCAGATCAACTTGGTGACCCTGAGGGACCCAAAAAGTGTCTGTTAATCAGTTGGCAATTAGCAGACCTGACCCTGATGAACAGCAGAGGGTGGCCAGGCTGTTCCGGGAAGCCTGGCCTCTGTTTGGAACACTTAAGATCACAAATGCTCTCCATGTGCAAGCCCTCCAGCTCACTCAATCACTGGAGACTAACTGCCCTCAAACTGTCACTCCTTTTCCGGAATCATCAATTTTCTTGGAAAAAATAATTAGACCCATAAGAAGGAAAAAAGAAAAGAAAACAGTATGAAAGGCAAGATAAGCCAAAATGAGCAAAATGTTTCCAGTCAAAGAGAAGGGAAAGTAAGACTTGTCAGCAACCCCTCAAAAATAATATGATTATGTTTTATTGCCCCTTCTTTTTTTCCTGGCATTTCTGATGTAAATATTTTGTATACATTAGAGAAGTTGTAAAAAAAAATTATTTCAGAGTGCTGTAGCTTCCTACTGGGGACAATGTAAGTCTAATCTTGCCAGGAGGCAACAGACAAATCACTACACACACTCCAAGCTTTCTGTGATGCTTAAAAATAGATGCTGAGAAAAGTTTCTGAATGCTTCTTCTCAGGAACATAAGAAATGTTGAAATCATTATGTGATCATTCAAAATATAGGCTGCCATGTAATCCAAGTTAATAGAATTTGCTATGTTTATTTTGCTTTTAAGGCATAACCAGCATAAACAGATTCTGCTCTAATGGCTTGGTGTTGCTATACATAACAGGCATAAATAGGGATTTTGGAAACAGTATGTTTTCACTTGATTGAAACCAAGGAAGAGATGTAAATGTGAAAATGAACTAAATAAAAAATGAGATTGACCTCTTCATGAAAAAAAGATGTATATGTTTGTGAATTTAAAAATGAGCCCTCAAAGACAGATTATTAAAGACTTTCATATTTATCATTATCTTCTGGATAATAAACCTGGAATTAAATTTAACTCCTATAACATAGAAACTTACCATAAAGGAAAGGCATTAATAAGAAAAATAATATCACACAAAATACCTCAGATAAATGAGTTTGATGGTTGCAGATTATAGCTTGTGTTGAGGCTGTTTTGTCTTAGAAATCTGTCAAGCTTTCTCTACTCAAAACACACTGCTGAGGTGGGGAAAGCTCTAGATTCTGTGCTTTGGGAAGTATTCCATTTAAGGGGAAGGAGTGAGTCTCCTGTGTGCTCTGCACATTGAGGGCTGGGGGAAACCTGCCTGTCACATTTCCTGAGTATCAGCAATGCACACGTTAGATATTTTTGACAGACACCAGACACCACGTGAGAAACCTGGAAGGGACGTCCCCACAGAGCCTGGCATCCGCGAGTTCACCTTATGATGAAAGGCGGAAGTGTCTGCAGGTAAAGGGATCAAGGCGCTGACAAGTGGCAGATATGGAGAAGAGAGACAGAAGATTTGGGGTCAAACAGCAGGGAGGAGAAGAGCCCTGAGACAACAGAAGCTGCCGCTCCGAGTCCTGTGAGCTCCGCTGGACTCAGGGACTTGAGTCAAATGAAAGATGGGTCTGGTGAGTTTTGTTTTGAAAAGCCAGATCTAAAGTTTCAATCCCTGCTAGCACTGACGAACTAGGTTATGCATATTTTTATATTGTCAACAGTTTCAAGTAATAAAAAATTTAAAAATACTTGCAGGAACCATTGACTGAGCACTCATTCTGTGCTTTACGTCAGCTTTAAAATCTGTTCTCCCAACAATCACGTTATCACATTTTGTATGGAGAACTGAGGGCTAAGAGAGAAGGAATACCTTGTCCAGTATCGTGCAGGAATATTAATACCAAAATTGAGTTTGAACCCAGTTCTTCTCAACTCTGAAGAGCACATAATTAAATGTGACAATATGCCAAATTATTTCAGTTCAAAGATTAGAATATAATGCTATTTTTGGCCCTAAATTCAACCTGATTCAAGTCTCCAGCAATTTATTCAGAATGACTGTATTTCAGGTGTATACATTATACTCACACACACACACACACACACACACACAGCAGAAGCCTAGCTGCTCATCTTCTGATATCTGCCTACACTCTTGTAATTGAGCAAAATATATACAATCTGATTTTTAAAAATAAAGAAAATCTCACAGAAGGAAAAAAAATGATCATTTTCCATATAAAATTTGATACAGTTAGGTTTACTCCAGGGGGTGGTAAAGGAAGACGTCTTGTTCTTTCTGTAAATTGCTTTCCAGTGTTCAGGCATCCTGCCTGCAGCTTACCCTTCAGATAACACCTCTCAGATCTTTATCTGTCATAGTATTATTATGGCATTCCTTATTTATAATCAATTAGGGGAAAATGTAAAGAATGATATGCTTCAAATGTTTTTTGATATAGCGCCAAATCTTCACGTATGTTCCTGGCAGATTAGTCCTCTCTGCAGAAGGGTATCAGCACACGGGACTTCCCCTTGTGACATATGCAGTCACGCTCCACTTTCCTGCTAACTAAAAGAGACTAAACCACGACTTTTTTGCCTCACACTACCAAATCTACAATTGAGAACAGAAGCACTCTTATTTTCTGATGCTGCTTTCAAGAAATCGGGGGCCTTGAAGAGAGTTCATTCAAGGCTGAAAAGTCTTTCTCAGCTGTGAGATGGGACTGTCACTCCCTACAGAATTGCCGTGCCATCTCAAATTCTTGCAAGGAGTTGTGTCCCCTGAATCTGCCACCAAGGTCACAGAATCTCTTCATTCTTACAAAGAAAATGTAAACAGTACAGGAAAATGATAAATCTATTACTCCATGAATGTGTCCTCACCATTAAGGCACAGAGTTGCTTCCGACTCAACCGCCCTAGTGCGCCCCTCCTCCAAAACTAACAGTTCATTTTGGTAGGCCAGCTGAGCCCACGTGGCCATTCACCAGCTACCAACAGTTGTCTATGTATGTGGAAGCTACGATGTCTGATAATTATTGCCGGAATTCTTGGTAGAAAATTTAACATGCCTAGACATTTATGAGAAAAATATGTATCAATAAATTCAGATACAAAAGGCCTAAAGAGATGCTTCCCAAAAGTAGACACACAAATTGCAAATAGGTCTATGAGAAGATGCTCAACATCATTAGTCATCAAGGAAATACAAATTAAATCCATGAGATTCAACTTTTACATGCTTTAAATTGCCTAAAATAAAAAAGGCAATACAAGTCTTGTGAGAATATGGAGCACCTGGAACTCTCATGCACTGCTGATGTAAAACGGTGCCACTATTTAGCAAAACAGTTTAGCAGTTTCTTTAAAATTAACACACTCCTCAGTTCAGTTCAGTCACTCAGTCATGTCTGACTCTTTGTGATCCCATAGACTCCAGCACGCCAGGCTTCCCTGTCCATCACCAATTCCCAGAGTTTACGCACACACATGTCCATCAAGCTGGTGATGCCATCCAACCATCACATTCTCTGTCATCCCCTTCTCCTCCTGCCCTCAATCTTTCCCAGCATCAGAGTCTTTTCAAATGAGTCAGTTCTTCGCATCAGGTGGCCAAAGGATTGGAGCTTCAGCTTCAGCATCAGTCCTTCCAATGAATACTCAGGACTCATTTCCTTTAGGAGGAACTGGTTGGATCTCCTTGCAGTCCAAGGGACTCTCAAGAGTTTTCTCCAACACCACAGTTCAAAAGCATCAATTCTTCGGCGCTCAGCTTTCTTTATAGTCCAAATCTCACATCCATACATGACTACTGGAAAAACCATAACCTTGACTAGATTGACCTTTGTCAGGAAAGCAATGTCTCTGCTTTTTAATATGCTGTCTGGGTCAGTCATAGCTTTTCTTCCAAGGAGCAAGTGTCTTTTAATTCCATGGCTGCAGTTAGCATCTGCAGTGATTTTGGAGCCCCCCACCCCCATCTTCCTGCCAAATGAAGTCTCTCTCTGTTTCCATTGTTTCCTACTATACAGCAGAAACATTCCACTCCTGGATTTTTAATCATATATATATATATATATATATATATATATATATATATATATATATGTCATACATGACTGCTCATTGCAGGATTTTTATTTTTGTTTTTGGCAATAGCTCCAAACTAGAAGCAATCCAAAAGCCTGTAAACAGGTGAATGGGAAGAAAATTGCTTTAATTCATATAGTGGAATGCTACCCAGCAATAAAAAGGAGTGAATCATTGATAGATGGTACCACATGGATAAATCTCAAAAACCACTAAGCTGAATGAAAAAAGTGAAGCAAAATGAGTACATACTGCATCATTCACTTACAAAACATCTATAAAATGCAAATTATGACTCCCCTAGAGGATGTTTATGGAGGACAGTGTTCCTAAGACTTATGCAGAACCAAGAGAATGCCCAAACACTCTAACATGTAGCATGCAGAAAAGGCATTTGTTGAAATTTAAGGCCCATTCCTTATTTGTAAAGCATATTTTAAACAACTCTAATTTCACCATCCCAAATATTACTCATCTTTCAAGCTCCAATCAAGCCTGGAATTCTTTTCTAATCCTTTCTTTAAGACAGGGAGTGAGCAATTGCTGACCAGTTGCATGACTACTTCCATTTGGCTGTCTCCCCAGAACTGATGCTCACACCTAGGAGTGGTCCTAACTCCCAAGCCATGGCCGGTCAATCCAACCTGACTGGGACCAAATTCCAGTGTCCTCAGCATCTCTGAACACTGGAGTCTGCTCTGTGCTGGCCTCCCATGGCTGTTCTCTCAGGGCCCCGTGCGTCTGCTGCTCTGAGTAAGCCAAGGGCACATGAAAACCACACAGACTTTTGGACTCCCTTCCCTGCAGCTCTGTGCTCTCCCTTCCCTAAATCACAGCCACTTAGCACTGAGTTCTGGCCTCCATTTTTCTGTCCAGAGAGCCTGTGGTCTCCACGTGGGCTCCAACCCCTGTGCTAGAGTCTGGAAGATGCTCTCAGGGAGAAGCAAGGATGAATGTGAGGCTCACATGTGTGCTTCTTTTGTCTCAGGGATCACAGCCTGTGTTTGTTGTCAAAAGCCTGCAAAGAGCAGCTTTGAATATTTTATTCAGCTTTTTCACTTGTCAGTGGCAGGATAATAAGCCCAATAGCATCCATTCCATCATGGGCAGAGCATAGTGAGATCTTTTATGTTGAGAATATTACACTTGAAAACTAGCTGTAGAAATAATTTGTGTCTTAGGAGGACACTGTCTTCTCTCTCAGGGGTATTTTCTGGTTTGTTCAGCCATATGTCAGGTTTCCAGGGCTGAGATGGGTCACAGCTGGGTGGTGGTAACCACTGCAGTCAGCTAGTTACTTCCAGTCCCCCTTGTTTCTGCAGGACTGATGCTGTAACCCTCTGGGCCCTGGACATCAGCGCCCACTCCTGTTGGGGGCCAGCGTGAGGCACTCCACCCGTGGCAAAGGTCATGAGGAAGGAGGCTCGACATACGCAAAGGTGGGATCGAGCCTCAGGAGTCCCCCTGGAAATCCTCGAGCATCTACCCCATAACCGGAGCCTGCCTACTTTACTACTTTGTGCTCTCACCTACACTGACTTTATGGGGGGCTGTCCCCCACCACCTCTTTCGGAGAAGGAGTTAACTTAGAGCTCCAGTTAATAATAATTCCTGGGTGTGACAGGAGCGTTTCAACCTACAAACTCCTCTGAAGGTTCTCTGGCCTGCCTGACAGGCTTGTTCGGCCACATGTGATTGCTCACAGCCTCCCAACCATGAGAGGCACGAGATGCTTTAAACCTTCTAAAAACAGGTTCCTTAGAAAAGTTAGAAAACTATTAGTATAAGTATAATGGGCTGATTAGAAATTGTATTGGTGAAGGGTTTTTCATTTGTTGAGCCAACGTTTGTTGCTAAGTCTCCACATCCCCTGCCCTTACACACATTAATGAATATATAGAAGAAATAAGTATTAACCTTTGGTATTAATCACGTTGGGCCTTAGGCTAAGTAAATTCTTTCCTTAACTAAAACCCACTACACCTTCACCCTATAGGAATGTAACTTCATTTGGGTGGCGTCTGTTTTAAGAATAATCACCCCTGGAGAAATAAGTGTTGACTGACCACTATCACAGGGAGAGGGTCATAAATTGTCAGCAGGCCCCCTGGCCAGAAGATGATGTAACACCCCTAAGACCTCTGTATGCATTTGTATGAAGCACCTGACTTTGATAAAAGTCAGGACTGCTGACCCCACGTGACTTTTGTATAACATCTCAGTGTATAAAAACAGACTCTGGAAAATAAAGAATTGGGATCAGTTCCTCGAAATACTGGTCTCCCCATGTCTCTCTCTCTCTCAAACTCTGGCTGAGTCTCCATCTGGAGTGTGGAGCCCGCCAAGCTTACTAACTTTGCCTGGGCTTCTAAGATCCGACCAGGGAGGCCTCAGTGTCGTCTCTCCTTCGGGAGAACGGAAGGACGCCTGCGGCCTATATAAGTGGTGCAAGCTTCTTGTCTTGAAGTTTTATTGACTTCCTGCGTAAACCAAGCTACTCAGCCTCTTTTCTTCACCGAATTTTCCTACTGAGCTATCCTTATTCTATTACTCTTTATATCTCTAATTAATATTTAATTAAAGCCAGTGTATCCAGTGAACTCGCTGAAGCTGTCTCCCCTTCGAATACCCTGGATCAGCCGGGGCTGGACCTTGGCAGCCTCCAGCCCAGGGGCTCAGCCCACAGGCTGTCCCAGGGGAAGAAAGGCCCCAGAGCCTGGGCACTTCTCATGATTCCACCCTCTCAGGGAAGTTGTGTATACCAACCTACATGTACATCAAATGTGTACATTGATTCAGCTTTTCTACTCATCTTCAGCAGGGGGTTGTCACGTGATCTAGACCAGGGGTTGGCAACCTTCCTGTGAATGGCCAGATGGTGCACATCTGAGCCAGTGGGGCACACTCTCCACCATGCCCCTTGACTGTACCACGCAGCACCAACGCGGCACAGAAATGCATGAGTGCAGCTGTGCTCCAACAGGCCTTCGCGTGCACTCAGGCACGGGCTGGAGGCCAGTTTTCCCTTACGAAGGTGGTTGTTACCGAGGTCCCACTTTTTTGCCTTGTTTGTTGGTATGGTCTCCTCGTCTATGATTAGTTGAGAAATGAACCATGTTTCCTATTTCTCTGGCATCTTCTTTAAGCTGAAGGGGGACACATGCCATCTGTCTTATGAACACTGTTAACTGTTCGGGAAGATGGGAGGGTACAGGTGTCCAGTTGTGGCTAGAATCTGAACTGAGAAAAGTGCTGTGTGATGGGAAATCAAGTTTTAAATGGTCAAGCCAAAATCTTTTTCAAGGTTTTGAAAACTCAGGGATTAAAGCTCTCAAGGAGTAATCCTGTTCTTTAGATTTGAACTGATTAAATTCAAGAAGGAAGAGTGGGCATTAAAATGTACTATAAAGGTTTCTTATCAGAAGGTTTGAAACACATGTAGTCATACATTTACCTTCAGTTGTTTGTAGTTTACTGGTTTAGGAGTTATCAGCTCTAATCAGATATCAATTGCATATCTAAAGACTGAAATGCTTTCAGAACTACTTTATAAGTGTGAATAATGTCCTTACTTCCTTCCTTGGATAAATTCAGTGGTTAAAATACATTCAGACTACAAAATTGGATAGAAAAGATACTGTTAGTGCTGCTTATAAAGTGAAAGAGCGCTAATGTGCAATGTTTTGAAATGGGACCTGATAAAATGGGTAAAATTGATATCTCTTTGAATCCAAAAAACATTTACAAGATTTAAAAGCATTGAGCTAGCTTGGTATTGAAATATTTATCTAAATAAAAAGAGCTACAATACAGTGAAAGTTCTTGAATTAATATGAATCATTTTTTCTTGTCATCATAGTGATGAGGCAGAACATGGCTTGAAACCTAAATGCAGTTTCAAACTTTAAATCCTTGCCATTTACCTTAATTTGTTTTTACTTAGTTTTGCTACTTCTACTTTGTAGCTTAAAATAAGGCTGTTAAAAATGTTAGAAATGTTGGTTTTAATGTTCCTTTTTTTTGGCTATGAAAATGGAAAATATTGGAATAAAGTAATATCCAGCATTAGAGTTTGAGTGAACACTCTGACACATGGATGTAATCTTTCTGCAGAACAGTTTGTTGGGGCATAGCAAAAGTCTTGGAAAAATAATCATAGGCTCTTTAATCCAAATTTATTATTTCTAGGCATATATCCTAAGGAAACATCAAGAAAATTTAGTTTAAATAATAATAATATTATACAACCACAACATTATACCATGGAAGTGTGCTTATTAACCTGAACAGGCCTTGTGTGCGTTAGTTCACTCTACATCACCCTGTGTTTTTATTATTAGAAACAGAAATGAGAAATCAGTTAGATGTCCACTTGCAGCTGGGGTGATCCCTTGCAGCTAGGGATCCACATATAACCTAAGGTCTGCCAAGAAACTCCACCCATCTCCAACTGGATGTGGGAGGGAGTGATGGGAAGGGACACAATGAAATGTCAGCAGTGTTGACACTTGCTTGTCCCTGAATCCACGTGGCTGGCTGGCTTCACAGGCAGCTTACAGAGTAAGGGCAAGATCATCTCCATTCCAACTGCAGGATGCTCAGTGTCCAGGAAACACGTGGTAATCCACATAGCCTGCAATTCTTTTGATTGAAGTCAATGCCAGATTCCATCAGCACAGCGGATAACAGAATTACAGCATTGCACCTCCAGGGAGGCTGCACCAGTGACTCAGTCAGGACGTAGAAAGTGGAGAACTGATCAGCTGTGCCCCACAGGCCTCAGTCATATGAACAGTTCCGAGTCATCAGCTGGTGACAGCTTTCTCTTCAAGTTTGCAAAGTGGAGTCAAAGTTTAAACCAGAGCAGGAGGAGGGTGGGGCAGTGCTCAGGAGAGGAAGACTCTTCATGACAGACTCTAGTCACCAGCAAGCAACCTGACAGCTCCCCACCTGCCGCAGCACACGATGCAAACCCTCTGCCTAGGCACCCAGCCCACATGTGCCCGAGTGTACATGTGCATGCACTCATGTGTGCGTGTGTGGGTTTGTGCACATGCACCCAGACTCAATTTGAGAAATGGTTTTCAACATTAAACTGTTATAAATCTGGCCAGAGTTTCAGTTAATGATTTTTCTCTAGACGGACTTTCTGATATCTGACCATTTCTCAGAATATCACCCTCTTTACTGGGAAATAATGCAGTATGGAGGTATTTCCTCTTCATTACAAAAACTGGATTTTTAAAAATAATAATACTATATATAAAACAGATAACTAGTAAGGACCTACTGTAGAGCACAGGGAACTCTACTTAATATTCTGTAATGGCTTATATGGGGAAAGAATCTAAAAATTAGTGGATATATGTATGTTGTTGTTGTTCAGTTGCTAAACTGTGTCTGACTCTTTGTGACCTCATGGACTGCAGCATGCCAGGCCTCCTTGTCCATCACCATCTCCTGGAGCTTGCTCAAACTCATGTCCATTGAGTCGGTGATTCCATCCTACCATCTCATTCTCTGTCATCCCCTTCTCCTCCGGCCTTCAATCTTTCCCAGCATCAAGGTCTTTTCTAGAGTCAGCTCTTTGTATCAGGTGGCCAAAGTATTGGAGCTTCAGCATCATTGCTTCCAATGAATATTCAGGATTGATTTCCTTTAGGATTGATTGGTTTAATCTCCTTGCAATCCAAGGGACTCACAAGAGTCTTCTCTAACACCACAGTTCAAAGGCATTGATTTTTCAGCACTCAGCCTTCTTTATAGTCCAACTCTTACATCCATACATGACTACTGGAAAGATCATAGCTTTGACTATACAGACCTTTGTTGGCAAAGTGATATGTGTGCTTTTTAATACACTAAGTTGGTCATAGCTTTTCTTCCAAGGAGCAAGCATCTTTTAATTTCATGGCTGCAGTCACTGACTGCAGTGATTTTTGAGCCCAAGAAAATAAAATATGTTATATCTTCCACTTTTCTCCTTTCTATTTGCCATGAAGTGATGGGACTGGCTGCCATGATCATCCTTTTTTTTAATGTTGAGTTTCAAGCAAACTTTTTCACTCTCCTCTTCCATGCTCATTAAGATGTTCTTCAGTTCCTCTTCACTTTCTGGCATTAGAGTGATATCATTTGCATATCTGAAGTTGTTGACATTTCTCATGGCAATCTTAATTCCAGCTTATGGTTCATCCAGTCCAACATTTTGCATGATGTACTCTGCATATAAGTTACACAAGCAGGTGTATGTACATATATAACTGATTCACTGTGCTGTACAGCAGAAAGTAACCCAGTAGTGTGAACCTACTACACTACAATAAAAAGTTAAAATAATAATAATACTTAACAGTTGTCCAGTGGATCCTTTGTGTCTGAAGATGTTCCAAGTGCATACCTAGTAATTTCTTCAAAATTAATAACAGCCTTGAAGTAAGTAGCATTATTACTACCTTTCCAGATGAGAAGTGCCTTGCCTGAGGCCCCAGACTTACTAAAAGGCAGGGCTAGTTTCCTCCCATAGCTGGAAGGTGCACTCCTCACTGTGACTGTGCCCAAGCGGGACATAAAGGAAGCCTCCTACACCCCACATTTCCTTGTAGAGCTGTTTCCACCCCCAAGGCCCAGACAGCCTTTCTCACAAGTGCTTCTGACACATCCTGAGAACAGCTCCAATTGGAGCCAGTTCCCCTCTTCCTTTCTAGATGGGACAAGGGAACGCCCCCCCCCACCTCCCAGGCCTTCCTATCCCCAGGTCATTGGACTCCACTCCTCTGACTCCAGGTAACCCTGACCTGGTAGATGTCAGGCCGCAGCATGCCGAGTGGTCTTGCTCCACTTCTGACGACAAACCCTATGTGTTCTCCATCCCCAAGGCCACCGTCACCCCCCTACCTTCCCTGTGCTGGACTCAAGCAACGTCTTACTTTTATTTCACAAACAAAACAAGAGAAATCAGACTGGAAGCTTATCTTCCAACCAAGAATCTGCCATCTGGTTGTACCCAAGGCCACGTGGCCAGCCTGTGGCCAGTCTTGGTGGATGAACCTTGTGTCCCTTCAAGCCAGCACGCTCCACACATGTGCTCGAGGACATTGCCACACCCTCCCACACCTTCCATCATCAACCACCGGCTGTTTCCTTTAGGTAATTCTGTACCCAGGTGCTCAGGCCAAAGCATTTCCCCAAATAGGGAAACGCGTCTCCCCTCCTGGCTCACGGTCAGGTCCTGGGGTGGTGTCTCCAGAGCCTGGGTTGGCCAGGTCGTGTCTCAGCAGCTGCTTCTCTGCCCAGACTGTGGAGAAGCCTCCTGACCATGTGTCCTGTCTCCCCCATGGTGCCCAGAACCACAGTCCTGAAGCTGGCATCACAGCCCGGCTCTGCCCTGAAGGCCTCTGAATGCTCCCTCTGGAACACTGAGGATAAAAATGCAGTCTTCACTGAAGCCTGTCCTGACGTGCCGGCTTCCTCCCACCCCAGCCCCTGAGGCTGTGTTCCCGGCCTTAGAACTCTCCCCAAGATCCCCTTCTCGCATTCAGTGTCTCCTCGGCAGTCTCAGTGACCCGCCTCCACCTGCTGTTGTTTCTCCATGGCACTTGTTCCCAAGAGCAACGCTGTTACTTATTTCCCTCTTGGCTAGTTTGTCTCCTTCACTAGAGCAAAACCTGCACAGCAGGGGCCCCAGTCTGTCTGTTCACCACGTGTCTTCAGTGAGCACACAGTGAGAGCTCAATAAATGCTGGTTTGAATGAGTTAATTAATCTGCCCCAGAGCCATGTTCACCACCACACTGCAGGCTTGACATGGGGAACCCTGGGAGGGAAAGTGCATTTCCCGGGAGAAGTCCACGTGCCTAGGGAGTTACTATGTGCTGGACTTCTCTGTCATATGTATTTTTGCATCAAGAGACAAGGCCAAATTATTTTTTTTTTAGGTATTTACAACCAGTTTATCCTGAAAATTATTAAGCTTGAAACAACGTACTTCCTCTAAATGGCAATCCACTCCAGCATTCCTGCCTGGAGAATCCCATGGATGGAGGAGCCTGGCAGGCTATTGTCCATAGGGTTGCAAAGAGTTGGACATGACTGAGTGACTTGGCACTTTGAGACACATATAGCTAATTCTGCAGCTGATGCAGACTATGGAGGGATTTTTTTTTTTTTTAATGGAGGGATTTTGAAAGCAAATTATTATCCTGGAACTAGTTCTTTGTTTTTGGTTAATAAAAATTTATATTTTACATTTCCAACAAGCTTTAGATTGGAACTCCCCCAAAAGACATAAACAAATTAAATGTCACACATAACCTGGGTTCTTGAGAACCAGCCCATTGTCACAGCCTGACATGCCCACCCCCAGACCATGGTTCTAGGGGTGATGCCTCAAGGCAACAGGCTCCCTGGGCCTTTATTCACAATGCCCAGCACCGTTACTGGCCCTACTGAAATAAATCTTAGGTATTCACGGTCCATTTTTCATGGGTGTTAAATTAGCAGTGAGTTGTTTGGGGGGAAATAGACAGCTGTAGTATTGTAATTATTTATGGTAAGAATTTTTTGTTTAACACCGATAGCATATTCCTCTTCTATGTTAGAGAATTTTCCAAAAAACCAAAGCATATTTTCACTCATGTACATGCAAGTCTTCTCCATCAGAAAATACCGATCACACTTTGGACTTTCCTTATAACTCACAGTCATTATAATTTAAATTTTTTATAAAACTACAGTTTTATTTTTTATAATTTTTAATTAGGCATTGAATATAATAAAATGAAAACTTAATTCATTCTTTAGTTTAGTTGGATGGTGAGACCCTTTCCATTGATATAGTTGCTGCAGCAAGTCTCAACTGAGAGAGAAAAGCTAGGAACAGGCAGGAGGAACTTAGACTCTGGAGATGGAGAATAAAGAGGATGTGGTGCAATCCAGGAAAATGTCACCAGCTTAAAATTTGCTTCAGGTGGATGGGGTGAGAGGGGTTCATAAAAGAACCCAGAGAGGGGACAGGTTGTGGATCAAACAGCCTCACTCTGTCAAATTCTTCACGGATCTAAAAGAGTTTCTGTTTCCAAGACGGGCACATTTTCGCTGAACTACAGCCTTCATTCGCTCGACGGTGCTGTTAGTCGCTTCCACGTTAGTTGTTCCCTGACCTCCCCACTGTTAGATATGTACAAAAAGTTATAAAAAATGAAAAACAGGAGCTTGGGCACCAATAATGGCATCCTATATGTAAATGGCATTTACATACTTTAAATGCAGTTTAGTAAACTCACGAGCTTCCTATCTCCTAAACTCTAATAAGCATGAAAACCTACAACATGATAGAAAATCTTTGTAACTGAGAAGCTAAGCACACTATCTCTTCTGCATAAAATGCTGTACTGTTCTAGAGTGTATGAAAATTAATGATGCAAAAAACTGTAGCTCTTCCTTCAAATAGCTTGTGACTTCATTGATGAGATAACACAGAGAGAAGAAAGCAAAAAGCCATAATTAATAGATGAGTTCATGGTTAAGTTCTGTGGGGACTGTCTTGGGATGAGCTTCCTCCGGGAGGAGACCCAGAGACAAACGCGTGTGTGAGCAACGTGTTTGGAGCCTGTTCTCAGGAACTGCCCCCAGGGGGAGGGGCAATGTGAACAGTGGGCGGGAAGAAGAGCTTAACGGGGCTCAAGCCTCCGGGGGACTTTGGGAGCTGCTACAGAGCAGGCTGCCCGCTCCAGGACAAGCTGCCACAGCTGGGGCGTTCACCGCCAGCTCATGCCATTGCTGGGTGGAGCTGCTCCCAGGAATGTCAGGGGGAGTCCAGAAGTCAAAGGCTCTGGAGACGTGGCGAGGACCCACAGGGTCTGCCTGCAGGGTGCTCCCTAACAAAGAAAAAGTATCTCAGAGCTTGGATCCTTGAGGAAGTCTTCTTGGGGACTTACATCTTAAAAAATAGTTCAGATTCTGAGCAGAAAGAAGAGCGAGGGCAACAGTTTGGACCGTTGGCTGGTGAGAGCCAGGGTCGGCAGCAGCAGGCAGCATCTTGCCAAGGTTCTGGTGGAGACCAGAAGGAACTGAGGGTACACTCTGGAGGAACCTGAGTTCACACGGGTCTGTGGGCAACTTAAAGACTGAAAGTAGACTGCCAGCCCCTACATAGGAACATTGGCAAAACTGCTGGTATGTTTCATACCCGGGATGAGACTACCTCAGGGGTTACTTCAAGGTTGAGCTGCTTTCAAAATTCTCAGCCCACAGGGGCTGGCAGTGGGCCTTGCAGTGCTGGGTACTGCCTTTTAGAGGTCCTAGGCCATAAGTCTGAGAGGTCTATATGTTTTTACAGTGCCTTTTAGCAATAGATGTATGTCTGAAGGTCTTCCCAGGTGGCACCAGTGGTAAAGAACCTGCCTGCCAGTGCAGGAGGCATGAGACATGGGTTCCATCCCTGGGTCGGGAAGATCCCTTGGAGGAGGGCATGGCAACCCACTCCAGTATTCTTGCCTGGAGAATCCCACAGACAGTGGAGCCTGGCGGGCTACAGTCCATAGGGTCACAATGAGCCAGACACGACTGAAGCAACTGAGTACGCACACACATATGTCTGAGAATTCAGAAGCACTAGGAATCTTGGTTGGAAATCTGCTTAAATACACTAGCAGAGGGCTGTCTTTAGCCTCTGGGCTGTCCTCTCTGGGATGAAAAGAGAAGCAGAGGCTGAGGGTGGGGAACTTTCCCAGGTTCAGCTCAACATCTCCGTCCACATTGTACCCCAGAAACAAGCAGTGACCATGACTTCAGCCTCCAGATCTCCCCTATTTTCTTTTAATTTTTGTTTTTGTAGTGTTTGTTTTTTCCTCTTGTAGTAACTGGATTGACTGTGGGAAGCAGTTATTTTTAGAGCATCACAAGGTTTTATTTGGAGCCAATTCAATGACTTGAAGTTCCCCAGTATCCAAACCAGGAGGAAAAAATCTGCTTCTCTTTGTTGGGGGGACCTGCTGAGAGGCCAGCTCTGCCTCATTGGATTATGTCTCTACCATACTTTGTTCTGGCTGACTCGCCCCAGAGGTGGAAGCCTCCAATCCCTATGCCCCCAGGGTCTGAGCTACTGAGGCCCTTGGCACACAGCTGAGCTAGAAGAAGGTTGCAGGGGCCCCGGTCTCTTTTGCCCTCTGCTGTGACCTCAGCACAGTTCCGGACATGGTTGTCAGCCAGACTGGATGAAGCACAAGCTGGAATCAAGACTGTCGGGAAAAATATCTATAGCCTCAGATAAGCAGATGACACCATCCTTATGGCAGAAAGCGAAGAAGAACTAAAGAGCCTCTTGATGAAAGTGAAAGAGGACACTGAAAAAGTTTGCTTAAAGCTCAACATTCAGAAAACTAAGATTATGGCATTCAGTCCCATCACTTCATGGCAAATAGATGGGAAACAAAGGAAACAGTGAGAGACTATTTTCTTGGGCTCCAAAATCACTGCAGATGGTGACTGCAGTCATGAAATTAAAAGATGCTTGCTCCTTGGAAGAAAAGCTATGACAAACCTAGACAGCATATTAAAAAGCAGAGACATTACTTTGCTGACAAAGGTCCAGCTAGTCAAAGCTATGGCTTTTCCAGTAGTCATGTATGGATGTGAGAGTTGGACTATAAAGAAAGCTGAAAGCTGAAGAATTGATGCTTTTGAACTGTGGTGTTGGAGAAGACTCTTGAGAGTCCCTTGGACTGCAAGGAGATCCAACCAGTCCATCCTAAAGGAAATGAGTCCTGAGTATTCATTGGAAGGACTGATGCTGAAGCTGAAACTCCAATACTTTGGCCACCTGATGGGAAGAACTGACTCATTGGAAAAGACCCTGATGCTGGGCAAGATTGAAGGCAGGAGAAGAAGGGGACAGACAGAGGATGAGATGATTAGATGGCATCACCCAGTCGATGGACATGAGTTTGAGCAAACTCTGGGAGTTGGTGATGGACAGGGAAGCCTGGCGTGCTGGAATCCATGTGGTCACATAAAGTCAGACATGACTGAGTGATGATGAATGGGAACATGGTCTGTGTGAGAAGAGAGATAAGAAAAGGGGTCTTAGGACATGGAACCTGAGTCAAGGACCCCAGTGAGATGATTTATCTAGGAAGGATTCTGGGAGTGAGGGAACAGGGAGGGAAGGAGCAGGGCAGGGTGAGAGGTCAGAGAAGCTCAGAACATGACAGGGCATTTGGGCTCAGAGTAGGTCCTGCCTCTGGGCAAGAGCACTGGCGTCTTGTTCCCTCATATCGGATGGTGCTTGGTGTAGGGAGGAGGTAAGTGGACATTTCTGGCAGTTTTCTTCTTTGGGTGATGCAACTTCACATCTGGAGCATCTTCTGAGTGAACAGCCACAGCAGCCAGGGCTGGACAAGCAGGGCCTGTGGGAGCCTGGGGAGGGGGGTGTCAGCAGTTCTGCTTGGAGCTTCTGTTTAGAATTTGTGGGGATTTGTCAGAGAAGGCAATGGCACCCCACTCCAGTACTCTTGCCTGGAAAATCCCATGGACGGAGGAGCCTGGTAGGCTGCAGTCCACGGGGTTGCTAAGAGTTGGGCATGACTTCACTTTCACTTTCATTGAAGTACAGTTCATGTACCTATTACAGTCCCTTCAGCTGCGCATAGTGATTTGACCTTCACTGCACTGTTCATCGATTACCGCTTTACGATTACCGTCTAGTAACAGTTGACGCTCACACAGGTAATGCAGCGTTACTGACTCTTTGCCTCGTGCTGCATATTTTATCTCTGTCACTTGTTTAGGTTCTAACTGTAAGTTCGTATCTCTTAATCTCCTTCACTTGTGTCGTGTCCCCACCTTCTCCTGTGTATAATCTTGCCTCCTTTGCTGTAGATTAAGTAACCATGTACCTGTGCGTTTATTTTGAGGCTCCCTAGTCTGCTCCACTGCTGTCTCTTTTGCTCCAGTGACAGCGTGCCTTGGCTACTGCACCTTTGCCGTATGGTCTGAAGTCAGGGGTCTTGGTACCACCAGCTCTGCTCTTCTTTCTCAAGATTGTTTTGGTTATTCAGGATCTTTTGTGCCTATTCTAAATCTTTTAGAATTTGCTCCAGTTCTATGAAAAATGCCATTGCTATTTTGATAGGAATTGCATTGAATCTGTGGGTAGTATGGTCATTTAACAATGTTAATTCTTCCAATCCACCAGTATAGTTTATCTTTCCCTTTATTTGTGTCATCTTCAAATTCTTCCATCAGGTCTTGTAGACCTGTCATATAGTCATAGAATACAAGTCTTTCAGCTCTTTGGTTAGATTTGTTCCTAGGTGTTTTATTCTGTTTGATGCAATTGTAAATGAAATTGTTTTCTTATTTTCTCTTTCAGATAATTTGTTATTATCGTATAGAAATATTACAGATTTCTGTGTATTAATCTTGTATCCTGCAACTTTATTGAGTTCATTTATTAAATCTAATAGGTTTTTTGGTGAGGTCTTTAGGATTCTATATCTGTCATTGTTCAGTCACTAAGTTGTGTCTGACTCTTTGAGACCCAGTGGACTGTGGCACACAGAGCTTCCCTGTTCTTCACCATCTCCTGGAGTTTGCTCCAATTCCTGTCCATTGAATCGGTGCTGCCATCCAGCCATCTCATCCTCTGCTGCCGCCTTCTCCTGCCCTCAATCTTTCCCAGCATCAGAGTCTTTCCCAATGAGTCAGCTCTGCGTGTGTGTGTGTGTGTGTGTGTGTGTGTGTGTGTGTGAGTGAGATATTGTCATCTACAAGCAGTGACGTGTTACTTCTTCCTTTCCAACTTGGATTCATATCACTTCTTTGTTTTCTTTCTCTGTCTGACTGCTGTGACTGGCACCTCTGGTGGGCTTCCCTGGCTGCTCAGATGAGTGGGGAGAGTGGGCATCCTTGTCTCGCTCCCAGTCTTAGAGGGAATATTTTCAGCTTTTCACCATTGATGATGTTTGCCGTGGGTTTGTCTTTTTATTATGTTGAGGTATGTTCCCTCTCTATGCAGTTTGTTGATAATTTTTGTAATAAATAGATGTTGAATTTTGTCAGAAGCTTTTCCTGCGTATGTTATATGATCATATGATTTTTATTCCTTAATTTGTTAATTTAGTGTATCTCACTGATTGATTTACAGATAAACTTGCATCTCTGAGGTAAATACCATTTGATCATGGCATATGATCCTTTTAATGTATTGTTGAATTTAGCATGCTAATATTTTGTTAAGGACTTTTCAAGTGAACACTGATGCACTTGTGTTCATCAATATTATGGGTCTCTAATTTTATTTTTTCTTTTCTTTTGTGGTGTCTTTGTCTAGTTTTGGTATCAGGTTATGATGGCCTCACAGAATGAGCTTGGAAGCATTCCTTGCTCTTCAATTCTTCTGAACTAGTTTGAGAAGGATTAGTGAAAACTTCATTAAATATTTTGTAGTATTTACCTGTGAGGTCATCTGGTCCTGGGCTTTTGTTTGTTGGGAGTTTTTTGATTATTGATTCAATTTCATTACCAGTAATTGGTCTGTCCGTGTTTTCTCTTTCTTCCTGAGTAAGTGGGAGACTGCACATATCTAGAAATTTATCTATTCTTTGTAGGTTGTCTATTTTATTGGCATATTCGTATTTCTGTGGTGTCAGCTGTAACTTCTCTTCTTTCATTTCTAATCAGCTGCCCAAGACATTGGATAACAGTGGGGCAAACAACAGTCTGACCAGAAGCACAAAAGGAAAAGAGGCTCATGAGCTGCCCACAGGGGTTTGTTAAGGCTCTGTGAGGACCTCCCTGGGAACCTAGAAGTCACATGCAGGCCCAGGGCTGTGGACATGCTAGAATGAACCTGAGCCCTGAGCCGGTGGGAGGTGAAGCCACGGCAGAGTTCCTGACTGCCTGGCTGGGTGCTGAGGGCCTGCCACCGCACAGAACCTTGGCAGGCCTAGAGGCTTCGCGGTTCCAGGTGTTCAAGAAAACCGGCCCAGTTGTTTTTGACCACTAAGCTAGCTGGGCAGAGACTTTCATGGCCACACAAGACTGAGAAAATAGATTTACAGAATTAGTTCAGAAATCACCAGAAAAGCAAACAGCGATGAAAAGTACTAGTACTGCACAAAAGGCAACAGCGACAAACGCCGTGGAGAGGGTGGACCCAATTCCAGTGTTTCCGTGTTATATATAGTGCTTAAAAGGTCAGTTTATAGGACATGCAAAGGGGCAAGAAAGTACAGCCCACACACAGGGAAGAAAGCAGAAACTCCTGGAGGAGGCCCATGGTAGAATTACTAGTCAAAGACTTAAGTCAGATATTTTAACTATATTAAAAAAATAAAGAAAGCCATACCTAAACAACTAATGTATGACCATAATGTCTCACCACAATGGAGAATATCAATAGTGAGATTGAAATTATAAATATATGTTTAGAATTTAAATTGTATGTTTAAAAGTTTTTTAAATTTGAAAGTTAATATAAAATATAAAAATACATATTAAATAAGTGAAAGAATATAAATACATGTTTCAAAATAGAAATTGTGGACTTATAAGTACAATAACTGAAATAAAAATAATAAACATCTTGCACATAAATCCTCACAATTTATCGTTGCTTTGCCTCAAGCTTCAACAGTTAGAAGTTCATTTATTTTTTGTGATATATTCACTTTTTTAAGTGTAAATATTCGGAGACGGTTAAGCCACCCCTCAGCCCTGCCACAAGCGTGACTCAGCTCCTGCGGGGCACAGAGGCTGACGGCCCTGGGACGCGGCGCTGGGGGGACGGCAGGGAGGGGATTCTAGGCACGAACGCCGTCTCCCGAGGACCCCAGCCATTAACCGCTCCAGG
This sequence comes from Bos indicus x Bos taurus, assembly GCF_003369695.1. NCBI lineage: Eukaryota > Metazoa > Chordata > Mammalia > Artiodactyla > Bovidae > Bos > Bos indicus x Bos taurus. The sequence continues at coordinate 62,320 of NC_040079.1, read as the reverse complement.
AACGGGAGGGCAGACTGGGAAACGGAGCCGTAAAGCAGGAAGGAACACAAGGAATCAGCGCTGGAGCGCCAGGGCCAGGAACAAGTCTGACAGAAGCTATGGTGATTAGACCGTGAGAGTTCACATTTAGCTCCGTTAGCGTAAAGTAAACACAAGGAGAACAGACATTCATAAACATAAAGTAGTCTCTTTCCCAAATATAGCACAAGGCAAATATTTAAAGTTTCCAGTTGGAAGTGCTGTGCACGGCTGTGGAGCGGTGGGCTTGGGTCACTTGTGGGCTTGGGTGACGACAAGGCATTCTGAGAGGCTGACCTTCACTTCCTGTCCTTGGAGCTCTTAGCGTTTCTAAGCATTACAGATGGGAGAGCCTAACAGAGCCGGTAAAATGTGTTTGTGGAGAAAAGCCAAAGCCAAACCCTGAGAACAGCTTATTTATATATCATAGGTGAATACCTAGGCTCTGTGTTTGTTTCACTGTTGACAACCTCCTGCCGAAAGACATTAGATTACAGAGGTTAAATGCTTGATTCAGTTCTGACCTTTGTCAGCTGTATGACATAGGCACACTAAGCATCTGAGCATCTATTTTCCCATTCCACGCCCCTCCCCCCCAAAAAAGAAATACTCGTTTCCTAAGGTTCTTACGAAATAAGAACTTAAATGATATGTTGTTTAAAAAGAATGTAGGCCAGAGGCTGGTGTAAACACAGACTCAAAGACTGGTGATGCTGTTGCTGTTTAGAACGGCATATCCACCAGTTCTCCCTGAGTGCCTGAAATATGCAACGCCACAGAGCTACTGTTGTGGGCCTGTACGCTTGTTCCCAGAATTTCTCTTTTAAAATGTAAATGAGTTCAGGAGGTGATAACTTATCTAGCCAGTTTAATTAGTAATACCTTGGTATTTCTTAATAGCTGAAAGTTTGATCTCCAATTATTTACTAGAAAACCAAGCTCTGGAAAAATTTAAACACAAGCCCAATAAGCTTTTATGGAAGCGAATCTGTTATGACCGTCTCCTGCCTAGGAAGTGGGGCCAGACTGTGACTCCTTGGACAGTTAGAGACCAGTGTGGAGATGCTGATATCCCGGAGTGGAAGGGGGTGAAGATGGAGCAAAGGGTGGCGGATCCATCCCTTTGTAGCTCTGGAAGTCCACGGTCATGGAGCAAAGGGTGGTGGATCTCTTTGTAGCTCTGGAAGCCCACGGTCATGGAGCAAATCTTGCACAAGATGGAACTTGGGTTTAATAAAATTGAAGATTCACAGAGTGTGAGTCCAGAGAGTACAAGAAATTACACAAAGCAACAGAAGACGGAAACAGACCAACAGAAAGAAAAACCAAAACCACAACCACTTCTCAGAAAACCGATGGCAGTCAGCGGGAACCAGCCTGAGGGTGAAGTGATTCTGTGTGGTCCGTGACCCAGTGTACTATCTGGACTTCAGCCAAGTCTTGAAATCCCAACACACTCAAGCTATAGCTCTTGACCCAGGCTGAACTCCAGAGCACTAACCAGTGTTGAACTGCCAAGCTCAAGTCCTGTTTGAACAAATCAGTTTTCCCTTGTCAATTCTCGTGGCTTTGCCCTCATGAGTCTGAGGCTTTGGGTGATTTTCCCTCCAGGGCTTCTCCCACTACCTGCTCCTTGCAGTCAGTCCTCCGTGCTCCTCGATGACCCCCCCGAGTCTCGCTTTGCTGGTCACTCTGCAAGCACCGGTGTGGAGAACCTCATATCTGCCGTGGAGTCAGGACCTCCAGCCAGCAGTAAGCTTGGATTAGCACTGCTATGTCTCAGAGACATTCCACCTGAAAATATAAGTTCCTGCATCTGTCTCCCTCATTAGAGATGTGTCCTAAGGGGGTTGTGAGTGTCAGCTTGCCACTATTCAGAAGTGTATCAAAGCACAGATAGTCTGTAGAAGCAATTTTGTCCTTGAGTCATCACTGAGCCTTGCCCTTTAATCAGCTGACTCTCGCGGGAATACGCAGAGTGAGGGAGAAAGCACAGACGGTGAGGTCAGAGCAAAGACAAAGCGAGGAAAACTGCAAAGCAGCAAGAGGGTAGAACTGCTTGAGCAGAGCCGTTTCTCACAGTGACCACCCGTGGATCGAGTTTTCTCCATTTGAAAGTTCTCACAAAGCAAGGGCGCACTGACACACACCAGGAATCTAACCTGCCTGCTCATGTGCTCTGCTCCACAGATATGTAAATCTTCTGTCTGAGTTTTACAAACGCTTCAGTCTAGAATATGTAAAATGTCTCAATAGTTGCTTTCAAACAAGTGAAACCTTTGCTCTATCTGGGCATTTCCCACTTCTTTGCTTTATAAGATCTAGAGAAATTGAATACAAAAATAAGCAACCTGGAATGCTCAAGTGTTGACTGTAAGTCATACCGTTCAGTTCAGCTGCTCAGTCGTGTCCAGCTCTTTGCAACCCCATGGACTGCAGCACGCCAGGCTGCCCTGTCCATCACCAACTCCCGGAGCTTACTCAAACTCATGTCCATTGCATCGGTGATGCCATCCAACCATCTTATCCTCTGTCCATCCCCTTCTCCTCCTGCCTTCAGTCTTGCCCAGCATCAGGATCTTTTCAAATGAGTCAGTTCTTCGAATCAAAGTATTGGAGCTTCAGCTTTAGCTTCAGCATCAGTCCTTCCAATGAACATTCAGGATTGATTTCCTTTATGGTGGACTGGTTGGACTCCTTACAGTCAAAGTATTGGAGCCAAAGTATTGGAGCTTCAGCATCAGTCCTTCCAATGAACGTTCAGGGCTGATTTCCTTTAGGGTGGACTGGTTGGATCTCCTTACAGTCCAAGGGACTCTCAAGAGTTTTCTCCAACACCACAGTTCAAAAGCATCAATTCTTCAGCAACAGACAGAGTGCCTGAAGACCTATGGATGGAGGTTCATGACATTGTACAGGAGGCAGTGATCAAGACCATTCCCAGGAAAAAGAAATGCAGAAAGGCAAAATGGTTGTCTAAAGAGGCTGTATAAATAGCTGAGAAAAGAACAGAAGCTAAAGGCAAAGGAGAAAAGAAAGACATATCCATTTGAATGCAAAGTTCCAAAGAATAGCAAGAAGACCTAAGAAAGACTTCTTCAGTGATCAGTGCAAAGAAATAGAGGAAAACAATAGAATGGGAAAGACTAGAAATCTCTTCATGAAAATTAGAGATACAGAGGGAACATTTTATGGAAAGTTGAGCACAAAAAAGGACAGAAATGGTAGGGACCTAACAGAAGCAGAAGATAATAAGAAGAGGTGGCAAGAATACACAGAACTATACAAAAAGATCTTCATGACCCAGATAACCATGACGGTGTGATCACTCACCTAGAGCCAGACATCCTGGAATGTGAAGTCAAGAGGGCCTTAGGAAGCATCACTACGAACAAAGCTAGTGGAGGTGAGAGAATTCCATTTGAGCTGTTTCAAATCCTAAAAGATGATGCTGTGAAAGTGTTGCACTCAATATGCCAGCAAATCTGGAAAACTCAGCAGTGGCCACAAGACTGGAAAAGTTCAGTTTCCATTCCAATCCCAAAGAACAGCAATGCCAAAGAATGTTCAAGCTACCACACAATTGCACTCATCTCACACGCTAGCAAAGTAGTGCTCAAGTCATACATCTGCATATATTCAATGTATCTATATTGTTTATATGGATACTTTGTATAAATTAAAATGAAAATAGCTGTCAACAGCAACTGGGATTGCAAGGCCATCTAAAATTGCCTGTCTTTTGGCAGATTTTCACTTGGTTTCATTATTTGCAATACTTAAACTAGACAATTGTGGTGTTGGCTGTGATTGGTAATCTGTGACTATCTGTCATTTTAATGAAGTTCAAAATAACATGTTATGACAAAAATAGAACACAACCAAAAAACACTGAAATAGATTTATAACTGTAGCTGAGATATTTATAACTGACATAATTAGAACTATTTATAACAGATATAACTATAGCTGAGTTACAGATTATAACTTAGAGAAGACTAGAACTGAATTTCACTATCATTGTAAAAGTGGAAAATGTTTATTTTCCCAATAATTTGCCTGACATTCATCAGTCAAAGCTAATGGACATCTATTAATAACACCCTGTGGCCAGGAGTTGTGGAAATTCAATGTCTGAACATCAGAGTCTTCAGTTTTAGGCCAGTTTGGTCACTGGCCATTCATGCAGACCAGGCAAAGCCCTCCACTGTGATGATCTGCTTGCCACATTTTCACAACCAAAATAAAACACAGTAAAGGAATTCCCAAATAATTATGTTTAAAAATAAAAGATAAAAAAGTAAAGCTGCAAGATAGCGGATTCCAAACTCTGCCTTGGAAAATCCTCGGGGTTGGGGGGAGAGGAAGTGTTTGGGCCCCGCTTAGCACCCCCAGCTTCCCAGTCTCCGCTCCCCACCCGCTGCTCCCCAGCGCCACCGCAGGCCTGCTCACTGTGTTCTTACTCTGTGGTTATCACAGCGCACACTTCCCTCTCTCTTTCTGGCCAGTCAAAAATTATTGCACATGAGTAGCAAACAGATGGCATTTTCTCCCCACATTGAAGAAGGCTCCTGTCTACTTGGGGATGCCAAGGCTTTTATTACATGAACCAATCGTAGAGGATGAGATAGATGGTTAGATAGCATTTCTGCATTAATGGACATGGAGCAAACTCCGGAAGACAGTGGAGGACAGGAGCCTGGCGAGCTGCAGTCCATGGGGTTGCAAAGAGTTGGACACAACTTAGTGATTACGTACTAGTGTGTACTTAGTGAACAGACGGATCTGTCTCCCCACATTGAAGGGGGCTTCTGTCTCTTGGCCATGCAAAGGGTTTTAATTATGGAGTCTTTAAATGCTAAACTGGTCAGATCTGAAAGTTCAGACAAAGAAGGATGAAGACAGGCTGGAATGCTTAGGCAACTGGTGCTGGAACAATGTGGTTTGAGGTGAGAAAAGTCAGTGGAGAAGGCCGCACTCTGAGTCAGGACAGCATGCCTCACCCTGGAGAAGCCTTTCTCAGGACCTGCTGCCCCTACTGAGGTGACCAGGAACCCTGCATGCCCTGCTATTCTGGACCAGCTTCCTTAATCGTGGAAGGTCAGCTGTCTCATGCCCCTTCTCTGAAGACTCTATCACCAGTTAGGCTGACTTGCTTGCCTTTTAGCAAGAGAAGTCAACATCTAAACAACACGTTTTTCTTAGCTCACTTGAGAGGAAAAGTAAGTATGTATTCCAAGAAGCTGGGGAGCAGAGCCAAAGGTCCTGACGTGGCACCTAAGTCAAAACATCTTAATAGTCATGCTTTATCTTTAAAGACGATGAAAAATAAACTTGCTCTGTTGCTCTCCCCCAGATAGCCATGCACACGCCTTGTGCCCCCTTCACTGGGTCTTGGTTCAAACGCCACCTTCTCAGAAGGTCTCTGACCCAGCATCTCTGTGCAGGGCCGCCCCTTGTGTGGAGCCCCCTGAGCCTGTATCACTTTGTGGGAATTCCTTCCTACTGCCCACTGGTTCTTCATGCCTCACACTATTTGCACAAAGTGGACACTCAGTGTTTGTTAATTAAATAGGTTTTACTCTGTGATATGCATGGCTTTCTTTTTAAACAAATACAGCAGAATTTTAGTAGTGAACTTTTAACTACCCAGTGTATATCTGAAGGGACTTGACGCTCCAGTAGCATGTATCTGTTGATCCTGTGGTTTTGTGACCTTCTGTATCCGGTGCTCCTACCCTGAGCTGCCCGGGGCTCAGGCTGCCCCTGTAAAGCCCAGCTTAGGACCTGAGGGTGAGTTCTGTGAGGCCCTGGGATGCTTGGGGGTGCCATCCTGCTGGATGCTAGGTGTCCCTGGGGGCAGGACTGAGCGGGTGCCCACCTCTGTCCGCCTGTGTTTTCCATCTCCCTCCTCCTTCTGCTGATGTGTGGGTTTCCCACCACCCAGGGGTGGCCTCACACCCTGAGACGGATGTGGCTGAGGACTCTATCCACCTCACCAGCTGGTCACAACCATCTGGGATGTTTCTCTGAGGCCGCCTTCTCCTTCCACGTGGAGGGTCACCAAGTGGGTGATTTCAGCTCTAGTAAAGCCACTCTGGGGACTTCCCAGGCAGCTCAGAGATAAAGAATCTTTCTGCAATGTCAGAGCTGCAGGAGATGCGAGTTTGATCCCTGGGTCAGGAAGATTCCCTGCAGGAGGGAGTGGCAACCCACTCCAGCGTTCTTGCCTGGAGAGTCCCACGGACAGAGGAGCCTGGCGGGCTGCAGTCCATGGGGTCGTGAATCAGATATTACTGAGCAACTGAGCACGCATGCAAAGCCACTTTGGGGACCTGGCTGAAGCCCCTCGGATCTCAGCACAGCTCAGCCACCGACTTCTAGTACAACTGTAGGCAACTACTTATTTTGAGCTTTGGGCTCTTCACTTGCAGAATTAGGGAATGCTTTAGATTATCTGTTCCATAGGTATTTCTTGACCTACTTTAGGTTTCAGGCTGGTTCCAGGGTTGCTTCCGCCTCCTGAGTTCTGACCCCGCCCTCCCCTCCCTTCCTGATCCCTCTGTCTACACTGCGGGCCCTGAGATGCTCCCAGAGCCACATCGGGCCAGCATGTATCTGCAGGGGGCACCCACATGCCGCTTGCCGTGGCTGAAGGGTTGAACTTCGGTACTTTGTTGCTCTGAACTCAAACCCAAGGCTTTGGCTAATGTGCCTCAGGCCGTCTCAACAGCAGCACCTGGATCAGGTCTTCCTCACAGCAGGTGCAGGATGGGCTTGCTGGGCTCCACCTGTGTCCAGGACTCCAGCCCTGACCCTGGGGGTGCTCCTAGAGCACAGTGATTATAAATCACTGTGGAAGATATGAAGCTCTGGTTTCACAGAGGACAGAATTAAAGAACAGAATGTGAGTTCCGAGAAGTCAGCTGGAGAAGCCAAGGGGGGTCTGGGAGGAAGTGACTGTGTGCACCAAGGATGTGAGCCCTGCTTGACCGATGGCCCCCCAGGGGCTTCCAGGAGCATGCGAGCTACCGATGCCCCACAGATCCAGCACTCCAGCCCCGCTGGTGAAGCTGTTACTCCTGTAAGCTCTCTGGCTACTTCTCTTCTGTGGTTGTGGATTCTTGATACATTCTCCTCTGACCAGGACTGTTTTGCATGGTTTTCATACTATTGAGTCAGTTCAGTTCAGTTCAGTTGCTCAGTTGTGTCCGACTCTTCCCGATCCCACAGACTGCAGCACACCAGGCCTCCCTGTCCATCCACCAACTCCTGGAGCTTACTCAAACTCAGTCCCTTGAGTCGGTGATGCCATCCAACCATCTCATCCTCTGTCATCCCCTTCTCCTCCTGCCCTCAATGGTCTTTTCAAATGAATCAGCTCTTCACATCAGGTGGCCAAAGTTTGGAGTTTCAGCTTCAACATCAGTCCTTCCAATGAACACCCAGGATTGATCTTCTTTAGGATGGACTGGTTGGATCTCCTTGCAGTCCAAGGGACTCTCAAGAGTTTTCTCCAACACCACAGTTCAAAAGCATCAATTCTTCCGTGCTCAGCTTTCTTTATAGTCCAACTCTCACAGCCATACATGACTACTGGAAACAACATAGCCTTGACTAGATGGACCTTTGCTGGTAAAGTAATGTCTCTGCTTTTTAATATGCTGTCTAGGTTGGTCATAACTTTCCTTCTAAGGAATAAGCATCTTTTCATTTCATGGCTGCAGTCACCACCTGCAGTGATTTTAAGCCCCCCAAAATAAAGTCTCCCATCTATTTCCCATGAAGTGATGAGACCAGATACCATGATCTTAGTTTTCTGAATGTTGAGCTTTAAGCCAACTTTTTCACTCTCCTTTTCCATCAAGAGTCTCATTAGTTCTTCTTCACTTTCTGCCATAAGGGTGGTGTCATCTGCATATCTGAGGTTATTGATATTTCTCCCAGCAATCTTGATTCCAGCTTGTGCTTCCTCCAGCCCAGCATTTCTCATGATGTACTCTGCATTTAAGTTATATAAACAGGGTGACAATATACAGCCTTGACGTACTCCTTTTCCTATTTAGAACCAGTCTGTAGTTCCATGTCCAGTTCTAACTGTTGCCTCCTGACCTGCATACAGTTTCTCAAGAGGCAGGTCAGGTGGTCTGGTATTCCCATCTCTTTCAGAATTTTCCTCAGTTTGTTGTGATCCACACAGTCAAAGGCTTTGGCATAGTCAATAAAGCAGAAATAAATGTTTTCTGGAACTCTCCTGCTTTTTCGATGATCCAGCAGATGTTGGCAATTTGATCTCTGGTTCCTCTGCCTTTTCTAAACCAGCTTGAACATCTGGAAGTTCATGGTTCAAGTATTGTTGAAACCTGGCTTGGAGAATTTTGAGAATTACTTTACTAGTGTGTGAGATGAGTGCAATTGTGTGGTAGTTTGAGTATTCTTTGGCATTGCCTTTCTTTGGGATTGGAATGAAACTGGCTTTTTCCAGTCCTGTGGCACTGCTGAGTTTCCCAGATTTGCTGGCATATTGACTGCAGCATTTTCACAGCATCATCTTTTAGGATTTGAAATAGCTCAACTGAAATCCCATCACCTCCACTAGCTTTGTTCATATGTTCATAGTGATGCTTCCTAAGGCCCCCTTGACTTCACATTCCAGGATGTCTGGCTCTAGGTCAGTGATCACACCATCGTGATTATCTGGGTCATGAAGATCTTTTTTGTACAGTTCTTCTGTGTATTCTTGCCACCTCCTCTTAATATCTTCTTCTTCTGTTAAGTTCATACAATTTCTGTCCTTTATTGAGCCCATCTTTGCATGAAACGTTCCCTTGGTATCTCTAATTTTCTTGAAGAGATCCCTAGTCTTTCCCATTTTATTGTTTTCCTCTATTTCTTTGCTTTGATCACTGAAGAAGGCTTATTTCTCCTTGTTATTCTTTGGAACTCTGAATTCAAATGAGATCTTTCCTTTTCTCCTTTGCTTTTGGCTTCTCTTCTTTTCACAGCTATTTGTAAGGCCTCCTCAGGCAGCCATTTTGCTTTTTTGCATTGCTTTTTCTTGGGGATGGTCTTGATCCCTGTCTCCTGTACACTGTCATGAACCTCCGTCCATAGTTCATCAGGCACTCTGTCTATCAGATGTAGTCCCTTAAATCTAGTTGTTACTTCCACTGTATAATCATAAGGGATTTGATTTAGGTCATACCTGAATTGTGTGGTTTCCCCTACTTTCTTCAATTTAAGTCTGAATTTGGCAATAAGGAGTTCATGATCTAAGCCTCGTCAGCTCCTGGTCTTGCTTTTGCTGACTGTATAGAGCTTCTCCATCTTTGGCTGCAAAGAGTATAATCAGTCTTATTTCAGTGTTGACCATCTGGTGATGTCCATGTGTAGAGTCTTCTCTTGTGTCGTTGGAAGACAATGTTTGCTGTGACCAGTGCATTCTCTTACTGGAAAAACTCTGTTAGCCTTTGTCCTGCTTCATTCTGTACTCCAAGGCCAAATTTGCCTGTTACTCCAGGTGTTTCTTGACTTCCTACTTTTGCATTCCAGTCTCCTGTAATGAAAAGGACATCTTTTTTGGGTGTGAATTCTAGAAGGTCCTGTAGGTCTTCATAGAACCATTCAACTTCAGCTTCTTCGGCATTACTGGTTGGAGCATAGACTTGGATTACTGTGATATTGAATGGTTTGCCTTGGAAATGAACAGAGATCATTCTGTCATTTTTGAGATTGCATCCAAGTACTGCATTTCGGACTCTTTTGTGAACCATGATGGCTACTCCATTTCTTCTGAGGGATTCCTGCCCGCAGTAGTAGATATAATGGTCATCTGAGTTAAATTCACCCATTCCAGTCCATTTCAGTTCGCTGATTCCTAAAATGTTGACGTTCACTCTTGCCATCTCCTGTTTGACCACTTCCAATTTGCCTTGATTCATGGACCTGACATTCCAGATTCCTATGCAATACTGCTCTTTACAGCATCGGACTTTACTTCCATCACCCGTCACATCCACAACTGAGTGCTGTTTTTGCTTTGGCTCCATCCCTTCATTCTTTTGAGATTTATTTCTCCACTGATCTCCAGTAGCATATTGGGCACCTACCGACCTGGGGAGTTCATCTTCAATGTCCTGTCTTTTTGCCTTTTCATACTGTTCATGGGGTTCTCAAGGCAAGAATACTGAAGTGGTTTGCCATTCCCTTCTCCAGTGGACCACATTTTGTCAGAACTCTTCACCAAGACCTGTCCATCTTGGGTGGCCCTACATGGCATGGCTTAGTTTCATTGAGTTAGACAAGGCTGTGGTCCACGTGATCAGATTGGTTAGTTTTCTATGGCTGTGGTTTCAGGCTGTCTGCCCTCTGATGCCCTCTCTCAGAGCCTACTGCCTTACTGGGGTTTCTCTTACCTTGGACATGGGATATTTCCTTAAGGCCGCCACTACTGACTTTGGACATTGGGTTTCTCCTCTCCACCGCGTGCTCTTCCAGCGCTTGACACAAATTCTTTCTGAAAATAAATAGGCTATAAATACAGTGTTTTCCTAATTAAACCTGAATATATTCAATTATGATCCATTAGCTCTAAGACCAATCTGAGAATTTAAAAAGCATATTAATAATTTAGCAGTTTCCCAATATTTGGGGTTTTTTGATAAAAAAGTTATAATCGTAATAGTCTATAAAAATAATCTGTAGACATTGAATGAGCTGGGTTTTACCTCAAGAAGAGCTGGCTTTGTGTCAGGGTTGTGCTAATGTTTATTCACTGTCACCCCCATGTGGCCATTTCTAGACAGCACTTTGCAGAATTTGTTACCATTTCATGGCTGGCTCAGACGGTAAAGCATCTGCCTGCAGTGCAGAAAACCTGGGTTCAGTCCCTGGGTTGGGAAGATCCCCTGGAGAAGGGAATGGCATCCCGCTCCAGTATTCTTGCCTGGAGAATTTCACAGACAGAGGAGCCTGCAGGGGCTACAGTCCATGGGCTCAAAGAGTCAGACATGACTAAGCAACTAACACTTTCACTTTCACTTTGTCACCGTCAGATTGAAAGGAGGATAAGAATAGGGTTGATTCCTGGATCTCCTGGCTCCTAAAACTCATCATACAGTTTATGAAATGTGTTGTGTCTTAGTCACTCACTCATGTACGACTCTCTGCAACCCCATGGACTGCAGCCCACCAGGGTCCCCTGGCCACGGTATTCTCCAGACAAGAATACTAGAGTGGGTTCCCACTGACTTCTCCAATTTATGAAATGACCGTATTCAAATTCAGAGTAGATCTTACATTATATATTTTGATTAATATCATGTTAATTACGATTTTAAAATTTATCTTTCCAATTTGAAATGTCTCCAAACTTCTAAATAATCTAATAAATATGTCAACTATTTAGAGACAGTGTAGTTCATGGACTAAGCTCATGGGCTCCATAGTCGAAAGATCTGGGTTTGAATAATGGTTCTGCTGCCTCCAGTTGGGCCTCAGTTTGCTCAACAGTAAAATGTAGAGAATAGTACATATCTCAGGAAATTATCTTGAAGATTAAATGAGGAAATACACTTCCAATACTTCGAAAAGGATGTGCCTGGTGGCCCATTGGATAAGACTCCACGCTCCTGACCTAAGGAGCCCAATTTCGCTCCATAGTGAGGGAACTAGATTCCACATGCTGAGCCCCTGAATTGGAAAGTCGACTCTATAAGTCAACGAGTGTATTTAAAATAGAAAAAGAGAATAAAAATAAAATAAATAAAATGAACACAAAATAAAAAAAAGAAAGAAAGAAAGGGAACCCCTCAAAACAAAAACAAAAAGAAAGGAAAAAAAGGGGGAAAAAAGGCAACAGAGAGAGAGAAAAGCAGCGGAAGAAATGAATCCAAAGTTGCAGGAAGCCTATGCCTTTCTAAATGAGCTCGCTTTGGGTCTTGATCAACGGCCCTGAAGGGAGAAAAGCATATGTGGCACTCTGCTGGCATCTTTTGGTGCTAGGACCCTGAACGCTAGAAGAGTGTTCAGTGAGAACGCATAGAAATTGGGGAGGACCTCGCTGGAGCACAAAGTTGAGGCAAGGGTTTATTGTTGTCTGGGGAGGGGTTGTCCTCAGGCAGGGGTCTGGGGTCGGGAGACCCCTAAAGGGGAGAGGTTCAGTGGGCAGACATATGTTTCCACACGTGTGTTAGGATGTGAATGGTGAGCCCACGGAAGTCCTGTGCAGCCGGCATTTGTGTGCTGAACTTGGAAGCCCCGCAGTGACTGTCTAGCGGGCAAGGCTGGAAGGCCCAATGCCCCGGAATCATTTGCATCCTGAGCCCTTTGGTCCAGGGGGCCAGGTCGGAAGTGCGTGTGGGGCCTCGTCAAGGGGGATTCCCCAAGAAAAGTGTGGGTGGTTGGATGGCGGGAGTGGGAGTGGGCACGCCCTCGCGGCCTCAGCCAATGAGGAGCTTGCACGTGGTGGGGTGGGGCTGTGGGAAAGCCCCCAGAGGCCCGAGGGGGCGGGGCCCAGGCCCTTTTTTGGAGCCCGACTGCCAGAGGGAAGGAGGCGTCGGAGTGCAGCTGCAGGTAGGAGATGGAAACCCTCTTGAGCCTTGTGTGCAGAGCCCCGGGGGCTGCTTCTGAGCACGGGGGAGGTAAGTGTCCGTCTCCCTTCAACGTCTTACCTGGAGGGCAAGGTTGTGGGCCTAGCACCGCTGGTGCGGATGCCCTTTGGGGACCCTCTGTCCCTGAGGGGCCGTCGCTGGCGCTTGGGCGTCCTCAGTGGGGTGACTTGGCTCCTGGGTCAGCAGGGCTGACGCCTGGCCAGAAAGGCGCCCTGAGTTGGAAGGGGCCGTGGGGGGTGGGGGCTGGGCTTCAGAATCTGGGGAACACCTGCTACGTGAATGCGGCGCTGCAGTGTCTGAGCCACACGCCGCCCCTGGCCAGCTGGATGGTGTCCCAGCAGCACGCCACCCTCTGTCCGGCCCGCAGCGCCTGCACGCTCTGTGCCATGCGAGCTCACGTGACCCGAGCCCTCCTTCACACGGGAGAGGTGATCTGCCCCGCAAGGACCTGCTGGCGGGCTTCCACAGACACCAGCAGGAAGATGCCCACGAGTTTCTGATGTTCACTCTGAATGCCATGCAGCAAGGGTGCTTGAGTGCATCCCAGCCGTTGGGCCATGCCTCGGAGGACACCACCGTCATCTGTCAGATCTTCGGCGGGACCTGGAGGTCTCAGATCCAGTGTCTCCGCTGCCTCGGTGTCTCCGACACGTTCAACCCTTATCTGGACATCAGCCTGGATATCACGGCGGCTCAGAGTGTGGAGCAAGCTCTGAGAGAGCTGGTGAAGCCCCAGAAGCTGGACGCGGACAATGCCTATGACTGTGGCGTCTGTCTCCGGAAGGTGCCTGCCACCAAGAGGTTGACTTTGCACAGCACCTCCCAGGTCCTGGTGCTGGTGCTGAAGCGGTTCACACCGGTGAGCGGGGCCAAAAGGGCTCAGGAGGTGCGCTATCCCCAGTGCTTGGACCTGCAGCCCTACACGTCTGAGCGGAAGGCAGGGCCACTGGGCTACGTGCTCTATGCCGTGCTGGTGCACTCCGGGTGGAGGTGTGAGTGAGGACACTACTTCTGTTACGTCCGAGCGGGCAACGGCCAATGGTATAAGATGGACGATGCCAAGGTGACTGCCTATGATGAGACCGCTGCCCTGAGCCAGAGCGCCTACGTCCTGTTCTACGCCCGGGAGGGTGCGTGGGAAGGGGGCGCTGGGGGAGGGGCAGCGGCCCCCGTCGGGGCTGACCCCACAGACCCCGGGCAGCCCGCAGGAGATGCCAGCGGCAGAGCTCCTGGGTCGGAGGAGTCCCGGGGGGACACAGAGGTCGAAGGGATGAGCTTAGAGCAGTGGAGACGCCTGCAAGAACACAGCCGACCGAAGCCGGCCTTGGAGCTGCGGAAGGTCCAGTCTGCCCTGCCTGCCGGCGCAGTCGTGATTCACCAGTCCAAACACGGAGGAGGGAGAAACCGCACGCCGCCCCAACAGGAGCACGAGCGGCTCGACCGTCCCAGCACGGACACCCCGCCTCCGGGGCCGAAGAACGTTGGCAACGGCCCTTGTGCCGGCGGGAGGGCCAGAGCCACCAAGGGGAAGAACAAGAAGCCGTGGCCGTCTCTGGGGCTGTGGCGGTAGGTCGGCTCTGACGCACATGCGTGCAGACGCCCAGGCACACGCTGTGTGCGGCACGCCCTGTGTGACGCACCGAGAGTTCCGACGAGGAGCGAGTTCCTCTCGGCCGTGGGCGTGATGCAGCCTCCTGGGAAAGAGCGGGGCACACTCCTGGGAGTGTGCCCGGGGTCTCGGTGTTCACTTGGGACGGGCTCGTGCCTGAGCGGCTGAGCTCTCGAGGGCTGGCTCTGCTGGGGGGTCGCCGGAGAGGATGGGGTGATGGGGTGATGGGGTGCATGAGCGGGTCTGGGCACGGTCCGAGGGCCTCCGACTTCTGCGAGGATGGGAGAGTCCTCTCGGGATGGGACTTTGGGTGTGGGTTTGCCTTTCGTTCCCCGTCTCCGTTCCCTGGCCGCACCGCTGGCCTCGGGTGAGTGACGCGGCCTGGAGACGCCTCACAGAGCGCTCACGGCCAGCCGAGCAAGGAGAAGATCTCGGGAGCCCTTCGGGGGGCAGGGAAGAGCGGGTGCAGGTCCATGAACCGTCTCCTTCCGGCCGGTCAGGCTCTCGAAAATGCCCCAGACGTCGAGAGGCGTCCGGGGAGAGGACGGGCAAGCAGCCTTTATGGGTGTCTGTCCTTGGGAGGCCTCGTGCTACTTGGCGGAGGGTCCGGCAGGAATGAGGCGGGGATGCGCGCGTCCCCAGCACGACGCTCGTCCGCAAAGATCCCTGGGGCTCCATGTCCGGTGCAAGGAGTACGCTGGAGAAGCTCCAAGTGCCAAACAGGAGAAGCGATCCACAAGGCCATGAGCACCGCCACCAGCCCCACCAGCACCAACACGAAGGCCAAGGGGAGAAAGGCAACCCAACCAGTCCCAAAGAAACTTCTCCACCAGCATCGCACCGGTGCCTGAGTGGAGATATGTCGCGCCACGTTCATTTCTGAAAGCAAAGGTCCTCCCCGCACTGAGGAAAGACCCGAGCCTACCCTAGATTGTGATAGCAAGACAACTGGACTTCCGACTCTGCCCGTCCTGTCTGGCAGTCTCATCCAGCTGGGCCCCGGGCAAACGCCTCTGGACGCCAGGAGATGCGGCCGGCCTCCAAAGTGCCTGGGGCGGTGGGGAAGCTGTCCTCCCCTAGCTGCTTTCGCGACTGCCTCATGGGCCCGTGACCCGCTGGAGGGGCACCTGAGGCCCCTTATCGACCACCTCTTGCGTTTTCCTTTCTTTGGCTTGGCTGATGGCTTCAAACCCCAAACCCTCCATCAAACGGCAGACCGGGAATTTGCGATGTAACATGTCCGACCTCGAGGGCCAACTCTGGCTCCTGACCGCGCTAGTCGGCGTGGCAAGGAACAGAGAACGTCCCGATGGCTTGTTTCCCCCGCATGGCTGCCTACGCCGCACCATGCCCTCCGCACGTAGAGAGGACAAAGAATGATGAGCAGTATCTTCCCCCGAGAACACGAACAAGCGTGCCCTGCCGGGGGAAGCGGAGCCACCCACGGTCCGCCCTCATCATCACCACGCATCTTCCTCCGCCCCATCGTCTCAAATGGACTTACTGCTTGCCCCATGCACACCCTCTGAAGGAGGAGGAGGAGGAGGAGGAGGAGGAGAAAAAGGAGAAGAATGTCGATTGGAGCAGTGTGGCAGAGGGAATGGGAAGGTGGCCTTATGCTGGGCGGAATCCGTGCAAAAGAGAGAAAAATCCTGGCTGATCTCGCTTCTCTGTGCCATGGGAAGGAGGTAAGAGGACAGCAAGGGTGTGAGCACTTGGATCATAAAGCACAAAGCGGTAGGCTCCTAGGATGGGATGGGGGGAGCGGGAGGTGGGAGGGGTGCAATAGGCTAAGGAAGAAAACGGGGTCAGGGCCCTTCTTTCCTAGTAAGGACCAACGGAATCAACACTCCAGCTATGGTAAACCTGTGGACGGTCAAAGCCCCATAGTCCTGGAGGGCAAGCATAATGTCCAGGACGGGAGAGCAAACAAACACACATGTCACACACCGAGAAGGAAAGCAGCAGTCATCCTCCTCCAGGAGGGAAATTCGTTCACTTCATTTCAGTTCAGTCGGTAACTCGTATTCCTCTCTTTCCTACCCCATGTACTGCAACTTCCAGGATTCCATATCCATTGGGTAGTCTCCGAATTTAGTGTGTCTATTATCCTTTGTGTTGGTGGTACCATCCTGCCATCTCATCGTGAATTGTCTCCTTTTCCTGCCTTCAATTTTTCTCACCCTCAGTGTCTTTTCAAATGAATCATTTCTTTTCATCAGATGTCCAAGTTATTGGAGTTTCACCTTCGGTATCAGTCCTTCCAGTGAACATCTAAGACTGATTTCCTTTAGGAAGGATTGGTTTTATCTCTTTGCAGCCAAGGTACTCTCAACAGTCTTCTCCAACACCACAGTTCACAAGCATCAGTTCTTCGGTGCTCAGCTTTCTTTATAGTCCATTTTCTCTTTCATACACGCCTATTGGGCAAACCATAGCCTTAACGAAAAGTACCTTTTTTGGCAAAGTATTGTCTTTGTTTTATCATATGCTGAGTTGATTAGTCATAACTTTTTTTCCAAGGAGCAAGCATCTTTTAATTTCATGGCTACAGTCACCGTCTGCAATGATTTTGAAGCCCCAAACTAATATAAGCTGAGTTCTCCGCCATAGCAGCAGAGAGACTTTGAGGCAGAAACGCCCAGAAAAGCCATTTCTAGCTCACAGACTCTGAGGAGTTTAATAGGCAAGGTTTAGTAATGCAGTCTTGGAGTAATGCTGCCAGAGAGGAACAGAAAGCACAGTCTACCAGGAACCAGGAACTGACCTCACCACTCACCACCATCTCCTACCAGCCTCCCTCCAGAGACAACGCTCACCTTCCGAGCCTCACCTGGCCAGCTCACTTCTGCCTTCATGTTTCTGTGTAAGGGCTGCCTGCTTTCAGACATGCTTCTCCTAGAATTGTGCAGGCCCAGCTCCTTCCTTTCATCCTGGTCACCACAGCAAGGCCTTTTAGACCCTCCTGACCACTGACTCCAAGCCCTCCCTCACAACGCCCTTTTTTATTTTCAGTAGAGCACTTTTCTTTTCCTTCCCCTGTCTGGCTTCCATACTTTTCTCTTTCTTCACTCTAGATCGAGAGCTCCTTGAAAGGCAGGGGCCGCTGTTCATTTTCAGCACTGTTCTTGGTACCACTGAGTCACCGGGCATAGAGTGAGTACTCACAGCCTGGGTGCTGAGTAAATAAACGGGACGATCCTGGGGCTCCCCTTCCTCTTCTGTCCAGGTCAGTCTCTTGAGATGATCACTCTTGTTAGGAAGCGCATGCTGTTTCTGAGGTGGGAGCGTGGCCAGAATGACCTCCGCCATCCTTTTTCTCTCTCCAGTTGCTCCAGCAAATCTCAGCCAGCAGCCCCGACCCGGTGCCTCCTGGTGGCCCGCGCTAGCATTGCAGGACTAACCCGAACCTTCATTCAGGTCTTCAAGGCGGAGGCTCTCCAGAGTTCCAGAGGTGAAAGTGTACTTCAGGCAGGCTTCCAGGGCTGTGGAAAGACCCAGGAATCTCCTCATTTTTCATTTCCTCTCCTCTCTTTGGGGTTTAGTTCGTTCATGTTGCATCCTCGGCTCAGACAGGGCAATAATTTCCCCCTACTTTCAAATTAGAACCTCTGGAATCCGGTTAGGGCTGGTCTTCTTTCTGGAACCCTGACTCTGGGTCCACAACTGAGCCCTCTCCTGCTCACCACAAGCCCTTGTTCCTTCAGCTCCTCTCTCCTCTGAGGGACCTCTGTGAGTGGAAAGCATTTTTCCAAGCTCTCAGACACAGGGGTCAATGGTGGAGAACCAAGGTCGACAGATTTCCCAAGCATACTGAGTGAACGCTTGGGGGGCCCAACAGCAAGCACACAATGTTCAGGAAAGGAAAGCAAGTCCTTCTGCCCTGTAGCACCGTCTATACTGGGGAATGGGGTGTGTGCTCAGCCTGGTTTTAACTCCCAGAAAAGTGGACTGTGGGACTGAGACCGCGTTCACTGGAGAACACTGAGGAGAGGGCCCACACCCAGGCAGGGGAACGTGGAGAATCCCCCTCACGCTTTGGACTTCTGAACGCAGTGCCCGTTGCCAGGAGCGGGGTGTGGAGGCCCCTGCTCCATGGCGGAGCTGCCTCCAGCCCTTCCTGCTCTCCCAGCCCTGACACTGTGTTCTCCTCCTTTACCATCTCACATCGTCCCCACTGTGGACCCTATTTCTGTTTGTGCCTGCTTGTGTGAGCATGAAAATGCAGAGAGAATAATGGCCCAAGTGGGGCCAGGTTGGTAGAGTTCACCAGGAACTTAGGGTCTCACTTCCAAACCAAGCATGATGGATAGGACTGCGAACTGGCTTAGGGAGCTGGGGTCCTCACTTTCCTACTGGCCTCTGCTCACATACTGTGTTCCAGACAATCTGCCTCTTTCTAGGCTTTAGTTTTCAAATTATACCAAGAGGGCTTGGATAAAAAGCTGCATTAGCTCATGCACAGGCAAACGTGTTCTCTGACTCCAGCAACAATAGATGGGTTATTGGCATGGGTGGTCTCAGGAGACCTGTGCTCCTGATGTGGGCAGAGGCAGGTGAGCTTGTAGCAGGAGTGGCCAGGACACCTGCCCCGTCCCAGCACCAGCCAGAGGGCATGTGCAGGTCCAGGGACAGTGAGTGCTCCCGTGCCCGCCTCCCTGCACAGTCACGGACACTGGACCAAGGGCTCCGCTCAGAAGTTGAATTCTTTCTGATACCCCACCTGCAGCCTCTAAAAGGCCCGCATTTTCTGAAGCCCTAAGGACAGATAATTCACATGGAAGCAGTTCCCAGCAAGTAAATGGAATGTGGAAGGGATGTTTGCCGTGTATACGCTCAGGCTATGCAAACACGCCCCGTGATGTGCCATACATTTCCCCTTTACAACGGAGTGAAATAAGCCCAAGGAACATGCCTGTATTTGAAAGCACATGTTGAGGATGGAAAATCCACAAATTAAAGGTTGCTGAGTCCCAGAATCTCTGACTGGAGGAAAATCAACAAGAAGAATCACTTGCTATTTGAAAGCGATTTTTATTTTATTTTTATTGAGCTGTCAATGAAGAGAGCTTGTCAGGAGGTGCTAATGGTAACAACTGAGAGTGTTAGCAGCCTGGGTAGGGAGGCCAGTGGTCCCAAAGCAGCAGGAAGAAACGAACTGCAAGTGGCAGACTCCTTTTCCTTCTCTGTTGAGGACACCACCTTGAGCTAACCAATGTGGTTTTCTTATGGAAACGTTTTTCTTAAGCTATGCTAATGAAACTATGTACTTGCTTTGGGATCTCACTTTCTTCAAATCCATTCTGCCTAAGACTAACTTTTGTCTCAAACCTTGGGCTGATAATGGCTCAACAGATCAGTATTCATGTCAGTTGTTTCCTGGCTGGGGACGACACACCTTGTGCCATTCTATCTCAAAAACGCTCATTGTGGGAGAGGGGCCTGGTGACGCTCCCTCGGCCTTGAGGCGTCTCTCTACCCGAGATGGGTCCAAACCCATGTCCATTGAGTCCATGATGCCATCCAACCATCTTATCCTCTGTCATCCCCTCCTGCCCTCAATCTTTCCCAACACCAGGGTCTTTGCAAATGACTCAGCTCTTCTCATCAGGTGGCCAAAGTATTGGAGTTTTAGCTTCAGCATCAGTCCTTCCAATGGATATTCAGGACTGATTTCCTTTAGGATGGACTGGTTGGGTCTCCTTGCAGTCCGAGGGACTCTCAAGAGTCTTCTCTCTCAGGACTATGTGCCTGGTAGCCATGGGGATAAGATGCCTTTGGCCGAACTGGCCTCCCAGACTGCCAAACATGAGATTCCATACCAAGATTTCCCATTGCCAAAAGGCTTGTAATAATCCCCTATATAGTCAGTCACCTTTGTAAGCTTTATGGCACCCATTGGTGTAGGCTACCATGTCTAACCAGCTGACTCTTCTGATTATGAATCATGGCTGTAACCTGACTGTATCTCCCTTTAACACTTTCCAGGCTAGGTTTAAGGAATTTGGGGATGAGTACACTTAAGGTATATAAGGTTTTCACAAAAGTCGGTCGGGGTCCTTGGCTAAGAGGAGACTCTGCCTTGGGCCTGCTGGTGTAATAAACTGCACTCCACTATCCACATGCCAAAGCCTTTGATTGTGTGGATCACAATAAACTGGAAAATTCTGAAGCAGATGGGAATTCCAGACCACCTGCCCTGCCCTTGAGAAACCTGTATGCAGGTCAGGAATCAACAGTTAGAACTGGACATGGAACAACAGACTGGTTCCAAATAGGAAAAGGAGTATGTCAAGGCTGTATATTGTCACCCTGCTTATTTAACTTATACGCAGAGTACATCACGAGAAATGCTGGGCTGGAAGAAGCACAAGCTGGAATCAAGATTGCTGGGAGAAATATCAATAACCTCAGATATGCAGAAGACACCACCCTTATGGCAGAAAGTGACGAAGAACTAAAAAGCCTCTTGATGAAAGTGAAAAAGGAGAGTGAAAAAGTTGTCTTAAAGCTCAACATTCAGAAAACTAAGATCATGGCATCTGGGCCCATCACTTCTTGGGAAATAGATGGGGAAACAGTGAAAACGGTGTCAGACTTTATTGTTTTGGGCTCCAAAATCACTACAGATGATGATTGCAACCATGAAATTAAAAGATGCTTACTCCTGGAAGGAAAGTTATGACCAACATAGATAGCATTATTAAAAAGCAGAGACATTACTTTGTCAACAAAGGTCCATCTAGTCAAGGCTATGGTTTTTCCAGTATTCATATATGGAGGTGAGAGTTGGACTATAAAGAAAGCTGAGAGCTGAAGAATTGATGCTTTTGAACTGTGGTGTTGGAGAAGACTCTTGAGAGTCCTTTGGACTGCAAGGAGATCCAACCAGTCCATCCTAAAGGAGATCGGTCCTGGGTGTTCATTGGAGGGACTGATGTTGACGCTGAAACTCCAATACTTTGGCCACCTGATGCAAAGAGGTGAGTCATTTGATAAGCCCCTGATGGTGGGAAAGATTGAGGGCAGGAGGATAAGGGGATGACAGAGGATGAGATGGTTGGATGGCATCACTAACTCAATGGACATGGGTTTGGGTAGACTTGGGAGTTGGTTATGGACAGGGAGGCCTGACATGCTGCGGTTCATGGGGTTGCAAAGAGTCGGACATGACTGAGCGACTGAACTGAACTATCTGCATTGTCTGAGTGAGTTTGTTTCCCAGAACGCGTGGCTACAACAGATTTGCTAAATGAGGGAAAAGCACAGTTTAATTCCTTGCCTGACAAGCTCAAAGATATGCCGGCTGTATCCCATTGCTTCAGATAGCTATTGATTCCTTGGAATTAACTCTGGACTTCTATTCTGAAATGGCGAAAAGTCCATAGATATTCCACTTCCATCTTCTGTTTCAGTTATTTGTGATTGTGATCAAGGCTGGATAGTAGTTTAGAAAATTTTATTCCAAGCAGAGCAGCTGTCCTCTGTGTCTAATGGGTTAAACATCCAGTGGAGAATCTGATGGTGGATACTGGGGGCTCTTTTCTAGGAATTGAAATGGATACGGTCACTGTGGCACAGAATAGAGGCATTCCCTCCCGCTGCCCAGAAGACCTAAAAGCCAGATGACACTCTTATTCTTCAAGCATGGCTCCAAGGAGTCAGGCGCACCCTAGGCATGAGAGCAGGCATGGCTGGATCAGAGCATCACAAGTGCCATCTGCAGATAGGCCAAGCACTGAGATTTTCTGTGACTCAGCATTAATGAACAGTATGAAAAAGCAAAAAGGTATGACACTGAAAACCCCCTCAGGTCGGTGGGAGTCCAGTGTGCTACTGGAGAAGAGTGGAGAAATAGCTCCAGAAAGAATGAAGAGGCTGAGCCAAAGTGGAACCAGCGCCCAGTTGAGGAGGTGTCTCGTGGTGAAAGTAAAGTCGGATGCCGTAAAGAACGATATTGCCTAGGAACCTGTAATGTTAGGTCCATGAATCAAGGTACACTGGAAGTGGTCAAACAGGAGATGGCAAGAGTGAACATCGACATTTTAATCAGTGAACTAAAATGGATGGGAATGGACAAATTTAATTCAGATGACCATTATATTTATTACCGTGGGCAAGAATCCCTTAGAAGAAATGGAGTAGTCCTCAAAGTCAACAAAAGAGTCTGAAATGGAGTACTTGGGTGCAATCTCAAAAATGACAGAAAGATCTCGGTTCATTTCCAAGGCAAAACATTCAGCATAAAAATAATTCAAGTCTATGCCTCAACCACTAATGCCAGAGAAGAACAAGACCTTCTAGAATTAACACCAAAAAAAAAAAAAAAAATGTTCTTTTCATCATAGGGGTTGTTGTTCAGTCACTCAGTCATGTCTGACTCTTTTGTGACCCTATGGACTGAAGTACAGACTCTCTGTCCTTCAGCATCTCCCAAAGTTTGCTCAAACTTATGTCCATTGAGTTGGTGATGCCATGCAACTGTCTCATCCTCCGTCATCCCCTTCTCCTCCTGCCCTCAGTCTTTCCCAGCATCAGGGTCTTTTCTAATGAGTCAGCTCTTTGCATCAGGTGGCCAAAGCATTGGAGGTTCAGCTTTAGCATCAGTCCTTTCAGTGAATATTCCGGGTTGATTTCCTGTCAGATTGACTGGTTTCATGTCTTTGCTGTCCAGGAGACTCTCAAGAGTCTCCTCCAGCACAACAGTTCAAAGGCATCAATTCTTTTGTGCTGTCTTTTTTATTGTCCAACTCTCACATCCATACACGACTACTGGAAAAACCACAGATTTGACTATATGGACCTTTGTAAGCAAAGTCTCTTTGCTTTTTAATATGCTGTCTAGGTTCATCCTAGTTTTTCTTCTAATGAGCAAGCATCTTTTAATTTCATGGCTGCAGTCAACAAACTACAGTGATTTTGGAAACCAAGAAAATAAAGTCTGTTACTGTGTCTGTTTTCCATTCTATTTGCCATGAAGTGAAGATGCCGTGATCCTCATTTTTTTTATGTTGAGCTTTAAGCCAGCTTTTTCATCTCCTCTTTCACCTTCATCAAGAGACTCTTTTTTTCCTCTTTGCTTTCTGCCATAAGGGTGGTGTCATCTGCATATCTGAGGTTATTGATATTTCTCCTGGGAAATCTTGATTCCAGCTTGTGATTCATCCAGCCCGGCATTTCGCATGATATATTCTGCATATAAGTTAAATAAGCAAGGTGACGATATACAGCCTTGACGTACTCCTTTCCCAATTTTGAATCAGTCAGTTGCTTCCATTTCATGTTCTAACTGTTGCTTCTTGACCTGCATACAGCTTTCTCAGGAGGCAGGTAACATGATCTGGTATTCCCATCTCTTGAAGAATTTCCCACAGTTTGTTGTGATCCACACAGTTGAAGCCTTTAGCATAGTCAAGGAAGCAGAAGTAGACGTCTTTCTGGAACTCTCTTGCTTTTTCTATGATCCAACGGATGTTGGGAATTTGATCTCTGGTTTCTCTGCCTTTTCTAAATCCAGCTTGAACATCTGGAAGTTCTTCGTTCACATACTGTTGAGGCTGGCTTGGAGAATTTTGAGCATTACTTTGCTAGCATGTGAAATAAGTGCCATTGTGCAGTAGTTTGAACATTCTTTGGCATTGCCCTTCTTTGGGATTGGAATGAAAACTGACTTTTTCTAGTCCTGTGGCCACTGCTGAGTTTTCCAAATTTGGGGGGCATATTGAGTGCAGCACTTTCACAGCATCATCTTTTAGGATTTGAAATAGCTCAGTTGGAATTCCATCACCTCCACTAGCTTTGTTTGTAGTGACTGGAATGCAAAAGTAGGAAGTGAAGAGATACCTGGAGTAACAGGCAGGTTTGGTCTTGGAATACAAAATGAAGCAGGGCAAAGGCTAACAGAGCTTTGCCAAGAGAACACGCTGGTCATAGCAAACACCCTCTTCCAACAACACAAGAGATGACTACACATGGACATCACCAGACTGTCAATACCCAAATCAGATTGATTATATTCTTTGCATCCAAAGATGGAAAAGCTCTATACAGTCAGCAAAAACAAGACCAGGAGTGAACCATGGCTCAGATAATGAGCTCATTATTGCAAAATTCAAACTTAAATAGAAGAAAGTAGGGAAAACCATTAGGCCATTCAGGTATGATGTAATCAAATCCCTATGGTTATACAGTGGAGGTGACAAATAAATTCAAGGCATTTAGGTCTGATAGAGTGTCTGAAGAACTATGGGTGGAAGTTCATAAAATTTTACAGGAGGCAGTGACCAAAACCATCCCCAAAAGAAGGAAATGGCTGTCAGAGGAGGCCTTACAAAGAGCTGAGAAAAGAAGAGAAGTGAAAGGAAAAGAGAAAAGGAAAGATATACCCATCTGAATGCAAAGCTCCAAAGAATAGAAAGGAGAGATAAGAAAATCTTCTTAACAATGCAAAGAAATAGAGGAAAGCAATAGAATGGGAAAGAATAGAGAGCTCGTTGAGAAAGCTGGAGATACGCACAATGTGATAGTTGCCAAGCTACATTTTATTTGGGGCAAAACGAGGACTGAGCCCAGGAGACAGCACCTCAGATAACTCTGAGATACTGCTCCAAAGAGGCAGTGGGGGGAGGTCAATATATAGGATTTTGGTGAATGGGGAGTTCAATGCAATCAAGCACTTATTTTACAAAAGGTTTTCTGCTGGTCACGAGGAGCTGATATCACCATGACGGGATTTAGTGATTTTCTAGATATGAAGAAATGTAAGAGTTGGGATCAAGAAATCAGTTCCTGAAAACATCTGACTATCTAAAAGACCCAGTCTACCAGTTTCCCTGGAGCAGAGTGCCTGGCTCTCCACCCTGAATTCCCCTCAGCGGATGTTGAAGGTCGGCAGCTTCAGCATCACAGGGTCAATCTCCACTGAGGCAGCTGGCAAATCCCCTGTTGCAGGTGAGTCTCTGGCCAATGCTCGTCACAAGTGCCAATTTGTAGCTGACATAGATATCACGTGGACGCAGTTGAGAAAATATTGAAAAGGTAAAGCAGAGATGTATTAAAGCGCGCTATGTTAGGTTTGTCAACTGCAAACTGGCACTTGCAATGGTCACTTGCCTTCCACCTCTACAAGGATCAAATAATGTGCTGCTGCAGCTGCTGATTTTCAACACCCCCTGAAAGGAGTTCAGGCTGGAGAGCAGAAATGAAGCCCCCTGTGCTGTGGGAAAAACTGGTGGAACAAGTCTTCAGATAGATATTTTCAGGAGTCAAGTTTGTAAGGCCAATTCTTGTATCTCCTGGTATCTAGAAAAGGGCTAAAATCCTTCATGGTGGTTAAGTCGACAGGTTTTATATTTTAAGGAATCAGAACTTATTATACTTTTGCTTTCCCATTGAGAAATGGAATATTTCCTGCCATGTCAGTAACAAATGATTTCACAGTCATCAGTGATTGCAGCCACCAGCCAAAGGTGAGCTGGTGAAGCCCTGAGGGGACTCAGGAGGGAAAGACTATCTGCCCTCTGGCAGCCTTCAGACTGCAGCTATGCCCCATGGCGAGCCCCGAGGGAACTCAAGATGTGAAAATGCGGTAGGATATAGATGGGTCCCAGGCTGCACACCTGGTGATTGTCAAGGGCAGTAAAGTTGAAGCTCTGCTCTCACCCAGACACTCCAAGGACAAAGCTAGTGGCAAACACTGAGCTCTGCTGAAGTAGAGATACAGTGCCCACTCCTTAGGTCAAGGAGGACTTCTCTGTGCACACATGTGCAGGAAGGCTTGTTGAGGGTCAAAAAGGGAAGGGAGTCCCATCCCATAAGTGTGAACATACACCTACAGGCTTATGTGGTCGAATCCATATTAGCAAAAATTTGCACAAGCATCTTAGGGTCGAAGACCAGCCAGGTGTGAGAAAAGAAATAAAATAATTGGCCAAATGTAAACAAAGACCCTATATAAGGACACTCCTATATAAGTGCTTTAAATCAGCTTCTTACTGCACTTCCCGTTCAGGACACCGTGCTCCTCTCCCAGTGTGTATTACTGTCATGCTTCTGACATAAATAAATTATTTCTCTGAGTGCTCGCCTATATGTTGCGCTGTGTCTCTATATAAAAATCTTTGCACTTGTTCTGCAGTTTTTGCCTGCTTGAAACATTTTTGCTTTCAAATGGAGTAAGAATCAAGGAAGTTAGCTTTTGGACTCTGGCCACTGGTGGACTGGCAGCTAGATTCACTTCCTAGATGGGGAAATAAGATCCTACTTCAAGACTAAGACTGTGCCCCCAATGCAGGGGGCCCGGGTTCTGTCCCTAGTCAAGGAATTAGGTCCCACATGCCACAACTAAAATGTCCCACGTGCCACAGCCCAGTCTTGGCACAGCCAAATAAATAAATAAATAAAGACTGCTATTCCTTCCAGAACAAAACCACAGGATCCTGTCCCCAAACAGCTGAGATGCGTATCAAAGGGATGAGTTCAGTGAGCCCAGCCTCTTGCATCTTCCCACATATAGAAAAGTGCTAAATTCATTCACTTGAGATATCTGGCTTTCTTTTAATTAACAATAATCTTTGATGTTCTGACTACTTGCCCTTTGTGCAAAACTTCTATATAACCTGGCTCCCCCCTCACCTCAGAGCAGTTCCCTCAGGTTTTCTTGAGGTGCTGTCTCCCTGTTTTGAATCCTAAAAATTCCTGCTGAAGAAAACGTAACTCTAAACTTTTAGGTTGTGCATAATTTTTAAGCCAGCACTTTACTGTCTTTAAGGGGAAGGCAATGGCACCCCACTCCAGTACTGTTGTCCAGAAAATCCCATGGATGGAGGAGCCTGGTGGGCTGCAGTCCATGGGGTCGCTAAGAGTCAGACACGACTGAGTGACTTCACTTTCACTTTCCACTTTCATGTGTTGGAGAAGGAAATGGCAACCCACTCCAGTGTTCTTGCCTGGAGAATCCCATGGACGGAGAAGCCTGGTAGGCTGCAGTCCATGGGGTCGCACAGAGTCGGACATGACTGAAACGACTTGGCAGTTACTGTCTTTAAAGGAATAAAATTATTTGTACCATATGTAATAAATACTTCTTAGGGGCTTCTGTGGTGGCTCAGATGGTAAAAAATCCACCAGCCAATGCAAGAGATTTGGGCTTGATCCCTAGGTTAGGAGGATGCCCTGGAGAAGGAAGTGGCAACCCACTCCAGGACTCTTGCCTGGGAAATCCCATGGACAGAGGTCTCAGAGAGTCAGCCACAACTGAGTGACAACAGCATCTGCAACAACAACGGCCTCTGCTTAAACTTGCTCATGTCCCGTCCATCACCTTATCTGTCCAAGGAGAAGGTTTTGTGTAGACCTGGGAAGATGTGTATTCTGGTTCCATTGGGTGGAATGTTCTATATATGTCTCTTAATTTAATTTGGTCTAAAGTTTGGTTTAATTCCAACATGTCATTCTTGATTTTCTGTTTGGATGATCTATCCATTGCTGAGAGTGAGATGTTGAAACCCCCTACATTGTTGTAATGTTGTCTATTTTTTTCCTATAGATCTGTTATTATTTGCTTAAAATACTTAGGTGATCCAATGTTGTTTTATATATTTGCATATGTGTGTGTGTTTATGTATATTTTTTGATGTATTAACCCTTTGTCATACAATGACCTCCTTTGATGTTTGTCATCGTTTTTTCTTAAAGTCTGTTTTGTCTGATATAAGAATTACTATGCCCCCTTTCTTTCTGTTTTCATTCCTGTGAAATACCTTTACCTATCACCTTCATTTGAGCCTTTGTATATCCTTAAATCTGGGGTGAGTTTCTTGTAGACAGCATATAGTTGGGTCTTTTTTTTTTTTTTTAAGCATCTGTGTCTTCTTATTGGTGAACCCACTCTATTTGCATGTAGACTGGGTATTGATATGTAAGAGCTGACTCCTGCCATCTGAGTGATTGCTTTCTGGTTGTTTTTTGTCTCCATTGAGTCCCTTCCCCTTTGTTTCTGCCTACTTTTGTAAATTGGTGGTTTTTCATCGTGGTATTGTTTCCCCTTTCTATATTTCTTGCATCTACTCTAGATTTTTACTGTGGTTACCATGGAGCTTACATTAAAATTTTATACCTAAAACAGTTTGTCTTGTGCTGATTCAACCTGTCTTTATTAGCCAATAAAGTGGCTCTGCCATTTAACTCTTCCTCTGTAATAGTTTGAGGTTCCAGTTCTCTCTTTTATGCTGTGTGTTTGGTAATAAGGTATATTAGCTGTAGTTACTTTTAGTCATGAGAGAGTCAGTTCCTAGGCAGGTTGATAAGGAGTCTAGGGGTTCCCAAGGAGAGAGGGATCTGGAATTCTCAAGGAGGAAGAAAGGACAAACTTTTTTTTCTTTTTCCACATTTCTTAGGATTATATAACAATAATGTATCCTGCCTAAGGACAGTCTTTGGATTCAACCTTCTGTTATCTTAAAATGTTAATTATGGGAGTAGACCTGGTCTTTACAAGGATGTATCTTGCCTGAGGACAGTGTTATCTTAAAATGTAAATTATGGGAGTAGGTCTGAGGAGGTCTTTACAACCTCCAGACATTCTTTGGATTATATAACCTCATTGTTAACACTAGCAAGCGGGTACTCTTTCTGCCCCCTTGTGATGCCTATGTCAGAAGCTTTATCTCCTTTATACTTTAATAAAACTTTATTACACAAAAGCTCTGAGCGATCAAGCCTCGTCTCTGGTCCCAGATTGAATTCTTCTCCTCTGGGGGCCAAGAATCCCGGTGTATTCGCGTGATTCAACAACAACCTTTCAGTCATCCTTTCCTTGAACCTTTATACTTGAAGCTGTTAATATACCATTCTTCTAAGTAATTGGAATTAACTAAATCTGACTATACATTTTTACCTGACCTAGTGTGTTATATACTTTTGTGTGTGTTCATGTGTTATTTTGCATCTTTTTTATTCTGCTTGAACTTCTTCAGCATTCTTTGCAAGGCAGGTCTGGTGGTGATGAATGCCCTCAGCTTTTCCTTAGGAAAACCTTTATTTTCCCTTCATATTTGAAGGATAAGTTTGGTGAATAGAGTTTTCCTGGTTGGCAATTTT
Organism: Bos indicus x Bos taurus; assembly: GCF_003369695.1. Lineage (NCBI taxonomy): Eukaryota > Metazoa > Chordata > Mammalia > Artiodactyla > Bovidae > Bos > Bos indicus x Bos taurus. The sequence continues at coordinate 32,983 of NC_040079.1, read as the reverse complement.
TATTGCTCTACCCTCTGAATATTCATTTTACTCTCTCCTGGCCTGTAGTTTTCTTTTGAGAAATACCCTGATAATCTTGTGGGGTTTCCTGTGTCAGTTATAGTCATCCCTGTAAGTAAATCAGACATTCCTATTTTAGATAGGAAAATTTAATAAGTATTTTGTAACAACAGTAAGGAAAATTGTCATGGTCTGGGCACTGGTTGGAAAAGAATTTCCTGACATGAGACAGAGTGAGAGGGAAATAAAGTTTATTAGAGTGGGAGACGCTATTACAACAGCGGGCCAACTCAAGAGAGAACCGTCTTTGAACAGGGGCCCTTAGTCCAATTTTATACCCAGGGTACAGGGAGCAGGATAGGGGTCTTGCGGGTCATTGCTGATTGGATGAGAAGGGGGTGTGGGGCGGAGAGTAAGGCAAAGACCTTCTCCCTATGGGCTAGGAGGGGAGACAGGTTGTACTGCTCAGGAGGACCTGAAATCCGTTAGTAGTTACACCATGGGGGAGGGAAGGACGACCAGGGTCTGGTTCTCGTTCCTGTATTCCATTCCCCCTTGGTTTTCTCTGCTCTTCCGTCCTTGGGTCTCCACCTTCCTCCCTCTCTTTATTTTTAGGGCCAATTCTTTGGCCCCTTTTGATACCCTGCTCACGTCTAACTATCTACCTAATTCCCTTCTCAGGCATTTGGGAACCCGGTCTCAGGGGAAAGGGGTAGTGACCACTCTGGCTTCTTCAGGCTGGAGGGGCATCATGGCGCTCTAGGTTCCCTTTGCCTTCTCTCTGCCAGGATGCATTTACAGAAGGAGATGAGGGCCCATGGAACGATAAGGCAACTTGTTTCAGCGTTGTCTGAGTGTTGGCCAGGGAGTATTCTTGTCAAACTGTCACTTGGAGATTTGTTGTATTCTAGAAGAAACAAACTTAACAAGAAAGTTAAAGATACATGGCCCAAAGATTGAGAGAAGCAGAAAAGCTCCCGAGGAGTTAGCCAGGAGAACCAGGGCCAGACATTTGGTCATGACATTAGTGTTTCTCTGGGTGCAAGAAGAGGTGAGAAGCTGGGCTCATAAAAACCTTTACCTGAAAACATCCGACTCTCGGAAGGCCAGTTCTTGGTTTTTCTCAGAGCACAGAGTGCCTTATTTCTGATCTCCACCCTGAACTCCTTTCAAGGTCAGCAGCTTGCAGTGGTCATGATGTAATCTTTGTAGAGACAGCTGGCAAGGGCCAACTTCCAGTCAGCAGGGTCCCTTCATAACCACATGTTTGACCATGCTTTGGGGGCATTTCAGGGCCCTCGTGTCTCAGGTCTAATGAATATTCCATTGACAGGCCACTGTGTGCTGTTACTAGACCAGACCTTGCAAGTAGCAAAAGTCTCAGGACCATACCTGTCTTACTAGCCTCTTGGCCCAGGAGAATATTCCCTCTTGTTGCTTCTTTCCATATCTAGAGTTACATTATTACATTCATTGATCTCATTAGTTCAGTTCAGTTCAGTTGCTCAGTCGTGTCCCACTCTTTGCGACCCCATGAATCGCAGCACACCAGGCCTCACTGTCCATTACCAACTCCCGGAGTTCACTCAAACTCACATCCATCGAGTCAGTGATGCCATCCAGCCATCTCATCCTCTGTCGTCCCCTTCTCTTCCTGCCCCCAATCCCTCCCAGCATCAGAGGCTTTTCCAATGAGTCAACTCTTTGCATGAGGAGGCCAAAGTACTGGAGTTTCAGCTTTAGCATCATTCCTTCCAAAGAACACCCAGGACTGATCTCTTTTAGAATGGGCCGGTTGGATGTCCTTGCAGTCCAAGGGACTCTCAGGAGTCTTCTCCAACACCACAGTTCAAAAGCATAAGGAACTGCATATCAGCATTTTATCACGTCAGTCACACATTTAGTAATGTAAGAAACAATCTTCTGAAACAAGCAACATGGAAAATAATATAGCTAGCAGGTATTAGTAAGGTCACAAGCAAGAATTTAAGTCAAGAACTTTCACTAGGTACAGCCCAGTATACCCCAGGTCATCTGACACAGTTAAGTGATTATAGCCAGGTGTTAATCTCCTGGTTGTACATCATGGAGGATCTGACCTTTATCCAAAGATTGGTTACTAAGATAAGCTTTAGAAAAAAACGTAGAGTGTCCTTTCAAATAACTTAACTAATTAAACCTTTTAGCAATATAACATAACAGCAAGAAACTATCTCAGAAGTGGGTCATGGTAAACACAGACCTTAACTAAGAAAACTAGAACTTAATATTAAGTGCAATACATATATATATATATATATAGATAGATAGATATAGATATATATATGTTTTGTCCAGAGAAGGCAATGGCATCCCACTCCAGTACTCTTGCCTGGAAAACCCCATGGACGGAGGAGCCTGGTTGGCTGCAGTCCGTGGGGTCGCTAAGAGTCAGACACGACTGAGCAACTTCACTTTCACTTTTCACTTTCATGCATTGGAGAAGGAAATGGCAACCCACTCCAGTGTTCTTGCCTGGAGAATCCCAGGAACGGGGGAGCCTGGTGGGCTGCCATCTATGGGGTCGCACAGAGTCTGACACGACTGAAGTGACTTAGCATATTTTTTGTCATTGTGAGGGCATTAGCCCTGAAGCCAGGGAAGGCTTTAACCCATCAAATAAAAATGAGGTTTGTCAGGGAGCCGGGAAAAGCCAAATGACCTCCTTGGATTTCCCATAGCCCTGACTCCTTGATTTACAGCTACTGTTCATGCATTTTTAATTCCTCATTTTAGGAGTAGATTGTTGCCATGTTTTAAGGATGTCAGAATGGCAAAAGTCTAACAGTGAAGCGTTATTTTTTTGTGGAGGCAGAATGAGCTTTTACATGTTCCAAAATCTTAAATAACGCTTATTTACTTTACCAAAGTAAGAAAAGATTTTAAAAACAAATATAAATCACTTAAAGGCAAAGAAATTCATAATCTGTTTTTGAAAGCCTCATTCTAAGAACACTTTGTTCTCTTAACATAGACAGTAGACTAAATCCCAGTCTGGTACCAGCTTACCAGATAACAAACAAACAAAATGTGCTTAACGGTGAATCTTAGAAGTCTTTTCCATAAATCTTGAAGTAGCAGTATTCTTGCAAAGGCATCAGAATGAAGCCATAGAAGGCATGCTTAAAATCTGATTAAATTGCAATTGACAAAGTAGCCTGGTCATTGCTGTGATATGTAACACTTTAATATGATAACTAGAATTATAACTGACAACATTTTACCAGGACATATCAGATTTTCATGAATTTCACATAATTTCTAGGATATCTATATTAGTAACATCAACCATACAATATAACCTGACAAGATTCACTACTCCTCCAAGAGTACTTCCCATGTAATTTAACATGGCAAATGAACTCAGGTAGTTTAATATCTCTCTTTGGGATGTCTCAGGGACCCTCTGAAGCACCCCAAAGTTAGCTAGACGTCAAATGATTTAGGAAATGTTTTCAATAAATATCAAACGGGTTTATAACACTCAGTTGAATAGGATCATATAAGTCGCTATGAAACAATAGCTACTCACTTAGCCAAAGTTAACAAAGATTTCAAAGGTAAACGTAGATCACTTCAGAGATAAAGAAACTTAAAATCCATTATCAAAGGCAGTTCAACATCTCAAGAAAACTTGTATTTATGCACAAAACTCTTCCCTTGGGGTCCACTTCCCATAAAACCTCATCACGTTCTGTACCCATTACTTTGTTCTCCTGCCTGAAACAGCCACCTGTAAGTCAGACCCACTTCCTTCTCCCTTCATAAAATGTAATTTCATGTCTCATATCTTTTTTACTGAAAACACACATCTTACTTTCCTTAAGCAACCAAGAACTGGCCTTTATATTAGCATTCTATAGATTGGTGAACATAATTACCAGTGATAATTTCTAAAGAAAATTCTATAGAACATCTCAGGATGGTATCAAACATTATTCATTAATAGTCCAAAATCTCTAGTTTCTCTCTAAGAGGAAGTTAGTGTTCAGTAATGAATGTTTCAGAATCTTATTTTATTTGGAAATGACCTAGCTATTCAATAAGCTTCTGTCACTTAGTTTAGCACCCCCCTAGAAATTCAAGTTGAGAAGGCAATGGCAGCCCACTCCAGTACTCTTGCCTGGAAAATCCCATGGGGTCACTAAGAATCGGAAATGACTAAGCGACTTCCCTTTCACTGTTCATGTTCATACATTGGAGAAGGAAATGGCAACCCACTCCAGTGTTCTTGCCTGGAGAATCCCTGGGACGGGGGAGCCTGGTGAGCTGCTGTCTATGGGGTCACACAGAGTCGGACACGACTGAAGCAACTTAGCAGCAGCAGCAGCAGCAGAAATTCAAGTTATCCCAATCTGGAGAGACTATTTTAGACAGACATTCTTAAAATATAATTATTCTTAATCAGATCAGATCAGATCAGTCACTCAGTCGTGTCCGACTTTTTGCGACCCCATGAATCCCAGCACGCCAGGCCCCCCTGTCCATCACCAACTCCCGGAGTTCACTCAATGACTCACGTCCATCGAGTCAGTGATGCCATCCAGCCATCTCATCCTCTGTCGTCCCCTTCTCCTCCTGCCCTCAATCCCTCCCAGCATCAGAGTCTTTGCCAATGAGTCAACTCTTCGAATGAGGTGGCCAAAGTACTGGAGTTTCAGCTTTAGCATCATTCCTTCCAAAGAAATCCCAGGGCTGATCTCCTTCAGAATGGACTGGTTGGATCTCCTTGCAGTCCAAGGGACTCTCAAGAGTCTTCTCCAACACCACACTTCAAAAGCATCAATTCTTCGGCCTTCAGCCTTCTTCACAGTCCAACTCTCACATCCATACATGACCACAGGAAAAACCATAGCCTTGACTAGACGAACCTTTGTTGGCAAAGTAATGTCTCTGCTTTTGAATAGGCTATCTAGGTTGGTCATAACTTTCCCTCCGAGGAGTAAGCGTCTTTTATTCTTAATAGTTTATCTAAAAGTTCATATCTCATTTACATTTTTTACAAGTTTTTTTTTCCTAGAGGTACTTTCCTTGTTGACAAACTTGTAACAGATATAATAATATAACAATATTTAACTTATAATAAACCTAGGCACAATTAAAATATTATGCTTAATGTTAATGACTCTTAGACATGTCTATATTAGATTAGCAAACAAACATTAGTACTAGGTATTTAATATTGAATATTTCCCAGTTCACGTGAATCTGATATTCATTTAGGTTAATTTCTCTTGTTTTTAGAGTTGTCTGATTTGTAAGTAGTTATTTTCCTTTGAAGTGAAGTGAAGTCTCTCAGTTGTGTCCAACTCTTTTCAATGGCATGGACTGTAGTCTAACAGGCTCCTCTGTCCATGGGATTTTCCAGGCAAGAATACTGGAGTGGGTTGCCATTTCCTTTCCCAGGCGATCTTCCCGACCCAGGGATTGAACCCGGGTCTCCTGCATTGTAGGCAGATGCTTTACCATCTGAGCCACCAGGGAAATGTGACCCTCAAATCTATGGCCAGCTGGCTTTCAACCAGCATCCTGAAAGGACAGTCTTTCAACAAGTGGAGGTGGAACAACTAGAGAGACGTTAAGTGAAACACACCAACCAACTCCCCCAACCCTTCCTTTAAGAACTTTTATTCTTCAACTTTTCTTTGGCCAATTAAATTAGAACTCATTTACCATTTTGGCAATATTATTAAAACAAACAAACAAACACAAGACATACACTGAGACATACATAAATTGAGACAGACAGACAGAAATCTCATAGTTTTCCACTTGACATTTAAAATGTCTCTTTGACCGCCCCCCACCCCCCGCCATTTTTTTGAAGTTCTAATTTGCCCAAGGCTGAGGTCTCAGGCAAAGTGGGCTGTGTATTTCAGGGACATGAAAAGGGTTAACTTCAAGCTTTTCCCTAGGCAGTCTTTTTAACAAACTTATTGTTTTTAATTGCATTTGCAAATAGAACTGGTTTTGCAGTTTCCAAGAAAAAAAAACTTTCAGTTTAACCAGTTTTCTCCGGAGTCTAAAGATCATCATGGCCATCCTGTGTCCTAAAGTCACCTTTCCTTTCTGTAGTCATAGTTTTATACCTAAATTATATGTCAAATAGTGCTCAAATTGACTCTGCTGTCAGGGGCAGATCAGCTGATACAAATCGTGGATTGTCCCTCTGGTGGGAAGGGAGGTCTTTGTCCCATCAGAAGGATCTGAAGGGTTAAGGGAATTTGCAGGAGTGGGGGAAGCTTGGTCCTTCCCCACCCTGAGAAACAGGAGTAGTTACAAGGGAATTCTTTAGGATGTTCAGGGGTGGGGGAAGCTTGGTTCTCTCCCGACCTGAGAGATAAGCATAGTTAGAAGGGGATCTTCAGAATGTTAGGAGAGCTTTTGATCCTTCAGGCTTTTGAATATAGGAGAAAGACCTGGACCAAAGGGAACCTCAGAATCCTCTCCAAGAGATCATGTGGGCATGAAAAGTCAAGTAGGGGTCATCTAGGAAACCTGATGGAGAGAGACAGAGGGGGACCGGAGACAGGGAGGCAACAGGAAGACATGCGGCATGAGTCCCTGAGACCCAGATTCCGACTGAGGGCCCCGAAGGACTGAACATAAGGAGATTCTAAGTTCTCTCACTGCTTTTGGCAAAAGCTAGTGTGCCTTTCAGAGGCCATTTTTTGGGGTCCCCCATGGTGCAGGAGTGCAGCTGGGAGGAGCTACCGCATGTCCAAGATCAGAGGCGGAAGCTAAGAGGTGCTACCTCATGTCCGAGGTAAGGAGCAGTGGCTGTGCTTTGCTGGAGCTGCCGTGAAGAGACACCCCACGTCCAAGGTAAGAGAAACCCAAGTAAGATGGCAGGCACTGAGAGAGGGCATCAGAGGGCAGACAGACGGAAACCACAATCACAGACAGCTAGCCAATCTGATCACACGGACTACAGCTTGTCTAACTCAATGAAACTAAGCAATGCCCGGTGGGGCCACCCAAGATGGACGGGTCATGGTGGAGAGGTCTGACAGAATGTGGTCCACTGGAGAGGGGAATGGCAAACCACTTCAGTATTCTTGACTCGAGAACCCCATGAACAGTATGAAAAGGCAAAAAGATAGGATACTGAAAGATGAACTCCCCAGGTCCGTAGGTGCCCAATATGCTACTGGAGATCAGTGGAGACATAACTCCGGAAAGAATGAAGGGATGGAGCCAAAGCAAAAACAACACCCAGTTGTGGATGGGAATGGTCTTAGAAGCAAGGTTCGATGCTGTAAAGAGCAATATTGCAGGGGAACCTGGAATGTTAGGTCCATGAATCAAGGTCCACTGGAAGTGGTCAAACAGGAGATGGCAAGAGCGAACATTGAGTTGGACTATAAAGAAAGCTGAGCACCGAAGAATTGATGCTTTTAAACTGTGGTGTTGGAGAAGACTCTTGAGAGTCCCTTGGACTGCAAGGAGATCCAACCGGTCCATTCTGAAGGAGATCAGCCCTGGGATTTCTTTGGAAGGAATGATGCTAAAGCTGAAACTCCAGTACTTTGGCCACCTCATTGGAAGAGTTGACTCATTGGAGAAGAGTTGACTCATTGGAAAAGACTCTGATGCTGGGAGGGTTTGGGGGCAGGAGGAGAAGGGGACGACAGAGGATGAGATGGTTGGATGGCATCACCAACTCAATGGACATGAGTTTGAGTAAGCTCAGGGAGTTGGTGATGGACAGGGAGGCCTGGTGTGCTGCAGTCCATGGGGTCACAAAGAGTCAGACACGACTGAGCAACTGAACTGAACTGAGTTTGTATTTGGGCCAGGCCTTTTGCAGGGCTAAATTTTCTAGTTTCTGAGAATGTAGCCAAGGGGTGAGTCTGAGAGAGGCTCCCAGGATGTACCAGAGCTCACTCTCAGCCTATCTGCCATAGAATGGGGTACTGAGGGTCACCGGCTGACAGAAAAGCGTCCCTTTTGTCCCAGTGATCTCCCCGTGTGACTAATGCACGGAAATGGCCGACCGACCCAACAGTCGTGCCCGACAGTGAGAGGTGACCCCTAAGAACCGTGCAGCTAGGGCACCGTGTGACCTGGGGAGAGACAGATTCCATACTTTTCACAAGTGCAAGGGGAACATTCTCCAAAACTGACCATATGTTAGGCCAGAAAATAAGTCTACTCTAAATAGACTCAAATCATACAAAGGAACTTTTTCCTGTCACAATGCAATGAAGTGAAAAATTAATAGTAGAAGGAAAAGTGGGAAAATCCACAAGTTTGTGAAGATTAAACACACTCTTAAATAACCAGTAGGCTAAAAAATAATTAAAAAAAGGAACTTAGAAAATACCTGGAGACAAATCAAACTATAAACAGAACATACCAACATGTATGGGATTCTGCAAAAACATTACCAACAGTGAAATGTAAAGCTGGAATGCATACATTAAAAAGAAAGCTCAAATAAGCAACCTATCTTTACACCGAGGCAGAAAAGGGAGAGCAGACCAAACTCAAAGCTAGAAGAAGGAATGAAAATAGTAAAGATTAGCTCTCAGATAAATATACAGAAGAGGAAAACCAAAGAAATCAATTTTAAACAAAAGGTACTTCAAACAGGTCAACATAAGTAACAAATCTTTAGATATACTGACTAAGAAAAAAGACAACTCAAATCAGCAACAAAGAGGAAACATAACTGCTGATATGAGAAAATAGCACAGTAAGGGAGAGCTCTGAGCAGCTGAGCGCTGTGAGATGGAATAACCTGATGCAATTCTGTTATTTAAGCCTCAGTCTGTGATATTCTATCCTGGCAACCCTAGCAAACTAGCACAGCTTTATCCTCTTTCTTGCAAATAAAAGTTATGAAAATATAAAGTATCCGAAAGGAGGAAAAGAGACAAGGACGAACTACCTAGGGTGTTGAGAAAAATCTTTTTCTTTGTTTCTTACCAAAGTTAAAATAAAAACATCAAAACCACCATAAAAACTCATAAATAGACATTTTAGAGAAGCCAAACAACAACCGTGGTAAAACAAACCAGAAAGTCATTCAGCTGATAAAAACTGTAAAATAATATAGTAAAATAAAAACAGTAAAATGCATTTTATTCTTGGAGGTTTTAAAAATTCAATTTATTGAAAATTCCAAAGACATTATAATACAGGCACATGATTCAAGATACTGAAAATATAGTTTGCCTTAATCTGTGCCCCCTGTCATTCAGCCTGTGTGTCCAGGGCCATCTGCCTCCACAGGTAGTATTTTGTTTCTTACAGATCCTTCTAGAGTTCCTTGTAAGCAAACATGAAAATATATTTCTCCTTCATGCCCTAATTCAAAACATAAATAGTGGCATATTAAGCATGGTGTTTTTTACATGTTCCTTTTATTTATTTGACAATGCCTTGGAAGTTGTCCTCTATCAGGACATAATTTCCTGCAGAGCAGTGCACTGAGTGGATGATGTAGTAGTATAATACTTCTTGCCCATCCACTTTGGGGTGAACACTGATATGCAGCAATCTGTTTATATTACAAACAATGCTGCAATGGAGAACTGTGACCTGTGCTCTTCTGCTGCTAGCAAGTGTAGGATATATTTCTAAAGGATTTGTAACCTGGAGTATTTGTAACTGCGAGAGCATTTGATAAGATGCTACCAGTAAGATCCTTCTGAGCCAGCAATGAGCCTTTCTCTTTAAACTGCAACTTCTCCATCACACCACCCCCCACCTGTGTTTAAAACTGCTTTCCAACATTTTCTAACCTTCAGAAACCCTCTACAGTCTTTCCTATCATCAGCACTGCCCTTTATTCTTGGTGCAGTTACAACCTCACCAGGTACATACCTGTTGTCTCCACTCTTCTCTGGGTCCATCTCTGCTCAACTCACTCCATTAGAGCTGGAGCCAATGTGGCCAGATAACTCCTTGAGTGTAGAGAAATGGTTCATGGATGATCTGAGCCAGGGAGCCTGGTGCCCAGGAGAGAGGGAGTGTCCATAAGGGGTGTAACTGGGGAGAAGGAAAGGTATATTAGGTTTGATCCACGGTAATTTTTCAGGTGAAGATTCTATAGAGCCCAGACATGGGAGCAGGAGTCTTGGTTGGAGAATTTGTACTTGGGAATTTGTACCAAATATCACAGCTAAAATGGGAAGTGCAGACTCCAAAGGGAACAGCATGTGAGTGAGTCTGCTGCGAACCTGCTGTGAGTGCCAGGGAGAGACACACAAGGGAACAGGATGCAGAAGAGAGGCAGGAAGGCAACAGCAGGCATTCCAAAAGGAAGGAGAGAGCGTCATGGCAATAAGGACGTGTCACAGAAGCATGTGCCACAGAAGGGTGGCGGTAAATGGAAAAGGGATCAGAAGTCATTAATAAGTCCTGGCAAGTTGCTTCATGAGAGGCTAAGGGCAGAATCAGACCATAGGATACAGTGAAAAACAGACAAAATTTGTAGGTAAAACCCGTTCATGTTCAAATCAAGATTTTGTTAAAATGTTCTTTTAAGGAACATAGAAATACAATCTCAGATGGGAGGACATTGAAGTCTAGGTGATGGCTGACAGAATGATTCCCTGCCTAGAAGAGATGCCATCAGCAACAGTTCTGTGCTGAGTCGGGCAGAGAGCCCATGACACCGGCAGACAGATGTGATGGGAGACACGTGTGGAAAAGGCTGGTGACTGGAGGTCTTCAGGGAAGAGGGGGTTCTTGCAGACTACATGTGCCAGTGTGCAGATAACATCAAGAGGGAGCTATTTGGGTCTTAGGAATTACTTAACCTGAAAAAAATTACTTAAACTGAATTTTAAATTCGCACCATGTAAAGTGCAATGGCTTCCCTGGTGGTTTGGGTCGTAAAGAATCTGCCTGCAATGCCGGAGGCACAGGTTTGATCCCTGGGTCAGGAAGATCCTCTGGAGAAGAAAATGGCAACCCACTCCAGTATTCTTGCTTGGAGAATTCCATGCACACAGGAGCCTGGCGGGCTACAGTCCATGGGAAAGCATGGGAAGAATAAACCCAGCAACGTGAGGAAGTGTGCTGTGTGCTCGGTTTTTCACCAGGACAAAGCCTGCCAGCTTTGGATCAACCCCTTTTGTCTCTGAACTTTTCTTGTATTTTAGTGTCTTTCTCTTTTATAATTTAAAGGCCACATTCCTTAAACTTTCCAACCAGTTTTCCTGGTGGGCTTTCTCCCATGGAAGTAGGACTTCTAGGCATGGGTTCTGTGTTTCCTTTCTACATAAACTTCATAAAAAGCCCAACATTTTTTTTGAGGCAACAGTTCTGCAAACTGTAGAAATAAATTTATTTTGGTCCATACTGGCCAAGACTACAAAAATTGCTCCTCAGTCTCCTGAGTTTAAAATAGGCTCTGTGGTACCATCAAGGTTCCTGCTGATCTCAGATCCTGTGATCTTGCTGGTGCCTTGACTACTGCATGCACTCTGTCGGACTGCCAGGGCCCTGCGTCATCCATCTGTGTGGGCACGTGGCATCGACGTGCTGTATTTATGTGAGAAGTATTCAGAGCAGGATCAAATCCCAGGATCAGGGACTGGCAGCACTGAGCTAGCACTGACTCCGCCCCCCCCCCTTCCCTACGTGTGCGCTCACTCATGTCAACTCAGCCCCCATGTGTTTCCACCCTCCAAGTTGGTGCCCATCTCAGGGCCTTTGTCCCTGCTCTTCCCTCTCCTAGAATGCCGTTGTCCTAGAGCTTAAAGTGGCTGCTGTTTTCTGCTCACCTGGATGGCAGCTCAGATATTAACCTCTCGGATGAGCATCCTTGGACCAGCCTGTCTAATGCTGGTGTTTCCCCTTTACCATCCCTCGTGACCCTGATGTTTCCCATCAGTGTTTTTAGTCACTAAGTCACGTCTGACTCCTGCGACCCCAGGGACTGCAGCCTGCCAGGCTCCTCTGTCCATGGGATTTCCCAGGCAGGAATACTGGAGTGGGTTGCCATTTTCTTCTCCAGGGGATTTTCCTGACCCAGAGATTGAACCCATGTCTCCTGCTTCGCAGGTGGATTCTTTACCACGGAGTCACCTGGAAAGCTCAGTTTTTTCTTTATAATGCTAATCAAAACTTTTTCCCCAATTAAAATTTTTATGTATAAGAGTCTGTGTACTCCAGAAAGCCACAGGAGGTCAGGGTCCCTATCTGTTCATTTATTAATGTGCCTCCAGTGATTACAATTCTCAGTTGATAAGTATTTATTGAGTAATGAATACAAGAGCCTTAAAGGTGCCTTTAATTCAAATTCATGGATTAGAAATGAGAAGTGAGCTACCAAGTGTTCTGCAAGTGGTCACCTCAAACCAATCCAGAGATAGTGAACTGCACACTTTAGAGCAGAATGAACTGCTAGTGGCTGAAAAAGAAGGTGGACACTGGGATTCAGGTCAAAAAAATTCTCCACAATATAAACCATAGGAAAATTTAGTGTGACTTATTAGACCAACAGATCTTATGAAAACAGGAGCAAAAATGGCCTCAGTGACTTGATATACCTTAAGGATTCAAACTCAGAGACTCCTAAGACCTTACCCAGGATTTATTGGCATAAAGTTCTTCTGGGGGGGAAAAAGCCATCTAAGCAGGTCTCCTGATATTTCATTTTAACATGTTCATGAGCAAAACAAAGAATATGAAACAAAAGACACCTTCAAGCCTGTGTGGTTAGGCAATTTTAAATTATTGATTCAAAAGTATAATTTTCTCTTGAAATGTGATTTCTGCTTCTAAATACAAGGAGGAGTGTCTGGACTTCCTCACCTACTATTGGTAATTAGAAAGCTGAACAAAACACATGAAATGAACCTTGAGTCAGAATGCTTGGCCAGAGGCAACCTGGAAACCAACCCCATCACCATAAAATCTGAGACTGCAGGTCACGTGGCAGACAAGTCCCCCGGGCTTCCTCACCCTGCTGCTGTCCTCCTGGGTGCCCTTCCCAATCAAGTCTCTTGCTTTGTGTCAGCACGTGTGAGCCCACTCTAGGGCCCTGGAAAGGGTTCCCCTTTCTGCAACGATAAAAGCAACAGCATCTAGACTTGCTCTCCTACTGTTGGGAATTAGAAAGCTGAACAAAATAGGAAACGGTTCTCAGACCCTGAACAGCAGGCAGTTAGGGTTCTAGGGCTAGGTTCCTCCAGTGAAGGTGAGCACACATGTCAACCTGATGACTCCGCAGCTCTCTGCCTTCAGGCGGTTTTCATGCTGCAGCTGCAGGCAGAGGAACCATAAACATTCTGGTAAAAATCTGAATTGAGAACACTGGTGAGCTGGGAGGCCATGGAGGCTATAATCTGTGTGGTAGCGCATCAAAGAGGAGGGAGCTACTCAGAGAAAAAGTTCCGCAACTGCTTATGCTATGCCATGCTAAGTCACTTTAGTCGTGTCCGACTCTGTGCGACCCCATAGACAGCAGCCTACCAGGCCCCCCTGTCCCTGGGATTCTCCAGGCAAGAATACTGGAGTGGGTTGTCATTTCCTTCTCCAATGCATGAAAGTGAAAAGTGAAAGTGCAGTCGCTCAGTCATGTCTGACTCTTAGCGACCCCAGGGACTGCAGCCTAGCAGGCTCCTCCTTCCATGGGATTTTCCAGGCAAGAGCACTGGAGTGGGTGCCATTGCCTTCTCCACCACAACTGCTTAACGATCCCTTTAAGTCTATCGAATATCAGTATGAAGAGACACAGGTGAGATTCCATAATGAGTAATAGCATAAAACATTGGTCTCACAAGCAAAAAAACAATTCCTTCTACGTTAAATTTTTTTTCAAAATACGGCAATTAAATGAAGGCTAGTGCACAGTACACACATAAATGGATGTTTCTAGAAAGCAATTTTTTAAAAGACATTAATAAACCTCTTGTCATTCCAATTTTAGAATTCTAAAAAAGTGAAAAAATGTGGCTATATGTCTTTGCATGCAAAAGGCATTCAAATAGCTTTCGTATTCTTTTAATTTTTTTTTTAATTGGTGGAAAGTTGTTTTACCATTTTGTGTTGGTTTCTGCCATACAACAAAGCAAATTAGCCAATAATTATATATATACATGTATATATTTGTATATCACTTGCTTCTTGAGCTTCTCTCCCCTCCTTCAATAGCTTTAGTTTTAGGATGGAAAAGTTATAAGGAGCCCTACATTTAATGTCTAAATACTAAGGAAATCGTTAACAATGTCATACATGTTCCTAACTCAGTATTATCCTTCCATTATGATGTTTATGAATATTTAAAAATACCGATCAGTAAGTGCATTGAGCAGCTACCATTTGCATTGCAAGGAGTCAGCCAGCACCACTTGCATTAGGCTGAGACTAGGGGGTATGCTTAAGAGTGGTAGCAAAACATGAAGGCATGTCCTGCTCAGAGCTTGTGATGTAGGGAAGTTGGAGGCAGGCTGACAGGAACAGGGGCGCCCAAGGGATTGCTTAGAGGAACATATTCCCGCCGATTTGTTTCTAATTGGAAAGGATAAATGAGGAAACAGTCACTGACCAAGACTGGACCTTGAGGCCTATTGCTGCAGTTTGAGGGTCTGATTTTCCAGAATAGTTGCTGCGGGGAATGGGGCAGGGCCTCGTGGTTTGTAGTTTCCTCTCCTTTTACTGAAATTCTGGTCTTCAACTGAGCAGCTAGCTATTTTGTGGGTAAAGTTTATCATTAACTACACACAATGGTAATAATGACGGTAACGTCGAGTGATAACGATAATAGTAATTTTCATTATAGATTTTATCTATATGTTTCATCTAAAACCTACACCATAGCAAATTTTAAAGCACCAAAGTTGTCTGGTTATTTGGTCGACCTGTCTGCGGTGATCGCCCGGCTACAAACAGCATGAACGCCAGCGGGACAAACCCGAATCGCGGGGCGGAGAAGGCACAGCACCACCATTCCGCACTCGTTTCCTCCGAGTCCGTCGGAGGTTGCATTTCTCTCCCCTAAGCGTTCTCCCGTCCGCGCGTGCTGAGAGGTTCTCCCAGGACTGAAGACCGCGCCAGGCTCGCGTCTCCTTTTACCCTCAACGGACGGCCCTGGCCACTTTCCGGGTCTCAAACATTTGGCGCCTCTGACCACCGAGCCCGGGCAGGACTAGAGCCGCGCATTGGGCGACCTCCTTGCTCGCCCGGCTCGTTCCCTGTTGTCACACGCGGCAAGGGACCCGTGTGTGGTTCACACAAACGTCGAGCCCGCAAGGTGAACAGAAGAAACTACAGGCGTTCCCCGCGAAGAGCAGCCCGGCCTTGGACGATCGCAGAGCTTGGTGACACGACAGCTGCCGTCGGGGAGCAGATACCCCGCCGCCCGGCCCTGGTGCGGACCTGGGCCCGGGAGATCCAAGCACGGGGATCTCGGTGCCGCGGGGAGGGCCGGGCGCGCAGGCCAGAGACGCCTTGTTCCGCGGGTCCGGCCAGGCCCCACTCCGTGTGAGGACGCCCGGGATCCAGGAATGGCCGGCGGGAACCCTGCGCCGTCCGCCGACGGAGACACGGCCATTCCCAGCCGAGGCGTGAAAACCGGAAAATGTGGCCCCAGGACAAGGCTCGGGGCACCATCACTCTCCTGGGCGCAAGCGCTAACCCAGGTGTCCCCGCGGGCGGAGAAAACGTTCCGATCGCCGTACTCGCCACGCAAGCCTCACCGTTCAAGTCCAGCGGGAGCAGGACGCATCCAGGGCTGGAGACGGGGCCCAGGCGCCCCCGCCAACGAGCCCTCCAAGCACGGACTCGGCCCGGCTGGCCAAGCTCTAGAGCCTGGAGCGGGGTACCGAGGATGGGAAACGAACGCCCCTAACGGTGACCCAGGAGCCTGGCCGCCGAGCCAAAGGAACTCCGGTGCGAAGACTCTTTCCCTGCTTGCTCCAAGGCCCCGCGTATAGAAGGACGCGGAGAGATGCTGGTCGACCCCGAGCGCCAGCGACCTCACGTCGCCGCAGCGCCAGGCCATCTCACACCTGCAGAATCAATCTTCAGCAGATGCAGGCGTGCCCAGGTCACCGAAGCACCGAGTTTATCGCCGCCAGTGCTGCCGGCTTCTGGAGCTCTGCACCGCGTTCGCCGGCTGAATCGCAGCCCTTGTGAAGGTCGCCGAAGGACAGGAACGCTCTGAAAGCGGCCGCCAGGGGCGCCCGACAACCATTTCGAGCGTCCCCGGGACGAGTCGCCGGCAGGCCGCAGCGGCGCCGACCGCCCTAACGCCCGAGCTCGCCCGGGGCCTCTGCCTCGGAGGGGACTCCCCGCTCGGGACAGCGCGACGCGGCGTCGCGGAGCGGCCCAGGCGGCAGACGAGGGCGCGCGGAGAGCGGGAGGCCGCGGCGGAGAGGCCCTCCCCGCGAGATTGCAGGGCCGCAGGCCAACCTGAGCAAGGGAGATTCTGCAGGGGGCTGGGCTGTGTGAACTGTGAGCTGAAACAGCGAAAGTAAAACAGAAAGAAGGAAAGCACGGAATACGTTTTATTCTGTAATTTCAGAGTTGAGATGCTACTGAAGTACAAAAATACAAGGTTCAGAAGCCAGGAAGGAAATGACTGAAAACTTGACTATGTAATTGGTCTTTTAGTCTTTACCAAGCAAAGCCAGATGACAAGAAACGGACGTGTGAGAACATTTGTGTGTCTACGTGTATATTAAGAATGTTGATATCAGCATTACATAATAACAGAATATTTAGAAAACACGCAAGGGACCAGTTAAGTAAATTTTCAGTGCATTCACATAACACAAGATTGTCAATTCGCTTTTTGCTTTATCGCTGTTATTTAAATGAGTTAGATCTATAGGTATTGACTTGGAAAGATGTTGATGGCAAACTGTCAAATGAAAACACAAAGTTTTAGCACTTCCAGTGGTGTATATATACATATATATATACACACACACACACACATACATATTTACCTTTTTAAAAAGTGAAGTGGAAAAATGAAGAGTTAGAATAGCTAAAGCGATTTTAAAGAGTAAGAATCAAGTCTTCCCTGTAGCCTGGGAGTCTGGACAGAAAGATGTGCCAGAAACAAAGATGGGCCACACTACGTTCCTCTGCTCCCTCCTACTATAGTCTTGGGAAGGCAGCTGGCATCTCAGCCCCTGCACCTCTCTGCTCCACTAACACCCACAGCCCCTGCAGGCAATCAGAACTCTGACTCTGCAGGCCTGGGATCCCTATGTCCACAGTCTCTTCCTTCACATCAGGAGCCTGTAGCAATTCACTTGGTTTGCCCAATCATCCATGCCCAGAGCTGCTGGCTCTAACATACACCTGTGCAGTCCTTCTCCCCATAAGCTTTGAGCTGATATCCCAAGGGAAGACCATTCCCCTCACAAAACAGGTATGAACCACGGGAACAACCGGAAGTTTGCACCTGGACCCATTATACAAACTCTGTGTGCACACTCAACTCCCAAAGACACTACCCTTTCCACTGTGCTGTTTGCATGGCATGGCCATTGCTTACTTGAAGCATCCAGGCTCACTTATGTGGCAGGAAGAAATATGAAGTACACACACACACGCGCACACACACGCATGCACACACACCCACGTACAAACATAGAGGCACACACACACCCCAGGAGCTAATCTGGACTCCTGCTAGGGCTGGCAATGGCGGGAGCAGAAAAGAGATCATTGTTGCTGCTTCTCGGGTCCTCTGCGCTGGCAGACCCTGGTTGCTTTGCTGACTTCACCGTGGGGAGTGCGGGCTTGGAGCGCCCTAGTCTGCAGTTTGCTGTCCAGCACCCTGCACTATATTCGGTCCACTCTACCCTCTCTCCTCAATGCAGAGTCACCGTTAAGAAACAAGAATCGACACACATTGCATTCAACTTTTAAACTTGAACAAAGATTAAGAACACAGAGAGAAATTTAGTTATTGTGAAAAAGGTGGTGAGAAAATTTTGTTTATCTGTTTTGTAGCTACCAGAATGTTCAAATATAGTCTATAAAAGCTTAATATTTTTTAAAATTAGGAAAAGTAAATAATCCCTCCTTACTCCTTGCCCATCACCACCTCTGCCCCAGCTTCTGTCACCTGACGACATGCCTGTTCTCCTGGTCTGGAGACTTCTTTCACACTCATCACTATCCTCTATGCTCACTACACACCTGAGGCCATGGTAGCCATTCACATGGTAAATCAGGGGATTTTTCTCTAGTGAGCCTGAGGATTGTAGTTTTTTTTTTTTTTCTTTTAATAGAAACCTCTCCCATCTCTCCTCTAAAGTCACAACCTTTACAGATGCTGTAACAAGTGGGTGTGAATGACAGAAAGAGGGTGTTTCCATATCAGTCCCTGAGCTGCCATATGCCTAACAGAGTGGTGGATGTTACTGGCATTAGTATTTCCTGGGTGGTGTTAGAAGATCCAAGCTGAAAGGAGAAACTGGACAATTTGGCAAGACACAGATCAAACCTGGAATGAGAGCAAGTCCCTCTCATTGTTTCAAGGTCAAGAACTCAGCCACCACTGTGCTCCTCTGCATCCTCATGCAGAATGCTTGAAACTGACCAGATAAAGCTGAGGAGATGGAAAGAAGTCATGAGAGCCAAGCCTCTAAAGCCCTGCTAGATACTCCAGGCATGAGTCCCCAACCATTCACCTGGGGGTGACTCCTCTCACCAAACCATGGGCATGTAGAAAAATAGTGAACCCTCCTCTCTCTGGGGTCAAAGGTAAAACACTAGGGGCTGCTGCTACTGCTGCTAAGTCGCTTCAGTCGTGTCCGACTCTGTGCGACCTCATAGATGGCAGCCCACCAGGCTCCGCCATCCCTGAGATTCCCCAGGCAAGAACACTGGAGTGGGGTGCCATTGCCTTCTGCAAAAATACTATGGGCTACTCCCTGCATAAACAATGTAGTAATATTTCCATTTTACACAGAAAAAAATGAAAGTCATGAGCTTTATACTCTGATTAGACCTACTTATTCAGAGTTATTTAATTAATACTCAATTCCTATGATTTACATCAAATCCCAGGAAACCCTCACAGTGATCATTTGGGGAATCTTGACTCCACAGAACAAACACCACTCTCAAACATTTCCATAACTAATTCTTGATCAAATGCATCAGGCTTTGTTCTCTGATACCCACTGAAGTCGTTTAGAGTCCCCACCCTTCCTGCTGTGCCCTCCCCTGACCCTCTGGATGCAAGCGCCTTCAGTCATCTTGAGTCCTCCCCATGTGGGAATCAGGCAGCTTTGGAGCCCGAACCTTAGTTCTGTCATGGCCTCAGATATGTGACCAAGCCACTGTGAACCTTTTCAGTGGTGGGTGAAGCAACCTAAGGGGTCATGTCTTGGTGAAAGGTCAGGCACTCTGGTCACACAGATAAGCTCTTAAACCCCCTTGCACAGGAAAGAAACAGGAGCACATACATCATGAGTCCCCTGGTGGTTGTCACAGTCCCACAGGGAGACATGCTCATCAAATGCAGAGGAAGTTTAATTTGGGGTGAAATCTAGTTGACACCTTCAGAGGCATGGTGAAATACTACATGGATTTCTGTCCTGCTAAATATTATTGGCAGAAACATTCTTCATTTCATACTTTTTGTATAGGAAGGTATTTGTCTCTAAGGAAGGAAAATTAATTACTTTCTTCATCAAACAAATTTGTGTGCTCACTCAAAACATATTCTGATATTTAGTTGACACTCTCCATCTTCTTCAAAGTTAAGAAATATAATCATTTGTTTCATTTCACCCTGCTCATCTCCAGGTTTCCCATTTTCCCAAAAGGGTGTCCCTCCTCTGAGTACAAGTCCCACCTACTCTCTTGTCTTCATAAGAGAGCTCAGGCCTCAACCATAAGTTCGCCCTCGAAATAAATACCTCAGATGATCTAGGGGCCCCAGGAGAATGAGAAGCTATACCTAGCATGGTGAGAATCCTTGAGTTCCCTCCCCAACTAATCTGCCAAGTCTCCCCTGCTCAGGGCTATTTTCCTAAATGATGTCTGTGGGCAGCAGCTGATGTGAAAGAGAAGATTGTGCTCAGAGGCCCAGCACCACCCCATTCTGTCCCCAGCAGCTCTAATTCTGGGTCTGGTTTCTTGTTTCATTTATTTTACCATGAGGGCTCTTTCCAGCCATCCTAGGACTTCCTTTAGAGTAGTTCTTTAAAGATCCCCCAACCACCATTGACCTTGTGTGCCGTGCTATACTTCCCTTCTGAAACTAAATTCAGTTCTTTCAGAAAGATTGAGTCCGAGGACTTCCCTGGACGTGCAGTGGTTAAGAATCCACTTGCCAATGCAGGGGACACAGGTTTGATCCCCGGTTCTGGGAAGATCCCACAAGCCACAGAGCAACGAAGCCTGTGCACCCCGACCACTGAAGTGTGCGCACCCTGGAGTGGGTGCTCCACAGCAAGGGAAGCCGCCACAGTGAGAAGCCAGGCGCCGCAGTAGAGGAGCCTCTGCAGGTCACACTGCAGACAGCGGGTGTGCGGCAGTGACGGCCCGGTGCAGCCAAAAGAAATCAATCAATTAGTTACATTTTTAAAAGACTGAGTCCAGCAAAAAAAAAAAAAAAAAAAAAAAGACATTTCATTTCTCTTTATTTTCATTCTTCTTCTGACATTTTGTACCTGATTCTGTTAGGTATTTAGGATGCTTACAAAACTCCAGGTCACAGAAAAGGAGGAATTTCCAGTGTTCAGCGTCTCAGGGAACAGGCACACATCACTTCTGCTGAATAGTCCAAGGAGATGTGAGGGGAGCAATGAACCAAAAGCACCAGAAAATCCCAAGAGGAGAGCAGCGCATGGACCCCAGAGCAGCTGTCTGCGGGCTCACTCGGGGCAGCAGAGGGCCCGCAGGCTGGCCAGGCTTCCTGAGCCCCCAGACTGCTGGCGAAGGTTGCCATCTTTCAATGATTCAGACTCCCCATCAGGAAAACCAGGCCTGATCTCAGCATCTCTGACTCAGTAAATACCTTCAGGACCCACCCTGAGTCCACCTTCTCCTCCTCTCTCTCAGGCAGAATGAATCAACTGCATTCAGTGTGGGCTAGGTCGGTGATCATCCTGGGGTGCTAAGGCCAGGGCTGGCCACATAACTCACCACCTGGGGATTCTCGGGGTCATAAGAACTTACCTACTTCCTCATTCAGGGTGAGGAACAGCAGTGGCTGTCACAGGCAAGACGTCCCAATAAGGCAAAGGGACAGGAGGAGTCAAGGTGAAATGACAGGAGGTTGTCTGTGTGGGAAGCTGACCAGGGCAGCGTGGCCAGCCCTCTGTTCAGAGACAGGCAGGCGCCCTTGTCATCAGAAGCAAATGCAAATCAGCCAGGGTCTCAGGGCTGTGACTCATAGCAGGTAATGACATCATCTTCTTGGTCCCTGTACCAGATGCACACTTGTGAATCTGGGGTGGCCAAGGAGAGCCAAGCCAGGTTGAAGATTGGCCCATGGAGTCTGCAGACCTTGTCACCCACTGGGTGGAACACAGAGAGAAGGGCTGACTGGTCACCAACTCTCAGTGAGAGGGAGGCAGCAGGAAGCTTTGGCCTGAGTCTCATTCCTAGGACCTACCTACAAGGTTAAAGACTGACCTGACTGTTACTAGATTCTTTTTAACAGAAGCCCAGGGTTCCTACTATACCCAGTTTCTAATGGGCCATGGTGAAGATGGAAGAAAATGTTAGCTTCATTCCTTCTTGGATTCATTTGTAAATTCATCCAATATTTACTGGACATTTTTATCACTAGTGATAAAGAACAAAATCTCTCTTTGAGAAGCTCATTCTCTGCTGGTAATACAGAAAGTTACCCCCATCACAGGGCAGTGGAGAGTCCACTCGCTCCGCCCAGGAGTCTGGGGACCCTGACAGTCTCATAGAGGAGGGGAGGTTCAGGTGAGTCTTTAAAAGTGAGGCTTTTTTTACCTGGAGGTGGAGGCAGCTCATGTGAAGAACGGGAACGTTTGTGAAAATGAACCTCATCCCCACCCCCACCCCTGCCTTCTCCTCTCAGGTGCTGGACCACATGGCACCCCGGGCTGTTCTTTGAAATCCCAACACCCCCTCAGTCACAGAGCATTTCCTTTCTCTCTGATTCCCCTGAAACACGCTTCTCTTCCAGTGACAGACAGCTCATTCCTCCATTGGCTTCAAGCCTTTACTTAAATGCTCCATCCTGGGGGAGAGATCCCACACCACACACGGAAGGCATCAGCTCTATCCTTCTCTTCCACTTGTCCTGCTCTCTCTCTCTCTCTCTTATTTCTTGCATCTCTGACAGCCTCTAGGGATGGGGCTGTGGGTGAAGGGAGATGTGGGGAGAGGGTAGGGTGCTATCTTCTCTCCACAGGCTTTGCTGGAAAAGAAGCTGTTTTTCTTCAGAGACAAGACATGAATATAAACTGCAGGTAAGTTGGAACTTAAATTGAAGATATTAATAAATTAAACATTAAGTGTGAAAGACAAAAAACATGAAACCTTTTGGAGCATACCTAACAGAATGCTATTATGATGTCTAGGGGATGAAGAACTTCTTTAAAAAGCCAAACAAACAGGTAAGTAAAAGATGGATAAATATGATCATGTTACAAGTAACAACTGCTGCTCATCAAAAGACATAAAATGAGGAAAGCAAAAGCCAGGGAGTAGGAAGTGACATGTGCAACAAGTGTAAAGATCTTTCACCAACAAATATTTTTTTAAAGTAGATGTCAAAAACACGTTAACAGGCTTTGCATGGAAGGTGAAACATGGAAGTCCAATGAACATTTAAAATGTGATCAATTTCATTTGTGATAAATTAAATACTAGTTAAAATTGCAACAAAACACCATCTCACAGCTCACAGTTGAGCAAACATTTGTGAGTGACTATGAAAGGCTGGCTCAGATGTGGAACAGAAGAAGCTGTCATTCCTTGTTAATCGGAATGGCAACTGTAGTAACACAGCACAGCTGCACAAGTGCACACCCTAGGCTTCATTAATTCCCATCCAGCTCATAAAGCAGATACATGTGAATGATATTCTTAACAGCAAAGAGCTGTAAACAGCTCCAACATTCAGCAACAATAGAATGGGTAGATTTGGTACATTTAAAGTATGGACTACTATATAGCAGTAAAAGTAATTCAATGGCATGCATACAAATGAATGAACCTCAGAAACCGATACCACACACAAAATAAGTATTATGTCACAAAAGGATAATCACTGTGATTCTACTTACATAAAGGGACAAAAGAGGAAAAGCCTGTGTACTGTTTAGGAACGCATATGCATGTGCAAATCTCAAATAAAAGGCAGGGAATGACATAGAATTGACATATACAGAAAAATTAGAATCTTTTTAAACGAGAGTGGGTGTTGAGAACATGAGAATTTGCTTTACTAATATTCTGCAAATTATGTATTTATATTACCTACAAGCTTTTCTTTATATAATCTATTTCTCAGTAAGATTTGTGCCACATATCAAAATAAATTCCAAGTGGCATTTAATATAAAATTTGATACCATAAACCTTAAGAATAAAGTATAAATATGTATGCAATCTTGAGATGAGGAAGACCTTGATAAACTCTGATGGACTGGGTTGTGTCCCCCCAGGGAGATGTGTTGAAGTGCTAACCTGAAGAGACTCAGAATGTGACTGTATCTGCAGACAGAGTTTTTAAAGAGATAAATAAATTGAGGCCTTTAAGTTGTGCACTAATTCAGTATGACTCTTGCGCATGTAAGAAAAGGAAATTGAACACAGAAAGGAACCCCAGGAATGGGTGCATACAAAGGAAGGGTCAAGTAAGGATCTAGAGAAAGTCATTGTCTGCAAGTCAAGAAGCAAGTCCTTGGAGAATCAACCCCAACCACACTATGATCTTGGATGTCCAGCCTCTGGAGCTGTAAGAAAACAAATGTCTGCCATTCAAGCTTCTGAGGATGTGCGATTTTGTCATGGCAGCCCCAGCAAACTAATATATAAGCATTACATTGAATGCCAAAGTACATAGAAAAGTCTTCGTGGGTTTTACTACAACATTGCTAAACACTTACATGTCAAAAAGGAAAAGGAAAGTTACAAACTCAAAACTATAATACACTTGACAAAGTCTGACATTACCAACACATAGCCCCTATAAGTGTGTAATAAAACAATCTAGCAAAAACTTTGGCAAGATCCATAAACTGAAATGTTCATATAAAGAAATACAAATGCTTGTTAGAAGACAGAAAAAAAAAGTCAACTTCTCTCAACAAATTAAGGCTGAGATATTATTTTTTCTTCTATTAAGAGACAAATGCCTCATAAAATAATAGCATACACATTTAACAAAGATTGTAGCTATCATCCTCAGCAGATCTAAGTATTTAACATTCCTTCCTTTTTGGTCCTTTGACAGTACATACAGATCAAAGAGTGGTAAAAATGACTTATGTTTGACATGGAAATTTTAAGTCTCACTTCTGGGAATTTATACCAAGTAATTAGGTAAATATTTTGACTATTTATTTTGACTATTAGAATATGTACTCTAAAATGAGAAATAATCTTTACTCTCAGCATAAGGATTTGGTTAAACAAAGTATAGCAACTTTCACACCATGGAAATGTTTAAATTGGAAAGGAAATAAACCAAAATATGAAATGAAATCATCTCTGATAGGTTGATTTTCTGAATTGTATACAGGTAAATTTAAATGTCTTCTTTCCTAGTTATCAATATTTTTCAAAGTTTGCTACAATAAAATATAGATTGCTTTGATAATAATATGGTGGTGGTTTCATCACTAAGTTCTGTCTGACTCTTTGTGAACCCATGGACTGTAGCCCACTGGGCTCCTCTGTCCATGGATTTCCCAGGCAAGAATACTGAAGTGGGTTGCCAGTTCCTTCTCCAGGGCATCTTCCTGACTCAGGGCTGGAACCCATATCTCCTGCACTGCAGGCAGATTTATTACAGCTGAGCTTCCAGGGAAGCCCAAGAAATCTATAAAGTCAGAAACATGAAAGCAATTGCTGAGGCGATTTGAGTAGAATGGGAAGTGGACCTCCTGTGGGTCTGAGACCCAAGGACAGGACGCAACTGCATTTGAATCGTGGTCACTCTCACTTGTTCTAATCTTGGCTGGGTTTCTAAAAGTATCAAAGTCAGTTTTGTCAGAGGCCTCAGAGCCTTGTTTCCTGAACTCAAAGGGCTCAGAGTGGGCACAGAGAAAGGCTGCTTCTCACCAAGTCCTCCAACCTTGTACAGTGAAAAGTAGATTTTTAAAGTTGAGAGTAATAAGGTTTTTTTGAACCAAGGGGGATGCAGAAGTAGAAACAGGCCAGATGGATGGAAAGAATCCAAAGCAGGACCAGAACCCAGAGGATGCTAAGCGTGATCCCCCTGTGCTCAGTATCACGAGTCATTCCCTGGGATCTGGGGGGATCACTAGCTACCCTCACAGATGTGAAGAACTGACTCATTGGAAAAGACCCTGATGCTGGGAAAGACTGAAAGCAGGAGAAGGGGGCGACAGAGGATGAGATGGCTGGATGGCATCACCGACTCGATGGACATGAGTTTGAGTAAGCTCCGGGAGTTGGTGATGGACAGGGAGGCCTGGTGTCCATGGGGTCACAGAGAGTTGGACATGACTGCGTGACTGAACTGAACTGAGCTACCCTCATATAAGTACCAGTACATGTCTTACCTCATGTAACTTTCCACACAGCTCTATGATGCAATAGGATTGTCATTTCTACTCTAGAAGTAAAGAAACAGGTGATTAAAGACACTAGGTGTCCTGTCCAAAATCACACAAGTAGACAGGGGTAGCGATAGGATGTGGATGTTTGTGTGACTCAGAGCCAGCTCGTGTTCCCCCGACTCACACAAGCACGGTTTACTTCAGGCTTGTGCACTGAGAATGCCTGGCTTCTTACCTCAGCATTTGATAACATATTGCTGTCACTTTCAGCTAGTTGTCAGAAGAGAAAGATGCAAAGCTAAGTTTCCATGGGGCACGTTGTGATATAAGGTCATTTTTTTCCCCTGGTTACTCTTTCCTTCCAGTGGGACCCCCCCAGTTCTGGATGTTCATCTTTGAGGGACGGCGCTCACCTGGTGGTCAAGATGCAGGTGCAAGGCCCCAGGAGCCCCCTTGTGCATCACCCTCTCTCAGCTCAGCTGTCTCCAGAGCATCTCCAGATCTAAGTAAGATCACGAGCACACACCCTCCCAGCTGTTTCCCTGAGGCTCCTCTGCCCACAGTCCCTTCCTGCCCCCAGGGAAGGCCTTTCATATCTACCCACATCTTCCCTTCCCTCTTTCTCAGCAGAGAGGCTTCTGAACTGCTTTTCTGAAGATACATATTATCAGATTACCTTTCCTCATTCTAACTCCCTGATCTCAAAAACGTCAGAACGATCTCTGTTCGTTTCCAAGACAAACCATTCAATATCAGAGTAATCCAAGTCTATGCCTCAACCAGTAACCTTGAAGAAGTTGAAGGTGAATGGTTCTATGATGACCTACAAGACCTTTTAGATCTAACACCCAAAAAAGATGTCCTTTTCATTATAGGGGACTGGGATGCAAAAGTAGGAAGTCAAGAAACACCTGGAGTAACAGGCAAATTTGGCTTTGGAATATGGAATGAAGCAGGGCAAAGACTAATAGAGTTTTGTCAGGAAAATGCACTGGTCATAACAAACACCCTCTCCCAACAACACAAGAGAAGACTCTATACATGGACATCACCAGATGGGCAACACCAAAATCAGATTGATTATATTCTTTGCAGCCAAAGATGGAGAAGCTCTATACAGTCAGCAAAAACAAGACCAGGAGCTGACTGTGGCTCAAATCATGAACTCATTATTGCCAAATTCAGACTTAAATTGAAGAAAGGAGGGGAAATCACTAGACCATTCAGGTATGACCTCAATCAAATCCCTTATGATTATACAGTGGAAGTGAGAAATAGATTTAAGGGCCTAGATCTGATAGATAGAGTGCCTGGTGAACTATGGATGGAGGTTTGTGACATTCTACAGGAGACAGGGATCAAGACCATCCCCATGGAAAAGAAATGTTAAAAAGCAAAATGGCTGTCTGGGGAGGCCTTACAAATAGCTGTGAATAGAAGAGAAGCAAAAAGCAAAGGAGAAAAGGAAAGATATAAGCATCTGAATGCAGAGTTCCAAAGAATAGCAAGAAGAGATAAGAAAGCCTTCCTCAGAGATCGATGCAAAGACATAGAGGAAAACAACAGAATGGGAAAGACTAGAGATCTCTTCAAGAAAATTAGAGATACCAAGGGAACATTTCATACAAAGATGGGCTCAATAAAGGATAGAAATGGTATGGACCTAACAGAAGCAGAATATATTAAGAAGCGGTGGCAAGAATACACAGAAGAACTGTACAAAAAAGATCTTCACGACCCAGATAATCATGATGGTGTTATCACTGACCTAGAGCCAGACATCCTGGAATGTGAAATCAAGTGGGCCTTAGAAAGCATCACTACAAACAAAGCTAGTGGAGGTGATGGAATTCCAGTTGAGCTATTTCAAATCCTGAAAGATGATTCTGTGAAAGTGCTGCACTCAATATGCCAGTAAATTTGGAAAACTCAGCAGTGGCCACAGGACTGGAAAAGGTCCGTTTTCATTCCTATCCCAAAGAAAGGCAATGCCAAAGAATGCTCAAACTACCACACACTTGCACTCATCTCACACACCAGTAAAGTCATGCTCAAATTCTCCAAGCCAGGCTTCAGCAATATGTGAACCGTGAACTTCCTGATGTTCAAGCTGGTTTTAGAAAAGGCAGAGGAACCAGAGATCAAATTGCCAGCATCTGCTGGATCATGGAAAAAGCAAGAGAGTCCAGAAAAACATCTATTTCTGCTTTATTGACTATGCCAAAGCCTTTGACTGTGTGTATCACAATAAACTGTGGAAAATTCTGAAAGAGATGGGAATAGCAGACCACCTGATCTGCCTCTTGAGAAATTTGTATGCAGGTCAGGAAGCAACAGTTAGAACTGGACATGGAACAACAGAGTGGTTCCAAATAGGAAAAGGAGTATGTCAAGGCTGTATATTGTCACCCCTGTTTATTTAACTTATATGCAGAGTACATCATGAGAAACGCTGGGCTGGAAGAAACACAAGCTGGAATCAAGATTGCCAGGAGAAATATCAATAACCACAGATATGCAGATTACACCACTCTTATGGCAGAAAGTGAAGAGGAACTAAAGAGCCTCTTGATGAAGGTGAAAGAGGAGAATGAAAAAGTTGGCTTAAAACTCAACATTCAGAAATGAAGATCATGGCATCCAGTCCCATCACTTCATAGGAAATAGATGGGGAAACAGTGGAAACAGTGTCAGACTTTATTTTTCTGGGCTCCAAAATCACTGCAGATGGTGACTGCAGCCATGAAATTAAAAGACGCTTACTCCTTGGAAGGAAAGTTATGGCCAACCTAGATAGCATATTAAAAAGCAGAGACATTACTTTGCCAACAAAGGTCCCTCTAGTCAAGGCTATGGTTTTTCCTGTGGTCATGTATGGATGTGAGCGTTGGACTGGGAAGAAGGCTGAGCGCAGAAAAATTTATGCTTTTGAACTGTGGTGTTGGAGAAGAGTCTTGAGAGTCCCTTGAACTGCAAGGAGATCCAACCAGTCCATTCTGAAGGAGATCAGCCCTGGGATTTCTTTGGAAGAAATGATGCTAAAGCTGAAACTCCAGTCCTTTGGCCACCTTATGCGAAGAGTTGACTCATTGGAAAAGACTCTGGTGCTGGGAGGGATTGGGGGCAGGAGGAGAAGGGGACGACAGAGGAGGAGATGGCTGGATGGCATCACTGACTCGATGGACGTGAGTCTCAGTGAACTCCGGGAGTTGGTGATGGACAGGGAGGCCTGGCGTGCTGCGATTCATGGGGTCGCAAAGAGTCGGACACGACTGAGCGACTGATCTGATCTGATCTGATCTCACTTCTGAAGACAGGTGATGTGAATATGGTTTCTTTTTTACTCTTTTACATTTAAAGACTTTTGTATTACCTATGCACTTTCTGTATGTATCCCCCCCCCCCCAAAAAAAATACCTCACATCCAAATAAATTCCAAGGGGAATATAAATAGAAACATGATGCCATGAACTTCAAGATGAAAACTAAAAATATTTCTATAGTCAAGGAAGATATTTATAAACTGTTATGAACTGAATTTTGTCCCCCAAGTTCACATATTTAAGCCCTAACCCCTAGTATGTCAAAGTGTGACGAAACATGTATCTGTGGCCTATAAACAGTTAAACAGTAAAATGAGGCTGTTAAAGTGGACTCTAATCCAATCAGGCTGTGCCCCTTCCTATGAAAGAGGAAACTTGGAGCCACAAGGAACACAGGCTGCATGTGCACAGGGCAGATGACTTGAGCACACACTGAGGAGGCTGCCTGTGCCAGGCAGGGAGGGGCCTCAGGAGAAACCACAGCTCATCATGCCGTGGCCTTGGGCTTCCAGCCTCCAAAACTGTGAGGAAATCCATTTTCGCTGCTTACAATTCCTTCCCTGCTCCCCTCCAACCTGTGGTCTTTTGTTAAGGCAACTACAAGAAAATAATATTATCCTAAATGTCAAACTACACAGAAAAAGCTTAAAGAGTTTTACTACACAGTACTGTTAAACTCTTATTTGTCAAAAATAAGAGGAGAACCACAAACTCAGAATGTTACTGCTTCCCCCCCCACCCCAGAATGTAACTTCTAATAGCTGATAGAGGTCTAGTATTCCCAAGAAATAATTCCTATAAATATATAGCAGTGTAAACACTTTAGCAGAAAAATTGGCAAGAAACGTAAGTAGGAAAGTTGAAATGAAAAATATACATTGTTGCCAGAAAATAGAAAAGAAACCAAATTAAGAGTGAAATAATATTTTCTTCCCCACGAAGAGGTAAGAATCTTCCAATATAATATCTTACCCACTAACAAAGACTGTCGCTTTCATTCATGAAGATCTGTGTACTCTACAATTTGTCTTGTTTGCTTCTTTGGTGGCACATACAAATCAAAACCCTTTAAAATGTTTCCTATTTGGCCTAGGGATTTCATTTCTCATTTCTGGGGATTTATACCAAGTAGATAATAAGCTATAAAGTTTTACCTGTTTGATGAGAAATAAATAATGCTAAAATGAGAAATACTCTTAAATGCTCAGCAATAACAATTTGATGAAACAAAGCTAGTACCTTTTAATACTCTCATGCTCTACCAACTGAGCTAGCTGGGCAATAGTAATTTTTATATCAGGAAATATTTAAAATTGAAAGAAAGTAAGCAAAGAGAGATCTTTGGGTAGATTTGGGGGATTGTGGGTTACAGGTGAATTAAAATTCCTTCTTTCACTATTATAAATATTTTCAAATCTGGCTACAATAAATAAATAGACAGTATTTTGGTAATCAGAGAGATCTACAGGAGCTACTTAAAAAAAAAAAAAAAGTGCAACCACTGAGCTCCGAAAAGTACAGGAAGAGAACTTCTTGTGGGTATGAGTGCCCAGGAATCAGACTTGTCTGAGTTTAAGTTTTGGCTTCTCACTCACTAACTCATTCACCGTGTGATTCTGAGGCACCAGAAATAGGGTCTCAAGTTGAGCAGCTGGAGTTTGTCCCCTATGGACACATACTCCAAGATGAAGGCAATAGCAGGAGAAAGGAGAAGTTGGGCACTGCCCAGATAAAGAGACCATGTATTTCTCATTCTCCAGGTCAAGGAGGCTTTCCTGAATACACATCCAGAGAAAGGCTGCTCGGAAGTCAAAATGAGAAGGCACCACCCCATAGTAGGTGACGTCAACCTACCCATAGTCCTCTTCACTAGAGCCCGGCTTGGCTATGAGATGCGCGTGCGCGTCGGGGAAAACCGTGAGATACACCCAACACAGACTCAGAGCTCAGCAAAGCAAGGTGACTGGTCAGAGGGAACCTGGAAGAAACACCCCACGTAAGGGATTCAAACTAAGAGGGTGCAGCTCTCTCGCTGAGCCACCCTGTGTGTGTCCAAGCGTACCCTTCTTCCTTCTATAAACAAATCGTTGACTGTTTTCAATATTTTCCATCTATTTTGTCAGATTTTATTACAACGTCGACTGGAGAGGACCTTTTCACTGGCCACTGGACAGGATCAGTGCTCTCACTGCTGTGGCCTGACTTCAATCTCTGGTTGAGGAACTGAAATCCTGCTTCAAATTTCTGCAGGTAGAGACCATATGAGATCAATCCTGGCCAAGTTACTAAAAGCACCATGTCTCAGTTCTGTGTTTTGGAAAATAAGAATAGTTGTGCTACGTCAGAGGCTTTTTATAAAGATTAAATAAGATCTTGAATTTAAGGGCTCAGTGGGCACAGAGGAAGGCTATGTCCCACCCACCCCTCCAACCACACACAAGGGAAGGTGGAGTTTCAGTTGGAAATATTACATTCAATGTGGATGGTTGAAGATGGAAAAGTAGAAACAGCCCGTGGGAAATGAAAAGGGCCCAATGCATGACCGAAGTCTGACAGTAAGAGTGATCACCCTGGGACCACGTGGACAAGTAACACAAAGTATTTCAAATCGTTCATTGGGATTATTGGGATTGGTATGTGACCTTGCATGTGCGGGCTCACTCAGTCACATGCGATTCTTTGTGACCCTATGGACTGTAGCCTGCCAAGCTCCTCTGTCTGTGGGATTTTCCAGGCAAGAATACTGGAATGAGTTGCCATTTCCTCCTCCAGGAGATCTTCTCAACCCAGGGATTGAACCCACGTATCCTGCATATTGGCAGGCAGGTTCTTTACCACTGAGCCACCTGGGAAGTACTTGTGTGACCTCAGTTCAGTTCAGTTGCTCAGTCGTGTCTGACTCTTTGCAACCCCATGGACTGCAGCACGCCAGGCCTCCCTGTCCATCACCAACTCCCAAAGCTTACTCAAACTCATGTCCAGCAAGTTGATGATGCCATCCAACCATCTCATCATCTGTTGTCCCCTTCTCCTTCTGCCTTCAATCTTTCCCAGCATCAAGGTCTTTTCCAGTGAGTCAGTTCTTTGCATCAGGTGGCCAAAGTATTGGAGTTTTCAGCTTCACCATCAGTCCTTCCAATGAATATTCAGGGTGGATTTCCTTTAGGATTGACTGGTTGGATATCTTTGCAGTCCAAGCGGACTCTCAAGAGTCTTCTCCAATACCACATTTCAAAAGCATCCATTCTTTGGTGCTCAACTTTCTTTATAGTGTGACCTCAGATATGAACTAATACACACATTATCTCATGTAATTCTCCATACAGCTATATAATATAATAACATTTTCATCTCTGCTTTAGAAGTAGGGAAAGTGAGGTTAGAGGTGGCTAGTCGGTCTCTCCAACCTCACATGGACAAGGAGTGGGTAGAGCTAGGATGCCAATGTTTGTGTAATTCAGGACCAGTTGTATATTTCTTATCAGCATCTTCATGTCTAAATGGATGAGCCACAGCAGGGATGGGGGACATTTAAAAATCAAGTAGGGCAACTACGGTCCAACTAGGCATTCACAATGGAGCCAGGCGGCAACTATGAATGTGGTTTCAGACACATCCTGGGATTGCGGAGTGCTTCAATGAACTGACCCGTGTTGTTAGTGAAGGCTAGTTTATGTGTCCAATGCAGAGTGAGACCAAACAAATGGAAACATCTGAGTTTGGAGCAGAGAAAAGTTTGTTCTGGGCCTTGTGAGAAGAATGCAGGATCACGCCCCTACAAAAGCCCCAAACTCCCCCAAAGCTCTCAGCACAACTTTTCCAAAAGCAAGCTGTGAGGTTGGTTGTTGCAAACTTCTTGGTGCAGGAATTCTCTGTCCCTGAATGTCAGGTCACCATGTTCCTGGAAACATCCCCGCAAAAAATTTAACTTTCTAGTCTGAAAATTTTATGTCCA